>NW_024543811.1:0-10000000 GCF_018167655.1 Microtus oregoni | reverse complement strand
GTACTGAGCACCCAGCACCCTGAGTACTGAGCAACCAGCACCCTGAGCACTGAGCACTGAGCACCCAGCACCCTGAGCACTGAGCACTGAGCACCCAGCACCACAGCCCTGAGCACCCAGCACCCCGAGCACTGAGCACCCAGCACCCTGAGCACTGAGCACCCAGCACCCTGAGTACTGAGCACCCAGCACCCTGAGTACTGAGCACCCAGCACCCTGAGCACTGAGCACCCAGCAACCCGAGCACTGAGCACCCAGCACCCTGAGTACTGAGCACCCAGCACCCCGAGTACTGAGCACCCAGCACCCTGAGTACTGAGCACCCAGCACCCCGAGCACTGAGCACCCAGCACCCTGAGTACTGAGCACCCTGAGTACTGAGCACTGAGCACCGAGCACCCTGAGTACTGAGCACCCTGAGGACTGAGCACCCAGCACCCTGAGCACTGAGCACCCAGCACCCTGAGTACTGAGCACTGATCACCCTGAGCACTGAGCACCCAGGACCCCGAGCACTGAGCACCCAGCACCCTGAGTACTGAGCACCGAGCACATTGAGCACTGAGCACCGAGCACCCTGAGTACTGAACACCCAGCACCCTGAGCACTGAGCACTGAGCACCCAGCACCCTGAACACTGAGCACTGAGCACCCAGCACCCCGAGCACTGAGCACCCAGCACCCTGAGCACCCAGCACCCTGAGCACTGAGCACCCTGAGCACTGAGCACCCTGAGCACTGAGCACTGAGCACCCAGCTCCCTGAGTACTGAGCACCCAACACTCTGAGCACTGAGCACCCAGCACGCTGAGTACTGAGCACTGAGCACACAGCACCCCGAGCACTGAGCACCCAGCACCCCGAGCACTGAGCACTGAGCACACTGAGCACTGAGCACCCAGAACCCCGAGTACTGAGCACTGAGCACCCTGAGTACTGAGAACCCAGCACCCTGAGCACTGAGAACCCTGAGTACTGAGCACCGAGCACCCTGAGTACTGAGCACCCAGCACCCTGAGCACTGAGCACGGAGCACCCCGAGGACTGAGCACACAGCACCCTGAGCACTGAGCACCCAGCACCTTGAGTACTGAGCACCGAGCACCCCGAGCACTGAGCACCCCTCACGCTGAATACTGAGCACCCAGCACCCTGAGCACTGAGCACCCAGCACCCCGAGCACTGAGCACCCAGCACCCGGAGCACTGAGCACCCAGCACACTGAGTACTGAGCACCCAACACCCAGAGTACTGAGCACCCAGCACCCTGAGCACTGAGCACCCAGCACCCTGAGTACTGAGCACCCAGCACCCTGAGTACTGAGAACCCAGCACCCTGAGCACTGAGCACTGAGCACCCAACACCCTGAGCACTGAGCACTGAGCACCCAGCACCCCGAGCACTGAGCACCCAGCACCCTGAGCACTGAGCACCCAGCACCCTGAGCACTGAGCACCCAGCCCCCTGAGTACTGAGCACCCAGCACCATGAGTACTGAGCACCCAGCACCCTGAGTACTGAGCAACGAGCACCGCGAGCACTGAGCACCCAGCACCCTGAGCACTGAGCACCCTGAGGACTGAGCACCCGGCACCCTGAGCACTGAGCACCCAGCACCCTGAGTACTGAGCACCGATCTCCCTGAGAACTGAGCACCCAGGACCCCGAGCACTGAGCACCCAGCACCCTGAGTACAGAGCACCCTGAGTACTGAGCACCGATCACCCTGAGCACTGAGCACCCAGCACCCTGAGTACTGAGCACCCAGCACCCTGAGCACTGAGCACCCAGCACCCTGAGAACTGAGCTCCCAGCACCCTGATTACCGAGCACCCAGCACCCTGAGTACTGAGTACCCAGCACCCTGAGCACTGAGCACCCAGCACCCTGAGTACTGAGCACCCAGCACCCTGAGTACTGAGCACCCAGCACCACCCTCAGCACTGAGCACCCAGCACCCCGAGCACTGAGCACCCAGCACCCTGAGCACTGAGCACCCAGCACCCCGAGTACTGAGCACCCAGCACCCCGAGTACTGAGCACCGAGCACCCCGAGCACTGAGCACCCAGCACACTGAGTACTGAGCACCCAGCACCCTGAGTACTGAGCACTGAGCACCCCGAGTACTGAGCACCCAGCACCCCGAGCACTGAGCACCCAGCAAACTGAGTACTGAGAATAGATCACCCTGAGTACTGAGCACCCAGCACCCTGAGTACTGAGCACTGAGCACCCCGAGTACTGAGCACCCAGCACCCCGAGCACTGAGCACTCAGCACCCTGAGTACTGAGCACCGAGCACCCTGAGCACTGAGCACCCAGCACCCTGATCACTGAGCACCCTGAGGACTGAGCACCCAGCACCCTGAGCACTGAGCACCCAGCACCCTGAGTACTGAGCACCGATCACCCTGAGCACTGAGCACCCAGCACCCTGAGTACAGAGCACCCAGCACCCCGAGTACTGAGCACCCAACACCCTGAGCACTGAGCACTGAGCACCCAGCACCCCGAGCACTGAGCACCCAGCACCCTGAGTACTGAGCACCCAGCACCCCGAGAACTGAGCACCCAGCACCCCGAGAATGAGCACCCAGCACCCTGAGTACTGAGCACCCAGCACCCTGAGTACTGAGCACTAAGCACCCAGAGCACTGAGCACCCAGCACCCCGAGCACGGAGTACCCAGGACCCCGAGCACTGAGTACTGAGCACCCAGCACCCTGAGTACTGAGCACCCAGCACCCTGAGTACTGAGCAACCAGCACCCTGAGCACTGAGCACTGAGCACCCAGCACCCTGAGCACTGAGCACTGAGCACCCAGCACCACAGCCCTGAGCACCCAGCACCCCGAGCACTGAGCACCCAGCACCCTGAGCACTGAGCACCCTGAGGACTGAGCACCCAGCACCCTGAGCACTGAGCACCCAGCACCCTGAGTACTGAGCACCGATCACCCTGAGCACTGAGCACCCAGCACCCTGAGTACTGAGCACCGATCACCCTGAGCACTGAGCACCCAGCACCCTGAGTACAGAGCACCCAGCACCCCGAGTACTGAGCACCCAACACCCTGAGCACTGAGCACTGAGCACCCAGCACCCCGAGCACTGAGCACCCAGCACCCTGAGTACTGAGCACCCAGCACCCCGAGCACTGAGCACCCAGCACCCCGAGAATGAGCACCCAGCACCCTGAGTACTGAGCACCCAGCACATTGAGCACTGAGCACCAAGCACCCGGAGCACTGAGCACCCAGCACCCTGAGCACTGAGCACCCAGCACCTTGAGTACTGAGCACTGAGCACCCCGAGTACTGAGCACCCAGCACCCCGAGCACTGAGCTCCCAGCAACCTGAGTACTGAGAACAGATCACCCTGAGTACTGAGCACCCAGCACCCTGAGTACTGAGCCCCCAGCACCCTGAGTACTGAGCACCCAGCACCCCGAGCACTGAGCACCCAGCACCCCGAGAATGAGCACCGAGCACCCTGAGTACTGAGAACCGAGCACCCTGAGTACTGAGCACCCAGCACCCTGAGTACTGAGCCTCCAGCACCCTGAGTACTGAGCACCCAGCACCCCGAGCACTGAGCACCCAGCACCCCGAGAATGAGCACCCAGCACCCTGAGTACTGAGCACCCAGCACCCTGAGTACTGAGCACTAAGCACCCAGAGCACTGAGCACCCAGCACCCCGAGCACAGAGTACCCAGGACCCCGAGCACTGAGTACTGAGCACCCAGCACCCTGAGTACTGAGCACCCAGCACCCTGAGTACTGAGCAACCAGCACCCTGAGCACTTAGCACTGAGCACCCAGCACCCTGAGCACTGAGCAATGAGCACCCAGCACCACAGCCCTGAGCACCCAGCACCCCGAGCACTGAGCACCCAGCACCCTGAGCACTGAGCACCCAGCACCCTGAGTACTGAGCACCCAGCACCCTGAGTACTGAGCACCCAGCACCCTGAGTACTGAGCACCCAGCACCCTGAGCACTGAGCACCCAGCAACCCGAGCACTGAGCACCCAGCACCCTGAGTACTGAGCACCCAGCACCCCGAGTACTGAGCACCCAGCAACCTGAGTACTGAGCACCCAGCACCCCGAGCACTGAGCACCCAGCACCCTGAGTACTGAGCACCCTGGGTACTGAGCACTGAGCACCGAGCACCCTGAGTACTGAGCACCCTGAGGACTGAGCACCAAGCACCCTGAGCACTGAGCACCCAGCACCCTGAGTACTGAGCACTGATCACCCTGAGCACTGAGCACCCAGGACCCCGAGCACTGAGCACCCAGCACCCTGAGTACTGAGCACCCAGCACATTGAGCACTGAGCACCGAGCACCCTGAGTACTGAACACCCAGCACCCTGAGCACTGAGCACTGAGCACCCAGCACCCTGAACACTGAGCACTGAGCACCCAGCACCCCGAGCACTGAGCACCCAGCACCCTGAGCACCCAGCACCCTGAGCACTGAGCACCCTGAGCACTGAGCACCCTGAGCACTGAGCACTGAGCACCCAGCTCCCTGAGTACTGAGCACCCAACACTCTGAGCACTGAGCACCCAGCACGCTGAGTACTGAGCACTGAGCACACAGCACCCCGAGCACTGAGCACCCAGCACCCCGAGCACTGAGCACTGAGCACACTGAGCACTGAGCACCCAGAACCCCGAGTACTGAGCACTGAGCACCCTGAGTACTGAGCACCCGGCACCCTGAGCACTGAGAACCCTGAGTACTGAGCACCGAGCACCCTGAGTACTGAGCAACCAGCACCCTGAGCACTGAGCACGGAGCACCCCGAGGACTGAGCACCCAGCACCCTGAGCACTGAGCACCCAGCACCTTGAGTACTGAGCACCGAGCACCCCGAGCACTGAGCACCCAGCACGCTGAATACTGAGCACCCAGTACCCTGAGCACTGAGCACCCAGCACCCCGAGCACTGAGCACCCAGCACCCGGAGCACTGAGCACCCAGCACACTGAGTACTGAGCACCCAACACCCAGAGTACTGAGCACCCAGCACCCTGAGCACTGAGCACCCAGCACCCTGAGTACTGAGCACCCAGCACCCTGAGTACTGAGAACCCAGCACCCTGAGCACTGAGCACTGAGCACCCAACACCCTGAGCACTGAGCACTGAGCACCCAGCACCCCGAGCACTGAGCACCCAGCACCCTGAGCACTGAGCACCCAGCACCCTGAGCACTGAGCACCCAGCCCCCTGAGTACTGAGCACCCAGCACCATGAGTACTGAGCACCCAGCACCCTGAGTACTGAGCACCGAGCACCGCGAGCACTGAGCACCCAGCAACCTGAGCACTGAGCACCCTGAGGACTGAGCACCCAGCACCCTGAGCACTGAGCACCCAGCACCCTGAGTACTGAGCACCGATCTCCCTGAACACTGAGCACCCAGGACCCCGAGCACTGAGCACCCAGCACCCTGAGTACAGAGCACCCTGAGTACTGAGCACCGATCACCCTGAGCACTGAGCACCCAGCACCCTGAGTACTGAGCACCCAGCACCCTGTGCACTGAGCACCCAGCACCCTGAGCACTGAGCTCCCAGCACCCTGATTACCGAGCACCCAGCACCCTGAGTACTGAGTACCCAGCACCCTGAGCACTGAGCACCCAGCACCCTGAGTACTGAGCACCCAGCACCCTGAGTACTGAGCACCCAGCACCACCCTCAGCACTGAGCACCCAGCACCCCGAGCACTGAGCACCCAGCACCCTGAGCACTGAGCACCCAGCACCCCGAGTACTGAGCACCCAGCACCCCGAGTACTGAGCACCGAGCACCCCGAGCACTGAGCACCCAGCACACTGAGTACTGAGCACCCAGCACCCTGAGTACTGAGCACTGAGCACCCCGAGTACTGAGCACCCAGGACCCCGAGCACTGAGCACCCAGCAAACTGAGTACTGAGAACAGATCACCCTGAGTACTGAGCACCCAGCACCCTGAGTACTGAGCACTGAGCACCCCGAGTACTGAGCACCCAGCACCCTGAGCACTGAGCACCCTGAGGACTGAGCACCCAGCACCCTGAGCACTGAGCACCCAGCACCCTGAGTACTGAGCACCGATCACCCTGAGCACTGAGCACCCAGCACCCTGAGTACAGAGCACCCAGCACCCCGAGTACTGAGCACCCAACACCCTGAGCACTGAGCACTGAGCACCCAGCACCCCGAGCACTGAGCACCCAGCACCCTGAGTACTGAGCACCCAGCACCCCGAGAATGAGCACCCAGCACCCTGAGTACTGAGCACCCAGCACCCTGAGTACTGAGCAACCAGCACCCTGAGCACTGAGCACTGAGCACCCAGCACCCTGAGCACTGAGCACTGAGCACCCAGCACCACAGCCCTGAGCACCCAGCACCCCGAGCACTGAGCACCCAGCACCCTGAGCACTGAGCACCCAGCACCCTGAGTACTGAGCACCCAGCACCCTGAGTACTGAGCACCCAGCAACCTGAGCACTGAGCACCCAGCAACCCGAGCACTGAGCACCCAGCACCCTGAGTACTGAGCACCCAGCACCCCGAGTACTGAGCACCCAGCACCCTGAGTACTGAGCACCCAGCACCCCGAGCACTGAGCACCCAGCACCCTGAGTACTGAGCACCCTGAGTACTGAGCACTGAGCACCGAGCACCCTGAGTACTGAGCACCCTGAGGACTGAGCACCCAGCACCCTGAGCACTGAACACCCAGCACCCTGAGTACTGAGCACTGATCACCCTGAGCACTGAGCACCCAGGACCCCGAGCACTGAGCACCCAGCACCCTGAGTACTGAGCACCCAGCACATTGAGCACTGAGCACCGAGCACCCTGAGTACTGAACACCCAGCACCCTGAGCACTGAGCACTGAGCACCCAGCACCCTGAACACTGAGCACTGAGCACCCAGCACCCCGAGCACTGAGCACCCAGCACCCTGAGCACCCAGCACCCTGAGCACTGAGCACCCTGAGCACTGAGCACCCTGAGCACTGAGCACTGAGCACCCAGCACCCTGAGCACTGAGCACCCTGAGCACTGAGCACCCTGAGCACTGAGCACTGAGCACCCAACACCCTGAGCACTGAGCACTGAGCACCCAGCACCCCGAGCACTGAGCACCCAGCACCCTGAGCACTGAGCACCCAGCACCCTGAGCACTGAGCACCCAGCCCCCTGAGTACTGAGCACCCAGCACCATGAGTACTGAGCACCCAGCACCCTGAGTACTGAGCATCGAGCACCGCGAGCACTGAGCACCCAGCACCCTGAGCACTGAGCACCCTGAGGACTGAGCACCCGGCACCCTGAGCACTGAGCACCCAGCACCCTGAGTACTGAGCACCGATCTCCCTGAGAACTGAGCACCCAGGACCCCGAGCACTGAGCACCCAGCACCCTGAGTACAGAGCACCCTGAGTACTGAGCACCGATCACCCTGAGCACTGAGCACCCAGCACCCTGAGTACTGAGCACCCAGCACCCTGAGCACTGAGCACCCAGCACCCTGAGCACTGAGCTCCCAGCACCCTGATTACCGAGCACCCAGCACCCTGAGTACTGAGTACCCAGCACCCTGAGCACTGAGCACCCAGCACCCTGAGTACTGAGCACCCAGCACCCTGAGTACTGAGCACCCAGCACCACCCTCAGCACTGAGCACCCAGCACCCCGAGCACTGAGCACCCAGCACCCTGAGCACTGAGCACCCAGCACCCCGAGTACTGAGCACCCAGCACCCCGAGTACTGAGCACCGAGCACCCCGAGCACTGAGCACCCAGCACACTGAGTACTGAGCACCCAGCACCCTGAGTACTGAGCACTGAGCACCCCGAGTACTGAGCACCCAGCACCCCGAGCACTGAGCACCCAGCAAACTGAGTACTGAGAATAGATCACCCTGAGTACTGAGCACCCAGCACCCTGAGTACTGAGCACTGAGCACCCCGAGTACTGAGCACCCAGCACCCCGAGCACTGAGCACTCAGCACCCTGAGTACTGAGCACCGAGCACCCTGAGCACTGAGCACCCAGCACCCTGATCACTGAGCACCCTGAGGACTGAGCACCCAGCACCCTGAGCACTGAGCACCCAGCACCCTGAGTACTGAGCACCGATCACCCTGAGCACTGAGCACCCAGCACCCTGAGTACAGAGCACCCAGCACCCCGAGTACTGAGCACCCAACACCCTGAGCACTGAGCACTGAGCACCCAGCACCCCGAGCACTGAGCACCCAGCACCCTGAGTACTGAGCACCCAGCACCCCGAGAACTGAGCACCCAGCACCCCGAGAATGAGCACCCAGCACCCTGAGTACTGAGCACCCAGCACCCTGAGTACTGAGCACTAAGCACCCAGAGCACTGAGCACCCAGCACCCCGAGCACGGAGTACCCAGGACCCCGAGCACTGAGTACTGAGCACCCAGCACCCTGAGTACTGAGCACCCAGCACCCTGAGTACTGAGCAACCAGCACCCTGAGCACTGAGCACTGAGCACCCAGCACCCTGAGCACTGAGCACTGAGCACCCAGCACCACAGCCCTGAGCACCCAGCACCCCGAGCACTGAGCACCCAGCACCCTGAGCACTGAGCACCCAGCACCCTGAGTACTGAGCACCCAGCACCCTGAGTACTGAGCACCCAGCACCCTGAGCACTGAGCACCCAGCAACCCGAGCACTGAGCACCCAGCATCCTGAGTACTGAGCACCCAGCACCCCGAGTACTGAGCACCCAGCACCCTGAGTACTGAGCACCCTGAGTACTGAGCACTGAGCACCGAGCACCCTGAGTACTGAGCACCCAGCACCCCGAGCACTGAGCACCCAGCACCCCGAGTACTGAGCACCCAGCACCCTGAGTACTGAGCACCCTGAGTACTGAGCACTGAGCACCCAGCACCCTGAGTACTGAGCACCCAGCACCCCGAGCACTGAGCACCCAGCACCCTGAGTACTGAGCACCCTGAGTACTGAGCACTGAGCACCGAGCACCCTGAGTACTGAGCACCCTGAGGACTGAGCACCCAGCACCCTGAGCACTGAGCACCCAGCACCCTGAGTACTGAGCACTGATCACCCTGAGCACTGAGCACCCAGGACCCTGAGCACTGAGCACCCAGCACCCTGAGTACTGAGCACCCAGCACATTGAGCACTGAGCACCGAGCACCCTGAGTACTGAACACCCAGCACCCTGAGCACTGAGCACTGAGCACCCAGCACCCTGAACACTGAGCACTGAGCACCCAGCACCCCGAGCACTGAGCACCCAGCACCCTGAGCACCCAGCACCCTGAGCACTTAGCACCCTGAGCACTGAGCACCCTGAGCACTGAGCACTGAGCACCCAGCTCCCTGAGTACTGAGCACCCAACACTCTGAGCACTGAGCACCCAGCAC
The DNA here is from genome assembly GCF_018167655.1 of Microtus oregoni. Taxonomy (NCBI): domain Eukaryota; kingdom Metazoa; phylum Chordata; class Mammalia; order Rodentia; family Cricetidae; genus Microtus; species Microtus oregoni. The sequence continues at coordinate 9,990,551 of NW_024543811.1, read as the reverse complement.
GCTGAGTACTGAGCACTGAGCACACAGCACCCCGAGCACTGAGCACCCAGCACCCCGAGCACTGAGCACTGAGCACACTGAGCACTGAGCACCCAGAACCCCGAGTACTGAGCACTGAGCACCCTGAGTACTGAGCACCCAGCACCCTGAGCACTGAGAACCCTGAGTACTGAGCACCGAGCACCCTGAGTACTGAGCACCCAGCACCCTGAGCACTGAGCACGGAGCAGCCCGAGGACTGATCACCCAGCACCCTGAGCACTGAGCACCCAGCACCTTGAGTACTGAGCACCGAGCACCCCGAGCACTGAGCACCCAGCACGCTGAATACTGAGCACCGAGCACCCTGAGCACTGAGCACCCAGCACCCTGAGTACTGAGCACCCAGCACCCTGTGCACTGAGCACCCAGCACCCTGAGCACTGAGCTCCCAGCACCCTGATTACCGAGCACCCAGCACCCTGAGTACTGAGTACCCAGCACCCTGAGCACTGAGCACCCAGCACCCTGAGTACTGAGCACCCAGCACCACCCTCAGCACTGAGCACCCAGCACCCCGAGCACTGAGCACCCAGCACCCTGAGCACTGAGCACCCAGCACCCCGAGTACTGAGCACCCAGCACCCCGAGTACTGAGCACCGAGCACCCCGAGCACTGAGCACCCAGCACACTGAGTACTGAGCACCCAGCACCCTGAGTACTGAGCACTGAGCACCCCGAGTACTGAGCACCCAGCACCCCGAGCACTGAGCACCCAGCAAACTGAGTACTGAGAACAGATCACCCTGAGTACTGAGCACCCAGCACCCTGAGTACTGAGCACTGAGCACCCCGAGTACTGAGCACCCAGCACCCTGAGCACTGAGCACCCTGAGCACTGAGCACCCAGCACACTGAGTACTGAGCACCCAGCACCCTGAGTACTGAGCACTGAGCACCCCGAGTACTGAGCACCCAGCACCCCGAGCACTGAGCACCCAGCAAACTGAGTACTGAGAACAGATCACCCTGAGTACTGAGCACCCAGCACCCTGAGTACTGAGCACTGAGCACCCCGAGTACTGAGCACCCAGCACCCTGAGCACTGAGCACCCTGAGGACTGAGCACCCAGCACCCTGAGCACTGAGCACTGAGCACCCAGCACCCTGAACACTGAGCACTGAGCACCCAGCACCCCGAGCACTGAGCACCCAGCACCCTGAGTACTGAGCACCCAGCACCCCGAGCACTGAGCACCCAGCACCCCGAGAATGAGCACCCAGCACCCTGAGTACTGAGCACCCAGCACCCTGAGGACTGAGCACTAAGCACCCAGAGCACTGAGCACCCAGCACCCCGAGCACGGAGTACCCAGGACCCCGAGCACTGAGTACTGAGCACCCAGCACCCTGAGTACTGAGCACCCAGCACCCTGAGTACTGAGCAACCAGCACCCTGAGCACTGAGCACTGAGCACCCAGCACCCTGAGCACTGAGCACTGAGCACCCAGCACCACAGCCCTGAGCACCCAGCACCCCGAGCACTGAGCACCCAGCACCCTGAGCACTGAGCACCCAGCACCCTGAGTACTGAGCACCCAGCACCCTGAGTACTGAGCACCCAGCACCCTGAGCACTGAGCACCCAGCAACCCGAGCACTGAGCACCCAGCACCCTGAGTACTGAGCACCCAGCACCCCGAGTACTGAGCACCCAGCACCCTGAGTACTGAGCACCCAGCACCCCGAGCACTGAGCACCCAGCACCCTGAGTACTGAGCACCCTGAGTACTGAGCACTGAGCACCGAGCACCCTGAGTACTGAGCACCCTGAGGACTGAGCACCCAGCACCCTGAGCACTGAGCACCCAGCACCCTGAGTACTGAGCACTGATCACCCTGAGCACTGAGCACCCAGGACCCCGAGCACTGAGCACCCAGCACCCTGAGTACTGAGCACCCAGCACATTGAGCACTGAGCACCGAGCACCCTGAGTACTGAACACCCAGCACCCTGAGCACTGAGCACTGAGCACCCAGCACCCTGAACACTGAGCACTGAGCACCCAGCACCCCGAGCACTGAGCACCCAGCACCCTGAGCACCCAGCACCCTGAGCACTGAGCACCCTGAGCACTGAGCACCCTGAGCACTGAGCACTGAGCACCCAGCTCCCTGAGTACTGAGCACCCAACACTCTGAGCACTGAGCACCCAGCACGCTGAGTACTGAGCACTGAACACACAGCACCCCGAGCACTGAGCACCCAGCACCCCGAGCACTGAGCACTGAGCACACTGAGCACTGAGCACCCAGAACCCCGAGTACTGAGCACTGAGCACCCTGAGTACTGAGCACCCAGCACCCTGAGCACTGAGAACCCTGAGTACTGAGCACCGAGCACCCTGAGTACTGAGCACCCAGCACCCTGAGCACTGAGCACGGAGCACCCCAGGACTGAGCACACAGCACCCTGAGCACTGAGCACCCAGCACCTTGAGTACTGAGCACCGAGCACCCCGAGCACTGAGCACCCAGCACGCTGAATACTGAGCACCCAGCACCCTGAGCACTGAGCACCCAGCACCCCGAGCACTGAGCACCCAGCACCCGGAGCACTGAGCACCCAGCACACTGAGTACTGAGCACCCAACACCCAGAGTACTGAGCACCCAGCACCCTGAGCAGTGAGCACCCAGCACCCTGAGTACTGAGCACCCAGCACCCTGAGTACTGAGAACCCAGCACCCTGAGCACTGAGCACTGAGCACCCAACACCCTGAGCACTGAGCACTGAGCACCCAGCACCCCGAGCACTGAGCACCCAGCACCCTGAGCACTGAGCACCCAGCACCCTGAGCACTGAGCACCCAGCCCCCTGAGTACTGAGCACCCAGCACCATGAGTACTGAGCACCCAGCACCCTGAGTACTGAGCACCGAGCACCGCGAGCACTGAGCACCCAGCACCCTGAGCACTGAGCACCCTGAGGACTGAGCACCCGGCACCCTGAGCACTGAGCACCCAGCACCCTGAGTACTGAGCACCGATCTCCCTGAGCACTGAGCACCCAGGACCCCGAGCACTGAGCACCCAGCACCCTGAGTACAGAGCACCCTGAGTACTGAGCACCGATCACCCTGAGCACTGAGCACCCAGCACCCTGAGTACTGAGCACCCAGCAACCTGAGCACTGAGCACCCAGCACCCTGAGCACTGAACTCCCAGCACCCTGATTACCGAGCACCCAGCACCCTGAGTACTGAGTACCCAGCACCCTGAGCACTGAGCACCCAGCACCCTGAGTACTGAGCACCCAGCACCCTGAGTACTGAGCACCCAGCACCACCCTCAGCACTGAGCACCCAGCACCCCGAGCACTGAGCATCCAGCACCCTGAGCACTGAGCACCCAGCACCCCGAGTACTGAGCACCCAGCACCCCGAGTACTGAGCACCGAGCACCCCGAGCACTGAGCACCCAGCACACTGAGTACTGAGCACCCAGCACCCTGAGTACTGAGCACTGAGCACCCCGAGTACTGAGCACCCAGCACCCCGAGCACTGAGCACCCAGCAAACTGAGTACTGAGAACAGATCACCCTGAGTACTGAGCACCCAGCACCCTGAGTACTGAGCACTGAGCACCCCGAGTACTGAGCACCCAGCACCCCGAGCACTGAGCACTCAGCACCCTGAGTACTGAGCACCGAGCACCCTGAGCACTGAGCACCCAGCACCCTGATCACTGAGCACCCTGAGGACTGAGCACCCAGCACCCTGAGTACTGAGCACCGATCACCCTGAGCACTGAGCACCCAGCACCCTGTGTACAGAGCACCCAGCACCCCGAGTACTGAGCACCCAACACCCTGAGCACTGAGCACTGAGCACCCAGCACCCCGAGCACTGAGCACCCAGCACCCTGAGTACTGAGCACCCAGCACCCCGAGCACTGAGCACCCAGCACCCCGAGAATGAGCACCCAGCACCCTGAGTACTGAGCACCCAGCACCCTGAGTACTGAGCACTAAGCACCCAGAGCACTGAGCACCCAGCACCCCGAGCACGGAGTACCCAGGACCCCGAGCACTGAGTACTGAGCACCCAGCACCCTGAGTACTGAGCACCCAGCACCCTGAGTACTGAGCAACCAGCACCCTGAGCACTGAGCACTGAGCACCCAGCACCCTGAGCACTGAGCACTGAGCACCCAGCACCACAGCCCTGAGCACCCAGCACCCCGAGCACTGAGCACCCAGCACCCTGAGCACTGAGCACCCAGCACCCTGAGTACTGAGCACCCAGCACCCTGAGTACTGAGCACCCAGCACCCTGAGCACTGAGCACCCAGCAACCCGAGCACTGAGCACCCAGCACCCTGAGTACTGAGCACCCAGCACCCCGAGTACTGAGCACCCAGCACCCTGAGTACTGAGCACCCTGAGTACTGAGCACTGAGCACCGAGCACCCTGAGTACTGAGCACCCAGCACCCCGAGCACTGAGCACCCAGCACCCCGAGTACTGAGCACCCAGCACCCTGAGTACTGAGCACCCTGAGTACTGAGCACTGAGCACCCAGCACCCTGAGTACTGAGCACCCAGCACCCCGAGCATTGAGCACCCAGCACCCTGAGTACTGAGCACCCTGAGTACTGAGCACTGAGCACCGAGCACCCTGAGTACTGAGCACCCTGAGGACTGAGCACCCAGCACCCTGAGCACTGAGCACCCAGCACCCTGAGTACTGAGCACTGATCACCCTGAGCACTGAGCACCCAGGACCCTGAGCACTGAGCACCCAGCACCCTGAGTACTGAGCACCCAGCACATTGAGCACTGAGCACCGAGCACCCTGAGTACTGAACACCCAGCACCCTGAGCACTGAGCACTGAGCACCCAGCACCCTGAACACTGAGCACTGAGCACCCAGCACCCCGAGCACTGAGCACCCAGCACCCTGAGCACCCAGCACCCTGAGCACTTAGCACCCTGAGCACTGAGCACCCTGAGCACTGAGCACTGAGCACCCAGCTCCCTGAGTACTGAGCACCCAACACTCTGAGCACTGAGCACCCAGCACGCTGAGTACTGAGCACTGAGCACACAGCACCCCGAGCACTGAGCACCCAGCACCCCGAGCACTGAGCACTGAGCACACTGAGCACTGAGCACCCAGAACCCCGAGTACTGAGCACTGAGCACCCTGAGTACTGAGCACCCAGCACCCTGAGCACTGAGCACGGAGCAGCCCGAGGACTGATCACCCAGCACCCTGAGCACTGAGCACCCAGCACCTTGAGTACTGAGCACCGAGCACCCCGAGCACTGAGCACCCAGCACGCTGAATACTGAGCACCCAGCACCCTGAGCACTGAGCACCCAGCACCCCGAGCACTGAGAACCCAGCACCCGGAGCACTGAGCACCCAGCACACTGAGTACTGAGCACCCAACACCCAGAGTACTGAGCACCCAGCACCCTGAGCACTGAGCACCCAGCACCCTGAGTACTGAGCACCCAGCACCCTGAGTACTGAGAACCCAGCACCCTGAGCACTGAGCACTGAGCACCCAACACCCTGAGCACTGAGCACTGAGCACCCAGCACCCCGAGCACTGAGCACCCAGCACCCTGAGCACTGAGCACCCAGCACCCTGAGCACTGAGCACACAGCCCCCTGAGTACTGAGCACCCAGCACCATGAGTACTGAGCACCCAGCACCCTGAGTACTGAGCACCGAGCACCGCGAGCACTGAGCACCCAGCACCCTGAGCACTGAGCACCCTGAGGACTGAGCACCCAGCACCCTGAGCACTGAGCACCCAGCACCCTGAGTACTGAGCACCGATCTCCCTGAGCACTGAGCACCCAGGACCCCGAGCACTGAGCACACAGCACCCTGAGTACAGAGCACCCTGAGTACTGAGCACCGATCACCCTGAGCACTGTGCACCCAGCACCCTGAGTACTGAGCACCCAGCACCCTGAGCACTGAGCACCCAGCACCCTGAGCACTGAGCTCCCAGCACCCTGAGTACCGAGCACCCAGCACCCTGAGTACTGAGTACCCAGCACCCTGAGCACTGAGCACCCAGCACCCTGAGTACTGAGCACCCAGCACCCTGAGTACTGAGCACCCAGCACCACCCTCAGAACTGAGCACCCAGCACCCCGAGCACTGAGCACCCAGCACCCTGAGCACTGAGCACCCAGCACCCCGAGTACTGAGCACCCAGCACCCCGAGTACTGAGCACCGAGCACCCCGAGCACTGAGCACCCAGCACACTGAGTACTGAGCACCCAGCACCCTGAGTACTGAGCACTGAGCACCCCGAGTACTGAGCACCCAGCACCCCGAGCACTGAGCACCCAGCAACCTGAGTACTGAGAACAGATCACCCTGAGTACTGAGCACCCAGCACCCTGAGTACTGAGCACTGAGCACCCCGAGAACTGAGCACCCAGCACCCCGAGCACTGAGCACTCAGCACCCTGAGTACTGAGCACCGAGCACCCTGAGCACTGAGCACCCAGCACCCTGATCACTGAGCACCCTGAGGACTGAGCACCCAGCATCCTGAGCACTGAGCACCCAGCACCCTGAGTACTGAGCACCGATCACCCTGAGCACTGAGCACCCAGCACCCTGAGTACAGAGCACCCAGCACCCCGAGTACTGAGCACCCAGCACCCTGAGCACTGAGCACCCAGCACCCTGAGTACTGAGCACCCTGAGTACTGAGCACCGATCACCCTGAGCACTGAGCACCCAGCACCCTGAGTACTGAGCACCCAGCACCCTGAGCACTGAGCACCCAGCACCCTGAGCACTGAGCACCCAGCACCCTGAGTACTGAGCACCCAGCACCCTGAGTACTGAGTACCCAGCACCCTGAGCACTGAGCACCCAGCACCCTGAGTACTGAGCACCGAGCACCCTGAGTACTGAGCACCCAGCACCCTTACTACTGAGCACCCAGCACCCCGAGCACTGAGCACCCAGCACCCTGAGTACTGAGCACACAGCACCCTGAGTACTGAGCCCCTAGCACCCTGAGAATGAGCACCCAGCACCATGAGTACTGAGCACCCAGCACCCTGAGTTCTGAGCACTAAGCACCCAGAGCACTGAGCACACAGCACCCCAAGCACGGAGCACCCAGGACCCCGAGCACTGAGAACTGAGCACCCAGCACACTGAGTACTGAGCACCGAGCTCCCCGAGCACTGAGCACCCTGAGTACTGAGCACCCAGCACACCGATCACTGAGCACCCAGCACCCTGAGCACTGAGCACCCAGCACCCTGAGCACTGAGCACCCAGCACCCTGAGTACTGAGCACCCAGCACGCTGAGTACTCAGCACCCAGCACCCCGAGCACTGAGCACCAAGCACCCTGACTACTGACCACTGAGCACCCAGCACCCCGAGCACTGAGCACCCAGCACCCTGTGTACTGAGCACTGAGCACCCTGAGTACTAAGCACCCAGCACCCTGAGTACTGAACACCCAGGACCCTGAGCACTGAGCACCGAGCACCCCGAGCACTGATCACCCAGCACCCTGAGCACTCAGCACCCAGCACCCCGAGCACTGAGCACCCAGCACCCTGAGCACTGAGCACCCAGCACCCTGAGCACGGAGCACCCCGAGGACTGAGCACCCAGCACCCTGAGCACTGAGCACCCAGCACCTTGAGTACTGAGCACCGAGCACCCCGAGCACTAAGCACCCAGCACCCTGAGTACTGAGCACCCAGCACCCTGAGCACTGAGCACCCAGCACCCTGAGCACTGAGCACCCACCACCCCGAGCACGGAGCACGAAGCACCCTGAGTACTGAGCACACAACACCCAGAGTACTGAGCACCCAGCACCCTGAGCACTGAGCACCCAGCACCCCGTGTACTGAGCACCCAGCACCCTGAGTACTGAGCAACCAGCACCCTGAGCACTGAGCACCCGGAGGACTGAGCATCCAGCACCCTGAGCACTGAGCACCGATCACCCTGAGCACTGAGCACCCAGCACCCCGAGCACTGAGCACCCAGCACCCTGAGTACTGAGCACCCAGCACCCCGAGTACTGAGCACCCAGCACCCTGAGTACTGAGCACCCAGCACCCCGAGCACTGAGCACCCAGCACCCTGAGTACTGAGCACCCTGAGTACTGAGCACTGAGCACCGAGCACCCTGAGTACTGAGCACCCTGAGGACTGAGCACCCAGCACCCTGAGCACTGAGCACCCAGCACCCTGAGTACTGAGCACAGATCACCCTGAGCACTGAGCACCCAGCACCCCGAGCACTGAGCACTGAGCACCCTGAGTACTGAGCACCCAGCACCCTGAGCACTGAGCACCGAGCACCCTGAGTACTGAACACCCAGCACGCTGAGTACTGAGCACTGAGCACACAGCACCCCGAGCACTGAGCACCCAGCACCCCGAGCACTGAGCACTGAGCACACTGAGCACTGAGCACCCAGAACCCCGAGTACTGAGCACTGAGCACCCTGAGTACTGAGCACCCAGCACCCTGAGCACTGAGAACCCTGAGTACTGAGCACCGAGCACCCTGAGTACTGAGCACCCAGCACCCTGAGCACTGAGCACGGAGCACCCCGAGGACTGAGCACCCAGCACCCTGAGCACTGAGCACCCAGCACCTTGAGTACTGAGCACCGAGCACCCCGAGCACTGAGCACCCAGCACGCTGAATACTGAGCACCCAGCACCCTGAGCACTGAGCACCCAGCACCCCGAGCACTGAGCACCCAGCACCCAGAGCACTGAGCACCCAGCACACTGAGTACTGAGCACCCAACACCCAGAGTACTGAGCACCCAGCACCCTGAGCACTGAGCACCCAGCACCCTGAGTACTGAGCACCCAGCACCCTGAGCACTGAGCACCCAGCACCCTGAGCACTGAGCACCCAGCACCCTGAGTACTGAGCACCCAGCACCCTGAGCACTGAGCACCCAGCACCCTGAGCACTGAGCACCCAGCACCCTGAGTACTGAGCACCCAGCACCCTGAGTACTGAGTACCCAGCACCCTAAGCACTGAGCACCCAGCACCCTGAGTACTGAGCACCGAGCACCCTGAGTACTGAGCACCCAGCACCCTTACTACTGAGCACCCAGCACCCTGAGCACTGAGCACCCAGCACCCTGAGTACTGAGCACCCAGCACCCTGAGTACTGAGCCCCTAGCACCCTGAGAATGAGCACCCAGCACCATGAGTACTGAGCACCCAGCACCCTGAGTACTGAGCACTAAGCACCCAGAGCACTGAGCACACAGCACCCCAAGCACGGAACACCCAGGACCCCGAGCACTGAGAACTGAGCACCCAGCACACTGAGTACTGAGCACCGAGCTCCCCGAGCACTGAGCACCCTGAGTACTGAGCACCCAGCACCCCGATCACTGAGCACCCAGCACCCTGAGCACTGAGCACCCAGCACCCTGAGCACTGAGCACCCAGCACCCTGAGTTCTGAGCACCCAGCACGCTGAGTACTGAGCACCCAGCACCCCGAGCACTGAGCACCAAGCACCCTGACTACTGACCACTGAGCACCCAGCACCCCGAGCACTGAGCACCCAGCACCCTGTGTACTGAGCACTGAGCACCCTGAGTACTAAGCACCCAGAACCCTGAGTACTGAACACCCAGGACACTGAGCACTGAGCACCGAGCACCCCGAGCACTGATCACCCAGCACCCTGAGCACTCAGCACCCAGCACCCCGAGCACTGAGCACCCAGCACCCTGAGCACTGAGCACCCAGCACCCTGAGCACGGAGCACCCCGAGGACTGAGCACCCAGCACCCTGAGCACTGAGCACCCAGCACCTTGAGTACTGAGCACCGAGCACCCCGAGCACTAAGCACCCAGCACCCTGAGTACTGAGCACCCAGCACCCTGAGCACTGAGCACCCAGCACCCTGAGCACTGAGCACCCACCACCCCGAGCACGGAGCACCCAGCACCCTGAGTACTGAGCACACAACACCCAGAGTACTGAGCACCCAGCACCCTGAGCACTGAGCACCCAGCACCCCGTGTACTGAGCACCCAGCACCCTGAGTACTGAGCAACCAGCACCCTGAGCACTGAGCACCCGGAGGACTGAGCATCCAGCACCCTGAGCACTGAGCACCGATCACCCTGAGCACTGAGCACCCAGCACCCCGAGCACTGAGCACCCAGCACCCTGAGTACTGAGCACCCAGCACCCCGAGTACTGAGCACCCAGCACCCTGAGTACTGAGCACCCAGCACCCCGAGCACTGAGCACCCAGCACCCTGAGTACTGAGCACCCTGAGTACTGAGCACTGAGCACCGAGCACCCTGAGTACTGAGCACCCTGAGGACTGAGCACCCAGCACCCTGAGCACTGAGCACCCAGCACCCTGAGTACTGAGCACAGATCACCCTGAGCACTGAGCACCCAGCACCCCGAGCACTGAGGACTGAGCACCCTGAGTACTGAGCACCCAGCACCCTGAGCACTGAGCACCGAGCACCCTGAGTACTGAACACCCAGCACGCTGAGTACTGAGCACTGAGCACACAGCACCCCGAGCACTGAGCACCCAGCACCCCGAGCACTGAGCACTGAGCACACTGAGCACTGAGCACCCAGAACCCCGAGTACTGAGCACTGAGCACCCTGAGTACTGAGCACCCAGCACCCTGAGCACTGAGAACCCTGAGTACTGAGCACCGAGCACCCTGAGTACTGAGCACCCAACACCCTGAGCACTGAGCACGGAGCACCCCGAGGACTGAGCACCCAGCACCCTGAGCACTGAGCACCCAGCACCTTGAGTACTGAGCACCGAGCACCCTGAGCACTGAGCACCCAGCACGCTGAATACTGAGCACCCAGCACCCTGAGCACTGAGCACCCAGCACCCCGAGCACTGAGCACCCAGCACCCCGAGCACTGAGCACCCAGCACCCTGAGCACTGAGCACCCAGCCCCCTGAGTACTGAGCACCCAGCACCATGAGTACTGAGCACCCAGCACCCTGAGTACTGAGCACCGAGCACCGCGAGCACTGAGCACCCAGCACCCTGAGCACTGAGCACCCTGAGGACTGAGCACCCGGCACCCTGAGCACTGAGCACCCAGCACCCTGAGTACTGAGCACCGATCTCCCTGAGCACTGAGCACCCAGGACCCCGAGCACTGAGCACCCAGCACCCTGAGTACAGAGCACCCTGAGTACTGAGCACCGATCACCCTGAGCACTGAGCACCCAGCACCCTGAATACTGAGCACCCAGCACCCTGAGCACTGAGCACCCAGCACCCTGAGCACTGAGCTCCCAGCACCCTGATTACCGAGCACCCAGCACCCTGAGTACTGAGTACCCAGCACCCTGAGCACTGAGCACCCAGCACCCTGAGTACTGAGCACCCAGCACCCTGAGTACTGAGCACCCAGCACCACCCTCAGCACTGAGCACCCAGCACCCCGAGCACTGAGCACCCAACACCCTGAGCACTGAGCACCCAGCACCCCGAGTACTGAGCACCCAGCACCCCGAGTACTGAGCACCGAGCACCCCGAGCACTGAGCACCCAGCACGCTGAGTACTCAGCACCCAGCACCCCGAGCACTGAGCACCAAGCACCCTGACTACTGACCACTGAGCACCCAGCACCCCGAGCACTGAGCACCCAGCACCCTGTGTACTGAGCACTGAGCACCCTGAGTACTAAGCACCCAGCACCCTGAGTACTGAACACCCAGGACCCTGAGCACTGAGCACCGAGCACCCCGAGCACTGATCACCCAGCACCCTGAGCACTCAGCACCCAGCACCCCGAGCACTGAGCACCCAGCACCCTGAGCACTGAGCACCCAGCACCCTGAGCACGGAGCACCCCGAGGACTGAGCACCCAGCACCCTGAGCACTGAGCACCCAGCACCTTGAGTACTGAGCACCGAGCACCCCGAGCACTAAGCACCCAGCACCCTGAGTACTGAGCACCCAGCACCCTGAGCACTGAGCACCCAGCACCCTGAGCACTGAGCACCCACCACCCCGAGCACGGAGCACCCAGCACCCTGAGTACTGAGCACACAACACCCAGAGTACTGAGCACCCAGCACCCTGAGCACTGAGCACCCAGCACCCCGTGTACTGAGCACCCAGCACCCTGAGTACTGAGCAACCAGCACCCTGAGCACTGAGCACCCGGAGGACTGAGCATCCAGCACCCTGAGCACTGAGCACCGATCACCCTGAGCACTGAGCACCCAGCACCCCGAGCACTGAGCACCCAGCACCCTGAGTACTGAGCACCCAGCACCCCGAGTACTGAGCACCCAGCACCCTGAGTACTGAGCACCCAGCACCCCGAGCACTGAGCACCCAGCACCCTGAGTACTGAGCACCCTGAGTACTGAGCACTGAGCACCGAGCACCCTGAGTACTGAGCACCCTGAGGACTGAGCACCCAGCACCCTGAGCACTGAGCACCCAGCACCCTGAGTACTGAGCACAGATCACCCTGAGCACTGAGCACCCAGCACCCCGAGCACTGAGCACTGAGCACCCTGAGTACTGAGCACCCAGCACCCTGAGCACTGAGCACCGAGCACCCTGAGTACTGAAAACCCAGCACGCTGAGTACTGAGCACTGAGCACACAGCACCCTGAGCACTGAGCACCCAGCACCCCGAGCACTGAGCACTGAGCACACTGAGCACTGAGCACCCAGAACCCCGAGTACTGAGCACTGAGCACCCTGAGTACTGAGCACCCAGCACCCTGAGCACTGAGAACCCTGAGTACTGAGCACCGAGCACCGTGAGTACTGAGCACCCAGCACCCTGAGCACTGAGCACGGAGCACCCCGAGGACTGAGCACCCAGCACCCTGAGCACTGAGCACCCAGCACCTTGAGTACTGAGCACCGAGCACCCCGAGCACTGAGCACCCAGCACGCTGAATACTGAGCACCCAGCACCCTGAGCACTGAGCACCCAGCACCCCGAGCACTGAGCACCCAGCACCCAGAGCACTGAGCACCCAGCACACTGAGTACTGAGCACCCAACACCCAGAGTACTGAGCACCCAGCACCCTGAGCACTGAGCACCCAGCACCCTGAGTACTGAGCACCCAGCACCCTGAGCACTGAGCACCCAGCACCCTGAGCACTGAGCACCCAGCACCCTGAGTACTGAGCACCCAGCACCCTGAGCACTGAGCACCCAGCACCCTGAGCACTGAGGACCCAGCACCCTGAGTACTGAGCACCCAGCACCCTGAGTACTGAGTACCCAGCACCCTGAGCACTGAGCACCCAGCACCCTGAGTACTGAGCACCGAGCACCCTGAGTACTGAGCACCCAGCACCCTTACTACTGAGCACCCAGCACCCTGAGCACTGAGCACCCAGCACCCTGAGTACTGAGCACCCAGCACCCTGAGTACTGAGCCCCTAGGACCCTGAGAATGAGCACCCAGCACCATGAGTACTGAGCACCCAGCACCCTGAGTACTGAGCAATAAGCACCCAGAGCACTGAGCACACAGCACCCCAAGCACGGAGCACCCAGGACCCCGAGCACTGAGAACTGAGCACCCAGCACACTGAGTACTGAGCACCGAGCTCCCCGAGCACTGAGCACCCTGAGTACTGAGCACCCAGCACCCCGATCACTGAGCACCCAGCACCCTGAGCACTGAGCACCCAGCACCCTGAGCACTGAGCACCCAGCACCCTGAGTACTGAGCACCCAGCACGCTGAGTACTGAGCACCCAGCACCCCGAGCACTGAGCACCAAGCACCCTGACTACTGACCACTGAGCACCCAGCACCCCGAGCACTGAGCACCCAGCACCCTGTGTACTGAGCACTGAGCACCCTGAGTACTAAGCACCCAGAACCCTGAGTACTGAACACCCAGGACACTGAGCACTGAGCACCGAGCACCCCGAGCACTGATCACCCAGCACCCTGAGCACTCAGCACCCAGCACCCCGAGCACTGAGCACCCAGCACCCTGAGCACTGAGCACCCAGCACCCTGAGAACGGAGCACCCCGAGGACTGAGCACCCAGCACCCTGAGCACTGAGCACCCAGCACCTTGAGTACTGAGCACCGAGCACCCCGAGCACTAAGCACCCAGCACCCTGAGTACTGAGCACCCAGCACCCTGAGCACTGAGCACCCAGCACCCTGAGCACTGAGCACCCACCACCCCGAGCACGGAGCACCCAGCACCCTGAGTACTGAGCACACAACACCCAGAGTACTGAGCACCCAGCACCCTGAGCACTGAGCACCCAGCACCCCGTGTACTGAGCACCCAGCACCCTGAGTACTGAGCAACCAGCACCCTGAGCACTGAGCACCCGGAGGACTGAGCATCCAGCACCCTGAGCACTGAGCACCGATCACCCTGAGCACTGAGCACCCAGCACCCCGAGCACTGAGCACCCAGCACCCTGAGTACTGAGCACCCAGCACCCCGAGTACTGAGCACCCAGCACCCTGAGTACTGAGCACCCAGCACCCCGAGCACTGAGCACCCAGCACCCTGAGTACTGAGCACCCTGAGTACTGAGCACTGAGCACCGAGCACCCTGAGTACTGAGCACCCTGAGGACTGAGCACCCAGAACCCTGAGCACTGAGCACCCAGCACCCTGAGTACTGAGCACAGATCACCCTGAGCACTGAGCACCCAGCACCCCGAGCACTGAGGACTGAGCACCCTGAGTACTGAGCACCCAGCACCCTGAGCACTGAGCACCGAGCACCCTGAGTACTGAACACCCAGCACGCTGAGTACTGAGCACTGAGCACACAGCACCCCGAGCACTGAGCACCCAGCACCCCGAGCACTGAGCACTGAGCACACTGAGCACTGAGCACCCAGAACCCCGAGTACTGAGCACTGAGCACCCTGAGTACTGAGCACCCAGCACCCTGAGCACTGAGAACCCTGAGTACTGAGCACCGAGCACCCTGAGTACTGAGCACCCAGCACCCTGAGCACTGAGCACGGAGCACCCCGAGGACTGAGCACCCAGCACCCTGAGCACTGAGCACCCAGCACCTTGAGTACTGAGCACCGCGCACCCCGAGCACTGAGCACCCAGCACGCTGAATACTGAGCACCCAGCACCCTGAGCACTGAGCACCCAGCACCCCGAGCACTGAGCACCCAGCACCCCGAGCACTGAGCACCCAGCACCCTGAGCACTGAGCACCCAGCCCCCTGAGTACTGAGCACCCAGCACCATGAGTACTGAGCACCCAGCACCCTGAGTACTGAGCACCGAGCACCGCGAGCACTGAGCACCCAGCACCCTGAGCACTGAGCACCCTGAGGACTGAGCACCCGGCACCCTGAGCACTGAGCACCCAGCACCCTGAGTACTGAGCACCGATCTAGCTGAGCACTGAGCACCCAGGACCCCGAGCACTGAGCACCCAGCACCCTGAGTACAGAGCACCCTGAGTACTGAGCACCGATCACCCTGAGCACTGAGCACCCAGCACCCTGAGTACTGAGCACCCAGCACCCTGAGCACTGAGCACCCAGCACCCTGAGCACTGAGCTCCCAGCACCCTGATTACCGAGCACCCAGCACCCTGAGTACTGAGTACCCAGCACCCTGAGCACTGAGCACCCAGCACCCTGAGTACTGAGCACCCAGCACCCTGAGTACTGAGCACCCAGCACCACCCTCAGCACTGAGCACCCAGCACAGCGAGCACTGAGCACCCAGCACCCTGAGCACTGAGCACCCAGCACCCCGAGTACTGAGCACCCAGCACCCCGAGTACTGAGCACAGAGCACCCCGAGCACTGAGCACCCAGCACACTGAGTACTGAGCACCCAGCACCCTGAGTACTGAGCACTGAGCACCCCGAGTACTGAGCACCCAGCACCCCGAGCACTGAGCACCCAGCAAACTGAGTACTGAGAACAGATCACCCTGAGTACTGAGCACCCAGCACCCTGAGTACTGAGCACTGAGCACCCCGAGTACTGAGCACCCAGCACCCCGAGCACTGAGCACTCAGCACCCTGAGTACTGAGCACCGAGCACCCTGAGCACTGAGCACCCAGCACCCTGATCACTGAGCACCCTGAGGACTGAGCACCCAGCACCCTGAGCACTGAGCACCCAGCACCCTGAGTACTGAGCACCGATCACCCTGAGCACTGAGCACCCAGCACCCTGAGTACAGAGCACCCAGCACCCCGAGTACTGAGCACCCAACACCCTGAGCACTGAGCACTGAGCACCCAGCACCCCGAGCACTGAGCACCCAGCACCCTGAGTACTGAGCACCCAGCACCCCGAGCACTGAGCACCCAGCACCCCGAGAATGAGCACCCAGCACCCTGAGTACTGAGCACCCAGCACCCTGAGTACTGAGCACTAAGCACCCAGAGCACTGAGCACCCAGCACCCCGAGCACGGAGTACCCAGGACCCCGAGCACTGAGTACTGAGCACCCAGCACCCTGAGTACTGAGCACCCAGCACCCTGAGTACTGAGCACCCAGCACCCTGAGCACTGAGCACTGAGCACCCAGCACCCTGAGCACTGAGCACTGAGCACCCAGCACCACAGCCCTGAGCACCCAGCACCCCGAGCACTGAGCACCCAGCACCCTGAGCACTGAGCACCCAGCACCCTGAGTACTGAGCACCCAGCACACTGAGTACTGAGCACCCAGCACCCTGAGCACTGAGCACCCAGCAACCCGAGCACTGAGCACCCAGCACCCTGAGTACTGAGCACCCAGCACCCCGAGTACTGAGCACCCAGCACCCTGAGTACTGAGCACCCTGAGTACTGAGCACTGAGCACCGAGCACCCTGAGTACTGAGCACCCAGCACCCCGAGCACTGAGCACCCAGCACCCTGAGTACTGAGCACCCAGCACCCCGAGTACTGAGCACCCAGCACCCTGAGTACTGAGCACCCTGAGTACTGAGCACTGAGCACCCAGCACCCTGAGTACTGAGCACCCAGCACCCCGAGCACTGAGCACCCAGCACCCTGAGTACTGAGCACCCTGAGTACTGAGCACTGAGCACCGAGCACCCTGAGTACTGAGCACCCTGAGGACTGAGCACCCAGCACCCTGAGCACTGAGCACCCAGCACCCTGAGTACTGAGCACTGATCACCCTGAGCACTGAGCACCCAGGACCCCGAGCACTGAGCACCCAGCAGCCTGAGTACTGAGCACCCAGCACATTGAGCACTGAGCACCGAGCACCCTGAGTACTGAACACCCAGCACCCTGAGCACTGAGCACTGAGCACCCAGCACCCTGAACACTGAGCACTGAGCACCCAGCACCCCGAGCACTGAGCACCCAGCACCCTGAGCACCCAGCACCCTGAGCACTGAGCACCCTGAGCACTGAGCACCCTGAGCACTGAGCACTGAGCACCCAGCTCCCTGAGTACTGAGCACCCAACACTCTGAGCACTGAGCACCCAGCACGCTGAGTACTGAGCACTGAGCACACAGCACCCCGAGCACTGAGCACCCAGCACCCCGAGCACTGAGCACTGAGCACACTGAGCACTGAGCACCCAGAACCCCGAGTACTGAGCACTGAGCACCCTGAGTACTGAGCACCCAGCACCCTGAGCACTGAGAACCCTGAGTACTGAGCACCGAGCACCCTGAGTACTGAGCACCCAGCACCCTGAGCACTGAGCACGGAGCAGCCCGAGGACTGATCACCCAGCACCCTGAGCACTGAGCACCCAGCACCTTGAGTACTGAGCACCGAGTACCCCGAGCACTGAGCACCCAGCACGCTGAATACTGAGCACCCAGCACCCTGAGCACTGAGCACCCAGCACCCCGAGCACTGAGCACCCAGCACCCGGAGCACTGAGCACCCAGCACACTGAGTACTGAGCACCCAACACCCAGAGTACTGAGCACCCAGCACCCTGAGCACTGAGCACCCAGCACCCTGAGTACTGAGCACCCAGCACCCTGAGTACTGAGAACCCAGCACCCTGAGCACTGAGCACTGAGCACCCAACACCCTGAGCACTGAGCACTGAGCACCCAGCACCCCGAGCACTGAGCACCCAGCACCCTGAGCACTGAGCACCCAGCACCCTGAGCACTGAGCACCCAGCCCCCTGAGTACTGAGCACCCAGCACCATGAGTACTGAGCACCCAGCACCCTGAGTACTGAGCACCGAGCACCGCGAGCACTGAGCACCCAGCACCCTGAGCACTGAGCACCCTGAGGACTGAGCACCCAGCACCCTGAGCACTGAGCACCCAGCACCCTGAGTACTGAGCACCGATCTCCCTGAGCACTGAGCACCCAGGACCCCGAGCACTGAGCACCCAGCACCCTGAGTACAGATCACCCTGAGTACTGAGCACCGATCACCCTGAGCACTGTGCACCCAGCACCCTGAGTACTGAGCACCCAGCACCCTGAGCACTGAGCACCCAGCACCCTGAGCACTGAGCTCCCAGCACCCTGAGTACCGTGCACCCAGCACCCTGAGTACTGAGTACCCAGCACCCTGAGCACTGAGCACCCAGCACCCTGAGTACTGAGCACCCAGCACCCTGAGTACTGAGCACCCAGCACCACCCTCAGAACTGAGCACCCAGCACCCCGAGCACTGAGCACCCAGCACCCTGAGCACTGAGCACCCAGCACCCCGAGTACTGAGCACCCAGCACCCCGAGTACTGAGCACCGAGCACCCCGAGCACTGAGCACCCAGCACACTGAGTACTGAGCACCCAGCACCCTGAGTACTGAGCACTGAGCACCCCGAGTACTGAGCACCCAGCACCCCGAGCACTGAGCACCCAGCAACCTGAGTACTGAGAACAGATCACCCTGAGTACTGAGCACCCAGCACCCTGAGTACTGAGCACTGAGCACCCCGAGTACTGAGCACCCAGCACCCCGAGCACTGAGCACTCAGCACCCTGAGTACTGAGCACCGAGCACCCTGAGCACTGAGCACCCAGCACACTGATCACTGAGCACCCTGAGGACTGAGCACCCAGCACCCTGAGCACTGAGCACCCAGCACCCTGAGTACTGAGCACCAATCACCCTGAGCACTGAGCACCCAGCACCCTGAGTACAGAGCACCCAGCACCCCGAGTACTGAGCACCCAGCACCCTGAGCACTGAGCACCCAGCACCCTGAGTACTGAGCACCCTGAGTACTGAGCACCGATCACCCTGAGCACTGAGCACGCAGCACCCTGAGTACTGAGCACCCAGCACCCTGAGCACTGAGCACCCAGCACCCTGAGCACTGAGCACCCAGCACCCTGAGTACTGAGCACCCAGCACCCTGAGTACTGAGTACCCAGCACCCTGAGCACTGAGCACCCAGCACCCTGAGTACTGAGCACCGAGCACCCTGAGTACTGAGCACCCAGCACCCTTACTACTGAGCACCCAGCACCCTGAGCACTGAGCACCCAGCACCCTGAGTACTGAGCACCCAGCACCCTGAGTACTGAGCCCCTAGCACCCTGAGAATGAGCACCCAGCACCATGAGTACTGAGCACCCAGCACCCTGAGTACTGAGCAATAAGCACCCAGAGCACTGAGCACACAGCACCCCAAGCACGGAACACCCAGGACCCCGAGCACTGAGAACTGAGCACCCAGCACACTGAGTACTGAGCACCGAGCTCCCCGAGCACTGAGCACCCTGAGTACTGAGCACCCAGCACACCAATCACTGAGCACCCAGCACCCTGAACACTGAGCACCCAGCACCCTGAGCACTGAGCACCCAGCACCCTGAGTACTGAGCACCCAGCACGCTGAGTACTCAGCACCCAGCACCCCGAGCACTGAGCACCAAGCACCCTGACTACTGACCACTGAGCACCCAGCACCCCGAGCACTGAGCACCCAGCACCCTGTGTACTGAGCACTGAGCACCCTGAGTACTAAGCACCCAGCACCCTGAGTACTGAACACCCAGGACCCTGAGCACTGAGCACCGAGAACCCCGAGCACTGATCACCCAGCACCCTGAGCACTCAGCACCCAGCACCCCGAGCACTGAGCACCCAGCACCCTGAGCACTGAGCACCCAGCACCCTGAGCACGGAGCACCCCGAGGACTGAGCACCCAGCACCCTGAGCACTGAGCACCCAGCACCTTGAGTACTGAGCACCGAGCACCCCGAGCACTAAGCACCCAGCACCCTGAGTACTGAGCACCCAGCACCCTGAGCACTGAGCACCCAGCACCCTGAGCACTGAGCACCCACCACCCCGAGCACGGAGCACCCAGCACCCTGAGTACTGAGCACACAACACCCAGAGTACTGAGCACCCAGCACCCTGAGCACTGAGCACCCAGCACCCCGTGTACTGAGCACCCAGCACCCTGAGTACTGAGCAACCAGCACCCTGAGCACTGAGCACCCGGAGGACTGAGCATCCAGCACCCTGAGCACTGAGCACCGATCACCCTGAGCACTGAGCACCCAGCACCCCGAGCACTGAGCACCCAGCACCCTGAGTACTGAGCACCCAGCACCCCGAGTACTGAGCACCCAGCACCCTGAGTACTGAGCACCCAGCACCCCGAGCACTGAGCACCCAGCACCCTGAGTACTGAGCACCCTGAGTACTGAGCACTGAGCTCCGAGCACCCTGAGTACTGAGCACCCTGAGGACTGAGCACCCAGCACCCTGAGCACTGAGCACCCAGCACCCTGAGTACTGAGCACAGATCACCCTGAGCACTGAGCACCCAGCACCCCGAGCACTGAGCACTGAGCACCCTGAGTACTGAGCACCCAGCACCCTGAGCACTGAGCACCGAGCACCCTGAGTACTGAACACCCAGCACGCTGAGTACTGAGCACTGAGCACACAGCACCCCGAGCACTGAGCACCCAGCACCCCGAGCACTGAGCACTGAGCACACTGAGCACTGAGCACCCAGAACCCCGAGTACTGAGCACTGAGCACCCTGAGTACTGAGCACCCAGCACCCTGAGCACTGAGAACCCTGAGTACTGAGCACCGAGCACCCTGAGTACTGAGCACCCAGCACCCTGAGCACTGAGCACGGAGCACCCCGAGGACTGAGCACCCAGCACCCTGAGCACTGAGCACCCAGCACCTTGAGTACTGAGCACCGAGCACCCCGAGCACTGAGCACCCAGCACGCTGAATACTGAGCACCCAGCACCCTGAGCACTGAGCACCCAGCACCCCGAGCACTGAGCACCCAGCACCCAGAGCACTGAGCACCCAGCACACTGAGTACTGAGCACCCAACACCCAGAGTACTGAGCACCCAGCACCCTGAGCACTGAGCACCCAGCACCCTGAGTACTGAGCACCCAGCACCCTGAGCACTGAGCACCCAGCACCCTGAGCACTGAGCACCCAGCACCCTGAGTACTGAGCACCCAGCACCCTGAGCACTGAGCACCCAGCACCCTGAGCACTGAGCACCCAGCACGGTGAGTACTGAGCACCCAGCACCCTGAGTACTGAGTACCCAGCACCCTGAGCACTGAGCACCCAGCACCCTGAGTACTGAGCACCGAGCACCCTGAGTACTGAGCACCCAGCACCCTTACTACTGAGCACCCAGCACCCTGAGCACTGAGCACCCAGCACCCTGAGTACTGAGCACCCAGCACCCTGAGTACTGAGCCGCTAGCACCCTGAGAATGAGCACCCAGCACCATGAGTACTGAGCACCCAGCACCCTGAGTACTGAGCACTAAGCACCCAGAGCACTGAGCACACAGCACCCCAAGCACGGAGCACCCAGGACCCCGAGCACTGAGAACTGAGCACCCAGCACACTGAGTACTGAGCACCGAGCTCCCCGAGCACTGAGCACCCTGAGTACTGAGCACCCAGCACCCCGATCACTGAGCACCCAGCACCCTGAGCACTGAGCACCCAGCACCCTGAGCACTGAGCACCCAGCACCCTGAGTACTGAGCACCCAGCACGCTGAGTACTGAGCACCCAGCACCCCGAGCACTGAGCACCAAGCACCCTGACTACTGACCACTGAGCACCCAGCACCCCGAGCACTGAGCACCCAGCACCCTGTGTACTGAGCACTGAGCACCCTGAGTACTAAGCACCCAGAACCCTGAGTACTGAACACCCAGGACACTGAGCACTGAGCACCGAGCACCCCGAGCACTGATCACCCAGCACCCTGAGCACTCAGCACCCAGCACCCCGAGCACTGAGCACCCAGCACCCTGAGCACTGAGCACCCAGCACCCTGAGCACGGAGCACCCCGAGGACTGAGCACCCAGCACCCTGAGCACTGAGCACCCAGCACCTTGAGTACTGAGCACCGAGCACCCCGAGCACTAAGCACCCAGCACCCTGAGTACTGAGCACCCAGCACCCTGAGCACTGAGCACCCAGCACCCTGAGCACTGAGCACCCACCACCCCGAGCACGGAGCACCCAGCACCCTGAGTACTGAGCACACAACACCCAGAGTACTGAGCACCCAGCACCCTGAGCACTGAGCACCCAGCACCCCGTGTACTGAGCACCCAGCACCCTGAGTACTGAGCAACCAGCACCCTGAGCACTGAGCACCCGGAGGACTGAGCATCCAGCACCCTGAGCACTGAGCACCGATCACCCTGAGCACTGAGCACCCAGCACCCCGAGCACTGAGCACCCAGCACCCTGAGTACTGAGCACCCAGCACCCCGAGTACTGAGCACCCAGCACCCTGAGTACTGAGCACCCAGCACCCCGAGCACTGAGCACCCAGCACCCTGAGTACTGAGCACCCTCAGTACTGAGCACTGAGCACCGAGCACCCTGAGTACTGAGCACCCTGAGGACTGAGCACCCAGCACCCTGAGCACTGAGCACCCAGCACCCTGAGTACTGAGCACAGATCACCCTGAGCACTGAGCACCCAGCACCCCGAGCACTGAGGACTGAGCACCCTGAGTACTGAGCACCCAGCACCCTGAGCACTGAGCACCGAGCCCCCTGAGTACTGAACACCCAGCACGCTGAGTACTGAGCACTGAGCACACAGCACCCCGAGCACTGAGCACCCAGCACCCCGAGCACTGAGCACTGAGCACACTGAGCACTGAGCACCCAGATCCCCGAGTACTGAGCACTGAGCACCCTGAGTACTGAGCACCCAGCACCCTGAGCACTGAGAACCCTGAGTACTGAGCACCGAGCACCCTGAGTACTGAGCACCCAGCACCCTGAGCACTGAGCACGGAGCACCCCGAGGACTGAGCACCCAGCACCCTGAGCACTGAGCACCCAGCACCTTGAGTACTGAGCACCGAGCACCCCGAGCACTGAGCACCCAGCACGCTGAATACTGAGCACCCAGCACCCTGAGCACTGAGCACCCAGCACCCCGAGCACTGAGCACCCAGCACCCAGAGCACTGAGCACCCAGCACACTGAGTACTGAGCACCCAACACCCAGAGTACTGAGCACCCAGCACCCTGAGCACTGAGCACCCAGCACCCTGAGTACTGAGCACCCAGCACCCTGAGCACTGAGCACCCAGCACCCCGAGCACTGAGCACCCAGCACCCCGAGCACTGAGCACCCAGCACCCTGAGCACTGAGCACCCAGCACCCTGAGCACAGAGCACCCAGCCCCCTGAGTACTGAGCACCCAGCACCATGAGTACTGAGCACCCAGCACCCTGAGTACTGAGCACCGAGCACCGCGAGCACTGAGCACCCAGCACCCTGAGCACTGAGCACCCTGAGGACTGAGCACCCAGCACCCTGAGCACTGAGCACCCAGCACACTGAGTACTGAGCACCGATCTCCCTGAGCACTGAGCACCCAGGACCCCGAGCACTGAGCACCCAGCACCCTGAGTACAGAGCACCCTGAGTACTGAGCACCGATCACCCTGAGCACTGAGCACCCAGCACCCTGAGTACTGAGCACCCAGCACCCTGAGCACTGAGCACCCAGCACCCTGAGCACTGAGCTCCCAGCACCCTGAGTACCGAGCACCCAGCACCCTGAGTACTGAGTACCCAGCACCCAGAGCACTGAGCACCCAGCACCCTGAGTACTGAGCACCCAGCACCCTGAGTACTGAGCACCCAGCACCACCCTCAGCACTGAGCACCCAGCACCCCGAGCACTGAGCACCCAGCACCCTGAGCACTGAGCACCCAGCACCCCGAGTACTGAGCACCCAGCACCCCGAGTACTGAGCACCGAGCACCCCGAGCACTGAGCACCCAGCACACTGAGTACTGAGCACCCAGCACCCTGAGTACTGAGCACTGAGCACCCCGAGTACTGAGCACCCAGCACCCCGAGCACTGAGCACCCAGCAACCTGAGTACTGAGAACAGATCACCCTGAGTACTGAGCACCCAGCACCCTGAGTACTGAGCACTGAGCACCCCGAGTACTGAGCACCCAGCACCCCGAGCACTGAGCACTCAGCACCCTGAGTACTGAGCACCGAGCACCCTGAGCACTGAGCACCCAGCACCCTTATCACTGAGCACCCTGAGGACTGAGCACCCAGCACCCTGAGCACTGAGCACCCAGCACCCTGAGTACTGAGCACCGATCACCCTGAGCACTGAGCACCCAGCACCCTGAGTACAGAGCACCCAGCACTCCGAGTAGTGAGCACCCAGCACCCTGAGCACTGAGCACCCAGCACCCTGAGTACTGAGCACCCTGAGTACTGAGCACCGATCACCCTGAGCACTGAGCACCCAGCACCCTGAGTACTGAGCACCCAGCACCCTGAGCACTGAGCACCCAGCACCCTGAGCACTGAGCACCCAGCACCCTGAGTACTGAGCACCCAGCACCCTGAGTACTGAGTACCCAGCACCCTGAGCACTGAGCACCCAGCACCCTGAGTACTGAGCACCGAGCACCCTGAGTACTTAGCACCCAGCACCCTTAGTACTGAGCATCCAGCACCCTGAGCACTGAGCACCCAGCACCCTGAGTACTGAGAACCCAGCACCCTGAGTACTGAGCCCCTAGCACCCTGAGAATGAGCACCCAGCACCATGAGTACTGAGCACCCAGCACCCTGAGTACTGAGCACTAAGCACCCAGAGCACTGAGCACACAGCACCCCAAGCACGGAGCACCCAGGACTCCGAGCACTGAGAACTGAGCAACCAGCACACTGAGTACTGAGCACCGAGCTCCCCGAGCACTGAGCACCCTGAGTACTGAGCACCCAGCACCCCGATCACTGAGCACCCAGCACCCTGAGCACTGAGCACCCAGCACCCTGAGCACTGAGCACCCAGCACCCTGAGTACTGAGCACCCAACACGCTGAGTACTGAGCACCCAGCACCCCGAGCACTGAGCACCAAGCACCCTGACTACTGACCACTGAGCACCCAGCACCCCGAGCACTGAGCACCCAGCACCCGGTGTACTGAGCACTGAGCACCCTGAGTACTAAGCACCCAGCACCCTGAGTACTGAGCACCCAGGACCCTGAGCACTGAGCACCGAGCACCCAGCACCACGAGAATGAGCACCCAGCACCCTGAGTCCTGAGAACCGAGCACCCCGAGCACTAAGCACCCAGCACCCTGAGTACTGAGCCCCCAGCACCCTGAGCACTGAGCACCGATCACCCTGAGCACTGAGCACCCAGCACCCCGAGCACTGGGCACCAAGCACCCTGAGTACTGAGCACCCAGCACCCCGAGTACTGAGCACCCAGCACCCTGAGTACTGAGCACCCAGCACCCCGAGCACTGAGCACCCAGCACCCTGAGTACTGAGCACCCTGAGTACTGAGCACTGAGCACCGAGCACCCTGAGTACTGAGCACCCTGAGGACTGAGCACCAAGCACCCTGAGCACTGAGCACCCAGCACCCTGAGTACTGAGCACAGATCACCCTGAGCACTGAGCACCCAGCACCCCGAGCACTGAGCACTGAGCACCCTGAGTACTGAGCACCCAGCACCCTGAGCACTGAGCACCGAGCACCCTGAGTACTGAACACCCAGCACCCTGAGCACTGAGCACTGAGCACCCATCACCCTGAGCACTGAGCACCCAGCACCCCGAGCACTGAGCACCCAGCACCCCGAGAATGAGCACCCAGCACCCTGAGTCCTGAGAACCGAGCACCCTGAGTACTGAGCACCCAGCACCCTGAGTACTGAGCCCCTAGCACCCTGAGAATGAGCCCCCAGCACCATGAGTACTGAGCATCCAGCACCCTGAGTACTGAGCACTAAGCACCCAGAGCACTGAGCACCCAGCACCCAGAGCACGGAGCACCCAGGACCCCGAGCACTGAGAACTGAGCACCCTGAGCACTGAGCACACAGCACCCTGAGTACTGAGCACCCAGCACCCCGAGCAATGAGCATCCAGCACCCTGAGCACTGAGCACCCAGCACCCTGAGCACTGAGCACCCAGCACACTGAGTACTGAGCACCCAGCACCCCGAGCAATGAGCACCCAGCACCCTGAGTACTGAGCACTGAGCACCCAGCACCCCGTGCACTGAGCACCCAGCACCCTGTGTACTGAGCACTGAGCACCCTGAGTACTAAGCACCCAGCACCCTGAGTACTGAGCACCCAGGACCCTGAGCTCTGAGCACCGAGCACCCCGAGCACTGAGCACCCAGCACCCTGAGCACTCAGCAACCAGCACCCCGAGCACTGAGCACCCAGCACCCTGAGCACTGAGCACCCAGCACCCTGAGCACCGAGCACCGCGAGCACTGAGCACCCAGCACCCTGAGCACTGAGCACCCTGAGGACTGAGTACCAAGCACCCTGAGCACTGAGCACCCAGCACCCTGAGTACTGAGCACCCAGCACCCTGAGTACAGAGCACCAAGCACCCCGAGTACTGAGCACCCAGCACCCTGAGCACTGAGCACCCAGCACACTGAGTACTGAGCACCCTGAGTACTAAGCACCGATCACCCTGAGAACTGAGCACCCAGTACCCTGAGCACTGAGCACCCAGCACATTGAGCACTGAGCACCAAGCACCCTGAGCACTGAGCACCCAGCACCCTGAGTACTGAGCACCCAGCACCCTGAGTACTGAGTACCCAGCACCCTGAGCACTGAGCACCCAGCACCCTGAGTACTGATCACCGAGCACCCTGAGTACTGAGCACCCAGCACCCTTAGTACTGAGCACCCAGCACCCTGAGCACTGAGCACCCAGCACCCTGAGTACTGAGCACCCAGCACCACCCTCAGCACTGAGCACCCAGCACCCCGAGCACTGATCACCCAGCACCCTGAGCACTGAGCACCCAGCACCCCGAGTACTGAGCACCCAGCACCCCGAGTACTGAGCACCGAGCACCCCGAGCACTGAGCCCCCAGCACCCTGAGTACTGAGCACCCAGCACCCTGAGTACTGAGCACTGAGCACCCCGAGTACTGAGCACCCAGCACCCCGAGCACTGAGCACCCATCAACCTGAGTACTGAGAAACGATCACCCTGAGTACTGAGCACGCAGCACTCTGAGTACTGAGCCCCCAGCACCCTGAGTACTGAGCACCCAGCACTCCGAGCTCTGAGCACACAGCACCCCGAGAATGAGCACCCAGCACCCTGAGTACTGAGAACAGAGCACCCTGAGTACTGAGCACCCAGCACCATGAGTACTGAGCCCCCAGCACCCTGAGTACTGAGCACCCAGCACCCCGAAAACTGAGCACCCAGCACCCCGAGAATGAGCACCCAGCACCCTGAGTACTGAGCACCCAGCACCCTGATTACTGAGCACTAAGCACCCAGAGCACTGAGCACCCAGCACCCCGAGCACCTAGCACCCAGGACCCCGAGCACTGAGTACTGAGCACCCAGCACCCTGAGTACTGAGCACCGAGCTCCCCGAGCACTGAGCACCCTGAGTACTGAGCACCCAGCACCCCGATCACTGAGCACCCAGCACCCTGAGCACTGATCACCCAGCACCCTGAGCACTGAGCACCCAGCACCCTGAGCACTGAGCACCCAGCACCCTGAGTACTGAGCACCCAGCACCCTGAGCACTGAGCACCGTGCACCCTGAGTACTGAACACCCAGCACCCTGAGCACTGAGCACTGAGCACCCAGCACCCTGAGCACTGAGCACTGAGCACCCAGCACCCCTAGCACTGAGCACCCAGCACCCTGAGCACCGAGCACCCTGAGCACTGAGCACCCTGAGCACTGAGCACCCTGAGCACTGAACACTGAGCACCCAGCACCCCGAGCACTGAGCACTGAGCATACTTAGCACTGAGCACCCAGCACCCCGAGTACTGACCACTGAGCACCCTGAGTACTGAGCACCCAGCACCCCGAGTACTGAGCACTGAGCACCCTGAGTACTGAGCACCCAGCACCCTGAGCACTGAGAACCCTGAGTACTGAGCACCGAGCACCCTGAGTACTGAGCACCCAGCACCCTGAGCACTGAGCACGGAGTACCCCGAGGACTGAGCACCCAGCACCCTGCGCACTGAGCGCCCAGCAACCTGAGTACTGAGAACAGATCACGCTGAGTACTGAGCACCCTGCACCCTGAGTACTGAGCCCCCAGCACCCTGAGTACTGAGCACCCAGCACCCCGAGAATGAGCACCCAGCACCCTGAGTACTGAGAACCGAGCACCCTGAGTACTGAGCACCCAGCACCCTGAGTACTGAGCCCCTAGCACCCTGAGAATGAGCACCCAGCACCATGAGTACTGAGCACCCAGCACCCTGAGTACTGAGCACTAAGCACCCAGAGCACTGAGCACCCAGCACCCCGAGCAAGGAGTTCCCAGGACCCCGAGCACTGAGAACTGAGCACCCAGCACCCTGAGTACTGAGCACCGAGCTCCCCGAGCACTGAGCACCCTGAGTACTGAGCACCCAGCACCCCGATCACTGAGCACCCAGCACCCTGAGCACTGAGCACCCAGCACCCTGAGCACTGAGCACCCAGCACCCTGAGTACTGAGCATCCAGCACGCTGAGTACTGAGCACCCAGCACCCCGAGCACTGAGCACGCAGCACCCTGAGTACTGAGCACTGAGCACCCAGCACCCCGAGCACTGAGCACCCAGCACTCTGTGTACTGAGCACTGCGCACCCTGAGTACTAAGCACCCAGCACCCTGAGTACTGAGCACCCAGGACCCTGAGCACTGAGCACCGAGCACTCCGAGCACTGAGCACCCATCACCCTGAGCACTCAGCACCCAGCACCCCGAGCACTGTGCACCCAGCACCCTGAGCACTGAGCACCCAGCACCCTGAGCACGGAGCACCCCGAGGACTGAGCACCCAGCACCCTGAGCACTGAGCACCCAGCACCTTGAGTACTGAGGACCGAACACCCCGAGCACTAAGCACCCAGCACCCTGAGTACTGAGCACCCAGCACCCTGAGCACTGTGCACCCAGCACCCTGAGCACTGAGCACCCAGCACCCCGAGCACGGAGCACCCAGCACCCTGAGTACTGAGCACCCAACACCCAGAGTACTGAGCACCCAGCACCCTGAGCACTGAGCACCCAGCACCCCGAGTACTGAGCACCCAGCACCCTGAGTACTGAGCACCCAGCACCCTGAGCACTGAGCACCCGGAGGACTGAGCACCCAGCACCCTGAGCACTGAGCACCGATCACCCTGAGCACTGAGCACCCAGCACCCCGAGCACTGAGCACCCAGCACCCAGAGTACTGAGCACCCAGCACCCCGAGCACTGAGCACCCAGCACCCTGAGTACTGAGCACCCTGAGTACTGAGCACTGAGCACCGAGCACCCTGAGTACTGAGCACCCTGAGGACTGAGCACCGAGCACCCCGAGCACTGAGCACCCAGCACCCCGAGCACTGAGCACCCAGCACCCTGAGCACTGAGCACCCAGCACCCTGAGCACTGAGCACCCAGCACCCTGAGTACTGAGCACCCAGCACCCTGAGTACTGAGTACCCAGCACCCTGAGCACTGAGCACCGAGCACCCTGAGTACTGAGCACCGAGCACCCTGAGTACTGAGCACCCAGCACCATTAGTACTGAGCACCCAGCACCCTGAGCACTGAGCACCCAGCACCCTGAGTACTGAGCACCCAGCACCACCCTCAGCACTGAGCACCCAGCACCCCGAGCACTGAGCACCCAGCACCCTGAGCACTGAGCACCCAGCTCTCCGAGTACTGAGCATCCAGCACCACGAGTACTGAGCACCAAGCACCCCGAGCACTGAGCACCCAGCACCCTGAGTACTGAGCACCCAGCACCCTGAGTACTGAGCACTGATCACCCCGAGTACTGAGCACCCAGCACCCTGAGCACTGAGTACCCAGCACCCTGAGTACTGAGAAGCGAGCACCCTGAGTACTGAGCACCCAGCACCCTGAGTACTGAGCCCCTAGCACCCTGAGAATGAGCACCCAGCACCATGAGTACTGAGCACCCAGCACACTGAGTACTGAGCACTAAGCACCCAGAGCACTGAGCACCCAGCACCCCGAGCACGGAGCACCCAGGACCCCGAGCACTGAGAACTGAGCACCCAGCAGCCTGAGTACTGAGCACCGAGCTCCCCGAGCACTGAGCACCCTGAGTACTGACCACCCAGCACCCCGATCACTGAGCACCCAGCACCTTGAGCACTGAGCACCCAGCACCCTGAGCACTGAGCACCCAGCACCCTGAGTACTGAGCACCCAGCACGCTGAGTACTGAGCACCCAGCACCCGAGCACTGAGCACCCAGCACCCTGAGTACTGAGCACTGAGCACCCAGCACCCCGAGCACTGAGCACCCAGCACCCTGTGTACTGAGCACTGAGCACCCTGAGTACTAAGCACCCAGCACCCTGAGCACTGAGCACCCAGCACCCCGAGCACGGAGCACCCAGCACCCTGAGTACTGAGCACCCAACACCCTGAGTACTGAGCACCCAGCACCCTGAGCACTGAGCACCCAGCACCCTGAGTACTGAGCACCCAGCACCCTGAGTACTGAGCACCCAGCACCCTGAGCACTGAGCACCCGGAGGACTGAGCACCCAGCACCCTGAGCACTGAGCACCGATCACCCTGAACACTGAGCACCCAGCACCCCGAGCACTGAGCACAGAGCCCCCTGAGTACTGAGCACCCAGCACCCCGAGTACTGAGCACCCAGCACCCTGAGTACTGAGCACCCAGCACCCCGAGCACTGAGCACCCAGCACCCTGAGTACTGAGCACCCTGAGTACTGAGCACTGAGCACCGAGCACCCTGAGTACTGAGCACCCTGAGGACTGAGCACCCAGCACCCTGAGCACTGAGCACCCAGCATCCTGAGTACTGAGCACTGATCACCCTGAGCACTGAGCACCCAGCACCCCGAGCACTGAGCACCCAGCACCCTGAGTACTGAGCACCCAACACCCTGAGCACTGAGCACCGAGCACCCTGAGTACTGAACACCCAGCACCCTGAGCACTGAGCACTGAGCACCCAGCACCCTGAGCACTGAGCACTGAGCACCCAGCACCCCGAGCACTGAGCACCCAGCACCCTGAGCACCCAGCACCCTGAGCACTGAGCACCCTGAGCACTGAGCACCCTGAGCACTGAGCACTGAGCACCCAGCACCCTGAGTCCTGAGCACCCAACACTCTGAGCACTGAGCACCCAGCACACTGAGTACTGAGCACTGAGCACACAGCACCCTGAGTACTGAGCACCCAGCACCCCGAGCACTGAGCACCCAGCACCCCGAGCACTGACCACTGAGCACACTGAGCACTGAGCACCCAGCACCCCGAGTACTGAGCACTGAGCACCCTGAGTACTGAGCACCCAGCACCCCGAGTACTGAGCACTGAGCACCCTGAGTACTGAGCACCCAGCACCCTGAGCACTGAGAACACTGAGTACTGAGCACCGAGCACCCTGAGTACTGAGCACCCAGCACCCTGAGTACTGAGCACAGATCACCCTGAGCACTGAGCACCCAGGACCCCGAGCACTGAGCACCCAGCACCCTGATCACTGACCACCCAGCACCCTGAGTACTGAGCACCCAGCACCACCCTCAGCACTGAGCACCCAGCACCCCGAGCACTGAGCACCCAGCACCCTGAGTACTGAGCACCCTGAGTACTGAGCACCGATCACCCTGAGCACTGAGCACCCAGCACCCTGAGTACTGAGCACCCAGCACCCTGAGCACTGAGCACCCAGCACCCTGCGCACTGAGCGCCCAGCAACCTGAGTACTGAGAACAGATCACGCTGAGTACTGAGCACCCTGCACCCTGAGTACTGAGCCCCCAGCACCCTGAGTACTGAGCACCCAGCACCCCGAGAATGAGCACCCAGCACCCTGAGTACTGAGAACCGAGCACCCTGAGTACTGAGCACCCAGCACCCTGAGTACTGAGCCCCTAGCACCCTGAGAATGAGCACCCAGCACCATGAGTACTGAGCACCCAGCACCCTGAGTACTGAGCACTAAGCACCCAGAGCACTGAGCACCCAGCACCCCGAGCAAGGAGTTCCCAGGACCCCGAGCACTGAGAACTGAGCACCCAGCACCCTGAGTACTGAGCACCGAGCTCCCCGAGCACTGAGCACCCTGAGTACTGAGCACCCAGCACCCCGATCACTGAGCACCCAGCACCCTGAGCACTGAGCACCCAGCACCCTGAGCACTGAGCACCCAGCACCCTGAGTACTGAGCATCCAGCACGCTGAGTACTGAGCACCCAGCACCCCGAGCACTGAGCACGCAGCACCCTGAGTACTGAGCACTGAGCACCCAGCACACCGAGCACTGAGCACCCAGCACCCTGTGTACTGAGCACTGCGCACCCTGAGTACTAAGCACCCAGCACCCTGAGTACTGAGCACCCAGGACCCTGAGCACTGAGCACCGAGCACTCCGAGCACTGAGCACCCATCACCCTGAGCACTCAGCACCCAGCACCCCGAGCACTGTGCACCCAGCACCCTGAGCACTGAGCACCCAGCACCCTGAGCACGGAGCACCCCGAGGACTGAGCACCCAGCACCCTGAGCACTGAGCACCCAGCACCTTGAGTACTGAGGACCGAACACCCCGAGCACTAAGCACCCAGCACCCTGAGTACTGAGCACCCAGCACCCTGAGCACTGTGCACCCAGCACCCTGAGCACTGAGCACCCAGCACCCCGAGCACGGAGCACCCAGCACCCTGAGTACTGAGCACCCAACACCCAGAGTACTGAGCACCAAGCACCCTGAGCACTGAGCACCCAGCACCCCGAGTACTGAGCACCCAGCACCCTGAGTACTGAGCACCCAGCACCCTGAGCACTGAGCACCCGGAGGACTGAGCACCCAGCACCCTGAGCACTGAGCACCGATCACCCTGAGCACTGAGCACCCAGCACCCCGAGCACTGAGCACCCAGCACCCAGAGTACTGAGCACCCAGCACCCCGAGCACTGAGCACCCAGCACCCTGAGTACTGAGCACCCTGAGTACTGAGCACTGAGCACCGAGCACCCTGAGTACTGAGCACCCTGAGGACTGAGCACCGAGCACCCCGAGCACTGAGCACCCAGCACCCCGAGCACTGAGCACCCAGCACCCTGAGTACTGAGCACCCAGCACCCTGAGCACTGAGCACCGAGCACCCTGAGTACTGAGCACCGATCACCATGAGCACTGAGCACCCAGCACCCTGAGCACCCAGCACCCTGAGCACTGAGCAGCCTGAGCACTGAGCACCCTGAGCACTGAGCACTGAGCACCCAGCACCCTGAGTACTGAGCACACAACACTCTGAGAACTGAGCACCCAGCATGCTGAGTACTGAGCACCGATCTCCCTGAGCACTGAGCACCCAGGACCCCGAGCACTGAGCACCCAGCACCCTGAGTACAGAGCACCCAGCACCCCGAGTACTGAGCACCCAGCACCCCGAGCACTGAGCACCCAGCCCCCTGAGTACTGAGCACCGATCACCATGAGCACTGAGCACCCAGCACCCTGAGTACTGAGCACCCAGCACCCTGAGCACTGAGCACCCAGCACCCTGAGCACTGAGCACCCAGCACCCTGAGTACTGAGCACCCAGCAACCTGAGTACTGAGTACCCAGCACCCTGAGTACTGAGCACAGATCACCCTGAGCACTGAGCACCCAGGACCCCGAGCACTGAGCACCCAGCACCCTGATCACTGACCACCCAGCACCCTGAGTACTGAGCACCCAGCACCACCCTCAGCACTGAGCACCCAGCACCCCGAGCACTGAGCACCCAGCACCCTGAGTACTGAGCACCCTGAGTACTGAGCACCGATCACCCTGAGCACTGAGCACCCAGCACCCTGAGTACTGAGCACCCAGCACCCTGAGCACTGAGCACCCAGCACCCTGCGCACTGAGCGCCCAGCAACCTGAGTACTGAGAACAGATCACGCTGAGTACTGAGCACCCTGCACCCTGAGTACTGAGCCCCCAGCACCCTGAGTACTGAGCACCCAGCACCCCGAGAATGAGCACCCAGCACCCTGAGTACTGAGAACCGAGCACCCTGAGTACTGAGCACCCAGCACCCTGAGTACTGAGCCCCTAGCACCCTGAGAATGAGCACCCAGCACCATGAGTACTGAGCACCCAGCACCCTGAGTACTGAGCACTAAGCACCCAGAGCACTGAGCACCCAGAACCCCGAGCAAGGAGTTCCCAGGACCCCGAGCACTGAGAACTGAGCACCCAGCACCCTGAGTACTGAGCACCGAGCTCCCCGAGCACTGAGCACCCTGAGTACTGAGCACCCAGCACCCCGATCACTGAGCACCCAGCACCCTGAGCACTGAGCACCCAGCACCCTGAGCACTGAGCACCCAGCACCCTGAGTACTGAGCATCCAGCACGCTGAGTACTGAGCACCCAGCACCCCGAGCACTGAGCACGCAGCACCCTGAGTACTGAGCACTGAGCACCCAGCACCCCGAGCACTGAGCACCCAGCACCCTGTGTACTGAGCACTGCGCACCCTGAGTACTAAGCACCCAGCACCCTGAGTACTGAGCACCCAGGACCCTGAGCACTGAGCACCGAGCACTCCGAGCACTGAGCACCCATCACCCTGAGCACTCAGCACCCAGCACCCCGAGCACTGTGCACCCAGCACCCTGAGCACTGAGCACCCAGCACCCTGAGCACGGAGCACCCCGAGGACTGAGCACCCAGCACCCTGAGCACTGAGCACCCAGCACCTTGAGTACTGAGGACCGAACACCCCGAGCACTAAGCACCCAGCACCCTGAGTACTGAGCACCCAGCACCCTGAGCACTGTGCACCCAGCACCCTGAGCACTGAGCACCCAGCACCCCGAGCACGGAGCACCCAGCACCCTGAGTACTGAGCACCCAACACCCAGAGTACTGAGCACCCAGCACCCTGAGCACTGAGCACCCAGCACCCCGAGTACTGAGCACCCAGCACCCTGAGTACTGAGCACCCAGCACCCTGAGCACTGAGCACCCGGAGGACTGAGCACCCAGCACCCTGAGCACTGAGCACCGATCACCCTGAGCACTGAGCACCCAGCACCCCGAGCACTGAGCACCCAGCACCCAGAGTACTGAGCACCCAGCACCCCGAGCACTGAGCACCCAGCACCCTGAGTACTGAGAACCCTGAGTACTGAGCACTGAGCACCGAGCACCCTGAGTACTGAGCACCCTGAGGACTGAGCACCGAGCACCCCGAGCACTGAGCACCCAGCACCCCGAGCACTGAGCACCCAGCACCCTGAGCACCCAGCACCCTGAGCACTGAGCAGCCTGAGCACTGAGCACCCTGAGCACTGAGCACTGAGCACCCAGCACCCTGAGTACTGAGCACACAACACTCTGAGAACTGAGCACCCAGCATGCTGAGTACTGAGCACCGATCTCCCTGAGCACTGAGCACCCAGGACCCCGAGCACTGAGCACCCAGCACCCTGAGTACAGAGCACCCAGCACCCCGAGTACTGAGCACCCAGCACCCCGAGCACTGAGCACCCAGCCCCCTGAGTACTGAGCACCGATCACCATGAGCACTGAGCACCCAGCACCCTGAGTACTGAGCACCCAGCACCCTGAGCACTGAGCACCCAGCACCCTGAGCACTGAGCACCCAGCACCCTGAGTACTGAGCACCCAGCACCCTGAGTACTGAGTACCCAGCACCCTGAGCACTGAGCACCGAGCACCCTGAGTACTGAGCACCGAGCACCCTGAGTACTGAGCACCCAGCACCATTAGTACTGAGCACCCAGCACCCTGAGCACTGAGCACCCAGCACCCTGAGTACTGAGCACCCAGCACCACCCTCAGCACTGAGCAACCAGCACCCCGAGCACTGAGCACCCAGCACCCTGAGCACTGAGCACCCAGCTCTCCGAGTACTGAGCATCCAGCACCACGAGTACTGAGCACCAAGCACCCCGAGCACTGAGCACCCAGCACCCTGAGTACTGAGCACCCAGCACCCTGAGTACTGAGCACTGATCACCCCGAGTACTGAGCACCCAGCACCCCGAGCACTGAGTACCCAGCACCCTGAGTACTGAGAAGCGAGCACCCTGAGTACTGAGCACCCAGCACCCTGAGTACTGAGCCCCTAGCACCCTGAGAATGAGCACCCAGCACCATGAGTACTGAGCACCCAGCACACTGATTACTGAGCACTAAGCACCCAGAGCACTGAGCACCCAGCACCCCGAGCACGGAGCACCCAGGACCCCGAGCACTGAGAACTGAGCACCCAGCAGCCTGAGTACTGAGCACCGAGCTCCCCGAGCACTGAGCACCCTGAGTACTGAGCACCCAGCACCCCGATCACTGAGCACCCAGCACCTTGAGCACTGAGCACCCAGCACCCTGAGCACTGAGCACCCAGCACCCTGAGTACTGAGCACCCAGCACGCTGAGTACTGAGCACCCAGCACCCCGAGCACTGAGCACCCAGCACCCTGAGTACTGAGCACTGAGCACCCAGCACCCCGAGCACTGAGCACCCAGCACCCTGTGTACTGAGCACTGAGCACCCTGAGTACTAAGCACCCAGCACCCTGAGCACTGAGCACCCAGCACCCCGAGCACGGAGCACCCAGCACCCTGAGTACTGAGCACCCAACACCCTGAGTACTGAGCACCCAGCACCCTGAGCACTGAGCACCCAGCACCCTGAGTACTGAGCACCCAGCACCCTGAGTACTGAGCACCCAGCACCCTGAGCACTGAGCACCCGGAGGACTGAGCACCCAGCACCCTGAGCACTGAGCACCGATCACCCTGAGCACTGAGCACCCAGCACCCCGAGCACTGAGCACAGAGCCCCCTGAGTACTGAGCACCCAGCACCCCGAGTACTGAGCACCCAGCACCCTGAGTACTGATCACCCAGCACCCCGAGCACTGAGCACCCAGCACCCTGAGTACTGAGCACCCTGAGTACTGAGCACTGAGCACCGAGCACCCTGAGTACTGAGCACC
This sequence comes from Microtus oregoni, assembly GCF_018167655.1. Classification (NCBI taxonomy): domain Eukaryota; kingdom Metazoa; phylum Chordata; class Mammalia; order Rodentia; family Cricetidae; genus Microtus; species Microtus oregoni. The sequence goes on along the minus strand of NW_024543811.1, from coordinate 9,953,022 downwards.
CTGAGGACTGAGCACCCAGCACCCTGAGCACTGAGCACCCAGCATCCTGAGTACTGAGCACTGATCACCCTGAGCACTGAGCACCCAGCACCCCGAGCACTGAGCACCCAGCACCCTGAGTACTGAGCACCCAACACCCTGAGCACTGAGCACCGAGCACCCTGAGTACTGAACACCCAGCACCCTGAGCACTGAGCACTGAGCACCCAGCACCCTGAGCACTGAGCACTGAGCACCCAGCACCCCGAGCACTGAGCACCCAGCACCCTGAGCACCCAGCACCCTGAGCACTGAGCACCCTGAGCACTGAGCACCCTGAGCACTGAGCACTGAGCACCCAGCACCCTGAGTCCTGAGCACCCAACACTCTGAGCACTGAGCACCCAGCACACTGAGTACTGAGCACTGAGCACACAGCACCCTGAGTACTGAGCACCCAGCACCCCGAGCACTGAGCACCCAGCACCCCGAGCACTGACCACTGAGCACACTGAGCACTGAGCACCCAGCACCCCGAGTACTGAGCACTGAGCACCCTGAGTACTGAGCACCCAGCACCCCGAGTACTGAGCACTGAGCACCCTGAGTACTGAGCACCCAGCACCCTGAGCACTGAGAACACTGAGTACTGAGCACCGAGCACCCTGAGTACTGAGCACCCAGCACCCTGAGTACTGAGCACAGATCACCCTGAGCACTGAGCACCCAGGACCCCGAGCACTGAGCACCCAGCACACTGATCACTGACCACCCAGCACCCTGAGTACTGAGCACCCAGCACCACCCTCAGCACTGAGCACCCAGCACCCCGAGCACTGAGCACCCAGCACCCTGAGTAATGAGCACCCTGAGTACTGAGCACCGATCACCCTGAGCACTGAGCACCCAGCACCCTGAGTACTGAGCACCCAGCACCCTGAGCACTGAGCACCCAGCACCCTGAGCACTGAGCACCCAGCACCCTGAGTACTGAGCACCCAGCACCCTGAGAACTGAGTACCCAGCACCCTGAGCTCTGAGCACCCTGCACCCTGAGTACTGAGCACCGAGCACCCTGAGTACTGAGCACCCAGCACCCTTAGTACTGAGCACCCAGCACCCTGAGCACTGAGCACCCAGCACCCTGAGTACTGAGCACCCAGCACCACCCTCAGCACTGAGCACCCAGCACCCCGAGCACTGAGCACCCAGCACCCTGAGCACTGAGCACCCAGCACCCCGAGTACTGAGAACACAGCACCCCGAGTACTGAGCACCGAGCACCCCGAGCACTGAGCACCCAGCAAGCTGAGTACTGAGAACAGATCACCCTGAGTACTGAGCACCCAGAACCCTGAGTACTGAGCCCCCAGCACCCTGAGTACTGAGCACCCAGCACCCCGATCACTGAGCACCCAGCACCCCGAGAATGAGCACCCAGCACCCTGAGTACTGAGAACCGAGCACCCTGAGTACTTAGCACCCAGCACCCTGAGTACTGAGCCCCCAGCACCCTGAGTACTGAGCACCCAGCAACCCGAGCACTGAGCACCCAGCACCCTGAGAATGAGCACCCAGCACCATGAGTACTGAGCACCCAGCACCCTGAGTACTGAGCACTAAGCACCCAGAGCACTGAGCACCCAGCACCCCGAGCACTGAGCACCCAGCGCCCCGAGCACTGAGCACCCAGCACCCCGAGCACTGAGAACTGAGCACCCTGAGCACTGAGCACCCAGCACCTTGAGTACTGAGCACCGAGCACCCCGAGCACTGAGCACCCAGCACCCTGAATACTGAGCACCCAGCACCCTGAGCACTGAGCACCCAGCACCCCGAGCACTGAGCACCCAGCACCCCGAGCACTGAGCACCCAGCACCCTGAGTACTGAGCACCCAACACCCAGAGTACTGAGCACCCAGCACCCTGAGCACTGAGCACCCAGCACCCTGAGTACTGAGCACCCAGCACCCTGAGTACTGACCACCCAGCACCCTGAACACTGATCACTGAGCACCCAAAACCCTGAGCACTGAGCACTGAGCACCCAGCACCCCGAGCACTGAGCACCCAGCACCCCGAGCACTGAGAACCCAGCACCCTGAGCACTGAGCACCCAGCACCCTGAGCACTGAGCACCCAGCCCCCTGAGTAATGAGCACCCAGCACCATGAGTACTGAGCACCCAGCACCCTGAGTACTGAGCACCGAGCACCCCGAGCACTGAGCACCCAGCACCCTGAGCACTGAGCACCCAGAGGACTGAGCACCCAGCACCCTGAGCAGTGAGCACCCAGCACGCTCAGTACTGAGCACCGATCACCCTGAGCACTGAGCACCCAGGACCCCGAGCACTGAGCACCCAGCACCCTGAGTACAGAGCACCCAGCACCCCGAGTACTGAGCACCCAGCACCCCGAGCACTGAGAACACAGCACCCTGAGTACTGAGCACCCTGAGTATTGAACACCTATCACCCTGAGCACTGAGCACCCAGCACCCTGAGTACTGAGCACCCAGCACCCTGAGTACTGAGCACCCAGCACCCTGAGCACTGAGCACCCAGCACCCTGAGTACTGAGCACCCAGCACCCTGAGTACTGAGTACCCAGCACCCTGAGCTCTGAGCACCCAGCACCCTGAGTACTGAGCACCGAGCACCCTGAGTACTGAGCACCCAGCACCCTTAGTACTGAGCACCCAGCACCCTGATCACTGAGCACCCAGCACCCTGACTACTGAGCACCCAGCACCACCCTCAGCACTGAGCACCCAGCACCCCGAGCACTGAGCACCCAGCACCCTGAGCACTGAGCACCCAGCACCCCGAGTACTGAGCACCCAGCACCCCGAGTACTGAGCACCGAGCACCCCGAGCACTGAGCACCCAGCAAACTGAGTACTGAGCACCCAGCACCCTGAGTACTGAGCACTGAGCACCCCGAGTACTGAGCACCCAGCACCCCGAGCACTGAGCACCCAGCAACCTGAGTACTGAGAACAGATCACCCTGAGTACTGAGCACCCAGAACCCTGAGTACTGAGCACCCAGCACCCTGAGTACTGAGCACCCAGCACCCCGATCACGGAGCACCCAGCACCCCGAGAATGAGCACCCAGCACCCTGAGTACTGAGAACCGAGCACCCTGAGTACTGAGCACCCAGCACCCTGAGTACTGAGCCCCCAGCACCCTGAGTACTGAGCACCCAGCAACCCGAGCACTGAGCACCCAGCACCCTGAGAATGAGCACCCAGCACCATGAGTACTGAGCACCCAGCACCCTGAGTACTGAGCACTAAGCACCCAGAGCACTGAGCACCCAGCACCCAGAGCACTGAGCACCCAGCGCCCCGAGCACTGAGCACCAAGCACCCCGAGCACTGAGAACTGAGCACCCTGAGCACTGAGCACCCAGCACCCCGAGTACTGAGCACTGAGCACCCTGAGTACTGAGCAACAAGCACCCCGAGTACTGAGCACTGAGCACCCTGAGTACTGAGCACCCAGCACCCTGAGAACTGAGCACCCAGCACCCTGAGTACTGAGCACTGAGGACCCTGAGTACTGAGCACCGAGCACCCTGAGTACTGAGCACCCAGCACCCTGATCACTGAGCACGGAGCACCCCGAGGACTGAGCACCCAGCACCCTGAGCACTGAGCACCCAGCACCTTGAGTACTGAGCACCGAGCACCCCGAGCACTGAGCACCCAGCACCCTGAGTACTGAGCACCTAGCACCCTGAGCACTGAGCACCCAGCACCCTGAGCACTGAGCACGCAGCACCCCGAGCACTGAGCACCCAGCACCCTGAGTACTGAGCACAGAGCACCCTGAGCACTGAGCACCCAGCACACTGAGTACTGAGCACCCAGCACCCTGAGTACTGAGCAACCAGCACCCTGAGCACTGAGCACTGAGCACCCAGCACCCTGAGCACTGAGCACTGAGCACCCAGCACCACAGCCCTGAGCACCCAGCACCCTGAGCACTGAGCACCCAGCACCATGAGCACTGACCACCCAGCACCCTGAGCACCCAGCACCCTGAGTACTGAGCACCCAGCCCCCTGAGTACTGAGCACCCAGCACCCTGAGTACTGAGCACTCAGCACCCTGAGTACTGAGCACCGAGCACCCCGAGCACTGAGCACCCAGCACCCTGAGGACTGAGCACCCGGAGGACTGAGCACCCAGCACCCTGATAACTGAGCACCGATCACCCTGAGCACTGAGCACCCAGCACACCGAGCACTGAGCACCCAGCACCCTGAGTACTGAGCACCCAGCACCCCGAGTACTGAGCACCCAGCACCCTGAGTACTGAGCACCCAGCACCCCGAGCACTGAGCAACCAGCACCCTGAGTACTGAGCACCCTGAGTACTGAGCACTGAGCACCGAGCACCCTGAGTACTGAGCACCCTGAGGACTGAGCACCCAGCACCCTGAGCACTGAGCACCCAGCACCCTGAGTACTGAGCACTGATCACCCTGAGCACTGAGCACCCAGCACCCCGAGCACTGAGCACCCAGCACCCTGAGTACTGAGAACCTAGCACCCTGAGCACTGAGCACCGAGCACACTGAGTACTGAACACCCAGCACCCTGAGCACTGAGCACTGAGCACCCAGCACCCCGAGCGCTGAGCACCCAGCACCCTGAGCACCCAGCACCCTGAGCACTGAGCACCCTGAGCACTGAGCACTGAGCACCCAGCACCCTGAGTACTGAGCACCAAACACTCTGAGCACTGAGCACCCAGCACGCTGAGTACTGAGCACTGAGCACACAGCACCCTGAGTACTGAGCACCCAGCACCCCGAGCACTGAGCACCCAGTGCCCCGAGCACTGAGCACCCAGCACCCTGAGCACTGAGCACTGAGCACACTGAGCACTGAGCACCCAGCACCCCGAGTACTGAGCCCTGCACACCCTGAGTACTGAGCACCCAACACCCAGAGTATTGAGCACCCAGCACCCTGAGATCTGAGCACCCAGCACCCTGAGTACTGAGCACCCAGCACCCTGAGTACTGAGCACTGAGCACCCCAGTACTGAGCACCCAGCACCCCGAGCACTGAGCACCCAGCAACCTGAGTACTGAGAACAGATCACCCTGAGTACTGAGCACCCAGAACCCTGAGTACTGAGCCCCCAGCACCCTGAGTACTGAGCACCCAGCACCCCGAGCACTGAGCACCCAGCACCCCGAGAATGAGCACCCAGCACCCTGAGTACTGAGAACCGAGCACCCTGAGTACTGAGCACCCAGCACACTGAGTACTGAGCCCCCAGCACCCTGAGTACTGAGCACCCAGCAACCCGAGCACTGAGCACCCAGCACCCTGAGAATGAGCACCCAGCACCATGAGTACTGAGCACCCAGCACCCTGAGTACTGAGCACTAAGCACCCAGAGCACTGAGCACCCAGCACCCCGAGCACTGAGCACCCAGCGCCCCGAGCACTGAGCACCCAGCACCCCGAGCACTGAGAACTGAGCACCCTGAGCACTGAGCACCCAGCACCCCGAGTACTGAGCACTGAGCACCCTGAGTACTGAGCAACAAGCACCCCGCGTACTGAGCACTGAGCACCCTGAGTACTGAGCACCCAGCACCCTGAGTACTGAGCAACCAGCACCCTGAGCACTGAGCACTGAGCACCCAGCACCCTGAGCACTGAGCACTGAGCACCCAGCACCACAGCCCTGAGCACCCAGCACCCTGAGCACTGAGCACCCAGCACCATGAGCACTGACCACCCAGCACCCTGAGCACCCAGCACCCTGAGTACTGAGCACCCAGCCCCCTGAGTACTGAGCACCCAGCACCCTGAGTACTGAGCACTCAGCACCCTGAGTACTGAGCACCGAGCACCCCGAGCACTGAGCACCCAGCACCCTGAGGACTGAGCACCCGGAGGACTGAGCACCCAGCACCCTGATAACTGAGCACCGATCACCCTGAGCACTGAGCACCCAGCACACCGAGCACTGAGCACCCAGCACCCTGAGTACTGAGCACCCAGCACCCCGAGTACTGAGCACCCAGCACCCTGAGTACTGAGCACCCAGCACCCCGAGCACTGAGCAACCAGCACCCTGAGTACTGAGCACCCTGAGTACTGAGCACTGAGCACCGAGCACCCTGAGTACTGAGCACCCTGAGGACTGAGCACCCAGCACCCTGAGCACTGAGCACCCAGCACCCTGAGTACTGAGCACTGATCACCCTGAGCACTGAGCACCCAGCACCCCGAGCACTGAGCACCCAGCACCCTGAGTACTGAGAACCTAACACCCTGAGCACTGAGCACCGAGCACACTGAGTACTGAACACCCAGCACCCTGAGCACTGAGCACTGAGCACCCAGCACCCTGAGCACTGAGCACTGAGCACCCAGCACCCCGAGCGCTGAGCACCCAGCACCCTGAGCACCCAGCACCCTGAGCACTGAGCACCCTGAGCACTGAGCACTGAGCACCCAGCACCCTGAGTACTGAGCACCAAACACTCTGAGCACTGAGCACCCAGCACGCTGAGTACTGAGCACTGAGCACACAGCACCCTGAGTACTGAGCACCCAGCACCCCGAGCACTGAGCACCCAGTGCCCCGAGCACTGAGCACCCAGCACCCTGAGCACTGAGCACTGAGCACACTGAGCACTGAGCACCCAGCACCCCGAGTACTGAGCCCTGCACACCCTGAGTACTGAGCACCCAACACCCAGAGTATTGAGCACCCAGCACCCTGAGATCTGAGCACCCAGCACCCTGAGTACTGAGCACCCAGCACCCTGAGTACTGAGCACTGAGCACCCCAGTACTGAGCACCCAGCACCCCGAGCACTGAGCACCCAGCAACCTGAGTACTGAGAACAGATCACCCTGAGTACTGAGCACCCAGAACCCTGAGTACTGAGCCCCCAGCACCCTGAGTACTGAGCACCCAGCACCCCGAGCACTGAGCACCCAGCACCCCGAGAATGAGCACCCAGCACCCTGAGTACTGAGAACCGAGCACCCTGAGTACTGAGCACCCAGCACACTGAGTACTGAGCCCCCAGCACCCTGAGTACTGAGCACCCAGCAACCCGAGCACTGAGCACCCAGCACCCTGAGAATGAGCACCCAGCACCATGAGTACTGAGCACCCAGCACCCTGAGTACTGAGCACTAAGCACCCAGAGCACTGAGCACCCAGCACCCCGAGCACTGAGCACCCAGCGCCCCGAGCACTGAGCACCCAGCACCCCGAGCACTGAGAACTGAGCACCCTGAGCACTGAGCACCCAGCACCCCGAGTACTGAGCACTGAGCACCCTGAGTACTGAGCAACAAGCACCCCGCGTACTGAGCACTGAGCACCCTGAGTACTGAGCACCCAGCACCCTGAGAACTGAGCACCCAGCACCCTGAGTACTGAGCACTGAGGACCCTGAGTACTGAGCACCGATCACCCTGAGTACTGAGCACCCAGCACCATGATCACTGAGCACGGAGCACCCCGAGGACTGAGCACCCAGCACCCTTAGCACTGAGCACCCAGCACCATGAGTACTGAGCACCGAGCACCCCGAGCACTAAGCACCCAGCACCCTGAGTACTGAGCACTCAGCACCCTGAGTACTGAGCACCGAGCACCCCGAGCACTGAGCACCCAGCACCCTGAGCACTGAGCACCCGGGGGACTGAGCACCCACCACCCTGAGCACTGAGCACCGATCACCCTGAGCACTGAGCACCCAGCACACCGAGCACTGAGCACCCAGCACCCTGAGTACTGAGCACCCAGCACCCCGAGTACTGAGCACCCAGCACCCTGAGTACTGAGCACCCAGCACCCCGAGCACTGAGCAACCAGCACCCTGAGTACTGAGCACCCTGAGTACTGAGCACTGAGCACCGAGCACCCTGAGTACTGAGCACCCTGAGGACTGAGCACCCAGCACCCTGAGCACTGAGCACCCAGCACCCTGAGTACTGAGCACTGATCACCCTGAGCACTGAGCACCCAGCACACCGAGCACTGAGCACCCAGCACCCTGAGTACTGAGCACCTAGCACCCTGAGCACTGAGCACCGAGCACCCTGAGTACTGAACACCCAGCACCCTGAGCACTGAGCACTGAGCACCCAGCACCCTGAGCACTGAGCACTGAGCACCCAGCACCCCGAGGACTGAGCACCCAGCACCCTGAGCACCCAGCACCCTGAGCACTGAGCACCCTGAGCACTGAGCACCCTGAGCACTGAACACTGAGCACCCAGCACACTGAGTACTGAGCACCCAACACTCTGAGCACTGAGCACCCAGCACGCTGAGTACTGAGCACTGAGCACACAGCACCCTGAGTACTGAGCACACAGCACCCCGAGGACTGAGCACCCAGCGCCCCGAGGACTGAGCACCCAGCACCCTGAGCACTGAGCACGGAGCACACTGAGCACTGAGCACCCAGCACCCCGAGTACTGAGCACTGAGCACCCCGAGCACTGAGCACCCAGCACCCCGAGCACTGAGCACCCAGCACACTGAGCACTGAGCACCCAGCCCCATGAGTACTGAGCACCCAGCACCATGAGTACTGAGCACCCAGCACCCTGAGTACTGAGCACCCAGCACCCTGAGTACTGAGCACCCTGAGTACTGAGCACCGATCACCCTGAGCACTGAGCACCCAGCACCCTGAGTACTGAGCACCCAGCACCCTGAGCACTGAGCACCCAGCACCCTGAGCACTGAGCACCCAGCACCCTGAGTACTGAGCACCCAGCACCCTGAGTACTGAGCACCCTGAGTACTGAGCACCGATCACCCTGAGCACTGAGCACCCAGCACCCCGAGCACTGAGCACCCAGCACCCTGAGCACTGAGCACCCAGCACCCTGAGTACTGAGCACCCTGAGTACTGAGCACCGATCACCCTGAGCACTGAGCACCCAGCACCCTGAGTACTGAGCACCCAGCACCCTGAGCACTGAGCACCCAGCACCCTGAGCACTGAGCACCCAGCACCCTGAGTACTGAGCACCCAGCACCCTGAGTACTGAGTACCCAGCACCCTGAGCACTGAGCACCCAGCACCCTGAGTACTGAGCACCGAGCACCCTGAGTACTGAGCACCCAGCACCCTGAGTACTGAGCACCCAGCACCCTGAGCACTGAGCACCCAGCACCCTGAGTACTGAGCACCCAGCACCCTGAGTACTGAGCACCCAGCCCCCAGAGCACTGAGCACCCAGCACCCCGAGCACGGAGCACCCAGCACCCTGAGCACCCAGCACCCTGAGCACAGAGCACCCTAAGCACTGAGCACCCTGAGCACTGAGCACTGAGCACCCAGCACACTGAGTACTGAGCACCCAACACTCTGAGCACTGAGCACCCAGCACGCTGAGTACTGAGCACCGATCACCCTGAGCACTGAGCACCCAGGACCCCGAGCACTGAGCACCCAGCACCCTGAGTACAGAGCACCCAGCACCCCGAGTACTGAGCACCCAGCACCCCGAGCACTGAGCACCCAGCACCCTGAGTACTGAGCACCGATCATCATGAGCACTGAGCACCCAGCACCCTGAGTACTGAGCACCCAGCACCCTGAGCACTGAGCACCCAGCACCCTGAGCACTGAGCACCCAGCACCCTGAGTACGGAGCACCCAGCACCCTGAGTACTGAGTACCCAGCACCCTGAGCACTGAGCATCCAGCACCCTGAGTACTGAGCACCGAGCACCCTGAGTACTGATCACCCAGCACCCCGAGCACTGAGCACCCAGCACCCTGAGTACTGAGCACCGATCACCCTGAGCACTGAGCACCCAGGACCCCGAGCACTGTTCACCCAGCACCCTGAGTACAGAGCACCCAGCACCCCGAGTACTGAGCACCCAGCACCCTGAGCACTGAGCACCCAGCACCCTGAGTACTGAGCACCCTGAGTACTGAGCACCGATCACCCTGAGCACTGAGCACCCAGCACCCTGAGTACTGAGCACCCAGCACCCTGAGCACTGAGCACCCAGCACCCTGAGCACTGAGCACCCAGCACACTGAGTACTGAGCACCCAGCACCCTGATTACTGAGTACCCAGCACCCTGAGCACTGAGCACCCAGAACCCTGAGTACTGAGCCCCCAGCACCCTGAGTACTGAGCACCCAGCACCCCGAGCACTGAGCACCCAGCACCCCGAGAATGAGCACCCAGCACCCTGAGTACTGAGAACCGAGCACCCTGAGTACTGAGCACCCAGCACACTGAGTACTGAGCCCCCAGCACCCTGAGTACTGAGCACCCAGCAACCCGAGCACTGAGCACCCAGCACCCTGAGAATGAGCACCCAGCACCATGAGTACTGAGCACCCAGCACCCTGAGTACTGAGCACTAAGCACCCAGAGCACTGAGCACCCAGCACCCCGAGCACTGAGCACCCAGCGCCCCGAGCACTGAGCACCCAGCACCCCGAGCACTGAGAACTGAGCACCCTGAGCACTGAGCACCCAGCACCCCGAGTACTGAGCACTGAGCACCCTGAGTACTGAGCAACAAGCACCCCGCGTACTGAGCACTGAGCACCCTGAGTACTGAGCACCCAGCACCCTGAGAACTGAGCACCCAGCACCCTGAGTACTGAGCACTGAGAACCCTGAGTACTGAGCACCGATCACCCTGAGTACTGAGCACCCAGCACCCTGATCACTGAGCACGGAGCACCCCGAGGACTGAGCACCCAGCACCCTTAGCACTGAGCACCCAGCACCATGAGTACTGAGCACCGAGCACCCCGAGCACTGAGCACCCAGCACCCTGAGTACTGAGCACTCAGCACCCTGAGTACTGAGCACCGAGCACCCTGAGCACTGAGCACCCAGCACCCTGAGCACTGAGCACCCGGGGGACTGAGCACCCACCACCCTGAGCACTGAGCACCGATCACCCTGAGCACTGAGCACCCAGCACACCGAGCACTGAGCACCCAGCACCCTGAGTACTGAGCACCCAGCACCCCGAGTACTGAGCACCCAGCACCCTGAGTACTGAGCACCCAGCACCCCGAGCACTGAGCAACCAGCACCCTGAGTACTGAGCACCCTGAGTACTGAGCACTGAGCACCGAGCACCCTGAGTACTGAGCACCCTGAGGACTGAGCACCCAGCACCCTGAGCACTGAGCACCCAGCACCCTGAGTACTGAGCACTGATCACCCTGAGCACTGAGCACCCAGCACACCGAGCACTGAGCACCCAGCACCCTGAGTACTGAGCACCTAGCACCCTGAGCACTGAGCACCGAGCACCCTGAGTACTGAACACCCAGCACCCTGAGCACTGAGCACTGAGCACCCAGCACCCTGAGCACTGAGCACTGAGCACCCAGCACCCCGAGGACTGAGCACCCAGCACCCTGAGCACCCAGCACCCTGAGCACTGAGCACCCTGAGCACTGAGCACCCTGAGCACTGAACACTGAGCACCCAGCACACTGAGTACTGAGCACCCAACACTCTGAGCACTGAGCACCCAGCACGCTGAGTACTGAGCACTGAGCACACAGCACCCTGAGTACTGAGCACACAGCACCCCGAGGACTGAGCACCCAGCGCCCCGAGGACTGAGCACCCAGCACCCTGAGCACTGAGCACGGAGCACACTGAGCACTGAGCACCCAGCACCCCGAGTACTGAGCACTGAGCACCCCGAGCACTGAGCACCCAGCACCCCGAGCACTGAGCACCCAGCACACTGAGCACTGAGCACCCAGCCCCATGAGTACTGAGCACCCAGCACCATGAGTACTGAGCACCCAGCACCCTGAGTACTGAGCACCCAGCACCCTGAGTACTGAGCACCCTGAGTACTGAGCACCGATCACCCTGAGCACTGAGCACCCAGCACCCTGAGTACTGAGCACCCAGCACCCTGAGCACTGAGCACCCAGCACCCTGAGCACTGAGCACCCAGCACCCTGAGTACTGAGCACCCAGCACCCTGAGTACTGAGCACCCTGAGTACTGAGCACCGATCACCCTGAGCACTGAGCACCCAGCACCCCGAGCACTGAGCACCCAGCACCCTGAGCACTGAGCACCCAGCACCCTGAGTACTGAGCACCCTGAGTACTGAGCACCGATCACCCTGAGCACTGAGCACCCAGCACCCTGAGTACTGAGCACCCAGCACCCTGAGCACTGAGCACCCAGCACCCTGAGCACTGAGCACCCAGCACCCTGAGTACTGAGCACCCAGCACCCTGAGTACTGAGTACCCAGCACCCTGAGCACTGAGCACCCAGCACCCTGAGTACTGAGCACCGAGCACCCTGAGTACTGAGCACCCAGCACCCTGAGTACTGAGCACCCAGCACCCTGAGCACTGAGCACCCAGCACCCTGAGTACTGAGCACCCAGCACCCTGAGTACTGAGCACCCAGCCCCCAGAGCACTGAGCACCCAGCACCCCGAGCACGGAGCACCCAGCACCCTGAGCACCCAGCACCCTGAGCACAGAGCACCCTAAGCACTGAGCACCCTGAGCACTGAGCACTGAGCACCCAGCACACTGAGTACTGAGCACCCAACACTCTGAGCACTGAGCACCCAGCACGCTGAGTACTGAGCACCGATCACCCTGAGCACTGAGCACCCAGGACCCCGAGCACTGAGCACCCAGCACCCTGAGTACAGAGCACCCAGCACCCCGAGTACTGAGCACCCAGCACCCCGAGCACTGAGCACCCAGCACCCTGAGTACTGAGCACCGATCATCATGAGCACTGAGCACCCAGCACCCTGAGTACTGAGCACCCAGCACCCTGAGCACTGAGCACCCAGCACCCTGAGCACTGAGCACCCAGCACCCTGAGTACGGAGCACCCAGCACCCTGAGTACTGAGTACCCAGCACCCTGAGCACTGAGCATCCAGCACCCTGAGTACTGAGCACCGAGCACCCTGAGTACTGATCACCCAGCACCCCGAGCACTGAGCACCCAGCACCCTGAGTACTGAGCACCGATCACCCTGAGCACTGAGCACCCAGGACCCCGAGCACTGAGCACCCAGCACCCTGAGTACAGAGCACCCAGCACCCCGAGTACTGAGCACCCAGCACCCTGAGCACTGAGCACCCAGCACCCTGAGTACTGAGCACCCTGAGTACTGAGCACCGATCACCCTGAGCACTGAGCACCCAGCACCCTGAGTACTGAGCACCCAGCACCCTGAGCACTGAGCACCCAGCACCCTGAGCACTGAGCACCCAGCACACTGAGTACTGAGCACCCAGCACCCTGATTACTGAGTACCCAGCACCCTGAGCACTGAGCACCCAGCACCCTGAGTACTGAGCACCGAGCACCCTGAGTACTGAGCAACCAGCACCCTTAGTACTGAGCACCCAGCACCCCGAGCACTGAGCACACAGCACCCTGAGTACTGAGCACCCAGCACCACCCTCAGCACTGAGCACCCAGCACGCCGAGTAATGAGCACCCAGCACCCTGAGCACTGAGCACCCAGTACCCCGAGTACTGAGCACCCAGCACCCCGAGTACTGAGCACCGAGCACCTCGAGCACTGAGCACCCAGCACCCTGAGTACTGAGCACCCAGCACCCTGAGTACTGAGCACTGAGCACCCCGAGTACTGAGCACCCAGCACCCCGAACACTGAGCAACTAGCAACCTGAGTACTGAGAACAGATCACCCTGAGTACTGAGCACCCAGCACCCTGAGTACTGAGCCCCCAGCACCCTGAGTACTGAGCACCCAGCACCCCGAGCACTGAGCACCCAGCACCCCGAGAATGAGCACCCAGCACCCTGAGTACTGAGAACCGAGCACCCTGAGTACTGAGCACCCAGCACCCTGAGTACTGAGCCCCTAGCACCCTGAGAATGAGCACCCAGCACCATGAGTACTGAGCACCCAGCACCCTGAGTACTGAGCACTAAGCACCCAGAGCACTGAGAACACAGCACCCCGAGCACGGAGCACCCAGGACCCCGAGCACTGAGAACTGAGCACCCAGCACCCTGAGTACTGAGCACCGAGCTCCCCGAGCACTGAGCACCCTGAGTACTGAGCACCCAGCACCCCGATCACTGAGCACCCAGGACCCTGAGCACTGAGCACCCAGCACCCTGAGCACTGAGCACCCAGCACCCTGAGTACTGAGCACCCAGCACGCTGAGTACTGAGCACCCAGCACCCCGAGCACTGAGCACCCAGCCCCCTGAGTACTGAGCACTGAGCACCCAGCACCCCGAGCACAGAGCACCCAGCACCCTGTGTACTGAGCACTGAGCACCCTGAGTACTAAGCACCCAGCACCCTGAGTACTGAGCACCCAGGACCCTGAGGACTGAGCACCGAGCACCCCGAGCACTGAGCACCCAGCACCCTGAGCACTCAGCACCCAGCACCCCGAGCACTGAGCACCCAGCACCCTGAGCACTGAGCACCCAGCACCCTGAACATGGAGCACCCCGAGGACTGAGCACCCAGCACCCTGAGCACTGAGCATCCAGCACCTTGAGTACTGAGCACCGAGCACCCCGAGCACTAAGCACCCAGCACCCTGAGTACTGAGCACCCAGCACCCTGAGCACTGAGCACCCAGCACCCTGAGCACTGAGCAGCCAGCAACCCGAGCACGGAGCACCCAGCACTCTGAGTACTGAGCACCCAACACCCAGAGTACTGAGCACCCAGCACCCTGAGCACTGAGCACCCAGCACCCCGAGTACTGAGCACGCAGCACCCTGAGTACTGAGCACCCAGCACCCTGAGCACTGAGCACCCGGAGGACTGAGCACCCAGCACCCTGAGCACTGAGCACCCAGCACCCTGAGCTCTGAGCACCCAGCACCCTGAGCACTGAGCACCCAGCACCTCGAGTACTGAGTACCCAGCACCCTGAGCACTGAGCACCCAGCACCCTGAGTACTGAGCACCGAGCACCCTGAGTACTGAGCACCCAGCACACTTAGTACTGAGCACCCAGCACCCTGAGCACTGAGCACCCAGCACAATGAGTAATGAGCACCCAGCACCACCCTCAGCACTGAGCACCCAGCACCCCGAGCACTGAGCACCCAGCACCCTGAGCACTGAGCACCCAGCACCCCGAGTACTGAGCACCCAGCACCCCGAGTACTGAGCACCGAGCACCCCGAGCACTGAGCACCCAGCACCCTGAGCACTGAGCACCCAGCATCCCGAGCACTGAGCACCCAGCACCTTGAGTACTGAGAACCGAGCACCCTGAGTACTGAGCACCAAGCACCCTGAGTACTGAGCCCCTAGCACCCTGAGAATGAGCACTCAGCACCATGAGTACTGAGCACCCAGCACCCTGAGTACTGAGCACTAAGAACCCAGAGCACTGAGCACCCAGCACCCCGAGCACGGAGCACCCACGACCCCGAGCACTGAGAACTGAGCACCCAGCACCCTGAGTACTGAGCACCGAGCTCCCCGAGCACTGAGCACCCTGAGTACTGAGCACCCAGCACCCCGATCACTGAGCACCCAGCACACTGAGCACTGAGCACCCAGCACCCCGAGCACTGAGCACCCAGCACCCTGAGTACTGAGCACCGATCACCCTGAGCACTGAGCACCCAGGACCCCGAGCACTGAGCACCCAGCACCCTGAGTACAGAGCACCCAGCACCCCGAGTACTGAGCACCCAGCACCCTGAGCACTGAGCACACAGCACCCTGAGTACTGAGCACACTGAGTACTGAGCACCGATCACCCTGAGCACTGAGCACCCAGCACCCTGAGTACTGAGCACCCAGCACCCTGAGCACTGAGCACCCAGCACCCTGAGCACTGAGCACCCAGCACCCTGAGTACTGAGCACCCAGCACCCTGATTACTGAGTAACCAGCACCCTGATCACTGAGCACCCAGCACCCTGAGTACTGAGCACCGAGCAGCCTGAGTACTGAGCACCCAGCACCCTTAGTACTGAGCACCCAGCACCCTGAGCACTGAGCACCCAGCACCCTGAGTACTGAGCACCCAGCACCACCCTCAGCACTGAGCACCGAGCACCCCGAGGACTGAGCACCCAGCACCCTGAGCACTGAGCACCCAGCACCCTGAGTACTGAGCACCCAGCACCCCGAGTACTGAGCACCGAGCACCTCGAGCACTGAGCACCCAGCACCCTGAGTACTGAGCACCCAGCACCCTGAGTACTGAGCACTGAGCACCCCGAGTACTGAGCACCCAGCACCCCGAGCACTGAGCACCTAGCAACCTGAGTACTGAGAACAGATCACCCTGAGTACTGAGCACCCAGCACCCTGAGTACTGAGCCCCCAGCACGCTGAGTACTGAGCACCCAGCACCCCGAGCACTGAGCACCCAGCACCCCGAGAATGAGCACCCAGCACCCTGAGTACTGAGAACCGAGCACCCTGAGTACTGAGCACCCAGCACCCTGAGTACTGAGCCCCTAGCACCCTGAGAATGAGCACCCAGCACCATGAGTACTGAGCACCCAGCACCCTGAGTACTGAGCACCGAGCTCCCCGAGCACTGAGCACCCTGAGTACTGAGCACCCAGCACCCCGATCACTGAGCACCCAGCACCCTGAGCACTGAGCACCCAGCACCCTGAGCACTGAGCACCCAGCACCCTGAGTACTGAGCACCCAGCACGCTGAGTACTGAGCACCCAGCACCCCGAGCACTGAGCACCCAGCACCCTGAGTACTGAGCACTGAGCACCCAGCACCCCGAGCACTGAGCACCCAGCACCCTGTGTACTGAGCACTGAGCACCCCGAGTACTAAGCACCCAGCACCCTGAGTACTGAGCACCCAGGACCCTGAGCACGGAGCACCCCGAGCACTGAGCACCCAGCACCCTGAGCACTCAGCACCCAGCACCCCAAGCACTGAGCACCCAGCACCCTGAGCACTGAGCACCCAGCACCCTGAGCACGGAGCACCCCGAGGACTGAGCACCCAGCACCCTGAGCACTGAGCACCCAGCACCCTGAGCACTGAGCACCCAGCAGCCTGAGCACTGAGCACCCAGCACCCTGAGTACGGAGCACCCAGCACCCTGAGTACTGAGTACCCAGCACCCTGAGCACTGAGCATCCAGCACCCTGAGTACTGAGCACCGAGCACCCTGAGTACTGAGCACCCAGCACCCCGAGCACTGAGCACCCAGCACCCTGAGTACTGAGCACCGATCACCCTGAGCACTGAGCACCCAGGACCCCGAGCACTGAGCACCCAGCACCCTGAGTACAGAGCACCCAGCACCCCGAGTACTGAGCACGCAGCACCCTGAGCACTGAGCACCCAGCACCCTGAGTACTGAGCACCCTGAGTACTGAGCACCGATCACCCTGAGCACTGAGCACCCAGCACCCTGAGTACTGAGCACCCAGCACCCTGAGCACTGAGCACCCAGCACCCTGAGCACTGAGCACCTAGCACACTGAGTACTGAGCACCCAGCACCCTGATTACTGAGTACCCAGCACCCTGAGCACTGAGCACCCAGCACCCTGAGTACTGAGCACCGAGCACCCTGAGTACTGAGCACCCAGCACCCTTAGTACTGAGCACCCAGCACCCCGAGCACTGAGCACCCAGCACCCTGAGTACTGAGCACCCAGCACCACCCTCAGAACTGAGCACCCAGCACCCCGAGCACTGAGCACCCAGCACCCTGAGCACTGAGCACCCAGTACCCCGAGTACTGAGCACCCAGCACCCTGAGCACTGAGCACCCAGCACCCTGAACATGGAGCACCCCGAGGACTGAGCACCCAGCACCCTGAGCACTGAGCATCCAGCACCTTGAGTACTGAGCACCGAGCACCCCGAGCACTAAGCACCCAGCACCCTGAGTACTGAGCACCCAGCACCCTGAGCACTGAGCACCCAGCACCCTGAGCACTGAGCAGCCAGCAACCCGAGCACGGAGCACCCAGCACTCTGAGTACTGAGCACCCAACACCCAGAGTACTGAGCACCCAGCACCCTGAGCACTGAGCACCCAGCACCCCGAGAACTGAGCACGCAGCACCCTGAGTACTGAGCACCCAGCACCCTGAGCACTGAGCACCCGGAGGACTGAGCACCCAGCACCCTGAGCACTGAGCACCCAGCACCCTGAGCACTGAGCACCCAGCACCCTGAGCACTGAGCACCCAGCACCTCGAGTACTGAGTACCCAGCACCCTGAGCACTGAGCACCCAGCACCCTGAGTACTGAGCACCGAGCACCCTGAGTACTGAGCACCCAGCACACTTAGTACTGAGCACCCAGCACCCTGAGCACTGAGCACCCAGCACAATGAGTAATGAGCACCCAGCACCACACTCAGCACTGAGCACCCAGCACCCCGAGCACTGAGCACCCAGCACCCTGAGCACTGAGCACCCAGCACCCCGAGTACTGAGCACCCAGCACCCCGAGTACTGAGCACCGAGCACCCCGAGCACTGAGCACCCAGCACCCTGAGCACTGAGCACCCAGCATCCCGAGCACTGAGCACCCAGCACCTTGAGTACTGAGAACCGAGCACCCTGAGTACTGAGCACCAAGCACCCTGAGTACTGAGCCCCTAGCACCCTGAGAATGAGCACCCAGCACCATGAGTACTGAGCACCCAGCACCCTGAGTACTGAGCACTAAGAACCCAGAGCACTGAGCACCCAGCAACCCGAGCACGGAGCACCCACGACCCCGAGCACTGAGAACTGAGCACCCAGCACCCTGAGTACTGAGCACCGAGCTCCCCGAACACTGAGCACCCTGAGTACTGAACACCCAGCACCCCGATCACTGAGCACCCAGCACACTGAGCACTGAGCACCCAGCACCCTGAGCACTGAGCACCCAGCACCCTGAGTACTGAGCACACAGCACGCTGAGTACTGAGCACCCAGCACCCCGAGCACTGAGCACCCAGCACCCTGAGTACTGAGCACCGATCACCCTGAGCACTGAGCACCCAGGACGCCGAGCACTGAGCAACCAGCACCCTGAGTACAGAGCACCCAGCACCCCGAGTACTGAGCACCCAGCACCCTGAGCACTGAGCACACAGCACCCTGAGTACTGAGCACCCTGAGTACTGAGCACCGATCACCCTGAGCACTGAGCACCCAGCACCCTGAGTACTGAGCACCCAGCACCCTGAGCACTGAGCACCCAGCACCCTGAGCACTGAGCACCCAGCACCCTGAGTACTGAGCACCCAGCACCCTGATTACTGAGTAACCAGCACCCTGAGCACTGAGCACCCAGCTCCCTGAGTACTGAGCACCGAGCACCCTGAGTACTGAGCACCCAGCACCCTTAGTACTGAGCACCCAGCACCCTGAGCACTGAGCACCCAGCACCCTGAGTACTGAGCACCCAGCACCACCCTCAGCACTGAGCACCGAGCACCCCGAGGACTGAGCACCCAGCACCCTGAGCACTGAGCACCCAGCACCCTGAGTACTGAGCACCCAGCACCCCGAGTACTGAGCACCGAGCACCTCGAGCACTGAGCACCCAGCACCCTGAGTACTGAGCACCCAGCACCCTGAGTACTGAGCACTGAGCACCCCGAGTACTGAGCACCCAGCACCCCGAGCACTGAGCACCTAGCAACCTGAGTACTGAGAACAGATCACCCTGAGTACTGAGCACCCAGCACCCTGAGTACTGAGCCCCCAGCACGCTGAGTACTGAGCACCCAGCACCCCGAGCACTGAGCACCCATCACCCCGAGAATGAGCACCCAGCACCCTGAGTACTGAGAACCGAGCACCCTGAGTACTGAGCACCCAGCACCCTGAGTACTGAGCCCCTAGCACCCTGAGAATGAGCACCCAGCACCATGAGTACTGAGCACCCAGCACCCTGAGTACTGAGCACTAAGCACCCAGAGCACTGAGAACCCAGCACCCCGAGCACGGAGCACCCAGGACCCCGAGCACTGAGAACTGAGCACCCAGCACCCTGAGTACTGAGCACCGAGCTCCCCGAGCACTGAGCACCCTGAGTACTGAGCACCCAGCACCCCGATCACTGAGCACCCAGCACCCTGAGCACTGAGCACCCAGCACCCTGAGCACTGAGCACCCAGCACCCTGAGTACTGAGCACCCAGCACGCTGAGTACTGAGCACCCAGCACCCCGAGCACTGAGCACCCAGCACCCTGAGTACTGAGCACTGAGCACCCAGCACCCCGAGCACTGAGCACCCAGCACCCTGTGTACTGAGCACTGAGCACCCTGAGTACTAAGCACCCAGCACCCTGAGTACTGAGCACCCAGGACCCTGAGCACGGAGCACCCCGAGCACTGAGCACCCAGCACCCTGAGCACTCAGCACCCAGCACCCCAAGCACTGAGCACCCAGCACCCTGAGCACTGAGCACCCAGCACCCTGAGCACGGAGCACCCCGAGGACTGAGCACCCAGCAGCCTGAGCACTGAGCACCCAGCACCCTGAGTACGGAGCACCCAGCACCCTGAGTACTGAGTACCCAGCACCCTGAGCACTGAGCATCCAGCACCCTGAGTACTGAGCAACGAGCTCCCCGAGCACTGAGCACCCTGAGTACTGAGCACCCAGCACCCCGAGCACTGAGCACCCAGCACCCTGAGCACTGAGCAACCAGCACCCTGAGCACTGAGCACCCAGCACCCTGAGTACTGAGCACCCAGCACGCTGAGTACTGAGCACCCAGCACCCCGAGCACTGAGCACCCAGGCCCCTGAGTACTTAGCACTGAGCACCCAGCACCCCGAGCACTGAGCACCCAGCACCCTGTGTACTGAGCACTGAGCACCCTGAGTACTAAGCACCCAGCACCCTGAGTACTGAGCACCCAGGACCCTGAGGACTGAGCACCGAGCACCCCGAGCACTGAGCACCCAGCACCCTGAGCACTCAGCACCCAGCACCCCGAGCACTGAGCACCCAGCACCCTGAGCACTGAACACCCAGCACCCTGAACATGGAGCACCCCGAGGACTGAGCACCCAGCACCCTGAGCACTGAGCATCCAGCACCTTGAGTACTGAGCACCCAGCATCCCGAGCACTGAGCACCCAGCACCTTGAGTACTGAGAACCGAGCACCCTGAGTACTGAGCACCAAGCACCCTGAGTACTGAGCCCCTAGCACCCTGAGAATGAGCACCCAGCACCATGAGTACTGAGCACCCAGCACCCTGAGTACTGAGCACTAAGAACCCAGAGCACTGAGCACCCAGCAACCCGAGCACGGAGCACCCACGACCCCGAGCACTGAGAACTGAGCACCCAGCACCCTGAGTACTGAGCACCGAGCTCCCCGAACACTGAGCACCCTGAGTACTGAACACCCAGCACCCCGATCACTGAGCACCCAGCACACTGAGCACTGAGCACCCAGCACCCTGAGCACTGAGCACCCAGCACCCTGAGTACTGAGCACACAGCACGCTGAGTACTGAGCACCCAGCACCCCGAGCACTGAGCACCCAGCACCCTGAGTACTGAGCACCGATCACCCTGAGCACTGAGCACCCAGGACCCCGAGCACTGAGCACCCAGCACCCTGAGTACAGAGCACCCAGCACCCCGAGTACTGAGCACCCAGCACCCTGAGCACTGAGCACACAGCACCCTGAGTACTGAGCACCCTGAGTACTGAGCACCGATCACCCTGAGCACTGAGCACCCAGCACCCTGAGTACTGAGCACCCAGCACCCTGAGCACTGAGCACCCAGCACCCTGAGCACTGAGCACCCAGCACCCTGAGTACTGAGCACCCAGCACCCTGATTACTGAGTAACCAGCACCCTGAGCACTGAGCACCCACCACCCTGAGTACTGAGCACCGAGCACCCTGAGTACTGAGCACCCAGCACCCTTAGTACTGAGCACCCAGCACCCTGAGCACTGAGCACCCAGCACCCTGAGTACTGAGCACCCAGCACCACCCTCAGCACTGAGCACCGAGCACCCCGAGGACTAAACACCCAGCACCCTGAGCACTGAGCACCCAGCACCCTGAGTACTGAGCACCCAGCACCCCGAGTACTGAGCACCGAGCACCTCGAGCACTGAGCACCCAGCACCCTGAGTACTGAGCACCCAGCACCCTGAGTACTGAGCACTGAGCACCCCGAGTACTGAGCACCCAGCACCCCGAGCACTGAGCACCTAGCAACCTGAGTACTGAGAACAGATCACCCTGAGTACTGAGCACCCAGCACCCTGAGTACTGAGCCCCCAGCACGCTGAGTACTGAGCACCCAGCACCCCGAGCACTGAGCACCCAGCACCCCGAGAATGAGCACCCAGCACCCTGAGTACTGAGAACCGAGCACCCTGAGTACTGAGCACCCAGCACCCTGAGTACTGAGCCCCTAGCACCCTGAGAATGAGCACCCAGCACCATGAGTACTGAGCACCCAGCACCCTGAGTACTGAGCACTAAGCACCCAGAGCACTGAGAACCCAGCACCCCGAGCACGGAGCACCCAGGACCCCGAGCACTGAGAACTGAGCACCCAGCACCCTGAGTACTGAGCACCGAGCTCCCCGAGCACTGAGCACCCTGAGTACTGAGCACCCAGGACCCTGAGTACTGAGCACCCTGCACCCTGAGTACTGAGCACCCAGCACACTGAGTACTGAGCACCCAGCGTACTGAGCACCGAGCACCCCGAGCACTGAGCACCCAGCACCCTGAGTACTGAGCACCCTGCACCCTGAGTACTGAGCACCCAGCACACTGAGTACTGAGCACCCAGCGTACTGAGCACCCAGCACCTTGAGCACTGAGCACCGAGCACCCCGAGCACTGAGCACCCAGCACCCGGAGTACTGAGCACCCAGCACCCTGCGTACTAAGCACCGAGCACCCTGAGTACTGAGCACCCAGCACTCTGAGCACTGAACACACAGCACCCTGAGTACTGAGCACCTCGAGCACTGAACACCCAGCACCCTGAGTACTGAGCACCGAGCACCCCGAGCACTGAGCACCCAGCACCCCGAGCACTGAGCACCCAGCACCCCGAGCACTGAGCACCCAGCACCCTGAGTTCTGAGCACCCAGCACCCTGAGTACTGAGCACCCTGCACCCTGAGCACTGAGTACCCAGCACACTGAGCACTGAGCACCCAGCACCCTGAGCACTGAGCACACAGCACCCTGAGCACTGAGCACCCAGCACCCTGAGTACTGAGCACTGAGCACCCAGCACCCTGAGTACTGAGAACCCAGCACCCCGAGTACTGAGCACCCAGCACCCTGAGTACTGAGCACCCAGCACCCTGAGCACTGAGCACCCAGCACCCCGAGCACTGAGCAACCAGCACCCTGAGTACTGAGCACCCAGCACCCTGAGCACTGAGCACCCAGCACCCTGAGCACTGAGCACCCAGCACCCTGAGCACTGAGCACCCAGCACCCTGAGTAGTGAGCAACCAACGTACTGAGCACCGAGCACCCCGAGCACTGAGCACCCAGCACCCTGAGTACTGAGCACCGATCACCCCGAGCACTGAGCACCCAGCACCCTGAGTACTGAGCTCCGAGCACCCCGAGCACTGAGCACCCAGCGCCCTGAGCACTGAGCACCCAGCACCCTGAGCACTGAGCACCCAGCACCCTGAGTACTGAGCACCCAGCACCCTGAGTACTGAACACCCAGCACCCTGAGCACTGAGCACTGAGCACCCTGAGCACTGAGTACTGAGCAACCTGAGCACTGAGCACCCAGCACCCCGAGTACTGAGCACGCAGCACCCCGAGCACTGAGCACCCAGCGCCCTGAACACTGAGCACCCAGCACCCTGAGCACTGAGCACTGAGCACCCTGAGCACTGAGCACCCAGCACACCGAGTACTGAGCACTGAGCACCCTGAGTACTGAGCACCAAGCACCCTAAGTACTGAGCACTGAGCACCCTGAGTACTGAGCACCCAGCACCCTGAGCACTGAGTACCCAGCACCCTGAGTACTCAGCACTGAGAACCCTGAGTACTGAGCACCGAGCACCCTGAGTACTGAGCACCCAGCAAGCTGATCACTGAGCACCCAGCACCCTGAGCACTGAGCACTGAGCACACAGCACCCTGAGCACTCAGCACCCAGCACCCCGAGCACTGAACACTCATCACCCCGAGCACAGAGCACCCAGCACCCTGAGCACTGAGCACCCTGTGGACTGAACACCCAGCACCCTGAGCACTGAGCACCCAGCACCCTGAGTACTGAGCACCGATCACCATGAGCACTGAGCACCCAGCACCCCGAGCACTGAGCACCCAGCACCCTGAGTACTGAGCTCCCAGCACCCCGAGCACTAAGCACCCAGTACCCTGAGTACTGAGCACCCTGAGTATTGAGCACCGATCACCCTGAGCTCTGAGCTCCCAGCACCCTGAGTACTGAGCACCCAGCACCCTGAGCACTGAGCACCCAGCACCCTGAGTACTGATCACCCAGCACCCTGAGCACTGAGCACACAGCACCCTGAGTACTGAGCACCCAGCACCCTGAGCACTTAGCACCCAGCACCCTGAGTACTGAGCACCCAGCACCCTGAGCACTGAGCACCCAGCACCCCGAGAATGAGCACCCAGCACCCCGAGTACTGAGCACCGAGCACCCTGAGCACTGAGTACCCAGCACCCTGAGCACTGAACACCCAGCAGCCTGAGTACTGAGCACCCAGCACCCTGAGTACTGAGCACCCAGCACCCTGAGCACTGAGCACCGATCACCCCGAGTACTGAGCACCCAGCCCCCTGAGTACTGAGCAGCCAGCACCCCGAGTACTGAGCACCGAGCACCCTGAGCACTGAGTACCCAGCACCCTGAGCACTGAACACCCAGCACCCTGAACACTGAACATACAGCACCCTGAGTACTGAGCACCTCGAGCACTGAGCACCCAGCACCCTGAGTACTGAGCACTGAGCACCCCGAGCACTGAGCACCCAGCACCCCGAGCACTGAGCACCCAGCACCCTGAGCACTGAGCACCCAGCACCCTTAGTACTGAGCACCCAGTACCCTGAGCACTGAGCACCCAGCACCCTGAGCACTGAGTACTGAGCACCGATCACATCGAGCACTGAGCACCCAGCACCCAGAGTACTGAGCACCCAGCACCCTGAGTACTAAGCACCGAGCACCCTGAGTACTGAGCACCCAGCACCCTGAACACTGAACATACAGCACCCTGAGTACTGAGCACCTCGAGCACTGAGCACCCAGCACCCTGAGTACTGAGCACCGAGCACCCCGAGCACTGAGCACCCAGCACCCCGAGCACTGAGCACCCAGCACCCCGAGCACTGAGCACCCACCACCCTGAGCACTGAGCACCCAGCACCCTGAGCACTGAGCACCCAGCACCCTGAGCACTGAGCACCCAGCACCCTGAGCACTGAGCACCCAGCACCCTGAGTACTGAGCACTGAGCACCTAGCACCCCGAGTATTGAGCACCCAGCACCCTGAGTACTGAGCACTGAGAACCCAGCAACCCGAGCACTGAGCACCCAGCACCCTGAGCACTGAGCAGCCAGCACCCGAGTACTAAGCAACCAGCACCCTGAGTACTGAGGACCCAACACCCTGAGTACTGAGCACTGAGCACCCAGCACCCAGCACCCCGAGCACTGAGCACCCAGCACCCTGAGCACTGAGCACCCAGCACCCTGAGTACTGAGCACCCAGCACCCTGAGCACTGAGCACCCAGCACCCTGAGCACTGAGCACCCAGCACCCTGAGCACTGAGCACACAGCACCCTGAGTACTGAGCACCCAGGACCCTGAGTACTGAGCACTGAGCACCCAGCACCCCGAGCACTGAGCACCCAGCACCCTGAGTACTGAGCACTGAGCACCCAGCACCCTGAGTACTGAGCACTGAGCACCCAGCACCCCGAGCACTGAGCACCCAGCACCCTGAGCACTGAGCACCCAGCACCCGAGTACTGAGCACCCAGCACAATGAGTACTGAGCACCCAGCACCCTGAATACTGAGCACCCAGCACCCCGAGTACTGAGCACCCAGCACCCTGAGTACTGAGCACCCAGCACCCTGAGCACTGAGCACCCAGCACCCCGAGCACTGAGCACCCAGCACCCTGAGTACTGAGCACCCAGCACCCTGAGCACTGAGCACCCAGCACCCTGAGCACTGAGCACCCAGCACCCTGAGCACTGAGCACCCAGCACCCTGAATAGTGAGCACCCAACGTACTGAGCACCGAGCACCCTGAGCACTGAGCACCCAGCACCCTGAGCACTGAGCACCCAGCACCCTGAGCACTGAGCACCCAGCACCCAAGTACTGAGCACCCAGCACCATGAGTACTGAGCACCCAGCACCCTGAGTACTGAGCACCGAGCACCCTGAGCACTGTGCACACAGCACCCTGAGCACTGAGCACCCAGGACCCTGAGCACTGAGGACCCAGCAGCCTGAGTAGTGAGCACCCAACGTACTGAGCACCGAGCACCCTGAGCACTGAGCACCCAGCACCCCGAGTACTGAGCACCCAGCACCCCGAGCACTGAGCACCCAGCGCCCTGAACACTGAGCACCCAGCACCCTGAGCACTGAGCACTGAGCACCCTGAGCACTGAGCACCCAGCACACCGAGTACTGAGCACTGAGCACCCTGAGTACTGAGCACCAAGCACCCTAAGTACTGAGCACTGAGCACCCTGAGTACTGAGCACCCAGCACCCTGAGCACTGAGTACCCAGCACCCTGAGTACTGAGCACTGAGAACCCTGAGTACTGAGCACCGAGCACCCTGAGTACTGAGCACCCAGCACGCTGATCACTGAGCACCCAGCACCCTGAGCACTGAGCACTGAGCACACAGCACCCAGAGCACTGAGCACCCAGCACCCCGAGCACTGAACACCCAGCACCCCGAGCACTGAGCACCCAGCACCCTGAGCACTGAGCACCCTGTGGACTGAACACCCAGCACCCTGAGCACTGAGCACCCAGCACCCTGAGTACTGAGCACCGATCACCCTGAGCACTGAGCACCCAGCACCCCGAGCACTGAGCACCCAGCACCCTGAGTACTGAGCTCCCAGCACCCCGAGCACTAAGCACCCAGTACCCTGAGTACTGAGCACCCTGAGTATTGAGCACCGATCACCCTGAGCACTGAGCTCCCAGCACCCTGAGTACTGAGCACCCAGCACCCTGAGCACTGAGCACCCAGCACCCTGAGTACTGATCACCCAGCACCCTGAGCACTGAGCACACAGCACCCTGAGTACTGAGCACCCAGCACCCTGAGCACTGAGCACCCAGCACCCTGAGTACTGAGCACCCAGCACCCTGAGCACTGAGCACCCAGCACCCCGAGAATGAGCACCCAGCACCCCGAGTACTGAGCACCGAGCACCCTGAGCACTGAGTACCCAGCACCCTGAGCACTGAACACCCAGCAGCCTGAGTACTGAGCACCCAGCACCCTGAGTACTGAGCACCCAGCACCCTGAGCACTGAGCACCGATCACCCCGAGTACTGAGCACCCAGCCCCCTGAGTACTGAGCAGCCAGCACCCCGAGTACTGAGCACCGAGCACCCTGAGCACTGAGTACCCAGCACCCTGAGCACTGAACACCCAGCACCCTGAACACTGAACATACAGCACCCTGAGTACTGAGCACCTCGAGCACTGAGCACCCAGCACCCTGAGTACTGAGCACCGAGCACCCCGAGCACTGAGCACCCAGCACCCCGAGCACTGAGCACCCAGCACCCTGACCACTGAGCACCCAGCACCCTTAGTACTGAGCACCCAGTACCCTGAGCACTGAGCACCCAGCACCCAGAGTACTGAGCACCCAGCACCCTGAGTACTAAGCACCGAGCACCCTGAGTACTGAGCACCCAGCACCCTGAACACTGAACATACAGCACCCTGAGTACTGAGCACCTCGAGCACTGAGCACCCAGCACCCTGAGTACTGAGCACCGAGCACCCCGAGCACTGAGCACCCAGCACCCCGAGCACTGAGCACCCAGCACCCCGAGCACTGAGCACCCACCACCCTGAGCACTGAGCACCCAGCACCCTGAGCACTGAGCACCCAGCACCCTGAGCACTGAGCACCCAGCACCCTGAGTACTGAGCACTGAGCACCTAGCACCCCGAGTATTGAGCACCCAGCACCCTGAGTACTGAGCACTGAGCACCCAGCACCCCGAGCACTGAGCACCCAGCACCCTGAGCACTGAGCAGCCAGCACCCGAGTACTAAGCAACCAGCACCCTGAGTACTGAGGACCCAACACCCTGAGTACTGAGCACTGAGCACCCAGCACCCAGCACCCCGAGCACTGAGCACCAAGCACCCTGAGCACTGAGCACCCAGCACCCTGAGTACTGAGCACCCAGCACCCTGAGTACTGAGCACTGAGCACCCAGCACCCTGAGTACTGAGCACTGAGCACCCAGCACCCCGAGCACTGAGCACCCAGCACCCTGAGCACTGAGCACACAGCACCCGAGTACTGAGCACCCAGCACAATGAGTACTGAGCACCCAGCACCCTGAATACTGAGCACCCAGCACCCCGAGTACTGAGCACCCAGCACCCTGAGTACTGAGCACCCAGCACCCTGAGCACTGAGCACCCAGCACCCTGAATAGTGAGCACCCAGCACCCCGAGTACTGAGCACCCAGCACCCTGAGCACTGAGCACCCAGCACCCTGAGCACTGAGCACCCAGCACCCTGAGCACTGAGCACCCAGCACCCTGAATAGTGAGCACCCAACGTACTGAGCACCGAGCACCCTGAGCACTGAGCACCCTGCACCCTGAGCACTGAGTACCCAGCACCCTGAGCACTGAGCACCCAGCACCCAAGTACTGAGCACCCAGCACGCTGAGTACTGAGCACCCAGCACCCTGAGTACTGAGCACCGAGCACCCTGAGCACTGAGCACACAGCACCCTGAGCACTGAGCACCCAGGACCCTGAGCACTGAGGACCCAGCAGCCTGAGTAGTGAGCACCCAACGTACTGAGCACCGAGCACCCTGAGCACTGAGCACCCAGCACCCCGAGTACTGAGCACCCAGCACCCCGAGCACTGAGCACCCAGCGCCCTGAACACTGAGCACCCAGCACCCTGAGCACTGAGCACCCTGAGCACTGAGCACCCAGCACACCGAGTACTGAGCACTGAGCACCCTGAGTACTGAGCACCAAGCACCCTAAGTACTGAGCACTGAGCACCCTGAGTACTGAGCACCCAGCACCCTGAGCACTGAGTACCCAGCACCCTGAGTACTGAGCACCGAGCACCCTGAGCACTGAGTACCCAGCACCCTGAGCACTGAACACCCAGCACCCTGAACACTGAACATACAGCACCCTGAGTACTGAGCACCTCGAGCACTGAGCACCCAGCACCCTGAGTACTGAGCACCGAGCACCCCGAGCACTGAGCACCCAGCACCCCGAGCACTGAGCACCCAGCACCCTGAGCACTGAGCACCCAGCACCCTTAGTACTGAGCACCCAGTACCCTGAGCACTGAGCACCCAGCACCCTGAGCACTGAGTACTGAGCACCGATCACATCGAGCACTGAGCACCCAGCACCCAGAGTACTGAGCACCCAGCACCCTGAGTACTAAGCACCGAGCACCCTGAGTACTGAGCACCCAGCACCCTGAACACTGAACATACAGCACCCTGAGTACTGAGCACCTCGAGCACTGAGCACCCAGCACCCTGAGTACTGAGCACCGAGCACCCCGAGCACTGAGCACCCAGCACCCCGAGCACTGAGCACCCAGCACCCCGAGCACTGAGCACCCACCACCCTGAGCACTGAGCACCCAGCACCCTGAGCACTGAGCACCCAGCACCCTGAGCACTGAGCACCCAGCACCCTGAGCACTGAGCACCCAGCACCCTGAGTACTGAGCACTGAGCACCTAGCACCCCGAGTATTGAGCACCCAGCACCCTGAGTACTGAGCACTGAGCACCCAGCACCCCGAGCACTGAGCACCCAGCACCCTGAGCACTGAGCAGCCAGCACCCGAGTACTAAGCAACCAGCACCCTGAGTACTGAGGACCCAACACCCTGAGTACTGAGCACTGAGCACCCAGCACCCAGCACCCCGAGCACTGAGCACCCAGCACCCTGAGCACTGAGCACCCAGCACCCTGAGTACTGAGCACCCAGCACCCTGAGCACTGAGCACCCAGCACCCTGAGCACTGAGCACCCAGCACCCTGAGCACTGAGCACACAGCACCCTGAGCACTGAGCACACAGCACCCTGAGTACTGAGCACCCAGGACCCTGAGTACTGAGCACCCAGCACCCCGAGCACTGAGCACCCAGCACCCTGAGTACTGAGCACCGAGCACCAAGAGTACTGAGCACCGAGCATCCTGAGCACTGAGCACCGAGCACCCCGAGCACTGAGCACCTAGCACCCTGAGTACTGAGCACCCAGAACCAAGAGTACTGAGCTCCGAGCACCCCGAGCACTGAGCACCCAGCACCCTGATTAATGAGCACCCAGCACCCCGAGTACTGAGCACCGAGCACCGTGAGTACTGAGCACCCAGCACCCTGAGTACTGAGCACCCAGCACCCTGAGCACTGAGCACAAAGCACGCTGAGTACTGAGCACTGAGCACCCTGAGTACTGAGCACCAAGGACCCTGAGCACTGAGCACCCAGCACGCTGAGTTCTGAGCGCTGAGCACCCTGAGTACTGAGCACCGAGCACCCTGAGTACTGAGCACCCAGCACCCTGAGCACTGAGCAGCCAGCACCCTGAGCACTGAGCACCCAGCTCCCCGAGCACTGAGCACCCAGCACCCTCAGCACTGAGCACCCAGCACCCCGAGTACTGAGCACCCAGCACCCTGAGTACTGAGCACCGAGCACCCCGAGCACTGAGCACCCAGCACCCCGAGCACTGAGAACACAGCACCCCGAGAATTAGCACCCAGCACCCTGAGTACTGAGAACCGAGTACCCTCAGTACTGAGCACCCAGCACGCTGAGCACTGAGCACCCAGCACCCCGAGTACTGAGCAAACAGCACACTGAGCACTGAGCACCCAGCACCCCGAGAATGAGCACCCAGCACCCTGAGTACTGAGCTACCAGCACCCTGAGTACTGAGCACCCTGAGGACTGAGCACCGATCACGCTGAGCACTGTGCACCCAGCACCCTGAGGACTGAGCACCCAGCACCCTGAGTACTGAGCACCGAGCACCCCGAGTACTGAGCACCCAGCACCCTGAGCACTGAGCACCTAGCAACCCGAGCACTGAGCACGCAGCACCCTGAGTACTGAGCACCCAGCACCCCGAGCCCTGAGCACACAGCACCCTGAGTACTGAGCACCCTGAGTACTGAGCACCTAGCACCCCGAGCACTGAGCACCCAGCACCCTGAGCACTGAGCACCCTGCACAATGAGTACTGAGCATCAAGCACCCTGAGCACTGAGCACCCAGCACCCTGAGCACTGAGCACCCAGCACCCTGAGGACTGAGCACCCAGCACCCTGAGTACTGAGCACCCAACGTACTGAGCATCGAGCACCCTGAGCACTGAGCACCCAGCACCCTGAGTACTGAGCATCGAGCACCCCGAGCACTAAGCACCCAGCACCCTGAACACTGAGCACCCAGCACCCCAAGCACTGAGCACCCAGCATCCTGAGTACTGAGCACCCAGCACCCTGAGTACTGAGCACCCAGCACCTTGAGTACTGAGCACCCAGCACCCCGAGCACTGAGCACCCAGCACCCTGAGTACTGAGCACCGAGCACCAAGAGTACTGAGCACCGAGCATCCTGAGCACTGAGCACCGAGCACCCCGAGCACTGAGCACCTAGCACCCTGAGTACTGAGCACCCAGAACCAAGAGTACTGAGCACCGAGCACCCCGAGCACTGAGCACCCAGCACCCTGAGTAATGAGCACCCAGCACCCCGAGTACTGAACACCGAGCACCGTGAGTACTGAGCACCCAGCACCCTGAGTACTGAGCACCCAGCACCCTGAGCACTGAGCACAAAGCACGCTGAGTACTGAGCACTGAGCACCCTGAGTAATGAGCACCAAGGACCCTGAGCACTGAGCACCCAGCACGCTGAGTACTGAGCGCTGAGCACCCTGAGTACTGAGCACCGAGCACCCTGAGTACTGAGCACCCAGCACCCTGAGCACTGAGCAGCCAGCACCCTGAGCACTGAGCACCCAGCTCCCCGAGCACTGAGCACCCAGCACCCTGAGCACTGAGCACCCAGCACCCCGAGTACTGAGCAACCAGCACCCTGAGTACTGAGCACCGAGCACCCCGAGCACTGAGCACCCAGCACCCCGAGCACTGAGAACCCAGCACCCCGAGAATTAGCACCCAGCACCCTGAGTACTGAGAACCGAGTACCCTCAGTACTGAGCACCCAGCACGCTGAGCACTGAGCACCCAGCACCCCGAGTACTGAGCAAACAGCACACCGAGCACTGAGCACCCAGCACCCCGAGAATGAGCACCCAGCACCCTGAGTACTGAGCACCCAGCACCCTGAGTACTGAGCACCATGAGGACTGAGCACCGATCACCCTGAGCACTGAGCACCCAGCACCCTGAGTACTGAGCACCCAGCACCCTGAGTACTGAGCACCGAGCACCCCGAGTACTGAGCACCCAGCACCCTGAGCACTGAGCACCTAGCAACCCGAGCACTGAGCACGCAGCACCCTGAGTACTGAGCACCCAGCACTCCGAGCCCTGAGCACACAGCACCCTGAGTACTGAGCACCCTGAGTACTGAGCACCTAGCACCCCGAGCACTGAGCACCCAGCACCCTGAGCACTGAGCACCCAGCACCCTGAGCACTGAGCACCCAGGACCCTGAGCACTGAGCACCCAGCACCCTGAGTACTGAGCACCCAACCTACTGAGCATCGAGCACCCCGAGCACTGAGCACCCAGCATTCTGAGTACTGAGCACCGAGCACCCCGAGTACTGAGCACCCAGCACCCTGAGCACTGAGCACCCAGCACCCTGAGTACTGAGCACCGAGAACCCTGAGTACTGAGCACCCAGCACCCCGCGCACTGAGCACCCTGAGTACTGAGCACTAAGCACCCTGAGCGCTGATCACCCAGCACCCCAAGCACGGAGCACCCAGGACACCCAGCACTTAGTACTGAGCACCCAGCACCCTGAGTACTGAGCACCGAGCTCCCCGAGCACTGAGCACCCTGAGTACTGAGCACCCAGCACCCCGATCACAGAGCACACAGCACCCTCAGCACTGAGCACCTAGCACCCCGAGCACTGAGCACCCAGCACCCTGAGTACTGAGCACACTGAGGACTGAGCACCGATCCCCCTGAGCACTGAGCACCCAGCACCCTGAGTACTGAGCACCCAGCACCCTGAGTACTGAGCACCCAGCACCCTGAGCACTGAGCACGCAGCACCCTGAGTACTGAGCACCCAGCACCCTGAGTACTGAGCACCCAGCACCCTGAGTACTGAGAACCCAGCACCCTGAGTACTGAGCACCCAGCACCCTGAGTACTGAGCACTGAGCACCCCGAGTACTGAGCACCCAGCACCCCGAGCACTAAGCACCCAGCACCCTGAACACTGAGCACCCAGCACCCCAAGCACTGAGCACCCAGCAACCTGAGTACTGAGCACCCAGCACCCTGAGTACTGAGCACCCAGCACCCTGAGTACTGAGCACCCAGCACCCCGAGCACTGAGCACCCAGCACCCTGAGTACTGAGCACCGAGCACCAAGAGTACTGAGCACCGAGCATCCTGAGCACTGAGCACCGAGCACCCCGAGCACTGAGCACCTAGCACCCTGAGTACTGAGCACCCAGAACCAAGAGTACTGAGCACCGAGCACCCCGAGCACTGAGCACCCAGCACCCTGAGTAATGAGCACCCAGCACCCCGAGTACTGAGCACCGAGCACCGTGAGTACTGAGCACCCAGCACCCTGAGTACTGAGCACCCAGCACCCTGAGCACTGAGCACAAAGCACGCTGAGTACTGAGCACTGAGCACCCTGAGTACTGAGCACCAAGGACCCTGAGCACTGAGCACCCAGCACGCTGAGTACTGAGCGCTGAGCACCCTGAGTACTGAGCACCGAGCACCCTGAGTACTGAGCACCCAGCACCCTGAGCACTGAGCAGCCAGCACCCTGAGCACTGAGCACCCAGCTCCCCGAGCACTGAGCACCCAGCACCCTGAGCACTGAGCACCCAGCACCCCGAGTACTGAGCACCCAGCACCCTGAGTACTGAGCACCGAGCACCCCGAGCACTGAGCACCCAGCACCCCGAGCACTGAGAACCCAGCACCCCGAGAATTAGCACCCAGCACCCTGAGTACTGAGAACCGAGTACCCTCAGTACTGAGCACCCAGCACGCTGAGCACTGAGCACCCAGCACCCCGAGTACTGAGCACCCAGCACCCCGAGAATGAGCACCCAGCACCCTGAGTACTGAGCACCCAGCACCCTGAGTACTGAGCACCCTGAGGACTGAGCACCGATCACCCTGAGCACTGAGCACCCAGCACCCTCAGTACTGAGCACCCAGCACCCTGAGTACTGAGCACCGAGCACCCCGAGTACTGAGCACCCAGCACCCTGAGCACTGAGCACCTAGCAACCCGAGCACTGAGCACGCAGCACCCTGAGTACTGAGCACCCAGCACCCCGAGCCCTGAGCACACAGCACCCTGAGTACTGAGCACCCTGAGTACTGAGCACCTAGCACCCCGAGCACTGAGCACCCAGCACCCTGAGCACTGAGCACCCTGCACCCTGAGTACTGAGCATCAAGCACCCTGAGCACTGAGCACCCAGCACCCTGAGCACTGAGCACCCAGGACCCTGAGCACTGAGCACCCAGCACCCTGAGTACTGAGCACCCAACCTACTGAGCATCGAGCACCCCGAGCACTGAGCACCCAGCATCCTGAGTACTGAGCACCGAGCACCCCGAGTACTGAGCACCCAGCACCCTGAGCACTGAGCACCCAGCACCCTGAGTACTGAGCACCGAGAACCCTGGGTACTGAGCACACAGCACCCTGAGCACTGAGCACCCTGAGTACTGAGCACTAAGCACCCTGAGCGCTGATCACCCAGCACCCCAAGCACGGAGCACCCAGGACACCAAGCACTGAGTACTGAGCACCCAGCACCCTGAGTACTGAGCATCGAGCACCCCGAGCACTAAGCACCCAGCACCCTGAACACTGAGCACCCAGCACCCCAAGCACTGAGCACCCAGCAACCTGAGTACTGAGCACCCAGCACCCTGAGTACTGAGCACCCCGAGCACTGAGCACCCTGAGTACTGAGCACCCAGCACCCCGATCACAGAGCACACAGCACCCTCAGCACTGAGCACCCAGCACCCCGAGCACTGAGAACACAGCACCCCGAGAATTAGCACCCAGCACCCTGAGTACTGAGAACCGAGTACCCTCAGTACTGAGCACCCAGCACGCTGAGCACTGAGCACCCAGCACCCCGAGTACTGAGCAAACAGCACACCGAGCACTGAGCACCCAGCACCCCGAGAATGAGCACCCAGCACCCTGAGTACTGAGCACCCAGCACCCTGAGTACTGAGCACCCTGAGGACTGAGCACCGATCACGCTGAGCACTGAGCACCCAGCACCCTGAGTACTGAGCACCCAGCACCCTGAGTACTGAGCACCGAGCACCCCGAGTACTGAGCACCCAGCACCCTGAGCACTGAGCACCTAGCAACCCGAGCACTGAGCACGCAGCACCCTGAGTACTGAGCACCCAGCACCCCGAGCCCTGAGCACACAGCACCCTGAGTACTGAGCACCCTGAGTACTGAGCACCTAGCACCCCGAGCACTGAGCACCCAGCACCCTGAGCACTGAGCACCCTGCAAAATGAGTACTGAGCATCAAGCACCCTGAGCACTGAGCACCCAGCACCCTGAGCACTGAGCACCCAGCACCCTGAGGACTGAGCACCCAGCACCCTGAGTACTGAGCACCCAACATACTGAGCATCGAGCACCCCGAGCACTGAGCACCCAGCACCCTGAGTACTGAGCATCGAGCACCCCGAGCACTAAGCACCCAGCACCCTGAACACTGAGCACCCAGCACCCCAAGCACTGAGCACCCAGCAACATGAGTACTGAGCACCCAGCACCCTGAGTACTGAGCACCCAGCACCCTGAGTACTGAGCACCCAGCACCCCGAACACTGAGCACCCAGCACCCTGAGTACTGAGCACCGAGCACCAAGAGTACTGAGCACCGAGCATCCTGAGCACTGAGCACCGAGCACCCCGAGCACTGAGCACCTAGCACCCTGAGTACTGAGCACCCAGAACCAAGAGTACTGAGCACCGAGCACCCCGAGCACTGAGCACCCAGCACCCTGAGTAATGAGCACCCAGCACCCCGAGTACTGAGCACCGAGCACCGTGAGTACTGAGCACCCAGCACCCTGAGTACTGAGCACCCAGCACCCTGAGCACTGAGCACAAAGCACGCTGAGTACTGAGCACTGAGCACCCTGAGTACTGAGCACCAAGGACCCTGAGCACTGAGCACCCAGCACGCTGAGTACTGAGCGCTGAGCACCCTGAGTACTGAGCACCGAGCACCCTGAGTACTGAGCACCCAGCACCCTGAGCACTGAGCAGCCAGCACCCTGAGCACTGAGCACCCAGCTCCCCGGGCACTGAGCACCCAGCACCCTGAGCACTGAGCACCAAGCACCCCGAGTACTGAGCACCCAGCACCCTGAGTACTGAGCACCGAGCACCCCGAGCACTGAGCACCCAGCACCCCGAGCACTGAGAACCCAGCACCCCGAGAATTAGCACCCAGCACCCTGAGTACTGAGAACCGAGTACCCTCAGTACTGAGCACCCAGCACGCTGAGCACTGAGCACCCAGCACCCCGAGTACTGAGCAAACAGCACACCGAGCACTGAGCACCCAGCACCCCGAGAATGAGCACCCAGCACCCTGAGTACTGAGCACCCAGCACCCTGAGTACTGAGCACCATGAGGACTGAGCACCGATCACCCTGAGCACTGAGCACCCAGCACCCTGAGTACTGAGCACCCAGCACCCTGAGTACTGAGCACCGAGCACCCCGAGTACTGAGCACCCAGCACCCTGAGCACTGAGCACCTAGCAACCCGAGCACTGAGCACGCAGCACCCTGAGTACTGAGCACCCAGCACTCCGAGCCCTGAGCACACAGCACCCTGAGTACTGAGCACCCTGAGTACTGAGCACCTAGCACCCCGAGCACTGAGCACCCAGCACCCTGAGCACTGAGCACCCAGCACCCTGAGCACTGAGCACCCAGGACCCTGAGCACTGAGCACCCAGCACCCTGAGTACTGAGCACCCAACCTACTGAGCATCGAGCACCCCGAGCACTGAGCACCCAGCATTCTGAGTACTGAGCACCGAGCACCCCGAGTACTGAGCACCCAGCACCCTGAGCACTGAGCACCCAGCACCCTGAGTACTGAGCACCGAGAACCCTGAGTACTGAGCACCCAGCACCCCGCGCACTGAGCACCCTGAGTACTGAGCACTAAGCACCCTGAGCGCTGATCACCCAGCACCCCAAGCACGGAGCACCCAGGACACCCAGCACTTAGTACTGAGCACCCAGCACCCTGAGTACTGAGCACCGAGCTCCCCGAGCACTGAGCACCCTGAGTACTGAGCACCCAGCACCCCGATCACAGAGCACACAGCACCCTCAGCACTGAGCACCTAGCACCCCGAGCACTGAGCACCCAGCACCCTGAGTACTGAGCACACTGAGGACTGAGCACCGATCACCCTGAGCACTGAGCACTCAGCACCCTGAGTACTGAGCACCCAGCACCCTGAGTACTGAGCACCCAGCACCCTGAGCACTGAGCACGCAGCACCCTCAGTACTGAGCACCCAGCACCCTGAGTACTGAGCACTGAGCACCCCGAGTACTGAGCACCCAGCACCCCGAGCACTAAGCACCCAGCACCCTGAACACTGAGCACCCAGCACCCCAAGCACTGAGCACCCAGCAACCTGAGTACTGAGCACCCAGCACCCTGAGTACTGAGCACCCAGCACCCTAAGTACTGAGCACCCAGCACCCCAAGCACTGAGCACCCAGCACCCTGAGTACTGAGCACCGAGCACCAAGAGTACTGAGCACCGAGCATCCTGAGCACTGAGCACCGAGCACCCCGAGCACTGAGCACCTAGCACCCTGAGTACTGAGCACCCAGAACCAAGAGTACTGAGCACCGAGCACCCCGAGCACTGAGCACCCAGCACCCTGAGTAATGAGCACACAGCACCCCGAGTACTGAGCACCGAGCACCGTGAGTACTGAGCACCCAGCACCCTGAGTACTGAGCACCCAGCACCCTGAGCACTGAGCACAAAGCACGCTGAGTACTGAGCACTGAGCACCCTGAGTACTGAGCACCAAGGACCCTGAGCACTGAGCACCCAGCACGCTGAGTACTGAGCGCTGAGCACCCTGAGTACTGAGCACCGAGCACCCTGAGTACTGAGCACCCAGCACCCTGAGCACTGAGCAGCCAGCACCCTGAGCACTGAGCACCCAGCTCCCCGAGCACTGAGCACCCAGCACCCTGAGCACTGAGCACCCAGCACCCCGAGTACTGAGCACCCAGCACCCTGATTACTGAGCACCGAGCACCCCGAGCACTGAGCACCCAGCACCCCGAGCACTGAGAACCCAGCACCCCGAGAATTAGCACCCAGCACCCTGAGTACTGAGAACCGAGTACCCTCAGTACTGAGCACCCAGCACGCTGAGCACTGAGCACCCAGCACCCCGAGTGCTGAGCAAACAGCACACCGAGCACTGAGCACCCAGCACCCCGAGAATGAGCACCCAGCACCCTGAGTACTGAGCACCCAGCACCCTGAGTACTGAGCACCGAGCACCCCGAGTACTGAGCACCCAGCACCCTGAGCACTGAGCACCCAGCACCCTGAGTACTGAGCACCGAGAACCCTGGGTACTGAGCACCCAGCACCCTGAGCACTGAGCACCCTGAGGACTGAGCACCGATCACCCTGAGCACTGAGCACCCAGCACCCTCAGTACTGAGCACCCAGCACCCTGAGTACTGAGCACCGAGCACCCCGAGTACTGAGCACCCAGCACCCTGAGCACTGAGCACCTAGCAACCCGAGCACTGAGCACGCAGCACCCTGAGTACTGAGCACCCAGCACCCCGAGCCCTGAGCACACAGCACCCTGAGTACTGAGCACCCTGAGTACTGAGCACCTAGCACCCCGAGCACTGAGCACCCAGCACCCTGAGCACTGAGCACCCTGCACCCTGAGTACTGAGCATCAAGCACCCTGAGCACTGAGCACCCAGCACCCTGAGCACTGAGCACCCAGGACCCTGAGCACTGAGCACCCAGCACCCTGAGTACTGAGCACCCAACCTACTGAGCATCGAGCACCCCGAGCACTGAGCACCCTGAGTACTGAGCACCCAGCACCCCGATCACAGAGCACACAGCACCCTCAGCACTGAGCACCCAGCACCCCGAGCACTGAGCACCCAGCACCCTGAGTACTGAGCACACTGAGGACTGAGCACCGATCACCCTGAGCACTGAGCACCCAGCACCCTGAGTACTGAGCACCCAGCACCCTGAGTACTGAGCACCCAGCACCCTGAGCACTGAGCACGCAGCACCCTGAGTACTGAGCACCCAGCACCCTGAGTACTGAGCACCCAGCACCCTGAGTACTGAGCACCCTGAGTACTGAGCACCGAGCTCCCCGAGCACTGAGCACCCTGAGTACTGAGCACCCAGCACCCCGATCACAGAGCACACAGCACCCTCAGCACTGAGCACCCAGCACCCCGAGCACTGAGCACCCAGCACCCTGAGTACTGAGCACACTGAGGACTGAGCACCGATCACCCTGAGCACTGAGCACCCAGCACCCTGAGTACTGAGCACCCAGCACCCTGAGTACTGAGCACCCAGCACCCTGAGCACTGAGCACGCAGCACCCTGAGTACTGAGCACCCAGCACCCTGAGTACTGAGCACCCAGCACCCTGAGTACTGTGCACCCAGCACCCTGAGTACTGAGCACCCAGCAGCCAACATACTGAGCATCGAGCACCCCGAGCACTGAGCACCCAGCACCCTGAGTACTGAGCACCGAGCACCCCGAGTACTGAGCACCCAGCACCCTGAGCACTGAGCACCCAGCACCCTGAGTACTGAGCACCCAGAACCCTGCGTACTGAGCACCCAGCACCCCGAGCACTGAGCACCCTGAGTACTGAGCACTAAGCACCCTGAGTGCTGAGCACCCAGCACCCCAAGCACGGAGCACCCAGGACCCCGAGCACTGAGTACTGAGCACCCAGCACCCTGAGTACTGAGCACCGACCTCCCCGAGCACTGAGCACCCTGAGTACTGAGCACCCAGCACCCCGATCACAGAGCACACAGCATCCTCAGCACTGAGCACCCAGCACCCCGAGCACTGAGCACCCAGCACCCTGAGTACTGAGCACACTGAGGACTGAGCACCGATCACCCTGAGCACTGAGCACCCAGCACCCTGAGTACTGAGCACCCAGCACCCTGAGTACTGAGCACCCAGCACCCTGAGCACTGAGCACGCAGCACCCTGAGTACTGAGCACCCAGCACCCTGAGTACTGAGCACCCAGCACCCTGAGTACTGAGCACCCAGCACCCCGAGCACTGAGCACCCAGCACCCTGAGTACTGAGCACCGAGCACCAAGAGTACTGAGCACCGAGCATCCTGAGCACTGAGCACCGAGCACCCCGAGCACTGAGCACCTAGCACCCTGAGTACTGAGCACCCAGAACCAAGAGTACTGAGCACCGAGCACCCCGAGCACTGAGCACCCAGCACCCTGAGTAATGACCACCCAGCACCCCGAGTACTGAGCACCGAGCACCGTGAGTACTGAACACCCAGCACCCTGAGTACTGAGCACCCAGCACCCTGAGCACTGAGCACAAAGCACGCTGAGTACTGAGCACTGAGCACCCTGAGTACTGAGCACCAAGGACCCTGAGCACTGAGCACCCAGCACGCTGAGTACTGAGCGCTGAGCACCCTGAGTACTGAGCACCGAGCACCCTGAGTACTGAGCACCCAGCACCCTGAGCACTGAGCAGCCAGCACCCTGAGCACTGAGCACCCAGCTCCCCGGGCACTGAGCACCCAGCACCCTGAGCACTGAGCACCAAGCACCCCGAGTACTGAGCACCCAGCACCCTGAGTACTGAGCACCGAGCACCCCGAGCACTGAGCACCCAGCACCCCGAGCACTGAGAACCCAGCACCCCGAGAATTAGCACCCAGCACCCTGAGTACTGAGAACCGAGTACCCTCAGTACTGAGCACCCAGCACGCTGAGCACTGAGCACCCAGCACCCCGAGTACTGAGCAAACAGCACACCGAGCACTGAGCACCCAGCACCCCGAGAATGAGCACCCAGCACCCTGAGTCCTGAGCACCCAGCACCCTGAGTACTGAGCACCATGAGGACTGAGCACCGATCACCCTGAGCACTGAGCACCCAGCACCCTGAGTACTGAGCACCCAGCACCCTGAGTACTGAGCACCGAGCACCCCGAGTACTGAGCACCCAGCACCCTGAGCACTGAGCACCTAGCAACCCGAGCACTGAGCACGCAGCACCCTGAGTACTGAGCACCCAGCACTCCGAGCCCTGAGCACACAGCACCCTGAGTACTGAGCACCCTGAGTACTGAGCACCTAGCACCCCGAGCACTGAGCACCCAGCACCCTGAGCACTGAGCACCCAGCACCCTGAGCACTGAGCACCCAGGACCCTGAGCACTGAGCACCCAGC
Source organism: Microtus oregoni (assembly GCF_018167655.1). NCBI lineage: Eukaryota > Metazoa > Chordata > Mammalia > Rodentia > Cricetidae > Microtus > Microtus oregoni. Next base: position 9,911,039 of record NW_024543811.1, on the reverse strand, counting down.
ACCCTGAGTACTGAGCACCCAACCTACTGAGCATCGAGCACCCCGAGCACTGAGCACCCAGCATTCTGAGTACTGAGCACCGAGCACCCCGAGTACTGAGCACCCAGCACCCTGAGCACTGAGCACCCAGCACCCTGAGTACTGAGCACCGAGAACCCTGAGTACTGAGCACCCAGCACCCCGCGCACTGAGCACCCTGAGTACTGAGCACTAAGCACCCTGAGCGCTGATCACCCAGCACCCCAAGCACGGAGCACCCAGGACACCCAGCACTTAGTACTGAGCACCCAGCACCCTGAGTACTGAGCACCGAGCTCCCCGAGCACTGAGCACCCTGAGTACTGAGCACCCAGCACCCCGATCACAGAGCACACAGCACCCTCAGCACTGAGCACCTAGCACCCCGAGCACTGAGCACCCAGCACCCTGAGTACTGAGCACACTGAGGACTGAGCACCGATCACCCTGAGCACTGAGCACTCAGCACCCTGAGTACTGAGCACCCAGCACCCTGAGTACTGAGCACCCAGCACCCTGAGCACTGAGCACGCAGCACCCTGAGTACTGAGCACCCAGCACCCTGAGTACTGAGCACTGAGCACCCCGAGTACTGAGCACCCAGCACCCCGAGCACTAAGCACCCAGCACCCTGAACACTGAGCACCCAGCACCCCAAGCACTGAGCACCCAGCAACCTGAGTACTGAGCACCCAGCACCCTGAGTACTGAGCACCCAGCACCCTGAGTACTGAGCACCCAGCACCCCGAGCACTGAGCACCCAGCACCCTGAGTACTGAGCACCGAGCACCAAGAGTACTGAGCACCGAGCATCCTGAGCACTGAGCACCGAGCACCCCGAGCACTGAGCACCTAGCACCCTGAGTACTGAGCACCCAGAACCAAGAGTACTGAGCACCGAGCACCCCGAGCACTGAGCACCCAGCACCCTGAGTAATGAGCACACAGCACCCCGAGTACTGAGCACCGAGCACCGTGAGTACTGAGCACCCAGCACCCTGAGTACTGAGCACCCAGCACCCTGAGCACTGAGCACAAAGCACGCTGAGTACTGAGCACTGAGCACCCTGAGTACTGAGCACCAAGGACCCTGAGCACTGAGCACCCAGCACGCTGAGTACTGAGCGCTGAGCACCCTGAGTACTGAGCACCGAGCACCCTGAGTACTGAGCACCCAGCACCCTGAGCACTGAGCAGCCAGCACCCTGAGCACTGAGCACCCAGCTCCCCGAGCACTGAGCACCCAGCACCCTGAGCACTGAGCACCCAGCACCCCGAGTACTGAGCACCCAGCACCCTGATTACTGAGCACCGAGCACCCCGAGCACTGAGCACCCAGCACCCCGAGCACTGAGAACCCAGCACCCCGAGAATTAGCACCCAGCACCCTGAGTACTGAGAACCGAGTACCCTCAGTACTGAGCACCCAGCACGCTGAGCACTGAGCACCCAGCACCCCGAGTACTGAGCAAACAGCACACCGAGCACTGAGCACCCAGCACCCCGAGAATGAGCACCCAGCACCCTGAGTACTGAGCACCCAGCACCCTGAGTACTGAGCACCGAGCACCCCGAGTACTGAGCACCCAGCACCCTGAGCACTGAGCACCCAGCACCCTGAGTACTGAGCACCGAGAACCCTGGGTACTGAGCACCCAGCACAGTGAGCACTGAGCACCCTGAGGACTGAGCACCGATCACCCTGAGCACTGAGCACCCAGCACCCTCAGTACTGAGCACCCAGCACCCTGAGTACTGAGCACCGAGCACCCCGAGTACTGAGCACCCAGCACCCTGAGCACTGAGCACCTAGCAACCCGAGCACTGAGCACGCAGCACCCTGAGTACTGAGCACCCAGCACCCCGAGCCCTGAGCACACAGCACCCTGAGTACTGAGCACCCTGAGTACTGAGCACCTAGCACCCCGAGCACTGAGCACCCAGCACCCTGAGCACTGAGCACCCTGCACCCTGAGTACTGAGCATCAAGCACCCTGAGCACTGAGCACCCAGCACCCTGAGCACTGAGCACCCAGGACCCTGAGCACTGAGCACCCAGCACCCTGAGTACTGAGCACCCAACCTACTGAGCATCGAGCACCCCGAGCACTGAGCACCCTGAGTACTGAGCACCCAGCACCCCGATCACAGAGCACACAGCACCCTCAGCACTGAGCACCCAGCACCCCGAGCACTGAGCACCCAGCACCCTGAGTACTGAGCACACTGAGGACTGAGCACCGATCACCCTGAGCACTGAGCACCCAGCACCCTGAGTACTGAGCACCCAGCACCCTGAGTACTGAGCACCCAGCACCCTGAGCACTGAGCACGCAGCACCCTGAGTACTGAGCACCCAGCACCCTGAGTACTGAGCACCCAGCACCCTGAGTACTGAGCACCCTGAGTACTGAGCACCGAGCTCCCCGAGCACTGAGCACCCTGAGTACTGAGCACCCAGCACCCCGATCACAGAGCACACAGCACCCTCAGCACTGAGCACCTAGCACCCCGAGCACTGAGCACCCAGCACCCTGAGTACTGAGCACACTGAGGACTGAGCACCGATCACCCTGAGCACTGAGCACCCAGCACCCTGAGTACTGAGCACCCAGCACCCTGAGTACTGAGCACCCAGCACCCTGAGCACTGAGCACGCAGCACCCTGAGTACTGAGCACCCAGCACCCTGAGTACTGAGCACCCAGCACCCTGAGTACTGAGCACCCAGCACCCTGAGTACTGAGCATCCAGCAGCCAACATACTGAGCATCGAGCACCCCGAGCACTGAGCACCCAGCACCCTGAGTACTGAGCACCGAGCACCCCGAGTACTGAGCACCCAGCACCCTGAGCACTGAGCACCCAGCACCCTGAGTACTGAGCACCCAGAACCCTGCGTACTGAGCACCTAGCACCCCGAGCACTGAGCACCCTGAGTACTGAGCACTAAGCACCCTGAGTGCTGAGCACCCAGCACCCCAAGCACGGAGCACCCAGGACCCCGAGCACTGAGTACTGAGCACCCAGCACCCTGAGTACTGAGCACCGACCTCCCCGAGCACTGAGCACCCTGAGTACTGAGCACCCAGCACCCCGATCACAGAGCACACAGCATCCTCAGCACTGAGCACCCAGCACCCCGAGCACTGAGCACCCAGCACCCTGAGTACTGAGCACACTGAGGACTGAGCACCGATCACCCTGAGCACTGAGCACCCAGCACCCTGAGTACTGAGCACCCAGCACCCTGAGTACTGAGCACCCAGCACCCTGAGCACTGAGCACGCAGCACCCTGAGTACTGAGCACCCAGCACCCTGAGTACTGAGCACCCAGCACCCTGAGTACTGAGCACCCAGCACCCCGAGCACTGAGCACCCAGCACCCTGAGTACTGAGCACCGAGCACCAAGAGTACTGAGCACCGAGCATCCTGAGCACTGAGCACCGAGCACCCCGAGCACTGAGCACCTAGCACCCTGAGTACTGAGCACCCAGAACCAAGAGTACTGAGCACCGAGCACCCCGAGCACTGAGCACCCAGCACCCTGAGTAATGACCACCCAGCACCCCGAGTACTGAGCACCGAGCACCGTGAGTACTGAACACCCAGCACCCTGAGTACTGAGCACCCAGCACCCTGAGCACTGAGCACAAAGCACGCTGAGTACTGAGCACTGAGCACCCTGAGTACTGAGCACCAAGGACCCTGAGCACTGAGCACCCAGCACGCTGAGTACTGAGCGCTGAGCACCCTGAGTACTGAGCACCGAGCACCCTGAGTACTGAGCACCCAGCACCCTGAGCACTGAGCAGCCAGCACCCTGAGCACTGAGCACCCAGCTCCCCGGGCACTGAGCACCCAGCACCCTGAGCACTGAGCACCAAGCACCCCGAGTACTGAGCACCCAGCACCCTGAGTACTGAGCACCGAGCACCCCGAGCACTGAGCACCCAGCACCCCGAGCACTGAGAACCCAGCACCCCGAGAATTAGCACCCAGCACCCTGAGTACTGAGAACCGAGTACCCTCAGTACTGAGCACCCAGCATGCTGAGCACTGAGCACCCAGCACCCCGAGTACTGAGCAAACAGCACACCGAGCACTGAGCACCCAGCACCCCGAGAATGAGCACCCAGCACCCTGAGTACTGAGCACCCAGCACCCTGAGTACTGAGCACCATGAGGACTGAGCACCGATCACCCTGAGCACTGAGCACCCAGCACCCTGAGTACTGAGCACCCAGCACCCTGAGTACTGAGCACCGAGCACCCCGAGTACTGAGCACCCAGCACCCTGAGCACTGAGCACCTAGCAACCCGAGCACTGAGCACGCAGCACCCTGAGTACTGAGCACCCAGCACTCCGAGCCCTGAGCACACAGCACCCTGAGTACTGAGCACCCTGAGTACTGAGCACCTAGCACCCCGAGCACTGAGCACCCAGCACCCTGAGCACTGAGCACCCAGCACCCTGAGCACTGAGCACCCAGGACCCTGAGCACTGAGCACCCAGCACCCTGAGTACTGAGCACCCAACCTACTGAGCATCGAGCACCCCGAGCACTGAGCACCCAGCATTCTGAGTACTGAGCACCGAGCACCCCGAGTACTGAGCACCCAGCACCCTGAGCACTGAGCACCCAGCACCCTGAGTACTGAGCACCGAGAACCCTGAGTACTGAGCACCCAGCACCCCGCGCACTGAGCACCCTGAGTACTGAGCACTAAGCCCCCTGAGCGCTGATCACCCAGCACCCCAAGCACGGAGCACCCAGGACACCCAGCACTTAGTACTGAGCACCCAGCACCCTGAGTACTGAGCACCGAGCTCCCCGAGCACTGAGCACCCTGAGTACTGAGCACCCAGCACCCCGATCACAGAGCACACAGCACCCTCAGCACTGAGCACCTAGCACCCCGAGCACTGAGCACCCAGCACCCTGAGTACTGAGCACACTGAGGACTGAGCACCGATCACCCTGAGCACTGAGCACTCAGCACCCTGAGTACTGAGCACCCAGCACCCTGAGTACTGAGCACCCAGCACCCTGAGCACTGAGCACGCAGCACCCTGAGTACTGAGCACCCAGCACCCTGAGTACTGAGCACCCAGCACCCTGAGTACTGAGAACCCAGCACCCTGAGTACTGAGCACCCAGCACCCTGAGTACTGAGCACTGAGCACCCCGAGTACTGAGCACCCAGCACCCCGAGCACTAAGCACCCAGCACCCTGAACACTGAGCACCCAGCACCCCAAGCACTGAGCACCCAGCAACCTGAGTACTGAGCACCCAGCACCCTGAGTACTGAGCACCCAGCACCCTGAGTACTGAGCACCCAGCACCCCGAGCACTGAGCACCCAGCACCCTGAGTACTGAGCACCGAGCACCAAGAGTACTGAGCACCGAGCATCCTGAGCACTGAGCACCGAGCACCCCGAGCACTGAGCACCTAGCACCCTGAGTACTGAGCACCCAGAACCAAGAGTACTGAGCACCGAGCACCCCGAGCACTGAGCACCCAGCACCCTGAGTAATGAGCACACAGCACCCCGAGTACTGAGCACCGAGCACCGTGAGTACTGAGCACCCAGCACCCTGAGTACTGAGCACCCAGCACCCTGAGCACTGAGCACAAAGCACGCTGAGTACTGAGCACTGAGCACCCTGAGTACTGAGCACCAAGGACCCTGAGCACTGAGCACCCAGCACGCTGAGTACTGAGCGCTGAGCACCCTGAGTACTGAGCACCGAGCACCCTGAGTACTGAGCACCCAGCACCCTGAGCACTGAGCAGCCAGCACCCTGAGCACTGAGCACCCAGCTCCCCGAGCACTGAGCACCCAGCACCCTGAGCACTGAGCACCCAGCACCCCGAGTACTGAGCACCCAGCACCCTGATTACTGAGCACCGAGCACCCCGAGCACTGAGCACCCAGCACCCCGAGCACTGAGAACCCAGCACCCCGAGAATTAGCACCCAGCACCCTGAGTACTGAGAACCGAGTACCCTCAGTACTGAGCACCCAGCACGCTGAGCACTGAGCACCCAGCACCCCGAGTACTGAGCAAACAGCACACCGAGCACTGAGCACCCAGCACCCCGAGAATGAGCACCCAGCACCCTGAGTACTGAGCACCCAGCACCCTGAGTACTGAGCACCGAGCACCCCGAGTACTGAGCACCCAGCACCCTGAGCACTGAGCACCCAGCACCCTGAGTACTGAGCACCGAGAACCCTGGGTACTGAGCACCCAGCACCCTGAGCACTGAGCACCCTGAGGACTGAGCACCGATCACCCTGAGCACTGAGCACCCAGCACCCTCAGTACTGAGCACCCAGCACCCTGAGTACTGAGCACCGAGCACCCCGAGTACTGAGCACCCAGCACCCTGAGCACTGAGCACCTAGCAACCCGAGCACTGAGCACGCAGCACCCTGAGTACTGAGCACCCAGCACCCCGAGCCCTGAGCACACAGCACCCTGAGTACTGAGCACCCTGAGTACTGAGCACCTAGCACCCCGAGCACTGAGCACCCAGCACCCTGAGCACTGAGCACCCTGCACCCTGAGTACTGAGCATCAAGCACCCTGAGCACTGAGCACCCAGCACCCTGAGCACTGAGCACCCAGGACCCTGAGCACTGAGCACCCAGCACCCTGAGTACTGAGCACCCAACCTACTGAGCATTGAGCACCCCGAGCACTGAGCACCCAGCATCCTGAGTACTGAGCACCGAGCACCCCGAGTACTGAGCACCCAGCACCCTGAGCACTGAGCACCCAGCACCCTGAGTACTGAGCACCGAGAACCCTGGGTACTGAGCACCCAGCACCCTGAGCACTGAGCACCCTGAGTACTGAGCACTAAGCACCCTGAGCGCTGATCACCCAGCACCCCAAGCACGGAGCACCCAGGACACCAAGCACTGAGTACTGAGCACCCAGCACCCTGAGTACTGAGCACCGAGCTCCCCGAGCACTGAGCACCCTGAGTACTGAGCACCCAGCACCCCGATCACAGAGCACACAGCACCCTCAGCACTGAGCACCCAGCACCCCGAGCACTGAGCACCCAGCACCCTGAGTACTGAGCACACTGAGGACTGAGCACCGATCACCCTGAGCACTGAGCACCCAGCACCCTGAGTACTGAGCACCCAGCACCCTGAGTACTGAGCACCCAGCACCCTGAGCACTGAGCACGCAGCACCCTGAGTACTGAGCACCCAGCACCCTGAGTACTGAGCACCCAGCACCCTGAGTACTGAGCACCCAGCACCCTGAGTACTGAGCACCCAGCACCCAACATACTGAGCATCGAGCACCCCGAGCACTGAGCACCCAGCACCCTGAGTACTGAGCACCGAGCACCCCGAGTACTGAGCACCCAGCACCCTGAGCACTGAGCACCCAGCACCCTGAGTACTGAGCACCCAGAACCCTGCGTACTGAGCACCCAGCACCCCGAGCACTGAGCACCCTGAGTACTGAGCACTAAGCACCCTGAGTGCTGAGCACCCAGCACCCCAAGCACGGAGCACCCAGGACCCCGAGCACTGAGTACTGAGCACCCAGCACCCTGAGTACTGAGCACCGAGCTCCCCGAGCACTGAGCACCCTGAGTACTGAGCACCCAGCACCCCGATCACAGAGCACACAGCATCCTCAGCACTGAGCACCCAGCACCCCGAGCACTGAGCACCCAGCACCCTGAGTACTGAGCACACTGAGGACTGAGCACCGATCACCCTGAGCACTGAGCACCCAGCACCCTGAGTACTGAGCACCCAGCACCCTGAGTTCTGAGCACCCAGCACCCTGAGCACTGAGCACGCAGCACCCTGAGTACTGAGCACCCAGCACCCTGAGTACTGAGCACCCAGCACCCTGAGTACTGAGCACCCAGCACCCCGAGCACTGAGCACCCAGCACCCTGAGTACTGAGCACCGAGCACCAAGAGTACTGAGCACCGAGCATCCTGAGCACTGAGCACCGAGCACCCCGAGCACTGAGCACCTAGCACCCTGAGTACTGAGCACCCAGAACCAAGAGTACTGAGCACCGAGCACCCCGAGCACTGAGCACCCAGCACCCTGAGTAATGACCACCCAGCACCCCGAGTACTGAGCACCGAGCACCGTGAGTACTGAACACCCAGCACCCTGAGTACTGAGCACCCAGCACCCTGAGCACTGAGCACAAAGCACGCTGAATACTGAGCACTGAGCACCCTGAGTACTGAGCACCAAGGACCCTGAGCACTGAGCACCCAGCACGCTGAGTACTGAGCGCTGAGCACCCTGAGTACTGAGCACCGAGCACCCTGAGTACTGAGCACCCAGCACCCTGAGCACTGAGCAGCCAGCACCCTGAGCACTGAGCACCCAGCTCCCCGAGCACTGAGCACCCAGCACCCTCAGCACTGAGCACCCAGCACCCCGAGTACTGAGCAACCAGCACCCTGAGTACTGAGCACCGAGCACCCCGAGCACAGAGCACCCAGCACCCCGAGCACTGAGAACCCAGCACCCCGAGAATTAGCACCCAGCACCCTGAGTACTGAGAACCGAGTACCCTCAGTACTGAGCACCCAGCACGCTGAGCACTGAGCACCCAGCACCCCGAGTACTGAGCAAACAGCACACCGAGCACTGAGCACCCAGCACCCCGAGAATGAGCACCCAGCACCCTGAGTACTGAGCACCCAGCACCCTGAGTACTGAGCACCCTGAGGACTGAGCACCGATCACGCTGAGCACTGAGCACCCAGCACCCTGAGTACTGAGCACCCAGCACCCTGAGTACTGAGCACCGAGCACCCCGAGTACTGAGCACCCAGCACCCTGAGCACTGAGCACCTAGCAACCCGAGCACTGAGCACGCAGCACCCTGAGTACTGAGCACCCAGCACCCCGAGCCCTGAGCACACAGCACCCTGAGTACTGAGCACCCTGAGTACTGAGCACCTAGCACCCCGAGCACTGAGCACCCAGCACCCTGAGCACTGAGCACCCTGCACCCTGAGTACTGAGCATCAAGCACCCTGAGCACTGAGCTCCCAACACCCTGAGCACTGAGCACCCAGCACCCTGAGCACTGAGCACCCAGCACACTGAGTACTGAGCACCCAACGTACTGAGCATCGAGCACCCCGAGCACTGAGCACCCAGCACGCTGAGTACTGAGCACCGAGCACCCTGAGTACTGAGCACCGAGCACCCCGAGCACTGAGCACGCAGCACCCTGAGTACTGAGCACCCAGCACCCTGAGTACTGAGCACCGAGCTCCCCGAGCACTGAGCACCCTGAGTACTGAGCACCCAGCACCCCGATCACAGAGCACACAGCACCCTCAGCACTGAGCACCCAGCACCCCGAGCACTGAGCACCCAGCACCCTGAGTACTGAGCACCCAGCACCCTGAGTACTGAGCACCCAGCACCCTGAGCACTGAGCACGCAGCACCCTGAGTACTGAGCACCCAGCACCCTGAGTACTGAGCACCCAGCACCCTGAGTACTGAGCACCCAGCACCCTGAGTACTGAGCACCCAGCACCCTGAGTACTGAGCACCGAGCACCCCGAGTACTGAGCACCCAGCACCCCGAGCACTGAGCACCCAGCACCCTGAACACTGAGCAGCCAGCACCCCAAGCACTGAGCACCCAGCAACCTGAGTACTGAGCACCCAGCACCCTGAGTACTGAGCACCCAGCACCCTGACTACTGAGCACAAAGCACGCTGAGTACTGAGCACCCTGAGTACTGAGCACCAAGGACCCTGAGCACTGAGCACCCAGCACGCTGAGTACTGAGCGCTGAGCACCCTGAGTACTGAGCACCGAGCACCCTGAGTACTGAGCACCCAGCACCCTGAGCACTGAGCAGCCAGCAACATGAGCATTGAGCACCCAGCACCCCGAGCACTGAGCACCCAGCACCCTGAGCACTGAGCACCCAGCACCCCGAGTACTGAGCACCCAGCACCCTGAGTACTGAGCACCGAGCACCCCGAGCACAGAGCACCCAGCACCCCGAGCACTGAGAACCCAGCACCCCGAGAATTAGCACCCAGCACCCTGAGTACTGAGAACCGAGTACCCTGAATACTGAGCACCCAGCACGCTGAGCACTGAGCACCCAGCACCCCGAGTACTGAGCAAACAGCACACCGAGCACTGAGCACCCAGCACCCCGAGAATGAGCACCCAGCACCCTGAGTACTGAGCACCCAGCACCCTGAGTACTGAGCACACTGAGGACTGAGCACCGATCACCCTGAGCACTGAGCACCCAGCACCCTGAGTACTGAGCACCCAGCACCCTGACTACTGAGCACCGAGCACCCCGAGTACTGAGCACCCAGCACCCTGAGCACTGAGCACCGATCACCCTGAGCACTGAGCACCCAGCACCCTGAGTACTGAGCACCCAGCACCCTGAGTACTGAGCACCGAGCACCCCGAGCACTGAGCACGCAGCACCCTGAGTACTGAGCACCCAGCACCCCGTGACCTGAGCACCCAGCACCCTGAGTACTGAGCACCCTGAGTACTGAGCACCTAGCACCCCGAGCACTGAGCACCCAGCACCCTGAGCACTGAGCACCCTGCACCCTGAGTACTGAGCATCAAGCACCCTGAGCACTGAGCACCCAGCACCCTGAGCACTGAGCACCCAGCACCCTGAGTACTGAGCACCCAACGTACTGAGCATTGAGCACCCCGAGCACTGAGCACCCAGCACCCTGAGTACTGAGCACCCAGCACCCCGAGCACTGAGGACCCAGCACCCTGAGTACTGAGCACCGCGCACCCTGAGTACTGAGCACCCAGCACCCCGAGCACTGAGCACCCAGCACCCCGAGCACTGAGCACCCAGCACCCTGAGCACTGAGCACCCTGAGGACTGAGCACCCAGCACCCTGAGTACTGAGCACCCAGCATCCTGATTACTGAGCACCGATCACCGTGAGCACTGAGCACCCAGCAACCCGAGCACTGAGCACCCAGCACCCTGAGTACTGAGCACCCTGAGTACTGAGCACCCAGCACCCCGAGCACTGAGCACCCTGCACCCTGAGTACTGAGCACCCTGAGTACTGAGCACCCAGCACCCTGAGCACTGAGCACCCAGCACCGTGAGTACTGAGCACCCAGCACCCTGAGCACTGAGCACCCAGCACCCTGAGTACTGAGCAACCAGCACCCTGAGTACTTAGCACCCAGCACCCTGAGCACTGAGCACCCAGCACCCTGAGTACTGAGCACCAAGCACCCTGAGTACTGAGCACCCAGCACCCTGAGTACTGAGCACCCAGCACCCTGAGTACTGAGCACCGAGCACCCCGAGTACTGAGCACCCAGCACCCTGAGCACTGAGCACCCAGCACCCTGAGTACTGAGCACCCAGCACACTGAGTACTGAGCACCCAGCACCCCGAGCACTGAGCACCCTGAATACTGAGCACTAAGCACCCTGAGCGCTGAGCACCCAGCACCCCAAGCACGGAGCACCCAGGACCCCGAGCACTGAGTACTGAGCACCCAGCACCCTGAGTACTGAGCACCAAGCTCACCGAGCACTGAGCACCCTGAGTACTGAGCACCCAGCACCCCGAGCACTGAGCACCCAGCACCCTGAGTAATGAGCACCCAGCACCCCGAGTACTGAGCACCCAGCACCGTGAGTACTGAGCACCCAGCACACTGAGTACTGAGCACCCAGCACCCTGAGCACTGAGCACAAAGCACGCTGAGTACTGAGCACTGAGCACCCTGAGTACTGAGCACCAAGGACCCTGAGTACTGAGCCCCCAGCTCCCTGAGCACTGAGCACAAAGCACGCTGAGTACTGAGCGCTGAGCACCCTGAGTACTGAGCACCGAGCACCCTGAGTACTGAGCACCCAGCAGCCTGAGCACTGAGCACCCAGCACCCTGAGCACTGAGCACCCAGCACCCCGAGCACTGAGCACCCAGCACCCTGAGCACTGAGCACCCAGCACAACGAGTACTGAGCACCCAGCACCCTGAGTACTGAGCACCCAGCACAACGAGCACTGAGCACCCAGCACCCCGAGCACTGAGCACCCAGCACCCCGAGAATGAGCACCCAGCACCCTGAGTACTGATAACCGAGCACCCTGAGTACTGAGCACCCAGCACGCTGAGCACTGAGCACCCAGCACCCCGAGTACTGAGCAAACAGCACACCGAGCACTGAGCACCCAGTACCCCGAGAATGAGCACCCAGCACCCTGAATACTGAGCACCCAGCACCCTGAGTACTTAGCACCCAGCACAAGGAGCACTGAGCACCCTGAGTACTGAGCACCCAGCACCCTGAGTACTGAGCACTAAGCACCCTGAGCGCTGAGCACCCAGCACCCCAAGCACGGAGCACCCAGGACCCCGAGCACTGAGTACTGAGCACCCAGCACCCTGAGTACTGAGCACCAAGTTCCCCGAGAACTGAGCACCCTGAGTACTGAGCACCCAGCACCCCGATAACAGAGCACCCAGCACCCTCAGCACTGTGCACCCAGCACCCCGAGCACTGAGCACTCAGCACCCTGAGTACTGAGCTCCCTGAGTACTGAGCACCGATCACCCTGAGCACTGAGCACCCAGCACCCTGAGCACTGAGCACCCAGCACCCTGAGTACTGAGCACCGAGCACCCCGAGCACTGAGCACCCAGCACCCTGAGGACTGAGCACCCAGCACGAAGAGTACTGAGCACCGAGCATCCTGAGCACTGAGCACCGAGCACCCCGAACACTGAGCACCCAGCACCCTGAGGACTGAGCACCCAGCACCAAGAGTACTGAGCACCGAGCACCCCGAGCACTGAGCACCAAGCACCCCAAGCACTGAGCAACCAGCACCCTGAGTACTGAGCACCCAGCACCCCGAGCACTGAGCACCCAGCACCCTGAGTAATGAGCACCCAGCACCCAGAGTACTGAGCACCCAGCACCGTGAGTACTGAGCACCCAGCACCCTGAGTACTGAGCACCCAGCACCCTGAGCACTGAGCACAAAGCACGCTGAGTACTGAGCACTGAGCACCCTGAGTACTGAGCACCAAGGACCCTGAGTACTGAGCACCCAGCACCCTGAGCACTGAGCACAAAGCACTCTGAGTACTGAGCGCTGAGCACCCTGAGTACTGAGCACCGAGCACCCTGAGTACTGAGCACCCAGCACCCTGAGCACTGAGCACCCAGCACCCTGAGCACTGAGCACCCTGCACCCCGAGCACTGAGCACCCAGCACCCTGAGCACTGAGCACCCAGCACCCCGAGTACTGAGCACCCAGCGCCCTGAGTACTGAGTACCCAGCACAACGAGCACTGAGCACCCAGCACCCCGAGCACTGAGCAACCAGCACCCCGAGAATAAGCACCCAGCACCCTGAGTACTGAGAACCGAGCACCCTGAGTACTGAGCACCCAGCACGCTGAGCACTGAGCACCCAGCACCCCGATTACTGAGCAAACAGCACACCGAGCACTGAGCACCCAGCACCCCGAGAATGAGCACCCAGCACACTGAGTACTGAGCACCCAGCACCCTGAGTACTGAGCACCCAGCACAACGAGCACTGAGCACCCTGAGTACTGAGCACCCAGCACCCTGAGTACTGAGCACTAAGCATCCAGAGCGCTGAGCACCCAGCAGCCCAAGCACGGAGCACCCAGGACACCGAGCACTGAGTAATGAGCACCCAGCACCCTGAGTACTGAGCACCGAGCTGCCTGAGCACTGAGCACCCTGAGTACTGAGCACCCAGCACCCCGATCACAGAGCAGCCAGCACCCTCAGCACTGAGCTCCCATCACCCCGAGCACTGAGCACCCAGCACCCTGAGTACTGAGCACCCTGAGGACTGAGCACCGATCACCCTGAGCACTGAGCACCCATCACCCTGAGTACTGAGCACCCAGCACCCTGAGTACTGAGCACCGAGCACCCCGAGTACTGAGCACCCAGCACCCTGAGCACTGAGCACCCAGCACCCTGAGCACTGAGCCCCCAGCACCCTGAGTACTAAGCACCCAGCACCCTGAGTACTGAGCACCCTGCACCCTGAGTACTGAGCACAAAGCACACTGAGTACTGATCACCCAGCGTACTGAGCACCGAGCACCCCGAGCACTGAGCACCCAGCACCCTGAGTACTGAGCACCCAGCATACTGAGCACCGAGCACCCAGCACCCTGAGTACTGAGCACCCAGCACCCTGAGCACTGAGCACCCAGCACCCTGAGCACTGAGCCCCCAGCACCCTGAGGACTGAGCACCCAACGTACTGAGCACCGAGCACCCTGAGCACTGAGCACCCAGCACCATGAGTACTGAGCACCCAGCACCCTGAGCAATGAGCACCCTGAGTACTGAGCACCCAGCACCTTGAGCACTGAGCACCGAGCACCCCGAGCACTGAGCACCCATCACCCGGAGTACTGAGCACCCAGCACGCTGCGTACTAAGCACCGAGCACCCTGAGTACTGAGCACCCAGCACCCTGAGCACTGAACACACAGCACCCTGAGTACTGAGCACCTCGAGCACTGAGCACCCAGCACCCTGAGTACTGAGCACCGAGCACCCCGAGCACTGAGCACCCAGCACCCCGAGCACTGAGCACCCAGCACCCCGAGCACTGAGCACCCAGCACCCTGAGTTCTGAGCACCCAGCACCCTGAGTACATAGCACCCAGCACACTGAGCACTGAGTACCCAGCACCCTGAGCACTGAGCACCCAGCACCCTGAGCACTGAGCACACAGCACCTGAGCACTGAGCACCCAGCACCCTGAGTACTGATCACTGAGCACCCAGCACCCTGAGTACTGAGCACTGAGCACCCAGCACACTGAGCACTGAGCACCCAGCACCCTGAGCACTGAGCACCCAGCTCCCGAGTACAGAGCACCCAGCACCCTGAGTACTGAACACCCAGCACCCTGAGTACTGAGCACCCAGCACGCCGAGTACTGAGCACCCAGCACCCTGAGTACTGAGCACCCAGCACCCTGAGCACTGAGCACCCAGCACCCCGAGCACTGAGCACCCAGCACCCTGAGTACTGAGCACCCAGCACCCTGAGCACTCAGCACCCAGCACCCTGAGCACTGAGCACCCAGCACCCTGAGCACTGAGCACCCAGCACCCTGAGTAGTGAGAAACCAACGTACTGAGCACCGAGCACCCCGAGCACTGAGCACCCAGCACCCTGAGTACTGAGCACCGATCACCCCGAGCAATGAGTACCCAGCACCCTGAGTACTGAGCTCCGAGCACCCCGAGCACTGAGCACCCAGCGCCCCGAGCACTGAGCACCCAGCACCCTGAATACTGAGCACTGAGCACCCAGCACCCCGAATACTGAGCACCCAGCACAATGAGTACTGAGCACCCACCACCCTGAATACTGAGCACCCAGCACCCTGAGTACTGAGCACCCAGCACCCTGAGCACTGAGCACGGAGCACCCCGAGCACTGAGCACCCAGCACCCTGAGTACTGAGCACCCAGCACCCTGAGCACTGAGCACCCAGCACCCTGAGTAGTGAGCACCCAACGTACTGAGCACCGAGCACCCCGAGCACTGAGCACCCAGAACCCAGAGTACTGAGCACCCAGCACCATGAGTACTAAGCAACGAGCACCCTGAGTACTGAGCACCCAGCACCCTGAGCACTGAACACACAGCACTCTGAGTACTGAGCACCTCGCGCACTGAGCACCCAGCACCCTGAGTACTGGGCACCGAGCACCCCGAGCACTGAGCACCAAGCACCGCGAGCCCTGAGCACCCAGCACCCCGAGCACTGAGCACCCAGCACCCTGAGTACTGAGCACCCAGAACCCTGAGTACTGAGCACCCAGCACCCTTAGCACTGAGTACCCAGCACCCTGAGCACTGAGCACCCAGCACCCTGAGCACTGAGCACACAGCACCCTGAGCACTGAGCACCCAGCACCCTGAGTACTGAGCACTGAGCACCCAGAACCCCGAGCACTGTGCACCGAGCACCCTGAGTACTGAGCACTGAGCACCCAGCACCCCGAGCACTGAGCACCCAGCACCCTGAGCACTGAGCACCCAGCACCCGAGTACTGAGTACCCAGCACCCTGAGTACTGAGCACCCAACACCCTGAGTACTGAGCACCGAGCACTCTGAGAACTGAGCACCCAGCACCCCGAGTACTGAGCACCCAGCACGGTGAGCACTGAGCACCCAGCACCCCGAGCACTGAGCACCCAGCACCCTGAGTACTGAGCACCCAGCACCCTGAGCACTGAGCACCCAGCACCCTGAGCACTGAGCACCCAGCACCCTGAGCACTGAGCACCCAGCACCCTGAGTAGTGAGCACCCAACGTACTGAGCACCGAGCACCACGAGCACTGAGCACCCAGCACCCTGAGTACTGAGCACCGATTACCCCGAGCACTGAGCACCCAGCACCCTGGGTACTGAGCTCCGAGCACCCCGAGCACTGAGCACACAGCGCCCCGAGCACTGAGCACCGAGCACCCTGAGCACTGAGCACCCAGCAGCCTGAGTTCTGAGCACCCAGCACCCCGAGCACTGAGCACCCAGCACCCTGATCACTGAGCACCCAGCACACTGAGCACTGATCACCCAGCACACTGCGCACTGAGCACCCAGCACCCTGAGTACTGAGCACCCAGCACCCTGAGTACTGAGCACTCAGCACCCTGAGTACTGAGCACCGAGCACCCCGAGCACTGAGCACCCAGCACCCTGAGCACTGAGCACCCTGAGGACTGAGCACCCAGCACCCTGAGCACTGAGCACCCAGAACCCCGAGCACTGAGCACCCAGCTCCCTGAGTACTGAGCACCCAGCACCCCGAGCACTGAGCACCCAGCACCCTGAGTACTGAGCACCCTGAGTACTGAGCACCGATCACCCTGAGCACTGAGCTCCCAGAACCCTGAGTACTGAGCACCCAGCACCCTGAGCACTGACCACCCAGCACCCTGAGTACTGAGCACCCAGCACCCTGAGCACTGAGCACCCAGCACCCTGAGTACTGAGCACCCAGCACCCTTAGCACTGAGCACCCAGCACGCTGAGTACTGAGCACACAGCACCCCGAGCACTGAGCACCCAGCACCCCGAGAATGAGCACCCAGCACCCCGAGTACTGAGCACCGAGCACCCTGAGCACTGAGTACCCAGCACGCTGAGCACTGAGCACCCAGCACCCTGAGTACTGAGCACCCAGCACCCTGAGTACTGAGCCCCCAGCACCCTGAGCACTGAGCACCCAGCACCCCGAGTACTGAGCACCCAGCACCCTGAGCACTGAGCCCCCAGCACCTTGAGTACTGAGCACCCAGCACCCTGAGTACTGAACACCCAGCACACTGAGCACTGAGCACTGAGCACCCTGAGCCCTGAGTACTGAGCACCGAGCACCCCGAGAACTCAGCACCCAGCACCCGGCGTACTGAGCACCCAGCACCCTGAGTACTGAGCACCCAGCACCCAGAGCACTGAGCACCCAGCACCCTGAGCACTGAGCACCCAGCACCCTGAGTACTGAGCACTGAGCACCCAGCACCCCGAGCACTGAGCACCCAGCACCCTGAGTACTAAGCACCCAGCACCCTGAGCACTGAACACACAGCACCCTGAGCACTGAACACAGAGCACCCTGAGTACTGAGCACATCGAGCACTGAGCACCCAGCACCCAGCGTACTGAGCACCGAGCACCCCGAGCACTGAGCACCCAGCACCCTGAGTACTGAGCACCCAGCACCCTGAGCACTGAGCACGCAGCACCCTGAGTACTGAGCACCCAGCGTACTGAGCACCGAGCACCAAGCACCCTGAGTACTGAGCACCCAGCAATCTGAGAACTGAGCACCCAGCACCCTGAGCACTGAGCACCCAGCACCCCGAGCACTGAGCACCCAGCACCCCGAGCACTGAGCCTGAGCACCCTGAGTACTGAGCACTGAGCACCCTGAGTACTGAGCACCGAGCACCCTGAGTACTGAGCACCCAGCACCCCGAGCACTGAGCACCGAGCACCCTGAGTAGTGAGCACCCAGCACCCTGAGCACTGAGCACCCAGCACAACGAGTACTGAGCACCCAGCACCCGGATTACTGAGCACCAAGCACCCTGAGCACTGAGCACCCTGCACCCTGAGTACTGAGCACCCAGCACACTGAGTACTGATCACCCAGCGTACTGAGCACCGAGCACCCCGAGCACTGAGCACCCAGCACCCTGAGTACTGAGCACCCTGCACCCTGAGTACTGAGCACCCAGCACACTGAGTACTGAGCACCCAGCGTACTGAGCACCGAGCACCCTGAGCACTGAGCACCCAGCACCCTGAGTACTGAGCACCCAGCACCCTGAGCAATGAGCACCCTGAGTACTGAGCACCCAGCACCTTGAGCACTGAGCACCGAGCACCCCGAGCACTGAGCACCCAGCACCCGGAGTACTGAGCACCCAGCACCCTGCGTACTAAGCACCGAGCACCCTGAGTACTGAGCACCCAGCACTCTGAGCACTGAACACACAGCACCCTGAGTACTGAGCACCTCGAGCACTGAACACCCAGCACCCTGAGTACTGAGCACCGAGCACCCCGAGCACTGAGCACCCAGCACCCCGAGCACTGAGCACCCAGCACCCCGAGCACT
Source organism: Microtus oregoni (assembly GCF_018167655.1). NCBI lineage: Eukaryota > Metazoa > Chordata > Mammalia > Rodentia > Cricetidae > Microtus > Microtus oregoni. The sequence continues at coordinate 9,892,299 of NW_024543811.1, read as the reverse complement.
GAGCACCCAGCACCCTGAGTTCTGAGCACCCAGCACCCTGAGTACTGAGCACCCTGCACCCTGAGCACTGAGTACCCAGCACACTGAGCACTGAGCACCCAGCACCCTGAGCACTGAGCACACAGCACCCTGAGCACTGAGCACCCAGCACCCTGAGTACTGAGCACTGAGCACCCAGCACCCTGAGTACTGAGAACCCAGCACCCCGAGTACTGAGCACCCAGCACCCTGAGTACTGAGCACCCAGCACCCTGAGCACTGAGCACCCAGCACCCCGAGCACTGAGCAACCAGCACCCTGAGTACTGAGCACCCAGCACCCTGAGCACTGGGCACCCAGCACCCTGAGCACTGAGCACCCAGCACCCTGAGCACTGAGCACCCAGCACCCTGAGTAGTGAGCAACCAACGTACTGAGCACCGAGCACCCCGAGCACTGAGCACCCAGCACCCTGAGTACTGAGCACCGATCACCCCGAGCACTGAGCACCCAGCACCCTGAGTACTGAGCTCCGAGCACCCCGAGCACTGAGCACCCAGCGCCCTGAGCACTGAGCACCCAGCACCCTGAGCACTGAGCACCCAGCACCCTGAGTACTGAGCACCCAGCACCCTGAGTACTGAACACCCAGCACCCTGAGCACTGAGCACTGAGCACCCTGAGCACTGAGTACTGAGCAACCTGAGCACTGAGCACCCAGCACCCCGAGTACTGAGCACCCAGCACCCCGAGCACTGAGCACCCAGCGCCCTGAACACTGAGCACCCAGCACCCTGAGCACTGAGCACTGAGCACCCTGAGCACTGAGCACCCAGCACACCGAGTACTGAGCACTGAGCACCCTGAGTACTGAGCACCAAGCACCCTAAGTACTGAGCACTGAGCACCCTGAGTACTGAGCACCCAGCACCCTGAGCACTGAGTACCCAGCACCCTGAGTACTCAGCACTGAGAACCCTGAGTACTGAGCACCGAGCACCCTGAGTACTGAGCACCCAGCAAGCTGATCACTGAGCACCCAGCACCCTGAGCACTGAGCACTGAGCACACAGCACCCTGAGCACTCAGCACCCAGCACCCCGAGCACTGAACACTCAGCACCCCGAGCACAGAGCACCCAGCACCCTGAGCACTGAGCACCCTGTGGACTGAACACCCAGCACCCTGAGCACTGAGCACCCAGCACCCTGAGTACTGAGCACCGATCACCCTGAGCACTGAGCACCCAGCACCCCGAGCACTGAGCACCCAGCACCCTGAGTACTGAGCTCCCAGCACCCCGAGCACTAAGCACCCAGTACCCTGAGTACTGAGCACCCTGAGTATTGAGCACCGATCACCCTGAGCACTGAGCTCCCAGCACCCTGAGTACTGAGCACCCAGCACCCTGAGCACTGAGCACCCAGCACCCTGAGTACTGATCACCCAGCACCCTGAGCACTGAGCACACAGCACCCTGAGTACTGAGCACCCAGCACCCTGAGCACTTAGCACCCAGCACCCTGAGTACTGAGCACCCAGCACCCTGAGCACTGAGCACCCAGCACCCCGAGAATGAGCACCCAGCACCCCGAGTACTGAGCACCGAGCACCCTGAGCACTGAGTACCCAGCACCCTGAGCACTGAACACCCAGCAGCCTGAGTACTGAGCACCCAGCACCCTGAGTACTGAGCACCCAGCACCCTGAGCACTGAGCACCGATCACCCCGAGTACTGAGCACCCAGCCCCCTGAGTACTGAGCAGCCAGCACCCCGAGTACTGAGCACCGAGCACCCTGAGCACTGAGTACCCAGCACCCTGAGCACTGAACACCCAGCACCCTGAACACTGAACATACAGCACCCTGAGTACTGAGCACCTCGAGCACTGAGCACCCAGCACCCTGAGTACTGAGCACCGAGCACCCCGAGCACTGAGCACCCAGCACCCCGAGCACTGAGCACCCAGCACCCTGAGCACTGAGCACCCAGCACCCTTAGTACTGAGCACCCAGTACCCTGAGCACTGAGCACCCAGCACCCTGAGCACTGAGTACTGAGCACCGATCACATCGAGCACTGAGCACCCAGCACCCAGAGTACTGAGCACCCAGCACCCTGAGTACTAAGCACCGAGCACCCTGAGTACTGAGCACCCAGCACCCTGAACACTGAACATACAGCACCCTGAGTACTGAGCACCTCGAGCACTGAGCACCCAGCACCCTGAGTACTGAGCACCGAGCACCCCGAGCACTGAGCACCCAGCACCCCGAGCACTGAGCACCCAGCACCCCGAGCACTGAGCACCCACCACCCTGAGCACTGAGCACCCAGCACCCTGAGCACTGAGCACCCAGCACCCTGAGCACTGAGCACCCAGCACCCTGAGCACTGAGCACCCAGCACCCTGAGTACTGAGCACTGAGCACCTAGCACCCCGAGTATTGAGCACCCAGCACCCTGAGTACTGAGCACTGAGAACCCAGCACCCCGAGCACTGAGCACCCAGCACCCTGAGCACTGAGCAGCCAGCACCCGAGTACTAAGCAACCAGCACCCTGAGTACTGAGGACCCAACACCCTGAGTACTGAGCACTGAGCACCCAGCACCCAGCACCCCGAGCACTGAGCACCCAGCACCCTGAGCACTGAGCACCCAGCACCCTGAGTACTGAGCACCCAGCACCCTGAGCACTGAGCACCCAGCACCCTGAGCACTGAGCACCCAGCACCCTGAGCACTGAGCACACAGCACCCTGAGTACTGAGCACCCAGGACCCTGAGTACTGAGCACTGAGCACCCAGCACCCCGAGCACTGAGCACCCAGCACCCTGAGTACTGAGCACTGAGCACCCAGCACCCTGAGTACTGAGCACTGAGCACCCAGCACCCCGAGCACTGAGCACCCAGCACCCTGAGCACTGAGCACCCAGCACCCGAGTACTGAGCACCCAGCACAATGAGTACTGAGCACCCAGCACCCTGAATACTGAGCACCCAGCACCCCGAGTACTGAGCACCCAGCACCCTGAGTACTGAGCACCCAGCACCCTGAGCACTGAGCACCCAGCACCCCGAGCACTGAGCACCCAGCACCCTGAGTACTGAGCACCCAGCACCCTGAGCACTGAGCACCCAGCACCCTGAGCACTGAGCACCCAGCACCCTGAGCACTGAGCACCCAGCACCCTGAATAGTGAGCACCCAACGTACTGAGCACCGAGCACCCTGAGCACTGAGCACCCAGCACCCTGAGCACTGAGCACCCAGCACCCTGAGCACTGAGCACCCAGCACCCAAGTACTGAGCACCCAGCACCATGAGTACTGAGCACCCAGCACCCTGAGTACTGAGCACCGAGCACCCTGAGCACTGTGCACACAGCACCCTGAGCACTGAGCACCCAGGACCCTGAGCACTGAGGACCCAGCAGCCTGAGTAGTGAGCACCCAACGTACTGAGCACCGAGCACCCTGAGCACTGAGCACCCAGCACCCCGAGTACTGAGCACCCAGCACCCCGAGCACTGAGCACCCAGCGCCCTGAACACTGAGCACCCAGCACCCTGAGCACTGAGCACTGAGCACCCTGAGCACTGAGCACCCAGCACACCGAGTACTGAGCACTGAGCACCCTGAGTACTGAGCACCAAGCACCCTAAGTACTGAGCACTGAGCACCCTGAGTACTGAGCACCCAGCACCCTGAGCACTGAGTACCCAGCACCCTGAGTACTGAGCACTGAGAACCCTGAGTACTGAGCACCGAGCACCCTGAGTACTGAGCACCCAGCACGCTGATCACTGAGCACCCAGCACCCTGAGCACTGAGCACTGAGCACACAGCACCCAGAGCACTGAGCACCCAGCACCCCGAGCACTGAACACCCAGCACCCCGAGCACTGAGCACCCAGCACCCTGAGCACTGAGCACCCTGTGGACTGAACACCCAGCACCCTGAGCACTGAGCACCCAGCACCCTGAGTACTGAGCACCGATCACCCTGAGCACTGAGCACCCAGCACCCCGAGCACTGAGCACCCAGCACCCTGAGTACTGAGCTCCCAGCACCCCGAGCACTAAGCACCCAGTACCCTGAGTACTGAGCACCCCGAGCACTGAGCACCCAGCACCCTGATCACTGAGCACCCAGCACACTGAGCACTGATCACCCAGCACACTGCGCACTGAGCACCCAGCACCCTGAGTACTGAGCACCCAGCACCCTGAGTACTGAGCACTCAGCACCCTGAGTACTGAGCACCGAGCACCCCGAGCACTGAGCACCCAGCACCCTGAGCACTGAGCACCCTGAGGACTGAGCACCCAGCACCCTGAGCACTGAGCACCCAGAACCCCGAGCACTGAGCACCCAGCTCCCTGAGTACTGAGCACCCAGCACCCCGAGCACTGAGCACCCAGCACCCTGAGTACTGAGCACCCTGAGTACTGAGCACCGATCACCCTGAGCACTGAGCTCCCAGAACCCTGAGTACTGAGCACCCAGCACCCTGAGCACTGACCACCCAGCACCCTGAGTACTGAGCACCCAGCACCCTGAGCACTGAGCACCCAGCACCCTGAGTACTGAGCACCCAGCACCCTTAGCACTGAGCACCCAGCACGCTGAGTACTGAGCACACAGCACCCCGAGCACTGAGCACCCAGCACCCCGAGAATGAGCACCCAGCACCCCGAGTACTGAGCACCGAGCACCCTGAGCACTGAGTACCCAGCACGCTGAGCACTGAGCACCCAGCACCCTGAGTACTGAGCACCCAGCACCCTGAGTACTGAGCCCCCAGCACCCTGAGCACTGAGCACCCAGCACCCCGAGTACTGAGCACCCAGCACCCTGAGCACTGAGCCCCCAGCACCTTGAGTACTGAGCACCCAGCACCCTGAGTACTGAACACCCAGCACACTGAGCACTGAGCACTGAGCACCCTGAGCCCTGAGTACTGAGCACCGAGCACCCCGAGAACTCAGCACCCAGCACCCGGCGTACTGAGCACCCAGCACCCTGAGTACTGAGCACCCAGCACCCCGAGCACTGAGCACCCAGCACCCTGAGCACTGAGCACCCAGCACCCTGAGTACTGAGCACTGAGCACCCAGCACCCCGAGCACTGGGCACCCAGCACCCTGAGTACTAAGCACCCAGCACCCTGAGCACTGAACACACAGCACCCTGAGCACTGAACACAGAGCACCCTGAGTACTGAGCACATCGAGCACTGAGCACCCAGCACCCAGCGTACTGAGCACCGAGCACCCCGAGCACTGAGCACCCAGCACCCTGAGTACTGAGCACCCAGCACCCCGAGCACTGAGCACGCAGCACCCTGAGTACTGAGCACCCAGCGTACTGAGCACCGAGCACCAAGCACCCTGAGTACTGAGCACCCAGCAATCTGAGAACTGAGCACCCAGCACCCTGAGCACTGAGCACCCAGCACCCCGAGCACTGAGCACCCAGCACCCCGAGCACTGAGCCTGAGCACCCTGAGTACTGAGCACTGAGCACCCTGAGTACTGAGCACCGAGCACCCTGAGTACTGAGCACCCAGCACCCCGAGCACTGAGCACCGAGCACCCTGAGTAGTGAGCACCCAGCACCCTGAGCACTGAGCACCCAGCACAACGAGTACTGAGCACCCAGCACCCGGATTACTGAGCACCAAGCACCCTGAGCACTGAGCACCCAGCACCCCGAGCCCTGAGCACCCAGCACCCTGAGTACTACGCACCCAGCACCCTGAGTACTGAGCACCCTGCACCCTGAGTACTGAGCACCCAGCACACTGAGTACTGATCACCCAGCGTACTGAGCACCGAGCACCCCGAGCACTGAGCACCCAGCACCCTGAGTACTGAGCACCCTGCACCCTGAGTACTGAGCACCCAGCACACTGAGTACTGAGCACCCAGCGTACTGAGCACCGAGCACCCTGAGCACTGAGCACCCAGCACCCTGAGTACTGAGCACCCAGCACCCTGAGCAATGAGCACCCTGAGTACTGAGCACCCAGCACCTTGAGCACTGAGCACCGAGCACCCCGAGCACTGAGCACCCAGCACCCGGAGTACTGAGCACCCAGCACCCTGCGTACTAAGCACCGAGCACCCTGAGTACTGAGCACCCAGCACTCTGAGCACTGAACACACAGCACCCTGAGTACTGAGCACCTCGAGCACTGAACACCCAGCACCCTGAGTACTGAGCACCGAGCACCCCGAGCACTGAGCACCCAGCACCCCGAGCACTGAGCACCCAGCACCCCGAGCACTGAGCACCCAGCACCCTGAGTTCTGAGCACCCAGCACCCTGAGTACTGAGCACCCTGCACCCTGAGCACTGAGTACCCAGCACACTGAGCACTGAGCACCCAGCACCCTGAGCACTGAGCACACAGCACCCTGAGCACTGAGCACCCAGCACCCTGAGTACTGAGCACTGAGCACCCAGCACCCTGAGTACTGAGAACCCAGCACCCCGAGTACTGAGCACCCAGCACCCTGAGTACTGAGCACCCAGCACCCTGAGCACTGAGCACCCAGCACCCCGAGCACTGAGCAACCAGCACCCTGAGTACTGAGCACCCAGCACCCTGAGCACTGAGCACCCAGCACCCTGAGCACTGAGCACCCAGCACCCTGAGCACTGAGCACCCAGCACCCTGAGTAGTGAGCAACCAACGTACTGAGCACCGAGCACCCCGAGCACTGAGCACCCAGCACCCTGAGTACTGAGCACCGATCACCCCGAGCACTGAGCACCCAGCACCCTGAGTACTGAGCTCCGAGCACCCCGAGCACTGAGCACCCAGCGCCCTGAGCACTGAGCACCCAGCACCTTGAGCACTGAGCACCCAGCACCCTGAGTACTGAGCACCCAGCACCCTGAGTACTGAACACCCAGCACCCTGAGCACTGAGCACTGAGCACCCTGAGCACTGAGTACTGAGCAACCTGAGCACTGAGCACCCAGCACCCCGAGTACTGAGCACCCAGCACCCCGAGCACTGAGCACCCAGCGCCCTGAACACTGAGCACCCAGCACCCTGAGCACTGAGCACTGAGCACCCTGAGCACTGAGCACCCAGCACACCGAGTACTGAGCACTGAGCACCCTGAGTACTGAGCACCAAGCACCCTAAGTACTGAGCACTGAGCACCCTGAGTACTGAGCACCCAGCACCCTGAGCAGTGAGTACCCAGCACCCTGAGTACTCAGCACTGAGAACCCTGAGTACTGAGCACCGAGCACCCTGAGTACTGAGCACCCAGCAAGCTGATCACTGAGCACCCAGCACCCTGAGCACTGAGCACTGAGCACACAGCACCCTGAGCACTCAGCACCCAGCACCCCGAGCACTGAACACTCAGCACCCCGAGCACAGAGCACCCAGCACCCTGAGCACTGAGCACCCTGTGGACTGAACACCCAGCACCCTGAGCACTGAGCACCCAGCACCCTGAGTACTGAGCACCGATCACCCTGAGCACTGAGCACCCAGCACCCCGAGCACTGAGCACCCAGCACCCTGAGTACTGAGCTCCCAGCACCCCGAGCACTAAGCACCCAGTACCCTGAGTACTGAGCACCCTGAGTATTGAGCACCGATCACCCTGAGGACTGAGCTCCCAGCACCCTGAGTACTGAGCACCCAGCACCCTGAGCACTGAGCACCCAGCACCCTGAGTACTGATCACCCAGCACCCTGAGCACTGAGCACACAGCACCCTGAGTACTGAGCACCCAGCACCCTGAGCACTTAGCACCCAGCACCCTGAGTACTGAGCACCCAGCACCCTGAGCACTGAGCACCCAGCACCCCGAGAATGAGCACCCAGCACCCCGAGTACTGAGCACCGAGCACCCTGAGCACTGAGTACCCAGCACCCTGAGCACTGAACACCCAGCAGCCTGAGTACTGAGCACCCAGCACCCTGAGTACTGAGCACCCAGCACCCTGAGCACTGAGCACCGATCACCCCGAGTACTGAGCACCCAGCCCCCTGAGTACTGAGCAGCCAGCACCCCGAGTACTGAGCACCGAGCACCCTGAGCACTGAGTACCCAGCACCCTGAGCACTGAACACCCAGCACCCTGAACACTGAACATACAGCACCCTGAGTACTGAGCACCTCGAGCACTGAGCACCCAGCACCCTGAGTACTGAGCACCGAGCACCCCGAGCACTGAGCACCCAGCACCCCGAGCACTGAGCACCCAGCACCCTGAGCACTGAGCACCCAGCACCCTTAGTACTGAGCACCCAGTACCCTGAGCACTGAGCACCCAGCACCCTGAGCACTGAGTACTGAGCACCGATCACATCGAGCACTGAGCACCCAGCACCCAGAGTACTGAGCACCCAGCACCCTGAGTACTAAGCACCGAGCACCCTGAGTACTGAGCACCCAGCACCCTGAACACTGAACATACAGCACCCTGAGTACTGAGCACCTCGAGCACTGAGCACCCAGCACCCTGAGTACTGAGCACCGAGCACCCCGAGCACTGAGCACCCAGCACCCCGAGCACTGAGCACCCAGCACCCCGAGCACTGAGCACCCACCACCCTGAGCACTGAGCACCCAGCACCCTGAGCACTGAGCACCCAGCACCCTGAGCACTGAGCACCCAGCACCCTGAGCACTGAGCACCCAGCACCCTGAGTACTGAGCACTGAGCACCTAGCACCGCGAGTATTGAGCACCCAGCACCCTGAGTACTGAGCACTGAGAACCCAGCACCCCGAGCACTGAGCACCCAGCACCCTGAGCACTGAGCAGCCAGCACCCGAGTACTAAGCAACCAGCACCCTGAGTACTGAGGACCCAACACCCTGAGTACTGAGCACTGAGCACCCAGCACCCAGCACCCCGAGCACTGAGCACCCAGCACCCTGAGCACTGAGCACCCAGCACCCTGAGTACTGAGCACCCAGCACCCTGAGCACTGAGCACCCAGCACCCTGAGCACTGAGCACCCAGCACCCTGAGCACTGAGCACACAGCACCCTGAGTACTGAGCACCCAGGACCCTGAGTACTGAGCACTGAGCACCCAGCACCCCGAGCACTGAGCACCCAGCACCCTGAGTACTGAGCACTGAGCACCCAGCACCCTGAGTACTGAGCACTGAGCACCCAGCACCCCGAGCACTGAGCACCCAGCACCCTGAGCACTGAGCACCCAGCACCCGAGTACTGAGCACCCAGCACAATGAGTACTGAGCACCCAGCACCCTGAATACTGAGCACCCAGCACCCCGAGTACTGAGCACCCAGCACCCTGAGTACTGAGCACCCAGCACCCTGAGCACTGAGCACCCAGCACCCCGAGCACTGAGCACCCAGCACCCTGAGTACTGAGCACCCAGCACCCTGAGCACTGAGCACCCAGCACCCTGAGCACTGAGCACCCAGCACCCTGAGCACTGAGCACCCAGCACCCTGAATAGTGAGCACCCAACGTACTGAGCACCGAGCACCCTGAGCACTGAGCACCCAGCACCCTGAGCACTGAGCACCCAGCACCCTGAGCACTGAGCACCCAGCACCCAAGTACTGAGCACCCAGCACCATGAGTACTGAGCACCCAGCACCCTGAGTACTGAGCACCGAGCACCCTGAGCACTGTGCACACAGCACCCTGAGCACTGAGCACCCAGGACCCTGAGCACTGAGGACCCAGCAGCCTGAGTAGTGAGCACCCAACGTACTGAGCACCGAGCACCCTGAGCACTGAGCACCCAGCACCCCGAGTACTGAGCACCCAGCACCCCGAGCACTGAGCACCCAGCGCCCTGAACACTGAGCACCCAGCACCCTGAGCACTGAGCACTGAGCACCCTGAGCACTGAGCACCCAGCACACCGAGTACTGAGCACTGAGCACCCTGAGTACTGAGCACCAAGCACCCTAAGTACTGAGCACTGAGCACCCTGAGTACTGAGCACCCAGCACCCTGAGCACTGAGTACCCAGCACCCTGAGTACTGAGCACTGAGAACCCTGAGTACTGAGCACCGAGCACCCTGAGTACTGAGCACCCAGCACGCTGATCACTGAGCACCCAGCACCCTGAGCACTGAGCACTGGGCACACAGCACCCAGAGCACTGAGCACCCAGCACCCCGAGCACTGAACACCCAGCACCCCGAGCACTGAGCACCCAGCACCCTGAGCACTGAGCACCCTGTGGACTGAACACCCAGCACCCTGAGCACTGAGCACCCAGCACCCTGAGTACTGAGCACCGATCACCCTGAGCACTGAGCACCCAGCACCCCGAGCACTGAGCACCCAGCACCCTGAGTACTGAGCTCCCAGCACCCCGAGCACTAAGCACCCAGTACCCTGAGTACTGAGCACCCTGAGTATTGAGCACCGATCACCCTGAGCACTGAGCTCCCAGCACCCTGAGTACTGAGCACCCAGCACCCTGAGCACTGAGCACCCAGCACCCTGAGTACTGATCACCCAGCACCCTGAGCACTGAGCACACAGCACCCTGAGTACTGAGCACCCAGCACCCTGAGCACTGAGCACCCAGCACCCTGAGTACTGAGCACCCAGCACCCTGAGCACTGAGCACCCAGCACCCCGAGAATGAGCACCCAGCACCCCGAGTACTGAGCACCGAGCACCCTGAGCACTGAGTACCCAGCACCCTGAGCACTGAACACCCAGCAGCCTGAGTACTGAGCACCCAGCACCCTGAGTACTGAGCACCCAGCACCCTGAGCACTGAGCAAGGATCACCCCGAGTACTGAGCACCCAGCCCCCTGAGTACTGAGCAGCCAGCACCCCGAGTACTGAGCACCGAGCACCCTGAGCACTGAGTACCCAGCACCCTGAGCACTGAACACCCAGCACCCTGAACACTGAACATACAGCACCCTGAGTACTGAGCACCTCGAGCACTGAGCACCCAGCACCCTGAGTACTGAACACCGAGCACCCCGAGCACTGAGCACCCAGCACCCCGAGCACTGAGCACCCAGCACCCTGACCACTGAGCACCCAGCACCCTTAGTACTGAGCACCCAGTACCCTGAGCACTGAGCACCCAGCACCCAGAGTACTGAGCACCCAGCACCCTGAGTACTAAGCACCGAGCACCCTGAGTACTGAGCACCCAGCACCCTGAACACTGAACATACAGCACCCTGAGTACTGAGCACCTCGAGCACTGAGCACCCAGCACCCTGAGTACTGAGCACCGAGCACCCCGAGCACTGAGCACCCAGCACCCCGAGCACTGAGCACCCAGCACCCCGAGCACTGAGCACCCACCACCCTGAGCACTGAGCACCCAGCACCCTGAGCACTGAGCACCCAGCACCCTGAGCACTGAGCACCCAGCACCCTGAGTACTGAGCACTGAGCACCTAGCACCCCGAGTATTGAGCACCCAGCACCCTGAGTACTGAGCACTGAGCACCCAGCACCCCGAGCACTGAGCACCCAGCACCCTGAGCACTGAGCAGCCAGCACCCGAGTACTAAGCAACCAGCACCCTGAGTACTGAGGACCCAACACCCTGAGTACTGAGCACTGAGCACCCAGCACCCAGCACCCCGAGCACTGAGCACCAAGCACCCTGAGCACTGAGCACCCAGCACCCTGAGCACTGAGCACCCAGCACCCTGAGCACTGAGCACACAGCACCCTGAGTACTGAGCACCCAGGACCCTGAGTACTGAGCACTGAGCACCCAGCACCCCGAGCACTGAGCACCCAGCACCCTGAGTACTGAGCACTGAGCACCCAGCACCCTGAGTACTGAGCACTGAGCACCCAGCACCCCGAGCACTGAGCACCCAGCACCCTGAGCACTGAGCACACAGCACCCGAGTACTGAGCACCCAGCACAATGAGTACTGAGCACCCAGCACCCTGAATACTGAGCACCCAGCACCCCGAGTACTGAGCACCCAGCACACTGAGTACTGAGCACCCAGCACCCTGAGCACTGAGCACCCAGCACCCCGAGCACTGAGCACCCAGCACCCTGAGTACTGAGCACCCAGCACCCTGAGCACTGAGCACCCAGCACCCTGAGCACTGAGCACCCAGCACCCTGAGCACTGAGCACCCAGCACCCTGAATAGTGAGCACCCAACGTACTGAGCACCGAGCACCCTGAGCACTGAGCACCCAGCACCCTGAGCACTGAGCACCCAGCACCCTGAGCACTGAGCACCCAGCACCCAAGTACTGAGCACCCAGCACCCTGAGTACTGAGCACCCAGCACCCTGAGTACTGAGCACCGAGCACCCTGAGCACTGAGCACACAGCACCCTTAGCACTGAGCACCCAGGACCCTGAGCACTGAGGACCCAGCAGCCTGAGTAGTGAGCACCCAACGTACTGAGCACCGAGCACCCTGAGCACTGAGCACCCAGCACCCCGAGTACTGAGCACCCAGCACCCCGAGCACTGAGCACCCAGCGCCCTGAACACTGAGCACCCAGCACCCTGAGCACTGAGCACCCTGAGCACTGAGCACCCAGCACACCGAGTACTGAGCACTGAGCACCCTGAGTACTGACCACCAAGCACCCTAAGTACTGAGCACTGAGCACCCTGAGTACTGAGCACCCAGCACCCTGAGCACTGAGTACCCAGCACCCTGAGTACTGAGCACTGAGAACCCTGACTACTGAGCACCGAGCACCCTGAGTACTGAGCACCAAGCACCCCGAGTACTGAGCACCGAGCACCCTGAGCACTGAGTACCCAGCACCCTGAGCACTGAACACCCAGCAGCCTGAGTACTGAGCACCCAGCACCCTGAGTACTGAGCACCCAGCACCCTGAGCACTGAGCACCGATCACCCCGAGTACTGAGCACCCAGCCCCCTGAGTACTGAGCAGCCAGCACCCCGAGTACTGAGCACCGAGCACCCTGAGCACTGAGTACCCAGCACCCTGAGCACTGAACACCCAGCACCCTGAACACTGAACATACAGCACCCTGAGTACTGAGCACCTCGAGCACTGAGCACCCAGCACCCTGAGTACTGAGCACCGAGCACCCCGAGCACTGAGCACCCAGCACCCCGAGCACTGAGCACCCAGCACCCTGAGCACTGAGCACCCAGCACCCTTAGTACTGAGCACCCAGTACCCTGAGCACTGAGCACCCAGCACCCTGAGCACTGAGTACTGAGCACCGATCACATCGAGCACTGAGCACCCAGCACCCAGAGTACTGAGCACCCAGCACCCTGAGTACTAAGCACCGAGCACCCTGAGTACTGAGCACCCAGCACCCTGAACACTGAACATACAGCACCCTGAGTACTGAGCACCTCGAGCACTGAGCACCCAGCACCCTGAGTACTGAGCACCGAGCACCCCGAGCACTGAGCACCCAGCACCCCGAGCACTGAGCACCCAGCACCCCGAGCACTGAGCACCCACCACCCTGAGCACTGAGCACCCAGCACCCTGAGCACTGAGCACCCAGCACCCTGAGCACTGAGCACCCAGCACCCTGAGCACTGAGCACCCAGCACCCTGAGTACTGAGCACTGAGCACCTAGCACCCCGAGTCTTGAGCACCCAGCACCCTGAGTACTGAGCACTGAGCACCCAGCACCCCGAGCACTGAGCACCCAGCACCCTGAGCACTGAGCAGCCAGCACCCGAGTACTAAGCAACCAGCACCCTGAGTACTGAGGACCCAACACCCTGAGTACTGAGCACTGAGCACCCAGCACCCAGCACCCCGAGCACTGAGCACCCAGCACCCTGAGCACTGAGCACCCAGCACCCTGAGTACTGAGCACCCAGCACCCTGAGCACTGAGCACCCAGCACCCTGAGCACTGAGCACCCAGCACCCTGAGCACTGAGCACACAGCACCCTGAGTACTGAGCACCCAGGACCCTGAGTACTGAGCACTGAGCACCCAGCACCCCGAGCACTGAGCACCCAGCACCCTGAGTACTGAGCACTGAGCACCCAGCACCCTGAGTACTGAGCACTGAGCACCCAGCACCCCGAGCACTGAGCACCCAGCACCCTGAGCACTGAGCACCCAGCACCCGAGTACTGAGCACCCAGCACAATGAGTACTGAGCACCCAGCACCCTGAATACTGAGCACCCAGCACCCCGAGTACTGAGCACCCAGCACCCTGAGTACTGAGCACCCAGCACCCTGAGCACTGAGCACCCAGCACCCCGAGCACTGAGCACCCAGCACCCTGAGTACTGAGCACCCAGCACCCTGAGCACTGAGCACCCAGCACCCTGAGCACTGAGCAACCAGCACCCTGAGCACTGAGCACCCAGCACCCTGAATAGTGAGCACCCAACGTACTGAGCACCGAGCACCCTGAGCACTGAGCACCCAGCACCCTGAGCACTGAGCACCCAGCACCCTGAGCACTGAGCACCCAGCACCCAAGTACTGAGCACCCAGCACCATGAGTACTGAGCACCCAGCACCCTGAGTACTGAGCACCGAGCACCCTGAGCACTGAGCACACAGCACCCTGAGCACTGAGCACCCAGGACCCTGAGCACTGAGGACCCAGCAGCCTGAGTAGTGAGCACCCAACGTACTGAGCACCGAGCACCCTGAGCACTGAGCACCCAGCACCCCGAGTACTGAGCACCCAGCACCCCGAGCACTGAGCACCCAGCGCCCTGAACACTGAGCACCCAGCACCCTGAGCACTGAGCACTGAGCACCCTGAGCACTGAGCACCCAGCACACCGAGTACTGAGCACTGAGCACCCTGAGTACTGAGCACCAAGCACCCTAAGTACTGAGCACTGAGCACCCTGAGTACTGAGCACCCAGCACCCTGAGCACTGAGTACCCAGCACCCTGAGTACTGAGCACTGAGAACCCTGAGTACTGAGCACCGAGCACCCTGAGTACTGAGCACCCAGCACGCTGATCACTGAGCACCCAGCACCCTGAGCACTGAGCACTGAGCGCACAGCACCCAGAGCACTGAGCACCCAGCACCCCGAGCACTGAACACCCAGCACCCCGAGCACTGAGCACCCAGCACCCTGAGCACTGAGCACCCTGTGGACTGAACACCCAGCACCCTGAGCACTGAGCACCCAGCACCCTGAGTACTGAGCACCGATCACCCTGAGCACTGAGCACCCAGCACCCCGAGCACTGAGCACCCAGCACCCTGAGTACTGAGCTCCCAGCACCCCGAGCACTAAGCACCCAGTACCCTGAGTACTGAGCACCCTGAGTATTGAGCACCGATCACCCTGAGCACTGAGCTCCCAGCACCCTGAGTACTGAGCACCCAGCACCCTGAGCACTGAGCACCCAGCACCCTGAGTACTGATCACCCAGCACCCTGAGCACTGAGCACACAGCACCCTGAGTACTGAGCACCCAGCACCCTGAGCACTGAGCACCCAGCACCCTGAGTACTGAGCACCCAGCACCCTGAGCACTGAGCACCCAGCACCCCGAGAATGAGCACCCAGCACCCCGAGTACTGAGCACCGAGCACCCTGAGCACTGAGTACCCAGCACCCTGAGCACTGAACACCCAGCAGCCTGAGTACTGAGCACCCAGCACCCTGAGTACTGAGCACCCAGCACCCTGAGCACTGAGCACCGATCACCCCGAGTACTGAGCACCCAGCCCCCTGAGTACTGAGCAGCCAGCACCCCGAGTACTGAGCACCGAGCACCCTGAGCACTGAGTACCCAGCACCCTGAGCACTGAACACCCAGCACCCTGAACACTGAACATACAGCACCCTGAGTACTGAGCACCTCGAGCACTGAGCACCCAGCACCCTGAGTACTGAGCACCGAGCACCCCGAGCACTGAGCACCCAGCACCCCGAGCACTGAGCACCCAGCACCCTGACCACTGAGCACCCAGCACCCTTAGTACTGAGCACCCAGTACCCTGAGTACTGAGCACCCAGCACCCTGAACACTGAACATACAGCACCCTGAGTACTGAGCACCTCGAGCACTGAGCACCCAGCACCCTGAGTACTGAGCACCGAGCACCCCGAGCACTGAGCACCCAGCACCCCGAGCACTGAGCACCCAGCACCCCGAGCACTGAGCACCCACCACCCTGAGCACTGAGCACCCAGCACCCTGAGCACTGAGCACCCAGCACCCTGAGCACTGAGCACCCAGCACCCTGAGTACTGAGCACTGAGCACCTAGCACCCCGAGTATTGAGCACCCAGCACCCTGAGTACTGAGCACTGAGCACCCAGCACCCCGAGCACTGAGCACCCAGCACCCTGAGCACTGAGCAGCCAGCACCCGAGTACTAAGCAACCAGCACCCTGAGTACTGAGGACCCAACACCCTGAGTACTGAGCACTGAGCACCCAGCACCCAGCACCCCGAGCACTGAGCACCAAGCACCCTGAGCACTGAGCACCCAGCACCCTGAGTACTGAGCACCCAGCACCCTGAGCACTGAGCACCCAGCACCCTGAGCACTGAGCACCCAGCACCCTGAGCACTGAGCACACAGCACCCTGAGTACTGAGCACCCAGGACCCTGAGTACTGAGCACTGAGCACCCAGCACCCCGAGCACTGAGCACCCAGCACCCTGAGTACTGAGCACTGAGCACCCAGCACCCTGAGTACTGAGCACTGAGCACCCAGCACCCCGAGCACTGAGCACCCAGCACCCTGAGCACTGAGCACCCAGCACCCGAGTACTGAGCACCCAGCACAATGAGTACTGAGCACCCAGCACCCTGAATACTGAGCACCCAGCACCCCGAGTACTGAGCACCCAGCACCCTGAGTACTGAGCACCCAGCACCCTGAGCACTGAGCACCCAGCACCCCGAGCACTGAGCACCCAGCACCCTGAGTACTGAGCACCCAGCACCCTGAGCACTGAGCACCCAGCACCCTGAGCACTGAACACCCAGCACCCTGAGCACTGAGCACCCAGCACCCTGAATAGTGAGCACCCAACGTACTGAGCACCAAGCACCCTGAGCACTGAGCACCCAGCACCCTGAGCACTGAGCACCCAGCACCCTGAGCACTGAGCACCCAGCACCCAAGTACTGAGCACCCAGCACCCTGAGTACTGAGCACCCAGCACCCTGAGTACTGAGCACCGAGCACCCTGAGCACTGAGCACACAGCACCCTGAGCACTGAGCACCCAGGACCCTGAGCACTGAGGACCCAGCAGCCTGAGTATTGAGCACCCAACGTACTGAGCACCGAGCACCCTGAGCACTGAGCACCCAGCACCCCGAGTACTGAGCACCCAGCACCCCGAGCACTGAGCACCCAGCGCCCTGAACACTGAGCACCCAGCACCCTGAGCACTGAGCACCCTGAGCACTGAGCACCCAGCACACCGAGTACTGAGCACTGAGCACCCTGAGTACTGAGCACCAAGCACCCTAAGTACTGAGCACTGAGCACCCTGAGTACTGAGCACCCAGCACCCTGAGCACTGAGTACCCAGCACCCTGAGTACTGAGCACTGAGAACCCTGAGTACTGAGCACCGAGCACCCTGAGTACTGAGCACCCAGCACGCTGATCACTGAGCACCCAGCACCCTGAGCACTGAGCACTGAGCACACAGCACCCTGAGCACTGAGCACGCAGCACCCCGAGCACTGAACACCCAGCACCCCGAGCACTGAGCACCCAGCACCCTGAGCACTGAGCACCCTGTGGACTGATCACCCAGCACCCTGAGCACTGAGCACCCAGCACCCTGAGTACTGAGCACCGATCACCCTGAGCACTGAGCACCCAGCACCCCGAGCACTGAGCACCCAGCACCCTGAGTACTGACCTCCCAGCACCCCGAGCACTAAGCACCCAGTACCCTGAGTACTGAGCACCCTGAGTATTGAGCACCGATCACCCTGAGGACTGAGCTCCCAGCACCCTGAGTACTGAGCACCCAGCACCCTGAGCACTGAGCACCCAGCACCCTGAGTACTGATCACCCAGCACCCTGAGCACTGAGCACACAGCACCCTGAGTACTGAGCACCCAGCACCCTGAGCACTGAGCACCCAGCACCCTGAGTACTGAGCACCCAGCACCCTGAGCACTGAGCACCCAGCACCCCGAGAATGAGCACCCAGCACCCCGAGTACTGAGCACCGAGCACCCTGAGCACTGAGTACCCAGCACCCTGAGCACTGAACACCCAGCAGCCTGAGTACTGAGCACCCAGCACCCTGAGTACTGAGCACCCAGCACCCTGAGCACTGAGCACCGATCACCCCGAGTACTGAGCACCCAGCCCCCTGAGTACTGAGCAGCCAGCACCCCGAGTACTGAGCACCGAGCACCCTGAGCACTGAGTACCCAGCACCCTGAGCACTGAACACCCAGCACCCTGAACACTGAACATAGAGCACCCTGAGTACTGAGCACCTCGAGCACTGAGCACCCAGCACCCTGAGTACTGAGCACCGAGCACCCCGAGCACTGAGCACCCAGCACCCCGAGCACTGAGCACCCAGCACCCTGAGCACTGAGCACCCAGCACCCTTTGTACTGAGCACCCAGTACCCTGAGCACTGAGCACCCAGCACCCTGAGCACTGAGTACTGAGCACCGATCACATCGAGCACTGAGCACCCAGCACCCAGAGTACTGAGAACCCAGCACCCTGAGTACTAAGCACAGAGCACCCTGAGTACTGAGCACCCAGCACCCTGAACACTGAACATACAGCACCCTGAGTACTGAGCACCTCGAGCACTGAGCACCCAGCACCCTGAGTACTGAGCACCGAGCACCCCGAGCACTGAGCACCCAGCACCCCGAGCACTGAGCACCCAGCACCCCGAGCACTGAGCACCCACCACCCTGAGCACTGAGCGCCCAGCACCCTGAGCACTGAGCACCCAGCACCCTGAGCACTGAGCACCCAGCACCCTGAGCACTGAGCACCCAGCACCCTGAGTACTGAGCACTGAGCACCCAGCACCCCGAGCACTGAGCACCCAGCACCCTGAGCACTGAGCAGCCAGCACCCGAGTACTAAGCAACCAGCACCCTGAGTACTGAGGACCCAACACCCTGAGTACTGAGCACTGAGCACCCAGCACCCAGAACCCCGAGCACTGAGCACCCAGCACCCTGAGCACTGAGCACCCAGCACCCTGAGTACTGAGCACCCAGCACCCTGAGCACTGAGCACCCAGCACCCTGAGCACTGAGCACCCAGCACCCTGAGCACTGAGCACACAGCACCCTGAGTACTGAGCACCCAGGACCCTGAGTACTGAGCACTGAGCACCCAGCACCCCGAGCACTGAGCACCCAGCACCCTGAGTACTGAGCACTGAGCACCCAGCACCCTGAGTACTGAGCACTGAGCACCCAGCACCCCGAGCACTGAGCACCCAGCACCCTGAGCACTGAGCACCCAGCACCCGAGTACTGAGCACCCAGCACAATGAGTACTGAGCACCCAGCACCCTGAATACTGAGCACCCAGCACCCCGAGTACTGAGCACCCAGCACCCTGAGTACTGAGCACCCAGCACCCTGAGCACTGAGCACCCAGCACCCCGAGCACTGAGCACCCAGCACCCTGAGTACTGAGCACCCAGCACCCTGAGCACTGAGCACCCAGCACCCTGAGCACTGAGCACCCAGCACCCTGAGCACTGAGCATCCAGCACCCTGAATAGTGAGCACCCAACGTACTGAGCACCGAGCACCCTGAGCACTGAGCACCCAGCACCCTGAGCACTGAGCACCCAGCACCCAAGTACTGAGCACCCAGCACCCTGAGTACTGAGCACCCAGCACCCTGAGTACTGAGCACCGAGCACCCTGAGCACTGAGCACAGAGCACCCTGAGCACTGAGCACCCAGGACCCTGAGCACTGAGGACCCAGCAGCCTGAGTAGTGAGCACCCAACGTACTGAGCACCGAGCACCCCGAGCACTGAGCACCCAGCGCCCCGAGCACTGAGCACCCAGCACCCTGAGCACTGAGCACCCAGCACCCTGAGTACTGAGCACCCAGCACCCTGAGTACTGAGCTCCCAGCACCCCGAGCACTGAGCATCCAGTACCCTGAGTACTGAGCAACCTGAGTACTGAGCACCGATCACCCTGAGCACTGAGCTCCCAGCACCCTGTGTACTGAGCACCCAGCACCCTGAGCACTGTGCGCCCAGCACCCTGAGTACTGATCACCCAGCACCCTGAGCACTGAGCACCCAGCAAACTGAGTACTGAGCACCCAGCACCCTGAGCACTGAGCACCCAGCACCCCGAGTACTGAGCACCGAGCACCCTGAGCACTGAGTACCCAGCACCCTGAGCACTGAGCACCCAGCACCCTGAGTACTGAGCACCCAGCACACTGAGTACTGAGCACCCTGCACCCTGAGCAATGAGCACCGAGCACCCCGAGTACTGAGCACCCAGCACCCTGAGTACTGAGCACCCAGCACCCTGAGTACTGAACACCAAGCACCCTGAGCACTGAGCACCCAGCACTCTGAGTACTGAGCACCCAGCACCCTGAGTACTGAACACCCAGCACCCTGAGCACTGAGCACTGAGCACCCTGAGCACTGAGTACTGAGCACTGAGCAACCTGAGCACTGAGCACCAAGCACCCCGAGTACTGAGCACCCAGCACCCCGAGCACTGAGCACCCAGCGCCCTGACCACTGAGCACCCAGCAGCCCGAGCACTGAGCACTGAGCACCCTGAGCACTGAGCACCCAGAACACCGAGTACTGAGCACTGAGCACCCTGAGTACTGAGCACCAAGCACCCTAAGTACTGAGCACTGAGCACCCTGAGTACTGAGCACCCAGCACCCTGAGGACTGAGTACCCAGCACCCTGAGTACTGAGCACCGAGAACCCTGAGTACTGAGCACCGAGCACCCTGAGTACTGAGCACCCAGCACCCTGATCACTGAGCACCCAGCACCCTGAGCACTGAGCACCCAGCACCTTGAGTACTGAGCACCGAGCACCCCGAGCACTGAGCACCCAGCACCCTGAGCACTGAGCACCCAGCAACCTGAGCACTGAGCACCCAGCACCCTGAGCACTGAGCACCCAGCACCCCGAGCACTGATCACCCAGCACCCTGAGTACTGAGCACCCAGCACCCTGAGCACTGAGCACCCAGCACCCTGAGTACTGAGCACCCAGCACCCTGAGTACTGAGCAACCAGCACCCTGAGCACTGAGCACACAGCACCCTGAGCACTGAGCACCCAGCACCCCGAGCACTGAACACCCAGCACCCCGAGCACTGAGCACCCAGCACCCTGAGCACTGAGCACCCTGTGGACTGAACACCCAGCACCCTGAGCACTGAGCACCCAGCACCCTGAGCACTGAGCACCCAGCACCCTGAGCACTGAGCACCCAGCACCCCGAGCACTGAGCACCCAGCACCCTGAGAACTGAGCTCCCAGCACCCCGAGCACTGAGCACCCAGTAACCTGAGTACTGAGCACCCTGAGTATTGAGCACCGATCACCCTGAGCACTGAGCTCCCAGCACCCTGAGTACTGAGCACCCAGCACCCTGAGCACTGAGCACCCAGCACCCTGAGTACTGAGCACCCAGCACCCTGAGCACTGAGCACCCAGCACCCTGAGTACTGAGCACCCAGCACCACGAGCACTGAGCACCCAGCACCCTGAGTACTGCGCAAGCAGCACCCCGAGCACTGAGCACCCAACACCCCAAGAATGAGCACCCAGCACGCCGAGTACTGAGCACCGAGCACCCTGAGCACTGAGTACCCAGCACCATGAGCACTGAGCACCCAGCACCCTGAGTACTGAGCACCCAGCACACTGAGTACTGAGCACCCAGCACCCTGAGCAATGAGCACCGAGCACCCCGAGTACTGAGCACCCAGCACCCTGAGTACTGAGCACCCAGCACACTGAGTACTGAACACCCAGCACCCTGAGCACTGAGCACCCAGCACTCTGAGTACTGAGCACCCAGCACCCTGAGTACTGAACGCCCAGCACCCTGAGCACTGAGCACTGAGCACCCTGAGCACTGAGTACTGAGCACTGAGCAACCTGAGCACTGAGCACCCAGCACCCCGAGTACTGAGCACCCAGCACCCCGAGCACTGAGCACCCAGCGCCCTGACCACTGAGCACCCATCAGCCCGAGCACTGAGCACTGAGCACCCTGAGCACTGAGCACCCAGCACACCGAGTACTGAGCACTGAGCACCCTGACTACTGAGCACCAAGCACCCTAAGTACTGAGCACTGAGCACCCTGAGTACTGAGCACCCAGCACCCTGAGCACTGAGCACCCAGCACCCTGAGCACTGAGCACACAGCACCCTGAGCACTGAGCACCCAGCACCCCGAGCACTGAGCACCCAGCACCCCGAGCACTGAGCAACCAGCGCCCTGACCACTGAGCACCCAGCAGCCCGAGCACTGAGCACTGAGCACCCTGAGCACTGAGCACCCAGCACACCGAGTACTGAGCACTGAGCACCCTGAGTACTGAGCACGCAGCACCCCGAGTACTGAGCACACAGCACCCTGAGTACTGAGCACCCAGCACCCTGAGCACTGAGCACGCAGCACCCCGAGCACTGAGCACCCAGCACCCTGAGTACTGAGCACCCAGCACCCAGAGCACTGAGCACCCAGCACCCTGAGTACTGAGCACCGAGAACCCTGAGTACTGAGTACTGAGCACCCTGAGTACTGAGCACCCAGCACCCTGATCACTGAGCACCCAGCACCCTGAGCACTGAGCATCCAGCACCGTGAGTACTGAGCACCGAGCAACCCGAGCACTGAGCACCCAGCACCCTGAGTACTGAGCACCCAGCACCCTGAGCACTGAGCACCCAGCACCCTGAGCACTGAGCACCCAGCACCCCGAGCACTGATCACCCAGCACCCTGAGTACTGAGCACCCAGCACCCTGAGCACTGAGCACCCAGAACCCTGAGTACTGAGCACCCAGCACCCTGAGTACTGAGCAACCAGCACCCTGAGCACTGAGCACTGAGCACCCAGCACCCTGAGCACTGAGCACTGAACACCCAGCACCCCGAGAACTGAGCACCCAGCACCCCGAGCACTGAGCACCCAGCACCCTGAGCACTGAGCACCCTGTGGACTGAACACCCAGCACCCTGAGCACTGAGCACCCAGCACCCTCAGTATTGAGCACCGATCACCCTGAGCACTGAGCACCCAGCACCCCGAGCACTGAGCACCCAGCACCCTGAGTACTGAGCTCCCACCACCCCGAGCAATGAGCACCCAGTACCCTGAGTACTGAGCACACTGAGTACTGAGCACCAATCACCCTGAGCACTGAGCTCCCAGCACCCTGTGTACTGAGCACCCAGCACCCTGAGCACTGTGCGCCCAGCACCCTGAGTACTGAGCACCCAGCACCCTGAGCACTGAGCACCCAGCACCCTGAGTACTGAGCACCCAGCACCCTGAGCACTGAGCACCCAGCACCCTGAGTACTGAGCACCCAGCAGCCTGAGCAATGAGCACCGAGCACCCCGAGTACTGAGCACCCAGCACCCTGAGTACTGAGCACCGAGCACCCTGAGCACTGAGTACCCAGCACCCTGAGCACTGAGCACCCAGCACCCTGAGTACTGAGCACCGAGCACCCCGAGTACTGAGCACCCAGCACCCTGAGCACTGAGCACCCAGCACCCCGAGCACTGAGCACCCAGCACCCTGAGTACTGAGCACCCAGCACCCTGAGCACTGAGCACCCAGCACCCTGAGCACTGAGCACCCAGCACCCTGAGCACTGAGCACTCAGCACCCTGAGTAGTGAGCACCCAACATACTGAGCATCGAGCACCCTGAGCACTGAGCACCCAGCACCCTGAGTACTGAGAACCGAGCACCCCGAGCACTGAGCACCCAGCACCCTGAGTACTGAGCACCCAGCACCCTGAGCACTGAGCACCCAGCACCTTGAGCACTGAGCACCCAGCACCCTGAGCACTGAGCACGCACCACCCTGAGTAGTGAGCACCCAACATACTGAGCATCGAGCACCCTGAGCACTGAGCACCCAGCACCCTGAGTACTGAGAACCGAGCACCCCGAGCACTGAGCACCCAGCACCCCGAGCACTGAGCACCCAGCACCCTGAGCACTGAGCACCCAGCACCCTGAGTACTGAGCACCCAGTACCCTGAGCACTGAGTACCCAGCACCCTGAGCACTGAGCACCCAGCACCCTGAGCACTGAGCACCCAGCACCCTGAGCACTGAGCACCCAGCACCCTGAGTACTGATCACTGAGCACCTAGCACCCC
The DNA here is from genome assembly GCF_018167655.1 of Microtus oregoni. Lineage (NCBI taxonomy): Eukaryota > Metazoa > Chordata > Mammalia > Rodentia > Cricetidae > Microtus > Microtus oregoni. The sequence goes on along the minus strand of NW_024543811.1, from coordinate 9,868,002 downwards.
GAGTACTGAGCACCCAGCACCCTGAGTACTGAGCACTGAGCACCCAGCACCCCGAGCACTGAGCACCCAGCACCCTGAGCACTGAGCACCCAGCACAATGAGTACTGAGCACCCAGCACCCTGAATACTGAGCACGCAGCACCCCGAGTACTGAGAACCCAGCACCCTGAGTACTGAGGACTGAGCACGCAGCACCCCGAGCACTGAGAACCCAGCACCCTGAGTACTGAGCACTGAGCACCCAGCACCCCGAGCACTGAGCACCCAGCACCCTGAGCACTGAGCACCCAGCACCCGAGTACTGAGCACCCAGCACAATGAGTACTGAGCACCCAGCACCCTGAATACTGAGCACGCAGCACCCCGAGTACTGAGCACCCAGCACCCTGAGTACTGAGCACCCAGCACCCTGAGCACTGGGCACCCAGCACCCCGAGCACTGAGCACCCAGCACCCTGAGTACTGAGCACCTAGCACCCAGAGCACTGAGCACCCAGCACCCTGAGCACTGAGCACCCAGCACCCTGAGCACTGAGCACCCAGCACCCTGAGTAGTGAGCACCCAACGTACTGAGCACCGAGCACCCCGAGCACTGAGCACCCAGCACCCTGAGCACTGAGCACCCAGCACCCTGAGTAGTGAGCACCCAACGTACTGAGCACCGAGCACCCCGAGCACTGAGCACCCAGCACCCTGAGTACTGAGCACCCTGCACCCTGAGCACTGAGCACCCAGCACCCCGAGAATGAGCACCCAGCACCCCGAGTACTGAGCACCGAGCACCCTGAGCACTGAGTACCCAGCACACTGAGCACTGAACACCCAGCACCCTGAGTACTGAGCACCCAGCACCCTGAGTACTGAGCACCCAGCACCCTGAGTACTGAGCACCCAGCACCCCGAGTACTGAGGACATAACACCCTGAGTTCTGAGCACCCAGCACCCTGAGCACTGAGCACCCAGCACCCCGAGCACTGAGCACCCAGCACCCTGAGTACTGAGCACCCAGCACCCTGAGCACTGAGCACCCAGCACCCTGAGCACTGAGCACCCAGCACCCTGAGCACTGAGCACACAGCACCCTGAGTACTGAGCACCCAGGACCCTGAGTACTGAGCACTGAGCACGCAGCACCCCGAGCACTGAGCACCCAGCACCCTGAGTACTGAGCACTGAGCACCCAGCACCCCAAGCACTGAGCACCCAGGACCCTGAGCACTGAGCACCCAGCACCCGAGTACTGAGCACCCAGCACAATGAGTACTGAGCACCCAGCACCCTGAATACTGAGCACGCAGCACCCCGAGTACTGAGCACACAGCACCCTGAGTACTGAGCACCCAGCACCCTGAGCACTGAGCACCCAGCACCCCGAGCACTGAGCAGCCAGCACCCTGAGTACTGAGCACCCAGCACCCAGAGCACTGAGCACCCAGCACCCTGAGCACTGAGCACCCAGCTCCCTGAGCACTGAGCACCCAGCACCCTGAGTAGTGAGCACCCAACGTACTGAGCACCGAGCACCCCGAGCACTGAGCACCCAGCACCCTGAGCACTGAGCACCCAGCACCCTGAGCACTGAGCACCGATCACCCCGAGCACTGAGCACCCAGCACCCTGAGTACTGAGCTCCGAGCACCCCGAGCACTGAGCACCCAGCGCCCCGAGCACTGAGCACCCAGCACCCTGAGCACTGAGCACCCAGCACCCTGAGTACTGAGCACCCAGCACCCTGAGTACTGAACACCCAGCACCCTGAGCACTGAGCACTGAGCACCCTGAGCACTGAGTACTGAGCACTGAGCAACCTGAGCACTGAGCACCCAGCACCCCGAGTACTGAGCACACAGCACCCCGAGCACTGAGCACACAGCGCCCTGAGCACTGAGCACCCAGCACCCCGAGCACTGAGCACTGAGCACCCTGAGCACTGAGCAACCTGAGTACTGAGCACCAAGCACCCTAAGTACTGAGCACTGAGCACCCTGAGTACTGAGCACCCAGCACCCTGAGCACTGAGTACCCAGCACCCTGAGTACTGAGCACCGAGAACCCTGAGTACTGAGTACCGAGCACCCTGAGTACTGAGCACCCAGCACCCTGATCACTGAGCACCCAGCACCCTGAGCACTGAGCATCCAGCACCGTGAGTACTGAGCACCGAGCAACCCGAGCACTGAGCACCCAGCACCCTGAGTACTGAGCACCCAGCACCCTGAGCACTGAGCACCCAGCACCCTGAGCACTGAGCACCCAGCACCCCGAGCACTGATCACCCAGCACCCTGAGTACTGAGCACCCAGCACCCTGAGCACTGAGCACCCAGAACCCTGAGTACTGAGCACCCAGCACCCTGAGTACTGAGCAACCAGCACCCTGAGCACTGAGCACTGAGCACCCAGCACCCTGAGCACTGAACACTGAACACCCAGCACCCCGAGAACTGAGCACCCAGCACCCCGAGCACTGAGCACCCAGCACCCTGAGCACTGAGCACCCTGTGGACTGAACACCCAGCACCCTGAGCACTGAGCACCCAGCACCCTCAGTATTGAGCACCGATCACCCTGAGCACTGAGCACCCAGCACCCCGAGCACTGAGCACCCAGCACCCTGAGTACTGAGCTCCCACCACCCCGAGCAATGAGCACCCAGTACCCTGAGTACTGAGCACACTGTGTACTGAGCACCAATCACCCTGAGCACTGAGCTCCCAGCACCCTGTGTACTGAGCACCCAGCACCCTGAGCACTGAGCACCCAGCACCCTGAGCACTGAGCACCCAGCACCCGAGTACTGAGCACCCAGCACCCTGAATACTGAGCACCCAGCACCCTGAGTACTGAGCACCCAGCACCCTGAGCACTGAGCACCCAGCACCCTGAGCACTGAGCACCCAGCACCCTGAGCACTGAGCACCCAGCACCCTGAGTAGTGAGCACCCAACGTACTGAGCACCGAGCACCCCGAGCACTGAGCACCCAGCACCCTGAGTACTGAGCACCGAGCACCCCGAGCACTGAGCACTCAGCGCCCCGAGCACTGAGCACCCAGCACCCTGAGCACTGAGAACCCAGCACCCTGAGTACTGAGCACCTAGCACCCTGAGTACTGAACACCCAGCACCCTGAGCACTGAGCACTGAGCACCCTGAGCACTGAGTACGGAGCACTGAGCAACCTGAGCACTGAGCACCCAGCACCCCGAGTACTGAGCACACAGCACCCCGAGCACTGAGCACCCAGCGCCCTGAGCACTGAGCACCCAGCACCCCGAGCACTGAGCACTGAGCACCCTGAGCACTGAGCACCCAGCACACCGAGTACTGAGCACTGAGCACCCTGAGTACTGAGCACCAAGCACCCTGAGTACTGAGCACCCAGCACCCTGATCACTGAGCACCCAGCACCCTGAGCACTGAGCACCCAGCACCTTGAGTACTGAGCACCGAGCAACCCGAGCACTGAGCACCCAGCACCCTGAGTACTGAGCACCCAGCACCCTGAGTACTGAGCAACCAGCACCCTGAGCACTGAGCACTGAGCACACAGCACCCTGAGCACTGAGCACCCAGCACCCCGAGCACTGAACACCCAGCACCCCGAGCACTGAGCACCCAGCACCCTGAGCACTGAGCACCCTGTGGACTGAACACCCAGCACCCTGAGCACTGAGCACCCAGCACCCTGAGTACTGAGCACCGATCACCCTGAGCACTGAGCACCCAGCACCCCGAGCACTGAGCACCCAGCACCCTGAGAACTGTGCTCCCAGCACCCCGAGCACTGAGCACCCGTACCCTGAGTACTGAGCACCCTGAGTATTGAGCACCGATCACCCTGAGCACTGAGCTCCCAGCACCCTGAGTACTGAGCACCCAGCATCCTGAGCACTGAGCACCCAGCACCCTGAATACTGAGCACCCAGCACCCTGAGCACTGAGCACCCAGCACCCTTAGTACTGAGCACCCAGCACCCTGAGCACTGAGCACCCAGCACCCTGAGTACTGAGCACCCTGCACCCTGAGCACTGAGCACCCAGCACCCCGAGAATGAGCACCCAGCACCCCGAGTACTGAGCACCGAGCACCCTGAGCACTGAGTACCCAGCACACTGAGCACTGAACACCCAGCACCCTGAGTACTGAGCACCCAGCACCCTGAGTACTGAGCACCCAGCACCCTGAGTACTAAGCACCGAGCACCCTGAGTACTGAGCACCCAGCACCCTGAACACTGAACATACAGCACCCTGAGTACTGAGCACCTCGAGCACTGAGCACCCAGCACCCTGAGTACTGAGCACCGAGCACCCCGAGCAATGAGCACCCAGCACCCCGAGCACTGAGCACCCAGCACACCGAGCACTGAGCACCCAGCACCCTGAGCACTGAGCACCCAGTACCCTGAGCACTGAGTACCCAGCACCCTGAGCACTGAGCACCCAGCACCCTGAGCAATGAGCACCCAGCACCCTGAGCACTGAGCACCCAGCACCCTGAGTACTGAGCACTGAGCACCTAGCACCCCGAGTACTGAGCACCCAGCACCCTGAGTACTGAGCACTGAGCAACCAGCACCCCGAGCACTGAGCACCCAGCACCCTGAGCACTGAGCACCCAGCACCCGAGTACTAAGCAACCAGCACCCTGAGTACTGAGCACCCAGCACCCTGAGTACTGAGCACCCAGCACCCCGAGTACTGAGGACATAACACCCTGAGTTCTGAGCACCCAGCACCCTGAGCACTGAGCACCCAGCACCCCGAGCACTGAGCACCCAGCACCCTGAGTACTGAGCACCCAGCACCCTGAGCACTGAGCACCCAGCACCCTGAGCACTGAGCACCCAGCACCCTGAGCACTGAGCACACAGCACCCTGAGTACTGAGCACCCAGGACCCTGAGTACTGAGCACTGAGCACGCAGCACCCCGAGCACTGAGCACCCAGCACCCTGAGTACTGAGCACTGAGCACCCAGCACCCCAAGCACTGAGCACCCAGGACCCTGAGCACTGAGCACCCAGCACCCGAGTACTGAGCACCCAGCACAATGAGTACTGAGCACCCAGCACCCTGAATACTGAGCACGCAGCACCCCGAGTACTGAGCACACAGCACCCTGAGTACTGAGCACCCAGCACCCTGAGCACTGAGAACCCAGCACCCCGAGCACTGAGCACCCAGCACCCTGAGTACTGAGCACCCAGCACCCAGAGCACTGAGCACCCAGCACCCTGAGCACTGAGCACCCAGCTCCCTGAGCACTGAGCACCCAGCACCCTGAGTAGTGAGCACCCAACGTACTGAGCACCGAGCACCCCGAGCACTGAGCACCCAGCACCCTGAGCACTGAGCACCCAGCACCCTGAGCACTGAGCACCGATCACCCCGAGCACTGAGCACCCAGCACCCTGAGTACTGAGCTCCGAGCACCCCGAGCACTGAGCAACCAGCGCCCCGAGCACTGAGCACCCAGCACCCTGAGCACTGAGCACCCAGCACCCTGAGTACTGAGCACCCAGCACCCTGAGTACTGAACACCCAGCACCCTGAGCACTGAGCACTGAGCACCCTGAGCACTGAGTACTGAGCACTGAGCAACCTGAGCACTGAGCACCCAGCACCCCGAGTACTGAGCACACAGCACCCCGAGCACTGAGCACACAGCGCCCTGAGCACTGAGCACCCAGCACCCCGAGCACTGAGCACTGAGCACCCTGAGCACTGAGCAACCTGAGTACTGAGCACCAAGCACCCTAAGTACTGAGCACTGAGCACCCTGAGTACTGAGCACCCAGCACCCTGAGCACTGAGTACCCAGCACCCTGAGTACTGAGCACCGAGAACCCTGAGTACTGAGTACCGAGCACCCTGAGTACTGATCACCCAGCACCCTGATCACTGAGCACCCAGCACCCTGAGCACTGAGCATCCAGCACCGTGAGTACTGAGCACCGAGCAACCCGAGCACTGAGCACCCAGCACCCTGAGTACTGAGCACCCAGCACCCTGAGCACTGAGCACCCAGCACCCTGAGCACTGAGCACCCAGCACCCCGAGCACTGATCACCCAGCACCCTGAGTACTGAGCACCCAGCACCCTGAGCACTGAGCACCCAGAACCCTGAGTACTGAGCACCCAGCACCCTGAGTACTGAGCAACCAGCACCCTGAGCACTGAGCACTGAGCACCCAGCACCCTGAGCACTGAGCACTGAACACCCAGCACCCCGAGAACTGAGCACCCAGCACCCCGAGCACTGAGCACCCAGCACCCTGAGCACTGAGCACCCTGTGGACTGAACACCCAGCACCCTGAGCACTGAGCACCCAGCACCCTCAGTATTGAGCACCGATCACCCTGAGCACTGAGCACCCAGCACCCCGAGCACTGAGCACCCAGCACCCTGAGTACTGAGCTCCCACCACCCCGAGCAATGAGCACCCAGTACCCTGAGTACTGAGCACACTGAGTACTGAGCACCAATCACCCTGAGCACTGAGCTCCCAGCACCCTGTGTACTGAGCACCCAGCACCCTGAGCACTGTGCGCCCAGCACCCTGAGTACTGAGCACCCAGCACCCTGAGCACTGAGCACCCAGCACCCTGAGTACTGAGCACCTCGAGCACTGAGCACCCAGCACCCTGAGTACTGAGCACCGAGCACCCCGAGCACTGAGCACCCAGCACCCCGAGCACTGAGCACCCAGCACCCCGAGCACTGAGCACCCAGCACCGTGAGCACTGAGCACCCAGCACCCTGAGTACTGAGCACCCAGCACCCTGAGCACTGAGTACACAGCACCCTGAGCACTGAGCACCCAGCACCCTGAGCACTGAGCACCCAGCACCCTGAGCACTGAGCACCCAGCACCCTGAGTACTGAGCACTGAGCATCCAGCACCCCGAGTACTAAGCACCCAGCACCCTGAGTACTGAGCACTGAGCACCCAGCACCCCGAGCACTGAGCACCCAGCACCCTGAGCACTGAGCACCCAGCACCCGAGTACTGAGCACCCAGCACCCTGAGTACTGAGCACCCAGCACCCTGAGTACTGAGCAAAAAGCACCCTGAGTACTGGGCAACCAACACCCTGAGTACTGAGCACCCAGCACCCTGAGCACTGAGCACCCAGCACCCCGAGCACTGAGCACCCAGCACCCTGAGTACTGAGCACCCAGCACCCTGAGCACTGAGCACCCAGCACCCTGAGCACTGAGCACCCAGCACCCTGAGCACTGAGCACTCAGCACCCTGAGTAGTGAGCACCCAACATACTGAGCATCGAGCACCCTGAGCACTGAGCACCCAGCACCCTGAGTACTGAGAACCGAGCACCCCGAGCACTGAGCACCCAGCACCCTGAGTACTGAGCACCCAGCACCCTGAGCACTGAGCACCCAGCACCCGAGTACTAAGCAACCAGCACCCTGAGTACTGAGCACCCAGCACCCTGAGTACTGAGCACCCAGCACCCCGAGTACTGAGGACATAACACCCTGAGTTCTGAGCACCCAGCACCCTGAGCACTGAGCACCCAGCACCCCGAGCACTGAGCACCCAGCACCCTGAGTACTGAGCACCCAGCACCCTGAGCACTGAGCACCCAGCACCCTGAGCACTGAGCACCCAGCACCCTGAGCACTGAGCACACAGCACCCTGAGTACTGAGCACCCAGGACCCTGAGTACTGAGCACTGAGCACGCAGCACCCCGAGCACTGAGCACCCAGCACCCTGAGTACTGAGCACTGAGCACCCAGCACCCCAAGCACTGAGCACCCAGGACCCTGAGCACTGAGCACCCAGCACCCGAGTACTGAGCACCCAGCACAATGAGTACTGAGCACCCAGCACCCTGAATACTGAGCACGCAGCACCCCGAGTACTGAGCACACAGCACCCTGAGTACTGAGCACCCAGCACCCTGAGCACTGAGCACCCAGCACCCCGAGCACTGAGCACCCAGCACCCTGAGTACTGAGCACCCAGCACCCAGAGCACTGAGCACCCAGCACCCTGAGCACTGAGCACCCAGCTCCCTGAGCACTGAGCACCCAGCACCCTGAGTAGTGAGCACCCAACGTACTGAGCACCGAGCACCCCGAGCACTGAGCACCCAGCACCCTGAGCACTGAGCACCCAGCACCCTGAGCACTGAGCACCGATCACCCCGAGCACTGAGCACCCAGCACCCTGAGTACTGAGCTCCGAGCACCCCGAGCACTGAGCACCCAGCGCCCCGAGCACTGAGCACCCAGCACCCTGAGCACTGAGCACCCAGCACCCTGAGTACTGAGCACCCAGCACCCTGAGTACTGAACACCCAGCACCCTGAGCACTGAGCACTGAGCACCCTGAGCACTGAGTACTGAGCACTGAGCAACCTGAGCACTGAGCACCCAGCACCCCGAGTACTGAGCACACAGCACCCCGAGCACTGAGCACACAGCGCCCTGAGCACTGAGCACCCAGCACCCCGAGCACTGAGCACTGAGCACCCTGAGCACTGAGCAACCTGAGTACTGAGCACCAAGCACCCTAAGTACTGAGCACTGAGCACCCTGAGTACTGAGCACCCAGCACCCTGAGCACTGAGTACCCAGCACCCTGAGTACTGAGCACCGAGAACCCTGAGTACTGAGTACCGAGCACCCTGAGTACTGAGCACCCAGCACCCTGATCACTGAGCACCCAGCACCCTGAGCACTGAGCATCCAGCACCGTGAGTACTGAGCACCGAGCAACCCGAGCACTGAGCACCCAGCACCGTGAGTACTGAGCACCCAGCACCCTGAGCACTGAGCACCCAGCACCCTGAGCACTGAGCACCCAGCACCCCGAGCACTGATCACCCAGCACCCTGAGTACTGAGCACCCAGCACCCTGAGCACTGAGCACCCAGAACCCTGAGTACTGAGCACCCAGCACCCTGAGTACTGAGCAACCAGCACCCTGAGCACTGAGCACTGAGCACCCAGCACCCTGAGCACTGAGCACTGAACACCCAGCACCCCGAGAACTGAGCACCCAGCACCCCGAGCACTGAGCACCCAGCACCCTGAGCACTGAGCACCCTGTGGACTGAACACCCAGCACCCTGAGCACTGAGCACCCAGCACCCTCAGTATTGAGCACCGATCACCCTGAGCACTGAGCACCCAGCACCCCGAGCACTGAGCACCCAGCACCCTGAGTACTGAGCTCCCACCACACCGAGCAATGAGCACCCAGTACCCTGAGTACTGAGCACACTGAGTACTGAGCACCAATCACCCTGAGCACTGAGCTCCCAGCACCCTGTGTACTGAGCACCCAGCACCCTGAGCACTGTGCGCCCAGCACCCTGAGTACTGAGCACCCAGCACCCTGAGCACTGAGCACCCAGCACCCTGAGTACTGAGCACCTCGAGCACTGAGCACCCAGCACCCTGAGTACTGAGCACCGAGCACCCCGAGCACTGAGCACCCAGCACCCCGAGCACTGAGCACCCAGCACCCCGAGCACTGAGCACCCAGCACCGTGAGCACTGAGCACCCAGCACCCTGAGTACTGAGCACCCAGCACCCTGAGCACTGAGTACACAGCACCCTGAGCACTGAGCACCCAGCACCCTGAGCACTGAGCACCCAGCACCCTGAGCACTGAGCACCCAGCACCCTGAGTACTGAGCACTGAGCATCCAGCACCCCGAGTACTAAGCACCCAGCACCCTGAGTACTGAGCACTGAGCACCCAGCACCCCGAGCACTGAGCACCCAGCACCCTGAGCACTGAGCACCCAGCACCCGAGTACTGAGCACCCAGCACCCTGAGTACTGAGCACCCAGCACCCTGAGTACTGAGCAAAAAGCACCCTGAGTACTGGGCAACCAACACCCTGAGTACTGAGCACCCAGCACCCTGAGCACTGAGCACCCAGCACCCCGAGCACTGAGCACCCAGCACCCTGAGTACTGAGCACCCAGCACCCTGAGCACTGAGCACCCAGCACCCTGAGCACTGAGCACCCAGCACCCTGAGCACTGAGCACTCAGCACCCTGAGTAGTGAGCACCCAACATACTGAGCATCGAGCACCCTGAGCACTGAGCACCCAGCACCCTGAGTACTGAGAACCGAGCACCCCGAGCACTGAGCACCCAGCACCCTGAGTACTGAGCACCCAGCACCCTGAGCACTGAGCACCCAGCACCTTGAGCACTGAGCAACCAGCACCCTGAGCACTGAGCACGCACCACCCTGAGTAGTGAGCACCCAACATACTGAGCATCGAGCACCCTGAGCACTGAGCACCCAGCACCCTGAGTACTGAGAACCGAGCACCCCGAGCACTGAGCACCCAGCACCCCGAGCACTGAGCACCCAGCACCCTGAGCACTGAGCACCCAGCACCCTGAGTACTGAGCACCCAGTACCCTGAGCACTGAGTACCCAGCACCCTGAGCACTGAGCACCCAGCACCCTGAGCACTGAGCACCCAGCACCCTGAGCACTGAGCACCCAGCACCCTGAGTACTGATCACTGAGCACCTAGCACCCCGAGTACTGAGCACCCAGCACCCTGAGTACTGAGCACTGAGCACCCAGCACCCCGAGCACTGAGCACCCAGCACCCTGAGCACTGAGCACCCAGCACCGGAGTACTAAGCAACCAGCACCCTGAGTACTGAGCACCCAGCACCCCGAGTACTGAGGACACAACACCCTGAGTACTGAGCACCCAGCACCCTGAGCACTGAGCACCCAGCACCCCGAGCACTGAGCACCCAGCACCCTGAGTACTGAGCACCCAGCACCCTGAGCACTGAGCACCCAGCACCCTGAGCACTGAGCACCCAGCACCCTGAGCACTGAGCACACAGCACCCTGAGTACTGAGCACCCAGGACCCTGAGTACTGAGCACTGAGCACGCAGCACCCCGAGCACTGAGCACCCAGCACCCTGAGTACTGAGCACTGAGCACCCAGCACCCCGAGCACTGAGCACCCAGCACCCTGAGCACTGAGCACCCAGCACCCGAGTACTGAGCACCCAGCACAATGAGTACTGAGCACCCAGCACCCTGAATACTGAGCACCCAGCACCCCGAGTACTGAGCACCCAGCACCCTGAGTACTGAGCACCCAGCACCCTGAGCACTGAGCACCCAGCACCCGAGTACTAAGCAACCAGCACCCTGAGTACTGAGCACCCAGCACCCTGAGTACTGAGCACCCAGCACCCCGAGTACTGAGGACACAACACCCTGAGTACTGAGCACCCAGCACCCTGAGCACTGAGCACCCAGCACCCCGACCACTGAGCACCCAGCACCCTGAGTACTGAGCACCCAGCACCCTGAGCACTGAGCACCCAGCACCCTGAGCACTGAGCACCCAGCACCCTGAGCACTGAGCACACAGCACCCTGAGTACTGAGCACCCAGCACAATGAGTACTGAGCACCCAGCACCCTGAATACTGAGCACGCAGCACCCCGAGTACTGAGAACCCAGCACCCTGAGTACTGAGGACTGAGCACGCAGCACCCCGAGCACTGAGAACCCAGCACCCTGAGTACTGAGCACTGAGCACCCAGCACCCCGAGCACTGAGCACCCAGCACCCTGAGAACTGAGCACCCAGCACCCGAGTACTGAGCACCCAGCACAATGAGTACTGAGCACCCAGCACCCTAAATACTGAGCACGCAGCACCCCGAGTACTGAGCACCCAGCACCCTGAGTACTGAGCACCCAGCACCCTGAGCACTGGGCACCCAGCACCCCGAGCACTGAGCACCCAGCACCCTGAGTACTGAGCACCTAGCACCCAGAGCACCGAGCACCCAGCACCCTGAGCACTGAGCACCCAGCACCCTGAGCACTGAGCACCCAGCACCCTGAGTAGTGAGCACCCAACGTACTGAGCACCGAGCACCCCGAGCACTGAGCACCCAGCACCCTGAGCACTGAGCACCCAGCACCCTGAGCACTGAGCACCCAGCACCCGAGTACTGAGCACCCAGCACCCTGAATACTGAGCACCCAGCACCCTGAGTACTGAGCACCCAGCACCCTGAGCACTGAGCACCCAGCACCCTGAGCACTGAGCACCCAGCACCCTGAGCACTGAGCACCCAGCACCCTGAGTAGTGAGCACCCAACGTACTGAGCACCGAGCACCCCGAGCACTGAGCACCCAGCACCCTGAGTACTGAGCACCGAGCACCCCGAGCACTGAGCACTCAGCGCCCCGAGCACTGAGCACCCAGCACCCTGAGCACTGAGCACCCAGCACCCTGAGTACTGAGCACCTAGCACCCTGAGTACTGAACACCCAGCACCCTGAGCACTGAGCACTGAGCACCCTGAGCACTGAGTACGGAGCACTGAGCAACCTGAGCACTGAGCACCCAGCACCCCGAGTACTGAGCACACAGCACCCCGAGCACTGAGCACCCAGCGCCCTGAGCACTGAGCACCCAGCACCCCGAGCACTGAGCACTGAGCACCCTGAGCACTGAGCACCCAGCACACCGAGTACTGAGCACTGAGCACCCTGTGTACTGAGCACCAAGCACCCTAAGTACTGAGCACTGAGCACCCTGAATACTGAGCACCCAGCACCCTGAGCACTGAGTACCCAGCACCCTGAGTACTGAGCACCGAGAACCCTGAGTACTGAGCACCGAGCACCCTGAGTACTGAGCACCCAGCACCCTGATCACTGAGCACCCAGCACCCTGAGCACTGAGCACCCAGCACCTTGAGTACTGAGCACCGAGCAACCCGAGCACTGAGCACCCAGCACCCTGAGTACTGAGCACCCAGCACCCTGAGCACTGAGCACCCAGCACCCTGAGCACTGAGCACAAAGCACCCCGAGCACTGATCACCCAGCACCCTGAGTACTGAGCACCCAGCACCCTGAGCACTGAGCACCCAGAACCCTGAGTACTGAGCACCCAGCACCCTGAGTACTGAGCAACCAGCACCCTGAGCACTGAGCACTGAGCACCCAGCACCCTGAGCACTGAGCACTGAACACCCAGCACCCCGAGCACTGAGCACCCAGCACCCCGAGCACTGAGCACCCAGCACCCTGAGCACTGAGCAAACTGTGGACTGAACACCCAGAACCCTGAGCACTGAGCACCCAGCACCCTCAGTACTGAGCACCGATCACCCTGAGCACTGAGCACCCAGCACCCCGAGCACTGAGCACCCAGCACCCTGAGTACTGAGCTCCCAGCACCCCGAGCAATGAGCACCCAGTACCCTGAGTACTGAGCACCCTGAGTACTGAGCACCAATCACCCTGAGCACTGAGCTCCCAGCACCCTGAGTACTGAGCACCCAGCACCTTGAGCACTGAGCACCCAGCACCCTGAGTACTGCGCAAGCAGCACCCCGAGCACTGAGCACCCAGCACCCCAAGAATGAGCACCCAGCACCCCGAGTACTGAGCACCGAGCACCCTGAGCACTGAGTACCCAGCACCCTGAGCACTGAGCACCCAGCACCCTGAGTACTGTGCACCCAGCACCCTGAGTACTGAGCACCCAGCAGCCTGAGCAATGAGCACCGAGCACCCCGAGTACTGAGCACCCAGCACCCTGAGTACTGAGCACCCAGCACCCTGAGTACTGAACACCCAGCACCCTGAGCACTGAGCACTGAGCACCATGACCACTGAGTACTGAGCACCGAGCACCCCGAGCACTGAGCACCCAGCACCCGGAGTACTGAGCACCCAGCACCCTGAGTACTAAGCACCGAGCACCCTGAGTACTGAGCACCCAGCACCCTGAACACTGAACATACAGCACCCTGAGTACTGAGCACCTCGAGCACTGAGCACACAGCACCCTGAGTACTGAGCACAGAGCACCCCGAGCACTGAGCACCCAGCACCCCGAGCACAGAGCACCCAGCACCCCGAGCACTGAGCACCCAGCACCGTGAGCACTGAGCACCCAGCACCCTGAGTACTGAGCACCCAGCACCCTGAGCACTGAGTACCCAGCACCCTGAGCACTGAGCACCCAGCACCCTGAGCACTGAGCACCCAGCACCCTGAGCACTGAGCACCCAGCACCCTGAGTACTGAGCACTGAGCATCCAGCACCCCGAGTACTAAGCACCCAGCACCCTGAGTACTGAGCACTGAGCACCCAGCACCCCGAGCACTGAGCACCCAGCACCCTGAGCACTGAGCTCCCAGCACCCGAGTACTGAGCACCCAGCACCCTGAGTACTGAGCACCCAGCACCCTGAGTACTGAGAACCGAGCACACCAAGTACTGAGCACCCAGCACCCTGAGCACTGAGCACCCAGCACCCTGAGTACTGAGAACCGAGCACCCCGAGCACTGAGCACCCAGCACCCCGAGCACTGAGCACCCAGCACCCCGAGCACTGAGCACCCAGCACCCTGAGCACTGAGCACCAAGCACCCTGAGTACTGAGCACTGAGCACTTAGCACCCCGAGTACTGAGCACCCAGCACCCTGAGTACTGAGCACTGAGCACCCAGCACCCCGAGCACTGAGCACCCAGCACCCTGAGAACTGAGCACCCAGCACCCGAGTACTAAGCAACCAGCACCCTGAGTACTGAGCACCCAGCACCCCGAGTACTGAGGACACAACACCCTGAGTACTGAGCACCCAGCACCCTGAGCACTGAGCACCCAGCACCCGGAGCACTGAGCACCCAGCACCCTGAGTACTGAGCACCCAGCACCCTGAGCACTGAGCACCCAGCACCCTGAGCACTGAGCACCCAGCACCCTGAGCACTGAGCACACAGCACCCTGAGTACTGAGCACCCAGGACCCTGAGTACTGAGCACTGAGCACGCAGCACCCCGAGCACTGAGCACCCAGCACCCTGAGTACTGAGCACTGAGCACCCAGCACCCCGAGCACTGAGCACCCAGCAACCTGAGCACTGAACACCCAGCACCCGAGTACTGAGCACCCAGCACCCTGAGTACTGAGCACCCAGCACCCTGAGCACTGAGCACCCAGCACCCCGAGCACTGAGCACCCAGCACCCTGAGTACTGAGCACCCAGCACCCTGAGCACTGAGCACCCAGCACCCTGAGTAGTGAGCACCCAACGTACTGAGCACCGAGCACCCTGAGCACTGAGCACCCAGGACCCTGAGCACTGAGCACCCAGCACCCTGAGCACTGAGCACCCAGCACCCTGAGCACTGAGCACCCAGCACCCTGAGCACTGAGTACCCAGCACGCTGAGTAGTGAGCACCCAACGTACTGAGCACCGAGCACCCCGAGCACTGAGCACCCAGCACCCTGAGTACTGAGCACCGATCACCCCGAGCACTGAGCACCCAGCACCCTGAGTACTGAGCTCCGAGCACCCCGAGCACTGAGCACCCAGCGCCCCGAGCACTGAGCACCCAGCACCCTGAGCACTGAGCACCCAGCACCCTGAGTACTGAGCACCCAGCACCCTGAGTACTGAACACCCAGCACCCTGAGCACTGAGCACCCAGCACCCTGAGCACTGAGTACCCAGCACCCTGAGTAGTGAGCACCCAACGTACTGAGCACCCAGCACCCTGAGTACTGAGCACCCAGCACCCTGAGTACTGAACACCCAGCACCCTGAGCACTGAGCACCCAGCACCCTGAGCACTGAGTACCCAGCACCCTGAGTAGTGAGCACCCAACGTACTGAGCACCCAGCACCCTGAGTACTGAGCACCCAGCACCCTGAGTACTGAGCACCCAGCACCCTGAGCACTGAGCACCCAGCACCCTGAGCACTGAGCACCCAGCACCCTGAGCACTGAGTACCCAGCACCCTGAGTAGTGAGCACCCAACGTACTGAGCACCGAGCACCCCGAGCACTGAGCACCCAGCACCCTGAGTACTGAGCACCGATCACCCCGAGCACTGAGCACCCAGCACCCTGAGTACTGAGCTCCGAGCACCCCGAGCACTGAGCACCCAGCGCCCCGAGCACTGAGCACCCAGCACCCTGAGCACTGAGCACCCAGCACCCTGAGTACTGAGCACCCAGCACCCTGAGTACTGAACACCCAGCACCCTGAGCACTGAGCACTGAGCACCCTGAGGACTGAGTACTGAGCACTGAGCAACCTGAGCACTGAGCACCCAGCACCCCGAGTACTGAGCACACAGCACCCCGAGCACTGAGCACCCAGCGCCCTGAGCACTGAGCGCCCAGCACTCCGAGCACTGAGCACTGAGCACCCTGAGCACTGAGCACCCAGCACACCGAGTACTGAGCACTGAGCACCCTGAGTACTGAGCACCCAGCACCCTGAGCACTGAGTACCCAGCACCCTGAGTACTGAGCACTGAGAACCCTGAGTACTGAGCACCGAGCACCCTGAGTACTGAGCACCCAGCACCCTGATCACTGAGCACCCAGCACCCTGAGCACTGAGCACCCAGCACCTTGAGTACTGAGCACCGAGCAACCCGAGCACTGAGCACCCAGCACCCTGAGTACTGAGCACCCAGCACCCTGAGCACTGAGCACCCAGCACACTGAGCACTGAGCACCCAGCACCCCGAGCACTGATCACCCAGCACCCTGAGTACTGAGCACCCAGCAACCTGAGCACTGAGCACCCAGCACCCTGAGTACTGAGCATCCAGCACCCTGAGTACTGAGCAACCAGCACCCTGAGCACTGAGCACCCTGTGGACTGAACACCCAGCACCCTGAGTACTGAGCACTGAGAAACCTGAGTACTGAGCACCGAGCACCCTGAGTACTGAGCACCCAGCACCCTGAGTACTGAGCACCCAGCAACCTGAGCACTGAGCATCCAGCACCCCGAGCACTGAGCACCAAGCACCCCGAGCACTGAGCACCCAGCACCCTGAGCACTGAGCACCCTGTGGACTGAACACCCAGCACCCTGAGCACTGAGCACCCATCACCCTCAGTACTGAGCACCGATCACCCTGAGCACTGAGCACCCAGCACCCCGAGCACTGAGCACCCAGCACCCTGAGTACTGAGCTCCCAGCACCCCGAGCACTGAGCACCTAGTACCCTGAGTACTGAGCACACTGAGTACTGAGCACCGATCACCCTGAGCACTGAGCTCCCAGCACCCTGTGTACTGAGCACCCAGCACCCTGAGCACTGTGCGCCCAGCACCCTGAGTACTGAGCACCCAGCACCCTGAGCACTGAGCACCCAGCACCCTGAGTACTGAGCACCCAGCACCCTGAGCACTGAGCACCCAGCACCCTGAGTACTGCGCAAGCAGCACCGCGAGCACTGAGCACCCAGCACCCCAAGAATGAGCACCCAGCACCCCGAGTACTGAGCACCGAGCACACTGAGCACTGAGTACCCAGCACCCTGAGCAATGAGCACCCAGCACCCTGAGTACTGAGCACCCAGCACCCTGAGTACTGAGCACCCAGCACCCTGAGCAATGAGCACCGAGCACCCCGAGTACTGAGCACCCAGCACCCTGAGTACTGAGCACCCAGCACCCTGAGTACTGAACACCCAGCACCCTGAGCACTGAGCACTGAGCACCCTGAGCACTGAGTACTGAGCACCGAGCACCCCGAGCACTGAGCACCCAGCACCCGGAGTACTGAGCACCCAGCACCCTGAGTACTAAGCACCGAGCACCCTGAGTACTGAGCACCCAGCACCCTGAACACTGAACATACAGCACCCTGAGTACTGAGCACCTCGAGCACTGAGCACCCAGCACCCGGAGTACTGAGCACCGAGCACCCCGAGCACTGAGCACCCAGCACCCCGAGCACTGAGCACCCAGCACCCCGAGCACTGAGCACCCAGCACCGTGAGCACTGAGCACCCAGCACCCTGAGTACTGAGCACCCAGCACCCTGAGCACTGAGTACCCAGCACCCTGAGAACTGAGCACCCAGCACCCTGAGCACTGAGCACCCAGCACCCTGAGCACTGAGCACCCAGCACCCTGAGTACTGAGCACTGAGCATCCAGCACCCCGAGTACTAAGCACCCAGCACCCTGAGTACTGAGCACTGAGCACCCAGCACCCCGAGCACTGAGCACCCAGCACCCTGAGCACTGAGCACCCAGCACCCTGAGCACTGAGCACCCAGCACCCTGAGTACTGAGCACCCAGCACCCTGAGTACTGAGCACAAAGCACCCCGAGTACTGGGCAACCAACACCCTGAGTACTGAGCACCCAGCACCCTGAGCACTGAGCACCCAGCACCCCGAGCACTGAGCACCCAGCACCCTGAGTACTGAGCACCCAGCACCCTGAGCACTGAGCACCCAGCACCCTGAGCATTGAGCACCCAGCACCCGAGTACTGAGCACCCAGCACCCTGAATACTGAGCACCCAGCACCCTGAGTACTGAGCACCGAGAACCCTGAGTACTGAGCACCGAGCACCCTGAGTACTGAGCACCCAGCACCCTGAACACTGAGCACCCAGCACCCTGAGCACTGAGCACCCAGCACCTTGAGTACTGAGCACCGAGCAACCCGAGCACTGAGCACCCAGCACCCTGAGTACTGAGCACCCAGCACCCTGAGCACTGAGCACCCAGCACCCTGAGCACTGAGCACCCAGCACCCCTAGCACTGATCACCCAGAACCCTGAGTACTGAGCACCCAGCACCCTGAACACTGAGCACCCAGCACCCTGAGTACTGAGCACCCAGCACCCTGAGTACTGAGCAACCAGCACCCTGAGCACTGAGCACTGAGCACCCAGCACCCCGAGCACTGAGCACTGAACACCCAGCACCCCGAGCACTGAGCACCCAGCACCCCGAGCACTGAGCACCCAGCACCCTGAGCACTGATCACCCTGTGGACTGAACACCCAGCACCCTGAGCACTGAGCACCCAGCACCCTCAGTACTGAGCACCGATCACCCTGAGCACTGAGCACCCAGCACCCCGAGCACTGAGCACCCAGCACCCTGAGTACTGAGCTCCCAGCACCCCGAGCACTGAGCACCCAGTACCCTGAGTACTGAGCACCCTGAGTACTGAGCACCGATCACCCTGAGCACTGAGCTCCCAGCACCCTGTGTACTGAGCACCCAGCACCCTGAGTACTGAACACCCAGCACCCTGAGCACTGAGCACTGAGCACCCTGAGCACTGAGTACTGAGCACCGAGCACCCCGAGCACTGAGCACCCAGCACCCGGAGTACTGCGCACCCAGCACCCTGAGTACTAACCACCGAGCACCCTGAGTACTGAGCACTCAGCACACTGAACAATGAACATACAGCACCCTGAGTACTGAGCACCTCGAGCACTGAGCACCCAGCACCCTGAACACTGAGCACTGAGCACCCTGAGCACTGAGTACTGAGCACCGAGGACCCCAAGCACTGAGCACCCAGCACCCAGAGTACTGAGCACCCAGCACCCTGAGTACTAAGCACCGAGCACCCTGAGTACTGAGCACCCAGCACACTGAACAATGAACATACAGCACCCTGAGTACTGAGCACCTCGAGCACTGAGCACCCAGCACCCCGAGCACTGAGCACCCAGCACCCCGAGCACTGAGCACCCAGCACCGTGAGCACTGAGCACCCAGCACCCTGAGTACTGAGCACCCAGCACCCTGAGCACTGAGTACCCAGCACCCTGAGCACTGAGCACCCAGCACCCTGAGCACTGAGCACCCAGCACCCTGAGCACTGAGCACCCAGCACTCTGAGTACTGAGCACTGAACATCCAGCACCCCGAGTACTATGCACCCAGCACCCTGAGTACTGAGCACTGAGCACCCAGCACCCCGAGCACTGAGCACCCAGCACCCTGAGCACTGAGCACCCAGCACCCGAGTACTGAGCACCCAGCACCCTGAGTACTGAGCACCCAGCACCCTGAGTACTGAGCACAAAGCACCCCGAGTACTGGGCAACCAACACCCTGAGTACTGAGCACCCAGCACCCTGAGCACTGAGCACCCAGCACCCCGAGCACTGAGCACCCAGCACCCTGAGTACTGAGCACCCAGCACCCTGATCAATGAGCACCCAGCACCCTGAGCACTGAGCACCCAGCACCCTGAGCACTGAGCACGCGGCACCCTGAGTAGTGAGCACCCAACATACTGAGCATCGAGCACCCTGAGCACTGAGCACCCAGCACCCTGATTACTGAGAACCGAGCACCCCGAGCACTGAGCACCCAGCACCCCGAGCACTGAGCACCCAGCACCCCGAGCACTGAGCACCCAGCACCCTGAGCACTGAGCATCCAGCACCCTGAGTACTGAGCACCCAGTACCCTGAGCACTGAGTACCCAGCACCCTGAGCACTGAGCACCCAGCACCCTGAGCACTGAGCACCCAGCACCCTGAGCACTGAGCACCCAGCACCCTGAGTACTGAGCACTGAGCACCTAGAACCCCGAGTACTGAGCACCCAGCACCCTGAGTACTGAGCACTGAGCACCCAGCACCCCGAGCACTGAGCACCCAGCACCCTGAGCACTGAGCACCCAGCACCCGAGTACTAAGCAACCAGCACCCTGAGTACTGAGCACCCAGCACCCTGAGTACTGAGCACCCAGCACCCCGAGTACTGAGGACACAACACCCTGAGTACTGAGCACCCAGCACCCTGAGCACTGAGCACCCAGCACCCCGAGCACTGAGCACCCAGCACCCTGAGTACTGAGCACCCAGCACCCTGAGCACTGAGCACCCAGCACCCTGAGCACTGAGCACCCAGCACCCTGAGCACTGAGCACACAGCACCCTGAGTACTGAGCACCCAGGACCCTGAGTACTGAGCACTGAGCACGCAGCACCCCGAGCACTGAGCACCCAGCACCCTGAGCACTGAGCACCCAGCACCCTCAGTACTGAGCACCGAGCACCCTGAGTACTGAGCACCCAGCACCCTGAGTACTGAGCACCCAGCACCCTGAGTACTGAGCACCGAGCACCCCGAGTACTGAGCACCCAGCACCCTGAGCACTGAGCACCCAGCACCCTGAGCACTGAGCACCCAGCACCCGAGTACTGAGCACCCAGCACAATGAGTACTGAGCACCCAGCACCCTGAATACT
This sequence comes from Microtus oregoni, assembly GCF_018167655.1. NCBI lineage: Eukaryota > Metazoa > Chordata > Mammalia > Rodentia > Cricetidae > Microtus > Microtus oregoni. The sequence goes on along the minus strand of NW_024543811.1, from coordinate 9,846,931 downwards.
GAGCACCCAGCACGCCGAGTACTGAGCACCCAGCACCCTGAGTACTGAGCACCCAGCACCCTGAGCACTGAGCACCCAGCACCCCGAGCACTGAGCACCCAGCACCCTGAGTACTGAGCACCCAGCACCCTGAGCACTGAGCACCCAGCACCCTGAGCACTGAGCACCCAGCACCCTGAGCACTGAGCACCCAGCACCCTGAGTAGTGAGCACCCAATGTACTGAGCACCGAGCACACTGAGCACTGAGCACCCAGCACCCTGAGCACTGAGCACCCAGCACCCTGAGCACTGAGCACCCAGCACCCGACTACTGAGCACCCAGCACCCTGAGTACTGAGCACCCAGCACCCTGAGTACTGAGCACCCAGCACCCTGAGCACTGAGCACCCAGCACCCTGAGCACTGAGCACCCAGCACCCTGAGCACTGAGCACCCAGCACCCTGAGTAGTGAGCACCCAACGTACTGAGCACCGAGCACCCCGAGCACTGAGCACCCAGCACCCTGAGTACTGAGCACCGATCACCCCGAGCACTGAGCACCCAGCACCCTGAGTACTGAGCTCCGAGCACCCCGAGCACTGAGCACCCAGCGCCCCGAGCACTGAGAACCCAGCAACCTGAGCACTGAGCACCCAGCACCCTGAGTACTGAGCACCCAGCACCCTGAGTACTGAACACCCAGCACCCTGAGCACTGAGCACTGAGCACCCTGAGCACTGAGTACTGAGCACTGAGCAACCTGAACACTGAGCACCCAGCACCCCGAGTACTGAGCACAGAGCACCCCGAGCACTGAGCACCCAGCGCCCTGAGCACTGAGCGCCCAGCACCCCAAGCACTGAGCACTGAGCACCCTGAGCACTGAGCACCCAGCACACCGAGTACTGAGCACTGAGCACCCTGAGTACTGAGCACCAAGCACCCTAAGTACTGAGCACTGAGCACCCTGAGTACTGAGCACCCAGCACCCTGAGCACTGAGTACCCAGCACCCTGAGTACTGAGCACTGAGAACCCTGAGTACTGAGCACCGAGCACCCTGAGTACTGAGCACCCAGCACCCTGATCACTGAGCACCCAGCACCCTGAGCACTGAGCAACCAGCACCTTGAGTACTGAGCACCGAGCAACCCGAGCACTGAGCACCCAGCACCCTGAGCACTGAGCACCCAGCACCCTGAGCACTGAGCACACAGCACCCTGAGTACTGAGCACCCAGGACCCTGAGTACTGAGCACTGAGCACGCAGCACCGCGAGCACTGAGCACCCAGCACCCTGAGCACTGAGCACCCAGCACCCTCAGTACTGAGCACCGAGCACCCTGAGTACTGAGCACCCAGCACCCTGAGTACTGAGCACCCAGCACCCTGAGTACTGAGCACCGAGCACCCCGAGTACTGAGCACCCAGCACCCTGAGCACTGAGCACCCAGCACCCTGAGCACTGAGCACCCAGCACCCGAGTACTGAGCACCCAGCACAATGAGTACTGAGCACCCAGCACCCTGAATACTGAGCACCCAGCACCCCGAGTACTGAGCACCCAGCACCCTGAGTACTGAGCACCCAGCACCCTGAGCACTGAGCACCCAGCACCCCGAGCACTGAGCACCCAGCACCCTGAGTACTGAGCACCCAGCACCCTGAGCACTGAGCACCCAGCACCCTGAGCACTGAGCACCCAGCACCCTGAGCACTGAGCACCCAGCACCCTGAGTAGTGAGCACCCAACGTACTGAGCACCGAGCACACTGAGCACTGAGCACCCAGCACCCTGAGCACTGAGCACCCAGCACCCTGAGCACTGAGCACCCAGCACCCGAGTACTGAGCACCCAGCACCCTGAGTACTGAGCACCCAGCACCCTGAGTACTGAGCACCCAGCACCCTGAGCACTGAGCACCCAGCACCCTGAGCACTGAGCACCCAGCACCCTGAGCACTGAGCACCCAGCACCCTGAGTAGTGAGCACCCAACGTACTGAGCACCGAGCACCCAGAGCACTGAGCACCCAGCACCCTGAGTACTGAGCACCGATCACCCCGAGCACTGAGCACCCAGCACCCTGAGTACTGAGCTCCGAGCACCCCGAGCACTGAGCACCCAGGGCCCCGAGCACTGAGAACCCAGCACCCTGAGCACTGAGCACCCAGCACCCTGAGTACTGAGCACCCAGCACCCTGAGTACTGAACACCCAGCACCCTGAGCACTGAGCACTGAGCACCCTGAGCACTGAGTACTGAGCACTGAGCAACCTGAACACTGAGCACCCAGCACCCCGAGTACTGAGCACACAGCACCCCGAGCACTGAGCACCCAGCGCCCTGAGCACTGAGCGCCCAGCACCCCAAGCACTGAGCACTGAGCAGGCTGAGCACTGAGCACCCAGCACACCGAGTACTGAGCACTGAGCACCCTGAGTACTGAGCACCAAGCACCCTAAGTACTGAGCACTGAGCACCCTGAGTACTGAGCACCCAGCACCCTGAGCACTGAGTACCCAGCACCCTGAGTACTGAGCACTGAGAACCCTGAGTACTGAGCACCGAGCACCCTGAGTACTGAGCACCCAGCACCCTGATCACTGAGCACCCAGCACCCTGAGCACTGAGCACCCAGCCACTTGAGTACTGAGCACCGAGCAACCCGAGCACTGAGCACCCAGCACCCTGAGTACTGAGCACCCAGCACCCTGAGCACTGAGCACCCAGCACACTCAGCACTGAGCACCCAGCACCCCGAGCACTGATCACCCAGCACCCTGAGTACTGAGCACCCAGCACCCTGAGCACTGAGCACCCAGCATCCTGAGTACTGAGCATCCAGCACCCTGAGTACTGAGCAACCAGCACCCTGAGCACTGAGCACTGAACACCCAGCACCCCGAGCACTGAGCACCAAGCACCCCGAGCACTGAGCACCCAGCACCCTGAGCACTGAGCACCCTGTGGACTGAACACCCAGCACACTGAGCACTGAGCACCCAGCACCCTCAGTACTGAGCACCGATCACCCTGAGCACTGAGCACCCAGCACCCCGAGCACTGAGCACCCAGCACCCTGAGTACTGAGCTCCCAGCACCCCGAGCACCGAGCACCCAGTACCCTGAGTACTGAGCACACTGAGTACTGAGCACCGATCACCGTGAGCACTGAGCTCCCAGCACCCTGTGTACTGAGCACCCAGCACCCTGAGCACTGTGCGCCCAGCACCCTGAGTACTGAGCACCCAGCACCCTGAGCACTGAGCACCCAGCACCCTGAGTACTGAGCACCCAGCACCCTGAGCACTGAGCACCCAGCACCCTGAGTACTGCGCAAGCAGCACCCCGAGCACTGAGCACCCAGCACCCCAAGAATGAGCACCCAGCAGCCCGAGTACTGAGCACCGAGCACCCTGAGCACTGAGCACCCAGCACCCTGAGTACTGAGCACTGAGCATCCAGCACCCCGAGTACTAAGCACCCAGCACCCTGAGTACTGAGCACTGAGCACCCAGCACCCCGAGCACTGAGCACCCAGCACCCTGAGCACTGAGAACCCATCACCCGAGTACTGAGCACCCAGCACCCTGAGTACTGAGCACCCAGCACCCTGAGCACTGAGCACCCAGCACCCCGAGCACTGAGCACCCAGCACCCTGAGTACTGAGCACCCAGCAGCCTGAGCACTGAGCACCCAGCACCCTGAGCACTGAGCACCCAGCACCCTGAGCACTGAGCACGCAGCACCCTGAGTAGTGAGCACCCAACATACTGAGCATCCAGCACCCTGAGTACTGAGCAACCAGCACCCTGAGCACTGAGCACTGAACACCCAGCACCGCGAGCACTGAGCACCAAGCACCCCGAGCACTGAGCACCCAGCACCCTGAGCACTGAGCACCCTGTGGACTGAACACCCAGCACCCTGAGCACTGAGCACCCAGCACCCTCAGTACTGAGCACCGATCACCCTGAGCACTGAGCACCCAGCACCCCGAGCACTGAGCACCCAGCACCCTGAGTACTGCGCAAGCAGCACCCTGAGCACTGAGCACCCAGCACCCCAAGAATGAGCACCCAGCACCCCGAGTACTGAGCACCGAGCACCCTGAGCACTGAGCACCCAGCACCCTGAGTACTGAGCACTGAGCATCCAGCACCCCGAGTACTAAGCACCCAGCACCCTGAGTACTGAGCACTGAGCACCCAGCACCCCGAGCACTGAGCACCCAGCACCCTGAGTACTGAGCACCCAGCACCCTGAGTACTGAGCACAAAGCACCCCGAGTACTGGGCAACCAACACCCTGAGTACTGAGCACCCAGCACCCTGAGCACTGAGCACCCAGCACCCCGAGCACTGAGCACCCAGCACCCTGAGTACTGAGCACCCAGCACCCTGAGCACTGAGCACCCAGCACCCTGAGCACTGAGCACCCAGCACCCTGAGCACTGAGCACGCAGCACCCTGAGTAGTTAGCACCCAACATACTGAGCATCGAGCACCCTGTGCACTGAGCACCCAGCACCCTGAGTACTGAGAACCGAGCACCCCGAGCACTGAGCACCCAGCACCCTGAGTACTGAGCTCCGAGCACCCCGAGCACTGAGCACCCAGCGCCCCGAGCACCGAGCACCCTGAGCACTGAGCACCCAGCACCCTGAGTACTGAGCACCCAGCACCCTGAGCAATGAACACCCTGAGGACTGAGCACCCAGCACCCTGAGCACTGAGCACACAGCACCCTGAGCACTGAGCACCCAGCACCCTGAGTACTGAGCACTGAGCACGCAGCACTCCGAGCACTGAGCACCCAGCACACTGAGTACTGAGCACTGAGCACCCAGCACCCCGAGCACTGAGCACCCAGCACCCTGAGCACTGAGCACCCAGCACCCTGAGTACTGAGCACCCAGCACCCTGAGTACTGAGCACACAGCACCCCGAGTACTGAGCACCCAGCACCCTGAGTACTGAGCACCCAGCACCCTGAGCACTGAGCACCCAGCACTCCGAGCACTGAGCACCAGCACCCTGAGTACTGAGCACCCAGCACCCTGAGCACTGAGCACCCAGCACCCTGAGCACTGAGCACCCAGCACCCTGAGCACTGAGCACCCAGCACCCGAGTACTGAGCACCCAGCACCCTGAGTACTGAGCACCCAACACCCTGAGTACTGAGCACAAAGCACCCCGAGTACTGGGCAACCAACACCCTGAGTACTGAGCACCCAGCACCCTGAGCACTGAGCACCCAGCACCCCGAGCACTCAGCACCCAGCACCCTGAGTACTGAGCACCCAGCAACCTGAGCACTGAGCACCCAGCACCCTGAGCACTGAGCACCCAGCACCCTGAGCACTGAGCACGCAGCACCCTGAGTAGTGAGCACCCAACGTACTGAGCATCGAGCACCCTGAGCACTGAGCACCCAGCACCCTGAGTACTGAGAACCGAGCACCCTGAGTACTGAGCACTGAGAACCCTGAGTACTGAGCACCGAGCACCCTGAGTACTGAGCACCCAGCACCCTGATCACTGAGCACCCAGCACCCTGAGCACTGAGCACCCAGCCACTTGAGTACTGAGCACCGAGCAACCCGAGCACTGAGCACCCAGCACCCTGAGTACTGAGCACCCAGCACCCTGAGCACTGAGCACCCAGCACACTCAGCACTGAGCACCCAGCACCCCGAGCACTGATCACCCAGCACCCTGAGTACTGAGCACCCAGCACCCTGAGCACTGAGCACCCAGCATCCTGAGTACTGAGCATCCAGCACCCTGAGTACTGAGCAACCAGCACCCTGAGCACTGAGCACTGAACACCCAGCACCCCGAGCACTGAGCACCAAGCACCCCGAGCACTGAGCACCCAGCACCCTGAGCACTGAGCACCCTGTGGACTGAACACCCAGCACCCTGAGCACTGAGCACCCAGCACCCTCAGTACTGAGCACCGATCACCCTGAGCACTGAGCACCCAGCACCCCGAGCACTGAGCACCCAGCACCCTGAGTACTGAGCTCCCAGCACCCCGAGCACCGAGCACCCAGTACCCTGAGTACTGAGCACACTGAGTACTGAGCACCGATCACCGTGAGCACTGAGCTCCCAGCACCCTGTGTACTGAGCACCCAGCACCCTGAGCACTGTGCGCCCAGCACCCTGAGTACTGAGCACCCAGCACCCTGAGCACTGAGCACCCAGCACCCTGAGTACTGAGCACCCAGCACCCTGAGCACTGAGCACCCAGCACCCTGAGTACTGCGCAAGCAGCACCCCGAGCACTGAGCACCCAGCACCCCAAGAATGAGCACCCAGCACCCCGAGTACTGAGCACCGAGCACCCTGAGCACTGAGCACCCAGCACCCTGAGTACTGAGCACTGAGCATCCAGCACCCCGAGTACTAAGCACCCAGCACCCTGAGTACTGAGCACTGAGCACCCAGCACCCCGAGCACTGAGCACCCAGCACCCTGAGCACTGAGAACCCATCACCCGAGTACTGAGCACCCAGCACCCTGAGTACTGAGCACCCAGCACCCTGAGCACTGAGCACCCAGCACCCCGAGCACTGAGCACCCAGCACCCTGAGTACTGAGCACCCAGCACCCTGAGCACTGAGCACCCAGCACCCTGAGCACTGAGCACCCAGCACCCTGAGCACTGAGCACGCAGCACCCTGAGTAGTGAGCACCCAACATACTGAGCATCCAGCACCCTGAGTACTGAGCAACCAGCACCCTGAGCACTGAGCACTGAACACCCAGCACCGCGAGCACTGAGCACCAAGCACCCCGAGCACTGAGCACCCAGCACCCTGAGCACTGAGCACCCTGTGGACTGAACACCCAGCACCCTGAGCACTGAGCACCCAGCACCCTCAGTACTGAGCACCGATCACCCTGAGCACTGAGCACCCAGCACCCCGAGCACTGAGCACCCAGCACCCTGAGTACTGAGCTCCCAGCACCCCGAGCACCGAGCACCCAGTACCCTGAGTACTGAGCACACTGAGTACTGAGCACCGATCACCGTGAGCACTGAGCTCCCAGCACCCTGTGTACTGAGCACCCAGCACCCTGAGCACTGTGCGCCCAGCACCCTGAGTACTGAGCACCCAGCACCCTGAGCACTGAGCACCCAGCACCCTGAGTACTGAGCACCCAGCACCCTGAGCACTGAGCACCCAGCACCCTGAGTACTGCGCAAGCAGCACCCCGAGCACTGAGCACCCAGCACCCCAAGAATGAGCACCCAGCACCCCGAGTACTGAGCACCGAGCACCCTGAGCACTGAGCACCCAGCACCCTGAGTACTGAGCACTGAGCATCCAGCACCCCGAGTACTAAGCACCCAGCACCCTGAGTACTGAGCACTGAGCACCCAGCACCCCGAGCACTGAGCACCCAGCACCCTGAGCACTGAGCACGCAGCACCCTGAGTAGTTAGCACCCAACATACTGAGCATCGAGCACCCTGTGCACTGAGCACCCAGCACCCTGAGTACTGAGAACCGAGCACCCCGAGCACTGAGCACCCAGCACCCTGAGTACTGAGCTCCGAGCACCCCGAGCACTGAGCACCCAGCGCCCCGAGCACCGAGCACCCTGAGCACTGAGCACCCAGCACCCTGAGTACTGAGCACCCAGCACCCTGAGCAATGAACACCCTGAGGACTGAGCACCCAGCACCCTGAGCACTGAGCACACAGCACCCTGAGCACTGAGCACCCAGCACCCTGAGTACTGAGCACTGAGCACGCAGCACTCTGAGCACTGAGCACCCAGCACACTGAGTACTGAGCACTGAGCACCCAGCACCCCGAGCACTGAGCACCCAGCACCCTGAGCACTGAGCACCCAGCACCCTGAGTACTGAGCACCCAGCACCCTGAGTACTGAGCACACAGCACCCCGAGTACTGAGCACCCAGCACCCTGAGTACTGAGCACCCAGCACCCTGAGCACTGAGCACCCAGCACTCCGAGCACTGAGCACCCAGCACCCTGAGTACTGAGCACCCAGCACCCTGAGCACTGAGCACCCAGCACCCTGAGCACTGAGCACCCAGCACCCTGAGCACTGAGCACCCAGCACCCGAGTACTGAGCACCCAGCACCCTGAGTACTGAGCACCCAGCACCCTGAGTACTGAGCACAAAGCACCCCGAGTACTGGGCAACCAACACCCTGAGTACTGAGCACCCAGCACCCTGAGCACTGAGCACCCAGCACCCCGAGCACTCAGCACCCAGCACCCTGAGTACTGAGCACCCAGCAACCTGAGCACTGAGCACCCAGCACCCTGAGCACTGAGCAGCCAGCACCCTGAGCACTGAGCACGCTGCACCCTGACTAGTGAGCACCGAACGTACTGAGCATCGAGCACCCTGAGCACTGAGCACCCAGCACCCTGAGTACTGAGAACCGAGCACCCTGAGCACTGAGCACCCAGCACCCTGAGTACTGAGCTCCGAGCACCCCGAGCACTGAGCACCCAGCGCCCCGAGCACCGAGCACCCTGAGCACTGAGCACCCAGCACCCTGAGTACTGAGCACCCAGCACCCTGAGCACTGAACACCCTGAGGACTGAGCACCCAGCACCCTGAGCACTGAGCACACAGCACCCTGAGCACTGAGCACCCAGTACCCTGAGTACTGAGCACCCAGCACCCTGAGCACTGAGCACCCAGCACCCTGAGTACTGCGCAAGCAGCACCCCGAGCACTGAGCACCCAGCACCCCAAGAATGAGCACCCAGCACCCCGAGTACTGAGCACCGAGCACCCTGAGCACTGAGTACCCAGCACCCTGAGCACTGAGCACCCAGCACCCTGAGTACTGAGCACCCAGCACCCTGAGTACTGAGAACCCAGCACCCTGATTAATGAGCACCGAGCACCCCGAGTACTGAGCACCCAGCACCCTGAGTACTGAGCACCCAGCACCCTGAGTACTGAACACCCAGCACCCTGAGCACTGAGCACTGAGCACCCTGAGAACTGAGTACTGAGCACCGAGCACCCCGAGCACTGAGCACCCAGCACCCGGAGTACTGAGCACCCAGCACCCTGAGTACTAAGCACCGAGCACCCTAAGTACTGAGCACCCAGCACCCTGAACACTGAACATACAGCACCCTGAGTACTGAGCACCTCGAGCACTGAGCACCCAGCACCCTGAGTACTGAGCACCGAGCACCCCGAGCACTGAGCACCCAGCACCCCGAGCACTGAGCACCCAGCACCCCGAGCACTGAGCACCCAGCACCGTGAGCACTCAGCACCCAGCACCCTGAGTACTGAGCACCCAGCACCCTGAGCACTGAGTACCCAGCACCCTGAGCACTGAGCACCCAGCACCCTGAGCACTGAGCACACAGCACCCTGAGCACTGAGCACCCAGCACCCTGAGTACTGAGCACTGAGCATTCAGCACCCCGAGTACTAAGCACCCAGCACCCTGAGTACTGAGCAATGAGCACCCAGCACCCCGAGTACTGAGCACCCAGCACCCTGAGCACTGAGCACCCAGCACCCGAGTACTGAGCACCCAGCACCCTGAATACTGGGCAACCAACACCCTGAGTACTGAGCACCCAGCACCCTGAGCACTGAGCACCCAGCACCCCGAGCACTCAGCACCCAGCACCCTGAGTACTGAGCACCCAGCACCCTGAGCACTGAGCACCCAGCACCCTGAGCACTGAGCACCCAGCACCCTGAGCACTGAGCACGCAGCACCCTGAGTAGTGAGCACCCAACGTACTGAGCATCGAGCACCCTGAGCACTGAGCACCCAGCACCCTGAGTACTGAGAACCGAGCACCCCGAGCAATGAGCACGCAGCACCCTGAGTACTGAGCTCCGAGCACCCCGAGCACTGAGCACCCAGCGCCCCGAGCACCGAGCACCCTGAGCACTGAGCACCCAGCATCCTGAGTACTGAGCACCCAGCACCCTGAGCACTGAACACCCTGAGGACTGAGCACCCAGCACCCTGAGCACTGAGCACACAGCACCCTGAGCACTGAGCACCCAGCACCCTGAGTACTGAGCACCCAGCACCCTGAGCACTGAGCACCCAGCACCCTGAGTACTGCGCAAGAAGCACCCCGAGCACTGAGCACCCAGCACCCCAAGAATGAGCACCCAGCACCCCGAGTACTGAGCACCGAGCACCCTGAGCACTGAGTACCCAGCACCCTGAGCACTGAGCACCCAGCACCCTGAGTACTGAGCACTGAGCACGCAGCAACCCGAGCACTGAGCACCCAGCACCCTGAGTACTGAGCACTGAGCACCCAGCACCCCGAGCACTGAGCACCCAGCACCCTGAGCACTGAGCACCCAGCACCCGAGTACTGAGCACCCAGCACCCTGAGTACTGAGCACCCAGCACCCTGAGTACTGAGCACACAGCACCCCGAGTACTGAGCACCCAGCACCCTGAGTACTGAGCACCCAGCACCCTGAGCACTGAGCACCCAGCACCCCGAGCACTGAGCACCCAGCACCCTGAGTACTGAGCACCCAGCACCCTGAGCACTGAGCACCCAGCACCCTGAGCACTGAGCACCCAGCACCCGAGTACTGAGCACCCAGCACCCTGAGTACTGAGCACCCAGCACCCTGAGTACTGAGCACAAAGCACCCCGAGTACTGGGCAACCAACACCCTGAGTACTGAGCACCCAGCACCCTGAGCACTGAGCACCCAGCACCCCGAGCACTCAGCACCCAGCACCCTGAGTACTGAGCACCCAGCAACCTGAGCACTGAGCACCCAGCACCCTGAGCACTGAGCACCCAGCACCCTGAGCACTGAGCACGCAGCACCCTGAGTAGTGAGCACCCAACGTACTGAGCATCGAGCACCCTGAGCACTGAGCACCCAGCACCCTGAGTACTGAGAACCGAGCACCCTGAGCACTGAGCACCCAGCACCCTGAGTACTGAGCTCCGAGCACCCCGAGCACTGAGCACCCAGCGCCCCGAGCACCGAGCACCCTGAGCACTGAGCACCCAGCACCCTGAGTACTGAGCACCCAGCACCCTGAGCACTGAACACCCTGAGGACTGAGCACCCAGCACAATGAGCACTGAGCACACAGAACCCTGAGCACTGAGCACCCAGTACCCTGAGTACTGAGCACCCAGCACCCTGAGCACTGAGCACCCAGCACCCTGAGTACTGCGCAAGCAGCACCCCGAGCACTGAGCACCCAGCACCCCAAGAATGAGCACCCAGCACCCCGAGTACTGAGCACCGAGCACCCTGAGCACTGAGTACCCAGCACCCTGAGCACTGAGCACCCAGCACCCTGAGTACTGAGCACTGAGCACGCAGCAACCCGAGCACTGAGCACCCAGCACCCTGAGTACTGAGCACTGAGCACCCAGCACCCCGAGCACTGAGCACCCAGCACCCTGAGCACTGAGCACCCAGCACCCGAGTACTGAGCACCCAGCACCCTGAGTACTGAGCACCCAGCACCCTGAGTACTGAGCACACAGCACCCCGAGTACTGAGCACCCAGCACCCTGAGTACTGAGCACCCAGCACCCTGAGCACTGAGCACCCAGCACCCCGAGCACTGAGCACCCAGCACCCTGAGTACTGAGCACCCAGCACCCTGAGCACTGAGCACCCAGCACCCTGAGCACTGAGCACCCAGCACCCTGAGCACTGAGCACCCAGCACCCTGAGTAGTGAGCACCCAACGTACTGAGCACCGAGCACCCCGAGCACTGAGCACCCAGCACGCTGAGCACTGAGCACCCAGCACCCTGAGCACTGAGCACCCAGCACCCTGAGTACTGCGCAAGAAGCACCCCGAGCACTGAGCACCCAGCACCCCAAGAATGAGCACCCAGCACCCCGAGTACTGAGCACCGAGCACCCTGAGCACTGAGTACCCAGCACCCTGAGCACTGAGCACCCAGCACCCTGAGTACTGAGCACTGAGCACGCAGCAACCCGAGCACTGAGCACCCAGCACCCTGAGTACTGAGCACTGAGCACCCAGCACCCCGAGCACTGAGCACCCAGCACCCTGAGCACTGAGCACCCAGCACCCGAGTACTGAGCACCCAGCACCCTGAGTACTGAGCACCCAGCACCCTGAGTACTGAGCACACAGCACCCCGAGTACTGAGCACCCAGCACCCTGAGTACTGAGCACCCAGCACCCTGAGCACTGAGCACCCAGCACCCCGAGCACTGAGCACCCAGCACCCTGAGTACTGAGCACCCAGCACCCTGAGCACTGAGCACCCAGCACCCTGAGCACTGAGCACCCAGCACCCGAGTACTGAGCACCCAGCACCCTGAGTACTGAGCACCCAGCACCCTGAGTACTGAGCACAAAGCACCCCGAGTACTGGGCAACCAACACCCTGAGTACTGAGCACCCAGCACCCTGAGCACTGAGCACCCAGCACCCCGAGCACTCAGCACCCAGCACCCTGAGTACTGAGCACCCAGCAACCTGAGCACTGAGCACCCAGCACCCTGAGCACTGAGCACCCAGCACCCTGAGCACTGAGCACGCAGCACCCTGAGTAGTGAGCACCCAACGTACTGAGCATCGAGCACCCTGAGCACTGAGCACCCAGCACCCTGAGTACTGAGAACCGAGCACCCTGAGCACTGAGCACCCAGCACCCTGAGTACTGAGCTCCGAGCACCCCGAGCACTGAGCACCCAGCGCCCCGAGCACCGAGCACCCTGAGCACTGAGCACCCAGCACCCTGAGTACTGAGCACCCAGCACCCTGAGCATTGAACACCCTGAGGACTGAGCACCCAGCACAATGAGCACTGAGCACACAGAACCCTGAGCACTGAGCACCCAGTACCCTGAGTACTGAGCACCCAGCACCCTGAGCACTGAGCACCCAGCACCCTGAGTACTGCGCAAGCAGCACCCCGAGCACTGAGCACCCAGCACCCCAAGAATGAGCACCCAGCACCCCGAGTACTGAGCACCGAGCACCCTGAGCACTGAGTACCCAGCACCCTGAGCACTAAGCACCCAGCACCCTGAGTACTGAGCACCCAGCACCCTGAGTACTGAGAACCCAGCACCCTGATTAATGAGCACCGAGCACCCCGAGTACTGAGCACCCAGCACCCTGAGTACTGAGCACCCAGCACCCTGAGTACTGAACACCCAGCACCCTGAGCACTGAGCACTGAGCACCCTGAGCACTGAGTACTGAGCACCGAGCACCCCGAGCACTGAGCACCCAGCACCCGGAGTACTGAGCACCCAGCACCCTGAGTACTAAGCACCGAGCACCCTAAGTACTGAGCACCCAGCACCCTGAACACTGAACATACAGCACCCTGAGTACTGAGCACCTCGAGCACTGAGCACCCAGCACCCTGAGTACTGAGCACCGAGCACCCCGAGCACTGAGCACCCAGCACCCCGAGCACTGAGCACCCAGCACCCCGAGCACTGAGCACCCAGCACCGTGAGCACTCAGCACCCAGCACCCTGAGTACTGAGCACCCAGCACCCTGAGCACTGAGTACCCAGCACCCTGAGCACTGAGCACCCAGCACCCTGAGCACTGAGCACACAGCACCCTGAGCACTGAGCACCCAGCACCCTGAGTACTGAGCACTGAGCATTCAGCACCCCGAGTACTAAGCACCCAGCACCCTGAGTACTGAGCAATGAGCACCCAGCACCCCGAGCACTGAGCACCCAGCACCCTGATTAATGAGCACCGAGCACCCCGAGTACTGAGCACCCAGCACCCTGAGCACTGAGCACCCAGCACCCGAGTACTGAGCACCCAGCACCCTGAATACTGGGCAACCAACACCCTGAGTACTGAGCACCCAGCACCCTGAGCACTGAGCACCCAGCACCCCGAGCACTCAGCACCCAGCACCCTGAGTACTGAGCACCCAGCACCCTGAGCACTGAGCACCCAGCACCCTGAGCACTGAGCACCCAGCACCCTGAGCACTGAGCACGCAGCACCCTGAGTAGTGAGCACCCAACGTACTGAGCATCGAGCACCCTGAGCACTGAGCACCCAGCACCCTGAGTACTGAGAACCGAGCACCCCGAGCACTGAGCACCCAGCACCCTGAGTACTGAGCTCCGAGCACCCCGAGCACTGAGCACCCAGCGCCCCGAGCACCGAGCACCCTGAGCACTGAGCACCCAGCATCCTGAGTACTGAGCACCCAGCACCCTGAGCACTGAACACCCTGAGGACTGAGCACCCAGCACCCTGAGCACTGAGCACACAGCACCCTGAGCACTGAGCACCCAGCACCCTGAGTACTGAGCACCCAGCACCCTGAGCACTGAGCACCCAGCACCCTGAGTACTGCGCAAGAAGCACCCCGAGCACTGAGCACCCAGCACCCCAAGAATGAGCACCCAGCACCCCGAGTACTGAGCACCGAGCACCCTGAGCACTGAGTACCCAGCACCCTGAGCACTGAGCACCCAGCACCCTGAGTACTGAGCACTGAGCACGCAGCAACCCGAGCACTGAGCACCCAGCACCCTGAGTACTGAGCACTGAGCACCCAGCACCCCGAGCACTGAGCACCCAGCACCCTGAGCACTGAGCACCCAGCACCCGAGTACTGAGCACCCAGCACCCTGAGTACTGAGCACCCAGCACCCTGAGTACTGAGCACACAGCACCCCGAGTACTGAGCACCCAGCACCCTGAGTACTGAGCACCCAGCACCCTGAGCACTGAGCACCCAGCACCCCGAGCACTGAGCACCCAGCACCCTGAGTACTGAGCACCCAGCACCCTGAGCACTGAGCACCCAGCACCCTGAGCACTGAGCACCCAGCACCCTGAGCACTGAGCACCCAGCACCCTGAGTAGTGAGCACCCAACGTACTGAGCACCGAGCACCCCGAGCACTGAGCACCCAGCACGCTGAGCACTGAGCACCCAGCACCCTGAGCACTGAGCACCCAGCACCCGAGTACTGAGCACCCAGCACCCTGAGTACTGAGCACCCAGCACCCTGAGTACTGAGCACCCAGCACCCTGAGCACTGAGCACTGAACACCCTGAGCACTGAGCACCCAGCACACCGAGTACTGAGCACTGAGCACCCTGAGTACTGAGCACCAAGCACCCTAAGTACTGAGCACTGAGCACCCTCAGTACTGAGCACCCAGCACCCTGAGTACTGAGCACTGAGAACCCTGAGTACTGAGCACCGAGCACCCTGAGTACTGAGCACCCAGCACGCTGATCACTGAGCACCCAGGACCCTGAGCACTGAGCACCCAGCACCTTGAGTACTGAGCACCGAGCAACCCGAGCACTGAGCACACAGCACCCTGAGTACTGAGCACCTAGCACCCTGAGCACTGAGCACCCAGCACCCTGAGCACTGAGCACCCAGCACCCCGAGCACTGATCACCAAGCACCCTGAGTACTGAGCACCCAGCACCCTGAGCACTGAGCACCCAGCACCCTGAGTACTGAGCACCCAGCACCCTGAGTACTGAGCAACCAGCACCCTGAGCACTGAGCACTGAGCACCCAGCACCCTGAGCACTGAGCACTGAACACCCAGCACCCCGAGCACTGAGCACCCAGCACCCCGAGCACTGAGCACCCAGCACCCTGAGCACTGAGCAACCTGTGGACTGAACACCCAGCACCCTGAGCACTGAGCACCCAGCACCCTGAGTACTGAGCACCGATCACCCTGAGCACTGAGCACCCAGCACCCCGAGCACTGAGCACCCAGCACCCTGTGTACTGAGCTCCCAGCACCCCGAGCACTGAGCACCCAGTACCCTGAGTACTGAGCACCCTGAGTACTGAGCACCGATCACCCTGAGCACTGAGCTCCCAACACCCTGAGTACTGAGCACCCAGCACCCTGAGCACTGTGCGCCCAGCACCCTGAGTACTGAGCACCCAGAACCCTGAGCACTGAGCACCCAGCACCCTGAGTACTGAGCACCCAGCACCCTGAGCACTGAGCACCCAGCACCCTGAGTACTGCGCACCCAGCACCCCGAGCACTGAGCACCCAGCACCCCGAGAATGAGCACCCAGCACCCCGAGTACTGAGCACCGAGCACCCTGAGCACTGAGTACCCAGCACCCTGAGCACTGAGCACCCAGCACCCTGAGTACTGAGCACCCAGCACCCTGAGTACTGAGCACCCAGCACCCTGAGCAAAGAGCACCGAGCACCCCGAGTACTGAGCACCCAGCACCCTGAGTACTGAGCACCCAGCACCCTGAGTACTGAACACCCAGCACCCTGAGCACTGAGCACTGAGCACCCTGAGCACTGAGTACTGAGCACCGAGCACCCCGAGCACTGAGCACCCAGCACCCGGAGTACTGAGCACCCAGCACCCTGAGTACTAAGCACCGAGCAGCCTGAGTACTGAGCACACAGCACCCTGAGCACTGAGCACCCAGCACCCTGAGTACTGAGCACCTCGAGCACTGAGCACCCAGCACACTGAGTACTGAGCACCGAGCACATCGAGCACTGAGCACCCAGCACCCTGAGCACTGAGCACCCAGCACCCCGAGCACTGAGCACCCAGCACCCTGAGTACTGAGCACCCAGCACCCTGAGCACTGAGCACCCAGCACCCTGAGCACTGAGCACCCAGCACCCTGAGCACTGAGCACGCAGCACCCTGAGTAGTGAGCACCCAACATACTGAGCATCCAGCACCCTGAGTACTGAGCAACCAGCACCCTGAGCACTGAGCACTGAACACCCAGCACCGCGAGCACTGAGCACCAAGCACCCCGAGCACTGAGCACCCAGCACCCTGAGCACTGAGCACCCTGTGGACTGAACACCCAGCACCCTGAGCACTGAGCACCCAGCACCCTCAGTACTGAGCACCGATCACCCTGAGCACTGAGCACCCAGCACCCCGAGCACTGAGCACCCAGCACCCTGAGTACTGAGCTCCCAGCACCCCGAGCACCGAGCACCCAGTACCCTGAGTACTGAGCACACTGAGTACTGAGCACCGATCACCGTGAGCACTGAGCTCCCAGCACCCTGTGTACTGAGCACCCAGCACCCTGAGCACTGTGCGCCCAGCACCCTGAGTACTGAGCACCCAGCACCCTGAGCACTGAGCACCCAGCACCCTGAGTACTGAGCACCCAGCACCCTGAGCACTGAGCACCCAGCACCCTGAGTACTGCGCAAGCAGCACCCCGAGCACTGAGCACCC
The DNA here is from genome assembly GCF_018167655.1 of Microtus oregoni. Classification (NCBI taxonomy): domain Eukaryota; kingdom Metazoa; phylum Chordata; class Mammalia; order Rodentia; family Cricetidae; genus Microtus; species Microtus oregoni. The sequence goes on along the minus strand of NW_024543811.1, from coordinate 9,829,711 downwards.
AGCACCCCAAGAATGAGCACCCAGCACCCCGAGTACTGAGCACCGAGCACCCTGAGCACTGAGCACCCAGCACCCTGAGTACTGAGCACTGAGCATCCAGCACCCCGAGTACTAAGCACCCAGCACCCTGAGTACTGAGCACTGAGCACCCAGCACCCCGAGCACTGAGCACCCAGCACCCTGAGTACTGAGCACAAAGCACCCTGAGTACTGAGCACAAAGCACCCCGAGTACTGGGCAACCAACACCCTGAGTACTGAGCACCCAGCACCCTGAGCACTGAGCACCCAGCACCCCGAGCACTGAGCACCCAGCACCCTGAGTACTGAGCACCCAGCACCCTGAGCACTGAGCACCCAGCACCCTGAGCACTGAGCACCCAGCACCCTGAGCACTGAGCACGCAGCACCCTGAGTAGTTAGCACCCAACATACTGAGCATCGAGCACCCTGTGCACTGAGCACCCAGCACCCTGAGTACTGAGAACCGAGCACCCCGAGCACTGAGCACCCAGCACCCTGAGTACTGAGCTCCGAGCACCCCGAGCACTGAGCACCCAGCGCCCCGAGCACCGAGCACCCTGAGCACTGAGCACCCAGCACCCTGAGTACTGAGCACCCAGCACCCTGAGCAATGAACACCCTGAGGACTGAGCACCCAGCACCCTGAGCACTGAGCACACAGCACCCTGAGCACTGAGCACCCAGCACCCTGAGTACTGAGCACTGAGCACGCAGCACTCTGAGCACTGAGCACCCAGCACACTGAGTACTGAGCACTGAGCACCCAGCACCCCGAGCACTGAGCACCCAGCACCCTGAGCACTGAGCACCCAGCACCCTGAGTACTGAGCACCCAGCACCCTGAGTACTGAGCACACAGCACCCCGAGTACTGAGCACCCAGCACCCTGAGTACTGAGCACCCAGCACCCTGAGCACTGAGCACCCAGCACTCCGAGCACTGAGCACCCAGCACCCTGAGTACTGAGCACCCAGCACCCTGAGCACTGAGCACCCAGCACCCTGAGCACTGAGCACCCAGCACCCTGAGCACTGAGCACCCAGCACCCGAGTACTGAGCACCCAGCACCCTGAGTACTGAGCACCCAGCACCCTGAGTACTGAGCACAAAGCACCCCGAGTACTGGGCAACCAACACCCTGAGTACTGAGCACCCAGCACCCTGAGCACTGAGCACCCAGCACCCCGAGCACTCAGCACCCAGCACCCTGAGTACTGAGCACCCAGCAACCTGAGCACTGAGCACCCAGCACCCTGAGCACTGAGCAGCCAGCACCCTGAGCACTGAGCACGCTGCACCCTGACTAGTGAGCACCGAACGTACTGAGCATCGAGCACCCTGAGCACTGAGCACCCAGCACCCTGAGTACTGAGAACCGAGCACCCTGAGCACTGAGCACCCAGCACCCTGAGTACTGAGCTCCGAGCACCCCGAGCACTGAGCACCCAGCGCCCCGAGCACCGAGCACCCTGAGCACTGAGCACCCAGCACCCTGAGTACTGAGCACCCAGCACCCTGAGCACTGAACACCCTGAGGACTGAGCACCCAGCACCCTGAGCACTGAGCACACAGCACCCTGAGCACTGAGCACCCAGTACCCTGAGTACTGAGCACCCAGCACCCTGAGCACTGAGCACCCAGCACCCTGAGTACTGCGCAAGCAGCACCCCGAGCACTGAGCACCCAGCACCCCAAGAATGAGCACCCAGCACCCCGAGTACTGAGCACCGAGCACCCTGAGCACTGAGTACCCAGCACCCTGAGCACTGAGCACCCAGCACCCTGAGTACTGAGCACCCAGCACCCTGAGTACTGAGAACCCAGCACCCTGATTAATGAGCACCGAGCACCCCGAGTACTGAGCACCCAGCACCCTGAGTACTGAGCACCCAGCACCCTGAGTACTGAACACCCAGCACCCTGAGCACTGAGCACTGAGCACCCTGAGAACTGAGTACTGAGCACCGAGCACCCCGAGCACTGAGCACCCAGCACCCGGAGTACTGAGCACCCAGCACCCTGAGTACTAAGCACCGAGCACCCTAAGTACTGAGCACCCAGCACCCTGAACACTGAACATACAGCACCCTGAGTACTGAGCACCTCGAGCACTGAGCACCCAGCACCCTGAGTACTGAGCACCGAGCACCCCGAGCACTGAGCACCCAGCACCCCGAGCACTGAGCACCCAGCACCCCGAGCACTGAGCACCCAGCACCGTGAGCACTCAGCACCCAGCACCCTGAGTACTGAGCACCCAGCACCCTGAGCACTGAGTACCCAGCACCCTGAGCACTGAGCACCCAGCACCCTGAGCACTGAGCACACAGCACCCTGAGCACTGAGCACCCAGCACCCTGAGTACTGAGCACTGAGCATTCAGCACCCCGAGTACTAAGCACCCAGCACCCTGAGTACTGAGCAATGAGCACCCAGCACCCCGAGTACTGAGCACCCAGCACCCTGAGCACTGAGCACCCAGCACCCGAGTACTGAGCACCCAGCACCCTGAATAGTGGGCAACCAACACCCTGAGTACTGAGCACCCAGCACCCTGAGCACTGAGCACCCAGCACCCCGAGCACTCAGCACCCAGCACCCTGAGTACTGAGCACCCAGCACCCTGAGCACTGAGCACCCAGCACCCTGAGCACTGAGCACCCAGCACCCTGAGCACTGAGCACGCAGCACCCTGAGTAGTGAGCACCCAACGTACTGAGCATCGAGCACCCTGAGCACTGAGCACCCAGCACCCTGAGTACTGAGAACCGAGCACCCCGAGCACTGAGCACGCAGCACCCTGAGTACTGAGCTCCGAGCACCCCGAGCACTGAGCACCCAGCGCCCCGAGCACCGAGCACCCTGAGCACTGAGCACCCAGCATCCTGAGTACTGAGCACCCAGCACCCTGAGCACTGAACACCCTGAGGACTGAGCACCCAGCACCCTGAGCACTGAGCACACAGCACCCTGAGCACTGAGCACCCAGCACCCTGAGTACTGAGCACCCAGCACCCTGAGCACTGAGCACCCAGCACCCTGAGTACTGCGCAAGAAGCACCCCGAGCACTGAGCACCCAGCACCCCAAGAATGAGCACCCAGCACCCCGAGTACTGAGCACCGAGCACCCTGAGCACTGAGTACCCAGCACCCTGAGCACTGAGCACCCAGCACCCTGAGTACTGAGCACTGAGCACGCAGCAACCCGAGCACTGAGCACCCAGCACCCTGAGTACTGAGCACTGAGCACCCAGCACCCCGAGCACTGAGCACCCAGCACCCTGAGCACTGAGCACCCAGCACCCGAGTACTGAGCACCCAGCACCCTGAGTACTGAGCACCCAGCACCCTGAGTACTGAGCACACAGCACCCCGAGTACTGAGCACCCAGCACCCTGAGTACTGAGCACCCAGCACCCTGAGCACTGAGCACCCAGCACCCCGAGCACTGAGCACCCAGCACCCTGAGTACTGAGCACCCAGCACCCTGAGCACTGAGCACCCAGCACCCTGAGCACTGAGCACCCAGCACCCGAGTACTGAGCACCCAGCACCCTGAGTACTGAGCACCCAGCACCCTGAGTACTGAGCACAAAGCACCCCGAGTACTGGGCAACCAACACCCTGAGTACTGAGCACCCAGCACCCTGAGCACTGAGCACCCAGCACCCCGAGCACTCAGCACCCAGCACCCTGAGTACTGAGCACCCAGCAACCTGAGCACTGAGCACCCAGCACCCTGAGCACTGAGCACCCAGCACCCTGAGCACTGAGCACGCAGCACCCTGAGTAGTGAGCACCCAACGTACTGAGCATCGAGCACCCTGAGCACTGAGCACCCAGCACCCTGAGTACTGAGAACCGAGCACCCTGAGCACTGAGCACCCAGCACCCTGAGTACTGAGCTCCGAGCACCCCGAGCACTGAGCACCCAGCGCCCCGAGCACCGAGCACCCTGAGCACTGAGCACCCAGCACCCTGAGTACTGAGCACCCAGCACCCTGAGCACTGAACACCCTGAGGACTGAGCACCCAGCACAATGAGCACTGAGCACACAGAACCCTGAGCACTGAGCACCCAGTACCCTGAGTACTGAGCACCCAGCACCCTGAGCACTGAGCACCCAGCACCCTGAGTACTGCGCAAGCAGCACCCCGAGCACTGAGCACCCAGCACCCCAAGAATGAGCACCCAGCACCCCGAGTACTGAGCACCGAGCACCCTGAGCACTGAGTACCCAGCACCCTGAGCACTGAGCACCCAGCACCCTGAGTACTGAGCACCCAGCACCCTGAGTACTGAGAACCCAGCACCCTGATTAATGAGCACCGAGCACCCCGAGTACTGAGCACCCAGCACCCTGAGTACTGAGCACCCAGCACCCTGAGTACTGAACACCCAGCACCCTGAGCACTGAGCACTGAGCACCCTGAGCACTGAGTACTGAGCACCGAGCACCCCGAGCACTGAGCACCCAGCACCCGGAGTACTGAGCACCCAGCACCCTGAGTACTAAGCACCGAGCACCCTAAGTACTGAGCACCCAGCACCCTGAACACTGAACATACAGCACCCTGAGTACTGAGCACCTCGAGCACTGAGCACCCAGCACCCTGAGTACTGAGCACCGAGCACCCCGAGCACTGAGCACCCAGCACCCCGAGCACTGAGCACCCAGCACCCCGAGCACTGAGCACCCAGCACCGTGAGCACTCAGCACCCAGCACCCTGAGTACTGAGCACCCAGCACCCTGAGCACTGAGTACCCAGCACCCTGAGCACTGAGCACCCAGCACCCTGAGCACTGAGCACACAGCACCCTGAGCACTGAGCACCCAGCACCCTGAGTACTGAGCACTGAGCATTCAGCACCCCGAGTACTAAGCACCCAGCACCCTGAGTACTGAGCAATGAGCACCCAGCACCCCGAGCACTGAGCACCCAGCACCCTGATTAATGAGCACCGAGCACCCCGAGTACTGAGCACCCAGCACCCTGAGCACTGAGCACCCAGCACCCGAGTACTGAGCACCCAGCACCCTGAATACTGGGCAACCAACACCCTGAGTACTGAGCACCCAGCACCCTGAGCACTGAGCACCCAGCACCCCGAGCACTCAGCACCCAGCACCCTGAGTACTGAGCACCCAGCACCCTGAGCACTGAGCACCCAGCACCCTGAGCACTGAGCACCCAGCACCCTGAGCACTGAGCACGCAGCACCCTGAGTAGTGAGCACCCAACGTACTGAGCATCGAGCACCCTGAGCACTGAGCACCCAGCACCCTGAGTACTGAGAACCGAGCACCCCGAGCACTGAGCACCCAGCACCCTGAGTACTGAGCTCCGAGCACCCCGAGCACTGAGCACCCAGCGCCCCGAGCACCGAGCACCCTGAGCACTGAGCACCCAGCATCCTGAGTACTGAGCACCCAGCACCCTGAGCACTGAACACCCTGAGGACTGAGCACCCAGCACCCTGAGCACTGAGCACACAGCACCCTGAGCACTGAGCACCCAGCACCCTGAGTACTGAGCACCCAGCACCCTGAGCACTGAGCACCCAGCACCCTGAGTACTGCGCAAGAAGCACCCCGAGCACTGAGCACCCAGCACCCCAAGAATGAGCACCCAGCACCCCGAGTACTGAGCACCGAGCACCCTGAGCACTGAGTACCCAGCACCCTGAGCACTGAGCACCCAGCACCCTGAGTACTGAGCACTGAGCACGCAGCAACCCGAGCACTGAGCACCCAGCACCCTGAGTACTGAGCACTGAGCACCCAGCACCCCGAGCACTGAGCACCCAGCACCCTGAGCACTGAGCACCCAGCACCCGAGTACTGAGCACCCAGCACCCTGAGTACTGAGCACCCAGCACCCTGAGTACTGAGCACACAGCACCCCGAGTACTGAGCACCCAGCACCCTGAGTACTGAGCACCCAGCACCCTGAGCACTGAGCACCCAGCACCCCGAGCACTGAGCACCCAGCACCCTGAGTACTGAGCACCCAGCACCCTGAGCACTGAGCACCCAGCACCCTGAGCACTGAGCACCCAGCACCCTGAGCACTGAGCACCCAGCACCCTGAGTAGTGAGCACCCAACGTACTGAGCACCGAGCACCCCGAGCACTGAGCACCCAGCACGCTGAGCACTGAGCACCCAGCACCCTGAGCACTGAGCACCCAGCACCCGAGTACTGAGCACCCAGCACCCTGAGTACTGAGCACCCAGCACCCTGAGTACTGAGCACCCAGCACCCTGAGCACTGAGCACTGAACACCCTGAGCACTGAGCACCCAGCACACCGAGTACTGAGCACTGAGCACCCTGACTACTGAGCACCAAGCACCCTAAGTACTGAGCACTGAGCACCCTCAGTACTGAGCACCCAGCACCCTGAGTACTGAGCACTGAGAACCCTGAGTACTGAGCACCGAGCACCCTGAGTACTGAGCACCCAGCACGCTGATCACTGAGCACCCAGGACCCTGAGCACTGAGCACCCAGCACCTTGAGTACTGAGCACCGAGCAACCCGAGCACTGAGCACACAGCACCCTGAGTACTGAGCACCTAGCACCCTGAGCACTGAGCACCCAGCACCCTGAGCACTGAGCACCCAGCACCCCGAGCACTGATCACCAAGCACCCTGAGTACTGAGCACCCAGCACCCTGAGCACTGAGCACCCAGCACCCTGAGTACTGAGCACCCAGCACCCTGAGTACTGAGCAACCAGCACCCTGAGCACTGAGCACTGAGCACCCAGCACCCTGAGCACTGAGCACTGAACACCCAGCACCCCGAGCACTGAGCACCCAGCACCCCGAGCACTGAGCACCCAGCACCCTGAGCACTGAGCAACCTGTGGACTGAACACCCAGCACCCTGAGCACTGAGCACCCAGCACCCTGAGTACTGAGCACCGATCACCCTGAGCACTGAGCACCCAGCACCCCGAGCACTGAGCACCCAGCACCCTGTGTACTGAGCTCCCAGCACCCCGAGCACTGAGCACCCAGTACCCTGAGTACTGAGCACCCTGAGTACTGAGCACCGATCACCCTGAGCACTGAGCTCCCAACACCCTGAGTACTGAGCACCCAGCACCCTGAGCACTGTGCGCCCAGCACCCTGAGTACTGAGCACCCAGAACCCTGAGCACTGAGCACCCAGCACCCTGAGTACTGAGCACCCAGCACCCTGAGCACTGAGCACCCAGCACCCTGAGTACTGCGCACCCAGCACCCCGAGCACTGAGCACCCAGCACCCCGAGAATGAGCACCCAGCACCCCGAGTACTGAGCACCGAGCACCCTGAGCACTGAGTACCCAGCACCCTGAGCACTGAGCACCCAGCACCCTGAGTACTGAGCACCCAGCACCCTGAGTACTGAGCACCCAGCACCCTGAGCAAAGAGCACCGAGCACCCCGAGTACTGAGCACCCAGCACCCTGAGTACTGAGCACCCAGCACCCTGAGTACTGAACACCCAGCACCCTGAGCACTGAGCACTGAGCACCCTGAGCACTGAGTACTGAGCACCGAGCACCCCGAGCACTGAGCACCCAGCACCCGGAGTACTGAGCACCCAGCACCCTGAGTACTAAGCACCGAGCAGCCTGAGTACTGAGCACACAGCACCCTGAGCACTGAGCACCCAGCACCCTGAGTACTGAGCACCTCGAGCACTGAGCACCCAGCACACTGAGTACTGAGCACCGAGCACATCGAGCACTGAGCACCCAGCACCCTGAGCACTGAGCACCCAGCACACCGAGCACTGAGCACCCAGCACCCTGAGCACTGAGCACCCAGCACCCTGAGCACTGAGCACCCAGCACCCTGAGCACTGAGCACCCAGCACCCGAGTACTGAGCACTGAGCACCCAGCACACTGAGTACTGAGCACCGAGCACATCGAGCACTGAGCACCCAGCACCCTGAGCACTGAGTACCCAGCACCCTGAGCACTGAGCACCCAGCACCCTGAGCACTGAGCACCCAGCACCCTGAGCACTGAGCACCCAGCACCCTGAGTACTGAGCACTGAGCACCCAGCACCCTGAGTACTAAGCACCCAGCACGCTGAGTACTGAGCACTGAGCACCCAGCACCCTGAGCACTGAGCACCCAGCACCCTGAGCACTGAGCACCCAGCACCCGAGTACTGAGCACCCAGCACCCTGAGTACTGAGCACCCAGCACCCTGAGTACTGAGCACAAAGCACCCCGAGTACTGGGCAACCAACACCCTGAGTACTGAGCACCCAGCACCCTGAGCACTGAGCACCCAGCACCCCGAGCACTGAGCACCCAGCACCCTGAGCACTGAGCACCCAGCACCCTGAGCACTGAGCACGCAGCACCCTGAGTAGTGAGCACCCAACGTACTGAGCATCGAGCACCCTGAGCACTGAGCACCCAGCACCCTGAGTACTGAGAACCGAGCACCCCGAGCACTGAGCACCCAGCAAACTGAGTTCTGAGCTCCGAGCACCCCGAGCACTGAGCACCCAGCGCCCCGAGCACCGAGCACCCTGAGCACTGAGCACCCAGCACCCTGAGTACTGAGCACCCAGAACCCTGAGCACTGAACACCCTGAGGACTGAGCACCCAGCACCCTGAGCACTGAGCATACCGCACCCTGAGCACTGAGCACCCAGCACCCTGAGTACTGAGCACTGAGCACGCAGCAACCCGAGCATTGAGCACCCAGCACCCTGAGTACTGAGCACTGAGCACCCAGCACCCCGAGCACTGAGCACCCACCACCCTGAGCACTGAGAACCCATCACCCGAGTACTGAGCACCCAGCACCCTGAGTACTGAGCACCCAGCACCCTGAGCACTGAGCACCCAGCACCCCGAGCACTGAGCACCCAGCACCCTGAGTACTGAGCACCCAGCACCCTGAGCACTGAGCACCCAGCACCCTGAGCACTGAGCACCCAGCACCCTGAGCACTGAGCACGCAGCACCCTGAGTAGTGAGCACCCAACATACTGAGCATCCAGCACCCTGAGTACTGAGCAACCAGCACCCTGAGCACTGAGCACTGAACACCCAGCACCGCGAGCACTGAGCACCAAGCACCCCGAGCACTGAGCACCCAGCACCCTGAGCACTGAGCACCCTGTGGACTGAACACCCAGCACCCTGAGCACTGAGCACCCAGCACCCTCAGTACTGAGCACCGATCACCCTGAGCACTGAGCACCCAGCACCCCGAGCACTGAGCACCCAGCACCCTGAGTACTGAGCTCCCAGCACCCCGAGCACCGAGCACCCAGTACCCTGAGTACTGAGCACACTGAGTACTGAGCACCGATCACCGTGAGCACTGAGCTCCCAGCACCCTGTGTACTGAGCACCCAGCACCCTGAGCACTGTGCGCCCAGCACCCTGAGTACTGAGCACCCAGCACCCTGAGCACTGAGCACCCAGCACCCTGAGTACTGAGCACCCAGCACCCTGAGCACTGAGCACCCAGCACCCTGAGTACTGCGCAAGCAGCACCCCGAGCACTGAGCACCCAGCACCCCAAGAATGAGCACCCAGCACCCCGAGTACTGAGCACCGAGCACCCTGAGCACTGAGCACCCAGCACCCTGAGTACTGAGCACTGAGCATCCAGCACCCCGAGTACTAAGCACCCAGCACCCTGAGTACTGAGCACTGAGCACCCAGCACCCCGAGCACTGAGCACCCAGCACCCTGAGTACTGAGCACCCAGCACCCTGAGTACTGAGCACAAAGCACCCCGAGTACTGGGCAACCAACACCCTGAGTACTGAGCACCCAGCACCCTGAGCACTGAGCACCCAGCACCCCGAGCACTGAGCACCCAGCACCCTGAGTACTGAGCACCCAGCACCCTGAGCACTGAGCACCCAGCACCCTGAGCACTGAGCACCCAGCACCCTGAGCACTGAGCACGCAGCACCCTGAGTAGTTAGCACCCAACATACTGAGCATCGAGCACCCTGTGCACTGAGCACCCAGCACCCTGAGTACTGAGAACCGAGCACCCCGAGCACTGAGCACCCAGCACCCTGAGTACTGAGCTCCGAGCACCCCGAGCACTGAGCACCCAGCGCCCCGAGCACCGAGCACCCTGAGCACTGAGCACCCAGCACCCTGAGTACTGAGCACCCAGCACCCTGAGCAATGAACACCCTGAGGACTGAGCACCCAGCACCCTGAGCACTGAGCACACAGCACCCTGAGCACTGAGCACCCAGCACCCTGAGTACTGAGCACTGAGCACGCAGCACTCCGAGCACTGAGCTCCCAGCACACTGAGTACTGAGCACTGAGCACCCAGCACCCCGAGCACTGAGCACCCAGCACCCTGAGCACTGAGCACCCAGCACCCTGAGTACTGAGCACCCAGCACCCTGAGTACTGAGCACACAGCACCCCGAGTACTGAGCACCCAGCACCCTGAGTACTGAGCACCCAGCACCCTGAGCACTGAGCACCCAGCACTCCGAGCACTGAGCACCCAGCACCCTGAGTACTGAGCACCCAGCACCCTGAGCACTGAGCACCCAGCACCCTGAGCACTGAGCACCCAGCACCCTGAGCACTGAGCACCCAGCACCCGAGTACTGAGCACCCAGCACCCTGAGTACTGAGCACCCAACACCCTGAGTACTGAGCACAAATCACCCCGAGTACTGGGCAACCAACACCCTGAGTACTGAGCACCCAGCACCCTGAGCACTGAGCACCCAGCACCCCGAGCACTCAGCACCCAGCACCCTGAGTACTGAGCACCCAGCAACCTGAGCACTGAGCACCCAGCACCCTGAGCACTGAGCACCCAGCACCCTGAGCACTGAGCACGCAGCACCCTGAGTAGTGAGCACCCAACGTACTGAGCATCGAGCACCCTGAGCACTGAGCACCCAGCACCCTGAGTACTGAGAACCGAGCACCCTGAGTACTGAGCACTGAGAACCCTGAGTACTGAGCACCGAGCACCCTGAGTACTGAGCACCCAGCACCCTGATCACTGAGCACCCAGCACCCTGAGCACTGAGCACCCAGCCACTTGAGTACTGAGCACCGAGCAACCCGAGCACTGAGCACCCAGCACCCTGAGTACTGAGCACCCAGCACCCTGAGCACTGAGCACCCAGCACACTCAGCACTGAGCACCCAGCACCCCGAGCACTGATCACCCAGCACCCTGAGTACTGAGCACCCAGCACCCTGAGCACTGAGCACCCAGCATCCTGAGTACTGAGCATCCAGCACCCTGAGTACTGAGCAACCAGCACCCTGAGCACTGAGCACTGAACACCCAGCACCCCGAGCACTGAGCACCAAGCACCCCGAGCACTGAGCACCCAGCACCCTGAGCACTGAGCACCCTGTGGACTGAACACCCAGCACCCTGAGCACTGAGCACCCAGCACCCTCAGTACTGAGCACCGATCACCCTGAGCACTGAGCACCCAGCACCCCGAGCACTGAGCACCCAGCACCCTGAGTACTGAGCTCCCAGCACCCCGAGCACCGAGCACCCAGTACCCTGAGTACTGAGCACACTGAGTACTGAGCACCGATCACCGTGAGCACTGAGCTCCCAGCACCCTGTGTACTGAGCACCCAGCACCCTGAGCACTGTGCGCCCAGCACCCTGAGTACTGAGCACCCAGCACCCTGAGCACTGAGCACCCAGCACCCTGAGTACTGAGCACCCAGCACCCTGAGCACTGAGCACCCAGCACCCTGAGTACTGCGCAAGCAGCACCCCGAGCACTGAGCACCCAGCACCCCAAGAATGAGCACCCAGCACCCCGAGTACTGAGCACCGAGCACCCTGAGCACTGAGCACCCAGCACCCTGAGTACTGAGCACTGAGCATCCAGCACCCCGAGTACTAAGCACAAAGCACCCTGAGTACTGAGCACTGAGCACCCAGCACCCCGAGCACTGAGCACCCAGCACCCTGAGCACTGAGAACCCATCACCCGAGTACTGAGCACCCAGCACCCTGAGTACTGAGCACCCAGCACCCTGAGCACTGAGCACCCAGCACCCCGAGCACTGAGCACCCAGCACCCTGAGTACTGAGCACCCAGCACCCTGAGCACTGAGCACCCAGCACCCTGAGCACTGAGCACCCAGCACCCTGAGCACTGAGCACGCAGCACCCTGAGTAGTGAGCACCCAACATACTGAGCATCCAGCACCCTGAGTACTGAGCAACCAGCACCCTGAGCACTGAGCACTGAACACCCAGCACCGCGAGCACTGAGCACCAAGCACCCCGAGCACTGAGCACCCAGCACCCTGAGCACTGAGCACCCTGTGGACTGAACACCCAGCACCCTGAGCACTGAGCACCCAGCACCCTCAGTACTGAGCACCGATCACCCTGAGAACTGAGCACCCAGCACCCCGAGCACTGAGCACCCAGCACCCTGAGTACTGAGCTCCCAGCACCCCGAGCACCGAGCACCCAGTACCCTGAGTACTGAGCACACTGAGTACTGAGCACCGATCACCGTGAGCACTGAGCTCCCAGCACCCTGTGTACTGAGCACCCAGCACCCTGAGCACTGTGCGCCCAGCACCCTGAGTACTGAGCACCCAGCACCCTGAGCACTGAGCACCCAGCACCCTGGGTACTGAGCACCCAGCACCCTGAGCACTGAGCACCCAGCACCCTGAGTACTGCGCAAGCAGCACCCCGAGCACTGAGCACCCAGCACCACAAGAATGAGCACCCAGCACCCCGAGTACTGAGCACCGAGCACCCTGAGCACTGAGCACCCAGCACCCTGAGTACTGAGCACTGAGCATCCAGCACCCCGAGTACTAAGCACCCAGCACCCTGAGTACTGAGCACTGAGCACCCAGCACCCCGAGCACTGAGCACCCAGCACCCTGAGTACTGAGCACCCAGCACCCTGAGTACTGAGCACAAAGCACCCCGAGTACTGGGCAACCAACACCCTGAGTACTGAGCACCCAGCACCCTGAGCACTGAGCACCCAGCACCCCGAGCACTGAGCACCCAGCACCCTGAGTACTGAGCACCCAGCACCCTGAGCACTGAGCACCCAGCACCCTGAGCACTGAGCACCCAGCACCCTGAGCACTGAGCACGCAGCACCCTGAGTAGTTAGCACCCAACATACTGAGCATCAAGCACCCTGTGCACTGAGCACCCAGCACCCTGAGTACTGAGAACCGAGCACCCCGAGCACTGAGCACCCAGCACCCTGAGTACTGAGCTCCGAGCACCCCGAGCACTGAGCACCCAGCGCCCCGAGCACCGAGCACCCTGAGCACTGAGCACCCAGCACCCTGAGTACTGAGCACCCAGCACCCTGAGCAATGAACACCCTGAGGACTGAGCACCCAGCACCCTGAGCACTGAGCACACAGCACCCTGAGCACTGAGCACCCAGCACCCTGAGTACTGAGCACTGAGCACGCAGCACTCCGAGCACTGAGCACCCAGCACACTGAGTACTGAGCACTGAGCACCCAGCACCCCGAGCACTGAGCACCCAGCACCCTGAGCACTGAGCACCCAGCACCCTGAGTACTGAGCACCCAGCACCCTGAGTACTGAGCACACAGCACCCCGAGTACTGAGCACCCAGCACCCTGAGTACTGAGCACCCAGCACCCTGAGCACTGAGCACCCAGCACTCCGAGCACTGAGCACCCAGCACCCTGAGCACTGAGCACCCAGCACCCTGAGCACTGAGCACCCAGCACCCTGAGCACTGAGCACCCAGCACCCTGAGCACTGAGCACCCAGCACCCGAGTACTGAGCACCCAGCACCCTGAGTACTGAGCACCCAGCACCCTGAGTACTGAGCACAAAGCACCCCGAGTACTGGGCAACCAACACCCTGAGTACTGAGCACCCAGCACCCTGAGCACTGAGCACCCAGCACCCCGAGCACTCAGCACCCAGCACCCTGAGTACTGAGCACCCAGCAACCTGAGCACTGAGCACCCAGCACCCTGAGCACTGAGCACCCAGCACCCTGAGCACTGAGCACGCAGCACCCTGAGTAGTGAGCACCCAACGTACTGAGCATCGAGCACCCTGAGCACTGAGCACCCAGCACCCTGAGTACTGAGAACCGAGCACCCTGAGCACTGAGCACCCAGCACCCTGAGTACTGAGCTCCGAGCACCCCGAGCACTGAGCACCCAGCGCCCCGAGCACCGAGCACCCTGAGCACTGAGCACCCAGCACCCTGAGTACTGAGCACCCAGCACCCTGAGCACTGAACACCCTGAGGACTGAGCACCCAGCACCCTGAGCACTGAGCACACAGCACCCTGAGCACTGAGCACCCAGTACCCTGAGTACTGAGCACCCAGCACCCTGAGCACTGAGCACCCAGCACCCTGAGTACTGCGCAAGCAGCACCCCGAGCACTGAGCACCCAGCACCCCAAGAATGAGCACCCAGCACCCCGAGTACTGAGCACCGAGCACCCTGAGCACTGAGTACCCAGCACCCTGAGCACTGAGCACCCAGCACCCTGAGTACTGAGCACCCAGCACCCTGAGTACTGAGAACCCAGCACCCTGATTAATGAGCACCGAGCACCCCGAGTACTGAGCACCCAGCACCCTGAGTACTGAGCACCCAGCACCCTGAGTACTGAACACCCAGCACCCTGAGCACTGAGCACTGAGCACCCTGAGCACTGAGTACTGAGCACCGAGCACCCCGAGCACTGAGCACCCAGCACCCGGAGTACTGAGCACCCAGCACCCTGAGTACTAAGCACCGAGCACCCTAAGTACTGAGCACCCAGCACCCTGAACACTGAACATACAGCACCCTGAGTACTGAGCACCTCGAGCACTGAGCACCCAGCACCCTGAGTACTGAGCACCGAGCACCCCGAGCACTGAGCACCCAGCACCCCGAGCACTGAGCACCCAGCACCCCGAGCACTGAGCACCCAGCACCGTGAGCACTCAGCACCCAGCACCCTGAGTACTGAGCACCCAGCACCCTGAGCACTGAGTACCCAGCACCCTGAGAACTGAGCACCCAGCACCCTGAGCACTGAGCACACAGCACCCTGAGCACTGAGCACCCAGCACCCTGAGTACTGAGCACTGAGCATTCAGCACCCCGAGTACTAAGCACCCAGCACCCTGAGTACTGAGCAATGAGCACCCAGCACCCCGAGCACTGAGCACCCAGCACCCTGATTAATGAGCACCGAGCACCCCGAGTACTGAGCACCCAGCACCCTGAGCACTGAGCACCAAGCACCCGAGTACTGAGCACCCAGCACCCTGAATACTGGGCAACCAACACCCTGAGTACTGAGCACCCAGCACCCTGAGCACTGAGCACCCAGCACCCCGAGCACTCAGCACCCAGCACCCTGAGTACTGAGCACCCAGCACCCTGAGCACTGAGCACCCAGCACCCTGAGCACTGAGCACCCAGCACCCTGAGCACTGAGCACGCAGCACCCTGAGTAGTGAGCACCCAACGTACTGATCATCGAGCACCCTGAGCACTGAGCACCCAGCACCCTGAGTACTGAGAACCGAGCACCCCGAGCACTGAGCACCCAGCACCCTGAGTACTGAGCTCCGAGCACCCCGAGCACTGAGCACCCAGCGCCCCGAGCACCGAGCACCCTGAGCACTGAGCACCCAGCATCCTGAGTACTGAGCACCCAGCACCCTGAGCACTGAACACCCTGAGGACTGAGCACCCAGCACCCTGAGCACTGAGCACACAGCACCCTGAGCACTGAGCACCCAGCACCCTGAGTACTGAGCACCCAGCACCCTGAGCACTGAGCACCCAGCACCCTGAGTACTGCGCAAGAATCACCCCGAGCACTGAGCACCCAGCACCCCAAGAATGAGCACCCAGCACCCCGAGTACTGAGCACCGAGCACCCTGAGCACTGAGTACCCAGCACCCTGAGCACTGAGCACCCAGCACCCTGAGTACTGAGCACTGAGCACGCAGCAACCCGAGCACTGAGCACCCAGCACCCTGAGTACTGAGCACTGAGCACCCAGCACCCCGAGCACTGAGCACCCAGCACCCTGAGCACTGAGCACCCAGCACCCGAGTACTGAGCACCCAGCACCCTGAGTACTGAGCACCCAGCACCCTGAGTACTGAGCACACAGCACCCCGAGTACTGAGCACCCAGCACCCTGAGTACTGAGCACCCAGCACCCTGAGCACTGAGCACCCAGCACCCCGAGCACTGAGCACCCAGCACCCTGAGTACTGAGCACCCAGCACCCTGAGCACTGAGCACCCAGCACCCTGAGCACTGAGCACCCAGCACCCTGAGCACTGAGCACCCAGCACCCTGAGTAGTGAGCACCCAACGTACTGAGCACCGAGCACCCCGAGCACTGAGCACCCAGCACGCTGAGCACTGAGCACCCAGCACCCTGAGCACTGAGCACCCAGCACCCGAGTACTGAGCACCCAGCACCCTGAGTACTGAGCACCCAGCACCCTGAGTACTGAGCACCCAGCACCCTGAGCACTGAGCACTGAACACCCTGAGCACTGAGCACCCAGCACACCGAGTACTGAGCACTGAGCACCCTGAGTACTGAGCACCAAGCACCCTAAGTACTGAGCACTGAGCACCCTCAGTACTGAGCACCCAGCACCCTGAGTACTGAGCACTGAGAACCCTGAGTACTGAGCACCGAGCACCCTGAGTACTGAGCACCCAGCACGCTGATCACTGAGCACCCAGGACCCTGAGCACTGAGCACCCAGCACCTTGAGTACTGAGCACCGAGCAACCCGAGCACTGAGCACACAGCACCCTGAGTACTGAGCACCCAGCACCCTGAGCACTGAGCACCCAGCACCCTGAGCACTGAGCACCCAGCACCCCGAGCACTGATCACCAAGCACCCTGAGTACTGAGCACCCAGCACCCTGAGCACTGAGCACCCAGCACCCTGAGTACTGAGCACCCAGCACCCTGAGTACTGAGCAACCAGCACCCTGAGCACTGAGCACTGAGCACCCAGCACCCTGAGCACTGAGCACTGAACACCCAGCACCCCGAGCACTGAGCACCCAGCACCCCGAGCACTGAGCACCCAGCACCCTGAGCACTGAGCAACCTGTGGACTGAACACCCAGCACCCTGAGCACTGAGCACCCAGCACCCTGAGTACTGAGCACCGATCACCCTGAGCACTGAGCACCCAGCACCCCGAGCACTGAGCACCCAGCACCCTGTGTACTGAGCTCCCAGCACCCCGAGCACTGAGCACCCAGTACCCTGAGTACTGAGCACCCTGAGTACTGAGCACCGATCACCCTGAGCACTGAGCTCCCAACACCCTGAGTACTGAGCACCCAGCACCCTGAGCACTGTGCGCCCAGCACCCTGAGTACTGAGCACCCAGAACCCTGAGCACTGAGCACCCAGCACCCTGAGTACTGAGCACCCAGCACCCTGAGCACTGAGCACCCAGCACCCTGAGTACTGCGCACCCAGCACCCCGAGCACTGAGCACCCAGCACCCCAAGAATGAGCACCCAGCACCCCGAGTACTGAGCACCGAGCACCCTGAGCACTGAGTACCCAGCACCCTGAGCACTGAGCACCCAGCACCCTGAGTACTGAGCACCCAGCACCCTGAGTACTGAGCACCCAGCACCCTGAGCAAAGAGCACCGAGCACCCCGAGTACTGAGCACCCAGCACCCTGAGTACTGAGCACCCAGCACCCTGAGTACTGAACACCCAGCACCCTGAGCACTGAGCACTGAGCACCCTGAGCACTGAGTACTGAGCACCGAGCACCCCGAGCACTGAGCACCCAGCACCCGGAGTACTGAGCACCCAGCACCCTGAGTACTAAGCACCGAGCAGCCTGAGTACTGAGCACACAGCACCCTGAGCACTGAGCACCCAGCACCCTGAGTACTGAGCACCTCGAGCACTGAGCACCCAGCACACTGAGTACTGAGCACCGAGCACATCGAGCACTGAGCACCCAGCACCCTGAGCACTGAGCACCCAGCACCCCGAGCACTGAGCACCCAGCACCCTGAGCACTGAGCACCCAGCACCCTGAGCACTGAGCACCCAGCACCCTGAGCACTGAGCACCCAGCACCCGAGTACTGAGCACTGAGCACCCAGCACACTGAGTACTGAGCACCGAGCACATCGAGCACTGAGCACCCAGCACCCTGAGCACTGAGTACCCAGCACCCTGAGCACTGAGCACCCAGCACCCTGAGCACTGAGCACCCAGCACCCTGAGCACTGAGCACCCAGCACCCTGAGTACTGAGCACTGAGCACCCAGCACCCTGAGTACTAAGCACCCAGCACGCTGAGTACTGAGCACTGAGCACCCAGCACCCTGAGCACTGAGCACCCAGCACCCTGAGCACTGAGCACCCAGCACCCGAGTACTGAGCACCCAGCACCCTGAGTACTGAGCACCCAGCACCCTGAGTACTGAGCACAAAGCACCCCGAGTACTGGGCAACCAACACCCTCAGTACTGAGCACCCAGCACCCTGAGCACTGAGCACCCAGCACCCCGAGCACTGAGCACCCAGCACCCTGAGCACTGAGCACCCAGCACCCTGAGCACTGAGCACGCAGCACCCTGAGTAGTGAGCACCCAACGTACTGAGCATCGAGCACCCTGAGCACTGAGCACCCAGCACCCTGAGTACTGAGAACCGAGCACCCCGAGCACTGAGCACCCAGCAAACTGAGTTCTGAGCTCCGAGCACCCCGAGCACTGAGCACCCAGCGCCCCGAGCACCGAGCACCCTGAGCACTGAGCACCCAGCACCCTGAGTACTGAGCACCCAGAACCCTGAGCACTGAACACCCTGAGGACTGAGCACCCAGCACCCTGAGCACTGAGCATACCGCACCCTGAGCACTGAGCACCCAGCACCCTGAGTACTGAGCACTGAGCACGCAGCAACCCGAGCATTGAGCACCCAGCACCCTGAGTACTGAGCACTGAGCACCCAGCACCCCGAGCACTGAGCACCCAGCACCCTGAGCACTGTGCACCCAGCACCCGAGTACTGAGCACGCAGCACCCTGAGTACTGAGCACCCAGCACCCTGAGTACTGAGCACACAGCACCCCGAGTACTGAGCACCCAGCACCCAGAGTACTGAGCACCCAGCACCCTGAGCACTGAGCACCCAGCACCCCGAGCACTGAGCACCCAGCACCCTGAGTACTGAGCACCCAGCACCCTGAGCACTGAGCACCCAGCACCCTGAGTAGTGAGCACCCAACGTACTGAGCACCGAGCACCCTGAGTAGTGAGCACCCAACGTACTGAGCCCCGAGCACCCCGAGCACTGAGCACCCAGCACCCTGAGCACTGAGCACCCAGCACCCTGAGCACTGAGCACCCAGCACCCGAGTACTGAGCACCCAGCACCCTGAGTACTGAGCACCCAGCACCCTGAGTACTGAGCACCCAGCACCCCGAGTACTGAGCAGCCAGCGCCCTGAGCACTGAGCACCCAGCACCCCGAGCACTGAGCACCCAGCACCCTGAGTACTGAGCACCCAGCACCCTGAGCACTGAACACCCTGAGGACTGAGCACCCAGCACCCTGAGCACTGAGCACACAGCACCCTGAGCACTGAGCACCCAGTACCCTGAGTACTGAGCACCCAGCACCCTGAGCACTGAGCACCCAGCACCCTGAGTACTGCGCAAGCAGCACCCCGAGCACTGAGCACCCAGCACCCCAAGAATGAGCACCCAGCACCCCGAGTACTGAGCACCGAGCACCCTGAGCACTGAGTACCCAGCACCCTGAGCACTGAGCACCCAGCACCCTGAGTACTGAGCACCCAGCACCCTGAGTACTGAGAACCCAGCACCCTGATTAATGAGCACCGAGCACCCCGAGTACTGAGCACCCAGCACCCTGAGTACTGAGCACCCAGCACCCTGAGTACTGAACACCCAGCACCCTGAGCACTGAGCACTGAGCACCCTGAGCACTGAGTACTGAGCACCGAGCACCCCGAGCACTGAGCACCCAGCACCCGGAGTACTGAGCACCCAGCACCCTGAGTACTAAGCACCGAGCACCCTAAGTACTGAGCACCCAGCACCCTGAACACTGAACATACAGCACCCTGAGTACTGAGCACCTCGAGCACTGAGCACCCAGCACCCTGAGTACTGAGCACCGAGCACCCCGAGCACTGAGCACCCAGCACCCCGAGCACTGAGCACCCAGCACCCCGAGCACTGAGCACCCAGCACCGTGAGCACTCAGCACCCAGCACCCTGAGTACTGAGCACCCAGCACCCTGAGCACTGAGTACCCAGCACCCTGAGAACTGAGCACCCAGCACCCTGAGCACTGAGCACACAGCACCCTGAGCACTGAGCACCCAGCACCCTGAGTACTGAGCACTGAGCATTCAGCACCCCGAGTACTAAGCACCCAGCACCCTGAGTACTGAGCAATGAGCACCCAGCACCCCGAGCACTGAGCACCCAGCACCCTGATTAATGAGCACCGAGCACCCCGAGTACTGAGCACCCAGCACCCTGAGCACTGAGCACCAAGCACCCGAGTACTGAGCACCCAGCACCCTGAATACTGGGCAACCAACACCCTGAGTACTGAGCACCCAGCACCCTGAGCACTGAGCACCCAGCACCCCGAGCACTCAGCACCCAGCACCCTGAGTACTGAGCACCCAGCACCCTGAGCACTGAGCACCCAGCACCCTGAGCACTGAGCACCCAGCACCCTGAGCACTGAGCACGCAGCACCCTGAGTAGTGAGCACCCAACGTACTGATCATCGAGCACCCTGAGCACTGAGCACCCAGCACCCTGAGTACTGAGAACCGAGCACCCCGAGCACTGAGCACCCAGCACCCTGAGTACTGAGCTCCGAGCACCCCGAGCACTGAGCACCCAGCGCCCCGAGCACCGAGCACCCTGAGCACTGAGCACCCAGCATCCTGAGTACTGAGCACCCAGCACCCTGAGCACTGAACACCCTGAGGACTGAGCACCCAGCACCCTGAGCACTGAGCACACAGCACCCTGAGCACTGAGCACCCAGCACCCTGAGTACTGAGCACCCAGCACCCTGAGCACTGAGCACCCAGCACCCTGAGTACTGCGCAAGAATCACCCCGAGCACTGAGCACCCAGCACCCCAAGAATGAGCACCCAGCACCCCGAGTACTGAGCACCGAGCACCCTGAGCACTGAGTACCCAGCACCCTGAGCACTGAGCACCCAGCACCCTGAGTACTGAGCACTGAGCACGCAGCAACCCGAGCACTGAGCACCCAGCACCCTGAGTACTGAGCACTGAGCACCCAGCACCCCGAGCACTGAGCACCCAGCACCCTGAGCACTGAGCACCCAGCACCCGAGTACTGAGCACCCAGCACCCTGAGTACTGAGCACCCAGCACCCTGAGTACTGAGCACACAGCACCCCGAGTACTGAGCACCCAGCACCCTGAGTACTGAGCACCCAGCACCCTGAGCACTGAGCACCCAGCACCCCGAGCACTGAGCACCCAGCACCCTGAGTACTGAGCACCCAGCACCCTGAGCACTGAGCACCCAGCACCCTGAGCACTGAGCACCCAGCACCCTGAGCACTGAGCACCCAGCACCCTGAGTAGTGAGCACCCAACGTACTGAGCACCGAGCACCCCGAGCACTGAGCACCCAGCACGCTGAGCACTGAGCACCCAGCACCCTGAGCACTGAGCACCCAGCACCCGAGTACTGAGCACCCAGCACCCTGAGTACTGAGCACCCAGCACCCTGAGTACTGAGCACCCAGCACCCTGAGCACTGAGCACTGAACACCCTGAGCACTGAGCACCCAGCACACCGAGTACTGAGCACTGAGCACCCTGAGTACTGAGCACCAAGCACCCTAAGTACTGAGCACTGAGCACCCTCAGTACTGAGCACCCAGCACCCTGAGTACTGAGCACTGAGAACCCTGAGTACTGAGCACCGAGCACCCTGAGTACTGAGCACCCAGCACGCTGATCACTGAGCACCCAGGACCCTGAGCACTGAGCACCCAGCACCTTGAGTACTGAGCACCGAGCAACCCGAGCACTGAGCACACAGCACCCTGAGTACTGAGCACCCAGCACCCTGAGCACTGAGCACCCAGCACCCTGAGCACTGAGCACCCAGCACCCCGAGCACTGATCACCAAGCACCCTGAGTACTGAGCACCCAGCACCCTGAGCACTGAGCACCCAGCACCCTGAGTACTGAGCACCCAGCACCCTGAGTACTGAGCAACCAGCACCCTGAGCACTGAGCACTGAGCACCCAGCACCCTGAGCACTGAGCACTGAACACCCAGCACCCCGAGCACTGAGCACCCAGCACCCCGAGCACTGAGCACCCAGCACCCTGAGCACTGAGCAACCTGTGGACTGAACACCCAGCACCCTGAGCACTGAGCACCCAGCACCCTGAGTACTGAGCACCGATCACCCTGAGCACTGAGCACCCAGCACCCCGAGCACTGAGCACCCAGCACCCTGTGTACTGAGCTCCCAGCACCCCGAGCACTGAGCACCCAGTACCCTGAGTACTGAGCACCCTGAGTACTGAGCACCGATCACCCTGAGCACTGAGCTCCCAACACCCTGAGTACTGAGCACCCAGCACCCTGAGCACTGTGCGCCCAGCACCCTGAGTACTGAGCACCCAGAACCCTGAGCACTGAGCACCCAGCACCCTGAGTACTGAGCACCCAGCACCCTGAGCACTGAGCACCCAGCACCCTGAGTACTGCGCACCCAGCACCCCGAGCACTGAGCACCCAGCACCCCAAGAATGAGCACCCAGCACCCCGAGTACTGAGCACCGAGCACCCTGAGCACTGAGTACCCAGCACCCTGAGCACTGAGCACCCAGCACCCTGAGTACTGAGCACCCAGCACCCTGAGTACTGAGCACCCAGCACCCTGAGCAAAGAGCACCGAGCACCCCGAGTACTGAGCACCCAGCACCCTGAGTACTGAGCACCCAGCACCCTGAGTACTGAACACCCAGCACCCTGAGCACTGAGCACTGAGCACCCTGAGCACTGAGTACTGAGCACCGAGCACCCCGAGCACTGAGCACCCAGCACCCGGAGTACTGAGCACCCAGCACCCTGAGTACTAAGCACCGAGCAGCCTGAGTACTGAGCACACAGCACCCTGAGCACTGAGCACCCAGCACCCTGAGTACTGAGCACCTCGAGCACTGAGCACCCAGCACACTGAGTACTGAGCACCGAGCACATCGAGCACTGAGCACCCAGCACCCTGAGCACTGAGCACCCAGCACCCCGAGCACTGAGCACCCAGCACCCTGAGCACTGAGCACCCAGCACCCTGAGCACTGAGCACCCAGCACCCTGAGCACTGAGCACCCAGCACCCGAGTACTGAGCACTGAGCACCCAGCACACTGAGTACTGAGCACCGAGCACATCGAGCACTGAGCACCCAGCACCCTGAGCACTGAGTACCCAGCACCCTGAGCACTGAGCACCCAGCACCCTGAGCACTGAGCACCCAGCACCCTGAGCACTGAGCACCCAGCACCCTGAGTACTGAGCACTGAGCACCCAGCACCCTGAGTACTAAGCACCCAGCACGCTGAGTACTGAGCACTGAGCACCCAGCACCCTGAGCACTGAGCACCCAGCACCCTGAGCACTGAGCACCCAGCACCCGAGTACTGAGCACCCAGCACCCTGAGTACTGAGCACCCAGCACCCTGAGTACTGAGCACAAAGCACCCCGAGTACTGGGCAACCAACACCCTCAGTACTGAGCACCCAGCACCCTGAGCACTGAGCACCCAGCACCCCGAGCACTGAGCACCCAGCACCCTGAGCACTGAGCACCCAGCACCCTGAGCACTGAGCACGCAGCACCCTGAGTAGTGAGCACCCAACGTACTGAGCATCGAGCACCCTGAGCACTGAGCACCCAGCACCCTGAGTACTGAGAACCGAGCACCCCGAGCACTGAGCACCCAGCAAACTGAGTTCTGAGCTCCGAGCACCCCGAGCACTGAGCACCCAGCGCCCCGAGCACCGAGCACCCTGAGCACTGAGCACCCAGCACCCTGAGTACTGAGCACCCAGAACCCTGAGCACTGAACACCCTGAGGACTGAGCACCCAGCACCCTGAGCACTGAGCATACCGCACCCTGAGCACTGAGCACCCAGCACCCTGAGTACTGAGCACTGAGCACGCAGCAACCCGAGCATTGAGCACCCAGCACCCTGAGTACTGAGCACTGAGCACCCAGCACCCCGAGCACTGAGCACCCAGCACCCTGAGCACTGTGCACCCAGCACCCGAGTACTGAGCACGCAGCACCCTGAGTACTGAGCACCCAGCACCCTGAGTACTGAGCACACAGCACCCCGAGTACTGAGCACCCAGCACCCAGAGTACTGAGCACCCAGCACCCTGAGCACTGAGCACCCAGCACCCCGAGCACTGAGCACCCAGCACCCTGAGTACTGAGCACCCAGCACCCTGAGCACTGAGCACCCAGCACCCTGAGTAGTGAGCACCCAACGTACTGAGCACCGAGCACCCTGAGTAGTGAGCACCCAACGTACTGAGCCCCGAGCACCCCGAGCACTGAGCACCCAGCACCCTGAGCACTGAGCACCCAGCACCCTGAGCACTGAGCACCCAGCACCCGAGTACTGAGCACCCAGCACCCTGAGTACTGAGCACCCAGCACCCTGAGTACTGAGCACCCAGCACCCCGAGTACTGAGCAGCCAGCGCCCTGAGCACTGAGCACCCAGCACCCCGAGCACTGAGCACTGAGCACCCTGAGCACTGAGCACCCAGCACACCGAGTACTGAGCACTGAGCACCCTGAGTACTGAGCACCAAGCACCCTAAGTACTGAGCACTGAGCACCCTCAGTACTGAGCACCCAGCACCCTGAGCACTTCGTACCCAGCACCCTGAGTACTGAGCACTGAGAACCCTGAGTACTGAGCACCGAGCACCCTGAGTACTGAGCACCCAGCACCCTGAGCACTGAGCACTGAACACCCAGCACCCCGAGCACTGAGCACCCAGTACCCCGAGCACTGAGCACCTAGCACCCTGAGCACTGAGCACCCTGTGGACTGAACACCCAGCACCCTGAGCACTGAGCACCCAGCACCCTGAGTACTGAGCACCGATCACCCTGAGCACTGAGCACCCAGCACCCCGAGCACTGAGCACCCAGCACCCTGAGTACTGAGCTCCCAGCACCCCGAGCACTGAGCACCCAGTACCCTGAGTACTGAGCACCCTGAGTACTGAGCACCGATCACCCTGAGCACTGAGCTCCCAACACCCTGAGTACTGAGCACCCAGCACCCTGAGCACTGTGCGCCCAGCACCCTGTGTACTGAGCACCCAGCACCCTGAGCACTGAGCACCCAGCACCCTGAGTACTGAGCACCCAGCACCCTGAGCACTGAGCACCCAGCACCCTGAGTACTGCGCACCCAGCACCCCGAGCACTGAGCACCCAGCACCCCAAGAATGATCACCCAGCACCCCGAGTACTGAGCACCGAGCACCCTGAGCACTGAGTACCCAGCACCCTGAGCACTGAGCACCCAGCACCCTGAGTACTGAGCACCCAGCACCCTGAGCAAAGAGCACCGAGCACCCCGAGTACTGAGCACCCAGCACCCTGAGTACTGAGCACCCAGCACCCTGAGTACTGAACACCCAGCACCCTGAGCACTGAGCACTGAGCACCCTGAGCACTGAGTACTGAGCACCGAGCATCCCGAGCACTGAGCACCCAGCACCCGGAGTACTGAGCACCCAGCACCCTGAGTACTAAGCACCGAGCACCCTGAGAACTGAGCACCCAGCACCCTGAGCACTGAGCACCCAGCACCCTGAGTACTGAGCACCTCGAGCACTGAGCACCCAGCACACTGAGTACTGAGCACCGAGCACATCGAGCACTGAGCACCCAGCACCCTGAGCACTGAGCACCCAGCACCCCGAGCACTGAGCACCCAGCACCCTGAGCACTGAGCACCCAGCACCCTGAGTACTGAGCACCCAGCACCCTGAGCACTGAGTACCCAGCACCCTGAGCACTGAGCACCCAGCACCCTGAGCACTGAGCACCCAGCACCCTGAGCACTGAGCACCCAGCACCCTGAGTACTGAGCACTGAGCACCCAGCACCCCGAGTACTAAGCACCCAGCACCCTGAGTACTGAGCACTGAGCACCCAGCACCCTGAGCACTGAGCACCCAGCACCCTGAGCACCCAGCACCCGAGTACTGAGCACCCAGCACCCTGAGTACTGAGCACCCAGCACCCTGAGTACTGAGCACAAAGCACCCCGAGTACTGGGCAACCAACACCCTGAGTACTGAGCACCCAGCGCCCTGAGCACTGAGCACCCAGCACCCCGAGCACTGAGCACCCAACACCCTGAGCACTGAGCACCCAGCACCCTGAGTACTGCGCTCCCAGCACCCCGATCACTGAGCACCCAGCACCCCAAGAATGAGCACCCAGCACCCCGAGTACTGAGCACCGAGCACCCTGAGCACTGAGTACCCAGCACCCTGAGCACTGAGCACCCAGCACCCTGAGTACTGAGCACCCAGCACCCTGAGCAAAGAGCACCGAGCACCCCGAGTACTGAGCACCCAGCACCCTGAGTACTGAGCACCCAGCACCCTGAGTACTGAACACCCAGCACCCTGAGCACTGAGCACTGAGCACCCTGAGCACTGAGTACTGAGCACCGAGCCCCCCGAGCACTGAGCACCCAGCACCCTGAGTAGTGAGCACCCAACGTACTGAGCACCGAGCACCCTGAGTAGTGAGCACCCAACGTACTGAGCCCCGAGCACCCCGAGCACTGAGCACCCAGCACCCTGAGCACTGAGCACCCAGCACCCTGAGCACTGAGCACCCAGCACCCGAGTACTGAGCACCCAGCACCCTGAGTACTGAGCACCCAGCACCCTGAGTACTGAGCACCCAGCACCCCGAGTACTGAGCAGCCAGCGCCCTGAGCACTGAGCACCCAGCACCCCGAGCACTGAGCACTGAGCACCCTGAGCACTGAGCACCCAGCACACCGAGTACTGAGCACTGAGCACCCTGAGTACTGAGCACCAAGCACCCTAAGTACTGAGCACTGAGCACCCTCAGTACTGAGCACCCAGCACCCTGAGCACTTCGTACCCAGCACCCTGAGTACTGAGCACTGAGAACCCTGAGTACTGAGCACCGAGCACCCTGAGTACTGAGCACCCAGCACCCTGAGCACTGAGCACTGAACACCCAGCACCCCGAGCACTGAGCACCCAGTACCCCGAGCACTGAGCACCTAGCACCCTGAGCACTGAGCACCCTGTGGACTGAACACCCAGCACCCTGAGCACTGAGCACCCAGCACCCTGAGTACTGAGCACCGATCACCCTGAGCACTGAGCACCCAGCACCCCGAGCACTGAGCACCCAGCACCCTGAGTACTGAGCTCCCAGCACCCCGAGCACTGAGCACCCAGTACCCTGAGTACTGAGCACCCTGAGTACTGAGCACCGATCACCCTGAGCACTGAGCTCCCAACACCCTGAGTACTGAGCACCCAGCACCCTGAGCACTGTGCGCCCAGCACCCTGTGTACTGAGCACCCAGCACCCTGAGCACTGAGCACCCAGCACCCTGAGTACTGAGCACCCAGCACCCTGAGCACTGAGCACCCAGCACCCTGAGTACTGCGCACCCAGCACCCCGAGCACTGAGCACCCAGCACCCCAAGAATGATCACCCAGCACCCCGAGTACTGAGCACCGAGCACCCTGAGCACTGAGTACCCAGCACCCTGAGCACTGAGCACCCAGCACCCTGAGTACTGAGCACCCAGCACCCTGAGCAAAGAGCACCGAGCACCCCGAGTACTGAGCACCCAGCACCCTGAGTACTGAGCACCCAGCACCCTGAGTACTGAACACCCAGCACCCTGAGCACTGAGCACTGAGCACCCTGAGCACTGAGTACTGAGCACCGAGCCCCCCGAGCACTGAGCACCCAGCACCCGGAGTACTGAGCACCCAGCACCCTGAGTACTAAGCACCGAGCACCCTGAGAACTGAGCACCCAGCACCCTGAGCACTGAGCACCCAGCACCCTGAGTACTGAGCACCTCGAGCACTGAGCACCCAGCACACTGAGTACTGAGCACCGAGCACATCGAGCACTGAGCACCCAGCACCCTGAGCACTGAGCACCCAGCACCCCGAGCACTGAGCACCCAGCACCCTGAGCACTGAGCACCCAGCACCCTGAGTACTGAGCACCCAGCACCCTGAGCACTGAGTACCCAGCACCCTGAGCACTGAGCACCCAGCACCCTGAGCACTGAGCACCCAGCACCCTGAGCACTGAGCACCCAGCACCCTGAGTACTGAGCACTGAGCACCCAGCACCCCGAGTACTAAGCACCCAGCACCCTGAGTACTGAGCACTGAGCACCCAGCACCCTGAGCACTGAGCACCCAGCACCCTGAGCACCCAGCACCCGAGTACTGAGCACCCAGCACCCTGAGTACTGAGCACCCAGCACCCTGAGTACTGAGCACAAAGCACCCCGAGTACTGGGCAACCAACACCCTGAGTACTGAGCACCCAGCGCCCTGAGCACTGAGCACCCAGCACCCCGAGCACTGAGCACCCAACACCCTGAGCACTGAGCACCCAGCACCCTGAGTACTGCGCTCCCAGCACCCCGATCACTGAGCACCCAGCACCCCAAGAATGAGCACCCAGCACCCCGAGTACTGAGCACCGAGCACCCTGAGCACTGAGTACCCAGCACCCTGAGCACTGAGCACCCAGCACCCTGAGTACTGAGCACCCAGCACCCTGAGCAAAGAGCACCGAGCACCCCGAGTACTGAGCACCCAGCACCCTGAGTACTGAGCACCCAGCACCCTGAGTACTGAACACCCAGCACCCTGAGCACTGAGCACTGAGCACCCTGAGCACTGAGTACTGAGCACCGAGCCCCCCGAGCACTGAGCACCCAGCACCCGGAGTACTGAGCACCCAGCACCCTGAGTACTAAGCACCGAGCACCCTGAGAACTGAGCACCCAGCACCCTGAGCACTGAGCACCCAGCACCCTGAGTACTGAGCACCTCGAGCACTGAGCACCCAGCACACTGAGTACTGAGCACCGAGCACATCGAGCACTGAGCACCCAGCACCCTGAGCACTGAGCACCCAGCACCCCGAGCACTGAGCACCCAGCACCCTGAGCACTGAGCACCCAGCACCCTGAGTACTGAGCACCCAGCACCCTGAGCACTGAGTACCCAGCACCCTGAGCACTGAGCACCCAGCACCCTGAGCACTGAGCACCCAGCACCCTGAGCACTGAGCACCCAGCACCCTGAGTACTGAGCACTGAGCACCCAGCACCCCGAGTACTAAGCACCCAGCACCCTGAGTACTGAGCACTGAGCACCCAGCACCCTGAGCACTGAGCACCCAGCACCCTGAGCACTGAGCACCCAGCACCCGAGTACTGAGCACCCAGCACCCTGAGTACTGAGCACCCAGCACCCTGAGTACTGAGCACAAAGCACCCCGAGTACTGGGCAACCAACACCCTGAGTACTGAGCACCCAGCGCCCTGAGCACTGAGCACCCAGCACCCCGAGCACTGAGCACCCAACACCCTGAGTACTGAGCACCCAGCACCCTGAGCACTGAGCACCCAGCACCCTGAGCACTGAGCACCCAGCACCCTGAGCACTGAGCACGCAGCACCCTGAGTAGTGAGCACCCAACGTACTGAGCATCGAGCACCCTGAGCACTGAGCACCCAGCACCCTGAGTACTGAGAACCGAGCACCCCGAGCACTGAGCACCCAGCACCCTGAGTACTGAGCTCCGAGTACCCCGAGCACTGAGCACCCAGCGCCCCGAGCACCGAGCACCCTGAGCACTGAGCACCCAGCACCCTGAGTACTGAGCTCACAGCACCCTGAGCAATGAACACCCTGAGGACTGAGCACCCAGCACCCTGAGCACTGAGCACACAGCACCCTGAGCACTGAGCACCCAGCACCCTGAGTACTGAGCACTGAGCACGCAGCACCCCGAGCACTGAGCACCCAGCACCCTGAGTAATGAGCACTGAGCACCCAGCACCCCGAACACTGAGCACCCAGCACCCTGAGCACTGAGCACCCAGCACCCTGAGCACTGAGCACCCAGCATCCGAGTACTGAGCACCCAGCACCCTGAGTACTGAGCACCCAGCACCCTGAGTACTGAGCACCCAGCACACCGAGTACTGGGCAACCAACACCCTGAGTACTGAGCACCCAGCACCCTGAGCACTGAGCACCCAGCACCCCGAGCACTCAGCACCCAGCACCCTGAGTACTGAGCACCCAGCACCCTGAGCACTGAGCACCCAGCACCCTGAGCACTGAGCACCCAGCACCCTGAGCACTGAGCACGCAGCACCCTGAGTAGTGAGCACCCAACGTACTGAGCATCGAGCACCCTGAGCACTGAGCACCCAGCACCCTGAGTACTGAGAACCGAGCACCCCGAGCACTGAGCACCCAGCACCCTGAGTACTGAGCTCCGAGTACCCCGAGCGCTGAGCACCCAGCGCCCCGAGCACCGAGCACCCTGAGCACTGAGCGCCCAGCACCCTGAGTACTGAGCACCCAGCACCCTGAGCAATGAACACCCTGAGGACTGAGCACCCAGCACCCTGAGCACTGAGCACCCAGCACCCGAGTACTGAGCACCCAGCACCCTGAGTACTGAGCACCCAGCACCCTGAGTACTGAGCACAAAGCACCCCGAGTACTGGGCAACCAACACCCTGAGTACTGAGCACCCAGCACCCTGAGCACTGAGCACCCAGCACCCCGAGCACTCAGCACCCAGCACCCTGAGTACTGAGCACCCAGCACTCTGAGCACTGAGCACCCAGCACCCTGAGCACTGAGCAGCCAGCACCCTGAGCACTGAGCACGCTGCACCCTGACTAGTGAGCACCGAACGTACTGAGCATCGAGCACCCTGAGCACTGAGCACCCAGCACCCTGAGTACTGAGAACCGAGCACCCCGAGCACTGAGCACCCAGCACCCTGAGTACTGAGCTCCGAGCACCCCGAGCACTGAGCACCCAGCGCCCCGAGCACCGAGCACCCTGAGTACTGAGCACCCAGCACCCTGATCAATGAGCACCCAGCACCCTGAGCACTGAGCACCCAGCACCTTGAGTACTGAGCACCGAGCAACCCGAGCACTGAGCACCCAGCACCCTGAGTACTGAGCACCCAGCACGCTGAGCACTGAGCACCCAGCACCCTGAGCACTGAGCACCCAGCACCCTGAGTACTGAGCACCCAGCAACCTGAGCACTGAGCACCCAGCACCTTGAGTACTGAGCAACCAGCACTCTGAGCACTGAGCACGGGGCACCCAGCACCCTGAGCACTGAGCACTGAACACCCAGCACCCCGAGCACTGAGCACCCAGCACCCCGAGCACTGAGCACCCAGCACCCTGAGCACTGAGCACCCTGTGGACTGAACACCCAGCACCCTGAGCACTGAGCACCCAGCACCCTCAGTACTGAGCACCGATCACCCTGAGCACTGAGCACCCAGCACCCCGAGCACTGAGCACCCAGGACCCTGAGTACTGAGCTCCCAGCACCCCGAGCACTGAGCACCCAGTACCCTGAGTACTGAGCACCCTGAGTACTGAGCACCGATCACCCTGAGCACTGAGCTCCCAGCACCCTGTGTACTGAGCACCCAGCACCCTGAGCACTGTGCGCCCAGCACCCTGAGTACTGAGCACCCAGCACCCTGAGCACTGAGCACCCAGCACTCTGAGTACTGAGCACCCAGCACCCTGAGCACTGAGCACCCAGCACCCTGAGTACTGCGCAAGCAGCACCCCGAGCACTGAGCACCCAGCACCCCAAGAATGAGCACCAAGCTCCCCGAGTACTGAGCACCGAGCACCCTGAGCACTGAGTACCCAGCACCCTGAGCACTGAGCACCCAGCACCCTGAGTACTGAGCACCCAGCACCCTGAGTACTGAGCACCCAGCACCCTGAGCAATGAGCACCGAGCACCCCGAGTACTGAGCACCCAGCACCCTGAGTACTGAGCACCCAGCACCCTGAGTACTGAACACCCAGCACCCTGAGCACTGAGCACTGAGCACCCTGAGCACTGAGTACTGAGCACCGAGCACCCCGAGCACTGAGCACCCAGCACCCGGAGTACTGAGCACCCAGCACCCTGAGTACTAAGCACCGAGCACCCTGAGTACTGAGCACCCAGCACCCTGAACACTGAACATACAGCACACTGAGTACTGAGCACCTCGAGCACTGAGCACCCAGCACACTGAGTACTGAGCACCGAGCACCCCGAGTACTGAGCACCCAGCACCCCGAGCACTGAGCACCCAGCACCCCGAGCACAGAGCACCCAGCACCGTGAGCACTCAGCACCCAGCACCCTGAGTACTGAGCAGCCAGCACCCTGAGCACTGAGTACCCAGCACCCTGAGCACTGAGCACCCAGCACCCTGAGCACTGAGCACCCAGCACCCTGAGCACTGAGCACCCAGCACCCTGAGTACTGAGCACTGAGCATCCAGCACCCCGAGTACTAAGCACCCAGCACCCTGAGTACTGAGCACTGAGCACCCAGCACCCCGAGCACTGAGCACCCAGCACCCTGAGCACTGAACACCCAGCACCCGAGCACTGAGCACCCAGCACCCTGAGTACTGAGCACCCAGCACCCTGAGTACTGAGCACAAAGCACCCCGAGTACTGGGCAACCAACACCCTGAGTACTGAGCACCCAGCACCCTGAGCACTGAGCACCCAGCACACCGAGCACTGAGCACCCAGCACCCTGAGTACTGAGCACCCAGCACCCTGAGCACTAAGCACCCAGCACCCTGAGCACTGAGCACCCAGCACCCTGAGCACTGAACACGCAGCACCCTGAGTAGTGAGCACCCAACGTACTGAGCATCGAGCACCCTGAGCACTGAGCACCCAGCACCCTGAGTACTGAGAACCGAGCACCCCGAGCACTGAGCACCCAGCACCCTGAGTACTGAGCTCCGAGCACCCCGAGCACTGAGCACCCAGCGCCCCGAGCACCGAGCACCCTGAGCACTGAGCACCCAGCACCCTGAGTACTGAGCACCCAGCACCCTGAGCAATGAACACCCTGAGGACTGAGCACCCAGCACCCTGAGCACTGAGCACACAGCACCCTGAGCACTGAGCACCCAGCACCCTGAGTACTGAGCTCTGAGCACGCAGCACCCCGAGCACTGAGCACCCAGCACCCTGAGTACTGAGCACTGAGCACCCAGCACCCCGAGCACTGAGCACCCAGCACCCTGAGACCTGAGCACCCAGCACCCTGAGTACTGAGCACACAGCACC
Source organism: Microtus oregoni (assembly GCF_018167655.1). Taxonomy (NCBI): domain Eukaryota; kingdom Metazoa; phylum Chordata; class Mammalia; order Rodentia; family Cricetidae; genus Microtus; species Microtus oregoni. Next base: position 9,796,125 of record NW_024543811.1, on the reverse strand, counting down.
CTGAGCACTGAGCACCCAGCACCCTGAGCACTGAGCACCCAGCACCCTGAGTACTGAGCACTGAGCACCCAGCACCCCGAGCACTGAGCACCCAGCACCCTGAGCACTGAGCACCCAGCACCCTGAGTACTGAGCACCCAGCACCCTGAGTACTGAGCTCACAGCACCCCGAGTACTGAGCACCCAGCACCCTGAGTACTGAGCACCCAGCACCCTGAGCACTGAGCACCCAGCACCCCGAGCACTGAGCACCCAGCACCCTGAGTACTGAGCACCCAGCACCCTGAGCACTTAGCACCCAGCACCCTGAGCACTGAGCACTGAGCACCCTGAGCACTGAGTACTGAGCACCGAGCACCCCGAGCACTGAGCACCCAGCACCCGGAGTACTGAGCACCCAGCACCCTGAGTACTAAGCACCGAGCACCCTGAGTACTGAGCACCCAGCACCCTGAGCACTGAGCACCCAGCACCCTGAGTACTGAGCACCTCGAGCACTGAGCACCCAGCACACTGAGTACTGAGCACCGAGCACATCGAGCACTGAGCACCCAGCACCCTGAGCACTGAGCACCCAGCACCCCGAGCACTGAGCACCCAGCACCCTGAGCACTGAGCACCCAGCACCCTGAGTACTGAGTACCCAGCACCCTGAGCACTGAGCACCCAGCACCCTGAGCACTGAGCACCCAGCACCCTGAGCACTGAGCACCCAGCACCCTGAGCACTGAGCACCCAGCACCCTGAGTACTGAGCACTGAGCACCCAGCACCCCGAGTACTAAGCACCCAGCACCCTGAGTACTGAGCACTGAGCACCCAGCACCCTGAGCACTGAGCACCCAGCACCCTGAGCACTGAGCACCCAGCACCCGAGTACTGAGCACCCAGCACCCTGAGTACTGAGCACCCAGCACCCTGAGTACTGAGCACAAAGCACCCCGAGTACTGGGCAACCAACACCCTGAGTACTGATCACCCAGCACCCTGAGCACTGAGCACCCAGCACCCCGAGCACTGAGCACCCAACACCCTGAGTACTGAGCACCCAGCACCCTGAGCACTGAGCACCCAGCACCCTGAGCACTGAGCACCCAGCACCCTGAGCACTGAGCACGCAGCACCCTGAGTAGTGAGCACCCAACGTACTGAGCATCGAGCACCCTGAGCACTGAGCACCCAGCACCCTGAGTACTGAGAACCGAGCACCCCGAGCACTGAGCACCCAGCACCATGAGTACTGAGCTCCGAGCACCCCGAGCACTGAGCACCCAGCGCCCCGAGCACCGAGCACCCTGAGCACTGAGCACCCAGCACCCTGAGTACTGAGCACCCAGCACCCTGAGCAATGAACACCCTGAGGACTGAGCACCCAGCACCCTGAGCACTGAGCACACAGCACCCTGAGCACTGAGCACCCAGCACCCTGAGTACTGAGCACTGAGCACGCAGCACCCCGAGCACTGAGCACCCAGCACCCTGAGTAATGAGCACTGAGCACCCAGCACCCTGAGCACTGAGCACGCAGCACCCCGACTAGTGAGCACCCAACGTACTGAGCATCGAGCACCCTGAGCACTGAGCACCCAGCACCCTGAGTACTGAGAACCGAGCACCCCGAGCACTGAGCACCCAGCACCCTGAGTACTGAGCTCCGAGCACCCCGAGCACTGAGCACCCAGCGCCCCGAGCACCGAGCACCCTGAGTACTGAGCACCGAGCACCCTGAGTACTGAGCACCCAGCACCCTGATCAATGAGCACCCAGCACCCTGAGCACTGAGCACCCAGCACCCTGAGCACTGAGCACCCAGCACCCGAGTAGTGAGCACCCAGCACCCTGAGTACTGAGCACCCAGCACCCTGAGTACTGAGCACAAAGCACCCCGAGTACTGGGCAACCAACACCCTGAGTACTGAGCACCCAGCACCCTGAGCACTGAGCACCCAGCAACCCGAGCACTCAGCACCCAGCACCCTGAGTACTGAGCACCCAGCACCCTGAGCACTGAGCACCCAGCACCCTGAGCACTGAGCACCCAGCACCCTGAGCACTGAGCACGCAGCACCCTGAGTAGTGAGCACCCAACGTACTGAGCATCGAGCACCCTGAGCACTGAGCACCCAGCACCCTGAGTACTGAGAACCGAGCACCCCGAGCACTGAGCACCCAGCACCCTGAGTACTGAGCTCCGAGTACCCCGAGCACTGAGCACCCAGCGCCCCGAGCACCGAGCACCCTGAGCACTGAGCGCCCAGCACCCTGAGTACTGAGCACCCAGCACCCTGAGCAATGAACACCCTGAGGACTGAGCACCCAGCACCCTGAGCACTGAGCACCCAGCACCCGAGTACTGAGCACCCACCACCCTGAGTACTGAGCACCCAGCACCCTGAGTACTGAGCACAAAGCACCCCGAGTACTGGGCAACCAACACCCTGAGCACTGAGCACCCAGCACCCCGAGCACTCAGCACCCAGCACCCTGAGTACTGAGCACCCAGCACCCTGAGCACTGAGCACCCAGCACCCTGAGCACTGAGCACCCAGCACCCTGAGCACTGAGCACGCAGCACCCCGACTAGTGAGCACCCAACGTACTGAGCATCGAGCACCCTGAGCACTGAGCACCCAGCACCCTGAGTACTGAGAACCGAGCACCCCGAGCACTGAGCACCCAGCACCCTGAGTACTGAGCTCCGAGCACCCCGAGCACTGAGCACTCAGCGCCCCGAGCACCGAGCACCCTGAGTACTGAGCACCGAGCACCCTGAGTACTGAGCACCCAGCACCCTGATCAATGAGCACCCAGCACCCTGAGCACTGAGCACCCAGCACCTTGAGTACTGAGCACCGAGCAACCCGAGCACTGAGCACCCAGCACCCTGAGTACTGAGCACCCAGCACGCTGTGCACTGAGCACCCAGCACCCTGAGCACTGAGCACCCAGCACCCTGAGTACTGAGCACCCAGCACCCTGAGCACTGAGCACCCAGCACCCTGAGTACTGAGCACCCAGCACCCTGAGTACTGAGCAACCAGCACCCTGAGCACTGAGCACTGGGCACCCAGCACCCTGAGCACTGAGCACTGAACACCCAGCACCCCGAGCACTGAGCACCCTGCACCCCGAGCACTGAGCACCCAGCACCCTGAGCACTGAGCACCCTGTGGACTGAACACCCAGCACCCTGAGCACTGAGCACCCAGCACCCTCAGTACTGAGCACCGATCACCCTGAGCACTGAGCACCCAGCACCCCGAGCACTGAGCACCCAGCACCCTGAGTACTGAGCTCCCAGCACCCCGAGCACTGAGCACCCAGTACCCTGAGTACTGAGCACCCTGAGTACTGAGCACCGATCACCCTGAGCACTGAGCTCCCAGCACCCTGTGTACTGAGCACCCAGCACCCTGAGCACTGTGCGCCCAGCACCCTGAGTACTGAGCACCCAGCACCCTGAGCACTGAGCACCCAGCACTCTGAGTACTGAGCACCCAGCACCCTGAGCACTGAGCACCCAGCACCCTGAGTTCTGCGCAAGCAGCACCCCGAGCACTGAGCACCCAGCACCCCAAGAATGAGCACCCAGCTCCCCGAGTACTGAGCACCGAGCACCCTGAGCACTGAGTACCCAGCACCCTGAGCACTGAGCACCCAGCACCCTGAGTACTGAGCACCCAGCACCCTGAGTACTGAGCACCCAGCACCCTGAGCAATGAGCACCGAGCACCCCGAGTACTGAGCACCCAGCACCCTGAGTACTGAGCACCCAGCACCCTGAGTACTGAACACCCAGCACCCTGAGCACTGAGCACTGAGCACCCAGCACCCGGAGTACTGAGCACCCAGCACCCTGAGTACTAAGCACCGAGCACCCTGAGTACTGAGCACCCAGCACCCTGAACACTGAACATACAGCACCCTGAGTACTGAGCACCTCGAGCACTGAGCACCCAGCACCCCGAGCACTGAGCACCCAGCACCCCGAGCACTGCGCACCCAGCACCGTGAGCACTCAGCACCCAGCACCCTGAGTACTGAGCACCCAGCACCCTGAGCACTGAGCACCCAGCACCCTGAGCACTGAGCACCCAGCACCCTGAGCACTGAGCACCCAGCACCCTGAGTACTGAGCACTGAGCATCCAGCACCCCGAGTACTAAGCACCCAGCACCCTGAGTACTGAGCACTGAGCACCCAGCACCCCGAGCACTGAGCACCCAGCACCCTGAGCACTGAGCACCCAGCACCCGAGTACTGAGCACCCAGCACCCTGAGTACTGAGCACCCAGCACCCTGAGTACTGAGCACAAAGCACCCCGAGTACTGGGCAACCAACACCCTGAGTACTGAGCACCCAGCACCCTGAGCACTGAGCACCCAGCACCCCGAGCACTGAGCACCCAGCACCCTGAGTACTGAGCACCCAGCACCCTGAGCACTGAGCACCCAGCACCCTGAGCACTGAGCACCCAGCACCCTGAGCACTGAACACGCAGCACCCTGAGTAGTGAGCACCCAACGTACTGAGCATCGAGCACCCTGAGCACTGAGCACCCAGCACCCTGAGTACTGAGAACCGAGCACCCCGAGCACTGAGCACCCAGCACCCTGAGTACTGAGCTCCGAGCACCCCGAGCACTGAGCACCCAGCGCCCCGAGCACCGAGCACCCTGAGCACTGAGCACCCAGCACCCTGAGTACTGAGCACCCAGCACCCTGAGCAATGAACACCCTGAGGACTGAGCAGCCAGCACCCTGAGCACTGAGCACACAGCACCCTGAGCACTGAGCACCCAGCACCCTGAGTACTGAGCTCTGAGCACGCAGCACCCCGAGCACTGAGCACCCAGCACCCTGAGTACTGAGCACTGAGCACCCAGCACCCCGAGCACTGAGCACCCAGCACCCTGAGCACTGAGCACCCAGCACCCTGAGTACTGAGCACACAGCACCCCGAGCACTGAGCAACCAGCACCCTGAGTACTGAGCACTGAGCACCCAGCACCCAGAGCACTGAGCACTCAGCACCCTGTGTACTGAGCACTGAGCACCCAGCACCCTGAGCACTGAGCACCCTGAGTACTGAGCACCCAGCACCCTGAGCACTGAGCACCCAGCACCCCGAGCACTGAGCACCCAGCACCCTGAGCACTGAGCACCCTGAGCACTGAGCACTGAGCACCCAGCACCCTGAGTACTGAGCACCCAACACTCTGAGCACTGAGCACCCAGCACGCTGAGTACTGAGCCCTGAGCACCCAGCACCCTGAGTACTGAGCACCCAGCACCCCGAGCACTGAGCACCCAGCAACCTGTGTACTGAGCATCGAGCACCCTGAGCACTGAGCAACCAGCACCCTGAGTACTGAGCACCCAGCACCCTGAGCACTGAGCACCCAGCACCCTGAGCACTGAGCACCCAGCACCCTGAGTACTGAGAACCGAGCACCCCGAGCACTGAGCACCCAGCACCATGAGTACTGAGCTCCGAGCACCCCGAGCACTGAGCACCCAGCGCCCCGAGCACCGAGCACCCTGAGCACTGAGCACCCAGCACCCTGAGTACTGAGCACCCAGCACCCTGAGCAATGAACACCCTGAGGACTGAGCACCCAGCACCCTGAGCACTGAGCACACAGCACCCTGAGCACTGAGCACCCAGCACCCTGAGTACTGAGCACTGAGCACGCAGCACCCCGAGCACTGAGCACCCAGCACCCTGAGTAATGAGCACTGAGCACCCAGCACCCTGAGCACTGAGCACGCAGCACCCCGACTAGTGAGCACCCAACGTACTGAGCATCGAGCACCCTGAGCACTGAGCACCCAGCACCCTGAGTACTGAGAACCGAGCACCCCGAGCACTGAGCACCCAGCACCCTGAGTACTGAGCTCCGAGCACCCCGAGCACTGAGCACCCAGCGCCCCGAGCACCGAGCACCCTGAGTACTGAGCACCGAGCACCCTGAGTACTGAGCACCCAGCACCCTGATCAATGAGCACCCAGCACCCTGAGCACTGAGCACCCAGCACCCTGAGCACTGAGCACCCAGCACCCGAGTAGTGAGCACCCAGCACCCTGAGTACTGAGCACCCAGCACCCTGAGTACTGAGCACAAAGCACCCCGAGTACTGGGCAACCAACACCCTGAGTACTGAGCACCCAGCACCCTGAGCACTGAGCACCCAGCAACCCGAGCACTCAGCACCCAGCACCCTGAGTACTGAGCACCCAGCACCCTGAGCACTGAGCACCCAGCACCCTGAGCACTGAGCACCCAGCACCCTGAGCACTGAGCACGCAGCACCCTGAGTAGTGAGCACCCAACGTACTGAGCATCGAGCACCCTGAGCACTGAGCACCCAGCACCCTGAGTACTGAGAACCGAGCACCCCGAGCACTGAGCACCCAGCACCCTGAGTACTGAGCTCCGAGTACCCCGAGCACTGAGCACCCAGCGCCCCGAGCACCGAGCACCCTGAGCACTGAGCGCCCAGCACCCTGAGTACTGAGCACCCAGCACCCTGAGCAATGAACACCCTGAGGACTGAGCACCCAGCACCCTGAGCACTGAGCACCCAGCACCCGAGTACTGAGCACCCACCACCCTGAGTACTGAGCACCCAGCACCCTGAGTACTGAGCACAAAGCACCCCGAGTACTGGGCAACCAACACCCTGAGCACTGAGCACCCAGCACCCCGAGCACTCAGCACCCAGCACCCTGAGTACTGAGCACCCAGCACCCTGAGCACTGAGCACCCAGCACCCTGAGCACTGAGCACCCAGCACCCTGAGCACTGAGCACGCAGCACCCCGACTAGTGAGCACCCAACGTACTGAGCATCGAGCACCCTGAGCACTGAGCACCCAGCACCCTGAGTACTGAGAACCGAGCACCCCGAGCACTGAGCACCCAGCACCCTGAGTACTGAGCTCCGAGCACCCCGAGCACTGAGCACTCAGCGCCCCGAGCACCGAGCACCCTGAGTACTGAGCACCGAGCACCCTGAGTACTGAGCACCCAGCACCCTGATCAATGAGCACCCAGCACCCTGAGCACTGAGCACCCAGCACCTTGAGTACTGAGCACCGAGCAACCCGAGCACTGAGCACCCAGCACCCTGAGTACTGAGCACCCAGCACGCTGTGCACTGAGCACCCAGCACCCTGAGCACTGAGCACCCAGCACCCTGAGTACTGAGCACCCAGCACCCTGAGCACTGAGCACCCAGCACCCTGAGTACTGAGCACCCAGCACCCTGAGTACTGAGCAACCAGCACCCTGAGCACTGAGCACTGGGCACCCAGCACCCTGAGCACTGAGCACTGAACACCCAGCACCCCGAGCACTGAGCACCCTACACCCCGAGCACTGAGCACCCAGCACCCTGAGCACTGAGCACCCTGTGGACTGAACACCCAGCACCCTGAGCACTGAGCACCCAGCACCCTCAGTACTGAGCACCGATCACCCTGAGCACTGAGCACCCAGCACCCCGAGCACTGAGCACCCAGCACCCTGAGTACTGAGCTCCCAGCACCCCGAGCACTGAGCACCCAGTACCCTGAGTACTGAGCACCCTGAGTACTGAGCACCGATCACCCTGAGCACTGAGCTCCCAGCACCCTGTGTACTGAGCACCCAGCACCCCAAGAATGAGCACCCAGCTCCCCGAGTACTGAGCACCGAGCACCCTGAGCACTGAGTACCCAGCACCCTGAGCACTGAGCACCCAGCACCCTGAGTACTGAGCACCCAGCACCCTGAGTACTGAGCACCCAGCACCCTGAGCAATGAGCACCGAGCACCCCGAGTACTGAGCACCCAGCACCCTGAGTACTGAGCACCCAGCACCCTGAGTACTGAACACCCAGCACCCTGAGCACTGAGCACTGAGCACCCAGCACCCGGAGTACTGAGCACCCAGCACCCTGAGTACTAAGCACCGAGCACCCTGAGTACTGAGCACCCAGCACCCTGAACACTGAACATACAGCACCCTGAGTACTGAGCACCTCGAGCACTGAGCACCCAGCACCCCGAGCACTGAGCACCCAGCACCCCGAGCACTGCGCACCCAGCACCGTGAGCACTCAGCACCCAGCACCCTGAGTACTGAGCACCCAGCACCCTGAGCACTGAGTACCCAGCACCCTGAGCACTGAGCACCCAGCACCCTGAGCACTGAGCACCCAGCACCCTGAGCACTGAGCACCCAGCACCCTGAGTACTGAGCACTGAGCATCCAGCACCCCGAGTACTAAGCACCCAGCACCCTGAGTACTGAGCACTGAGCACCCAGCACCCCGAGCACTGAGCACCCAGCACCCTGAGCACTGAGCACCCAGCACCCGAGTACTGAGCACCCAGCACCCTGAGTACTGAGCACCCAGCACCCTGAGTACTGAGCACAAAGCACCCCGAGTACTGGGCAACCAACACCCTGAGTACTGAGCACCCAGCACCCTGAGCACTGAGCACCCAGCACCCCGAGCACTGAGCACCCAGCACCCTGAGTACTGAGCACCCAGCACCCTGAGCACTGAGCACCCAGCACCCTGAGCACTGAGCACCCAGCACCCTGAGCACTGAACACGCAGCACCCTGAGTAGTGAGCACCCAACGTACTGAGCATCGAGCACCCTGAGCACTGAGCACCCAGCACCCTGAGTACTGAGAACCGAGCACCCCGAGCACTGAGCACCCAGCACCCTGAGTACTGAGCTCCGAGCACCCCGAGCACTGAGCACCCAGCGCCCCGAGCACCGAGCACCCTGAGCACTGAGCACCCAGCACCCTGAGTACTGAGCACCCAGCACCCTGAGCAATGAACACCCTGAGGACTGAGCAGCCAGCACCCTGAGCACTGAGCACACAGCACCCTGAGCACTGAGCACCCAGCACCCTGAGTACTGAGCTCTGAGCACGCAGCACCCCGAGCACTGAGCACCCAGCACCCTGAGTACTGAGCACTGAGCACCCAGCACCCCGAGCACTGAGCACCCAGCACCCTGAGCACTGAGCACCCAGCACCCTGAGTACTGAGCACACAGCACCCCGAGCACTGAGCAACCAGCACCCTGAGTACTGAGCACTGAGCACCCAGCACCCAGAGCACTGAGCACTCAGCACCCTGTGTACTGAGCACTGAGCACCCAGCACCCTGAGCACTGAGCACCCTGAGTACTGAGCACCCAGCACCCTGAGCACTGAGCACCCAGCACCCCGAGCACTGAGCACCCAGCACCCTGAGCACTGAGCAACCTGAGCACTGAGCACTGAGCACCCAGCACCCTGAGTACTGAGCACCCAACACTCTGAGCACTGAGCACCCAGCACGCTGAGTACTGAGCCCTGAGCACCCAGCACCCTGAGTACTGAGCACCCAGCACCCCGAGCACTGAGCACCCAGCAACCTGTGTACTGAGCATCGAGCACCCCGAGCACTGAGCAACCAGCACCCTGAGTACTGAGCACCCAGCACCCTGAGCACTGAGCACCCAGCACCCTGAGCACTGAGCACCCAGCACCCAGAGCACTGAGCACTGAGCACCCTGAGTACTGAGCACTGAGCACCCTGAGCACTGAGCACTGAGCACCCTGAGTACTGAGCACTGAGCACCCTGAGCACTGAGCACCCAGCACCCCGAGCAGTGAGCACCCAGCACCCCGAGCACTGAGCACCCAGCACCCCGAGCACTGAGCACCCAGCACCCCGAGCACTGAGCACCCAGCACCCTGAGCACTGAGCACCCAGCACCCCGAGCACCGAGCACCCTGAGTACTAAGCACCGAGCACCCTGAGCACTGAGCATCCAGCACCCTGAGCACTGAGCACCCAGCACCCTGAGTACTGAGCACCCAGCACCCCGAGCACTGAGCACCCAGCACCCTGAGTACTGAGCACCCAGCACCCTGATCACTGAGCATCGAGCACCCTGATCACTGAGCACCCAGCAACCTGAGGACTGAGCACCCAGCAACCCGAGCACTGAGCTCCCAGCACCCTGAGCACTGAGCACCCTGAGTACTGAGCACTGAGCACCCTGAGTACTGAGCACTGAGCACCCTGAATACTGAGCACCCAGCACCCTGAGTACTGAGCACACAGCACCCTGAGAACTGAGCACCGAGCACCCTGAGCACTGAGCACGCAGCACCCTGAGCACTGAGCACCCAGCACCCCGAGCAGTGAGCACCCAGCACCCTGAGCCCTGAGCACCGTGAGTACTGAGCACTGAGCACCCTGAATACTGAGCACCCAGCACCCTGAGTACTGAGCACCCAGCACCCTGAGTACTGAGCACCCAGCACCCTGAGCAATGAGCACCCTGAGTACTGAGCACCCAGCACCCTGAGCAATGAGCACCCAGCACCCTGAGTACTGAGCAACCAGCACCCTGAGCACTGAGCACCCAGCACCCTGAGTACTGAGCATCCAGCACCCTGAGCACTGAGCACCCAGCTCCCTGAGTACTGAGCACTGAGCACCCAGCACCCCGAGCACTGAGCACCCAGCACCCTGTGTACTGAGCACTGAGTACCCAGCACCCCGAGCACTGAGCACCCAGCACCCTGAGCACTGAGCACCCTGAGTACTGAGCACTGAGCACCCTGCACCCTGAGTTCTGAGCACCCAGCACCCTGAGCACTGAGCACCCTGATTACTGAGCACCGAGCACCCTGACCACTGAGCACCCAGCACGCTGAGTACTGAGCACTGAGCACCCTGAGCACTGAGCACCCAGCACCCTGAGTACTGAGCACCGAGCACCCTGAGTACTGAGCACCCAGCACTCTGAGCACTGAGCACCCAGCACCCTGAGCACTGAGCACTGAGCACCCCGAGTACTGAGCCCCGAGCACCCCGAGCACTGAGCACCCAGCACCCTGAGTACTGAGCACCCAGCACCCTGAGCACTGAGCACCCAGCACCCTGAGTCCTGAGCACCGAGCACCCTGAGTACTGAGCACGCAGGACCCTGAGTACTGAGCACCCAGCACCCTGAGTAGTGAGCACCCAGCATACTGAGCACCGAGCACGCAGCACCCTGAGTACTGAGCACCCAGCACCCTGAGCACTGAGCACCCAGCACCCTGAGTACTGAGCACTGAGCACCCCGAGTACTGAGCACCGAGCACCCCGAGCACTGAGCACCCAGCACCCCGAGCACTGAGCACCCTGAGTACTGAGCACCCAGCACCCTGAGCACTGAGCACCCAGCACCCTGAGCACTGAGCACCCAGCACCCTGAGCACTGAGCACCCTGCACCCTGAGTACTGGGCACCGAGCACCCCGAGCACTGATCACCCAGCACCCTGAGCACTGAGCACCCTTAGTACTGAGCACTGAGCACCCTGAGTACTGAGCACTGAGCACCCTGAGTACTGAGCACCCAGCACCCTGAGTACTGAGCACCCAGCACTCTGAGCAATGATCACCCTGAGTACTGAGCACCCAGCACCTTTCGCACTGAGCACCGAGCACGCCGTGCACTGGGCACCCAGCACCCTGAGTACTGAGCACCCAGCACCCTGAGCACTGAACACACAGCACCCTGAGTACTGAGCACCCCGAGCACTGAGCACCCAGCACCCTGAGTACTGAGCACCAAGCACCCCGAGCACTGAGCACCCAGCACCCCGAGCACTGAGCACCCAGCACCCCGAGCACTGAGCACCCAGCAAACTGAGTACTGAGCACCCAGCACCCTGAGTACTGAGCACCCAGCACCCCGAGCACTGAGCACCCAGCACCCTGAGCACTGAGCACCCAGCACGCTGAGCACTGAGCACCAAGCACCCCGAGCACTGAGCACCAAGCACCCTGAGTACTGAGCACTGAGCACCCAGCACCCCGAGCACTGAGCACTCAGCACCCTGAGTACTGAGCACTGAGCACCCAGCACCCCGAGCACTGAGCACCCAGCACCCTGAGCACTGAGCACCCAGCACCCGAGTACTGAGCACCCAGCACAATGAGTACTGAGCACCCAGCTCCCTGAGTACTGAGCACCCAGCACCCCGAGTACTGAGCACCCAGCACCCTGAGTACTGAGCACTCAGCACCATGAGCACTGAGGACGCAGCACCCTGAGTACTGAGCACCGAGCACCCTGAGTACTGAGCACCCAGCACCCTGACTACTGAGCACCCAGCACACTGAGTACTGAGCACCCAGCACCCTGAGCACTGATCACCCAGCACCCTGAGTACTGAGCACCGAGTACCCTGAGTACTGAGCACCAAGCACCCCGAGCACTGAGCACTCAGCACCCTGAGTACTGAGCACTGAGCACCCAGCACCCCGAGCACTGAGCACCCAGCACCCTGTGTACTGAGCACTGAGTACCCAGTACCCCGAACAATGAGAACCAGCACCCTGAGCAGTGAGCACCCAACACCGTGAGTACTGATCACACAGCACCCGAGCACTGAGCAACCAGCACCCTGAGCACTGAGCACCCAGCACGCTGAGTTCTGAGCACCCAGCACCCCGAGTACTGAGCACCCAGCACCCTGAGCACTGTGCAACCGGCACCCTGAGCACTGAGCACCGAGAACCCTGAGTACTGAGCACAGAGCACCCTGAGTACTGAGCACCCAGCACCCTGAGCACTGAGCACCCAGTACCCTGAGCACTGAGCACCCAGCACCCTGAGTACTGAGCACCCAGCACCCCGAGTACTGAGCACCCAGCACCCTGAGTACTGAGCACTCAGCACCCTGAGCACTGAGGACCCAGCACCCTGAGTACTGAGCACCGAGCACCCTGAGTACTGAGCACCCAGCACCCTGAGTAGTGAGCACCCAGCACACTGAGTACTGAGCACCCAGCACCCTGAGCACTGATCACCCAGCACCCTGAGTACTGAGCACCGAGTACCCTGAGTACTGAGCACCCAGCACCCCGAGCACTGAGCACTCAGCACCCTGAGTACTGAGCACTGAGCACCCAGCACCCCGAGCACTGAGCACCCAGCACCCTGTGTACTGAGCACTGAGTACCCAGTACCCCGAGCACTGAGAACCAGCACCCTGAGCAGTGAGCACCCAGCACCGCGAGTACTGAGCACACAGCACCCCGAGCACTGAGCAACCAGCACCCTGAGCACTGAGCACCCAGCACGCTGAGTACTGAGCACCCAGCACCCCGAGTACTGAGCACCCAGCACCCTGAGCACTGCACCCAGCACCCTGAGCACTGAGCACCGAGAACCCTGAGTACTGAGCACGGAGCACCCTGAGTACTGAGCGCCCAGCACCCTGAGCACTGAGCACCCAGCACCCTGAGTACTGAGCATCCAGCACCCTGAGCACTGAGCAGCCAGCACCCTGAGTACTGAGCATCCAGCACCCTGAGCACTGAGCAGCCAGCACCCTGAGTACTGAGCACTGAGCACCCAGCACCCAGAGCACTGAGCACTCAGCACCCTGTGTACTGAGCACTGAGGACCCAGCACCCTGAGCACTGAGCACCCTGAGTACTGAGCACCCAGTACCCTGAGCACTGAGCACCCAGCACCCCGAGCACTGAGCACCCAGCACCCTGAGCACTGAGCACTGAGCACCCTGAGTACTGAGCACTGAGCACCCTGAGCACTGAGCACCGAGCACCCTGAGTACTGAGCACTGAGCACCCTGAGCACTGAGCACCCAGCACCCTGAGTACTGAGCACCCAGCACCCTGAGCACTGAGCACCCAGCACGCTGAGTACTGAGCACTGAGCACCGTGAGTACTGAGTACCGAGCACCCTGAGTACTGAGCACCCAGCACCCTGAGCACTGAGCACCCAGCACAACGAGTACTGAGCACCCAGCACCCTGATTACTGAGCACCAAGCACCCCGAGCACTGAGCACCGAGCACCCCGAGCACTGAGCACCCAGCACCCCAAGCACTGAGCACCCAGCACCCTGAGTACTAAGCACCCAGCACCCTGAGTACTGAGCACCCAGCACCCCGAGCACTGAGCACCCAGCACCCTGAGTACTGAGCACTCAGCACCCTGAGCACTGAGCACCCAGCACCCTGAGTACTGAGCACCCAGTACCCTGAGTACTGAACACCCAGCACCCCGCGCACTGAGCACCCTGCACCCTGAGCACTGAGCAACGAGCACCCTGAGTACTGAGCACCCAGCACCCTGAGTACTGAGCACCCAGCACCCTGAGCACTGAGCACCCAGCACCCTGAGCACTGAGCACCCAGCACCCGGAGTACTGAGCACCCAGCACCGTGAGTACTGAACACCCAGCACCCTGAGCACTGAGCACTGAGCACCCAGCACCCTGAGCACTAAGCACTGAGCACCCAGCACCCTGAGCACTGAGCACCCAGCACCCCGAGCACTGAGCACCCAGCACCCTGAGCACCCAGCACCCTGAGCACTGAGCACCCTGAGCACTGAGCACTGAGCACCCAGCACCCTGAGTACTGAGCACCCAACACTCTGAGCACTGAGCACCCAGCACGCTGAGTACTGAGCCCTGAGCACCCAGCACCCTGAGTACTGAGCACCCAGCACCCCGAGCACTGAGCACCCAGCAACCTGTGTACTGAGCATCGAGCACCCCGAGCACTGAGCAACCAGCACCCTGAGTACTGAGCACCCAGCACCCTGAGCACTGAGCACCCAGCACCCTGAGCACTGAGCACCCAGCACCCAGAGCACTGAGCACTGAGCACCCTGAGTACTGAGCACTGAGCACCCTTAGCACTGAGCACTGAGCACCCTGAGTACTGAGCACTGAGCACCCTGAGCACTGAGCACCCAGCACCCCGAGCACTGAGCACCCAGCACCCCGAGCACTGAGCACCCAGCACCCCGAGCACAGAGCACCCAGCACCCCGAGCACTGAGCACCCAGCACCCTGAGCACTGAGCACCCAGCACCCCGATCACCGAGCACCCTGAGTACTAAGCACCGAGCACCCTGAGCACTGAGCATCCAGCACCCTGAGCACTGAGCACCCAGCACCCTGAGTACTGAGCACCCAGCACCCCGAGCACTGAGCACCCAGCACCCTGAGTACTGAGCACCCAGCACCCTGATCACTGAGCATCGAGCACCCTGATCACTGAGCACCCAGCTACCTGAGGACTGAGCACCCAGCAACCCGAGCACTGAGCTCCCAGCACCCTGAGCACTGAGCACCCTGAGTACTGAGCACTGAGCACCCTGAGTACTGAGCACTGAGCACCCTGAATACTGAGCACCCAGCACCCTGAGTACTGAGCACCCAGCACCCTGAGAACTGAGCACCGAGCACCCTGAGCACTGAGCACGCAGCACCCTGAGCACTGAGCACCCAGCACCCCGAGCAGTGAGCACCCAGCACCCTGAGCCCTAAGCACCGTGAGTACTGAACACTGAGAACCCTGAGTACTGAGCATCCAGCACCCTGAGTACTGAGCACCCAGCACCCTGAGTACTGAGCACCCAGCACCCTGAGCAATGAGCACCCAGCACCCTGAGTACTGAGCAACCAGCACCCTGAGCACTGAGCACCCAGCACCCTGAGTACTGAGCATCCAGCACCCTGAGCACTGAGCACCCAGCTCCCTGAGTACTGAGCACTGAGCACCCAGCACCCCGAGCACTGAGCACCCAGCACCCTGTGTACTGAGCACTGAGTACCCAGCACCCCGAGCACTGAGCACCCAGCACCCTGAGCACTGAGCACCCTGAGTACTGAGCACTGAGCACCCTGCACCCTGAGTACTGAGCACCCAGCACCCTGAGCACTGAGCACCCTGAGTACTGAGCACCGAGCACCCTGACCACTGAGCACCCAGAACGCTGAGTACTGAGCACTGAGCACCCTGAGCACTGAGCACCCAGCACCCTGAGTACTGAGCACCGAGCACCCTGAGTACTGAGCATCCAGCACTCTGAGCACTGAGCACCCAGCACCCTGAGCACTGAGCACTGAGCACCCCGAGTACTGAGCACCGAGCACCCCGAGCACTGAGCACCCAGCACCCTGAGTACTGAGCACCCAGCACCCTGAGCACTGAGCACCCAGCACCCTGAGTCCTGAGCACCGAGCACCCTGAGTACTGAGCACGCAGGACCCTGAGTACTGAGCACCCAGCACCCTGAGTAGTGAGCACCCAGCATACTGAGCACCGAGCACGCAGCACACTGAGTACTGAGCACCCAGCACCCTGAGCACTGAGCACCCAGCACCCTGAGTACTGAGCACTGAGCACCCCGAGTACTGAGCACCGAGCACCCCGAGCACTGAGCACCCAGCACCCCGAGCACTGAGCACCCTGAGTACTGAGCACCCAGCACCCTGAGCACTGAGCACCCAGCACCCTGAGCACTGAGCACCCAGCACCGTGAGCACTGAGCACCCTGCACCCTGAGTACTGGGCACCGAGCACCCCGAGCACTGATCACCCAGCACCCTGAGCACTGAGCACCCTTAGTACTGAGCACTGAGCACCCTGAGTACTGAGCACTGAGCACCCTGAGTACTGAGCACCCAGCACCCTGAGTACTGAGCACCCAGCACTCTGAGCAATGATCACCCTGAGTACTGAGCACCCAGCACCTTGAGCACTGAGCACCGAGCACGCCGTGCACTGGGCACCCAGCACCCGGAGTACTGAGCACCCAGCACCCTGAGTACTAAGCACCGAGCACCCTGAGTACTGAGCACCCAGCACCCTGAGCACTGAACACATAGCACCCTGAGTACTGAGCACCCCGAGCACTGAGCACCCAGCACCCTGAGTACTGAGCACCAAGCACCCCGAGCACTGAGCACCCAGCACCCCGAGCACTGAGCACCCAGCACCCCGAGCACTGAGCACCCAGCAACCTGAGTACTGAGCACCCAGCACCCTGAGTACTGAGCACCCAGCACCCCGAGCACTGAGCACCCAGCACCCTGAGCACTGAGCACCCAGCACGCTGAGCACTGAGCACCAAGCACCCCGAGCACTGAGCACCAAGCACCCTGAGTACTGAGCACTGAGCACCCAGCACCCCGAGCCCTGAGCACCCAGCACCCTGTGTACTGAGCACTGAGTACCCAGTACCCCGAGCACTGAGAACCAGCACCCTGAGCAGTGAGCACCCAGCACCGCGAGTACTGAGCACACAGCACCCCGAGCACTGAGCAACCAGCACCCTGAGCACTGAGCACCCAGCACGCTGAGTACTGAGCACCCAGCACCCCGAGTACTGAGCACCCAGCACCCTGAGCACTGCACCCAGCACCCTGAGCACTGAGCACCGAGAACCCTGAGTACTGAGCACGGAGCACCCTGAGTACTGAGCGCCCAGCACCCTGAGCACTGAGCACCCAGCACCCTGAATACTGAGCATCCAGCACCCTGAGCACTGAGCAGCCAGCACCCTGAGTACTGAGCATCCAGCACCCTGAGCACTGAGCAGCCAGCACCCTGAGTACTGAGCACTGAGCACCCAGCACCCAGAGCACTGAGCACTCAGCACCCTGTGTACTGAGCACTGAGCACCCAGCACCCTGAGCACTGAGCACCCTGAGTACTGAGCACCCAGTACCCTGAGCACTGAGCACCCAGCACCCCGAGCACTGAGCACCCAGCACCCTGAGCACTGAGCACTGAGCACCCTGAGTACTGAGCACTGAGCACCCTGAGCACTGAGCACCGAGCACCCTGAGTACTGAGCACTGAGCACCCTGAGCACTGAGCACCCAGCACCCTGAGTACTGAGCACCCAGCACCCTGAGCACTGAGCACCCAGCACGCTGAGTACTGAGCACTGAGCACCGTGAGTACTGAGTACCGAGCACCCTGAGTACTGAGCACCCAGCACCCTGAGCACTGAGCACCCAGCACAACGAGTACTGAGCACCCAGCACCCTGATTACTGAGCACCAAGCACCCCGAGCACTGAGCACCGAGCACCCCGAGCACTGAGCACCCAGCACCCCAAGCACTGAGCACCCAGCACCCTGAGTACTAAGCACCCAGCACCCTGAGTACTGAGCACCCAGCACCCTGAGCACTGAGCACCCAGCACCCTGAGTACTGAGCACTCAGCACCCTGAGCACTGAGCACCCAGCACCCTGAGTACTGAGCACCCAGTACCCTGAGTACTGAACACCCAGCACCCCGCGCACTGAGCACCCAGCACCCTGAGCACTGAGCAACGAGCACCCTGAGTACTGAGCACCCAGCACCCTGAGTACTGAGCACCCAGCACCCTGAGCACTGAGCACCCAGCACCCTGAGCACTGAGCACCCAGCACCCGGAGTACTGAGCACCCAGCACCGTGAGTACTGAACACCCAGCACCCTGAGCACTGAGCACTGAGCACCCAGCACCCTGAGCACTAAGCACTGAGCACCCAGCACCCTGAGCACTGAGCACCCAGCACCCCGAGCACTGAGCACCCAGCACCCTGAGCACCCAGCACCCTGAGCACTGAGCACCCTGAGCACTGAGCACTGAGCACCCAGCACCCTGAGTACTGAGCACCCAACACTCTGAGCACTGAGCACCCAGCACGCTGAGTACTGAGCCCTGAGCACCCAGCACCCTGAGTACTGAGCACCCAGCACGCCGAGCACTGAGCACCCAGCAACCTGTGTACTGAGCATCGAGCACCCCGAGCACTGAGCAACCAGCACCCTGAGTACTGAGCACCCAGCACCCTGAGCACTGAGCACCCAGCACCCTGAGCACTGAGCACCCAGCACCCAGAGCACTGAGCACTGAGCACCCTGAGTACTGAGCACTGAGCACCCTGAGCACTGAGCACTGAGCACCCTGAGTACTGAGCACTGAGCACCCTGAGCACTGAGCACCCAGCACCCCGAGCACTGAGCACCCAGCACCCCGAGCACTGAGCACCCAGCACCCCGAGCACAGAGCACCCAGCACCCCGAGCACTGAGCACCCAGCACCCTGAGCACTGAGCACCCAGCACCCCGAGCACCGAGCACCCTGAGTACTAAGCACCGAGCACCCTGAGCACTGAGCATCCAGCACCCTGAGCACTGAGCACCCAGCACCCTGAGTACTGAGCACCCAGCACCCCGAGCACTGAGCACCCAGCACCCTGAGTACTGAGCACCCAGCACCCTGATCACTGAGCATCGAGCACCCTGATCACTGAGCACCCAGCAACCTGAGGACTGAGCACCCAGCAACCCGAGCACTGAGCTCCCAGCACCCTGAGCACTGAGCACCCTGAGTACTGAGCACTGAGCACCCTGAGTACTGAGCACTGAGCACCCTGAATACTGAGCACCCAGCACCCTGAGTACTGAGCACCCAGCACCCTGAGAACTGAGCACCGAGCACCCTGAGCACTGAGCACGCAGCACCCTGAGCACTGAGCACCCAGCACCCCGAGCAGTGAGCACCCAGCACCCTGAGCCCTGAGCACCGTGAGTACTGAACACTGAGAACCCTGAGTACTGAGCATCCAGCACCCTGAGTACTGAGCACCCAGCACCCTGAGTACTGAGCACCCAGCACCCTGAGCAATGAGCACCCAGCACCCTGAGTACTGAGCAACCAGCACCCTGAGCACTGAGCACCCAGCACCCTGAGTACTGAGCATCCAGCACCCTGAGCACTGAGCACCCAGCTCCCTGAGTACTGAGCACTGAGCACCCAGCACCCCGAGCACTGAGCACCCAGCACCCTGTGTACTGAGCACTGAGTACCCAGCACCCCGAGCACTGAGCACCCAGCACCCTGAGCACTGAGCACCCTGAGTACTGAGCACTGAGCACCCTGCACCCTGAGTACTGAGCACCCAGCACCCTGAGCACTGAGCACCCTGAGTACTGAGCACCGAGCACCCTGACCACTGAGCACCCAGCACGCTGAGTACTGAGCACTGAGCACCCTGAGCACTGAGCACCCAGCACCCTGAGTACTGAGCACCGAGCACCCTGAGTACTGAGCACCCAGCACTCTGAGCACTGAGCACCCAGCACCCTGAGCACTGAGCACTGAGCACCCCGAGTACTGAGCACCGAGCACCCCGAGCACTGAGCACCCAGCACCCTGAGTACTGAGCACCCAGCACCCTGAGCACTGAGCACCCAGCACCCTGAGTCCTGAGCACCGAGCACCCTGAGTACTGAGCACGCAGGACCCTGAGTACTGAGCACCCAGCACCCTGAGTAGTGAGCACCCAGCATACTGAGCACCGAGCACGCAGCACCCTGAGTACTGAGCACCCAGCACCCTGAGCACTGAGCACCCAGCACCCTGAGTACTGAGCACTGAGCACCCCGAGTACTGAGCACCGAGCACCCCGAGCACTGAGCACCCAGCACCCCGAGCACTGAGCACCCTGAGTACTGAGCACCCAGCACCCTGAGCACTGAGCACCCAGCACCCTGAGCACTGAGCACCCAGCACCGTGAGCACTGAGCACCCTGCACCCTGAGTACTGGGCACCGAGCACCCCGAGCACTGATCACCCAGCACCCTGAGCACTGAGCACCCTTAGTACTGAGCACTGAGCACCCTGAGTACTGAGCACTGAGCACCCTGAGTACTGAGCACCCAGCACCCTGAGTACTGAGCACCCAGCACTCTGAGCAATGATCACCCTGAGTACTGAGCACCCAGCACCTTGAGCACTGAGCACCGAGCACGCCGTGCACTGGGCACCCAGCACCCGGAGTACTGAGCACCCAGCACCCTGAGTACTAAGCACCGAGCACCCTGAGTACTGAGCACCCAGCACCCTGAGCACTGAACACATAGCACCCTGAGTACTGAGCACCCCGAGCACTGAGCACCCAGCACCCTGAGTACTGAGCACCAAGCACCCCGAGCACTGAGCACCCAGCACCCCGAGCACTGAGCACCCAGCACCCCGAGCACTGAGCACCCAGCAACCTGAGTACTGAGCACCCAGCACCCTGAGTACTGAGCACCCAGCACCCCGAGCACTGAGCACCCAGCACCCTGAGCACTGAGCACCCAGCACGCTGACCACTGAGCACCAAGCACCCCGAGCACTGAGCACCAAGCACCCTGAGTACTGAGCACTGAGCACCCAGCACCCCGAGCACTGAGCACTCAGCACCCTGAGTACTGAGCACTGAGCACCCAGCACCCCGAGCACTGAGCACCCAGCACCCTGAGCACTGAGCACCCAGCACCCGAGTACTGAGCACCCAGCACAATGAGTACTGAGCACCCAGCTCCCTGAGTACTGAGCACCCAGCACCCCGAGTACTGAGCACCAAGCACCCTGAGTACTGAGCACTCAGCACCCTGAGCACTGAGGACGCAGCACCCTGAGTACTGAGCACCGAGCACCCTGAGTACTGAGCACCCAGCACCCTGAGTACTGAGCACCCAGCACACTGAGTACTGAGCACCCAGCACCCTGAGCACTGATCACCCAGCACCCTGAGTACTGAGCACCGAGTACCCTGAGTACTGAGCACCAAGCACCCCGAGCACTGAGCACTCAGCACCCTGAGTACTGAGCACTGAGCACCCAGCACCCCGAGCACTGAGCACCCAGCACCCTGTGTACTGAGCACTGAGTACCCAGTACCCCGAACAATGAGAACCAGCACCCTGAGCAGTGAGCACCCAACACCGTGAGTACTGATCACACAGCACCCGAGCACTGAGCAACCAGCACCCTGAGCACTGAGCACCCAGCACGCTGAGTACTTAGCACCCAGCACCCCGAGTACTGAGCACCCAGCACCCTGAGCACTGTGCAACCGGCACCCTGAGCACTGAGCACCGAGAACCCTGAGTACTGAGCACAGAGCACCCTGAGTACTGAGCACCCAGCACCCTGAGCACTGAGCACCCAGTACCCTGAGCACTGAGCACCCAGCACCCTGAGTACTGAGCACCCAGCACCCCGAGTACTGAGCACCCAGCACCCTGAGCACTGAGGACCCAGCACCCTGAGTACTGAGCACCGAGCACCCTGAGTACTGAGCACCCAGCACCCTGAGTAGTGAGCACCCAGCACACTGAGTACTGAGCACCCAGCACCCTGAGCACTGATCACCCAGCACCCTGAGTACTGAGCACCGAGTACCCTGAGTACTGAGCACCCAGCACCCCGAGCACTGAGCACCCAGCACCCTGAGTACTGAGCACCCAGCACCCCGAGTACTGAGCACCCAGCACCCTGAGTACTGAGCACCCAGCAACCCGAGCACTGAGCAACCAGTACCCGGAGTACTGAGCACCCTGAGTACTGAGCACTGAGCACCGAGCACCCTGAGTACTGAGCACCCTGTGGACTGAGCACCCAGCACCCTGAGCACTGAGCACCCAGCACCCTGAGCACTGAGCACCCAGGTCCCTGAGCACTGGGCACGCAGCACCCCAAGCACTGAGCACCCAGCACCCTGAGTACTGAGCACAGAGCACCCTGAGCACTGAGCACCCAGCACCCTGAGTACTGAGCACCCAGCACCCTGAGTACTGAGCAACCAGCACCCTGAGCACTGAGCACTGAGCACCGAGCACCCTGAGCACTGAGCACTGAGCACCCAGCACCACAGCCCTGAGCACCCAGCACCCTGAGCACTGAGCACCCAGCACCCTGAGTACTGAGCAACCAGCAACCTGAGTACTGAGCACCCAGCACCCTGAGTACTGAGCACTCAGCACCCTGAGTACTGAGCACCCAGCACCCTGAGCACTGAGCACCCAGCACCCCGAGTACTGAGCACCCTGCACACAGAGTACTGAGCAACGAGCACCCCGAGCAATGAGCACCCAGCACCCTGAGTACTGAGCACCCAGCACCCTGAGTACTGAGCACTGAGCACCCTGAGTACTGAGCACCCAGCACCCCGAGCACTGAGCACCCAGCAACCTGAGTACTGAGAACAGATCACCCTGAGTACTGAGCACCCAGCACCCTGAGTACTGAGTCCCCAGCACCCTGAGTACTGAGCACCCAGCACCCCGAGCACTGAGCACCCAGCACCCCGAGAATGAGCACCCAGCACCCTGAGTACTGAGAACCGAGCACCCGGAGTACTGAGCACCCAGCACCCTGAGTACTGAGCCCCCAGCACCCTGAGTACTGAGCACCCAGCAACCCGAGCACTGAGCACCCAGCACCCTGAGAATGAGCACCCAGCACCATGAGTACTGAGCACCCAGCACCATGAGTACTGAGCACTAAGCACCCAGAGCACTGAGAACCCAGCACCCCGAGCACGGAGCACCCAGGACCCCGAGCACTGAGAACTGAGCACCCAGCACCCTGAGTACTGAGCACCAAGCTCCCCGAGCACTGAGCACACTGAGTACTGAGCAACCAGCACCCCGATCACTGAGCACCCAGCACCCTGAGCACTGAGTACCCAGCACCCTGAGAACTGAGCACCCAGCACCCTGAGTACTGAGCACCCAGCACGCTGAGTATTGAGCACCCAGCACCCCGAGCACTGAGCACCCAGCACCCTGAGTACTGAGCACTGAGCACCCAGCACCCTGAGCACTGAGCACCCAGCACCCTGTGTACTGAGCACTGAGCACCCTGAGTACTAAGCACCCAGCACCCTGAGTACTGAGCACCCAGGACCCTGAGCACTGAGCACCGAGCAGCCCGAGCACTGAGCACCCAGCACCCTGAGCACTCAGCACCCAGCACCCCGAGCACTGAGCACCCAGCACCCTGAGCACGGAGCACCCCGACTACTGAGCACCCAGCACCCTGAGCACTGAGCACCCAGCACCCTGAGCACAGAGCACCCAGCACCCTGAGCACTGAGCACCCAGCACCCCGAGCACGGAGCACCCAGCACCCTGAGTACTGAGCACCCAACACCCAGAGTACTGAGCACCCCGCACCCTGAGCACTGAGCACCCAGCACCCAGAGTACTGAGCACCCAGCACCCTGAGTACTGAACACCCAGCACCCTGAGCACTGAGCACTGAGCACCCTGAGCACTGAGTACTGAGCACTGAGCACCCTGAGCACTGAGCACCCAGCACCCCGAGTACTGAGCACCCAGCACCCCGAGCACTGAGCACCCAGCGCCCCGAGCCATGAGCACCCAGCACCCCGAGCACTGAGAACTGAGCACCCTGAGCACTGAGCACCCAGCACCCCGAGTACTGAGCACTGAGCACCCTGAGTACTGAGCAACAAGCACCACGAGTACTGAGCACTGAGCACCCTGAGTACTGAGCACCCAGCACGCTGAGAACTGAGCACCCAGCACCCTGAGTACTGAGCACTGAGAACCCTGAGTACTGAGCACCGAGCACCCTGAGTACTGAGCACAGAGCACCCAGCACCCTGAGCACTGACCACTGAGCACCCAACACCCAGAGTACTGATCACCCAGCACCCTGAGAACTGAGCACCCAGCACCCTGAGCACTGAGCACCCAGCACCTTGAGCACTGAGCACTGAGCACCCAGCACCCCGAGCACTGAGCACCCAGCACCCCGAGCACTGAGCACCCAGCGCCCTGAGCACTGAGCACCCAGCACACTGAGCACTGAGCACCCAGCCCCCTGAGTACTGAGCACCCAGCACCATGAGTACTGAGCGCCCAGTACCCTGAGTACTGAGCACTCAGCACCCTGAGTACTGAGCACCGAGCACCCCGAGCACTGAGCACCAAGCACCCTGAGCACTGAGCACCCTGAGGACTGAGCACCCAGCACCCTGAGCACTGAGCACCCAGCACCCTGAGTACTGAGCACCGATCACCCTGAGCACTGAGCACCCAGAACCCCGAGCACTGAGCACCCAGCACCCTGAGTACTGAGCACCCAGCACCCTGAGCACTGAGCACCCAGCACCCTGAGTACTGAGCACCCTGAGTACTGAGCACCGATCACCCTGAGCACTGAGCACCCAGCACCCTGAGTACTGAGCACCCAGCACCCTGAGCACTGAGCACCCAGCACCCTGAACACTGAGCACCCAGCACCCTGAGTACTGAGCACCCAGCACCCTGAGCACGGAGCACCCAGGACCCCGAGCACTGAGTACTGAGCACCCAGCACCCTGAGTACTGAGCACCGAGCTCCCCGAGCACTGAGCACCCAGCACCCTGAGCACTGAGCACCCAGCACCCTGAGCACTGAGCACCCAGCACCCTGAGTACTGAGCACCCAGCACGCAGAGTACTGAGCACTCAGCACCCTGAGCACTGAGCACCCAGCACCCTGAGTACTGAGCACTGAGCACCCAGCACCCCGAGCACTGAGCACCCAGCACCCCGAGCACTGAGCATGGAGCACCCTGAGGACTGAGCACCCCGCACCCTGAGCACTGAGCATGGAGCACCCCGAGGACTGAGCACCCCGCACCCTGAGCACTGAGGACCCAGCACCTTGAGTACTGAGCACCGAGCACCCCGAGCACTGAGCACCCAGCACCCTGAGTACTGAGCACACAGCACCCTGAGCACTGAGCACCCAGCACCCTGAGCACTGAGCACCCAGCACCCCGAGCACTGAGCACCCAGCACCCTGAGTACTGAGCATCCAACACCCAGAGTACTGAGCACCCAGCAGCCTGAGAACTGAGCACCCAGCACTCTGAGTACTGAGCACCCAGCACCCTGAGTACTGAGCACCCAGCACCCTGAGCACTGAGCACTGAGCACCCAGCACCCTGAGCACTGAGCACTGACCACCCAGCACCCCGAGAACTGAGCACCCAGCACCCCGAGCACTGAGCACCCAGCACCCTGAGCACTGAGCACCCAGCACCCTGAGCACTGAGCACCCAGCCCCCTGAGTACTGAGCACCCAGCACCATGAGTACTGAGCACCCAGCACCCTGAGTACTGAGCACTCAGCACCCTGAGTACTGAGCACCGAGCACCCCGAGCACTGAGCTCCCTGCACCCTGAGCACTGAGCACCCTGAGGACTGAGCACCCAGCAACCTGAGCACTGAGCACCCAGCACCCTGAGTACTGAGCACCGATCACCCTGAGCACTGAGCACCCAGCACCCCGAGCACTGAGCACCCAGCACCCTGAGTACTGAGCACCCAGCACCCTGAGCACTGAGCACCCAGCACCCTGAGTACTGAGCACCCTGAGTACTGAGCAACGATCACCCTGAGCACTGAGCACCCAGCACCCTGAGTACTGAGCACCCAGCACCCTTAGCACTGAGCACCCAGCACCCTGAGCACTGAGCACCCAGCACCCTGAGTTATGAGCACCCAGAACACTGAGTACTGAGTATAAAGCACCCTGAGCACTGAGCACCCAGCACCCTGAGTACTGAGCACCGAGCACCCTGAGTACTGAGCACCCAGCACCCTGAGTACTGAGCACCCAGCAGCCTGAGCACTGAGCACCCAGCACCCTAAGTACTGAGCACCCAGCACCCTGAGTACTGAGCACCCAGCACCCTGAGTACTGAGCACCCAGCACCCTGAGCTCTGAGCACCCAGCACCCTGAGTACTGAGCACCGAGCACCCCGAGCACTGAGCAACCAGCACCCTGAGTACTGAGCACTGAGCACCCTGAGTACTAAGCACCGAACACCCTGAGTACTGAGCACCCAGCACCCTGAGGACTGAGCACCCAGCACCCTGAGCACTGAGCACCCAACACCCTGAGTAATGAGCACCCAGCACCCTGAGTACTGAGCACCCAGCACCCTGAGCACTGAGCACCCAGCACCCCGAGCACTGAGCATCCAGCACCCCGAGCACTGAGCACCCAGCACCCCGAGCACTGAGCACCCAGCACCCCGAGCACTGAGCACCCAGCACCCTGAGCACTGAGCACCCAGCACCCTGAGCACTGAGCACCCAGCACACTGAGTACTGAGTACTCAGCACCCTGAGCACTGAGCACCCAGCACCCTGAGTACTGATCACCGAGCACCCCGAGCACTGAGCACCCAGCACCCTGAGTACTGAGCACCCAGCACCCTGAGTACTGAGCACCCAGCACCCTGAGTACTGAGCACCCAGCACCCTGAGCACTGAGCACAAAGCACGCTGAGTACTGAGCACTGAGCACCCTGAGTACTGAGCACCGAGGACCCTGAGCACTGAGCACCCAGCACGCTGAGTACTGAGCACTGAGCACCCTGAGTACTGAGCACCTAGCACCCTGAGTACTGAGCACCCAGCACCCTGAGCACTGAGCAGCCAGCACCCTCAGCACTGAGCACCCACCACCCCG
The DNA here is from genome assembly GCF_018167655.1 of Microtus oregoni. Taxonomy (NCBI): domain Eukaryota; kingdom Metazoa; phylum Chordata; class Mammalia; order Rodentia; family Cricetidae; genus Microtus; species Microtus oregoni. The sequence continues at coordinate 9,768,974 of NW_024543811.1, read as the reverse complement.
AGCACTGAGCACCCAGCACCCTGAGCACTGAGCACCCAGCACCCCGAGTACTGAGCACCCAGCACCCCGAGTACTGAGCACCCAGCACCCTGAGTACTGAGCACCCAGCACCCTGAGCACTGAGCAACCAGCACCCTGAGTACTGAGCACCGAGCACCCCGAGCACTGAGCAACCAGCACCCTGAGTACTGAGCACTGAGCACCCTGAGTACTAAGCACCGAACACCCTGAGTACTGAGCACCCAGCACCCTGAGGACTGAGCACCCAGCACCCTGAGCACTGAGCACCCAGCACCCTGAGTAATGAGCACCCAGCACCCTGAGTACTGAGCACCCAGCACCCTGAGCACTGAGCACCCAGCACCCTGAGCACTGAGCATCCAGCACCCCGAGCACTGAGCACCCAGCACCCCGAGCACTGAGCACCCAGCACCCCGAGCACTGAGCACCCAGCACCCTGAGCACTGAGCACCCAGCACCCTGAGCACTGAGCACCCAGCACCCTGAGTACTGAGTACTCAGCACCCTGAGCACTGAGCACCCAGCACCCTGAGTACTGATCACCGAGCACCCCGAGCACTGAGCACCCAGCACCCTGAGTACTGAGCACCCAGCACCCTGAGTACTGAGCACCCAGCACCCTGCGTACTGAGCACCCAGCACCCTGAGCACTGAGCACAAAGCACGCTGAGTACTGAGCACTGAGCACCCTGAGTACTGAGCACCGAGGACCCTGAGCACTGAGCACCCAGCACGCTGAGTACTGAGCACTGAGCACCCTGAGTACAGAGCACCTAGCACCCTGAGTACTGAGCACCCAGCACCCTGAGCACTGAGCAGCCAGCACCCTCAGCACTGAGCACCCACCACCCCGAGCACTGAGCACCCAGCACCCTGAGCACTGAGCACCCAGCACCCCGAGTACTGAGCACCCAGCACCCCGAGTACTGAGCACCGAGCACCCCGAGCACTGAGCACCCAGCACCCTGAGTACTGAGCACCCAGTACCCTGAGTACTGAGCTCCCCGAGTACTGAGCACCCAGCACCCCGAGCACTGAGCACCCAGCACCCTGAGTACTGAGAACATATCACCCTGAGTACTGAGCACCCAGCACCCTGAGTACTGAGCCCCCAGCACCCTGAGTACTGAGAACCCAGCACCCCGAGCACTGAGCACCCAGCACCCCGAGAAAGAGCATCCAGCACCCTGAGTACTGAGAACAGAGCACCCTGAGTACTGAGCACCCAGCACCCTGAGTACTGAGCCCCCAGCACCCTGAGTACTGAGCACCCAGCACCCCGAGCACTGAGCACCCAGCACCCCGAGAATGAGCACCCAGCACCCTGAGTACTGAGCACCCAGCACCCCGAGCACGGAGCACCCAGGACCCCGAGCACTGAGTACTGAGCACCCAGCACCCTGAGTACTGAGCACCGAGCTCCCCGAGCACTGAGCACCCAGCACCCTGAGCACTGAGCACCCAGCACCCTGAGCACTGAGCACCCAGCACCCTGAGTACTGAGCACCCAGCACGCTGAGTACTGAGCACTCAGCACCCTGAGCACTGAGCATCCAGCACCCTGAGTACTGAGCACTGAGCACCCAGCACCCCGAGCACTGAGCACCCAGCACCCTGTGTACTGAGCACTGAGCACCCTGATTACTAAGCACCCAGCACCCTGAGTACTGAGCACCCAGGACCCTGAGCACTGAGCACCGAGCACCCCGAGCACTGAGCACCCAGCACCCTGAGCACTCAGCACCCATCACCCCGATCACTGAGCACCCAGCACCCTGAGCACTGAGCACCCAGCACCCTGAGCACTGAGCACCCAGCACCCAGAGCACTGAGAGCCCAGCACCCTGAGCACTGAGCACCCAGCACCCTGAGTACTGAGCACCCAGCACCCTGAGTACTGAGCACCCTGAGTACTGAGCACCGATCACCCTGAGCACTGAGCACCCAGCACCCTGAGTACTGAGCACCCAGCACCCTGAGCACTGAGCACCCAGCACCCTGAGCATTGAGCACCCAGCACCCTGAGTACTGAGCAACCAGAACCCTGAGTACTGAGTACAAAGCACCCTGAGCACTGAGCACCCAGCACCCTGAGTACTGAGCACGGAGCACCCTGAGTACTGAGCACCCAGCACCCTGAGTACTGAGCACCCAGCACCCTGAGCACTGAGCACCCAGCACCCTGAGTACTGAGCACCCAGCACCCTGAGTACTGAGCACTGATCACCCTGAGCACTGAGCACCCAGCACCCCGAGCACTGAGCACCCAGCACCCTGAGTACTGAGCACCTAGCACCCTGAGCACTGAGCACCGAGCACCCTGAGTACTGAACACCCAGCACCCTGAGCACTGAGCACTGAGCACCCAGCACCCTGAGCACTGAGCACTGAGCACCCAGCACCCCGAGCACTGAGCACCCAGCACCCTGAGCACCCAGCACCCTGAGCACTGAGCACCCTGAGCACTGAGCACCCTGAGCACTGAGCACTGAGCACCCAGCTCCCTGAGTACTGAGCACCCAACACTCTGAGCACTGAGCACCCAGCACGCTGAGTACTGAGCACTGAGCACACAGCACCCTGAGCACTGAGCACCCAGCACCCTGAGCACTGAGCACTGAGCACCCAGCACCCCGAGCACTGAGCACCCAGCACCCTGAGCACCCAGCACCCTGTGCACTGAGCACCCTGAGTACTGAGCACCCAGCACCCTGAGCACTGAGCACACAGCACCCTGAGTACTGAGCACCCTGAGTACTGAGCACCGATCACCCTGAGCACTGAGCACCCAGCACCCTGAGTACTGAGCACACAGCACCCTGAGCACTGAGCACCCAGCACCCTGAGCACTGAGCACCCAGCACCCTGAGTACTGAGCACCCAGAACCCTGAGTACTGAGTACAAAGGACCCTGAGCACTGAGCACCCAGCACCCTGAGTACTGAGCACAGAGCACCCTGAGTACTGAGCACCCAACACCCTGAGTACTGAGCACCCAGCACCCTGAGCACTGAGCACCCAGCACCCTGAGTACTGAGCACCCAGCACCCTGAGTACTGAGCACCCAGCACCCTGAGTACGGAGCACCCAGCACCCTGAGTACTGAGCACCCAGCACGTTGAGTACTGAGCACCGAGCACCCCGAGCACTGAGCAACCAGCACCCTGAGTACTGAGCACTGAGCACCCTGAGTACTAAGCACCGAACACCCTGAGTACTGAGCACCCAGCACCCTGAGGACTGAGCACCCAGCACCCTGAGCACTGAGCACCCAGCACCCTGAGTAATGAGCACCCAGCACCCTGAGTACTGAGCACCCAGCACCCTGAGCACTGAGCACCCAGCACCCCGAGCACTGAGCACCCAGCACCCTGAGTACTGAGTACTCAGCACCCTGAGCACTGAGCACCCAGCACCCTGAGTACTGATCACCGAGCACCCCGAGCACTGAGCACCCAGCACCCTGAGTACTGAGCACCCAGCACCCTGAATACTGAGCACCCAGCACCCTGAGTACTGAGCACCCAGCACCCTGAGCACTGAGCACAAAGCACGCTGAGTACTGAGCACTGAACACCCTGAGTACTGAGCACCGAGGACCCTGAGCACTGAGCACCCAGCACGCTGAGTACTGAGCACTGAGCACCCTGAGTACTGAGCACCTAGCACCCTGAGTACTGAGCACCCAGCACCCTGAGCACTGAGCAGCCAGCACCCTCAGCACTGAGCACCCAGCACCCCGAGCACTGAGCACCCAGCACCCTGAGCACTGAGCACCCAGCACCCCGAGTACTGAGCACCGAGCACCCCGAGCTCTGAGCACCCAGCACCCTGAGTACTGAGCACCCAGTACCCTGAGTACTGAGCACCCCGAGGACTGAGCACCCAGCACCCCGAGCACTGAGCACCCAGCACCCTGAGTACTGAGAACAGATCACCCCGAGCACGGAGCACCCAGGACCCCGAGCACTGAGTACTGAGCACCCAGCACCCTGAGTACTGAGCACCGAGCTCCCCGAGCACTGAGCACCCAGCACCCTGAGCACTGAGCCCCCAGCACCCTGAGCACTGAACACCCAGCACCCTGAGTACTGAGCACTGAGCACCCAGCACCCCGAGCACTGAGCACCCAGCACCCTGTGTACTGAACACTGAGCACCCTGATTACTAAGCACCCAGCACCCTGAGTACTGAGCACCCAGGACCCTGAGCACTGAGCACCGAGCACCCCGAGCACTGAGCACTCAGCACCCTGAGCACTCAGCACCCATCACCCCGATCACTGAGCACCCAGCACCCTGAGCACTGAGCACCCAGCACCCTGAGCAGTGAGCACCCAGCACCCAGAGCACTGAGCACCCAGCACCCTGAGCACTGAGCACCCAGCACCCTGAGTACTGAGCACCCAGCACCCTGAGTACTGAGCACCCAGCACCCTGAGTACTGAGCACCGAGCACCCTGAGTACTGAGCACCGAGCACCCTGAGTACTGAGCACCCAGCACCCTGAGCACTGAGCACCCAGCACCCTGAGTACTGAGCACCCAGCACCCTGAGTACTGAGCACCCAGCACCCCGAGCACTGAGCACCCAGCACCCTGAGTACTGAGCACCTAGCACCCTGAGCACTGAGCACCGAGCACCCTGAGTACTGAACACCCAGCACCCTGAGCACTGAGCACTGAGCACCCAGCACCCTGAGCACTGAGAACTGAGCACCCAGCACCCCGAGCACTGAGCACCCAGCACCCTGAGCACCCAGCACCCTGAGCACTGAGCACCCTGAGCACTGAGCACCCTCAGCACTGAGCACTGAGCACCCAGCACGCTGAGTACTGAGCACTGAGCACACAGCACCCTGAGTACTGAGCACCCAGCACCCCGAGCACTGAGCACCCAGCGCCCCGAGCACTGAGCACCCAGCACCCTGAGCACTGAGCACACTGAGCACTGAGCACCGAGCACCCCGAGTACTGAGCACTGAGCAACCTGAGTACTGAGCACCCAACACCCAGAGTACTGATCACCCAGCACCCTGAGAACTGAGCACCCAGCACCCTGAGTACTGAGCACCCAGCACCCTGAGTACTGAGCACCCAGCACCCTGAGCACTGAGCACTGAGCACCCAGCACCTTGAGCACTGAGCACTGACCACCCAGCACCCCGAGCACTGAGCACCCAGCACCCCGAGCACTGAGCACCCAGCGCCCTGAGCACTGCGCACCCAGCACACTGAGCACTGAGCACCCAGCCCCCTGAGTACTGAGCACCCAGCACCATGAGTACTGAGCACCCAGCACCCTGAGCACTGAGCACCCTGAGGACTGAGCACCCAGCACCCTGAGCACTGAGCACCCAGCACCCTGAGTACTGAGCACCAATCACCCTGAGCACTGAGCAGCCAGCAGCCCGAGCACTGAGCACCCAGCACCCTGAGCACTGAGCACCCAGCACCCTGAGCACTGAGCACCCAGCACCCTGAGTACTGAGCACCCAGCACCCTGAGTACTGAGTACCCTGAGTACTGAGCACCGATCACCCTGAGCACTGAGTACCCAGCACCCTGAGTACTGAGTACCCTGAGTACTGAGCACCCAGCACCCTGAGCACTGAGCACCCAGCATCCTGAGTACTGAGCACCCTGAGTACTGAGCACCGATCACCCTGAGCACTGAGCACCCAGCACCCTGAGTACTGAGCACCCAGCACCCTGAGCACTGAGCACCCAGCACCCTGAGCACTGAGCACCCAGCACCCTGAGTACTGAGCACCCAGCACCCTGAGTACTGAGTACCCAGCACCCTGAGCACTGAGGACCCAGCACCCTGAGTACTGAGCACCGAGCACCCTGAGTACTGAGCACCCAGCACCCTGAGTACTGAGCACCCAGCACCCAGAGCACTGAGCACACAGCACCCCGAGCACGGAGCACCCAGGACCCCGAGCACTGAGTACTGAGCACCCAGCACCCTGAGTACTGAGCACCGAGCTAACCGAGCACTGAGCACCCTGAGTACTCAGCACCCAGCACCCCGATCACTGAGCACCCAGCACCCTGAGCACTGAGCACCCAGCACCCTGAGCACTGAGCACCCAGCACCCTGAGTACTGAGCACCCAGCACGCTGAGTACTGAGCACCCAGCACCCTGAGCACTGAGCACCCAGCACCCTGAGTACTGAGCACTGAGCACCCAGCACCCCGAGCACTGAGCACCCAGCACCCTGAGTACTGAGTACTCAGCACCCTGAGCACTGAGCACCCAGCACCCTGAGTACTGATCACCGAGCACCCCGAGCACTGAGCACCCAGCACCCTGAGCACTGAGCACCCAGCACCCTGAGTAATGAGCACCCAGCACCCTGAGTACTGATCACCGAGCACCCCGAGCACTGAGCACCCAGCACCCTGAGTACTGAGCACCCAGCACCCTGAATACTGAGCACCCAGCACCCTGAGTACTGAGCACCCAGCACCCTGAGCACTGAGCACAAAGCACGCTGAGTACTGAGCACTGAACACCCTGAGTACTGAGCACCGAGGACCCTGAGCACTGAGCACCCAGCACGCTGAGTACTGAGCACTGAGCACCCTGAGTACTGAGCACCTAGCACCCTGAGTACTGAGCAGCCAGCACCCTGAGCACTGAGCAGCCAGCACCCTCAGCACTGAGCACCCAGCACCCCGAGCACTGAGCACCCAGCACCCTGAGCACTGAGCACCCAGCACCCCGAGTACTGAGCACCGAGCACCCCGAGCTCTGAGCACCCAGCACCCTGAGTACTGAGCACCCAGTACCCTGAGTACTGAGCACCCCGAGGACTGAGCACCCAGCACCCCGAGCACTGAGCACCCAGCACCCTGAGTACTGAGAACAGATCACCCCGAGCACGGAGCACCCAGGACCCCGAGCACTGAGTACTGAGCACCCAGCACCCTGAGTACTGAGCACCGAGCTCCCCGAGCACTGAGCACCCAGCACCCTGAGCACTGAGCACCCAGCACCCTGAGCACTGAACACCCAGCACCCTGAGTACTGAGCACTGAGCACCCAGCACCCCGAGCACTGAGCACCCAGCACCCTGTGTACTGAGCACTGAGCACCCTGATTACTAAGCACCCAGCACCCTGAGTACTGAGCACCCAGGACCCTGAGCACTGAGCACCGAGCACCCCGAGCACTGAGCACTCAGCACCCTGAGCACTCAGCACCCATCACCCCGATCACTGAGCACCCAGCACCCTGAGCACTGAGCATCCAGCACCCTGAGCAGTGAGCACCCAGCACCCAGAGCACTGAGCACCCAGCACCCTGAGCACTGAGCACCCAGCACCCTGAGTACTGAGCACTCAGCACCCTGAGTACTGAGCACCCAGCACCCTGAGTACTGAGCACCGAGCACCCTGAGTACTGAGCACCGAGCACCCTGAGTACTGAGCACCCAGCACCCTGAGCACTGAGCACCCAGCACCCTGAGTACTGAGCACCCTGCACCCTGAGTACTGAGCACCCAGCACCCCGAGCACTGAGCACCCAGCACCCTGAGTACTGAGCACCTAGCACCCTGAGCACTGAGCACCGAGCACCCTGAGTACTGAACACCCAGCACCCTGAGCACAGAGCACTGAGCACCCAGCACCCTGAGCACTGAGAACTGAGCACCCAGCACCCTGAGCACCCAGCACCCTGAGCACTGAGCACCCTGAGCACTGAGCACTGAGCACCCAGCACGCTGAGTACAGAGCACTGAGCACACAGCACCCTGAGTACTGAGCACCCAGCACCCCGAGCACTGAGCACCCAGCGCCCCGAGCACTGAGCACCCAGCACCCTGAGCACTGAGCACACTGAGCACTGAGCACCGAGCACCCCGAGTACTGAGCACTGAGCAACCTGAGTACTGAGCACCCAACACCCAGAGTACTGATCACCCAGCACCCTGAGAACTGAGCACCCAGCACCCTGAGTACTGAGCACCCAGCACCCTGAGTACTGAGCACCCAGCACCCTGAGCACTGAGCACTGAGCACCCAGCACCTTGAGCACTGAGCACTGACCACCCAGCACCCCGAGCACTGAGCACCCAGCACCCCGAGCACTGAGCACCCAGCGCCCTGAGCACTGAGCACCCAGCACACTGAGCGCTGAGCACCCAGCCCCCTGAGTACTGAGCACCCAGCACCATGAGTACTGAGCACCCAGCACCCTGAGCACTGAGCACCCTGAGGACTGAGCACCCAGCACCCTGAGCACTGAGCACCCAGCACCCTGAGTACTGAGCACCGATCACCCTGAGCACTGAGCACCCAGCACCCCGAGCACTGAGCACCCAGCACCCTGAGCACTGAGCACCCAGCACCCTGAGCACTGAGCACCCAGCACCCTGAGTACTGAGCACCCAGCACCCTGAGTACTGAGTACCCTGAGTACTGAGCACCGATCACCCTGAGCACTGAGCACCCAGCACCCTGAGTACTGAGTACCCTGAGTACTGAGCACCCAGCACCCTGAGCACTGAGCACCCAGCATCCTGAGTACTGAGCACCCTGAGTACTGAGCACCGATCACCCTGAGCACTGAGCACCCAGCACCCTGAGTACTGAGCACCCAGCACCCTGAGCACTGAGCACCCAGCACCCTGAGTACTGAGCACTGAGCACCCAGCACCCCGAGCACTGAGCACCCAGCACCCTGAGTACTGAGTACTCAGCACCCTGAGCACTGAGCACCCAGCACCCTGAGTACTGATCACCGAGCACCCCGAGCACTGAGCACCCAGCACCCTGAGCACTGAGCACCCAGCACCCTGAGTAATGAGCACCCAGCACCCTGAGTACTGATCACCGAGCACCCCGAGCACTGAGCACCCAGCACCCTGAGTACTGAGCACCCAGCACCCTGAATACTGAGCACCCAGCACCCTGAGTACTGAGCACCCAGCACCCTGAGCACTGAGCACAAAGCACGCTGAGTACTGAGCACTGAACACCCTGAGTACTGAGCACCGAGGACCCTGAGCACTGAGCACCCAGCACGCTGAGTACTGAGCACTGAGCACCCTGAGTACTGAGCACCTAGCACCCTGAGTACTGAGCAGCCAGCACCCTGAGCACTGAGCAGCCAGCACCCTCAGCACTGAGCACCCAGCACCCCGAGCACTGAGCACCCAGCACCCTGAGCACTGAGCACCCAGCACCCCGAGTACTGAGCACCGAGCACCCCGAGCTCTGAGCACCCAGCACCCTGAGTACTGAGCACCCAGTACCCTGAGTACTGAGCACCCCGAGGACTGAGCACCCAGCACCCCGAGCACTGAGCACCCAGCACCCTGAGTACTGAGAACAGATCACCCCGAGCACGGAGCAGCCAGGACCCCGAGCACTGAGTACTGAGCACCCAGCACCCTGAGTACTGAGCACCGAGCTCCCCGAGCACTGAGCACCCAGCACCCTGAGCACTGAGCACCCAGCACCCTGAGCACTGAACACCCAGCACCCTGAGTACTGAGCACTGAGCACCCAGCACCCCGAGCACTGAGCACCCAGCACCCTGTGTACTGAGCACTGAGCACCCTGATTACTAAGCACCCAGCACCCTGAGTACTGAGCACCCAGGACCCTGAGCACTGAGCACCGAGCACCCCGAGCACTGAGCACTCAGCACCCTGAGCACTCAGCACCCATCACCCCGATCACTGAGCACCCAGCACCCTGAGCACTGAGCACCCAGCACCCTGAGCAGTGAGCACCCAGCACCCAGAGCACTGAGCACCCAGCACCCTGAGCACTGAGCACCCAGCACCCTGAGTACTGAGCACTCAGCACCCTGAGTACTGAGCACCCAGCACCCTGAGTACTGAGCACCGAGCACCCTGAGTACTGAGCACCGAGCACCCTGAGTACTGAGCACCCAGCACCCTGAGCACTGAGCACCCAGCACCCTGAGTACTGAGCACCCTGCACCCTGAGTACTGAGCACCCAGCACCCCGAGCACTGAGCACCCAGCACCCTGAGTACTGAGCACCTAGCACCCTGAGCACTGAGCACCGAGCACCCTGAGTACTGAACACCCAGCACCCTGAGCACAGAGCACTGAGCACCCAGCACCCTGAGCACTGAGAACTGAGCACCCAGCACCCCGAGCACTGAGCACCCAGCACCCTGAGCACCCAGCACCCTGAGCACTGAGCACCCTGAGCACTGAGCACCCTCAGCACTGAGCACTGAGCACCCAGCACGCTGAGTACAGAGCACTGAGCACACAGCACCCTGAGTACTGAGCACCCAGCACCCCGAGCACTGAGCACCCAGCGCCCCGAGCACTGAGCACCCAGCACCCTGAGCACTGAGCACACTGAGCACTGAGCACCGAGCACCCCGAGTACTGAGCACTGAGCAACCTGAGTACTGAGCACCCAACACCCAGAGTACTGATCACCCAGCACCCTGAGAACTGAGCACCCAGCACCCTGAGTACTGAGCACCCAGCACCCTGAGTACTGAGCACCCAGCACCCTGAGCACTGAGCACTGAGCACCCAGCACCTTGAGCACTGAGCACTGACCACCCAGCACCCCGAGCACTGAGCACCCAGCACCCCGAGCACTGAGCACCCAGCGCCCTGAGCACTGAGCACCCAGCACACTGAGCGCTGAGCACCCAGCCCCCTGAGTACTGAGCACCCAGCACCATGAGTACTGAGCACCCAGCACCCTGAGCACTGAGCACCCTGAGGACTGAGCACCCAGCACCCTGAGCACTGAGCACCCAGCACCCTGAGTACTGAGCACCGATCACCCTGAGCACTGAGCACCCAGCACCCCGAGCACTGAGCACCCAGCACCCTGAGCACTGAGCACCCAGCACCCTGAGCACTGAGCACCCAGCACCCTGAGTACTGAGCACCCAGCACCCTGAGTACTGAGTACCCTGAGTACTGAGCACCGATCACCCTGAGCACTGAGCACCCAGCACCCTGAGTACTGAGTACCCTGAGTACTGAGCACCCAGCACCCTGAGCACTGAGCACCCAGCATCCTGAGTACTGAGCACCCTGAGTACTGAGCACCGATCACCCTGAGCACTGAGCACCCAGCACCCTGAGTACTGAGCACCCAGCACCCTGAGCACTGAGCACCCAGCACCCTGAGTACTGAGCACTGAGCACCCAGCACCCCGAGCACTGAGCACCCAGCACCCTGAGTACTGAGTACTCAGCACCCTGAGCACTGAGCACCCAGCACCCTGAGTACTGATCACCGAGCACCCCGAGCACTGAGCACCCAGCACCCTGAGCACTGAGCACCCAGCACCCTGAGTAATGAGCACCCAGCACCCTGAGTACTGATCACCGAGCACCCCGAGCACTGAGCACCCAGCACCCTGAGTACTGAGCACCCAGCACCCTGAATACTGAGCACCCAGCACCCTGAGTACTGAGCACCCAGCACCCTGAGCACTGAGCACAAAGCACGCTGAGTACTGAGCACTGAACACCCTGAGTACTGAGCACCCAGCACGCTGAGTACTGAGCACTGAGCACCCTGAGTACTGAGCACCTAGCACCCTGAGTACTGAGCAGCCAGCACCCTGAGCACTGAGCAGCCAGCACCCTCAGCACTGAGCACCCAGCACCCCGAGCACTGAGCACCCAGCACCCTGAGAACTGAGCACCCAGCACCCCGAGTACTGAGCACCGAGCACCCCGAGCTCTGAGCACCCAGCACCCTGAGTACTGAGCACCCAGTACCCTGAGTACTGAGCACCCCGAGGACTGAGCACCCAGCACCCCGAGCACTGAGCACCCAGCACCCTGAGTACTGAGAACAGATCACCCCGAGCACGGAGCACCCAGGACCCCGAGCACTGAGTACTGAGCACCCAGCACCCTGAGTACTGAGCACCGAGCTCCCCGAGCACTGAGCACCCAGCACCCTGAGCACTGAGCACCCAGCACCCTGAGCACTGAACACCCAGCACCCTGAGTACTGAGCACTGAGCACCCAGCACCCCGAGCACTGAGCACCCAGCACCCTGTGTACTGAGCACTGAGCACCCTGATTACTAAGCACCCAGCACCCTGAGTACTGAGCACCCAGGACCCTGAGCACTGAGCACCGAGCACCCCGAGCACTGAGCACTCAGCACCCTGAGCACTCAGCACCCATCACCCCGATCACTGAGCACCCAGCACCCTGAGCACTGAGCACCCAGCACCCTGAGCAGTGAGCACCCAGCACCCAGAGCACTGAGCACCCAGCACCCTGAGCACTGAGCACCCAGCACCCTGAGTACTGAGCACTCAGCACCCTGAGTACTGAGCACCCAGCACCCTGAGTACTGAGCACCGAGCACCCTGAGTACTGAGCACCGAGCACCCTGAGTACTGAGCACCCAGCACCCTGAGCACTGAGCACCCAGCACCCTGAGTACTGAGCACCCTGCACCCTGAGTACTGAGCACCCAGCACCCCGAGCACTGAGCACCCAGCACCCTGAGTACTGAGCACCTAGCACCCTGAGCACTGAGCACCGAGCACCCTGAGTACTGAACACCCAGCACCCTGAGCACAGAGCACTGAGCACCCAGCACCCTGAGCACTGAGAACTGAGCACCCAGCACCCCGAGCACTGAGCACCCAGCACCCTGAGCACCCAGCACCCTGAGCACTGAGCACCCTGAGCACTGAGCACCCTCAGCACTGAGCACTGAGCACCCAGCACGCTGAGTACAGAGCACTGAGCACACAGCACCCTGAGTACTGAGCACCCAGCACCCCGAGCACTGAGCACCCAGCGCCCCGAGCACTGAGCACCCAGCACCCTGAGCACTGAGCACACTGAGCACTGAGCACCGAGCACCCCGAGTACTGAGCACTGAGCAACCTGAGTACTGAGCACCCAACACCCAGAGTACTGATCACCCAGCACCCTGAGAACTGAGCACCCAGCACCCTGAGTACTGAGCACCCAGCACCCTGAGTACTGAGCACCCAGCACCCTGAGCACTGAGCACTGAGCACCCAGCACCTTGAGCACTGAGCACTGACCACCCAGCACCCCGAGCACTGAGCACCCAGCACCCCGAGCACTGAGCACCCAGCGCCCTGAGCACTGAGCACCCAGCACACTGAGCGCTGAGCACCCAGCCCCCTGAGTACTGAGCACCCAGCACCATGAGTACTGAGCACCCAGCACCCTGAGCACTGAGCACCCTGAGGACTGAGCACCCAGCACCCTGAGCACTGAGCACCCAGCACCCTGAGTACTGAGCACCGATCACCCTGAGCACTGAGCACCCAGCACCCCGAGCACTGAGCACCCAGCACCCTGAGCACTAAGCACCCAGCACCCTGAGCACTGAGCACCCAGCACCCTGAGTACTGAGCACCCAGCACCCTGAGTACTGAGTACCCTGAGTACTGAGCACCGATCACCCTGAGCACTGAGCACCCAGCACCCTGAGTACTGAGTACCCTGAGTACTGAGCACCCAGCACCCTGAGCACTGAGCACCCAGCATCCTGAGTACTGAGCACCCTGAGTACTGAGCACCGATCACCCTGAGCACTGAGCACCCAGCACCCTGAGTACTGAGCACCCAGCACCCTGAGCACTGAGCACCCAGCACCCTGAGCACTGAGCACCCAGCACCCTGAGTACTGAGCACCCAGCACCCTGAGTACTGAGTACCCAGCACCCTGAGCACTGAGGACCCAGCACCCTGAGTACTGAGCACCGAGCACCCTGAGTACTGAGCACCCAGCACCCTGAGTACTGAGCACCCAGCACCCAGAACACTGAGCACACAGCACCCCGAGCACGGAGCACCCAGGACCCCGAGCACTGAGTACTGAGCACCCAGCACCCTGAGTACTGAGCACCGAGCTAACCGAGCACTGAGCACCCTGAGTACTCAGCACCCAGCACCCCGATCACTGAGCACCCAGCACCCTGAGCACTGAGCACCCAGCACCCTGAGCACTGAGCACCCAGCACCCTGAGTACTGAGCACCCAGCACGCTGAGTACTGAGCACCCAGCACCCTGAGCACTGAGCACCCAGCACCCTGAGTACTGAGCACTGAGCACCCAGCACCCCGAGCACTGAGCACCCAGCACCCTGTGTACTGAGCACTGAGCAACCTGAGTACTAATCACCCAGCACCCTGAGTACTGAGCACCCAGCACCCTGAGCACTGAGCACCGAGCACCCCGAGCACTGAGCACCCAGCACCCTGAGCACTCAGCACCCAGCACCCCGAGCACTGAGCACCCAGCACCCTGAGCACTGAGCACCCAGCACCATGAGCACGGAGAACCCCGAGTACTGAGCACCCAGCACCCTGAGCACTGAGCACCCAGCACCTTGAGTACTGAGCACCGAGCACCTCGAGCACTAAGCACCCAGCACCCTGAGTACTGACCACCCAGCACCCTGAGCACTGAGCACCCAGAACCCTGAGCACTGAGCACCCAGCACCCTGAGCACGGAGCACCCAGCACCCTGAGTACTGAGCACCCAACACCCAGACTACTGAGCTCCCAGCACCCTGAGCACTGAGCACCCAGCACCCTGAGTACTGAGCACCCAGCACCCTGAGTACTGAACACCCAGCACCCTGAGCACTGAGCACTGAGCACCCTGAGCACTGAGTACTGAGCACTGAGCACCCTGAGCACTGAGCACCCAGCACCCTGAGTACTGAGCACCCAGCACCCCGAGCACTGAGCACCCAGCGCCCCGAGCACTGAGCACCCAGCACCCCGAGCACTGAGCACTGAGCACCCTGAGCACTGAGCACCCAGCACCCCGAGTACTGAGCACTGAGCACCCTGAGTACTGAGCACCAAGCACCCCGAGTACTGAGCACTGAGCACCCTGAGTACTGAGCACCCAGCACCCTGAGCACTGAGCACCCAGCACCCTGAGTACTGAGCACTGAAAACACTGAGTACTGAGCACCGAGCACCCTGAGTACTGAGCACCCAGCACCCTGATCACTGAGCACGGAGCACCCCGAGGACTGAGCACCCAGCACCCTGAGCACTGAGCACACAGCACCTTGAGTACTGAGCACCGAGCACAACGAGCACTGAGAACCCAGCACCCTGAGTACTGAGCACCCAGCACCCTGAGCACTGAGCACCCAGCTCCCTGAGCACTGAGCACGCAGCACCCCAAGCACTGAGCACCCAGCACCCTGAGTACTGAGCACAGAGCACCCTGAGCACTGAGCACCCAGCACCCTGAGTACTGAGCACCCAGCACCCTGAGTACTGAGCAACCAGCACCCTGAGCACTGAGCACTGAGCACCCAGCACCCTGAGGACTGAGAACTTAGCACCCAGCACCACAGCCCTGAGCACCCAGCACCCCGAGCAATGAGCACCCAGCACCCCGAGCACTGAGCACCCAGCACCCTGAGTACTGAGCAACCAGCAACCTGAGTACTGAGCACCCAGCAACCTGAGTACTGAGCACTCAGCACCCTGAGTACTGAGCACCGAGCACACCGAGCAATGAGCACCCAGCACCCTGAGCACTGAGCACCGATCACTCTGAGCAGTGAGCACCCAGCACCCCGAGCACTGAGCACCCAGCACCCTGAGTACTGAGCACCCAGCACCCCGAGTACTGAGCACCCAGCACCCTGAGTACTGAGCACCCAGCACCCCGAGCACTGAGCACCCAGCACCCTGAGTACTGAGCACCCTGAGTACTGAGCACTGAGCACAGAGCATCCTGAGTACTGAGCACCCTGTGGACTGAGCACCCAGCACCCAGAGCGCTGAGAACCCAGCACCCTGAGTACTGAGCACTGATCACCCTGAGCACTGAGCACCCAGCACCCCGAGCACTGAGCACCCAGCACCCTGAGTACTGAGCACCCAGCACCCTGAGCACTGAGCACCGAGCACCATGAGTACTGAACACCCAGCACCCTGAGCACTCAGCACTGAGCACCCAGCACCCTGAGCACTGAGCAATGAGCACCCAGCACCCCGAGCACTGAGCACCCAGCACCCTGAGCACCCAGCACCCTGAGCACTGAGCACCCTGAGCACTGAGCACCCTGAGCACTGAGCACTGAGCACCCAGCACCCTGAGTACTGAGCACCCAACACTCTGAGCACTGAGCACCCAGCACGCTGAGTACTGAGCACTGAGCACAAAGCACCCTGAGTACTGAGCACCCAGCACCCCGAGCACTGAGCACCCAGCGCCCCGAGCACTGAGCACCCAGCACCCCGAGCACTGAGCACTGAGCACACTGAGCACTGAGCACCCAGCACCCCGAGTACTGAGCACTGAGCGCCCTGAGTACTGAGCACCCAGCACCCCGAGTACTGAGCACTGAGCACCCTGAGTACTGAGCACCCAGCACCCTGAGCACTGAGAACCCTGAGTACTGAGCACCGAGCACCCTGAGTACTGAGCACCCAGCCCCCTGAGCACTGAGCACGGAGCACCCCGAGGACTGAGCACCCCGCACCCTGAGCACTGAGCACCCAGCACCTTGAGTACTGAGCACCGAGCACCCCGAGCACTGAGCACCCAGCACCCTGAGTACTGAGCACCCAACACCCAGAGTACTGAGCACCCAGCACCCTGATCACTGAGCACCCAACACTCTGAGCACTGAGCATCCAGCACGCTGAGTACTGAGCACTGAGCACACAGCACCCTGAGCACTGAGCACCCAGCACCCTGAGCACTGAGCACTGAGCACCCAGCACCCCGAGCACTGAGCACACAGCACCCTGACCACCCAGCACCCTGAGCACTGAGCACCCTGAGTACTGAGCACCCAGCACCCTGAGCACTGAGCACACAGCACCCTGAGTACTGAGCACCCTGAGTACTGAGCACCGATCACCCTGAGCACTGAGCACCCAGCACCCTGAGTACTGAGCACACAGCACCCTGAGCACTGAGCACCCAGCACCCTGAGCACTGAGCACCCAGCACCCTGAGTACTGAGCACCCAGAACCCTGAGTACTGAGCACCCAGCACCCTGAGCACTGAGCACCCAGCCCCCTGAGTACTGAGCACCCAGCACCATGAGTACTGAGCACCCAGCACCCTGAGTACTGAGCACCCAGCACCCCGAGCACTGAGCACCCAGCACCCCGAGCACTGAGCACCCAGCGCCCTGAGCACTGAGCACCCAGCACCCTGAGCACTGAGCACCCAGCCCCCTGAGTACTGAGCACCCAGCACCATGAGTACTGAGCACCCAGCACCCTGAGTACTGAGCACCGAGCACCCCGAGCACTGAGCACCCAGCACCCTGAGCACTGAGCACCCTGAGGACTGAGCACCCAGCACATTGAGCACCGAGCACCCCGAGCACTGAGCACCCAGCACCCTGAGCACTGAGCACCCTGAGCACTGAGCACCCAGCACACCGAGCACTGAGCACCCAGCACCCTGAGTACTGAGCACCCAGCACCCTGAGCACTGAGCACCCAGCACCCTGAGTACTGAGCACCCTGAGTACTGATCACCGATCACCCTGAGCACTGAGCACCCAGCACCCTGAGTACTGAGCACCCAGCACCCTGAGCACTGAGCACCCAGCACCCTGAGCACTGAGCACCCAGCACCCTGAGTACTGAGCACCCAGAACCCTGAGTACTGAGTACAAAGCACCCTGAGCACTGAGCACCCAGCACCCTGAGTACTGAGCACCGAGCACACTAAGTACTGAGCACCAAGCACCCTGAGTACTGAGCACCCAGCACCCTGAGCACTGAGCACCCAGCACCCTGAGTACTGAGCACCCAGCACCCTGAGTACTGAGCACGCAGCGCCCTGAGTACTGAGCACCCAGCACCCTGAGTACTGAGCACCCAGCACCCTGAGTACTGAGCACCGAGCACCCCGAGCACTGAGCAACCAGCACCCTGAGTACTGAGCACTGAGCACCCTGAGTACTGAACACCGAACACGATGAGTACTGAGCACCCAGCACCCTGAGGACTGAGCACCCAGCACCCTGAACACTGAGCACCCAGCACCCTGAGTACTGAGCCCCCAGCACCCTGAGTACTGAGCACCCAGCACCCTGAGCACTGAGCACCCAGCACCCCGAGCACTGAGCACCCAGCACCCCGAGCACTGAGCACCCAGCACCCCGAGTACTGAGCACCCAGCACCCTGAGCACTGAGCACCCAGCACCCTGAGCACTGAGCACCCAGCACCCTGAGTACTGAGTACTCAGCACCCTGAGCACTGAGCACCCAGCACCCTGAGTACTGATCACCGAGCACCCCGAGCACTGAGCACCCAGCACCCTGAGTACAGAGCACCCAGCACCCTGAGTATTGAGCACCCAGCACCCTGAGTACTGAGCACCCAGCACCCTGAGCACTGAGCACAAAGCACGCTGAGTACTGAGCACTGAGCCCCCTGAGTACTGAGCACCGAGGACCCTGAGCACTGAGCACCCAGCACGCTGAGTACTGAGCACTGAGCACCCTGAGTACTGAGCACCTAGCACCCTGAGTACTGAGCACCCAGCACCCTGAGCACTGAGCAGCCAGCACCCTCAGCACTGAGCACCCAGCACCCCGAGCACTGAGCACCCAGCACCCTGAGCACTGAGCACCCAGTACCCCGAGTACTGAGCACCCAGCACCCCGAGTACTGAGCACCGAGCACCCCGAGCACTGAGCACCCAGCACCCTGAGTACTGAGCACCCAGTACCCTGAGTACTGAGCACCCCGTGTACTGAGCACCCAGCACCCCGAGCACTGAGCACCCAGCACCCTGAGTACTGAGAACAGATCACCCTGAGTACTGAGCACCCAGCACCCTGAGTACTGAGAACCGAGCACCCTGAGTACTGAGCACCCAGCACCCTGAGTACTGAGCCCCCAGCACCCTGAGCACTGAGCACCCAGCACACCGAGCACTGAGCACCCAGCACCCCGAGAATGAGCACCCAGCACCCTGAGTACTGAGCACCCAGCACCCCGAGCACGGAGCACCCAGGACCCCGAGCACTGAGTACTGAGCACCCAGCACCCTGAGTACTGAGCACCGAGCTCCCCGAGCACTGAGCACCCAGCACCCTGAGCACTGAGAACCCAGCACCCTGAGCACTGAGCACCCAGCACCCTGAGCACTGAGCACCCAGCACCCTGAGCACTGAGCACCCAGCACCCAGAGCACTGAGCACCCAGCACCCTGAGCACTGAGCACCCAGCACCCTGAGTACTGAGCACCCAGCACCCTGAGTACTGAGCACCCTGAGTACTGAGCACCGATCACCCTGAGCACTGAGCACCCAGCACCCTGAGTACTGAGCACCCAGCACCCTGAGCACTGAGCACCCAGCACCCTGAGCATTGAGCACCCAGCACCCTGAGTACTGAGCACCCAGAACCCTGAGTACTGAGTACAAAGCACCCTGAGCACTGAGCACCCAGCACCCTGAGTACTGAGCACGGAGCACCCTGAGTACTGAGCACCCAGCACCCTGAGTACTGAGCACCCAGCACCCTGAGCACTGAGCACGCAGCACCCTGAGTACTGAGCACCCAGCACCCTGAGTACTGAGCACTGATCACCCTGAGCACTGAGCACCCAGCACCCCGAGCACTGAGCACCCAGCACCCTGAGTACTGAGCACCTAGCACCCTGAGCACTGAGCACCGAGCACCCTGAGTACTGAACACCCAGCACCCTGAGCACTGAGCACTGAGCACCCAGCACCCTGAGCACTGAGCACTGAGCACCCAGCACCCCGAGCACTGAGCACCCAGCACCCTGAGCACCCAGCACCCTGAGCACTGAGCACCCTGAGCACTGAGCACCCTGAGCACTGAGCACTGAGCACCCAGCACCCTGAGTACTGAGCACCCAACACTCTGAGCACTGAGCATCCAGCACGCTGAGTACTGAGCACTGAGCACACAGCACCCTGAGCACTGAGCACCCAGCACCATGAGCACTGAGCACTGAGCACCCAGCACCCCGAGCACTGAGCACACAGCACCCTGACCACCCAGCACCCTGAGCACTGAGCACCCTGAGTACTGAGCACCCAGCACCCTGAGCACTGAGCACACAGCACCCTGAGTACTGAGCACCCTGAGTACTGAGCACCGATCACCCTGAGCACTGAGCACCCAGCACCCTGAGTACTGAGCACACAGCACCCTGAGCACTGAGCACACAGCACCCTGAGCACTGAGCACCCAGCACCCTGAGTACTGAGCACCCAGAAACCTGCGTACTGAGTACAAAGCACCCTGAGCACTGTGCACCCAGCACCCTGAGTACTGAGCACCGAGCACCCTGAGTACTGTGCACCCAGCACCCTGAGTACTGAGCACCCAGCACCCTGAGCACTGAGCACCCAGCACCCTGAGTACTGAGCACCCAGCACCCTGAGTACTGAGCACCCAGCACCCTGAGTACTGAGCACCGAGCACCCCGAGCACTGAGCAACCAGCACCCTGAGTACTGAGCACTGAGCACCCTGAGTACTAAGCACCGAACACCCTGAGTACTGAGCACCCAGCACCCTGAGGACTGAGCACCCAGCACCCTGAGCACTGAGCACCCAGCACCCTGAGTAATGAGCACCCAGCACCCTGAGTACTGAGCACCCAGCACCCTGAGCACTGAGCACCCAGCACCCCGAGCACTGAGCACCCAGCACCCCGAGCACTGAGCACCAAGCACCCTGAGCACTGAGCACCCAGCACCCTGAGCACTGAGCACCCAGCACCCTGAGTACTGAGTACTCAGCACCCTGAGCACTGAGCACCCAGCACCCTGAGTACTGATCACCGAGCACCCCGAGCACTGAGCACCCAGCACCCTGAGTACTGAGCACCCAGCACCCTGAATACTGAGCACCCAGCACCCTGAGTACTGAGCACCCAGCACCCTGAGCACTGAGCACAAAGCACGCTGAGTACTGAGCACTGAACACCCTGAGTACTGAGCACCGAGGACCCTGAGCACTGAGCAACCAGCACGCTGAGTACTGAGCACTGAGCACCCTGAGTACTGAGCACCTAGCACCCCAAGCTCTGAGCACCCAGCACCCTGAGTACTGAGCACCCAGTACCCTGAGTACTGAGCACCCCGAGTACTGAGCACCCAGCACCCCGAGCACTGAGCACCCAGCACCCTGAGTACTGAGAACAGATCACCCCGAGCACGGAGCACCCAGGACCCCGAGCACTGAGTACTGAGCACCCAGCACCCTGAATACTGAGCACCGAGCTCCCCGAGCACTGAGCACCCAGCACCCTGAGCACTGAGCACCCAGCACCCTGAGCACTGAACACCCAGCACCCTGAGTTCTGAGCACCCAGCACGCTGAGTACTGAGCACTCAGCACCCTGAGCACTGAGCACCCAGCACCCTGAGTACTGAGCACTGAGCACCCAGCACCCCGAGCACTGAGCACCCAGCACCCTGTGTACTGAGCACTGAGCACCCTGATTACTAAGCACCCAGCACCCTGAGTACTGAGCACCCAGGACCCTGAGCACTGAGCACCCAGCTGCCAGAGCACTGAGCACCCAGCACCCTGAGCACTGAGCACCCAGCACCCTGAGCACTGAGCACCCAGCTCCCAGAGCACTCAGCACCCATCACCCCGATCACTGAGCACCCAGCACCCTGAGCACTGAGCACCCAGCACCCTGAGCACTGAGCACCCAGCTCCCAGAGCACTGAGCACCCAGCACCCTGAGCACTGAGCACCCAGCACCCTGAGTACTGAGCACCCAGCACCCTGAGTACTGAGCACCCAGCACCCTGAGTACTGAGCACCGAGCACCCTGAGTACTGAGCACCGAGCACCCTGAGTACTGAGCACCCAGCACCCTGAGCACTGAGCACCCAGCACACTGAGTACTGAGCACCCAGCACCCTGAGTACTGAGCACCCAGCACCCCGAGCACTGAGCACCCAGCACCCTGAGTACTGAGCACCTAGCACCCTGAGCACTGAGCACCGAGCACCCTGAGTACTGAACACCCAGCACCCTGAGCACTGAGCACTGAGCACCCAGCACCCTGAGCACTGAGAACTGAGCACCCAGCACCCCGAGCACTGAGCACCCAGCACCCTGAGCACCCAGCACCCTGAGCACTGAGCACCCTGAGCACTGAGCACCCTGAGCACTGAGCACTGAGCTCCCAGCACCCTGAGTACTGAGCACCCAACACTCTGAGCACTGAGCATCCAGCACGCTGAGTACTGAGCACTGAGCACACAGCACCCTGAGTACTGAGTACCCAGCACCCCGAGCACTGAGCACCCAGCGCCCCGAGCACTGAGCACCCAGCACCCTGAGCACTGAGCACTGAGCACACTGAGCACTGAGCACCCAGCACCCCGAGTACTGAGCACTGAGCACCCTGAGTACTGAGCACCCAACACCCAGAGTTCTGATCACCCAGCACCCTGAGAACTGAGCACCCAGCACCCTGAGTACTGAGCACCGAGCACCCTGAGTACTGAGCACCCAGCAACCTGAGCACTGAGCACTGAGCACCCAGCACCTTGAGCACTGAGCACTGACCACCCAGCACCCCGAGCACTGAGCACCCAGCACCCCGAGCACTGAGCACCCAGCGCCCTGAGCACTGAGCACCCAGCACACTGAGCACTGAGCAACCAGCCCCCTGAGTACTGAGCACCCAGCACCATGAGTACTGAGCACCCTGAGGACTGAGCACCCAGCACCCTGAGCACTGAGCACCCAGCACCCTGAGTACTGAGCACCGATCACCCTGAGCACTGAGCACCCAGCACCCCGAGCACTGAGCACCCAGCACCCTGAGTACTGAGCACCCAGCACCCTGAGCACTGAGCACCCAGCACCCTGAGTACTGAGCACCCTGAGTACTGAGCACCGATCACCCTGAGCACTGAGCACCGAGCACCCTGAGTACTGAGCACCCAGCTCCCTGAGTACTGAGCACACAGCACACTGAGCACTGAGCACCCAGCACCCTGAGTACTGAGCACCCAGCACCCTGAGTACTGAGCACCCAGCACCCAGAGTACTGAGCACCCAGCACCCCGAGCACGGAGCACACAGGACCCCGAGCACTGAGTACTGAGCACCCAGCACCCTGAGTACTGAGCACCGAGCTAACCGAGCACTGAGCACCCTGAGTACTGAGCACCCAGCACCCCGATCACTGAGCACCCAGCACCCTGAGCACTGAGCACCCAGCACCCTGAGCACTGAGCACCAAGCACCCTGAGTACTGAGCACCCAGCACGCTGAGTACTGAGCACCCAGCACCCTGAGCACTGAGCACCCAGCACCCTGAGTACTGAGCACTGAGCACCCAGCACCCCGAGCACTGAGCACCCAGCACCCTGTGTACTGAGCACCGAGCACCCCGAGCGCTGAGCACCCAGCACCCTGAGCACTCAGCACCCAGCACCCCGAGCACTGAGCACCCAGCACCCTGAGCACTGAGCACCCAGCACCATGAGCACGGAGCACCCCGAGTACTGAGCACCCAGCACCCTGAGCACTGAGCACCCAGCACCTTGAGTACTGAGCACCGAGCACCTCGAGCACTAAGCACCCAGCACCCTGAGTACTGAGCACCCAGCACCCTGAGCACTGAGCACCCAGAACCCTGAGCACTGAGCACCCAGCACCCTGATCACGGAGCACCCAGCACCCTGAGTACTGAGCACCCAACACCCAGACTACTGAGCTCCCAGCACCCTGAGCACTGAGCACCCAGCACCCTGAGTACTGAGCACCCAGCACCCTGAGTACTGAACACCCAGCACCCTGAGCACTGAGCACTGAGCACCCTGAGCACTGAGTACTGAGCACTGAGCACCCTGAGCACTGAGCACCCAGCACCCCGAGTACTGAGCACCCAGCACCCCGAGCACTGAGCACCCAGCGCCCCGAGCACTGAGCACCCAGCACCCCGAGCACTGAGCACTGAGCACCCTGAGCACTGAGCACCCAGCACCCCGAGTACTGAGCACTGAGCACCCTGAGTACTGAGCACCAAGCACCCCGAGTACTGAGCACTGAGCACCCTGAGTACTGAGCACCCAGCACCCTGAGCACTGTGCACCCAGCACCCTGAGTACTGAGCACTGAAAACCCTGAGTACTGAGCACCCAGCACGCTGAGTACTGAGCACCCAGCACCCTGATCACTGAGCACGGAGCACCCCGAGGACTGAGCACCCAGCACCCTGAGCACTGAGCACCCAGCAACTTGAGTACTGAGCACCGAGCACAACGAGCACTGAGCACCCAGCACCCTGAGTACTGAGCACCCAGCACTCTGAGCACTGAGCACCCAGCTCCCTGAGCACTGAGCACCCAGCACCCCAAGCACTGAGCACCCAGCACCCTGAGTACTGAGCACAGAGCACCCTGAGCACTGAGCACCCAGCACCCTGAGTACTGAGCACCCAGCACCCTGAGTACTGAGCAACCAGCACCCTGAGCACTGAGCACTGAGCACCCAGCACCCTGAGCACTGAGCACTGAGCACCCAGCACCACAGCCCTGAGCACCCAGCACCCCGAGCATTGAGCACCCAGCACCCTGAGCACTGAGCACCCAGCACCCTGAGTACTGAGCAACCAGCAACCTGAGTACTGAGCACCCAGCACCCTGAGTACTGAGCACTCAGCACCCTGAGTACTGAGCACCGAGCACACCGAGCAATGAGCACCCAGCACCCTGAGCACTGAGCACCCGGAGGACTGAGCACCCAGCACTCTGAGCACTGAGCACCGATCACTCTGAGCAGTGAGCACCCAGCACCCCGAGCACTGAGCACCCAGCACCCTGAGTACCGAGCACCCAGCACCCCGAGTACTGAGCACCCAGCACCCTGAGTACTGAGCACCCAGCACCCCGAGCACTGAGCACCCAGCACCCTGAGTACTGAGCACCCTGAGTACTGAGCACTGAGCACAGAGCATCCTGAGTACTGAGCACCCAGCACCCTGAGTACTGAGCACCCAGCACCCTGAGTACTGAGCACCCAGCACCCTGAGCACTGAGCACCGAGCACCCTGAGTACTGAACACCCAGCACCCTGAGCACTCAGCACTGAGCACCCAGCACCCTGAGCACTGAGCCCTGAGCACCCAGCACCCCGAGCACTGAGCACCCAGCACCCTGAGCACCCAGCACCCTGAGCACTGAGCACCCTGAGCACTGAGCACCCTGAGCACTGAGCACTGAGCACCCAGCACCCTGAGTACTGAGCACCCAACACTCTGAGTACTGAGCACCCAGCACCCTGAGTACTGAGCACCCAGCACCCCGAGCACTGAGCACCCAGCACCCTGAGTACTGAGCACCCTGAGTACTGAGCACTGAGCACAGAGCATCCTGAGTACTGAGCACCCAGCACCCTGAGTACTGAGCACCCAGCACCCTGAGTACTGAGCACCCTGAGTACTGAGCACTGAGCACAGAGCATCCTGAGTACTGAGCACCCAGCACCCTGAGTACTGAGCACCCAGCACCCTGAGTACTGAGCACCCAGCACCCTGAGCACTGAGCACCGAGCACCCTGAGTACTGAACACCCAGCACCCTGAGCACTCAGCACTGAGCACCCAGCACCCTGAGCACTGAGCACTGAGCACCCAGCACCCCGAGCACTGAGCACCCAGCACCCTGAGCACCCAGCACCCTGAGCACTGAGCACCCTGAGCACTGAGCACCCTGAGCACTGAGCACTGAGCACCCAGCACCCTGAGTACTGAGCACCCAGCACCCTGAGTACTGAGCACCCAGCACCCCGAGCACTGAGCACCCAGCACCCTGAGCACTGAGCACCCAGCACCCTGAGTACTGAGCAACCAGCAACCTGAGTACTGAGCACCCAGCACCCTGAGTACTGAGCACTCAGCACCCTGAGTACTGAGCACCCAGCACCCTGAGTACTGAGCCCCCAGCACCCTGAGCACTGAGCACTGAGCACCCAGCACCCTGAGAACTGAGCACTGAGCACACAGCACCCTGAGTACTGAGCACCCAGCACCCCGACCACTGAGCACCCAGCGCCCCGAGCACTGAGCACCCAGCACCCCGAGCACTGAGCACCCAGCGCCCCGAGCACTGAGCACCCAGCACCCCGAGCACTGAGCACTGAGCACACTGAGCACTGAGCACCCAGCACCCCGAGTACTGAGCACTGAGCGCCCTGAGTACTGAGCACCCAGCACCCCGAGTACTGAGCACTGAGCACCCTGAGTACTGAGCACCCAGCACCCTGAGCACTGAGAACCCTGAGTACTGAGCACCGAGCACCCTGAGTACTGAGCACCCAGCCCCCTGAGCACTGAGCACGGAGCACCCCGAGGACTGAGCACCCCGCACCCTGAGCACTGAGCACCCAGCACCTTGAGTACTGAGCACCGAGCACCCCGAGCACTGAGCACCCAGCACCCTGAGTACTGAGCACCCAACACCCAGAGTACTGAGCACCCAGCACCCTGATCACTGAGCACCCAGCACCCTGAGTACTGAGCACCCAGCACCCTGAGTACTGAGCACCCAGCACCCTGAGCACTGAGCACTGAGCACCCAGCACCCTGAGCACTGAGCACTGACCACCCAGCACCCCGAGCACTGAGCACCCAGCACCCCGAGCACTGAGCACCCAGGGCCCTGAGCACTGAGCACACAGCACACTGAGCACTGAGCACCCAGCCCCCTGAGTACTAAGCACCCAGCACCATGAGTACTGAGCACCCAGCACCCTGAGTACTGAGCACCGAGCACCCCGAGCACTGAGCACCCAGCACCCTGAGCACTGAGCACCCTGAGGACTGAGCACCCAGCACCCTGAGCACCGAGCACCCCGAGCACTGAGCACCCAGCACCCTGAGCACTGAGCACCCTGAGCACTGAGCACCCAGCACACCGAGCACTGAGCACCCAGCACCCTGAGTACTGAGCACCCAGCACCCTGAGCACTGAGCAGCCAGCACCCTCAGCACTGAGCACCCAGCACCCCGAGCACTGAGCACCCAGCACCCTGAGCACTGAGCACCCAGTACCCCGAGTACTGAGCACCCAGCACCCCGAGTACTGAGCACCGAGCACCCCGAGCACTGAGCACCCAGCACCCTGAGTACTGAGCACCCAGTACCCTGAGTACTGAGCACCCCGTGTACTGAGCACCCAGCACCCCGAGCACTGAGCACCCAGCACCCTGAGTACTGAGAACAGATCACCCTGAGTACTGAGCACCCAGCACCCTGAGTACTGAGAACCGAGCACCCTGAGTACTGAGCACCCAGCACCCTGAGTACTGAGCCCCCAGCACCCTGAGCACTGAGCACCCAGCACACCGAGCACTGAGCACCCAGCACCCCGAGAATGAGCACCCAGCACCCTGAGTACTGAGCACCCAGCACCCCGAGCACGGAGCACCCAGGACCCCGAGCACTGAGTACTGAGCACCCAGCACCCTGAGTACTGAGCACCGAGCTCCCCGAGCACTGAGCACCCAGCACCCTGAGCACTGAGAACCCAGCACCCTGAGCACTGAGCACCCAGCACCCTGAGCACTGAGCACCCAGCACCCTGAGCACTGAGCACCCAGCACCCAGAGCACTGAGCACCCAGCACCCTGAGCACTGAGCACCCAGCACCCTGAGTACTGAGCACCCAGCACCCTGAGTACTGAGCACCCTGAGTACTGAGCACCGATCACCCTGAGCACTGAGCACCCAGCACCCTGAGTACTGAGCACCCAGCACCCTGAGCACTGAGCACCCAGCACCCTGAGCATTGAGCACCCAGCACCCTGAGTACTGAGCACCCAGAACCCTGAGTACTGAGTACAAAGCACCCTGAGCACTGAGCACCCAGCACCCTGAGTACTGAGCACGGAGCACCCTGAGTACTGAGCACCCAGCACCCTGAGTACTGAGCACCCAGCACCCTGAGCACTGAGCACGCAGCACCCTGAGTACTGAGCACCCAGCACCCTGAGTACTGAGCACTGATCACCCTGAGCACTGAGCACCCAGCACCCCGAGCACTGAGCACCCAGCACCCTGAGTACTGAGCACCTAGCACCCTGAGCACTGAGCACCGAGCACCCTGAGTACTGAACACCCAGCACCCTGAGCACTGAGCACTGAGCACCCAGCACCCTGAGCACTGAGCACTGAGCACCCAGCACCCCGAGCACTGAGCACCCAGCACCCTGAGCACCCAGCACCCTGAGCACTGAGCACCCTGAGCACTGAGCACCCTGAGCACTGAGCACTGAGCACCCAGCACCCTGAGTACTGAGCACCCAACACTCTGAGCACTGAGCATCCAGCACGCTGAGTACTGAGCACTGAGCACACAGCACCCTGAGCACTGAGCACCCAGCACCATGAGCACTGAGCACTGAGCACCCAGCACCCCGAGCACTGAGCACACAGCACCCTGACCACCCAGCACCCTGAGCACTGAGCACCCTGAGTACTGAGCACCCAGCACCCTGAGCACTGAGCACACAGCACCCTGAGTACTGAGCACCCTGAGTACTGAGCACCGATCACCCTGAGCACTGAGCACCCAGCACCCTGAGTACTGAGCACACAGCACCCTGAGCACTGAGCACCCAGCACCCTGAGCACTGAGCACCCAGCACCCTGAGTACTGAGCACCCAGAAACCTGCGTACTGAGTACAAAGCACCCTGAGCACTGTGCACCCAGCACCCTGAGTACTGAGCACCGAGCACCCTGAGTACTGTGCACCCAGCACCCTGAGTACTGAGCACCCAGCACCCTGAGCACTGAGCACCCAGCACCCTGAGTACTGAGCACCCAGCACCCTGAGTACTGAGCACCCAGCACCCTGAGTACTGAGCACCGAGCACCCCGAGCACTGAGCAACCAGCACCCTGAGTACTGAGCACTGAGCACCCTGAGTACTAAGCACCGAACACCCTGAGTACTGAGCACCCAGCACCCTGAGGACTGAGCACCCAGCACCCTGAGCACTGAGCACCCAGCACCCTGAGTAATGAGCACCCAGCACCCTGAGTACTGAGCACCCAGCACCCTGAGCACTGAGCACCCAGCACCCCGAGCACTGAGCACCCAGCACCCCGAGCACTGAGCACCAAGCACCCTGAGCACTGAGCACCCAGCACCCTGAGCACTGAGCACCCAGCACCCTGAGTACTGAGTACTCAGCACCCTGAGCACTGAGCACCCAGCACCCTGAGTACTGATCACCGAGCACCCCGAGCACTGAGCACCCAGCACCCTGAGTACTGAGCACCCAGCACCCTGAATACTGAGCACCCAGCACCCTGAGTACTGAGCACCCAGCACCCTGAGCACTGAGCACAAAGCACGCTGAGTACTGAGCACTGAACACCCTGAGTACTGAGCACCGAGGACCCTGAGCACTGAGCAACCAGCACGCTGAGTACTGAGCACTGAGCACCCTGAGTACTGAGCACCTAGCACCCCAAGCTCTGAGCACCCAGCACCCTGAGTACTGAGCACCCAGTACCCTGAGTACTGAGCACCCCGAGTACTGAGCACCCAGCACCCCGAGCACTGAGCACCCAGCACCCTGAGTACTGAGAACAGATCACCCCGAGCACGGAGCACCCAGGACCCCGAGCACTGAGTACTGAGCACCCAGCACCCTGAGTACTGAGCACCGAGCTCCCCGAGCACTGAGCACCCAGCACCCTGAGCACTGAGCACCCAGCACCCTGAGCACTGAACACCCAGCACCCTGAGTTCTGAGCACCCAGCACGCTGAGTACTGAGCACTCAGCACCCTGAGCACTGAGCACCCAGCACCCTGAGTACTGAGCACTGAGCACCCAGCACCCCGAGCACTGAGCACCCAGCACCCTGTGTACTGAGCACTGAGCACCCTGATTACTAAGCACCCAGCACCCTGAGTACTGAGCACCCAGGACCCTGAGCACTGAGCACCCAGCTGCCAGAGCACTGAGCACCCAGCACCCTGAGCACTGAGCACCCAGCACCCTGAGCACTGAGCACCCAGCTCCCAGAGCACTCAGCACCCATCACCCCGATCACTGAGCACCCAGCACCCTGAGCACTGAGCACCCAGCACCCTGAGCACTGAGCACCCAGCTCCCAGAGCACTGAGCACCCAGCACCCTGAGCACTGAGCACCCAGCACCCTGAGTACTGAGCACCCAGCACCCTGAGTACTGAGCACCCAGCACCCTGAGTACTGAGCACCGAGCACCCTGAGTACTGAGCACCGAGCACCCTGAGTACTGAGCACCCAGCACCCTGAGCACTGAGCACCCAGCACACTGAGTACTGAGCACCCAGCACCCTGAGTACTGAGCACCCAGCACCCCGAGCACTGAGCACCCAGCACCCTGAGTACTGAGCACCTAGCACCCTGAGCACTGAGCACCGAGCACCCTGAGTACTGAACACCCAGCACCCTGAGCACTGAGCACTGAGCACCCAGCACCCTGAGCACTGAGAACTGAGCACCCAGCACCCCGAGCACTGAGCACCCAGCACCCTGAGCACCCAGCACCCTGAGCACTGAGCACCCTGAGCACTGAGCACCCTGAGCACTGAGCACTGAGCTCCCAGCACCCTGAGTACTGAGCACCCAACACTCTGAGCACTGAGCATCCAGCACGCTGAGTACTGAGCACTGAGCACACAGCACCCTGAGTACTGAGTACCCAGCACCCCGAGCACTGAGCACCCAGCGCCCCGAGCACTGAGCACCCAGCACCCTGAGCACTGAGCACTGAGCACACTGAGCACTGAGCACCCAGCACCCCGAGTACTGAGCACTGAGCACCCTGAGTACTGAGCACCCAACACCCAGAGTTCTGATCACCCAGCACCCTGAGAACTGAGCACCCAGCACCCTGAGTACTGAGCACCGAGCACCCTGAGTACTGAGCACCCAGCAACCTGAGCACTGAGCACTGAGCACCCAGCACCTTGAGCACTGAGCACTGACCACCCAGCACCCCGAGCACTGAGCACCCAGCACCCCGAGCACTGAGCACCCAGCGCCCTGAGCACTGAGCACCCAGCACACTGAGCACTGAGCAACCAGCCCCCTGAGTACTGAGCACCCAGCACCATGAGTACTGAGCACCCTGAGGACTGAGCACCCAGCACCCTGAGCACTGAGCACCCAGCACCCTGAGTACTGAGCACCGATCACCCTGAGCACTGAGCACCCAGCACCCCGAGCACTGAGCACCCAGCACCCTGAGTACTGAGCACCCAGCACCCTGAGCACTGAGCACCCAGCACCCTGAGTACTGAGCACCCTGAGTACTGAGCACCGATCACCCTGAGCACTGAGCACCGAGCACCCTGAGTACTGAGCACCCAGCTCCCTGAGTACTGAGCACACAGCACACTGAGCACTGAGCACCCAGCACCCTGAGTACTGAGCACCCAGCACCCTGAGTACTGAGCACCCAGCACCCAGAGTACTGAGCACCCAGCACCCCGAGCACGGAGCACACAGGACCCCGAGCACTGAGTACTGAGCACCCAGCACCCTGAGTACTGAGCACCGAGCTAACCGAGCACTGAGCACCCTGAGTACTGAGCACCCAGCACCCCGATCACTGAGCACCCAGCACCCTGAGCACTGAGCACCCAGCACCCTGAGCACTGAGCACCAAGCACCCTGAGTACTGAGCACCCAGCACGCTGAGTACTGAGCACCCAGCACCCTGAGCACTGAGCACCCAGCACCCTGAGTACTGAGCACTGAGCACCCAGCACCCCGAGCACTGAGCACCCAGCACCCTGTGTACTGAGCACCGAGCACCCCGAGCGCTGAGCACCCAGCACCCTGAGCACTCAGCACCCAGCACCCCGAGCACTGAGCACCCAGCACCCTGAGCACTGAGCACCCAGCACCATGAGCACGGAGCACCCCGAGTACTGAGCACCCAGCACCCTGAGCACTGAGCACCCAGCACCTTGAGTACTGAGCACCGAGCACCTCGAGCACTAAGCACCCAGCACCCTGAGTACTGAGCACCCAGCACCCTGAGCACTGAGCACCCAGAACCCTGAGCACTGAGCACCCAGCACCCTGATCACGGAGCACCCAGCACCCTGAGTACTGAGCACCCAACACCCAGACTACTGAGCTCCCAGCACCCTGAGCACTGAGCACCCAGCACCCTGAGTACTGAGCACCCAGCACCCTGAGTACTGAACACCCAGCACCCTGAGCACTGAGCACTGAGCACCCTGAGCACTGAGTACTGAGCACTGAGCACCCTGAGCACTGAGCACCCAGCACCCCGAGTACTGAGCACCCAGCACCCCGAGCACTGAGCACCCAGCGCCCCGAGCACTGAGCACCCAGCACCCCGAGCACTGAGCACTGAGCACCCTGAGCACTGAGCACCCAGCACCCCGAGTACTGAGCACTGAGCACCCTGAGTACTGAGCACCAAGCACCCCGAGTACTGAGCACTGAGCACCCTGAGTACTGAGCACCCAGCACCCTGAGCACTGTGCACCCAGCACCCTGAGTACTGAGCACTGAAAACCCTGAGTACTGAGCACCCAGCACGCTGAGTACTGAGCACCCAGCACCCTGATCACTGAGCACGGAGCACCCCGAGGACTGAGCACCCAGCACCCTGAGCACTGAGCACCCAGCAACTTGAGTACTGAGCACCGAGCACAACGAGCACTGAGCACCCAGCACCCTGAGTACTGAGCACCCAGCACTCTGAGCACTGAGCACCCAGCTCCCTGAGCACTGAGCACCCAGCACCCCAAGCACTGAGCACCCAGCACCCTGAGTACTGAGCACAGAGCACCCTGAGCACTGAGCACCCAGCACCCTGAGTACTGAGCACCCAGCACCCTGAGTACTGAGCAACCAGCACCCTGAGCACTGAGCACTGAGCACCCAGCACCCTGAGCACTGAGCACTGAGCACCCAGCACCACAG
The DNA here is from genome assembly GCF_018167655.1 of Microtus oregoni. Lineage (NCBI taxonomy): Eukaryota > Metazoa > Chordata > Mammalia > Rodentia > Cricetidae > Microtus > Microtus oregoni. The sequence goes on along the minus strand of NW_024543811.1, from coordinate 9,735,990 downwards.
CCCTGAGCACCCAGCACCCCGAGCATTGAGCACCCAGCACCCTGAGCACTGAGCACCCAGCACCCTGAGTACTGAGCAACCAGCAACCTGAGTACTGAGCACCCAGCACCCTGAGTACTGAGCACTCAGCACCCTGAGTACTGAGCACCGAGCACACCGAGCAATGAGCACCCAGCACCCTGAGCACTGAGCACCCGGAGGACTGAGCACCCAGCACTCTGAGCACTGAGCACCGATCACTCTGAGCAGTGAGCACCCAGCACCCCGAGCACTGAGCACCCAGCACCCTGAGTACCGAGCACCCAGCACCCCGAGTACTGAGCACCCAGCACCCTGAGTACTGAGCACCCAGCACCCCGAGCACTGAGCACCCAGCACCCTGAGTACTGAGCACCCTGAGTACTGAGCACTGAGCACAGAGCATCCTGAGTACTGAGCACCCAGCACCCTGAGTACTGAGCACCCAGCACCCTGAGTACTGAGCACCCAGCACCCTGAGCACTGAGCACCGAGCACCCTGAGTACTGAACACCCAGCACCCTGAGCACTCAGCACTGAGCACCCAGCACCCTGAGCACTGAGCCCTGAGCACCCAGCACCCCGAGCACTGAGCACCCAGCACCCTGAGCACCCAGCACCCTGAGCACTGAGCACCCTGAGCACTGAGCACCCTGAGCACTGAGCACTGAGCACCCAGCACCCTGAGTACTGAGCACCCAACACTCTGAGTACTGAGCACCCAGCACCCTGAGTACTGAGCACCCAGCACCCCGAGCACTGAGCACCCAGCACCCTGAGTACTGAGCACCCTGAGTACTGAGCACTGAGCACAGAGCATCCTGAGTACTGAGCACCCAGCACCCTGAGTACTGAGCACCCAGCACCCTGAGTACTGAGCACCCTGAGTACTGAGCACTGAGCACAGAGCATCCTGAGTACTGAGCACCCAGCACCCTGAGTACTGAGCACCCAGCACCCTGAGTACTGAGCACCCAGCACCCTGAGCACTGAGCACCGAGCACCCTGAGTACTGAACACCCAGCACCCTGAGCACTCAGCACTGAGCACCCAGCACCCTGAGCACTGAGCACTGAGCACCCAGCACCCCGAGCACTGAGCACCCAGCACCCTGAGCACCCAGCACCCTGAGCACTGAGCACCCTGAGCACTGAGCACCCTGAGCACTGAGCACTGAGCACCCAGCACCCTGAGTACTGAGCACCCAGCACCCTGAGTACTGAGCACCCAGCACCCCGAGCACTGAGCACCCAGCACCCTGAGCACTGAGCACCCAGCACCCTGAGTACTGAGCAACCAGCAACCTGAGTACTGAGCACCCAGCACCCTGAGTACTGAGCACTCAGCACCCTGAGTACTGAGCACCCAGCACCCTGAGTACTGAGCCCCCAGCACCCTGAGCACTGAGCACTGAGCACCCAGCACCCTGAGAACTGAGCACTGAGCACACAGCACCCTGAGTACTGAGCACCCAGCACCCCGACCACTGAGCACCCAGCGCCCCGAGCACTGAGCACCCAGCACCCCGAGCACTGAGCACCCAGCGCCCCGAGCACTGAGCACCCAGCACCCCGAGCACTGAGCACTGAGCACACTGAGCACTGAGCACCCAGCACCCCGAGTACTGAGCACTGAGCGCCCTGAGTACTGAGCACCCAGCACCCCGAGTACTGAGCACTGAGCACCCTGAGTACTGAGCACCCAGCACCCTGAGCACTGAGAACCCTGAGTACTGAGCACCGAGCACCCTGAGTACTGAGCACCCAGCCCCCTGAGCACTGAGCACGGAGCACCCCGAGGACTGAGCACCCCGCACCCTGAGCACTGAGCACCCAGCACCTTGAGTACTGAGCACCGAGCACCCCGAGCACTGAGCACCCAGCACCCTGAGTACTGAGCACCCAACACCCAGAGTACTGAGCACCCAGCACCCTGATCACTGAGCACCCAGCACCCTGAGTACTGAGCACCCAGCACCCTGAGTACTGAGCACCCAGCACCCTGAGCACTGAGCACTGAGCACCCAGCACCCTGAGCACTGAGCACTGACCACCCAGCACCCCGAGCACTGAGCACCCAGCACCCCGAGCACTGAGCACCCAGGGCCCTGAGCACTGAGCACACAGCACACTGAGCACTGAGCACCCAGCCCCCTGAGTACTAAGCACCCAGCACCATGAGTACTGAGCACCCAGCACCCTGAGTACTGAGCACCGAGCACCCCGAGCACTGAGCACCCAGCACCCTGAGCACTGAGCACCCTGAGGACTGAGCACCCAGCACCCTGAGCACCGAGCACCCCGAGCACTGAGCACCCAGCACCCTGAGCACTGAGCACCCTGAGCACTGAGCACCCAGCACACCGAGCACTGAGCACCCAGCACCCTGAGTACTGAGCAAACAGCACCCTGAGCACTGAGCACCCAGCACCCTGAGTACTGAGCACCCTGAGTACTGAGCACCGATCACCCTGAACACTGAGCACCCAGCACCCTGTGTACTGAGCACCCAGCACCCTGAGCACTGAGCACCCAGCACCCTGAGCACTGAGCACCCAGCACCCTGAGTACTGAGCACCCAGAACCCTGAGTACTGAGTACAAAGCACCCTGAGCACTGAGCACCCAGCACCCTGAGTACTGAGCACCGAGCACACTAAGTACTGAGCACCAAGCACCCTGAGTAGTGAGCACCCAGCACCCTGAGCACTGAGCACCCAGCACCCTGAGTACTGAGCACCCAGCACTCTGAGTACTGAGCACCCAGCACCCTGAGTACTGAGCACCCAGCACCCTGAGTACTGAGCACACAGCACCTTGAGTACTGAGCACCGAGCACCCCGAGCACTGAGCAACCAGCACCCTGAGTACTGAGCACTGAGCACCCTGAGTACTGAGCACCGAACACCCTGAGTACTGAGCACCCAGCACCCTGAGGACTGAGCACCCAGCACCCTGAACACTGAGCACCCAGCACCCTGAGTACTGAGCCCCCAGCACCCTGAGTACTGAGCACCCAGCACCCCGAGCACTGAGCACCCAGCACCCCGAGCACTGAGCACCCAGCACCCCGAGCACTGAGCACCCAGCACCCCGAGCACTGAGCACCCAGCACCCTGAGCACTGAGCACCCAGCACCCTGAGCACTGAGCACCCAGCACCCTGAGTACTGAGTACTCAGCACCCTGAGCACTGAGCACCCAGCACCCTGAGTACTGATCATCGAGCACCCCGAGCACTGAGCACCCAGCACCCTGAGTACTGAGCACCCAGCACCCTGAGTACTGAGCACCCAGCACCCTGAGTACTGAGCACCCAGCACCCTGAGCACTGATCACAAAGCACGCTGAGTACTGAGCACTGAGCACCCTGAGTACTGAGCACCGAGGACCCTGAGCACTGAGCACCCAGCACGCTGAGTACTGAGCACTGAGCACCCTGAGTACTGAGCACCTAGCACCCTGAGTACTGAGCACCCAGCACCCTGAGCACTGAGCAGCCAGCACCCTCAGCACTGAGCACCCAGCACCCCGAGCACTGAGCACCCAGCACCCTGAGCACTGAGCACCCAGAACCACGAGTACTGAGCACCCAGCACCCCGAGTACTGAGCACCGAGCACCCCGAGCACTGAGCACCCAGCACCCTGAGTACTGAGCACCCAGTACCCTGAGTACTGAGCAACGAGCACCCCGAGCACTGAGCACCCAGCACCCTGAGTACTGAGCACCCAGTACCCTGAGTACTGAGTACCCCGAGTACTGAGCACCCAGCACCCCGAGCACTGAGCACCCAGCACCCTGAGTACTGAGAACAGATCACCCTGAGTACTGAGCACCCAGCACCCCGAGCACTGAGCACCCAGCACCCTGAGTACTGAGAACCGAGCACCCTGAGTACTGAGCACCCAGCACCCTGAGAACTGAGCCCCCAGCACCCTGAGCACTGAGCACCCAGCACACCGAGCACTGAGCACCCAGCACCCCGAGAATGAGCACCCAGCACCCTGAGTACTGAGCACCCAGCACCCCGAGCACGGAGCACCCAGGACCCCGAGCACTGAGTACTGAGCACCCAGCACCCTGAGTACTAAGCACCCAGCACCCTGAGTACTGAGCACCCAGGACCCTGAGCACTGAGCACCGAGCACCCCGAGCACTGAGCACCCAGCACCCTGAGCACTCAGCACCCATCACCCCGATCACTGAGCACCCAGCACCCTGAGCACTGAGCACCCAGCACCCTGAGCACTGAGCACCCAGCACCCAGAGCACTGAGCACCCAGCACCCTGAGCACTGAGCACCCAGCACCCTGAGTACTGAGCACCCTGCACCCTGAGTACTGAGCACCCAGACCCCGAGCACTGAGGACCCAGCACCCCTAGCACTGTGCACCCAGCACCCTGAGTACTGAGAACCCAGCACCCTGAGTACTGAGCACCCAGCACCCTGAGCACTGAGCACCCAGCAGCCCGAGCACTGAGCACCCAGCATCCTGAGCACTGGGCACTGAGCACCCAGCATCCCGAGTACTAAGCACCCAGCACCCTGAGTACTGAGCACCCAGCACCCTGAATAATGAGCACCCAGCACCCCGAGCACTGAGCACCCAGCACCCTGAGCACTGAGCACCCAACACCCTGAGTACTGAGCATCAAGCACGCTGAGCACTGAGCACCCAGCACCCTGAGCACTGAGCACCCAGCACCCTGAGCACTGAGCACTCAGCACCTTGAGTACTGAGCACCGAGCAACCCGAGCACTGAGCACCGGGTAACCTGAGCACTGAGCACCCAGCACCCTGAGTACTGAGCACCAAGCACCCTGAGTACTGAGCACTGAGCACTGACCACCCTGAGCACTGAGCACCAAGCACCCTGAGCACTGAGCACCCAGCATCCTGAGCACTGAGTACTGAGCACCCAGCACCCTGAGCACTGAGCAGCCAGCACCCTGAGCACTGAGCACCAAGCACCCTGAGTACTGAGCACCCAGCACCACAAACACTGAGCACCTAGCACCCTGAGAACTGAGCACCGAGCACCCTGAGTACTGAGCAGCCAGCACCATGAGTACTGAGCCCCGAGCACCCAGAGTACTGAGCAACCTGAGTACTGAGCACCCAGTACCCCGAGAATGAGCACCCAGCACCATGAGTACTGAGCACCGAGCACCCTGAGCACTGAGCACCCAGCACCCTGAGTACTGAGCACCAAGCACCCTGAGTTCTGAGCACCCAGCACCCTGAGTACTGAGCACCCAGCACCATGAGTACTGAGCCCCGAGCACCCAGAGTACTGAGCAACCTGAGTACTGAGCACCCAGTACCCCGAGAATGAGCACCCAGCACCATGAGTACTGAGCACCGAGCACCCTGATTTCTGAGCACCCAGCACCCTGAGCACTGAGCACACAGAGTACTGAGCAACCAGCACCGTGAGCACTGAGCACCCAGCACCCCGAGCACTGAGCACCCAGCACCACGACCACTGAGCACTGAGCACCCTGAGCACTGAGGACCCAGCACCCCGAGCACTGAGCACCCAGCACCCTGAGTACTGAGCACCCAGCACCCTGAGCACTGAGGACCCAGCATCCCGAGCACTGAGCACCCAGCACGCTGAGTACTGAGCACTGAGCACCCAGCACCCTGAGTACTGAGCACATAGCACCCTGAGTACTGAGCACCCAGCACCCCAAGCACTGAGCACTGAGCAACCTGAGTACTGAGCACTGAGCACCCTTAGTACTGAGCACCGAGCACCCTGAGTACTGAGCACCCAGCACCCCGAGCACTGAGCACTGAGCAACCTGAGTGCTGAGCAACAAGCACCCCGAGTACTGAGCACTGAGCACCCTGAGTACTGAGCACAAAGCACCCTGAGCACTGAGCACCCAGCACCCTGAGTACTGAGCACTGAGAACCCTGAGTACTGAACACCGAGCACCCTGAGTACTGAGCACCCAGCACGCTGATCACTGAGCACGGAGCACCCCGAGGGCTGAGCACCCAGCACCCTGAGCACTGAGCACCCAGCACCTTGAGTACTGAGCACCGAGCACCCCGAGCACTGAGCACCCAGCACCACCCTCAGCACTGAGCACCCAGCACCCTGAGCACTGAGCACCCAGCACCCTGAGCACTGAGCACGCAGCACCCCGAGCACTGAGCACCCAGCACCCTGAGTACTGAGCACAGAGCACCCTGAGCACTGAGCACCCAGCACACTGAGTACTGAGCACCCAGCACCCTGAGTACTGAGCAACCAGCAACCTGAGCACTGAGCACTGAGCACCCAGCACCCTGAGCACTGAGCACTGAGCACCCAGCACCACAGCCCTGAGCACCCAGCACCCTGAGCACTGAGCACCCAGCACCCTGAGCACTGAGCACCCAGCACCCTGAGCACCCAGCACCCTGAGTACTGAGCACCCAGCACCCGGAGTACTGAGCACCCAGCACCCTGAGTACTGAGCACCGAGCACCCCGAGCACTGAGCACCCAGCACCCTGAGCACTGAGCACCCGGAGGACTGAGCACCCAGCACCCTGATAACTGAGCACCGATCACCCTGAGAACTGAGCACCCAGCACCCTGAGTACTGAGCACTGAGAACCCTGAGTACTGAGCACCGAGCACCCTGAGTACTGAGCACCCAGCACCCTGAGCACTGAGCACGGAGCACCCCGAGGACTGAGCACCCAGCACCCTGAGCACTGAGCACCCAGCACCTTGAGTACTGAGCACCGAGCACCCCGAGCACTGAGCACCCAGCACCCTGAGCACTGAGCACCCAGCACCCCGAGAACTGAGCACCCAGCACCCTGAGTACTGAGCACCCAACACCCAGAGTACTGAGCACCCATCACCCTGAGAACTGAGCACCCAGCACCCTGAGTACTGAGCACCCAGCACCCTGATTACTGAGCACCCAACACCCTGAGTACTGAGCACCCAGCACCCTGAGTACTGAGCACCCAGCACCCTGAGCACTGAGCAGTGAGCACCCAGCACCTTGAGCACTGAGCACTGACCACCCAGCACCCCGAGCACTGAGCACCCAGCACCCCGAGCACTGAGCACCCAGCGCCTTGAGCACTGAGCACCCAGCACCCTGAGCACTGAGCACCCAGTCCCCTGAGTACTGAGCACCCAGCACCATGAGTACTGAGCACCCAGCACCCTGAGTAATGAGCACTCAGCACCCTGAGTACTGAGCACCGAGCACCCCGAGCACTGAGCTCCCAGCACCCTGAGCACTGAGCACCCTGAGGACTGAGCACCCAGCACCCTGAGCACTGAGCACCCAGCACCCTGAGTACTGAGCACCGATCACCCTGAGCACTGAGCACCCAGCACCCCGAGCACTGAGCACCCAGCACCCTGAGTACTGAGCACACAGCACCCTGAGCACTGAGCACGCAGCACCCTGAGTACTGAGCAACCTGAGTACTGAGCACCGATCACCCTGAGCACTGAGCACCCAGCACCCTGAGTACTGAGCACCCAGCACCCTGAGCAATGAGCACCCAGCACCCTGAGCACTGAGCACCCAGCACCCTGAGTACTGAGCACCCAGCACCCTGAGTACTGAGTACCCAGAACCCTGAGCACTGAGCACCCAGCACCCTGAGTACTGAGCACCGAGCACCCTGAGTACTGAGCACCCAGCACCCTGAGTACTGAGCACTAACCACCCTGAGCACTGAGCACCCAGCACCCTGAGTACTGAGCACCCAGCACCCTGAGTACTGAGCACCCAGCACCCAGAGCACTGAGCACCCAGCACCCTGAGCACTCAGCACCCAGGACCCCGAGCACTGAGTATTGAGCACCCAGCACCCTGAGTACTGAGCACGCAGCACGCTGAGTACTGAGCACCCAGCACCCCGAGAACTGAGCACCCAGCACCATGAGTACTGAGCACCCAGCACCCTGAGTACTGAGCACTCAGCACCCTGAGTACTGAGCACCGAGCACCCCGAGCACTGAGCACCCATCACCCTGAGCACTGAGCACCCTGAGGACTGAGCACCCAGCACCCTGAGCACTGAGCACCCAGCACCCTGAGTACTGAGCACCGATCACCCTGAGCACTGAGCACCCAGCATCCTGAGCACTGAGTACTGAGCACCCAGCACCCTGAGCACTGAGCAGCCAGCACCCTGAGCACTGAGCAACAAGCAACCTGAGTAATGAGCACACAGCACCACAAACACTGAGCACCGAGCACCCTGAGTACTGAGCACCCAGTACCCCGAGAATGAGCACCCAGCACCATGAGTACTGAGCACCGAGCACCCTGAGCACTGAGCACCCAGCACCCTGAGTACTGAGCACCAAGTACCCTGAGATCTGAGCACCCAGCACCCTGAGTACTGAGCACCCAGCACCATGAGTACTGAGCCGCGAGCACCCAGAGTACTGAGCAACCTGAGTACTGAGCACCCAGTACCCCGAGAATGAGCACCCAGCACCATGAGTACTGAGCACCGAGCACCCTGAGTTCTGAGCACCCAGCACCCTGAGCACTGACCACACAGAGTACTGAGCAACCAGCACCGTGAGCACTGAGCACCCAGCACCCCGAGCACTGAGCACCCAGCACCCCGACCACTGAGCACTGAGCACCCTGAGCACTGAGGACCCAGCACCCCGAGCACTGAGCACCCAGCACCCTGAGTACTGAGCACCCAGCACCCTGAGCACTGAGGACCCAGCATCCCGAGCACTGAGCACCCAGCACGCTGAGTACTGAGCACTGAGCACCCAGCACCCTGAGTACTGAGCACCCAGCACCCTGAGTACTGAGCACCCAGCACCCCAAGCACTGAGCACTGAGCAACCTGAGTACTGAGCACTGAGCACCCTTAGTACTGAGCACCGAGCACCCTGAGTACTGAGCACCCAGCACCCTGAGCACTGAGCACTGAGCAACCTGAGTGCTGAGCAACAAGCACCCCGAGTACTGAGCACTGAGCACCCTGAGTACTGAACACCCAGCACCCTGAGCACTGAGCACCCAGCACCCTGAGTACTGAGCACTGAGAACCCTGAGTACTGAACACCGAGCACCCTGAGTACTGAGCACCCAGCACCCTGATCACTGAGCACGGAGCACCCCGAGGACTGAGCACCCAGCACCCTGAGCACTGAGCACCCAGCACCTTGAGTACTGAGCACCGAGCACCCCGAGCACTGAGCACCCAGCACCCTGAGTACTGAGCACCCAGCACCCTGAGCACTGAGCACGGAGCACCCCGAGGACTGAGCACCCAGCACCCTGAGCACTGAGCACCCAGCACCTTGAGTACTGAGCACCGAGCACCCCGAGCACTGAGCACCCAGCACCCTGAGCACTGAGCACCCAGCACCCCGAGAACTGAGCACCCAGCACCCTGAGTACTGAGCACCCAACACCCAGAGTACTGAGCACCCAGCACCCTGAGAACTGAGCACCCAGCACCCTGAGTACTGAGCACCCAGCACCCTGAGTACTGAGCACCCAACACCCTGAGTACTGAGCACCCAGCACCCTGAGTACTGAGCACCCAGCACCCTGAGCACTGAGCAGTGAGCACCCAGCACCTTGCGCACTGAGCACTGACCACCAAGCACCCCGAGCACTGAGCACCCAGCACCCCGAGCACTGAGCACCCAGCGCCTTGAGCACTGAGCACCCAGCGCCCTAAGTACTGAGCACCCAGTCCCCTGAGTACTGAGCACCCAGCACCATGAGTACTGAGCACCCAGCACCCTGAGTAATGAGCACTCAGCACCCTGAGTACTGAGCACTGAGCACCACGAGCACTGAGCACCCAGCACCCTGAGCACTGAGCACCCTGAGGACTGAGCACCCAGCACCCTGAGCACTGAGCACCCAGCACCCTGAGTACTGAGCACCGATCACCCTGAGCACTGAGCACCCAGCACCCTGGGTACTGAGCACCCAGCACCCTGAGCACTGAGCACCCAGCACCCTGAGTACTGAGCACCCTGAGTACTGAGCACCGATCACCCTGAGCACTGAGCACCCAGCACCCTGAGTACTGAGCACCCAGCACCCTGAGCAATGAGCACGGAGCACCCTGAGCACTGAGCACCCAGCACCCTGAGTACTGAGCACCCAGCACCCTGAGTACTGAGTACCCAGCACCCTGAGCACTGAGCACCCAGCACCCTGAGTACTGAGCACCGAGCACCCTGAGTACTGAGCACCCAGCACCCTGAGTACTGAGCACCCACCACCCTGAGCACTGAGCACCCAGCACCCTGAGTACTGAGCACCCAGCACCCTGAGTACTGAGCACCCAGCACCCAGAGCACTGAGCACCCAGCACCCTGAGCACTCAGCACCCAGGACCCCGAGCACTGAGTATTGAGCACCCAGCACCCTGAGTACTGAGCACGCAGCACGGTGAGTACTGAGCACCCAGCACCCCGAGAACTGAGCACCCAGCACCATGAGTACTGAGCACCCAGCACCCTGAGTACTGAGCACTCAGCACCCTGAGTACTGAGCACCGAGCACCCCGAGCACTGAGCACCCATCACCCTGAGCACTGAGCACCCTGAGGACTGAGCACCCAGCACCCTGAGCACTGAGCACCCAGCACCCTGAGGACTGAGCACCGATCACCCTGAGCACTGAGCACCCAGCACCCCGAGCACTGAGCACCCAGCACCCTGAGCACTGAGCACCCAGCACCCTGAGTACTGAGCACCCAGGACCCTGAGCACTGAGCACCGAGCACCCCGAGCACTGAGCACCCAGCACCCTGAGCACTCAGCACCCAGCACCCCGAGCACTGAGCACCCAGCACCCTGAGCACTGAGCACCCAGCACCCTGAGCACGGAGCACCCCGAGGACTGAGAACCCAGCACCCTGAGCACTGAGCACCCAGCACCTTGTGTACTGGGCACCGAGCACCTCGAGCACTAAGCACCCAGCACCCTGAGTACTGAGCACCCAGCACCCTGAGCACTGAGCACCCAGCACCCTGAGCACTGAGCACCCAGCACCCCGAGAACGGAGCACAAAGCACCCTGAGTACTGAGCACCCAACACCCAGAGTACTGAGCACCCAGCACCCTGAGCACTGAGCACCCAGCACCCTGAGTACTGAGCACCAAGCACCCTGAGTACTGAACACCCAGCACCCTCAGCACTGAGCACCCTGAGCACTGAGTACTGAGCAATGAGCACCCTGAGCACTGAGCACCCAGCACGCCGAGTACTGAGCACCCAGCACCCCGAGCACTGAGCACCCAGCGCCCCGAGCACTGAGCACACAGCACCCCGAGCACTGAGCACTGAGCACCCTGAGCACTGAGCACCCAGCACCCCGAGTACTGAGCACTGAGCACCCTGAGTACTGAGCACCAAGCAACCCGAGTACTGAGCACTGAGCACCCTGAGTACTGAGCACCCAGCACCCCGAGCACTGAGCACCCAGCACCCTGAGCACTAAGGACCCAGCACCCCGAGCACTGAGCACCCAGCACCCTGAATACTGAGCACCCAGCACCCTGAGCACTGAGGACCCAGCACCCCGAGCACTGAGCACCCAGCACGCTGAGTACTGAGCACTGAGCACCCAGCACCCCGACTACTGAGCACTGAGCACCCTGAGTACTGAGCACCCAGCACCCTGAGCACTGAGCACCCAGCACCCTGAGTACTGAGCACTGAGAACCCTGAGTACTGAACACTGAGCACCCTGAGTACTGAGCACCCAGCACCCTGATCACTGAGCACGGAGCACCCCGAGGACTGAGCACCCAGCACCCTGAGCACTGAGCACCCAGCACCTTGAGTACTGAGCACCGAGCACCCCGAGCACTGAGCACCCAGCACCCTGAGTACTGAGCACCCAGCACCCTGAGCACTGAGCACGGAGCACCCCGAGGACTGAGCACCCAGCACCCTGAGCACTGAGCACCCAGCACCTTGAGTACTGAGCACCGAGCACCCCGAGCACTGAGCACCCAGCACCCTGAGCACTGAGCACCCAGCACCCTGAGCACTGAGCACCCAGCACCCCGAGAACTGAGCACCCAGCACCCTGAGTACTGAGCACCCAACACCCAGAGTACTGAGCACCCAGCACCCTGAGTACTGAGCACCCAGCACCCTGAGTACTGAGCACCCAGCACCCTGAGTACTTAGCACCCAGCACCCTGAGCACTGAGCACTGAGCACCCAGCACCTTGAGCACTGAGCACTGACCACCCAGCACCCCGAGCACTGAGCACCCAGCACCCCGAGCACTGAGCACCCAGCGTCCTGAGCACTGAGCACCCAGCACCCTGAGCACTGAGCACCCAGTCCCCTGAGTACTGAGCACCCAGCACCATGAGTACTGAGCACCCAGCACCCTGAGTACTGAGCACTCAGCACCCTGAGTATTGAGCACCGAGCACCCCGAGCACTGAGCACCCAGCACCCTGAGCACTGAGCACCCTGAGGACTGAGCACCCAGCACCCTGAGCACTGAGCACCCAGCACCCTGAGTACTGAGCACCGATCACCCTCAGCACTGAGCACCCAGCACCCCGAGCACTGAGCACCCAGCACCCTGAGCACTGAGCACCCAGCAACCTGAGTACTGAGCACTGAGCACCCAGCACCCCGAGCACTGAGCATCCAGCACCCTGTGTACTGAGCACTGAGCACCCTGAGTACTAAGCACCCAGACCCCGAGCACTGAGGACCCAGCACAGCTAGCACTGAGCACCCAGCACCCTGAGTACTGAGCACCCAGCACCCTGAGTACTGAGCACCCAGACCCCGAGCACTGAGGACCCAGCACAGCTAGCACTGAGCACCCAGCACCCTGAGCACTGAGCACCCAGCAGCCCGAGCACTGAGCACCCAGCATCCTGAGCACTGAGTACTGAGCACCCAGCACCCTGAGCACTGAGCACCCAGCACCCTGAGCACTGAGCACCCAGCACCCTGAGTACTGAGCACCCAGCACCCCAAGCACTGAGCACCGAGCACCCTGAGTACTGAGCACCCAGCACGCTGAGCACTGAGCACCCAGCACCCGGAGTACTGAGCACAAAGCACACTGAGTACTGAGCACTCAGCACCCTGAGTACTGAGCACCGAGCACCCCGAGCACTGAGCACCCAGCACCCTGAGCACTGAGCAACCTGAGGACTGAGCACCCAGCACCCTGAGCACTGAGCACCCAGCACCCTGAGTACTGAGCACCGATCACCCTGAGCACTGAGCACCCAGCACCCCGAGCACTGAGCACCCAGCAGCCTAAGTACTGAGAACAGATCACCCAGAGTACTGAGCACCCAGCACCCTGAGTACTGAGCCCCCAGCACCCTGAGTACTGAGCACCCAGCAAGCCGAGCACTGAGCACCCAGCACCCCGAGAATGAGCACCCAGCACCCTGAGTACTGAGAACCGAGCACCCTGAGTACTGAGCACCCAGCACCCTGAGTACTGAGCCCCCAGCACCCTGAGTACTGAGCACCCAGCACCCCGAGCACTGAGCACCCAGCACCCCGAGAATGAGCACCCAGCACCCTGAGTACTGAGCACCCAGCACCCCGAGCACGGAGCACCCAGGACCCCGAGCACTGAGTACTGAGCACCCACCACACTGAGTACTGAGCACCGAGCTCCCCGAGCACTGAGCACCCAGCACCATGAGCACGGAGCACCCAGCACCCTGAGCACTGAGCACCCAGCACCCTGAGTACTGAGCACCCAGCACGCTGAGTACTGAGCACTCAGCACCCTGAGCACTGAGCACCCAGCACCCTGAGTACTGAGCACTGAGCACCCAGCACCCCGAGCACTGAGCACCCAGCACCCTGTGTACTGAGCACTGAGCACCCTGAGTACTAAGCACCCAGCACCCTGAGTACTGAGCACCCAGGACCCTGAGCACTGAGCACCGAGCACCGCGAGCACTGAGCACCCAGCACCCTGAGCACTCAGCACCCATCACCCCGATCACTGAGCACCCAGCACCTTGAGCACTGAGCACCCAGCACCCTGAGCACTGAGCACCAAGCACCCAGAGCACTGAGCACCCAGCACCCTGAGCACTGAGCATCAAGCAACCCGAGCACTGAGCACCGGGTAACCCGAGCACTGAGCACCCAGCACCCTGAGTACTGAGCACCCAGCACCCTCAGCACTGAGGACCCAGCACCCCGAGCACTGAGCACCCAGCACGCTGAGTACTGAGCACTGAGCACCCAGCACCCTGAGTACTGAGCACCCAGCACCCTGAGTACTGAGCACCCAGCACCCCAAGCACTGAGCACTGAGCAACCTGAGTACTGAGCACTGAGCACCCTTAGTACTGAGCACCGAGCACCCTGAGTACTGAGCACCCAGCACCCCGAGCACTGAGCACTGAGCACCCCGAGGACTGAGCACCCAGCACCCTGAGCACTGAGCACCCAGCACCCTGAGCACTGAGGACCCAGCACCCCGAGCACTGAGCACCCAGCACGCAGAGTACTGAGCACTGAGCACCCAGCACCCCGAGTACTGAGCACTGAGCACCCTGAGTACTGAGCACCCAGCACCCTGAGCACTGAGCACCCAGCACCCTGAGTACTGAGCACTGAGAACCCTGAGTACTGAACACTGAGCACCCTGAGTACTGAGCACCCAGCACCCTGATCACTGAGCACGGAGCACCCCGAGGACTGAGCACCCAGCACCCTGAGCACTGAGCACCCAGCACCTTGAGTACTGAGCACCGAGCACCCCGAGCACTGAGCACCCAGCACCCTGAGTACTGAGCACACAGCACCCGGAGCACTGAGCACCCAGCACCCCGAGAACTGAGCACCCAGCACCCCGAGAACTGAGCACCCAGCACCCTGAGTACTGAGCACCCAACAACCAGAGTACTGAGCACCCAGCACCCTGAGTACTGAGCACCCAGCACCCTGAGTACTTAGCACCCAGCACCCTGAGCACTGAGCACTGAGCACCCAGCACCTTGAGCACTGAGCACTGACCACCCAGCACCCCGAGCACTGAGCACCCAGCACCCCGAGCACTGAGCACCCAGCGCCCTGAGCACTGAGCACCCAGCACCCTGAGCACTGAGCACCCAGTCCCCTGAGTACTGAGCACCCAGCACCATGAGTACTGAGCACCCAGCACCCTGAGTACTGAGCACTCAGCACCCTGAGTATTGAGCACCGAGCACCCCGAGCACTGAGCACCCAGCACCCTGAGCACTGAGAACCCTGAGGACTGAGCACGCAGCACCCTGTGCACTGAGCACCCAGCACCCTGAGTACTGAGCACCGATCACCCTGAGCACTGAGCACCCAGCACCCCGAGCACTGAGCACCCAGCACCCTGAGCACTGAGCACCCAGCACCCTGAGTACTGAGCACTGAGCACCCAGCACCCCGAGCACTGAGCATCCAGCACCCTGTGTACTGAGCACTGAGCACCCTGAGTACTAAGCACCCAGCACCCTGAGTACTGAGCACCCAGCAACCTGAGCACTGAGCACCGAGCACCCCGAGCACTGAGCACCCAGCACCCTGAGCACTCAGCACCCATCACCCCGATCACTGAGCACCCAGCACCCTGAGCACTGAGCACCCAGCACCCTGAGCACTGAGCACCCAGCACCCAGAGCACTGAGCACCCAGCACCCTGAGCACGGAGCACCCAGCACCCTGAGTACTGAGCACCCAGCACCCTGAGTACTGAGCACCCAGACCCCGAGCACTGAGGACCCAGCACCCCTAGCACTGAGCACCCAGCACCCTGAGCACTGAGCACCCAGCAGCCCGAGCACTGAGCACCCAGCATCCTGAACACTGAGTACTGAGCACCCAGCACCCTGAGCACTGAGCACCCAGCACCCTGAGCACTGAGCACCCAGCACCCTGAGTACTGAGCACCCAGCACACCAAGCACTGAGCACCGAGCACCCTGAGTACTGAGCACCCAGCACGCTGAGCACTGAGCACCCAGCACCCGGAGTACTGAGCACCCAGCACCCTGAGTACTGAGCACTCAGCACCCTGAGTACTGAGCACCGAGCACCCCGAGCACTGAGCACCCAGCACCCTGAGCACTGAGCAACCTGAGGACTGAGCACCCAGCACCCTGAGCACTGAGCACCCAGCACCCTGAGTACTGAGCACCGATCACCCTGAGCACTGAGCACCCAGCACCCCGAGCACTGAGCACCCAGCAGCCTAAGTACTGAGAACAGATCACCCAGAGTACTGAGCACCCAGCACCCTGAGAACTGAGTCTCCAGCACCCTGAGTACTGAGCACCCAGCAAGCCGAGCACTGAGCACCCAGCACCCCGAGAATGAGCACCCAGCAACCTGAGTACTGAGAACCGAGCACCCTGAGTACTGAGCACCCAGCACCCTGAGTACTGAGCCCCCAGCACCCTGAGTACTGAGCACCCAGCACCCCGAGCACTGAGCACCGAGCAACCCGAGAATGAGCACCCAGCACCCTGAGTACTGAGCACCCAGCACCCCGAGCACGGAGCACCCAGGACCCCGAGCACTGAGTACTGAGCACCCAGCACCCTGAGTACTGAGCACCGAGCTCCCCGAGCACTGAGCACCCAGCACCCTGAGCACGGAGCACCCAGCACCCTGAGCACTGAGCACCCAGCACCCTGAGTACTGAGCACCCAGGACGCTGAGTACTGAGCACTCAGCACCCTGAGCACTGAGCACCCAGCACCCTGAGTACTGAGCACTGAGCACCCAGCACCCCGAGCACTGAGCACCCAGCACCCTGTGTACTGAGCACTGAGCACCCTGAGTACTAAGCACCCAGCACCCTGAGTACTGAGCACCCAGGACCCTGAGCACTGAGCACCGAGCACCCCGAGCACTGAGCACCCAGCACCCTGAGCACTCAGCACCCATCACCCTGATCACTGAGCACCCAGCACCCTGAGCACTGAGCACCCAGCACCCTGAGCACTGAGCACCAAGCACCCAGAGCACTGAGCACCCAGCACACTGAGCACTGAGCATCAAGCACCCTGAGCACTGAGCACCCAGCACCCTGAGCACTGAGCACTCAGCACCCTGAGTACTGAGCACCGAGCAACCCGAGCACTGAGCACCGGGTAACCCGAGCACTGAGCACCCAGCACCCTGAGTACTGAGCACCAAGCACCCTGAGTACTGAGCACTGAGCACTGACCACCCTGAGCACTGAGCACCCAGCACCCTGAGCACTGAATACCCAGCATCCTGAGCACTGAGTACTGAGCACCCAGCACCCTGAGCACTGAGCAGCCAGCACCCTGAGCACTGAGCACCAAGCACCCTGAGTACTGAGCACCCAGCACCCCAAGCACTGAGCACTGAGCACCCTGAGCGCTGAGGACCCAGCACCCCGAGCACTGAGGACCCAGCACCCTGAGTACTGAGCACCCAGCACCCTGAGCACTGAGCCCCGAGCACCCAGAGTACTGAGCAACCTGAGTACTGAGCACCCAGTACCCCGAGAATGAGCACCCAGCACCCTGAGTACTGAGCATCAAGCACCCTGAGTTCTGAGCACCCAGCACCCTGAGTACTGCGCACCCAGCACCCTGAGTTCTGAGCACCCAGCACCCTGAGCACTGAGCACACTGAGTACTGAGCAACCAGCACCCTGAGCACTGAGCACCCAGCACCCCGAGCACTGAGCACCCAGCACCCCGACCACTGAGCACTGAGCACCCTGAGCACTGAGGACCCAGCACCCCGAGCACTGAGCACCCAGCACCCTGAGTACTGAGCACCCAGCACCCTGAGCACTGAGGACCCAGCACCCCGAGCACTGAGCACCCAGCACGCTGAGTACTGAGCACTGAGCACCCAGCACCCTGAGTACTGAGCACCCAGCACCCTGAGTACTGAGCACCCAGCAACCCAAGCACTGAGCACTGAGCAACCTGAGTACTGAGCACTGAGCACCCTTAGTACTGAGCACCGAGCACCCTGAGTACTGAGCACCCAGCAACCCGAGCACTGAGCACTGAGCAACCTGAGTGCTGAGCAACAAGCACCCCGAGTACTGAGCACTGAGCACCCTGAGTACTGAGCACCCAGCACCCTGAGCACTGAGCACCCAGCACCCTGAGTACTGAGCACTGAGAACCCTGAGTCCTGAACAACGAGCACCCTGAGTCCTGAGCACCCAGCACGGTGATCACTGAGCACGGAGCACCCCGAGGACTGAGCACCCAGCACCCTGAGCACTGAGCACCCAGCAACCTGAGTACTGAGCACCCAGCAGCCTGAGCAATGAGCACCCAGCACCCTGAGCACTAAGCACCCAGCACCCCGAGAACTGAGCACCCAGCACCCTGAGTACTGAGCACCCAGCACCCTGAGTACTGAGCACCCAGCACCCTGAGCACTGAGCACTGAGCACCCAGCACCTTGAGCACTGAGCACTGACCACCCAGCACCCCGAGCACTGAGCACCCAGCACCCCGAGCACTGAGCACCCAGCGCCCTGAGCACTGAGCACCCAGCACCCTGAGCACTGAACACCCAGTCCCCTGAGTACTGAGCACCCAGCACCATGAGTACTGAGCACCCAGCACCCTGAGTACCGAGCACTCAGCACCCTGAGTACTGAGCACCGAGCACCCCGAGCACTGAGCACCCAGCACCCTGAGCACTGAGCACCCTGAGGCCTGAGCACCCAGCACCCTGAGCACTGAGCACCCAGCACCCTGAGTACTGAGCACCGATCACCCTGAGCACTGAGCACCCAGCACCCCGAGCACTGAGCACCCAGCACCCTGAGTACTGAGCACCCAGCACCCTGAGCACTGAGCACCCAGCATCCTGAGTACTGAGCACCCTGAGTACTGAGCACCGATCACCCTGAGCACTGAGCACCCAGCACCCTGAGTACTGAGCACCCAGCTCCCTGAGCACTGAGCACCCAGCACCCTGAGCACTGAGCCCGCAGCACCCTGAGTACTGAGCACCCAGCACCCTGAGTACTGAGTACCCAGCACCCTGAGCACTGAGCACCCAGCACCCTGAGTACTGAGCATCCGAGCACCCTGAGTACTGAGCACACAGCACCCTGAGTACTGAGCACCCAGCACCCTGAGCACTGAGCACCCAGCACCCTGAGTACTGAGCACCCAGCACCCTGAGTACTGAGCACCCAGCACCCAGAGCACTGAGCACCCAGCACCCTGAGCACTCAGCACCCAGGACCCCGAGCACTGAGTATTGTGCACCCAGCACCCTGAGTACTGAGCACGCAGCACGCTGAGTACTGAGCACCCAGCACCCCGAGCACTGAGCACCCAGCACCATGAGTACTGAGCACCCAGCACCCTGAGCACTGAGCACCCAGCACCCTGAGTACTGAGCACCGATCACCCTGAGCACTGAGCACCCAGCACCCCGAGCACTGAGCACCCAGCACCCCGAGCACTGAGCACCCAGCACCCTGAGTACTGAGCACCCAGCACCCTGAGCACTGAGCACCCAGCACCCCGAGCACTGAGCACCCAGCACGCTGAGCACTGAGCACTCTGAGTACTGAGCACTGAGCACCCTGAGTACTGAGCACTGAGCACCGTGTGTACTGAGCACCCAGCACCCTGAGTACTGAGCACCCATCAACCTGAGCAATGAGCACCCTGAGTACTGAGCACCCAGCACCCCGAGCACTGAGCACCCAGCACCCTGAGTACTGAGCACCGAGCACCCTGTGTACTGAGCAGCCAGCACCCTGAGTACTGAGCACCCAGCGTACTGAGCACCGAGCACCCAGCACCCTGAGTACTGAGCACACAGCACCCCGAGCACTGAGCACCCAGCACCCTGAGTACTGAGCACCCAGCACCCCGAGCACTGAGCACCCAGCACCCCGAGCACTGAGCACCCAGCACCCTGAGTACTGAGCACCCAGCACCCTGAGCACTGAGCACCCTGAGGCCTGAGCACCCAGCACCCTGAGCACTGAGCACCCAGCACCCTGAGTACTGAGCACCGATCACCCTGAGCACTGAGCACCCAGCACCCCGAGCACTGAGCACCCAGCACCCTGAGTACTGAGCACCCAGCACCCTGAGCACTGAGCACCCAGCATCCTGAGTACTGAGCACCCTGAGTACTGAGCACCGATCACCCTGAGCACTGAGCACCCAGCACCCTGAGTACTGAGCACCCAGCACCCTGAGCACTGAGCACCCAGCACCCTGAGCACTGAGCCCCCAGCACCCTGAGTACTGAGCACCCAGCACCCTGAGTACTGAGTACCCAGCACCCTGAGCACTGAGCACCCAGCACCCTGAGTACTGAGCATCCGAGCACCCTGAGTACTGAGCACACAGCACCCTGAGTACTGAGCACCCAGCACCCTGAGCACTGAGCACCCAGCACCGTGAGTACTGAGCACCCAGCACCCTGAGTACTGAGCACCCAGCACCCAGAGCACTGAGCACCCAGCACCCTGAGCACTCAGCACCCAGGACCCCGAGCACTGGGTATTGTGCACCCAGCACCCTGAGTCCTGAGCACGCAGCACGCAGAGTACTGAGCACCCAGCACGCCGAGCACTGAGCACCCAGCACCATGAGTACTGAGCACCCAGCACCCTCAGTACTGAGCACTCAGCACCCTGAGTACTGAGCACCGAGCACCCCGAGCACTGAGCACCCAGCACCCTGAGCCCTGAGCACCCTGAGGACTGAGCACCCAGCACCCTGAGCACTGAGCACCCAGCACCCTGAGTACTGAGCACCGATCACCCTGAGCACTGAGCACCCAGCACCCCGAGCACTGAGCACCCAGCACCCTGAGCAATGAGCACCCAGCACCCTGAGTACTGAGCACCCAGCACCACGAGCACTGAGCACCCAGCACCCTGAGCACTGAGCACCCAGCACCCTGAGCACTGAGCACTCAGCACCCTGAGTACTGAGCACCGAGCAACCCGAGCACTGAGCACCGGGTAACCCGAGCACTGAGCACCCAGCACCCTGAGTACTGAGCACCAAGCACCCTGAGTACTGAGCACTGAGCACTGACCACCCTGAGCACTGAGCACCCAGCACCCTGAGCACTGAGCACCCAGCATCCTGAGCACTGAGTACTGAGCACCCAGCACCCTGAGCACTGAGCAGCCAGCACCCTGAGCACTGAGCACCAAGCACCCTGAGTACTGAGCACCCAGCACCCCAAGCACTGAGCACTGAGCACCCTGAGCGCTGAGGACCCAGCACCCCGAGCACTGAGCACCCAGCACCCTGAGTACTGAGCACCCAGCACCCTGAGCACTGAGGCCCGAGCACCCAGAGTACTGAGCAACCTGAGTACTGAGCACACAGTACCCCGAGAATGAGCACCCAGCACCCTGAGTACTGAGCATCAAGCACCCTGAGTTCTGAACACCCAGCACCCTGAGTACTGCGCACCCAGCACCCTGAGTTCTGAGCACCCAGCACCCTGAGCACTGAGCACACTGAGTACTGAGCACCCAGACCCCGAGCACTGAGGACCCAGCACCCCTAGCACTGAGCACCCAGCACCCTGAGCACTGAGCACCCAGCAGCCCGAGCACTGAGCACCCAGCATCCTGAACACTGAGTACTGAGCACCCAGCACCCTGAGCACTGAGCACCCAGCACCCTGAGCACTGAGCACCCAGCACCCTGAGTACTGAGCACCCAGCACACCAAGCACTGAGCACCGAGCACCCTGAGTACTGAGCACCCAGCACGCTGAGCACTGAGCACCCAGCACCCGGAGTACTGAGCACCCAGCACCCTGAGTACTGAGCACTCAGCACCCTGAGTACTGAGCACCGAGCACCCCGAGCACTGAGCACCCAGCACCCTGAGCACTGAGCAACCTGAGGACTGAGCACCCAGCACCCTGAGCACTGAGCACCCAGCACCCTGAGTACTGAGCACCGATCACCCTGAGCACTGAGCACCCAGCACCCCGAGCACTGAGCACCCAGCAGCCTAAGTACTGAGAACAGATCACCCAGAGTACTGAGCACCCAGCACCCTGAGAACTTAGTCTCCAGCACCCTGAGTACTGAGCACCCAGCAAGCCGAGCACTGAGCACCCAGCACCCCGAGAATGAGCACCCAGCAACCTGAGTACTGAGAACCGAGCACCCTGAGTACTGAGCACCCAGCACCCTGAGTACTGAGCCCCCAGCACCCTGAGTACTGAGCACCCAGCACCCCGAGCACTGAGCACCGAGCAACCCGAGAATGAGCACCCAGCACCCTGAGTACTGAGCACCCAGCACCCCGAGCACGGAGCACCCAGGACCCCGAGCACTGAGTACTGAGCACCCAGCACCCTGAGTACTGAGCACCGAGCTCCCCGAGCACTGAGCACCCAGCACCCTGAGCACGGAGCACCCAGCACCCTGAGCACTGAGCACCCAGCACCCTGAGTACTGAGCACCCAGGACGCTGAGTACTGAGCACTCAGCACCCTGAGCACTGAGCACCCAGCACCCTGAGTACTGAGCACTGAGCACCCAGCACCCCGAGCACTGAGCACCCAGCACCCTGTGTACTGAGCACTGAGCACCCTGAGTACTAAGCACCCAGCACCCTGAGTACTGAGCACCCAGGACCCTGAGCACTGAGCACCGAGCACCCCGAGCACTGAGCACCCAGCACCCTGAGCACTCAGCACCCATCACCCTGATCACTGAGCACCCAGCACCCTGAGCACTGAGCACCCAGCACCCTGAGCACTGAGCACCAAGCACCCAGAGCAC
Organism: Microtus oregoni; assembly: GCF_018167655.1. Classification (NCBI taxonomy): domain Eukaryota; kingdom Metazoa; phylum Chordata; class Mammalia; order Rodentia; family Cricetidae; genus Microtus; species Microtus oregoni. The sequence goes on along the minus strand of NW_024543811.1, from coordinate 9,713,214 downwards.
TGAGCACCCAGCACACTGAGCACTGAGCATCAAGCACCCTGAGCACTGAGCACCCAGCACCCTGAGCACTGAGCACTCAGCACCCTGAGTACTGAGCACCGAGCAACCCGAGCACTGAGCACCGGGTAACCCGAGCACTGAGCACCCAGCACCCTGAGTACTGAGCACCAAGCACCCTGAGTACTGAGCACTGAGCACTGACCACCCTGAGCACTGAGCACCCAGCACCCTGAGCACTGAGCACCCAGCATCCTGAGCACTGAGTACTGAGCACCCAGCACCCTGAGCACTGAGCAGCCAGCACCCTGAGCACTGAGCACCAAGCACCCTGAGTACTGAGCACCCAGCACCCCAAGCACTGAGCACTGAGCACCCTGAGCGCTGAGGACCCAGCACCCCGAGCACTGAGGACCCAGCACCCTGAGTACTGAGCACCCAGCACCCTGAGCACTGAGCCCCGAGCACCCAGAGTACTGAGCAACCTGAGTACTGAGCACCCAGTACCCCGAGAATGAGCACCCAGCACCCTGAGTACTGAGCATCAAGCACCCTGAGTTCTGAGCACCCAGCACCCTGAGTACTGCGCACCCAGCACCCTGAGTTCTGAGCACCCAGCACCCTGAGCACTGAGCACACTGAGTACTGAGCAACCAGCACCCTGAGCACTGAGCACCCAGCACCCCGAGCACTGAGCACCCAGCACCCCGACCACTGAGCACTGAGCACCCTGAGCACTGAGGACCCAGCACCCCGAGCACTGAGCACCCAGCACCCTGAGTACTGAGCACCCAGCACCCTGAGCACTGAGGACCCAGCACCCCGAGCACTGAGCACCCAGCACGCTGAGTACTGAGCACTGAGCACCCAGCACCCTGAGTACTGAGCACCCAGCACCCTGAGTACTGAGCACCCAGCAACCCAAGCACTGAGCACTGAGCAACCTGAGTACTGAGCACTGAGCACCCTTAGTACTGAGCACCGAGCACCCTGAGTACTGCGCACCCAGCAACCCGAGCACTGAGCACTGAGCAACCTGAGTGCTGAGCAACAAGCACCCCGAGTACTGAGCACTGAGCACCCTGAGTACTGAGCACCCAGCACCCTGAGCACTGAGCACCCAGCACCCTGAGTACTGAGCACTGAGAACCCTGAGTCCTGAACAACGAGCACCCTGAGTCCTGAGCACCCAGCACGGTGATCACTGAGCACGGAGCACCCCGAGGACTGAGCACCCAGCACCCTGAGCACTGAGCACCCAGCACCCTGAGTACTGAGCACCCAGCAGCCTGAGCAATGAGCACCCAGCACCCTGAGCACTAAGCACCCAGCACCCCGAGAACTGAGCACCCAGCACCCTGAGTACTGAGCACCCAGCACCCTGAGTACTGAGCACCCAGCACCCTGAGCACTGAGCACTGAGCACCCAGCACCTTGAGCACTGAGCACTGACCACCCAGCACCCCGAGCACTGAGCACCCAGCACCCCGAGCACTGAGCACCCAGCGCCCTGAGCACTGAGCACCCAGCACCCTGAGCACTGAACACCCAGTCCCCTGAGTACTGAGCACCCAGCACCATGAGTACTGAGCACCCAGCACCCTGAGTACCGAGCACTCAGCACCCTGAGTACTGAGCACCGAGCACCCCGAGCACTGAGCACCCAGCACCCTGAGCACTGAGCACCCTGAGGCCTGAGCACCCAGCACCATGAGCACTGAGCACCCAGCACCCTGAGTACTGAGCACCGATCACCCTGAGCACTGAGCACCCAGCACCCCGAGCACTGAGCACCCAGCACCCTGAGTACTGAGCACCCAGCACCCTGAGCACTGAGCACCCAGCATCCTGAGTACTGAGCACCCTGAGTACTGAGCACCGATCACCCTGAGCACTGAGCACCCAGCACCCTGAGTACTGAGCACCCAGCTCCCTGAGCACTGAGCACCCAGCACCCTGAGCACTGAGCCCCCAGCACCCTGAGTACTGAGCACCCAGCACCCTGAGTACTGAGTACCCAGCACCCTGAGCACTGAGCACCCAGCACCCTGAGTACTGAGCATCCGAGCACCCTGAGTACTGAGCACACAGCACCCTGAGTACTGAGCACCCAGCACCCTGAGCACTGAGCACCCAGCACCCTGAGTACTGAGCACCCAGCACCCTGAGTACTGAGCACCCAGCACCCAGAGCACTGAGCACCCAGCACCCTGAGCACTCAGCACCCAGGACCCCGAGCACTGAGTATTGTGCACCCAGCACCCTGAGTACTGAGCACGCAGCACGCTGAGTACTGAGCACCCAGCACCCCGAGCACTGAGCACCCAGCACCATGAGTACTGAGCACCCAGCACCCTGAGCACTGAGCACCCAGCACCCTGAGTACTGAGCACCGATCACCCTGAGCACTGAGCACCCAGCACCCCGAGCACTGAGCACCCAGCACCCCGAGCACTGAGCACCCAGCACCCTGAGTACTGAGCACCCAGCACCCTGAGCACTGAGCACCCAGCACCCCGAGCACTGAGCACCCAGCACGCTGAGCACTGAGCACTCTGAGTACTGAGCACTGAGCACCCTGAGTACTGAGCACTGAGCACCGTGTGTACTGAGCACCCAGCACCCTGAGTACTGAGCACCCATCAACCTGAGCAATGAGCACCCTGAGTACTGAGCACCCAGCACCCCGAGCACTGAGCACCCAGCACCCTGAGTACTGAGCACCGAGCACCCTGTGTACTGAGCAGCCAGCACCCTGAGTACTGAGCACCCAGCGTACTGAGCACCGAGCACCCAGCACCCTGAGTACTGAGCACCCAGCACCCCGAGCACTGAGCACCCAGCACCCTGAGTACTGAGCACCCAGCACCCCGAGCACTGAGCACCCAGCACCCCGAGCACTGAGCACCCTGAGGCCTGAGCACCCAGCACCCTGAGCACTGAGCACCCAGCACCCTGAGTACTGAGCACCGATCACCCTGAGCACTGAGCACCCAGCACCCCGAGCACTGAGCACCCAGCACCCTGAGTACTGAGCACCCAGCACCCTGAGCACTGAGCACCCAGCATCCTGAGTACTGAGCACCCTGAGTACTGAGCACCGATCACCCTGAGCACTGAGCACCCAGCACCCTGAGTACTGAGCACCCAGCACCCTGAGCACTGAGCACCCAGCACCCTGAGCACTGAGCCCCCAGCACCCTGAGTACTGAGCACCCAGCACCCTGAGTACTGAGTACCCAGCACCCTGAGCACTGAGCACCCAGCACCCTGAGTACTGAGCATCCGAGCACCCTGAGTACTGAGCACACAGCACCCTGAGTACTGAGCACCCAGCACCCTGAGCACTGAGCACCCAGCACCCTGAGTACTGAGCACCCAGCACCCTGAGTACTGAGCACCCAGCACCCAGAGCACTGAGCACCCAGCACCCTGAGCACTCAGCACCCAGGACCCCGAGCACTGGGTATTGTGCACCCAGCACCCTGAGTCCTGAGCACGCAGCACGCAGAGTACTGAGCACCCAGCACGCCGAGCACTGAGCACCCAGCACCATGAGTACTGAGCACCCAGCACCCTCAGTACTGAGCACTCAGCACCCTGAGTACTGAGCACCGAGCACCCCGAGCACTGAGCACCCAGCACCCTGAGCCCTGAGCACCCTGAGGACTGAGCACCCAGCACCCTGAGCACTGAGCACCCAGCACCCTGAGTACTGAGCACCGATCACCCTGAGCACTGAGCACCCAGCACCCCGAGCACTGAGCACCCAGCACCCTGAGCACTGAGCACCCAGCACCCTGAGTACTGAGCACCCAGCACCACGAGCACTGAGCACCCAGCACCCTGAGCACTGAGCACCCAGCACCCTGAGCACTGAGCACTCAGCACCCTGAGTACTGAGCACCGAGCAACCCGAGCACTGAGCACCGGGTAACCCGAGCACTGAGCACCCAGCACCCTGAGTACTGAGCACCAAGCACCCTGAGTACTGAGCACTGAGCACTGACCACCCTGAGCACTGAGCACCCAGCACCCTGAGCACTGAGCACCCAGCATCCTGAGCACTGAGTACTGAGCACCCAGCACCCTGAGCACTGAGAAGCCAGCACCCTGAGCACTGAGCACCAAGCACCCTGAGTACTGAGCACCCAGCACCCCAAGCACTGAGCACTGAGCACCCTGAGCGCTGAGGACCCAGCACCCCGAGCACTGAGCACCCAGCACCCTGAGTACTGAGCACCCAGCACCCTGAGCACTGAGGCCCGAGCACCCAGAGTACTGAGCAACCTGAGTACTGAGCACACAGTACCCCGAGAATGAGCACCCAGCACCCTGAGTACTGAGCATCAAGCACCCTGAGTTCTGAACACCCAGCACCCTGAGTACTGCGCACCCAGCACCCTGAGTTCTGAGCACCCAGCACCCTGAGCACTGAGCACACTGAGTACTGAGCAACCAGCACCCTGAGCACTGAGCACCCAGCACCCCGAGCACTGAGCACCCAGCACCCCGACCACTGAGCACTGAGCACCCTGAGCACTGAGGACCCAGCACCCCGAGCACTGAGCACCCAGCACCCTGAGTACTGAGCACCCAGCACCCTGAGCACTGAGGACCCAGCACCCTGAGCACTGAGCACCCAGCACGCTGAGTACTGAGCACTGAGCACCCAGCACCCTGAGTACTGAGCACCCAGCACCCTGAGTACTGAGCACCCAGCAACCCAAGCACTGAGCACTGAGCAACCTGAGTACTGAGCACTGAGCACCCTTAGTACTGAGCACCGAGCACCCTGAGTACTGAGCACCCAGCACCCCGAGCACTGAGCACTGAGCAACCTGAGTGCTGAGCAACAAGCACCCCGAGTACTGAGCACTGAGCACCCTGAGTACTGAGCACCCAGCACCCTGAGCACTGAGCACCCAGCACCCTGAGTACTGAGCACTGAGAACCCTGAGTACTGAACACCGAGCACCCTGAGTACTGAGCACCCAGCACGGTGATCACTGAGCACGGAGCACCCCGAGGACTGAGCACCCGGCACCCTGAGCACTGAGCACCCAGCACCCTGAGTACTGAGCACCCAGCACCCTGAGCACTGAGCACCCAGCACCCTGAGTACTGAGCACCCAGCACCCTGAGCACTGAGCACCCAGCACCCTGAGCACTAAGCACCCAGCACCCCGAGAACTGAGCACCCAGCACCCTGAGTACTGAGCACCCAGCACCCTGAGTACTGAGCACCCAGCACCCTGAGCACTGAGCACTGAGCACCCAGCACCTTGAGCACTGAGCACTGACCTCCCAGCACCCCGAGCACTGAGCACCCAGCACCCTGAGCACTAAGCACCCAGCACCCCGAGAACTGAGCACCCAGCACCCTGAGTACTGAGCACCCAGCACCCTGAGCACTGAGCACCCAGCACCCTGAGTACTGAGCACCCAGCACCCTGAGCACTGAGCACCCAGCACCCTGAGCACTGAGCACCCAGCACCCTGAGTACCGAGCACTCAGCACCCTGAGTACTGAGCACCGAGCACCCCGAGCACTGAGCACCCAGCACCCTGAGCACTGAGCACCCTGAGGCCTGAGCACCCAGCACCCTGAGCACTGAGCACCCAGCACCCTGAGTACTGAGCACCGATCACCCTGAGCACTGAGCACCCAGCACCCCGAGCACTGAGCACCCAGCACCCTGAGTACTGAGCACCCAGCACCCTGAGCACTGAGCACCCAGCATCCTGAGTACTGAGCACCCTGAGTACTGAGCACCGATCACCCTGAGCACTGAGCACCCAGCACCCTTAGTACTGAGCACCCAGCACCCTGAGCACTGAGCACCCAGCACCCTGAGCACTGAGCACCCAGCACCCTGAGTACTGAGCACCCAGCACCCTGAGTACTGAGTACCCAGCACCCTGAGCACTGAGCACCCAGCACCCTGAGTACTGAGCATCCGAGCACCCTGAGTACTGAGCACACAGCACCCTGAGTACTGAGCAACCAGCACCCTGAGCACTGAGCACCCAGCACCCTGAGTACTGAGCACCCAGCACCCTGAGTACTGAGCACCCAGCACCCAGAGCACTGAGCACCCAGTACCCTGAGCACTCAGCACCAAGGACCCCGAGCACTGAGTATTGTGCACCCAGCACCCTGAGTACTGAGCACGCAGCACACTGAGTACTGAGCACCCAGCACCCCGAGCACTGAGCACCCAGCACCCTGAGCACTGAGCACCCTGAGGCCTGAGCACCCAGCACCATGAGCACTGAGCACCCAGCACCCTGAGTACTGAGCACCGATCACCCTGAGCACTGAGCACCCAGCACCCCGAGCACTGAGCACCCAGCACCCTGAGTACTGAGCACCCAGCACCCTGAGCACTGAGCACCCAGCATCCTGAGTACTGAGCACCCTGAGTACTGAGCACCGATCACCCTGAGCACTGAGCACCCAGCACCCTGAGTACTGAGCACCCAGCTCCCTGAGCACTGAGCACCCAGCACCCTGAGCACTGAGCCCCCAGCACCCTGAGTACTGAGCACCCAGCACCCTGAGTACTGAGTACCCAGCACCCTGAGCACTGAGCACCCAGCACCCTGAGTACTGAGCATCCGAGCACCCTGAGTACTGAGCACACAGCACCCTGAGTACTGAGCACCCAGCACCCTGAGCACTGAGCACCCAGCACCCTGAGTACTGAGCACCCAGCACCCTGAGTACTGAGCACCCAGCACCCAGAGCACTGAGCACCCAGCACCCTGAGCACTCAGCACCCAGGACCCCGAGCACTGAGTATTGTGCACCCAGCACCCTGAGTACTGAGCACGCAGCACGCTGAGTACTGAGCACCCAGCACCCCGAGCACTGAGCACCCAGCACCATGAGTACTGAGCACCCAGCACCCTGAGCACTGAGCACCCAGCACCCTGAGTACTGAGCACCGATCACCCTGAGCACTGAGCACCCAGCACCCCGAGCACTGAGCACCCAGCACCCCGAGCACTGAGCACCCAGCACCCTGAGTACTGAGCACCCAGCACCCTGAGCACTGAGCACCCAGCACCCCGAGCACTGAGCACCCAGCACGCTGAGCACTGAGCACTCTGAGTACTGAGCACTGAGCACCCTGAGTACTGAGCACTGAGCACCGTGTGTACTGAGCACCCAGCACCCTGAGTACTGAGCACCCATCAACCTGAGCAATGAGCACCCTGAGTACTGAGCACCCAGCACCCCGAGCACTGAGCACCCAGCACCCTGAGTACTGAGCACCGAGCACCCTGTGTACTGAGCAGCCAGCACCCTGAGTACTGAGCACCCAGCGTACTGAGCACCGAGCACCCAGCACCCTGAGTACTGAGCACCCAGCACCCCGAGCACTGAGCACCCAGCACCCTGAGTACTGAGCACCCAGCACCCCGAGCACTGAGCACCCAGCACCCCGAGCACTGAGCACCCAGCACCCTGAGTACTGAGCACCCAGCACCCTGAGCACTGAGCACCCTGAGGCCTGAGCACCCAGCACCCTGAGCACTGAGCACCCAGCACCCTGAGTACTGAGCACCGATCACCCTGAGCACTGAGCACCCAGCACCCCGAGCACTGAGCACCCAGCACCCTGAGTACTGAGCACCCAGCACCCTGAGCACTGAGCACCCAGCATCCTGAGTACTGAGCACCCTGAGTACTGAGCACCGATCACCCTGAGCACTGAGCACCCAGCACCCTGAGTACTGAGCACCCAGCACCCTGAGCACTGAGCACCCAGCACCCTGAGCACTGAGCCCCCAGCACCCTGAGTACTGAGCACCCAGCACCCTGAGTACTGAGTACCCAGCACCCTGAGCACTGAGCACCCAGCACCCTGAGTACTGAGCATCCGAGCACCCTGAGTACTGAGCACACAGCACCCTGAGTACTGAGCACCCAGCACCCTGAGCACTGAGCACCCAGCACCCTGAGTACTGAGCACCCAGCACCCTGAGTACTGAGCACCCAGCACCCAGAGCACTGAGCACCCAGCACCCTGAGCACTCAGCACCCAGGACCCCGAGCACTGGGTATTGTGCACCCAGCACCCTGAGTCCTGAGCACGCAGCACGCAGAGTACTGAGCACCCAGCACGCCGAGCACTGAGCACCCAGCACCATGAGTACTGAGCACCCAGCACCCTCAGTACTGAGCACTCAGCACCCTGAGTACTGAGCACCGAGCACCCCGAGCACTGAGCACCCAGCACCCTGAGCCCTGAGCACCCTGAGGACTGAGCACCCAGCACCCTGAGCACTGAGCACCCAGCACCCTGAGTACTGAGCACCGATCACCCTGAGCACTGAGCACCCAGCACCCCGAGCACTGAGCACCCAGCACCCTGAGCACTGAGCACCCAGCACCCTGAGTACTGAGCACCCAGCACCACGAGCACTGAGCACCCAGCACCCTGAGCACTGAGCACCCAGCACCCTGAGCACTGAGCACTCAGCACCCTGAGTACTGAGCACCGAGCAACCCGAGCACTGAGCACCGGGTAACCCGAGCACTGAGCACCCAGCACCCTGAGTACTGAGCACCAAGCACCCTGAGTACTGAGCACTGAGCACTGACCACCCTGAGCACTGAGCACCCAGCACCCTGAGCACTGAGCACCCAGCATCCTGAGTACTGAGCACCCAGCACCCAGAGCACTGAGCACCCAGTACCCTGAGCACTCAGCACCAAGGACCCCGAGCACTGAGTATTGTGCACCCAGCACCCTGAGTACTGAGCACGCAGCACACTGAGTACTGAGCACCCAGCACCCCGAGCACTGAGCACCCAGCACCCTGAGCACTGAGCACCCAGCACCCTGAGCACTGAGCACCCAGCACCCTGAGCACTGAGCACCCAGCACCCTGAGTACTGAGCACCCAGCACCCTGAGTACTGAGCACCCAGCACCCAGAGCACTGAGCACCCAGTACCCTGAGCACTCAGCACCAAGGACCCCGAGCACTGAGTATTGTGCACCCAGCACCCTGAGTACTGAGCACGCAGCACACTGAGTACTGAGCACCCAGCACCCCGAGCACTGAGCACCCAGCACCCTGAGCACTGAGCACCCTGAGGCCTGAGCACCCAGCACCATGAGCACTGAGCACCCAGCACCCTGAGTACTGAGCACCGATCACCCTGAGCACTGAGCACCCAGCACCCCGAGCACTGAGCACCCAGCACCCTGAGTACTGAGCACCCAGCACCCTGAGCACTGAGCACCCAGCATCCTGAGTACTGAGCACCCTGAGTACTGAGCACCGATCACCCTGAGCACTGAGCACCCAGCACCCTGAGTACTGAGCACCCAGCTCCCTGAGCACTGAGCACCCAGCACCCTGAGCACTGAGCCCCCAGCACCCTGAGTACTGAGCACCCAGCACCCTGAGTACTGAGTACCCAGCACCCTGAGCACTGAGCACCCAGCACCCTGAGTACTGAGCATCCGAGCACCCTGAGTACTGAGCACACAGCACCCTGAGTACTGAGCACCCAGCACCCTGAGCACTGAGCACCCAGCACCCTGAGTACTGAGCACCCAGCACCCTGAGTACTGAGCACCCAGCACCCAGAGCACTGAGCACCCAGCACCCTGAGCACTCAGCACCCAGGACCCCGAGCACTGAGTATTGTGCACCCAGCACCCTGAGTACTGAGCACGCAGCACGCTGAGTACTGAGCACCCAGCACCCCGAGCACTGAGCACCCAGCACCATGAGTACTGAGCACCCAGCACCCTGAGCACTGAGCACCCAGCACCCTGAGTACTGAGCACCGATCACCCTGAGCACTGAGCACCCAGCACCCCGAGCACTGAGCACCCAGCACCCCGAGCACTGAGCACCCAGCACCCTGAGTACTGAGCACCCAGCACCCTGAGCACTGAGCACCCAGCACCCCGAGCACTGAGCACCCAGCACGCTGAGCACTGAGCACTCTGAGTACTGAGCACTGAGCACCCTGAGTACTGAGCACTGAGCACCGTGTGTACTGAGCACCCAGCACCCTGAGTACTGAGCACCCATCAACCTGAGCAATGAGCACCCTGAGTACTGAGCACCCAGCACCCCGAGCACTGAGCACCCAGCACCCTGAGTACTGAGCACCGAGCACCCTGTGTACTGAGCAGCCAGCACCCTGAGTACTGAGCACCCAGCGTACTGAGCACCGAGCACCCAGCACCCTGAGTACTGAGCACCCAGCACCCCGAGCACTGAGCACCCAGCACCCTGAGTACTGAGCACCCAGCACCCCGAGCACTGAGCACCCAGCACCCCGAGCACTGAGCACCCAGCACCCTGAGTACTGAGCACCCAGCACCCTGAGCACTGAGCACCCTGAGGCCTGAGCACCCAGCACCCTGAGCACTGAGCACCCAGCACCCTGAGTACTGAGCACCGATCACCCTGAGCACTGAGCACCCAGCACCCCGAGCACTGAGCACCCAGCACCCTGAGTACTGAGCACCCAGCACCCTGAGCACTGAGCACCCAGCATCCTGAGTACTGAGCACCCTGAGTACTGAGCACCGATCACCCTGAGCACTGAGCACCCAGCACCCTGAGTACTGAGCACCCAGCACCCTGAGCACTGAGCACCCAGCACCCTGAGCACTGAGCCCCCAGCACCCTGAGTACTGAGCACCCAGCACCCTGAGTACTGAGTACCCAGCACCCTGAGCACTGAGCACCCAGCACCCTGAGTACTGAGCATCCGAGCACCCTGAGTACTGAGCACACAGCACCCTGAGTACTGAGCACCCAGCACCCTGAGCACTGAGCACCCAGCACCCTGAGTACTGAGCACCCAGCACCCTGAGTACTGAGCACCCAGCACCCAGAGCACTGAGCACCCAGCACCCTGAGCACTCAGCACCCAGGACCCCGAGCACTGGGTATTGTGCACCCAGCACCCTGAGTCCTGAGCACGCAGCACGCAGAGTACTGAGCACCCAGCACGCCGAGCACTGAGCACCCAGCACCATGAGTACTGAGCACCCAGCACCCTCAGTACTGAGCACTCAGCACCCTGAGTACTGAGCACCGAGCACCCCGAGCACTGAGCACCCAGCACCCTGAGCCCTGAGCACCCTGAGGACTGAGCACCCAGCACCCTGAGCACTGAGCACCCAGCACCCTGAGTACTGAGCACCGATCACCCTGAGCACTGAGCACCCAGCACCCCGAGCACTGAGCACCCAGCACCCTGAGCACTGAGCACCCAGCACCCTGAGTACTGAGCACCCAGCACCACGAGCACTGAGCACCCAGCACCCTGAGCACTGAGCACCCAGCACCCTGAGCACTGAGCACTCAGCACCCTGAGTACTGAGCACCGAGCAACCCGAGCACTGAGCACCGGGTAACCCGAGCACTGAGCACCCAGCACCCTGAGTACTGAGCACCAAGCACCCTGAGTACTGAGCACTGAGCACTGACCACCCTGAGCACTGAGCACCCAGCACCCTGAGCACTGAGCACCCAGCATCCTGAGCACTGAGTACTGAGCACCCAGCACCCTGAGCACTGAGAAGCCAGCACCCTGAGCACTGAGCACCAAGCACCCTGAGTACTGAGCACCCAGCACCCCAAGCACTGAGCACTGAGCACCCTGAGCGCTGAGGACCCAGCACCCCGAGCACTGAGCACCCAGCACCCTGAGTACTGAGCACCCAGCACCCTGAGCACTGAGGCCCGAGCACCCAGAGTACTGAGCAACCTGAGTACTGAGCACACAGTACCCCGAGAATGAGCACCCAGCACCCTGAGTACTGAGCATCAAGCACCCTGAGTTCTGAACACCCAGCACCCTGAGTACTGCGCACCCAGCACCCTGAGTTCTGAGCACCCAGCACCCTGAGCACTGAGCACACTGAGTACTGAGCAACCAGCACCCTGAGCACTGAGCACCCAGCACCCCGAGCACTGAGCACCCAGCACCCCGACCACTGAGCACTGAGCACCCTGAGCACTGAGGACCCAGCACCCCGAGCACTGAGCACCCAGCACCCTGAGTACTGAGCACCCAGCACCCTGAGCACTGAGGACCCAGCACCCTGAGCACTGAGCACCCAGCACGCTGAGTACTGAGCACTGAGCACCCAGCACCCTGAGTACTGAGCACCCAGCACCCTGAGTACTGAGCACCCAGCAACCCAAGCACTGAGCACTGAGCAACCTGAGTACTGAGCACTGAGCACCCTTAGTACTGAGCACCGAGCACCCTGAGTACTGAGCACCCAGCACCCCGAGCACTGAGCACTGAGCAACCTGAGTGCTGAGCAACAAGCACCCCGAGTACTGAGCACTGAGCACCCTGAGTACTGAGCACCCAGCACCCTGAGCACTGAGCACCCAGCACCCTGAGTACTGAGCACTGAGAACCCTGAGTACTGAACACCGAGCACCCTGAGTACTGAGCACCCAGCACGGTGATCACTGAGCACGGAGCACCCCGAGGACTGAGCACCCGGCACCCTGAGCACTGAGCACCCAGCACCCTGAGTACTGAGCACCCAGCACCCTGAGCACTGAGCACCCAGCACCCTGAGTACTGAGCACCCAGCACCCTGAGCACTGAGCACCCAGCACCCTGAGCACTAAGCACCCAGCACCCCGAGAACTGAGCACCCAGCACCCTGAGTACTGAGCACCCAGCACCCTGAGTACTGAGCACCCAGCACCCTGAGCACTGAGCACTGAGCACCCAGCACCTTGAGCACTGAGCACTGACCTCCCAGCACCCCGAGCACTGAGCACCCAGCACCCTGAGCACTAAGCACCCAGCACCCCGAGAACTGAGCACCCAGCACCCTGAGTACTGAGCACCCAGCACCCTGAGCACTGAGCACCCAGCACCCTGAGTACTGAGCACCCAGCACCCTGAGCACTGAGCACCCAGCACCCTGAGCACTGAGCACCCAGCACCCTGAGTACCGAGCACTCAGCACCCTGAGTACTGAGCACCGAGCACCCCGAGCACTGAGCACCCAGCACCCTGAGCACTGAGCACCCTGAGGCCTGAGCACCCAGCACCCTGAGCACTGAGCACCCAGCACCCTGAGTACTGAGCACCGATCACCCTGAGCACTGAGCACCCAGCACCCCGAGCACTGAGCACCCAGCACCCTGAGTACTGAGCACCCAGCACCCTGAGCACTGAGCACCCAGCATCCTGAGTACTGAGCACCCTGAGTACTGAGCACCGATCACCCTGAGCACTGAGCACCCAGCACCCTTAGTACTGAGCACCCAGCACCCTGAGCACTGAGCACCCAGCACCCTGAGCACTGAGCACCCAGCACCCTGAGTACTGAGCACCCAGCACCCTGAGTACTGAGTACCCAGCACCCTGAGCACTGAGCACCCAGCACCCTGAGTACTGAGCATCCGAGCACCCTGAGTACTGAGCACACAGCACCCTGAGTACTGAGCAACCAGCACCCTGAGCACTGAGCACCCAGCACCCTGAGTACTGAGCACCCAGCACCCTGAGTACTGAGCACCCAGCACCCAGAGCACTGAGCACCCAGTACCCTGAGCACTCAGCACCAAGGACCCCGAGCACTGAGTATTGTGCACCCAGCACCCTGAGTACTGAGCACGCAGCACACTGAGTACTGAGCACCCAGCACCCCGAGCACTGAGCACCCAGCACCATGAGTACTGAGCACCCAGCACCCTGAGTACTGAGCACTCAGCACCCTGAGTACTGAGCACCGAGCACCCCGAGCACTGAGCACCCAGCACCCTGAGCCCTGAGCACCCTGAGGACTGAGCACCCAGCACCCTGAGCACTGAGCACCCAGCACCCTGAGTACTGAGCACCCAGTAGCCTGAGCAATGAGCACCGAACACCCCGAGTACTGAGCACCCAGCACCCTGAGTACTGAGCACCCAGCACCCTGAGTACTGAACACCCAGCACCCTGAGCACTGAGCACTGAGCACCCTGAGCACTGAGTACTGAGCACCGAGCACCCCGAGCACTGAGCACCCAGCACCAGGAGTTCTGAGCACCCAGCACCCTGAGTACTAAGCACCGAGCACCCTGAGTACTGAGCACCCAGCACCCTGAACACTGAACATACAGCACCCTGAGTACTGAGCACCTCGAGCACTGAGCACCCAGCACCCTGAGTACTGAGCACCGAGCACCCCGAGCACTGAGCACCCAGCACCCCGAGCACTGAGCACCCAGCACCCCGAGCACTGAGCACCCAGCACCGTGAGCACTGAGCACCCAGCACCCTGAGTACTGAGCACCCAGCACCCTGAGCACTGAGTACCCAGCACCCTGAGCACTGAGCACCCAGCACCCTGAGCACTGAGCACCCAGCACCCTGAGCACTGAGCACCCAGCACCCTGAGTACTGAGCACTGAGCATCCAGCACCCCGAGTACTAAGCACCCAGCACCCTGAGTACTAAGCACTGAGCACCCAGCACCCCGAGCACTGAGCACCCTGCACCCTGAGCACTGAGCACCCAGCACCCGAGTACAGAGCACCCAGCACCCTGAGTACTGAGCAGCCAGCAACCTGAGTACTGAGCACAAAGCACCCCGAGTACTGGGCAACCAACACCCTGAGTACTGAGCACCCAGCACCCTGAGCACTGAGCACCCAGCACCCCGAGCACTGAGCACCCAGCACCCTGAGTACTGAGCACCCAGCACCCTGAGCACTGAGCACCCAGCACCCTGAGCACTGAGCACCCAGCACCCTGAGCACTGAGCACGCAGCACCCTGAGTAGTGAGCACCCAACATACTGAGCATCGAGCACCCTGAGCACTGAGCACCCAGCACCCTGAGTACTGAGAACCGAGCACCCCGAGCACTGAGCACCCAGCACCCCGAGCACTGAGCACCCAGCACCCCGAGCACTGAGCACCCAGCACCCTGAGCACTAAGCACCCAGCACCCTGAGTACTGAGCACTGAGCACCTAGCACCCCGAGTACTGAGCACCCAGCACCCTGAGTACTGAGCACTGAGCACCCAGCACCCCGAGCACTGAGCACCCAGCACCCTGAGCACTGAGCACCCAGCACCCGAGTACTAAGCAACCAGCACCCTGAGTACTGAGCACCCAGCACCCCGAGTACTGAGGACACAACACCCTGAGTACTGAGCACCCAGCACCCTGAGCACTGAGCACCCAGCACCCCGAGCACTGAGCACCCAGCTCCCTGAGTACTGAGCACCCAGCACCCTGAGCACTGAGCACCCAGCACCCTGAGCACTGAGCACCCAGCACCCTGAGCACTGAGCACACAGCACCCTGAGTACTGAGCACCCAGGACCCTGAGTACTGAGCACTGAGCACGCAGCAGCCCGAGCACTGAGCACCCAGCACCCTGAGTACTGAGCACCGAGCACCCTGAGTACTGAACACCCAGCACCACAAGCACTGAGCACACTGAGTACTGAGCACCCAGCACCCTGAGTAATGAGCACCCAGCACCCCGATCACTGAGCACCCAGCACCCTGAGTACTGAGCACCGAGCACCCTGTGTACTGAGCAGCCAGCACCCTGAGTACTGGGCACCCAGCGTACTGAGCACCGAGCACCCAGCAACCTGAGTACTGAGCACCCAGCACCCTGAGCACTGAGCACCCAGCAACCTGAGAACTGAGCACCGAGCACCCCGAGTACTGAGCACCCAGCACCCCGAGCACTGAGCACCCAGCAACCTGAGCACTGAGCACCCAGCATCCCGAGCAACGAGCACCCTGAGTACTAAGCACCGAGCACCCTGAGCACTGAGCACCCAGCACCCTGAGCACTGAGGACCCAGCACCCTGAGCACCGAGCACCCAGCTCCCTGAGTACAGAGCACCCAGCACCCCGAGTACTGAGCACCCAGTACACTGAGCACTCAGCACCAAGGACCCCGAGCACTGAGTATTGTGCACCCAGCACCCTGAGTACTGAGCACTCAGCACCCTGAGTACTGAGCACCCAGCACCCTGAGCCCTGAGCACCCTGAGGACTGAGCACCCAGCACCCTGAGCACTGAGCACCCAGCACCCTGAGTACTGAGCACCCAGCAGCCTGAGCAATGAGCACCGAGCACCCCGAGTACTGAGCACCCAGCACCCTGAGTACTGAGCACCCAGCACCCTGAGTACTGAACACCCAGCACCCTGAGCACTGAGCACTGAGCACCCTGAGCACTGAGTACTGAGCACCGAGCACCCCGAGCACTGAGCACCCAGCACCAGGAGTACTGAGCACCCAGCACCCTGAGTACTAAGCACCGAGCACCCTGAGTACTGAGCACCCAGCACCCTGAACACTGAACATACAGCACCCTGAGTACTGAGCACCTCGAGCACTGAGCACCCAGCACCCTGAGTACTGAGCACCGAGCACCCCGAGCACTGAGCACCCAGCACCCCGAGCACTGAGCACCCAGCACCCCGAGCACTGAGCACCCAGCACCGTGAGCACTGAGCACCCAGCACCCTGAGTACTGAGCACCCAGCACCCTGAGCACTGAGTACCCAGCACCCTGAGCACTGAGCACCCAGCACCCTGAGCACTGAGCACCCAGCACCCTGAGCACTGAGCACCCAGCACCCTGAGTACTGAGCACTGAGCATCCAGCACCCCGAGTACTAAGCACCCAGCACCCTGAGTACTAAGCACTGAGCACCCAGCACCCCGAGCACTGAGCACCCTGCACCCTGAGCACTGAGCACCCAGCACCCGAGTACAGAGCACCCAGCACCCTGAGTACTGAGCAGCCAGCAACCTGAGTACTGAGCACAAAGCACCCCGAGTACTGGGCAACCAACACCCTGAGTACTGAGCACCCAGCACCCTGAGCACTGAGCACCCAGCACCCCGAGCACTGAGCACCCAGCACCCTGAGTACTGAGCACCCAGCACCCTGAGCACTGAGTACCCAGCACCCTGAGCACTGAGCACCCAGCACCCTGAGCACTGAGCACGCAGCACCCTGAGTAGTGAGCACCCAACATACTGAGCATCGAGCACCCTGAGCACTGAGCACCCAGCACCCTGAGTACTGAGAACCGAGCACCCCGAGCACTGAGCACCCAGCACCCCGAGCACTGAGCACTCAGCACCCCGAGCACTGAGCACCCAGCACCCTGAGCACTAAGCACCCAGCACCCTGAGTACTGAGCACTGAGCACCTAGCACCCCGAGTACTGAGCACCCAGCACCCTGAGTACTGAGCACTGAGCACCCAGCACCCCGAGCACTGAGCACCCAGCACCCTGAGCACTGAGCACCCAGCACCCGAGTACTAAGCAACCAGCACCCTGAGTACTGAGCACCCAGCACCCCGAGTACTGAGGACACAACACCCTGAGTACTGAGCACCCAGCACCCTGAGCACTGAGCACCCAGCACCCCGAGCACTGAGCACCCAGCACCCTGAGTACTGAGCACCCAGCACCCTGAGCACTGAGCACCCAGCACCCTGAGCACTGAGCACCCAGCACCCTGAGCACTGAGCACACAGCACCCTGAGTACTGAGCACCCAGGACCCTGAGTACTGAGCACTGAGCACGCAGCACCCCGAGCACTGAGCACCCAGCACCCTGAGTACTGAGCACCGAGCACCCTGAGTACTGAACACCCAGCACCACAAGCACTGAGCACACTGAGTACTGAGCACCCAGCACCCTGAGTAATGAGCACCCAGCACCCCGATCACTGAGCACCCAGCACCCTGAGTACTGAGCACCGAGCACCCTGTGTACTGAGCAGCCAGCACCCTGAGTACTGGGCACCCAGCGTACTGAGCACCGAGCACCCAGCAACCTGAGTACTGAGCACCCAGCACCCTGAGCACTGAGCACCCAGCAACCTGAGAACTGAGCACCGAGCACCCCGAGTACTGAGCACCCAGCACCCCGAGCACTGAGCACCCAGCAACCTGAGCACTGAGCACCCAGCATCCCGAGCAACGAGCACCCTGAGTACTAAGCACCGAGCACCCTGAGCACTGAGCACCCAGCACCCTGAGCACTGAGGACCCAGCACCCTGAGCACCGAGCACCCAGCTCCCTGAGTACAGAGCACCCAGCACCCCGAGTACTGAGCACCCAGCACCCCGAGCAATGAGCACACAGCACCCTGAGCACTGAGCACCCAGCACCCTGAGCACTGAACACACAGCACCCTGAGTACTGAGCACCCCGAGCACTGAGCACCCAGCACCCTGAGTACTGAGCACCGAGCACCCCGAGCAATGAGCACCCAGCACCCCGAGTACTGAGCACCCAGCACCCCGAGTACTGAGCACCCAGCAACCTGAGCACCGAGCAGCCAGCACCCCGAGCACTGAGCACCCAGCACCCTGAGCACTGAGCACCCAGCACCCCGGGTACTGAGCACTGAGCACCCCAAGTACTGAGCACCCAGCACCCCGAGCACTGAGAACCGAGCACCCCGAGCACTGAGCACCCAGCACCCCGAGCACTGAGCACCCAGCACCCCGAGCACTAAGCACCTAGCACCCGGAGCACTGAGCACCCAGCACCCTGAGCACTGAGCACCCAGCACCCTGAGTAGTGAGCACCCAACGTACTGAGCACCGAGCACCCTGAGCACTGAGCACCCAGCACCCTGAGTACTGAGCACCGAGCACCCCGAGCACTGAGCACCCAGCACCCTGAGTACTGAGCTCCGAGCACCCCGAGCACTGAGCACCCAGCGCCCCGAGCACTGAGCGCCCAGCGCCCCGAGCACTGAGCACCCAGCACCCCGAGCACTGAGCACCCAGCACCCCGAGCACTGAGCACCCAGCAACCCGAGCCCTAAGCACCCAGCACCCCGAGCACTGAGCACCCAGCACCCTGAGTACTTAGCACCCAGCACCCTGAGTACTGAGCACCCAGCACCCTGAGCATTGAGCACCCAGCAGCCTGAGTACTGAGCACCCAACACCCCAAGCACTGAGCACCCTGAGTACTGAGCACCCAGCACCCCAAGCACTGAGCACACTGAGTACTGAGCACCCAGCACCCTGAGTAATGAGCACACAGCACCCCGAGCACTGAGCACCCAGCACCCTGAGTACTGAGCACCGAGCACCCTGTGTACTGAGCAGCCAGCACACTGAGTTCTGAGCACCCAGCTTACTGAGCACCGAGCACCCAGCACCCTGAGTACTGAGCACCCAGCACCCCGAGCACTGAGCACCCAGCACCCTGAGTACTGAGCACCGAGCACCCCGAGTACTGAGCACCCAGCAACCCGAGCACTGAGCACCCAGCAGCCCGAGCACTGAGCACCCAGCACCCTGAGCAACGAGCACCCTGAGTACTAAGCACCGAGCACCCTGAGCACTGAGCACCCAGCACCCTGAGCACTGAGGACCCAGCACCCTGAGCACCGAGCACCCAGTACCCTGAGTACTGAGCACCCAGCACCCCGAGTACTGAGCACCCAGCACCCCGAGCACTGAGCACCCAGCACCCCGAGCACTAAGCACCCAGCACCCCGAGCACTGAGCACCCAGCACCCTGAGTACTTAGCACCCAGCACCCTGAGTACTGAGCACCCAGCACCCTGAGCATTGAGCACCCAGCACCCTGAGTACTGAGCACCCAACACCCCAAGCACTGAGCACCCTGAGTACTGAGAAACCAGCACCCCAAGCACTGAGCACCCAGCACCCTGAGTACTGAGCACCGAGCACCCTGAGTACTGAACACCCAGCACCACAAGCACTGAGCACACTGAGTACTGAGCACCCAGCACCCTGAGTAATGAGCACCCAGCACCCCGATCACTGAGCACCCAGCACCCTGAGTACTGAGCACCGAGCACCCTGTGTACTGAGCAGCCAGCACCCTGAGTACTGGGCACCCAGCGTACTGAGCACCGAGCACCCAGCAACCTGAGTACTGAGCACCCAGCACCCTGAGCACTGAGCACCCAGCACCCTGAGAACTGAGCACCGAGCACCCCGAGTACTGAGCACCCAGCACCCCGAGCACTGAGCACCCAGCAACCTGAGCACTGAGCACCCAGCATCCCGAGCAACGAGCACCCTGAGTACTAAGCACCGAGCACCCTGAGCACTGAGCACCCAGCACCCTGAGCACTGAGGACCCAGCACCCTGAGCACCGAGCACCCAGCTCCCTGAGTACAGAGCACCCAGCACCCCGAGTACTGAGCACCCAGCACCCCGAGCACTGAGCACACAGCACCCTGAGCACTGAGCACCCAGCACCCTGAGCACTGAACACACAGCACCCTGAGTACTGAGCACCCCGAGCACTGAGCACCCAGCACCCTGAGTACTGAGCACCGAGCACCCCGAGCAATGAGCACCCAGCACCCCGAGTACTGAGCACCCAGCACCCCGAGTACTGAGCACCCAGCAACCTGAGCACCGAGCAGCCAGCACCCCGAGCACTGAGCACCCAGCACCCTGAGCACTGAGCACCCAGCACCCCGGGTACTGAGCACTGAGCACCCCGAGTACTGAGCACCCAGCACCCCGAGAACTGAGCACCGAGCACCCCGAGCACTGAGCACCCAGCACCCCGAGCACTGAGAACCCAGCACCCCGAGCACTAAGCACCTAGCACCCGGAGCACTGAGCACCCAGCACCCTGAGCACTGAGCACCCAGCACCCTGAGTAGTGAGCACCCAACGTACTGAGCACCGAGCACCCTGAGCACTGAGCACCCAGCACCCTGAGTACTGAGCACCGAGCACCCCGAGCACTGAGCACCCAGCACCCTGAGTACTGAGCACCGAGCACCCTGTGTACTGAGCAGCCAGCACACTGAGTTCTGAGCACCCAGCTTACTGAGCACCGAGCACCCAGCACCCTGAGTACTGAGCACCCAGCACCCCGAGCACTGAGCACCCAGCACCCTGAGTACTGAGCACCGAGCACCCCGAGTACTGAGCACCCAGCAACCCGAGCACTGAGCACCCAGCAGCCCGAGCACTGAGCACCCAGCACCCTGAGCAACGAGCACCCTGAGTACTAAGCACCGAGCACCCTGAGCACTGAGCACCCAGCACCCTGAGCACTGAGGACCCAGCACCCTGAGCACCGAGCACCCAGTACCCTGAGTACTGAGCACCCAGCACCCCGAGTACTGAGCACCCAGCACCCCGAGCACTGAGCACCCAGCACCCCGAGCACTAAGCACCCAGCACCCCGAGCACTGAGCACCCAGCACCCTGAGTACTTAGCACCCAGCACCCTGAGTACTGAGCACCCAGCACCCTGAGCATTGAGCACCCAGCACCCTGAGTACTGAGCACCCAACACCCCAAGCACTGAGCACCCTGAGTACTGAGAAACCAGCACCCCAAGCACTGAGCACACTGAGTACTGAGCACCCAGCACCCTGAGTAATGAGCACACAGCACCCCGAGCACTGAGCACCCAGCACCCTGAGTACTGAGCACCGAGCACCCTGTGTACTGAGCAGCCAGCACACTGAGTACTGAGCACCCAGCGTACTGAGCACCGAGCACCCAGCACCCTGAGTACTGAGCACCCAGCACCCCGAGCACTGAGAACCCAGCACCCTGAGTACTGAGCACCGAGCACCCCGAGTACTGAGCACCCAGCAACCCGAGCACTGAGCACCCAGCAGCCCGAGCACTGAGCACCCAGCACCCTGAGCAACGAGCACCCTGAGTACTAAGCACCGAGCACCCTGAGCACTGAGCACCCAGCACCCTGAGCACTGAGGACCCAGCACCCTGAGCACCGAGCACCCAGCACCCTGAGTACTGAGCACCCAGCACCCCGAGTACTGAGCACCCAGCACCCCGAGTTCTGAGCACCCAGCAACCTGAGCACCGAGCAGCCAGCACCCCGAGCACTGAGCACCCAGCACCCTGAGCACTGAGCACCCAGCACTCTGAGTACTGAGCACTGAGCACCCCGAGTACTGAGCACCCAGCACCCCGAGCACTGAGCACCGAGCACCCCGAGCACTGAGCACCCAGCACCCCGAGCACTGAGCACCCAGCACCCTGAGCACTGAGCACCCAGCACCCTGAGCACTGAGGACCCAGCACCCTGAGTACTGAGCACCCAGCACCCTGAGCACTGAGCACACCGCACCCTGAGTACTGAGCACCCAGCACCCCGAGCACTGAGCACCGAGCACCCCGAGTTCTGAGCACCCAGCACCCCGAGTTCTGAGCACCCAGCAACCTGAGCACCGAGCAGCCAGCACCCCGAGCACTGAGCACCCAGCACCCTGAGCACTGAGCACCCAGCACTCTGAGTACTGAGCACTGAGCACCCCGAGTACTGAGCACCCAGCACCCCGAGCACTGAGCACCTTGAGTACTGAGCACCCAGCACCCCAAGCACTGAGCACCTTGAGTACTGAGCACCCAGCACCCTGAGTAATGAGCACCCAGCACCCCGAGCACTGAGCACCCAGCACCCTGAGTACTGAGCACCGAGCACCCTGAGTACTGAGCAGCCAGCACCCTGAGTACTGAGCACCCAGCTTACTGAGCACCGAGCACCCAGCACCCTGAGTACTGAGCACCCAGCACCCTGAGCACTGAGCACCCAGCACCCTGAGTACTGAGCACCGAGCAACCCGAGTACTGAGCACCCAGCACACCTAGCACTGAGCACCCAGCACCCCGAGCACTGAGCACCCAGCACCCCGAGCACTGAGCACCCAGCAGCCTGAGTACTGAGCACCCTGAGTACTGAGCACCCAGCACCCTGAGCACTGAGCACCCAGCACCCCGAGCACTGAGCACCCAACACCCCGAGCACTGAGCACTCAGCACCCTGTGTACTGAGCACCCAGCACCCTGAGCACTGAGCACCCAACACCCCGAGCACTGAGCACTCAGCACCCTGTGTACTGAGCACCGAGCACCCAACACCCTGAGTACTGAGCACCCAGCACCCTTAGCACTGAGCACCCAGCACCCTGAGCACTGATCACCCAGCAGCCTGAGTACTGAGCACCCTGAGTACTGAGCACCCAGCACCCTGAGCACTGAGCACCCAGCACCCCGAGCACTGAGCACCCAGCACGCTGAGCACTGAGCACTCTGAGTACTGAGCACTGAGCACCCTGAGTACTGAGCACTGAGCACCGTGTGTACTGAGCACCCAGCACCCTGAGTACTGAGCACCCATCACCCTGAGCAATGAGGACCCTGAGTACTGAGCACCCAGCACCCCGAGCACTGAGCACCCAGCACCCCGAGCACTGAGCACCCAGCACCCTGTGTACTGAGCAGCCAGCACCCTGAGTACTGAGCACCCAGCGTACTGAGCACCGAGCACCCAGCACCCTGAGTACTGAGCACCCAGCACCCCGAGAACTGAGCACCCAGCACCCTGAGTACTGAGCACCCAGCACCCCGAGCACTGAGAACCCAGCACCCCGAGCACTGAGCACCCAGCACCCCGAGCACTGAGCACCCAGCACCCTGAGCACTGAGCACCCAGCAGCCTGAGTACTGAGCACCCTGAGTACTGAGCACCCAGCACCCCGAGCACTGAGCACCCGTCGCCCCGAGCACTGATGACCCAGAACCCCGAGCACTGAGCACCCAGCACCCCGAGCACTGAGCACCCAGCACCCCGAGCACTAAGCACCCCGCACCCCGAGCACTGAGCACCCAGCACCCTGAGTACTGAGCACCCAGCACCCTGAGTACTGAGCACCCAGCACCCTGAGCATTGAGCACCCAGCACCCTGAGTACTGAGCACCCAACACCCCAAGCACTGAGCACCCTGAGTACTGAGCACCCAGCACCACAAGCACTGAGCACACCGAGTACTGAGCACCCAGCACCCTGAGTAATGAGCACCCAGCACCCCGATCACTGAGCACCCAGCACCCTGAGTACTGAGCACCGAGCACCCTGTGTACTGAGCAGCCAGCACCCTGAGTACGGGGCACCCAGCGTACTGAGCACCGAGCACCCAGCACCCTGAGTACTGAGCACCCAGCACCCCGAGCACTGAGCACCCAGCACCCTGAGAACTGAGCACCGAGCACCCCGAGTACTGAGCACCCAGCACCCCGAGCACTGAGCACCCAGCAACCTGAGCACTGAGCACCCAGCATCCCGAGCAACGAGCACCCTGAGTACTAAGCACCGAGCACCCTGAGCACTGAGCACCCAGCACCCTGAGCACTGAGCACCCAGCACCCTGAGCACTGAGCACACAGCACCCTGAGCACTGAGCACCCAGCACCCTGAGTACTGAGCACTGAGCACCCAGCACCCTGATTACTGAGCACTGAGCACCCAGCACACCGAGCACTGAGCACCCAGCACCCTGAGCACTGAGCACCCAGCTCCCGAGTACAGAGCACCCAGCAGCATGAGTACTGAGCACCCAGCACCCCGAGTACTGAGCACCCAGCACCCCGAGTACTGAGCACCCAGCACCCTGAGTACTGAGCACCCAGCACCCTGAGCACTGAGCACCCAGCACCCCGAGCACTGAGCACCCAGCACCCTGAGTACTGAGCACCCAGCACCCTGAGCACTGAGCACCCAGCACCCTGAGCACTGAGCACCCAGCACCCTGAGCACTGAGCACCCAGCACCCTGAGTAGTGAGCACCCAACGTACTGAGCACCGAGCACCCCGAGCGCTGAGCACCCAGCACCCTGAGTACTGAGCACCGATCACCCCGAGCACTGAGCACCCAGCACCCTGAGTACTGAGCTCTGAGCACCCCGAGCACTGAGCACCCAGCACCCTGAGTACTGAGCACCGATCACCCCGAGCACTGAGCACCCAGAACCCTGAGCACTGAGCACCCAGCACCCTGAGTACTGAGCACCCAGCACCCTGAGTACTGAGCACCGAGCACCCCGAGCACTGAGCACCCAGCACCCTGAGTACTGAGCACCCAGCACCCTGAGTACTGAGCACCCAGCACCCTGAGTACTGAACACCCAGCACCCTGAGCACTGAGCACCCTGAGCACTGAGCACCCAGCACACTGAGCACTGAGCACCCAGCACCTTGAGTACTGGGCACCGAGCACCCTGAGCACTGAGCACCCAGCACCCTGAGTACTTAGCACCCAGCACCCTGAGTACTGAGCACCCAGCACCCTGAGCATTGAGCACCCAGCACCCTGAGTACTGAGCACCCAACACCCCAAGCACTGAGCACCCTGAGTACTGAGAAACCAGCACCCCAAGCACTGAGCACCCAGCACCCTGAGTACTGAGCACCGAGCACCCTGAGTACTGAACACCCAGCACCACAAGCACTGAGCACACTGAGTACTGAGCACCCAGCACCCTGAGTAATGAGCACCCAGCACCCCGATCACTGAGCACCCAGCACCCTGAGTACTGAGCACCGAGCACCCTGTGTACTGAGCAGCCAGCACCCTGAGTACTGGGCACCCAGCGTACTGAGCACCGAGCACCCAGCAACCTGAGTACTGAGCACCCAGCACCCTGAGCACTGAGCACCCAGCACCCTGAGAACTGAGCACCGAGCACCCCGAGTACTGAGCACCCAGCACCCCGAGCACTGAGCACCCAGCAACCTGAGCACTGAGCACCCAGCATCCCGAGCAACGAGCACCCTGAGTACTAAGCACCGAGCACCCTGAGCACTGAGCACCCAGCACCCTGAGCACTGAGGACCCAGCACCCTGAGCACCGAGCACCCAGCTCCCTGAGTACAGAGCACCCAGCACCCCGAGTACTGAGCACCCAGCACCCCGAGCACTGAGCACACAGCACCCTGAGCACTGAGCACCCAGCACCCTGAGCACTGAACACACAGCACCCTGAGTACTGAGCACCCCGAGCACTGAGCACCCAGCACCCTGAGTACTGAGCACCGAGCACCCCGAGCAATGAGCACCCAGCACCCCGAGTACTGAGCACCCAGCACCCCGAGTACTGAGCACCCAGCAACCTGAGCACCGAGCAGCCAGCACCCCGAGCACTGAGCACCCAGCACCCTGAGCACTGAGCACCCAGCACCCCGGGTACTGAGCACTGAGCACCCCGAGTACTGAGCACCCAGCACCCCGAGCACTGAGCACCGAGCACCCCGAGCACTGAGCACCCAGCACCCCGAGCACTGAGCACCCAGCACCCCGAGCACTAAGCACCTAGCACCCGGAGCACTGAGCACCCAGCACCCTGAGCACTGAGCACCCAGCACCCTGAGTAGTGAGCACCCAACGTACTGAGCACCGAGCACCCTGAGCACTGAGCACCCAGCACCCTGAGTACTGAGCACCGAGCACCCCGAGCACTGAGCACCCAGCACCCTGAGTACTGAGCTCCGAGCACCCCGAGCGCTGAGCACCCAGCGCCCCGAGCACTGAGCACCCAGAGCCCCGAGCACTGAGCACCCAGCGCCCCGAGCACTGAGCACCCAGCACCCCGAGCACTGAGCACCCAGCAACCCGAGCCCTAAGCACCCAGCACCCCGAGCACTGAGCACCCAGCACCCTGAGTACTTAGCACCCAGCACCCTGAGTACTGAGCACCCAGCACCCTGAGCATTGAGCACCCAGCACCCTGAGTACTGAGCACCCAACACCCCAAGCACTGAGCACCCTGAGTACTGAGCACCCAGCACCCCAAGCACTGAGCACACTGAGTACTGAGCACCCAGCACCCTGAGTAATGAGCACACAGCACCCCGAGCACTGAGCACCCAGCACCCTGAGTACTGAGCACCGAGCACCCTGTGTACTGAGCAGCCAGCACACTGAGTTCTGAGCACCCAGCTTACTGAGCACCGAGCACCCAGCACCCTGAGTACTGAGCACCCAGCACCCCGAGCACTGAGCACCCAGCACCCTGAGTACTGAGCACCGAGCACCCCGAGTACTGAGCACCCAGCAACCCGAGCACTGAGCACCCAGCAGCCCGAGCACTGAGCACCCAGCACCCTGAGCAACGAGCACCCTGAGTACTAAGCACCGAGCACCCTGAGCACTGAGCACCCAGCACCCTGAGCACTGAGGACCCAGCACCCTGAGCACCGAGCACCCAGTACCCTGAGTACTGAGCACCCAGCACCCTGAGTACTGAGCACCCAGCACCCCGAGCACTGAGCACCCAGCACCCCGAGCACTAAGCACCCAGCACCCCGAGCACTGAGCACCCAGCACCCTGAGTACTTAGCACCCAGCACCCTGAGTACTGAGCACCCAGCACCCTGAGCATTGAGCACCCAGCACCCTGAGTACTGAGCACCCAACACCCCAAGCACTGAGCACCCTGAGTACTGAGAAACCAGCACCCCAAGCACTGAGCACACTGAGTACTGAGCACCCAGCACCCTGAGTAATGAGCACACAGCACCCCGAGCACTGAGCACCCAGCACCCTGAGTACTGAGCACCGAGCACCCTGTGTACTGAGCAGCCAGCACACTGAGTACTGAGCACCCAGCGTACTGAGCACCGAGCACCCAGCACCCTGAGTACTGAGCACCCAGCACCCCGAGCACTGAGAACCCAGCACCCTGAGTACTGAGCACCGAGCACCCCGAGTACTGAGCACCCAGCAACCCGAGCACTGAGCACCCAGCAGCCCGAGCACTGAGCACCCAGCACCCTGAGCAACGAGCACCCTGAGTACTAAGCACCGAGCACCCTGAGCACTGAGCACCCAGCACCCTGAGCACTGAGGACCCAGCACCCTGAGCACCGAGCACCCAGCACCCTGAGTACTGAGCACCCAGCACCCCGAGTACTGAGCACCCAGCACCCCGAGTTCTGAGCACCCAGCAACCTGAGCACCGAGCAGCCAGCACCCCGAGCACTGAGCACCCAGCCCCCTGAGCACTGAGCACCCAGCACTCTGAGTACTGAGCACTGAGCACCCCGAGTACTGAGCACCCAGCACCCCGAGCACTGAGCACCGAGCACCCCGAGCACTGAGCACCCAGCACCCCGAGCACTGAGCACCCAGCACCCCGAGCACTGAGCACCCAGCACCCTGAGCACTGAGCACCCAGCACCCTGAGCACTGAGGACCCAGCACCCTGAGTACTGAGCACCCAGCACCCTGAGCACTGAGCACACAGCACCCTGAGTACTGAGCACCCAATACCCCAAGCACTGAGCACCCTGAGTACTGAGCACCCAGCACCCCAAGCACTGAGCACCTTGAGTACTGAGCACCCAGCACCCTGAGTAATGAGCACCCAGCACCCCGAGCACTGAGCACCCAGCACCCTGAGTACTGAGCACCGAGCACCCTGAGTACTGAGCAGCCAGCACCCTGAGTACTGAGCACCCAGCTTACTGAGCACCGAGCACCCAGCACCCTGAGTACTGAGCACCCAGCACCCTGAGCACTGAGCACCCAGCACCCTGAGTACTGAGCACCGAGCAACCCGAGTACTGAGCACCCAGCACACCTAGCACTGAGCACCCAGCACCCCGAGCACTGAGCACCCAGCACCCCGAGCACTGAGCACCCAGCAGCCTGAGTACTGAGCACCCTGAGTACTGAGCACCCAGCACCCTGAGCACTGAGCACCCAGCACCCCGAGCACTGAGCACCCAACACCCCGAGCACTGAGCACTCAGCACCCTGTGTACTGAGCACCCAGCACCCTGAGCACTGAGCACCCAACACCCCGAGCACTGAGCACTCAGCACCCTGTGTACTGAGCACCGAGCACCCAACACCCTGAGTACTGAGCACCCAGCACCCTTAGCACTGAGCACCCAGCACCCTGAGCACTGAGCACCCAGCAGCCTGAGTACTGAGCACCCTGAGTACTGAGCACCCAGCACCCTGAGCACTGAGCACCCAGCACCCCGAGCACTGAGCACCCAGCACGCTGAGCACTGAGCACTCTGAGTACTGAGCACTGAGCACCCTGAGTACTGAGCACTGAGCACCGTGTGTACTGAGCACCCAGCACCCTGAGTACTGAGCACCCATCACCCTGAGCAATGAGCACCCTGAGTACTGAGCACCCAGCACCCCGAGCACTGAGCACCCAGCACCCCGAGCACTGAGCACCCAGCACCCTGTGTACTGAGCAGCCAGCACCCTGAGTACTGAGCACCCAGCGTACTGAGCACCGAGCACCCAGCACCCTGAGTACTGAGCACCCAGCACCCCGAGCACTGAGCACCCAGCACCCTGAGTACTGAGCACCCAGCACCCCGAGCACTGAGCACCCAGCACCCCGAGCACTGAGCACCCAGCACCCCGAGCACTGAGCACCCAGCACCCTGAGCACTGAGCACCCAGCAGCCTGAGTACTGAGCACCCTGAGTACTGAGCACCCAGCACCCCGAGCACTGAGCACCCGTCGCCCCGAGCACTGATGACCCAGAACCCCGAGCACTGAGCACCCAGCACCCCGAGCACTGAGCACCCAGCACCCCGAGCACTAAGCACCCCGCACCCCGAGCACTGAGCACCCAGCACCCTGAGTACTGAGCACCCAGCACCCTGAGTACTGAGCACCCAGCACCCTGAGCATTGAGCACCCAGCACCCTGAGTACTGAGCACCCAACACCCCAAGCACTGAGCACCCTGAGTACTGAGCACCCAGCACCACAAGCACTGAGCACACCGAGTACTGAGCACCCAGCACCCTGAGTAATGAGCACCCAGCACCCCGATCACTGAGCACCCAGCACCCTGAGTACTGAGCACCGAGCACCCTGTGTACTGAGCAGCCAGCACCCTGAGTACGGGGCACCCAGCGTACTGAGCACCGAGCACCCAGCACCCTGAGTACTGAGCACCCAGCACCCCGAGCTCTGAGCACCCAGCACCCTGAGAACTGAGCACCGAGCACCCCGAGTACTGAGCACCCAGCACCCCGAGCACTGAGCACCCAGCAACCTGAGCACTGAGCACCCAGCATCCCGAGCAACGAGCACCCTGAGTACTAAGCACCGAGCACCCTGAGCACTGAGCACCCAGCACCCTGAGCACTGAGCACCCAGCACCCTGAGCACTGAGCACACAGCACCCTGAGCACTGAGCACCCAGCACCCTGAGTACTGAGCGCTGAGCACCCAGCACCCTGATTACTGAGCACTGAGCACCCAGCACACCGAGCACTGAGCACCCAGCACCCTGAGCACTGAGCACCCAGCTCCCGAGTACAGAGCACCCAGCAGCATGAGTACTGAGCACCCAGCACCCCGAGTACTGAGCACCCAGCACCCCGAGTACTGAGCACCCAGCACCCTGAGTACTGAGCACCCAGCACCCTGAGCACTGAGCACCCAGCACCCCGAGCACTGAGCACCCAGCACCCTGAGTACTGAGCACCCAGCACCCTGAGCACTGAGCACCCAGCACCCTGAGCACTGAGCACCCAGCACCCTGAGCACTGAGCACCCAGCACCCTGAGTAGTGAGCACCCAACGTACTGAGCACCGAGCACCCCGAGCGCTGAGCACCCAGCACCCTGAGTACTGAGCACCGATCACCCCGAGCACTGAGCACCCAGCACCCTGAGTACTGAGCTCCGAGCACCCCGAGCACTGAGCACCCAGCACCCTGAGTACTGAGCACCGATCACCCCGAGCACTGAGCACCCAGAACCCTGAGCACTGAGCACCCAGCACCCTGAGTACTGAGCACCCAGCACCCTGAGTACTGAGCACCGAGCACCCCGAGCACTGAGCACCCAGCACCCTGAGTACTGAGCACCCAGCACCCTGAGTACTGAGCACCCAGCACCCTGAGTACTGAACACCCAGCACCCTGAGCACTGAGCACCCTGAGCACTGAGCACCCAGCACACTGAGCACTGAGCACCCAGCACCTTGAGTACTGGGCACCGAGCACCCTGAGCACTGAGCACCCAGCACCCTGAGTACTGAGCACCCAGCACCCTGAGCACTGAGCACCCAGCACCCAGAGCACTGAGCACCCAGCACCCCGAGCACTGATCACCCAGCACCCTGAGTTCTGAGCACCTAGCACCCTGAGCACTGAGCACCCAGCACCCTGAGTACTGAGCACCCTGCACCCTGAGTACTGAGCAACCAGCACCCTGAGCACTGAGCACTGAGCACCCAGCACCCTGAGCACTGAGCACCCAGCACCCCGAGCACTGAACACCCAGCACCCCGAGCACTGAGCACCCAGCACCCTGAGCACTGAGCACCCTGTGGACTGAACACCCAGCACCCTGAGCACTGAGCACCCAGCACCCTGAGTACTGAGCACCGATCACCCTGAGCACTGAGCACCCAGCACCCCGAGCACTGAGTACCCAGCACCCTGAGTACTGAGCTCCCAGCACCCCGAGCACTGAGCACCCAGTACCCTGAGTACTGAGCACCCTGAGTACTGAGCACCGATCACCCTGAGCACTGAGCTCCCAGCACCCTGAGTACTGAGCACCCAGCACCCTGAGCACTGAGCACCCAGCACCCTGAGTACTGAGCACCCAGCACCCTGAGCACTGAGCACCCAGCACCCTGAGTACTGAGCACCCAGCACCCTGAGCACTGAGCACCCAGCACCCTGAGTACTGAGCACCCAGCACCCTGAGCACTGAGCACCCAGCACCCCGAGAATGAGCACCCAGCACCCCGAGTACTGAGCACCGAGCACCCTGAGCACTGAGTACCCAGCACCCTGAGCACTGAGCACCCAGCACCCTGAGTACTGAGCACCCAGCACCCTGAATACTGAGCACCCAGCACCCTGAGCACTGAGCACCGAGCACCCAGAGTACTGAGCACCCAGCCCCCTGAGTACTGAGCACCCAGCACCCTGAGTACTGAACACCCAGCACCCTGAGCACTGAGCACTGAGCACCCTGAGCACTGAGTACTGAGCACCGAGCACCCCGAGCACTGAGCACCCAGCACCAGGAGTACTGAGCACCCAGCACCCTGAGTACTAAGCACCGAGCACCCTGAGTACTGAGCACCCAGCACCCTGAACACTGAACATACAGCACCCTGAGTACTGAGCACCTCGAGCACTGAGAACCCAGCACCCTGAGTACTGAGAACCGAGCACGCCGAGCACTGAGCACCCAGCACCCCGAGCACTGAGCACCCAGCACCCCGAGCACTGAGCACCCAGCACCGTGAGCACTGAGCACCCAGCACCCTGAGTACTGAGCACCCAGCACCCTGAGCACTGAGTACCCAGCACCCTGAGCACTGAGCACCCAGCACCCTGAGCACTGAGCACCCAGCACCCTGAGCACTGAGCACCCAGCACCCTGAGTACTGAGCACTGAGCATCCAGCACCCCGAGTACTAAGCACACAGCACCCTGAGTACTAAGCACTGAGCACCCAGCACCCCGAGCACTGAGCACCCTACACCCTGAGCACTGAGCACCCAGCACCCGAGTACAGAGCACCCAGCACCCTGAGTACTGAGCAGCCAGCACCCTGAGTACTGAGCACAAAGCACCCCGAGTACTGGGCAACCAACACGCTGAGTACTGAGCACCCAGCACCCTGAGCACTGAGCACCCAGCACCCCGAGCACTGAGCACCCAGCACCCTGAGTACTGAGCACCCAGCACCCTGAGCACTGAGCACCCAGCACCCTGAGCACTGAGCACCCAGCACCCTGAGCACTGAGCACGCAGCACCCTGAGTAGTGAGCAGCCAACATACTGAACATCGAGCACCCTGAGCACTGAGCACCCAGCACCCTGAGTACTGAGAACCGAGCACCCCGAGCACTGAGCACCCAGCACCCTGAGCACTGAGCACCCAGCACCCCGAGCACTGAGCACCCAGCACCCTGAGCACTAAGCACCCAGCACCCTGAGTACTGAGCACTGAGCACCTAGCACCCCGAGTACTGAGCACCCAGCACCCTGAGTACTGAGCACTGAGCACCCAGCACCCCGAGCACTGAGCACCCAGCACCCTGAGCACTGAGCACCCAGCACCCGAGAACTAAGCAACCAGCACCCTGAGTACTGAGCACCCAGCACCCCGAGTACTGAGGACACAACACCCTGAGTACTGAGCACCCAGCACCCTGAGCACTGAGCACCCAGCACCCCGAGCACTGAGCACCCAGCACCCTGAGTACTGAGCACCCAGCACCCTGAGCACTGAGCACCCAGCACCCTGAGTACTGAGCACCCAGCACCCTGAGCACTGAGCACCCAGCACCCTGAGCACTGAGCACCCAGCACCCTGAGCACTGAGCACACAGCACCCTGAGCACTGAGCACCCAGCACCCTGAGTACTGAGCACTGAGCACCCAGCACCCCGAGCACTGATCACCCAGCAACCTGAGCACTGAGCACCCAGCACCAGAGTACTGAGCACCCAGCACAATGAGTACTGAGCACCCAGCACCCTGAATACTGAGCACCCAGCACCCCGAGTACTGAGCACCCAGCACCCTGAGTACTGAGCACCCAGCACCCTGAGCACTGAGCACCCAGCACCCCAAGCACTGAGCACCCAGCACCCTCAGTACTGAGCACCCAGCACCCTGAGCACTGAGCACCCAGCACCCTGAGCACTGAGCACCCATCACCCTGAGCAATGAGCACCCTGAGTACTGAGCACCCAGCACCCCGAGCACTGAGCACCCAGCACCCCGAGCACTGAGCACCCAGCACCCTGTGTACTGAGCAGCCAGCACCCTGAGTACTGAGCACCCAGCGTACTGAGCACCGAGCACCCAGCACCCTGAGTACTGAGCACCCAGCACCCCGAGCACTGAGCACCCAGCACCCTGAGTACTGAGCACCCAGCACCCCGAGCACTGAGCACCCAGCACCCCGAGCACTGAGCACCCAGCACCCCGAGCACTGAGCACCCAGCACCCTGAGCACTGAGCACCCAGCAGCCTGAGTACTGAGCACCCTGAGTACTGAGCACCCAGCACCCCGAGCACTGAGCACCCGTCGCCCCGAGCACTGATGACCCAGAACCCCGAGCACTGAGCACCCAGCACCCCGAGCACTGAGCACCCAGCACCCCGAGCACTAAGCACCCCGCACCCCGAGCACTGAGCACCCAGCACCCTGAGTACTGAGCACCCAGCACCCTGAGTACTGAGCACCCAGCACCCTGAGCATTGAGCACCCAGCACCCTGAGTACTGAGCACCCAACACCCCAAGCACTGAGCACCCTGAGTACTGAGCACCCAGCACCACAAGCACTGAGCACACCGAGTACTGAGCACCCAGCACCCTGAGTAATGAGCACCCAGCACCCCGATCACTGAGCACCCAGCACCCTGAGTACTGAGCACCGAGCACCCTGTGTACTGAGCAGCCAGCACCCTGAGTACGGGGCACCCAGCGTACTGAGCACCGAGCACCCAGCACCCTGAGTACTGAGCACCCAGCACCCCGAGCACTGAGCACCCAGCACCCTGAGAACTGAGCACCGAGCACCCCGAGTACTGAGCACCCAGCACCCCGAGCACTGAGCACCCAGCAACCTGAGCACTGAGCACCCAGCATCCCGAGCAACGAGCACCCTGAGTACTAAGCACCGAGCACCCTGAGCACTGAGCACCCAGCACCCTGAGCACTGAGCACCCAGCACCCTGAGCACTGAGCACACAGCACCCTGAGCACTGAGCACCCAGCACCCTGAGTACTGAGCACTGAGCACCCAGCACCCTGATTACTGAGCACTGAGCACCCAGCACACCGAGCACTGAGCACCCAGCACCCTGAGCACTGAGCACCCAGCTCCCGAGTACAGAGCACCCAGCAGCATGAGTACTGAGCACCCAGCACCCCGAGTACTGAGCACCCAGCACCCCGAGTACTGAGCACCCAGCACCCTGAGTACTGAGCACCCAGCACCCTGAGCACTGAGCACCCAGCACCCCGAGCACTGAGCACCCAGCACCCTGAGTACTGAGCACCCAGCACCCTGAGCACTGAGCACCCAGCACCCTGAGCACTGAGCACCCAGCACCCTGAGCACTGAGCACCCAGCACCCTGAGTAGTGAGCACCCAACGTACTGAGCACCGAGCACCCCGAGCGCTGAGCACCCAGCACCCTGAGTACTGAGCACCGATCACCCCGAGCACTGAGCACCCAGCACCCTGAGTACTGAGCTCCGAGCACCCCGAGCACTGAGCACCCAGCACCCTGAGTACTGAGCACCGATCACCCCGAGCACTGAGCACCCAGAACCCTGAGCACTGAGCACCCAGCACCCTGAGTACTGAGCACCCAGCACCCTGAGTACTGAGCACCGAGCACCCCGAGCACTGAGCACCCAGCACCCTGAGTACTGAGCACCCAGCACCCTGAGTACTGAGCACCCAGCACCCTGAGTACTGAACACCCAGCACCCTGAGCACTGAGCACCCTGAGCACTGAGCACCCAGCACACTGAGCACTGAGCACCCAGCACCTTGAGTACTGGGCACCGAGCACCCTGAGCACTGAGCACCCAGCACCCTGAGTACTTAGCACCCAGCACCCTGAGTACTGAGCACCCAGCACCCTGAGCATTGAGCACCCAGCACCCTGAGTACTGAGCACCCAACACCCCAAGCACTGAGCACCCTGAGTACTGAGAAACCAGCACCCCAAGCACTGAGCACCCAGCACCCTGAGTACTGAGCACCGAGCACCCTGAGTACTGAACACCCAGCACCACAAGCACTGAGCACACTGAGTACTGAGCACCCAGCACCCTGAGTAATGAGCACCCAGCACCCCGATCACTGAGCACCCAGCACCCTGAGTACTGAGCACCGAGCACCCTGTGTACTGAGCAGCCAGCACCCTGAGTACTGGGCACCCAGCGTACTGAGCACCGAGCACCCAGCAACCTGAGTACTGAGCACCCAGCACCCTGAGCACTGAGCACCCAGCACCCTGAGAACTGAGCACCGAGCACCCCGAGTACTGAGCACCCAGCACCCCGAGCACTGAGCACCCAGCACCCCGAGCACTGAGCACACAGCACCCTGAGCACTGAGGACCCAGCACCCTGAGCACCGAGCACCCAGCTCCCTGAGTACAGAGCACCCAGCACCCCGAGTACTGAGCACCCAGCACCCCGAGCACTGAGCACACAGCACCCTGAGCACTGAGCACCCAGCACCCTGAGCACTGAACACACAGCACCCTGAGTACTGAGCACCCCGAGCACTGAGCACCCAGCACCCTGAGTACTGAGCACCGAGCACCCCGAGCAATGAGCACCCAGCACCCCGAGTACTGAGCACCCAGCACCCCGAGTACTGAGCACCCAGCAACCTGAGCACCGAGCAGCCAGCACCCCGAGCACTGAGCACCCAGCACCCTGAGCACTGAGCACCCAGCACCCCGGGTACTGAGCACTGAGCACCCCGAGTACTGAGCACCCAGCACCCCGAGCACTGAGCACCGAGCACCCCGAGCACTGAGCACCCAGCACCCCGAGCACTGAGCACCCAGCACCCCGAGCACTAAGCACCTAGCACCCGGAGCACTGAGCACCCAGCACCCTGAGCACTGAGCACCCAGCACCCTGAGTAGTGAGCACCCAACGTACTGAGCACCGAGCACCCTGAGCACTGAGCACCCAGCACCCTGAGTACTGAGCACCGAGCACCCCGAGCACTGAGCACCCAGCACCCTGAGTACTGAGCTCTGAGCACCCCGAGCGCTGAGCACCCAGCGCCCCGAGCACTGAGCACCCAGAGCCCCGAGCACTGAGCACCCAGCGCCCCGAGCACTGAGCACCCAGCTCCCCGAGCACTGAGCACCCAGCAACCCGAGCCCTAAGCACCCAGCACCCCGAGCACTGAGCACCCAGCACCCTGAGTACTTAGCACCCAGCACCCTGAGTACTGAGCACCCAGCACCCTGAGCATTGAGCACCCAGCACCCTGAGTACTGAGCACCCAACACCCCAAGCACTGAGCACCCTGAGTACTGAGCACCCAGCACCCCAAGCACTGAGCACACTGAGTACTGAGCACCCAGCACCCTGAGTAATGAGCACACAGCACCCCGAGCACTGAGCACCCAGCACCCTGAGTACTGAGCACCGAGCACCCTGTGTACTGAGCAGCCAGCACACTGAGTTCTGAGCACCCAGCTTACTGAGCACCGAGCACCCAGCACCCTGAGTACTGAGCACCCAGCACCCCGAGCACTGAGCACCCAGCACCCTGAGTACTGAGCACCGAGCACCCCGAGTACTGAGCACCCAGCAACCCGAGCACTGAGCACCCAGCAGCCCGAGCACTGAGCACCCAGCACCCTGAGCAACGAGCACCCTGAGTACTAAGCACCGAGCACCCTGAGCACTGAGCACCCAGCACCCTGAGCACTGAGGACCCAGCACCCTGAGCACCGAGCACCCAGTACCCTGAGTACTGAGCACCCAGCACCCCGAGTACTGAGCACCCAGCACCCCGAGCACTGAGCACCCAGCACCCCGAGCACTAAGCACCCAGCACCCCGAGCACTGAGCACCCAGCACCCTGAGTACTTAGCACCCAGCACCCTGAGTACTGAGCACCCAGCACCCTGAGCATTGAGCACCCAGCACCCTGAGTACTGAGCACCCAACACCCCAAGCACTGAGCACCCTGAGTACTGAGAAACCAGCACCCCAAGCACTGAGCACACTGAGTACTGAGCACCCAGCACCCTGAGTAATGAGCACACAGCACCCCGAGCACTGAGCACCCAGCACCCTGAGTACTGAGCACCGAGCACCCTGTGTACTGAGCAGCCAGCACACTGAGTACTGAGCACCCAGCGTACTGAGCACCGAGCACCCAGCACCCTGAGTACTGAGCACCCAGCACCCCGAGCACTGAGAACCCAGCACCCTGAGTACTGAGCACCGAGCACCCCGAGTACTGAGCACCCAGCAACCCGAGCACTGAGCACCCAGCAGCCCGAGCACTGAGCACCCAGCACCCTGAGCAACGAGCACCCTGAGTACTAAGCACCGAGCACCCTGAGCACTGAGCACCCAGCACCCTGAGCACTGAGGACCCAGCACCCTGAGCACCGAGCACCCAGCACCCTGAGTACTGAGCACCCAGCACCCCGAGTACTGAGCACCCAGCACCCCGAGTTCTGAGCACCCAGCAACCTGAGCACCGAGCAGCCAGCACCCCGAGCACTGAGCACCCAGCCCCCTGAGCACTGAGCACCCAGCACTCTGAGTACTGAGCACTGAGCACCCCGAGTACTGAGCACCCAGCACCCCGAGCACTGAGCACCGAGCACCCCGAGCACTGAGCACCCAGCACCCCGAGCACTGAGCACCCAGCACCCCGAGCACTGAGCACCCAGCACCCTGAGCACTGAGCACCCAGCACCCTGAGCACTGAGGACCCAGCACCCTGAGTACTGAGCACCCAGCACCCTGAGCACTGAGCACACAGCACCCTGAGTACTGAGCACCCAATACCCCAAGCACTGAGCACCCTGAGTACTGAGCACCCAGCACCCCAAGCACTGAGCACCTTGAGTACTGAGCACCCAGCACCCTGAGTAATGAGCACCCAGCACCCCGAGCACTGAGCACCCAGCACCCTGAGTACTGAGCACCGAGCACCCTGAGTACTGAGCAGCCAGCACCCTGAGTACTGAGCACCCAGCTTACTGAGCACCGAGCACCCAGCACCCTGAGTACTGAGCACCCAGCACCCTGAGCACTGAGCACCCAGCACCCTGAGTACTGAGCACCGAGCAACCCGAGTACTGAGCACCCAGCACACCTAGCACTGAGCACCCAGCACCCCGAGCACTGAGCACCCAGCACCCCGAGCACTGAGCACCCAGCAGCCTGAGTACTGAGCACCCTGAGTACTGAGCACCCAGCACCCTGAGCACTGAGCACCCAGCACCCCGAGCACTGAGCACCCAACACCCCGAGCACTGAGCACTCAGCACCCTGTGTACTGAGCACCCAGCACCCTGAGCACTGAGCACCCAACACCCCGAGCACTGAGCACCCAGCACGCTGAGCACTGAGCACTCTGAGTACTGAGCACTGAGCACCCTGAGTACTGAGCACTGAGCACCGTGTGTACTGAGCACCCAGCACCCTGAGTACTGAGCACCCATCACCCTGAGCAATGAGCACCCTGAGTACTGAGCACCCAGCACCCCGAGCACTGAGCACCCAGCACCCCGAGCACTGAGCACCCAGCACCCTGAGTACTGAGCACCCAGCACCCCGAGCACTGAGCACCCAGCACCCCGAGCACTGAGCACCCAGCACCCCGAGCACTGAGCACCCAGCACCCTGAGCACTGAGCACCCAGCAGCCTGAGTACTGAGCACCCTGAGTACTGAGCACCCAGCACCCCGAGCACTGAGCACCCGTCGCCCCGAGCACTGATGACCCAGAACCCCGAGCACTGAGCACCCAGCACCCCGAGCACTGAGCACCCAGCACCCCGAGCACTAAGCACCCCGCACCCCGAGCACTGAGCACCCAGCACCCTGAGTACTGAGCACCCAGCACCCTGAGTACTGAGCACCCAGCACCCTGAGCATTGAGCACCCAGCACCCTGAGTACTGAGCACCCAACACCCCAAGCACTGAGCACCCTGAGTACTGAGCACCCAGCACCACAAGCACTGAGCACACCGAGTACTGAGCACCCAGCACCCTGAGTAATGAGCACCCAGCACCCCGATCACTGAGCACCCAGCACCCTGAGTACTGAGCACCGAGCACCCTGTGTACTGAGCAGCCAGCACCCTGAGTACGGGGCACCCAGCGTACTGAGCACCGAGCACCCAGCACCCTGAGTACTGAGCACCCAGCACCCCGAGCACTGAGCACCCAGCACCCTGAGAACTGAGCACCGAGCACCCCGAGTACTGAGCACCCAGCACCCCGAGCACTGAGCACCCAGCAACCTGAGCACTGAGCACCCAGCATCCCGAGCAACGAGCACCCTGAGTACTAAGCACCGAGCACCCTGAGCACTGAGCACCCAGCACCCTGAGCACTGAGCACCCAGCACCCTGAGCACTGAGCACACAGCACCCTGAGCACTGAGCACCCAGCACCCTGAGTACTGAGCACTGAGCACCCAGCACCCTGATTACTGAGCACTGAGCACCCAGCACACCGAGCACTGAGCACCCAGCACCCTGAGCACTGAGCACCCAGCTCCCGAGTACAGAGCACCCAGCAGCATGAGTACTGAGCACCCAGCACCCCGAGTACTGAGCACCCAGCACCCCGAGTACTGAGCACCCAGCACCCTGAGTACTGAGCACCCAGCACCCTGAGCACTGAGCACCCAGCACCCCGAGCACTGAGCACCCAGCACCCTGAGTACTGAGCACCCAGCACCCTGAGCACTGAGCACCCAGCACCCTGAGCACTGAGCACCCAGCACCCTGAGCACTGAGCACCCAGCACCCTGAGTAGTGAGCACCCAACGTACTGAGCACCGAGCACCCCGAGCGCTGAGCACCCAGCACCCTGAGTACTGAGCACCGATCACCCCGAGCACTGAGCACCCAGCACCCTGAGTACTGAGCTCCGAGCACCCCGAGCACTGAGCACCCAGCACCCTGAGTACTGAGCACCGATCACCCCGAGCACTGAGCACCCAGAACCCTGAGCACTGAGCACCCAGCACCCTGAGTACTGAGCACCCAGCACCCTG
This sequence comes from Microtus oregoni, assembly GCF_018167655.1. NCBI lineage: Eukaryota > Metazoa > Chordata > Mammalia > Rodentia > Cricetidae > Microtus > Microtus oregoni. Next base: position 9,672,626 of record NW_024543811.1, on the reverse strand, counting down.
AGTACTGAGCACCGAGCACCCCGAGCACTGAGCACCCAGCACCCTGAGTACTGAGCACCCAGCACCCTGAGTACTGAGCACCCAGCACCCTGAGTACTGAACACCCAGCACCCTGAGCACTGAGCACCCTGAGCACTGAGCACCCAGCACACTGAGCACTGAGCACCCAGCACCTTGAGTACTGGGCACCGAGCACCCTGAGCACTGAGCACCCAGCACCCTGAGTACTGAGCACCCAGCACCCTGAGCACTGAGCACCCAGCACCCAGAGCACTGAGCACCCAGCACCCCGAGCACTGATCACCCAGCACCCTGAGTTCTGAGCACCTAGCACCCTGAGCACTGAGCACCCAGCACCCTGAGTACTGAGCACCCTGCACCCTGAGTACTGAGCAACCAGCACCCTGAGCACTGAGCACTGAGCACCCAGCACCCTGAGCACTGAGCACCCAGCACCCCGAGCACTGAACACCCAGCACCCCGAGCACTGAGCACCCAGCACCCTGAGCACTGAGCACCCTGTGGACTGAACACCCAGCACCCTGAGCACTGAGCACCCAGCACCCTGAGTACTGAGCACCGATCACCCTGAGCACTGAGCTCCCAGCACCCCGAGCACTGAGCACCCAGTACCCTGAGTACTGAGCACCCTGAGTACTGAGCACCGATCACCCTGAGCACTGAGCTCCCAGCACCCTGAGTACTGAGCACCCAGCACCCTGAGCACTGAGCACCCAGCACCCTGAGTACTGAGCACCCAGCACCCTGAGCACTGAGCACCCAGCACCCTGAGTACTGAGCACCCAGCACCCTGAGCACTGAGCACCCAGCACCCTGAGTACTGAGCACCCAGCACCCTGAGCACTGAGCACCCAGCACCCCGAGAATGAGCACCCAGCACCCCGAGTACTGAGCACCGAGCACCCTGAGCACTGAGTACCCAGCACCCTGAGCACTGAGCACCCAGCACCCTGAGTACTGAGCACCCAGCACCCTGAATACTGAGCACCCAGCACCCTGAGCACTGAGCACCGAGCACCCAGAGTACTGAGCACCCAGCCCCCTGAGTACTGAGCACCCAGCACCCTGAGTACTGAACACCCAGCACCCTGAGCACTGAGCACTGAGCACCCTGAGCACTGAGTACTGAGCACCGAGCACCCCGAGCACTGAGCACCCAGCACCAGGAGTACTGAGCACCCAGCACCCTGAGTACTAAGCACCGAGCACCCTGAGTACTGAGCACCCAGCACCCTGAACACTGAACATACAGCACCCTGAGTACTGAGCACCTCGAGCACTGAGAACCCAGCACCCTGAGTACTGAGAACCGAGCACGCCGAGCACTGAGCACCCAGCACCCCGAGCACTGAGCACCCAGCACCCCGAGCACTGAGCACCCAGCACCGTGAGCACTGAGCACCCAGCACCCTGAGTACTGAGCACCCAGCACCCTGAGCACTGAGTACCCAGCACCCTGAGCACTGAGCACCCAGCACCCTGAGCACTGAGCACCCAGCACCCTGAGCACTGAGCACCCAGCACCCTGAGTACTGAGCACTGAGCATCCAGCACCCCGAGTACTAAGCACACAGCACCCTGAGTACTAAGCACTGAGCACCCAGCACCCCGAGCACTGAGCACCCTACACCCTGAGCACTGAGCACCCAGCACCCGAGTACAGAGCACCCAGCACCCTGAGTACTGAGCAGCCAGCACCCTGAGTACTGAGCACAAAGCACCCCGAGTACTGGGCAACCAACACCCTGAGTACTGAGCACCCAGCACCCTGAGCACTGAGCACCCAGCACCCCGAGCACTGAGCACCCAGCACCCTGAGTACTGAGCACCCAGCACCCTGAGCACTGAGCACCCAGCACCCTGAGCACTGAGCACCCAGCACCCTGAGCACTGAGCACGCAGCACCCTGAGTAGTGAGCAGCCAACATACTGAGCATCGAGCACCCTGAGCACTGAGCACCCAGCACCCTGAGTACTGAGAACCGAGCACCCCGAGCACTGAGCACCCAGCACCCTGAGCACTGAGCACCCAGCACCCCGAGCACTGAGCACCCAGCACCCTGAGCACTAAGCACCCAGCACCCTGAGTACTGAGCACTGAGCACCTAGCACCCCGAGTACTGAGCACCCAGCACCCTGAGTACTGAGCACTGAGCACCCAGCACCCCGAGCACTGAGCACCCAGCACCCTGAGCACTGAGCACCCAGCACCCGAGTACTAAGCAACCAGCACCCTGAGTACTGAGCACCCAGCACCCCGAGTACTGAGGACACAACACCCTGAGTACTGAGCACCCAGCACCCTGAGCACTGAGCACCCAGCACCCCGAGCACTGAGCACCCAGCACCCTGAGTACTGAGCACCCAGCACCCTGAGCACTGAGCACCCAGCACCCTGAGTACTGAGCACCCAGCACCCTGAGCACTGAGCACCCAGCACCCTGAGCACTGAGCACCCAGCACCCTGAGCACTGAGCACACAGCACCCTGAGCACTGAGCACCCAGCACCCTGAGTACTGAGCACTGAGCACCCAGCACCCCGAGCACTGATCACCCAGCAACCTGAGCACTGAGCACCCAGCACCAGAGTACTGAGCACCCAGCACAATGAGTACTGAGCACCCAGCACCCTGAATACTGAGCACCCAGCACCCCGAGTACTGAGCACCCAGCACCCTGAGTACTGAGCACCCAGCACCCTGAGCACTGAGCACCCAGCACCCCAAGCACTGAGCACCCAGCACCCTCAGTACTGAGCACCCAGCACCCTGAGCACTGAGCACCCAGCACCCTGAGCACTGAGCACCCAGCACCCTGAGCACCGAGCACCCAGCTCCCTGAGTACAGAGCACCCAGCACGCCGAGTACTGAGCACCCAGCACCCTGAGTACTGAGCACCGAGCACCCTGAGTACTGAACACCCAGCACCACAAGCACTGAGCACACTGAGTACTGAGCACCCAGCACCCTGAGTAATGAGCACCCAGCACCCCGATCACTGAGCACCCAGCACCCTGAGTACTGAGCACCGAGCACCCTGTGTACTGAGCAGCCAGCACCCTGAGTACTGGGCACCCAGCGTACTGAGCACCGAGCACCCAGCAACCTGAGTACTGAGCACCCAGCACCCCGAGCACTGAGCACCCAGCACCCTGAGAACTGAGCACCGAGCACCCCGAGTACTGAGCACCCAGCACCCCGAGCACTGAGCACCCAGCAACCTGAGCACTGAGCACCCAGCATCCCGAGCAACGAGCACCCTGAGTACTAAGCACCGAGCACCCTGAGCACTGAGCACCCAGCACCCTGAGCACTGAGGACCCAGCACCCTGAGCACCGAGCACCCAGCTCCCTGAGGACAGAGCACCCAGCACCCCGAGTACTGAGCACCCAGCACCCCGAGCACTGAGCACACAGCACCCTGAGCACTGAGCACCCAGCACCCTGAGCACTGAACACACAGCACCCTCAGTACTGAGCACCCCGAGCACTGAGCACCCAGCACCCTGAGTACTGAGCACCGAGCACCCCGAGCAATGAGCACCCAGCACCCCGAGTACTGAGCACCCAGCACCCCGAGTACTGAGCACCCAGCAACCTGAGCACCGAGCAGCCAGCACCCCGAGCACTGAGCACCCAGCACCCTGAGCACTGAGCACCCAGCACCCCGGGTACTGAGCACTGAGCACCCCGAGTACTGAGCACCCAGCACCCCGAGCACTGAGCACCGAGCACCCCGAGCACTGAGCACCCAGCACCCCGAGCACTGAGCACCCAGCACCCCGAGCACTAAGCACCTAGCACCCGGAGCACTGAGCACCCAGCACCCTGAGCACTGAGCACCCAGCACCCTGAGTAGTGAGCACCCAACGTACTGAGCACCGAGCACCCTGAGCACTGAGCACCCAGCACCCTGAGTACTGAGCACCGAGCACCCCGAGCACTGAGCACCCAGCACCCTGAGTACTGAGCTCCGAGCACCCCGAGCACTGAGCACCCAGCGCCCCGAGCACTGAGCACCCAGCGCCCCGAGCACTGAGCACCCAGCGCCCCGAGCACTGAGCACCCAGCACCCCGAGCACTGAGCACCCAGCAACCCGAGCCCTAAGCACCCAGCACCCCGAGCACTGAGCACCCAGCACCCTGAGTACTTAGCACCCAGCACCCTGAGTACTGAGCACCCAGCACCCTGAGCATTGAGCACCCAGCACCCTGAGTACTGAGCACCGAGCACCCTGTGTACTGAGCAGCCAGCACACTGAGTTCTGAGCACCCAGCTTACTGAGCACCGAGCACCCAGCACCCTGAGTACTGAGCACCCAGCACCCCGAGCACTGAGCACCCAGCACCCTGAGTACTGAGCACCGAGCACCCCGAGTACTGAGCACCCAGCAACCCGAGCACTGAGCACCCAGCAGCCCGAGCACTGAGCACCCAGCACCCTGAGCAACGAGCACCCTGAGTACTGAGCACCCAGCACCCCGAGCACTGAGCACCCAGCACCCCGAGCACTAAGCACCCAGCACCCCGAGCACTGAGCACCCAGCACCCTGAGTACTTAGCACCCAGCACCCTGAGTACTGAGCACCCAGCACCCTGAGCATTGAGCACCCAGGACCCTGAGTACTGAGCACCCAACACCCCAAGCACTGAGCACCCTGAGTACTGAGAAACCAGCACCCCAAGCACTGAGCACACGGAGTACTGAGCACCCAGCACCCTGAGTAATGAGCACACAGCACCCCGAGCACTGAGCACCCAGCACCCTGAGTACTGAGCACCGAGCACCCTGTGTACTGAGCAGCCAGCACACTGAGTACTGAGCACCCAGCGTACTGAGCACCGAGCACCCAGCACCCTGAGTACTGAGCACCCAGCACCCCGAGCACTGAGAACCCAGCACCCTGAGTACTGAGCACCGAGCACCCCGAGTACTGAGCACCCAGCAACCCGAGCACTGAGCACCCAGCAGCCCGAGCACTGAGCACCCAGCACCCTGAGCAACGAGCACCCTGAGTACTAAGCACCGAGCACCCTGAGCACTGAGCACCCAGCACCCTGAGCACTGAGGACCCAGCACCCTGAGCACCGAGCACCCAGCACCCTGAGTACTGAGCACCCAGCACCCCGAGTACTGAGCACCCAGCACCCCGAGTACTGAGCACCCAGCAACCTGAGCACCGAGCAGCCAGCACCCCGAGCACTGAGCACCCAGCACCCTGAGTACTGAGCTCCGAGCACCCCGAGCACTGAGCACCCAGCGCCCCGAGCACTGAGCACCCAGCGCCCCGAGCACTGAGCACCCAGCGCCCCGAGCACTGAGCACCCAGCACCCCGAGCACTGAGCACCCAGCAACCCGAGCCCTAAGCACCCAGCACCCCGAGCACTGAGCACCCAGCACCCTGAGTACTTAGCACCCAGCACCCTGAGTACTGAGCACCCAGCACCCTGAGCATTGAGCACCCAGCACCCTGAGTACTGAGCACCGAGCACCCTGTGTACTGAGCAGCCAGCACACTGAGTTCTGAGCACCCAGCTTACTGAGCACCGAGCACCCAGCACCCTGAGTACTGAGCACCCAGCACCCCGAGCACTGAGCACCCAGCACCCTGAGTACTGAGCACCGAGCACCCCGAGTACTGAGCACCCAGCAACCCGAGCACTGAGCACCCAGCAGCCCGAGCACTGAGCACCCAGCACCCTGAGCAACGAGCACCCTGAGTACTGAGCACCCAGCACCCCGAGCACTGAGCACCCAGCACCCCGAGCACTAAGCACCCAGCACCCCGAGCACTGAGCACCCAGCACCCTGAGTACTTAGCACCCAGCACCCTGAGTACTGAGCACCCAGCACCCTGAGCATTGAGCACCCAGGACCCTGAGTACTGAGCACCCAACACCCCAAGCACTGAGCACCCTGAGTACTGAGAAACCAGCACCCCAAGCACTGAGCACACGGAGTACTGAGCACCCAGCACCCTGAGTAATGAGCACACAGCACCCCGAGCACTGAGCACCCAGCACCCTGAGTACTGAGCACCGAGCACCCTGTGTACTGAGCAGCCAGCACACTGAGTACTGAGCACCCAGCGTACTGAGCACCGAGCACCCAGCACCCTGAGTACTGAGCACCCAGCACCCCGAGCACTGAGAACCCAGCACCCTGAGTACTGAGCACCGAGCACCCCGAGTACTGAGCACCCAGCAACCCGAGCACTGAGCACCCAGCAGCCCGAGCACTGAGCACCCAGCACCCTGAGCAACGAGCACCCTGAGTACTAAGCACCGAGCACCCTGAGCACTGAGCACCCAGCACCCTGAGCACTGAGGACCCAGCACCCTGAGCACCGAGCACCCAGCACCCTGAGTACTGAGCACCCAGCACCCCGAGTACTGAGCACCCAGCACCCCGAGTACTGAGCACCCAGCAACCTGAGCACCGAGCAGCCAGCACCCCGAGCACTGAGCACCCAGCACCCTGAGCACTGAGCACCCAGCACCCTGAGTACTGAGCACTGAGCACCCCGAGTACTGAGCACCCAGCACCCCGAGCACTGAGCACCGAGCACCCCGAGCACTGAGCACCCAGCACCCCGAGCACTGAGCACCCAGCACCCCGAGCACTGAGCACCCAGCACCCTGAGCACTGAGCACCCAGCACCCTGAGCACTGAGGACCCAGCACCCTGAGTACTGAGCACCCAGCACCCTGAGCACTGAGCACACAGTACCCTGAGTACTGAGCACCCAATACCCCAAGCACTGAGCACCCTGAGTACTGAGCACCCAGCACCCCAAGCACTGAGCACCTTGAGTACTGAGCACCCAGCACCCTGAGTAATGAGCACCCAGCACCCCGAGCACTGAGCACCCAGCACCCTGAGTACTGAGCACCGAGCACCCTGAGTACTGAGCAGCCAGCACCCTGAGTACTGAGCACCCAGCTTACTGAGCACCGAGCACCCAGCACCCTGAGTACTGAGCACCCAGCACCCTGAGCACTGAGCACCCAGCACCCTGAGTACTGAGCACCGAGCAACCCGAGTTCTGAGCACCCAGCACACCTAGCACTGAGCACCCAGCACCCCGAGCACTGAGCACCCAGCACCCCGAGCACTGAGCACCCAGCAGCCTGAGTACTGAGCACCCTGAGTACTGAGCACCCAGCACCCTGAGCACTGAGCACCCAGCACCCCGAGCACTGAGCACCCAACACCCCGAGCACTGAGCACTCAGCACGCTGTGTACTGAGCACAGAGCACCCTGAGCACTGAGCACCCAACACCCCGAGCACTGAGCACTCAGCACCCTGTGTACTGAGCACCGAGCACCCAACACCCTGAGTACTGAGCACCCAGCACACTTAGCACTGAGCACCCAGCACCCTGAGCACTGAGCACCCAGCAGCCTGAGTACTGAGCACCCTGAGTACTGAGCACCCAGCACCCTGAGCACTGAGCACCCAGCACCCCGAGCACTGAGCACCGAGCACGCTGAGCACTGAGCACTCTGAGTACTGAGCACTGAGCACCCTGAGTACTGAGCACTGAGCACCGTGTGTACTGAGCACCCAGCACCCTGAGTACTGAGCACCCATCACCCTGAGCAATGAGCACCCTGAGTACTGAGCACCCAGCACCCCGAGCACTGAGCACACAGCACCCTGAGTACTGAGCACCGAGCACCCTGTGTACTGAGCAGCCAGCACCCTGAGTACTGAGCACCCAGCGTACTGAGCACCGAGCACCCAGCACCCTGAGTACTGAGCACCCAGCACCCCGAGCACTGAGCACCCAGCACCCTGAGTACTGAGCACCCAGCACCCCGAGCACTGAGCACCCAGCACCCCGAGCACTGAGCACCCAGCACCCCGAGCACTGAGCACCCAGCACCCTGAGCACTGAGCACCCAGCAGCCTGAGTACTGAGCACCCTGAGTACTGAGCACCCAGCACCCCGAGCACTGAGCACCCGTCGCCCCGAGCACTGATGACCCAGAACCCCGAGCACTGAGCACCCAGCACCCCGAGCACTGAGCACCCAGCACCCCGAGCACTAAGCACCCCGCACCCCGAGCACTGAGCACCCAGCACCCTGAGTACTGAGCACCCAGCACCCTGAGTACTGAGCACCCAGCACCCTGAGCATTGAGCACCCAGCACCCTGAGTACTGAGCACCCAACACCCCAAGCACTGAGCACCCTGAGTACTGAGCACCCAGCACCACAAGCACTGAGCACACCGAGTACTGAGCACCCAGCACCCTGAGTAATGAGCACCCAGCACCCCGATCACTGAGCACCCAGCACCCTGAGTACTGAGCACCGAGCACCCTGTGTACTGAGCAGCCAGCACCCTGAGTACGGGGCACCCAGCGTACTGAGCACCGAGCACCCAGCACCCTGAGTACTGAGCACCCAGCACCCCGAGCACTGAGCACCCAGCACCCTGAGAACTGAGCACCGAGCACCCCGAGCACTGAGCACCCAGCACCCCGAGCACTGAGCACCCAGCAACCTGAGCACTGAGCACCCAGCATCCCGAGCAACGAGCACCCTGAGTACTAAGCACCGAGCACCCTGAGCACTGAGCACCCAGCACCCTGAGCACTGAGCACCCAGCACCCTGAGCACTGAGCACACAGCACCCTGAGCACTGAGCACCCAGCACCCTGAGTACTGAGCACTGAGCACCCAGCACCCTGATTACTGAGCACTGAGCACCCAGCACACCGAGCACTGAGCACCCAGCACCCTGAGCACTGAGCACCCAGCTCCCGAGTACAGAGCACCCAGCAGCATGAGTACTGAGCACCCAGCACCCCGAGTACTGAGCACCCAGCACCCCGAGTACTGAGCACCCAGCACCCTGAGTACTGAGCACCCAGCACCCTGAGCACTGAGCACCCAGCACCCCGAGCACTGAGCACCCAGCACCCTGAGTACTGAGCACCCAGCACCCTGAGCACTGAGCACCCAGCACCCTGAGCACTGAGCACCCAGCACCCTGAGCACTGAGCACCCAGCACCCTGAGTAGTGAGCACCCAACGTACTGAGCACCGAGCACCCCGAGCGCTGAGCACCCAGCACCCTGAGTACTGAGCACCGATCACCCCGAGCACTGAGCACCCAGCACCCTGAGTACTGAGCTCCGAGCACCCCGAGCACTGAGCACCCAGCAACCTGAGTACTGAGCACCGATCACCCCGAGCACTGAGCACCCAGAACCCTGAGCACTGAGCACCCAGCACCCTGAGTACTGAGCACGCAGCACCCTGAGTACTGAGCACCGAGCACCCCGAGCACTGAGCACCCAGCACCCTGAGTACTGAGCACCCAGCACCCTGAGTACTGAGCACCCAGCACCCTGAGTACTGAACACCCAGCACCCTGAGCACTGAGCACCCTGAGCACTGAGCACCCAGCACACTGAGCACTGAGCACCCAGCACCTTGAGTACTGAGCACCGAGCACCCTGAGCACTGAGCACCCAGCACCCTGAGTACTGAGCACCCAGCACCCTGAGCACTGAGCACCCAGCACCCAGAGCACTGAGCACCCAGCACCCCGAGCACTGATCACCCAGCACCCTGAGTTCTGAGCACCTAGCACCCTGAGCACTGAGCACCCAGCACCCTGAGTACTGAGCACCCAGCACCCTGAGTACTGAGCAACCAGCACCCTGAGCACTGAGCACTGAGCACCCAGCACCCTGAGCACTGAGCACCCAGCACCCCGAGCACTGAACACCCAGCACCCCGAGCACTGAGCACCCAGCACCCTGAGCACTGAGCACCCTGTGGACTGAACACCCAGCACCCTGAGCACTGAGCACCCAGCACCCTGAGTACTGAGCACCGATCACCCTGAGCACTGAGCACCCAGCACCCCGAGCACTGAGCACCCAGCACCCTGAGTACTGAGCTCCCAGCACCCCGAGCACTGAGCACCCAGTACCCTGAGTACTGAGCACCCTGAGTACTGAGCACCGATCACCCTGAGCACTGAGCTCCCAGCACCCTGAGTACTGAGCACCCAGCACCCTGAGCACTGAGCACCCAGCACCCTGAGTACTGAGCACCCAGCACCCTGAGCACTGAGCACCCAGCACCCTGAGTACTGAGCACCCAGCACCCTGAGCACTGAGCACCCAGCACCCTGAGTACTGAGCACCCAGCACCCTGAGCACTGAGCACCCAGCACCCCGAGAATGAGCACCCAGCACCCCGAGTACTGAGCACCGAGCACCCTGAGCACTGAGTACCCAGCACCCTGAGCACTGAGCACCCAGCACCCTGAGTACTGAGCACCCAGCACCCTGAATACTGAGCACCCAGCACCCTGAGCACTGAGCACCGAGCACCCAGGGTACTGAGCACCCAGCCCCCTGAGTACTGAGCACCCAGCACCCTGAGTACTGAACACCCAGCACTCTGAGCACTGAGCAGTGAGCACCCTGAGCACTGAGTACTGAGCACCGAGCACCCCGAGTACTGAGCACCCAGCACCCGAAGTACTGAGCACCCAGCACCCTGAGTACTAAGCACCGAGCACCCTGAGTACTGAGCACCCAGCACCCTGAACACTGAACATACAGCACGCTGAGTACTGAGCACCGAGCACCCCGAGCACTCAGCACCCAGCACCCCGAGCACTGAGCACCCAGCACCCCGAGCACTGAGCACCCAGCACCCTGAGCGCTGAGCACCCAGCACCCTGAGTACTGAGCACCCAGTACCCTGAGCACTGAGTACCCAGCACCCTGAGCACTGAGCACCCAGCACCCTGAGCAGTGAGCACCCAGCATCCTGAGCACTGAGCACCCAGCACCCTGAGTACTGAGCACCCAGTACCCTGAGCACTGAGTACCCAGCACCCTGAGCACTGAGCACCCAGCACCCTGAGCAGTGAGCACCCAGCACCCTGAGCACTGAGCACCCAGCACCCTGAGTACTGAGCACTGAGCACCCAGAACCCGAGCACTGAGCACCCAGCACCCTGAGCACTGAGCACCCAGCACCCGAGTACTGAGCACCCAGCACCCTGAGTACTGAGCACCCAGCTACCTGAGTACTGAGCACCCAGCACCCTGAGTACTGAGCACCCAACACCCTGAGTACTGAGCACCCAGCACCCTGAGCACTGAGCACCCAGCACCCCGAGCACTGAGCACCCAGCACCCTGAGTACTGAGCACCCAGCACCCTGAGCACTGAGCACCCAGCACCCTGAGCACTGAGCACCCAGCACCCTGAGCACTGAGCACACAGCACCCTGAGTACTGAGCACCCAGGACCCTGAGTACTGAGCACTGAGCATGCAGCACCCCGAGCACTGAGCACCCAGCACCCGAGTACTGAGCACCCAGCACAATGAGTACTGAGCACCCAGCACCCTGAATACTGAGCACCCAGCACCCCGAGTACTGAGCACCCAGCACCATGAGTACTAAGCACCGAGCACCCTGAGTACTGAGCACCCAGCACCCTGAGAACTGAACACACAGCACTCTGAGTACTGAGCAACTGGCGCACTGAGCACCCAGCACCCTGAGCACTGGGCACCGAGCACCCAGAGCACTGAGCACCCAGCACCCTGAGTACTGAGCACCCAGCACCCTGAGCACTGAGCAAACAGCATCCTGAGCACTGAGCACCCAGCACCCTGAGCACTGAGCACCCAGCACCCGAGTACTGAGCACCCAGCACAATGAGTACTGAGCACCCAGCACCCTGAATACTGAGCACCCAGCACCCCGAGTACTGAGCACCCAGCACCCTGAGTACTGAGCACCCAGCACCCTGAGAACTGAGCACCCAGAACCCCGAGCACTGAGCACCCAGCACCCTGAGTACTGAGCACCCAGCACCCTGAGCACTGAGCAAACAGCATCCTGAGCACTGAGCATCCAGCACCCTGAGCACTGAGCACGCAGCACCCTGAGTAGTGAGCACCCAACGTACTGAGCACCGAGCACCCCGAGCACTGAGCACCCAGCACCCGGAGTACTGAGCACCCAGCACCATGAGTACTAAGCACCGAGCACCCTGAGTACTGAGCACCCAGCACCCTGAGCACTGGGCGCCGAGCAAACGGAGCACTAAGCACCCAGCACCCTGAGTACTGAGCACCCAGCACCCTGAGCACTGAGCAAACAGCATCCTGAGCACTGAGCACCCAGCACCCTGATCACTGAGCACCCAGCACACTGAGCACTGATCACCCAGCACACTGAGCACTGAGCACCCAGCACCCTGAGTACTGAGCACCCAGCACCCTGAGTACTGAGCACTCAGCACCCTGAGTACTGAGCACCGAGCACCCCGAGCACTGAGCACCCAGCACCCTGAGCACTGAGCACCCTGAGGACTGAGCACCTAGCACCCTGAGCACTGAGCACCCAGAACCCCGAGCACTGAGCACACAGCACCCTGAGTACTGAGCACCCAGCACCCCGAGCACTGAGCACCCAGCACCCTGAGTACTGAGCACCCTGAGTACTGAGCACCGATCACCCTGAGCAATGAGCTCCCAGAACCCTGAGTACTGAGCACCCAGCACCCTGAGCACTGAGCACCCATCACCCTGAGTACTGAGCACCCAGCACCCTGAGCACTGAGCACCCAGCACCCGGAGTACTGAGCACAGAGCACCCAGCACCCCGAGCACTGAGCACCCAGCACCATGAGTACTAAGCACCCAGCACCCTGAGTACTGAGCACCCTGCACCCTGAGTACTGAGCACCCAGCACACTGAGTACTGAGCACCTAGCGTACTGAGCACCGAGCACCACGAGCACTGAGCACCCAGCACCCTGAGTACTGAGCACCCAGCATACTGAGCACCGAGCACCCAGCACCCTGAGTACTGAGCACCCAGCACCCTGAGCACTGAGCACCCAGCACCCTGAGTACTGAGCACCCAGCACCCTGAGTACTGAGCACCCAGCACACCGAGCACTGAGCACCCAGCACCCTGAGCACTGAGCACCCAGCTCCCGAGTACAGAGCACCCAGCACCCTGAGTACTGAGCACCCAGCAACCCGAGTACTGAGCACCCAGCACCCCGAGTACTGAGCACCCAGCACCCTGAGTACTGAGCACCCAGCACCCTGAGCACTGAGCACCCAGCACCCTGAGCACTGAGCACCCAGCACCCTGAGCACTGAGCACCCAGCACCCTGAGTAGTGAGCACCCAACGTACTGAGCACCGAGCACCCCGAGCACCCCGAGCACTGAGCACCCAGCACCCTGAGTACTGAGCACCGATCACCCCGAGCACTGAGCACCCAGCACCCTGAGTACTGAGCTCGGAGCACCCCGAGCACTGAGCACCCAGCACCCTGAGTACTGAGCACCGATCACCCCGAGCACTGAGCACCCAGCACCCTGAGCACTGAGCACCCAGCACCCTGAGTACTGAGCACCCAGCACCCTGAGTACTGAACACCCAGCACCCTGAGCACTGAGCACTGAGCACCCTGAGCACTGAGCACCCAGCACCCTGAGCAATGAGCACCCAGCACCTTGAGTACTGAGCACCGAGCACCCCGAGCACTGAGCACCCAGCACCCTGAGTACTGAGCACCCAGCACCCTGAGCACTGAGCACCCAGCACCCTGAGCACTGAGCACCCAGCACCCCGAGCACTGATCACCCAGCACCTTGAGTACTGAGCACCTAGCACCCTGAGCACTGAGCACCCAGCACCCTGAGTACTGAGCACCCAGCACCCTGAGTACTGAGCAACCAGCACCCTGAGCACTGAGCACTGAGCACCCAGCACCCTGAGCACTGAGCACCCAGCACCCCGAGCACTGAACACCCAGCACCCCGAGCACTGAGCACCCAGCAACCTGATCACTGAGCACCCTGTGGACTGAACACCCAGCACCCCGAGCACTGAGCACCCAGCACCCTGAGTACTGAGCACTGAGCACCCAGAACCCGAGCACTGAGCACCCAGCACCCTGAGCACTGAGCACCCAGCACCCGAGTACTGAGCACCCAGCACCCTGAGTACTGAGCACCCAGCTACCTGAGTACTGAGCACCCAGCACCCTGAGTACTGAGCACCCAACACCCTGAGTACTGAGCACCCAGCACAATGAGCACTGAGCACCCAGCACCCCGAGCACTGAGCACCCAGCACCCTGAGTACTGAGCACCCAGCACCCTGAGCACTGAGCACCCAGCACCCTGAGCACTGAGCACCCAGCACCCTGAGCACTGAGCACACAGCACCCTGAGTACTGAGCACCCAGGACCCTGAGTACTGAGCACTGAGCACGCAGCACCCCGAGCACTGAGCACCCAGCACCCGAGTACTGAGCACCCAGCACAATGAGTACTGAGCACCCAGCACCCTGAATACTGAGCACCCAGCACCCCGAGTACTGAGCACCCAGCACCATGAGTACTAAGCACCGAGCACCCTGAGTACTGAGCACCCAGCACCCTGAGAACTGAACACACAGCACTCTGAGTACTGAGCAACTGGCGCACTGAGCACCCAGCACCCTGAGCACTGGGCACCGAGCACCCAGAGCACTGAGCACCCAGCACCCTGAGTACTGAGCACCCAGCACCCTGAGCACTGAGCAAACAGCATCCTGAGCACTGAGCACCCAGCACCCTGAGCACTGAGCACCCAGCACCCGAGTACTGAGCACCCAGCACAATGAGTACTGAGCACCCAGCACCCTGAATACTGAGCACCCAGCACCCCGAGTACTGAGCACCCAGCACCCTGAGTACTGAGCACCCAGCACCCTGAGAACTGAGCACCCAGAACCCCGAGCACTGAGCACCCAGCACCCTGAGTACTGAGCACCCAGCACCCTGAGCACTGAGCAAACAGCATCCTGAGCACTGAGCATCCAGCACCCTGAGCACTGAGCACGCAGCACCCTGAGTAGTGAGCACCCAACGTACTGAGCACCGAGCACCCCGAGCACTGAGCACCCAGCACCCGGAGTACTGAGCACCCAGCACCATGAGTACTAAGCACCGAGCACCCTGAGTACTGAGCACCCAGCACCCTGAGCACTGAACACACAGCACTCTGAGTACTGAGCACCTCGCGCACTGAGCACCCAGCACCCTGAGCACTGGGCGCCGAGCAAACGGAGCACTAAGCACCCAGCACCCTGAGTACTGAGCACCCAGCACCCTGAGCACTGAGCAAACAGCATCCTGAGCACTGAGCACCCAGCACCCTGATCACTGAGCACCCAGCACACTGAGCACTGATCACCCAGCACACTGAGCACTGAGCACCCAGCACCCTGAGCACTGAGCACACAGCACCCTGAGTACTGAGCACCCAGGACCCTGAGTACTGAGCACTGAGCACGCAGCACCCCGAGCACTGAGCACCCAGCACCCGAGTACTGAGCACCCAGCACAATGAGTACTGAGCACCCAGCACCCTGAATACTGAGCACCCAGCACCCCGAGTACTGAGCACCCAGCACCATGAGTACTAAGCACCGAGCACCCTGAGTACTGAGCACCCAGCACCCTGAGAACTGAACACACAGCACTCTGAGTACTGAGCAACTGGCGCACTGAGCACCCAGCACCCTGAGCACTGGGCACCGAGCACCCAGAGCACTGAGCACCCAGCACCCTGAGTACTGAGCACCCAGCACCCTGAGCACTGAGCAAACAGCATCCTGAGCACTGAGCACCCAGCACCCTGAGCACTGAGCACCCAGCACCCGAGTACTGAGCACCCAGCACAATGAGTACTGAGCACCCAGCACCCTGAATACTGAGCACCCAGCACCCCGAGTACTGAGCACCCAGCACCCTGAGTACTGAGCACCCAGCACCCTGAGAACTGAGCACCCAGAACCCCGAGCACTGAGCACCCAGCACCCTGAGTACTGAGCACCCAGCACCCTGAGCACTGAGCAAACAGCATCCTGAGCACTGAGCATCCAGCACCCTGAGCACTGAGCACGCAGCACCCTGAGTAGTGAGCACCCAACGTACTGAGCACCGAGCACCCCGAGCACTGAGCACCCAGCACCCGGAGTACTGAGCACCCAGCACCATGAGTACTAAGCACCGAGCACCCTGAGTACTGAGCACCCAGCACCCTGAGCACTGAACACACAGCACTCTGAGTACTGAGCACCTCGCGCACTGAGCACCCAGCACCCTGAGCACTGGGCGCCGAGCAAACGGAGCACTAAGCACCCAGCACCCTGAGTACTGAGCACCCAGCACCCTGAGCACTGAGCAAACAGCATCCTGAGCACTGAGCACCCAGCACCCTGATCACTGAGCACCCAGCACACTGAGCACTGATCACCCAGCACACTGAGCACTGAGCACCCAGCACCCTGAGTACTGAGCACCCAGCACCCTGAGTACTGAGCACTCAGCACCCTGAGTACTGAGCACCGAGCACCCCGAGCACTGAGCACCCAGCACCCTGAGCACTGAGCACCCTGAGGACTGAGCACCTAGCACCCTGAGCACTGAGCACCCAGAACCCCGAGCACTGAGCACACAGCACCCTGAGTACTGAGCACCCAGCACCCCGAGCACTGAGCACCCAGCACCCTGAGTACTGAGCACCCTGAGTACTGAGCACCGATCACCCTGAGCAATGAGCTCCCAGAACCCTGAGTACTGAGCACCCAGCACCCTGAGCACTGAGCACCCATCACCCTGAGTACTGAGCACCCAGCACCCTGAGCACTGAGCACCCAGCACCCTGAGTACTGAGCACAGAGCACCCAGCACCCCGAGCACTGAGCACCCAGCACCATGAGTACTAAGCACCCAGCACCCTGAGTACTGAGCACCCTGCACCCTGAGTACTGAGCACCCAGCACACTGAGTACTGAGCACCTAGCGTACTGAGCACCGAGCACCACGAGCACTGAGCACCCAGCACCCTGAGTACTGAGCACCCAGCATACTGAGCACCGAGCACCCAGCACCCTGAGTACTGAGCACCCAGCACCCTGAGCACTGAGCACCCAGCACCCTGAGTACTGAGCACCCAGCACACCGAGCACTGAGCACCCAGCACCCTGAGCACTGAGCACCCAGCTCCCGAGTACAGAGCACCCAGCACCCTGAGTACTGAGCACCCAGCAACCCGAGTACTGAGCACCCAGCACCCCGAGTACTGAGCACCCAGCACCCTGAGTACTGAGCACTCAGCACCCCGAGCACTGAGCACCCAGCACCCCGAGCACTGAGCACCCAGCACCCTGAGTACTGAGCACCCAGCACCCTGAGCACTGAGCACCCAGCACCCTGAGCACTGAGCACCCAGCACCCTGAGCACTGAGCACCCAGCACCCTGAGCACTGAGCACCCAGCACCCTGAGTAGTGAGCACCCAACGTACTGAGCACCGAGCACCCCGAGCACTGAGCACCCAGCACCCTGAGTACTGAGCACCGATCACCCCGAGCACTGAGCACCCAGCACCCTGAGTACTGAGCTCGGAGCACCCCGAGCACTGAGCACCCAGCACCCTGAGTACTGAGCACCGATCACCCCGACCACTGAGCACCCAGCACCCTGAGCACTGAGCACCCAGCACCCTGAGTACTGAGCACCCAGCACCCTGAGTACTGAACACCCAGCACCCTGAGCACTGAGCACTGAGCACCCTGAGCACTGAGCACCCAGCACCCTGAGCACTGAGCACCCAGCACCTTGAGTACTGAGCACCGAGCACCCCGAGCACTGAGCACCCAGCACCCTGAGTACTGAGCACCCAGCACCCTGAGCACTGAGCACCCAGCACCCTGAGCACTGAGCACCCAGCACCCCGAGCACTGATCACCCAGCACCTTGAGTACTGAGCACCTAGCACCCTGAGCACTGAGCACCCAGCACCCTGAGTACTGAGCACCCAGCACCCTGAGTACTGAGCAACCAGCACCCTGAGCACTGAGCACTGAGCACCCAGCACCCTGAGCACTGAGCACCCAGCACCCCGAGCACTGAACACCCAGCACCCCGAGCACTGAGCACCCAGCAACCTGATCACTGAGCACCCTGTGGACTGAACACCCAGCACCCCGAGCACTGAGCACCCAGCACCCTGAGTACTGAGCACCGATCACCCTGAGCACTGAGCACCCAGCACCCCGAGCACTGAGCACCCAGCACCCTGATTACTGAGCTCCCAGCACCCCGAGCACTGAGCACCCAGTACCCTGAGTACTGAGCACCCTGAGTACTGAGCACCGATCACCCTGAGCACTGAGCTCCCAGCACCCTGAGTACTGAGCACCCAGCACCCTGAGCACTGAGCACCCAGCACCCTGAGTACTGAGCACACAGCACCCTGAGCACTGAGCACCCAGCAGCCTGAGTACTGAGAACCCAGCAACCTGAGCACTGAGCACCCAGCACCCTGAGTACTGAGCACCCAGCACCCTGAGCACTGAGCACCCAGCACCCCGAGAATGAGCACCCAGCACCCCGAGTACTGAGCACCGAGCACCCTGAGCACTGAGTACCCAGCACCCTGAGCAATGAGCACCCAGCACCCTGAGTACTGAGCACCCAGCACCCTGAGTACTGAGCACCCAGCACCCTGAGCACTGAGCACCGAGCACCCTGAGTACTGAACACCCAGCACCCTGAGCACTGAGCACTGAGCACCCTGAGCACTGAGTACTGAGCACCGAGCACACCGAGCACTGAGCACCCAGCACCCGGAGTACTGAGCACCCAGCACCCTGAGTACTAAGCACCGAGCACCCTGAGTACTGAGCACCCAGCACCCTGAACACTGAACATACAGCACCCTGAGTACTGAGCACCTCGAGCACTGAGCACCCACCACCCTGAGTACTGAGCACCGATTACCCCGAGCACTGAGCACCCAGCACCCCGAGCACTGAGCACCCAGCACCCCGAGCACTGAGCACCCAGCACCCTGAGCACTGAGCACCCAGCACCCTGAGTACTGAGCACCCAGTACCCTGAGCACTGAGTACCCAGCACCCTGAGCACTGAGCACCCAGCACCCTGAGCAGTGAACACCCAGCACCCTGAGCACTGAGCACCCAGCACCCTGAGTACTGAGCACTGAGCACCTAGCACCCCGAGTACTGAGCACCCAGCACCCTGAGTACTGAGCACTGAGCACCCAGCACCCCGAGCACTGAGCACCCAGCACCCTGAGCACTGAGCACCCAGCACCCGAGTACTGAGCACCCAGCACCCTGAGTACTGAGCACCCAGCTACATGAGTACTGAGCACACAGCACCCAGAGAACTGAGCACCAAACACCCTGAGTACTGAGCACCCAGCACCCTGAGCACTGAGCACCCAGCACCCCGAGTACTGAGCACCGAGCACCCTGAGCACCCAGCACCCTGAGTACTGAGAACCCAGCAACCTGAGCACTGAGCACCCAGCACCCTGAGTACTGAGCACCCAGCACCCTGAGCACTGAGCACCCAGCACCCCGAGAATGAGCACCCAGCACCCCGAGTACTGAGCACCGAGCACCCTGAGCACTGAGTACCCAGCACCCTGAGCAATGAGCACCCAGCACCCTGAGTACTGAGCACCCAGCACCCTGAGTACTGAGCACCCAGCACCCTGAGCACTGAGCACCGAGCACCCCGAGTACTGAGCACCCAGCCCCCTGAGTACTGAGCACCCAGCACCCTGAGTACTGAACACCCAGCACCCTGAGCACTGAGCACTGAGCACCCTGAGCACTGAGTACTGAGCACCGAGCACACCGAGCACTGAGCACCCAGCACCCGGTGTACTGAGCACCCAGCACCCTGAGCACTGAGCACCCAGCACCCTGAGTAGTGAGCACCCAACGTACTGAGCACCGAGCACGCCGAGCACTGAGCACCCAGCACCCTGAGTACTGAGCACCGATCACCCCGAGCACTGAGCACCCAGCACCCTGAGTACTGAGCTCCGAGCACCCCGAGCACTGAGCACCCAGCACCCTGAGTACTGAGCACCGATCACCCCGAGCACTGAGCACCCAGCACCCTGAGCACTGAGCACCCAGCACCCTGAGTACTGAGCACCCAGCTCCCTGAGTACTGAACACCCAGCACCCTGAGCACTGAGCACTGAGCACCCTGAGCACTGAGCACCCAGCACCCTGAGCACTGAGCACCCAGCACCTTGAGTACTGAGCACCGAGCACAGCGAGCACTGAGCACCCAGCACCCTGAGCACTGAGCACCCAGCACCCTGAGTACTGAGCACCCAGCACCCTGAGTACTGAGCAACCAGCACCCTGAGCACTGAGCACTGAGCACCCAGCACCCTGAGCACTGAGCACCCAGCACCCCGAGCACTGAACACCCAGCACCCCGAGCACTGAGCACCCAGCAACCTGATCACTGAGCACCCTGTGGACTGAACACCCAGCACCCCGAGCACTGAGCACCCAGCACCCTGAGTACTGAGCACCGATCACCCTGAGCACTGAGCACCCAGCACCCCGAGCACTGAGCACCCAGCACCCTGATTACTGAGCTCCCAGCACCCCGAGCACTGAGCACCCAGTACCCTGAGTACTGAGCACCCTGAGTACTGAGCACCGATCACCCTGAGCACTGAGCTCCCAGCACCCTGAGTACTGAGCACCCAGCACCCTGAGCACTGAGCACCCAGCACCCTGAGTACTGAGCACACAGCACCCTGAGCACTGAGCACCCAGCAGCCTGAGTACTGAGAACCCAGCAACCTGAGCACTGAGCACCCAGCACCCTGAGTACTGAGCACCCAGCACCCTGAGCACTGAGCACCCAGCACCCCGAGAATGAGCACCCAGCACCCCGAGTACTGAGCACCGAGCACCCTGAGCACTGAGTACCCAGCACCCTGAGCAATGAGCACCCAGCACCCTGAGGACTGAGCACCCAGCACCCTGAGTACTGAGCACCCAGCACCCAGAGCACTGAGCACCGAGCACCCCGAGTACTGAGCACCCAGCCCCCTGAGTACAGAGCACCCAGCACCCTGAGTAGTGAACACCCAGCACCCTGAGCACTGAGCACTGAGCACCCTGAGCACTGAGTACTGAGCACCGAGCACACCGAGCACTGAGCACCCAGCACCCGGAGTACTGAGCACCCAGCACCCTGAGTACTAAGCACCGAGCACCCTGAGTACTGAGCACCCAGCACCCTGAACACTAAACATACAGCACCCTGAGTACTGAGCACCTCGAGCACTGAGCACCCAGCACCCTGAGTACTGAGCACCGAGCACCCCGAGCACTGAGCACCCAGCACCCCGAGCACTGAGCACCCAGCACCCCGAGCACTGAGCACCCAGCACCCTGAGCACTGAGCACCCAGCACCCTGAGTACTGAGCACCCAGTACCCTGAGCACTGAGTACCCAGCACCCTGAGCACTGAGCACCCAGCACCCTGAGCAGTGAACACCCAGCACCCTGAGCACTGAGCACCCAGCACCCTGAGTACTGAGCACTGAGCACCTAGCACCCTGAGTACTGAGCACCCAGCACCCTGAGTACTGAGCACTGAGCACCCAGCACCCCGAGCACTGAGCACCCAGCACCCTGAGCACTGAGCACCCAGCACCCGAGTACTGAGCACCCAGCACCCTGAGTACTGAGCACCCAGCTACCTGAGAACTGAGCACACAGCACCCAGAGAACTGAGCACCCAACACCCTGAGTACTGAGCACCCAGCACCCTGAGCACTGAGCACCCAGCACCCCGAGCACTGAGCACCCAGCACCCTGAGTACTGAGCACCCAGCACCCTGAGCACTGAGCACCCAGCACCCTGAGCACTGAGCACCCAGCACCCTGAGCACTGAGCACACAGCACCCTGAGTACTGAGCACCCAGGACCCTGAGTACTGAGCACTGAGCACGCAGCACCCCGAGCACTGAGCACCCAGCACCCGAGTACTGAGCACCCAGCACAATGAGTACTGAGCACCCAGCACCCTGAATACTGAGCACCCAGCACCCCGAGTACTGAGCACCCAGCACCATGAGTACTAAGCACCGAGCACCCTGAGTACTGAGCACCCAGCACCCTGAGAACTGAACACACAGCACTCTGAGTACTGAGCAACTGGCGCACTGAGCACCCAGCACCCTGAGCACTGGGCACCGAGCACCCAGAGCACTGAGCACCCAGCACCCTGAGTACTGAGCACCCAGCACCCTGAGCACTGAGCAAACAGCATCCTGAGCACTGAGCACCCAGCACCCTGAGCACTGAGCACCCAGCACCCGAGTACTGAGCACCCAGCACAATGAGTACTGAGCACCCAGCACCCTGAGCACTGAGCACCCAGCACCCCGAGCACTGATCACCCAGCACCTTGAGTACTGAGCACCCAGCACCCTGAGCACTGAGCACCCATCACCCTGAGTACTGAGCACCCAGCACCCTGAGTACTGAGCAACCAGCACCCTGAGCACTGAGCACTGAGCACCCAGCACCCTGAGCACTGAGCACCCAGCACCCCGAGCACTGAACACCCAGCACCCCGAGCACTGAGCACCCAGCAACCTGATCACTGAGCACCCTGTGGACTGAACACCCAGCACCCCGAGCACTGAGCACCCAGCACCCTGAGTACTGAGCACCGATCACCCTGAGCACTGAGCACCCAGCACCCCGAGCACTGAGCACCCAGCACCCTGATTACTGAGCTCCCAGCACCCCGAGCACTGAGCACCCAGTACCCTGAGTACTGAGCACCCTGAGTACTGAGCACCGATCACCCTGAGCACTGAGCTCCCAGCACCCTGAGTACTGAGCACCCAGCACCCTGAGCACTGAGCACCCAGCACCCTGAGTACTGAGCACACAGCACCCTGAGCACTGAGCACCCAGCAGCCTGAGTACTGAGAACCCAGCAACCTGAGCACTGAGCACCCAGCACCCTGAGTACTGAGCACCCAGCACCCTGAGCACTGAGCACCCAGCACCCCGAGAATGGGCACCCAGCACCCCGAGTACTGAGCACCGAGCACCCTGAGCACTGAGTACCCAGCACCCTGAGCAATGAGCACCCAGCACCCTGAGTACTGAGCACCCAGCACCCTGAGTACTGAGCACCCAGCACCCTGAGCACTGAGCACCGAGCACCCTGAGTACTGAACACCCAGCACCCTGAGCACTGAGCACTGAGCACCCTGAGCACTGAGTACTGAGCACCGAGCACACCGAGCACTGAGCACCCAGCACCCGGAGTACTGAGCACCCAGCACCCTGAGTACTAAGCACCGAGCACCCTGAACACTGAACATACAGCACCCTGAGTACTGAGCACCTCGAGCACTGAGCACCCACCAGCCTGAGTACTGAGCACCGAGCACCCCGAGCACTGAGCACCCAGCACCCCGAGCACTGAGCACCCAGCACCCCGAGCACTGAGCACCCAGCACCCCGAGCACTGAGCACCCAGCACCCTGAGCACTGAGCACCCAGCACCCTGAGTACTGAGCACCCAGTACCCTGAGCACTGAGCACCCAGCACCCTGAGCAGTGAACACCCAGCACCCTGAGCACTGAGCACCCAGCACCCTGAGTACTGAGCACTGAGCACCTAGCACCCCGAGTACTGAGCACCCAGCACCCTGAGTACTGAGCACTGAGCACCCAGCACCCCGAGCACTGAGCACCCAGCACCCTGAGCACTGAGCACCCAGCACCCGAGTACTGAGCACCCAGCACCCTGAGTACTGAGCACCCAGCTACATGAGTACTGAGCACACAGCACCCAGAGAACTGAGCACCAAACACCCTGAGTACTGAGCACCCAGCACCCTGAGCACTGAGCACCCAGCACCCCGAGTACTGAGCACCGAGCACCCTGAGCACCCAGCACCCTGAGTACTGAGAACCCAGCAACCTGAGCACTGAGCACCCAGCACCCTGAGTACTGAGCACCCAGCACCCTGAGCACTGAGCACCCAGCACCCCGAGAATGAGCACCCAGCACCCCGAGTACTGAGCACCGAGCACCCTGAGCACTGAGTACCCAGCACCCTGAGCAATGAGCACCCAGCACCCTGAGTACTGAGCACCCAGCACCCTGAGTACTGAGCACCCAGCACCCTGAGCACTGAGCACCGAGCACCCCGAGTACTGAGCACCCAGCCCCCTGAGTACTGAGCACCCAGCACCCTGAGTACTGAACACCCAGCACCCTGAGCACTGAGCACTGAGCACCCTGAGCACTGAGTACTGAGCACCGAGCACACCGAGCACTGAGCACCCAGCACCCGGTGTACTGAGCACCCAGCACCCTGAGCACTGAGCACCCAGCACCCTGAGTAGTGAGCACCCAACGTACTGAGCACCGAGCACCCCGAGCACTGAGCACCCAGCACCCTGAGTACTGAGCACCGATCACCCCGAGCACTGAGCACCCAGCACCCTGAGTACTGAGCTCCGAGCACCCCGAGCACTGAGCACCCAGCACCCTGAGTACTGAGCACCGATCACCCCGAGCACTGAGCACCCAGCACCCTGAGCACTGAGCACCCAGCACCCTGAGTACTGAGCACCCAGCTCCCTGAGTACTGAACACCCAGCACCCTGAGCACTGAGCACTGAGCACCCTGAGCACTGAGCACCCAGCACCCTGAGCACTGAGCACCCAGCACCTTGAGTACTGAGCACCGAGCACAGCGAGCACTGAGCACCCAGCACCCTGAGCACTGAGCACCCAGCACCCTGAGTACTGAGCACCCAGCACCCTGAGTACTGAGCAACCAGCACCCTGAGCACTGAGCACTGAGCACCCAGCACCCTGAGCACTGAGCACCCAGCACCCCGAGCACTGAACACCCAGCACCCCGAGCACTGAGCACACAGCAACCTGATCACTGAGCACCCTGTGGACTGAACACCCAGCACCCCGAGCACTGAGCACCCAGCACCCTGAGTACTGAGCACCGATCACCCTGAGCACTGAGCACCCAGCACCCCGAGCACTGAGCACCCAGCACCCTGATTACTGAGCTCCCAGCACCCCGAGCACTGAGCACCCAGTACCCTGAGTACTGAGCACCCTGAGTACTGAGCACCGATCACCCTGAGCACTGAGCTCCCAGCACCCTGAGTACTGAGCACCCAGCACCCTGAGCACTGAGCACCCAGCACCCTGAGTACTGAGCACACAGCACCCTGAGCACTGAGCACCCAGCAGCCTGAGTACTGAGAACCCAGCAACCTGAGCACTGAGCACCCAGCACCCTGAGTACTGAGCACCCAGCACCCTGAGCACTGAGCACCCAGCACCCCGAGAATGAGCACCCAGCACCCCGAGTACTGAGCACCGAGCACCCTGAGCACTGAGTACCCAGCACCCTGAGCAATGAGCACCCAGCACCCTGAGGACTGAGCACCCAGCACCCTGAGTACTGAGCACCCAGCACCCTGAGCACTGAGCACCGAGCACCCCGAGTACTGAGCACCCAGCCCCCTGAGTACAGAGCACCCAGCACCCTGAGTACTGAACACCCAGCACCCTGAGCACTGAGCACTGAGCACCCTGAGCACTGAGTACTGAGCACCGAGCACACCGAGCACTGAGCACCCAGCACCCGGAGTACTGAGCACCCAGCACCCTGAGTACTAAGCACCGAGCACCCTGAGTACTGAGCACCCAGCACCCTGAACACTGAACATACAGCACCCTGAGTACTGAGCACCTCGAGCACTGAGCACCCAGCACCCTGAGTACTGAGCACCGAGCACCCCGAGCACTGAGCACCCAGCACCCCGAGCACTGAGCACCCAGCACCCCGAGCACTGAGCACCCAGCACCCTGAGCACTGAGCACCCAGCACCCTGAGTACTGAGCACCCAGTACCCTGAGCACTGAGTACCCAGCACCCTGAGCACTGAGCACCCAGCACCCTGAGCAGTGAACACCCAGCACCCTGAGCACTGAGCACCCAGCACCCTGAGTACTGAGCACTGAGCACCTAGCACCCCGAGTACTGAGCACCCAGCACCCTGAGTACTGAGCACTGAGCACCCAGCACCCCGAGCACTGAGCACCCAGCACCCTGAGCACTGAGCACCCAGCACCCGAGTACTGAGCACCCAGCACCCTGAGTACTGAGCACCCAGCTACCTGAGAACTGAGCACACAGCACCCAGAGAACTGAGCACCCAACACCCTGAGTACTGAGCACCCAGCACCCTGAGCACTGAGCACCCAGCACCCCGAGCACTGAGCACCCAGCACCCTGAGTACTGAGCACCCAGCACCCTGAGCACTGAGCACCCAGCACCCTGAGCACTGAGCACCCAGCACCCTGAGCACTGAGCACACAGCACCCTGAGTACTGAGCACCCAGGACCCTGAGTACTGAGCACTGAGCACGCAGCACCCCGAGCACTGAGCACCCAGCAACCTGAGTACTGAGCACTGAGCACCCAGCACCCCGAGCACTGAGCACCCAGCACCCTGAGCACTGAGCACCCAGCACCCGAGTACTGAGCACCCAGCACAATGAGTACTGAGGACCCAGCACCCTGAATACTGAGCACCCAGCACCCTGAGTAGTGAGCACCCAACGTACTGAGCACCGAGCACCCCGAGCAATGAGCACCCAGCACCCGGAGTACTGAGCACCCAGCACCATGAGTACTAAGCACCGAGCACCCTGAGTACTGAGCACCCAGCACCCTGAGCACTGAACACACAGCACTCTGAGTAAAGAGCACCTCGCGCACTGAGCACCCAACACCCTGAGCACTGAGTACCCAGCACCCTGAGCACTGAGCACCCAGCACCCTGAGCACTGAGCACACAGCACCCTGAGCACTGAACACACAGCACCCTGAGTACTGAGCACCTCGAGCACTGAGCACCCAGCACCCTGAGTACTGAGCACCGAGCACCCCGAGCACTGAGCACCCAGCACCCCGAGCACTGAGCACCAAGCACCCCGAGCACTGAGCACCCAGCACCCTGAGTACTGAGCACCCAGCACCCTGAGTACTGAGCACCCAACACCCTGAGCACTGAGTACCCAGCACCCTGAGCACTGAGCACCCAGCACCCTGAGCACTGAGCACACAGCACCCTGAGCACTGAGCACCCAGCACCCTGAGTACTGAGCACTGAGCACCCAGCACCCTGAGTACTGAGCACTGAGCACCCAGCACACCGAGCACTGAGCACCCAGCACCCTGAGCACTGAGCACCCAGCTCCCGAGTACAGAGCACCCAGCACCCTGAGTACTGAGCACCCAGCAACCCGAGTACTGAGCACCCAGCACCCCGAGTACTGAGCACCCAGCACCCTGAGTACTGAGCACCCAGCACCCTGAGCACTGAGCACCCAGCATCCTGAGCACTGAGCACCCAGCACCCTGAGCACTGAGCACCCAGCACCCTGTGCACTGAGCACACAGCACCCTGAGTACTGAGCACCCAGGACCCTGAGTACTGAGCACTGAGCACGCAGCACCCCGAGAACTGAGCACCCAGCACCCTGAGCACTGAGCACACAGCACCCTGAGCACTGAACACACAGCACCCTGAGTACTGAGCACCTCGAGCACTGAGCACCCAGCACCCTGAGTACTGAGCACCGAGCACCCCGAGCACTGAGCACCCAGCACCCCGAGCACTGAGCACCCAGCACCCCGAGCACTGAGCACCCAGCACCCTGAGTACTGAGCACCCAGCACCCTGAGTACTGAGCACCCAGCACCCTGAGCACTGAGCACCCAGCACCCTGAGCACTGAGCACCCAGCACCCTGAGCACTGAGCACCCAGCACCCTGAGCACTGAGCACACAGCACCCTGAGTACTGAGCACCCAGGACCCTGAGTATTGAGCACTGAGCACGCAGCACCCCGAGCACTGAGCACCCAGCAACCTGAGTACTGAGCACTGAGCACCCAGCACCCCGAGCATTGAGCACCCAGCACCCTGAGCACTGAGCACCCAGCACCCGAGTACTGAGCACCCAGCACAATGAGTACTGAGGACCCAGCAACCTGAATACTGAGCAACCAGCACCCTGAGTAGTGAGCACCCAACGTACTGAGCACCGAGCACCCCGAGCACTGAGCACCCAGCACCCGGAGTACTGAGCACCCAACACCATGAGTACTAAGCACCGAGCACCCTGAGTACTGAGCACCCAGCACCCTGAGCACTGAACACACAGCACTCTGAGTAAAGAGCACCTCGCGCACTGAGCACCCAACACCCTGAGCACTGAGTACCCAGCACCCTGAGCACTGAGCACCCAGCACCCTGAGCACTGAGCACACAGCACCCTGAGCACTGAACACACAGCACCCTGAGTACTGAGCACCTCGAGCACTGAGCACCCAGCACCCTGAGTACTGAGCACCGAGCACCCCGAGCACTGAGCAAGCAGCACCCCGAACACTGAGCACCCAGCACCCCGAGCACTGAGCACCCAGCACCCTGAGTACTGAGCACCCAGCACCCTGAGTACTGAGCACCCAGCACCCTGAGCACTGAGTACCCAGCACCCTGAGCACTGAGCACCCAGCACCCTGAGCACTGAGCACACAGCACCCTGAGCACTGAGCACCCAGCACCCTGAGTACTGAGCACTGAGCACCCAGCACCCTGAGTACTGAGCACTGAGCACCCAGCACACCGAGCACTGAGCACCCAGCACCCTGAGCACTGAGCACCCAGCTCCCGAGTACAGAGCACCCAGCACCCTGAGTACTGAGCACCCAGCAACCCGAGTACTGAGCACCCAGCACCCCGAGTACTGAGCACCCAGCACCCTGAGTACTGAGCACCCAGCACCCCGAGCACTGAGCACCCAGCACCCCGAGCACTGAGCACCCAGCACCCTGAGTACTGAGCACCCAGCACCCTGAGCACTGAGCACCCAGCACCCTGAGCACTGAGCACCCAGCACCCTGAGCACTGAGCACCCAGCACCCTGTGCACTGAGCACCCAGCACCCTGAGTAGTGAGCACCCAACGTACTGAGCACCGAGCACCCCGAGCACTGAGCACCCAGCACCCTGAGTACTGAGCAACCAGCACCCCGAGCACTGAGCACCCAGCACCCTGGGTACTGAGCTCCGAGCACCCCGAGCACTGAGCACCCAGCGCTCCGAGCACTGAGCACCGAGCACCCTGAGCACTGAGCACCCAGCACCCTGAGTACTGAGCAACCAGCACCCCGAGCACTGAGCACCCAGCACCCTGATCACTGAGCACCCAGCACACTGAGCACTGATCACCCAGCACACTGAGCACTGAGCACCCAGCACCCTGAGTACTGAGCACCCAGCACCCTGAGTACTGAGCACTCAGCACCCTGAGTACTGAGCACCGAGCACCCCAAGCACTGAGCACCCAGCACCCTGAGCACTGAGCACCCTGAGGTCTGAGCACCCAGCACCCTGAGCACTGAGCACCCAGCACCCTGAGTACTGAGCACCGATCACCCTGAGCACTGAGCACCCAGAACCCCGAGCACTGAGCACCCAGCACCCTGCGTACTGAGCACCCAGTACCCCGAGCACTGAGCACCCTGAGTACTGAGCACCGATCACCCTGAGCACTGAGCTCCCAGAACCCTGAGTACTGAGCACCCAGCACCGTGAACACTGAGCACCCAGCACCCTGAGTACTGAGCACCCAGCACCCTGAGCACTGAGCACCCAGCACCCTGAGTACTGAGCACCCAGCACCCTGAGCACTGAGCACCCAGCACGCTGAGTACTGAGCACCCAGCACCCCGAGCACTGAGCACCCAGCACCCCGAGAATGAGCACCCAGCACCCCGAGTACTGAGAACCGAGCACCCTGAGCAATGAGTACCCAGCACGCTGAGCACTGAGCACCCAGCACCCTGAGTACTGAGCACCCAGCACCCTGAGTACTGAGCCCCGAGCACCCTGAGCACTGAGCAACCAGCACCCCGAGTACTGAGCACCCAGCACCCTGAGCACTGAGCACCCAGCACCTTGAGTACTGAGCACCCAGCACCCTGAGTACTGAACACCCAGCACCCTGAGCACTGAGCACTGAGCACCCTGAGCCCTGAGTACTGAGCACCGAGCACCCCGAGAACTGAGCACCCAGCACCCGGAGTACTGAGCACCCAGCACCCTGAGTACTGAGCACACAGCACCCCGAGAATGAGCACCCAGCACCCAGCGTACTGAGCACCGAGCACCCCGAGCACTGAGCACCCAGCACCCTGAGTACTGAGCACCCAGCACCCCGAGCACTGAGCACCCAGCACCCTGAGTACTGAGCACCCAGCGTACAGAGCACCGAGCACCGAGCACCCTGAGTACTGAGCACCCAGCACTCTGAGCACTGAGCACCCAGCACACTGAGCACTGAGCACCCAGCACCCCGAGCACTGAGCACCCAGCACCCCGAGCACTGAGCCTGAGCACCCTGAGTACTGAGCACTGAGCACCCTGAGTACTGAGCACCGAGCACCCTGAGTACTGAGCACCCAGCACCCCGAGCACTGAGCACCCAGCACCCTGAGTACTGAACACCGAGCACCCTGTGTACTGAGCAGCCAGCACACTGAGTACTGAGCACCCAGCGTACTGAGCACCGAGCACCCAGCACCCTGAGTACTGAGCACCCAGCACCCCGAGCACTGAGAACCCAGCACCCTGAGTACTGAGCACCGAGCACCCCGAGTACTGAGCACCCAGCAACCCGAGCACTGAGCACCCAGCAGCCCGAGCACTGAGCACCCAGCACCCTGAGCAACGAGCACCCTGAGTACTAAGCACCGAGCACCCTGAGCACTGAGCACCCAGCACCCTGAGCACTGAGGACCCAGCACCCTGAGCACCGAGCACCCAGCACCCTGAGTATTGAGCACCCAGCACCCCGAGTACTGAGCACCCAGCACCCCGAGTACTGAGCACCCAGCACCCCGAGCACCGAGCAGCCAGCACCCCGAGCACTGAGCACCCAGCACCCTGAGCACTGAGCACCCAGCACCCTGAGTACTGAGCACTGAGCACCCCGAGTACTGAGCACCCAGCACCCCGAGCACTGAGCACCGAGCACCCCGAGCACTGATCACCCAGCACCCCGAGCACTGAGCACCCAGCACCCCGAGCACTGAGCACCCAGCACCCTGAGCACTGAGCACCCAGCACCCTGAGCACTGAGGACCCAGCACCCTGAGTACTGAGCACCCAGCACCCTGAGCACTGAGCACACAGCACCCTGAGTACTGAGCACCCAATACCCCAAGCACTGAGCACCCTGAGTACTGAGCACCCAGCACCCCAAGCACTGAGCACCTTGAGTACTGAGCACCCAGCACCCTGAGTAATGAGCACCCAGCACCCCGAGCACTGAGCACCCAGCACCCTGAGTACTGAGCACCGAGCACCCTGAGTACTGAGCAGCCAGCACCCTGAGTACTGAGCACCCAGCTTACTGAGCACCGAGCACCCAGCACCCTGAGTACTGAGCACCCAGCACCCTGAGCACTGAGCACCCAGCACCCTGAGTACTGAGCACCGAGCAACCCGAGTACTGAGCACCCAGCACACCTAGCACTGAGCACCCAGCACCCCGAGCACTGAGCACCCAGCACCCCGAGCACTGAGCACCCAGCAGCCTGAGTACTGAGCACCCTGAGTACTGAGCACCCAGCACCCTGAGCACTGAGCACCCAGCACCCCGAGCACTGAGCACCCAACAACCCGAGCACTGAGCACTCAGCACCCTGTGTACTGAGGACCCAGCACCCTGAGCACTGAGCACCCAACACCCCGAGCACTGAGCACTCAGCACCCTGTGTACTGAGCACCGAGCACCCAACACCCTGAGTACTGAGCACCCAGCACCCTTAGCACTGAGCACCCAGCACCCTGAGCACTGAGCACCCAGCAGCCTGAGTACTGAGCACCCTGAGTACTGAGCACCCAGCACCCTGAGCACTGAGCACCCAGCACCCCGAGCACTGAGCACCCAGCACGCTGAGCACTGAGCACTCTGAGTACTGAGCACTGAGCACCCTGAGTACTGAGCACTGAGCACCGTGTGTACTGAGCACCCAGCACCCTGAGTACTGAGCACCCATCACCCTGAGCAATGAGCACCCTGAGTACTGAGCACCCAGCACCCCGAGCACTGAGCACCCAGCACCCTGAGTACTGAGCACCGAGCACCCTGTGTACTGAGCAGCCAGCACCCTGAGTACTGAGCACCCAGCGTACTGAGCACCGAGCACCCAGCACCCTGGGTACTGAGCACCCAGCACCCCGAGCACTGAGCACCCAGCACCCCGAGCACTGAGCACCCAGCACCCCGAGCACTGAGCACCCAGCACCCTGAGCACTGAGCACCCAGCAGCCTGAGTACTGAGCACCCTGAGTACTGAGCACCCAGCACCCCGAGCACTGAGCACCCGTCGCCCCGAGCACTGATGACCCAGAACCCCGAGCACTGAGCACCCAGCACCCCGAGCACTGAGCACCCAGCACCCCGAGCACTAAGCACCCCGCACCCCGAGCACTGAGCACCCAGCACCCTGAGTACTGAGCACCCAGCACCCTGAGTACTGAGCACCCAGCACCCTGAGCATTGAGCACCCAGCACCCTGAGTACTGAGCACCCAACACCCCAAGCACTGAGCACCCTGAGTACTGAGCACCCAGCACCACAAGCACTGAGCACACCGAGTACTGAGCACCCAGCACCCTGAGTAATGAGCACCCAGCACCCCGATCACTGAGCACCCAGCACCCTGAGTACTGAGCACCGAGCACCCTGTGTACTGAGCACCCAGCACCCTGAGTACGGGGCACCCAGCGTACTGAGCACCGAGCACCCAGCACCCTGAGTACTGAGCACCCAGCACCCCGAGCACTGAGCACCCAGCACCCTGAGAACTGAGCACCGAGCACCCCGAGTACTGAGCACCCAGCACCCCGAGCACTGAGCACCCAGCAACCTGAGCACTGAGCACCCAGCATCCCGAGCAACGAGCACCCTGAGTACTAAGCACCGAGCACCCTGAGCACTGAGCACCCAGCACCCTGAGCACTGAGCACCCAGCACCCTGAGCACTGAGCACACAGCACCCTGAGCACTGAGCACCCAGCACCCTGAGTACTGAGCACTGAGCACCCAGCACCCTGATTACTGAGCACTGAGCACCCAGCACACCGAGCACTGAGCACCCAGCACCCTGAGCACTGAGCACCCAGCTCCCGAGTACAGAGCACCCAGCAGCATGAGTACTGAGCAACCAGCACCCCGAGTACTGAGCACCGAGCACCCCGAGTACTGAGCACCCAGCACCCTGAGTACTGAGCACCCAGCACCCTGAGCACTGAGCACCCAGCACCCCGAGCACTGAGCACCCAGCACCCTGAGTACTGAGCACCCAGCACCCTGAGCACTGAGCACCCAGCACCCTGAGCACTGAGCACCCAGCACCCTGAGCACTGAGCACCCAGCACCCTGAGTAGTGAGCACCCAACGTACTGAGCACCGAGCACCCCGAGCGCTGAGCACCCAGCACCCTGAGTACTGAGCACCGATCACCCCGAGCACTGAGCACCCAGCACCCTGAGTACTGAGCTCCGAGCACCCCGAGCACTGAGCACCCAGCACCCTGAGTACTGAGCACCGATCACCCCGAGCACTGAGCACCCAGAACCCTGAGCACTGAGCACCCAGCACCCTGAGTACTGAGCACCCAGCACCCTGAGTACTGAGCACCGAGCACCCCGAGCACTGAGCACCCAGCACCCTGAGTACTGAGCACCCAGCACCCTGAGTACTGAGCACCCAGCACCCTGAGTACTGAACACCCAGCACCCTGAGCACTGAGCACCCTGAGCACTGAGCACCCAGCACACTGAGCACTGAGCACCCAGCACCTTGCGTACTGAGCACCGAGCACCCTGAGCACTGAGCACCCAGCACCCTGAGTACTGAGCACCCAGCACCCTGAGCACTGAGCACCCAGCACCCAGAGCACTGAGCACCCAGCACCCCGAGCACTGATCACCCAGCACCCTGAGTTCTGAGCACCTAGCACCCTGAGCACTGAGCACCCAGCACCCTGAGTACTGAGCACCCAGCACCCTGAGTACTGAGCAACCAGCACCCTGAGCACTGAGCACTGAGCACCCAGCACCCTGAGCACTGAGCACCCAGCACCCCGAGCACTGAACACCCAGCACCCCGAGCACTGAGCACCCAGCACCCTGAGCACTGAGCACCCTGTGGACTGAACACCCAGCACCCTGAGCACTGAGCACCCAGCACCCCGAGCACTGAGCACCCAGCACCCTGAGTACTGAGCTCACAGCACCCCGAGCACTGAGCACCCAGTACCCTGAGTACTGAGCACCCTGAGTACTGAGCACCGATCACCCTGAGCACTGAGCTCCCAGCACCCTGAGTACTGAGCACCCAGCACCCTGAGCACTGAGCACCCAGCACCCTGAGTACTGAGCACCCAGCACCCTGAGCACTGAGCACCCAGCACCCTGAGTACTGAGCACCCAGCACCCTGAGCACTGAGCACCCAGCACCCTGAGTACTGAGCACCCAGCACCCTGAGCACTGAGCACCCAGCACCCCGAGAATGAGCACCCAGCACCCCGAGTACTGAGCACCGAGCACCCTGAGCACTGAGTACCCAGCACCCTGAGCACTGAGCACCCATCACCCTGAGTACTGAGCACCCAGCACCCTGAATACTGAGCACCCAGCACCCTGAGCACTGAGCACCGAGCACCCAGAGTACTGAGCACCCAGCCCCCTGAGTACTGAGCACCCAGCACCCTGAGTACTGAACACCCAGCACCCTGAGCACTGAGCACTGAGCACCCTGAGCACTGAGTACTGAGCACCGAGCACCCCGAGCACTGAGCACCCAGCACCAGGAGTACTGAGCACCCAGCACCCTGAGTACTAAGCACCGAGCACCCTGAGTACTGAGCACCCAGCACCCTGAACACTGAACATACAGCACCCTGAGTACTGA
This sequence comes from Microtus oregoni, assembly GCF_018167655.1. NCBI lineage: Eukaryota > Metazoa > Chordata > Mammalia > Rodentia > Cricetidae > Microtus > Microtus oregoni. The sequence goes on along the minus strand of NW_024543811.1, from coordinate 9,637,618 downwards.
GCACCTCGAGCACTGAGCACCCAGCACCCTGAGTACTGAGCACCGAGCACCCCGAGCACTGAGCACCCAGCACCCCGAGCACTGAGCACCCAGCACCCCGAGCACTGAGCACCCAGCACCGTGAGCACTGAGCACCCAGCACCCTGAGTACTGAGCACCCAGCACCCTGAGCACTGAGTACCCAGCACCCTGAGCACTGAGCACCCAGCACCCTGAGCACTGAGCACCCAGCACCCTGAGCACTGAGCACCCAGCACCCTGAGTACTGAGCACTGAGCATCCAGCACCCCGAGTACTAAGCACCCAGCACCCTGAGTACTAAGCACTGAGCACCCAGCACCCCGAGCACTGAGCACCCTGCACCCTGAGCACTGAGCACCCAGCACCCGAGTACAGAGCACCCAGCACCCTGAGTACTGAGCAGCTAGCACCCTGAGTACTGAGCACAAAGCACCCCGAGTACTGGGCAACCAACACCCTGAGTACTGAGCACCCAGCACCCTGAGCACTGAGCATCCAGCACCCCGAGCACTGAGCACCCAGCACCCTGAGTACTGAGCACCAAGCACCCTGAGCACTGAGCACCCAGCACCCTGAGCACTGAGCACCCAGCACCCTGAGCACTGAGCACGCAGCACCCTGAGTAGTGAGCACCCAACATACTGAGCATCGAGCACCCTGAGCACTGAGCACCCAGCACCCTGAGTACTGAGAACCGAGCACCCCGAGCACTGAGCACCCAGCACCCCGAGCACTGAGCACCCAGCACCCCGAGCACTGAGCACCCAGCACCCTGAGCACTAAGCACCCAGCACCCTGAGTACTGAGCACTGAGCACCTAGCACCCCGAGTACTGAGCACCCAGCACCCTGAGTACTGAGCACTGAGCACCCAGCACCCCGAGCACTGAGCACCCAGCACCCTGAGCACTGAGCACCCAGCACCCGAGTACTAAGCAACCAGCACCCTGAGTACTGAGCACCCAGCACCCCGAGTACTGAGGACACAACACCCTGAGTACTGAGCACCCAGCACCCTGAGCACTAAGCACCCAGCACCCTGAGTACTGAGCACTGAGCACCTAGCACCCCGAGTACTGAGCACCCAGCACCCTGAGTACTGAGCACTGAGCACCCAGCACCCCGAGCACTGAGCACCCAGCACCCTGAGCACTGAGCACCCAGCACCCGAGTACTAAGCAACCAGCACCCTGAGTACTGAGCACCCAGCCCCCTTAGTACTGAGCACCCAGCACCCTGAGTACTGAACACCCAGCACCCTGAGCACTGAGCACTGAGCACCCTGAGCACTGAGTACTGAGCACCGAGCACCCCGAGCACTGAGCACCCAGCACCAGGAGTACTGAGCACCCAGCACCCTGAGTACTAAGCACCGAGCACCCTGAGTACTGAGCACCCAGCACCCTGAACACTGAACATACAGCACCCTGAGTACTGAGCACCTCGAGCACTGAGCACCCAGCACCCTGAGTACTGAGCACCGAGCACCCCGAGCACTGAGCACCCAGCACCCCGAGCACTGAGCACCCAGCACCCCGAGCACTGAGCACCCAGCACCGTGAGCACTGAGCACCCAGCACCCTGAGTACTGAGCACCCAGCACCCTGAGCACTGAGTACCCAGCACCCTGAGCACTGAGCACCCAGCACCCTGAGCACTGAGCACCCAGCACCCTGAGCACTGAGCACCCAGCACCCTGAGTACTGAGCACTGAGCATCCAGCACCCCGAGTACTAAGCACCCAGCACCCTGAGTACTAAGCACTGAGCACCCAGCACCCCGAGCACTGAGCACCCTGCACCCTGAGCACTGAGCACCCAGCACCCGAGTACAGAGCACCCAGCACCCTGAGTACTGAGCAGCTAGCACCCTGAGTACTGAGCACAAAGCACCCCGAGTACTGGGCAACCAACACCCTGAGTACTGAGCACCCAGCACCCTGAGCACTGAGCATCCAGCACCCCGAGCACTGAGCACCCAGCACCCTGAGTACTGAGCACCCAGCACCCTGAGCACTGAGCACCCAGCACCCTGAGCACTGAGCACCCAGCACCCTGAGCACTGAGCACGCAGCACCCTGAGTATTGAGCACCCAACATACTGAGCATCGAGCACCCTGAGCACTGAGCACCCAGCACCCTGAGTACTGAGAACCGAGCACCCCGAGCACTGAGCACCCAGCACCCCGAGCACTGAGCACCCAGCACCCCGAGCACTGAGCACCCAGCACCCTGAGCACTAAGCACCCAGCACCCTGAGTACTGAGCACTGAGCACCTAGCACCCCGAGTACTGAGCACCCAGCACCCTGAGTACTGAGCACTGAGCACCCAGCACCCCGAGCACTGAGCACCCAGCACCCTGAGCACTGAGCACCCAGCACCCGAGTACTAAGCAACCAGCACCCTGAGTACTGAGCACCCAGCACCCCGAGTACTGAGGACACAACACCCTGAGTACTGAGCACCCAGCACCCTGAGCACTGAGCACCCAGCACCCCGAGCACTGAGCACCCAGCACCCTGAGTACTGAGCACCCAGCACCCTGAGCACTGAGCACCCAGCACCCTGAGCACTGAGCACCCAGCACCCTGAGCACTGAGCACACAGCACCCTGAGTACTGAGCACCCAGGACCCTGAGTACTGAGCACTGAGCACGCAGCACCCCGAGCACTGAGCACCCAGCACCCTGAGTACTGAGCACTGAGCACCCAGCACCCCGAGCACTGATCACCCAGCACCCTGAGCACTGAGCACCCAGCACCAGAGTACTGAGCACCCAGCACAATGAGTACTGAGCACCCAGCACCCTGAATACTGAGCACCCAGCACCCCGAGTACTGAGCACCCAGCACCCTGAGTACTGAGCACCCAGCACCCTGAGCACTGAGCACCCAGCACCCCAAGCACTGAGCACCCAGCACCCTGAGTACTGAGCACCCAGCACCCTGAGCACTGAGCACCCAGCACCCTGAGCACTGAGCACCCAGCACCCTGAGCACCGAGCACCCAGCTCCCTGAGTACAGAGCACCCAGCACCCCGAGTACTGAGCACCCAGCACCCTGAGTACTGAGCACCGAGCACCCTGAGTAGTGAACACCCAGCACCACAAGCACTGAGCACACTGAGTACTGAGCACCCAGCACCCTGAGTAATGAGCACCCAGCACCCCGATCACTGAGCACCCAGCACCCTGAGTACTGAGCACCGAGCACCCTGTGTACTGAGCAGCCAGCACCCTGAGTACTGGGCACCCAGCGTACTGAGCACCGAGCACCCAGCAACCTGAGTACTGAGCACCCAGCACCCCGAGCACTGAGCACCCAGCACCCTGAGAACTGAGCACCGAGCACCCCGAGTACTGAGCACCCAGCACCCCGAGCACTGAGCACCCAGCAACCTGAGCACTGAGCACCCAGCATCCCGAGCAACGAGCACCCTGAGTACTAAGCACCGAGCACCCTGAGCACTGAGCACCCAGCACCCTGAGCACTGAGGACCCAGCACCCTGAGCACCGAGCACCCAGCTCCCTGAGTACAGAGCACCCAGCACCCCGAGTACTGAGCACCCAGCACCCCGAGCACTGAGCACACAGCACCCTGAGCACTGAGCACCCAGCACCCTGAGCACTGAACACACAGCACCCTGAGTACTGAGCACCCCGAGCACTGAGCACCCAGCACCCTGAGTACTGAGCACCGAGCACCCCGAGCAATGAGCACCCAGCACCCCGAGTACTGAGCACCCAGCACCCCGAGTACTGAGCACCCAGCAACCTGAGCACCGAGCAGCCAGCACCCCGAGCACTGAGCACCCAGCACCCTGAGCACTGAGCACCCAGCACCCCGGGTACTGAGCACTGAGCACCCCGAGTACTGAGCACCCAGCACCCCGAGCACTGAGCACCGAGCACCCCGAGCACTGAGCACCCAGCACCCCGAGCACTGAGCACCCAGCACCCCGAGCACTAAGCACCTAGCACCCGGAGCACTGAGCACCCAGCACCCTGAGCACTGAGCACCCAGCACCCTGAGTAGTGAGCACCCAACGTACTGAGCACCGAGCACCCTGAGCACTGAGCACCCAGCACCCTGAGTACTGAGCACCGAGCACTCCGAGCACTGAGCACCCAGCACCCTGAGTACTGAGCTCCGAGCACCCCGAGCACTGAGCACACAGCGCCCCGAGCACTGAGCACCCAGCGCCCCGAGCACTGAGCACCCAGCACCCCGAGCACTGAGCACCCAGCACCCCGAGCACTGAGCACCCAGCAACCCGAGCCCTAAGCACCCAGCACCCCGAGCACTGAGCACCCAGCACCCTGAGTACTTAGCACCCAGCACCCTGAGTACTGAGCACCCAGCACCCTGAGCATTGAGCACCCAGCACCCTGAGTACTGAGCACCCAACACCCCAAGCACTGAGCACCCTGAGTACTGAGCACCAAGCACCCCAAGCACTGAGCACACTGAGTACTGAGCACCCAGCACCCTGAGTAATGAGCACACAGCACCCCGAGCACTGAGCACCCAGCACCCTGAGTACTGAGCACCGAGCACCCTGTGTACTGAGCAGCCAGCACACTGAGTTCTGAGCACCCAGCTTACTGAGCACCGAGCACCCAGCACCCTGAGTACTGAGCACCCAGCACCCCGAGCACTGAGCACCCAGCACCCTGAGTACTGAGCACCGAGCACCCCGAGTACTGAGCACCCAGCAACCCGAGCACTGAGCACCCAGCAGCCCGAGCACTGAGCACCCAGCACCCTGAGCAACGAGCACCCTGAGTACTAAGCACCGAGCACCCTGAGCACTGAGCACCCAGCACCCTGAGCACTGAGGACCCAGCACCCTGAGCACCGAGCACCCAGTACCCTGAGTACTGAGCACCCAGCACCCCGAGTACTGAGCACCCAGCACCCCGAGCACTGAGCACCCAGCACCCCGAGCACTAAGCACCCAGCACCCCGAGCACTGAGCACCCAGCACCCTGAGTACTTAGCACCCAGCACCCTGAGTACTGAGCACCCAGCACCCTGAGCATTGAGCACCCAGCACCCTGAGTACTGAGCACCCAACACCCCAAGCACTGAGCACCCTGAGTACTGAGAAACCAGCACCCCAAGCACTGAGCACACTGATTACTGAGCACCCAGCACCCTGAGTAATGAGCACACAGCACCCCGAGCACTGAGCACCCAGCACCCTGAGTACTGAGCACCGAGCACCCTGTGTACTGAGCAGCCAGCACACTGAGTACTGAGCACCCAGCGTACTGAGCACCGAGCACCCAGCACCCTGAGTACTGAGCACCCAGCACCCCGAGCACTGAGAACCCAGCACCCTGAGTACTGAGCACCGAGCACCCCGAGTACTGAGCACCCAGCAACCCGAGCACTGAGCACCCAGCAGCCCGAGCACTGAGCACCCAGCACCCTGAGCAACGAGCACCCTGAGTACTAAGCACCGAGCACCCTGAGCACTGAGCACCCAGCACCCTGAGCACTGAGGACCCAGCACCCTGAGCACCGAGCACCCAGCACCCTGAGTACTGAGCACCCAGCACCCCGAGTACTGAGCACCCAGCACCCCGAGTACTGAGCACCCAGCAACCTGAGCACCGAGCAGCCAGCACCCCGAGCACTGAGCACCCAGCACCCTGAGCACTGAGCACCCAGCACCCTGAGTACTGAGCACTGAGCACCCCGAGTACTGAGCACCCAGCACCCCGAGCACTGAGCACCGAGCACCCCGAGCACTGAGCACCCAGCACCCCGAGCACTGAGCACCCAGCACCCCGAGCACTGAGCACCCAGCACCCTGAGCACTGAGCACCCAGCACCCTGAGCACTGAGGACCCAGCACCCTGAGTACTGAGCACCCAGCACCCTGAGCACTGAGCACACAGCACCCTGAGTACTGAGCACCCAATACCCCAAGCACTGAGCACCCTGAGTACTGAGCACCCAGCACCCCAAGCACTGAGCACCTTGAGTACTGAGCACCCAGCACCCTGAGTAATGAGCACCCAGCACCCCGAGCACTGAGCACCCAGCACCCTGAGTACTGAGCACCGAGCACCCTGAGTACTGAGCAGCCAGCACCCTGATTACTGAGCACCCAGCTTACTGAGCTCCGAGCACCCAGCACCCTGAGTACTGAGCACCCAGCACCCTGAGCACTGAGCACCCAGCACCCTGAGTACTGAGCACCGAGCAACCCGAGTACTGAGCACCCAGCACACCTAGCACTGAGCACCCAGCACCCCGAGCACTGAGCACCCAGCACCCCGAGCACTGAGCACCCAGCAGCCTGAGTACTGAGCACCCTGAGTACTGAGCACCCAGCACCCTGAGCACTGAGCACCCAGCACCCCGAGCACTGAGCACCCAACACCCCGAGCACTGAGCACTCAGCACCCTGTGTACTGAGCACCCAGCACCCTGAGCACTGAGCACCCAACACCCCGAGCACTGAGCACTCAGCACCCTGTGTACTGAGCACCGAGCACCCAACACCCTGAGTACTGAGCACCCAGCACACTTAGCACTGAGCACCCAGCACCCTGAGCACTGAGCACCCAGCAGCCTGAGTACTGAGCACCCTGAGTACTGAGCACCCAGCACCCTGAGCACTGAGCACCCAGCACCCCGAGCACTGAGCACCCAGCACGCTGAGCACTGAGCACTCTGAGTACTGAGCACTGAGCACCCTGAGTACTGAGCACTGAGCACCGTGTGTACTGAGCACCCAGCACCCTGAGTACTGAGCACCCATCACCCTGAGCAATGAGCACCCTGAGTACTGAGCACCCAGCACCCCGAGCACTGAGCACCCAGCACCCTGAGTACTGAGCACCGAGCACCCTGTGTACTGAGCAGCCAGCACCCTGAGTACTGAGCACCCAGCGTACTGAGCACCGAGCACCCAGCACCCTGAGTACTGAGCACCCAGCACCCCGAGCACTGAGCACCCAGCACCCTGAGTACTGAGCACCCAGCACCCCGAGCACTGAGCACCCAGCACCCCGAGCACTGAGCACCCAGCACCCTGAGCACTGAGCACCCAGCAGCCTGAGTACTGAGCACCCTGAGTACTGAGCACCCAGCACCCCGAGCACTGAGCACCCGTCGCCCCGAGCACTGATGACCCAGAACCCCGAGCACTGAGCACCCAGCACCCCGAGCACTGAGCACCCAGCACCCCGAGCACTAAGCACCCCGCACCCCGAGCACTGAGCACCCAGCACCCTGAGTACTGAGCACCCAGCACCCTGAGTACTGAGCACCCAGCACCCTGAGCATTGAGCACCCAGCACCCTGAGTACTGAGCACCCAACACCCCAAGCACTGAGCACCCTGAGTACTGAGCACCCAGCACCACAAGCACTGAGCACACCGAGTACTGAGCACCCAGCACCCTGAGTAATGAGCACCCAGCACCCTGATCACTGAGCACCCAGCACCCTGAGTACTGAGCACCGAGCACCCTGTGTACTGAGCAGCCAGCACCCTGAGTACGGGGCACCCAGCGTACTGAGCACCGAGCACCCAGCACCCTGAGTACTGAGCACCCAGCACCCCGAGCACTGAGCACCCAGCACCCTGAGAACTGAGCACCGAGCACCCCGAGTACTGAGCACCCAGCACCCCGAGCACTGAGCACCCAGCAACCTGAGCACTGAGCACCCAGCATCCCGAGCAACGAGCACCCTGAGTACTAAGCACCGAGCACCCTGAGCACTGAGCACCCAGCACCCTGAGCACTGAGCACCCAGCACCCTGAGCACTGAGCACACAGCACCCTGAGCACTGAGCACCCAGCACCCTGAGTACTGAGCACTGAGCACCCAGCACCCTGATTACTGAGCACTGAGCACCCAGCACACCGAGCACTGAGCACCCAGCACCCTGAGCACTGAGCACCCAGCTCCCGAGTACAGAGCACCCAGCAGCATGAGTACTGAGCACCCAGCACCCCGAGTACTGAGCACCCAGCACCCTGAGTACTGAGCACCCAGCACCCTGAGTACTGAGCACCCAGCACCCTGAGCACTGAGCACCCAGCACCCCGAGCACTGAGCACCCAGCACCCTGAGTACTGAGCACCCAGCACCCTGAGCACTGAGCACCCAGCACCCTGAGCACTGAGCACCCAGCACCCTGAGCACTGAGCACCCAGCACCCTGAGTATTGAGCACCCAACGTACTGAGCACCGAGCACCCCGAGCGCTGAGCACCCAGCACCCTGAGTACTGAGCACCGATCACCCCGAGCACTGAGCACCCAGCACCCTGAGTACTGAGCTCCGAGCACCCCGAGCACTGAGCACCCAGCACCCTGAGTACTGAGCACCGATCACCCCGAGCACTGAGCACCCAGAACCCTGAGCACTGAGCACCCAGCACCCTGAGTACTGAGCACCCAGCACCCTGAGTACTGAGCACCGAGCACCCCGAGCACTGAGCACCCAGCACCCTGAGTACTGAGCACCCAGCACCCTGAGTACTGAGCACCCAGCACCCTGAGTACTGAACACCCAGCACCCTGAGCACTGAGCACCCTGAGCACTGAGCACCCAGCACACTGAGCACTGAGCACCCAGCACCTTGAGTACTGAGCACCGAGCACCCTGAGCACTGAGCACCCAGCACCCTGAGTACTGAGCACCCAGCACCCTGAGCACTGAGCACCCAGCACCCAGAGCACTGAGCACCCAGCACCCCGAGCACTGATCACCCAGCACCCTGAGTTCTGAGCACCTAGCACCCTGAGCACTGAGCACCCAGCACCCTGAGTACTGAGCACCCAGCACCCTGAGTACTGAGCAACCAGCACCCTGAGCACTGAGCACTGAGCACCCAGCACCCTGAGCACTGAGCACCCAGCACCCCGAGCACTGAACACCCAGCACCCCGAGCACTGTGCACCCAGCACCCTGAGCACTGAGCACCCTGTGGACTGAACACCCAGCACCCTGAGCACTGAGCACCCAGCACCCTGAGTACTGAGCACCGATCACCCTGAGCACTGAGCACCCAGCACCCCGAGCACTGAGCACCCAGCACCCTGAGTACTGAGCTCCCAGCACCCCGAGCACTGAGCACCCAGTACCCTGAGTACTGAGCACCCTGAGTACTGAGCACCGATCACCCTGAGCACTGAGCTCCCAGCACCCTGAGTACTGAGCACCCAGCACCCTGAGCACTGAGCACCCAGCACCCTGAGTACTGAGCACCCAGCACCCTGAGCACTGAGCACCCAGCACCCTGAGTACTGAGCACCCAGCACCCTGAGCACTGAGCACCCAGCACCCTGAGTACTGAGCACCCAGCACCCTGAGCACTGAGCACCCAGCACCCCGAGAATGAGCACCCAGCACCCCGAGTACTGAGCACCGAGCACCCTGAGCACTGAGTACCCAGCACCCTGAGCACTGAGCACCCAGCACCCTCAGTACTGAGCACCCAGCACCCTGAATACTGAGCACCCAGCACCCTGAGCACTGAGCACCGAGCACCCAGAGTACTGAGCACCCAGCCCCCTGAGTACTGAGCACCCAGCACCCTGAGTACTGAACACCCAGCACTCTGAGCACTGAGCAGTGAGCACCCTGAGCACTGAGTACTGAGCACCGAGCACCCCGAGCACTGAGCACCCAGCACCCGAAGTACTGAGCACCCAGCACCCTGAGTACTAAGCACCGAGCACCCTGAGTACTGAGCACCCAGCACCCTGAACACTGAACATACAGCACCCTGAGTACTGAGCACCGAGCACCCCGAGCTCTCAGCACCCAGCACCCCGAGCACTGAGCACCCAGCACCCCGAGCACTGAGCACCCAGCACCCTGAGCGCTGAGCACCCAGCACCCTGAGTACTGAGCACCCAGTACCCTGAGCACTGAGTACCCAGCACCCTGAGCACTGAGCACCCAGCACCCTGAGCAGTGAGCACCCAGCATCCTGAGCACTGAGCACCCAGCACCCTGAGTACTGAGCACCCAGTACCCTGAGCACTGAGTACCCAGCACCCTGAGCACTGAGCACCCAGCACCCTGAGCAGTGAGCACCCAGCACCCTGAGCACTGAGCACCCAGCACCCTGAGTACTGAGCACTGAGCACCCAGAACCCGAGCACTGAGCACCCAGCACCCTGAGCACTGAGCACCCAGCACCCGAGTACTGAGCACCCAGCACCCTGAGTACTGAGCACCCAGCTACCTGAGTACTGAGCACCCAGCACCCTGAGTACTGAGCACCCAACACCCTGAGTACTGAGCACCCAGCACCCTGAGCACTGAGCACCCAGCACCCCGAGCACTGAGCACCCAGCACCCTGAGTACTGAGCACCCAGCACCCTGAGCACTGAGCACCCAGCACCCTGAGCACTGAGCACCCAGCACCCTGAGCACTGAGCACACAGCACCCTGAGTACTGAGCACCCAGGACCCTGAGTACTGAGCACTGAGCACGCAGCACCCCGAGCACTGAGCACCCAGCACCCGAGTACTGATCACCCAGCACAATGAGTACTGAGCACCCAGCACCCTGAATACTGAGCACCCAGCACCACGAGTACTGAGCACCCAGCACCCTGAGTACTGAGCACCCAGCACCCTGAGAACTGAGCACCCAGAACCCCGAGCACTGAGCACCCAGCACCCTGAGTACTGAGCACCCAGCACCCTGAGCACTGAGCAAACAGCATCCTGAGCACTGAGCACCCAGCACCCTGAGCACTGAGCACGCAGCACCCTGAGTAGTGAGCACCCAACGTACTGAGCACCGAGCACCCCGAGCACTGAGCACCCAGCACCCGGAGTACTGAGCACCCAGCACCATGAGTACTAAGCACCGAGCACCCTGAGTACTGAGCACCCAGCACCCTGAGAACTGAACACACAGCACTCTGAGTACTGAGCAACTGGCGCACTGAGCACCCAGCACCCTGAGCACTGGGCACCGAGCACCCCGAGCACTGAGCACCCAGCACCCTGAGTACTGAGCACCCAGCACCCTGAGCACTGAGCAAACAGCATCCTGAGCACTGAGCACCCAGCACCCTGAGCACTGAGCACCCAGCACCCGAGTACTGAGCACCCAGCACAATGAGTACTGAGCACCCAGCACCCTGAATACTGAGCACCCAGCACCCCGAGTACTGAGCACCCAGCACCCTGAGTACTGAGCACCCAGCACCCTGAGCACTGAGCAAACAGCATCCTGAGCACTGAGCATCCAGCACCCTGAGCACTGAGCACGCAGCACCCTGAGTAGTGAGCACCCAACGTACTGAGCACCGAGCACCCCGAGCACTGAGCACCCAGCACCCGGAGTACTGAGCACCCAGCACCATGAGTACTAAGCACCGAGCACCCTGAGTACTGAGCACCCAGCACCCTGAGCACTGAACACACAGCACTCTGAGTACTGAGCGCCTCGCGCACTGAGCACCCAGCACCCTGAGCACTGGGCGCCGAGCAAACGGAGCACTAAGCACCCAGCACCCTGAGTACTGAGCACCCAGCACCCTGAGCACTGAGCAAACAGCATCCTGAGCACTGAGCACCCAGCACCCTGATCACTGAGCACCCAGCACACTGAGCACTGATCACCCAGCACACTGAGCACCGAGCACCCAGCACCCTGAGTACTGAGCACCCAGCACCCTGAGTACTGAGCACTCAGCACCCTGAGTACTGAGCACCGAGCACCCCGAGCACTGAGCACCCAGCACCCTGAGCACTGAGCACCCTGAGGACTGAGCACCCAGCACCCTGAGCACTGAGCACCCAGAACCCCGAGCACTGAGCACACAGCACCCTGAGTACTGAGCACCCAGCACCCCGAGCACTGAGCACCCAGCACCCTGAGTACTGAGCACCCTGAGTACTGAGCACCGATCACCCTGAGCAATGAGCTCCCAGAACCCTGAGTACTGAGCACCCAGCACCCTGAGCACTGAGCACCCATCACCCTGAGTACTGAGCACCCAGCACCCTGAGCACTGAGCACCCATCACCCTGAGTACTGAGCACCCAGCACCCTGAGCACTGAGCACCCAGCACGCTGAGTACTGAGCACCCAGCACCCCGAGCACTGAGCACCCAGCACCCCGAGAATGAGCACCCAGCACCCCGAGTACTGAGCACCGAGCACCCTGAGCACTGAGTACCCAGCACGCTGAGCACTGAGCACCCAGCACCCTGAGTACTGAGCACCCAGCACCCTGAGTACTGAGCCCCCAGCACCCTGAGCACTGAGCACCCAGCATCCTGAGTACTGAACACGCGGCACCCTGAGCACTGAGCACTGAGCACCCTGAGCCCTGAGTACTGAGCACCGAGCACCCAGAGAACTGAGCACCCAGCACCCGGAGTACTGAGCACCCAGCACCCTGAGTACTGAGCACCCAGCACCCTGAGCACTGAGCACCCAGCACCCTGAGTACTGAGCACAGAGCACCCAGCACCCCGAGCACTGAGCACCCAGCACCATGAGTACTAAGCACCCAGCACCCTGAGTACTGAGCACCCTGCACCCTGAGTACTGAGCACCCAGCACACTGAGTACTGAGCACCTAGGGTACTGAGCACCGAGCACCACGAGCACTGAGCACCCAGCACCCTGAGTACTGAGCACCCAGCATACTGAGCACCGAGCACCCAGCACCCTGAGTACTGAGCACCCAGCACCCTGAGCACTGAGCACCCAGCACCCTGAGCCCTGAGCCCCCAGCACCCTGAGTACTGAGCACCCAACGTACTGAGCACCGAGCACCCTGAGCACTGAGCACCCAGCACCCTGAGTACTGAGCACCCAGCACCCTGAGCATTGAGCACCCTGAGTACTGAGCACCCAGCACCTTGAGCACTGAGCACCGAGCACCCCGAGCACTGAGCACCCAGCACCCTGAGTACTGAGCACCCAGCACCCTGAGTACTGAGCACCCAGCACCCTGAGCACTGAGTACCCAGCACCCTGAGCACTGAGCACCCAGCACCCTGAGCACTGAGCACACAGCACCCTGAGCACTGAACACACAGCACCCTGAGTACTGAGCACCTCGAGCACTGAGCACCCAGCACCCTGAGTACTGAGCACCGAGCACCCCGAGCACTGAGCACCCAGCACCCCGAGCACTGAGCACCCAGCACCCCGAGCACTGAGCACCCAGCACCCTGAGTACTGAGCACCCAGCACCCTGAGTACTGAGCACCCAGCACCCTGAGCACTGAGTACCCAGCACCCTGAGCACTGAGCACCCAGTACCCTGAGCACTGAGCACACAGCACCCTGAGCACTGAGCACCCAGCACCCTGAGTACTGAGCACTGAGCACCCAGCACCCTGAGTACTGAGCACTGAGCACCCAGCACACCGAGCACTGAGCACCCAGCACCCTGAGCACTGAGCACCCAGCTCCCGAGTACAGAGCACCCAGCACACTGAGTACTGAGCACCCAGCAACCCGAGTACTGAGCACCCAGCACCCCGAGTACTGAGCACCCAGCACCCTGAGTACTGAGCACTCAGCACCCCGAGCACTGAGCACCCAGCACCCCGAGCACTGAGCACCCAGCACCCTGAGTACTGAGCACCCAGCACCCTGAGCACTGAGCACCCAGCACCCTGAGCACTGAGCACCCAGCACCCTGAGCACTGAGCACCCAGCACCCTGAGTAGTGAGCACCCAACGTACTGAGCACCGAGCACCCCGAGCACTGAGCACCCAGCACCCTGAGTACTGAGCACCGATCACCCCGAGCACTGAGCACCCAGCACCCTGAGTACTGAGCTCCGAGCACCCCGAGCACTGAGCACCCAGCACCCTGAGTACTGAGCACCGATCACCCCGAGCACTGAGCACCCAGCACCCTGAGCACTGAGCACCCAGCACCCTGAGTACTGAGCACCCAGCACCCTGAGTACTGAACACCCAGCACCCTGAGCACTGAGCACTGAGCACCCTGAGCACTGAGCACCCAGCACCCTGAGCACTGAGCACCCAGCACCTTGAGTACTGAGCACCGAGCACCCCGAGCACTGAGCACCCAGCACCCTGAGTACTGAGCACCCAGCACCCTGAGCACTGAGCACCCAGCACCCTGAGCACTGAGCACCCAGCACCCTGAGCACTGATCACCCAGCACCTTGAGTACTGAGCACCTAGCACCCTGAGCACTGAGCACCCAGCACCCTGAGTACTGAGCACCCAGCACCCTGAGTACTGAGCAACCAGCACCCTGAGCACTGAGCACTGAGCACCCAGCACCCTGATCACTGAGCACCCAGCACCCCGAGCACTGAACACACAGCACCCCGAGCACTGAGCACCCAGCAACCTGATCACTGAGCACCCTGTGGACTGAACACCCAGCACCCCGAGCACTGAGCACCCAGCACCCTGAGTACTGAGCACCGATCACCCTGAGCACTGAGCACCCAGCACCCCGAGCACTGAGCACCCAGCACCCTGATTACTGAGCTCCCAGCACCCCGAGCACTGAGCACCCAGTACCCTGAGTACTGAGCACCCTGAGTACTGAGCACCGATCACCCTGAGCACTGAGCTCCCAGCACCCTGAGTACTGAGCACCCAGCACCCTGAGCACTGAGCACCCAGCACCCTGAGTACTGAGCACACAGCACCCTGAGCACTGAGCACCCAGCAGCCTGAGTACTGAGAACCCAGCAACCTGAGCACTGAGCACCCAGCACCCTGAGTACTGAGCACCCTGCACCCTGAGCACTGAGCACCCAGCACCCCGAGAATGAGCACCCAGCACCCCGAGTACTGAGCACCGAGCACCCTGAGCACTGAGTACCCAGCACCCTGAGCAATGAGCACCCAGCACCCTGAGTACTGAGCACCCAGCACCCTGAGTACTGAGCACCCAGCACCCTGAGCACTGAGCACCGAGCACCCTGAGTACTGAACACCCAGCACCCTGAGCACTGAGCACTGAGCACCCTGAGCACTGAGTACTGAGCACCGAGCACACCGAGCACTGAGCACCCAGCACCCGGAGTACTGAGCACCCAGCACCCTGAGTACTAAGCACCGAGCACCCTGAGTACTGAGCACCCAGCACCCTGAACACTGAACATACAGCACCCTGAGTACTGAGCACCTCGAGCACTGAGCACCCAGCACCCTGAGTACTGAGCACCAAGCACCCCGAGCACTGAGCACCCAGCACCCCGAGCACTGAGCACCCAGCACCCCGAGCACTGAGCACCCAGCACCCTGAGCACTGAGCACCCAGCACCCTGAGTACTGAGTACCCAGTACCCTGAGCACTGAGTACCCAGCACCCTGAGCACTGAGCACCCAGCACCCTGAGCAGTGAACACCCAGCACCCTGAACACTGAGCACCCAGCACCCTGAGTACTGAGCACTGAGCACCTAGCACCCCGAGTACTGAGCACCCAGCACCCTGAGTACTGAGCACTGAGCACCCAGCACCCCGAGCACTGAGCACCCAGCACCCTGAGCACTGAGCACCCAGCACCCGAGTACTGAGCACCCAGCACCCTGAGTACTGAGCACCCAGCTACATGAGTACTGAGCACACAGCACCCAGAGAACTGAGCACCAAACACCCTGAGTACTGAGCACCCAGCACCCTGAGCACTGAGCACCCAGCACCCCGAGTACTGAGCACCGAGCACCCTGAGCACCCAGCACCCTGAGTACTGAGAACCCAGCAACCTGAGCACTGAGCACCCAGCACCCTGAGTACTGAGCACCCAGCACCCTGAGCACTGAGCACCCAGCACCCCGAGAATGAGCACCCAGCACCCCGAGTACTGAGCACCGAGCACCCTGAGCACTGAGTACCCAGCACCCTGAGCAATGAGCACCCAGCACCCTGAGTACTGAGCACCCAGCACCCTGAGTACTGAGCACCCAGCACCCTGAGCACTGAGCACCGAGCACCCCGAGTACTGAGCACCCAGCCCCCTGAGTACTGAGCACCCAGCACCCTGAGTATTGAACACCCAGCACCCTGAGCACTGAGCACTGAGCACCCTGAGCACTGAGTACTGAGCACCGAGCACACCGAGCACTGAGCACCCAGCACCCGGAGTACTGAGCACCCAGCACCCTGAGCACTGAGCACCCAGCACCCTGAGTAGTGAGCACCCAACGTACTGAGCACCGAGCACCCCGAGCACTGAGCACCCAGCACCCTGAGTACTGAGCACCGATCACCCCGAGCACTGAGCACCCAGCACCCTGAGTACTGAGCTCCGAGCACCCCGAGCACTGAGCACCCAGCACCCTGAGTTCTGAGCACCGATCACCCCGAGCACTGAGCACCCAGCACCCTGAGCACTGAGCACCCAGCACCCTGAGTACTGAGCACCCAGCACCCTGAGTACTGAACACCCAGCACCCTGAGCACTGAGCACTGAGCACCCTGAGCACTGAGCACCCAGCACCCTGAGCACTGAGCACCCAGCACCTTGAGTACTGAGCACCGAGCACAGCGAGCACTGAGCACCCAGCACCCTGAGCACTGAGCACCCAGCACCCTGAGTACTGAGCACCCAGCACCCTGAGTACTGAGCAACCAGCACCCTGAGCACTGAGCACTGAGCACCCAGCACCCTGAGCACTGAGCACCCAGCACCCTGAGCACTGAACACCCAGCACCCCGAGCACTGAGCACTCAGCAACCTGATCACTGAGCACCCTGTGGACTGAACACCCAGCACCCCGAGCACTGAGCACCCAGCACCCTGAGTACTGAGCACCGATCACCCTGAGCACTGAGCACCCAGCACCCCGAGCACTGAGCACCCAGCACCCTGATTACTGAGCTCCCAGCACCCCGAGCACTGAGCACCCAGTACCCTGAGTACTGAGCACCCTGAGTACTGAGCACCGATCACCCTGAGCACTGAGCTCCCAGCACCCTGAGTACTGAGCACCCAGCACCCTGAGCACTGAGCACCCAGCACCCTGAGTACTGAGCACACAGCACCCTGAGCACTGAGCACCCAGCAGCCTGAGTACTGAGAACCCAGCAACCTGAGCACTGAGCACCCAGCACCCTGAGTACTGAGCACCCAGCACCCTGAGCACTGAGCACCCAGCACCCCGAGAATGAGCACCCAGCACCCCGAGAACTGAGCACCGAGCACCTTGAGCACTGAGTACCCAGCACCCTGAGCAATGAGCACCCAGCACCCTGAGGACTGAGCACTCAGCACCCTGAGTACTGAGCACCCAGCACCCTGAGCACTGAGCACCGAGCACCCCGAGTCCTGAGCACCCAGCCCCCTGAGTACAGAGCACCCAGCACCCTGAGTACTGAACACCCAGCACCCTGAGCACTGAGCACTGAGCACCCTGAGCACTGAGTACTGAGCACCGAGCACACCGAGCACTGAGCACCCAGCACCCGGAGTACTGAGCACCTAGCACCCTGAGTACTAAGCACCGAGCACCCTGAGTACTGAGCACCCAGCAGCCTGAACACTGAACATACAGCACCCTGAGTACTGAGCACCTCGAGCACTGAGCACCCAGCACCCTGAGTACTGAGCACCGAGCACCCCGAGCACTGAGCACCCAGCACCCCGAGCACTGAGCACCCAGCACCCCGAGCACTGAGCACCCAGCACCCTGAGTACTGAGCACCCAGCACCCTGAGTACTGAGCACCCAGCACCCTGAGCACTGAGTACCCAGCACCCTGAGCACTGAGCACCCAGTACCCTGAGCACTGAGCACACAGCACCCTGAGCACTGAGCAACCAGCACCCTGAGTACTGAGCACTGAGCACCCAGCACCCTGAGTACTGAGCACTGAGCACCCAGCACACCGAGCACTGAGCACCCAGCACCCTGAGCACTGAGCACCCAGCTCCCGAGTACAGAGCACCCAGCACCCTGAGTACTGAGCACCCAGCAACCCGAGTACTGAGCACCCAGCACCCCGAGTACTGAGCACCCAGCACCCTGAGTACTGAGCACTCAGCACCCCGAGCACTGAGCACCCAGCACCCCGAGCACTGAGCACCCAGCACCCTGAGTACTGAGCACCCAGCACCCTGAGCACTGAGCACCCAGCACCCTGAGCACTGAGCACCCAGCACCCTGAGCACTGAGCACCCAGCACCCTGAGTAGTGAGCACCCAACGTACTGAGCACCGAGCACCCCGAGCACTGAGCACCCAGCACCCTGAGTACTGAGCACCGATCACCCCGAGCACTGAGCACCCAGCACCCTGAGTACTGAGCTCCGAGCACCCCGAGCACTGAGCACCCAGCACCCTGAGTACTGAGCACCGATCACCCCGAGCACTGAGCACCCAGCACCCTGAGCACTGAGCACCCAGCACCCTGAGTACTGAGCACCCAGCACCCTGAGTACTGAACACCCAGCACCCTGAGCACTGAGCACTGAGCACCCTGAGCACTGAGCACCCAGCACCCTGAGCACTGAGCACCCAGCACCTTGAGTACTGAGCACCGAGCACCCCGAGCACTGAGCACCCAGCACCCTGAGTACTGAGCACCCAGCACCCTGAGCACTGAGCACCCAGCACCCTGAGCACTGAGCACCCAGCACCCCGAGCACTGATCACCCAGCACCTTGAGTACTGAGCACCTAGCACCCTGAGCACTGAGCACCCAGCACCCTGAGTACTGAGCACCCAGCACCCTGAGTACTGAGCAACCAGCACCCTGAGCACTGAGCACTGAGCACCCAGCACCCTGAGCACTGAGCACCCAGCACCCTGAGCACTGAACACCCAGCACCCCGAGCACTGAGCACCCAGCAACCTGATCACTGAGCACCCTGTGGACTGAACACCCAGCACCCCGAGCACTGAGCACCCAGCACCCTGAGTACTGAGCACCGATCACCCTGAGCACTGAGCACCCAGCACCCCGAGCACTGAGCACCCAGCACCCTGATTACTGAGCTCCCAGCACCCCGAGCACTGAGCACCCAGTACCCTGAGTACTGAGCACCCTGAGTACTGAGCACCGATCACCCTGAGCACTGAGCTCCCAGCACCCTGAGTACTGAGCACCCAGCACCCTGAGCACTGAGCACCCAGCACCCTGAGTACTGAGCACACAGCACCCTGAGCACTGAGCACCCAGCAGCCTGAGTACTGAGAACCCAGCAACCTGAGCACTGAGCACCCAGCACCCTGAGTACTGAGCACCCAGCACCCTGAGCACTGAGCACCCAGCACCCCGAGAATGAGCACCCAGCACCCCGAGTACTGAGCACCGAGCACCCTGAGCACTGAGTACCCAGCACCCTGAGCACTGAGCACCCAGCACCCTGAGTACTGAGCACCCAGCACCCTGAGTACTGAGCACCCAGCACCCTGAGCACTGAGCACCGAGCACCCCGAGTACTGAGCACCCAGCCCCCTGAGTACTGAGCACCCAGCACCCTGAGTACTGAACACCCAGCACCCTGAGCACTGAGCACTGAGCACCCTGAGCACTGAGTACTGAGCACCGAGCACACCGAGCACTGAGCACCCAGCACCCGGAGTACTGAGCACCCAGCACCCTGAGCACTGAGCACCCAGCACCCTGAGTAGTGAGCACCCAACGTACTGAGCACCGAGCAATCCGAGCACTGAGCACCCAGCACCCTGAGTACTGAGCACCGATCACCCCGAGCACTGAGCACCCAGCACCCTGAGTACTGAGCTCCGAGCACCCCGAGCACTGAGCACCCAGCACCCTGAGTACTGAGCACCGATCACCCCGAGCACTGAGCACCCAGCACCCTGAGCACTGAGCACCCAGCACCCTGAGTACTGAGCACCCAGCACCCTGAGTACTGAACACCCAGCACCCTGAGCACTGAGCACTGAGCACCCTGAGCACTGAGCACCCAGCACCCTGAGCACTGAGCACCCAGCACCTTGAGTACTGAGCACCGAGCACAGCGAGCACTGAGCACCCAGCACCCTGAGCACTGAGCACCCAGCACCCTGAGTACTGAGCACCCAGCACCCTGAGTACTGAGCAACCAGCACCCTGAGCACTGAGCACTGAGCACCCAGCACCCTGAGCACTGAGCACCCAGCACCCCGAGCACTGAACACCCAGCACCCCGAGCACTGAGCACCCAGCAACCTGATCACTGAGCACCCTGTGGACTGAACACCCAGCACCCCGAGCACTGAGCACCCAGCACCCTGAGTACTGAGCACCGATCACCCTGAGCACTGAGCACCCAGCACCCCGAGCACTGAGCACCCAGCACCCTGATTACTGAGCTCCCAGCACCCCGAGCACTGAGCACCCAGTACCCTGAGTACTGAGCACCCTGAGTACTGAGCACCGATCACCCTGAGCACTGAGCTCCCAGCACCCTGAGTACTGAGCACCCAGCACCCTGAGCACTGAGCACCCAGCACCCTGAGTACTGAGCACACAGCACCCTGAGCACTGAGCACCCAGCAGCCTGAGTACTGAGAACCCAGCAACCTGAGCACTGAGCACCCAGCACCCTGAGCACTGAGCACCCAGCACCCCGAGAATGAGCACCCAGCACCCCGAGTACTGAGCACCGAGCACCCTGAGCACTGAGTACCCAGCACCCTGAGCAATGAGCACCTAGCACCCTGAGGACTGAGCACTCAGCACCCTGAGTACTGAGCACCCAGCACCCTGAGCACTGAGCACCGAGCACCCCGAGTACTGAGCACCCAGCCCCCTGAGTACAGAGCACCCAGCACCCTGAGTACTGAACACCCAGCACCCTGAGCACTGAGCACTGAGCACCCTGAGCACTGAGTACTGAGCACCGAGCACACCGAGCACTGAGCACCCAGCACCCGGAGTACTGAGCACCCAGCACCCTGAGTACTAAGCACCGAGCACCCTGAGTACTGAGCACCCAGCACCCTGAACACTGAACATACAGCACCCTGAGTACTGAGCACCTCGAGCACTGAGCACCCAGCACCCTGAGTACTGAGCACC
This sequence comes from Microtus oregoni, assembly GCF_018167655.1. Taxonomy (NCBI): domain Eukaryota; kingdom Metazoa; phylum Chordata; class Mammalia; order Rodentia; family Cricetidae; genus Microtus; species Microtus oregoni. The sequence goes on along the minus strand of NW_024543811.1, from coordinate 9,616,616 downwards.
GAGCACCCCGAGCACTGAGCACCCAGCACCCCGAGCACTGAGCACCCAGCACCCCGAGCACTGATCACCCAGCACCCTGAGTACTGAGCACCCAGCACCCTGAGTACTGAGCACCCAGCACCCTGAGCACTGAGTACCCAGCACCCTGAGCACTGAGCACCCAGTACCCTGAGCACTGAGCACACAGCACCCTGAGCACTGAGCACCCAGCACCCTGAGTACTGAGCACTGAGCACCCAGCACCCTGAGTACTGAGCACTGAGCACCCAGCACACCGAGCACTGAGCACCCAGCACCCTGAGCACTGAGCACCCAGCTCCCGAGTACAGAGCACCCAGCACCCTGAGTACTGAGCACCCAGCAACCCGAGTACTGAGCACCCAGCACCCCGAGTACTGAGCACCCAGCACCCTGAGTACTGAGCACCGATCACCCCGAGCACTGAGCACCCAGCACCCTGAGCACTGAGCACCCAACGTACTGAGCACCGAGCACCCCGAGCACTGAGCACCCAGCAACCTGAGTACTGAGCACCGATCACCCCGAGCACTGAGCACCCAGCACCCTGAGTACTGAGCTCCGAGCACCCCGAGCACTGAGCACCCAGCACCCTGAGTACTGAGCACCGATCACCCCGAGCACTGAGCACCCAGCACCCTGAGCACTGAGCACCCAGCACCCTGAGTACTGAGCACCCAGCACCCTGAGTACTGAACACCCAGCACCCTGAGCACTGAGCACTGAGCACCCTGAGCACTGAGCACCCAGCACCCTGAGCACTGAGCACCCAGCACCTTGAGTACTGAGCACCGAGCACCCCGAGCACTGAGCACCCAGCACCCTGAGTACTGAGCACCCAGCACCCTGAGCACTGAGCACCCAGCACCCTGAGCACTGAGCACCCAGCACCCCGAGCACTGATCACCCAGCACCTTGAGTACTGAGCACCTAGCACCCTGAGCACTGAGCACCCAGCACCCTGAGTACTGAGCACCCAGCACCCTGAGTACTGAGCAACCAGCACCCTGAGCACTGAGCACTGAGCACCCAGCACCCTGAGCACTGAGCACCCAGCAACCCGAGCACTGAACACCCAGCACCCCGAGCACTGAGCACCCAGCAACCTGATCACTGAGCACCCTGTGGACTGAACACCCAGCACCCCGAGCACTGAGCACCCAGCACCCTGAGTACTGAGCACCGATCACCCTGAGCACTGAGCAGCCAGCACCCCGAGCACTGAGCACCCAGCACCCTGATTACTGAGCTCCCAGCACCCCGAGCACTGAGCACCCAGTACCCTGAGTACTGAGCACCCTGAGTACTGAGCACCGATCACCCTGAGCACTGAGCTCCCAGCACCCTGAGTACTGAGCACCCAGCACCCTGAGCACTGAGCACCCAGCACCCTGAGTACTGAGCACACAGCACCCTGAGCACTGAGCACCCAGCAGCCTGAGTACTGAGAACCCAGCAACCTGAGCACTGAGCACCCAGCACCCTGAGTACTGAGCACCCAGCACCCTGAGCACTGAGCACCCAGCACCCCGAGAATGAGCACCCAGCACCCCGAGTACTGAGCACCGAGCACCCTGAGCACTGAGTACCCAGCACCCTGAGAAATGAGCACCCAGCACCCTGAGTACTGAGCACCCAGCACCCTGAGTACTGAGCACCCAGCACCCTGAGCACTGAGCACCGAGCACCCTGAGTACTGAACACCCAGCACCCTGAGCACTGAGCACTGAGCACCCTGAGCACTGAGTACTGAGCACCGAGCACACCGAGCACTGAGCACCCAGCACCCGGAGTACTGAGCACCCAGCACCCTGAGTACTAAGCACCGAGCACCCTGAGTACTGAGCACCCAGCACCCTGAACACTGAACATACAGCACCCTGAGTACTGAGCACCTCGAGCACTGAGCACCCAGCACCCTGAGTACTGAGCACCGAGCACCCCGAGCACTGAGCACCCAGCACCCCGAGCACTGAGCACCCAGCACCCCGAGCACTGAGCACCCAGCACCCTGAGCACTGAGCACCCAGCACCCTGAGTACTGAGCACCCAGTACCCTGAGCACTGAGTACCCAGCACCCTGAGCACTGAGCACCCAGCACCCTGAGCAGTGAACACCCAGCACCCTGAGCACTGAGCACCCAGCACCCTGAGTACTGAGCACTGAGCACCTAGCACCTCGAGTACTGAGCACCCAGCACCCTGAGTACTGAGCACTGAGCACCCAGCACCCCGAGCACTGAGCACCCAGCACCCTGAGCACTGAGCACCCAGCACCCGAGTACTGAGCACCCAGCACCCTGAGTACTGAGCACCCAGCTACATGAGTACTGAGCACACAGCACCCAGAGAACTGAGCACCAAACACCCTGAGTACTGAGCACCCAGCACCCTGAGCACTGAGCACCCAGCACCCCGAGTACTGAGCACCGAGCACCCAGAGCACCCAGCACCCTGAGTACTGAGAACCCAGCAACCTGAGCACTGAGCACCCAGCACCCTGAGTACTGAGCACCCAGCACCCTGAGCACTGAGCACCCAGCACCCCGAGAATGAGCACCCAGCACCCCGAGTACTGAGCACCGAGCACCCTGAGCACTGAGTACCCAGCACCCTGAGCAATGAGCACCCAGCACCCTGAGTACTGAGCACCCAGCACCCTGAGTACTGAGCACCCAGCACCCTGAGCACTGAGCACCGAGCACCCCGAGTACTGAGCACCCAGCCCCCTGAGTACTGAGCACCCAGCACCCTGAGTACTGAACACCCAGCACCCTGAGCACTGAGCACTGAGCACCCTGAGCACTGAGTACTGAGCACCCAGCACCCTGAGCACTGAGCACCCAGCACCCTGAGTAGTGAGCACCCAACGTACTGAGCACCCAGCACCCTGAGCACTGAGCACCCAGCACCCTGAGTACTGAGCACCCAATACCCTGAGTACTGAACACCCAGCACCCTGAGCACTGAGCACTGAGCACCCTGAGCACTGAGCACCCAGCACACTGAGCACTGAGCACCCAGCACCTTGAGTACTGAGCACCGAGCACAGCGAGCACTGAGCACCCAGCACCCTGAGCACTGAGCACCCAGCAGCCTGAGTACTGAGAACCCAGCAACCTGAGCACTGAGCACCCAGCACCCTGAGTACTGAGCACCCAGCACCCTGAGCACTGAGCACCCAGCACCCCGAGAATGAGCACCCAGCACCCCGAGTACTGAGCACCGAGCACCCTGAGCACTGAGTACCCAGCACCCTGAGAAATGAGCACCCAGCACCCTGAGTACTGAGCACCCAGCACCCTGAGTACTGAGCACCCAGCACCCTGAGCACTGAGCACCGAGCACCCTGAGTACTGAACACCCAGCACCCTGAGCACTGAGCACTGAGCACCCTGAGCACTGAGTACTGAGCACCGAGCACACCGAGCACTGAGCACCCAGCACCCGGAGTACTGAGCACCCAGCACCCTGAGTACTAAGCACCGAGCACCCTGAGTACTGAGCACCCAGCACCCTGAACACTGAACATACAGCACCCTGAGTACTGAGCAACTCGAGCACTGAGCACCCAGCACCCTGAGTACTGAGCACCGAGCACCCCGAGCACTGAGCACCCAGCACCCCGAGCACTGAGCACCCAGCACCCCGAGCACTGAGCACCCAGCACCCTGAGCACTGAGCACCCAGCACCCTGAGTACTGAGCACCCAGTACCCTGAGCACTGAGTACCCAGCACCCTGAGCACTGAGCACCCAGCACCCTGAGCAGTGAACACCCAGCACCCTGAGCACTGAGCACCCAGCACCCTGAGTACTGAGCACTGAGCACCTAGCACCCCGAGTACTGAGCACCCAGCACCCTGAGTACTGAGCACTGAGCACCCAGCACCCCGAGCACTGAGCACCCAGCACCCTGAGCACTGAGCACCCAGCACCCGAGTACTGAGCACCCAGCACCCTGAGTACTGAGCACCCAGCTACATGAGTACTGAGCACACAGCACCCAGAGAACTGAGCACCAAACACCCTGAGTACTGAGCACCCAGCACCCTGAGCACTGAGCACCCAGCACCCCGAGTACTGAGCACCGAGCACCCTGAGCACCCAGCACCCTGAGTACTGAGAACCCAGCAACCTGAGCACTGAGCACCCAGCACCCTGAGTACTGAGCACCCAGCACCCTGAGCACTGAGCACCCAGCACCCCGAGAATGAGCACCCAGCACCCCGAGTACTGAGCACCGAGCACCCTGAGCACTGAGTACCCAGCACCCTGAGCAATGAGCACCCAGCACCCTGAGTACTGAGCACCCAGCACCCTGAGTTCTGAGCACCCAGCACCCTGAGCACTGAGCACCGAGCACCCCGAGTACTGAGCACCCAGCCCCCTGAGTACTGAGCACCCAGCACCCTGAGTACTGAACACCCAGCACCCTGAGCACTGAGCACTGAGCACCCTGAGCACTGAGTACTGAGCACCCAGCACCCTGAGCACTGAGCACCCAGCACCCTGAGTAGTGAGCACCCAACGTACTGAGCACCCAGCACCCTGAGCACTGAGCACCCAGCACCCTGAGTACTGAGCACCCAGCACCCTGAGTACTGAACACCCAGCACCCTGAGCACTGAGCACTGAGCACCCTGAGCACTGAGCACCCAGCACCCTGAGCACTGAGCACCCAGCACCTTGAGTACTGAGCACCGAGCACAGCGAGCACTGAGCACCCAGCACCCTGAGCACTGAGCACCCAGCACCCTGAGTACTGAGCACCCAGCACCCTGAGTACTGAGCAACCAGCACCCTGAGCACTGAGCACTGAGCACCCAGCACCCTGAGCACTGAGCACCCAGCACCCCGAGCACTGAACACCCAGCACCCCGAGCACTGAGCACCCAGCAACCTGATCACTGAGCACCCTGTGGACTGAACACCCAGCACCCCGAGCACTGAGCACCCAGCACCCTGAGTACTGAGCACCGATCACCCTGAGCACTGAGCACCCAGCACCCCGAGCACTGAGCACCCAGCACCCTGATTACTGAGCTCCCAGCACCCCGAGCACTGAGCACCTAGTACCCTGAGTACTGAGCACCCTGAGTACTGAGCACCGATCACCCTGAGCACTGAGCTCCCAGCACCCTGAGTACTGAGCACCCAGCACCCTGAGCACTGAGCACCCAGCACCCTGAGTACTGAGCACACAGCACCCTGAGCACTGAGCACCCAGCAGCCTGAGTACTGAGAACCCAGCAACCTGAGCACTGAGCACCCAGCACCCTGAGCACTGAGCACCCAGCACCCCGAGAATGAGCACACAGCACCCCGAGTACTGAGCACCGAGCACCCTGAGCACTGAGTACCCAGCACCCTGAGCAATGAGCACCCAGCACCCTGAGGACTGAGCACTCAGCACCCTGAGTACTGAGCACCCAGCACCCTGAGCACTGAGCACCGAGCACCCCGAGTACTGAGCACCCAGCCCCCTGAGTACAGAGCACCCAGCACCCTGAGTACTGAACATCCAGCACCCTGAGCACTGAGCACTGAGCACCCTGAGCACTGAGTACTGAGCACCGAGCACACCGAGCACTGAGCACCCAGCACCCGGAGTACTGAGCACCCAGCACCCTGAGTACTAAGCACCGAGCACCCTGAGTACTGAGCACCCAGCACCCTGAACACTGAACATACAGCACCCTGAGTACTGAGCACCTCGAGCACTGAGCACCCAGCACCCTGAGTACTGAGCACCGAGCACCCCGAGCACTGAGCACCCAGCACCCCGAGCACTGAGCACCCAGCACCCCGAGCACTGATCACCCAGCACCCTGAGTACTGAGCACCCAGCACCCTGAGTACTGAGCACCCAGCACCCTGAGCACTGAGTACCCAGCACCCTGAGCACTGAGCACCCAGTACCCTGAGCACTGAGCACACAGCACCCTGAGCACTGAGCACCCAGCACCCTGAGTACTGAGCACTGAGCACCCAGCACCCTGAGTACTGAGCACTGAGCACCCAGCACACCGAGCACTGAGCACCCAGCACCCTGAGCACTGAGCACCCAGCTCCCGAGTACAGAGCACCCAGCACCCTGAGTACTGAGCACCCAGCAACCCGAGTACTGAGCACCCAGCACCCCGAGTACTGAGCACCCAGCACCCTGAGTACTGAGCACCGATCACCCCGAGCACTGAGCACCCAGCACCCTGAGCACTGAGCACCCAACGTACTGAGCACCGAGCACCCCGAGCACTGAGCACCCAGCAACCTGAGTACTGAGCACCGATCACCCCGAGCACTGAGCACCCAGCACCCTGAGTACTGATCTCCGAGCACCCCGAGCACTGAGCACCCAGCACCCTGAGTACTGAGCACCGATCACCCCGAGCACTGAGCACCCAGCACCCTGAGCACTGAGCACCCAGCACCCTGAGTACTGAGCACCCAGCACCCTGAGTACTGAACACCCAGCACCCTGAGCACTGAGCACTGAGCACCCTGAGCACTGAGCACCCAGCACCCTGAGCACTGAGCACCCAGCACCTTGAGTACTGAGCACCGAGCACCCCGAGCACTGAGCACCCAGCACCCTGAGTACTGAGCACCCAGCACACTGAGCACTGAGCACCCAGCACCCTGAGCACTGAGCACCCAGCACCCCGAGCACTGATCACCCAGCACCTTGAGTACTGAGCACCTAGCACCCTGAGCACTGAGCACCCAGCACCCTGAGTACTGAGCACCCAGCACCCTGAGTACTGAGCAACCAGCACCCTGAGCACTGAGCACTGAGCACCCAGCACCCTGAGCACTGAGCACCCAGCACCCCGAGCACTGAACACCCAGCACCCCGAGCACTGAGCACCCAGCAACCTGATCACTGAGCACCCTGTGGACTGAACACCCAGCACCCCGAGCACTGAGCACCCAGCACCCTGAGTACTGAGCACCGATCACCCTGAGCACTGAGCAGCCAGCACCCCGAGCACTGAGCACCCAGCACCCTGATTACTGAGCTCCCAGCACCCCGAGCACTGAGCACCCAGTACCCTGAGTACTGAGCACCCTGAGTACTGAGCACCGATCACCCTGAGCACTGAGCTCCCAGCACCCTGAGTACTGAGCACCCAGCACCCTGAGCACTGAGCACCCAGCACCCTGAGTACTGAGCACACAGCACCCTGAGCACTGAGCACCCAGCAGCCTGAGTACTGAGAACCCAGCAACCTGAGCACTGAGCACCCAGCACCCTGAGTACTGAGCACCCAGCACCCTGAGCACTGAGCACCCAGCACCCCGAGAATGAGCACCCAGCACCCCGAGTACTGAGCACCGAGCACCCTGAGCACTGAGTACCCAGCACCCTGAGAAATGAGCACCCAGCACCCTGAGTACTGAGCACCCAGCACCCTGAGTACTGAGCACCCAGCACCCTGAGCACTGAGCACCGAGCACCCTGAGTACTGAACACCCAGCACCCTGAGCACTGAGCACTGAGCACCCTGAGCACTGAGTACTGAGCACCGAGCACACCGAGCACTGAGCACCCAGCACCCGGAGTACTGAGCACCCAGCACCCTGAGTACTAAGCACCGAGCACCCTGAGTACTGAGCACCCAGCACCCTGAACACTGAACATACAGCACCCTGAGTACTGAGCACCTCGAGCACTGAGCACCCAGCACCCTGAGTACTGAGCACCGAGCACCCCGAGCACTGAGCACCCAGCACCCCGAGCACTGAGCACCCAGCACCCCGAGCACTGAGCACCCAGCACCCTGAGCACTGAGCACCCAGCACCCTGAGTACTGAGCACCCAGTACCCTGAGCACTGAGTACCCAGCACCCTGAGCACTGAGCACCCAGCACCCTGAGCAGTGAACACCCAGCACCCTGAGCACTGAGCACCCAGCACCCTGAGTACTGAGCACTGAGCACCTAGCACCCCGAGTACTGAGCACCCAGCACCCTGAGTACTGAGCACTGAGCACCCAGCACCCCGAGCACTGAGCACCCAGCACCCTGAGCACTGAGCACCCAGCACCCGAGTACTGAGCACCCAGCACCCTGAGTACTGAGCACCCAGCTACATGAGTACTGAGCACACAGCACCCAGAGAACTGAGCACCAAACACCCTGAGTACTGAGCACCCAGCACCCTGAGCACTGAGCACCCAGCACCCCGAGTACTGAGCACCGAGCACCCTGAGCACCCAGCACCCTGAGTACTGAGAACCCAGCAACCTGAGCACTGAGCACCCAGCACCCTGAGTACTGAGCACCCAGCACCCTGAGCACTGAGCACCCAGCACCCCGAGAATGAGCACCCAGCACCCCGAGTACTGAGCACCGAGCACCCTGAGCACTGAGTACCCAGCACCCTGAGCAATGAGCACCCAGCACCCTGAGTACTGAGCACCCAGCACCCTGAGTACAGAGCACCCAGCACCCTGAGCACTGAGCACCGAGCACCCCGAGTACTGAGCACCCAGCCCCCTGAGTACTGAGCACCCAGCACCCTGAGTACTGAACACCCAGCACCCTGAGCACTGAGCACTGAGCACCCTGAGCACTGAGTACTGAGCACCGAGCACACCGAGCACTGAGCACCCAGCACCCGGAGTACTGAGCACCCAGCACCCTGAGCACTGAGCACCCAGCACCCTGAGTAGTGAGCACCCAACGTACTGAGCACCGAGCACCCCGAGCACTGAGCACCCAGCACCCTGAGTACTGAGCACCGATCACCCCGAGCACTGAGCACCCAGCACCCTGAGTACTGAGCTCCGAGCACCCCGAGCACTGAGCACCCAGCACCCTGAGTACTGAGCACCGATCACCCCGAGCACTGAGCACCCAGCACCCTGAGCACTGAGCACCCAGCACCCTGAGTACTGAGCACCCAGCACCCTGAGTACTGAACACCCAGCACCCTGAGCACTGAGCACTGAGCACCCTGAGCACTGAGCACCCAGCACCCTGAGCACTGAGCACCCAGCACCTTGAGTACTGAGCACCGAGCACAGCGAGCACTGAGCACCCAGCACCCTGAGCACTGAGCACCCAGCACCCTGAGTACTGAGCACCCAGCACCCTGAGTACTGAGCAACCAGCACCCTGAGCACTGAGCACTGAGCACCCAGCACCCTGAGCACTGAGCACCCAGCACCCCGAGCACTGAACACCCAGCACCCCGAGCACTGAGCACCCAGCAACCTGATCACTGAGCACCCTGTGGACTGAACACCCAGCACCCCGAGCACTGAGCACCCAGCACCCTGAGTACTGAGCACCGATCACCCTGAGCACTGAGCACCCAGCACCCCGAGCACTGAGCACCCAGCACCCTGATTACTGAGCTCCCAGCACCCCGAGCACTGAGCACCCAGTACCCTGAGTACTGAGCACCCTGAGTACTGAGCACCGATCACCCTGAGCACTGAGCTCCCAGCACCCTGAGTACTGAGCACCCAGCACCCTGAGCACTGAGCACCCAGCAGCCTGAGTACTGAGAACCCAGCAACCTGAGCACTGAGCACCCAGCACCCTGAGTACTGAGCACCCAGCACCCTGAGCACTGAGCACCCAGCACCCCGAGAATGAGCACCCAGCACCCCGAGTACTGAGCACCGAGCACCCTGAGCACTGAGTACCCAGCACCCTGAGCAATGAGCACCGAGCACCCTGAGGACTGAGCACTCAGCACCCTGAGTACTGAGCACCCAGCACCCTGAGCACTGAGCACCGAGAACCCCGAGTACTGAGCACCCAGCCCCCTGAGTACAGAGCACCCACCACCCTGAGTACTGAACACCCAGCACCCTGAGCACTGAGCACTGAGCACCCTGAGCACTGAGTACTGAGCACCGAGCACACCGAGCACTGAGCACCCAGCACCCGGAGTACTGAGCACCCAGCACCCTGAGTACTAAGCACCGAGCACCCTGAGTACTGAGCACCCAGCACCCTGAACACTGAACATACAGCACCCTGAGTACTGAGCACCTCGAGCACTGAGCACCCAGCACCCTGAGTACTGAGCACCGAGCACCCCGAGCACTGAGCACCCAGCACCCCGAGCACTGAGCACCCAGCACCCCGAGCACTGAGCACCCAGCACCCTGAGCACTGAGCAACCAGCACCCTGAGTACTGAGCACCCAGTACCCTGAGCACTGAGTACCCAGCACCCTGAGCACTGAGCACCCAGCACCCTGAGCAGTGAACACCCAGCACCCTGAGCACTGAGCACCCAGCACCCTGAGTACTGAGCACTGAGCACCTAGCACCCCGAGTACTGAGCACCCAGCACCCTGAGTACTGAGCACTGAGCACCCAGCACCCCGAGCACTGAGCACCCAGCACCCTGAGCACTGAGCACCCAGCACCCGAGTACTGAGCACCCAGCACCCTGAGTACTGAGCACCCAGCTACCTGAGTACTGAGCACACAGCACCCAGAGAACTGAGCACCCAACACCCTGAGTACTGAGCACCCAGCACCCTGAGCACTGAGCACCCAGCACCCCGAGCACTGAGCACCCAGCACCCTGAGTACTGAGGACCCAGCACCCTGAGCACTGAGCACCCAGCACCCTGAGCACTGAGCACCCAGCACCCTGAGCACTGAGCACACAGCACCCTGAGTACTGAGCACCCAGGACCCTGAGTACTGAGCACTGAGCACGCAGCACCCCGAGCACTGAGCACCCAGCAACCTGAGTACTGAGCACTGAGCACCCAGCACCCCGAGCACTGAGCACCCAGCAACCTGAGCACTGAGCACCCAGCACCCGAGTAATGAGCACCCAGCACAATGAGTACTGAGGACCCAGCACCCTGAATACTGAGCACCCAGCACCCTGAGTAGTGAGCACCCAACGTACTGAGCAACGAGCACCCCGAGCAATGAGCACCCAGCACCCGGAGTACTGAGCACCCAGCACCATGAGTACTAAGCACCGAGCACCCTGAGTACTGAGCACCCAGCACCCTGAGCACTGAACACACAGCACTCTGAGTAAAGAGCACCTCGCGCACTGAGCACCCAACACCCTGAGCACTGAGTACCCAGCACCCTGAGCACTGAGCACCCAGCACCCTGAGCACTGAGCACACAGCACCCTGAGCACTGAACACACAGCACCCTGAGTACTGAGCACCTCGAGCACTGAGCACCCAGCACCCTGAGTACTGAGCACCGAGCACCCCGAGCACTGAGCACCCAGCACCCCGAGCACTGAGCACCCAGCACCCCGAGCACTGAGCACCCAGCACCCTGAGTACTGAGCACCCAGCACCCTGAGTACTGAGCACCCAGCACCCTGAGCACTGAGTACCCAGCACCCTGAGCACTGAGCACCCAGCACCCTGAGCACTGAGCACACAGCACCCTGAGCACTGAGCACCCAGCACCCTGAGTACTGAGCACTGAGCACCCAGCACCCTGAGTACTGAGCACTGAGCACCCAGCACACCGAGCACTGAGCACCCAGCACCCTGAGCACTGAGCACCCAGCTCCCGAGTACAGAGCACCCAGCACCCTTAGTACTGAGCACCCAGCAACCCGAGTACTCAGCACCCAGCACCCCGAGTACTGAGCACCCAGCACCCTGAGTACTGAGCACCCAGCACCCCGAGCACTGAGCACCCAGCACCCCGAGCACTGAGCACCCAGCACCCTGAGTACTGAGCACCCAGCACCCTGAGCACTGAGCACCCAGCACCCTGAGCACTGAGCACCCAGCACCCTGAGCACTGAGCACCCAGCACCCTGTGCACTGAGCACACAGCACCCTGAGTACTGAGCACCCAGGACCCTGAGTACTGAGCACTGAGCACGCAGCACCCCGAGCACTGAGCACCCAGCACACTGAGCACTGAGCACACAGCACCCTGAGCACTGAACACACAGCACCCTGAGTACTGAGCACCTCGAGCACTGAGCACCCAGCACCCTGAGTACTGAGCACCGAGCACCCCGAGCACTGAGCACCCAGCACCCTGAGCACTGAGCACCCAGCACCCGAGTACTGAGCACCCAGCACCCTGAGTACTGAGCACCCAGCTACATGAGTACTGAGCACACAGCACCCAGAGAACTGAGCACCAAACACCCTGAGTACTGAGCACCCAGCACCCTGAGCACTGAGCACCCAGCACCCCGAGTACTGAGCACCGAGCACCCTGAGCACCCAGCACCCTGAGTACTGAGAACCCAGCAACCTGAGCACTGAGCACCCAGCAACCTGAGTTCTGAGCACCCAGCACCCTGAGCACTGAGCACCCAGCACCCCGAGAATGAGCACCCAGCACCCCGAGTACTGAGCACCGAGCACCCTGAGCACTGAGTACCCAGCACCCTGAGCAATGAGCACCCAGCACCCTGAGTACTGAGCACCCAGCACCCTGAGTACTGAGCACCCAGCACCCTGAGCACTGAGCACCGAGCACCCCGAGTACTGAGCACCCAGCCCCCTGAGTACTGAGCACCCAGCACCCTGAGTACTGAACACACAGCACCCTGAGCACTGAGCACTGAGCACCCTGAGCACTGAGTACTGAGCACCGAGCACACCGAGCACTGAGCACCCAGCACCCGGAGTACTGAGCACCCAGCACCCTGAGCACTGAGCACCCAGCACCCTGAGTAGTGAGCACCCAACGTACTGAGCACCGAGCACCCCGAGCACTGAGCACCCAGCACCCTGAGTACTGAGCACCGATCACCCCGAGCACTGAGCACCCAGCACCCTGAGTACTGAGCTCCGAGCACCCCGAGCACTGAGCACCCAGCACCCTGAGTACTGAGCACCGATCACCCCGAGCACTGAGCACCCAGCACCCTGAGCACTGAGCACCCAGCACCCTGAGTACTGAGCACCCAGCACCCTGAGTACTGAACACCCAGCACCCTGAGCACTGAGCACTGAGCACCCTGAGCACTGAGCACCCAGCACCCTGAGCACTGAGCACCCAGCACCTTGAGTACTGAGCACCGAGCACAGCGAGCACTGAGCACCCAGCACCCTGAGCACTGAGCACCCAGCACCCTGAGTACTGAGCACCCAGCACCCTGAGTACTGAGCAACCAGCACCCTGAGCACTGAGCACTGAGCACCCAGCACCCTGAGCACTGAGCACCCAGCACCCCGAGCACTGAACACCCAGCACCCCGAGCACTGAGCACCCAGCAACCTGATCACTGAGCACCCTGTGGACTGAACACCCAGCACCCCGAGCACTGAGCACCCAGCACCCTGAGTACTGAGCACCGATCACCCTGAGCACTGAGCACCCAGCACCCCGAGCACTGAGCACCCAGCACCCTGATTACTGAGCTCCCAGCACCCCGAGCACTGAGCACCCAGTACCCTGAGTACTGAGCACCCTGAGTACTGAGCACCGATCACCCTGAGCACTGAGCTCCCAGCACCCTGAGTACTGAGCACCCAGCACCCTGAGCACTGAGCACCCAGCAGCCTGAGTACTGAGAACCCAGCAACCTGAGCACTGAGCACCCAGCACCCTGAGTACTGAGCACCCAGCACCCTGAGCACTGAGCACCCAGCACCCCGAGAATGAGCACCCAGCACCCCGAGTACTGAGCACCGAGCACCCTGAGCACTGAGTACCCAGCACCCTGAGCAATGAGCACCCAGCACCCTGAGGACTGAGCACTCAGCACCCTGAGTACTGAGCACCCAGCACCCTGAGCACTGAGCACCGAGAACCCCGAGTACTGAGCACCCAGCCCCCTGAGTACAGAGCACCCAGCACCCTGAGTACTGAACACCCAGCACCCTGAGCACTGAGCACTGAGCACCCTGAGCACTGAGTACTGAGCACCGAGCACACCGAGCACTGAGCACCCAGCACCCGGAGTACTGAGCACCCAGCACCCTGAGTACTAAGCACCGAGCACCCTGAGTACTGAGCACCCAGCAACCTGAACACTGAACATACAGCACCCTGAGTACTGAGCACCTCGAGCACTGAGCACCCAGCACCCTGAGTACTGAGCACCGAGCACCCCGAGCACTGAGCACCCAGCACCCCGAGCACTGAGCACCCAGCACCCCGAGCACTGAGCACCCAGCACCCTGAGCACTGAGCAACCAGCACCCTGAGTACTGAGCACCCAGTACCCTGAGCACTGAGTACCCAGCACCCTGAGCACTGAGCACCCAGCACCCTGAGCAGTGAACACCCAGCACCCTGAGCACTGAGCACCCAGCACCCTGAGTACTGAGCACTGAGCACCTAGCACCCCGAGTACTGAGCACCCAGCACCCTGAGTACTGAGCACTGAGCACCCAGCACCCCGAGCACTGAGCACCCAGCACCCTGAGCACTGAGCACCCAGCACCCGAGTACTGAGCACCCAGCACCCTGAGTACTGAGCACCCAGCTACCTGAGTACTGAGCACACAGCACCCAGAGAACTGAGCACCCAACACCCTGAGTACTGAGCACCCAGCACCCTGAGCACTGAGCACCCAGCACCCCGAGCACTGAGCACCCAGCACCCTGAGTACTGAGCACCCAGCACCCTGAGCACTGAGCACCCAGCACCCTGAGCACTGAGCACCCAGCACCCTGAGCACTGAGCACACAGCACCCTGAGTACTGAGCACCCAGGACCCTGAGTACTGAGCACTGAGCACGCAGCACCCCGAGCACTGAGCACCCAGCAACCTGAGTACTGAGCACTGAGCACCCAGCACCCCGAGCACTGAGCACCCAGCACCCTGAGCACTGAGCACCCAGCACCCGAGTACTGAGCACCCAGCACAATGAGTACTGAGGACCCAGCACCCTGAATACTGAGCACCCAGCACCCTGAGTAGTGAGCACCCAACGTACTGAGCAACGAGCACCCCGAGCAATGAGCACCCAGCACCCGGAGTACTGAGCACCCAGCACCATGAGTACTAAGCACCGAGCACCCTGAGTACTGAGCACCCAGCACCCTGAGCACTGAACACACAGCACTCTGAGTAAAGAGCACCTCGCGCACTGAGCACCCAACACCCTGAGCACTGAGTACCCAGCACCCTGAGCACTGAGCACCCAGCACCCTGAGCACTGAGCACACAGCACCCTGAGCACTGAACACACAGCACCCTGAGTACTGAGCACCTCGAGCACTGAGCACCCAGCACCCTGAGTACTGAGCACCGAGCACCCCGAGCACTGAGCACCCAGCACCCCGAGCACTGAGCACCCAGCACCCCGAGCACTGAGCACCCAGCACCCTGAGTACTGAGCACCCAGCACCCTGAGTACTGAGCACCCAGCACCCTGAGCACTGAGTACCCAGCACCCTGAGCACTGAGCACCCAGCACCCTGAGCACTGAGCACACAGCACCCTGAGCACTGAGCACCCAGCACCCTGAGTACTGAGCACTGAGCACCCAGCACCCTGAGTACTGAGCACTGAGCACCCAGCACACCGAGCACTGAGCACCCAGCACCCTGAGC
Organism: Microtus oregoni; assembly: GCF_018167655.1. Classification (NCBI taxonomy): domain Eukaryota; kingdom Metazoa; phylum Chordata; class Mammalia; order Rodentia; family Cricetidae; genus Microtus; species Microtus oregoni. Next base: position 9,601,110 of record NW_024543811.1, on the reverse strand, counting down.
ACTGAGCACCCAGCTCCCGAGTACAGAGCACCCAGCACCCTTAGTACTGAGCACCCAGCAACCCGAGTACTCAGCACCCAGCACCCCGAGTACTGAGCACCCAGCACCCTGAGTACTGAGCACCCAGCACCCCGAGCACTGAGCACCCAGCACCCCGAGCACTGAGCACCCAGCACCCTGAGTACTGAGCACCCAGCACCCTGAGCACTGAGCACCCAGCACCCTGAGCACTGAGCACCCAGCACCCTGAGCACTGAGCACCCAGCACCCTGTGCACTGAGCACACAGCACCCTGAGTACTGAGCACCCAGGACCCTGAGTACTGAGCACTGAGCACGCAGCACCCCGAGCACTGAGCACCCAGCACCCTGAGCACTGAGCACACAGCACCCTGAGCACTGAACACACAGCACCCTGAGTACTGAGCACCTCGAGCACTGAGCACCCAGCACCCTGAGTACTGAGCACCGAGCACCCCGAGCACTGAGCACCCAGCACCCCGAGCACTGAGCACCCAGCACCCCGAGCACTGAGCACCCAGCACCCTGAGTACTGAGCACCCAGCACCCTGAGTACTGAGCACCCAGCACCCTGAGCACTGAGCCTGAGCACCCTGAGTACTGAGCACTGAGCACCCTGAGTACTGAGCACCGAGCACCCCGAGAACTGAGCACCCAGCACCCGGAGTACTGAGCACCCAGCACCCTGAGTACTGAGCACACAGCACCCCGAGAATGAGCACCCAGCACCCAGCGTACTGAGCACCGAGCACCCCGAGCACTGAGCACCCAGCACCCTGCGTACTGAGCACCCAGCACCCCGAGCACTGAGCACCCAGCACCCTGAGTACTGAGCACCCAGCGTACAGAGCACCGAGCACCGAGCACCCTGAGTACTGAGCACCCAGCACTCTGAGCACTGAGCACCCAGCACACTGAGCACTGAGCACCCAGCACCCCGAGCACTGAGCACCCAGCACCCCGAGCACTGAGCCTGAGCACCCTGAGTACTGAGCACTGAGCACCCTGAGTACTGAGCACCGAGCACCCTGAGTACTGAGCACCCAGCACCCCGAGCACTGAGCACCGAGCACCCTGAGTAGTGAGCACCCAGCACCCTGAGCACTGAGCACCCAGCACAACGAGTACTGAGCACCCAGCACCCTGATTACTGAGCACCAAGCACCCCGAGCACTGAGCACCCAGCACCCCGAGCACTGAGCACCCAGCACCCTGAGTACTAAGCACCCAGCACCCTGAGTACTGAGCACCCAGCACCCTGAGTACTGAGCACCCAGCACCACGAGCACTGAGCACCCAGCACCCTGATCACTGAGCACCCAGCACACTGAGCACTGATCACCCAGCACACTGAGCACTGAGCACCCAGCACCCTGAGTACTGAGCACCCAGCACCCTGAGTACTGAGCACTCAGCACCCTGAGTACTGAGCACCGAGCGCCCCGAGCACTGAGCACCCAGCACCCTGAGCACTGAGCACCCTGAGGACTGAGCACCCAGCACCCTGAGCACTGAGCACCCAGCACCCTGAGTACTGAGCACCGATCACCCTGAGCACTGAGCACCCAGAACCCCGAGCACTGAGCACCCAGCACCCTGAGTACTGAGCACCCAGCACCCCGAGCACTGAGCACCCAACACCCTGAGCACTGAGCACCCAGCACCCTGAGCACTGAGCACACAGCACCCTGAGCACTGAGCACCCAGCACCCTGAGTACTGAGCACTGAGCACCCAGCACCCTTAGTACTGAGCACTGAGCACCCAGCACACCGAGCACTGAGCACCCAGCACCCTGAGCACTGAGCACCCAGCTCCCGAGTACAGAGCACCCAGCACCCTGAGTACTGAGCACCCAGCAACCCGAGTACTGAGCACCCAGCACCCCGAGTACTGAGCACCCAGCACATTGAGTACTGAGCACCCAGCACCCCGAGCACTGAGCACCCAGCACCCCGAGCACTGAGCACCCAGCACCCTGAGTACTGAGCACCCAGCACCCTGAGCACTGAGCACCCAGCACCCTGAGCACTGAGCACCCAGCACCCTGAGCACTGAGCACCCAGCACCCTGTGCACTGAGCACACAGCACCCTGAGTACTGAGCACCCAGGACCCTGAGTACTGAGCACTGAGCACGCAGCACCCCGAGCACTGAGCACCCAGCACCCTGAGCACTGAGCACACAGCACCCTGAGCACTGAACACACAGCACCCTGAGTACTGAGCACCTCGAGCACTGAGCACCCAGAACCCTGAGTACTGAGCACCGAGCACCCCGAGCACTGAGCACCCAGCACCCCGAGCACTGAGCACCCAGCACCCCGAGCACTGAGCACCCAGCACCCTGAGTACTGAGCACCCAGCACCCTGAGTACTGAGCACCCAGCACCCTGAGCACTGAGCACCCAGCACCCTGAGCACTGAGCACCCAGCACCCTGAGCACTGAGCACCCAGCACCCTGAGCACTGAGCACACAGCACCCTGAGTACTGAGCACCCAGGACCCTGAGTACTGAGCACTGAGCACGCAGCACCCCGAGCACTGAGCACCCAGCAACCTGAGTACTGAGCACTGAGCACCCAGCACCCCGAGCACTGAGCACCCAGCAACCTGAGCACTGAGCACCCAGCACCCGAGTACTGAGCACCCAGCACAATGAGTACTGAGGACCCAGCACCCTGAATACTGAGCACCCAGCACCCTGAGTAGTGAGCACCCAACGTACTGAGCACCGAGCACCCCGAGCACTGAGCACCCAGCACCCGGAGTACTGAGCACCCAACACCATGAGTACTAAGCACCGAGCACCCTGAGTACTGAGCACCCAGCACCCTGAGCACTGAACACACCCACTCTGAGTAAAGAGCACCTCGCGCACTGAGCACCCAACACCCTGAGCACTGAGTACCCAGCACCCTGAGCACTGAGCACCCAGCACCCTGAGCACTGAGCACACAGCAACCTGAGCACTGAACACACAGCACCCTGAGTACTGAGCACCTCGAGCACTGAGCACCCAGCACCCTGAGTACTGAGCACCGAGCACCCCGAGCACTGAGCACCCAGCACCCCGAGCACTGAGCACCCAGCACCCCGAGCACTGAGCACCCAGCACCCTGAGTACTGAGCACCCAGCACCCTGAGTACTGAGCACCCAGCACCCTGAGCACTGAGTACCCAGCACCCTGAGCACTGAGCACCCAGCACCCTGAGCACTGAGCACACAGCACCCTGAGCACTGAGCACCCAGCACCCTGAGTACTGAGCACTGAGCACCCAGCACCCTGAGTACTGAGCACTGAGCAACCAGCACACCGAGCACTGAGCACCCAGCACCCTGAGCACTGAGCACCCAGCTCCCGAGTACAGAGCACCCAGCACCCTGAGTACTGAGCACCCAGCAACCCGAGTACTGAGCACCCAGCACCCCGAGTACTGAGCACCCAGCACCCTGAGTACTGAGCACCCAGCACCCCGAGCACTGAGCACCCAGCACCCCGAGCACTGAGCACCCAGCACCCTGAGTACTGAGCACCCAGCACCCTGAGCACTGAGCACCCAGCACCCTGAGCACTGAGCACCCAGCACCCTGAGCACTGAGCACCCAGCACCCTGTGCACTGAGCACCCAGCACCATGAGTAGTGAGCACCCAACGTACTGAGCACCGAGCACCCCGAGCACTGAGCACCCAGCACCCTGAGTACTGAGCAACCAGCACCCCGAGCACTGAGAACCCAGCACCCTGGGTACTGAGCTCCGAGCACCCCGAGCACTGAGCACCCAGCGCTCCGAGCACTGAGCACCGAGCACCCTGAGCACTGAGCACCCAGCACCCTGAGTACTGAGCAACCAGCACCCCGAGCACTGAGCACCCAGCACCCTGATCACTGAGCACCCAGCACACTGAGCACTGATCACCCAGCACACTGAGCACTGAGCACCCAGCACCCTGAGTACTGAGCACCCAGCACCCTGAGTACTGAGCACTCAGCACCCTGAGTACTGAGCACCGAGCACCCCAAGCACTGAGCACCCAGCACCCTGAGCACTGAGCACCCTGAGGTCTGAGCACCCAGCACCCTGAGCACTGAGCACCCAGCACCCTGAGTACTGAGCACCGATCACCCTGAGCACTGAGCACCCAGAACCCCGAGCACTGAGCACCCAGCACCCTGAGTACTGAGCACCCAGCACCCCGAGCACTGAGCACCCTGAGTACTGAGCACCGATCACCCTGAGCACTGAGCTCCCAGAACCCTGAGTACTGAGCACCCAGCACCGTGAACACTGAGCACCCAGCACCCTGAGTACTGAGCACCCAGCACCCTGAGCACTGAGCACCCAGCACCCTGAGTACTGAGCACCCAGCACCCTGAGCACTGAGCACCCAGCACGCTAAGTACTGAGCACCCAGCACCCCGAGCACTGAGCACCCAGCACCCCGAGAATGAGCACCCAGCACCCCGAGTACTGAGCACCGAGCACCCTGAGCACTGAGTACCCAGCACGCTGAGCACTGAGCACCCAGCACCCTGAGTACTGAGCACCCAGCACCCTGAGTACTGAGCCCCGAGCACCCTGAGCACTGAGCAACCAGCACCCCGAGTACTGAGCACCCAGCACCCTGAGCACTGAGCACCCAGCACCTTGAGTACTGAGCACCCAGCACCCTGAGTACTGAACACCCAGCTCCCTGAGCACTGAGCACTGAGCACCCTGAGCCCTGAGTACTGAGCACCGAGCACCCCGAGAACTGAGCACCCAGCACCCGGAGTACTGAGCACCCAGCACCCTGAGTACTGAGCACACAGCACCCCGAGAATGAGCACCCAGCACCCAGCGTACTGAGCACCGAGCACCCCGAGCACTGAGCACCCAGCACCCTGAGTACTGAGCACCCAGCACCCCGAGCACTGAGCACCCAGCACCCTGAGTACTGAGCACCCAGCGTACAGAGCACCGAGCACCGAGCACCCTGAGTACTGAGCACCCAGCACTCTGAGCACTGAGCACCCAGCACACTGAGCACTGAGCACCCAGCACCCCGAGCACTGAGCACCCAGCACCCCGAGCACTGAGCCTGAGCACCCTGAGTACTGAGCACTGAGCACCCTGAGTACTGAGCACCGAGCACCCTGAGTACTGAGCACCCAGCACCCCGAGCACTGAGCACCGAGCACCCTGAGTAGTGAGCACCCAGCACCCTGAGCACTGAGCACCCAGCACAACGAGTACTGAGCACCCAGCACCCTGATTACTGAGCACCAAGCACCCCGAGCACTGAGCACCCAGCACCCCGAGCACTGAGCACCCAGCACCCTGAGTACTAAGCACCCAGCACCCTGAGTACTGAGCACCCAGCACCCTGAGTACTGAGCACCCAGCACCACGAGCACTGAGCACCCAGCACCCTGATCACTGAGCACCCAGCACACTGAGCACTGATCACCCAGCACACTGAGCACTGAGCACCCAGCACCCTGAGTACTGAGCACCCAGCACCCTGAGTACTGAGCACTCAGCACCCTGAGTACTGAGCACCGAGCACCCCGAGCACTGAGCACCCAGCACCCTGAGCACTGAGCACCCTGAGGACTGAGCACCCAGCACCCTGAGCACTGAGCACCCAGCACCCTGAGTACTGAGCACCGATCACCCTGAGCACTGAGCACCCAGAACCCCGAGCACTGAGCACCCAGCACCCTGAGTACTGAGCACCCAGCACCCCGAGCACTGAGCACCCAACACCCTGAGCAATGAGCACCCTGAGTACTGAGCACCCAGCACCTTGAGCACTGAGCACCGAGCACCCCGAGAACTGAGCACCCAGCACCCTGAGTACTGAGCACCCAGCACCCTGCGTACTAAGCACCGAGCACCCTGAGTACTGAGCACCCAGCACCCTGAGCACTGAACATACAGCACCCTGAGTAATGAGCACCTTGAGCACTGAGCACCCAGCACCCTGAGTACTGAGCACCGAGCACCCCGAGCACTTAGCACCCAGCACCCCGAGCACTGAGCACCCAGCACCCCGAGCACTGAGCACCCAGCACCCTGAGCACTGAGCACCCAGCACCCTGAGCACTGAGCACACAGCACCCTGAGCACTGAGCACCCAGCACCCTGAGTACTGAGCACTGAGCACCCAGCACCCTGATTACTGAGCACTGAGCACCCAGCACAATGAGCACTGAGCACCCAGCACCCTGAGCACTGAGCACCCAGCTCCCGAGTACAGAGCACCCAGCACCCTGAGTACTGAGCACCCAGCACCCCGAGTACTGAGCACCCAGCACCCCGAGTACTGAGCACCCAGCACCCTGAGTACTGAGCACCCAGCACCCTGAGCACTGAGCACCCAGCACCCCGAGCACTGAGCACCCAGCACCCTGAGTACTGAGCACCCAGCACCCTGAGCACTGAGCACCCAGCACCCTGAGCACTGAGCACCCAGCACCCTGAGCACTGAGCAGCCAGCACCCTGAGTAGTGAGCACCCAACGTACTGAGCACCGAGCACCCCGAGCGCTGAGCACCCAGCACCCTGAGTACTGAGCACCGATCACCCCGAGCACTGAGCACCCAGCACCCTGAGTACTGAGCTCCGAGCACCCCGAGCACTGAGCAACCAGCACCCTGAGTACTGAGCACCGATCACCCCAAGCACTGAGCACCCAGAACCCTGAGTACTGAGCACCCAGCACCCTGAGCACTGAGCACCGAGCACCCTGAGTACTGAACACCCAGCACCCTGAGCACTGAGCACTGAGCACCCTGAGCACTGAGTACTGAGCACCGAGCACACCGAGCACTGAGCACCCAGCACCCGGAGTACTGAGCACCCAGCACCCTGAGTACTAAGCACCGAGCACCCTGAGTACTGAGCACCCAGCACCCTGAACACTGAACATACAGCACCCTGAGTACTGAGCAACTCGAGCACTGAGCACCCAGCACCCTGAGTACTGAGCACCGAGCACCCCGAGCACTGAGCACCCAGCACCCCGAGCACTGAGCACCCAGCACCCCGAGCACTGAGCACCCAGCACCCTGAGCACTGAGCACCCAGCACCCTGAGTACTGAGCACCCAGTACCCTGAGCACTGAGTACCCAGCACCCTGAGCACTGAGCACCCAGCACCCTGAGCAGTGAACACCCAGCACCCTGAGCACTGAGCACCCAGCACCCTGAGTACTGAGCACTGAGCACCTAGCACCCCGAGTACTGAGCACCCAGCACCCTGAGTACTGAGCACTGAGCACCCAGCACCCCGAGCACTGAGCACCCAGCACCCTGAGCACTGAGCACCCAGCACCCGAGTACTGAGCACCCAGCACCCTGAGTACTGAGCACCCAGCTACATGAGTACTGAGCACACAGCACCCAGAGAACTGAGCACCAAACACCCTGAGTACTGAGCACCCAGCACCCTGAGCACTGAGCACCCAGCACCCCGAGTACTGAGCACCGAGCACCCTGAGCACCCAGCACCCTGAGTACTGAGAACCCAGCAACCTGAGCACTGAGCACCCAGCACCCTGAGTACTGAGCACCCAGCACCCTGAGCACTGAGCACCCAGCACCCCGAGAATGAGCACCCAGCACCCCGAGTACTGAGCACCGAGCACCCTGAGCACTGAGTACCCAGCACCCTGAGCAATGAGCACCCAGCACCCTGAGTACTGAGCACCCAGCACCCTGAGTTCTGAGCACCCAGCACCCTGAGCACTGAGCACCGAGCACCCCGAGTACTGAGCACCCAGCCCCCTGAGTACTGAGCACCCAGCACCCTGAGTACTGAACACCCAGCACCCTGAGCACTGAGCACTGAGCACCCTGAGCACTGAGTACTGAGCACCCAGCACCCTGAGCACTGAGCACCCAGCACCCTGAGTAGTGAGCACCCAACGTACTGAGCACCCAGCACCCTGAGCACTGAGCACCCAGCACCCTGAGTACTGAGCACCCAGCACCCTGAGTACTGAACACCCAGCACCCTGAGCACTGAGCACTGAGCACCCTGAGCACTGAGCACCCAGCACCCTGAGCACTGAGCACCCAGCACCTTGAGTACTGAGCACCGAGCACAGCGAGCACTGAGCACCCAGCACCCTGAGCACTGAGCACCCAGCACCCTGAGTACTGAGCACCCAGCACCCTGAGTACTGAGCAACCAGCACCCTGAGCACTGAGCACTGAGCACCCAGCACCCTGAGCACTGAGCACCCAGCACCCCGAGCACTGAACACCCAGCACCCCGAGCACTGAGCACCCAGCAACCTGATCACTGAGCACCCTGTGGACTGAACACCCAGCACCCCGAGCACTGAGCACCCAGCACCCTGAGTACTGAGCACCGATCACCCTGAGCACTGAGCACCCAGCACCCCGAGCACTGAGCACCCAGCACCCTGATTACTGAGCTCCCAGCACCCCGAGCACTGAGCACCTAGTACCCTGAGTACTGAGCACCCTGAGTACTGAGCACCGATCACCCTGAGCACTGAGCTCCCAGCACCCTGAGTACTGAGCACCCAGCACCCTGAGCACTGAGCACCCAGCACCCTGAGTACTGAGCACACAGCACCCTGAGCACTGAGCACCCAGCAGCCTGAGTACTGAGAACCCAGCAACCTGAGCACTGAGCACCCAGCACCCTGAGCACTGAGCACCCAGCACCCCGAGAATGAGCACCCAGCACCCCGAGTACTGAGCACCGAGCACCCTGAGCACTGAGTACCCAGCACCCTGAGCAATGAGCACCCAGCACCCTGAGGACTGAGCACTCAGCACCCTGAGTACTGAGCACCCAGCACCCTGAGCACTGAGCACCGAGCACCCCGAGTACTGAGCACCCAGCCCCCTGAGTACAGAGCACCCAGCACCCTGAGTACTGAACACCCAGCACCCTGAGCACTGAGCACTGAGCACCCTGAGCACTGAGTACTGAGCACCGAGCACACCGAGCACTGAGCACCCAGCACCCGGAGTACTGAGCACCCAGCACCCTGAGTACTAAGCACCGAGCACCCTGAGTACTGAGCACCCAGCACCCTGAACACTGAACATACAGCACCCTGAGTACTGAGCACCTCGAGCACTGAGCACCCAGCACCCTGAGTACTGAGCACCGAGCACCCCGAGCACTGAGCACCCAGCACCCCGAGCACTGAGCACCCAGCACCCCGAGCACTGATCACCCAGCACCCTGAGTACTGAGCACCCAGCACCCTGAGTACTGAGCACCCAGCACCCTGAGCACTGAGTACCCAGCACCCTGAGCACTGAGCACCCAGTACCCTGAGCACTGAGCACACAGCACCCTGAGCACTGAGCACCCAGCACCCTGAGTACTGAGCACTGAGCACCCAGCACCCTGAGTACTGAGCACTGAGCACCCAGCACACCGAGCACTGAGCACCCAGCACCCTGAGCACTGAGCACCCAGCTCCCGAGTACAGAGCACCCAGCACCCTGAGTACTGAGCACCCAGCAACCCGAGTACTGAGCACCCAGCACCCCGAGTACTGAGCACCCAGCACCCTGAGTACTGAGCACCGATCACCCCGAGCACTGAGCACCCAGCACCCTGAGCACTGAGCACCCAACGTACTGAGCACCGAGCACCCCGAGCACTGAGCACCCAGCAACCTGAGTACTGAGCACCGATCACCCCGAGCACTGAGCACCCAGCACCCTGAGTACTGATCTCCGAGCACCCCGAGCACTGAGCACCCAGCACCCTGAGTACTGAGCACCGATCACCCCGAGCACTGAGCACCCAGCACCCTGAGCACTGAGCACCCAGCACCCTGAGTACTGAGCACCCAGCACCCTGAGTACTGAACACCCAGCACCCTGAGCACTGAGCACTGAGCACCCTGAGCACTGAGCACCCAGCACCCTGAGCACTGAGCACCCAGCACCTTGAGTACTGAGCACCGAGCACCCCGAGCACTGAGCACCCAGCACCCTGAGTACTGAGCACCCAGCACACTGAGCACTGAGCACCCAGCACCCTGAGCACTGAGCACCCAGCACCCCGAGCACTGATCACCCAGCACCTTGAGTACTGAGCACCTAGCACCCTGAGCACTGAGCACCCAGCACCCTGAGTACTGAGCACCCAGCACCCTGAGTACTGAGCAACCAGCACCCTGAGCACTGAGCACTGAGCACCCAGCACCCTGAGCACTGAGCACCCAGCACCCCGAGCACTGAACACCCAGCACCCCGAGCACTGAGCACCCAGCAACCTGATCACTGAGCACCCTGTGGACTGAACACCCAGCACCCCGAGCACTGAGCACCCAGCACCCTGAGTACTGAGCACCGATCACCCTGAGCACTGAGCAGCCAGCACCCCGAGCACTGAGCACCCAGCACCCTGATTACTGAGCTCCCAGCACCCCGAGCACTGAGCACCCAGTACCCTGAGTACTGAGCACCCTGAGTACTGAGCACCGATCACCCTGAGCACTGAGCTCCCAGCACCCTGAGTACTGAGCACCCAGCACCCTGAGCACTGAGCACCCAGCACCCTGAGTACTGAGCACACAGCACCCTGAGCACTGAGCACCCAGCAGCCTGAGTACTGAGAACCCAGCAACCTGAGCACTGAGCACCCAGCACCCTGAGTACTGAGCACCCAGCACCCTGAGCACTGAGCACCCAGCACCCCGAGAATGAGCACCCAGCACCCCGAGTACTGAGCACCGAGCACCCTGAGCACTGAGTACCCAGCACCCTGAGAAATGAGCACCCAGCACCCTGAGTACTGAGCACCCAGCACCCTGAGTACTGAGCACCCAGCACCCTGAGCACTGAGCACCGAGCACCCTGAGTACTGAACACCCAGCACCCTGAGCACTGAGCACTGAGCACCCTGAGCACTGAGTACTGAGCACCGAGCACACCGAGCACTGAGCACCCAGCACCCGGAGTACTGAGCACCCAGCACCCTGAGTACTAAGCACCGAGCACCCTGAGTACTGAGCACCCAGCACCCTGAACACTGAACATACAGCACCCTGAGTACTGAGCACCTCGAGCACTGAGCACCCAGCACCCTGAGTACTGAGCACCGAGCACCCCGAGCACTGAGCACCCAGCACCCCGAGCACTGAGCACCCAGCACCCCGAGCACTGAGCACCCAGCACCCTGAGCACTGAGCACCCAGCACCCTGAGTACTGAGCACCCAGTACCCTGAGCACTGAGTACCCAGCACCCTGAGCACTGAGCACCCAGCACCCTGAGCAGTGAACACCCAGCACCCTGAGCACTGAGCACCCAGCACCCTGAGTACTGAGCACTGAGCACCTAGCACCCCGAGTACTGAGCACCCAGCACCCTGAGTACTGAGCACTGAGCACCCAGCACCCCGAGCACTGAGCACCCAGCACCCTGAGCACTGAGCACCCAGCACCCGAGTACTGAGCACCCAGCACCCTGAGTACTGAGCACCCAGCTACATGAGTACTGAGCACACAGCACCCAGAGAACTGAGCACCAAACACCCTGAGTACTGAGCACCCAGCACCCTGAGCACTGAGCACCCAGCACCCCGAGTACTGAGCACCGAGCACCCTGAGCACCCAGCACCCTGAGTACTGAGAACCCAGCAACCTGAGCACTGAGCACCCAGCACCCTGAGTACTGAGCACCCAGCACCCTGAGCACTGAGCACCCAGCACCCCGAGAATGAGCACCCAGCACCCCGAGTACTGAGCACCGAGCACCCTGAGCACTGAGTACCCAGCACCCTGAGCAATGAGCACCCAGCACCCTGAGTACTGAGCACCCAGCACCCTGAGTACAGAGCACCCAGCACCCTGAGCACTGAGCACCGAGCACCCCGAGTACTGAGCACCCAGCCCCCTGAGTACTGAGCACCCAGCACCCTGAGTACTGAACACCCAGCACCCTGAGCACTGAGCACTGAGCACCCTGAGCACTGAGTACTGAGCACCGAGCACACCGAGCACTGAGCACCCAGCACCCGGAGTACTGAGCACCCAGCACCCTGAGCACTGAGCACCCAGCACCCTGAGTAGTGAGCACCCAACGTACTGAGCACCGAGCACCCCGAGCACTGAGCACCCAGCACCCTGAGTACTGAGCACCGATCACCCCGAGCACTGAGCACCCAGCACCCTGAGTACTGAGCTCCGAGCACCCCGAGCACTGAGCACCCAGCACCCTGAGTACTGAGCACCGATCACCCCGAGCACTGAGCACCCAGCACCCTGAGCACTGAGCACCCAGCACCCTGAGTACTGAGCACCCAGCACCCTGAGTACTGAACACCCAGCACCCTGAGCACTGAGCACTGAGCACCCTGAGCACTGAGCACCCAGCACCCTGAGCACTGAGCACCCAGCACCTTGAGTACTGAGCACCGAGCACAGCGAGCACTGAGCACCCAGCACCCTGAGCACTGAGCACCCAGCACCCTGAGTACTGAGCACCCAGCACCCTGAGTACTGAGCAACCAGCACCCTGAGCACTGAGCACTGAGCACCCAGCACCCTGAGCACTGAGCACCCAGCACCCCGAGCACTGAACACCCAGCACCCCGAGCACTGAGCACCCAGCAACCTGATCACTGAGCACCCTGTGGACTGAACACCCAGCACCCCGAGCACTGAGCACCCAGCACCCTGAGTACTGAGCACCGATCACCCTGAGCACTGAGCACCCAGCACCCCGAGCACTGAGCACCCAGCACCCTGATTACTGAGCTCCCAGCACCCCGAGCACTGAGCACCCAGTACCCTGAGTACTGAGCACCCTGAGTACTGAGCACCGATCACCCTGAGCACTGAGCTCCCAGCACCCTGAGTACTGAGCACCCAGCACCCTGAGCACTGAGCACCCAGCAGCCTGAGTACTGAGAACCCAGCAACCTGAGCACTGAGCACCCAGCACCCTGAGTACTGAGCACCCAGCACCCTGAGCACTGAGCACCCAGCACCCCGAGAATGAGCACCCAGCACCCCGAGTACTGAGCACCGAGCACCCTGAGCACTGAGTACCCAGCACCCTGAGCAATGAGCACCGAGCACCCTGAGGACTGAGCACTCAGCACCCTGAGTACTGAGCACCCAGCACCCTGAGCACTGAGCACCGAGAACCCCGAGTACTGAGCACCCAGCCCCCTGAGTACAGAGCACCCACCACCCTGAGTACTGAACACCCAGCACCCTGAGCACTGAGCACTGAGCACCCTGAGCACTGAGTACTGAGCACCGAGCACACCGAGCACTGAGCACCCAGCACCCGGAGTACTGAGCACCCAGCACCCTGAGTACTAAGCACCGAGCACCCTGAGTACTGAGCACCCAGCACCCTGAACACTGAACATACAGCACCCTGAGTACTGAGCACCTCGAGCACTGAGCACCCAGCACCCTGAGTACTGAGCACCGAGCACCCCGAGCACTGAGCACCCAGCACCCCGAGCACTGAGCACCCAGCACCCCGAGCACTGAGCACCCAGCACCCTGAGCACTGAGCAACCAGCACCCTGAGTACTGAGCACCCAGTACCCTGAGCACTGAGTACCCAGCACCCTGAGCACTGAGCACCCAGCACCCTGAGCAGTGAACACCCAGCACCCTGAGCACTGAGCACCCAGCACCCTGAGTACTGAGCACTGAGCACCTAGCACCCCGAGTACTGAGCACCCAGCACCCTGAGTACTGAGCACTGAGCACCCAGCACCCCGAGCACTGAGCACCCAGCACCCTGAGCACTGAGCACCCAGCACCCGAGTACTGAGCACCCAGCACCCTGAGTACTGAGCACCCAGCTACCTGAGTACTGAGCACACAGCACCCAGAGAACTGAGCACCCAACACCCTGAGTACTGAGCACCCAGCACCCTGAGCACTGAGCACCCAGCACCCCGAGCACTGAGCACCCAGCACCCTGAGTACTGAGGACCCAGCACCCTGAGCACTGAGCACCCAGCACCCTGAGCACTGAGCACCCAGCACCCTGAGCACTGAGCACACAGCACCCTGAGTACTGAGCACCCAGGACCCTGAGTACTGAGCACTGAGCACGCAGCACCCCGAGCACTGAGCACCCAGCAACCTGAGTACTGAGCACTGAGCACCCAGCACCCCGAGCACTGAGCACCCAGCAACCTGAGCACTGAGCACCCAGCACCCGAGTACTGAGCACCCAGCACAATGAGTACTGAGGACCCAGCACCCTGAATACTGAGCACCCAGCACCCTGAGTAGTGAGCACCCAACGTACTGAGCAACGAGCACCCCGAGCAATGAGCACCCAGCACCCGGAGTACTGAGCACCCAGCACCATGAGTACTAAGCACCGAGCACCCTGAGTACTGAGCACCCAGCACCCTGAGCACTGAACACACAGCACTCTGAGTAAAGAGCACCTCGCGCACTGAGCACCCAACACCCTGAGCACTGAGTACCCAGCACCCTGAGCACTGAGCACCCAGCACCCTGAGCACTGAGCACACAGCACCCTGAGCACTGAACACACAGCACCCTGAGTACTGAGCACCTCGAGCACTGAGCACCCAGCACCCTGAGTACTGAGCACCGAGCACCCCGAGCACTGAGCACCCAGCACCCCGAGCACTGAGCACCCAGCACCCCGAGCACTGAGCACCCAGCACCCTGAGTACTGAGCACCCAGCACCCTGAGTACTGAGCACCCAGCACCCTGAGCACTGAGTACCCAGCACCCTGAGCACTGAGCACCCAGCACCCTGAGCACTGAGCACACAGCACCCTGAGCACTGAGCACCCAGCACCCTGAGTACTGAGCACTGAGCACCCAGCACCCTGAGTACTGAGCACTGAGCACCCAGCACACCGAGCACTGAGCACCCAGCACCCTGAGCACTGAGCACCCAGCTCCCGAGTACAGAGCACCCAGCACCCTTAGTACTGAGCACCCAGCAACCCGAGTACTCAGCACCCAGCACCCCGAGTACTGAGCACCCAGCACCCTGAGTACTGAGCACCCAGCACCCCGAGCACTGAGCACCCAGCACCCCGAGCACTGAGCACCCAGCACCCTGAGTACTGAGCACCCAGCACCCTGAGCACTGAGCACCCAGCACCCTGAGCACTGAGCACCCAGCACCCTGAGCACTGAGCACCCAGCACCCTGTGCACTGAGCACACAGCACCCTGAGTACTGAGCACCCAGGACCCTGAGTACTGAGCACTGAGCACGCAGCACCCCGAGCACTGAGCACCCAGCACACTGAGCACTGAGCACACAGCACCCTGAGCACTGAACACACAGCACCCTGAGTACTGAGCACCTCGAGCACTGAGCACCCAGCACCCTGAGTACTGAGCACCGAGCACCCCGAGCACTGAGCACCCAGCACCCTGAGCACTGAGCACCCAGCACCCGAGTACTGAGCACCCAGCACCCTGAGTACTGAGCACCCAGCTACATGAGTACTGAGCACACAGCACCCAGAGAACTGAGCACCAAACACCCTGAGTACTGAGCACCCAGCACCCTGAGCACTGAGCACCCAGCACCCCGAGTACTGAGCACCGAGCACCCTGAGCACCCAGCACCCTGAGTACTGAGAACCCAGCAACCTGAGCACTGAGCACCCAGCAACCTGAGTTCTGAGCACCCAGCACCCTGAGCACTGAGCACCCAGCACCCCGAGAATGAGCACCCAGCACCCCGAGTACTGAGCACCGAGCACCCTGAGCACTGAGTACCCAGCACCCTGAGCAATGAGCACCCAGCACCCTGAGTACTGAGCACCCAGCACCCTGAGTACTGAGCACCCAGCACCCTGAGCACTGAGCACCGAGCACGCCGAGTACTGAGCACCCAGCCCCCTGAGTACTGAGCACCCAGCACCCTGAGTACTGAACACACAGCACCCTGAGCACTGAGCACTGAGCACCCTGAGCACTGAGTACTGAGCACCGAGCACACCGAGCACTGAGCACCCAGCACCCGGAGTACTGAGCACCCAGCACCCTGAGCACTGAGCACCCAGCACCCTGAGTAGTGAGCACCCAACGTACTGAGCACCGAGCACCCCGAGCACTGAGCACCCAGCACCCTGAGTACTGAGCACCGATCACCCCGAGCACTGAGCACCCAGCACCCTGAGTACTGAGCTCCGAGCACCCCGAGCACTGAGCACCCAGCACCCTGAGTACTGAGCACCGATCACCCCGAGCACTGAGCACCCAGCACCCTGAGCACTGAGCACCCAGCACCCTGAGTACTGAGCACCCAGCACCCTGAGTACTGAACACCCAGCACCCTGAGCACTGAGCACTGAGCACCCTGAGCACTGAGCACCCAGCACCCTGAGCACTGAGCACCCAGCACCTTGAGTACTGAGCACCGAGCACAGCGAGCACTGAGCACCCAGCACCCTGAGCACTGAGCACCCAGCACCCTGAGTACTGAGCACCCAGCACCCTGAGTACTGAGCAACCAGCACCCTGAGCACTGAGCACTGAGCACCCAGCACCCTGAGCACTGAGCACCCAGCACCCCGAGCACTGAACACCCAGCACCCCGAGCACTGAGCACCCAGCAACCTGATCACTGAGCACCCTGTGGACTGAACACCCAGCACCCCGAGCACTGAGCACCCAGCACCCTGAGTACTGAGCACCGATCACCCTGAGCACTGAGCACCCAGCACCCCGAGCACTGAGCACCCAGCACCCTGATTACTGAGCTCCCAGCACCCCGAGCACTGAGCACCCAGTACCCTGAGTACTGAGCACCCTGAGTACTGAGCACCGATCACCCTGAGCACTGAGCTCCCAGCACCCTGAGTACTGAGCACCCAGCACCCTGAGCACTGAGCACCCAGCAGCCTGAGTACTGAGAACCCAGCAACCTGAGCACTGAGCACCCAGCACCCTGAGTACTGAGCACCCAGCACCCTGAGCACTGAGCACCCAGCACCCCGAGAATGAGCACCCAGCACCCCGAGTACTGAGCACCGAGCACCCTGAGCACTGAGTACCCAGCACCCTGAGCAATGAGCACCCAGCACCCTGAGGACTGAGCACTCAGCACCCTGAGTACTGAGCACCCAGCACCCTGAGCACTGAGCACCGAGAACCCCGAGTACTGAGCACCCAGCCCCCTGAGTACAGAGCACCCAGCACCCTGAGTACTGAACACCCAGCACCCTGAGCACTGAGCACTGAGCACCCTGAGCACTGAGTACTGAGCACCGAGCACACCGAGCACTGAGCACCCAGCACCCGGAGTACTGAGCACCCAGCACCCTGAGTACTAAGCACCGAGCACCCTGAGTACTGAGCACCCAGCAACCTGAACACTGAACATACAGCACCCTGAGTACTGAGCACCTCGAGCACTGAGCACCCAGCACCCTGAGTACTGAGCACCGAGCACCCCGAGCACTGAGCACCCAGCACCCCGAGCACTGAGCACCCAGCACCCCGAGCACTGAGCACCCAGCACCCTGAGCACTGAGCAACCAGCACCCTGAGTACTGAGCACCCAGTACCCTGAGCACTGAGTACCCAGCACCCTGAGCACTGAGCACCCAGCACCCTGAGCAGTGAACACCCAGCACCCTGAGCACTGAGCACCCAGCACCCTGAGTACTGAGCACTGAGCACCTAGCACCCCGAGTACTGAGCACCCAGCACCCTGAGTACTGAGCACTGAGCACCCAGCACCCCGAGCACTGAGCACCCAGCACCCTGAGCACTGAGCACCCAGCACCCGAGTACTGAGCACCCAGCACCCTGAGTACTGAGCACCCAGCTACCTGAGTACTGAGCACACAGCACCCAGAGAACTGAGCACCCAACACCCTGAGTACTGAGCACCCAGCACCCTGAGCACTGAGCACCCAGCACCCCGAGCACTGAGCACCCAGCACCCTGAGTACTGAGCACCCAGCACCCTGAGCACTGAGCACCCAGCACCCTGAGCACTGAGCACCCAGCACCCTGAGCACTGAGCACACAGCACCCTGAGTACTGAGCACCCAGGACCCTGAGTACTGAGCACTGAGCACGCAGCACCCCGAGCACTGAGCACCCAGCAACCTGAGTACTGAGCACTGAGCACCCAGCACCCCGAGCACTGAGCACCCAGCACCCTGAGCACTGAGCACCCAGCACCCGAGTACTGAGCACCCAGCACAATGAGTACTGAGGACCCAGCACCCTGAATACTGAGCACCCAGCACCCTGAGTAGTGAGCACCCAACGTACTGAGCAACGAGCACCCCGAGCAATGAGCACCCAGCACCCGGAGTACTGAGCACCCAGCACCATGAGTACTAAGCACCGAGCACCCTGAGTACTGAGCACCCAGCACCCTGAGCACTGAACACACAGCACTCTGAGTAAAGAGCACCTCGCGCACTGAGCACCCAACACCCTGAGCACTGAGTACCCAGCACCCTGAGCACTGAGCACCCAGCACCCTGAGCACTGAGCACACAGCACCCTGAGCACTGAACACACAGCACCCTGAGTACTGAGCACCTCGAGCACTGAGCACCCAGCACCCTGAGTACTGAGCACCGAGCACCCCGAGCACTGAGCACCCAGCACCCCGAGCACTGAGCACCCAGCACCCCGAGCACTGAGCACCCAGCACCCTGAGTACTGAGCACCCAGCACCCTGAGTACTGAGCACCCAGCACCCTGAGCACTGAGTACCCAGCACCCTGAGCACTGAGCACCCAGCACCCTGAGCACTGAGCACACAGCACCCTGAGCACTGAGCACCCAGCACCCTGAGTACTGAGCACTGAGCACCCAGCACCCTGAGTACTGAGCACTGAGCACCCAGCACACCGAGCACTGAGCACCCAGCACCCTGAGCACTGAGCACCCAGCTCCCGAGTACAGAGCACCCAGCACCCTTAGTACTGAGCACCCAGCAACCCGAGTACTCAGCACCCAGCACCCCGAGTACTGAGCACCCAGCACCCTGAGTACTGAGCACCCAGCACCCCGAGCACTGAGCACCCAGCACCCCGAGCACTGAGCACCCAGCACCCTGAGTACTGAGCACCCAGCACCCTGAGCACTGAGCACCCAGCACCCTGAGCACTGAGCACCCAGCACCCTGAGCACTGAGCACCCAGCACCCTGTGCACTGAGCACACAGCACCCTGAGTACTGAGCACCCAGGACCCTGAGTACTGAGCACTGAGCACGCAGCACCCCGAGCACTGAGCACCCAGCACCCTGAGCACTGAGCACACAGCACCCTGAGCACTGAACACACAGCACCCTGAGTACTGAGCACCTCGAGCACTGAGCACCCAGCACCCTGAGTACTGAGCACCGAGCACCCCGAGCACTGAGCACCCAGCACCCCGAGCACTGAGCACCCAGCACCCCGAGCACTGAGCACCCAGCACCCTGAGTACTGAGCACCCAGCACCCTGAGTACTGAGCACCCAGCACCCTGAGCACTGAGCCTGAGCACCCTGAGTACTGAGCACTGAGCACCCTGAGTACTGAGCACCGAGCACCCCGAGAACTGAGCACCCAGCACCCGGAGTACTGAGCACCCAGCACCCTGAGTACTGAGCACACAGCACCCCGAGAATGAGCACCCAGCACCCAGCGTACTGAGCACCGAGCACCCCGAGCACTGAGCACCCAGCACCCTGCGTACTGAGCACCCAGCACCCCGAGCACTGAGCACCCAGCACCCTGAGTACTGAGCACCCAGCGTACAGAGCACCGAGCACCGAGCACCCTGAGTACTGAGCACCCAGCACTCTGAGCACTGAGCACCCAGCACACTGAGCACTGAGCACCCAGCACCCCGAGCACTGAGCACCCAGCACCCCGAGCACTGAGCCTGAGCACCCTGAGTACTGAGCACTGAGCACCCTGAGTACTGAGCACCGAGCACCCTGAGTACTGAGCACCCAGCACCCCGAGCACTGAGCACCGAGCACCCTGAGTAGTGAGCACCCAGCACCCTGAGCACTGAGCACCCAGCACAACGAGTACTGAGCACCCAGCACCCTGATTACTGAGCACCAAGCACCCCGAGCACTGAGCACCCAGCACCCCGAGCACTGAGCACCCAGCACCCTGAGTACTAAGCACCCAGCACCCTGAGTACTGAGCACCCAGCACCCTGAGTACTGAGCACCCAGCACCACGAGCACTGAGCACCCAGCACCCTGATCACTGAGCACCCAGCACACTGAGCACTGATCACCCAGCACACTGAGCACTGAGCACCCAGCACCCTGAGTACTGAGCACCCAGCACCCTGAGTACTGAGCACTCAGCACCCTGAGTACTGAGCACCGAGCGCCCCGAGCACTGAGCACCCAGCACCCTGAGCACTGAGCACCCTGAGGACTGAGCACCCAGCACCCTGAGCACTGAGCACCCAGCACCCTGAGTACTGAGCACCGATCACCCTGAGCACTGAGCACCCAGAACCCCGAGCACTGAGCACCCAGCACCCTGAGTACTGAGCACCCAGCACCCCGAGCACTGAGCACCCAACACCCTGAGCACTGAGCACCCAGCACCCTGAGCACTGAGCACACAGCACCCTGAGCACTGAGCACCCAGCACCCTGAGTACTGAGCACTGAGCACCCAGCACCCTTAGTACTGAGCACTGAGCACCCAGCACACCGAGCACTGAGCACCCAGCACCCTGAGCACTGAGCACCCAGCTCCCGAGTACAGAGCACCCAGCACCCTGAGTACTGAGCACCCAGCAACCCGAGTACTGAGCACCCAGCACCCCGAGTACTGAGCACCCAGCACATTGAGTACTGAGCACCCAGCACCCCGAGCACTGAGCACCCAGCACCCCGAGCACTGAGCACCCAGCACCCTGAGTACTGAGCACCCAGCACCCTGAGCACTGAGCACCCAGCACCCTGAGCACTGAGCACCCAGCACCCTGAGCACTGAGCACCCAGCACCCTGTGCACTGAGCACACAGCACCCTGAGTACTGAGCACCCAGGACCCTGAGTACTGAGCACTGAGCACGCAGCACCCCGAGCACTGAGCACCCAGCACCCTGAGCACTGAGCACACAGCACCCTGAGCACTGAACACACAGCACCCTGAGTACTGAGCACCTCGAGCACTGAGCACCCAGAACCCTGAGTACTGAGCACCGAGCACCCCGAGCACTGAGCACCCAGCACCCCGAGCACTGAGCACCCAGCACCCCGAGCACTGAGCACCCAGCACCCTGAGTACTGAGCACCCAGCACCCTGAGTACTGAGCACCCAGCACCCTGAGCACTGAGCACCCAGCACCCTGAGCACTGAGCACCCAGCACCCTGAGCACTGAGCACCCAGCACCCTGAGCACTGAGCACACAGCACCCTGAGTACTGAGCACCCAGGACCCTGAGTACTGAGCACTGAGCACGCAGCACCCCGAGCACTGAGCACCCAGCAACCTGAGTACTGAGCACTGAGCACCCAGCACCCCGAGCACTGAGCACCCAGCAACCTGAGCACTGAGCACCCAGCACCCGAGTACTGAGCACCCAGCACAATGAGTACTGAGGACCCAGCACCCTGAATACTGAGCACCCAGCACCCTGAGTAGTGAGCACCCAACGTACTGAGCACCGAGCACCCCGAGCACTGAGCACCCAGCACCCGGAGTACTGAGCACCCAACACCATGAGTACTAAGCACCGAGCACCCTGAGTACTGAGCACCCAGCACCCTGAGCACTGAACACACCCACTCTGAGTAAAGAGCACCTCGCGCACTGAGCACCCAACACCCTGAGCACTGAGTACCCAGCACCCTGAGCACTGAGCACCCAGCACCCTGAGCACTGAGCACACAGCAACCTGAGCACTGAACACACAGCACCCTGAGTACTGAGCACCTCGAGCACTGAGCACCCAGCACCCTGAGTACTGAGCACCGAGCACCCCGAGCACTGAGCACCCAGCACCCCGAGCACTGAGCACCCAGCACCCCGAGCACTGAGCACCCAGCACCCTGAGTACTGAGCACCCAGCACCCTGAGTACTGAGCACCCAGCACCCTGAGCACTGAGTACCCAGCACCCTGAGCACTGAGCACCCAGCACCCTGAGCACTGAGCACACAGCACCCTGAGCACTGAGCACCCAGCACCCTGAGTACTGAGCACTGAGCACCCAGCACCCTGAGTACTGAGCACTGAGCACCCAGCACACCGAGCACTGAGCACCCAGCACCCTGAGCACTGAGCACCCAGCTCCCGAGTACAGAGCACCCAGCACCCTGAGTACTGAGCACCCAGCAACCCGAGTACTGAGCACCCAGCACCCCGAGTACTGAGCACCCAGCACCCTGAGTACTGAGCACCCAGCACCCCGAGCACTGAGCACCCAGCACCCCGAGCACTGAGCACCCAGCACCCTGAGTACTGAGCACCCAGCACCCTGAGCACTGAGCACCCAGCACCCTGAGCACTGAGCACCCAGCACCCTGAGCACTGAGCACCCAGCACCCTGTGCACTGAGCACCCAGCACCATGAGTAGTGAGCACCCAACGTACTGAGCACCGAGCACCCCGAGCACTGAGCACCCAGCACCCTGAGTACTGAGCAACCAGCACCCCGAGCACTGAGAACCCAGCACCCTGGGTACTGAGCTCCGAGCACCCCGAGCACTGAGCACCCAGCGCTCCGAGCACTGAGCACCGAGCACCCTGAGCACTGAGCACCCAGCACCCTGAGTACTGAGCAACCAGCACCCCGAGCACTGAGCACCCAGCACCCTGATCACTGAGCACCCAGCACACTGAGCACTGATCACCCAGCACACTGAGCACTGAGCACCCAGCACCCTGAGTACTGAGCACCCAGCACCCTGAGTACTGAGCACTCAGCACCCTGAGTACTGAGCACCGAGCACCCCAAGCACTGAGCACCCAGCACCCTGAGCACTGAGCACCCTGAGGTCTGAGCACCCAGCACCCTGAGCACTGAGCACCCAGCACCCTGAGTACTGAGCACCGATCACCCTGAGCACTGAGCACCCAGAACCCCGAGCACTGAGCACCCAGCACCCTGAGTACTGAGCACCCAGCACCCCGAGCACTGAGCACCCTGAGTACTGAGCACCGATCACCCTGAGCACTGAGCTCCCAGAACCCTGAGTACTGAGCACCCAGCACCGTGAACACTGAGCACCCAGCACCCTGAGTACTGAGCACCCAGCACCCTGAGCACTGAGCACCCAGCACCCTGAGTACTGAGCACCCAGCACCCTGAGCACTGAGCACCCAGCACGCTAAGTACTGAGCACCCAGCACCCCGAGCACTGAGCACCCAGCACCCCGAGAATGAGCACCCAGCACCCCGAGTACTGAGCACCGAGCACCCTGAGCACTGAGTACCCAGCACGCTGAGCACTGAGCACCCAGCACCCTGAGTACTGAGCACCCAGCACCCTGAGTACTGAGCCCCGAGCACCCTGAGCACTGAGCAACCAGCACCCCGAGTACTGAGCACCCAGCACCCTGAGCACTGAGCACCCAGCACCTTGAGTACTGAGCACCCAGCACCCTGAGTACTGAACACCCAGCTCCCTGAGCACTGAGCACTGAGCACCCTGAGCCCTGAGTACTGAGCACCGAGCACCCCGAGAACTGAGCACCCAGCACCCGGAGTACTGAGCACCCAGCACCCTGAGTACTGAGCACACAGCACCCCGAGAATGAGCACCCAGCACCCAGCGTACTGAGCACCGAGCACCCCGAGCACTGAGCACCCAGCACCCTGAGTACTGAGCACCCAGCACCCCGAGCACTGAGCACCCAGCACCCTGAGTACTGAGCACCCAGCGTACAGAGCACCGAGCACCGAGCACCCTGAGTACTGAGCACCCAGCACTCTGAGCACTGAGCACCCAGCACACTGAGCACTGAGCACCCAGCACCCCGAGCACTGAGCACCCAGCACCCCGAGCACTGAGCCTGAGCACCCTGAGTACTGAGCACTGAGCACCCTGAGTACTGAGCACCGAGCACCCTGAGTACTGAGCACCCAGCACCCCGAGCACTGAGCACCGAGCACCCTGAGTAGTGAGCACCCAGCACCCTGAGCACTGAGCACCCAGCACAACGAGTACTGAGCACCCAGCACCCTGATTACTGAGCACCAAGCACCCCGAGCACTGAGCACCCAGCACCCCGAGCACTGAGCACCCAGCACCCTGAGTACTAAGCACCCAGCACCCTGAGTACTGAGCACCCAGCACCCTGAGTACTGAGCACCCAGCACCACGAGCACTGAGCACCCAGCACCCTGATCACTGAGCACCCAGCACACTGAGCACTGATCACCCAGCACACTGAGCACTGAGCACCCAGCACCCTGAGTACTGAGCACCCAGCACCCTGAGTACTGAGCACTCAGCACCCTGAGTACTGAGCACCGAGCACCCCGAGCACTGAGCACCCAGCACCCTGAGCACTGAGCACCCTGAGGACTGAGCACCCAGCACCCTGAGCACTGAGCACCCAGCACCCTGAGTACTGAGCACCGATCACCCTGAGCACTGAGCACCCAGAACCCCGAGCACTGAGCACCCAGCACCCTGAGTACTGAGCACCCAGCACCCCGAGCACTGAGCACCCAACACCCTGAGCAATGAGCACCCTGAGTACTGAGCACCCAGCACCTTGAGCACTGAGCACCGAGCACCCCGAGAACTGAGCACCCAGCACCCTGAGTACTGAGCACCCAGCACCCTGCGTACTAAGCACCGAGCACCCTGAGTACTGAGCACCCAGCACCCTGAGCACTGAACATACAGCACCCTGAGTAATGAGCACCTTGAGCACTGAGCACCCAGCACCCTGAGTACTGAGCACCGAGCACCCCGAGCACTTAGCACCCAGCACCCCGAGCACTGAGCACCCAGCACCCCGAGCACTGAGCACCCAGCACCCTGAGCACTGAGCACCCAGCACCCTGAGCACTGAGCACACAGCACCCTGAGCACTGAGCACCCAGCACCCTGAGTACTGAGCACTGAGCACCCAGCACCCTGATTACTGAGCACTGAGCACCCAGCACAATGAGCACTGAGCACCCAGCACCCTGAGCACTGAGCACCCAGCTCCCGAGTACAGAGCACCCAGCACCCTGAGTACTGAGCACCCAGCACCCCGAGTACTGAGCACCCAGCACCCCGAGTACTGAGCACCCAGCACCCTGAGTACTGAGCACCCAGCACCCTGAGCACTGAGCACCCAGCACCCCGAGCACTGAGCACCCAGCACCCTGAGTACTGAGCACCCAGCACCCTGAGTACTGAGCACCCAGCACCCTGAGCACTGAGCACCCAGCACCCTGAGCACTGAGCACCCAGCACCCTGAGCACTGAGCACCCAGCACCCTGAGCACTGAGCACACAGCACCCTGAGTACTGAGCACCCAGGACCCTGAGTACTGAGCACTGAGCACGCAGCACCCCGAGCACTGAGCACCCAGCAACCTGAGTACTGAGCACTGAGCACCCAGCACCCCGAGCACTGAGCACCCAGCAACCTGAGCACTGAGCACCCAGCACCCGAGTACTGAGCACCCAGCACAATGAGTACTGAGGACCCAGCACCCTGAATACTGAGCACCCAGCACCCTGAGTAGTGAGCACCCAACGTACTGAGCACCGAGCACCCCGAGCACTGAGCACCCAGCACCCGGAGTACTGAGCACCCAACACCATGAGTACTAAGCACCGAGCACCCTGAGTACTGAGCACCCAGCACCCTGAGCACTGAACACACCCACTCTGAGTAAAGAGCACCTCGCGCACTGAGCACCCAACACCCTGAGCACTGAGTACCCAGCACCCTGAGCACTGAGCACCCAGCACCCTGAGCACTGAGCACACAGCAACCTGAGCACTGAACACACAGCACCCTGAGTACTGAGCACCTCGAGCACTGAGCACCCAGCACCCTGAGTACTGAGCACCGAGCACCCCGAGCACTGAGCACCCAGCACCCCGAGCACTGAGCACCCAGCACCCCGAGCACTGAGCACCCAGCACCCTGAGTACTGAGCACCCAGCACCCTGAGTACTGAGCACCCAGCACCCTGAGCACTGAGTACCCAGCACCCTGAGCACTGAGCACCCAGCACCCTGAGCACTGAGCACACAGCACCCTGAGCACTGAGCACCCAGCACCCTGAGTACTGAGCACTGAGCACCCAGCACCCTGAGTACTGAGCACTGAGCACCCAGCACACCGAGCACTGAGCACCCAGCACCCTGAGCACTGAGCACCCAGCTCCCGAGTACAGAGCACCCAGCACCCTGAGTACTGAGCACCCAGCAACCCGAGTACTGAGCACCCAGCACCCCGAGTACTGAGCACCCAGCACCCTGAGTACTGAGCACCCAGCACCCCGAGCACTGAGCACCCAGCACCCCGAGCACTGAGCACCCAGCACCCTGAGTACTGAGCACCCAGCACCCTGAGCACTGAGCACCCAGCACCCTGAGCACTGAGCACCCAGCACCCTGAGCACTGAGCACCCAGCACCCTGTGCACTGAGCACCCAGCACCATGAGTAGTGAGCACCCAACGTACTGAGCACCGAGCACCCCGAGCACTGAGCACCCAGCACCCTGAGTACTGAGCAACCAGCACCCCGAGCACTGAGAACCCAGCACCCTGGGTACTGAGCTCCGAGCACCCCGAGCACTGAGCACCCAGCGCTCCGAGCACTGAGCACCGAGCACCCTGAGCACTGAGCACCCAGCACCCTGAGTACTGAGCAACCAGCACCCCGAGCACTGAGCACCCAGCACCCTGATCACTGAGCACCCAGCACA
This sequence comes from Microtus oregoni, assembly GCF_018167655.1. NCBI lineage: Eukaryota > Metazoa > Chordata > Mammalia > Rodentia > Cricetidae > Microtus > Microtus oregoni. Next base: position 9,574,242 of record NW_024543811.1, on the reverse strand, counting down.
CTGAGCACTGATCACCCAGCACACTGAGCACTGAGCACCCAGCACCCTGAGTACTGAGCACCCAGCACCCTGAGTACTGAGCACTCAGCACCCTGAGTACTGAGCACCGAGCACCCCAAGCACTGAGCACCCAGCACCCTGAGCACTGAGCACCCTGAGGTCTGAGCACCCAGCACCCTGAGCACTGAGCACCCAGCACCCTGAGTACTGAGCACCGATCACCCTGAGCACTGAGCACCCAGAACCCCGAGCACTGAGCACCCAGCACCCTGAGTACTGAGCACCCAGCACCCCGAGCACTGAGCACCCTGAGTACTGAGCACCGATCACCCTGAGCACTGAGCTCCCAGAACCCTGAGTACTGAGCACCCAGCACCGTGAACACTGAGCACCCAGCACCCTGAGTACTGAGCACCCAGCACCCTGAGCACTGAGCACCCAGCACCCTGAGTACTGAGCACCCAGCACCCTGAGCACTGAGCACCCAGCACGCTAAGTACTGAGCACCCAGCACCCCGAGCACTGAGCACCCAGCACCCCGAGAATGAGCACCCAGCACCCCGAGTACTGAGCACCGAGCACCCTGAGCACTGAGTACCCAGCACGCTGAGCACTGAGCACCCAGCACCCTGAGTACTGAGCACCCAGCACCCTGAGTACTGAGCCCCGAGCACCCTGAGCACTGAGCAACCAGCACCCCGAGTACTGAGCACCCAGCACCCTGAGCACTGAGCACCCAGCACCTTGAGTACTGAGCACCCAGCACCCTGAGTACTGAACACCCAGCTCCCTGAGCACTGAGCACTGAGCACCCTGAGCCCTGAGTACTGAGCACCGAGCACCCCGAGAACTGAGCACCCAGCACCCGGAGTACTGAGCACCCAGCACCCTGAGTACTGAGCACACAGCACCCCGAGAATGAGCACCCAGCACCCAGCGTACTGAGCACCGAGCACCCCGAGCACTGAGCACCCAGCACCCTGAGTACTGAGCACCCAGCACCCCGAGCACTGAGCACCCAGCACCCTGAGTACTGAGCACCCAGCGTACAGAGCACCGAGCACCGAGCACCCTGAGTACTGAGCACCCAGCACTCTGAGCACTGAGCACCCAGCACACTGAGCACTGAGCACCCAGCACCCCGAGCACTGAGCACCCAGCACCCCGAGCACTGAGCCTGAGCACCCTGAGTACTGAGCACTGAGCACCCTGAATACTGAGCACCGAGCACCCTGAGTACTGAGCACCCAGCACCCCGAGCACTGAGCACCGAGCACCCTGAGTAGTGAGCACCCAGCACCCTGAGCACTGAGCACCCAGCACAACGAGTACTGAGCACCCAGCACCCTGATTACTGAGCACCAAGCACCCCGAGCACTGAGCACCCAGCACCCCGAGCACTGAGCACCCAGCACCCTGAGTACTAAGCACCCAGCACCCTGAGTACTGAGCACCCAGCACCCTGAGTACTGAGCACCCAGCACCACGAGCACTGAGCACCCAGCACCCTGATCACTGAGCACCCAGCACACTGAGCACTGATCACCCAGCACACTGAGCACTGAGCACCCAGCACCCTGAGTACTGAGCACCCAGCACCCTGAGTACTGAGCACTCAGCACCCTGAGTACTGAGCACCGAGCACCCCGAGCACTGAGCACCCAGCACCCTGAGCACTGAGCACCCTGAGGACTGAGCACCCAGCACCCTGAGCACTGAGCACCCAGCACCCTGAGTACTGAGCACCGATCACCCTGAGCACTGAGCACCCAGAACCCCGAGCACTGAGCACCCAGCACCCTGAGTACTGAGCACCCAGCACCCCGAGCACTGAGCACCCAACACCCTGAGCAATGAGCACCCTGAGTACTGAGCACCCAGCACCTTGAGCACTGAGCACCGAGCACCCCGAGAACTGAGCACCCAGCACCCTGAGTACTGAGCACCCAGCACCCTGCGTACTAAGCACCGAGCACCCTGAGTACTGAGCACCCAGCACCCTGAGCACTGAACATACAGCACCCTGAGTAATGAGCACCTTGAGCACTGAGCACCCAGCACCCTGAGTACTGAGCACCGAGCACCCCGAGCACTTAGCACCCAGCACCCCGAGCACTGAGCACCCAGCACCCCGAGCACTGAGCACCCAGCACCCTGAGCACTGAGCACCCAGCACCCTGAGCACTGAGCACACAGCACCCTGAGCACTGAGCACCCAGCACCCTGAGTACTGAGCACTGAGCACCCAGCACCCTGATTACTGAGCACTGAGCACCCAGCACAATGAGCACTGAGCACCCAGCACCCTGAGCACTGAGCACCCAGCTCCCGAGTACAGAGCACCCAGCACCCTGAGTACTGAGCACCCAGCACCCCGAGTACTGAGCACCCAGCACCCCGAGTACTGAGCACCCAGCACCCTGAGTACTGAGCACCCAGCACCCTGAGCACTGAGCACCCAGCACCCCGAGCACTGAGCACCCAGCACCCTGAGTACTGAGCACCCAGCACCCTGAGCACTGAGCACCCAGCACCCTGAGCACTGAGCACCCAGCACCCTGAGCACTGAGCAGCCAGCACCCTGAGTAGTGAGCACCCAACGTACTGAGCACCGAGCACCCCGAGCGCTGAGCACCCAGCACCCTGAGTACTGAGCACCGATCACCCCGAGCACTGAGCACCCAGCACCCTGAGTACTGAGCTCCGAGCACCCCGAGCACTGAGCAACCAGCACCCTGAGTACTGAGCACCGATCACCCCAAGCACTGAGCACCCAGAACCCTGAGCACTGAGCACCCAGCACCCTGAGTACTGAGCACCCAGCACCCTGAGTACTGAGCACCGAGCACCCCGAGCACTGAGCAGCCAGCACCCTGAGTACTGAGCACCCAGCACCCTGAGTACTGAGCACCCAGCACCCTGAGTACTGAACACCCAGCACCCTGAGCACTGAGCACTGAGCACCCTGAGCACTGAGCACCCAGCACAATGAGCACTGAGCACCCAGCACCTTGAGTACTGAGCACCGAGCACCCCGAGCACTGAGCACCCAGCACCCTGAGTACTGAGCACCCAGCACCCTGAGCACTGAGCACCCAGCACCCTGAGCACTGAGCACCCAGCACCCCGAGCACTGATCACCCAGCACCCTGAGTTCTGAGCACCTAGCACCCTGAGCACTGAGCACCCAGCACCCTGAGTACTGAGCACCCAGCACCCTGAGTACTGAGCAACCAGCACCCTGAGCACTGAGCACTGAGCACCCAGCACCCTGAGCACTGAGCACCCAGCACCCCGAGCACTGAACACCCAGGACCCCGAGCACTGAGCACCCAGCACTCTGAGCACTGAGCACCCTGTGGACTGAACACCCAGCACCCTGAGCACTGAGCACCCAGCACCCTGAGTACTGAGCACCGATCACCCTGAGCACTGAGCACCCAGCACCCCGAGCACTGAGCACCCAGCACCCTGAGTACTGAGCTCCCAGCACCCCGAGCACTGAGCACCCAGCACCCCGAGCACTGAGCTCCCAGCACCCTGAGTACTGAGCACCCAGCACCCTGAGCACTGAGCACCCAGCACCCTGAGTACTGAGCACCCAGCACCCTGAGCACTGAGCACCCAGCACCCTGAGTACTGAGCACCCAGCACCCTGAGCACTGAGCACCCAGCACCCTGAGTACTGAGCACCCAGCACCCTGAGCACTGAGCACCCTGCACCCCGAGAATGAGCACCCAGCACCCCGAGTACTGAGCACCGAGCACCCTGAGCACTGAGTACCCAGCACCCTGAGCACTGAGCACCCAGCACCCTGAGTACTGAGCACCCAGCACCCTGAGTACTGAGCACCCAGCACCCTGAGCACTGAGCACCGAGCACCCAGAGTACTGAGCACCCAGCCCCCTGAGTACTGAGCACCGAGCACCCTGAGTACTGAACACCCAGCACCCTGAGCACTGAGCAGTGAGCACCCTGAGCACTGAGTACTGAGCACCGAGCACCCCGAGCACTGAGCACCCAGCACCCGGAGTACTGAGCACCCAGCACCCTGAGTACTAAGCACCGAGCACCCTGAGTACTGAGCACCCAGCACCCTGAACACTGAACATACAGCACCCTGAGTACTGAGCACCGAGCACCCCGAGCACTCAGCACCCAGCACCCCGAGCACTGAGCACCCAGCACCCCGAGCACTGAGCACCCAGCACCCTGAGCGCTGAGCACCCAGCACCCTGAGTACTGAGCACCCAGTACCCTGAGCACTGAGTACCCAGCACACTGAGCACTGAGCACACAGCACCCTGAGCAGTGAGCACCCTGTACCCTGAGCACTGAGCACCCAGCACCCTGAGTACTGAGCACCCAGTACCCTGAGCACTGAGTACCCAGCACCCTGAGCACTGAGCACCCAGCACCCTGAGCAGTGAGCACCCAGCACCCTGAGCACTGAGCACCCAGCACCCTGAGTACTGAGCACTGAGCACCCAGCACCCGAGCACTGAGCACCCAGCACCCTGAGCACTGAGCACCCAGCACCCGAGTACTGAGCACCCAGCACCCTGAGTACTGAGCACCCAGCTACCTGAGTACTGAGCACCCAGCACCCTGAGTACTGAGCACCCAACACCCTGAGTACTGAGCACCCAGCACCCTGAGCACTGAGCACCCAGCACCCCGAGCACTGAGCACCCAGCACCCTGAGTACTGAGCACCCAGCACCCTGAGCACTGAGCACCCAGCACCCTGAGCACTGAGCACCCAGCACCCTGAGCACTGAGCACACAGCACCCTGAGTACTGAGCACCCAGGACCCTGAGTAATGAGCACTGAGCACGCAGCACCCCGAGCACTGAGCACCCAGCACCCTGAGTACTGAGCACTGAGCTCCCAGCACCCGAGTACTGAGCACCCAGCACAATGAGTACAGAGCACCCAGCACCCTGAATACTGAGCACCCAGCACCCCGAGTACTGAGCACCCAGCACCCTGAGTACTGAGCACCCAGCACCCTGAGAACTGAGCACCCAGAACCCCGAGCACTGAGCACCCAGCACCCTGAGTACTGAGCACCCAGCACCCTGAGCACTGAGCACCCAACGTACTGAGCACCGAGCACCCCGAGCACTGAGCACCCAGCACCCGGAGTACTGAGCACCCAGCACCATGAGTACTAAGCACCGAGCAACCTGAGTACTGAGCACCCAGCACCCTGAGCACTGAACACAGAGCACTCTGAGTACTGAGCACCCAGCACTCTGAGCACTGAGCACCCAGCACCCTGAGTACTAAGCACCCAGCACCCTGAGTACTGAGCACCCTGCACCCTGAGTACTGAGCACCCAGCACACTGAGTACAGAGCACCCAGCGTACTGAGCACCGAGCACCCCGAGCACTGAGCACCCAGCACCCTGAGTACTGAGCACCCAGCATACTGAGCACCGAGCACAAAGCACCCTGAGTACTGAGCACCCAGCACCCTGAGCACTGAGCACCCAGCACCCTGAGCACTGAGCCCCCAGCACCCTGAGTACTGAGCACCCAACGTACTGAGCACCGAGCACCCTGAGCACTGAACACCCAGCACCCTGAGTACTGAGCACCCAGCACCCTGAGCAATGAGCACCCTGAGTACTGAGCACCCAGCACCTTGAGCACTGAGCACCGAGCACCCCGAGCACTGAGCACCCAGCACCCGGAGTACTGAGCACCCAGCACCCTGAGCACTGAACACACAGCACCCCAAGCACTGAGCACCCAGCACCCCGAGCACTGAGCACCCACCACCCCGAGCACTGAGCACCCAGCACCCTGAGTACTGAGCACCCAGCACCCTGAGTACTGAGCACCCAGCACCCTGAGCACTGAGTACCCAGCACCCTGAGCACTGAGCACCCAGCACCCTGAGCACTGAGCACACAGCACCCTGAGCACTGAGCACCCAGCACCCTGAATACTGAGCACTGAGCACCCAGCACCCTGAGTACTGAGCACTGAGCACCCAGCACACTGAGCACTGAGCACCCAGCACCCTGAGCACTGAGCACCCAGCTCCCGAGTACAGAGCACCCAGCACCCTGAGTACTGAGCACCCAGCAACCCGAGTACTGAGCACCCAGCACCCCGAGAACTGAGCACCCAGCACCCTGAGTACTGAGCACCCAGCACCCCGAGCACTGAGCACCCAGCACCCCGAGCACTGAGCACCCAGCACCCTGAGTACTGAGCACCCAGCACCCTGAGCACTGAGCACCCAGCACCCTGAGCACTGAGCACCCAGCTCCCTGAGCACTGAGCACCCAGCACCCTGAATAGTGAGCACCCAACGTACTGAGCACCGAGCACCCCGAGCACTGAGCACCCAGCACCCTGAGTACTGAGCACCGATCACCCCGAGCACTGAGCACCCAGCACCCTGAGTACTGAGCTCCGAGCACCCCGAGCACTGAGCACCCAGCACCCTGAGTACTGAGCACCGATCACCCCGAGCACTGAGCACCCAGCACCCTGAGCACTGAGCACCCAGCACCCCGAAAATGAGCACCCAGCACCCCGAGTACTGAGCACCGAGCACCCTAAGCCCTGAGTACCCAGCACCCTGAGCACTGAGCACCCAGCACCCTGAGTACTGAGCACCCAACGTACTGAGCACCGAGCACCCTGAGCACTGAGCACCCAGCACCCTGAGTACTGAGCACCCAGCACCACGAGCACTGAGCACCCAGCACCCTGAGCACTGAGCACCCAGCACCCTGAGTACTGAGCACCCAGCACCCTGAGCACTGAGCACCCTGCACCCCGAGAATGAGCACCCAGCACCCCGAGTACTGAGCACCGAGCACCCTGAGCACTGAGTACCCAGCACCCTGAGCACTGAGCACCCAGCACCCTGAGTACTGAGCACCCAGCACCCTGAGTACTGAGCACCCAGCACCCTGAGCACTGAGCACCGAGCACCCAGAGTACTGAGCACCCAGCCCCCTGAGTACTGAGCACCGAGCACCCTGAGTACTGAACACCCAGCACCCTGAGCACTGAGCAGTGAGCACCCTGAGCACTGAGTACTGAGCACCGAGCACCCCGAGCACTGAGCACCCAGCACCCGGAGTACTGAGCACCCAGCACCCTGAGTACTAAGCACCGAGCACCCTGAGTACTGAGCACCCAGCACCCTGAACACTGAACATACAGCACCCTGAGTACTGAGCACCGAGCACCCCGAGCACTCAGCACCCAGCACCCCGAGCACTGAGCACCCAGCACCCCGAGCACTGAGCACCCAGCACCCTGAGCGCTGAGCACCCAGCACCCTGAGTACTGAGCACCCAGTACCCTGAGCACTGAGTACCCAGCACACTGAGCACTGAGCACACAGCACCCTGAGCAGTGAGCACCCTGTACCCTGAGCACTGAGCACCCAGCACCCTGAGTACTGAGCACCAAGTACCCTGAGCACTGAGTACCCAGCACCCTGAGCACTGAGCACCCAGCACCCTGAGCAGTGAGCACCCAGCACCCTGAGCACTGAGCACCCAGCACCCTGAGTACTGAGCACTGAGCACCCAGCACCCGAGCACTGAGCACCCAGCACCCTGAGCACTGAGCACCCAGCACCCGAGTACTGAGCACCCAGCACCCTGAGTACTGAGCACCCAGCTACCTGAGTACTGAGCACCCAGCACCCTGAGTACTGAGCACCCAACACCCTGAGTACTGAGCACCCAGCACCCTGAGCACTGAGCACCCAGCACCCCGAGCACTGAGCACCCAGCACCCTGAGTACTGAGCACCCAGCACCCTGAGCACTGAGCACCCAGCACCCTGAGCACTGAGCACCCAGCACCCTGAGCACTGAGCACACAGCACCCTGAGTACTGAGCACCCAGGACCCTGAGTACTGAGCACTGAGCACGCAGCACCCCGAGCACTGAGCACCCAGCACCCTGAGTACTGAGCACTGAGCACCCAGCACCCGAGTACTGAGCACCCAGCACAATGAGTACAGAGCACCCAGCACCCTGAATACTGAGCACCCAGCACCCCGAGTACTGAGCACCCAGCACCCTGAGTACTGAGCACCCAGCACCCTGAGAACTGAGCACCCAGAACCCCGAGCACTGAGCACCCAGCACCCTGAGTACTGAGCACCCAGCACCCTGAGCACTGAGCAAACAGCATCCTGAGCACTGAGCACGCAGCACCCTGAGTAGTGAGCACCCAACGTACTGAGCACCGAGCACCCCGAGCACTGAGCACCCAGCACCCGGAGTACTGAGCACCCAGCACCATGAGTACTAAGCACCGAGCAACCTGAGTACTGAGCACCCAGCACCCTGAGCACTGAACACAGAGCACTCTGAGTACTGAGCACCCAGCACTCTGAGCACTGAGCACCCAGCACCCTGAGTACTAAGCACCCAGCACCCTGAGTACTGAGCACCCTGCACCCTGAGTACTGAGCACCCAGCACACTGAGTACAGAGCACCCAGCGTACTGAGCACCGAGCACCCCGAGCACTGAGCACCCAGCACCCTGAGTACTGAGCACCCAGCATACTGAGCACCGAGCACAAAGCACCCTGAGTACTGAGCACCCAGCACCCTGAGCACTGAGCACCCAGCACCCTGAGCACTGAGCCCCCAGCACCCTGAGTACTGAGCACCCAACGTACTGAGCACCGAGCACCCTGAGCACTGAACACCCAGCACCCTGAGTACTGAGCACCCAGCACCCTGAGCAATGAGCACCCTGAGTACTGAGCACCCAGCACCTTGAGCACTGAGCACCGAGCACCCCGAGCACTGAGCACCCAGCACCCGGAGTACTGAGCACCCAGCACCCTGAGCACTGAACACACAGCACCCCAAGCACTGAGCACCCAGCACCCCGAGCACTGAGCACCCACCACCCCGAGCACTGAGCACCCAGCACCCTGAGTACTGAGCACCCAGCACCCTGAGTACTGAGCACCCAGCACCCTGAGCACTGAGTACCCAGCACCCTGAGCACTGAGCACCCAGCACCCTGAGCACTGAGCACACAGCACCCTGAGCACTGAGCACCCAGCACCCTGAATACTGAGCACTGAGCACCCAGCACCCTGAGTACTGAGCACTGAGCACCCAGCACACTGAGCACTGAGCACCCAGCACCCTGAGCACTGAGCACCCAGCTCCCGAGTACAGAGCACCCAGCACCCTGAGTACTGAGCACCCAGCAACCCGAGTACTGAGCACCCAGCACCCCGAGAACTGAGCACCCAGCACCCTGAGTACTGAGCACCCAGCACCCCGAGCACTGAGCACCCAGCACCCCGAGCACTGAGCACCCAGCACCCTGAGTACTGAGCACCCAGCACCCTGAGCACTGAGCACCCAGCACCCTGAGCACTGAGCACCCAGCTCCCTGAGCACTGAGCACCCAGCACCCTGAATAGTGAGCACCCAACGTACTGAGCACCGAGCACCCCGAGCACTGAGCACCCAGCACCCTGAGTACTGAGCACCGATCACCCCGAGCACTGAGCACCCAGCACCCTGAGTACTGAGCTCCGAGCACCCCGAGCACTGAGCACCCAGCACCCTGAGTACTGAGCACCGATCACCCCGAGCACTGAGCACCCAGCACCCTGAGCACTGAGCACCCAGCACCCCGAGAATGAGCACCCAGCACCCCGAGTACTGAGCACCGAGCACCCTAAGCACTGAGTACCCAGCACCCTGAGCACTGAGCACCCAGCACCCTGAGTACTGAGCACCCAGCACCCTGAGTACTGAGCACCCAGCACCCTGAGCACTGAGCACCCAGCACCCAGAGTACTGAGCACCCAGCCCCCTGAGTACTGAGCACCCAGCACCCTGAGTACTGAACACCCAGCACCCTGAGCACTGAGCAGTGAGCACCCTGAGCACTGAGTACTGAGCACCGAGCACCCCGAGCACTGAGCACCCAGCACCCGGAGTACTGAGCACCCAGCACCCTGAGTACTAAGCACCGAGCACCCTGAGTACTGAGCACCCAGCACCCTGAAGACTGAACATACAGCACCCTGAGTACTGAGCACCGAGCACCCCGAGCACTCAGCACCCAGCACCCCGAGCACTGAGCACCCAGCACCCCGAGCACTGAGCACCCAGCACCCTGAGCGCTGAGCACCCAGCACCCTGAGTACTGAGCACCCAGTACCCTGAGCACTGAGTACCCAGCACACTGAGCACTGAGCACACAGCACCCTGAGCAGTGAGCACCCTGCACCCTGAGCACTGAGCACCCAGCACCCTGAGTACTGAGCACCCAGTACCCTGAGCACTGAGTACCCAGCACCCTGAGCACTGAGCACCCAGCACCCTGAGCAGTGAGCACCCAGCACCCTGAGCACTGAGCACCCAGCACCCTGAGTACTGAGCACTGAGCACCCAGCACCCGAGCACTGAGCACCCAGCACCCTGAGCACTGAGCACCCAGCACCCGAGTACTGAGCACCCAGCACCCTGAGTACTGAGCACCCAGCTACCTGAGTACTGAGCACCCAGCACCCTGAGTACTGAGCACCCAACACCCTGAGTACTGAGCACCCAGCACCCTGAGCACTGAGCACCCAGCACCCCGAGCACTGAGCACCCAGCACCCTGAGTACTGAGCACCCAGCACCCTGAGCACTGAGCACCCAGCACCCTGAGCACTGAGCACCCAGCACCCTGAGCACTGAGCACACAGCACCCTGAGTACTGAGCACCCAGGACCCTGAGTACTGAGCACTGAGCACGCAGCACCCCGAGCACTGAGCACCCAGCACCCTGAGTACTGAGCACTGAGCAGCCAGCACCCGAGTACTGAGCACCCAGCACAATGAGTACTGAGCACCAAGCACCCTGAATACTGAGCACCCAGCACCCCGAGTACTGAGCACCCAGCACCCTGAGTACTGAGCACCCAGCACCCTGAGAACAGAGCACCCAGAACCCCGAGCACTGAGCACCCAGCACCCTGAGTACTGAGCACCCAGCACCCTGAGCACTGAGCAAACAGCATCCTGAGCACTGAGCACCCAGCACCCTGAGCACTGAGCACGCAGCACCCTGAGTAGTGAGCACCCAACGTACTGAGCACCGAGCACCCCGAGCACTGAGCACCCAGCACCCGGAGTACTGAGCACCCAGCACCACGAGCACTGAGGGTGAGCACCCTGAGTACTGAGCTCTGAGCACCCTGAGTACTGAGCACCGAGCACCCTGAGTACTGAGCACCCAGCACCCCGAGCACTGAGCACCGAGCACCCTGAGTAGTGAGCACCCAGCACCCTGAGCACTGAGCACCCAGCACAACGAGTACTGAGCACCCAGCACCCTGATTACTGAGCACCAAGCACCCCGAGCACTGAGCACCCAGCACCCCGAGCACTGAGCACCCAGCACCCTGAGTACTAAGCACCCAGCACCCTGAGTACTGAGCACCCAGCACCCTGAGTACTGAGCACCCAGCACCCTGAGCACTGAGCACCCAGCAATCTTAGTACTGAACACCCAGCACCCTGAGCACTGAGCACTGAGCACCCTGAGCCCTGAGTACTGAGCACCGAGCACCCCGAGAACTGAGCACCCAGCACCCGGAGTACTGAGCACCCAGCACCCTGAGTACTGAGTACCCAGCACCCCGAGCACTGAGCACACAGCACCCTGAGCACTGAGCACCCAGCACCCTGAGTACTGAGCACAGAGCACCCAGTACCCCGAGCACTGTGCACCCAGCACCCTGAGTACTAAGCACCCAGCACCCTGAGTACTGAGCACCCTGCACCCTGAGTACTGAGCACCCAGCACACTGAGTACAGAGCACCCAGCGTACTGAGCACCGAGCACCCCGAGAACTGAGCACCCAGCACCCTGAGTACTGAGCACCCAGCATACTGAGCACCGAGCACAAAGCACCCTGAGTACTGAGCACCCAGCACCCTGAGCACTGAGCACCCAGCACCCTGAGCACTGAGCCCCCAGCACCCTGAGTACTGAGCACCCAACGTACTGAGCACCGAGCACCCTGAGCACTGAACACCCAGCACCCTGAGTACTGAGCACCCAGCACCCTGAGCAATGAGCACCCTGAGTACTGAGCAGCCAGCACCTTGAGCACTGAGCACCGAGCACCCCGAGCACTGAGCACCCAGCACCCGGAGTACTGAGCACCCAGCACCCTGAGCACTGAACACACAGCACCCCAAGCACTGAGCACCCAGCACCCCGAGCACTGAGCACCCACCACCCCAAGCACTGAGCACCCAGCACCCTGAGTACTGAGCACCCAGCACCCTGAGTACTGAGCACCCAGCACCCTGAGCACTGAGTACCCAGCACCCTGAGCACTGAGCACCCAGCACCCTGAGCACTGAGCACACAGCACCCTGAGCACTGAGCACCCAGCACCCTGAATACTGAGCACTGAGCACCCAGCACCCTGAGTACTGAGCACTGAGCACCCAGCACACTGAGCACTGAGCACCCAGCACCCTGAGCACTGAGCACCCAGCTCCCGAGTACAGAGCACCCAGCACCCTGAGTACTGAGCACCCAGCAAACCGAGTACTGAGCACCCAGCAACCCGAGAACGGAGCACCCAGCACCCTGAGTACTGAGCACCCAGCACACCGAGCACTGAGCACCCAGCACCCCGAGCACTGAGCACCCAGCACCCTGAGTACTGAGCACCCAGGACCCTGAGAACTGAGCACCCTGAGTACTGAGCACTGAGCACCCTGAGTACTGAGCACTGAGCACCCTGAATACTGAGCACCCAGCACCCCGAGTACTGAGCACCCAGCACCCTGAGTACTGAGCACCCAGCACCCTGAGAACTGAGCACCCAGAACCCCGAGCACTGAGCACCCAGCACCCTGAGTACTGAGCACACAGCACCCTGAGCACTGAGCAAACAGCATCCTGAGCACTGAGCACCCAGCACCCTGAGCACTGAGCACGCAGCACCCTGAGTAGTGAGCACCCAACGTACTGAGCACCGAGCACCCCGAGCACTGAGCACCCAGCACCCGGAGTACTGAGCACCCAGCACCATGAGTACTAAGCACCGAGCACCCTGAGTACTGAGCACCCAGCACCCTGAGCACTGAACACACAGCACTCTGAGTACTGAGCACCCAGCACTCTGAGCACTGAGCACCCAGCACCCTGAGTACTGAGCACCCAGCACCCCGAGCACTGAGCACCCAGCACCCGGAGTACTGAGCACCCAGCACTCTGAGCACTGAGCACCCAGCACCCTGAGCACTGAGCACCCAGCACTCTGAGCACTGAGCACCCAGCACCCTGAGCACTGAGCACCCAGCACCCCGAGCACTGAGCACCCAGCACCCCGAGCACTGAGCACCCAGCACCCCGAGCACTGAGGGTGAGCACCCTGAGTACTGAGCACTGAGCACCCTGAGTACTGAGCACCGAGCACCCTGAGTACTGAGCACCCAGCACCCCGAGCACTGAGCACCGAGCACCCTGAGTAGTGAGCACCCAGCACCCTGAGCACTGAGCACCCAGCACAACGAGTACTGAGCACCCAGCACCCTGATTACTGAGCACCAAGCACCCCGAGCACTGAGCACCCAGCACCCCGAGCACTGAGCACCCAGCACCCTGAGTACTAAGCACCCAGCACCCTGAGTACTGAGCACCCAGCACCCTGAGTACTGAGCACCCAGCACCCTGAGCACTGAGCACCCAGCAATCTGAGTACTGAACACCCAGCACCCTGAGCACTGAGCACTGAGCACCCTGAGCCCTGAGTACTGAGCACCGAGCACCCCGAGAACTGAGCACCCAGCACCCGGAGTACTGAGCACCCAGCACCCTGAGTACTGAGCACCCAGCACCCCGAGCACTGAGCACCCAGCACCCTGAGCACTGAGCACCCAGCACCCTGAGTACTGAGCACAGAGCACCCAGTACCCCGAGCACTGTGCACCCAGCACCCTGAGTACTAAGCACTCAGCACCCTGAGTACTGAGCACCCTGCACCCTGAGTACTGAGCACCCAGCACACTGAGTACAGAGCACCCAGCGTACTGAGCACCGAGCACCCCGAGCACTGAGCACCCAGCACCCTGAGTACTGAGCACCCAGCATACTGAGCACCGAGCAAAAAGCACCCTGAGTACTGAGCACCCAGCACCCTGAGCACTGAGCACCCAGCACCCTGAGCACTGAGCCCCCAGCACCCTGAGTACTGAGCACCCAACGTACTGAGCACCGAGCACCCTGAGCACTGAACACCCAGCACCCTGAGTACTGAGCACCCAGCACCCTGAGCAATGAGCACCCTGAGTACTGAGCACCCAGCACCCTGAGCACTGAGCACCGAGCACCCCGAGCACTGAGCACCCAGCACCCTGAGCACTGAACACACAGCACCCCAAGCACTGAGCACCCAGCACCCCGAGCACTGAGCACCCACCACCCCGAGCACTGAGCACCCAGCACCCTGAGCACTGAGCACCCAGCACCCTGAGTACTGAGCACTGAGCACCCAGCACCCCGAGCACTGAGCACCCAGCACCCTGAGTACTGAGCACTGAGCACCCAGCACCCCGAGCACTGAGCACCCAGCACCCTGAGCACTGAGCACCCAGCACCCGAGTACTGAGCACCCAGCACCCTGAGTACTGAGCACCGAGCACCCCGAGTACTGAGCACCCAGCAATCTGAGTACTGAGCACCCAGCACCCCGAGCACTGAGCACCCAGCACCCTGAGTACTGAGCACCGAGCACCCTGAGGACTGAGCACCCAGCACCCCGAGTACTGAGCACCCAGCACGGTGAGCACTGAGCACCCAGCACCCTGAGCACTGAGCACCCAGCACCCTGAGTACTGAGCACCGATTACCCCGAGCACTGAGCACCCAGCACCCTGGGTACTGAGCTCCGAGCACCCCGAGCACTGAGCACCCAGCGCCCCGAGCACTGAGCACCGAGCACCCTGAGCACTGAGCACCCAGCACCCTGAGTACTGAGCACCCAGCACCCCGAGCACTGAGCACCCAGCACCCTGATCACTGAGCACCCAGCACACTGAGCACTGATCACCCAGCACACTGAGCACTGAGCACCCAGCACCCTTAGTACTGAGCACCCAGCACCCTGAGTACTGAGCACTCAGCACCCTGACTACTGAGCACCGAGCACCCCGAGCACTGAGCACCCAGCACCCTGAGCACTGAGCACCCTGAGGACTGAGCACCCAGCACCCTGTGCACCGAGCACCCAGAACCCCGAGCACTGAGCACCCAGCACCCTGAGTACTGCGCACCCTGAGTACTGAGCACCGATCACCCTGAGCACTGAGCTCCCAGAACCCTGAGTACTGAGCACCCAGCACCCTGAGCACTGAGCACCCAGCACCCTGAGTACTGAGCACCCAGCACCCTGAGCACTGAGCACCCAGCACGCTGAGTACTGAGCACCCAGCACCCGGAGCACTGAGCACCCAGCACCCCGAGAATGAGCACCCAGCACCCCGAGTACTGAGCACCGAGCACCCTGAGCACTGAGTACCCAGCACGCTGAGCACTGAGCACCCAGCACCCAGAGTACTGAGCACCCAGCACCCTGAGTACTGAGCCCTCAGCACCCTGAGCACTGAGCACCCAGCACCCCGAGTACTGAGCACCCAGCACCCCGAGTACTGAGAACCCAGCACCCTGAGTACTGAGCACCCAGCACCCTGAGCACTGAGCACCCAGCACCCCGAGCACTGAGCACCCAGCACCCTGAGCACTGAGCACCCAGCACCCTGAGCACTGAGCACCCAGCACCCTGAGCACTGAGCACCCAGCACCCTGAGCACTGAGCACCCAGCACCCTGAGTAGTGAGCACCCAACGTACTGAGCACCGAGCACCCCGAGCACTGAGCACCCAGCACCCTGAGTACTGAGCACCGATCACCCCGAGCACTGAGCACCCAGCACCCTGAGTACTGAGCCCTGAGCACCCCGAGCACTGAGCACCCAGCGCCCCGAGCACTGAGCACCCAGCACCCTGAGCACTGAGCACCCAGCACCCTGAGCACTGAGCACCCAGCACACTGAGCACTGAGCACTGAGCACCCTGAGCACTGAGTACTGAGCACCAAGCACCCCGAGTACTGAGCACTGAGCACCCAGAGTACTGATCACCCAGCACCCTGAGCACTGAGCACCCAGCGCCCCGAGCACTGAGCACCCAGCACCCTGAGCACTGAGCTCCCAGCACCCTGAGTACTGAACACTGAGCACCCAGCACCCCGAGCACTGAGCACCCAGCACCCTGAGTACTAAGCACCCAGCACCCTGAGTACTGAGCACCCAGAAGCCTGAGTACTGAGCACCCAGCGTACTGAGCACCGAGCACCCCGAGCACTGAGTACCCAGCACCCTGAGTACTGAGCACCCAGCACCCCGAGCACTGAGCACCCAGCACCCTGAGTACTGAGCACCGAGCACCCTGAGTACTGAGCACCCAGCACCCTGAGTACTGAGCACCCAGCACCCTGAGCACTGAGCACCCAGCACCCTGAGTACTGAGCACTGAGCACCCCGAGTACTGAGCACCGGGCACCCCGAGCACTAAGCACCCAGCACCCCGAGCACCGAGCACCCAGCACCCTGAGCACTGAGCACCCAGCACCCTGAGCACTGAGCACCCAGCACCCTGAGCACTGAGCACCCAACGTACTGAGCACCGAGCACCCCGAGCACTGAGCACCCAGCACTGAGCACCCAGCACCCTGAGTACTGAGCACCCAGCACCCTGAGCACTGAGTACCCAGCGCCCTGAGCACTGAGCACCCAGCACCCTGAGCACTGAGCACCCAGCACCCTGAGCACTGAGCACCCAGCACCCTGAGTAGTGAGCACCCAACGTACTGAGCACCGAGCACACGGAGCACTGAGCACCCAGCACCCTGACTACTGAGCACCGATCACCCCGAGCACTGAGCACCCAGCACCCTGAGTACTGAGCTCCGAGCACCCGGAGCACTGAGCATCCAGCGCCCCGAGCACTGAGCACCCAGCACCCTGAGCACTGAGCACCAAGCACCCTGTGTACTGAGCACCCAGCAGCCCGAGCACTGAGCACCCAGCACCCTGAGCACTGAGCACCCAGCACACGGAGCACTGATCACCCAGCACCCTGAGCACTGAGCACCCAGCACCCTGAGTACTGAGCACCCAGCACCCTGAGTACTGAGCACTCAGCACCCTGAGGACTGAGCACCCAGCACCCTGAGCACTGAGCACCCAGCACCCTGAGTACTGAGCACCGATCACCCTGAGCACTGAGCACCCAGAACCCCGAGCACTGAGCACCCAGCACCCTGAGTACTGAGCACCCAGTACCCCGAGCACTGAGCACCCAGCACCCTGAGTACTGAGCACCCTGACTACTGAGCAAAGATCACCCTGAGCACTGAGCTCCCAGCACCCTGAGTACTGAGGACCCAGCACCCTGAGCACTGAGCACCCAGCACCCTGAGTACTGAGCACCCAGCACCCTGAGCACTGAGCACCCAGCACCCTGAGTACTGAGCACCCAGCACCCTGAGCACTGAGCACCCAGCACCCCGAGAATGAGCACCCAGCACCCCGAGTACTGAGCACCCAGCACCCCGAGCACTGAGCACCCAGCACCCTGAGTACTGAGCACCCAGCACCCTGAGTACTGAGCACCCAGCACCCTGAGTACTGAGCACCCAGCACCCTGAGCACTGAGCACCCAGCACCCTGAGCACTGAGCACCCAGCACCCTGAGCACTGAGCACCCAGCACCCTGAGCACTGAGCACACAGCACCCTGAGTACTGAGCACCCAGGACCCTGAGTACTGAGCACTGAGCACGCAGCACCCCGAGCACTGAGCACCCAGCAACCTGAGTACTGAGCACTGAGCACCCAGCACCCCGAGCACTGAGCACCCAGCACCCTGAGCACTGAGCACCCAGCACCCGAGTACTGAGCACCCAGCACAATGAGTACTGAGGACCCAGCACCCTGAATACTGAGCACCCAGCACCCTGAGTAGTGAGCACCCAACGTACTGAGCACCGAGCACCCCGAGCACTGAGCACCCAGCACCCGGAGTACTGAGCACCCAGCACCATGAGTACTAAGCACCGAGCACCCTGAGTACTGAGCACCCAGCACCCTGAGCACTGAACACACAGCACTCTGAGTAAAGAGCACCTCGCGCACTGAGCACCCAGCACCCCGAGCACTGAGCACCCAGCACCCTGAGTACTGAGCACCCAGCACCCTGAGTACTGAGCACCCAGCACCCTGAGCACTGAGTACCCAGCACCCTGAGCACTGAGCACCCAGCACCCTGAGCACTGAGCACACAGCACCCTGAGCACTGAGCACCCAGCACCCTGAGTACTGAGCACTGAGCACCCAGCACCCTGAGTACTGAGCACTGAGCACCCAGCACACCGAGCACTGAGCACCCAGCACCCTTAGCACTGAGCACCCAGCTCCCGAGTACAGAGCACCCAGCACCTTGAGTACTGAGCACCCAGCAACCCGAGTACTGAGCACCCAGCACCCCAAGTACTGAGCACCCAGCACCCTGAGTACTGAGCACCCAGCACCCCGAGCACTGAGCACCCAGCACCCCGAGCACTGAGCACCCAGCACCCTGAGTACTGAGCACCCAGCACCCTGAGCACTGAGCACCCAGCACCCTGAGCACTGAGCACCCAGCACCCTGAGCACTGAGCACCCAGCACCCTGTGCACTGAGCACCCAGCACCCTGAGTTGTGAGCACCCAACGTACTGAGCACCGAGCACCCCGAGCACTGAGCACCCAGCACCCTGAGTACTTAGCAACGAGCACCCCGAGCACTGAGCACCCAGCACCCTGGGTACTGAGCTCCGAGCACCCCGAGCACTGAGCACCCAGCGCCCCGAGCACTGAGCACCGAGCACCCTGAGCACTGAGCACCCAGCACCCTGAGTACTGAGCAACCAGCACCCCGAGCACTGAGCACCCAGCACCCTGATCACTGGGCACCCAGCACACTGAGCACTGATCACCCAGCACACTGAGCACTGAGCACCCAGCACCCTGAGTACTGAGCACCCAGCACCCTGAGTACTGAGCACTCAGCACCCTGAGTACTGAGCACCGAGCACCCCAAGCACTGAGCACCCAGCACCCTGAGCACTGAGCACCCTGAGGTCTGAGCACCCAGCACCCTGAGCACTGAGCACCCAGCACCCTGAGTACTGAGCACCGATCACCCTGAGCACTGAGCACCCAGAACCCCGAGCACTGAGCACCCAGCACCCTGAGTACTGAGCACCCAGCACCCCGAGCACTGAGCACCCAGCACCCTGAGTACTGAGCACCCCGAGCACTGAGCCCCGAGCACCCTGAGCACTGAGCAACCAGCACCCCGAGTACTGAGCACCCAGCACCCTGAGCACTGAGCACCCAGCACCTTGAGTACTGAGCACCCAGCACCCTGAGTACTGAACACCCAGCACCCTGAGCACTGAGCACTGAGCACCCTGAGCCCTGAGTACTGAGCACCGAGCACCCCGAGAACTGAGCACCCAGCACCCGGAGTACTGAGCACCCAGCACCCTGAGTACTGAGCACACAGCACCCCGAGAATGAGCACCCAGCACCCAGCGTACTGAGCACCGAGCACCCCGAGCACTGAGCACCCAGCACCCTGAGTACTGAGCACCCAGCACCCCGAGCACTGAGCACCCAGCACCCTGAGTACTGAGCAACCAGCGTACAGAGCACCGAGCACCGAGCACCCTGAGTACTGAGCACCCAGCACTCTGAGCACTGAGCACCCAGCACACTGAGCACTGAGCACCCAGCACCCCGAGCACTGAGCACCCAGCACCCCGAGCACTGAGCCTGAGCACCCTGAGTACTGAGCACTGAGCACCCTGAGTACTGAGCACCGAGCACCCTGAGTACTGAGCACCCAGCACCCCGAGCACTGAGCACCGAGCACCCTGAGTAGTGAGCACCCAGCACCCTGAGCACTGAGCACCCAGCACAACGAGTACTGAGCACCCAGCACCCTGATTACTGAGCACCAAGCACCCCGAGCACTGAGCACCCAGCACCCCGAGCACTGAGCACCCAGCACCCTGAGTACTAAGCACCCAGCACCCTGAGTACTGAGCACCCAGCACCCTGAGTACTGAGCACCCAGCACCCTGAGTACTGAGCACCCAGCACCCTGAGTACTAAGCACCCAGCACCCTGAGCACCGAGCACCCAGAACCCCGAGCACTGAGCACCCAGCACCCTGAGTACTGAGCACCCAGCACCCCGAGCACTGAGCACCCAACACCCTGAGCAATGAGCACCCTGAGTACTGAGCACCCAGCACCTTGAGCACTGAGCACCGAGCACCCCGAGAACTGAGCACCCAGCACCCTGAGTACTGAGCACCCAGCACCCTGCGTACTAAGCACCGAGCACCCTGAGTACTGAGCACCCAGCACCCTGAGCACTGAACATACAGCACCCTGAGTACTGAGCACCTTGAGCACTGAGCACCCAGCACCCTGAGTACTGAGCACCGAGCACCCCGAGCACTTAGCACCCAGCACCCCGAGCACTGAGCACCCAGCACCCCGAGCACTGAGCACCCAGCACCCTGAGCACTGAGCACCCAGCACCCTGAGCACTGAGCACACAGCACCCTGAGCACTGAGCACCCAGCACCCTGAGTACTGAGCACTGAGCACCCAGCACCCTGATTACTGAGCACTGAGCACCCAGCACACCGAGCACTGAGCACCCAGCACCCTGAGCACTGAGCACCCAGCTCCCGAGTACAGAGCACCCAGCACCCTGAGTACTGAGCACCCAGCACCCCGAGTACTGAGCACCCAGCACCCCGAGTACTGAGCACCCAGCACCCTGAGTACTGAGCACCCAGCACCCTGAGCACTGAGCACCCAGCACCCCGAGCACTGAGCACCCAGCACCCTGAGTACTGAGCACCCAGCACCCTGAGCACTGAGCACCCAGCACCCTGAGCACTGAGCACCCAGCACCCTGAGCACTGAGCACCCAGCACCCTGAGTAGTGAGCACCCAACGTACTGCGCACCGAGCACCCCGAGCACTGAGCACCCAGCACCCTGAGTACTGAGCACCGATCACCCCGAGCACTGAGCACCCAGCACCCTGAGTACTGAGCCCCGAGCACCCCGAGCACTGAGCACCCAGCGCCCCGAGCACTGAGCACCCAGCACCCTGAGCACTGAGCACCCAGCACCCTGAGCACTGAGCACCCAGCACACTGAGCACTGAGCACTGAGCACCCTGAGCACTGAGTACTGAGCACCAAGCACCCCGAGTACTGAGCACTGAGCACCCAGAGTACTGAGCACCCAGCACCCTGAGCACTGAGCACCCAGCGCCCCGAGCACTGAGCACCCAGCACCCTGAGCACTGAGCTCCCAGCACCCTGAGTACTGAACACTGAGCACCCAGCACCCCGAGCACTGAGCACCCAGCACCCTGAGTACTAAGCACCCAGCACCCTGAGTACTGAGCACCCAGAACCCTGAGTACTGAGCACCCAGCGTACTGAGCACCGAGCACCCCGAGCACTGAGCACCCAGCACCCTGAGTACTGAGCACCCAGCACCCCGAGTACTGAGCACCCAGCACCCTGAGTACTGAGCACCGAGCACCCTGAGTACTGAGCACCCAGCACCCTGAGTACTGAGCACCCAGCACCCTGAGCACTGAGCACCCAGCACCCTGAGTACTGAGCACTGAGCACCCCGAGTACTGAGCACCGGGCACCCCGAGAACTAAGCACCCAGCACCCCGAGCACCGAGCACCCAGCACCCTGAGCACTGAGCACCCAGCACCCTGAGCACTGAGCACCCAGCACCCTGAGCACTGAGCACCCAACGTACTGAGCACCGAGCACCCCGAGCACTGAGCACCCAGCACTGAGCACCCAGCACCCTGAGTACTGAGCACCCAGCACCCTGAGCACTGAGTACCCAGCGCCCTGAGCACTGAGCACCCAGCACCCTGAGCACTGAGCACCCAGCACCCTGAGCACTGAGCACCCAGCACCCTGATTAGTGAGCACCCAACGTACTGAGCACCGAGCACACGGAGCACTGAGCACCCAGCACCCTGACTACTGAGCACCGATCACCCCGAGCACTGAGCACCCAGCACCCTGAGTACTGAGCTCCGAGCACCCGGAGCACTGAGCATCCAGCGCCCCGAGCACTGAGCACCCAGCACCCTGAGCACTGAGCACCAAGCACCCTGTGTACTGAGCACCCAGCAGCCCGAGCACTGAGCACCCAGCACCCTGAGCACTGAGCACCCAGCACACGGAGCACTGATCACCCAGCACCCTGAGCACTGAGCACCCAGCACCCTGAGTACTGAGCACCCAGCACCCTGAGTACTGAGCACTCAGCACCCTGAGGACTGAGCACCCAGCACCCTGAGCACTGAGCACCCAGCACCCTGAGTACTGAGCACCGATCACCCTGAGCACTGAGCACCCAGAACCCCGAGCACTGAGCACCCAGCACCCTGAGTACTGAGCACCCAGTACCCCGAGCACTGAGCACCCAGCACCCTGAGTACTGAGCACCCTGACTACTGAGCAAAGATCACCCTGAGCACTGAGCTCCCAGCACCCTGAGTACTGAGGTCCCAGCACCCTGAGCACTGAGCACCCAGCACCCTGAGTACTGAGCACCCAGCACCCTGAGCACTGAGCACCCAGCACCCTGAGTACTGAGCACCCAGCACCCTGAGCACTGAGCACCCAGCACCCCGAGAATGAGCACCCAGCACCCCGAGTACTGAGCACCCAGCACCCCGAGCACTGAGCACCCAGCACCCTGAGTACTGAGCACCCAGCACCCTGAGTACTGAGCACCCAGCACCCTGAGTACTGAGCACCCAGCACCCTGAGCACTGAGCACCCAGCACCCTGAGCACTGAGCACCCAGCACCCTGAGCACTGAGCACCCAGCACCCTGAGCACTGAGCACACAGCACCCTGAGTACTGAGCACCCAGGACCCTGAGTACTGAGCACTGAGCACGCAGCACCCCGAGCACTGAGCACCCAGCAACCTGAGTACTGAGCACTGAGCACCCAGCACCCCGAGCACTGAGCACCCAGCACCCTGAGCACTGAGCACCCAGCACCCGAGTACTGAGCACCCAGCACAATGAGTACTGAGGACCCAGCACCCTGAATACTGAGCACCCAGCACCCTGAGTAGTGAGCACCCAACGTACTGAGCACCGAGCACCCCGAGCACTGAGCACCCAGCACCCGGAGTACTGAGCACCCAGCACCATGAGTACTAAGCACCGAGCACCCTGAGTACTGAGCACCCAGCACCCTGAGCACTGAACACACAGCACTCTGAGTAAAGAGCACCTCGCGCACTGAGCACCCAACACCCTGAGCACTGAGTACCCAGCACCCTGAGCACTGAGCACCCAGCACCCTGAGCACTGAGCACACAGCACCCTGAGCACTGAACACACAGCACCCTGAGTACTGAGCACCTCGAGCACTGAGCACCCAGCACCCTGAGTACTGAGCACCGAGCACCCCGAGCACTGAGCACACAGCACCCCGAGCACTGAGCACCCAGCACCCCGAGCACTGAGCACCCAGCACCCTGAGTACTGAGCACCCAGCACCCTGAGTACTGAGCACCCAGCACCCTGAGCACTGAGTACCCAGCACCCTGAGCACTGAGCACCCAGCACCCTGAGCACTGAGCACACAGCACCCTGAGCACTGAGCACCCAGCACCCTGAGTACTGAGCACTGAGCACCCAGCACCCTGAGTACTGAGCACTGAGCACCCAGCACACCGAGCACTGAGCACCCAGCACCCTGAGCACTGAGCACCCAGCTCCCGAGTACAGAGCACCCAGCACCCTGAGTACTGAGCACCCAGCAACCCGAGTACTGAGCACCCAGCACCCCGAGTACTGAGCACCCAGCACCCTGAGTACTGAGCACCCAGCACCCCGAGCACTGAGCACCCAGCACCCCGAGCACTGAGCACCCAGCACCCTGAGTACTGAGCACCCAGCACCCTGAGCACTGAGCACCCAGCACCCTGAGCACTGAGCACCCAGCACCCTGAGCACTGAGCACCCAGCACCCTGTGCACTGAGCACCCAGCACCCTGAGTAGTGAGCACCCAACGTACTGAGCACCGAGCACCCCGAGCACTGAGCACCCAGCACCCTGAGTACTGAGCAACCAGCACCCCGAGCACTGAGCACCCAGCACCCTGGGTACTGAGCTCCGAGCACCCCGAGCACTGAGCACCCAGCGCCCCGAGCACTGAGCACCGAGCACCCTGAGCACTGAGCACCCAGCACCCTGAGTACTGAGCAACCAGCACCCCGAGCACTGAGCACCCAGCACCCTGATCACTGGGCACCCAGCACACTGAGCACTGATCACCCAGCACACTGAGCACTGAGCACCCAGCACCCTGAGTACTGAGCACCCAGCTCCCTGAGTACTGAGCACTCAGCACCCTGAGTACTGAGCACCGAGCACCCCAAGCACTGAGCACCCAGCACCCTGAGCACTGAGCACCCTGAGGTCTGAGCACCCAGCACCCTGAGCACTGAGCACCCAGCACCCTGAGTACTGAGCACCGATCACCCTGAGCACTGAGCACCCAGAACCCCGAGCACTGAGCACCCAGCACCCTGAGTACTGAGCACCCAGCACCCCGAGCACTGAGCACCCAGCACCCTGAGTACTGAGCACCCTGAGTACTGAGCACCGATCACCCTGAGCACTGAGCTCCCAGAACCCTGAGTACTGAGCACCCAGCACCGTGAACACTGAGCACCCAGCACCCTGAGTACTGAGCACCCAGCACCCTGAGCACTGAGCACCCAGCACCCTGAGTACTGAGCACCCAGCACCCTGAGCACTGAGCACCCAGCACGCTGCGTACTGAGCACCCAGCACCCCGAGCACTGAGCACCCAGCACCCCGAGAATGAGCACCCAGCACCCCGAGTACTGAGCACCGAGCACCCTGAGCACTGAGTACCCAGCACGCTGAGCACTGAGCACCCAGCACCCTGAGTACTGAGCACCCAGCACCCTGAGTACTGAGCCCCGAGCACCCTGAGCACTGAGCAACCAGCACCCCGAGTACTGAGCACCCAGCACCCTGAGCACTGAGCACCCAGCACCTTGAGTACTGAGCACCCAGCACCCTGAGTACTGAACACCCAGCACCCTGAGCACTGAGCACTGAGCACCCTGAGCCCTGAGTACTGAGCACCGAGCACCCCGAGAACTGAGCACCCAGCACCCGGAGTACTGAGCACCCAGCACCCTGAGTACTGAGCACACAGCACGCCGAGAATGAGCACCCAGCACCCAGCGTACTGAGCACCGAGCACCCTGAGCACTGAGCACCCAGCACCCTGAGTACTGAGCACCCAGCACCCCGAGCACTGAGCACCCAGCACCCTGAGTACTGAGCACCCAGCGTACAGAGCACCGAGCACCGAGCACCCTGAGTACTGAGCACCCAGCACTCTGAGCACTGAGCACCCAGCACACTGAGCACTGAGCACCCAGCACCCCGAGCACTGAGCACCCAGCACCCCGAGCACTGAGCCTGAGCACCCTGAGTACTGAGCACTGAGCACCCTGAGTACTGAGCACCGAGCACCCTGAGTACTGAGCACCCAGCACCCCGAGCACTGAGCACCGAGCACCCTGAGTAGTGAGCACCCAGCACCCCGAGCACTGAGCACCCAGCACCCCGAGCACTGAGCACCCAGCACCCTGAGTACTAAGCACCCAGCACCCTGAGTACTGAGCACCCAGCACCCTGAGTACTGAGCACCCAGCACCACGAGCACTGAGCACCCAGCACCCTGATCACTGAGCACCCAGCACACTGAGCACTGATCACCCAACACACTGAGCACTGAGCACCCAGCACCCTGAGTACTGAGCACCCAGCACCCTGAGTACTGAGCACTCAGCACCCTGAGTACTGAGCACCGAGCACCCCGAGCACTGAGCACCCAGCACCCTGAGCACTGAGCACCCTGAGGACTGAGCACCCAGCACCCTGAGCACTGAGCACCCAGCACCCTGAGTACTGAGCACCGATCACCCTGAGCACTGAGCACCCAGAACCCCGAGCACTGAGCACCCAGCACCCTGAGTACTGAGCACCCAGCACCCCGAGCACTGAGCACCCAACACCCTGAGCAATGAGCACCCTGAGTACTGAGCACCCAGCACCTTGAGCACTGAGCACCGAGCACCCTGAGAACTGAGCACCCAGCACCCTGAGTACTGAGCACCCAGCACCCTGCGTACTAAGCACCGAGCACCCTGAGTACTGAGCACCCAGCACCCTGAGCACTGAACATACAGCACCCTGAGTACTGAGCACCTTGAGCACTGAGCACCCAGCACCCTGAGTAATGAGCACCGAGCACCCCGAGCACTTAGCACCCAGCACCCCGAGCACTGAGCACCCAGCACCCCGAGCACTGAGCACCCAGCACCCTGAGCACTGAGCACCCAGCACCCTGAGCACTGAGCACACAGCACCCTGAGCACTGAGCACCCAGCACCCTGAGTACTGAGCACTGAGCACCCAGCACCCTGATTACTGAGCACTGAGCACCCAGCACACCGAGCACTGAGCACCCAGCACCCTGAGCACTGAGCACCCAGCTCCCGAGTACAGAGCACCCAGCACCCTGAGTACTGAGCACCCAGCACCCCGAGTACTGAGCACCCAGCACCCCGAGTACTGAGCACCCAGCACCCCGAGTACTGAGCACCCAGCACCCCGAGTACTGAGCACCCAGCACCCTGAGTACTGAGCACCCAGCACCCTGAGCACTGAGCACCCAGCACCCCGAGCACTGAGCACCCAGCACCCTGAGTACTGAGCACCCAGCACCCTGAGCACTGAGCACCCAGCACCCTGAGCACTGAGCACCCAGCACCCTGAGCACTGAGCAGCCAGCACCCTGAGTAGTGAGCACCCAACGTACTGAGCACCGAGCACCCCGAGCGCTGAGCACCCAGCACCTTGAGTACTGAGCACCGATCACCCCGAGCACTGAGCACCCAGCACCCTGAGTACTGAGCTCCGAGCACCCCGAGCACTGAGCAACCAGCACCCTGAGTACTGAGCACCGATCACCCCGAGCACTGAGCACCCAGAACCCTGAGCACTGAGCACCCAGCACCCTGAGTCCTGAGCACCCAGCACCCTGAGTACTGAGCACCGAGCACCCCGAGCACTGAGCACCCAGCATCCTGAGTACTGAGCACCCAGCACCCTGAGTACTGAGCACCCAGCACCCTGAGTACTGAACACCCAGCACCCTGAGCGCTGAGCACTGAGCACCCTGAGCACTGAGCACCCAGCACAATGAGCACTGAGCACCCAGCACCTTGAGTACTGAGCACCGAGCACCCCGAGCACTGAGCACCCAGCACCCTGAGTACTGAGCACCCAGCACCCTGAGCACTGAGCACCCAGCACCCTGAGCACTGAGCACCCAGCACCCCGAGCACTGATCACCCAGCACCCTGAGTTCTGAGCACCTAGCACCCTGAGCACTGAGCACCAAGCACCCTGAGTACTGAGCACCCAGCACCCTGAGTACTGAGCAACCAGCACCCTGAGCACTGAGCACTGAGCACCCAGCACCCTGAGCACTGAGCACCCAGCACCCCGAGCACTGAACACCCAGCACCCCGAGCACTGAGCACCCAGCACTCTGAGCACTGAGCACCCTGTGGACTGAACACCCAGCACCCTGAGCACTGAGCACCCAGCACCCTGAGTACTGAGCACCGATCACCCTGAGCACTGAGCACCCAGCACCCCGAGCACTGAGCACCCAGCACCCTGAGTACTGAGCTCCCAGCACCCCGAGCACTGAGCACCCAGTACCCTGAGTACTGAGCACCCTGAGTACTGAGCACCGATCACCCTGAGCACTGAGCTCCCAGCACCCTGAGTACTGAGCACCCAGCACCCTGAGCACTGAGCACCCAGCACCCTGAGTACTGAGCACCCAGCACCCTGAGCACTGAGCACCCAGCACCCTGAGTACTGAGCACCCAGCACCCTGAGCACTGAGCAACCAGCACCCTGAGTACTGAGCACCCAGCACCCTGAGCACTGAGCACCCAGCACCCCGAGAATGAGCACCCAGCACCCCGAGTACTGAGCACCGAGCACCCTGAGCACTGAGTACCCAGCACCCTGAGCACTGAGCACCCAGCACCCTGAGTACTGAGCACCCAGCACCCTGAGTACTGAGCACCCAGCACCCTGAGCACTGAGCACTGAGCACCCAGAGTACTGAGCACCCAGCCCCCTGAGTACTGAGCACCCAGCACCATGAGTACTGAACACCCAGCACCCTGAGCACTGAGCAGTGAGCACCCTGAGCACTGAGTACTGAGCACCGAGCACCCCGAGCACTGAGCACCCAGCACCCGGAGTACTGAGCACCCAGCACCCTGAGTACTAAGCACCGAGCACCCTGAGTACTGAGCACCCAGCACCCTGAACACTGAACATACAGCACCCTGAGTACTGAGCACCGAGCACCCCGAGCACTCAGCACCCAGCACCCCGAGCACTGAGCACCCAGCACCCCGAGCACTGAGCACCCAGCACCCTGAGCGCTGAGCACCCAGCACCCTGAGTACTGAGCACCCAGTACCCTGAGCACTGAGTACCCAGCACACTGAGCACTGAGCACACAGCACCCTGAGCAGTGAGCACCCTGCACCCTGAGCACTGAGCACCCAGCACCCTGAGTACTGAGCACCCAGTACCCTGAGCACTGAGTACCCAGCACCCTGAGCACTGAGCACCCAGCACCCTGAGCAGTGAGCACCCAGCACCCTGAGCACTGAGCACCCAGCACCCTGAGTACTGAGCACTGAGCACCCAGCACCCGAGCACTGAGCACCCAGCACCCTGAGCACTGAGCACCCAGCACCCGAGTACTGAGCACCCAGCACCCTGAGTACTGAGCACCCAGCTACCTGAGTACTGAGCACCCAGCACCCTGAGTACTGAGCACCCAACACCCTGAGTACTGAGCACCCAGCACCCTGAGCACTGAGCACCCAGCACCCCGAGCACTGAGCACCCAGCACCCTGAGTACTGAGCACCCAGCACCCTGAGCACTGAGCACCCAGCACCCTGAGCACTGAGCACCCAGCACCCTGAGCACTGAGCACACAGCACCCTGAGTACTGAGCACCCAGGACCCTGAGTACTGAGCACTGAGCACGCAGCACCCCGAGCACTGAGCACCCAGCACCCTGAGTACTGAGCACTGAGCACCCAGCACCCGAGTACTGAGCACCCAGCACA
This sequence comes from Microtus oregoni, assembly GCF_018167655.1. Lineage (NCBI taxonomy): Eukaryota > Metazoa > Chordata > Mammalia > Rodentia > Cricetidae > Microtus > Microtus oregoni. The sequence goes on along the minus strand of NW_024543811.1, from coordinate 9,544,795 downwards.
ATGAGTACTGAGCACCCAGCACCCTGAATACTGAGCACCCAGCACCCTGAGTACTGAGCACCCAGCACCCTGAGTACTGAGCACCCAGCACCCTGAGAACTGAGCACCCAGAACCCCGAGCACTGAGCACCCAGCACCCTGAGTACTGAGCACCCAGCACCCTGAGCACTGAGCAAACAGCATCCTGAGCACTGAGCACCCAGCACCCTGAGCACTGAGCACGCAGCACCCTGAGTAGTGAGCACCCAACGTACTGAGCACCGAGCACCCCGAGCACTGAGCACCCAGCACCCGGAGTACTGAGCACCCAGCACCATGAGTACTAAGCACCGAGCACCCTGAGTACTGAGCACCCAGCACCCTGAGCACTGAACACACAGCACTCTGAGTACTGAGCACCCAGCACTCTGAGCACTGAGCACCCAGCACCCTGAGTACTGAGCACCCAGCACCCCGAGCACTGAGCACCCAGCACCCTGAGTACTGAGCACCCAGCACTCTGAGCACTGAGCACCCAGCACCCTGAGCACTGAGCACCCAGCACTCTGAGCACTGAGCACCCAGCACCCTGAGCACTGAGCACCCAGCACCCCGAGCACTGAGCACCCAGCACCCCGAGCACTGAGCAGCCAGCACCCCGAGCACTGAGGGTGAGCACCCTGAGTACTGAGCACTGAGCACCCTGAGTACTGAGCACCGAGCACCCTGAGTACTGAGCACCCAGTACCCCGAGCACTGAGCACCGAGCACCCTGAGTAGTGAGCACCCAGCACCCTGAGCACTGAGCACCCAGCACAACGAGTACTGAGCACCCAGCACCCTGATTACTGAGCACCAAGCACCCCGAGCACTGAGCACCCAGCACCCCGAGCACTGAGCACCCAGCACCCTGAGTACTAAGCACCCAGCACCCTGAGTACTGAGCACCCAGCACCCTGAGTACTGAGCACCCAGCACCCTGAGCACTGAGCACCCAGCAATCTGAGTACTGAACACCCAGCACCCTGAGCACTGACCACTGAGCACCCTGAGCCCTGAGTACTGAGCACCGAGCACCCCGAGAACTGAGCACCCAGCACCCGGAGTACTGAGCAACCAGCACCCTGAGTACTGAGCACCCAGCACCCCGAGCACTGAGCACCCAGCACCCTGAGCACTGAGCACCCAGCACCCTGAGTACTGAGCACAGAGCACCCAGTACCCCGAGCACTGTGCACCCAGCACCCTGAGTACTAAGCACCCAGCACCCTGAGTACTGAGCACCCTGCACCCTGAGTACTGAGCACCCAGCACAGTGAGTACACAGCACCCAGCGTACTGAGCACCGAGCACCCCGAGCACTGAGCACCCAGCACCCTGAGTACTGAGCACCCAGCATACTGAGCACCGAGCACAAAGCACCCTGAGTACTGAGCACCCAGCACCCTGAGCACTGAGCACCCAGCACCCTGAGCACTGAGCCCCCAGCACCCTGAGTACTGAGCACCCAACGTACTGAGCACCGAGCACCCTGAGCACTGAACACCCAGCACCCTGAGTACTGAGCACCCAGCACCCTGAGCAATGAGCACCCTGAGTACTGAGCACCCAGCACCTTGAGCACTGAGCACCGAGCACCCCGAGCACTGAGCACCCAGCACCCGGAGTACTGAGCACCCAGCACCCTGAGCACTGAACACACAGCACCCCAAGTACTGAGCACCCAGCACCCTGAGCACTGAGTACCCAGCACCCTGAGCACTGAGCACCCAGCACCCTGAGCACTGAGCACACAGCACCCTGAGCACTGAGCACCCAGCACCCTGAATACTGAGCACTGAGCACCCAGAACCCTGAGTACTGAGCACTGAGCACCCAGCACACTGAGCACTGAGCACCCAGCACCCTGAGCACTGAGCACCCAGCTCCCGAGTACAGAGCACCCAGCACCCTGAGTACTGAGCACCCAGCAACCCGAGTACTGAGCACCCAGCACCCCGAGAACTGAGCACCCAGCACCCTGAGTACTGAGCACCCAGCACCCCGAGCACTGAGCACCCAGCACCCCGAGTACTAAGCACCCAGCACCCTGAGTACTGAGCACCCAGCACCCTGAGCACTGAGCACCCAGCACCCTGAGCACTGAGCACCCAGCACCCTGAGCACTGAGCACCCAGCACCCTGAATAGTGAGCACCCAACGTACTGAGCACCGAGCACCCCGAGCACTGAGCACCCAGCACCCTGAGTACTGAGCACCGATCACCCCGAGCACTGAGCACCCAGCACCCTGAGTACTGAGCTACGAGCACCCCGAGCACTGAGCACCCAGCACCCTGAGTACTGAGCACCGATCACCCCGAGCACTGAGCACCCAGCACCCTGAGCACTGAGCACCCAGCACCCTGAGTACTGAGCACCCAGCACCCTGAGTACTGAACACCCAGCACCCTGAGCACTGAGCACTGAGCACCCTGAGCACTGAGTACTGAGCACCGAGCACCCCGAGCACTGAGCACCCAGCACCCGGAGTACTGAGCACCCAGCACCCTGAGTACTAAGCACCGAGCACCCTGAGTACTGAGCAACCAGCACCCTGAACACTGAACATACAGCACCCTGAGTACTGAGCACCTCGAGCACTGAGCACCCAGCACCCTGAGTACTGAGCACCGAGCACCTGAGCACTGAGCACCCAGCACCCCGAGCACTGAGCACCCAGCACCCCGAGCACTGAGCACCCAGCACCCTGAGCTCTGAGCACCCAGCACCCTGAGTACTGAGCACCCAGTACCCTGAGCACTGAGTACCCAGCACCCTGAGCACTGAGCACCCAGCACCCTGAGCAGTGAACACCCAGCACCCTGAGCACTGAGCACCCAGCACCCTGAGTACTGAGCACTGAGCACCTAGCACCCCGAGTACTGAGCACCCAGCACCCTGAGTACTGAGCACTGAGCACCCAGCACCCCGAGCACTGAGCACCCAGCACCCTGAGCACTGAGCACCCAGCACCCGAGTACTGAGCACCCAGCACCCTGAGTACTGAGCACCCAGCTACCTGAGTACTGAGCACACAGCACCCAGAGTACTGAGCACCCAACACCCTGAGTACTGAGCACCCAGCACCCTGAGGACTGAGCACCCAGCACCCCGAGCACTGAGCACCTAGCACCCTGAGTACTGAGCACCCAGCACCCTGAGCACTGAGCACCCAGCACATTGAGCACTGAGCACCCAGCACCCTGAGCACTGAGCACACAGCACCCTGAGTACTGAGCACCCAGGACCCTGAGTACTGAGCACTGAGCACGCAGCACCCCGACCACTGAGCACCCAGCACCCTGAGCACTGAGCACCCAGCACCCTGAGCACTGAGCACACAGCACCCTGAGCACTGAGCACCCAGCACCCTGAGTACTGAGCACTGAGCACCTAGCACCCCGAGTACTGAGCACCCAGCACCCTGAGTACTGAGCACTGAGCACCCAGCACCCCGAGCACTGAGCACCCAGCACCCTGAGCACTGAGCACCCAGCACCCGAGTACTGAGCACCCAGCACCCTGAGTACTGAGCACCCAGCTACCTGAGTACTGAGCACACAGCACCCAGAGTACTGAGCACCCAACACCCTGAGTACTGAGCACCCAGCACCCTGAGCACTGAGCACCCAGCACCCCGAGCACTGAGCACCCAGCACCCTGAGTACTGAGCACCCAGCACCCTGAGCACTGAGCACCCAGCACATTGAGCACTGAGCACCCAGCACCCTGAGCACTGAGCACACAGCACCCTGAGTACTGAGCACCCAGGACCCTGAGTACTGAGCACTGAGCACGCAGCACCCCGACCACTGAGCACCCAGCACCCTGAGCACTGAGCACCCAGCACCCTGAGCACTGAGCACACAGCACCCTGAGCACTGAGCACCCAGCACCCTGAGTACTGAGCACTGAGCACCCAGAACCCCGAGCACTGAGCACCCAGCACCCTGAGTACTGAGCACTGAGCACCCAGCACCCCGAGCACTGAGCACCCAGCACCCTGAGCACTGAGCACCCAGCACCCGAGTACTGAGCACCCAGCACCCTGAGTACTGAGCACCGAGCACCCCGAGTACTGAGCACCCAGCAATCTGAGTACTGAGCACCCAGCACCCCGAGCACTGAGCACCCAGCACCCTGAGTACTGAGCACCGAGCACCCTGAGAACTGAGCACCCAGCACCCCGAGTACTGAGCACCCAGCACGGTGAGCACTGAGCACCCAGCACCCTGAGCACTGAGCACCCAGCACCCTGAGCACTGAGCACCCAGCACCCTGAGCACTGAGCACCCAGCACCCTGAGTAGTGAGCACCCAACGTACTGAGCACCGAGCACCCCGAGCACTGAGCATCCAGCACCCTGAGTACTGAGCACCGATTACCCCGAGCACTGAGCACCCAGCACCCTGGGTACTGAGCTCCGAGCACCCCGAGCACTGAGCACCCAGCGCCCCGAGCACTGAGCACCGAGCACCCTGAGCACTGAGCATTCAGCACCCTGAGTACTGAGCACCCAGCACCCCGAGCACTGAGCACCCAGCACCCTGATCACTGAGCACCCAGCACACTGAGCACTGATCACCCAGCACACTGAGCACTGAGCACCCAGCACCCTTAGTACTGAGCACCCAGCACCCTGAGTACTGAGCACTCAGCACCCTGACTACTGAGCACCGAGCACCCCGAGCACTGAGCACCCAGCACCCTGAGCACTGAGCACCCTGAGGACTGAGCACCCAGCACCCTGAGCACTGAGCAACCAGAACCCCGAGCACTGAGCACCCAGCACCCTGAGTACTGCGCACCCTGAGTACTGAGCACCGATCACCCTGAGCACTGAGCTCCCAGAACCCTGAGTACTGAGCACCCAGCACCCTGAGCACTGAGCACCCAGCACCCTGAGTACTGAGCACCCAGCACCCTGAGCACTGAGCACCCAGCACGCTGAGTACTGAGCACCCAGCACCCCGAGCACTGAGCACCCAGCACCCCGAGAATGAGCACCCAGCACCCCGAGTACTGAGCACCGAGCACCCTGAGCACTGAGTACCCAGCACGCTGAGCACTGAGCACCCAGCACCCAGAGTACTGAGCACCCAGCACCCTGAGTACTGAGCCCTCAGCACCCTGAGCACTGAGCACCCAGCACCCCGAGTACTAAGCACCCAGCACCCCGAGTACTGAGCACCCAGCACCCTGAGTACTGAGCACCCAGCACCCTGAGCACTGAGCACCCAGCACCCCGAGCACTGAGCACCCAGCACCCTGAGCACTGAGCACCCAGCACCCTGAGCACTGAGCACCCAGCACCCTGAGCACTGAGCACCCAGCACCCTGAGGACTGAGCACCCAGCACCCCGAGCACTGAGCACCTAGCACCCTGAGTACTGAGCACCCAGCACCCTGAGCACTGAGCACACAGCACCCTGAGTACTGAGCACCCAGGACCCTGAGTACTGAGCACTGAGCACGCAGCACCCCGACCACTGAGCACCCAGCACCCTGAGCACTGAGCACCCAGCAACCTGAGCACTGAGCACACAGCACCCTGAGCACTGAGCACCCAGCACCCTGAGTACTGAGCACTGAGCACCTAGCACCCCGAGTACTGAGCACCCAGCACCCTGAGTACTGAGCACTGAGCACCCAGCACCCCGAGCACTGAGCACCCAGCACCCTGAGCACTGAGCACCCAGCACCCGAGTACTGAGCACCCAGCACCCTGAGTACTGAGCACCCAGCTACCTGAGTACTGAGCACACAGCACCCAGAGTACTGAGCACCCAACACCCTGAGTACTGAGCACCCAGCACCCTGAGCACTGAGCACCCAGCACCCCGAGCACTGAGCACCCAGCACCCTGAGTACTGAGCACCCAGCACCCTGAGCACTGAGCACCCAGCACATTGAGCACTGAGCACCCAGCACCCTGAGCACTGAGCACACAGCACCCTGAGTACTGAGCACCCAGGACCCTGAGTACTGAGCACTGAGCACGCAGCACCCCGACCACTGAGCACCCAGCACCCTGAGCACTGAGCACCCAGCACCCTGAGCACTGAGCACACAGCACCCTGAGCACTGAGCACCCAGCACCCTGAGTACTGAGCACTGAGCACCCAGAACCCCGAGCACTGAGCACCCAGCACCCTGAGTACTGAGCACTGAGCACCCAGCACCCCGAGCACTGAGCACCCAGCACCCTGAGCACTGAGCACCCAGCACCCGAGTACTGAGCACCCAGCACCCTGAGTACTGAGCACCGAGCACCCCGAGTACTGAGCACCCAGCAATCTGAGTACTGAGCACCCAGCACCCCGAGCACTGAGCACCCAGCACCCTGAGTACTGAGCACCGAGCACCCTGAGAACTGAGCACCCAGCACCCCGAGTACTGAGCACCCAGCACGGTGAGCACTGAGCACCCAGCACCCTGAGCACTGAGCACCCAGCACCCTGAGCACTGAGCACCCAGCACCCTGAGCACTGAGCACCCAGCACCCTGAGTAGTGAGCACCCAACGTACTGAGCACCGAGCACCCCGAGCACTGAGCATCCAGCACCCTGAGTACTGAGCACCGATTACCCCGAGCACTGAGCACCCAGCACCCTGGGTACTGAGCTCCGAGCACCCCGAGCACTGAGCACCCAGCGCCCCGAGCACTGAGCACCGAGCACCCTGAGCACTGAGCATTCAGCACCCTGAGTACTGAGCACCCAGCACCCCGAGCACTGAGCACCCAGCACCCTGATCACTGAGCACCCAGCACACTGAGCACTGATCACCCAGCACACTGAGCACTGAGCACCCAGCACCCTTAGTACTGAGCACCCAGCACCCTGAGTACTGAGCACTCAGCACCCTGACTACTGAGCACCGAGCACCCCGAGCACTGAGCACCCAGCACCCTGAGCACTGAGCACCCTGAGGACTGAGCACCCAGCACCCTGAGCACTGAGCAACCAGAACCCCGAGCACTGAGCACCCAGCACCCTGAGTACTGCGCACCCTGAGTACTGAGCACCGATCACCCTGAGCACTGAGCTCCCAGAACCCTGAGTACTGAGCACCCAGCACCCTGAGCACTGAGCACCCAGCACCCTGAGTACTGAGCACCCAGCACCCTGAGCACTGAGCACCCAGCACGCTGAGTACTGAGCACCCAGCACCCCGAGCACTGAGCACCCAGCACCCCGAGAATGAGCACCCAGCACCCCGAGTACTGAGCACCGAGCACCCTGAGCACTGAGTACCCAGCACGCTGAGCACTGAGCACCCAGCACCCAGAGTACTGAGCACCCAGCACCCTGAGTACTGAGCCCTCAGCACCCTGAGCACTGAGCACCCAGCACCCCGAGTACTGAGCACCCAGCACCCCGAGTACTGAGCACCCAGCACCCTGAGTACTGAGCACCCAGCACCCTGAGCACTGAGCACCCAGCACCCCGAGCACTGAGCACCCAGCACCCTGAGCACTGAGCACCCAGCACCCTGAGCACTGAGCACCCAGCACCCTGAGCACTGAGCACCCAGCACCCTGAGGACTGAGCACCCAGCACCCCGAGCACTGAGCACCTAGCACCCTGAGTACTGAGCACCCAGCACCCTGAGCACTGAGCACACAGCACCCTGAGTACTGAGCACCCAGGACCCTGAGTACTGAGCACTGAGCACGCAGCACCCCGACCACTGAGCACCCAGCACCCTGAGCACTGAGCACCCAGCACCCTGAGCACTGAGCACACAGCACCCTGAGCACTGAGCACCCAGCACCCTGAGTACTGAGCACTGAGCACCTAGCACCCCGAGTACTGAGCACCCAGCACCCTGAGTACTGAGCACTGAGCACCCAGCACCCCGAGCACTGAGCACCCAGCACCCTGAGCACTGAGCACCCAGCACCCGAGTACTGAGCACCCAGCACCCTGAGTACTGAGCACCCAGCTACCTGAGTACTGAGCACACAGCACCCAGAGTACTGAGCACCCAACACCCTGAGTACTGAGCACCCAGCACCCTGAGCACTGAGCACCCAGCACCCCGAGCACTGAGCACCCAGCACCCTGAGTACTGAGCACCCAGCACCCTGAGCACTGAGCACCCAGCACATTGAGCACTGAGCACCCAGCACCCTGAGCACTGAGCACACAGCACCCTGAGTACTGAGCACCCAGGACCCTGAGTACTGAGCACTGAGCACGCAGCACCCCGACCACTGAGCACCCAGCACCCTGAGCACTGAGCACCCAGCACCCTGAGCACTGAGCACACAGCACCCTGAGCACTGAGCACCCAGCACCCTGAGTACTGAGCACTGAGCACCCAGAACCCCGAGCACTGAGCACCCAGCACCCTGAGTACTGAGCACTGAGCACCCAGCACCCCGAGCACTGAGCACCCAGCACCCTGAGCACTGAGCACCCAGCACCCGAGTACTGAGCACCCAGCACCCTGAGTACTGAGCACCGAGCACCCCGAGTACTGAGCACCCAGCAATCTGAGTACTGAGCACCCAGCACCCCGAGCACTGAGCACCCAGCACCCTGAGTACTGAGCACCGAGCACCCTGAGAACTGAGCACCCAGCACCCCGAGTACTGAGCACCCAGCACGGTGAGCACTGAGCACCCAGCACCCTGAGCACTGAGCACCCAGCACCCTGAGCACTGAGCACCCAGCACCCTGAGCACTGAGCACCCAGCACCCTGAGTAGTGAGCACCCAACGTACTGAGCACCGAGCACCCCGAGCACTGAGCATCCAGCACCCTGAGTACTGAGCACCGATTACCCCGAGCACTGAGCACCCAGCACCCTGGGTACTGAGCTCCGAGCACCCCGAGCACTGAGCACCCAGCGCCCCGAGCACTGAGCACCGAGCACCCTGAGCACTGAGCATTCAGCACCCTGAGTACTGAGCACCCAGCACCCCGAGCACTGAGCACCCAGCACCCTGATCACTGAGCACCCAGCACACTGAGCACTGATCACCCAGCACACTGAGCACTGAGCACCCAGCACCCTTAGTACTGAGCACCCAGCACCCTGAGTACTGAGCACTCAGCACCCTGACTACTGAGCACCGAGCACCCCGAGCACTGAGCACCCAGCACCCTGAGCACTGAGCACCCTGAGGACTGAGCACCCAGCACCCTGAGCACTGAGCAACCAGAACCCCGAGCACTGAGCACCCAGCACCCTGAGTACTGCGCACCCTGAGTACTGAGCACCGATCACCCTGAGCACTGAGCTCCCAGAACCCTGAGTACTGAGCACCCAGCACCCTGAGCACTGAGCACCCAGCACCCTGAGTACTGAGCACCCAGCACCCTGAGCACTGAGCACCCAGCACGCTGAGTACTGAGCACCCAGCACCCCGAGCACTGAGCACCCAGCACCCCGAGAATGAGCACCCAGCACCCCGAGTACTGAGCACCGAGCACCCTGAGCACTGAGTACCCAGCACGCTGAGCACTGAGCACCCAGCACCCAGAGTACTGAGCACCCAGCACCCTGAGTACTGAGCCCTCAGCACCCTGAGCACTGAGCACCCAGCACCCCGAGTACTGAGCACCCAGCACCCCGAGTACTGAGCACCCAGCACCCTGAGTACTGAGCACCCAGCACCCTGAGCACTGAGCACCCAGCACCCCGAGCACTGAGCACCCAGCACCCTGAGCACTGAGCACCCAGCACCCTGAGCACTGAGCACCCAGCACCCTGAGCACTGAGCACCCAGCACCCTGAGCACTGAGCACCCAGCACCCTGAGTAGTGAGCACCCAACGTACTGAGCACCGAGCACCCCGAGCACTGAGCACCCAGCACCCTGAGTACTGAGCACCGATCACCCCGAGCACTGAGCACCCAGCACCCTGAGTACTGAGCCCCGAGCACCCCGAGCACTGAGCACCCAGCGCCCAGAGCACTGAGCACCCAGCACCCTGAGCACTGAGCACCCAGCACCCTGAGCACTGAGCACCCAGCACACTGAGCACTGAGCACTGAGCACCCTGAGCACTGAGTACTGAGCACCAAGCACCCCGAGTACTGAGCACTGAGCACCCAGAGTACTGAGCACCCAGCACCCTGAGCACTGAGCACCCAGCGCCCCGAGCACTGAGCACCCAGCACCCTGAGCACTGAGATCCCAGCACCCTGAGTACTGAACACTGAGCACCCAGCACCCCGAGCACTGAGCACCCAGCACCCTGAGTACTAAGCACCCAGCACCCTGAGTACAGAGCACCCAGAACCCTGAGTACTGAGCACCCAGCGTACTGAGCACCGAGCACCCCGAGCACTGAGCACCCAGCACCCTGAGTACTGAGCACCCAGCACCCCGAGCACTGAGCACCCAGCACCCTGAGTACTGAGCACCGATCACCCTGAGTACTGAGCACCCAGCACCCTGAGTACTGAGCACCCAGCACCCTGAGCACTGAGCACCCAGCACCCTGAGTACTGAGCACTGAGCACCCCGAGTACTGAGCACCGGGCACCCCGAGCACTAAGCACCCAGCACCCCGAGCACCGAGCACCCAGCACCCTGATCACTGAGCACCCAGCACCCTGAGCACTGAGCACCCAGCACCCTGAGCACTGAGCACCCAACGTACTGAGCACCGAGCACCCCGAGCACTGAGCACCCAGCACTGAGCACCCAGCACCCTGAGTACTGAGCACCCAGCACCCTGAGCACTGAGTACCCAGCGCCCTGAGCACTGAGCACCCAGCACCCTGAGCACTGAGCACCCAGCACCCTGAGCACTGAGCACCCAGCACCCTGAGTAGTGAGCACCCAACGTACTGAGCACCGAGCACACGGAGCACTGAGCACCCAGCACCCTGACTACTGAGCACCGATCACCCCGAGCACTGAGCACCCAGCACCCTGAGTACTGAGCTCCGAGCACCCGGAGCACTGAGCATCCAGCGCCCCGAGCACTGAGCACCCAGCACCCTGAGCACTGAGCACCAAGCACCCTGTGTACTGAGCACCCAGCAGCCCGAGCACTGAGCACCCAGCACCCTGAGCACTGAGCACCCAGCACACGGAGCACTGATCACCCAGCACCCTGAGCACTGAGCACCCAGCACCCTGAGTACTGAGCACCCAGCACCCTGAGTACTGAGCACTCAGCACCCTGAGGACTGAGCACCCAGCACCCTGAGCACTGAGCACCCAGCACCCTGAGTACTGAGCACCGATCACCCTGAGCACTGAGCACCCAGAACCCCGAGCACTGAGCACCCAGCACCCTGAGTACTGAGCACCCAGTACCCCGAGCACTGAGCACCCAGCACCCTGAGTACTGAGCACCCTGACTACTGAGCAAAGATCACCCTGAGCACTGAGCTCCCAGCACCCTGAGTACTGAGGACCCAGCACCCTGAGCACTGAGCACCCAGCACCCTGAGTACTGAGCACCCAGCACCCTGAGCACTGAGCACCCAGCACCCTGAGTACTGAGCACCCAGCACCCTGAGCACTGAGCACCCAGCACCCCGAGAATGAGCACCCAGCACCCCGAGTAATGAGCACCGAGCACCCTGAGCACTGAGTACCCAGCACCCTGAGCACTGAGCACCCAGCACCCTGAGTACTGAGCACCCAACACCCTGAGTACTGAGCACCCAGCACCCTGAGCACTGAGCACCGAGCACCCAGAGTACTGAGCACCCAGCCCCCTGAGTACTGAGCACCCAGCACCCTGAGTACTGAACACCCTGCACCCTGAGCACTGAGCAGTGAGCACCCTGAGCACTGAGTACTGAGCACCGAGCACCCCGAGCACTGAGCACCCAGCACCCCGAGCACTGAGCACCCAGGACCCCGAGCACTGAGCCTGAGCACCCTGAGTACTGAGCACTGAGCACCCTGAGTACTGAGCACCGAGCACCCTGAGTACTGAGCACCCAGCACCCCGAGCACTGAGCACCGAGCACCCTGAGTAGTGAGCACCCAGCACCCTGAGCACTGAGCACCCAGCACAACGAGTACTGAGCACCCAGCACCCTGATTACTGAGCACCAAGCACCCCGAGCACTGAGCACCCAGCACCCCGAGCACTGAGCACCCAGCACCCTGAGTACTAAGCACCCAGCACCCTGAGTACTGAGCACCCAGCACCCTGAGTACTGAGCACCCAGCACCCTGAGTACTGAGCACCCAGCACCCTGAGTACTAAGCACCCAGCACCCTGAGTTCTGAGCACCCAGAACCCCGAGCACTGAGCACCCAGCACCCTGAGTACTGAGCACCCAGCACCCCGAGCACTGAGCACCCAGCACCCTGAGTACTGAGCACCCAGCACCCTGCGTACTAAGCACCGAGCACCCTGAGTACTGAGCCCCCAGCACCCTGAGCACTGAACATACAGCACCCTGAGTACTGAGCACCTTGAGCACTGAGCACCCAGCACCCTGAGTACTGAGCACCGAGCACCCCGAGCACTTAGCACCCAGCACCCCGAGCACTGAGCACCCAGCACCCCGAGCACTGAGCACCCAGCACCCTGAGCACTGAGCACCCAGCACCCTGAGCACTGAGCACACAGCACCCTGAGCACTGAGCACCCAGCACCCTGAGTACTGAGCACTGAGCACCCAGCACCCTGATTACTGAGCACTGAGCACCCAGCACACCGAGCACTGAGCACCCAGCACCCTGAGCACTGAGCACCCAGCTCCCGAGTACAGAGCACCCAGCACCCTGAGTACTGAGCACCCAGCACCCCGAGTACTGAGCACCCAGCACCCCGAGTACTGAGCACCCAGCACCCTGAGCACTGAGCACCCAGAACCCCGAGCACTGAGCACCCAGCACCCTGAGTACTGAGCACCCAGCACCCTGAGCACTGAGCACCCAGCACCCAGAGCACTGAGCACCCAGCACCCTGAGCACTGAGCACCCAGCACCCTGAGTAGTGAGCACCCAACGTACTGAGCACCGAGCACCCCGAGCACTGAGCACCCAGCACCCTGAGTACTGAGCACCGATCACCCCGAGCACTGAGCACCCAGCACCCTGAGTACTGAGCCCCGAGCACCCCGAGCACTGAGCACCCAGCGCCCCGAGCACTGAGCACCCAGCACCCTGAGCACTGAGCACCCAGCACCCTGAGCACTGAGCACCCAGCACACTGAGCACTGAGCACTGAGCACCCTGAGCACTGAGTACTGAGCACCAAGCACCCCGAGTACTGAGCACTGAGCACCCAGAGTACTGAGCACCCAGCACCCTGAGCACTGAGCACCCAGCGCCCCGAGCACTGAGCACCCAGCACCCTGAGCACTGAGCTCCCAGCACCCTGAGTACTGAACACTGAGCACCCAGCACCCCGAGCACTGAGCACCCAGCACCCTGAGTACTAAGCACCCAGCACCCTGAGTACTGAGCACCCAGAACCCTGAGTACTGAGCACCCAGCGTACTGAGCACCGAGCACCCCGAGCACTGAGCACCCAGCACCCTGAGTACTGAGCACCCAGCACCCCGAGCACTGAGCACCCAGCACCCTGAGTACTGAGCACCGAGCACCCTGAGTACTGAGCACCCAGCACCCTGAGTACTGAGCACCCAGCACCCTGAGCACTGAGCACCCAGCACCCTGAGTACTGAGCACTGAGCACCCCGAGTACTGAGCACCGGGCACCCCGAGCACTAAGCACCCAGCACCCCGAGCACCGAGCACCCAGCACCCTGAGCACTGAGCACCCAGCACCCTGAGCACTGAGCACCCAGCACCCTGAGCACTGAGCACCCAACGTACTGAGCACCGAGCACCCCGAGCACTGAGCACCCAGCACTGAGCACCCAGCACCCTGAGTACTGAGCACCCAGCACCCTGAGCACTGAGTACCCAGCGCCCTGAGCACTGAGCACCCAGCACCCTGAGCACTGAGCACCCAGCACCCTGAGCACTGAGCACCCAGCACCCTGAGTAGTGAGCACCCAACGTACTGAGCACCGAGCACACGGAGCACTGAGCACCCAGCACCCTGACTACTGAGCACCGATCACCCCGAGCACTGAGCACCCAGCACCCTGAGTACTGAGCTCCGAGCACCCGGAGCACTGAGCATCCAGCGCCCCGAGCACTGAGCACCCAGCACCCTGAGCACTGAGCACCAAGCACCCTGTGTACTGAGCACCCAGCAGCCCGAGCACTGAGCACCCAGCACCCTGAGCACTGAGCACCCAGCACACGGAGCACTGATCACCCAGCACCCTGAGCACTGAGCACCCAGCACCCTGAGTACTGAGCACCCAGCACCCTGAGTACTGAGCACTCAGCACCCTGAGGACTGAGCACCCAGCACCCTGAGCACTGAGCACCCAGCACCCTGAGTACTGAGCACCGATCACCCTGAGCACTGAGCACCCAGAACCCCGAGCACTGAGCACCCAGCACCCTGAGTACTGAGCACCCAGTACCCCGAGCACTGAGCACCCAGCACCCTGAGTACTGAGCACCCTGACTACTGAGCAAAGATCACCCTGAGCACTGAGCTCCCAGCACCCTGAGTACTGAGCACCCAGCACCCTGAGTACTGAGCACCCAGCACCCTGAGTACTGAGCACCCAGCACCCTGAGCACTGAGCACCCAGCACCCTGAGCACTGAGCACCCAGCACCCTGAGCACTGAGCACCCAGCACCCTGAGCACTGAGCACACAGCACCCTGAGTACTGAGCACCCAGGACCCTGAGTACTGAGCACTGAGCACGCAGCACCCCGAGCACTGAGCACCCAGCAACCTGAGTACTGAGCACTGAGCACCCAGCACCCCGAGCACTGAGCACCCAGCACCCTGAGCACTGAGCACCCAGCACCCGAGTACTGAGCACCCAGCACAATGAGTACTGAGGACCCAGCACCCTGAATACTGAGCACCCAGCACCCTGAGTAGTGAGCACCCAACGTACTGAGCACCGAGCACCCCGAGCACTGAGCACCCAGCACCCGGAGTACTGAGCACCCAGCACCATGAGTACTAAGCACCGAGCACCCTGAGTACTGAGCACCCAGCACCCTGAGCACTGAACACACAGCACTCTGAGTAAAGAGCACCTCGCGCACTGAGCACCCAACACCCTGAGCACTGAGTACCCAGCACCCTGAGCACTGAGCACCCAGCACCCTGAGCACTGAGCACACAGCACCCTGAGCACTGAACACACAGCACCCTGAGTACTGAGCACCTCGAGCACTGAGCACCCAGCACCCTGAGTACTGAGCACCGAGCACCCCGAGCACTGAGCACCCAGCACCCCGAGCACTGAGCACCCAGCACCCCGAGCACTGAGCACCCAGCACCCTGAGTACTGAGCACCCAGCACCCTGAGTACTGAGCACCCAGCACCCTGAGCACTGAGTACCCAGCACCCTGAGCACTGAGCACCCAGCACCCTGAGCACTGAGCACACAGCACCCTGAGCACTGAGCACCCAGCACCCTGAGTACTGAGCACTGAGCACCCAGCACCCTGAGTACTGAGCACTGAGCACCCAGCACACCGAGCACTGAGCACCCAGCACCCTGAGCACTGAGCACCCAGCTCCCGAGTACAGAGCACCCAGCACCCTGAGTACTGAGCACCCAGCAACCCGAGTACTGAGCACCCAGCACCCCGAGTACTGAGCACCCAGCACCCTGAGTACTGAGCACCCAGCACCCCGAGCACTGAGCACCCAGCACCCCGAGCACTGAGCACCCAGCATCCTGAGTACTGAGCACCCAGCACCCTGAGCACTGAGCACCCAGCACCCTGAGCACTGAGCACCCAGCACCCTGAGCACTGAGCACCCAGCACCCTGTGCACTGAGCACCCAGCACCCTGAGTACTGAGCAACCAGCACCCCGAGCACTGAGCACCCAGCACCCTGGGTACTGAGCTCCGAGCACCCCGAGCACTGAGCACCCAGCGCCCCGAGCACTGAGCACCGAGCACCCTGAGCACTGAGCACCCAGCACCCTGAGTACTGAGCAACCAGCACCCCGAGCACTGAGCACCCAGCACCCTGATCACTGGGCACCCAGCACACTGAGCACTGATCACCCAGCACACTGAGCACTGAGCACCCAGCACCCTGAGTACTGAGCACCCAGCACCCTGAGTACTGAGCACTCAGCACCCTGAGTACTGAGCACCGAGCACCCCAAGCACTGAGCACCCAGCACCCTGAGCACTGAGCACCCTGAGGTCTGAGCACCCAGCACCCTGAGCACTGAGCACCCAGCACCCTGAGTACTGAGCACCGATCACCCTGAGCACTGAGCACCCAGAACCCCGAGCACTGAGCACCCAGCACCCTGAGTACTGAGCACCCAGCACCCCGAGCACTGAGCACCCAGCACCCTGAGTACTGAGCACCCTGAGTACTGAGCACCGATCACCCTGAGCACTGAGCTCCCAGAACCCTGAGTACTGAGCACCCAGCACCGTGAACACTGAGCACCCAGCACCCTGAGTACTGAGCACCCAGCACCCTGAGCACTGAGCACCCAGCACCCTGAGTACTGAGCACCCAGCACCCTGAGCACTGAGCACCCAGCACGCTGCGTACTGAGCACCCAGCACCCCGAGCACTGAGCACCCAGCACCCCGAGAATGAGCACCCAGCACCCCGAGTACTGAGCACCGAGCACCCTGAGCACTGAGTACCCAGCACGCTGAGCACTGAGCACCCAGCACCCTGAGTACTGAGCACCCAGCACCCTGAGTACTGAGCCCCGAGCACCCTGAGCACTGAGCAACCAGCACCCCGAGTACTGAGCACCCAGCACCCTGAGCACTGAGCACCCAGCACCTTGAGTACTGAGCACCCAGCACCCTGAGTACTGAACACCAGGCACCCTGAGCACTGAGCACTGAGCACCCTGAGCCCTGAGTACTGAGCACCGAGCACCCCGAGAACTGAGCACCCAGCACCCGGAGTACTGAGCACCCAGCACCCTGAGTACTGAGCACACAGCACGCCGAGAATGAGCACCCAGCACCCAGCGTACTGAGCACCGAGCACCCCGAGCACTGAGCACCCAGCACCCTGAGTACTGAGCACCCAGAACCCCGAGCACTGAGCACCCAGCACCCTGAGTACTGAGCACCCAGCGTACAGAGCACCGAGCACTGAGCACCCTGAGTACTGAGCACCCAGCACTCTGAGCACTGAGCACCCAGCACACTGAGCACTGAGCACCCAGCACCCCGAGCACTGAGCACCCAGCACCCCGAGCACTGAGCCTGAGCACCCTGAGTACTGAGCACTGAGCACCCTGAGTACTGAGCACCGAGCACCCTGAGTACTGAGCACCCAGCACCCCGAGCACTGAGCACCGAGCACCCTGAGTAGTGAGCACCCAGCACCCTGAGCACTGAGCACCCAGCACAACGAGTACTGAGCACCCAGCACCCTGATTACTGAGCACCAAGCACCCCGAGCACTGAGCACCCAGCACCCCGAGCACTGAGCACCCAGCACCCTGAGTACTAAGCACCCAGCACCCTGAGTACTGAGCACCCAGCACCCTGAGTACTGAGCACCCAGCACCACGAGCACTGAGCACCCAGCACCCTGATCACTGAGCACCCAGCACACTGAGCACTGATCACCCAACACACTGAGCACTGAGCACCCAGCACCCTGAGTACTGAGCACCCAGCACCCTGAGTACTGAGCACTCAGCACCCTGAGTACTGAGCACCGAGCACCCCGAGCACTGAGCACCCAGCACCCTGAGCACTGAGCACCCTGAGGACTGAGCACCCAGCACCCTGAGCACTGAGCACCCAGCACCCTGAGTACTGAGCACCGATCACCCTGAGCACTGAGCACCCAGAACCCCGAGCACTGAGCACCCAGCACCCTGAGTACTGAGCACCCAGCACCCCGAGCACTGAGCACCCAACACCCTGAGCAATGAGCACCCTGAGTACTGAGCACCCAGCACCTTGAGCACTGAGCACCGAGCACCCCGAGAACTGAGCACCCAGCACCCTGAGTACTGAGCACCCAGCACCCTGCGTACTAAGCACCGAGCACCCTGAGTACTGAGCACCCAGCACCCTGAGCACTGAACATACAGCACCCTGAGTACTGAGCACCTTGAGCACTGAGCACCCAGCACCCTGAGTACTGAGCACCGAGCACCCCGAGCACTTAGCACCCAGCACCCCGAGCACTGAGCACCCAGCACCCCGAGCACTGAGCACCCAGCACCCTGAGCACTGAGCACCCAGCACCCTGAGCACTGAGCACACAGCACCCTGAGCACTGAGCACCCAGCACCCTGAGTACTGAGCACTGAGCACCCAGCACCCTGATTACTGAGCACTGAGCACCCAGCACACCGAGCACTGAGCACCCAGCACCCTGAGCACTGAGCACCCAGCTCCCGAGTACAGAGCACCCAGCACCCTGAGTACTGAGCACCCAGCACCCCGAGTACTGAGCACCCAGCACCCCGAGTACTGAGCACCCAGCACCCTGAGTACTGAGCACCCAGCACCCTGAGCACTGAGCACCCAGCACCCCGAGCACTGAGCACCCAGCACCCTGAGTACTGAGCACCCAGCACCCTGAGCACTGAGCACCCAGCACCCTGAGCACTGAGCACCCAGCACCCTGAGCACTGAGCAGCCAGCACCCTGAGTAGTGAGCACCCAACGTACTGAGCACCGAGCACCCAGAGCGCTGAGCACCCAGCACCTTGAGTACTGAGCACCGATCACCCCGAGCACTGAGCACCCAGCACCCTGAGTACTGAGCTCCGAGCACCCCGAGCACTGAGCAACCAGCACCCTGAGTACTGAGCACCGATCACCCCGAGCACTGAGCACCCAGAACCCTGAGCACTGAGCACCCAGCACCCTGAGTACTGAGCACCCAGCACCCTGAGTACTGAGCACCGAGCACCCCGAGCACTGAGCACCCAGCATCCTGAGTACTGAGCACCCAGCACCCTGAGTACTGAGCACCCAGCACCCTGAGTACTGAACACCCAGCACCCTGAGCACTGAGCACTGAGCACCCTGAGCACTGAGCACCCAGCACAATGAGCACTGAGCACCCAGCACCTTGAGTACTGAGCACCGAGCACCCCGAGCACTGAGCACCCAGCACCCTGAGTACTGAGCACCCAGCACCCTGAGCACTGAGCACCCAGCACCCTGAGCACTGAGCACCCAGCACCCCGAGCACTGATCACCCAGCACCCTGAGTTCTGAGCACCTAGCACCCTGAGCACTGAGCACCCAGCACCCTGAGTACTGAGCACCCAGCACCCTGAGTACTGAGCAACCAGCACCCTGAGCACTGAGCACTGAGCACCCAGCACCCTGAGCACTGAGCACCCAGCACCCCGAGCACTGAACACCCAGCACCCCGAGCACTGAGCACCCAGCACTCTGAGCACTGAGCACCCTGTGGACTGAACACCCAGCACCCTGAGCACTGAGCACCCAGCACCCTGAGTACTGAGCACCGATCACCCTGAGCACTGAGCACCCAGCACCCCGAGCACTGAGCACCCAGCACCCTGAGTACTGAGCTCCCAGCACCCCGAGCACTGAGCACCCAGTACCCTGAGTACTGAGCACCCTGAGTACTGAGCACCGATCACCCTGAGCACTGAGCTCCCAGCACCCTGAGTACTGAGCACCCAGCACCCTGAGCACTGAGCACCCAGCACCCTGAGTACTGAGCACCCAGCACCCTGAGCCCTGAGCACCCAGCACCCTGAGTACTGAGCACCCAGCACCCTGAGCACTGAGCAACCAGCACCCTGAGTACTGAGCACCCAGCACCCTGAGCACTGAGCACCCAGCACCCCGAGAATGAGCACCCAGCACCCCGAGTACTGAGCACCGAGCACCCTGAGCACTGAGTACCCAGCACCCTGAGCACTGAGCACCCAGCACCCTGAGTACTGAGCACCCAGCACCCTGAGTACTGAGCACCCAGCACCCTGAGCACTGAGCACCGAGCACCCAGAGTACTGAGCACCCAGCCCCCTGAGTACTGAGCACCCAGCACCATGAGTACTGAACACCCAGCACCCTGAGCACTGAGCAGTGAGCACCCTGAGCACTGAGTACTGAGCACCGAGCACCCCGAGCACTGAGCACCCAGCACCCGGAGTACTGAGCACCCAGCACCCTGAGTACTAAGCACCGAGCACCCTGAGTACTGAGCACCCAGCACCCTGAACACTGAACATACAGCACCCTGAGTACTGAGCACCGAGCACCCCGAGCACTCAGCACCCAGCACCCCGAGCACTGAGCACCCAGCACCCCGAGCACTGAGCACCCAGCACCCTGAGCGCTGAGCACCCAGCACCCTGAGTACTGAGCACCCAGTACCCTGAGCACTGAGTACCCAGCACACTGAGCACTGAGCACACAGCACCCTGAGCAGTGAGCACCCTGCACCCTGAGCACTGAGCACCCAGCACCCTGAGTACTGAGCACCCAGTACCCTGAGCACTGAGTACCCAGCACCCTGAGCACTGAGCACCCAGCACCCTGAGCAGTGAGCACCCAGCACCCTGAGCACTGAGCACCCAGGACCCTGAGTACTGAGCACTGAGCACCCAGCACCCGAGCACTGAGCACCCAGCACCCTGAGCACTGAGCACCCAGCACCCGAGTACTGAGCACCCAGCACCCTGAGTACTGAGCACCCAGCTACCTGAGTACTGAGCACCCAGCACCCTGAGTACTGAGCACCCAAC
This sequence comes from Microtus oregoni, assembly GCF_018167655.1. Lineage (NCBI taxonomy): Eukaryota > Metazoa > Chordata > Mammalia > Rodentia > Cricetidae > Microtus > Microtus oregoni. The sequence goes on along the minus strand of NW_024543811.1, from coordinate 9,524,037 downwards.
ACCCTGAGTACTGAGCACCCAGCACCCTGAGCACTGAGCACCCAGCACCCCGAGCACTGAGCACCCAGCACCCTGAGTACTGAGCACCCAGCACCCTGAGCACTGAGCACCCAGCACCCTGAGCACTGAGCACCCAGCACCCTGAGCACTGAGCACACAGCACCCTGAGTACTGAGCACCCAGGACCCTGAGTACTGAGCACTGAGCACGCAGCACCCCGAGCACTGAGCACCCAGCACCCTGAGTACTGAGCACTGAGCACCCAGCACCCGAGTACTGAGCACCCAGCACAATGAGTACTGAGCACCCAGCACCCTGAGCACTGAGCACCCAGCACCCTGAGTACTGAGCACCCTGAGTACTGAGCACCGATCACCCTGAGCACTGAGCTCCCAGAACCCTGAGTACTGAGCACCCAGCACCGTGAACACTGAGCACCCAGCACCCTGAGTACTGAGCACCCAGCACCCTGAGCACTGAGCACCCAGCACCCTGAGTACTGACCACCCAGCACCCTGAGCACTGAGCACCCAGCACGCTGCGTACTGAGCACCCAGCACCCCGAGCACTGAGCACCCAGCACCCCGAGAATGAGCACCCAGCACCCCGAGTACTGAGCACCGAGCACCCTGAGCACTGAGTACCCAGCACGCTGAGCACTGAGCACCCAGCACCCTGAGTACTGAGCACCCAGCACCCTGAGTACTGAGCCCCGAGCACCCTGAGCACTGAGCAACCAGCACCCCGAGTACTGAGCACCCAGCACCCTGAGCACTGAGCACCCAGCACCTTGAGTACTGAGCACCCAGCACCCTGAGTACTGAACACCAGGCACCCTGAGCACTGAGCACTGAGCACCCTGAGCCCTGAGTACTGAGCACCGAGCACCCCGAGAACTGAGCACCCAGCACCCGGAGTACTGAGCACCCAGCACCCTGAGTACTGAGCACACAGCACGCCGAGAATGAGCACCCAGCACCCAGCGTACTGAGCACCGAGCACCCCGAGCACTGAGCACCCAGCACCCTGAGTACTGAGCACCCAGAACCCCGAGCACTGAGCACCCAGCACCCTGAGTACTGAGCACCCAGCGTACAGAGCACCGAGCACTGAGCACCCTGAGTACTGAGCACCCAGCACTCTGAGCACTGAGCACCCAGCACACTGAGCACTGAGCACCCAGCACCCCGAGCACTGAGCACCCAGCACCCCGAGCACTGAGCCTGAGCACCCTGAGTACTGAGCACTGAGCACCCTGAGTACTGAGCACCGAGCACCCTGAGTACTGAGCACCCAGCACCCCGAGCACTGTGCACCGAGCACCCTGAGTAGTGAGCACCCAGCACCCTGAGCACTGAGCACCCAGCACAACGAGTACTGAGCACCCAGCACCCTGATTACTGAGCACCAAGCACCCCGAGCACTGAGCACCCAGCACCCCGAGCACTGAGCACCCAGCACCCTGAGTACTAAGCACCCAGCACCCTGAGTACTGAGCACCCAGCACCCTGAGTACTGAGCACCCAGCACCACGAGCACTGAGCACCCAGCACCCTGATCACTGAGCACCCAGCACACTGAGCACTGATCACCCAACACACTGAGCACTGAGCACCCAGCACCCTGAGTACTGAGCACCCAGCACCCTGAGTACTGAGCACTCAGCACCCTGAGTACTGAGCACCGAGCACCCCGAGCACTGAGCACCCAGCACCCTGAGCACTGAGCACCCTGAGGACTGAGCACCCAGCACCCTGAGCACTGAGCACCCAGCACCCTGAGTACTGAGCACCGATCACCCTGAGCACTGAGCACCCAGAACCCCGAGCACTGAGCACCCAGCACCCTGAGTACTGAGCACCCAGCACCCCGAGCACTGAGCACCCAACAACCTGAGCAATGAGCACCCTGAGTACTGAGCACCCAGCACCTTGAGCACTGAGCACCGAGCACCCCGAGAACTGAGCACCCAGCACCCTGAGTACTGAGCACCCAGCACCCTGCGTACTAAGCACCGAGCACCCTGAGTACTGAGCACCCAGCACCCTGAGCACTGAACATACAGCACCCTGACTACTGAGCACCTTGTGCACTGAGCACCCAGCACCCTGAGTACTGAGCACCGAGCACCCCGAGCACTTAGCACCCAGCACCCCGAGCACTGAGCACCCAGCACCCCGAGCACTGAGCACCCAGCACCCTGAGCACTGAGCACCCAGCACCCTGAGCACTGAGCACACAGCACCCTGAGCACTGAGCACCCAGCACCCTGAGTACTGAGCACTGAGCACCCAGCACCCTGATTACTGAGCACTGAGCACCCAGCACACCGAGCACTGAGCACCCAGCACCCTGAGCACTGAGCACCCAGCTCCCGAGTACAGAGCACCCAGCACCCTGAGTACTGAGCACCCAGCACCCCGAGTACTGAGCACCCAGCACCCCGAGTACTGAGCACCCAGCACCCTGAGTACTGAGCACCCAGCACCCTGAGCACTGAGCACCCAGCACCCCGAGCACTGAGCACCCAGCACCCTGAGTACTGAGCACCCAGCACCCTGAGCACTGAGCACCCAGCACCCTGAGCACTGAGCACCCAGCACCCTGAGCACTGAGCAGCCAGCACCCTGAGTAGTGAGCACCCAACGTACTGAGCACCGAGCACCCAGAGCGCTGAGCACCCAGCACCTTGAGTACTGAGCACCGATCACCCCGAGCACTGAGCACCCAGCACCCTGAGTACTGAGCTCCGAGCACCCCGAGCACTGAGCAACCAGCACCCTGAGTACTGAGCACCGATCACCCCGAGCACTGAGCACCCAGAACCCTGAGCACTGAGCACCCAGCACCCTGAGTACTGAGCACCCAGCACCCTGAGTACTGAGCACCGAGCACCCCGAGCACTGAGCACCCAGCATCCTGAGTACTGAGCACCCAGCACCCTGAGTACTGAGCACCCAGCACCCTGAGTACTGAACACCCAGCACCCTGAGCACTGAGCACTGAGCACCCTGAGCACTGAGCACCCAGCACAATGAGCACTGAGCACCCAGCACCTTGAGTACTGAGCACCGAGCACCCCGAGCACTGAGCACCCAGCACCCTGAGTACTGAGCACCCAGCACCCTGAGCACTGAGCACCCAGCACCCTGAGCACTGAGCACCCAGCACCCCGAGCACTGATCACCCAGCACCCTGAGTTCTGAGCACCTAGCACCCTGAGCACTGAGCACCCAGCACCCTGAGTACTGAGCACCCAGCACCCTGAGTACTGAGCAACCAGCACCCTGAGCACTGAGCACTGAGCACCCAGCACCCTGAGCACTGAGCACCCAGCACCCCGAGCACTGAACACCCAGCACCCCGAGCACTGAGCACCCAGCACTCTGAGCACTGAGCACCCTGTGGACTGAACACCCAGCACCCTGAGCACTGAGCACCCAGCACCCTGAGTACTGAGCACCGATCACCCTGAGCACTGAGCACCCAGCACCCCGAGCACTGAGCACCCAGCACCCTGAGTACTGAGCTCCCAGCACCCCGAGCACTGAGCACCCAGTACCCTGAGTACTGAGCACCCTGAGTACTGAGCACCGATCACCCTGAGCACTGAGCTCCCAGCACCCTGAGTACTGAGCACCCAGCACCCTGAGCACTGAGCACCCAGCACCCTGAGTACTGAGCACCCAGCACCCTGAGCCCTGAGCACCCAGCACCCTGAGTACTGAGCACCCAGCACCCTGAGCACTGAGCAACCAGCACCCTGAGTACTGAGCACCCAGCACCCTGAGCACTGAGCACCCAGCACCCCGAGAATGAGCACCCAGCACCCCGAGTACTGAGCACCGAGCACCCTGAGCACTGAGTACCCAGCACCCTGAGCACTGAGCACCCAGCACCCTGAGTACTGAGCACCCAGCACCCTGAGTACTGAGCACCCAGCACCCTGAGCACTGAGCACCGAGCACCCAGAGTACTGAGCACCCAGCCCCCTGAGTACTGAGCACCCAGCACCATGAGTACTGAACACCCAGCACCCTGAGCACTGAGCAGTGAGCACCCTGAGCACTGAGTACTGAGCACCGAGCACCCCGAGCACTGAGCACCCAGCACCCGGAGTACTGAGCACCCAGCACCCTGAGTACTAAGCACCGAGCACCCTGAGTACTGAGCACCCAGCACCCTGAACACTGAACATACAGCACCCTGAGTACTGAGCACCGAGCACCCCGAGCACTCAGCACCCAGCACCCCGAGCACTGAGCACCCAGCACCCCGAGCACTGAGCACCCAGCACCCTGAGCGCTGAGCACCCAGCACCCTGAGTACTGAGCACCCAGTACCCTGAGCACTGAGTACCCAGCACACTGAGCACTGAGCACACAGCACCCTGAGCAGTGAGCACCCTGCACCCTGAGCACTGAGCACCCAGCACCCTGAGTACTGAGCACCCAGTACCCTGAGCACTGAGTACCCAGCACCCTGAGCACTGAGCACCCAGCACCCTGAGCAGTGAGCACCCAGCACCCTGAGCACTGAGCACCCAGCACCCTGAGTACTGAGCACTGAGCACCCAGCACCCGAGCACTGAGCACCCAGCACCCTGAGCACTGAGCACCCAGCACCCGAGTACTGAGCACCCAGCACCCTGAGTACTGAGCACCCAGCTACCTGAGTACTGAGCACCCAGCACCCTGAGTACTGAGCACCCAACACCCTGAGTACTGAGCACCCAGCACCCTGAGCACTGAGCACCCAGCACCCCGAGCACTGAGCACCCAGCACCCTGAGTACTGAGCACCCAGCACCCTGAGCACTGAGCACACAGCACCCTGAGCACTGAGCACCCAGCACCCTGAGCACTGAGCACACAGCACCCTGAGTACTGAGCACCCAGGACCCTGAGTACTGAGCACTGAGCACGCAGCACCCCGAGCACTGAGCACCCAGCACCCTGAGTACTGAGCACTGAGCACCCAGCACCCGAGTACTGAGCACCCAGCACAATGAGTACTGAGCACCCAGCACCCTGAATACTGAGCACCCAGCACCCCGAGTACTGAGCACCCAGCACCCTGAGTACTGAGCACCCAGCACCCTGAGAACTGAGCACCCAGAACCCCGAGCACTGAGCACCCAGCACCCTGAGTACTGAGCACCCAGCACCCTGAGCACTGAGCAAACAGCATCCTGAGCACTGAGCACCCAGCACCCTGAGCACTGAGCACGCAGCACCCTGAGTAGTGAGCACCCAACGTACTGAGCACCGAGCACCCCGAGCACTGAGCACCCAGCACCCGGAGTACTGAGCACCCAGCACCATGAGTACTAAGCACCGAGCACCCTGAGTACTGAGCACCCAGCACCCTGAGCACTGAACACACAGCACTCTGAGTACTGAGCACCCAGCACTCTGAGCACTGAGCACCCAGCACCCTGAGTACTGAGCACCCAGCACCCCGAGCACTGAGCACCCAGCACCCTGAGTACTGAGCACCCAGCACTCTGAGCACTGAGCACCCAGCACCCTGAGCACTGAGCACCCAGCACTCTGAGCACTGAGCACCCAGCAACCTGAGCACTGAGCACCCAGCACCCCGAGCACTGAGCACCCAGCACCCCGAGCACTGAGCACCCAGCACCCCGAGCACTGAGGGTGAGCACCCTGAGTACTGAGCACTGAGCACCCTGAGTACTGAGCACCGAGCACCCTGAGTACTGAGCACCCAGCACCCCGAGCACTGAGCACCGAGCACCCTGAGTAGTGAGCACCCAGCACCCTGAGCACTGAGCACCCAGCACAACGAGTACTGAGTACCCAGCACCCTGATTACTGAGCACCAAGCACCCCGAGCACTGAGCACCCAGCACCCCGAGCACTGAGCACCCAGCACCCTGAGTACTAAGCACCCAGCACCCTGAGTACTGAGCACCCAGCACCCTGAGTACTGAGCACCCAGCACCCTGAGCACTGAGCACCCAGCAATCTGAGTACTGAACACCCAGCACCCTGAGCACTGAGCACTGAGCACCCTGAGCCCTGAGTACTGAGCACCGAGCACCCCGAGAACTGAGCACCCAGCACCCGGAGTACTGAGCACCCAGCACCCTGAGTACTGAGCACCCAGCACCCCGAGCACTGAGCACCCAGCACCCTGAGCACTGAGCACCCAGCACCCTGAGTACTGAGCACAGAGCACCCAGTACCCCGAGCACTGTGCACCCAGCACCCTGAGTACTAAGCACCCAGCACCCTGAGTACTGAGCACCCTTCACCCTGAGTACTGAGCACCCAGCACAGTGAGTACAGAGCACCCAGCGTACTGAGCACCGAGCACCCCGAGCACTGAGCACCCAGCACCCTGAGTACTGAGCACCCAGCATACTGAGCACCGAGCACAAAGCACCCTGAGTACTGAGCACCCAGCACCCCGAGCACTGAGCACCCAGCACCCTGAGTACTGAGCACCCAGCATACTGAGCACCGAGCACAAAGCACCCTGAGTACTGAGCACCCAGCACCCTGAGCACTGAGCACCCAGCACCCTGAGCACTGAGCCCCCAGCACCCTGAGTACTGAGCACCCAACGTACTGAGCACCGAGCACCCTGAGCACTGAACACCCAGCACCCTGAGTACTGAGCACCCAGCACCCTGAGCAATGAGCACCCTGAGTACTGAGCACCCAGCACCTTGAGCACTGAGCACCGAGCACCCCGAGCACTGAGCACCCAGCACCCGGAGTACTGAGCACCCAGCACCCTGAGCACTGAACACACAGCACCCCAAGCACTGAGCACCCAGCACCCCGAGCACTGAGCACCCACCACCCGGAGTACTGAGCACCCAGCACCCTGAGCACTGAACACACAGCACCCCAAGCACTGAGCACCCAGCACCCCGAGCACTGAGCACCCACCACCCCGAGTACTGAGCACCCAGCACCCTGAGCACTGAGTACCCAGCACCCTGAGCACTGAGCACCCAGCACCCTGAGCACTGAGCACACAGCACCCTGAGCACTGAGCACCCAGCACCCTGAATACTGAGCACTGAGCACCCAGAACCCTGAGTACTGAGCACTGAGCACCCAGCACACTGAGCACTGAGCACCCAGCACCATGAGCACTGAGCACCCAGCTCCCGAGTACAGAGCACCCAGCACCCTGAGTACTGAGCACCCAGCAACCCGAGTACTGAGCACCCAGCACCCCGAGAACTGAGCACCCAGCACCCTGAGTACTGAGCACCCAGCACCCCGAGCACTGAGCACCCAGCACCCCGAGTACTGAGCACCCAGCACCCTGAGTACTGAGCACCCAGCACCCTGAGCACTGAGCACCCAGCACCCTGAGCACTGAGCACCCAGCACCCTGAGCACTGAGCACCCAGCACCCTGAATAGTGAGCACCCAACGTACTGAGCACCGAGCACCCCGAGCACTGAGCACCCAGCACCCTGAGTATTGAGCACCGATCACCCCGAGCACTGAGCACCCAGCACCCTGAGTACTGAGCTACGAGCACCCCGAGCACTGAGCACCCAGCACCCTGAGTACTGAGCACCGATCACCCCGAGCACTGAGCACCCAGCACCCTGAGCACTGAGCACCCAGCACCCTGAGTACTGAGCACCCAGCACCCTGAGTACTGAACACCCAGCACCCTGAGCACTGAGCACTGAGCACCCTGAGCACTGAGTACTGAGCACCGAGCACCCCGAGCACTGAGCACCCAGCACCCGGAGTACTGAGCACCCAGCACCCTGAGTACTAAGCACCGAGCACCCTGAGTACTGAGCAACCAGCACCCTGAACACTGAACATACAGCACCCTGAGTACTGAGCACCTCGAGCACTGAGCACCCAGCACCCTGAGTACTGAGCACCGAGCACCTGAGCACTGAGCACCCAGCACCCCGAGCACTGAGCACCCAGCACCCCGAGCACTGAGCACCCAGCACCCTGAGCACTGAGCACCCAGCACCCTGAGTACTGAGCACCCAGTACCCTGAGCACTGAGTACCCAGCACCCTGAGCACTGAGCACCCAGCACCCTGAGCAGTGAACACCCAGCACCCTGAGCACTGAGCACCCAGCACCCTGAGTACTGAGCACTGAGCACCTAGCACCCCGAGTACTGAGCACCCAGCACCCTGAGTACTGAGCACTGAGCACCCAGCACCCCGAGCACTGAGCACCCAGCACCCTGAGCACTGAGCACCCAGCACCCAAGTACTGAGCACCCAGCACCCTGAGTACTGAGCACCCAGCTACCTGAGTACTGAGCACACAGCACCCAGAGTACTGAGCACCCAACACCCTGAGTACTGAGCACCCAGCACCCTGAGGACTGAGCACCCAGCACCCCGAGCACTGAGCACCTAGCACCCTGAGTACTGAGCACCCAGCACCCTGAGCACTGAGCACCCAGCACATTGAGCACTGAGCACCCAGCACCCTGAGCACTGAGCACACAGCACCCTGAGTACTGAGCACCCAGGACCCTGAGTACTGAGCACTGAGCACGCAGCACCCCGACCACTGAGCACCCAGCACCCTGAGCACTGAGCACCCAGCACCCTGAGCACTGAGCACACAGCACCCTGAGCACTGAGCACCCAGCACCCTGAGTACTGAGCACTGAGCACCTAGCACCCCGAGTACTGAGCACCCAGCACCCTGAGTACTGAGCACTGAGCACCCAGCACCCCGAGCACTGAGCACCCAGCACCCTGAGCACTGAGCACCCAGCACCCGAGTACTGAGCACCCAGCACCCTGAGTACTGAGCACCCAGCTACCTGAGTACTGAGCACACAGCACCCAGAGTACTGAGCACCCAACACCCTGAGTACTGAGCACCCAGCACCCTGAGCACTGAGCACCCAGCACCCCGAGCACTGAGCACCCAGCACCCTGAGTACTGAGCACCCAGCACCCTGAGCACTGAGCACCCAGCACATTGAGCACTGAGCACCCAGCACCCTGAGCACTGAGCACACAGCACCCTGAGTACTGAGCACCCAGGACCCTGAGTACTGAGCACTGAGCATGCAGCACCCCGACCACTGAGCACCCAGCACCCTGAGCACTGAGCACCCAGCACCCTGAGCACTGAGCACACAGCACCCTGAGCACTGAGCACCCAGCACCCTGAGTACTGAGCACTGAGCACCCAGAACCCCGAGCACTGAGCACCCAGCACCCTGAGTACTGAGCACTGAGCACCCAGCACCCCGAGCACTGAGCACCCAGCACCCTGAGCACTGAGCACCCAGCACCCGAGTACTGAGCACCCAGCACCCTGAGTACTGAGCACCGAGCACCCCGAGTACTGAGCACCCAGCAATCTGAGTACTGAGCACCCAGCACCCCGAGCACTGAGCACCCAGCACCCTGAGTACTGAGCACCGAGCACCCTGAGAACTGAGCACCCAGCACCCCGAGTACTGAGCACCCAGCACGGTGAGCACTGAGCACCCAGCACCCTGAGCACTGAGCACCCAGCACCCTGAGCACTGAGCACCCAGCACCCTGAGCACTGAGCACCCAGCACCCTGAGTAGTGAGCACCCAACGTACTGAGCACCGAGCACCCCGAGCACTGAGCATCCAGCACCCTGAGTACTGAGCACCGATTACCCCGAGCACTGAGCACCCAGCACCCTGGGTACTGAGCTCCGAGCACCCCGAGCACTGAGCACCCAGCGCCCCGAGCACTGAGCACCGAGCACCCTGAGCACTGAGCACCCAGCACCCTGAGTACTGAGCACCCAGCACCCCGAGCACTGAGCACCCAGCACCCTGATCACTGAGCACCCAGCACACTGAGCACTGATCACATAGCACACTGAGCACTGAGCACCCAGCACCCTTAGTACTGAGCACCCAGCACCCTGAGTACTGAGCACTCAGCACCCTGACTACTGAGCACCGAGCACCCCGAGCACTGAGCACCCAGCACCCTGAGCACTGAGCACCCTGAGGACTGAGCACCCAGCACCCTGAGCACTGAGCACCCAGAACCCCGAGCACTGAGCACCCAGCACCCTGAGTACTGCGCACCCTGAGTACTGAGCACCGATCACCCTGAGCACTGAGCTCCCAGAACCCTGAGTACTGAGCACCCAGCACCCTGAGCACTGAGCACCCAGCACCCTGAGTACTGAGCACCCAGCACCCTGAGCACTGAGCACCCAGCACGCTGAGTACTGAGCACCCAGCACCCCGAGCACTGAGCACCCAGCACCCCGAGAATGAGCACCCAGCACCCCGAGTACTGAGCACCGAGCACCCTGAGCACTGAGTACCCAGCACGCAGAGCACTGAGCACCCAGCACCCAGAGTACTGAGCACCCAGCACCCTGAGTACTGAGCCCTCAGCACCCTGAGCACTGAGCACCCAGCACCCCGAGTACTGAGCACCCAGCACCCCGAGTACTGAGCACCCAGCACCCTGAGTACTGAGCACCCAGCACCCTGAGCACTGAGCACCCAGCACCCCGAGCACTGAGCACCCAGCACCCTGAGCACTGAGCACCCAGCACCCTGAGCACTGAGCACCCAGCACCCTGAGCACTGAGCACCCAGCACCCTGAGCACTGAGCACCCAGCACCCTGAGTAGTGAGCACCCAACGTACTGAGCACCGAGCACCCCGAGCACTGAGCACCCAGCACCCTGAGTACTGAGCACCGATCACCCCGAGCACTGAGCACCCAGCACCCTGAGTACTGAGCCCCGAGCACCCCGAGCACTGAGCACCCAGCGCCCAGAGCACTGAGCACCCAGCACCCTGAGCACTGAGCACCCAGCACCCTGAGCACTGAGCACCCAGCACACTGAGCACTGAGCACCCTGAGCACTGAGTACTGAGCACCAAGCACCCCGAGTACTGAGCACTGAGCACCCAGAGTACTGAGCACCCAGCACCCTGAGCACTGAGCACCCAGCGCCCCGAGCACTGAGCACCCAGCACCCTGAGCACTGAGATCCCAGCACCCTGAGTACTGAACACTGAGCACCCAGCACCCCGAGCACTGAGCACCCAGCACCCTGAGTACTAAGCACCCAGCACCCTGAGTACTGAGCACCCAGAACCCTGAGTACTGAGCACCCAGCGTACTGAGCACCGAGCACCCCGAGCACTGAGCACCCAGCACCCTGAGTACTGAGCACCCAGAACCCCGAGCACTGAGCACCCAGCACCCTGAGTACTGAGCACCGATCACCCTGACTACTGAGCACCCAGCACCCTGAGTACTGAGCACCCAGCACCCTGAGCACTGAGCACCCAGCACCCTGAGTACTGAGCACTGAGCACCCCGAGTACTGAGCACCGGGCACCCCGAGCACTAAGCACCCAGCACCCCGAGCACCGAGCACCCAGCACCCTGAGCACTGAGCACCCAGCACCCTGAGCACTGAGCACCCAGCACCCTGAGCACTGAGCACCCAACGTACTGAGCACCGAGCACTGAGCACCCAGCACCCTGAGTACTGAGCACCCAGCACCCTGAGCACTGAGCACCCAACGTACTGAGCACCCAGCACTGAGCACCCAGCACCCTGAGTACTGAGCACCCAGCACCCTGAGCACTGAGTACCCAGCGCCCTGAGCACTGAGCACCCAGCACCCTGAGCACTGAGCACCCAGCACCCTGAGCACTGAGCACCCAGCACCCTGAGTAGTGAGCACCCAACGTACTGAGCACCGAGCACACGGAGCACTGAGCACCCAGCACCCTGACTACTGAGCACCGATCACCCCGAGCACTGAGCACCCAGCACCCTGAGTACTGAGCTCCGAGCACCCGGAGCACTGAGCATCCAGCGCCCCGAGCACTGAGCACCCAGCACCCTGAGCACTGAGCACCAAGCACCCTGTGTACTGAGCACCCAGCAGCCCGAGCACTGAGCACCCAGCACCCTGAGCACTGAGCACCCAGCACACGGAGCACTGATCACCCAGCACCCTGAGCACTGAGCACCCAGCACCCTGAGTACTGAGCACCCAGCACACTGAGTACTGAGCACTCAGCACCCTGAGGACTGAGCACCCAGCACCCTGAGCACTGAGCACCCAGCACCCTGAGTACTGAGCACCGATCACCCTGAGCACTGAGCACCCAGAACCCCGAGCACTGAGCACCCAGCACCCTGAGTACTGAGCACCCAGTACCCCGAGCACTGAGCACCCAGCACCCTGAGTACTGAGCACCCTGACTACTGAGCAAAGATCACCCTGAGCACTGAGCTCCCAGCACCCTGAGTACTGAGGACCCAGCACCCTGAGCACTGAGCACCCAGCACCCTGAGTACTGAGCACCCAGCACCCTGAGCACTGAGCACCCAGCACCCTGAGTACTGAGCACCCAGCACCCTGAGCACTGAGCACCCAGCACCCCGAGAATGAGCACCCAGCACCCCGAGTAATGAGCACCGAGCACCCTGAGCACTGAGTACCCAGCACCCTGAGCACTGAGCACCCAGCACCCTGAGTACTGAGCACCCAACACCCTGAGTACTGAGCACCCAGCACCCTGAGCACTGAGCACCGAGCACCCAGAGTACTGAGCACCCAGCCCCCTGAGTACTGAGCACCCAGCACCCTGAGTACTGAACACCCTGCACCCTGAGCACTGAGCAGTGAGCACCCTGAGCACTGAGTACTGAGCACCGAGCACCCCGAGCACTGAGCACCCAGCACCCGGAGTACTGAGCACCCAGCACCCTGAGTACTAAGCACCGAGCACCCTGAGTACTGAGCACCCAGCACCCTGAACACTGAACATACAGCACCCTGAGTACTGAGCACCGAGCACACCGAGCACTCAGCACCCAGCACCCCGAGCACTGAGCACCCAGCACCCCGAGCACTGAGCACCCAGTACCCTGAGCACTGAGTACCCAGCACCCTGACCACTGAGCACCCAGCACCCTGAGCAGTGAGCACCCTGCACCCTGAGCACTGAGCACCCAGCACCCTGAGTACTGAGCACCCAGTACCCTGAGCACTGAGTACCCAGCACCCTGAGCACTGAGCACCCAGCACCCTGAGCAGTGAGCACCCAGCACCCTGAGCACTGAGCCCCCAGCACCCTGAGTACTGAGCACTGAGCACCCAGCACCCGAGCACTGAGCACCCAGCACCCTGAGCACTGAGCACCCAGCACCCTGAGCACTGAGCACACAGCACCCTGAGTACTGAGCACCCAGGACCCTGAGTACTGAGCACCCAGCACCCTGAGCACTGAGCACCCAGCACCCCGAGCACTGAGCACCCAGCACCCTGAGCACTGAGCACCCAGCACCCTGAGCACTGAGCACCCAGCACCCTGAGCACTGAGCACCCAGCACCCTGAGTAGTGAGCACCCAACGTACTGAGCACCGAGCACCCCGAGCACTGAGCACCCAGCACCATGAGTACTGAGCACCCAGCACCCCGAGTACTGAGCACCCAGCACCCTGAGTACTGAGCACCCAGCACCCCGAGCACTGAGCACCCAGCACCCTGAGTACTGAGCACCATGGTTTCTGAGCACAGAGCACCGAGCATCCTGAGTACTGAGCACCCAGCACGCCGAGCACTGAGCACTCAGCACCCTGAGCACTGAGCACCCAGCACCCTGAGCACTGAGCACCCAGCACCCTGAGTACTGAGCACCCAGCACCCTGAGCACTGAGCACCCAGCACCCTGAGTACTGAGCACCCAGCACCACCCTCAGCACTGAGCACCCAACACCCCGAGCACTGAGCACCCAGCACCCTGAGCACTGAGCACCCAGCACCCCGAGTACTGAGCACCCTGCACCCCGAGTACTGAGCATCGAGCACCCCGAGCACTGAGCACCCAGCACCCTGAGGACTGAGCACCCAGCACCCTGAGTACTGAGCACTGAGCACCCCGAGTACTGAGCACCCAGCACCCCGAGCACTGAGCAGCCACCAACCTGAGTACTGAGAACAGATCACCCTGAGTACTGAGCACCCAGCACCCTGAGTACTGAGCCCCCAGCACCCTGAGTACTGAGCACCCAGCACCCCGAGCACTGAGCACCCAGCACCCCGAGAATGAGCACCCAGCACCCTGAGTACTGAGAACCGAGCACCCTGATACTGAGCACCCAGCACCCTGAGTACTGAGCCCCCAGCACCCTGAGTACTGAGCACCCAGCAACCCGAGCACTGAGCACCCAGCACCCTGAGAATGAGCACCCAGCACCATGAGTACTGAGCACCCAGCACACTGAGTACTGAGCACTAAGCACCCAGAGCACTGAGCACCCAGCACCCCGAGCACGGAGAACCCAGGACCCCGAGCACTGAGAACTGAGCACCCAGCACCCTGAGTACTGAGCAACGAGATCCCCGAGCACTGAGCACACTGAGTACAGAGCACCCAGCACCCCGAGCACTGAGCACCCAGCACCCTGAGCACTGAGCACCCAGCACCATGAGCACGGAGCACCCTGAGAACTGAGTACTGAGCACTGAGCACCCTGAGCACTGAGCACCCAGCACCCCGAGTACTGAGCACCCAGCACCCCGAGCACTGAGCACCCAGCACCCCGAGCACTGAGCACTGAGCACCCTGAGCACTGAGCACCCAGCACCCCGAGTACTGAGCACTGAGCACCCTGAGTACTGAACACCAAGCACCCTGAGTACTGAGCACCCAGCACCCTGAGTACTGAGCACCCAGCACCCTGAGCACTGAGCACCCAGCACCCCGAGCACTGAGCACCCAGCACCCTGAGTACTGAGCACAGAGCACTCTGAGCACTGAGCACCCAGCACCCTGAGCACTGAGCTCCCTGAGCACTGAGCACCCTGAGCACTGAGCACTGAGCACCCAGCACCCTGAGTCCTGAGCACCCAACACTCTGAGCACTGAGCACCCAGCACGCTGAGTACTGAGCACTGAGCACACAGCACCCCGAGCACTGAGCACCCAGCACCCCGGGCACTGAGCACCCAGCGCCCTGAGCACTGAGCACCCAGCATACTGAGCACTGAGCACCCAGCCCCCTGAGTACTGAGCACCCAGCACCATGAGTACTGAGCACCCAGCACCCTGAGTACTGAGCACTCAGCACCCTGAGTACTGAGCACCGAGCACCCCGAGCACAGAGCACCCAGCACCCTGAGCACTGAGCACCCTGAGGACTGAGCACCCAGCACCCTGAGCACTGAGCACCCAGCACCCTGAGTACTGAGCACCGATCACCCTCAGCACTGAGCACCCAGCACCCCGAGCACTGAGCACCCAGCACCCCGAGCACTGAGCAGCCACCAACCTGAGTACTGAGATCAGATCACCCTGAGTACTGAGCACCCAGCACCCTGAGTACTGAGCCCCCAGCACCCTGAGTACTGAGCACCCAGCACCCCGAGCACTGAGCACAAAGCACCCCGAGAATGAGCACCCAGCACCCTGAGTACTGAGAACTGAGCACCCTGATACTGAGCACCCAGCACCCTGAGTACTGAGCCCCCAGCACCCTGAGTACTGAGCACCCAGCAACCCGAGCACTGAGCACCCAGCACCCTGAGAATGAGCACCCAGCACCATGAGTACTGAGCACCCAGCACACTGAGTACTGAGCACTAAGCACCCAGAGCACTGAGCACCCAGCACCCCGAGCACGGAGAACCCAGGACCCCGAGCACTGAGAACTGAGCACCCAGCACCCTGAGTACTGAGCAACGAGATCCCCGAGCACTGAGCACACTGAGTACAGAGCACCCAGCACCCCGAGCACTGAGCACCCAGCACCCTGAGCACTGAGCACCCAGCACCATGAGCACGGAGCACCCTGAGAACTGAGTACTGAGCACTGAGCACCCTGAGCACTGAGCACCCAGCACCCCGAGTACTGAGCACCCAGCACCCCGAGCACTGAGCACCCAGCACCCCGAGCACTGAGCACTGAGCACCCTGAGCACTGAGCACCCAGCACCCCGAGTACTGAGCACTGAGCACCCTGAGTACTGAACACCAAGCACCCTGAGTACTGAGCACCCAGCACCCTGAGTACTGAGCACCCAGCACCCTGAGCACTGAGCACCCAGCACCCCGAGCACTGAGCACCCAGCACCCTGAGTACTGAGCACAGAGCACTCTGAGCACTGAGCACCCAGCACCCTGAGCACTGAGCACCCTGAGCACTGAGCACCCTGAGCACTGAGCACTGAGCACCCAGCACCCTGAGTCCTGAGCACCCAACACTCTGAGCACTGAGCACCCAGCACGCTGAGTACTGAGCACTGAGCACAGAGCACCCCGAGCACTGAGCACCCAGCACCCCGGGCACTGAGCACCCAGCGCCCTGAGCACTGAGCACCCAGCACACTGAGCACTGAGCACCCAGCCCCCTGAGTACTGAGCACCCAGCACCATGAGTACTGAGCACCCAGCACCCTGAGTACTGAGCACTCAGCACCCTGAGTACTGAGCACCGAGCACCCCGAGCACAGAGCACGCA
Organism: Microtus oregoni; assembly: GCF_018167655.1. Taxonomy (NCBI): domain Eukaryota; kingdom Metazoa; phylum Chordata; class Mammalia; order Rodentia; family Cricetidae; genus Microtus; species Microtus oregoni. Next base: position 9,507,550 of record NW_024543811.1, on the reverse strand, counting down.
GCACCCTGAGCACTGAGCACCCTGAGGACTGAGCACCCAGCACCCTGAGCACTGAGCACCCAGCACCCTGAGTACTGAGCACCGATCACCCTGAGCACTGAGCACCCAGCACCCCGAGCACTGAGCACCCAGCACCCTGAGTACTGTGCACCCAGCACCCTGAGCACTGAGCACCCAGCACCCGGAGTGCTGAGCACCCTGAGTACTGAGCACCGATCACCCTGAGCACTGAGCACCCAGCAGCCTGAGTACTGAGCACCCAGCACCCTGAGCACTGAGCACCCAGCACCCTGAGCACTGAGCACCCAGCACCCTGAGTACTGAGCACCCAGCACCCTGAGTACTGAGTACCCAGCACACTGAGCACTGAGCACCCAGCACCCTGAGTACTGAGCACCGAGCACCCTGAGTACAGAGCACCCAGCACCCTGAGTACTGAGCACCCAGCACCCTGAGCACTGAGCACCCAGCACCCTGAGTACTGAGCACCCAGCACCCTGAGTACTGAGCACCCAGCACCCAGAGCACTGAGCACCCAGCACCCCGAGCACGGAGCACCCAGGACCCCGAGCACTGAGTACTGAGCACAGAGCACCCTGAGTACTGATCACCGAGCTCCCCTAGCACTGAGCACCCTGAGTACTGAGCACCCAGCACCCCGATCACTGAGCACCCAGCACCCTGAGCACTGAGCACCCAGCACCCTGAGCACTGAGCACCCAGCACACTGAGTACTGAGCACCCAGCACGCTGAGTACTGAGCACCCAGCACCCCGAGCACTGAGCACCCAGCCCCCTGAGTACTGAGCACTGAGCACCCAGCACACCGAGCACTGAGCACCCAGCACCCTGTGTACTGAGCACTGAGCACCCTGAGTACTAAGCACCCAGCACCCTGTGTACTGAGCACCCAGGACCCTGAGCACTGAGCACCGAGCACCCCGAGCACTGAGCACCCAGCACCCTGAGCACTCAGAACCCAGCACCCCGAGCACTGAGCACCCAGCACCCTGAGCACTGAGCACCCAGCACCATGAGCATGGAGCACCCCGAGGACTGAGCACCCAGCACCCTGAGCACTGAGCACCCAGCACCTTCAGTACTGAGCACCGAGCACCTCGAGCACTAAGCACCCAGCACCCTGAGTACTGAGCACCCAGCACCCTGAGCACTGAGCACCCAGAATCCTGAGCACTGAGCACCCAGCACCCTGAGCAGGGAGCACCCAGCACCCTGAGTTCTGAGCACCCAACACCCAGAGTACTGAGCACCCAGCACCCTGAGCACTGAGTACTGAACACTGAGCACCCTGAGCACTGAGCACCCAGCACCCCGAGTACTGAGCCCCCAGCACCCCGAGCACTGAGCACCCAGCGCCCCGAGCACTGAGCACCCAGCACCCCGAGCATTGAGCACTGAGCACCCTGAGCACTGAGCACCAAGCACCACGAGTACTGAGCACCGAGCACCCTGAGTACTGAGCACCAAGCACCCCGAGTACTGATCACTGAGCACCCTGAGTACTGAGCACCCAGCACCCTGAGTACTGAGCACCCAGCACCCTGATCACTGAGCACGGAGCACCCCGAGGACTGAGCACCCAGCACCCTGAGCACTGAGCACCCAGCACCTTGAGTACTGAGCACCAAGCACAACGAGCACTGAGCACCCAGCACCCTGAGTACTGAGCACCCAGCACCCTGAGCACTGAGCACCCAGCTCCCTGAGCACTGAGCACGCAGCACCCCGAGCACTGAGCACCCAGCACCCTGAGTACTGAGCACAGAGCACCCTGAGCACTGAGCACTGAGCACCCAGCACCCTGAGCACTGAGCACTGAGCACCCAGCACCACAGCCCTGAGCACCCAGCACCCCGAGCACTGAGCACCCAGCACCCTGAGCACTGAGCACCAAGCACCCTGAGTACTGAGCAACCAGCAACCTGAGTACTGAGCACCCAGCACCCTGAGTACTGAGCACTCAGCACCCTGAGTACTGAGCACCGAGCACACCGAGCAATGAGCACCCAGCAACCTGAGCACTGAGCACCCGGAGGACTGAGCACCCAGCACCCTGAGCACTGAGCACCGATCACCCTGAGCAGTGAGCACCCAGCACCCCGAGTACTGAGCACCCAGCACCCTGAGTACTGAGCACCCAGCTCCCCGAGCACTGAGCACCCAGCACCCTGAGTACTGAGCACCCTGATTACTGAGCACTGAGCACCGAGCATCCTGAGTACTGAGCACCCAGCACGCCAAGCACTGAGCACCCAGCACCCTGAGCACTGAGCACCCAGCACCCTGAGCACTGAGAACCCAGCACCCTGAGTACTGAGCACCCAGCACCCTGAGTACTGAGTACCCAGCACCCTGAGCTCTGAGCACCCAGAACCCTGAGTACTGAGCACCGAGCACCCTGAGTACTGAGCACCCAGCACCCTTAGTACTGAGCACCCAGCACCCTGAGCACTGAGCACCCAGCACCCTGAGTACTGAGCACCCAGCACCACCCTCAGCACTGAGCACCCAGCACCCCGAGCACTGAGCACCCAGCACCCTGAGCACTGAGCACCCAGCACCCCGAGTACTGAGCACCCTGCACCCCGAGTACTGAGCACCGAGCACACCGAGGACTGAGCACCCAGAACCCTGAGTACTGAGCACCCAGCACCCTGAGTACTGAGCACTGAGCACCCCGAGTACTGAGCACCCAGCACCCTGAGTACTGAGCACCCAGCACCCCGAGTACTAAGCAGCCAGCAACCTGAGTACTGAGAACAGATCACCCTGAGTACTGAGCACCCAGCACCCTGAGTACTGAGCCCCCAGCACCCTGAGTACTGAGCACCCAGCACCCCGAGCACTGAGCACCCAGCACCCCGAGAATGAGCACCCAGCACCCTGAGTACTGAGAACCGAGCAGCCTGATACTGAGCACCCAGCACCCTGAGTACTGAGCCCCCAGCACCCTGAGTACTGAGCACCCAGCAACCCGAGCACTGAGCACCCAGCACCCTGAGAATGAGCACCCAGCACCATGAGTACTGAGCACCCAGCACCCTGAGTACTGAGCACCCAGCACCATGAGTACTGAGCACCCAGCACCCTGAGTACTGAGCACTCAGCACCCTGAGTACTGATCACCGAGCTCCCCGAGCACTGAGCACCCTGAGTACTGAGCACCCAGCACCCCGATCACTGAGCACCCAGCACCCTGAGCACTGAGCACGCAGCACCCTGAGCACTGAGCACCCAGCACACTGAGTACTGAGCACCCAGCACGCTGAGTACTGAGCACCCAGCACCCCGAGCACTGAGCACCCAGCCCCCTGAGTACTGAGCACTGAGCACCCAGCACACCGAGCACTGAGCACCCAGCACCCTGTGTACTGAGCACTGAGCACCCTGAGTACTAAGCACCCAGCACCCTGAGTACTGAGCACCCAGGACCCTGAGCACTGAGCACCGAGCACCCCGAGCACTGAGCACCCAGCACCCTGAGCACTCAGAACCCAGCACCCCGAGCACTGAGCACCCAGCACCCTGAGCACTGAGCACCCAGCACCATGAGCATGGAGCACCCCGAGGACTGAGCACCCAGCACCCTGAGCACTGAGCACCCAGCACCTTCAGTACTGGGCACCGAGCACCTCGAGCACTAAGCACCCAGCACCCTGAGTACTGAGCACCCAGCACCCTGAGCACTGAGCACCCAGAAACCTGAGCACTGAGCACCCAGCACCCTGAGCAGGGAGCACCCAGCACCCTGAGTACTGAGCACCCAACACCCAGAGTACTGAGCACCCAGCACCCTGAGCACTGAGTACTGAGCACTGAGCACCCTGAGCACTGAGCACCCAGCACCCCGAGTACTGAGCACCCAGCACCCCGAGCACTGAGCACCCAGCGCCCCGAGCACTGAGCACCCAGCACCCCGAGCACTGAGCACTGAGCACCCTGAGCACTGAGCACCCAGCACCACGAGTACTGAGCACCGAGCACCCTGAGTACTGAGCACCAAGCACCCCGAGTACTGAGCACAGAGCACCCTGAGCACTGAGCACCCAGCACCTTGAGTACTGAGCACAGAGCACCCTGAGCACTGAGCACTGAGCACCCAGCACCCTGAGCACTGAGTACTGAGCACCCAGCACCACAGACCTGAGCACCCAGCACCCCGAGCACTGAGCACCCAGCACCCTGAGCACTGAGCACCCAGCACCCTGAGTACTGAGCAACCAGCAACCTGAGTACTGAGCACCCAGCACCCTGAGTACTGAGCACTCAGCACCCTGAGTACTGAGCACCGAGCACACCGAGCAATGAGCACCCAGCACCCTGAGCACTGAGCACCCGGAGGACTGAGCACCCAGCACCCTGAGCACTGAGCACCGATCACCCTGAGCAGTGAGCACCCAGCACCCCGAGTACTGAGCACCCAGCACCCTGAGAACTGAGCACCCAGCTCCCCGAGCACTGAGCACCCAGCACCCTGAGTACTGAGCACCCTGATTACTGAGCACTGAGCACCGAGCATCCTGAGTACTGAGCACCCAGCACGCCGAGCACTGAGCACCCAGCACCCTGAGCACTGAGCACCCAGCACCCTGAGCACTGAGCACCCAGCACCCTGAGTACTGAGCACCCAGCACCCTGAGTACTGAGTACCCAGCACCCTGAGCTCTGAGCACCCAGAACCCTGAGTACTGAGCACCGAGCACCCTGAGTACTGAGCACCCAGCACCCTTAGTACTGAGCACCCAGCACCCTGAGCACTGAGCACCCAGCACCCTGAGTACTGAGCACCCAGCACCACCCTCAGCACTGAGCACCCAGCACCCCGAGCACTGAGCACCCAGCACCCTGAGCACTGAGCACCCAGCACCCCGAGTACTGAGCACCCTGCACCCCGAGTACTGAGCACCGAGCACACCGAGCACTGAGCACCCAGCACCCTGAGTACTGAGCACCCAGCACCCTGAGTACTGAGCACAGAGCACCCCGAGTACTGAGCACCCAGCACCCTGAGTACTGAGCACCCAGCACCCCGAGCACTGAGCAGCCAGCAACCTGAGTACTGAGAACAGATCACCCTGAGTACTGAGCACCCAGCACCCTGAGTACTGAGCACCGAGCACCCTGAGTACTGAGCACCCAGCACCCTGAGTACTGAGCACCCAGCACCCTGAGCACTGAGCACCCAGCACCCTGAGTACTGAGCACTGAGCACCCCGAGTACTGAGCACCGGGCACCCCGAGCACTAAGCACCCAGCACCCCGAGCACCGAGCACCCAGCACCCTGAGCACCGAGCACCCAGCACCCTGAGCACTGAGCACCCAGCACCCTGAGCACTGAGCACCCACCGTACTGAGCACCGAGCACCCCGAGCACTGAGCACCCAGCACTGAGCACCCAGCACCCTGAGTACTGAGCACCCAGCACAATGAGCACTGAGTACCCAGCGCCCTGAGCACTGAGCACCCAGCACCCTGAGCACTGAGCACCCAGCACCCTGAGAACTGAGCACCCAGCACCCTGAGTAGTGAGCACCCAACGTACTGAGCACTGAGCACACGGAGCACTGAGCACCCAGCACCCTGACTACTGAGCACCGATCACCCCGAGCACTGAGCACCCAGCACCCTGAGTACTGAGCTCCGAGCACCCGGAGCACTGAGCATCCAGCGCCCCGAGCACTGAGCACCCAGCACCCTGAGCACTGAGCACCAAGCACCCTGTGTACTGAGCACCCAGCAGCCCGAGCACTGAGAACCCAGCACCCTGAGCACTGAGCACCCAGCACACGGAGCACTGATCACCCAGCACCCTGAGCACTGAGCACCCAGCACCCTGAGTACTGAGCACCCAGCACCCTGAGTACTGAGCACTCAGCACCCTGAGGACTGAGCACCCAGCACCCTGAGCACTGAGCACCCAGCACCCTGAGTACTGAGCACCGATCACCCTGAGCACTGAGCACCCAGAACCCCGAGCACTGAGCACCCAGCACCCTGAGTACTGAGCACCCAGTACCCCGAGCACTGAGCACCCAGCACCCTGAGTACTGAGCACCCTGACTACTGAGCAAAGATCACCCTGAGCACTGAGCTCCCAGCACCCTGAGTACTGAGGACCCAGCACCCTGAGCACTGAGCACCCAGCACCCTGAGTACTGAGCACCCAGCACCCTGAGCACTGAGCACCCAGCACCCTGAGTACTGAGCACCCAGCACCCTGAGCACTGAGCACCCAGCACCCCGAGAATGAGCACCCAGCACCCCGAGTAATGAGCACCGAGCACCCTGAGCACTGAGTACCCAGCACCCTGAGCACTGAGCCCCCAGCACCCTGAGTACTGAGCACCCAACACCCTGAGTACTGAGCATCCAGCACCCTGAGCACTGAGCACCGAGCACCCAGAGTACTGAGCACCCAGCCCCCTGAGTACTGAGCACCCAGCACCCTGAGTACTGAACACCCAGCACCCTGAGCACTGAGCAGTGAGCACCCTGAGCACTGAGTACTGAGCACCGAGCACCCCGAGCACTGAGCACCCAGCACCCGGAGTACTGAGCACCCAGCACCCTGAGTACTAAGCACCGAGCACCCTGAGTACTGAGCACCCAGCACCCTGAACACTGAACATACAGCACCCTGAGTACTGAGCACCCAGTACCCTGAGCACTGAGTACCCAGCACCCTGAGCACTGAGCACCCAGCACCCTGAGCAGTGAGCACCCTGCACCCTGAGCACTGAGCACCCAGCACCCTGAGTACTGAGCACCCAGTACCCTGAGCACTGAGTACCCAGCACCCTGAGCACTGAGCACCCAGCACCCTGAGCAGTGAGCACCCAGCACCCTGAGCACTGAGCCCCCAGCACCCTGAGTACTGAGCACTGAGCACCCAGCACCCGAGCACTGAGCACCCAGCACCCTGAGCACTGAGCACCCAGCACCCTGAGCACTGAGCACACAGCACCCTGAGTACTGAGCACCCAGGACCCTGAGTACTGAGCACCCAGCACCCTGAGCACTGAGCACCCAGCACCCCGAGCACTGAGCACCCAGCACCCTGAGCACTGAGCACCCAGCACCCTGAGCACTGAGCACCCAGCCCCCTGAGCACTGAGCACCAAGCACCCTGAGCACTGAGCACCCAGCACCCTGAGTAGTGAGCACCCAACGTACTGAGCACCGAGCACCCCGAGCACTGAGCAGCCAGCACCCTGAGTACTGAGCACCGATCATACCGAGCACTGAGCACCCAGCACCCTGAGTACTGAGCTCCGAGCACCCCGAGCACTGAGCAACCAGCGCCCCGAGCACTGAGCACCCAGCACCCTGAGCACTGAGCACCCAGGACCCTGAGCACTGAGCACCCAGCACACTGAGCACTGAGCACTGAGCACCCTGAGCACTGAGTACTGAGCACCAAGCACCCCGAGTACTGAGCACTGAGCACCCAGAGTACTGAGCACCCAGCACCCTGAGCACTGAGCACCCAGCGCCCCGAGCACTGAGCACCCAGCATCCTGAGCACTGAGCTCCCAGCACCCTGAGTACTGAACACTGAGCACCCAGCACCCCGAGCACTGAGCACCCAGCACCCTGAGTACTAAGCACCCAGCACCCTGAGTACTGAGCACCCAGAACCCTGAGTACTGAGCACCCAGCGTACTGAGCACCGAGCACCCCGAGCACTGAGCACCCAGCACCCTGAGTACTGAGCACCCAGCACCCCGAGCACTGAGCACCAAGCACCCTGAGTACTGAGCACCGAGCACCCTGAGTACTGAGCACCCAGCACCCTGAGTACTGAGCACCCAGCACCCTGAGCACTGAGCACCCAGCACCCTGAGTACTGAGCACTGAGCACCCCGAGTACTGAGCACCGGGCACCCCGAGCACTAAGCACCCAGCACCCCGAGCACCGAGCACCCAGCACCCTGAGCACTGAGCACCCAGCACCCTGAGCACTGAGCACCCAGCACCCTGAGCACTGAGCACCCAACGTACTGAGCACCGAGCACCCCGAGCACTGAGCACCCAGCACTGAGCACCCAGCACCCTGAGTACTGAGCACCCAGCACCCTGAGCACTGAGTACCCAGCGCCCTGAGCACTGAGCACCCAGCACCCTGAGCACTGAGCACCCAGCACCCTGAGCACTGAGCACCCAGCACCCTGAGTAGTGAGCACCCAACGTACTGAGCACCGAGCACACGGAGCACTGAGCACCCAGCACCCTGACTACTGAGCACCGATCACCCCGAGCACTGAGCACCCAGCACCCTGAGTACTGAGCTCCGAGCACCCGGAGCACTGAGCATCCAGCGCCCCGAGCACTGAGCACCCAGCACCCTGAGCACTGAGCACCAAGCACCCTGTGTACTGAGCACCCAGCAGCCCGAGCACTGAGCACCCAGCACCCTGAGCACTGAGCACCCAGCACACGGAGCACTGATCACCCAGCACCCTGAGCACTGAGCACCCAGCACCCTGAGTACTGAGCACCCAGCACCCTGAGGACTGAGCAACCAGCACCCTGAGCACTGAGCACCCAGCACCCTGAGTACTGAGCACCGATCACCCTGAGCACTGAGCACCCAGAACCCCGAGCACTGAGCACCCAGCACCCTGAGTACTGAGCACCCAGTACCCCGAGCACTGAGCACCCAGCACCCTGAGTACTGAGCACCCTGACTACTGAGCAAAGATCACCCTGAGCACTGAGCTCCCAGCACCCTGAGTACTGAGGACCCAGCACCCTGAGCACTGAGCACCCAGCACCCTGAGTACTGAGCACCCAGCACCCTGAGCACTGAGCACCCAGCACCCTGAGTACTGAGCACCCAGCACCCTGAGCACTGAGCACCCAGCACCCTGAGAATGAGCACCCAGCACCCCGAGTACTGAGCACCGAGCACCCTGAGCACTGAGTACCCAGCACCCTGAGCACTGAGCACCCAGCACCCTGAGTACTGAGCACCCAGCACCCTGAGCACTGAGCACCGAGCACCCAGAGTACTGAGCACCCAGCCCCCTGAGTACTGAGCACCCAGCCCCCTGAGTACTGAGCACCCAGCACCCTGAGCACTGAGCACCCAGCACCCTGAGTACTGAGCACCCAGCACCCTGAGCACTGAGCACCCAGCACCCCGAGAATGAGCACCCAGCACCCCGAGTACTGAGCATCGAGCACCCTGAGCACTGAGTACCCAGCACCCTGAGCACTGAGCACCCAGCACCCTGAGTACTGAGCACCCAGCACCCTGAGCACTGAGCACCGAGCACCCAGAGTACTGAGCACCCAGCCCCCTGAGTACTGAGCACCCAGCACCCTGAGTACTGAACACCCAGCACCCTGAGCACTGAGCAGTGAGCACCCTGAGCACTGAGTACTGAGCACCGAGCACCCCGAGCACTGAGCACCCAGCACCCGGAGTACTGAGCACCCAGCACCCTGAGTACTAAGCACCGAGCACCCTGAGTACTGAGCACCCAGCACCCTGAACACAGAACATACAGCACCCTGAGTACTGAGCACCGAGCACCCCGAGCACTCAGCACCCAGCACCCCGAGCACTGAGCACCCAGCACCCCGAGCACTGAGCACCCAGCACCCTGAGCGCTGAGCACCCAGCACCCTGAGTACTGAGCACCCAGTTCCCTGAGCACTGAGTACCCAGCACCCTGAGCACTGAGCACCCAGCACCCTGAGCAGTGAGCACCCTGCACCCTGAGCACTGAGCACCCAGCACCCTGAGTACTGAGCACCCAGTACCCTGAGCACTGAGTACCCAGCACCCTGAGCACTGAGCACCCAGCACCCTGAGCAGTGAGCACCCAGCACCCTGAGCACTGAGCCCCCAGCACCCTGAGTACTGAGCACTGAGCACCCAGCACCCGAGCACTGAGCACCCAGCACCCTGAGCACTGAGCACCCAGCACCCTGAGCACTGAGCACACAGCACCCTGAGTACTGAGCACCCAGGACCCTGAGTACTGAGCACTGAGCACGCAGCACCCCGAGCACTGAGCACCCAGCTCCCTGAGTACTGAGCACTGAGCACCCAGCACCCGAGTACTGAGCACCCAGCACAATGAGTACTGAGCACCCAGCACCCTGAATACTGAGCACCCAGCACCCCGAGTACTGAGCACCCAGCACCCTGAGTACTGAGCACCCAGCACCCTGAGAACTGAGCACCCAGAACCCCGAGCACTGAGCACCCAGCACCCTGAGTACTGAGCACCCAGCACCCTGAGCACAGAGCAAACAGCATCCTGAGCACTGAGCACCCAGCACCCTGAGCACTGAGCACGCAGCACCCTGAGTAGTGAGCACCCAACGTACTGAGCACCGAGCACCCCGAGCACTGAGCACCCAGCACCCGGAGTACTGAGCACCCAGCACCATGAGTACTAAGCACTGAGCACCCTGAGTACTGAGCACCCAGCACCCTGAGCACTGAACACACAGCACTCTGAGTACTGAGCACCCAGCACTCTGAGCACTGAGCACCCAGCACCCTGAGTACTGAGCACCCAGCACCCCGAGCACTGAGCACCCAGCACCCTGAGTACTGAGCACCCAGCACTCTGAGCACTGAGCACCCAGCACCCTGAGCACTGAGCACCCAGCACTCTGAGCACTGAGCACCCAGCACCCTGAGCACTGAGCACAAAGCACCCCGAGCACTGAGCACCCAGCACCCCGAGCACTGAGCACCCAGCACCCCGAGCACTGAGGGTGAGCACCCTGAGTACTGAGCACTGAGCACCCTGAGTACTGAGCACCGAGCACCCTGAGTACTGAGCACCCAGCACCCCGAGCACTGAGCACCGAGCACCCTGAGTAGTGAGCACCCTGCACCCTGAGCACTGAGCACCCAGCACAACGAGTACTGAGCACCCAGCACCCTGATTACTGAGCACCAAGCACCCCGAGCACTGAGCACCCAGCACCCCGAGCACTGAGCACCCAGCACCCTGAGTACTGAGCCCCCAGCACCCTGAGCACTGAGCACGGAGCACCCTGAGTACTGAACACCCAGCACCCTGAGCACTGAGCACTGAGCACCCTGAGCCCTGAGTACTGAGCACCGAGCACCCCGAGAACTGAGCACCCAGCACCCGGAGTACTGAGCACCCAGCACCCTGAGTACTGAGCACCCAGCACCCCGAGCACTGAGCACCCAGCACCCTGAGCACTGAGCACCCAGCACCCTGAGTACTGAGCACAGAGCACCCAGCACCCCGAGCACTGAGCACCCAGCACCCTGAGTACTAAGCACCCAGCACCCTGAGTACTGAGCACCCTGCACCCTGAGTACTGAGCACCCAGCACACTGAGTACAGAGCACCCAGCGTACTGAGCACCGAGCACCCGGAGCACTGAGCACCCAGCACCCTGAGTACTGAGCACCCAGCATACTGAGCACCGAACACAAAGCACCCTGAGTACTGAGCACCCAGCACCCTGAGCACTGAGCACCCAGCACCCTGAGCACTGAGCCCCCAGCACCCTGAGTACTGAGCACCCAACGTACTGAGCACCGAGCACCCTGAGCACTGAGCACCCAGCACCCTGAGTACTGAGCACCCAGCACCCTGAGCAATGAGCACCCTGAGTACTGAGCACCCAGCACCTTGAGCACTGAGCACCGAGCACCCCGAGCACTGAGCACCCAGCACCCGGAGTACTGAGCACCCAGCACCCTGAGCACTGAACACACAGCAACCCAAGCACTGAGCACCCAGCACCCCGAGCACTGAGCACCCACCACCCCGAGCACTGAGCACCCAGCACCCTGAGTACTGAGCACCCAGCACCCTGAGTACTGAGCACCCAGCACCCTGAGCACTGAGTACCCAGCACACTGAGCACTGAGCACCCAGCACCCTGAGCACTGAGCACACAGCACCCTGAGCACTGAGCACCCAGCACCCTGAATACTGAGCACTGAGCACCCAGCACCCTGAGTACTGAGCACTGAGCACCCAGCACACTGAGCACTGAGCACCCAGCACCCTGAGCACTGAGCACCCAGCTCCCGAGTACAGAGCACCCAGCACCCTGAGTACTGAGCACCCAGCAACCCGAGTACTGAGCACCCAGCACCCCGAGTACTGAGCACCCAGCACCCTGAGTACTGAGCACCCAGCACCCCGAGCACTGAGCACCCAGCACCCCGAGCACTGAGCACCCAGCACCCTGAGTACTGAGCACCCAGCACCCTGAGCACTGAGCACCCAGCACCCTGAGCACTGAGCACCCAGCACCCTGAGCACTGAGCACCCAGCACCCTGAATAGTGAGCACCCAACGTACTGAGCACCGAGCACCCCGAGCACTGAGCACCCAGCACCCTGAGTACTGAGCACCGATCACCCCGAGCACTGAGCACCCAGCACCCTGAGTACTGAGCTCCGAGCACCCCGAGCACTGAGCACCCAGCACCCTGAGTACTGAGCACCGATCACCCCGAGCACTGAGCACCCAGCACCCTGAGCACTGAGCACCCAGCACCCTGAGTACTGAGCACCCAGCACACTGAGTACTGAACACCCAGCACCCTGAGCACTGAGCACTGAGCACCCTGAGCACTGAGTACTGAGCACCGAGCACCCCGAGCACTGAGCACCCAGCACCCGGAGTACTGAGCACCCAGCACCCTGAGTACTAAGCACCGAGCACCCTGAGTACTGAGCACCCAGCACCCTGAACACTGAACATACAGCACCCTGAGTACTGAGCACCTCGAGCACTGAGCACCCAGCACCCTGAGTACTGAGCACCGAGCACCTGAGCACTGAGCACCCAGCACCCCGAGCACTGAGCACCCAGCACCCCGAGCACTGAGCACCCAGCACCCTGAGCACTGAGCACCCAGCACCCTGAGTACTGAGCACCCAGTACCCTGAGCACTGAGTACCCAGCACCCTGAGCACTGAGCACCCAGCACCCTGAGCAGTGAACACCCAGCACCCTGAGCACTGAGCACCCAGCACCCTGAGTACTGAGCACTGAGCACCTAGCACCCCGAGTACTGAGCACCCAGCACCCTGAGTACTGAGCACTGAGCACCCAGCACCCCGAGCACTGAGCACCCAGCACCCTGAGCACTGAGCACCCAGCACCCGAGTACTGAGCACCCAGCACCCTGAGTACTGAGCACCCAGCTACCTGAGTACTGAGCACACAGCACCCAGAGTACTGAGCACCCAACACCCTGAGTACTGAGCACCCAGCACCCTGAGCACTGAGCACCCAGCACCCCGAGCACTGAGCACCCAGCACCCTGAGTACTGAGCACCCAGCACCCTGAGCACTGAGCACCCAGCACATTGAGCACTGAGCACCCAGCACCCTGAGCACTGAGCACACAGCACCCTGAGTACTGAGCACCCAGGACCCTGAGTACTGAGCACTGGGCACGCAGCACCCCGAGCACTGAGCACCCAGCACCCTGAGAACTGAGCACCCAGCACCCTGAGCACTGAGCACACAGCACCCTGAGCACTGAGCACCCAGCACCCTGAGTACTGAGCACTGAGCACCCAGAAACCCGAGCACTGAGCACCCAGCACCCTGAGTACTGAGCACTGAGCACCCAGCACCCCGAGCACTGAGCACCCAGCACCCTGAGTACTGAGCACCCAGCATACTGAGCACCGAACACAAAGCACCCTGAGTACTGAGCACCCAGCACCCTGAGCACTGAGCACCCAGCACCCTGAGCACTGAGCCCCCAGCACCCTGAGTACTGAGCACCCAACGTACTGAGCACCGAGCACCCTGAGCACTGAGCACCCAGCACCCTGAGTACTGAGCACCCAGCACCCTGAGCAATGAGCACCCTGAGTACTGAGCACCCAGCACCTTGAGCACTGAGCACCGAGCACCCCGAGCACTGAGCACCCAGCACCCGGAGTACTGAGCACCCAGCACCCTGAGCACTGAACACACAGCAACCCAAGCACTGAGCACCCAGCACCCCGAGCACTGAGCACCCACCACCCCGAGCACTGAGCACCCAGCACCCTGAGTACTGAGCACCCAGCACCCTGAGTACTGAGCACCCAGCACCCTGAGCACTGAGTACCCAGCACACTGAGCACTGAGCACCCAGCACCCTGAGCACTGAGCACACAGCACCCTGAGCACTGAGCACCCAGCACCCTGAATACTGAGCACTGAGCACCCAGCACCCTGAGTACTGAGCACTGAGCACCCAGCACACTGAGCACTGAGCACCCAGCACCCTGAGCACTGAGCACCCAGCTCCCGAGTACAGAGCACCCAGCACCCTGAGTACTGAGCACCCAGCAACCCGAGTACTGAGCACCCAGCACCCCGAGTACTGAGCACCCAGCACCCTGAGTACTGAGCACCCAGCACCCCGAGCACTGAGCACCCAGCACCCCGAGCACTGAGCACCCAGCACCCTGAGTACTGAGCACCCAGCACCCTGAGCACTGAGCACCCAGCACCCTGAGCACTGAGCACCCAGCACCCTGAGCACTGAGCACCCAGCACCCTGAATAGTGAGCACCCAACGTACTGAGCACCGAGCACCCCGAGCACTGAGCACCCAGCACCCTGAGTACTGAGCACCGATCACCCCGAGCACTGAGCACCCAGCACCCTGAGTACTGAGCTCCGAGCACCCCGAGCACTGAGCACCCAGCACCCTGAGTACTGAGCACCGATCACCCCGAGCACTGAGCACCCAGCACCCTGAGCACTGAGCACCCAGCACCCTGAGTACTGAGCACCCAGCACACTGAGTACTGAACACCCAGCACCCTGAGCACTGAGCACTGAGCACCCTGAGCACTGAGTACTGAGCACCGAGCACCCCGAGCACTGAGCACCCAGCACCCGGAGTACTGAGCACCCAGCACCCTGAGTACTAAGCACCGAGCACCCTGAGTACTGAGCACCCAGCACCCTGAACACTGAACATACAGCACCCTGAGTACTGAGCACCTCGAGCACTGAGCACCCAGCACCCTGAGTACTGAGCACCGAGCACCTGAGCACTGAGCACCCAGCACCCCGAGCACTGAGCACCCAGCACCCCGAGCACTGAGCACCCAGCACCCTGAGCACTGAGCACCCAGCACCCTGAGTACTGAGCACCCAGTACCCTGAGCACTGAGTACCCAGCACCCTGAGCACTGAGCACCCAGCACCCTGAGCAGTGAACACCCAGCACCCTGAGCACTGAGCACCCAGCACCCTGAGTACTGAGCACTGAGCACCTAGCACCCCGAGTACTGAGCACCCAGCACCCTGAGTACTGAGCACTGAGCACCCAGCACCCCGAGCACTGAGCACCCAGCACCCTGAGCACTGAGCACCCAGCACCCGAGTACTGAGCACCCAGCACCCTGAGTACTGAGCACCCAGCTACCTGAGTACTGAGCACACAGCACCCAGAGTACTGAGCACCCAACACCCTGAGTACTGAGCACCCAGCACACTGAGCACTGAGCACCCAGCACCCCGAGCACTGAGCACCCAGCACCCTGAGTACTGAGCACCCAGCACCCTGAGCACTGAGCACCCAGCACATTGAGCACTGAGCACCCAGCACCCTGAGCACTGAGCACACAGCACCCTGAGTACTGAGCACCCAGGACCCTGAGTACTGAGCACTGGGCACGCAGCACCCCGAGCACTGAGCACCCAGCACCCTGAGAACTGAGCACCCAGCACCCTGAGCACTGAGCACACAGCACCCTGAGCACTGAGCACCCAGCACCCTGAGTACTGAGCACTGAGCACCCAGAAACCCGAGCACTGAGCACCCAGCACCCTGAGTACTGAGCACTGAGCACCCAGCACCCCGAGCACTGAGCACCCAGCACCCTGAGCACTGAGCACCCAGCACCCTGAGTACTAAGCACCGAGCACCCTGAGTACTGAGCACCCAGCACCCTGAACACTGAACATACAGCACCCTGAGTACTGAGCACCTCGAGCACTGAGCACCCAGCACCCTGAGTACTGAGCACCGAGCACCTGAGCACTGAGCACCCAGTACCCTGAGCACTGAGTACCCAGCACCCTGAGCACTGAGCACCCAGCACCCTGAGCAGTGAACACCCAGCACCCTGAGCACTGAGCACCCAGCACCCTGAGTACTGAGCACTGAGCACCTAGCACCCCGAGTACTGAGCACCCAGCACCCTGAGTACTGAGCACTGAGCACCCAGCACCCCGAGCACTGAGCACCCAGCACCCTGAGCACTGAGCACCCAGCACCCGCGTACTGAGCACCCAGCACCCTGAGTACTGAGCACCCAGCTACCTGAGTACTGAGCACACAGCACCCTGAGCACTGAGCACCCAGCACCCCGAGCACTGAGCACCCAGCACCCTGAGTACTGAGCACCCAGCACCCTGAGCACTGAGCACCCAGCACATTGAGCACTGAGCACCCAGCACCCTGAGCACTGAGCACACAGCACCCTGAGTACTGAGCACCCAGGACCCTGAGTACTGAGCACTGAGCACGCAGCACCCCGAGCACTGAGCACCCAGCACCCTGAGAACTGAGCACCCAGCACCCTGAGCACTGAGCACACAGCACCCTGAGCACTGAGCACCCAGCACCCTGAGTACTGAGCACTGAGCACCCAGAAACCCGAGCACTGAGCACCCAGCACCCTGAGTACTGAGCACTGAGCACCCAGCACCCCGAGCACTGAGCACCCAGCACCCTGAGCACTGAGCACCCAGCACCCTGAGTACTAAGCACCGAGCACCCTGAGTACTGAGCACCCAGCACCCTGAACACTGAACATACAGCACCCTGAGTACTGAGCACCTCGAGCACTGAGCACCCAGCACCCCGAGTACTGAGCACCCAGCACCCTGAGTACTGAGCACCCAGCACCCCGAGCACTGAGCACCCAGCACCCCGAGCACTGAGCACCCAGCACCCTGAGTACTGAGCACCCAGCACCCTGAGCACTGAGCACCCAGCACCCTGAGCACTGAGCACCCAGCACCCTGAGCACTGAGCACCCAGCACCCTGAATAGTGAGCACCCAACGTACTGAGCACCGAGCACCCCGAGCACTGAGCACCCAGCACCCTGAGTACTGAGCACCGATCACCCCGAGCACTGAGCACCCAGCACCCTGAGTACTGAGCTCCGAGCACCCCGAGCACTGAGCACCCAGCACCCTGAGTACTGAGCACCGATCACCCCGAGCACTGAGCACCCAGCACCCTGAGCACTGAGCACCCAGCACCCTGAGTACTGAGCACCCAGCACACTGAGTACTGAACACCCAGCACCCTGAGCACTGAGCACTGAGCACCCTGAGCACTGAGTACTGAGCACCGAGCACCCCGAGCACTGAGCACCCAGCACCCGGAGTACTGAGCACCCAGCACCCTGAGTACTAAGCACCGAGCACCCTGAGTACTGAGCACCCAGCACCCTGAACACTGAACATACAGCACCCTGAGTACTGAGCACCTCGAGCACTGAGCACCCAGCACCCTGAGTACTGAGCACCGAGCACCTGAGCACTGAGCACCCAGCACCCCGAGCACTGAGCACCCAGCACCCCGAGCACTGAGCACCCAGCACCCTGAGCACTGAGCACCCAGCACCCTGAGTACTGAGCACCCAGTACCCTGAGCACTGAGTACCCAGCACCCTGAGCACTGAGCACCCAGCACCCTGAGCAGTGAACACCCAGCACCCTGAGCACTGAGCACCCAGCACCCTGAGTACTGAGCACTGAGCACCTAGCACCCCGAGTACTGAGCACCCAGCACCCTGAGTACTGAGCACTGAGCACCCAGCACCCCGAGCACTGAGCACCCAGCACCCTGAGCACTGAGCACCCAGCACCCGAGTACTGAGCACCCAGCACCCTGAGTACTGAGCACCCAGCTACCTGAGTACTGAGCACACAGCACCCAGAGTACTGAGCACCCAACACCCTGAGTACTGAGCACCCAGCACCCTGAGCACTGAGCACCCAGCACCCCGAGCACTGAGCACCCAGCACCCTGAGTACTGAGCACCCAGCACCCTGAGCACTGAGCACCCAGCACATTGAGCACTGAGCACCCAGCACCCTGAGCACTGAGCACACAGCACCCTGAGTACTGAGCACCCAGGACCCTGAGTACTGAGCACTGGGCACGCAGCACCCCGAGCACTGAGCACCCAGCACCCTGAGAACTGAGCACCCAGCACCCTGAGCACTGAGCACACAGCACCCTGAGCACTGAGCACCCAGCACCCTGAGTACTGAGCACTGAGCACCCAGAAACCCGAGCACTGAGCACCCAGCACCCTGAGTACTGAGCACTGAGCACCCAGCACCCCGAGCACTGAGCACCCAGCACCCTGAGTACTGAGCACCCAGCATACTGAGCACCGAACACAAAGCACCCTGAGTACTGAGCACCCAGCACCCTGAGCACTGAGCACCCAGCACCCTGAGCACTGAGCCCCCAGCACCCTGAGTACTGAGCACCCAACGTACTGAGCACCGAGCACCCTGAGCACTGAGCACCCAGCACCCTGAGTACTGAGCACCCAGCACCCTGAGCAATGAGCACCCTGAGTACTGAGCACCCAGCACCTTGAGCACTGAGCACCGAGCACCCCGAGCACTGAGCACCCAGCACCCGGAGTACTGAGCACCCAGCACCCTGAGCACTGAACACACAGCAACCCAAGCACTGAGCACCCAGCACCCCGAGCACTGAGCACCCAGCACCCCGAGCACTGAGCACCCAGCACCCTGAGTACTGAGCACCCAGCACCCTGAGTACTGAGCACCCAGCACCCTGAGCACTGAGTACCCAGCACACTGAGCACTGAGCACCCAGCACCCTGAGCACTGAGCACACAGCACCCTGAGCACTGAGCACCCAGCACCCTGAATACTGAGCACTGAGCACCCAGCACCCTGAGTACTGAGCACTGAGCACCCAGCACACTGAGCACTGAGCACCCAGCACCCTGAGCACTGAGCACCCAGCTCCCGAGTACAGAGCACCCAGCACCCTGAGTACTGAGCACCCAGCAACCCGAGTACTGAGCACCCAGCACCCCGAGTACTGAGCACCCAGCACCCTGAGTACTGAGCACCCAGCACCCCGAGCACTGAGCACCCAGCACCCCGAGCACTGAGCACCCAGCACCCTGAGTACTGAGCACCCAGCACCCTGAGCACTGAGCACCCAGCACCCTGAGCACTGAGCACCCAGCACCCTGAGCACTGAGCACCCAGCACCCTGAATAGTGAGCACCCAACGTACTGAGCACCGAGCACCCCGAGCACTGAGCACCCAGCACCCTGAGTACTGAGCACCGATCACCCCGAGCACTGAGCACCCAGCACCCTGAGTACTGAGCTCCGAGCACCCCGAGCACTGAGCACCCAGCACCCTGAGTACTGAGCACCGATCACCCCGAGCACTGAGCACCCAGCACCCTGAGCACTGAGCACCCAGCACCCTGAGTACTGAGCACCCAGCACACTGAGTACTGAACACCCAGCACCCTGAGCACTGAGCACTGAGCACCCTGAGCACTGAGTACTGAGCACCGAGCACCCCGAGCACTGAGCACCCAGCACCCGGAGTACTGAGCACCCAGCACCCTGAGTACTAAGCACCGAGCACCCTGAGTACTGAGCACCCAGCACCCTGAACACTGAACATACAGCACCCTGAGTACTGAGCACCTCGAGCACTGAGCACCCAGCACCCTGAGTACTGAGCACCGAGCACCTGAGCACTGAGCACCCAGCACCCCGAGCACTGAGCACCCAGCACCCCGAGCACTGAGCACCCAGCACCCTGAGCACTGAGCACCCAGCACCCTGAGTACTGAGCACCCAGTACCCTGAGCACTGAGTACCCAGCACCCTGAGCACTGAGCACCCAGCACCCTGAGCAGTGAACACCCAGCACCCTGAGCACTGAGCACCCAGCACCCTGAGTACTGAGCACTGAGCACCTAGCACCCCGAGTACTGAGCACCCAGCACCCTGAGTACTGAGCACTGAGCACCCAGCACCCCGAGCACTGAGCACCCAGCACCCTGAGCACTGAGCACCCAGCACCCGAGTACTGAGCACCCAGCACCCTGAGTACTGAGCACCCAGCTACCTGAGTACTGAGCACACAGCACCCAGAGTACTGAGCACCCAACACCCTGAGTACTGAGCACCCAGCACCCTGAGCACTGAGCACCCAGCACCCCGAGCACTGAGCACCCAGCACCCTGAGTACTGAGCACCCAGCACCCTGAGCACTGAGCACCCAGCACATTGAGCACTGAGCACCCAGCACCCTGAGCACTGAGCACACAGCACCCTGAGTACTGAGCACCCAGGACCCTGAGTACTGAGCACTGGGCACGCAGCACCCCGAGCACTGAGCACCCAGCACCCTGAGAACTGAGCACCCAGCACCCTGAGCACTGAGCACACAGCACCCTGAGCACTGAGCACCCAGCACCCTGAGTACTGAGCACTGAGCACCCAGAAACCCGAGCACTGAGCACCCAGCACCCTGAGTACTGAGCACTGAGCACCCAGCACCCCGAGCACTGAGCACCCAGCACCCTGAGCACTGAGCACCCAGCACCCTGAGTACTAAGCACCGAGCACCCTGAGTACTGAGCACCCAGCACCCTGAACACTGAACATACAGCACCCTGAGTACTGAGCACCTCGAGCACTGAGCACCCAGCACCCTGAGTACTGAGCACCGAGCACCTGAGCACTGAGCACCCAGTACCCTGAGCACTGAGTACCCAGCACCCTGAGCACTGAGCACCCAGCACCCTGAGCAGTGAACACCCAGCACCCTGAGCACTGAGCACCCAGCACCCTGAGTACTGAGCACTGAGCACCTAGCACCCCGAGTACTGAGCACCCAGCACCCTGAGTACTGAGCACTGAGCACCCAGCACCCCGAGCACTGAGCACCCAGCACCCTGAGCACTGAGCACCCAGCACCCGCGTACTGAGCACCCAGCACCCTGAGTACTGAGCACCCAGCTACCTGAGTACTGAGCACACAGCACCCTGAGCACTGAGCACCCAGCACCCCGAGCACTGAGCACCCAGCACCCTGAGTACTGAGCACCCAGCACCCTGAGCACTGAGCACCCAGCACATTGAGCACTGAGCACCCAGCACCCTGAGCACTGAGCACACAGCACCCTGAGTACTGAGCACCCAGGACCCTGAGTACTGAGCACTGAGCACGCAGCACCCCGAGCACTGAGCACCCAGCACCCTGAGAACTGAGCACCCAGCACCCTGAGCACTGAGCACACAGCACCCTGAGCACTGAGCACCCAGCACCCTGAGTACTGAGCACTGAGCACCCAGAAACCCGAGCACTGAGCACCCAGCACCCTGAGTACTGAGCACTGAGCACCCAGCACCCCGAGCACTGAGCACCCAGCACCCTGAGCACTGAGCACCCAGCACCCTGAGTACTAAGCACCGAGCACCCTGAGTACTGAGCACCCAGCACCCTGAACACTGAACATACAGCACCCTGAGTACTGAGCACCTCGAGCACTGAGCACCCAGCACCCTGAGTACTGAGCACCGAGCACCTGAGCACTGAGCACCCAGCACCCCGAGCACTGAGCACCCAGCACCCCGAGCACTGAGCACCCAGCACCCTGAGCACTGAGCACCCAGCACCCTGAGTACTGAGCACCCAGTACCCTGAGCACTGAGTACCCAGCACCCTGAGCACTGAGCACCCAGCACCCTGAGTACTGAGCACTGAGCACCTAGCACCCCGAGTACTGAGCACCCAGCACCCTGAGTACTGAGCACTGAGCACCCAGCACCCCGAGCACTGAGCACCCAGCACCCTGAGCACTGAGCACCCAGCACCCGAGTACTGAGCACCCAGCACCCTGAGTACTGAGCACACAGCTACCTGAGTACTGAGCACACAGCACCCAGAGTACTGAGCACCCAACACCCTGAGTACTGAGCACCCAGCACCCTGAGCACTGAGCACCCAGCACCCCGAGCACTGAGCACCCAGCACCCTGAGTACTGAGCACCCAGCACCCTGAGCACTGAGCACCCAGCACATTGAGCACTGAGCACCCAGCACCCTGAGCACTGAGCACACAGCACCCTGAGTACTGAGCATCCAGGACCCTGAGTACTGAGCACTGAGCACGCAGCACCCCGAGCACTGAGCACCCAGCACCCTGAGCACTGAGCACACAGCACCCTGAGCACTGAGCACCCAGCACCCTGAGTACTGAGCACTGAGCACCCAGAACCCCGAGCACTGAGCACCCAGCACCCTGAGTACTGAGCACTGAGCACCCAGCACCCCGAGCACTGAGCACCCAGCACCCTGAGCACTGAGCACCCAGCACCCGAGTACTGAGCACCCAGCACCCTGAGTACTGAGCACCGAGCACCCCGAGTACTGAGCACCCAGCAACCTGAGTACTGAGCACCCAGCACCCTGAGTACTGAACACCCAGCACCCTGAGCACTGAGCACTGAGCACCCTGAGCACTGAGTACTGAGCACCGAGCACCCCGAGAACTGAGCACCCAGCACCCTGAGTACTGAGCACCAAGCACCCTGACTACTGAGCACCCAGCACCCTGAGCACTGAGCACCCAGCACCCTGAGTACTGAACACCCAGCACCCCGAGTACTGAGCACCCAGCACCCTGAGTACTGAACACCCAGCACCCTGAGTACTGAGCACCCAGCACCCTGAGTACTGAGCACCCAGCACCCTGAGCACTGAGCACCCAGCACCCTGAGTACTGAGCACCCAACACCCCAAGCACTGAGCACCCTGAGTACTGAGCACCCAGCACCCTGAGTACTGAGCACCCAGCACCCTGAGAACTGAGCACCCAGCACCCTGAGTAGTGAGCACCCAACGTACTGAGCACCGAGCACCCCGAGCACTGAGCACCCAGCACCCTAAGTACTGAGCACCGATCACACCGAGCACTGAGCACCCACCAGCCCGAGTAGTGAGCACCCAACGTACTGAGCACCAAGCACCCCGAGCACTGAGCACCCAGCACCCTAAGTACTGAGCACCGATCACCCCGAGCACTGAGCACCCAGCACCCAGAGCACTGAGCACCCAGCACCCTGAGTACTGAGCACCCAGCACCCTGAGTACTGAGCACCCAGCACCCTGAGCACTGAGCACACAGCACCCTGAGTACTGAGCACCCAAAACCCCAAGCACTGAGCACCCTGAGTACTGAGCACCCAGCACCCCAAGCACTGAGCACCTTGAGTACTGAGCACCCAGCACCCTGAGCACAGAGCAAACAGCATCCTGAGCACTGAGCACCCAGCACCCTGAGCACTGAGCACGCAGCACCCTGAGTAGTGAGCACCCAACGTACTGAGCACCGAGCACCCCGAGCACTGAGCACCCAGCACCCGGAGTACTGAGCACCCAGCACCATGAGTACTAAGCACTGAGCACCCTGAGTACTGAGCACCCAGCACCCTGAGCACTGAACACACAGCACTCTGAGTACTGAGCACCCAGCACTCTGAGCACTGAGCACCCAGCACCCTGAGTACTGAGCACCCAGCACCCCGAGCACTGAGCACCCAGCACCCTGAGTACTGAGCACCCAGCACTCTGAGCACTGAGCACCCAGCACCCTGAGCACTGAGCACCCAGCACTCTGAGCACTGAGCACCCAGCACCCTGAGCACTGAGCACAAAGCACCCCGAGCACTGAGCACCCAGCACCCCGAGCACTGAGCACCCAGCACCCCGAGCACTGAGGGTGAGCACCCTGAGTACTGAGCACTGAGCACCCTGAGTACTGAGCACCGAGCACCCTGAGTACTGAGCACCCAGCACACCGAGCACTGAGCACCGAGCACCCTGAGTAGTGAGCACCCTGCACCCTGAGCACTGAGCACCCAGCACAACGAGTACTGAGCACCCAGCACCCTGATTACTGAGCACCAAGCACCCCGAGCACTGAGCACCCAGCACCCCGAGCACTGAGCACCCAGCACCCTGAGTACTGAGCCCCCAGCACCCTGAGCACTGAGCACGGAGCACCCTGAGTACTGAACACCCAGCACCCTGAGCACTGAGCACTGAGCACCCTGAGCCCTGAGTACTGAGCACCGAGCACCCCGAGAACTGAGCACCCAGCACCCGGAGTACTGAGCACCCAGCACCCTGAGTACTGAGCACCCAGCACCCCGAGCACTGAGCACCCAGCACCCTGAGCACTGAGCACCCAGCACCCTGAGTACTGAGCACAGAGCACCCAGCACCCCGAGCACTGAGCACCCAGCACCCTGAGTACTAAGCACCCAGCACCCTGAGTACTGAGCACCCTGCACCCTGAGTACTGAGCACCCAGCACACTGAGTACAGAGCACCCAGCGTACTGAGCACCGAGCACCCGGAGCACTGAGCACCCAGCACCCTGAGTACTGAGCACCCAGCATACTGAGCACCGAACACAAAGCACCCTGAGTACTGAGCACCCAGCACCCTGAGCACTGAGCACCCAGCACCCTGAGCACTGAGCCCCCAGCACCCTGAGTACTGAGCACCCAACGTACTGAGCACCGAGCACCCTGAGCACTGAGCACCCAGCACCCTGAGTACTGAGCACCCAGCACCCTGAGCAATGAGCACCCTGAGTACTGAGCACCCAGCACCTTGAGCACTGAGCACCGAGCACCCCGAGCACTGAGCACCCAGCACCCGGAGTACTGAGCACCCAGCACCCTGAGCACTGAACACACAGCAACCCAAGCACTGAGCACCCAGCACCCCGAGCACTGAGCACCCACCACCCCGAGCACTGAGCACCCAGCACCCTGAGTACTGAGCACCCAGCACCCTGAGTACTGAGCACCCAGCACCCTGAGCACTGAGTACCCAGCACACTGAGCACTGAGCACCCAGCACCCTGAGCACTGAGCACACAGCACCCTGAGCACTGAGCACCCAGCACCCTGAATACTGAGCACTGAGCACCCAGCACCCTGAGTACTGAGCACTGAGCACCCAGCACACTGAGCACTGAGCACCCAGCACCCTGAGCACTGAGCACCCAGCTCCCGAGTACAGAGCACCCAGCACCCTGAGTACTGAGCACCCAGCAACCCGAGTACTGAGCACCCAGCACCCCGAGTACTGAGCACCCAGCACCCTGAGTACTGAGCACCCAGCACCCCGAGCACTGAGCACCCAGCACCCCGAGCACTGAGCACCCAGCACCCTGAGTACTGAGCACCCAGCACCCTGAGCACTGAGCACCCAGCACCCTGAGCACTGAGCACCCAGCACCCTGAGCACTGAGCACCCAGCACCCTGAATAGTGAGCACCCAACGTACTGAGCACCGAGCACCCCGAGCACTGAGCACCCAGCACCCTGAGTACTGAGCACCGATCACCCCGAGCACTGAGCACCCAGCACCCTGAGTACTGAGCTCCGAGCACCCCGAGCACTGAGCACCCAGCACCCTGAGTACTGAGCACCGATCACCCCGAGCACTGAGCACCCAGCACCCTGAGCACTGAGCACCCAGCACCCTGAGTACTGAGCACCCAGCACACTGAGTACTGAACACCCAGCACCCTGAGCACTGAGCACTGAGCACCCTGAGCACTGAGTACTGAGCACCGAGCACCCCGAGCACTGAGCACCCAGCACCCGGAGTACTGAGCACCCAGCACCCTGAGTACTAAGCACCGAGCACCCTGAGTACTGAGCACCCAGCACCCTGAACACTGAACATACAGCACCCTGAGTACTGAGCACCTCGAGCACTGAGCACCCAGCACCCTGAGTACTGAGCACCGAGCACCTGAGCACTGAGCACCCAGCACCCCGAGCACTGAGCACCCAGCACCCCGAGCACTGAGCACCCAGCACCCTGAGCACTGAGCACCCAGCACCCTGAGTACTGAGCACCCAGTACCCTGAGCACTGAGTACCCAGCACCCTGAGCACTGAGCACCCAGCACCCTGAGCAGTGAACACCCAGCACCCTGAGCACTGAGCACCCAGCACCCTGAGTACTGAGCACTGAGCACCTAGCACCCCGAGTACTGAGCACCCAACACCCTGAGTACTGAGCACTGAGCACCCAGCACCCCGAGCACTGAGCACCCAGCACCCTGAGCACTGAGCACCCAGCACCCGAGTACTGAGCACCCAGCACCCTGAGTACTGAGCACCCAGCTACCTGAGTACTGAGCACACAGCACCCAGAGTACTGAGCACCCAACACCCTGAGTACTGAGCACCCAGCACCCTGAGCACTGAGCACCCAGCACCCCGAGCACTGAGCACCCAGCACCCTGAGTACTGAGCACCCAGCACCCTGAGCACTGAGCACCCAGCACATTGAGCACTGAGCACCCAGCACCCTGAGCACTGAGCACACAGCACCCTGAGTACTGAGCACCCAGGACCCTGAGTACTGAGCACTGAGCACGCAGCACCCCGAGCACTGAGCACCCAGCACCCTGAGAACTGAGCACCCAGCACCCTGAGCACTGAGCACACAGCACCCTGAGCACTGAGCACCCAGCACCCTGAGTACTGAGCACTGAGCACCCAGAAACCCGAGCACTGAGCACCCAGCACCCTGAGTACTGAGCACTGAGCACCCAGCACCCCGAGCACTGAGCACCCAGCACCCTGAGCACTGAGCACCCAGCACCCTGAGTACTAAGCACCGAGCACCCTGAGTACTGAGCACCCAGCACCCTGAACACTGAACATACAGCACCCTGAGTACTGAGCACCTCGAGCACTGAGCACCCAGCACCCTGAGTACTGAGCACCGAGCACCTGAGCACTGAGCACCCAGCACCCCGAGCACTGAGCACCCAGCACCCCGAGCACTGAGCACCCAGCACCCTGAGCACTGAGCACCCAGCACCCTGAGTACTGAGCACCCAGTACCCTGAGCACTGAGTACCCAGCACCCTGAGCACTGAGCACCCAGCACCTTGAGTACTGAGCACTGAGCACCTAGCACCCCGAGTACTGAGCACCCAGCACCCTGAGTACTGAGCACTGAGCACCCAGCACCCCGAGCACTGAGCACCCAGCACCCTGAGCACTGAGCACCCAGCACCCGAGTACTGAGCACCCAGCACCCTGAGTACTGAGCACCCAGCTAGCTGAGTACTGAGCACACAGCACCCAGAGTACTGAGCACCCAACACCCTGAGTACTGAGCACCCAGCACCCTGAGCACTGAGCACCCAGCACCCCGAGCACTGAGCACCCAGCACCCTGAGTACTGAGCACCCAGCACCCTGAGCACTGAGCACCCAGCACATTGAGCACTGAGCACCCAGCACCCTGAGCACTGAGCACACAGCACCCTGAGTACTGAGCATCCAGGACCCTGAGTACTGAGCACTGAGCACGCAGCACCGCGAGCACTGAGCACCCAGCACCCTGAGCACTGAGCACCCAGCACCCTGAGCACTGAGCACACAGCACCCTGAGCACTGAGCACCCAGCACCCTGAGTACTGAGCACTGAGCACCCAGAACCCCGAGCACTGAGCACCCAGCACCCTGAGTACTGAGCACTGAGCACCCAGCACCCCGAGCACTGAGCACCCAGCACCCTGAGCACTGAGCACCCAGCACCCGAGTACTGAGCACCCAGCACCCTGAGTACTGAGCACCGAGCACCCCGAGTACTGAGCACCCAGCAACCTGAGTACTGAGCACCCAGCACCCTGAGTACTGAACACCCAGCACCCTGAGCACTGAGCACTGAGCACCCTGAGCACTGAGTACTGAGCACCGAGCACCCCGAGAACTGAGCACCCAGCACCCTGAGTACTGAGCACCAAGCACCCTGACTACTGAGCACCCAGCACCCTGAGCACTGAGCACCCAGCACCCTGAGTACTG
The DNA here is from genome assembly GCF_018167655.1 of Microtus oregoni. NCBI lineage: Eukaryota > Metazoa > Chordata > Mammalia > Rodentia > Cricetidae > Microtus > Microtus oregoni. The sequence goes on along the minus strand of NW_024543811.1, from coordinate 9,479,592 downwards.
AACACCCAGCACCCCGAGTACTGAGCACCCAGCACCCTGAGTACTGAACACCCAGCACCCTGAGTACTGAGCACCCAGCACCCTGAGTACTGAGCACCCAGCACCCTGAGCACTGAGCACCCAGCACCCTGAGTACTGAGCACCCAACACCCCAAGCACTGAGCACCCTGAGTACTGAGCACCCAGCACGTTGAGTACTGAGCACCCAGCACCCTGAGAACTGAGCACCCAGCACCCTGAGTAGTGAGCACCCAACGTACTGAGCACCGAGCACCCCGAGCACTGAGCACCCAGCACCCTAAGTACTGAGCACCGATCACACCGAGCACTGAGCACCCACCAGCCCGAGTAGTGAGCACCCAACGTACTGAGCACCAAGCACCCCGAGCACTGAGCACCCAGCACCCTAAGTACTGAGCACCGATCACCCCGAGCACTGAGCACCCAGCACCCAGAGCACTGAGCACCCAGCACCCTGAGTACTGAGCACCCAGCACCCTGAGTACTGAGCACCCAGCACCCTGAGCACTGAGCACACAGCACCCTGAGTACTGAGCACCCAAAACCCCAAGCACTGAGCACCCTGAGTACTGAGCACCCAGCACCCCAAGCACTGAGCACCTTGAGTACTGAGCACCCAGCACCCTGAGTAATCAGCAGCCAGCACCCTGAGTACTGAGCACCCAGCTTACTGAGCACCGAGCACCCAGCACCCTGAGTACTGAGCACCCAGCACCCTGAGCACTGAGCACCCAGCACCCTGAGTACTGAGCACCGAGCAACCCGAGTACTGAGCACCCAGCACCCCTAGCACTGAGCACCCAGCACCCCGAGCACTGAGCACCCAGCACCCTGAGCACTGAGCACCCAGCACCCCGAGCACTGAGCACCCAACACCCCGAGCACTGAGCACTCAGCACCCTGTGTACTGAGCACCGAGCACCCAACACCCTGAGTACTGAACACCCAGCACCCTTAGCACTGAGCACCCAGCACCCTGAGCACTGAGCACCCAGCAGCCTGAGTAGTGAGCACCCTGAGTACTGAGCACCCAGCACCCTGAGCACTGAGCACCCAGCACCCCGAGCACTGAGCACCCTGCACGCTGAGCACTGAGCACCCTGAGTACTGAGCACTGAGCACCCTGAGTACTGAGCACTGAGCACCCTGTGTACTGAGCACCCAGCACCCTGAGTACTGAGCACCCATCACCCTGAGCAATGAGCACCCTGAGTACTGAGCACCCAGCACCCCGAGCACTGAGCACCCAGCACCCTGAGTACTGAGCACCGAGCACCCTGTGTACTGAGCAGCCAGCACCCTGAGTACTGAGCACCCAGCGTACTGAGCACCGAGCACCCAGCACCCTGAGTACTGAGCACCCAGCACCCCGAGCACTGAGCACCCAGCACCCTGAGTACTGAGCACCCAGCACCCCGAGCACTGAGCACCCAGCACCCCGAGCACTGAGCTCCCAGCACCCCGAGCACTGAGCACCCAGCACCCTGAGCACTGAGCACCAAGCACCCTGAGCACTGAGCACCCAGCAGCCTGAGTACTGAGCACCCTGAGTACTGAGCACCCAGCACCCCGAGCACTGAGCACCCAGCACCCCGAGCACTGAGCACCCAGCACGCTGAGAACTGAGCACCCTGAGTACTGAGCACTGAGCACCCTGAGTACTGAGCACTGAGCACCCTGTGTACTGAGCACCCAGCACCCTGAGTACTGAGCACCCAGCACCCTGAGCAATGAGCACCCTGAGTACTGAGCACCCAGCAACCTGAGCACTGAGCACCGAGCACCCCGAGCACTGAGCACCCAGCACCCGGATTACTGAGCACCCAGCACCCTGAGTACTAAGCACCGAGCACCCTGAGTACTGAGCACCCAGTACCCTGAGCACTGAACACACAGCACCCTGAGTACTGAGCACCCCGAGCACTGAGCACCCAGCGCGCTGAGCACTGAGGACCCAGCACCCTGAGTACTGAGCACCCAGCACCCTGAGCACTGAGCACCCAGCACCCTGAGTACTGAGCATCCAGCACATCGAGCACTGAGCACCCAGCACCCCGAGCACTGAGCACTCAGCACCCTGTGTACTGAGCACTGAGTACCCAGCACCCCGAGCACTGAGCACGCAGCACCCTGAGCACTGAGCACCCTGAGTACTGAGCACCCAGCACCCTGAGCACTGAGCACCCAGCACCCCGAGCACTGAGCACCCAGCACCCAGAGCACTGAGCACTGAGCACCCTGAGTACTGAGCACTGAGCACCCTGAGCACTGAGCACCGAGCACCCTGAGTACTGAGCACTGAGCACCCTGAGCACTGAGCACCCAGCACCCTGAGTACTGAGCACCCAGCACCCTGAGCACTGAGGACCGAGCACCCTGAGTACTAAGCACCTAGCACCCTGAGCACTGAGCACCCAGCACCCTGAGCACTGAGCACCCAGCACCCTGATCACTGAGCACCCAGCACCCTGAGCACTGAGCACCCAGCACCCTGAGTACTGAGCACTGAGCACCCAGCACCCCGAGTACTGAGCACCCAGCACCCTGAGTACTGAGCACCGAGCACCCCGAGCACTGAGCACCCAGCACTCTGAGTACTGAGCTCCGAGCACCCCGAGCACTGAGCACCCAGCGCCCCGAGCACTGAGCACCCGGCGCCCCGAGCACTGATGACACAGAACCCCGAGCACTGAGCACCCAGCACCCCGAGCACTGAGCACCCAGCACCCCGAGCACTAAGCACCCCGCACCCCGAGCACTGAGCACCCAGCACCCTGAGTACTGAGCACCCAGCACCCTGAGTACTGAGCACCCAGCACCCTGAGCATTGAGCACCCAGCACCCTGAGTACTGAGCACCCAACACCCCAAGCACTGAGCACCCTGAGTACTGAGCACCCAGCACCACAAGCACTGAGCACACTGAGTACTGAGCACCCAGCACCCTGAGTAATGAGCACCCAGCACCCCGATCACTGAGCACCCAGCACCCTGAGTACTGAGCACCGAGCACCCTGTGTACTGAGCAGCCAGCACCCTGAGTACTGGGCACCCAGCGTACTGAGCACCGAGCACCCAGCACCCTGAGTACTGAGCACCCAGCACCCCGAGCACTGAGCACCCAGCACCCTGAGAACTGAGCACCGAGCACCCCGAGTACTGAGCACCCAGCACCCCGAGTACTGAGCACCCAGCACCCTGAGTACTGAACACCCAGCACCCTGAGTACTGAGCACCCAGCACCCTGAGCACTGAGCACCGAGCACCCTGAGCACTGAGCACCCAGCACCCTGAGTACTGAGCACCGATCACCCTGAGCACTGAGCACCCAGAACCCCGAGCACTCAGCACCCAGCACCCTGAGTACTGAGCACCCAGCACCCCGAGCACTGAGCACCCAGCACCCTGAGTAATGAGCACCCTGAGTACTGAGCACCGATCACCCTGAGCACTGAGCTCCCAGCACCCTGAGTACTGAGCACCCAGCACGCTGAGCACTGAGCACCCAGCACCCTGAGTACTGAGCACCCAGCACCCTGAGCACTGAGCACCCAGCACCCTGAGTACTGAGCACACAGCACCCTGAGCACTGAGCACCCAGCACCCTGAGTACTGAGCACCCAGCACCCCGAGCACTGAGCACACAGCACCCCGAGAATGAGCACCCAGCACCCCGAGTACTGAGCACCGAGCACCCTGAGCACTGAGCACCCAGCACCCTGAGTACTGAGCACCCAGCACCCTGAGCACTGAGCACCGAGCACCCCGAGTACTGAGCACCCAGCACCCTGAGCACTGAGCACCCAGCACCCTGAGTACTGAGCACCCAGCACCCTGAGTACTGAACACCCAGCACCCTGAGCACTGAGCACTGAGCACCCTGAGCACTGAGTACTGAGCACCGAGCACCCCGAGAACTGAGCACCCAGCACCCTGAGTACTGAGCACCAAGCACCCTGACTACTGAGCACCCAGCACCCTGAGCACTGAGCACCCAGCACCCTGAGTACTGAACACCCAGCACCCCGAGTACTGAGCACCCAGCACCCTGAGTACTGAACGCCCAGCACCCTGAGTACTGAGCACCCAGCACCCTGAGTACTGAGCACCCAGCACCCTGAGCACTGAGCACCCAGCACCCTGAGTACTGAGCACCCAACACCCCAAGCACTGAGCACCCTGAGTACTGAGCACCCAGCACCCTGAGTACTGAGCACCCAGCACCCTGAGAACTGAGCACCCAGCACCCTGAGTAGTGAGCACACAACGTACTGAGCACCGAGCACCCAGAGCACTGAGCACCCAGCACCCTAAGTACTGAGCACCGATCACCCCGAGCACTGAGCACCCAGCACCCTGAGTAGTGAGCACCCAACGTACTGAGCACCGAGCACCCCGAGCACTGAGCACCCAGCACCCTAAGTACTGAGCACCGATCACCCCGAGAATGAGCACCCAGCACCCCGAGTACTGAGCACCCAGCACCCCGAGCACTGAGCACCCAGCACCCTGAGTACTGAGCACCCAGCACTCTGAGCACTGAGCACCGAGCACCCCGAGTACTGAGCACCCAGCACCCTGAGCACTGAGCACCCAGCACCCTGAGGACTGAGCACCCAGCACCCTGAGTACTGAACACCCAGCACCCTGAGCACTGAGCACTGAGCACCCTGAGCACTGAGTACTGAGCACCGAGCACCCCGAGAACTGAGCACCCAGCACCCGGAGTACTGAGCACCCAGCACCCTGACTACTGAGCACCCAGCACCCCGAGCACTGAGCACCCAGCACCCTGAGCACTGAGCACCCAGCACCCTGAGTACTGAGCACTGAGCACCCAGCACCCCGAGCACTGATCACCCAGCACCCTGAGTACTGAGCACTGAGCACCCAGCACCCCGAGCACTGAGCACCCAGCACCCTGAGCACTGAGCACCCTGCACCCCGAGCAATGAGCACCCAGCACCCTGAGTACTGAGCACTGAGCACCCAGCACCCCGAGCACTGAGCACCCAGCACCCTGAGCACTGAGCACCCAGCACCCGAGTACTGAGCACCCTGAGCACTGAGTACCCATCACCCTGAGTACTGAACACCCAGCACCCCGAGTACTGAGCACCCAGCACCCTGAGTACTGAACACCCAGCACCCCGAGTACTGAGCACCCAGCACCCTGAGCACTGAGCACCGAGCACCCTGAGCACTGAGCACCCAGCAGCCTGAGTACTGAGCACCGATCACCCTGAGCACTGAGCACCCAGAACCCCGAGCACTGAGCACCCAGCACCCTGAGTACTGAGCACCCAGCACCCCGAGCACTGAGCACCCAGCACCCTGAGTAATGAGCACCCTGAGTACTGAGCACCCATCACCCTGAGCACTGAGCTCCCAGCACGCTGAGTACTGAGCACCCAGCACGCTGAGCACTGAGCACCCAGCACCCTGAGTACTGAGCACCCAGCACCCTGAGCACTGAGCACTGAGCACCCTGAGCACTGAGTACTGAGCACCGAGCACCCCGAGAACTGAGCACACAGCACCCGGAGTACTGAGCACCCAGCACCCTGAGTACTGAGCACCCAGCACCCCGAGCACTGAGCACCCAGCACCCTGAGCACTGAGCACCCAGCACCCTGAGTACTGAGCACTGAGCACCCAGCACCCCGAGAACTGAGCACCCAGCACCCTGAGTACTGAGCACTGAGCACCCAGCACCCCGAGCACTGAGCACCCAGCACCCTGAGCACTGAGCACCCTGCACCCCGAGCACTGAGCACCCAGCACCCTGAGTACTGAGCACTGAGCACCCAGCACCCCGAGCACTGAGCACCCAGCACCCTGAGCACTGAGCACCCAGCACCCGAGTACTGAGCACCCAGCACCCTGAGCACTGAGCACCCAGCACCCTGAATACTGAACACCCAGCACCCCGAGTACTGAGCACCCAGCACCCTGAGTACTGAACACCCAGCACCCTGAGTACTGAGCACCCAGCACCCTGAGCACTGAGCACCGAGCACCCTGAGCACTGAGCACCCAGCACCCTGAGTACTGAGTACCGATCACCCTGAGCACTGAGCACCCAGAACCCCGAGCACTGAGCACCCAGCACCCTGAGTACTGCGCACACAGCACCCTGAGCACTGAGCACCCAGCACCCTGAGTAATGAGCACCCTGAGTACTGAGCACCGATCACCCTGAGCACTGAGCTCCCAGCACCCTGAGTACTGAGCACCCAGCACGCTGAGCACTGAGCACCCAGCACCCTGAGTACTGAGCACCCAGCACCCTGAGCACTGAGCACCCAGCACCCTGAGTACTGAGCACCCAGCACCCTGAGCACTGAGCACCCAGCACCCTGAGTACTGAGCACCCAGCACCCCGAGCACTGAGCACCCCGCACCCCGAGAATGAGCACCCAGCACCCCGAGTACTGAGCACCGAGCACCCTGAGCACTGAGCACCCAGCACCCTGAGTACTGAGCACCCAGCACCCTGAGCACTGAGCACCGAGCACCCCGAGTACTGAGCACCCAGCACCCTGAGCACTGAGCACCCAGCACCCTGAGTACTGAGCACCCAGCACCCTGAGTACTGAACACCCAGCACCCTGAGCACTGAGCACTGAGCACCCTGAGCACTGAGTACTGAGCACCGAGCACCCCGAGAACTGAGCACCCAGCACCCTGAGTACTGAGCACCAAGCACCCTGACTACTGAGCTCCCAGCACCCTGAGCACTGAGCACCCAGCACCCTGAGTACTGAACACCCAGCACCCCGAGTACTGAGCACCCAGCACCCTGAGTACTGAACACCCAGCACCCTGAGTACTGAGCACCCAGCACCCTGAGTACTGAGCACCCAGCACCCTGAGCACTGAGCACCCAGCACCCTGAGTACTGAGCACCCAACACCCCAAGCACTGAGCACCCTGAGTACTGAGCACCCAGCACCCTGAGTACTGAGCACCCAGCACCCTGAGAACTGAGCACCCAGCACCCTGAGTAGTGAGCACCCAACGTACTGAGCACCGAGCACCCCGAGCACTGAGCACCCAGCACCCTAAGTACTGAGCACCGATCACACCGAGCACTGAGCACCCACCACCCCGAGTAGTGAGCACCCAACGTACTGAGCACCAAGCACCCCGAGCACTGAGCACCCAGCACCCTAAGTACTGAGCACCGATCACCCCGAGCACTGAGCACCCAGCACCCAGAGCACTGAGCACCCAGCACCCTGAGTACTGAGCACCCAGCACCCTGAGTACTGAGCACCCAGCACCCTGAGCACTGAGCACACAGCACCCTGAGTACTGAGCACCTAAAACCCCAAGCACTGAGCACCCTGAGTACTGAGCACCCAGCACCCCAAGCACTGAGCACCTTGAGTACTGAGCACCCAGCACCATGAGTAATGAGCAGCCAGCACCCTGAGTACTGAGCACCCAGCTTACTGAGCACCGAGCACGCAGCACCCTGAGTACTGAGCACCCAGCACCCTGAGCACTGAGCACCCAGCACCCTGAGTACTGAGCACCGAGCAACCCGAGTACTGAGCACCCAGCACCCCTAGCACTGAGCACCCAGCACCCCGAGCACTGAGCACCCAGCACCCTGAGCACTGAGCACCCAGCACCCCGAGCACTGAGCACCCAACACCCCGAGCACTGAGCACTCAGCACCCTGTGTACTGAGCACCGAGCACCCAACACCCTGAGTACTGAACACCCAGCACCCTTAGCACTGAGCACCCAGCACCCTGAGCACTGAGCACCCAGCAGCCTGAGTACTGAGCACCCTGAGTACTGAGCACCCAGCACCCTGAGCACTGAGCACCCAGCACCCCGAGCACTGAGCACCCTGCACGCTGAGCACTGAGCACCCTGAGTACTGAGCACTGAGCACCCTGAGTACTGAGCACTGAGCACCCTGTGTACTGAGCACCCAGCACCCTGAGTACTGAGCACCCATCACCCTGAGCAATGAGCACCCTGAGTACTGAGCACCCAGCACCCCGAGCACTGAGCACCCAGCACCCTGAGTACTGAGCACCGAGCACCCTGTGTACTGAGCAGCCAGCACCCTGAGTACTGAGCACCCAGCGTACTGAGCACCGAGCACCCAGCACCCTGAGTACTGAGCACCCAGCACCCCGAGCACTGAGCACCCAGCACCCTGAGTACTGAGCACCCAGCACCCCGAGCACTGAGCACCCAGCACCCCGAGCACTGAGCACCCAGCACCCCGAGCACTGAGCACCCAGCACCCTGAGCACTGAGCACCCAGCACCCTGAGCACTGAGCACCCAGCAGCCTGAGTACTGAGCACCCCGAGTACTGAGCACCCAGCACCCCGAGCACTGAGCACCCAGCACCCCGAGCACTGAGCACCCAGCACGCTGAGAACTGAGCACCCTGAGTACTGAGCACTGAGCACCCTGAGTACTGAGCACTGAGCACCCTGTGTACTGAGCACCCAGCACCCTGAGTACTGAGCACCCAGCACCCTGAGCAATGAGCACCCTGAGTACTGAGCACCCAGCAACCTGAGCACTGAGCACCGAGCACCCCGAGCACTGAGCACCCAGCACCCGGATTACTGAGCACCCAGCACCCTGAGTACTAAGCACCGAGCACCCTGAGTACTGAGCACCCAGTACCCTGAGCACTGAACACACAGCACCCTGAGTACTGAGCACCCCGAGCACTGAGCACCCAGCGCGCTGAGCACTCAGCACCCAGCACCCCGAGCACTGAGCACGCAGCACCCTGAGCACTGAGCACCCTGAGTACTGAGCACCCAGCACCCTGAGCACTGAGCACCCAGCACCCTGAGCACTGAGCACCCAGCACCCAGAGCACTGAACACTGAGCACCCTGAGTACTGAGCACTGAGCACCCTGAGCACTGAGCACCGAGCACCCTGAGTACTGAGCACTGAGCACCCTGAGCACTGAGCACCCAGCACCCTGAGTACTGAGCACCCAGCACCCTGAGCACTGAGGACCGAGCACCCTGAGTACTAAGCACCTAGCACCCTGAGCACTGAGCACCCAGCACCCTGAGCACTGAGCACCCAGCACCCCGAGTACTGAACACTGAGCACCCAGCACCCCGAGCACTGAGCACCCAGCACCCTGAGTACTAAGCACTGAGTACCCAGCACCCTGAGCACTGAGCACCCAGCACCCTGATCACTGAGCACCCAGCACCCTGAGCACTGAGCACCCAGCACCCTGAGTACTGAGCACTGAGCACCCTGAGCACTGAGTACTGAGCACCGAGCACCCCGAGAACTGAGCACCCAGCACCCTGAGTACTGAGCACCAAGCACCCTGACTACTGAGCACCCAGCACCCTGAGCACTGAGCACCCAGCACCCTGAGTACTGAACACCCAGCACCCCGAGTACTGAGCACCCAGCACCCTGAGTACTGAACGCCCAGCACCCTGAGTACTGAGCACCCAGCACCCTGAGTACTGAGCGCCCAGCACCCTGAGCACTGAGCACCCAGCACCCTGAGTACTGAGCACCCAACACCCCAAGCACTGAGCACCCTGAGTACTGAGCACCCAGCACCCTGAGTACTGAGCACCCAGCACCCTGAGAACTGAGCACCCAGCACCCTGAGTAGTGAGCACACAACGTACTGAGCACCGAGCACCCAGAGCACTGAGCACCCAGCACCCTAAGTACTGAGCACCGATCACCCCGAGCACTGAGCACCCAGCACCCTGAGTAGTGAGCACCCAACGTACTGAGCACCGAGCACCCCGAGCACTGAGCACCCAGCACCCTAAGTACTGAGCACCGATCACCCCGAGAATGAGCACCCAGCACCCCGAGTACTGAGCACCCAGCACCCCGAGCACTGAGCACCCAGCACCCTGAGTACTGAGCACCCAGCACTCTGAGCACTGAGCACCGAGCACCCCGAGTACTGAGCACCCAGCACCCTGAGCACTGAGCACCCAGCACCCTGAGGACTGAGCACCCAGCACCCTGAGTACTGAACACCCAGCACCCTGAGCACTGAGCACTGAGCACCCTGAGCACTGAGTACTGAGCACCGAGCACCCCGAGAACTGAGCACCCAGCACCCGGAGTACTGAGCACCCAGCACCCTGACTACTGAGCACCCAGCACCCCGAGCACTGAGCACCCAGCACCCTGAGCACTGAGCACCCAGCACCCGAGTACTGAGCACCCTGAGCACTGAGTACCCATCACCCTGAGTACTGAACACCCAGCACCCCGAGTACTGAGCACCCAGCACCCTGAGTACTGAACACCCAGCACCCCGAGTACTGAGCACCCAGCACCCTGAGCACTGAGCACCGAGCACCCTGAGCACTGAGCACCCAGCAGCCTGAGTACTGAGCACCGATCACCCTGAGCACTGAGCACCCAGAACCCCGAGCACTGAGCACCCAGCACCCTGAGTACTAAGCACCCAGCACCCCGAGCACTGAGCACCCAGCACCCTGAGTAATGAGCACCCTGAGTACTGAGAACCCATCACCCTGAGCACTGAGCTCCCAGCACGCTGAGTACTGAGCACCCAGCACGCTGAGCACTGAGCACCCAGCACCCTGAGTACTGAGCACCCAGCACCCTGAGCACTGAGCACTGAGCACCCTGAGCACTGAGTACTGAGCACCGAGCACCCCGAGAACTGAGCACACAGCACCCGGAGTACTGAGCACCCAGCACCCTGAGTACTGAGCACCCAGCACCCCGAGCACTGAGCACCCAGCACCCTGAGCACTGAGCACCCAGCACCCTGAGTACTGAGCACTGAGCACCCAGCACCCCGAGAACTGAGCACCCAGCACCCTGAGTACTGAGCACTGAGCACCCAGCACCCCGAGCACTGAGCACCCAGCACCCTGAGCACTGAGCACCCTGCACCCCGAGCACTGAGCACCCAGCAACCTGAGTACTGAGCACTGAGCACCCCGCACCCCGAGCACTGAGCACCCAGCACCCTGAGCACTGAGCACCCAGCACCCGAGTACTGAGCACCCAGCACCCCGAGTACTGAGCACCCAGCACCCTGAGTACTGAACACCCAGCACCCTGAGTACTGAGCACCCAGCACCCTGAGCACTGAGCACCGAGCACCCTGAGCACTGAGCACCCAGCACCCTGAGTACTGAGCACCGATCACCCTGAGCACTGAACACCCAGAACCCCGAGCACTGAGCACCCAGCACCCTGAGTACTGCGCACCCAGCACCCTGAGCACTGAGCACCCAGCACCCTGAGTAATGAGCACCCTGAGTACTGAGCACCGATCACCCTGAGCACTGAGCTCCCAGCACCCTGAGTACTGAGCACCCAGCACGCTGAGCACTGAGCACCCAGCACCCTGAGTACTGAGCACCCAGCACCCTGAGCACTGAGCACCCAGCACCCTGAGTACTGAGCACCCAGCACCCTGAGCACTGAGCACCCAGCACCCTGAGTACTGAGCACCCAGCACCCCGAGCACTGAGCACCCCGCACCCCGAGAATGAGCACCCAGCACCCCGAGTACTGAGCACCGAGCACCCTGAGCACTGAGCACCCAGCACCCTGAGTACTGAGCACCCAGCACCCTGAGCACTGAGCACCGAGCACCCCGAGTACTGAGCACCCAGCACCCTGAGCACTGAGCACCCAGCACCCCGAGCACTGAGCACCCAGCACCCTGAGCACTAAGCACCCCGCACCCCGAGCACTGAGCACCCAGCACCCTGAGTACTGAGCACCCAGCACCCTGAGTACTGAGCACCCAGCACCCTGAGCATTGAGCACCCAGCACCCTGAGTACTGAGCACCCAACACCCCAAGCACTGAGCACCCTGAGTACTGAGCACCCAGCACCACAAGCACTGAGCACACTGAGTACTGAGCACCCAGCACCCTGAGTAATGAGCACCCAGCACCCCGATCACTGAGCACCCAGCACCCTGAGTACTGAGCACCGAGCACCCTGTGTACTGAGCAGCCAGCACCCTGAGTACTGGGCACCCAGCGTACTGAGCACCGAGCACCCAGCACCCTGAGTACTGAGCACCCAGCACCCCGAGCACTGAGCACCCAGCACCCTGAGAACTGAGCACCGAGCACCCCGAGTACTGAGCACCCAGCACCCCGAGCACTGAGCACCCAGCAACCTGAGCACTGAGCACCCAGCATCCCGAGCAACGAGCACCCTGAGTACTAAGCACCGAGCACCCTGAGCACTGAGCACCCAGCACACTGAGCACTGAGGACCCAGCACCCTGAGCACCGAGCACCCAGCTCCCTGAGTACAGAGCACCCAGCACCCCGAGTACTGAGCACCCAGCACCCCGAGCACTGAGCACACAGCACCCTGAGCACTGAGCACCCAGCACCCTTAGCACTGAACACACAGCACCCTGAGTACTGAGCACCCCGAGCACTGAGCACCCAGCTCCCTGAGTACTGAGCACCGAGAACCCCGAGCAATGAGCACCCAGCACCCCGAGTACTGAGCACCCAGCACCCCGAGTACTGAGCACCCAGCAACCTGAGCACCGAGCAGCCAGCACCCCGAGCACTGAGCACCCAGCACCCTGAGCACTGAGCACCCAGCACCCCGGGTACTGAGCACTGAGCACCCCGAGTACTGAGCACCCAGCACCCCGAGCACTGAGCACCGAGCACCCCGAGCACTGAACACCCAGCACCCCGAGCACTGAGCACCCAGCACCCCGAGCACTAAGCACCTAGCACCCGGAGCACTGAGCACCCATCACCCTGAGCACTGAGCACCCAGCACCCTGAGTAGTGAGCACCCAACGTACTGAGCACCGAGCACCCTGAGCACTGAGCACCCAGCACCCTGAGTACTGAGCACCGAGCACCCCGAGCACTGAGCACCCAGCACCCTGAGCACTGAGCACCCAGCACCCTGAGTACTGAGCACCCAGCACCCTGAGTACTGAACACCCAGCACCCTGAGCACTGAGCACTGAGCACCCTGAGCACTGAGTACTGAGCACCGAGCACCCCGAGAACTGAGCACCCAGCACCCTGAGTACTGAGCACCAAGCACCCTGACTACTGAGCTCCCAGCACCCTGAGCACTGAGCACCCAGCACCCTGAGTACTGAACACCCAGCACCCCGAGTACTGAGCACCCAGCACCCTGAGTACTGAACACCCAGCACCCTGAGTACTGAGCACCCAGCACCCTGAGTACTGAGCACCCAGCACCCTGAGCACTGAGCACCCAGCACCCTGAGTACTGAGCACCCAACACCCCAAGCACTGAGCACCCTGAGTACTGAGCACCCAGCACCCTGAGTACTGAGCACCCAGCACCCTGAGAACTGAGCACCCAGCACCCTGAGTAGTGAGCACCCAACGTACTGAGCACCGAGCACCCCGAGCACTGAGCACCCAGCACCCTAAGTACTGAGCACCGATCACACCGAGCACTGAGCACCCACCACCCCGAGTAGTGAGCACCCAACGTACTGAGCACCAAGCACCCCGAGCACTGAGCACCCAGCACCCTAAGTACTGAGCACCGATCACCCCGAGCACTGAGCACCCAGCACCCAGAGCACTGAGCACCCAGCACCCTGAGTACTGAGCACCCAGCACCCTGAGTACTGAGCACCCAGCACCCTGAGCACTGAGCACACAGCACCCTGAGTACTGAGCACCTAAAACCCCAAGCACTGAGCACCCTGAGTACTGAGCACCCAGCACCCCAAGCACTGAGCACCTTGAGTACTGAGCACCCAGCACCATGAGTAATGAGCAGCCAGCACCCTGAGTACTGAGCACCCAGCTTACTGAGCACCGAGCACGCAGCACCCTGAGTACTGAGCACCCAGCACCCTGAGCACTGAGCACCCAGCACCCTGAGTACTGAGCACCGAGCAACCCGAGTACTGAGCACCCAGCACCCCTAGCACTGAGCACCCAGCACCCCGAGCACTGAGCACCCAGCACCCTGAGCACTGAGCACCCAGCACCCCGAGCACTGAGCACCCAACACCCCGAGCACTGAGCACTCAGCACCCTGTGTACTGAGCACCGAGCACCCAACACCCTGAGTACTGAACACCCAGCACCCTTAGCACTGAGCACCCAGCACCCTGAGCACTGAGCACCCAGCAGCCTGAGTACTGAGCACCCTGAGTACTGAGCACCCAGCACCCTGAGCACTGAGCACCCAGCACCCCGAGCACTGAGCACCCTGCACGCTGAGCACTGAGCACCCTGAGTACTGAGCACTGAGCACCCTGAGTACTGAGCACTGAGCACCCTGTGTACTGAGCACCCAGCACCCTGAGTACTGAGCACCCATCACCCTGAGCAATGAGCACCCTGAGTACTGAGCACCCAGCACCCCGAGCACTGAGCACCCAGCACCCTGAGTACTGAGCACCGAGCACCCTGTGTACTGAGCAGCCAGCACCCTGAGTACTGAGCACCCAGCGTACTGAGCACCGAGCACCCAGCACCCTGAGTACTGAGCACCCAGCACCCCGAGCACTGAGCACCCAGCACCCTGAGTACTGAGCACCCAGCACCCCGAGCACTGAGCACCCAGCACCCCGAGCACTGAGCACCCAGCACCCCGAGCACTGAGCACCCAGCACCCTGAGCACTGAGCACCCAGCACCCTGAGCACTGAGCACCCAGCAGCCTGAGTACTGAGCACCCCGAGTACTGAGCACCCAGCACCCCGAGCACTGAGCACCCAGCACCCCGAGCACTGAGCACCCAGCACGCTGAGAACTGAGCACCCTGAGTACTGAGCACTGAGCACCCTGAGTACTGAGCACTGAGCACCCTGTGTACTGAGCACCCAGCACCCTGAGTACTGAGCACCCAGCACCCTGAGCAATGAGCACCCTGAGTACTGAGCACCCAGCAACCTGAGCACTGAGCACCGAGCACCCCGAGCACTGAGCACCCAGCACCCGGATTACTGAGCACCCAGCACCCTGAGTACTAAGCACCGAGCACCCTGAGTACTGAGCACCCAGTACCCTGAGCACTGAACACACAGCACCCTGAGTACTGAGCACCCCGAGCACTGAGCACCCAGCGCGCTGAGCACTGAGGACCCAGCACCCTGAGTACTGAGCACCCAGCACCCTGAGCACTGAGCACCCAGCACCCTGAGTACTGAGCATCCAGCACATCGAGCACTGAGCACCCAGCACCCCGAGCACTGAGCACTCAGCACCCTGTGTACTGAGCACTGAGTACCCAGCACCCCGAGCACTGAGCACGCAGCACCCTGAGCACTGAGCACCCTGAGTACTGAGCACCCAGCACCCTGAGCACTGAGCACCCAGCACCCTGAGCACTGAGCACCCAGCACCCAGAGCACTGAACACTGAGCACCCTGAGTACTGAGCACTGAGCACCCTGAGCACTGAGCACCGAGCACCCTGAGTACTGAGCACTGAGCACCCTGAGCACTGAGCACCCAGCACCCTGAGTACTGAGCACCCAGCACCCTGAGCACTGAGGACCGAGCACCCTGAGTACTAAGCACCTAGCACCCTGAGCACTGAGCACCCAGCACCCTGAGCACTGAGCACCCAGCACCCCGAGTACTGAACACTGAGCACCCAGCACCCCGAGCACTGAGCACCCAGCACCCTGAGTACTAAGCACTGAGTACCCAGCACCCTGAGCACTGAGCACCCAGCACCCTGATCACTGAGCACCCAGCACCCTGAGCACTGAGCACCCAGCACCCTGAGTACTGAGCACTGAGCACCCTGAGCACTGAGTACTGAGCACCGAGCACCCCGAGAACTGAGCACCCAGCACCCTGAGTACTGAGCACCAAGCACCCTGACTACTGAGCACCCAGCACCCTGAGCACTGAGCACCCAGCACCCTGAGTACTGAACACCCAGCACCCCGAGTACTGAGCACCCAGCACCCTGAGTACTGAACGCCCAGCACCCTGAGTACTGAGCACCCAGCACCCTGAGTACTGAGCGCCCAGCACCCTGAGCACTGAGCACCCAGCAACCTGAGTACTGAGCACCCAACACCCCAAGCACTGAGCACCCTGAGTACTGAGCACCCAGCACCCTGAGTACTGAGCACCCAGCACCCTGAGAACTGAGCACCCAGCACCCTGAGTAGTGAGCACACAACGTACTGAGCACCGAGCACCCAGAGCACTGAGCACCCAGCACCCTAAGTACTGAGCACCGATCACCCCGAGAATGAGCACCCAGCACCCCGAGTACTGAGCACCCAGCACCCCGAGCACTGAGCACCCAGCACCCTGAGTACTGAGCACCCAGCACTCTGAGCACTGAGCACCGAGCACCCCGAGTACTGAGCACCCAGCACCCTGAGCACTGAGCACCCAGCACCCTGAGGACTGAGCACCCAGCACCCTGAGTACTGAACACCCAGCACCCTGAGCACTGAGCACTGAGCACCCTGAGCACTGAGTACTGAGCACCGAGCACCCCGAGAACTGAGCACCCAGCACCCGGAGTACTGAGCACCCAGCACCCTGACTACTGAGCACCCAGCACCCCGAGCACTGAGCACCCAGCACCCTGAGCACTGAGCACCCAGCACCCTGAGTACTGAGCACTGAGCACCCAGCACCCCGAGCACTGATCACCCAGCACCCTGAGTACTGAGCACTGAGCACCCAGCACCCCGAGCACTGAGCACCCAGCACCCTGAGCACTGAGCACCCTGCACCCCGAGCAATGAGCACCCAGCACCCTGAGTACTGAGCACTGAGCACCCAGCACCCCGAGCACTGAGCACCCAGCACCCTGAGCACTGAGCACCCAGCACCCGAGTACTGAGCACCCTGAGCACTGAGTACCCATCACCCTGAGTACTGAACACCCAGCACCCCGAGTACTGAGCACCCAGCACCCTGAGTACTGAACACCCAGCACCCCGAGTACTGAGCACCCAGCACCCTGAGCACTGAGCACCGAGCACCCTGAGCACTGAGCACCCAGCAGCCTGAGTACTGAGCACCGATCACCCTGAGCACTGAGCACCCAGAACCCCGAGCACTGAGCACCCAGCACCCTGAGTACTAAGCACCCAGCACCCCGAGCACTGAGCACCCAGCACCCTGAGTAATGAGCACCCTGAGTACTGAGAACCCATCACCCTGAGCACTGAGCTCCCAGCACGCTGAGTACTGAGCACCCAGCACGCTGAGCACTGAGCACCCAGCACCCTGAGTACTGAGCACCCAGCACCCTGAGCACTGAGCACTGAGCACCCTGAGCACTGAGTACTGAGCACCGAGCACCCCGAGAACTGAGCACACAGCACCCGGAGTACTGAGCACCCAGCACCCTGAGTACTGAGCACCCAGCACCCCGAGCACTGAGCACCCAGCACCCTGAGCACTGAGCACCCAGCACCCTGAGTACTGAGCACTGAGCACCCAGCACCCCGAGAACTGAGCACCCAGCACCCTGAGTACTGAGCACTGAGCACCCAGCACCCCGAGCACTGAGCACCCAGCACCCTGAGCACTGAGCACCCTGCACCCCGAGCACTGAGCACCCAGCAACCTGAGTACTGAGCACTGAGCACCCCGCACCCCGAGCACTGAGCACCCAGCACCCTGAGCACTGAGCACCCAGCACCCGAGTACTGAGCACCCAGCACCCCGAGTACTGAGCACCCAGCACCCTGAGTACTGAACACCCAGCACCCTGAGTACTGAGCACCCAGCACCCTGAGCACTGAGCACCGAGCACCCTGAGCACTGAGCACCCAGCACCCTGAGTACTGAGCACCGATCACCCTGAGCACTGAGCACCCAGAACCCCGAGCACTGAGCACCCAGCACCCTGAGTACTGCGCACCCAGCACCCTGAGCACTGAGCACCCAGCACCCTGAGTAATGAGCACCCTGAGTACTGAGCACCGATCACCCTGAGCACTGAGCTCCCAGCACCCTGAGTACTGAGCACCCAGCACGCTGAGCACTGAGCACCCAGCACCCTGAGTACTGAGCACCCAGCACCCTGAGCACTGAGCACCCAGCACCCTGAGTACTGAGCACCCAGCACCCTGAGCACTGAGCACCCAGCACCCTGAGTACTGAGCACCCAGCACCCCGAGCACTGAGCACCCCGCACCCCGAGAATGAGAACCCAGCACCCCGAGTACTGAGCACCGAGCACCATGAGCACTGAGCACCCAGCACCCTGAGTACTGAGCACCCAGCACCCTGAGCACTGAGCACCGAGCACCCCGAGTACTGAGCACCCAGCACCCTGAGCACTGAGCACCCAGCACCCTGAGTACTGAGCACCCAGCACCCTGAGTACTGAACACCCAGCACCCTGAGCACTGAGCACTGAGCACCCTGAGCACTGAGTACTGAGCACCGAGCACCCCGAGAACTGAGCACCCAGCACCCTGAGTACTGAGCACCAAGCACCCTGACTACTGAGCTCCCAGCACCCTGAGCACTGAGCACCCAGCACCCTGAGTACTGAACACCCAGCACCCCGAGTACTGAGCACCCAGCACCCTGAGTACTGAACACCCAGCACCCTGAGTACTGAGCACCCAGCACCCTGAGTACTGAGCACCCAGCACCCTGAGCACTGAGCACCCAGCACCCTGAGTACTGAGCACCCAACACCCCAAGCACTGAGCACCCTGAGTACTGAGCACCCAGCACCCTGAGTACTGAGCACCCAGCACCCTGAGAACTGAGCACCCAGCACCCTGAGTAGTGAGCACCCAACGTACTGAGCACCGAGCACCCCGAGCACTGAGCACCCAGCACCCTAAGTACTGAGCACCGATCACACCGAGCACTGAGCACCCACCACCCCGAGTAGTGAGCACCCAACGTACTGAGCACCAAGCACCCCGAGCACTGAGCACCCAGCACCCTAAGTACTGAGCACCGATCACCCCGAGCACTGAGCACCCAGCACCCAGAGCACTGAGCACCCAGCACCCTGAGTACTGAGCACCCAGCACCCTGAGTACTGAGCACCCAGCACCCTGAGCACTGAGCACACAGCACCCTGAGTACTGAGCACCCAAACCCCAAGCACTGAGCACCCTGAGTACTGAGCACCCAGCACCCCAAGCACTGAGCACCTTGAGTACTGAGCACCCAGCACCATGAGTAATGAGCAGCCAGCACCCTGAGTACTGAGCACCCAGCTTACTGAGCACCGAGCACGCAGCACCCTGAGTACTGAGCACCCAGCACCCTGAGCACTGAGCACCCAGCACCCTGAGTACTGAGCACCGAGCAACCCGAGTACTGAGCACCCAGCACCCCTAGCACTGAGCACCCAGCACCCCGAGCACTGAGCACCCAGCACCCTGAGCACTGAGCACCCAGCACCCCGAGCACTGAGCACCCAACACCCCGAGCACTGAGCACTCAGCACCCTGTGTACTGAGCACCGAGCACCCAACACCCTGAGTACTGAACACCCAGCACCCTTAGCACTGAGCACCCAGCACCCTGAGCACTGAGCACCCAGCAGCCTGAGTACTGAGCACCCTGAGTACTGAGCACCCAGCACCCTGAGCACTGAGCACCCAGCACCCCGAGCACTGAGCACCCTGCACGCTGAGCACTGAGCACCCTGAGTACTGAGCACTGAGCACCCTGAGTACTGAGCACTGAGCACCCTGTGTACTGAGCACCCAGCACCCTGAGTACTGAGCACCCATCACCCTGAGCAATGAGCACCCTGAGTACTGAGCACCCAGCACCCCGAGCACTGAGCACCCAGCACCCTGAGTACTGAGCACCGAGCACCCTGTGTACTGAGCAGCCAGCACCCTGAGTACTGAGCACCCAGCGTACTGAGCACCGAGCACCCAGCACCCTGAGTACTGAGCACCCAGCACCCCGAGCACTGAGCACCCAGCACACTGAGTACTGAGCACCCAGCACCCCGAGCACTGAGCACCCAGCACCCCGAGCACTGAGCACCCAGCACCCCGAGCACTGAGCACCCAGCACCCTGAGCACTGAGCACCCAGCACCCTGAGCACTGAGCACCCAGCAGCCTGAGTACTGAGCACCCCGAGTACTGAGCACCCAGCACCCCGAGCACTGAGCACCCAGCACCCCGAGCACTGAGCACCCAGCACGCTGAGAACTGAGCACCCTGAGTACTGAGCACTGAGCACCCTGAGTACTGAGCACTGAGCACCCTGTGTACTGAGCACCCAGCACCCTGAGTACTGAGCACCCAGCACCCTGAGCAATGAGCACCCTGAGTACTGAGCACCCAGCAACCTGAGCACTGAGCACCGAGCACCCCGAGCACTGAGCACCCAGCACCCGGATTACTGAGCACCCAGCACCCTGAGTACTAAGCACCGAGCACCCTGAGTACTGAGCACCCAGTACCCTGAGCACTGAACACACAGCACCCTGAGTACTGAGCACCCCGAGCACTGAGCACCCAGCGCGCTGAGCACTGAGGACCCAGCACCCTGAGTACTGAGCACCCAGCACCCTGAGCACTGAGCACCCAGCACCCTGAGTACTGAGCATCCAGCACATCGAGCACTGAGCACCCAGCACCCCGAGCACTGAGCACTCAGCACCCTGTGTACTGAGCACTGAGTACCCAGCACCCCGAGCACTGAGCACGCAGCACCCTGAGCACTGAGCACCCTGAGTACTGAGCACCCAGCACCCTGAGCACTGAGCACCCAGCACCCTGAGCACTGAGCACCCAGCACCCAGAGCACTGAACACTGAGCACCCTGAGTACTGAGCACTGAGCACCCTGAGCACTGAGCACCGAGCACCCTGAGTACTGAGCACTGAGCACCCTGAGCACTGAGCACCCAGCACCCTGAGTACTGAGCACCCAGCACCCTGAGCACTGAGGACCGAGCACCCTGAGTACTAAGCACCTAGCACCCTGAGCACTGAGCACCCAGCACCCTGAGCACTGAGCACCCAGCACCCCGAGTACTGAACACTGAGCACCCAGCACCCCGAGCACTGAGCACCCAGCACCCTGAGTACTAAGCACTGAGTACCCAGCACCCTGAGCACTGAGCACCCAGCACCCTGATCACTGAGCACCCAGCACCCTGAGCACTGAGCACCCAGCACCCTGAGTACTGAGCACTGAGCACCCAGCACCCCGAGCACTGAGCACCCAGCACCCTGAGTACTGAGCACTGTGCACCCAGCACCCCGAGCACTGAGCACCCAGCACCCTGAGCACTGAGCACCCAGCACCCGAGTACTGATCACCCAGCACTCTGAGTACTGAGCACCCAGCACCCTGAGTACTGAGCACCCAGCACCCCGAGTACTGAGCACCCAGCACCCTGAGCACTGAGCACCCAGCACCCTGAGCACTGAGCACCCAGCGCCCCGAGCACTGCGCACCCAGCACCCTGAGTACTGAGCACCCAGCACCCTGAGCACTGAGCACCCAGCACCCTGAGCACTGAGCACCCAGCACCCTGAGCACTGAGCACCCAGCACCCTGAGTAGTGAGCACCCAACGTACTGAGCACCGAGCACCCCGAGTACTGAGCACCCAGCACCCTGAGTACTGAGCACCGAGCACCCCGAGCACTGAGCACCCAGCACTCTGAGTACTGAGCTCCGAGCACCCCGAGCACTGAGCACCCAGCGCCCCGAGCACTGAGCACCCGGCGCCCCGAGCACTGATGACACAGAACCCCGAGCACTGAGCACCCAGCACCCCGAGCACTGAGCACCCAGCACCCTGAGCACTAAGCACCCCGCACCCCGAGCACTGAGCACCCAGCACCCTGAGTACTGAGCACCCAGCACCCTGAGTACTGAGCACCCAGCACCCTGAGCATTGAGCACCCAGCACCCTGAGTACTGAGCACCCAGCACCACAAGCACTGAGCACACTGAGTACTGAGCACCCAGCACCCTGAGTAATGAGCACCCAGCACCCCGATCACTGAGCACCCAGCACCCTGAGTACTGAGCACCGAGCACCCTGTGTACTGAGCAGCCAGCACCCTGAGTACTGGGCACCCAGCGTACTGAGCACCGAGCACCCAGCACCCTGAGTACTGAGCACCCAGCACCCCGAGCACTGAGCACCCAGCACCCTGAGAACTGAGCACCGAGCACCCCGAGTACTGAGCACCCAGCACCCCGAGCACTGAGCACCCAGCAACCTGAGCACTGAGCACCCAGCATCCCGAGCAACGAGCACCCTGAGTACTAAGCACCGAGCACCCTGAGCACTGAGCACCCAGCACACTGAGCACTGAGGACCCAGCACCCTGAGCACCGAGCACCCAGCTCCCTGAGTACAGAGCACCCAGCACCCCGAGTACTGAGCACCCAGCACCCCGAGCACTGAGCACACAGCACCCTGAGCACTGAGCACCCAGCACCCTTAGCACTGAACACACAGCACCCTGAGTACTGAGCACCCCGAGCACTGAGCACCCAGCTCCCTGAGTACTGAGCACCGAGCACCCCGAGCAATGAGCACCCAGCACCCCGAGTACTGAGCACCCAGCACCCCGAGTACTGAGCACCCAGCAACCTGAGCACCGAGCAGCCAGCACCCCGAGCACTGAGCACCCAGCACCCTGAGCACTGAGCACCCAGCACCCCGGGTACTGAGCACTGAGCACCCCGAGTACTGAGCACCCAGCACCCCGAGCACTGAGCACCGAGCACCCCGAGCACTGAACACCCAGCACCCCGAGCACTGAGCACCCAGCACCCCGAGCACTAAGCACCTAGCACCCGGAGCACTGAGCACCCATCACCCTGAGCACTGAGCACCCAGCACCCTGAGTAGTGAGCACCCAACGTACTGAGCACCGAGCACCCTGAGCACTGAGCACCCAGCACCCTGAGTACTGAGCACCGAGCACCCCGAGCACTGAGCACCCAGCACCCTGAGTACTGAGCTCCCAGCACCCCGAGCACTGAGCACCCAGCGCCCCGAGCACTGAGCACCCAGCGCCCCGAGCACTGAGCACCCAGCACCCCGAGCACTGAGCACCCAGCACCCCGAGCACTGAGCACCCAGCACCCCGAGCACTGAGCACCCAGCACCCCGAGCACTGAGCACCCAGCAACCCGAGCCCTAAGCACCCAGCACCCCGAGCACTGAGCACCCAGCACCCTGAGTGCTTAGCACCCAGCACCCTGAGTACTGAGCACCCAGCACCCTGAGCATTGAGCACCCAGCACCCTGAGTACTGAGCACCCAAAACCCCAAGCACTGAGCACCCTGAGTACTGAGCACCCAGCACCCCAAGCACTGAGCACACTGAGTACTGAGCACCCAGCACCCTGAGTAATGAGCACACAGCACCCCGAGCACTGAGCACCCAGCACCCTGAGTACTGAGCACCGAGCACCCTGTGTACTGAGCAGCCAGCACACTGAGTTCTGAGCACCCAGCTTACTGAGCACCGAGCACCCAGCACCCTGAGTACTGAGCACCCAGCACCCCGAGCACTGAGCACCCAGCACCCTGAGTACTGAGCACCGAGCACCCCGAGTACTGAGCACCCAGCAACCCGAGCACTGAGCACCCAGCAGCCCGAGCACTGAGCACCCAGCACCCTGAGCAACGAGCACCCTGAGTACTAAGCACCGAGCACCCTGAGCACTGAGCACCCAGCACCCTGAGCACTGAGGACCCAGCACCCTGAGCACCGAGCACCCAGTACCCTGAGTACTGAGCACCCAGCACCCCGAGTACTGAGCACCCAGCACCCCGAGCACTGAGCACCCAGCACCCCGAGCACTAAGCACCGAGCACCCCGAGCACTGAGCACCCAGCACCCTGAGTACTTAGCACCCAGCACCCTGAGTACTGAGCACCCAGCACCCTGAGCATTGAGCACCCAGCACCCTGAGTACTGAGCACCCAACACCCCAAGCACTGAGCACCCTGAGTACTGAGAAACCAGCAACCCAAGCACTGAGCACACTGAGTACTGAGCACCCAGCACCCTGAGTAATGAGCACACAGCACCCCGAGCACTGAGCACCCAGCACCCTGAGTACTGAGCACCGAGCACCCTGTGTACTGAGCAGCCAGCACACTGAGTACTGAGCACCCAGCGTACTGAGCACCGAGCACCCAGCACCCTGAGTACTGAGCACCCAGCACCCCGAGCACTGAGAACCCTGCACCCTTAGTACTGAGCACCGAGCACCCCGAGTACTGAGCACCCAGCAACCCGAGCACTGAGCACCCAGCAGCCCGAGCACTGAGCACCCAGCACCCTGAGCAACGAGCACCCTGAGTACTAAGCACCGAGCACCCTGAGCACTGAGCACCCAGCACCCTGAGCACTGAGGACCCAGCACCCTGAGCACCGAGCACCCAGCACCCTGAGTACTGAGCACCCAGCACCCCGAGTACTGAGCACCCAGCACCCCGAGTACTGAGCACCCAGCAACCTGAGCACCGAGCAGCCAGCACCCCGAGCACTGAGCACCCAGCACCCTGAGCACTGAGCACCCATCACCCTGAGTACTGAGCACTGAGCACCCCGAGTACTGAGCACCCAGCACCCCGAGCACTGAGCACCGAGCACCCCGAGCACTGAGCACCCAGCACCCCGAGCACTGAGCACCCAGCACCCCGAGCACTGAGCACCCAGCACCCTGAGCACTGAGCACCCAGCACCCTGAGCACTGAGCACCCAGCACCCCGAGCACTGAGCACCCAGCACCCCGAGCACTGAGGACCCAGCACCCAGAGCACTGAGCACCCAGCACCCTGAGTACTGAGCACCCAGCACCCTGAGTACTGAGCACCCAGCACCCTGAGCACTGAGCACACAGCACCCTGAGTACTGAGCACCCAATACCCCAAGCACTGAGCACCCTGAGTACTGAGCACCCAGCACCCCAAGCACTGAGCACCTTGAGTACTGAGCACCCAGCACCCTGAGTAATGAGCACCCAGCACCCCAAGCACTGAGCACCCAGCACCCTGAGTACTGAGCACCGAGCACCCTGAGTACTGAGCAGCCAGCACCCTGAGTACTGAGCACCCAGCTTACTGAGCACCGAGCACCCAGCACCCTGAGTACTGAGCACCCAGCACCCTGAGCACTGAGCACCCAGCACCCTGAGTACTGAGCACCGAGCAACCCGAGTACTGAGCACCCAGCACCCCTAGCACTGAGCACCCAGCACCCCGAGCACTGAGCACCCAGCACCCCGAGCACTGAGCACCCAGTAGACTGAGTACTGAGCACCCTGAGTACTGAGCACCCAGCACCCTGAGCACTGAGCACCCAGCAGCCCGAGCACTGAGCACCCAACACCCCGAGCACTGAGCACTCAGCACCCTGTGTACTGAGCACCGAGCACCCAACACCCTGAGTACTGAGCACCCAGCAGCCCGAGCACTGAGCACCCAACACCCCGAGTACTGAGCACTCAGCACCCTGTGTACTGAGCACCGAGCACCCAACACCCTGAGTACTGAGCACCCAGCACCCTTAGCACTGAGCACCCAGCACCCTGAGCACTGAGCACCCAGCAGCCTGAGTACTGAGCACCCTGAGTACTGAGCACCCAGCACCCTGAGCACTGAGCACCCAGCACCCCGAGCACTGAGCACCCAGCACGCTGAGCACTGAGCACTCTGAGTACTGAGCACTGAGCACCCTGAGTACTGAGCACTGAGCACCGTGTGTACTGAGCACCCAGCACCCTGAGTACTGAGCACCCATCACCCTGAGCAATGAGCACCCCGAGCACTGAGCACCCAGCACCCCGAGCACTGAGCACCCAGCACCCTGAGTACTGAGCACCGAGCACCCTGTGTACTGAGCAGCCAGCACCCTGAGTACTGAGCACCCAGCGTACTGAGCACCGAGCACCCAGCACCCTGAGTACTGAGCACCCAGCACCCCGAGCACTGAGCACCCAGCACCCCGAGCACTAAGCACCTAGCACCCGGAGCACTGAGCACCCAGCACCCTGAGCACTGAGCACCGAGCACCCCGAGCACTGAGCACCCAGCACCCCGAGCACTGAGCACCCAGCACCCCGAGCACTAAGCACCTAGCACCCGGAGCACTGAGCACCCAGCACCCCGAGCACTGAGCACCGAGCACCCCGAGCACTGAGCACCCAGCACCCCGAGCACTGAGCAACCAGCACCCTGAGAACTGAGCACCGAGCACCCCGAGTACTGAGCACCCAGCACCCCGAGCACTGAGCACCCAGCAACCTGAGCACTGAGCACCCAGCATCCCGAGCAACGAGCACCCTGAGTACTAAGCACCGAGCACCCTGAGCACTGAGCACCCAGCACCCTGAGCACTGAGGACCCAGCACCCTGAGCACCAAGCACCCAGCTCCCTGAGTACAGAGCACCCAGCACCCCGAGTACTGAGCACCCAGCACCCCGAGCACTGAGCACACAGCACCCTGAGCACTGAGCACCCAGCACCCTTAGCACTGAACACACAGCACCCTGAGTACTGAGCACCCCGAGCACTGAGCACCCAGCACCCTGAGTACTGAGCACCGAGCACCCCGAGCAATGAGCACCCAGCACCCCGAGTACTGAGCACCCAGCACCCCGAGTACTGAGCACCCAGCAACCTGAGCACCGAGCAGCCAGCACCCCGAGCACTGAGCACCCAGCACCCTGAGCACTGAGCACCCAGCACCCCGGGTACTGAGCACTGAGCACCCCGAGTACTGAGCACCCAGCACCCCGAGCACTGAGCACCGAGCACCCCGAGCACTGAGCACCCAGCACCCCGAGCACTGAGCACCCAGCACCCCGAGCACTAAGCACCTAGCACCCGGAGCACTGAGCACCCAGCACCCTGAGCACTGAGCACCCAGCACCCTGAGTAGTGAGCACCCAACGTACTGAGCACCGAGCACCCTGAGCACTGAGCACCCAGAACCCTGAGTACTGAGCACCGAGCACCCCGAGCACTGAGCACCCAGCACCCTGAGTACTGAGCTCCGAGCACCCCGAGCACTGAGCACCCAGCGCCCCGAGCACTGAGCACCCAGCACCCCGAGCACTGAGCACCCAGCACCCCGAGCACTGAGCACCCAGCAACCCGAGCCCTAAGCACCCAGCACCCCGAGCACTGAGCACCCAGCACCCTGAGTACTTAGCACCCAGCACCCTGAGTACTGAGCACCCAGCACCCTGAGCATTGAGCACCCAGCACCCTGAGTACTGAGCACCCAAAACCCCAAGCACTGAGCACCCTGAGTACTGAGCACCCAGCACCCCAAGCACTGAGCACACTGAGTACTGAGCACCCAGCACCCTGAGTAATGAGCACACAGCACCCCGAGCACTGAGCACCCAGCACCCTGAGTACTGAGCACCGAGAACCCTGTGTACTGAGCAGCCAGCACACTGAGTTCTGAGCACCCAGCTTACTGAGCACCGAGCACCCAGCACCCTGAGTACTGAGCACCCAGCACCTGGAGCACTGAGCACCCAGCACCCTGAGTACTGAGCACCGAGCACCCCGAGTACTGAGCACCCAGCAACCAGAGCACTGAGCACCCAGCAGCCCGAGCACTGAGCACCCAGCACCCTGAGCAACGAGCACCCTGAGTACTAAGCACCGAGCACCCTGAGCACTGAGCACCCAGCACCCTGAGCACTGAGGACCCAGCACCCTGAGCCCCGAGCACCCAGTACCCTGAGTACTGAGCACCCAGCACCCCGAGTACTGAGCACCCAGCACCCCGAGCACTGAGCACCCAGCACCCCGAGCACTAAGCACCCAGCACCCCGAGCACTGAGCACCCAGCACCCTGAGTACTTAGCACCCAGCACCCTGAGTACTGAGCACCCAGCACCCTGAGCATTGAGCACCCAGCACCCTGAGTACTGAGCACCCAACACCCCAAGCACTGAGCACCCTGAGTACTGAGAAACCAGCACCCCAAGCACTGAGCACACTGAGTACTGAGCACCCAGCACCCTGAGTAATGAGCACACAGCACCCCGAGCACTGAGCACCCAGCACCCTGAGTACTGAGCACCGAGCACCCTGTGTACTGAGCAGCCAGCACACTGAGTACTGAGCACCCAGCGTACTGAGCACCGAGCACCCAGCACCCTGAGTACTGAGCACCCAGCACCCCGAGCACTGAGAACCCAGCACCCTGAGTACTGAGCACCGAGCACCCCGAGTACTGAGCACCCAGCAACCCGAGCACTGAGCACCCAGCAGCCCGAGCACTGAGCACCCAGCACCCTGAGCAACGAGCACCCTGAGTACTAAGCACCGAGCACCCTGAGCACTGAGCACCCAGCACCCTGAGCACTGAGGACCCAGCACCCTGAGCACCGAGCACCCAGCACCCTGAGTACTGAGCACCCAGCACCCCGAGTACTGAGCACCCAGCACCCCGAGTACTGAGCACCCAGCAACCCGAGCACTGAGCACCCAGCACCCCGAGCACTGAGAACCCAGCACCCTGAGTACTGAGCACCGAGCACCCCGAGTACTGAGCACCCAGCAACCCGAGCACTGAGCACCCAGCAGCCCGAGCACTGAGCACCCAGCACCCTGAGCAACGAGCACCCTGAGTACTAAGCACCGAACACCCTGAGCACTGAGCACCCAGCACCCTGAGCACTGAGGACCCAGCACCCTGAGCACCGAGCACCCAGCACCCTGAGTACTGAGCACCCAGCACCCCGAGTACTGAGCACCCAGCACCCCGAGTACTGAGCACCCAGCAACCTGAGCACCGAGCAGCCAGCACCCCGAGCACTGAGCACCCAGCACCCTGAGCACTGAGCACCCAGCACCCTGAGTACTGAGCACTGAGCACCCCGAGTACTGAGCACACAGCACCCCGAGCACTGAGCACCGAGCACCACGAGCACTGAGCACCCAGCACCCCGAGCACTGAGCACCCAGCACCCCGAGCAGTGAGCACCCAGCACCCTGAGCACTGAGCACCCAGCAACCTGAGCACTGAGCACCCAGCACCCCGAGCACTGAGCACCCAGCACCCCGAGCACTGAGGACCCAGCACCCAGAGCACTGAGCACCCAGCACCCTGAGTACTGAGCACCCAGCACCCTGAGTACTGAGCACCCAGCACCCTGAGCACTGAGCACACAGCACCCTGAGTACTGAGCACCCAATACCCCAAGCACTGAGCACCCTGAGTACTGAGCACCCAGCACCCCAAGCACTGAGCACCTTGAGTACTGAGCACCCAGCACCCTGAGTAATGAGCACCCAGCACCCCGAGCACTGAGCACCCAGCACCCTGAGTACTGAGCACCGAGCACCCTGAGTACTGAGCAGCCAGCACCCTGAGTACTGAGCACCCAGCACCCTGAGCACTGAGCACCCAGCACCCTGAGTACTGAGCACCGAGCAACCCGAGTACTGAGCACCCAGCACCCCTAGCACTGAGCACCCAGCACCCCGAGCACTGAGCACCCAGCACCCCGAGCACTGAGCACCCAGTAGCCTGAATACTGAGCACCCTGAGTACTGAGCACCCAGCACCCTGAGCACTGAGCACCCAACACCCCGAGCACTGAGCACTCAGCACCCTGTGTACTGAGCACCCAGCACCCTGAGCACTGAGCACCCAACACCCCGAGCACTGAGCACTCAGCACCCTGTGTACTGAGCACCGAGCACCCAACACCCTGAGTACTGAGCACCCAGCACCCTTAGCACTGAGCACCCAGCACCCTGAGCACTGAGCACCCAGCAGCCTGAGTACTGAGCACACTGAGTACTGAGCACCCAGCACCCTGAGCACTGAGCACCCAGCACCCCGAGCACTGAGCACCCAGCACGCTGAGCACTGAGCACTCTGAGTACTGAGCACTGAGCACCCTGAGTACTGAGCACTGAGCACCGTGTGTACTGAGCACCCAGCACCCTGAGTACTGAGCACCCATCACCCTGAGCAATGAGCACCCCGAGCACTGAGCACCCAGCACCCCGAGCACTGAGCACCCAGCACCCTGAGTACTGAGCACCGAGCACCCTGTGTACTGAGCAGCCAGCACCCTGAGTACTGAGCACCCAGCGTACTGAGCACCGAGCACCCAGCACCCTGAGTACTGAGCACCCAGCACCCCGAGCACTGAGCACCCAGCACCCTGAGTACTGAGCACCCAGCACCCCGAGCACTGAGCACCCAGCACCCCGAGCACTGAGCACCCAGCACCCCGAGCACTGAGCACCCAGCACCCTGAGCACTGAGCACCCAGCAGCCTGAGTACTGAGCACCCTGAGTACTGAGCACCCAGCACCCCGAGCACTGAGCACCCGTCGCCCCGAGCACTGATGACCCAGAACCCCGAGCACTGAGCACCCAGCAACCCGAGCACTGAGCACCCAGCACCCCGAGCACTAAGCACCCCGCACCCCGAGCACTGAGCACCCAGCACCCTGAGTACTGAGCACCCAGCACCCTGAGTACTGAGCACCCAGCACCCTGAGCATTGAGCACCCAGCACCCTGAGTACTGAGCACCCAACACCCCAAGCACTGAGCACCCTGAGTACTGAGCACCCAGCACCACAAGCACTGAGCACACCGAGTACTGAGCACCCAGCACCCTGAGTAATGAGCACCCAGCACCCCGATCACTGAGCACCCAGCACCCTGAGTACTGAGCACCGAGCACCCTGTGTACTGAGCAGCCAGCACCCTGAGTACGGGGCACCCAGCGTACTGAGCACCGAGCACCCAGCACCCTGAGTACTGAGCACCCAGCACCCCGAGCACTGAGCACCCAGCACCCTGAGAACTGAGCACCGAGCACCCCGAGTACTGAGCACCCAGCACCCCGAGCACTGAGCACCCAGCAACCTGAGCACTGAGCACCCAGCATCCCGAGCAACGAGCACCCTGAGTACTAAGCACCGAGCACCCTGAGCACTGAGCACCCAGCACCCTGAGCACTGAGCACCCAGCACCCTGAGAACTGAGCACACAGCACCCTGAGCACTGAGCACCCAGCACCCTGAGTACTGAGCACTGAGCACCCAGCACCCTGATTACTGAGCACTGAGCACCCAGCACACCGAGCACTAAGCACCCAGCACCCTGAGCACTGAGCACCCAGCTCCCGAGTACAGAGCACCCAGCACCATGAGTACTGAGCACCCAGCACCCCGAGTACTGAGCACCCAGCACCCCGAGTACTGAGCACCCAGCACGCTGAGTACTGAGCACCCAGCACCCTGAGCACTGAGCACCCAGCACCCCGAGCACTGAGCACCCAGCACCCTGAGTACTGAGCACCCAGCACCCTGAGCACTGAGCACCCAGCACCCTGAGCACTGAGCACCCAGCACCCTGAGCACTGAGCAGCCAGCACCCTGAGTAGTGAGCACCCAACGTACTGAGCACCGAGCACCCCGAGCGCTGAGCACCCACCACCCTGAGTACTGAGCACCGATCACCCCGAGCACTGAGCACCCAGCACCCTGAGTACTGAGCTCCGAGCACCCCGAGCACTGAGCACCCAGCACCCTGAGTACTGAGCACCGATCAACCCGAGCACTGAGCACCCAGAACCCTGAGCACTGAGCACCCAGCACCCTGAGTACTGAGCACCCAGCACCCTGAGTACTGAGCACCGAGCACCCTGAGCACTGAGCACCCAGCACCCTGAGTACTGAGCACCCAGCACCCTGAGTACTGAGCACCCAGCACCCTGAGTACTGAACACCCAGCACCCTGAGCACTGAGCACCCTGAGCACTGAGCACCCAGCACACTGAGCACTGAGCACCCAGCACCTTGAGTACTGAGCACCGAGCACCCTGAGCACTGAGCACCCAGCACCCTGAGTACTGAGCACCCAGCACCCTGAGCACTGAGCACCCAGCACCCTGAGCACTGAGCACCCAGCACCCCGAGCACTGATCACCCAGCACCCTGAGTTCTGAGCACCTAGCACCCTGAGCACTGAGCACCTAGCACCCTGAGTACTGAGCACCCAGCACCCTGAGTACTGAGCAACCAGCACCCTGAGCACTGAGCACTGAGCACCCAGCACCCTGAGCACTGAGCACCCAGCACCCCGAGCACTGAACACCCAGCACCCCGAGCACTGAGCACCCAGCACCCTGAGCACTGAGGACCCAGCACCCTGAGCACCGAGCACCCAGCACCCTGAGTACTGAGCACCCAGCACCCCGAGTACTGAGCACCCAGCACCCCGAGTACTGAGCACCCAGCAACCCGAGCACTGAGCACCCAGCACCCCGAGCACTGAGAACCCAGCACCCTGAGTACTGAGCACCGAGCACCCCGAGTACTGAGCACCCAGCAACCCGAGCACTGAGCACCCAGCAGCCCGAGCACTGAGCACCCAGCACCCTGAGCAACGAGCACCCTGAGTACTAAGCACCGAGCACCCTGAGCCCTGAGCACCCAGCACCCTGAGCACTGAGGACCCAGCACCCTGAGCACCGAGCACCCAGCACCCTGAGTACTGAGCACCCAGCACCCCGAGTACTGAGCACCCAGCACCCCGAGTACTGAGCACCCAGCAACCTGAGCACCGAGCAGCCAGCACCCCGAGCACTGAGCACCCAGCACCCTGAGCACTGAGCACCCAGCACCCTGAGTACTGAGCACTGAGCACCCCGAGTACTGAGCACACAGCACCCCGAGCACTGAGCACCGAGCACCACGAGCACTGAGCACCCAGCACCCCGAGCACTGAGCACCCAGCACCCCGAGCACTGAGCACCCAGCACCCTGAGCACTGAGCACCCAGCACCCTGAGCACTGAGCACCCAGCACCCCGAGCACTGAGCACCCAGCACCCCGAGCACTGAGGACCCAGCACCCAGAGCACTGAGCACCCAGCACCCTGAGTACTGAGCACCCAGCACCCTGAGTACTGAGCACCCAGCACCCTGAGCACTGAGCACACAGCACCCTGAGTACTGAGCACCCAATACCCCAAGCACTGAGCACCCTGAGTACTGAGCACCCAGCACCCCAAGCACTGAGCACCTTGAGTACTGAGCACCCAGCACCCTGAGTAATGAGCACCCAGCACCCCGAGCACTGAGCACCCAGCACCCTGAGTACTGAGCACCGAGCACCCTGAGTACTGAGCAGCCAGCACCCTGAGTACTGAGCACCCAGCTTACTGAGCACCGAGCACCCAGCACCCTGAGTACTGAGCACCCAGCACCCTGAGCACTGAGCACCCAGCACCCTGAGTACTGAGCACCGAGCAACCCGAGTACTGAGCACCCAGCACCCCTAGCACTGAGCACCCAGCACCCCGAGCACTGAGCACCCAGCACCCCGAGCACTGAGCACCCAGTAGCCTGAGTACTGAGCACCCTGAGTACTGAGCACCCAGCACCCTGAGCACTGAGCACCCAGCACCCCGAGCACTGAGCACCCAACACCCCGAGCACTGAGCACTCAGCACCCTGTGTACTGAGCACCCAGCACCCTGAGCACTGAGCACCCAACACCCCGAGCACTGAGCACTCAGCACCCTGTGTACTGAGCACCGAGCACCCAACACCCTGAGTACTGAGCACCCAGCACCCTTAGCACTGAGCACCCAGCACCCTGAGCACTGAGCACCCAGCAGCCTGAGTACTGAGCACACTGAGTACTGAGCACCCAGCACCCTGAGCACTGAGCACCCAGCACCCCGAGCACTGAGCACCCAGCACGCTGAGCACTGAGCACTCTGAGTACTGAGCACTGAGCACCCTGAGTACTGAGCACTGAGCACCGTGTGTACTGAGCACCCAGCACCCTGAGTACTGAGCACCCATCACCCTGAGCAATGAGCACCCCGAGCACTGAGCACCCAGCACCCCGAGCACTGAGCACCCAGCACCCTGAGTACTGAGCACCGAGCACCCTGTGTACTGAGCAGCCAGCACCCTGAGTACTGAGCACCCAGCGTACTGAGCACCGAGCACCCAGCACCCTGAGTACTGAGCACCCAGCACCCCGAGCACTGAGCACCCAGCACCCTGAGTACTGAGCACCCAGCACCCCGAGCACTGAGCACCCAGCACCCCGAGCACTGAGCACCCAGCACCCCGAGCACTGAGCACCCAGCACCCTGAGCACTGAGCACCCAGCAGCCTGAGTACTGAGCACCCTGAGTACTGAGCACCCAGCACCCCGAGCACTGAGCACCCGTCGCCCCGAGCACTGATGACCCAGAACCCCGAGCACTGAGCACCCAGCAACCCGAGCACTGAGCACCCAGCACCCCGAGCACTAAGCACCCCGCACCCCGAGCACTGAGCACCCAGCACCCTGAGTACTGAGCACCCAGCACCCTGAGTACTGAGCACCCAGCACCCTGAGCATTGAGCACCCAGCACCCTGAGTACTGAGCACCCAACACCCCAAGCACTGAGCACCCTGAGTACTGAGCACCCAGCACCACAAGCACTGAGCACACCGAGTACTGAGCACCCAGCACCCTGAGTAATGAGCACCCAGCACCCCGATCACTGAGCACCCAGCACCCTGAGTACTGAGCACCGAGCACCCTGTGTACTGAGCAGCCAGCACCCTGAGTACGGGGCACCCAGCGTACTGAGCACCGAGCACCCAGCACCCTGAGTACTGAGCACCCAGCACCCCGAGCACTGAGCACCCA
The DNA here is from genome assembly GCF_018167655.1 of Microtus oregoni. Lineage (NCBI taxonomy): Eukaryota > Metazoa > Chordata > Mammalia > Rodentia > Cricetidae > Microtus > Microtus oregoni. The sequence goes on along the minus strand of NW_024543811.1, from coordinate 9,444,942 downwards.
GCACCCTGAGAACTGAGCACCGAGCACCCCGAGTACTGAGCACCCAGCACCCCGAGCACTGAGCACCCAGCAACCTGAGCACTGAGCACCCAGCATCCCGAGCAACGAGCACCCTGAGTACTAAGCACCGAGCACCCTGAGCACTGAGCACCCAGCACCCTGAGCACTGAGCACCCAGCACCCTGAGCACTGAGCACACAGCACCCTGAGCACTGAGCACCCAGCACCCTGAGTACTGAGCACTGAGCACCCAGCACCCTGATTACTGAGCACTGAGCACCCAGCACACCGAGCACTAAGCACCCAGCACCCTGAGCACTGAGCACCCAGCTCCCGAGTACAGAGCACCCAGCACCATGAGTACTGAGCACCCAGCACCCCGAGTACTGAGCACCCAGCACCCCGAGTACTGAGCACCCAGCACCCTGAGTACTGAGCACCCAGCACCCTGAGCACTGAGCACCCAGCACCCCGAGCACTGAGCACCCAGCACCCTGAGTACTGAGCACCCAGCACCCTGAGCACTGAGCACCCAGCACCCTGAGCACTGAGCACCCAGCACCCTGAGCACTGAGCAGCCAGCACCCTGAGTAGTGAGCACCCAACGTACTGAGCACCGAGCACCCCGAGCGCTGAGCACCCACCACCCTGAGTACTGAGCACCGATCACCCCGAGCACTGAGCACCCAGCACCCTGAGTACTGAGCTCCGAGCACCCCGAGCACTGAGCACCCAGCACCCTGAGTACTGAGCACCGATCAACCCGAGCACTGAGCACCCAGAACCCTGAGCACTGAGCACCCAGCACCCTGAGTACTGAGCACCCAGCACCCTGAGTACTGAGCACCGAGCACCCTGAGCACTGAGCACCCAGCACCCTGAGTACTGAGCACCCAGCACCCTGAGTACTGAGCACCCAGCACCCTGAGTACTGAACACCCAGCACCCTGAGCACTGAGCACCCTGAGCACTGAGCACCCAGCACACTGAGCACTGAGCACCCAGCACCTTGAGTACTGAGCACCGAGCACCCTGAGCACTGAGCACCCAGCACCCTGAGTACTGAGCACCCAGCACCCTGAGCACTGAGCACCCAGCACCCTGAGCACTGAGCACCCAGCACCCCGAGCACTGATCACCCAGCACCCTGAGTTCTGAGCACCTAGCACCCTGAGCACTGAGCACCTAGCACCCTGAGTACTGAGCACCCAGCACCCTGAGTACTGAGCAACCAGCACCCTGAGCACTGAGCACTGAGCACCCAGCACCCTGAGCACTGAGCACCCAGCACCCCGAGCACTGAACACCCAGCACCCTGAGCACTGAGCACCCAGCACCCTGAGCACTGAGCACCCTGTGGACTGAACACCCAGCACCCTGAGCACTGAGCACCCAGCACCCTGAGTACTGAGCACCGATCACCCTGAGCACTGAGCACCCAGCACCCTGAGTACTGAGCTCCCAGCACCCCGAGCACTGAGCACCCAGTACCCTGAGTACTGAGCACCCTGAGTACTGAGCACCGATCACCCTGAGCACTGAGCTCCCAGCACCCTGAGTACTGAGCACCCAGCACCCTGAGCACTGAGCACCCAGCACCCTGAGTACTGAGCACCCAGCACCCAGAGCACTGAGCACCCAGCACCCTGAGTACAGAGCACCCAGCACCCTGAGCACTGAGCACCCAGCACCCTGAGTACTGAGCACCCAGCACCCTGAGCACTGAGCACCCAGCACCCAGAGAATGAGCACCCAGCACCCCGAGTACTGAGCACCGAGCACCCTGAGCACTGAGTACCCAGCACCCTGAGCACTGAGCACCCAGCACCCTGAGTACTGAGCACCCAGCACCCTGAATACTGAGCACCCAGCACCCTGAGCACTGAGCACCGAGCACCCAGAGTACTGAGCACCCAGCCCCCTGAGTACTGAGCACCCAGCACCCTGAGTACTGAACACCCAGCACTCTGAGCACTGAGCAGTGAGCACCCTGAGCACTGAGTACTGAGCACCGAGCACCCCGAGCACTGAGCACCCAGCACCCGAAGTACTGAGCACCCAGCACCCTGAGTACTAAGCACCGAGCACCCTGAGTACTGAGCACCCAGCACCCTGAACACTGAACATACAGCACCCTGAGTACTGAGCACCGAGCACCCCGAGCACTCAGCACCCAGCACCCCGAGCACTGAGCACCCAGCACCCCGAGCACTGAGCACCCAGCACCCTGAGCGCTGAGCACCCAGCACCCTGAGTACTGAGCACCCAGTACCCTGAGCACTGAGTACCCAGCACCCTGAGCACTGAGCACCCAACACCCTCAGCAGTGAGCACCCAGCACCCTGAGCACTGAGCACCCAGCACCCTGAGTACTGAGCACCCAGTACCCTGAGCACTGAGTACCCAGCACCCTGAGCACTGAGCACCCAGCACCCTGAGCAGTGAGCACCCAGCACCCTGAGCACTGAGCACCCAGCACCCTGAGTACTGAGCACTGAGCACCCAGAACCCGAGCACTGAGCACCCAGCACCCTGAGCACTGAGCACCCAGCACCCTGAGCACTGAGCACCCAGCACCCTGAGTACTGAGCACCCAGAACGCTGAGTACTGAGCACCCAGCACCGCGAGCACTGAACACCCAGCACCCTGAGTACTGAGCACTGAGCACCAAGCACCCCGAGCACTGAGCACCCAGCACCCTGTGTACTGAGCACTGAGCACCCTGAGTACTAAGCACCCTGCACCCTGAGTTCTGAGCATCCAGGACCCTGAGCACTGAGCACTGACACCCCGAGAACTGAGCACCCAGCATCCTGAGCACTGAGTACTGAGCACCCAGCACCCTGAGCACTGAGCACCCAGCACTCTGAGCACTGAGCACCCAGCACCCTGAGTACTGAGCACCCAGCACGCTGAGCACTGAGCACCCAGCACCCCGAGTACTGAGCACCGATCACCCCGAGCACTGAGCACCCAGCACTCTGAGTACTGAGCTCCGAGCACCCCGAGCACTGAGCACCCACCACCCTGAGTACTGAGCACCGATCACCCCGAGCACTGAGCACCCAGCACCCTGAGTACTGAGCTCCGAGCACCCCGAGCACTGAGCACCCAGCACCCTGAGTACTGAGCACCGATCAACCCGAGCACTGAGCACCCAGAACCCTGAGCACTGAGCACCCAGCACCCTGAGTACTGAGCACCCAGCACCCTGAGTACTGAGCACCGAGCACCCTGAGCACTGAGCACCCAGCACCCTGAGTACTGAGCACCCAGCACCCTGAGTACTGAGCACCCAGCACCCTGAGTACTGAACACCCAGCACCCTGAGCACTGAGCACCCTGAGCACTGAGCACCCAGCACACTGAGCACTGAGCACCCAGCACCTTGAGTACTGAGCACCGAGCACCCTGAGCACTGAGCACCCAGCACCCTGAGTACTGAGCACCCAGCACCCTGAGCACTGAGCACCCAGCACCCTGAGCACTGAGCACCCAGCACCCCGAGCACTGATCACCCAGCACCCTGAGTTCTGAGCACCTAGCACCCTGAGCACTGAGCACCTAGCACCCTGAGTACTGAGCACCCAGCACCCTGAGTACTGAGCAACCAGCACCCTGAGCACTGAGCACTGAGCACCCAGCACCCTGAGCACTGAGCACCCAGCACCCCGAGCACTGAACACCCAGCACCCCGAGCACTGAGCACCCAGCACCCTGAGCACTGAGCACCCTGTGGACTGAACACCCAGCACCCTGAGCACTGAGCACCCAGCACCCTGAGTACTGAGCACCGATCACCCTGAGCACTGAGCACCCAGCACCCTGAGTACTGAGCTCCCAGCACCCCGAGCACTGAGCACCCAGTACCCTGAGTACTGAGCACCCTGAGTACTGAGCACCGATCACCCTGAGCACTGAGCTCCCAGCACCCTGAGTACTGAGCACCCAGCACCCTGAGCACTGAGCACCCAGCACCCTGAGTACTGAGCACCCAGCACCCTGAGCACTGAGCACCCAGCACCCTGAGTACTGAGCACCCAGCACCCTGAGCACTGAGCACCCAGCACCCTGAGTACTGAGCACCCAGCACCCTGAGCACTGAGCACCCAGCACCCAGAGAATGAGCACCCAGCACCCCGAGTACTGAGCACCGAGCACCCTGAGCACTGAGTACGCAGCACCCTGAGCACTGAGCACCCAGCACCCTGAGTACTGAGCACCCAGCACCCTGAATACTGAGCACCCAGCACCCTGAGCACTGAGCACCGAGCACCCAGAGTACTGAGCACCCAGCCCCCTGAGTACTGAGCACCCAGCACCCTGAGTACTGAACACCCAGCACTCTGAGCACTGAGCAGTGAGCACCCTGAGCACTGAGTACTGAGCACCGAGCACCCCGAGCACTGAGCACCCAGCACCCGAAGTACTGAGCACCCAGCACCCTGAGTACTAAGCACCGAGCACCCTGAGTACTGAGCACCCAGCACCCTGAACACTGAACATACAGCACCCTGAGTACTGAGCACCGAGCACCCCGAGCACTCAGCACCCAGCACCCCGAGCACTGAGCACCCAGCACCCCGAGCACTGAGCACCCAGCACCCTGAGCGCTGAGCACCCAGCACCCTGAGTACTGAGCACCCAGTACCCTGAGCACTGAGTACCCAGCACCCTGAGCACTGAGCACCCAACACCCTGAGCAGTGAGCACCCAGCACCCTGAGCACTGAGCACCCAGCACCCTGAGTACTGAGCACCCAGTACCCTGAGCACTGAGTACCCAGCACCCTGAGCACTGAGCACCCAGCACCCTGAGCAGTGAGCACCCAGCACCCTGAGCACTGAGCACCCAGCACCCTGAGTACTGAGCACTGAGCACCCAGAACCCGAGCACTGAGCACCCAGCACCCTGAGCACTGAGCACCCAGCACCCTGAGCACTGAGCACCCAGCACCCTGAGTACTGAGCACCCAGAACGCTGAGTACTGAGCACCCAGCACCGCGAGCACTGAACACCCAGCACCCTGAGTACTGAGCACTGAGCACCAAGCACCCCGAGCACTGAGCACCCAGCACCCTGTGTACTGAGCACTGAGCACCCTGAGTACTAAGCACCCTGCACCCTGAGTTCTGAGCATCCAGGACCCTGAGCACTGAGCACTGACACCCCGAGAACTGAGCACCCAGCATCCTGAGCACTGAGTACTGAGCACCCAGCACCCTGAGCACTGAGCACCCAGCACTCTGAGCACTGAGCACCCAGCACCCTGAGTACTGAGCACCCAGCACGCTGAGCACTGAGCACCCAGCACCCCGAGTACTGAGCACCCAGCACCCTGAGTACTGAGCACACAGCACCCTGAGTCCTGAGCACCGAGCACCCTAAGCACTGAGCACCCAGCACCCTGAGCACTGAGCACCCAACACCCTGAGTACTGAGCATCAAGCACCCTGAGCACTGAGCACCCAGCACCCTTAGTACTGAGCACCCAGTACCCTGAGCACTGAGCACCCAGCACCCTGAGTACTGAGCACAGAGCTCCCCGAGCACTGAGCACCCAGCACCCTGAGTACTGAGCACTGAGCATCCCGAGTACTGAGCACCCAGCACCCCGAGCACTGAGCACCCAGCACCCTGAGTACTGAGAACAGATCACCCTGAGTACTGAGCACCCAGCACCCTGAGTACTGAGCCCCCAGCACCCTGAGTACAGAGCACCCAGCACCCTGAGTACTGAGCACCCAGCACCCAGAGCACTGAGCACCCAGCACCCCGAGCACGGAGCACCCAGGAACCCGAGCACTGAGTAGTGAGCACCCAGCACCCTGAGTACTGAGCACCGAGCTCCCCGAGCACTGAGCACCCTGAGTACTGAGCACCCAGCACCCTGAGCACTGAGCACCCAGCACCCTGAGCACTGAGCACCCAGCACCCTGAGTACTGAGCACCCAGCACGCTGAGTACTGAGCACCCAGCACCCCGAGCACTGAGCACCCAGCACCCTGAGTACTGAGCACTGAGCACCCAGCACCCCGAGCACTGAGCACCCAGCACCCTGTGTACTGAGCACTGAGCACCCTGAGTACTGAGCACCCAGCACCCTGAGCACTGAGCACCCAACACCCCGAGCACTGAGCACTCAGCACCCTGTGTACTGAGCACCGAGCACCCAACACCCTGAGTACTGAGCACCCAGCACCCTTAGCACTGAGCACCCAGCACACTGAGCACTGAGCACCCAGCAGCCTGAGTACTGAGCACACTGAGTACTGAGCACCCAGCACCCTGAGCACTGAGCACCCAGCACCCCGAGCACTGAGCACCCAGCACGCTGAGCACTGAGCACTCTGAGTACTGAGCACTGAGCACCCTGAGTACTGAGCACTGAGCACCGTGTGTACTGAGCACCCAGCACCCTGAGTACTGAGCACCCATCACCCTGAGCAATGAGCACCCCGAGCACTGAGCACCCAGCACCCCGAGCACTGAGCACCCAGCACCCTGAGTACTGAGCACCGAGCACCCTGTGTACTGAGCAGCCAGCACCCTGAGTACTGAGCACCCAGCGTACTGAGCACCGAGCACCCAGCACCCTGAGTACTGAGCACCCAGCACCCCGAGCACTGAGCACCCAGCACCCTGAGTACTGAGCACCCAGCACCCCGAGCACTGAGCACCCAGCACCCCGAGCACTGAGCACCCAGCACCCCGAGCACTGAGCACCCAGCACCCTGAGCACTGAGCACCCAGCAGCCTGAGTACTGAGCACCCTGAGTACTGAGCACCCAGCACCCCGAGCACTGAGCACCCGTCGCCCCGAGCACTGATGACCCAGAACCCCGAGCACTGAGCACCCAGCAACCCGAGCACTGAGCACCCAGCACCCCGAGCACTAAGCACCCCGCACCCCGAGCACTGAGCACCCAGCACCCTGAGTACTGAGCACCCAGCACCCTGAGTACTGAGCACCCAGCACCCTGAGCATTGAGCACCCAGCACCCTGAGTACTGAGCACCCAACACCCCAAGCACTGAGCACCCTGAGTACTGAGCACCCAGCACCACAAGCACTGAGCACACCGAGTACTGAGCACCCAGCACCCTGAGTAATGAGCACCCAGCACCCCGATCACTGAGCACCCAGCACCCTGAGTACTGAGCACCGAGCACCCTGTGTACTGAGCAGCCAGCACCCTGAGTACGGGGCACCCAGCGTACTGAGCACCGAGCACCCAGCACCCTGAGTACTAAGCACCCAGCACCCCGAGCACTGAGCACCCAGCACCCTGAGAACTGAGCACCGAGCACCCCGAGTACTGAGCACCCAGCACCCTGAGCACTGAGCACCCAGCAACCTGAGCACTGAGCACCCAGCATCCCGAGCAACGAGCACCCTGAGTACTAAGCACCGAGCACCCTGAGCACTGAGCACCCAGCACCCTGAGCACTGAGCACCCAGCACCCTGAGCACTGAGCACACAGCACCCTGAGCACTGAGCACCCAGCACCCTGAGTACTGAGCACTGAGCACCCAGCACCCTGATTACTGAGCACTGAGCACCCAGCACACCGAGCACTAAGCACCCAGCACCCTGAGCACTGAGCACCCAGCTCCCGAGTACAGAGCACCCAGCACCATGAGTACTGAGCACCCAGCACCCCGAGTACTGAGCACCCAGCACCCCGAGTACTGAGCACCCAGCACCCTGAGTACTGAGCACCCAGCACCCTGAGCACTGAGCACCCAGCACCCCGAGCACTGAGCACCCAGCACCCTGAGTACTGAGCACCCAGCACCCTGAGCACTGAGCACCCAGCACCCTGAGCACTGAGCACCCAGCACCCTGAGCACTGAGCAGCCAGCACCCTGAGTAGTGAGCACCCAACGTACTGAGCACCGAGCACCCCGAGCGCTGAGCACCCACCACCCTGAGTACTGAGCACCGATCACCCCGAGCACTGAGCACCCAGCACCCTGAGTACTGAGCTCCGAGCACCCCGAGCACTGAGCACCCAGCACCCTGAGTACTGAGCACCGATCAACCCGAGCACTGAGCACCCAGAACCCTGAGCACTGAGCACCCAGCACCCTGAGTACTGAGCACCCAGCACCCTGAGTACTGAGCACCGAGCACCCTGAGCACTGAGCACCCAGCACCCTGAGTACTGAGCACCCAGCACCCTGAGTACTGAACACCCAGCACCCTGAGCACTGAGCACCCTGAGCACTGAGCACCCAGCACACTGAGCACTGAGCACCCAGCACCTTGAGTACTGAGCACCGAGCACCCTGAGCACTGAGCACCCAGCACCCTGAGTACTGAGCACCCAGCACCCTGAGCACTGAGCACCCAGCACCCTGAGCACTGAGCACCCAGCACCCCGAGCACTGATCACCCAGCACCCTGAGTTCTGAGCACCTAGCACCCTGAGCACTGAGCACCTAGCACCCTGAGTACTGAGCACCCAGCACCCTGAGTACTGAGCAACCAGCACCCTGAGCACTGAGCACTGAGCACCCAGCACCCTGAGCACTGAGCACCCAGCACCCCGAGCACTGAACACCCAGCACCCCGAGCACTGAGCACCCAGCACCCTGAGCACTGAGCACCCTGTGGACTGAACACCCAGCACCCTGAGCACTGAGCACCCAGCACCCTGAGTACTGAGCACCGATCACCCTGAGCACTGAGCACCCAGCACCCTGAGTACTGAGCTCCCAGCACCCCGAGCACTGAGCACCCAGTACCCTGAGTACTGAGCACCCTGAGTACTGAGCACCGATCACCCTGAGCACTGAGCTCCCAGCACCCTGAGTACTGAGCACCCAGCACCCTGAGCACTGAGCACCCAGCACCCTGAGTACTGAGCACCCAGCACCCTGAGCACTGAGCACCCAGCACCCTGAGTACTGAGCACCCAGCACCCTGAGCACTGAGCACCCAGCACCCTGAGTACTGAGCACCCAGCACCCTGAGCACTGAGCACCCAGCACCCAGAGAATGAGCACCCAGCACCCCGAGTACTGAGCACCGAGCACCCTGAGCACTGAGTACCCAGCACCCTGAGCACTGAGCACCCAGCACCCTGAGTACTGAGCACCCAGCACCCTGAATACTGAGCACCCAGCACCCTGAGCACTGAGCACCGAGCACCCAGAGTACTGAGCACCCAGCCCCCTGAGTACTGAGCACCCAGCACCCTGAGTACTGAACACCCAGCACTCTGAGCACTGAGCAGTGAGCACCCTGAGCACTGAGTACTGAGCACCGAGCACCCCGAGCACTGAGCACCCAGCACCCGAAGTACTGAGCACCCAGCACCCTGAGTACTAAGCACCGAGCACCCTGAGTACTGAGCACCCAGCACCCTGAACACTGAACATACAGCACCCTGAGTACTGAGCACCGAGCACCCCGAGCACTCAGCACCCAGCACCCCGAGCACTGAGCACCCAGCACCCCGAGCACTGAGCACCCAGCACCCTGAGCGCTGAGCACCCAGCACCCTGAGTACTGAGCACCCAGTACCCTGAGCACTGAGTACCCAGCACCCTGAGCACTGAGCACCCAGCACCCTGAGCAGTGAGCACCCAGCACCCTGAGCACTGAGCACCCAGCACCCTGAGTACTGAGCACCCAGTACCCTGAGCACTGAGTACCCAGCACCCTGAGCACTGAGCACCCAGCACCCTGAGCAGTGAGCACCCAGCACCCTGAGCACTGAGCACCCAGCACCCTGAGTACTGAGCACTGAGCACCCAGAACCCGAGCACTGAGCACCCAGCACCCTGAGCACTGAGCACCCAGCACCCGAGTACTGAGCACCCAGCACCCTGAGTACTGAGCACCCAGCTACCTGAGTACTGAGCACCCAGCACCCTGAGTACTGAGCACCCAACACCCTGAGTACTGAGCACCCAGCACCCTGAGCACTGAGCACCCAGCACCCCGAGCACTGAGCACCCAGCACCCTGAGTACTGAGCACCCAGCACCCTGAGCACTGAGCACCCAGCACCCTGAGCACTGAGCACCCAGCACCCTGAGCACTGAGCACACAGCACCCTGAGTACTGAGCACCCAGGACCCTGAGTACTGAGCACTGAGCACGCAGCACCCCGAGCACTGAGCACCCAGCACCCGAGTACTGAGCACCCAGCACAATGAGTACTGAGCACCCAGCACCCTGAATACTGAGCACCCAGCACCCCGAGTACTGAGCACCCAGCACCCTGAGTACTGAGCACCCAGCACCCTGAGAACTGAGCACCCAGAACCCCGAGCACTGAACACCCAGCACCCTGAGTACTGAGCACCCAGCACCCTGAGCACTGAGCAAACAGCATCCTGAGCACTGAGCACCCAGCACCCTGAGCACTGAGCACGCAGCACCCTGAGTAGTGAGCACCCAACGTACTGAGCACCGAGCACCCCGAGCACTGAGCACCCAGCACCCGGAGTACTGAGCACCCAGCACCATGAGTACTGAACACCCAGCACTCTGAGCACTGAGCAGTGAGCACCCTGAGCACTGAGTACTGAGCACCGAGCACCCCGAGCACTGAGCACCCAGCACCCGAAGTACTGAGCACCCAGCACCCTGAGTACTAAGCACCGAGCACCCTGAGTACTGAGCACCCAGCACCCTGAACACTGAACATACAGCACCCTGAGTACTGAGCACCGAGCACCCCGAGCACTCAGCACCCAGCACCCCGAGCACTGAGCACCCAGCACCCCGAGCACTGAGCACCCAGCACCCTGAGCGCTGAGCACCCAGCACCCTGAGTACTGAGCACCCAGTACCCTGAGCACTGAGTACCCAGCACCCTGAGCACTGAGCACCCAGCACCCTGAGCAGTGAGCACCCAGCACCCTGAGCACTGAGCACCCAGCACCCTGAGTACTGAGCACCCAGTACCCTGAGCACTGAGTACCCAGCACCCTGAGCACTGAGCACCCAGCACCCTGAGCAGTGAGCACCCAGCACCCTGAGCACTGAGCACCCAGCACCCTGAGTACTGAGCACTGAGCACCCAGAACCCGAGCACTGAGCACCCAGCACCCTGAGCACTGAGCACCCAGCACCCGAGTACTGAGCACCCAGCACCCTGAGTACTGAGCACCCAGCTACCTGAGTACTGAGCACCCAGCACCCTGAGTACTGAGCACCCAACACCCTGAGTACTGAGCACCCAGCACCCTGAGCACTGAGCACCCAGCACCCCGAGCACTGAGCACCCAGCACCCTGAGTACTGAGCACCCAGCACCCTGAGCACTGAGCACCCAGCACCCTGAGCACTGAGCACCCAGCACCCTGAGCACTGAGCACACAGCACCCTGAGTACTGAGCACCCAGGACCCTGAGTACTGAGCACTGAGCACGCAGCACCCCGAGCACTGAGCACCCAGCACCCGAGTACTGAGCACCCAGCACCCTGAATACTGAGCACCCAGCACCCCGAGTACTGAGCACCCAGCACCCTGAGTACTGAGCACCCAGCACCCTGAGAACTGAGCACCCAGAACCCCGAGCACTGAACACCCAGCACCCTGAGTACTGAGCACCCAGCACCCTGAGCACTGAGCAAACAGCATCCTGAGCACTGAGCACCCAGCACCCTGAGCACTGAGCACGCAGCACCCTGAGTAGTGAGCACCCAACGTACTGAGCACCGAGCACCCCGAGCACTGAGCACCCAGCACCCGGAGTACTGAGCACCCAGCACCATGAGTACTAAGCACCGAGCACCCTGAGTACTGAGCACCCAGCACCCTGAGAACTGAACACACAGCACTCTGAGTACTGAGCAACTGGCGCACTGAGCACCCAGCACCCTGAGCACTGGGCACCGAGCACCCCGAGCACTGAGCACCCAGCACCCTGAGTACTGAGCACCCAGCACCCTGAGCACTGAGCAAACAGCATCCTGAGCACTGAGCACCCAGCACCCTGAGCACTGAGCACCCAGCACCCGAGTACTGAGAACCCAGCACAATGAGTACTGAGCACCCAGCACCCTGAATACTGAGCACCCAGCACCCCGAGTACTGAGCACCCAGCACCCTGAGTACTGAGCACCCAGCACCCTGAGAACTGAGCACCCAGAACCCCGAGCACTGAGCACCCAGCACCCTGAGTACTGAGCACCCAGCACCCTGAGTACTGAGCACTCAGCACCCTGAGTACTGAGCACCGAGCACCCCGAGCACTGAGCACCCAGCACCCTGAGCACTGAGCACCCTGAGGACTGAGCACCCAGCACCCTGAGTACTGAGCACTCAGCACCCTGAGTACTGAGCACCGAGCACCCCGAGCACTGAGCACCCAGCACCCTGAGCACTGAGCACCCTGAGGACTGAGCACCCAGCACCCTGAGCACTGAGCACCCAGAACCCCGAGCACTGAGCACACAGCACCCTGAGTACTGAGCACCCAGCACCCCGAGCACTGAGCACCCAGCACCCTGAGTACTGAGCACCCTGAGTACTGAGCACCGATCACCCTGAGCAATGAGCTCCCAGAACCCTGAGTACTGAGCACCCAGCACCCTGAGCACTGAGCACCCATCACCTTGAGTACTGAGCACCCAGCACCCTGAGCACTGAGCACCCATCACCCTCAGTACTGAGCACCCAGCACCCTGAGCACTGAGCACCCAGCACGCTGAGTACTGAGCACCCAGCACCCCGAGCACTGAGCACCCAGCACCCCGAGAATGAGCACCCAGCACCCCGAGTACTGAGCACCGAGCACCCTGAGCACTGAGTACCCAGCACGCTGAGCACTGAGCACCCAGCACCCTGAGTACTGAGCACCCAGCACCCTGAGTACTGAGCCCCCAGCACCCTGAGCACTGAGCACCCAGCACCCTGAGTACTGAACACGCGGCACCCTGAGCACTGAGCACTGAGCACCCTGAGCCCTGAGTACTGAGCACCGAGCACCCCGAGAACTGAGCACCCAGCACCCGGAGTACTGAGCACCCAGCACCCTGAGTACTGAGCACCCAGCACCCTGAGCACTGAGCACCCAGCAGCCTGAGTACTGAGCACAGAGCACCCAGCACCCCGAGCACTGAGCACCCAGCACCATGAGTACTAAGCACCCAGCACCCTGAGTACTGAGCACCCTGCACCCTGAGTACTGAGCACCCAGCACACTGAGTACTGAGCACCTAGCGTACTGAGCACCGAGCACCCCGAGCACTGAGCACCCAGCACCCTGAGTACTGAGCACCCAGCACCCTGAGTACTGAGCACCCAGCACCCTGAGCACTGAGTACCCAGCACCCTGAGCACTGAGCACCCAGCACCCTGAGCACTGAGCACACAGCACCCTGAGCACTGAACACACAGCACCCTGAGTACTGAGCACCTCGAGCACTGAGCACCCAGCACCCTGAGTACTGAGCACCGAGCACCCCGAGCACTGAGCACCCAGCACCCCGAGCACTGAGCACCCAGCACCCTGAGTACTGAGCACCCAGCACCCTGAGTACTGAGCACCCAGCACCCTGAGCACTGAGTACCCAGAACCCTGAGCACTGAGCACCCAGTACCCTGAGCACTGAGCACACAGCACCCTGAGCACTGAGCACCCAGCACCCTGAGTACTGAGCACTGAGCACCCAGCACCCTGAGTACTGAGCACTGAGCACCCAGCACACCGAGCACTGAGCACCCAGCACCCTGAGCACTGAGCACCCAGCTCCCGAGTACAGAGCACCCAGCACCCTGAGTACTGAGCACCCAGCAACCCGAGTACTGAGCACCCAGCACCCCGAGTACTGAGCACCCAGCACCCTGAGTACTGAGCACCCAGCACCCCGAGCACTGAGCACCCAGCACCCCGAGCACTGAGCACCCAGCACCCTGAGTACTGAGCACCCAGCACCCTGAGCACTGAGCACCCAGCACCCTGAGCACTGAGCACCCAGCACCCTGAGCACTGAGCACCCAGCACCCCGAGCACTGAGCACCCAGCACCCTGAGCGCTGAGCACCCAGCACCCTGAGTACTGAGCACCCAGTACCCTGAGCACTGAGTACCCAGCACCCTGAGCACTGAGCACCCAGCACCCTGAGCAGTGAGCACCCAGCACCCTGAGCACTGAGCACCCAGCACCCTGAGTACTGAGCACCCAGTACCCTGAGCACTGAGTACCCAGCACCCTGAGCACTGAGCACCCAGCACCCTGAGCAGTGAGCACCCAGCACCCTGAGCACTGAGCACCCAGCACCCTGAGTACTGAGCACTGAGCACCCAGAACCCGAGCACTGAGCACCCAGCACCCTGAGCACTGAGCAACCAGCACCCGAGTACTGAGCACCCAGCACCCTGAGTACTGAGCACCCAGCTACCTGAATACTGAGCACCCAGCACCCTGAGTACTGAGCACCCAACACCCTGAGTACTGAGCACTGAGCACCCAGAACCCGAGCACTGAGCACCCAGCACCCTGAGCACTGAGCACCCAGCACCCCGAGCACTGAGCACCCAGCACCCTGAGTACTGAGCACCCAGCACCCTGAGCACTGAGCACCCAGCACCCTGAGCACTGAGCACCCAGCACCCTGAGTACTGAGCACTGAGCACCCAGAACCCGAGCACTGAGCACCCAGCACCCTGAGCACTGAGCACCCAGCACCCCGAGCACTGAGCACCCAGCACCCTGAGTACTGAGCACCCAGCACCCTGAGCACTGAGCACCCAGCACCCTGAGCACTGAGCACCCAGCACCCTGAGCACTGAGCACACAGCACCCTGAGTACTGAGCACCCAGGACCCTGAGTACTGAGCACTGAGCACGCAGCACCCCGAGCACTGAGCACCCAGCACCCGAGTACTGAGCACCCAGCACAATGAGTACTGAGCACCCAGCACCCTGAATACTGAGCACCCAGCACCCCGAGTACTGAGCACCCAGCACCCTGAGTACTGAGCACCCAGCACCCTGAGAACTGAGCACCCAGAACCCCGAGCACTGAACACCCAGCACCCTGAGTACTGAGCACCCAGCACCCTGAGCACTGAGCAAACAGCATCCTGAGCACTGAGCACCCAGCACCCTGAGCACTGAGCACGCAGCACCCTGAGTAGTGAGCACCCAACGTACTGAGCACCGAGCACCCCGAGCACTGAGCACCCAGCACCCGGAGTACTGAGCACCCAGCACCATGAGTACTAAGCACCGAGCACCCTGAGTACTGAGCACCCAGCACCCTGAGAACTGAACACACAGCACTCTGAGTACTGAGCAACTGGCGCACTGAGCACCCAGCACCCTGAGCACTGGGCACCGAGCACCCCGAGCACTGAGCACCCAGCACCCTGAGTACTGAGCACCCAGCACCCTGAGCACTGAGCAAACAGCATCCTGAGCACTGAGCACCCAGCACCCTGAGCACTGAGCACCCAGCACCCGAGTACTGAGCATCCAGCACAATGAGTACTGAGCACCCAGCACCCTGAATACTGAGCACCCAGCACCCCGAGTACTGAGCACCCAGCACCCTGAGTACTGAGCACCCAGCACCCTGAGAACTGAGCACCCAGAACCCCGAGCACTGAGCACCCAGCACCCTGAGTACTGAGCACCCAGCACCCTGAGCACTGAGCAAACAGCATCCTGAGCACTGAGCATCCAGCACCCTGAGCACTGAGCACGCAGCACCCTGAGTAGTGAGCACCCAACGTACTGAGCACCGAGCACCCCGAGCACTGAGCACCCAGCACCCGGAGTACTGAGCACCCAGCACCATGAGTACTAAGCACCGAGCACCCTGAGTACTGAGCACCCAGCACCCTGAGCACTGAACACACAGCACTCTGAGTACTGAGCACCTCGCGCACTGAGCACCCAGCACCCTGAGCACTGGGCGCCGAGCAAACGGAGCACTAAGCACCCAGCACCCTGAGTACTGAGCACCCAGCACCCTGAGCACTGAGCAAACAGCATCCTGAGCACTGAGCACCCTGAGGACTGAGCACCCAGCACCCTGAGCACTGAGCACCCAGAACCCCGAGCACTGAGCACACAGCACCCTGAGTACTGAGCACCCAGCACACTGAGCACTGAGCACCCAGCACCCTGAGTACTGAGCACCCAGCACCCTGAGTACTGAGCACTCAGCACCCTGAGTACTGAGCACCCAGCACCCCGAGCACTGAGCACCCAGCACCCTGAGTACTGAGCACCCTGAGTACTGAGCACCGATCACCCTGAGCAATGAGCTCCCAGAACCCTGAGTACTGAGCACCCAGCACCCTGAGCACTGAGCACCCATCACCTTGAGTACTGAGCACCCAGCACCCTGAGCACTGAGCACCCATCACCCTGAGTACTGAGCACCCAGCACCCTGAGCACTGAGCACCCAGCACGCTGAGTACTGAGCACCCAGCACCCCGAGCACTGAGCACCCAGCACCCCGAGAATGAGCACCCAGCACCCCGAGTACTGAGCACCGAGCACCCTGAGCACTGAGTACCCAGCACGCTGAGCACTGAGCACCCAGCACCCTGAGTACTGAGCACCCAGCACCCTGAGTACTGAGCCCCCAGCACCCTGAGCACTGAGCACCCAGCACCCTGAGTACTGAACACGCGGCACCCTGAGCACTGAGCACTGAGCACCCTGAGCCCTGAGTACTGAGCACCGAGCACCCCGAGAACTGAGCACCCAGCACCCGGAGTACTGAGCACCCAGCACCCTGAGTACTGAGCACCCAGCACCCTGAGCACTGAGCACCCAGCAGCCTGAGTACTGAGCACAGAGCACCCAGCACCCCGAGCACTGAGCACCCAGCACCATGAGTACTAAGCACCCAGCACCCTGAGTACTGAGCACCCTGCACCCTGAGTACTGAGCACCCAGCACACTGAGTACTGAGCACCTAGCGTACTGAGCACCGAGCACCCCGAGCACTGAGCACCCAGCACCCTGAGTACTGAGCACCCAGCATACTGAGCACCGAGCGCCCAGCACCCTGAGTACTGAGCACCCACCACCCTGAGCACTGAGCACCCAGCACCCTGAGCCCTGAGCCCCCAGCACCCTGAGTACTGAGCACCCAACGTACTGAGCACCGAGCACCCTGAGCACTGAGCACCCAGCACCCTGAGTACTGAGCACCCAGCACCCTGAGCATTGAGCACCCTGAGTACTGAGCACCCAGCACCTTGAGCACTGAGCACCGAGCACCCCGAGCACTGAGCACCCAGCACCCTGAGTACTGAGCACCCAGCACCCTGAGTACTGAGCACCCAGCACCCTGAGCACTGAGTACCCAGCACCCTGAGCACTGAGCACCCAGCACCCTGAGCACTGAGCACACAGCACCCTGAGCACTGAACACACAGCACCCAGAGTACTGAGCACCTCGAGCACTGAGCACCCAGCACCCTGAGTACTGAGCACCGAGCACCCCGAGCACTGAGCACCCAGCACCCCGAGCACTGAGCACCCAGCACCCTGAGTACTGAGCACCCAGCACCCTGAGTACTGAGCACCCAGCACCCTGAGCACTGAGTACCCAGAACCCTGAGCACTGAGCACCCAGTACCCTGAGCACTGAGCACACAGCACCCTGAGCACTGAGCACCCAGCACCCTGAGTACTGAGCACTGAGCACCCAGCACCCTGAGTACTGAGCACTGAGCACCCAGCACACCGAGCACTGAGCACCCAGCACCCTGAGCACTGAGCACCCAGCTCCCGAGTACAGAGCACCCAGCACCCTGAGTACTGAGCACCCAGCAACCCGAGTACTGAGCACCCAGCACCCCGAGTACTGAGCACCCAGCACCCTGAGTACTGAGCACCCAGCACCCCGAGCACTGAGCACCCAGCACCCCGAGCACTGAGCACCCAGCACCCTGAGTACTGAGCACCCAGCACCCTGAGCACTGAGCACCCAGCACCCTGAGCACTGAGCACCCAGCACCCTGAGCACTGAGCACCCAGCACCCTGAGTAGTGAGCACCCAACGTACTGAGCACCGAGCACCCCGAGCACTGAGCACCCAGCACCCTGAGTACTGAGCACCGATCACCCCGAGCACTGAGCACCCAGCACCCTGAGTACTGAGCTCCGAGCACCCCGAGCACTGAGCACCCAGCACCCTGAGTACTGAGCACCGATC
Source organism: Microtus oregoni (assembly GCF_018167655.1). NCBI lineage: Eukaryota > Metazoa > Chordata > Mammalia > Rodentia > Cricetidae > Microtus > Microtus oregoni. The sequence goes on along the minus strand of NW_024543811.1, from coordinate 9,426,794 downwards.
ACCCCGAGCACTGAGCACCCAGCACCCTGAGCACTGAGCACCAAGCACCCTGAGTACTGAGCACCCAGCACCCTGAGTACTGAACACCCAGCACCCTGAGCACTGAGCACTGAGCACCCTGAGCACTGAGCACCCAGCACCCTGAGCACTGAGCACCCAGCACCTTGAGTACTGAGCACCGAGCACCCCGAGCACTGAGCACCCAGCACCCTGAGTACTGAGCACCCAGCACCCTGAGCACTGAGCACCCAGCACCCTGAGCACTGAGCACCCAGCACCCCGAGCACTGATCACCCAGCACCTTGAGTACTGAGCACCTAGCACCCTGAGCACTGAGCACCCAGCACCCTGAGTACTGAGCACCCAGCACACTGAGTACTGACCAACCAGCACCCTGAGCACTGAGCACTGAGCACCCAGCACCCTGAGCACTGAGCACCCAGCACCCCGAGCACTGAACACCCAGCACCCCGAGCACTGAGCACCCAGCAACCTGATCACTGAGCACCCTGTGGACTGAACACCCAGCACCCCGAGCACTGAGCACCCAGCACCCTGAGTACTGAGCACCGATCACCCTGAGCACTGAGCACCCAGCACCCCGAGCACTGAGCACCCAGCACCCTGATTACTGAGCTCCCAGCACCCCGAGCACTGAGCACCCAGTACCCTGAGTACTGAGCACCCTGAGTACTGAGCACCGATCACCCTGACCACTGAGCTCCCAGCACCCTGAGTACTGAGCACCCAGCACCCTGAGCACTGAGCACCCAGCACCCTGAGTACTGAGCACCCAGCACCCTGAGCACTGAGCAACCAGCAGCCTGAGTACTGAGAACCCAGCAACCTGAGCACTGAGCACCCAGCACCCTGAGTACTGAGCACCCAGCACCCTGAGCACTGAGCACCCAGCACCCCGAGAATGAGCACCCAGCACCCCGAGTACTGAGCACCGAGCACCCTGAGCACTGAGTACCCAGCACCCTGAGCAATGAGCACCCAGCACCCTGAGTACTGAGCACCCAGCACCCTGAGTACTGAGCACCCAGCACCCTGAGCACTGAGCACCGAGCACCCCGAGTACTGAGCACCCAGCCCCATGAGTACTGAGCACCCAGCACCCTGAGTACTGAACAGCCAGCACCCTGAGCACTGAGCACTGAGCACCCTGAGCACTGAGTACTGAGCACCGAGCACACCGAGCACTGAGCACCCAGCACCCGGAGTACTGAGCACCCAGCACCCTGAGTACTAAGCACCGAGCACCCTGAGTACTGAGCACCCAGCACCCTGAACACTGAACATACAGCACCCTGAGTACTGAGCACCTCGAGCACTGAGCACCCAGCACCCTGAGTACTGAGCACCGAGCACCCCGAGCATTGAGCACCCAGCACCCCGAGCACTGAGCACCCAGCACCCCGAGCACTGAGCACCCAGCACCCTGAGCACTGAGAACCGAGCACCCTGAGTACTGAGCACCCAGTACCCTGAGCACTGAGTACCCAGCACCCTGAGCACTGAGCACCCAGCACCCTGAGCAGTGAACACCCAGCACCCTGAGCACTGTGCACCCAGCACCCTGAGTACTGAGCACTTTGCACCTAGCACCCCGAGTACTGAGCACCCAGCACCCTGAGTACTGAGCACTGAGCACCCAGCACCCCGAGCACTGAGCACCCAGCACCCTGAGCACTGAGCACCCAGCACCCGAGTACTGAGCACCCAGCACCCTGAGTACTGAGCACCCAGCTACCTGAGTACTGAGCACACAGCACCCAGAGAACTGAGCACCCAACACCCTGAGTACTGAGCACCCAGCACCCTGAGCACTGAGCACCCAGCACCCCGAGCACTGAGCACCCAGCACCCTGAGTACTGAGCACCCAGCACCCTGAGCACTGAGCACCCAGCACCCTGAGCACTGAGCACCCAGCACCCTGAGCACTGAGCACACAGCACCCTGAGTACTGAGCACCCAGGACCCTGAGTACTGAGCACTGAGCACGCAGCACCCCGAGCACTGAGCACCCAGCAACCTGAGTACTGAGCACTGAGCACCCAGCACCCCGAGCACTGAGCACCCAGCACCCTGAGCACTGAGCACCCAACACAATGAGTACTGAGGACCCAGCACCCTGAATACTGAGCACCCAGCACCCTGAGTAGTGAGCACCCAACGTACTGAGCACCGAGCACCCCGAGCACTGAGCACCCAGCACCCGGAGTACTGAGCACCCAGCACCATGAGTACTAAGCACCGAGCACCCTGAGTACTGAGCACCCAGCACCCTGAGCACTGAACACACAGCACTCTGAGTAAAGAGCACCTCGCGCACTGAGCACCCAACACCCTGAGCACTGAGTACCCAGCACCCTGAGCACTGAGCACCCAGCACCCTGAGCACTGAGCACACAGCACCCTGAGCACTGAACACACAGCACCCTGAGTACTGAGCACCTCGAGCACTGAGCACCCAGCACCCTGAGTACTGAGCACCGAGCACCCCGAGCACTGAGCACCCAGCACCCCGAGCACTGAGCACCCAGCACCCCGAGCACTGAGCACCCAGCACCCTGAGTACTGAGCACCCAGCACCCTGAGTACTGAGCACCCAGCACCCTGAGCACTGAGTACCCAGCACCCTGAGCACTGAGCACCCAGCACCCTGAGCACTGAGCACACAGCACCCTGAGCACAGAGCACCCAGCACCCTGAGTACTGAGCACTGAGCACCCAGCACCCTGAGTACTGAGCACTGAGCACCCAGCACACCGAGCACTGAGCACCCAGCACCCTGAGCACTGAGCACCCAGCTCCCGAGTACAGAGCACCCAGCACCCTGAGTACTGAGCACCCAGCAACCCGAGTACTGAGCACCCAGCACCCCGAGTACTGAGCACCCAGCACCCTGAGTACTGAGCACCCAGCACCCCGAGCACTGAGCACCCAGCACCCCGAGCACTGAGCACCCAGCACCCTGAGTACTGAGCACCCAGCACCCTGAGCACTGAGCACCCAGCACCCTGAGCACTGATCACCCAGCACCCTGAGCACTGAGCACCCAGCACCCTGTGCACTGAGCACACAGCACCCTGAGTACTGAGCACCCAGGACCCTGAGTACTGAGCACTGAGCACGCAGCACCCCGAGCACTGAGCACCCAGCACCCTGAGCACTGAGCACACAGCACCCTGAGCACTGAACACACAGCACCCTGAGTACTGAGCACCTCGAGCACTGAGCACCCAGCACCCTGAGTACTGAGCACCCAGCACCCTGAGTACTGAGCACCCAGCACCCTGAGCACTGAGCACCCAGCACCCTGAGCACTGAGCACCCAGCACCCTGAGCACTGAGCACCCAGCACCCTGAGCACTGAGCACACAGCACCCTGAGTACTGAGCACCCAGGACCCTGAGTACTGAGCACTGAGCACGCAGCACCCCGAGCACTGAGCACCCAGCAACCTGAGTACTGAGCACTGAGCACCCAGCACCCCGAGCACTGAGCACCCAGCACCCTGAGCACTGAGCACCCAGCACCCGAGTACTGAGCACCCAGCACAATGAGTACTGAGGACCCAGCTCCCGAGTACAGAGCACCCAGCACCCTGAGTACTGAGCACCCAGCAACCCGAGTACTGAGCACCCAGCACCCCGAGTACTGAGCACCCAGCACCCTGAGTACTGAGCACCCAGCACCCCGAGCACTGAGCACCCAGCACCCCGAGCACTGAGCACCCAGCACCCTGAGTACTGAGCACCCAGCACCCTGAGCACTGAGCACCCAGCACCCTGAGCACTGAGCACCCAGCACCCTGAGCACTGAGCACCCAGCACCCTGTGCACTGAGCACCCAGCACCCTGAGTAGTGAGCACCCAACGTACTGAGCACCGAGCACCCCGAGCACTGAGCACCCAGCACCCTGAGTACTGAGCAACCAGCACCCCGAGCACTGAGCACCCAGCACCCTGGGTACTGAGCTCCGAGCACCCCGAGCACTGAGCACCCAGCGCCCCGAGCACTGAGCACCGAGCACCCTGAGCACTGAGCACCCAGCACCCTGAGTACTGAGCAACCAGCACCCCGAGCACTGAGCACCCAGCACCCTGATCACTGAGCACCCAGCACACTGAGCACTGATCACCCAGCACACTGAGCACTGAGCACCCAGCACCCTGAGTACTGAGCACCCAGCACCCTGAGTACTGAGCACTCAGCACCCTGAGTACTGAGCACCGAGCACCCCAAGCACTGAGCACCCAGCACCCTGAGCACTGAGCACCCTGAGGTCTGAGCACCCAGCACCCTGAGCACTGAGCACCCAGCACCCTGAGTACTGAGCACCGATCACCCTGAGAACTGAGCACCCAGATCCCCGAGCACTGAGCACCCAGCACCCTGAGTACTGAGCACCCAGCACCCCGAGCACTGAGCACCCAGCACCCTGAGTACTGAGCACCCTGAGTACTGAGCACCGATGACCCTGAGCACTGAGCTCCCAAAACCCTGAGTACTGAGCACCCAGCACCGTGAACACTGAGCACCCAGCACCCTGAGTACTGAGCACCCAGCACCCTGAGCACTGAGCACCCAGCACCCTGAGTACTGAGCACCCAGCACCCTGAGCACTGAGCACCCAGCACGCTGAGTACTGAGCACCCAGCACCCCGAGCACTGAGCACCCAGCACCCCGAGAATGAGCACCCAGCACCCCGAGTACTGAGCACCGAGCACCCTGAGCACTGAGTACCCAGCACGCTGAGCACTGAGCACCCAGCACCCTGAGTACTGAGCCCCGAGCACCCTGAGCACTGAGCAACCAGCACCCTGAGCACTGAGCACCCAGCACCCTGAGCACTGAGCACCCAGCACCCTGAGCACTGAGCACCCAGCACCCTGAGCACTGAGCACACAGCACCCTGAGCACTGAGCACCCAGCACCCTGAGCACTGAGCACACAGCACCCTGAGTACTGAGCACCCAGGACCCTGAGTACTGAGCACTGAGCACGCAGCACCCCGAGCACTGAGCACCCAGCAACCTGAGTACTGAGCACTGAGCACCCAGCACCCCGAGCACTGAGCACCCAGCACCCTGAGCACTGAGCACCCAGCACCCGAGTACTGAGCACCCAGCACAATGAGTACTGAGGACCCAGCTCCCGAGTACAGAGCACCCAGCAACCCGAGTACTGAGCACCCAGCAACCCGAGTACTGAGCACCCAGCACCCCGAGTACTGAGCACCCAGCACCCTGAGTACTGAGCACCCAGCACCCCGAGCACTGAGCACCCAGCACCCCGAGCACTGAGCACCCAGCACCCTGAGTACTGAGCACCCAGCACCCTCAGCACTGAGCACCCAGCACCCTGAGCACTGAGCACCCAGCACCCTGAGCACTGAGCACCCAGCACCCTGTGCACTGAGCACCCAGCACCCTGAGTAGTGAGCACCCAACGTACTGAGCACCGAGCACCCCGAGCACTGAGCACCCAGCACCCTGAGTACTGAGCAACCAGCACCCCGAGCACTGAGCACCCAGCACCCTGGGTACTGAGCTCCGAGCACCCCGAGCACTGAGCACCCAGCGCCCCGAGCACTGAGCACCGAGCACCCTGAGCACTGAGCACCCAGCACCCTGAGTACTGAGCAACCAGCACCCCGAGCACTGAGCACCCAGCACCCTGATCACTGAGCACCCAGCACACTGAGCACTGATCACCCAGCACACTGAGCACTGAGCACCCAGCACCCTGAGTACTGAGCACCCAGCACCCTGAGTACTGAGCACTCAGCACCCTGAGTACTGAGCACCGAGCACCCCAAGCACTGAGCACCCAGCACCCTGAGCACTGAGCACCCTGAGGTCTGAGCACCCAGCACCCTGAGCACTGAACACCCAGCACCCTGAGTACTGAGCACCGATCACCCTGAGCACTGAGCACCCAGAACCCCGAGCACTGAGCACCCAGCACCCTGAGTACTGAGCACCCAGCACCCCGAGCACTGAGCACCCAGCACCCTGAGTACTGAGCACCCTGAGTACTGAGCACCGATCACCCTGAGCACTGAGCTCCCAGAACCCTGAGTACTGAGCACCCAGCACCGTGAACACTGAGCACCCAGCACCCTGAGTACTGATCACCCAGCACCCTGAGCACTGAGCACCCAGCACCCTGAGTACTGAGCACCCAGCACCCTGAGCACTGAGCACCCAGCACGCTGAGTACTGAGCACCCAGCACCCCGAGCACTGAGCACCCAGCACCCCGAGAATGAGCACCCAGCACCCCGAGTACTGAGCACCGAGCACCCTGAGCACTGAGTACCCAGCACGCTGAGCACTGAGCACCCAGCACCCTGAGTACTGAGCACCCAGCACCCTGAGTACTGAGCCCCGAGCACCCTGAGAACTGAGCAACCAGCACCCCGAGTACTGAGCACCCAGCACCCTGAGCACTGAGCACCCAGCACCTTGAGTACTGAGCACCCAGCACCCTGAGTACTGAACACCCAGCACCCTGAGCACTGAGCACTGAGCACCCTGAGCCCTGAGTACTGAGCACCGAGCACCCCGAGAACTGAGCACCCAGCACCCGGAGTACTGAGCACCCAGCACCCTGAGTACTGAGCACACAGCACCCCGAGAATGAGCACCCAGCACCCAGCGTACTGAGCACCGAGCACCCCGAGCACTGAGCACCCAGCACCCTGAGTACTGAGCACCCAGCACCCCGAGCACTGAGCACCCAGCACCCTGAGTACTGAGCACCCAGCGTACAGAGCACCGAGCACCGAGCACCCTGAGTACTGAGCACCCAGCACTCTGAGCACTGAGCACCCAGCACACTGAGCACTGAGCACCCAGCACCCCGAGCACTGAGCACCCAGCACCCCGAGCACTGAGCCTGAGCACCCTGAGTACTGAGCACTGAGCACCCTGAGTACTGAGCACCGAGCACCCTGAGTACTGAGCACCCAGCACCCCGAGCACTGAGCACCGAGCACCCTGAGTAGTGAGCACCCAGCACCCTGAGCACTGAGCACCCAGCACAACGAGTACTGAGCACCCAGCACCCTGATTACTGAGCACCAAGAACCCCGAGCACTGAGCACCCAGCACCCCGAGCACTGAGCACCCAGCACCCTGAGTACTAAGCACCCAGCACCCTGAGTACTGAGCACCCTGCACCCTGAGTACTGAGCACCCAGCACACTGAGTACTGAGCACCCAGCGTACTGAGCACCGAGCACCCCGAGCACTGAGCACCCAGCACCCTGAGTACTGAGCACCCAGCATACTGAGCACCGAGCACCCAGCACCCTGAGTACTGAGCACCCAGCACCCTGAGCACTGAGCACCCAGCACCCTGAGCACTGAGCCCCCAGCACCCTGAGTACTGAGCACCCAACGTACTGAGCACCGAGCACCCTGAGCACTGAGCACCCAGCACCCTGAGTACTGAGCACCCAGCACCACGAGCACTGAGCACCCAGCACCCTGATCACTGAGCACCCAGCACACTGAGCACTGATCACCCAGCACACTGAGCACTGAGCACCGAGCACCCCGAGCACTGAGCACCCAGCACCCTGAGTACTGAGCACTCAGCACCCTGAGTACTGAACACCGAGCACCCCGAGCACTGAGCACCCAGCACGCTGAGCACTGAGCACCCAGCACCCTGAGCACTGAGCACACAGCTCCCTGAGCACTGAACACACAGCACCCTGAGTACTGAGCACCTCGAGCACTGAGCACCCAGCACACTGAGTACTGAGCACCGAGCACCCTGAGCACTGAGCACCCAGAACCCCGAGCACTGAACACCCAGCACCCTGAGTACTGAGCACCGATCACCCTGAGCACTGAGCACCCAGAACCCCGAGCACTGAGCACCCAGCACCCTGAGTACTGAGCACCCAGCACCCCGAGCACTGAGCACCCAGCACCCTGAGTACTGAGCACCCTGAGTACTGAGCACCGATCACCCTGAGCACTGAGCTCCCAGAACCCTGAGTACTGAGCACCCAGCACCGTGAACACTGAGCACCCAGCACCCTGAGTACTGATCACCCAGCACCCTGAGCACTGAGCACCCAGCACCCTGAGTACTGAGCACCCAGCACCCTGAGCACTGAGCACCCAGCACGCTGAGTACTGAGCACCCAGCACCCCGAGCACTGAGCACCCAGCACCCCGAGAATGAGCACCCAGCACCCCGAGTACTGAGCACCGAGCACCCTGAGCACTGAGTACCCAGCACGCTGAGCACTGAGCACCCAGCACCCTGAGTACTGAGCACCCAGCACCCTGAGTACTGAGCCCCGAGCACCCTGAGCACTGAGCAACCAGCACCCCGAGTACTGAGCACCCAGCACCCTGAGCACTGAGCACCCAGCACCTTGAGTACTGAGCACCCAGCACCCTGAGTACTGAACACCCAGCACCCTGAGCACTGAGCACTGAGCACCCTGAGCCCTGAGTACTGAGCACCGAGCACCCCGAGAACTGAGCACCCAGCACCCGGAGTACTGAGCACCCAGCACCCTGAGTACTGAGCACACAGCACCCCGAGAATGAGCACCCAGCACCCAGCGTACTGAGCACCGAGCACCCCGAGCACTGAGCACCCAGCACCCTGAGTACTGAGCACCCAGCACCCCGAGCACTGAGCACCCAGCACCCTGAGTACTGAGCACCCAGCGTACAGAGCACCGAGCACCGAGCACCCTGAGTACTGAGCACCCAGCACTCTGAGCACTGAGCACCCAGCACACTGAGCACTGAGCACCCAGCACCCCGAGCACTGAGCACCCAGCACCCCGAGCACTGAGCCTGAGCACCCTGAGTACTGAGCACTGAGCACCCTGAGTACTGAGCACCGAGCACCCTGAGTACTGAGCACCCAGCACCCCGAGCACTGAGCACCGAGCACCCTGAGTAGTGAGCACCCAGCACCCTGAGCACTGAGCACCCAGCACAACGAGTACTGAGCACCCAGCACCCTGATTACTGAGCACCAAGCACCCCGAGCACTGAGCACCCAGCACCCTGAGTACTAAGCACACAGCACCCTGAGTACTGAGCACCCAGCACCCTGAGCACTGAGTACCCAGCACCCTGAGCACTGAGCACCCAGCACCCTGAGCACTGAGCACACAGCTCCCTGAGCACTGAACACACAGCACCCTGAGTACTGAGCACCTCGAGCACTGAGCACCCAGCACACTGAGTACTGAGCACCGAGCACCCCGAGCACTGAGCACCCAGCACCCCGAGCACTGAGCACCCAGCACCCTGAGTACTGAGCACCCAGCACCCTGAGTACTGAGCACCCAGCACCCTGAGCACTGAGTAACCAGAACCCTGAGCACTTAGCACCCAGTACCCTGAGCACTGAGCACCCAGCACCCTGAGCACTGAGCACCCAGCACCCTGAGTACTGAGCACTGAGCACCCAGCACCCTGAGTACTGAGCACTGAGCACCCAGCACACCGAGCACTGAGCACCCAGCACCCTGAGCACTGAGCACCCAGCTCCCGAGTACAGAACACCCAGCACCCTGAGTACTGAGCACCCAGCAACCAGAGTACTGAGCACCCAGCACCCCGAGTACTGAGCACCCAGCACCCTGAGTACTGAGCACCCAGCACCCCGAGCACTGAGCACCCAGCACCCCGAGCACTGAGCACCCAGCACCCTGAGTACTGAGCACCCAGCACCCTGAGCACTGAGCACCCAGCACCCTGAGCACTGAGCACCCAGCACCCTGAGCACTGAGCTCCCAGCACCCTGAGTAGTGAGCACCCAACGTACTGAGCACCGAGCACCCCGAGCACTGAGCACCCAGCACCCTGAGTACTGAGCACCGATCACCCCGAGCACTGAGCACCCAGCACCCTGAGTACTGAGCTCCGAGCACCCCGAGCACTGAGCACCCAGCACCCTGAGTACTGAGCACCGATCACCCCGAGCACTGAGCACCCAGCACCCTGAGCACTGAGCACCCAGCACCCTGAGTACTGAGCACCCAGCACCCTGAGTACTGAACACCCAGCACCCTGAGCACTGAGCACTGAGCACCCTGAGCACTGAGCACCCAGCACCCTGAGCACTGAGCACCCAGCACCTTGAGTACTGAGCACCGAGCACCCCGAGCACTGAGCACCCAGCACCCTGAGTACTGAGCACCCAGCACCCTGAGCACTGAGCACCCAGCACCCTGAGCACTGAGCACCCAGCACCCCGAGCACTGATCACCCAGCACCTTGAGTACTGAGCACCTAGCACCCTGAGCACTGAGCACCCAGCACCCTGAGTTCTGAGCACCCAGCACACTGAGTACTGAGCAACCAGCACCCTGAGCACTGAGCACTGAGCACCCAGCACCCTGAGCACTGAGCACCCAGCACCCCGAGCACTGAACACCCAGCACCCCGAGCACTGAGCACCCAGCAACCTGATCACTGAGCACCCTGTGGACTGAACACCCAGCACCCCGAGCACTGAGCACCCAGCACCCTGAGTACTGAGCACCGATCACCCTGAGCACTGAGCACCCAGCACCCCGAGCACTGAGCACCCAGCACCCTGATTACTGAGCTCCCAGCACCCCGAGCACTGAGCACCCAGTACCCTGAGTACTGAGCACCCTGAGTACTGAGCACCGATCACCCTGAGCACTGAGCTCCCAGCACCCTGAGTACTGAGCACCCAGCACCCTGAGCACTGAGCACCCAGCACCCTGAGTACTGAGCACCCAGCACCCTGAGCACTGAGCACCCAGCAGCCTGAGTACTGAGAACCCAGCAACCTGAGCACTGAGCACCCAGCACCCTGAGTACTGAGCACCCAGCACCCTGAGCACTGAGCACCCAGCACCCCGAGAATGAGCACCCAGCACCCCGAGTACTGAGCACCGAGCACCCTGAGCACTGAGTACCCAGCACCCTGAGCAATGAGCACCCAGCACCCTGAGTACTGAGCACCCAGCACCCTGAGTACTGAGCACCCAGCACCCTGAGCACTGAGCACCGAGCACCCCGAGTACTGAGCACCCAGCCCCCTGAGTACTGAGCACCCAGCACCCTGAGTACTGAACAGCCAGCACCCTGAGCACTGAGCACTGAGCACCCTGAGCACTGAGTACTGAGCACCGAGCACACCGAGCACTGAGCACCCAGCACCCGGAGTACTGAGCACCCAGCACCCTGAGTACTAAGCACCGAGCACCCTGAGTACTGAGCACCCAGCACCCTGAACACTGAACATACAGCACCCTGAGTACTGAGCACCTCGAGCACTGAGCACCCAGCACCCTGAGTACTGAGCACCGAGCACCCCGAGCACTGAGCACCCAGCACCCCGAGCACTGAGCACCCAGCACCCCGAGCACTGAGCACCCAGCACCCTGAGCACTGAGCACCCAGCACCCTGAGTACTGAGCACCCAGTACCCTGAGCACTGAGTACCCAGCACCCTGAGCACTGAGCACCCAGCACCCTGAGCAGTGAACACCCAGCACCCTGAGCACTGAGCACCCAGCACCCTGAGTACTGAGCACTGAGCACCTAGCACCCCGAGTACTGAGCACCCAGCACCCTGAGTACTGAGCACTGAGCACCCAGCACCCCGAGCACTGAGCACCCAGCACCCTGAGCACTGAGCACCCAGCACCCGAGTACTGAGCACCCAGCACCCTGAGTACTGAGCACCCAGCTACCTGAGTACTGAGCACACAGCACCCAGAGAACTGAGCACCCAACACCCTGAGTACTGAGCACCCAGCACCCTGAGCACTGAGCACCCAGCACCCCGAGCACTGAGCACCCAGCACCCTGAGTACTGAGCACCCAGCACCCTGAGCACTGAGCACCCAGCACCCTGAGCACTGAGCACCCAGCACCCTGAGCACTGAGCACACAGCACCCTGAGTACTGAGCACCCAGGACCCTGAGTACTGAGCACTGAGCACGCAGCACCCCGAGCACTGAGCACCCAGCAACCTGAGTACTGAGCACTGAGCACCCAGCACCCTGAGCACTGAGCACCCAGCACAATGAGTACTGAGGACCCAGCACCCTGAATACTGAGCACCCAGCACCCTGAGTAGTGAGCACCCAACGTACTGAGCACCGAGCACCCCGAGCACTGAGCACCCAGCACCCGGAGTACTGAGCACCCAGCACCATGAGTACTAAGCACCGAGCACCCTGAGTACTGAGCACCCAGCACCCTGAGCACTGAACACACAGCACTCTGAGTAAAGAGCACCTCGCGCACTGAGCACCCAACACCCTGAGCACTGAGTACCCAGCACCCTGAGCACTGAGCACCCAGCACCCTGAGCACTGAGCACACAGCACCCTGAGCACTGAACACACAGCACCCTGAGTACTGAGCACCTCGAGCACTGAGCACCCAGCACCCTGAGTACTGAGCACCGAGCACCCCGAGCACTGAGCACCCAGCACCCCGAGCACTGAGCACCCAGCACCCCGAGCACTGAGCACCCAGCACCCTGAGTACTGAGCACCCAGCACCCTGAGTACTGAGCACCCAGCACCCTGAGCACTGAGTACCCAGCACCCTGAGCACTGAGCACCCAGCACCCTGAGCACTGAGCACACAGCACCCTGAGCACTGAGCACCCAGCACCCTGAGTACTGAGCACTGAGCACCCAGCACCCTGAGTACTGAGCACTGAGCACCCAGCACACCGAGCACTGAGCACCCAGCACCCTGAGCACTGAGCACCCAGCTCCCGAGTACAGAGCACCCAGCACCCTGAGTACTGAGCACCCAGCAACCCGAGTACTGAGCACCCAGCACCCCGAGTACTGAGCACCCAGCACCCTGAGTACTGAGCACCCAGCACCCCGAGCACTGAGCACCCAGCACCCCGAGCACTGAGCACCCAGCACCCTGAGTACTGAGCACCCAGCACCCTGAGCACTGAGCACCCAGCACCCTGAGCACTGAGCACCCAGCACCCTGAGCACTGAGCACCCAGCACCCTGTGCACTGAGCACACAGCACCCTGAGTACTGAGCACCCAGGACCCTGAGTACTGAGCACTGAGCACGCAGCACCCCGAGCACTGAGCACCCAGCACCCTGAGCACTGAGCACACAGCACCCTGAGCACTGAACACACAGCACCCTGAGTACTGAGCACCTCGAGCACTGAGCACCCAGCACCCTGAGTACTGAGCACCCAGCACCCTGAGTACTGAGCACCCAGCACCCTGAGCACTGAGCACCCAGCACCCTGAGCACTGAGCACCCAGCACCCTGAGCACTGAGCACCCAGCACCCTGAGCACTGAGCACACAGCACCCTGAGTACTGAGCACCCAGGACCCTGAGTACTGAGCACTGAGCACGCAGCACCCCGAGCACTGAGCACCCAGCAACCTGAGTACTGAGCACTGAGCACCCAGCACCCCTAGCACTGAGCACCCAGCACCCTGAGCACTGAGCACCCAGCACCCGAGTACTGAGCACCCAGCACAATGAGTACTGAGGACCCAGCTCCCGAGTACAGAGCACCCAGCACCCTGAGTACTGAGCACCCAGCAACCCGAGTACTGAGCACCCAGCACCCCGAGTACTGAGCACCCAGCACCCTGAGTACTGAGCACCCAGCACCCCGAGCACTGAGCACCCAGCACCCCGAGCACTGAGCACCCAGCACCCTGAGTACTGAGCACCCAGCACCCTGAGCACTGAGCACCCAGCACCCTGAGCACTGAGCACCCAGCACCCTGAGCACTGAGCACCCAGCACCCTGTGCACTGAGCACCCAGCACCCTGAGTAGTGAGCACCCAACGTACTGAGCACCGAGCACCCCGAGCACTGAGCACCCAGCACCCTGAGTACTGAGCAACCAGCACCCCGAGCACTGAGCACCCAGCACCCTGGGTACTGAGCTCCGAGCACCCCGAGCACTGAGCACCCAGCGCCCCCAGCACTGAGCACCGAGCACCCTGAGCACTGAGCACCCAGCACCCTGAGTACTGAGCAACCAGCACCCCGAGCACTGAGCACCCAGCACCCTGATCACTGAGCACCCAGCACACTGAGTTCTGATCACCCAGCACACTGAGCACTGAGCACCCAGCACCCTGAGTACTGAGCACCCAGCACCCTGAGTACTGAGCACTCAGCACCCTGAGTACTGAGCACCGAGCACCCCAAGCACTGAGCACCCAGCACCCTGAGCACTGAGCACCCTGAGGTCTGAGCACCCAGCACCCTGAGCACTGAGCACCCAGCACCCTGAGTACTGAGCACCGATCACCCTGAGAACTGAGCACCCAGATCCCCGAGCACTGAGCACCCAGCACCCTGAGTACTGAGCAACCAGCACCCCGAGCACTGAGCACCCAGCACCCTGAGTACTGAGCACCATGAGTACTGAGCACCGATCACCCTGAGCACTGAGCTCCCAGAACCCTGAGTACTGAGCACCCAGCACCGTGAACACTGAGCACCCAGCACCCTGAGTACTGAGCACCCAGCACCCTGAGCACTGAGCACCCAGCACCCTGAGTACTGAGCACCCAGCACCCTGAGCACTGAGCACCCAGCACGCTGAGTACTGAGCACCCAGCACCCCGAGCACTGAGCACCCAGCACCCCGAGAATGAGCACCCAGCACCCCGAGTACTGAGCACCGAGCACCCTGAGCACTGAATACCCAGCACGCTGAGCACTGAGCACCCAGCACCCTGAGTACTGAGCACCCAGCACCCTGAGTACTGAGCCCCGAGCACCCTGTGCACTGAGCAACCAGCACCCTGAGCACTGAGCACCCAGCACCCTGAGCACTGAGCACCCAGCACCCTGAGCACTGAGCACCCAGCACCCTGAGCACTGAGCACACAGCACCCTGAGCACTGAGCACCCAGCACCCTGAGCACTGAGCACACAGCACCCTGAGTACTGAGCACCCAGGACCCTGAGTACTGAGCACTGAGCACGCAGCACCCCGAGCACTGAGCAACCAGCAACCTGAGTACTGAGCACTGAGCACCCAGCACCCCGAGCACTGAGCACCCAGCACCCTGAGCACTGAGCACCCAGCACCCGAGTACTGAGCACCCAGCACAATGAGTACTGAGGACCCAGCTCCCGAGTACAGAGCACCCAGCACCCTGAGTACTGAGCACCCAGCAACCCGAGTACTGAGCACCCAGCACCCCGAGTACTGAGCACCCAGCACCCTGAGTACTGAGCACCCAGCACCCCGAGCACTGAGCACCCAGCACCCCGAGCACTGAGCACCCAGCACCCTGAGTACTGAGCAACCAGCACCCCGAGCACTGAGCACCCAGCACCCTGATCACTGAGCACCCAGCACACTGAGCACTGATCACCCAGCACACTGAGCACTGAGCACCCAGCACCCTGAATACTGAGCACCCAGCACCCTGAGTACTGAGCACTCAGCACCCTGAGTACTGAGCACCGAGCACCCCAAGCACTGAGCACCCAGCGCCCTGAGCACTGAGCACCCTGAGGTCTGAGCACCCAGCACCCTGAGCACTGAACACCCAGCACCCTGAGTACTGAGCACCGATCACCCTGAGCACTGAGCACCCAGAACCCCGAGCACTGAGCACCCAGCACCCTGAGTACTGAGCACCCAGCACCCCGAGCACTGAGCACCCAGCACCCTGAGTACTGAGCACCCTGAGTACTGAGCACCGATCACCCTGAGCACTGAGCTCCCAGAACCCTGAGTACTGAGCACCCAGCACCGTGAACACTGAGCACCCAGCACCCTGAGTACTGAGCACCCAGCACCCTGAGCACTGAGCACCCAGCACCCTGAGCACTGAGCACCCAGCACGCTGATTACTGAGCACCCAGCACCCCGAGCACTGAGCACCCAGCACCCCGAGATTGAGCACCCAGCACCCCGAGTACTGAGCACCGAGCACCCTGAGCACTGAGTACCCAGCACGCTGAGCACTGAGCACCCAGCACCCTGAGTACTGAGCACCCAGCACCCTGAGTACTGAGCCCCGAGCACCCTGAGCACTGAGCAACCAGCACCCCGAGTACTGAGCACCCAGCACCCTGAGCACTGAGCACCCAGCACCTTGAGTACTGAGCACCCAGCACCCTGAGTACTGAACACCCAGCACCCTGAGCACTGAGCACTGAGCACCCTGAGCCCTGAGTACTGAGCACCGAGCACCCCGAGAACTGAGCACCCAGCACCCGGAGTACTGAGCACCCAGCACCCTGAGTACTGAGCACACAGCACCCCGAGAATGAGCACCCAGCACCCAGCGTACTGAGCACCGAGCACCCCGAGCACTGAGCACCCAGCACCCTGAGTACTGAGCACCCAGCACCCCGAGCACTGAGCACCCAGCACCCTGAGTACTGAGCACCCAGCGTACAGAGCACCGAGCACCGAGCACCCTGAGTACTGAGCACCCAGCACTCTGAGCACTGAGCACCCAGCACACTGAGCACTGAGCACCCAGCACCCCGAGCACTGAGCACCCAGCACCCCGAGCACTGAGCCTGAGCACCCTGAGTACAGAGCACTGAGCACCCTGAGTACTGAGCACCGAGCACCCTGAGTACTGAGTACCCAGCACCCCGAGCACTGAGCACCGAGCACCCTGAGTAGTGAGCACCCAGCACCGTGAACACTGAGCACCCAGCACCCTGAGTACTGAGCACCCAGCACCCTGAGCACTGAGCACCCAGCACCCTGAGTACAGAGCACCCAGCACCCTGAGCACTGAGCACCCAGCACGCTGAGTACTGAGCACCCAGCACCCCGAGCACTGAGCACCCAGCACCCCGAGAATGAGCACCCAGCACCCCGAGTACTGAGCACCGAGCACCCTGAGCACTGAGTACCCAGCACGCTGAGCACTGAGCACCCAGCACCCTGAGTACTGAGCACCCAGCACCCTGAGTACTGAGCCCCGAGCACCCTGTGCACTGAGCAACCAGCACCCTGAGCACTGAGCACCCAGCACCCTGAGCACTGAGCACCCAGCACCCTGAGCACTGAGCACCCAGCACCCTGAGCACTGAGCACACAGCACCCTGAGCACTGAGCACCCAGCACCCTGAGCACTGAGCACACAGCACCCTGAGTACTGAGCACCCAGGACCCTGAGTACTGAGCACTGAGCACGCAGCACCCCGAGCACTGAGCACCCAGCAACCTGAGTACTGAGCACTGAGCACCAAGCACCCCGAGCACTGAGCACCCAGCACCCTGAGCACTGAGCACCCAGCACCCGAGTACTGAGCACCCAGCACAATGAGTACTGAGGACCCAGCTCCCGAGTACAGAGCACCCAGCACCCTGAGTACTGAGCACCCAGCAACCCGAGTACTGAGCACACAGCACCCCGAGTACTGAGCACCCAGCACCCTGAGTACTGAGCACCCAGCACCCCGAGCACTGAGCACCCAGCACCCCGAGCACTGAGCACCCAGCACCCTGAGTACTGAGCACCCAGCACCCTGAGCACTGAGCACCCAGCACCCTGAGCACTGAGCACCCAGCACCCTGAGCACTGAGCACCCAGCACCCTGTGCACTGAGCACCCAGCACCCTGAGTAGTGAGCACCCAACGTACTGAGCACCGAGCACCCCGAGCACTGAGCACCCAGCACCCTGAGTACTGAGCAACCAGCACCCCGAGCACTGAGCACCCAGCACCCTGGGTACTGAGCTCCGAGCACCCCGAGCACTGAGCACCCAGCGCCCCGAGCACTGAGCACCGAGCACCCTGAGCACTGAGCACCCAGCACCCTGAGTACTGAGCAACCAGCACCCCGAGCACTGAGCACCCAGCACCCTGATCACTGAGCACCCAGCACACTGAGCACTGATCACCCAGCACACTGAGCACTGAGCACCCAGCACCCTGAGTACTGAGCACCCAGCACCCTGAGTACTGAGCACTCAGCACCCTGAGTACTGAGCACCGAGCACCCCAAGCACTGAGCACCCAGCACCCTGAGCACTGAGCACCCTGAGGTCTGAGCACCCAGCACCCTGAGCACTGAACACCCAGCACCCTGAGTACTGAGCACCGATCACCCTGAGCACTGAGCACCCAGAACCCCGAGCACTGAGCACCCAGCACCCTGAGTACTGAGCACCCAGCACCCCGAGCACTGAGCACCCAGCACCCTGAGTACTGAGCACCCTGAGTACTGAGCACCGATCACCCTGAGCACTGAGCTCCCAGAACCCTGAGTACTGAGCACCCAGCACCGTGAACACTGAGCACCCAGCACCCTGAGTACTGAGCACCCAGCACCCTGAGCACTGAGCACCCAGCACCCTGAGTACTGAGCACCCAGCACCCTGAGCACTGAGCACCCAGCACCCTGAGTACTGAGCACCCAGCACCCTGAGCACTGAGCACCCAGCACCCTGAGCACTGAGCACCCAGCACCCTGAGTACTGAGCACCGATCACCCTGAGAACTGAGCACCCAGATCCCCGAGCACTGAGCACCCAGCACCCTGAGTACTGAGCAACCAGCACCCCGAGCACTGAGCACCCAGCACCCTGAGTACTGAGCACCATGAGTACTGAGCACCGATCACCCTGAGCACTGAGCTCCCAGAACCCTGAGTACTGAGCACCCAGCACCGTGAACACTGAGCACCCAGCACCCTGAGTACTGAGCACCCAGCACCCTGAGCACTGAGCACCCAGCACCCTGAGTACTGAGCACCCAGCACCCTGAGCACTGAGCACCCAGCACGCTGAGTACTGAGCACCCAGCACCCCGAGCACTGAGCACCCAGCACCCCGAGAATGAGCACCCAGCACCCCGAGTACTGAGCACCGAGCACCCTGAGCACTGAGTACCCAGCACGCTGAGCACTGAGCACCCAGCACCCTGAGTACTGAGCACCCAGCACCCTGAGTACTGAGCCCCGAGCACCCTGTGCACTGAGCAACCAGCACCCTGAGCACTGAGCACCCAGCACCCTGAGCACTGAGCACCCAGCACCCTGAGCACTGAGCACCCAGCACCCTGAGCACTGAGCACACAGCACCCTGAGCACTGAGCACCCAGCACCCTGAGCACTGAGCACACAGCACCCTGAGTACTGAGCACCCAGGACCCTGAGTACTGAGCACTGAGCACGCAGCACCCCGAGCACTGAGCAACCAGCAACCTGAGTACTGAGCACTGAGCACCCAGCACCCCGAGCACTGAGCACCCAGCACCCTGAGCACTGAGCACCCAGCACCCGAGTACTGAGCACCCAGCACAATGAGTACTGAGGACCCAGCTCCCGAGTACAGAGCACCCAGCACCCTGAGTACTGAGCACCCAGCAACCCGAGTACTGAGCACCCAGCACCCCGAGTACTGAGCACCCAGCACCCTGAGTACTGAGCACCCAGCACCCCGAGCACTGAGCACCCAGCACCCCGAGCACTGAGCACCCAGCACCCTGAGTACTGAGCAACCAGCACCCCGAGCACTGAGCACCCAGCACCCTGATCACTGAGCACCCAGCACACTGAGCACTGATCACCCAGCACACTGAGCACTGAGCACCCAGCACCCTGAATACTGAGCACCCAGCACCCTGAGTACTGAGCACTCAGCACCCTGAGTACTGAGCACCGAGCACCCCAAGCACTGAGCACCCAGCGCCCTGAGCACTGAGCACCCTGAGGTCTGAGCACCCAGCACCCTGAGCACTGAACACCCAGCACCCTGAGTACTGAGCACCGATCACCCTGAGCACTGAGCACCCAGAACCCCGAGCACTGAGCACCCAGCACCCTGAGTACTGAGCACCCAGCACCCCGAGCACTGAGCACCCAGCACCCTGAGTACTGAGCACCCTGAGTACTGAGCACCGATCACCCTGAGCACTGAGCTCCCAGAACCCTGAGTACTGAGCACCCAGCACCGTGAACACTGAGCACCCAGCACCCTGAGTACTGAGCACCCAGCACCCTGAGCACTGAGCACCCAGCACCCTGAGCACTGAGCACCCAGCACGCTGATTACTGAGCACCCAGCACCCCGAGCACTGAGCACCCAGCACCCCGAGATTGAGCACCCAGCACCCCGAGTACTGAGCACCGAGCACCCTGAGCACTGAGTACCCAGCACGCTGAGCACTGAGCACCCAGCACCCTGAGTACTGAGCACCCAGCACCCTGAGTACTGAGCCCCGAGCACCCTGAGCACTGAGCAACCAGCACCCCGAGTACTGAGCACCCAGCACCCTGAGCACTGAGCACCCAGCACCTTGAGTACTGAGCACCCAGCACCCTGAGTACTGAACACCCAGCACCCTGAGCACTGAGCACTGAGCACCCTGAGCCCTGAGTACTGAGCACCGAGCACCCCGAGAACTGAGCACCCAGCACCCGGAGTACTGAGCACCCAGCACCCTGAGTACTGAGCACACAGCACCCCGAGAATGAGCACCCAGCACCCAGCGTACTGAGCACCGAGCACCCCGAGCACTGAGCACCCAGCACCCTGAGTACTGAGCACCCAGCACCCCGAGCACTGAGCACCCAGCACCCTGAGTACTGAGCACCCAGCGTACAGAGCACCGAGCACCGAGCACCCTGAGTACTGAGCACCCAGCACTCTGAGCACTGAGCACCCAGCACACTGAGCACTGAGCACCCAGCACCCCGAGCACTGAGCACCCAGCACCCCGAGCACTGAGCCTGAGCACCCTGAGTACAGAGCACTGAGCACCCTGAGTACTGAGCACCGAGCACCCTGAGTACTGAGTACCCAGCACCCCGAGCACTGAGCACCGAGCACCCTGAGTAGTGAGCACCCAGCACCGTGAACACTGAGCACCCAGCACCCTGAGTACTGAGCACCCAGCACCCTGAGCACTGAGCACCCAGCACCCTGAGTACAGAGCACCCAGCACCCTGAGCACTGAGCACCCAGCACGCTGAGTACTGAGCACCCAGCACCCCGAGCACTGAGCACCCAGCACCCCGAGAATGAGCACCCAGCACCCCGAGTACTGAGCACCGAGCACCCTGAGCACTGAGTACCCAGCACGCTGAGCACTGAGCACCCAGCACCCTGAGTACTGAGCACCCAGCACCCTGAGTACTGAGCCCCGAGCACCCTGAGCACTGAGCAACCAGCACCCCGAGTACTGAGCACCCAGCACCCTGAGCACTGAGCACCCAGCACCTTGAGTACTGAGCACCCAGCACCCTGAGTACTGAACACCCAGCACCCTGAGCACTGAGCACTGAGCACCCTGAGCCCTGAGTACTGAGCACCGAGCACCCCGAGAACTGAGCACCCAGCACCCGGAGTACTGAGCACCCAGCACCCTGAGTACTGAGCACACAGCACCCCGAGAATGAGCACCCAGCACCCAGCGTACTGAGCACCGAGCACCCCGAGCACTGAGCACCCAGCACCCTGAGTACTGAGCACCCAGCACCCCGAGCACTGAGCACCCAGCACCCTGAGTACTGAGCACCCAGCGTACAGAGCACCGAGCACCGAGCACCCTGAGTACTGAGCACCCAGCACTCTGAGCACTGAGCACCCAGCACACTGAGCACTGAGCACCCAGCACCCCGAGCACTGAGCACCCAGCACCCCGAGCACTGAGCCTGAGCACCCTGAGTACAGAGCACTGAGCACCCTGAGTACTGAGCACCGAGCACCCTGAGTACTGAGTACCCAGCACCCCGAGCACTGAGCACCGAGCACCCTGAGTAGTGAGCACCCAGCACCGTGAACACTGAGCACCCAGCACCCTGAGTACTGAGCACCCAGCACCCTGAGCACTGAGCACCCAGCACCCTGAGTACAGAGCACCCAGCACCCTGAGCACTGAGCACCCAGCACGCTGAGTACTGAGCACCCAGCACCCCGAGCACTGAGCACCCAGCACCCCGAGAATGAGCACCCAGCACCCCGAGTACTGAGCACCGAGCACCCTGAGCACTGAGTACCCAGCACGCTGAGCACTGAGCACCCAGCACCCTGAGTACTGAGCACCCAGCACCCTGAGTACTGAGCCCCGAGCACCCTGTGCACTGAGCAACCAGCACCCTGAGCACTGAGCACCCAGCACCCTGAGCACTGAGCACCCAGCACCCTGAGCACTGAGCACCCAGCACCCTGAGCACTGAGCACACAGCACCCTGAGCACTGAGCACCCAGCACCCTGAGCACTGAGCACACAGCACCCTGAGTACTGAGCACCCAGGACCCTGAGTACTGAGCACTGAGCACGCAGCACCCCGAGCACTGAGCACCCAGCAACCTGAGTACTGAGCACTGAGCACCAAGCACCCCGAGCACTGAGCACCCAGCACCCTGAGCACTGAGCACCCAGCACCCGAGTACTGAGCACCCAGCACAATGAGTACTGAGGACCCAGCTCCCGAGTACAGAGCACCCAGCACCCTGAGTACTGAGCACCCAGCAACCCGAGTACTGAGCACACAGCACCCCGAGTACTGAGCACCCAGCACCCTGAGTACTGAGCACCCAGCACCCCGAGCACTGAGCACCCAGCACCCCGAGCACTGAGCACCCAGCACCCTGAGTACTGAGCACCCAGCACCCTGAGCACTGAGCACCCAGCACCCTGAGCACTGAGCACCCAGCACCCTGAGCACTGAGCACCCAGCACCCTGTGCACTGAGCACCCAGCACCCTGAGTAGTGAGCACCCAACGTACTGAGCACCGAGCACCCCGAGCACTGAGCACCCAGCACCCTGAGTACTGAGCAACCAGCACCCCGAGCACTGAGCACCCAGCACCCTGGGTACTGAGCTCCGAGCACCCCGAGCACTGAGCACCCAGCGCCCCGAGCACTGAGCACCGAGCACCCTGAGCACTGAGCACCCAGCACCCTGAGTACTGAGCAACCAGCACCCCGAGCACTGAGCACCCAGCACCCTGATCACTGAGCACCCAGCACACTGAGCACTGATCACCCAGCACACTGAGCACTGAGCACCCAGCACCCTGAGTACTGAGCACCCAGCACCCTGAGTACTGAGCACTCAGCACCCTGAGTACTGAGCACCGAGCACCCCAAGCACTGAGCACCCAGCACCCTGAGCACTGAGCACCCTGAGGTCTGAGCACCCAGCACCCTGAGCACTGAACACCCAGCACCCTGAGTACTGAGCACCGATCACCCTGAGCACTGAGCACCCAGAACCCCGAGCACTGAGCACCCAGCACCCTGAGTACTGAGCACCCAGCACCCCGAGCACTGAGCACCCAGCACCCTGAGTACTGAGCACCCTGAGTACTGAGCACCGATCACCCTGAGCACTGAGCTCCCAGAACCCTGAGTACTGAGCACCCAGCACCGTGAACACTGAGCACCCAGCACCCTGAGTACTGAGCACCCAGCACCCTGAGCACTGAGCACCCAGCACCCTGAGTACTGAGCACCCAGCACCCTGAGCACTGAGCACCCAGCACCCTGAGTACTGAGCACCCAGCACCCTGAGCACTGAGCACCCAGCACCCTGAGCACTGAGCACCCAGCACCCTGAGTACTGAGCACCGATCACCCTGAGAACTGAGCACCCAGATCCCCGAGCACTGAGCACCCAGCACCCTGAGTACTGAGCAACCAGCACCCCGAGCACTGAGCACCCAGCACCCTGAGTACTGAGCACCATGAGTACTGAGCACCGATCACCCTGAGCACTGAGCTCCCAGAACCCTGAGTACTGAGCACCCAGCACCGTGAACACTGAGCACCCAGCACCCTGAGTACTGAGCACCCAGCACCCTGAGCACTGAGCACCCAGCACCCTGAGTACTGAGCACCCAGCACCCTGAGCACTGAGCACCCAGCACGCTGAGTACTGAGCACCCAGCACCCCGAGCACTGAGCACCCAGCACCCCGAGAATGAGCACCCAGCACCCCGAGTACTGAGCACCGAGCACCCTGAGCACTGAGTACCCAGCACGCTGAGCACTGAGCACCCAGCACCCTGAGTACTGAGCACCCAGCACCCTGAGTACTGAGCCCCGAGCACCCTGTGCACTGAGCAACCAGCACCCTGAGCACTGAGCACCCAGCACCCTGAGCACTGAGCACCCAGCACCCTGAGCACTGAGCACCCAGCACCCTGAGCACTGAGCACACAGCACCCTGAGCACTGAGCACCCAGCACCCTGAGCACTGAGCACACAGCACCCTGAGTACTGAGCACCCAGGACCCTGAGTACTGAGCACTGAGCACGCAGCACCCCGAGCACTGAGCAACCAGCAACCTGAGTACTGAGCACTGAGCACCCAGCACCCCGAGCACTGAGCACCCAGCACCCTGAGCACTGAGCACCCAGCACCCGAGTACTGAGCACCCAGCACAATGAGTACTGAGGACCCAGCTCCCGAGTACAGAGCACCCAGCACCCTGAGTACTGAGCACCCAGCAACCCGAGTACTGAGCACCCAGCACCCCGAGTACTGAGCACCCAGCACCCTGAGTACTGAGCACCCAGCACCCCGAGCACTGAGCACCCAGCACCCCGAGCACTGAGCACCCAGCACCCTGAGTACTGAGCAACCAGCACCCCGAGCACTGAGCACCCAGCACCCTGATCACTGAGCACCCAGCACACTGAGCACTGATCACCCAGCACACTGAGCACTGAGCACCCAGCACCCTGAATACTGAGCACCCAGCACCCTGAGTACTGAGCACTCAGCACCCTGAGTACTGAGCACCGAGCACCCCAAGCACTGAGCACCCAGCGCCCTGAGCACTGAGCACCCTGAGGTCTGAGCACCCAGCACCCTGAGCACTGAACACCCAGCACCCTGAGTACTGAGCACCGATCACCCTGAGCACTGAGCACCCAGAACCCCGAGCACTGAGCACCCAGCACCCTGAGTACTGAGCACCCAGCACCCCGAGCACTGAGCACCCAGCACCCTGAGTACTGAGCACCCTGAGTACTGAGCACCGATCACCCTGAGCACTGAGCTCCCAGAACCCTGAGTACTGAGCACCCAGCACCGTGAACACTGAGCACCCAGCACCCTGAGTACTGAGCACCCAGCACCCTGAGCACTGAGCACCCAGCACCCTGAGCACTGAGCACCCAGCACGCTGATTACTGAGCACCCAGCACCCCGAGCACTGAGCACCCAGCACCCCGAGATTGAGCACCCAGCACCCCGAGTACTGAGCACCGAGCACCCTGAGCACTGAGTACCCAGCACGCTGAGCACTGAGCACCCAGCACCCTGAGTACTGAGCACCCAGCACCCTGAGTACTGAGCCCCGAGCACCCTGAGCACTGAGCAACCAGCACCCCGAGTACTGAGCACCCAGCACCCTGAGCACTGAGCACCCAGCACCTTGAGTACTGAGCACCCAGCACCCTGAGTACTGAACACCCAGCACCCTGAGCACTGAGCACTGAGCACCCTGAGCCCTGAGTACTGAGCACCGAGCACCCCGAGAACTGAGCACCCAGCACCCGGAGTACTGAGCACCCAGCACCCTGAGTACTGAGCACACAGCACCCCGAGAATGAGCACCCAGCACCCAGCGTACTGAGCACCGAGCACCCCGAGCACTGAGCACCCAGCACCCTGAGTACTGAGCACCCAGCACCCCGAGCACTGAGCACCCAGCACCCTGAGTACTGAGCACCCAGCGTACAGAGCACCGAGCACCGAGCACCCTGAGTACTGAGCACCCAGCACTCTGAGCACTGAGCACCCAGCACACTGAGCACTGAGCACCCAGCACCCCGAGCACTGAGCACCCAGCACCCCGAGCACTGAGCCTGAGCACCCTGAGTACAGAGCACTGAGCACCCTGAGTACTGAGCACCGAGCACCCTGAGTACTGAGTACCCAGCACCCCGAGCACTGAGCACCGAGCACCCTGAGTAGTGAGCACCCAGCACCGTGAACACTGAGCACCCAGCACCCTGAGTACTGAGCACCCAGCACCCTGAGCACTGAGCACCCAGCACCCTGAGTACAGAGCACCCAGCACCCTGAGCACTGAGCACCCAGCACGCTGAGTACTGAGCACCCAGCACCCCGAGCACTGAGCACCCAGCACCCCGAGAATGAGCACCCAGCACCCCGAGTACTGAGCACCGAGCACCCTGAGCACTGAGTACCCAGCACGCTGAGCACTGAGCACCCAGCACCCTGAGTACTGAGCACCCAGCACCCTGAGTACTGAGCCCCGAGCACCCTGTGCACTGAGCAACCAGCACCCTGAGCACTGAGCACCCAGCACCCTGAGCACTGAGCACCCAGCACCCTGAGCACTGAGCACCCAGCACCCTGAGCACTGAGCACACAGCACCCTGAGCACTGAGCACCCAGCACCCTGAGCACTGAGCACACAGCACCCTGAGTACTGAGCACCCAGGACCCTGAGTACTGAGCACTGAGCACGCAGCACCCCGAGCACTGAGCACCCAGCAACCTGAGTACTGAGCACTGAGCACCAAGCACCCCGAGCACTGAGCACCCAGCACCCTGAGCACTGAGCACCCAGCACCCGAGTACTGAGCACCCAGCACAATGAGTACTGAGGACCCAGCTCCCGAGTACAGAGCACCCAGCACCCTGAGTACTGAGCACCCAGCAACCCGAGTACTGAGCACACAGCACCCCGAGTACTGAGCACCCAGCACCCTGAGTACTGAGCACCCAGCACCCCGAGCACTGAGCACCCAGCACCCCGAGCACTGAGCACCCAGCACCCTGAGTACTGAGCACCCAGCACCCTGAGCACTGAGCACCCAGCACCCTGAGCACTGAGCACCCAGCACCCTGAGCACTGAGCACCCAGCACCCTGTGCACTGAGCACCCAGCACCCTGAGTAGTGAGCACCCAACGTACTGAGCACCGAGCACCCCGAGCACTGAGCACCCAGCACCCTGAGTACTGAGCAACCAGCACCCCGAGCACTGAGCACCCAGCACCCTGGGTACTGAGCTCCGAGCACCCCGAGCACTGAGCACCCAGCGCCCCGAGCACTGAGCACCGAGCACCCTGAGCACTGAGCACCCAGCACCCTGAGTACTGAGCAACCAGCACCCCGAGCACTGAGCACCCAGCACCCTGATCACTGAGCACCCAGCACACTGAGCACTGATCACCCAGCACACTGAGCACTGAGCACCCAGCACCCTGAGTACTGAGCACCCAGCACCCTGAGTACTGAGCACTCAGCACCCTGAGTACTGAGCACCGAGCACCCCAAGCACTGAGCACCCAGCACCCTGAGCACTGAGCACCCTGAGGTCTGAGCACCCAGCACCCTGAGCACTGAACACCCAGCACCCTGAGTACTGAGCACCGATCACCCTGAGCACTGAGCACCCAGAACCCCGAGCACTGAGCACCCAGCACCCTGAGTACTGAGCACCCAGCACCCCGAGCACTGAGCACCCAGCACCCTGAGTACTGAGCACCCTGAGTACTGAGCACCGATCACCCTGAGCACTGAGCTCCCAGAACCCTGAGTACTGAGCACCCAGCACCGTGAACACTGAGCACCCAGCACCCTGAGTACTGAGCACCCAGCACCCTGAGCACTGAGCACCCAGCACCCTGAGTACTGAGCACCCAGCACCCTGAGCACTGAGCACCCAGCACGCTGAGTACTGAGCACCCAGCACCCCGAGCACTGAGCACCCAGCACCCCGAGAATGAGCACCCAGCACCCCGAGTACTGAGCACCGAGCACCCTGAGCACTGAGTACTGAGCACCGAGCACCCCGAGAACTGAGCACCCAGCACCCGGAGTACTGAGCACCCAGCACCCTGAGTACTGAGCACACAGCACCCCGAGAATGAGCACCCAGCACCCAGCGTACTGAGCACCGAGCACCCCGAGCACTGAGCACCCAGCACCCTGAGTACTGAGCACCCAGCACCCCGAGCACTGAGCACCCAGCACCCTGAGTACTGAGCACCCAGCGTACAGAGCACCGAGCACCGAGCACCCTGAGTACTGAGCACCCAGCACTCTGAGCACTGAGCACCCAGCACACTGAGCACTGAGCACCCAGCACCCCGAGCACTGAGCACCCAGCACCCCGAGCACTGAGCCTGAGCACCCTGAGTACTGAGCACTGAGCACCCTGAGTACTGAGCACCGAGCACCCTGAGTACTGAGCACCCAGCACCCCGAGCACTGAACACCGAGCACCCTGAGTAGTGAGCACCCAGCACCCTGAGCACTGAGCACCCAGCACAACGAGTACTGAGCACCCAGCACCCTGATTACTGAGCACCAAGAACCCCGAGCACTGAGCACCCAGCACCCCGAGCACTGAGCACCCAGCACCCTGAGTACTAAGCACCCAGCACCCTGAGTACTGAGCACCCTGCACCCTGAGTACTGAGCACCCAGCACACTGAGTACTGAGCACCCAGCGTACTGAGCACCGAGCACCCCGAGCACTGAGCACCCAGCACCCTGAGTACTGAGCACCCAGCATACTGAGCACCGAGCACCCAGCACCCTGAGTACTGAGCACCCAGCACCCTGAGCACTGAGCACCCAGCACCCTGAGCACTGAGCCCCCAGCACCCTGAGTACTGAGCACCCAACGTACTGAGCACCGAGCACCCTGAGCACTGAGCACCCAGCACCCTGAGTACTGAGCACCCAGCACCACGAGCACTGAGCACCCAGCACCCTGATCACTGAGCACCCAGCACACTGAGCACTGATCACCCAGCACACTGAGCACTGAGCACCGAGCACCCCGAGCACTGAGCACCCAGCACCCTGAGTACTGAGCACTCAGCACCCTGAGTACTGAACACCGAGCACCCCGAGCACTGAGCACCCAGCACCCTGAGCACTGAGCACCCTGAGGACTGAGCACCCAGCACCCTGAGCACTGAGCACCCAGCACCCTGAGTACTGAGCACCGATCACCCTGAGCACTGAGCACCCAGAACCCCGAGCACTGAGCACCCAGCACCCAGAGTATTGAGCACCCAGCACCCCGAGCACTGAGCACCCAACACCCTGAGCAATGAGCACCCTGAGTACTGAGCACCCAACACCTTGAGCACTGAGCACCGAGCACCCCGAGAACTGAGCACCCAGCACCCGGAGTACTGAGCACCCAGCACCCTGCGTACTAAGCACCGAGCACCCTGAGTACTGAGCACCCAGCACCCTGAGCACTGAACATACAGCACCCTGAGTACTGAGCACCTTGAGCACTGAGCACCCAGCACCCTGAGTACTGAGCACCGAGCACCCCGAGCACTTAGCACCCAGCACCCCGAGCACTGAGCACCCAGCACCCCGAGCACTGAGCACCCAGCACCCTGAGCACTGAGCACCCAGCACCCTGAGCACTGAGCACACAGCACCCTGAGCACTGAGCACCCAGCACCCTGAGTACTGAGCACTGAGCACCCAGCACCCTGATTTCTGAGCACTGAGCACCCAGCACACCGAGCACTGAGCACCCAGCACCCTGAGCACTGAGCACCCAGCTCACGAGTACAGAGCACCCAGCACCCTGAGTACTGAGCACCCAGCACCCCGAGTACTGAGCACCCAGCACCCCGAGTACTGAGCACCCAGCACCCTGAGTACTGAGCACCCAGCACCCTGAGCACTGAGCACCCAGCACCCCGAGCACTGAGCACCCAGCACCGTGAGTACTGAGCACCCAGCACCCTGAGCACTGAGCACCCAGCACCCTGAGCACTGAGCACCCAGCACCCTGAGCACTGAGCAGCCAGCACCCTGAGTAGTGAGCACCCAACGTACTGAGCACCGAGCACCCCGAGCGCTGAGCACCCAGCACCCTGAGTACTGAGCACCGATCACCCCGAGCACTGAGCACCCAGCACCCTGAGTACTGAGCTCCGAGCACCCCGAGCACTGAGCACCCAGAACCCTGAGCACTGAGCACCCAGCACGCTGAGTACTGAGCACCCAGCACCCCGAGCACTGAGCACCCAGCACCCCGAGAATGAGCACCCAGCACCCCGAGTACTGAGCACCGAGCACCCTGAGCACTGAGTACCCAGCACGCTGAGCACTGAGCACCCAGCACCCTGAGTACTGAGCACCCAGCACCCTGAGTACTGAGCCCCGAGCACCCTGAGTACTGAGCACCCAGCACCCCGAGCACTGAGCACCCAGCACCCTGAGTACTGAGCACCCTGAGTACTGAGCACCGATCACCCTGAGCACTGAGCTCCCAGAACCCTGAGTACTGAGCACCCAGCACCGTGAACACTGAGCACCCAGCACCCTGAGTACTGAGCACCCAGCACCCTGAGCACTGAGCACCCAGCACCCTGAGTACTGAGCACCCAGCACCCTGAGCACTGAGCACCCAGCACGCTGAGTACTGAGCACCCAGCACCCCGAGCACTGAGCACCCAGCACCCCGAGAATGAGCACCCAGCACCCCGAGTACTGAGCACCGAGCACCCTGAGCACTGAGTACCCAGCACGCTGAGCACTGAGCACCCAGCACCCTGAGTACTGAGCACCCAGCACCCTGAGTACTGAGCCCCGAGCACCCTGAGCACTGAGCAACCAGCACCCCGAGTACTGAGCACCCAGCACCCTGAGCACTGAGCACCCAGCACCTTGAGTACTGAGCACCCAGCACCCTGAGTACTGAACACCCAGCACCCTGAGCACTGAGCACTGAGCACCCTGAGCCCTGAGTACTGAGCACCGAGCACCCCGAGAACTGAGCACCCAGCACCCGGAGTACTGAGCACCCAGCACCCTGAGTACTGAGCACACAGCACCCCGAGAATGAGCACCCAGCACCCAGTGTACTGAGCACCGAGCACCCCGAGCACTGAGCACCCAGCACCCTGAGTACTGAGCACCCAGCACCCCGAGCACTGAGCACCCAGCACCCTGAGTACTGAGCACCCAGCGTACAGAGCACCGAGCACCGAGCACCCTGAGTACTGAGCACCCAGCACTCTGAGCACTGAGCACCCAGCACACTGAGCACTGAGCACCCAGCACCCCGAGCACTGAGCACCCAGCACCCCGAGCACTGAGCCTGAGCACCCTGAGTACTGAGCACTGAGCACCCTGAGTACTGAGCACCGAGCACCCTGAGTACTGAGCACCCAGCACCCCGAGCACTGAGCACCGAGCACCCTGAGTAGTGAGCACCCAGCACCCTGAGCACTGAGCACCCAGCACAACGAGTACTGAGCACCCAGCACCCTGATTACTGAGCACCAAGAACCCCGAGCACTGAGCACCCAGCACCCCGAGCACTGAGCACCCAGCACCCTGAGTACTAAGCACCCAGCACCCTGAGTACTGAGCACCCTGCACCCTGAGTACTGAGCACCCATCACACTGAGTACTGAGCACCCAGCGTACTGAGCACCGAGCACCCCGAGCACTGAGCACCCAGCACCCTGAGTACTGAGCACCCAGCATACTGAGCACCGAGCACCCAGCACCCTGAGTACTGAGCACCCAGCACCCTGAGCACTGAGCACCCAGCACCCTGAGCACTGAGCCCCCAGCACCCTGAGTACTGAGCACCCAACGTACTGAGCACCGAGCACCCTGAGCACTGAGCACCCAGCACCCTGAGTACTGAGCACCCAGCACCACGAGCACTGAGCACCCAGCACCCTGATCACTGAGCACCCAGCACACTGAGCACTGATCACCCAGCACACTGAGCACTGAGCACCGAGCACCCCGAGCACTGAGCACCCAGAACCCTGAGTACTGAGCACTCAGCACCCTGAGTACTGAGCACCGAGCACCCCGAGCACTGAGCACCCAGCACCCTGAGCACTGAGCACCCTGAGGACTGAGCACCCAGCACCCTGAGCACTGAGCACCCAGCACCCTGAGTACTGAGCACCGATCACCCTGAGCACTGAGCACCCAGAACCCCGAGCACTGAGCACCCAGCACCCTGAGTACTGAGCACCCAGCACCCCGAGCACTGAGCACCCAACACCCTGAGCAATGAGCACCCTGAGTACTGAGCACCCAACACCTTGAGCACTGAGCACCGAGCACCCCGAGAACTGAGCACCCAGCACCCGGAGTACTGAGCACCCAGCACCCTGCGTACTAAGCACCGAGCACCCTGAGTACTGAGCACCCAGCACCCTGAGCACTGAACATACAGCACCCTGAGTACTGAGCACCTTGAGCACTGAGCACCCAGCACCCTGAGTACTGAGCACCGAGCACCCCGAGCACTTAGCACCCAGCACCCCGAGCACTGAGCACCCAGCACCCCGAGCACTGAGCACCCAGCACCCTGAGCACTGAGCACCCAGCACCCTGAGCACTGAGCACACAGCACCCTGAGCACTGAGCACCCAGCACCCTGAGTACTGAGCACTGAGCACCCAGCACCCTGATTACTGAGCACTGAGCACCCAGCACACCGAGCACTGAGCACCCAGCACCCTGAGCACTGAGCACCCAGCTCACGAGTACAGAGCACCCAGCACCCTGAGTACTGAGCACCCAGCACCCCGAGTACTGAGCACCCAGCACCCCGAGTACTGAGCACCCAGCACCCTGAGTACTGAGCACCCAGCACCCTGAGCACTGAGCACCCAGCACCCCGAGCACTGAGCACCCAGCACCCTGAGTACTGAGCACCCAGCACCCTGAGCACTGAGCACCCAGCACCCTGAGCACTGAGCACCCAGCACCCTGAGCACTGAGCAGCCAGCACCCTGAGTAGTGAGCACCCAACGTACTGAGCACCGAGCACCCCGAGCGCTGAGCACCCAGCACCCTGAGTACTGAGCACCGATCACCCCGAGCACTGAGCACCCAGCACCCTGAGTACTGAGCTCCGAGCACCCCGAGCACTGAGCACCCAGAACCCTGAGCACTGAGCACCCAGCACGCTGAGTACTGAGCACCCAGCACCCCGAGCACTGAGCACCCAGCACCCCGAGAATGAGCACCCAGCACCCCGAGTACTGAGCACCGAGCACCCTGAGCACTGAGTACCCAGCACGCTGAGCACTGAGCACCCAGCACCCTGAGTACTGAGCACCCAGCACCCTGAGTACTGAGCCCCGAGCACCCTGAGCACTGAGCAACCAGCACCCCGAGTACTGAGCACCCAGCACCCTGAGCACTGAGCACCCAGCACCTTGAGTACTGAGCACCCAGCACCCTGAGTACTGAACACCCAGCACCCTGAGCACTGAGCACTGAGCACCCTGAGCCCTGAGTACTGAGCACCGAGCACCCCGAGAACTGAGCACCCAGCACCCGGAGTACTGAGCACCCAGCACCCTGAGTACTGAGCACACAGCACCCCGAGAATGAGCACCCAGCACCCAGCGTACTGAGCACCGAGCACCCCGAGCACTGAGCACCCAGCACCCTGAGTACTGAGCACCCAGCACCCCGAGCACTGAGCACCCAGCACCCTGAGTACTGAGCACCCAGCGTACAGAGCACCGAGCACCGAGCACCCTGAGTACTGAGCACCCAGCACTCTGAGCACTGAGCACCCAGCACACTGAGCACTGAGCACCCAGCACCCCGAGCACTGAGCACCCAGCACCCCGAGCACTGAGCCTGAGCAACCTGAGTACTGAGCACTGAGCACCCTGAGTACTGAGCACCGAGCACCCTGAGTACTGAGCACCCAGCACCCCGAGCACTGAGCACCGAGCACCCTGAGTAGTGAGCACCCAGCACCCTGAGCACTGAGCACCCAGCACAACGAGTACTGAGCACCCAGCACCCTGATTACTGAGCACCAAGAACCCCGAGCACTGAGCACCCAGCACCCCGAGCACTGAGCACCCAGCACCCTGAGTACTAAGCACCCAGCACCCTGAGTACTGAGCACCCTGCACCCTGAGTACTGAGCACCCAGCACACTGAGTACTGAGCACCCAGCGTACTGAGCACCGAGCACCCCGAGCACTGAGCACCCAGCACCCTGAGTACTGAGCACCCAGCATACTGAGCACCGAGCACCCAGCACCCTGAGTACTGAGCACCCAGCACCCTGAGCACTGAGCACCCAGCACCCTGAGCACTGAGCCCCCAGCACCCTGAGTACTGAGCACCCAACGTACTGAGCACCGAGCACCCTGAGCACTGAGCACCCAGCACCCTGAGTACTGAGCACCCAGCACCACGAGCACTGAGCACCCAGCACCCTGATCACTGAGCACCCAGCACACTGAGCACTGATCACCCAGCACACTGAGCACTGAGCACCCAGCACCCTGAGTACTGAGCACCCAGCACCCTGAGTACTGAGCACTCAGCACCCTGAGTACTGAGCACCGAGCACCCCGAGCACTGAGCACCCAGCACCCTGAGCACTGAGCACCCTGAGGACTGAGCACCCAGCACCCTGAGCACTGAGCACCCAGCACCCTGAGTACTGAGCACCGATCACCCTGAGCACTGAGCACCCAGAACCCCGAGTACTGAGCACCCAGCACCCTGAGTACTGAGCACCCAGCACCCCGAGCACTGAGCACCCAACACCCTGAGCAATGAGCACCCTGAGTACTGAGCACCCAACACCTTGAGCACTGAGCACCGAGCACCCCGAGAACTGAGCACCCAGCACCCGGAGTACTGAGCACCCAGCACCCTGCGTACTAAGCACCGAGCACCCTGAGTACTGAGCACCCAGCACCCTGAGCACTGAACATACAGCACCCTGAGTACTGAGCACCTTGAGCACTGAGCACCCAGCACCCTGAGTACTGAGCACCGAGCACCCCGAGCACTTAGCACCCAGCACCCCGAGCACTGAGCACCCAGCACCCCGAGCACTGAGCACCCAGCACCCCGAGCACTGAGCACCCAGCACCCTGAGCACTGAGCACCCAGCACCCTGAGCACTGAGCACACAGCACCCTGAGCACTGAGCACACAGCACCCTGAGTACTGAGCACTGAGCACCCAGCACCCTGATTACTGAGCACTGAGCACCCAGCACACCGAGCACTGAGCACCCAGCACCCTGAGCACTGAGCACCCAGCTCCCGAGTACAGAGCACCCAGCACCCTGAGTACTGAGCACCCAGCACCCCGAGTACTGAGCACCCAGCACCCCGAGTACTGAGCACCCAGCACCCTGAGTACTGAGCACCCAGCACCCTGAGCACTGAGCACCCAGCACCCCGAGCACTGAGCACCCAGCACCCTGAGTACTGAGCACCCAGCACCCTGAGCACTGAGCACCCAGCACCCTGAGCACTGAGCACCCAGCACCCTGAGCACTGAGCAGCCAGCACCCTGAGTAGTGAGCACCCAACGTACTGA
The DNA here is from genome assembly GCF_018167655.1 of Microtus oregoni. NCBI lineage: Eukaryota > Metazoa > Chordata > Mammalia > Rodentia > Cricetidae > Microtus > Microtus oregoni. Next base: position 9,391,484 of record NW_024543811.1, on the reverse strand, counting down.
GCACCGAGCACCCCGAGCGCTGAGCACCCAGCACCCTGAGTACTGAGCACCGATCACCCCGAGCACTGAGCACCCAGCACCCTGAGTACTGAGCTCCGAGCACCCCGAGCACTGAGCAACCAGCACCCTGAGTACTGAGCACCGATCACCCCGAGCACTGAGCACCCAGAACCCTGAGCACTGAGCCCCCAGCACCCTGAGTACTGAGCACCCAGCACCCTGAGTACTGAGCACCGAGCACCCCGAGCACTGAGCACCCAGCACCGTGAGTACTGAGCACCCAGCACCCTGAGTACTGAGCACCCAGCACCCTGAGTACTGAACACCCAGCACCCTGAGCACTGAGCACTGAGCACCCTGAGCACTGAGCACCCAGCACAATGAGCACTGAGCACCCAGCACCTTGAGTACTGAGCACCGAGCACCCCGAGCACTGAGCACCCAGCACCCTGAGTACTGAGCACCCAGCACCCTGAGCACTGAGCACCCAGTACCCTGAGCACTGAGCACCCAGCACCCCGAGCACTGTTCACCCAGCACCCTGAGTTCTGAGCACCTAGCACCCTGAGCACTGAGCACCCAGCACCCTGTGTACTGAGCACCCAGCACCCTGAGTATTGAGCAACCAGCACCCTGAGCACTGAGCACCGAGCACCCAGCACCCTGAGCACTGAGCACCCAGCACCCCGAGCACTGAACACCCAGCACCCCGAGCACTGAGCACCCAGCACTCTGAGCACTGAGCACCCTGTGGACTGAACACCCAGCACCCTGAGCACTGAGCACCCAGCACCCTGAGTACTGAGCACCGATCACCCTGAGCACTGAGCACCCAGCACCCCGAGCACTGAGAACCCAGCACCCTGAGTACTGAGCTCCCAGCACCCCGAGCACTGAGCACCCAGTACCCTGAGTACTGAGCACCCTGAGTCCTGAGCACCGATCACCCTGAGCACTGAGCTCCCAGCACCCTGAGTACTGAGCACCCAGCACCCTGAGCACTGAGCACCCAGCACCCTGAGTACTGAGCACCCAGCACCCTGAGCACTGAGCACCCAGCACCCTGAGTACTGAGTACCCAGCACCCTGAGCACTGAGCACCCAGCACCCTGAGTACTGAGCACCGAGCACCCTGAGTACTGATCACCCAGCACCCTGAGCACTGAGCACCCAGCACCCTGAGTACTGAGCACCCAGCACCCTGAGCACTGAGCACCCAGCACCCTGAGCACTGAGCACCCAGCACCCTGAGCACTGAGCAGCCAGCACCCTGAGTAGTGAGCACCCAACGTACTGAGCACCGAGCACCCCGAGCGCTGAGCACCCAGCACCCTGAGTACTGAGCTCCGAGCACCCCGAGCACTGAGCACCCAGAACCCTGAGCACTGAGCACCCAGCACGCTGAGTACTGAGCACCCAGCACCCCGAGCACTGAGCACCCAGCACCCCGAGAATGAGCACCCAGCACCCCGAGTACTGAGCACCGAGCACCCTGAGCACTGAGTACCCAGCACGCTGAGCACTGAGCACCCAGCACCCTGAGTACTGAGCACCCAGCACCCTGAGTACTGAGCCCCGAGCACCCTGAGCACTGAGCAACCAGCACCCCGAGTACTGAGCACCCAGCACCCTGAGCACTGAGCACCCAGCACCTTGAGTACTGAGCACCCAGCACCCTGAGTACTGAACACCCAGCACCCTGAGCACTGAGCACTGAGCACCCTGAGCCCTGAGTACTGAGCACCGAGCACTCCGAGAACTGAGCACCCAGCACCCGGAGTACTGAGCACCCAGCACCCTGAGTACTGAGCACACAGCACCCCGAGAATGAGCACCCAGCACCCAGCGTACTGAGCACCGAGCACCCCGAGCACTGAGCACCCAGCACCCTGAGTACTGAGCACCCAGCACCCCGAGCACTGAGCACCCAGCACCCTGAGTACTGAGCACCCAGCGTACAGAGCACCGAGCACCGAGCACCCTGAGTACTGAGCACCCAGCACTCTGAGCACTGAGCACCCAGCACACTGAGCACTGAGCACCCAGCACCCCGAGCACTGAGCACCCAGCACCCCGAGCACTGAGCCTGAGCAACCTGAGTACTGAGCACTGAGCACCCTGAGTACTGAGCACCGAGCACCCTGAGTACTGAGCACCCAGCACCCCGAGCACTGAGCACCGAGCACCCTGAGTAGTGAGCACCCAGCACCCTGAGCACTGAGCACCCAGCACAACGAGTACTGAGCACCCAGAACCCTGATTACTGAGCACCAAGAACCCCGAGCACTGAGCACCCAGCACCCCGAGCACTGAGCACCCAGCACCCTGAGTACTAAGCACCCAGCACCCTGAGTACTGAGCACCCTGCACCCTGAGTACTGAGCACCCAGCACACTGAGTACTGAGCACCCAGCGTACTGAGCACCGAGCACCCCGAGCACTGAGCACCCAGCACCCTGAGTACTGAGCACCCAGCATACTGAGCACCGAGCACCCAGCACCCTGAGTACTGAGCACCCAGCACCCTGAGCACTGAGCACCCAGCACCCTGAGCACTGAGCCCCCAGCACCCTGAGTACTGAGCACCCAACGTACTGAGCACCGAGCACCCTGAGCACTGAGCACCCAGCACCCTGAGTACTGAGCACCCAGCACCACGAGCACTGAGCACCCAGCACCCTGATCACTGAGCACCCAGCACACTGAGCACTGATCACCCAGCACACTGAGCACTGAGCACCCAGCACCCTGAGTACTGAGCACCCAGCACCCTGAGTACTGAGCACTCAGCACCCTGAGTACTGAGCACCGAGCACCCCGAGCACTGAGCACCCAGCACCCTGAGCACTGAGCACCCTGAGGACTGAGCACCCAGCACCCTGAGCACTGAGCACCCAGCACCCTGAGTACTGAGCACCGATCACCCTGAGCACTGAGCACCCAGAACCCCGAGTACTGAGCACCCAGCACCCTGAGTACTGAGCACCCAGCACCCCGAGCACTGAGCACCCAACACCCTGAGCAATGAGCACCCTGAGTACTGAGCACCCAACACCTTGAGCACTGAGCACCGAGCACCCCGAGAACTGAGCACCCAGCACCCGGAGTACTGAGCACCCAGCACCCTGCGTACTAAGCACCGAGCACCCTGAGTACTGAGCACCCAGCACCCTGAGCACTGAACATACAGCACCCTGAGTACTGAGCACCTTGAGCACTGAGCACCCAGCACCCTGAGTACTGAGCACCGAGCACCCCGAGCACTTAGCACCCAGCACCCCGAGCACTGAGCACCCAGCACCCCGAGCACTGAGCACCCAGCACCCTGAGCACTGAGCACCCAGCACCCTGAGCACTGAGCACACAGCACCCTGAGCACTGAGCACCCAGCACCCTGAGTACTGAGCACTGAGCACCCAGCACCCTGATTACTGAGCACTGAGCACCCAGCACACCGAGCACTGAGCACCCAGCACCCTGAGCACTGAGCACCCAGCTCCCGAGTACAGAGCACCCAGCACCCTGAGTACTGAGCACCCAGCACCCCGAGTACTGAGCACCCAGCACCCCGAGTACTGAGCACCCAGCACCCTGAGTACTGAGCACCCAGCACCCTGAGCACTGAGCACCCAGCACCCCGAGCACTGAGCACCCAGCACCCTGAGTACTGAGCACCCAGCACCCTGAGCACTGAGCACCCAGCACCCTGAGCACTGAGCACCCAGCACCCTGAGCACTGAGCAGCCAGCACCCTGAGTAGTGAGCACCCAACGTACTGAGCACCGAGCACCCCGAGCGCTGAGCACCCAGCACCCTGAGTACTGAGCACCGATCACCCCGAGCACTGAGCACTCAGCACCCTGAGTACTGAGCTCCGAGCACCCCGAGCACTGAGCAACCAGCACCCTGAGTACTGAGCACCGATCACCCCGAGCACTGAGCACCCAGAACCCTGAGCACTGAGCCCCCAGCACCCTGAGTACTGAGCACCCAGCACCCTGAGTACTGAGCACCGAGCACCCCGAGCACTGAGCACCCAGCACCCTGAGTACTGAGCACCCAGCACCCTGAGTACTGAGCACCCAGCACCCTGAGTACTGAACACCCAGCACCCTGAGCACTGAGCAATGAGCACCCTGAGCACTGAGCACCCAGCACAATGAGCACTGAGCACCCAGCACCTTGAGTACTGAGCACCGAGCACCCCGAGCACTGAGCACCCAGCACCCTGAGTACTGAGCACCCAGCACCCTGAGCACTGAGCACCCAGTACCCTGAGCACTGAGCACCCAGCACCCCGAGCACTGATCACCCAGCACCCTGAGTTCTGAGCACCTAGCACCCTGAGCACTGAGCACCCAGCATCCTGTGTACTGAGCACCCAGCACCCTGAGTATTGAGCAACCAGCACCCTGAGCACTGAGCACCGAGCACCCAGCACCCTGAGCACTGAGCACCCAGCACCCCGAGCACTGAACACCCAGCACCCCGAGCACTGAGCACCCAGCACTCTGAGCACTGAGCACCCTGTGGACTGAACACCCAGCACCCTGAGCACTGAGCACCCAGCACCCTGAGTACTGAGCACCGATCACCCTGAGCACTGAGCACCCAGCACCCCGAGCACTGAGAACCCAGCACCCTGAGTACTGAGCTCCCAGCACCCCGAGCACTGAGCACCCAGTACCCTGAGTACTGAGCACCCTGAGTCCTGAGCACCGATCACCCTGAGCACTGAGCTCCCAGCACCCTGAGTACTGAGCACCCAGCACCCTGAGCACTGAGCACCCAGCACCCTGAGTACTGAGCACCCAGCACCCTGAGCACTGAGCACCCAGCACCCTGAGTACTGAGTACCCAGCACCCTGAGCACTGAGCACCCAGCACCCTGAGTACTGAGCACCGAGCACCCTGAGTACTGAGCACCCAGCAACCTTAGTACTGAGCACCCAGCACCCTGAGCACTGAGCACCCAGCACCCTGAGTACTGAGCAGCCAGCACCACCCTCAGCACTTAGCACCCAGCACCCCGAGCACTGAGCACCCAGCACCTTGAGCACTGAGCACCCAGCACCCCGAGTACTGAGTACCCAGCACCCCGAGTACAGAGCACCAAGCACCCCGAGCACTGAGCACCCAGCACCCTGAGTACTGAGCACCCAGCACCCTGAGTACTGAGCACTGAGCACCCCGAGTACTGAGCACCCATCACACCGAGCACTGAGCACCCAGCAACCTGAGTACTGAGAACAGATCACCCTGAGTACTGAGCACCCAGCACCCTGAGTACTGAGCCCCCAGCACCCTGAGTACTGAGCACCCAGCACCCTGAGCACTGAGCACCCAGCACCCCGAGAATGAGCACCCAGCACCCTGAATACTGAGAACCGTGCACCCTGAGTACTGAGCACCCAGCACCCTGAGTACTGAGCCCCCAGCACCCTGAGTACTGAGCACCAAGCACCCCGAGCACTGAGCACCCAGCACCCCGAAAATGAGCACCCAGCACCCTGAGTACTGAGCACCCAGCACCCTGAGTACTGAGCACTAAGCACCCAGAGCACTGAGCACCCAGCACCCTGAGCACGGAGCACCCAGGACCCCGAGCACTGAGTACTGAGCACCCAGCACCCTGAGTACTGAGCACAGAGCTCCCCGAGCACTGAGCAACCTGAGTACTGAGCACCCAGCACCCCGATCACTGAGCTCCCAGCACCCTGAGTACTGAGCACCCAGCACCCTGAGTACTGAGCACCCAGCACCCTGAGCACTGAGCACCCAGCACCCTGAGCAATGAGCACCCAGCACCCCGAGCACGGAGCACCCAGCACCCTGTGTACTGAGCACCCAACACCCAGAGTACTGAGCACCCAGCACACTGAGTACTGAGCACCCAGCACCCTGAGTACTGAGCACCCAGCACCCTGAGTACTGAGCCCCCAGCACCCTGAGTACTGAGCACCCAGCACCCCGAGCACTGAGCACCCAGCACGCAGAGAATGAGCACCCAGCACCCTGAGTACTGAGCACCCAGCACCCTGAGTACTGAGCACTAAGCACCCAGAGCACTGAGCACCCAGCACCCCGAGCACGGAGCACCCAGGACCCTGAGCACTGAGTACTGAGCACAAAGCACCCTGAGTACTGAGCACAGAGCTCCCCGAGCACTGAGCACCCTGAGTACTGAGCACCCAGCACCCCGATCACTGAGCACCCAGCACCCTGAGTACTGAGCACCCAGCACCCTGAGTACTGAGCACCCAGCACCCTGAGCACTGAGCACCCAGCACCCTGAGCAATGAGCACCCAGCACCCCGAGCACGGAGCACCCAGCACCCTGTGTACTGAGCACCCAACACCCAGAGTACTGAGCACCCAGCACCCTGAGCACTGAGCACCCAGCACCCTGAGTACTGAGCACCCAGCACCCTGAGTACTGAACAACCAGCACCCTGAGCACTGAGCACTGAGCACCCAGCACCCTGAGTACTGAGCACTAAGCACCCAGAGCACTGAGCACCCAGCGCCCCGAGCACTGAGCACCCAGCACCCCGAGCACTGAGCACTGAGCACCCTGAGCACTGAGCACCCAGCACCCCGAGTACTGAGCACTGAGCACCCTGAGTACTGAGCACCAAGCACTCCGAGTACTGAGCACTGAGCACCCTGAATACTGAGCACCCAGCACCCTGAGCACTGAGCACCCAGCACCCTGAGCACTGAGCACACAGCACCGCGAGTACTGAGCACGCAGAACTCCGAGCACTGAGCACCCAGCTCCCCGAGCACTGAGCACTAAGCACCCAGAGCACTGAGCACCCAGCACCCCGAGCACGGAGCACCCAGGCCCCCGAGCACTGAGTACTGAGCACCCAGCACCCTGAGTACTGAGCACAGAGCTCCCCGAGCACTGAGCACCCTGAGTACTGAGCACCCAGCACCCCGATCACTGAGCACCCAGCACCCTGAGGACTGAGCACCCAGCACCCTGAGTACTGAGCACCCAGCACCCTGAGCACTGAGCACCCAGCACCCTGAGCAATGAGCACCCAGCACCCCGAGCACGGAGCACCCAGCACCCTGTGTACTGAGCACCCAACACCCAGAGTACTGAGCACCCAGCAACCTGAGCACTGAGCACCCAGCACCCTGAGTACTGAGCACCCAGCACCCTGAGTACTGAACAACCAGCACCCTGAGCACTGAGCACTGAGCACCCAGCACCCTGAGTACTGAGCACTAAGCACCCAGAGCACTGAGCACCCAGCGCCCCGAGCACTGAGCACCCAGCACCCCGAGCACTGAGCACTGAGCACCCTGAGCACTGAGCACCCAGCACCCCGAGTACTGAGTACTGACCACCCTGAGTACTGAGCACCAAGCACTCCGAGTACTGAGCACTGAGCACCCTGAGTACTGAGCACCCAGCACCCTGAGCACTGAGCACCCAGCACCCTGAGCACTGAGCACACAGCACCCCGAGTACTGAGCACGCAGAACTCCGAGCACTGAGCACCCAGCTCCCCGAGCACTGAGCACTAAGCACCCAGAAACTGAGCACCCAGCACCCTGAGCACGGAGCACCCAGGACCCCGAGCACTGAGTACTGAGCACCCAGCACCCTGAGAACTGAGCACAGAGCTCCCCGAGCACTGAGCACCCTGAGTACTGAGCACCCAGCACCCCGATCACTGAGCACCCAGCACCCTGAGTACTGAGCACCCAGCACATTGAGTACTGAGCACTAAGCACCCAGAGCACTGAGCACCCAGCACCCCGAGCACGGAGCACCCAGGACCCCGAGCACTGAGTACTGAGCACCCAGCACCCTGAGTACTGAGCACAGAGCTCCCCGAGCACTGAGCACCCTGAGTACTGAGCACCCAGCACCCCGATCACTGAGCACCCAGCACCCTGAGTACTGAGCACACAGCACCCTGAGTACTGAGCTCCCAGCACCCTGAGCACTGAGCACCCAGCACCCTGAGCAATGAGCACCCAGCACCCCGAGCACGGAGCACCCAGCACCCTGTGTACTGAGCACCCAACACCCAGAGTACTGAGCACCCAGCACACTGAGTACTGAGCACCCAGCACCCTGAGTACTGAGCACCCAGCACCCTGAATACTGAGCCCCCAGTACCCTGAGTACTGAGCACCCACCACCCCGAGCACTGAGCACCAGCACCCCGAGAATGAGCACCCAGCACCCTGAGTACTGAGCACCCAGCACCCTGAGTACTGAGCCCTAAGCACCCAGAGCACTGAGCACCCAGCACCCCGAGCACGGAGCACCCAGGACCCTGAGCACTGAGTACTGAGCACCCAGCACCCTGAGTACTGAGCACAGAGCTCCCCGAGCACTGAGCACCCTGAGTACTGAGCACCCAGCACCCCGATCACTGAGCACCCAGCACCCTGAGTACTGAGCAGCCAGCACCCTGAGTACTGAGCACCCAGCACCCTGAGCACTGAGCACCCAGCACCCTGAGCAATGAGCACCCAGCACCCCGAGCACGGAGCACCCAGCACCCTGTGTACTGAGCACCCAACACCCAGAGTACTGAGCACCCAGCACCCTGAGCACTGAGCACCCAGCACCCTGAGTACTGAGCACCCAGCACCCTGAGTACTGAACAACCAGCACCCTGAGCACTGAGCACTGAGCACCCAGCACCCTGAGTACTGAGCACTAAGCACCCAGAGCACTGAGCACCCAGCGCCCCGAGCACTGAGCACCCAGCACCCCGAGCACTGAGCACTGAGCACCCTTAGCACTGAGCACCAAGCACTCCGAGTACTGAGCACTGAGCACCCTGAGTACTGAGCACCCAGCACCCTGAGCACTGAGCACCCAGCACCCTGAGCACTGAGCACCCAGCACCCCGAGTACTGAGCACGCAAAACTCCGAGCACTGAGCACCCAGCTCCCCGAGCACTGAGCACTGAGCACCCAGAGCACTGAGCACCCAGCACCCCGAGCACGGAGCACCCAGGACCCCGAGCACTGAGTACTGAGAACCCAGCACCCTGAGTACTGAGCACAGAGCTCCCCGAGCACTGAGCACCCTGAGTACTGAGCACCCAGCACCCCGATCACTGAGCACCCAGCACCCTGAGTACTGAGCACCCAGCACCCTTAGTACTGAGCACACAGCACCCTGAGCACTGAGCACCCAGCACCCTGAGCAATGAGCACCCAGCACCCCGAGCACGGAGCACCCAGCACCCTGTGTACTGAGCACCCAACACCCAGAGTACTGAGCACCCAGCACCCTGAGTACTGAGCACCCAGCACCCTGAGTACTGAACACCCAGGACCCTGAGCACTGAGCACTGAGCACCCTGAGCACTGAGTACTGAGCACTGAGCACCCTGAGCACTGAGCACCCAGCACCCCGTGTACTGAGCACCCAGCACCCCGAGCACTGAGCACCCAGCGCCCCGAGCACTGAGCACCCAGCACCCAGAGCACTGAGCACCCAGCACCGCGAGCACTGAGCACCCAGCGCCCCGAGCACTGAGAACCCAGCACCACGAGCACTGAGCACTGAGCACCCTGAGCACTGAGCACCCAGCACCCCGAGTACTGAGCACTGAGCACCCTGAGTACTGAGCACCAAGCACTCCGAGTACTGAGCACTGAGCACCCTGAGTACTGAGCACCCAGCACCCTGAGCACTGAGCACCCAGCACCCTGAGCACTGAGCACCCAGCACCCCGAGTACTGAGCACGCAGAACTCCGAGCACTGAGCACCCAGCTCCCCGAGCACTGAGCACTGAGCACCCTGAGCACTGAGCACCCAGCACCCCGAGTGCTGAGCACTGAGCACCCTGAGCACTGAGCACCCAGCACCCCGAGTGCTGAGCACTGAGCACCCTGAGAACTGAGCACCCAGCACCCTGAGCACTGAGCACTGAGAATCCTGAGTACTGAGCACCTAGCACCCTGAGTACTGAGCACCCAGCACCCTGAGCACTGAGCACGGAGCACCCCGAGGACTGAGCACCCAGCACCCTGAGCACTGAGCACCCAGCACCTTGAGTACTGAGCACCGAGCACCCCGAGCACTGAGCACCCAGCACCCTGAATACTAAGCACCCAGCTCCCTGAGCACTGAGCACCCTGCACCCCGAGCACTGAGCACCCAGCACCCCGAGAACTGAGCACCGAGCACCCTGAGTACTGAGCACCCAACACCCAGAGTACTGAGCACCCAGCACCCTGAGCACTGAGCACCCAGCACCCTGAGTACTGAGCACCCAGCACCCTGAGTACTGAGCACCCAGCACCCTGAGCACTGAGCACCCAGCACCCTGAGTACTGAGCACCCAGCACCCTGAGTACTGAGCACTCAGCACCCTGAGTACTGAGCACCGAGCACCCCGAGCACTGAGCACCCAGCACCCTGAGCACTGAGCACCCTGAGGACTGAGCACCCAGCACCCTGAGCACTGAGCACCCAGCACCCTGAGTACTGAGCACCGATCACCCTGAGCACTGAGCACCCAGGACCCCGAGCACTGAGCACCCAGCACCCTGAGTACAGAGCATCCAGCACCCCGAGTACTGAGCACCCAGCACCCCGAGCACTGAGCACCCAGCACCCTGAGTACTGAGCATCCTGAGTACTGAGCACCGATCACCCTGAGCACTGAGCACCCAGCACCCTGAGTACTGAGTACCCAGCACCCTGAGCACTGAGCACTCAGCACCCTGAGTACTGAGCACCGAGCACCCTGAGTACTGAGCACCCAGCACCCTTAGTACTGAGCACCCAGCACCCTGAGCACTGAGCACCCAGCACCCCGAGCACTGAGCACCCAGCACCCTGAGCACTGAGCACCCTGAGGACTGAGCACCCAGCACCCTGAGCACTGAGCACCCAGCACCCTGAGTACTGAGCACCGATCACCCTGAGCACTGAGCACCCAGGACCCCGAGCACTGAGCACCCAGCACCCTGAGTACAGAGCATCCAGCACCCCGAGTACTGAGCACCCAGCACCCCGAGCACTGAACACCCAGCACCCTGAGTACTGAGCACCCAGCACCCTGAGTACTGAGTACCCAGCACCCTGAGCAATGAGCACTCAGCACCCTGAGTACTGAGCACCGAGCACCCTGAGTACTGAGCACCCAGCACCCTTAGTACTGAGCACCCAGCACCCTGAGCACTGAGCACCCAGCACCCTGAGTACTGAGCACCCAGCACCACCCTCAGCACTGAGCACCCAGCACCCCGAGCACTGAGCACCCAGCACCCAGAGCACTGAGCACCCAGCACCCCGAGTACTGCGCACCCAGCACCCCGAGTACTGAGCACCGAGCACCCCGAGCACTGAACACCCAGCACCCTGAGTACTGAGCTCCCAGCAACCTGAGTACTGAGCACTGAGCACCCCGAGTACTGAGCACCCAGCACCCCGAGCACTGAGCACCCAGCAACCTGAGTACTGAGAACAGATCACCCTGAGTACTGAGCACCCAGCACCCTGAGTACTGAGCCCCCAGCACCCTGAGTACTGAGCACCCAGCACCCCGAGCACTGAGCACTCAGCACCCTGAGAATGAGCACCCAACACCCTGAGTACTGAGAACCGAGCACCCTGAGTACTGAGCACACAGCACCCTGAGTACTGAGCCCCAGCACCCTGAGTACTGAGCACCCAGCACCCCGAGCACTGAGCACCCAGCACCCCGAGAATGAGCACCCAGCACCCTGAGTACTGAGCACCCAGCACCCTTAGTACTGAGCACCCAGCACCCTGAGCACTGAGCACCCAGCACCCTGAGTACTGAGCACCCAGCACCACCCTCAGCACTGAGCACCCAGCACCCCGAGCACTGAGCACCCAGCACCCAGAGCACTGAGCACCCAGCACCCCGAGTACTGCGCACCCAGCACCCCGAGTACTGAGCACCGCGCACCCCGAGCACTGAACACCCAGCACCCTGAGTACTGAGCTCCCAGCAACCTGAGTACTGAGCACTGAGCACCCCGAGTACTGAGCACCCAGCACCCCGAGCACTGAGCACCCAGCAACCTGAGTACTGAGAACAGATCACCCTGAGTACTGAGCACCCAGCACCCTGAGTACTGAGCCCCCAGCACCCTGAGTACTGAGCACCCAGCACCCCGAGCACTGAGCACTCAGCACCCTGAGAATGAGCACCCAACACCCTGAGTACTGAGAACCGAGCACCCTGAGTACTGAGCACACAGCACCCTGAGTACTGAGCCCCCAGCACCCTGAGTACTGAGCACCCAGCACCCCGAGCACTGAGCACCCAGCACCCCGAGAATGAGCACCCAGCACCCTGAGTACTGAGCACCCAGCACCCTGAGTACTGAGCACTAAGCACCCAGAGCACTGAGCACCCAGCACCCCGAGCACGGAGCACCCAGGACCCCGAGCACTGAGTACTGAGCACTGAGCACCCTGAGCACTGAGCACCCAGCACCCCGAGTACTGAGCACTGAGCACCCTGAGTACTGAGCACCAAGCACTCCGAGTACTGAGCACTGAGCACCCTGAGTACTGAGCACCCAGCACCCTGAGCACTGAGCACCCAGCACCCTGAGCACTGAGCACACAGCACCCCGAGTACTGAGCACGCAGAACTCCGAGCACTGAGCACCCAGCTCCCCGAGCACTGAGCACTAAGCACCCAGAGCACTGAGCACCCAGCACCCCGAGCACGGAGCACCCAGGACCCCGAGCACTGAGTACTGAGCACCCAGCACCCTGAGTACTGAGCACAGAGCTCCCCGAGCACTGAGCACCCTGAGTACTGAGCACCCAGCACCCCGATCACTGAGCACCCAGGACCCCGAGCACTGAGTACTGAGCACCCAGCACCCTGAGTACTGAGCACAGAGCTCCCCGAGCACTGAGCACCCTGAGTACTGAGCACCCAGCACCCCGATCACTGAGCACCCAGCACCCTGAGTACTGAGCACCCAGCACCCTTAGTACTGAGCACACAGCACCCTGAGCACTGAGCACCCAGCACCCTGAGCAATGAGCACCCAGCACCCCGAGCACGGAGCACCCAGCACCCTGTGTACTGAGCACCCAACACCCAGAGTACTGAGCACCCAGCACCCTGAGTACTGAGCCCCCAGCACCCTGAGTACTGAACACCCAGGACCCTGAGCACTGAGCACTGAGCACCCTGAGCACTGAGTACTGAGCACTGAGCACCCTGAGCACTGAGCACCCAGCACCCCGAGTACTGAGCACCCAGCACCCCGAGCACTGAGCACCCAGCGCCCCGAGCACTGAGCACCCAGCACCCAGAGCACTGAGCACCCAGCACCGCGAGCACTGAGCACCCAGCGCCCCGAGCACTGAGCACCCAGCACCACGAGCACTGAGCACTGAGCACCCTGAGCACTGAGCACCCAGCACCCCGAGTACTGAGCACTGAGCACCCTGAGTACTGAGCACCAAGCACTCCGAGTACTGAGCACTGAGCACCCTGAGTACTGAGCACCCAGCACCCTGAGCACTGAGCACCCAGCACCCCGAGTACTGAGCACGCAGAACTCCGAGCACTGAGCACCCAGCTCCCCGAGCACTGAGCACTGAGCACCCTGAGCACTGAGCACCCAGCACCCCGAGTACTGAGCACGCAGAACTCCGAGCACTGAGCACCCAGCTCCCCGAGCACTGAGCACTGAGCACCCTGAGCACTGAGCACCCAGCACCCCGAGTGCTGTGCACTGAGCACCCTGAGAACTGAGCACCCAGCACCCTGAGCACTGAGCACTGAGAATCCTGAGTACTGAGCACCTAGCACCCTGAGTACTGAGCACCCAGCACCCTGAGCACTGAGCACGGAGCACCCCGAGGACTGAGCACCCAGCACCCTGAGCACTGAGCACCCAGCACCTTGAGTACTGAGCACCGAGCACCCCGAGCACTGAGCACCCAGCACCCTGAATACTAAGCACCCAGCTCCCTGAGCACTGAGCACCCTGCACCCCGAGCACTGAGCACCCAGCACCCCGAGAACTGAGCACCGAGCACCCTGAGTACTGAGCACCCAACACCCAGAGTACTGAGCACCCAGCACCCTGAGCACTGAGCACCCAGCACCCTGAGTACTGAGCACCCAGCACCCTGAGTACTGAGCACCCAGCACCCTGAGCACTGAGCACTGAGCACCCAACACCCTGAGCACTGATCACTGAGCACCCAGCACCCCGAGCACTGAGCACCCAGCACCCCGAGCACTGAGCACCTAGCACCCTGAGCACTGAGCACCCAGCACCCTGAGCACTGAGCACCCAGCCCCCTGAGTACTGAGCACCCAGCACCCTGAGTACTGAGCACCCAGCACCCTGAGTACTGAGCACTCAGCACCCTGAGTACTGAGCACCGAGCACCCCGAGCACTGAGCACCCAGCACCCTGAGCACTGAGCACCCTGAGGACTGAGCACCCAGCACCCTGAGCACTGAGCACCCAGCACCCTGAGTACTGAGCACCGATCACCCTGAGCACTGAGCACCCAGGACCCCGAGCACTGAGCACCCAGCACCCTGAGTACAGAGCATCCAGCACCCCGAGTACTGAGCACCCAGCACCCCGAGCACTGAGCACCCAGCACCCTGAGTACTGAGCATCCTGAGTACTGAGCACCGATCACCCTGAGCACTGAGCACCCAGCACCCTGAGTACTGAGTACCCAGCACCCTGAGCACTGAGCACTCAGCACCCTGAGTACTGAGCACCGAGCACCCTGAGTACTGAGCACCCAGCACCCTTAGTACTGAGCACCCAGCACCCTGAGCACTGAGCACCCAGCACCCCGAGCACTGAGCACCCAGCACCCTGAGCACTGAGCACCCTGAGGACTGAGCACCCAGCACCCTGAGCACTGAGCACCCAGCACCCTGAGTACTGAGCACCGATCACCCTGAGCACTGAGCACCCTGGACCCCGAGCACTGAGCACCCAGCACCCTGAGTACAGAGCATCCAGCACCCCGAGTACTGAGCACCCAGCACCCCGAGCACTGAACACCCAGCACCCTGAGTACTGAGCACCCAGCACCCTGAGTACTGAGTACCCAGCACCCTGAGCACTGAGCACTCAGCACCCTGAGTACTGAGCACCGAGCACCCTGAGTACTGAGCACCCAGCACCCTTAGTACTGAGCACCCAGCACCCTGAGCACTGAGCACCCAGCACCCTGAGTACTGAGCACCCAGCACCACCCTCAGCACTGAGCACCCAGCACCCCGAGCACTGAGCACCCAGCACCCAGAGCACTGAGCACCCAGCACCCCGAGTACTGCGCACCCAGCACCCCGAGTACTGAGCACCGAGCACCCCGAGCACTGAACACCCAGCACCCTGAGTACTGAGCTCCCAGCAACCTGAGTACTGAGCACTGAGCACCCCGAGTACTGAGCACCCAGCACCCCGAGCACTGAGCACCCAGCAACCTGAGTACTGAGAACAGATCACCCTGAGTACTGAGCACCCAGCACCCTGAGTACTGAGCCCCCAGCACCCTGAGTACTGAGCACCCAGCACCCCGAGCACTGAGCACTCAGCACCCTGAGAATGAGCACCCAACACCCTGAGTACTGAGAACCGAGCACCCTGAGTACTGAGCACACAGCACCCTGAGTACTGAGCCCCCAGCAACCTGAGTACTGAGTGTTCTAAAGCCTGTAACTTTTCCTCAGCTAAAGGCCATTGCTTTGTCCATATTGGTTTCTCAGTCAACCATTTTAGAGGCAAGGCTGTTGGTATCTCTGAAGGGACATCAATTGCTTGTTCTTTTACAGCCCGAATGGCCGGTTTTCTCAGTTTGTAATATCTTTTAATATTATTCTCAGAAATATGGGCTCTAGATTTAGCAGGAATGTTAATTTCAGTATTCCATTGTTGTAATAGGTCACGACCCCATAAATTCATTGCGATATTGGCTACATATGGCTTTAATTTTCCTATTTGTCCCTCTGGCCCTATACATTCAACCCATCTCGTGCTCTGCCTTACTCGAGATAGGGTTCCAATTCCCAGGAGCTGAACATTTACATTCTGAAGAGGCCAATACGGATGCCAAGATTCTGGGGTAATGATACTTACATCAGCACCTGTGTCCAGCAGGCCAGTAATAAAAATGCCATTTACACACACTCTCAGTTTAGGTCTTTGATCATTTATAGAAGTTTGCCAAAACACACGTAACTTATCTTTCTGATCATTATTGCTTGTAACAGTAGGCATGGGGCTTCCTAATTGTCCTGATGAGGCACGTTCTCTGCAGAAACTGGATATGACTGAACCATGTTTGCCATGGGGGCCTGTGAGGCCCCCCCTCTCACGTTTCCCGGCTGTATCAGGTTGCCTTGTCTATCTCTTGTAGACCTGCATTCATTCGTCCAATGTCTGCCCTTTCCACATCTTCTACATAAACCTGAAGGCTGAGTCCTCCTATTTCTGTTATTTCTAGAAGATGCATTATTATTATTATTTCTGAAAGATGCATTATTATTATTATTATTATTTCTGAAAATCCGTTGTCTACAATTCCTTTTAATATGACCCATTTTTCCACAATTAAAACATTTGGTATTCTGGTGTCTCCTTTTACCATTGGAAATTGCTTCTTCTACCCATGCTTCAGTGCCATAATCAAATGTATCAACATTGAGTGTATGCAAGACCCATTCTTCCAACGGCGCTGATCTGAGCTTTAAAGGACCCAAAATCCTTTTGCATTCCACATTTGCATTTTCATAAGCCAAAGACTCAATCATTATACGTCTTGCTTCTGGGTCAGATATTCCTATTTGTACAGCCTTAGTTAATCTTTGTAAAAAGTCACTAAAGGGTTCTCTCTGACCCTGTTTAACTCTGACAAATGATTCCATTCTCTGTCCTGGGTCTTGTACCCTGTCCCAAGCCCTTAAGCACCCTGAGTACTGAGCACCCAGCACCCCGAGCACTGAGCACCCAACACCCTGAGTACTGAGAACCGAGCACCCTGAGTACTGAGCACACAGCACCCTGAGAACTGAGCACCCAGCACCCTGAGCACTGAGCACCCAGCACCGTGAGTACTGAGCACCCAGCACCCTGAGTACTGAGCACCCAGCACCCTTAGTACTGAGCACCCAGCACCCTGAGCACTGAGCACCCAGCACCCTGAGTACTGAGCACCCAGCACCACTCTCAGCACTGAGCACCCAGCACCCCGAGTACTGAGCACCGAGCACCCCGAGCACTGAACACCCAGCACCCTGAGCACTGAGCACGGAGCACCCCGAGGACTGAGCACCCAGCACCCTGAGCACTGAGCACCCAGCACCTTGAGTACTGAGCACCCAGCACCCTGAGCACTGAGCACCCAGCACCCCGAGTACTGAGCACGCAGAACTCCGAGCACTGAGCACCCAGCTCCCCGAGCACTGAGCACTGAGCACCCTGAGCACTGAGCACCCAGCACCCCGAGTGCTGAGCACTGAGCACCCTGAGCACTGAGCACCCAGCACCCCGAGTGCTGAGCACTGAGCACCCTGAGAACTGAGCACCCAGCACCCTGAGCACTGAGCACTGAGAATCCTGAGTACTGAGCACCTAGCACCCTGAGTACTGAGCACCCAGCACCCTGAGCACTGAGCACGGAGCACCCCGAGGACTGAGCACCCAGCACCCTGAGCACTGAGCACCCAGCACCTCGAGTACTGAGCACCGAGCACCCCGAGCACTGAGCACCCAGCACACTGAATACTAAGCACCCAGCTCCCTGAGCACTGAGCACCCAGCACCCCGAGCACTGAGCACCCAGCACCCCGAGAACTGAGCACCCAGCACCCTGAGTAATGAGCACCCAACACCCAGAGTACTGAGCACCCAGCACCCTGAGCACTGAGCACCCAGCACCCTGAGTACTGAGCACCCAGCACCCTGAGTACTGAGCACCCAGCACCCTGAGCACTGAGCACTGAGCACCCAACACCCTGAGCACTGATCACTGAGCACCCAGCACCCCTAGCACTGAGCACCCAGCACCCCGAGCACTGAGCACCTAGCACCCTGAGCACTGAGCACCCAGCACCCTGAGCACTGAGCACCCAGCCCCCTGAGTACTGAGCACCCAGCACCCTGAGTACTGAGCACCCAGCACCCTGAGTACTGAGCACTCAGCACCCTGAGTACTGAGCACCGAGCACCCCGAGCACTGAGCACCCAGCACCCTGAGCACTGAGCACCCTGAGGACTGAGCACCCAGCACCCTGAGCACTGAGCACCCAGCACGCTGAGTACTGAGCACCGATCACCCTGAGCACTGAGCACCCAGGACCCCGAGCACTGAGCACCCAGCACCCTGAGTACAGAGCATCCAGCACCCCGAGTACTGAGCACCCAGCACCCCGAGCACTGAGCACCCAGCACCCTGAGTACTGAGCATCCTGAGTACTGAGCACCGATCACCCTGAGCACTGAGCACCCAGCACCCTGAGTACTGAGTACCCAGCACCCTGAGCACTGAGCACTCAGCACCCTGAGTACTGAGCACCGAGCACCCTGAGTACTGAGCACCCAGCACCCTTAGTACTGAGCACCCAGCACCCTGAGCACGGAGCACCCAGCACCCCGAGCACTGAGCACCCAGCACCCTGAGCACTGAGCACCCTGAGGACTGAGCACCCAGCACCCTGAGCACTGAGCACCCAGCACCCTGAGTACTGAGCACCGATCACCCTGAGCACTGAGCACCCAGGACCCCGAGCACTGAGCACCCAGCACCCTGAGTACAGAGCATCCAGCACCCCGAGTACTGAGCACCCAGCACCCCGAGCACTGAACACCCAGCACCCTGAGTACTGAGCACCCAGCACCCTGAGTACTGAGTACCCAGCACCCTGAGCACTGAGCACTCAGCACCCTGAGTACTGAGCACCGAGCACCCTGAGTACTGAGCACCCAGCACCCTCAGCACTGAGCACCCAGCACCCCGAGCACTGAGCACCCAGCACCCAGAGCACTGAGCACCCAGCGCCCCGAGTACTGCGCACCCAGCACCCCGAGTACTGAGCACCGAGCACCCCGAGCACTGAACACCCAGCACCCTGAGTACTGAGCTCCCAGCAACCTGAGTACTGAGCACTGAGCACCCCGAGTACTGAGCACCCAGCACCCCGAGCACTGAGCACCCAGCAACCTGAGTACTGAGAACAGATCACCCTGAGTACTGAGCACCCAGCACCCTGAGTACTGAGCCCCCAGCACCCTGAGTACTGAGCACCCAGCACCCCGAGCACTGAGCACTCAGCACCCTGAGCATGAGCACCCAACACCCTGAGTACTGAGAACCGAGCACCCTGAGTACTGAGCACACAGCACCCTGAGTACTGAGCCCCCAGCAACCTGAGTACTGAGCACCCAGCACCCCGAGCACTGAGCACCCAGCACCCCGAGAATGAGCACCCAGCACCCTGAGTACTGAGCACCCAGCACCCTTAGTACTGAGCACCCAGCACCCTGAGCACTGAGCACCCAGCACCCTGAGTACTGAGCACCCAGCACCACCCTCAGCACTGAGCACCCAGCACCCCGAGCACTGAGCAGCCAGCACCCAGAGCACTGAGCACCCAGCACCCCGAGTACTGCGCACCCAGCACCCCGAGTACTAAGCACCGAGCACCCCGAGCACTGAACACCCAGCACCCTGAGTACTGAGCTCCCAGCAACCTGAGTACTGAGCACTGAGCACCCCGAGTACTGAGCACCCAGCACCCCGAGCACTGAGCACCCAGCAACCTGAGTACTGAGAACAGATCACCCTGAGTACTGAGCACCCAGCACCCTGAGTACTGAGCCCCCAGCACCCTGAGTACTGAGCACCCAGCACCCCGAGCACTGAGCACTCAGCACCCTGAGAATGAGCACCCAACACCCTGAGTACTGAGAACCGAGCACCCTGAGTACTGAGCACACAGCACCCTGAGTACTGAGCCCCCAGCACCCTGAGAACTGAGCACCCAGCACCCCGAGCACTGAGCACCCAGCACCCCGAGAATGAGCACCCAGCACCCTGAGTACTGAGCACCCAGCACCCTGAGTACTGAGCACTAAGCACCCAGAGCACTGAGCACCCAGCACCCCGAGCACGGAGCACCCAGGACCCCGAGCACTGAGTACTGAGCACTGAGCACCCTGAGTACTGAGCACCCAGCACCCCGATCACTGAGCTCCCAGCACCCTGAGCACTGAGCACCCAGCATCCTGAGCACTGAGCACCCAGCACCCTGAGTACTGAGCACCCAGCACGCTGAGTACTGAGCACCCAGCACCCCGAGCACTGAGCACCCAGCACCCTGAGTACTGAGCACTGAGCACCCAGCACCCCGAGCACTGAGGACCCAGCACCCTGTGTACTGAGCACTGAGCATCCTGAGTACTAAGCACCCAGCACCCTGAGTACTGAGCACCCAGCACCCCGAGTACTGAGCACTGAGCACCCTGAGAACTGAGCACCCAGCACCCTGAGCACTGAGCACCCAGCACCCTGAGTACTGAGCACCCAGCACCCTGAGTACTGAGCACCCAGCACCCTTAGTACTGAGCACCCAGCACCCTGAGCACTGAGCACCCAGCACCCTGAGTACTGAGCACCCAGCACCACTCTCAGCACTGAGCACCCAGCACCCCGAGTACTGAGCACCGAGCACCCCGAGCACTGAACACCCAGCACCCTGAGCACTGAGCACGGAGCACCCCGAGGACTGAGCACCCAGCACCCTGAGCACTGAGCACCCAGCAACTTGAGTACTGAGCACCCAGCACCCTGAGCACTGAGCACACAGCACCCCGAGCACTGAGCACCCAGCACCCCGAGCACTGAGCACCCAGCACCCTGAGTACTGAGCACCCAACACCCAGAGTACTGAGCACCCAGCACCCTGAGCACTCAGCACCCAGCACCCTGAGTACTGAGCACCCAGCACCCTGAGTACTGAGCACCCAGCACCCTGAGCACTGAGCACCCAGCACCCTGAGTACTGAGCACCCAGCACCCTGAGTACTGAACAACCAGCACCCTGAGCACTGAGCACTGAGCACCCAGCACCCTGAGTACTGAGCACTAAGCACCCAGAGCACTGAGCACCCAGCGCCCCGAGCACTGAGCACCCAGCACCCCGAGCACTGAGCACTGAGCACCCTGAGCACTGAGCACCAAGCACTCCGAGTACTGAGCACTGAGCACCCTGAGTACTGAGCACCCAGCACCCTGAGCACTGAGCACCCAGCACCCTGAGCACTGAGCACCCAGCACCCCGAGTACTGAGCACGCAGAACTCCGAGCACTGAGCACCCAGCTCCCCGAGCACTGAGCACTGAGCACCCAGAGCACTGAGCACCCAGCACCCCGAGCACGGAGCACCCAGGACCCCGAGCACTGAGTACTGAGCACCCAGCACCCTGAGTACTGAGCACAGAGCTCCCCGAGCACTGAGCACCCTGAGTACTGAGCACCCAGCACCCCGATCACTGAGCACCCAGCACCCTGAGTACTGACCACCCAGCACCCTTAGTACTGAGCACACAGCACCCTGAGCACTGAGCACCCAGCACCCTGAGCAATGAGCACCCAGCACCCCGAGCACGGAGCACCCAGCACCCTGTGTACTGAGCACCCAACACCCAGAGTACTGAGCACCCAGCACCCTGAGTACTGAGCACCCAGCACCCTGAGTACTGAACACCCAGGACCCTGAGCACTGAGTACTGAGCACCCTGAGCACTGAGTACTGAGCACTGAGCACCCTGAGCACTGAGCACCCAGCACCCCGAGTACTGAGCACCCAGCACCCCGAGCACTGAGCACCCACCGCCCCGAGCACTGAGCACCCAGCACCCAGAGCACTGAGCACCCAGCACCCCGAGCACTGAGCACCCAGCGCCCCGAGCACTGAGCACACAGCACCACGAGCACTGAGCACTGAGCACCCTGAGCACTGAGCACCCAGCACCCCGAGTACTGAGCACTGAGCACCCTGAGTACTGAGCACCAAGCACTCCGAGTACTGAGCACTGAGCACCCTGAGTACTGAGCACCCAGCTCCCCGAGCACTGAGCACTGAGCACCCTGAGCACTGAGCACCCAGCACCCCGAGTGCTGAGCACTGAGCACCCTGAGCACTGAGCACCCAGCACCCCGGGTGCTGAGCACTGAGCACCCTGAGAACTGAGCACCCAGCACCCTGAGCACTGAGCACTGAGAATCCTGAGTACTGAGCACCGAGCACCCTGAGTACTGAGCACCCAGCACCCTGAGCACTGAGCACGGAGCACCCCGAGGACTGAGCACCCAGCACCCTGAGCACTGAGCACCCAGCACCTTGAGTACTGAGCACCGAGCACCCCGAGCACTGAGCACCCAGCACCCTGAATACTAAGCACCCAGCTCCCTGAGCACTGAGCACCCAGCACCCCGAGCACTGAGCACCCAGCACCCCGAGCACTGAGCACCCAGCACCCTGAGTACTGAGCACCCAACACCCAGAGTACTGAGCACCCAGCACCCTGAGCACTGAGCACCCAGCACCCTGAGTACTGAGCACCCAGCACCCTGAGTACTGAGCACCCAGCACCCTGAGCAGTGAGCACTGAGCACCCAACACCCTGAGCACTGAGCACTGAGCACCCAGCACCCTGAGCACTGAGCACACATCACCCTGAGCACTGAGCACCCAGCACCCTGAACACTGAGCACTGAGCACCCAGCACCCCGAGCACTGAGCACCCAGCACCCTGAGTACTGAGCACTGAGCACCCAGCACCCCGAGCACTGAGCACCCAGCACCCTGAGCACTGAGCACCCAGCACCCGAGTACTGAGCACCCAGCACCCTGAGTACTGAGCTCCCAGCACCGGGAGCACTGAGCACCCAGCACCCCGAGTACTGAGCACCCAGCACCCCGAGCACTGAGCACCCAGCACCCCGAGTACTGAGCACCCAGCACCCTGAGTACTGAGCACCCAGCACCCCGAGTACTGAGCACCCAGCACCTTGAGCACTGAGCACCCAGCACCCCGAGCACTGAGCACCCAGCACCCTGAGTACTGAGCACCCAGCACCCTGAGCACTGAGCACCCCGCACCCCGAGTACTGAGCACCCAGCACCCAGAGCACTGAGCACCCAGCACCCTGAGCACTGAGCACCCAGCACCCTGAGCACTGTGCACCCAGCACCCTGAGTAGTGAGGACACAGCACCCCGAGCACTGAGCACCCAGCACCCTGAGTACTGAGCACCCAGCACCCTGAGTACTGAGCACCCAGCACCCCGAGTACTGAGCACCCAGCACCCTGAGCACTGAGCACCCAGCACCCTGAGCACTGAGAACCCAGCACCCTGAGTACTGAACACCCAGCACCCTGAGCACTGAGCACCCTGAGCACTAAGTACTGAGCACTGAGCAGCCTGAGCACTCAGCACCCAGCACCCTGAGCACTGAGCACCCAGCACCCTGAGCACTGAGCACCCAGCACCCTGAGTACTGAACACCCAGCACCCTGAGCACTGAGCACCCTGAGCACTAAGTACTGAGCACCCAGCGCCCCGAGCACAGAGCACCCAGCACCCTGAGCACTGAGCACCCAGCACCCTGAGCACTGAGCACCCAGCACCCTGAGTACTGAGCACCCAACGTACTGAGCACCGAGCACCCTGAGCACTGAGCACCCAGCACCCTGAGCACTGAGCACCCAGCACCCTGAGCACTGAGCACCCAGCACCCTGAGCACTGAGCACCCAGCACCCTGAGTACTGAGCACCCAACGTACTGAGCACCGAGCACCCTGAGCACTGAGCACCCAACAACCTGAGTACTGAGCACCCTGCACCCTGAGCACTGAGCACCCAGCACCCTGAGTACTGAGCACTGAGCACCCCGAGTACTGAGCACCGGGCACCCCGAGCACTAAGCACCCAGCACACCGAGCACCGAGCATCCAGCACCCTGAGCACTGAGCACCCAGCACCCTGAGCACTAAGCACCCAGCACCCTGAGCACTGAGCACCCAGCACCCTGAGCACTGAGCACCCAGCAGCCTGAGCACTGAGCACCCAGCACCCTGAGCACTGAGCACCCAGCACCGTGAGCACTGAGCACCCAGCACCCTGAGCACTGAGCACACAGCACCCTGAGTACTGAGCACCCAATGAACTGAGCACCGAGCACCCTGAGCACTGAGCACCCAGCACCCTGAGCACTGAGTACCCAGCACCCTGAGCACTGAGCACCCAGCACCGTGAGCACTGAGCACCCAGCAGCCTGAGCACTGAGCACCCAGCACCCTGAGCACTGAACACCCAGGACCCTGAGCACTGAGTACTGAGCACCCTGAGCACTGAGTACTGAGCACTGAGCACCCTGAGCACTGAGCACCCAGCACCCCGAGT
This sequence comes from Microtus oregoni, assembly GCF_018167655.1. Taxonomy (NCBI): domain Eukaryota; kingdom Metazoa; phylum Chordata; class Mammalia; order Rodentia; family Cricetidae; genus Microtus; species Microtus oregoni. The sequence continues at coordinate 9,367,043 of NW_024543811.1, read as the reverse complement.
ACTGAGCACCCAGCACCCCGAGCACTGAGCACCCACCGCCCCGAGCACTGAGCACCCAGCACCCAGAGCACTGAGCACCCAGCACCCCGAGCACTGAGCACCCAGCGCCCCGAGCACTGAGCACACAGCACCACGAGCACTGAGCACTGAGCACCCTGAGCACTGAGCACCCAGCACCCCGAGTACTGAGCACTGAGCACCCTGAGTACTGAGCACCAAGCACTCCGAGTACTGAGCACTGAGCACCCTGAGTACTGAGCACCCAGCTCCCCGAGCACTGAGCACTGAGCACCCTGAGCACTGAGCACCCAGCACCCCGAGTGCTGAGCACTGAGCACCCTGAGCACTGAGCACCCAGCACCCCGGGTGCTGAGCACTGAGCACCCTGAGAACTGAGCACCCAGCACCCTGAGCACTGAGCACTGAGAATCCTGAGTACTGAGCACCGAGCACCCTGAGTACTGAGCACCCAGCACCCTGAGCACTGAGCACGGAGCACCCCGAGGACTGAGCACCCAGCACCCTGAGCACTGAGCACCCAGCACCTTGAGTACTGAGCACCGAGCACCCCGAGCACTGAGCACCCAGCACCCTGAATACTAAGCACCCAGCTCCCTGAGCACTGAGCACCCAGCACCCCGAGCACTGAGCACCCAGCACCCCGAGCACTGAGCACCCAGCACCCTGAGTACTGAGCACCCAACACCCAGAGTACTGAGCACCCAGCACCCTGAGCACTGAGCACCCAGCACCCTGAGTACTGAGCACCCAGCACCCTGAGTACTGAGCACCCAGCACCCTGAGCAGTGAGCACTGAGCACCCAACACCCTGAGCACTGAGCACTGAGCACCCAGCACCCTGAGCACTGAGCACACATCACCCTGAGCACTGAGCACCCAGCACCCTGAACACTGAGCACTGAGCACCCAGCACCCCGAGCACTGAGCACCCAGCACCCTGAGTACTGAGCACTGAGCACCCAGCACCCCGAGCACTGAGCACCCAGCACCCTGAGCACTGAGCACCCAGCACCCGAGTACTGAGCACCCAGCACCCTGAGTACTGAGCTCCCAGCACCGGGAGCACTGAGCACCCAGCACCCCGAGTACTGAGCACCCAGCACCCCGAGCACTGAGCACCCAGCACCCCGAGTACTGAGCACCCAGCACCCTGAGTACTGAGCACCCAGCACCCCGAGTACTGAGCACCCAGCACCTTGAGCACTGAGCACCCAGCACCCCGAGCACTGAGCACCCAGCACCCTGAGTACTGAGCACCCAGCACCCTGAGCACTGAGCACCCCGCACCCCGAGTACTGAGCACCCAGCACCCAGAGCACTGAGCACCCAGCACCCTGAGCACTGAGCACCCAGCACCCTGAGCACTGTGCACCCAGCACCCTGAGTAGTGAGGACACAGCACCCCGAGCACTGAGCACCCAGCACCCTGAGTACTGAGCACCCAGCACCCTGAGTACTGAGCACCCAGCACCCCGAGTACTGAGCACCCAGCACCCTGAGCACTGAGCACCCAGCACCCTGAGCACTGAGAACCCAGCACCCTGAGTACTGAACACCCAGCACCCTGAGCACTGAGCACCCTGAGCACTAAGTACTGAGCACTGAGCAGCCTGAGCACTCAGCACCCAGCACCCTGAGCACTGAGCACCCAGCACCCTGAGCACTGAGCACCCAGCACCCTGAGTACTGAACACCCAGCACCCTGAGCACTGAGCACCCTGAGCACTAAGTACTGAGCACCCAGCGCCCCGAGCACAGAGCACCCAGCACCCTGAGCACTGAGCACCCAGCACCCTGAGCACTGAGCACCCAGCACCCTGAGTACTGAGCACCCAACGTACTGAGCACCGAGCACCCTGAGCACTGAGCACCCAGCACCCTGAGCACTGAGCACCCAGCACCCTGAGCACTGAGCACCCAGCACCCTGAGCACTGAGCACCCAGCACCCTGAGTACTGAGCACCCAACGTACTGAGCACCGAGCACCCTGAGCACTGAGCACCCAACAACCTGAGTACTGAGCACCCTGCACCCTGAGCACTGAGCACCCAGCACCCTGAGTACTGAGCACTGAGCACCCCGAGTACTGAGCACCGGGCACCCCGAGCACTAAGCACCCAGCACACCGAGCACCGAGCATCCAGCACCCTGAGCACTGAGCACCCAGCACCCTGAGCACTAAGCACCCAGCACCCTGAGCACTGAGCACCCAGCACCCTGAGCACTGAGCACCCAGCAGCCTGAGCACTGAGCACCCAGCACCCTGAGCACTGAGCACCCAGCACCGTGAGCACTGAGCACCCAGCACCCTGAGCACTGAGCACACAGCACCCTGAGTACTGAGCACCCAATGAACTGAGCACCGAGCACCCTGAGCACTGAGCACCCAGCACCCTGAGCACTGAGTACCCAGCACCCTGAGCACTGAGCACCCAGCACCGTGAGCACTGAGCACCCAGCAGCCTGAGCACTGAGCACCCAGCACCCTGAGCACTGAGCACCCAGCACCCTGAGCACTGAGCACTGAGCACCCAGCACCCTGAGTACTGAGCACCCAGCACCCTGAGCACTGAGCACCCAACACCCTGAGCACTGAGCACCCAGCACCCTGAGCACTGAGCACCCAGCACCCTGAGTAGTGAGCACCCAGCACAATGAGTACTAAGCACCGAGCAACCTGAGTACTGAGCACCGAGCACCCTGAGCACTGAACACACAGCACCCTGAGTACTGAGCACCGAGCACCCCGAGCACTGAGCACCCAGCACCGCGAGCACTGATCACCCAGCACCCCGAGCACTGAGAACCCAGCACCCTGAGTACTGAGCACCCAGCACCCTGAGCACTGAGCACACAGCACCCTGAGCACTGAGTACCCAGCACCCTGAGCACTGAGCACCCAGCACCCTGAGTACTGAGCACCCAGCAGCCTGAGCACTGAGCACCCAGCACCCTGAGCACTGAGCACCCAGCACCCTGAGTAGTGAGCACCCAACATACTGAGCACCGAGGACCCCGAGCACTGAGCACCCATCACCCTGAGTACTGAGCACCGATCACCCCGAGCACTGAGCACCCAGCACCCAGAGTACTGAGCTCCGAGCACCCCGAGCACTGAGCACCCAGCGCCCCGAGCACTGAGCACCCAGCACCCTGAGCACTGAGCAGCCAGCACCCTGAGTACTGAGCCCCCAGCACCCTGAGTACTGAACACCCAGCACCCTGAGCACTGAGCACCCTGAGCACTGAGTACTGAACACTGAGCACCCTGAGCACTGAGCACTGAGCATCCTAAGCACTGAGCACCCAGCACCCCGAGTACTGAGCACTGAGCACCCTGAGTACTGAGCACCAAGCACCCCGAGTACTGAGCACTGAGCACCCTGAGTACTGAGCACCCAGCACCCTGAGCACTGAGTACCCAGCACCCTGAGTATTGAGCACTGAGAACCCTGAGTACTGAGCACCGAGCACCCTGAGTACAGAGCACCCAGCACCCTGATCACTGAGCACCCAGGACCGTGAGAACTGAGCACCCAGCACCTTGAGTACTGAGCACCGAGCACCCCGAGCACTGAGCACCCAGCAGCCAGAGTACTGAACACCCAGCACCCTGAGCACTGAGCACCCAGCACCCCGAGCACTGAGCACCCAGCACCTTGAGTACTGAGCACCGAGCACCCCGAGCACTGAGCACCCAGCAGCCAGAGTACTGAGCACCCAGCACCCTGAGCACTGAGCACCCAGCACCCCGAGCACTGATCACCCAGCACCCTGAGTACTGAGCACCCAGCACCCTGAGCACTGAGCACCCAGCACAGTGAGTACTGAGCACACAGCACCCTGAGTACTGAGCAACCAGCACCCTGAGCACAGAGCACTGACCACCCAGCACCCTGAGCACTGAGCACTGAGCACCCAGCACCCCAAGCACTGAGCACCCAGCACCCCGAGCACTGAGCACCCAGCACCCTGAGCACTGAGCACCCAGCACCCTGAGCACTGATCACCCAGCACCCTGAGCACTGAGCACCCAGCACCCTGAGTACTGAGCACCCAGCAACCTGAGTACTGAGCACTCAGCACCCTGAGTACTGAGCACCGAGCACCCCGAGCACTGAGTACCCAGCACCCTGAGCACAGAGCACCCTGAGGACTGAGCACCCAGCACCCTGAGTACTGAGCACCCAGCACCCTGAGCACTGAGCACCCAGCACCCTGAGTACTGAGCACCCAGCACCCTGAGCACTGAGCACCCAGCACCCTGAGCACTGAGCACCCAGCACCCTGAGCACTGAGCACCCAGCACCCTGAGTAGTGAGGACCCAGCACCCCGAGCACTGAGCACCCAGCACCCTGAGTACTGAGCACCCAGCACCCTGAGTACTGAGCACCCAGCACCCCGAGTACTGAGCACCCAGCACCCTGAGCACTGAGCACCCAGCACCCTGAGCACTGAGAACCCAGCACCCTGAGTACTGAACACCCAGCACCCTGAGCACTGAGCACCCTGAGCACTAAGTACTGAGCACTGAGCACCCTGAGCACTCAGCACCCAGCACCCTGAGCACTGAGCACCCAGCACCCTGAGCACTGAGCACCCAGCACCCTGAGTACTGAACACCCAGCACCCTGAGCACTGAGCACCCTGAGCACTAAGTACTGAGCACCCAGCACCCCGAGTACTGAGCACCCAGCACCCTGAGCACTGAGCACCCAGCACCCTGAGCACTGAGAACCCAGCACCCTGAGTACTGAACACCCAGCACCCTGAGCACTGAGCACCCTGAGCACTAAGTACTGAGCACTGAGCACCCTGAGCACTCAGCACCCAGCACCCTGAGCACTGAGCACCCAGCACCCTGAGCACTGAGCACCCAGCACCCTGAGTACTGAACACCCAGCACCCTGAGCACTGAGCACCCTGAGCACTAAGTACTGAGCACCCAGCGCCCCGAGCACAGAGCACCCAGCACCCTGAGCACTGAGCACCCAGCACCCTGAGCACTGAGCACCCAGCACCCTGAGTACTGAGCACCCAACGTACTGAGCACCGAGCACCCTGAGCACTGAGCACCCAGCACCCTGAGCACTGAGCACCCAGCACCCTGAGCACTGAGCACCCAGCACCCTGAGCACTGAGCACCCAGAACCCTGAGTACTGAGCACCCAACGTACTGAGCACCGAGCACCCTGAGCACTGAGCACCCAACAACCTGAGTACTGAGCACCCTGCACCCTGAGCACTGAGCACCCAGCACCCTGAGTACTGAGCACTGAGCACCCCGAGTACTGAGCACCGGGCACCCCGAGCACTAAGCACCCAGCACCCCGAGCACCGAGCACCCAGCACCCTGAGCACTGAGCACCCAGCACCCTGAGCACTAAGCACCCAGCACCCTGAGCACTGAGCACCCAGCACCCTGAGCACTGAGCACCCAGCAGCCTGAGCACTGAGCACCCAGCACCCTGAGCACTGAGCACCCAGCACCATGAGCACTGAGCACCCAGCACCCTGAGCACTGAGCACACAGCACCCTGAGTACTGAGCACCCAATGAACTGAGCACTGAGCACCCTGAGCACTGAGCACCCAGCACCCTGAGCACTGAGTACCCAGCACCCTGAGCACTGAGCACCCAGCACCCTGAGCACTGAGCACCCAGCACCCTGAGCACTGAGCACTGAGCACCCAGCACCCTGAGTACTGAGCACCCAGCACCCTGAGCACTGAGCACCCAACACCCTGAGCACTGAGCACCCAGCACCCTGAGCACTGAGCACCCAGCACCCTGAGTAGTGAGCACCCAGCACAATGAGTACTAAGCACCGAGCAACCTGAGTACTGAGCACCGAGCACCCTGAGCACTGAACACACAGCACCCTGAGTACTGAGCACCGAGCACCCCGAGCACTGAGCACCCAGCACCGCGAGCACTGAGCACCCAGCACCCCGAGCACTGAGAACCCAGCACCCTGAGCACTGAGCACCCAGCACCCCGAGCACTGAGCACCCAGCACCTTGAGTACTGAGCACCGAGCACCCCGAGCACTGAGCACCCAGCAGCCAGAGTACTGAGCACCCAGCACCCTGAGCACTGAGCACCCAGCACCCCGAGCACTGATCACCCAGCACCCTGAGTACTGAGCACCCAGCACCCTGAGCACTGAGCACCCAGCACAGTGAGTACTGAGCACACAGCACCCTGAGTACTGAGCAACCAGCACCCTGAGCACAGAGCACTGACCACCCAGCACCCTGAGCACTGAGCACTGAGCACCCAGCACCCCAAGCACTGAGCACCCAGCACCCCGAGCACTGAGCACCCAGCACCCTGAGCACTGAGCACCCAGCACCCTGAGCACTGATCACCCAGCACCCTGAGCACTGAGCACCCAGCACCCTGAGTACTGAGCACCCAGCAACCTGAGTACTGAGCACTCAGCACCCTGAGTACTGAGCACCGAGCACCCCGAGCACTGAGTACCCAGCACCCTGAGCACAGAGCACCCTGAGGACTGAGCACCCAGCACCCTGAGTACTGAGCACCCAGCACCCTGAGCACTGAGCACCCAGCACCCTGAGTACTGAGCACCCAGCACCCTGAGCACTGAGCACCCAGCACCCTGAGCACTGAGCACCCAGCACCCTGAGCACTGAGCACCCAGCACCCTGAGTAGTGAGGACCCAGCACCCCGAGCACTGAGCACCCAGCACCCTGAGTACTGAGCACCCAGCACCCTGAGTACTGAGCACCCAGCACCCTGAGTACTGAGCACCCAGCACCCTGAGCACTGAGCACCCAGCACCCTGAGCACTGAGAACCCAGCACCCTGAGTACTGAACACCCAGCACCCTGAGCACTGAGCACCCTGAGCACTAAGTACTGAGCACTGAGCACCCTGAGCACTCAGCACCCAGCACCCTGAGCACTGAGCACCCAGCACCCTGAGCACTGAGCACCCAGCACCCTGAGTACTGAACACCCAGCACCCTGAGCACTGAGCACCCTGAGCACTAAGTACTGAGCACCCAGCACCCCGAGTACTGAGCACCCAGCACCCTGAGCACTGAGCACCCAGCACCCTGAGCACTGAGAACCCAGCACCCTGAGTACTGAACACCCAGCACCCTGAGCACTGAGCACCCTGAGCACTAAGTACTGAGCACTGAGCACCCTGAGCACTCAGCACCCAGCACCCTGAGCACTGAGCACCCAGCACCCTGAGCACTGAGCACCCAGCACCCTGAGTACTGAACACCCAGCACCCTGAGCACTGAGCACCCTGAGCACTAAGTACTGAGCACCCAGCGCCCCGAGCACAGAGCACCCAGCACCCTGAGCACTGAGCACCCAGCACCCTGAGCACTGAGCACCCAGCACCCTGAGTACTGAGCACCCAACGTACTGAGCACCGAGCACCCTGAGCACTGAGCACCCAGCACCCTGAGCACTGAGCACCCAGCACCCTGAGCACTGAGCACCCAGCACCCTGAGCACTGAGCACCCAGCACCCTGAGTACTGAGCACCCAACGTACTGAGCACCGAGCACCCTGAGCACTGAGCACCCAACAACCTGAGTACTGAGCACCCTGCACCCTGAGCACTGAGCACCCAGCACCCTGAGTACTGAGCACTGAGCACCCCGAGTACTGAGCACCGGGCACCCCGAGCACTAAGCACCCAGCACCCCGAGCACCGAGCACCCAGCACCCTGAGCACTGAGCACCCAGCACCCTGAGCACTAAGCACCCAGCACCCTGAGCACTGAGCACCCAGCACCCTGAGCACTGAGCACCCAGCAGCCTGAGCACTGAGCACCCAGCACCCTGAGCACTGAGCACCCAGCACCATGAGCACTGAGCACCCAGCACCCTGAGCACTGAGCACACAGCACCCTGAGTACTGAGCACCCAATGAACTGAGCACTGAGCACCCTGAGCACTGAGCACCCAGCACCCTGAGCACTGAGTACCCAGCACCCTGAGCACTGAGCACCCAGCACCCTGAGCACTGAGCACCCAGCACCCTGAGCACTGAGCACTGAGCACCCAGCACCCTGAGTACTGAGCACCCAGCACCCTGAGCACTGAGCACCCAACACCCTGAGCACTGAGCACCCAGCACCCTGAGCACTGAGCACCCAGCACCCTGAGTAGTGAGCACCCAGCACAATGAGTACTAAGCACCGAGCAACCTGAGTACTGAGCACCGAGCACCCTGAGCACTGAACACACAGCACCCTGAGTACTGAGCACCGAGCACCCCGAGCACTGAGCACCCAGCACCGCGAGCACTGAGCACCCAGCACCCCGAGCACTGAGAACCCAGCACCCTGAGTACTGAGCACCCAGCACCCTGAGCACTGAGCACACAGCACCCTGAGCACTGAGTACCCAGCACCCTGAGCACTGAGCACCCAGCACCCTGAGCACTGAGCACACAGCACCCTGAGCACTGAGCACCCAGCACCCTGAGTACTGAGCACCCAGCAGCCTGAGCACTGAGCACCCAGCACCCTGAGCACTGAGCACCCAGCACCCTGAGTAGTGAGCACCCATCATACTGAGCACCGAGGACCCCGAGCACTGATCACCCAGCACCCTGAGTAGTGAGCACCCAACATACTGAGCACCGAGGACCCCGAGCACTGAGCACCCATCACCCTGAGTACTGAGCACCGAGCACCCCGAGCACTGAGCACCCAGCGCCCCGAGCACTGAGCACCCAGCACCCTGAGCACTGAGCAGCCAGCACCCTGAGTACTGAGCACCCAGCACCCTGAGTACTGAACACCCAGCACCCTGAGCACTGAGCACCCTGAGCACTGATTACTGAACACTGAGCACCCTGAGCACTGAGCACTGAGCATCCTGAGCACTGAGCACCCAGCACCCCGAGTACTGAGCACTGAGCACCCTGAGTACTGAGCACCAAGCACCCCGAGTACTGAGCACTGAGCACCCTGAGTACTGAGCACCCAGCACCCTGAGCACTGAGTACCCAGCACCCTGAGTATTGAGCACTGAGAACCCTGAGTACTGAGCACCGAGCACCCTGAGTACAGAGCACCCAGCACCCTGATCACTGAGCACCCAGCACCGTGAGCACTGAGCACCCAGCACCTTGAGTACTGAGCACCGAGCACCCCGAGCACTGAGCACCCAGCAGCCAGAGTACTGAGCACCCAGCACCCTGAGCACTGAGCACCCAGCACCCCGAGCACTGAGCACCCAGCACCTTGAGTACTGAGCACCGAGCACCCCGAGCACTGAGCACCCAGCAGCCAGAGTACTGAGCACCCAGCACCCTGAGCACTGAGCACCCAGCACCCCGAGCACTGATCACCCAGCACCCTGAGTACTGAGCACCCAGCACCCTGAGCACCGAGCACCCAGCACAGTGAGTACTGAGCACACAGCACGCTGAGTACTGAGCAACCAGCACCCTGAGCACAGAGCACTGACCACCCAGCACCCTGAGCACTGAGCACTGAGCACATAGCACCCCAAGCACTGAGCACCCAGCACCCCGAGCACTGAGCACCCAGCACCCTGAGCACTGAGCACCCAGCACCCTGAGCACTTATCACCCAGCACCCTGAGCACTGAGCACCCAGCACCCTGAGTACTGAGCACCCAGCAACCTGAGTACTGAGCACTCAGCACCCTGAGTACTGAGCACCGAGCACCCCAGCACTGAGTACCCAGCACCCTGAGCACAGAGCACCCTGAGGACTGAGCACCCAGCACCCTGAGTACTGAGCACCCAGCACCCTGAGAACTGAGCACCCAGCACCCTGAGTAATGAGCACCCAGCACCCCGAGCACTGAGCACCCAGCACCCCGAGAATGAGCACCCAGCACCCAGGGTACTGAGTTCCGAGCACCCCGAGCACTGAGCACCCAGCGCCCCGAGCACCGAGCACCCTGAGCACTGAGCACCCAGCACCCTGAGTACTGAGCACCCAGCACCCTGAGCAATGAGCACCCTGAGTACTGAGCACCCAACTCCTTGAGCACTGAGCACACAGCACCCGGAGTACTGAGCACCCAGCACCCTGAGTACTAAGCACCGAGCACCCTGAGTACTGAGCACCCAGCACCCTGAGCACTGAACACACAGCACCCTGAGTACTGAGCACCTCGAGCACTGAGCACCCAGCACCCTGAGTACTGGGCACCGAGCACCCCGAGCACTGAGCACCCAGCACGGCTAGCACTGAGCACCCAGCACCAAGAGCACTGAGCACCCAGCACCCTGAGTACTGAGCACCCAGCACCCTGAGTACTGAGCACCCAGCACCCTGAGCACTGAGTACCCAGCACCCTGAGCACTGAGCACCCAGCACCCTGAGCACTGAGCACACAGCACCCTGAGCACTGAGCACCCAGCACCCTGAGCACTGAGCACTGAGCACCCAGCACCCCGAGCACTGAGCACCCAGCACCCTGAGTACTGAGCACTGAGCACCCAGCACCCCGAGCATTGAGCACCCAGCACCCTGAGCACTGAGCACCCAGCACCCCGAGTACTGAGCACCCAGCACCCTGAGCACTGAGCACCCAGCACCCTGAGCACTGAGTACCCAGCACCCTGAGCACTGAGCACCCAGCACCCTGAGCACTGAGCACACAGCACCCTGAGCACTGAGCACCCAGCACCCTGAGCACTGAGCACTGAGCACCCAGCACCCCGAGCACTGAGCACCCAGCACCCTGAGTACTGAGCACTGAGCACCCAGCACCCCGAGCATTGAGCACCCAGCACCCTGAGTACTGAGCACCCAGCACCCCGAGTACTGAGCACCCTGAGCACTGAGTACTGAACACTGAGCACCCTGAGCACTGCGCACTGAGCATCCTGAGCACTGAGCACCCAGCACCCCGAGTACTGAGCACTGAGCACCCTGAGTACTGAGCACCAAGCACCCCGAGTACTGAGCACTGAGCACCCTGAGTACTGAGCACCCAGCACCCTGAGTACAGAGTACCCAGCACCCTGATCACTGAGCACCGAGCACCGTGAGCACTGAGCACCCAGCACCTTGAGTACTGAGCACCGAGCACCCCGAGCACTGAGCACCCAGCAGCCAGAGTACTGAGCACCCAGCACCCTGAGCACTGAGCACCCAGCACCCCGAGCACTGAGCACCCAGCACCCAGAGTACTGAGCTCCGAGCACCCCGAGCACTGAGCACCCAGCGCCCCGAGCACTTAGCACCCAGAACCCTGAGCACTGAGCAGCCAGCACCCTGAGTACTGAGCACCCAGCACCCTGAGTACTGAACACCCAGAACCCTGAGCACTGAGCACCCTGAGCACTGAGTACTGAACACTGAGCACCCTGAGCACTGAGCACTGAGCATCCTGAGCACTGAGCACCCAGCACCCCGAGTACTGAGCACTGAGCACCCTGAGTACTGAGCACCAAGCACCCCGAGTACTGAGCACTGAGCACCCTGAGTACTGAGCACCCAGCACCCTGAGCACTAAGTACCCAGCACCCTGAGTATTGAGCACTGAGAACCCTGAGTACTGAGCACCGAGCACCCTGAGTACAGAGCACCCAGCACCCTGATCACTGAGCACCCAGCACCGTGAGCACTGAGCACCCAGCACCTTGAGTACTGAGCACCGAGCACCCCGAGCACTGAGCACCCAGCAGCCAGAGTACTGAGCACCCAGCACCCTGAGCACTGAGCACCCAGCACCCCGAGCACTGAGCACCCAGTACCTTGAGTACTGAGCACCGAGCACCCCGAGCACTGAGCACCCAGCAGCCAGAGTACTGAGCACCCAGCACCCTGAGCACTGAGCACCCAGCACCCCGAGCACTGATCACCCAGCACCCTGAGTACTGAGCACCCAGCACCCTGAGCACTGAGCACCCAGCACAGTGAGTACTGAGCACACAGCACCCTGAGTACTGAGCAACCAGCACCCTGAGCACAGAGCACTGAACACCCAGCACCCTGAGCACTGAGCACTGAGCACCCAGCACCCCAAGCACTGAGCACCCAGCACCCAGAGCACTGAGCACCCAGCACCCTGAGCACTGAGCACCCAGCACCCTGAGCACTGATCACCCAGCACCCTGAGCACTGAGCACCCAGCACCCTGAGTACTGAGCACCCAGCACCCTGAGTACTGAGCACTCAGCACCCTGAGTACTGAGCACCGAGCACCCCGAGCACTGAGTACCCAGCACCCTGAGCACAGAGCACCCTGAGGACTGAGCACCCAGCACCCTGAGTACTGAGCACCCAGCACCCTGAGAACTGAGCACCCAGCACCCTGAGTAATGAGCACCCAGCACCCCGAGCACTGAGCACCCAGCACCCCGAGAATGAGCACCCAGCACCCAGGGTACTGAGTTACGAGCACCCCGAGCACTGAGCACCCAGCGCCCCGAGCACCGAGCACCCTGAGCACTAAGCACCCAGCACCCTGAGTACTGAGCACCCAGCACCCTGAGCAATGAGCACCCTGAGTACTGAGCACCCAACTCCTTGAGCACTGAGCACACAGCACCCGGAGTACTGAGCACCCAGCACCCTGAGTACTAAGCACCGAGCACCCTGAGTACTGAGCACCCAGCACCCTGAGCACTGAACACACAGCACCCTGAGTACTGAGCACCTCGAGCACTGAGCACCCAGCACCCCGAGCACTGAGCACCCAGCACGGCTAGCACTGAGCACCCAGCACCAAGAGCACTGAGCACCCAGCACCCTGAGTACTGAGCACCCAGCACCCTGAGTACTGAGCACCCAGCACCCTGAGCACTGAGTACCCAGCACCCTGAGCACTGAGCACCCAGCACCCTGAGCACTGAGCACACAGCACCCTGAGCACTGAGCACCCAGCACCCTGAGCACTGAGCACTGAGCACCCAGCACCCCGAGCACTGAGCACCCAGCACCCTGAGTACTGAGCACTGAGCACCCAGCACCCCGAGCATTGAGCACCCAGCACCCTGAGCACTGAGCACCCAGCACCCGAGTACTGAGCACCCAGCACCCTGAGTACTGAGCACCCAGCACCCCGAGTACTGAGCACCCAGCACCCTGAGTACTGAGCACCCAGCACCCCGAGCACTGAGCACCCAGCACCCCGAGTACTGAGCACCCAGCACCCTGAGTACTGAGCACCCAGCACCCCGAGTACTGAGCACCCAGCACCCTGAGCACTGAGCACCCAGCACCCCGAGCACTGAGCACCCAGCACCCTGAGTACTGAGCACCCAGCACCCTGAGCACTGAGCACCCAGCACCCCGAGTACTGAGCACCCAGCACCCTGAGCACTGAGCACCCAGCACCCTGAGAACTGAGCACCCAGCACCTTGAGCACTGAGCACCCAGCACCCTGAGTAGTGAGCACCCAGCACCCCGAGCACTGAGCACCCAGCACCCTGAGTACTGAGCACCCAGCACCCTGAGTACTGAGCACCCAGCACCCCGAGTACTGAGCACCCAGCACCCTGAGCACTGAGTACCCAGCACCCTGAGCACTGAGCACCCAGCACCCTGAGCACTGAGCACCCAGCACCCTGAGCACTGAGCACCCAGCACCCCGAGTACTGAGCACCCAGCACCCTGAGCACTGAGCACCCAGCACCCTGAGCACTGAGCACCCAGCACCCTGAGTACTGAACACCCAGCACCCTGAGCACTGAGCACCCTGAGCACTAAGTACTGAGCACTGAGCACCCTGAGCACTGAGCACCCAGCACCCCGAGTACTGAGCACCCAGCACCCCGAGCACTGAGCACCCAGCGCCCCGAGCACAGAGCACCCAGCACCCCGAGCACTGAGCACTGAGCACCCTGAGCACTGAGCACCCAGCACCCCGAGTACTGAGCAGTGAGCACGCTGAGTACTGAGCACCCAGCACCCTGAGTACTGAGCACCGAGCGTACTGAGCACCGAGCACCCAGCACCCTGAGTACTGAGCACCCAGCACCCTGAGCACTGAGCACCCAGCACCCTGAGTACTGAGCACTGAGCACCCCGAGTACTGAGCACCCAGAACCCCGAGCACCGAGCACCCAGCACCCTGAGCACTGAGCACCCAGCACCCTGAGCACTGAGCACCCAGCACCCTGAGCACTGAGCACCCAGCACCCTGAGCACTGAGCACCCAGCACCCTGAGCACTGAGCACCCAGCACCCTGAGTACTGAGCACTGAGCACCCCGAGTACTGAGCACCGGGCACCCCGAGCACTAAGCACCCAGCACCCCGAGCACCGAGCACCCAGCACCCTGAGCACTGAGCACCAAGCACCCTGAGCACTAAGCACCCAGCACCCTGAGCACTGAGCACCCAGCACCCTGAGCACTGAGCACCCAGCACCCTGAGCACTGAGCACCCAGCACCCTGAGCACTGAGCACCCAGCACCGTGAGTACTGAGCACCCCGCACCCTAAGCACTGAGTACCCAGCACCCTGAGCACTGAACACCCAGCACCCTGAGCACTGAGCACACAGCACCCTGAGCACTGAGCACCCAGCACCCTGAACACTGAGCACTGAGCACCCAGCACCCCGAGCACTGAGCACCCAGCACCCTGAGTACTGAGCACTGAGCACCCAGCACCCCGAGCACTGAGCACCCAGCACCCTGAGCACTGAGCACCCAGCACCCGAGTACTGAGCACCCAGCACCCCGAGTACTGAGCACCCAGCACCCCGAGTACTGAGCACCCAGCACCCCGAGCACTGAGCACCCAGCACCCCGAGTACTGAGCACCCAGCACCCTGAGTACTGAGCACCCAGCACCCCGAGCACTGAGCACCCAGCACCCTGAGTACTGAGCACCCAGCACCCTGAGTTCTGAGCACCCAGCACCCTGAGCACTGAGTACCCAGCACCCTGAGCACTGAGCACCCAGCACCCTGAACACTGAGCACACAGCACCCTGAGCACTGAGCACCCAGCACCCTGAGCACTGAGCACTGAGCACCCAGCACCCCGAGCACTGAGCACCCAGCACCCTGAGTACTGAGCACTGAGCACCCAGCACCCCGAGCACTGAGCACCCAGCACCCTGAGCACTGAGCACCCAGCACCAGAGTACTGAGCACCCAGCACCCTGAGTAATGAGCACCCAGCACCCCGAGTACTGAGAAACCAGCACCCTGAGTACTGAGCACCCAGCACCCTGAGCACTTAGCACCCAGCACCCTGAGTACTGATCACCCAGCACCCTGAGTACTGAGCACCCAGCACCCCGAGTACTGAGCACCCAGCACCCTGAGCACTGAGCACCCAGCACCCCGAGCACTGTGCACCCAGCACCCTGAGTACTGAGCACCCAGCACCCCGAGTACTGAGCACTGAGCACCCTGAGTACTGAGCACCCACCACTCTGAGCACTGAGCACCCAGCACCCGGAGTACTGAGCAGCCAGCACCCTGAGTACTAAGCACCGAGCACCCTGAGTACTGAGCACCCAGCACCCTGAGCACTGAACATACAGCACCCTGAGTACTGAGCACCTCGAGCACTGAGCACCCAGCACCCTGAGTACTGAGCACCGAGCACCCCGAGCACTGAGCACCCAGCACCCCGAGCACTGAGCACCCAGCACCCCGAGCACTGAGCACCCAGCACCCTGAGCACTGATCACCCAGCACCCTGAGTACTGAGCACCCAGCACCCTGAGCACTGAGTACCCAGCACCCTGAGCACTGAGCATCCAGCACCCTGAGCACTGAGAACCCAGCACCCTGAGCACTGAGCACCCAGCACCCTGAGTACTGAGCACTGAGCACCCAGCACCCTGAGCACTGAGCACCCAGCACCCTGAGTACTAAGCACTGAGCACCCAGCACCCCGAGCACTGAGCACCCAGCACCCTGAGCACTGAGCACCCAGCAGCACCCGAGTACTGAGCACCCAGCACCCTGAGTACTGAGCACCCAGCTCCCTGAGTACTGAGCACCCAGCACCCTGAGTACTGAGCACCCAGCACCCTGAGTACTGAGCACCCAGCACCCTGAGCACTGAGCACCCAGCACCCTGAGTACTGAGCACTGAGCACCCAGCACCCTGAGTACTGAGCACCCAGCACCCTGAGCACTGAGCAACCAGCACCCTGAGCACTGAGCACCCAGCACCCTGAGCACTGAGCACCCAGCACCCTGAGCACTGAGCACCCAGCACCCTGAGTAGTGAGCACCCAATGTACTGAGCACCGAGCACCCCGAGCACTGAGCACCCAGCACCCTGAGTACAGAGCACCGAGCACCCCGAGCACTGAGCACCCAGCACCCAGGGTACTGAGTTCCGAGCACCCCAAGCACTGAGCACCCAGCGCCCCGAGCACCGAGCACCCTGAGCACTGAGCACCCAGCACCCTGAGTACTGAGCACCCAGCACCCTGAGCAATGAGCACCCTGAGTACTGAGCACCCAACTCCTTGAGCACTGAGCACCGAGCACCCCGAGCACTGAGCACCCAGCACCCGGAGTACTGAGCACCCAGCACCCTGAGTACTAAGCACCGAGCACCCTGAGTACTGAGCACCCAGCACCCTGAGCACTGAACACACAGCACCCTGAGTACTGAGCACCTCGAGCAGTGAGCACCCAGGACCCTGAATACTGGGCACCGAGCACCCCGAGCACTGAGCACCCAGCACCGCTAGCACTGAGCACCCAGCACCCCGAGCACTGAGCACCCAGCACCCTGAGTACTGAGCACCCAGCACCCTGAGTACTGAGCACCCAGCACCCTGAGCACTGAGTACCCAGCACCCTGAGCACTGAGCATCCAGCACCCTGAGCACTGAGCACACAGCACCCTGAGCACTGAGCACCCAGCACCCTGAGCACTGAGCACTGAGCACCCAGCACCCCGAGCACTGTGCACCCAGCACCCTGAGTACTGAGCACTGAGCACCCAGCACCCCGAGCACTGAGCACCCAGCACTCTGAGCACTGAGCACCCAGCACCCGAGTACTGAGCACCCAGCACCCTGAGTACTGAGAACCCAGCACCCCGAGTACTGAGCACCCAGCACCCTGAGTACTGAGCACCCAGCACCGCTAGCACTGAGCACCCAGCACCCCGAGCACTGAGCACCCAGCACCCTGAGTACTGAGTACCCAGCACCCTGAGCACTGAGCACCCAGCACCCTGAGCACTGAGCACACAGCACCCTGAGCACTGAGCACTCAGCACCCTGAACACTGAGCACTGAGCACCCAGCACCCCGAGCACTGAGCACCCAGCACCCTGAGTACTGAGCACTGAGCACCCAGCACCCCGAGCACTGAGCACCCAGCACCCTGAGCACTGAGCACCCAGCACCCGAGTACTGAGCACCCAGCACCCTGAGTACTGAGCACCCAGCACCCAGAGTACTGAGCACCCAGCACCCCGAGTACTGAGCACCCAGCACCCCGAGCACTGAGCACCCAGCACCCCGAGTACTGAGCACCCAGCACCCTGAGTACTGAGCACCCAGCACCCCGATTACTGAGCACCCAGCACCCCGATTACTGAGCACCCAGCACCCTGAGCACTGAGCACCCAGCACCCTGAGTACTGAGCACCCAGCACCCCGAGCACTGAGCACGGAGCACCCCGAGGACTGAGCACCTAGCACCCCGAGTACTGAGCACCCAGCACCCTGAGCACTGAGCACCCAGCACCCTGAGCACTGAGCACCCAGCACCCTGAGTACTGAACACCCAGCACCCTGAGCACTGAGCACCCTGAGCACTAAGTACTGAGCACTGAGCACCCTGAGCACTCAGCACCCAGCACCCCGAGTACTGAGCACCCAGCACCCCGAGCACTGAGCACCCAGCGCCCCGAGCACAGAGCACCCAGCACCCCGAGCACTGAGCACTGAGCACCCTGAGCACTGAGCACCCAGCACCCCGAGTACTGAGCAGTGATCACGCTGAGTACTGAGCACCCAGCACCCTGAGTACTGAGCACCCAGCGTACTGAGCACCGAGCACCCAGCACCCTGAGTACTGAGCACCCAGCACCCTGAGCACTGAGCACCCAGCACCCTGAGTACTGAGCACTGAGCACCCCGAGTACTGAGCACCCAGAACCCCGAGCACCGAGCACCCAGCACCCTGAGCAATGAGCACCCAGCACCCTGAGCACTGAGCACCCAGCACCCTGAGCACTGAGCACCCAGCACCCTGAGTAGTGAGCACCCAGCACCCTGAGCACTGAGCACCCAGCACCCTGAGTACTGAGCACTGAGCACCCCAAGTACTGAGCACCGGGCACCCCGAGCACTAAGCACCCAGCACCCCGAGCACTGAGCACCCAGCACCCTGAGTACTGAGCACCCAGCACCCTGAGCACTGAGCAACCAGCACCCTGAGCACTGAGCACCCAGCACCCTGAGCACTGAGCACCCAGCACCCTGAGCACTGAGCACCCAGCACCCTGAGTAGTGAGCACCCAACGTACTGAGCACCGAGGACCCTGAGCACTGAGCACCCAGCACCCTGAGTACAGAGCACCGAGCACCCTGAGCAATGAGCACCCTGAGTACAGAGCACCCAACTCCTTGAGCACTGAGCACCGAGCACCCCGAGCACTGAGCACCCAGCACCCGGAGTACTTACCACCCAGCATCCTGAGTACTAAGCACCGAGCACCCTGAGTACTGAGCACCCAGCACCCTGAGCACTGAACACAAAGCACCATGAGTACTGAGCACCTCGAGCACTGAGCACCCAGCACCCTGAGTACTGGGCACCGAGCACCCTGAGCACTGAACACCCAGCACCGCTAGCACTGAGCACCCAGCACCCCGAGCACTGAGCACCCAGCACCCTGAGCACTGAGCACCCAGCACCCTGAACACTGAGCACACAGCACCCTGAGCACTGAGCACCCAGCACCCTGAGCACTGAGCACTGAGCACCCAGCACCCCGAGCACTGAGCACCCAGCACCCTGAGTACTGAGCACTGAGCACCCAGCACCCCGAGCACTGAGCACCCAGCACCCTGAGCACTGAGCACCCAGCACCAGAGTACTGAGCACCCAGCACCCTGAGTAATGAGCACCCAGCACCCCGAGTACTGAGCAACCAGCACCCTGAGTACTGAGCACCCAGCACCCTGAGCACTGAGCACCCAGCACCCTGAGTACTGATCACCCAGCACCCTGAGTACTGAGCACCCAGCACCCCGAGTACTGAGCACCCAGCACCCTGAGCTCTGAGCACCCAGCACCCCGAGCACTGTGCACCCAGCACCCTGATTACTGAGCACCCAGCACCCCGAGTACTGAGCACTGAGCACCCTGAGTACTGAGCACCCACCACTCTGAGCACTGAGCACCCAGCACCCGGAGTACTGAGCACCCAGCACCCTGAGTACTAAGCACCGAGCACCCTGAGTACTGAGCACCCAGCACCCTGAGCACTGAACATACAGCACCCTGAGTACTGAGCACCTCGAGCACTGAGCACCCAGCAACCTGAGTACTGAGCACTGAGCACCCCGAGCACTGAGCACCCAGCACCCCGAGCACTGAGCACCCAGCACCCCGAGCACTGAGCACCCAGCACCCTGAGCACTGATCACCCAGCACCCTGAGTACTGAGCACCCAGCACCCTGAGCACTGAGTACCCAGCACCCTGAGCACTGAGCATCCAGCACCCTGAGCACTGAGAACCCAGCACCCTGAGCACTGAGCACCCAGCACCCTGAGTACTGAGCACTGAGCACCCAGCACCCCGAGCACTGAGCACCCAGCACCCTGAGTACTGAGCACTGAGCACCCAGCACCCCGAGCACTGAGCACCCAGCACCCTGAGCACTGAGCACCCAGCAGCACCCGAGTACTGAGCACCCAGCACCCTGAGTACTGAGCACCCAGCTCCCTGAGTACTGAGCACCCAGCACCCTGAGTACTGAGCACCCAGCACCCTGAGTACTGAGCACCCAGCACCCTGAGCACTGAGCACCCAGCACCCTGAGTACTGAGCACTGAGCACCCAGCACCCTGAGTACTGAGCACCCAGCACCCTGAGCACTGAGCAACCAGCACCCTGAGCACTGAGCACCCAGCACCCTGAGCACTGAGCACCCAGCACCCTGAGCACTGAGCACCCAGCACCCTGAGTAGTGAGCACCCAACGTACTGAGCACCGAGCACCCCGAGCACTGAGCACCCAGCACCCTGAGTACAGAGCACCGAGCACCCCGAGCACTGAGCACCCAGCACCCAGGGTACTGAGTTCCGAGCACCCCAAGCACTGAGCACCCAGCGCCCCGAGCACCGAGCACCCTGAGCACTGAGCACCCAGCACCCTGAGTACTGAGCACCCAGCACCCTGAGCAATGAGCACCCTGAGTACTGAGCACCCAACTCCTTGAGCACTGAGCACCGAGCACCCTGAGCACTGAGCACCCAGCACCCGGAGTACTGAGCACCCAGCACCCTGAGTACTAAGCACCGAGCACCCTGAGTACTGAGCACCCAGCACCCTGAGCACTGAACACACAGCACCCTGAGTACTGAGCACCTCGAGCAGTGAGCACCCAGCACCCTGAATACTGGGCACCGAGCACCCCGAGCACTGAGCACCCAGCACCGCTAGCACTGAGCACCCAGCACCCCGAGCACTGAGCACCCAGCATCCTGAGTACTGAGCACCCAGCACCCTGAGTACTGAGCACCCAGCACCCTGAGCACTGAGTACCCAGCACCCTGAGCACTGAGCATCCAGCACCCTGAGCACTGAGCACACAGCACCCTGAGCACTGAGCACCCAGCACCCTGAGCACTGAGCACTGAGCACCCAGCACCCTGAGCACTGTGCACCCAGCACCCTGAGTACTGAGCACTGAGCACCCAGCACCCCGAGCACTGAGCACCCAGCACTCTGAGCACTGAGCACCCAGCACCCGAGTACTGAGCACCCAGCACCCTGAGTACTGAGAACCCAGCACCCCGAGTACTGAGCACCCAGCACCCTGAGTACTGAGCACCCAGCACCGCTAGCACTGAGCACCCAGCACCCCGAGCACTGAGCACCCAGCACCCTGAGTACTGATCACCCAGCACCCTGAGTACTGAGCACCCAGCACCCTGAGCACTGAGTACCCAGCACCCTGAGCACTGAGCATCCAGCACCCTGAGCACTGAGCACACAGCACCCTGAGCACTGAGCACCCAGCACCCTGAGCACTGAGCACTGAGCACCCAGCACCCCGAGCACTGTGCACCCAGCAACCTGAGTACTGAGCACTGAGCACCGAGCACCCCGAGCACTGAGCACCCAGCACTCTGAGCACTGAGCACCCAGCACCCGAGTACTGAGCACCCAGCACCCTGAGTACTGAGCACCCAGCACCCCGAGTACTGAGCACCCAGCACCCTGAGTACTGAGCACCCAGCACCCCGAGCACTGAGCCCCCAGCACCCTGAGCACTGAGCACCCAGCACCCTGAGCACTGAGCACCCAGCACGCTGAGTACTGAACACCCAGCACCCTGAGCACTGAGCACCCTGAGCACTAAGTACTGAGCACCCAGCGCCCCGAGCACAGAGCACCCAGCACCCTGAGCACTGAGCACCCAGCACCCTGAGCACTGAGCACCCAGCACCCTGAGTACTGAGCACCCAACGTACTGAGCACCGAGCACCCTGAGCACTGAGCACCCAGCACCCTGAGCACTGAGCACCCAGCACCCTGAGCACTGAGCACCCAGCACCCTGAGCACTGAGCACCCAGCACCCTGAGTACTGAGCACCCAACGTACTGAGCACCGAGCACCCTGAGCACTGAGCACCCAGCAACCTGAGTACTGAGCACCCTGCACCCTGAGCACTGAGCACCCAGCACCCTGAGTACTGAGCACTGAGCACCCCGAGTAATGAGCACCGGGCACCCCGAGCACTAAGCACCCAGCACCCCGAGCACCGAGCACCCAGCACCCTGAGCACTGTGCACCCAGCACCCTGAGCACTAAGCACCCAGCACCCTGAGCACTGAGCACCCAGCACCCTGAGCACTGAGCACCCAGCAGCCTGAGCACTGAGCACCCAGCACCCTGAGCACTGAGCACCCAGCACCGTGAGCACTGAGCACCCAGCACCCTGAGCACTGAGCACACAGCACCCTGAGTACTGAGCACCCAATGAACTGAGCACCGAGCACCCTGAGCACTGAGCACCCAGCACCCTGAGCACTGAGTACCCAGCACCCTGAGCACTGAGCACCCAGCACCCTGAGCACTGAGCACCCAGCACCCTGAGCACTGAGCACTGAGCACCCAGCACCCTGAGTACTGAGCACCCAGCACCCTGAGCACTGAGCACCCAACACCCTGAGCACTGAGCACCCAGCACCCTGAGCACTGAGCACCCAGCACCCTGAGTAGTGAGCACCCAGCACAATGAGTACTAAGCACCGAGCAACCTGAGTACTGAGCACCGAGCACCCTGAGCACTGAACACACAGCACCCTGAGTACTGAGCACCGAGCACCCCGAGCACTGAGCACCCAGCACCGCGAGCACTGAGCACCCAGCACCCCGAGCACTGAGAACCCAGCACCCTGAGTACTGAGCACCCAGCACCCTGAGCACTGAGCACCCAGCACCCTGAGCACTGAGCACACAGCACCCTGAGCACTGAGCACCCAGCACCCTGAGTACTGAGCACCCAGCAGCCTGAGCACTGAGCACCCAGCACCCTGAGCACTGAGCACCCAGCACCCTGAGTAGTGAGCACCCAACGTACTGAGCACCGAGGACCCCGAGCACTGAGCACCCATCACCCTGAGTACTGAGCACCGATCACCCCGAGCACTGAGCACCCAGCACCCAGAGTACTGAGCTCCGAGCACCCCGAGCACTGAGCACCCAGCGCACCGAGCACTGAGCACCCAGCACCCTGAGCACTGAGCAGCCAGCACCCTGAGTACGGAGCACCCAGCACCCTGAGTACTGAACACCCAGCACCCTGAGTACTGAGCACCATGAGCACTGAGTACTGAACACTGAGCACCCTGAGCACTGAGCACCCAGCACCCCGAGTACTGAGCACCCAGCACCCTGAGCACTGAGCACCCAGCGCCCCGAGCACAGAGCACCCAGCACCCCGAGCACTGAGCACTGAGCACCCTGAGCACTGAGCACCCAGCACCCCGAGTACTGAGCACTGAGCACCCTGAGTACTGAGCACCAAGCACCCCGAGTACTGAGCACTGAGCACCCTGAGTACTGAGCACCAAGCACCCCGAGTACTGAGCACTGAGCACCCTGAGTACTGAGCACCAAGCACCCCGAGTACTGAGCACTGAGCACCCTGAGTACAGAGCACCCAGCACCCTGATCACTGAGCACCCAGCACCGTGAGCACTGAGCACACAGCACCTTGAGTACTGAGCACCGAGCACCCCGAGCACTGAGCACAAGGGAGCCAGAGTACTGAGCACCCAGCACCCTGAGCACTGAGCACCCAGCACCCCGAGCACTGAGCACCCAGCACCTTGAGTACTGAGCACCGAGCACCCCGAGCACTGAGCACCCAGCAGCCAGAGTACTGAGCACCCAGCACCCTGAGCACTGAGCACCCAGCACCCCGAGCACTGATCACCCAGCACCCTGAGTACTGAGCACCCAGCACCCTGAGCACTAAGCACCCAGCACAGTGAGTACTGAGCACACAGCACCCTGAGTACTGAGCAACCAGCACCCTGAGCACAGAGCCCTGACCACCCAGCACCCTGAGCACTGAGCATAGAGCACCCAGCACCCCAAGCACTGAGCACCCAGCACCCCGAGCACTGAGCACCCAGCACCCTGAGCACTGAGCACCCAGCACCCTGAGCACTGATCACCCAGCACCCTGAGCACTGAGCACCCAGTACCCTGAGTACTGAGCACCCAGCACCCTGAGTACTGAGCACTCAGCACCCTGAGTACTGAGCACCGAGCACCCCGAGCACTGAGTACCCAGCACCCTGAGCACAGAGCACCCTGAGGACTGAGCACCCAGCACCCTGAGTACTGAGCACCCAGCACACTGAGAACTGAGCACCCAGCACCCTGAGTAATGAGCACCCAGCACCCCGAGCACTGAGCACCCAGCACCCCGAGAATGAGCACCCAGCACCCAGGGTACTGAGTTCCGAGCACCCCGAGCACTGAGCACCCAGCGCCCCGAGCACCAAGCACCCTGAGCACTGAGCACCCAGCACCCTGAGTACTGAGCACCCAGCACCCTGAGCAATGAGCACCCTGAGTACTGAGCACCCAACTCCTTGAGCACTGAGCACCCAGCACCCGGAGTACTGAGCACCCAGCACCCTGAGTACTAAGCACCGAGCACCCTGAGTACTGAGCACCCAGCACCCTGAGCACTGAACACACAGCACCCTGAGTACTGAGCACCTCGAGCACTGAGCACCCAGCACCCTGAGTACTGGGCACCGAGCACCCCGAGCACTGAGCACCCAACACGGCTAGCACTGAGCACCCAGCACCAAGAGCACTGAGCACCCAGCACCCTGAGTACTGAGCACCCAGCACGCTGAGTACTGAGCACCCAGCACCCTGAGCACTGAGTACCCAGCACCCTGAGCACTGAGCACCCAGCACCCTGAGCACTGAGCACACAGCACCCTGAGCACTGAGCACCCAGCACCCTGAGCACTGAGCACTGAGCACCCAGCACCCCGAGCACTGAGCACCCAGCACCCTGAGTACTGAGCACTGAGCACCCAGCACCCCGAGCATTGAGCACCCAGCACCCTGAGCACTGAGCACCCAGCACCCGAGTAATGAGGACCCAGCACCCTGAGTACTGAGCACCCAGCACCCCGAGTACTGAGCACCCAGCACCCTGAGTACTGAGCACCCAGCACCCCGAGCACTGAGCACCCAGCACCCCGAGTACTGAGCACCCAGCACCCTGAGTACTGAGCACCCAGCACCCCGAGTACTGAGCACCCAGCACCCTGAGCACTGAGCACCCTGAGCACTAAGTACTGAGCACTGAGCACCCTGAGCACTGAGCACCCAGCACCCCGAGTACTGAGCACCCAGCACCCCGAGAACTGAGCACCCAGCGCCCCGAGCACAGAGCACCCAGCACCCCGAGCACTGAGCACTGAGCACCCTGAGCACTGAGCACCCAGCACCCCGAGTACTGAGCAGTGAGCACGCTGAGTACTGAGCACCCAGCACCCTGAGTACTGAGCACCGAGCATACTGAGCACCGAGCACCCAGCACCCTGAGTACTGAGCCCCCAGCACCCTGAGCACTGAGCACCCAGCACCCAGAGTACTGAGCACTGAGCACCCCGAGTACTGAGCACCCAGAACCCCGAGCACCGAGCACCCAGCACCCTGAGCAATGAGCACCCAGCACCCTGAGCACTGAGCACCCAGCACCCTGAGCACTGAGCACCCAGCACCCTGAGCACTGAGCACCCAGCACCCTGAGCACTGAGCACCGAGCACCCTGAGTACTGAGCACTGAGCACCCCGAGTACTGAGCACCAGGCACCCCGAGCACTAAGCACCCAGCACCCCGAGCACCGAGCACCCAGCACCCTGAGCACTGAGCACCCAGCACCCTGAGCACTAAGCACCCAGCACCCTGAGCACCGAGCACCCAGCACCCTGAGCACTGAGCACCCAGCACCCTGAGCACTGAGCACCCAGCACCCTGAGCACTGAGCACCCAGCACCGTGAGCACTGAGCACCCAGCACCCTGAGCACTGAGCACCGAGCACCCCGAGCACTGAGCACCCAGCACCGCTAGCACTGAGCACCCAGCACCAAGAGCACTGAGCACCCAGCACCCTGAGTACTGAGCACCCCGCACCCTGAGCACTGAGTACCCAGCACCCTGAGCACTGAGCACCCAGCACCCTGAGCACTGAGCACACAGCACCCTGAGCACTGAGCACCCAGCACCCTGAACACTGAGCACTGAGCACCCAGCACCCCGAGCACTGAGCACCCAGCACCCTGAGTACTGAGCACTGAGCACCCAGCACCCCGAGCACTGAGCACCCAGCACCCTGAGCACTGAGCACCCAGCACCCGAGTACTGAGCACCCAGCACCCTGAGTACTGAGCACCCAGCACCCCGAGTACTGAGCACCCAGCACCCCGAGTACTGAGCACCCAGCACCCCGAGCACTGAGCACCCAGCACCCCGAGTACTGAGCACCCAGCACCCTGAGTACTGAGCACCCAGCACCCCGAGTACTGAGCACCCAGCACCCTGAGCACTGAGCACCCAGCACCCCGAGCACTGAGGACCAAGCACCCTGAGTACTGAGCACCCAGCACCCTGAGCACTGAGCACCCAGCACCACGAGTACTGAGCACCCAGCACCCTGAGCACTGAGCACCCAGCACCCTGAGCACTGAGCACCCAGCACCCTGAGCACTGAGCACCCAGCACCCTGAGTAGTGAGGACCCAGCACCCCGAGCACTGAGCACCCAGCACCCTGAGTACTGAGCACCCAGCACCCTGAGTACTGAGCACCCAGCACCCCGAGTACTGAGCACCCAGCACCCTGAGCACTGAGCACCCAGCACCCTGAGCACTGAGCACCCAGCACCCTGAGTACTGAACACCCAGCACCCTGAGCACTGAGCACCCTGAGCACTAAGTACTGAGCACTGAGCACCCTGAGCACTCAGCACCCAGCACCCCGAGTACTGAGAACCCAGCACCCCGAGCACTGAGCACCCAGCGCCCCGAGCACAGAGCACCCAGCACCCCGAGCACTGAGCACTGCGCACCCTGAGCACTGACCACCCAGCAACCCGGGTACTGAGCAGTGATCACGCTGAGTACTGAGCACCCAGCACCCTGAGTACTGAGCACCCAGCGTACTGAGCACCGAGCACCCAGCACCCTGAGTACTGAGCACCCAGCACCCTGAGCACTGAGCACCCAGCAACCTGAGTACTGAGCACTGAGCACCCCGAGTACTGAGCACACAGAACCCCGAGCACCGAGCACCCAGCACCCTGAGCAATGAGCACCCAGCACCCTGAGCACTGAGCACCCAGCACCCTGAGCACTGAGCACCCAGCACCCTGAGCACTGAGCACCCAGCACCCTGAGCACTGAGCACCCAGCACCCTGAGTACTGAGCACTGAGCACCCCAAGTACTGAGAACCGGGCACCCCGAGCACTAAGCACCCAGCACACCGAGCACCGAGCACCCAGCACCCTGAGCACTGAGCACCCAGCACCCTGAGCACTAAGCACCCAGCACCCTGAGCACTGAGCACCCAGCACCCTGAGCACTGAGCACCCAGCACCGTGAGCACTGAGCACCCAGCACCCTGAGCACTGAGCACCGAGCACCCCTAGCACTGAGCACCCAGCACCAAGAGCACTGAGCACCGAGCACCCTGAGTAATGAGCACCCAACACCCCAAGCACTGAGCACCCTGAGCACTAAGCACCCAGCACCCTGAGCAATGAGCACCCAGCACCCTGAGCACTGAGCACCCAGCACCCTGAGCACTGAGCACCCAGCACCCTGAGCACTGAGCACTGAGCACCCTGAGCACTGACCACCCAGCACCCCGAGTACTGAGCAGTGATCACGCTGAGTACTGAGCACCCAGCACCCTGAGTACTGAGCACCCAGCGTACTGAGCACCGAGCACCCAGCACCCTGAGTACTGAGCACCCAGCACCCTGAGCACTGAGCACCCAGCACCCTGAGTACTGAGCACTGAGCACCCCGAGTACTGAGCACCCAGAACCCCGAGCACCGAGCACCCAGCACCCTGAGCAATGAGAACCCAGCACCCTGAGCACTGAGCACCCAGCACCCTGAGCACTGAGCACCCAGCACCCTGAGCACTGAGCACCCAGCACCCTGAGCACTGAGCACCCAGCACCCTGAGTACTGAGCACTGAGCACCCCAAGTACTGAGAACCGGGCACCCTGAGTACTGAGCACCCTGAGTACTGAGCACACAGCACCCTGAGCACTGAGCACCCAGCACCCTGAGCACTGAGCACCCAGCACCCTGAGTACTGAGCACTGAGCACCCCAAGTACTGAGAACCGGGCACCCTGAGTACTGAGCACCCTGAGTACTGAGCACACAGCACCGTGAGCACTAAGCACCCAGCACCCCGAGCACCGAGCACCCAGCACCCTGAGCACTGAGCACCCAGCACCCTGAGCACAAAGCACCCAGCACCCTGAGCACTGAGCACCCAGCACCCTGAGCACTGAGCACCCAGCACCCTGAACACTGAGCACCCAGCACCCTGAGCACTGAGCACCCAGCACCGTGAGCACTGAGCACCCAGCACCCTGAGCACTGAGCACCGAGCACCCTGAGCACTGAGCACCCAGCACCCTGAGTACTGAGCACCCAGCACCCTGAGCAATGAGCACCCTGAGTACTGAGCACCCAGCACCTTGAGCACTGAGCACCGAGCACCCCGAGCACTGAGCACCCAGCACCTGGAGTACTGAGCACCCAGCACAATGAGTACTAAGCACCGAGCACCCTGAGTACTGAGCACCCAGCACCCTGAGCACTGAACACACAGCACCCTGAGTACTGAGCACTGAGCACCCTGAGTACTGAGCACCCAGCGCCCTGAGCACTGAGTACCCAGCACCCTGAGCACTGAGCACCCAGCACCCTGAGCACTGAGCACCCAGAACCCTGAGAACTGAGCACCCAGCACCCTGAGTACTGAGCACCCAGCACCCTGAGTACTGAGCACTCAGCACCCTGAGTACTGAGCACCGAGCACCCCGAGCACTGAGTACCCAGCACCCTGAGCACAGAGTACCCTGAGGACTGAGTACCCAGCACCCTGAGTACTGAGCACCCAGCACCCTGAGAACTGAGCACCCAGCACCCTGAGTAATGAGCACCCAGCACCCCGAGCACTGAGCACCCAGCACCCCGAGTACTGAGCACCCAGCACCCTGAGTACTGAGCACCCAGCACCCCGAGTACTGAGCACCCAGCACCCTGAGCACTGAGCACCCAGCACCCCGAGCACTGAGCACCAAGCACCCTGAGTACTGAGCACCCAGCACCCTGAGCACTGAGCACCCAGCACCACGAGTACTGAGCACCCAGCACCCTGAGCACTGAGCACCCAGCACCCTGAGCACTGAGCACCCAGCACCCTGAGCACTGAGCACCCAGCACCCTGAGTAGTGAGGACCCAGCACCCCGAGCACTGAGCACCCAGCACCCTGAGTACTGAGCACCCAGCACCCTGAGTACTGAGCACCCAGCACCCCGAGTACTGAGCACCCAGCACCCTGAGCACTGAGCACCCAGCACCCTGAGCACTGAGCACCCAGCACCCTGAGTACTGAACACCCAGCACCCTGAGCACTGAGCACCCTGAGCACTAAGTACTGAGCACTGAGCACCCTGAGCACTCAGCACCCAGCACCCCGAGTACTGAGAACCCAGCACCCCGAGCACTGAGCACCCAGCGCCCCGAGCACAGAGCACCCAGCACCCCGAGCACTGAGCACTGCGCACCCTGAGCACTGACCACCCAGCAACCCGGGTACTGAGCAGTGATCACGCTGAGTACTGAGCACCCAGCACCCTGAGTACTGAGCACCCAGCGTACTGAGCACCGAGCACCCAGCACCCTGAGTACTGAGCACCCAGCACCCTGAGCACTGAGCACCCAGCAACCTGAGTACTGAGCACTGAGCACCCCGAGTACTGAGCACACAGAACCCCGAGCACCGAGCACCCAGCACCCTGAGCAATGAGCACCCAGCACCCTGAGCACTGAGCACCCAGCACCCTGAGCACTGAGCACCCAGCACCCTGAGCACTGAGCACCCAGCACCCTGAGCACTGAGCACCCAGCACCCTGAGTACTGAGCACTGAGCACCCCAAGTACTGAGAACCGGGCACCCCGAGCACTAAGCACCCAGCACCCCGAGCACCGAGCACCCAGCACCCTGAGCACTGAGCACCCAGCACCCTGAGCACTAAGCACCCAGCACCCTGAGCACTGAGAACCCAGCACCCTGAGCACTGAGCACCCAGCACCGTGAGCACTGAGCACCCAGCACCCTGAGCACTGAGCACCGAGCACCCCTAGCACTGAGCACCCAGCACCGCTAGCACTGAGCACCCAGCACCAAGAGCACTGAGCACCGAGCACCCTGAGTAATGAGCACCCAACACCCCAAGCACTGAGCACCCTGAGCACTAAGCACCCAGCACCCTGAGCACTGAGCACCCAGCACCCTGAGCACTGAGCACCCAGCATCCTGAGCACTGAGCACCCAGCACCCTGAGCACTGAGCACTGAGCACCCTGAGCACTGACCACCCAGCACCCCGAGTACTGAGCAGTGATCACGCTGAGTACTGAGCACCCAGCACCCTGAGTACTGAGCACCCAGCGTACTGAGCACCGAGCACCCAGCACCCTGAGTACTGAGCACCCAGCACCCTGAGCACTGAGCACCCAGCACCCTGAGTACTGAGCACTGAGCACCCCGAGTACTGAGCACCCAGAACCCCGAGCACCGAGCACCCAGCACCCTGAGCAATGAGAACCCAGCACCCTGAGCACTGAGCACCCAGCACCCTGAGCACTGAGCACCCAGCACCCTGAGCACTGAGCACCCAGCACCCTGAGCACTGAGCACCCAGCACCCTGAGTACTGAGCACTGAGCACCCCAAGTACTGAGAACCGGGCACCCTGAGTACTGAGCACTGAGCACCCTGAGTACTGAGCACCCAGCGCCCTGAGCACTGAGTACCCAGCACCCTGAGCACTGAGCACCCAGCACCCTGAGCACTGAGCACCCAGAACCCTGAGAACTGAGCACCCAGCACCCTGAGTACTGAGCACCCAGCACCCTGAGTACTGAGCACTCAGCACCCTGAGTACTGAGCACCGAGCACCCCGAGCACTGAGTACCCAGCACCCTGAGCACAGAGTACCCTGAGGACTGAGTACCCAGCACCCTGAGTACTGAGCACCCAGCACCCTGAGAACTGAGCACCCAGCACCCTGAGTAATGAGCACCCAGCACCCCGAGCACTGAGCACCCAGCACCCCGAGTACTGAGCACCCAGCACCCTGAGTACTGAGCACCCAGCACCCCGAGTACTGAGCACCCAGCACCCTGAGCACTGAGCACCCAGCACCCCGAGCACTGAGCACCAAGCACCCTGAGTACTGAGCACCCAGCACCCTGAGCACTGAGCACCCAGCACCACGAGTACTGAGCACCCAGCACCCTGAGCACTGAGCACCCAGCACCCTGAGCACTGAGCACCCAGCACCCTGAGCACTGAGCACCCAGCACCCTGAGTAGTGAGGACCCAGCACCCCGAGCACTGAGCACCCAGCACCCTGAGTACTGAGCACCCAGCACCCTGAGTACTGAGCACCCAGCACCCCGAGTACTGAGCACCCAGCACCCTGAGCACTGAGCACCCAGCACCCTGAGCACTGAGCACCCAGCACCCTGAGTACTGAACACCCAGCACCCTGAGCACTGAGCACCCTGAGCACTAAGTACTGAGCACTGAGCACCCTGAGCACTCAGCACCCAGCACCCCGAGTACTGAGAACCCAGCACCCCGAGCACTGAGCACCCAGCGCCCCGAGCACAGAGCACCCAGCACCCCGAGCACTGAGCACTGCGCACCCT
Organism: Microtus oregoni; assembly: GCF_018167655.1. NCBI lineage: Eukaryota > Metazoa > Chordata > Mammalia > Rodentia > Cricetidae > Microtus > Microtus oregoni. The sequence goes on along the minus strand of NW_024543811.1, from coordinate 9,335,355 downwards.
GAGCACTGACCACCCAGCAACCCGGGTACTGAGCAGTGATCACGCTGAGTACTGAGCACCCAGCACCCTGAGTACTGAGCACCCAGCGTACTGAGCACCGAGCACCCAGCACCCTGAGTACTGAGCACCCAGCACCCTGAGCACTGAGCACCCAGCAACCTGAGTACTGAGCACTGAGCACCCCGAGTACTGAGCACACAGAACCCCGAGCACCGAGCACCCAGCACCCTGAGCAATGAGCACCCAGCACCCTGAGCACTGAGCACCCAGCACCCTGAGCACTGAGCACCCAGCACCCTGAGCACTGAGCACCCAGCACCCTGAGCACTGAGCACCCAGCACCCTGAGTACTGAGCACTGAGCACCCCAAGTACTGAGAACCGGGCACCCCGAGCACTAAGCACCCAGCACCCCGAGCACCGAGCACCCAGCACCCTGAGCACTGAGCACCCAGCACCCTGAGCACTAAGCACCCAGCACCCTGAGCACTGAGAACCCAGCACCCTGAGCACTGAGCACCCAGCACCGTGAGCACTGAGCACCCAGCACCCTGAGCACTGAGCACCGAGCACCCCTAGCACTGAGCACCCAGCACCGCTAGCACTGAGCACCCAGCACCAAGAGCACTGAGCACCGAGCACCCTGAGTAATGAGCACCCAACACCCCAAGCACTGAGCACCCTGAGCACTAAGCACCCAGCACCCTGAGCACTGAGCACCCAGCACCCTGAGCACTGAGCACCCAGCACCCTGAGCACTGAGCACCCAGCACCCTGAGCACTGAGCACTGAGCACCCTGAGCACTGACCACCCAGCACCCCGAGTACTGAGCAGTGATCACGCTGAGTACTGAGCACCCAGCACCCTGAGTACTGAGCACCCAGCGTACTGAGCACCAAGCACCCAGCACCCTGAGTACTGAGCACCCAGCACCCTGAGCACTGAGCACCCAGCACCCTGAGTACTGAGCACTGAGCACCCCGAGTACTGAGCACCCAGAACCCCGAGCACCGAGCACCCAGCACCCTGAGCAATGAGAACCCAGCACCCTGAGCACTGAGCACCCAGCACCCTGAGCACTGAGCACCCAGCACCCTGAGCACTGAGCACCCAGCACCCTGAGCACTGAGCACCCAGCACCCTGAGTACTGAGCACTGAGCACCCCAAGTACTGAGAACCGGGCACCCTGAGTACTGAGCACCCTGAGTACTGAGCACACAGCACCCTGAGCACTGAGCACCCAGCACCCTGAGCACTGAGCACCCAGCACCCTGAGTACTGAGCACTGAGCACCCCAAGTACTGAGAACCGGGCACCCTGAGTACTGAGCACCCTGAGTACTGAGCACCCAGCACCCCGAGCACCGAGCACCCAGCACCCTGAGCACTGAGCACCCAGCACCCTGAGCACAAAGCACCCAGCACCCTGAGCACTGAGCACCCAGCACCCTGAGCACTGAGCACCCAGCACCCTGAACACTGAGCACCCAGCACCCTGAGCACTGAGCACCCAGCACCGTGAGCACTGAGCACCCAGCACCCTGAGCACTGAGCACCGAGCACCCTGAGCACTGAGCACCCAGCACCCTGAGTACTGAGCACCCAGCACCCTGAGCAATGAGCACCCTGAGTACTGAGCACCCAGCACCTTGAGCACTGAGCACCGAGCACCCCGAGCACTGAGCACCCAGCACCTGGAGTACTGAGCACCCAGCACAATGAGTACTAAGCACCGAGCACCCTGAGTACTGAGCACCCAGCACCCTGAGCACTGAACACACAGCACCCTGAGTACTGAGCACTGAGCACCCTGAGTACTGAGCACCCAGCGCCCTGAGCACTGAGTACCCAGCACCCTGAGCACTGAGCACCCAGCACCCTGAGCACTGAGCACCCAGAACACTGAGAACTGAGCACCCAGCACCCTGAGTACTGAGCACCCAGCACCCTGAGTACTGAGCACTCAGCACCCTGAGTACTGAGCACCGAGCACCCCGAGTACTGAGTACCCAGCACCCTGAGCACAGAGTACCCTGAGGACTGAGTACCCAGCACCCTGAGTACTGAGCACCCAGAACCCTGAGAACTGAGCACCCAGCACCCTGAGTAATGAGCACCCAGCACCCCGAGCACTGAGCACCCAGCACCCTGAGAATGAGCACCCAGCACCCTGAGTACTGAGCACCGAGCACCCTGAGCACTGAGTACCCAGCAACCTGATTATTGAGCACTGAGAACCCTGAGTACTGAGCACCGAGCACCCTGAGTAATGAGCACCCAGCACCCCGAGGACTGAGCACCCAGCACCCCGAGAATGAGCACCCATCACCCTGAGTACTGAGCACCCAACACCCCAAGCACTGAGCACCCTGAGCACTAAGCACCCAGCACCCTGAGCACTGAGCACCCAGCACCCTGAGCACTGAGCACCCAGCACCCTGAGCACTGAGCACCCAGCACCCTGAGCACTGAGCACCCAGCACCCTGAGCACTGAGCACTGAGCACCCAGCACCCCGAGCACTGAGCACCCAGCACCCTGAGTACTGAGCACTGAGCACCCAGCACCCCGAGCATTGAGCACCCAGCACCCTGAGCACTGAGCACCCAGCACCCGAGTACTGAGCACCCAGCACCCTGAGTACTGAGCACCCAGCACCCCGAGTACTGAGCACCCAGCACCCTGAGTACTGAGCACCCAGCACCCCGAGCACTGAGCACCCAGCACCCCGAGTACTGAGCACCCAGCACCCTGAGTACTGAGCACCCAGCACCCCGAGTACTGAGCACCCAGCACCCTGAGCACTGAGCACCCAGCACCCTGAGCACTGAGCACCCAGCACCCCGAGTACTGAGCACCCAGCACCCTGAGCACTGAGCACCCAGCACCCTGAGCACTGAGCACCCAGCACCCTGAGTACTGAACACCCAGCACCCTGAGCACTGAGCACCCTGAGCACTAAGTACTGAGCACTGAGCACCCTGAGCACTGAGCACCCAGCACCCCGAGTACTGAGCACCCAGCACCCCGAGCACTGAGCACCCAGCACCCCGAGCACAGAGCACCCAGCACCCCGAGCACTGAACACTGAGCACCCTGAGCACTGAGCACCCAGCACCCCGAGTACTGAGCAGTGAGCACGCTGAGTACTGAGCACCCAGCACCCTGAGTACTGAGCACCGAGCGTACTGAGCACCGAGCACCCAGCACCCTGAGTACTGAGCACCCAGCACCCTGAGCACTGAGCACCCAGCACCCTGAGTACTGAGCACTGAGCACCCCGAGTACTGAGCACCCAGAACCCCGAGCACCGAGCACCCAGCACCCTGAGCAATGAGCACCCAGCACCCTGAGCACTGAGCACCCAGCACCCTGAGCACTGAGCACCCAGCACCCTGAGCACTGAGCACCCAGCACCCTGAGCACTGAGCACCCAGCACCCTGAGTACTGAGCACTGAGCACCCCAAGTACTGAGAACCGGGCACCCTGAGTACTGAGCACCCTGAGTACTGAGCACACAGCACCCTGAGCACTGAGCACCCAGCACCCTGAGCACTGAGCACCCAGCACCCTGAGTACTGAGCACTGAGCACCCCAAGTACTGAGAACCGAGCACCCTGAGTACTGAGCACCCTGAGTACTGAGCACACAGCACCGTGAGCACTAAGCACCCAGCACCCCGAGCACCGAGCACCCAGCACCCTGAGCACTGAGCACCCAGCACCCTGAGCACAAAGCACCCAGCACCCTGAGCACTGAGCACCCAGCACCCTGAGCACTGAGCACCCAGCACCCTGAACACTGAGCACCCAGCACCCTGAGCACTGAGCATCCAGCACCGTGAGCACTGAGCACCCAGCACCCTGAGCACTGAGCACCGAGCACCCTGAGCACTGAGCACCCAGCACCCTGAGTACTGAGCACCCAGCACCCTGAGCAATGAGCACCCTGAGTACTGAGCACCCAGCACCTTGAGCACTGAGCACCGAGCACCCCGAGCACTGAGCACCCAGCACCTGGAGTACTGAGCACCCAGCACAATGAGTACTAAGCACCGAGCACCCTGAGTACTGAGCACCCAGCACCCTGAGCACTGAACACACAGCACCCTGAGTACTGAGCACTGAGCACCCTGAGTACTGAGCACCCAGCGCCCTGAGCACTGAGTACCCAGCACCCTGAGCACTGAGCACCCAGCACCCTGAGCACTGAGCACCCAGAACCCTGAGAACTGAGCACCCAGCACCCTGAGTACTGAGCACCCAGCACCCTGAGTACTGAGCACTCAGCACCCTGAGTACTGAGCACTGAGCACCCCGAGCACTGAGTACCCAGCACCCTGAGCACAGAGTACCCTGAGGACTGAGCACCCAGCACCCTGAGTACTGAGCACCCAGCACCCTGAGAACTGAGCACCCAGCACCCTGAGTAATGAGCACCCAGCACCCCGAGCACTGAGCACCCAGCACCCTGAGAATGAGCACCCAGCACCCTGAGTACTGAGCACCGAGCACCCTGAGCACTGAGTACCCAGCAACCTGAGTATTGAGCACTGAGAACCCTGAGTACTGAGCACCGAGCACCCTGAGTAATGAGCACCCAGCACCCCGAGGACTGAGCACCCAGCACCCCGAGAATGAGCACCCATCACCCTGAGTACTGAGCACCCAACACCCCAAGCACTGAGCACCCTGAGCACTAAGCACCCAGCACCCTGAGCACTGAGCACCCAGCACCCTGAGCACTGAGCACCCAGCACCCTGAGCACTGAGCACCCAGCACCCTGAGCACTGAGCACCCAGCACCGTGAGCACTGAGCACCCAGCACCCTGAGCACTGAGCACCGAGCACCCCGAGCACTGAGCAGCCAGCACCGCTAGCACTGAGCACCCAGCACCAAGAGCACTGAGCACCCAGCACCCTGAGTACTGAGCACCCAGCACCCTGAGTACTGAGCACCCAGCACCCCGAGTACTGAGCACCCAGCACCCTGAGCACTGAGCACCCAGCACCCTGAGCACTGAGCACCCAGCACCCTGAGCACTGAGCACCCAGCACCCTGAGCACTGAGCACCCAGCACCCCGAGTACTGAGCACCCAGCACCCTGAGCACTGAGCACCCAGCACCCTGAGCACTGAGCACCCAGCACCCTGAGTACTGAACACCCAGCACCCTGAGCAATGAGCACCCTGAGCACTAATTACTGAGCATTGAGCACCCTGAGCACTGAGCACCCAGCACCCCGAGTACTGAGCACCCAGCACCCCGAGCACTGAGCACCCAGCGCCCCGAGCACAGAGCACCCAGCACCCCGAGCACTGAGCACTGAGCACCCTGAGCACTGAGCACCCAGCAAGCCGAGTACTGAGCAGTGAGCACGCTGAGTACTGAGCACCCAGCACCCTGAGTACTGAGCACCGAGCGTACTGAGCACCGAGCACCCAGCACCCTGAGTACTGAGCACTGAGCACCCCGAGTACTGAGCACCCAGAACCCCGAGCACCGAGCACCCAGCACCCTGAGCAATGAGCACCCAGCACCCTGAGCACTGAGCACCCAGCACCCTGAGCACTGAGCACCCAGCACCCTGAGCACTGAGCACCCAGCACTCTGAGCACTGAGCACCCAGCACCCTGAGTACTGAGCACTGAGCACCCCGAGTACTGAGCACCGGGCACCCCGAGCACTAAGCACCCAGCACCCCGAGCACCGAGCACCCAGCACCCTGAGCACTGAGCACCCAGCACACTGAGCACTAAGCACCCAGCACCCTGAGCACTGAGCACCCAGCACCCTGAGCACTGAGCACCCAGCACCCTGAGCACTGAGCACCCAGCACCCTGAGCACTGAGCACCCAGCACCGTGAGCACTGAGCACCCAGCACCCTGAGCACTGAGCACCGAGCACCCCGAGCACTGAGCACCCAGCACCGCTAGCACTGAGCACGCAGCACCAAGAGTACTGAGCACCCAGCACCCTGAGTACTGAGCACCCAGCACCCTGAGTACTGAGCACCCCGCACCCTGAGCACTGAGTACCCAGCACCCTGAGCACTGAGCACCCAGCACCCTGAGCACTGAGCACACAGCACCCTGAGCACTGAGCACACAGCACCCTGAACACTGAGCACTGAGCACCCAGCACCCCGAGCACTGAGCACCCAGCACCCTGTGTACTGAGCACTGAGCACCCAGCACCCCGAGCAATGAGCACCCAGCACCCTGAGCACTGAGCACCCAGCACCCGAGTACTGAGCACCCAGCACCCTGAGTACTGAGCACCCAGCACCCAGAGTACTGAGCACCCAGCACCCCGAGTACTGAGCACCCAGCACCCCGAGCACTGAGCACCCAGCACCCCGAGTACTGAGCACCCAGCACCCTGAGGACTGAGCACCCAGCACCCCGAGCACTGAGCACCCAGCACCCTGAGTACTGAGCACCCAGCACCCTGAGCACTGAGCACCCAGCACCCCGAGTACTGAGCACCCAGCACCCTGAGCACTGAGCACCCAGCACCCTGAGTAGTGAGAACCCAGCACCCCGAGCACTGAGCACCCAGCACCCTGAGTACTGAGCACCCAGCACCCTGAGTACTGAGCACCCAGCACCCCGAGTACTGAGCACCCAGCACCCTGAGCACTGAGCACCCAGCAATCTGAGCACTGAGCACCCAGCACACTGAGTACTGAACACCCAGCACCCTGAGAACTGAGCACCCTGAGCACTAAGTACTGAGCACTGAGCACCCTGAGCACTCAGCACCCAGTACCCCGAGTACTGAGCACCCAGCACCCCGAGCACTGAGCACCCAGCGCCCCGAGCACAGAGCACCCAGCACCCCGAGCACTGAGCACTGAGCACCCTGAGCACTGAGCACCCAGCACCCCGAGTACTGAGCAGTGATCACGCTGAGTACTGAGCACCCAGCACCCTGAGTACTGAGCACCCAGCGTACTGAGCACCAAGCACCCAGCACCCTGAGTACTGAGCACCCAGCACCCTGAGCACTGAGCACCCAGCACCCTGAGTACTGAGCACTGAGCACCCCGAGTACTGAGCACCCAGAACCCCGAGCACCGAGCACCCAGCACCCTGAGCAATGAGCACCCAGCACCCTGAGCACTGAGCACCCAGCACCCTGAGCACTGAGCACCCAGCACCCTGAGCACTGAGCACCCAGCACCCTGAGCACTGAGCACCCAGCACCCTGAGTACTGAGCACTGAGCACCCCAAGTACTGAGCACCGGGCACCCCGAGCACTAAGCACCCAGCACCCCGAGCACCGAGCACCCAGCACCCTGAGCACTGAGCACCCAGCACCCTGAGCACTAAGCACCCAGCACCCTGAGCACTGAGCACCGAGCACCCCGAGCACTGAGCACCCAGCACCGCTAGCACTGAGCACCCAGCACCAAGAGCACTGAGCACCCAGCACCCTGAGTACTGAGCACCCCGCACCCTGAGCACTGAGTACCCAGCACCCTGAGCACTGAGCACCCAGCACCCTGAGCACTGAGCACACAGCACCCTGAGCACTGAGCACCCAGCACCCTGAACACTGAGCACTGAGCACCCAGCACCCCAAGCACTGAGCACCCAGCACCCTGGGTACTGAGCACTGAGCACCCAGCACCCCGAGCACTGAGCACCCAGCACCCTGAGCACTGAGCACCCAGCACCCGAGTACTGAGCACCCAGCACCCTGAGTACTGAGCACCCAGCACCCCGAGTACTGAGCACCCAGCACCCCGAGTACTGAGCACCCAGCACCCCGAGCACTGAGCACCCAGCACCCCGAGTACTGAGCACCCAGCACCCTGAGTACTGAGCACCCAGCACCCCGAGTACTGAGCTCCCAGCACCCTGAGCACTGAGCACCCAGCACCCCGAGCACTGAGCACCAAGCACCCTGAGTACTGAGCACCCAGCACCCTGAGCACTGAGCACCCAGCAGCATGAGTACTGAGCACCCAGCACCCTGAGCACTGAGCACCCAGCACCCTGAGCACTGAGCACCCAGCACCCTGAGCACTGAGCACCCAGCACCCTGAGTAGTGAGGACCCAGCACCCCGAGCACTGAGCACCCAGCACCCTGAGTACTGAGCACCCAGCACCCTGAGTACTGAGCACCCAGCACCCCGAGTACTGAGCACCCAGCACCCTGAGCACTGAGCACCCAGCACCCTGAGCACTGAGCACCCAGCACCCTGAGTACTGAACACCCAGCACCCTGAGCACTGAGCACCCTGAGCACTAAGTACTGAGCACTGAGCACCCTGAGCACTCAGCACCCAGCACCCCGAGTACTGAGAACCCAGCACCCCGAGCACTGAGCACCCAGCGCCCCGAGCACAGAGCACCCAGCACCCCGAGCACTGAGCACTGAGCACCCTGAGCACTGACCACCCAGCACCCCGAGTACTGAGCAGTGATCACGCTGAGTACTGAGCACCCAGCACCCTGAGTACTGAGCACCCAGCGTACTGAGCACCAAGCACCCAGCACCCTGAGTACTGAGCACCCAGCACCCTGAGCACTGAGCACCCAGCACCCTGAGTACTGAGCACTGAGCACCCCGAGTACTGAGCACCCAGAACCCCGAGCACCGAGCACCCAGCACCCTGAGCAATGAGCACCCAGCACCCTGAGCACTGAGCACCCAGCACCCTGAGCACTGAGCACCCAGCACCCTGAGCACTGAGCACCCAGCACCCTGAGCACTGAGCACCCAGCACCCTGAGTACTGAGCACTGAGCACCCCAAGTACTGAGAACCGGGCACCCCGAGCACTAAGCACCCAGCACCCCGAGCACCGAGCACCCAGCACCCTGAGCACTGAGCACCCAGCACCCTGAGCACTAAGCACCCAGCACCCTGAGCACTGAGCACCCAGCACCCTGAGCACTGAGCACCCAGCACCCTGAACACTGAGCACCCAGCACCCTGAGCACTGAGCACCCAGCACCGTGAGCACTGAGCACCCAGCACCCTGAGCACTGAGCACCGAGCACCCTGAGCACTGAGCACCCAGCACCCTGAGTACTGAGCACCCAGCACCCTGAGCAATGAGCACCCTGTGTACTGAGCACCCAGCACCTTGAGCACTGAGCACCGAGCACCCCGAGCACTGAGCACCCAGCACAATGAGTACTAAGCACCGAGCACCCTGAGTACTGAGCACCCAGCACCCTGAGCACTGAACACACAGCACCCTGAGTACTGAGCACTGAGCACCCTGAGTACTGAGCACCCAGCACCCTGAGCACTGAGTACCCAGCACCCTGAGCGCTGAGCACCCAGCACCCTGAGCACTGAGCACCCAGCACCCTGAGAACTGAGCACCCAGCACCCTGAGTACTGAGCACCCAGCACCCTGAGTACTGAGCACTCAGCACCCTGAGTACTGAGCACCGAGCACCCCGAGCACTGAGTACCCAGCACCCTGAGCACAGAGTACCCTGAGGACTGAGCACCCAGCACCCTGAGTACTGAGCACCCAGCACCCTGAGAATGAGCACCCAGCACCCCGAGTACTGAGCACCGAGCACCCTGAGCACTGAGTACCCAGCAACCTGAGTATTGAGCACTGAGAACCCTGAGTACTGAGCACCGAGCACCCTGAGTAATGAGCACCCAGCACCCCGAGGACTGAGCACCCAGCACCCCGAGAATGAGCACCCAGCACCCTGAGTACTGAGCACCCAACACCCCAAGCACTGAGCACCCTGAGCACTAAGCACCCAGCACCCTGAGCACTGAGCACCCAGCACCCTGAGCACTGAGCACCCAGCACCCTGAGCACTGAGCACCCAGCACCCTGAACACTGAGCACCCTGAGCACTGACCACCCAGCACGCCGAGTAATGAGCAGTGATCACGCTGAGTACTGAGCACCCAGCACCCTGAGTACTGAGCACCCAGCGTACTGAGCACCGAGCACCCAGCACCCTGAGTACTGAGCACCCAGCACCCTGAGCACTGAGCACCCAGCACCCTGAGTACTGAGCACTGAGCACCCCGAGTACTGAGCACCCAGAACCCCGAGCACCGAGCACCCAGCACCCTGAGCAATGAGAACCCAGCACCCTGAGCACTGAGCACCCAGCACCCTGAGCACTGAGCACCCAGCACCCTGAGCACTGAGCACCCAGCACCCTGAGCACTGAGCACCCAGCACCCTGAGTACTGTGCACTGAGCACCCCAAGTACTGAGAACCGGGCACCCCGAGCATTAAGCACCCAGCACCCCGAGCACCGAGCACCCAGCACCCTGAGCACTGAGCACCCAGCACCCTGAGCACAAAGCACCCAGCACCCTGAGCACTGAGCACCCAGCACCCTGAGCACTGAGCACCCAGCACCCTGAACACTGAGCACCCAGCACCCTGAGCACTGAGCACCCAGCACCGTGAGCACTGAGCACCCAGCACCCTGAGCACTGAGCACCGAGCACCCTGAGCACTGAGCACCCAGCACCCTGAGTACTGAGCACCCAGCACCCTGAGCAATGAGCACCCTGAGTACTGAGCACCCAGCACCTTGAGCACTGAGCACCGAGCACCCCGAGCACTGAGCACCCAGCACCTGGAGTACTGAGCACCCAGCACAATGAGTACTAAGCACCGAGCACCCTGAGTACTGAGCACCCAGCACCCTGAGCACTGAACACACAGCACCCTGAGTACTGAGCACTGAGCACCCTGAGTACTGAGCACCCAGCGCCCTGAGCACTGAGTACCCAGCACCCTGAGCACTGAGCACCCAGCACCCTGAGCACTGAGCACCCAGAACCCTGAGAACTGAGCACCCAGCACCCTGTGTACTGAGCACCCAGCACCCTGAGTACTGAGCACTCAGCACCCTGAGTACTGAGCACCGAGCACCCCGAGCACTGAGTACCCAGCACCCTGAGCACAGAGTACCCTGAGGACTGAGCACCCAGCACCCTGAGTACTGAGCACCCAGCACCGTGAGAACTGAGCACCCAGCACCCTGAGTAATGAGCACCCAGCACCCCGAGCACTGAGCACCCAGCACCCTGAGAATGAGCACCCAGCACCCTGAGTACTGAGCACCGAGCACCCTGAGCACTGAGTACCCAGCAACCTGAGTATTGAGCACTGAGAACCCTGAGTACTGAGCACCGAGCACCCTGAGCACTGAGCACCCAGCACCCCGAGAATGAGCACCCAGCACCCTGAGTACTGAGCACCCAACACCCCAAGCACTGAGCACCCTGAGCACTAAGCACCCAGCACCCTGAGCACTGAGCACCCAGCACCCTGAGCCCTGAGCACCCAGCACCCTGAGCACTGAGCACCCAGCACCGTGAGCACTGAGCACCCAGCACCCTGAGCACTGAGCACCGAGCACCCCGAGCACTGAGCACCCAGCACCGCTAGCACTGAGCACCCAGCACCAAGAGCACTGAGCACCCAGCACCCTGAGTACTGAGCACCCAGCACCCTGAGCACTGAGCTCCCAGCACCCTGAGCACTGAGCACCCAGCACCCTGAGTACTGAGCACCCAGCACCCCGAGTACTGAGCACCCAGCACCCTGAGCACTGAGCACCCAGCACCCTGAGCACTGAGCACCCAGCACCCTGAGCACTGAGCACCCAGCACCCTGAGCACTGAGCACCCAGCACCCCGAGTACTGAGCACCCAGCACCCTGAGCACTGAGCACCCAGCACCCTGAGCACTGAGCACCCAGCACCCTGAGTACTGAACACCCAGCACCCTGAGCACTGAGCACCCTGAGCACTAAGTACTGAGCACTGAGCACCCTGAGCACTGAGCACCCAGCACCCCGAGTACTGAGCACCCAGCACCCCGAGCACTGAGCACCCAGCACCCCGAGCACAGAGCACCCAGCACCCCGAGCACTGAGCACTGAGCACCCTGAGCACTGAGCACCCAGCAACCCGAGTACTGAGCAGTGAGCACGCTGAGTACTGAGCACCCAGCACCCTGAGTACTGAGCACCGAGCGTACTGAGCACCGAGCACCCAGCACCCTGAGTACTGAGCACCCAGCACCCTGAGCACTGAGCACCCAGCACCCTGAGTACTGAGCACTGAGCACCCCGAGTACTGAGCACCCAGAACCCCGAGCACCGAGCACCCAGCACCCTGAGCAATGAGCACCCAGCACCCTGAGCACTGAGCACCCAGCACCCTGAGCACTGAGCACCCAGCACCCTGAGCACTGAGCACCCAGCACCCTGAGCACTGAGCACCCAGCACCCTGAGTACTGAGCACTGAGCACCCCGAGTACTGAGCACCGGGCACCCCGAGCACTAAGCACCCAGCACCCCGAGCACCGAGCACCCAGCACCCTTAGCACTGAGCACCCAGCACCCTGAGCACTAAGCACCCAGCACCCTGAGCACTGAGCACCCAGCACCCTGAGCACTGAGCACCCAGCACCCTGAGCACTGAGCACCGAGCACCCCGAGCACTGAGCACCCAGCACCGCTAGCATTGAGCACGCAGCACCAAGAGCACTGAGCACCCAGCACCCTGAGTACTGAGCACCCAGCACCCTGAGTACTGAGCACCCCGCACCCTGAGCACTGAGTACCCAGCACCCTGAGCACTGAGCACACAGCACCCTGAGCACTGAGCACCCAGCACCCTGAACACTGAGCACTGAGCACCCAGCACCCCGAGCACTGAGCACCCAGCACCCTGTGTACTGAGCACTGAGCACCCAGCACCCCGAGCACTGAGCACCCAGCACCCTGAGCACTGAGCACCCAGCACCCGAGTACTGAGCACCCAGCACCCTGAGTACTGAGCACCCAGCACCCAGAGTACTGAGCACCCAGCACCCCGAGTACTGAGCACCCAGCACGCCGAGCACTGAGCACCCAGCACCCCGAGTACTGAGCACCCAGCACCCTGAGTACTGAGCACCCAGCACCCCGAGTACTGAGCACCCAGCACCCTGAGGACTGAGCACCCAGCACCCCGAGCACTGAGCACCCAGCACCCTGAGTACTAAGCACCCAGCACCCTGAGCACTGAGCACCCAGCACCCCGAGTACTGAGCACCCAGCACCCTGAGCACTGAGCACCCAGCACCCTGAGCACTGAGCACCCAGCACCCTGAGCACTGAGCACCCAGCACCCTGAGTAGTGAGGACCCAGCACCCCGAGCACTGAGCACCCAGCACCCTGAGTACTGAGCACCCAGCACCCTGAGTACTGAGCACCCAGCACCCCGAGTACTGAGCACCCAGCACCCTGAGCACTGAGCACCCAGCACCCTGAGCACTGAGCACCCAGCACCCTGAGTACTGAACACCCAGCACCCTGAGCACTGAGCACCCTGAGCACTAAGTACTGAGCACTGAGCACCCTGAGCACTCAGCACCCAGCACCCCGAGTACTGAGCACCCAGCACCCCGAGCACTGAGCACCCAGCGCCCCGAGCACAGAGCACCCAGCACCCTGAGTACTGAGCACCCAGCACCCTGAGCACTGAGCACCCAGCACCCTGAGTACTGAGCACTGAGCACCCCGAGTACTGAGCACCCAGAACCCCGAGCACCGAGCACCCAGCACCCTGAGCAATGAGCACCCAGCACCCTGAGCACTGAGCACCCAGCACCCTGAGCACTGAGCACCCAGCACCCTGAGCACTGAGCACCCAGCACCCTGAGCACTGAGCACCCAGCACCCTGAGTACTGAGCACTGAGCACCCCAAGTACTGAGCACCGGGCACCCCGAGCACTAAACACCCAGCACCCCGAGCACCGAGCACCCAGCACCCTGAGCACTGAGCACCCAGCACCCTGAGCACTAAGCACCCAGCACCCTGAGCACTGAGCACCCAGCACCCTGAGCACTGAGCACCCAGCACCCTGAACACTGAGCACCCAGCACCCTGAGCACTGAGCACCCAGCACCGTGAGCACTGAGCACCCAGCACCCTGAGCACTGAGCACCCAGCACCCTGAACACTGAGCACCCAGCACCCTGAGCACTGAGCACCCAGCACCGTGAGCACTGAGCACCCAGCACCCTGAGCACTGAGCACCGAGCACCCTGAGCACTGAGCACCCAGCACCCTGAGTACTGAGCACCCAGCACCCTGAGCACTGAGCACCCAGCACCCTGAGTACTGAGCACTGAGCACCCCGAGTACTGAGCACCCAGAACCCCGAGCACCGAGCACCCAGCACCCTGAGCAATGAGCACCCAGCACCCTAAGCACTGAGCACCCAGCACCCTGAGCACTGAGCACCCAGCACCCTGAGCACTGAGCACCCAGCACCCTGAGCACTGAGCACCCAGCACCCTGAGTACTGAGCACTGAGCACAGCAAGTACTGAGAACCGGGCACCCCGAGCACTAAGCACCCAGCACCCCGAGCACCGAGCACCCAGCACCCTGAGCACTGAGCACCCAGCACCCTGAGCACTAAGCACCCAGCACCCTGAGCACTGAGCACCCAGCACCCTGAGCACTGAGCACCCAGCACCCTGAACACTGAGCACCCAGCACCCTGAGCACTGAGCACCCAGCACCGTGAGCACTGAGCACCCAGCACCCTGAGCACTGAGCACCGAGCACCCTGAGCACTGAGCACCCAGCACCGTGAGCACTGAGCACCCAGCACCCTGAGCACTGAGCACCCAGCACCCTGAACACTGAGCACCCAGCACCCTGAGCACTGAGCACCCAGCACCGTGAGCACTGAGCACCCAGCACCCTGAGCACTGAGCACCGAGCACCCTGAACACTGAGCACCCAGCACCCTGAGCACTGAGCACCCAGCACCGTGAGCACTGAGCACCCAGCACCGTGAGCACTGAGCACCCAGCACCCTGAGTACTGAGCACCCAGCACCCTGAGCAATGAGCACCCTGAGTACTGAGCACCCAGCACCTTGAGCACTGAGCACCGAGCACCCCGAGCACTGAGCACCCAGCACCTGGAGTACTGAGCACCCAGCACAATGAGTACTAAGTACCGAGCACCCTGAGTACTGAGCACCCAGCACCCTGAGCACTGAACACACAGCACCCTGAGTACTGAGCACTGAGCACCCTGAGTACTGAGCACCCAGCACCCTGAGCACTGAGTACCCAGCACCCTGAGCACTGAGCACCCAGCACCCTGAGCACTGAGCACCCAGCACCCTGAGAACTGAGCACCCAGCACCCTGAGTACTGAGCACCCAGCACCCTGAGTACTGAGCACTCAGCACCCTGAGTACTGAGCACCGAGCACACCGAGCACTGAGTACCCAGCACCCTGAGCACAGAGTACCCTGAGGACTGAGCACCCAGCACCCCGAGCACTGAGCACCCAGCACCCTGAGAATGAGCACCCAGCACCCCGAGTACTGAGCACCGAGCACCCTGAGCACTGAGTACCCAGCAACCTGAGTATTGAGCACTGAGAACCGTGAGTACTGAGCACCGAGCACCCTGAGTAATGAGCACCCAGCACCCCGAGGACTGAGCACCCAGCACCCCGAGAATGAGCACCCAGCACCCTGAGTACTGAGCACACAAACACCCCAAGCACTGAGCACCCTGAGCACTAAGCACCCAGCACCCTGAGCACTGAGCACCCAGCACCCTGAGCACTGAGCACCCAGCACCCTGAGCACTGAGCACCCAGCACCCTGAGCACTGAGCACTGAGCACCCTGAGCACTGACCACCCAGCACCCCGAGTACTGAGCAGTGATCACGCTGAGTACTGAGCACCCAGCACCCTGAGTACTGAGCACCCAGCGTACTGAGCACCGAGCACCCAGCACCTTGAGTACTGAGCACCCAGCACCCTGAGCACTGAGCACCCAGCACCCTGAGTACTGAGCACTGAGCACCCCGAGTACTGAGCACCCAGAACCCCGAGCACCGAGCACATAGCACACTGAGCAATGAGCACCCAGCACCCTGAGCACTGAGCACCCAGCACCCTGAGCACTGAGCACCCAGCACCCTGAGCACTGAGCACCCAGCACCCTGAGCACTGAGCACCCAGCACCCTGAGTACTGAGCACTGAGCACCCCAAGTACTGAGAACCGGGCACCCCGAGCACTAAGCACCCAGCACCCCGAGCACCGAGCACCCAGCACCCTGAGCACTGAGCACCCAGGACCCTGAGCACTAAGCACCCAGCACCCTGAGCACTGAGCACCCAGCACCCTGAGCACTGAGCACCCAGAACCCTGAACACTGAGCACCCAGCACCCTGAGCACTGAGCACCCAGCACCGTGAGCACTGAGCACCCAGCACCCTGAGCACTGAGCACCGAGCACCCTGAGCACTGAGCACCCAGCACCCTGAGTACTGAGCACCCAGCACCCTGAGCAATGAGCACCCTGAGTACTGAGCACCCAGCACCTTGAGCACTGAGCACCGAGCACCCCGAGCACTGAGCACCCAGCACCTGGAGTACTGAGCACCCAGCACAATGAGTACTAAGCACCGAGCACCCTGAGTACTGAGCACCCAGCACCCTGAGTACTGAGCACTGAGCACCCTGAGTACTGAGCACCCAGCACCCTGAGCACTGAGTACCCAGCACCCTGAGCACTGAGCACCCAGCACCCTGAGCACTGAGCACCCAGCACCCTGAGAACTGAGCACCCAGCACCCTGAGTACTGAGCACCCAGCACCCTGAGTACTGAGCACTCAGCACCCTGAGTACTGAGCACCGAGCACCCCGAACACTGAGTACCCAGCACCCTGAGCACAGAGTACCCTGAGGACTGAGCACCCAGCACCCTGAGTACTGAGCACCGAGCACCCTGAGAACTGAGCACCCAGCACCCTGAGTAATGAGCACCCAGCACCCCGAGCACTGAGCACCCAGCACCCTGAGAATGAGCACCCAGCACCCCGAGTACTGAGAACCGAGCACCCTGAGCACTGAGCACCCAGCACCCTGAGTACTGAACACCCAGCACCCTGAGCACTGAGCACCCTGAGCACTAAGTACTGAGCACTGAGCACCCTGAGCACTCAGCACCCAGCACCCCGAGTACTGAGCACCCAGCACCCCGAGCACTGAGCACCCAGCGCCCCGAGCACAGAGCACCCAGCACCCCGAGCACTGAGCACTGAGCACCCTGAGCACTGAGCACCCAGCACCCCGAGTACTGAGCAGTGATCACGCTGAGTACTGAGCACCCAGCACCCTGAGTACTGAGCACCCAGCGTACTGAGCACCGAGCACCCAGCACCCTGAGTACTGAGCACCCAGCACCCTGAGCACTGAGCACCCAGCACCCTGAGTACTGAGCACTGAGCACCCCGAGTACTGAGCACCCAGAACCCCGAGCACCGAGCACCCAGCACCCTGAGCAATGAGCACCCAGCACCCTGAGCACTGAGCACCCAGCACCCTGAGCACTGAGCACCCAGCACCCTGAGCACTGAGCACCCAGCACCCTGAGCACTGAGCACCCAGCACCCTGAGTACTGAGCACTGAGCACCCCAAGTACTGAGCACCGGGCACCCCGAGCACTAAGCACCCAGCACCCCGAGCACCGAGCACCCAGCACCCTGAGCACTGAGCACCCAGCACCCTGAGCACTAAGCACCCAGCACCCTGAGCACTGAGCACCCAGCACCCTGAGCACTGAGCACCCAGCACCCTGAACACTGAGCACCCAGCACCCTGAGCACTGAGCACCCAGCACCGTGAGCACTGAGCACCCAGCACCCTGAGCACTGAGCACCCAGCACCCTGAACACTGAGCACCCAGCACCCTGAGCACTGAGCACCCAGCACCGTGAGCACTGAGCACCCAGCACCCTGAGCACTGAGCACCGAGCACCCTGAGCACTGAGCACCCAGCACCCTGAGTACTGAGCACCCAGCACCCTGAGCACTGAGCACCCAGCACCCTGAGTACTGAGCACTGAGCACCCCGAGTACTGAGCACCCAGAACCCCGAGCACCGAGCACCCAGCACCCTGAGCAATGAGCACCCAGCACCCTAAGCACTGAGCACCCAGCACCCTGAGCACTGAGCACCCAGCACCCTGAGCACTGAGCACCCAGCACCCTGAGCACTGAGCACCCAGCACCCTGAGTACTGAGCACTGAGCACAGCAAGTACTGAGAACCGGGCACCCCGAGCACTAAGCACCCAGCACCCCGAGCACCGAGCACCCAGCACCCTGAGCACTGAGCACCCAGCACCCTGAGCACTAAGCACCCAGCACCCTGAGCACTGAGCACCCAGCACCCTGAGCACTGAGCACCCAGCACCCTGAACACTGAGCACCCAGCACCCTGAGCACTGAGCACCCAGCACCGTGAGCACTGAGCACCCAGCACCCTGAGCACTGAGCACCGAGCACCCTGAGCACTGAGCACCCAGCACCGTGAGCACTGAGCACCCAGCACCCTGAGCACTGAGCACCCAGCACCCTGAACACTGAGCACCCAGCACCCTGAGCACTGAGCACCCAGCACCGTGAGCACTGAGCACCCAGCACCCTGAGCACTGAGCACCGAGCACCCTGAACACTGAGCACCCAGCACCCTGAGCACTGAGCACCCAGCACCGTGAGCACTGAGCACCCAGCACCGTGAGCACTGAGCACCCAGCACCCTGAGTACTGAGCACCCAGCACCCTGAGCAATGAGCACCCTGAGTACTGAGCACCCAGCACCTTGAGCACTGAGCACCGAGCACCCCGAGCACTGAGCACCCAGCACCTGGAGTACTGAGCACCCAGCACAATGAGTACTAAGCACCGAGCACCCTGAGTACTGAGCACCCAGCACCCTGAGCACTGAACACACAGCACCCTGAGTACTGAGCACTGAGCACCCTGAGTACTGAGCACCCAGCACCCTGAGCACTGAGTACCCAGCACCCTGAGCACTGAGCACCCAGCACCCTGAGCACTGAGCACCCAGCACCCTGAGAACTGAGCACCCAGCACCCTGAGTACTGAGCACCCAGCACCCTGAGTACTGAGCACTCAGCACCCTGAGTACTGAGCACCGAGCACACCGAGCACTGAGTACCCAGCACCCTGAGCACAGAGTACCCTGAGGACTGAGCACCCAGCACCCCGAGCACTGAGCACCCAGCACCCTGAGAATGAGCACCCAGCACCCCGAGTACTGAGCACCGAGCACCCTGAGCACTGAGTACCCAGCAACCTGAGTATTGAGCACTGAGAACCGTGAGTACTGAGCACCGAGCACCCTGAGTAATGAGCACCCAGCACCCCGAGGACTGAGCACCCAGCACCCCGAGAATGAGCACCCAGCACCCTGAGTACTGAGCACACAAACACCCCAAGCACTGAGCACCCTGAGCACTAAGCACCCAGCACCCTGAGCACTGAGCACCCAGCACCCTGAGCACTGAGCACCCAGCACCCTGAGCACTGAGCACCCAGCACCCTGAGCACTGAGCACTGAGCACCCTGAGCACTGACCACCCAGCACCCCGAGTACTGAGCAGTGATCACGCTGAGTACTGAGCACCCAGCACCCTGAGTACTGAGCACCCAGCGTACTGAGCACCGAGCACCCAGCACCTTGAGTACTGAGCACCCAGCACCCTGAGCACTGAGCACCCAGCACCCTGAGTACTGAGCACTGAGCACCCCGAGTACTGAGCACCCAGAACCCCGAGCACCGAGCACCCAGCACCCTGAGCAATGAGCACCCAGCACCCTGAGCACTGAGCACCCAGCACCCTGAGCACTGAGCACCCAGCACCCTGAGCACTGAGCACCCAGCACCCTGAGCACTGAGCACCCAGCACCCTGAGTACTGAGCACTGAGCACCCCAAGTACTGAGAACCGGGCACCCCGAGCACTAAGCACCCAGCACCCCGAGCACCGAGCACCCAGCACCCTGAGCACTGAGCACCCAGCACCCTGAGCACTAAGCACCCAGCACCCTGAGCACTGAGCACCCAGCACCCTGAGCACTGAGCACCCAGAACCCTGAACACTGAGCACCCAGCACCCTGAGCACTGAGCACCCAGCACCGTGAGCACTGAGCACCCAGCACCCTGAGCACTGAGCACCGAGCACCCTGAGCACTGAGCACCCAGCACCCTGAGTACTGAGCACCCAGCACCCTGAGCAATGAGCACCCTGAGTACTGAGCACCCAGCACCTTGAGCACTGAGCACCGAGCACCCCGAGCACTGAGCACCCAGCACCTGGAGTACTGAGCACCCAGCACAATGAGTACTAAGTACCGAGCACCCTGAGTACTGAGCACCCAGCACCCTGAGTACTGAGCACTGAGCACCCTGAGCACTGAGCACCCAGCACCCTGAGCACTGAGCACCCAGCACCCTGAACACTGAGCACCCAGCACCCTGAGCACTGAGCACCCAGCACCGTGAGCACTGAGCACCCAGCACCCTGAGCACTGAGCACCGAGCACCCTGAGCACTGAGCACCCAGCACCCTGAGTACTGAGCACCCAGCACCCTGAGCACTGAGCACCCAGCACCCTGAGTACTGAGCACTGAGCACCCCGAGTACTGAGCACCCAGAACCCCGAGCACCGAGCACCCAGCACCCTGAGCAATGAGCACCCAGCACCCTAAGCACTGAGCACCCAGCACCCTGAGCACTGAGCACCCAGCACCCTGAGCACTGAGCACCCAGCACCCTGAGCACTGAGCACCCAGCACCCTGAGTACTGAGCACTGAGCACAGCAAGTACTGAGAACCGGGCACCCCGAGCACTAAGCACCCAGCACCCCGAGCACCGAGCACCCAGCACCCTGAGCACTGAGCACCCAGCACCCTGAGCACTAAGCACCCAGCACCCTGAGCACTGAGCACCCAGCACCCTGAGCACTGAGCACCCAGCACCCTGAACACTGAGCACCCAGCACCCTGAGCACTGAGCACCCAGCACCGTGAGCACTGAGCACCCAGCACCCTGAGCACTGAGCACCGAGCACCCTGAGCACTGAGCACCCAGCACCGTGAGCACTGAGCACCCAGCACCCTGAGCACTGAGCACCCAGCACCCTGAACACTGAGCACCCAGCACCCTGAGCACTGAGCACCCAGCACCGTGAGCACTGAGCACCCAGCACCCTGAGCACTGAGCACCGAGCACCCTGAACACTGAGCACCCAGCACCCTGAGCACTGAGCACCCAGCACCGTGAGCACTGAGCACCCAGCACCGTGAGCACTGAGCACCCAGCACCCTGAGTACTGAGCACCCAGCACCCTGAGCAATGAGCACCCTGAGTACTGAGCACCCAGCACCTTGAGCACTGAGCACCGAGCACCCCGAGCACTGAGCACCCAGCACCTGGAGTACTGAGCACCCAGCACAATGAGTACTAAGCACCGAGCACCCTGAGTACTGAGCACCCAGCACCCTGAGCACTGAACACACAGCACCCTGAGTACTGAGCACTGAGCACCCTGAGTACTGAGCACCCAGCACCCTGAGCACTGAGTACCCAGCACCCTGAGCACTGAGCACCCAGCACCCTGAGCACTGAGCACCCAGCACCCTGAGAACTGAGCACCCAGCACCCTGAGTACTGAGCACCCAGCACCCTGAGTACTGAGCACTCAGCACCCTGAGTACTGAGCACCGAGCACACCGAGCACTGAGTACCCAGCACCCTGAGCACAGAGTACCCTGAGGACTGAGCACCCAGCACCCCGAGCACTGAGCACCCAGCACCCTGAGAATGAGCACCCAGCACCCCGAGTACTGAGCACCGAGCACCCTGAGCACTGAGTACCCAGCAACCTGAGTATTGAGCACTGAGAACCGTGAGTACTGAGCACCGAGCACCCTGAGTAATGAGCACCCAGCACCCCGAGGACTGAGCACCCAGCACCCCGAGAATGAGCACCCAGCACCCTGAGTACTGAGCACACAAACACCCCAAGCACTGAGCACCCTGAGCACTAAGCACCCAGCACCCTGAGCACTGAGCACCCAGCACCCTGAGCACTGAGCACCCAGCACCCTGAGCACTGAGCACCCAGCACCCTGAGCACTGAGCACTGAGCACCCTGAGCACTGACCACCCAGCACCCCGAGTACTGAGCAGTGATCACGCTGAGTACTGAGCACCCAGCACCCTGAGTACTGAGCACCCAGCGTACTGAGCACCGAGCACCCAGCACCTTGAGTACTGAGCACCCAGCACCCTGAGCACTGAGCACCCAGCACCCTGAGTACTGAGCACTGAGCACCCCGAGTACTGAGCACCCAGAACCCCGAGCACCGAGCACCCAGCACCCTGAGCAATGAGCACCCAGCACCCTGAGCACTGAGCACCCAGCACCCTGAGCACTGAGCACCCAGCACCCTGAGCACTGAGCACCCAGCACCCTGAGCACTGAGCACCCAGCACCCTGAGTACTGAGCACTGAGCACCCCAAGTACTGAGAACCGGGCACCCCGAGCACTAAGCACCCAGCACCCCGAGCACCGAGCACCCAGCACCCTGAGCACTGAGCACCCAGCACCCTGAGCACTAAGCACCCAGCACCCTGAGCACTGAGCACCCAGCACCCTGAGCACTGAGCACCCAGAACCCTGAACACTGAGCACCCAGCACCCTGAGCACTGAGCACCCAGCACCGTGAGCACTGAGCACCCAGCACCCTGAGCACTGAGCACCGAGCACCCTGAGCACTGAGCACCCAGCACCCTGAGTACTGAGCACCCAGCACCCTGAGCAATGAGCACCCTGAGTACTGAGCACCCAGCACCTTGAGCACTGAGCACCGAGCACCCCGAGCACTGAGCACCCAGCACCTGGAGTACTGAGCACCCAGCACAATGAGTACTAAGTACCGAGCACCCTGAGTACTGAGCACCCAGCACCCTGAGTACTGAGCACTGAGCACCCTGAGTACTGAGCACCCAGCACCCTGAGCACTGAGTACCCAGCACCCTGAGCACTGAGCACCCAGCACCCTGAGCACTGAGCACCCAGCACCCTGAGAACTGAGCACCCAGCACCCTGAGTACTGAGCACCCAGCACCCTGAGTACTGAGCACTCAGCACCCTGAGTACTGAGCACCGAGCACCCCGAGCACTGAGTACCCAGCACCCTGAGCACAGAGTACCCTGAGGACTGAGCACCCAGCACCCTGAGTACTGAGCACCGAGCACCCTGAGAACTGAGCACCCAGCACCCTGAGTAATGAGCACCCAGCACCCCGAGCACTGAGCACCCAGCACCCTGAGAATGAGCACCCAGCACCCCGAGTACTGAGCACCGAGCACCCTGAGCACTGAGTACCCAGCAACCTGAGTATTGAGCACTGAGAACCCTGAGTACTGAGCACCGAGCACCCTGAGTAATGAGCACCCAGCACCCCGAGGACTGAGCACCCAGCACCCCGAGAATGAGCACCCAGCACCCTGAGTACTGAGCACCCAACACCCCAAGCACTGAGCACCCTGAGCACTAAGCACCCAGCACCCTGAGCACTGAGCACCCAGCACCCTGAGCACTGAGCACCCAGCACCCTGAGCACTGAGCACCCAGCACCCTGAGCACTGAGCACCCAGCACCGTGAGCACTGAGCACCCAGCACCCTGAGCACTGAGCACCGAGCACCCCGAGCACTGAGCACCCAGCACCGCTAGCACTGAGCACCCAGCACCAAGAGCACTGAGCACCCAGCACCCTGAGTACTGAGCACCCAGCACCCTGAGTACTGAGCACCCAGCACCCCGAGTACTGAGCACCCAGCACCCTGAGCACTGAGTACCCAGCACCCTGAGCACTGAGCACCCAGCACCCTGAGCACTGAGCACCCAGCACCCTGAGCACTGAGCACCCAGCACCCCGAGTACTGAGCACCCAGCACCCTGAGCACTGAGCACCCAGCACCCTGAGCACTGAGCACCCAGCACCCTGAGTACTGAACACCCAGCACCCTGAGCACTGAGCACCCTGAGCACTAAGTACTGAGCACTGAGCACCCTGAGCACTGAGCACCCAGCACCCCGAGAACTGAGCACCCAGCACCCCGAGCACTGAGCACCCAGCGCCCCGAGCACAGAGCACCCAGCACCCCGAGCACTGAGCACTGAGCCCCCTGAGCACTGAACACCCAGCAACCCGAGTACTGAGCAGTGAGCACGCTGAGTACTGAGCACCCAGCACCCTGAGTACTGAGCACCGAGCGTACTGAGCACCGAGCACCCAGCACCCTGAGTACTGAGCACCCAGCACCCTGAGCACTGAGCACCCAGCACCCTGAGTACTGAGCACTGAGCACCCCGAGTACTGAGCACCCAGAACGACGAGCACCGAGCACCCAGCACCCTGAGCAATGAGCACCCAGCACCCTGAGCACTGAGCACCCAGCACCCTGAGCACTGAGCACCCAGCACCCCGAGCACTGAGCACCGAGCACCCTGAGCACTGAGCACCCAGCACCCTGAGTACTGAGCACCCAGCACCCTGAGCAATGAGCACCCTGAGTACTGAGCCCCCAGCACCTTGAGCACTGAGCACCGAGCACCCCGAGCACTGAGCACCCAGCACCTGGAGTACTGAGCACCCAGCACAATGAGTACTAAGCACCGAGCACCCTGAGTACTGAGCACCCAGCACCCTGAGCACTGAACACACAGCACCCTGAGGACTGAGCACTGAGCACCCTGAGTACTGAGCACCCAGCAACCTGAGCACTGAGTACCCAGCACCCTGAGCACTGAGCACCCAGCACCCTGAGCACTGAGCACCCAGCACCCTGAGTACTGAGCACCCAGCACCCTGAGTACTGAGCACCCAGCACCCTGAGTACTGAGCACTCAGCACCCTGAGTACTGAGCACCGAGCACCCCGAGCACTGAGTACCCAGCACCCTGAGCACAGAGTACCCTGAGGACTGAGCACCCAGCACCCTGAGTACTGAGCACCCAGCACCCTGAGAACTGAGCACCCAGCACCCTGAGTAATGAGTACCCAGCACCCCGAGCACTGAGCACCCAGCACCCTGAGAATGAGCACCCAGCACCCCGAGTACTGAGCACCGAGCACCCTGAGCACTGAGTACCCAGCAACCTGAGTATTGAGCACTGAGAACCCTGAGTACTGAGCACCGAGCACCCTGAGTAATGAGCACCCAGCACCCCGAGGACTGAGCACCCAGCACCCCGAGAATGAGCACCCAGCACCCTGAGTACTGAGCACCCAACACCCCAAGCACTGAGCACCCTGAGCACTAAGCACCCAGCACCCTGAGCACTGAGCACCCAGCACCCTGAGCACTGAGCACCCAGCACCCTGAGCACTGAGCACCCAGCACCCTGAGCACTGAGCACCCAGCACCGTGAGCACTGAGCACCCAGCACCCTGAGCACTGAGCACCGAGCACCCCGAGCACTGAGCACCCAGCACCGCTAGCACTGAGCACCCAGCACCAAGAGCACTGAGCACCCAGCACCCTGAGTACTGAGCACCCAGCACCCTGAGTACTGAGCACCCCGCACCCTGAGCACTGAGTACCCAGCACCCTGAGCACTGAGCACCCAGCACCCTGAGCACTGAGCACACAGCACCCTGAGCACTGAGCACCCAGCACCCTGAACACTGAGCACTGAGCACCCAGCACCCCGAGCACTGAGCACCCAGCACCCTGAGTACTGAGCACTGAGCACCCAGCACCCCGAGCACTGAGCACCCAGCACCCTGAGCACTGAGCACCCAGCACCCCGAGCACTGAGCACCCAGCACCCCGAGTACTGAGCACCCAGCACCCTGAGTACTGAGCACCCAGCACCCCGAGCACTGAGCACCCAGCACCCTGAGTACTGAGCACCCAGCACCCTGAGTACTGAGCACCCAGCACCCTGAGCACTGAGCACCCAGCACCCTGAGTACTGAGCACTGAGCACCCAGCACCCCGAGCACTGAGCACCCAGCACCCTGAGCACTGAGCACCCAGCACCCCGAGCACTGAGCACCCAGCACCCTGAGCACTGAGCACCCAGCACCCCGAGCACTGAGCACCCAGCACCCTGAGTACTGAGCACCCAGCACCCTGAGCACTGAGCACCCAGCACCCCGAGTACTGAGCACCCAGCACCCTGAGCACTGAGCACCCAGCACCCTGAGCACTGAGCACCCAGCACCCTGAGCACTGAGCACCCAGCACCCTGAGTAGTGAGGACCCAGCACCCCGAGCACTGAGCACCCAGCACCCTGAGTACTGAGCACCCAGCACCCTGAGTACTGAGCACCCAGCACCCCGAGTACTGAGCACCCAGCACCCTGAGCACTGAGCACCCAGCACCCTGAGCACTGAGCACCCAGCACCCTGAGTACTGAACACCCAGCACCCTGAGCACTGAGCACCCTGAGGACTAAGTACTGAGCACTGAGCACCCTGAGCACTCAGCACCCAGCACCCCGAGTACTGAGCACCCAGCACCCCGAGCACTGAGCACCCAGCGCCCCGAGCACAGAGCACCCAGCACCCTGAGCACTGAGCACTGAGCACCCTGAGCACTGAGCACCCAGCACCCCGAGTACTGAGCAGTGAGCATGCTGAGTACTGAGCACCCAGCACCCTGAGGACTGAGCACCCAGCGTACTGAGCACCGAGCACCCAGCACCCTGAGTACTGAGCACCCAGCACCCTGAGCACTGAGCACCCAGCACCCTGAGTACTGAGCACTGAGCACCCCGAGTACTGAGCACCCAGAACCCCGAGCACCGAGCACCCAGCACCCTGAGCAATGAGCACCCAGCACCCTGAGCACTGAGCACCCAGCACCCTGAGCACTGAGCACCCAGCACCCTGAGCACTGAGCACCCAGCACCCTGAGCACTGAGCACCCAGCACCCTGAGTACTGAGCACTGAGCACCCCGAGTACTGAGCACCGGGCACCCCGAGCACTAAGCACCCAGCACCCCGAGCACCGAGCACCCAGCACCCTGAGCACTGAGCACCCAGCACCCTGAGCACTAAGCACCCAGCACCCTGAGCACTGAGCACCCAGCACCCTGAGCACTGAGCACCCAGCACCCTGAACACTGAGCACCCAGCACCATGAGCACTGAGCACCCAGCACCGTGAGCACTGAGCACCCAGCACCCTGAGCACTGAGCACCGAGCACCCTGAGCACTGAGCACCCAGCACCCTGAGTACTGAGCACCCAGCACCCTGAGCAATGAGCACCCTCAGTACTGAGCACCCAGCACCTTGAGCACTGAGCACCGAGCACCCCGAGCACTGAGCACCCAGCACCCGGAGTACTGAGCACCCAGCACAATGAGTACTAAGCACCGAGCACCCTGAGTACTGAGCACCCAGCACCCTGAGCACTGAACACACAGCACCCTGAGTACTGAGCACTGAGCACCCTGAGTACTGAGCACCCAGCACCCTGAGCACTGAGTACCCAGCACCCTGAGCACTGAGCACCCAGCACCCTGAGCACTGAGCACCCAGCACCCTGAGTACTGAGCACCCAGCACCCTGAGTACTGAGCACCCAGCTCCCTGAGTACTGAGCACTCCGCACCCTGAGTACTGAGCACCGAGCACCCCGAGCACTGAGTACCCAGCACCCTGAGCACAGAGCAACCTGAGGACTGAGCACCCAGCACCCTGAGTACTGAGCACCCAGCACCCTGAGAACTGAGCACCCAGCACCCTGAGTAATGAGCACCCAGCACCGCGAGCACTGAGCACCCAGCTCCCCGAGAATGAGCACCCAGCACCCCGAGTACTGAGCACCGAGCACCCTGAGCACTGAGTACCCAGCAACCTGAGTATTGAGCACTGAGAACCCTGAGTACTGAGCACCGAGCACCCTGAGTAATGAGCACCCAGCACCCCGAGGACTGAGCACCCAGCACCCCGAGAATGAGCACCCAGCACCCCGAGAATGAGCACCCAGCACCCAGGGTACTGAGTTCCGAGCACCCCGAGCACTGAGCACCCAGCGCCCCGAGCACCGAGCACCCTGAGCACTGAGCACCCAGCACCCTAAGTACTGAGCACCCAGCACCCTGAGCAATGAGCACCCTGAGTACTGAGCACCCAACTCCTTGAGCACTGAGCACCCAGCACCCTGAGCACTGACCACCCAGCACCCTGAGTAGTGAGCACCCAACGTACTGAGCACCGAGGACCCCGAGCACTGAGCACCCAGCACCCTGAGTACTGAGCACCGATCACCCCGAGCACTGAGCACCCAGCACCCAGAGTACTGAGCTCCGAGCACCCCGTGCACTGAGCACCCAGCGCCCCGAGCACTGAGCACCCAGCACCCTGAGCACTGAGCAGCCAGCACCCTGAGTACTGAGCACCCAGCACCCTGAGTACTGAACACCCAGCACCCTGAGCACTGAGCACCCTGAGCACTGAGTACTGAGCACTGAGCACCCTGAGCACTGAGCACGAAGCACCCCGAGTACTGAGCACCCAGCACCCTGAGCACTGAGCACCCAGCGCCCCGAGCACAGAGCACCCAGCACCCCGAGCACTGAGCACTGAGCACCCTGAGCACTGAGCACCCAGCACCCCGAGTACTGAGAACTGAGCACCCTGAGTACTGAGCACCCAGCACCCTGAGCACTGAGTACCCAGCACCCTGAGTATTGAGCACTGAGAACCCTGAGTACTGAGCACCGAGCACCCTGAGTAAAGAGCACCCAGCACCCTGATCACTGAGCACGGAGCAACCCGAGGACTGAGCACCCACCACAATGAGCACTGAGCACCCAGCACCTTGAGTACTGAGCACCGAGCATCCCGAGCACTGAGCACCCAGCACCCAGAGTACTGAGCACCCAGCACCCTGAGCACTGAGCACCCAGCACCCCGAGCATTGATCACCCAGCACCCTGAGTACTGAGCACCCAGCACCCTGAACACTGAGCACCCAGCACCCTGAGTACTGAGCACCCAGCACCCTGAGCAATGAGCACCCTCAGTACTGAGCACCCAGCACCTTGAGCACTGAGCACCGAGCACCCCGAGCACTGAGCACCCAGCACCCGGAGTACTGAGCACCCAGCACAATGAGTACTAAGCACCGAGCACCCTGAGTACTGAGCACCCAGCACCCTGAGCACTGAACACACAGCACCCTGAGTACTGAGCACTGAGCACCCTGAGTACTGAGCACCCAGCACCCTGAGCACTGAGTACCCAGCACCCTGAGCACTGAGCACCCAGCACCCTGAGCACTGAGCACCCAGCACCCTGAGTACTGAGCACCCAGCACCCTGAGTACTGAGCACCCAGCTCCCTGAGTACTGAGCACTCTGCACCCTGAGTACTGAGCACCGAGCACCCCGAGCACTGAGTACCCAGCACCCTGAGCACAGAGCACCCTGAGCACTGAGTACCCAGCAACCTGAGTATTGAGCACTGAGAACCCTGAGTACTGAGCACCGAGCACCCTGAGTAATGAGCACCCAGCACCCCGAGGACTGAGCACCCAGCACCCCGAGAATGAGCACCCAGCACCCCGAGAATGAGCACCCAGCACCCAGGGTACTGAGTTCCGAGCACCCCGAGCACTGAGCACCCAGCGCCCCGAGCACCGAGCACCCTGAGCACTGAGCACCCAGCACCCTGAGTACTGAGCACCCAGCACCCTGAGCAATGAGCACCCTGAGTACTGAGCACCCAACTCCTTGAGCACTGAGCACCCAGCACCCTGAGCACTGAGCACCCAGCACCCTGAGTAGTGAGCACCCAACGTACTGAGCACCGAGGACCCCGAGCACTGAGCACCCAGCACCCTGAGTACTGAGCACCGATCACCCCGAGCACTGAGCACCCAGCACCCAGAGTACTGAGCTCCGAGCACCCCGTGCACTGAGCACCCAGCGCCCCGAGCACTGAGCACCCAGCACCCTGAGCACTGAGCAGCCAGCACCCTGAGTACTGAGCACCCAGCACCCTGAGTACTGAACACCCAGCACCCTGAGCACTGAGCACCCTGAGCACTGAGTACTGAGCACTGAGCACCCTGAGCACTGAGCACGAAGCACCCCGAGTACTGAGCACCCAGCACCCTGAGCACTGAGCACCCAGCGCCCCGAGCACAGAGCACCCAGCACCCCGAGCACTGAGCACTGAGCACCCTGAGCACTGAGCACCCAGCACCCCGAGTACTGAGAACTGAGCACCCTGAGTACTGAGCACCCAGCACCCTGAGCACTGAGTACCCAGCACCCTGAGTATTGAGCACTGAGAACCCTGAGTACTGAGCACCGAGCACCCTGAGTACAGAGCACCCAGCACCCTGATCACTGAGCACGGAGCAACCCGAGGACTGAGCACCCACCACAATGAGCACTGAGCACCCAGCACCTTGAGTACTGAGCACCGAGCATCCCGAGCACTGAGCACCCAGCACCCAGAGTACTGAGCACCCAGCACCCTGAGCACTGAGCACCCAGCACCCCGAGCATTGATCACCCAGCACCCTGAGTACTGAGCACCCAGCACCCTGAGCACTGAGCACCCAGCACCCTGAGTACTGAGCACCCAGCACCCTGAGTACTGAGCAACCAGCACCCTGAGCACAGAGCACTGACCACCCAGCACCCTGAGCACTGAGCACTGAGCACCCAGCACCCCAAGCACTGAGCACCCAGCACCCCGACCACTGAGCACCCAGCACCCTGAGCACTGAGCACCCAGCACCCTGAGCACTGATCACCCAGCACCCTGAGCACTGAGCACCCAGCACCCTGAGTACTGAGCACGCAGCACCCTGAGTACTGAGCACTCAGCACCCTGAGTACTGAGCACCGAGCACCCCGAGCACTGAGTACCCAGCACCCTGAGCACAGAGCACCCTGAGGACTGAGCAACCAGCACCCTGAGTACTGAGCACCCAGCACCCTGAGTACTGAGCACCGATCACCCTGAGCACTGAGCATCCATGACGCCGAGCACTGAGCACCCAGCACCCTGAGTACTGAGCACCCAGCACCCCGAGCACTGAGCACCCAGCACCCTTAGTACTGAGCACCCTGAGTACTGAGCACCGATCACCCTGAGCACTGAGCTCCCAGCAACCTGAGTATTGAGCACTGAGAACCCTGAGTACTGAGCACCGAGCACCCTGAGTACAGAGCACCCAGCACCCTGATCACTGAGCACGGAGCACCCCGAGGACTGAGCACCCAGCACCCTGAGCACTGAGCACCCAGCACCTTGAGTACTGAGCACCGAGCACCCCGAGCACTGAGCACCCAGCACCCAGAGTACTGAGCACCCAGCACCCTGAGCACTGAGCACCCAGCACCCCGAGCACTGATCACCCAGCACCCTGAGTACTGAGCACCCAGCACCCTGAGCACTGAGCACCCAGCATCCCGAGCACTGAGCACACAGCACCCCGAGCACTGAGCACCCAGCACCCTGAGCACTGAGCACCCAGCACCCTGAGTACTGAACACCCAGCACCCTGAGCACTGAGTACCCAGCACACTGAGCACTGAGCATCCAGCACCCTGAGCACTGAGCACCCAGCACCCAGCACCCTGAGCACTGAGCACCCAGCACCCTGAGTACTGAGCACGGGGCACCCAGCACACCGAGCACTGAGCACCCAGCACCCTGAGTACTGAGCACTGAGCACCCAGCACCCCGAGCACTGAGCACCCAGCACCTTGAGCACTGAGCACCCAGCACCCGAGTACTGAGCACCCAGCACCCTGAGTACTGAGCACCCAGCACCCTGAGTACTGAGCACCCAGCACCCCGAGTACTGAGCACCCAGCACCCTGAGTACTGAGCACCCAGCACCCTGAGCACTGAGCACCCAGCACCCCGAGCACTGAGCACCCAGCACCCTGAGTACTGAGCACCCAGCACCCTGAGCACTGAGCACCCAGCACCCTGAGCACTGAGCACCCAGCACCCTGAGCACTGAGCACCCAGCACCCTGAGTAGTGAGCACCCAACGTACTGAGCACCGAGCACCCCGAGCACCCCGAGCACTGAGCACCCAGCACCCTGAGTACTGAGCACCGAGCACCCCGAGCACTGAGCACCCAGCACCCAGGGTACTGAGCTCCGAGCACCCCGAGCACTGAGCACCCAGCGCCCCGAGCACCGAGCACCCTGAGCACTGAGCACCCAGCACCCTGAGTACTGAGCACCCAGCACCCTGAGCAATTAGCACCCTGAGTACTGAGCACCCAAATCCTTGAGCACTGAGCACCCAGCACCCTGAGTACTAAGCACCGAGCACCCTGAGTACTGAGCACCCAGCACCCTTAGCACTGAAAACACAGCACCCTGAGTACTGAGCACCTCGAGCACTGAGCACCCAGCACCGCTAGCACTGAGCACCCAGCACCCCGAGCACTGAGCACCCAGCACCCCGAGCACTGAGCACGCAGCACACTGAGTACTGAGCACCCAGCACCCTGAGTACTGAGCACCCAGCACCCTGAGCACTGAGTACCCAGCACCCTGAGCACTGAGCACCCAGCACCCTGAGCACTGAGCACACAGCACCCTGAGCACTGAGCACCCAGCACCCTGAGCACTGAGCACTGAGCACCCAGCACCACGAGCACAGAGCACCCAGCACCCGAGTACTGAGAACCCAGCACCCCGAGTACTGAGCACCCAGCACCCTGAGTACTGAGCACCCAGCACCCCGAGTACTGAGCACCCAGCACCCTGAGTACTGAGCACCCAGCACCCTGAGCACTGAGCACCCAGCACCCTGAGTACTGAGCACCCACCACCCTGAGCACTGAGCAGCCAGCACCCTGAGCACTGAGCACGCAGCACCCTGAGCACTGAGCACCCACTACCCTGAGTAGTGAGCACCCAAAGTACTGAGCACCGAGCACCCCGAGCACTGAGCACCCAGCACCCTGAGCACTGAGCACCCAGCACCCTGAGTAGTGAGCACCCAACGTACTGAGCACCGAACACCCCGAGCACTGAGCACCCAGCACCCTGAGTACTGAGCACCGATCACCCTGAGCACTGAGCACCCAGCAACCTGAGTACTGAGCACTCAGCACCCTGAGTACTGAGCACCGAGCACCCCGAGCACTGAGCACCCAGCACCCTGAGCACTTAGCACCCTGAGGACTGAGCACCCAGCACCCTGAGCACTGAGCATCCAGCACCCCGAGTACTGAGCACCCAGCACCCTGAGCACTTAGCACCCTGAGGACTGAGCACCCAGCACCCTGAGCACTGAGCATCCAGCACCCCGAGTACTGAGCACCCAGCACCCTGAGTACTGAGCACTCAGCACCCTGAGTACTGAGCACCGAGCACCCCGAGCACTGAGCACCCAGCACCCTGAGCACTTAGCACCCTGAGCACTGAGCACCCAGAACCCCGAGCACTGAGCACCCAGCACCCTGAGTACTGAGCACCCAGCACCCCGAGCACTGAGCACCCAGCACCCTGAGTACTGGGCACCCTGAGTACTGAGCACCGATCACCCTGAGCACTGAGCTCCCAGCACCCTGAGTACTGAGCACCCAGCACCCTGAGCACTGAGCACCCAGCACCCCGAGCACTGAGCACCCAGCACCCCGAGCACTGAGCACCCAGCACACTGAGTACTGAGCACCCAGCACCCTGAGCACTGAGCACCCAGCACCCCGAGCACTGAGCACCCAGCACCCTGAGTACTGAGCACCCAGCACCCTGAGCAATGAGTACCCAGCACCCTGAGCACTGAGCACCCAGCACCCTGAGCACTGAGCACACAGCACCCTGAGCACTGAGCACCCAGCACCCTGAGTACTGAGCACTGAGCACCCAGCACCCCAAGCACTGAGCACCCAGCACCCTGAGTACTGAGCACTGAGCACCCAGCACCCCGAGCACTGAGCACCCAGCACCCTGAGCACTGAGCACCCAGAACCCTGAGTACTGAGCACCCAGCACCCGGAGCACTGAGCACCCAGCACCCTGAGTACTGAGCAGGGAGCACCCCGAGCACTGAGCACCCAGCACCCTGAGTACTGATCACTGAGCACCCCGAGTACTGAGCACCCAGCACCCCGAGCACTGAGCACCCAGCACCCTGAGTACTGAGAACAGATCACCCTGAGTACTGAGCACCCAGCATCCCGAGCACTGAGCACCCAGCACCCTGAGCACTGAGCACCCAGCACCCTGAGTAGTGAGCATCCAGCACCCTGAGTACTGAACACCCAGCACCCTGAGCACTGAGCACTGAGCACCCAGCACCCCGAGCACTGAGCACCCAGCACCCTGAGTACTGTGCACCCAGCACCCTGAGCACTGAGCACCCAGCACCCTCAACACTGAGCACCCAGCACCCTCAGCACTGAGCACCCAGCACCCTGAGTAGTGAGCACCCAACGTACTGAGCACCGAGCACCCCGAGCACTGAGCACCCAGCACCCTGACTACTGAGCACCGAACACCCCGAGCACTGAGCACCCAGCACCCTGAGTACTGAGCTCCGAGCACCCCGAGAACTGAGCACCCAGCACCGCGAGCACTGAGCACCCAGCACCCCGAGCATTGAGCACCCAGCACCCTGAGTACTGAGCACCCAGCACCCTGAGTACTGAGCACCCAGCACCCTGAGCACTGAGCACCCAGAACCCTGAGCACTGAGCACCCAGAACCCTGAGTACTGAGCACCCAGCACCCGGAGCACTGAGCACCCAGCACCCTGAGTACTGAGCAGGGAGCACCCCGAGCACTGAGCACCCAGCACCCTGAGTACTGAGCACTGAGCACCCCGAGTACTGAGCACCCAGCACCCCGAGC
The DNA here is from genome assembly GCF_018167655.1 of Microtus oregoni. NCBI lineage: Eukaryota > Metazoa > Chordata > Mammalia > Rodentia > Cricetidae > Microtus > Microtus oregoni. Next base: position 9,300,613 of record NW_024543811.1, on the reverse strand, counting down.
ACTGAGCACCCAGCACCCTGAGTACTGAGAACAGATCACCCTGAGTACTGAGCACCCAGCATCCCGAGCACTGAGCACCCAGCACCCTGAGCACTGAGCACCCAGCACCCTGAGCACTGAGCACCCAGCACCCTGAGTAGTGAGCACCCAACGTACTGAGCACCGAGCACCCCGAGCACCCCGAGCACTGAGCACCCAGCACCCTGAGTACTGAGCACCGAGCACCCCGAGCACTGAGCACCCAGCACCCAGGGTACTGAGCTCCGAGCACCCCGAGCACTGAGCACCCAGCGCCCCGAGCACCGAGCACCCTGAGCACTGAGCACCCAGCACCCTGAGTACTGAGCACCCAGCACCCTGAGCAATGAGCACCCTGAGTACTGAGCACCCAACTCCTTGAGCACTGAGCACCCAGCACCCTGAGTACTGAGCACCCAGCACCCTGAGTACTGAGCAACCAGCACCCTGAGCACTGAGCACCCAGCACCCTGAGCACTGAGCACTGAGCACCCAGCACCACGAGCACTGAGCACCCAGCACCCTGAGAACTGAGCACCGAGCACCCCGAGCACTGAGCACCCTGAGCACTGAGCACCCAGCACCCTTAGTACTAAGCACTGAGCACCCTGAGTACTGAGCACCCAGCACCCTGAGCACTGAAAACACAGCACCCTGAGTACTGAGCACCTCGAGCACTGAGCACCCAGCACCGCTAGCACTGAGCACCCAGCACCCCGAGCACTGAGCACCCAGCACCCCGAGCACTGAGCACCCAGCACCCTGAGTACTGAGCACCCAGCACCCTGAGCACTGAGTACCCAGCACCCTGAACACTGAGCACCCAGCACTCTGAGCACTGAGCACACAGCACCCTGAGCACTGAGCACCCAGCACCCTGAGCACTGAGCACTGAGCACCCAGCACCCTGAGTACTGAGCACCCAGCACCCTGAGCAATGAGCACCCTGAGTACTGAGCACCCAACTCCTTGAGCACTGAGCACCCAGCACCCTGAGTACTGAGCACCCAGCACCCTGAGTACTGAGCAACCAGCACCCTGAGCACTGAGCACCCAGCACCCTGAGCACTGAGCACTGAGCACCCAGCACCACGAGCACTGAGCACCCAGCACCCTGAGTACTGAGCACCGATCACCCTGAGGACTGATCACCCAGCACCCTGAGCACTGAGCACCCAGCACCCTGAGTACTGAGCACCGATCATCCTGAGCACTGAGCACCCAGCACCCCGAGCACTGAGCACCCAGCACCCTGAGTACTGAGCACCCTGAGTACTGAGCACCGATCACCCTGAGCACTGAGCTCCCAGCACCCTGAGTAATGAGCACCCAGCACCCTGAGCACTGAGCACCCAGCACCCTGAGCACTGAGCACCCAGCACCCTGAGTACTGAGGACCCAGCACCCTGAGCACTGAGCACCCAGCACCCCGAGGACTGAGCACCCAGCACCCTGAGTACTGAGCACCCAGCACCCCGAGCACTGACCACCCAGCACCCCGAGAATGAGCACCCAGCACCCCATGTACTGAGCACCCTTAGCACTGAGTACCCAGCACCCTGAGCACTGAGCACCCAGCACCCCGAGTACTGAGCACCCAGAACCCTGAGCACTGAGCACCCATCACCCTGAGTACTGAGCATCCAGCACCCTGAGTACTGAACACCCAGCACCCTGAGCACTGAGCACTGAGCACCCAGCACCCCGAGCACTGAGCACCCAGCACCCTGAGTACTGTGCACCCAGCACCCTGAGCACTGAGCACCCAGCACCCTCAACACTGAGCACCCAGCACCCTCAGCACTGAGCACCCAGCACCCTGAGTAGTGAGCACCCAACGTACTGAGCACCGAGCACCCCGAGCACTGAGCACCCAGCACCCTGACTACTGAGCACCGAACACCCCGAGCACTGAGCACCCAGCACCCTGAGTACTGAGCTCCGAGCACCCCGAGAACTGAGCACCCAGCACCGCGAGCACTGAGCACCCAGCACCCCGAGCATTGAGCACCCAGCACCCTGAGTACTGAGCACCCAGCACCCTGAGTACTGAGCACCCAGCACCCTGAGCACTGAGGACACAGCACCCTGAGCACTGAGCACCCAGCACCCTGAGCACTGAGCACACAGCACCCTGAGCACTGAGCACAGAGCACCCTGAGGACTGAGCACAGAGCACCCTGAGTACTGAGCACTGAGCACCCAGCACCCCGAGCACTGTGCACCCAGCAACCTGAGTACTGAGCACTGAGCACCCAGCACACCGAGCACTGAGCACCCAGCACCCTGAGCACTGAGCACCCAGCACCCGAGTACTGAGCACCCAGCACAATGAGTACTGAGCACCCAGCACCCTGAGTACTGAGCAACCAGCACCCCGAGTTCTGAGCACCCAGCAACCTTAGTACTGAGCACCCAGCACACTGAGCACTGAGCACCCAGTACCCCGAGCACTGAGCACACAGCATCCTGAGTACTGAGCACCCAGCACACTGAGCACTGAGCACCCAGCACCCTGAGCACTGAGCACACAGCACCCTGAGCACTGAGCACCCAGCACCCTGAGTAGTGAGCACCCAACGTACTGAGCACCGAGCACCCCGAGCACTGAGCACCCAGCACCCTGAGTACTGAGCACCGATCACCCCGAGCACTGAGCACCCAGCACCCTGAGCACTGAGCACCCAGCACCCTGAGTACTGAGCACCCAGCACCCTGAGTACTGAACACACAGCACCCTGAGCACTGAGCACTGAACACCCTGAGCACTGAGTACTGAGCACTGAGCACCCTGAGCACTGAGCACCCAGCTCCCCGAGTACTGAGCACCCAGCACCCCGAGCACTGAGCACCCAGCACCCCGAGTACTGAGCACCGAGCACCCCGAGCACTGAGCACCCAGCACCCTGAGCACTGAGCACGCAGCACCCTGAGCACTGAGCACCCACTACCCTGAGTAGTGAGCACCCAAAGTACTGAGCACCGAGCACCCCGAGCACTGAGCACCCAGCACCCTGAGCACTGAGCACCCAGCACCCTGAGTAGTGAGCACCCAACGTACTGAGCACCGAACACCCCGAGCACTGAGCACCCAGCACCCTGAGTACTGAGCACCGATCACCCTGAGCACTGAGCACCCAGCAACCTGAGTACTGAGCACTCAGCACCCTGAGTACTGAGCACCGAGCACCCCGAGCACTGAGCACCCAGCACCCTGAGCACTTAGCACCCTGAGGACTGAGCACCCAGCACCCTGAGCACTGAGCATCCAGCACCCCGAGTACTGAGCACCCAGCACCCTGAGCACTTAGCACCCTGAGGACTGAGCACCCAGCACCCTGAGCACTGAGCATCCAGCACCCCGAGTACTGAGCACCCAGCACCCTGAGTACTGAGCACTCAGCACCCTGAGTACTGAGCACCGAGCACCCCGAGCACTGAGCACCCAGCACCCTGAGCACTTAGCACCCTGAGCACTGAGCACCCAGAACCCCGAGCACTGAGCACCCAGCACCCTGAGTACTGAGCACCCAGCACCCCGAGCACTGAGCACCCAGCACCCTGAGTACTGGGCACCCTGAGTACTGAGCACCGATCACCCTGAGCACTGAGCTCCCAGCACCCTGAGTACTGAGCACCCAGCACCCTGAGCACTGAGCACCCAGCACCCCGAGCACTGAGCACCCAGCACCCCGAGCACTGAGCACCCAGCACACTGAGTACTGAGCACCCAGCACCCTGAGCACTGAGCACCCAGCACCCCGAGCACTGAGCACCCAGCACCCTGAGTACTGAGCACCCAGCACCCTGAGCAATGAGTACCCAGCACCCTGAGCACTGAGCACCCAGCACCCTGAGCACTGAGCACACAGCACCCTGAGCACTGAGCACCCAGCACCCTGAGTACTGAGCACTGAGCACCCAGCACCCCAAGCACTGAGCACCCAGCACCCTGAGTACTGAGCACTGAGCACCCAGCACCCCGAGCACTGAGCACCCAGCACCCTGAGCACTGAGCACCCAGAACCCTGAGTACTGAGCACCCAGCACCCGGAGCACTGAGCACCCAGCACCCTGAGTACTGAGCAGGGAGCACCCCGAGCACTGAGCACCCAGCACCCTGAGTACTGATCACTGAGCACCCCGAGTACTGAGCACCCAGCACCCCGAGCACTGAGCACCCAGCACCCTGAGTACTGAGAACAGATCACCCTGAGTACTGAGCACCCAGCATCCCGAGCACTGAGCACCCAGCACCCTGAGCACTGAGCACCCAGCACCCTGAGTAGTGAGCATCCAGCACCCTGAGTACTGAACACCCAGCACCCTGAGCACTGAGCACTGAGCACCCAGCACCCCGAGCACTGAGCACCCAGCACCCTGAGTACTGTGCACCCAGCACCCTGAGCACTGAGCACCCAGCACCCTCAACACTGAGCACCCAGCACCCTCAGCACTGAGCACCCAGCACCCTGAGTAGTGAGCACCCAACGTACTGAGCACCGAGCACCCCGAGCACTGAGCACCCAGCACCCTGACTACTGAGCACCGAACACCCCGAGCACTGAGCACCCAGCACCCTGAGTACTGAGCTCCGAGCACCCCGAGAACTGAGCACCCAGCACCGCGAGCACTGAGCACCCAGCACCCCGAGCATTGAGCACCCAGCACCCTGAGTACTGAGCACCCAGCACCCTGAGTACTGAGCACCCAGCACCCTGAGCACTGAGCACCCAGAACCCTGAGCACTGAGCACCCAGAACCCTGAGTACTGAGCACCCAGCACCCGGAGCACTGAGCACCCAGCACCCTGAGTACTGAGCAGGGAGCACCCCGAGCACTGAGCACCCAGCACCCTGAGTACTGAGCACTGAGCACCCCGAGTACTGAGCACCCAGCACCCCGAGCACTGAGCACCCAGCACCCTGAGTACTGAGAACAGATCACCCTGAGTACTGAGCACCCAGCATCCCGAGCACTGAGCACCCAGCACCCTGAGCACTGAGCACCCAGCACCCTGAGCACTGAGCACCCAGCACCCTGAGTAGTGAGCACCCAACGTACTGAGCACCGAGCACCCCGAGCACCCCGAGCACTGAGCACCCAGCACCCTGAGTACTGAGCACCGAGCACCCCGAGCACTGAGCACCCAGCACCCAGGGTACTGAGCTCCGAGCACCCCGAGCACTGAGCACCCAGCGCCCCGAGCACCGAGCACCCTGAGCACTGAGCACCCAGCACCCTGAGTACTGAGCACCCAGCACCCTGAGCAATGAGCACCCTGAGTACTGAGCACCCAACTCCTTGAGCACTGAGCACCCAGCACCCTGAGTACTGAGCACCCAGCACCCTGAGTACTGAGCAACCAGCACCCTGAGCACTGAGCACCCAGCACCCTGAGCACTGAGCACTGAGCACCCAGCACCACGAGCACTGAGCACCCAGCACCCTGAGAACTGAGCACCGAGCACCCCGAGCACTGAGCACCCTGAGCACTGAGCACCCAGCACCCTTAGTACTAAGCACTGAGCACCCTGAGTACTGAGCACCCAGCACCCTGAGCACTGAAAACACAGCACCCTGAGTACTGAGCACCTCGAGCACTGAGCACCCAGCACCGCTAGCACTGAGCACCCAGCACCCCGAGCACTGAGCACCCAGCACCCCGAGCACTGAGCACCCAGCACCCTGAGTACTGAGCACCCAGCACCCTGAGCACTGAGTACCCAGCACCCTGAACACTGAGCACCCAGCACTCTGAGCACTGAGCACACAGCACCCTGAGCACTGAGCACCCAGCACCCTGAGCACTGAGCACTGAGCACCCAGCACCCTGAGTACTGAGCACCCAGCACCCTGAGCAATGAGCACCCTGAGTACTGAGCACCCAACTCCTTGAGCACTGAGCACCCAGCACCCTGAGTACTGAGCACCCAGCACCCTGAGTACTGAGCAACCAGCACCCTGAGCACTGAGCACCCAGCACCCTGAGCACTGAGCACTGAGCACCCAGCACCACGAGCACTGAGCACCCAGCACCCTGAGTACTGAGCACCGATCACCCTGAGGACTGATCACCCAGCACCCTGAGCACTGAGCACCCAGCACCCTGAGTACTGAGCACCGATCATCCTGAGCACTGAGCACCCAGCACCCCGAGCACTGAGCACCCAGCACCCTGAGTACTGAGCACCCTGAGTACTGAGCACCGATCACCCTGAGCACTGAGCTCCCAGCACCCTGAGTAATGAGCACCCAGCACCCTGAGCACTGAGCACCCAGCACCCTGAGCACTGAGCACCCAGCACCCTGAGTACTGAGGACCCAGCACCCTGAGCACTGAGCACCCAGCACCCCGAGGACTGAGCACCCAGCACCCTGAGTACTGAGCACCCAGCACCCCGAGCACTGACCACCCAGCACCCCGAGAATGAGCACCCAGCACCCCATGTACTGAGCACCCTTAGCACTGAGTACCCAGCACCCTGAGCACTGAGCACCCAGCACCCCGAGTACTGAGCACCCAGAACCCTGAGCACTGAGCACCCATCACCCTGAGTACTGAGCATCCAGCACCCTGAGTACTGAACACCCAGCACCCTGAGCACTGAGCACTGAGCACCCAGCACCCCGAGCACTGAGCACCCAGCACCCTGAGTACTGTGCACCCAGCACCCTGAGCACTGAGCACCCAGCACCCTCAACACTGAGCACCCAGCACCCTCAGCACTGAGCACCCAGCACCCTGAGTAGTGAGCACCCAACGTACTGAGCACCGAGCACCCCGAGCACTGAGCACCCAGCACCCTGACTACTGAGCACCGAACACCCCGAGCACTGAGCACCCAGCACCCTGAGTACTGAGCTCCGAGCACCCCGAGAACTGAGCACCCAGCACCGCGAGCACTGAGCACCCAGCACCCCGAGCATTGAGCACCCAGCACCCTGAGTACTGAGCACCCAGCACCCTGAGTACTGAGCACCCAGCACCCTGAGCACTGAGGACACAGCACCCTGAGCACTGAGCACCCAGCACCCTGAGCACTGAGCACACAGCACCCTGAGCACTGAGCACAGAGCACCCTGAGGACTGAGCACAGAGCACCCTGAGTACTGAGCACTGAGCACCCAGCACCCCGAGCACTGTGCACCCAGCAACCTGAGTACTGAGCACTGAGCACCCAGCACACCGAGCACTGAGCACCCAGCACCCTGAGCACTGAGCACCCAGCACCCGAGTACTGAGCACCCAGCACAATGAGTACTGAGCACCCAGCACCCTGAGTACTGAGCAACCAGCACCCCGAGTTCTGAGCACCCAGCAACCTTAGTACTGAGCACCCAGCACACTGAGCACTGAGCACCCAGTACCCCGAGCACTGAGCACACAGCATCCTGAGTACTGAGCACCCAGCACACTGAGCACTGAGCACCCAGCACCCTGAGCACTGAGCACACAGCACCCTGAGCACTGAGCACCCAGCACCCTGAGTAGTGAGCACCCAACGTACTGAGCACCGAGCACCCCGAGCACTGAGCACCCAGCACCCTGAGTACTGAGCACCGATCACCCCGAGCACTGAGCACCCAGCACCCTGAGCACTGAGCACCCAGCACCCTGAGTACTGAGCACCCAGCACCCTGAGTACTGAACACACAGCACCCTGAGCACTGAGCACTGAACACCCTGAGCACTGAGTACTGAGCACTGAGCACCCTGAGCACTGAGCACCCAGCTCCCCGAGTACTGAGCACCCAGCACCCCGAGCACTGAGCACCCAGCACCCCGAGTACTGAGCACCGAGCACCCCGAGCACTGAGCACCCAGCACCCTGAGTACTGAGCACCCAGCACTCTGAGCACTGAGCACCCAGCAGCCCGAGCACTGATCACCCAGCACCCTGAGTACTGAGCACCAAGCACCCTGAGCACTGAGCACCCAGCACCCTGAGTACTGAGCACCCAGCACCCTGAGCACTGAGCACTGAGCACCCAGCACCTCGAGCACTGAGCACCCAGCACCCTGAGTACTGAGCACCGATCACCCTGAGGACTGAGCACCCAGCACCCTGAGTACTGAGCACCGATCACCCTGAGGACTGAGCACCCAGCAGCCTGAGTACTGAGCACCCAGCACCCTGAGTACTGAGCACCGATCACCCTGAGCACTGAGCACCCAGCACCCCGAGCACTGAGCACCCCAGCACCCTGAGTACTGAGCACCCTGAGTACTGAGCACCAATCACCCTGAGCACTGAGCTCCCAGCACCTTGAGTACTGAGCACCCAGCACCCTGAGCACTGAGCACCCAGCACCCTGAGTACTGAGCACCCAGCACCCTGAGCACTGAGCACACAGCACCCTGAGTACTGAGCACCCAGCACCCTGAGCACTGAGCACCCAGCACCCTAAGTACTGAGCACCCAGCACCCCGAGCACTGAGTACCCAGCACACCGAGAATGAGCACCCAGGACCCCATGTACTGAGCACAGAGCACCCTGAGCACTGAGTACCCAGCACCCTGAGCACTGAGCACCCAGCACCCTGAGTACTGAGCACCCACCACCCTGAGTACTGAGCATGGAGCACCCTGAGCACTGAGCACCGAGCACCCCGAGTACTGAGCACCCAGCACCCTGAGCACTGAGCACCCAGCACCCTGATTACTGAGCACCCAGCACCCTGAGTACTGAACACCCAGCACCCTGAGCACTGAGCACTGAGCACCCAGCACCCCGAGCACTGAACACCCAGCACCCTGAGTACTGAGCACCCAGCACCCTGAGCACTGAGCACCCAGCACCCTGAGCACTGAGCACCCAGCACCCTGAGCACTGAGCACCCAGCACCCTGAGTAGTGAGCACCCAACGTACTGAGCACCGAGCACCCCGAGCACTGAGCACCCAGCACCCTGACTACTGAGCACCGATCACCCCGAGCACTGAGCACCCAGCACCCTGAGTACTGAGCTCCGAGCACCCGGAGCACTGAGCACCCAGCGCCCCGAGCACTGAGCACCCAGCACCCTGAGCACTGAGCACCCAGCACCCTGAGTACTGAGCACCCAGCACCCCGAGGACTGAGCACCCAGCACCCTGAGCACTGAGCACCCAGCACACTGAGCACTGATCACCCAGCACCCCGAGCACTGAGCAACCAGCACCCTGAGTACTGAGCACTGAGCACCCAGCACCCCGAGCACTGAGCACCCAGCACCCTGTGTACTGAGCACTGAGCACCCTGAGTACTAAGCACCCAGCACCCTGAGTACTGAGCACCCAGGACCCTGAGCACTGAGCACCCAGCACCCTGAGCACTGAGCACCCAGCACCCTGAGTACTGAGAACCCTGAGTACTGAGCACCCAGCACCCTGAGTACTGAGCACCCTGAATACTGAGCACCCAGCACCCTGAGCACTTAGCACCCAGCACCCTGTGTACTGAGCACTGAGCACCCTGAGCACTGAGCACCCAGCACCCCGAGCACTGAGCACCCAGCACCCTGAGTACTGAGCACCCAGCACCCTGAGCACTGAGTACCCAGCACCCTGAACACTGAGCACCCAGCACTCTGAGCACTGAGAACCGAGCACCCTGAGTACTGAGCACCCAGCACCCTGAGTACTGAGCCCCAGCACCCTGAGTACTGAGCACCCAGCACCCCGAGCACTGAGCACCCAGCAACCCGAGAATGAGCACCCAGCACCCTGAGTACTGAGAACCCAGTACCCTGAGTACTGAGCACCCAGCACCTTGAGCACTGAGCACCCTGAGTACTGAGCACCCAGCACCCTGAGTACTGAGCACTAAGCACCCAGAGCACTGGGCACCCAGCACCACGAGCACGGCGCACCCAGGACCCCGAGCACTGAGTACTGAGCACCTAGCACCCTGAGTACTGAGCACCAAGCTCCCTGAGCACTGAGCACGCTGAGTACTGAGCACCCAGGACCCCGATCACTGAGCACACAGCACCCTGAGCACTGAGCACCCAGCACCCTGAGCACTGAGCACCCAGCACCCTGAGTACTGAGCACCCAGCACGCTGAGTACTGAGCACCCAGCACCCCGAGCACTGAGCACCCAGCACCCTGAGTACTGAGCACTGAGCACCCAGCACCCCGAGCACTGAGCACCCAGCACCCTGTGTACTGAGCACTGAGCACCCTGAGTACTAAGCACCCAGCACCTTGAGTACTGAGAACCCAGGACCCTGAGCACTGAGCACTGAGCACCCCGAGCACTGAGCACCCAGGACCCTGAGCACTGAGCACTGAGCACCCCGAGCACTGAGCACCCAGCACCCTGAGCACTGAGCACCCAGCCCCCTGAGTACTGAGAACCCAGCACCCCAAGCACTGAGCACCGAGCACCGTGAGTACTGAGCACCCAGCACGCTGAGCACTGAGCACCCAACACCCCGAGTACTGAGCACCCAGCACCCTGAGTACTGAGCACCCAGCACCCTGAGTACTGAGCACACAGCACCCCGAGCACTGAGCACCAAGCGCCCCGAGCACTGAGCACCCAGCACCCTGAGTACTGAGCATCAAGCACCCTGAGCACTGAGCACCCAGCACCCTGAGCACTGAGCACCCAGCACCCTGAGCACTGAGCACCGAGCACCCTGAGTACTGAGCACCCAACATACTGACCACCGAGCACCCCGAGCACTGAGCACCCAGCACCCTGAGTACTGAGCACCCAGCACCCCGAGCACTGAGCACCCAGCACCCTGAGCACTGAGCACCCAGCACCTTGAGTACTGAGCTCCGAGCACCCCGAGCACTGAGCACCCAGCACCCTGAGCACTGAGCACCCAGCACCCTGAGCACTGAGCACCCAGCACCCCGAGCACTGATCACCCAGCACCCTGAGTACTGAGCACCAAGCACCCTGAGCACTGAGCACCCAGCATCCTTAGTACTGAGCACCCAGCACCCTGAGTACTGAGCAACCAGCACCCTGAGCACTGAGCACCCAGCACCCTGAGCACTGAGCACTGAGCACCCAGCACCCTGAGTACTGAGCACCGATCACCCTGAGGACTGAGCACCCAGCACCCTGAGCACTGAGCACCCAGCACACTGAGTACTGAGCACCGATCACCCTGAGCACTGAGCACCCAGCACCCCGAGCACTGAGCACCCAGCACCCTGAGTACTGAGCACCCTGAGTACTGAGCACCGATCACCCTGGGCACTGAGCTCCCAGCACCCTGAGTACTGAGCACCCAGCACCCTGAGCACTGAGCACCCAGCACCCTGAGTACTGAGCACCCAGCACCCTGAGCACTGAGCACCCAGCACCCTGAGTACTGAGCACCCAGCACCCTGAGCACTGAGCACCCAGCACCCTGAGTACTGAGCACCCAGCACCCTGAGAACTGAGCACCCAGCACCCTGAGTAATGAGCACCCAGCACCCCGAGCACTGAGCACCCAGCACCCCGAGAATAAGCACCCAGCACCCCGAGTACTGAGCACCGAGCACCCTGAGCACTGAGCACCCAGCACCCTGAGTACTGAGCACCCAGCACCCCGAGCACTGAGCACCCAGCAGCCTTAGTACTGAGCAACCTGAGTACTGAGCACCGATCACCCTGAGCACTGAGCTCCCAGCACCCTGAGCACTGAGCACCCAGCACCCTGAGTACTGAGCAGCCAGCACCCCGAACACTGAGCACCCAGCACCCTTAGTACTGAGCACCCAGCATCCCGAGCACTGAGCACCCAGCACCCCGAGCACTGAGCACCTAGCACCCTGAGCACTGAGCACCCAGCACCCTGAGTACTGAACACCCAGCACCCTGAGCACTGAGTACCCAGCACCCCGAGCACTGAGCACCTAGCACCCTGAGTACTGAGCACCCACCACTCTGAGCAGTGAGCACACAGCACCCTGAGTACTGAGCACCCAGCACCCTGAGTACTGAACACCCAGAACCCTGAGCACTGAGCACTGAGCTCCCTGAGCACTGAGCACCCAGCACCCGGAGTACTGAGCACCCAGCACCCTGAGTGTTAAGCACCGAGCACCCTGAGTACTGAGCACCCAGCACCCTGAGCACTGAACATACAGCACCCTGAGTACTGAGCACCTCGAGCACTGAGCACCCAGCACCCTGAGTACTGAGCACCCAGCACCCTGAGCACTGAGCACCCAGCATCCCGAGCACTGAGCACCCAGCACCCCGAGCACTGAGCACCTAGCACCCTGAGCACTGAGCACCCAGCACCCTGAGTACTGAACACCCAGCACCCTGAGCACTGAGTACCCAGCACCCTGAGCACTGAGCATCCAGCACCCTGAGCACTGAGCACCCAGCACCCAGCACCCTGAGCACTGAGCACCCAGCACCCTGAGTACTGAGCACTGGGCACCCAGCACCCCGAGCACTGAGCACCCAGCACCCTGAGTACTGAGCACTGAGCACCCAGCACCCCGAGCACTGAGCACCCAGCACCCTGAGCACTGAGCACCCAGCACCCGAGTACAGAGCACCCAGCACCCTGAGTACTGAGCACCCAGCACCCTGAGTACTGAGCACCCAGCACCCTGAGCACTGAGCACACAGCACCATGAGCACTGAGCACCCAGCACCCTGAGCACTGAGCACTGAGCACCCAGCACCCCGAGCACAGAGCACCCAGCACCCGAGTACTGAGCACCCAGCACCCTGAGTACTGAGCACCCAGCACCCTGAGTACTGAGCACCCAGCACCCCGAGTACTGAGCACCCAGCACCCTGAGTACTGAGCACCCAGCACCCCGAGCACTGAGCACACAGCACCCTGAGTACTGAGCACCCAGCACCCTGAGTACTGAGCACCCAGCACCCCGAGTACTGAGCACCCAGCACCCTGAGCACTGAGCACCCAGCACCCCGAGCACTGAGCACCCAGCAACCTGAGTACTGAGCACCCACCACCCTGAGCACTGAGCACCCAGCACCCTGAGCACTGAGCACCCAGCACCGTGAGCACTGAGCACCCAGCACCTTGAGTAGTGAGCACCCAAAGTACTGAGCACCGAGCACCCCGAGCACTGAGCACCCAGCACCCTGAGCACTGAGCACCCAGCACCCTGAGTAGTGAGCACCCAACGTACTGAGCACCGAGCACCCCGAGCACTGAGCACCCAGCACCCTGAGTACTGAGCACCGATCACCCCGAGCACTGAGCACCCAGCACCCTGAGTACTGAACACTCAGCACCCTGAGTACTGAGCACCGAGCACCCCGAGCACTGAGCACCCAGCACCCTGAGCACTGAGCACCCTGAGGACTGAGCACCCAGCACCCTGAACACTGAGCATCCAGCACCCTGAGTACTGAGCACCGATCACCCTGAGCACTGAGCACCCAGAACCCCGAGCACTGAGCACCCAGCACCCTGAGTACTGAGCACCCAGCACCCCGAGCACTGAGCACCCAGCACCCTGAGTACTGAGCACCCTGAGTACTGAGCACCGATCACCCTGAGCACTGAGCTCCCAGCACCCTGAGGACTGAGCACCCAGCACCCTGAGCACTGAGCACCCAGCACTGCGAGCACTGAGCACCCAGCACCCCGAGCACTGAGCACCCAGCACACTGAGTACTGAGCACCCAGCACCCTGAGCACTGAGCACCCAGCACCCCGAGCACTGAGCACCCAGTACCCTGAGTACTGAGCACCCAGCACCCTGAGCACTGAGCACCCAGCACCCTGAGTACTGAGCACCCAGCACCCTGAGCAATGACTACCCAGCACCCTGAGCACTGAGCACCCAGCACCCTGAGCACTGAGCACACAGCACCCTGAACACTGAGCACCCAGCACCCTGAGTACTGAGCACTGAGCACCCAGCACCCCAAGCACTGAGCACCCAGCACCCTGAGTACTGAGCACTGAGCACCCAGCACCCCGAGCACTGAGCACCCAGCACCCTGAGCACTGAGCACCCAGCACCCTGAGTACTGAACACCCAGCACCCGGAGCACTGAGCACCCAGCACCCTGAGTACTGAGCAGGGAGCACCCCGAGCACTGAGCACCCAGCACCCTGAGTACTGAGCACTGAGCGCCCCGAGTACTGAGCACCCAGCACCCCGAGCACTGAGCACCCAGCACCCTGAGTACTGAGAAAAGATCACCCTGAGTACTGAGCACCCAGCACCCCGAGCACTGAGCACCCAGCACCCTGAGCACTGAGCACCCAGCACCCTGAGCACTGAGCACCCAGCACCCTGAGTAGTGAGCACCCAACGTACTGAGCACCGAGCACCCCGAGCACCCCGAGCACTGAGCACCCAGCACCCTGAGTACTGAGCACCGAGCACCCCGAGCACTGAGCACCCAGCACCCAGGGTACTGAGCTCCGAGCACCCCGAGCACTGAGCACCCAGCGCCCCGAGCACCGAGCACCCTGAGCACTGAGCACCCAGCACCCTGAGTACTGAGCACCCAGCACCCTGAGCAATGAGCACCCAGCACCCCGAGCACTGATCACCCAACTCCTTGAGCACTGAGCACCCAGCACCCTGAGTACTAAGCACCGAGCACCCTGAGTACTGAGCACCCAGCACCCTGAGTACTGAGCAACCAGCACCCTGAGCACTGAGCACCCAGCACCCTGAGCACTGAGCACTGAGCACCAAGCACCCTGAGTACTGAGCACCGATCACCCTGAGGACTGAGCACCCAGCACCCTGAGCACTGAGCACCCAGCACACTGAGTACTGAGCACCGATCACCCTGAGCACTGAGCACCCAGCACCCCGAGCACTGAGCACCCAGCACCCTGAGTACTGAGCACCCTGAGTACTGAGCACCGATCACCCTGGGCACTGAGCTCCCAGCACCCTGAGTACTGAGCACCCAGCACCCTGAGCACTGAGCACCCAGCACCCTGAGTACTGAGCACCCAGCACCCTGAGCACTGAGCACCCAGCACCCTGAGTACAGAGCACCCAGCACCCTGAGCACTGAGCACCCAGCACCCTGAGTACTGAGCACCCAGCACCCTGAGAACTGAGCACCCAGCACCCTGAGTAATGAGCACCCAGCACCCCGAGCACTGAGCACCCAGCACCCCGAGAATGAGCACCCAGCACCCCGAGTACTGAGCACCGAGCACCCTGAGCACTGAGCACCCAGCACCCTGAGTACTGAGCACCCAGCACCCCGAGCACTGAGCACCCAGCACCCTTAGTACTGAGCACCCTGAGTACTGAGCACCGATCACGCTGAGCACTGAGCACCCAGCACCCTGAGCACTGAGCACCCAGCACCCTGAGTACTGAGCACCCAGCACCCCGAGCACTGAGCACCCAGCACCCTTAGTACTGAGCACCCTGTGTACTGAGCACCGATCTCCCCGAGTACTGAGCACCGAGCAACCTGAGCACTGAGTACCCAGCACCCTGAGCACTGAGCACCCAGCACCCTGAGTACTGAGCACCCAGCACCCTGAGTACTGAGCACCCAGCACCCTGAGCACTGAGCACCGAGCAGCCTGAGTACTGAGCACCCACCACTCTGAGCAGTGAGCACACAGCACCCTGAGTACTGAGCACCCAGCACCCTGAGTACTGAACACCCAGAACCCTGAGCACTGAGCACTGAGCACCCTGAGCACTGAGCACCCAGCACCCGGAGTACTGAGCACCCAGCACCCTGAGTACTAAGCACCGAGCACCCTGAGTACTGAGCACCCAGCACCCTGAGCACTGAACATACAGCACCCTGAGTACTGAGCACCTCGAGCACTGAGCACCCAGCACCCTGAGTACTGAGCACCCAGCACCCTGAGCACTGAGCACCCAGCATCCCGAGCACTGAGCACCCAGCACCCCGAGCACTGAGCACCTAGCACCCTGAGCACTGAGCACCCAGCACCCTGAGTACTGAACACCCAGCACCCTGAGCACTGAGTACCCAGCACCCTGAGCACTGAGCATCCAGCACCCTGAGCACTGAGCACCCAGCACCCAGCACCCTGAGCACTGAGCACCCAGCACCCTGAGTACTGAGCACTGGGCACCCAGCACCCCGAGCACTGAGCACCCAGCACCCTGAGCACTGAGCACCCAGCACCCGAGTACTGAGCACCCAGCACCCTGAGTACTGAGCACCCAGCACCCTGAGTACTGAGCACCCAGCACCCTGAGCACTGAGCACACAGCACCATGAGCACTGAGCACCCAGCACCCTGAGCACTGAGCACTGAGCACCCAGCACCCCGAGCACAGAGCACCCAGCACCCGAGTACTGAGCACCCAGCACCCTGAGTACTGAGCACCCAGCACCCTGAGTACTGAGCACCCAGCACCCCGAGTACTGAGCACCCAGCACCCTGAGTACTGAGCACCCAGCACCCCGAGCACTGAGCACACAGCACCCTGAGTACTGAGCACCCAGCACCCTGAGTACTGAGCACCCAGCACCCCGAGTACTGAGCACCCAGCACCCTGAGCACTGAGCACCCAGCACCCCGAGCTCTGAGCACCCAGCAACCTGAGTACTGAGCACCCACCACCCTGAGCACTGAGCACCCAGCACCCTGAGCACTGAGCACCCAGCACCCTGAGTATTGAGCACCCAAAGTACTGAGCACCGAGCACCCCGAGCACTGAGCACCCAGCACCCTGAGCACTGAGCACCCAGCACCCTGAGTAGTGAGCACCCAACGTACTGAGCACCGAGCAACCCGAGCACTGAGCACCCAGCACCCTGAGTACTGAGCACCCTGAGTACTGAGCACCGATCACCCTGGGCACTGAGCTCCCAGCACCCTGAGTACTGAGCACCCAGCACCCTGAGCACTGAGCACCCAGCACCCTGAGTACTGAGCACCCAGCACCCTGAGCACTGAGCACCCAGCACCCTGAGTACAGAGCACCCAGCACCCTGAGCACTGAGCACCCAGCACCCTGAGTACTGAGCACCCAGCACCCTGAGAACTGAGCACCCAGCACCCTGAGTAATGAGCACCCAGCACCCCGAGCACTGAGCACCCAGCACCCCGAGAATGAGCACCCAGCACCCCGAGTACTGAGCACCGAGCACCCTGAGCACTGAGCACCCAGCACCCTGAGTACTGAGCACCCAGCACCCCGAGCACTGAGCACCCAGCACCCTTAGTACTGAGCACCCTGAGTACTGAGCACCGATCACGCTGAGCACTGAGCACCCAGCACCCTGAGCACTGAGCACCCAGCACCCTGAGTACTGAGCACCCAGCACCCCGAGCACTGAGCACCCAGCACCCTTAGTACTGAGCACCCTGTGTACTGAGCACCGATCTCCCCGAGTACTGAGCACCGAGCAACCTGAGTACTGAGTACCCAGCACCCTGAGCACTGAGCACCCAGCACCCTGAGTACTGAGCACCCAGCACCCTGAGTACTGAGCACCCAGCACCCTGAGCACTGAGCACCGAGCAGCCTGAGTACTGAGCACCCACCACTCTGAGCAGTGAGCACACAGCACCCTGAGTACTGAGCACCCAGCACCCTGAGTACTGAACACCCAGAACCCTGAGCACTGAGCACTGAGCACCCTGAGCACTGAGCACCCAGCACCCGGAGTACTGAGCACCCAGCACCCTGAGTACTAAGCACCGAGCACCC
The DNA here is from genome assembly GCF_018167655.1 of Microtus oregoni. Taxonomy (NCBI): domain Eukaryota; kingdom Metazoa; phylum Chordata; class Mammalia; order Rodentia; family Cricetidae; genus Microtus; species Microtus oregoni. The sequence goes on along the minus strand of NW_024543811.1, from coordinate 9,282,981 downwards.
TGAGTACTGAGCACCCAGCACCCTGAGCACTGAACATACAGCACCCTGAGTACTGAGCACCTCGAGCACTGAGCACCCAGCACCCTGAGTACTGAGCACCCAGCACCCTGAGCACTGAGCACCCAGCATCCCGAGCACTGAGCACCCAGCACCCCGAGCACTGAGCACCTAGCACCCTGAGCACTGAGCACCCAGCACCCTGAGTACTGAACACCCAGCACCCTGAGCACTGAGTACCCAGCACCCTGAGCACTGAGCATCCAGCACCCTGAGCACTGAGCACCCAGCACCCAGCGCCCTGAGCACTGAGCACCCAGCACCCTGAGTACTGAGCACTGGGCACCCAGCACCCCGAGCACTGAGCACCCAGCACCCTGAGTACTGAGCACTGAGCACCCAGCACCCCGAGCACTGAGCACCCAGCACCCTGAGCACTGAGCACCCAGCACCCGAGTACTGAGCACCCAGCACCCTGAGTACTGAGCACCCAGCACCCTGAGTACTGAGCACCCAGCACCCTGAGCACTGAGCACACAGCACCATGAGCACTGAGCACCCAGCACCCTGAGCACTGAGCACTGAGCACCCAGCACCCCCAGCACAGAGCACCCAGCACCCGAGTACTGAGCACCCAGCACCCTGAGTACTGAGCACCCAGCACCCCGAGTACTGAGCACCCAGCACCCCGAGTACTGAGCACCCAGCACCCTGAGTACTGAGCACCCAGCACCCCGAGCACTGAGCACACAGCACCCTGAGTACTGAGCACCCAGCACCCTGAGTACTGAGCACCCAGCACCCCGATTACTGAGCACCCAGCACCCTGAGCACTGAGCACCCAGCACCCCGAGCTCTGAGCACCCAGCAACCTGAGTACTGAGCACCCACCACCCTGAGCACTGAGCACCCAGCACCCTGAGCACTGAGCACCCAGCACCCTGAGTATTGAGCACCCAAAGTACTGAGCACCGAGCACCCCGAGCACTGAGCACCCAGCACCCTGAGCACTGAGCACCCAGCACCCTGAGTAGTGAGCACCCAACGTACTGAGCACCGAGCAACCCGAGCACTGAGCACCCAGCACCCTGAGTACTGCGCACCGATCACCCCGAGCACTGAGCACCCAGCACCCTGAGTACTGAGCACTCAGCACCCTGAGTACTGAGCACCGAGCACCCCGAGCACTGAGCACCCAGCACCCTGAGCACTGAGCACCCTGAGGACTGAGCACCCAGCACCCTGAGTACTGAGCACAGATCACCCTGAGCACTGAGCACCCAGAACCCCGAGCACTGAGCACCCAGCACCCTGAGTACTGAGCACCCAGCACCCCGAGCACTGAGCACCCAGCACCCTGAGTACTGAGCACCCTGAGTACTGAGCAAGGATCACCCTGAGCACTGAGCTCCCAGCACCCTGAGTATTGAGCACCCAGCACCCTGAGCACTGAGCACCCAGCACCCCGAGCACTGAGCACCCAGCACCCCGAGCACTGAGCACCCAGCACACTGAGTACTGAGCACCCAGCACCCTGAGCACTGAGCACCCAGCACCCCGAGCACTGAGCACCCAGTACCCTGAGTACTGAGCACCCAGCACCCTGAGCACTGAGCACCCAGCACCCTGAGTACTGAGCACCCAGCACCCTGAGCAATGACTACCCAGCACCCTGAGCACTGAGCACCCAGCACCCTGAGCACTGAGCACACAGCACCCTGAGCACTGAGCACCCAGCACCCTGAGTACTGAGCACTGAGCACCCAGCACCCCAAGCACTGAGCACCCAGCACCCTGAGTACTGAGCACTGAGCACCCAGCACCCCGAGCACTGAGCACCCAGCACCCTGAGCACTGAGCACCCAGCACCCTGAGTAATGAGCACCCAGCACCCGGAGCACTGAGCACCCAGCACCCTGAGTACTGAGCAGGGAGCACCCCGAGCACTGAGCACCCAGCACCCTGAGTACTGAGCACTGAGCGCCCCGAGTACTGAGCACCCAGCACCCCGAGCACTGAGCACCCAGCACCCTGAGTACTGAGAACAGATCCCCCTGAGTACTGAGCACCCAGCACCCCGAGCACTGAGCACCCAGCACCCTGAGCACTGAGCACCCAGCACCCTGAGCACTGAGCACCCAGCATCCTGAGTAGTGAGCACCCAACGTATTGAGCACCGAGCACGCCGAGCACCCCGAGCACTGAGCACCCAGCACCCTGAGTACTGAGCACCGAGCACCCCGAGCACTGAGCACCCAGCACCCAGGGTACTGAGCTCCGAGCACCCCGAGCACTGAGCACCCAGCGCCCCGAGGACCGAGCACCCTGAGCACTGAGCAGCCAGCACCCTGAGTACTGAGCACCCAGCACCCTGAGCAATGAGCACCCTGAGTACAGAGCACCCAACTCCTTGAGCACTGAGCACCCAGGACCCTGAGTACTAAGCACCGAGCACCCTGAGTACTGAGCACCCAGCACCCTGAGCACTGAACACACAGCACCCTGAGTACTGAGCACCTCGAGCACTGAGCACCCAGCACCGCTAGCACTGAGCACCCAGCACCCCGAGCACTGAGCACCCAGCACACTGAGTACTGAGCACCCAGCACCCTGAGTACTGAGCACCCAGCACCCTGAGCACTGAGTACCCAGCACCCTGAGCACTGAGCACCCAGCACCCTGAGCACTGAGCACACAGCACCCTGAGCACTGAGCACCCAGCACCCAGAGCACTGAGCACTGAGCACCCAGCACCCCGAGCACAGAGCACCCAGCACCCGAGTACTGAGCACCCAGCACCCTGAGTACTGAGCACCCAGCACCCTGAGTACTGAGCACCCAGCACCCCGAGTCCTGAGCACCCATCACCCTGAGTACTGAGCACCCAGCACCCCGAGCACTGAGCACCCAGCACCCTGAGTACTGAGCACCCAGCACCCTGAGTACTGAGCACCCAGCACCCCGAGTACTGAGCACCCAGCACCCTGAGCACTGAGCACCCAGCACCCCGAGCACTGAGCACCCAGCAACCTGAGTACTGAGCACCCACCACCCTGAGCACTGAGTACCCAGCACCCTGAGCACTGAGCACCCAGCACCCTGAGCACTGTGCACCCAGCACCCTGAGTAGTGAGCACCCAAAGTACTGAGCACCGAGCACCCCGAGCACTGAGCACACAGCACCCTGAGCACTGAGCACCCAGCACCCTGAGTAGTGAGCACCCAACGTACTGAGCACCGAGCACCCCGAGCACTGAGCACCCAGCACCCTGAGTACTGAGCACCGATCACCCCGAGCACTGAGCACCCAGCACCCTGAGTACTGAGCTCCGAGCACCCCGAGCACTGAGCACCCAGCGCCCCGAGCTCTGAGCACCCACCACCCTGAGCACTGAGCACCCAGCACCCTGAGTACTGAGCACCCAGCACCCTGAGCACTGAGCACCCAGCACCCGGAGCACTGAGCACCCAGCACCCTGAGCACTGTTCACCCAGCACCCTGAGCACTGAGCACCCAGCACCCTGAGTACTGAGCACCCAGGACCCTGAGTACTGAGCACTCAGCACCCTGAGTACTGAGCACCGAGCACCCCGAGCACTGAGCACCCAGCACCTTGAGAACTGAGCACCCTGAGTACTGAGCACCCAGCACCCTGAGCACTGTGCATCCAGCAACCTGAGTACTGAGCACCGATCACCCTGAACACTGAGCACCCAGAACCCCGAGCACTGAGCACCCAGCACCCTGAGTACTGAGCACCCAGCACCCCGAGCACTGAGCACCCAGCACCCTGAGTACTGAGCACCCTGAGTACTGAGCACCGATCACCCTGAGCACTGAGCTCCCAGCACCCTGAGTACTGAGCACCCAGCACCCTGAGCACTGAGCACCCAGCACCCCGAGCACTGAGCACCCAGCACCCCGAGCACTGAGCACCCAGCACCCTGAGGACTGAGCACCCAGCAACCTGAGCACTGAGCACCCAGCACCCCGAGCACTGAGCACCCAGCACCCTGAGTACTGAGCACCCAGCACCCTGAGCACTGAGCACCCAGCACCCTGAGTACTGAGCACCCAGCACCCTGAGCAATGAGTATCCAGCACCCTGAGCACTGAGCACCCAGCACCCTGAGCACTGAGCACACAGCACCCTGAGCACTGAGCACCCAGCACCCTGAGTACTGAGCACTGAGCACCCAGCACCCCAAGCACTGAGCACCCAGCACCCTGAGTACTGAGCACTGAGCACCCAGCACCCCGAGCACTGAGCACCCAGCACCCTGAGCAATGAGAACCCAGCACCCTGAGTACTGAACACCCAGCACCCGGAGCACTGAGCACCCAGCACCCTGAGTACTGAGCAGGGAGCACCCCGAGCACTGAGCACCCAGCACCCTGAGTACTGAGCACTGAGCACCCCGAGTACTGAGCACCCAGCACCCCGAGCACTGAGCACCCAGCACCCTGAGTACTGAGAACAGATCACCCTGAGTACTGAGCACCCAGCACCCTGAGTACTGAGCCCCCAGCACCCTGAGTACTGAGCACCCAGTACCCCGAGCACTGAGCACCCAGCACCCCGAGTATGAGCACCCAGCACCCTGAGTACTGAGAACCGAGCACCCTGAGTACTGAGCACCCAGCACCCTGAGTACTGAGCCCCAGCACCCTGAGTACTGAGCACCCAGCACCCTGAGCACTGAGCACCCTGAGTACTGAGCACCCAGCACCCCGAGCACTGAGCACCCTGAGTACTGAGCACTAAGCACCCAGAGCACTGGGCACCCAGCACCCCGAGCACGGAGCACCCAGGACCCCGAGCACTGAGTACTGAGCACCTAGCACCCTGAGTACTGAGCACTGAGCTCCCCGAGCACTGAGCACCCTGAGTACTGAGCACCCAGCACCCTGAGTACTGAGCCCCAGCACCCTGAGAACTGAGCACCCAGCAACCCGAGCACTGAGCACCCAGCACCCCGAGAATGAGCACCCAGCACCCTGAGTACTGAGAACCCAGCACCCTGAGTACTGAGCACCCAGCACCCCGAGCACTGAGCACCCTGAGTACTGAGCACCCAGCACCCTGAGTACTGAGCACTAAGCACCCAGAGCACTGGGCACCCAGCACCTCGAGCACGGAGCACCCAGGACCCCGAGCACTGAGAACTGAGCACCTAGCACCCTGAGTACTGAGCACTGAGCTCCCCGAGCACTGAGCACCCTGAGTACTGAGCACCCAGCACCCTGAGTACTGAGCACTGAGCACCCAGCACCCCGAGCACTGAGCACACGGCACCCTGTGTACTGAGCACTGAGCACCCTGAGTACTAAGCACCCAGCACCCTGAGTACTGAGCACCCAGGACCCTGAGCACTGAGCACTGAGCACCCCGAGCACTGAGCACCCAGCACCCTGAGCACTCAGCCCCCAGCACCCCGAGCACTGAGCACCCAGCATCCTGAGCACTGAGTACTGCGCACCCAGCACCCTGAGCACTGAGCACCCAGCACCCTGAGCACTGAGCACTGAGCACCCAGCACCCTGAGCACTGAGCACCCAGCACCCTGAGTACTGAGCACCGATCACCCTGAGGACTGAGCACCCAGCACCCCGAGCACTGAGCACCCAGCATCCTGAGCACTGAGTACTGCGCACCCAGCACCCTGAATACTGAGAACCCAGCACCCCAAGCACTGAGCCCTGAGCACCGTGAGTACTGAGCACCCAGCACGCTGAGCACTGAGCACCCAACACCCCGAGTACTGAGCACCCAGCACCCTGAGTACTGAGCACCCAGCACCCTGAGTACTGAGCACCCAGCACCCCGAGCACTGAGCACCCAGCACCCTGAGCACTGAGCACCCAGCACCCTGAGAACTGAGCATCAAGCACCCTGAGCACTGAGCACCCAGCACCCTGAGCACTGAGCACCCAGCACCCTGAGCACTGAGCACCCAGCACCCTGAGTACTGAGCACCCAACGTACTGAGCACTCAGCACCCCGAGCACTGAGCACCCAGCACCCTGAGCACTGAGCACCCAGCACCTTGAGTACTGAGCACCGAGCACCCCGAGCACTTAACACCCAGCACCCTGAGTACTGAGCACCCAGCACCCTGAGCACTGAGCACCCAGCACCCTGAGCACTGAGCACCCAGCACCCCGAGCACTGATCACCCAGCACCCTGAGTACTGAGCACCAAGCACCCTGAGCACTGAGCACCCAGCACCCTGAGTACTGAGCACCCAGCACCCTGAGTACTGAGCAACCAGCACCCTGAGCACTGAGCACCCAGCACCCTGAGCACTGAGCACTGAGCACCCAGCACCCTGAGCACTGAGCACCCAGCACCCTGAGTACTGAGCACCGATCACCCTGAGGACTGAGCACCCAGCACCCTGAGTACTGAGCCCCAGCACCCTGAGTACTGAGCACCCAGCACCCTGAGCACTGAGCACCCTGAGTACTGAGCACCCAGCACCCCGAGCACTGAGCACCCTGAGTACTGAGCACTAAGCACCCAGAGCACTGGGCACCCAGCACCCCGAGCACGGAGCACCCAGGACCCCGAGCACTGAGTACTGAGCACCTAGCACCCTGAGTACTGAGCACTGAGCTCCCCGAGCACTGAGCACCCTGAGTACTGAGCACCCAGCACCCTGAGTACTGAGCCCCAGCACCCTGAGAACTGAGCACCCAGCAACCCGAGCACTGAGCACCCAGCACCCCGAGAATGAGCACCCAGCACCCTGAGTACTGAGAACCCAGCACCCTGAGTACTGAGCACCCAGCACCCCGAGCACTGAGCACCCTGAGTACTGAGCACCCAGCACCCTGAGTACTGAGCACTAAGCACCCAGAGCACTGGGCACCCAGCACCTCGAGCACGGAGCACCCAGGACCCCGAGCACTGAGAACTGAGCACCTAGCACCCTGAGTACTGAGCACTGAGCTCCCCGAGCACTGAGCACCCTGAGTACTGAGCACCCAGCACCCTGAGTACTGAGCACTGAGCACCCAGCACCCCGAGCACTGAGCACACGGCACCCTGTGTACTGAGCACTGAGCACCCTGAGTACTAAGCACCCAGCACCCTGAGTACTGAGCACCCAGGACCCTGAGCACTGAGCACTGAGCACCCCGAGCACTGAGCACCCAGCACCCTGAGCACTCAGCCCCCAGCACCCCGAGCACTGAGCACCCAGCATCCTGAGCACTGAGTACTGCGCACCCAGCACCCTGAGCACTGAGCACCCAGCACCCTGAGCACTGAGCACTGAGCACCCAGCACCCTGAGCACTGAGCACCCAGCACCCTGAGTACTGAGCACCGATCACCCTGAGGACTGAGCACCCAGCACCCCGAGCACTGAGCACCCAGCATCCTGAGCACTGAGTACTGCGCACCCAGCACCCTGAATACTGAGAACCCAGCACCCCAAGCACTGAGCCCTGAGCACCGTGAGTACTGAGCACCCAGCACGCTGAGCACTGAGCACCCAACACCCCGAGTACTGAGCACCCAGCACCCTGAGTACTGAGCACCCAGCACCCTGAGTACTGAGCACCCAGCACCCCGAGCACTGAGCACCCAGCACCCTGAGCACTGAGCACCCAGCACCCTGAGAACTGAGCATCAAGCACCCTGAGCACTGAGCACCCAGCACCCTGAGCACTGAGCACCCAGCACCCTGAGCACTGAGCACCCAGCACCCTGAGTACTGAGCACCCAACGTACTGAGCACTGAGCACCCCGAGCACTGAGCACCCAGCACCCTGAGCACTGAGCACCCAGCACCTTGAGTACTGAGCACCGAGCACCCCGAGCACTTAACACCCAGCACCCTGAGTACTGAGCACCCAGCACCCTGAGCACTGAGCACCCAGCACCCTGAGCACTGAGCACCCAGCACCCCGAGCACTGATCACCCAGCACCCTGAGTACTGAGCACCAAGCACCCTGAGCACTGAGCACCCAGCACCCTGAGTACTGAGCACCCAGCACCCTGAGTACTGAGCAACCAGCACCCTGAGCACTGAGCACCCAGCACCCTGAGCACTGAGCACTGAGCACCCAGCACCCTGAGCACTGAGCACCCAGCACCCTGAGTACTGAGCACCGATCACCCTGAGGACTGAGCACCCAGCACCCTGAGCACTGAGCACCCAGGACACTGAGTACTGAGCACTGATCACCCTGAGCACTGAGCACCCAGCACCCCGAGCACTGAGCACCCAGCACCCTGAGTACTGAGCACCCTGAGTACTGAGCACCGATCACCCTGAGCACTGAGCTCCCAGCAACCTGAGTACTGAGCACCCAGCACCCTGAGCACTGAGCACCCAGCACCCTGAGTACTGAGCACCCAGCACCCTGAGCACTGAGCACCCAGCACCCTGAGTACTGAGCACCCAGCACCCTGAGCACTGAGCACCCAGCACCCTGAGTACTGAGCACCGAGCACCCCGAGCACTGAGCACCCAGCACCCTGAGGACAGAGCACCCTGAGGACTGAGCACCCAGCACCCTGAGTACTGAGCACCCAGCACCCTGAGTACTGAGCAACGATCACCCTGAGCACTGAGCATCCAAGACCCCGAGCACTGAGCACCCAGCACCCTGAGTACTGAGCACCCAGCACCCCGAGCACTGAGCACCCAGCACCCTTAGTACTGAGCACCCTGAGTACTGAGCACCGATCACCCTGAGCACTGAGCTCCCAGCACCCTGAGTACTGAGCACCCAGCACCCTGAGCACTGAGCACCCAGCACCCTGAGTACTGAGCACCCAGCACCCTGAGCACTGAGCACCCAGCACCCTGAGTACTGAGCACCCAGCACCCTGAGCACTGAGCACCCAGCACCCTGAGTAATGAGCACCCAGCACCCCGAGCACTGAGCACCCAGCACCCCGAGAATGAGCACCCAGCACCCCGAGTACTGAGCACCGAGCACCCTGAGCACTGAGTACCCAGCACCCTGAGCACTGAGCACCCAGCACCCTGAGTACTGAGCACCCAGCACCCTGAGTACTGAGCACCCAGCACCCTGAGCACTGAGCACCGAGCACTCTGAGTACTGAGCACCCACCACTCTGAGCACTGAGCACCCAGCACCCTGAGTACTGAGCACCCAGCACCCTGAGTACTGAACACCCAGAACTCTGAGCACTGAGCACTGAGCACCCAGCACCCTGAGTACTGAGAACCCAGCACCCTGAGCACTGGGCACCCAGCACCCCGAGCACTGAGCACCCAGCAACCTGAGCACTGAGCACCCAGCACCCTGAGTACTGAGCACCCTGAGTACTGAGCACCGATCACCCTGAGCACTGAGCTCCCAGCACCCTGAGTACTGAGCACCCTGAGTACTGAGCACCGATCACCCTGAGCACTGAGCTCCCAGCCCCCTGAGTACTGAGCACCCAGCACCCTGAGTACTGAGCACCCAGCACCCCGAGCACTGAGCACCCAGCAACCCGAGCACTGAGCACCCAGCACCCTGAGTACTGAGTACCCAGCACCCTGAGCACTGAGCACCCAGCACTCCGAGCACTGAGCACCCAGCACCCTGAGTACTGAGCTGCCAGCACCCTGAGCACTGAGCCCCCAGCACCCTGAGCACTGAGCACCCAGCACCCTGAGCACTGAGCACCCAGAACCCTGAGCAGTGAGCACACAGCACCCTGAGCACTGATCACCCAGCACCCTGAGTACTGAGCACCAAGCACCCTGAGCACTGAGCACCCAGCACCCTGAGTACTGAGCACCCAGCACCCTGAGTACTGAGCAACCAGCACCCTGAGCACTGAGCACCCAGCACCCTGAGCACTGAGCACTGAGCACCCAGCACCCTGAGCACTGAGCACCCAGCACCCTGAGTACTGAGCACCGATCACCCTGAGGACTGAGCACCCAGCACCCTGAGCACTGAGCACCCAGGACACTGAGTACTGAGCACTGATCACCCTGAGCACTGAGCACCCAGCACCCCGAGCACTGAGCACCCAGCACCCTGAGTACTGAGCACCCTGAGTACTGAGCACCGATCACCCTGAGCACTGAGCTCCCAGCAACCTGAGTACTGAGCACCCAGCACCCTGAGCACTGAGCACCCAGCACCCTGAGTACTGAGCACCCAGCACCCTGAGCACTGAGCACCCAGCACCCTGAGTACTGAGCACCCAGCACCCTGAGCACTGAGCACCCAGCACCCTGAGTACTGAGCACCGAGCACCCCGAGCACTGAGCACCCAGCACCCTGAGGACAGAGCACCCTGAGGACTGAGCACCCAGCACCCTGAGTACTGAGCACCCAGCACCCTGAGTACTGAGCACCGATCACCCTGAGCACTGAGCATCCAAGACCCCGAGCACTGAGCACCCAGCACCCTGAGTACTGAGCACCCAGCACCCCGAGCACTGAGCACCCAGCACCCTTAGTACTGAGCACCCTGAGTACTGAGCACCGATCACCCTGAGCACTGAGCTCCCAGCACCCTGAGTACTGAGCACCCAGCACCCTGAGCACTGAGCACCCAGCACCCTGAGTACTGAGCACCCAGCACCCTGAGCACTGAGCACCCAGCACCCTGATTACTGAGCACCCAGCACCCTGAGCACTGAGCACCCAGCACCCTGAGTAATGAGCACCCAGCACCCCGAGCACTGAGCACCCAGCACCCCGAGAATGAGCACCCAGCACCCCGAGTACTGAGCACCGAGCACACTGAGCACTGAGTACCCAGCACCCTGAGCACTGAGCACCCAGCACCCTGAGTACTGAGCACCCAGCACCCTGAGTACTGAGCACCCAGCACCCTGAGCACTGAGCACCGAGCACTCTGAGTACTGAGCACCCACCACTCTGAGCACTGAGCACCCAGCACCCTGAGTACTGAGCACCCAGCACCCTGAGTACTGAACACCCAGAACTCTGAGCACTGAGCACTGAGCACCCAGCACCCTGAGTACTGAGCACCCAGCACCCTGAGCACTGGGCACCCAGCACCCCGAGCACTGAGCACCCAGCAACCTGAGCACTGAGCACCCAGCACCCTGAGTACTGAGCACCCTGAGTACTGAGCACCGATCACCCTGAGCACTGAGCTCCCAGCACCCTGAGTACTGAGCACCCTGAGTACTGAGCACCGATCACCCTGAGCACTGAGCTCCCAGCCCCCTGAGTACTGAGCACCCAGCACCCTGAGTACTGAGCACCCAGCACCCCGAGCACTGAGCACCCAGCAACCCGAGCACTGAGCACCCAGCACCCTGAGTACTGAGTACCCAGCACCCTGAGCACTGAGCACCCAGCACTCCGAGCACTGAGCACCCAGCACCCTGAGTACTGAGCACCCAGCACCCTGAGCACTGAGCCCCCAGCACCCTGAGCACTGAGTACCCAGCACCCTGAGCACTGAGCACCCAGAACCCTGAGCAGTGAGCACACAGCACCCTGAGCACTGAGCACCCAGCACCCTGAGTACTGAGCACTAAGCACCCAGAGCACTGGGCACCCAGCACCACGAGCACGGCGCACCCAGGAACCCGAGCACTGAGTACTGAGCACCTAGCACCCTGAGTACTGAGCACCAAGCTCCCTGAGCACTGAGCACGCTGAGTACTGAGCACCCAGGACCCCGATCACTGAGCACACAGCACCCTGAGCACTGAGCACCCAGCACCCTGAGCACTGAGCACCCAGCACCCTGAGTACTGAGCACCCAGCACGCTGAGTACTGGAGCACCGAGCACCCCGAGCACTGAGCACCCAGCACCCTGAGAACTGAGCACCCAGCACCCTGAGCACTGAGCACCCAGCACCCCGAGCACTGATCACCCAGCACCCTGAGTACTGAGCACCAAGCACCCTGAGCACTGAGCACCCAGCATCCTGAGTACTGAGCACCCAGCACCCTGAGTACTGAGCAACCAGCACCCTGAGCACTGAGCACCCAGCACCCTGAGCACTGAGCACTGAGCACCCAGCACCCTGAGTACTGAGCACCGATCACCCTGAGGACTGAGCACCCAGCACCCTGAGCACTGAGCACCCAGCACACTGAGTATTGAGCACCGATCACCCTGAGCACTGAGCACCCAGCACCCCGAGCACTGAGCACCCAGCACCCTGAGTACTGAGCACCCTGAGTACTGAGCACCGATCACCCTGGGCACTGAGCTCCCAGCACCCTGAGTACTGAGCACCCAGCACCCTGAGCACTGAGCACCCAGCACCCTGAGTACTGAGCACCCAGCACCCTGAGCACTGAGCACCCAGCACCCTGAGTACAGAGCACCCAGCACCCTGAGCACTGAGCACCCAGCACCCTGAGTACTGAGCACCCAGCACCCTGAGAACTGAGCACCCAGCAACCTGAGTAATGAGCACCCAGCACCCCGAGCACTGAGCACCCAGCACCCCGAGAATGAGCACCCAGCACCCCGAGTACTGAGCACCGAGCACCCTGAGCACTGAGCACCCAGCACCCTGAGTACTGAGCACCCAGCACCCCGAGCACTGAGCACCCAGCACCCTTAGTACTGAGCACCCTGAGTACTGAGCACCGATCACGCTGAGCACTGAGCACCCAGCACCCTGAGCACTGAGCACCCAGCACCCTGAGTACTGAGCACCCAGCACCCCGAGCACTGAGCACCCAGCACCCTTAGTACTGAGCACCCTGTGTACTGAGCACCGATCTCCCCGAGTACTGAGCACCGAGCAACCTGAGCACTGAGTACCCAGCACCCTGAGCACTGAGCACCCAGCACCCTGAGTACTGAGCACCCAGCACCCTGAGTACTGAGCACCCAGCACCCTGAGCACTGAGCACCGAGCAGCCTGAGTACTGAGCACCCACCACTCTGAGCAGTGAGCACACAGCAACCTGAGTACTGAGCACCCAGCAACCTGAGTACTGAACACCCAGAACCCTGAGCACTGAGCACTGAGCACCCTGAGCACTGAGCACCCAGCACCCGGAGTACTGAGCACCCAGCACCCTGAGTACTAAGCACCGAGCACCCTGAGTACTGAGCACCCAGCACCCTGAGCACTGAACATACAGCACCCTGAGTACTGAGCACCTCGAGCACTGAGCACCCAGCACCCTGAGTACTGAGCACCCAGCACCCTGAGCACTGAGCACCCAGCATCCCGAGCACTGAGCACCCAGCACCCCGAGCACTGAGCACCTAGCACCCTGAGCACTGAGCACCCAGCACCCTGAGTACTGAACACCCAGCACCCTGAGCACTGAGTACCCCGCACCCTGAGCACTGAGCATCCAGCACCCTGAGCACTGAGCACCCAGCACCCAGCACCCTGAGCACTGAGCACCCAGCACCCTGAGTACTGAGCACTGGGCACCCAGCACCCCGAGCACTGAGCACCCAGCACCCTGAGTACTGAGCACTGAGCACCCAGCACCCCGAGCACTGAGCACCCAGCACCCTGAGCACTGAGCACCCAGCACCCGAGTACTGAGCACCCAGCACCCTGAGTAATGAGCACCCAGCACCCTGAGTACTGAGCACCCAGCACCCTGAGCACTGAGCACACAGCACCATGAGCACTGAGCACCCAGCACCCTGAGCACTGAGCACTGAGCACCCAGCACCCCGAGCACTGAGCACCCAGCACCCTGAGCACTGAGCACCCAGCACCCGAGTACTGAGCACCCAGCACCCTGAGTACTGAGCACCCAGCAAACCGAGTACTGAGCACCCAGCACCCTGAGTACTGAGCACCCAGCACCCCGAGCACTGAGCACACAGCACCCTGAGTACTGAGCACCCAGCACCCTGAGTACTGAGCACCCAGCACACCGAGTACTGAGCACCCAGCACCCTGAGCACTGAGCACCCAGCACCCCGAGCACTGAGCACCCAGCAACCTGAGTACTGAGCACCCACCACCCTGAGCACTGAGCACCCAGCACCCTGAGCACTGAGCACCCAGCACCCTGAGTATTGAGCACCCAAAGTACTGAGCACCGAGCACCCCGAGCACTGAGCACCCAGCACCCTGAGCACTGAGCACCCAGCACCCTGAGTAGTGAGCACCCAACGTACTGAGCACCGAGCAACCCGAGCACTGAGCACCCAGCACCCTGAGTACTGAGCACCGATCACCCCGAGCACTGAGCACCCAGCACCCTGAGTACTGAGCACTCAGCACCCTGAGTACTGAGCACCGAGCACCCCGAGCACTGAGCACCCAGCACCCTGAGCACTGAGCACCCTGAGGACTGAGCACCCAGCACCCTGAGTACTGAGCACCGATCACCCTGAGCACTGAGCACCCAGAACCCCGAGCACTGAGCACCCAGCACCCTGAGTACTGAGCACCCAGCACCCCGAGCACTGAGCACCCAGCACCCTGAGTACTGAGCACCCTGAGTACTGAGCACGGATCACCCTGAGCACTGAGCTCCCAGCACCCTGAGTATTGAGCACCCAGCACCATGAGCACTGAGCACCCAGCACCCCCAGCACTGCGCACCCAGCACCCCGAGCACTGAGCACCCAGCACACTGAGTACTGAGCACCCAGCACCCTGAGCACTGAGCACCCAGCACCCCGAGCACTGAGCACCCAGTACCCTGAGTACTGAGCACCCAGCACCCTGAGCACTGAGCACCCAGCACCCTGAGTACTGAGCACCCAGCACCCTGAGCAATGACTACCCAGCACCCTGAGCACTGAGCACCCAGCACCCTGAGCACTGAGCACACAGCACCCTGAGCACTGAGCACCCAGCACCCTGAGTACTGAGCACTGAGCACCCAGCACCCCAAGCACTGAGCACCCAGCACCCTGAGTACTGAGCACTGAGCACCCAGCACCCCGAGCACTGAGCACCCAGCACCCTGAGCACTGAGCACCCAGCACCCTGAGTAATGAGCACCCAGCACCCGGAGCACTGAGCACCCAGCACCCTGAGTACTGAGCAGGGAGCTCCCCGAGCACTGAGCACCCAGCACCCTGAGTACTGAGCACTGAGCGCCCCGAGTACTGAGCACCCAGCACCCCGAGCACTGAGCACCCAGCACCCTGAGTACTGAGAACAGATCCCCCTGAGTACTGAGCACCCAGCACCCCGAGCACTGAGCACCCAGCACCCTGAGCACTGAGCACCCAGCACCCTGAGCACTGAGCACCCAGCATCCTGAGTAGTGAGCACCCAACGTACTGAGCACCGAGCACGCCGAGCACCCCGAGCACTGAGCACCCAGCACCCTGAGTACTGAGCACCGAGCACCCCGAGCACTGAGCACCCAGCACCCAGGGTACTGAGCTCCGAGCACCCCGAGCACTGAGCACCCAGCGCCCCGAGCACCGAGCACCCTGAGCACTGAGCAGCCAGCACCCTGAGTACTGAGCACCCAGCACCCTGAGCAATGAGCACCCTGAGTACAGAGCACCCAACTCCTTGAGCACTGAGCACCCAGCACCCTGAGTACTAAGCACCGAGCACCCTGAGTACTGAGCACCCAGCACCCTGAGCACTGAGCACCCAGCACCCTGAGTACTGAGCACCCAGCACCCTGAGCACTGAGCACCCAGCACCCTGAGTACAGAGCACCCAGCACCCTGAGCACTGAGCACCCAGCACCCTGAGTACTGAGCACCCAGCACCCTGAGAACTGAGCACCCAGCAACCTGAGTAATGAGCACCCAGCACCCCGAGCACTGAGCACCCAGCACCCCGAGAATGAGCACCCAGCACCCCGAGTACTGAGCACCGAGCACCCTGAGCACTGAGCACCCAGCACCCTGAGTACTGAGCACCCAGCACCCCGAGCACTGAGCACCCAGCACCCTTAGTACTGAGCACCCTGAGTACTGAGCACCGATCACGCTGAGCACTGAGCACCCAGCACCCTGAGCACTGAGCACCCAGCACCCTGAGTACTGAGCACCCAGCACCCCGAGCACTGAGCACCCAGCACCCTTAGTACTGAGCACCCTGTGTACTGAGCACCGATCTCCCCGAGTACTGAGCACCGAGCAACCTGAGCACTGAGTACCCAGCACCCTGAGCACTGAGCACCCAGCACCCTGAGTACTGAGCACCCAGCACCCTGAGTACTGAGCACCCAGCACCCTGAGCACTGAGCACCGAGCAGCCTGAGTACTGAGCACCCACCACTCTGAGCAGTGAGCACACAGCAACCTGAGTACTGAGCACCCAGCAACCTGAGTACTGAACACCCAGAACCCTGAGCACTGAGCACTGAGCACCCTGAGCACTGAGCACCCAGCACCCGGAGTACTGAGCACCCAGCACCCTGAGTACTAAGCACCGAGCACCCTGAGTACTGAGCACCCAGCACCCTGAGCACTGAACATACAGCACCCTGAGTACTGAGCACCTCGAGCACTGAGCACCCAGCACCCTGAGTACTGAGCACCCAGCACCCTGAGCACTGAGCACCCAGCATCCCGAGCACTGAGCACCCAGCACCCCGAGCACTGAGCACCTAGCACCCTGAGCACTGAGCACCCAGCACCCTGAGTACTGAACACCCAGCACCCTGAGCACTGAGTACCCCGCACCCTGAGCACTGAGCATCCAGCACCCTGAGCACTGAGCACCCAGCACCCAGCACCCTGAGCACTGAGCACCCAGCACCCTGAGTACTGAGCACTGGGCACCCAGCACCCCGAGCACTGAGCACCCAGCACCCTGAGTACTGAGCACTGAGCACCCAGCACCCCGAGCACTGAGCACCCAGCACCCTGAGCACTGAGCACCCAGCACCCGAGTACTGAGCACCCAGCACCCTGAGTACTGAGCACCCAGCACCCTGAGTACTGAGCACCCAGCACCCTGAGCACTGAGCACACAGCACCATGAGCACTGAGCACCCAGCACCCTGAGCACTGAGCACTGAGCACCCAGCACCCCGAGCACTGAGCACCCAGCACCCTGAGCACTGAGCACCCAGCACCCGAGTACTGAGCACCCAGCACCCTGAGTACTGAGCACCCAGCACCCCGAGTACTGAGCACCCAGCACCCTGAGTACTGAGCACCCAGCACCCCGAGCACTGAGCACACAGCACCCTGAGTACTGAGCACCCAGCACCCTGAGTACTGAGCACCCAGCACCCCGAGTACTGAGCACCCAGCACCCTGAGCACTGAGCACCCAGCACCCCGAGCACTGAGCACCCAGCAACCTGAGTACTGAGCACCCACCACCCTGAGCACTGAGCACCCAGCACCCTGAGCACTGAGCACCCAGCACCCTGAGTATTGAGCACCCAAAGTACTGAGCACCGAGCACCCCGAGCACTGAGCACCCAGCACCCTGAGCACTGAGCACCCAGCACCCTGAGTAGTGAGCACCCAACGTACTGAGCACCGAGCAACCCGAGCACTGAGCACCCAGCACCCTGAGTACTGAGCACCGATCACCCCGAGCACTGAGCACCCAGCACCCTGAGTACTGAGCACTCAGCACCCTGAGTACTGAGCACCGAGCACCGCGAGCACTGAGCACCCAGCACCCTGAGCACTGAGCACCCTGAGGACTGAGCACCCAGCACCCTGAGTACTGAGCACCGATCACCCTGAGCACTGAGCACCCAGAACCCCGAGCACTGAGCACCCAGCACCCTGAGTACTGAGCACCCAGCACCCCGAGCACTGAGCACCCAGCACCCTGAGTACTGAGCACCCTGAGTACTGAGCACGGATCACCCTGAGCACTGAGCTCCCAGCACCCTGAGTATTGAGCACCCAGCACCATGAGCACTGAGCACCCAGCACCCCCAGCACTGAGCACCCAGCACCCCGAGCACTGAGCACCCAGCACCATGAGTACTGAGCACCCAGCACCCTGAGCACTGAGCACCCAGCACCCCGAGCACTGAGCACCCAGTACCCTGAGTACTGAGCACCCAGCACCCTGAGCACTGAGCACCCAGCACCCTGAGTACTGAGCACCCAGCACCCTGAGCAATGACTACCCAGCACCCTGAGCACTGAGCACCCAGCACCCTGAGCACTGAGCACACAGCACCCTGAGCACTGAGCACCCAGCACCCTGAGTACTGAGCACTGAGCACCCAGCACCCCAAGCACTGAGCACCCAGCACCCTGAGTACTGAGCACTGAGCACCCAGCACCCCGAGCACTGAGCACCCAGCACCCTGAGCACTGAGCACCCAGCACCCTGAGTAATGAGCACCCAGCACCCGGAGCACTGAGCACCCAGCACCCTGAGTACTGAGCAGGGAGCTCCCCGAGCACTGAGCACCCAGCACCCTGAGTACTGAGCACTGAGCGCCCCGAGTACTGAGCACCCAGCACCCCGAGCACTGAGCACCCAGCACCCTGAGTACTGAGAACAGATCCCCCTGAGTACTGAGCACCCAGCACCCCGAGCACTGAGCACCCAGCACCCTGAGCACTGAGCACCCAGCACCCTGAGCACTGAGCACCCAGCATCCTGAGTAGTGAGCACCCAACGTACTGAGCATCGAGCACGCCGAGCACCCCGAGCACTGAGCACCCAGCACCCTGAGTACTGAGCACCGAGCACCCCGAGCACTGAGCACCCAGCACCCAGGGTACTGAGCTCCGAGCACCCCGAGCACTGAGCACCCAGCGCCCCGAGCACCGAGCACCCTGAGCACTGAGCAGCCAGCACCCTGAGTACTGAGCACCCAGCACCCTGAGCAATGAGCACCCTGAGTACAGAGCACCCAACTCCTTGAGCACTGAGCACCCAGCACCCTGAGTACTAAGCACCGAGCACCCTGAGTACTGAGCACCCAGCACCCTGAGCACTGAACACACAGCACCCTGAGTACTGAGCACCTCGAGCACTGAGCACCCAGCACCGCTAGCACTGAGCACCCAGCACCCCGAGCACTGAGCACCCAGCACCCCGAGCACTGAGCACCCAGCACACTGAGTACTGAGCACCCAGCACCCTGAGTACTGAGCACCCAGCACCCTGAGCACTGAGTACCCAGCACCCTGAGCACTGAGCACCCAGCACCCTGAGCACTGAGCACACAGCACCCTGAGCACTGAGCACCCAGCACCCAGAGCACTGAGCACTGAGCACCCAGCACCCCGAGCACAGAGCACCCAGCACCCGAGTACTGAGCACCCAGCACCCTGAGTACTGAGCACCCAGCACCCTGAGTACTGAGCACCCAGCACCCCGAGTACTGAGCACCCATCACCCTGAGTACTGAGCACCCAGCACCCCGAGCACTGAGCACCCAGCACCCTGAGTACTGAGCACCCAGCACCCTGAGTACTGAGCACCCAGCACCCCGAGTACTGAGCACCCAGCACCCTGAGCACTGAGCACCCAGCACCCCGAGCACTGAGCACCCAGCAACCTGAGTACTGAGCACCCACCACCCTGAGCACTGAGCACCCAGCACCCTGAGCACTGAGCACCCAGCACCCTGAGCACTGTGCACCCAGCACCCTGAGTAGTGAGCACCCAAAGTACTGAGCACCGAGCACCCCGAGCACTGAGCACACAGCACCCTGAGCACTGAGCACCCAGCACCCTGAGTAGTGAGCACCCAACGTACTGAGCACCGAGCACCCCGAGCACTGAGCACCCAGCACCCTGAGTACTGAGCACCGATCACCCCGAGCACTGAGCACCCAGCACCCTGAGTACTGAGCTCCGAACACCCCGAGCACTGAGCACCCAGCGCCCCGAGCTCTGAGCACCCACCACCCTGAGCACTGAGCACCCAGCACCCTGAGTACTGAGCACCCAGCACCCTGAGCACTGAGCACCCAGCACCCGGAGCACTGAGCACCCAGCACCCTGAGCACTGTTCACCCAGCACCCTGAGCACTGAGCACCCAGCACCCTGAGTACTGAGCACCCAGGACCCTGAGTACTGAGCACTCAGCACCCTGAGTACTGAGCACCGAGCACCCCGAGCACTGAGCACCCAGCACCCTGAGAACTGAGCACCCTGAGTACTGAGCACCCAGCACCCTGAGCACTGTGCATCCAGCAACCTGAGTACTGAGCACCGATCACCCTGAACACTGAGCACCCAGAACCCCGAGCACTGAGCACCCAGCACCCTGAGTACTGAGCAACCAGCACCCCGAGCACTGAGCACCCAGCACCCTGAGTACTGAGCACCCTGAGTACTGAGCACCGATCACCCTGAGCACTGAGCTCCCAGCACCCTGAGTACTGAGCACCCAGCACCCTGAGCACTGAGCACCCAGCACCCCGAGCACTGAGCACCCAGCACCCCGAGCACTGAGCACCCAGCACCCTGAGGACTGAGCACCCAGCAACCTGAGCACTGAGCACCCAGCACCCCGAGCACTGAGCACCCAGCACCCTGAGTACTGAGCACCCAGCACCCTGAGCACTGAGCACCCAGCACCCTGAGTACTGAGCACCCAGCACCCTGAGCAATGAGTATCCAGCACCCTGAGCACTGAGCACCCAGCACCCTGAGCACTGAGCACACAGCACCCTGAGCACTGAGCACCCAGCACCCTGAGTACTGAGCACTGAGCACCCAGCACCCCAAGCACTGAGCACCCAGCACCCTGAGTACTGAGCACTGAGCACCCAGCACCCCGAGCACTGAGCACCCAGCACCCTGAGCAATGAGAACCCAGCACCCTGAGTACTGAACACCCAGCACCCGGAGCACTGAGCACCCAGCACCCTGAGTACTGAGCAGGGAGCACCCCGAGCACTGAGCACCCAGCACCCTGAGTACTGAGCACTGAGCACCCCGAGTACTGAGCACCCAGCACCCCGAGCACTGAGCACCCAGCACCCTGAGTACTGAGAACAGATCACCCTGAGTACTGAGCACCCAGCACCCTGAGTACTGAGCCCCCAGCACCCTGAGTACTGAGCACCCAGTACCCCGAGCACTGAGCACCCAGCACCCCGAGTATGAGCACCCAGCACCCTGAGTACTGAGAACCGAGCACCCTGAGTACTGAGCACCCAGCACCCTGAGTACTGAGCACCCAGCACCCTGAGCACTGAGCACCCTGAGTACTGAGCACCCAGCACCCCGAGCACTGAGCACCCTGAGTACTGAGCACTAAGCACCCAGAGCACTGGGCACCCAGCACCCCGAGCACGGAGCACCCAGGACCCCGAGCACTGAGTACTGAGCACCTAGCACCCTGAGTACTGAGCACTGAGCTCCCCGAGCACTGAGCACCCTGAGTACTGAGCACCCAGCACCCTGAGTACTGAGCACTGAGCACCCAGCACCCCGAGTACTGAGCACCCGGCACCCTGTGTACTCAGCACTGAGCACCCTGAGTACGAAGCACCCAGCACCCTGAGTACTGAGCACCCAGCAACCTGAGCACTGAGCACCCAGCACCCCGAGCACTGAGCACCCAGCAACCTGAGTACTGAGCACCCAGCACCCTGAGCACTGAGCACCCAGCACACCGAGCACTGAGCACCCAGCACCCCGAGCACTGAGCACCCAGCACCCTGAGTACTGAGCACCCAGCACCCTGAGCACTGAGCACCCAGCACCCCGAGCACTGAGCACCCAGCACCCTGAGTACTGAGCACCCAGCACCCTGAGCACTGAGCACCCAGCACCCTGAGTACTGAGCACCCAGCACCCTTAGCAATGAGTACCCAGCACCCTGAGCACTGAGCACCCAGCACCCTGAGCACTGAGCACACAGCACCCTGAGCACTGAGCACCCAGCACCCTGAGTACTGAGCACTGAGCACCCAGCACCCCAAGCACTGAGCACCCAGCACCCTGAGTACTGAGCACTGAGCACCCAGCACCCTGAGCACTGAGCACCCAGCACCCTGAGCACTGAGCACCCAGCACCCTGAGCACTGAGCACCCAGCACCCGGAGCACTGAGCACCCAGCACCCTGAGTACTGAGCACTGAGCACCCAGCACCCCAAGCACTGAGCACCCAGCACCCCGAGCACTGAGCACCCAGCACCCTGAGTACTGAGAACAGATCACCCTGAGTACTGAGCAACCAGCACCCTGAGTACTGAGCCCCCAGCACCCTGAGCACTGAGCACCCAGCACCCTGAGTATTGAGCACCCAAAGTACTGAGCACCGAGCACCCCGAGCACTGAGCACCCAGCACCCTGAGCACTGAGCACCCAGCACCCTGAGTAGTGAGCACCCAACGTACTGAGCACCGAGCAACCCGAGCACTGAGCACCCAGCACCCTGAGTACTGAGCACCGATCACCCCGAGCACTGAGCACCCAGCACCCTGAGTACTGTGCACTCAGCACCCTGAGTACTGAGCACCGAGCACCCCGAGCACTGAGCACCCAGCACCCTGAGCACTGAGCACCCTGAGGACTGAGCACCCAGCACCCTGAGTACTGAGCACCGATCACCCTGAGCACTGAGCACCCAGAACCCCGAGCACTGAGCACCCAGCACCCTGAGTACTGAGCACCCAGCACCCCGAGCACTGAGCACCCAGCACCCTGAGTACTGAGCACCCTGAGTACTGAGCACGGATCACCCTGAGCACTGAGCTCCCAGCACCCTGAGTATTGAGCACCCAGCACCATGAGCACTGAGCACCCAGCACCCCCAGCACTGAGCACCCAGCACCCCGAGCACTGAGCACCCAGCACACTGAGTACTGAGCACCCAGCACCCTGAGCACTGAGCACCCAGCACCCCGAGCACTGAGCACCCAGTACCCTGAGTACTGAGCACCCAGCACCCTGAGCACTGAGCACCCAGCACCCTGAGTACTGAGCACCCAGCACCCTGAGCAATGACTACCCAGCACCCTGAGCACTGAGCACCCAGCACCCTGAGCACTGAGCACACAGCACCCTGAGCACTGAGCACCCAGCACCCTGAGTACTGAGCACTGAGCACCCAGCACCCCAAGCACTGAGCACCCAGCACCCTGAGTACTGAGCACTGAGCACCCAGCACCCCGAGCACTGAGCACCCAGCACCCTGAGCACTGAGCACCCAGCACCCTGAGTAATGAGCACCCAGCACCCGGAGCACTGAGCACCCAGCACCCTGAGTACTGAGCAGGGAGCACCCCGAGCACTGAGCACCCAGCACCCTGAGTACTGAGCACTGAGCGCCCCGAGTACTGAGCACCCAGCACCCCGAGCACTGAGCACCCAGCACCCTGAGTACTGAGAACAGATCCCCCTGAGTACTGAGCACCCAGCACCCCGAGCACTGAGCACCCAGCACCCTGAGCACTGAGCACCCAGCACCCTGAGCACTGAGCACCCAGCATCCTGAGTAGTGAGCACCCAACGTACTGAGCACCGAGCACGCCGAGCACCCCGAGCACTGAGCACCCAGCACCCTGAGTACTGAGCACCGAGCACCCCGAGCACTGAGCACCCAGCACCCAGGGTACTGAGCTCCGAGCACCCCGAGCACTGAGCACCCAGCGCCCCGAGCACCGAGCACCCTGAGCACTGAGCAGCCAGCACCCTGAGTACTGAGCACCCAGCACCCTGAGCAATGAGCACCCTGAGTACAGAGCACCCAACTCCTTGAGCACTGAGCACCCAGCACCCTGAGTACTAAGCACCGAGCACCCTGAGTACTGAGCACCCAGCACCCTGAGCACTGAACACACAGCACCCTGAGTACTGAGCACCTCGAGCACTGAGCACCCAGCACCGCTAGCACTGAGCACCCAGCACCCCGAGCACTGAGCACCCAGCACCCCGAGCACTGAGCACCCAGCACACTGAGTACTGAGCACCCAGCACCCTGAGTACTGAGCACCCAGCACCCTGAGCACTGAGTACCCAGCAACCTGAGCACTGAGCACCCAGCACCCTGAGCACTGAGCACATAGCACCCTGAGCACTGAGCACCCAGCACCCAGAGCACTGAGCACTGAGCACCCAGCACCCCGAGCACAGAGCACCCAGCACCCGAGTACTGAGCACCCAGCACCCTGAGTACTGAGCACCCAGTACCCTGAGTACTGAGCACCCAGCACCCCGAGTACTGAGCACCCATCACCCTGAGTACTGAGCACCCAGCACCCCGAGCACTGAGCACCCAGCACCCTGAGTACTGAGCACCCAGCACCCTGAGTACTGAGCACCCAGCACCCCGAGTACTGAGCACCCAGCACCCTGAGGACTGAGCACCCAGCACCCCGAGCACTGAGCACCCAGCAACCTGAGTACTGAGCACCCACCACCCTGAGCACTGAGCACCCAGCACCCTGAGCACTGAGCACCCAGCACCCTGAGCACTGTGCACCCAGCACCCTGAGTAGTGAGCAACCAAAGTACTGAGCACCGAGCACCCCGAGCACTGAGCACACAGCACCCTGAGCACTGAGCACCCAGCACCCTGAGTAGTGAGCACCCAACGTACTGAGCACCGAGCACCCCGAGCACTGAGCACCCAGCACCCTGAGTACTGAGCACCGATCACCCCGAGCACTGAGCACCCAGCACCCTGAGTACTGAGCTCCGAACACCCCGAGCACTGAGCACCCAGCGCCCCGAGCTCTGAGCACCCACCACCCTGAGCACTGAGCACCCAGCACCCTGAGTACTGAGCACCCAGCACCCTGAGCACTGAGCACCCAGCACCCGGAGCACTGAGCACCCAGCACCCTGAGCACTGTTCACCCAGCACCCTGAGCACTGAGCACCCAGCACCCTGAGTACTGAGCACCCAGGACCCTGAGTACTGAGCACTCAGCACCCTGAGTACTGAGCACCGAGCACCCCGAGCACTGAGCACCCAGCACCCTGAGAACTGAGCACCCTGAGTACTGAGCACCCAGCACCCTGAGCACTGTGCATCCAGCAACCTGAGTACTGAGCACCGATCACCCTGAACACTGAGCACCCAGAACCCCGAGCACTGAGCACCCAGCACCCTGAGTACTGAGCAACCAGCACCCCGAGCACTGAGCACCCAGCACCCTGAGTACTGAGCACCCTGAGTACTGAGCACCGATCACCCTGAGCACTGAGCTCCCAGCACCCTGAGTACTGAGCACCCAGCACCCTGAGCACTGAGCACACAGCACCCCGAGCACTGAGCACCCAGCACCCCGAGCACTGAGCACCCAGCACCCTGAGGACTGAGCACCCAGCAACCTGAGCACTGAGCACCCAGCACCCCGAGCACTGAGCACCCAGCACCCTGAGTACTGAGCACCCAGCACCCTGAGCACTGAGCACCCAGCACCCTGAGTACTGAGCACCCAGCACCCTGAGCAATGAGTATCCAGCACCCTGAGCACTGAGCACCCAGCACCCTGAGCACTGAGCACACAGCACCCTGAGCACTGAGCACCCAGCACCCTGAGTACTGAGCACTGAGCACCCAGCACCCCAAGCACTGAGCACCCAGCACCCTGAGTACTGAGCACTGAGCACCCAGCACCCCGAGCACTGAGCACCCAGCACCCTGAGCAATGAGAACCCAGCACCCTGAGTACTGAACACCCAGCACCCGGAGCACTGAGCACCCAGCACCCTGAGTACTGAGCAGGGAGCACCCCGAGCACTGAGCACCCAGCACCCTGAGTACTGAGCACTGAGCACCCCGAGTACTGAGCACCCAGCAACCCGAGCACTGAGCACCCAGCACCCTGAGTACTGAGAACAGATCACCCTGAGTACTGAGCACCCAGCACCCTGAGTACTGAGCCCCCAGCACCCTGAGTACTGAGCACCCAGTACCCCGAGCACTGAGCACCCAGCACCCCGAGTATGAGCACCCAGCACCCTGAGTACTGAGAACCGAGCACCCTGAGTACTGAGCACCCAGCACCCTGAGTACTGAGCCCCAGCACCCTGAGTACTGAGCACCCAGCACCCTGAGCACTGAGCACCCTGAGTACTGAGCACCCAGCACCCCGAGCACTGAGCACCCTGAGTACTGAGCACTAAGCACCCAGAGCACTGGGCACCCAGCACCCCGAGCACGGAGCACCCAGGACCCCGAGCACTGAGTACTGAGCACCTAGCACCCTGAGTACTGAGCACTGAGCTCCCCGAGCACTGAGCACCCTGAGTACTGAGCACCCAGCACCCTGAGTACTGAGCACTGAGCACCCAGCACCCCGAGTACTGAGCACCCGGCACCCTGTGTACTCAGCACTGAGCACCCTGAGTACGAAGCACCCAGCACCCTGAGTACTGAGCACCCAGCAACCTGAGCACTGAGCACCCAGCACCCCGAGCACTGAGCACCCAGCAACCTGAGTACTGAGCACCCAGCACCCTGAGCACTGAGCACCCAGCACACCGAGCACTGAGCACCCAGCACCCCGAGCACTGAGCACCCAGCACCCTGAGTACTGAGCACCCAGCACCCTGAGCACTGATCACCCAGCACCCCGAGCACTGAGCACCCAGCACCCTGAGTACTGAGCACCCAGCACCCTGAGCACTGAGCACCCAGCACCCTGAGAACACAGCACCCTTAGCAATGAGTACCCAGCACCCTGAGCACTGAGCACCCAGCACCCTGAGCACTGAGCACACAGCACCCTGAGCACTGAGCACCCAGCACCCTGAGTACTGAGCACTGAGCACCCAGCACCCCAAGCACTGAGCACCCAGCACCCTGAGTACTGAGCACTGAGCACCCAGCACCCTGAGCACTGAGCACCCAGCACCCTGAGCACTGAGCACCCAGCACCCTGAGCACTGAGCACCCAGCACCCGGAGCACTGAGCACCCAGCACCCTGAGTACTGAGCACTGAGCACCCAGCACCCCAAGCACTGAGCACCCAGCACCCCGAGCACTGAGCACCCAGCACCCTGAGTACTGAGAACAGATCACCCTGAGTACTGAGCAACCAGCACCCTGAGTACTGAGCCCCCAGCACCCTGAGTACTGAGCACCCAGCACCCCGAGCACTGAGCACCCAGCACCCCGAGTATGAGCACCCAGCACCCTGAGTACTGAGAACCGAGCACCCTGAGTACTGAGCACCCAGCACCCTGAGTACTGAGCCCCAGCACCCTGAGAACTGAGCACCCAGCAACCCGAGCACTGAGCACCCAGCACCCCGAGAATGAGCACCCAGCACCCTGAGTACTGAGAACCCAGCACCCTGAGTACTGAGCACCCAGCACCCCAAGCACTGAGCACCCTGAGTACTGAGCACCCAGCACCCTGAGTACTGAGCACTAAGCACCCAGAGCACTGGGCACCCAGCACCTCGAGCACGGAGCACCCAGGACCCCGAGCACTGAGAACTGAGCACCTAGCACCCTGAGTACTGAGCACTGAGCTCCCCGAGCACTGAGCACCCTGAGTACTGAGCACCCAGCACCCTGAGTACTGAGCACTGAGCACCCAGCATCCTGAGCACTGAGTACTGCGCACCCAGCACCCTGAGCACTGAGCACCCAGCACCCTGAGCACTGAGCACCCAGCACCCTGAATACTGAGAACCCAGCACCCCAAGCACTGAGCCCTGAGCACCGTGAGTACTGAGCACCCAGCACGCTGAGCACTGAGCACCCAACACCCCGAGTACTGAGCACCCAGCACCCTGAGTACTGAGCACCCAGCACCCTGAGTACTGAGCACCCAGCACCCCGAGCACTGAGCACCCAGCACCCTGAGCACTGAGCACCCAGTACCCTGAGAACTGAGCATCAAGCACCCTGAGCACTGAGCACCCAGCACCCTGAGCACTGAGCACCCAGCACCCTGAGCACTGAGCACCCAGCACCCTGAGTACTGAGCACCCAACGTACTGAGCACTGAGCACCCCGAGCACTGAGCACCCAGCACCCTGAGCACTGAGCACCCAGCACCTTGAGTACTGAGCACCGAGCACCCAGAGCACTTAGCACCCAGCACCCTGAGTACTGAGCACCCAGCACCCTGAGCACTGAGCACCCAGCACCCTGAGCACTGAGCACCCAGCACCCCGAGCACTGATCACCCAGCACCCTGAGTACTGAGCACCAAGCACCCTGAGCACTGAGCACCCAGCACCCTGAGTACTGAGCACCCAGCACCCTGAGTACTGAGCAACCAGCACCCTGAGCACTGAGCACCCAGCACCCTGAGCACTGAGCACTGAGCACCCAGCACCCTGAGCACTGAGCACCCAGCACCCTGAGTACTGAGCACCGATCACCCTGAGGACTGAGCACCCAGCATCCTGAGCACTGAGCACCCAGGACACTGAGTACTGAGCACTGATCACCCTGAGCACTGAGCACCCAGCACCCCGAGCACTGAGCACCCAGCACCCTGAGTACTGAGCACCCTGAGTACTGAGCACCGATCACCCTGAGCACTGAGCTCCCAGCAACCTGAGTACTGAGCACCCAGCACCCTGAGCACTGAGCACCCAGCACCCTGAGTACTGAGCACCCAGCACCCTGAGCACTGAGCACCCAGCACCCTGAGTACTGAGCACCCAGCACCCTGAGCACTGAGCACCCAGCACCCTGAGTACTGAGCACCGAGCACCCCGAGCACTGAGCACCCAGCACCCTGAGGACAGAGCACCCTGAGGACTGAGCACCCAGCACCCTGAGTACTGAGCACCCAGCACCCTGAGTACTGAGCACCGATCACCCTGAGCACTGAGCATCCAAGACCCCGAGCACTGAGCACCCAGCACCCTGAGTACTGAGCACCCAGCACCCCGAGCACTGAGCACCCAGCACCCTTAGTACTGAGCACCCTGAGTACTGAGCACCGATCACCCTGAGCACTGAGCTCCCAGCACCCTGAGTACTGAGCACCCAGCACCCTGAGCACTGAGCACCCAGCACCCTGAGTACTGAGCACCCAGCACCCTGAGCACTGAGCACCCAGCACCCTGAGTACTGAGCACCCAGCACCCTGAGCACTGAGAACCCAGCACCCTGAGTAATGAGCACCCAGCACCCCGAGCACTGAGCACCCAGCACCCCGAGAATGAGCACCCAGCACCCCGAGTACTGAGCACCGAGCACCCTGAGCACTGAGTACCCAGCACCCTGAGCACTGAGCACCCAGCACCCTGAGTACTGAGCACACAGCACCCTGAGTACTGAGCACCCAGCACCCTGAGCACTGAGCACCGAGCACTCTGAGTACTGAGCACCCACCACTCTGAGCACTGAGCACCCAGAACCCTGAGTACTGAGCACCCAGCACCCTGAGTACTGAACACCCAGAACTCTGAGCACTGAGCACTGAGCACCCAGCACCCTGAGTACTGAGCACCCAGCACCCTGAGCACTGGGCACCCAGCACCCCGAGCACTGAGCACCCAGCAACCTGAGCACTGAGCACCCAGCACCCTGAGTACTGAGCACCCTGAGTACTGAGCACCGATCACCCTGAGCACTGAGCTCCCAGCACCCTGAGTACTGAGCACCCTGAGTACTGAGCACCGATCACCCTGAGCACTGAGCTCCCAGCCCCCTGAGTACTGAGCACCCAGCACCCTGAGTACTGAGCACCCAGCACCCCGAGCACTGAGCACCCAGCAACCCGAGCACTGAGCACCCAGCACCCTGAGTACTGAGTACCCAGCACCCTGAGCACTGAGCACCCAGCACTCCGAGCACTGAGCACCCAGCACCCTGAGTACTGAGCACCCAGCACCCTGAGCACTGAGCCCCCAGCACCCTGAGCACTGAGTACCCAGCACCCTGAGCACTGAGCACCCAGAACCCTGAGCAGTGAGCACACAGCACCCTGAGCACTGAGCCCCCAGCACCCTGAGTACTGAGCACTGAGCACCCAGCACCCCGAGCACTGAGCACCCAGCACCCTGAGTACTGAGCACTGAGCACCCAGCACCCCGAGCACTGAGCACACAGCACCCTGAGCACTGAGCACCCAGCACCCTGAGTACTGAACACCCAGCACCCCGAGCACTGAGCCCCCAGCACCCTGAGCACTGAGCACCCAGCACACTGAGCACTGATCACCCAGCACGCTGAGCACTGAGCACCCAGCACCCTGAGTACTGAGCACCCAGCACCCTGAGTACTGAGCACTCAGAACCCTGAGTACTGAGCACCGAGCAACCCGAGCACTGAGCACCCAGCACCCTGAGCACTGAGCACCCTGAGGACTGAGCACACAGCACCCTGATCACTGAGCACCCAGCACCCTGAGTACTGAGAACCCAGCACCCTGAGCACTGAGCACCCTGAGTACTGAGCAAAGACCACCCTGAGCACTGAGCACCCAGCACCCTGAGCACTGTGCACCCAGCACCCCAAGCACTGAGCAACCTGAGTACTGAGCAAAGATCACCCTGAGCACTGAGCTCCCAGCACCCTGAGTACTGAGCACCCAGCACCCTGAGCACTGAGCACCCAGCACCCTGAGTACTGAGCACCCAGCACCCTGAGCACTGAGCACCCAGCACCCTGAGTACTGAGCACCCAGCACCCCGAGCATTGAGCATCCAGCACCCCGAGAAGGAGCACCCAGCACCCCGAGTACTGAGCACCGAGCACCCTGAGCACTGAGTAACCAGCACCCTGAGCACTGAGCACCCAGCACCCTGAGTACTGAGCACCCAGCACCCTGAGTACTGAGCACCCAGCACCCTGAGCACTGAGCACCCAGCACCCTG
This sequence comes from Microtus oregoni, assembly GCF_018167655.1. Lineage (NCBI taxonomy): Eukaryota > Metazoa > Chordata > Mammalia > Rodentia > Cricetidae > Microtus > Microtus oregoni. The sequence goes on along the minus strand of NW_024543811.1, from coordinate 9,252,408 downwards.
AGTACTGAGCACCCAGCACCCTGAGTACTGAACACCCAGCACCCTGAGCACTGAGCACTGAGCACCCTGAGCACTGAGTACTGAGCACCGAGCACCCCGAGAACTGAGCACCCAGCAACCGGAGTACTGAGCACCCAGCACCCTGAGTACTGAGCACCCAGCACCCCGAGCACTGAGCACCCAGCACCCTGAGCACTGAGCACCCAGCACCCTGAGTACTGAGCACTGAGCACCCAGCACCCCGAGCACTGAGCACCCAGCACCCTGAGTACTGAGCACTGAGCACCCAGCACCCCGAGCACTGAGCACCCAGCACCCTGAGTACTAAGCACCGAGCACCCTGAGTACTGAGCACCCAGCAAGCTGAGCACTGAACACACAGCACCCTGAGTACTGAGCACCTCGAGCACTGAGCACCCAGCACCCTGAGTACTGAGCACTGAGCCCCCCGAGCACTGAGCACCCAGCACACCGAGCACTGAGGACCCAGCACCCCGAGCACTGAGCACCCAGCACCCTGAGTACTGAGCACCCAGCACCCCGAGCACTGAGCACCCAGCACCCTGAGTACTGAGCACCGAGCACCCCGAGCACTGAGCACCCAGCACCCAGGGTACTGAGCTCCGAGCACCCCGAGCACTGAGCACCCAGCACACCGAGCACTGAGGACCCAGCACCCCGAGCACTGAGCACCCAGCACCCTGAGTACTGAGCACCCAGCACCCCGAGCACTGAGCACTCAGCACCCTGAGTACTGAGCACCGAGCACCCCGAGCACTGAGCACCCAGCACCCAGGGTACTGAGCACCGAGCACCCTGAGCACTGAGCGCCCAGCACCCTGAGTACTGAGCACCCAGCACCCTGAGCAATGAGCACCCTGAGTACTGAGCACCCAACTCCTTGAGCACTGAGCACCGAGCACCCCGAGCACTGAGCACCCAGCACCCTGAGTACTGAGCACACAGCACCCTGAGTACTGAGCACCCAGCACCCCGAGCACTGAGCACCCAGCACCCTGAGTACTGAGCACCCAGCACCCTGAGTACTGAGCACCCAGCACCCCGAGTACTGAGCACCCAGCACCCTGAGCACTGAGCACCCAGCACCCCGAGCACTGAGCACCCAGCAACCTGAGTACTGAGCACCCACCACCCTGAGCACTGAGCACCCAGCACCCTGAGCACTGAGCACCCAGCACCCTGAGCACTGAGCACCCAGCACCCTGAGTAGTGAGCACCCAAAGTACTGAGCACCGAGCACCCCGAGCAATGAGCACCCAGCACCCTGAGCACTGAGCACCCAGCACCCTGAGTAGTGAGCACCCAACGTACTGAGCACCGAGCACCCCGAGCACTGAGCACCCAGCACCCTGAGTACTGAGCTCCGAGCACCCCGAGCACTGAGCACCCAGCGCCCCGAGCTCTGAGCACCCAGCACCCTGAGCACTGAGCACCCAGCACCCTGAGTACTGAGCACCCAGCACCCCGAGCACTGAGCACCGAGCACCCTGAGCACTGAGCACCCAGCACCCTGAGCACTGATCACCCAGCACCCTGAGCACTGAGCACCCAGCACCCTGAGTACTGAGAAACCAGCACCCTGAGTACTGAGCACTCAGCACCCTGAGTACTGAGCACCCTGAGGACTGAGCACCCAGAACCCCGAGCACTGAGCACCCAGCACCCTGAGTACTGAGCACCCAGCACCCTGAGCACTGAGCACCCTGAGGACTGAGCACCCAGAACCCCGAGCACTGAGCACCCAGCACCCTGAGTACTGAGCACCCAGCAACACGAGCACTGAGCACCCAGCGCCCCGAGCTCTGAGCACCGAGCACCCTGAGCACTGAGCACCCAGCACCCTGAGCACTGATCACCCAGCACCCTGAGCACTGAGCACCCAGCACCCTGAGTACTGAGAAACCAGCACCCTGAGTACTGAGCACTCAGCACCCCGAGCACTGAGCACCGAGCTCCCTGAGCACTGAGCACCCAGCACCCTGAGCACTGATCACCCAGCACCCTGAGCACTGAGCACCCAGCACCCTGAGTACTGAGAAACCAGCACCCTGAGTACTGAGCACCCAGCACCCTGAGTACTGAGCACCCAGCACCCCGAGCACTGAGCACCCAGCACCCTGAGCACTGAGCACCCAGCACCCTGAGTACTGAGAAACCAGCACCCTGAGTACTGAGCACCCAGCACCCTGAGCACTGAGCACCCTGAGGACTGAGCACCCAGAACCCCGAGCACTGAGCACCCAGCACCCTGAGTACTGAGCACCCAGCAACACGAGCACTGAGCACCCAGCAACCTGAGTACTGAGCACCCTGAGTACTGAGCACCGACCACCCTGAGCACTGAGCTCCCAGCACCCTGAGTACTGAGCACCCTGAGTACTGAGCACCGATCACCCTGAGCACTGAGCTCCCAGCCCCCTGAGTACTGAGCACCCAGCACCCTGAGCACTGAGCGCCCAGCACCCCGAGCACTGAGCACCCAGCACCCCGAGCACTGAGCACCCAGCACCCTGAGTACTGAGCACCCAGCACCCTGAGCACTGAGCACCCAGCACCCTGAGCACTGAGCACCCAGCATCCTGAGTACTGAGCACCCAGCACCTTGAGCACTGAGCACCCAGCACCCTGAGTACTGAGCACCCAGCACCCTGAGCAATGAGTACCCAGCACCCTGAGCACTGAGCACCCAGCACCCTGAGCACTGAGCACACAGCACCTTGAGCACTGAGCACCCAGCACCCTGAGTACTGAGCACTGAGCACACAGCACCCCGAGCACTGAGCACCCAGCACCCTGAGTACTAAGCACCGAGCACCCTGAGTACTGAGCACCCAGCACCCTGAGCACTGAACACACAGCACCCTGAGTACTGAGCACCTCGAGCACTGAGCACCCAGCACCCTGAGTACTGAGCACTGAGCACCCCGAGCACTGAGCACCCAGCACACCGAGCACTAAGGACCCAGCACCCCGAGCAATGAGCACCCAGCACCCTGAGTACTGAGCACCCAGCACCCCGAGCACTGAGCACCCAGCACCCTGAGTACTGAGCACCCAGCACCCTGAGTACTGAGCACCCAGCACCCCGAGCACTGAGCACCCAGCACCCTGAGCACTGAGCACCCAGCACCCTGAGTACTGAGAACTGAGCACCCAGCACCCCGAGCACTGAGCACCCAGCACCCTGAGTACTGAGCACTGAGCACCCAGCACCCCGAGCACTGAGCACCCAGCACCCTGAGTACTAAGCACCGAGCACCCTGAGTACTGAGCACCCAGCACCCTGAGCACTGAACACACAGCACCCTGAGTACTGAGCCCCTTGAGCACTGAGCACCCAGCACCCTGAGTACTGAGCACTGAGCACCCTGAGCACTGAGCACCCAGCACACCGAGCACTGAGGACCCAGCACCCCGAGCACTGAGCACCCAGCACCCTGAGTACTGAGCACCCAGCACCCCGAGCACTGAACACCCAGCACCCTGAGTACTGAGCACCGAGCACCCCGAGCACTGAGCACCCAGCACCCAGGGTACTGAGCTCCGAGCACCCCGAGCACTGAGCACCCAGCGCCCCGAGCACCGAGCACCATGAGCACTGAGCACCCAGCACCCTGAGTACTGAGCACCCAGCACCCTGAGCAATGAGCACCCTGAGTACTGAGCACCCAACTCCTTGAGCACTGAGCACCGAGCACCCCGAGCACTGAGCACCCAGCACCCTGAGTACTGAGCACACAGCAACCTGAGTACTGAGCACCCAGCACCCCGAGCACTGAGCACCCAGCACCCCGAGTACTGAGCACCCAGCACCCTGAGTACTGAGCACCCAGCACCCCGAGTACTGAGCACCCAGCACTCTGAGCACTGAGCACCCAGCACCCCGAGCACTGAGCACCCAGCAACCTGAGTACTGAGCACCCACCACCCTGAGCACTGAGCACCCAGCACCCTGAGCACTGAGCACCCAGCACCCTGAGCACTGAGCACCCAGCACCCTGAGTAGTGAGCACCCAAAGTACTGAGCACCGAGCACCCCGAGCACTGAGCACCCAGCACCCTGAGCACTGAGCACCCAGCACCCTGAGTAGTGAGCACCCAACGTACTGAGCACCGAGCACCCCGAGCACTGAGCACCCAGCAACCTGAGTACTGAGCTCCGAGCACCCCGAGCACTGAGCACCCAGCGCCCCGAGCTCTGAGCACCCAGCACCCTGAGCACTGAGCACCCAGCACCCTGAGTACTGAGCACCCAGCACCCCGAGCACTGAGCACCGAGCACCCTGAGCACTGAGCACCCAGCACCCTGAGCACTGATCACCCAGCACCCTGAGCACTGAGCACCCAGCACCCTGAGTACTGCGCACCCAGCACCCTGAGTACTGAGCACTCAGCACCCTGAGTACTGAGCACCGAGCACCCCGAGCACTGAGCACCCAGCACCCTGAGCACTGAGCACCCTGAGGACTGAGCACCCAGCACCCTGAGCACTGAGCACCCAGCACCCTGAGTACTGAGCACCGATCACTCTGAGCACTGAGCACCCAGAACCCTGAGCACTGAGCACCCAGCACCCTGAGTACTGAGCACCCAGCAACACGAGCACTGAGCACCCAGCAACCTGAGTACTGAGCACCCTGAGTACTGAGCACCGATCACCCTGAGCACTGAGCTCCCAGCACCCTGAGTACTGAGCACCCTGAGTACTGAGCACCGATCACCCTGAGCACTGAGCTCCCAGCCCCCTGAGTACTGAGCACCCAGCACCCTGAGCACTGAGCACCCAGCACCCCGAGCACTGAGCACCCAGCACCCCGAGCACTGAGCACCCAGCACCCTGAGTACTGAGCACCCAGCACCCTGAGCACTGAGCACCCAGCACCCCGAGCACTGAGCACCCAGCACCCTGAGTACTGAGCACCCAGCACCCTGAGCACTGAGTACCCAGCACCCTGAGCACTGAGCACCCAGCACCCTGAGCACTGAGCACACAGCTCCTTGAGCACTGAGCACCCAGCACCCTGAGTACTGAGCACTGAGCACACAGCACCCCGAGCACTGAGCACCCAGCACCCTGAGTACTAAGCACCGAGCACCCTGACTACTGAGCACCCAGCACCCTGAGCACTGAACACACAGCACCCTGAGTACTGAGCACCTCGAGCACTGAGCACCCAGCAGCCTGAGTACTGAGCACTGAGCACCCCGAGCACTGAGCACCCAGCACCCTGAGTACTGAGCTCCCAGCGTACTGAGCACCGAGCACCCAGCACCCTGAGTACTGAGCACCCAGCACCTTGAACACTGAGCACCCAACACCCTGAGTACTGAGCACTGAGCACCCTGAGTACTGAGCACCGGGCACCCCGAGCACTAAGCAACCAGCACCCCGAGCACCGAGCACCCAGCACCCTGAGAACTGAGCACCCAGCACAATGAGCACTGAGCACCCAGCACAACGAGCACTGAGCACCCAGCACCCTGAGCACTGAGCACCCAGCACCCTGAGTACTGAGCACCCTGAGTACTGAGCACCGAGCACCCTGAGCACTGAGCACCCAGCACCCTGAGTACTGAGCACCCAGAACCCTGAGCAATGAGCACCCTGAGTACTGAGCACCCAGCACCTTGAGCACTGAGCACCGAGCACCCGGAGTACTGAGCACCCAGCACCCTGAGTACTAAGCAACGAGCACCCTGAGTACTGAGCACCCAGCACCCTGAGCACTGAACACACAGCACCCTGAGTACTGAGCACCTCGAGCACTGAGCACCCAGCACACTGAGTACTGAGCACCGAGCACACCGAGCACTGAGCACCCAGCACTGCGAGCACTGAGCACCCAGCACCCCGAGCACTGAGCACCCACCACCCTGAGTACTGAGCACCCAGCACCCTGAGTACTGAGCACCCAGCACACTGTGTACGGAGCACCCAGCACCCTGAGTACTGAGCACCCAGCACACTGAGTACTGAGTACCCAGGACCCTGAGCACTGAGCACCCAGCACCCTGAGCACTGAGCACACAGCACCCTGAGCACTGAGTACCCAGCACCCTGAGTACTGAGCACTGAGCACCCAGCACCCCGAGCACTGAGCACCCAGCACCCTGAGTACTGTGCACTGAGCACCCAGCACACCGAGCACTGAGCACCCAGCACCCTGAGCACTGAGCACCCAGCACCCGAGTACTAAGCACCCAGCACACTGAGTACTGAGCACCCAGCACCCTGAGTACTGAGCACTGAGCACCCAGCACCCCGAGCAATGAGCACCCAGCACCCTGAGCACTGAGCACCCAGCACCCGAGTACTGAGCACCCAGCACACCGAGTACTGAGCACCCAGCACCCTGAGTACTGAGCACCCAGCACCCCGAGTACTGAGCACCCAGCACCCTGAGTACTGAGCACCCAGCACCCCGAGCACTGAGCACCCAGCACCCTAAGTACTGACCACCCAGCACCCTGAGTACTGAGCACCCAGCACCCCGAGTACTGAGCACCCAGCACCCTGAGCACTGAGCACCCAGCACCCCGAGCACTGAGCACCCAGCACCCTGAGTACTGAGCACCCAGCACCCTGAGCACTGAGCACCCAGCACACTGAGCACTGAGCACCCAGCACCCTGAGCACTGAGCACCCAGCACCCTGAGTAGTGAGCACCCAACGTACTGAGCACCGAGCACCCCGAGCACTGAGCACCCAGCACCCTGACTACTGAGCACCGATCACAACGAGCACTGAGCACACAGCACCCTGAGTACTGAGCTCCGAGCACCCGGAGCACTGAGCACCCAGCGCCCCGAGCACTGAGCACCCAGCACCCTGAGCACTGAGCACCCAGCACCCTGAGTACTGAGCACCCAGCACCCCGAGCACTGAGCACCCAGCACCCTGAGCACTGAGCACCCAGCACACTGAGCACTGATCACCCAGCACCCTGAGCACTGAGCACACAGCACCCTGAGTACTGAGCACCCAGCACCCTGAGTACTGAGCACTGAGCACCCTGAGTACTGAGCACCGAGCACCCCGAGCACTGAGCACCCAGCACCCTGAGTACTGAGCACCCAGCACCCTGAGCACTGAGCACCCAGCACCCCGAGCACTGAGCACCCAGCACCCTGAGTACTGAGCACCCAGCACCCTGAGCACTGAGCACCCAGCACCCTGAGTACTGAGCACCCAGCACCCTGAGCAATGAGTACACAGCACCCTGAGCACTGAGCACCCAGCACCCTGAGCACTGAGCACAGAGCACCTTGAGCACTGAGCACCCAGCACCCTGAGTACTGAGCACTGAGCACACAGCACCCCGAGCACTGAGCACCCAGCACCCTGAGTACTAAGCACCGAGCACCCTGAGTACTGAGCACCCAGCACCCTGAGCACTGAACACACAGCACCCTGAGTACTGAGCACCTCGAGCACTGAGCACCCAGCACCCTGAGTACTGAGCACTGAGCACCCCGAGCACTGACCACCCAGCACACCGACCACTGAGGACCCAGCACCCTGAGTACTGAGCACCCAGCGTACTGAGCACCGAGCACCCAGCACCCTGAGTACTGAGCACCCAGCATCCTGAGCACTGAGCACCCAACACCCTGAGTACTGAGCACTGAGCACCCCGAGTACTGAGCACCCAGCACCCTGAGTACTGAGCACTGAGCACCCAGCACACCGAGCACTGAGGACCCAGCACCCTGAGTACTGAGCACCCAGCGTACTGAGCACTAAGCAACCAGCACCCCGAGCACCGAGCACCCAGCACCCTGAGCACTGAGCACCCAGCACAATGAGCACTGAGCACCCAGCACCCTGAGCACTGAGCACCCAGCACCCTGAGCACTGAGCACCCAGCACCCTGAGTACTGAGCACCCTGAGTACTGAGCACCGAGCACCCTGAGCACTGAGCACCCAGAAACCTGAGTACTGAGCACCCAGAACCCTGAGCAATGAGCACCCTGAGTACTGAGCACCCAGCACCTTGAGCACTGAGCACCGAGCACCCGGAGTACTGAGCACCCAGCACCCTGAGTACTAAGCAACGAGCACCCTGAGTACTGAGCACCCAGCACCCTGAGCACTGAACACACAGCACCCTGAGTACTGAGCACCTCGAGCACTGAGCACCCAGCACACTGAGTACTGAGCACCGAGCACCCCGAGCACTGAGCACCCAGCACCCCGAGCACTGAGCACCCAGCACCCCGAGCACTGAGCACCCAGCACCCTGAGTACTGAGCACCCAGCACCCTGAGTACTGAGCACCCAGCACCCTGAGCACTGAGTACCCAGGACCCTGAGCACTGAGCACCCAGCACCCTGAGCACTGAGCACACAGCACCCTGAGCACTGAGTACCCAGCACCCTGAGTACTGAGCACTGAGCACACAGCACCCCGAGCACTGAGCACCCAGCACCCTGAGTACTGAGCACTGAGCACCCAGCACACCGAGCACTGAGCACCCAGCACCCTGAGCACTGAGCACCCAGCACCCGAGTACTAAGCACCCAGCACACTGAGTACTGAGCACCCAGCACCCTGAGTACTGAGCACTGAGCACCCAGCACACCGAGCAATGAGCACCCAGCACCGTGAGCACTGAGCACCCAGCACCCGAGTACTGAGCACCCAGCACCCCGAGTACTGAGCACCCAGCACCCTGAGTACTGAGCACCCAGCACCCCGAGTACTGAGCACCCAGCACCCTGAGTACTGAGCACCCAGCACCCCGAGCACTGAGCACCCAGCACCCTAAGTACTGAGCACCCAGCACCCTGAGTACTGAGCACCCAGCACCCCGAGTACTGAGCACCCAGCACCCTGAGCACTGAGCACCCAGCACCCCGAGCACTGAGCACCCAGCACCCTGAGTACTGAGCACCCAGCACCCTGAGCACTGAGCACCCAGCACACTGAGCACTGAGCACCCAGCACCGTGAGCACTGAGCACACAGCACCCTGAGTAGTGAGCACCCAACGTACTGAGCACCGAGCACCCCGAGCACTGAGCACCCAGCACCCTGACTACTGAGCACCGATCACAACGAGCACTGAGCACACAGCACCCTGAGTACTGAGCTCCGAGCACCCGGAGCACTGAGCACCCAGCGGCCCGAGCACTGAGCACCCAGCACCCCGAGCACTGAGCACCGAGCACCCTGAGTACTGAGCACCCAGCACCCTGAGTACTGAGCACTCAGCACCCTGAGTACTGAGCACCCAGCACCCTGAGTACTGAGCACCCAGCACCCTGAGTACTGAGCACCCAGCACCCTGAGTACTGAGCACCCAGCACCCTGAGCACTGAGCATACAGCACCCCGAGCACTGAGCACCCAGCACCCTGAGTACTGAGCACCCAGCACCCTGAGCACTGAGCACCCAGCACCCTGAGTACTGAGCAACCAGCACCCTGAGCAATGAGTACCCAGCACCCTGAGCACTGAGCACACAGCACCTTGAGCACTGAGCACCCAGCACCCTGAGTACTGAGCACTGAGCACACAGCACCCCGAGCACTGAGCACCCAGCACCGTGAGTACTAAGCACCGAGCACCCTGAGTACTGAGCACCCAGCACCCTGAGCACTGAACACACAGCACCCTGAGTACTGAGCACCTCGAGCACTGAGCACCCAGCACCCTGAGTACTGAGCACTGAGCACCCCGAGCACTGAGCACCCAGCACACTGAGCACTGAGGACCCAGCACCCTGAGTACTGAGCACCCAGCGTACTGAGCACCGAGCACCCAGCACCCTGAGTACTGAGCACCCAGCACCCTGAGCACTGAGCACCCAACACCCTGAGTACTGAGCACTGAGCACCCCGAGTACTGAGCACCGGGCACCCCGAGCACTAAGCAACCAGCACCCCGAGCACCGAGCACCCAGCACCCTGAGCACTGAGCACCCAGCACAATGAGCACTGAGCACCCAGCACCCTGAGCACTGAGCACCCAGCACCCTGAGCACTGAGCACCCAGCACCCTGAGTACTGAGCACCCTGAGTACTGAGCACCGAGCACCCTGAGCACTGAGCACCCAGCACCCTGAGTACTGAGCACCCAGAACCCTGAGCAATGAGCACCCTGAGTACTGAGCACCCAGCACCTTGAGCACTGAGCACCGAGCACCCAGAGTACTGAGCACCCAGCACCCTGAGTACTAAGCAACGAGCACCCTGAGTACTGAGCACCCAGCACCTTGAGCACTGAACACACAGCACCCTGAGTACTGAGCACCTCGAGCACTGAGCACCCAGCACACTGAGTACTGAGCACCGAGCACCCCGAGCACTGAGCACCCAGCACCGCGAGCACTGAGCACCCAGCACCCCGAGCACTGAGCACCCAGCACCCTGAGTACTGAGCACCCAGCACCCTGAGTACTGAGCACCCAGCACCCTGAGCACTGAGTACCCAGGACCCTGAGCACTGAGCACCCAGCACCCTGAGCACTGAGCACACAGCACCCTGAGCACTGAGTACCCAGCACCCTGAGTACTGAGCACTGAGCACCCAGCACCCCGAGCACTGAGCACCCAGCACCCTGAGTACTGAGCACTGAGCACCCAGCACACCGAGCTCTGAGCACCCAGCACCCTGAGCACTGAGCACCCAGCACCCGAGTACTAAGCACCCAGCACACTGAGTACTGAGCACCCAGCACCCTGAGTACTGAGCACTGAGCACCCAGCACCCCGAGCAATGAGCACCCAGCACCCTGAGCACTGAGCACCCAGCACCCGAGTACTGAGCACCCAGCACCCCGAGTACTGAGCACCCAGCACCCTGAGTACTGAGCACCCAGCACCCCGAGTACTGAGCACCCAGCACCCTGAGTACTGAGCACCCAGCACCCCGAGCACTGAGCACCCAGCACCCTAAGTACTGAGCACCCAGCACCCTGAGTACTGAGCACCCAGCACCCCGAGTACTGAGCACCCAGCACCCTGAGCACTGAGCACCCAGCACCCCGAGCACTGAGCACACAGCACCCTGAGTACTGAGCACCCAGCACCCTGAGCACTGAGCACCCAGCACACTGAGCACTGAGCACCCAGCACCCTGAGCACTGAGCACCCAGCACCCTGAGTAGTGAGCACCCAACGTACTGAGCACCGAGCACCCCGAGCACTGAGCACCCAGCACCCTGAGCACTGAGCACCCTGAGGACTGAGCACCCAGCACCCTGAGCACTGAGCACCCAGCACCCTGAGTACTGAGCACCGATCACCCTGAGCACTGAGCACCCAGAACCCCGAGCACTGAGCACCCAGCACCCTGAGTACTGAGCACCCAGCACCCTGAGTACTGAGCACCCAGCACCCCGAGTACTGAGCACCCAGCAACCTGAGTACTGAGCACCCAGCACCCTGATCACTGAGCACCCAGCACCCTGAGCACTGAGCACCCAGCACCTTGAGTACTGAGCACCCAGCACCCTGAGTACTGAACACCCAGCACCCTGAGCACTGAGCACTGAGCACCCTGAGCACTGATTACTGAGCACCGAGCGCCCCGAGAACTGAGCACCCATCACCCGGAGTACTGAGCACCCAGCACCCTGACTACTGAGCACAGAGCACCCCGAGCACTGAGCACCCAGCAAACTGAGCACTGAGCACCCAGCACCCTGAGTACTGAGCACTGAGCACCCAGCACCCCGAGCACTGAGCACCCAGCACCCTGAGCACTGAGCACCCAGCACCCTGAGTACTGAGCACTGAGCACCCAGCACCCCGAGCACTGAGCACCCAGCACCCTGAGTACTGAGCACTGAGCGCCCAGCACCCCGAGCACTGAGCACCCAGCACCCTGAGTACTAAGCACCGAGCACCCTGAGTACTGAGCACCCAGCAAGCTGAGCACTGAACACACAGCACCCTGAGTACTGAGCACCTCGAGCACTGAGCACCCAGCACCCTGAGTACTGAGCACTGAGCCCCCCGAGCACTGAGCACCCAGCACACCGAGCACTGAGGACCCAGCACCCCGAGCACTGAGCACCCAGCACCCTGAGTACTGAGCACCCAGCACCCCGAGCACTGAGCACCCAGCACCCTGAGTACTGAGCACCGAGCACCCTGAGCACTGAGCACCCAGCACCCAGGGTACTGAGCTCCGAGCACCCCGAGCACTGAGCACCCAGCACACCGAGCACTGAGGACCCAGCACCCCGAGCACTGAGCACCCAGCACCCTGAGTACTGAGCACCCAGCACCCCGAGCACTGAGCACCCAGCACCCTGAGTACTGAGCACCGAGCACCCCGAGCACTGAGCACCCAGCACCCAGGGTACTGAGCACCGAGCACCCTGAGCACTGAGCACCCAGCACCCTGAGTACTGAGCACCCAGCACCCTGAGCAATGAGCACCCTGAGTACTGAGCACCCAACTCCTTGAGCACTGAGCACCGAGCACCCCGAGCACTGAGCACCCAGCACCCTGAGTACTGAGCACACAGCACCCTGAGTACTGAGCACCCAGCACCCCGAGCACTGAGCACCCAGCACCCTGAGTACTGAGCACCCAGCACCCTGAGTACTGAGCACCCAGCACCCCGAGTACTGAGCACCCAGCACCCTGAGCACTGAGCACATAGCACCCCGAGCACTGAGCACCCAGCAACCTGAGTACTGAGCACCCACCTCCCTGAGCACTGAGCACCCAGCACCCTGAGCACTGAGCACCCAGCACCCTGAGCACTGAGCACCCAGCACCCTGAGTAGTGAGCACCCAAAGTACTGAGCACCGAGCACCCCGAGCACTGAGCACCCAGCACCCTGAGCACTGAGCACCCAGCACCCTGAGTAGTGAGCACCCAACGTACTGAGCACCGAGCACCCCGAGCACTGAGCACCCAGCACCCTGAGTACTGAGCTCCGAGCACCCCGAGCACTGAGCACCCAGCGCCCCGAGCTCTGAGCACCCAGCACCCTGAGCACTGAGCACCCAGCACCCTGAGTACTGAGCACCCAGCACCCCGAGCACTGAGCACCGAGCACCCTGAGCACTGAGCACCCAGCACCCTGAGCACTGATCACCCAGCACCCTGAGCACTGAGCACCCAGCACCCTGAGTACTGAGCAACCAGCACCCTGAGTACTGAGCACTCAGCACCCTGAGTACTGAGCACCGAGCACCCCGAGCACTGAGCACCCAGCACCCTGAGCACTGAGCACCCTGAGGACTGAGCACCCAGAACCCCGAGCACTGAGCACCCAGCACCCTGAGTACTGAGCACCCAGCAACACGAGCACTGAGCACCCAGCAACCTGAGTACTGAGCACCCTGAGTACTGAGCACCGACCACCCTGAGCACTGAGCTCCCAGCACCCTGAGTACTGAGCACCCTGAGTACTGAGCACCGATCACCCTGAGCACTGAGCTCCCAGCCCCCTGAGTACTGAGCACCCAGCACCCTGAGCACTGAGCACCCAGCACCCCGAGCACTGAGCACCCAGCACCCCGAGCACTGAGCACCCAGCACCCTGAGTACTGAGCACCCAGCACCCTGAGCACTGAGCACCCAGCACCCTGAGCACTGAGCACCCAGCACCCTGAGTACTGAGCACCCAGCACCTTGAGCACTGAGCACCCAGCACCCTGAGTACTGAGCACCCAGCACCCTGAGCAATGAGTACCCAGCACCCTGAGCACTGAGCACCCAGCACCCTGAGCACTGAGCACACAGCACCTTGAGCACTGAGCACCCAGCACCCTGAGTACTGAGCACTGAGCACACAGCACCCCGAGCACTGAGGACCCAGCACCCCGAGCAATGAGCACCCAGCACCCTGAGTACTGAGCACCCAGCACCCCGAGCACTGAGCACCCAGCACCCTGAGTACTGAGCACCCAGCACCCTGAGTACTGAGCACCAGGCACCCCGAGCACTGAGCACCCAGCACCCTGAGCACTGAGCACCCAGCACACTGAGCACTGAGCACCCAGCACCCTGATTACTGAGCACTGAGCACCCAGCACCCCGAGCACTGAGCACCCAGCACCCTGAGTACTGAGCACCCAGCACCCCGAGCACTGAGCACCCAGCACCCTGAGCACTGAGCACCCAGCACACTGAGCACTGATCACCCAGCACCCTGAGCACTGAGCACACAGCACACTGAGCACTGATCACCCAGCACCCCGAGCACTGAGCACCCAGCACCCTGAGCACTGAGCACCCAGCACCCTGAGTACTGAGCACCCAGCACCCTGAGCAATGAGTACACAGCACCCTGAGCACTGAGCACCCAGCACCCTGAGCACTGAGCACACAGCACCTTGAGCACTGAGCACCCAGCACCCTGAGTACTGAGCACTGAGCACACAGCACCCCGAGCACTGAGCACCCAGCACCCTGAGTACTAAGCACCGAGCACCCTGAGTACTGAGCACCCAGCACCCTGAGCACTGAACACACAGCACCCTGAGTACTGAGCACCTCGAGCACTGTGCACCCAGCACCCTGAGTACTGAGCACTGAGCACCCCGAGCACTGAGCACCCAGCACACCGAGCACTGAGGACCCAGCACCCTGAGTACTGAGCACCCAGCGTACTGAGCACCGAGCACCCAGCACCCTGAGTACTGAGCACCCAGCACCCTGAGCACTGAGCACCCAACACCCTGAGTACTGAGCACCCAGCACCCCGAGTACTGAGCACCCAGCACCCTGAGCACTGAGCACCCAGCACCCCGAGCACTGAGCACCCAGCACCCTGAGTACTGAGCACCCAGCACCCTGAGCACTGAGCACCCAGCACACTGAGCACTGAGCACCCAGCACCCTGAGCACTGAGCACCCAGCACCCTGAGTAGTGAGCACCCAACGTACTGAGCACCGAGCACCCCGAGCACTGAGCACGCAGCACCCTGACTACTGAGCACCGATCACAACGAGCACTGAGCACACAGCACCCTGAGTACTGAGCTCCGAGCACCCGGAGCACTGAGCACCCAGCGCCCCGAGCACTGAGCACCCAGCACCCTGAGCACTGAGCACCCAGCACCCTGAGTACTGAGCACCCAGCACCCCGAGCACTGAGCACCCAGCACCCTGAGCACTGAGCACCCAGCACACTGAGCACTGATCACCCAGCACCCTGAGCACCGAGCACCCAGCACCCTGAGTACTGAGCACTCAGCACCCTGAGTACTGAGCACCGAGCACACCGAGCACTGAGCACCCAGCACCCTGAGCACTGAGCACCCTGAGGACTGAGCACCCAGCACCCTGAGCACTGAGCACCCAGCACCCTGAGTACTGAGCACCGATCACCCTGAGCACTGAGCACCCAGAACCCCGAGCACTGAGCACCCAGCACCCTGAGTACTGAGCACCCAGCACCCTGAGTACTGAGCATTGAGCACCCAGCACCCCGAGCACTGAGCACCCAGCACCCTGAGTACTGAGCACTGAGCGCCCAGCACCCCGAGCACTGAGCACCCAGCACCCTGAGTACTAAGCACCGAGCACCCTGAGTACTGAGCACCCAGCAAGCTGAGCACTGAACACACAGCACCCTGAGTACTGAGCACCTCGAGCACTGAGCACCCAGCACCCTGAGTACTGAGCACTGAGCCCCCCGAGCACTGAGCACCCAGCACACCGAGCACTGAGGACCCAGCACCCCGAGCACTGAGCACCCAGCACCCTGAGTACTGAGCACCCAGCACCCCGAGCACTGAGCACCCAGCACCCTGAGTACTGAGCACCGAGCACCCTGAGCACTGAGCACCCAGCACCCAGGGTACTGAGCTCCGAGCACCCCGAGCACTGAGCACCCAGCACACCGAGCACTGAGGACCCAGCACCCCGAGCACTGAGCACCCAGCACCCTGAGTACTGAGCACCCAGCACCCCGAGCACTGAGCACCCAGCACCCTGAGTACTGAGCACCGAGCACCCCGAGCACTGAGCACCCAGCACCCAGGGTACTGAGCACCGAGCACCCTGAGCACTGAGCACCCAGCACCCTGAGTACTGAGCACCCAGCACCCTGAGCAATGAGCACCCTGAGTACTGAGCACCCAACTCCTTGAGCACTGAGCACCGAGCACCCCGAGCACTGAGCACCCAGCACCCTGAGTACTGAGCACACAGCACCCTGAGTACTGAGCACCCAGCACCCCGAGCACTGAGCACCCAGCACCCTGAGTACTGAGCACCCAGCACCCTGAGTACTGAGCACCCAGCACCCCGAGTACTGAGCACCCAGCACCCTGAGCACTGAGCACCCAGCACCCCGAGCACTGAGCACCCAGCAACCTGAGTACTGAGCACCCACCTCCCTGAGCACTGAGCACCCAGCACCCTGAGCACTGAGCACCCAGCACCCTGAGCACTGAGCACCCAGCACCCTGAGTAGTGAGCACCCAAAGTACTGAGCACCGAGCACCCCGAGCACTGAGCACCCAGCAAACTGAGCACTGAGCACCCAGCACCCTGAGTACTGAGCACTGAGCACCCAGCACCCCGAGCACTGAGCACCCAGCACCCTGAGCACTGAGCACCCAGCACCCTGAGTACTGAGCACTGAGCACCCAGCACCCCGAGCACTGAGCACCCAGCACCCTGAGTACTGAGCACTGAGCGCCCAGCACCCCGAGCACTGAGCACCCAGCACCCTGAGTACTAAGCACCGAGCACCCTGAGTACTGAGCACCCAGCAAGCTGAGCACTGAACACACAGCACCCTGAGTACTGAGCACCTCGAGCACTGAGCACCCAGCACCCTGAGTACTGAGCACTGAGCCCCCCGAGCACTGAGCACCCAGCACACCGAGCACTGAGGACCCAGCACCCCGAGCACTGAGCACCCAGCACCCTGAGTACTGAGCACCCAGCACCCCGAGCACTGAGCACCCAGCACCCTGAGTACTGAGCACCGAGCACCCTGAGCACTGAGCACCCAGCACCCAGGGTACTGAGCTCCGAGCACCCCGAGCACTGAGCACCCAGCACACCGAGCACTGAGGACCCAGCACCCCGAGCACTGAGCACCCAGCACCCTGAGTACTGAGCACCCAGCACCCCGAGCACTGAGCACCCAGCACCCTGAGTACTGAGGACCGAGCACCCCGAGCACTGAGCACCCAGCACCCAGGGTACTGAGCACCGAGCACCCTGAGCACTGAGCACCCAGCACCCTGAGTACTGAGCACCCAGCACCCTGAGCAATGAGCACCCTGAGTACTGAGCACCCAACTCCTTGAGCACTGAGCACCGAGCACCCCGAGCACTGAGCACCCAGCACCCTGAGTACTGAGCACACAGCACCCTGAGTACTGAGCACCCAGCACCCCGAGCACTGAGCACCCAGCACCCTGAGTACTGAGCACCCAGCACCCTGAGTACTGAGCACCCAGCACCCCGAGTACTGAGCACCCAGCACCCTGAGCACTGAGCACCCAGCACCCCGAGCACTGAGCACCCAGCAACCTGAGTACTGAGCACCCACCTCCCTGAGCACTGAGCACCCAGCACCCTGAGCACTGAGCACCCAGCACCCTGAGCACTGAGCACCCAGCACCCTGAGTAGTGAGCACCCAAAGTACTGAGCACCGAGCACCCCGAGCACTGAGCACCAAGCACCCTGAGCACTGAGCACCCAGCACCCTGAGTAGTGAGCACCCAACGTACTGAGCACCGAGCACCCCGAGCACTGAGCACCCAGCACCCTGAGTACTGAGCTCCGAGCACCCCGAGCACTGAGCACCCAGCGCCCCGAGCTCTGAGCACCCAGCACCCTGAGCACTGAGCACCCAGCACCCTGAGTACTGAGCACCCAGCACCCCGAGCACTGAGCACCGAGCACCCTGAGCACTGAGCACCCAGCACCCTGAGCACTGATCACCCAGCACCCTGAGCACTGAGCACCCAGCACCCTGAGTACTGAGCAACCAGCACCCTGAGTACTGAGCACTCAGCACCCTGAGTACTGAGCACCGAGCACCCCGAGCACTGAGCACCCAGCACCCTGAGCACTGAGCACCCTGAGGACTGAGCACCCAGAACCCCGAGCACTGAGCACCCAGCACCCTGAGTACTGAGCACCCAGCAACACGAGCACTGAGCACCCAGCAACCTGAGTACTGAGCACCCTGAGTACTGAGCACCGACCACCCTGAGCACTGAGCTCCCAGCACCCTGAGTACTGAGCACCCTGAGTACTGAGCACCGATCACCCTGAGCACTGAGCTCCCAGCCCCCTGAGTACTGAGCACCCAGCACCCTGAGCACTGAGCACCCAGCACCCCGAGCACTGAGCACCCAGCACCCCGAGCACTGAGCACCCAGCACCCTGAGTACTGAGCACCCAGCACCCTGAGCACTGAGCACCCAGCACCCTGAGCACGGAGCACCCAGCACCCTGAGTACTGAGCACCCAGCACCTTGAGCACTGAGCACCCAGCACCCTGAGTACTGAGCACCCAGCACCCTGAGCAATGAGTACCCAGCACCCTGAGCACTGAGCACCCAGCACCCTGAGCACTGAGCACACAGCACCTTGAGCACTGAGCACCCAGCACCCTGAGTACTGAGCACTGAGCACACAGCACCCCGAGCACTGAGGACCCAGCACCCCGAGCAATGAGCACCCAGCACCCTGAGTACTGAGCACCCAGCACCCCGAGCACTGAGCACCCAGCACCCTGAGTACTGAGCACCCAGCACCCTGAGTACTGAGCACCCAGCACCCCGAGCACTGAGCACCCAGCACCCTGAGCACTGAGCACCCAGCACCCTGATTACTGAGCACTGAGCACCCAGCACCCCGAGCACTGAGCACCCAGCACCCTTAGTACTGAGCACCCAGCACCCCGAGCACTGAGCACCCAGCACCCTGAGCACTGAGCACCCAGCACACTGAGCACTGATCACCCAGCACCCTGAGCACTGAGCACACAGCACCCTGAGTACTGAGCACCCAGCACCCTGAGTACTGAGCACTCAGGACCCTGAGTACTGAGCACCGAGCACCCCGAGCACTGAGCACCCAGCACCCTGAGTACTGAGCACCCAGCACCCTGAGCACTGAGCACCCAGCACCCCGAGCACTGAGCACCCAGCACCCTGAGTACTGAGCACCCAGCACCCTGAGCACTGAGCACCCAGCACCCTGAGTACTGAGCACCCAGCACCCTGAGCAATGAGTACACAGCACCCTGAGCACTGAGCACCCAGCACCCTGAGCACTGAGCACACAGCACCTTGAGCACTGAGCACCCAGCACCCTGAGTACTGAGCACTGAGCACACAGCACCCCGAGCACTGAGCACCCAGCACCCTGAGTACTAAGCACCGAGCACCCTGAGTACTGAGCACCCAGCACCCTGAGCACTGAACACACAGCACCCTGAGTACTGAGCACCTCGAGCACTGTGCACCCAGCACCCTGAGTACTGAGCACTGAGCACCCCGAGCACTGAGCACCCAGCACACCGAGCACTGAGGACCCAGCACCCTGAGTACTGAGCACCCAGCGTACTGAGCACCGAGCACCCAGCACCCTGAGTACTGAGCACCCAGCTCCCTGAGCACTGAGCACCCAACACCCTGAGTACTGAGCACCCAGCACCCCGAGTACTGAGCACCAAGCACCCTGAGCACTGAGCACCCAGCACCCCGAGCACTGAGCACCCAGCACCCTGAGTACTGAGCACCCAGCACCCTGAGCACTGAGCACCCAGCACACTGAGCACTGAGCACCCAGCACCCTGAGCACTGAGCACCCAGCACCCTGAGTAGTGAGCACCCAACGTACTGAGCACCGAGCACCCCGAGCACTGAGCACGCAGCACCCTGACTACTGAGCACCGATCACAACGAGCACTGAGCACACAGCACCCTGAGTACTGAGCTCCGAGCACCCGGAGCACTGAGCACCCAGCGCCCCGAGCACTGAGCACCCAGCACCCTGAGCACTGAGCACCCAGCACCCTGAGTACTGAGCACCCAGCACCCCGAGCACTGAGCACCCAGCACCCTGAGCACTGAGCACCCAGCACACTGAGCACTGATCACCCAGCACCCTGAGCACCGAGCACCCAGCACCCTGAGTACTGAGCACTCAGCACCCTGAGTACTGAGCACCGAGCACACCGAGCACTGAGCACCCAGCACCCTGAGCACTGAGCACCCTGAGGACTGAGCACCCAGCACCCTGAGCACTGAGCACCCAGCACCCTGAGTACTGAGCACCGATCACCCTGAGCACTGAGCACCCAGAACCCCGAGCACTGAGCACCCAGCACCCTGAGTACTGAGCACCCAGCACGGTGAGTACTGATCACCCAGCACCCCGAGTACTGAGCACCCAGCAACCTGAGTACTGAGCACCCAGCACCCTGATCACTGAGCACCCAGCACCCTGAGCACTGAGCACCCAGCACCTTGAGTACTGAGCACCCAGCACCCTGAGTACTGAACACCCAGCACCCTGAGCACTGAGCACTGAGCACCCTGAGCACTGAGTACTGAGCACCGAGCTCCCCGAGAACTGAGCACCCAGCACCCGGAGTACTGAGCACCCAGCACCCTGACTACTGAGCACAGAGCACCCCGAGCACTGAGCACCGAGCAAACTGAGCACTGAGCACCCAGCACCCTGAGTACTGAGCACTGAGCACCCAGCACCCCGAGCACTGAGCACCCAGCACCCTGAGCACTGAGCACCCAGCACCCTGAGTACTGAGCACTGAGCACCCAGCACCCCGAGCACTGAGCACCCAGCACCCTGAGTACTGAGCACTGAGCGCCCAGCACCCCGAGCACTGAGCACCCAGCACCCTGAGTACTAAGCACCGAGCACCCTGAGTACTGAGCACCCAGCAAGCTGAGCACTGAACACACAGCACCCTGAGTACTGAGCACCTCGAGCACTGAGCACCCAGCACCCTGAGTACTGAGCACTGAGCCCCCCGAGCACTGAGCACCCAGCACACCGAGCACTGAGGACCCAGCACCCCGAGCACTGAGCACCCAGCACCCTGAGTACTGAGCACCCAGCACCCCGAGCACTGAGCACCCAGCACCCTGAGTACTGAGCACCGAGCACCCCGAGCACTGAGCACCCAGCACCCAGGGTACTGAGCTCCGAGCACCCCGAGCACTGAGCACCCAGCACACCGAGCACTGAGGACCCAGCACACCGAGCACTGAGCACCCAGCACCCTGAGTACTGAGCCCCCAGCACCCCGAGCACTGAGCACCCAGCACCCTGAGTACTGAGCACCGAGCACCCCGAGCACTGAGCACCCAGCACCCAGGGTACTGAGCACCGAGCACCCTGAGCACTGAGCACCCAGCACCCTGAGTACTGAGCACCCAGCACCCTGAGCAATGAGCACCCTGAGTACTGAGCACCCAACTCCTTGAGCACTGAGCACCGAGCACCCCGAGCACTGAGCACCCAGCACCCTGAGTACTGAGCACACAGCACCCTGAGTACTGAGCACCCAGCACCCCGAGCACTGAGCACCCAGCACCCTGAGTACTGAGCACCCAGCACCCTGAGTACTGAGCACCCAGCACCCCGAGTACTGAGCACCCAGCACCCTGAGCACTGAGCACCCAGCACCCCGAGCACTGAGCACCCAGCAACCTGAGTACTGAGCACCCACCACCCTGAGCACTGAGCACCCAGCACCCTGAGCACTGAGCACCCAGCACCCTGAGCACTGAGCACCCAGCACCCTGAGTAGTGAGCACCCAAAGTACTGAGCACTGAGCACCCCGAGCACTGAGCACCCAGCACCCTGAGCACTGAGCACCCAGCACCCTGAGTAGTGAGCACCCAACATACTGAGCACCGAGCACCCCGAGCACTGAGCACCCAGCACCCTGAGTACTGAGCTCCGAGCACCCCGAGCACTGAGCACCCAGCGCCCCGAGCTCTGAGCACCCAGCACCCTGAGCACTGAGCACCCAGCACCCTGAGTACTGAGCACCCAGCACCCCGAGCACTGAGCACCGAGCACCCTGAGCACTGAGCACCCAGCACCCTGAGCACTGATCACCCAGCACCCTGAGCACTGAGCACCCAGCACCCTGAGTACTGAGCAACCAGCACCCTGAGTACTGAGCACTCAGCACCCTGAGTACTGAGCACCGAGCACCCCGAGCACTGAGCACCCAGCACCCTGAGCACTGAGCACCCTGAGGACTGAGCACCCAGAACCCCGAGCACTGAGCACCCAGCACCCTGAGTACTGAGCACCCAGCAACACGAGCACTGAGCACCCAGCAACCTGAGTACTGAGCACCCTGAGTACTGAGCACCGACCACCCTGAGCACTGAGCTCCCAGCACCCTGAGTACTGAGCACCCTGAGTACTGAGCACCGATCACCCTGAGCACTGAGCTCCCAGCCCCCTGAGTACTGAGCACCCAGCACCCTGAGCACTGAGCGCCCAGCACCCCGAGCACTGAGCACCGAGCACCCCGAGCACTGAGCACCCAGCACCCTGAGTACTGAGCACCCTGAGGACTGAGCACCCAGCACCCTGAGCACTGAGCACCCAGCACCCTGAGCACTGAGCACCCAGCACCCTGAGTACTGAGCACCGATCACCCTGAGCACTGAGCACCCAGAACCCCGAGCACTGAGCACCCAGCACCCTGAGTACTGAGCACCCAGCAACACGAGCACTGAGCACCCAGCAACCTGAGTACTGAGCACCCTGAGTACTGAGCACCGATCACCCTGAGCACTGAGCTCCCAGCACCCTGAGTACTGAGCACCCTGAGTACTGAGCACCGATCACCCTGAGCACTGAGCTCCCAGCCCCCTGAGTACTGAGCACCCCGCACCCTGAGCACTGAGCACCCAGCACCCCGAGCACTGAGCACCCAGCACCCCGAGCACTGAGCACCCAGCACCCTGAGTACTGAGCACCCAGCACCCTGATCACTGAGCACCCAGCACCCCGAGCAATGAGCACCCAGCACCCTGAGTACTGAGCACCCAGCACCCTGAGCACTGAGCACCCAGCACCCTGAGCACTGAGTACCCAGGACCCTGAGCACTGAGCACCCAGCACCCTGAGCACTGAGCACACAGCACCCTGAGCACTGAGTACCCAGCACCCTGAGTACTGAGCACTGAGCACCCAGCACCCCGAGCTCTGAGCACCCAGCACCCTGAGTACTGAGCACTGAGCACCCAGCACACCGAGCACTGAGCACCCAGCACCCTGAGCACTGAGCACCCAGCACCCGAGTACTAAGCACCCAGCACACTGAGTACTGAGCACCCAGCACCCTGAGTACTGAGCACTGAGCACCCAGCACCCCGAGCAATGAGCACCCAGCACCCTGAGCACTGAGCACCCAGCACCCGAGTACTGAGCACCCAGCACCCCGAGTACTGAGCACCCAGCACCCTAAGTACTGAGCACCCAGCACCCCGAGTACTGAGCACCCAGCACCCTGAGTACTGAGCACCCAGCACCCCGAGCACTGAGCACCCAGCACCCTAAGTACTGACCACCCAGCACCCTGAGTACTGAGCACCCAGCACCCCGAGTACTGAGCACCCAGCACCCTGAGCACTGAGCACCCAGCACCCCGAGCACTGAGCACCCAGCACCCTGAGTACTGAGCACCCAGCACCCTGAGCACTGAGCACCCAGCACACTGAGCACTGAGCACCCAGCACCCTGAGCACTGAGCACCCAGCACCCTGAGTAGTGAGCACCCAACGTACTGAGCACCGAGCACCCCGAGCACTGAGAACCCAGCACCCTGACTACTGAGCACCGATCACAACGAGCACTGAGCACACAGCACCCTGAGTACTGAGCTCCGAGCACCCGGAGCACTGAGCACCCAGCGCCCCGAGCACTGAGCACCCAGCACCCTGAGCACTGAGCACCCAGCACCCCGAGTACTGAGCACCCAGCACCCCGAGCACTGAGCACCCAGCACCCTGAGCACTGAGCACCCAGCACACTGAGCACTGATCACCCAGCACCCTGAGCACTGAGCACACAGCACCCTGAGTACTGAGCACCCAGCACCCTGAGTACTGAGCACTCAGCACCCTGAGTACTGAGCACCGAGCACCCCGAGCACTGAGCACCCAGCACCCTGAGTACTGAGCACCCAGCACCCTGAGCACTGAGAACCCAGCACCCCGAGCACTGAGCACCCAGCACCCTGAGTACTGAGCACCCAGCTCCCTGAGCACTGATCACCCAGCACCCTGAGTACTGAGCACCCAGCACCCTGAGCAATGAGTACCCAGCACCCTGAGCACTGAGCACCCAGCACCCTGAGCACTGAGCACACAGCACCTTGAGCACTGAGCACCCAGCACCCTGAGTACTGAGCACTGAGCACACAGCACCCCGAGCACTGAGCACCCAGCACCCTGAGTACTAAGCACCGAGCACCCTGAGTACTGAGCACCCAGCACCCTGAGCACTGAACACACAGCACCCTGAGTACTGAGCACTTCGAGCACTGAGCACCCAGCACCCTGAGTACTGAGCACTGAGCACCCCGAGCACTGAGCACCCAGCACACCGAGCACTGAGGACCCAGCACCCTGAGTACTGAGCACCCAGCGTACTGAGCACCGAGCACCCAGCACCCTGAGTACTGAGCACCCAGCACCCTGAGCACTGAGCACCCAACACCCTGAGTACTGAGCACTGAGCACCCCGAGTACTGAGCACCCAGCACCCTGAGTACTGAGCACTGAGCACCCAGCACACCGAGCACTGAGGACCCAGCACCCTGAGTACTGAGCACCCAGCGTACTGAGCACTAAGCAACCAGCACCCCGAGCACCGAGCACCCAGCACCCTGAGCACTGAGCACCCAGCACAACGAGCACTGAGCACCCAGCACCCTGAGCACTGAGCACCCAGCACCCTGAGCACTGAGCACCCAGCACCCTGAGTACTGAGCACCCTGAGTACTGAGCACCGAGCACCCTGAGCACTGAGCACCCAGCACCCTGAGTACTGAGCACCCAGAACCCTGAGCAATGAGCACCCTGAGTACTGAGCACCCAGCACCTTGAGCACTGAGCACCGAGCACCCGGAGTACTGAGCACCCAGCACCCTGAGTACTAAGCAACGAGCACCCTGAGTACTGAGCACCCAGCACCCTGAGCACTGAACACACAGCACCCTGAGTACTGAGCACCTCGAGCACTGAGCACCCAGCACACTGAGTACTGAGCACCGAGCACCCCGAGCACTGAGCACCCAGCACCGCGAGCACTGAGCACCCAGCACCCCGAGCACTGAGCACCCAGCACCCTGAGTACTGAGCACCCAGCACCCTGAGTACTGAGCACCCAGCACACTGAGCACTGAGTACCCAGGACCCTGAGCACTGAGCACCCAGCACCCTGAGCACTGAGCACACAGCACCCTGAGCACTGAGTACCCAGCACCCTGAGTACTGAGCACTGAGCAGCCAGCACCCCGAGCACTGAGCACCCAGCACCCTGAGTTCTGAGCACTGAGCACCCAGCACACCGAGCACTGAGCACCCAGCACCCTGAGCACTGAGCACCCAGCACCCGAGTACTAAGCACCCAGCACCCTGAGTACTGAGCACCCAGCACCCTGAGTACTGAGCACTGAGCACCCAGCACACCGAGCAATGAGCACCCAGCACCCTGAGCACTGAGCACCCAGCACCCGAGTACTGAGCACCCAGCACCCCGAGTACTGAGCACCCAGCACCCTGAGTACTGAGCACCCAGCACCCCGAGTACTGAGCACCCAGCACCCTGAGTACTGAGCACCCAGCACCCCGAGCACTGAGCACCCAGCACCCTAAGTACTGAGCACCCAGCACCCTGAGTACTGAGCACCCAGCACCCCGAGTACTGAGCACCCAGCACCCTGAGCACTGAGCACCCAGCACCCCGAGCACTGAGCACCCAGCACCCTGAGTACTGAGCACCCAGCACCCTGAGCACTGAGCACCCAGCACACTGAGCACTGAGCACCCAGCACCGTGAGCACTGAGCACCCAGCACCCTGATTAGTGAGCACCCAACGTACTGAGCACCGAGCACCCCGAGCACTGAGCACCCAGCACCCTGACTACTGAGCACCGATCACAACGAGCACTGAGCACACAGCACCCTGAGTACTGAGCTCCGAGCACCCGGAGCACTGAGCACCCAGCGGCCCGAGCACTGAGCACCCAGCACCCCGAGCACTGAGCACCGAGCACCCTGAGTACTGAGCACCCAGCACCCTGAGTACTGAGCACTCAGCACCCTGAGTACTGAGCACCCAGCACCCTGAGTACTGAGCACCCAGCACCCTGAGTACTGAGCACCCAGCACCCTGAGCACTGAGCACCCAGCACACTGAGCACTGATCACCCAGCACCCTGAGCACTGAGCACCCAGCACCCTGAGTACTGAGCACCCAGCACCCTGAGTACTGAGCACCCAGCACCCTGAGTACTGAGCACCCAGCACCCTGAGCACTGAGCATACAGCACCCCGAGCACTGAGCACCCAGCACCCTGAGTACTGAGCACCCAGCACCCTGAGCACTGAGCACCCAGCACCCTGAGTACTGAGCAACCAGCACCCTGAGCAATGAGTACCCAGCACCCTGAGCACTGAGCACCCAGCACCCTGAGCACTGAGCACACAGCACCTTGAGCACTGAGCACCCAGCACCCTGAGTACTGAGCACTGAGCACACAGCACCCCGAGCACTGAGCACCCAGCACCGTGAGTACTAA
Organism: Microtus oregoni; assembly: GCF_018167655.1. Lineage (NCBI taxonomy): Eukaryota > Metazoa > Chordata > Mammalia > Rodentia > Cricetidae > Microtus > Microtus oregoni. Next base: position 9,225,636 of record NW_024543811.1, on the reverse strand, counting down.
GCACCGAGCACCCTGAGTACTGAGCACCCAGCACCCTGAGCACTGAACACACAGCACCCTGAGTACTGAGCACCTCGAGCACTGAGCACCCAGCACCCTGAGTACTGAGCACTGAGCACCCCGAGCACTGAGCACCCAGCACACTGAGCACTGAGGACCCAGCACCCTGAGTACTGAGCACCCAGCGTACTGAGCACCGAGCACCCAGCACCCTGAGTACTGAGCACCCAGCACCCTGAGCACTGAGCACCCAACACCCTGAGTACTGAGCACTGAGCACCCCGAGTACTGAGCACAGGGCACCCCGAGCACTAAGCAACCAGCACCCCGAGCACCGAGCACCCAGCACCCTGAGCACTGAGCACCCAGCACAATGAGCACTGAGCACCCAGCAACCTGAGCACTGAGCACCCAGCACCCTGAGCACTGAGCACCCAGCACCCTGAGTACTGAGCACCCTGAGTACTGAGCACCGAGCACCCTGAGCACTGAGCACCCAGCACCCTGAGTACTGAGCACCCAGAACCCTGAGCAATGAGCACCCTGAGTACTGAGCACCCAGCACCTTGAGCACTGAGCACCGAGCACCCAGAGTACTGAGCACCCAGCACCCTGAGTACTAAGCAACGAGCACCCTGAGTACTGAGCACCCAGCACCCTGAGCACTGAACACACAGCACCCTGAGTACTGAGCACCTCGAGCACTGAGCACCCAGCACACTGAGTACTGAGCACCGAGCACCCCGAGAACTGAGCACCCAGCACCGCGAGCACTGAGCACCCAGCACCCCGAGCACTGAGCACCCAGCACCCTGAGTACTGAGCACCCAGCACCCTGAGTACTGAGCACCCAGCACCCTGAGCACTGAGTACCCAGGACCCTGAGCACTGAGCACCCAGCACCCTGAGCACTGAGCACACAGCACCCTGAGCACTGAGTACCCAGCACCCTGAGTACTGAGCACTGAGAACCCAGCACCCCGAGCACTGAGCACCCAGCACCCTGAGTACTGAGCACTGAGCACCCAGCACTCCGAGCACTGAGCACCCAGCACCCTGAGCACTGAGCACCCAGCACCCGAGTACTAAGCACCCAGCACACTGAGTACTGAGCACCCAGCACCCTGAGTACTGAGCACTGAGCACCCAGCACCCCGAGCAATGAGCACCCAGCACCCTGAGCACTGAGCACCCAGCACCCGAGTACTGAGCACCCAGCACCCCGAGTACTGAGCACCCAGCACCCTGAGTACTGAGCACCCAGCACCCCGAGTACTGAGCACCCAGCACCCTGAGTTCTGAGCACTGAGCACCCAGCACACCGAGCACTGAGCACCCAGCACCCTGAGCACTGAGCACCCAGCACCCGAGTACTAAGCACCCAGCACCCTGAGTACTGAGCACCCAGCACCCTGAGTACTGAGCACTGAGCACCCAGCACACCGAGCAATGAGCACCCAGCACCCTGAGCACTGAGCACCCAGCACCCGAGTACTGAGCACCCAGCACCCCGAGTACTGAGCACCCAGCACCCTGAGTACTGAGCACCCAGCACCCCGAGTACTGAGCACCCAGCACCCTGAGTACTGAGCACCCAGCACCCCGAGCACTGAGCACCCAGCACCCTAAGTACTGAGCACCCAGCACCCTGAGTACTGAGCACCCAGCACCCCGAGTACTGAGCACCCAGCACCCTGAGCACTGAGCACCCAGCACCCCGAGCACTGAGCACCCAGCACCCTGAGTACTGAGCACCCAGCACCCTGAGCACTGAGCACCCAGCACACTGAGCACTGAGCACCCAGCACCGTGAGCACTGAGCACCCAGCACCCTGATTAGTGAGCACCCAACGTACTGAGCACCGAGCACCCCGAGCACTGAGCACCCAGCACCCTGACTACTGAGCACCGATCACAACGAGCACTGAGCACACAGCACCCTGAGTACTGAGCTCCGAGCACCCGGAGCACTGAGCACCCAGCGGCCCGAGCACTGAGTACCCAGCACCCCGAGCACTGAGCACCGAGCACCCTGAGTACTGAGCACCCAGCACCCTGAGTACTGAGCACTCAGCACCCTGAGTACTGAGCACCCAGCACCCTGAGTACTGAGCACCCAGCACCCTGAGTACTGAGCACCCAGCACCCTGAGCACTGAGCACCCAGCACACTGAGCACTGATCACCCAGCACCCTGAGCACTGAGCACCCAGCACCCTGAGTACTGAGCACCCAGCACCCTGAGTACTGAGCACCCAGCACCCTGAGTACTGAGCACCCAGCACCCTGAGCACTGAGCATACAGCACCCCGAGCACTGAGCACCCAGCACCCTGAGTACTGAGCACCCAGCACCCTGAGCACTGAGCACCCAGCACCCTGAGTACTGAGCAACCAGCACCCTGAGCAATGAGTACCCAGCACCCTGAGCACTGAGCACCCAGCACCCTGAGCACTGAGCACACAGCACCCGAGTACTAAGCACCCAGCACACTGAGTACTGAGCACCCAGCACCCTGAGTACTGAGCACTGAGCACCCAGCACCCCGAGCAATGAGCACCCAGCACCCTGAGCACTGAGCACCCAGCACCCGAGTACTGAGCACCCAGCACCCCGAGTACTGAGCACCCAGCACCCTGAGTACTGAGCACCCAGCACCCCGAGTACTGAGCACCCAGCACCCTGAGTACTGTGCACCCAGCACCCCGAGCACTGAGCACCCAGCACCCTAAGTACTGACCACCCAGCACCCTGAGTACTGAGCACCCAGCACCCCGAGTACTGAGCACCCAGCACCCTGAGCACTGAGCACCCAGCACCCCGAGCACTGAGCACCCAGCACCCTGAGTACTGAGCACCCAGCACCCTGAGCACTGAGCACCCAGCACACTGAGCACTGAGCACCCAGCACCCTGAGCACTGAGCACCCAGCACCCTGAGTAGTGAGCACCCAACGTACTGAGCACCGAGCACCCCGAGCACTGAGAACCCAGCACCCTGACTACTGAGCACCGATCACAACGAGCACTGAGCACACAGCACCCTGAGTACTGAGCTCCGAGCACCCGGAGCACTGAGCACCCAGCGCCCCGAGCACTGAGCACCCAGCACCCTGAGCACTGAGCACCCAGCACCCCGAGTACTGAGCACCCAGCACCCCGAGCACTGAGCACCCAGCACCCTGAGCACTGAGCACCCAGCACACTGAGCACTGATCACCCAGCACCCTGAGCACTGAGCACACAGCACCCTGAGTACTGAGCACCCAGCACCCTGAGTACTGAGCACTCAGCACCCTGAGTACTGAGCACCGAGCACCCCGAGCACTGAGCACCCAGCACCCTGAGTACTGAGCACCCAGCACCCTGAGCACTGAGAACCCAGCACCCCGAGCACTGAGCACCCAGCACCCTGAGTACTGAGCACCCAGCTCCCTGAGCACTGATCACCCAGCACCCTGAGTACTGAGCACCCAGCACCCTGAGCAATGAGTACCCAGCACCCTGAGCACTGAGCACCCAGCACCCTGAGCACTGAGCACACAGCACCTTGAGCACTGAGCACCCAGCACCCTGAGTACTGAGCACTGAGCACACAGCACCCCGAGCACTGAGCACCCAGCACCCTGAGTACTAAGCACCGAGCACCCTGAGTACTGAGCACCCAGCACCCTGAGCACTGAACACACAGCACCCTGAGTACTGAGCACTTCGAGCACTGAGCACCCAGCACCCTGAGTACTGAGCACTGAGCACCCCGAGCACTGAGCACCCAGCACACCGAGCACTGAGGACCCAGCACCCTGAGTACTGAGCACCCAGCGTACTGAGCACCGAGCACCCAGCACCCTGAGTACTGAGCACCCAGCACCCTGAGCACTGAGCACCCAACACCCTGAGTACTGAGCACTGAGCACCCCGAGTACTGAGCACCCAGCACCCTGAGTACTGAGCACTGAGCACCCAGCACACCGAGCACTGAGGACCCAGCACCCTGAGTACTGAGCACCCAGCGTACTGAGCACTAAGCAACCAGCACCCCGAGCACCGAGCACCCAGCACCCTGAGCACTGAGCACCCAGCACAATGAGCACTGAGCACCCAGCACCCTGAGCACTGAGCACCCAGCACCCTGAGCACTGAGCACCCAGCACCCTGAGTACTGAGCACCCTGAGTACTGAGCACCGAGCACCCTGAGCACTGAGCACCCAGCACCCTGAGTACTGAGCACCCAGAACCCTGAGCAATGAGCACCCTGAGTACTGAGCACCCAGCACCTTGAGCACTGAGCACCGAGCACCCGGAGTACTGAGCACCCAGCACCCTGAGTACTAAGCAACGAGCACCCTGAGTACTGAGCACCCAGCACCCTGAGCACTGAACACACAGCACCCTGAGTACTGAGCACCTCGAGCACTGAGCACCCAGCACACTGAGTACTGAGCACCGAGCACCCCGAGCACTGAGCACCCAGCACCGCGAGCACTGAGCACCCAGCACCCCGAGCACTGAGCACCCAGCACCCTGAGTACTGAGCACCCAGCACCCTGAGTACTGAGCACCCAGCACACTGAGCACTGAGTACCCAGGACCCTGAGCACTGAGCACCCAGCACCCTGAGCACTGAGCACACAGCACCCTGAGCACTGAGTACCCAGCACCCTGAGTACTGAGCACTGAGCACCCAGCACCCCGAGCACTGAGCACCCAGCACCCTGAGTTCTGAGCACTGAGCACCCAGCACACCGAGCACTGAGCACCCAGCACCCTGAGCACTGAGCACCCAGCACCCGAGTACTAAGCACCCAGCACCCTGAGTACTGAGCACCCAGCACCCTGAGTACTGAGCACTGAGCACCCAGCACACCGAGCAATGAGCACCCAGCACCCTGAGCAATGAGCACCCAGCACCCGAGTACTGAGCACCCAGCACCCCGAGTACTGAGCACCCAGCACCCTGAGTACTGAGCACCCAGCACCCCGAGTACTGAGCACCCAGCACCCTGAGTACTGAGCACCCAGCACCCCGAGCACTGAGCACCCAGCACCCTAAGTACTGAGCACCCAGCACCCTGAGTACTGAGCACCCAGCACCCCGAGTACTGAGCACCCAGCACCCTGAGCACTGAGCACCCAGCACCCCGAGCACTGAGCACCCAGCACCCTGAGTACTGAGCACCCAGCACCCTGAGCACTGAGCACCCAGCACACTGAGCACTGAGCACCCAGCACCGTGAGCACTGAGCACCCAGCACCCTGATTAGTGAGCACCCAACGTACTGAGCACCGAGCACCCCGAGCACTGAGCACCCAGCACCCTGACTACTGAGCACCGATCACAACGAGCACTGAGCACACAGCACCCTGAGTACTGAGCTCCGAGCACCCGGAGCACTGAGCACCCAGCGGCCCGAGCACTGAGCACCCAGCACCCCGAGCACTGAGCACCGAGCACCCTGAGTACTGAGCACCCAGCACCCTGAGTACTGAGCACTCAGCACCCTGAGTACTGAGCACCCAGCACCCTGAGTACTGAGCACCCAGCACCCTGAGTACTGAGCACCCAGCACCCTGAGCACTGAGCACCCAGCACACTGAGCACTGATCACCCAGCACCCTGAGCACTGAGCACCCAGCACCCTGAGTACTGAGCACCCAGCACCCTGAGTACTGAGCACCCAGCACCCTGAGTACTGAGCACCCAGCACCCTGAGCACTGAGCATACAGCACACCGAGCACTGAGCACCAAGCACCCTGAGTACTGAGCACCCAGCACCCTGAGCACTGAGCACCGAGCACCCTGAGTACTGAGCAACCAGCACCCTGAGCAATGAGTACCCAGCACCCTGAGCACTGAGCACCCAGCACCCTGAGCACTGAGCACACAGCACCTTGAGCACTGAGCACCCAGCACCCTGAGTACTGAGCACTGAGCACACAGCACCCCGAGCACTGAGCACCCAGCACCGTGAGTACTAAGCACCGAGCACCCTGAGTACTGAGCACCCAGCACCCTGAGCACTGAACACACAGCACCCTGAGTACTGAGCACCTCGAGCACTGAGCACCCAGCACCCTGAGTACTGAGCACTGAGCACCCCGAGCACTGAGCACCCAGCACACTGAGCACTGAGGACCCAGCACCCTGAGTACTGAGCACCCAGCGTACTGAGCACCGAGCACCCAGCACCCTGAGTACTGAGCACCCAGCACCCTGAGCACTGAGCACCCAACACCTTGAGTACTGAGCACTGAGCACCCCGAGTACTGAGCACCGGGCACCCCGAGCACTAAGCAACCAGCACCCCGAGCACCGAGCACCCAGCACCCTGAGCACTGAGCACCCAGCACAATGAGCACTGAGCACCCAGCAACCTGAGCACTGAGCACCCAGCACCCTGAGCACTGAGCACCCAGCACCCTGAGTACTGAGAACCCTGAGTACTGAGCACCGAGCACCCTGAGCACTGAGCACCCAGCACCCTGAGTACTGAGCACCCAGAACCCTGAGCAATGAGCACCCTGAGTACTGAGCACCCAGCACCTTGAGCACTGAGCACCGAGCACCCAGAGTACTGAGCACCCAGCACCCTGAGTACTAAGCAACGAGCACCCTGAGTACTGAGCACCCAGCACCCTGAGCACTGAACACACAGCACCCTGAGTACTGAGCACCTCGAGAACTGAGCACCCAGCACACTGAGTACTGAGCACCGAGCACCCCGAGCACTGAGCACCCAGCACCGCGAGCACTGAGCACCCAGTACCCCGAGCACTGAGCACCCAGCACCCTGAGTACTGAGCACCCAGCACCCTGAGTACTGAGCACCCAGCACCCTGAGCACTGAGTACCCAGGACCCTGAGCACTGAGCACCCAGCACCCTGAGCACTGAGCACACAGCACCCTGAGCACTGAGTACCCAGCACCCTGAGTACTGAGCACTGAGCACCCAGCACCCCGAGCACTGAGCACCCAGCACCCTGAGTACTGAGCACTGAGCACCCAGCACTCCGAGCACTGAGCACCCAGCACCCTGAGCACTGAGCACCCAGCACCCGAGTACTAAGCACCCAGCACACTGAGTACTGAGCACCCAGCACCCTGAGTACTGAGCACTGAGCACCCAGCACCCCGAGCAATGAGCACCCAGCACCCTGAGCACTGAGCACCCAGCACCCGAGTACTGAGCACCCAGCACCCCGAGTACTGAGCACCCAGCACCCTGAGTACTGAGCACCCAGCACCCCGAGTACTGAGCACCCAGCACCCTGAGTTCTGAGCACTGAGCACCCAGCACACCGAGCACTGAGCACCCAGCACCCTGAGCACTGAGCACCCAGCACCCGAGTACTAAGCACCCAGCACCCTGAGTACTGAGCACCCAGCACCCTGAGTACTGAGCACTGAGCACCCAGCACACCGAGCAATGAGCACCCAGCACCCTGAGCACTGAGCACCCAGCACCCGAGTACTGAGCACCCAGCACCCCGAGTACTGAGCACCCAGCACCCTGAGTACTGAGCACCCAGCACCCCGAGTACTGAGCACCCAGCACCCTGAGTACTGAGCACCCAGCACCCCGAGCACTGAGCACCCAGCACCCTAAGTACTGAGCACCCAGCACCCTGAGTACTGAGCACCCAGCACCCCGAGTACTGAGCACCCAGCACCCTGAGCACTGAGCACCCAGCACCCCGAGCACTGAGCACCCAGCACCCTGAGTACTGAGCACCCAGCACCCTGAGCACTGAGCACCCAGCACACTGAGCACTGAGCACCCAGCACCGTGAGCACTGAGCACCCAGCACCCTGATTAGTGAGCACCCAACGTACTGAGCACCGAGCACCCCGAGCACTGAGCACCCAGCACCCTGACTACTGAGCACCGATCACAACGAGCACTGAGCACACAGCACCCTGAGTACTGAGCTCCGAGCACCCGGAGCACTGAGCACCCAGCGGCCCGAGCACTGAGTACCCAGCACCCCGAGCACTGAGCACCGAGCACCCTGAGTACTGAGCACCCAGCACCCTGAGTACTGAGCACTCAGCACCCTGAGTACTGAGCACCCAGCACCCTGAGTACTGAGCACCCAGCACCCTGAGTACTGAGCACCCAGCACCCTGAGCACTGAGCACCCAGCACACTGAGCACTGATCACCCAGCGCCCTGAGCACTGAGCACCCAGCACCCTGAGTACTGAGCACCCAGCACCCTGAGTACTGAGCACCCAGCACCCTGAGTACTGAGCACCCAGCACCCTGAGCACTGAGCATACAGCACCCCGAGCACTGAGCACCCAGCACCCTGAGTACTGAGCACCCAGCACCCTGAGCACTGAGCACCCAGCACCCTGAGTACTGAGCAACCAGCACCCTGAGCAATGAGTACCCAGCACCCTGAGCACTGAGCACCCAGCACCCTGAGCACTGAGCACACAGCACCTTGAGCACTGAGCACCCAGCACCCTGAGTACTGAGCACTGAGCACACAGCACCCCGAGCACTGAGCACCCAGCACCGTGAGTACTAAGCACCGAGCACCCTGAGTACTGAGCACCCAGCACCCTGAGCACTGAACACACAGCACCCTGAGTACTGAGCACCTCGAGCACTGAGCACCCAGCACCCTGAGTACTGAGCACTGAGCACCCCGAGCACTGAGCACCCAGCACACTGAGCACTGAGGACCCAGCACCCTGAGTACTGAGCACCCAGCATACTGAGCACCGAGCACCCAGCACCCTGAGTACTGAGCACCCAGCACCCTGAGCACTGAGCACCCAACACCCTGAGTACTGAGCACTGAGCACCCCGAGTACTGAGCACCGGGCACCCTGAGCACTAAGCAACCAGCACCCCGAGCACCGAGCACCCAGCACCCTGAGCACTGAGCACCCAGCACAATGAGCACTGAGCACACAGCACCCTGAGCACTGAGCACCCAGCACCCTGAGCACTGAGCACCCAGCACCCTGAGTACTGAGCACCCTGAGTACTGAGCACCGAGCACCCTGAGCACTGAGCACCCAGCACCCTGAGTACTGAGCACCCAGAACCCTGAGCATTGAGCACCCTGAGTACTGAGCACCCAGCACCTTGAGCACTGAGCACCGAGCACCCAGAGTACTGAGCACCCAGCACCCTGAGTACTAAGCAACGAGCACCCTGAGTACTGAGCACCCAGCACCCTGAGCACTGAACACACAGCACCCTGAGTACTGAGCACCTCGAGCACTGAGCACCCAGCACACTGAGTACTGAGCACCGAGCACCCCGAGCACTGAGCACCCAGCACCGCGAGCACTGAGCACCCAGCACCCCGAGCACTGAGCACCCAGCACCCTGAGTACTGAGCACCCAGCACCCTGAGTACTGAGCACCCAGCACCCTGAGCACTGAGTACCCAGGACCCTGAGCACTGAGCACCCAGCACCCTGAGCACTGAGCACACAGCACCCTGAGCACTGAGTACCCAGCACCCTGAGTACTGAGCACTGAGCACCCAGCACCCCGAGCACTGAGCACCCAGCACCCTGAGTACTGAGCACTGAGCACCCAGCACTCCGAGCACTGAGCACCCAGCACCCTGAGCACTGAGCACCCAGCACCCGAGTACTAAGCACCCAGCACACTGAGTACTGAGCACCCAGCACCCTGAGTACTGAGCACTGAGCACCCAGCACCCCGAGCAATAAGCACCCAGCACCCTGAGCACTGAGCACCCAGCACCCGAGTACTGAGCACCCAGCACCCCGAGTACTGAGCACCCAGCACCCTGAGTACTGAGCACCCAGCACCCCGAGTACTGAGCACCCAGCACCCTGAGTACTGAGCACCCAGCACCCTGAGCACTGAGCACCCAGCACCCTAAGTACTGAGCACCCAGCACCCTGAGTACTGAGCACCCAGCACCCCGAGTACTGAGCACCCAGCACCCTGAGCACTGAGCACCCAGCACCCCGAGCACTGAGCACCCAGCACCCTGAGTACTGAGCACCCAGCACCCTGAGAACTGAGCACCCAGCACACTGAGCACTGAGCACCCAGCACCCTGAGCACTGAGCACCCAGCACCCTTAGTAGTGAGCACCCAACGTACTGAGCACCGAGCACCCCGAGCACTGAGCACCCAGCACCCTGACTACTGAGCACCGATCACAACGAGCACTGAGCACACAGCACCCTGAGTACTGAGCTCCGAGCACCCGGAGCACTGAGCACCCAGCACCCTGAGCACTGAGCACCCAGCACCCTGAGTACTGAGCACCCAGCACCCCGAGCACTGAGCACCCAGCACCCTGAGCACTGAGCACCCAGCACACTGAGCACTGATCACCCAGCACCCTGAGCACTGAGCACCCAGCACCCTGAGTACTGAGCACTCAGCACCCTGAGTACTGAGCACCGAGCACCCCGAGCACTGAGCACCCAGCACCCTGAGCACTGAGCACCCTGAGGACTGAGCACCCAGCACCCTGAGCACTGAGCACCCAGCACCCTGAGTACTGAGCACCGATCACCCTGAGCACTGAGCACCCGAACCCCGAGCACTGAGCACCCAGCACCCTGAGTACTGAGCACCCAGCACGCTGAGTACTGAGCACCCAGCACCCCGAGTACTGAGCACCCAGCAACCTGAGTACTGAGCACCCAGCACCCTGATCACTGAGCACCCAGCACCCTGAGCACTGAGCACCCAGCACCTTGAGTACTGAGCACCCAGCACCCTGAGTACTGAACACCCAGCACCCTGAACACTGAGCACTGAGCACCCTGAGCACTGAGTACTGAGCACCGAGCGCCCCGAGAACTGAGCACCCAGCACCCGGAGTACTGAGCACCCAGCACCCTGACTACTGAGCACAGAGCACCCCGAGCACTGAGCACCCAGCAAACTGAGCACTGAGCACCCAGCACCCTGAGTACTGAGCACTGAGCACCCAGCACCCCGAGCACTGAGCACACAGCACGCTGAGTACTGAGCACTGAGCACCCAGCACCCCGAGCACTGAGCACCCAGCACCCTGAGTACTAAGCACCGAGCACCCTGAGTACTGAGCACCCAGCAACCTGAGCACTGAACAGACAGCACCCTGAGTACTGAGCACCTCAAGCACTGAGCACAAAGCGCCCTGAGTACTGACCACCAAGAACCCCGAGCACTGAGCACCCAGCACACCGAGCACTGAGCACCCAGCACCCCGAGCACTGAGCACCCAGCACCCTGAGTACTGAGCACCCAGCACCCTGAGTACTGAGCACCCAGCGCCCTGAGCACTGAGCACCCAGCACCCTGAGCACTGAGCACCCAGCACCCTGAGCACTGAGCACCCAGCACCCTGAGTACTGAGCACTGAGCACCCAGCACCCCGAGCACTGAGCACCTAGCACCCTGAGTACTAAGCACCCAGCACCCTGAGTACTGAGCACCCAGCACCCTGAGTACTGAGCACCCAGCGTACTCAGCACCGAGCACCCCGAGCACTGAGCACCCAGCACCCTGAGTACTGAGCACCCAGCACCCCGAGCACTGAGCACCCAGCACCCTGAGTACTGAGCACCGAGCACCCTGAGTACTGAGCACCCAGCACCCTGAGTACTGAGCACCCAGCACCCTGAGTACTGAGCACCCAGCGTACTGAGCACCTAGCACCCAGCACCCAGAGTACTGAGCAACCAGCACCCTGAGCACTGAGCACCCAGCACCCTGAGTACTGAGCACCCAGCACCCTGAGCACTGAGCACCCAGCACCCTGAGCACTGAGCACCCAGCACCCTGAGCACTGAGCACCCAGCACCCTGAGCACTGAGCACCCAGCACCCTGAGCACTGAGCACCCAGTACCCTGAGTAATGAGCACCCAACGTACTGAGCACCGAGCACCCTGAGCACTGAGCACCCAGCACCCTGAGTACTGAGCACCCAGCACCCTGAGCAATGAACACCCTGAGTACTGAGCACCCAGCACTTTGAGCACTGAGCACCGAGCACCCCGAGCACTGAGCACCCAGCACCCGGAGTACTGAGCACCCAGCACCCTGAGTACTAAGCACCGAGCACCCTGAGTACTGAGCACCCAGCACCCTGAGCACTGAACACACAACACCCTGAGTACTGAGCACCTCGAGAACTGAGCACCCAGCACCCCGAGCACTGAGCACCCAGCACCCTGAGTACTGAGCACCCTGAGTACTGAGCACCCAGCACCCTGAGTACTGAGCAACCTGAATACTGAGCACCCAGCACCCTGAGCACTGAGCACCCAGCACCCTGAGTACTTAGCACGCAGCACCCTGAGCACTGAGCACCCAGCACCCTGAGTACTGAGCAGGGAGCACCCCGAGCACTGAGCACACAGCACCCTGAGTACTGAGCACTGAGCACCCCGAATACTGAGCACCCAGCACCCCGAGCACTGAGCACCCAGCACCCTGAGTACTGAGAGCAGATCACCCTGAGTACTGAGCACCCAGCACCCTGAGTACTGAGCCCCCAGCACCCTGAGTACTGAGCACCCAGCACCCCGAGAACTGAGCACCCAGCACCCCGAGTATGAGCACCCAGCCCCCTGAGTACTGAGAACCGAGCACCCTGAGTACTGAGCACCCAGCACCCTGAGTACTGAGCCCCAGCACCCTGAGTACTGAGCACCCAGCACGCCGAGCACTGAGCACCCAGCACCCCGAGCACTGAGCACCCAGCACCCTGAGTACTGAGAACCCAGCACCCTGAGTACTGAGCACCCAGCACCCCGAGCACTAAGCACCCTGAGTACTGAGCACCCAGCACCCTGAGTACTGAGCACTAAGCACCCAGAGCACTGGGCACCCAGCACCCCGAGCACGGAGCACCCAGGACCCCGAGCACTGAGTACTGAGCACCTAGCACCCTGAGTACTGAGCACCGAGCTCCCCGAGCACTGAGCACCCTGAGTACTGAGCACCCAGGACCCCGATCACTGAGCACCCAGCACCCTGAGCACTGAGCACCCAGCCCCCTGAGCACTGAGCACCCAGCACCCTGAGTACTGAGCACCCAGCACGCTGAGTACTGAGCACCCAGCACCCCGAGCACTGAGCACCCAGCACCCTGAGTACTGAGCACTGAGCACCCAGCACCCAGAGCACTGAGCACCCAGCACCCTGTGTACTGAGCACTGAGCACCCTGAGTACTAAGCACCCAGCACCCTGTGTACTGAGCACCCAGCACCCTGAGCACTGAGCACCCAGCACCCTGAGCACTGAGCACCCAGCACCCTGAGTACTGAGAACCCAGCACCCCGAGCACTGAGCACCGAGCACCGTGAGTACTGAGCACCCAGCACGCTGAGCACTGAGCACCCAACATCCCGAGTACTGAGCACCCAGCACCCTGAGTACTGAGCACCCAGCACCCTGAGTACTGAGCACCCAGCACCCCGAGCACTGAGCACCCAGCACCCTGAGCACTGAGCACCCAGCACCCTGAGTACTGAGCATCAAGCACCCTGAGCACTGAGCACCCAGCACCCTGAGCACTGAGCACCCAGCACCCGGAGTACTGAGCACCCAGCACCGTGAGTACTGAGCACCCAGCACCCCGAGCACTGAGCACCCAGCACCCTGAGCACTGAGCACCCAGCACCCTGAGTACTGAGCATAAAGCACCCTGAGCACTGAGCACCCAGCACCCTGAGTACTGAGCACCCAACGTACTGAGCACCGAGCACCCCGAGGACTGAGCACCCAGCACCCTGAGTACTGAGCACCCAGCACACCGAGCACTGAGCACCCAGCACCCCGAGCACTGAGCACCCAGCACCCTGAGTACTGAGCACCCAGCACCCTGAGTACTGAGCACCCAGCACCCTGAGCACTGAGCACCCAGCACCCTGAGCACTGAGCACCCAGCACCCTGAGCACTGAGCACCCAGCACCCTGAGTACTGAGCACTGTGCACCCAGCACCCCGAGCACTGAGCACCTAGCACCCTGAGTACTAAGCACCCAGCACCCTGAGTACTGAGCACCCAGCACCCTGAGTACTGAGCACCCAGCGTACTGAGCACCGAGCACCCCGAGCACTGAGCACCCAGCACCCTGAGTACTGAGCACCCAGCACCCTGAGCACTGAACACACAGCACCCTGAGTACTGAGCACCTCGAGCACTGAGCACCCAGCACACTGAGTACTGAGCACCGAGCACCCCGAGCACTGAGCACCCAGCACCGCGAGCACTGAGCACCCAGCACCCCGAGCACTGAGCACCCAGCACCCTGAGTACTGAGCACCCAGCACCCTGAGTACTGAGCACCCAGCACCCTGAGCACTGAGTACCCAGGACTCTGAGCACTGAGCACCCAGCACCCTGAGCACTGAGCACACAGCACCCTGAGCACTGAGTACCCAGCACCCTGAGTACTGAGCACTGAGCACCCAGCACCCCGAGCACTGAGCACCCAGCACCCTGAGTACTGAGCACTGAGCACCCAGCACACCGAGCACTGAGCACCCAGCACCCTGAGCACTGAGCACCCAGCAACCGAGTACTAAGCACCCAGCACACTGAGTACTGAGCACCCAGCACCCTGAGTACTGAGCACTGAGCACCCAGCACCCCGAGCAATGAGCACCCAGCACCCTGAGCACTGAGCACCCAGCACCCGAGTACTGAGCACCCAGCACCCCGAGTACTGAGCACCCAGCACCCTGAGTACTGAGCACCCAGCACCCCGAGTACTGAGCACCCAGCACCCTGAGTACTGAGCACCCAGCACCCCGAGCACTGAGCACCCAGCACCCTAAGTACTGAGCACCCAGCACCCTGAGTACTGAGCACCCAGCACCCCGAGTACTGAGCACCCAGCACCCTGAGCACTGAGCACCAAGCACCCCGAGCACTGAGCACCCAGCACCCTGAGTACTGAGCACCCAGCACCCTGAGCACTGAGCACCCAGCACACTGAGCACTGAGCACCCAGCACCCTGAGCACTGAGCACCCAGCACCCTGAGTAGTGAGCACCCAACGTACTGAGCACCGAGCACACCGAGCACTGAGCACCCAGCACCCTGACTACTGAGCACCGATCACAACGAGCACTGAGCACACAGCACCCTGAGTACTGAGCTCCGAGCACCCGGAGCACTGAGCACCCAGCGCCCCGAGCACTGAGCACCCAGCACCCTGAGCACTGAGCACCCAGCACCCTGAGTACTGAGCACCCAGCACCCCGAGCACTGAGCACCCAGCACCCTGAGCACTGAGCACCCAGCACACTGAGCACTGATCACCCAGCACCCTGAGCACTGAGCACCCAGCACCCTGAGTACTGAGCACTCAGCACCCTGAGGACTGAGCACCGAGCACCCCGAGCACTGAGCACCCAGCACCCTGAGCACTGAGCACCCTGAGGACTGAGCACCCAGCACCCTGAGCACTGAGCACCCAGCACCCTGAGTACTGAGCACCGATCACCCTGAGCACTTAGCACCCAGAACCCCGAGCACTGAGCACCCAGCACCCTGAGTACTGAGCACCCAGCACCCTGAGTACTGAGCACCCAGCACCCCGAGTACTGAGCACCCAGCACCCTGAGTACTGAGCACCCAGCACCCTGATCACTGAGCACCCAGCACCCTGAGCACTGAGCACACAGCAACTTGAGTACTGAGATCCCAGCACCCGGAGTACTGAGCACCCAGCACCCTGACTACTGAGCACAGAGCACCCCGAGCACTGAGCACCCAGCAAACTGAGCACTGAGCACCCAGCACCCTGAGTACTGAGCACTGAGCACCCAGCACCCCGAGCACTGAGCACACAGCACGCTGAGTACTGAGCACTGAGCACCCAGCACCCCGAGCACTGAGCACCCAGCACCCTGAGTACTAAGCACCGAGCACCCTGAGTACTGAGCACCCAGCAACCTGAGCACTGAACAGACAGCACCCTGAGTACTGAGCACCTCAAGCACTGAGCACAAAGCACCCTGAGTACTGACCACCGAGAACCCCGAGCACTGAGCACCCAGCACACCGAGCACTGAGCTCCCAGCACCCCGAGCACTGAGCACCCAGCACCCTGAGTACTGAGCACCCAGCACCCTGAGTACTGAGCACCCAGCACCCTGAGCACTGAGCACCCAGCACCCTGAGCACTGAGCACCCAGCACCCTGAGCACTGAGCACCCAGCACCCTCAGTACTGAGCACTGAGCACCCAGCACCCCGAGCACTGAGCACCTAGCACCCTGAGTACTAAGCACCCAGCACCCAGAGTACTGAGCACCCAGCACCCTGAGTACTGAGCACCCAGCACCCCGAGCACTGAGCACCCAGCACCCTGAGTACTGAGCACCGAGCACCCTGAGTACTGAGCACCCAGCACCCTGAGTACTGAGCACCCAGCACCCTGAGTACTGAGCACCCAGCGTACTGAGCACCTAGCACCCAGCACCCAGAGTACTGAGCAACCAGCACCCTGAGCACTGAGCACCCAGCACACTGAGTACTGAGCACCCAGCACCCTGAGCACTGAGCACCCAGCACCCTGAGCACTGAGCACCCAGCACCCTGAGCACTGAGCACCCAGCACCCTGAGCACTGAGCACCCAGCACCCTGAGCACTGAGCACCCAGTACCCTGAGTAATGAGCACCCAACGTACTGAGCACCGAGCACCCTGAGCACTGAGCACCCAGCACCCTGAGTACTGAGCACCCAGCACCCTGAGCAATGAACACCCTGAGTACTGAGCACCCAGCACTTTGAGCACTGAGCACCGAGCACCCCGAGCACTGAGCACCCAGCACCCGGAGTACTGAGCACCCAGCACCCTGAGTACTAAGCACCGAGCACCCTGAGTACTGAGCACCCAGCAACCTGAGCACTGAACACACAACACCCTGAGTACTGAGCACCTCGAGAACTGAGCACCCAGCACCCCGAGCACTGAGCACCGAGCACCCTGAGTACTGAGCACCCTGAGTACTGAGCACCCAGCACCCTGAGTACTGAGAAACCTGAATACTGAGCACCCAGCACCCTGAGCACTGAGCACCCAGCACCCTGAGTACTTAGCACCCAGCACCCTGAGCACTAAGCACCCAGCACCCTGAGTACTGAGCAGGGAGCACCCCGAGCACTGAGCACACAGCACCCTGAGTACTGAGCACTGAGCACGCCGAGTACTGAGCACCCAGCACCCCGAGCACTGAGCACCCAGCACCCTGAGTACTGAGAACAGATCACCCTGAGTACTGAGCACCCAGCACCCTGAGTACTGAGCCCCCAGCACCCTGAGTACTGAGCACCCAGCACCCCGAGCACTGAGCACCCAGCACCCCGAGTATGAGCACCCAGCACCCTGAGTACTGAGAACCGAGCACCCTGAGTACTGTGCACCCAGCACCCTGAGTACTGAGCCCCAGCACCCTGAGTACTGAGCACCCAGCACGCCGAGCACTGAGCACCCAGCACCGCGAGCACTGAGCACCCAGCACCCTGAGTACTGAGAACCCAGCACCCTGAGTACTGAGCACCCAGCACCCCGAGCACTAAGCACCCTGAGTACTGAGCACCCAGCACCCTGAGTACTGAGCACTAAGCACCCAGAGCACTGGGCACCCAGCACCCCGAGCACGGAGCACCCAGGACCCCGAGCACTGAGTACTGAGCACCTAGCACCCTGAGTACTGAGCACCGAGCTCCCCGAGCACTGAGCACCCTGAGTACTGAGCACCCAGGACCCCGATCACTGAGCACCCAGCACCCTGAGCACTGAGCACCCAGCCCCCTGAGCACTGAGCACCCAGCACCCTGAGTACTGAGCACCCAGCACGCTGAGTACTGAGCACCCAGCACCCCGAGCACTGAGCACCCAGCACCCTGTGTACTGAGCACTGAGCACCCTGAGTACTAAGCACCCAGCACCCTGTGTACTGAGCACCCAGCACCCTGAGCACTGAGCACCCAGCACCCTGAGCACTGAGCACCCAGCACCCTGAGTACTGAGAACCCAGCACCCCAAGCACTGAGCACCGAGCACCGTGAGTACTGAGCACCCAGCACGCTGAGCACTGAGCACTCAACACCCCGAGTACTGAGCACCCAACACCCTGAGTACTGAGCACCCAGCACCCTGAGTACTGAGCACCCAGCACCCCGAGCACTGAGCACCCAGCACCCTGAGCACTGAGCACCCAGCACCCTGAGTACTGAGCATCAAGCACCCTGAGCACTGAGCACCCAGCTCCCTGAGCACTGAGCACCCAGCACCCGGAGTACTGAGCACCCAGCACCCTGAGTACTGAGCACCCAGCACCCCGAGCACTGAGCACCCAGCACCCTGAGCACTGAGCACCCAGCACCCTGAGTACTGAGCATCAAGCACCCTGAGCACTGAGCACCCAGCACCCTGAGTACTGAGCACCCAACGTACTGAGCACCGAGCACCCCGAGGACTGAGCACCCAGCACCCTGAGTACTGAGCACCCAGCACCCCGAGCACTGAGCACCCAGCACCCTGAGTACTGAGCACTGAGCACCCTGAGTACTGAGCACCCAGCACCCCGAGCACTGAGCACCCAGCACCCCGAGCACTGAGCACCCAGCACTGAGCACCCAGCACCCTGAGTACTGAGCACCCAGCACCCTGAGTACTGAGCACCCAGCACCCTGAGCACTGAGTACCCAGGACCCTGAGCACTGAGCACCCTGAGCACTGAGCACACAGCACCCTGAGCACTGAGTACCCAGCACCCTGAGTACTGAGCACTGAGCACCCAGCACCCCGAGCACTGAGCACCCAGCACCCTGAGTACTGAGCACTGAGCACCCAGCACCCCGAGCACTGAGCACCCAGCACCCTGAGTACTGAGCACTGAGCACCCAGCACTGCGAGCACTGAGCACCCAGCACCCCGAGCACTGAGCACCCACCACCCTGAGTACTGAGCACCCAGCACCCTGAGTACTGAGCACCCAGCACCCTGAGCACTGAGTACCCAGGACCCTGAGCACTGAGCACCCAGCACCCTGAGCACTGAGCACACAGCACCCTGAGCACTGAGTACCCAGCACACTGAGTACTGAGCACTGAGCACCCAGCACCCCGAGCACTGAGCACCCAGCACCCTGAGTACTGAGCACTGAGCACCCAGCACACCGAGCACTGAGCACCCAGCACCCTGAGCACTGAGCACCCAGCACCCGAGTACTAAGCACCCAGCACACTGAGTACTGAGCACCCAGCACCCTGAGTACTGAGCACTGAGCACCCAGCACCCCGAGCAATGAGCACCCAGCACCCTGAGCACTGAGCACCCAGCACCCGAGTACTGAGCACCCAGCACCCCGAGTACTGAGCACCCAGCACCCTGAGTACTGAGCACCCAGCACCCCGAGTACTGAGCACCCAGCACCCTGAGTACTGAGCACCCAGCACCCCGAGCACTGAGCACCCAGCACCCTAAGTACTGACCACCCAGCACCCTGAGTACTGAGAACCCAGCACCCCGAGTACTGAGCAACCAGCACCCCGAGCACTGAGCACCCAGCACCCCGAGCACTGAGCACCCAGCACCCTGAGTACTGAGCACCCAGCACCCTGAGCACTGTGCACCCAGCACACTGAGCACTGAGCACCCAGCACCCTGAGCACTGAGCACCCAGCACCCTGAGTAGTGAGCACCCAACGTACTGAGCACCGAGCACCCCGAGCACTGAGCACCCAGCACCCTGACTACTGAGCACCGATCACAACGAGCACTGAGCACACAGCACCCTGAGTACTGAGCTCCGAGCACCCGGAGCACTGAGCACCCAGCGCCCCGAGCACTGAGCACCCAGCACCCTGAGCACTGAGCACCCAGCACCCTGAGTACTGAGCACCCAGCACCCCGAGCACTGAGCACCCAGCACCCTGAGCACTGAGCACCCAGCACACTGAGCACAGATCACCCAGCACCCTGAGCACTGAGCACACAGCACCCTGAGTACTGAGCACCCAGCACCCTGAGTACTGAGCACTCAGCACCCTGAGTACTGAGCACCGAGCACCCCGAGCACTGAGCACCCAGCACCCTGAGTACTGAGCACCCAGCACCCTGAGCACTGAGCACCCAGCACCCCGAGCACTGAGCACCCAGCACCCTGAGTACTGAGCACCCAGCACCCTGAGCACTGAGCACCCAGCACCCTGAGTACTGAGCACCCAGCACCCTGAGCAATGAGTACCCAGCACCCTGAGCACTGAGCACCCAGCACCCTGAGCACTGAGCACACAGCACCTTGAGCACTGAGCACCCAGCACCCTGAGTACTGAGCACTGAGCACACAGCACCCCGAGCACTGAGCACCCAGCACCCTGAGTACTAAGCACCGAGCACCCTGAGTACTGAGCACCCAGCACCCTGAGCACTGAACACACAGCACCCTGAGTACTGAGCACCTCGAGCACTGAGCACCCAGCACCCTGAGTACTGAGCACTGAGCACCCCGAGCACTGAGCACCCAGCACACCGAGCACTGAGGACCCAGCACCCTGAGTACTGAGCACCCAGCGTACTGAGCACCGAGCACCCAGCACCCTGAGTACTGAGCACCCAGCACCCTGAGCACTGAGCACCCAACACCCTGAGTACTGAGCACTGAGCACCCCGAGTACTGAGCACCCAGCACCCTGAGTACTGAGCACTGAGCACCCAGCACACCGAGCACTGAGGACCCAGCACCCTGAGTACTGAGCACCCAGCGTACTGAGCACTAAGCAACCAGCACACCGAGCACCGAGCACCCAGCACCCTGAGCACTGAGCACCCAGCACAATGAGCACTGAGCACCCAGCACCCTGAGCACTGAGCACCCAGCACCCTGAGCACTGAGCACCCAGCACCCTGAGTACTGAGCACCCTGAGTACTGAGCACCGAGCACCCTGAGCACTGAGCACCCAGCACCCTGAGTACTGAGCACCCAGAACCCTGAGCAATGAGCACCCTGAGTACTGAGCACCCAGCACCTTGAGCACTGAGCACCGAGCACCCGGAGTACTGAGCACCCAGCACCCTGAGTACTAAGCAACGAGCACCCTGAGTACTGAGCACCCAGCACCCTGAGCACTGAACACACAGCACCCTGAGTACTGAGCACCTCGAGCACTGAGCACCCAGCACACTGAGTACTGAGCACCGAGCACCCCGAGCACTGAGCACCCAGCACCGCGAGCACTGAGCACCCAGCACCCCGACCACTGAGCACCCAGCACCCTGAGTACTGAGCACCCAGCACCCTGAGTACTGAGCACCCAGCACCCTGAGCACTGAGTACCCAGGACCCTGAGCACTGAGCACACAGCACCCTGAGCACTGAGCACACAGCACCCTGAGCACTGAGTACCCAGAACCCTGAGTACTGAGCACTGAGCACCCAGCACCCCGAGCACTGAGCACCCAGCACCCTGAGTACTGAGCACTGAGCACCCAGCACACCGAGCACTGAGCACCCAGCACCCTGAGCACTGAGCACCCAGCACCCGAGTACTAAGCACCCAGCACCCTGAGTACTGAGCACCCAGCACCCTGAGTACTGAGCACTGAGCACCCAGCACACCGAGCAATGAGCACCCAGCACCCTGAGCACTGAGCACCCAGCACCCGAGTACTGAGCACCCAGCACCCCGAGTACTGAGCACCCAGCACCCTGAGTACTGAGCACCCAGCACCCCGAGTACTGAGCACCCAGCACCCTGAGTACTGAGCACCCAGCACCCCGAGCACTGAGCACCCAGCACCCTAAGTACTGAGCACCCAGCACCCTGAGTACTGAGCACCCAGCACCCCGAGTACTGAGCACCCAGCACCCTGAGCACTGAGCACCCAGGTCCCCGAGCACTGAGCACCCAGCACCCTGAGTACTGAGCACCCAGCACCCTGAGCACTGAGCACCCAGCACACTGAGCACTGAGCACCCAGCACCGTGAGCACTGAGCACCCAGCACCCTGAGTAGTGAGCACCCAACGTACTGAGCACCGAGCACCCCGAGCACTGAGCACCCAGCACCCTGACTACTGAGCACCGATCACAACGAGCACTGAGCACACAGCACCCTGAGTACTGAGCTCCGAGCACCCGGAGCACTGAGCACCCAGCGGCCCGAGCACTGAGCACCCAGCACCCCGAGCACTGAGCACCGAGCACCCTGAGTACTGAGCACCCAGCACCCTGAGTACTGAGCACCCAGCACCCTGAGTACTGAGCACCCAGCACCCTGAGTACTGAGCACCCAGCACCCTGAGTACTGAGCACCCAGCACCCTGAGCACTGAGCACCCAGCACACTGAGCACTGATCACCCAGCACCCTGAGCACTGAGCACCCAGCACCCTGAGTACTGAGCACCCAGCACCCTGAGTACTGAGCACCCAGCACCCTGAGTACTGAGCACCCAGCACCCTGAGCACTGAGCATACAGCACCCCGAGCACTGAGCACCCAGCACCCTGAGTACTGAGCACCCAGCACCCTGAGCACTGAGCACCCAGCACCCTGAGTACTGAGCAACCAGCACCCTGAGCAATGAGTACCCAGCACCCTGAGCACTGAGCACCCAGCACCCTGAGCACTGAGCACACAGCACCTTGAGCACTGAGCACCCAGCACCCTGAGTACTGAGCACTGAGCACACAGCACCCCGAGCACTGAGCACCCAGCACCGAGAGTACTAAGCACCGAGCACCCTGAGTACTGAGCACCCAGCACCCTGAGCACTGAGCACCCAGCACACTGAGCACTGAGGACCCAGCACCCTGAGTACTGAGCACCCAGCGTACTGAGCACCGAGCACCCAGCACCCTGAGTACTGAGCACCCAGCACCCTGAGCACTGAGCACCCAACACCCTGAGTACTGAGCACTGAGCACCCCGAGTACTGAGCACCGGGCACCCCGAGCACTAAGCAACCAGCACCCCGAGCACCGAGCACCCAGCACCCTGAGCACTGAGCACCCAGCACAATGAGCACTGAGCACCCAGCACCCTGAGCACTGAGCACCCAGCACCCTGAGCACTGAGCACCCAGCACCCTGAGTACTGAGCACCCTGAGTACTGAGCACCGAGCACCCTGAGCACTGAGCACCCAGCACCCTGAGTACTGAGCACCCAGAACCCTGAGCAATGAGCACCCTGAGTACTGAGCACCCAGCACCTTGAGCACTGAGCACCGAGCACCCAGAGTACTGAGCACCCAGCACCCTGAGTACTAAGCAACGAGCACCCTGAGTACTGAGCACCCAGCACCCTGAGCACTGAACACACAGCACCCTGAGTACTGAGCACCTCGAGCACTGAGCACCCAGCACACTGAGTACTGAGCACCGAGCACCCCGAGCACTGAGCACCCAGCACCGCGAGCACTGAGCACCCAGCACCCCGAGCACTGAGCACCCAGCACCCTGAGTACTGAGCACCCAGCACCCTGAGTACTGAGCACCCAGCACCCTGAGTACTGAGCACTGAGCACCCAGCACCCCGAGCACTGAGCACCCAGCACCCTGAGTACTGAGCACTGAGCACCCAGCACACCGAGCACTGAGCACCCAGCACCCTGAGCACTGAGCACCCAGCACCCGAGTACTAAGCACCCAGCACTCTGAGTACTGAGCACCCAGCACCCTGAGTACTGAGCACTGAGCACCCAGCACCCCGAGCAATGAGCACCCAGCACCCTGAGCACTGAGCACCCAGCACCCGAGTACTGAGCACCCAGCACCCCGAGTACTGAGCACCCAGCACCCTGAGTACTGAGCACCCAGCACCCCGAGTACTGAGCACCCAGCACCCTGAGTACTGAGCACCCAGCACCCCGAGCACTGAGCACCCAGCACCCTAAGTACTGAGCACCCAGCACCCTGAGTACTGAGCACCCAGCACCCCGAGTACTGAGCACCCAGCACCCTGAGCACTGAGCACCCAGCACCCCGAGCACTGAGCACCCAGCACCCTGAGTACTGAGCACCCAGCACCCTGAGAACTGAGCACCCAGCACACTGAGCACTGAGCACCCAGCACCCTGAGCACTGAGCACCCAGCACCCTTAGTAGTGAGCACCCAAAGTACTGAGCACCGAGCACCCCGAGCACTGAGCACCCAGCACCCTGACTACTGAGCACCGATCACAAGGAGCACTGAGCACACAGCACCCTGAGTACTGAGCTCCGAGCACCCGGAGCACTGAGCACCCAGCGCCCCGAGCACTGAGCACCCAGCACCCTGAGCACTGAGCACCCAGCACCCTGAGTACTGAGCACCCAGCACCCCGAGCACTGAGCACCCAGCACCCTGAGCACTGAGCACCCAGCACACTGAGCACTGATCACCCAGCACCCTGAGCACTGAGCACCCAGCACCCTGAGTACTGAGCACTCAGCACCCTGAGTACTGAGCACCGAGCACCCCGAGCACTGAGCACCCAGCACCCTGAGCACTGAGCACCCTGAGGACTGAGCACCCAGCACCCTGAGCACTGAGCACCCAGCACCCTGAGTACTGAGCACCGATCACCCTGAGCACTGAGCACCCGAACCCCGAGCACTGAGCACCCAGCACCCTGAGTACTGAGCACCCAGCACCCTGAGTACTGAGCACCCAGCACCCCGAGTACTGAGCACCCAGCAACCTGAGTACTGAGCACCCAGCACCCTGATCACTGAGCACCCAGCACCCTGAGCACTGAGCACCCAGCACCTTGAGTACTGAGCACCCAGCACCCTGAGTACTGAACACCCAGCACCCTGAGCACTGAGCACTGAGCACCCTGAGCACTGAGTACTGAGCACCGAGCGCCCCGAGAACTGAGCACCCAGCACCCGGAGTACTGAGCACCCAGCACCCTGACTACTGAGCACAGAGCACCCCGAGCACTGAGCACCCAGCAAACTGAGCACTGAGCACCCAGCACCCTGAGTACTGAGCACTGAGCACCCAGCACCCCGAGCACTGAGCACACAGCACGCTGAGTACTGAGCACTGAGCACCCAGCACCCCGAGCACTGAGCACCCAGCACCCTGAGTACTAAGCACCGAGCACCCTGAGTACTGAGCACCCAGCAACCTGAGCACTGAACAGACAGCACCCTGAGTACTGAGCACCTCAAGCACTGAGCACAAAGCACCCTGAGTACTGACCACCAAGAACCCCGAGCACTGAGCACCCAGCACACCGAGCACTGAGCACCCAGCACCCCGAGCACTGAGCACCCAGCACCCTGAGTACTGAGCACCCAGCACCCTGAGTACTGAGCACCCAGCGCCCTGAGCACTGAGCACCCAGCACCCTGAGCACTGAGCACCCAGCACCCTGAGCACTGAGCACCCAGCACCCTGAGTACTGAGCACTGAGCACCCAGCACCCCGAGCACTGAGCACCTAGCACCCTGAGTACTAAGCACCCAGCACCCTGAGTACTGAGCACCCAGCACCCTGAGTACTGAGCACCCAGCGTACTCAGCACCGAGCACCCCGAGCACTGAGCACCCAGCACCCTGAGTACTGAGCACCCAGCACCCTGAGTACTGAGCACCCAGCACCCTGAGTACTGAGCACCCAGCACCCTGAGTACTGAGCACCCAGCACCCTGAGTACTGAGCACCCAGCACCCTGAGCACTGAGCACCCAGCACACTGAGCACTGATCACGCAGCACCCTGAGCACTGAGCACCCAGCACCCTGAGTACTGAGCACCCAGCACCCTGAGTACTGAGCACCCAGCACCCTGAGTACTGAGCACCCAGCACCCTGAGCACTGAGCATACAGCACCCCGAGCACTGAGCACCCAGCACCCTGAGTACTGAGCACCCAGCACCCTGAGCACTGAGCACCCAGCACCCTGAGTACTGAGCAACCAGCACCCTGAGCAATGAGTACCCAGCACCCTGAGCACTGAGCACCCAGCACCCTGAGCACTGAGCACACAGCACCTTGAGCACTGAGCACCCAGCACCCTGAGTACTGAGCACTGAGCACACAGCACCCCGAGCACTGAGCACCCAGCACCGAGAGTACTAAGCACCGAGCACCCTGAGTACTGAGCACCCAGCACCCTGAGCACTGAACACACAGCACCCTGAGTACTGAGCACCTCGAGCACTGAGCACCCAGCACCCTGAGTACTGAGCACTGAGCACCCCGAGCACTGAGCACCCAGCACACTGAGCACTGAGGACCCAGCACCCTGAGTACTGAGCACCCAGCGTACTGAGCACCGAGCACCCAGCACCCTGAGTACTGAGCACCCAGCACCCTGAGCACTGAGCACCCAACACCCTGAGTACTGAGCACTGAGCACCCCGAGTACTGAGCACCGGGCACCCCGAGCACTAAGCAACCAGCACCCCGAGCACCGAGCACCCAGCACCCTGAGCACTGAGCACCCAGCACAATGAGCACTGAGCACCCAGCACCCTGAGCACTGAGCACCCAGCACCCTGAGCACTGAGCACCCAGCACCCTGAGTACTGAGCACCCTGAGTACTGAGCACCGAGCACCCTGAGCACTGAGCACCCAGCACCCTGAGTACTGAGCACCCAGAACCCTGAGCAATGAGCACCCTGAGTACTGAGCACCCAGCACCTTGAGCACTGAGCACCGAGCACCCAGAGTACTGAGCACCCAGCACCCTGAGTACTAAGCAACGAGCACCCTGAGTACTGAGCACCCAGCACCCTGAGCACTGAACACACAGCACCCTGAGTACTGAGCACCTCGAGCACTGAGCACCCAGCACACTGAGTACTGAGCACCGAGCACCCCGAGCACTGAGCACCCAGCACCGCGAGCACTGAGCACCCAGCACCCCGAGCACTGAGCACCCAGCACCCTGAGTACTGAGCACCCAGCACCCTGAGTACTGAGCACCCAGCACCCTGAGCACTGAGTACCCAGGACCCTGAGCACTGAGCACCCAGCACCCTGAGCACTGAGCACACAGCACCCTGAGCACTGAGTACCCAGCACCCTGAGTACTGAGCACTGAGCACCCAGCACCCCGAGCACTGAGCACCCAGCACCCTGAGTACTGAGCACTGAGCACCCAGCACACCGAGCACTGAGCACCCAGCACCCTGAGCACTGAGCACCCAGCACCCGAGTACTAAGCACCCAGCACACTGAGTACTGAGCACCCAGCACCCTGAGTACTGAGCACTGAGCACCCAGCACCCCGAGCAATGAGCACCCAGCACCCTGAGCACTGAGCACCCAGCACCCGAGTACTGAGCACCCAGCACCCCGAGTACTGAGCACCCAGCACCCTGAGTACTGAGCACCCAGCACCCCGAGTACTGAGCACCCAGCACCCTGAGTACTGAGCACCCAGCACCCCGAGCACTGAGCACCCAGCACCCTAAGTACTGAGCACCCAGCACCCTGAGTACTGAGCACCCAGCACCCCGAGTACTGAGCACCCAGCACCCTGAGCACTGAGCACCCAGCACCCCGAGCACTGAGCACCCAGCACCCTGAGTACTGAGCACCCAGCACCCTGAGAACTGAGCACCCAGCACACTGAGCACTGAGCACCCAGCACCCTGAGCACTGAGCACCCAGCACCCTTAGTAGTGAGCACCCAACGTACT
This sequence comes from Microtus oregoni, assembly GCF_018167655.1. Classification (NCBI taxonomy): domain Eukaryota; kingdom Metazoa; phylum Chordata; class Mammalia; order Rodentia; family Cricetidae; genus Microtus; species Microtus oregoni. The sequence goes on along the minus strand of NW_024543811.1, from coordinate 9,198,027 downwards.
GAGCACCGAGCACCCCGAGCACTGAGCACCCAGCACCCTGACTACTGAGCACCGATCACAACGAGCACTGAGCACACAGCACCCTGAGTACTGAGCTCCGAGCACCCGGAGCACTGAGCACCCAGCGCCCCGAGCACTGAGCACCCAGCACCCTGAGCACTGAGCACCCAGCACCCTGAGTACTGAGCACCCAGCACCTTGAGCACTGAGCACCGAGCACCCGGAGTACTGAGCACCCAGCACCCTGAGTACTAAGCAACGAGCACCCTGAGTACTGAGCACCCAGCACCCTGAGCACTGAACACACAGCACCCTGAGTACTGAGCACCTCGAGCACTGAGCACCCAGCACACTGAGTACTGAGCACCGAGCACCCCGAGCACTGAGCACCCAGCACCGCGAGCACTGAGCACCCAGCACCCCGACCACTGAGCACCCAGCACCCTGAGTACTGAGCACCCAGCACCCTGAGTACTGAGCACCCAGCACCCTGAGCACTGAGTACCCAGGACCCTGAGCACTGAGCACACAGCACCCTGAGCACTGAGCACACAGCACCCTGAGCACTGAGTACCCAGCACCCTGAGTACTGAGCACTGAGCACCCAGCACCCCGAGCACTGAGCACCCAGCACCCTGAGTACTGAGCACTGAGCACCCAGCACACCGAGCACTGAGCACCCAGCACCCTGAGCACTGAGCACCCAGCACCCGAGTACTAAGCACCCAGCACCCTGAGTACTGAGCACCCAGCACCCTGAGTACTGAGCACTGAGCACCCAGCACACCGAGCAATGAGCACCCAGCACCCTGAGCACTGAGCACCCAGCACCCGAGTACTGAGCACCCAGCACCCCGAGTACTGAGCACCCAGCACCCTGAGTACTGAGCACCCAGCACCCCGAGTACTGAGCACCCAGCACCCTGAGTACTGAGCACCCAGCACCCCGAGCACTGAGCACCCAGCACCCTAAGTACTGAGCACCCAGCACCCTGAGTACTGAGCACCCAGCACCCCGAGTACTGAGCACCCAGCACCCTGAGCACTGAGCACCCAGGTCCCCGAGCACTGAGCACCCAGCACCCTGAGTACTGAGCACCCAGCACCCTGAGCACTGAGCACCCAGCACACTGAGCACTGAGCACCCAGCACCGTGAGCACTGAGCACCCAGCACCCTGAGTAGTGAGCACCCAACGTACTGAGCACCGAGCACCCCGAGCACTGAGCACCCAGCACCCTGACTACTGAGCACCGATCACAACGAGCACTGAGCACACAGCACCCTGAGTACTGAGCTCCGAGCACCCGGAGCACTGAGCACCCAGCGGCCCGAGCACTGAGCACCCAGCACCCCGAGCACTGAGCACCGAGCACCCTGAGTACTGAGCACCCAGCACCCTGAGTACTGAGCACTCAGCACCCTGAGTACTGAGCACCCAGCACCCTGAGTACTGAGCACCCAGCACCCTGAGTACTGAGCACCCAGCACCCTGAGCACTGAGCACCCAGCACACTGAGCACTGATCACCCAGCACCCTGAGCACTGAGCACCCAGCACCCTGAGTACTGAGCACCCAGCACCCTGAGTACTGAGCACCCAGCACCCTGAGTACTGAGCACCCAGCACCCTGAGCACTGAGCATACAGCACCCCGAGCACTGAGCACCCAGCACCCTGAGTACTGAGCACCCAGCACCCTGAGCACTGAGCACCCAGCACCCTGAGTACTGAGCAACCAGCACCCTGAGCAATGAGTACCCAGCACCCTGAGCACTGAGCACCCAGCACCCTGAGCACTGAGCACACAGCACCTTGAGCACTGAGCACCCAGCACCCTGAGTACTGAGCACTGAGCACACAGCACCCCGAGCACTGAGCACCCAGCACCGAGAGTACTAAGCACCGAGCACCCTGAGTACTGAGCACCCAGCACCCTGAGCACTGAGCACCCAGCACACTGAGCACTGAGGACCCAGCACCCTGAGTACTGAGCACCCAGCGTACTGAGCTCCGAGCACCCAGCACCCTGAGTACTGAGCACCCAGCACCCTGAGCACTGAGCACCCAACACCCTGAGTACTGAGCACTGAGCACCCCGAGTACTGAGCACCGGGCACCCCGAGCACTAAGCAACCAGCACCCCGAGCACCGAGCACCCAGCACCCTGAGCACTGAGCACCCAGCACAATGAGCACTGAGCACCCAGCACCCTGAGCACTGAGCACCCAGCACCCTGAGCACTGAGCACCCAGCACCCTGAGTACTGAGCACCCTGAGTACTGAGCACCGAGCACCCTGAGCACTGAGCACCCAGCACCCTGAGTACTGAGCACCCAGAACCCTGAGCAATGAGCACCCTGAGTACTGAGCACCCAGCACCTTGAGCACTGAGCACCGAGCACCCAGAGTACTGAGCACCCAGCACCCTGAGTACTAAGCAACGAGCACCCTGAGTACTGAGCACCCAGCACCCTGAGCACTGAACACACAGCACCCTGAGTACTGAGCACCTCGAGCACTGAGCACCCAGCACACTGAGTACTGAGCACCGAGCACCCCGAGCACTGAGCACCCAGCACCGCGAGCACTGAGCACCCAGCACCCCGAGCACTGAGCACCCAGCACCCTGAGTACTGAGCACCCAGCACCCTGAGTACTGAGCACCCAGCACCCTGAGTACTGAGCACTGAGCACCCAGCACCCCGAGCACTGAGCACCCAGCACCCTGAGTACTGAGCACTGAGCACCCAGCACACCGAGCACTGAGCACCCAGCACCCTGAGCACTGAGCACCCAGCACCCGAGTACTAAGCACCCAGCACTCTGAGTACTGAGCACCCAGCACCCTGAGTACTGAGCACTGAGCACCCAGCACCCCGAGCAATGAGCACCCAGCACCCTGAGCACTGAGCACCCAGCACCCGAGTACTGAGCACCCAGCACCCCGAGTACTGAGCACCCAGCACCCTGAGTACTGAGCACCCAGCACCCCGAGTACTGAGCACCCAGCACCCTGAGTACTGAGCACCCAGCACCCCGAGCACTGAGCACCCAGCACCCTAAGTACTGAGCACCCAGCACCCTGAGTACTGAGCACCCAGCACCCCGAGTACTGAGCACCCAGCACCCTGAGCACTGAGCACCCAGCACCCCGAGCACTGAGCACCCAGCACCCTGAGTACTGAGCACCCAGCACCCTGAGAACTGAGCACCCAGCACACTGAGCACTGAGCACCCAGCACCCTGAGCACTGAGCACCCAGCACCCTTAGTAGTGAGCACCCAACGTACTGAGCACCCAGCACCCCGAGCACTGAGCACCCAGCACCCTGAGCACTGAGCACCCAGCACACTGAGCACTGATCACCCAGCACCCTGAGCACTGAGCACCCAGCACCCTGAGTACTGAGCACTCAGCACCCTGAGTACTGAGCACCGAGCACCCCGAGCACTGAGCACCCAGCACCCTGAGCACTGAGCACCCTGAGGACTGAGCACCCAGCACCCTGAGCACTGAGCACCCAGCACCCTGAGTACTGAGCACCGATCACCCTGAGCACTGAGCACCCGAACCCCGAGCACTGAGCACCCAGCACCCTGAGTACTGAGCACCCAGCACCCTGAGTACTGAGCACCCAGCACCCCGAGTACTGAGCACCCAGCAACCTGAGTACTGAGCACCCAGCACCCTGATCACTGAGCACCCAGCACCCTGAGCACTGAGCACCCAGCACCTTGAGTACTGAGCACCCAGCACCCTGAGTACTGAACACCCAGCACCCTGAGCACTGAGCACTGAGCACCCTGAGCACTGAGTACTGAGCACCGAGCGCCCCGAGAACTGAGCACCCAGCACCCGGAGTACTGAGCACCCAGCACCCTGACTACTGAGCACAGAGCACCCCGAGCACTGAGCACCCAGCAAACTGAGCACTGAGCACCCAGCACCCTGAGTACTGAGCACTGAGCACCCAGCACCCCGAGCACTGAGCACACAGCACGCTGAGTACTGAGCACTGAGCACCCAGCACCCCGAGCACTGAGCACCCAGCACCCTGAGTACTAAGCACCGAGCACCCTGAGTACTGAGCACCCAGCAACCTGAGCACTGAACAGACAGCACCCTGAGTACTGAGCACCTCAAGCACTGAGCACAAAGCACCCTGAGTACTGACCACCAAGAACCCCGAGCACTGAGCACCCAGCACACCGAGCACTGAGCACCCAGCACCCCGAGCACTGAGCACCCAGCACCCTGAGTACTGAGCACCCAGCACCCTGAGTACTGAGCACCCAGCGCCCTGAGCACTGAGCACCCAGCACCCTGAGCACTGAGCACCCAGCACCCTGAGCACTGAGCACCCAGCACCCTGAGTACTGAGCACTGAGAACCCAGCACCCCGAGCACTGAGCACCTAGCACCCTGAGTACTAAGCACCCAGCACCCTGAGTACTGAGCACCCAGCACCCTGAGTACTGAGCACCCAGCGTACTCAGCACCGAGCACCCCGAGCACTGAGCACCCAGCACCCTGAGTACTGAGCACCCAGCACCCTGAGTACTGAGCACCCAGCACCCTGAGTACTGAGCACCCAGCACCCTGAGTACTGAGCACCCAGCACCCTGAGTACTGAGCACCCAGCACCCTGAGCACTGAGCACCCAGCACACTGAGCACTGATCACCCAGCACCCTGAGCACTGAGCACCCAGCACCCTGAGTACTGAGCACCCAGCACCCTGAGTACTGAGCACCCAGCACCCTGAGTACTGAGCACCCAGCACCCTGAGCACTGAGCATACAGCACCCCGAGCACTGAGCACCCAGCACCCTGAGTACTGAGCACCCAGCACCCTGAGCACTGAGCACCCAGCACCCTGAGTACTGAGCAACCAGCACCCTGAGCAATGAGTACCCAGCACCCTGAGCACTGAGCACCCAGCACCCTGAGCACTGAGCACACAGCACCTTGAGCACTGAGCACCCAGCACCCTGAGTACTGAGCACTGAGCACACAGCACCCCGAGCACTGAGCACCCAGCACCGAGAGTACTAAGCACCGAGCACCCTGAGTACTGAGCACCCAGCACCCTGAGCACTGAACACACAGCACCCTGAGTACTGAGCACCTCGAGCACTGAGCACCCAGCACCCTGAGTACTGAGCACTGAGCACCCCGAGCACTGAGCACCCAGCACACTGAGCACTGAGGACCCAGCACCCTGAGTACTGAGCACCCAGCGTACTGAGCACCGAGCACCCAGCACCCTGAGTACTGAGCACCCAGCACCCTGAGCACTGAGCACCCAACACCCTGAGTACTGAGCAGTGAGCACCCCGAGTACTGAGCACCGGGCACCCCGAGCACTAAGCAACCAGCACCCCGAGCACCGAGCACCCAGCACCCTGAGCACTGAGCACCCAGCACAATGAGCACTGAGCACCCAGCACCCTGAGCACTGAGCACCCAGCACCCTGAGCACTGAGCACCCAGCACCCTGAGTACTGAGCACCCTGAGTACTGAGCACCGAGCACCCTGAGCACTGAGCACCCAGCACCCTGAGTACTGAGCACCCAGAACCCTGAGCAATGAGCACCCTGAGTACTGAGCACCCAGCACCTTGAGCACTGAGCACCGAGCACCCAGAGTACTGAGCACCCAGCACCCTGAGTACTAAGCAACGAGCACCCTGAGTACTGAGCACCCAGCACCCTGAGCACTGAACACACAGCACCCTGAGTACTGAGCACCTCGAGCACTGAGCACCCAGCACACTGAGTACTGAGCACCGAGCACCCCGAGCACTGAGCACCCAGCACCGCGAGCACTGAGCACCCAGCACCCCGAGCACTGAGCACCCAGCACCCTGAGTACTGAGCACCCAGCACCCTGAGTACTGAGCACCCAGCACCCTGAGCACTGAGTACCCAGGACCCTGAGCACTGAGCACCCAGCACCCTGAGCACTGAGCACACAGCACCCTGAGCACTGAGTACCCAGCACCCTGAGTACTGAGCACTGAGCACCCAGCACCCCGAGCACTGAGCACCCAGCACCCTGAGTACTGAGCACTGAGCACCCAGCACACCGAGCACTGAGCACCCAGCACCCTGAGCACTGAGCACCCAGCACCCGAGTACTAAGCACCCAGCACACTGAGTACTGAGCACCCAGCACCCTGAGTACTGAGCACTGAGCACCCAGCACCCCGAGCAATGAGCACCCAGCACCCTGAGCACTGAGCACCCAGCACCCGAGTACTGAGCACCCAGCACCCCGAGTACTGAGCACCCAGCACCCTGAGTACTGAGCACCCAGCACCCCGAGTACTGAGCACCCAGCACCCTGAGTACTGAGCACCCAGCACCCCGAGGACTGAGCACCCAGCACCCTAAGTACTGAGCACCCAGCACCCTGAGTACTGAGCACCCAGCACCCCGAGTACTGAGCACCCAGCACCCTGAGCACTGAGCACCCAGCACCCCGAGCACTGAGCACCCAGCACCCTGAGAACTGAGCACCCAGCACCCTGAGAACTGAGCACCCAGCACACTGAGCACTGAGCACCCAGCACCCTGAGCACTGAGCACCCAGCACCCTTAGTAGTGAGCACCCAACGTACTGAGCACCGAGCACCCCGAGCACTGAGCACCCAGCACCCTGACTACTGAGCACCGATCACAACGAGCACTGAGCACACAGCACCCTGAGTACTGAGCTCCGAGCACCCGGAGCACTGAGCACCCAGCGCCCCGAGCACTGAGCACCCAGCACCCTGAGCACTGAGCACCCAGCACCCTGAGTACTGAGCACCCAGCACCCCGAGCACTGAGCACCCAGCACCCTGAGCACTGAGCACCCAGCACACTGAGCACTGATCACCCAGCACCCTGAGCACTGAGCACCCAGCACCCTGAGTACTGAGCACTCAGCACCCTGAGTACTGAGCACCGAGCACCCCGAGCACTGAGCACCCAGCACCCTGAGCACTGAGCACCCTGAGGACTGAGCACCCAGCACCCTGAGCACTGAGCACCCAGCACCCTGAGTACTGAGCACCGATCACCCTGAGCACTGAGCACCCGAACCCCGAGCACTGAGCACCCAGCACCCTGAGTACTGAGCACCCAGCACCCTGAGTACTGAGCACCCAGCACCCCGAGTACTGAGCACCCAGCAACCTGAGTACTGAGCACCCAGCACCCTGATCACTGAGCACCCAGCACCCTGAGCACTGAGCACCCAGCACCTTGAGTACTGAGCACCCAGCACCCTGAGTACTGAACACCCAGCACCCTGAGCACTGAGCACTGAGCACCCTGAGCACTGAGTACTGAGCACCGAGCGCCCCGAGAACTGAGCACCCAGCACCCGGAGTACTGAGCACCCAGCACCCTGACTACTGAGCACAGAGCACCCCGAGCACTGAGCACCCAGCAAACTGAGCACTGAGCACCCAGCACCATGAGTACTGAGCACTGAGCACCCAGCACCCCGAGCACTGAGCACACAGCACGCTGAGTACTGAGCACTGAGCACCCAGCACCCCGAGCACTGAGCACCCAGCACCCTGAGTACTAAGCACCGAGCACCCTGAGTACTGAGCACCCAGCAACCTGAGCACTGAACAGACAGCACCCTGAGTACTGAGCACCTCAAGCACTGAGCACAAAGCACCCTGAGTACTGACCACCAAGAACCCCGAGCACTGAGCACCCAGCACACCGAGCACTGAGCACCCAGCACCCCGAGCACTGAGCACCCAGCACCCTGAGTACTGAGCACCCAGCACCCTGAGTACTGAGCACCCAGCGCCCTGAGCACTGAGCACCCAGCACCCTGAGCACTGAGCACCCAGCACCCTGAGCACTGAGCACCCAGCACCCTGAGTACTGAGCACTGAGAACCCAGCACCCCGAGCACTGAGCACCTAGCACCCTGAGTACTAAGCACCCAGCACCCTGAGTACTGAGCACCCAGCACCCTGAGTACTGAGCACCCAGCGTACTCAGCACCGAGCACCCCGAGCACTGAGCACCCAGCACCCTGAGTACTGAGCACCCAGCACCCTGAGCACTGAGCACCCAGCACCCTGAGTACTGAGCACCGAGCACCCTGAGTACTGAGCACCCAGCACCCTGAGTACTGAGCACCCAGCACCCTGAGTACTGAGCACCCAGCGTACTGAGCACCTAGCACCCAGCACCCAGAGTACTGAGCAACCAGCACCCTGAGCACTGAGCACCCAGCACCCTGAGTACTGAGCACCCAGCACCCTGAGCACTGAGCACCCAGCACCCTGAGCACTGAGCACCCAGCACCCTGAGCACTGAGCACCCAGCACCCTGAGCACTGAGCACCCAGCACCCTGAGCACTGAGCACCCAGTACCCTGAGTAATGAGCACCCAACGTACTGAGCACCGAGCACCCTGAGCACTGAGCACCCAGCACCCTGAGTACTGAGCACCCAGCACCCTGAGCAATGAACACCCTGAGTACTGAGCACCCAGCACTTTGAGCACTGAGCACCGAGCACCCCGAGCACTGAGCACCCAGCACCCGGAGTACTGAGCACCCAGCACCCTGAGTACTAAGCACCGAGCACCCTGAGTACTGAGCACCCAGCACCCTGAGCACTGAACACACAACACCCTGAGTACTGAGCACCTCGAGAACTGAGCACCCAGCACTCCGAGCACTGAGCACCCAGCACCCTGAGTACTGAGCACCCTGAGTACTGAGCACCCAGCACCCTGAGTACTGAGCAACCAGCACCCTGAGCAATGAGTACCCAGCACCCTGAGCACTGAGCACCCAGCACCCTGAGTACTGAGCAACCAGCACCCTGAGCAATGAGTACCCAGCACCCTGAGCACTGAGCACCCAGCACCCTGAGCACTGAGCACACAGCACCTTGAGCACTGAGCACCCAGCACCCTGAGTACTGAGCACTGAGCACACAGCACCCCGAGCACTGAGCACCCAGCACCGAGAGTACTAAGCACCGAGCACCCTGAGTACTGAGCACCCAGCACCCTGAGCACTGAACACACAGCACCCTGAGTACTGAGCACCTCGAGCACTGAGCACCCAGCACCCTGAGTACTGAGCACTGAGCACCCCGAGCACTGAGCACCCAGCACACTGAGCACTGAGGACCCAGCACCCTGAGTACTGAGCACCCAGCGTACTGAGCACCGAGCACCCAGCACCCTGAGTACTGAGCACCCAGCACCCTGAGCACTGAGCACCCAACACCCTGAGTACTGAGCAGTGAGCACCCCGAGTACTGAGCACCGGGCACCCCGAGCACTAAGCAACCAGCACCCCGAGCACCGAGCACCCAGCACCCTGAGCACTGAGCACCCAGCACAATGAGCACTGAGCACCCAGCACCCTGAGCACTGAGCACCCAGCACCCTGAGCACTGAGCACCCAGCACCCTGAGTACTGAGCACCCTGAGTACTGAGCACCGAGCACCCTGAGCACTGAGCACCCAGCACCCTGAGTACTGAGCACCCAGAACCCTGAGCAATGAGCACCCTGAGTACTGAGCACCCAGCACCTTGAGCACTGAGCACCGAGCACCCAGAGTACTGAGCACCCAGCACCCTGAGTACTAAGCAACGAGCACCCTGAGTACTGAGCACCCAGCACCCTGAGCACTGAACACACAGCACCCTGAGTACTGAGCACCTCGAGCACTGAGCACCCAGCACACTGAGTACTGAGCACCGAGCACCCCGAGCACTGAGCACCCAGCACCGCGAGCACTGAGCACCCAGCACCCCGAGCACTGAGCACCCAGCACCCTGAGTACTGAGCACCCAGCACCCTGAGTACTGAGCACCCAGCACCCTGAGCACTGAGTACCCAGGACCCTGAGCACTGAGCACCCAGCACCCTGAGCACTGAGCACACAGCACCCTGAGCACTGAGTACCCAGCACCCTGAGTACTGAGCACTGAGCACCCAGCACCCCGAGCACTGAGCACCCAGCACCCTGAGTACTGAGCACTGAGCACCCAGCACACCGAGCACTGAGCACCCAGCACCCTGAGCACTGAGCACCCAGCACCCGAGTACTAAGCACCCAGCACACTGAGTACTGAGCACCCAGCACCCTGAGTACTGAGCACTGAGCACCCAGCACCCCGAGCAATGAGCACCCAGCACCCTGAGCACTGAGCACCCAGCACCCGAGTACTGAGCACCCAGCACCCCGAGTACTGAGCACCCAGCACCCTGAGTACTGAGCACCCAGCACCCCGAGTACTGAGCACCCAGCACCCTGAGTACTGAGCACCCAGCACCCCGAGCACTGAGCACCCAGCACCCTAAGTACTGAGCACCCAGCACCCTGAGTACTGAGCACCCAGCACCCCGAGTACTGAGCACCCAGCACCCTGAGCACTGAGCACCCAGCACCCCGAGCACTGAGCACCCAGCACCCTGAGAACTGAGCACCCAGCACCCTGAGAACTGAGCACCCAGCACACTGAGCACTGAGCACCCAGCACCCTGAGCACTGAGCACCCAGCACCCTTAGTAGTGAACACCCAACGTACTGAGCACCGAGCACCCCGAGCACTGAGCACCCAGCACCCTGACTACTGAGCACCGATCACAACGAGCACTGAGCACACAGCACCCTGAGTACTGAGCTCCGAGCACCCGGAGCACTGAGCACCCAGCGCCCCGAGCACTGAGCACCCAGCACCCTGAGCACTGAGCACCCAGCACCCTGAGTACTGAGCACCCAGCACCCCGAGCACTGAGCACCCAGCACCCTGAGCACTGAGCACCCAGCACACTGAGCACTGATCACCCAGCACCCTGAGCACTGAGCACCCAGCACCCTGAGTACTGAGCACTCAGCACCCTGAGTACTGAGCACCGAGCACCCCGAGCACTGAGCACCCAGCACCCTGAGCACTGAGCACCCTGAGGACTGAGCACCCAGCACCCTGAGCACTGAGCACCCAGCACCCTGAGTACTGAGCACCGATCACCCTGAGCACTGAGCACCCGAACCCCGAGCACTGAGCACCCAGCACCCTGAGTACTGAGCACCCAGCACCCTGAGTACTGAGCACCCAGCACCCCGAGTACTGAGCACCCAGCAACCTGAGTACTGAGCACCCAGCACCCTGATCACTGAGCACCCAGCACCCTGAGCACTGAGCACCCAGCACCTTGAGTACTGAGCACCCAGCACCCTGAGTACTGAACACCCAGCACCCTGAGCACTGAGCACTGAGCACCCTGAGCACTGAGTACTGAGCACCGAGCGCCCCGAGAACTGAGCACCCAGCACCCGGAGTACTGAGCACCCAGCACCCTGACTACTGAGCACAGAGCACCCCGAGCACTGAGCACCCAGCAAACTGAGCACTGAGCACCCAGCACCATGAGTACTGAGCACTGAGCACCCAGCACCCCGAGCACTGAGCACACAGCACGCTGAGTACTGAGCACTGAGCACCCAGCACCCCGAGCACTGAGCACCCAGCACCCTGAGTACTAAGCACCGAGCACCCTGAGTACTGAGCACCCAGCAACCTGAGCACTGAACAGACAGCACCCTGAGTACTGAGCACCTCAAGCACTGAGCACAAAGCACCCTGAGTACTGACCACCAAGAACCCCGAGCACTGAGCACCCAGCACACCGAGCACTGAGCACCCAGCACCCCGAGCACTGAGCACCCAGCACCCTGAGTACTGAGCACCCAGCACCCTGAGTACTGAGCACCCAGCGCCCTGAGCACTGAGCACCCAGCACCCTGAGCACTGAGCACCCAGCACCCTGAGCACTGAGCACCCAGCACCCTGAGTACTGAGCACTGAGAACCCAGCACCCCGAGCACTGAGCACCTAGCACCCTGAGTACTAAGCACCCAGCACCCTGAGTACTGAGCACCCAGCACCCTGAGTACTGAGCACCCAGCGTACTCAGCACCGAGCACCCCGAGCACTGAGCACCCAGCACCCTGAGTACTGAGCACCCAGCACCCTGAGCACTGAGCACCCAGCACCCTGAGTACTGAGCACCGAGCACCCTGAGTACTGAGCACCCAGCACCCTGAGTACTGAGCACCCAGCACCCTGAGTACTGAGCACCCAGCGTACTGAGCACCTAGCACCCAGCACCCAGAGTACTGAGCAACCAGCACCCTGAGCACTGAGCACCCAGCACCCTGAGTACTGAGCACCCAGCACCCTGAGCACTGAGCACCCAGCACCCTGAGCACTGAGCACCCAGCACCCTGAGCACTGAGCACCCAGCACCCTGAGCACTGAGCACCCAGCACCCTGAGCACTGAGCACCCAGTACCCTGAGTAATGAGCACCCAACGTACTGAGCACCGAGCACCCTGAGCACTGAGCACCCAGCACCCTGAGTACTGAGCACCCAGCACCCTGAGCAATGAACACCCTGAGTACTGAGCACCCAGCACTTTGAGCACTGAGCACCGAGCACCCCGAGCACTGAGCACCCAGCACCCGGAGTACTGAGCACCCAGCACCCTGAGTACTAAGCACCGAGCACCCTGAGTACTGAGCACCCAGCACCCTGAGCACTGAACACACAACACCCTGAGTACTGAGCACCTCGAGAACTGAGCACCCAGCACTCCGAGCACTGAGCACCCAGCACCCTGAGTACTGAGCACCCTGAGTACTGAGCACCCAGCACCCTGAGTACTGAGCAACCTGAATACTGAGCACCCAGCACCCTGAGCACTGAGCACCCAGCACCCTGAGAACTTAGCACCCAGCACCCTGAGCACTGAGCACCCAGCACCCTGAGTACTGAGCCGGGAGCACCCCGAGCACTGAGCACACAGCACCCTGAGTACTGAGCACTGAGCACCCCGAATACTGAGCACCCAGCACCCCGAGCACTGAGCACCCAGCACCCTGAGTACTGAGAACAGATCACCCTGAGTACTGAGCACCCAGCACCCTGAGTACTGAGCCCCCAGCACCCTGAGTACTGAGCACCCAGCACCCCGAGCACTGAGCACCCAGCACCCCGAGTATGAGCACCCAGCACCCTGAATACTGAGAACCGAGCACCCTGAGTACTGAGCACCCAGCACCCTGAGTACTGAGCCCCAGCACCCTGAGTACTGAGCACCCAGCACGCCGAGCACTGAGCACCCAGCACCCCGAGCACTGAGCACCCAGCACCCTGAGTACTGAGAACCCAGCACCCTGAGTACTGAGCACCCAGCACCCCGAGCACTTAGCACCCTGAGTACTGAGCACCCAGCACCCTGAGTACTGAGCACTAAGCACCCAGAGCACTGGGCACCCAGCACCCCGAGCACGGAGCACCCAGGACCCCGAGCACTGAGTACTGAGCACCTAGCACCCTGAGTACTGAGCACCGAGCTCCCCGAGCACTGAGCACCCTGAGTACTGAGCACCCAGGACCCCGATCACTGAGCACCCAGCACCCTGAGCACTGAGCACCCAGCCCCCTGAGCACTGAGCACCCAGCACCCTGAGTACTGAGCACCCAGCACGCTGAGTACTGAGCACCCAGCACCCCGAGCACTGAGCACCCAGCACCCTGAGTACTGAGCACTGAGCACCCAGCACCCAGAGCACTGAGCACCCAGCACACTGTGTACTGAGCACTGAGCACCCTGAGTACTAAGCAACCAGCACCCTGTGTACTGAGCACCCAGCACCCTGAGCACTGAGCACCCAGCACCCTGAGCACTGAGCACCCAGCACCCTGAGTACTGAGAACCCAGCACCCCAAGCACTGAGCACCGAGCACCGTGAGTACTGAGCACCCAGCACGCTGAGCACTGAGCACCCAACACCCCGAGTACTGAGCACCCAGCACCCTGAGTACTGAGCACCCAGCACCCTGAGTACTGAGCACCCAGCACCCCGAGCACTGAGCACCCAGCACCCTGAGCACTGAGCACCCAGCACCCTGAGTACTGAGCATCAAGCACCCTGAGCACTGAGCACCCAGCACCCTGAGCACTGAGCACCCAGCACCCGGAGTACTGAGCACCCAGCACACTGAGTACTGAGCACCCAGCACCCCGAGCACTGAGCACCCAGCACCCTGAGCACTGAGCACCCAGCACCCTGAGTACTGAGCATCAAGCACCCTGAGCACTGAGCACCCAGCACCCTGAGTACTGAGCACCCAACGTACTGAGCACCGAGCACCCCGAGGACTGAGCACCCAGCACCCTGAGTACTGAGCACCCAGCACACCGAGCACTGAGCACCCAGCACCCCGAGCACTGAGCACCCAGCACCCTGAGTACTGAGCACCCAGCACCCTGAGTACTGAGCACCCAGCACCCTGAGCACTGAGCACCCAGCACCCTGAGCACTGAGCACCCAGCACCCTGAGCACTGAGCACCCAGCACCCTGAGCACTGAGCACCCAGCACCCTGAGTACTGAGCACTGTGCACCCAGCACCCCGAGCACTGAGCACCTAGCACCCTGAGTACTAAGCACCCAGCACCCTGAGTACTGAGCACCCAGCACCCTGAGTACTGAGCACCCAGCGTACTGAGCACCGAGCACCCCGAGCACTGAGCACCCAGCACCCTGAGTACTGAGCACCCAGCACCCTGAGCACTGAACACACAGCACCCTGAGTACTGAGCACCTCGAGCACTGAGCACCCATCACACTGAGTACTGAGCACCGAGCACCCCGAGCACTGAGCACCCAGCACCGCGAGCACTGAGCACCCAGCACCCCGAGCACTGAGCACCCAGCACCCTGAGTACTGAGCACCCAGCACCCTGAGTACTGAGCACCCAGCACCCTGAGCACTGAGTACCCAGGACCCTGAGCACTGAGCACCCAGCACCCTGAGCACTGAGCACACAGCACCCTGAGCACTGAGTACCCAGCACCCTGAGTACTGAGCACTGAGCACCCTGAGCACTGAGTACCCAGGACCCTGAGCACTGAGCACCCAGCACCCTGAGCACTGAGCACCCAGCACCCTGAGTACTGAGCACCCAGCACCCTGAGTACTGAGCACCCAGCACCCTGAGCACTGAGTACCCAGGACCCCGAGCACTGAGCACCCAGCACCCTGAGTACTGAGCACTGAGCACCCAGCACACCGAGCACTGAGCACCCAGCACCCTGAGCACTGAGCACCCAGCAACCGAGTACTAAGCACCCAGCACACTGAGTACTGAGCACCCAGCACCCTGAGTACTGAGCACTGAGCACCCAGCACCCCGAGCAATGAGCACCCAGCACCCTGAGCACTGAGCACCCAGCACCCGAGTACTGAGCACCCAGCACCCCGAGTACTGAGCACCCAGCACCCTGAGTACTGAGCACCCAGCACCACGAGTACTGAGCACCCAGCACCCTGAGTACTGAGCACCCAGCACCCCGAGCACTGAGCACCCAGCACCCTAAGTACTGAGCACCCAGCACCCCGAGTACTGAGCACCCAGCACCCCGAGTACTGAGCACCCAGCACCCCGAGCACTGAGCACCCAGCACCCCGAGCACTGAGCACCCAGCACCCTGAGCACTGAGCACCCAGCACCCTGAGCACTGAGCACCCAGCACACTGAGCACTGAGCACCCAGCACCCTGAGCACTGAGCACCCAGCACCCTGAGTAGTGAGCACCCAACGTACTGAGCACCGAGCACCCCGAGCACTGAGCACCCAGCACCCTGACTACTGAGCACCGATCACAACGAGCACTGAGCACACAGCACCCTGAGTACTGAGCTCCGAGCACCCGGAGCACTGAGCACCCAGCGCCCCGAGCACTGAGCACCCAGCACCCTGAGCACTGAGCACCCAGCACCCTGAGTACTGAGCACCCAGCACCCCGAGCACTGAGCACCCAGCACCCTGAGTACTGAGAACAGATCACCCTGAGTACTGAGCACCCAGCACCCTGAGTACTGAGCACCCAGGACCCCGATCACTGAGCACCCAGCACCCTGAGCACTGAGCACCCAGCCCCCTGAGCACTGAGCACCCAGCACCCTGAGTACTGAGCACCCAGCACCCCGAGCACTGAGCACCCAGCACCCTGAGTACTGAGCACTGAGCACCCAGCACCCAGAGCACTGAGCACTGAGCACGCCGAGTACTGAGCACCCAGCACCCCGAGCACTGAGCACCCAGCACCCTGAGTACTGAGAACAGATCACCCTGAGTACTGAGCACCCAGCACCCTGAGTACTGAGCCCCCAGCACCCTGAGTACTGAGCACCCAGCACCCCGAGCACTGAGCACCCAGCACCCCGAGTATGAGCACCCAGCACCCTGAGTACTGAGAACCGAGCACCCTGAGTACTGAGCACCCAGCACCCTGAGTACTGAGCCCCAGCACCCTGAGTACTGAGCACCCAGCACGCCGAGCACTGAGCACCCAGCACCGCGAGCACTGAGCACCCAGCACCCTGAGTACTGAGAACCCAGCACCCTGAGTACTGAGCACCCAGCACCCCGAGCACTAAGCACCCTGAGTACTGAGCACCCAGCACCCTGAGTACTGAGCACTAAGCACCCAGAGCACTGGGCACCCAGGACCCCGAGCACGGAGCACCCAGGACCCCGAGCACTGAGTACTGAGCACCTAGCACCCTGAGTACTGAGCACCGAGCTCCCCGAGCACTGAGCACCCTGAGTACTGAGCACCCAGGACCCCGATCACTGAGCACCCAGCACCCTGAGCACTGAGCACCCAGCCCCCTGAGCACTGAGCACCCAGCACCCTGAGTACTGAGCACCCAGCACGCTGAGTACTGAGCACCCAGCACCCCGAGCACTGAGCACCCAGCACCCTGTGTACTGAGCACTGAGCACCCTGAGTACTAAGCACCCAGCACCCTGTGTACTGAGCACCCAGCACCCTGAGCACTGAGCACCCAGCACCCTGAGCACTGAGCACCCAGCACCCTGAGTACTGAGAACCCAGCACCCCAAGCACTGAGCACCGAGCACCGTGAGTACTGAGCACCCAGCACGCTGAGCACTGAGCACCCAACACCCCGAGTACTGAGCACCCAGCACCCTGAGTACTGAGCACCCAGCACCCTGAGTACTGAGCACCCAGCACCCCGAGCACTGAGCACCCAGCACCCTGAGCACTGAGCACCCAGCACCCTGAGTACTGAGCATCAAGCACCCTGAGCACTGAGCACCCAGCACCCTGAGCACTGAGCACCCAGCACCCGGAGTACTGAGCACCCAGCACCCTGAGTACTGAGCACCCAGCACCCCGAGCACTGAGCACCCAGCACCCTGAGCACTGAGCACCCAGCACCCTGAGTACTGAGCATCAAGCACCCTGAGCACTGAGCACCCAGCACCCTGAGTACTGAGCACCCAACGTACTGAGCACCGAGCACCCCGAGGACTGAGCACCCAGCACCCTGAGTACTGAGCACCCAGCACCCCGAGCACTGAGCACCCAGCACCCTGAGTACTGAGCACTGAGCACCCTGAGTACTGAGCACCCAGCACCCCGAGCACTGAGCACCCAGCACCCCGAGCACTGAGCACCCAGCACTGAGCACCCAGCACCCTGAGTACTGAGCACCGAGCACCAAGAGCACTGAGCACCCAGCACCCTGAGTACTGAGCACCGAGCACCCCGAGCACTGAGCACCGGGCACCCCGATCACTGAGCACCCAGCACCCTGAGTACTGAGCACCCAGCACCCTGAGTACCGAGCACTGAGCACTGAGCACCCTGAGCACTGAGCACCCAGCACCCTGAGCACTGAGCACCCAGCATCCTGAGCACTGAGTACTGAGCACCCAGCACCCTGACCACTGAGCACCCAGCACACTGAGCACTGAGCACCCAGCACCCTGAGTACTGAGCACCCAGCACCCCAAACACTGAGCACCGAGCACCCTGAGAACTGAGCACCGAGCACCCTGAGTTCTGAGCACCCAGCACCATGAGTACTGAGCACCGAGCACCCAGAGAACTGAGCAACCTGAGTACTGAGCACCCAGCACCCCAAGAATGAGCACCCAGCACCATGAGTACTGAGCACCGAGCACCCTGAGTACTGAGCACCCAGCAACCTGAGTACTGAGCACCCAGCACCCTGATCACTGAGCACCCAGCACCCTGAGCACTGAGCACCCTGAGCACTGAGTACTGAGCACCGAGCGCCCCGAGAAGTGAGCACCCAGCACCCGGAGTACTGATCACCCAGCACCCTGACTACTGAGCACAGAGCACCCCGAGCACTGAGCACCCAGCAAACTGAGCACTGAGCACCCAGCACCCTGAGTACTGAGCACTGAGCACCCAGCACCCCGAGCACTGAGCACACAGCACGCTGAGTACTGAGCACTGAGCACCCAGCACCCCGAGCACTGAGCACCCAGCACCCTGAGTACGAAGCACTGAGCACCCTGAGTACTGAGCACCCAACAACCTGAGCACTGAACAGACAGCACCCTGAGTACTGAGCACCTCAAGCACTGAGCACAAAGCACCCTGAGTACTGAGCACCGAGCACCCCGAGCACTGAGCACCCAGCACCCCGAGTACTGAGCACCCAGCACCCCGAGCACTGAGCACCCAGCACCCTGAGTACTGAGCACCCAGCACCCTGAGTACTGAGCACCCAGCACCCTGAGCACTGAGCACCCAGAACCCTGAGCACTGAGCACCCAGCACCCTGAACACTGAGCACCCAGCACCCTGAGTACTGAGCACTGAGCACCCAGCACCCCGAGCACTGAGCACCTAGCACCCTGAGTACTAAGCACCCAGCACCCTGAGTACTGAGCACCCAGCACCCTGAGTACTGAGCACCCAGCGTACTGAGCACCGAGCACCCCGAGCACTGAGCACCCAGCACCCTGAGTACTGAGCACCCAGCACCCCGAGCACTGAGCACCCAGCACCCTGAGTACTGAGCACCGAGCACCCTGAGTACTGAGCACCCAGCACCCTGAGTACTGAGCACCCAGCACCCTGAGTACTGAGCACCCAGCGTACTGAGCACCTAGCACCCAGGCCCCAGAGTACTGAGCAACCAGCGCCCTGAGCACTGAGCACCCAGCACCCTGAGTACTGAGCACCCAGCACCCTGAGCACTGAGCACCCAGCACCCTGAGCACTGAGCACCCAGCACCCTGAGCACTGAGCACCCAGCACCCTGAGCACTGAGCACCCAGCACCCTGAGCACTGAGCACCCAGTACCCTGAGTAATGAGCACCCAACGTACTGAGCACCGAGCACCCTGAGCACTGAGCACCCAGCACCCTGAGTACTGAGCACCCAGCACCCTGAGCAATGAACACCCTGAGTACTGAGCACCCAGCACTTTGAGCACTGAGCACCGAGCACCCCGAGCACTGAGCACCCAGCACCCGGAGTACTGAGCACCCAGCACCCTGAGTACTAAGCACCGAGCACCCTGAGTACTGAGCACCCAGCACCCTGAGCACTGAACACACAACACCCTGAGTACTGAGCACCTCGAGAACTGAGCACCCAGCACCCCGAGCACTGAGCACCCAGCACCCTGAGTACTGAGCACCCTGAGTACTGAGCACCCAGCACCCTGAGTACTAAGCACCCAGCACCCTGTGTACTGAGCACCCAGCACCCTGAGCACTGAGCACCCAGCACCCTGAGCACTGAGCACCCAGCACCCTGAGTACTGAGAAGCCAGCACCCCAAGCACTGAGCACCGAGCACCGTGAGTACTGAGCACCCAGCACGCTGAGCACTGAGCACCCAACACCCCGAGTACTGAGCACCCAGCACCCTGAGTACTGAGCACCCAGCACCCTGAGTACTGAGCACCCAGCACCCCGAGCACTGAGCACCCAGCACCCTGAGCACTGAGCACCCAGCACCCTGAGTACTGAGCATCAAGCACCCTGAGCACTGAGCACCCAGCACCCTGAGTACTGAGCACCCAACGTACTGAGCACCGAGCACCCCGAGGTCTGAGCACCCAGCACCCTGAGTACTGAGCACCCAGCACCCCGAGCACTGAGCACCCAGCACCCTGAGTACTGAGCACTGAGCACCCTGAGTACTGAGCACCCAGCACCCCGAGCACTGAGCACCCAGCACCCCGAGCACTGAGCACCAAGCACTGAGCACCCAGCACCCTGAGTACTGAGCACCCTGAGTACTGAGCACCCAGCACCCTTAGTACTGAGCAACCTGAATACTGAGCACCCAGCACCCTGAGCACTGAGCACCCAGCACCCTGAGTACTTAGCACCCAGCACCCTGAGCACTGAGCACCCAGCACCCTGAGTACTGAGCAGGGAGCACCCCGAGCACTGAGCACACAGCACCCTGAGTACTGAGCACTGAGCACGCCGAGTACTGAGCACCCAGCACCCCGAGCACTGAGCACCCAGCACCCTGAGTACTGAGAACAGATCACCCTGAGTACTGAGCACCCAGCACCCTGAGTACTGAGCCCCCAGCACCCTGAGTACTGAGCACCCAGCACCCCGAGCACTGAGCACCCAGCACCCCGAGTATGAGCACCCAGCACCCTGAGTACTGAGAACCGAGCACCCTGAGTACTGAGCACCCAGCACCCTGAGTACTGAGCCCCAGCACCCTGAGTACTGAGCACCCAGCACGCCGAGCACTGAGCACCCAGCAACCCGAGCACTGAGCACCCAGCACCCTGAGTACTGAGAACCCAGCACCCTGAGTACTGAGCACCCAGCACCCCGAGCACTAAGCACCCTGAGTACTGAGCACCCAGCACCCTGAGTACTGAGCACTAAGCACCCAGAGCACTGGGCACCCAGCACCCCGAGCACGGAGCACCCAGGACCCCGAGCACTGAGTACTGAGCACCTAGCACCCTGAGTACTGAGCACCGAGCTCCCCGAGCACTGAGCACCCTGAGTACTGAGCACCCAGGACCCCGATCACTGAGCACCCAGCACCCTGAGCACTGAGCACCCAGCCCCCTGAGCACTGAGCACCCAGCACCCTGAGTACTGAGCACCCAGCACGCTGAGTACTGAGCACCCAGCACCCCGAGCACTGAGCACCCAGCACCCTAAGTACTGAGCACTGAGCACCCAGCACCCAGAGCACTGAGCACCCAGCACCCTGTGTACTGAGCACTGAGCACCCTGAGTACTAAGCACCCAGCACCCTGTGTACTGAGCACCCAGCACCCTGAGCACTGAGCACCCAGCACCCTGAGCACTGAGCACCCAGCACCCTGAGTACTGAGAACCCAGCACCCCAAGCACTGAGCACCGAGCACCGTGAGTACTGAGCACCCAGCACGCTGAGCACTGAGCACCCAACACCCCGAGTACTGAGCACCCAGCACCCTGAGTACTGAGCACCCAGCACCCTGAGTACTGAGCACCCAGCACCGCGAGCACTGAGCACCCAGCACCCTGAGCACTGAGCACCCAGCACCCTGAGTACTGAGCATCAAGCACCCTGAGCACTGAGCACCCAGCACCCTGAGTACTGAGCACCCAACGTACTGAGCACCGAGCACCCCGAGGACTGAGCACCCAGCACCCTGAGTACTGAGCACCCAGCACCCCGAGCACTGAGCACCCAGCACCCTGAGTACTGAGCACTGAGCACCCTGAGTACTGAGCACCCAGCACCCCGAGCACTGAGCACCCAGCACCCCGAGCACTGAGCACCCAGCACTGAGCACCCAGCACCCTGAGTACTGAGCACCGAGCACCAAGAGCACTGAGCACCCAGCACCCTGAGTACTGAGCACCGAGCACCCCGAGCACTGAGCACCGGGCACCCCGATCACTGAGCACCCAGCACCCTGAGTACTGAGCACCCAGCACCCTGAGTACCGAGCACTGAGCACTGAGCACCCTGAGCACTGAGCACCCAGCACCCTGAGCACTGAGCACCCAGCATCCTGAGCACTGAGTACTGAGCACCCAGCACCCTGACCACTGAGCACCCAGCACCCTGAGCACTGAGCACCCAGCACCCTGAGTACTGAGCACCCAGCACCCCAAACACTGAGCACCGAGCACCCTGAGAACTGAGCACCGAGCACCCTGAGTTCTGAGCACCCAGCACCATGAGTACTGAGCACCGAGCACCCAGAGAACTGAGCAACCTGAGTACTGAGCACCCAGCACCCCAAGAATGAGCACCCAGCACCATGAGTACTGAGCACCGAGCACCCTGAGCACTGAGCACCCAGCACCCTGAGTACTGAGCACCAAGCACCCTGAGTACTGAGAACCCAGCACCCTGAGTACTGAGCACCCAGCACCCTGAGTTCTGAGCACCCAGCACCCTGAGCACTGAGCACACTGAGTACTGAGCACCCAGCGTACTGAGCACCTAGCACCCAGCACCCAGAGTACTGAGCAACCAGCACCCTGAGCACTGAGCACCCAGCACCCTGAGTACTGAGCACCCAACACCCTGAGCACTGAGCACCCAGCACCCTGAGCACTGAGCACCCAGCACCCTGAGCACTGAGCACCCAGCACCCTGAGCACTGAGCACCCAGCACCCTGAGCACTGAGCACCCAGTACCCTGAGTAATGAGCACCCAACGTACTGAGCACCGAGCACCCTGAGCACTGAGCACCCAGCACCCTGAGTACTGAGCACCCAGCACCCTGAGCAATGAACACCCTGAGTACTGAGCACCCAGCACTTTGAGCACTGAGCACCGAGCACCCCGAGCACTGAGCACCCAGCACCCGGAGTACTGAGCACCCAGCACCCTGAGTACTAAGCACCGAGCACCCTGAGTACTGAGCACCCAGTACCCTGAGCACTGAACACACAACACCCTGAGTACTGAGCACCTCGAGAACTGAGCACCCAGCACCCCGAGCACTGAGCACCCAGCACCCTGAGTACTGAGCACCCTGAGTACTGAGCACCCAGCACCCTGAGTACTGAGCAACCTGAATACTGAGCACCCAGCTCCCTGAGCACTGAGCACCCAGCACCCTGAGTACTTAGCACCCAGCACCCTGAGCACTGAGCACCCAGCACCCTGAGTACTGAGCAGGGAGCACCCCGAGCACTGAGCACACAGCACCCTGAGTACTGAGCACTGAGCACGCCGAGTACTGAGCACCCAGCACCCCGAGCACTGAGCACCCAGCACCCTGAGTACTGAGAACAGATCACCCTGGGTACTGAGCACCCAGCACCCTGAGTACTGAGCCCCCAGCACCCTGAGTACTGAGCACCCAGCACCCCGAGCACTGAGCACCCAGCACCCCGAGTATGAGCACCCAGCACCCTGAGTACTGAGAACCGAGCACGGTGAGTACTGAGCACCCAGCACCCCGAGCACTGAGCACGCAGCACCCTGAGTACTGAGAACCCAGCACCCTGAGTACTGAGCACCCAGCACCCCGAGCACTATGCACCCTGAGTACTGAGCACCCAGCACCCTGAGTACTGAGCATTAAGCACCCAGAGCACTGGGCACCCAGCACCCCGAGCACAGAGCACCCAGGACCCCGAGCACTGAGTACTGAGCACCTAGCACCCTGAGTACTGAGCACCGAGCTCCCCGAGCACTGAGCACCCTGAGTACTGAGCACCCAGGACCCCGATCACTGAGCACCCAGCACCCTGAGCACTGAGCACCCAGCCCCCTGAGCACTGAGCACCCAGCACCCTGAGTACTGAGCACCCAGCACCCCGAGCACTGAGCACCCAGCACCCTGAGTACTGAGCACTGAGCACCCAACACCCAGAGCACTGAGCACCCAGCACCCTGTGTACTGAGCACTGAGCACCCTGAGTACTAAGCACCCAGCACCCTGTGTACTGAGCACCCAGCACCCTGAGCACTGAGCACCCAGCACCCTGAGCACTGAGCACCCAGCACCCTGAGTACTGAGAACCCAGCACCCCAAGCACTGTGCACCGAGCACCGTGAGTACTGAGCACCCAGCACGCTGAGCACTGAGCACCCAACACCCCGAGTACTGAGCACCCAGCACCCTGAGTACTGAGCACCCAGCACCCTGAGTACTGAGCACCCAGCACCCCGAGCACTGAGCACCCAGCACCCTGAGCACTGAGCACCCAGCACCCTGAGTACTGAGCATCAAGCACCCTGAGCACTGAGCACCCAGCACCCTGAGTACTGAGCACCCAACGTACTGAGCACCGAGCACCCCGAGGACTGAGCACCCAGCACCCTGAGTACTGAGCACCCAGCACCCCGAGCACTGAGCACCCAGCACCCTGAGTACTGAGCACTGAGCACCCTGAGTACTGAGCACCCAGCACCCCGAGCACTGAGCACCCAGCACCCCGAGCACTGAGCACCCAGCACTGAGCACCCAGCACCCTGAGTACTGAGCACCGAGCACCAAGAGCACTGAGCACTCAGCACCCTGAGTACTGAGCACCGAGCACCCCGAGCACTGAGCACCGGGCACCCCGATCACTGAGCACCCAGCACCCTGAGTACTGAGCACCCAGCACCCTGAGTACCGAGCACTGAGCACTGAGCACCCTGAGCACTGAGCACCCAGCACCCTGAGCACTGAGCACCCAGCATCCTGAGCACTGAGTACTGAGCACCCAGCACCCTGACCACTGAGCACCCAGCACCCTGAGCACTGAGCACCCAGCACCCTGAGTACTGAGCACCCAGCACCCCAAACACTGAGCACCGAGCACCCTGAGAACTGAGCACCGAGCACCCTGAGTTCTGAGCACCCAGCACCATGAGTACTGAGCACCGAGCACCCAGAGAACTGAGCAACCTGAGTACTGAGCACCCAGCACCCCAAGAATGAGCACCCAGCACCATGAGTACTGAGCACCGAGCACCCTGAGCACTGAGCACCCAGCACCCTGAGTACTGAGCACCAAGCACCCTGAGTACTGAGAACCCAGCACCCTGAGTACTGAGCACCCAGCACCCTGAGTTCTGAGCACCCAGCACCCTGAGCACTGAGCACACTGAGTACTGAGCACCCAGCACCCTGAGCACTGAGGACCCAGCACCCTGAGTACTGATCACCCAGCACCCTGAGCACTGAGGACCCAGCACCCCGAGCACTGAGTACCCAGCACCCTGAGTACTGAGCGCCCAGCACCCTGAGCACTGAAGACCCAGCACGCCGAGCACTGAGCACCCAGAACGCTGAGTACTGAGCAGTGAGCACCCAGCACCCTGAGTACTGAGCACCCAGCACCCCGAGCACTGAGCACCCAGCACCCCGAACACTGAGCACTGAGCACCCTGAGTACTGAGCACTGAGCACCCTTAGTACTGAGCACCGAGCACCCTGAGTACTGAGCACCCAGCACCCTGAGCACTGAGCACGGAGCACCCCGAGGACTGAGCACCCAGCACCGTGAGCACTGAGCACCCAGCACCTTGAGTACTGAGCACCGAGCACCCTGAGCAATGAGCACCCAGCACCCTAAGTACTGAGCACCCAGCACCCTGAGCACTGAGCACCCAGCCCCCCGAGCACTGAGCACAGAGCACCCTGAGCAATGAGCACCCAGCACCCTGAGTACTGAGCACCCAGCACCCGGAGCACTGAGCACCCACCACCCTGAGTAATGAGCACCCAGCACCCTGAGTTCAGAGCACTGAGCACCCTGAGCAGAGAGCACCCAGCACCCCGAGCATTGAGCACCCAGTACCCTGAGTACTGAGCACCCAGCACCCTGAGTACAGAGCACTGAGCACCCTGAGCAGAGAGCACCCAGCACCCTGAGCATTGAGCACCCAGTACCCTGAGTATTGAGCACCGAGCACCCCGAGCACTGAGCACCCAGCACCCTGAGCACTGAGCACCCTGAGGACTGAGCACCCAGCACCCTGAGTACTGAGCACCCAGCACCCTGAGTACTGAGCACCCTGAGTACTGAGCACCCAGCACCCCGAGCACTGAGCACCCAGCACCCTGAGTACTGAGCACCCTGAGTACTGAGCACCCAGCACCCTGAGTACTGAGCACCCTGAGTACTGAGCACCCAGCACCCTGAGTACTGAGCACCCAGCACCCCGAGCACTAAGCACCCAGCACCCCGAGCACCGAGCACCCAGCACCCGGAGCACTGAGCACCCAGCACCCTGAGCACTGAGCACTGAGCACCCAGCACCCCGAGCACTGAGCACCCAGCACCCTGAGTACTGAGCACCGAGCACCCTGAGTACTGAGCACCCAACACCCTCAGTACTGAGCACCCAGCGTACTGAGCACCGAGCACCCAGCACCCTGAGTACTGAGCACCCAGCACCCTGAGCACTGAGCACACAGCACCCTGAGTACTGAGCACTGAGCACCCCGAGTACTGAGCACCGGGCACCCCTAGCACTAAGCACCCAGCACCCCGAGCACCCAGCACCCTGAGCACTGAGCACCCAGCACCCTGAGCACTGAGCACCCAGCACCCTGAGCACTGAGCACCCAGCACCCTGAGTACTGAGCACCCAACGTACTGAGCACCGAGTACCCTGAGCACTGAGCACCCAGCATCCTGAGTACTGAGCACCGGGCACCCCGAACACTAAGCACCCACCACCCCGAGCACCGAGCACCCAGCACCCTGAGCACTGAGCACCCAGCACCCCGAGCACTGAGCACCAAGCACCCCGAGCACTGAATACCCAGCACCCCGAGCACTGAGCACCCAGCACCCTGAGCAATGAGCACCCAGCGCCCCGAGCACTGAGCACCCAGCACCCCGAGCACTGAGCACCCAGCACCCCGAGCACTGAGCACCCAGCACCCCGAGCACTGAGCACCCAGCACCCGGAGTACTGAGCACCCAGCACCCTGAGTACTGATCACCCAACACCCTGAGCACTGAGCACCCAGCACCCTGAGTACTGAGCACCCAGCACCAAAAGCACAGAGAACCCTGAGTACTGAGCACCCTGCACCCCAAGCACTGAGCACCCTGAGTACTGAGCACCCAGCTCCCTGATTAATGAGCACCCAGCACCCCGAGTACTGAGCACCCAGCACCCTGAGTACTGAGCACCCAACGAACTGAGCACCGAGCACCCGGGGCACTGAGCACCCAGCACCCTGTGTACTGAGCACCCAGCACCCTGAGCAATGAGCACCCTGAGTACTGAGCACCCAGCGCCTTGAGCACTGAGCACCGAGCACCCCGAGCACTGAGCACCCAGCACCCGGAGTCCTGAGCACCCAGCACCCTGAGTACTATGGACCGAGCACCCTGAGTAGTGAGCACCCAGCACCCTGAGCACTGAACACACAGCACCCTGAGTACTGAGCACCTCGAGCACTGAGCACCCAGTACCCTGAGTACTGAGAACCGAGCACCCCGAGCACTGAGCACCCAGCACCGCGAGCACTGAGCACCCAGCACCCCGAGCCCAGAGCACCCAGCACCCTGAGTACTGAGTACCCAGCACCCTGAGTACTGAGCACCCAGCACCCTGAGCACTGAGTACCCAGCACCCGAGTACTGAGCACCCAGCACCCTGAGTACCCAGCACCCAGGGCTCAGTACTCAGTGTGCTCGGTGCTCAGTGCTCGGGGTGCTTGGTGCTCAGTACTCAGGGTGCTGGGTACTCAGTGGTCAGGGTGCTGGGTGCTCAGTACTCAGGGTGCTCAGTGCTCAGTACTCGGGGTGCTTGGTGCTCAGTACTCAGGGTGCTCAGTGCTCAGTGCTCGGGGTGCTGGGTGCTCAGTGCTCGGGGCGCTGGGTGCTCAGTGCTCGGATTGCTGGGTGCTCAGTACTCGCGGTGCTGGGTGCTCAGTGCTCAGGGTGCTCAGTGCTCAGTACTCAATGCTCAGGGTGCTCAGTGCTCAGTGCTCAGGGTGCTGGGTGTTCAGTACTCAGGGTGCTGGGTGCTCAGTGCTCGGGGTGATCGGTGCTCAGTACTCAGGTTGCTGGGTGCTCAGTGCTCGGGGTGCTCGGTGCTCAGTACGTTGGGTGCTCACTACTCAGGGTGCTGGGTGCTCAGTACTCAGGGTGCTGGGTGCTCAGTACTCAGGGTGCTCGGTGCTCAGTACTCAGGGTGCTGGGTGCTCAGTGCTCGGGGTGCTGGGTGCTCAGTACTCAGGGTGCTGGGTGCTCAGTGCTCGGGGTGCTCGGTGCTCAGTGCTCAGGGTGCTGGGTGCTCAGTGCTCGGGGTGCTGGGTGCTCAGTGCTCAGTACTCTGGGTGCTGGGTGCTCAGTGCTCAGGGTGCTGGGTGCGTAGTACTCAGGGTGTTGGTTGCTCAGTGTTCGGGGTGCTGGGTGCTCAGTGCTCAGTACTCAGGGTGCTGGGTGCTCAGTACTCAGGGTGCTGGGTGCTCAGTGCTCAGGGCGCTGGGTGCTCAGTACTCAGGGTGCTGGGTACTCAGTACTCAGGGTGCTGGGTGCTCAGTGCTCGGGGTGCTGGGTGCTCAGTGCTCGGGGTGCTGGGTGCTCAGTGCTCGGGCTGCTCAGTGCTCAGTACTCAGGGTGCTGGGTGCTCAGTGCTCGAGGTGCTCAGTTCTCAGGGTGCTGTGTGTTCAGTGCTCAGGGTGCTGGGTGCTCAGTACTCAGGGTGCTCGGTGCTTAGTACTCAGGGTGCTGGGTGCTCAGTACTCCGGGTGCTGGGTGCTCAGTGCTCGGGGTGCTCGGTGCTCAGTACTCAGTGCTCAGGGTGCTCAGTGCTCAGTGCTCAGGGTGCTGGGTGTTCAGTACTCAGGGTGCTGGGTGCTCAGTACTCAGGGTGCTGGGTGCTCAGTGCTCAGGGTGCTGGGTGCTCAGTACTCGGGGTGCTCGCTGCTCAGTACTCGGGGTGCTGGGTGCTCATTCTCGGGGTGCTGGGTGCTCAGTGCTCAGGGTGCTGGGTGCTCAGTCCTCAGGGTGCTCAGTGCTCAGGGTGCTGGGTGCTCAGTGCTCGGGGTGCTCGGTGCTCAGTACTCAGGGTGCTGAGTGCTCAGTACTCAGGGTGCTGGGTGCTCAGTGCTCAGGGTGCTGGGTGATCAGTGCTCAGGGTGCTGGGTGCTCAGTGCTCAGTGTGCTGGGTGCTCAGTGCTCGGGGTGCTGGATGCTCAGTGCTCAGTGCTCAGGGTGCTGGGTGCTCAGTGCTCAATGCTCAGGGTGCTGGTTGCTCAGTACTCAGGGTGCTGGGTGCTCAGTGCTCAGGGTGCTGGGTGCTCAGTGCTCAGGGTGCTGGGTGCTCAGTACTCAGGGTGCTGGGTGCTCAGTGCTCGGGGTGCTGGATGCTCAGTGCTCAGTGCTCAGGGTGCTGGGTGCTCAGTGCTCAATGCTCTGGGTGCTGGTTGCTCAGTACTCAGGGTGCTGGGTGCTCAGTACTCAAGGTGCTGGGTGCCCAGTGCTCAGGGTGCTGGGTGCACAGACCTCGGGGTGCTCCGTGCTCAGTGATCAGGGTGCTGGGTGCTCAGTACTCAGGGTGCTCGGTGCTCAGTACTCAGGGTTCTCAGTGCTCAGTACTCAGGGTGCTGGGTACTGAGTGCTCAGGGTGCTGGGTGCTCAGTACTCAGGGTGCTCAGTGCTCAGTACTCGGGGTGCTTGGTGCTCAGTACTCAGGGTGCTCAGTGCTCAGTACTCGGGGTGCTGGGTTCTCAGTGCTCGGGGCGCTGGGTGCTCAGTGCTCGGGGTGCTGTGTGCTCAGTACTCGGGGTGCTGGGTGCTCAGTGCTCGGGGTGCTGTGTGCTCAGTACTCAGGGTGCTGGGTGCTCAGTGCTCAGGGTGCTGGGTGCTTAGTACTCAGGGTGCTGGGTGCTCAGTGTTCGGGGTGCTGGGTGCTCAGTGCTCAGTACTCAGGGTGCTGGGTGCTCAGTGCTCAGGGTGCTGGGTGCTCAGTGCTCAGGTTGCTGGGTACTCAGTGCTCAGGGCGCTGGGTGCTCAGTACTCAGGGTGCTGGGTACTCAGTACTCAGGGTGCTGGGTGCTCAGTGCTCGGGGTGCTGGGTGCTCAGTGCTCGGGGTGCTGGGTGCTCAGTGCTCGGGCTGCTCAGTGCTCAGTACTCAGGGTGCTGGGTGCTCAGGGCTCGAGGTGCTCAGTACTCAGGGTGCTGTGTGTTCAGTGCTCAGGGTGCTGTGTGCTCAGTACTCAGGGTGCTCGGTGCTTAGTACTCAGGGTGCTGGGTGCTCAGTACTCCGGGTGCTGTGTGCTCAGTGCTCGGGGTGCTCGGTGCTCAGTACTCAGTGCTCAGGGTGCTCAGTGCTCAGTGCTAAGGGTGCTGGGTGTTCAGTACTCAGGGTGCTGGGTGCTCAGTACTCAGGGTGCTGGGTGTTCAGTGCTCAGGGTGCTGGGTGCTCAGTTCTCGGGGTGCTCGGTGCTCAGTACTCGGGGTGCTGGGTGCTCATTCTCGGGGTGCTGGGTGCTCAGTGCTCAGGGTGCTGGGTGCTCAGTCCTCAGGGTGCTCAGTGCTCAGGGTGCTGGGTGCTCAGTGCTCGGGGTGCTCGGTGCTCAGTACTCAGGGTGCTGAGTGCTCAGTACTCAGGGTGCTGGGTGCTCAGTACTCAGGGTGCTGGGTGCTCAGTGCTCAGGGTGCTGGGTGATCAGTGCTCAGGGTTCTGGGTGCTCAGTGCTCAGTGTGCTGGGTGCTCAGTGCTCGGGGTGCTGGATGCTCAGTGCTCAGTGCTCAGGGTGCTGGGTGCTCAGTGCTCAATGCTCAGGGTGCTGGTTGCTCAGTACTCAGGGTGCTGGGTGCTCAGTGCTCAGGGTGCTGGGTGCTCAGTGCTCAGGGTGCTGGGTGCTCAGTACTCAGGGTGCTGGGTGCACAGTGCTCAGGGTGCTGGGTGCACAGTCCTCGGGGTGCTCCGTGCTCAGTGATCAGGGTGCTGGGTGCTCAGTACTCAGGGTGCTCGGTGCTCAGTACTCAGGGTTCTCAGTGCTCAGTACTCAGGGTGCTGGGTACTCAGTGCTCAGGGTGCTGGGTGCTCAGTACTCAGGGTGCTCAGTGCTCAGTACTCGGGGTGCTTGGTGCTCAGTACTCAGGGTGCTCAGTGCTCAGTACTCGGGGTGCTCAGTGCTCAGTACTCGGGGTGCTTGGTGCTCAGTACTCAGGGTGCTCAGTGCTCAGTACTCGGGGTGCTGGGTTCTCAGTGCTCGGGGCGCTGGGTGCTCAGTGCTCGGGGTGCTGGGTGCTCAGTACTCGGGGTGCTGGGTGCTCAGTGCTCAGGGTGCTCAGTGCTCAGTACTCAGGGTGCTGGGTACTCAGTGCTCAGGGTGCTGGGTGCTCAGTACTCAGGGTGCTCAGTGCTCAGTACTCTGGGTGCTTGGTGCTCAGTACTCAGGGTGCTCAGTGCTCAGTACTCGGGGTGCTGGGTTCTCAGTGCTCGGGGCGCTGGGTGCTCAGTGCTCGGGGTGCTGGGTGCTCAGTACTCGGGGTGCTGGGTGCTCAGTGCTCAGGGTGCTCAGTGCTCAGTACTCAGTGCTCAGGGTGCTCAGTGCTCAGTGCTCAGGGTGCTGGGTGTTCAGTACTCAGGGTGCTGGGTGCTCAGTAGTCAGGGTGCTGGGTGCTCAGTACTCAGGGTGCTGGGTACTCAGTGCTCGGGGCGCTGGGTGCTCAGTGCTCGGGGTGCTCGGAGCTCAGTACTCAGGGTGCTGGGTGCTCAGTACTCAGGGTGCTGGGTGCTCAGTGCTCGGGGTGCCCGGTGCTCAGTGCTCGGGGTGATCGGTGCTCAGTACTCAGGGAGCTGGGTGATCAGTACTCAGGGTGCTCGGTGCTCAGTACGTTGGGTGCTCAGTGCTCAGGTTGCTGGGTGCTCAGTGCTCAGGGTGCTGGGTGCCCAGTGCTCAGGGTGTTTCATGCTCAGTACTCAGGGTGCTGGGTGCTCAGTGCTCAGGGTGCTGGGTGCTCAGTGCTCGGGGTGCTGGGTGCTCAGTACTCAGGGTGCTGGGTGCTCAGTGCTCGGTGTGCTGGGTGCTCAGTGCTCAGGGTGCTGGGTGCTCAGTACTCTGGATGCTGGGTGCTCAGTACTCCGGGTGCTGGGTGCTCAGTACTCAGGGTGCTGGGTGCTCAGTACTCAGGGTGCTGGGTGCTCAGTACTCGGATGCTGGGTGCTCAGTGCTCAGGGTGCTGGGTGCTCAGTGCTCGGGATGCTGGGTGCTCAGTGCTCAGTACTCAGGGTGCTGGGTGCTCAGTGCTCAGGGTGCTGTGTGCTCAGTGCTCAGGGTGCTGGGTGCTCAGTGCTCAGGGTGCTGGGTACTCAGTACTCAGGGTGCTCGGTGCTCAGTACGTTGGGTGCTCAGTGCTCAGGTTGCTGGGTGCTCAGTGCTCAGGGTGCTGGGTGCCCAGTGCTCAGTGTGCTTGATGCTCAGTACTCAGGGTGCTGTGTGTTCAGTGCTCAGGGTGCTGGGTGCTCAGTACTCCGGGTGCTGGGTGCTCAGTGCTCGCAGTGCTCGGTGCTCAGTGCTCAAGGTGCTGGGTGCTCAGTACTCAGGGTGCTCATTGCTCAGGGTGCTGGGTGCTCAGTACTCAGGGTGCTGGGTGCTCAGTGCTCAGGGTGCTCGGTGCACAGTACGTTGGGTGCTCATTATTCAGGGTGCTGGGTGCTCAATACTCAGTGTGCTCAGTGCTCAGTACTCAGGGTGCTGGGTGCTCAGTGCTCGGGGTGCTGGGTGCTCATTAATCAGGGTGCTGGGTGCTCAGTACTCACGGTGCTCAGTGCTTGGGGTGCTGGGTGCTCAGTACTCAGGGTGCTCAGTGCTTGGGGTGCTGGGTGCTCAGTACTCAGGGTGCTGGGTGCTCATTGCTCAGGGTGCTGGGTGCTCAGTACTCAGGGTGCTGTGTGCTCAGTACTCAGGGTGCTGGGTGCTCAGTGCTCGGGGTGCTGGGTGCTCAGTGCTCGGGGTGCTGGGTGCTCAGTGCTCGGGGTGCTGGGTGCTCAGTGCTCGGTTTGCTGGGTGCTCAGTGCTCAGGGTGCTGGGTGCTCAGTACTCAGGGTGCTGAGTGCTCAGTGCTCAGGGTGCTGGGTGCTCAGTGCTCAGGGTGCTGGGTGCTCAGTTCTCAGTGTGCTTGGTGCTCAGTGCTCAGGGTGCTGGGTGCTCAGTGCTCAGGGTGCTGGGTGCTCGGTGCTCGGGGTGCTGGGTGCTTAGTGCTCGGGGTGCCCGGTGCTCAGAACTCGGGGTGCTCAGTGCTCAGTACTCAGGATGCTGGGTGCTCAGTGCTCAGGGTGCTGGGTGCTCAGTACTCACGGTGCTGGGTGCTCAGTACTCAGGGTGCTGGGTGCTCAGTACTCAGGGTGCTGGGTGCTCAGTGCTCAGGGTGCTGGGTGCTCAGTACTCAGGGTGCTGGGTGCTCAGTGCTCAGGGGGCTGGGTGCTCAGTATTCAGGGTGCTCAGTACTCAGGGTACTGGGTGCTCAGTACTCAGGGTGCTCAGTACTCAGGGTGCTGGGTGCTCAGTGCTCGGGGTGCTGGGTGCTCAGTGCTCAGGGTCCTGTGTGCTCAGTACTCAGGGTGCTGGTTGCTTAGTACTCCTGGTGCTCAGTGCTCAGTACACAGGGTGCTGGGTGCTCAGTGCTCGGGGTGCTGGGTGCTCAGTGCTCAGTACTCAGGGTGCTGGGTGCTCAGTGCTCGGGGTCCTGGGTGTTCAGTACTCAGCGTGCTGGGTGCTCAGTACTCAGGGTGCTGGGTGCTCAGTGCTCAGGGTGCTGTGTGCTCAGTGCTCAGGGTGCTGGGTGCTCAGTGATCGGGGTGGTGGGTGCTCAGTACTCAGGGTGATCAGTGCTCGGGGAGCTCGGTGCTCAGTACACAGGGTGCTGTGTGCTCAGTACTCAGTGCTCGGGGTACTGGGTGCTCCGTGCTCGGGGTGCGGGGTGCTCAGTGCTCGGGGTGCTGGGTGCTCAGTACTCAGGGTGCTGGGGCTCAGTACTCAGGGTGCTGTGTGCTCAGTACTGAGGGTGCTCGCTTCTCAGTACTCAGGGTGCTGGGTGCTCATTCTCGGGGTGCTGGGTGCTCAGTACTCAGGGTGATCTGTTCTCAGTACTCAGGGTGCTGGGTGCCCAGGGCTCGGGGTGCTGGGTGCTCAGTACTCAGGGTGCTGGGGGCTCAGTACTCAGGGTGCTGGGTGCTCAGTACTCAGGGTGATCTGTTCTCAGTACTCAGGGTGCTGGGTGCTCAGTGCTCGGGGTGCTGGGTGCTCAGAACTCGGGGTGCTCAGTGCTCAGTACTCAGGGTGCTGGGTGCTCAGTGCTCGGGTTGCTCGGTGCTCAGTACTCAGGGTGCTGGGTGCTCAGTGCTCGGGGTGCTGGTTGCTCAGCACTCAGGGTGCTGGGTGCTCAGTGCTCAGGGTGCAGGGTGCTCAGTACTCAGGGTGCTCAGTACTCAGGGTGCTGGGTGCTCAGTGCTCGGGGTGCTGGTTGCTCAGTGCTCGGGGTGCTGGGTGCTCAGTGCTCAGGGTTATCAGTGCTCAGTACTCAGGATGCTGGGTGCTCAGTACTCAAGGTGCTTGGTGCTCAGTACTCAGGGTGCTGGGTGCTCAGTCCTCAGGGTGCTCAGTGCTCAGGGTGCTGGGTGCTCAGTGCTCGGGGTGCTCGGTGCTCAGTACTCAGGGTGCTGAGTGCTCAGTACTCAGGGTGCTGGGTGCTCAGTACTCAGGGTGCTGGGTGCTCAGTGCTCGGGTTGCTGGGTGCTCAGTGCTCAGGGTGCTCAGTGCTCAGTACTCAGGGTGCTGGGTGGTCAGTACTCAGGGTGCTGGGTGCTCAGTGTTCGGGGTACTGGGTGCTCAGAACTCAGGGTGCTGGGTGCTCAGTACTCAGGGTGCTGGGTGCTCAGTGCTCGGGGTGCTGGGTGCTCAGTTCTCAGGGTGCTGGGTGCTCAGTACTTAGGGTGCTGGGTGCTCAGTGTTCGGGGTGCTCGGTGCTCAGTACTCAAGGTGCTGGGTGCTCAGTGCTCACGGTGGTGGGTGCTCAGTGCTCGGGGTGCTGGGTGCTCAGTGCTCGGGGTGCTGGGTGCTCAGTACTCAGGGTGCTGGGTGCTCAGTGCTCAGGGTGCTCAGTACTCAGGGTGCTGGTTGCTCAGTGCTCGGGGTGCTGGGTGCTCAGTGCTCAGGGTGATCAGTGCTCAGTACTCAGGATGCTGGGTGCTCAGTACTCAGGGTGCTGGCTGCTCAGTACTCAGGGTGCTGGGTGCTCAGTCCTCAGGGTGCTCAGTGCTCAGGGTGCTGGGTGCTCAATGCTCGGGGTGCTGGGTGCTCAGTGCTCAGTGCTCAGGGTGCTGGGTGCTCAGTGCTCAGGGTGCTGGGTGTTCA
The DNA here is from genome assembly GCF_018167655.1 of Microtus oregoni. NCBI lineage: Eukaryota > Metazoa > Chordata > Mammalia > Rodentia > Cricetidae > Microtus > Microtus oregoni. The sequence continues at coordinate 9,162,850 of NW_024543811.1, read as the reverse complement.
GTACTCAGGGTGCTGGGTGCTCAGTACTCAGGGTCCTGGGTGCTCAGTGCTCAGTGTGCTGGGTGCTCAGTGCTGAGGATGCTGGGTGCTCAGTACTCAGGGTGCTGGGTGCTCAGTTCTCAGGGTGCTGGGTGCACAGTGCTCGGGGTGCTCGGTGCTCAGTGCTCGGGGTGCTGGGTGCTCAGTACTCAGGGTGCTGGGTGCTCAGTGCTCGGGGTGCTGGGTGCTCAGTGCTCGGGGTGCTGGGTGCTCAGTACTCAGGGTGCAGGGTGCTCAGTACTCAGGGTTCTCAGTGCTCAGTACACAGGGTGCTGAGTGCTCAGTGCTCGGGTTGCTGGGTGCTCAGTGCTCAGTACTCAGGGTGCTGGGTGCTCAGTGCTCGGGGTGCTGGGTGCTCAGTGCTCGGGGTGCTCGGTGCTCAGTACTCAGGGTTCTCAGTGCTCAGTGCTCAGGGTGCTGGGTGCTCAGTACTCAGGGTGCTCAGTGCTCAGAACTCGGGGTGCTGGGTACTCAGTACTCAGGGTGCTCAGTGCTCAGTACTCGGGGTGCTGGCTGCTCAGTGCTCAGGGTGCTCAGTGCTCAGTGCTCGGGGTGCTGGGTGCTCAGTGCTCGGGGTGCTGGGTGCTCAGTGCTCAGAGTGCTGGGTGCTCAGTACTCAGGTTGCTGGGTGCACAGTGCTCACGGTGCTGGGTGCTCAGTACTCATGGTGCTGGGTACTCCGTGGTCAGGGTGCTCATTCTCGGGGTGCTGGGTGCTCAGTACTCAGGGTGCTGGGTGCTCAGTGCTCGGGGTGCTGGGTGCTCAGTGCTCGGGGTGCTCGGTGCTCAGTACTCAGGGTGCTGGGTGCTCAGTACTCAGGGTGCTCAGTGCTCAGTACTCGGGGTGCTGGGTGCTCAGTACTCAAGTTGCTCAGTGCTCAGTACTCGGGGTGCTGGGTGCTCAGTGCTCAGAGTGCTCAGTGCTCAGTGCTCAGGGTGCTGGGTGCTCAGTACTCCGGGTGCTCGGTGCTCAGTACACAGGGTGCTGGGTGCTCAGTGCTCGGTTTGCTGGGTGCTCAGTACTCAGGGGGCTGGGTGCTCAGTGCTCAGTACTCAGCGTGGTGGGTGCTCAGTGCTCAGAGTGGTAGGTGCTCAGTACTCAGGGTGCTGGGTGCTCAGTGCTCAGTGCTCAGGGTGCTCCGTGTTCAGGGTGCTGGGTGCTCAGGGTGCTGGGTGCTCAGGGTGCTGGGTGCTCAGTGCTCGGGTTGCTGGGTGCTCAGTGCTCAGGTTGCTGGGTGCTCAGTGCTCATTGCTCAGGGTGCTCCGTGCTCAGGGTGCTCGGTGCTCAGGGTGCTGGGTGCTCAGGGTGCTGGGTGCTCAGAGCTCGGGGTGCTTGCTGCTCAGTGCTCAGGGTGCTCGGTGCTCAGTACTCAGGGTGCTGGGTGCTCAGTGCTCGGGGTGCTGGGTGCTCAGTACTCAGGGTCCTGGGTACACAGTGCTCAGGGTGCTGGGTGCTCAGTGCTCGGGGTGCTGGGTGCTCAGTACTCAGGGTGCTGGGTGCTCAGTGCAAGGGGTGCTGGGTGCTCAGTACTCCGGGTGCTGTGTGCTCAGTGCAAGGGGTGCTGGGTGCTCAGTGCTCAGGGTGCTGGGTGCTCAGTGCTCGGGGTGCTCAGTACTCAGTGCTCAGGATGCTGGGTGCTCAGTACTCAGGGTGCTGGGTGCTCAGTACTCAGGGTGCTGGGTGCTCAGTACTCAGGGTGCTGGGTGCTCAGTGCTCAGGGTGCTGGGTGCTCAGTGCTCGGGCTGCTGGTTGCTCAGTACTCGGGGAGCGGGGTGCTCAGTTCTCAGGGTGCTGGGTCTCAGTGCACGGGGTACTCCGTACTCAGTGCTCAGTACACAGGGTGCTGAGTGCTCAGTGCTCGGGGTGCTGGGTGCTCAGTGCTCAGGGTGCTCGGTGCTCAGTACTCAGGGTGCTGGGTGCTCAGTGCTCGGGGTGCTGGGTGCTCAGTACTCAGGGTCCTGGGTGCTCAGTGCTCAGGGTGCTGGGTGCTCAGTGCTCGGGGTGCTGGGTGCTCAGTACTCAGGGTGCTGCGTGCTCAGTACTCCGGGTGCTGGGTGCTCAGTGCAAGGGGTGCTGCGTGCTCAGTGCTCAGGGTGCTGGGTGCTCAGTGCTTGGGCTGCTCAGTACTCAGTGCTCAGGATGCTGGGTGATCAGTACTCAGGGTGCTGGGTGCTCAGTTCTCAGGGTGCTGCGTGCACAGTGCTCGGGGTGCTCGTTGCTCAGTGCTCTGTGTGCTGGGTGCTCAGTGCTCGGGGTGCTGGGTGCTCAGTGCTCGGGGTGCTGGGTGCTCAGTACTCAGGGTGCTGGATGCTCAGTGCTCGGGGTGCTGGGTGCTCAGTGCTCGGGCTGCTGGGTGCTCAGTACTCGGGTTGCTGGGTGCTCAGTGCTCAGGGTGCTGGGTCTCAGTGCACGGGGTACTGGGTACTCAGTGCTCAGTACACAGGGTGCTGAGTGCTCAGTGCTCGGGGTGCTGGGTGCTCAGTGCTCAGTACTCAGGGTGCTGGGTGCTCAGTGCTCGGGGTGCTGGGTGCTCAGTACTCAGGGTCCTGGGTGCACAGTGCTTAGGGTGCTGGGTGCTCAGTGCTCGGGGTCCTGGGTGCTCAGTACTCAGGGTGCTGGGTGCTCAGTGCAAGGGGTGCTGGGTGCTCAGTACTCCGGGTGCTGGGTGCTCAGTGCAAGGGGTGCTGGGTGCTCAGTGCTCAGGGTGCTGGGTGCTCAGTGCTCGGGGTGCTCAGTACTCAGTGCTCAGGATGCTGGGTGCTCAGTACTCAGGGTGCTGGGTGCTCAGTACTCAGGGTGCTGGGTGCTCAGTGCTCGGGGTGCTCGTTGCTCAGTGCTCGGGGTGCTGGGTGCTCAGTGCTCGGGCTGCTGGTTGCTCAGTACTCGGGGAGCGGGGTGCTCAGTGCTCAGGGTGCTGGGTCTCAGTGCACGGGGTACTCCGTACTCAGTGCTCAGTTCACAGGGTGCTGAGTGCTCAGTGCACGGGGTGCTGGGTGCTCAGTGCTCAGTACTCAGGGTGCTGGGTGCTCAGTGCTCGGGGTGCTGGGTGGTCAGTGCTCGGGGTGCTCGGTGCTCAGTACACAGGGTTCTCAGTGCTCAGTGCACAGGGTGCTGGGTGCTCAGTACTCAGGCTGCTCAGTGCTCAGTACTCGGGGTGCTGGGTGCTCAGTACTCAGGGTGCTCATTGCTCAGTACTCGGGGTGCTGGGTGGTCTGTGCTCAGGGTGCTCAGTGCTCAGTGCTCGGGGTGCTGGGTGCTCAGTGCTCGGGGTGCTCAGTACTCAGTGCTCAGAGTGCTGGGTGCTCAGTACTCAGGTTGCTGGGTGTTCAGTGCTCAGGGTGCTGGGTGCTCAGTACTCAGGGTGCTGGGTGCTCAGTACTCAGGGTGCTGGGTGCTCAGTGCTCAGGGTGCTCGGTGCTCAGTACTCATGGTGCTGGGTACTCAGTGCTCAGGGTGCTCATTCTCGGGTTGCTGGGTGCTCAGTACTAAGGGTGCTGGGTGCTCAGTACTCAGGGTGCTCAGTGCTCGGGGAGCTCGGTGCTCAGTACTCAGGGTGCTGGGTGCTCAGTGCTCGGGGTGCTCGGTGCTCAGTACTCAGGGTTCTCAGTGCTCAGTGCGCAGGGTATTTGGTGCTCAGTACTCATGGTGCTCAGTGCTCAGTACTCGGGGTGCTCAGTGCTTAGTACTCGGCGTGCTCGGTGCTCAGTGCTCAGGGTGCTCAGTGCTCAGTGCTCGGGGTGCTGGGTGCTCAGTTCTCGGGGTGCTCGGTGCTCAGTACTCGGGGTGCTGGGTGCTCAGTGCTCAGGGTGCTGGGTGCTCAGTGCTCGGGGTGCTGGGTGCTCAGTGCTCAGGGTGCTGGGTGCTCAGTCCTCGGGGTGCTCTGTGCTCAGTGATCAGGGTGCTGGGTGCTCAGTCCTCGGGGTACTCCGTGCTCAGTGCTCGGGGTGCTGGGTGCTCAGTACTCAGGGTGCTGGGTGCTCAGTACTCAGCTTGATCAGTGCTCAAGGTGCTGGGTGCTCAGTGCTCGGGGTGCTCGGTTCTCAGTACTCAGAGTGCTGGGTGCTCAGTGCTCGGGGTGCTGGATGCTCAGTGCTCAGGGTGCTGGGTGCTCAGTACTCAGGGTGCTGGGTGCTAAGTGCTCGGGGTGCTGGGTGCACAGTACTCATGGTGCTCCGTGCTCAGTACTCAGGGTGCTGGGTGCTCAGTGCTCGGGATGCTCGGTGCTCAGTACTCAGGGTGCTGGGTGCTCAGTGCTCGGGGTGCTTGGTGCTCAGTACTCAGGGTGCTGGGTTCTCAGTGCTCGGGGTGCTTGGTGCTCAGTGCTCGGGGTGCTCGGTGCTCAGTACTCAGGGTGCTGGGTGCTCAATGCTCGGGGTGCTGGGTGCTCAGTACTCAGGGTCCTGGGTGCTCAGTGCTCAGGGTGCTGGGTGCTCAGTACTCAGGGTGCTGGGTGCTCAGTTCTCAGGGTGCTGGGTGCTCAGTGCTCAGGGTGCTGGGTGCTCAGCGCTCAGGGTGCTGGGTACTCAGTGCTCAGGGTGCTGGGTGCTCAGTACTCAGGGTGCTCAGTGCTCAGTACTCAGGGTGCTGTGTGTTCAGTGCTCAGGGTGCTGGGTGCACAGTGCTCGGGGTGCTCGGTGCTCAGTGCTCGGGGTGCTGGGTGCTCAGTACTCAGGGTGCTGGGTGCTCAGTGCTCGGGGTGCTGGGTGCTCAGTGCTCGGGGTGCTGGGTGCTCAGTACTCAGGGTGCAGGGTGCTCAGTACTCAGGGTTCTCAGTGCTCAGTACACAGGGTGCTGAGTGCTCAGTGCTCGGGTTGCTGGGTGCTCAGTGCTCAGTACTCAGGGTGCTGGGTGCTCAGTGCTCGGGGTGCTGGGTGCTCAGTGCTCGGGGTGCTCGGTGCTCAGTACTCAGGGTTCTCAGTGCTCAGTGCTCAGGGTGCTGGGTGCTCAGTACTCAGGGTGCTCAGTGCTCAGAACTCGGGGTGCTGGGTACTCAGTACTCAGGGTGCTCAGTGCTCAGTACTCGGGGTGCTGGCTGCTCAGTGCTCAGGGTGCTCAGTGCTCAGTGCTCGGGGTGCTGGGTGCTCAGTGCTCGGGGTGCTGGGTGCTCAGTGCTCAGAGTGCTGGGTGCTCAGTACTCAGGTTGCTGGGTGCACAGTGCTCACGGTGCTGGGTGCTCAGTACTCATGGTGCTGGGTACTCCGTGGTCAGGGTGCTCATTCTCGGGGTGCTGGGTGCTCAGTACTCAGGGTGCTGGGTGCTCAGTGCTCGGGGTGCTGGGTGCTCAGTGCTCGGGGTGCTCGGTGCTCAGTACTCAGGGTGCTGGGTGCTCAGTACTCAGGGTGCTCAGTGCTCAGTACTCGGGGTGCTGGGTGCTCAGTACTCAAGTTGCTCAGTGCTCAGTACTCGGGGTGCTGGGTGCTCAGTGCTCAGAGTGCTCAGTGCTCAGTGCTCAGGGTGCTGGGTGCTCAGTACTCCGGGTGCTCGGTGCTCAGTACACAGGGTGCTGGGTGCTCAGTGCTCGGTTTGCTGGGTGCTCAGTACTCAGGGGGCTGGGTGCTCAGTGCTCAGTACTCAGCGTGGTGGGTGCTCAGTGCTCAGAGTGGTAGGTGCTCAGTACTCAGGGTGCTGGGTGCTCAGTGCTCAGTGCTCAGGGTGCTCCGTGTTCAGGGTGCTGGGTGCTCAGGGTGCTGGGTGCTCAGGGTGCTGGGTGCTCAGTGCTCGGGTTGCTGGGTGCTCAGTGCTCAGGTTGCTGGGTGCTCAGTGCTCATTGCTCAGGGTGCTCCGTGCTCAGGGTGCTCGGTGCTCAGGGTGCTGGGTGCTCAGGGTGCTGGGTGCTCAGAGCTCGGGGTGCTTGCTGCTCAGTGCTCAGGGTGCTCGGTGCTCAGTACTCAGGGTGCTGGGTGCTCAGTGCTCGGGGTGCTGGGTGCTCAGTACTCAGGGTCCTGGGTACACAGTGCTCAGGGTGCTGGGTGCTCAGTGCTCGGGGTGCTGGGTGCTCAGTACTCAGGGTGCTGGGTGCTCAGTGCAAGGGGTGCTGGGTGCTCAGTACTCCGGGTGCTGTGTGCTCAGTGCAAGGGGTGCTGGGTGCTCAGTGCTCAGGGTGCTGGGTGCTCAGTGCTCGGGGTGCTCAGTACTCAGTGCTCAGGATGCTGGGTGCTCAGTACTCAGGGTGCTGGGTGCTCAGTACTCAGGGTGCTGGGTGCTCAGTACTCAGGGTGCTGGGTGCTCAGTGCTCAGGGTGCTGGGTGCTCAGTGCTCGGGCTGCTGGTTGCTCAGTACTCGGGGAGCGGGGTGCTCAGTTCTCAGGGTGCTGGGTCTCAGTGCACGGGGTACTCCGTACTCAGTGCTCAGTACACAGGGTGCTGAGTGCTCAGTGCTCGGGGTGCTGGGTGCTCAGTGCTCAGGGTGCTCGGTGCTCAGTACTCAGGGTGCTGGGTGCTCAGTGCTCGGGGTGCTGGGTGCTCAGTACTCAGGGTCCTGGGTGCTCAGTGCTCAGGGTGCTGGGTGCTCAGTGCTCGGGGTGCTGGGTGCTCAGTACTCAGGGTGCTGCGTGCTCAGTACTCCGGGTGCTGGGTGCTCAGTGCAAGGGGTGCTGCGTGCTCAGTGCTCAGGGTGCTGGGTGCTCAGTGCTTGGGCTGCTCAGTACTCAGTGCTCAGGATGCTGGGTGATCAGTACTCAGGGTGCTGGGTGCTCAGTTCTCAGGGTGCTGCGTGCACAGTGCTCGGGGTGCTCGTTGCTCAGTGCTCTGTGTGCTGGGTGCTCAGTGCTCGGGGTGCTGGGTGCTCAGTGCTCGGGGTGCTGGGTGCTCAGTACTCAGGGTGCTGGATGCTCAGTGCTCGGGGTGCTGGGTGCTCAGTGCTCGGGCTGCTGGGTGCTCAGTACTCGGGTTGCTGGGTGCTCAGTGCTCAGGGTGCTGGGTCTCAGTGCACGGGGTACTGGGTACTCAGTGCTCAGTACACAGGGTGCTGAGTGCTCAGTGCTCGGGGTGCTGGGTGCTCAGTGCTCAGTACTCAGGGTGCTGGGTGCTCAGTGCTCGGGGTGCTGGGTGCTCAGTACTCAGGGTCCTGGGTGCACAGTGCTTAGGGTGCTGGGTGCTCAGTGCTCGGGGTCCTGGGTGCTCAGTACTCAGGGTGCTGGGTGCTCAGTGCAAGGGGTGCTGGGTGCTCAGTACTCCGGGTGCTGGGTGCTCAGTGCAAGGGGTGCTGGGTGCTCAGTGCTCAGGGTGCTGGGTGCTCAGTGCTCGGGGTGCTCAGTACTCAGTGCTCAGGATGCTGGGTGCTCAGTACTCAGGGTGCTGGGTGCTCAGTACTCAGGGTGCTGGGTGCTCAGTGCTCGGGGTGCTCGTTGCTCAGTGCTCGGGGTGCTGGGTGCTCAGTGCTCGGGCTGCTGGTTGCTCAGTACTCGGGGAGCGGGGTGCTCAGTGCTCAGGGTGCTGGGTCTCAGTGCACGGGGTACTCCGTACTCAGTGCTCAGTTCACAGGGTGCTGAGTGCTCAGTGCACGGGGTGCTGGGTGCTCAGTGCTCAGTACTCAGGGTGCTGGGTGCTCAGTGCTCGGGGTGCTGGGTGGTCAGTGCTCGGGGTGCTCGGTGCTCAGTACACAGGGTTCTCAGTGCTCAGTGCACAGGGTGCTGGGTGCTCAGTACTCAGGCTGCTCAGTGCTCAGTACTCGGGGTGCTGGGTGCTCAGTACTCAGGGTGCTCATTGCTCAGTACTCGGGGTGCTGGGTGGTCTGTGCTCAGGGTGCTCAGTGCTCAGTGCTCGGGGTGCTGGGTGCTCAGTGCTCGGGGTGCTCAGTACTCAGTGCTCAGAGTGCTGGGTGCTCAGTACTCAGGTTGCTGGGTGTTCAGTGCTCAGGGTGCTGGGTGCTCAGTACTCAGGGTGCTGGGTGCTCAGTACTCAGGGTGCTGGGTGCTCAGTGCTCAGGGTGCTCGGTGCTCAGTACTCATGGTGCTGGGTACTCAGTGCTCAGGGTGCTCATTCTCGGGTTGCTGGGTGCTCAGTACTAAGGGTGCTGGGTGCTCAGTACTCAGGGTGCTCAGTGCTCGGGGAGCTCGGTGCTCAGTACTCAGGGTGCTGGGTGCTCAGTGCTCGGGGTGCTCGGTGCTCAGTACTCAGGGTTCTCAGTGCTCAGTGCGCAGGGTATTTGGTGCTCAGTACTCATGGTGCTCAGTGCTCAGTACTCGGGGTGCTCAGTGCTTAGTACTCGGCGTGCTCGGTGCTCAGTGCTCAGGGTGCTCAGTGCTCAGTGCTCGGGGTGCTGGGTGCTCAGTTCTCGGGGTGCTCGGTGCTCAGTACTCGGGGTGCTGGGTGCTCAGTGCTCAGGGTGCTGGGTGCTCAGTGCTCGGGGTGCTGGGTGCTCAGTGCTCAGGGTGCTGGGTGCTCAGTCCTCGGGGTGCTCTGTGCTCAGTGATCAGGGTGCTGGGTGCTCAGTCCTCGGGGTACTCCGTGCTCAGTGCTCGGGGTGCTGGGTGCTCAGTACTCAGGGTGCTGGGTGCTCAGTACTCAGCTTGATCAGTGCTCAAGGTGCTGGGTGCTCAGTGCTCGGGGTGCTCGGTTCTCAGTACTCAGAGTGCTGGGTGCTCAGTGCTCGGGGTGCTGGATGCTCAGTGCTCAGGGTGCTGGGTGCTCAGTACTCAGGGTGCTGGGTGCTAAGTGCTCGGGGTGCTGGGTGCACAGTACTCATGGTGCTCCGTGCTCAGTACTCAGGGTGCTGGGTGCTCAGTGCTCGGGATGCTCGGTGCTCAGTACTCAGGGTGCTGGGTGCTCAGTGCTCGGGGTGCTTGGTGCTCAGTACTCAGGGTGCTGGGTTCTCAGTGCTCGGGGTGCTTGGTGCTCAGTGCTCGGGGTGCTCGGTGCTCAGTACTCAGGGTGCTGGGTGCTCAATGCTCGGGGTGCTGGGTGCTCAGTACTCAGGGTCCTGGGTGCTCAGTGCTCAGGGTGCTGGGTGCTCAGTGCTCGGGGTGCTGGGTGCTCAGTACTCAGGGTGCTGCGTGCTCAGTACTCCGGGTGCTGGGTGCTCAGTGCAAGGGGTGCTGGGTGCTCAGTGTTCAGGGTGCTGGGTGCTCAGTGCTCGGGGTGCTCAGTACTCAGTGCTCAGGATGCTGGGTGCTCAGTACTCAGGGTGCTGGGTGCTCAGTTCTCAGGGTGCTGGGTGCACAGTGCTCGGGGTGCTCGTTGCTCAGTGCTCGGTGTGCTGGGTGCTCAGTGCTCGGGGTGCTGGGTGCTCAGTGCTCGGGGTGCTGGGTGCTCAGTACTCAGGGTGCTGGGTGCTCAGTGCTCGGGGTGCTGGGTGCTCAGTGCTCGGGCTGCTGGGTGCTCAGTACTCGGGTTGCTGGGTGCTCAGTGCTCAGGGTGCTGGGTCTCAGTGCACGGGGTACTGGGTACTCAGTGCTCAGTACACAGGGTGCTGAGTGCTCAGTGCTCGGGGTGCTGGGTGCTCAGTGCTCAGTACTCAGGGTGCTGGGTGCTCAGTGCTCGGGGTGCTTGGTGCTCAGTACTCAGGGTCCTGGGTGCACAGTGCTTAGGGTGCTGGGTGCTCAGTGCTCGGGGTCCTGGGTGCTCAGAACTCAGGGTGCTGGGTGCTCAGTGCAAGGGGTGCTGGGTGCTCAGTACTCCGGGTGCTGGGTGCTCAGTGCAAGGGGTGCTGGGTGCTCAGTGCTCAGGGTGCTGGGTGCTCAGTGCTCGGGGTGCTCAGTACTCAGTGCTCAGGATGCTGGGTGCTCAGTACTCAGGGTGCTGGGTGCTCAGTACTCAGGGTGCTGGGTGCTCAGTGCTCGGGGTGCTCGTTGCTCAGTGCTCGGGGTGCTGGGTGCTCAGTGCTCAGGGTGCTGGGTGCTCAGTGCTCGGCGTGCTGGGTGCTCAGTACTCAGGGTGCTGGGTGCTCAGTGCTCGGGGTGCTGTGTGCTCAGTGCTCGGGCTGCTGGTTGCTCAGTACTCGGGGTGCTGGGTACTCAGTGCTCAGGGTGCTGTGTCTCAGTGCACGGGGTACTCCGTACTCAGTGCTCAGTACACAGGGTGCTGAGTGCTCAGTGCTCGGGGTGCTGGGTGCTCAGTGCTCAGTACTCAGGGTGCTGGGTGCTCAGTCCTCGGGGTGCTGGGTGCTCAGTGCTTGGGGTGCTCGGTGCTCAGTACTCAGGGTTCTCAGTGCTCAGTGCTCAGGGTGCTGGGTGCTCAGTACTCAGGGTGCTCAGTGCTCAGTACTCGGGGTGCTGGGTGCTCAGTACTCAGGGTGCTCATTGCTCAGTACTCGGGGTGCTGGGTGCTCAGTGCTCAGGGTTCTCAGTGCTCAGTGCTCAGGTTGCTGGGTGCTCAGTACTCAGGGTGCTGGGTGCTCAGTACTCAGGGTGCTGGGTGCTCAGTGCTCAGGGTGCTCGGTGCTCAGTACTCATGGTGCTGGGTACTCAGTGCTCAGGGTGCTCATTCTCGGGGTGCTGGGTGCTCAGTACTAAGGGTGCTGGGTGCTCAGTACTCAGGGTGCTCAGTGCTCGGGGAGCTCGGTGCTCAGTACTCAGGGTGCTGGGTGCTCAGTGCTTGGGGTGCTCGGTGCTCTGTACTCAGGGTTCTCAGTGCTCAGTGCGCAGGGTACTTGGTGCTCAGTACTCATGCTGCTCAGAGCTCAGTACTGGGGGGGGTGCTGGGTGCTCAGTACTTAGGGTGCTCAGTGCTCAGTACTCAGGGTGCTGGGTGCTCAGTGCTCAGGTTGCTCAGTGCTCAGTGCTCGGGGTGCTGGGTGCTCAGTTCTCGGGGTGCTCTGTGCTCAGTACTCGGGGTGCTGGGTGCTCAGTGCTCAGGGTGCTGGGTGCTCAGTGCTCGGGGTGCTGGGTGCTCAGTGCTCAGGGTGCTGGGTGCTCAGTCCTCGGGGTGCTCTGTGCTCAGTGATCAGGGTGCTGGGTGCTCAGTCCTCGGGGTGCTCCGTGCTCAGTGCTCGGGGTGCTGGGTGCTCAGTACTCATGGTGCTGGGTGCTCAGTACTCAGGGTGCTCAGTGCTCAAGGTGCTGGGTGCTCAGTGCTCGGGGTGCTCGGTTCTCAGTACTCAGAGTGCTGGGTGTTCAGTGCTCGGGGTGCTGGATGCTCAGTGCTCAGGGTGCTGGGTGCTCAGTACTCAGGGTGCTGGGTGCTAAGTGCTCGGGGTGCTGGGTGCACAGTACTCAGGGTGCTCCGTGCTCAGTACTCAGGGTGCTGGGTGCTCAGTGCTCGGGGTGCTCGGTGCTCAGTACTCAGGGTGCTGGGTGCTCAGTGCTCGGGGTGCTCGGTGCTCAGTACTCAGGGTGCTGGGTGCTCAGTGCTCGGGGTGCTCGGTGCTCAGTACTCAGGGTGCTGGGTGCTCAGTGCTCGGGGTGCTGGGTGCTCAGTACTCAGGGTCCTGGGTGCTCAGTGCTCAGGGTGCTGGGTGCTCAGTGCTCGGGGTGCTGGGTGCTCAGTGCTCAGGGTGCTGGGTGCTCAGTCCTCGGGGTGCTCTGTGCTCAGTGATCAGGGTGCTGGGTGCTCAGTCCTCGGGGTGCTCAGTGCTCAGGGTGCTGGGTGCTCAGTGCTCGGGGTGCTGGGTGCTCAGTGCTCAGGGTGCTGGGTGCTCAGTGCTCGGGGTGCTGTGTGCTCAGTGCTCAGGGTGCTGGGTGCACAGTGCTCGGGGTGCTGGGTGCTCAGTGCTCAGTGTGCTGTGTGCTCAGTGCTCGGGGTGCTCGGTGCTCAGTACTCAGGGTGCTGGGTGCTCAGTACTCAGGGTGCTGGTTGCTCAGTGCTCAGGGTGCTGGGTGCTCCGTACTCAGGGTGCTGGGTGCTCAGTACTCAGGGTGCTAAGAGCTCAGGGTGCTCAGTGCTCGGGTTGCTGGATGCTCAGTGCTCAGTGCACAGGGTGCTGGGTGCTCAGTCCTCAGGGTGCTGGGTGCTCAGTTCTCTGGGTGCTCAGTGCTCAGTACTCAGGGTGCTGGGTGCTCAGTGCTCAGGGTGCTGGGTGCTCAGTACTCAGGGAGCTCAGTGCTCGGGGTGCAGGGTGCTCAGTACTCAGGTTGCTGGGTGCTCAGTACTCAGGGTGCTCAGGACTCAGGGTGCTGGGTGCTCAGTGCTCGGGGTGCTGGGTGCTCAGTACCCAGGGTGCTGGGTGCTCAGTGCTCAGTGCTCAGGTTGCTGGGTGCTCAGTACTCAGGGTGCTGGGTGCTCACTGCTCGGGGTGCTGGGTGCTCATTCTCGGGGTGCTGGGTGCTCAGTACTCAGGGTGCTGGGTGCTCAGTACTCAGCGTGCTGGGTGCTCAGTGCTCAGAGTGTTGGGTGCTCAGGGTGCTGTGTGCTCAGTGCTCGGGGTGCTGGGTGCTCGGTGCTCAGGGTGCTGGTTGCTCAGTGCTCAGTGCTCAGGGTGCTGGGTGCTCAGTGCTCAGTGCTCTGGGTGCTGGGTGTTCAGTACTCAGGGTGCTGGGTGCTCAGTACTCAGGGTCCTGGGTGCTCACTGCTCAGGGTGCTGGGTGCTCAGTGCTGAGGATGCTGGGTGCTCAGTACTCACGGTGCTGGGTGCTCAGTTCTCAGGGTGCTGGGTGCACAGTGCTCGGGGTGCTCGGTGCTCAGTGCTCGGGGTTCTGGGTGCTCAGTACTCAGGGTGCTGGGTGCTCAGTGCTCGGGGTGCTGGGTGCTCAGTGCTCGGGGTGCTGGGTGCTCAGTACTCGGGGTGCTTCGTGCTCAGTGCTCAGGGTGCTGGGTGCTCAGTGCTGAGGATGCTGGGTGCTCAGTACTCACGGTGCTGGGTGCTCAGTTCTCAGGGTGCTGGGTGCACAGTGCTCGGGGTGCTGGGTGCTCAGTGTTCGGGGTGCTGGGTGCTCAGTACTCAGGGTGCTGGGTGCTCAGTGCTCGGGGTGCTGGGTGCTCAGTGCTCGGGGTGCTGGGTGCTCAGTACTCGGGGTGCTTCGTGCTCAGTGCTCAGGGTGCTGGGTCTCAGTGCTCGGGGGTACTGGGTACTCAGTGCTCAGTACACAGGGTGCTGAGTGCTCAGTGCTCGGGTTGCTGGGTGCTCAGTGCTCAGTACTCAGGGTGCTGGGTGCTCAGTGCTCCGGGTGCTGGGTGCTCAGTGCTCGGGGTGCTCGGTGCTCAGTACTCAGGGTTCTCAGTGCTTAGTGCTCAGGGTGCTCAGTGCTCGGGGAGCTCGGTGCTCAGTACTCAGGGTGCTGGGTGCTCAGTGCTCGGGGTGCTCAGTGCTCAGTACTCGGGGTGCTGGGTGCTCAGTACTCAAGGTGCTCAGTGCTCAGTACTCGGGGTGCTGGGTGCTCAGTGCTCAGAGTGCTCAGTGCTCAGTCCTCAGGGTGCTGGGTGCTCAGTACTCCGGGTGCTCGGTGCTCAGTACACAGGGTGCTGGGTGCTCAGTGCTCGGGGTGCTGGGTGCTCAGTACTCAGGGTGCTGGGTGCTCAGTGCTCAGTACTCAGGGTGCTGGGTGCTCAGTGCTCAGTGCTCAGGGTGCTCCGTGTTCAGGGTGCTGGGTGTTCAGGGTGCTGGGTGCTCAGGGTGCTGGGTGCTCAGTGCTCGGGGTGCTGGGTGCTCAGTGCTCAGGGTGCTGGGTGCTCAGTGCTCAGTGCTCAGGGTGCTCCGTGCTCAGGGTGCTGGGTGCTCAGGGTGCTGGGGGCTCAGGGTGCTGGGTGCTCAGAGCTCGGGGTGCTTGCTGCTCAGTGCTCGGGGTGCTCGGTGCTCAGTACTCAGGGTGCTGGGTGCTCAGTGCTCGGGGTGCTGGGTGCTCAGTACTCAGGGTCCTGGGTGCACAGTGCAAGGGGTGTTGGGTGCTCAGTGCTCAGGGTGCTGGGTGCTCAGTGCTCGGGGTGCTCAGTACTCAGTGCTCAGGATGCTGGGTGCTCAGTACTCAGGGTGCTGGGTGCTCAGTACTCAGGGTGCTGGGTGCTCAGTGCTCGGGGTGCTCGTTGCTCAGTGCTCGGGGTGCTGGGTGCTCAGTGCTCAGGGTGCTGGGTGCTCAGTGCTCAGGGTGCTGGGCGCTCAGTACTCAGGGTGCTGGGTGCTCAGTGCTCGGGGTGCTGGGTGCTCAGTGCTCGGGCTGCTGGTTGCTCAGTACTCGGGGTGCTGGGTGCTCAGTGCTCAGGGTGCTGGGTCTCAGTGCACGGGGTACTCCGTACTCAGTGCTCAGTACACAGGGTGCTGAGTGCTCAGTGCTCGGGGTGCTGGGTTCTCAGTGCTCAGTGCTCAGGTTGCTGGGTGCTCAGTACTCAGGGTGCTGGGTGCTCAGTACTCAGGGTGCTGGGTGCTCAGTGCTCAGGGTGCTCGGTGCTCAGTACTCATGGTGCTGGGTACTCAGTGCTCAGGGTGCTCATTCTCGGGGTGCTGGGTGCTCAGTACTAAGGGTGCTGGGTGCTCAGTACTCAGGGTGCTCAGTGCTCGGGGAGCTCAGTGCTCAGTACTCAGGGTGTTGGCTGCTCAGTGCTCGGGGTGCTCGGTGCTCAGTACTCAGGGTTCTCAGTGCTCAGTGCGCAGGGTACTTGGTGCTCAGTACTCATGGTGCTCAGTGCTCAGTACTCGGGGTGCTGGGTGCTCAGTACTTAGGGTGCTCAGTGCTCAGTACTCGGGGTGCTGGGTGCTCAGTGCTCAGGGTGCTCAGTGCTCAGTGCTCGGGGTGCTGGGTGCTCAGTTCTCGGGGTGCTCGGTGCTCAGTACTCGGGGTGCTGGGTGCTCAGTGCTCAGGGTGCTGGGTGCTCAGTGCTCGGGGTGCTGGGTGCTCAGTGCTCAGGGTGCTGGGTGCTCAGTCCTCGGGGTGCTCTGTGCTCAGTGATCAGGGTGCTGGGTGCTCAGTCCTCGGGGTGCTCCGTGCTCAGTGCTCTTGGTGCTGGGTGCTCAGTACTCAGGGTGCTGGGTGCTCAGTACTCAGGGTGCTCAGTGCTCAAGGTGCTGGGTGCTCAGTGCTCGGGGTGCTGGGTGCTCAGTGCTCGGGGTGCTGGGTGCTCAGTGCTCAGGGTGCTGGGTGCTCAGTCCTCGGGGTGCTCTGTGCTCAGTGATCAGGGTGCTGGGTGCTCAGTCCTCGGGGTGCTCCGTGCTCAGTGCTCTTGGTGCTGGGTGCTCAGTACTCAGGGTGCTGGGTGCTCAGTACTCAGGGTGCTCAGTGCTCAAGGTGCTGGGTGCTCAGTGCTCGGGGTGCTCGGTTCTCAGTACTCAGAGTGCTGGGTGTTCAGTGCTCGGGGTGCTGGATGCTCAGTGCTCAGTGTGCTGGGTGCTCAGTACTCAGGGTGCTGGGTGCTAAGTGCTCGGGGTGCTGGGTGCACAGTACTCAGGGTGCTCCGTGCTCAGTACTCAGGGTGCTGGGTGCTCAGTGCTCGGGGTGCTCGGTGCTCAGTACTCAGGGTGCTGGGTGCTCAGTGCTCGGGGTGCTCGGTGCTCAGTACTCAGGGTGCTGGGTGCTCAGTGCTCGGGGTGCTCGGTGCTCAGTACTCAGGGTGCTGGGTGCTCAGTGCTCGGGGTGCTGGGTGCTCAGTACTCAGGGTCCTGGGTGCTCAGTGCTCAGGGTGCTGGGTGCTCAGTGCTCGGGGTGCTGGGTGCTCAGTACTCAGGGTGCTGCGTGCTCAGTACTCCGGGTGCTGGGTGCTCAGTGCAAGGGGTGCTGGGTGCTCAGTGTTCAGGGTGCTGGGTGCTCAGTGCTCGGGGTGCTCAGTACTCAGTGCTCAGGATGCTGGGTGCTCAGTACTCAGGGTGCTGGGTGCTCAGGTCTCAGGGTGCTGGGTGCACAGTGCTCGGGGTGCTCGTTGCTCAGTGCTCGGTGTGCTGGGTGCTCAGTGCTCGGGGTGCTGGGTGCTCAGTGCTCGGGGTGCTGGGTGCTCAGTACTCAGGGTGCTGGGTGCTCAGTGCTCGGGGTGCTGGGTGCTCAGTGCTCGGGCTGCTGGGTGCTCAGTACTCGGGGTGCTGGGTACTCAGTGCTCAGGGTGCTCAGTGCTCAGTGCTCGGGGTGCTGGGTGCTCAGTTCTCGGGGTGCTCGGTGCTCAGTACTCGGGGTGCTGGGTGCTCAGTGCTCAGGGTGCTGGGTGCTCAGTGCTCGGGGTGCTGGGTGCTCAGTGCTCAGGGTGCTGGGTGCTCAGTGCTCGGGGTGCTGTGTGCTCAGTGCTCAGGGTGCTGGGTGCACAGTGCTCGGGGTGCTGGGTGCTCAGTGCTCAGGGTGCTGGGTGCTCAGTGCTCGGGGTGCTCGGTGCTCAGTACTCAGGGTGCTGGGTGCTCAGTACTCAGGGTGCTGGGTGCTCAGTGCTCAGGGTGCTGGGTGCTCCGTACTCAGGGTGCTTTGTGCTCAGTACTCTGGGTGCTAAGAGCTCAGGGTGCTCAGTGCTCGGGGTGCTGGATGCTCAGTGCTCAGTGCACAGGGTGCTGGGTGCTCAGTCCTCGGGGTGCTGGGTGCTCAGTTCTCTGGGTGCTCAGTGCTCAGTACTCAGGGTGCTGGGTGCTCAGTGCTCAGGGTGCTGGGTGCTCAGTACTCAGGGAGCTCAGTGCTCGGGGTGCAGGGTGCTCAGTACTCAGGTTGCTGCGTGCTCAGTACTCAGGGTGCTCAGTACTCAGGGTGCTGGGTGCTCAGTGCTCGGGGTGCTGGGTGCTCAGTACTCAGGGTGCTGGGTGCTCAGTGCTCAGGGTGCTGGGTGCTCAGTGCTCGGGGTGCTGGGTGCTCATTCTCGGGGTGCTGGGTGCTCAGTACTCAGGGTGCTGGGTGCTCAGTGCTCGGGGTGCTCGGTGCTCAGTACACAGGTTGCTGGGTGCTCAGTGCTCGGGGTGCTGGGTGCTCAGTACTCAGCGTGCTGGGTGCTCAGTGCTCAGAGTGTTGGGTGCTCAGTACTCAGGGTGCTGGGTGCTCATTGCTCAGTGCTCAGGGTTCTCAGTGCTCAGGGTGCTGTGTGCTCAGGGTGCTGGGTGCTCAGTGCTCGGGGTGCTGGGTGCTCAGTGCTCAGGGTGCTGGTTGCTCAGTGCTCAGTGCTCAGGGTGCTGGGTGCTCAGTGCTCAGTGCTCTGGGTGCTGGGTGTTCAGTACTCAGGGTGCTGGGTGCTCAGTATTCGGGGTGCTGGGTGCTCAGTGCTCAGGGTGCTGGGTCTCAGTGCACGGGGTACTGGGTACTCAGTGCACAGTACACAGGGTGCTGAGTGCTCAGTGCTCGGGGTGCTGGGTGCTCAGTGCTCAGTACTCAGGGTGCTGGGTGCTCAGTGCTCGGGGTGCTGGGTGCTCAGTGCTCAGGGTGCTGGGTGCTCAGTACTCAGGGTGCTGGGTGCTCAGTACTCAGGGTGCTAAGAGCTCAGGGTGCTCAGTGCTCGGGGTGCTGGGTGCTCAGTGCTCAGTACTCAGGGTGCTGGGTGCTCAGTCCTCGGGGTGCTGGGTGCTCAGTGCTCGGGGTGCTTGGTGCTCAGTACTCAGGGTTCTCAGTGCTCAGTGCTCAGGGTGTTGGGTGCTCAGTACTCAGGGTGCTCAGTGCTCAGTACTTGGGGTGCTGGGTGCTCAGTACTCAGGGTGCTCATTGCTCAGTACTCGGGGTGCTGGGTGCTCAGTGCTCAGGGTTCTCAGTGCTCAGTGCTCAGGTTGCTGGGTGCTCAGTACTCAGGGTGCTGGGTGCTCAGTACTCAGGGTGCTGGGTGCTCAGTGCTCAGGGTGCTCGGTGCTCAGTACTCATGGTGCTGGGTACTCAGTGCTCAGGGTGCTCATTCTCGGGGAGCTGGGTGCTCAGTACTAAGGGTGCTGGGTGCTCAGTGCTCGGGGTGCTGGGTGCTCAGTGCTCGGGGTGCTCGGTGCTCAGTACTCAGGGTGCTGGGTGCTCAGTACTCAGGGTGCTCAGTGCTCAGTACTCGGGGTGCTGGGTGCTCAGTACTCAAGGTGCTCAGTGCTCAGTACTCGGGGTGCTGGGTGCTCAGTGCTCAGAGTGCTCAGTGCTCAGTGCTCAGGGTGCTGGGTGCTCAGTACTCCGGGTGCTCGGTGCTCAGTACACAGGGTGCTGGGTGCTCAGTGCTCGGTTTGCTGGGTGCTCAGTACTCAGGGGGCTGGGTGCTCAGTGCTCAGTACTCAGCGTGGTGGGTGCTCAGTGCTCAGAGTGGTAGGTGCTCAGTACTCAGGGTGCTGGGTGCTCAGTGCTCAGTGCTCAGGGTGCTCCGTGTTCAGGGTGCTGGGTGCTCAGGGTGCTGGGTGCTCAGGGTGCTGGGTGCTCAGTGCTCGGGTTGCTGGGTGCTCAGTGCTCAGGTTGCTGGGTGCTCAGTGCTCATTGCTCAGGGTGCTCCGTGCTCAGGGTGCTCGGTGCTCAGGGTGCTGGGTGCTCAGGGTCCTGGGTGCTCAGAGCTCGGGGTGCTTGCTGCTCAGTGCTCAGGGTGCTCGGTGCTCAGTACTCAGGGTGCTGGGTGCTCAGTGCTCGGGGTGCTGGGTGCTCAGTACTCAGGGTCCTGGGTACACAGTGCTCAGGGTGCTGGGTGCTCAGTGCTCGGGGTGCTGGGTGCTCAGTACTCAGGGTGCTGGGTGCTCAGTGCAAGGGGTGCTGGGTGCTCAGTACTCCGGGTGCTGTGTGCTCAGTGCAAGGGGTGCTGGGTGCTCAGTGCTCAGGGTGCTGGGTGCTCAGTGCTCGGGGTGCTCAGTACTCAGTGCTCAGGATGCTGGGTGCTCAGTACTCAGGGTGCTGGGTGCTCAGTACTCAGGGTGCTGGGTGCTCAGTACTCAGGGTGCTGGGTGCTCAGTGCTCGGGGTGCTGGGTGCTCAGTGCTCGGGCTGCTGGTTGCTCAGTACTCGGGGAGCGGGGTGCTCAGTTCTCAGGGTGCTGGGTCTCAGTGCACGGGGTACTCCGTACTCAGTGCTCAGTACACAGGGTGCTGAGTGCTCAGTGCTCGGGGTGCTGGGTGCTCAGTGCTCAGGGTGCTCGGTGCTCAGTACTCAGGGTGCTGGGTGCTCAGTGCTCGGGGTGCCGGGTGCTCAGTACTCAGGGTCCTGGGTGCTCAGTGCTCAGGGTGCTGGGTGCTCAGTGCTCGGGGTGCTGGGTGCTCAGTACTCAGGGTGCTGCGTGCTCAGTACTCCGGGTGCTGGGTGCTCAGTGCAAGGGGTGCTGGGTGCTCAGTGTTCAGGGTGCTGGGTGCTCAGTGCTCGGGGTGCTCAGTACTCAGTGCTCAGGATGCTGGGTGCTCAGTACTCAGGGTGCTGGGTGCTCAGTTCTCAGGGTGCTGCGTGCACAGTGCTCGGGGTGCTCGTTGCTCAGTGCTCTGTGTGCTGGGTGCTCAGTGCTCGGGGTGCTGGGTGCTCAGTGCTCGGGGTGCTGGGTGCTCAGTACTCAGGGTGCTGGATGCTCAGTGCTCGGGGTGCTGGGTGCTCAGTGCTCGGGCTGCTGGGTGCTCAGTACTCGGGTTGCTGGGTGCTCAGTGCTCAGGGTGCTGGGTCTCAGTGCACGGGGTACTGGGTACTCAGTGCTCAGTACACAGGGTGCTGAGTGCTCAGTGCTCGGGGTGCTGGGTGCTCAGTGCTCAGTACTCAGGGTGCTGGGTGCTCAGTGCTCGGGGTGCTGGGTGCTCAGTACTCAGGGTCCTGGGTGCACAGTGCTTAGGGTGCTGGGTGCTCAGTGCTCGGGGTCCTGGGTGCTCAGTACTCAGGGTGCTGGGTGCTCAGTGCAAGGGGTGCTGGGTGCTCAGTACTCCGGGTGCTGGGTGCTCAGTGCAAGGGGTGCTGGGTGCTCAGTGCTCAGGGTGCTGGGTGCTCAGTGCTCGGGGTGCTCAGTACTCAGTGCTCAGGATGCTGGGTGCTCAGTACTCAGGGTGCTGGGTGCTCAGTACTCAGGGTGCTGGGTGCTCAGTGCTCGGGGTGCTCGTTGCTCAGTGCTCGGGGTGCTGGGTGCTCAGTGCTCGGGCTGCTGGTTGCTCAGTACTCGGGGAGCGGGGTGCTCAGTGCTCAGGGTGCTGGGTCTCAGTGCACGGGGTACTCCGTACTCAGTGCTCAGTTCACAGGGTGCTGAGTGCTCAGTGCACGGGGTGCTGGGTGCTCAGTGCTCAGTACTCAGGGTGCTGGGTGCTCAGTGCTCGGGGTGCTGGGTGGTCAGTGCTCGGGGTGCTCGGTGCTCAGTACACAGGGTTCTCAGTGCTCAGTGCTCAGGGTGCTGGGTGCTCAGTACTCAGGCTGCTCAGTGCTCAGTACTCGGGGTGCTGGGTGCTCAGTACTCAGGGTGCTCATTGCTCAGTACTCGGGGTGCTGGGTGGTCTGTGCTCAGGGTGCTCAGTGCTCAGTGCTCGGGGTGCTGGGTGCTCAGTGCTCGGGGTGCTCAGTACTCAGTGCTCAGAGTGCTGGGTGCTCAGTACTCAGGTTGCTGGGTGTTCAGTGCTCAGGGTGCTGGGTGCTCAGTACTCAGGGTGCTGGGTGCTCAGTACTCAGGGTGCTGGGTGCTCAGTGCTCAGGGTGCTCGGTGCTCAGTACTCATGGTGCTGGGTACTCAGTGCTCAGGGTGCTCATTCTCGGGTTGCTGGGTGCTCAGTACTAAGGGTGCTGGGTGCTCAGTACTCAGGGTGCTCAGTGCTCGGGGAGCTCGGTGCTCAGTACTCAGGGTGCTGGGTGCTCAGTGCTCGGGGTGCTCGGTGCTCAGTACTCAGGGTTCTCAGTGCTCAGTGCGCAGGGTATTTGGTGCTCAGTACTCATGGTGCTCAGTGCTCAGTACTCGGGGTGCTCAGTGCTTAGTACTCGGCGTGCTCGGTGCTCAGTGCTCAGGGTGCTCAGTGCTCAGTGCTCGGGGTGCTGGGTGCTCAGTTCTCGGGGTGCTCGGTGCTCAGTACTCGGGGTGCTGGGTGCTCAGTGCTCAGGGTGCTGGGTGCTCAGTGCTCGGGGTGCTGGGTGCTCAGTGCTCAGGGAGCTGGGTGCTCAGTCCTCGGGGTGCTCTGTGCTCAGTGATCAGGGTGCTGGGTGCTCAGTCCTCGGGGTACTCCGTGCTCAGTGCTCGGGGTGCTGGGTGCTCAGTACTCAGGGTGCTGGGTGCTCAGTACTCAGCTTGATCAGTGCTCAAGGTGCTGGGTGCTCAGTGCTCGGGGTGCTCGGTTCTCAGTACTCAGAGTGCTGGGTGCTCAGTGCTCGGGGTGCTGGATGCTCAGTGCTCAGGGTGCTGGGTGCTCAGTACTCAGGGTGCTGGGTGCTAAGTGCTCGGGGTGCTGGGTGCACAGTACTCATGGTGCTCCGTGCTCAGTACTCAGGGTGCTGGGTGCTCAGTGCTCGGGATGCTCGGTGCTCAGTACTCAGGGTGCTGGGTGCTCAGTGCTCGGGGTGCTTGGTGCTCAGTACTCAGGGTGCTCGGTTCTCAGTGCTCGGGGTGCTTGGTGCTCAGTGCTCGGGGTGCTCGGTGCTCAGTACTCAGGGTGCTGGGTGCTCAATGCTCGGGGTGCTGGGTGCTCAGTACTCAGGGTCCTGGGTGCTCAGTGCTCAGGGTGCTGGGTGCTCAGTGCTCGGGGTGCTGGGTGCTCAGTACTCAGGGTGCTGCGTGCTCAGTACTCCGGGTGCTGGGTGCTCAGTGCAAGGGGTGCTGGGTGCTCAGTGTTCAGGGTGCTGGGTGCTCAGTGCTCGGGGTGCTCAGTACTCAGTGCTCAGGATGCTGGGTGCTCAGTACTCAGGGTGCTGGGTGCTCAGTTCTCAGGGTGCTGGGTGCACAGTGCTCGGGGTGCTCGTTGCTCAGTGCTCGGTGTGCTGGGTGCTCAGTGCTCGGGGTGCTGGGTGCTCAGTGCTCGGGGTGCTGGGTGCTCAGTACTCAGGGTGCTGGGTGCTCAGTGCTCGGGGTGCTGGGTGCTCAGTGCTCGGGCTGCTGGGTGCTCAGTACTCGGGTTGCTGGGTGCTCAGTGCTCAGGGTGCTGGGTCTCAGTGCACGGGGTACTGGGTACTCAGTGCTCAGTACACAGGGTGCTGAGTGCTCAGTGCTCGGGGTGCTGGGTGCTCAGTGCTCAGTACTCAGGGTGCTGGGTGCTCAGTGCTCGGGGTGCTTGGTGCTCAGTACTCAGGGTCCTGGGTGCACAGTGCTTAGGGTGCTGGGTGCTCAGTGCTCGGGGTCCTGGGTGCTCAGAACTCAGGGTGCTGGGTGCTCAGTGCAAGGGGTGCTGGGTGCTCAGTACTCCGGGTGCTGGGTGCTCAGTGCAAGGGGTGCTGGGTGCGCAGTGCTCAGGGTGCTGGGTGCTCAGTGCTCAGTACTCAGGGTGCTGGGTGCTCAGTGCTCGGGGTGCTGGGTGGTCAGTGCTCGGGGTGCTCGGTGCTCAGTACACAGGGTTCTCAGTGCTCAGTGCTCAGGGTGCTGGGTGCTCAGTGCTCAGTACTCAGGGTGCTGGGTGCTCAGTGCTCGGGGTGCTGGGTGGTCAGTGCTCGGGGTGCTCGGTGCTCAGTACACAGGGTTCTCAGTGCTCAGTGCTCAGGGTGCTGGGTGCTCAGTACTCAGGCTGCTCAGTGCTCAGTACTCGGGGTGCTGGGTGCTCAGTACTCAGGGTGCTCATTGCTCAGTACTCGGGGTGCTGGGTGGTCTGTGCTCAGGGTGCTCAGTGCTCAGTGCTCGGGGTGCTGGGTGCTCAGTGCTCGGGGTGCTCAGTACTCAGTGCTCAGAGTGCTGGGTGCTCAGTACTCAGGTTGCTGGGTGTTCAGTGCTCAGGGTGCTGGGTGCTCAGTACTCAGGGTGCTGGGTGCTCAGTACTCAGGGTGCTGGGTGCTCAGTGCTCAGGGTGCTCGGTGCTCAGTACTCATGGTGCTGGGTACTCAGTGCTCAGGGTGCTCATTCTCGGGTTGCTGGGTGCTCAGTACTAAGGGTGCTGGGTGCTCAGTACTCAGGGTGCTCAGTGCTCGGGGAGCTCGGTGCTCAGTACTCAGGGTTCTCAGTGCTCAGTGCGCAGGGTATTTGGTGCTCAGTACTCATGGTGCTCAGTGCTCAGTACTCGGGGTGCTCAGTGCTTAGTACTCGGCGTGCTCGGTGCTCAGTGCTCAGGGTGCTCAGTGCTCAGTGCTCGGGGTGCTGGGTGCTCAGTTCTCGGGGTGCTCGGTGCTCAGTACTCGGGGTGCTGGGTGCTCAGTGCTCAGGGTGCTGGGTGCTCAGTGCTCGGGGTGCTGGGTGCTCAGTGCTCAGGGTGCTGGGTGCTCAGTCCTCGGGGTGCTCTGTGCTCAGTGATCAGGGTGCTGGGTGCTCAGTCCTCGGGGTACTCCGTGCTCAGTGCTCGGGGTGCTGGGTGCTCAGTACTCAGGGTGCTGGGTGCTCAGTACTCAGCTTGATCAGTGCTCAAGGTGCTGGGTGCTCAGTGCTCGGGGTGCTCGGTTCTCAGTACTCAGAGTGCTGGGTGCTCAGTGCTCGGGGTGCTGGATGCTCAGTGCTCAGGGTGCTGGGTGCTCAGTACTCAGGGTGCTGGGTGCTAAGTGCTCGGGGTGCTGGGTGCACAGTACTCATGGTGCTCCGTGCTCAGTACTCAGGGTGCTGGGTGCTCAGTGCTCGGGATGCTCGGTGCTCAGTACTCAGGGTGCTGGGTGCTCAGTGCTCGGGGTGCTTGGTGCTCAGTACTCAGGGTGCTGGGTTCTCAGTGCTCGGGGTGCTTGGTGCTCAGTGCTCGGGGTGCTCGGTGCTCAGTACTCAGGGTGCTGGGTGCTCAATGCTCGGGGTGCTGGGTGCTCAGTACTCAGGGTCCTGGGTGCTCAGTGCTCAGGGTGCTGGGTGCTCAGTGCTCGGGGTGCTGGGTGCTCAGTACTCAGGGTGCTGCGTGCTCAGTACTCCGGGTGCTGGGTGCTCAGTGCAAGGGGTGCTGGGTGCTCAGTGTTCAGGGTGCTGGGTGCTCAGTGCTCGGGGTGCTCAGTACTCAGTGCTCAGGATGCTGGGTGCTCAGTACTCAGGGTGCTGGGTGCTCAGTTCTCAGGGTGCTGGGTGCACAGTGCTCGGGGTGCTCGTTGCTCAGTGCTCGGTGTGCTGGGTGCTCAGTGCTCGGGGTGCTGGGTGCTCAGTGCTCGGGGTGCTGGGTGCTCAGTACTCAGGGTGCTGGGTGCTCAGTGCTCGGGGTGCTGGGTGCTCAGTGCTCGGGCTGCTGGGTGCTCAGTACTCGGGTTGCTGGGTGCTCAGTGCTCAGGGTGCTGGGTCTCAGTGCACGGGGTACTGGGTACTCAGTGCTCAGTACACAGGGTGCTGAGTGCTCAGTGCTCGGGGTGCTGGGTGCTCAGTGCTCAGTACTCAGGGTGCTGGGTGCTCAGTGCTCGGGGTGCTTGGTGCTCAGTACTCAGGGTCCTGGGTGCACAGTGCTTAGGGTGCTGGGTGCTCAGTGCTCGGGGTCCTGGGTGCTCAGAACTCAGGGTGCTGGGTGCTCAGTGCAAGGGGTGCTGGGTGCTCAGTACTCCGGGTGCTGGGTGCTCAGTGCAAGGGGTGCTGGGTGCTCAGTGCTCAGGGTGCTGGGTGCTCAGTGCTCGGGGTGCTCAGTACTCAGTGCTCAGGATGCTGGGTGCTCAGTACTCAGGGTGCTGGGTGCTCAGTACTCAGGGTGCTGGGTGCTCAGTGCTCGGGGTGCTCGTTGCTCAGTGCTCGGGGTGCTGGGTGCTCAGTGCTCAGGGTGCTGGGTGCTCAGTGCTCGGCGTGCTGGGTGCTCAGTACTCAGGGTGCTGGGTGCTCAGTGCTCGGGGTGCTGGGTGCTCAGTGCTCGGGCTGCTGGTTGCTCAGTACTCGGGGTGCTGGGTACTCAGTGCTCAGGGTGCTGTGTCTCAGTGCACGGGGTACTCCGTACTCAGTGCTCAGTACACAGGGTGCTGAGTGCTCAGTGCTCGGGGTGCTGGGTGCTCAGTGCTCAGTACTCAGGGTGCTGGGTGCTCAGTCCTCGGGGTGCTGGGTGCTCAGTGCTTGGGGTGCTCGGTGCTCAGTACTCAGGGTTCTCAGTGCTCAGTGCTCAGGGTGCTGGGTGCTCAGTACTCAGGGTGCTCAGTGCTCAGTACTCGGGGTGCTGGGTGCTCAGTACTCAGGGTGCTCATTGCTCAGTACTCGGGGTGCTGGGTGCTCAGTGCTCAGGGTTCTCAGTGCTCAGTGCTCAGGTTGCTGGGTGCTCAGTACTCAGGGTGCTGGGTGCTCAGTACTCAGGGTGCTGGGTGCTCAGTGCTCAGGGTGCTCGGTGCTCAGTACTCATGGTGCTGGGTACTCAGTGCTCAGGGTGCTCATTCTCGGGGTGCTGGGTGCTCAGTACTAAGGGTGCTGGGTGCTCAGTACTCAGGGTGCTCAGTGCTCGGGGAGCTCGGTGCTCAGTACTCAGGGTGCTGGGTGCTCAGTGCTTGGGGTGCTCGGTGCTCTGTACTCAGGGTTCTCAGTGCTCAGTGCGCAGGGTACTTGGTGCTCAGTACTCATGCTGCTCAGAGCTCAGTACTGGGGGGGGTGCTGGGTGCTCAGTACTTAGGGTGCTCAGTGCTCAGTACTCAGGGTGCTGGGTGCTCAGTGCTCAGGTTGCTCAGTGCTCAGTGCTCGGGGTGCTGGGTGCTCAGTTCTCAGGGTGCTCTGTGCTCAGTACTCGGGGTGCTGGGTGCTCAGTGCTCAGGGTGCTGGGTGCTCAGTGCTCGGGGTGCTGGGTGCTCAGTGCTCAGGGTGCTGGGTGCTCAGTCCTCGGGGTGCTCTGTGCTCAGTGATCAGGGTGCTGGGTGCTCAGTCCTCGGGGTGCTCCGTGCTCAGTGCTCGGGGTGCTGGGTGCTCAGTACTCATGGTGCTGGGTGCTCAGTACTCAGGGTGCTCAGTGCTCAAGGTGCTGGGTGCTCAGTGCTCGGGGTGCTCGGTTCTCAGTACTCAGAGTGCTGGGTGTTCAGTGCTCGGGGTGCTGGATGCTCAGTGCTCAGGGTGCTGGGTGCTCAGTACTCAGGGTGCTGGGTGCTAAGTGCTCGGGGTGCTGGGTGCACAGTACTCAGGGTGCTCCGTGCTCAGTACTCAGGGTGCTGGGTGCTCAGTGCTCGGGGTGCTCGGTGCTCAGTACTCAGGGTGCTGGGTGCTCAGTGCTCAGGGTGCTCGGTGCTCAGTACTCAGGGTGCTGGGTGCTCAGTGCTCGGGGTGCTCGGTGCTCAGTACTCAGGGTGCTGGGTGCTCAGTGCTCGGGGTGCTGGGTGCTCAGTACTCAGGGTCCTGGGTGCTCAGTGCTCAGGGTGCTGGGTGCTCAGTGCTCGGGGTGCTGGGTGCTCAGTGCTCAGGGTGCTGGGTGCTCAGTCCTCGGGGTGCTCTGTGCTCAGTGATCAGGGTGCTGGGTGCTCAGTCCTCGGGGTGCTCAGTGCTCAGGGTGCTGGGTGCTCAGTGCTCGGGGTGCTGGGTGCTCAGTGCTCAGGGTGCTGGGTGCTCAGTGCTCGGGGTGCTGTGTGCTCAGTGCTCAGGGTGCTGGGTGCACAGTGCTCGGGGTGCTGGGTGCTCACTGCTCAGTGTGCTGTGTGCTCAGTGCTCGGGGTGCTCGGTGCTCAGTACTCAGGGTGCTGGGTGCTCAGTACTCAGGGTGCTGGTTGCTCAGTGCTCAGGGTGCTGGGTGCTCCGTACTCAGGGTGCTGGGTGCTCAGTACTCAGGGTGCTAAGAGCTCAGGGTGCTCAGTGCTCGGGTTGCTGGATGCTCAGTGCTCAGTGCACAGGGTGCTGGGTGCTCAGTCCTCAGGGTGCTGGGTGCTCAGTTCTCTGGGTGCTCAGTGCTCAGTACTCAGGGTGCTGGGTGCTCAGTGCTCAGGGTGCTGGGTGCTCAGTACTCAGGGAGCTCAGTGCTCGGGGTGCAGGGTGCTCAGTACTCAGGTTGCTGGGTGCTCAGTCCTCAGGGTGCTCAGGACTCAGGGTGCTGGGTGCTCAGTGCTCGGGGTGCTGGGTGCTCAGTACCCAGGGTGCTGGGTGCTCAGTGCTCAGTGCTCAGGTTGCTGGGTGCTCAGTACTCAGGGTGCTGGGTGCTCACTGCTCGGGGTGCTGGGTGCTCATTCTCGGGGTGCTGGGTGCTCAGTACTCAGGGTGCTGGGTGCTCAGTACTCAGCGTGCTGGGTGCTCAGTGCTCAGAGTGTTGGGTGCTCAGGGTGCTGGGTGCTCAGTGCTCGGGGTGCTGGGTGCTCGGTGCTCAGGGTGCTGGTTGCTCAGTGCTCAGTGCTCAGGGTGCTGGGTGCTCAGTGCTCAGTGCTCTGGGTGCTGGGTGTTCAGTACTCAGGGTGCTGGGTGCTCAGTACTCAGGGTCCTGGGTGCTCACTGCTCAGGGTGCTGGGTGCTCAGTGCTGAGGATGCTGGGTGCTCAGTACTCACGGTGCTGGGTGCTCAGTTCTCAGGGTGCTGGGTGCACAGTGCTCGGGGTGCTCGGTGCTCAGTGCTCGGGGTTCTTGGTGCTCAGTACTCAGGGTGCTGGGTGCTCAGTGCTCGGGGTGCTGGGTGCTCAGTGCTCGGGGTGCTGGGTGCTCAGTACTCGGGGTGCTTCGTGCTCAGTGCTCAGGGTGCTGGGTGCTCAGTGCTGAGGATGCTGGGTGCTCAGTACTCACGGTGCTGGGTGCTCAGTTCTCAGGGTGCTGGGTGCACAGTGCTCGGGGTGCTGGGTGCTCAGTGTTCGGGGTGCTGGGTGCTCAGTACTCAGGGTGCTGGGTGCTCAGTGCTCGGGGTGCTGGGTGCTCAGTGCTCGGGGTGCTGGGTGCTCAGTACTCGGGGTGCTTCGTGCTCAGTGCTCAGGGTGCTGGGTCTCAGTGCTCGGGGGTACTGGGTACTCAGTGCTCAGTACACAGGGTGCTGAGTGCTCAGTGCTCGGGTTGCTGGGTGCTCAGTGCTCAGTACTCAGGGTGCTGGGTGCTCAGTGCTCCGGGTGCTGGGTGCTCAGTGCTCTGGGTGCTCGGTGCTCAGTACTCAGGGTTCTCAGTGCTTAGTGCTCAGGGTGCTCAGTGCTCGGGGAGCTCGGTGCTCAGTACTCAGGGTGCTGGGTGCTCAGTGCTCGGGGTGCTCGGTGCTCAGTACTCATGGTGCTCAGTGCTCAGTACTCGGGGTGCTGGGTGCTCAGTACTCAAGGTGCTCAGTGCTCAGTACTCGGGGTGCTGGGTGCTCAGTGCTCAGAGTGCTCAGTGCTCAGTCCTCAGGGTGCTGGGTGCTCAGTACTCCGGGTGCTCGGTGCTCAGTACACAGGGTGCTGGGTGCTCAGTGCTCGGGGTGCTGGGTGCTCAGTACTCAGGGTGCTGGGTGCTCAGTGCTCAGTACTCAGGGTGCTGGGTGCTCAGTGCTCAGTGCTCAGGGTGCTCCGTGTTCAGGGTGCTGGGTGTTCAGGGTGCTGGGTGCTCAGGGTGCTGGGTGCTCAGTGCTCGGGGTGCTGGGTGCTCAGTGCTCAGGGTGCTGGGTGCTCAGTGCTCAGTGCTCAGGGTGCTCCGTGCTCAGGGTGCTGGGTGCTCAGGGTGCTGGGGGCTCAGGGTGCTGGGTGCTCAGAGCTCGGGGTGCTTGCTGCTCAGTGCTCGGGGTGCTCGGTGCTCAGTACTCAGGGTGCTGGGTGCTCAGTGCTCGGGGTGCTGGGTGCTCAGTACTCAGGGTCCTGGGTGCACAGTGCTCAGGGTGCTGGGTGCTCAGTGCAAGGGGTGTTGGGTGCTCAGTGCTCAGGGTGCTGGGTGCTCAGTGCTCGGGGTGCTCAGTACTCAGTGCTCAGGATGCTGGGTGCTCAGTACTCAGGGTGCTGGGTGCTCAGTACTCAGGGTGCTGGGTGCTCAGTGCTCGGGGTGCTCGTTGCTCAGTGCTCGGGGTGCTGGGTGCTCAGTGCTCAGGGTGCTGGGTGCTCAGTGCTCAGGGTGCTGGGCGCTCAGTACTCAGGGTGCTGGGTGCTCAGTGCTCGGGGTGCTGGGTGCTCAGTGCTCGGGCTGCTGGTTGCTCAGTACTCGGGGTGCTGGGTGCTCAGTGCTCAGGGTGCTGGGTCTCAGTGCACGGGGTACTCCGTACTCAGTGCTCAGTACACAGGGTGCTGAGTGCTCAGTGCTCGGGGTGCTGGGTTCTCAGTGCTCAGTGCTCAGGTTGCTGGGTGCTCAGTACTCAGGGTGCTGGGTGCTCAGTACTCAGGGTGCTGGGTGCTCAGTGCTCAGGGTGCTCGGTGCTCAGTACTCATGGTGCTGGGTACTCAGTGCTCAGGGTGCTCATTCTCGGGGTGCTGGGTGCTCAGTACTAAGGGTGCTGGGTGCTCAGTACTCAGGGTGCTCAGTGCTCGGGGAGCTCAGTGCTCAGTACTCAGGGTGTTGGCTGCTCAGTGCTCGGGGTGCTCGGTGCTCAGTACTCAGGGTTCTCAGTGCTCAGTGCGCAGGGTACTTGGTGCTCAGTACTCATGGTGCTCAGTGCTCAGTACTCGGGGTGCTGGGTGCTCAGTACTTAGGGTGCTCAGTGCTCAGTACTCGGGGTGCTGGGTGCTCAGTGCTCAGGGTGCTCAGTGCTCAGTGCTCGGGGTGCTGGGTGCTCAGTTCTCGGGGTGCTCGGTGCTCAGTACTCGGGGTGCTGGGTGCTCAGTGCTCAGGGTGCTGGGTGCTCAGTGCTCGGGGTGCTGGGTGCTCAGTGCTCAGGGTGCTGGGTGCTCAGTCCTCGGGGTGCTCTGTGCTCAGTGATCAGGGAGCTGGGTGCTCAGTCCTCGGGGTGCTCCGTGCTCAGTGCTCTTGGTGCTGGGTGCTCAGTACTCAGGGTGCTGGGTGCTCAGTACTCAGGGTGCTCAGTGCTCAAGGTGCTGGGTGCTCAGTGCTCGGGGTGCTGGGTGCTCAGTGCTCGGTGTGCTGGGTGCTCAGTGCTCAGGGTGCTGGGTGCTCAGTCCTCAGGGTGCTCTGTGCTCAGTGATCAGGGTGCTGGGTGCTCAGTCCTCGGGGTGCTCCGTGCTCAGTGCTCTTGGTGCTGGGTGCTCAGTACTCAGGGTGCTGGGTGCTCAGTACTCAGGGTGCTCAGTGCTCAAGGTGCTGGGTGCTCAGTGCTCGGGGTGCTCGGTTCTCAGTACTCAGAGTGCTGGGTGTTCAGTGCTCGGGGTGCTGGATGCTCAGTGCTCAGTGTGCTGGGTGCTCAGTACTCAGGGTGCTGGGTGCTAAGTGCTCGGGGTGCTGGGTGCACAGTACTCAGGGTGCTCCGTGCTCAGTACTCAGGGTGCTGGGTGCTCAGTGCTCGGGGTGCTCGGTGCTCAGTACTCAGGGTGCTGGGTGCTCAGTGCTCGGGGTGCTCGGTGCTCAGTACTCAGGGTGATGGGTGCTCAGTGCTCGGGGTGCTCGGTGCTCAGTACTCAGGGTGCTGGGTGCTCAGTGCTCGGGGTGCTGGGTGCTCAGTACTCAGGGTCCTGGGTGCTCAGTGCTCAGGGTGCTGGGTGCTCAGTGCTCGGGGTGCTGGGTGCTCAGTACTCAGGGTGCTGCGTGCTCAGTACTCCGGGTGCTGGGTGCTCAGTGCAAGGGGTGCTGGGTGCTCAGTGTTCAGGGTGCTGGGTGCTCAGTGCTCGGGGTGCTCAGTACTCAGTGCTCAGGATGCTGGGTGCTCAGTACTCAGGGTGCTGGGTGCTCAGGTCTCAGGGTGCTGGGTGCACAGTGCTCGGGGTGCTCGTTGCTCAGTGCTCGGTGTGCTGGGTGCTCAGTGCTCGGGGTGCTGGGTGCTCAGTGCTCGGGGTGCTGGGTGCTCAGTACTCAGGGTGCTGGGTGCTCAGTGCTCGGGGTGCTGGGTGCTCAGTGCTCGGGCTGCTGGGTGCTCAGTACTCGGGGTGCTGGGTACTCAGTGCTCAGGGTGCTCAGTGCTCAGTGCTCGGGGTGCTGGGTGCTCAGTTCTCGGGGTGCTCGGTGCTCAGTACTCGGGGTGCTGGGTGCTCAGTGCTCAGGGTGCTGGGTGCTCAGTGCTCGGGGTGCTGGGTGCTCAGTGCTCAGGGTGCTGGGTGCTCAGTGCTCGGGGTGCTGTGTGCTCAGTGCTCAGGGTGCTGGGTGCACAGTGCTCGGGGTGCTGGGTGCTCAGTGCTCAGGGTGCTGGGTGCTCAGTGCTCGGGGTGCTCGGTGCTCAGTACTCAGGGTGCTGGGTGCTCAGTACTCAGGGTGCTGGGTGCTCAGTGCTCAGGGTGCTGGGTGCTCCGTACTCAGGGTGCTGGGTGCTCAGTACTCTGGGTGCTAAGAGCTCAGGGTGCTCAGTGCTCGGGGTGCTGGATGCTCAGTGCTCAGTGCACAGGGTGCTGGGTGCTCAGTCCTCGGGGTGCTGGGTGCTCAGTTCTCTGGGTGCTCAGTGCTCAGTACTCAGGGTGCTGGGTGCTCAGTGCTCAGGGTGCTGGGTGCTCAGTACTCAGGGAGCTCAGTGCTCGGGGTGCAGGGTGCTCAGTACTCAGGTTGCTGCGTGCTCAGTACTCAGGGTGCTCAGTACTCAGGGTGCTGGGTGCTCAGTGCTCGGGGTGCTGGGTGCTCAGTACTCAGGGTGCTGGGTGCTCAGTGCTCAGGGTGCTGGGTGCTCAGTGCTCGGGGTGCTGGGTGCTCATTCTCGGGGTGCTGGGTGCTCAGTACTCAGGGTGCTGGGTGCTCAGTGCTCGGGGTGCTCGGTGCTCAGTACACAGGGTGCTGGGTGCTCAGTGCTCGGGGTGCTGGGTGCTCAGTACTCAGCGTGCTGGGTGCTCAGTGCTCAGAGTGTTGGGTGCTCAGTACTCAGGGTGCTGGGTGCTCATTTCTCAGTGCTCAGGGTTCTCAGTGCTCAGGGTGCTGTGTGCTCAGGGTGCTGGGTGCTCAGTGCTCGGGGTGCTGGGTGCTCAGTGCTCAGGGTGCTGGTTGCTCAGTGCTCAGTGCTCAGGGTGCTGGGTGCTCAGTGCTCAGTGCTCTGGGTGCTGGGTGTTCAGTACTCAGGGTGCTGGGTGCTCAGTATTCGGGGTGCTGGGTGCTCAGTGCTCAGGGTGCTGGGTCTCAGTGCACGGGGTACTGGGTACTCAGTGCACAGTACACAGGGTGCTGAGTGCTCAGTGCTCGGGGTGCTGGGTGCTCAGTGCTCAGTACTCAGGGTGCTGGGTGCTCAGTGCTCGGGGTGCTGGGTGCTCAGTGCTCAGGGTGCTGGGTGCTCAGTACTCAGGGTGCTGGGTGCTCAGTACTCAGGGTGCTAAGAGCTCAGGGTGCTCAGTGCTCGGGGTGCTGGGTGCTCAGTGCTCAGTACTCAGGGTGCTGGGTGCTCAGTCCTCGGGGTGCTGGGTGCTCAGTGCTCGGGGTGCTTGGTGCTCAGTACTCAGGGTTCTCAGTGCTCAGTGCTCAGGGTGTTGGGTGCTCAGTACTCAGGGTGCTCAGTGCTCAGTACTTGGGGTGCTGGGTGCTCAGTACTCAGGGTGCTCATTGCTCAGTACTCGGGGTGCTGGGTGCTCAGTGCTCAGGGTTCTCAGTGCTCAGTGCTCAGGTTGCTGGGTGCTCAGTACTCAGGGTGCTGGGTGCTCAGTACTCAGGGTGCTGGGTGCTCAGTGCTCAGGGTGCTCGGTGCTCAGTACTCATGGTGCTGGGTACTCAGTGCTCAGGGTGCTCATTCTCTGGGAGCTGGGTGCTCAGTACTAAGGGTGCTGGGTGCTCAGTACTCAGGGTGCTCAGTGCTCGGGGAGCTCAGTGCTCAGTACTCAGGGTGTTGGGTGATCAGTGCTCGGGGTGCTCGGTGCTCAGTACTCAGGGTTCTCAGTGCTCAGTGCGCAGGGTACTTGGTGCTCAGTACTCATGGTGCTCAGTGCTCAGTACTCGGGGTGCTGGGTGCTCAGTACTTAGGGTGCTCAGTGCTCAGTACTCGGGGTGCTGGGTGCTCAGTGCTCAGGGTGCTCAGTGCTCAGTGCTCGGGGTGCTGGGTGCTCAGTTCTCGGGGTGCTCGGTGCTCAGTACTCGGGGTGCTGGGTGCTCAGTGCTCAGGGTGCTGGGTGCTCAGTGCTCAGGGTGCTGGGTGCTCAGTCCTCGGGGTGCTCTGTGCTCAGTGATCAGGGTGCTGGGTGCTCAGTCCTCGGGGTGCTCCGTGCTCAGTGCTCTTGGTGCTGGGTGCTCAGTACTCAGGGTGCTGGGTGCTCAGTACTCAGGGTGCTCAGTGCTCAAGGTGCTGGGTGCTCAGTGCTCGGGGTGCTCGGTTCTCAGTACTCAGAGTGCTGGGTGTTCAGTGCTCAGGGTGCTGGATGCTCAGTGCTCAGTGTGCTGGGTGCTCAGTACTCAGGGTGCTGGGTGCTAAGTGCTCGGGGTGCTGGGTGCACAGTACTCAGGGTGCTCCGTGCTCAATACTCAGGGTGCTGGGTGCTCAGTGCTCGGGGTGCTCGGTGCTCAGTACTCAGGGTGCTGGGTGCTCAGTGCTCGGGGTGCTCGGTGCTCAGTACTCAGGGTGCTGGGTGCTCAGTGCTCGGGGTGCTCGGTGCTCAGTACTCAGGGTGCTGGGTGCTCAGTGCTCGGGGTGCTGGGTGCTCAGTACTCAGGTTTCTGGGTGCTCAGTGCTCAGGGTGCTGGGTGCTCAGTGCTCGGGGTGCTGGGTGCTCTGTACTCAGGGTGCTGCGTGCTCAGTACTCCGGGTGCTGGGTGCTCAGTGCAAGGGGTGCTGGGTGCTCAGTGTTCAGGGTGCTGGGTGCTCAGTGCTCGGGGTGCTCAGTACTCAGTGCTCAGGATGCTGGGTGCTCAGTACTCAGGGTGCTGGGTGCTCAGTTCTCAGGGTGCTGGGTGCACAGTGCTCGGGGTGCTCGTTGCTCAGTGCTCGGTGTGCTGGGTGCTCAGTGCTCGGGGTGCTGGGTGCTCAGTGCTCGGGGTGCTGGGTGCTCAGAACTCAGGGTGCTGGGTGCTCAGTGCTCGGGGTGCTGGGTGCTCAGTGCTCGGGCTGCTGGGTGCTCAGTACTCGGGGTGCTGGGTACTCAGTGCTCAGGGTGCTCAGTGCTCAGTGCTCGGGGTGCTGGGTGCTCAGTTCTCGGGGTGCTCGGTGCTCAGTACTCGGGGTGCTGGGTGCTCAGTGCTCAGGGTGCTGGGTGCTCAGTGCTCGGGGTGCTGGGTGCTCAGTGCTCAGGGTGCTGGGTGCTCAGTGCTCGGGGTGCTGTGTGCTCAGTGCTCAGGGTGCTGGGTGCACAGTGCTCGGGGTGCTGGGTGCTCAGTGCTCAGGGTGCTGGGTGCTCAGTGCTCGGGGTGCTCGGTGCTCAGTACTCAGGGTGCTGGGTGCTCAGTACTCAGGGTGCTGGGTGCTCAGTGCTCAGGGTGCTGGGTGCTCCGTACTCAGGGTGCTGGGTGCTCAGTACTCTGGGTGCTAAGAGCTCAGGGTGCTCAGTGCTCGGGGTGCTGGATGCTCAGTGCTCAGTGCACAGGGTGCTGGGTGCTCAGTCCTCGGGGTGCTGGGTGCTCAGTTCTCTGGGTGCTCAGAGCTCAGTACTCAGGGTGCTGGGTGCTCAGTGCTCAGGGTGCTGGGTGCTCAGTACTCAGGGAGCTCAGTGCTCGGGGTGCAGGGTGCTCAGTACTCAGGTTGCTGCGTGCTCAGTACTCAGGGTGCTCAGTACTCAGGGTGCTGGGTGCTCAGTGCTCGGGGTGCTGGGTGCTCAGTACTCAGGGTGCTGGGTGCTCAGTGCTCAGGGTGCTGGGTGCTCAGTGCTCGGGGTGCTGGGTGCTCATTCTCGGGGTGCTGGGTGCTCAGTACTCAGGGTGCTGGGTGCTCAGTGCTCGGGGTGCTCGGTGCTCAGTACACAGGGTGCTGGGTGCTCAGTGCTCGGGATGCTGGGTGCTCAGTACTAAGCGTGCTGGCTGCTCAGTGCTCAGAGTGTTGGGTGCTCAGTACTCAGGGTGCTGGGTGCTCATTGCTCAGTGCTCAGGGTTCTCAGTGCTCAGGGTGCTGGGTGCTCAGGGTGCTGGGTGCTCAGTGCTCGGGGTGCTGGGTGCTCAGTGCTCAGGGTGCTGGTTGCTCAGTGCTCAGTGCTCAGGGTGCTGGGTGCTCAGTGCTCAGTGCTCTGGGTGCTGGGTGTTCAGTACTCAGGGTGCTGGGTGCTCAGTATTCGGGGTGCTGGGTGCTCAGTGCTCAGGGTGCTGGGTCTCAGTGCACGGGGTACTGGGTACTCAGTGCACAGTACACAGGGTGCTGAGTGCTCAGTGCTCGGGGTGCTGGGTGCTCAGTGCTCAGTACTCAGGGTGCTGGGTGCTCAGTGCTCGGGGTGCTGGGTGCTCAGTGCTCAGGGTGCTGGGTGCTCAGTACTCAGGGTGCTGGGTGCTCAGTACTCAGGGTGCTAAGAGCTCAGGGTGCTCAGTGCTCGGGGTGCTGGGTGCTCAGTGCTCAGTACTCAGGGTGCTGGGTGCTCAGTCCTCGGGGTGCTCGGTGCTCAGTACTCAGGGTTCTCAGTGCTCAGTGCTCAGGGTGCTGGTTGCTCAGTACTCAGGGTGCTCAGTGCTCAGTACTTGGGTTGCTGGGTGCTCAGTACTCAGGGTGCTCATTGCTCAGTACTCGGGGTGCTGGGTGCTCAGTGCTCAGGGTTCTCAGTGCTCAGTGCTCAGGTTGCTGGGGGCTCAGTACTCAGGGTGCTGGGTGCTCAGTACTCAGGGTGCTGGGTGCTCAGTGCTCAGGGTGCTCGGTGCTCAGTACTCATGGTGCTGGGTACTCAGTGCTCAGGGTGCTCATTCTCGGTGTGCTGGGTGCTCAGTACTAAGGGTGCTGGGTGCTCAGTACTCAGGGTATCTCAGTGCTCGGGGAGCTCAGTGCTCAGTACTCAGGGTGTTGGGTGCTCAGTGCTCGGGGTGCTCGGTGCTCAGTACTCAGGGTTCTCAGTGCTCAGTGCGCAGGGTACTTGGTGCTCAGTACTCATGGTGCTCAGTGCTCAGTACTCGGGGTGCTGGGTGCTCAGTACTTAGGGTGCTCAGTGCTCAGTACTCGGGGTGCTGGGTGCTCAGTGCTCAGGGTGCTCAGTGCTCAGTGCTCGGGGTGCTGGGTGCTCAGTTCTCGGGGTGCTCGGTGCTCAGTACTCGGGGTGCTGGGTGCTCATTGCTCAGGGTGCTGGGTGCTCAGTGCTCGGGGTGCTGGGTGCTCAGTGCTCAGTGTGCTGGGTGCTCAGTCCTCGGGGTGCTCTGTGCTCAGTGATCAGGGTGCTGGGTGCTCAGTCCTCGGGGTGCTCCGTGCTCAGTGCTCGGGGTGCTGGGTGCTCAGTACTCAGGGTGCTGGGTGCTCAGTACTCAGGGTGCTCAGTGCTCAAGGTGCTGGGTGCTCAGTGCTCGGGGTGCTCGGTTCTCAGTACTCAGAGTGCTGGGTGTTCAGTGCTCGGGGTGCTGGATGCTCAGTGCTCAGGGTGCTGGGTGCTCAGTACTCAGGGTGCTGGGTGCTAAGTGCTCGGGGTGCTGGGTGCACAGTACTCAGGGTGCTCCGTGCTCAGTACTCAGGGTGCTGGGTGCTCAGTGCTCGGGGTGCTCGGTGCTCAGTACTCAGGGTGCTGGGTGCTCAGTGCTCGGGGTGCTCGGTGCTCAGTACTCAGGGTGCTGGGTGCTCAGTGCTCGGGGTGCTCGGTGCTCAATACTCAGGGTGCTGGGTGCTCAGTGCTCGGGGTGCTGGGTGCTCAGTACTCAGGGTCCTGGGTGCTCAGTGCTCAGGGTGCTGGGTGCTCAGTGCTCGGGGTGCTGGGTGCTCAGTACTCAGGGTGCTGCGTGCTCAGTACTCCGGGTGCTGGGTGCTCAGTGCAAGGGGTGCTGGGTGCTCAGTGTTCAGGGTGCTGGGTGCTCAGTGCTCGGGGTGCTCAGTACTCAGTGCTCAGGATGCTGGGTGCTCAGTACTCAGGGTGCTGGGTGCTCAGTTCTCAGGGTGCTGGGTGCACAGTGCTCGGGGTGCTCGTTGCTCAGTGCTCGGTGTGCTGGGTGCTCAGTGCTCGGGGTGCTGGGTGCTCAGTGCTCGGGGTGCTGGGTGCTCAGTACTCAGGGTGCTGGGTGCTCAGTGCTCGGGGTGCTGGGTGCTCAGTGCTCGGGCTGCTGGGTGCTCACTACTCGGGGTGCTGGGTACTCAGTGCTCAGGGTGCTCAGTGCTCAGTGCTCGGGGTGCTGGGTGATCAGTTCTCGGGGTGCTCGGTGCTCAGTACTCGGGGTGCTGGGTGCTCAGTGCTCAGGGTGCTGGGTGCTCAGTGCTCGGGGTGCTGGGTGCTCAGTGCTCAGGGTGCTGGGTGCTCAGTGCTCGGGGTGCTGTGTGCTCAGTGCTCAGGGTGCTGGGTGCACAGTGCTCGGGGTGCTGGGTGCTCAGTGCTCAGGGTGCTGGGTGCTCAGTGCTCGGGGTGCTCGGTGCTCAGTACTCAGGGTGCTGGGTGCTCAGTACTCAGGGTGCTGGGTGCTCAGTGCTCAGGGTGCTGGGTGCTCCGTGCTCAGGGTCCTGGGTGCTCAGTACTCTGGGTGCTAAGAGCTCAGGGTGCTCAGTGCTCGGGGTGCTGGATGCTCAGTGCTCAGTGCACAGGGTGCTGGGTGCTCAGTCCTCGGGGTGCTGGGTGCTCAGTTCTCTGGGTGCTCAGTGCTCAGTACTCAGGGTGCTGGGTGCTCAGTGCTCAGGGTGCTGGGTGCTCAGTACTCAGGGAGCTCAGTGCTCGGGGTGCAGGGTGCTCAGTACTCAGGTTGCTGCGTGCTCAGTACTCAGGGTGCTCAGTACTCAGGGTGCTGGGTGCTCAGTGCTCAGGGTGCTGGGTGCTCAGTACTCAGGGTGCTGGGTGCTCAGTGCTCAGGGTGCTGGGTGCTCAGTGCTCGGGGTGCTGGGTGCTCATTCTCGGGGTGCTGGGTGCTCAGTACTCAGGGTGCTGGGTGCTCAGTGCTCGGGGTGCTCGGTGCTCAGTACAAAGGGTGCTGGGTGCTCAGTGCTCGGGGTGCTGGGTGCTCAGTACTCAGCGTACTGGGTGCTCAGTGCTCAGAGTGTTGGGTGCTCAGTACTCAGGGTGCTGGGTGCTCATTGCTCAGTGCTCAGGGTTCTCAGTGCTCAGGGTGCTGGGTGCTCAGGGTGCTGGGTGCTCAGTGCTCGGGGTGCTGGGTGCTCAGTGCTCAGGGTGCTGGTTGCTCAGTGCTCAGTGCTCAGGGTGCTGGGTGCTCAGTGCTCAGTGCTCTGGGTGCTGGGTGTTCAGTACTCAGGGTGCTGGGTGCTCAGTGCTCGGGGTGCTGGGTGCTCAGTACTCAGGGTCCTGGGTGCTCAGTGCTCAGGGTGCTGGGTGCTCAGTGCTCGGGGTGCTGGGTGCTCAGTACTCAGGGTGCTGCGTGCTCAGTACTCCGGGTGCTGGGTGCTCAGTGCAAGGGGTGCTGGGTGCTCAGTGTTCAGGGTGCTGGGTGCTCAGTGCTCGGGGTGCTCAGTACTCAGTGCTCAGGATGCTGGGTGCTCAGTACTCAGGGTGCTGGGTGCTCAGGTCTCAGGGTGCTGGGTGCACAGTGCTCGGGGTGCTCGTTGCTCAGTGCTCGGTGTGCTGGGTGCTCAGTGCTCGGGGTGCTGGGTGCTCAGTGCTCGGGGTGCTGGGTGCTCAGTACTCAGGGTGCTGGGTGCTCAGTGCTCGGGGTGCTGGGTGCTCAGTGCTCGGGCTGCTGGGTGCTCAGTACTCGGGGTGCTGGGTACTCAGTGCTCAGGGTGCTCAGTGCTCAGTGCTCGGGGTGCTGGGTGCTCAGTTCTCGGGGTGCTCGGTGCTCAGTACTCGGGGTGCTGGGTGCTCAGTGCTCAGGGTGCTGGGTGCTCAGTGCTCGGGGTGCTGGGTGCTCAGTGCTCAGGGTGCTGGGTGCTCAGTGCTCGGGGTGCTGTGTGCTCAGTGCTCAGGGTGCTGGGTGCACAGTGCTCGGGGTGCTGGGTGCTCAGTGCTCAGGGTGCTGGGTGCTCAGTGCTCGGGGTGCTCGGTGCTCAGTACTCAGGGTGCTGGGTGCTCAGTACTCAGGGTGCTGGGTGCTCAGTGCTCAGGGTGCTGGGTGCTCCGTACTCAGGGTGCTGGGTGCTCAGTACTCTGGGTGCTAAGAGCTCAGGGTGCTCAGTGCTCGGGGTGCTGGATGCTCAGTGCTCAGTGCACAGGGTGCTGGGTGCTCAGTCCTCGGGGTGCTGGGTGCTCAGTTCTCTGGGTGCTCAGTGCTCAGTACTCAGGGTGCTGGGTGCTCAGTGCTCAGGGTGCTGGGTGCTCAGTACTCAGGGAGCTCAGTGCTCGGGGTGCAGGGTGCTCAGTACTCAGGTTGCTGCGTGCTCAGTACTCAGGGTGCTCAGTACTCAGGGTGCTGGGTGCTCAGTGCTCGGGGTGCTGGGTGCTCAGTACTCAGGGTGCTGGGTGCTCAGTGCTCAGGGTGCTGGGTGCTCAGTGCTCGGGGTGCTGGGTGCTCATTCTCGGGGTGCTGGGTGCTCAGTACTCAGGGTGCTGGGTGCTCAGTGCTCGGGGTGCTCGGTGCTCAGTACACAGGGTGCTGGGTGCTCAGTGCTCGGGGTGCTGGGTGCTCAGTACTCAGCGTGCTGGGTGCTCAGTGCTCAGAGTGTTGGGTGCTCAGTACTCAGGGTGCTGGGTGCTCATTGCGCAGTGCTCAGGGTTCTCAGTGCTCAGGGTGCTGTGTGCTCAGGGTGCTGGGTGCTCAGTGCACGGGGTGCTGGGTGCTCAGTGCTCAGGGTGCTGGTTGCTCAGTGCTCAGTGCTCAGGGTGCTGGGTGCTCAGTGCTCAGTGCTCTGGGTGCTGGGTGTTCAGTACTCAGGGTGCTGGGTGCTCAGTATTCGGGGTGCTGGGTGCTCAGTGCTCAGGGTGCTGGGTCTCAGTGCACGGGGTACTGGGTACTCAGTGCACAGTACACAGGGTGCTGAGTGCTCAGTGCTCGGGGTGCTGGGTGCTCAGTGCTCAGTACTCAGGGTGCTGGGTGCTCAGTGCTCGGGGTGCTGGGTGCTCAGTGCTCAGGGTGCTGGGTGCTCAGTACTCAGGGTGCTGGGTGCTCAGTACTCAGGGTGCTAAGAGCTCAGGGTGCTCAGTGCTCGGGGTGCTGGGTGCTCAGTGCTCAGTACTCAGGGTGCTGGGTGCTCAGTCCTCGGGGTGCTGGGTGCTCAGTGCTCGGGGTGCTTGGTGCTCAGTACTCAGGGTTCTCAGTGCTCAGTGCTCAGGGTGTTGGGTGCTCAGTACTCAGGGTGCTCAGTGCTCAGTACTTGGGGTGCTGGGTGCTCAGTACTCAGGGTGCTCATTGCTCAGTACTCGGGGTGCTGGGTGCTCAGTGCTCAGGGTTCTCAGTGCTCAGTGCTCAGGTTGCTGGGTGCTCAGTACTCAGGGTGCTGGGTGCTCAGTACTCAGGGTGCTGGGTGCTCAGTGCTCAGGGTGCTCGGTGCTCAGTACTCATGGTGCTGGGTACTCAGTGCTCAGGGTGCTCATTCTCGGGGAGCTGGGTGCTCAGTACTAAGGGTGCTGGGTGCTCAGTACTCAGGGTGCTCAGTGCTCGGGGAGCTCAGTGCTCAGTACTCAGGGTGTTGGGTGCTCAGTGCTCGGGGTGCTCGGTGCTCAGTACTCAGGGTTCTCAGTGCTCAGTGCGCAGGGTACTTGGTGCTCAGTACTCATGGTGCTCAGTGCTCAGTACTCGGGGTGCTGGGTGCTCAGTACTTAGGGTGCTCAGTGCTCAGTACTCGGGGTGCTGGGTGCTCAGTGCTCAGGGTGCTCAGTGCTCAGTGCTCGGGGTGCTGGGTGCTCAGTTCTCGGGGTGCTCGGTGCTCAGTACTCGGGGTGCTGGGTGCTCAGTGCTCAGGGTGCTGGGTGCTCAGTGCTCGGGGTGCTGGGTGCTCAGTGCTCAGGGTGCTGGGTGCTCAGTCCTCGGGGTGCTCTGTGCTCAGTGATCAGGGTGCTGGGTGCTCAGTCCTCGGGGTGCTCCGTGCTCAGTGCTCTTGGTGCTGGGTGCTCAGTACTCAGGGTGCTGGGTGCTCAGTACTCAGGGTGCTCAGTGCTCAAGGTGCTGGGTGCTCAGTGCTCGGGGTGCTCGGTTCTCAGTACTCAGAGTGCTGGGTGTTCAGTGCTCGGGGTGCTGGATGCTCAGTGCTCAGTGTGCTGGGTGCTCAGTACTCAGGGTGCTGGGTGCTCAGTGCTCGGGGTGCTCAGTACTCAGTGCTCAGGATGCTGGGTGCTCAGTACTGAGGGTGCTGGGTGCTCAGTTCTCAGGGTGCTGGGTGCACAGTGCTCGGGGTGCTCGTTGCTCAGTGCTCGGTGTGCTGGGTGCTCAGTGCTCGGGGTGCTGGGTGCTCAGTGCTCGGGGTGCTGGGTGCTCAGTACTCAGGGTGCTGGGTGCTCAGTGCTCAGGGTGCTGGGTGCTCAGTGCTCGGGCTGCTGGGTGCTCAGTACTCGGGGTGCTGGGTACTCAGTGCTCAGGGTGCTCAGTGCTCAGTGCTCGGGGTGCTGGGTGCTCAGTTCTCGGGGTGCTCGGTGCTCAGTACTCGGGGTGCTGGGTGCTCAGTGCTCAGGGTGCTGGGTGCTCAGTGCTCGGGGTGCTGGGTGCTCAGTGCTCAGGGTGCTGGGTGCTCAGTGCTCGGGGTGCTGTGTGCTCAGTGCTCAGGGTGCTGGGTGCACAGTGCTCGGGGTGCTGGGTGCTCAGTGCTCAGGGTGCTGGGTGCTCAGTGCTCGGGGTGCTCGGTGCTCAGTACTCAGGGTGCTGGGTGCTCAGTACTCAGGGTGCTGGGTGCTCAGTGCTCAGGGTGCTGGGTGCTCCGTACTCAGGGTGCTGGGTGCTCAGTACTCTGGGTGCTAAGAGCTCAGGGTGCTCAGTGCTCGGGGTGCTGGATGCTCAGTGCTCAGTGCACAGCGTGCTGGGTGCTCAGTCCTCGGGTTGCTGGGTGCTCAGTTCTCTGGGTGCTCAGAGCTCAGTACTCAGGGTGCTGGGTGCTCAGTGCTCAGGGTGCTGGGTGCTCAGTACTCAGGGAGCTCAGTGCT
The DNA here is from genome assembly GCF_018167655.1 of Microtus oregoni. NCBI lineage: Eukaryota > Metazoa > Chordata > Mammalia > Rodentia > Cricetidae > Microtus > Microtus oregoni. Next base: position 9,121,160 of record NW_024543811.1, on the reverse strand, counting down.
CGGGGTGCAGGGTGCTCAGTACTCAGGTTGCTGCGTGCTCAGTACTCAGGGTGCTCAGTACTCAGGGTGCTGGGTGCTCAGTGCTCGGGGTGCTGGGTGCTCAGTACTCAGGGTGCTGGGTGCTCAGTGCTCAGGGTGCTGGGTGCTCAGTGCTCGGGGTGCTGGGTGCTCATTCTCGGGGTGCTGGGTGCTCAGTACTCAGGGTGCTGGGTGCTCAGTGCTCGGGGTGCTCGGTGCTCAGTACACAGGGTGCTGGGTGCTCAGTGCTCGGGGTGCTGGGTGCTCAGTACTAAGCGTGCTGGCTGCTCAGTGCTCAGAGTGTTGGGTGCTCAGTACTCAGGGTGCTGGGTGCTCATTGCTCAGTGCTCAGGGTTCTCAGTGCTCAGGGTGCTGGGTGCTCAGGGTGCTGGGTGCTCAGTGCTCGGGGTGCTGGGTGCTCAGTGCTCAGGGTGCTGGTTGCTCAGTGCTCAGTGCTCAGGGTGCTGGGTGCTCAGTGCTCAGTGCTCTGGGTGCTGGGTGTTCAGTACTCAGGGTGCTGGGTGCTCAGTATTCGGGGTGCTGGGTGCTCAGTGCTCAGGGTGCTGGGTCTCAGTGCACGGGGTACTGGGTACTCAGTGCACAGTACACAGGGTGCTGAGTGCTCAGTGCTCGGGGTGCTGGGTGCTCAGTGCTCAGTACTCAGGGTGCTGGGTGCTCAGTGCTCGGGGTGCTGGGTGCTCAGTGCTCAGGGTGCTGGGTGCTCAGTACTCAGGGTGCTGGGTGCTCAGTACTCAGGGTGCTAAGAGCTCAGGGTGCTCAGTGCTCGGGGTGCTGGGTGCTCAGTGCTCAGTACTCAGGGTGCTGGGTGCTCAGTCCTCGGGGTGCTCGGTGCTCAGTACTCAGGGTTCTCAGTGCTCAGTGCTCAGGGTGCTGGTTGCTCAGTACTCAGGGTGCTCAGTGCTCAGTACTTGGGTTGCTGGGTGCTCAGTACTCAGGGTGCTCATTGCTCAGTACTCGGGGTGCTGGGTGCTCAGTGCTCAGGGTTCTCAGTGCTCAGTGCTCAGGTTGCTGGGGGCTCAGTACTCAGGGTGCTGGGTGCTCAGTACTCAGGGTGCTGGGTGCTCAGTGCTCAGGGTGCTCGGTGCTCAGTACTCATGGTGCTGGGTACTCAGTGCTCAGGGTGCTCATTCTCGGGGTGCTGGGTGCTCAGTACTAAGGGTGCTGGGTGCTCAGTACTCAGGGTGCTCAGTGCTCGGGGAGCTCAGTGCTCAGTACTCAGGGTGTTGGGTGCTCAGTGCTCGGGGTGCTCGGTGCTCAGTACTCAGGGTTCTCAGTGCTCAGTGCGCAGGGTACTTGGTGCTCAGTACTCATGGTGCTCAGTGCTCAGTACTCGGGGTGCTGGGTGCTCAGTACTTAGGGTGCTCAGTGCTCAGTACTCGGGGTGCTGGGTGCTCAGTGCTCAGGGTGCTCAGTGCTCAGTGCTCGGGGTGCTGGGTGCTCAGTTCTCGGTGTGCTCGGTGCTCAGTACTCGGGGTGCTGGGTGCTCAGTGCTCAGGGTGCTGGGTGCTCAGTGCTCGGGGTGCTGGGTGCTCAGTGCTCAGTGTGCTGGGTGCTCAGTCCTCGGGGTGCTCTGTGCTCAGTGATCAGGGTGCTGGGTGCTCAGTCCTCGGGGTGCTCCGTGCTCAGTGCTCGGGGTGGTGGGTGCTCAGTACTCAGGGTGCTGGGTGCTCAGTACTCAGGGTGCTCAGTGCTCAAGGTGCTGGGTGCTCAGTGCTCGGGGTGCTCGGTTCTCAGTACTCAGAGTGCTGGGTGTTCAGTGCTCGGGGTGCTGGATGCTCAGTGCTCAGGGTGCTGGGTGCTCAGTACTCAGGGTGCTGGGTGCTAAGTGCTCGGGGTGCTGGGTGCACAGTACTCAGGGTGCTCCGTGCTCAGTACTCAGGGTGCTGGGTGCTCAGTGCTCGGGGTGCTCGGTGCTCAGTACTCAGGGTGCTGGGTGCTCAGTGCTCGGGGTGCTCGGTGCTCAGTACTCAGGGTGCTGGGTGCTCAGTGCTCGGGGTGCTCGGTGCTCAATACTCAGGGTGCTGGGTGCTCAGTGCTCGGGGTGCTGGGTGCTCAGTACTCAGGGTCCTGGGTGCTCAGTGCTCAGGGTGCTGGGTGCTCAGTGCTCGGGGTGCTGGGTGCTCAGTACTCAGGGTGCTGCGTGCTCAGTACTCCGGGTGCTGGGTGCTCAGTGCAAGGGGTGCTGGGTGCTCAGTGTTCAGGGTGCTGGGTGCTCAGTGCTCGGGGTGCTCAGTACTCAGTGCTCAGGATGCTGGGTGCTCAGTACTCAGGGTGCTGGGTGCTCAGTTCTCAGGGTGCTGGGTGCACAGTGCTCGGGGTGCTCGTTGCTCAGTGCTCGGTGTGCTGGGTGCTCAGTGCTCGGGGTGCTGGGTGCTCAGTGCTCGGAGTGCTGGGTGCTCAGTACTCAGGGTGCTGGGTGCTCAGTGCTCGGGGTGCTGGGTGCTCAGTGCTCGGGCTGCTGGGTGCTCAGTACTCGGGGTGCTGGGTACTCAGTGCTCAGGGTGCTCAGTGCTCAGTGCTCGGGGTGCTGGGTGCTCAGTTCTCGGGGTGCTCGGTGCTCAGTACTCGGGGTGCTGGGTGCTCAGTGCTCAGGGTGCTGGGTGCTCAGTGCTCGGGGTGCTGGGTGCTCAGTGCTCAGGGTGCTGGGTGCTCAGTGCTCGGGGTGCTGTGTGCTCAGTGCTCAGGGTGCTGGGTGCACAGTGCTCGGGGTGCTGGGTGCTCAGTGCTCAGGGTGCTGGGTGCTCAGTGCTCGGGGTGCTCGGTGCTCAGTACTCAGGGTGCTGGGTGCTCAGTACTCAGGGTGCTGGGTGCTCAGTGCTCAGGGTGCTGGGTGCTCCGTGCTCAGGGTGCTGGGTGCTCAGTACTCTGGGTGCTAAGAGCTCAGGGTGCTCAGTGCTCGGGGTGCTGGATGCTCAGTGCTCAGTGCACAGGGTGCTGGGTGCTCAGTCCTCGGGGTGCTGGGTGCTCAGTTCTCTGGGTGCTCAGTGCTCAGTACTCAGGGTGCTGGGTGCTCAGTGCTCAGGGTGCTGGGTGCTCAGTACTCAGGGAGCTCAGTGCTCGGGGTGCAGTGTGCTCAGTACTCAGGTTGCTGCGTGCTCAGTACTCAGGGTGCTCAGTACTCAGGGTGCTGGGTGCTCAGTGCTCAGGGTGCTGGGTGCTCAGTACTCAGGGTGCTGGGTGCTCAGTGCTCAGGGTGCTGGGTGCTCAGTGCTCGGGGTGCTGGGTGCTCATTCTCGGGGTGCTGGGTGCTCAGTACTCAGGGTGCTGGGTGCTCAGTGCTCGGGGTGCTCGGTGCTCAGTACACAGGGTGCTGGGTGCTCAGTGCTCGGGGTGCTGGGTGCTCAGTACTCAGCGTGCTGGGTGCTCAGTGCTCAGAGTGTTGGGTGCTCAGTACTCAGGGTGCTGGGTGCTCATTGCTCAGTGCTCAGGGTTCTCAGTGCTCGGGGTGCTGGGTGCTCAGTGCTCAGGGTGCTGGTTGCTCAGTGCTCAGTGCTCAGGGTGCTGGGTGCTCAGTGCTCAGTGCTCTGGGTGCTGGGTGTTCAGTACTCAGGGTGCTGGGTGCTCAGTGCTCGGGGTGCTGGGTGCTCAGTACTCAGGGTCCTGGGTGCTCAGTGCTCAGGGTGCTGGGTGCTCAGTGCTCGGGGTGCTGGGTGCTCAGTACTCAGGGTGCTGCGTGCTCAGTACTCCGGGTGCTGGGTGCTCAGTGCAAGGGGTGCTGGGTGCTCAGTGTTCAGGGTGCTGGGTGCTCAGTGCTCGGGGTGCTCAGTACTCAGTGCTCAGGATGCTGGGTGCTCAGTACTCAGGGTGCTGGGTGCTCAGGTCTCAGGATGCTGGGTGCACAGTGCTCGGGGTGCTCGTTGCTCAGTGCTCGGTGTGCTGGGTGCTCAGTGCTCGGGGTGCTGGGTGCTCAGTGCTCGGGGTGCTGGGTGCTCAGTACTCAGGGTGCTGGGTGCTCAGTGCTCGGGGTGCTGGGTGCTCAGTGCTCGGGCTGCTGGGTGCTCAGTACTCGGGGTGCTGGGTACTCAGTGCTCAGGGTGCTCAGTGCTCAGTGCTCGGGGTGCTGGGTGCTCAGTTCTCGGGGTGCTCGGTGCTCAGTACTCGGGGTGCTGGGTGCTCAGTGCTCAGGGTGCTGGGTGCTCAGTGCTCGGGGTGCTGGGTGCTCAGTGCTCAGGGTGCTGGGTGCTCAGTGCTCGGGGTGCTGTGTGCTCAGTGCTCAGGGTGCTGGGTGCACAGTGCTCGGGGTGCTGGGTGCTCAGTGCTCAGGGTGCTGGGTGCTCAGTGCTCGGGGTGCTCGGTGCTCAGTACTCAGGGTGCTGGGTGCTCAGTACTCAGGGTGCTGGGTGCTCAGTGCTCAGGGTGCTGGGTGCTCCGTACTCAGGGTGCTGGGTGCTCAGTACTCTGGGTGCTAAGAGCTCAGGGTGCTCAGTGCTCGGGGTGCTGGATGTTCAGTGCTCAGTGCACAGGGTGCTGGGTGCTCAGTCCTCGGGGTGCTGGGTGCTCAGTTCTCTGGGTGCTCAGTGCTCAGTACTCAGGGTGCTGGGTGCTCAGTGCTCAGGGTGCTGGGTGCTCAGTACTCAGGGAGCTCAGTGCTCGGGGTGCAGGGTGCTCAGTACTCAGGTTGCTGCGTGCTCAGTACTCAGGGTGCTCAGTACTCAGGGTGCTGGGTGCTCAGTGCTCGGGGTGCTGGGTGCTCAGTACTCAGGGTGCTGGGTGCTCAGTGCTCAGGGTGCTGGGTGCTCAGTGCTCGGGGTGCTGGGTGCTCATTCTCGGGGTGCTGGGTGCTCAGTACTCAGGGTGCTGGGTGCTCAGTGCTCGGGGTGCTCGGTGCTCAGTACACAGGGTGCTGGGTGCTCAGTGCTCGGGGTGCTGGGTGCTCAGTACTCAGCGTGCTGGGTGCTCAGTGCTCAGAGTGTTGGGTGCTCAGTACTCAGGGTGCTGGGTGCTCATTGCTCAGTGCTCAGGGTTCTCAGTGCTCAGGGTGCTGTGTGCTCAGGGTGCTGGGTGCTCAGTGCACGGGGTGCTGGGTGCTCAGTGCTCAGGGTGCTGGTTGCTCAGTGCTCAGTGCTCAGGGTGCTGGGTGCTCAGTGCTCAGTGCTCTGGTTGCTGGGTGTTCAGTTCTCAGGGTGCTGGGTGCTCAGTATTTGGGGTGCTGGGTGCTCAGTGCTCAGGGTGCTGGGTCTCAGTGCACGGGGTACTGGGTACTCAGTGCACAGTACACAGGGTGCTGAGTGCTCAGTGCTCGGGGTGCTGGGTGCTCAGTGCTCAGTACTCAGGGTGCTGGGTGCTCAGTGCTCGGGGTGCTGGGTGCTCAGTGCTCAGGGTGCTCCGTGCTCAGTACTCAGGGTGCTGGGTGCTCAGTACTCAGGGTGCTAAGAGCTCAGGGTGCTCAGTGCTCGGGGTGCTGGGTGCTCAGTGCTCAGTACTCAGGGTGCTGGGTGCTCAGTCCTCGGGGTGCTGGGTGCTCAGTGCTCGGGGTGCTTGGTGCTCAGTACTCAGGGTTCTCAGTGCTCAGTGCTCAGGGTGTTGGGTGCTGAGTACTCAGGGTGCTCAGTGCTCAGTACTTGGGGTGCTGGGTGCTCAGTACTCAGGGTGCTCATTGCTCAGTACTCGGGGTGCTGGGTGCTCAGTGCTCAGGGTTCTCAGTGCTCAGTGCTCAGGTTGCTGGGTGCTCAGTACTCAGGGTGCTGGGTGCTCAGTACTCAGGGTGCTGGGTGCTCAGTGCTCAGGGTGCTCGGTGCTCAGTACTCATGGTGCTGGGTACTCAGTGCTCAGGGTGCTCATTCTCGGGGAGCTGGGTGCTCAGTACTAAGGGTGCTGGGTGCTCAGTACTCAGGGTGCTCAGTGCTCGGGGAGCTCAGTGCTCAGTACTCAGGGTGTTGGGTGCTCAGTGCTCGGGGTGCTCGGTGCTCAGTACTCAGGGTTCTCAGTGCTCAGTGCGCAGGGTACTTGGTGCTCAGTACTCATGGTGCTCAGTGCTCAGTACTCGGGGTGCTGGGTGCTCAGTACTTAGGGTGCTCAGTGCTCAGTACTCGGGGTGCTGGGTGCTCAGTGCTCAGGGTGCTCAGTGCTCAGTGCTCGGGGTGCTGGGTGCTCAGTTCTCGGGGTGCTCGGTGCTCAGTACTCGGGGTGCTGGGTGCTCAGTGCTCAGGGTGCTGGGTGCTCAGTGCTCGGGGTGCTGGGTGCTCAGTGCTCAGGGTGCTGGGTGCTCAGTCCTCGGGGTGCTCTGTGCTCAGTGATCAGGGTGCTGGGTGCTCAGTCCTCGGGGTGCTCCGTGCTCAGTGCTCTTGGTGCTGGGTGCTCAGTACTCAGGGTGCTGGGTGCTCAGTACTCAGGGTGCTCAGTGCTCAAGGTGCTGGGTGCTCAGTGCTCGGGGTGCTCGGTTCTCAGTACTCAGAGTGCTGGGTGTTCAGTGCTCGGGGTGCTGGATGCTCGGTGCTCAGTGTGCTGGGTGCTCAGTACTCAGGGTGCTGGGTGCTAAGTGCTCGGGGTGCTGGGTGCACAGTACTCAGGGTGCTCCGTGCTCAATACTCAGGGTGCTTGGTGCTCAGTGCTCGGGGTGCTCGGTGCTCAGTACTCAGGGTGCTGGGTGCTCAGTGCTCGGGGTGCTCGGTGCTCAGTACTCAGGGTGCTGGGTGCTCAGTGCTCGGGGTGCTCGGTGCTCAGTACTCAGGGTGCTGGGTGCTCAGTGCTCGGGGTGCTGGGTGCTCAGTGCTCGGGGTGCTGGGTGCTCTGTACTCAGGGTGCTGCGTGCTCAGTACTCCGGGTGCTGGGTGCTCAGTGCAAGGGGTGCTGGGTGCTCAGTGTTCAGGGTGCTGGGTGCTCAGTGCTCGGGGTGCTCAGTACTCAGTGCTCAGGATGCTGGGTGCTCAGTACTCAGGGTGCTGGGTGCTCAGTTCTCAGGGTGCTGGGTGCACAGTGCTCGGGGTGCTCGTTGCTCAGTGCTCGGTGTGCTGGGTGCTCAGTGCTCGGGGTGCTGGGTGCTCAGTGCTCGGGGTGCTGGGTGCTCAGTACTCAGGGTGCTGGGTGCTCACTGCTCGGGGTGCTGGGTGCTCAGTGCTCGGGCTGCTGGGTGCTCAGTACTCGGGGTGCTGGGTACTCAGTGCTCAGGGTGCTCAGTGCTCAGTGCTCGGGGTGCTGGGTGCTCAGTTCTCGGGGTGCTCGGTGCTCAGTACTCAGGGTGCTGGGTGCTCAGTGCTCAGGGTGCTGGGTGCTCAGTGCTCGGGGTGCTGGGTGCTCAGTGCTCAGGGTGCTGGGTGCTCAGTGCTCGGGGTGCTGTGTGCTCAGTGCTCAGGGTGCTGGGTGCACAGTGCTCGGGGTGCTGGGTGCTCAGTGCTCAGGGTGCTGGGTGCTCAGTGCTCAGGGTGCTCGGTGCTCAGTACTCAGGGTGCTGGGTGCTCAGTACTCAGGGTGCTGGGTGCTCAGTGCTCAGGGTGCTGGGTGCTCCGTACTCAGGGTGCTGGGTGCTCAGTACTCTGGGTGCTAAGAGCTCAGGGTGCTCAGTGCTCGGGGTGCTGGATGCTCAGTGCTCAGTGCACAGGGTGCTGGGTGCTCAGTCCTCGGGGTGCTGGGTGCTCAGTTCTCTGGGTGCTCAGAGCTCAGTACTCAGGGTGCTGGGTGCTCAGTGCTCAGGGTGCTGGGTGCTCAGTACTCAGGGAGCTCAGTGCTCGGGGTGCAGGGTGCTCAGTACTCAGGTTGCTGCGTGCTCAGTACTCAGGGTGCTCAGTACTCAGGGTGCTGGGTGCTCAGTGCTCGGGGTGCTGGGTGCTCAGTACTCAGGGTGCTGGTTGCTCAGTGCTCAGGGTGCTGGGTGCTCAGTGCTCGGGGTGCTGGGTGCTCATTCTCGGGGTGCTGGGTGCTCAGTACTCAGGGTGCTGGGTGCTCAGTGCTCGGGGTGCTCGGTGCTCAGTACACAGGGTGCTGGGTGCTCAGTGCTCGGGGTGCTGGGTGCTCAGTACTAAGCGTGCTGGCTGCTCAGTGCTCAGAGTGTTGGGTGCTCAGTACTCAGGGTGCTGGGTGCTCATTGCTCAGTGCTCAGGGTTCTCAGTGCTCAGGGTGCTGGGTGCTCAGGGTGCTGGGTGCTCAGTGCTCGGGGTGCTGGGTGCTCAGTGCTCAGGGTGCTGGTTGCTCAGTGCTCAGTGCTCAGGGTGCTGGGTGCTCAGTGCTCAGTGCTCTGGGTGCTGGGTGTTCAGTACTCAGGGTGCTGGGTGCTCAGTATTCGGGGTGCTGGGTGCTCAGTGCTCAGGGTGCTGGGTCTCAGTGCACGGGGTACTGGGTACTCAGTGCACAGTACACAGGGTGCTGAGTGCTCAGTGCTCGGGGTGCTGGGTGCTCAGTGCTCAGTACTCAGGGTGCTGGGTGCTCAGTGCTCGGGGTGCTGGGTGCTCAGTGCTCAGGGTGCTGGGTGCTCAGTACTCAGGGTGCTGGGTGCTCAGTACTCAGGGTGCTAAGAGCTCAGGGTGCTCAGTGCTCGGGGTGCTGGGTGCTCAGTACTCAGGTTCCTGGGTGCTCAGTGCTCAGGGTGCTGGGTGCTCAGTGCTCGGGGTGCTGGGTGCTCTGTACTCAGGGTGCTGCGTGCTCAGTACTCCGGGTGCTGGGTGCTCAGTGCAAGGGGTGCTGGGTGCTCAGTGTTCAGGGTGCTGGGTGCTCAGTGCTCGGGGTGCTCAGTACTCAGTGCTCAGGATGCTGGGTGCTCAGTACTCAGGGTGCTGGGTGCTCAGTTCTCAGGGTGCTGGGTGCACAGTGCTCGGGGTGCTCGTTGCTCAGTGCTCGGTGTGCTGGGTGCTCAGTGCTCGGGGTGCTGGGTGCTCAGTGCTCGGGGTGCTGGGTGCTCAGTACTCAGGGTGCTGGGTGCTCACTGCTCGGGGTGCTGGGTGCTCAGTGCTCGGGCTGCTGGGTGCTCAGTACTCGGGGTGCTGGGTACTCAGTGCTCAGGGTGCTCAGTGCTCAGTGCTCGGGGTGCTGGGTGCTCAGTTCTCGGGGTGCTCGGTGCTCAGTACTCAGGGTGCTGGGTGCTCAGTGCTCAGGGTGCTGGGTGCTCAGTGCTCGGGGTGCTGGGTGCTCAGTGCTCAGGGTGCTGGGTGCTCAGTGCTCGGGGTGCTGTGTGCTCAGTGCTCAGGGTGCTGGGTGCACAGTGCTCGGGGTGCTGGGTGCTCAGTGCTCAGGGTGCTGGGTGCTCAGTGCTCGGGGTGCTCGGTGCTCAGTACTCAGGGTGCTGGGTGCTCAGTACTCAGGGTGCTGGGTGCTCAGTGCTCAGGGTGCTGGGTGCTCCGTACTCAGGGTGCTGGGTGCTCAGTACTCTGGGTGCTAAGAGCTCAGGGTGCTCAGTGCTCGGGGTGCTGGATGCTCAGTGCTCAGTGCACAGGGTGCTGGGTGCTCAGTCCTCGGGGTGCTGGGTGCTCAGTTCTCTGGGTGCTCAGAGCTCAGTACTCAGGGTGCTGGGTGCTCAGTGCTCAGGGTGCTGGGTGCTCAGTACTCAGGGAGCTCAGTGCTCGGGGTGCAGGGTGCTCAGTACTCAGGTTGCTGCGTGCTCAGTACTCAGGGTGCTCAGTACTCAGGGTGCTGGGTGCTCAGTGCTCGGGGTGCTGGGTGCTCAGTACTCAGGGTGCTGGTTGCTCAGTGCTCAGGGTGCTGGGTGCTCAGTGCTCGGGGTGCTGGGTGCTCATTCTCGGGGTGCTGGGTGCTCAGTACTCAGGGTGCTGGGTGCTCAGTGCTCGCTGTGCTCGGTGCTCAGTACACAGGGTGCTGGGTGCTCAGTGCTCGGGGTGCTGGGTGCTCAGTACTAAGCGTGCTGGCTGCTCAGTGCTCAGAGTGTTGGGTGCTCAGTACTCAGGGTGCTGGGTGCTCATTGCTCAGTGCTCAGGGTTCTCAGTGCTCAGGGTGCTGGGTGCTCAGGGTGCTGGGTGCTCAGTGCTCGGGGTGCTGGGTGCTCAGTGCTCAGGGTGCTGGTTGCTCAGTGCTCAGTGCTCAGGGTGCTGGGTGCTCAGTGCTCAGTGCTCTGGGTGCTGGGTGTTCAGTACTCAGGGTGCTGGGTGCTCAGTATTCGGGGTGCTGGGTGCTCAGTGCTCAGGGTGCTGGGTCTCAGTGCACGGGGTACTGGGTACTCAGTGCACAGTACACAGGGTGCTGAGTGCTCAGTGCTCGGGGTGCTGGGTGCTCAGTGCTCAGTACTCAGGGTGCTGGGTGCTCAGTGCTCGGGGTGCTGGGTGCTCAGTGCTCAGGGTGCTGGGTGCTCAGTACTCAGGGTGCTGGGTGCTCAGTACTCAGGGTGCTAAGAGCTCAGGGTGCTCAGTGCTCGGGGTGCTGGGTGCTCAGTGCTCAGTACTCAGGGTGCTGGGTGCTCAGTCCTCGGGGTGCTCGGTGCTCAGTACTCAGGGTTCTCAGTACTCAGTGCTCAGGGTGCTGGTTGCTCAGTACTCAGGGTGCTCAGTGCTCAGTACTTGGGTTGCTGGGTGCTCATTACTCAGGGTGCTCATTGCTCAGTACTCGGGGTGCTGGGTGCTCAGTGCTCAGGGTTCTCAGTGCTCAGTGCTCAGGTTGCTGGGGGCTCAGTACTCAGGGTGCTGGGTGCTCAGTACTCAGGGTGCTGGGTGCTCAGTGCTCAGGGTGCTCGGTGCTCAGTACTCATGGTGCTGGGTACTCAGTGCTCAGGGTGCTCATTCTCGGGGTGCTGGGTGCTCAGTACTAAGGGTGCTGGGTGCTCAGTACTCAGGGTGCTCAGTGCTCGGGGAGCTCAGTGCTCAGTACTCAGGGTGTTGGGTGCTCAGTGCTCGGGGTGCTCGGTGCTCAGTACTCAGGGTTCTCAGTGCTCAGTGCGCAGGGTACTTGGTACTCAGTACTCATGGTGCTCAGTGCTCAGTACTCGGGGTGCTGGGTGCTCAGTACTTAGGGTGCTCAGTGCTCAGTACTCGGGGTGCTGGGTGCTCAGTGCTCAGGGTGCTCAGTGCTCAGTGCTCGGGGTGATGGGTGCTCAGTTCTCGGGGTGCTCGGTGCTCAGTACTCGGGGTGCTGGGTGCTCAGTGCTCAGGGTGCTGGGTGCTCAGTGCTCGGGGTGCTGGGTGCTCAGTGCTCAGTGTGCTGGGTGCTCAGTCCTCGGGGTGCTCTGTGCTCAGTGATCAGGGTGCTGGGTGCTCAGTCCTCGGGGTGCTCCGTGCTCAGTGCTCGGGGTGCTGGGTGCTCAGTACTCAGGGTGCTGGGTGCTCAGTACTCAGGGTGCTCAGTGCTCAAGGTGCTGGGTGCTCAGTGCTCGGGGTGCTCGGTTCTCTGTACTCAGAGTGCTGGGTGTTCAGTGCTCGGGGTGCTGGATGCTCAGTGCTCAGGGTGCTGGGTGCTCAGTACTCAGGGTGCTGGGTGCTAAGTGCTCGGGGTGCTGGGTGCACAGTACTCAGGGTGCTCCGTGCTCAGTACTCAGGGTGCTGGGTGCTCAGTGCTCGGGGTGCTCGGTGCTCAGTACTCAGGGTGCTGGGTGCTCAGTGCTCGGGGTGCTCGGTGCTCAGTACTCAGGGTGCTGGGTGCTCAGTGCTCGGGGTGCTCGGTGCTCAGTACTCAGGGTGCTGGGTGCTCAGTGCTCGGGGTGCTGGGTGCTCAGTACTCAGGGTCCTGGGTGCTCAGTGCTCAGGGTGCTGGGTGCTCAGTGCTCGGGGTGCTGGGTGCTCAGTACTCAGGGTGCTGCGTGCTCAGTACTCCGGGTGCTGGGTGCTCAGTGCAAGGGGTGCTGGGTGCTCAGTGTTCAGGGTGCTGGGTGCTCAGTGCTCGGGGTGCTCAGTACTCAGTGCTCAGGATGCTGGGTGCTCAGTACTCAGGGTGCTGGGTGCTCAGTTCTCAGGGTGCTGGGTGCACAGTGCTCGGGGTGCTCGTTGCTCAGTGCTCGGTGTGCTGGGTGCTCAGTGCTCGGGGTGCTGGGTGCTCAGTGCTCGGGGTGCTGGGTGCTCAGTACTCAGGGTGCTGGGTGCTCAGTGCTCGGGGTGCTGGGTGCTCAGTGCTCGGGCTGCTGGGTGCTCAGTACTCGGGGTGCTGGGTACTCAGTGCTCAGGGTGCTCAGTGCTCAGTGCTCGGGGTGCTGGGTGCTCAGTTCTCGGGGTGCTCGGTGCTCAGTACTCGGGGTGCTGGGTGCTCAGTGCTCAGGGTGCTGGGTGCTCAGTGCTCGGGGTGCTGGGTGCTCAGTGCTCAGGGTGCTGGGTGCTCAGTGCTCGGGGTGCTGTGTGCTCAGTGCTCAGGGTGCTGGGTGCACAGTGCTCGGGGTGCTGGGTGCTCAGTGCTCAGGGTGCTGGGTGCTCAGTGCTCGGGGTGCTGGGTGCTCCGTGCTCAGGGTGCTGGGTGCTCAGTACTCTGGGTGCTAAGAGCTCAGGGTGCTCAGTGCTCGGGGTGCTGGATGCTCAGTGCTCAGTGCACAGGGTGCTGGGTGCTCAGTCCTCGGGGTGCTGGGTGCTCAGTTCTCTGGGTGCTCAGTGCTCAGTACTCAGGGTGCTGGGTGCTCAGTGCTCAGGGTGCTGGGTGCTCAGTACTCAGGGAGCTCAGTGCTCGGGGTGCAGGGTGCTCAGTACTCAGGTTGCTGCGTGCTCAGTACTCAGGGTGCTCAGTACTCAGGGTGCTGGGTGCTCAGTGCTCAGGGTGCTGGGTGCTCAGTACTCAGGGTGCTGGGTGCTCAGTGCTCAGGGTGCTGGGTTCTCAGTGCTCGGGGTGCTGGGTGCTCATTCTCGGGGTGCTGGGTGCTCAGTACTCAGGGTGCTGGGTGCTCAGTGCTCGGGGTGCTCGGTGCTCAGTACACAGGGTGCTGGGTGCTCAGTGCTCGGGGTGCTGGGTGCTCAGTACTCAGCGTGCTGGGTGCTCAGTGCTCAGAGTGTTGGGTGCTCAGTACTCAGGGTGCTGGGTGCTCATTGCTCAGTGCTCAGGGTTCTCAGTGCTCAGGGTGCTGGGTGCTCAGGGTGCTGGGTGCTCAGTGCTCGGGGTGCTGGGTGCTCAGTGCTCAGGGTGCTGGTTGCTCAGTGCTCAGTGCTCAGGGTGCTGGGTGCTCAGTGCTCAGTGCTCTGGGTGCTGGGTGTTCAGTACTCAGGGTGCTGGGTGCTCAGTATTCGGGGTGCTGGGTGCTCAGTGCTCAGGGTGCTGGGTCTCAGTGCACGGGGTACTGGGTACTCAGTGCACAGTACACAGGGTGCTGAGTGCTCAGTGCTCGGGGTGCTGGGTGCTCAGTGCTCAGTACTCAGGGTGCTGGGTGCTCAGTGCTCGGGGTGCTGGGTGCTCAGTGCTCAGGGTGCTGGGTGCTCAGTACTCAGGGTGCTGGGTGCTCAGTACTCAGGGTGCTAAGAGCTCAGGGTGCTCAGTGCTCGGGGTGCTGGGTGCTCAGTTCTCTGGGTGCTCGGTGCTCAGTACTCAGGGTTCTCAGTGCTCAGTGCTCAGGGTGCTGGGTGCTCAGTACTCAGGGTGCTCAGTGCTCAGTACTCGGGGTGCTGGGCGCACAGTACTCAGGGTGCTCCGTGCTCAGTACTCAGGGTGCTGGGTGCTCAGTGCTCGGGGTGCTCGGTGCTCAGTACTCAGGGTGCTGGGTGCTCAGTGCTCGGGGTGCTCGGTGCTCAGTACTCAGGGTGCTGGGTGCTCAGTGCTCGGGGTGCTCGGTGCTCAGTACTCAGGGTCCTGGGTGCTCAGTGCTCGGGGTGCTGGGTGCTCAGTACTCAGGGTCCTGGGTGCTCAGTGCTCAGGGTGCTGGGTGCTCAGTGCTCGGGGTGCTGGGTGCTCAGTACTCAGGGTGCTGCGTGTTCAGTACTCCGGGTGCTGGGTGCTCAGTGCAAGGGGTGCTGGGTGCTCAGTGTTCAGGGTGCTGGGTGCTCAGTGCTCGGGTGCTCAGTACTCAGTGCTCAGGATGCTGGGTGCTCAGTACTCAGGTTGCTGGGTGCTCAGTTCTCAGGGTGCTGGGTGCACAGTGCTCGGGGTGCTCGTTGCTCAGTGCTCGGTGTGCTGGGTGCTCAGTGCTCGGGGTGCTGGGTGCTCAGTGCTCGGGGTGCTGGGTGCTCAGTACTCAGGGTGCTGGGTGCTCAGTGCTCGGGGTGCTGGGTGCTCAGTGCTCGGGCTGCTGGGTGCTCAGTACTCGGGGTGCTGGGTACTCAGTGCTCAGGGTGCTGGGTATCAGTGCACGGGGTACTGGGTACTCAGTGTTCAGTACACAGGGTGCTGAGTGCTCAGTGCTCGGGGTGCTGGGTGCTCAGTTCTCAGTACTCAGGGTGCTGGGTGCTCAGTGCTCGTGGTGCTGGGTGCTCAGTGCTCAGGGTGCTGGGTGCTCAGTACTCAGGGTGCTGGGTGCTCAGTACTCAGGGTGCTAAGAGCGCAGGGTGCTCAGTGCTCGGGGTGCTGGGTGCTCAGTTCTCTGGGTGCTCGGTGCTCAGTACTCAGGGTTCTCAGTGCTCAGTGCTCAGGGTGCTGGGTGCTCAGTACTCAGGGTGCTGGGTGCTCAGTACTCAGGGTGCTCAGTGCTCAGTACTCGGGGTGCTGGGTGCTCAGTGCTCAGGGTGCTCAGTGCTCAGTGCTCGGGGTGCTGGTTGCTCAGTGCTGGGGGTGCTGGGTGCTCAGTGCTCAGAGTGCTGGGTGCTCAGTACTCAGGTTGCTGGGTGCTCAGTGCTCAGGGTGCTGGGTGCTCAGTACTCAGGGTGCTGGGTGCTCAGTACTCAGGGTGCTGGGTGCTCAGTGCTCAGGGTGCTCGGTGCTCAGTACTCATGGTGCTGGGTACTCAGTGCTCAGGGTGCTCATTCTCGGGGTGCTGGGTGCTCAGTACTCAGGGTGCTGGGTGCTCAGTACTCAGGGTGCTCAGTGCTCGGGGAGCTCGGTGCTCTGTACTCATTGTGCTGGGTGCTCAGTGCTCGGGGTGCTCGGTGCTCAGTACTCAGGGTTCTCAGTGCTCAGTGCTCAGGGTGCTGGGTTCTCAGTACTCATGGTGCTCAGTGCTCAGTACTCGGGGTGCTGGGTTCTCAGTACTCAGGGTGCTCAGTGCTCAGTACTCGGGGTGCTGGGTGCTCAGTGCTCAGTGTGCTCAGTGCTCAGCGCTCGGGGTGCTGGGTGCTCAGTTCTCGGGGTGCTCGGTGCTCAGTACTCGGGGTGCTGGGTGCTCAGTGCTCAGGGTGCTGGGTGCTCAGTGCTCGGGGTGCTGGGTGCTCAGTGCTCAGGGTGCTGGGTGCTCCGTACTCAGGGTGCTGGGTGCTCAGTACTCTGGGTGCTAAGAGCTCAGGGTGCTCAGTGCTCGGGGTGCTGGATGCTCAGTGCTCAGTGCACAGGGTGCTGGGTGCTCAGTCCTCGGGGTGCTGGGTGCTCAGTTCTCTGGGTGCTCAGTGCTCAGTACTCAGGGTGCTGGGTGCTCAGTGCTCAGGGTGCTGGGTGCTCAGTACTCAGGGAGCTCAGTGCTCGGGGTGCAGGGTGCTCAGTACTCAGGTTGCTGGGTGCTCAGTACTCAGGGTGCTCAGTACTCAGGGTGCTGGGTGCTCAGTACTCAGGGTGCTCAGTACTCAGGGTGCTGGGTGCTCAGTACTCAGGGTGCTGGGTGCTCAGTGCTCAGGGTGCTGGGTGCTCAGTGCTCGGGGTGCTGGGTGCTCATTCTCGGGGTGCTGGGTGCTCAGTACTCAGGGTGCTGGGTGCTCAGTGCTCTTGGTGCTCGGTGCTCAGTACACAGGGTGCTGGGTGCTCAGTGCTCGGGGTGCTGGGTGCTCAGTACTCAGCGTGTTGGGTGCTCAGTGCTCAGAGTGTTGGGTGCTCAGTACTCAGGGTGCTGGGTGCTCATTGCTCAGTGCTCAGGGTTCTCAGTGCTCAGGGTGCTGGGTGCTCAGGGTGCTGGTTGCTCAGTGCTCAGTGCTCAGGGTGCTGGGTGCTCAGTGCTCAGTGCTCTGGGTGCTGGGTGTTCAGTACTCAGGGTGCTGGGTGCTCAGTATTCGGGGTGCTGGGTGCTCAGTGCTCAGGGTGCTGGGTCTCAGTGCACGGGGTACTGGGTATTCAGTGCACAGTACACAGGGTGCTGAGTGCTCAGTGCTCGGGGTGCTGGGTGCTCAGTGCTCAGTACTCAGGGTGCTGGGTGCTCAGTGCTCGGGGTGCTGGGTGCTCAGTGCTCAGGGTGCTGGGTGCTCAGTACTCAGGGTGCTGGGTGCTCAGTACTCAGGGTGCTAAGAGCTCAGGGTGCTCAGTGCTCGGGGTGCTGGGTGCTCAGTTCTCTGGGTGCTCGGTGCTCAGTACTCAGGGTTCTCAGTGCTCAGTGCTCAGGGTGCTGGGTGCTCAGTACACAGGGTGCTCAGTGCTCAGTACTCGGGGTGCTGGGTGCACAGTACTCAGGGTGCTCCGTGCTCAGTACTCAGGGTGCTGGGTGCTCAGTGCTCGGGGTGCTCGGTGCTCAGTACTCAGGGTGCTGGGTGCTCAGTGCTCGGGGTGCTCGGTGCTCAGTACTCAGGGTGCTGGGTGCTCAGTGCTCGGGGTGCTCGGTGCTCAGTACTCAGGGTGCTGGGTGCTCAGTGCTCGGGGTGCTGGGTGCTCAGTACTCAGGGTCCTGGGTGCTCAGTGCTCAGGGTGCTGGGTGCTCAGTGCTCGGGGTGCTGGGTGCTCAGTACTCAGGGTGCTGCGTGCTCAGTACTCCGGGTGCTGGGTGCTCAGTTCAAGGGGTGCTGGGTGCTCAGTGTTCAGGGTGCTGGGTGCTCAGTGCTCGGGGTGCTCAGTACTCAGTGCTCAGGATGCTGGGTGCTCAGTACTCAGGGTGCTGGGTGCTCAGTTCTCAGGGTGCTGGGTGCACAGTGCTCGGGGTGCTCGTTGCTCAGTGCTCGGTGTGCTGGGTGCTAAGTGCTCGGGGTGCTGGGTGCACAGTGCTCGGGGTGCTGGGTGCTCAGTACTCAGGGTGCTGGGTGCTCAGTGCTCGGGGTGCTGGGTGCTCAGTGCTCGGGCTGCTGGGTGCTCAGTACTCAGGGTGCTGGGTACTCAGTGCTCAGGGTGCTGGGTCTCAGTGCACGGGGTACTGGGTACTCAGTGTTCAGTACACAGGGTGCTGAGTGCTCAGTGCTCGGGGTGCTGGGTGCTCAGTGCTCGGGGTGCTGGGTGCTCAGTGCTCAGAGTGCTGGGTGCTCAGTACTCAGGTTGCTGGGTGCTCAGTGCTCAGGGTGCTGGGTGCTCAGTACTCAGGGTGCTGGGTGCTCAGTACTCAGGGTGCTGGGTGCTCAGTGCTCAGGGTGCTGGTTGCTCAGTGCTCAGTGCTCAGGGTGCTGGGTGCTCAGTGCTCAGTGCTCTGGGTGCTGGGTGTTCAGTACTCAGGGTGCTGGGTGCTCAGTATTCGGGGTGCTGGGTGCTCAGTGCTCAGGGTGCTGGGTCTCAGTGCACGGGGTACTGGGTACTCAGTGCACAGTACACAGGGTGCTGAGTGCTCAGTGCTCGGGGTGCTGGGTCCTCAGTGCTCAGTACTCAGGGTGCTGGGTGCTCAGTGCTCGGAGTGCTGGGTGCTCAGTGCTCAGGGTGCTGGGTGCTCAGTACTCAGGGTGCTGGGTGCTCAGTACTCAGGGTGCTAAGAGCTCAGGGTGCTCAGTGCTCGGGGTGCTGGGTGCTCAGTTCTCTGGGTGCTCGGTGCTCAGTACTCAGGGTTCTCAGTGCTCAGTGCTCAGGGTGCTGGGTGCTCAGTACTCAGGGTGCTCAGTGCTCAGTACTCGGGGTGCTGGGTGCACAGTACTCAGGGTGCTCCGTGCTCAGTACTCAGGGTGCTGGGTGCTCAGTGCTCGGGGTGCTCGGTGCTCAGTACTCAGGGTGCTGGGTGCTCAGTGCTCGGGGTGCTGGGTGCTCAGTACTCAGGGTGCTGGGTGCTCAGTGCTCGGGGTGCTCGGTGCTCAGTACTCAGGGTGCTGAGTGCTCAGTGCTCGGGGTGCTGGGTGCTCAGTACTCAGGGTCCTGGGTGCTCAGTGCTCAGGGTGCTGGGTGCTCAGTGCTCGGGGTGCTGGGGGCTCAGTACTCAGGGTGCTGCGTGCTCAGTACTCCGGGTGCTGGGTGCTCAGTTCAAGGGGTGCTGGGTGCTCAGTGTTCAGGGTGCTGGGTGCTCAGTGCTCGGGGTGCTCAGTACTCAGTGCTCCGGATGCTGGGTGCTCAGTACTCAGGGTGCTGGGTGCTCAGTTCTCAGGGTGCTGGGTGCACAGTGCTCGGGGTGCTCGTTGCTCAGTGCTCGGTGTGCTGGGTGCTAAGTGCTCGGGGTGCTGGGTGCTCAGTGCTCGGGGTGCTGGGTGCTCAGTACTCAGGGTGCTGGGTGCTCAGTGGTCGGGGTGCTGGGTGCTCAGTGCTCGGGCTGCTGGGTGCTCAGTACTCGGGGTGCTGGGTACTCAGTGCTCAGGGTGCTGGGTCTCAGTGCACGGGGTACTGGGTACTCAGTGTTCAGTACACAGGGTGCTGAGTGCTCAGTGCTCGGGGTGCTGGGTGCTCAGTGCTCAGTACTCAGGGTGCTGGGTGCTCAGTGCTCGGGGTGCTGGGTGCTCAGGGCTCAGGGTGCTGGGTGCTCAGTACTCAGGGTGCTGGGTGCTCAGTACTCAGGGTGCTAAGAGCTCAGGGTGCTCAGTGCTCGGGGTGCTGGGTGCTCAGTTCTCTGGGTGCTCGGTGCTCAGTACTCAGGGTTCTCAGTGCTCAGTGCTCAGGGTGCTGCGTGCTCAGTACTCAGGGTGCTCAGTGCTCAGTACTCGGGGTGCTGGGTGCTCAGTACACAGGGTGCTCAGTGCTCAGTACTCGGGGTGCTGGGTGCTCAGTGCTCAGGGTGCTCGGTGCTCAGTGCTCGGGGTGCTGGTTGCTCAGTGCTCGGGGTGCTGGGTGCTCAGTGCTCAGTGTGCTGGGTGCTCAGTACTCAGGTTGCTGGGTGCTCAGTGCTCAGGGTGCTGGGTGCTCAGTACTCAGGGTGCTGGGTGCTCAGTACTCAGGGTGCTGGGTGCTCAGTGCTCAGGGTGCTCGGTGCTCAGTACTCATGGTGCTGGGTACTCAGTGCTCAGGGTGCTCATTCTCGGGGTGCTGGGTGCTCAGTACTCAGGGTGCTGGGTGCTCAGTACTCAGGGTGCTCAGTGCTCGGGGAGCTCGGTGCTCTGTACTCAGGGTGCTGGGTGCTCAGTGCTCGGGGTGCTCGGTGCTCAGTACTCAGGGTTCTCAGTGCTCAGTGCTCAGGGTGCTGGGTGCTCAGTACTCATGGTGCTCAGTGCTCAGTACTCGGGGTGCTGGGTTCTCAGTACTCAGGGTGCTCAGTGCTCAGTACTCGGGGTGCTGGGTGCTCAGTGCTCAGGGTGCTCAGTGCTCAGTGCTCGGGGTGCTGGGTGCTCAGTTCTTGGGGTGCTCGGTGCTCAGTACTCGGGGTGCTGGGTGCTCAGTGCTCAGGGTGCTGGGTGCTCAGTGCTCGGGGTGCTGGGTGCTCAGTGCTCAGGGTGCTGTGTGCTCAGTGCTCGGGGTGCTGTGTGCTCAGTGCTCAGGGTGCTGGGTGCACAGTGCTCGGGGTGCTGGGTGCTCAGTGCTCGGGGTGCTGGGTGCTCAGTGCTCGGGGTGCTGGGTGCTCAGTGCTCGGGGTGCTGGGTGCTCAGTGCTCAGGGTGCTGGGTGCTCAGTGCTCAGGGTGCTGGGTGCTCCGTACTCAGGGTGCTGGGTGCTCAGTACTCTGGGTGCTAAGAGCTCAGGGTGCTCAGTGCTCGGGGTGCTGGATGCTCAGTGCTCAGTGCACAGGGTGCTGGGTGCTCAGTCCTCGGGGTGCTGGGTGCTCAGTTCTCTGGGTGCTCAGTGCTCAGTACTCAGGGTGCTGGGTGCTCAGTGCTCAGGGTGCTGGGTGCTCAGTACTCAGGGAGCTCAGTGCTCGGGGTGCAGTGTGCTCAGTACTCAGGTTGCTGGGTGCTCAGTACTCAGGGTGCTCAGTACACAGTGTGCTGGGTGCTCAGTGCTCGGGGTGCTGGGTGCTCAGTACTCAGGGTGCTGTGTGCTCAGTGCTCAGGGTGCTGGGTGCTCAGTGCTCGGGGTGCTGGGTGCTCATTCTCGGGGTGCTGGGTGCTCAGTACTCAGGGTGCTGGGTGCTCAGTGCTCGGGGTGCTCGGTGCTCAGTACACAGGGTGCTGGGTGCTCAGTGCTCGGGGTGCTGGGTGCTCAGTACTCAGCGTGCTGGGTGCTCAGTGCTCAGAGTGTTGGGTGCTCAGTACTCAGGGTGCTGGGTGCTCATTGCTCAGTGCTCAGGGTTCTCAGTGCTCAGGGTGCTGGGTGCTCAGGGTGCTGGGTGCTCAGTGCTCGGGGTGCTGGGTGCTCAGTGCTCAGGGTGCTGGTTGCTCAGTGCTCAGTGCTCAGGGTGCTGGGTGCTCAGTGCTCAGTGCTCTGGGTGCTGGGTGTTCAGTACTCAGGGTGCTGGGTGCTCAGTATTCGGGGTGCTGGCTGCTCAGTGCTCAGGGTGCTGGGTGCTCAGTACTCAGGGTGCTGGGTGCTCAGTACTCAGGGTGCTAAGAGCTCAGGGTGCTCAGTGCTCGGGGTGCTGGGTGCTCAGTTCTCTGGGTGCTCGGTGCTCAGTACTCAGGGTTCTCAGTGCTCAGTGCTCAGGGTGCTGGGTGCTCAGTACTCAGGGTGCTCAGTGCTCAGTACTCGGGGTGCTGGGTGCTCAGTACTCAGGGTGCTCAGTGCTCAGTACTCGGGGTGCTGGGTGCTCAGTGCTCAGGGTGCTCAGTGCTCAGTGCTCGGGGTGCTGGGTGCTCAGTGCTCGGGGTGCTGGGTGCTCAGTGCTCAGAGTGCTGGGTGCTCAGTACTCAGGTTGCTGGGTGCTCAGTGCTCAGGGTGCTGGGTGCTCAGTACTCAGGGTGCTGGGTGCTCAGTAGTCAGGGTGCTGGGTGCTCAGTGCTCAGGGTGCTCGGTGCTCAGTACTCATGGTGCTGGGTACTCAGTGCTCAGGGTGCTCATTCTCGGGGTGCTGGGTGCTCAGTACTCAGGGTGCTGGGTGCTCAGTACTCAGGGTGCTCAGTGCTCGGGGAGCTCGGTGCTCTGTACTCAGGGTGCTGGGTGCTCAGTGCTCGGGGTGGTCGGTGCTCAGTACTCAGGGTTCTCAGTGCTCAGTGCTCAGGTTGCTGGGTGCTCAGTACTCATGGTGCTCAGTGCTCAGTACTCGGGGTGCTGGGTGCTCAGTACTCAGGGTGCTCAGTGCTCAGTACTCGGGGTGCTGGGTGCTCAGTGCTCAGGGTGCTCAGTGCTCAGTGCTCGGGGTGCTGGGTGCTCAGTTCTCGGGGTGCTCGGTGCTCAGTACTTGGGGTGCTGGGTGCTCAGTGATCAGGGTGCTGGGTGCTCAGTGCTCGGGGTGCTAGGTGCTCAGTGCTCAGGGTGCTGGGTGCTCAGTGCTCGGGGTGCTCTGTGCTCAGTGCTCAGGGTGCTGGGTGCACAGTGCTCGGGGTGCTGGGTGCTCAGTGCTCAGGGTGCTGGGTGCTCAGTGCTCGGGGTGCTCAGTGCTCAGTACTCAGGGTGCTGGGTGCTCAGTACTCAGGGTGCTGGGTGCTCAGTGCTCAGGGTGCTGGGTGCTCCGTACTCAGGGTGCTGGGTGCTCAGTACTCAGGGTGCTAAGAGCTCAGGGTGCTCAGTGCTCGGGGTGCTGGGTGCTCAGTACTCAGGGTCCTGGGTGCTCAGTGCTCAGGGTGCTGGGTGCTCAGTGCTCGGGGTGCTGGGTGCTCAGTACTCAGGGTGCTGCGTGCTCAGTTCTCCGGTTGCTGGGTGCTCAGTGCAAGGGGTGCTGCGTGCTCAGTGCTCAGGGTGCTGGGTGCTCAGTGCTTGGGCTGCTCAGTACTCAGTGCTCAGGATGCTGGGTGCTCAGTACTCAGGGTGAAGGGTGCTCAGTTCTCAGGGTGCTGGGTGCACAGTGCTCGGGGTTCTCGTTGCTCAGTGCTCGGGGTGCTGGGTGCTCAGAGCTCGGGGTGCTGGGTGCTCAGTGCTCGGGGTGCTGGGTGCTCAGTACTCAGGGTGCTGGGTGCTCAGTGCTCGGGGTGCTGGGTGCACAGTGCTCGGGCTGCTGGGTGCTCAGTACTCGGGGTGCTGGGTGCTCAGTTCTCAGGGTGCTGGGTCTCAGTGCACGGGGTACTGGGTACTCAGTGCTCAGTACACAGGGTGCTGAGTGCTCAGTGCTCGGGTGCTGGGTGCTCAGTGCTCAGTACTCAGGGTGCTGGGTGCTCAGTGCTCGGGGTGCTGGGTGCTCAGTGCTCAGGGTGCTGGGTGCTCAGTACTCAGGGTGCTGGGTGCTCAGTACTCAGGGTGCTAAGAGCTCAGGGTGCTCAGTGCTCGGGGTGCTGGGTGCTCAGTTCTCTGGGTGCTCGGTGCTCAGTACTCAGGGTTCTCAGTGCTCAGTGCTCAGGGTGCTGGGTGCTCAGTACTCAGGTTGCTGGGTGCTCAGTACTCAGGGTGCTGGGTGCTCAGTACTCAGGGTGCTGGGTGCTCAGTGCTCAGGGTGCTCGGTGCTCAGTACTCATGGTGCTGGGTCCTCAGTGCTCAGAGTGCTCATTCTCGGGGTGCTGGGTGCTCAGTACTCAGGGTGCTGGGTGCTCAGTACTCAGGGTGCTCAGTGCTCGGGGAGCTCGGTGCTCTGTACTCAGGGTGCTGCGTGCTCAGTGCTCGGGGTGCTGGGTGCTCAGTGCTCAGGGTGCTGGGTGCTCAGTACTCAGGGTGCTGGGTGCTCAGTACTCAGGGTGCTAAGAGCTCAGGGTGCTCAGTGCTCGGGGTTCTGGGTGCTCAGTTCTCTGGGTGCTCGGTGCTCAGTACTCAGGGTTCTCAGTGCTCAGTGCTCAGGGTGCTGGGTGCTCAGTACTCAGGGTGCTCAGTGCTCAGTACTCGGGGTGCTGGGTGCTCAGTACTCAGGGTGCTCAGTGCTCAGTACTCGGGGTGCTGGGTGCTCAGTGCTCAGGGTGCTCAGTGCTCAGTACTCAGGGTGCTGGGTGCTAAGTGCTCGGGGTGCTGGGTGCACAGTACTCAGGGTGCTCCGTGCTCAGTACTCAGGGTGCTGGGTGCTCAGTGCTCGGGGTGCTCGGTGCTCAGTACTCAGGGTGCTGGGTGCTCAGTGCTCGGGGTGCTGGGTGCTCAGTGCTCAGAGTGCTGGGTGCTCAGTACGCAGGTTGCTGGGTGCTCAGTGCTCAGGGTGCTGGGTGCTCAGTACTCAGGGTGCTGGGTGCTCAGTACTCATGGTGCTGGGTGCTCAGTAATCAGGGTGCTGGGTGCTCAGTACTCAGGGTGCTGGGTGCTAAGTGCTCGGGGTGCTGGGTGCACAGTACTCAGGGTGCTGCGTGCTCAGTACTCCGGGTGCTGGGTGCTCAGTGCAAGGGGTGCTGGGTGCTCAGTGCTCAGGTTGCTGGGTGCTCAGTGCTTGGGCTGCTCAGTACTCAGTGCTCAGGATGCTGGGTGCTCAGTACTCAGGGTGCTGGGTGCTCAGTTCTCAGGGTGCTGGGTGCACAGTGCTCGGGGTTCTCGTTGCTCAGTGCTCGGGGTGCTGGGTGCTCAGAGCTCGGGGTGCTGGGTGCTCAGTGCTCGGGGTGCTTGGTGCTCAGTACTCAGGGTGCTGGGTGCTCAGTGCTAGGGGTGCTGGGTGCTCAGTACTCGGGGTGCTGGGTGCTCAGTGCTCAGGGTGCTGGGTCTCAGTGCACGGGGTACTGGATACTCAGTGCTCAGTACACAGGGTGCTGAGTGCTCAGTGCTCGGGGTGCTGGGTGCTCAGTGCTCAGTACTCAGGGTGCTGGGTGCTCAGTGCTCGGGATGCTGGGTGCTCAGTGCTCAGGGTGCTCGGTGCTCAGTACTCAGGGTGCTGGGTGCTCAGTACTCAGGGTGCTAAGAGCTCAGGGTGCTCAGTGCTCGGGGTGCTGGGTGCTCAGTTCTCTGGGTGCTCGGTGCTCAGTACTCAGGGTGCTGGGTGCTCAGTAGTCAGGGTGCTCAGTGCTCAGTACTCAGGGTGCTCAGTGCTCAGTACTCAGGGTGCTCAGTGCTCAGTACTCGGGGTGCTGGGTGCTCAGTGCTCAGGGTGCTCAGTGCTCAGTGCTCGGTGTGCTGGGTGCTCAGTGCTCGGGGTGCTGGGTGCTCAGTGCTCAGAGTGCTGGGTGCTCAGTACTCAGGTTGCTGGGTGCTCAGTGCTCAGGGTGCTGGGTGCTCAGTACTCAGGGTGCTGGGTGCTCAGTACTCAGGGTGCTGGGTGCTCAGTGCTCAGGGTGCTCGGTGCTCAGTACTCATGGTGCTGGGTACTCAGTGCTCAGCGTGCTCATTCTCGGGGTGCTGGGTGCTCAGTACTCAGGGTGGTGGGTGCTCAGTACTCAGGGTGCTCAGTGCTCGGGGAGCTCGGTGCTCTGTACTCAGGGTGCTGGGTGCTCAGTACTCATGGTGCTCAGTGCTCAGTACTCGGGGTGCTGGGTGCTCAGTACTCATGGTGCTCAGTGCTCAGTACTCGGGGTGCTCGGTGCTCAGTACTCAGGGTTCTCAGTGCTCAATGCTCAGGGTGCTGGGGGCTCAGTACTCATGGTGCTCAGTGCTCAGTACTCGGGGTGCTGGGTGCTCAGTACTCAGGGTGCTCAGTGCTCAGTACTCGGGGTGCTGGGTGCTCAGTTCTCAGTGTGCTCAGTGCTCAGTGCTCGGGGTGCTGGGTGCTCAGTTCTCGGGGTGCTCGGTGCTCAGTACTCGGGGTGCTGGTTGCTCAGTGCTCAGGGTGCTGGGTGCTCAGTGCTCGGGGTGCTGGGTGCTCAGTGCTCAGGGTGCTGGGTGCTCAGTGCTCGGGGTGCTGTGTGCTCAGTGCTCAGGGTGCTGGGTGCACAGTGCTCGGGGTGCTGGGTGCTCAGTACTCAGCGTGCTGGGTGCTCAGTGCTCAGAGTGTTGGGTGCTCAGTCCTCAGGGTGCTGGGTGCTCATTGCTCAGTGCTCAGGGTGCTCAGTGCTCAGGGTGCTGGGTGCTCAGGGTGCTGGGTGCTCAGTGCTCGGGGTGCTTGGTGCTCAGTGCTCAGGGTGCTGGTTGCTCAGTGCTCAGTGCTCAGGGTGCTGGGTGCTCAGTGCTCAGTGCTCTGGGTGCTGGGTGTTCAGTACTCAGGGTGCTGGGTGCTCAGTACTCAGGGTCCTGGGTGCTCAGTGCTCAGGGTACTGGGTGCTCAGTGCTGAGGATGCTGGGTGCTCAGTACTCAGGGTGCTGGGTGCTCAGTTCTCAGAATGCTGGGTGCTCAGTGCTCGGGGTGCTGGGTGCTCAGTGCTCGGGGTGCTCGGTGCTCAGTGCTCGGGGTGCTTGGTGCTCAGTACTCAGGGTGCTGGGTGCTCAGTGCTCGGGGTGCTGGGTGCTCAGTGCTCGGGGTGCTGGGTGCTCAGTACTCAGGGTGCTGGGTGCTCAGTGCTCGGGGTGCTGGGTGCTCAGTGCTCGGGGTGCTGGGTGCTCAGTACTCGGGGTGCTGGGTGCTCAGAGCTCAGGGTGCTGGGTCTCAGTGCTCGGGGGTACTGGGTACTCAGTGCTCAGTACACAGGATGCTGGGTGCTCAGTGCTCGGGGTGCTGGGTGCTCAGTGCTCGGGGTGCTCGGTGCTCAGTACTCAGGGTTCTCAGTGCTCAGTGCTCAGGGTGCTGGGTGCTCAGTACTCAGGGTGCTCAGTGCTCAGTACTTGGGGTGCTGGGTACTCAGTACTCAGGGTGCTCAGTGCTCAGTACTCGGGGTGCTGGGTGCTCAGTGCTCAGGGTGCTCAGTGCTCAGTGCTCGTGGTGCTGGGTGCTCAGTGCTCGGGGTGCTGGGTGCTCAGTACTCAGGGAGCTCAGTGCTCGGGGTGCAGGGTGCTCAGTACTCAGGGTTCTGGGTGCTCAGTACTCAGGGTGCTTAGTACTCAGGGTGCTGGGTGCTCAGTGCTCGGGGTGCTGGGTGCTCAGTACTCAGGGTGCTGGGTGCTCAGTGCTCAGGGTGCAGGGTGCTCAGTGCTCGAGGTGCTGGGTGCTCATTCTCGGCGTGCTGGGTGCTCAGTACTCAGCGTGTTGGATGCTCAGTGCTCGGGGTGCTCGGTGCTCTGTACACAGGGTGCTGGGTGCTCAGTGCTCGTGGTGCTGGGTGCTCAGTACTCAGGGTGCTGGGTGCTCAGTGCTCAGTACTCAGCGTGCTGGCTGCTCTTTGCTCAGAGTGTTGGCTGCTCAGTACTCAGGGTGCTGGGTGCTCAGTGCTCAGGGTGCTCAGTGCTCAGGGTGCTGGGGGCTCAGGGTGCTGGGTACTCAGTGCTCGGGGTGCTGGGTACTCAGTTTTCAGGAGGCTGGGTGCTCAGTGCTCAGTGCTCAGGGTGCTGGGTGCTCAGTGCTCAGTGCTAAGGGTGCTGGGTGTTCAGTACTCAGGGTGCTGGGTGCTCAATGTTCAGGGTGCTGGGTCGTCAGTGCTTAGGGTGCTGGGTGCTCAGTACTCAGGGTGCTGGGTGCTCAGTGCTCAGGGTGCTCATTCTCGGGGTGCTGGGTGCTCAGTACTAAGGGTGCTGGGTGCTCAGTACTCAGGGTGCTCAGTGCTCGGGGAGCTCGGTGCTCAGTACTCAGGGTGCTGGGTGCTCAGTGCTCGGGGTCCTGGGTGCTCAGTGCTCGGGGTGCTGGGTGCTCAGTGCTCGGGGTGCTGGGTGCTCAGTGCTCAGGGTGCTGGGTGCTCAGTACTCAGGGTGCTGGGTGCTCAGTACTCAGGGTGTTGGGTGCTCAGTGCTCAGGGTGCTGGGTGCTCAGTACTCAGGGTGCTGGGTGCTCAGTACTCAGGGTGCTGGGTGCTCAGTGCTCAGGGTGCTGGGTGCTCAGTCCTCAGGGTGCTGGGTGCTCAGTACTCAGGGTGTTCGGTGCTCAGTTCTCAGGGTGCTCAGTGCTCAATACTCAGGGTGCTGGTTGCTCAGTGCTCGGGGTGCTCGGTGCTCAGTACTCAGGGTGCTGGGTGCTCAGTACTCAGGGTTGCTGGGTGCTCAGTACTCAGGGTGCTGGGTGCTCAGTACTCAGGTTGCTGGGTTCTCAGTGCTCAGGGTGCTGGGTGCTCAGTACTCAGGGTGCTGGGTGCTCAGTACTCAGGGTGCTCGGTGCTCATTACTCAGGGTGCTGGGTGCTCAGTGCTCAGGGTGCTGGGTAATCAGTACTCAGGGTGCTGGGTGCTCAGAACTCAGGGTGCTGGGTGCTCAGTACTCAGGGTGCTGGGTGCTCAGTGCTCAGGGTGCTGGGTGCTCAGTACTTAGGGTGCTGGGTGCTCAGTGCTCAGGGTGATCGGTGCTCAGTACTCAGGTTGCTCAGTACTCAGGGTGATGGGTGCTCAGTGCTCAGGGTGCTGGGTGCCCAGTACTCATCGTGCTGGGTGCTCAGTACTCAGGGTGCTGGGTGCTCAGTGCTCGGGGTGCTCGGTGATCAGTACTCAGGGTGCTGGGTGCTCAGTTCTCAGGGTGCTGGGTACTCAGTGCTCAGGGTGCTGGGTGCTCAGTGCTCAGGGTGCTGGGTGCTCAGTGCTCAGGGTGCTGGTTGATCATTGCTCGGTGTCCTGGGTGCTCAGTGCTCGGGGTGCTGGGTGCTCAGTGCTCGGGGTGCTGGGTGCTCAGTGCTCAGGGTCCTGGGTGCTCAGTACTCAGGGTGCTGGGTGCTCAGTACTCAGGGTGCTGGGTGCTCAGTACTCAGGGTGCTGGGTGCTCAGTACTCAGGGTGCTGGGTGCTCAGTCCTCAGGGTGCTCAGTGCTCAGGGTGCTGGGTGCTCAGTGCTCGGGGTGCTGGGTGCTCAGTCCTCAGGGTGCTGGGTGCTCAGTACTCAGGGTGTTCGGTGCTCAGTTCTCAGGGTGCTCAGTGCTCAATACTCAGGGTGCTGGTTGCTCAGTGCTCGGGGTGCTCGGTGCTCAGTACTCAGGGTGCTGGGTGCTCAGTACTCAGGGTTGCTGGGTGCTCAGTACTCAGGGTGCTGGGTGCTCAGTACTCAGGGTGCTGGGTTCTCAGTGCTCAGGGTGCTGGGTGCTCAGTACTCAGGGTGCTGGGTGCTCAGTACTCAGGGTGCTCGGTGCTCATTACTCAGGGTGCTGGGTGCTCAGTGCTCAGGGTGCTGGGTAATCAGTACTCAGGGTGCTGGGTGCTCAGAACTCAGGGTGCTGGGTGCTCAGTACTCAGGGTGCTGGGTGCTCAGTGCTCAGGGTGCTGGGTGCTCAGTACTCAGGGTGCTGGGTGCTCAGTGCTCAGGGTGATCGGTGCTCAGTACTCAGGTTGCTCAGTACTCAGGGTGCTGGGTGCTCAGTGCTCAGGGTGCTGGGTGCTCAGTGCTCAGGGTGATCGGTGCTCAGTACTCAGGGTGCTGGGTGCTCAGTGCTCAGGGTGCTGGGTGCTCAGTCCTCAGGGTGCTCAGTGCTCAGGGTGCTGGGTGCTCAGTGCTCGGGGTGCTGGGTACTCAGTCCTCAGGGTGCTCAGTGCTCAGGGTGCTGGGTGCTCAGTACTCATGGTGCTGGGTGCTCAGTACTCAGGGGGCTGGGTGCTCAGTGCTCAGGGTGCTCGGTACTCAGTACTCATGGTGCTGGGTGCTCAGTACTCAGGGTGCTCGGTGCTCAGTTCTCAGGGTGCTCGGTGCTCAGTGTTTGGGGTGCTGGGTGCTCAGTACTCAGGGTGCTTGTTGCTCAGTGCTCAGGGTGGTGGGTGCTCAGTGCTCAGGGTGCTGGGTGCTCAGTACTCAGTGCTCAGGATGCTGGGTGCTCAGTGCTCAGGGTGCTGGGTGCTCAGTGCTCAGGGTGCTCAGTGCTCAGTGCTCAGTACTCAGGGTGCTTGGTGCTCAGTACTCAGGGTGCTGGGTGCTCAGTGCTCGGGGTACCTGGTGCTCAGTGCTCGGGGTGCTCGGTGCTCAGTACTCAGGGTGCTGAGTGCTCAGTGCTCAGGGTGCTGGGTGCTCAGTGCTCAGGGTGCTGGGTGCTCAGTGCTCAGCGTGCTTGATGCTCAGTACTCAGGGTGCTGGGTGCTCAGTGCTCGGGGTGCTGGGTGCTCAGTGCTCAGGGTGCTGGGGGCTCAGTACTCAGGGTGTTGGGTGCTCAGTACTCAGGGTGCTGGGTGCTCAGTGCTCAGGGTGCTGGGTGCTCAGTACTCAGGGTGTTCGGTGCTCAGTTCTCAGGGTGCTCAGTGCTCAATACTCAGGGTGCTGGTTGCTCAGTGCTCGGGGTGCTGGGTGCTCAGTACTCAGGGTGCTGGGTTCTCAGTGCTCAGGGTGCTGGGTGCTCAGTACTCAGGGTTCTCAGTGCTCAGTGCTCAGGGTGCTGGGTGCTCAGTACTCAGGGTGCTGGGTGCTCAGTACTCAGGGTGCTCAGTGCTCAGTACTCGGGGTGCTGGGTGCTCAGTGCTCAGGGTGCTCAGTGCTCAGTGCTCGGGGTGCTGGTTGCTCAGTGCTGGGGGTGCTGGGTGCTCAGTGCTCAGAGTGCTGGGTGCTCAGTACTCAGGTTGCTGGGTGCTCAGTGCTCAGGGTGCTGGGTGCTCAGTACTCAGGGTGCTGGGTGCTCAGTACTCAGGGTGCTGGGTGCTCAGTGCTCAGGGTGCTCGGTGCTCAGTACTCATGGTGCTGGGTACTCAGTGCTCAGGGTGCTCATTCTCGGGGTGCTGGGTGCTCAGTACTCAGGGTGCTGGGTGCTCAGTACTCAGGGTGCTCAGTGCTCGGGGAGCTCGGTGCTCTGTACTCAGGGTGCTGGGTGCTCAGTGCTCGGGGTGCTCGGTGCTCAGTACTCAGGGTTCTCAGTGCTCAGTGCTCAGGGTGCTGGGTTCTCAGTACTCATGGTGCTCAGTGCTCAGTACTCGGGGTGCTGGGTTCTCAGTACTCAGGGTGCTCAGTGCTCAGTACTCGGGGTGCTGGGTGCTCAGTGCTCAGTGTGCTCAGTGCTCAGCGCTCGGGGTGCTGGGTGCTCAGTTCTCGGGGTGTTCGGTGCTCAGTACTCGGGGTGCTGGGTGCTCAGTGCTCAGGGTGCTGGGTGCTCAGTGCTCGGGGTGCTGGGTGCTCAGTGCTCAGGGTGCTGGGTGCTCCGTACTCAGGGTGCTGGGTGCTCAGTACTCTGGGTGCTAAGAGCTCAGAGTGCTCAGTGCTCGGGGTGCTGGATGCTCAGTGCTCAGTGCACAGGGTGCTGGGTGCTCAGTCCTCGGGGTGCTGGGTGCTCAGTTCTCTGGGTGCTCAGTGCTCAGTACTCAGGGTGCTGGGTGCTCAGTGCTCAGGGTGCTGGGTGCTCAGTACTCAGGGAGCTCAGTGCTCGGGGTGCAGGGTGCTCAGTACTCAGGTTGCTGGGTGCTCAGTACTCAGGGTGCTCAGTACTCAGGGTGCTGGGTGCTCAGTACTCAGGGTGCTCAGTACTCAGGGTGCTGGGTGCTCAGTACTCAGGGTGCTGGGTGCTCAGTGCTCAGGGTGCTGGGTGCTCAGTGCTCGGGGTGCTGGGTGCTCATTCTCGGGGTGCTGGGTGCTCAGTACTCAGGGTGCTGGGTGCTCAGTGCTCGGGGTGCTCGGTGCTCAGTACACAGGGTGCTGGGTGCTCAGTGCTCGGGGTGCTGGGTGCTCAGTACTCAGCGTGCTGGGTGCTCAGTGCTCAGAGTGTTGGGTGCTCAGTACTCAGGGTGCTGGGTGCTCATTGCTCAGTGCTCAGGGTTCTCAGTGCTCAGGGTGCTGGGTGCTCAGGGTGCTGGTTGCTCAGTGCTCAGTGCTCAGGGTGCTGGGTGCTCAGTGCTCAGTGCTCTGGGTGCTGGGTGTTCAGTACTCAGGGTGCTGGGTGCTCAGTATTCGGGGTGCTGGGTGCTCAGTGCTCAGGGTGCTGGGTCTCAGTGCACGGGGTACTGGGTACTCAGTGCACAGTACACAGGGTGCTGAGTGCTCAGTGCTCGGGGTGCTGGGTGCTCAGTGCTCAGTACTCAGGGTGCTGGGTGCTCAGTGCTCGGGGTGCTGGGTGCTCAGTGCTCAGGGTGCTGGGTGCTCAGTACTCAGGGTGCTGGGTGCTCAGTACTCAGGGTGCTAAGAGCTCAGGGTGCTCAGTGCTCGGGGTGCTGGGTGCTCAGTTCTCTGGGTGCTCGGTGCTCAGTACTCAGGGTTCTCAGTGCTCAGTGCTCAGGGTGCTGGGTGCTCAGTACTCAGGGTGCTCAGTGCTCAGTACTCGGGGTGCTGGGTGCACAGTACTCAGGGTGCTCCGTGCTCAGTACTCAGGGTGCTGGGTGCTCAGTGCTCGGGGTGCTCGGTGCTCAGTACTCAGGGTGCTGGGTGCTCAGTGCTCGGGGTGCTCGGTGCTCAGTACTCAGGGTGCTGGGTGCTCAGTGCTCGGGGTGCTCGGTGCTCAGTACTCAGGGTGCTGGGTGCTCAGTGCTCGGGGTGCTGGGTGCTCAGTACTCAGGGTCCTGGGTGCTCAGTGCTCAGGGTGCTGGGTGCTCAGTGCTCGGGGTGCTGGGTGCTCAGTACTCAGGGTGCTGCGTGCTCAGTACTCCGGGTGCTGGGTGCTCAGTTCAAGGGGTGCTGGGTGCTCAGTGTTCAGGGTGCTGGGTGCTCAGTGCTCGGGGTGCTCAGTACTCAGTGCTCAGGATGCTGGGTGCTCAGTACTCAGGGTGCTGGGTGCTCAGTTCTCAGGGTGCTGGGTGCACAGTGCTCGGGGTGCTCGTTGCTCAGTGCTCGGTGTGCTGGGTGCTAAGTGCTCGGGGTGCTGGGTGCTCAGTGCTCGGGGTGCTGGGTGCTCAGTACTCAGGGTGCTGGGTGCTCAGTGCTCGGGGTGCTGGGTGCTCAGTGCTCGGGCTGCTGGGTGCTCAGTACTCAGGGTGCTGGGTACTCAGTGCTCAGGGTGCTGGGTCTCAGTGCACGGGGTACTGGGTACTCAGTGTTCAGTACACAGGGTGCTGAGTGCTCAGTGCTCGGGGTGCTGGGTGCTCAGTGCTCGGGGTGCTGGGTGCTCAGTGCTCAGAGTGCTGGGTGCTCAGTACTCAGGTTGCTGGGTGCTCAGTGCTCAGGGTGCTGGGTGCTCAGTACTCAGGGTGCTGGGTGCTCAGTACTCAGGGTGCTGGGTGCTCAGTGCTCAGGGTGCTGGTTGCTCAGTGCTCAGTGCTCAGGGTGCTGGGTGCTCAGTGCTCAGTGCTCTGGGTGCTGGGTGTTCAGTACTCAGGGTGCTGGGTGCTCAGTATTCGGGGTGCTGGGTGCTCAGTGCTCAGGGTGCTGGGTCTCAGTGCACGGGGTACTGGGTACTCAGTGCACAGTACACAGGGTGCTGAGTGCTCAGTGCTCGGGGTGCTGGGTCCTCAGTGCTCAGTACTCAGGGTGCTGGGTGCTCAGTGCTCGGAGTGCTGGGTGCTCAGTGCTCAGGGTGCTGGGTGCTCAGTACTCAGGGTGCTGGGTGCTCAGTACTCAGGGTGCTAAGAGCTCAGGGTGCTCAGTGCTCGGGGTGCTGGGTGCTCAGTGCTCAGGGTGCTGGGTCTCAGTGCACGGGGTACTGGGTACTCAGTGTTCAGTACACAGGGTGCTGAGTGCTCAGTGCTCGGGGTGCTGGGTGCTCAGTGCTCAGTACTCAGGGTGCTGGGTGCTCAGTGCTCGGGGTGCTGGGTGCTCAGGGCTCAGGGTGCTGGGTGCTCAGTACTCAGGGTGCTGGGTGCTCAGTACTCAGGGTGCTAAGAG
The DNA here is from genome assembly GCF_018167655.1 of Microtus oregoni. Classification (NCBI taxonomy): domain Eukaryota; kingdom Metazoa; phylum Chordata; class Mammalia; order Rodentia; family Cricetidae; genus Microtus; species Microtus oregoni. Next base: position 9,088,597 of record NW_024543811.1, on the reverse strand, counting down.
CTCAGGGTGCTCAGTGCTCGGGGTGCTGGGTGCTCAGTTCTCTGGGTGCTCGGTGCTCAGTACTCAGGGTTCTCAGTGCTCAGTGCTCAGGGTGCTGCGTGCTCAGTACTCAGGGTGCTCAGTGCTCAGTACTCGGGGTGCTGGGTGCTCAGTACACAGGGTGCTCAGTGCTCAGTACTCGGGGTGCTGGGTGCTCAGTGCTCAGGGTGCTCGGTGCTCAGTGCTCGGGGTGCTGGTTGCTCAGTGCTCGGGGTGCTGGGTGCTCAGTGCTCAGTGTGCTGGGTGCTCAGTACTCAGGTTGCTGGGTGCTCAGTGCTCAGGGTGCTGGGTGCTCAGTACTCAGGGTGCTGGGTGCTCAGTACTCAGGGTGCTGGGTGCTCAGTGCTCAGGGTGCTCGGTGCTCAGTACTCATGGTGCTGGGTACTCAGTGCTCAGGGTGCTCATTCTCGGGGTGCTGGGTGCTCAGTACTCAGGGTGCTGGGTGCTCAGTACTCAGGGTGCTCAGTGCTCGGGGAGCTCGGTGCTCTGTACTCAGGGTGCTGGGTGCTCAGTGCTCGGGGTGCTCGGTGCTCAGTACTCAGGGTTCTCAGTGCTCAGTGCTCAGGGTGCTGGGTGCTCAGTACTCATGGTGCTCAGTGCTCAGTACTCGGGGTGCTGGGTTCTCAGTACTCAGGGTGCTCAGTGCTCAGTACTCGGGGTGCTGGGTGCTCAGTGCTCAGGGTGCTCAGTGCTCAGTGCTCGGGGTGCTGGGTGCTCAGTTCTTGGGGTGCTCGGTGCTCAGTACTCGGGGTGCTGGGTGCTCAGTGCTCAGGGTGCTGGGTGCTCAGTGCTCGGGGTGCTGGGTGCTCAGTGCTCAGGGTGCTGTGTGCTCAGTGCTCGGGGTGCTGTGTGCTCAGTGCTCAGGGTGCTGGGTGCACAGTGCTCGGGGTGCTGGGTGCTCAGTGCTCGGGGTGCTGGGTGCTCAGTGCTCGGGGTGCTGGGTGCTCAGTGCTCGGGGTGCTGGGTGCTCAGTGCTCAGGGTGCTGGGTGCTCAGTGCTCAGGGTGCTGGGTGCTCCGTACTCAGGGTGCTGGGTGCTCAGTACTCTGGGTGCTAAGAGCTCAGGGTGCTCAGTGCTCGGGGTGCTGGATGCTCAGTGCTCAGTGCACAGGGTGCTGGGTGCTCAGTCCTCGGGGTGCTGGGTGCTCAGTTCTCTGGGTGCTCAGTGCTCAGTACTCAGGGTGCTGGGTGCTCAGTGCTCAGGGTGCTGGGTGCTCAGTACTCAGGGAGCTCAGTGCTCGGGGTGCAGTGTGCTCAGTACTCAGGTTGCTGGGTGCTCAGTACTCAGGGTGCTCAGTACACAGTGTGCTGGGTGCTCAGTGCTCGGGGTGCTGGGTGCTCAGTACTCAGGGTGCTGTGTGCTCAGTGCTCAGGGTGCTGGGTGCTCAGTGCTCGGGGTGCTGGGTGCTCATTCTCGGGGTGCTGGGTGCTCAGTACTCAGGGTGCTGGGTGCTCAGTGCTCGGGGTGCTCGGTGCTCAGTACACAGGGTGCTGGGTGCTCAGTGCTCGGGGTGCTGGGTGCTCAGTACTCAGCGTGCTGGGTGCTCAGTGCTCAGAGTGTTGGGTGCTCAGTACTCAGGGTGCTGGGTGCTCATTGCTCAGTGCTCAGGGTTCTCAGTGCTCAGGGTGCTGGGTGCTCAGGGTGCTGGGTGCTCAGTGCTCGGGGTGCTGGGTGCTCAGTGCTCAGGGTGCTGGTTGCTCAGTGCTCAGTGCTCAGGGTGCTGGGTGCTCAGTGCTCAGTGCTCTGGGTGCTGGGTGTTCAGTACTCAGGGTGCTGGGTGCTCAGTATTCGGGGTGCTGGCTGCTCAGTGCTCAGGGTGCTGGGTGCTCAGTACTCAGGGTGCTGGGTGCTCAGTACTCAGGGTGCTAAGAGCTCAGGGTGCTCAGTGCTCGGGGTGCTGGGTGCTCAGTTCTCTGGGTGCTCGGTGCTCAGTACTCAGGGTTCTCAGTGCTCAGTGCTCAGGGTGCTGGGTGCTCAGTACTCAGGGTGCTCAGTGCTCAGTACTCGGGGTGCTGGGTGCTCAGTACTCAGGGTGCTCAGTGCTCAGTACTCGGGGTGCTGGGTGCTCAGTGCTCAGGGTGCTCAGTGCTCAGTGCTCGGGGTGCTGGGTGCTCAGTGCTCGGGGTGCTGGGTGCTCAGTGCTCAGAGTGCTGGGTGCTCAGTACTCAGGTTGCTGGGTGCTCAGTGCTCAGGGTGCTGGGTGCTCAGTACTCAGGGTGCTGGGTGCTCAGTAGTCAGGGTGCTGGGTGCTCAGTGCTCAGGGTGCTCGGTGCTCAGTACTCATGGTGCTGGGTACTCAGTGCTCAGGGTGCTCATTCTCGGGGTGCTGGGTGCTCAGTACTCAGGGTGCTGGGTGCTCAGTACTCAGGGTGCTCAGTGCTCGGGGAGCTCGGTGCTCTGTACTCAGGGTGCTGGGTGCTCAGTGCTCGGGGTGCTCGGTGCTCAGTACTCAGGGTTCTCAGTGCTCAGTGCTCAGGTTGCTGGGTGCTCAGTACTCATGGTGCTCAGTGCTCAGTACTCGGGGTGCTGGGTGCTCAGTACTCAGGGTGCTCAGTGCTCAGTACTCGGGGTGCTGGGTGCTCAGTGCTCAGGGTGCTCAGTGCTCAGTGCTCGGGGTGCTGGGTGCTCAGTTCTCGGGGTGCTCGGTGCTCAGTACTTGGGGTGCTGGGTGCTCAGTGATCAGGGTGCTGGGTGCTCAGTGCTCGGGGTGCTAGGTGCTCAGTGCTCAGGGTGCTGGGTGCTCAGTGCTCGGGGTGCTCTGTGCTCAGTGCTCAGGGTGCTGGGTGCACAGTGCTCGGGGTGCTGGGTGCTCAGTGCTCAGGGTGCTGGGTGCTCAGTGCTCGGGGTGCTCAGTGCTCAGTACTCAGGGTGCTGGGTGCTCAGTACTCAGGGTGCTGGGTGCTCAGTGCTCAGGGTGCTGGGTGCTCCGTACTCAGGGTGCTGGGTGCTCAGTACTCAGGGTGCTAAGAGCTCAGGGTGCTCAGTGCTCGGGGTGCTGGGTGCTCAGTACTCAGGGTCCTGGGTGCTCAGTGCTCAGGGTGCTGGGTGCTCAGTGCTCGGGGTGCTGGGTGCTCAGTACTCAGGGTGCTGCGTGCTCAGTACTCCGGGTGCTGGGTGCTCAGTGCAAGGGGTGCTGCGTGCTCAGTGCTCAGGGTGCTGGGTGCTCAGTGCTTGGGCTGCTCAGTACTCAGTGCTCAGGATGCTGGGTGCTCAGTACTCAGGGTGCAGGGTGCTCAGTTCTCAGGGTGCTGGGTGCACAGTGCTCGGGGTTCTCGTTGCTCAGTGCTCGGGGTGCTGGGTGCTCAGAGCTCGGGGTGCTGGGTGCTCAGTGCTCGGGGTGCTGGGTGCTCAGTACTCAGGGTGCTGGGTGCTCAGTGCTCGGGGTGCTGGGTGCACAGTGCTCGGGCTGCTGGGTGCTCAGTACTCGGGGTGCTGGGTGCTCAGTTCTCAGGGTGCTGGGTCTCAGTGCACGGGGTACTGGGTACTCAGTGCTCAGTACACAGGGTGCTGAGTGCTCAGTGCTCGGGTGCTGGGTGCTCAGTGCTCAGTACTCAGGGTGCTGGGTGCTCAGTGCTCGGGGTGCTGGGTGCTCAGTGCTCAGGGTGCTGGGTGCTCAGTACTCAGGGTGCTGGGTGCTCAGTACTCAGGGTGCTAAGAGCTCAGGGTGCTCAGTGCTCGGGGTGCTGGGTGCTCAGTTCTCTGGGTGCTCGGTGCTCAGTACTCAGGATTCTCAGTGCTCAGTGCTCAGGGTGCTGGGTGCTCAGTACTCAGGTTGCTGGGTGCTCAGTACTCAGGGTGCTGGGTGCTCAGTACTCAGGGTGCTGGGTGCTCAGTGCTCAGGGTGCTCGGTGCTCAGTACTCATGGTGCTGGGTACTCAGTGCTCAGGGTGCTCATTCTCGGGGTGCTGGGTGCTCAGTACTCAGGGTGCTGGGTGCTCAGTACTCAGGGTGCTCAGTGCTCGGGGAGCTCGGTGCTCTGTACTCAGGGTGCTGGGTGCTCAGTGCTCGGGGTGCTGGGTGCTCAGTGCTCAGGGTGCTGGGTGCTCAGTACTCAGGGTGCTGGGTGCTCAGTACTCAGGGTGCTAAGAGCTCAGGGTGCTCAGTGCTCGGGGTTCTGGGTGCTCAGTTCTCTGGGTGCTCGGTGCTCAGTACTCAGGGTTCTCAGTGCTCAGTGCTCAGGGTGCTGGGTGCTCAGTACTCAGGGTGCTCAGTGCTCAGTACTCGGGGTGCTGGGTGCTCAGTACTCAGGGTGCTCAGTGCTCAGTACTCGGGGTGCTGGGTGCTCAGTGCTCAGGGTGCTCAGTGCTCAGTACTCAGGGTGCTGGGTGCTAAGTGCTCGGGGTGCTGGGTGCACAGTACTCAGGGTGCTCCGTGCTCAGTACTCAGGGTGCTGGGTGCTCAGTGCTCGGGGTGCTCGGTGCTCAGTACTCAGGGTGCTGGGTGCTCAGTGCTCGGGGTGCTGGGTGCTCAGTGCTCAGAGTGCTGGGTGCTCAGTACGCAGGTTGCTGGGTGCTCAGTGCTCAGGGTGCTGGGTGCTCAGTACTCAGGGTGCTGGGTGCTCAGTACTCATGGTGCTGGGTGCTCAGTAATCAGGGTGCTGGGTGCTCAGTACTCAGGGTGCTGGGTGCTAAGTGCTCGGGGTGCTGGGTGCACAGTACTCAGGGTGCTGCGTGCTCAGTACTCCGGGTGCTGGGTGCTCAGTGCAAGGGGTGCTGGGTGCTCAGTGCTCAGGTTGCTGGGTGCTCAGTGCTTGGGCTGCTCAGTACTCAGTGCTCAGGATGCTGGGTGCTCAGTACTCAGGGTGCTGGGTGCTCAGTTCTCAGGGTGCTGGGTGCACAGTGCTCGGGGTTCTCGTTGCTCAGTGCTCGGGGTGCTGGGTGCTCAGAGCTCGGGGTGCTGGGTGCTCAGTGCTCGGGGTGCTTGGTGCTCAGTACTCAGGGTGCTGGGTGCTCAGTGCTAGGGGTGCTGGGTGCTCAGTACTCGGGGTGCTGGGTGCTCAGTGCTCAGGGTGCTGGGTCTCAGTGCACGGGGTACTGGATACTCAGTGCTCAGTACACAGGGTGCTGAGTGCTCAGTGCTCGGGGTGCTGGGTGCTCAGTGCTCAGTACTCAGGGTGCTGGGTGCTCAGTGCTCGGGATGCTGGGTGCTCAGTGCTCAGGGTGCTCGGTGCTCAGTACTCAGGGTGCTGGGTGCTCAGTACTCAGGGTGCTAAGAGCTCAGGGTGCTCAGTGCTCGGGGTGCTGGGTGCTCAGTTCTCTGGGTGCTCGGTGCTCAGTACTCAGGGTGCTGGGTGCTCAGTAGTCAGGGTGCTCAGTGCTCAGTACTCAGGGTGCTCAGTGCTCAGTACTCAGGGTGCTCAGTGCTCAGTACTCGGGGTGCTGGGTGCTCAGTGCTCAGGGTGCTCAGTGCTCAGTGCTCGGTGTGCTGGGTGCTCAGTGCTCGGGGTGCTGGGTGCTCAGTGCTCAGAGTGCTGGGTGCTCAGTACTCAGGTTGCTGGGTGCTCAGTGCTCAGGGTGCTGGGTGCTCAGTACTCAGGGTGCTGGGTGCTCAGTACTCAGGGTGCTGGGTGCTCAGTGCTCAGGGTGCTCGGTGCTCAGTACTCATGGTGCTGGGTACTCAGTGCTCAGCGTGCTCATTCTCGGGGTGCTGGGTGCTCAGTACTCAGGGTGGTGGGTGCTCAGTACTCAGGGTGCTCAGTGCTCGGGGAGCTCGGTGCTCTGTACTCAGGGTGCTGGGTGCTCAGTACTCATGGTGCTCAGTGCTCAGTACTCGGGGTGCTGGGTGCTCAGTACTCATGGTGCTCAGTGCTCAGTACTCGGGGTGCTCGGTGCTCAGTACTCAGGGTTCTCAGTGCTCAATGCTCAGGGTGCTGGGGGCTCAGTACTCATGGTGCTCAGTGCTCAGTACTCGGGGTGCTGGGTGCTCAGTACTCAGGGTGCTCAGTGCTCAGTACTCGGGGTGCTGGGTGCTCAGTTCTCAGTGTGCTCAGTAATCAGTGCTCGGGGTGCTGGGTGCTCAGTTCTCGGGGTGCTCGGTGCTCAGTACTCGGGGTGCTGGGTGCTCAGTGCTCAGGGTGCTGGGTGCTCAGTGCTCGGGGTGCTGGGTGCTCAGTGCTCAGGGTGCTGGGTGCTCAGTGCTCGGGGTGCTGTGTGCTCAGTGCTCAGGGTGCTGGGTGCACAGTGCTCGGGGTGCTGGGTGCTCAGTACTCAGCGTGCTGGGTGCTCAGTGCTCGGGGTGCTGGGTGCTCAGTGCTCAGGGTGCTGGGTGCTCAGTGCTCAGGGTGCTGGGTGCTCCGTACTCAGGGTGCTGGGTGCTCAGTACTCTGGGTGCTAAGAGCTCAGGGTGCTCAGTGCTCGGGGTGCTGGATGCTCAGTGCTCAGTGCACAGGGTGCTGGGTGCTCAGTCCTCGGGGTGCTGGGTGCTCAGTTCTCTGGGTGCTCAGTGCTCAGTACTCAGGGTGCTGGGTGCTCAGTGCTCAGGGTGCTGGGTGCTCAGTACTCAGGGAGCTCAGTGCTCGGGGTGCAGTGTGCTCAGTACTCAGGTTGCTGGGTGCTCAGTACTCAGGGTGCTCAGTACACAGTGTGCTGGGTGCTCAGTGCTCGGGGTGCTGGGTGCTCAGTACTCAGGGTGCTGTGTGCTCAGTGCTCAGGGTGCTGGGTGCTCAGTGCTCGGGGTGCTGGGTGCTCATTCTCGGGGTGCTGGGTGCTCAGTACTCAGGGTGCTGGGTGCTCAGTGCTCGGGGTGCTCGGTGCTCAGTACACAGGGTGCTGGGTGCTCAGTGCTCGGGGTGCTGGGTGCTCAGTACTCAGCGTGCTGGGTGCTCAGTGCTCAGAGTGTTGGGTGCTCAGTACTCAGGGTGCTGGGTGCTCATTGCTCAGTGCTCAGGGTTCTCAGTGCTCAGGGTGCTGGGTGCTCAGGGTGCTGGGTGCTCAGTGCTCGGGGTGCTGGATGCTCAGTGCTCAGGGTGCTGGTTGCTCAGTGCTCAGTGCTCAGGGTGCTGGGTGCTCAGTGCTCAGTGCTCTGGGTGCTGGGTGTTCAGTACTCAGGGTGCTGGGTGCTCAGTATTCGGGGTGCTGGCTGCTCAGTGCTCAGGGTGCTGGGTGCTCAGTACTCAGGGTGCTGGGTGCTCAGTACTCAGGGTGCTAAGAGCTCAGGGTGCTCAGTGCTCGGGGTGCTGGGTGCTCAGTTCTCTGGGTGCTCGGTGCTCAGTACTCAGGGTTCTCAGTGCTCAGTGCTCAGGGTGCTGGGTGCTCAGTACTCAGGGTGCTCAGTGCTCAGTACTCGGGGTGCTGGGTGCTCAGTACTCAGGGTGCTCAGTGCTCAGTACTCGGGGTGCTGGGTGCTCAGTGCTCAGGGTGCTCAGTGCTCAGTGCTCGGGGTGCTGGGTGCTCAGTGCTCGGGGTGCTGGGTGCTCAGTGCTCAGAGTGCTGGGTGCTCAGTACTCAGGTTGCTGGGTGCTCAGTGCTCAGGGTGCTGGGTGCTCAGTACTCAGGGTGCTGGGTGCTCAGTAGTCAGGGTGCTGGGTGCTCAGTGCTCAGGGTGCTCGGTGCTCAGTACTCATGGTGCTGGGTACTCAGTGCTCAGGGTGCTCATTGTCGGGGTGCTGGGTGCTCAGTACTCAGGGTGCTGGGTGCTCAGTACTCAGGGTGCTCAGTGCTCGGGGAGCTCGGTGCTCTGTACTCAGGGTGCTGGGTGCTCAGTGCTCGGGGTGCTCGGTGCTCAGTACTCAGGGTTCTCAGTGCTCAGTGCTCAGGTTGCTGGGTGCTCAGTACTCATGGTGCTCAGTGCTCAGTACTCGGGGTGCTGGGTGCTCAGTACTCAGGGTGCTCAGTGCTCAGTACTCGGGGTGCTGGGTGCTCAGTGCTCAGGGTGCTCAGTGCTCAGTGCTCGGGGTGCTGGGTGCTCAGTTCTCGGGGTGCTCGGTGCTCAGTACTTGGGGTGCTGGGTGCTCAGTGATCAGGGTGCTGGGTGCTCAGTGCTCGGGGTGCTAGGTGCTCAGTGCTCAGGGTGCTGGGTGCTCAGTGCTCGGGGTGCTCTGTGCTCAGTGCTCAGGGTGCTGGGTGCACAGTGCTCGGGGTGCTGGGTGCTCAGTGCTCAGGGTGCTGGGTGCTCAGTGCTCGGGGTGCTCAGTGCTCAGTACTCAGGGTGCTGGGTGCTCAGTACTCAGGGTGCTGGGTGCTCAGTGCTCAGGGTGCTGGGTGCTCCGTACTCAGGGTGCTGGGTGCTCAGTACTCAGGGTGCTAAGAGCTCAGGGTGCTCAGTGCTCGGGGTGCTGGGTGCTCAGTACTCAGGGTCCTGGGTGCTCAGTGCTCAGGGTGCTTTGTGCTCAGTGCTCGGGGTGCTGGGTGCTCAGTACTCAGGGTGCTGCGTGCTCAGTACTCCGGGTGCTGGGTGCTCAGTGCAAGGGGTGCTGCGTGCTCAGTGCTCAGGGTGCTGGGTGCTCAGTGCTTGGGCTGCTCAGTACTCAGTGCTCAGGATGCTGGGTGCTCAGTACTCAGGGTGCAGGGTGCTCAGTTCTCAGGGTGCTGGGTGCACAGTGCTCGGGGTTCTCGTTGCTCAGTGCTCGGGGTGCTGGGTGCTCAGAGCTCGGGGTGCTGGGTGCTCAGTGCTCGGGGTGCTGGGTGCTCAGTACTCAGGGTGCTGGGTGCTCAGTGCTCGGGGTGCTGGGTGCACAGTGCTCGGGCTGCTGGGTGCTCAGTACTCGGGGTGCTGGGTGCTCAGTTCTCAGGGTGCTGGGTCTCAGTGCACGGGGTACTGGGTACTCAGTGCTCAGTACACAGGGTGCTGAGTGCTCAGTGCTCGGGTGCTGGGTGCTCAGTGCTCAGTACTCAGGGTGCTGGGTGCTCAGTGCTCGGGGTGCTGGGTGCTCAGTGCTCAGGGTGCTGGGTGCTCAGTACTCAGGGTGCTGGGTGCTCAGTACTCAGGGTGCTAAGAGCTCAGGGTGCTCAGTGCTCGGGGTGCTGGGTGCTCAGTTCTCTGGGTGCTCGGTGCTCAGTACTCAGGATTCTCAGTGCTCAGTGCTCAGGGTGCTGGGTGCTCAGTACTCAGGTTGCTGGGTGCTCAGTACTCAGGGTGCTGGGTGCTCAGTACTCAGGGTGCTGGGTGCTCAGTGCTCAGGGTGCTCGGTGCTCAGTACTCATGGTGCTGGGTACTCAGTGCTCAGGGTGCTCATTCTCGGGGTGCTGGGTGCTCAGTACTCAGGGTGCTGGGTGCTCAGTACTCAGGGTGCTCAGTGCTCGGGGAGCTCGGTGCTCTGTACTCAGGGTGCTGGGTGCTCAGTGCTCGGGGTGCTGGGTGCTCAGTGCTCAGGGTGCTGGGTGCTCAGTACTCAGGGTGCTGGGTGCTCAGTACTCAGGGTGCTAAGAGCTCAGGGTGCTCAGTGCTCGGGGTTCTGGGTGCTCAGTTCTCTGGGTGCTCGGTGCTCAGTACTCAGGGTTCTCAGTGCTCAGTGCTCAGGGTGCTGGGTGCTCAGTACTCAGGGTGCTCAGTGCTCAGTACTCGGGGTGCTGGGTGCTCAGTACTCAGGGTGCTCAGTGCTCAGTACTCGGGGTGCTGGGTGCTCAGTGCTCAGGGTGCTCAGTGCTCAGTACTCAGGGTGCTGGGTGCTAAGTGCTCGGGGTGCTGGGTGCACAGTACTCAGGGTGCTCCGTGCTCAGTACTCAGGGTGCTGGGTGCTCAGTGCTCGGGGTGCTCGGTGCTCAGTACTCAGGGTGCTGGGTGCTCAGTGCTCGGGGTGCTGGGTGCTCAGTGCTCAGAGTGCTGGGTGCTCAGTACGCAGGTTGCTGGGTGCTCAGTGCTCAGGGTGCTGGGTGCTCAGTACTCAGGGTGCTGGGTGCTCAGTACTCATGGTGCTGGGTGCTCAGTAATCAGGGTGCTGGGTGCTCAGTACTCAGGGTGCTGGGTGCTAAGTGCTCGGGGTGCTGGGTGCACAGTACTCAGGGTGCTGCGTGCTCAGTACTCCGGGTGCTGGGTGCTCAGTGCAAGGGGTGCTGGGTGCTCAGTGCTCAGGTTGCTGGGTGCTCAGTGCTTGGGCTGCTCAGTACTCAGTGCTCAGGATGCTGGGTGCTCAGTACTCAGGGTGCTGGGTGCTCAGTTCTCAGGGTGCTGGGTGCACAGTGCTCGGGGTTCTCGTTGCTCAGTGCTCGGGGTGCTGGGTGCTCAGAGCTCGGGGTGCTGGGTGCTCAGTGCTCGGGGTGCTTGGTGCTCAGTACTCAGGGTGCTGGGTGCTCAGTGCTAGGGGTGCTGGGTGCTCAGTACTCGGGGTGCTGGGTGCTCAGTGCTCAGGGAGCTGGGTCTCAGTGCACGGGGTACTGGATACTCAGTGCTCAGTACACAGGGTGCTGAGTGCTCAGTGCTCGGGGTGCTGGGTGCTCAGTGCTCAGTACTCAGGGTGCTGGGTGCTCAGTGCTCGGGATGCTGGGTGCTCAGTGCTCAGGGTGCTCGGTGCTCAGTACTCAGGGTGCTGGGTGCTCAGTACTCAGGGTGCTAAGAGCTCAGGGTGCTCAGTGCTCGGGGTGCTGGGTGCTCAGTTCTCTGGGTGCTCGGTGCTCAGTACTCAGGGTGCTGGGTGCTCAGTAGTCAGGGTGCTCAGTGCTCAGTACTCAGGGTGCTCAGTGCTCAGTACTCAGGGTGCTCAGTGCTCAGTACTCGGGGTGCTGGGTGCTCAGTGCTCAGGGTGCTCAGTGCTCAGTGCTCGGTGTGCTGGGTGCTCAGTGCTCGGGGTGCTGGGTGCTCAGTGCTCAGGGTGCTGGGTGCTCAGTGCTCGGGGTGCTGGGTGCTCAGTGCTCAGGGTGCTGGGTGCTCAGTGCTCGGGGTGCTGTGTGCTCAGTGCTCAGGGTGCTGGGTGCACAGTGCTCGGGGTGCTGGGTGCTCAGTACTCAGCGTGCTGGGTGCTCAGTGCTCGGGGTGCTGGGTGCTCAGTGCTCAGGGTGCTGGGTGCTCAGTGCTCAGGGTGCTGGGTGCTCCGTACTCAGGGTGCTGGGTGCTCAGTACTCTGGGTGCTAAGAGCTCAGGGTGCTCAGTGCTCGGGGTGCTGGATGCTCAGTGCTCAGTGCACAGGGTGCTGGGTGCTCAGTCCTCGGGGTGCTGGGTGCTCAGTTCTCTGGGTGCTCAGTGCTCAGTACTCAGGGTGCTGGGTGCTCAGTGCTCAGGGTGCTGGGTGCTCAGTACTCAGGGAGCTCAGTGCTCGGGGTGCAGTGTGCTCAGTACTCAGGTTGCTGGGTGCTCAGTACTCAGGGTGCTCAGTACACAGTGTGCTGGGTGCTCAGTGCTCGGGGTGCTGGGTGCTCAGTACTCAGGGTGCTGTGTGCTCAGTGCTCAGGGTGCTGGGTGCTCAGTGCTCGGGGTGCTGGGTGCTCATTCTCGGGGTGCTGGGTGCTCAGTACTCAGGGTGCTGGGTGCTCAGTGCTCGGGGTGCTCGGTGCTCAGTACACAGGGTGCTGGGTGCTCAGTGCTCGGGGTGCTGGGTGCTCAGTACTCAGCGTGCTGGGTGCTCAGTGCTCAGAGTGTTGGGTGCTCAGTACTCAGGGTGCTGGGTGCTCATTGCTCAGTGCTCAGGGTTCTCAGTGCTCAGGGTGCTGGGTGCTCAGGGTGCTGGGTGCTCAGTGCTCGGGGTGCTGGATGCTCAGTGCTCAGGGTGCTGGTTGCTCAGTGCTCAGTGCTCAGGGTGCTGGGTGCTCAGTGCTCAGTGCTCTGGGTGCTGGGTGTTCAGTACTCAGGGTGCTGGGTGCTCAGTATTCGGGGTGCTGGCTGCTCAGTGCTCAGGGTGCTGGGTGCTCAGTACTCAGGGTGCTGGGTGCTCAGTACTCAGGGTGCTAAGAGCTCAGGGTGCTCAGTGCTCGGGGTGCTGGGTGCTCAGTTCTCTGGGTGCTCGGTGCTCAGTACTCAGGGTTCTCAGTGCTCAGTGCTCAGGGTGCTGGGTGCTCAGTACTCAGGGTGCTCAGTGCTCAGTACTCGGGGTGCTGGGTGCTCAGTACTCAGGGTGCTCAGTGCTCAGTACTCGGGGTGCTGGGTGCTCAGTGCTCAGGGTGCTCAGTGCTCAGTGCTCGGGGTGCTGGGTGCTCAGTGCTCGGGGTGCTGGGTGCTCAGTGCTCAGAGTGCTGGGTGCTCAGTACTCAGGTTGCTGGGTGCTCAGTGCTCAGGGTGCTGGGTGCTCAGTACTCAGGGTGCTGGGTGCTCAGTAGTCAGGGTGCTGGGTGCTCAGTGCTCAGGGTGCTCGGTGCTCAGTACTCATGGTGCTGGGTACTCAGTGCTCAGGGTGCTCATTGTCGGGGTGCTGGGTGCTCAGTACTCAGGGTGCTGGGTGCTCAGTACTCAGGGTGCTCAGTGCTCGGGGAGCTCGGTGCTCTGTACTCAGGGTGCTGGGTGCTCAGTGCTCGGGGTGCTCGGTGCTCAGTACTCAGGGTTCTCAGTGCTCAGTGCTCAGGTTGCTGGGTGCTCAGTACTCATGGTGCTCAGTGCTCAGTACTCGGGGTGCTGGGTGCTCAGTACTCAGGGTGCTCAGTGCTCAGTACTCGGGGTGCTGGGTGCTCAGTGCTCAGGGTGCTCAGTGCTCAGTGCTCGGGGTGCTGGGTGCTCAGTTCTCGGGGTGCTCGGTGCTCAGTACTTGGGGTGCTGGGTGCTCAGTGATCAGGGTGCTGGGTGCTCAGTGCTCGGGGTGCTAGGTGCTCAGTGCTCAGGGTGCTGGGTGCTCAGTGCTCGGGGTGCTCTGTGCTCAGTGCTCAGGGTGCTGGGTGCACAGTGCTCGGGGTGCTGGGTGCTCAGTGCTCAGGGTGCTGGGTGCTCAGTGCTCGGGGTGCTCAGTGCTCAGTACTCAGGGTGCTGGGTGCTCAGTACTCAGGGTGCTGGGTGCTCAGTGCTCAGGGTGCTGGGTGCTCCGTACTCAGGGTGCTGGGTGCTCAGTACTCAGGGTGCTAAGAGCTCAGGGTGCTCAGTGCTCGGGGTGCTGGGTGCTCAGTACTCAGGGTCCTGGGTGCTCAGTGCTCAGGGTGCTTTGTGCTCAGTGCTCGGGGTGCTGGGTGCTCAGTACTCAGGGTGCTGCGTGCTCAGTACTCCGGGTGCTGGGTGCTCAGTGCAAGGGGTGCTGCGTGCTCAGTGCTCAGGGTGCTGGGTGCTCAGTGCTTGGGCTGCTCAGTACTCAGTGCTCAGGATGCTGGGTGCTCAGTACTCAGGGTGCAGGGTGCTCAGTTCTCAGGGTGCTGGGTGCACAGTGCTCGGGGTTCTCGTTGCTCAGTGCTCGGGGTGCTGGGTGCTCAGAGCTCGGGGTGCTGGGTGCTCAGTGCTCGGGGTGCTGGGTGCTCAGTACTCAGGGTGCTGGGTGCTCAGTGCTCGGGGTGCTGGGTGCACAGTGCTCGGGCTGCTGGGTGCTCAGTACTCGGGGTGCTGGGTGCTCAGTTCTCAGGGTGCTGGGTCTCAGTGCACGGGGTACTGGGTACTCAGTGCTCAGTACACAGGGTGCTGAGTGCTCAGTGCTCGGGTGCTGGGTGCTCAGTGCTCAGTACTCAGGGTGCTGGGTGCTCAGTGCTCGGGGTGCTGGGTGCTCAGTGCTCAGGGTGCTGGGTGCTCAGTACTCAGGGTGCTGGGTGCTCAGTACTCAGGGTGCTAAGAGCTCAGGGTGCTCAGTGCTCGGGGTGCTGGGTGCTCAGTTCTCTGGGTGCTCGGTGCTCAGTACTCAGGATTCTCAGTGCTCAGTGCTCAGGGTGCTGGGTGCTCAGTACTCAGGTTGCTGGGTGCTCAGTACTCAGGGTGCTGGGTGCTCAGTACTCAGGGTGCTGGGTGCTCAGTGCTCAGGGTGCTCGGTGCTCAGTACTCATGGTGCTGGGTACTCAGTGCTCAGGGTGCTCATTCTCGGGGTGCTGGGTGCTCAGTACTCAGGGTGCTGGGTGCTCAGTACTCAGGGTGCTCAGTGCTCGGGGAGCTCGGTGCTCTGTACTCAGGGTGCTGGGTGCTCAGTGCTCGGGGTGCTGGGTGCTCAGTGCTCAGGGTGCTGGGTGCTCAGTACTCAGGGTGCTGGGTGCTCAGTACTCAGGGTGCTAAGAGCTCAGGGTGCTCAGTGCTCGGGGTTCTGGGTGCTCAGTTCTCTGGGTGCTCGGTGCTCAGTACTCAGGGTTCTCAGTGCTCAGTGCTCAGGGTGCTGGGTGCTCAGTACTCAGGGTGCTCAGTGCTCAGTACTCGGGGTGCTGGGTGCTCAGTACTCAGGGTGCTCAGTGCTCAGTACTCGGGGTGCTGGGTGCTCAGTGCTCAGGGTGCTCAGTGCTCAGTACTCAGGGTGCTGGGTGCTAAGTGCTCGGGGTGCTGGGTGCACAGTACTCAGGGTGCTCCGTGCTCAGTACTCAGGGTGCTGGGTGCTCAGTGCTCGGGGTGCTCGGTGCTCAGTACTCAGGGTGCTGGGTGCTCAGTGCTCGGGGTGCTGGGTGCTCAGTGCTCAGAGTGCTGGGTGCTCAGTACGCAGGTTGCTGGGTGCTCAGTGCTCAGGGTGCTGGGTGCTCAGTACTCAGGGTGCTGGGTGCTCAGTACTCATGGTGCTGGGTGCTCAGTAATCAGGGTGCTGGGTGCTCAGTACTCAGGGTGCTGGGTGCTAAGTGCTCGGGGTGCTGGGTGCACAGTACTCAGGGTGCTGCGTGCTCAGTACTCCGGGTGCTGGGTGCTCAGTGCAAGGGGTGCTGGGTGCTCAGTGCTCAGGTTGCTGGGTGCTCAGTGCTTGGGCTGCTCAGTACTCAGTGCTCAGGATGCTGGGTGCTCAGTACTCAGGGTGCTGGGTGCTCAGTTCTCAGGGTGCTGGGTGCACAGTGCTCGGGGTTCTCGTTGCTCAGTGCTCGGGGTGCTGGGTGCTCAGAGCTCGGGGTGCTGGGTGCTCAGTGCTCGGGGTGCTTGGTGCTCAGTACTCAGGGTGCTGGGTGCTCAGTGCTAGGGGTGCTGGGTGCTCAGTACTCGGGGTGCTGGGTGCTCAGTGCTCAGGGAGCTGGGTCTCAGTGCACGGGGTACTGGATACTCAGTGCTCAGTACACAGGGTGCTGAGTGCTCAGTGCTCGGGGTGCTGGGTGCTCAGTGCTCAGTACTCAGGGTGCTGGGTGCTCAGTGCTCGGGATGCTGGGTGCTCAGTGCTCAGGGTGCTCGGTGCTCAGTACTCAGGGTGCTGGGTGCTCAGTACTCAGGGTGCTAAGAGCTCAGGGTGCTCAGTGCTCGGGGTGCTGGGTGCTCAGTTCTCTGGGTGCTCGGTGCTCAGTACTCAGGGTGCTGGGTGCTCAGTAGTCAGGGTGCTCAGTGCTCAGTACTCAGGGTGCTCAGTGCTCAGTACTCAGGGTGCTCAGTGCTCAGTACTCGGGGTGCTGGGTGCTCAGTGCTCAGGGTGCTCAGTGCTCAGTGCTCGGTGTGCTGGGTGCTCAGTGCTCGGGGTGCTGGGTGCTCAGTGCTCAGAGTGCTGGGTGCTCAGTACTCAGGTTGCTGGGTGCTCAGTGCTCAGGGTGCTGGGTGCTCAGTACTCAGGGTGCTGGGTGCTCAGTACTCAGGGTGCTGGGTGCTCAGTGCTCAGGGTGCTCGGTGCTCAGTACTCATGGTGCTGGGTACTCAGTGCTCAGCGTGCTCATTCTCGGGGTGCTGGGTGCTCAGTACTCAGGGTGGTGGGTGCTCAGTACTCAGGGTGCTCAGTGCTCGGGGAGCTCGGTGCTCTGTACTCAGGGTGCTGGGTGCTCAGTACTCATGGTGCTCAGTGCTCAGTACTCGGGGTGCTGGGTGCTCAGTACTCATGGTGCTCAGTGCTCAGTACTCGGGGTGCTCGGTGCTCAGTACTCAGGGTTCTCAGTGCTCAATGCTCAGGGTGCTGGGGGCTCAGTACTCATGGTGCTCAGTGCTCAGTACTCGGGGTGCTGGGTGCTCAGTACTCAGGGTGCTCAGTGCTCAGTACTCGGGGTGCTGGGTGCTCAGTTCTCAGTGTGCTCAGTAATCAGTGCTCGGGGTGCTGGGTGCTCAGTTCTCGGGGTGCTCGGTGCTCAGTACTCGGGGTGCTGGGTGCTCAGTGCTCAGGGTGCTGGGTGCTCAGTGCTCGGGGTGCTGGGTGCTCAGTGCTCAGGGTGCTGGGTGCTCAGTGCTCGGGGTGCTGTGTGCTCAGTGCTCAGGGTGCTGGGTGCACAGTGCTCGGGGTGCTGGGTGCTCAGTACTCAGCGTGCTGGGTGCTCAGTGCTCAGAGTGTTGGGTGCTCAGTCCTCAGGGTGCTGGGTGCTCATTGCTCAGTGCTCAGGGTGCTCAGTGCTCAGGGTGCTGGGTGCTCAGGGTGCTGGGTGCTCAGTGCTCGGGGTGCTGGGTGCTCAGTGCTCAGGGTGCTGGTTGCTCAGTGCTCAGTGCTCAGGGTGCTGGGTGCTCAGTGCTCAGTGCTCTGGGTGCTGGGTGTTCAGTACTCAGGGTGCTGGGTGCTCAGTACTCAGGGTCCTGGGTGCTCAGTGCTCAGGGTACTGGGTGCTCAGTGCTGAGGATGCTGGGTGCTCAGTACTCAGGGTGCTGGGTGCTCAGTTCTCAGAATGCTGGGTGCTCAGTGCTCGGGGTGCTGGGTGCTCAGTGCTCGGGGTGCTCGGTGCTCAGTGCTCGGGGTGCTTGGTGCTCAGTACTCAGGGTGCTGGGTGCTCAGTGCTCGGGGTGCTGGGTGCTCAGTGCTCGGGGTGCTGGGTGCTCAGTACTCAGGGTGCTGGGTGCTCAGTGCTCGGGGTGCTGGGTGCTCAGTGCTCGGGGTGCTGGGTGCTCAGTACTCGGGGTGCTGGGTGCTCAGAGCTCAGGGTGCTGGGTCTCAGTGCTCGGGGGTACTGGGTACTCAGTGCTCAGTACACAGGATGCTGGGTGCTCAGTGCTCGGGGTGCTGGGTGCTCAGTGCTCGGGGTGCTCGGTGCTCAGTACTCAGGGTTCTCAGTGCTCAGTGCTCAGGTTGCTGGGTGCTCAGTACTCAGGGTGCTCAGTGCTCAGTACTCGGGGTGCTGGGTACTCAGTACTCAGGGTGCTCAGTGCTCAGTACTCGGGGTGCTGGGTGCTCAGTGCTCAGGGTGCTCAGTGCTCAGTGCTCGTGGTGCTGGGTGCTCAGTGCTCGGGGTGCTGGGTGCTCAGTACTCAGGGAGCTCAGTGCTCGGGGTGCAGGGTGCTCAGTACTCAGGGTTCTGGGTGCTCAGTACTCAGGGTGCTTAGTACTCAGGGTGCTGGGTGCTCAGTGCTCGGGGTGCTGGGTGCTCAGTACTCAGGGTGCTGGGTGCTCAGTGCTCAGGGTGCAGGGTGCTCAGTGCTCGAGGTGCTGGGTGCTCATTCTCGGCGTGCTGGGTGCTCAGTACTCAGCGTGTTGGATGCTCAGTGCTCGGGGTGCTCGGTGCTCTGTACACAGGGTGCTGGGTGCTCAGTGCTCGTGGTGCTGGGTGCTCAGTACTCAGGGTGCTGGGTGCTCAGTGCTCAGTACTCAGCGTGCTGGCTGCTCTTTGCTCAGAGTGTTGGCTGCTCAGTACTCAGGGTGCTGGGTGCTCAGTGCTCAGGGTGCTCAGTGCTCAGGGTGCTGGGGGCTCAGGGTGCTGGGTACTCAGTGCTCGGGGTGCTGGGTACTCAGTTTTCAGGAGGCTGGGTGCTCAGTGCTCAGTGCTCAGGGTGCTGGGTGCTCAGTGCTCAGTGCTAAGGGTGCTGGGTGTTCAGTACTCAGGGTGCTGGGTGCTCAATGTTCAGGGTGCTGGGTCGTCAGTGCTTAGGGTGCTGGGTGCTCAGTACTCAGGGTGCTGGGTGCTCAGTGCTCAGGGTGCTCATTCTCGGGGTGCTGGGTGCTCAGTACTAAGGGTGCTGGGTGCTCAGTACTCAGGGTGCTCAGTGCTCGGGGAGCTCGGTGCTCAGTACTCAGGGTGCTGGGTGCTCAGTGCTCGGGGTCCTGGGTGCTCAGTGCTCGGGGTGCTGGGTGCTCAGTGCTCAGGGTGCTGGGTGCTCAGTACTCAGGGTGCTGGGTGCTCAGTACTCAGGGTGCTGGGTGCTCAGTGCTCAGGGTGCTGGGTGCTCAGTACTCAGGGTGCTGGGTGCTCAGTACTCAGGGTGCTGGGTGCTCAGTGCTCAGGGTGCTGGGTGCTCAGTCCTCAGGGTGCTGGGTGCTCAGTACTCAGGGTGTTCGGTGCTCAGTTCTCAGGGTGCTCAGTGCTCAATACTCAGGGTGCTGGTTGCTCAGTGCTCGGGGTGCTCGGTGCTCAGTACTCAGGGTGCTGGGTGCTCAGTACTCAGGGTTGCTGGGTGCTCAGTACTCAGGGTGCTGGGTGCTCAGTACTCAGGTTGCTGGGTTCTCAGTGCTCAGGGTGCTGGGTGCTCAGTACTCAGGGTGCTGGGTGCTCAGTACTCAGGGTGCTCGGTGCTCATTACTCAGGGTGCTGGGTGCTCAGTGCTCAGGGTGCTGGGTAATCAGTACTCAGGGTGCTGGGTGCTCAGAACTCAGGGTGCTGGGTGCTCAGTACTCAGGGTGCTGGGTGCTCAGTGCTCAGGGTGCTGGGTGCTCAGTACTTAGGGTGCTGGGTGCTCAGTGCTCAGGGTGATCGGTGCTCAGTACTCAGGTTGCTCAGTACTCAGGGTGATGGGTGCTCAGTGCTCAGGGTGCTGGGTGCCCAGTACTCATCGTGCTGGGTGCTCAGTACTCAGGGTGCTGGGTGCTCAGTGCTCGGGGTGCTCGGTGATCAGTACTCAGGGTGCTGGGTGCTCAGTTCTCAGGGTGCTGGGTACTCAGTGCTCAGGGTGCTGGGTGCTCAGTGCTCAGGGTGCTGGGTGCTCAGTGCTCAGGGTGCTGGTTGATCATTGCTCGGTGTCCTGGGTGCTCAGTGCTCGGGGTGCTGGGTGCTCAGTGCTCGGGGTGCTGGGTGCTCAGTGCTCAGGGTCCTGGGTGCTCAGTACTCAGGGTGCTGGGTGCTCAGTACTCAGGGTGCTGGGTGCTCAGTACTCAGGGTGCTGGGTGCTCAGTACTCAGGGTGCTGGGTGCTCAGTCCTCAGGGTGCTCAGTGCTCAGGGTGCTGGGTGCTCAGTGCTCGGGGTGCTGGGTGCTCAGTCCTCAGGGTGCTGGGTGCTCAGTACTCAGGGTGTTCGGTGCTCAGTTCTCAGGGTGCTCAGTGCTCAATACTCAGGGTGCTGGTTGCTCAGTGCTCGGGGTGCTCGGTGCTCAGTACTCAGGGTGCTGGGTGCTCAGTACTCAGGGTTGCTGGGTGCTCAGTACTCAGGGTGCTGGGTGCTCAGTACTCAGGGTGCTGGGTTCTCAGTGCTCAGGGTGCTGGGTGCTCAGTACTCAGGGTGCTGGGTGCTCAGTACTCAGGGTGCTCGGTGCTCATTACTCAGGGTGCTGGGTGCTCAGTGCTCAGGGTGCTGGGTAATCAGTACTCAGGGTGCTGGGTGCTCAGAACTCAGGGTGCTGGGTGCTCAGTACTCAGGGTGCTGGGTGCTCAGTGCTCAGGGTGCTGGGTGCTCAGTACTCAGGGTGCTGGGTGCTCAATGCTCAGGGTGATCGGTGCTCAGTACTCAGGTTGCTCAGTACTCAGGGTGCTGGGTGCTCAGTGCTCAGGGTGCTGGGTGCTCAGTGCTCAGGGTGATCGGTGCTCAGTACTCAGGGTGCTGGGTGCTCAGTGCTCAGGGTGCTGGGTGCTCAGTCCTCAGGGTGCTCAGTGCTCAGGGTGCTGGGTGCTCAGTGCTCGGGGTGCTGGGTACTCAGTCCTCAGGGTGCTCAGTGCTCAGGGTGCTGGGTGCTCAGTACTCATGGTGCTGGGTGCTCAGTACTCAGGGGGCTGGGTGCTCAGTGCTCAGGGTGCTCGGTACTCAGTACTCATGGTGCTGGGTGCTCAGTACTCAGGGTGCTCGGTGCTCAGTTCTCAGGGTGCTCGGTGCTCAGTGTTTGGGGTGCTGGGTGCTCAGTACTCAGGGTGCTTGTTGCTCAGTGCTCAGGGTGGTGGGTGCTCAGTGCTCAGGGTGCTGGGTGCTCAGTACTCAGTGCTCAGGATGCTGGGTGCTCAGTGCTCAGGGTGCTGGGTGCTCAGTGCTCAGGGTGCTCAGTGCTCAGTGCTCAGTACTCAGGGTGCTTGGTGCTCAGTACTCAGGGTGCTGGGTGCTCAGTGCTCGGGGTACCTGGTGCTCAGTGCTCGGGGTGCTCGGTGCTCAGTACTCAGGGTGCTGAGTGCTCAGTGCTCAGGGTGCTGGGTGCTCAGTGCTCAGGGTGCTGGGTGCTCAGTGCTCAGCGTGCTTGATGCTCAGTACTCAGGGTGCTGGGTGCTCAGTGCTCGGGGTGCTGGGTGCTCAGTGCTCAGGGTGCTGGGGGCTCAGTACTCAGGGTGCTGGGTGCTCAGTACTCAGGGTGCTGGGTGCTCAGTGCTCAGGGTGCTGGGTGCTCAGTACTCAGGGTGTTCGGTGCTCAGTTCTCAGGGTGCTCAGTGCTCAATACTCAGGGTGCTGGTTGCTCAGTGCTCGGGGTGCTGGGTGCTCAGTACTCAGGGTGCTGGGTTCTCAGTGCTCAGGGTGCTGGGTGCTCAGTACTCAGGGTGCTGGGTGCTCAGTACTCAGGGTGCTCGGTGCTCAGTACTCAGGGTGCTGGGTGCTCAGTGCTCAGGGTGCTGGGTAATCAGTACTCAGGGTGCTGGGTGCTCAGAACTCAGGGTGCTGGGTGCTCAGTGCTCAGGGTGCTGGGTGCTCAGTACTCAGGGTGCTGGGTGCTCAGTACTCAGGGTGCTCGGT
Organism: Microtus oregoni; assembly: GCF_018167655.1. NCBI lineage: Eukaryota > Metazoa > Chordata > Mammalia > Rodentia > Cricetidae > Microtus > Microtus oregoni. The sequence goes on along the minus strand of NW_024543811.1, from coordinate 9,067,864 downwards.
GCTCAGTACTCAGGGTGCTGGGTGCTCAGTGCTCAGGGTGCTGGGTAATCAGTACTCAGGGTGCTGGGTGCTCAGAACTCAGGGTGCTCAGTGCTCAGTACTCAGGGTGCTCAGTGCTCAGTTCTCAGGTTGCTCAGTGCTCTGGGTGCTGGGTGCTCAATACTCAGGGTGCTGGGTGCTCAGTGCTCCGGGTGATCGGTGCTCAGTACTCAGGTTGCTCAGTACTCAGGGTGCTGGGTGCTCAGTGCTCAGGGTGCTGGGTGCTCAGTGCTCAGGGTGATCGGTGCTCAGTACTCTGGGTGCTGGGTGCTCAGTGCTCAGGGTGCTGGGTGCTCAGTCCTCAGGGTGCTCAGTGCTCAGGGTGCTGGGTGCTCAGTGCTCGGGGTGCTGTGTGCTCAGTCCTCAGGTTTCTCAGTGCTCAGGGTGCTGGGTGCTCAGTACTCAGGGTGCTGGGTGCTCAGTACTAAGGGGGCTGGGTGCTCAGTGCTCAGGGTGCTGGGTGCTCAGTGCTCAGGGCGCTGTGTGCTCAGTGCTCGGGGTGCTGGGTGCTCAGTGCTCGGGGTGCTGGGTGCTCAGTGCTCAGTGCTCAGGGTGCTGGGTGCTCAGTGCTCAGTGCTCAGGGTGCTGGGTGCTCAGTACTCAGGGTGCTGGGTGCTCAGTACTCAGGGTACTGGGTGCTCAGTTCTCAGGGTGCTGGGTGCTCATTACTCTGGGTGTTGGGTGCTCAGTACTCAGGGTGCTGGGTGCTCAGTGCTCGGGGTGCTGGGTGCTCAGTGCTCAGGGTGCTGGGTGCTCAGTGCTCAGGGTGCTGGGTGCTCAGTACTCTGGGTGCTCGGTGCTCTGTACTCGGGGTGCTCGGTGCTCAGTACTCAAGGTGCTGGGTGTTCAGTGCTCAGGGTGCTGGGTGCTCAGTCCTCGGGGTGCTCTGTGCTCAGTGCTCAGGGTGCTGGGTGCTCAGTACTCAGGGTGCTCGGTGCTCAGTACTCAGGGTTCTCAGTGCTCAGGGTGCTGGGTGCTCAGTACTCAGGGTGCTCAGTGCTCAGTCCTCGGGGTGCTGGGTGCTCAGTGCTCGGGGTGCTGGGTGCTCAGTGCTCGGGGCGCTGGGTGCTCAGTGCTCGGGGTGCTGGGTGCTCAGTACTCAGGGTGCTGTGTGCTCAGTGCTCAGTACTCTGCGTGCTGGGTGCTCAGTGCTCAGAGTGTTGGGTGCTCAGTACTCAGGGTGCTGGGTGCTCAGTGCTCAGTGCTCAGGGTGCTCAGTGCTCAGGGTGCTCAGTGCTCAGGGTGCTGGGTGCTCAGTACTCGGGGTGCTGGGTGCTCAGTGCTCAGTGCTCAGGGTGCTGGGTGCTCAGTGCTCGGGGTGCTGGGTGCTCAGTGCTCAGGGTGATCAGTGCTCAGTACTCAGGGTGCTGGGTGCTCAGTGCTCAGGGTGCTGGGTGCTCAGTCCTCAGTGTGCTCAGTACTCAGGATGCTCGGTGCTCAGTGCTCAGTAATCAGGGTGCTCAGTACTCAGGGTGCTGGGTGCTCAGTGCTCGGGGTGCTGGGTGCTCAGTACTCAGGGTGCTGGGTGCTCAGTACTCGGGGTGCTGGGTGCTTAGTGCTCAGGGTGATCGGTGCAAAGTGCTCATGGTGCTGGGTGCTCAGTCCTCCGGGTGCTCTGTGCTCAGGGTGCTGGGTGCTCAGTGCTCGGGGTGCTCGGTGCTCAGTACTCAGGGTGCTGAGTGCTCAGTACTCAGGGTGCTGGGTGCTCAGTACTCAGGGTGCTGGGTCCTCAGTGCTCAGGGTGCTGGGTGCTCTGTTTCTCAGGGTGCTGGGTGCTCAGTGCTCGGGGTGCTGGGTGCTCAGGGCTGTGGTGCTGGGTGCTCAGTGCTCAGTGCTCAGGGTGCTGGGTGCTCAGTGCTCAGTGCTCAGGGTGCTGGTTGCTCAGTACTCAGGGTGCTGGGTGCTCAGTACTCAGGGTGCTCGGTGCTCAGTACTCAGGGTTCTCAGTGCTCAGTACTCAGGGTGCTGGGTGCTCAGTGCTCAGGGTGGTGGGTGCTCAGTACTCAGTGTGCTCAGTGCTCAGTAATCGGGTTGCTTGCTGCTCAGTACTCAGGGTGCTCAGTGCTCAGTACTCGGGGTGCTGGGTGCTCAGTGCTCAGGGTGCTCAGTGCTCAGTGCTCGGGGTGCTGGGTGCTCAGTGCTCGGGGCGCTGGGTGATCAGTGCTCGGGGTGCTGGGTGCTCAGTACTCGGGGTGCTGGGTGCTCAGTGCTCAGGGTGCTCATTGCCCAGTAGTCAGTGCTCAGGGTGCTCAGTGCTCAGTGCTCAGGGTGCTGGGTGTTCAGTACTCAGGGTGCTGGGTGCTCAGTACTCAGGGTGCTGGGTGCTCAGTGCTCAGGGTGCTGGGTGCTCAGTACTCTGGGTGTTGGGTGCTCAGTACTCAGGGTGCTTTGTGCTCCGTGCTCAGGGTGCTGGGTGCTCAGTGCTCAGGGTGCTGGGTGCTCAGTGCTCAGGGTGCTGAGTGCTCAGTACTCAGGGTGCTTTGTGCTCCGTGCTCAGGGTGCTGGGTGCTCAGTGCTCAGGGTGCTGGGTGCTCAGTGCTCAGGGTGCTGGGTGCTCAGTGCTCGGGGTGCTGGGTGCTCAGTGCTCAGGGTGATCGGTGCTCAGTACTCAGGGTGCTGGGTGATCAGTACTCAGGGTGCTAGGTGCTCAGTCCTCAGGGTGCTCAGTGCTCAGGGTGCTGGGTGCTCAGTACTCATGGTGCTCAGTGCTCAGTCCTCGGGGTGCTGGGTGCTCAGTACTCAGGGTGGTCAGTGCTCAGTACTCGGGGTGCTGGGTGCTCAGTGCTCAGTGTGCTCAGTGCTCAGTGCTCGGGGTGCTGGGTGCTCAGTGCTCGGGGCGCTGGGTGCTCAGTGCTCGGGGTGCTGGGTGCTCAGTACTCAGGGTGCTGTGTGCTCAGTGCTCAGTACTCTGCGTGCTGGGTGCTCAGTGCTCAGAGTGTTGGGTGCTCAGTACTCAGGGTGCTGGGTGCTCAGTGCTCAGTGCTCAGGGTGCTCAGTGCTCAGGGTGCTCAGGGCTCAGGGTGCTGGGTGCTCAGTACTCGGGGTGCTGGGTGCTCAGTGCTCAGTGCTCAGGGTGCTGGGTACTCAGTGCTCAGTACTCAGCGTGCTGGGTGCTCTTTGCTCAGAGTGTTGGCTGCTCAGTACTCAGGGTGCTGGGTGCTCAGTGCTCAGTGCTCAGGGTGCTCAGTGCTCAGGGTGCTGGGGGCTCAGGGTGCTGGGTACTCAGTGCTCGGGGTGCTGGGTACTCAGTGCTCAGGGGGCTGGGTGCTCAGTGCTCAGTGCTCAGGGTGCTGGGTGCTCAGTGCTCAGTGCTAAGGGTGCTGGGTGTTCAGTACTCAGGGTGCTGGGTGCTCAGTACTCAGGGTGCTGGGTGCTCAATGTTCAGGGTGCTGGGTCGTCAGTGCTTAGGGTGCTGGGTGCTCAGTACTCAGGGTGCTGGGTGCTCAGTGCTCAGGGTGCTCATTCTCGGGGTGCTGGGTGCTCAGTACTAAGGGTGCTGGGTGCTCAGTACTCAGGGTGCTCAGTGCTCGGGGAGCTCGGTGCTCAGTACTCAGGGTGCTGGGTGCTCAGTGCTCGGGGTGCTCGGTGCTCAGTACTCAGGGTCCTCAGTGCTCAGTGCTCAGGGTGCTGGGTGCTCAGTACTCATGGTGCTCAGTGCTCAGTACTCGGGGTGCTGGGTGCTCAGTACTCGGGGTGCTGGGTGCTCAGTGCTCAGGGTGCACAGTGCTCAGTGCTCGGGGTGCTGGGTGCTCAGTTCTCGGGGTGCTCGGTGCTCAGTACTCGGGGTGCTGGGTGCTCAGTGCTCAGGGTGCTGGGTGCTCAGTACTCAGGGTGCTCAGTGCTCAAGGTGCTGGGTGCTCAGTGCTCGGGGTGCTCGGTTCTCAGTACTCGGGGTGCTGGGTGCTCAGTTCTTAGGGTGGTCAGTGCTCAGTACTCGGGGTGCTGGGTGCTCAGTGCTCAGGGTGCACAGTGCTCAGTGCTCGGGGTGCTGGGTGCTCAGTTCTCGGGGTGCTCGGTTCTCAGTACTCGGGGTGCTGGGTGCTCAGTGCTCAGGGTGCTGGGTGCTCAGTACTCAGGGTGCTCAGTGCTCAAGGTGCTGGGTGCTCAGTGCTCGGGGTGTTCGGTTCTCAGTACTCAGAGTGCTGGGTGCTCAGTGCTCAGGGTGCTGGATGGTCAGTGCTCAGAGTGCTGGATGCTCAGTACTCAGGGTGCTGGGTGCTAAGTGCTCGGGGTGCTGGGTGCACAGTACTCAGGGTGCTCCGTGCTCAGTACTCAGGGTGCTGGGTGCTCAGTGCTCGGGGTGCTCGGTGCTCAGTACTCAGGGTGCTGGGTGCTCAGTGCTTGGGGTGCTCCGTGCTCAGTACTCAGGGTGCTGGGTTCTCAGTGCTCAGGGTGCTTGGTGCTCAGTGCTCGGGGTGCTCGGTGCTCAGTACTCAGGGTGCTGGGTGCTCAGTGCTCGGGGTGCTGGGTGCTCAGTACTCAGGGTCCTGGGTGCTCAGTGCTCAGGGTGCTGGGTGCTCTGTGCTCGGGGTGCTGGGTGCTCAGTACTCAGGGTGCTGCGTGCTCAGTACTCCGGGTGCTGGGTGCTCAGTGCAAGGGGTGCTGCGTGCTCAGTGCTCAGGGTGCTGGGTGCTCAGTGCTTGGGCTGCTCAGTACTCAGTGCTCAGGATGCTGGGTGCTCAGTACTCAGGGTGCTGGGTGCTCAGTTCTCAGGCTGCTGGGTGCACAGTGCTCGTGGGTTCTCGTTGCTCAGTGCTCGGGGTGCTGGGTGCTCAGAGCTCGGGGTGCTGGGTGCTCAGTGCTCGGGGTGCTGGGTGCTCAGTACTCAGGGTGCTGGGTGTTCAGTGCTCGGGGTGCTGGGTGCACAGTGCTCGGGCTGCTGGGTGCTCAGTACTCGGGGTGATGGGTGCTCAGTGCTCAGGGTGCTGGGTCTCAGTGCACGGGGTACTGGGTACTCAGTGCTCAGTACACAGCGTGCTGAGTGCTCAGTGCTCGGGGTGCTGGGTGCTCAGTGCTCAGTACTCAGGGTGCTGGGTGCTCAGTGCTCGGGGTGCTGGGTGCTCAGTGCTCAGGTTGCTGGGTGCTCAGTACTCAGGGTGCTGGGTGCTCAGTACTCAGGGTGCTAAGAGCTCAGGGTGCTCAGTGCTCGGGGTGCTGGGTGCTCAGTTCTCTGGGTGCTCGGTGCTCAGTACTCAGGGTTCTCAGTGCTCAGTGCTCAGGGTGCTGGGTGCTCAGTACTCAGGGTGCTCAGTGCTCAGTACTCGGGGTGCTGGGTGCTCAGTACTCAGGGTGCTCAGTGCTCAGTACTCGGGGTGCTGGGTGCTCAGTGCTCAGGGTGCTCAGTGCTCAGTGCTCGGTGTGCTGGGTGCTCAGTGCTCGGGGTGCTGGGTGCTCAGTGCTCAGAGTGCTGGGTGCTCAGTACTCAGGTTGCTGGGTGCTCAGTGCTCAGGGTGCTGGGTGCTCAGTACTCAGGGTGCTGGGTGCTCAGTACTCAGGGTGCTGGGTGCTCAGTGCTCAGGGTGCTCGGTGCTCAGTACTCATGGTGCTGGGTACTCAGTGCTCAGGGTGCTCATTCTCGGGGTGCTGGGTGCTCAGTACTCAGGGTGCTGGGTGCTCAGTACTCAGGGTGCTGGGTTCTCAGTGCTCAGGGTGCTGGGTGCTCAGTACTCAGGGTGCTGGGTGCTCAGTACTCAGGGTGCTCGGTGCTCAGTACTCAGGGTGCTGGGTGCTCAGTGCTCAGGGTGCTGGGTAATCAGTACTCAGGGTGCTGGGTGCTCAGAACTCAGGGTGCTGGGTGCTCAGTGCTCAGGGTGCTGGGTGCTCAGTACTCAGGGTGCTGGGTGCTCAGTACTCAGGGTGCTCGGTGCTCAGTACTCAGGGTGCTGGGTGCTCAGTGCTCAGGGTGCTGGGTAATCAGTACTCAGGGTGCTGGGTGCTCAGAACTCAGGGTGCTCAGTGCTCAGTACTCAGGGTGCTCAGTGCTCAGTTCTCAGGTTGCTCAGTGCTCTGGGTGCTGGGTGCTCAATACTCAGGGTGCTGGGTGCTCAGTGCTCCGGGTGATCGGTGCTCAGTACTCAGGTTGCTCAGTACTCAGGGTGCTGGGTGCTCAGTGCTCAGGGTGCTGGGTGCTCAGTGCTCAGGGTGATCGGTGCTCAGTACTCAGGGTGCTGGGTGCTCAGTGCTCAGGGTGCTGGGTGCTCAGTCCTCAGGGTGCTCAGTGCTCAGGGTGCTGGGTGCTCAGTGCTCGGGGTGCTGGGTGCTCAGTCCTCAGGTTTCTCAGTGCTCAGGGTGCTGGGTGCTCAGTACTCAGGGTGCTGGGTGCTCAGTACTAAGGGGGCTGGGTGCTCAGTGCTCAGGGTGCTGGGTGCTCAGTGCTCAGGGTGCTGTGTGCTCAGTGCTCGGGGTGCTGGGTGCTCAGTGCTCGGGGTGCTGGGTGCTCAGTGCTCAGTGCTCAGGGTGCTGGGTGCTCAGTACTCAGGGTGCTGGGTGCTCAGTACTCAGGGTACTGGGTGCTCAGTTCTCAGGGTGCTGGGTGCTCATTACTCTGGGTGTTGGGTGCTCAGTACTCAGGGTGCTGGGTGCTCAGTGCTCAGGGTGCTGGGTGCTCAGTACTCTGGGTGCTCGGTGCTCTGTACTCGGGGTGCTCGGTGCTCAGTACTCAAGGTGCTGGGTGTTCAGTGCTCAGGGTGCTGGGTGCTCAGTCCTCGGGGTGCTCTGTGCTCAGTGCTCAGGGTGCTGGGTGCTCAGTACTCAGGGTGCTCGGTGCTCAGTACTCAGGGTTCTCAGTGCTCAGGGTGCTGGGTGCTCAGTACTCAGGGTGCTCAGTGCTCAGTCCTCGGGGTGCTGGGTGCTCAGTGCTCGGGGTGCTGGGTGCTCAGTGCTCGGGGCGCTGGGTGCTCAGTGCTCGGGGTGCTGGGTGCTCAGTACTCAGGGTGCTGTGTGCTCAGTGCTCAGTACTCTGCGTGCTGGGTGCTCAGTGCTCAGAGTGTTGGGTGCTCAGTACTCAGGGTGCTGGGTGCTCAGTGCTCAGTGCTCAGGGTGCTCAGTGCTCAGGGTGCTCAGTGCTCAGGGTGCTGGGTGCTCAGTACTCGGGGTGCTGGGTGCTCAGTGCTCAGTGCTCAGGGTGCTGGGTGCTCAGTGCTCGGGGTGCTGGGTGCTCAGTGCTCAGGGTGATCAGTGCTCAGTACTCAGGGTGCTGGGTGCTCACTGCTCAGGGTGCTGGGTGCTCAGTCCTCAGTGTGCTCAGTACTCAGGATGCTCGGTGCTCAGTGCTCAGTAATCAGGGTGCTCAGTACTCAGGGTGCTGGGTGCTCAGTGCTCGGGGTGCTGGGTGCTCAGTACTCAGGGTGCTGGGTGCTCAGTACTCGGGGTGCTGGGTGCTTAGTGCTCAGGGTGATCGGTGCAAAGTGCTCATGGTGCTGGGTGCTCAGTCCTCTGGGTGCTCTGTGCTCAGGGTGCTGGGTGCTCAGTGCTCGGGGTGCTCGGTGCTCAGTACTCAGGGTGCTGAGTGCTCAGTACTCAGGGTGCTGGGTGCTCAGTACTCAGGGTGCTGGGTCCTCAGTGCTCAGGGTGCTGGGTGCTCTGTTTCTCAGGGTGCTGGGTGCTCAGTGCTCGGGGTGCTGGGTGCTCAGGGCTGTGGTGCTGGGTGCTCAGTGCTCAGTGCTCAGGGTGGTGGGTGCTCAGTGCTCAGTGCTCAGGGTGCTGGTTGCTCAGTACTCAGGGTGCTGGGTGCTCAGTACTCAGGGTGCTGGGTGCTCAGTGCTCAGGGTGCTCTGTGCTCAGTACTCAGGATCCTGGGTGCTCAGTGCTCGGTGTGCTGCGTGCTCAGTGCTCAGGGTGCTGGGTGCTCAGTGCTCAGGGTGCAGGGTGCTCAGTACTCAGGGTGCTGGGTGCTCAGTGCTCGCGGTGCTCGGTGCTCAGTACTCAAGGTGCTGGGTGCTCAGTGCTCAGGGTGCTGGGTGCTCAGTCCTCGGGGTGCTCCGTGCTCAGTGATCAGGGTGCTGGGTGCTCAGTACTCAGGGTGCTCGGTGCTCAGTACTCAGGGTTCTCAGTGCTCAGTACTCAGGGTGCTGGGTGCTCAGTGCTCAGGGTGGTGGGTGCTCAGTACTCAGTGTGCTCAGTGCTCAGTAATCGGGTTGCTTGCTGCTCAGTACTCAGGGTGCTCAGTGCTCAGTACTCGGGGTGCTGGGTGCTCAGTGCTCAGGGTGCTCAGTGCTCAGTGCTCGGGGTGCTGGGTGCTCAGTGCTCGGGGCGCTGGGTGATCAGTGCTCGGGGTGCTGGGTGCTCAGTTCTCTGGGTGCTCGGTGCTCAGTACTCAGGGTTCTCAGTGCTCAGTGCTCAGGGTGCTGGGTGATCAGTACTCAGGGTGCTCAGTGCTCAGTACTCGGGGTGCTGGGTGCTCAGTACTCAGGGTGCTCAGTGCTCAGTACTCGGGGTGCTGGGTGCTCAGTGCTCAGGGTGCTCAGTGCTCAGTGTTCGGTGTGCTGGGTGCTCAGTGCTCGGGGTGCTGGGTGCTCAGTGCTCAGAGTGCTGGGTGCTCAGTACTCAGGTTGCTGGGTGCTCAGTGCTCAGGGTGCTGGGTGCTCAGTACTCAGGGTGCTGGGTGCTCAGTACTCAGGGTGCTGGGTGCTCAGTGCTCAGGGTGCTCGGTGCTCAGTACTCATGGTGCTGGGTACTCAGTGCTCAGGGTGCTCATTCTCGGGGTGCTGGGTGCTCAGTACTCAGGGTGCTGGGTGCTCAGTACTCAGGGTGCTGGGTTCTCAGTGCTCAGGGTGCTGGGTGCTCAGTACTCAGGGTGCTGGGTGCTCAGTACTCAGGGTGCTCGGTGCTCAGTACTCAGGGTGCTGGGTGCTCAGTGCTCAGGGTGCTGGGTAATCAGTACTCAGGGTGCTGGGTGCTCAGAACTCAGGGTGCTGGGTGCTCAGTGCTCAGGGTGCTGGGTGCTCAGTACTCAGGGTGCTGGGTGCTCAGTACTCAGGGTGCTCGGTGCTCAGTACTCAGGGTGCTGGGTGCTCAGTGCTCAGGGTGCTGGGTAATCAGTACTCAGTGTGCTGGGTGCTCAGAACTCAGGGTGCTCAGTGCTCAGTACTCAGGGTGCTCAGTGCTCAGTTCTCAGGTTGCTCAGTGCTCTGGGTGCTGGGTGCTCAATACTCAGGGTGCTGGGTGCTCAGTGCTCCGGGTGATCGGTGCTCAGTACTCAGGTTGCTCAGTACTCAGGGTGCTGGGTGCTCAGTGCTCAGGGTGCTGGGTGCTCAGTGCTCAGGGTGATCGGTGCTCAGTACTCTGGGTGCTGGGTGCTCAGTGCTCAGGGTGCTGGGTGCTCAGTCCTCAGGGTGCTCAGTGCTCAGGGTGCTGGGTGCTCAGTGCTCGGGGTGCTGTGTGCTCAGTCCTCAGGTTTCTCAGTGCTCAGGGTGCTGGGTGCTCAGTACTCAGGGTGCTGGGTGCTCAGTACTAAGGGGGCTGGGTGCTCAGTGCTCAGGGTGCTGGGTGCTCAGTGCTCAGGGCGCTGTGTGCTCAGTGCTCGGGGTGCTGGGTGCTCAGTGCTCGGGGTGCTGGGTGCTCAGTGCTCAGTGCTCAGGGTGCTGGGTGCTCAGTGCTCAGTGCTCAGGGTGCTGGGTGCTCAGTACTCAGGGTGCTGGGTGCTCAGTACTCAGGGTACTGGGTGCTCAGTTCTCAGGGTGCTGGGTGCTCATTACTCTGGGTGTTGGGTGCTCAGTACTCAGGGTGCTGGGTGCTCAGTGCTCGGGGTGCTGGGTGCTCAGTGCTCAGGGTGCTGGGTGCTCAGTGCTCAGGGTGCTGGGTGCTCAGTACTCTGGGTGCTCGGTGCTCTGTACTCGGGGTGCTCGGTGCTCAGTACTCAAGGTGCTGGGTGTTCAGTGCTCAGGGTGCTGGGTGCTCAGTCCTCGGGGTGCTCTGTGCTCAGTGCTCAGGGTGCTGGGTGCTCAGTACTCAGGGTGCTCGGTGCTCAGTACTCAGGGTTCTCAGTGCTCAGGGTGCTGGGTGCTCAGTACTCAGGGTGCTCAGTGCTCAGTCCTCGGGGTGCTGGGTGCTCAGTGCTCGGGGTGCTGGGTGCTCAGTGCTCGGGGCGCTGGGTGCTCAGTGCTCGGGGTGCTGGGTGCTCAGTACTCAGGGTGCTGTGTGCTCAGTGCTCAGTACTCTGCGTGCTGGGTGCTCAGTGCTCAGAGTGTTGGGTGCTCAGTACTCAGGGTGCTGGGTGCTCAGTGCTCAGTGCTCAGGGTGCTCAGTGCTCAGGGTGCTCAGTGCTCAGGGTGCTGGGTGCTCAGTACTCGGGGTGCTGGGTGCTCAGTGCTCAGTGCTCAGGGTGCTGGGTGCTCAGTGCTCGGGGTGCTGGGTGCTCAGTGCTCAGGGTGATCAGTGCTCAGTACTCAGGGTGCTGGGTGCTCAGTGCTCAGGGTGCTGGGTGCTCAGTCCTCAGTGTGCTCAGTACTCAGGATGCTCGGTGCTCAGTGCTCAGTAATCAGGGTGCTCAGTACTCAGGGTGCTGGGTGCTCAGTGCTCGGGGTGCTGGGTGCTCAGTACTCAGGGTGCTGGGTGCTCAGTACTCGGGGTGCTGGGTGCTTAGTGCTCAGGGTGATCGGTGCAAAGTGCTCATGGTGCTGGGTGCTCAGTCCTCCGGGTGCTCTGTGCTCAGGGTGCTGGGTGCTCAGTGCTCGGGGTGCTCGGTGCTCAGTACTCAGGGTGCTGAGTGCTCAGTACTCAGGGTGCTGGGTGCTCAGTACTCAGGGTGCTGGGTCCTCAGTGCTCAGGGTGCTGGGTGCTCTGTTTCTCAGGGTGCTGGGTGCTCAGTGCTCGGGGTGCTGGGTGCTCAGGGCTGTGGTGCTGGGTGCTCAGTGCTCAGTGCTCAGGGTGCTGGGTGCTCAGTGCTCAGTGCTCAGGGTGCTGGTTGCTCAGTACTCAGGGTGCTGGGTGCTCAGTACTCAGGGTGCTCGGTGCTCAGTACTCAGGGTTCTCAGTGCTCAGTACTCAGGGTGCTGGGTGCTCAGTGCTCAGGGTGGTGGGTGCTCAGTACTCAGTGTGCTCAGTGCTCAGTAATCGGGTTGCTTGCTGCTCAGTACTCAGGGTGCTCAGTGCTCAGTACTCGGGGTGCTGGGTGCTCAGTGCTCAGGGTGCTCAGTGCTCAGTGCTCGGGGTGCTGGGTGCTCAGTGCTCGGGGCGCTGGGTGATCAGTGCTCGGGGTGCTGGGTGCTCAGTACTCGGGGTGCTGGGTGCTCAGTGCTCAGGGTGCTCATTGCCCAGTAGTCAGTGCTCAGGGTGCTCAGTGCTCAGTGCTCAGGGTGCTGGGTGTTCAGTACTCAGGGTGCTGGGTGCTCAGTACTCAGGGTGCTGGGTGCTCAGTGCTCAGGGTGCTGGGTGCTCAGTACTCTGGGTGTTGGGTGCTCAGTACTCAGGGTGCTTTGTGCTCCGTGCTCAGGGTGCTGGGTGCTCAGTGCTCAGGGTGCTGGGTGCTCAGTGCTCAGGGTGCTGAGTGCTCAGTACTCAGGGTGCTTTGTGCTCCGTGCTCAGGGTGCTGGGTGCTCAGTGCTCAGGGTGCTGGGTGCTCAGTGCTCAGGGTGCTGGGTGCTCAGTGCTCGGGGTGCTGGGTGCTCAGTGCTCAGGGTGATCGGTGCTCAGTACTCAGGGTGCTGGGTGATCAGTACTCAGGGTGCTAGGTGCTCAGTCCTCAGGGTGCTCAGTGCTCAGGGTGCTGGGTGCTCAGTACTCATGGTGCTCAGTGCTCAGTCCTCGGGGTGCTGGGTGCTCAGTACTCAGGGTGGTCAGTGCTCAGTACTCGGGGTGCTGGGTGCTCAGTGCTCAGTGTGCTCAGTGCTCAGTGCTCGGGGTGCTGGGTGCTCAGTGCTCGGGGCGCTGGGTGCTCAGTGCTCGGGGTGCTGGGTGCTCAGTACTCAGGGTGCTGTGTGCTCAGTGCTCAGTACTCTGCGTGCTGGGTGCTCAGTGCTCAGAGTGTTGGGTGCTCAGTACTCAGGGTGCTGGGTGCTCAGTGCTCAGTGCTCAGGGTGCTCAGTGCTCAGGGTGCTCAGGGCTCAGGGTGCTGGGTGCTCAGTACTCGGGGTGCTGGGTGCTCAGTGCTCAGTGCTCAGGGTGCTGGGTACTCAGTGCTCAGTACTCAGCGTGCTGGGTGCTCTTTGCTCAGAGTGTTGGCTGCTCAGTACTCAGGGTGCTGGGTGCTCAGTGCTCAGTGCTCAGGGTGCTCAGTGCTCAGGGTGCTGGGGGCTCAGGGTGCTGGGTACTCAGTGCTCGGGGTGCTGGGTACTCAGTGCTCAGGGGGCTGGGTGCTCAGTGCTCAGTGCTCAGGGTGCTGGGTGCTCAGTGCTCAGTGCTAAGGGTGCTGGGTGTTCAGTACTCAGGGTGCTGGGTGCTCAGTACTCAGGGTGCTGGGTGCTCAATGTTCAGGGTGCTGGGTCGTCAGTGCTTAGGGTGCTGGGTGCTCAGTACTCAGGGTGCTGGGTGCTCAGTGCTCAGGGTGCTCATTCTCGGGGTGCTGGGTGCTCAGTACTAAGGGTGCTGGGTGCTCAGTACTCAGGGTGCTCAGTGCTCGGGGAGCTCGGTGCTCAGTACTCAGGGTGCTGGGTGCTCAGTGCTCGGGGTGCTCGGTGCTCAGTACTCAGGGTCCTCAGTGCTCAGTGCTCAGGGTGCTGGGTGCTCAGTACTCATGGTGCTCAGTGCTCAGTACTCGGGGTGCTGGGTGCTCAGTACTCGGGGTGCTGGGTGCTCAGTGCTCAGGGTGCACAGTGCTCAGTGCTCGGGGTGCTGGGTGCTCAGTTCTCGGGGTGCTCGGTGCTCAGTACTCGGGGTGCTGGGTGCTCAGTGCTCAGGGTGCTGGGTGCTCAGTACTCAGGGTGCTCAGTGCTCAAGGTGCTGGGTGCTCAGTGCTCGGGGTGCTCGGTTCTCAGTACTCGGGGTGCTGGGTGCTCAGTTCTTAGGGTGGTCAGTGCTCAGTACTCGGGGTGCTGGGTGCTCAGTGCTCAGGGTGCACAGTGCTCAGTGCTCGGGGTGCTGGGTGCTCAGTTCTCGGGGTGCTCGGTTCTCAGTACTCGGGGTGCTGGGTGCTCAGTGCTCAGGGTGCTGGGTGCTCAGTACTCAGGGTGCTCAGTGCTCAAGGTGCTGGGTGCTCAGTGCTCGGGGTGTTCGGTTCTCAGTACTCAGAGTGCTGGGTGCTCAGTGCTCAGGGTGCTGGATGGTCAGTGCTCAGAGTGCTGGATGCTCAGTACTCAGGGTGCTGGGTGCTAAGTGCTCGGGGTGCTGGGTGCACAGTACTCAGGGTGCTCCGTGCTCAGTACTCAGGGTGCTGGGTGCTCAGTGCTCGGGGTGCTCGGTGCTCAGTACTCAGGGTGCTGGGTGCTCAGTGCTTGGGGTGCTCCGTGCTCAGTACTCAGGGTGCTGGGTTCTCAGTGCTCAGGGTGCTTGGTGCTCAGTGCTCGGGGTGCTCGGTGCTCAGTACTCAGGGTGCTGGGTGCTCAGTGCTCGGGGTGCTGGGTGCTCAGTACTCAGGGTCCTGGGTGCTCAGTGCTCAGGGTGCTGGGTGCTCTGTGCTCGGGGTGCTGGGTGCTCAGTACTCAGGGTGCTGCGTGCTCAGTACTCCGGGTGCTGGGTGCTCAGTGCAAGGGGTGCTGCGTGCTCAGTGCTCAGGGTGCTGGGTGCTCAGTGCTTGGGCTGCTCAGTACTCAGTGCTCAGGATGCTGGGTGCTCAGTACTCAGGGTGCTGGGTGCTCAGTTCTCAGGCTGCTGGGTGCACAGTGCTCGTGGGTTCTCGTTGCTCAGTGCTCGGGGTGCTGGGTGCTCAGAGCTCGGGGTGCTGGGTGCTCAGTGCTCGGGGTGCTGGGTGCTCAGTACTCAGGGTGCTGGGTGTTCAGTGCTCGGGGTGCTGGGTGCACAGTGCTCGGGCTGCTGGGTGCTCAGTACTCGGGGTGATGGGTGCTCAGTGCTCAGGGTGCTGGGTCTCAGTGCACGGGGTACTGGGTACTCAGTGCTCAGTACACAGCGTGCTGAGTGCTCAGTGCTCGGGGTGCTGGGTGCTCAGTGCTCAGTACTCAGGGTGCTGGGTGCTCAGTGCTCGGGGTGCTGGGTGCTCAGTGCTCAGGTTGCTGGGTGCTCAGTACTCAGGGTGCTGGGTGCTCAGTACTCAGGGTGCTAAGAGCTCAGGGTGCTCAGTGCTCGGGGTGCTGGGTGCTCAGTTCTCTGGGTGCTCGGTGCTCAGTACTCAGGGTTCTCAGTGCTCAGTGCTCAGGGTGCTGGGTGCTCAGTACTCAGGGTGCTCAGTGCTCAGTACTCGGGGTGCTGGGTGCTCAGTACTCAGGGTGCTCAGTGCTCAGTACTCGGGGTGCTGGGTGCTCAGTGCTCAGGGTGCTCAGTGCTCAGTGCTCGGTGTGCTGGGTGCTCAGTGCTCGGGGTGCTGGGTGCTCAGTGCTCAGAGTGCTGGGTGCTCAGTACTCAGGTTGCTGGGTGCTCAGTGCTCAGGGTGCTGGGTGCTCAGTACTCAGGGTGCTGGGTGCTCAGTACTCAGGGTGCTGGGTGCTCAGTGCTCAGGGTGCTCGGTGCTCAGTACTCATGGTGCTGGGTACTCAGTGCTCAGGGTGCTCATTCTCGGGGTGCTGGGTGCTCAGTACTCAGGGTGCTGGGTGCTCAGTACTCAGGGTGCTGGGTTCTCAGTGCTCAGGGTGCTGGGTGCTCAGTACTCAGGGTGCTGGGTGCTCAGTACTCAGGGTGCTCGGTGCTCAGTACTCAGGGTGCTGGGTGCTCAGTGCTCAGGGTGCTGGGTAATCAGTACTCAGGGTGCTGGGTGCTCAGAACTCAGGGTGCTGGGTGCTCAGTGCTCAGGGTGCTGGGTGCTCAGTACTCAGGGTGCTGGGTGCTCAGTACTCAGGGTGCTCGGTGCTCAGTACTCAGGGTGCTGGGTGCTCAGTGCTCAGGGTGCTGGGTAATCAGTACTCAGGGTGCTGGGTGCTCAGAACTCAGGGTGCTCAGTGCTCAGTACTCAGGGTGCTCAGTGCTCAGTTCTCAGGTTGCTCAGTGCTCTGGGTGCTGGGTGCTCAATACTCAGGGTGCTGGGTGCTCAGTGCTCCGGGTGATCGGTGCTCAGTACTCAGGTTGCTCAGTACTCAGGGTGCTGGGTGCTCAGTGCTCAGGGTGCTGGGTGCTCAGTGCTCAGGGTGATCGGTGCTCAGTACTCAGGGTGCTGGGTGCTCAGTGCTCAGGGTGCTGGGTGCTCAGTCCTCAGGGTGCTCAGTGCTCAGGGTGCTGGGTGCTCAGTGCTCGGGGTGCTGGGTGCTCAGTCCTCAGGTTTCTCAGTGCTCAGGGTGCTGGGTGCTCAGTACTCAGGGTGCTGGGTGCTCAGTACTAAGGGGGCTGGGTGCTCAGTGCTCAGGGTGCTGGGTGCTCAGTGCTCAGGGTGCTGTGTGCTCAGTGCTCGGGGTGCTGGGTGCTCAGTGCTCGGGGTGCTGGGTGCTCAGTGCTCAGTGCTCAGGGTGCTGGGTGCTCAGTACTCAGGGTGCTGGGTGCTCAGTACTCAGGGTACTGGGTGCTCAGTTCTCAGGGTGCTGGGTGCTCATTACTCTGGGTGTTGGGTGCTCAGTACTCAGGGTGCTGGGTGCTCAGTGCTCAGGGTGCTGGGTGCTCAGTACTCTGGGTGCTCGGTGCTCTGTACTCGGGGTGCTCGGTGCTCAGTACTCAAGGTGCTGGGTGTTCAGTGCTCAGGGTGCTGGGTGCTCAGTCCTCGGGGTGCTCTGTGCTCAGTGCTCAGGGTGCTGGGTGCTCAGTACTCAGGGTGCTCGGTGCTCAGTACTCAGGGTTCTCAGTGCTCAGGGTGCTGGGTGCTCAGTACTCAGGGTGCTCAGTGCTCAGTCCTCGGGGTGCTGGGTGCTCAGTGCTCGGGGTGCTGGGTGCTCAGTGCTCGGGGCGCTGGGTGCTCAGTGCTCGGGGTGCTGGGTGCTCAGTACTCAGGGTGCTGTGTGCTCAGTGCTCAGTACTCTGCGTGCTGGGTGCTCAGTGCTCAGAGTGTTGGGTGCTCAGTACTCAGGGTGCTGGGTGCTCAGTGCTCAGTGCTCAGGGTGCTCAGTGCTCAGGGTGCTCAGTGCTCAGGGTGCTGGGTGCTCAGTACTCGGGGTGCTGGGTGCTCAGTGCTCAGTGCTCAGGGTGCTGGGTGCTCAGTGCTCGGGGTGCTGGGTGCTCAGTGCTCAGGGTGATCAGTGCTCAGTACTCAGGGTGCTGGGTGCTCACTGCTCAGGGTGCTGGGTGCTCAGTCCTCAGTGTGCTCAGTACTCAGGATGCTCGGTGCTCAGTGCTCAGTAATCAGGGTGCTCAGTACTCAGGGTGCTGGGTGCTCAGTGCTCGGGGTGCTGGGTGCTCAGTACTCAGGGTGCTGGGTGCTCAGTACTCGGGGTGCTGGGTGCTTAGTGCTCAGGGTGATCGGTGCAAAGTGCTCATGGTGCTGGGTGCTCAGTCCTCTGGGTGCTCTGTGCTCAGGGTGCTGGGTGCTCAGTGCTCGGGGTGCTCGGTGCTCAGTACTCAGGGTGCTGAGTGCTCAGTACTCAGGGTGCTGGGTGCTCAGTACTCAGGGTGCTGGGTCCTCAGTGCTCAGGGTGCTGGGTGCTCTGTTTCTCAGGGTGCTGGGTGCTCAGTGCTCGGGGTGCTGGGTGCTCAGGGCTGTGGTGCTGGGTGCTCAGTGCTCAGTGCTCAGGGTGGTGGGTGCTCAGTGCTCAGTGCTCAGGGTGCTGGTTGCTCAGTACTCAGGGTGCTGGGTGCTCAGTACTCAGGGTGCTGGGTGCTCAGTGCTCAGGGTGCTCTGTGCTCAGTACTCAGGATGCTGGGTGCTCAGTGCTCGGTGTGCTGCGTGCTCAGTGCTCAGGGTGCTGGGTGCTCAGTGCTCAGGGTGCAGGGTGCTCAGTACTCAGGGTGCTGGGTGCTCAGTGCTCGCGGTGCTCGGTGCTCAGTACTCAAGGTGCTGGGTGCTCAGTGCTCAGGGTGCTGGGTGCTCAGTCCTCGGGGTGCTCCGTGCTCAGTGATCAGGGTGCTGGGTGCTCAGTACTCAGGGTGCTCGGTGCTCAGTACTCAGGGTTCTCAGTGCTCAGTACTCAGGGTGCTGGGTGCTCAGTGCTCAGGGTGGTGGGTGCTCAGTACTCAGTGTGCTCAGTGCTCAGTAATCGGGTTGCTTGCTGCTCAGTACTCAGGGTGCTCAGTGCTCAGTACTCGGGGTGCTGGGTGCTCAGTGCTCAGGGTGCTCAGTGCTCAGTGCTCGGGGTGCTGGGTGCTCAGTGCTCGGGGCGCTGGGTGATCAGTGCTCGGGGTGCTGGGTGCTCAGTTCTCTGGGTGCTCGGTGCTCAGTACTCAGGGTTCTCAGTGCTCAGTGCTCAGGGTGCTGGGTGATCAGTACTCAGGGTGCTCAGTGCTCAGTACTCGGGGTGCTGGGTGCTCAGTACTCAGGGTGCTCAGTGCTCAGTACTCGGGGTGCTGGGTGCTCAGTGCTCAGGGTGCTCAGTGCTCAGTGTTCGGTGTGCTGGGTGCTCAGTGCTCGGGGTGCTGGGTGCTCAGTGCTCAGAGTGCTGGGTGCTCAGTACTCAGGTTGCTGGGTGCTCAGTGCTCAGGGTGCTGGGTGCTCAGTACTCAGGGTGCTGGGTGCTCAGTACTCAGGGTGCTGGGTGCTCAGTGCTCAGGGTGCTCGGTGCTCAGTACTCATGGTGCTGGGTACTCAGTGCTCAGGGTGCTCATTCTCGGGGTGCTGGGTGCTCAGTACTCAGGGTGCTGGGTGCTCAGTACTCAGGGTGCTGGGTTCTCAGTGCTCAGGGTGCTGGGTGCTCAGTACTCAGGGTGCTGGGTGCTCAGTACTCAGGGTGCTCGGTGCTCAGTACTCAGGGTGCTGGGTGCTCAGTGCTCAGGGTGCTGGGTAATCAGTACTCAGGGTGCTGGGTGCTCAGAACTCAGGGTGCTGGGTGCTCAGTGCTCAGGGTGCTGGGTGCTCAGTACTCAGGGTGCTGGGTGCTCAGTACTCAGGGTGCTCGGTGCTCAGTACTCAGGGTGCTGGGTGCTCAGTGCTCAGGGTGCTGGGTAATCAGTACTCAGTGTGCTGGGTGCTCAGAACTCAGGGTGCTCAGTGCTCAGTACTCAGGGTGCTCAGTGCTCAGTTCTCAGGTTGCTCAGTGCTCTGGGTGCTGGGTGCTCAATACTCAGGGTGCTGGGTGCTCAGTGCTCCGGGTGATCGGTGCTCAGTACTCAGGTTGCTCAGTACTCAGGGTGCTGGGTGCTCAGTGCTCAGGGTGCTGGGTGCTCAGTGCTCAGGTTGATCGGTGCTCAGTACTCAGGGTGCTGGGTGCTCAGTGCTCAGGGTGCTGGGTGCTCAGTCCTCAGGGTGCTCAGTGCTCAGGGTGCTGGGTGCTCAGTGCTCGGGGTGCTGGGTGCTCAGTCCTCAGGTTTCTCAGTGCTCAGGGTGCTGGGTGCTCAGTACTCAGGGTGCTGGGTGCTCAGTACTAAGGGGGCTGGGTGCTCAGTGCTCAGGGTGCTGGGTGCTCAGTGCTCAGGGCGCTGTGTGCTCAGTGCTCGGGGTGCTGGGTGCTCAGTGCTCGGGGTGCTGGGTGCTCAGTGCTCAGTGCTCAGGGTGCTGGGTGCTCAGTGCTCAGTGCTCAGAGTGCTGGGTGCTCAGTACTCAGGGTGCTGGGTGCTCAGTACTCAGGGTACTGGGTGCTCAGTTCTCAGGGTGCTGGGTGCTCATTACTCTGGGTGTTGGGTGCTCAGTACTCAGGGTGCTGGGTGCTCAGTGCTCGGGGTGCTGGGTGCTCAGTGCTCAGGGTGCTGGGTGCTCAGTGCTCAGGGTGCTGGGTGCTCAGTACTCTGGGTGCTCGGTGCTCTGTACTCGGGGTGCTCGGTGCTCAGTACTCAAGGTGCTGGGTGTTCAGTGCTCAGGGTGCTGGGTGCTCAGTCCTCGGGGTGCTCTGTGCTCAGTGCTCAGGGTGCTGGGTGCTCAGTACTCAGGGTGCTCGGTGCTCAGTACTCAGGGTTCTCAGTGCTCAGGGTGCTGGGTGCTCAGTACTCAGGGTGCTCAGTGCTCAGTCCTCGGGGTGCTGGGTGCTCAGTGCTCGGGGTGCTGGGTGCTCAGTGCTCGGGGCGCTGGGTGCTCAGTGCTCGGGGTGCTGGGTGCTCAGTACTCAGGGTGCTGTGTGCTCAGTGCTCAGTACTCTGCGTGCTGGGTGCTCAGTGCTCAGAGTGTTGGGTGCTCAGTACTCAGGGTGCTGGGTGCTCAGTGCTCAGTGCTCAGGGTGCTCAGTGCTCAGGGTGCTCAGTGCTCAGGGTGCTGGGTGCTCAGTACTCGGGGTGCTGGGTGCTCAGTGCTCAGTGCTCAGGGTGCTGGGTGCTCAGTGCTCGGGGTGCTGGGTGCTCAGTGCTCAGGGTGATCAGTGCTCAGTACTCAGGGTGCTGGGTGCTCACTGCTCAGGGTGCTGGGTGCTCAGTCCTCAGTGTGCTCAGTACTCAGGATGCTCGGTGCTCAGTGCTCAGTAATCAGGGTGCTCAGTACTCAGGGTGCTGGGTGCTCAGTGCTCGGGGTGCTGGGTGCTCAGTACTCAGGGTGCTGGGTGCTCAGTACTCGGGGTGCTGGGTGCTTAGTGCTCAGGGTGATCGGTGCAAAGTGCTCATGGTGCTGGGTGCTCAGTCCTCCGGGTGCTCTGTGCTCAGGGTGCTGGGTGCTCAGTGCTCGGGGTGCTCGGTGCTCAGTACTCAGGGTGCTGAGTGCTCAGTACTCAGGGTGCTGGGTGCTCAGTACTCAGGGTGCTGGGTCCTCAGTGCTCAGGGTGCTGGGTGCTCTGTTTCTCAGGGTGCTGGGTGCTCAGTGCTCGGGGTGCTGGGTGCTCAGGGCTGTGGGGCTGGGTGCTCAGTGCTCAGTGCTCAGGGTGCTGGGTGCTCAGTGCTCAGTGCTCAGGGTGCTGGTTGCTCAGTACTCAGGGTGCTGGGTGCTCAGTACTCAGGGTGCTGGGTGCTCAGTGCTCAGGGTGCTCTGTGCTCAGTACTCAGGATGCTGGGTGCTCAGTGCTCGGTGTGCTGCGTGCTCAGTGCTCAGGGTGCTGGGTGCTCAGTGCTCAGGGTGCAGGGTGCTCAGTACTCAGGGTGCTGGGTGCTCAGTGCTCGCGGTGCTCGGTGCTCAGTACTCAAGGTGCTGGGTGCTCAGTGCTCAGGGTGCTGGGTGCTCAGTCCTCGGGGTGCTCCGTGCTCAGTGATCAGGGTGCTGGGTGCTCAGTACTAAGGGTGCTCGGTGCTCAGTACTCAGGGTTCTCAGTGCTCAGTACTCAGGGTGCTGGGTGCTCAGTGCTCAGGGTGGTGGGTGCTCAGTACTCAGTGTGCTCAGTGCTCAGTAATCGGGTTGCATGCTGCTCAGTACTCAGGGTGCTCAGTGCTCAGTACTCGGGGTGCTGGGTGCTCAGTGCTCAGGGTGCTCAGTGCTCAGTGCTCGGGGTGCTGGGTGCTCAGTGCTCGGGGCGCTGGGTGATCAGTGCTCGGGGTGCTGGGTGCTCAGTACTCGGGGTGCTGGGTGCTCAGTGCTCAGGGTGCTCATTGCCCAGTACTCAGTGCTCAGGGTGCTCAGTGCTCAGTGCTCAGGGTGCTGGGTGTTCAGTACTCAGGGTGCTGGGTGCTCAGTACTCAGGGTGCTGGGTGCTCAGTGCTCAGGGTGCTGGGTGCTCAGTACTCTGGGTATTGGGTGCTCAGTACTCAGGGTGCTTTGTGCTCCGTGCTCAGGGTGCTGGGTGCTCAGTGCTCAGGGTGCTGGGTGCTCAGTGCTCAGGGTGCTGAGTGCTCAGTACTCAGGGTGCTTTGTGCTCCGTGCTCAGGGTGCTGGGTGCTCAGTGCTCAGGGTGCTGGGTGCTCAGTGCTCAGGGTGCTGGGTGCTCAGTGCTCGGGGTGCTGGGTGCTCAGTGCTCAGGGTGATCGGTGCTCAGTACTCAGGTTGCTGGGTGATCAGTACTCAGGGTGCTAGGTGCTCAGTCCTCAGGGTGCTCAGTGCTCAGGGTGCTGGGTGCTCAGTACTCAGGGTGCTCAGTGCTCAGTCCTCGGGGTGCTGGGTGCTCAGTACTCAGGGTGGTCAGTGCTCAGTACTCGGGGTGCTGGGTGCTCAGTGCTCAGTGTGCTCAGTGCTCAGTGCTCGGGGTGCTGGGTGCTCAGTGCTCGGGGCGCTGGGTGCTCAGTGCTCGGGGTGCTGGGTGCTCAGTACTCAGGGTGCTGTGTGCTCAGTGCTCAGTACTCTGCGTGCTGGGTGCTCAGTGCTCAGAGTGTTGGGTGATCAGTACTCAGGGTGCTGGGTGCTCAGTGCTCTGTGCTCAGGGTGCTCAGTGCTCAGGGTGCTCAGGGCTCAGGGTGCTGGGTGCTCAGTACTCGGGGTGCTGGGTGCTCAGTGCTCAGTGCTCAGGGTGCTGGGTGCTCAGTGCTCAGTACTCAGCGTGCTGGGTGCTCTTTGCTCAGAGTGTTGGCTGCTCAGTACTCAGGGTGCTGGGTGCTCAGTGCTCAGTGCTCAGGGTGCTCAGTGCTCAGGGTGCTGGGGGCTCAGGGTGCTGGGTACTCAGTGCTCGGGGTGCTGGGTACTCAGTGCTCAGGGGGCTGGGTGCTCAGTGCTCAGTGCTCAGGGTGCTGGGTGCTCAGTGCTCAGTGCTAAGGGTGCTGGGTGTTCAGTACTCAGGGTGCTGGGTGCTCAGTACTCAGGGTGCTGGGTGCTCAATGTTCAGGGTGCTGGGTCGTCAGTGCTTAGGGTGCTGGGTGCTCAGTACTCAGGTTGCTGGGTGCTCAGTGCTCAGGGTGCTCATTCTCGGGGTGCTGGGTGCTCAGTACTAAGGGTGCTGGGTGCTCAGTACTCAGGGTGCTCAGTGCTCGGGGAGCTCGGTGCTCAGTACTCAGGGTGCTGGGTGCTCAGTGCTCGGGGTGCTCGGTGCTCAGTACTCAGGGTCCTCAGTGCTCAGTGCTCAGGGTGCTGGGTGCTCAGTACTCATGGTGCTCAGTGCTCAGTACTCGGGGTGCTGGGTGCTCAGTACTCGGGGTGCTGGGTGCTCAGTGCTCAGGGTGCACAGTGCTCAGTGCTCGGGGTGCTGGGTGCTCAGTTCTCGGGGTGCTTGGTGCTCAGTACTCGGTGTGCTGGGTGCTCAGTGCTCAGGGTGCTGGGTGCTCAGTACTCAGGGTGCTCAGTGCTCAAGGTGCTGGGTGCTCAGTGCTCGGGGTGCTCGGTTCTCAGTACTCGGGGTGCTGGGTGCTCAGTTCTTAGGGTGGTCAGTGCTCAGTACTCGGGGTGCTGGGTGCTCAGTGCCCAGGGTGCACAGTGCTCAGTGCTCGGGGTGCTGGGTGCTCAGTTCTCGGGGTGCTCGGTGCTCAGTACTCGGGGTGCTGGGTGCTCAGTGCTCAGGGTGCTGGGTGCTCAGTACTCAGGGTGCTCAGTGCTCAAGGTGCTGGGTGCTCAGTGCTCGGGGTGTTCGGTTCTCAGTACTCAGAGTGCTGGGTGCTCAGTGCTCAGGGTGCTGGATGCTCAGTGCTCAGAGTGCTGGATGCTCAGTACTCAGGGTGCTGGGTGCTAAGTGCTCGGGGTGCTGGGTGCACAGTACTCAGGGTGCTCCGTGCTCAGTACTCAGGGTGCTGGGTGCTCAGTGCTCGGGGTGCTCGGTGCTCAGTACTCAGGGTGCTGGGTGCTCAGTGCTTGGGGTGCTCCGTGCTCAGTACTCAGGGTGCTGGGTTCTCAGTGCTCAGGGTGCTTGGTGCTCAGTGCTCGGGGTGCTCGGTGCTCAGTACTCAGGGTGCTGGGTGCTCAGTGCTCGGGGTGCTGGGTGCTCAGTACTCAGGGTCCTGGGTGCTCAGTGCTCAGGGTGCTGGGTGCTCAGTGCTCGGGGTGCTGGGTGCTCAGTACTCAGGGTGCTGCGTGCTCAGTACTCCGGGTGCTGGGTGCTCAGTGCAAGGGGTGCTGCGTGCTCAGTGCTCAGGGTGCTGGGTGCTCAGTGCTTGGTCTGCTCAGTACTCAGTGCTCAGGATGCTGGGTGCTCAGTACTCAGGGTGCTGGGTGCTCAGTTCTCAGGCTGCTGGGTGCACAGTGCTCGTGGGTTCTCGTTGCTCAGTGCTCGGGGTGCTGGGTGCTCAGAGCTCGGGGTGCTGGGTGCTCAGTGCTCGGGGTGCTGGGTGCTCAGTACTCAGGGTGCTGGGTGTTCAGTGCTCGGGGTGCTGGGTGCACAGTGCTCGGGCTGCTGGGTGCTCAGTACTCGGGGTGCTGGGTGCTCAGTGCTCAGGGTGCTGGGTCTCAGTGCACGGGGTACTGGGTACTCAGTGCTCAGTACACAGCGTGCTGAGTGCTCAGTGCTCGGGGTGCTGGGTGCTCAGTGCTCAGTACTCAGGGTGCTGGGTGCTCAGTGCTCGGGGTGCTGGGTGCTCAGTGCTCAGGTTGCTGGGTGCTCAGTACTCAGGGTGCTGGGTGCTCAGTACTCAGGGTGCTAAGAGCTCAGGGTGCTCAGTGCTCGGGGTGCTGGGTGCTCAGTTCTCTGGGTGCTCGGTGCTCAGTACTCAGGGTTCTCAGTGCTCAGTGCTCAGGGTGCTGGGTGCTCAGTACTCAGGGTGCTCAGTGCTCAGTACTCGGGGTGCTGGGTGCTCAGTACTCAGGGTGCTCAGTGCTCAGTACTCGGGGTGCTGGGTGCTCAGTGCTCAGGGTGCTCAGTGCTCAGTGCTCGGTGTGCTGGGTGCTCAGTGCTCGGGGTGCTGGGTGCTCAGTGCTCAGAGTGCTGGGTGCTCAGTACTCAGGTTGCTGGGTGCTCAGTGCTCAGGGTGCTGGGTGCTCAGTACTCAGGGTGCTGGGTGCTCAGTACTCAGGGTGCTGGGTGCTCAGTGCTCAGGGTGCTCGGTGCTCAGTACTCATGGTGCTGGGTACTCAGTGCTCAGGGTGCTCATTCTCGGGGTGCTGGGTGCTCAGTACTCAGGGTGCTGGGTGCTCAGTACTCAGGGTGCTCAGTGCTCGGGGAGCTCGGTGCTCTGTACTCAGGGTGCTGGGTGCTCAGTGCTCGGGGTGCTCGTTGCTCAGTACTCAGGGTTCTCAGTGCTCAGTGCTCAGGGTGCTGGGTGCTCAGGACTCATGGTGCTCAGTGCTCAGTACTCGGGGTGCTGGGTGCTCAGTACTCATGGTGCTCAGTGCTCAGTGCTCGGGGTGCTGGGTGCTCAGTGCTCAGGGTGCTGGGTGCTCAGTGCTCGGGGTGCTCGGTGCTCAGTACTCAGGGTGCTGGGTGCTCAGTACTCAGGGTGCTGGGTGCTCAGTGCTCAGGGTGCTGGGTGCTCCGTACTCAGGGTGCTGGGTGCTCAGTACTCTGGGTGCTAAGAGCTCAGGGTGCTCAGTGCTCGGGGTGCTGGATGCTCAGTGCTCAGTGCACAGGGTGCTGGGTGCTCAGTCCTCGGGGTGCTGGGTGCTCAGTTCTCTGGGTGCTCAGTGCTCAGTACTCAGGGTGCTGGGTGCTCAGTGCTCAGGGTGCTGGGTGCTCAGTACTCAGGGAGCTCAGTGCTCGGGGTGCAGGGTGCTCAGTACTCAGGTTGCTGGGTGCTCAGTACTCAGGGTGCTCAGTACTCAGGGTGCTGGGTGCTCAGTGCTCGGGGTGCTGGGTGCTCAGTACTCAGGGTGCTGGGTGCTCAGTGCTCAGGGTGCTGTGTGCTCAGTGCTCGGGGTGCTGGGTGCTCATTCTCGGCGTGCTGGGTGCTCAGTACTCAGGGTGCTGGGTGCTCAGTGCTCGGGGTGCTCGGTGCTCAGTACACAGGGTGCTGGGTGCTCAGTGCTCGGGGTGCTGGGTGCTCAGTACTCAGCGTGCAGGGTGCTCAGTGCTCAGAGTGTTGGGTGCTCAGTACTCAGGGTGCTGGGTGCTCATTGCTCAGTGCTCAGGGTTCTCAGTGCTCAGGGTGCTGGGTGCTCAGGGTGCTGGGTGCTCAGTGCTCAGTGCTCAGGGTGCTGGGTGCTCAGTCCTCAGTGCTGTGGGTGCTGGGTGTTCAGTACTCAGGGTGCTGGGTGCTCAGTATTCGGGGTGCTGGGTGCTCAGTGCTCAGGGTGCTGGGTCTCAGTGCACGGGGTACTGGGTACTCAGTGCTCAGTACACAGGGTGCTGAGTGCTCAGTGCTCGGGGTGCTGGGTGCTCAGTGCTCAGTACTCAGGGTGCTGGGTGCTCAGTGCTCGGGGTGCTGGGTGCTCAGTGCTCAGGGTGCTGGGTGCTCAGTACTCAGGGTGCTGGGTGCTCAGTACTCAGGGTGCTAAGAGCTCAGGGTGTTCAGTGCTCGGGGTGCTGGGTGCTCAGTTCTCTGGGTGCTCGGTGCTCAGTACTCAGGGTTCTCAGTGCTCAGTGCTCAGGGTGCTGGGTGCTCAGTACTCAGGGTGCTCAGTGCTCAGTACTCGGGGTGCTGGGTGCTCAGTACTCAGGGTGCTCAGTGCTCAGTACTCGGGGTGCTGGGTGCTCAGTGCTCAGGGTGCTCAGTGCTCAGTGCTCGGGGTGCTGGGTGCTCAGTGCTCGGGGTGCTGGGTGCTCAGTGCTCAGAGTGCTGTTTGCTCAGTACGCAGGTTGCTGGGTGCTCAG
This sequence comes from Microtus oregoni, assembly GCF_018167655.1. NCBI lineage: Eukaryota > Metazoa > Chordata > Mammalia > Rodentia > Cricetidae > Microtus > Microtus oregoni. The sequence continues at coordinate 9,042,269 of NW_024543811.1, read as the reverse complement.
TGCTCAGGGTGCTGGGTGCTCAGTACTCAGGGTGCTGGGTGCTCAGTACTCAGGGTGCTGTGTGCTCAGTACTCAGGGTGCTGGGTGCTCAGTACTAAGGGTGCTGGGTGCTAAGTGCTCGGGGTGCTGGGTGCACAGTACTCAGGGTGCTCCGTGCTCAGTACTCAGGGTGCTGGGTGCTCAGTGCTCGGGGTGCTCGGTGCTCAGTACTCAGGGTGCTGGGTGCTCAGTGCTCGGGGTGCTCCGTGCTCAGTACGCAGGGTGCTGGGTTCTCAGTGCTCGGGGTGCTGGGTGCTCAGTGCTCAGTACTCAGGGTGCTGGGTGCTCAGTGCTCGGGGTGCTGGGTGCTCAGTGCTCAGGTTGCTGGGTGCTCAGTACTCAGGGTGCTGGGTGCTCAGTACTCAGGGTGCTAAGAGCTCAGGGTGCTCAGTGCTCGGGGTGCTGGGTGCTCAGTTCTCTGGGTGCTCGGTGCTCAGTACTCAGGGTTCTCAGTGCTCAGTGCTCAGGGTGCTGGGTGCTCAGTACTCAGGGTGCTCAGTGCTCAGTACTCGGGGTGCTGGGTGCTCAGTACTCAGGGTGCTCAGTGCTCAGTACTCGGGGTGCTGGGTGCTCAGTGCTCAGGGTGCTCAGTGCTCAGTGCTCGGTGTGCTGGGTGCTCAGTGCTCGGGGTGCTGGGTGCTCAGTGCTCAGAGTGCTGGGTGCTCAGTACTCAGGTTGCTGGGTGCTCAGTGCTCAGGGTGCTGGGTGCTGAGTACTCAGGGTGCTGGGTGCTCAGTACTCAGGGTGCTGGGTGCTCAGTTCTCAGGGTGCTCGGTGCTCAGTACTCATGGTGCTGGGTACTCAGTGCTCAGGGTGCTCATTCTCGGGGTGCTGGGTGCTCAGTACTCAGGGTGCTGGGTGCTCAGTACTCAGGGTGCTCAGTGCTCGGGGAGCTCGGTGCTCTGTACTCAGGGTGCTGGGTGCTCAGTGCTCGGGGTGCTCATTGCTCAGTACTCAGGGTTCTCAGTGCTCAGTGCTCAGGGTGCTGGGTGCTCAGTACTCATGGTGCTCAGTGCTCAGTACTCGGGGTGCTGGGTGCTCAGTACTCATGGTGCTCAGTGCTCAGTGCTCGGGGTGCTGGGTGCTCAGTGCTCAGGGTGCTGGGTGCTCAGTGCTCGGGGTGCTGGGTGCTCAGTGCTCAGGGTGCTGGGTGCTCAGTGCTCGGGGTGCTGTGTGCTCAGTGCTCAGGGTGCTGGGTGCTCAGTGCTCAGGGTGCTGGGTGCTCCGTACTCAGGGTGCTGGGTGCTCAGTACTCTGGGTGCTAAGAGCTCAGGGTGCTCAGTGCTCGGGGTGCTGGATGCTCAGTGCTCAGTGCACAGGGTGCTGGGTGCTCAGTCCTCGGGGTGCTGGGTGCTCAGTTCTCTGGGTGCTCAGTGCTCAGTACTCAGGGTGCTGGGTGCTCAGTGCTCAGGGTGCTGGGTGCTCAGTACTCAGGGAGCTCAGTGCTCGGGGTGCAGGGTGCTCAGTACTCAGGTTGCTGGGTGCTCAGGACTCAGGGTGCTCAGTACTCAGGGTGCTGGGTGCTCAGTGCTCGGGGTGCTGGGTGCTCAGTACTCAGGGTGCTGGGTGCTCAGTGCTCAGGGTGCTGGGTGCTCAGTGCTCGGGGTGCTGGGTGCTCATTCTCGGGGTGCTGGGTGCTCAGTACTCAGGGTGCTGGGTGCTCAGTGCTCGGGGTGCTCGGTGCTCAGTACACAGGGTGCTGGGTGCTCAGTGCTCGGGGTGCTGGGTGCTCAGTACTCAGCGTGCAGGGTGCTCAGTGCTCAGAGTGTTGGGTGCTCAGTACTCAGGGTGCTGGGTGCTCATTGCTCAGTGCTCAGGGTTCTCAGTGCTCAGGGTGCTGGGTGCTCAGTGCTCAGGGTGCTGGTTGCTCAGTGCTCAGTGCTCAGGGTGCTGGGTGCTCAGTGCTCAGTGCTCTGGGTGCTGGGTGTTCAGTACTCAGGGTGCTGGGTGCTCAGTATTCGTTGTGCTGGGTGCTCAGTGCTCAGGGTGCTGGGTCTCAGTGCACGGGGTACTGGGTACTCAGTGCTCAGTACACAGGGTACTGAGTGCTCAGTGCTCGGGGTGCTGGGTGCTCAGTGCTCAGTACTCAGGGTGCTGGGTGCTCAGTGCTCGGGGTGCTGGGTGCTCAGTGCTCAGGGTGCTGGGTGCTCAGTACTCAGGGTGCTGGGTGCTCAGTACTCAGGGTGCTAAGAGCTCAGGGTGTTCAGTGCTCGGGGTGCTGGGTGCTCAGTTCTCTGGGTGGTCGGTGCTCAGTACTCAGGGTTCTCAGTGCTCAGTGCTCAGGGTGCTGGGTGCTCAGTACTCAGGGTGCTCAGTGCTCAGTACTCGGGGTGCTGGGTGCTCAGTACTCAGGGTGCTCAGTGCTCAGTACTCGGGGTGCTGGGTGCTCAGTGCTCAGGGTGCTCAGTGCTCAGTGCTCGGGGTGCTGGGTGCTCAGTGCTCGGGGTGCTGGGTGCTCAGTGCTCAGAGTGCTGGGTGCTCAGTACGCAGGTTGCTGGGTGCTCAGTGCTCAGGGTGCTGGGTGCTCAGTACTCAGGGTGCTGGGTGCTCAGTACTCAGGGTGCTGGGTGCTCAGTACTCAGGGTGCTGGGTGCTCAGTACTAAGGGTGCTGGGTGCTAAGTGCTCGGGGTGCTGGGTGCACAGTACTCAGGGTGCTCCGTGCTCAGTACTCAGGGTGCTGGGTGCTCAGTGCTCGGGGTGCTCGGTGCTCAGTACTCAGGGTGCTGGGTGCTCAGTGCTCGGGGTGCTCCGTGCTCAGTACGCAGGGTGCTGGGTTCTCAGTGCTCGGGGTGCTTGGTGCTCAGTGCTCGGGGTGCTCGGTGCTCAGTACTCAGGGTGCTGGGTGCTCAGTGCTCGGGGTGCTGGGTGCTCAGTACTCAGGGTCCTGGGTGCTCAGTGCTCAGGGTGCTGGGTGCTCAGTGCTCGGGGTGCTGGGTGCTCAGTACTCAGGGTGCTGCGTGCTCAGTACTCCGGGTGCTGGGTGCTCAGTGCAAGGGGTGCTGGGTGCTCAGTGCTCAGGGTGCTGGGTGCTCAGTTCTCAGGGTGCTGGGTGCACAGTGCTCGGGGTTCTCGTTTCTCAGTGCTCGGGGTGCTGGGTGCTCAGAGCTCGGGGTGCTGGGTGCTCAGTGCTCGGGGTGCTGGGTGCTCAGTACTCAGGGTGCTGGGTGCTCAGTGCTCGGGGTGCTGGGTGCACAGTGCTCGGGCTGCTGGGTGCTCAGTACTCGGGGTGCTGGGTGCTCAGTGCTCAGGGTGCTGGGTCTCAGTGCACGGGGTACTGGGTACTCAGTGCTCAGTACACAGGGTGCTGAGTGCTCAGTGCTCGGGGTGCTGGGTGCTCAGTGTTCAGTACTCAGGGTGCTCAGTGCTCAGGGTGCTGGGTGCTCAGTACTCAGGGTGCTCAGTGCTCAGTCCTCGGGGTGCTGGGTGCTCAGTGCTCGGGGTGCTGGGTGCTCAGTGCTCGGGGCGCTGGGTGCTCAGTGCTCGGGGTGCTGGGTGCTCAGTACTCAGGGTGCTGTGTGCTCAGTGCTCAGTACTCTGCGTGCTGGGTGCTCAGTGCTCAGAGTGTTGGGTGCTCAGTACTCTGGGTGCTGGGTGCTCAGTGCTCAGTGCTCAGGGTGCTCAGTGCTCAGGGTGCTCAGTGCTCTGGGTGCTGGGTGCTCAGTACTCGGGGTGCTGGGTGCTCAGTGCTCAGTGCTCAGGGTGCTGGGTGCTCAGTGCTCGGGGAGCTGGGTGCTCAGTGCTCAGGGTGATCAGTGCTCAGTACTCAGGGTGCTGGGTGCTCAGTGCTCAGGGTGCTGGGTGCTCAGTCCTCAGTGTGCTCAGTACTCAGGATGCTCGGTGCTCAGTGCTCAGTAATCAGGGTGCTCAGTACTCAGGGTGCTGGGTGCTCAGTGCTCGGGGTGCTGGGTGCTCAGTACTCAGGGTGCTGGGTGCTCAGTACTCGGGGTGCTGGGTTCTCAGTACTCAGGGTGCTGGGTGCTCAGTGCTCGGGGTGCTGGGTGCTTAGTGCTCAGGGTGATCGGTGCAAAGTGCTCATGGTGCTGGGTGCTCAGTCCTCCGGGTGCTCTGTGCTCAGGGTGCTGGGTGCTCAGTGCTCGGGGTGCTCGGTGCTCAGTACTCAGGGTGCTGAGTGCTCAGTACTCAGGGTGCTGGGTGCTCAGTACTCAGGGTGCTGGGTCCTCAGTGCTCAGGGTGCTGGGTGCTCTGTTTCTCAGGGTGCTGGGTGCTCAGTGCTCGGGGTGCTGGGTGCTCAGGGCTGTGGTGCTGGGTGCTCAGTGCTCAGTGCTCAGGGTGCTGGGTGCTCAGTGCTCAGTGCTCAGGGTGCTGGTTGCTCAGTACTCAGGGTGCTGGGTGCTCAGTACTCAGGGTGCTGGGTGCTCAGTGCTCAGGGTGCTCTGTGCTCAGTACTCAGGATGCTGGGTGCTCAGTGCTCGGTGTGCTGCGTGCTCAGTGCTCAGGGTGCAGGGTGCTCAGTACTCAGGGTGCTGGGTGCTCAGTGCTCGGGGTGCTCGGTGCTCAGTACTCAAGGTGCTGGGTGCTCAGTGCTCAGGGTGCTGGGTGCTCAGTCCTCGGGGTGCTCCGTGCTCAGTGATCAGGGTGCTGGGTGCTCAGTACTCAGGGTGCTCGGTGCTCAGTACTCAGGGTTCTCAGTGCTCAGTACTCAGGGTGCTGGGTGCTCAGTGCTCAGGGTGGTGGGTGCTCAGTACTCAGAGTGCTCAGTGCTCAGTAATCGGGTTGCTTGCTGCTCAGTACTCAGGGTGCTCAGTGCTCAGTACTCGGGGTGCTGGGTGCTCAGTTCTCAGGGTGCTCAGTGCTCAGTGCTCGGGGTGCTGGGTGCTCAGTGCTCGGGGCGCTGGGTGATCAGTGCTCGGGGTGCTGGGTGCTCAGTACTCGGGGTGCTGGGTGCTCAGTGCTCAGGGTGCTCATTGCCCAGTACTCAGTGCTCAGGGTGCTCAGTGCTCAGTGCTCAGGGTGCTGGGTGTTCAGTACTCAGGGTGCTGGGTGCTCAGTACTCAGGGTGCTGGGTGCTCAGTGCTCAGGGTGCTGGGTGCTCAGTACTCTGGGTGTTGGGTGCTCAGTACTCAGGGTGCTTTGTGCTCCGTGCTCAGGGTGCTGGGTGCTCAGTGCTCAGGGTGCTGGGTGCTCAGTGCTCAGGGTGCTGAGTGCTCAGTACTCAGGGTGCTTTGTGCTCCGTGCTCAGGGTGCTGGGTGCTCAGTGCTCAGGGTGCTGGGTGCTCAGTGCTCAGGGTGCTGGGTGCTCAGTGCTCGGGGTGCTGGGTGCTCAGTGCTCAGGGTGATCGGTGCTCAGTACTCAGGGTGCTGGGTGATCAGTACTCAGGGTGCTAGGTGCTCAGTCCTCAGGGTGCTCAGTGCTCAGGGTGCTGGGTGCTCAGTACTCAGGGTGCTCAGTGCTCAGTCCTCGGGGTGCTGGGTGCTCAGTACTCAGGGTGGTCAGTGCTCAGTACTCGGGGTGCTGGGTGCTCAGTGCTCAGTGTGCTCAGTGCTCAGTGCTCGGGGTGCTGGGTGCTCAGTGCTCGGGGCGCTGGGTGCTCAGTGCTCGGGGTGCTGGGTGCTCAGTACTCAGGGTGCTGTGTGCTCAGTGCTCAGTACTCTGCGTGCTGGGTGCTCAGTGCTCGGGGTGCTGGGTGCTCAGTACTCAGGGTGCTGTGTGCTCAGTGCTCAGTACTCTGCGTGCTGGGTGCTCAGTGCTCAGAGTGTTGGGTGCTCAGTACTCAGGGTGCTGGGTGCTCAGTGCTCAGTGCTCAGGGTGCTCAGTGCTCAGGGTGCTCAGGGCTCAGGGTGCTGGGTGCTCAGTACTCGGGGTGCTGGGTGCTCAGTGCTCAGTGCTCAGGGTGCTGGGTGCTCAGTGCTCAGTACTCAGCGTGCTGGGTGCTCTTTGCTCAGAGTGTTGGCTGCTCAGTATTCAGGGTGCTGGGTGCTCAGTGCTCAGTGCTCAGGGTGCTCAGTGCTCAGGGTGCTGGGGGCTCAGGGTGCTGGGTACTCAGTGCTCGGGGTGCTGGGTACTCAGTGCTCAGGGGGCTGGGTGCTCAGTGCTCAGTGCTCAGGGTGCTGGGTCCTCAGTGCTCAGTGCTAAGGGTGCTGGGTGTTCAGTACTCAGGGTGCTGGGTGCTCAGTACTCAGGGTGCTGGGTGCTCAATGTTCAGGGTGCTGGGTCGTCAGTGCTTAGGGTGCTGGGTACTCAGTACTCAGGGTGCTGGGTGCTCAGTGCTCAGGGTGCTCATTCTCGGGGTGCTGGGTGCTCAGTACTAAGGGTGCTGGGTGCTCAGTACTCAGGGTGCTCAGTGCTCGGGGAGCTCGGTGCTCAGTACTCAGGGTGCTGGGTGCTCAGTGCTCGGGGTGCTCGGTGCTCAGTACTCAGGGTCCTCAGTGCTCAGTGCTCAGGGTGCTGGGTGCTCAGTACTCATGGTGCTCAGTGCTCAGTACTCGGGGTGCTGGGTGCTCAGTACTTAGGGTGGTCAGTGCTCAGTACTCGGGTTGCTGGGTGCTCAGTGCTCAGGGTGCACAGTGCTCAGTGCTCGGGGTGCTGGGTGCTCAGTTCTCGGGGTGCTCGGTGCTCAGTACTCGGGGTGCTGGGTGCTCAGTGCTCAGGGTGCTGGGTGCTCAGTACTCAGGGTGCTCAGTGCTCAAGGTGCTGGGTGCTCAGTGCTCGGGGTGCTCGGTTCTCAGTACTCGGGGTGCTGGGTGCTCAGTTCTTAGGGTGGTCAGTGCTCAGTACTCGGGGTGCTGGGTGCTCAGTGCTCAGGATGCACAGTGCTCAGTGCTCGGGGTGCTGGGTGCTCAGTTCTCGGGGTGCTCGGTGCTCAGTACTCGGGGTGCTGGGTGCTCAGTGCTCAGGGTGCTGGGTGCTCAGTACTCAGGGTGCTCAGTGCTCAAGGTGCTGGGTGCTCAGTGCTCGGGGTGTTCGGTTCTCAGTACTCAGAATGCTGGGTGCTCAGTGCTCAGGGTGCTGGATGCTCAGTGCTCAGAGTGCTGGATGCTCAGTACTCAGGGTGCTGGGTGCTAAGTGCTCGGGGTGCTGGGTGCACAGTACTCAGGGTGCTCCGTGCTCAGTACTCAGGGTGCTGGGTGCTCAGTGCTCGGGGTGCTCGGTGCTCAGTACTCAGGGTGCTGGGTGCTCAGTGCTCGGGGTGCTCCGTGCTCAGTACTCAGGGTGCTGGGTTCTCAGTGCTCAGGGTGCTTGGTGCTCAGTGCTCAGGGTGCTCGGTGCTCAGTACTCAGGGTGCTGGGTGCTCAGTGCTCGGGGTGCTGGGTGCTCAGTACTCAGGGTCCTGGGTGCTCAGTGCTCAGGGTGCTGGGTGCTCAGTGCTCGGGGTGCTGGGTGCTCAGTACTCAGGGTGCTGCGTGCTCAGTACTCCGGGTGCTGGGTGCTCAGTGCAAGGGGTGCTGCGTGCTCAGTGCTCAGGGTGCTGGGTGCTCAGTGCTTGGGCTGCTCAGTACTCAGTGCTCAGGATGCTGGGTGCTCAGTACTCAGGGTGCTGGGTGCTCAGTTCTCAGGGTGCTGGGTGCACAGTGCTCGTGGGTTCTCGTTGCTCAGTGCTCGGGGTGCTGGGTGCTCAGAGCTCGGGGTGCTGGGTGCTCAGTGCTCGGGGTGCTGGGTGCTCAGTACTCAGGGTGCTGGGTGTTCAGTGCTCGGGGTGCTGGGTGCACAGTGCTCGGGCTGCTGGGGGCTCAGTACTCGGGGTGCTGGGTGCTCAGTGCTCAGGGTGCTGGGTCTCAGTGCACGGGGTACTGGGTACTCAGTGCTCAGTACACAGCGTGCTGAGTGCTCAGTGCTCGGGGTGCTGGGTGCTCAGTGCTCAGTACTCAGGGTGCTGGGTGCTCAGTGCTCGGGGTGCTGGGTGCTCAGTGCTCAGGTTGCTGGGTGCTCAGTACTCAGGGTGCTGGGTGCTCAGTACTCAGGGTGCTAAGAGCTCAGGGTGCTCAGTGCTCGGGGAGCTGGGTGCTCAGTTCTCTGGGTGCTCGGTGCTCAGTACTCAGGGTTCTCAGTGCTCAGTGCTCAGGGTGCTGGGTGCTCAGTACTCAGGGTGCTCAGTGCTCAGTACTCGGGGTGCTGGGTGCTCAGTACTCAGGGTGCTCAGTGCTCAGTACTCGGGGTGCTGGGTGCTCAGTGCTCAGGGTGCTCAGTGCTCAGTGCTCGGTGTGCTGGGTGCTCAGTGCTCGGGGTGCTGGGTGCTCAGTGCTCAGGGTGCTGGGTGCTCAGTGCTCGGGGTGCTGGGTGCTCAGTGCTCAGGGTGATCAGTGCTCAGTACTCAGGGTGCTGGGTGCTCAGTGCTCAGGGTGCTGGGTGCTCAGTCCTCAGTGTGCTCAGTACTCAGGATGCTCGGTGCTCAGTGCTCAGTAATCAGGGTGCTCAGTACTCAGGGTGCTGGGTGCTCAGTGCTCAGGGTGCTGGGTGCTCAGTGCTCGGGGTGCTGGGTGCTCAGTGCTCAGGGTGCTGGGTGCTCAGTGCTCGGGGTGCTGTGTGCTCAGTGCTCAGGGTGCTGGGTGCTCAGTGCTCAGGGTGCTGGGTGCTCCGTACTCAGGGTGCTGGGTGCTCAGTACTCTGGGTGCTAAGAGCTCAGGGTGCTCAGTGCTCGGGGTGCTGGATGCTCAGTGCTCAGTGCACAGGGTGCTGGGTGCTCAGTCCTCGGGGTGCTGGGTGCTCAGTTCTCTGGGTGCTCAGTGCTCAGTACTCAGGGTGCTGGGTGCTCAGTGCTCAGGGTGCTGGGTGCTCAGTACTCAGGGAGCTCAGTGCTCGGGGTGCAGGGTGCTCAGTACTCAGGTTGCTGGGTGCTCAGTACTCAGGGTGCTCAGTACTCAGGGTGCTGGGTGCTCAGTGCTCGGGGTGCTGGGTGCTCAGTACTCAGGGTACTGGGTGCTCAGTGCTCAGGGTGCTGGGTGCTCAGTGCTCGGGGTGCTGGGTGCTCATTCTCGGGGTGCTGGGTGCTCAGTACTCAGGGTGCTGGGTGCTCAGTGCTCGGGGTGCTCGGTGCTCAGTACACAGGGTGCTGGGTGCTCAGTGCTCGGGGTGCTGGGTGCTCAGTACTCAGCGTGCAGGGTGCTCAGTGCTCAGAGTGTTGGGTGCTCAGTACTCAGGGTGCTGGGTGCTCATTGCTCAGTGCTCAGGGTTCTCAGTGCTCAGGGTGCTGGGTGCTCAGTGCTCAGGGTGCTGGTTGCTCAGTGCTCAGTGCTCAGGGTGCTGGGTGCTCAGTGCTCAGTGCTCTGGGTGCTGGGTGTTCAGTACTCAGGGTGCTGGGTGCTCAGTATTCGTTGTGCTGGGTGCTCAGTGCTCAGGGTGCTGGGTCTCAGTGCACGGGGTACTGGGTACTCAGTGCTCAGTACACAGGGTACTGAGTGCTCAGTGCTCGGGGTGCTGGGTGCTCAGTGCTCAGTACTCAGGGTGCTGGGTGCTCAGTGCTCGGGGTGCTGGGTGCTCAGTGCTCAGGGTGCTGGGTGCTCAGTACTCAGGGTGCTGGGTGCTCAGTACTCAGGGTGCTAAGAGCTCAGGGTGTTCAGTGCTCGGGGTGCTGGGTGCTCAGTTCTCTGGGTGGTCGGTGCTCAGTACTCAGGGTTCTCAGTGCTCAGTGCTCAGGGTGCTGGGTGCTCAGTACTCAGGGTGCTCAGTGCTCAGTACTCGGGGTGCTGGGTGCTCAGTACTCAGGGTGCTCAGTGCTCAGTACTCGGGGTGCTGGGTGCTCAGTGCTCAGGGTGCTCAGTGCTCAGTGCTCGGGGTGCTGGGTGCTCAGTGCTCGGGGTGCTGGGTGCTCAGTGCTCAGAGTGCTGGGTGCTCAGTACGTAGGTTGCTGGGTGCTCAGTGCTCAGGGTGCTGGGTGCTCAGTACTCAGGGTGCTGGGTGCTCAGTACTCAGGGTGCTGGGTGCTCAGTACTCAGGGTGCTGGGTGCTCAGTACTAAGGGTGCTGGGTGCTAAGTGCTCGGGGTGCTGGGTGCACAGTACTCAGGGTGCTCCGTGCTCAGTACTCAGGGTGCTGGGTGCTCAGTGCTCGGGGTGCTCGGTGCTCAGTACTCAGGGTGCTGGGTGCTCAGTGCTCGGGGTGCTCCGTGCTCAGTACGCAGGGTGCTGGGTTCTCAGTGCTCGGGGTGCTTGGTGCTCAGTGCTCGGGGTGCTCGGTGCTCAGTACTCAGGGTGCTGGGTGCTCAGTGCTCGGGGTGCTGGGTGCTCAGTACTCAGGGTCCTGGGTGCTCAGTGCTCAGGGTGCTGGGTGCTCAGTGCTCGGGGTGCTGGGTGCTCAGTACTCAGGGTGCTGCGTGCTCAGTACTCCGGGTGCTGGGTGCTCAGTGCAAGGGGTGCTGGGTGCTCAGTGCTCAGGGTGCTGGGTGCTCAGTTCTCAGGGTGCTGGGTGCACAGTGCTCGGGGTTCTCGTTTCTCAGTGCTCGGGGTGCTGGGTGCTCAGAGCTCGGGGTGCTGGGTGCTCAGTGCTCGGGGTGCTGGGTGCTCAGTACTCAGGGTGCTGGGTGCTCAGTGCTCGGGGTGCTGGGTGCACAGTGCTCGGGCTGCTGGGTGCTCAGTACTCGGGGTGCTGGGAGCTCAGTGCTCAGGGTGCTGGGTCTCAGTGCACGGGGTACTGGGTACTCAGTGCTCAGTACACAGGGTGCTGAGTGCTCAGTGCTCGGGGTGCTGGGTGCTCAGTGTTCAGTACTCAGGGTGCTCAGTGCTCAGGGTGCTGGGTGCTCAGTACTCAGGGTGCTCAGTGCTCAGTCCTCGGGGTGCTGGGTGCTCAGTGCTCGGGGTGCTGGGTGCTCAGTGCTCGGGGCGCTGGGTGCTCAGTGCTCGGGGTGCTGGGTGCTCAGTACTCAGGGTGCTGTGTGCTCAGTGCTCAGTACTCTGCGTGCTGGGTGCTCAGTGCTCAGAGTGTTGGGTGCTCAGTACTCTGGGTGCTGGGTGCTCAGTGCTCAGTGCTCAGGGTGCTCAGTGCTCAGGGTGCTCAGTGCTCTGGGTGCTGGGTGCTCAGCACTCGGGGTGCTGGGTGCTCAGTGCTCAGTGCTCAGGGTGCTGGGTGCTCAGTGCTCGGGGTGCTGGGTGCTCAGCGCTCAGGGTGATCAGTGCTCAGTACTCAGGGTGCTGGGTGCTCAGTGCTCAGGGTGCTGGGTGCTCAGTCCTCAGTGTGCTCAGTACTCAGGATGCTCGGTGCTCAGTGCTCAGTAATCAGGGTGCTCAGTACTCAGGGTGCTGGGTGCTCAGTGCTCGGGGTGCTGGGTGCTCAGTACTCAGGGTGCTGAGTGCTCAGTACTCGGGGTGCTGGGTTCTCAGTACTCAGGGTGCTGGGTGCTCAGTGCTCGGGGTGCTGGGTGCTTAGTGCTCAGGGTGATCGGTGCAAAGTGCTCATGGTGCTGGGTGCTCAGTCCTCCGGGTGCTCTGTGCTCAGGGTGCTGGGTGCTCAGTGCTCGGGGTGCTCGGTGCTCAGTACTCAGGGTGCTGAGTGCTCAGTACTCAGGGTGCTGGGTGCTCAGTACTCAGGGTGCTGGGTCCTCAGTGCTCAGGGTGCTGGGTGCTCTGTTTCTCAGGGTGCTGGGTGCTCAGTGCTCGGGGTGCTGGGTGCTCAGGGCTGTGGTGCTGGGTGCTCAGTGCTCAGTGCTCAGGGTGCTGGGTGCTCAGTGCTCAGTGCTCAGGGTGCTGGTTGCTCAGTACTCAGGGTGCTGGGTGCTCAGTACTCAGGGTGCTGGGTGCTCAGTGCTCAGGGTGCTCTGTGCTCAGTACTCAGGATGCTGGGTGCTCAGTGCTCGGTGTGCTGCGTGCTCAGTGCTCAGGGTGCAGGGTGCTCAGTACTCAGGGTGCTGGGTGCTCAGTGCTCGGGGTGCTCGGTGCTCAGTACTCAAGGTGCTGGGTGCTCAGTGCTCAGGGTGCTGGGTGCTCAGTCCTCGGGGTGCTCCGTGCTCAGTGATCAGGGTGCTGGGTGCTCAGTACTCAGGGTGCTCGGTGCTCAGTACTCAGGGTTCTCAGTGCTCAGTACTCAGGGTGCTGGGTGCTCAGTGCTCAGGGTGGTGGGTGCTCAGTACTCAGAGTGCTCAGTGCTCAGTAATCGGGTTGCTTGCTGCTCAGTACTCAGGGTGCTCAGTGCTCAGTACTCGGGGTGCTGGGTGCTCAGTTCTCAGGGTGCTCAGTGCTCAGTGCTCGGGGTGCTGGGTGCTCAGTGCTCGGGGCGCTGGGTGATCAGTGCTCGGGGTGCTGGGTGCTCAGTACTCGGGGTGCTGGGTGCTCAGTGCTCAGGGTGCTCATTGCCCAGTACTCAGTGCTCAGGGTGCTCAGTGCTCAGTGCTCAGGGTGCTGGGTGTTCAGTACTCAGGGTGCTGGGTGCTCAGTACTCAGGGTGCTGGGTGCTCAGTGCTCAGGGTGCTGGGTGCTCAGTACTCTGGGTGTTGGGTGCTCAGTACTCAGGGTGCTTTGTGCTCCGTGCTCAGGGTGCTGGGTGCTCAGTGCTCAGGGTGCTGGGTGCTCAGTGCTCAGGGTGCTGAGTGCTCAGTACTCAGGGTGCTTTGTGCTCCGTGCTCAGGGTGCTGGGTGCTCAGTGCTCAGGGTGCTGGGTGCTCAGTGCTCAGGGTGCTGGGTGCTCAGTGCTCGGGGTGCTGGGTGCTCAGTGCTCAGGGTGATCGGTGCTCAGTACTCAGGGTGCTGGGTGATCAGTACTCAGGGTGCTAGGTGCTCAGTCCTCAGGGTGCTCAGTGCTCAGGGTGCTGGGTGCTCAGTACTCAGGGTGCTCAGTGCTCAGTCCTCGGGGTGCTGGGTGCTCAGTACTCAGGGTGGTCAGTGCTCAGTACTCGGGGTGCTGGGTGCTCAGTGCTCAGTGTGCTCAGTGCTCAGTGCTCGGGGTGCTGGGTGCTCAGTGCTCGGGGCGCTGGGTGCTCAGTGCTCGGGGTGCTGGGTGCTCAGTACTCAGGGTGCTGTGTGCTCAGTGCTCAGTACTCTGCGTGCTGGGTGCTCAGTGCTCGGGGTGCTGGGTGCTCAGTACTCAGGGTGCTGTGTGCTCAGTGCTCAGTACTCTGCGTGCTGGGTGCTCAGTGCTCAGAGTGTTGGGTGCTCAGTACTCAGGGTGCTGGGTGCTCAGTGCTCAGTGCTCAGGGTGCTCAGTGCTCAGGGTGCTCAGGGCTCAGGGTGCTGGGTGCTCAGTACTCGGGGTGCTGGGTGCTCAGTGCTCAGTGCTCAGGGTGCTGGGTGCTCAGTCCTCAGTACTCAGCGTGCTGGGTGCTCTTTGCTCAGAGTGTTGGCTGCTCAGTACTCAGGGTGCTGGGTGCTCAGTGCTCAGTGCTCAGGGTGCTCAGTGCTCAGGGTGCTGGGGGCTCAGGGTGCTGGGTACTCAGTGCTCGGGGTGCTGGGTACTCAGTGCTCAGGGGGCTGGGTGCTCAGTGCTCAGTGCTCAGGGTGCTGGGTCCTCAGTGCTCAGTGCTAAGGGTGCTGGGTGTTCAGTACTCAGGGTGCTGGGTGCTCAGTACTCAGGGTGCTGGGTGCTCAATGTTCAGGGTGCTGAGTCGTCAGTGCTTAGGGTGCTGGGTACTCAGTACTCAGGGTGCTGGGTGCTCAGTGCTCAGGGTGCTCATTCTCGGGGTGCTGGGTGCTCAGTACTAAGGGTGCTGGGTGCTCAGTACTCAGGGTGCTCAGTGCTCGGGGAGCTCGGTGCTCAGTACTCAGGGTGCTGGGTGCTCAGTGCTCGGGGTGCTCGGTGCTCAGTACTCAGGGTCCTCAGTGCTCAGTGCTCAGGGTGCTGGGTGCTCAGTACTCATGGTGCTCAGTGCTCAGTACTCGGGGTGCTGGGTGCTCAGTACTTAGGGTGGTCAGTGCTCAGTACTCGGGTTGCTGGGTGCTCAGTGCTCAGGGTGCACAGTGCTCAGTGCTCGGGGTGCTGGGTGCTCAGTTCTCGGGGTGCTCGGTGCTCAGTACTCGGGGTGCTGGGTGCTCAGTGCTCAGGGTGCTGGGTGCTCAGTACTCAGGGTGCTCAGTGCTCAAGGTGCTGGGTGCTCAGTGCTCGGGGTGCTCGGTTCTCAGTACTCGGGGTGCTGGGTGCTCAGTTCTTAGGGTGGTCAGTGCTCAGTACTCGGGGTGCTGGGTGCTCAGTGCTCAGGGTGCACAGTGCTCAGTGCTCGGGGTGCTGGGTGCTCAGTTCTCGGGGTGCTCGGTGCTCAGTACTCGGGGTGCTGGGTGCTCAGTGCTCAGGGTGCTGGGTGCTCAGTACTCAGGGTGCTCAGTGCTCAAGGTGCTGGGTGCTCAGTGCTCGGGGTGTTCGGTTCTCAGTACTCAGAATGCTGGGTGCTCAGTGCTCAGGGTGCTGGATGCTCAGTGCTCAGAGTGCTGGATGCTCAGTACTCAGGGTGCTGGGTGCTAAGTGCTCGGGGTGCTGGGTGCACAGTACTCAGGGTGCTCCGTGCTCAGTACTCAGGGTGCTGGGTGCTCAGTGCTCGGGGTGCTCGGTGCTCAGTACTCAGGGTGCTGGGTGCTCAGTGCTCGGGGTGCTCCGTGCTCAGTACTCAGGGTGCTGGGTTCTCAGTGCTCAGGGTGCTTGGTGCTCAGTGCTCAGGGTGCTCGGTGCTCAGTACTCAGGGTGCTGGGTGCTCAGTGCTCGGGGTGCTGGGTGCTCAGTACTCAGGGTCCTGGGTGCTCAGTGCTCAGGGTGCTGGGTGCTCAGTGCTCGGGGTGCTGGGTGCTCAGTACTCAGGGTGCTGCGTGCTCAGTACTCCGGGTGCTGGGTGCTCAGTGCAAGGGGTGCTGCGTGCTCAGTGCTCAGGGTGCTGGGTGCTCAGTGCTTGGGCTGCTCAGTACTCAGTGCTCAGGATGCTGGGTGCTCAGTACTCAGGGTGCTGGGTGCTCAGTTCTCAGGGTGCTGGGTGCACAGTGCTCGTGGGTTCTCGTTGCTCAGTGCTCGGGGTGCTGGGTGCTCAGAGCTCGGGGTGCTGGGTGCTCAGTGCTCGGGGTGCTGGGTGCTCAGTACTCAGGGTGCTGGGTGTTCAGTGCTCGGGGTGCTGGGTGCACAGTGCTCGGGCTGCTGGGGGCTCAGTACTCGGGGTGCTGGGTGCTCAGTGCTCAGGGTGCTGGGTCTCAGTGCACGGGGTACTGGGTACTCAGTGCTCAGTACACAGCGTGCTGAGTGCTCAGTGCTCGGGGTGCTGGGTGCTCAGTGCTCAGTACTCAGGGTGCTGGGTGCTCAGTGCTCGGGGTGCTGGGTGCTCAGTGCTCAGGTTGCTGGGTGCTCAGTACTCAGGGTGCTGGGTGCTCAGTACTCAGGGTGCTAAGAGCTCAGGGTGCTCAGTGCTCGGGGTGCTGGGTGCTCAGTTCTCTGGGTGCTCGGTGCTCAGTACTCAGGGTTCTCAGTGCTCAGTGCTCAGGGTGCTGGGTGCTCAGTACTCAGGGTGCTCAGTGCTCAGTACTCGGGGTGCTGGGTGCTCAGTACTCAGGGTGCTCAGTGCTCAGTACTCGGGGTGCTGGGTGCTCAGTGCTCAGGGTGCTCAGTGCTCAGTGCTCGGTGTGCTGGGTGCTCAGTGCTCGGGGTGCTGGGTGCTCAGTGCTCAGGGTGCTGGGTGCTCAGTGCTCGGGGTGCTGGGTGCTCAGTGCTCAGGGTGATCAGTGCTCAGTACTCAGGGTGCTGGGTGCTCAGTGCTCAGGGTGCTGGGTGCTCAGTCCTCAGTGTGCTCAGTACTCAGGATGCTCGGTGCTCAGTGCTCAGTAATCAGGGTGCTCAGTACTCAGGGTGCTGGGTGCTCAGTGCTCGGGGTGCTGGGTGCTCAGTACTCAGGGTGCTGGGTGCTCAGTACTCGGGGTGCTGGGTTCTCAGTACTCAGGGTGCTGGGTGCTCAGTGCTCGGGGTGCTGGGTGCTTAGTGCTCAGGGTGATCGGTGCAAAGTGCTCATGGTGCTGGGTGCTCAGTCCTCCGGGTGCTCTGTGCTCAGGGTGCTGGGTGCTCAGTGCTCGGGGTGCTCGGTGCTCAGTACTCAGGGTGCTGAGTGCTCAGTACTCAGGGTGCTGGGTGCTCAGTACTCAGGGTGCTGGGTCCTCAGTGCTCAGGGTGCTGGGTGCTCTGTTTCTCAGGGTGCTGGGTGCTCAGTGCTCGGGGTGCTGGGTGCTCAGGGCTGTGGTGCTGGGTGCTCAGTGCTCAGTGCTCAGGGTGCTGGGTGCTCAGTGCTCAGTGCTCAGGGTGCTGGTTGCTCAGTACTCAGGGTGCTGGGTGCTCAGTACTCAGGGTGCTGGGTGCTCAGTGCTCAGGGTGCTCTGTGCTCAGTACTCAGGATGCTGGGTGCTCAGTGCTCGGTGTGCTGCGTGCTCAGTGCTCAGGGTGCAGGGTGCTCAGTACTCAGGGTGCTGGGTGCTCAGTGCTCGGGGTGCTCGGTGCTCAGTACTCAAGGTGCTGGGTGCTCAGTGCTCAGGGTGCTGGGTGCTCAGTCCTCGGGGTGCTCCGTGCTCAGTGATCAGGGTGCTGGGTGCTCAGTACTCAGGGTGCTCGGTGCTCAGTACTCAGGGTTCTCAGTGCTCAGTACTCAGGGTGCTGGGTGCTCAGTGCTCAGGGTGGTGGGTGCTCAGTACTCAGAGTGCTCAGTGCTCAGTAATCGGGTTGCTTGCTGCTCAGTACTCAGGGTGCTCAGTGCTCAGTACTCGGGGTGCTGGGTGCTCAGTGCTCAGGGTGCTCAGTGCTCAGTGCTCGAGGTGCTGGGTGCTCAGTGCTCGGGGCGCTGGGTGATCAGTGCTCGGGGTGCTGGGTGCTCAGTACTCGGGGTGCTGGGTGCTCAGTGCTCAGGGTGCTCATTGCCCAGTACTCAGTGCTCAGGGTCCTCAGTGCTCAGTGCTCAGGGTGCTGGGTGTTCAGTACTCAGGGTGCTGGGTGCTCAGTACTCAGGGTGCTGGGTGCTCAGTGCTCAGGGTGCTGGGTGCTCAGTACTCTGGGTGTTGGGTGCTCAGTACTCAGGGTGCTTTGTGCTCCGTGCTCAGGGTGCTGGGTGCTCAGTGCTCAGGGTGCTGGGTGCTCAGTGCTCAGGGTGCTGGGTGCTCAGTGCTCAGGGTGCTGGGTGCTCAGTGCTCGGGGTGCTGGGTGCTCATTCTCGGGGTGCTGGGTGCTCAGTACTCAGGGTGCTGGGTGCTCAGTGCTCGGGGTGCTCGGTGCTCAGTACACAGGGTGCTGGGTGCTCAGTGCTCGGGGTGCTGGGTGCTCAGTACTCAGCGTGCAGGGTGCTCAGTGCTCAGAGTGTTGGGTGCTCAGTACTCAGGGTGCTGGGTGCTCATTGCTCAGTGCTCAGGGTTCTCAGTGCTCAGGGTGCTGGGTGCTCAGTGCTCAGGGTGCTGGTTGCTCAGTGCTCAGTGCTCAGGGTGCTGGGTGCTCAGTGCTCAGTGCTCTGGGTGCTGGGTGTTCAGTACTCAGGGTGCTGGGTGCTCAGTATTCGTTGTGCTGGGTGCTCAGTGCTCAGGGTGCTGGGTCTCAGTGCACGGGGTACTGGGTACTCAGTGCTCAGTACACAGGGTACTGAGTGCTCAGTGCTCGGGGTGCTGGGTGCTCAGTGCTCAGTACTCAGGGTGCTGGGTGCTCAGTGCTCGGGGTGCTGGGTGCTCAGTGCTCAGGGTGCTGGGTGCTCAGTACTCAGGGTGCTGGGTGCTCAGTACTCAGGGTGCTAAGAGCTCAGTGTGTTCAGTGCTCGGGGTGCTGGGTGCTCAGTTCTCTGGGTGGTCGGTGCTCAGTACTCAGGGTTCTCAGTGCTCAGTGCTCAGGGTGCTGGGTGCTCAGTACTCAGGGTGCTCAGTGCTCAGTACTCGGGGTGCTGGGTGCTCAGTACTCAGGGTGCTCAGTGCTCAGTACTCGGGGTGCTGGGTGCTCAGTGCTCAGGGTGCTCAGTGCTCAGTGCTCGGGGTGCTGGGTGCTCAGTGCTCGGGGTGCTGGGTGCTCAGTGCTCAGAGTGCTGGGTGCTCAGTACGTAGGTTGCTGGGTGCTCAGTGCTCAGGGTGCTGGGTGCTCAGTACTCAGGGTGCTGGGTGCTCAGTACTCAGGGTGCTGGGTGCTCAGTACTCAGGGTGCTGGGTGCTCAGTACTAAGGGTGCTGGGTGCTAAGTGCTCGGGGTGCTGGGTGCACAGTACTCAGGGTGCTCCGTGCTCAGTACTCAGGGTGCTGGGTGCTCAGTGCTCGGGGTGCTCGGTGCTCAGTACTCAGGGTGCTGGGTGCTCAGTGCTCGGGGTGCTCCGTGCTCAGTACGCAGGGTGCTGGGTTCTCAGTGCTCGGGGTGCTTGGTGCTCAGTGCTCGGGGTGCTCGGTGCTCAGTACTCAGGGTGCTGGGTGCTCAGTGCTCGGGGTGCTGGGTGCTCAGTACTCAGGGTCCTGGGTGCTCAGTGCTCAGGGTGCTGGGTGCTCAGTGCTCGGGGTGCTGGGTGCTCAGTACTCAGGGTGCTGCGTGCTCAGTACTCCGGGTGCTGGGTGCTCAGTGCAAGGGGTGCTGGGTGCTCAGTGCTCAGGGTGCTGGGTGCTCAGTTCTCAGGGTGCTGGGTGCACAGTGCTCGGGGTTCTCGTTTCTCAGTGCTCGGGGTGCTGGGTGCTCAGAGCTCGGGGTGCTGGGTGCTCAGTGCTCGGGGTGCTGGGTGCTCAGTACTCAGGGTGCTGGGTGCTCAGTGCTCGGGGTGCTGGGTGCACAGTGCTCGGGCTGCTGGGTGCTCAGTACTCGGGGTGCTGGGAGCTCAGTGCTCAGGGTGCTGGGTCTCAGTGCACGGGGTACTGGGTACTCAGTGCTCAGTACACAGGGTGCTGAGTGCTCAGTGCTCGGGGTGCTGGGTGCTCAGTGTTCAGTACTCAGGGTGCTCAGTGCTCAGGGTGCTGGGTGCTCAGTACTCAGGGTGCTCAGTGCTCAGTCCTCGGGGTGCTGGGTGCTCAGTGCTCGGGGTGCTGGGTGCTCAGTGCTCGGGGCGCTGGGTGCTCAGTGCTCGGGGTGCTGGGTGCTCAGTACTCAGGGTGCTGTGTGCTCAGTGCTCAGTACTCTGCGTGCTGGGTGCTCAGTGCTCAGAGTGTTGGGTGCTCAGTACTCTGGGTGCTGGGTGCTCAGTGCTCAGTGCTCAGGGTGCTCAGTGCTCAGGGTGCTCAGTGCTCTGGGTGCTGGGTGCTCAGCACTCGGGGTGCTGGGTGCTCAGTGCTCAGTGCTCAGGGTGCTGGGTGCTCAGTGCTCGGGGTGCTGGGTGCTCAGCGCTCAGGGTGATCAGTGCTCAGTACTCAGGGTGCTGGGTGCTCAGTGCTCAGGGTGCTGGGTGCTCAGTCCTCAGTGTGCTCAGTACTCAGGATGCTCGGTGCTCAGTGCTCAGTAATCAGGGTGCTCAGTACTCAGGGTGCTGGGTGCTCAGTGCTCGGGGTGCTGGGTGCTCAGTACTCAGGGTGCTGGGTGCTCAGTACTCGGGGTGCTGGGTTCTCAGTACTCAGGGTGCTGGGTGCTCAGTGCTCGGGGTGCTGGGTGCTTAGTGCTCAGGGTGATCGGTGCAAAGTGCTCATGGTGCTGGGTGCTAAGTCCTCCGGGTGCTCTGTGCTCAGGGTGCTGTGTGCTCAGTGCTCGGGGTGCTCGGTGCTCAGTACTCAGGGTGCTGAGTGCTCAGTACTCAGGGTGCTGGGTGCTCAGTACTCAGGGTGCTGGGTCCTCAGTGCTCAGGGTGCTGGGTGCTCTGTTTCTCAGGGTGCTGGGTGCTCAGTGCTCGGGGTGCTGGGTGCTCAGGGCTGTGGTGCTGGGTGCTCAGTGCTCAGTGCTCAGGGTGCTGGGTGCTCAGTGCTCAGTGCTCAGGGTGCTGGTTGCTCAGTACTCAGGGTGCTGGGTGCTCAGTACTCAGGGTGCTGGGTGCTCAGTGCTCAGGGTGCTCTGTGCTCAGTACTCAGGATGCTGGGTGCTCAGTGCTCGGTGTGCTGCGTGCTCAGTGCTCAGGGTGCAGGGTGCTCAGTACTCAGGGTGCTGGGTGCTCAGTGCTCGGGGTGCTCGGTGCTCAGTACTCAAGGTGCTGGGTGCTCAGTGCTCAGGGTGCTGGGTGCTCAGTCCTCGGGGTGCTCCGTGCTCAGTGATCAGGGTGCTGGGTGCTCAGTACTCAGGGTGCTCGGTGCTCAGTACTCAGGGTTCTCAGTGCTCAGTACTCAGGGTGCTGGGTGCTCAGTGCTCAGGGTGGTGGGTGCTCAGTACTCAGAGTGCTCAGTGCTCAGTAATCGGGTTGCTTGCTGCTCAGTACTCAGGGTGCTCAGTGCTCAGTACTCGGGGTGCTGGGTGCTCAGTTCTCAGGGTGCTCAGTGCTCAGTGCTCGGGGTGCTGGGTGCTCAGTGCTCGGGGCGCTGGGTGATCAGTGCTCGGGGTGCTGGGTGCTCAGTACTCGGGGTGCTGGGTGCTCAGTGCTCAGGGTGCTCATTGCCCAGTACTCAGTGCTCAGGGTGCTCAGTGCTCAGTGCTCAGGGTGCTGGGTGTTCAGTACTCAGGGTGCTGGGTGCTCAGTACTCAGGGTGCTGGGTGCTCAGTGCTCAGGGTGCTGGGTGCTCAGTACTCTGGGTGTTGGGTGCTCAGTACTCAGGGTGCTTTGTGCTCCGTGCTCAGGGTGCTGGGTGCTCAGTGCTCAGGGTGCTGGGTGCTCAGTGCTCAGGGTGCTGAGTGCTCAGTACTCAGGGTGCTTTGTGCTCCGTGCTCAGGGTGCTGGGTGCTCAGTGCTCAGGGTGCTGGGTGCTCAGTGCTCAGGGTGCTGGGTGCTCAGTGCTCGGGGTGCTGGGTGCTCAGTGCTCAGGGTGATCGGTGCTCAGTACTCAGGGTGCTGGGTGATCAGTACTCAGGGTGCTAGGTGCTCAGTCCTCAGGGTGCTCAGTGCTCAGGGTGCTGGGTGCTCAGTACTCAGGGTGCTCAGTGCTCAGTCCTCGGGGTGCTGGGTGCTCAGTACTCAGGGTGGTCAGTGCTCAGTACTCGGGGTGCTGGGTGCTCAGTGCTCAGTGTGCTCAGTGCTCAGTGCTCGGGGTGCTGGGTGCTCAGTGCTCGGGGCGCTGGGTGCTCAGTGCTCGGGGTGCTGGGTGCTCAGTACTCAGGGTGCTGTGTGCTCAGTGCTCAGTACTCTGCGTGCTGGGTGCTCAGTGCTCGGGGTGCTGGGTGCTCAGTACTCAGGGTGCTGTGTGCTCAGTGCTCAGTACTCTGCGTGCTGGGTGCTCAGTGCTCAGAGTGTTGGGTGCTCAGTACTCAGGGTGCTGGGTGCTCAGTGCTCAGTGCTCAGGGTGCTCAGTGCTCAGGGTGCTCAGGGCTCAGGGTGCTGGGTGCTCAGTACTCGGGGTGCTGGGTGCTCAGTGCTCAGTGCTCAGGGTGCTGGGTGCTCAGTCCTCAGTACTCAGCGTGCTGGGTGCTCTTTGCTCAGAGTGTTGGCTGCTCAGTACTCAGGGTGCTGGGTGCTCAGTGCTCAGTGCTCAGGGTGCTCAGTGCTCAGGGTGCTGGGGGCTCAGGGTGCTGGGTACTCAGTGCTCGGGGTGCTGGGTACTCAGTGCTCAGGGGGCTGGGTGCTCAGTGCTCAGTGCTCAGGGTGCTGGGTCCTCAGTGCTCAGTGCTAAGGGTGCTGGGTGTTCAGTACTCAGGGTGCTGGGTGCTCAGTACTCAGGGTGCTGGGTGCTCAATGTTCAGGGTGCTGGGTCGTCAGTGCTTAGGGTGCTGGGTACTCAGTACTCAGGGTGCTGGGTGCTCAGTGCTCAGGGTGCTCATTCTCGGGGTGCTGGGTGCTCAGTACTAAGGGTGCTGGGTGCTCAGTACTCAGGGTGCTCAGTGCTCGGGGAGCTCGGTGCTCAGTACTCAGGGTGCTGGGTGCTCAGTGCTCGGGGTGCTCGGTGCTCAGTACTCAGGGTCCTCAGTGCTCAGTGCTCAGGGTGCTGGGTGCTCAGTACTCATGGTGCTCAGTGCTCAGTACTCGGGGTGCTGGGTGCTCAGTACTTAGGGTGGTCAGTGCTCAGTACTCGGGTTGCTGGGTGCTCAGTGCTCAGGGTGCACAGTGCTCAGTGCTCGGGGTGCTGGGTGCTCAGTTCTCGGGGTGCTCGGTGCTCAGTACTCGGGGTGCTGGGTGCTCAGTGCTCAGGGTGCTGGGTGCTCAGTACTCAGGGTGCTCAGTGCTCAAGGTGCTGGGTGCTCAGTGCTCGGGGTGCTCGGTTCTCAGTACTCGGGGTGCTGGGTGCTCAGTTCTTAGGGTGGTCAGTGCTCAGTACTCGGGGTGCTGGGTGCTCAGTGCTCAGGGTGCACAGTGCTCAGTGCTCGGGGTGCTGGGTGCTCAGTTCTCGGGGTGCTCGGTGCTCAGTACTCGGGGTGCTGGGTGCTCAGTGCTCAGGGTGCTGGGTGCTCAGTACTCAGGGTGCTCAGTGCTCAAGGTGCTGGGTGCTCAGTGCTCGGGGTGTTCGGTTCTCAGTACTCAGAATGCTGGGTGCTCAGTGCTCAGGGTGCTGGATGCTCAGTGCTCAGAGTGCTGGATGCTCAGTACTCAGGGTGCTGGGTGCTAAGTGCTCGGGGTGCTGGGTGCACAGTACTCAGGGTGCTCCGTGCTCAGTACTCAGGGTGCTGGGTGCTCAGTGCTCGGGGTGCTCGGTGCTCAGTACTCAGGGTGCTGGGTGCTCAGTGCTCGGGGTGCTCCGTGCTCAGTACTCAGGGTGTTGGGTTCTCAGTGCTCAGGGTGCTTGGTGCTCAGTGCTCAGGGTGCTCGGTGCTCAGTACTCAGGGTGCTGGGTGCTCAGTGCTCGGGGTGCTGGGTGCTCAGTACTCAGGGTCCTGGGTGCTCAGTGCTCAGGGTGCTGGGTGCTCAGTGCTCGGGGTGCTGGGTGCTCAGTACTCAGGGTGCTGCGTGCTCAGTACTCCGGGTGCTGGGTGCTCAGTGCAAGGGGTGCTGCGTGCTCAGTGCTCAGGGTGCTGGGTGCTCAGTGCTTGGGCTGCTCAGTACTCAGTGCTCAGGATGCTGGGTGCTCAGTACTCAGGGTGCTGGGTGCTCAGTTCTCAGGGTGCTGGGTGCACAGTGCTCGTGGGTTCTCGTTGCTCAGTGCTCGGGGTGCTGGGTGCTCAGAGCTCGGGGTGCTGGGTGCTCAGTGCTCGGGGTGCTGGGTGCTCAGTACTCAGGGTGCTGGGTGTTCAGTGCTCGGGGTGCTGGGTGCACAGTGCTCGGGCTGCTGGGGGCTCAGTACTCGGGGTGCTGGGTGCTCAGTGCTCAGGGTGCTGGGTCTCAGTGCACGGGGTACTGGGTACTCAGTGCTCAGTACACAGCGTGCTGAGTGCTCAGTGCTCGGGGTGCTGGGTGCTCAGTGCCCAGTACTCAGGGTGCTGGGTGCTCAGTGCTCGGGGTGCTGGGTGCTCAGTGCTCAGGTTGCTGGGTGCTCAGTACTCAGGGTGCTGGGTGCTCAGTACTCAGGGTGCTAAGAGCTCAGGGTGCTCAGTGCTCGGGGTGCTGGGTGCTCAGTTCTCTGGGTGCTCGGTGCTCAGTACTCAGGGTTCTCAGTGCTCAGTGCTCAGGGTGCTGGGTGCTCAGTACTCAGGGTGCTCAGTGCTCAGTACTCGGGGTGCTGGGTGCTCAGTACTCAGGGTGCTCAGTGCTCAGTACTCGGGGTGCTGGGTGCTCAGTGCTCAGGGTGCTCAGTGCTCAGTGCTCGGTGTGCTGGGTGCTCAGTGCTCGGGGTGCTGGGTGCTCAGTGCTCAGGGTGCTGGGTGCTCAGTGCTCGGGGTGCTGGGTGCTCAGTGCTCAGGGTGATCAGTGCTCAGTACTCAGGGTGCTGGGTGCTCAGTGCTCAGGGTGCTGGGTGCTCAGTCCTCAGTGTGCTCAGTACTCAGGATGCTCGGTGCTCAGTGCTCAGTAATCAGGGTGCTCAGTACTCAGGGTGCTGGGTGCTCAGTGCTCGGGGTGCTGGGTGCTCAGTACTCAGGGTGCTGGGTGCTCAGTACTCGGGGTGCTGGGTTCTCAGTACTCAGGGTGCTGGGTGCTCAGTGCTCGGGGTGCTGGGTGCTTAGTGCTCAGGGTGATCGGTGCAAAGTGCTCATGGTGCTGGGTGCTCAGTCCTCCGGGTGCTCTGTGCTCAGGGTGCTGGGTGCTCAGTGCTCGGGGTGCTCGGTGCTCAGTACTCAGGGTGCTGAGTGCTCAGTACTCAGGGTGCTGGGTGCTCAGTACTCAGGGTGCTGGGTCCTCAGTGCTCAGGGTGCTGGGTGCTCTGTTTCTCAGGGTGCTGGGTGCTCAGTGCTCGGGGTGCTGGGTGCTCAGGGCTGTGGTGCTGGGTGCTCAGTGCTCAGTGCTCAGGGTGCTGGGTGCTCAGTGCTCAGTGCTCAGGGTGCTGGTTGCTCAGTACTCAGGGTGCTGGGTGCTCAGTACTCAGGGTGCTGGGTGCTCAGTGCTCAGGGTGCTCTGTGCTCAGTACTCAGGATGCTGGGTGCTCAGTGCTCGGTGTGCTGCGTGCTCAGTGCTCAGGGTGCAGGGTGCTCAGTACTCAGGGTGCTGGGTGCTCAGTGCTCGGGGTGCTCGGTGCTCAGTACTCAAGGTGCTGGGTGCTCAGTGCTCAGGGTGCTGGGTGCTCAGTCCTCGGGGTGCTCCGTGCTCAGTGATCAGGGTGCTGGGTGCTCAGTACTCAGGGTGCTCGGTGCTCAGTACTCAGGGTTCTCAGTGCTCAGTACTCAGGGTGCTGGGTGCTCAGTGCTCAGGGTGGTGGGTGCTCAGTACTCAGAGTGCTCAGTGCTCAGTAATCGGGTTGCTTGCTGCTCAGTACTCAGGGTGCTCAGTGCTCAGTACTCGGGGTGCTGGGTGCTCAGTGCTCAGGGTGCTCAGTGCTCAGTGCTCGAGGTGCTGGGTGCTCAGTGCTCGGGGCGCTGGGTGATCAGTGCTCGGGGTGCTGGGTGCTCAGTACTCGGGGTGCTGGGTGCTCAGTGCTCAGGGTGCTCATTGCCCAGTACTCAGTGCTCAGGGTCCTCAGTGCTCAGTGCTCAGGGTGCTGGGTGTTCAGTACTCAGGGTGCTGGGTGCTCAGTACTCAGGGTGCTGGGTGCTCAGTGCTCAGGGTGCTGGGTGCTCAGTACTCTGGGTGTTGGGTGCTCAGTACTCAGGGTGCTTTGTGCTCCGTGCTCAGGGTGCTGGGTGCTCAGTGCTCAGGGTGCTGGGTGCTCAGTGCTCAGGGTGCTGAGTGCTCAGTACTCAGGGTGCTTTGTGCTCCGTGCTCAGGGTGCTGGGTGCTCAGTGCTCAGGGTGCTGGGTGCTCAGTGCTCAGGGTGCTGGGTGCTCAGTGCTCGGGGTGCTGGGTGCTCAGTGCTCAGGGTGATCGGTGCTCAGTACTCAGGGTGCTGGGTGATCAGTACTCAGGGTGCTAGGTGCTCAGTCCTCAGGGTGCTCAGTGCTCAGGGTGCTGGGTGCTCAGTACTCAGGGTGCTCAGTGCTCAGTCCTCGGGGTGCTGGGTGCTCAGTACTCAGGGTGGTCAGTGCTCAGTACTCGGGGTGCTGGGTGCTCAGTGCTCAGTGTGCTCAGTGCTCAGTGCTCGGGGTGCTGGGTGCTCAGTGCTCGGGGCGCTGGGTGCTCAGTGCTCGGGGTGCTGGGTGCTCAGTACTCAGGGTGCTGTGTGCTCAGTGCTCAGTACTCTGCGTGCTGGGTGCTCAGTGCTCGGGGTGCTGGGTGCTCAGTACTCAGGGTGCTGTGTGCTCAGTGCTCAGTACTCTGCGTGCTGGGTGCTCAGTGCTCAGAGTGTTGGGTGCTCAGTACTCAGGGTGCTGGGTGCTCAGTGCTCAGTGCTCAGGGTGCTCAGTGCTCAGGGTGCTCAGGGCTCAGGGTGCTGGGTGCTCAGTACACGGGGTGCTGGGTGCTCAGTGCTCAGTGCTCAGGGTGCTGGGTGCTCAGTGCTCAGTACTCAGCGTGCTGGGTGCTCTTTGCTCAGAGTGTTGGCTCCTCAGTACTCAGGGTGCTGGGTGCTCAGTGCTCAGTGCTCAGGGTGCTCAGTGCTCAGGGTGCTGGGGGCTCAGGGTGCTGGGTACTCAGTGCTCGGGGTGCTGGGTACTCAGTGCTCAGGGGGCTGGGTGCTCAGTGCTCAGTGCTCAGGGTGCTGGGTCCTCAGTGCTCAGTGCTAAGGGTGCTGGGTGTTCAGTACTCAGGGTGCTGGGTGCTCAGTACTCAGGGTGCTGGGTGCTCAATGTTCAGGGTGCTGGGTCGTCAGTGCTTAGGGTGCTGGGTACTCAGTACTCAGGGTGCTGGGTGCTCAGTGCTCAGGGTGCTCATTCTCGGGGTGCTGGGTGCTCAGTACTAAGGGTGCTGGGTGCTCAGTACTCAGGGTGCTCAGTGCTCGGGGAGCTCGGTGCTCAGTACTCAGGGTGCTGGGTGCTCAGTGCTCAGGGTGCTCGGTGCTCAGTACTCAGGGTCCTCAGTGCTCAGTGCTCAGGGTGCTGGGTGCTCAGTACTCATGGTGCTCAGTGCTCAGTACTCGGGGTGCTGGGTGCTCAGTACTTAGGGTGGTCAGTGCTCAGTACTCAGGTTGCTGGGTGCTCAGTGCTCAGGGTGCACAGTGCTCAGTGCTCGGGGTGCTGGGTGCTCAGTTCTCGGGGTGCTCGGTGCTCAGTACTCGGGGTGCTGGGTGCTCAGTGCTCAGGGTGCTGGGTGCTCAGTACTCAGGGTGCTCAGTGCTCAAGGTGCTGGGTGCTCAGTGCTCGGGGTGCTCGGTTCTCAGTACTCGGGGTGCTGGGTGCTCAGTTCTTAGGGTGGTCAGTGCTCAGTACTCGGGGTGCTGGGTGCTCAGTGCTCAGGGTGCACAGTGCTCAGTGCTCGGGGTGCTGGGTGCTCAGTTCTCGGGGAGCTCGCTGCTCAGTACTCGGGGTGCTGGGTGCTCAGTGCTCAGGGTGCTGGGTGCTCAGTACTCAGGGTGCTCAGTGCTCAAGGTGCTGGCTGCTCAGTGCTCGGGGTGTTCGGTTCTCAGTACTCAGAATGCTGGGTGCTCAGTGCTCAGGGTGCTGGATGCTCAGTGCTCAGAGTGCTGGATGCTCAGTACTCAGGGTGCTGGGTGCTCAGTACTCAGGGTGCTGGGTGCTCAGTACTCAGGGTGCTGGGTCCTCAGTGCTCAGGGTGCTGGGTGCTCTGTTTCTCAGGGTGCTGGGTGCTCAGTGCTCGGGGTGCTGGGTGCTCAGGGCTGTGGTGCTGGGTGCTCAGTGCTCAGTGCTCAGGGTGCTGGGTGCTCAGTGCTCAGTGCTCAGGGTGCTGGTTGCTCAGTACTCAGGGTGCTGGGTGCTCAGTACTCAGGGTGCTGGGTGCTCAGTGCTCGGGGTGCTCCGTGCTCAGTACTCAGGGTGCTGGGTTCTCAGTGCTCAGGGTGCTTGGTGCTCAGTGCTCAGGGTGCTCGGTGCTCAGTACTCAGGGTGCTGGGTGCTCAGTGCTCGGGGTGCTGGGTGCTCAGTACTCAGGGTCCTGGGTGCTCAGTGCTCAGGGTGCTGGGTGCTCAGTGCTCGGGGTGCTGGGTGCTCAGTACTCAGGGTGCTGCGTGCTCAGTACTCCGGGTGCTGGGTGCTCAGTGCAAGGGGTGCTGCGTGCTCAGTGCTCAGGGTGCTGGGTGCTCAGTGCTTGGGCTGCTCAGTACTCAGTGCTCAGGATGCTGGGTGCTCAGTACTCAGGGTGCTGGGTGCTCAGTTCTCAGGGTGCTGGGTAAACAGTGCTCGTGGGTTCTCGTTGCTCAGTGCTCGGGGTGCTGGGTGCTCAGAGCTCGGGGTGCTGGGTGCTCAGTGCTCGGGGTGCTGGGTGCTCAGTACACAGGGTGCTGGGTGTTCAGTGCTCGGGGTGCTGGGTGCACAGTGCTCGGGCTGCTGGGTGCTCAGTACTCGGGGTGCTGGGTGCTCAGTGCTCAGGGTGCTGGGTCTCAGTGCACGGGGTACTGGGTACTCAGTGCTCAGTACACAGCGTGCTGAGTGCTCAGTGCTCGGGGTGCTGGGTGCTCAGTGCTCAGTACTCAGGGTGCTGGGTGCTCAGTGCTCGGGGTGCTGGGTGCTCAGTGCTCAGGTTGCTGGGTGCTCAGTACTCAGGGTGCTGGGTGCTCAGTACTCAGGGTGCTAAGAGCTCAGGGTGCTCAGTGCTCGGGGTGCTGGGTGCTCAGTTCTCTGGGTGCTCGGTGCTCAGTACTCAGGGTTCTCAGTGCTCAGTGCTCAGGGTGCTGGGTGCTCAGTACTCAGGGTGCTCAGTGCTCAGTACTCGGGGTGCTGGGTGCTCAGTACTCAGGGTGCTCAGTGCTCAGTACTCGGGGTGCTGGGTGCTCAGTGCTCAGGGTGCTCAGTGCTCAGTGCTCGGTGTGCTGGGTGCTCAGTGCTCGGGGTGCTGGGTGCTCAGTGCTCAGGGTGCTGGGTGCTCAGTGCTCGGGGTGCTGGGTGCTCAGTGCTCAGGGTGATCAGTGCTCAGTACTCAGGGTGCTGGGTGCTCAGTGCTCAGGGTGCTGGGTGCTCAGTCCTCAGTGTGCTCAGTACTCAGGATGCTCGGGGCTCAGTGCTCAGTAATCAGGGTGCTCAGTACTCAGGGTGCTGGGTGCTCAGTGCTCGGGGTGCTGGGTGCTCAGTACTCAGGGTGCTGGGTGCTCAGTACTCGGGGTGCTGGGTGCTCAGTACTCAGGGTGCTGGGTGCTCAGTGCTCGGGGTGCTGGGTGCTTAGTGCTCAGGGTGATCGGTGCAAAGTGCTCATGGTGCTGGGTGCTCAGTCCTCCGGGTGCTCTGTGCTCAGGGTGCTGGGTGCTCAGTGCTCGGGGTGCTCGGTGCTCAGTACTCAGGGTGCTGAGTGCTCAGTACTCAGGGTGCTGGGTGCTCAGTACTCAGGGTGCTGGGTCCTCAGTGCTCAGGGTGCTGGGTGCTCTGTTTCTCAGGGTGCTGGGTGCTCAGTGCTCGGGGTGCTGGGTGCTCAGGGCTGTGGTGCTGGGTGCTCAGTGCTCAGTGCTCAGGGTGCTGGGTGCTCAGTGCTCAGTGCTCAGGGTGCTGGTTGCTCAGTACTCAGGGTGCTGGGTGCTCAGTACTCAGGGTGCTGGGTGCTCAGTGCTCAGGGTGCTCTGTGCTCAGTACTCAGGATGCTGGGTGCTCAGTGCTCGGTGTGCTGCGTGCTCAGTGCTCAGGGTGCAGGGTGCTCAGTACTCAGGGTGCTGGGTGCTCAGTGCTCGGGGTGCTCGGTGCTCAGTACTCAAGGTGCTGGGTGCTCAGTGCTCAGGGTGCTGGGTGCTCAGTCCTCGGGGTGCTCCGTGCTCAGTGATCAGGGTGCTGGGTGCTCAGTACTCAGGGTGCTCGGTGCTCAGTACTCAGGGTTCTCAGTGCTCAGTACTCAGGGTGCTGGGTGCTCAGTGCTCAGGGTGGTGGGTGCTCAGTACTCAGAGTGCTCAGTGCTCAGTAATCGGGTTGCTTGCTGCTCAGTACTCAGGGTGCTCAGTGCTCAGTACTCGGGGTGCTGGGTGCTCAGTGCTCAGGGTGCTCAGTGCTCAGTGCTCGAGGTGCTGGGTGCTCAGTGCTCGGGGCGCTGGGTGATCAGTGCTCGGGGTGCTGGGTGCTCAGTACTCGGGGTGCTGGGTGCTCAGTGCTCAGGGTGCTCATTGCCCAGTACTCAGTGCTCAGGGTGCTCAGTGCTCAGTGCTCAGGGTGCTGGGTGTTCAGTACTCAGGGTGCTGGGTGCTCAGTACTCAGGGTGCTGGGTGCTCAGTGCTCAGGGTGCTGGGTGCTCAGTACTCTGGGTGTTGGGTGCTCAGTACTCAGGGTGCTTTGTGCTCCGTGCTCAGGGTGCTGGGTGCTCAGTGCTCAGGGTGCTGGGTGCTCAGTGCTCAGGGTGCTGAGTGCTCAGTACTCAGGGTGCTTTGTGCTCCGTGCTCAGGGTGCTGGGTGCTCAGTGCTCAGGGTGCTGGGTGCTCAGTGCTCAGGGTGCTGGGTGCTCAGTGCTCGGGGTGCTGGGTGCTCAGTGCTCAGGGTGATCGGTGCTCAGTACTCAGGGTGCTGGGTGATCAGTACTCAGGGTGCTAGGTGCTCAGTCCTCAGGGTGCTCAGTGCTCAGGGTGCTGGGTGCTCAGTACTCAGGGTGCTCAGTGCTCAGTCCTCGGGGTGCTGGGTGCTCAGTACTCAGGGTGGTCAGTGCTCAGTACTCGGGGTGCTGGGTGCTCAGTGCTCAGTGTGCTCAGTGCTCAGTGCTCGGGGTGCTGGGTGCTCAGTGCTCGGGACGCTGGGTGCTCAGTGCTCGGGGTGCTGGGTGCTCAGTACTCAGGGTGCTGTGTGCTCAGTGCTCAGTACTCTGCGTGCTGGGTGCTCAGTGCTCGGGGTGCTGGGTGCTCAGTACTCAGGGTGCTGTGTGCTCAGTGCTCAGTACTCTGCGTGCTGGGTGCTCAGTGCTCAGAGTGTTGGGTGCTCAGTACTCAGGGTGCTGGGTGCTCAGTGCTCAGTGCTCAGGGTGCTCAGTGCTCAGGGTGCTCAGGGCTCAGGGTGCTGGGTGCTCAGTACTCGGGGTGCTGGGTGCTCAGTGCTCAGTGCTCAGGGTGCTGGGTGCTCAGTGCTCAGTACTCAGCGTGCTGGGTGCTCTTTGCTCAGAGTGTTGGCTGCTCAGTACTCAGGGTGCTGGGTGCTCAGTGCTCAGTGCTCAGGGTGCTCAGTGCTCAGGGTGCTGGGGGCTCAGGGTGCTGGGTACTCAGTGCTCGGGGTGCTGGGTACTCAGTGCTCAGGGGGCTGGGTGCTCAGTGCTCAGTGCTCAGGGTGCTGGGTCCTCAGTGCTCAGTGCTAAGGGTGCTGGGTGTTCAGTACTCAGGGTGCTGGGTGCTCAGTACTCAGGGTGCTGGGTGCTCAATGTTCAGGGTGCTGGGTCGTCAGTGCTTAGGGTGCTGGGTACTCAGTACTCAGGGTGCTGTGTGCTCAGTGCTCAGGGTGCTCATTCTCGGGGTGCTGGGTGCTCAGTACTAAGGGTGCTGGGTGCTCAGTACTCAGGGTGCTCAGTGCTCGGGGAGCTCGGTGCTCAGTACTCAGGGTGCTGGGTGCTCAGTGCTCGGGGTGCTCGGTGCTCAGTACTCAGGGTCCTCAGTGCTCAGTGCTCAGGGTGCTGGGTGCTCAGTACTCATGGTGCTCAGTGCTCAGTACTCGGGGTGCTGGGTGCTCAGTACTTAGGGTGGTCAGTGCTCAGTACTCGGGTTGCTGGGTGCTCAGTGCTCAGGGTGCACAGTGCTCAGTGCTCGGGGTGCTGGGTGCTCAGTTCTCGGGGTGCTCGGTGCTCAGTACTCGGGGTGCTGGGTGCTCAGTGCTCAGGGTGCTGGGTGCTCAGTACTCAGGGTGCTCAGTGCTCAAGGTGCTGGGTGCTCAGTGCTCGGGGTGCTCGGTTCTCAGTACTCGGGGTGCTGGGTGCTCAGTTCTTAGGGTGGTCAGTGCTCAGTACTCGGGGTGCTGGGTGCTCAGTGCTCAGGGTGCACAGTGCTCAGTGCTCGGGGTGCTGGGTGCTCAGTTCTCGGGGTGCTCGGTGCTCAGTACTCGGGGTGCTGGGTGCTCAGTGCTCAGGGTGCTGGGTGCTCAGTACTCAGGGTGCTCAGTGCTCAAGGTGCTGGGTGCTCAGTGCTCGGGGTGTTCGGTTCTCAGTACTCAGAGTGCTGGGTGCTCAGTGCTCAGGGTGCTGGATGCTCAGTGCTCAGAGTGCTGGATGCTCAGTACTCAGGGTGCTGGGTGCTAAGTGCTAGGGGTGCTGGGTGCACAGTACTCAGGGTGCTCCGTGCTCAGTACTCAGGGTGCTGGGTGCTCAGTGCTCGGGGTGCTCGGTGCTCAGTACTCAGGGTGCTGGGTGCTCAGTGCTCGGGGTGCTCCGTGCTCAGTACTCAGGGTGCTGGGTTCTCAGTGCTCAGGGTGCTTGGTGCTCAGTGCTCAGGGTGCTCGGTGCTCAGTACTCAGGGTGCTGGGTGCTCAGTGCTCGGGGTGCTGGGTGCTCAGTACTCAGGGTCCTGGGTGCTCAGTGCTCAGGGTGCTGGGTGCTCAGTGCTCGGGGTGCTGGGTGCTCAGTACTCAGGGTGCTGCGTGCTCAGTACTCCGGGTGCTGGGTGCTCAGTGCAAGGGGTGCTGCTTGCTCAGTGCTCAGGGTGCTGGGTGCTCAGTGCTTGGGCTGCTCAGTACTCAGTGCTCAGGATGCTGGGTGCTCAGTACTCAGGGTGCTGGGTGCTCAGTACTCAGGGTGCTGGGTGCTCAGTGCTCGGGGTGCTGGGTGCTTAGTGCTCAGGGTGATCGGTGCAAAGTGCTCATGGTGCTGGGTGCTCAGTCCTCCGGGTGCTCTGTGCTCAGGGTGATGGGTGCTCAGTGCTCGGGGTGCTCGGTGCTCAGTACTCAGGGTGCTGAGTGCTCAGTACTCAGGGTGCTGGGTGCTCAGTACTCAGGGTGCTGGGTCCTCAGTGCTCAGGGTGCTGGGTGCTCTGTTTCTCAGGGTGCTGGGTGCTCAGTGCTCGGGGTGCTGGGTGCTCAGGGCTGTGGTGCTGGGTGCTCAGTGCTCAGTGCTCAGGGTGCTGGGTGCTCAGTGCTCAGTGCTCAGGGTGCTGGTTGCTCAGTACTCAGGGTGCTGGGTGCTCAGTACTCAGGGTGCTGGGTGCTCAGTGCTCAGGGTGCTCTGTGCTCAGTACTCAGGATGCTGGGTGCTCAGTGCTCGGTGTGCTGCGTGCTCAGTGCTCAGCGTGCAGGGTGCTCAGTACTCAGGGTGCTGGGTGCTCAGTGCTCGGGGTGCTCGGTGCTCAGTACTCAAGGTGCTGGGTGCTCAGTGCTCAGGGTGCTGGGTGCTCAGTCCTCGGGGTGCTCCGTGCTCAGTGATCAGGGTGCTGGGTGCTCAGTACTCAGGGTGCTCGGTGCTCAGTACTCAGGGTTCTCAGTGCTCAGTACTCAGGGTGCTGGGTGCTCAGTGCTCAGGGTGGTGGGTGCTCAGTACTCAGAGTGCTCAGTGCTCAGTAATCGGGTTGCTTGCTGCTCAGTACTCAGGGTGCTCAGTGCTCAGTACTCGGGGTGCTGGGTGCTCAGTGCTCAGGGTGCTCAGTGCTCAGTGCTCGAGGTGCTGGGTGCTCAGTGCTCGGGGCGCTGGGTGATCAGTGCTCGGGGTGCTGGGTGCTCAGTACTCGGGGTGCTGGGTGCTCAGTGCTCAGGGTGCTCATTGCCCAGTACTCAGTGCTCAGGGTGCTCAGTGCTCAGTGCTCAGGGTGCTGGGTGTTCAGTACTCAGGGTGCTGGGTGCTCAGTACTCAGGGTGCTGGGTGCTCAGTGCTCATGGTGCTGGGTGCTCAGTACTCTGGGTGTTGGGTGCTCAGTACTCAGGGTGCTTTGTGCTCCGTGCTCAGGGTGCTGGGTGCTCAGTGCTCAGGGTGCTGGGTGCTCAGTGCTCAGGGTGCTGAGTGCTCAGTACTCAGGGTGCTTTGTGCTCCGTGCTCAGGGTGCTGGGTGCTCAGTGCTCAGGGTGCTGGGTGCTCAGTGCTCAGGGTGCTGGGTGCTCAGTGCTCGGGGTGCTGGGTGCTCAGTGCTAAGGGTGATCGGTGCTCAGTACTCAGGGTGCTGGGTGATCAGTACTCAGGGTGCTAGGTGCTCAGTCCTCAGGGTGCTCAGTGCTCAGGGTGCTGGGTGCTCAGTACTCAGGGTGCTCAGTGCTCAGTCCTCGGGGTGCTGGGTGCTCAGTACTCAGGGTGGTCAGTGCTCAGTACTCGGGGTGCTGGGTGCTCAGTGCTCAGTGTGCTCAGTGCTCAGTGCTCGGGGTGCTGGGTGCTCAGTGCTCGGGGCGCTGGGTGCTCAGTGCTCGGGGTGCTGGGTGCTCAGTACTCAGGGTGCTGTGTGCTCAGTGCTCAGTACTCTGCGTGCTGGGTGCTCAGTGCTCGGGGTGCTGGGTGCTCAGTACTCAGGGTGCTGTGTGCTCAGTGCTCAGTACTCTGCGTGCTGGGTGCTCAGTGCTCAGAGTGTTGGGTGCTCAGTACTCAGGGTGCTGGGTGCTCAGTGCTCAGTGCTCAGGGTGCTCAGTGCTCAGGGTGCTCAGGGCTCAGGGTGCTGGGTGCTCAGTACTCGGGGTGCTGGGTGCTCAGTGCTCAGTGCTCAGGGTGCTGGGTGCTCAGTGCTCAGTACTCAGCGTGCTGGGTGCTCTTTGCTCAGAGTGTTGGCTGCTCAGTACTCAGGGTGCTGGGTGCTCAGTGCTCAGTGCTCAGGGTGCTCAGTGCTCAGGGTGCTGGGGGCTCAGGGTGCTGGGTACTCAGTGCTCGGGGTGCTGGGTACTCAATGCTCAGGGGGCTGGGTGCTCAGTGCTCAGTGCTCAGTGTGCTGGGTCCTCAGTGCTCAGTGCTAAGGGTGCTGGGTGTTCAGTACTCAGGGTGCTGGGTGCTCAGTACTCAGGGTGCTGGGTGCTCAATGTTCAGGGTGCTGGGTCGTCAGTGCTTAGGGTGCTGGGTACTCAGTACTCAGGGTGCTGGGTGCTCAGTGCTCAGGGTGCTCATTCTCGGGGTGCTGGGTGCTCAGTACTAAGGGTGCTGGGTGCTCAGTACTCAGGGTGCTCAGTGCTCGGGGAGCTCGGTGCTCAGTACTCAGGGTGCTGGGTGCTCAGTGCTAGGGGTGCTCGGTGCTCAGTACTCAGGGTCCTCAGTGCTCAGTGCTCAGGGTGCTGGGTGCTCAGTACTCATGGTGCTCAGTGCTCAGTACTCGGGGTGCTGGGTGCTCAGTACTTAGGGTGGTCAGTGCTCAGTACTCGGGTTGCTGGGTGCTCAGTGCTCAGGGTGCACAGTGCTCAGTGCTCGGGGTGCTGGGTGCTCAGTTCTCGGGGTGCTCGGTGCTCAGTACTCGGGGTGCTGGGTGCTCAGTGCTCAGGGTGCTGGGTGCTCAGTACTCAGGGTGCTCAGTGCTCAAGGTGCTGGGTGCTCAGTGCTCGGGGTGCTCGGTTCTCAGTACTCGGGGTGCTGGGTGCTCAGTTCTTAGGGTGGTCAGTGCTCAGTACTCGGGGTGCTGGGTGCTCAGTGCTCAGGGTGCACAGTGCTCAGTGCTCGGGGTGCTGGGTGCTCAGTTCTCGGGGTGCTCGGTGCTCAGTACTCGGGGTGCTGGGTGCTCAGTGCTCAGGGTGCGGGGTGCTCAGTACTCAGGGTGCTCAGTGCTCAAGGTGCTGGGTGCTCAGTGCTCGGGGTGTTCGGTTCTCAGTACTCAGAGTGCTGGGTGCTCAGTGCTCAGGGTGCTGGATGCTCAGTGCTCAGAGTGCTGGATGCTCAGTACTCAGGGTGCTGGGTGCTAAGTGCTCGGGGTGCTGGGTGCACAGTACTCAGGGTGCTCCGTGCTCAGTACTCAGGGTGCTGGGTGCTCAGTGCTCGGGGTGCTCGGTGCTCAGTACTCAGGGTGCTGGGTGCTCAGTGCTCGGGGTGCTCCGTGCTCAGTACTCAGGGTGCTGGGTTCTCAGTGCTCAGGGTGCTTGGTGCTCAGTGCTCAGGGTGCTCGGTGCTCAGTACTCAGGGTGCTGGGTGCTCAGTGCTCGGGGTGCTGGGTGCTCAGTACTCAGGGTCCTGGGTGCTCAGTGCTCAGGGTGCTGGGTGCTCAGTGCTCGGGGTGCTGGGTGCTC
Organism: Microtus oregoni; assembly: GCF_018167655.1. Classification (NCBI taxonomy): domain Eukaryota; kingdom Metazoa; phylum Chordata; class Mammalia; order Rodentia; family Cricetidae; genus Microtus; species Microtus oregoni. The sequence continues at coordinate 9,006,779 of NW_024543811.1, read as the reverse complement.
AGTACTCAGGGTGCTGCGTGCTCAGTACTCCGGGTGCTGGGTGCTCAGTGCAAGGGGTGCTGCTTGCTCAGTGCTCAGGGTGCTGGGTGCTCAGTGCTTGGGCTGCTCAGTACTCAGTGCTCAGGATGCTGGGTGCTCAGTACTCAGGGTGCTGGGTGCTCAGTTCTCAGGGTGCTGGGTGCACAGTGCTCGTGGGTTCTCGTTGCTCAGTGCTCAGGGTGCTGGGTGCACAGTGCTCGTTGGTTCTCGTTGCTCAGTGCTCGGGGTGCTGGGTGCTCAGAGCTCGGGGTGCTGGGTGCTCAGTGCTCGGGGTGCTGGGTGCTCAGTACTCAGGGTGCTGGGTGTTCAGTGCTCGGGGTGCTGGGTGCACAGTGCTCGGGCTGCTGGGTGCTCAGTACTCGGGGTGCTGGGTGCTCAGTGCTCAGGGTGCTGGGTCTCAGTGCACGGGGTACTGGGTACTCAGTGCTCAGTACACAGCGTGCTGAGTGCTCAGTGCTCGGGGTGCTGGGTGCTCAGTGCTCAGTACTCAGGGTGCTGGGTGCTCAGTGCTCGGGGTGCTGGGTGCTCAGTGCTCAGGTTGCTGGGTGCTCAGTACTCAGGGTGCTGGGTGCTCGGTACTCAGGGTGCTAAGAGCTCAGGGTGCTCAGTGCTCGGGGTGCTGGGTGCTCAGTTCTCTGGGTGCTCGGTGCTCAGTACTCAGGGTTCTCAGTGCTCAGTGCTCAGGGTGCTGGGTGCTCAGTACTCAGGGTTCTCAGTGCTCAGTACTCGGGGTGCTGGGTGCTCAGTACTCAGGGTGCTCAGTGCTCAGTACTCGGGGTGCTGGGTGCTCAGTGCTCGGGGTGCTGGGTGCTCAGTACTCAGGGTGCTGTGTGCTCAGTGCTCAGTACTCTGCGTGCTGGGTGCTCAGTGCTCAGAGTGTTGGGTGCTCAGTACTCAGGGTGCTGGGTGCTCAGTGCTCAGTGCTCAGGGTGCTCAGTGCTCAGGGTGCTCAGGGCTCAGGGTGCTGGGTGCTCAGTACTCGGGGTGCTGGGTGCTCAGTGCTCAGTGCTCAGGGTGCTGGGTGCTCAGTGCTCAGTACTCAGCGTGCTGGGTGCTCTTTGCTCAGAGTGTTGGCTGCTCAGTACTCAGGGTGCTGGGTGCTCAGTGCTCAGTGCTCAGGGTGCTCAGTGCTCAGGGTGCTGGGGGCTCAGGGTGCTGGGTACTCAGTGCTCGGGGTGCTGGGTACTCAGTGCTCAGGGGGCTGGGTGCTCAGTGCTCAGTGCTCAGGGTGCTGGGTCCTCAGTGCTCAGTGCTAAGGGTGCTGGGTGTTCAGTACTCAGGGTGCTGGGTGCTCAGTACTCAGGGTGCTGGGTGCTCAATGTTCAGGGTGCTGGGTCGTCAGTGCTTAGGGTGCTGGGTACTCAGTACTCAGGGTGCTGGGTGCTCAGTGCTCAGGGTGCTCATTCTCGGGGTGCTGGGTGCTCAGTACTAAGGGTGCTGGGTGCTCAGTACTCAGGGTGCTCAGTGCTCGGGGAGCTCGGTGCTCAGTACTCAGGGTGCTGGGTGCTCAGTGCTCGGGGTGCTCGGTGCTCAGTACTCAGGGTCCTCAGTGCTCAGTGCTCAGGGTGCTGGGTGCTCAGTACTCATGGTGCTCAGTGCTCAGTACTCGGGGTGCTGGGTGCTCAGTACTTAGGGTGGTCAGTGCTCAGTACTCGGGTTGCTGGGTGCTCAGTGCTCAGGGTGCACAGTGCTCAGTGCTCGGGGTGCTGGGTGCTCAGTTCTCGGGGTGCTCGGTGCTCAGTACTCGGGGTGCTGGGTGCTCAGTGCTCAGGGTACTGGGTGCTCAGTACTCAGGGTGCTCAGTGCTCAAGGTGCTGGGTGCTCAGTGCTCGGGGTGCTCGGTTCTCAGTACTCGGGGTGCTGGGTGCTCAGTTCTTAGGGTGGTCAGTGCTCAGTACTCGGGGTGCTGGGTGCTCAGTGCTCAGGGTGCACAGTGCTCAGTGCTCGGGGTGCTGGGTGCTCAGTTCTCGGGGTGCTCGGTGCTCAGTACTCGGGGTGCTGGGTGCTCAGTGCTCAGGGTGCTGGGTGCTCAGTACTCAGGGTGCTCAGTGCTCAAGGTGCTGGGTGCTCAGTGCTCGGGGTGTTCGGTTCTCAGTACTCAGAGTGCTGGGTGCTCAGTGCTCAGGGTGCTGGATGCTCAGTGCTCAGAGTGCTGGATGCTCAGTACTCAGGGTGCTGGGTGCTAAGTGCTCGGGGTGCTGGGTGCACAGTACTCAGGGTGCTCCGTGCTCAGTACTCAGGGTGCTGGGTGCTCAGTGCTCGGGGTGCTCGGTGCTCAGTACTCAGGGTGCTGGGTGCTCAGTGCTCGGGGTGCTCCGTGCTCAGTACTCAGGGTGCTGGGTTCTCAGTGCTCAGGGTGCTTGGTGCTCAGTGCTCAGGGTGCTCGGTGCTCAGTACTCAGGGTGCTGGGTGCTCAGTGCTCGGGGTGCTGGGTGCTCAGTACTCAGGGTCCTGGGTGCTCAGTGCTCAGGGTGCTGGGTGCTCAGTGCTCGGGGTGCTGGGTGCTCAGTACTCAGGGTGCTGCGTGCTCAGTACTCCGGGTGCTGGGTGCTCAGTGCAAGGGGTGCTGCTTGCTCAGTGCTCAGGGTGCTGGGTGCTCAGTGCTTGGGCTGCTCAGTACTCAGTGCTCAGGATGCTGGGTGCTCAGTACTCAGGGTGCTGGGTGCTCAGTTCTCAGGGTGCTGGGTGCACAGTGCTCGTGGGTTCTCGTTGCTCAGTGCTCAGGGTGCTGGGTGCACAGTGCTCGTGGGTTCTCGTTGCTCAGTGCTCGGGGTGCTGGGTGCTCAGAGCTCGGGGTGCTGGGTGCTCAGTGCTCGGGGTGCTGGGTGCTCAGTACTCAGGGTGCTGGGTGTTCAGTGCTCGGGGTGCTGGGTGCACAGTGCTCGGGCTGCTGGGTGCTCAGTACTCGGGGTGCTGGGTGCTCAGTGCTCAGGGTGCTGGGTCTCAGTGCACGGGGTACTGGGTACTCAGTGCTCAGTACACAGCGTGCTGAGTGCTCAGTGCTCGGGGTGCTGGGTGCTCAGTGCTCAGTACTCAGGGTGCTGGGTGATCAGTGCTCGGGGTGCTGGGTGCTCAGTGCTCAGGTTGCTGGGTGCTCAGTACTCAGGGTGCTGGGTGCTCAGTACTCAGGGTGCAAAGAGCTCAGGGTGCTCAGTGCTCGGGGTGCTGGGTGCTCAGTTCTCTGGGTGCTCGGTGCTCAGTACTCAGGGTTCTCAGTGCTCAGTGCTCAGGGTGCTGGGTACTCAGTGCTCAGGGTGCTCATTCTCGGGGTGCTGGGTTCTCAGTACTCAGGGTGCTGGGTGCTCAGTACTAAGGGTGCTGGGTGCTCAGTACTCAGGGTGCTCAGTGCTCGGGGAGCTCGGTGCTCAGTACTCAGGGTGCTGGGTGCTCAGTGCTCGGGGTGCTCGGTGCTCAGTACTCAGGGTCCTCAGTGCTCAGTGCTCAGGGTGCTGGGTGCTCAGTACTCATGGTGCTCAGTGCTCAGTACTCGGGGTGCTGGGTGCTCAGTACTTAGGGTGGTCAGTGCTCAGTACTCGGGTTGCTGGGTGCTCAGTGCTCAGGGTGCACAGTGCTCAGTGCTCGGGGTGCTGGGTGCTCAGTTCTCGGGGTGCTCGGTGCTCAGTACTCGGGGTGCTGGGTGCTCAGTGCTCAGGGTACTGGGTGCTCAGTACTCAGGGTGCTCAGTGCTCAAGGTGCTGGGTGCTCAGTGCTCGGGGTGCTCGGTTCTCAGTACTCGGGGTGCTGGGTGCTCAGTTCTTAGGGTGGTCAGTGCTCAGTACTCGGGGTGCTGGGTGCTCAGTGCTCAGGGTGCACAGTGCTCAGTGCTCGGGGTGCTGGGTGCTCAGTTCTCGGGGTGCTCGGTGCTCAGTACTCGGGGTGCTGGGTGCTCAGTGCTCAGGGTGCTGGGTGCTCAGTACTCAGGGTGCTCAGTGCTCAAGGTGCTGGGTGCTCAGTGCTCGGGGTGTTCGGTTCTCAGTACTCAGAGTGCTGGGTGCTCAGTGCTCAGGGTGCTGGATGCTCAGTGCTCAGAGTGCTGGATGCTCAGTACTCAGGGTGCTGGGTGCTAAGTGCTCGGGGTGCTGGGTGCACAGTACTCAGGGTGCTCCGTGCTCAGTACTCAGGGTGCTGGGTGCTCAGTGCTCGGGGTGCTCGGTGCTCAGTACTCAGGGTGCTGGGTGCTCAGTGCTCGGGGTGCTCCGTGCTCAGTACTCAGGGTGCTGGGTTCTCAGTGCTCAGGGTGCTTGGTGCTCAGTGCTCAGGGTGCTCGGTGCTCAGTACTCAGGGTGCTGGGTGCTCAGTGCTCGGGGTGCTGGGTGCTCAGTACTCAGGGTCCTGGGTGCTCAGTGCTCGGGGTGCTGGGTGCTCACTACTCAGGGTGCTGGGTGCTTAGTGCTCAGGGTGATCGGTGCAAAGTGCTCATGGTGCTGGGTGCTCAGTCCTCCGGGTGCTCTGTGCTCAGGGTGATGGGTGCTCAGTGCTCGGGGTGCTCGGTGCTCAGTACTCAGGGTGCTGAGTGCTCAGTACTCAGGGTGCTGGGTGCTCAGTACTCAGGGTGCTGGGTCCTCAGTGCTCAGGGTGCTGGGTGCTCTGTTTCTCAGGGTGCTGGGTGCTCAGTGCTCGGGGTGCTGGGTGCTCAGGGCTGTGGTGCTGGGTGCTCAGTGCTCAGTGCTCAGGGTGCTGGGTGCTCAGTGCTCAGTGCTCAGGGTGCTGGTTGCTCAGTACTCAGGGTGCTGGGTGCTCAGTACTCAGGGTGCTGGGTGCTCAGTGCTCAGGGTGCTCTGTGCTCAGTACTCAGGATGCTGGGTGCTCAGTGCTCGGTGTGCTGCGTGCTCAGTGCTCAGCGTGCAGGGTGCTCAGTACTCAGGGTGCTGGGTGCTCAGTGCTCGGGGTGCTCGGTGCTCAGTACTCAAGGTGCTGGGTGCTCAGTGCTCAGGGTGCTGGGTGCTCAGTCCTCGGGGTGCTCCGTGCTCAGTGATCAGGGTGCTGGGTGCTCAGTACTCAGGGTGCTCGGTGCTCAGTACTCAGGGTTCTCAGTGCTCAGTACTCAGGGTGCTGGGTGCTCAGTGCTCAGGGTGGTGGGTGCTCAGTACTCAGAGTGCTCAGTGCTCAGTAATCGGGTTGCTTGCTGCTCAGTACTCAGGGTGCTCAGTGCTCAGTACTCGGGGTGCTGGGTGCTCAGTGCTCAGGGTGCTCAGTGCTCAGTGCTCGAGGTGCTGGGTGCTCAGTGCTCGGGGCGCTGGGTGATCAGTGCTCGGGGTGCTGGGTGCTCAGTACTCGGGGTGCTGGGTGCTCAGTGCTCAGGGTGCTCATTGCCCAGTACTCAGTGCTCAGGGTGCTCAGTGCTCAGTGCTCAGGGTGCTGGGTGTTCAGTACTCAGGGTGCTGGGTGCTCAGTACTCAGGGTGCTGGGTGCTCAGTGCTCATGGTGCTGGGTGCTCAGTACTCTGGGTGTTGGGTGCTCAGTACTCAGGGTGCTTTGTGCTCCGTGCTCAGGGTGCTGGGTGCTCAGTGCTCAGGGTGCTGGGTGCTCAGTGCTCAGGGTGCTGAGTGCTCAGTACTCAGGGTGCTTTGTGCTCCGTGCTCAGGGTGCTGGGTGCTCAGTGCTCAGGGTGCTGGGTGCTCAGTGCTCAGGGTGCTGGGTGCTCAGTGCTCGGGGTGCTGGGTGCTCAGTGCTAAGGGTGATCGGTGCTCAGTACTCAGGGTGCTGGGTGATCAGTACTCAGGGTGCTAGGTGCTCAGTCCTCAGGGTGCTCAGTGCTCAGGGTGCTGGGTGCTCAGTACTCAGGGTGCTCAGTGCTCAGTCCTCGGGGTGCTGGGTGCTCAGTACTCAGGGTGGTCAGTGCTCAGTACTCGGGGTGCTGGGTGCTCAGTGCTCAGTGTGCTCAGTGCTCAGTGCTCGGGGTGCTGGGTGCTCAGTGCTCGGGGCGCTGGGTGCTCAGTGCTCGGGGTGCTGGGTGCTCAGTACTCAGGGTGCTGTGTGCTCAGTGCTCAGTACTCTGCGTGCTGGGTGCTCAGTGCTCGGGGTGCTGGGTGCTCAGTACTCAGGGTGCTGTGTGCTCAGTGCTCAGTACTCTGCGTGCTGGGTGCTCAGTGCTCAGAGTGTTGGGTGCTCAGTACTCAGGGTGCTGGGTGCTCAGTGCTCAGTGCTCAGGGTGCTCAGTGCTCAGGGTGCTCAGGGCTCAGGGTGCTGGGTGCTCAGTACTCGGGGTGCTGGGTGCTCAGTGCTCAGTGCTCAGGGTGCTGGGTGCTCAGTGCTCAGTACTCAGCGTGCTGGGTGCTCTTTGCTCAGAGTGTTGGCTGCTCAGTACTCAGGGTGCTGGGTGCTCAGTGCTCAGTGCTCAGGGTGCTCAGTGCTCAGGGTGCTGGGGGCTCAGGGTGCTGGGTACTCAGTGCTCGGGGTGCTGGGTACTCAATGCTCAGGGGGCTGGGTGCTCAGTGCTCAGTGCTCAGTGTGCTGGGTCCTCAGTGCTCAGTGCTAAGGGTGCTGGGTGTTCAGTACTCAGGGTGCTGGGTGCTCAGTACTCAGGGTGCTGGGTGCTCAATGTTCAGGGTGCTGGGTCGTCAGTGCTTAGGGTGCTGGGTACTCAGTACTCAGGGTGCTGGGTGCTCAGTGCTCAGGGTGCTCATTCTCGGGGTGCTGGGTGCTCAGTACTAAGGGTGCTGGGTGCTCAGTACTCAGGGTGCTCAGTGCTCGGGGAGCTCGGTGCTCAGTACTCAGGGTGCTGGGTGCTCAGTGCTAGGGGTGCTCGGTGCTCAGTACTCAGGGTCCTCAGTGCTCAGTGCTCAGGGTGCTGGGTGCTCAGTACTCATGGTGCTCAGTGCTCAGTACTCGGGGTGCTGGGTGCTCAGTACTTAGGGTGGTCAGTGCTCAGTACTCGGGTTGCTGGGTGCTCAGTGCTCAGGGTGCACAGTGCTCAGTGCTCAGGGTGCTGGGTGCTCAGTGCTCAGGGTGCTGAGTGCTCAGTACTCAGGGTGCTTTGTGCTCCGTGCTCAGGGTGCTGGGTGCTCAGTGCTCAGGGTGCTGGGTGCTCAGTGCTCAGGGTGCTGGGTGCTCAGTGCTCGGGGTGCTGGGTGCTCAGTGCTAAGGGTGATCGGTGCTCAGTACTCAGGGTGCTGGGTGATCAGTACTCAGGGTGCTAGGTGCTCAGTCCTCAGGGTGCTCAGTGCTCAGGGTGCTGGGTGCTCAGTACTCAGGGTGCTCAGTGCTCAGTCCTCGGGGTGCTGGGTGCTCAGTACTCAGGGTGGTCAGTGCTCAGTACTCGGGGTGCTGGGTGCTCAGTGCTCAGTGTGCTCAGTGCTCAGTGCTCGGGGTGCTGGGTGCTCAGTGCTCGGGGCGCTGGGTGCTCAGTGCTCGGGGTGCTGGGTGCTCAGTACTCAGGGTGCTGTGTGCTCAGTGCTCAGTACTCTGCGTGCTGGGTGCTCAGTGCTCGGGGTGCTGGGTGCTCAGTACTCAGGGTGCTGTGTGCTCAGTGCTCAGTACTCTGCGTGCTGGGTGCTCAGTGCTCAGAGTGTTGGGTGCTCAGTACTCAGGGTGCTGGGTGCTCAGTGCTCAGTGCTCAGGGTGCTCAGTGCTCAGGGTGCTCAGGGCTCAGGGTGCTGGGTGCTCAGTACTCGGGGTGCTGGGTGCTCAGTGCTCAGTGCTCAGGGTGCTGGGTGCTCAGTGCTCAGTACTCAGCGTGCTGGGTGCTCTTTGCTCAGAGTGTTGGCTGCTCAGTACTCAGGGTGCTGGGTGCTCAGTGCTCAGTGCTCAGGGTGCTCAGTGCTCAGGGTGCTGGGGGCTCAGGGTGCTGGGTACTCAGTGCTCGGGGTGCTGGGTACTCAATGCTCAGGGGGCTGGGTGCTCAGTGCTCAGTGCTCAGTGTGCTGGGTCCTCAGTGCTCAGTGCTAAGGGTGCTGGGTGTTCAGTACTCAGGGTGCTGGGTGCTCAGTACTCAGGGTGCTGGGTGCTCAATGTTCAGGGTGCTGGGTCGTCAGTGCTTAGGGTGCTGGGTACTCAGTACTCAGGGTGCTGGGTGCTCAGTGCTCAGGGTGCTCATTCTCGGGGTGCTGGGTGCTCAGTACTAAGGGTGCTGGGTGCTCAGTACTCAGGGTGCTCAGTGCTCGGGGAGCTCGGTGCTCAGTACTCAGGGTGCTGGGTGCTCAGTGCTAGGGGTGCTCGGTGCTCAGTACTCAGGGTCCTCAGTGCTCAGTGCTCAGGGTGCTGGGTGCTCAGTACTCATGGTGCTCAGTGCTCAGTACTCGGGGTGCTGGGTGCTCAGTACTTAGGGTGGTCAGTGCTCAGTACTCGGGTTGCTGGGTGCTCAGTGCTCAGGGTGCACAGTGCTCAGTGCTCGGGGTGCTGGGTGCTCAGTTCTCGGGGTGCTCGGTGCTCAGTACTCGGGGTGCTGGGTGCTCAGTGCTCAGGGTGCTGGGTGCTCAGTACTCAGGGTGCTCAGTGCTCAAGGTGCTGGGTGCTCAGTGCTCGGGGTGCTCGGTTCTCAGTACTCGGGGTGCTGGGTGCTCAGTTCTTAGGGTGGTCAGTGCTCAGTACTCGGGGTGCTGGGTGCTCAGTGCTCAGGGTGCACAGTGCTCAGTGCTCGGGGTGCTGGGTGCTCAGTTCTCGGGGTGCTCGGTGCTCAGTACTCGGGGTGCTGGGTGCTCAGTGCTCAGGGTGCGGGGTGCTCAGTACTCAGGGTGCTCAGTGCTCAAGGTGCTGGGTGCTCAGTGCTCGGGGTGTTCGGTTCTCAGTACTCAGAGTGCTGGGTGCTCAGTGCTCAGGGTGCTGGATGCTCAGTGCTCAGAGTGCTGGATGCTCAGTACTCAGGGTGCTGGGTGCTAAGTGCTCGGGGTGCTGGGTGCACAGTACTCAGGGTGCTCCGTGCTCAGTACTCAGGGTGCTGGGTGCTCAGTGCTCGGGGTGCTCGGTGCTCAGTACTCAGGGTGCTGGGTGCTCAGTGCTCGGGGTGCTCCGTGCTCAGTACTCAGGGTGCTGGGTTCTCAGTGCTCAGGGTGCTTGGTGCTCAGTGCTCAGGGTGCTCGGTGCTCAGTACTCAGGGTGCTGGGTGCTCAGTGCTCGGGGTGCTGGGTGCTCAGTACTCAGGGTCCTGGGTGCTCAGTGCTCAGGGTGCTGGGTGCTCAGTGCTCGGGGTGCTGGGTGCTCAGTACTCAGGGTGCTGCGTGCTCAGTACTCCGGGTGCTGGGTGCTCAGTGCAAGGGGTGCTGCTTGCTCAGTGCTCAGGGTGCTGGGTGCTCAGTGCTTGGGCTGCTCAGTACTCAGTGCTCAGGATGCTGGGTGCTCAGTACTCAGGGTGCTGGGTGCTCAGTTCTCAGGGTGCTGGGTGCACAGTGCTCGTGGGTTCTCGTTGCTCAGTGCTCAGGGTGCTGGGTGCACAGTGCTCGTGGGTTCTCGTTGCTCAGTGCTCGGGGTGCTGGGTGCTCAGAGCTCGGGGTGCTGGGTGCTCAGTGCTCGGGGTGCTGGGTGCTCAGTACTCAGGGTGCTGGGTGTTCAGTGCTCGGGGTGCTGGGTGCACAGTGCTCGGGCTGCTGGGTGCTCAGTACTCGGGGTGCTGGGTGCTCAGTGCTCAGGGTGCTGGGTCTCAGTGCACGGGGTACTGGGTACTCAGTGCTCAGTACACAGCGTGCTGAGTGCTCAGTGCTCGGGGTGCTGGGTGCTCAGTGCTCAGTACTCAGGGTGCTGGGTGCTCAGTGCTCGGGGTGCTGGGTGCTCAGTGCTCAGGTTGCTGGGTGCTCAGTACTCAGGGTGCTGGGTGCTCGGTACTCAGGGTGCTAAGAGCTCAGGGTGCTCAGTGCTCGGGGTGCTGGGTGCTCAGTTCTCTGGGTGCTCGGTGCTCAGTACTCAGGGTTCTCAGTGCTCAGTGCTCAGGGTGCTGGGTGCTCAGTACTCAGGGTTCTCAGTGCTCAGTACTCGGGGTGCTGGGTGCTCAGTACTCAGGGTGCTCAGTGCTCAGTACTCGGGGTGCTGGGTGCTCAGTGCTCGGGGTGCTGGGTGCTCAGTACTCAGGGTGCTGTGTGCTCAGTGCTCAGTACTCTGCGTGCTGGGTGCTCAGTGCTCAGAGTGTTGGGTGCTCAGTACTCAGGGTGCTGGGTGCTCAGTGCTCAGTGCTCAGGGTGCTCAGTGCTCAGGGTGCTCAGGGCTCAGGGTGCTGGGTGCTCAGTACTCGGGGTGCTGGGTGCTCAGTGCTCAGTGCTCAGGGTGCTGGGTGCTCAGTGCTCAGTACTCAGCGTGCTGGGTGCTCTTTGCTCAGAGTGTTGGCTGCTCAGTACTCAGGGTGCTGGGTGCTCAGTGCTCAGTGCTCAGGGTGCTCAGTGCTCAGGGTGCTGGGGGCTCAGGGTGCTGGGTACTCAGTGCTCGGGGTGCTGGGTACTCAGTGCTCAGGGGGCTGGGTGCTCAGTGCTCAGTGCTCAGGGTGCTGGGTCCTCAGTGCTCAGTGCTAAGGGTGCTGGGTGTTCAGTACTCAGGGTGCTGGGTGCTCAGTACTCAGGGTGCTGGGTGCTCAATGTTCAGGGTGCTGGGTCGTCAGTGCTTAGGGTGCTGGGTACTCAGTACTCAGGGTGCTGGGTGCTCAGTGCTCAGGGTGCTCATTCTCGGGGTGCTGGGTGCTCAGTACTAAGGGTGCTGGGTGCTCAGTACTCAGGGTGCTCAGTGCTCGGGGAGCTCGGTGCTCAGTACTCAGGGTGCTGGGTGCTCAGTGCTCGGGGTGCTCGGTGCTCAGTACTCAGGGTCCTCAGTGCTCAGTGCTCAGGGTGCTGGGTGCTCAGTACTCATGGTGCTCAGTGCTCAGTACTCGGGGTGCTGGGTGCTCAGTACTTAGGGTGGTCAGTGCTCAGTACTCGGGTTGCTGGGTGCTCAGTGCTCAGGGTGCACAGTGCTCAGTGCTCGGGGTGCTGGGTGCTCAGTTCTCGGGGTGCTCGGTGCTCAGTACTCGGGGTGCTGGGTGCTCAGTGCTCAGGGTACTGGGTGCTCAGTACTCAGGGTGCTCAGTGCTCAAGGTGCTGGGTGCTCAGTGCTCGGGGTGCTCGGTTCTCAGTACTCGGGGTGCTGGGTGCTCAGTTCTTAGGGTGGTCAGTGCTCAGTACTCGGGGTGCTGGGTGCTCAGTGCTCAGGGTGCACAGTGCTCAGTGCTCGGGGTGCTGGGTGCTCAGTTCTCGGGGTGCTCGGTGCTCAGTACTCGGGGTGCTGGGTGCTCAGTGCTCAGGGTGCTGGGTGCTCAGTACTCAGGGTGCTCAGTGCTCAAGGTGCTGGGTGCTCAGTGCTCGGGGTGTTCGGTTCTCAGTACTCAGAGTGCTGGGTGCTCAGTGCTCAGGGTGCTGGATGCTCAGTGCTCAGAGTGCTGGATGCTCAGTACTCAGGGTGCTGGGTGCTAAGTGCTCGGGGTGCTGGGTGCACAGTACTCAGGGTGCTCCGTGCTCAGTACTCAGGGTGCTGGGTGCTCAGTGCTCGGGGTGCTCGGTGCTCAGTACTCAGGGTGCTGGGTGCTCAGTGCTCGGGGTGCTCCGTGCTCAGTACTCAGGGTGCTGGGTTCTCAGTGCTCAGGGTGCTTGGTGCTCAGTGCTCAGGGTGCTCGGTGCTCAGTACTCAGGGTGCTGGGTGCTCAGTGCTCGGGGTGCTGGGTGCTCAGTACTCAGGGTCCTGGGTGCTCAGTGCTCAGGGTGCTGGGTGCTCAGTGCTCGGGGTGCTGGGTGCTCAGTACTCAGGGTGCTGCGTGCTCAGTACTCCGGGTGCTGGGTGCTCAGTGCAAGGGGTGCTGCTTGCTCAGTGCTCAGGGTGCTGGGTGCTCAGTGCTTGGGCTGCTCAGTACTCAGTGCTCAGGATGCTGGGTGCTCAGTACTCAGGGTGCTGGGTGCTCAGTTCTCAGGGTGCTGGGTGCACAGTGCTCGTGGGTTCTCGTTGCTCAGTGCTCAGGGTGCTGGGTGCACAGTGCTCGTGGGTTCTCGTTGCTCAGTGCTCGGGGTGCTGGGTGCTCAGAGCTCGGGGTGCTGGGTGCTCAGTGCTCGGGGTGCTGGGTGCTCAGTACTCAGGGTGCTGGGTGTTCAGTGCTCGGGGTGCTGGGTGCACAGTGCTCGGGCTGCTGGGTGCTCAGTACTCGGGGTGCTGGGTGCTCAGTGCTCAGGGTGCTGGGTCTCAGTGCACGGGGTACTGGGTACTCAGTGCTCAGTACACAGCGTGCTGAGTGCTCAGTGCTCGGGGTGCTGGGTGCTCAGTGCTCAGTACTCAGGGTGCTGGGTGATCAGTGCTCGGGGTGCTGGGTGCTCAGTGCTCAGGTTGCTGGGTGCTCAGTACTCAGGGTGCTGGGTGCTCAGTACTCAGGGTGCAAAGAGCTCAGGGTGCTCAGTGCTCGGGGTGCTGGGTGCTCAGTTCTCTGGGTGCTCGGTGCTCAGTACTCAGGGTTCTCAGTGCTCAGTGCTCAGGGTGCTGGGTACTCAGTGCTCAGGGTGCTCATTCTCGGGGTGCTGGGTTCTCAGTACTCAGGGTGCTGGGTGCTCAGTACTAAGGGTGCTGGGTGCTCAGTACTCAGGGTGCTCAGTGCTCGGGGAGCTCGGTGCTCAGTACTCAGGGTACTGGGTGCTCAGTGCTCGGGGTGCTCGGTGCTCAGTACTCAGGGTCCTCAGTGCTCAGTGCTCAGGGTGCTGGGTGCTCAGTACTCATGGTGCTCAGTGCTCAGTACTCGGGGTGCTGGGTGCTCAGTACTTAGGGTGGTCAGTGCTCAGTACTCGGGTTGCTGGGTGCTCAGTGCTCAGGGTGCACAGTGCTCAGTGCTCGGGGTGCTGGGTGCTCAGTTCTCGGGGTGCTCGGTGCTCAGTACTCGGGGTGCTGGGTGCTCAGTGCTCAGGGTACTGGGTGCTCAGTACTCAGGGTGCTCAGTGCTCAAGGTGCTGGGTGCTCAGTGCTCGGGGTGCTCGGTTCTCAGTACTCGGGGTGCTGGGTGCTCAGTTCTTAGGGTGGTCAGTGCTCAGTACTCGGGGTGCTGGGTGCTCAGTGCTCAGGGTGCACAGTGCTCAGTGCTCGGGGTGCTGGGTGCTCAGTTCTCGGGGTGCTCGGTGCTCAGTACTCGGGGTGCTGGGTGCTCAGTGCTCAGGGTGCTGGGTGCTCAGTACTCAGGGTGCTCAGTGCTCAAGGTGCTGGGTGCTCAGTGCTCGGGGTGTTCGGTTCTCAGTACTCAGAGTGCTGGGTGCTCAGTGCTCAGGGTGCTGGATGCTCAGTGCTCAGAGTGCTGGATGCTCAGTACTCAGGGTGCTGGGTGCTAAGTGCTCGGGGTGCTGGGTGCACAGTACTCAGGGTGCTCCGTGCTCAGTACTCAGGGTGCTGGGTGCTCAGTGCTCGGGGTGCTCGGTGCTCAGTACTCAGGGTGCTGGGTGCTCAGTGCTCGGGGTGCTCCGTGCTCAGTACTCAGGGTGCTGGGTTCTCAGTGCTCAGGGTGCTTGGTGCTCAGTGCTCAGGGTGCTCGGTGCTCAGTACTCAGGGTGCTGGGTGCTCAGTGCTCGGGGTGCTGGGTGCTCAGTACTCAGGGTCCTGGGTGCTCAGTGCTCAGGGTGCTGGGTGCTCAGTGCTCGGGGTGCTGGGTGCTCAGTACTCAGGGTGCTGCGTGCTCAGTACTCCGGGTGCTGGGTGCTCAGTGCAAGGGGTGCTGCTTGCTCAGTGCTCAGGGTGCTGGGTGCTCAGTGCTTGGGCTGCTCAGTACTCAGTGCTCAGGATGCTGGGTGCTCAGTTCTCAGGGTGCTGGGTGCACAGTGCTCGTGGGTTCTCGTTGCTCAGTGCTCAGGGTGCTGGGTGCACAGTGCTCGTGGGTTCTCGTTGCTCAGTGCTCGGGGTGCTGGGTGCTCAGAGCTCGGGGTGCTGGGTGCTCAGTGCTCGGGGTGCTGGGTGCTCAGTACTCAGGGTGCTGGGTGTTCAGTGCTCGGGGTGCTGGGTGCACAGTGCTCGGGCTGCTGGGTGCTCAGTACTCGGGGTGCTGGGTGCTCAGTGCTCAGGGTGCTGGGTCTCAGTGCACGGGGTACTGGGTACTCAGTGCTCAGTACACAGCGTGCTGAGTGCTCAGTGCTCGGGGTGCTGGGTGCTCAGTGCTCAGTACTCAGGGTGCTGGGTGATCAGTGCTCGGGGTGCTGGGTGCTCAGTGCTCAGGTTGCTGGGTGCTCAGTACTCAGGGTGCTGGGTGCTCAGTACTCAGGGTGCTAAGAGCTCAGGGTGCTCAGTGCTCGGGGTGCTGGGTGCTCAGTTCTCTGGGTGCTCGGTGCTCAGTACTCAGGGTTCTCAGTGCTCAGTGCTCAGGGTGCTGGGTACTCAGTGCTCAGGGTGCTCATTCTCGGGGTGCTGGGTTCTCAGTACTCAGGGTGCTGGGTGCTCAGTACTCAGGGTGCTCAGTGCTCGGGGAGCTCGGTGCTCTATACTCAGGGTGCTGGGTGCTCAGTGCTCGGGGTGCTCGTTGCTCAGTACTCAGGGTTCTCAGTGCTCAGTGCTCAGGGTGCTGGGTGCTCAGTACTCATGGTGCTCAGTGCTCAGTGCTCGGGGTGCTGGGTGCTCAGTGCTCAGGGTGCTGGGTGCTCAGTGCTCGGGGTGCTCGGTGCTCAGTACTCAGGGTGCTGGGTGCTCAGTACTCAGGGTGCTGGGTGCTCAGTGCTCAGGGTGCTGGGTGCTCCGTACTCAGGGTGCTGGGTACTCAGTACTCTGGGTGCTAAGAGCTCAGGGTGCTCAGTGCTCGGGGTGCTGGATGCTCAGTGCTCAGTGCACAGGGTGCTGGGTGCTCAGTCCTCGGGGTGCTGGGTGCTCAGTTCTCTGGGTGCTCAGTGCTCAGTACTCAGGGTGCTGGGTGCTCAGTGCTCAGGGTGCTGGGTGCTCAGTACTCAGGGAGCTCAGTGCTCGGGGTGCAGGGTGCTCAGTACTCAGGTTGCTGGGTGCTCAGTACTCAGGGTGCTCAGTACTCAGGGTGCTGGGTGCTCAGTGCTCGGGGTGCTGGGTGCTCAGTACTCAGGGTGCTGGGTGCTCAGTCCTCAGGGTGCTGGGTGCTCAGTGCTCGGGGTGCTGGGTGCTCATTCTCGGGGTGCTGGGTGCTCAGTACTCAGGGTGCTGGGTGCTCAGTGCTCGGGGTGCTCGGTGCTCAGTACACAGGGTGCTGGGTGCTCAGTGCTCGGGGTGCTGGGTGCTCAGTACTCAGCGTGCAGGGTGCTCAGTGCTCAGAGTGTTGGGTGCTCAGTACTCAGGGTGCTGGGTGCTCATTGCTCAGTGCTCAGGGTTCTCAGTGCTCAGGGTGCTGGGTGCTCAGGGTGCTGGGTGCTCAGTGCTCAGTGCTCAGGGTGCTGGGTGCTCAGTGCTCAGTGCTGTGGGTGCTGGGTGTTCAGTACTCAGGGTGCTGGGTGCTCAGTATTCGGGGTGCTGGGTGCTCAGTGCTCAGGGTGCTGGGTCTCAGTGCACGGGGTACTGGGTACTCAGTGCTCAGTACACAGGGTGCTGAGTGCTCAGTGCTCGGGGTGCTGGGTGCTCAGTGCTCAGTACTCAGGGTGCTGGGTGCTCAGTGCTCGGGGTGCTGGGTGCTCAGTGCTCAGGGTGCTGGGTGCTCAGTACTCAGGGTGCTGGGTGCTCAGTACTCAGGGTGCTAAGAGCTCAGGGTGTTCAGTGCTCGGGGTGCTGGGTGTTCAGTTCTCTGGGTGCTCGGTGCTCAGTACTCAGGGTTCTCAGTGCTCAGTGCTCAGGGTGCTGGGTGCTCAGTACTCACCGTGCTCAGTGCTCAGTACTCGGGGTGCTGGGTGCTCAGTACTCAGGGTGCTCAGTGCTCAGTACTCGGGGTGCTGGGTGCTCAGTGCTCGGGGTGCTGGGTGCTCAGTGCTCAGAGTGCTGTTTGCTCAGTACGCAGGTTGCTGGGTGCTCAGTGCTCAGGGTGCTGGGTGCTCAGTACTCAGGGTGCTGGGTGCTCAGTACTCAGGGTGCTGGGTGCTCAGTACTCAGGGTGCTGGGTGCTCAGTACTAAGGGTGCTGGGTGCTAAGTGCTCGGGGTGCTGGGTGCACAGTACTCAGGGTGCTCCGTGCTCAGTACTCAGGGTGCTGGGTGCTCAGTGCTCGGGGTGCTCGGTGCTCAGTACTCAGGGTGCTGGGTGCTCAGTGCTCGGGGTGCTCCGTGCTCAGTACGCAGGGTGCTGGGTTCTCAGTGCTCGGGATGCTGGGTGCTCAGTGCTCAGTACTCAGGGTGCTGGGTGCTCAGTGCTCGGGGTGCTGGGTGCTCAGTGCTCAGGTTGCTGGGTGCTCAGTACTCAGGGTGCTGGGTGCTCAGTACTCAGGGTGCTAAGAGCTCAGGGTGCTCAGTGCTCGGGCTTCTGGGTGCTCAGTTCTCTGGGTGCTCGGTGCTCAGTACTCAGGGTTCTCAGTGCTCAGTACTCGGGGTGCTGGGTGCTCAGTACTCAGGGTGCTCAGTGCTCAGTACTCGGGGTGCTGGGTGCTCAGTGCTCAGGGTGCTCAGTGCTCAGTGCTCGGTGTGCTGGGTGCTCAGTGCTCGGGGTGCTGGGTGCTCAGTGCTCAGAGTGCTGGGTGCTCAGTACTCAGGTTGCTGGGTGCTCAGTGCTCAGGGTGCTGGGTGCTGAGTACTCAGGGTGCTGGGTGCTCAGTACTCAGGGTGCTGGGTGCTCAGTGCTCAGGGTGCTCGGTGCTCAGTACTCATGGTGCTCGGTACTCAGTGCTCAGGGTGCTCATTCTCGGGGTGCTGGGTGCTCAGTACTCAGGGTGCTGGGTGCTCAGTACTCAGGGTGCTCAGTGCTCGGGGAGCTCGGTGCTCTGTACTCAGGGTGCTGGGTGCTCAGTGCTCGGGGTGCTCGTTGCTCAGTACTCAGGGTTCTCAGTGCTCAGTGCTCAGGGTGCTGGGTGCTCAGTACTCATGGTGCTCAGTGCTCAGTACTCGGGGTGCTGGGTGCTCAGTACTCATGGTGCTCAGTGCTCAGTGCTCGGGGTGCTGGGTGCTCAGTGCTCAGGGTGCTGGGTGCTCAGTGCTCGGGGTGCTGGGTGCTCAGTGCTCAGGGTGCTGGGTGCTCAGTGCTCGGGGTGCTGTGTGCTCAGTGCTCAGGGTGCTGGGTGCACAGTGCTTGGGGTGCTGGGTGCTCAGTGCTCAGGGTGCTGGGTGCTCAGTGCTCGGGGTGCTCGGTGCTCAGTACTCAGGGTGCTGGGTGCTCAGTACTCAGGGTGCTGGGTGCTCAGTGCTCAGGGTGCTGGGTGCTCCGTACTCAGGGTGCTGGGTGCTCAGTACTCTGGGTGCTAAGAGCTCAGGGTGCTCAGTGCTCGGGGTGCTGGATGCTCAGTGCTCAGTGCACAGGGTGCTGGGTGCTCAGTCCTCGGGGTGCTGGGTGCTCAGTTCTCTGGGTGCTCAGTGCTCAGTACTCAGGGTGCTGGGTGCTCAGTGCTCAGGGTGCTGGGTGCTCAGTACTCAGGGAGCTCAGTGCTCGGGGTGCAGGGTGCTCAGTACTCAGGTTGCTGGGTGCTCAGTACTCAGGGTGCTCAGTACTCAGGGTGCTGGGTGCTCAGTGCTCGGGGTGCTGGGTGCTCAGTACTCAGGGTGCTGGGTGCTCAGTGCTCAGGGTGCTGGGTGCTCAGTGCTCGGGGTGCTGGGTGCTCATTCTCGGGGTGCTGGGTGCTCAGTACTCAGGGTGCTGGGTGCTCAGTGCTCGGGGTGCTCGGTGCTCAGTACACAGGGTGCTGGGTGCTCAGTGCTCGGGGTGCTGGGTGCTCAGTACTCAGCGTGCAGGGTGCTCAGTGCTCAGAGTGTTGGGTACTCAGTACTCAGGGTGCTGGGTGCTCATTGCTCAGTGCTCAGGGTTCTCAGTGCTCAGGGTGCTGGGTGCTCAGGGTGCTGGGTGCTCAGTGCTCAGGGTGCTGGTTCCTCAGTGCTCAGTGCTCAGGGTGCTGGGTGCTCAGTGCACAGTGCTCTGGGTGCTGGGTGTTCAGTACTCAGGGTGCTGGGTGCTCAGTATTCGGGGTGCTGGGTGCTCAGTGCTCAGGGTGCTGGGTCTCAGTGCACGGGGTACTGGGTACTCAGTGCTCAGTACACAGGGTACTGAGTGCTCAGTGCTCGGGGTGCTGGGTGCTCAGTGCTCAGTACTCAGGGTGCTGGGTGCTCAGTGCTCGGGGTGCTGGGTGCTCAGTGCTCAGGGTGCTGGGTGCTCAGTACTCAGGGTGCTGTGTGCTCAGTACTCAGGGTGCTAAGAGCTCAGGGTGTTCAGTGCTCGGGGTGCTGGTTGCTCAGTTCTCTGGGTGGTCGGTGCTCAGTACTCAGGGTTCTCAGTGCTCAGTGCTCAGGGTGCTGGGTGCTCAGTACTCAGGGTGCTCAGTGCTCAGTACTCGGGGTGCTGGGTGCTCAGTACTCAGGGTGCTCAGTGCTCAGTACTCGGGGTGCTGGGTGCTCAGTGCTCAGGGTGCTCAGTGCTCAGTGCTCGGGGTGCTGGGTGCTCAGTGCTCGGGGTGCTGGGTGCTCAGTGCTCAGAGTGCTGGGTGCTCAGTACGAAGGTTGCTGGGTGCTCAGTGCTCAGGGTGCTGGGTGCTCAGTACTCAGGGTGCTGGGTGCTCAGTACTCAGGGTGCTGGGTGCTCAGTACTCAGGGTGCTGGGTGCTCAGTACTAAGGGTGCTGGGTGCTAAGTGCTCGGGGTGCTGGGTGCACAGTACTCAGGGTGCTCCATGCTCAGTACTCAGGGTGCTGGGTGCTCAGTGCTCGGGGTGCTCGGTGCTCAGTACTCAGGGTGCTGGGTGCTCAGTGCTCGGGGTGCTCCGTGCTCAGTACGCAGGGTGCTGTGTTCTCAGTGATCATGGTGCTTGGTGCTCAGTGCTCGGGGTGCTCGGTGCTCAGTACTCAGGGTGCTGGGTGCTCAGTGCTCGGGGTGCTGGGTGCTCAGTACTCAGGGTCCTGGGTGCTCAGTGCTCAGGGTGCTGGGTGCTCAGTGCTCGGGGTGCTTGGTGCTCAGTACTCAGGGTGCTGCGTGCTCAGTACTCCGGGTGCTGGGTGCTCAGTGCAAGGGGTGCTGGGTGCTCAGTGCTCAGGGTGCTGGGTGCTCAGTTCTCAGGGTGCTGGGTGCACAGTGCTCGGGGTTCTCGTTTCTCAGTGCTCGGGGTGCTGGGTGCTCAGAGCTCGGGGTGCTGGGTGCTCAGTGCTCGGGGTGCTGGGTGCTCAGTACTCAGGGTGCTGGGTGCTCAGTGCTCGGGATGCTGGGTGCACAGTGCTCGGGCTGCTGGGTGCTCAGTACTCGGGGTGCTGGGTGCTCAGTGCTCAGGGTGCTGGGTCTCAGTGCACGGGGTACTGGGTACTCAGTGCTCAGTACACAGGGTGCTGAGTGCTCAGTGCTCGGGGTGCTCGGTGCTCAGTACTCAGGGTGCTGGGTGCTCAGTACTCAGGGTGCTGGGTGCTCAGTGCTCAGGGTGCTGGGTGCTCCGTACTCAGGGTGCTGGGTGCTCAGTACTCTGGGTGCTAAGAGCTCAGGGTGCTCAGTGCTCGGGGTGCTGGATGCTCAGTGCTCAGTGCACAGGGTGCTGGGTGCTCAGTCCTCGGGATGCTGGGTGCTCAGTTCTCTGGGGGCTCAGTGCTCAGTACTCAGGGTGCTGGGTGCTCAGTGCTCAGGGTGCTGGGTGCTCAGTACTCAGGGAGCTCAGTGCTCGGGGTGCAGGGTGCTCAGTACTCAGGTTGCTGGGTGCTCAGTACTCAGGGTGCTCAGTACTCAGGGTGCTGGGTGCTCAGTGCTCGGGGTGCTGGGTGCTCAGTACTCAGGGTGCTGGGTGCTCAGTGCTCAGGGTGCTGGGTGCTCAGTGCTCGGGGTGCTGGGTGCTCATTCTCGGGGTGCTGGGTGCTCAGTACTCAGGGTGCTGGGTGCTCAGTGCTCGGGGTGCTCGGTGCTCAGTACACAGGGTGCTGGGTGCTCAGTGCTCGGGGTGCTGGGTGCTCAGTACTCAGCGTGCAGGGTGCTCAGTGCTCAGAGTGTTGGGTGCTCAGTACTCAGGGTGCTGGGTGCTCATTGCTCAGTGCTCAGGGTTCTCAGTGCTCAGGGTGCTGGGTGCTCAGGGTGCTGGGTGCTCAGTGCTCAGTGCTCAGGGTGCTGGGTGCTCAGTGCTCAGTGCTGTGGGTGCTGGGTGTTCAGTACTCAGGGTGCTGGGTGCTCAGTATTCGGGGTGCTGGGTGCTCAGTGCTCAGGGTGCTGGGTCTCAGTGCACGGGGTACTGGGTACTCAGTGCTCAGTACACAGGGTGCTGAGTGCTCAGTGCTCGGGGTGCTGGGTGCTCAGTGCTCAGTACTCAGGGTGCTGGGTGCTCAGTGCTCGGGGTGCTGGGTGCTCAGTGCTCAGGGTGCTGGGTGCTCAGTACTCAGGGTGCTGGGTGCTCAGTACTCAGGGTGCTAAGAGCTCAGGGTGTTCAGTGCTCGGGGTGCTGGGTGCTCAGTTCTCTGGGTGCTCGGTGCTCAGTACTCAGGGTTCTCAGTGCTCAGTGCTCAGGGTGCTGGGTGCTCAGTACTCACCGTGCTCAGTGCTCAGTACTCGGGGTGCTGGGTGCTCAGTACTCAGGGTGCTCAGTGCTCAGTACTCGGGGTGCTGGGTGCTCAGTGCTCGGGGTGCTGGGTGCTCAGTGCTCAGAGTGCTGTTTGCTCAGTACGCAGGTTGCTGGGTGCTCAGTGCTCAGGGTGCTGGGTGCTCAGTACTCAGGGTGCTGGGTGCTCAGTACTCAGGGTGCTGGGTGCTCAGTACTCAGGGTGCTGGGTGCTCAGTACTAAGGGTGCTGGGTGCTAAGTGCTCGGGGTGCTGGGTGCACAGTACTCAGGGTGCTCCGTGCTCAGTACTCAGGGTGCTGGGTGCTCAGTGCTCGGGGTGCTCGGTGCTCAGTACTCAGGGTGCTGGGTGCTCAGTGCTCGGGGTGCTCCGTGCTCAGTACGCAGGGTGCTGGGTTCTCAGTGCTCGGGGTGCTGGGTGCTCAGTGCTCAGTACTCAGGGTGCTGGGTGCTCAGTGCTCGGGGTGCTGGGTGCTCAGTGCTCAGGTTGCTGGGTGCTCAGTTCTCAGGGTGCTGGGTGCTCAGTACTCAGGGTGCTAAGAGCTCAGGGTGCTCAGTGCTCGGGCTTCTGGGTGCTCAGTTCTCTGGGTGCTCGGTGCTCAGTACTCAGGGTTCTCAGTGCTCAGTACTCTTGGTGCTGGGTGCTCAGTACTCAGGGTGCTCAGTGCTCAGTACTCGGGGTGCTGGGTGCTCAGTGCTCAGGGTGCTCAGTGCTCAGTGCTCAGTGTGCTGGGTGCTCAGTGCTCGGGGTGCTGGGTGCTCAGTGCTCAGAGTGCTGGGTGCTCAGTACTCAGGTTGCTGGGTGCTCAGTGCTCAGGGTGCTGGGTGCTGAGTACTCAGGGTGCTGGGTGCTCAGTACTCAGGGTGCTGGGTGCTCAGTGCTCAGGGTGCTCGGTGCTCAGTACTCATGGTGCTGGGTACTCAGTGCTCAGGGTGCTCATTCTCGGGGTGCTGGGTGCTCAGTACTCAGGGTGCTGGGTGCTCAGTACTCAGGGTGCTCAGTGCTCGGGGAGCTCGGTGCTCTGTACTCAGGGTGCTGGGTGCTCAGTGCTCGGGGTGCTCGTTGCTCAGTACTCAGGGTTCTCAGTGCTCAGTGCTCAGGGTGCTGGGTGCTCAGTACTCATGGTGCTCAGTGCTCAGTACTCGGGGTGCTGGGTGCTCAGTACTCATGGTGCTCAGTGCTCAGTGCTCGGGGTGCTGGGTGCTCAGTGCTCAGGGTGCTGGGTGCTCAGTGCTCGGGGTGCTGGGTGCTCAGTGCTCAGGGTGCTGGGTGCTCAGTGCTCGGGGTGCTGTGTGCTCAGTGCTCAGGGTGCTGGGTGCACAGTGCTTGGGGTGCTGGGTGCTCAGTTCTCAGGGTGCTGGGTGCTCAGTGCTCGGGGTGCTCGGTGCTCAGTACTCAGGGTGCTGGGTGCTCAGTACTCAGGGTGCTGGGTGCTCAGTGCTCAGGGTGCTGGGTGCTCCGTACTCAGGGTGCTGGGTGCTCAGTACTCTGGGTGCTAAGAGCTCAGGGTTCTCAGTGCTCGGGGTGCTGGATGCTCAGTGCTCAGTGCACAGGGTGCTGGGTGCTCAGTCCTCGGGGTGCTGGGTGCTCAGTTCTCTGGGTGATCAGTGCTCAGTACTCAGGGTGCTGGGTGCTCAGTGCTCAGGGTGCTGGGTGCTCAGTACTCAGGGAGCTCAGTGCTCGGGGTGCAGGGTGCTCAGTACTCAGGTTGCTGGGTGCTCAGTACTCAGGGTGCTCAGTACTCAGGGTGCTGGGTGCTCAGTGCTCGGGGTGCTGGGTGCTCAGTACTCAGGGTGCTGGGTGCTCAGTGCTCAGGGTGCTGGGTGCTCAGTGCTCGGGGTGCTGGGTGCTCATTCTCGGGGTGCTGGGTGCTCAGTACTCAGGGTGCTGGGTGCTCAGTGCTCGGGGTGCTTGGTGCTCAGTACACAGGGTGCTGGGTGCTCAGTGCTCGGGGTGCTGGGTGCTCAGTACTCAGCGTGCAGGGTGCTCAGTGCTCAGAGTTTTGGGTGCTCAGTACTCAGGGTGCTGGGTGCTCATTGCTCAGTGCTCAGGGTTCTCAGTGCTCAGGGTGCTGGGTGCTCAGGGTGCTGGGTGCTCAGTGCTCAGGGTGCTGGTTGCTCAGTGCTCAGTGCTCAGGGTGCTGGGTGCTCAGTGCACAGTGCTCTGGGTGCTGGGTGTTCAGTACTCAGGGTGCTGGGTGCTCAGTATTCGGGGTGCTGGGTGCTCAGTGCTCAGGGTGCTGGGTCTCAGTGCACGGGGTACTGGGTACTCAGTGCTCAGTACACAGGGTACTGAGTGCTCAGTGCTCGGGGTGCTGGGTGCTCAGTGCTCAGTACTCAGGGTGCTGGGTGCTCAGTGCTCGGGGTGCTGGGTGCTCAGTGCTCAGGGTGCTGGGTGCTCAGTGCTCAGGGTGCTGGGTGCTCAGTGCTCAGGGTGCTGGGTGCTCAGTACTCAGGGTGCTGGGTGCTCAGTACTCGGGGTGCTGGGTGCTCAGTTCTCTGGGTGGTCGGTGCTCAGTACTCAGGGTTCTCAGTGCTCAGTGCTCAGGGTGCTGGGTGCTCAGTACTCAGGGTGCTCAGTGCTCAGTACTCGGGGTGCTGGGTGCTCAGTACTCAGGGTGCTCAGTGCTCAGTACTCGGGGTGCTGGGTGCTCAGTGCTCAGGGTGCTCAGTGCTCAGTGCTCGGGGTGCTGGGTGCTCAGTGCTCGGGGTGCTGGGTGCTCAGTGCTCAGAGTGCTGGGTGCTCAGTACGAAGGTTGCTGGGTGCTCAGTGCTCAGGGTGCTGGGTGCTCAGTACTCAGGGTGCTGGGTGCTCAGTACTCAGGGTGCTGGGTGCTCAGTACTCAGGGTGCTGGGTGCTCAGTACTAAGGGTGCTGGGTGCTAAGTGCTCGGGGTGCTGGGTGCACAGTACTCAGGGTGCTCCATGCTCAGTACTCAGGGTGCTGGGTGCTCAGTGCTCGGGGTGCTCGGTGCTCAGTACTCAGGGTGCTGGGTGCTCAGTGCTCGGGGTGCTCCGTGCTCAGTACGCAGGGTGCTGGGTTCTCAGTGCTCGGGGTGCTTGGTGCTCAGTGCTCGGGGTGCTCGGTGCTCAGTACTCAGGGTGCTGGGTGCTCAGTGCTCGGGGTGCTGGGTGCTCAGTACTCAGGGTCCTGGGTGCTCAGTGCTCAGGGTGCTGGGTGCTCAGTGCTCGGGGTGCTTGGTGCTCAGTACTCAGGGTGCTGCGTGCTCAGTACTCCGGGTGCTGGGTGCTCAGTGCAAGGGGTGCTGGGTGCTCAGTGCTCAGGGTGCTGGGTGCTCAGTTCTCAGGGTGCTGGGTGCACAGTGCTCGGGGTTCTCGTTTCTCAGTGCTCGGGGTGCTGGGTGCTCAGAGCTCGGGGTGCTGGGTGCTCAGTGCTCAGGGTGCTGGGTGCTCAGTACTCAGGGTGCTGGGTGCTCAGTGCTCGGGGTGCTGGGTGCACAGTGCTCGGGCTGCTGGGTGCTCAGTACTCGGGGTGCTGGGTGCTCAGTGCTCAGGGTGCTGGGTCTCAGTGCACGGGGTACTGGGTACTCAGTGCTCAGTACACAGGGTGCTGAGTGCTCAGTGCTCGGGGTGCTGGGTGCTCAGTGTTCAGTACTCAGGGTGCTGGGTGCTCAGTGCTCGGGGTGCTGGGTGCTCAGTGCTCAGGGTGCTGGGTGCTCAGTAATCAGGGTGCTGGGTGCTCAGTACTCAGGGTGCTAAGAGCTCAGGGTGCTCAGTGCTCGGGGTGCTGGGTGCTCAGTTCTCTGGGTGCTCGGTGCTCAGTACTCAGGGTTCTCAGCGCTCAGTGCTCAGGGTGCTGGGTGCTCAGTACTCAGGGTGCTCAGTGCTCAGTACTCGGGGTGCTGGGTGCTCAGTACTCAGGGTTCTCAGTGCTCAGTGCTCAGGGTGCTGGGTGCTCAGTACTCAGGGTGCTCAGTGCTCAGTACTCGGGGTGCTGGGTGCTCAGTGCTCAGGGTGCTCAGTGCTCAGTGCTCGGTGTGCTGGGTGCTCAGTGCTCGGGGTGCTGGGTGCTCAGTGCTCAGGGTGCTGGGTGCTCAGTGCTCAGGGTGCTGGGTGCTCAGTACTCAGGGTGCTGGGTGCTCAGTACTCAGGGTGCTGGGTGCTCAGTGCTCAGGGTGCTCGGTGCTCAGTACTCATGGTGCTGGGTACTCAGTGCTCAGGGTGCTCATTCTCGGGTGCTGGGTGCTCAGTACTCAGGGTGCTGGGTGCTCAGTACTCAGGGTGCTCAGTGCTCGGGGAGCTCGGTGCTCTGTACTCAGGGTGCTGGGTGCTCAGTGCTCGGGGTGCTCGGTGCTCAGTACTCAGGGTTCTCAGTGCTCAGTGCTCAGGGTGCTGGGTGCTCAGTACTCATGGTGCTCAGTGCTCAGTACTCGGGGTGCTGGGTGCTCAGTGCTCAGGGTGCTGGGTGCTCAGTGCTCAGGGTGCTCGGTGCTCAGTACTCATGGTGCTGGGTACTCAGTGCTCAGGGTGCTCATTCTCGGGGTGCTGGGTGCTCAGTACTCAGGGTGCTGGGTGCTCAGTACTCAGGGTGCTCAGTGCTCAGTACTCGGGGTGCTGGGTGCTCAGTAATCAGGGTGTTCAGTGCTCAGTACTCGGGGTGCTGGGTGCTCAGTGCTCAGGGTGCTCAGTGCTCAGTGCTCGGGGTGCTGGGTGCTCAGTGCTCGGGGTGCTGGTTGCTCAGTGCTCAGAGTGCTGGGTGCTCAGTACGCAGGTTGCTGGGTGCTCAGTGCTCAGGGTGCTGGGTGCTCAGTACTCAGGGTGCTGGGTGCTCAGTACTCAGGGTGCTGGGTGCTCAGTACTCAGGGTGCTGGGTGCTCAGTACTCAGGGTGCTGGGTGCTAAGTGCTCGGGGTGCTGGGTGCACAGTACTCAGGGTGCTCCGTGCTCAGGACTCAGGGTGCTGGGTGCTCAGTGCTCGGGGTGCTCGGTGCTCAGTACTCAGGGTGCTGGGTGCTCAGTGCTCGGGGTGCTCCGTGCTCAGTACGCAGGGTGCTGGGTTCTCAGTGCTCGGGGTGCTTGGTGCTCAGTGCTCGGGGTGCTCGGTGCTCATTACTCAGGGTGCTGGGTGCTCAGTGCTCGGGGTGCTGGGTGCTCAGTACTCAGGGTGCTGGGTGCTCAGTGCTCGGGGTGCTGGGTGCTCAGTACTCAGGGTCCTGGGTGCTCAGTGCTCAGGGTGCTGGGTGCTCAGTGCTCGGGGTGCTGGGTGCTCAATACTCAGGGTGCTGCGGGCTCAGTACTCCGGGTGCTGGGTGCTCAGTGCAAGGCGTGCTGGGTGCTCAGTGCTCAGTGTGCTGGGTGTTCAGTGCTTGGGCTGCTCAGTACTCAGTGCTCAGGATGCTGGGTGCTCAGTACTCAGGGTGCTGGGTGCTCAGTTCTGAGGGTGCTGGGTGCACAGTGCTCGGGGTTCTCGTTGCTCAGTGCTCGGGGTGCTGGGTGCTCAGTGCTCGGGGTGCTGGGTTCTCAGTACTCAGGGTGCTGGGTGCTCAGTGCTCGGGGTGCTGGGTGCACAGTGCTCGGGCTGCTGGGTGCTCAGTACTCGGGGTGCTGGGTGCTCAGTGCTCAGGGTGCTGGGTGCTCAGTACTCAGGGTGCTGGGTGCTCAGTACTCAGGGTGCTAAGAGCTCAGGGTGCTCAGTGCTCGGGGTGCTGGGTGCTCAGTTCTCTGGGTGCTCGGTGCTCAGTACTCAGGGTTCTCAGTGCTCAGTGCTCAGGGTGCTGGGTGCTCAGTACTCAGGGTTCTCATTGCTCAGTGCTCAGGGTGCTGGGTGCTCAGTACTCAGGGTGCTCAGTGCTCAGTACTCGGGGTGCTGGGTGCTCAGTGCTCAGGGTGCTCAGTGCTCAGTGTTCAGTGTGCTGGGTGCTCAGTGCTCAGGGTGCTGGGTGCTCAGTGCTCAGAGTGCTGGGTGCTCAGTACTCAGGTTGCTGGGTGCTCAGTGCTCAGGGTGCTGGGTGCTCAGTACTCAGGGTGCTGGGTGCTCAGTACTCAGGGTGCTGGGTGCTCAGTGCTCAGGGTGCTCAGTGCTCAGTACTCATGGTGCTGGGTACTCAGTGCTCAGGGTGCTCATTCTCGGGGTGCTGGGTGCTCAGTACTGAGGGTGCTGGGTGCTCAGTACTCAGGGTCCTCAGTGCTCGGGGAGCTCGGTGCTCTGTACTCAGGGTGCTGGGTGCTCAGTGCTCGGGGTGCTCGGTGCTCAGTACTCAGGGTTCTCAGTGCTCAGTGCTCAGGGTGCTGGGTGCTCAGTACTCATGGTGCTCAGTGCTCAGTACTCGGGGTGCTGGGTGCTCAGTACTCAGGGTGCTCAGTGCTCAGTACTCTGGGTGCTGGGTGCTCAGTTCTCGGGGTGCTCGGTGCTCAGTACTCGGGGTGCTGGGTGCTCAGTGCTCAGGGTGCTGGGTGCTCAGTGCTCGGGGTGCTGGGTGCTCAGTGCTCAGGGTGCTGGGTGCTCAGTGCTCGGGGTGCTGTGTGCTCAGTGCTCAGGGTGCTGGGTGCACAGTGATCGGGGTGCTGGGTGCTCAGTGCTCAGGGTGCTGGGTGCTCAGTGCTCGGGGTGCTCGGTGCTCAGTGCTCAGTACACAGGGTGCTGAGTGCTCAGTGCTCGGGGTGCTGGGTGCTCAGTGTTCAGTACTCAGGGTGCTGGGTGCTCAGTGCTCGGGGTGCTGGGTGCTCAGTGCTCAGGGTGCTGGGTGCTCAGTAATCAGGGTGCTGGGTGCTCAGTACTCAGGGTGCTAAGAGCTCAGGGTGCTCAGTGCTCGGGG
This sequence comes from Microtus oregoni, assembly GCF_018167655.1. Lineage (NCBI taxonomy): Eukaryota > Metazoa > Chordata > Mammalia > Rodentia > Cricetidae > Microtus > Microtus oregoni. The sequence continues at coordinate 8,979,474 of NW_024543811.1, read as the reverse complement.
TGCTGGGTGCTCAGTTCTCTGGGTGCTCGGTGCTCAGTACTCAGGGTTCTCAGCGCTCAGTGCTCAGGGTGCTGGGTGCTCAGTACTCAGGGTGCTCAGTGCTCAGTACTCGGGGTGCTGGGTGCTCAGTACTCAGGGTTCTCAGTGCTCAGTGCTCAGGGTGCTGGGTGCTCAGTACTCAGGGTGCTCAGTGCTCAGTACTCGGGGTGCTGGGTGCTCAGTGCTCAGGGTGCTCAGTGCTCAGTGCTCGGTGTGCTGGGTGCTCAGTGCTCGGGGTGCTGGGTGCTCAGTGCTCAGAGTGCTGGGTGCTCAGTACTCACGTTGCTGGGTGCTCAGTGCTCAGGGTGCTGGGTGCTCAGTACTCAGGGTGCTGGGTGCTCAGTACTCAGGGTGCTGGCTGCTCAGTGCTCAGGGTGCTCGGTGCTCAGTACTCATGGTGCTGGGTACTCAGTGCTCAGGGTGCTCATTCTCGGGGTGCTGGGTGCTCAGTACTCAGGGTGCTGGGTGCTCAGTACTCAGGGTGCTCAGTGCTCGGGGAGCTCGGTGCTCTGTACTCAGGGTGCTGGGTGCTCAGTGCTCGGGGTGCTCGGTGCTCAGTACTCAGGGTTCTCAGTGCTCAGTGCTCAGGGTGCTGGGTGCTCAGTACTTATGGTGCTCAGTGCTCAGTACTCGGGGTGCTGGGTGCTCAGTGCTCAGGGTGCTGGGTGCTCAGTGCTCAGGGTGCTCGGTGCTCAGTACTCATGGTGCTGGGTACTCAGTGCTCAGGGTGCTCATTCTCGGGGTGCTGGGTGCTCAGTACTCAGGGTGCTGGGTGCTCAGTACTCAGGGTGCTAAGAGCTCAGGGTGCTCAGTGCTCGGGGTGCTGGGTGCTCAGTTCTCTGGGTGCTCGGTGCTCAGTACTCAGGGTTCTCAGTGCTCAGTGCTCAGGGTGCTGGGTGCTCAGTACTCAGGGTGCTCAGTGCTCAGTACTCGGGGTGCTGGGTGCTCAGTAATCAGGGTGTTCAGTGCTCAGTACTCGGGGTGCTGGGTGCTCAGTGCTCAGGGTGCTCAGTGCTCAGTGCTCGGGGTGCTGGGTGCTCAGTGCTCGGGGTGCTGGGTGCTCAGTGCTCAGAGTGCTGGGTGCTCAGTACGCAGGTTGCTGGGTGCTCAGTGCTCAGGGTGCTGGGTGCTCAGTACTCAGGGTGCTGGGTGCTCAGTACTCAGGGTGCTGGGTGCTCAGTACTCAGGGTGCTGGGTGCTCAGTACTCAGGGTGCTGGGTGCTAAGTGCTCGGGGTGCTGGGTGCACAGTACTCAGGGTGCTCCGTGCTCAGGACTCAGGGTGCTGGGTGCTCAGTGCTCGGGGTGCTCGGTGCTCAGTACTCAGGGTGCTGGGTGCTCAGTGCTCGGGGTGCTCCGTGCTCAGTACGCAGGGTGCTGGGTTCTCAGTGCTCGGGGTGCTTGGTGCTCAGTGCTCGGGGTGCTCGGTGCTCATTACTCAGGGTGCTGGGTGCTCAGTGCTCGGGGTGCTGGGTGCTCAGTACTCAGGGTGCTGGGTGCTCAGTGCTCGGGGTGCTGGGTGCTCAGTACTCAGGGTCCTGGGTGCTCAGTGCTCAGGGTGCTGGGTGCTCAGTGCTCGGGGTGCTGGGTGCTCAATACTCAGGGTGCTGCGGGCTCAGTACTCCGGGTGCTGGGTGCTCAGTGCAAGGGGTGCTGGGTGCTCAGTGCTCAGTGTGCTGGGTGTTCAGTGCTTGGGCTGCTCAGTACTCAGTGCTCAGGATGCTGGGTGCTCAGTACTCAGGGTGCTGGGTGCTCAGTTCTGAGGGTGCTGGGTGCACAGTGCTCGGGGTTCTCGTTGCTCAGTGCTCGGGGTGCTGGGTGCTCAGTGCTCGGGGTGCTGGGTTCTCAGTACTCAGGGTGCTGGGTGCTCAGTGCTCGGGGTGCTGGGTGCACAGTGCTCGGGCTGCTGGGTGCTCAGTACTCGGGGTGCTGGGTGCTCAGTGCTCAGGGTGCTGGGTGCTCAGTACTCAGGGTGCTGGGTGCTCAATACTCAGGGTGCTAAGAGCTCAGGGTGCTCAGTGCTCGGGGTGCTGGGTGCTCAGTTCTCTGGGTGCTCGGTGCTCAGTACTCAGGGTTCTCAGTGCTCAGTGCTCAGGGTGCTGGGTGCTCAGTACTCAGGGTTCTCATTGCTCAGTGCTCAGGGTGCTGGGTGCTCAGTACTCAGGGTGCTCAGTGCTCAGTACTCGGGGTGCTGGGTGCTCAGTGCTCAGGGTGCTCAGTGCTCAGTGTTCAGTGTGCTGGGTGCTCAGTGCTCAGGGTGCTGGGTGCTCAGTGCTCAGAGTGCTGGGTGCTCAGTACTCAGGTTGCTGGGTGCTCAGTGCTCAGGGTGCTGGGTGCTCAGTACTCAGGGTGCTGGGTGCTCAGTACTCAGGGTGCTGGGTGCTCAGTGCTCAGGGTGCTCAGTGCTCAGTACTCATGGTGCTGGGTACTCAGTGCTCAGGGTGCTCATTCTCGGGGTGCTGGGTGCTCAGTACTGAGGGTGCTGGGTGCTCAGTACTCAGGGTGCTCAGTGCTCGGGGAGCTCGGTGCTCTGTACTCAGGGTGCTGGGTGCTCAGTGCTCGGGGTGCTCGGTGCTCAGTACTCAGGGTTCTCAGTGCTCAGTGCTCAGGGTGCTGGGTGCTCAGTACTCATGGTGCTCAGTGCTCAGTACTCGGGGTGCTGGGTGCTCAGTACTCAGGGTGCTCAGTGCTCAGTACTCTGGGTGCTGGGTGCTCAGTTCTCGGGGTGCTCGGTGCTCAGTACTCGGGGTGCTGGGTGCTCAGTGCTCAGGGTGCTGGGTGCTCAGTGCTCGGGGTGCTGGGTGCTCAGTGCTCAGGGTGCTGGGTGCTCAGTGCTCGGGGTGCTGTGTGCTCAGTGCTCAGGGTGCTGGGTGCACAGTGATCGGGGTGCTGGGTGCTCAGTGCTCAGGGTGCTGGGTGCTCAGTGCTCGGGGTGCTCGGTGCTCAGTACTCAGGGTGCTGGGTGCTCAGTACTCAGGGTGCTGGGTGCTCAGTGCTCAGGGTGTTGGGTGCTCCGTACTCAGGGTGCTGGGTGCTCAGTACTCTGGGTGCTAAGAGCTCAGGGTGCTCAGTGCTCGGGGTGCTGGATGCTCAGTGCTCAGTGCACAGGGTGCTGGGTGCTCAGTCCTCGGGGTGCTGGGTGCTCAGTGCTCAGTACTCAGGGTGCTGGGTGCTCAGTGCTCGGGGTGCTGGGTGCTCAGAGCTCAGGGTGCTGGGTGCTCAGTACTCAGGGAGCTCAGTGCTCGGCGTGCAGGGTGCTCAGTACTCAGGTTGCTGGGTGCTCAGTACTCAGGGTGCTCAGTACTCAGGGTGCTGGGTGCACAGTGCTCGGGGTGCTGGGTGCTCAGTACTCAGGGTGCTGGGTGCTCAGTGCTCAGGGTGCTGGGTGCTCAGTGCTCGGGGTGCTGGGTGCTCATTCTCGGGGTGCTGGGTGCTCAGTACTCAGGGTGCTGGGTGCTCAGTGCTCGGGGTGCTCGGTGCTCAGTACACAGGGTGCTGGGTGCTCAGTGCTCGGGGTGCTGGGTGCTCAGTACTCAGCGTGCTGGGTGCTCAGTGCTCAGAGTGTTGGGTGCTCAGTACTCAGGGTGCTGGGTGCTCAGTACTCAGGGTGCTAAGAGCTCAGGGTGCTCAGTGCTCGGGGTGCTGGATGCTCAGTGCTCAGTGCACAGGGTGCTGGGTGCTCAGTCCTCGGGGTGCTGGGTGCTCAGTTCTCTGGGTGCTCAGTGCTCAGTACTCAGGGAGCTCAGTGCTCGGGGTGCAGGGTGCTCAGTACTCAGGTTGCTGGGTGCTCAGTACTCAGGGTGCTCAGTACTCAGGGTGCTGGGTGCTCAGTGCTCGGGGTGCTGGGTGCTCAGTACTCAGGGTGCTGGATGCTCAGTGCTCTGGGTGCTGGGTGCTCAGTGCTCGGGGTGCTGGGTGCTCATTCTCGGGGTGCTGGGTGCTCAGTACTCAGGGTGCTGGGTGCTCAGTGCTCGGGGTGCTCGGTGCTCAGTACACAGGGTGCTGGGTGCTCAGTGCTCGGGGTGCTGGGTGCTCAGTACTCAGCGTGCTGGGTGCTCAGAGCTCAGAGTGTTGTGTGCTCAGTACTCAGGGTGCTGGGTGCTCATTGCTCAGTGCTCAGGGTGCTCAGTGCTCAGGGTGCTGGGTGATCAGGGTGCTGGGTGCTCAGTGCTCGGGGTGCTGGGTGCTCAGTGCTCAGGGTGCTGGTTGCTCAGTGCTCAGTGCTCAGGATGCTTTGTGCTCAGTGCTCAGTGCTCTGGGTGCTGGGTGTTCAGTACTCAGGGTGCTGGGTGCTCAGTACTCAGGGTCCTGGGGGCTCAGTGCTCAGGGTGCTGGGTGCTCAGTGCTGAGGATGCTGGGTGCTCAGTAATCAGGGTGCTGGGTGCTCAGTTCTCAGGGTGCTGGGTGCTCAGTGCTCGGGGTGCTGGGTGCTCAGTGCTCGGGGTGCTCGGTGCTCAGTGCTCGGGGTGCTTGGTGCTCAGTACTCAGGGTGCTGGGTGCTCAGTGCTCGGGGTGCTGGGTGCTCAGTGCTCGGGGTGCTGTTTGCTCAGTACTCAGGGTGCTGGGTGCTCAGTGCTCGGGGTGCTGGGTGCTCAGTGCTCGGGGTGCTGGGTGATCAGTACTCGGGGTGCTGGGTGCTCAGTGCTCAGGGTGCTGGGTCTCAGTGCTCGGGGGTACTGGGTACTCAGTGCTCAGTACACAGGGTGCTGGGTGCTCAGTGCTCGGGGTGCTGGGTGCTCAGTGCTCGGGGTGCTCGGTGCTCAGTACTCAGGGTACTCAGTGCTCAGTGCTCAGGGGGCTGGGTGCTCAGTACTCAGGGTGCTCAGTGCTCAGTACTCGGGGTGCTGGGTACTCAGTACTCAGGGTGCTCAGTGCTCAGTACTCGGGTTGCTGGGTGCTCAGTGCTCAGGGTGCTCAGTGCTCAGTGCTCGGTGTGCTGGGTGCTCAGTGCTCGGGGTGCTGGGTGCTCAGTGCTCAGAGTGCTGGGTGCTCAGTATTCAGGTTGTTGGGTGCTCAGTGCTCAGGGTGCTGGATGCTCAGTACTCAGGGTGCTGGGTGCTCAGTACTCAGGGTGCTGGGTGCTCAGTGCTCAGGGTGCTCGGTGCTCAGTACTCATGGTGCTGGGTACTCAGTGCTCAGGGTGCTCATTCTCGGGGTGCTGGGTGCTCAGAAACTCAGGGTGCTGGGTGCTCAGTGCTCGGGGTGCTGGGTGCTCAGTGCTCGGGGTGCTCGGTGCTCAGTACTCAGGGTGCTGGGTGCTCAGTACTCAGGGTGCTCAGTGCTCGGGGAGCTCGGTGCTCAGTACTCAGGGTGCTGGGTGCTCAGTTCTCGGGGTGCTCGGTGCTCAGTACTCGGGGTGCTTGGTGCTCAGTGCTCAGGGTGCTGGGTGCTCAGTGCTCAGGGTGCTGGGTGCTCAGTGCTCAGGGTGCTGGGTGCTCAGTGCTCGGGGTGCTCAGTGCTCAGTACTCAGGGTGCTGGGTGCTCAGTACTCAGGATGCTGGGTGCTCAGTGCTCAGGGTGCTGGGTGCTCAGTACTCAGGGTGCTGGGTGCTAAGTACTCAGGGTGCTAAGAGCTCAGGGTGCTCAGTGCTCGGGGTGCTGGATGCTCAGTGCTCAGTGCAGAGGGTGCTGGGTGCTCAGTCCTCGGGGTGCTGGATGCTCAGTTCTCTGGGTGCTCAGTGCTCAGTACTCAGGGTGCTGGGTGCTCAGTACTCAGGGTGCTGGGTGCTCAGTACTCAGGGAGCTCAGTGCTCGGGGTGCAGGGTGCTCAGTACTCAGGGTTCTGGGTGCTCAGTACTCAGGGTGCTCAGTACTCAGGGTGCTGGGTGCTCAGTGCTCAGGGTGCTGGGTGCTCAGTACTCAGGGTGCTGGGTGCTCAGTGCTCAGGGTGCAGGGTTCTCAGTGCTCGAGGTGCTGGGTGCTCATTCTCGGGGTGCTGGGTGCTCAGTACTCAGCGTGTTGGGTGCTCAGTGCTCGGGGTGCTCGGTGCTCAGTACACAGGGTGCTGGGTGCTCAGTGCTCGGGGTGCTGGGTGCTCAGTACTCAGGGTGCTGGGTGCTCAGTGCTCAGTACTCAGCGTGCTGGGTGCTCTTTGCTCAGAGTGTTGGCTGCTCAGTACTCAGGGTGCTGGGTGCTCAGTGCTCAGTGCTCAGGGTGCTCAGTGCTCAGGGTGCTGGGTGCTCAGGGTGCTGGGTACTCAGTGCTCGGGGTGCTGGGTACTCAGTGCTCAGGGGGCTGGGTGCTCAGTGCTCAGTGCTCAGGGTGCTGGGTGCTCAGTGCTCAGTGCTAAGGGTGCTGGGTGTTCAGTACTCAGGGTGCTGGGTGCTCAGTACTCAGGGTGCTGGGTGCTCAATGTTCAGGGTGCTGGGTGGTCAGTGCTTAGGGTGCTGGGTGCTCAGTACTCAGGGTGCTGGGTGCTCAGTGCTCAGGGTGCTCATTCTCGGGGTGCTGGGTGCTCAGTACTAAGGGTGCTGGGTGCTCAGTACTCAGGGTGCTCAGTGCTCGGGGAGCTCGGTGCTCAGTACTCAGGGTGCTGGGTGCTCAGTGCTCGGGGTGCTCGGTGCTCAGTACTCAGGGTCCTCAGTGCTCAGTGCTCAGGGTGCTGGGTGCTCAGTACTCATGGTGCTCAGTGCTCAGTACTCGGGGTGCTGGGTGCTCAGTACTTAGTGTGCTCAGTGCTCAGTACTCGGGGTGCTGGGTGCTCAGTGCTCAGGGTGCACAGTGCTCAGTGCTCGGGGTGCTGGGTGCTCAGTTCTCGGGGTGCTCGGTGCTCAGTACTCGGGGTGCTGGGTGCTCAGTGCTCAGGGTGCTGGGTGCTCAGTACTCAGGGTGCTCAGTGCTCAAGGTGCTGGGTGCTCAGTGCTCGGGGTGCTCGGTTCTCAGTACTCAGAGTGCTGGGTGCTCAGTGCTCGGGGTGCTGGATGCTCAGTGCTCAGGGTGCTGGGTGCTCAGTACTCAGGGTGCTGGGTGCTAAGTGCTCGGGGTGCTGGGTGCACAGTACTCAGGGTGCTCTGTGCTCAGTACTCAGGGTGCTGGGTGCTCAGTGCTCGGGGTGCTCGGTGCTCAGTACTCAGGGTGCTGGGTGCTCAGTGCTCGGGGTGCTCCGTGCTCAGTACTCAGGGTGCTGGGTTCTCAGTGCTCGGGGTGCTTGGTGCTCAGTGCTCGGGGTGCTCGGTGCTCAGTACTCAGGGTGCTGGGTGCTCAGTGCTCGGGCTGCTGGGTGCTCAGTACTCAGGGTGCTGCGTGCTCAGTACTCCGGGTGATGGGTGCTCCGTGTAAGGGGAGCTGGGTGCTCAGTACTCAGGGTGCTGCGTGCTCAGTACTCCGGGTGCTGGGTGCTCAGTGCTCGGGGAGCTCGGTGCTCAGTACTCAGTGTGCTGGGTGCTCAGTGCTCGGGGTGCTCGGTGCTCAGTACTCAGGGTCCTCAGTGCTCAGTGCTCAGGGTGCTGGGTGCTCAGTACTCATGGTGCTCAGTGCTCAGTACTCGGGGTGCTGGGTGCTCAGTACTTAGGGTGCTCAGTGCTCAGTACTCGGGGTGCTGGGTGCTCAGTGCTCAGGGTGCACAGTGCTCAGTGCTCGGGGTGCTGGGTGCTCAGTTCTCGGGGTGCTCGGTGCTCAGTACTCGGGGTGCTGGGTGCTCAGTGCTCAGGGTGCTGGGTGCTCAGTACTCAGGGTGCTCAGTGCTCAAGGTGCTGGGTGCTCAGTGCTCGGGGTGCTCGGTTCTCAGTACTCAGAGTGCTGGGTGCTCAGTGCTCGGGGTGCTGGATGCTCAGTGCTCAGGGTGCTGGGTGCTCAGTACTCAGTGTGCTGGGTGCTAAGTGCTCGGGGTGCTGGGTGCACAGTACTCAGGGTGCTCCGTGCTCAGTACTCAGGGTGCTGGGTGCTCAGTGCTCGGGGTGCTCGGTGCTCAGTACACAGGGTGCTGGGTGCTCAGTGCTCGGGGTGCTTGGTGCTCAGTGCTCGGGGTGCTCGGTGCTCAGTTCTCAGGGTGCTGGGTTCTCAGTGCTCGGGGTGCTTGGTGCTCAGTGCTCGGGGTGCTCGGTGCTCAGTTCTCAGGGTGCTGGGTGCTCAGTGCTCGGGGTGCTGGGTGCTCAGTACTCAGGGTCCTGGGTGCTCAGTGCTCAGGGTGCTGGGTGCTCAGTGCTCGGGGTGCAGGGTGCTCAGTACTCAGGGTGCTCCGTGCTCAGTACTCAGGGTGCTGGGTGCTCAGTGCTCGGGGTGCTCCGTGCTCAGTACTCAGGGTGCTGGGTGCTCAGTGCTCGGGGTGCTCGGTGCTCAGTACTCAGGGTGCTGGGTTCTCAGTGCTCGGGGTGCTTGGTGTCAGTGCTCGGGGTGCTCGGTGCTCAGTTCTCAGGGTGCTGGGTGCTCAGTGCTCGGGGTGCTGGGTGCTCAGTACTCAGGGTCCTGGGTGCTCAGTGCTCAGGGTGCTGGGTGCTCAGTGCTCGGGGTGCTGGGTGCTCAGTACTCAGGGTGCTGCGTGCTCAGTACTCTGGGTGCTGGGTGCTCAGTGCAAGGGGTGCTGGGTGCTCAGTGCTCAGGGTGCTGGGTGCTCAGTGCTTGGGCTGCTCAGTACTCAGTGCTCAGGATGCTGTGTGCTCAGTACTCAGGGTGCTGGGTGCTCAGTTCTCAGGGTGCTGGGTGCACAGTGCTCGGGGTTCTCGTTGCTCAGTGCTCAGGGTGCTGGGTGCTCAGTTCTCGGGGTGCTGGGTGCTCAGTACTCAGGGTGCTGGGTGCTCAGTGCTCGGGGTGCTGGGTGCTCAGTGCTCGGGCTGCTGGGTGCTCAGTACTCGGGGTGCTGGGTGCTCAGTGCTCAGGGTGCTGGGTCTCAGTGCACGGGGTACTGGGTACTCAGTGCTCAGTACACAGGGTACTGAGTGCTCAGTGCTCGGGGTGCTGGGTGCTCAGTGCTCAGTACTCAGGGTGCTGGGTGCTCAGTGCTCGGGGTGCTGGGTGCTCAGTGCTCAGGGTGCTGGGTGCTCAGTACTCAGGGTGATGGGTGCTCAGTACTCAGGGTGCTGGGTGCTCAGTGCTCAGTACTCAGCGTGCTGGGTGCTAAGTGCTCAGAGTGTTGGGTGCTCAGTACTCAGGGTGCTGGGTGCTCATTGGTCAGTACTCAGGGTGCTCAGTGCTCAGGGTGCTGGGTGCTCAGGGTGCTGGGTGCTCAGTGCTCGGGGTGCTGGGTGCTCAGTGCTCAGTGCTCAGGGTGCTGGGTGCTCAGTGCTCAGTGCTCAGGGTGCTGGGTGTTCAGTACTCATGGTGCTGGGTGCTCAGTACTCAGGGTCCTGGGTGCTCAGTGCTCAGGGTGCTGGGTGCTCAGTGCTCGGGGTTCTCGGTGCTCAGTACTCGGGGTGCTTGGTGCTCAGTGCTCAGGGTGCTGGGTGCTCAGTGCTCAAGGTGCTCAGTGCTCAGTACTCGGGGTGCTGGGTGCTCAGTGCTCAGGGTGCTCAGTGCTCAGTGCTCAGGGTGCTGGGTGCTCAGTTCTCGGGGTGCTCGGTGCTCAGTACTCGGGGTGCTTGGTGCTCAGTGCTCAGTACTCAGGGTGTTGGGTGCTCAGTGCTCGGGGTGCTGGGTGCTCAGTGCTCAGTACTCAGGGTGCTGGGTGCTCAGTGCTCAGGGTGCTGGGTGCTCACTGCTCGGGGTGCTGGGTGTATAGTACTCAGGGTGCTGGGTGCTAAGTACTCAGGGTGCTAGGTGCTCAGTGCTCAGGGTGCTGGGTGCTCAGTGCTCAGGGTGCCGGGTGCTCAGTGCTCAGGGTGCTGGGTGCTCAGTACTCAGGGTGCTGGGTGCTCAGTACTCAGGGTGCTGGGTGCTCAGTACTCAGGGTGCTGGGTGCTCAGTGCTCGGTGTGCTGGGTGCTCAGTGCTCAGGGTGCTGGGTCTCAGTGCTCGGGGTACTGGGTACTCAGTGCTCAGTACACAGGGTGCTGGGTGCTCAGTGCTCGGGGTGCTGGGTGCTCAGTGCTCAGAACTCAGGGTGCTGGATGCTCAGTGCTCGGGGTGCTGGGTGCTCAGTACTCAGGGTACTCGGTGCTCAGTACTCAGGGTGCTGGGTGCTCAGTACTCAGGGTGCTGGGTGCTCAGTGCTCGGGGTGCTGGGTGCTCAGTGCTCGGGGTGCTGGGTGCTCAGTGCTCGAGGTGCTCGGTGCTCAGTACTCAGGGTGCTGGGTGCTCAGTGTTCGGGGTGCTGGGTGCTCAGTACTCGGGGTTCTGGGTGCTCAGTACTCAGGGAGCTGGGTGCTCAGTACTCAGGGTGCTAGGTGCTCAGTACTCGGGTGCTGGGTGCTCAGTGCTCAGTGTGCTGGGTGCACAGTGCTTGGGGTGCTGGGTGCTCAGTGCTCAGTACTCAGGGTGCTGGGTGCTCAGTGCTCGGGGTGCTGGGTGCTCAGTGCTCAGTACTCAGGGTGCTGGGTGCTCAGTGCTCGGGGTGTTGGGTGCTCAGTACTCAGTGTGCTGTGTGCTCAGTACTCAGGGTGCTGGATGCTCAGTGCTCGGGGTGCTGGGTGCTCAGTGCTCGGGGTGCTCGGTGCTCAGTGCTCAATGTGCTGGGTGCTCAGTACTCAGGGTGATCATTGCTCAGGGTTCTGGGTGCTCAGTACTCAGGGTGCTGGGTGCTCAGTACTCAGGGTGCTCAGTGCTCAGTACTCAGGGTGCTCAGTGCTCAGTACTAAGGGTGCTCAGTGCTCAGGGTGCTGGGTGCTCAGTGCTCAGGGTGCTGGGTGCTCAGTGCTCAGTGTGCTGGTTGCTCAGTACTCAGGGTGCTCGATGCTCGGGGTGCTGGGTGCTCAGTGCTCGGGGTTCTCGTTGCTCAGTACTCGGGGTGCTTGGTGCTCATTGCTCAGGGTGCTGGGTGCTCAGTGCTCAAGGTGCTCAGTGCTCAGTACTCGGGGTGCTGGGTGCTCAGTGCTCAGGATGCCCAGTGCTCAGTGCTCAGGGTGCTGGGTGCTCAGTTCTCGGGGTGCTCGGTGCTCAGTACTCGGGGTGCTTGGTGCTCAGTGCTCAGTACTCAGGGTGCTGGGTGCTCAGTGCTCGGGGTGCTGGGTGCTCTGTGTTCAGTACTCAGGGTGCTGGGTGCTCAGTGCTCAGGGTGCTGGGTGCTCACTGCTCGGGGTGCTGGGTGTATAGTACTCAGGGTGCTGGGTGCTCAGTACTCAGGGTGCTGGGTGCTCAGTGCTCAGGGTGCTGGGTGCTCAGTGCTCAGGGTGCCGGGTGCTCAGTGCTCAGGGTGCTGGGTGCTCAGTACTCAGGGTGCTGGGTGCTCAGTACTCAGGGTGCTGGGTGCTCAGTACTCAGGGTGCTGGGTGCTCAGTGCTCGGGGTGCTGGGTTCTCAGTGCTCAGGGTGCTGGGTCTCAGTGCTCGGGGTACTGGGTACTCAGTGCTCAGTACACAGGGTGCTGGGTGCTCAGTGCTCGGGGTGCTGGGTGCTCAGTGCTCAGTACTCAGGGTGCTGGGTGCTCAGTGCTCGGGGTGCTGGGTGCTCAGTACTCAGGGTACTCGGTGCTCAGTACTCAGGGTGCTGGGTGCTCAGTACTCAGGGTGCTGGGTGCTCAGTGCTCGGGGTGCTGGGTGCTCAGTGTTCAGGGTGCTGGGTGCTCAGTACTCGGGGTGCTGGGTGCTCAGTACTCAGGGAGCTGGGTGGTCAGTACTCAGGGTGCTGGGTGCTCAGTACTCGGGTGCTGGGTGCTCAGTGCTCAGGGTGCTGGGTGCACAGTGCTCGGGGTGCTGGGTGCTCAGTGCTCTGTACTCAGGGTGCTGGGTGCTCAGTGCTCGGGGTGCTGGGTGCTCAGTGCTCAGTACTCAGGGTGCTGGGTGCTCAGTGCTCGGGGTGCTGGGTGCTCAGTGCGCAGGGTGCTGGGTGCTCAGTGCTCAGGGTGAGGGTGCTCAGTGCTCGGGGTGCTGGGTGCTCAGTACTCAGGGTGCTGTGTGCTCAGTACTCAGGGTGCTGGGTGCTCAGTGCTCGGGGTGCTGGGTGCTCAGTGCTCGGGGTGCTGGGTGCTCAGTGCTCGAGGTACTCGGTGCTTAGTACTCAGGGTGCTGGGCGCTCAGTGTTCGGGGTGCCCAGTACTCAGGGTGCTGTGTGTTCAGTGCTCAGGGTGCTGGGTGCTCAGTACTCATGGTGCTCGGTGCTTAGTACTCAGGGTGCGGGGTGCTCAGTACTCCGGGTGCTGGGTGCTCAGTGCTCGGGGTGCTCGGTGCTCAGTGCTCAAGGTGCTGGGTGCTCAGTACTCAGGGTGATCATTGCTCAGGGTTCTGGGTGCTCAGTACTCAGGGTGCTGGGTGCTCAGTACTCAGGGTGCTCAGTGCTCAGTACTCAGGGTGCTCAGTGCTCAGTACTCAGGGTTCTCAGTGCTCAGTACTAAGGGTGCTCAGTGCTCGGGGTTCTCGGTGCTCAGTACTCGGGGTGCTGGGTGCTCAGTGCTCAGGGTGCTCAGTGCTCGGGGTGCTTGGTGCTCAGTGCTCAGGGTGCTGGGTGCTCAGTGCTCAAGGTGCTCAGTTCTCAGTACTCGGGGTGCTGGGTGCTCAGTGCTCAGGGTGATCAGTGCTCGGGGTGCTGGATGCTCAGTGCTCAGTGCACAGGGTGCTGGGTGCTCAGTCCTCGGGGTGCTGGGTGCTCAGTTCTCTGGGTGCTCAGTGCTCAGTACTCAGGGTGCTGGGTGCTCAGTACTCATGGTGCTGGGTGCTCAGTACTCAGGGAGCTCAGTGCTCGGATGCAGGGTGCTCAGTACTCAGGGTTCTGGGTGCTCAGTACTCAGGGTGCTCAGTACTCAGGGTGCTGGGTGCTCAGTGCTCGGGGTGCTGGGTGCTCAGTACTCAGGGTGCTGGGTGTTCAGTGCTCAGGGTGCAGGGTGCTCAGTGCTCGAGGTGCTGGGTGCTCATTCTCGGGGTGCTGGGTGCTCAGTACTCAGCGTGTTGGGTGCTCAGTGCTCGGGGTGCTCGGTGCTCAGTACACAGGGTGCTGGGTGCTCAGTGCTCGGGGTTCTGGGTGCTCAGTACTCAGGGAGCTGGGTGCTCAGTACTCAGGGTGCTAGGTGCTCAGTACTCGGGTGCTGGGTGCTCAGTGCTCAGTGTGCTGGGTGCACAGTGCTTGGGGTGCTGGGTGCTCAGTGCTCAGTACTCAGGGTGCTGGGTGCTCAGTGCTCGGGGTGCTGGGTGCTCAGTGCTCAGTACTCAGGGTGCTGGGTGCTCAGTGCTCGGGGTGCTGGGTGCTCAGTGCGCAGGGTGCTGGGTGCTCAGTGCTCAGGGTGCTGGGTGCTCAGTGCTCGGGGTGCTGGGTGCTCAGTACTCAGGGTGCTGTGTGCTCAGTACTCAGGGTGCTGGGTGCTCAGTGCTCGGGGTGCTGGGTGCTCAGTGCTCGGGGTGCTCGGTGCTCAGTGCTCAATGTGCTGGGTGCTCAGTACTCAGGGTGATCATTGCTCAGGGTTCTGGGTGCTCAGTACTCAGGGTGCTGGGTGCTCAGTACTCAGGGTGCTCAGTGCTCAGTACTCAGGGTGCTCAGTGCTCAGTACTAAGGGTGCTCAGTGCTCAGGGTGCTGGGTGCTCAGTGCTCGGTGTGCTCGGTGCTCAGTACTCAGGGTGCTGGGTGCTCAGTGCTCAGGGTGCTGGGTGCTCAGTGCTCAGGGTGCTGGGTGCTCAGTGCTCAGTGTGCTGGTTGCTCAGTACTCAGGGTGCTCGATGCTCGGGGAGCTGGGTGCTCAGTGCTCGGGGTTATCGATGCTCAGTACTCGGGGTGCTTGGTGCTCATTGCTCAGGGTGCTGGGTGCTCAGTGCTCAAGGTGCTCAGTGCTCAGTACTCGGGGTGCTGGGTGCTCAGTGCTCAGGGTGCTCAGTGCTCAGTGCTCAGGGTGCTGGGTGCTCAGTTCTCGGGGTGCTCGGTGCTCAGTACTCGGGGTGCTTGGTGCTCAGTGCTCAGTACTCAGGGTGCTGGGTGCTCAGTGCTCGGGGTGCTGGGTGCTCAGTGTTCTGTACTCAGGGTGCTGGGTGCTCAGTGCTCAGGGTGCTGGGTGCTCACTGCTCGGGGTGCTGGGTGTATAGTACTCAGGGTGCTGGGTGCTCAGTACTCAGGGTGCTGGGTGCTCAGTGCTCAGGGTGCTGGGTGCTCAGTGCTCAGGGTGCCGGGTGCTCAGTGCTCAGGGTGCTGGGTGCTCAGTACTCAGGGTGCTGGGTGCTCAGTACTCAGGGTGCTGGGTGCTCAGTACTCAGGGTGCTGGGTGCTCAGTGCTCGGGGTGCTGGGTGCTCAGTGCTCAGGGTGCTGGGTCTCAGTGCTCGGGGTACTGGGTACTCAGTGCTCAGTACACAGGGTGCTGCGTGCTCAGTGCTCGGGGTGCTGGGTGCTCAGTGCTCAGTACTCAGGGTGCTGGGTGCTCAGTGCTCGGGGTGCTGGGTGCTCAGTGCGCAGGGTGCTGGGTGCTCAGTGCTCAGGGTGCTGGGTGCTCAGTGCTCGGGGTGCTGGGTGCTCAGTACTCAGGGTGCTGTGTGCTCAGTACTCAGGGTGCTGGGTGCTCAGTGCTCGGGGTGCTTTGTGCTCAGTGCTCGGGGTGCTCGGTGCTCAGTGCTCAATGTGCTGGGTGCTCAGTACTCAGGGTGATCATTGCTCAGGGTTCTGGGTGCTCAGTACTCAGGGTGCTGGGTGCTCAGTACTCAGGGTGCTCAGTGCTCAGTACTCAGGGTGCTCAGTGCTCAGTACTAAGGGTGCTCAGTGCTCAGGGTGCTGGGTGCTCAGTGCTCGGTGTGCTCGGTGCTCAGTACTCAGGGTGCTGGGTGCTCAGTGCTCAGGGTGCTGGGTGCTCAGTGCTCAGGGTGCTGGGTGCTCAGTGCTCAGTGTGCTGGTTGCTGAGTACTCAGGGTGCTCGATGCTCGGGGTGCTGGGTGCTCAGTGCTCGGGGTTCTCGATGCTCAGTACTCGGGGTGCTTGGTGCTCATTGCTCAGGGTGCTGGGTGCTCAGTGCTCAAGGTGCTCAGTGCTCAGTACTCGGGGTGCTGGGTGCTCAGTGCTCAGGGTGCTCAGTGCTCAGTGCTCAGGGTGCTGGGTGCTCAGTTCTCGGGGTGCTCGGTGCTCAGTACTCGGGGTGCTTGGTGCTCAGTGCTCAGTACTCAGGGTGCTGGGTGCTCAGTGCTCGGGGTGCTGGGTGCTCAGTGTTCAGTACTCAGGGTGCTGGGTGCTCAGTGCTCAGGGTGCTGGGTGCTCACTGCTCGGGGTGCTGGGTGTATAGTACTCAGGGTGCTGGGTGCTCAGTACTCAGGGTGCTGGGTGCTCAGTGCTCAGGGTGCTGGGTGCTCAGTGCTCAGGGTGCCGGGTGCTCAGTGCTCAGGGTGCTGGGTGCTCAGTACTCAGGGTGCTGGGTGCTCAGTACTCAGGGTGCTGGGTGCTCAGTACTCAGGGTGCTGGGTGCTCAGTGCTCGGGGTGCTGGGTGCTCAGTGCTCAGGGTGCTGGGTCTCAGTGCTCGGGGTACTGGGTACTCAGTGCTCAGTACACAGGGTGCTGGGTGCTCAGTGCTCGGGGTGCTGGGTGCTCAGTGCTCAGTACTCAGGGTGCTGGGTGCTCAGTGCTCGGGGTGCTGGGTGCTCAGTACTCAGGGTACTCGGTGCTCAGTACTCAGGGTGCTGGGTGCTCAGTACTCAGGGTGCTGGGTGCTCAGTGCTCGGGGTGCTGGGTGCTCAGTGCTCGGGGTGCTGGGTGCTCAGTGCTCGAGATGCTCGGTGCTCAGTACTCAGGGTGCTGGGTGCTCAGTGTTCGGGGTGCTGGGTGCTCAGTACTCGGGGTGCTGGGTGCTCAGTACTCAGGGAGCTGGGTGGTCAGTACTCAGGGTGCTGGGTGCTCAGTACTCGGGTGCTGTATGCTCAGTGCTCAGGGTGCTGGGTGCACAGTGCTCAGGGTGCTGGGTGCTCAGTGCTCAGTACTCAGGGTGCTGGGTGCTCAGTGCTCGGGGTGCTGGGTGCTCAGTGCTCAGTACTCAGGGTGCTGGGTGCTCAGTGCTCGGGGTGCTGGGTGCTCAGTGCGCAGGGTGCTGGGTGCTCAGTGCTCAGGGTGCTGGGTGCTCAGTGCTCGGGGTGCTGGGTGCTCAGTACTCAGGGTGCTGTGTGCTCAGTACTCAGGGTGCTGGGTGCTCAGTGCTCGGGGAGCTGGGTGCTCAGTGCTCGGGGTGCTGGGTGCTCAGTGCTCGAGGTGCTCGGTGCTCAGTACTCAGGGTGCTGGGCGCTCAGTGTTCGGGGTGCCCAGTACTCAGGGTGCTGTGTGTTCAGTGCTCAGGGTGCTGGGTGCTCAGTACTCATGGTGCTCGGTGCTTAGTACTCAGGGTGCTGGGTGCTCAGTACTCCGGGTGCTGGGTGCTCAGTGCTCGGGGTGCTCGGTGCTCAGTGCTCAAGGTGCTGGGTGCTCAGTACTCAGGGTGATCATTGCTCAGGGTTCTGGGTGCTCAGTACTCAGGGTGCTGGGTGCTCAGTACTCAGGGTGCTCAGTGCTCAGTACTCAGGGTGCTCAGTGCTCAGTACTCAGGGTGCTCAGTGCTCAGTACTAAGGGTGCTCAGTGCTCGGGTTTCTCGGTGCTCAGTACTCGGGGTGCTTGGTGCTCAGTGCTCAGGGTGCTGGGTGCTCAGTGCTCAAGGTGCTCAGTGCTCAGTACTCGGGGTGCTGGGTGCTCAGTGCTCAGGGTGCTCAGTGCTCGGGGTGCTGGATGCTCAGTGCTCAGTGCACAGGGTGCTGGGTGCTCAGTCCTCGGGGTGCTGGGTGCTCAGTTCTCTGGGTGCTCAGTGCTCAGTACTCAGGGTGCTGGGTGCTCAGTACTCATGGTGCTGGGTGCTCAGTACTCAGGGAGCTCAGTGCTCGGATGCAGGGTGCTCAGTACTCAGGGTTCTGGGTGCTCAGTACTCAGGGTGCTCAGTACTCAGGGTGCTGGGTGCTCAGTGCTCGGGGTGCTGGGTGCTCAGTACTCAGGGTGCTGGGTGCTCAGTGCTCAGGGTGCAGGGTGCTCAGTGCTCGAGGTGCTGGGTGCTCATTCTCGGGGTGCTGGGTGCTCAGTACTCAGCGTGTTGGGTGCTCAGTGCTCGGGGTGCTCGGTGCTCAGTACACAGGGTGCTGGGTGCTCAGTGCTCGGGGTGCTGGGTGCTCAGTACTCAGGGTGCTGGGTGCTCAGTGCTCAGTACTCAGCGTGCTGGGTGCTCAGTGCTCAGAGTGTTGGCTGCTCAGTACTCAGGGTGCTGGGTGCTCAGTGCTCAGTGCTCAGGGTGCTGGGTGTTCAGTACTCAGGGTGCTGGGTGCTCAGTTCTCAGGGTGCTGGGTGCTCAGTGTTCAGGGTGCTGGGTGCTCAGTGCTCAGGGTGCTGGGTGCTCAGTACTCAGGGTGCTGGGTGCTCAGTACTCAGGGTGCTCGGTGCTCAGTGCTCAGGGTGCTGGGTGCTCACTGCTCGGGGTGCGGGGTGTATAGTACTCAGGGTGCTGGGTGCTCAGTACTCAGGGTGCTGGGTGCTCAGTGCTCAGGGTGCTGGGTGCTCAGTGTTCAGGGTGCTGGGTGCTCAGTACTCAGGGTGCTGGGTGCTCAGTACTCAGGGTGGTGGGTGCTCAGTACTCAGGGTGCTGGGTGCTCAGTGCTCGGGGTGCTGGGTGCTCAGTACTCGGGGTGCTGGGTGCTCAGTGCTCAGGGTGCTGGGTGCTCAGTGCTCGGGGTGGTGGGTGCTCAGTACTCAGGGTGCTGGGTGCTCAGTGCTCGGGGTGCTGGGTGCTCAGTACTCAGGGTGCTGGGTGCTCAGTGCTCGGGGTGCTGGGTGCTCAGTACTCGGGGTGCTGGGTGCTCAGTGCTCAGGGTGCTGGGTGCTCAGTGCTCGGGGTACTGGGTACTCAGTGCTCAGCACACAGGGTGCTGGGTGCTCAGTACTCGGGGTGCTGGGTGCTCAGTGCTCAGTACTCAGGGTGCTGGGTGCTCAGTGCTCGGGGTGCTGGGTGCTCAGTACTCAGGGTACTCGGTGCTCAGTACTCAGGGTGCTGGGTGATCAGTGCTCAGGGTGCTGTGTGCTCAGTACTCAGTGTGCTGGGTGCTCAGTACTCAGGGTGCTGGGTGCTCAGTACTCAGGGTGCTCGGTGCTCAGTACTCAGGGTGCTGGGTGCTCAGTGCTCAGGCTGCTGGGTCCTCAGTGCTCAGGGTGCTGGGTGCTCAGTGCTCAGGGTGCTGGGTGCTCAGTACTCAGGGTGCTGGGTGCTCAGTACTCGGGGTGCTGGGTGCTCAGTACTCAGGGAGCTGGGTGCTCAGTACTCAGGGTGCTGGGTGCTCAGTACTCGGGTGCTGGGTGCTCAGTGCTCAGGGTGCTGGGTGCACAGTGCTCGGGGTGCTGGGTGCTCAGTGCTCAGTACTCAGGGTGCTGGGTGCTCAGTGCTCGGGGTGCTGGGTGCTCAGTGCTCAGGGTGCTGGGTGCTCAGTGCTCAGGGCGCTGGGTGCTCAGTGTTCGGGGTGCTGGGTGCACAGTACTCAGGGTGCTGGGTGCTCAGTACTCAGGGTGCTGGGTGCTCAGTGCTCCGAGTGCTGGGTGCTCAGTGCTCAGGGTGCTGGGTGCTCAGTACTCAGGGTGCTCAGTGCTCAGTACTCGGGGTGCTGGGTGCTCAGTGCTCAGGGTGCTCAGTGCTCAGTGCTCGGGTTGCTGGGTGCTCAGTGCTCGGGGTGCTGGGTGCTCAGTGCTCGGAGTGCTGGGTGCTCAGTACTCAGGGTGCTGCGTGCTCAGGGTGCTGGGTGCTCAGTACTCAGGGTGCTGGGTGCTCAGTACTCAGGGTGCTTGGTGCTCAGTACTCAGGGTGCTGGGTGCTCAGTGCTCAGGGTGCTCGGTGCTCAGTACTCATGGTGCTGGGTGCTCATTCTCGGGGTGCTGGGTGCTCAGTACTCAGGGTGCTGGGTGCTCAGTGCTCGGGGTGCTGGGTGCTCAGTGCTCGGGGTGCTGGGTGCTTAGTACTCAGGGTGCTGGGTGCTCAGTGCTCAGGGTGCTGGGTGCTCAGTGCTCGGGGTGCTCAGTGCTCGGGGAGCTTTGTGCTCAGTACTCAGGGTGCTGGGTGCTCAGTGCTCGGGGTGCTCGGTGCTCAGTACTCAATGTGCTGGGTGCTCAGTGCTCAGGGTGCTGGGTGCTCAGTACTCAGTGTGCTCAGTGCTCAGTACTCGGGGTGCTGGGTGCTCAGTGCTCAAGGTGCTCAGTGCTCAGTGCTCGGGGTGCTGGGTGCTCAGTTCTCGGGGTGCTCGGTGCTCAGTACTCGGGGTGCTGGGTGCTCAGTGCTCAGGGTGCTGGGTGCTCAGTGCTCGATGTGCTGGGTGCTCAGTGCTCAGGGTGCTGGGTGCTCAGGGCTCGGGGTGCTCGGTGCTCAGTACTCAGGGTGCTGGGTGCTCAGTAATCATGGTGCTGGGTGCTCAGTACTCAGGGTGCTTGGTGCTCAGTACTCAGGGTGCTGGGTGCTCAGTGCTCAGGGTGCTGGGTGCTCAGTACTCAGGGTGCTGGGTGCTCAGTACTCAGGGTGCTCAGTGCTCAGGGTGCTGGGTGCTCAGTGCTCAGTGTGCTGGTTGCTCAGTGCTCAGTGCACAGGGTGCTGGGTGCTCAGTGCTCAGTGCTCAGGGTGCTGGGTGCTCAGTCCTCGGGGTGCTGGGTGCTCAGTTCTCTGGGTGCTCAGTGCTCAGTCCTCAGGGTTCTGGGTGCTCAGTACTCAGGGTGCATGGTGCTCAGTACTCAGGGAGCTCAGTGCTCGGGGTGCAGGGTGCTCAGTACTCAGGGTGCTGGGTGCTCAGTGCTCGGGGTGCTGGGTGCTCAGTACTCAGGGTGCTCAGTGCTCAGTGCTCGGGGTGCTCGGTGCTCAGTGTTCAGGGTGCTGGGTGCTCAGTGCTCAGGGTGCTCGGTGCTCAGTACTCAGGGTGCTGTTTGCTCAGTGCTCAGGGTGCTCGGTGCTCAGTACTCAGGGTGCTGGGTGCTCAGTACTCAGGGTGCTGGGTGCTCAGTACTCAGGGTGCTTGGTGCTCAGTACTCAGGGTGCTGGGTGCTCAGTACTCAGGGTGCTTGATGCTCAGTACTCAGGGTGCTGGGTGCTCAGTGCTCAGGGTGCTCGGTGCTCAGTACTCATGGTGCTGGGTGCTCATTCTCGGGGTGCTGTGTGCTCAGTACTCAGGGTGCTGGGTGCTCAGTGCTCGGGGTGCTGGGTGCTCAGTGCTCGGGGTGCTGGGTGCTTAGTACTCAGGGTGCTGGGTGCTCAGTGCTCAGGGTGCTGGGTGCTCAGTACTCAGTGTGCTGGGTGCTCAGTACTCAGGGTGCTCAGTGCTCGGGGAGCTTTGTGCTCAGTACTCAGGGTGCTGGGTGCTCAGTGCTCGGGGTGCTGGGTGCTCAGTGCTCAGGGTGCTGGGTGCTCAGTGCTCGGGGTGCTCTTTGCTCAGTACTCAGGGTGCTGGGTGCTCAGTACTCATGGTGCTGGGTGCTCAGTACTCAGGGTGCAGGGTGCTCAGTACTCAGGGTGCTGGGTGCTCAGTGCTCAGGGTGCTGGGTGCTCAGTACTCAGGGTGCTGGGTGCTCAGTACTCAGGGTGCTCAGTGCTCAGGGTGCTGGGTGCTCAGTGCTCAGTGCGCTGGTTGCTCAGTGCTCAGTGCACAGGGTGCTGGGTGCTCTGTGCTCAGTGCTCAGGGTGCTGGGTTCTCAGTCCTCGGGGTGCTGGGTGCTCAGTTCTCTGGGTGCTCAGTGCTCAGTCCTCAGGGTGCTGGCTGTTCAGTACTCAGGGTACATGGTGCTCAGTACTCAGGGAGCTCAGTGCTCAGTGCTCGGGGTGCTCGGTGCTCAGTACAAAGGGTGCTGGGTGCTCAGTGCTCAGGGTGCTCGGTGCTCAGTACTCAGGGTGCTGTTTGCTCAGTGCTCAGGGTGCTCGGTGCTCAGTACTCAGGGTGCTGGGTGCTCAGTACTCAGGGTGCTGGGTGCTCAGTACTCAGGGTGCTGGGTGCTCAGTACTCAGGGTGCTGGGTGCTCAGTACTCAGGGTGCTGGGTGCTCAGTGCTCAGGGTGCTCGGTGCTCAGTACTCAGGGTACTGTGTGCTCATTCTCGGGGTGCTGGGTGCACAGTGCTCGGGGTGCTGGGTGCTCAGTGCTCGGGGTGCTGGGCGCTCAGTGCTCAGGGTGCTGGGTGCTCAGTACTCGGGGTGCTCCGTGCTCAGTGCTCGGGGTGCTGGGTGCTCAGTACTCAGGGTGCTGGGTGCTCAGTGCTCGGGGTGCTGGGTGCTCAGTTCTCGGGGTGCTCGGTGTTCAGTACTCGGGGTGCTGGGTGCTCAGTGCTCAGGGTGCTGGGTGCTCAGTGCTCGGGGTGCTGGGTGCTCAGTGCTCAGGGTGCTGGTTGCTCAGTGCTCGGGGTGCTCTTTGCTCAGTACTCAGGGTGCTGGGTGCTCAGTACTCATGGTGCTGGGTGCTCAGTACTCAGGGTGCTGGGTGCTCAGTACTCAGGGTGCTGGGTGCTCAGTGCTCAGGGTGCTGGGTGCTCAGTACTCAGGGTGCTGGGTGCTCAGTACTCAGGGTGCTCAGTGCTCAGGGTGCTGGGTGCTCAGTGCTCAGTGTGCTGGTTGCTCAGTGCTCAGTGCACAGGGTGCTGGG
Organism: Microtus oregoni; assembly: GCF_018167655.1. NCBI lineage: Eukaryota > Metazoa > Chordata > Mammalia > Rodentia > Cricetidae > Microtus > Microtus oregoni. Next base: position 8,957,860 of record NW_024543811.1, on the reverse strand, counting down.
TGCTCTGTGCTCAGTGCTCAGGGTGCTGGGTGCTCAGTCCTCGGGGTGCTGGGTGCTCAGTTCTCTGGGTGCTCAGTGCTCAGTCCTCAGGGTGCTGGGTGCTCAGTACACAGGGTACATGGTGCTCAGTACTCAGGGAGCTCAGTGCTCAGTGCTCGGGGTGCTCGGTGCTCAGTACAAAGGGTGCTGGGTGCTCAGTGCTCAGGGTGCTCGGTGCTCAGTACTCAGGGTGCTGTTTGCTCAGTGCTCAGGGTGCTCGGTGCTCAGTACTCAGGGTGCCGGGTGCTCAGTACTCAGGGTGCTGGGTGCTCAGTACTCAGGGTGCTGGGTGCTCAGTACTCAGGGTGCTGGGTGCTCAGTACTCAGGGTGCTGGGTGCTCAGTGCTCAGGGTGCTCGGTGCTCATTACTCAGGGTACTGTGTGCTCATTCTCGGGGTGCTGGGTGCACAGTGCTCGGGGTGCTGGGTGCTCAGTTCTCGGGGTGCTGGGTGCTCAGTATTCAGGGTGCTGGATGCTCAGTGCTCGGGGTGCTCGGTGCTCAGTGCTCAGGGTGCTCAGTGCTCAGTGCTCGGGTTGCTGGGTGCTCAGTGCTCGGGGTGCTGGGTGCTCAGTGCTCGGAGTGCTGGGTGCTCAGTACTCAGGGTGCTGGGTGCTCAGGTTGCTGGGTGCTCAGTACTCAGGGTGCTGGGTGCTCAGTACTCAGGGTGCTTGGTGCTCAGTACTCAGGGTGCTGGGTGCTCAGTGCTCAGGGTGCTCGGTGCTCAGTACTCAAGGTGCTGGGTGCTCAATCTCGGGGTGCTGGGTGCTCAGTACTCAGGGTGCTGGGTGCTCAGTGCTCGGGGTGCTGGGTGCTCAGTGCTCGGGGTGCTGGGTGCTCAGTACTCAGGGTGCTGGGTGCTCAGTGCTCAGGGTGCTGGGTGCTCAGTACTCAGGGTGCTGGGTGCTCAGTACTCAGGGTGCTCAGTGCTCGGGGAGCTTTGTGCTCAGTACTCAGGGTGCTGAGTGCTCAGTGCTCGGGGTGGTCGGTGCCCAGTACTCAAGGTGCTGGGTGCTCAGTGCTCAGGGTGCTGGGTGCTCAGTACTCAGGGTGCTCAGTGCTCAGTACTCGGGGTGCTGGGTGCTCAGTGCTCAGGGTGCTCAGTGCTCAGTGCTCGGGGTGCTGGGTGCTCAGTTCTCGGGGTGCTCGGTGCTCAGTACTAGGGGTGCTGGGTGCTCAGTGCTCAGGGTGCTGGGTGCTCAGTGCTCGGGGTGCTGGGTGCTCAGTGCTCAGGGCGCTGGGTGCTCAGTGCTCGGGGTGCTCGGTGCTCAGTACTCAGGGTGCTGGGTGCTCAGTACTCAGGGTGCTCAGTGCTCAGGGTGCTGGGTGCTCAGTGCTCAGTGTGCTGGTTGCTCAGTGCTCAGTGCACAGGGTGCTGGGTGCTCAGTGCTCAGTGCTCAGGGTGCTGGGTGCTCAGTCCTCGGGGTGCTGGGTGCTCAGTTCTCTGGGTGCTCAGTGCTCAGTCCTCAGGGTGCTGGGTGCTCAGTACTCAGGGTGCATGGCGCTCAGTACTCAGGGAGCTCAGTGCTCGGGGTGCAGGGTGCTCAGTGCTCAGGGTGCTGGGTGCTCAGTACTCAGGGTGCTGGGTGCTCAGTGCTCGGGATGCTGGGTGCTCAGTACTCAGGGTGCTCAGTGCTCAGTGCTCGGGGTGCTCGGTACTCAGTACAAAGGGTGCTGGGTGCTCAGTGCTCAGGGTGCTCGGTGCTCAGTACTCAGGGTGCTGTTTGCTCAGTGCTCAGGGTGCTCGGTGCTCAGTACTCAGGGTGCTGGGTGCTCAGTACTCAGGGTGCTGGGTGCTCAGTACTCATGGTGCTGGGTGCTCAGTGCTCAGGGTGCTCGGTGCTCAGTACTCAGGGTGCTGTGTGCTCATTCTCGGGGTGCTGGGTGCTCAGTGCTCGGGGTGCTGGGTGCTCAGTATTCATGGTGCTGGGTGCTCAGTGCTCGGGGTGCTCGGTGCTCAGTGCTCAGGGTGCTGGGTGCTCAGTACTCGGGGTGCTCCATGCTCAGTGCTCGGGGTGCTGGGTGCTCAGTACTCAGGGTGCTGGGTGCTCAGTACTCAGGGTGCTCAGTGCTCAGGGTGCTGGGTGCTCAGTGCTCGGGGTGCTCGGTTCTCAGTACTCAGAATGCTGTGTGCTCAGTGCTCGGGGTGCTGGGTGCTCAGTGCTCAGGGTGCTGGGTGCTCAGTACTCAGGGTGCTGGGTGCTAAGTGCTCGGGGTGCTGGGTGCTCAGTACTCAGGGTGCTGGGTGCTCAGTGCTCGGGGTGCTCGGTGCTCAGTACTCAGGGTGCTGGGTGCTCAGTGCTCGGGGTGCTCGGTGCTCAGTACTCAGGGTGCTGGGTGCTCAGTGCTCGGGGTGCTTGGTGCTCAGTGCTCAGGGTGCTCGGTGCTCAGTACTCAGGGTGCAGGGTGCTCAGTGCTTGGGGTGCTGGGTGCTCAGTACTCAGGGTGCTGGGTGCTCAGTGCTCAGGGTGCTGGGTGCTCAGTGCTCAGGGTGCTGGGTGCTCAGTGCTCGGGGTGCTGGGTGCTCAGTACTCAGGGTGCTGGGTGCTCAGTGCTCAGTACTCAGCGTGCTGGGTGCTCAGTGCTCAGAGTGTTGGGTGCTCCGTACACAGGGTGCTGGGTGCTCAGTGCTCAGTGCTCAGGGTGCTCATTGCTCAGGGTGCTGGATGCTCAGGGTGATGGGTGCTCAGTGCTCGGGGTGCTGGGTGCTCAGTGCTCAGGGTGCTGGGTGCTCAGTGCTCAGTGCTCAGGGTGCTGGGTGCTCAGTGCTCAGTGCTCAGGGTGCTGGGTGTTCAGTACTCAGTGTGCTGGGTGCTCAGTACTCAGGGTGCTGGGTGCTCAGTGCTCAGGGTGCTGGGTGCTCAGTGCTCAGGGTGCTGGGTGCTCAGTACTCAGGGTGCTGGGTGCTCAGTACTCAGGGTGCTCGGTGCTCAGTGCTCAGGTTGCTGGGTGCTCAGTGCTCGGGGTGCTGGGTGTTCAGTACTCAGGGTGCTGGGTGCTCAGTACTCAGGGTGCTGGGTGCTCAGTGCTCAGGGTGCTGGGTGCTCAGTACTCAGGGTGATCGGTGCTCAGTGCTTAGGGTGCTGGGTGCACAGTGCTCGGGGTGCTGGGTGCTCAGTACTCGGGGTGCTGGGTGCTCAGTAATCAGGGTGCTGGGTGCTCAGTGCTCAGGGTGCTGGGTGCTCAGTGCTCGGGGTGCTATGTGCTCAGTACTCGGGGTGCTGGGTGCTCAGTGCTCCTGGTGCTGGGTCTCAGTGCTCGGGATACTGGGTACTCAGTGCTCAGTACACAGGGTGCTGGGTGCTCAGTACTCGGGGTGCTGGGTGCTCAGTGCTCTGTACTCAGGGTGCTGGGTGTTCAGTGCTCGGGGTGCTGGGTGCTCAGTACTCAGGGTACTCGGTGCTCAGTACTCAGGGTGCTGGGTGATCAGTGCTCAGGGTGCTGGGTGCTCAGTACTCAGTGTGCTGGGTGCTCAGTACTCAGGGTGCTGGGTGCTCAGTACTCAGGGTGCTCGGTGCTCAGTACTCAGGGTGCTGGGTGCTCAGTGCTCAGGGTGCTGGGTCCTCAGTGCTCGATGTGCTGGGTGCTCAGTGCTCAGGGTGCTGGGTGCTCAGTACTCAGGGTGCTGGGTGCTCAGTACTCGGGGTGCTGGGTGCTCAGTACTAAGGGAGCTGGGTGCTCAGTACTCAGGGTGCTGGGTGCTCAGTACTCGGGTGCTGGGTGCTCAGTGCTCAGGGTGCTGGGTGCTCAGTGCTCAGGGTGCTGGGTGCTCAGTGCTCAGTACTCAGGGTGCTGGGTGCTCAGTGCTCGGGGTGCTGGGTGCTCAGTGCTCAGTACTCAGTGTGCTGGGTGCTCAGTGCTTGGGGTGCTGGGTGCTCAGTGCTCAGGGTGCTGGGTGCTCAGTGCTCAGGGTGCTGGGTGCTCAGTGCTCGGAGTGCTGGGTGCTCTTTACTCAGAGTGCTGGGTGCTCAGTACTCAGGGTGCTGGGTGCTCAGTGCTCGGGGTGCTGGGTGCGCAGTGCTCGGGGTGCTGGGTGCTCAGTTCTCGGGGTGCTCGGTGCTCAGTACTCAGGGTGCTGTGTGCTCAGTGCTCAGGGTGCTGGTTGCTCAGTACTCAGGGTGCTCGGTGCTTAGTACTCAGGGTGCTGGCTGCTCAGTACTCCGGGTGCTGGGTGCTCAGTGCTCGGGGTGCTCGGTGCTCAGTTGTCAAGGTGCTGGGTGCTCAGTACTCAGGGTGCTGGGTGCTCAGTACTCAGGGTGCTCAGTGCTCAGTACTCAGGGTGCTCAGTGCTCAGTACTAAGGGTGCTCAGTGCTCAGGGTGCTGGGTGCTCAGTGCTCGGGGTGCTCGGTGCTCAGTACTCAGGGTGCTGGGTGCTCAGTGCTCAGGGTGCTGGGTGCTCAGTGCTCAGGGTCCTGGGTGCTCAGTGCTCAGGGTGCTGGGTGCTCAGTACTCAGGGTGCTCGGTGCTCGGGGTGCTGGGTGCTCAGTGCTCGGGGAGCTCGGTGCTCAGTACTCGGGGTGCTCAGTGCTCAGTACTCAGGGTGCTGGGTGCTCAGTACACAGGGTGCTGGGTGCTCAGTGCTCAGGGTGCTGGGTGCTCAGTGCTCAGGGTCCTGGGTGCTCAGTGCTCAGGGTGCTGGGTGCTCAGTACTCAGGGTGCTCGGTGCTCGGGGTGCTGGGTGCTCAGTGCTCGGGGAGCTCGGTGCTCAGTACTCGGGGTGCTCAGTGCTCAGTACTCAGGGTGCTGGGTTCTCAGTGCTCAGGGTGCTGGGTGCTCAGTACTCAGGGTGCTGGGTGCTCGGAGCTCAGTATGCTGGGTGCTCAGTACTCAGGGTGCTGGGTGCTCATTACTCAGGGTGCTGGGTGCTCAGTACTCAGGGTGCTCGGTGCTCAGTACTCAGGGTGCTAGGTGCTCAGTGCTCAGGGTGCTGGGTGCTCAGTACTCAGGGTGCTGGGTGCTCAGTGCTCGGGGTGCTCGGTGCTCAGTACGCTGGGTGCTCAGTACTCAGGGTGCTGGGTGCTCAGTACTCAGGGTGCTGGGTGCTCAGTACTCAGGGTGCTGGGTGCTCAGTACTCAGGGTGCTCGGTGCTCAGTGCTCGGGGTGCTGGGTGCTCAGTACTCAGGGTGCTGTGTGCTCAGTGCTCGGGGTGCTGGGTGCTCAGTACTCAGGGTGCTCAGTGCTCAGTGCTCGGGGTTCTCGGTGCTCAGTACAAAGGGTGCTGGGTGCTCAGTGCTCAGGGTGCTCGGTGCTCAGTACTCAGGGTGCTGTTTGCTCAGTGCTCAGGGTGCTCGGTGCTCAGTCATCAGGGTGCTGGGTGCTCAGTACTCAGGGTGCTGGGTGCTCAGTACTCAGGGTGCTGGGTGCTCAGTGCTCAGGGTGCTCGGTGCTCAGTACTCAGGGTGCTGTGTGCTCATTCTCGGGGTGCTGGGTGCACAGTGCTCGGGGTGCTGGGTGCTCAGTGCTCGGGGTGCTGGGTGCTCAGTATTCAGGGTGCTGGGTCCTCAGTGCTCGGGGTGCTGGGTGCTCAGTGCTCAGGGTGCTGGGTGCTCAGTAATCAGGGTGCTGGGTGCTCATTACTCGGGGTGCTGGGTGCTCTGTACTCAGGGAGCTGGGTGCTCAGTACTCAGGGTGCTGGGTGCTCAGTACTCGGGTGCTGGGGGCTCAGTGCTCAGGGTGCTGGGTGCTCAGTGCTCGGGGTGCTGGGTGCTCAGTGCTCAGTACTCAGTGTGCTGGGTGCTCAGTGCTTGGGGTGCTGGGTGCTCAGTGCTCAGGGTGCTGGGTGCTCAGTGCTCAGGGTGCTGGGTGCTCAGTGCTCGGAGTGCTGGGTGCTCATTACTCAGAGTGCTGGGTGCTCAGTACTCAGGGTGCTGGGTGCTCAGTGCTCGGGGTGCTGGGTGCTCAGTGCTCGGGGTGCTGGGTGCTCAGTTCTCGGGGTGCTCGGTGCTCAGTACTCAGGGTGCTGTGTGGTCAGTGCTCAGGGTGCTGGGTGCTCAGTACTCAGGGTGCTCGGTGCTTAGTACTCAGGGTGCTGGGTGCTCAGTACTCCGGGTGCTGGGTGCTCAGTGCTCGGGGTGCTCGGTGCTCAGTTGTCAAGGTGCTGGGTGCTCAGTACTCAGGGTGATCATTGCTCAGGGTGCTGGGTGCTCCGTACTCAGGGTGCTGGGTGCTCAGTACTCAGGGTGCTCAGTGCTCAGTACTCAGGGTGCTCAGTGCTCAGTACTAAGGGTGCTCAGTGCTCAGGGTGCTGGGTGCTCAGTGCTCGGGGTGCTCGGTGCTCAGTACTCAGGGTGCTGGGTGCTCAGTGCTCAGGGTGCTGGGTGCTCAGTGCTCAGTGCTCAGGGTGCTCATTGCTCAGGGTGCTGGATGCTCAGGGTGATGGGTGCTCAGTGCTCGGGGTGCTGGGTGCTCAGTGCTCAGGGTGCTGGGTGCTCAGTGCTCAGTGCTCAGGGTGCTGGGTGTTCAGTACTCAGTGTGCTGGGTGCTCAGTGCTCAGGGTGCTGGGTGCTCAGTACTCAGGGTGCTGGGTGCTCAGTGCTCAGGGTGCTGGGTGCTCAGTACTCAGGGTGCTCGGTGCTCAGTACTCAGGGTGCTGGGTGCTCAGTGCTCAGGGTGCTGGGTGCTCAGTACTCAGGGTGCTCAGTGCTCAGTACTCGGGGTGCTGGGTGCTCAGTGCTCAGGGTGCTCAGTGCTCAGTGCTCGGGTTGCTGGGTGCTCAGTGCTCGGGGTGCTGGGTGCTCAGTGCTCGGAGTGCTGGGTGCTCAGTACTCAGGGTGCTGGGTGCTCAGGTTGCTGGGTGCTCAGTACTCAGGGTGCTGGGTGCTCAGTACTCAGGGTGCTTGGTGCTCAGTACTCAGGGTGCTGGGTGCTCAGTGCTCAGGGTGCTCGGTGCTCAGTACTCATGGTGCTGGGTGCTCAATCTCGGGGTGCTGGGTGCTCAGTACTCAGGGTGCTGGGTGCTCAGTGCTCGGGGTGCTGGGTGCTCAGTGCTCGGGGTGCTGGGTGCTCAGTACTCAGGGTGCTGGGTGCTCAGTGCTCAGGGTGCTGGGTGCTCAGTACTCAGGGTGCTGGGTGCTCAGTACTCAGGGTGCTCAGTGCTCGGGGAGCTTTGTGCTCAGTACTCAGGGTGCTGAGTGCTCAGTGCTCGGGGTGGTCGGTGCCCAGTACTCAAGGTGCTGGGTGCTCAGTGCTCAGGGTGCTGGGTGCTCAGTACTCAGGGTGCTCAGTGCTCAGTACTCGGGGTGCTGGGTGCTCAGTGCTCAGGGTGCTCAGTGCTCAGTGCTCGGGGTGCTGGGTGCTCAGTTCTCGGGGTGCTCGGTGCTCAGTACTAGGGGTGCTGGGTGCTCAGTGCTCAGGGTGCTGGGTGCTCAGTGCTCGGGGTGCTGGGTGCTCAGTGCTCAGGGCGCTGGGTGCTCAGTGCTCGGGGTGCTCGGTGCTCAGTACTCAGGGTGCTGGGTGCTCAGTACTCAGGGTGCTCAGTGCTCAGGGTGCTGGGTGCTCAGTGCTCAGTGTGCTGGTTGCTCAGTGCTCAGTGCACAGGGTGCTGGGTGCTCAGTGCTCAGTGCTCAGGGTGCTGGGTGCTCAGTCCTCGGGGTGCTGGGTGCTCAGTTCTCTGGGTGCTCAGTGCTCAGTCCTCAGGGTGCTGGGTGCTCAGTACTCAGGGTGCATGGCGCTCAGTACTCAGGGAGCTCAGTGCTCGGGGTGCAGGGTGCTCAGTGCTCAGGGTGCTGGGTGCTCAGTACTCAGGGTGCTGGGTGCTCAGTGCTCGGGATGCTGGGTGCTCAGTACTCAGGGTGCTCAGTGCTCAGTGCTCGGGGTGCTCGGTACTCAGTACAAAGGGTGCTGGGTGCTCAGTGCTCAGGGTGCTCGGTGCTCAGTACTCAGGGTGCTGTTTGCTCAGTGCTCAGGGTGCTCGGTGCTCAGTACTCAGGGTGCTGGGTGCTCAGTACTCAGGGTGCTGGGTGCTCAGTACTCATGGTGCTGGGTGCTCAGTGCTCAGGGTGCTCGGTGCTCAGTACTCAGGGTGCTGTGTGCTCATTCTCGGGGTGCTGGGTGCTCAGTGCTCGGGGTGCTGGGTGCTCAGTATTCATGGTGCTGGGTGCTCAGTGCTCGGGGTGCTCGGTGCTCAGTGCTCAGGGTGCTGGGTGCTCAGTACTCGGGGTGCTCCATGCTCAGTGCTCGGGGTGCTGGGTGCTCAGTACTCAGGGTGCTGGGTGCTCAGTACTCAGGGTGCTCAGTGCTCAGGGTGCTGGGTGCTCAGTGCTCGGGGTGCTCGGTTCTCAGTACTCAGAATGCTGGGTGCTCAGTGCTCGGGGTGCTGGGTGCTCAGTGCTCAGGGTGCTGGGTGCTCAGTACTCAGGGTGCTGGGTGCTAAGTGCTCGGGGTGCTGGGTGCTCAGTACTCAGGGTGCTGGGTGCTCAGTGCTCGGGGTGCTCGGTGCTCAGTACTCAGGGTGCTGGGTGCTCAGTGCTCGGGGTGCTCGGTGCTCAGTACTCAGGGTGCTGGGTGCTCAGTGCTCGGGGTGCTTGGTGCTCAGTGCTCAGGGTGCTCGGTGCTCAGTACTCAGGGTGCAGGGTGCTCAGTGCTTGGGGTGCTGGGTGCTCAGTACTCAGGGTGCTGGGTGCTCAGTGCTCAGGGTGCTGGGTGCTCAGTGCTCAGGGTGCTGGGTGCTCAGTGCTCGGGGTGCTGGGTGCTCAGTACTCAGGGTGCTGGGTGCTCAGTGCTCAGTACTCAGCGTGCTGGGTGCTCAGTGCTCAGAGTGTTGGGTGCTCCGTACACAGGGTGCTGGGTGCTCAGTGCTCAGTGCTCAGGGTGCTCATTGCTCAGGGTGCTGGATGCTCAGGGTGATGGGTGCTCAGTGCTCGGGGTGCTGGGTGCTCAGTGCTCAGGGTGCTGGGTGCTCAGTGCTCAGTGCTCAGGGTGCTGGGTGCTCAGTGCTCAGTGCTCAGGGTGCTGGGTGTTCAGTACTCAGTGTGCTGGGTGCTCAGTACTCAGGGTGCTGGGTGCTCAGTGCTCAGGGTGCTGGGTGCTCAGTGCTCAGGGTGCTGGGTGCTCAGTACTCAGGGTGCTGGGTGCTCAGTACTCAGGGTGCTCGGTGCTCAGTGCTCAGGTTGCTGGGTGCTCAGTGCTCGGGGTGCTGGGTGTTCAGTACTCAGGGTGCTGGGTGCTCAGTACTCAGGGTGCTGGGTGCTCAGTGCTCAGGGTGCTGGGTGCTCAGTACTCAGGGTGATCGGTGCTCAGTGCTTAGGGTGCTGGGTGCACAGTGCTCGGGGTGCTGGGTGCTCAGTACTCGGGGTGCTGGGTGCTCAGTACTCAGGGTGCTGGGTGCTCAGTGCTCAGGGTGCTGGGTGCTCAGTGCTCGGGGTGCTATGTGCTCAGTACTCGGGGTGCTGGGTGCTCAGTGCTCCTGGTGCTGGGTCTCAGTGCTCGGGATACTGGGTACTCAGTGCTCAGTACACAGGGTGCTGGGTGCTCAGTACTCGGGGTGCTGGGTGCTCAGTGCTCTGTACTCAGGGTGCTGGGTGTTCAGTGCTCGGGGTGCTGGGTGCTCAGTACTCAGGGTACTCGGTGCTCAGTACTCAGGGTGCTGGGTGATCAGTGCTCAGGGTGCTGGGTGCTCAGTATTCAGTGTGCTGGGTGCTCAGTACTCAGGGTGCTGGGTGCTCAGTACTCAGGGTGCTCGGTGCTCAGTACTCAGGGTGCTGGGTGCTCAGTGCTCAGGGTGCTGGGTCCTCAGTGCTCGATGTGCTGGGTGCTCAGTGCTCAGGGTGCTGGGTGCTCAGTACTCAGGGTGCTGGGTGCTCAGTACTCGGGGTGCTGGGTGCTCAGTACTAAGGGAGCTGGGTTCTCAGTACTCAGGGTGCTGGGTGCTCAGTACTCGGGTGCTGGGTGCTCAGTGCTCAGGGTGCTGGGTGCTCAGTGCTCAGGGTGCTGGGTGCTCAGTGCTCAGTACTCAGGGTGCTGGGTGCTCAGTGCTCGGGGTGCTGGGTGCTCAGTGCTCAGTACTCAGTGTGCTGGGTGCTCAGTGCTTGGGGTGCTGGGTGCTCAGTGCTCAGGGTGCTGGGTGCTCAGTGCTCAGGGTGCTGGGTGCTCAGTGCTCGGAGTGCTGGGTGCTCTTTACTCAGAGTGCTGGGTGCTCAGTACTCAGGGTGCTGGGTGCTCAGTGCTCGGGGTGCTGGGTGCGCAGTGCTCGGGGTGCTGGGTGCTCAGTTCTCGGGGTGCTCGGTGCTCAGTACTCAGGGTGCTGTGTGCTCAGTGCTCAGGGTGCTGGTTGCTCAGTACTCAGGGTGCTCGGTGCTTAGTACTCAGGGTGCTGGCTGCTCAGTACTCCGGGTGCTGGGTGCTCAGTGCTCGGGGTGCTCGGTGCTCAGTTGTCAAGGTGCTGGGTGCTCAGTACTCAGGGTGCTGGGTGCTCAGTACTCAGGGTGCTCAGTGCTCAGTACTCAGGGTGCTCAGTGCTCAGTACTAAGGGTGCTCAGTGCTCAGGGTGCTGGGTGCTCAGTGCTCGTGGTGCTCGGTGCTCAGTACTCAGGGTGCTGGGTGCTCAGTGCTCAGGGTGCTGGGTGCTCAGTGCTCAGGGTCCTGGGTGCTCAGTGCTCAGGGTGCTGGGTGCTCAGTACTCAGGGTGCTCGGTGCTCGGGGTGCTGGGTGCTCAGTGCTCGGGGAGCTCGGTGCTCAGTACTCGGGGTGCTCAGTGCTCAGTACTCAGGGTGCTGGGTGCTCAGTACACAGGGTGCTGGGTGCTCAGTGCTCAGGGTGCTGGGTGCTCAGTGCTCAGGGTCCTGGGTGCTCAGTGCTCAGGGTGCTGGGTGCTCAGTACTCAGGGTGCTCGGTGCTCGGGGTGCTGGGTGCTCAGTGCTCGGGGAGCTCGGTGCTCAGTACTCGGGGTGCTCAGTGCTCAGTACTCAGGGTGCTGGGTTCTCAGTGCTCAGGGTGCTGGGTGCTCAGTACTCAGGGTGCTGGGTGCTCGGAGCTCAGTATGCTGGGTGCTCAGTACTCAGGGTGCTGGGTGCTCATTACTCAGGGTGCTGGGTGCTCAGTACTCAGGGTGCTCGGTGCTCAGTACTCAGGGTGCTAGGTGCTCAGTGCTCAGGGTGCTGGGTGCTCAGTACTCAGGGTGCTGGGTGCTCAGTGCTCGGGGTGCTCGGTGCTCAGTACGCTGGGTGCTCAGTACTCAGGGTGCTGGGTGCTCAGTACTCAGGGTGCTGGGTGCTCAGTACTCAGGGTGCTGGGTGCTCAGTACTCAGGGTGCTCGGTGCTCAGTGCTCGGGGTGCTGGGTGCTCAGTACTCAGGGTGCTGTGTGCTCAGTGCTCGGGGTGCTGGGTGCTCAGTACTCAGGGTGCTCAGTGCTCAGTGCTCGGGGTTCTCGGTGCTCAGTACAAAGGGTGCTGGGTGCTCAGTGCTCAGGGTGCTCGGTGCTCAGTACTCAGGGTGCTGTTTGCTCAGTGCTCAGGGTGCTCGGTGCTCAGTACTCAGGGTGCTGGGTGCTCAGTACTCAGGGTGCTGGGTGCTCAGTACTCATGGTGCTGGGTGCTCAGTGCTCAGGGTGCTCGGTGCTCAGTACTCAGGGTGCTGTGTGCTCATTCTCGGGGTGCTGGGTGCTCAGTGCTCGGGGTGCTGGGTGCTCAGTATTCATGGTGCTGGGTGCTCAGTGCTCGGGGTGCTCGGTGCTCAGTGCTCAGGGTGCTGGGTGCTCAGTACTCGGGGTGCTCCATGCTCAGTGCTCGGGGTGCTGGGTGCTCAGTACTCAGGGTGCTGGGTGCTCAGTACTCAGGGTGCTCAGTGCTCAGGGTGCTGGGTGCTCAGTGCTCGGGGTGCTCGGTTCTCAGTACTCAGAATGCTGGGTGCTCAGTGCTCGGGGTGCTGGGTGCTCAGTGCTCAGGGTGCTGGGTGCTCAGTACTCAGGGTGCTGGGTGCTAAGTGCTCGGGGTGCTGGGTGCTCAGTACTCAGGGTGCTGGGTGCTCAGTGCTCGGGGTGCTCGGTGCTCAGTACTCAGGGTGCTGGGTGCTCAGTGCTCGGGGTGCTCGGTGCTCAGTACTCAGGGTGCTGGGTGCTCAGTGCTCGGGGTGCTTGGTGCTCAGTGCTCAGGGTGCTCGGTGCTCAGTACTCAGGGTGCAGGGTGCTCAGTGCTTGGGGTGCTGGGTGCTCAGTACTCAGGGTGCTGGGTGCTCAGTGCTCAGGGTGCTGGGTGCTCAGTGCTCAGGGTGCTGGGTGCTCAGTGCTCGGGGTGCTGGGTGCTCAGTACTCAGGGTGCTGGGTGCTCAGTGCTCAGTACTCAGCGTGCTGGGTGCTCAGTGCTCAGAGTGTTGGGTGCTCCGTACACAGGGTGCTGGGTGCTCAGTGCTCAGTGCTCAGGGTGCTCATTGCTCAGGGTGCTGGATGCTCAGGGTGATGGGTGCTCAGTGCTCGGGGTGCTGGGTGCTCAGTGCTCAGGGTGCTGGGTGCTCAGTGCTCAGTGCTCAGGGTGCTGGGTGCTCAGTGCTCAGTGCTCAGGGTGCTGGGTGTTCAGTACTCAGTGTGCTGGGTGCTCAGTACTCAGGGTGCTGGGTGCTCAGTGCTCAGGGTGCTGGGTGCTCAGTGCTCAGGGTGCTGGGTGCTCAGTACTCAGGGTGCTGGGTGCTCAGTACTCAGGGTGCTCGGTGCTCAGTGCTCAGGTTGCTGGGTGCTCAGTGCTCGGGGTGCTGGGTGTTCAGTACTCAGGGTGCTGGGTGCTCAGTACTCAGGGTGCTGGGTGCTCAGTGCTCAGGGTGCTGGGTGCTCAGTACTCAGGGTGATCGGTGCTCAGTGCTTAGGGTGCTGGGTGCACAGTGCTCGGGGTGCTGGGTGCTCAGTACTCGGGGTGCTGGGTGCTCAGTACTCAGGGTGCTGGGTGCTCAGTGCTCAGGGTGCTGGGTGCTCAGTGCTCGGGGTGCTATGTGCTCAGTACTCGGGGTGCTGGGTGCTCAGTGCTCCTGGTGCTGGGTCTCAGTGCTCGGGATACTGGGTACTCAGTGCTCAGTACACAGGGTGCTGGGTGCTCAGTACTCGGGGTGCTGGGTGCTCAGTGCTCTGTACTCAGGGTGCTGGGTGTTCAGTGCTCGGGGTGCTGGGTGCTCAGTACTCAGGGTACTCGGTGCTCAGTACTCAGGGTGCTGGGTGATCAGTGCTCAGGGTGCTGGGTGCTCAGTACTCAGTGTGCTGGGTGCTCAGTACTCAGGGTGCTGGGTGCTCAGTACTCAGGGTGCTCGGTGCTCAGTACTCAGGGTGCTGGGTGCTCAGTGCTCAGGGTGCTGGGTCCTCAGTGCTCGATGTGCTGGGTGCTCAGTGCTCAGGGTGCTGGGTGCTCAGTACTCAGGGTGCTGGGTGCTCAGTACTCGGGGTGCTGGGTGCTCAGTACTAAGGGAGCTGGGTGCTCAGTACTCAGGGTGCTGGGTGCTCAGTACTCGGGTGCTGGGTGCTCAGTGCTCAGGGTGCTGGGTGCTCAGTGCTCAGGGTGCTGGGTGCTCAGTGCTCAGTACTCAGGGTGCTGGGTGCTCAGTGCTCGGGGTGCTGGGTGCTCAGTGCTCAGTACTCAGTGTGCTGGGTGCTCAGTGCTTGGGGTGCTGGGTGCTCAGTGCTCAGGGTGCTGGGTGCTCAGTGCTCAGGGTGCTGGGTGCTCAGTGCTCGGAGTGCTGGGTGCTCTTTACTCAGAGTGCTGGGTGCTCAGTACTCAGGGTGCTGGGTGCTCAGTGCTCGGGGTGCTGGGTGCGCAGTGCTCGGGGTGCTGGGTGCTCAGTTCTCGGGGTGCTCGGTGCTCAGTACTCAGGGTGCTGTGTGCTCAGTGCTCAGGGTGCTGGTTGCTCAGTACTCAGGGTGCTCGGTGCTTAGTACTCAGGGTGCTGGCTGCTCAGTACTCCGGGTGCTGGGTGCTCAGTGCTCGGGGTGCTCGGTGCTCAGTTGTCAAGGTGCTGGGTGCTCAGTACTCAGGGTGCTGGGTGCTCAGTACTCAGGGTGCTCAGTGCTCAGTACTCAGGGTGCTCAGTGCTCAGTACTAAGGGTGCTCAGTGCTCAGGGTGCTGGGTGCTCAGTGCTCGGGGTGCTCGGTGCTCAGTACTCAGGGTGCTGGGTGCTCAGTGCTCAGGGTGCTGGGTGCTCAGTGCTCAGGGTCCTGGGTGCTCAGTGCTCAGGGTGCTGGGTGCTCAGTACTCAGGGTGCTCGGTGCTCGGGGTGCTGGGTGCTCAGTGCTCGGGGAGCTCGGTGCTCAGTACTCGGGGTGCTCAGTGCTCAGTACTCAGGGTGCTGGGTGCTCAGTACACAGGGTGCTGGGTGCTCAGTGCTCAGGGTGCTGGGTGCTCAGTGCTCAGGGTCCTGGGTGCTCAGTGCTCAGGGTGCTGGGTGCTCAGTACTCAGGGTGCTCGGTGCTCGGGGTGCTGGGTGCTCAGTGCTCGGGGAGCTCGGTGCTCAGTACTCGGGGTGCTCAGTGCTCAGTACTCAGGGTGCTGGGTTCTCAGTGCTCAGGGTGCTGGGTGCTCAGTACTCAGGGTGCTGGGTGCTCGGAGCTCAGTATGCTGGGTGCTCAGTACTCAGGGTGCTGGGTGCTCATTACTCAGGGTGCTGGGTGCTCAGTACTCAGGGTGCTCGGTGCTCAGTACTCAGGGTGCTAGGTGCTCAGTGCTCAGGGTGCTGGGTGCTCAGTACTCAGGGTGCTGGGTGCTCAGTGCTCGGGGTGCTCGGTGCTCAGTACGCTGGGTGCTCAGTACTCAGGGTGCTGGGTGCTCAGTACTCAGGGTGCTGGGTGCTCAGTACTCAGGGTGCTGGGTGCTCAGTACTCAGGGTGCTCGGTGCTCAGTGCTCGGGGTGCTGGGTGCTCAGTACTCAGGGTGCTGTGTGCTCAGTGCTCGGGGTGCTGGGTGCTCAGTACTCAGGGTGCTCAGTGCTCAGTGCTCGGGGTTCTCGGTGCTCAGTACAAAGGGTGCTGGGTGCTCAGTGCTCAGGGTGCTCGGTGCTCAGTACTCAGGGTGCTGTTTGCTCAGTGCTCAGGGTGCTCGGTGCTCAGTCATCAGGGTGCTGGGTGCTCAGTACTCAGGGTGCTGGGTGCTCAGTACTCAGGGTGCTGGGTGCTCAGTGCTCAGGGTGCTCGGTGCTCAGTACTCAGGGTGCTGTGTGCTCATTCTCGGGGTGCTGGGTGCACAGTGCTCGGGGTGCTGGGTGCTCAGTGCTCGGGGTGCTGGGTGCTCAGTATTCAGGGTGCTGGGTCCTCAGTGCTCGGGGTGCTGGGTGCTCAGTGCTCAGGGTGCTGGGTGCTCAGTAATCAGGGTGCTGGGTGCTCATTACTCGGGGTGCTGGGTGCTCTGTACTCAGGGAGCTGGGTGCTCAGTACTCAGGGTGCTGGGTGCTCAGTACTCGGGTGCTGGGGGCTCAGTGCTCAGGGTGCTGGGTGCTCAGTGCTCGGGGTGCTGGGTGCTCAGTGCTCAGTACTCAGTGTGCTGGGTGCTCAGTGCTTGGGGTGCTGGGTGCTCAGTGCTCAGGGTGCTGGGTGCTCAGTGCTCAGGGTGCTGGGTGCTCAGTGCTCGGAGTGCTGGGTGCTCATTACTCAGAGTGCTGGGTGCTCAGTACTCAGGGTGCTGGGTGCTCAGTGCTCGGGGTGCTGGGTGCTCAGTGCTCGGGGTGCTGGGTGCTCAGTTCTCGGGGTGCTCGGTGCTCAGTACTCAGGGTGCTGTGTGGTCAGTGCTCAGGGTGCTGGGTGCTCAGTACTCAGGGTGCTCGGTGCTTAGTACTCAGGGTGCTGGGTGGTCAGTACTCCGGGTGCTGGGTGCTCAGTGCTCGGGGTGCTCGGTGCTCAGTTGTCAAGGTGCTGGGTGCTCAGTACTCAGGGTGATCATTGCTCAGGGTGCTGGGTGCTCCGTACTCAGGGTGCTGGGTGCTCAGTACTCAGGGTGCTCAGTGCTCAGTACTCAGGGTGCTCAGTGCTCAGTACTAAGGGTGCTCAGTGCTCAGGGTGCTGGGTGCTCAGTGCTCGGGGTGCTCGGTGCTCAGTACTCAGGGTGCTGGGTGCTCAGTGCTCAGGGTGCTGGGTGCTCAGTGCTCAGGGTCCTGGGTGCTCAGTGCTCAGGGTGCTGGGTGCTCAGTACTCAGGGTGCTCGGTGCTCGGGGTGCTGGGTGCTCAGTGCTCGGGGAGCTCGGTGCTCAGTACTCGGGGTGCTCAGTGCTCAGTACTCAGGGTGCTGGGTGCTCAGTGCTCAGGGTGCTGGGTGCTCAGTACTCAGGGTGCTGGGTGCTCGGTGCTCAGTATGCTGGGTGCTCAGTACTCAGGGTGCTGGGTGCTCAGTACTCAGGGTGCTGGGTGCTCAGTACTCAGGGTGCTCGGTGCTCAGTACTCAGGGTGCTAGGTGCTCAGTTCTCAGGGTGCTGGGTGCTCAGTACTCAGGGTGATGGGTGCTCAGTGCTTGGGGTGCTCGGTGCTCAGTACGCTGGGTGCTCAGTACTCAGGGTGCTGGGTGCTCAGTACTCAAGGTGCTGGGTGCTCAGTACTCAGGGTGCTCAGTGCTCAGTGCTCGGGGTGCTCGGTGCTCAGTACAAAGGGTGCTGGGTGCTCAGTGCTCAGGGTGCTCGGTGCTCAGTACTCAGGGTGCTGTTTGCTCAGTGCTCAGGGTGCTCGGTGCTCAGTCATCAGGGTGCTGGGTGCTCAGTACTCAGGGTGCTGGGTGCTCAGTACTCAGGGTGCTGGGTGCTAAGTGCTCGGGGTGCTGGGTGCTCAGTACTCAGGGTGCTGGGTGCTCAGTGCTCGGGGTGCTCGGTGCTCAGTACTCAGGGTGCTGGGTGCTCAGTGCTCGGGGTGCTCGGTGCTCAGTACTCAGGGTGCTGGGTGCTCAGTGCTTGGGGTGCTTGGTGCTCAGTGCTCAGGGTGCTCGGTGCTCAGTACTCAGGGTGCTGGGTGCTCAGTGCTTGGGGTGCTGGGTGCTCAGTACTCAGGGTGCTGGGTGCTCAGTGCTCAGGGTGCTGGGTGCTCAGTGCTCAGGGTGCTGGGTGCTCAGTGCTCGGGGTGCTGGGTGCTCAGTACTCAGAGTGCTGGGTGCTCAGTGCTCAGTACTCAGCGTGCTGGGTGCTCAGTGATCAGAGTGTTGGGTGCTCAGTACTCAGGGTGCTGGGTGCTCAGTGCTCAGTGCTCATGGTGCTCATTGCTCAGGGTGCTGGATGCTCAGGGTGATGGGTGCTCAGTGCTCGGGGTGCTGGGTGCTCAGTGCTCAGGGTGCTGGGTGCTCAGTGCTCAGTGCTCAGGGTGCTGGGTGCTCAGTGCTCAGGGTGCTGGGTGTTCAGTACGCAGGGTGCTGGGTGCTCAGTGCTCAGGGTGCTGGGTGCTCAGTGCTCAGGGTGCTGGGTGCTCAGTACTCAGGGTGCTGGGTGCTCAGTACTCAGGGTGCTCGGTGCTCAGTGCTTAGGGTGCTGGGTGCACAGTGCTCGGGGTTCTGGGTGCTCAGTACTCGGGGTGCTGGGTGCTCAGTACTCAGGGTGCTGGGTGCTCAGTGCTCAGGGTGCTGGGTGCTCAGTGCTCGGGGTGCTGGGTGCTCAGTATTCGGGGTGCTGGGTGCTCAGTGCTCCAGGAGCTGGGTCTCAGTGCTCGGGGTACTGGGTACTCAGTGCTCAGTACACAGGGTGCTGGGTGCTCAGTGCTCGGGGTGCTGGGTGCTCAGTGCTCTGTAGTCAGGATGCTGGGTGTTCAGTGCTCGGGGTGCTGGGTGCTCAGTACTCAGGGTACTCGGTGCTCAGTACTCAGGGTGCTGGGTGATCAGTGCTCAGGGTGCTGGGTGCTCAGTACTCAGTGTGCTGGGTGCTCAGTACTCAGGGTGCTGTGTGCTCAGTACTCAGGGTGCTCGGTGCTCAGTACTCAGGGTGCTGGGTGCTCAGTGCTCAGGGTGCTGGGTCCTCAGTGCTCAGGGTGCTGGGTGCTCAGTGCTCAGGGTGCTGGGTGCTCAGTACTCAGGGTGCTGGGTGCTCAGTACTCGGGGTGCTGGGTGCTCAGTACTCAGGGAGCTGGGTGCTCAGTACTCAGGGTGCTGGGTGCTCAGTACTCGGGTGCTGGGTGCTCAGTGCTCAGGGTGCTGGGTGCTCAGTACTCGGGGTGCTGGGTGCTCAGTGCTCAGTACTCGTTGTGCTGGGTGCTCAGTGCTCAGGGTGCTGGGTGCTCAGTTCTCAGGGTGCTCGGTGCTCAGTGCTCGGGGTGCTGGGTGCTCAGTACTCAGGGTGCTCCGTGCTCAGTACTCAGGGTGCTCAGTGCTCAGTACTCAGGGTGCTCAAGCTCAGTGCTCGGGGTGCTGGGTGCTCAGTGCTCGGGGTGCTGGGTGCTCAGTGCTCGGGCTGCTGGGTGCTCAGTGCTCGGGGTGCTGGGTGCTCAGTGCTCAGAGTGCTGGGTGCTCAGTACTCAGGGTGCTCGGTGCTCAGTACTCAGGGTGCTGGGTGCTCAGTGCTCAGGGTGCTCAGTGCTCAGTACTCAGCATGCTGGGTGCGCAGTGCTCAGGGTGCTCCGTGCTCAGTACTCAGGGTGCTCAGTGCTCAGTGCTCAGGGTGCTGGGTGCTCAGTACTCGGGTGCTGGGTGCTCAGTGCTCAGGGTGCTGGGTGCTCAGTGCTCAGGGTGCTGGGTGCTCAGTGCTCAGTACTCAGGGTGCTGGGTGCTCAGTGCTCGGGGTGCTGGGTGCTCAGTGCTCAGTACTCAGTGTGCTGGGTGCTCAGTGCTTGGGGTGCTGGGTGCTCAGTGCTCAGGGTGCTGGGTGCTCAGTGCTCAGGGTGCTGGGTGCTCAGTTCTCGGAGTGCTGGGTGCTCTTTACTCAGAGTGCTGGGTGCTCAGTACTCAGGGTGCTGGGTGCTCAGTGCTCGGGGTGCTGGGTGCTCAGTGCTCGGGGTGCTGGGTGCTCAGTTCTCGGGGTGCTCGGTGCTCAGTACTCAGGGTGCTGTGTGCTCAGTGCTCAGGGTGCTGGGTGCTCAGTACTCAGGGTGCTCGGTGCTTAGTACTCAGGGTGCTGGGTGCTCAGTACTCCGGGTGCTGGGTGCTCAGTGCTCGGGGTGCTCGGTGCTCAGTTGTCAAGGTGCTGGGTGCTCAGTACTCAGGGTGCTGGGTGCTCAGTACTCAGGGTGCTCAGTGCTCAGTACTCAGGGTGCTCAGTGCTCAGTACTAAGGGTGCTCAGTGCTCAGGGTGCTGGGTGCTCAGTGCTCGGGGTGCTCGGTGCTCAGTACTCAGGGTGCTGGGTGCTCAGTGCTCAGGGTGCTGGGTGCTCAGTGCTCAGGGTCCTGGGTGCTCAGTGCTCAGGGTGCTGGGTGCTCAGTACTCAGGGTGCTCGGTGCTCGGGGTGCTGGGTGCTCAGTGCTCGGGGAGCTCGGTGCTCAGTACTCGGGGTGCTCAGTGCTCAGTACTCAGGTTGCTGGGTGCTCAGTACACAGGGTGCTGGGTGCTCAGTGCTCAGGGTGCTGGGTGCTCAGTGCTCAGGGTCCTGGGTGCTCAGTGCTCAGGGTGCTGGGTGCTCAGTACTCAGGGTGCTCGGTACTCGGGGTGCTGGGTGCTCAGTGCTCGGGGAGCTCGGTGCTCAGTACTCGGGGTGCTCAGTGCTCAGTACTCAGGGTGCTGGGTTCTCAGTGCTCAGGGTGCTGGGTGCTCAGTACTCAGGGTGCTGGGTGCTCGGAGCTCAGTATGCTGGGTGCTCAGTACTCAGGGTGCTGGGTGCTCATTACTCAGGGTGCTGGGTGCTCAGTACTCAGGGTGCTCGGTGCTCAGTACTCAGGGTGCTAGGTGCTCAGTGCTCAGGGTGCTGGGTGCTCAGTACTCATTGTGCTGGGTGCTCAGTGCTCGGGGTGCTCGGTGCTCAGTACGCTGGGTGCTCAGTACTCAGGGTGCTGTGTGCTCAGTACTCAGGGTGCTGGGTGCTCAGTACTCAGGGTGCTGGGTGCTCAGTACTCAGGGTGCTCGGTGCTCAGTGCTCGGGGTGCTGGGTGCTCAGTACTCAGGGTGCTGGGTGCTCAGTACTCAGGGTGCTGGGTGCTCAGTACTCAGGGTGCTCAGTGCTCAGTGCTCGGGGTTCTCGGTGCTCAGTACAAAGGGTGCTGGGTGCTCAGTGCTCAGGGTGCTCGGTGCTCAGTACTCAGGGTGCTGTTTGCTCAGTGCTCAGGGTGCTCGGTGCTCAGTCATCAGGGTGCTGGGTGCTCAGTACTCAGGGTGCTGGGTGCTCAGTACTCAGGGTGCTGGGTGCTCAGTGCTCAGGGTGCTCGGTGCTCAGTACTCAGGGTGCTGTGTGCTCATTCTCGGGGTGCTGGGTGCACAGTGCTCGGGGTGCTGGGTGCTCAGTGCTCGGGGTGCTGGGTGCTCAGTATTCAGGGTGCTGGGTCCTCAGTGCTCGGGGTGCTGGGTGCTCAGTGCTCAGGGTGCTGGGTGCTCAGTAATCAGGGTGCTGGGTGCTCATTACTCGGGGTGCTGGGTGCTCTGTACTCAGGGAGCTGGGTGCTCAGTACTCAGGGTGCTGGGTGCTCAGTACTCGGGTGCTGGGGGCTCAGTGCTCAGGGTGCTGGGTGCTCAGTGCTCGGGGTGCTGGGTGCTCAGTGCTCAGTACTCAGTGTGCTGGGTGCTCAGTGCTTGGGGTGCTGGGTGCTCAGTGCTCAGGGTGCTGGGTGCTCAGTGCTCAGGGTGCTGGGTGCTCAGTGCTCGGAGTGCTGGGTGCTCATTACTCAGAGTGCTGGGTGCTCAGTACTCAGGGTGCTGGGTGCTCAGTGCTCGGGGTGCTGGGTGCTCAGTGCTCGGGGTGCTGGGTGCTCAGTTCTCGGGGTGCTCGGTGCTCAGTACTCAGGGTGCTGTGTGCTCAGTGCTCAGGGTGCTGGGTGCTCAGTACTCAGGGTGCTCGGTGCTTAGTACTCAGGGTGCTGGGTGCTCAGTACTCCGGGTGCTGGGTGCTCAGTGCTCGGGGTGCTCGGTGCTCAGTTGTCAAGGTGCTGGGTGCTCAGTACTCAGGGTGATCATTGCTCAGGGTGCTGGGTGCTCCGTACTCAGGGTGCTGGGTGCTCAGTACTCAGGGTGCTCAGTGCTCAGTACTCAGGGTGCTCAGTGCTCAGTACTAAGGGTGCTCAGTGCTCAGGGTGCTGGGTGCTCAGTGCTCGGGGTGCTCGGTGCTCAGTACTCAGGGTGCTGGGTGCTCAGTGCTCAGGGTGCTGGGTGCTCAGTGCTCAGGGTCCTGGGTGCTCAGTGCTCAGGGTGCTGGGTGCTCAGTACTCAGGGTGCTCGGTGCTCGGGGTGCTGGGTGCTCAGTGCTCGGGGAGCTCGGTGCTCAGTACTCGGGGTGCTCAGTGCTCAGTACTCAGGGTGCTGGGTGCTCAGTGCTCAGGGTGCTGGGTGCTCAGTACTCAGGGTGCTGGGTGCTCGGTGCTCAGTATGCTGGGTGCTCAGTACTCAGGGTGCTGGGTGCTCAGTACTCAGGGTGCTGGGTGCTCAGTACTCAGGGTGCTCGTTGCTCAGTACTCAGGGTGCTAGGTGCTCAGTTCTCAGGGTGCTGGGTGCTCAGTACTCAGGGTGCTGGGTGCTCAGTGCTTGGGGTGCTCGGTGCTCAGTACGCTGGGTGCTCAGTACTCAGGGTGCTGGGTGCTCAGTACTCAAGGTGCTGGGTGCTCAGTACTCAGGGTGCTGGGTGCTCAGTACTCAGGGTGCTCGGTGCTCAGTGCTCGGGGTGCTGGGTGCTCAGTACTCAGGGTGCTGTGTGCTCAGTGCTCGGGGTGCTGGGTGCTCAGTACTCAGGGTGCTCAGTGCTCAGTGCTCGGGGTGCTCGGTGCTCAGTACAAAGGGTGCTGGGTGCTCAGTGCTCAGGGTGCTCGGTGCTCAGTACTCAGGGTGCTGTTTGCTCAGTGCTCAGGGTGCTCGGTGCTCAGTCATCAGGGTGCTGGGTGCTCAGTACTCAGGGTGCTGGGTGCTCAGTACTCAGGGTGCTGGGTGCTAAGTGCTCGGGTGCTGGGTGCTCAGTACTCAGGGTGCTGGGTGCTCAGTGCTCGGGGTGCTCGGTGCTCAGTACTCAGGGTGCTGGGTGCTCAGTGCTCGGGGTGCTCGGTGCTCAGTACTCAGGGTGCTGGGTGCTCAGTGCTTGGGGTGCTTGGTGCTCAGTGCTCAGGGTGCTCGGTGCTCAGTACTCAGGGTGCTGGGTGCTCAGTGCTTGGGGTGCTGGGTGCTCAGTACTCAGGGTGCTGGGTGCTCAGTGCTCAGGGTGCTGGGTGCTCAGTGCTCAGGGTGCTGGGTGCTCAGTGCTCGGGGTGCTGGGTGCTCAGTACTCAGAGTGCTGGGTGCTCAGTGCTCAGTACTCAGCGTGCTGGGTGCTCAGTGATCAGAGTGTTGGGTGCTCAGTACTCAGGGTGCTGGGTGCACAGTGCTCATGGTGCTCATTGCTCAGGGTGCTGGATGCTCAGGGTGATGGGTGCTCAGTGCTCGGGGTGCTGGGTGCTCAGTGCTCAGGGTGCTGGGTGCTCAGTGCTCAGTGCTCAGGGTGCTGGGTGCTCAGTGCTCAGGGTGCTGGGTGTTCAGTACGCAGGGTGCTGGGTGCTCAGTGCTCAGGGTGCTGGGTGCTCAGTGCTCAGGGTGCTGGGTGCTCAGTACTCAGGGTGCTGGGTGCTCAGTACTCAGGGTGCTCGGTGCTCAGTGCTTAGGGTGCTGGGTGCACAGTGCTCGGGGTTCTGGGTGCTCAGTACTCGGGGTGCTGGGTGCTCAGTACTCAGGGTGCTGGGTGCTCAGTGCTCAGGGTGCTGGGTGCTCAGTGCTCGGGGTGCTGGGTGCTCAGTATTCGGGGTGCTGGGTGCTTAGTGCTCCGGGAGCTGGGTCTCAGTGCTCGGGGTACTGGGTACTCAGTGCTCAGTACACAGGGTGCTGGGTGCTCAGTGCTCGGGGTGCTGGGTGCTCAGTGCTCTGTAGTCAGGGTGCTGGGTGTTCAGTGCTCGGGGTGCTGGGTGCTCAGTACTCAGGGTACTCGGTGCTCAGTACTCAGGGTGCTGGGTGATCAGTGCTCAGGGTGCTGGGTGCTCAGTACTCAGTGTGCTGGGTGCTCAGTACTCAGGGTGCTGGGTGCTCAGTACTCAGGGTGCTCGGTGCTCAGTACTCAGGGTGCTGGGTGCTCAGTGCTCAGGGTGCTGGGTCCTCAGTGCTCAGGGTGCTGGGTGCTCAGTGCTCAGGGTGCTGGGTGCTCAGTACTCAGGGTGCTGGGTGCTCAGTACTCGGGGTGCTGGGTGCTCAGTACTCAGGGAGCTGGGTGCTCAGTACTCAGGGTGCTGGGTGCTCAGTACTCGGGTGCTGGGTGCTCAGTGCTCAGGGTGCTGGGTGCTCAGTACTCGGGGTGCTGGGTGCTCAGTGCTCAGTACTCGTTGTGCTGGGTGCTCAGTGCTCAGGGTGCTGGGTGCTCAGTTCTCAGGGTGCTCGGTGCTCAGTGCTCGGGGTGCTGGGTGCTCAGTACTCAGGGTGCTCCGTGCTCAGTACTCAGGGTGCTCAGTGCTCAGTACTCAGGGTGCTCAAGCTCAGTGCTCGGGGTGCTGGGTGCTCAGTGCTCGGGGTGCTGGGTGCTCAGTGCTCGGGCTGCTGGGTGCTCAGTGCTCGGGGTGCTGGGTGCTCAGTGCTCAGAGTGCTGGGTGCTCAGTACTCAGGGTGCTCGGTGCTCAGTACTCAGGGTGCTGGGTGCTCAGTGCTCAGGGTGCTCAGTGCTCAGTACTCAGCATGCTGGGTGCGCAGTGCTCAGGGTGCTCCGTGCTCAGTACTCAGGGTGCTCAGTGCTCAGTGCTCTGGGGGCTGGGTGCTCAGTGCTCGGGGTGCTGGGTGCTCAGTGCTCAGGGTGCTGGGTGCTCAGTACTCAGGGTGCTCAGTGCTCAGGGTGCTGGGTGCTCAGTGCTCGGCGTGCTGGGTACTCAGTGCTCAGTAAACAGGGTGCTGGGTTCTCAGTGCTCGGGGTGATGGGTGCTCAGTGCTCAGTACTCAGGGTGCTGGGTGCTCAGTGCTCGGGGTGCTGGATACTCAGTACTCAGGGTGCTGGGTGCTCAGTGCTCAGGGTGCTGGGTGCTCAGTACTCAGGGTGCTGGGTGCTCAGTGCTCAGGGTGCTGGGTGCTCAGTACTCAGGGTGCTGGGTCCTCAGTGCTCAGGGTGCTGGGTGCTCAGTGCTCGGGGTGCTCAGTACTCAGGGTGCTTGGTGCTTAGTACTCAGGGTGCTGGGTGCTCAGTACTCCGGGTGCTGGGTGCTCAGAACTCGGGGTGCTCGGTGCTCAGTGCTCAGGGTGCTGGGTGCTCAGTACTCAGGGTGCTCATTGCTCAGGGTGCTGGGTGCTCAGTACTCAGGGTGCTGGGTGCTCAGTACTCAGGGTGCTGTGTGCTCAGTACTCAGGGTGCTCAGTGCTCAGTGCTCAGGGTGCTGGGAGCTCACTGCTCGGGGTGCTGGGTGCTCAGTGCTCAGGGTGCTGGGTGCTCAGTGCTCAGGGTGCTCGGTGCTCAGTGCTCAGGGTGTTGGGTGCTCAGTACTCAGGGTGCTCAGTGCTCAGGGTGCTGTGTGCTCAGTGCCCGGGGTGCTGGGTGCTCAGTCCTCAGGTTGCTGGGTGCTCAGTGCTCAGGGTGCTCAGTGCTCAGTGCTCGGGGTGCTGGGTGCTCAGTTCTCGGGGTGCTCGGTGCTCAGTACTCGGGGTGCTGGGTGCTCAGTGCTCAGGGTGCTGGGTGCTCAGTGCTCGGGGTGCTGGGTGCTAAGTGCTCAGGGTGCTGGGTGCTCAGTGATCGCCGTGCTCGGTGCTCAGTACCCAGGGTGCTGGGTGCTCAGTGCTCGGGGTGCTGGGTGCTCAGTGCTCGGGGTGCTTGGTGCTCAGTGCTCGGGGTGCTGGGTGCTCAGTGCTCGGGGTGCTGGGTGCTCAGTGCTCAGAGTGCTGGGTGCTCAGTACTCAGGGTGCTCGGTGCTCAGTACTCAGGGTGCTGGGTGCTCAGTGCTCAGGGTGCTCAGTGCTCAGTACTCAGGGTGCTGGGTGCTCAGTGCTCAGGGTGCTCCGTGCTCAGTACTCAGGGGGCTCAGTGCTCAGTGCTCTGGGTGCTGGGTGCTCAGTGCTCGGGGTGCTGGGTGCTCAGTGCTCAGTACTCAGGGTGCTGGGTGCTCAGTACTCAGGGTGCTGGGTGCTCAGTACTCAGGGTGCTGGGTGCTCAGTACTCAGGGTGCTGGGTGCTTAGTACACAGGGTGCTGGGTGCTCAGTGCTTGGGGTGCTGGGTGCTCAGTGCTCAGTACTCAGGGTGCTGGGTGCTCAGTGCTCGGGGTGCTCGGTGCTCAGTGCTCGGGGTGCTGGGTGCTCAGTAATCAGGGTGCTGGGTGCTCAGTACTCGTTGTGCTGGGTGCTCAGTGCTCAGGGTGCTGGGTGCTCAGTACTCAGGGTGCTCGGTGCTCAGTGCTCGGGGTGCTGGGTGCTCAGTACTCAGGGTGCTCGGTGCTCAGTACTCAGGGTGCTCGGTGCTCAGTACTCAGGGTGCTCAGGCTCAGTGCTCGGGGAGCTGGGTGCTCAGTGCTCGGGGTGCTGGGTGCTCAGTGCTCGGGGTGCTGGGTGCTCAGTGCTCGGGGTGCTGGGTGCTCAGTGCTCAGAGTGCTGGGTGCTCAGTACTCAGGGTGCTCGGTGCTCAGTACTCAGGGTGCTGGGTGCTCAGTGCTCAGGGTGCTCAGTGCTCAGTACTCAGCGTGATTGGTGCTCAGTGCTCAGGGTGCTCCGTGCTCAGTACTCAGGGTGCTCAGTGCTCAGTGCTCTGGGGGCTGGGGGCTCAGTGCTCGGGGTGCTGTGTGCTCAGTGCTCAGTGTGCTGGGTGCTCAGTACTCAGGGTGCTCAGTGCTCAGGGTGCTGGGTGCTCAGTGCTCGGCGTGCTGGGTACTCAGTGCTCAGTAAACAGGGTGCTGGGTTCTCAGTGCTCGGGGTGCTGGGTGCTCAGTGATCAGAGTGTTGGGTGCTCAGTACTCAGAGTGCTGGGTGCTCAGTGCTCAGGGTGCTGGGTGCTCAGTGCTCGGGGTGCTGGGTGCTCAGTACTCAGAGTGCTGGGTGCTCAGTGCTCAGTACTCAGCGTGCTGGGTGCTCAGTGATCAGAGTGTTGGGTGCTCAGTACTCAGGGTGCTGGGTGCTCAGTGCTCAGTGCTCATGGTGCTCATTGCTCAGGGTGCTGGATGCTCAGGGTGATGGGTGCTCAGTGCTCGGGGTGCTGGGTGCTCAGTGCTCAGGGTGCTGGGTGCTCAGTGCTCAGTGCTCAGGGTGCTGGGTGCTCAGTGCTCAGTGCTCAGGGTGCTGGTTGTTCAGTACTCAGTGTGCTGGGTGCTCAGTACTCAGTGTGCTGGGTGCTCAGTACTCAGGGTGCTGGGTGCTCAGTACTCAGGGTGCTCGGTGCTCAGTACTCAGGGTGCTGGGTGCTCAGTGCTCAGGGTGCTGGGTCCTCAGTGCTCAGGGTGCTGGGTGCTCAGTGCTCAGGGTGCTGGGTGCTCAGTACTCAGGGTGCTGGGTGCTCAGTACTCGGGGTGCTGGGTGCTCAGTACTCAGGGAGCTGGGTGCTCAGTACTCAGGGTGCTGGGTGCTCAGTACTCGGGTGCTGGGTGCTCAGTGCTCAGGGTGCTGGGTGCTCAGTACTCGGGGTGCTGGGTGCTCAGTGCTCAGTACTCGTTGTGCTGGGTGCTCAGTGCTCAGGGTGCTGGGTGCTCAGTTCTCAGGGTGCTCGGTGCTCAGTGCTCGGGGTGCTGGGTGCTCAGTACTCAGGGTGCTCCGTGCTCAGTACTCAGGGTGCTCAGTGCTCAGTACTCAGGGTGCTCAAGCTCAGTGCTCGGGGTGCTGGGTGCTCAGTGCTCGGGGTGCTGGGTGCTCAGTGCTCGGGCTGCTGGGTGCTCAGTGCTCGGGGTGCTGGGTGCTCAGTGCTCAGAGTGCTGGGTGCTCAGTACTCAGGGTGCTCGGTGCTCAGTACTCAGGGTGCTGGGTGCTCAGTGCTCAGGGTGCTCAGTGCTCAGTACTCAGCATGCTGGGTGCGCAGTGCTCAGGGTGCTCCGTGCTCAGTACTCAGGGTGCTCAGTGCTCAGTGCTCTGGGGGCTGGGTGCTCAGTGCTCGGGGTGCTGGGTGCTCAGTGCTCAGGGTGCTGGGTGCTCAGTACTCAGGGTGCTCAGTGCTCAGGGTGCTGGGTGCTCAGTGCTCGGCGTGCTGGGTACTCAGTGCTCAGTAAACAGGGTGCTGGGTTCTCAGTGCTCGGGGTGATGGGTGCTCAGTGCTCAGTACTCAGGGTGCTGGGTGCTCAGTGCTCGGGGTGCTGGATACTCAGTACTCAGGGTGCTGGGTGCTCAGTGCTCAGGGTGCTGGGTGCTCAGTACTCAGGGTGCTGGGTGCTCAGTGCTCAGGGTGCTGGGTGCTCAGTACTCAGGGTGCTGGGTCCTCAGTGCTCAGGGTGCTGGGTGCTCAGTGCTCGGGGTGCTCAGTACTCAGGGTGCTTGGTGCTTAGTACTCAGGGTGCTGGGTGCTCAGTACTCCGGGTGCTGGGTGCTCAGAACTCGGGGTGCTCGGTGCTCAGTGCTCAGGGTGCTGGGTGCTCAGTACTCAGGGTGCTCATTGCTCAGGGTGCTGGGTGCTCAGTACTCAGGGTGCTGGGTGCTCAGTACTCAGGGTGCTGTGTGCTCAGTACTCAGGGTGCTCAGTGCTCAGTGCTCAGGGTGCTGGGAGCTCACTGCTCGGGGTGCTGGGTGCTCAGTGCTCAGGGTGCTGGGTGCTCAGTGCTCAGGGTGCTCGGTGCTCAGTGCTCAGGGTGCTGGGTGCTCAGTACTCAGGGTGCTCAGTGCTCAGGGTGCTGTGTGCTCAGTGCCCGGGCTGCTGGGTGCTCAGTCCTCAGGTTGCTGGGTGCTCAGTGCTCAGGGTGCTCAGTGCTCAGTGCTCGGGGTGCTGGGTGCTCAGTTCTCGGGGTGCTCGGTGCTCAGTACTCGGGGTGCTGGGTGCTCAGTGCTCAGGGTGCTGGGTGCTCAGTGCTCGGGGTGCTGGGTGCTAAGTGCTCAGGGTGCTGGGTGCTCAGTGATCGCCGTGCTCGGTGCTCAGTACCCAGGGTGCTGGGTGCTCAGTGCTCGGGGTGCTGGGTGCTCAGTGCTCGGGGTGCTTGGTGCTCAGTGCT
Source organism: Microtus oregoni (assembly GCF_018167655.1). Lineage (NCBI taxonomy): Eukaryota > Metazoa > Chordata > Mammalia > Rodentia > Cricetidae > Microtus > Microtus oregoni. Next base: position 8,929,733 of record NW_024543811.1, on the reverse strand, counting down.
CGGGGTGCTGGGTGCTCAGTGCTCGGGGTGCTGGGTGCTCAGTGCTCAGAGTGCTGGGTGCTCAGTACTCAGGGTGCTCGGTGCTCAGTACTCAGGGTGCTGGGTGCTCAGTGCTCAGGGTGCTCAGTGCTCAGTACTCAGGGTGCTGGGTGCTCAGTGCTCAGGGTGCTCCGTGCTCAGTACTCAGGGGGCTCAGTGCTCAGTGCTCTGGGTGCTGGGTGCTCAGTGCTCGGGGTGCTGGGTGCTCAGTGCTCAGTACTCAGGGTGCTGGGTGCTCAGTACTCAGGGTGCTGGGTGCTCAGTACTCAGGGTGCTGGGTGCTCAGTACTCAGGGTGCTGGGTGCTTAGTACACAGGGTGCTGGGTGCTCAGTGCTCGGGGTGCTGGGTGCTCAGTGCTCAGTACTCAGGGTGCTGGGTGCTCAGTGCTCGGGGTGCTCGGTGCTCAGTGCTCGGGGTGCTGGGTGCTCAGTAATCAGGGTGCTGGGTGCTCAGTACTCGTTGTGCTGGGTGCTCAGTGCTCAGGGTGCTGGGTGCTCAGTACTCAGGGTGCTCGGTGCTCAGTGCTCGGGATGCTGGGTGCTCAGTACTCAGGGTGCTCGGTGCTCAGTACTCAGGGTGCTCGGTGCTCAGTACTCAGGGTGCTCAGGCTCAGTGCTCGGGGAGCTGGGTGCTCAGTGCTCGGGGTGCTGGGTGCTCAGTGCTCGGGGTGCTGGGTGCTCAGTGCTCGGGGTGCTGGGTGCTCAGTGCTCAGAGTGCTGGGTGCTCAGTACTCAGGGTGCTCGGTGCTCAGTACTCAGGGTGCTGGGTGCTCAGTGCTCAGGGTGCTCAGTGCTCAGTACTCAGCGTGATTGGTGCTCAGTGCTCAGGGTGCTCCGTGCTCAGTACTCAGGGTGCTCAGTGCTCAGTGCTCTGGGGGCTGGGGGCTCAGTGCTCGGGGTGCTGTGTGCTCAGTGCTCAGGGTGCTGGGTGCTCAGTACTCAGGGTGCTCAGTGCTCAGGGTGCTGGGTGCTCAGTGCTCGGCGTGCTGGGTACTCAGTGCTCAGTAAACAGGGTGCTGGGTTCTCAGTGCTCGGGGTGCTGGGTGCTCAGTGATCAGAGTGTTGGGTGCTCAGTACTCAGAGTGCTGGGTGCTCAGTGCTCAGGGTGCTGGGTGCTCAGTGCTCGGGGTGCTGGGTGCTCAGTACTCAGAGTGCTGGGTGCTCAGTGCTCAGTACTCAGCGTGCTGGGTGCTCAGTGATCAGAGTGTTGGGTGCTCAGTACTCAGGGTGCTGGGTGCTCAGTGCTCAGTGCTCATGGTGCTCATTGCTCAGGGTGCTGGATGCTCAGGGTGATGGGTGCTCAGTGCTCGGGGTGCTGGGTGCTCAGTGCTCAGGGTGCTGGGTGCTCAGTGCTCAGTGCTCAGGGTGCTGGGTGCTCAGTGCTCAGTGCTCAGGGTGCTGGTTGTTCAGTACTCAGTGTGCTGGGTGCTCAGTACTCAGGGTGCTGGGTGCTCAGTGCTCAGGGTGCTGGGTGCTCAGTGCTCAGGGTGCTGGGTGCTCAGTACTCAGGGTGCTGGGTGCTCAGTACTCTGGGTGCTCGGTGCTCAGTGCTCAGGGTGCTGGGTGCTCAGTGCTCGGGGTGCTGGGTGTTCAGTACTCAGGGTGCTGGGTGCTCAGTACGCAGGGTGCTGGGTGCTCAGTGCTCAGGGTGCTGGGTGCTCAGTGCTCAGGGTGCTGGGTGCTCAGTACTCAGGGTGCTGGGTGCTCAGTACTCAGGGTGCTCGGTGCTCAGTGCTTAGGGTGCTGGGTGCACAGTGCTCGGGGTTCTGGGTGCTCAGTACTCGGGGTGCTGGGTGCTCAGTACTCAGGGTGCTGGGTGCTCAGTGCTCAGGGTGCTGGGTGCTCAGTGCTCGGGGTGCTGGGTGCTCAGTATTCGGGGTGCTGGGTGCTCAGTGCTCCGGGAGCTGGGTCTCAGTGCTCGGGGTACTGGGTACTCAGTGCTCAGTACACAGGGTGCTGGGTGCTCAGTGCTCGGGGTGCTGGGTGCTCAGTGCTCTGTAGTCAGGGTGCTGGGTGTTCAGTGCTCGGGGTGCTGGGTGCTCAGTACTCAGGGTACTCGGTGCTCAGTACTCAGGGTGCTGGGTGATCAGTGCTCAGGGTGCTGGGTGCTCAGTACTCAGTGTGCTGGGTGCTCAGTACTCAGGGTGCTGGGTGCTCAGTACTCAGGGTGCTCGGTGCTCAGTACTCAGGGTGCTGGGTGCTCAGTGCTCAGGGTGCTGGGTCCTCAGTGCTCAGGGTGCTGGGTGCTCAGTGCTCAGGGTGCTGGGTGCTCAGTACTCAGGGTGCTGGGTGCTCAGTACTCGGGGTGCTGGGTGCTCAGTACTCAGGGAGCTGGGTGCTCAGTACTCAGGGTGCTGGGTGCTCAGTACTCGGGTGCTGGGTGCTCAGTGCTCAGGGTGCTGGGTGCTCAGTACTCGGGGTGCTGGGTGCTCAGTGCTCAGTACTCGTTGTGCTGGGTGCTCAGTGCTCAGGGTGCTGGGTGCTCAGTTCTCAGGGTGCTCGGTGCTCAGTGCTCGGGGTGCTGGGTGCTCAGTACTCAGGGTGCTCCGTGCTCAGTACTCAGGGTGCTCAGTGCTCAGTACTCAGGGTGCTCAAGCTCAGTGCTCGGGGTGCTGGGTGCTCAGTGCTCGGGGTGCTGGGTGCTCAGTGCTCGGGCTGCTGGGTGCTCAGTGCTCGGGGTGCTGGGTGCTCAGTGCTCAGAGTGCTGGGTGCTCAGTACTCAGGGTGCTCGGTGCTCAGTACTCAGGGTGCTGGGTGCTCAGTGCTCAGGGTGCTCAGTGCTCAGTACTCAGCATGCTGGGTGCGCAGTGCTCAGGGTGCTCCGTGCTCAGTACTCAGGGTGCTCAGTGCTCAGTGCTCTGGGGGCTGGGTGCTCAGTGCTCGGGGTGCTGGGTGCTCAGTGCTCAGGGTGCTGGGTGCTCAGTACTCAGGGTGCTCAGTGCTCAGGGTGCTGGGTGCTCAGTGCTCGGCGTGCTGGGTACTCAGTGCTCAGTAAACAGGGTGCTGGGTTCTCAGTGCTCGGGGTGATGGGTGCTCAGTGCTCAGTACTCAGGGTGCTGGGTGCTCAGTGCTCGGGGTGCTGGATACTCAGTACTCAGGGTGCTGGGTGCTCAGTGCTCAGGGTGCTGGGTGCTCAGTACTCAGGGTGCTTGGTGCTCAGTGCTCAGGGTGCTGGGTGCTCAGTACTCAGGGTGCTGGTTCCTCAGTGCTCAGGGTGCTGGGTGCTCAGTGCTCGGGGTGCTCAGTACTCAGGGTGCTTGGTGCTTAGTACTCAGGGTGCTGGGTGCTCAGTACTCCGGGTGCTGGGTGCTCAGAACTCGGGGTGCTCGGTGCTCAGTGCTCAGGGTGCTGGGTGCTCAGTACTCAGGGTGCTCATTGCTCAGGGTGCTGGGTGCTCAGTACTCAGGGTGCTGGGTGCTCAGTACTCAGGGTGCTGTGTGCTCAGTACTCAGGGTGCTCAGTGCTCAGTGCTCAGGGTGCTGGGTGCTCACTGCTCGGGGTGCTGGGTGCTCAGTGCTCAGGGTGCTGGGTGCTCAGTGCTCAGGGTGCTCGGTGCTCAGTGCTCAGGGTGCTGGGTGCTCAGTACTCAGGGTGCTCAGTGCTCAGGGTGCTGGGTGCTCAGTGCACGGGGTGCTGGGTGCTCAGTCCTCAGGTTGCTGGGTGCTCAGTGCTCAGGGTGCTCAGTGCTCAGTGCTCGGGGTGCTGGGTGATCAATTCTCGGGGTGCTCGGTGCTCAGTACTCGGGGTGCTGGGTGCTCAGTGCTCAGGGTGCTGGGTGCTCAGTGCTCGGGTTGCTGGGTGCTAAGTGCTCAGTGTGCTGGGTGCTCAGTGATCGCCGTGCTCGGTGCTCAGTACCCAGGGTGCTGGGTGCTCAGTGCTCGGGGTGCTGGGTGCTCAGTGCTCGGGGTGCTGGGTGCTCAGTGCTCGGGGTGCTGGGTGCTCAGTGCTCGGGGTGCTGGGTGCTCAGTGCTCAGAGTGCTGGGTGCTCAGTGCTCGGGGTGCTGGGTGCTCAGTGCTCAGAGTGCTGGGTGCTCAGTACTCAGGGTGCTCGGTGCTCAGTACTCAGGGTGCTGGGTGCTCAGTGCTCAGGGTGCTCGGTGCTCATTACTCAGCGTGCTGGGTGCTCAGTGCTCAGGGTGCTCCGTGCTCAGTACTCAGGGGGCTCAGTGCTCAGTGCTCTGGGTGCTGGGTGCTCAGTGCTCGGGGTGCTGGGTGCTCAGTGCTCAGTACTCAGGGTGCTGGGTGCTCAGTACTCAGGGTGCTGGGTGCTCAGTACTCAGGGTGCTGGGTGCTCAGTACTCAGGGTGCTGGGTGCTTAGTACACAGGGTGCTGGGTGCTCAGTGCTCGGGGTGCTGGGTGCTCAGTGCTCAGTACTCAGGGTGCTGGGTGCTCAGTGCTCGGGGTGCTCGGTGCTCAGTGCTCGGGGTGCTGGGTGCTCAGTAATCAGGGTGCTGGGTGCTCAGTACTCGTTGTGCTGGGTGCTCAGTGCTCAGGGTGCTGGGTGCTCAGTACTCAGGGTGCTCGGTGCTCAGTGCTCGGGGTGCTGGGTGCTCAGTACTCAGGGTGCTCGGTGCTCAGTACTCAGGGTGCTCGGTGCTCAGTACTCAGGGTGCTCAGGCTCAGTGCTCGGGGTGCTGGGTGCTCAGTGCTCGGGGTGCTGGGTGCTCAGTGCTCGGGGTGCTGGGTGCTCAGTGCTCGGGGTGCTGGGTGCTCAGTGCTCAGAGTGCTGGGTGCTCAGTACTCAGGGTGCTCGGTGCTCAGTACTCAGGGTGCTGGGTGCTCAGTGCTCAGGGTGCTCAGTGCTCAGTACTCAGCGTGATTGGTGCTCAGTGCTCAGGGTGCTCCGTGCTCAGTACTCAGGGTGCTCAGTGCTCAGTGCTCTGGGGGCTGGGTGCTCAGTGCTCGGGGTGCTGGGTGCTGAGTGCTCAGGGTGCTGGGTGCTCAGTACTCAGGGTGCTCAGTGCTCAGGGTGCTGGGTGCTCAGTGCTCGGCGTGCTGGGTACTCAGTGCTCAGTAAACAGGGTGCTGGGTTCTCAGTGCTCGGGGTGATGGGTGCTCAGTGCTCAGTACTCAGGGTGCTGGGTGCTCAGTGCTCGGGGTGCTGGATACTCAGTACTCAGGGTGCTGGGTGCTCAGTGCTCAGGGTGCTCGGTGCTCAGTACTCAGGGTGCTGGGTGCTCAGTGCTCAGGGTGCTGGGTGCTCAGTACTCAAGGTGCTATGTCCTCAGTGCTCAGGGTGCTGGGTGCTCAGTGCTCGGGGTGCTCAGTACTCAGGGTGCTGTGTGTTCAGTGCTCAGGGTACTGGGTGCTCAGTACTCAGGGTGCTTGGTGCTTAGTACTCAGGGTGCTGGGTGCTCAGTACTCCGGGTGCTGGGTGCTCAGAACTCGGGATGCTCGGTGCTCAGTGCTCAGGGTGCTGGGTGCTCAGTACTCAGGGTGCTCATTGCTCAGGGTGCTGGGTGCTCAGTACTCAGGGTGCTGGGTGCTCAGTACTCAGGGTGCTGTGTGCTCAGTACTGAGGGTGCTCAGTGCTCAGTGCTCAGGGTGCTGGGTGCTCACTGCTCGGGGTGCTGGGTTCTCAGTGCTCAGGGTGCTGGGTGCTCAGTGCTCAGGGTGCTCGGTGCTCTGTGCTCAGGGTGCTGGGTGCTCAGTACTCAGGGTGCTCAGTGCTCAGGGTGCTGGGTGCTCAGTGCCCGGGGTGCTGGGTGCTCAGTCCTCAGGGTGCTGGGTGCTCAGTGCTCAGGGTTCTCAGTGCTCAGTGCTCGGGGTGCTGGGTGCTCAGTTCTCGGGGTGCTCGGTGCTCAGTACTCGAGATGCTGGGTGCTCAGTGCTCAGGGTGCTGGGTGCTCAGTGCTCGGGGTGCTGGGTGCTCAGTGCTCAGGGTTCTGGGTGCTCAGTGATCGCCGTGCTCGGTGCTCAGTACTCAGGGTGCTGGGTGCTCAGTGCTCAGGGTGCTGGGTGCTCAGTACTCAGGGTGCTGGGTGCTCAGTACTCAGGGTGCTAAGAGCTCAGGGTTCTCAATGCTCGGGGTGCTGGATGCTCAGTTCTCAGTGCACAGGGTGCAGGGTGCTCAGTCCTCGGGGTGCTCGGTGCTCAGTACTCGAGGTGCTGGGTGCTCAGTGCTCAGGGTGCTGGGTGCTCAGTGCTCGGGGTGCTGGGTGCTCAGTGCTCAGGGTGCTGGGTGCTCAGTACTCAGGGTGCTGGGTGCTCAGTGCTCGGGGTGCTCGGTGCTCAGTACGCTGGGTGCTCAGTACTCAGGGTGCTGGGTGCTCAGTACTCAGGGTGCTGGGTGCTCAGTACTCAGGGTGCTGGGTGCTCAGTACTCAGGGTGCTCGGTGCTCAGTGCTCGGGGTGCTGGGTGCTCAGTACTCAGGGTGCTGTGTGCTCAGTGCTCGGGGTGCTGGGTGCTCAGTACTCAGGGTGCTCAGTGCTCAGTGCTCGGGGTTCTCGGTGCTCAGTACAAAGGGTGCTGGGTGCTCAGTGCTCAGGGTGCTCGGTGCTCAGTACTCACTGTGCTGTTTGCTCAGTGCTCAGGGTGCTCGGTGCTCAGTCATCAGGGTGCTGGGTGCTCAGTACTCAGGGTGCTGGGTGCTCAGTACTCAGGGTGCTGGGTGCTCAGTGCTCAGGGTGCTCGTTGCTCAGTACTCAGGGTGCTGTGTGCTCATTCTCGGGGTGCTGGGTGCACAGTGCTCGGGTTGCTGGGTGCTCAGTGCTCGGGGTGCTGGGTGCTCAGTATTCAGGGTGCTGGGTCCTCAGTGCTCGGGGTGCTGGGTGCTCAGTGCTCAGGGTGCTGGGTGCTCAATAATCAGGGTGCTGGGTGCTCATTACTCGGGGTGCTGGGTGCTCTGTACTCAGGGAGCTGGGTGCTCAGTACTCAGGGTGCTGGGTGCTCAGTACTCGGGTGCTGGGGGCTCAGTGCTCAGGGTGCTGGGTGCTCAGTGCTCGGGGTGCTGGGTGCTCAGTGCTCAGTACTCAGTGTGCTGGGTGCTCAGTGCTTGGGGTGCTGGGTGCTCAGTGCTCAGGGTGCTGGGTGCTCAGTGCTCAGGGTGCTGGGTGCTCAGTGCTCGGAGTGCTGGGTGCTCATTACTCAGAGTGCTGGGTGCTCAGTACTCAGGGTGCTGGGTGCTCAGTGCTCGGGGTGCTGGGTGCTCAGTGCTCGGGGTGCTGGGTGCTCAGTTCTCGGGGTGCTCGGTGCTCAGTACTCAGGGTGCTGTGTGCTCAGTGCTCAGGGTGCTGGGTGCTCAGTACTCAGGGTGCTCGGTGCTTAGTACTCAGGGTGCTGGGTGCTCAGTACTCCGGGTGCTGGGTGCTCAGTGCTCGGGGTGCTCGGTGCTCAGTTGTCAAGGTGCTGGGTGCTCAGTACTCAGGGTGATCATTGCTCAGGGTGCTGGGTGCTCCGTACTCAGGGTGCTGGGTGCTCAGTACTCAGGGTGCTCAGTGCTCAGTACTCAGGGTGCTCAGTGCTCAGTACTAAGGGTGCTCAGTGCTCAGGGTGCTGGGTGCTCAGTGCTCGGGGTGCTCGGTGCTCAGTACTCAGGGTGCTGGGTGCTCAGTGCTCAGGGTGCTGGGTGCTCAGTGCTCAGGGTCCTGGGTGCTCAGTGCTCAGGGTGCTGGGTGCTCAGTACTCAGGGTGCTCGGTGCTCGGGGTGCTGGGTGCTCAGTGCTCGGGGAGCTCGGTGCTCAGTACTCGGGGTGCTCAGTGCTCAGTACTCAGGGTGCTGGGTGCTCAGTGCTCAGGGTGCTGGGTGCTCAGTACTCAGGGTGCTGGGTGCTCGGTGCTCAGTATGCTGGGTGCTCAGTACTCAGGGTGCTGGGTGCTCAGTACTCAGGGTGCTGGGTGCTCAGTACTCAGGGTGCTGGGTGCTCAGTACTCAGGGTGCTGGGTGCTCAGTTCTCAGGGTGCTGGGTGCTCAGTACTCAGGGTGCTGGGTGCTCAGTGCTTGGGGTGCTCGGTGCTCAGTACGCTGGGTGCTCAGTACTCAGGGTGCTGGGTGCTCAGTACTCAGGGTGCTGGGTGCTCAGTACTCAGGGTGCTGGGTGCTCAGTACTCAGGGTGCTCGGTGCTCAGTGCTCGGGTTGCTGGGTGCTCAGTACTCAGGGTGCTGTGTGCTCAGTGCTCGGGGTGCTGGGTGCTCAGTACTCAGGGTGCTCAGTGCTCAGTGCTCGGGGTGCTCGGTGCTCAGTACAAAGGGTGCTGGGTGCTCAGTGCTCAGGGTGCTCGGTGCTCAGTACTCAGGGTGCTGTTTGCTCAGTGCTCAGGGTGCTCGGTGCTCAGTCATCAGGGTGCTGGGTGCTCAGTAATCAGGGTGCTGGGTGCTCAGTACTCAGGGTGCTGGGTGCTAAGTGCTCGGGGTGCTGGGTGCTCAGTACTCAGGGTGCTGGGTGCTCAGTGCTCGGGGTGCTCGGTGCTCAGTACTCAGGGTGCTGGGTGCTCAGTGCTCGGGGTGCTCGGTGCTCAGTACTCAGGGTGCTGGGTGCTCAGTGCTTGGGGTGCTTGGTGCTCAGTGCTCAGGGTGCTCGGTGCTCAGTACTCAGGGTGCTGGGTGCTCAGTGCTTGGGGTGCTGGGTGCTCAGTACTCAGGGTGCTGGGTGCTCAGTGCTCAGGGTGCTGGGTGCTCAGTGCTCAGGGTGCAGGGTGATCAGTGCTCGGGGTGCTGGGTGCTCAGTACTCAGAGTGCTGGGTGCTCAGTGCTCAGTACTCAGCGTGCTGGGTGCTCAGTGATCAGAGTGTTGGGTGCTCAGTACTCAGGGTGCTGGGTGCTCAGTGCTCAGTGCTCATGGTGCTCATTGCTCAGGGTGCTGGATGCTCAGGGTGATGGGTGCTCAGTGCTCGGGGTGCTGGGTGCTCAGTGCTCAGGGTGCTGGGTGCTCAGTGCTCAGTGCTCAGGGTGCTGGGTGCTCAGTGCTCAGTGCTCAGGGTGCTGGGTGTTCAGTACTCAGTGTGCTGGGTGCTCAGTACTCAGGGTGCTGGGTGCTCAGTGCTCAGGGTGCTGGGTGCTCAGTGCTCAGGGTGCTGGGTGCTCAGTACTCAGGGTGCTGGGTGCTCAGTACTCAGGGTGCTCGGTGCTCAGTGCTCAGGGTGCTGGGTGCTCAGTGCTCGGGGTGCTGGGTGTTCAGTACTCAGGGTGCTGGGTGCTCAGTACGCAGGGTGCTGGGTGCTCAGTGCTCAGGGTGCTGGGTGCTCAGTGCTCAGGGTGCTGGGTGCTCAGTACTCAGGGTGCTGGGTGCTCAGTACTCAGGGTGCTCGGTGCTCAGTGCTTAGGGTGCTGGGTGCACAGTGCTCGGGGTTCTGGGTGCTCAGTACTCGGGGTGCTGGGTGCTCAGTACTCAGGGTGCTCAGTGCTCAGTGCTCGGGGTTCTCGGTGCTCAGTACTCAGGGTGCTCCGTGCTCAGTACTCAGGGTGCTCAGTGCTCAGTACTCAGGGTGCTCAAGCTCAGTGCTCGGGGTGCTGGGTGCTCAGTGCTCGGGGTGCTGGGTGCTCAGTGCTCGGGCTGCTGGGTGCTCAGTGCTCGGGGTGCTGGGTGCTCAGTGCTCAGAGTGCTGGGTGCTCAGTACTCAGGGTGCTCGGTGCTCAGTACTCAGGGTGCTGGGTGCTCAGTGCTCAGGGTGCTCAGTGCTCAGTACTCAGCATGCTGGGTGCGCAGTGCTCAGGGTGCTCCGTGCTCAGTACTCAGGGTGCTCAGTGCTCAGTGCTCTGGGGGCTGGGTGCTCAGTGCTCGGGGTGCTGGGTGCTCAGTGCTCAGGGTGCTGGGTGCTCAGTACTCAGGGTGCTCAGTGCTCAGGGTGCTGGGTGCTCAGTGCTCAGTAAACAGGGTGCTGGGTTCTCAGTGCTCGGGGTGATGGGTGCTCAGTGCTCAGTACTCAGGGTGCTGGGTGCTCAGTGCTCGGGGTGCTGGATACTCAGTACTCAGGGTGCTGGGTGCTCAGTGCTCAGGGTGCTGGGTGCTCAGTGCTCAGGGTGCTGGATGCTCAGTACTCAGGGTGCTCAGTGCTCAGGGTGCTGGGTACTCAGTGCTCAGTAAACAGGGTGCTGGGTTCTCAGTGCTCGGGGTGATGGGTGCTCAGTGCTCAGTACTCAGGGTGCTGGGTGCTCAGTGCTCGGGGTGCTGGATACTCAGTACTCAGGGTGCTGGGTGCTCAGTGCTCAGGGTGCTGGGTGCTCAGTACTCAGGGTGCTGGGTGCTCAGTGCTCAGGGTGCTGGGTGCTCAGTACTCAGGGTGCTGGGTCCTCAGTGCTCAGGGTGCTGGGTGCTCAGTGCTCGGGGTGCTCAGTACTCAGGGTGCTTGGTGCTTAGTACTCAGGGTGCTGGGTGCTCAGTACTCCGGGTGCTGGGTGCTCAGAACTCGGGATGCTCGGTGCTCAGTGCTCAGGGTGCTGGGTGCTCAGTACTCAGGGTGCTCATTGCTCAGGGTGCTGGGTGCTCAGTACTCAGGGTACTGGGTGCTCAGTACTCAGGGTGCTGTGTGCTCAGTACTCAGGGTGCTCAGTGCTCAGTGCTCAGGGTGCTGGGTGCTCACTGCTCGGGGTGCTGGGTGCTCAGTGCTCAGGGTGCTGGGTGCTCACTGCTCAGGGTGCCCGGTGCTCAGTGCTCAGGGTGCTGGGTGCTCAGTACTCAGGGTGCTCAGTGCTCAGGGTGCTGGGTGCTCAGTGCCCGGGGTGCTGGGTGCTCAGTCCTCAGGTTGCTGCGTGCTCAGTGCTCAGGGTGCTCAGTGCTCAGTGCTCGGGGTGCTGGGTGCTCAGTTCTCGGGGTGCTCGGTGCTCAGTACTCGGGGTGCTGGGTGCTCAGTGCTCAGGGTGCTGGGTGCTCAGTGCTCGGGGTGCTGGGTGCTAAGTGCTCAGGGTGCTGGGTGCTCAGTGATCGCCGTGCTCGGTGCTCAGTACCCAGGGTGCTGGGTGCTCAGTGCTCGGGGTGCTGGGTGCTCAGTGCTCGGGGTGCTGGGTGCTCAGTGCTCGGGGTGCTGGGTGCTCAGTGCTCGGGGTGCTGGGTGCTCAGTGCTCAGAGTGCTGGGTGCTCAGTACTCAGGGTGCTCGGTGCTCAGTACTCAGGGTGCTGGGTGCTCAGTGCTCAGGGTGCTCAGTGCTCAGTACTCAGCGTGCTGGGTGCTCAGTGCTCAGGGTGCTCCGTGCTCAGTACTCAGGGGGCTCAGTGCTCAGTGCTCTGGGTGCTGGGTGCTCAGTGCTCGGGGTGCTGGGTGCTCAGTGCTCAGTACTCAGGGTGCTGGGTGCTCAGTACTCAGGGTGCTGGGTGCTCAGTACTCAGGGTGCTGGGTGCTCAGTACTCAGGGTGCAGGGTGCTTAGTACACAGGGTGCTGGGTGCTCAGTGCTCGGGGTGCTGGGTGCTCAGTGCTCAGTACTCAGGGTGCTGGGTGCTCAGTGCTCGGGGTGCTCGGTGCTCAGTGCTCGGGGTGCTGGGTGCTCAGTAATCAGGGTGCTGGGTGCTCAGTACTCGTTGTGCTGGGTGCTCAGTGCTCAGGGTGCTGGGTGCTCAGTACTCAGGGTGCTCGGTGCTCAGTGCTCGGGGTGCTGGGTGCTCAGTACTCAGGGTGCTCGGTGCTCAGTACTCAGGGTGCTCGGTGCTCAGTACTCAGGGTGCTCAGGCTCAGTGCTCGGGGTGCTGGGTGCTCAGTGCTCGGGGTGCTGGGTGCTCAGTGCTCGGGGTGCTGGGTGCTCAGTGCTCGGGGTGCTGGGTGCTCAGTGCTCAGAGTGCTGGGTGCTCAGTACTCAGGGTGCTCGGTGCTCAGTACTCAGGGTGCTGGGTGCTCAGTGCTCAGGGTGCTCAGTGCTCAGTACTCAGCGTGATTGGTGCTCAGTGCTCAGGGTGCTCCGTGCTCAGTACTCAGGGTGCTCAGTGCTCAGTGCTCTGGGGGCTGGGTGCTCAGTGCTCGGGGTGCTGGGTGCTCAGTGCTCAGGGTGCTGGGTGCTCAGTACTCACGGTGCTCAGTGCTCAGGGTGCTGGGTGCTCAGTGCTCGGCGTGCTGGGTACTCAGTGCTCAGTAAACAGGGTGCTGGGTTCTCAGTGCTCGGGGTGATGGGTGCTCAGTGCTCAGTACTCAGGGTGCTGGGTGCTCAGTGCTCGGGGTGCTGGATACTCAGTACTCAGGGTGCTGGGTGCTCAGTGCTCAGGGTGCTCGGTGCTCAGTACTCAGGGTGCTGGGTGCTCAGTGCTCAGGGTGCTGGGTGCTCAGTACTCAAGGTGCTGGGTCCTCAGTGCTCAGGGTGCTTGGTGCTCAGTGCTCGGGGTGCTCAGTACTCAGGGTGCTGTGTGTTCAGTGCTCAGGGTACTGGGTGCTCAGTACTCAGGGTGCTTGGTGCTTAGTACTCAGGGTGCTGGGTGCTCAGTACTCCGGGTGCTGGGTGCTCAGAACTCGGGGTGCTCGGTGCTCAGTGCTCAGGGTGCTGGGTGCTCAGTACTCAGGGTGCTCATTGCTCAGGGTGCTGGGTGCTCAGTACTCAGGGTGCTGTGTGCTCAGTACTGAGGGTGCTCAGTGCTCAGTGCTCAGGGTGCTGGGTGCTCACTGCTCGGGGTGCTGGGTTCTCAGTGCTCAGGGTGCTGGGTGCTCAGTGCTCAGGGTGCTCGGTGCTCTGTGCTCAGGGTGCTGGGTGCTCAGTACTCAGGGTGCTCAGTGCTCAGGGTGCTGGGTGCTCAGTGCGCATGGTGCTGGGTGCTCAGTCCTCAGGGTGCTGGGTGCTCAGTGCTCAGGGTTCTCAGTGCTCAGTGCTCGGGGTGCTGGGTGCTCAGTTCTCGGGGTGCTCGGTGCTCAGTACTCGAGGTGCTGGGTGCTCAGTGCTCAGGGTGCTGGGTGCTCAGTGCTCGGGGTGCTGGGTGCTCAGTGCTCAGGGTGCTGGGTGCTCAGTGATCGCCGTGCTCGGTGCTCAGTACTCAGGGTGCTGGGTGCTCAGTGCTCAGGGTGCTGGGTGCTCAGTACTCAGGGTGCTGGGTGCTCAGTACTCAGGGTGCTAAGAGCTCAGGGTGCTCAATGCTCGGGGTGCTGGATGCTCAGTTCTCAGTGCACAGGGTGCAGGGTGCTCAGTCCTCGGGGTGCTGTGTGCTCAGTTCTCTGGGTGCTCAGTGCTCAGTACTCAGGGTGCTGGGTGCTCAGTACTCAGGGTGCTGGGTGCTCAGTATTCAGGGAGCTCAGTGCTCGGGGTGCAGGGTGCTCAGTACTCAGGGTGCTGGGTGCTCAGTACTCAGGGTGCTCAGTACTCAGGGTGCTGGGTGCTCAGTGCTCGGGGTGCTGGGTGCTCAGTACTCAGGGTGCTGGGTGCTCTGTGCTCAGGGTGCTGGGTGCTCAGTGCTCGGGGTGCTCGGTGCTCATTCTCGGGGTGCTGGGTGCTCAGTACTCAGGGTGCTGGGTGCTCAGTGCTCGGGGTGCTCGGTGCTCAGTACACAGGGTGCTGGGTGCTCAGTGCTCGGGGTGCTGGGTGCTCAGTACTCAGGGTGCTGGGTGCTCAGGGCTCAGTACTCAGTGTGCTGGGTACTCAGTGCTCAGAGTGTTGGGTGCTCAGTACTCAGGGTGCTGGGTGCTCAGTGCTCAGTGCTCAGGGTGCTCAGTGCTCAGGGTGCTGGATGCTCAGGGTGCTGGGTGCTCAGTGCTCGGGGTGCTGGGTGCTCAGTGCTCAGGGTGCTGGGTGCTCAGTGCTCAGTGCTCAGGGTGCTGGGTGTTCAGTACTCAGGGTGCTGGGTGCTCAGTACTCAGGGTGCTGGGTGCTCAGTGCTCAGGGTGCTGGGTGCTCAGTGCTCAGGGTGCTGGGTGCTCAGTGCTCAGGGTGCTGGGTGCTCAGTACTCAGGGTGCTCGGTGCTCAGTGCTCAGGGTGCTGGGTGCTCAGTGCTCGGGGTGCTGGGTGTTCAGGACTCAGGGTGCTGGGTGCTCAGTACTCAGGGTCCTGGGTGCTCAGTGCTCAGGGTGCTGGGTGCTCAGTGCTCAGGGTGCTGGGTGCTCAGTACTCAGGGTGCTGGGTGCTCAGTACTCATGGTGCTCGGTGCTCAGTGCTCAGGGTGCTGGGTGCACAGTGCTCGGGGTGCTGGGTGCTCAGTACTCGGGGTGCTGGGTGCTCAGTACTCAGGGTGCTGGGTGCTCAGTGCTCAGGGTGCTGGGTGCACAGTGCTCGGGGTGCTGGGTGCTCAGTGCTCGGGGTGCTGGGTGCTCAGTGCTCAGAGTGCTGGGTGCTCAGTACTCAGGGTGCTCGGGGCTCAGTACTCAGGGTGCTGGGTGCTCAGTGTTCAGGGTGCTCAGTGCTCAGTACTCAGCGTGCTGGGTGCTCAGTGCTCAGGGTGCTCCGTGCTCAGTACTCAGGGTGCTCAGTGCTCAGTGCTCTGGGGGCTGGGTGCTCAGTGCTCGGGGTGCTAGGTGCTCAGTGCTCAGGGTGCTGGGTGCTCAGTACTCAGGGTGCTCAGTGCTCAGGGTGCTGGGTGCTCAGTGCCCGGGGTGCTGGGTGCTCAGTCCTCAGGTTGCTGGGTGCTCAGTGCTCAGGGTGCTCAGTGCTCAGTGCTCGGGGTGCTGGGTGCTCAGTTCTCGGGGTGCTCGGTGCTCAGTACTCGGGGTGCTGGGTGCTCAGTGCTCAGGGTGCTGGGTGGTCAGTGCTCGGGGTGCTGGGTGCTAAGTGCTCAGGGTGCTGTGTGCTCAGTGATCGCCGTTCTCGGTGCTCAGTACCCAGGGTGCTGGGTGCTCACTGCTCGGGGTGCTGGGTGCTCAGTGCTCGGGGTGCTGGGTGCTCAGTGCTCGGGGTGCTGGGTGCTCAGTGCTCGGGGTGCTGGGTGCTCAGTGCTCAGAGTGCTGGGTGCTCAGTACTCAGGGTGCTGGGTGCTCAGTACTCGGGGTGCTGGGTGCTCAGTGCTCAGGGTGCTCAGTGCTCAGTACTCAGCGTGCTGGGTGCTCAGTGCTCAGGGTGCTCCGTGCTCAGTACTCAGGGGGCTCAGTGCTCAGTGCTCTGGGTGCTGGGTGCTCAGTGCTCGGGGTGCTGGGTGCTCAGTGCTCAGTACTCAGGGTGCTGGGTGCTCAGTACTCAGGGTGCTGGGTGCTCAGTACTCAGGGTGCTGGGTGCTCAGTACTAAGGGTGCTGGGTGCTTAGTACACAGGGTGCTGGGTGCTCAGTGCTCGGGGTGCTGGGTGCTCAGTGCTCAGTACTCAGGGTGCTGGGTGCTCAGTGCTCGGGGTGCTCGGTGCTCAGTGCTCGGGGTGCTGGGTGCTCAGTAATCAGGGTGCTGGGTGCTCAGTACTCGTTGTGCTGGGTGCTCAGTGCTCAGGGTGCTGGGTGCTCAGTACTCAGGGTGCTCGGTGCTCAGTGCTCGGGGTGCTGGGTGCTCAGTACTCAGGGTGCTCGGTGCTCAGTACTCAGGGTGCTCGGTGCTCAGTACTCAGGGTGCTCAGGCTCAGTGCTCGGGGTGCTGGGTGCTCAGTGCTCGGGGTGCTGGGTGCTCAGTGCTCGGGGTGCTGGGTGCTCAGTGCTCGGGGTGCTGGGTGCTCAGTGCTCAGAGTGCTGGGTGCTCAGTACTCAGGGTGCTCGGTGCTCAGTACTCAGGGTGCTGGGTGCTCAGTGCTCAGGGTGCTCAGTGCTCAGTACTAAGCGTGATTGGTGCTCAGTGCTCAGGGTGCTCAGTGCTCAGTGCTCTGGGGGCTGGGTGCTCAGTGCTCGGGGTGCTGGGTGCTCAGTGCTCAGGGTGCTGGGTGCTCAGTACTCAGGGTGCTCAGTGCTCAGGGTGCTGGGTGCTCAGTGCTCGGCGTGCTGGGTACTCAGTGCTCAGTAAACAGGGTGCTGGGTTCTCAGTGCTCGGGGTGATGGGTGCTCAGTGCTCAGTACTCAGGGTGCTGGGTGCTCAGTGCTCGGGGTGCTGGATACTCAGTACTCAGGGTGCTGGGTGCTCAGTGCTCAGGGTGCTCGGTGCTCAGTACTCAGGGTGCTGGGTGCTCAGTGCTCAGGGTGCTGGGTGCTCAGTACTCAAGGTGCTGGTGCCTCAGTGCTCAGGGTGCTGGGTGCTCAGTGCTCGGGGTGCTCAGTACTCAGGGTGCTGTGTGTTCAGTGCTCAGGGTACTGGGTGCTCAGTACTCAGGGTGCTTGGTGCTTAGTACTCAGGGTGCTGGGTGCTCAGTACTCCGGGTGCTGGGTGCTCAGAACTCGGGGTGCTCGGTGCTCAGTGCTCAGGGTGCTGGGTGCTCAGTACTCAGGGTGCTCATTGCTCAGGGTGCTGGGTGCTCAGTACTCAGGGTGCTGGGTGTTCAGTACTCAGGGTGCTGTGTGCTCAGTACTGAGGGTGCTCAGTGCTCAGGGTGCTGGGTGCTCACTGCTCGGGGTGCTGGGTTCTCAGTGCTCAGGGTGCTGGGTGCTCAGTGCTCAGGGTGCTCGGTGCTCTGTGCTCAGGGTGCTGGGTGCTCAGTACTCAGGGTGCTCAGTGCTCAGGGTGCTGGGCGCTCAGTGCCCGGGGTGCTGGGTGCTCAGTCCTCAGGGTGCTGGGTGCTCAGTGCTCAGGGTTCTCAGTGCTCAGTGCTCGGGGTGCTGGGTGCTCAGTTCTCGGGGTGCTCGGTGCTCAGTACTCGAGGTGCTGGGTGCTCAGTGCTCAGGGTGCTGGGTGCTCAGTGCTCGGGGTGCTGGGTGCTCAGTGCTCAGGGTGCTGGGTGCTCAGTGATCGCCGTGCTCGGTGCTCAGTACTCAGGGTGCTGGGTGCTCAGTGCTCAGGGTGCTGGGTGCTCAGTACTCAGGGTGCTGGGTGCTCAGTACTCAGGGTGCTAAGAGCTCAGGGTGCTCAATGCTCGGGGTGCTGGATGCTCAGTTCTCAGTGCACAGGGTGCAGGGTGCTCAGTCCTCGGGGTGCTGTGTGCTCAGTTCTCTGGGTGCTCAATGCTCAGTACTCAGGGTGCTGGGTGCTCAGTACTCAGGGTGCTGGGTGCTCAGTATTCAGGGAGCTCAGTGCTCGGGGTGCAGGGTGCTCAGTACTCAGGGTGCTGGGTGCTCAGTACTCAGGGTGCTCAGTACTCAGGGTGCTGGGTGCTCAGTGCTCGGGGTGCTGGGTGCTCAGTACTCAGGGTGCTGGGTGCTCTGTGCTCAGGGTGCTGGGTGCTCAGTGCTCGGGGTGCTCGGTGCTCATTCTCGGGGTGCTGGGTGCTCAGTACTCAGGGTGCTGGGTGCTCAGTGCTCGGGGTGCTCGGTGCTCAGTACACAGGGTGCTGGGTGCTCAGTGCTCGGGGTGCTGGGTGCTCAGTACTCAGGGTGCTGGGTGCTCAGGGCTCAGTACTCAGTGTGCTGGGTACTCAGTGCTCAGAGTGTTGGGTGCTCAGTACTCAGGGTGCTGGGTGCTCAGTGCTCAGTGCTCAGGGTGCTCAGTGCTCAGGGTGCTGGATGCTCAGGGTGCTGGGTGCTCAGTGCTCGGGGTGCTGGGTGCTCAGTGCTCAGGGTGCTGGGTGCTCAGTGCTCAGGGTGCTGGGTGCTCAGTACTCAGGGTGCTCGGTGCTCAGTGCTCAGGGTGCTGGGTGCTCAGTGCTCGGGGTGCTGGGTGTTCAGGACTCAGGGTGCTGGGTGCTCAGTACTCAGGGTGCTGGGTGCTCAGTGCTCAGGGTGCTGGGTGCTCAGTGCTCAGGGTGCTGGGTGCTCAGTACTCAGGGTGCTGGGTGCTCAGTACTCATGGTGCTCGGTGCTCAGTGCTCAGGGTGCTGGGTGCACAGTGCTCGGGGTGCTGGGTGCTCAGTACTCGGGGTGCTGGGTGCTCAGTACTCAGGGTGCTGGGTGCTCAGTGCTCAGGGTGCTGGGTGCACAGTGCTCGGGGTGCTGGGTGCTCAGTGCTCGGGGTGCTGGGTGCTCAGTGCTCAGAGTGCTGGGTGCTCAGTACTCAGGGTGCTCGGGGCTCAGTACTCAGGGTGCTGGGTGCTCAGTGTTCAGGGTGCTCAGTGCTCAGTACTCAGCGTGCTGGGTGCTCAGTGCTCAGGGTGCTCCGTGCTCAGTACTCAGGGTGCTCAGTGCTCAGTGCTCTGGGGGCTGGGTGCTCAGTGCTCGGGGTGCTAGGTGCTCAGTGCTCAGGGTGCTGGGTGCTCAGTACTCAGGGTGCTCAGTGCTCAGGGTGCTGGGTGCTCAGTGCTCGGCGTGCTGGGTACTCAGTGCTCAGTAAACAGGGTGCTGGGTTCTCAGTGCTCGGGGTGATGGGTGCTCAGTGCTCAGTACTCAGGGTGCTGGGTGCTCAGTGCTC
Source organism: Microtus oregoni (assembly GCF_018167655.1). Lineage (NCBI taxonomy): Eukaryota > Metazoa > Chordata > Mammalia > Rodentia > Cricetidae > Microtus > Microtus oregoni. Next base: position 8,911,517 of record NW_024543811.1, on the reverse strand, counting down.
GGTGTGCTGGATACTCAGGACTCAGGGTGCTGGGTGCTCAGTGCTCAGGGTGCTGGGTGCTCAGTACTCAGGGTGCTGGGTGCTCAGTGCTCAGGGTGCTGGGTGCTCAGTACTCAGGGTGCTGGGTCATCAGTGCTCAGGGTGCTGGGTGCTCAGTGCTCGGGGTGCTCAGTACTCAGGGTGCTGTGTGTTCAGTGCTCAGGGTACTGGGTGCTCAGTACTCAGGGTGCTTGGTGCTTAGTACTCAGGGTGCTGGGTGCTCAGTACTCCGGGTGCTGGGTGCTCAGAACTCGGGGTGCTCGGTGCTCAGTGCTCAGGGTGCTGGGTGCTCAGTACTCAGGGTGCTCATTGCTCAGGGTGCTGGGTGCTCAGTACTTAGGGTGCTGGGTGCTCAGTACTCAGGGTGCTGTGTGCTCAGTACTGAGGGTGCTCAGTGCTCAGTGCTCAGGGTGCTGGGTGCTCACTGCTCGGGGTGCTGGGTGCTCAGTGCTCAGGGTGCTGGGTGCATAGTGCTCAGGGTGCTCGGTGCTCAGTGCTCAGGGTGCTGGTTGCTCAGTACTCAGGGTGCTCAGTGGTCAGGGTGCTGGGTGCTCAGTGCCCGGGGTGCTGGGTGCTCAGTCCTCAGGGTGCTGGGTGCTCAGTGCTCAGGGTTCTCAGTGCTCAGTGCTCGGGGTGCTGGGTGCTCAGTTCTCGGGGTGCTCGGTGCTCAGTACTCGAGGTGCTGGGTGCTCAGTGCTCAGGGTGCTGGGTGCTCAGTGCTCGGGGTGCTGGGTGCTCAGTGCTCAGGGTGCTGGGTGCTCAGTGATCGCCGTGCTCGGTGCTCAGTACTCAGGGTGCTGGGTGCTCAGTGCTCAGGGTGCTGGGTGCTCAGTACTCAATGTGCTGGGAGCTCAGTACTCAGGGTGCTAAGAGCTCAGGGTGCTCAATGCTCGGGGTGCTGGATGGTCAGTGCTCAGTGCACAGGGTGCAGGGTGCTCAATCCTCGGGGTGCTGGGTGCTCAGTTCTCTGGGTGCTCAGTGCTCAGTACTCAGGGTGCTGGGTGCTCAGTACTCAGGGTGCTGGGTGCTCAGTATTCAGGGAGCTCAGTGCTCGGGGTGCAGGGAGCTCAGTACTCAGGGTGCTGGGTGCTCAGTACTCAGGGTGCTCAGTACTCAGGGTGCTGGGTGCTCAGTGCTCGGGGTGCTGGGTGCTCAGTACTCAGGGTGCTGGGTGCTCAGTGCTCAGGGTGCTGGGTGCTCAGTGCTCGGGGTGCTCGGTGCTCATTCTCGGGGTGCTGGGTGCTCAGTACTCAGGGTGCTGGGTACTCAGTGCTCAAAGTGTTGGGTGCTCAGTACTCAGGGTGCTGGGTGCTCAGTGCTCAGTGCTCAGGGTGCTAAGTGCTCAGGGTGCTGGATGCTCAGGGTGCTGGGTGCTCAGTGCTCGGGGTGCTGGGTGCTCAGTGCTCAGGGTGCTGGGTGCTCAGTGCTCAGTGCTCAGGGTGCTGGGTGTTCAGTACTCAGGGTGCTGGGTGCTCAGTACTCAGGGTGCTGGGTGCTCAGTGCTCAGGGTGCTGGGTGCTCAGTGCTCAGGGTGCTGGGTGCTCAGTGCTCAGGGTGCTGGGTGCTCAGTACTCAGGGTGCTCGGTGCTCAGTGCTCAGGGTGCTGGGTGCTCAGTGCTCGGGGTGCTGGGTGTTCAGGACTCAGGGTGCTGGGTGCTCAGTACTCAGGGTGCTGGGTGCTCAGTGCTCAGGGTGCTGGGTGCTCAGTGCTCAGGGTGCTGGGTGCTCAGTACTCAGGGTGCTGGGTGCTCAGTACTCATGGTGCTCGGTGCTCAGTGCTCAGGGTGCTGGGTGCACAGTGCTCGGGGTGCTGGGTGCTCAGTACTCGGGGTGCTGGGTGCTCAGTACTCAGGGTGCTGGGTGCTCAGTGCTCAGGGTGCTGGGTGCACAGTGCTCGGGGTGCTGGGTGCTCAGTGCTCGGGGTGCTGGGTGCTCAGTGCTCAGAGGGCTGGGTGCTCAGTACTCTGGGTGCTCGGGGCTCAGTACTCAGGGTGCTGGGTGCTCAGTGTTCAGGGTGCTCAGTGCTCAGTACTCAGCGTGCTGGGTGCTCAGTGCTCAGGGTGCTCCGTGCTCAGTACTCAGGGTGCTCAGTGCTCAGTGCTCTGGGGGCTGGGTGCTCAGTGCTCGGGGTGCTAGGTGCTCAGTGCTCAGGGTGCTGGGTGCTCAGTACTCAGGGTGCTCAGTGCTCGGGGTGCTGGGTGCTCAGTGTTCGGCGTGCTGGGTACTCAGTGCTCAGTAAACAGGGTGCTGGGTTCTCAGTGCTCGGGGTGATGGGTGCTCAGTGCTCAGTACTCAGGGTGCTGGGTGCTCAGTGCTCGGTGTGCTGGATACTCAGGACTCAGGGTGCTGGGTGCTCAGTGCTCAGGGTGCTGGGTGCTCAGTACTCAGGGTGCTGGGTGCTCAGTGCTCAGGGTGCTGGGTGCTCAGTACTCAGGGTGCTGGGTCCTCAGTGCTCAGGGTGCTGGGTGCTCAGTGCTCGGGGTGCTCAGTACTCAGGGTGCTGTGTGTTCAGTGCTCAGGGTACTGGGTGCTCAGTACTCAGGGTGCTTGGTGCTTAGTACTCAGGGTGCTGGGTGCTCAGTACTCCGGGTGCTGGGTGCTCAGAACTCGGGGTGCTCGGTGCTCAGTGCTCAGGGTGCTGGGTGCTCAGTACTCAGGGTGCTCATTGCTCAGGGTGCTGGGTGCTCAGTACTTAGGGTGCTGGGTGCTCAGTACTCAGGGTGCTGTGTGCTCAGTACTGAGGGTGCTCAGTGCTCAGTGCTCAGGGTGCTGGGTGCTCACTGCTCGGGGTGCTGGGTGCTCAGTGCTCAGGGTGCTGGGTGCATAGTGCTCAGGGTGCTCGGTGCTCAGTGCTCAGGGTGCTGGTTGCTCAGTACTCAGGGTGCTCAGTGGTCAGGGTGCTGGGTGCTCAGTGCCCGGGGTGCTGGGTGCTCAGTCCTCAGGGTGCTGGGTGCTCAGTGCTCAGGGTTCTCAGTGCTCAGTGCTCGGGGTGCTGGGTGCTCAGTTCTCAGGGTGCTCGGTGCTCAGTACTCGAGGTGCTGGGTGCTCAGTGCTCAGGGTGCTGGGTGCTCAGTGCTCGGGGTGCTGGGTGCTCAGGGCTCAGGGTGCTGGGTGCTCAGTGATCACCGTGCTCGGTGCTCAGTACTCAGGGTGCTGGGTGCTCAGTGCTCAGGGTGCTGGGTGCTCAGTACTCAATGTGCTGGGAGCTCAGTACTCAGGGTGCTAAGAGCTCAGGGTGCTCAATGCTCGGGGTGCTGGATGCTCAGTGCTCAGTGCACAGGGTGCAGGGTGCTCAATCCTCGGGGTGCTGGGTGCTCAGTTCTCTGGGTGCTCAGTGCTCAGTACTCAGGGTGCTGGGTGCTCAGTACTCAGGGTGCTGGGTGCTCAGTATTCAGGGAGCTCAGTGCTCGGGGTGCAGGGAGCTCAGTACTCAGGGTGCTGGGTGCTCAGTACTCAGGGTGCTCAGTACTCAGGGTGCTGGGTGCTCAGTGCTCGGGGTGCTGGGTGCTCAGTACTCAGGGTGCTGGGTGCTCAGTGCTCAGGGTGCTGGGTGCTCAGTGCTCGGGGTGCTCGGTGCTCATTCTCGGGGTGCTGGGTGCTCAGTACTCAGGGTGCTGGGTGCTCACTGCTCGGGGTGCTCGGTGCTCAGTACACAGGGTGCTGAGTGCTCAGTGCTCGGGGTGCTGGGTGCTCAGTACTCAGGGTGCTGGGTGCTCAGGGCTCAGTACTCAGTGTGCTGGGTGCTCAGTGCTCAGAGTGTTGGGTGCTCAGTACTCAGGTTGCTGGGTGCTCAGTGCTCAGTGCTCAGGGTGCTCAGTGCTCAGGGTGCTGGATGATCAGGGTGCTGGGTGCTCAGTTTTCGGGGTGCTGGGTGCTCAGTGCTCAGGGTGCTGGGTGCTCAGTGCTCAGTGCTCAGGGTGCTGGGTGTTCAGTACTCAGGGTGCTGGGTGCTCAGTACTCAGGGTGCTGGGTGCTCAGTGCTCAGGGTGCTGGGTGCTCAGTGCTCAGGGTGCTAGGTGCTCAGTGCTCAGGGTGCTGGGTGCTCAGTAATCAGGGTGCTGGGTGCTCAGTACTCGTTGTGCTGGGTGCTCAGTGCTCAGGGTGCTGGGTGCTCAGTACTCAGGGTGCTCGGTGCTCAGTGCTCGGGGTGCTGGGTGCTCAGTACTCAGGGTGCTCGGTGCTCAGTACTCAGGGTGCTCGGTGCTCAGTACTCAGGGTGCTCAGGCTCAGTGCTCGGGGTGCTGGGTGCTCAGTGCTCGGGGTGCTGGGTGCTCAGTGCTCGGGGTGCTGGGTGCTCAGTGCTCGGGGTGCTGGGTGCTCAGTGCTCAGAGTGCTGGGTGCTCAGTACTCAGGGTGCTCGGTGCTCAGTACTCAGGGTGCTGGGTGCTCAGTGCTCAGGGTGCTCAGTGCTCAGTACTCAGCGTGATTGGTGCTCAGTGCTCAGGGTGCTCCGTGCTCAGTACTCAGGGTGCTCAGTGCTCAGTGCTCTGGGGGCTGGGTGCTCAGTGCTCGGGGTGCTGGGTGCTCAGTGCTCAGGGTGCTGGGTGCTCAGTACTCAGGGTGCTCAGTGCTCAGGGTGCTGGGTGCTCAGTGCTCGGCGTGCTGGGTACTCAGTGCTCAGTAAACAGGGTGCTGGGTTCTCAGTGCTCGGGGTGATGGGTGCTCAGGGCTCAGTACTCAGTGTGCTGGGTACTCAGTGCTCAGAGTGTTGGGTGCTCAGTACTCAGGGTGCTGGGTGCTCAGTGCTCAGTGCTCAGGGTGCTCAGTGCTCAGGGTGCTGGATGCTCAGGGTGCTGGGTGCTCAGTGCTCGGGGTGCTGGGTGCTCAGTGCTCAGGGTGCTGGGTGCTCAGTGCTCAGTGCTCAGGGTGCTGGGTGTTCAGTACTCAGGGTGCTGGGTGCTCAGTACTCAGGGTGCTGGGTGCTCAGTGCTCAGGGTGCTGGGTGCTCAGTGCTCAGGGTGCTGGGTGCTCAGTGCTCAGGGTGCTGGGTGCTCAGTACTCAGGGTGCTCGGTGCTCAGTGCTCAGGGTGCTGGGTGCTCAGTGCTCGGGGTGCTGGGTGTTCAGGACTCAGGGTGCTGGGTGCTCAGTACTCAGGGTGCTGGGTGCTCAGTGCTCAGGGTGCTGGGTGCTCAGTACTCAGGGTGCTGGGTGCTCAGTACTCAGGGTGCTGGGTGCTCAGTACTCATGGTGCTCGGTGCTCAGTGCTCAGGGTGCTGGGTGCACAGTGCTCGGGGTGCTGGGTGCTCAGTACTCGGGGTGCTGGGTGCTCAGTGCTCAGGGTGCTGGGTGCTCAGTGCTCAGGGTGCTGGGTGCACAGTGCTCGGGGTGCTGGGTGCTCAGTGCTCGGGGTGCTGGGTGCTCAGTGCTCAGAGTGCTGGGTGCTCAGTACTCAGGGTGCTCGGGGCTCAGTACTCAGGGTGCTGGGTGCTCAGTGTTCAGGGTGCTCAGTGCTCAGTACTCAGCGTGCTGGGTGCTCAGTGCTCAGGGTGCTCCGTGCTCAGTACTCAGGGTGCTCAGTGCTCAGTGCTCTGGGGGCTGGGTGCTCAGTGCTCGGGGTGCTAGGTGCTCAGTGCTCAGGGTGCTGGGTGCTCAGTACTCAGGGTGCTCAGTGCTCAGGGTGCTGGGTGCTCAGTGCTCGGCGTGCTGGGTACTCAGTGCTCAGTAAACAGGGTGCTGGGTTCTCAGTGCTCGGGGTGATGGGTGCTCAGTGCTCAGTACTCAGGGTGCTGGGTGCTCAGTGCTCGGTGTGCTGGATACTCAGTACTCAGGGTGCTGGGTGCTCAGTGCTCGGGGTGCTGGGTGCTCAGTACTCAGGGTGCTGGGTGCTCAGTGCTCGGGGTGCTCGGTGCTCAGTACACAGGGTGCTGGGTGCTCAGTGCTCGGGGTGCTGGGTGCTCAGTACTCAGGGTGCTGGGTGCTCAGGGCTCAGTACTCAGTGTGCTGGGTACTCAGTGCTCAGAGTGTTGGGTGCTCAGTACTCAGGGTGCTGGGTGCTCAGTGCTCAGTGCTCAGGGTGCTCAGTGCTCAGGGTGCTGGATGCTCAGGGTGCTGGGTGCTCAGTGCTCGGGGTGCTGGGTGCTCAGTGCTCAGGGTGCTGGGTGCTCAGTGCTCAGTGCTAAGGGTGCTGGGTGTTCAGTACTCAGGGTGCTGGGTGCTCAGTACTCAGGGTGCTGGGTGCTCAGTGCTCAGGGTGCTGGGTGCTCAGTGCTCAGGGTGCTGGGTGCTCAGTGCTCAGGGTGCTGGGTGCTCAGTACTCAGGGTGCTCGGTGCTCAGTGCTCAGGGTGCTGGGTGCTCAGTGCTCGGGGTGCTGGGTGTTCAGGACTCAGGGTGCTGGGTGCTCAGTACTCAGGGTGCTGGGTGCTCAGTGCTCAGGGTGCTGGGTGCTCCGTACTCAGGGTGCTGGGTGCTCAGTACTCAGGGTGCTGGGTGCTCAGTACTCATGGTGCTCGGTGCTCAGTGCTCAGGGTGCTGGGTGCACAGTGCTCGGGGTGCTGGGTGCTCAGTACTCGGGGTGCTGGGTGCTCAGTACTCAGGGTGCTGGGTGCTCAGTGCTCAGGGTGCTGGGTGCACAGTGCTCGGGGTGCTGGGTGCTCAGTGCTCGGGGTGCTGGGTGCTCAGTGCTCAGAGTGCTGGGTGCTCAGTACTCAGGGTGCTCGGGGCTCAGTACTCAGGGTGCTGGGTGCTCAGTGTTCAGGGTGCTCAGTGCTCAGTACTCAGCGTGCTGGGTGCTCAGTGCTCAGGGTGCTCCGTGCTCAGTACTCAGGGTGCTCAGTGCTCAGTGCTCTGGGGGCTGGGTGCTCAGTGCTCGGGGTGCTAGGTGCTCAGTGCTCAGGGTGCTGGGTGCTCAGTACTCAGGGTGCTCAGTGCTCAGGGTGCTGGGTGCTCAGTGCTCGGCGTGCTGGGTACTCAGTGCTCAGTAAACAGGGTGCTGGGTTCTCAGTGCTCGGGGTGATGGGTGCTCAGTGCTCAGTACTCAGGGTGCTGGGTGCTCAGTGCTCGGTGTGCTGGATACTCAGGACTCAGGGTGCTGGGTGCTCAGTGCTCAGGGTGCTGGGTGCTCAGTACTCAGGGTGCTGGGTGCTCAGTGCTCAGGGTGCTGGGTGCTCAGTACTCAGGGTGCTGGGTCCTCAGTGCTCAGGGTGCTGGGTGCTCAGTGCTCGGGGTGCTCAGTACTCAGGGTGCTGTGTGTTCAGTGCTCAGGGTACTGGGTGCTCAGTACTCAGGGTGCTTGGTGCTTAGTACTCAGGGTGCTGGGTGCTCAGTACTCCGGGTGCTGGGTGCTCAGAACTCGGGGTGCTCGGTGCTCAGTGCTCAGGGTGCTGGGTGCTCAGTACTCAGGGTGCTCATTGCTCAGGGTGCTGGGTGCTCAGTACTTAGGGTGCTGGGTGCTCAGTACTCAGGGTGCTGTGTGCTCAGTACTGAGGGTGCTCAGTGCTCAGTGCTCAGGGTGCTGGGTGCTCACTGCTCGGGGTGCTGGGTGCTCAGTGCTCAGGGTGCTGGGTGCATAGTGCTCAGGGTGCTCGGTGCTCAGTGCTCAGGGTGCTGGTTGCTCAGTACTCAGGGTGCTCAGTGGTCAGGGTGCTGGGTGCTCAGTGCCCGGGGTGCTGGGTGCTCAGTCCTCAGGGTGCTGGGTGCTCAGTGCTCAGGGTTCTCAGTGCTCAGTGCTCGGGGTGCTGGGTGCTCAGTTCTCGGGGTGCTCGGTGCTCAGTACTCGAGGTGCTGGGTGCTCAGTGCTCAGGGTGCTGGGTGCTCAGTGCTCGGGGTGCTGGGTGCTCAGTGCTCAGGGTGCTGGGTGCTCAGTGATCGCCGTGCTCGGTGCTCAGTACTCAGGGTGCTGGGTGCTCAGTGCTCAGGGTGCTGGGTGCTCAGTACTCAATGTGCTGGGAGCTCAGTACTCAGGGTGCTAAGAGCTCAGGGTGCTCAATGCTCGGGGTGCTGGATGGTCAGTGCTCAGTCCACAGGGTGCAGGGTGCTCAATCCTCGGGGTGCTGGGTGCTCAGTTCTCTGGGTGCTCAGTGCTCAGTACTCAGGGTGCTGGGTGCTCAGTACTCAGGGTGCTGGGTGCTCAGTATTCAGGGAGCTCAGTGCTCGGGGTGCAGGGAGCTCAGTACTCAGGGTGCTGGGTGCTCAGTACTCAGGGTGCTCAGTACTCAGGGTGCTGGGTGCTCAGTGCTCGGGGTGCTGGGTGCTCAGTACTCAGGGTGCTGGGTGCTCAGTGCTCAGGGTGCTGGGTGCTCAGTGCTCGGGGTGCTCGGTGCTCATTCTCGGGGTGCTGGGTGCTCAGTGTTCAGGGTGCTGGGTGCTCACTGCTCGGGGTGCTCGGTGCTCAGTACACAGGGTGCTGAGTGCTCAGTGCTCGTGATGCTGGGTGCTCAGTACTCAGGGTGCTGGGTGCTCAGGGCTCAGTACTCAGTGTGCTGGGTGCTCAGTGCTCAGAGTGTTGGGTGCTCAGTACTCAGGTTGCTGGGTGCTCAGTGCTCAGTGCTCAGGGTGCTCAGTGCTCAGGGTGCTGGATGATCAGGGTGCTGGGTGCTCAGTTTTCGGGGTGCTGGGTGCTCAGTGCTCAGGGTGCTGGGTGCTCAGTGCTCAGTGCTCAGGGTGCTGGGTGTTCAGTACTCAGGGTGCTGGGTGCTCAGTGCTCAGGGTGCTGGGTGCTCAGTGCTCAGGGTGCTGGGTGCTCAGTGCTCATGGTGCTCGGTGCTCAGTGCTCAGGGTGCTGGGTGCACAGTGCTCGGGGTGCTGGGTGCTCAGTACTCGGGGTGCTGGGTGCTCAGTACTCAGGGTGCTCAGTGCTCAGGGTGCTGCGTGCTCAGTGCTCGGGGTGCTGGGTACTCAGAGCTCAGTAAACAGGGTGCTGGGTGCTCAGTGCTCGGGGTGCTGGGTGCTCAGAGCTCAGTACTCAGGGTGCTGGGTGCTCAGTGCTCGGGGTGCTGGATGCTCAGTACTCAGGGTGCTGGGTGCTCAGTGCTCAGGGTGCTATGTGCTCAGTACTCAGGGTGCTGGGTACTCAGTGCTCAGGGTGCTGGGTGCTCAGTACTCAGGGTGCTGGGTCCTCAGTGCTCAGGGTGCTGGGTGCTCAGTGCTCTGGGTGCTCAGTACTCAGGGTGCTGTCTGTTCAGTGCTCAGGGTACTGGGTGCTCAGTACTCAGGGTGCTTGGTGCTTAGTACTCAGGGTGCTGGGTGCTCAGTACTCCGGGTGCTGGTTGCTCAGAACTCGGGGTGCTCGGTGCTCAGTGCTCAGGGTGCTGGGTGCTCAGTACTCAGGGTGCTCATTGCTCAGGGTGCTGGGTGCTCAGTACTCAGGGTGCTGGGTACTCAGTACTCAGGGTGCTGTGTGCTCAGTACTCAGGGTGCTCAGTGCTCAGTGCTCAGGGTGCTGGGTGCTCACTGCTCGGGGTGCTGGGTGCTCAGTACTCAGGGTGCTCATTGCTCAGGGTGCTGTGTGCTCAGTACTCAGTGTGCTCAGTGCTCAGTGCTCTTGGTGCTGGGTGCTCAATTCTCGGGGTGCTCGGTGCTCAGTACTCGGGGTGCTGGGTGCTCAGTGCTCAGGGTGCTGGGTGCTCAGTGCTCGGGGTGCTGCTTGCTCAGTGCTCAGGGTGCTGGGTGCTCAGTGCTCGGGGTGCTCGGTGCTCAGTACTCAGGGTGCTGGGTGCTCAGTGCTCAGGGTGCTGTGTGCTCAGTACTCAGGGTGCTGGGTGCTCAGTACTCAGGGTGCTAAGAGCTCAGGGTGCTCAATGCTCAGGGTGCTGGATGCTCAGTGCTTAGTACACAGGGTGCAGGGTGCTCAGTCCTCGGCGTGCTGGGTGCTCAGTTCTCTGGGTGCTCAGTGCTCAGTACTCAGGGTGCTGGGTGCTCCGTACTCAGGGTCCTGGGTGCTCAGTACTCAGGGAGCTCAGTGCTCGGGGTGCAGGGTGCTCAGTACTCAGGGTGCTGGGTGCTCAGTGCTCGGGGTGCTGGGTGCTCAGTACTCAGAGTGCTCGGTGCTCAGTACTCAGGGTGCTGGGTGCTCAGTGCTCGGGGTGCTGGGTGCTCAGTGCTCAGTACTCAGGGTGCTGGGTCCTCAGTGCTCAGGGTGCTGGGTGCTCAGTGCTCGGGGTGCTGGGTGCTCAGTACTCAGAGTGCTGGGTGCTCAGTACTCAGGGTGCTGGGTGCTCAGTGCTCAGGGTGCTGGGTGCACAGTGCTCGGGGTGCTGGGTGCTCAGTGCTCGGGGTGCTGGGTGCTCAGTGCTCAGAGTGCTGGGTGCTCAGTACTCAGGGTGCTCGGGGCTCAGTACTCAGGGTGCTGGGTGCTCAGTGTTCAGGGTGCTCAGTGCTCAGTACTCAGCGTGCTGGGTGCTCAGTGCTCAGGGTGCTCCGTGCTCAGTACTCAGGGTGCTCAGTGCTCAGTGCTCTGGGGGCTGGGTGCTCAGTGCTCGGGGTGCTAGGTGCTCAGTGCTCAGGGTGCTGGGTGCTCAGTACTCAGGGTGCTCAGTGCTCAGGGTGCTGGGTGCTCAGTGCTTGGCGTGCTGGGTACTCAGTGCTCAGTAAACAGGGTGCTGGGTTCTCAGTGCTCGGGGTGATGGGTGCTCAGTGCTCAGTACTCAGGGTGCTGGGTGCTCAGTGCTCGGTGTGCTGGATACTCAGGACTCAGGGTGCTGGGTGCTCAGTGCTCAGGGTGCTGGGTGCTCAGTACTCAGGGTGCTGGGTGCTCAGTGCTCAGGGTGCTGGGTGCTCAGTACTCAGGGTGCTGGGTCCTCAGTGCTCAGGGTGCTGGGTGCTCAGTGCTCGGGGTGCTCAGTACTCAGGGTGCTGTGTGTTCAGTGCTCAGGGTACTGGGTGCTCAGTACTCAGGGTGCTTGGTGCTTAGTACTCAGGGTGCTGGGTGCTCAGTACTCCGGGTGCTGGGTGCTCAGAACTCGGGGTGCTCGGTGCTCAGTGCTCAGGGTGCTGGGTGCTCAGTACTCAGGGTGCTCATTGCTCAGGGTGCTGGGTGCTCAGTACTTAGGGTGCTGGGTGCTCAGTACTCAGGGTGCTGTGTGCTCAGTACTGAGGGTGCTCAGTGCTCAGTGCTCAGGGTGCTGGGTGCTCACTGCTCGGGGTGCTGGGTGCTCAGTGCTCAGGGTGCTGGGTGCATAGTGCTCAGGGTGCTCGGTGCTCAGTGCTCAGGGTGCTGGTTGCTCAGTACTCAGGGTGCTCAGTGGTCAGGGTGCTGGGTGCTCAGTGCCCGGGGTGCTGGGTGCTCAGTCCTCAGGGTGCTGGGTGCTCAGTGCTCAGGGTTCTCAGTGCTCAGTGCTCGGGGTGCTGGGTGCTCAGTTCTCGGGGTGCTCGGTGCTCAGTACTCGAGGTGCTGGGTGCTCAGTGCTCAGGGTGCTGGGTGCTCAGTGCTCGGGGTGCTGGGTGCTCAGTGCTCAGGGTGCTGGGTGCTCAGTGATCGCCATGCTCGGTGCTCAGTACTCAGGGTGCTGGGTGCTCAGTGCTCAGGGTGCTGGGTGCTCAGTACTCAATGTGCTGGGAGCTCAGTACTCAGGGTGCTAAGAGCTCAGGGTGCTCAATGCTCGGGGTGCTGGATGCTCAGTGCTCAGTCCACAGGGTGCAGGGTGCTCAATCCTCGGGGTGCTGGGTGCTCAGTTCTCTGGGTGCTCAGTGCTCAGTACTCAGGGTGCTGGGTGCTCAGTACTCAGGGTGCTGGGTGCTCAGTATTCAGGGAGCTCAGTGCTCGGGGTGCAGGGAGCTCAGTACTCAGGGTGCTGGGTGCTCCGTACTCAGGGTGCTCAGTACTCAGGGTGCTGGGTGCTCAGTGCTCGGGGTGCTGGGTGCTCAGTACTCAGGGTGCTGGGTGCTCAGTGCTCAGGGTGCTGGGTGCTCAGTGCTCGGGGTGCTCGGTGCTCATTCTCGGGGTGCTGGGTGCTCAGTACTCAGGGTGCTGGGTGCTCACTGCTCGGGGTGCTCGGTGCTCAGTACACAGGGTGCTGAGTGCTCAGTGCTCGTGATGCTGGGTGCTCAGTACTCAGGGTGCTGGGTGCTCAGGGCTCAGTACTCAGTGTGCTGGGTGCTCAGTGCTCAGAGTGTTGGGTGCTCAGTACTCAGGTTGCTGGGTGCTCAGTGCTCAGTGCTCAGGGTGCTCAGTGCTCAGGGTGCTGGATGATCAGGGTGCTGGGTGCTCAGTTTTCGGGGTGCTGGGTGCTCAGTGCTCAGGGTGCTGGGTGCTCAGTGCTCAGTGCTCAGGGTGCTGGGTGTTCAGTACTCAGGGTGCTGGGTGCTCAGTACTCAGGGTGCTGGGTGCTCAGTGCTCAGGGTGCTGGGTGCTCAGTGCTCAGGGTGCTGGGTGCTCAGTGATCAGGGTGCTGGGTGCTCAGTACTCAGGGTGCTCGGTGGTCAGTGCTCAGGGTGCTGGGTGCTCAGTGCTCGGGGTGCTGGGTGTTCAGGACTCAGGGTGCTGGGTGCTCAGTACTCAGGGTGCTGGGTGCTCAGTGCTCAGGGTGCTGGGTGCTCAGTGCTCAGGGTGCTGGGTGCTCAGTACTCAGGGTGCTGGGTGCTCAGTACTCATGGTGCTCGGTGCTCAGTGCTCAGGGTGCTGGGTGCACAGTGCTCGGGGTGCTGGGTGCTCAGTACTCGGGGTGCTGGGTGCTCAGTACTCAGGGTGCTGGGTGCTCAGTGCTCAGGGTGCTGGGTGCTCAGTGCTCGGGGTGCTGGGTGCTCAGTACTGGGGGGGCTGGGTGCTCAGTGCTCAGGGTGCTGGGTCTCAGTGCTCGGGGTACTGGGTACTCAGTGCTCAGTACACAGGGTGCTGGGTGCTCAGTGCTCAGGGTGCTGGGTGCTCAGTGCTCAATAAACAGGGTGCTGGGTGTTCAGTGCTCGGGGTGCTGGGTGCTCAGTACTCCGGGTACTCGGTGCTCAGTACTTAGGGTGCTGGGTGCTCAGTGCTCAGGGTGCTGGGTGCTCAGTACTCAGGGTGCTGGGTGCTTAGTACTCGGGGTACTGGGTGCTCAGTACTCAGTGAGCTGGGTGCTCAGTACTCAGGGTGCTCAGTGCTCAGTACTCAGCGTGCTGGGTGCTCAGTGCTCAGGGTGCTCCGTGCTCAGTACTCAGGGTGCTCAGTGCTCAGTGCTCTGGGTGCTGGTTGCTCAGTGCTCGGGGTGCTGGGTGCTCAGTGCTCAGGGTGCTGGGTGCTCAGTACTCAGGGTGCTCAGTGCTCAGGGTGCTGCGTGCTCAGTGCTCGGGGTGCTGGGTACTCAGAGCTCAGTAAACAGGGTGCTGGGTGCTCAGTGCTCGGGGTGCTGTGTGCTCAGTGCTCAGTACTCAGGGTGCTGGGTGCTCAGTGCTCGGGGTGCTGGATGCTCAGTACTCAGGGTGCCTGGTGCTCAGTACTCAGGGTGCTGGGTGCTCAGTGCTCAGGGTGCTGGGTGCTCAGTGCTCAGGGTGCTGGGGGCTCAGTACTCAGGGTGCTGGGGGCTCAGTACTCATGGTGCTCGGTGCTCAGTGCTCAGGGTGCTGGGTGCACAGTGCTCGGGGTGCTGGGTGCTCAGTACTCGGGGTGCTGGGTGCTCAGTACTCAGGGTGCTCAGTGCTCAGGGTGCTGCGTGCTCAGTGCTCGGGGTGCTGGGTACTCAGAGCTCAGTAAACAGGGTGCTGGGTGCTCAGTGCTCGGGGTGCTGGGTGCTCAGTGCTCAGTACTCAGGGTGCTGGGTGCTCAGTGCTCGGGGTGCTGGATGCTCAGTACTCAGGGTGCTGGGTGCTCAGTGCTCAGGGTGCTGTGTGCTCAGTACTCAGGGTGCTGGGTACTCAGTGCTCAGGGTGCTGGGTGCTCAGTACTCAGGGTGCTGGGTCCTCAGTGCTCAGGGTGCTGGGTGCTCAGTGCTCTGGGTGCTCAGTACTCAGGGTGCTGTCTGTTCAGTGCTCAGGGTACTGGGTGCTCAGTACTCAGGGTGCTTGGTGCTTAGTACTCAGGGTGCTGGGTGCTCAGTACTCCGGGTGCTGGTTGCTCAGAACTCGGGGTGCTCGGTGCTCAGTGCTCAGGGTGCTGGGTGCTCAGTACTCAGGGTGCTCATTGCTCAGGGTGCTGGGTGCTCAGTACTCAGGGTGCTGGGTACTCAGTACTCAGGGTGCTGTGTGCTCAGTACTCAGGGTGCTCAGTGCTCAGTGCTCAGGGTGCTGGGTGCTCACTGCTCGGGGTGCTGGGTGCTCAGTACTCAGGGTGCTCATTGCTCAGGGTGCTGTGTGCTCAGTACTCAGTGTGCTCAGTGCTCAGTGCTCTTGGTGCTGGGTGCTCAATTCTCGGGGTGCTCGGTGCTCAGTACTCGGGGTGCTGGGTGCTCAGTGCTCAGGGTGCTGGGTGCTCAGTGCTCGGGGTGCTGCTTGCTCAGTGCTCAGGGTGCTGGGTGCTCAGTGCTCGGGGTGCTCGGTGCTCAGTACTCAGGGTGCTGGGTGCTCAGTGCTCAGGGTGCTGTGTGCTCAGTACTCAGGGTGCTGGGTGCTCAGTACTCAGGGTGCTAAGAGCTCAGGGTGCTCAATGCTCAGGGTGCTGGATGCTCAGTGCTTAGTACACAGGGTGCAGGGTGCTCAGTCCTCGGCGTGCTGGGTGCTCAGTTCTCTGGGTGCTCAGTGCTCAGTACTCAGGGTGCTGGGTGCTCCGTACTCAGGGTCCTGGGTGCTCAGTACTCAGGGAGCTCAGTGCTCGGGGTGCAGGGTGCTCAGTACTCAGGGTGCTGGGTGCTCAGTGCTCGGGGTGCTGGGTGCTCAGTACTCAGAGTGCTCGGTGCTCAGTACTCAGGGTGCTGGGTGCTCAGTGCTCGGGGTGCTGGGTGCTCAGTGCTCAGTACTCAGGGTGCTGGGTCCTCAGTGCTCAGGGTGCTGGGTGCTCAGTGCTCGGGGTGCTGGGTGCTCAGTACTCAGAGTGCTGGGTGCTCAGTACTCAGGGTGCTGGGTGTTCAGTGCTCGGGGTGCTGGGTGCTCAGTGCTCGGGGTGCTGGGTGCTCAGTGCTCGGGGTGCTCGGTGCTCAGTACTCAGGGTGCTGGGTGCTCAGTGCTCTGGGTGCTGGGTGCTCAGTGATCGGGGTGCTGGGTGCTCAGTGCTTGGTGTGCTCGGTGCTCAGTACTCAGGGTACTGGGTGCTCAGTAGTCAGGGTGCTGGGTGCTCACTACTCAGTACTCAGTGTGCTGGGTGCTCAGTGCTCAGAGTGTTGGTTGCTCAGTACTCAGGGTGCTGGGTGCTCAGTGCTCAGTGCTCAGGGTGCTCAGTGCTCAGGGTGCTGGATGCTCAGGGTGCTGGGTGCTCAGTGCTCGGGGTGCTGGGTGCTCAGTGCTCAGGGTGCTGTGTGCTCAGTGCTCAGTGCTCAGGATGCTGGGTGCTCAGTGCTCAGTGCTCAGGGTGCTGGGTGTTCAGTACTCAGGGTGCTGGGTGCTCAGTACTCAGGGTGCTGGGTGCTCAGTGCTCAGGGTGCTGGGTGCTCAGTGCTCAGGGTGCTGGGTGCTTAGTGCTCAGGGTGCTGGGTGCTCAGTACTCAGGGTGCTCGGTGCTCAGTGCTCAGGGTGCTGGGTGCTCAGTGCTCGGGGTGCTGGGTGTTCAGTACTCAGGGTGCTGGGTGCTCAGTATTCAGGGTGCTGGGTCCTCAGTGCTCAGGGTGCTGGGTGCTCAGTGCTCAGGGTGCTGGGTGCTCAGTACTCAGGGTGCTGGGTGCTCAGTACTCAGGGTGCTCGGTGCTCAGTGCTCAGGTTGCTGGGTGCACAGTACTCGGTGTGCTGGGTGCTCAGTACTCGGGGTGCTGGGTGCTCAGTACTCAGGGTGCTGGGTGCTCAGTGCTCAGTGTGCTGGGTGCTCAGTGCTCGTTGTGCTGGGTGCTCAGTACTCGGGGTGCTGGGTGCTCAGTGCTCAGGGTGCTGGATCTCAGTGCTCGGGGTACTGGGTACTCAGTGCTCAGTACACAGGGTGCTGGGTGCTCAGTGCTCGGGGTGCTGGGTGCTCAGTGCACAGTAATCAGGGTGCTGGGTGTTCAGTGCTCGGGGTGCTGGTTGCTCAGTACTCAGGGTACTCGGTGCTCAGTACTTAGGGTGCTGGGTGATCAGTGCTCAGGGTGCTTTGTGCTCAGTACTCAGTGTGCTGGGTGCTCAGTACTCAGGGTGCTGGGTGCTCAGTACTCAGGGTGCTGGGTGCTCAGTACTCGGGGTGCTGGGTGCTCAGTACTCAGGGAGCTGGGTGCTCAGTACTCAGGGTGCTGGGTGCTCAGTACTCGGGTGCTGGGTGCTCAGTTCTCAGGGTGCTGGGTGCTCAGTGCTCGGGGTGCTGGGTGCTCAGTGCTCAGTACTCAGGGTGCTGGGTGCTCAGTGCTTGGGGTGCTGGGTGCTCAGTGCTCAGGGTGCTGGGTGCTCAGTGCTCAGGGTGCTGGCTGCTCAGTGCTCGGGGTGCTGTGTGCTCAGTACTCAGAGTGCTGGGTGCTCAGTACTCAGGGTGCTGGGTGTTCAGTGCTCGGGGTGCTGGGTGCTCAGTGCTCGGGGTGCTGGGTGCTCAGTGCTCGGGGTGCTCGGTGCTCAGTACTCAGGGTGCTGGGTGCTCAGTGCTCGGGGTGCTCAGTACTCAGGGTGCTGTGTGTTCAGTGCTCAGGGTGCTGGGTGCTCAGTACTCAGGGTGCTCGGTGCATAGTACTCAGGGTGCTGGGTGCTCAGTACTCCGGGTGCTGGGTGGTCAGTGCTCGGGGTGCTCGGTGCTCAGTTCTCAACGTGCTGGGTGCTCAGTACTCAGGGTGATCATTGTTCAGGGTGCTGGGTGCTCAGTGCTCAGGGTGCTGGGTGCTCTGTGCTCAGGGTGCTGGGTGCTCAGTACTCAGGGTGCAGGGTGCTCAGTGCTCAGGGTGCTCAGTGCTCAGTACTCAGGGTGCTCGGTGCTCAGTGCTCAGGTTGCTCAGTGCACAGGGTGCTCAGTGCTCAGTACTCAGGGTGCTCAGTGCTCAGTTCTCTGGGTGTTCAGTGCTCAGTACTCAGACTGATGGGTGCTCAGTACTCAGGGTGCTGGGTGCTCAGTACTCAGGGAGCTCAGTGCTCGAGGTGCAGGGTGCTCAGTACTCAGGGTGCTGGGTACTCAGTACTCAGGGTGCTCAGTACTCAGGGTGCTGGGTGCTCAGTGCTCGGGGTGCTGGGTACTCAGTACTCAGGGTGCTGGGTGCTCAGTGCTCAGGGTGCTGGTTGCTCAGTGCTCGGGGTGCTGGGTGCTCATTCTCAAGGTGCTGGGTGCTCAGTACTCAGGGTGCTGGGTGCTCAGTGCTCGGTGTGCTCGGTGCTCAGTACACAGGGTGCTGGGTGCTCAGTGCTCGGGGTACTGGGTGCTCAGTACTCAGGGTGCTGGGTGCTCAGTGCTCAGTACTCAGTGTGCTGGGTGCTCAGTGCTCAGAGTGTTGGGTGCTCAGTACTCAGGGTGCTGGGTGCTCAGTGCTCAGTGCTCAGGGTGCTCAGTGCTCAGGGTGCTGGATGCTCAGGGTGCTGGGAGCTCAGTGCTCGGGGTGCTGGGTGCTCAGTGCTCAGGGTGCTGGGTGCTCAGTGCTCAGTGCTCAGGGTGCTGGGTGCTCAGTGCTCAGTGCTCAGGGTGCAGGGTGTTCAGTACTCAGGGTGCTGGGTGCTCAGTACTCAGGGTGCTGGGTGCTCAGTGCTCAGGGTGCTGGGAGCTCAGTGCTCAGGGTGCTCGGTGCTCAGTGCTCAGGGTGCTGGGTACTCAGTGCTCGGGGTGCAGTGTGTTCAGTACTCAGGGTGCTGGGTGCTCAGTACTCAGGGTGCTGGGTGCTCAGTGCTCAGACTGCTGGGTGCTCAGTGCTCAGGGTGCTGGGTGCTCAGTACTCAGGGTGCTGGGTGCTCAGTACTCAGGGTGCTCGTTGCTCAGTGCTCAGGGTGCTGGGTGCACAGTGCTCGGGGTGCTGGGTGCTCAGTATTCGGGGTGCTGGGTGCTCAGTACTCAGGGTGCTGGGTGCTCAGTGCTCAGTGTGCTGGGTGCTCAGTGCTCGTTGTGCTGGGTGCTCAGTACTCGGGGTGCTGGGTCTCAGTGCTCGGGGTACTGGGTACTCAGTGCTCAGTACACAGGGTGCTGGGTGCTCAGTGCTCGGGGTACTGGGTACTCAGTGCTCAGTACTCAGGGTGCTGGGTGCTCAGTGCTCGGGGTGCTCGGTGCTCAGTTCTCAAGGTGCTGGGTGCTCAGTACTCAGGGTGATCATTGTTCAGGGTGCTGGATGCTCCTTACTCAGGGTGCTGGGTGCTCAGTACTCAGGTTGCTCAGTGCTCAGTACTAAGGGTGCTCAGTTCTCCGGGTGCTGGGTGCTCAGTACTCAGGTTGCTCGGTGCTCAGTACTCAGGGTGCTGTGTGCTCAGTGCTCAGGGTGCTGGGTGCTAAGTACTCAGGGTGCTGTGTGCTCAGTGCTCGGGGTGCTCGGTGCTCAGTACGCTGGGTGCTCGGTGCTCAGTACTCTGGGTGCTCAGTACTCAGGGTGCTGGGTGCTCAGTACTCAGGGTGCTCGGTGCTCAGTACTCATCGTGCTGGGTGCTCAGTGCTCAGGGTGCTGGGTGCTCAGTACTCAGGGTGCTCGGTGCTCAGTGCTCGGGGTGCTGGGTGCTCAGTACTCAGGGTGCTGGGTCCTCAGTGCTCAGGGTGCTGGGTGCTCAGTGCTCGGGGGGCTCTGTACTCAGGTTGCTGTGTGTTCAGTGCTCAGGGTACTGGGTGCTCAGTACTCAGGGTGCTTGGTGCTTAGTACTCAGGGTGGTGGGTGCTCAGTACTCCAGGTGCTGGGTGCTCAGAACTCGGGGTGCTCGGTGTTCAGTGCTCAGGGTGCTGGGTGCTCAGTACTCAGTGTGCTCATTGCTCAGGGTGCTGGGTGCTCAGTACTCAGGGTGCTGGGTGCTCAGTACTCAGGGTGCTGTGTGCTCAGTACTCAGGGTGCTCAGTGCTCAGTGCTCAGGGTGCTGGGTGCTCACTGCTCGGGGCGCTGTGTGCTCAGTGCTCAGGGTGCTTTGTGCTCAGTGCTCAGGGTGCTCGGTGCTCAGTGCTCAGGGTGCTCGGTGCTCAGTGCTCAGGGTGCTGGGTGATCAGTACTCAGGGTGCTCAGTTCTCAGGGTGCTGGCTGCTCAGTGCCCGGGGTGCTGGGTGCTCAGTCCTCAGGGTGATGGGTGCTCAGTGCTCAGGGTGCTCGGTGCTCAGTGCTCAGGGTGCTGGGTGCTCAGTACTCCAGGTGCTGGGTGCTCAGAACTCGGGGTGCACGGTGTCCAGTGCTCAGGGTGCTGGGTGCTCAGTACTCAGTGTGCTCATTGCTCAGGGTGCTGGGTGCTCAGTACTCAGGGTGCTGGGTGCTCAGTACTCAGGGTGCTGTGTGCTCAGTGCTCAGGGTGCTGGGTGCTCAGTGCTCAGGGTGCTCGGTGCTCAGTGCTCAGGGTGCTGGGTGCTCAGTACTCAGGGTGCTCAGTTCTCAGGGTGCTGGGTGCTCAGTGCCCGGGGTGCTGGGTGCTCAGTCCTCAGGGTGATGGGTGCTCAGTGCTCAGGGTGCTCGGTGCTCAGTGCTCAGGGTGCTGGGTGCTCAGTACTCCAGGTGCTGGGTGCTCAGAACTCGGGGTGCTCGGTGTTCAGTGCTCAGGGTGCTGGGTGCTCAGTACTCAGTGTGCTCATTGCTCAGGGTGCTGGGTGCTCAGTACTCAGGGTGCTGGGTGCTCAGTACTCAGGGTGCTGTGTGCTCAGTACTCAGGGTGCTCAGTGCTCAGTGCTCAGGGAGCTGGGTGCTCACTGCTCGGGGCGCTGTGTGCTCAGTGCTCAGGGTGCTGGGTGCTCAGTGCTCAGGGTGCTCGGTGCTCAGTGCTCAGGGTGCTGGGTGCTCAGTACTCAGGGTGCTCAGTTCTCAGGGTGCTGGGTGCTCAGTGCCCGGGGTGCTGGGTGCTCAGTCCTCAGGGTGATGGGTGCTCAGTGCTCAGGGTGCTGGGTGCTCGGTGCTCGGGGTGCTGGGTGCTCAGTGCTCGGGGTGCTGGGTGCTCAGTGCTCGGGGGGCTGGGTGCTCAGCGCTCGGGGTGCTGGGTGCTCAGTGCTCGGGGTGCTGGGTGCTCAGTGCTCGGGGTGCTGGGTGCTCAGTGCTCGGGGTGCTCGGTGCTCAGTACTCAGGGTGCTGGGTGCTCAGTGCTCAGGGTTCTGGGTGCTCAGTACTCAGGATGGTGGGTGCTCGGTGCTCAGTACGCTGGGTGCTCAGTACTCAGGGTGCTGGCTGCTCAGTACTCAGGGTGCTGGGTGCTCAGTGCTCAGGGTGCTGTGTGCTCAGTGCTCAGGGTGCTGGGTGCTCAGTACTCAGAGTGCTGGGTGCTCAGTACTCAGGGTGCTGGGTGCTTAGTGCTCGGGGTGCTGGGTGCTCAGTACTCGGGGTGCTGGCTGCTCAGTGCTCGGGGTGCTGGGTGCTCAGTGCTCGGGGTTCTGGGTGCTCAGTGCTCGGGGCGCTGGGTGCTCAGTGCTTGGGGTGCTCGGAGCTCAGTACTCAGGGTGCTGGGTGCTCAGTGCTCAGGGTGCTCGGTGCTCAGTACTCAGGGTGCTGGGTGCTCAGTGCTCGGGGTGCTCGGTGCTCAGTACGTTGGCTGCTCACTACTCAGGGTGCTGGGTGCTCAGTGCTCAGGGTGCTTTGTGCTCAGTGCTCATGGTGCTGGGTGCTCAGTACTCAGGGTGCTGGGTGCTCAGTACTCAGGGTGCTGGGTGCTCAGTGCTCGGGGTGCTGGGTGCTCAGTGCTCAGGGTGCAGGGTGCTCAGTGCTCACTGTGCTGGGTACTCAGTGCTCAGGGTGCTGGGTGCTCAGTGCCCAGGGTGCTCAGTGCCCAGTACTCAGTGTGCTCAGTGCTCAGTGCTCTGGGTGCTGGGTGCTCAGTACTCAGGATGCTCAGTGCTCGGGGTGCTGGGTGCTCAGTGCTCAGGGTGCTGGGTGCTCAGTACTCAGGATGCTCAGTGCTCTGGGTGCTGGGTGCTCAGTGCTCGGGGCGCTGGGTACTCAGTGCTCAGTAAACAGGGTGCTGGGTGCTCAGTGCTCGGGGTGCTGGGTGCTCAGTGCTCAGTACTCAGGGTGCTGGGTGCTCAGTGCTCGGTGTGCTGAATGCTCAGTACTCAGGGTGCTGGGTGCTCAGTGCTCAGGGTGCTGGGTGCTCAGTACTCAGGGTGCTGGGTGCTCAGTGCTCAGGGTGCTGGGTGCTCAGTACTCAGGGTGCTGGGTAATCAGTGCTCAGGGTGCTGGGTGCTCAGTGCTCGGGGTGCTCAGTACTCAGGGTGCTGTGTGTTCAGTGCTCAGGGTACTGGGTGCTCAGTACTCAGGGTGCTTGGTGCTTAGTACTCAGGGTGCTGGGTGCTCAGTACTACGGGTGCTGGGTGCTCAGAACTCGGGGTGCTCGGTGCTCAGTGCTCGAGGGTGCTGGGTGCTCAGTACACCGGGTGCTCATTGCTCAGGGTGCTGGGTGCTCAGTACTCAGGGTGCTGTGTGCTCAGTACTCAGGGTGCTCAGTGCTCAGGGTGCTGGGTGCTCACTACTCGGGGTGCTGGGTGCTCAGTGCTCAGGGTGCTGGGTGCTCAGTGCTCAGTGTGCTCGGTGCTCAGTGCTCAGGGTGCTGGGTGCTCAGTACTCAGGGTGCAGAGTCCTCAGGGTGCTGGGTGCTCAGTGCCCGGGGTGCTGAGTGCTCAGTCCTCAGGGTGCTGGGTGCTCAGTGCTCAGTACTCAGGGTGCTGGGTGCTCAGTGCTCGGGGTGCTGGGTGCCCAGTGCTCAGTACTCAGGTTGCTGGGTCCTCAGTGCTTGGGGTGCTGGTTGCTCAGTACTCAGGGTTCTCAGTGCTTGGGGTGTTGGGTGCTCAGTACTCAGGGTGCTGGGTGCTCAGTGCTCAGGGTGCTGGGTGCTCAGTACTCAGGGTGCTGGGTGCTCAGTACTCAGGGTGCTGGGTGCTCAGTGCTCGGGGTGCTGGGTGCTCAGTGCTCTGGGTTTTGGGTGCTCAGAGCTCCGGGCGCTGGGTGCTCAGTGCTCGGGTTGCTCGGAGCTCAGTACTCAGGGTGCTGGGTGCTCAGTGCTCGGGGTGCTCGGTGCTCAGTACTCAGGGTGCTGGGTGCTCAGTGCTCGGGGTGCTCGGAGCTCAGTACGTTGGGTGCTCACTACACAGGGTGCTGGGTGCTCAGTGCTCAGGGTGCTGGGTGCTCAGTGTTCAGTGTGCTGGGTGCTCAGTGCTCAGGGTGCTGGGTGCTCAGTACTCAGGGTGCTGGGTGCGCAGTGCTCAGGGTGCTGGGTGCTCAGTGCTCAGGGTGCAGGGTGCTCCGTGCTCAGGGTGCTGGGTGCTCAGTACTCGGGGTTCTGGGTGATCAATACTCAGGGTGCTTGGTGCTCAGTACTCAGGGTGCTGGGTGATCAGTACTCGGGTGCTGGGTGCTCAGTGCTCAGGGTGCTGGGTGCTCAGTGCTCGGGGTGCTGGGTGCTCAGTGCTCAGTACTCAGGGTGCTGGGTGCTCAGTGCTCGGGGTGCTGGGTGCTCAGTGCTCAGTACTCAGTGTGCTGGGTGCTCAGTGCTCAGGGTGCTGGGTGCTCAATGCTCAGGATGCTGGGTGCTCAGTGCTCAGGGTGCTGGGTACTCAGTGCTCAGGGTGCTGGGTACTCAGTGCTCGGGATGCTGGGTGCTCAGTACTCAGGGTGCTGGGTGCTCAGTACTCAGGGTGCTCAGTGCTCAGTACTCAGGGTGCTCAGTGCTCAGTACTCAGGGTGCTCAGTGCTCGGGGTGCTGGTTGCTCAGTCCTCAGGGTGCTGGGTGCTCAGTGCTCAGGTTGCTCGGTGCTCAGTGCTCAGGGTGCTGGGTGCTCAGTACTCAGGGTGCTTTGTGCTCAGTGCTCGGGGTGCTGGGTGCTCAGTACTCAGGGTGCTGGGTGCTCAGTGCTCAGGGTGCTGCGTGCTCAGTGCTCAGGGTGCTCGGTGCTTTGTACTCAGGGTGCTCGGTGCTCGGGGTGCTGGGTGCTCAGTGCTAGGGGTGCTGGGTGCTCAGTGCTCGGGGTGCTGGGTGCTCAGTGCTCGGGGTGCTGGGTGCTCAGTGCTCGGGGTGCTGGGTGCTCAGTGCTCGGGGTTCTGGGTGCTCAGTACTCGGGGTGCTCGGTGCTCAGTACTCAGGGTGCTGGGTGCTCAGTGCTCAGGGTGCTGGGTGCTCAGTACTCAGGGTGCTGGGTGCTCGGTGCTCAGTATGCTTGGTGCTCAGTACTCAGGGTGCTGGCTGCTCAGTACTCAGGGTGCTGGGTGCTCAGTGCTCGGGGTGCTGGGTGCTCATTACTCAGGGTGCTGGGTGCTCAGTACTCAGGGTACTCAGTGTTTGGGGTGCTGGGTGCTCAGTACTCAGGGTGCTCAGTGCTTGGGGGGTTGGGTGCTCAGTACTCACGGTGCTGGGTGCTCAGTGCTCAGGGTGCTGGGTGCGCAGTACTCAGGGTGCTGGGTGTTCAGTACTCAGGGTGTTGGGTGCTCAGTGCTCGGGGTGCTGGGTGCTCAGTGCTCGGGGTGCTGGCTGCTCAGTGCTCAGGGTGTTGGGTGCTCAGTGCTCAGGGTGCTGGGTGCTAAGTGTTCGGGGTGCTGGGTGCTCAGTGCTCAGGGTGCTGGGTGCTCAGTGCTCGGGGTGCTCGCTGCTCAGTGCTCGGGGTGCTGGGTGCTCAGTACTCGGGGTGTTCAGTGCTCAGTACTCAGGGTGCTGGGTGCTCAGTGCTCAGGGTGCGGGAGCTCAGTGCTCGGGGTGCTTGCTGCTCGGTGCTCACATTGCTGGGTGCTCAGTACTCGGGGTGCTGGGTGCTCAGTACTCAGGGAGCTGGGTGCTTATTGCTCAGGGTGCTGGGTGCTCAGTGCTCGGGGTGCTGGGTGCTCAGTGCTCGGGGTTCTGGGTGCTCAGTGCTCGGGGCGCTGGGTGCTCAGTGCTCGTGGCGCTGGGTGCTCAGTGCTCGGGGTGCTCGGAGCTCAGTACTCAGGGTGCTGGGTGCTCAGTGCTCAGGGTGCTGTGTGCTCAGTGCTCGGCGTGCTGGGTACTCAGTGCTCAGTACACAGGGTGCTGAGTGCTCAGTGCTCGGGGTGCTGGGTGCTCAGTGCTCAGTACTCATGGCGTTGGGTGCTCAGTGCTCGGGGTGCTGGATGCACAGTACTCAGGGTGCTGGGTGCTCAGTGCTCAGGGTGCTGGGTGCTCAGTACTCAGGGTGCTGGGTGCTCAGTGCTCAGGGTGCTGGGTGCTCAGTACTCAGGGTGCTGGGTCCTCAGTGCTCAGTGTGCTGGGTGCTCAGTGCTCGGGGTGCTCAGTACTCCGGGTGCTGTGTGTTCAGTGCTCAGGGTGCTGGGTGCTCAGTGCTCAGGGTGCTGGGTGCTCAGTACTCAGGGTGCTGGGTGCTCAGTGCTCAGGGTGCTGGGTGCTCAGTACTCAGGGTGCTGGGTGCTCAGTACTCCGGGTGCTGGGTGCTCAGTGCTCGCTGTGCTCGGTGCTCAGTGCTCAGGGTGCTGGGTGCTCAGAACTCAGGGTGCTCATTGCTCAGGGTGCTGGGTGCTCAGTACTCAGGGTGCTGGGTGCTCAGTACTCATGGTGCTCAGTGATCAGTACTCAGGGTGCTCAGTGCTCAGTATTCAGGGTGCTCAGTGCTCAGGGTGCTGGGTGCTCAGTGCTCGGGGTGCTGGGTGCTCAGTGCTCAGGGTGCTGGGTGCTCAGTACTCAGGGTGCTCAGTACTCAGGGTGCTGGGTGCTCAGTGCTCAGGGTGCTGGGTGCTCAGTGCTCAGGGTGCTGGGTGCTCAGTGCTCAGGGTGCTCGGTGCTCAGTGCTCAGGTTGCTGGGTGCTCAGTACTCAGGGTGCTGGGAGCTCAGTACTCAGGGTGCTCATTGCTCAGTACTCAGGGTGCTCAGTGCTCAGTACTCAGGGTGCTCAGTGCTCAGGTTGCTGGGTGCTCAGTGCTCGGGGTGCTGTGTGCTCAGTCCTCAGGGTGCTGGGTGCACAGTGCTCAGGGTGCTCGGTGTTCAGTGCTCAGGGTGCTGGGTGCTCAGTACTCAGGGTGCTGGGTGCTCAGTGCTCGGGTGCTGGGTGCTCAGTACTCAGGGTGCTGTGTGCTCAGTACTCGGGTGCTGGGTTCTCAGTGCTCAGGGTGCTGGGTGCTCAGTGCTCGGGGTGCTGGGTGTTCAGTGCTCAGTACTCAGGGTGCTGGGTGCTCAGTGCTCGGGGTGCTGGGTGCTCAGTGCTCATTACTCAGGGTGCTGGGTGCTCAGTGCTCAGGGTGCTGGGTGCTCAGTGCTCAGGGTGCTGGGTGCGCAGTGCTCAGGGTGCTGGGTACTCAGTGCTCGGGGTGCTGGGTGCTCAGTACTCAGGGTGCTGGGTGCTCAGTACTCAGGGTGCTGGGTGCTCAGTGCTCGGGGTGCTGGGTGCTCAGTGCTCGTGGTGCTCGCTGCTCAGTACTCAGGGTGCTGGGTGCTCAGTGTTCGGGGTGCTCAGTACTCAGGGTGCTGTGTGTTCAGTGCTCAGGGTGCTGGGTGCTCAGTACTCAGAGTGCTCGGTGCTCAGTACTCAGGGTGCTCAGTGCTCAGTACTCAGGGTGCTCAGGCTCAGTGCTCAGGGTGCTGGGTGCTCAGTGCTCGGGGTGCTGGGTGCTCAGTGCTCGGTGTGCTGGGTGCTCAGTGCTCAGAGTGCTGGGTGCTCAGTACTCAGGGTGCTCGGTGCTCAGTACTCAGGGTGCTCAGTGCTCAGTACTCAAGGTGCTCGGTCCTAAGTGCTCAGGGTGCTGGGTGCTCAGTACTCAGGGTGATCAGTGCTCAGTACTCAGCATGCTGGGTGCTCAGTGCTCAGGGTGCTCGGTCCTCAGTGCTCAGGGTGCTGGGTGCTCAGTACTCAGGGTACAGGGTGCTCAGTGCTCAGGGTGCTCAGTACTCAGGGTGCTCGGTGCTCAGTGCTCAGGGTGCTCAGTGCTCAGTACTCAGGGTGCTCAGTGCTCCGTGCTCTGGGTGCTGGGTGCTCAGTGCTCGGGGTGCTGGGTGCTCAGTGCTCAGGGTGCTGGGTGCTCAGTACTCAGGATGCTCAGTGCTCAGGGTGCTGGGTGCTCAGGGCTCGGGGTGCTGGGTACTCAGTGCTCAGTAAACAGGGTGTTGGGTGCTCAGTGCTCGGGGTGCTGGGTGTTCAGTGCTCAGTACTCAGGGTGCTGGGTGCTCAGTGCTCGGGGTGCTGGATGCTCAGTACTCAGGGTGCTGGGTGCTCAGTGCTCAGGGTGCTGGGTTCTCAGTACTCAGGGTGCTGGGTGCTCAGTGCTCAGGGTGCTGGGTGCTCAGTACTCAGGGTGCGGGGTCCTCAGTTCTCAGGGTGCTGGGTGCTCAGTGCTCGGTGTGCTCAGTACTCAGGGTGCTGTGTGTTCAGTGCTCAGGGTACTGGGTGCTCAGTACTCAGGGTTCTTGGTGCTTAGTACTCAGGGTGCTGGGTGCTCAGTACTCTGGGTGCTGGGTGCTCAGAACTCGGGGTGCTCGGTGCTCAGTACTCAGGGTGCTCATTGCTCAGTACTCAGGGTGCTCAGTGCTCAGTACTCAGGGTGCTCAGTGTTCAGGGTGCTGGGTGCTCAGTGCTCGGGGTGCTGTGTGCTCAGTACTCAGGGTGCTCAGTGCTCAGTACTCAGGGTGCTCAGTGCTCAGGGTGCTGGGTGCTCAGTGCCCGGGGTGCTGGGTGCTCAGTCCTCAGGGTGCTGGGTGCTCAGTGCTCAGTACTCAGGGTGCTGGGTGCTCAGTGCTCGGGGTGCTGGGTGCTCAGTGCTCAGTACTCAGGGTGCTGGGTCCTCAGTGCTTGGGGTGCTGGGTGCTTAGTACTCAGGGTGCTCAGTGCTTGGGGTGTTGGGTGCTCAGTACTCAGGGTGCTGGGTGCTCAGTGCTCAGGGTGTTGGGTGCTCAGTACTCAGGGTGCTGTGTGCTCAGTACTCAGGGTGCTGGGTGCTCAGTGCTCGGGGTGCTGGGTGCTCAGTGCTCGGGGTGCTGGCTGCTCAGTGCTCGGGGTGCTGGGTGCTCAGTACTCAGGGTGCTGGGTGCTCAGTGCTCGGGGTGCTGGGTGCTCAGTGCTCGGGGTGCTCAGAGCTCAGTACTCAGTGTGCTGGGTGCTCAGTGCTCGGGGTGCTCGGTGCTCAGTACTCAGGGTGCTGGGTGCTCAGTGCTCGGGGTGCTCGGTGCTCAGTACGTTGGGTGCTCACTACTCAGGGTGCTGGGTGCTCAGTGCTCAGGGTGCTGGGTGCTCAGTGTTCAGGGTGCTAGGTGCTCAGTGCTCAGGGTGCTGGGTGCTCAGTACTCAGGGTGCTGGGTGCGCAGTGCACAGGGTGCTGGGTGCTCAGTGCTCAAGGTGCAGGGTGCTCAGTGCTCAGGGTGCTGGGTGCTCAGTACTCGGGGTGCTGGGTGCTCAATGCTCAGGGTGCTGGGTGCTCAGTACTCAGGGTGCTGGGTGATCAGTACTCGTGTGCTGGGTGCTCAGTGCTCAGGGTGCTGGGTGCTCAGTGCTCGGGGTGCTGGGTGCTCAGTGCTCAGTACTCAGGGTGCTGGGTGCTCAGTGCTCGGGGTGCTGGGTGCTCAGTGCTCAGTACTCAGTGTGGTGGGTGCTCAGTGCTCAGGGTGCTGGGTGCTCAATGCTCAGGATGCTGGGTGCTCATTGCTCAGGGTGCTGGGTACTCAGTGCTCAGGGTGCTGGGTACTCAGTGCTCAGGATGCTGGGTGCTCAGTACTCAGGGTGCTGGGTGCTCAGTACTCAGGGTGCTCAGTGCTCAGTACTCAGGGTGCTCAGTGCTCAGTACTCAGGGTGCTCAGTGCTCGGGGTGCTGGGTGCTCAGTCCTCAGGGTGCTGGGTGCTCTGTGCTCAGGTTGCTCGGTGCTCAGTGCTCAGGGTGCTGGGTGCTCAGTACTCATGGTGCTGGGTGCTCAGTGCTCGGGGTGCTGGGTGCTCAGTACTCAGGGTGCTGGGTGCTCAGTGCTCAGGGTGCTGGGTGCTCAGTGCTCAGGGTGCTCGGTGCTTAGTACTCAGGGTGCTCAGTGCTCGGGGTGCTGGGTGCTCAGTGCTCGGGGTGCTGGGTGCTCAGTG
The DNA here is from genome assembly GCF_018167655.1 of Microtus oregoni. Lineage (NCBI taxonomy): Eukaryota > Metazoa > Chordata > Mammalia > Rodentia > Cricetidae > Microtus > Microtus oregoni. The sequence goes on along the minus strand of NW_024543811.1, from coordinate 8,883,451 downwards.
CTCGGGGTGCTGGGTGCTCAGTGCTCGGGGTTCTGGGTTCTCAGTGCTCGGGGTGCTCGGTGCTCAGTACTCAGGGTGCTGGGTGCTCAGTGCTCAGGGTGCTGGGTGCTCAGTACTCAGGGTGCTGGGTGCTCGGTGCTCAGTACGCTGGGTGCTCAGTACTCAGGGTGCTGGCTGCTCAGTACTCAGGGTGCTCGGTGCTCAGTACTCAGGGTGCTGGGTGCTCAGTGCTCGGGGTGCTGGGTGCTCATTACTCAGGGTGCTGGGTGCTCAGTACTCAGGGTGCTCAGTGCTTGCGGTGCTGGGTGCTCAGTACTCAGGGTGCTCAGTGCTTGGGGTGTTGGGTGCTCAGTACTCAGGGTGCTGGGTGCTAAGTGCTCAGGGTGTTGGGTGCTCAGTACTCAGGGTGCTGGGTGCTCAGTACTCAGGGTGCTGGGTGCTCAGTGCTCGGGGTGCTGGGTGCTCAGTGCTCGGGGTGCTGGGTGCTCAGTGCTCGGGGTGCTGGCTGCTCAGTGCTCAGGGTGTTGGGTGCTCAGTGCTCAGGGTGCTGGGTGCTCAGTGTTCGGGTGCTGGGTGCTCAGTGCTCGGGGTGCTGGGTGCTCAGTGCTCAGTACTCAGTGTGGTGGGTGCTCAGTGCTCAGGGTGCTGGGTGCTCAATGCTCAGGATGCTGGGTGCTCAGTGCTCAGGGTGCTGGGTACTCAGTGCTCAGGGTGCTGGGTACTCAGTGCTCGGGATGCTGGGTGCTCAGTACTCAGGGTGCTGGGTGCTCAGTACTCAGGGTGCTCAGTGCTCAGTACTCAGGGTGCTCAGTGCTCAGTACTCAGGGTGCTCAGTGCTCGGGGTGCTGGGTGCTCAGTCCTCAGGCTGCTGGGTGCTCTGTGCTCAGGTTGCTCGGTGCTCAGTGCTCAGGGTGCTGGGTGCTCAGTACTCATGGTGCTGGGTGCTCAGTGCTCGGGGTGCTGGGTGCTCAGTACTCAGGGTGCTGGGTGCTCAGTGCTCAGAGTGCTCGGTGCTTAGTACTCAGGGTGCTCGGTGCTCGGGGTGCTGGGTGCTCAGTGCTCGGGGTGCTGGGTGCTCAGTGCTCGGGGTGCTGGGTGCTCAGTACTCATGGTGCTGGGTGCTCAGTGCTCGGGGTGCTGGGTGCTCAGTACTCAGGGTGCTGGGTGCTCAGTGCAAGGGTGCTGTGTGCTCAGTGCTCAGAGTGCTCGGTGCTTAGTACTCAGGGTGCTCGGTGCTCGGGGTGCTGGGTGCTCAGTGCTCGGGGTGCTGGGTGCTCAGTGCTCGGGGTGCTGGGTGCTCAGTGCTCGGGGTGCTGGCTGCTCAGTGCTCGGGGTGCTGGGTGCTCAGTACTCAGGGTGCTGGGTGCTCAGTGCTCGGGGTGCTGGGTGCTCAGTGCTCGGGGTGCTCAGAGCTCAGTACTCAGTGTGCTGGGTGCTCAGTGCTCGGGGTGCTCGGTGCTCAGTACTCAGGGTGCTCGGTGCTCAGTACTCAGGGTGCTGGGTGCTCAGTGCTCGGGGTGCTGGGTGCTCATTACTCAGGGTGCTGGGTGCTCAGTACTCAGGGTGCTCAGTGCTTGGGGTGTTGGGTGCTCAGTACTCAGGGTGCTGGGTGCTCAGTGCTCGGGGTGCTGGGTGCTCAGTGCTCGGGGTGCTGGGTGCTCAGTGCTCGGGGTGCTGGCTGCTCAGTGCTCAGGGTGTTGGGTGCTCAGTGCTCAGGGTGCTGGGTGCTCAGTGTTCGGGTGCTGGGTGCTCAGTGCTCGGGGTGCTGGGTGCTCAGTGCTCGGGGTGCTCGCTGCTCAGTGCTCGGGGTGCTGGGTGCTCAGTACTCGGGGTGCTCAGTGCTCAGGACTCAGGGTGCTGGGTGCTCAGTGCTCAGGGTGCTGGGTGCTCAGTGCTCGGGGTGCTTGCTGCTCGGTGCTCACATTGCTGGGTGCTCAGTACTCGGGGTGCTGGGTGCTCAGTACTCAGGGAGCTGGGTGCTCAGTGCTCGGGGTGCTGGGTGTTCAGTGCTCGGGGTGCTGGGTGCTCAGTGCTCGGGGTGCTGCGTGCTCAGTGCTCGGGGTGCTGGGTGCTCAGTGCTCGGGGTTCTGGGTGCTCAGTTCTCGGGGTGCTCGGTGCTCAGTACTCAGGGTGCTGGGTGCTCAGTGCTCAGGGTGCTGGGTGCTCAGTCCTCAGGGTGCTGGGTGCTCAGTGCTCGGGGTGCTGCGTGCTCAGTGCTCGGGGTGCTGGGTGCTCAGTGCTCGGGGTTCTGGGTTCTCAGTTCTCGGGGTGCTCGGTGCTCAGTACTCAGGGTGCTGGGTGCTCAGTGCTCAGGGTGCTGGGTGCTCAGTACTCAGGGTGCTGGGTGCTCAGTACTCAGGGTGCTGGGTTCTCAGTGCTCAGGGTGCTGGGTGCTCAGTGCTCGGGGTGCTGGCTGCTCAGTGCTCAGGGTGTTGGGTGCTCAGTGCTCAGGGTGCTGGGTGCTCAGTGTTCGGGTGCTGGGTGCTCAGTGCTCGGGGTGCTTGGTGCTCAGTGCTCGGGGTGCTCGCTGCTCAGTGCTCAGGGTGTTGGGTGCTCAGTGCTCAGGGTGCTGGGTGCTCAGTACTCAGGGTGCTGGGTGCTCAGTACTCAGGGTGCTGGGTTCTCAGTGCTCGGGGTGCTGGGTGCTCAGTGCTCGGGGTGCTGGCTGCTCAGTGCTCAGGGTGTTGGGTGCTCAGTGCTCAGGGTGCTGGGTGCTCAGTACTCAGGGTGCTGGGTGCTCAGTACTCAGGGTGCTGGGATCTCAGTGCTCGGGGTGCTGGGTGCTCAGTGCTCGGGGTGCTGGCTGCTCAGTGCTCAGGGTGTTGGGTGCTCAGTGCTCAGGGTGCTGGGTGCTCAGTGTTCGGGTGCTGGGTGCTCAGTGCTCGGGGTGCTGGGTGCTCAGTGCTCGGGGTGCTCGCTGCTCAGTGCTCGGGGTGCTGGGTGCTCAGTACTCGGGTGCTCAGTGCTCAGGACTCAGGGTGCTGGGTGCTCAGTGCTCAGGGTGCTGGGTGCTCAGTGCTCGGGGTGCTTGCTGCTCGGTGCTCACATTGCTGGGTGCTCAGTACTCGGGGTGCTGGGTGCTCAGTACTCAGGGAGCTGGGTGCTCAGTGCTCAGGGTGCTGGATGCACAGTACTCAGGGTGCTGGGTGCTCAGTGCTCAGGGTGCTGGGTGCTCAGTACTCAGGGTGCTGGGTGCTCAGTGCTCAGGGTGCTGGGTGCTCAGTACTCAGGGTGCTGGGTCCTCAGTGCTCAGTGTGCTGGGTGCTCAGTGCTCGGGGTGCTCAGTACTCCGGGTGCTGTGTGTTCAGTGCTCAGGGTGCTGGGTGCTCAGTGCTCAGGGTGCTGGGTGCTCAGTACTCAGGGTGCTGGGTGCTCAGTGCTCAGGGTGCTGGGTGCTCAGTACTCAGGGTGCTGGGTGCTCAGTACTCCGGGTGCTGGGTGCTCAGTGCTCGGGGTGCTCGGTGCTCAGTGCTCAGGGTGCTGGGTGCTCAGAACTCAGGGTGCTCATTGCTCAGGGTGCTGGGTGCTCAGTACTCAGGGTGCTGGGTGCTCAGTACTCATGGTGCTCAGTGATCAGTACTCAGGGTGCTCAGTGCTCAGTATTCAGGGTGCTCAGTGCTCAGGGTGCTGGGTGCTCAGTGCTCGGGGTGCTGGGTGCTCAGTGCTCAGGGTGCTGGGTGCTCAGTACTCAGGGTGCTCAGTACTCAGGGTGCTGGGTGCTCAGTGCTCAGGGTGCTGGGTGCTCAGTGCTCAGGGTGCTGGGTGCTCAGTGCTCAGGGTGCTCGGTGCTCAGTGCTCAGGTTGCTGGGTGCTCAGTACTCAGGGTGCTGGGAGCTCAGTACTCAGGGTGCTCATTGCTCAGTACTCAGGGTGCTCAGTGCTCAGTACTCAGGGTGCTCAGTGCTCAGGTTGCTGGGTGCTCAGTGCTCGGGGTGCTGTGTGCTCAGTCCTCAGGGTGCTGGGTGCACAGTGCTCAGGGTGCTCGGTGTTCAGTGCTCAGGGTGCTGGGTGCTCAGTACTCAGGGTGCTGGGTGCTCAGTGCTCGGGTGCTGGGTGCTCAGTACTCAGGGTGCTGTGTGCTCAGTACTCGGGTGCTGGGTTCTCAGTGCTCAGGGTGCTGGGTGCTCAGTGCTCGGGGTGCTGGGTGTTCAGTGCTCAGTACTCAGGGTGCTGGGTGCTCAGTGCTCGGGGTGCTGGGTGCTCAGTGCTCATTACTCAGGGTGCTGGGTGCTCAGTGCTCAGGGTGCTGGGTGCTCAGTGCTCAGGGTGCTGGGTGCGCAGTGCTCAGGGTGCTGGGTACTCAGTGCTCGGGGTGCTGGGTGCTCAGTACTCAGGGTGCTGGGTGCTCAGTACTCAGGGTGCTGGGTGCTCAGTGCTCGGGGTGCTGGGTGCTCAGTGCTCGTGGTGCTCGCTGCTCAGTACTCAGGGTGCTGGGTGCTCAGTGTTCGGGGTGCTCAGTACTCAGGGTGCTGTGTGTTCAGTGCTCAGGGTGCTGGGTGCTCAGTACTCAGAGTGCTCGGTGCTCAGTACTCAGGGTGCTCAGTGCTCAGTACTCAGGGTGCTCAGGCTCAGTGCTCAGGGTGCTGGGTGCTCAGTGCTCGGGGTGCTGGGTGCTCAGTGCTCGGTGTGCTGGGTGCTCAGTGCTCAGAGTGCTGGGTGCTCAGTACTCAGGGTGCTCGGTGCTCAGTACTCAGGGTGCTCAGTGCTCAGTACTCAAGGTGCTCGGTCCTCAGTGCTCAGGGTGCTGGGTGCTCAGTACTCAGGGTGATCAGTGCTCAGTACTCAGCATGCTGGGTGCTCAGTGCTCAGGGTGCTCGGTCCTCAGTGCTCAGGGTGCTGGGTGCTCAGTACTCAGGGTACAGGGTGCTCAGTGCTCAGGGTGCTCAGTACTCAGGGTGCTCGGTGCTCAGTGCTCAGGGTGCTCAGTGCTCAGTACTCAGGGTGCTCAGTGCTCCGTGCTCTGGGTGCTGGGTGCTCAGTGCTCGGGGTGCTGGGTGCTCAGTGCTCAGGGTGCTGGGTGCTCAGTACTCAGGATGCTCAGTGCTCAGGGTGCTGGGTGCTCAGGGCTCGGGGTGCTGGGTACTCAGTGCTCAGTAAACAGGGTGTTGGGTGCTCAGTGCTCGGGGTGCTGGGTGTTCAGTGCTCAGTACTCAGGGTGCTGGGTGCTCAGTGCTCGGGGTGCTGGATGCTCAGTACTCAGGGTGCTGGGTGCTCAGTGCTCAGGGTGCTGGGTTCTCAGTACTCAGGGTGCTGGGTGCTCAGTGCTCAGGGTGCTGGGTGCTCAGTACTCAGGGTGCGGGGTCCTCAGTTCTCAGGGTGCTGGGTGCTCAGTGATCGGTGTGCTCAGTACTCAGGGTGCTGTGTGTTCAGTGCTCAGGGTACTGGGTGCTCAGTACTCAGGGTTCTTGGTGCTTAGTACTCAGGGTGCTGGGTGCTCAGTACTCTGGGTGCTGGGTGCTCAGAACTCGGGGTGCTCGGTGCTCAGTACTCAGGGTGCTCATTGCTCAGTACTCAGGGTGCTCAGTGCTCAGTACTCAGGGTGCTCAGTGTTCAGGGTGCTGGGTGCTCAGTGCTCGGGGTGCTGTGTGCTCAGTACTCAGGGTGCTCAGTGCTCAGTACTCAGGGTGCTCAGTGCTCAGGGTGCTGGGTGCTCAGTGCCCGGGGTGCTGGGTGCTCAGTCCTCAGGGTGCTGGGTGCTCAGTGCTCAGTACTCAGGGTGCTGGGTGCTCAGTGCTCGGGGTGCTGGGTGCTCAGTGCTCAGTACTCAGGGTGCTGGGTCCTCAGTGCTTGGGGTGCTGGGTGCTTAGTACTCAGGGTGCTCAGTGCTTGGGGTGTTGGGTGCTCAGTACTCAGGGTGCTGGGTGCTCAGTGCTCAGGGTGTTGGGTGCTCAGTACTCAGGGTGCTGTGTGCTCAGTACTCAGGGTGCTGGGTGCTCAGTGCTCGGGGTGCTGGGTGCTCAGTGCTCGGGGTGCTGGCTGCTCAGTGCTCGGGGTGCTGGGTGCTCAGTACTCAGGGTGCTGGGTGCTCAGTGCTCGGGGTGCTGGGTGCTCAGTGCTCGGGGTGCTCAGAGCTCAGTACTCAGTGTGCTGGGTGCTCAGTGCTCGGGGTGCTCGGTGCTCAGTACTCAGGGTGCTGGGTGCTCAGTGCTCGGGGTGCTCGGTGCTCAGTACGTTGGGTGCTCACTACTCAGGGTGCTGGGTGCTCAGTGCTCAGGGTGCTGGGTGCTCAGTGTTCAGGGTGCTAGGTGCTCAGTGCTCAGGGTGCTGGGTGCTCAGTACTCAGGGTGCTGGGTGCGCAGTGCTCAGGGTGCTGGGTGCTCAGTGCTCAAGGTGCAGGGTGCTCAGTGCTCAGGGTGCTGGGTGCTCAGTACTCGGGGTGCTGGGTGCTCAATGCTCAGGGTGCTGGGTGCTCAGTACTCAGGGTGCTGGGTGCTCAGTGCTCGGGGTGCTGGGTGCTCAGTGCTCAGTACTCAGGGTGCTGGGTGCTCAGTGCTCGGGGTGCTGGGTGCTCAGTGCTCAGTACTCAGTGTGGTGGGTGCTCAGTGCTCAGGGTGCTGGGTGCTCAATGCTCAGGATGCTGGGTGCTCATTGCTCAGGGTGCTGGGTACTCAGTGCTCAGGGTGCTGGGTACTCAGTGCTCAGGATGCTGGGTGCTCAGTACTCAGGGTGCTGGGTGCTCAGTACTCAGGGTGCTCAGTGCTCAGTACTCAGGGTGCTCAGTGCTCAGTACTCAGGGTGCTCAGTGCTCGGGGTGCTGGGTGCTCAGTCCTCAGGGTGCTGGGTGCTCTGTGCTCAGGTTGCTCGGTGCTCAGTGCTCAGGGTGCTGGGTGCTCAGTACTCATGGTGCTGGGTGCTCAGTGCTCTGGGTGCTGGGTGCTCAGTACTCAGGGTGCTGGGTGCTCAGTGCTCAGGGTGCTGGGTGCTCAGTGCTCAGGGTGCTCGGTGCTTAGTACTCAGGGTGCTCAGTGCTCGGGGTGCTGGGTGCTCAGTGCTCGGGGTGCTGGGTGCTCAGTGCTCGGGGTGCTGGGTGCTCAGTGCTCGGGGTTCTGGGTTCTCAGTGCTCGGGGTGCTCGGTGCTCAGTACTCAGGGTGCTGGGTGCTCAGTGCTCAGGGTGCTGGGTGCTCAGTACTCAGGGTGCTGGGTGCTCGGTGCTCAGTACGCTGGGTGCTCAGTACTCAGGGTGCTGGCTGCTCAGTACTCAGGGTGCTCGGTGCTCAGTACTCAGGGTGCTGGGTGCTCAGTGCTCGGGGTGCTGGGTGCTCATTACTCAGGGTGCTGGGTGCTCAGTACTCAGGGTGCTCAGTGCTTGCGGTGCTGGGTGCTCAGTACTCAGGGTGCTCAGTGCTTGGGGTGTTGGGTGCTCAGTACTCAGGGTGCTGGGTGCTAAGTGCTCAGGGTGTTGGGTGCTCAGTACTCAGGGTGCTGGGTGCTCAGTACTCAGGGTGCTGGGTGCTCAGTGCTCGGGGTGCTGGGTGCTCAGTGCTCGGGGTGCTGGGTGCTCAGTGCTCGGGGTGCTGGTTGCTCAGTGCTCAGGGTGTTGGGTGCTCAGTGCTCAGGGTGCTGGGTGCTCAGTGTTCGGGTGCTGGGTGCTCAGTGCTCGGGGTGCTGGGTGCTCAGTGCTCAGTACTCAGTGTGGTGGGTGCTCAGTGCTCAGGGTGCTGGGTGCTCAATGCTCAGGATGCTGGGTGCTCAGTGCTCAGGGTGCTGGGTACTCAGTGCTCAGGGTGCTGGGTACTCAGTGCTCGGGATGCTGGGTGCTCAGTACTCAGGGTGCTGGGTGCTCAGTACTCAGGGTGCTCAGTGCTCAGTACTCAGGGTGCTCAGTGCTCAGTACTCAGGGTGCTCAGTGCTCGGGGTGCTGGGTGCTCAGTCCTCAGGCTGCTGGGTGCTCTGTGCTCAGGTTGCTCGGTGCTCAGTGCTCAGGGTGCTGGGTGCTCAGTACTCATGGTGCTGGGTGCTCAGTGCTCGGGGTGCTGGGTGCTCAGTACTCAGGGTGCTGGGTGCTCAGTGCAAGGGTGCTGGGTGCTCAGTGCTCAGAGTGCTCGGTGCTTAGTACTCAGGGTGCTCGGTGCTCGGGGTGCTGGGTGCTCAGTGCTCGGGGTGCTGGGTGCTCAGTGCTCGGGGTGCTGGGTGCTCAGTACTCATGGTGCTGGGTGCTCAGTGCTCGGGGTGCTGGGTGCTCAGTACTCAGGGTGCTGGGTGCTCAGTGCAAGGGTGCTGGGTGCTCAGTGCTCAGAGTGCTCGGTGCTTAGTACTCAGGGTGCTCGGTGCTCGGGGTGCTGGGTGCTCAGTGCTCGGGGTGCTGGGTGCTCAGTGCTCGGGGTGCTGGGTGCTCAGTGCTCGGGGTGCTGGCTGCTCAGTGCTCGGGGTGCTGGGTGCTCAGTACTCAGGGTGCTGGGTGCTCAGTGCTCGGGGTGCTGGGTGCTCAGTGCTCGGGGTGCTCAGAGCTCAGTACTCAGTGTGCTGGGTGCTCAGTGCTCGGGGTGCTCGGTGCTCAGTACTCAGGGTGCTCGGTGCTCAGTACTCAGGGTGCTGGGTGCTCAGTGCTCGGGGTGCTGGGTGCTCATTACTCAGGGTGCTGGGTGCTCAGTACTCAGGGTGCTCAGTGCTTGGGGTGTTGGGTGCTCAGTACTCAGGGTGCTGGGTGCTCAGTGCTCGGGGTGCTGGGTGCTCAGTGCTCGGGGTGCTGGGTGCTCAGTACTCAGGGTGCTGGGTGCTCAGTGCTCAGGGTGCTGGGTGCTCAGTACTCAGGGTGCTGGGTGCTCAGTACTCCGGGTGCTGGGTGCTCAGTGCTCGGGGTGCTCGGTGCTCAGTGCTCAGGGTGCTGGGTGCTCAGAACTCAGGGTGCTCATTGCTCAGGGTGCTGGGTGCTCAGTACTCAGGGTGCTGGGTGCTCAGTACTCATGGTGCTCAGTGATCAGTACTCAGGGTGCTCAGTGCTCAGTATTCAGGGTGCTCAGTGCTCAGGGTGCTGGGTGCTCAGTGCTCGGGGTGCTGGGTGCTCAGTGCTCAGGGTGCTGGGTGCTCAGTACTCAGGGTGCTCAGTACTCAGGGTGCTGGGTGCTCAGTGCTCAGGGTGCTGGGTGCTCAGTGCTCAGGGTGCTGGGTGCTCAGTGCTCAGGGTGCTCGGTGCTCAGTGCTCAGGTTGCTGGGTGCTCAGTACTCAGGGTGCTGGGAGCTCAGTACTCAGGGTGCTCATTGCTCAGTACTCAGGGTGCTCAGTGCTCAGTACTCAGGGTGCTCAGTGCTCAGGTTGCTGGGTGCTCAGTGCTCGGGGTGCTGTGTGCTCAGTCCTCAGGGTGCTGGGTGCACAGTGCTCAGGGTGCTCGGTGTTCAGTGCTCAGGGTGCTGGGTGCTCAGTACTCAGGGTGCTGGGTGCTCAGTGCTCGGGTGCTGGGTGCTCAGTACTCAGGGTGCTGTGTGCTCAGTACTCGGGTGCTGGGTTCTCAGTGCTCAGGGTGCTGGGTGCTCAGTGCTCGGGGTGCTGGGTGTTCAGTGCTCAGTACTCAGGGTGCTGGGTGCTCAGTGCTCGGGGTGCTGGGTGCTCAGTGCTCATTACTCAGGGTGCTGGGTGCTCAGTGCTCAGGGTGCTGGGTGCTCAGTGCTCAGGGTGCTGGGTGCGCAGTGCTCAGGGTGCTGGGTACTCAGTGCTCGGGGTGCTGGGTGCTCAGTACTCAGGGTGCTGGGTGCTCAGTACTCAGGGTGCTGGGTGCTCAGTGCTCGGGGTGCTGGGTGCTCAGTGCTCGTGGTGCTCGCTGCTCAGTACTCAGGGTGCTGGGTGCTCAGTGTTCGGGGTGCTCAGTACTCAGGGTGCTGTGTGTTCAGTGCTCAGGGTGCTGGGTGCTCAGTACTCAGAGTGCTCGGTGCTCAGTACTCAGGGTGCTCAGTGCTCAGTACTCAGGGTGCTCAGGCTCAGTGCTCAGGGTGCTGGGTGCTCAGTGCTCGGGGTGCTGGGTGCTCAGTGCTCGGTGTGCTGGGTGCTCAGTGCTCAGAGTGCTGGGTGCTCAGTACTCAGGGTGCTCGGTGCTCAGTACTCAGGGTGCTCAGTGCTGAGTACTCAAGGTGCTCGGTCCTCAGTGCTCAGGGTGCTGGGTGCTCAGTACTCAGGGTGATCAGTGCTCAGTACTCAGCATGCTGGGTGCTCAGTGCTCAGGGTGCTCGGTCCTCAGTGCTCAGGGTGCTGGGTGCTCAGTACTCAGGGTACAGGGTGCTCAGTGCTCAGGGTGCTCAGTACTCAGGGTGCTCGGTGCTCAGTGCTCAGGGTGCTCAGTGCTCAGTACTCAGGGTGCTCAGTGCTCCGTGCTCTGGGTGCTGGGTGCTCAGTGCTCGGGGTGCTGGGTGCTCAGTGCTCAGGGTGCTGGGTGCTCAGTTCTCAGGATGCTCAGTGCTCAGGGTGCTGGGTGCTCAGGGCTCGGGGTGCTGGGTACTCAGTGCTCAGTAAACAGGGTGTTGGGTGCTCAGTGCTCGGGGTGCTGGGTGTTCAGTGCTCAGTACTCAGGGTGCTGGGTGCTCAGTGCTCGGGGTGCTGGATGCTCAGTACTCAGGGTGCTGGGTGCTCAGTGCTCAGGGTGCTGGGTTCTCAGTACTCAGGGTGCTGGGTGCTCAGTGCTCAGGGTGCTGGGTGCTCAGTACTCAGGGTGCGGGGTCCTCAGTTCTCAGGGTGCTGGGTGCTCAGTGATCGGTGTGCTCAGTACTCAGGGTGCTGTGTGTTCAGTGCTCAGGGTACTGGGTGCTCAGTACTCAGGGTTCTTGGTGCTTAGTACTCAGGGTGCTGGGTGCTCAGTACTCTGGGTGCTGGGTGCTCAGAACTCGGGGTGCTCGGTGCTCAGTACTCAGGGTGCTCATTGCTCAGTACTCAGGGTGCTCAGTGCTCAGTACTCAGGGTGCTCAGTGTTCAGGGTGCTGGGTGCTCAGTGCTCGGGGTGCTGTGTGCTCAGTACTCAGGGTGCTCAGTGCTCAGTACTCAGGGTGCTCAGTGCTCAGGGTGCTGGGTGCTCAGTGCCCGGGGTGCTGGGTGCTCAGTCCTCAGGGTGCTGGGTGCTCAGTGCTCAGTACTCAGGGTGCTGGGTGCTCAGTGCTCGGGGTGCTGGGTGCTCAGTGCTCAGTACTCAGGGTGCTGGGTCCTCAGTGCTTGGGGTGCTGGGTGCTTAGTACTCAGGGTGCTCAGTGCTTGGGGTGTTGGGTGCTCAGTACTCAGGGTGCTGGGTGCTCAGTGCTCAGGGTGTTGGGTGCTCAGTACTCAGGGTGCTGTGTGCTCAGTACTCAGGGTGCTGGGTGCTCAGTGCTCGGGGTGCTGGGTGCTCAGTGCTCGGGGTGCTGGCTGCTCAGTGCTCGGGGTGCTGGGTGCTCAGTACTCAGGGTGCTGGGTGCTCAGTGCTCGGGGTGCTGGGTGCTCAGTGCTCGGGGTGCTCAGAGCTCAGTACTCAGTGTGCTGGGTGCTCAGTGCTCGGGGTGCTCGGTGCTCAGTACTCAGGGTGCTGGGTGCTCAGTGCTCGGGGTGCTCGGTGCTCAGTACGTTGGGTGCTCACTACTCAGGGTGCTGGGTGCTCAGTGCTCAGGGTGCTGGGTGCTCAGTGTTCAGGGTGCTAGGTGCTCAGTGCTCAGGGTGCTGGGTGCTCAGTACTCAGGGTGCTGGGTGCGCAGTGCTCAGGGTGCTGGGTGCTCAGTGCTCAAGGTGCAGGGTGCTCAGTGCTCAGGGTGCTGGGTGCTCAGTACTCGGGGTGCTGGGTGCTCAATGCTCAGGGTGCTGGGTGCTCAGTACTCAGGGTGCTGGGTGATCAGTACTCGTGTGCTGGGTGCTCAGTGCTCAGGGTGCTGGGTGCTCAGTGCTCGGGGTGCTGGGTGCTCAGTGCTCAGTACTCAGGGTGCTGGGTGCTCAGTGCTCGGGGTGCTGGGTGCTCAGTGCTCAGTACTCAGTGTGGTGGGTGCTCAGTGCTCAGGGTGCTGGGTGCTCAATGCGCAGGATGCTGGGTGCTCATTGCTCAGGGTGCTGGGTACTCAGTGCTCAGGGTGCTGGGTACTCAGTGCTCAGGATGCTGGGTGCTCAGTACTCAGGGTGCTGGGTGCTCAGTACTCAGGGTGCTCAGTGCTCAGTACTCAGGGTGCTCAGTGCTCAGTACTCAGGGTGCTCAGTGCTCGGGGTGCTGGGTGCTCAGTCCTCAGGGTGCTGGGTGCTCTGTGCTCAGGTTGCTCGGTGCTCAGTGCTCAGGGTGCTGGGTGCTCAGTACTCATGGTGCTGGGTGCTCAGTGCTCTGGGTGCTGGGTGCTCAGTACTCAGGGTGCTGGGTGCTCAGTGCTCAGGGTGCTGGGTGCTCAGTGCTCAGGGTGCTCGGTGCTTAGTACTCAGGGTGCTCAGTGCTCGGGGTGCTGGGTGCTCAGTGCTCGGGGTGCTGGGTGCTCAGTGCTCGGGGTGCTGGGTGCTCAGTGCTCGGGGTTCTGGGTTCTCAGTGCTCGGGGTGCTCGGTGCTCAGTACTCAGGGTGCTGGGTGCTCAGTGCTCAGGGTGCTGGGTGCTCAGTACTCAGGGTGCTGGGTGCTCGGTGCTCAGTACGCTGGGTGCTCAGTACTCAGGGTGCTGGCTGCTCAGTACTCAGGGTGCTCGGTGCTCAGTACTCAGGGTGCTGGGTGCTCAGTGCTCGGGGTGCTGGGTGCTCATTACTCAGGGTGCTGGGTGCTCAGTACTCAGGGTGCTCAGTGCTTGCGGTGCTGGGTGCTCAGTACTCAGGGTGCTCAGTGCTTGGGGTGTTGGGTGCTCAGTACTCAGGGTGCTGGGTGCTAAGTGCTCAGGGTGTTGGGTGCTCAGTACTCAGGGTGCTGGGTGCTCAGTACTCAGGGTGCTGGGTGCTCAGTGCTCGGGGTGCTGGGTGCTCAGTGCTCGGGGTGCTGGGTGCTCAGTGCTCGGGGTGCTGGTTGCTCAGTGCTCAGGGTGTTGGGTGCTCAGTGCTCAGGGTGCTGGGTGCTCAGTGTTCGGGTGCTGGGTGCTCAGTGCTCGGGGTGCTGGGTGCTCAGTGCTCAGTACTCAGTGTGGTGGGTGCTCAGTGCTCAGGGTGCTGGGTGCTCAATGCTCAGGATGCTGGGTGCTCAGTGCTCAGGGTGCTGGGTACTCAGTGCTCAGGGTGCTGGGTACTCAGTGCTCGGGATGCTGGGTGCTCAGTACTCAGGGTGCTGGGTGCTCAGTACTCAGGGTGCTCAGTGCTCAGTACTCAGGGTGCTCAGTGCTCAGTACTCAGGGTGCTCAGTGCTCGGGGTGCTGGGTGCTCAGTCCTCAGGCTGCTGGGTGCTCTGTGCTCAGGTTGCTCGGTGCTCAGTGCTCAGGGTGCTGGGTGCTCAGTACTCATGGTGCTGGGTGCTCAGTGCTCGGGGTGCTGGGTGCTCAGTACTCAGGGTGCTGGGTGCTCAGTGCAAGGGTGCTGGGTGCTCAGTGCTCAGAGTGCTCGGTGCTTAGTACTCAGGGTGCTCGGTGCTCGGGGTGCTGGGTGCTCAGTGCTCGGGGTGCTGGGTGCTCAGTGCTCGGGGTGCTGGGTGCTCAGTACTCATGGTGCTGGGTGCTCAGTGCTCGGGGTGCTGGGTGCTCAGTACTCAGGGTGCTGGGTGCTCAGTGCAAGGGTGCTGGGTGCTCAGTGCTCAGAGTGCTCGGTGCTTAGTACTCAGGGTGCTCGGTGCTCGGGGTGCTGGGTGCTCAGTGCTCGGGGTGCTGGGTGCTCAGTGCTCGGGGTGCTGGGTGCTCAGTGCTCGGGGTGCTGGCTGCTCAGTGCTCGGGGTGCTGGGTGCTCAGTACTCAGGGTGCTGGGTGCTCAGTGCTCGGGGTGCTGGGTGCTCAGTGCTCGGGGTGCTCAGAGCTCAGTACTCAGTGTGCTGGGTGCTCAGTGCTCGGGGTGCTCGGTGCTCAGTACTCAGGGTGCTCGGTGCTCAGTACTCAGGGTGCTGGGTGCTCAGTGCTCGGGGTGCTGGGTGCTCATTACTCAGGGTGCTGGGTGCTCAGTACTCAGGGTGCTCAGTGCTTGGGGTGTTGGGTGCTCAGTACTCAGGGTGCTGGGTGCTCAGTGCTCGGGGTGCTGGGTGCTCAGTGCTCGGGGTGCTGGGTGCTCAGTGCTCGGGGTGCTGGCTGCTCAGTGCTCAGGGTGTTGGGTGCTCAGTGCTCAGGGTGCTGGGTGCTCAGTGTTCGGGTGCTGGGTGCTCAGTGCTCGGGGTGCTGGGTGCTCAGTGCTCGGGGTGCTCGCTGCTCAGTGCTCGGGGTGCTGGGTGCTCAGTACTCGGGGTGCTCAGTGCTCAGGACTCAGGGTGCTGGGTGCTCAGTGCTCAGGGTGCTGGGTGCTCAGTGCTCGGGGTGCTTGCTGCTCGGTGCTCACATTGCTGGGTGCTCAGTACTCGGGGTGCTGGGTGCTCAGTACTCAGGGAGCTGGGTGCTCAGTGCTCGGGGTGCTGGGTGTTCAGTGCTCGGGGTGCTGGGTGCTCAGTGCTCGGGGTGCTGCGTGCTCAGTGCTCGGGGTGCTGGGTGCTCAGTGCTCGGGGTTCTGGGTGCTCAGTTCTCGGGGTACTCGGTGCTCAGTACTCAGGGTGCTGGGTGCTCAGTGCTCAGGGTGCTGGGTGCTCAGTCCTCAGGGTGCTGGGTGCTCAGTGCTCGGGGTGCTGCGTGCTCAGTGCTCGGGGTGCTGGGTGCTCAGTGCTCGGGGTTCTGGGTGCTCAGTTCTCGGGGTGCTCGGTGCTCAGTACTCAGGGTGCTGGGTGCTCAGTGCTCAGGGTGCTGGGTGCTCAGTACTCAGGGTGCTGGGTGCTCAGTACTCAGGGTGCTGGGTTCTCAGTGCTCAGGGTGCTGGGTGCTCAGTGCTCGGGGTGCTGGCTGCTCAGTGCTCAGGGTGTTGGGTGCTCAGTGCTCAGGGTGCTGGGTGCTCAGTGTTCGGGTGCTGGGTGCTCAGTGCTCGGGGTGCTTGGTGCTCAGTGCTCGGGGTGCTCGCTGCTCAGTGCTCAGGGTGTTGGGTGCTCAGTGCTCAGGGTGCTGGGTGCTCAGTACTCAGGGTGCTGGGTGCTCAGTACTCAGGGTGCTGGGTTCTCAGTGCTCGGGGTGCTGGGTGCTCAGTGCTCGGGGTGCTGGCTGCTCAGTGCTCAGGGTGTTGGGTGCTCAGTGCTCAGGGTGCTGGGTGCTCAGTACTCAGGGTGCTGGGTGCTCAGTACTCAGGGTGCTGGGTTCTCAGTGCTCGGGGTGCTGGGTGCTCAGTGCTCGGGGTGCTGGCTGCTCAGTGCTCAGGGTGTTGGGTGCTCAGTGCTCAGGGTGCTGGGTGCTCAGTGTTCGGGTGCTGGGTGCTCAGTGCTCGGGGTGCTGGGTGCTCAGTGCTCGGGGTGCTCGCTGCTCAGTGCTCGGGGTGCTGGGTGCTCAGTACTCGGGGTGCTCAGTGCTCAGGACTCAGGGTGCTGGGTGCTCAGTGCTCAGGGTGCTGGGTGCTCAGTGCTCGGGGTGCTTGCTGCTCGGTGCTCACATTGCTGGGTGCTCAGTACTCGGGGTGCTGGGTGCTCAGTACTCAGGGAGCTGGGTGCTCAGTGCTCGGGGTGCTGGGTGTTCAGTGCTAGGGGTGCTGGGTGCTCAGTGCTCGGGGTGCTGCGTGCTCAGTGCTCGGGGTGCTGGGTGCTCAGTGCTCGGGGTTCTGGGTGCTCAGTTCTCGGGGTGCTCGGTGCTCAGTACTCAGGGTGCTGGGTGCTCAGTGCTCAGGGTGCTGGGTGCTCAGTCCTCAGGGTGCTGGGTTCTCGGTGCTCAGTACGCTGGGTGCTCAGTACTCAGGGTGCTGGCTGCTCAGTACTCAGGGAGCTCGGTGCTCAGTACTCAGGGTGCTGGGTGCTCAGTGCTCGGGGTGCTGGGTGCTCATTACTCAGGGTGCTGGGTGCTCGGTACTCAGGCTGCTCAGTGATTGGGGTGCTGGGTGCTCAGTACTCAGGGTGCTCAGTGCTTGGGGTGTTGGGTCCTCAGTACTCAGGGTGCTGGGTGCTCAGTGCTCAGGGTGTTGGGTGCTCAGTACTCAGGGTGCTGGGTGCTCAGTGCTCGGGGTGCTCGGTGCTCAGTGCTCGGGGTGCTGGGTGCTCAGTGCTCGGGGTGCTGGCTGCTCAGTGCTCAGGGTGTTGGGTGCTCAGTGCTCAGGGTGCTGGGTGCTCAGTTTTCGGGGTGCTGGGTGCTCAGTGCTCGGGGTGCTGGGTGCTCAGTGCTCAGGGTGCTGGGTGCTCAGTGCTCAGGGTGCTGGGTGCTCAGTACTCAGGGTGCTGGGTGCTCAGTACTCAGGGTGCTCAGTGCTTGCGGTGCTGGGTGCTCAGTACTCAGGGTGCTCAGTGCTTGGGGTGTTGGGTGCTCAGTACTCAGGGTGCTGGGTGCTAAGTGCTCAGGGTGTTGGGTGCTCAGTACTCAGGGTGCTGGGTGCTCAGTACTCAGGGTGCTGGGTGCTCAGTGCTCGGGGTGCTGGGTGCTCAGTGCTCGGGGTGCTGGGTGCTCAGTGCTCGGGGTGCTGGTTGCTCAGTGCTCAGGGTGTTGGGTGCTCAGTGCTCAGGGTGCTGGGTGCTCAGTGTTCGGGTGCTGGGTGCTCAGTGCTCGGGGTGCTGGGTGCTCAGTGCTCAGTACTCAGTGTGGTGGGTGCTCAGTGCTCAGGGTGCTGGGTGCTCAATGCTCAGGATGCTGGGTGCTCAGTGCTCAGGGTGCTGGGTACTCAGTGCTCAGGGTGCTGGGTACTCAGTGCTCGGGATGCTGGGTGCTCAGTACTCAGGGTGCTGGGTGCTCAGTACTCAGGGTGCTCAGTGCTCAGTACTCAGGGTGCTCAGTGCTCAGTACTCAGGGTGCTCAGTGCTCGGGGTGCTGGGTGCTCAGTCCTCAGGCTGCTGGGTGCTCTGTGCTCAGGTTGCTCGGTGCTCAGTGCTCAGGGTGCTGGGTGCTCAGTACTCATGGTGCTGGGTGCTCAGTGCTCGGGGTGCTGGGTGCTCAGTACTCAGGGTGCTGGGTGCTCAGTGCAAGGGTGCTGGGTGCTCAGTGCTCAGAGTGCTCGGTGCTTAGTACTCAGGGTGCTCGGTGCTCGGGGTGCTGGGTGCTCAGTGCTCGGGGTGCTGGGTGCTCAGTGCTCGGGGTGCTGGGTGCTCAGTACTCATGGTGCTGGGTGCTCAGTGCTCGGGGTGCTGGGTGCTCAGTACTCAGGGTGCTGGGTGCTCAGTGCAAGGGTGCTGGGTGCTCAGTGCTCAGAGTGCTCGGTGCTTAGTACTCAGGGTGCTCGGTGCTCGGGGTGCTGGGTGCTCAGTGCTCGGGGTGCTGGGTGCTCAGTGCTCGGGGTGCTGGGTGCTCAGTGCTCGGGGTGCTGGCTGCTCAGTGCTCGGGGTGCTGGGTGCTCAGTACTCAGGGTGCTGGGTGCTCAGTGCTCGGGGTGCTGGGTGCTCAGTGCTCGGGGTGCTCAGAGCTCAGTACTCAGTGTGCTGGGTGCTCAGTGCTCGGGGTGCTCGGTGCTCAGTACTCAGGGTGCTCGGTGCTCAGTACTCAGGGTGCTGGGTGCTCAGTGCTCGGGGTGCTGGGTGCTCATTACTCAGGGTGCTGGGTGCTCAGTACTCAGGGTGCTCAGTGCTTGGGGTGTTGGGTGCTCAGTACTCAGGGTGCTGGGTGCTCAGTGCTCGGGGTGCTGGGTGCTCAGTGCTCGGGGTGCTGGGTGCTCAGTGCTCGGGGTGCTGGCTGCTCAGTGCTCAGGGTGTTGGGTGCTCAGTGCTCAGGGTGCTGGGTGCTCAGTGTTCGGGTGCTGGGTGCTCAGTGCTCGGGGTGCTGGGTGCTCAGTGCTCGGGGTGCTCGCTGCTCAGTGCTCGGGGTGCTGGGTGCTCAGTACTCGGGGTGCTCAGTGCTCAGGACTCAGGGTGCTGGGTGCTCAGTGCTCAGGGTGCTGGGTGCTCAGTGCTCGGGGTGCTTGCTGCTCGGTGCTCACATTGCTGGGTGCTCAGTACTCGGGGTGCTGGGTGCTCAGTACTCAGGGAGCTGGGTGCTCAGTGCTCGGGGTGCTGGGTGTTCAGTGCTCGGGGTGCTGGGTGCTCAGTGCTCGGGGTGCTGCGTGCTCAGTGCTCGGGGTGCTGGGTGCTCAGTGCTCGGGGTTCTGGGTGCTCAGTTCTCGGGGTACTCGGTGCTCAGTACTCAGGGTGCTGGGTGCTCAGTGCTCAGGGTGCTGGGTGCTCAGTCCTCAGGGTGCTGGGTGCTCAGTGCTCGGGGTGCTGCGTGCTCAGTGCTCGGGGTGCTGGGTGCTCAGTGCTCGGGGTTCTGGGTGCTCAGTTCTCGGGGTGCTCGGTGCTCAGTACTCAGGGTGCTGGGTGCTCAGTGCTCAGGGTGCTGGGTGCTCAGTACTCAGGGTGCTGGGTGCTCAGTACTCAGGGTGCTGGGTTCTCAGTGCTCAGGGTGCTGGGTGCTCAGTGCTCGGGGTGCTGGCTGCTCAGTGCTCAGGGTGTTGGGTGCTCAGTGCTCAGGGTGCTGGGTGCTCAGTGTTCGGGTGCTGGGTGCTCAGTGCTCGGGGTGCTTGGTGCTCAGTGCTCGGGGTGCTCGCTGCTCAGTGCTCAGGGTGTTGGGTGCTCAGTGCTCAGGGTGCTGGGTGCTCAGTACTCAGGGTGCTGGGTGCTCAGTACTCAGGGTGCTGGGTTCTCAGTGCTCGGGGTGCTGGGTGCTCAGTGCTCGGGGTGCTGGGTGCTCAGTGCTCGGGGTGCTCAGAGCTCAGTACTCAGTGTGCTGGGTGCTCAGTGCTCGGGGTGCTCGGTGCTCAGTACTCAGGGTGCTCGGTGCTCAGTACTCAGGGTGCTGGGTGCTCAGTGCTCGGGGTGCTGGGTGCTCATTACTCAGGGTGCTGGGTGCTCAGTACTCAGGGTGCTCAGTGCTTGGGGTGTTGGGTGCTCAGTACTCAGGGTGCTGGGTGCTCAGTGCTCGGGGTGCTGGGTGCTCAGTGCTCGGGGTGCTGGGTGCTCAGTACTCAGGGTGCTGGGTGCTCAGTGCTCAGGGTGCTGGGTGCTCAGTACTCAGGGTGCTGGGTGCTCAGTACTCCGGGTGCTGGGTGCTCAGTGCTCGGGGTGCTCGGTGCTCAGTGCTCAGGGTGCTGGGTGCTCAGAACTCAGGGTGCTCATTGCTCAGGGTGCTGGGTGCTCAGTACTCAGGGTGCTGGGTGCTCAGTACTCATGGTGCTCAGTGATCAGTACTCAGGGTGCTCAGTGCTCAGTATTCAGGGTGCTCAGTGCTCAGGGTGCTGGGTGCTCAGTGCTCGGGGTGCTGGGTGCTCAGTGCTCAGGGTGCTGGGTGCTCAGTACTCAGGGTGCTCAGTACTCAGGGTGCTGGGTGCTCAGTGCTCAGGGTGCTGGGTGCTCAGTGCTCAGGGTGCTGGGTGCTCAGTGCTCAGGGTGCTCGGTGCTCAGTGCTCAGGTTGCTGGGTGCTCAGTACTCAGGGTGCTGGGAGCTCAGTACTCAGGGTGCTCATTGCTCAGTACTCAGGGTGCTCAGTGCTCAGTACTCAGGGTGCTCAGTGCTCAGGTTGCTGGGTGCTCAGTGCTCGGGGTGCTGTGTGCTCAGTCCTCAGGGTGCTGGGTGCACAGTGCTCAGGGTGCTCGGTGTTCAGTGCTCAGGGTGCTGGGTGCTCAGTACTCAGGGTGCTGGGTGCTCAGTGCTCGGGTGCTGGGTGCTCAGTACTCAGGGTGCTGTGTGCTCAGTACTCGGGTGCTGGGTTCTCAGTGCTCAGGGTGCTGGGTGCTCAGTGCTCGGGGTGCTGGGTGTTCAGTGCTCAGTACTCAGGGTGCTGGGTGCTCAGTGCTCGGGGTGCTGGGTGCTCAGTGCTCATTACTCAGGGTGCTGGGTGCTCAGTGCTCAGGGTGCTGGGTGCTCAGTGCTCAGGGTGCTGGGTGCGCAGTGCTCAGGGTGCTGGGTACTCAGTGCTCGGGGTGCTGGGTGCTCAGTACTCAGGGTGCTGGGTGCTCAGTACTCAGGGTGCTGGGTGCTCAGTGCTCGGGGTGCTGGGTGCTCAGTGCTCGTGGTGCTCGCTGCTCAGTACTCAGGGTGCTGGGTGCTCAGTGTTCGGGGTGCTCAGTACTCAGGGTGCTGTGTGTTCAGTGCTCAGGGTGCTGGGTGCTCAGTACTCAGAGTGCTCGGTGCTCAGTACTCAGGGTGCTCAGTGCTCAGTACTCAGGGTGCTCAGGCTCAGTGCTCAGGGTGCTGGGTGCTCAGTGCTCGGGGTGCTGGGTGCTCAGTGCTCGGTGTGCTGGGTGCTCAGTGCTCAGAGTGCTGGGTGCTCAGTACTCAGGGTGCTCGGTGCTCAGTACTCAGGGTGCTCAGTGCTGAGTACTCAAGGTGCTCGGTCCTCAGTGCTCAGGGTGCTGGGTGCTCAGTACTCAGGGTGATCAGTGCTCAGTACTCAGCATGCTGGGTGCTCAGTGCTCAGGGTGCTCGGTCCTCAGTGCTCAGGGTGCTGGGTGCTCAGTACTCAGGGTACAGGGTGCTCAGTGCTCAGGGTGCTCAGTACTCAGGGTGCTCGGTGCTCAGTGCTCAGGGTGCTCAGTGCTCAGTACTCAGGGTGCTCAGTGCTCCGTGCTCTGGGTGCTGGGTGCTCAGTGCTCGGGGTGCTGGGTGCTCAGTGCTCAGGGTGCTGGGTGCTCAGTTCTCAGGATGCTCAGTGCTCAGGGTGCTGGGTGCTCAGGGCTCGGGGTGCTGGGTACTCAGTGCTCAGTAAACAGGGTGTTGGGTGCTCAGTGCTCGGGGTGCTGGGTGTTCAGTGCTCAGTACTCAGGGTGCTGGGTGCTCAGTGCTCGGGGTGCTGGATGCTCAGTACTCAGGGTGCTGGGTGCTCAGTGCTCAGGGTGCTGGGTTCTCAGTACTCAGGGTGCTGGGTGCTCAGTGCTCAGGGTGCTGGGTGCTCAGTACTCAGGGTGCGGGGTCCTCAGTTCTCAGGGTGCTGGGTGCTCAGTGATCGGTGTGCTCAGTACTCAGGGTGCTGTGTGTTCAGTGCTCAGGGTACTGGGTGCTCAGTACTCAGGGTTCTTGGTGCTTAGTACTCAGGGTGCTGGGTGCTCAGTACTCTGGGTGCTGGGTGCTCAGAACTCGGGGTGCTCGGTGCTCAGTACTCAGGGTGCTCATTGCTCAGTACTCAGGGTGCTCAGTGCTCAGGGTGCTGGGTGCTCAGTACTCTGGGTGCTGGGTGCTCAGTGCTCGGGGTGCTGTGTGCTCAGTACTCAGGGTGCTCAGTGCTCAGTACTCAGGGTGCTCAGTGCTCAGGGTGCTGGGTGCTCAGTGCCCGGGGTGCTGGGTGCTCAGTCCTCAGGGTGCTGGGTGCTCAGTGCTCAGTACTCAGGGTGCTGGGTGCTCAGTGCTCGGGGTGCTGGGTGCTCAGTGCTCAGTACTCAGGGTGCTGGGTCCTCAGTGCTTGGGGTGCTGGGTGCTTAGTACTCAGGGTGCTCAGTGCTTGGGGTGTTGGGTGCTCAGTACTCAGGGTGCTGGGTGCTCAGTGCTCAGGGTGTTGGGTGCTCAGTACTCAGGGTGCTGTGTGCTCAGTACTCAGGGTGCTGGGTGCTCAGTGCTCGGGGTGCTGGGTGCTCAGTGCTCAGGGTGCTGGCTGCTCAGTGCTCGGGGTGCTGGGTGCTCAGTACTCAGGGTGCTGGGTGCTCAGTGCTCGGGGTGCTGGGTGCTCAGTGCTCGGGGTGCTCAGAGCTCAGTACTCAGTGTGCTGGGTGCTCAGTGCTCGGGGTGCTCGGTGCTCAGTACTCAGGGTGCTGGGTGCTCAGTGCTCGGTGTGCTCGGTGCTCAGTACGTTGGGTGCTCACTACTCAGGGTGCTGGGTGCTCAGTGCTCAGGGTGCTGGGTGCTCAGTGTTCAGGGTGCTAGGTGCTCAGTGCTCAGGGTGCTGGGTGCTCAGTACTCAGGGTGCTGGGTGCGCAGTGCTCAGGGTGCTGGGTGCTCAGTGCTCAAGGTGCAGGGTGCTCAGTGCTCAGGGTGCTGGGTGCTCAGTACTCGGGGTGCTGGGTGCTCAATGCTCAGGGTGCTGGGTGCTCAGTACTCAGGGTGCTGGGTGATCAGTACTCGTGTGCTGGGTGCTCAGTGCTCAGGGTGCTGGGTGCTCAGTGCTCGGGGTGCTGGGTGCTCAGTGCTCAGTACTCAGGGTGCTGGGTGCTCAGTGCTCGGGGTGCTGGGTGCTCAGTGCTCAGTACTCAGTGTGGTGGGTGCTCAGTGCTCAGGGTGCTGGGTGCTCAATGCGCAGGATGCTGGGTGCTCATTGCTCAGGGTGCTGGGTACTCAGTGCTCAGGGTGCTGGGTACTCAGTGCTCAGGATGCTGGGTGCTCAGTACTCAGGGTGCTGGGTGCTCAGTACTCAGGGTGCTCAGTGCTCAGTACTCAGGGTGCTCAGTGCTCAGTACTCAGGGTGCTCAGTGCTCGGGGTGCTGGGTGCTCAGTCCTCAGGGTGCTGGGTGCTCTGTGCTCAGGTTGCTCGGTGCTCAGTGCTCAGGGTGCTGGGTGCTCAGTACTCATGGTGCTGGGTGCTCAGTGCTCTGGGTGCTGGGTGCTCAGTACTCAGGGTGCTGGGTGCTCAGTGCTCAGGGTGCTGGGTGCTCAGTGCTCAGGGTGCTCGGTGCTTAGTACTCAGGGTGCTCAGTGCTCGGGGTGCTGGGTGCTCAGTGCTCGGGGTGCTGGGTGCTCAGTGCTCGGGGTGCTGGGTGCTCAGTGCTCGGGGTTCTGGGTTCTCAGTGCTCGGGGTGCTCGGTGCTCAGTACTCAGGGTGCTGGGTGCTCAGTGCTCAGGGTGCTGGGTGCTCAGTACTCAGGGTGCTGGGTGCTCGGTGCTCAGTACGCTGGGTGCTCAGTACTCAGGGTGCTGGCTGCTCAGTACTCAGGGTGCTCGGTGCTCAGTACTCAGGGTGCTGGGTGCTCAGTGCTCGGGGTGCTGGGTGCTCATTACTCAGGGTGCTGGGTGCTCAGTACTCAGGGTGCTCAGTGCTTGCGGTGCTGGGTGCTCAGTACTCAGGGTGCTCAGTGCTTGGGGTGTTGGGTGCTCAGTACTCAGGGTGCTGGGTGCTAAGTGCTCAGGGTGTTGGGTGCTCAGTACTCAGGGTGCTGGGTGCTCAGTACTCAGGGTGCTGGGTGCTCAGTGCTCGGGGTGCTGGGTGCTCAGTGCTCGGGGTGCTGGGTGCTCAGTGCTCGGGGTGCTGGTTGCTCAGTGCTCAGGGTGTTGGGTGCTCAGTGCTCAGGGTGCTGGGTGCTCAGTGTTCGGGTGCTGGGTGCTCAGTGCTCGGGGTGCTGGGTGCTCAGTGCTCAGTACTCAGTGTGGTGGGTGCTCAGTGCTCAGGGTGCTGGGTGCTCAATGCTCAGGATGCTGGGTGCTCAGTGCTCAGGGTGCTGGGTACTCAGTGCTCAGGGTGCTGGGTACTCAGTGCTCGGGATGCTGGGTGCTCAGTACTCAGGGTGCTGGGTGCTCAGTACTCAGGGTGCTCAGTGCTCAGTACTCAGGGTGCTCAGTGCTCAGTACTCAGGGTGCTCAGTGCTCGGGGTGCTGGGTGCTCAGTCCTTAGGCTGCTGGGTGCTCTGTGCTCAGGTTGCTCGGTGCTCAGTGCTCAGGGTGCTGGGTGCTCAGTACTCATGGTGCTGGGTGCTCAGTGCTCGGGGTGCTGGGTGCTCAGTACTCAGGGTGCTGGGTGCTCAGTGCAAGGGTGCTGGGTGCTCAGTGCTCAGAGTGCTCGGTGCTTAGTACTCAGGGTGCTCGGTGCTCGGGGTGCTGGGTGCTCAGTGCTCGGGGTGCTGGGTGCTCAGTGCTCGGGGTGCTGGGTGCTCAGTACTCATGGTGCTGGGTGCTCAGTGCTCGGGGTGCTGGGTGCTCAGTACTCAGGGTGCTGGGTGCTCAGTGCAAGGGTGCTGGGTGCTCAGTGCTCAGAGTGCTCGGTGCTTAGTACTCAGGGTGCTCGGTGCTCGGGGTGCTGGGTGCTCAGTGCTCGGGGTGCTGGGTGCTCAGTGCTCGGGGTGCTGGGTGCTCAGTGCTCGGGGTGCTGGCTGCTCAGTGCTCGGGGTGCTGGGTGCTCAGTACTCAGGGTGCTGGGTGCTCAGTGCTCGGGGTGCTGGGTGCTCAGTGCTCGGGGTGCTCAGAGCTCAGTACTCAGTGTGCTGGGTGCTCAGTGCTCGGGGTGCTCGGTGCTCAGTACTCAGGGTGCTCGGTGCTCAGTACTCAGGGTGCTGGGTGCTCAGTGCTCGGGGTGCTGGGTGCTCATTACTCAGGGTGCTGGGTGCTCAGTACTCAGGGTGCTCAGTGCTTGGGGTGTTGGGTGCTCAGTACTCAGGGTGCTGGGTGCTCAGTGCTCGGGGTGCTGGGTGCTCAGTGCTCGGGGTGCTGGGTGCTCAGTGCTCGGGGTGCTGGCTGCTCAGTGCTCAGGGTGTTGGGTGCTCAGTGCTCAGGGTGCTGGGTGCTCAGTGTTCGGGTGCTGGGTGCTCAGTGCTCGGGGTGCTGGGTGCTCAGTGCTCGGGGTGCTCGCTGCTCAGTGCTCGGGGTGCTGGGTGCTCAGTACTCGGGGTGCTCAGTGCTCAGGACTCAGGGTGCTGGGTGCTCAGTGCTCAGGGTGCTGGGTGCTCAGTGCTCGGGGTGCTTGCTGCTCGGTGCTCACATTGCTGGGTGCTCAGTACTCGGGGTGCTGGGTGCTCAGTACTCAGGGAGCTGGGTGCTCAGTGCTCGGGGTGCTGGGTGTTCAGTGCTCGGGGTGCTGGGTGCTCAGTGCTCGGGGTGCTGCGTGCTCAGTGCTCGGGGTGCTGGGTGCTCAGTGCTCGGGGTTCTGGGTGCTCAGTTCTCGGGGTACTCGGTGCTCAGTACTCAGGGTGCTGGGTGCTCAGTGCTCAGGGTGCTGGGTGCTCAGTCCTCAGGGTGCTGGGTGCTCAGTGCTCGGGGTGCTGCGTGCTCAGTGCTCGGGGTGCTGGGTGCTCAGTGCTCGGGGTTCTGGGTGCTCAGTTCTCGGGGTGCTCGGTGCTCAGTACTCAGGGTGCTGGGTGCTCAGTGCTCAGGGTGCTGGGTGCTCAGTACTCAGGGTGCTGGGTGCTCAGTACTCAGGGTGCTGGGTTCTCAGTGCTCAGGGTGCTGGGTGCTCAGTGCTCGGGGTGCTGGCTGCTCAGTGCTCAGGGTGTTGGGTGCTCAGTGCTCAGGGTGCTGGGTGCTCAGTGTTCGGGTGCTGGGTGCTCAGTGCTCGGGGTGCTTGGTGCTCAGTGCTCGGGGTGCTCGCTGCTCAGTGCTCAGGGTGTTGGGTGCTCAGTGCTCAGGGTGCTGGGTGCTCAGTACTCAGGGTGCTGGGTGCTCAGTACTCAGGGTGCTGGGTTCTCAGTGCTCGGGGTGCTGGGTGCTCAGTGCTCGGGGTGCTGGCTGCTCAGTGCTCAGGGTGTTGGGTGCTCAGTGCTCAGGGTGCTGGGTGCTCAGTACTCAGGGTGCTGGGTGCTCAGTACTCAGGGTGCTGGGTTCTCAGTGCTCGGGGTGCTGGGTGCTCAGTGCTCGGGGTGCTGGCTGCTCAGTGCTCAGGGTGTTGGGTGCTCAGTGCTCAGGGTGCTGGGTGCTCAGTGTTCGGGTGCTGGGTGCTCAGTGCTCGGGGTGCTGGGTGCTCAGTGCTCGGGGTGCTCGCTGCTCAGTGCTCGGGGTGCTGGGTGCTCAGTACTCGGGGTGCTCAGTGCTCAGGACTCAGGGTGCTGGGTGCTCAGTGCTCAGGGTGCTGGGTGCTCAGTGCTCGGGGTGCTTGCTGCTCGGTGCTCACATTGCTGGGTGCTCAGTACTCGGGGTGCTGGGTGCTCAGTACTCAGGGAGCTGGGTGCTCAGTGCTCGGGGTGCTGGGTGTTCAGTGCTAGGGGTGCTGGGTGCTCAGTGCTCGGGGTGCTGCGTGCTCAGTGCTCGGGGTGCTGGGTGCTCAGTGCTCGGGGTTCTGGGTGCTCAGTTCTCGGGGTGCTCGGTGCTCAGTACTCAGGGTGCTGGGTGCTCAGTGCTCAGGGTGCTGGGTGCTCAGTCCTCAGGGTGCTGGGTTCTCGGTGCTCAGTACGCTGGGTGCTCAGTACTCAGGGTGCTGGCTGCTCAGTACTCAGGGAGCTCGGTGCTCAGTACTCAGGGTGCTGGGTGCTCAGTGCTCGGGGTGCTGGGTGCTCATTACTCAGGGTGCTGGGTGCTCGGTACTCAGGCTGCTCAGTGATTGGGGTGCTGGGTGCTCAGTACTCAGGGTGCTCAGTGCTTGGGGTGTTGGGTCCTCAGTACTCAGGGTGCTGGGTGCTCAGTGCTCAGGGTGTTGGGTGCTCAGTACTCAGGGTGCTGGGTGCTCAGTGCTCGGGGTGCTCGGTGCTCAGTGCTCGGGGTGCTGGGTGCTCAGTGCTCGGGGTGCTGGCTGCTCAGTGCTCAGGGTGTTGGGTGCTCAGTGCTCAGGGTGCTGGGTGCTCAGTTTTCGGGGTGCTGGGTGCTCAGTGCTCGGGGTGCTGGGTGCTCAGTGCTCAGGGTGCTGGGTGCTCAGTGCTCAGGGTGCTGGGTGCTCAGTACTCAGGGTGCTGGGTGCTCAGTACTCAGGGTGCTCAGTGCTTGCGGTGCTGGGTGCTCAGTACTCAGGGTGCTCAGTGCTTGGGGTGTTGGGTGCTCAGTACTCAGGGTGCTGGGTGCTAAGTGCTCAGGGTGTTGGGTGCTCAGTACTCAGGGTGCTGGGTGCTCAGTACTCAGGGTGCTGGGTGCTCAGTGCTCGGGGTGCTGGGTGCTCAGTGCTCGGGGTGCTGGGTGCTCAGTGCTCGGGGTGCTGGTTGCTCAGTGCTCAGGGTGTTGGGTGCTCAGTGCTCAGGGTGCTGGGTGCTCAGTGTTCGGGTGCTGGGTGCTCAGTGCTCGGGGTGCTGGGTGCTCAGTGCTCAGTACTCAGTGTGGTGGGTGCTCAGTGCTCAGGGTGCTGGGTGCTCAATGCTCAGGATGCTGGGTGCTCAGTGCTCAGGGTGCTGGGTACTCAGTGCTCAGGGTGCTGGGTACTCAGTGCTCGGGATGCTGGGTGCTCAGTACTCAGGGTGCTGGGTGCTCAGTACTCAGGGTGCTCAGTGCTCAGTACTCAGGGTGCTCAGTGCTCAGTACTCAGGGTGCTCAGTGCTCGGGGTGCTGGGTGCTCAGTCCTCAGGCTGCTGGGTGCTCTGTGCTCAGGTTGCTCGGTGCTCAGTGCTCAGGGTGCTGGGTGCTCAGTACTCATGGTGCTGGGTGCTCAGTGCTCGGGGTGCTGGGTGCTCAGTACTCAGGGTGCTGGGTGCTCAGTGCAAGGGTGCTGGGTGCTCAGTGCTCAGAGTGCTCGGTGCTTAGTACTCAGGGTGCTCGGTGCTCGGGGTGCTGGGTGCTCAGTGCTCGGGGTGCTGGGTGCTCAGTGCTCGGGGTGCTGGGTGCTCAGTACTCATGGTGCTGGGTGCTCAGTGCTCGGGGTGCTGGGTGCTCAGTACTCAGGGTGCTGGGTGCTCAGTGCAAGGGTGCTGGGTGCTCAGTGCTCAGAGTGCTCGGTGCTTAGTACTCAGGGTGCTCGGTGCTCGGGGTGCTGGGTGCTCAGTGCTCGGGGTGCTGGGTGCTCAGTGCTCGGGGTGCTGGGTGCTCAGTGCTCGGGGTGCTGGCTGCTCAGTGCTCGGGGTGCTGGGTGCTCAGTACTCAGGGTGCTGGGTGCTCAGTGCTCGGGGTGCTGGGTGCTCAGTGCTCGGGGTGCTCAGAGCTCAGTACTCAGTGTGCTGGGTGCTCAGTGCTCGGGGTGCTCGGTGCTCAGTACTCAGGGTGCTCGGTGCTCAGTACTCAGGGTGCTGGGTGCTCAGTGCTCGGGGTGCTGGGTGCTCATTACTCAGGGTGCTGGGTGCTCAGTACTCAGGGTGCTCAGTGCTTGGGGTGTTGGGTGCTCAGTACTCAGGGTGCTGGGTGCTCAGTGCTCGGGGTGCTGGGTGCTCAGTGCTCGGGGGTGCTGGGTGCTCAGTGCTCGGGGTGCTGGCTGCTCAGTGCTCAGGGTGTTGGGTGCTCAGTGCTCAGGGTGCTGGGTGCTCAGTGTTCGGGTGCTGGGTGCTCAGTGCTCGGGGTGCTGGGTGCTCAGTGCTCGGGGTGCTCGCTGCTCAGTGCTCGGGGTGCTGGGTGCTCAGTACTCGGGGTGCTCAGTGCTCAGGACTCAGGGTGCTGGGTGCTCAGTGCTCAGGGTGCTGGGTGCTCAGTGCTCGGGGTGCTTGCTGCTCGGTGCTCACATTGCTGGGTGCTCAGTACTCGGGGTGCTGGGTGCTCAGTACTCAGGGAGCTGGGTGCTCAGTGCTCGGGGTGCTGGGTGTTCAGTGCTCGGGGTGCTGGGTGCTCAGTGCTCGGGGTGCTGCGTGCTCAGTGCTCGGGGTGCTGGGTGCTCAGTGCTCGGGGTTCTGGGTGCTCAGTTCTCGGGGTACTCGGTGCTCAGTACTCAGGGTGCTGGGTGCTCAGTGCTCAGGGTGCTGGGTGCTCAGTCCTCAGGGTGCTGGGTGCTCAGTGCTCGGGGTGCTGCGTGCTCAGTGCTCGGGGTGCTGGGTGCTCAGTGCTCGGGGTTCTGGGTGCTCAGTTCTCGGGGTGCTCGGTGCTCAGTACTCAGGGTGCTGGGTGCTCAGTGCTCAGGGTGCTGGGTGCTCAGTACTCAGGGTGCTGGGTGCTCAGTACTCAGGGTGCTGGGTTCTCAGTGCTCAGGGTGCTGGGTGCTCAGTGCTCGGGGTGCTGGCTGCTCAGTGCTCAGGGTGTTGGGTGCTCAGTGCTCAGGGTGCTGGGTGCTCAGTGTTCGGGTGCTGGGTGCTCAGTGCTCGGGGTGCTTGGTGCTCAGTGCTCGGGGTGCTCGCTGCTCAGTGCTCAGGGTGTTGGGTGCTCAGTGCTCAGGGTGCTGGGTGCTCAGTACTCAGGGTGCTGGGTGCTCAGTACTCAGGGTGCTGGGTTCTCAGTGCTCGGGGTGCTGGGTGCTCAGTGCTCGGGGTGCTGGCTGCTCAGTGCTCAGGGTGTTGGGTGCTCAGTGCTCAGGGTGCTGGGTGCTCAGTACTCAGGGTGCTGGGTGCTCAGTACTCAGGGTGCTGGGTTCTCAGTGCTCGGGGTGCTGGGTGCTCAGTGCTCGGGGTGCTGGCTGCTCAGTGCTCAGGGTGTTGGGTGCTCAGTGCTCAGGGTGCTGGGTGCTCAGTGTTCGGGTGCTGGGTGCTCAGTGCTCGGGGTGCTGGGTGCTCAGTGCTCGGGGTGCTCGCTGCTCAGTGCTCGGGGTGCTGGGTGCTCAGTACTCGGGGTGCTCAGTGCTCAGGACTCAGGGTGCTGGGTGCTCAGTGCTCAGGGTGCTGGGTGCTCAGTGCTCGGGGTGCTTGCTGCTCGGTGCTCACATTGCTGGGTGCTCAGTACTCGGGGTGCTGGGTGCTCAGTACTCAGGGAGCTGGGTGCTCAGTGCTCGGGGTGCTGGGTGTTCAGTGCTAGGGGTGCTGGGTGCTCAGTGCTCGGGGTGCTGCGTGCTCAGTGCTCGGGGTGCTGGGTGCTCAGTGCTCGGGGTTCTGGGTGCTCAGTTCTCGGGGTGCTCGGTGCTCAGTACTCAGGGTGCTGGGTGCTCAGTGCTCAGGGTGCTGGGTGCTCAGTCCTCAGGGTGCTGGGTTCTCGGTGCTCAGTACGCTGGGTGCTCAGTACTCAGGGTGCTGGCTGCTCAGTACTCAGGGAGCTCGGTGCTCAGTACTCAGGGTGCTGGGTGCTCAGTGCTCGGGGTGCTGGGTGCTCATTACTCAGGGTGCTGGGTGCTCGGTACTCAGGCTGCTCAGTGATTGGGGTGCTGGGTGCTCAGTACTCAGGGTGCTCAGTGCTTGGGGTGTTGGGTCCTCAGTACTCAGGGTGCTGGGTGCTCAGTGCTCAGGGTGTTGGGTGCTCAGTACTCAGGGTGCTGGGTGCTCAGTGCTCGGGGTGCTCGGTGCTCAGTGCTCGGGGTGCTGGGTGCTCAGTGCTCGGGGTGCTGGCTGCTCAGTGCTCAGGGTGTTGGGTGCTCAGTGCTCAGGGTGCTGGGTGCTCAGTTTTCGGGGTGCTGGGTGCTCAGTGCTCGGGGTGCTGGGTGCTCAGTGCTCAGGGTGCTGGGTGCTCAGTGCTCAGGGTGCTGGGTGCTCAGTACTCAGGGTGCTGGGTGCTCAGTACTCAGGGTGCTCAGTGCTTGCGGTGCTGGGTGCTCAGTACTCAGGGTGCTCAGTGCTTGGGGTGTTGGGTGCTCAGTACTCAGGGTGCTGGGTGCTAAGTGCTCAGGGTGTTGGGTGCTCAGTACTCAGGGTGCTGGGTGCTCAGTACTCAGGGTGCTGGGTGCTCAGTGCTCGGGGTGCTGGGTGCTCAGTGCTCGGGGTGCTGGGTGCTCAGTGCTCGGGGTGCTGGTTGCTCAGTGCTCAGGGTGTTGGGTGCTCAGTGCTCAGGGTGCTGGGTGCTCAGTGTTCGGGTGCTGGGTGCTCAGTGCTCGGGGTGCTGGGTGCTCAGTGCTCAGTACTCAGTGTGGTGGGTGCTCAGTGCTCAGGGTGCTGGGTGCTCAATGCTCAGGATGCTGGGTGCTCAGTGCTCAGGGTGCTGGGTACTCAGTGCTCAGGGTGCTGGGTACTCAGTGCTCGGGATGCTGGGTGCTCAGTACTCAGGGTGCTGGGTGCTCAGTACTCAGGGTGCTCAGTGCTCAGTACTCAGGGTGCTCAGTGCTCAGTACTCAGGGTGCTCAGTGCTCGGGGTGCTGGGTGCTCAGTCCTCAGGCTGCTGGGTGCTCTGTGCTCAGGTTGCTCGGTGCTCAGTGCTCAGGGTGCTGGGTGCTCAGTACTCATGGTGCTGGGTGCTCAGTGCTCGGGGTGCTGGGTGCTCAGTACTCAGGGTGCTGGGTGCTCAGTGCAAGGGTGCTGGGTGCTCAGTGCTCAGAGTGCTCGGTGCTTAGTACTCAGGGTGCTCGGTGCTCGGGGTGCTGGGTGCTCAGTGCTCGGGGTGCTGGGTGCTCAGTGCTCGGGGTGCTGGGTGCTCAGTACTCATGGTGCTGGGTGCTCAGTGCTCGGGGTGCTGGGTGCTCAGTACTCAGGGTGCTGGGTGCTCAGTGCAAGGGTGCTGGGTGCTCAGTGCTCAGAGTGCTCGGTGCTTAGTACTCAGGGTGCTCGGTGCTCGGGGTGCTGGGTGCTCAGTGCTCGGGGTGCTGGGTGCTCAGTGCTCGGGGTGCTGGGTGCTCAGTGCTCGGGGTGCTGGCTGCTCAGTGCTCGGGGTGCTGGGTGCTCAGTACTCAGGGTGCTGGGTGCTCAGTGCTCGGGGTGCTGGGTGCTCAGTGCTCGGGGTGCTCAGAGCTCAGTACTCAGTGTGCTGGGTGCTCAGTGCTCGGGGTGCTCGGTGCTCAGTACTCAGGGTGCTCGGTGCTCAGTACTCAGGGTGCTGGGTGCTCAGTGCTCGGGGTGCTGGGTGCTCATTACTCAGGGTGCTGGGTGCTCAGTACTCAGGGTGCTCAGTGCTTGGGGTGTTGGGTGCTCAGTACTCAGGGTGCTGGGTGCTCAGTGCTCGGGGTGCTGGGTGCTCAGTGCTCGGGGTGCTGGGTGCTCAGTGCTCGGGGTGCTGGCTGCTCAGTGCTCAGGGTGTTGGGTGCTCAGTGCTCAGGGTGCTGGGTGCTCAGTGTTCGGGTGCTGGGTGCTCAGTGCTCGGGGTGCTGGGTGCTCAGTGCTCGGGGTGCTCGCTGCTCAGTGCTCGGGGTGCTGGGTGCTCAGTACTCGGGGTGCTCAGTGCTCAGGACTCAGGGTGCTGGGTGCTCAGTGCTCAGGGTGCTGGGTGCTCAGTGCTCGGGGTGCTTGCTGCTCGGTGCTCACATTGCTGGGTGCTCAGTACTCGGGGTGCTGGGTGCTCAGTACTCAGGGAGCTGGGTGCTCAGTGCTCGGGGTGCTGGGTGTTCAGTGCTCGGGGTGCTGGGTGCTCAGTGCTCGGGGTGCTGCGTGCTCAGTGCTCGGGGTGCTGGGTGCTCAGTGCTCGGGGTTCTGGGTGCTCAGTTCTCGGGGTACTCGGTGCTCAGTACTCAGGGTGCTGGGTGCTCAGTGCTCAGGGTGCTGGGTGCTCAGTCCTCAGGGTGCTGGGTGCTCAGTGCTCGGGGTGCTGCGTGCTCAGTGCTCGGGGTGCTGGGTGCTCAGTGCTCGGGGTTCTGGGTGCTCAGTTCTCGGGGTGCTCGGTGCTCAGTACTCAGGGTGCTGGGTGCTCAGTGCTCAGGGTGCTGGGTGCTCAGTACTCAGGGTGCTGGGTGCTCAGTACTCAGGGTGCTGGGTTCTCAGTGCTCAGGGTGCTGGGTGCTCAGTGCTCGGGGTGCTGGCTGCTCAGTGCTCAGGGTGTTGGGTGCTCAGTGCTCAGGGTGCTGGGTGCTCAGTGTTCGGGTGCTGGGTGCTCAGTGCTCGGGGTGCTTGGTGCTCAGTGCTCGGGGTGCTCGCTGCTCAGTGCTCAGGGTGTTGGGTGCTCAGTGCTCAGGGTGCTGGGTGCTCAGTACTCAGGGTGCTGGGTGCTCAGTACTCAGGGTGCTGGGTTCTCAGTGCTCGGGGTGCTGGGTGCTCAGTGCTCGGGGTGCTGGGTGCTCAGTGCTCGGGGTGCTCAGAGCTCAGTACTCAGTGTGCTGGGTGCTCAGTGCTCGGGGTGCTCGGTGCTCAGTACTCAGGGTGCTCGGTGCTCAGTACTCAGGGTGCTGGGTGCTCAGTGCTCGGGGTGCTGGGTGCTCATTACTCAGGGTGCTGGGTGCTCAGTACTCAGGGTGCTCAGTGCTTGGGGTGTTGGGTGCTCAGTACTCAGGGTGCTGGGTGCTCAGTGCTCGGGGTGCTGGGTGCTCAGTGCTCGGGGTGCTGGGTGCTCAGTACTCAGGGTGCTGGGTGCTCAGTGCTCAGGGTGCTGGGTGCTCAGTACTCAGGGTGCTGGGTGCTCAGTACTCCGGGTGCTGGGTGCTCAGTGCTCGGGGTGCTCGGTGCTCAGTGCTCAGGGTGCTGGGTGCTCAGAACTCAGGGTGCTCATTGCTCAGGGTGCTGGGTGCTCAGTACTCAGGGTGCTGGGTGCTCAGTACTCATGGTGCTCAGTGATCAGTACTCAGGGTGCTCAGTGCTCAGTATTCAGGGTGCTCAGTGCTCAGGGTGCTGGGTGCTCAGTGCTCGGGGTGCTGGGTGCTCAGTGCTCAGGGTGCTGGGTGCTCAGTACTCAGGGTGCTCAGTACTCAGGGTGCTGGGTGCTCAGTGCTCAGGGTGCTGGGTGCTCAGTGCTCAGGGTGCTGGGTGCTCAGTGCTCAGGGTGCTCGGTGCTCAGTGCTCAGGTTGCTGGGTGCTCAGTACTCAGGGTGCTGGGAGCTCAGTACTCAGGGTGCTCATTGCTCAGTACTCAGGGTGCTCAGTGCTCAGTACTCAGGGTGCTCAGTGCTCAGGTTGCTGGGTGCTCAGTGCTCGGGGTGCTGTGTGCTCAGTCCTCAGGGTGCTGGGTGCACAGTGCTCAGGGTGCTCGGTGTTCAGTGCTCAGGGTGCTGGGTGCTCAGTACTCAGGGTGCTGGGTGCTCAGTGCTCGGGTGCTGGGTGCTCAGTACTCAGGGTGCTGTGTGCTCAGTACTCGGGTGCTGGGTTCTCAGTGCTCAGGGTGCTGGGTGCTCAGTGCTCGGGGTGCTGGGTGTTCAGTGCTCAGTACTCAGGGTGCTGGGTGCTCAGTGCTCGGGGTGCTGGGTGCTCAGTGCTCATTACTCAGGGTGCTGGGTGCTCAGTGCTCAGGGTGCTGGGTGCTCAGTGCTCAGGGTGCTGGGGTGCGCAGTGCTCAGGGTGCTGGGTACTCAGTGCTCGGGGTGCTGGGTGCTCAGTACTCAGGGTGCTGGGTGCTCAGTACTCAGGGTGCTGGGTGCTCAGTGCTCGGGGTGCTGGGTGCTCAGTGCTCGTGGTGCTCGCTGCTCAGTACTCAGGGTGCTGGGTGCTCAGTGTTCGGGGTGCTCAGTACTCAGGGTGCTGTGTGTTCAGTGCTCAGGGTGCTGGGTGCTCAGTACTCAGAGTGCTCGGTGCTCAGTACTCAGGGTGCTCAGTGCTCAGTACTCAGGGTGCTCAGGCTCAGTGCTCAGGGTGCTGGGTGCTCAGTGCTCGGGGTGCTGGGTGCTCAGTGCTCGGTGTGCTGGGTGCTCAGTGCTCAGAGTGCTGGGTGCTCAGTACTCAGGGTGCTCGGTGCTCAGTACTCAGGGTGCTCAGTGCTGAGTACTCAAGGTGCTCGGTCCTCAGTGCTCAGGGTGCTGGGTGCTCAGTACTCAGGGTGATCAGTGCTCAGTACTCAGCATGCTGGGTGCTCAGTGCTCAGGGTGCTCGGTCCTCAGTGCTCAGGGTGCTGGGTGCTCAGTACTCAGGGTACAGGGTGCTCAGTGCTCAGGGTGCTCAGTACTCAGGGTGCTCGGTGCTCAGTGCTCAGGGTGCTCAGTGCTCAGTACTCAGGGTGCTCAGTGCTCCGTGCTCTGGGTGCTGGGTGCTCAGTGCTCGGGGTGCTGGGTGCTCAGTGCTCAGGGTGCTGGGTGCTCAGTTCTCAGGATGCTCAGTGCTCAGGGTGCTGGGTGCTCAGGGCTCGGGGTGCTGGGTACTCAGTGCTCAGTAAACAGGGTGTTGGGTGCTCAGTGCTCGGGGTGCTGGGTGTTCAGTGCTCAGTACTCAGGGTGCTGGGTGCTCAGTGCTCGGGGTGCTGGATGCTCAGTACTCAGGGTGCTGGGTGCTCAGTGCTCAGGGTGCTGGGTTCTCAGTACTCAGGGTGCTGGGTGCTCAGTGCTCAGGGTGCTGGGTGCTCAGTACTCAGGGTGCGGGGTCCTCAGTTCTCAGGGTGCTGGGTGCTCAGTGATCGGTGTGCTCAGTACTCAGGGTGCTGTGTGTTCAGTGCTCAGGGTACTGGGTGCTCAGTACTCAGGGTTCTTGGTGCTTAGTACTCAGGGTGCTGGGTGCTCAGTACTCTGGGTGCTGGGTGCTCAGAACTCGGGGTGCTCGGTGCTCAGTACTCAGGGTGCTCATTGCTCAGTACTCAGGGTGCTCAGTGCTCAGGGTGCTGGGTGCTCAGTACTCTGGGTGCTGGGTGCTCAGTGCTCGGGTGCTGTGTGCTCAGTACTCAGGGTGCTCAGTGCTCAGTACTCAGGGTGCTCAGTGCTCAGGGTTGCTGGGTGCTCAGTGCCCGGGGTGCTGGGTGCTCAGTCCTCAGGGTGCTGGGTGCTCAGTGCTCAGTACTCAGGGTGCTGGGTGCTCAGTGCTCGGGTGCTGGGTGCTCAGTGCTCAGTACTCAGGGTGCTGGGTCCTCAGTGCTTGGGGTGCTGGGTGCTTAGTACTCAGGGTGCTCAGTGCTTGGGGTGTTGGGTGCTCAGTACTCAGGGTGCTGGGTGCTCAGTGCTCAGGGTGTTGGGTGCTCAGTACTCAGGGTGCTGTGTGCTCAGTACTCAGGGTGCTGGGTGCTCAGTGCTCGGGGTGCTGGGTGCTCAGTGCTCGGGGTGCTGGCTGCTCAGTGCTCGGGGTGCTGGGTGCTCAGTACTCAGGGTGCTGGGTGCTCAGTGCTCGGGGTGCTGGGTGCTCAGTGCTCGGGGTGCTCAGAGCTCAGTACTCAGTGTGCTGGGTGCTCAGTGCTCGGGGTGCTCGGTGCTCAGTACTCAGGGTGCTGGGTGCTCAGTGCTCGGTGTGCTCGGTGCTCAGTACGTTGGGTGCTCACTACTCAGGGTGCTGGGTGCTCAGTGCTCAGGGTGCTGGGTGCTCAGTGTTCAGGGTGCTAGGTGCTCAGTGCTCAGGGTGCTGGGTGCTCAGTACTCAGGGTGCTGGGTGCGCAGTGCTCAGGGTGCTGGGTGCTCAGTGCTCAAGGTGCAGGGTGCTCAGTGCTCAGGGTGCTGGGTGCTCAGTACTCGGGGTGCTGGGTGCTCAATGCTCAGGGTGCTGGGTGCTCAGTACTCAGGGTGCTGGGTGATCAGTACTCGTGTGCTGGGTGCTCAGTGCTCAGGGTGCTGGGTGCTCAGTGCTCGGGGTGCTGGGTGCTCAGTGCTCAGTACTCAGGGTGCTGGGTGCTCAGTGCTCGGGGTGCTGGGTGCTCAGTGCTCAGTACTCAGTGTGGTGGGTGCTCAGTGCTCAGGGTGCTGGGTGCTCAATGCGCAGGATGCTGGGTGCTCATTGCTCAGGGGTGCTGGGTACTCAGTGCTCAGGGTGCTGGGTACTCAGTGCTCAGGATGCTGGGTGCTCAGTACTCAGGGTGCTGGGTGCTCAGTACTCAGGGTGCTCAGTGCTCAGTACTCAGGGTGCTCAGTGCTCAGTACTCAGGGTGCTCAGTGCTCGGGGTGCTGGGTGCTCAGTCCTCAGGGTGCTGGGTGCTCTGTGCTCAGGTTGCTCGGTGCTCAGTGCTCAGGGTGCTGGGTGCTCAGTACTCATGGTGCTGGGTGCTCAGTGCTCTGGGTGCTGGGTGCTCAGTACTCAGGGTGCTGGGTGCTCAGTGCTCAGGGTGCTGGGTGCTCAGTGCTCAGGGTGCTCGGTGCTTAGTACTCAGGGTGCTCAGTGCTCGGGGTGCTGGGTGCTCAGTGCTCGGGGTGCTGGGTGCTCAGTGCTCGGGGTGCTGGGTGCTCAGTGCTCGGGGTTCTGGGTTCTCAGTGCTCGGGGTGCTCGGTGCTCAGTACTCAGGGGTGCTGGGTGCTCAGTGCTCAGGGTGCTGGGTGCTCAGTACTCAGGGTGCTGGGTGCTCGGTGCTCAGTACGCTGGGTGCTCAGTACTCAGGGTGCTGGCTGCTCAGTACTCAGGGTGCTCGGTGCTCAGTACTCAGGGTGCTGGGTGCTCAGTGCTCGGGGTGCTGGGTGCTCATTACTCAGGGTGCTGGGTGCTCAGTACTCAGGGTGCTCAGTGCTTGCGGTGCTGGGTGCTCAGTACTCAGGGTGCTCAGTGCTTGGGGTGTTGGGTTGCTCAGTACTCAGGGTGCTGGGTGCTAAGTGCTCAGGGTGTTGGGTGCTCAGTACTCAGGGTGCTGGTGCTCAGTACTCAGGGTGCTGGGTGCTCAGTGCTCGGGGTGCTGGGTGCTCAGTGCTCGGGGTGCTGGGTGCTCAGTGCTCGGGGTGCTGGTTGCTCAGTGCTCAGGGTGTTGGGTGCTCAGTGCTCAGGGTGCTGGGTGCTCAGTGTTCGGGTGCTGGGTGCTCAGTGCTCGGGGTGCTGGGGTGCTCAGTGCTCAGTACTCAGTGTGGTGGGTGCTCAGTGCTCAGGGTGCTGGGGTGCTCAATGCTCAGGATGCTGGGTGCTCAGTGCTCAGGGTGCTGGGTACTCAGTGCTCAGGGTGCTGGGTACTCAGTGCTCGGGATGCTGGGTGCTCAGTACTCAGGGTGCTGGGTGCTCAGTACTCAGGGTGCTCAGTGCTCAGTACTCAGGGTGCTCAGTGCTCAGTACTCAGGGTGCTCAGTGCTCGGGGTGCTGGGTGCTCAGTCCTTAGGCTGCTGGGTGCTCTGTGCTCAGGTTGCTCGGTGCTCAGTGCTCAGGGTGCTGGGTGCTCAGTACTCATGGTGCTGGGTGCTCAGTGCTCGGGGTGCTGGGTGCTCAGTACTCAGGGTGCTGGGTGCTCAGTGCAAGGGTGCTGGGTGCTCAGTGCTCAGAGTGCTCGGTGCTTAGTACTCAGGGTGCTCGGTGCTCGGGGTGCTGGGTGCTCAGTGCTCGGGGTGCTGGGTGCTCAGTGCTCGGGGTGCTGGGTGCTCAGTACTCATGGTGCTGGGTGCTCAGTGCTCGGGGGTGCTGGGTGCTCAGTACTCAGGGTGCTGGGTGCTCAGTGCAAGGGTGCTGGGTGCTCAGTGCTCAGAGTGCTCGGTGCTTAGTACTCAGGTGCTCGGTGCTCGGGGTGCTGGGTGCTCAGTGCTCGGGGTGCTGGGTGCTCAGTGCTCGGGGTGCTGGGTGCTCAGTGCTCGGGGTGCTGGCTGCTCAGTGCTCGGGGTGCTGGGTGCTCAGTACTCAGGGTGCTGGGTGCTCAGTGCTCGGGGTGCTGGGTGCTCAGTGCTCGGGGTGCTCAGAGCTCAGTACTCAGTGTGCTGGGTGCTCAGTGCTCGGGGTGCTCGGTGCTCAGTACTCAGGGTGCTCGGTGCTCAGTACTCAGGGTGCTGGTGCTCAGTGCTCGGGGTGCTGGGTGCTCATTACTCAGGGTGCTGGGTGCTCAGTACTCAGGGTGCTCAGTGCTTGGGGTGTTGGGTGCTCAGTACTCAGGGTGCTGGGTGCTCAGTGCTCGGGGGTGCTGGGGTGCTCAGTGCTCGGGGGTGCTGGGTGCTCAGTGCTCGGGGTGCTGGCTGCTCAGTGCTCAGGGTGTTGGGTGCTCAGTGCTCAGGGTGCTGGGTGCTCAGTGTTCGGGTGCTGGGTGCTCAGTGCTCGGGGTGCTGGGTGCTCAGTGCTCGGGGTGCTCGCTGCTCAGTGCTCGGGGTGCTGGGTGCTCAGTAATCGGGGTGCTCAGTGCTCAGGACTCAGGGTGCTGGGTGCTCAGTGCTCAGGGTGCTGGGTGCTCAGTGCTCGGGGTGCTTGCTGCTCGGTGCTCACATTGCTGGGTGCTCAGTACTCGGGGTGCTGGGTGCTCAGTACTCAGGGAGCTGGGTGCTCAGTGCTCGGGGTGCTGGGTGTTCAGTGCTCGGGGTGCTGGGTGCTCAGTGCTCGGGGTGCTGCGTGCTCAGTGCTCGGGGTGCTGGGTGCTCAGTGCTCGGGGGTTCTGGGTGCTCAGTTCTCGGGGTACTCGGTGCTCAGTACTCAGGGTGCTGGGTGCTCAGTGCTCAGGTGCTGGGTGCTCAGTCCTCAGGGTGCTGGGTGCTCAGTGCTCGGGGTGCTGCGTGCTCAGTGCTCGGGGTGCTGGGGTGCTCAGTGCTCGGGTTCTGGTGCTCAGTTCTCGGGGTGCTCGGTGCTCAGTACTCAGGGTGCTGGGTGCTCAGTGCTCAGGGTGCTGGGTGCTCAGTACTCAGGGTGCTGGGTGCTCAGTACTCAGGGTGCTGGGTTCTCAGTGCTCAGGGTGCTGGGTGCTCAGTGCTCGGGGTGCTGGCTGCTCAGTGCTCAGGGTGTTGGGTGCTCAGTGCTCAGGGTGCTGGGTGCTCAGTGTTCGGGTGCTGGGTGCTCAGTGCTCGGGGTGCTTGGTGCTCAGTGCTCGGGGTGCTCGCTGCTCAGTGCTCAGGGTGTTGGGTGCTCAGTGCTCAGGGTGCTGGGTGCTCAGTACTCAGGGTGCTGGGTGCTCAGTACTCAGGGTGCTGGGTTCTCAGTGCTCGGGGTGCTGGGTGCTCAGTGCTCGGGGTGCTGGCTGCTCAGTGCTCAGGGTGTTGGGTGCTCAGTGCTCAGGGTGCTGGGTGCTCAGTACTCAGGGTGCTGGGTGCTCAGTACTCAGGGTGCTGGGTTCTCAGTGCTCGGGGTGCTGGGTGCTCAGTGCTCGGGGTGCTGGCTGCTCAGTGCTCAGGGTGTTGGGTGCTCAGTGCTCAGGGTGCTGGGTGCTCAGTGTTCGGGTGCTGGGTGCTCAGTGCTCGGGGTGCTGGGTGCTCAGTGCTCGGGGTGCTCGCTGCTCAGTGCTCGGGGTGCTGGGTGCTCAGTACTCGGGGTGCTCAGTGCTCAGGACTCAGGGTGCTGGGTGCTCAGTGCTCAGGGTGCTGGGTGCTCAGTGCTCGGGGTGCTTGCTGCTCGGTGCTCACATTGCTGGGTGCTCAGTACTCGGGGTGCTGGGTGCTCAGTACTCAGGGAGCTGGGTGCTCAGTGCTCGGGGTGCTGGGTGTTCAGTGCTAGGGGTGCTGGGTGCTCAGTGCTCGGGGTGCTGCGTGCTCAGTGCTCGGGGTGCTGGGTGCTCAGTGCTCGGGGTTCTGGGTGCTCAGTTCTCGGGGTGCTCGGTGCTCAGTACTCAGGGTGCTGGGTGCTCAGTGCTCAGGGTGCTGGGTGCTCAGTCCTCAGGGTGCTGGGTTCTCGGTGCTCAGTACGCTGGGTGCTCAGTACTCAGGGTGCTGGCTGCTCAGTACTCAGGGAGCTCGGTGCTCAGTACTCAGGGTGCTGGGTGCTCAGTGCTCGGGGTGCTGGGTGCTCATTACTCAGGGTGCTGGGTGCTCGGTACTCAGGCTGCTCAGTGATTGGGGTGCTGGGTGCTCAGTACTCAGGGTGCTCAGTGCTTGGGGTGTTGGGTCCTCAGTACTCAGGGTGCTGGGTGCTCAGTGCTCAGGGTGTTGGGTGCTCAGTACTCAGGGTGCTGGGTGCTCAGTGCTCGGGGTGCTCGGTGCTCAGTGCTCGGGGGTGCTGGGTGCTCAGTGCTCGGGGTGCTGGCTGCTCAGTGCTCAGGGTGTTGGGTGCTCAGTGCTCAGGGTGCTGGGTGCTCAGTTTTCGGGGTGCTGGGTGCTCAGTGCTCGGGGTGCTGGGTGCTCAGTGCTCAGGGTGCTGGGTGCTCAGTGCTCAGGGTGCTGGGTGCTCAGTACTCAGGGTGCTGGGTGCTCAGTACTCAGGGTGCTCAGTGCTTGCGGTGCTGGGTGCTCAGTACTCAGGGTGCTCAGTGCTTGGGGTGTTGGGTGCTCAGTACTCAGGGTGCTGGGTGCTAAGTGCTCAGGGTGTTGGGTGCTCAGTACTCAGGGTGCTGGGTGCTCAGTACTCAGGGTGCTGGGTGCTCAGTGCTCGGGGTGCTGGGTGCTCAGTGCTCGGGGTGCTGGGTGCTCAGTGCTCGGGGTGCTGGTTGCTCAGTGCTCAGGGTGTTGGGTGCTCAGTGCTCAGGGTGCTGGGTGCTCAGTGTTCGGGTGCTGGGTGCTCAGTGCTCGGGGTGCTGGGTGCTCAGTGCTCAGTACTCAGTGTGGTGGGTGCTCAGTGCTCAGGGTGCTGGGTGCTCAATGCTCAGGATGCTGGGTGCTCAGTGCTCAGGGTGCTGGGTACTCAGTGCTCAGGGTGCTGGGTACTCAGTGCTCGGGATGCTGGGTGCTCAGTACTCAGGGTGCTGGGTGCTCAGTACTCAGGGTGCTCAGTGCTCAGTACTCAGGGTGCTCAGTGCTCAGTACTCAGGGTGCTCAGTGCTCGGGGTGCTGGGTGCTCAGTCCTCAGGCTGCTGGGTGCTCTGTGCTCAGGTTGCTCGGTGCTCAGTGCTCAGGGTGCTGGGTGCTCAGTACTCATGGTGCTGGGTGCTCAGTGCTCGGGGTGCTGGGTGCTCAGTACTCAGGGTGCTGGGTGCTCAGTGCAAGGGTGCTGGGTGCTCAGTGCTCAGAGTGCTCGGTGCTTAGTACTCAGGGTGCTCGGTGCTCGGGGTGCTGGGTGCTCAGTGCTCGGGGTGCTGGGTGCTCAGTGCTCGGGGTGCTGGGTGCTCAGTACTCATGGTGCTGGGTGCTCAGTGCTCGGGGTGCTGGGTGCTCAGTACTCAGGGTGCTGGGTGCTCAGTGCAAGGGTGCTGGGTGCTCAGTGCTCAGAGTGCTCGGTGCTTAGTACTCAGGGTGCTCGGTGCTCGGGGTGCTGGGTGCTCAGTGCTCGGGGTGCTGGGTGCTCAGTGCTCGGGGTGCTGGGTGCTCAGTGCTCGGGGTGCTGGCTGCTCAGTGCTCGGGGTGCTGGGTGCTCAGTACTCAGGGTGCTGGGTGCTCAGTGCTCGGGGTGCTGGGTGCTCAGTGCTCGGGGTGCTCAGAGCTCAGTACTCAGTGTGCTGGGTGCTCAGTGCTCGGGGTGCTCGGTGCTCAGTACTCAGGGTGCTCGGTGCTCAGTACTCAGGGTGCTGGGTGCTCAGTGCTCGGGGTGCTGGGTGCTCATTACTCAGGGTGCTGGGTGCTCAGTACTCAGGGTGCTCAGTGCTTGGGGTGTTGGGTGCTCAGTACTCAGGGTGCTGGGTGCTCAGTGCTCGGGGTGCTGGGTGCTCAGTGCTCGGGGTGCTGGGTGCTCAGTGCTCGGGGTGCTGGCTGCTCAGTGCTCAGGGTGTTGGGTGCTCAGTGCTCAGGGTGCTGGGTGCTCAGTGTTCGGGTGCTGGGTGCTCAGTGCTCGGGGTGCTGGGTGCTCAGTGCTCGGGGTGCTCGCTGCTCAGTGCTCGGGGTGCTGGGTGCTCAGTACTCGGGGTGCTCAGTGCTCAGGACTCAGGGTGCTGGGTGCTCAGTGCTCAGGGTGCTGGGTGCTCAGTGCTCGGGGTGCTTGCTGCTCGGTGCTCACATTGCTGGGTGCTCAGTACTCGGGGTGCTGGGTGCTCAGTACTCAGGGAGCTGGGTGCTCAGTGCTCGGGGTGCTGGGTGTTCAGTGCTCGGGGTGCTGGGTGCTCAGTGCTCGGGGTGCTGCGTGCTCAGTGCTCGGGGTGCTGGGTGCTCAGTGCTCGGGGTTCTGGGTGCTCAGTTCTCGGGGTACTCGGTGCTCAGTACTCAGGGTGCTGGGTGCTCAGTGCTCAGGGTGCTGGGTGCTCAGTCCTCAGGGTGCTGGGTGCTCAGTGCTCGGGGTGCTGCGTGCTCAGTGCTCGGGGTGCTGGGTGCTCAGTGCTCGGGGTTCTGGGTGCTCAGTTCTCGGGGTGCTCGGTGCTCAGTACTCAGGGTGCTGGGTGCTCAGTGCTCAGGGTGCTGGGTGCTCAGTACTCAGGGTGCTGGGTGCTCAGTACTCAGGGTGCTGGGTTCTCAGTGCTCAGGGTGCTGGGTGCTCAGTGCTCGGGGTGCTGGCTGCTCAGTGCTCAGGGTGTTGGGTGCTCAGTGCTCAGGGTGCTGGGTGCTCAGTGTTCGGGTGCTGGGTGCTCAGTGCTCGGGGTGCTTGGTGCTCAGTGCTCGGGGTGCTCGCTGCTCAGTGCTCAGGGTGTTGGGTGCTCAGTGCTCAGGGTGCTGGGTGCTCAGTACTCAGGGTGCTGGGTGCTCAGTACTCAGGGTGCTGGGTTCTCAGTGCTCGGGGTGCTGGGTGCTCAGTGCTCGGGGTGCTGGCTGCTCAGTGCTCAGGGTGTTGGGTGCTCAGTGCTCAGGGTGCTGGGTGCTCAGTACTCAGGGTGCTGGGTGCTCAGTACTCAGGGTGCTGGGTTCTCAGTGCTCGGGGTGCTGGGTGCTCAGTGCTCGGGGTGCTGGCTGCTCAGTGCTCAGGGTGTTGGGTGCTCAGTGCTCAGGGTGCTGGGTGCTCAGTGTTCGGGTGCTGGGTGCTCAGTGCTCGGGGTGCTGGGTGCTCAGTGCTCGGGGTGCTCGCTGCTCAGTGCTCGGGGTGCTGGGTGCTCAGTACTCGGGGTGCTCAGTGCTCAGGACTCAGGGTGCTGGGTGCTCAGTGCTCAGGGTGCTGGGTGCTCAGTGCTCGGGGTGCTTGCTGCTCGGTGCTCACATTGCTGGGTGCTCAGTACTCGGGGTGCTGGGTGCTCAGTACTCAGGGAGCTGGGTGCTCAGTGCTCGGGGTGCTGGGTGTTCAGTGCTAGGGGTGCTGGGTGCTCAGTGCTCGGGGTGCTGCGTGCTCAGTGCTCGGGGTGCTGGGTGCTCAGTGCTCGGGGTTCTGGGTGCTCAGTTCTCGGGGTGCTCGGTGCTCAGTACTCAGGGTGCTGGGTGCTCAGTGCTCAGGGTGCTGGGTGCTCAGTCCTCAGGGTGCTGGGTTCTCGGTGCTCAGTACGCTGGGTGCTCAGTACTCAGGGTGCTGGCTGCTCAGTACTCAGGGAGCTCGGTGCTCAGTACTCAGGGTGCTGGGTGCTCAGTGCTCGGGGTGCTGGGTGCTCATTACTCAGGGTGCTGGGTGCTCGGTACTCAGGCTGCTCAGTGATTGGGGTGCTGGGTGCTCAGTACTCAGGGTGCTCAGTGCTTGGGGTGTTGGGTCCTCAGTACTCAGGGTGCTGGGTGCTCAGTGCTCAGGGTGTTGGGTGCTCAGTACTCAGGGTGCTGGGTGCTCAGTGCTCGGGGTGCTCGGTGCTCAGTGCTCGGGGTGCTGGGTGCTCAGTGCTCGGGGTGCTGGCTGCTCAGTGCTCAGGGTGTTGGGTGCTCAGTGCTCAGGGTGCTGGGTGCTCAGTTTTCGGGGTGCTGGGTGCTCAGTGCTCGGGGTGCTGGGTGCTCAGTGCTCAGGGTGCTGGGTGCTCAGTGCTCAGGGTGCTGGGTGCTCAGTACTCAGGGTGCTGGGTCCTCAGTGCTCAGGGTGCTGGGTGCTCAGTGATCGGGGTGCTCAGTACTCAGGGTGCTGTGTGTTCAGTGCTCAGGGTACTGGGTGCTCAGTACTCAGGGTGCTCGGTGCTTAGTACTCAGGGTGCTGGGTGCTCAGTTCTCCGGGTGCTGGGTGCTCAGTGCTCGGGGTGCTCGGTGCTCAGTGCTCAGGGTGCTGGGTGCTCAGAACTCAGGGTGCTCATTGCTCAGGGTGCTGGGTGCTCAGTACTCAGGGTGCTGGGTGCTCAGTACTCAGGGTGCTCAGTGCTCAGTACTCAGGGTGCTCAGTGCTCAGTACTCAGGGTGCTCAGTGCTCAGGGTGCTGGGTGCTCAGTGCTCGGGGTGCTGGGTGCTCAGTGCTCAGGGTGCTGTGTGCTCAGTACTCAGGGTGCTCAGTACTCAGGGTGCTGGGTGCTCAGTGCTCAGGGTGCTGGGTGGTCAGTGCTCAGGGTGCTGGGTGCTCAGTGCTCAGGGTGCTCGGTGCTCAGTGCTCAGGTTGCTGGGTGCTCAGTACTCAGGGTGCTGGGTGCTCAGTACTCAGGGTGCTCA
Source organism: Microtus oregoni (assembly GCF_018167655.1). Taxonomy (NCBI): domain Eukaryota; kingdom Metazoa; phylum Chordata; class Mammalia; order Rodentia; family Cricetidae; genus Microtus; species Microtus oregoni. Next base: position 8,838,971 of record NW_024543811.1, on the reverse strand, counting down.
TTGCTCAGTACTCAGGGTGCTCAGTGCTCAGGGTGCTGTGTGCTCAGTGCTCGGGGTGCTGGGTGCTCAGTCCTCAGGGTGCTGGGTGCTCAGTGCTCAGGGTGCTCGGTGCTCAGTGCTCAGGGTGCTGGGTGCTCAGTACTCAGGGTGCTGGGTGCTCAGTGCTCAGGGTGCTGGGTGCTCAGTACTCAGGGTGCTGGGTGCTCAGTACTCGGGTGCTGGGTTCTCAGTGCTCAGGGTGCTGGGTGCTCAGTGCTCGGGGTGCTGGGTGTTCAGTGCTCAGTACTCAGGGTGCTGGGTGCTCAGTGCTCAGGGTTCTGGGTGCTCAGTGCTCAGTACTCAGGGTGCTGTGTGCTCAGTGCTCAGGGTGCTGGGTGCTCAGTGCTCAGGGTGCTGGGTGCTCAGTGCTCAGGGTGCTGGGTGCTCAGTACTCAGGGTGCTGGGTGCTCAGTGCTCGGGGTGCTGGGTGCTCAGTGCTCAGTGCTCGGGGTGCTGGGTGCTCAGTGCTCAGGGTGCTGGGTGCTCAGTGCTCAGGGTGCTGGGTGCTCAGTGCTCAGCGTGCTGGGTACTCAGTGCTCGGGGTGCTGGGTGCTCAGTACTCAGGGTGCTGGGTGCTCAGTACTCAGGGTGCTGGGTGCTCAGTGCTCGGGGTGCTCAGTACTCAGGGTGCTGTGTGTTCAGTGCTCAGGGTGCTGGGTGCTCAGTACTCAGGGTGCTCAGTGCTCAGTGCTCGGGGTGCTGGGTGCTCAGTACTCAGGGTGCTCGGTGCTCAGTACTCAGGGTGCTCAGTGCTCAGTACTCAGGGTGCTCAGCCTCAGTGCTCGGGGTGCTGGGTGCTCAGTGCTCGGGGTGCTGGGTGCTCAGTGCTCGGGGTGCTGGGTGCTCACTGCTCGGTGTGCTGGGTGCTCAGTGCTCAGGGTGCTGGGTGCTCAGTACTCAGGGTGCTCGGTGCTCAGTACTCAGGGTGCTGGGTGCTCAGTGCTCAGGGTGCTCAGTGCTCAGTACTCAGCGTGCTGGGTGCTCAGTGCTCAGGGTGCACGGTGCTCAGTACTCAGGGTGCTGGGTGCTTAGTACTCAAGGTGCTCGGTCCTCAGTGCTCAGGGTGCTGGGTGCTCAGTACTCAGGGTGCAGGGTGCTCAGTGCTCAGGGTTCTCAGTGCTCCGTACTCAGGGTGCTCGGTGCTCAGTGCTCAGGGTGCTCAGTGCTCAGTACTCAGGGTGCTCAGTGCTCAGTGCTCTGTGTGCTGGGTGCTCAGTGCTCGGGGTGATGGGTGCTCAGTGCTCAGGGTGCTGGGTGCTCAGTACTCAGGATGCTCAGTGCTCAGAGTGCTGGGTGCTCAGTGCTCGGGGTGCTGGGTATTCAGTGCTCAGTAAACAGGGTGCTGGGTGCTCAGTGCTCGGGGTGCTGGGTGCTCAGTGCTCAGTACTCATGGTGCTGGGTGCTCAGTGCTCGGGGTGCTGGATGCTCAGTACTCAGGGTGCTGGGTGCTCAGTGCTCAGGGTGCTGGGTGCTCAGTACTCAGGGTGCTGGGTGCTCAGTGCTCAGGGTGCTGGGTGCTCAGTACTCAGGGTGCTGGGTCCTCAGTGCTCAGGGTGCTGGGTGCTCAGTGCTCGGTGTGCTCAGTACTCAGGGTGCTGTGTGTTCAGTGCTCAGGGTACTGGGTGCTCAGTACTCAGGGTGCTTGGTGCTTAGTACTCAGGGTGCTGGGTGCTCAGTACTCTGGGTGCTGGGTGCTCAGAACTCGGGGTGCTCGGTGCTCAGTGCTCACGGTGCTGGGTGCTCAGTACTCAGGGTGCTCATTGCTCAGGTTGCTGGGTGCTCAGTACTCAGGGTGCTGTGTGCTCAGTACTCAGGGTGCTCAGTGCTCAGTGCTCAGGGTGCTGGGTGCTCACTGCTCGGGGTGCTGGGTGCTCAGTGATCAGGGTGCTGGGTGCTCAGTGCTCAGGGTTCTCGGTGCTCAGTGCTCAGGGTGCTGGGTGCTCAGTACTCAGGGTGCTCAGTGCTCAGGGTGTTGGGTGCTCAGTGCCCGGGGTGCTGCGTGCTCAGTCCTCAGGGTGCTGGGTGCTCAGTGCTCAGTACTCAGGGTGCTGGGTGCTCAGTGCTCGGGGTGCTGGGTGCTCAGTGCTCAGTACTCAGGGTGCTGGGTCCTCAGTGCTTGGGGTGCTGGGTGCTCAGTACTCAGGGTGCTCAGTGCTTGGGGTGTTGGGTGCTCAGTACTCAGTGTGCTGGGTGCTCAGTGCTCAGGGTGCTGGGTGCTCAGTACTCAGGGTGCTGGGTGCTCAGTACTCAGGGTGCTGGGTGCTCAGTGCTCGGGGTGCTGGGTGCTCAGTGCTCGGGGTGCTGGCTGCTCAGTGCTCGGGGTGCTGGGTGCTCAGTACTCAGGGTGCTTGGTGCTCAGTGCTCAGGGTGCTGGGTGCTCAGTGCTCGGGGTGCTCGGAGGTCAGTACTCAGGGTGCTGGGTGCTCAGTGCTCGGGGTGCTCGGTGCTCAGTACTCAGGGTGCTGGGTGCTCAGTGCTCGGGGTGCTCGGTGCTCAGTACTCGGGGTGCTGGGTGCTCAATACTCAGGGTGCTGGGTGCTCAGTACTCAGGGTGCTGGGTGATCAGTACTCGGGTGCTGGGTGCTCAGTGCTCAGGGTGCTGGGTGCTCAGTGCTCGGGGTGCTGGGTGCTCAGTGCTCAGTACTCAGGGAGCTGGGTGGTCAGTGCTCGGGGTGCTGGGTGCTCAGTGCTCAGTACTCAGTGTGCTGGGTGCTCAGTGCTCAGGGTGCTGGGTGCTCAATGCTCAGGATGCTGGGTGCTCAGTGCTCAGGGTGCTGGGTACTCAGTGCTCAGGGTGCTGGGTACTCAGTGCTTAGGATGCTGGGTGCTCAGTACTCAGGGTACTGGGTGCTCAGTACTCAGGGTGCTCAGTGCTCAGTACTCAGGGTGCTCAATGCTCAGTACTCAGGGTGCTCAGTGCTCGGGGTGCTGGGTGCTCAGTCCTCAGGGTGCTGGGTGCTCAGTGCTCAGGTTGCTCGGTGCTCAGTGCTCAGGGTGCTGGGTGCTCAGTACTCAGGGTGCTGGGTGCTCAGTGCTCGGGGTGCTGGGTGCTCAGTACTCAGGGTGCTGGGAGCTCAGTGCTCAGGGTGCTGGGTGCTCAGTGCTCAGGGTGCTCGGTGCTTAGTACTCTGGGTGCTCGGTGCTCGGGGTGCTGGGTGCTCAGTGCTCAGGGTGCTGGGTGCTCAGTGCTCAGGGTGCTGGGTGCTCAGTGCTCAGGGTGCTGGGTACTCAGTGCTCGGGGTGCTGGGTGCTCAGTACTAAGGGTGCTGGGTGCTCAGTACTCAGGGTGCTGGGTGCTCAGTGCTCGTGGTGCTGGGTGCTCAGTGCTCGTGGTGCTCGCTGCTCAGTACTCAGGGTGCTGGGTGCTCAGTGCTCAGGGTGCTCAGTACTCAGGGTGCTGTGTGTTCAGTGCTCAGGGTGCTCAGTGCTCAGTACTCAGGGTGCTCAGGCTCAGTGCTCGGGGTGCTGGGTGCTCAGTGCTCGGGGTGCTGGGTGCTCAGTACTCAGGGTGCTCGGTGCTCAGTACTCAGGGTGCTCAGTGCTCAGTACTCAGGGTGCTCAGGCTCAGTGCTCGGGGTGCTGGGTGCTCAGTGCTCGGGGTGCTGGGTGCTCAGTACTCAGGGTGCTCAGTGCTCAGGGTGTTGGGTGCTCAGTGCCCGGGGTGCTGCGTGCTCAGTCCTCAGGGTGCTGGGTGCTCAGTGCTCAGTACTCAGGGTGCTGGGTGCTCAGTGCTCGGGGTGCTGGGTGCTCAGTGCTCAGTACTCAGGGTGCTGGGTCCTCAGTGCTTGGGGTGCTGGGTGCTCAGTACTCAGGGTGCTCAGTGCTTGGGGTGTTGGGTGCTCAGTACTCAGTGTGCTGGGTGCTCAGTGCTCAGGGTGCTGGGTGCTCAGTACTCAGGGTGCTGGGTGCTCAGAACTCAGGGTGCTGGGTGCTCAGTGCTCGGGGTGCTGGGTGCTCAGTGCTCGGGGTGCTGGCTGCTCAGTGCTCGGGGTGCTGGGTGCTCAGTACTCAGGGTGCTTGGTGCTCAGTGCTCAGGGTGCTGGGTGCTCAGTGCTCGGGGTGCTCGGAGGTCAGTACTCAGGGTGCTGGGTGCTCAGTGCTCGGGGTGCTCGGTGCTCAGTACTCAGGGTGCTGGGTGCTCAGTGCTCGGGGTGCTCGGTGCTCAGTACTCGGGGTGCTGGGTGCTCAATACTCAGGGTGCTGGGTGCTCAGTACTCAGGGTGCTGGGTGATCAGTACTCGGGTGCTGGGTGCTCAGTGCTCAGGGTGCTGGGTGCTCAGTGCTCGGGGTGCTGGGTGCTCAGTGCTCAGTACTCAGGGAGCTGGGTGGTCAGTGCTCGGGGTGCTGGGTGCTCAGTGCTCAGTACTCAGTGTGCTGGGTGCTCAGTGCTCAGGGTGCTGGGTGCTCAATGCTCAGGATGCTGGGTGCTCAGTGCTCAGGGTGCTGGGTACTCAGTGATCAGGGTGCTGGGTACTCAGTGCTCAGGATGCTGGGTGCTCAGTACTCAGGGTACTGGGTGCTCAGTACTCAGGGTGCTCAGTGCTCAGTACTCAGGGTGCTCAATGCTCAGTACTCAGGGTGCTCAGTGCTCGGGGTGCTGGGTGCTCAGTCCTCAGGGTGCTGGGTGCTCAGTGCTCAGGTTGCTCGGTGCTCAGTGCTCAGGGTGCTGGGTGCTCAGTACTCAGGGTGCTGGGTGCTCAGTGCTCGGGGTGCTGGGTGCTCAGTACTCAGGGTGCTGGGAGCTCAGTGCTCAGGGTGCTGGGTGCTCAGTGCTCAGGGTGCTCGGTGCTTAGTACTCTGGGTGCTCGGTGCTCGGGGTGCTGGGTGCTCAGTGCTCAGGGTGCTGGGTGCTCAGTGCTCAGGGTGCTGGGTGCTCAGTGCTCAGGGTGCTGGGTACTCAGTGCTCGGGGTGCTGGGTGCTCAGTACTAAGGGTGCTGGGTGCTCAGTACTCAGGGTGCTGGGTGCTCAGTGCTCGTGGTGCTGGGTGCTCAGTGCTCGTGGTGCTCGCTGCTCAGTACTCAGGGTGCTGGGTGCTCAGTGCTCAGGGTGCTCAGTACTCAGGGTGCTGTGTGTTCAGTGCTCAGGGTGCTCAGTGCTCAGTACTCAGGGTGCTCAGGCTCAGTGCTCGGGGTGCTGGGTGCTCAGTGCTCGGGGTGCTGGGTGCTCAGTACTCAGGGTGCTCGGTGCTCAGTACTCAGGGTGCTCAGTGCTCAGTACTCAGGGTGCTCAGGCTCAGTGCTCGGGGTGCTGGGTGCTCAGTGCTCGGGGTGCTGGGTGCTCAGTGCTCGGGGTGCTGGGTGCTCAGTGCTCGGTGTGCTGGGTGCTCAGTGCTCAGAGTGCTGGGTGCTCAGTACTCAGGGTGCTTGGTGCTCAGTACTCAGGGTGCTGGGTGCTCAGTGCTCAGGGTGCTCAGTGCTCAGTACTCGGCGTGCTGGGTGCTCAGTGCTCAGGGTGCTCGGTGCTCAGTACTCAGGGTGCTCAGTGCTCAGTACTCAGGGTGCTCAGTGCTCAGTACTCAGGGTGCTCGGTGCTCAGTGCTCAGGGTGCTCAGTGCTCAGTACTCAGGGTGCTCAGTGCTCAGTGCTCTGAGTGCTGGGTGCTCAGTGCTCGGGGTGCTTGGTGCTCAGTGCTCAGGGTGCTGGGTGCTCAGTACTAAGGATGCTCAGTGCTCAGGTTGCTGTGTGCTCAGTGCTCGGGGTGCTGGGTACTCAGTGCTCAGTAAACAGGGTGCTGGGTGCTCAGTGCTCGGGGTGCTGTGTGCTCAGGGCTCGGGGTGCTAAATGCTCAGTACTCAGGGTGCTGGGTGCTCAGTGCTCGGGGTGCTGGATGCTCAGTACTCAGGGTGCTGGGTGCTCAGTGCTCAATGTGCTGGGTGCTCAGTACTCAGGGTGCTGGGTGCTCAGTGCTCAGGGTGCTGGGTGCTCAGTACTCAGGGTGCTGGGTCCTCAGTGCTCAGGGTGCTGGGTGCTCAGTGCTCCCTGTGCTCAGTACTCAGGGTGCTGTGTGTTCAGTGCTCAGGGTACTGGGTGCTCAGTACTCAGGGTGCTTGGTGCTTAGTACTCAGGGTGCTGGGTACTCAGTACTCTGGGTGCTGGGTGCTCAAAACTCGGGGTGCTCGGTGCTCAGTGCTCACGGGGCTGGGTGCTCAGTACTCAGGGTGCTCATTGCTCAGGGTGCTGGGTGCTCAGTACTCAGGGTGCTGTGTGCTCAGTACTCAGGGTGCTCAGTGCTCAGTGCTCAGGGTGCTGGGTGCTCACTGCTCGGGGTGCTGGGTGCTCAGAGATCAGGGTGCTGGGTGCTCAGTGCTCAGGGTTCTCGGTGCTCAGTGCTCAGGGTGCTGGGTGCTCAGTACTCAGGGTGCTCAGTGCTCAAGGTGCTGGGTGCTCAGTGCCCGGGGTGCTGGGTGCTCAGTCCTCAGGGTGCTGGGTGCTCAGTGCTCAGTACTCAGGGTGCTGGGTGCTCAGTGCTCGGGGTGCTGGGTGCTCAGTGCTCAGTACTCAGGGTGCTGGGTCCTCAGTGCTTGGGGTGTTGGGTGCTCAGTACTCAGTGTGCTGGGTGCTCAGTGCTCAGGGTGCTGGGTGCTCAGTACTCAGGGTGCTGGGTGCTCAGTACTCAGGGTGCTGGGTGCTCAGTGCTCGGGGTGCTGGGTGCTCAGTGCTCGGGGTGCTGGCTGCTCAGTGATCGGGGTGCTGGGTGCTCAGTACTCAGGGTGCTGGGTGCTCAGTGCTCGGGGTGCTGGGTGCTCAGTGCTCGGGGTGCTCGGAGGTCAGTACCCAGGGTGCTGGGTGCTCAGTGCTCGGGGTGCTCGGTGCTCAGTACTCAGGGTGCTGGGTGCTCAGTGCTCGGGTTGCTCGGTGCTCAGTACGTTGGGTGCTCACTACTCAGGGTGCTGGGTGCTCAGTGCTCAGGGTGCTGGGTGCTCAGTGTTCAGGGTGCTGGGTGCTCAGTGCTCAGGGTGCTGGGTGCTCAGTACTCAGGGTGCTGGGTGCGCAGTGCTCGGGGTGCTGGGTGCTCAGTGCTCAGGGTGCAGGGTGCTCAGTGCTCAGGGTGCTGGGTGCTCAGTACTCGGGGTGCTGGGTGCTCAATACTCGGGGTGCTGGGTGCTCAGTACTCAGGTTGCTGGGTGATCAGTACTCGGGTGCTGGGTGCTCAGTGCTCAGGGTGCTGGGTGCTCAGTGCTCGGGGTGCTGGGTGCTCAGTGCTCAGTACTCAGGGTGCTGGGTGCTCAGTGCTCGGGGTGCTGGGTGCTCAGTGCTCAGTACTCAGTGTGCTGGGTGCTCAGTGCTCAGGGTGCTGGGTGCTCAATGCTCAGGATGCTGGGTGCTCAGTGCTCAGGGTGCTGGGTACTCAGTGCTCAGGGTGCTTGGTACTCAGTGCTCGGGATGCTGGGTGCTCAGTACTCAGGGTGCTGGGTGCTCAGTACTCAGGGTGCTCAGTGCTCAGTACTCAGGGTGCTCAATGCTCAGTACTCAGGGTGCTCAGTGCTCGGGGTGCTGGGTGCTCAGTCCTCAGGGTGCTGGGTGCTCAGAGCTCAGGTTGCTCGGTGCTCAGTGCTCAGGGTGCTGGGTGATCAGTACTCAGGGTGCTGGGTGCTCAGTGCTCGGGGTGCTGGGTGCTCAGTACTCAGGGTGCTGGGTGCTCAGTGCTCAGGGTGCTGGGTGCTCAGTGCTCAGGGTGCTCGATGCTTAGTACTCAGGGTGCTCGGTGCTCGGGGTGCTGGGTGCTCAGTGCTCAGGGTGCTGGGTGCTCAGTGCTCAGGGTTCTGGGTGCTCAGTGCTCAGGGTGCTGGGTACTCAGTGCTCGGGTTGCTGGGTGCTCAGTACTCAGTGTGCTGGGTGCTCAGTACTCAGGGTGCTGGGTGCTCAGTGCTCGTGGTGCTGGGTGCTCAGTGCTCGTGGTGCTCGCTGCTCAGTACTCAGGGTGCTGGGTGCTCAGTGCTCAGGGTGCTCAGTACTCAGGGTGCTGTGTGTTCAGTGCTCAGGGTGCTGGGTGCTCAGTACTCAGGGTGCTCGGTGCTCAGTGCTCGGGGTGCTGGGTGCTCAGTACTCAGGGTGCTCGGTGCTCAGTACTCAGGGTGCTCAGTGCTCAGTACTCAGGGTGCTCAGGCTCAGTGCTCGGGGAGCTGGGTGCTCATTGCTCGGGGTGCTGGGTGCTCAGTGCTCGGGGTGCTGGGTGCTCAGTGCTCGGTGTGCTGGGTGCTCAGTGCTCAGAGTGCTGGGTGCTCAGTACTCAGGGTGCTTGGTGCTCAGTACTCAGGGTGCTGGGTTCTCAGTGCTCAGGGTGCTCAGTGCTCAGTACTCCGCGTGCTGGGTGCTCAGTGCTCAGGGTGCTCGGTGCTCAGTACTCAGGGTGCTCAGTGCTCAGTACTCAGGGTGCTCAGTGCTCAGTACTCAGGGTGCTCGGTGCTCAGTGCTCAGGGTGCTCAGCGCTCAGTACTCAGGGTGCTCAGTGCTCAGTGCTCTGGGTGCTGGGTGCTCAGTGCTCGGGGTGCTGGGTGCTCAGTGCTCAGGGTGCTGGGTGCTCAGTACTAAGGATGCTCAGTTCTCAGGTTGCTGGGTGCTCAGTGCTCGGGGTGCTGGGTACTCAGTGCTCAGTAAACAGGGTGCTGGGTGCTCAGTGCTCGGGGTGCTGGGTGCTCAGTGCTCAGTACTCAGGTTGCTGGGTGCTCAGTGCTCGGGGTGCTGGATGCTCATTACTCAGGGTGCTGGGTGCTCAGTGCTCAGGGTGCTGGGTGCTCAGTACTCAGGGTGCTGGGTGCTCAGTGCTCAGGGTGCTGGGTGCTCAGTACTCAGGGTGCTGGGTCCTCAGTGCTCAGGGTGCTGGGTGCTCAGTGCTCGGGGTGCTCAGTACTCAGGGTGCTGTGTGTTCAGTGCTCAGGGTACTGGGTGCTCAGTACTCAGGGTGCTTGGTGCTTAGTACTCAGGGTGCTGGGTGCTCAGTACTCCGGGTGCTGGGTGCTCAGAACTCGGGGTGCTCGGTGCTCAGTGCTCAGGGTGCTGGGTGCTCAGTACACAGGGTGCTCATTGCTCAGTGTGCTGGGTGCTCAGTACTCAGGGTGCTGTGTGCTCAGTACTCAGGGTGCTCAGTGCTCAGTGCTCAGGGTGCTGGGTGCTCACTGCTCGGGGTGCTGGGTGCTCAGTGCTCAGGGTGCTGGGTGCTCAGTGCTCAGGGTGCTCGTTGCTCAGTGCTCAGGGTGCTGGGTGCTCAGTACTCAGGGTGCTCAGTGATCAGGGTGCTGGGTGCTGAGTACTCAGGGTGCTGGGTGCTCAGTGCTCAGTACTCAGGGTGCTGGGTGCTCAGTACTCAGGGTGCTCAGTGATCAGGGTGCTGGGTGCTGAGTACTCAGGGTGCTGGGTGCTCAGTGCTCAGTACTCAGGGTGCTCGGTGCTCAGTACTCAGGGTGCTGGGTGCTCAGTGCTCGGGGTGCTGGGTGCTCAGTGCTCGGGGTGCTGGGTGCTCAGTGCTCAGGGTGCTGGGTGCTCATTGCTCGGGGTGCTGTGTGCTCAGTGCTCGGTGTGCTCGGTGCTCAGTGCTTGGGGTGGTGGGTGCTCAGTACTCGGGGTGCACAGTGCTCAGTACTCAGGGTGCTGGGTGCTCAGTACTCAGGGTGCTGGGTGCTCATTGCTCGGGGTGCTGGGTCCTCAGTGCTACGGGTGCTGGGTGCTCAGTGCTCGGGGTGCTGGGTGCTCAGTGCTCGGGGCGCTGGGTGCTCAGTGCTCGGGGTGCTCGGTGCTCAGTACTCAGGGTGCTGGGTGCTCAGTGCTCAGGGTGCTCGGTGCTCAGTACTCAGGGTGCTGGGTGCTCAGTGCTCAGTGTGCTCGGTGCTCAGTACGTTGGGTGCTCAGTACTCAAGGTGTTGGGTGCTCAGTGCTCAGGGAGATCGGTGCTCAGTACTCACGGTGCTCAGTACTCAGGGTGCTGGGTGCTCAGGGCTCGGGGTGCTGGGAGCTCAGTACTCAGGGTGCTGGGTGCTCAGTGCTCGGGGAGCTGGGTGCTGAGTGCTCAGGGTGCTGGGTGCTCAGTACTCGGGGTGCTCGGTGCTCAGTACTCAGGGTGCTGGGTGCTCACTACTCAGGGTGCTGGGTGCTCAGTGATCAGGGTGCTCTCTGCTCAGTACTCAGGGTGCTGGGTGCTCAGTGCTCAGGGTGCTGGGTGCTCAGTACTCAGGGTGCTGGGTGCTCAGTGCTCAGGGTGATCGGTGCTCAGTCCTCAGGGTGCTCAGTACTCAGGGTGCTGGGTACTCAGTACTCAGGGTGCTGTGTGCTCAGTGCTCGGGGTGCTGGGTGCTCAGTACTCAGGGTGCTGGGTGCTCAGTACTCAGGGTGATGGGTGCTCAGTACTCAGGGTGCTGGGTGCTCAGTACTCTGGGTGCTCAGTGCTCGGGGTGCTGGGTGCTCAGTGCTCAGGGTGCTCGGTGCTCAGTGCTTGGGGTGCTGGGTACTCAGTACTCGGGGTGCTCAGTTCTCAGTACTCAGGGTGCTGGGTGCTCAGTGCACAGGGTGCTGGGTGCTCAGTGCTCGGGGTGCTGGGTGCTCGGTGCTCAGGTTGCTGGGTGCTCAGTACTCGGGGTGGTGGGTGCTCAGTACTCAGGGTGCTGGGTGCTCATTGCTCGGGGTGCTGGGTGCTCAGTGCTCCGGGTGCTGGGTGCTCAGTGCTCGGGGTGCTGGGTGCTCAGTGCTCAGGGTGCTGGGTGCTCAGTGCTCGGGGTGCTCGGTGCTCAGTACTCAGGGTTCTGTGTGCTCAGTGCTCAGGGTGCTCGGTGCTCAGTACTCAGGGTGCTGGGTGCTCAGTGCTCGGTGTCCTCGGTGCTCAGTACTCAGGGTGCTCAGTGCTCAGTACTCAGCGTGCTGGGTGCTCAGTGCTCAGTACTCATCGTGCTGGGTGCTCAGTGCTCAGTGTGCTGGGTGCACAGTACTCAGGGTGCTGGGTGCTTAGTACTCAGGGTGCTCGGTCCTCGGTGCTCAGGGTGCTCAGTGCTCAGTACTCAGCGTGCTGGGTGCTCAGTGCTCAGTACTCATCGTGCTGGGTGCTCAGTGCTCAGGGTGCTGGGTGCTCAGTACTCAGGGTGCTGGGAGCTTAGTACTCAGGGTGCTCGGTCCTCAGTGCTCAGGGTGCTGGGTGCTCAGTACTCAGGGTGCTGGGTGCTCAGTGGTCAGGGTGCTCAGTGCTCAGCACTCAGGGTGCTCGGTCCTCAGTGCTCAGGGTGCTCAGTGCTCAGTACTCAGGGTGCTCAGTGCTCTGGGTGCTGGGTGCTCAGTGCTCAGGGTGCTGGGTGCTCAGTGCTCAGGGTGCTGGGTGCTCAGTACTCAGGGTGCTCAGTGCTCAGGGTGCTGGGTGCTCAGTGCTCGGGGTGCTGGGTACTCAGTGCTCAGTACACAGGGTGCTGAGTGCTCAGTGCTCGGGGTGCTGGGTGCTCAGTGCTCAGGGTGCTGGGTCCTCAGTTCTCAGGGTGCTGGGTGCTCAGTGCTCGGGGTGCTCAGTACTCAGGGTGCTGTGTGTTCAGTGCTCAGGGTACTGGGTGCTCAGTACTCAGGGTGCTCGGTGCTTAGTACTCAGGGTGCTGGGTGCTCAGTACTAAGGGTGCTGGGTGCTCAGTGCTCGGGGTGCTCGGTGCTCAGTGCTCAGGGTGCTGGGTGCTCAGTACTCAGGGTGCTCATTGCTCAGGGTGCTGGGTGCTCAGTACTCAGGGTGCTGGGTGCTCAGTACTCAGGGTGCTCAGTGCTCAGTACTCAGGGTGCTCAATGCTCAGTACTCAGGGTGCTCAGTGCTCGGGGTGCTGGGTGCTCAGTCCTCAGGGTGCTGGGTGCTCAGAACTCGGGGTGCTGGGTGCTCAGTGATCAGGGTGCTGGGTGCTCAGTACTCAGGGTGCTCATTGCTCAGGGTGCTGGGTGCTCAGTACTCAGGGTGCTGTGTGCTCAGTACTCAGGGTGCTCAGTGCTCAGTGCTCAGGGTGCTGGGTGCTCACTGCTCGGGGTGCTGGGTGCTCAGTGATCAGGGTGCTGGGTGCTCAGTGCTCAGGGTTCTCGGTGCTCAGTGCTCAGGGTGCTGGGTGCTCAGTACTCAGGGTGCTCAGTGCTCAGGGTGTTGGGTGCTCAGTGCCCGGGGTGCTGGGTGCTCAGTCCTCAGGGTGCTGGGTGCTCAGTGCTCAGTACTCAGGGTGCTGGGTGCTCAGTGCTCGGGGTGCTGGGTGCTCAGTGCTCAGTACTCAGGGTGCTGGGTCCTCAGTGCTTGGGGTGCTGGGTGCTCAGTACTCAGGGTGCTCAGTGCTTGGGGTGTTGGGTGCTCAGTACTCAGTGTGCTGGGTGCTCAGTGCTCAGGGTGCTGGGTGCTCAGTACTCAGGGTGCTGGGTGCTCAGTACTCAGGGTGCTGGGTGCTCAGTGCTCGGGGTGCTGGGTGCTCAGTGCTCGGGGTGCTGGCTGCTCAGTGCTCGGGGTGCTGGGTGCTCAGTACTCAGGGTGCTGGGTGCTCAGTGCTCAGGGTGCTGGGTGCTCAGTGCTCGGGGTGCTCAGAGGTCAGTACTCAGGGTGCTGTGTGCTCAGTGCTCGGGGTGCTCGGTGCTCAGTACTCAGGGTGCTGGGTGCTCAGTGCTCGGGGTGCTCGGTGCTCAGTACGTTGGGTGCTCACTACTCAGGGTGCTGGGTGCTCAGTGCTCAGGGTGCTGGGTGCTCAGTGTTCAGGGTGCTGGGTGCTCAGTGCTCAGGGTGCTGGGTGCTCAGTACTCGGGGTGCTGGGTGCTCAATACTCAGGGTGCTGGGTGCTCAGTACTCAGGGTGCTGGGTGATCAGTACTCGGGTGCTGGGTGCTCAGTGCTCAGGGTGCTGGGTGCTCAGTGCTCGGGGTGCTGGGTGCTCAGTGCTCAGTACTCAGGGAGCTGGGTGGTCAGTGCTCGGGGTGCTGGGTGCTCAGTGCTCAGTACTCAGTGTGCTGGGTGCTCAGTGCTCAGGGTGCTGGGTGAACAATGCTCAGGATGCTGGGTGCTCAGTGCTCAGGGTGCTGGGTACTCAGTGCTCAGGGTGCTGGGTACTCAGTGCTCAGGATGCTGGGTGCTCAGTACTCAGGGTGCTGGGTGCTCAGTACTCAGGGTACTCAGTGCTCAGTACTCAGGGTGCTCAATGCTCAGTACTCAGGGTGCTCAGTGCTCGGGGTGCTGGGTGCTCAGTCCTCAGGGTGCTGGGTGCTCAGTGCTCAGGTTGCTCGGTGCTCAGTGCTCAGGGTGCTGGGTGCTCAGTACTCAGGGTGCTGGGTGCTCAGTGCTCGGGGTGCTGGGTGCTCAGTACTCAGGGTGCTGGGAGCTCAGTGCTCAGGGTGCTGGGTGCTCAGTGCTCAGGGTGCTTGGTGCTTAGTACTCTGGGTGCTCGGTGCTCGGGGTGCTGGGTGCTCAGTGCTCAGGGTGCTGGGTGCTCAGTGCTCAGGGTGCTGGGTGCTCAGTGCTCAGGGTGCTGGGTGCTCAGTGCTCAGGGTGCTCAGTACTCAGGGTGCTGTGTGTTCAGTGCTCAGGGTGCTCAGTGCTCAGTACTCAGGGTGCTCAGGTTCAGTGCTCGGGGTGCTGGGTGCTCAGTGCTCGGGGTGCTGGGTGCTCAGTACTCAGGGTGCTCGGTGCTCAGTGCTCAGGGTGCTCGGTGCTTAGTACTCTGGGTGCTCAGTGCTCGGGGTGCTGGGTGCTCAGTACTAAGGGTGCTGGGTGCTCAGTACTCAGGGTGCTGGGTGCTCAGTGCTCGTGGTGCTGGGTGCTCAGTGCTCGTGGTGCTCGCTGCTCAGTACTCAGGGTGCTGGGTGCTCAGTGCTCAGGGTGCTCAGTACTCAGGGTGCTGTGTGTTCAGTGCTCAGGGTGCTCAGTGCTCAGTACTCAGGGTGCTCAGGTTCAGTGCTCGGGGTGCTGGGTGCTCAGTGCTCGGGGTGCTGGGTGCTCAGTACTCAGGGTGCTCGGTGCTCAGTACTCAGGGTGCTCAGTGCTCAGTACTCAGGGTGCTCAGGCTCAGTGCTCGGGGTGCTGGGTGCTCAGTGCTCGGGGTGCTGGGTGCTCAGTGCTCGGGGTGCTGGGTGCTCAGTGCTCGGTGTGCTGGGTGCTCAGTGCTCAGAGTGCTGGGTGCTCAGTACTCAGGGTGCTTGGTGCTCAGTACTCAGGGTGCTGGGTGCTCAGTGCTCAGGGTGCTCAGTGCTCAGTACTCGGCGTGCTGGGTGCTCAGTGCTCAGGGTGCTCGGTGCTCAGTACTCAGGGTGCTCAGTGCTCAGTACTCAGGGTGCTCAGTGCTCAGTACTCAGGGTGCTCGGTGCTCAGTGCTCAGGGTGCTCAGTGCTCAGTACTCAGGGTGCTCAGTGCTCAGTGCTCTGGGTGCTGGGTGCTCAGTGCTCGGGGTGCTGGGTGCTCAGTGCTCAGGGTGCTGGGTGCTCAGTACTAAGGATGCTCAGTGCTCAGGTTGCTGTGTGCTCAGTGCTCGGGGTGCTGGGTACTCAGTGCTCAGTAAACAGGGTGCTGGGTGCTCAGTGCTCGGGGTGCTGTGTGCTCAGGGCTCGGGGTGCTAAATGCTCAGTACTCAGGGTGCTGGGTGCTCAGTGCTCGGGGTGCTGGATGCTCAGTACTCAGGGTGCTGGGTGCTCAGTGCTCAATGTGCTGGGTGTTCAGTACTCAGGGTGCTGGGTGCTCAGTGCTCAGGGTGCTGGGTGCTCAGTACTCAGGGTGCTGGGTCCTCAGTGCTCAGGGTGCTGGGTGCTCAGTGCTCGGTGTGCTCAGTACTCAGGGTGCTGTGTGTTCAGTGCTCAGGGTACTGGGTGCTCAGTACTCAGGGTGCTTGGTGCTTAGTACTCAGGGTGCTGGGTGCTCAGTACTCTGGGTGCTGGGTGCTCAAAACTCGGGGTGCTCGGTGCTCAGTGCTCACGGGGCTGGGTGCTCAGTACTCAGGGTGCTCATTGCTCAGGGTGCTGGGTGCTCAGTATTCAGGGTGCTGTGTGCTCAGTACTCAGGGTGCTCAGTGCTCAGGGTGCTGGGTGCTCACTGCTCGGGGTGCTGGGTGCTCAGAGATCAGGGTGCTGGGTGCTCAGTGCTCAGGGTTCTCGGTGCTCAGTGCTCAGGGTGCTGGGTGCTCAGTACTCAGGGTGCTCAGTGCTCAAGGTGCTGGGTGCTCAGTGCCCGGGGTGCTGGGTGCTCAGTCCTCAGGGTGCTGGGTGCTCAGTGCTCAGTACTCAGGGTGCTGGGTGCTCAGTGCTCGGGGTGCTGGGTGCTCAGTGCTCAGTACTCAGGGTGCTGGGTCCTCAGTGCTTGGGGTGTTGGGTGCTCAGTACTCAGTGTGCTGGGTGCTCAGTGCTCAGGGTGCTGGGTGCTCAGTACTCAGGGTGCTGGGTGCTCAGTACTCAGGGTGCTGGGTGCTCAGTGCTCGGGGTGCTGGGTGCTCAGTGCTCGGGGTGCTGGCTGCTCAGTGATCGGGGTGCTGGGTGCTCAGTACTCAGGGTGCTGGGTGCTCAGTGCTCGGGGTGCTGGGTGCTCAGTGCTCGGGGTGCTCGGAGGTCAGTACCCAGGGTGCTGGGTGCTCAGTGCTCGGGGTGCTCGGTGCTCAGTACTCAGGGTGCTGGGTGCTCAGTGCTCGGGTTGCTCGGTGCTCAGTACGTTGGGTGCTCACTACTCAGGGTGCTGGGTGCTCAGTGCTCAGGGTGCTGGGTGCTCAGTGTTCAGGGTGCTGGGTGCTCAGTGCTCAGGGTGCTGGGTGCTCAGTACTCAGGGTGCTGGGTGCGCAGTGCTCGGGGTGCTGGGTGCTCAGTGCTCAGGGTGCAGGGTGCTCAGTGCTCAGGGTGCTGGGTGCTCAGTACTCGGGGTGCTGGGTGCTCAATACTCAGGGTGCTGGGTGCTCAGTACTCAGGGTGCTGGGTGATCAGTACTCGGGTGCTGGGTGCTCAGTGCTCAGGGTGCTGGGTGCTCAGTGCTCGGGGTGCTGGGTGCTCAGTGCTCAGTACTCAGGGTGCTGGGTGCTCAGTGCTCGGGGTGCTGGGTGCTCAGTGCTCAGTACTCAGTGTGCTGGGTGCTCAGTGCTCAGGGTGCTGGGTGCTCAATGCTCAGGATGCTGGGTGCTCAGTGCTCAGGGTGCTGGGTACTCAGTGCTCAGGGTGCTTGGTACTCAGTGCTCGGGATGCTGGGTGCTCAGTACTCAGGGTGCTGGGTGCTCAGTACTCAGGGTGCTCAGTGCTCAGTACTCAGTGTGCTCAATGCTCAGTACTCAGTGTGCTCAGTGCTCGGGGTGCTGGGTGCTCAGTCCTCAGGGTGCTGGGTGCTCAGAGCTCAGGTTGCTCGGTGCTCAGTGCTCAGGGTGCTGGGTGCTCAGTACTCAGGGTGCTGGGTGCTCAGTGCTCGGGGTGCTGGGTGCTCAGTACTCAGGGTGCTGGGTGCTCAGTGCTCAGGGTGCTGGGTGCTCAGTGCTCAGGGTGCTCGGTGCTTAGTACTCAGGGTGCTCGGTGCTCAGGGTGCTGGGTGCTCAGTGCTCAGGGTGCTGGGTGCTCAGTGCTCAGGGTGCTGGGTGCTCAGTGCTCAGGGTGCTGGGTACTCAGTGCTCGGGGTGCTGGGTGCTCAGTACTCAGTGTGCTGGGTGCTCAGTACTTAGGGTGCTGGGTGCTCAGTGCTCGTGGTGCTGGGTGCTCAGTGCTCGTGGTGCTCGCTGCTCAGTACTCAGTGTGCTGGGTGCTCAGTGCTCAGGGTGCTCAGTACTCAGGGTGCTGTGTGTTCAGTGCTCAGGGTGCTGGGTGCTCAGTACTCAGGGTGCTCGGTGCTCAGTGCTCGGGGTGCTGGGTGCTCAGTACTCAGGGTGCTCGGTGCTCAGTACTCAGGGTGCTCAGTGCTCAGTACTCAGGGTGCTCAGGCTCAGTGCTCGGGGAGCTGGGTGCTCATTGCTCGGGGTGCTGGGTGCTCAGTGCTCGGGGTGCTGGGTGCTCAGTGCTCGGTGTGCTGGGTGCTCAGTGCTCAGAGTGCTGGGTGCTCAGTACTCAGGGTGCTTGGTGCTCAGTACTCAGGGTGCTGGGTTCTCAGTGCTCAGGGTGCTCAGTGCTCAGTACTCCGCGTGCTGGGTGCTCAGTGCTCAGGGTGCTCGGTGCTCAGTACTCAGGGTGCTCAGTGCTCAGTACTCAGGGTGCTCAGTGCTCAGTACTCAGGGTGCTCGGTGCTCAGTGCTCAGGGTGCTCAGCGCTCAGTACTCAGGGTGCTCAGTGCTCAGTGCTCTGGGTGCTGGGTGCTCAGTGCTCGGGGTGCTGGGTGCTCAGTGCTCAGGGTGCTGGGTGCTCAGTACTAAGGATGCTCAGTTCTCAGGTTGCTGGGTGCTCAGTGCTCGGGGTGCTGGGTACTCTGTGCTCAGTAAACAGGGTGCTGGGTGCTCAGTGCTCGGGGTGCTGGGTGCTCAGTGCTCAGTACTCAGGTTGCTGGGTGCTCAGTGCTCGGGGTGCTGGATGCTCATTACTCAGGGTGCTGGGTGCTCAGCGCTCAGGGTGCTGGGTGCTCAGTACTCAGGGTGCTGGGTGCTCAGTGCTCAGGGTGCTGGGTGCTCAGTACTCAGGGTGCTGGGTCCTCAGAGCTCAGGGTGCTGGGTGCTCAGTGCTCGGGGTGCTCAGTACTCAGGGTGCTGTGTGTTCAGTGCTCAGGGTACTGGGTGCTCAGTACTCAGGGTGCTTGGTGCTTAGTACTCAGGGTGCTGGGTGCTCAGTACTCCGGGTGCTGGGTGCTCAGAACTCGGGGTGCTCGGTGCTCAGTGCTCAGGGTGCTGGGTGCTCAGTACAAAGGGTGCTCATTGCTCAGGGTGCTGGGTGCTCAGTACTCAGGGTGCTGTGTGCTCAGTACTCAGGGTGCTCAGTGATCAGTGCTCAGGGTGCTGGGTGCTCACTGCTCGGGGTGCTGGGTGCTCAGTGCTCAGGGTGCTGGGTGCTCAGTGCTCAGGGTGCTCGTTGCTCAGTGCTCAGGGTGCTGGGTGCTCAGTACTCAGGGTGCTCAGTGCTCAGGGTGCTGGGTGCTGAGTACTCAGGGTGCTGGGTGCTCAGTGCTCAGTACTCAGGGTGCTCGGTGCTCAGTACTCAGGGTGCTGGGTGCACAGTGCTCGGGGTGCTGGGTGCTCAGTGCTCGGGTTGCTGGGTGCTCAGTGCTCAGGGTGCTGGGTGCTCAGTTCTCGGGGTGCTGGGTGCTCAGTGCTCAGGGTGCTGGGTGCTCATTGCTCGGGGTGCTGTGTGCTCAGTGCTCGGTGTGCTCGGTGCTCAGTGCTCGGGGTGGTGGGTGCTCAGTACTCGGGGTGCTCAGTGCTCAGTACTCAGGGTGCTGGGTGCTCAGTACTCAGGGTGCTGGGTGCTCATTGCTCGGGGTGCTGGGTCCTCAGTGCTACGGGTGCTGGGTGCTCAGTGCTCGGGGTGCTGGGTGCTCAGTGCTCGGGGCACTGGGTGCTCAGTGCTCGGGGTGCTCGGTGCTCAGTACTCAGGGTGCTGGGTGCTCAGTGCTCAGGGTGCTCGGTGCTCAGTACTCAGGGTGCTGGGTGCTCAGTGCTCAGTGTGCTCGGTGCTCAGTACGTTGGGTGCTCAGTACTCAAGGTGTTGGGTGCTCAGTGCTCAGGGAGATCGGTGCTCAGTACTCACGGTGCTCAGTACTCAGGGTGCTGGGTGCTCAGGGCTCGGGGTGCTGGGAGCTCAGTACTCAGGGTGCTGGGTGCTCAGTGCTCGGGGTGCTGGGTGCTGAGTGCTCAGGGTGCTGGGTGCTCAGTACTCGGGGTGCTCGGTGCTCAGTACTCAGGGTGCTGGGTGCTCACTACTCAGGGTGCTGGGTGCTCAGTGATCAGGGTGCTCTCTGCTCAGTACTCAGGGTGCTGGGTGCTCAGTGCTCAGGGTGCTGTGTGCTCAGTACTCAGGGTGCTGGGTGCTCAGTGCTCAGGGTGATCGGTGCTCAGTCCTCAGGGTGCTCAGTACTCAGGGTGCTGGGTGCTCAGTGCTCAGGTTGCTCAGTACTCAGGGTGCTGGGTACTCAGTACTCAGGGTGCTGTGTGCTCAGTGCTCGGGGTGCTGGGTGATCAGTACTCAGGGTGCTGGGTGCTCAGTACTCAGGGTGCTGGGTGCTCAGTACTCAGGGTGCTGGTTGCTCAGTACTCTGGGTGCTCAGTGCTCGGGGTGCTGGGTGCTCAGTGCTCGGGGTGCTCGGTGCTCAGTGCTTGGGGTGCTGGGTACTCAGTACTCGGGGTGCTCAGTGCTCAGTACTCAGGGTGCTGGGTGCTCAGTGCACAGGGTGCTGGGTGCTCAGTGCTCGGGGTGCTGGGTGCTCGGTGCTCAGGTTGCTGGGTGCTCAGTACTCGGGGTGGTGGGTGCTCAGTACTCAGGGTGCTGGGTGCTCATTGCTCGGTTTGCTGGGTGCTCAGTGCTCCGGGTGCAGGGTGCTCAGTGCTCGGGGTGCTGGGTGCTCAGTGCTCAGGGTGCTGGGTGCTCAGTGCTCGGGGTGCTCGGTGCTCAGTACTCAGGGTTCTGTGTGCTCAGTGCTCAGGGTGCTCGGTGCTCAGTACTCAGGGTGCTGGGTGCTCAGTGCTCGGTGTCCTCGGTGCTCAGTACTCAGGGTGCTCAGTGCTCAGTACTCAGCGTGCTGGGTGCTCAGTGCTCAGTACTCATCGTGCTGGGTGCTCAGTGCTCAGGGTGCTGGGTGCTCAGTACTCAGGGTGCTGGGTGCTTAGTACTCAGGGTGCTCGGTCCTCAGTGCTCAGGGTGCTCAGTGCTCAGTACTCAGCGTGCTGGGTGCTCAGTGCTCAGTACTCATCGTGCTGGGTGCTCAGTGCTCAGGGTGCTGGGTGCTCAGTACTCAGGGTGCTGGGTGCTTAGTACTCAGGGTGCTCGGTCCTCAGTGCTCAGGGTGCTGGGTGCTCAGTACTCAGGGTGCTGGGTGCTCAGTGGTCAGGGTGCTCAGTGCTCAGCAATCAGGGTGCTCGGTGCTCAGTGCTCAGGGTGCTCAGTGCTCAGTACTCAGGGTGCTCAGTGCTCTGGGTGCTGGGTGCTCAGTGCTCAGGGTGCTGGGTGCTCAGTGCTCAGGGTGCTGGGTGCTCAGTACTCAGGGTGCTCAGTGCTCAGGGTGCTGGGTGCTCAGTGCTCGGGGTGCTGGGTACTCAGTGCTCAGTACACAGGGTGCTGAGTGCTCAGTGCTCGGGGTGCTGGGTGCTCAGTGCTCAGTACTCAGGGTGCTGGGTGCTCAGGGTGCTGGGTGCTCAGTACTCAGGGTGCTGGGTGCTCAGTGCTCAGGGTGCTGGATGCTCAGTACTCAGGGTGCTGGGTCCTCAGTGCTCAGGGTGCTGGGTGCTCAGTGCTCGGGGTGCTCAGTACTCAGGGTGCTGTGTGTTCAGTGCTCAGGGTACTGGGTGCTCAGTACTCAGGGTGCTCGGTGCTTAGTACTCAGGGTGCTGGGTGCTCAGTACTCCGGGTGCTGGGTGCTCAGTGCTCGGGGTGCTCGGTGCTCAGTGCTCAGGGTGCTGGGTGCTCAGTACTCAGGGTGCTCATTGCTCAGGGTGCTGGGTGCTCAGTACTCAGGGTGCTGGGTGCTCAGTACTCAGGGTGCTCAGTGCTCAGTACTCAGGGTGCTCAGTGCTCAGTACTCAGGGTGCTCAGTGCTCAGGGTGCTGGGTGCTCAGTGCTCGGGGTGCTGGGTGCTCAGTGCTCACTGTGCTGTGTGCTCAGTACTCAGGGTGCTCAGTACTCAGGGTGCTGGGTGCTCAGTGCTCAGCGTGCTGGGTGCTCAGTGCTCAGGGTGCTGGGTGCTCAGTGCTCAGGGTGCTCGGTGCTCAGTGCTCAGGTTGCTGGGTGCTCAATACTCAGGGTGCTGGGTGCTCAGTACTCAGGGTGCTCAGTGCTCAGTACTCAGGGTGCTCAGTGCTCAGGGTGCTGGGTGCTCAGTGCTCGGGGCGCTGGGTACTCAGTCCTCAGGGTGCTGGGTGCTCAGGTCTCAGGGTGCTCTGTGCTCAGTGCTCAGGGTGCTGGGTGCTCAGTACTCAGGGTGCTCGGTGCTCAGTACTCAGGGTGCTGGGTGCTCAGTGCTCAGGGTGCTGGGTGCTCAGTACTCAGGGTGCTGGGTGCTCGGTGCTCAGTACACTGGGTGCTCAGTACTCAGGATGCTGGGTGCTCAGTACTCAGGGTGCTCGATGCTTGGGGTGCTCAGCGCTCTGGGTGCTTAGTGCACAGTACTCAGGGTGCTGGGTGCTCAGTATTCAGGGTGCTCAGTGCTCGGGGTGCTGGGTGCTCATTACTCAGGATGCTGGGTGCTCAGTACTCAGGGTGCTGGGTGCTCATTCTCGTGGTGCTGGGTGCTCAGTGCTCGCGGTGCTGGGTGCTCAGTACTCGGGGTGCTGGGTGCTCAGTGCTCAGCGTGCTGGGTGCTCAGTACTCAGGGTGCTCGTTTCTCAGTACTCAGGGTGCTGGGTGCTCATTCTCGGGGTGCTGGGTGCTCAGTGCTCAGGGTGCTTGGTGCTCAGTGCTCGGGGTGCTCGGTGCTCAGTACTCAGTGTGCTGGGTCCTCAGTGCTCGGAGTGGTCTGTGCTCAGTGCTCAGGGTGCTGTTTGCTCAGTACTCGGGGTGCTCGGTGCTCAGTACTCAGGGTGCTGGGTGCTCAGTACTCAGGGTGCTGGGTGCTCAGTACTCAGGGTGCTCGGTGCTCAGTACTCAGGGAGCTGGGTGCTCAGTGCTCAGGTGCTGGGTGCTAAGTACTCAGGGTGCTGGGTGCTCAGTACTCAGGGTGCTGGGTGCTCAGTGCTCAGGGTGCTGGGTGCTCAGTACTCAGGGTGCTGGGTGCTCAGCACTCAGGGTGCTCAGTACTCAGGGTGCTTTGTGCTCAGTGCTCGGGGTACTGGGTGCTCTGTACTCAGGGTGCTCAGTACTCAGGGTGCTGGGTGCTCAGAACTCAGGGTGCTGGGTGCTCAGTACTCAGGGTGCTGGGTGCTCAGTACTCAGGGTGCTGGGTGCTCAGTACTCAGGGTGCTGGGTGCTCAGTGCTCGGGGTGCTGGGTGCTCATTAATCAGGGTACTGGGTGCTCAGTACTCAGGGTGCTCAGTGCTTGGGGTGCTGTGTGCTCAGTACTCAGGGTGCTCAGTGCTTGGGATGCTGGGTGCTCAGTACTCAGGGTGCTGGATGCTCAGTGCTCAGGGTGCTGGGTGCTGAGTACTCAGGGTGCTGGGTGCTCAGTACTCAGTGTGCTGGGTGCTCAGTGCTCGGGATGCTGGGTGCTCAGTGCTCGTTGTGCTGAGTGCTCAGTGCTCGGGGTGCTGGGTGCTCAGTGCTCAGGGTGCTGGGTGCTCAGTGCTCGGGGTGCTGGGTGCTCAGTGCTCGGGGTGCCCGGTGCTCAGTGCTCGGGGTGCTGGGTACTCAGTACTCGGGGTGCTCAGTGCTCAGTACTCAGGGTGCTGGGTGCTCAGTGCTCAGGGTGCTGGGTGCTCAGTGCTCGGGGTGCTGGGTGCTCGGTGCTCAGGTTGCTGGGTGCTCAGTACTCGGGGTGGTGGTTGCTCAGTACTCAGGGGGCTGGGTGCTCATTGCTCGGGGTGCTGGGTGCTCAGTGCTCCGGGTGCTGGGTGCTCAGTGCTCGGGGTGCTGGGTGCTCAGTGCTCAGGGTGCTGGGTGCTCAGTGCTCGGGGTGCTCGGTGCTCAGTACTCAGGGTTCTGTGTGCTCAGTGCTCAGGGTGCTCGGTGCTCAGTACTCAGGGTGATGGGTGCTCAGTACACGGTGTGCTCGGTGCTCAGTACGTTGGGTGCTCAGTACTCAGGGTGCTGGGTGCTCAGTGCTCAGGGTGATCGGTGATCAGTACTCAGCGTGCACAGTAATCAGGGAGCTGGGTGCTCAGTATTCAGGGTGCTCAGTGCTCGGGGTGCTGGGTGCTCAGTACTCAGGGTGCTGGGTGCTCAGTACTCAGGGTGCTGGGTGCTCATTCTCGGGGTGCTGGGTACTCAGTGCTCGGGGTGCTGGGTGCTCAGTGCTCAGGGTCCTCGGTGCTCAGTACTCAGGGTGCTCAGTACTCAGCGTGCTTTGTGCTCAGTGCTCAGGGTGCTGGGTGCTCAGTACTCAGGGTACTGAGTGCTCAGTACTCACGGTGCTGGGTGCTCAGTACTCAGGGTGCTCAGTACTCAGTACTCAGGGTGCTGGGTGCTCAGTGCTTGGGGTGCTGGGTGCTCAGTGCTCAGGGTGCTGGGTGCTCAGTGCTCGGGGTGCTGGTTGCTCAGTACTCGGGGTGCTCAGTGCTCAGTACTCAGGGTGCTGTGTGCTCAGTACTCAGGGTGCTGGGTGCTCCGTGCTCAGGGTGCTGTGTGCTCAGTACTCAGGTTGCTGGGTGCTCAGTACTCAGGGTGCTGGGTGCTCAGTGCTCAGGGTGCTGTGTGCTTAGTGCTCGGGGTGCTCGGTGCTCAGTACTCAGGGTGCTCAGTGCTCAGGGTGCTGGGTGCTCAGTGCTCGGGGTGCTGGGTACTCAGTGCTCAGTACACAGGGTGCTGAGTGCTCAGTGCTCGGGGTGCTGGGTGCTCAGTGCTCAGTACTCAGGGTGCTGGGTGCTCAGTGCTCAGGGTGCTGGGTGCTCAGTACTCAGGGTGCTGGGTGCTCAGTGCTCAGGGTGCTGGGTGCTCAGTACTCAGGGTGCTGGGTCCTCAGTGCTCAGGGTGCTGGGTGCTCAGTGCTCGGGGTGCTCAGTACTCAGGGTGCTGTGTGTTCAGTGCTCAGGGTACTGGGTGCTCAGTACTCAGGGTGCTCGGTGCTTAGTACTCAGGGTGCTGGGTGCTCAGTACTCCGGGTGCTGGGTGCTCAGTGCTCGGGGTGCTCGGTGCTCAGTGCTCAGGGTGCTGGGTGCTCAGTACTCAGGGTGCTCATTGCTCAGGGTGATGGGTGCTCAGTACTCAGGGTGCTGGGTGCTCAGTACTCAGGGTGCTCAGTGCTCAGTACTCAGGGTGCTCAGTGCTCAGTCCTCAGGGTGCTCAGTGCTCAGGGTGCTGGGTGCTCAGTGCTCGGGGTGCTGGGTGCTCAGTGCTCACGGTGCTGTGTGCTCAGTACTCAGGGTGCTCAGTACTCAGGGTGCTGGGTGCTCAGTGCTCAGGGTGCTGGGTGCTCAGTGCTCAGGGTGCTCGGTGCTCAGTGCTCAGGTTGCTGGGTGCTCAATACTCAGGGTGCTGGGTGCTCAGTACTCAGGGTGCTCAGTGCTCAGTACTCAGGGTGCTCAGTGCTCAGGGTGCTGGGTGCTCAGTTCTCAGGGTGCTCGGTGCTCAGTGCTCAGGGTGCTGGGTGCTCAGTACTCAGGATGCTGGGTGCTCAGTGCTCAGGGTGCTGGGTGCTCAGTGCTCAGGGTGCTCGGTTCTTAGTACTCATGGTGCTCGGTGCTCGGGGTGCTGGGGGCTCAGTAATCAGGGTGCTGGGTGCTCAGTGCTCAGGGTGCTGGGTGCTCAGTGCTCAGGGTGCTCGGTTCTTAGTACTCATGGTGCTCAGTGCTCGGGGTGCTGGGGGCTCAGTAATCAGGGTGCTGGGTGCTCAGTGCTCAGGGTGCTGGGTGCTCAGTGCTCAGGGTGCTCGGTTCTTAGTACTCATGGTGCTCGGTGCTCGGGGTGCTGGGTGCTCAGTGCTCGGTGTGCTGGGTGCTCAGTGCTCGGGGTGCTGGGTGCTCAGTACGTTGGGTGCTCAGTACTCAGGGTGCTGGGTGCTCAGTGCTCGGTGTGCTCGGTGCTCAGTACGTTGGGTGCTCAGTACTCAGGGTGCTGGGTGCTCAGTGCTCAGGGTGATCGGTGATCAGTACTCAGCGTGCACAGTAATAAGGGAGCTGGGTGCTAAGTATTCAGGGTGCTCAGTGCTCGGGGTGCTGGGTGCTCAGTACTCAGGGTGCTGGGTGCTCAGTACTCAGGGTGCTGGGTGCTCATTCTCGGGGTGCTGGGTGCTCAGTGCTCGGGGTGCTGGGTGCTCAGGACTCGGGGTGCTGGGTGCTCAGTGCTCAGCATGCTGGGTGCTCACTACTCAGGGTGCTCGGTTCTCAGTATTCAGGGTGCTGGGAGCTCATTCTCGGGGTGCTGGGTGCTCAGTGCTCAGGGTCCTCGGTGCTCAGTACTCAGGGTGCTCAATACACAGCGTGCTTTGTGCTCAGTGCTCAGGGTGCTTGGTGCTCAGTACTCAGGTTGCTGAGTGCTCAGTACTCACGGTGCTGGGTGCTCAGTACTCAGGGTGCTCAGTACTCAGTACTCAGGGTGCTGGGTGCTCAGTAATTGGGGTGCTGGGTGCTCAGTGCTCAGGGTGCTGGGTGCTCAGTGCTCCGGGTGCTGGGTGCTCAGTACTCGGGGTGCTCGGTGCTCAGTACTCAGGGTGCTGGGTGCTCAGTACTCAGGGTGCTGGGTGCTCAGTGCTCAGGGTGCTGTGTGCTCAGTACTCAGGTTGCTTGGTGCTCAGTACTCAGGGTGCTGGGTGCTCAGTGCTCAGGGTGCTGGGTGCTTAGTGCTCGGGGTGCTCGGTGCTCATTACTCAGGGTGCTCAGTGCTCAGTACTCAGCGTGCTGGGTGCTCAGTGCTCAGTACTCAGCGTGCTGGGTGCTCATTGCTCAGGGTGCTGGGTGCTCAGTACTCAGGGTGCTGGGTGCTTAGTACTCAGGGTGCTCGGTCCTCAGTGCTCAGGGTGCTGGGTGCTCAGTACTCAGGGTGCTGGGTGCTCAGTGGTCAGGGTGCTCAGTGCTCAGCAGTCAGGGTGCTCGGTGCTCAGTGCTCAGGGTGCTCAGTGCTCAGTACTCAGGGTGCTCAGTGCTCTGGGTGCTGGGTGCTCAGTGCTCAGGGTGCTGGGTGCTCAGTGCTCAGGGTGCTGGGTGCTCAGTACTCATTGTGCTCAGTGCTCAGGGTGCTGGGTGCTCAGTGCTCGGGGTGCTGGGTACTCAGTGCTCAGTACACAGGGTGCTGAGTGCTCAGTGTTCGGGGTGCTGGGTGCTCAGTGCTCAGTACTCAGGGTGCTGGGTGCTCAGTGCTCAGGGTGCTGGGTGCTCAGTACTCAGGGTGCTGGGTGCTCAGTGCTCAGGGTGCTGGGTGCTCAGTACTCAGGGTGCTGGGTCCTCAGTGCTCAGGGTGCTGGGTGCTCAGTGCTCGGGGTGCTCAGTACTCAGGGTGATGTGTGTTCAGTGCTCAGGGTACTGGGTGCTCAGTACTCAGGGTGCTCGGTGCTTAGTACTCAGGGTGCTGGGTGCTCAGTACTCCGGGTGCTGGGTGCTCAGTGCTCGGGGTGCTCGGTGCTCAGTGCTCAGGGTGCTGGGTGCTCAGTACTCAGGGTGCTCATTGCTCAGGGTGCTGGGTGCTCAGTACACAGGGTGCTGGGTGCTCAGTACTCAGGGTGCTCAGTGCTCAGTACTCAGGGTGCTCAGTGCTCAGTACTCAGGGTGCTCAGTGCTCAGGGTGCTGGGTGCTCAGTGCTCGGATTGCTGGGTGCTCAGTGCTCACGGTGCTGTGTGCTCAGTACTCAGGGTGCTCAGTACTCAGGGTGCTGGGTGCTCAGTGCTCGGGGTGCTGGGTACTCAGTCCTCAGGGTGCTGGGTGCTCAGTGCTCAGGGTGCTCGGTGCTCAGTGCTCAGGGTGCTGGGTGCTCAGTACTCAGGGTGCTCGGTGCTCAGTACTCAGGGTGCTGGGTGCTCAGTGCTCTGGGTGCTGGGTGCTCAGTACTCAGGGTGCTGGGTGCTCGGTGCTCAGTACACTGGGTGCCCAGTACTCAGGGTGCTGGGTGCTCAGTACTCAGGGTGCTCGGTGCTTGGGGTGCTGGGTGCTCAGTTCTCAGGGTGCTCAGTGCTTGGGGTGCAGGGTGCTCAGTACTCAGGGTGCTGGTTGCTCAGTGCTCAGGGTGCTGGGTGCTGAGTACTCAGGGTGCTGGGTGCTCAGTACTCAGGGTGCTGGGTGCTCAGTGCTCGGGGTGCTGGGTGCTCAGTGCTCGGGTTGCTGGGTGCTCAGTGCTCGGGGTGCTGGGTGCTCAGTGCTCGGGGTGCTGGGTGCTCAGTGCTCAGCGTGCTGGGTGCTCAGTACTCAGGGTGCTCGTTTCTCAGTACTCAGGGTGCTGGGTGCTCATTCTCGGGGTGCTGGGTGCTCAGTGCTCAGGGTGCTTGGTGCTCAGTGCTCGGGGTGCTCGGTGCTCAGTACTCAGTGTGCTGGGTCCTCAGTGCTCGGGGTGCTCTGTGCTCAGTGCTCAGGGTGCTGGGTGCTCAGTACTCGGGGTGCTCGGTGCTCAGTACTCAGGGTGCTGGGTGCTCAGTACTCAGGGTGCTGGGTGCTCAGTACTCAGGGTGCTCGGTGCTCAGTACTCAGGGTGCTGGGTGCTCAGTGCTCAGGTGCTGGGTGCTAAGTACTCAGGGTGCTGGATGCTCAGTACTCAGGGTGCTGGGTGCTCAGTGCTCAGGGTGCTGGGTGCTCAGTACTCAGGGTGCTGGGTGCTCAGCACTCAGGGTGCTCAGTACTCAGGGTGCTGGGTGCTCAGTGCTCGGGGTGCTGGGTGCTCTGTACTCAGGGTGCTCAGTACTCAGGGTGCTGGGTGCTCAGAACTCAGGGTGCTGGGTGCTCAGTACTCAGGGTGCTGGGTGCTCAGTACTCAGGGTGCTGGGTGCTCAGTACTCAGGGTGCTGGGTGCTCAGTGCTCGGGGTGCTGGGTGCTCATTAATCAGGGTACTGGGTGCTCAGTACTCAGGGTGCTCAGTGCTTGGGGTGCTGGGTGCTCAGTACTCAGGGTGCTCAGTGCTTGGGATGCTGGGTGCTCAGTACTCAGGGTGCTGGATGCTCAGTGCTCAGGGTGCTGGGTGCTGAGTACTCAGGGTGCTGGGTGCTCAGTACTCAGTGTGCTGGGTGCTCAGTGCTCGGGATGCTGGGTGCTCAGTGCTCGGGGTGCTGAGTGCTCAGTGCTCGGGGTGCTGGGTGCTCAGTGCTCAGGGTGCTGGTTGCTCAGTGCTCGGGGTGCTGGGTGCTCAGTGCTCGGGGTGCCCGGTGCTCAGTGCTCGGGGTGCTGGGTACTCAGTACTCGGGGTGCTCAGTGCTCAGTACTCAGGGTGCTGGGTGCTCAGTGCTCAGGGTGCTGGGTGCTCAGTGCTCGGGGTGCTGGGTGCTCGGTGCTCAGGTTGCTGGGTGCTCAGTACTCGGGGTGGTGGGTGCTCAGTACTCAGGGGGCTGGGTGCTCATTGCTCGGGGTGCTGGGTGCTCAGTGCTCCGGGTGCTGGGTGCTCAGTGCTCGGGGTGCTGGGTGCTCAGTGCTCAGGGTGCTGGGTGCTCAGTGCTCGGGGTGCTCGGTGCTCAGTACTCAGGGTTCTGTGTGCTCAGTGCTCAGGGTGCTCGGTGCTCAGTACTCAGTGTGATGGGTGCTCAGTACACGGTGTGCTCGGTGCTCAGTACGTTGGGTGCTCAGTACTCAGGGTGCTGGGTGCTCAGTGCTCAGGGTGATCGGTGATCAGTACTCAGCGTGCACAGTAATCAGGGAGCTGGGTGCTCAGTATTCAGGGTGCTCAGTGCTCGGGGTGCTGGGTGCTCAGTGCTCGGGGTGCTGGGTGCTCAGTGCACAGGGTCCTCGGTGCTCAGTACTCAGGGTGCTCAGTACTCAGCGTGCTTTGTGCTCAGTGCTCAGGGTGCTGGGTGCTCAGTACTCAGGGTACTGAGTGCTCAGTACTCACGGTGCTGGGTGCTCAGTACTCAGGGTGCTCAGTACTCAGTACTCAGGGTGCTGGGTGCTCAGTGCTTGGGGTGCTGGGTGCTCAGTGCTCAGGGTGCTGGGTGCTCAGTGCTCGGGGTGCTGGTTGCTCAGTACTCGGGGTGCTCAGTGCTCAGTACTCAGGGTGCTGGGTGCTCAGTACTCAGGGTGCTGGGTGCTCCGTGCTCAGGGTGCTGTGTGCTCAGTACTCAGGTTGCTGGGTGCTCAGTACTCAGGGTGCTGGGTGCTCAGTGATCAGGGTGCTGGGTGCTCAGTGCTCAGGGTGCTCGGTGCTCAGTACTCAGACTGCTCAGTGCTCAGTACTCAGCGTGCTGGGTGCTCAGTGATCAGGGTGCTGGGTGCTCAGTACTCAGGGTGCTGGGTGCTCAGTGGTCGGGGTGCTCAGTGCTCAGCACTCAGGGTGCTCGGTGCTCAGTGCTCAGGGTGCTCAGTGCTCAGTACTCAGGGTGCTCAGTGCTCTGGGTGCTGGGTGCTCAGTGCTCAGGGTGCTGGGTGCTCAGTGCTCAGGGTGCTGGGTGCTCAGTACTCAGGGTGCTCAGTGCTCAGGGTGCTGGGTGCTCAGTGCTCGGGGTGCTGGGTACTCAGTGCTCAGTACACAGGGTGCTGAGTGCTCAGTGCTCGGGGTGCTGGGTGCTCAGTGCTCAGTACTCAGGGTGCTGGGTGCTCAGTGCTCAGGGTGCTGGGTGCTCAGTACTCAGGGTGCTGGGTGCTCAGTGCTCAGGGTGCTGGGTGCTCAGTACTCAGGGTGCTGGGTCCTCAGTGCTCAGGGTGCTGGGTGCTCAGTGCTCGGGGTGCTCAGTACTCAGGGTGCTGTGTGTTCAGTGCTCAGGGTACTGGGTGCTCAGTACTCAGGGTGCTCGGTGCTTAGTACTCAGGGTGCTGGGTGCTCAGTACTCCGGGTGCTGGGTGCTCAGTGCTCGGGGTGCTCGGTGCTCATTGCTCAGGGTGATGGGTGCTCAGTACTCAGGGTGCTGGCTGCTCAGTACTCAGGGTGCTCAGTGCTCAGTACTCAGGGTGCTCAGTGCTCAGTCCTCAGGGTGCTCAGTGCTCAGGGTGCTGGGTGCTCAGTGCTCGGGGTGCTGGGTGCTCAGTGCTCACGGTGCTGTGTGCTCAGTACTCAGGGTGCTCAGTACTCAGGGTGCTGGGTGCTCAGTGCTCAGGGTGCTGGGTGCTCAGTGCTCAGGGTGCTCGGTGCTCAGTGCTCAGGTTGCTGGGTGCTCAATACTCAGGGTGCTGGGTGCTCAGTACTCAGGGTGCTCAGTGCTCAGTACTCAGGGTGCTCAGTGCTCAGGGTGCTGGGTGCTCAGTTCTCAGGGTGCTCGGTGCTCAGTGCTCAGGGTGCTGGGTGCTCAGTACTCAGGATGCTGGGTGCTCAGTGCTCAGGGTGCTGGGTGCTCAGTGCTCAGGGTGCTCGGTTCTTAGTACTCATGGTGCTCGGTGCTCGGGGTGCTGGGGGCTCAGTAATCAGGGTGCTGGGTGCTCAGTGCTCAGGGTGCTGGGTGCTCAGTGCTCAGGGTGCTCGGTTCTTAGTACTCATGGTGCTCATTGCTCGGGGTGCTGGGGGCTCAGTAATCAGGGTGCTGGGTGCTCAGTGCTCAGGGTGCTGGGTGCTCAGTGCTCAGGGTGCTCGGTTCTTAGTACTCATGGTGCTCGGTGCTCGGGGTGCTGGGTGCTCAGTGCTCGGTGTGCTGGGTGCTCAGTGCTCGGGGTGCTGGGTGCTCTGTACGTTGGGTGCTCAGTACTCAGAGTGCTGGGTGCTCAGTGCTCGGTGTGCTCGGTGCTCAGTACGTTGGGTGCTCAGTACTCAGGGTGCTGGGTGCTCAGTGCTCAGGGTGATCGGTGATCAGTACTCAGCGTGCACAGTAATAAGGGAGCTGGGTGCTAAGTATTCAGGGTGCTCAGTGCTCGGGGTGCTGGGTGCTCAGTACTCAGGGTGCTGGGTGCTCAGTACTCAGGGTGCTGGGTGCTCATTCTCGGGGTGCTGGGTGCTCAGTGCTCGGGGTGCTGGGTGCTCAGGACTCGGGGTGCTGGGTGCTCAGTGCTCAGCATGCTGGGTGCTCAGTACTCAGGGTGCTCGGTTCTCAGTATTCAGGGTGCTGGGTGCTCATTCTCGGGGTGCTGGGTGCTCAGTGCTCAGGGTCCTCGGTGCTCAGTACTCAGGGTGCTCAATACACAGCGTGCTTTGTGCTCAGTGCTCAGGGTGCTGGGTGCTCAGTACTCAGGTTGCTGAGTGCTCAGTACTCATGGTGCTGGGTGCTCAGTACTCAGGGTGCTCAGTACTCAGTACTCAGGGTGCTGGGTGCTCAGTAATTGGGGTGCTGGGTGCTCAGTGCTCAGGGTGCTGGGTGCTCAGTGCTCCGGGTGCTGGGTGCTCAGTACTCGGGGTGCTCGGTGCTCAGTACTCAGGGTGCTGGGTGCTCAGTACTCAGGGTGCTGGGTGCTCAGTGCTCAGGGTGCTGTGTGCTCAGTACTCAGGTTGCTTGGTGCTCAGTACTCAGGGTGCTGGGTGCTCAGTGCTCAGGGTGCTGGGTGCTTAGTGCTCGGGGTGCTCGGTGCTCATTACTCAGGGTGCTCAGTGCTCAGTACTCAGCGTGCTGGGTGCTCAGTGCTCAGTACTCAGCGTGCTGGGTGCTCATTGCTCAGGGTGCTGGGTGCTCAGTACTCAGGGTGCTGGGTGCTTAGTACTCAGGGTGCTCGGTCCTCAGTGCTCAGGGTGCTGGGTGCTCAGTACTCAGGGTGCTGGGTGCTCAGTGGTCAGGGTGCTCAGTGCTCAGCACTCAGGGTGCTCGGTGCTCAGTGCTCAGGGTGCTCAGTGCTCAGTACTCAGGGTGCTCAGTGCTCTGGGTGCTGGGTGCTCAGTGCTCAGGGTGCTGGGTGCTCAGTGCTCAGGGTGCTGGGTGCTCAGTACTCATTGTGCTCAGTGCTCAGGGTGCTGGGTGCTCAGTGCTCGGGGTGCTGGGTACTCAGTGCTCAGTACACAGGGTGCTGAGTGCTCAGTGTTCGGGGTGCTGGGTGCTCAGTGCTCAGTACTCAGGGTGCTGGGTGCTTATTGCTCAGGGTGCTGGGTGCTCAGTACTCAGGGTGCTGGGTGCTCAGTGCTCAGGGTGCTGGGTGCTCAGTACTCAGGGTGCTGGGTCCTCAGTGCTCAGGGTGCTGGGTGCTCAGTGCTCGGGGTGCTCAGTACTCAGGGTGATGTGTGTTCAGTGCTCAGGGTACTGGGTGCTCAGTACTCAGGGTGCTCGGTGCTTAGTACTCAGGGTGGTGGGTGCTCAGTACTCCGGGTGCTGGGTGCTCAGTGCTCGGGGTGCTCGGTGCTCAGTGCTCAGGGTGCTGGGTGCTCAGTACTCAGGGTGCTCATTGCTCAGGGTGCTGGGTGTTCAGTACTCAGGGTGCTGGGTGCTCAGTACTCAGGGTGCTCAGTGCTCAGTACTCAGGGTGCTCAGTGCTCAGTACTCAGGGTGCTCTGTGCTCAGGGTGCTGGGTGCTCAGTGCTCGGATTGCTGGGTGCTCAGTGCTCACGGTGCTGTGTGCTCAGTACTCAGGGTGCTCAGTACTCAGGGTGCTGGGTGCTCAGTGCTCGGGGTGCTGGGTACTCAGTCCTCAGGGTGCTGGGTGCTCAGTGCTCAGGGTGCTCGGTGCTCAGTGCTCAGGGTGCTGGGTGCTCAGTACTCAGGGTGCTCGGTGCTCAGTACTCAGGGTGCTGGGTGCTCAGTGCTCTGGGTGCTGGGTGCTCAGTACTCAGGGTGCTGGGTGCTCGGTGCTCAGTACACTGGGTGCCCAGTACTCAGGGTGCTGGGTGCTCAGTACTCAGGGTGCTCGGTGCTTGGGGTGCTGGGTGCTCAGTTCTCAGGGTGCTCAGTGCTTGGGGTGCAGGGTGCTCAGTACTCAGGGTGCTGGTTGCTCAGTGCTCAGGGTGCTGGGTGCTGAGTACTCAGGGTGCTGGGTGCTCAGTACTCAGGGTGCTGGGTGCTCAGTGCTCGGGGTGCTGGGTGCTCAGTGCTCGGGTTGCTGGGTGCTCAGTGCTCGGGGTGCTGGGTGCTCAGTGCTCGGGGTGCTGGGTGCTCAGTGCTCAGGGTGCTGGGTGCTCATTTCTCGGGTGCTGTATGCTCAGTGCGCGGTGTGCTCGGTGCTCAGTGCTCGGGGTGGTGGGTGCTCAGTACTCGGGGTGCTCAGTGCTCAGTACTCAGGGTGCTGGGTACTCAGTACTCAGGGTGCTGGGTGCTCATTGCTCGGGGTGCTGGGTCCTCAGTGCTACGGGTGCTGGGTGCTCAGTGCTCGGGGTGCTGGGTGCTCAGTGCTCGGGGCGCTGGGTGCTCAGTGCTCGGGGTGCTCGGTGCTCAGTACTCAGGGTGCTGGGTGCTCAGTGCTCAGGGTGCTCGGTGCTCAGTACTCAGGGTGCTGGGTGCTCAGTGCTCAGTGTGCTCGGTGCTCAGTACGTTGGGTGCTCAGTACTCAGGGTGTTGGGTGCTCAGTGCTCAGGGAGATCGGTGCTCAGTACTCACGGTGCTCAGTACTCAGGGTGCTGGGTGCTCAGGGCTCGGGGTGCTGGGAGCTCAGTACTCAGGGTGCTGGGTGCTCAGTGCTCGGGGTGCTGGGTGCTGAGTGCTCAGGGTGCTGGGTGCTCAGTACTCGGGGTGCTCGGTGCTCAGTACTCAGGGTGCTGGGTGCTCACTACTCAGGGTGCTGGGTGCTCAGTGATCAGGGTGCTCTCTGCTCAGTACTCAGGGTGCTGGGTGCTCAGTGCTCAGGGTGCTGGGCGCTCAGTACTCAGGGTGCTGGGTGCTCAGTGCTCAGGGTGATCGGTGCTCAGTCCTCAGGGTGCTCAGTACTCAGGGTGCTGGGTGCTCAGTGCTCAGGTTGCTCAGTACTCAGGGTGCTGGGTACTCAGTACTCAGGGTGCTGTGTGCTCAGTGCTCGGGGTGCTGGGTGCTCAGTACTCAGGGTGCTGGGTGCTCAGTGCTCAGGGTGCTGGGTGCTCAGTACTCAGGGTGCTGGGTGCTCAGTACTCAGGGTGCTCAGTGCTCGGGGTGCTGGGTGCTCAGTGCTCGGGGTGCTCGGTGCTCAGTGCTCGGGGTGCTGGGTACTCAGTACTCGGGGTGCTCAGTGCTCAGTACTCAGGGTGCTGGGTGCTCAGTGCACAGGGTGCTGGGTGCTCAGTGCTCGGGGTGCTGGGTGCTCGGTGCTCAGGTTGCTGGGTGCTCAGTACTCGGGGTGGTGGGTGCTCAGTACTCAGGGTGCTGGGTGCTCATTGCTCGGGGTGCTGGGTGCTCAGTGCTCCGGGTGCTGGGTGCTCAGTGCTTGGGGTGCTGGGTGCTCAGTGCTCAGGGTGCTGGGTGCTCAGTGCTCGGGGTGCTCGGTGCTCAGTACTCAGGGTTCTGTGTGCTCAGTGCTCAGGGTGCTCGGTGCTCAGTACTCAGGGTGCTGGGTGCTCAGTGCTCGGTGTCCTCGGTGCTCAGTACTCAGGGTGCTCAGTGCTCAGTACTCAGCGTGCTGGGTGCTCAGTGCTCAGTACTCATCGTGCTGGGTGCTCAGTGCTCAGGGTGCTGGGTGCTCAGTACTCAGGGTGCTGGGTGCTTAGTACTCAGGGTGCTCGGTCCTCAGTGCTCAGGGTGCTCAGTGCTCAGTACTCAGCGTGCTGGGTGCTCAGTGCTCAGTACTCATCGTGCTGGGTGCTCAGTGCTCAGGGTGCTGGGTGCTCAGTACACAGGGTGCTGGGTGCTTAGTACTCAGGGTGCTCGGTCCTCAGTGCTCAGGGTGCTGGGTGCTCAGTACTCAGGGTGCTGGGTGCTCAGTGGTCAGGGTGCTCAGTGCTCAGCACTCAGGGTGCTCGGTGCTCAGTGCTCAGGGTGCTCAGTGCTCAGTACTCAGGGTGCTCAGTGCTCTGGGTGCTGGGTGCTCAGTGCTCAGGGTGCTGGGTGCTCAGTGCTCAGGGTGCTGGGTGCTCAGTACTCAGGGTGCTCAGTGCTCAGGGTGCTGGGTGCTCAGTGCTCGGGGTGCTGGGTACTCAGTGCTCAGTACACAGGGTGCTGAGTGCTCAGTGCTCAGGGTGCTGGGTGCTCAGTACTCAGGGTGCTGGGTGCTCAGTGCTCAGGGTGCTGGGTGCTCAGTACTCAGGGTGCTCAGTGCTCAGGGTGCTGGGTGCTCAGTGCTCGGGGTGCTGGGTGCTCAGTGCTCAGTACTCAGGGTGCTGGGTGCTCAGTGCTCAGGGTGCTGGGTGCTCAGTACTCAGGGTGCTGGGTGCTCAGTGCTCAGGGTGCTGGGTGCTCAGTACTCAGGGTGCTGGGTCCTCAGTGCTCAGGGTGCTGGGTGCTCAGTGCTCGGGGTGCTCAGTACTCAGGGTGCTGTGTGTTCAGTGCTCAGGGTACTGGGTGCTCAGTACTCAGGGTGCTCGGTGCTTAGTACTCAGGGTGCTGGGTGCTCAGTACTCCGGGTGCTGGGTGCTCAGTGCTCGGGGTGCTCGGTGCTCAGTGCTCAGGGTGCTGGGTGCTCAGTACTCAGGGTGCTCATTGCTCAGGGTGCTGGGTGCTCAGTACTCAGGGTGCTGGGTGCTCAGTACTCAGGGTGCTCAGTGCTCAGTACTCAGGGTGCTCAGTGCTCAGTACTCAGGGTGCTCAGTGCTCAGGGTGCTGGGTGCTCAGTGCTCGGGGTGCTGGGTGCTCAGTGCTCACGGTGCTGTGTGCTCAGTACTCAGGGTGCTCAGTACTCAGGGTGCTGGGTGCTCAGTGCTCAGGGTGCTGGGTGCTCAGTGCTCAGGGTGCTGGGTGCTCAGTGCTCAGGGTGCTCGGTGCTCAGTGCTCAGGTTGCTGGGTGCTCAATACTCAGGGTGCTGGGTGCTCAGTACTCAGGGTGCTCAGTGCTCAGTACTCAGGGTGCTCAGTGCTCATGGTGCTGGGTGCTCAGTGCTCGGGGTGCTGGGTACTCAGTCCTCAGGGTGCTGGGTGCTCAGGTCTCAGGGTGCTGGGTGCTCGGTGCTCAGTACACTGGGTGCTCAGTACTCAGGGTGCTGGGTGCTCAGTACTCAGGGTGCTCGATGCTTGGGGTGCTGGGTGCTCAGTTCTCAGGGTGCTCAGTGCTTGGGGTGCAGGCTGCTCAGTACTCAGGGTGCTGGTTGCTCAGTGCTCAGGGTGCTGGGTGCTGAGTACTCAGGGTGCTGGGTGCTCAGTACTCAGGGTGCTGGGTGCTCAGTGCTCGGGGTGCTGGGTCCTCAGTGCTACGGGTGCAGGGTGCTCAGTGCTCGGGGTGCTGGGTGCTCAGTGCTCGGGGCGCTGGGTGCTCAGTGCTCGGGGTGCTCGGTGCTCAGTACTCAGGGTGCTGGGTGCTCAGTGCTCAGGGTGCTCGGTGCTCAGTACTCAGGGTGCTGGGTGCTCAGTGCTCAGTGTGCTCGGTGCTCAGTACGTTGGGTGCTCAGTACTCAGGGTGTTGGGTGCTCAGTGCTCAGGGTGATCGGTGCTCAGTCCTCAGGGTGCTCAGTGCTCAGGGCGCTGGGTGCTCAGTGCTCGGGGTGCTGGGTGCTGAGTGCTCAGGGTGCTGGGTGCTCAGTACTCGGGGTGCTCGGTGCTCAGTACTCAGGGTGCTGGGTGCTCACTACTCAGGGTGCTGGGTGCTCAGTGATCAGGGTGCTCTCTGTTCAGTACTCAGGGTGCTGGGTGCTCAGTGCTCAGGGTGCTGGGTGCTCAGTACTCAGGGTGCTGGGTGCTCAGTGCTCAGGGTGATCGGTGCTCAGTCCTCAGGGTGCTCAGTACTCAGGGTGCTGGGTGCTCAGTGCTCAGGTTGCTCAGTACTCAGGGTGCTGAGTACTCAGTACTCAGGGTGCTGTGTGCTCAGTGCTCGGGGTGCTGGGTGCTCAGTACTCAGGGTGCTGGGTGCTCAGTGCTCAGGGTGCTGGGTGCTCAGTACTCAGGGTGCTCGGTGCTCAGTACTCAGGGTGCTCAGTGCTCAGGGAGCTCGGTGCTCAGTACTCAGGGTGCTGGGTGCTCAGTACTCAGTGCTCGGGGTCCTGGGTGCTCAGCGCTCTGGGTGCTTAGTGCACAGTACTCAGGGTGCTGGGTGCTCAGTATTCAGGGTGCTCAGTGCTCGGGGTGCTGGGTGCTCATTACTCAGGATGCTGGGTGCTCAGTACTCAGGGTGCTGGGTGCTCATTCTCGTGGTGCTGGGTGCTCAGTGCTCGGGGTGCTGGGTGCTCAGTACTCGGGGTGCTGGGTGCTCAGTGCTCAGCGTGCTGGGTGCTCAGTACTCAGGGTGCTCGTTTCTCAGTACTCAGGGTGCTGGGTGCTCATTCTCGGGGTTCTGGGTGCTCAGTGCTCAGGGTGCTGGGTTCTCAGTGCTCAGGGTCCTCGGTGCTCAGTACTCAGGGTGCTCAGTACTCAGCGTGCTTTGTGCTCAGTGCTCAGGGTGCTGGGTGCTCAGTACTCAGGGTGCTGGGTGCTCAGTACTCAGGGTGCTGGGTGCTCAGTACTCAGTGTGGTGGGTGCTCAGTGCTTAGGGTGCTGAGTGCTCAGTACTCAGGGTGCTGGGTGCTCAGTGCTCAGGGTGCTGGGTGCTCAGTGCTCGGGGTGCTCGGTGCTCAGTACTCAGGGTGCTGGGTCCTCAGTGCTCGGGGTGCTGGGTGCTCAGTGCTCAGGGTTCTGGGTGCTCAGTACTCGGGGTGCTCGGTGCTCAGTACTCAGGGTGCTGGGTGCTCAGTACTCAGGGTGCTGGGTGCTCAGTACTCAGGGTGCTCGGTGCTCAGTACTCAGGGTGCTGGGTGCTCAGTGCTCAGGTGCTGGGTGCTAAGTACTCAGGGTGCTGGGTGCTCAGTACTCAGGGTGCTGGGTCCTTAGTGCTCAGGGTGCTGGGTGCTCAGCACTCAGGGTGCTCAGTACCCAGGGTGCTGGGTGCTCAGTGCTCGGGGTGCTGGGTGCTCTGTACTCAGGGTGCTCAGTACTCAGGGTGCTGGGTGCTCAGAACTCAGGGTGCTGGGTGCTCAGTACTCAGGGTGCTGGGTGCTCAGTACTCAGGGTGCTGGGTGCTCAGTACTCAGGGTGCTGGGTGCTCAGTGCTCGGGGTGCTGGGTGCTCATTAATCAGGGTACTGGGTGCTCAGTACTCAGGGAGCTCAGTGCTTGGGGTGCTGGGTGCTCAGTACTCAGGGTGCTCAGTGCTTGGGATGCTGGGTGCTCAGTACTCAGGGTGCTGGATGCTCAGTGCTCAGGGTGCTGGGTGCTGAGTACTCAGGGTGCTGGGTGCTCAGTACTCAGTGTGCTGGGTGCTCAGTGCTCGGGATGCTGGGTGCTCAGTGCTCGGGGTGCTGAGTGCTCAGTGCTCGGGGTGCTGGGTGCTCAGTGCTCAGGGTGCTGGGTGCTCAGTGCTCGGGGTGCTGGGTGCTCAGTGCTCGGGGTGCCCGGTGCTCAGTGCTCGGGGTGCTGGGTACTCAGTACTCGGGGTGCTCAGTGCTCAGTACTCAGGGTGCTGGGTGCTCAGTGCTCAGGGTGCTGGGTGCTCAGTACTCAGCGTGCTCAGTGCTCAGTACTCAGCGTGCTGGGTGCTCAGTGCTCAGGGTGCTCGGTGCTCAGTACTCAGACTGCTCAGTGCTCAGTACTCAGCGTGCTGGGTGCTCAGTGATCAGGATGCTGGGTGCTCAGTACTCAGGGTGCTGGGTGCTCAGTGGTCGGGGTGCTCAGTGCTCAGCACTCAGGGTGCTCGGTGCTCAGTGCTCAGGGTGCTCAGTGCTCAGTACTCAGGGTGCTCAGTGCTCTGGGTGCTGGGTGCTCAGTGCTCAGGGTGCTGGGTGCTCAGTGCTCAGGGTGCTGGGTGCTCAGTACTCAGGGTGCTCAGTGCTCAGGGTGCTGGGTGCTCAGTACTCGGGGTGCTGGGTACTCAGTGCTCAGTACACAGGGTGCTGAGTGCTCAGTGCTCGGGGTGCTGGGTGCTCAGTGCTCAGTACTCAGGGTGCTGGGTGCTCAGTGCTCAGGGTGCTGGGTGCTCAGTACTCAGGGTGCTGGGTGCTCAGTGCTCAGGGTGCTGGGTGCTCAGTACTCAGGGTGCTGGGTCCTCAGTGCTCAGGGTGCTGGGTGCTCAGTGCTCGGGGTGCTCAGTACTCAGGGTGCTGTGTGTTCAGTGCTCAGGGTACTGGGTGCTCAGTACTCAGGGTGCTCTGTGCTTAGTACTCAGGGTGCTGGGTGCTCAGTACTCCGGGTGCTGGGTGCTCAGTGCTCGGGGTGCTCGGTGCTCAGTGCTCAGGGTGCTGGGTGCTCAGTACTCAGGGTGCTCATTGCTCAGGGTGATGGGTGCTCAGTACTCAGGGTGCTGGGTGCTCAGTACTCAGGGTGCTCAGTGCTCAGTACTCAGGGTGCTCAGTGCTCAGTCCTCAGGGTGCTCAGTGCTCAGGGTGCTGGGTGCTCAGTGCTCGGGGTGCTGGGTGCTCAGTGCTCACGGTGCTGTGTGCTCAGTACTCAGGGTGCTCAGTACTCAGGGTGCTGGGTGCTCAGTGCTCAGGGTGCTGGGTGCTCAGTGCTCAGGGTGCTCGGTGCTCAGTGCTCAGGTTGCTGTGTGCTCAATACTCAGGGTGCTGGGTGCTCAGTACTCAGGGTGCTCAGTGCTCAGTACTGAGGGTGCTCAGTGCTCAGGGTGCTGGGTGCTCAGTTCTCAGGGTGCTCGGTTCTTAGTACTCATGGTGCTCGGTGCTCGGGGTGCTGGGGGCTCAGTAATCAGGGTGCTGGGTGCTCAGTGCTCAGGGTGCTGGGTGCTCAGTGCTCAGGGTGCTCGGTTCTTAGTACTCATGGTGCTCAGTGCTCGGGGTGCTGGGGGCTCAGTAATCAGGGTGCTGGGTGCTCAGTGCTCAGGGTGCTGGGTGCTCAGTGCTCAGGGTGCTCGGTGCTCAGTACTCAGGGTGCTGGGTGCTCAGTGCTCTGGGTGCTGGGTGCTCAGTACTCAGGGTGCTGGGTGCTCGGTGCTCAGTACACTGGGTGCCCAGTACTCAGGGTGCTGGGTGCTCAGTACTCAGGGTGCTCGGTGCTTGGGGTGCTGGGTGCTCAGTTCTCAGGGTGCTCAGTGCTTGGGGTGCAGGGTGCTCAGTACTCAGGGTGCTGGTTGCTCAGTGCTCAGGGTGCTGGGTGCTGAGTACTCAGGGTGCTGGGTGCTCAGTACTCAGGGTGCTGGGTGCTCAGTGCTCGGGGTGCTGGGTGCTCAGTGCTCGGGTTGCTGGGTGCTCAGTGCTCGGGGTGCTGGGTGCTCAGTGCTCGGGGTGCTGGGTGCTCAGTGCTCAGGGTGCTGGGTGCTCATTTCTCGGGTGCTGTATGCTCAGTGCGCGGTGTGCTCGGTGCTCAGTGCTCGGGGTGGTGGGTGCTCAGTACTCGGGGTGCTCAGTGCTCAGTACTCAGGGTGCTGGGTACTCAGTACTCAGGGTGCTGGGTGCTCATTGCTCGGGGTGCTGGGTCCTCAGTGCTACGGGTGCTGGGTGCTCAGT
The DNA here is from genome assembly GCF_018167655.1 of Microtus oregoni. NCBI lineage: Eukaryota > Metazoa > Chordata > Mammalia > Rodentia > Cricetidae > Microtus > Microtus oregoni. Next base: position 8,798,851 of record NW_024543811.1, on the reverse strand, counting down.
GCTCGGGGTGCTGGGTGCTCAGTGCTCGGGGCGCTGGGTGCTCAGTGCTCGGGGTGCTCGGTGCTCAGTACTCAGGGTGCTGGGTGCTCAGTGCTCAGGGTGCTCGGTGCTCAGTACTCAGGGTGCTGGGTGCTCAGTGCTCAGTGTGCTCGGTGCTCAGTACGTTGGGTGCTCAGTACTCAGGGTGTTGGGTGCTCAGTGCTCAGGGAGATCGGTGCTCAGTACTCACGGTGCTCAGTACTCAGGGTGCTGGGTGCTCAGGGCTCGGGGTGCTGGGAGCTCAGTACTCAGGGTGCTGGGTGCTCAGTGCTCGGGGTGCTGGGTGCTGAGTGCTCAGGGTGCTGGGTGCTCAGTACTCGGGGTGCTCGGTGCTCAGTACTCAGGGTGCTGGGTGCTCACTACTCAGGGTGCTGGGTGCTCAGTGATCAGGGTGCTCTCTGCTCAGTACTCAGGGTGCTGGGTGCTCAGTGCTCAGGGTGCTGGGCGCTCAGTACTCAGGGTGCTGGGTGCTCAGTGCTCAGGGTGATCGGTGCTCAGTCCTCAGGGTGCTCAGTACTCAGGGTGCTGGGTGCTCAGTGCTCAGGTTGCTCAGTACTCAGGGTGCTGGGTACTCAGTACTCAGGGTGCTGTGTGCTCAGTGCTCGGGGTGCTGGGTGCTCAGTACTCAGGGTGCTGGGTGCTCAGTGCTCAGGGTGCTGGGTGCTCAGTACTCAGGGTGCTGGGTGCTCAGTACTCAGGGTGCTCAGTGCTCGGGGTGCTGGGTGCTCAGTGCTCGGGGTGCTCGGTGCTCAGTGCTCGGGGTGCTGGGTACTCAGTACTCGGGGTGCTCAGTGCTCAGTACTCAGGGTGCTGGGTGCTCAGTGCACAGGGTGCTGGGTGCTCAGTGCTCGGGGTGCTGGGTGCTCGGTGCTCAGGTTGCTGGGTGCTCAGTACTCGGGGTGGTGGGTGCTCAGTACTCAGGGTGCTGGGTGCTCATTGCTCGGGGTGCTGGGTGCTCAGTGCTCCGGGTGCTGGGTGCTCAGTGCTTGGGGTGCTGGGTGCTCAGTGCTCAGGGTGCTGGGTGCTCAGTGCTCGGGGTGCTCGGTGCTCAGTACTCAGGGTTCTGTGTGCTCAGTGCTCAGGGTGCTCGGTGCTCAGTACTCAGGGTGCTGGGTGCTCAGTGCTCGGTGTCCTCGGTGCTCAGTACTCAGGGTGCTCAGTGCTCAGTACTCAGCGTGCTGGGTGCTCAGTGCTCAGTACTCATCGTGCTGGGTGCTCAGTGCTCAGGGTGCTGGGTGCTCAGTACTCAGGGTGCTGGGTGCTTAGTACTCAGGGTGCTCGGTCCTCAGTGCTCAGGGTGCTCAGTGCTCAGTACTCAGCGTGCTGGGTGCTCAGTGCTCAGTACTCATCGTGCTGGGTGCTCAGTGCTCAGGGTGCTGGGTGCTCAGTACACAGGGTGCTGGGTGCTTAGTACTCAGGGTGCTCGGTCCTCAGTGCTCAGGGTGCTGGGTGCTCAGTACTCAGGGTGCTGGGTGCTCAGTGGTCAGGGTGCTCAGTGCTCAGCACTCAGGGTGCTCGGTGCTCAGTGCTCAGGGTGCTCAGTGCTCAGTACTCAGGGTGCTCAGTGCTCTGGGTGCTGGGTGCTCAGTGCTCAGGGTGCTGGGTGCTCAGTGCTCAGGGTGCTGGGTGCTCAGTACTCAGGGTGCTCAGTGCTCAGGGTGCTGGGTGCTCAGTGCTCGGGGTGCTGGGTACTCAGTGCTCAGTACACAGGGTGCTGAGTGCTCAGTGCTCAGGGTGCTGGGTGCTCAGTACTCAGGGTGCTGGGTGCTCAGTGCTCAGGGTGCTGGGTGCTCAGTACTCAGGGTGCTCAGTGCTCAGGGTGCTGGGTGCTCAGTGCTCGGGGTGCTGGGTGCTCAGTGCTCAGTACTCAGGGTGCTGGGTGCTCAGTGCTCAGGGTGCTGGGTGCTCAGTACTCAGGGTGCTGGGTGCTCAGTGCTCAGGGTGCTGGGTGCTCAGTACTCAGGGTGCTGGGTCCTCAGTGCTCAGGGTGCTGGGTGCTCAGTGCTCGGGGTGCTCAGTACTCAGGGTGCTGTGTGTTCAGTGCTCAGGGTACTGGGTGCTCAGTACTCAGGGTGCTCGGTGCTTAGTACTCAGGGTGCTGGGTGCTCAGTACTCCGGGTGCTGGGTGCTCAGTGCTCGGGGTGCTCGGTGCTCAGTGCTCAGGGTGCTGGGTGCTCAGTACTCAGGGTGCTCATTGCTCAGGGTGCTGGGTGCTCAGTACTCAGGGTGCTGGGTGCTCAGTACTCAGGGTGCTCAGTGCTCAGTACTCAGGGTGCTCAGTGCTCAGTACTCAGGGTGCTCAGTGCTCAGGGTGCTGGGTGCTCAGTGCTCGGGGTGCTGGGTGCTCAGTGCTCACGGTGCTGTGTGCTCAGTACTCAGGGTGCTCAGTACTCAGGGTGCTGGGTGCTCAGTGCTCAGGGTGCTGGGTGCTCAGTGCTCAGGGTGCTGGGTGCTCAGTGCTCAGGGTGCTCGGTGCTCAGTGCTCAGGTTGCTGGGTGCTCAATACTCAGGGTGCTGGGTGCTCAGTACTCAGGGTGCTCAGTGCTCAGTACTCAGGGTGCTCAGTGCTCATGGTGCTGGGTGCTCAGTGCTCGGGGTGCTGGGTACTCAGTCCTCAGGGTGCTGGGTGCTCAGGTCTCAGGGTGCTGGGTGCTCGGTGCTCAGTACACTGGGTGCTCAGTACTCAGGGTGCTGGGTGCTCAGTACTCAGGGTGCTCGATGCTTGGGGTGCTGGGTGCTCAGTTCTCAGGGTGCTCAGTGCTTGGGGTGCAGGCTGCTCAGTACTCAGGGTGCTGGTTGCTCAGTGCTCAGGGTGCTGGGTGCTGAGTACTCAGGGTGCTGGGTGCTCAGTACTCAGGGTGCTGGGTGCTCAGTGCTCGGGGTGCTGGGTCCTCAGTGCTACGGGTGCAGGGTGCTCAGTGCTCGGGGTGCTGGGTGCTCAGTGCTCGGGGCGCTGGGTGCTCAGTGCTCGGGGTGCTCGGTGCTCAGTACTCAGGGTGCTGGGTGCTCAGTGCTCAGGGTGCTCGGTGCTCAGTACTCAGGGTGCTGGGTGCTCAGTGCTCAGTGTGCTCGGTGCTCAGTACGTTGGGTGCTCAGTACTCAGGGTGTTGGGTGCTCAGTGCTCAGGGTGATCGGTGCTCAGTCCTCAGGGTGCTCAGTGCTCAGGGCGCTGGGTGCTCAGTGCTCGGGGTGCTGGGTGCTGAGTGCTCAGGGTGCTGGGTGCTCAGTACTCGGGGTGCTCGGTGCTCAGTACTCAGGGTGCTGGGTGCTCACTACTCAGGGTGCTGGGTGCTCAGTGATCAGGGTGCTCTCTGTTCAGTACTCAGGGTGCTGGGTGCTCAGTGCTCAGGGTGCTGGGTGCTCAGTACTCAGGGTGCTGGGTGCTCAGTGCTCAGGGTGATCGGTGCTCAGTCCTCAGGGTGCTCAGTACTCAGGGTGCTGGGTGCTCAGTGCTCAGGTTGCTCAGTACTCAGGGTGCTGAGTACTCAGTACTCAGGGTGCTGTGTGCTCAGTGCTCGGGGTGCTGGGTGCTCAGTACTCAGGGTGCTGGGTGCTCAGTGCTCAGGGTGCTGGGTGCTCAGTACTCAGGGTGCTCGGTGCTCAGTACTCAGGGTGCTCAGTGCTCAGGGAGCTCGGTGCTCAGTACTCAGGGTGCTGGGTGCTCAGTACTCAGTGCTCGGGGTCCTGGGTGCTCAGCGCTCTGGGTGCTTAGTGCACAGTACTCAGGGTGCTGGGTGCTCAGTATTCAGGGTGCTCAGTGCTCGGGGTGCTGGGTGCTCATTACTCAGGATGCTGGGTGCTCAGTACTCAGGGTGCTGGGTGCTCATTCTCGTGGTGCTGGGTGCTCAGTGCTCGGGGTGCTGGGTGCTCAGTACTCGGGGTGCTGGGTGCTCAGTGCTCAGCGTGCTGGGTGCTCAGTACTCAGGGTGCTCGTTTCTCAGTACTCAGGGTGCTGGGTGCTCATTCTCGGGGTTCTGGGTGCTCAGTGCTCAGGGTGCTGGGTTCTCAGTGCTCAGGGTCCTCGGTGCTCAGTACTCAGGGTGCTCAGTACTCAGCGTGCTTTGTGCTCAGTGCTCAGGGTGCTGGGTGCTCAGTACTCAGGGTGCTGGGTGCTCAGTACTCAGGGTGCTGGGTGCTCAGTACTCAGTGTGGTGGGTGCTCAGTGCTTAGGGTGCTGAGTGCTCAGTACTCAGGGTGCTGGGTGCTCAGTGCTCAGGGTGCTGGGTGCTCAGTGCTCGGGGTGCTCGGTGCTCAGTACTCAGGGTGCTGGGTCCTCAGTGCTCGGGGTGCTGGGTGCTCAGTGCTCAGGGTTCTGGGTGCTCAGTACTCGGGGTGCTCGGTGCTCAGTACTCAGGGTGCTGGGTGCTCAGTACTCAGGGTGCTGGGTGCTCAGTACTCAGGGTGCTCGGTGCTCAGTACTCAGGGTGCTGGGTGCTCAGTGCTCAGGTGCTGGGTGCTAAGTACTCAGGGTGCTGGGTGCTCAGTACTCAGGGTGCTGGGTCCTTAGTGCTCAGGGTGCTGGGTGCTCAGCACTCAGGGTGCTCAGTACCCAGGGTGCTGGGTGCTCAGTGCTCGGGGTGCTGGGTGCTCTGTACTCAGGGTGCTCAGTACTCAGGGTGCTGGGTGCTCAGAACTCAGGGTGCTGGGTGCTCAGTACTCAGGGTGCTGGGTGCTCAGTACTCAGGGTGCTGGGTGCTCAGTACTCAGGGTGCTGGGTGCTCAGTGCTCGGGGTGCTGGGTGCTCATTAATCAGGGTACTGGGTGCTCAGTACTCAGGGAGCTCAGTGCTTGGGGTGCTGGGTGCTCAGTACTCAGGGTGCTCAGTGCTTGGGATGCTGGGTGCTCAGTACTCAGGGTGCTGGATGCTCAGTGCTCAGGGTGCTGGGTGCTGAGTACTCAGGGTGCTGGGTGCTCAGTACTCAGTGTGCTGGGTGCTCAGTGCTCGGGATGCTGGGTGCTCAGTGCTCGGGGTGCTGAGTGCTCAGTGCTCGGGGTGCTGGGTGCTCAGTGCTCAGGGTGCTGGGTGCTCAGTGCTCGGGGTGCTGGGTGCTCAGTGCTCGGGGTGCCCGGTGCTCAGTGCTCGGGGTGCTGGGTACTCAGTACTCGGGGTGCTCAGTGCTCAGTACTCAGGGTGCTGGGTGCTCAGTGCTCAGGGTGCTGGGTGCTCAGTACTCAGCGTGCTCAGTGCTCAGTACTCAGCGTGCTGGGTGCTCAGTGCTCAGGGTGCTCGGTGCTCAGTACTCAGACTGCTCAGTGCTCAGTACTCAGCGTGCTGGGTGCTCAGTGATCAGGATGCTGGGTGCTCAGTACTCAGGGTGCTGGGTGCTCAGTGGTCGGGGTGCTCAGTGCTCAGCACTCAGGGTGCTCGGTGCTCAGTGCTCAGGGTGCTCAGTGCTCAGTACTCAGGGTGCTCAGTGCTCTGGGTGCTGGGTGCTCAGTGCTCAGGGTGCTGGGTGCTCAGTGCTCAGGGTGCTGGGTGCTCAGTACTCAGGGTGCTCAGTGCTCAGGGTGCTGGGTGCTCAGTACTCGGGGTGCTGGGTACTCAGTGCTCAGTACACAGGGTGCTGAGTGCTCAGTGCTCGGGGTGCTGGGTGCTCAGTGCTCAGTACTCAGGGTGCTGGGTGCTCAGTGCTCAGGGTGCTGGGTGCTCAGTACTCAGGGTGCTGGGTGCTCAGTGCTCAGGGTGCTGGGTGCTCAGTACTCAGGGTGCTGGGTCCTCAGTGCTCAGGGTGCTGGGTGCTCAGTGCTCGGGGTGCTCAGTACTCAGGGTGCTGTGTGTTCAGTGCTCAGGGTACTGGGTGCTCAGTACTCAGGGTGCTCTGTGCTTAGTACTCAGGGTGCTGGGTGCTCAGTACTCCGGGTGCTGGGTGCTCAGTGCTCGGGGTGCTCGGTGCTCAGTGCTCAGGGTGCTGGGTGCTCAGTACTCAGGGTGCTCATTGCTCAGGGTGATGGGTGCTCAGTACTCAGGGTGCTGGGTGCTCAGTACTCAGGGTGCTCAGTGCTCAGTACTCAGGGTGCTCAGTGCTCAGTCCTCAGGGTGCTCAGTGCTCAGGGTGCTGGGTGCTCAGTGCTCGGGGTGCTGGGTGCTCAGTGCTCACGGTGCTGTGTGCTCAGTACTCAGGGTGCTCAGTACTCAGGGTGCTGGGTGCTCAGTGCTCAGGGTGCTGGGTGCTCAGTGCTCAGGGTGCTCGGTGCTCAGTGCTCAGGTTGCTGTGTGCTCAATACTCAGGGTGCTGGGTGCTCAGTACTCAGGGTGCTCAGTGCTCAGTACTGAGGGTGCTCAGTGCTCAGGGTGCTGGGTGCTCAGTTCTCAGGGTGCTCGGTTCTTAGTACTCATGGTGCTCGGTGCTCGGGGTGCTGGGGGCTCAGTAATCAGGGTGCTGGGTGCTCAGTGCTCAGGGTGCTGGGTGCTCAGTGCTCAGGGTGCTCGGTTCTTAGTACTCATGGTGCTCAGTGCTCGGGGTGCTGGGGGCTCAGTAATCAGGGTGCTGGGTGCTCAGTGCTCAGGGTGCTGGGTGCTCAGTGCTCAGGGTGCTCGGTTCTTAGTACTCATGGTGCTCGGTGCTCGGGGTGCTGGGTGCTCAGTGCTCGCTGTGCTGGGTGCTCTGTGCTCGGGGTGCTGGGTGCTGAGTGCTCGGTGTGCTGGGTGCTCAGTGCTCGGGGTGCTGGGTGCTCAGTGCTCAGGGTGCTGGGTGCTCAGTGCTCAGTGTGCTGGGTGCTCAGTGCTCGGGGTGCTCGGTACTCGGTACTCAGGGTTTTGTGTGCTCAGTGCTCAGGGTGCTCGGTGCTCAGTACTCAGGGTGCTGGGTGCTCAGTGCTCGGTGTGCTCGGTGCTCAGTACGTTGGGTGCTCAGTACTCAGGGTGCTGGGTGCTCAGTGCTCAGGGTGATCGGTGATCAGTACTCAGCCTGCACAGTAATCAGGGAGCTGGGTGCTAAGTATTCAGGGTGCTCAGTGCTCGGGGTGCTGGGTGCTCAGTACTCAGGGTGCTGGGTGCTCAGTACTCAGGGTGCTGGGTGCTCATTCTCGGGGTGCTGGGTGCTCAGTGCTCGGGGTGCTGGGTGCTCAGGACTCGGGGTGCTGGGTGCTCAGTGCTCAGCATGCTGGGTGCTCAGTACTCAGGGTGCTCGGTTCTCAGTATTCAGGGTGCTGGGTGCTCATTCTCGGGGTGCTGGGTGCTCAGTGCTCGGGGTGCTGGGTGCTCAGTGCTCAGGGTCCTCGGTGCTCAGTACTCAGGGTGCTCAGTACTCAGCGTGCTTTGTGCTCAGTGCTCAGGGTGCTGGGTGCTCAGTACTCAGGTTGCTGAGTGCTCAGTACTCACGGTGCTGGGTGCTCAGTACTCAGGGTGCTCAGTACTCAGTACTCAGGGTGCTGGGTGCTCAGTAATTGGGGTGCTGGGTGCTCAGTGCTCAGGGTGCTGGGTGCTCAGTGCTCCCGGTGCTGGGTGCTCAGTACTCGGGGTGCTCGGTGCTCAGTACTCAGGGTGCTGGGTGCTCAGTACTCAGGGTGCTGGGTGCTCAGTGCTCAGGGTGCTTTGTGCTCAGTACTCAGGTTGCTGGGTGCTCAGTACTCAGGGTGCTGGGTGCTCAGTGCTCAGGGTGCTGGGTGCTTAGTGCTCGGGGTACTCGGTGCTCATTACTCAGGGTGCTCAGTGCTCAGTACTCAGCGTGCTGGGTGCTCAGTGCTCAGTACTCAGCGTGCTTTGTGCTCATTGCTCAGGGTGCTGGGTGCTCAGTACTCAGGGTGCTGGGTGCTTAGTACTCAGGGTGCTCGGTCCTCAGTGCTCAGGGTGCTGGGTGCTCAGTACTCAGGGTGCTGGGTGCTCAGTGGTCAGGGTGCTCAGTGCTCAGCACTCAGGGTGCTCGGTGCTCAGTGCTCAGGGTGCTCAGTGCTCAGTACTCAGGGTGCTCAGTGCTCTGGGTGCTGGGTGCTCAGTGCTCAGGGTGCTGGGTGCTCAGTGCTCAGGGTGCTGGGTGCTCAGTACTCATTGTGCTCAGTGCTCAGGGTGCTGGGTGCTCAGTGCTCGGGGTGCTGGGTACTCAGTGCTCAGTACACAGGGTGCTGAGTGCTCAGTGTTCGGGGTGCTGGGTGCTCAGTGCTCAGTACTCAGGGTGCTGGGTGCTCAGTGCTCAGGGTGCTGGGTGCTCAGTACTCAGGGTGCTGGGTGCTCAGTGCTCAGGGTGCTGGGTGCTCAGTACTCAGGGTGCTGGGTCCTCAGTGCTCAGGGTGCTGGGTGCTCAGTGCTCGGGGTGCTCAGTACTCAGGGTGCTGTGTGTTCAGTGCTCAGGGTACTGGGTGCTCAGTACTCAGGGTGCTCGGTGCTTAGTACTCAGGGTGCTGGGTGCTCAGTACTCCGGGTGCTGGGTGCTCAGTGCTCGGGGTGCTCGGTGCTCAGTGCTCAGGGTGCTGGGTGCTCAGTACTCAGGGTGCTCATTGCTCAGGGTGCTGTGTGCTCAGTACTCAGGGTGCTGGGTGCTCAGTACTCAGGGTGCTCAGTGCTCAGTACTCAGGGTGCTCAGTGCTCAGTACTCAGGGTGCTCAGTGCTCAGGGTGCTGGGTGCACAGTGCTCGGATTGCTGGGTGCTCAGTGCTCACGGTGCTGTGTGCTCAGTACTCAGGGTGCTCAGTACTCAGGGTGCTAGGTGCTCAGTGCTCGGCGTGCTGGGTACTCAGTCCTCAGGGTGCTGGGTGCTCAGTGCTCAGGGTGTTCGGTGCTCAGTGCTCAGGGTGCTGGGTGCTCAGTACTCAGGGTGCTCGGTGCTCAGTACTCAGGGTGCTGGGTGCTCAGTACTCAGGGTGCTGGGTGCTCAGGGCTCGGGGTGCTGGGAGCTCAGTACTCAGGGTGCTGGGTGCTCAGTGCTCGGGGTGCTGGGTGCTGAGTGCTCAGGGTGCTGGGTGCTCAGTACTCGGGGTGCTCGGTGCTCAGTACTCAGGGTGCTGGGTGCTCACTACTCAGGGTGCTGGGTGCTCAGTGATCAGGGTGCTCTCTGCTCAGTACTCAGGGTGCTGGGTGCTCAGTGCTCAGGGTGCTGGGTGCTCAGTACTCAGGGTGCTGGGTGCTCAGTGCTCAGGGTGATCGGTGCTCAGTCCTCAGGGTGCTCAGTACTCAGGGTGCTGGGTGCTCAGTGCTCAGGTTGCTCAGTACTCAGGGTGCTGGGTACTCAGTACTCAGGGTGCTGTGTGCTCAGTGCTCGGGGTGCTGGGTGCTCAGTACTCAGGGTGCTGGGTGCTCAGTGCTCAGGGTGCTGGGTGCTCAGTACTCAGGGTGCTGGGTGCTCAGTACTCAGGGTGCTCAGTGCTCGGGGTGCTGGGTGCTCAGAGCTCGGGGTGCTCGGTGCTCAGTGCTCGGGGTGCTGGGTACTCAGTACTCGGGGTGCTCAGTGCTCAGTACTCAGGGTGCTGGGTGCTCAGTGCACAGGGTGCTGGGTGCTCAGTGCTCGGGGTGCTGGGTGCTCGGTGCTCAGGTTGCTGGGTGCTCAGTACTCGGGGTGGTGGGTGCTCAGTACTCAGGGTGCTGGGTGCTCATTGCTCGGGGTGCTGGGTGCTCAGTGCTCCGGGTGCTGGGTGCTCAGTGCTCGGGGTGCTGGGTGCTCAGTGCTCAGGGTGCTGGGTGCTCAGTGCTCGGGGTGCTCGGTGCTCAGTACTCAGGGTGCTGGGTGCTCAGTGCTCGGTGTCCTCGGTGCTCAGTACTCAGGGTGCTCAGTGCTCAGTACTCAGCGTGCTGGGTGCTCAGTGCTCAGTACTCATCGTGCTGGGTGCTCAGTGCTCAGGGTGCTGGGTGCTCAGTACTCAGGGTGCTGGGTGCTTAGTACTCAGGGTGCTCGGTCCTCAGTGCTCAGGGTGCTCAGTGCTCAGTACTCAGCGTGCTGGGTGCTCAGTGCTCAGTACTCATCGTGCTGGGTGCTCAGTGCTCAGGGTGCTGGGTGCTCAGTACACAGGGTGCTGGGTGCTTAGTACTCAGGGTGCTCGGTCCTCAGTGCTCAGGGTGCTTGGTGCTCAGTACTCAGGGTGCTGGGTGCTCAGTGGTCAGGGTGCTCAGTGCTCAGCACTCAGGGTGCTCGGTGCTCAGTGCTCAGGGTGCTCAGTGCTCAGTACTCAGGGTGCTCAGTGCTCTGGGTGCTGGGTGCTCAGTGCTCAGGGTGCTGGGTGCTCAGTGCTCAGGGTGCTGGGTGCTCAGTACTCAGGGTGCTCAGTGCTCAGGGTGCTGGGTGCTCAGTGCTCGGGGTGCTGGGTACTCAGTGCTCAGTACACAGGGTGCTGAGTGCTCAGTGCTCGGGGTGCTGGGTGCTCAGTGCTCAGTACTCAGGGTGCTGGGTGCTCAGTGCTCAGGGTGCTGGGTGCTCAGTACTCAGGGTGCTGGGTGCTCAGTGCTCAGCGTGCTGGGTGCTCAGTACTCAGGGTGCTGGGTCCTCAGTGCTCAGGGTGCTGGGTGCTCAGTGCTCGGGGTGCTCAGTACTCAGGGTGCTGTGTGTTCAGTGCTCAGGGTACTGGGTGCTCAGTACTCAGGGTGCTCGGTGCTTAGTACTCAGGGTGCTGGGTGCTCAGTACTGAGGGTGCTGGGTGCTCAGTACTCAGGGTGCTGGGTGCTCAGTACTCAGGGTGCTCGGTGCTCAGTACTCAGGGTGCTGGGTCCTCAGTGCTCAGGGTGCTGAGTGCTCAGTGCTCAGGGTGCTTTGTGCTCAGTACTCAGGTTGCTGGGTGCTCAGTACTCAGGGTGCTGGGTGCTCAGTGCTCAGGGTGCTGGGTGCTCAGTGCTCCGGGTGCTGGGTGCTCAGTACTCGGGGTGCTCGGTGCTCAGTACTCAGGGTGCTGGGTGCTCAGTACTCAGGGTGCTGGGTGCTCAGTGCTCAGGGTGCTTTGTGCTCAGTACTCAGGTTGCTGGGTGCTCAGTACTCAGGGTGCTGGGTGCTCAGTGCTCAGGGTGCTGGGTGCTTAGTGCTCGGGGTACTCGGTGCTCATTACTCAGGGTGCTCAGTGCTCAGTACTCAGCGTGCTGGGTGCTCAGTGCTCAGTACTCAGCGTGCTTTGTGCTCATTGCTCAGGGTGCTGGGTGCTCAGTACTCAGGGTGCTGGGTGCTTAGTACTCAGGGTGCTCGGTCCTCAGTGCTCAGGGTGCTGGGTGCTCAGTACTCAGGGTGCTGGGTGCTCAGTGGTCAGGGTGCTCAGTGCTCAGCACTCAGGGTGCTCGGTGCTCAGTGCTCAGGGTGCTCAGTGCTCAGTACTCAGGGTGCTCAGTGCTCTGGGTGCTGGGTGCTCAGTGCTCAGGGTGCTGGGTGCTCAGTGCTCAGGGTGCTGGGTGCTCAGTACTCATTGTGCTCAGTGCTCAGGGTGCTGGGTGCTCAGTGCTCGGGGTGCTGGGTACTCAGTGCTCAGTACACAGGGTGCTGAGTGCTCAGTGTTCGGGGTGCTGGGTGCTCAGTGCTCAGTACTCAGGGTGCTGGGTGCTCAGTGCTCAGGGTGCTGGGTGCTCAGTACTCAGGGTGCTGGGTGCTCAGTGCTCAGGGTGCTGGGTGCTCAGTACTCAGGGTGCTGGGTCCTCAGTGCTCAGGGTGCTGGGTGCTCAGTGCTCGGGGTGCTCAGTACTCAGGGTGCTGTGTGTTCAGTGCTCAGGGTACTGGGTGCTCAGTACTCAGGGTGCTCGGTGCTTAGTACTCAGGGTGCTGGGTGCTCAGTACTCCGGGTGCTGGGTGCTCAGTGCTCGGGGTGCTCGGTGCTCAGTGCTCAGGGTGCTGGGTGCTCAGTACTCAGGGTGCTCATTGCTCAGGGTGCTGTGTGCTCAGTACTCAGGGTGCTGGGTGCTCAGTACTCAGGGTGCTCAGTGCTCAGTACTCAGGGTGCTCAGTGCTCAGTACTCAGGGTGCTCAGTGCTCAGGGTGCTGGGTGCACAGTGCTCGGATTGCTGGGTGCTCAGTGCTCACGGTGCTGTGTGCTCAGTACTCAGGGTGCTCAGTACTCAGGGTGCTAGGTGCTCAGTGCTCGGCGTGCTGGGTACTCAGTCCTCAGGGTGCTGGGTGCTCAGTGCTCAGGGTGTTCGGTGCTCAGTGCTCAGGGTGCTGGGTGCTCAGTACTCAGGGTGCTCGGTGCTCAGTACTCAGGGTGCTGGGTGCTCAGTACTCAGGGTGCTGGGTGCTCAGGGCTCGGGGTGCTGGGAGCTCAGTACTCAGGGTGCTGGGTGCTCAGTGCTCGGGGTGCTGGGTGCTGAGTGCTCAGGGTGCTGGGTGCTCAGTACTCGGGGTGCTCGGTGCTCAGTACTCAGGGTGCTGGGTGCTCACTACTCAGGGTGCTGGGTGCTCAGTGATCAGGGTGCTCTCTGCTCAGTACTCAGGGTGCTGGGTGCTCAGTGCTCAGGGTGCTGGGTGCTCAGTACTCAGGGTGCTGGGTGCTCAGTGCTCAGGGTGATCGGTGCTCAGTCCTCAGGGTGCTCAGTACTCAGGGTGCTGGGTGCTCAGTGCTCAGGTTGCTCAGTACTCAGGGTGCTGGGTACTCAGTACTCAGGGTGCTGTGTGCTCAGTGCTCGGGGTGCTGGGTGCTCAGTACTCAGGGTGCTGGGTGCTCAGTGCTCAGGGTGCTGGGTGCTCAGTACTCAGGGTGCTGGGTGCTCAGTACTCAGGGTGCTCAGTGCTCGGGGTGCTGGGTGCTCAGAGCTCGGGGTGCTCGGTGCTCAGTGCTCGGGGTGCTGGGTACTCAGTACTCGGGGTGCTCAGTGCTCAGTACTCAGGGTGCTGGGTGCTCAGTGCACAGGGTGCTGGGTGCTCAGTGCTCGGGGTGCTGGGTGCTCGGTGCTCAGGTTGCTGGGTGCTCAGTACTCGGGGTGGTGGGTGCTCAGTACTCAGGGTGCTGGGTGCTCATTGCTCGGGGTGCTGGGTGCTCAGTGCTCCGGGTGCTGGGTGCTCAGTGCTCGGGGTGCTGGGTGCTCAGTGCTCAGGGTGCTGGGTGCTCAGTGCTCGGGGTGCTCGGTGCTCAGTACTCAGCGTTCTGTGTGCTCAGTGCTCAGGGTGCTCGGTGCTCAGTACTCAGGGTGCTGGGTGCTCAGTGCTCGGTGTCCTCGGTGCTCAGTACTCAGGGTGCTCAGTGCTCAGTACTCAGCGTGCTGGGTGCTCAGTGCTCAGTACTCATCGTGCTGGGTGCTCAGTGCTCAGGGTGCTGGGTGCTCAGTACTCAGGGTGCTGGGTGCTTAGTACTCAGGGTGCTCGGTCCTCAGTGCTCAGGGTGCTCAGTGCTCAGTACTCAGCGTGCTGGGTGCTCAGTGCTCAGTACTCATCGTGCTGGGTGCTCAGTGCTCAGGGTGCTGGGTGCTCAGTACACAGGGTGCTGGGTGCTTAGTACTCAGGGTGCTCGGTCCTCAGTGCTCAGGGTGCTTGGTGCTCAGTACTCAGGGTGCTGGGTGCTCAGTGGTCAGGGTGCTCAGTGCTCAGCACTCAGGGTGCTCGGTGCTCAGTGCTCAGGGTGCTCAGTGCTCAGTACTCAGGGTGCTCAGTGCTCTGGGTGCTGGGTGCTCAGTGCTCAGGGTGCTGGGTGCTCAGTGCTCAGGGTGCTGGGTGCTCAGTACTCAGGGTGCTCAGTGCTCAGGGTGCTGGGTGCTCAGTGCTCGGGGTGCTGGGTACTCAGTGCTCAGTACACAGGGTGCTGAGTGCTCAGTGCTCGGGGTGCTGGGTGCTCAGTGCTCAGTACTCAGGGTGCTGGGTGCTCAGTGCTCAGGGTGCTGGGTGCTCAGTACTCAGGGTGCTGGGTGCTCAGTGCTCAGCGTGCTGGGTGCTCAGTACTCAGGGTGCTGGGTCCTCAGTGCTCAGGGTGCTGGGTGCTCAGTGCTCGGGGTGCTCAGTACTCAGGGTGCTGTGTGTTCAGTGCTCAGGGTACTGGGTGCTCAGTACTCAGGGTGCTCGGTGCTTAGTACTCAGGGTGCTGGGTGCTCAGTACTGAGGGTGCTGGGTGCTCAGTGCTCGGGGTGCTCGGTGCTCAGTGCTCAGGGTGCTGGGTGCTCAGTACTCAGGGTGCTCATTGCTCAGGGTGCTGGGTGCTCAGTACTCAGGGTGCTCAGTGCTCAGTACTCAGGGTGCTCAGTGCTCAGTACTCAGGGTGCTCAGTGCTCAGGGTGCTGGGTGCTCAGTGCTCGGGGTGCTGGGTGCTCAGTGCTCACGGTGCTGTGTGCTCAGTACTCAGGGTGCTCAGTACTCAGGGTGGTGGGTGCTCAGTGCTCAGGGTGCTGGGTGCTCAGTGCTCAGGGTGCTGGGTGCTCAGTGCTCAGGGTGCTCGGTGCTCAGTGCTCAGGTTGCTGGGTGCTCAATACTCAGGGTGCTGGGTGCTCAGTACTAAGGGTGCTCAGTGCTCAGTACTCAGGGTGCTCAGTGGTCAGGGTGCTGGGTGCTCAGTGCTCGGGGTGCTGGGTACTCAGTCCTCAGGGTGCTGGGTGCTCAGGTCTCAGGGTGCTCGGTGCTCAGTGCTCAGGGTGCTGGGTGCTCAGTACTCAGGGTGCTCGGTGCTCAGTACTCAGGGTGCTGGGTGCTCAGTGCTCAGGGTGCTGGGTGCTCAGTACTCAGGGTGCTGGGTGCTCGGTGCTCAGTACACTGGGTGCTCAGTACTCAGGGTGCTGGGTGCTCAGTACTCAGGGTGCTCGATGCTTGGGGTGCTGGGTGCTCAGTTCTCAGGGTGCTCAGTGCTTGGGGTGCAGGCTGCTCAGTACTCAGGGTGCTGGTTGCTCAGTGCTCAGGGTGCTGGGTGCTGAGTACTCAGGGTGCTGGGTGCTCAGTACTCAGGGTGCTGGGTGCTCAGTGCTCGGGGTGCTGGTTGCTCAGTGCTCGGGTTGCTGGGTGCACAGTGCTCGGGGTGCTGGGTGCTCAGTGCTCGGGGTGCTGGGTGCTCAGCGCTCAGGGTGCTGGATGCTCATTGCTCGGGGTGCTGTGTGCTCAGTGCTCGGTGTGCTTGGTGCTTAGTGCTCGGGGTGGTGGGTGCTCAGTACTCGGGGTGCTCAGTGCTCAGTACTCAGGGTGCTGGGTGCTCAGTACTCAGGGTGCTGGGTGCTCATTACTCGGGGTGCTGGGTCCTCAGTGCTACGGGTGCAGGGTGCTCAGTGCTCGGGGTGCTGGGTGCTCAGTGCTCGGGGCGCTGGGTGCTCAGTGCTCGGGGTGCTCGGTGCTCAGTACTCAGGGTGCTGGGTGCTCAGTGCTCAGGGTGCTCGGTGCTCAGTACTCAGGGTGCTGGGTGCTCAGTGCTCAGTGTGCTCGGTGCTCAGTACGTTGGGTGCTCAGTACTCAGGGTGTTGGGTGCTCAGTGCTCAGGGTGATCGGTGCTCAGTCCTCAGGGTGCTCAGTGCTCAGAGCGCTGGGTGCTCAGTGCTCGGGGTGCTGGGTGCTGAGTGCTCAGGGTGCTGGGTGCTCAGTACTCGGGGTGCTCGGTGCTCAGTACTCAGGCTGCTGGGTGCTCACTACTCAGGGTGCTGGGTGCTCAGTGATCAGGGTGCTCTCTGCTCAGTACTCAGGGTGCTGGGTGCTCAGTGCACAGGGTGCTGGGTGCTCAGTACTCAGGGTGCTGGGTGCTCAGTGCTCAGGGTGATCGGTGCTCAGTCCTCAGGGTGCTCAGTACTCAGGGTGCTGGGTGCTCAGTGCTCAGGTTGCTCAGTACTCAGGGTGCTGAGTACTCAGTACTCAGGGTGCTGAGTACTCAGTACTCAGGGTGCTGTGTGCTCAGTGCTCGGGGTGCTGGGTGCTCAGTACTCAGGGTGCTGGGTGCTCAGTGCTCAGGGTGCTGGGTGCTCAGTACTCAGGGTGCTCGGTGCTCAGTACTCAGGGTGCTCAGTGCTCGGGGAGCTCGGTGCTCAGTACTCAGGGTGCAGGGTGCTCAGTACTCAGTGCTCGGGGTCCTGGGTGCTCAGCGCTCTGGGTGCTTAGTGCACAGTACTCAGGGTGCTGGGTGCTCAGTATTCAGGGTGCTCAGTGCTCGGGGTGATGGGTGCTCATTACTCAGGATGCTGGGTGCTCAGTACTCAGGGTGCTGGGTGCTCATTCTCGTGGTGCTGGGTGCTCAGTGCTCGGGGTGCTGGGTGCTCAGTACTCGTGGTGCTGGGTGCTCAGTGCTCAGCGTGCTGGGTGCTCAGTACTCAGGGTGCTCGTTTCTCAGTACTCAGGGTGCTGGGTGCTCATTCTCGGGGTGCTGGGTGCTCAGTGCTCAGGGTGCTGGGTTCTCAGTGCTCAGGATCCTCGGTGCTCAGTACTCAGGGTGCTCAGTACTCAGCGTGCTTTGTGCTCAGTGCTCAGGGTGCTGGGTGCTCAGTACTCAGGGTGCTGGGTGCTCAGTACTCAGTGTGCTGGGTGCTCAGTACTCAGGGTGCTTGGTGCTCAGTACTCAGGGTGCTGGGTGCTCAGTACTCAGTGTGCTGGGTGCTCAGTACTCAGGGTGCTGGGTGCTCAGTACTCAGGGTGCTGGGTGCTCAGTACTCAGGGTGGTGGGTGCTCAGTGCTCAGGGTGCTGAGTGCTCAGTACTCAGGGTGCTGGGTGCTCAGTGCTCAGGGTGCTGGGTGCTCAGTGCTCAGGGTGCTTGGTGCTCAGTGCTCGGGGTGCTCAGTGCTCAGTACTCAGGGTGCTGGGTCCTCAGTGCTCGGGGTGCTGGGTGCTCAGTGCTCAGGGTGCTGGGTGCTCAGTACTCGGGGTGCTCGGTGCTCAGTACTCAGGGTGCTGGGTGCTCAGTACTCAGGGTGCTGGGTGCTCAGTACTCAGGGTGCTCGGTGCTCAGTACTCAGGGTGCTGGGTGCTCAGTGCTCAGGTGCTGGGTGCTAAGTACTCAGGGTGCTGGGTGCTCAGTACTCAGGGTGCTGGGTGCTCAGTGCTCAGGGTGCTGGGTGCTCAGTACTCAGGGTGCTGGGTGCTCAGCACTCAGGGTGCTCAGTACTCAGGGTGCTGGGTGCTCAGTGCTCGGGGTGCTGGGTGCTCTGTACTCAGGGTGCTCAGTACTCAGGGTGCTGGGTGCTCAGAACTCAGGGTGCTGGGTGCTCAGTACTCAGGGTGCTGGGTGCTCAGTACTCAGGGTGCTGGGTGCTCAGTACCCAGGGTGCTGGGTGCTCAGTGCTCGGGGTGCTGGGTGCTCATTAATCAGGGTACTGGGTGCTCAGTACTCAGGGTGCTCAGTGCTTGGGGTGCTGGGTGCTCAGTACTCAGGGTGCTCAGTGCTTGGGATGCTGGGTGCTCAGTACTCAGGGTGCTGGATGCTCAGTGCTCAGGGTGCTGGGTGCTGAGTACTCAGGGTGCTGGGTGCTCAGTACTCAGTGTGCTGGGTGCTCAGTGCTCGGGATGCTGGGTGCTCAGTGCTCGGGGTGCTGAGTGCTCAGTGCTCGGGGTGCTAGGTGCTCAGTGCTCAGGGTGCTGGGTGCTCAGTGCTCGGGGTGCTGGGTGCTCAGTGCTCGGGGTGCCCGGTGCTCAGTGCTCGGGGTGCTGGGTACTCAGTACTCGGGGTGCTCAGTGCTCAGTACTCAGGGTGCAGGGTGCTCAGTGCTCAGGGTGCTGGGTGCTCAGTGCTCGGGGTGCTGGGTGCTCGGTGCTCAGGTTGCTGGGTGCTCAGTACTCGGGGTGGTGGGTGCTCAGTACTCAGGGTGCTGGGTGCTCATTGCTCGGGGTGCTGGGTGCTCAGTGCTCCGGGTGCTGGGTGCTCAGTGCTCGGGGTGCTGGGTGCTCAGTGCTCAGGGTGCTGGGTGCTCAGTGCTCGCGGTGCTCGGTGCTCAGTGCTCCGGGTGCTGGGTGCTCAGTGCTTGGGGTGCAGGCTGCTCAGTACTCAGGGTGCTGGTTGCTCAGTGCTCAGGGTGCTGGGTGCTGAGTACTCAGGGTGCTGGGTGCTCAGTACTCAGGGTGCTGGGTGCTCAGTGCTCGGGGTGCTGGTTGCTCAGTGCTCGGGTTGCTGGGTGCACAGTGCTCGGGGTGCTGGGTGCTCAGTGCTCGGGGTGCTGGGTGCTCAGCGCTCAGGGTGCTGGATGCTCATTGCTCGGGGTGCTGTGTGCTCAGTGCTCGGTGTGCTTGGTGCTTAGTGCTCGGGGTGGTGGGTGCTCAGTACTCGGGGTGCTCAGTGCTCAGTACTCAGGGTGCTGGGTGCTCAGTACTCAGGGTGCTGGGTGCTCATTACTCGGGGTGCTGGGTCCTCAGTGCTACGGGTGCAGGGTGCTCAGTGCTCGGGGTGCTGGGTACTCAGTGCTCGGGGCGCTGGGTGCTCAGTGCTCGGGGTGCTCGGTGCTCAGTACTCAGGGTGCTGGGTGCTCAGTGCTCAGGGTGCTCGGTGCTCAGTACTCAGGGTGCTGGGTGCTCAGTGCTCAGTGTGCTCGGTGCTCAGTACGTTGGGTGCTCAGTACTCAGGGTGTTGGGTGCTCAGTGCTCAGGGTGATCGGTGCTCAGTCCTCAGGGTGCTCAGTGCTCAGAGCGCTGGGTGCTCAGTGCTCGGGGTGCTGGGTGCTGAGTGCTCAGGGTGCTGGGTGCTCAGTACTCGGGGTGCTCGGTGCTCAGTACTCAGGCTGCTGGGTGCTCACTACTCAGGGTGCTGGGTGCTCAGTGATCAGGGTGCTCTCTGCTCAGTACTCAGGGTGCTGGGTGCTCAGTGCACAGGGTGCTGGGTGCTCAGTACTCAGGGTGCTGGGTGCTCAGTGCTCAGGGTGATCGGTGCTCAGTCCTCAGGGTGCTCAGTACTCAGGGTGCTGGGTGCTCAGTGCTCAGGTTGCTCAGTACTCAGGGTGCTGAGTACTCAGTACTCAGGGTGCTGAGTACTCAGTACTCAGGGTGCTGTGTGCTCAGTGCTCGGGGTGCTGGGTGCTCAGTACTCAGGGTGCTGGGTGCTCAGTGCTCCGGGTGCTGGGTGCTCAGTACTCAGGGTGCTCGGTGCTCAGTACTCAGGGTGCTCAGTGCTCGGGGAGCTCGGTGCTCAGTACTCAGGGTGCAGGGTGCTCAGTACTCAGTGCTCGGGGTCCTGGGTGCTCAGCGCTCTGGGTGCTTAGTGCACAGTACTCAGGGTGCTGGGTGCTCAGTATTCAGGGTGCTCAGTGCTCGGGGTGATGGGTGCTCATTACTCAGGATGCTGGGTGCTCAGTACTCAGGGTGCTGGGTGCTCATTCTCGTGGTGCTGGGTGCTCAGTGCTCGGGGTGCTGGGTGCTCAGTACTCGTGGTGCTGGGTGCTCAGTGCTCAGCGTGCTGGGTGCTCAGTACTCAGGGTGCTCATTTCTCAGTACTCAGGGTGCTGGGTGCTCATTCTCGGGGTGCTGGGTGCTCAGTGCTCAGGGTGCTGGGTTCTCAGTGCTCAGGATCCTCGGTGCTCAGTACTCAGGGTGCTCAGTACTCAGCGTGCTTTGTGCTCAGTGCTCAGGGTGCTGGGTGCTCAGTACTCAGGGTGCTGGGTGCTCAGTACTCAGTGTGCTGGGTGCTCAGTACTCAGGGTGCTTGGTGCTCAGTACTCAGGGTGCTGGGTGCTCAGTACTCAGTGTGCTGGGTGCTCAGTACTCAGGGTGCTGGGTGCTCAGTACTCAGGGTGCTGGGTGCTCAGTACTCAGGGTGGTGGGTGCTCAGTGCTCAGGGTGCTGAGTGCTCAGTACTCAGGGTGCTGGGTGCTCAGTGCTCAGGGTGCTGGGTGCTCAGTGCTCAGGGTGCTTGGTGCTCAGTGCTCGGGGTGCTCAGTGCTCAGTACTCAGGGTGCTGGGTCCTCAGTGCTCGGGGTGCTGGGTGCTCAGTGCTCAGGGTGCTGGGTGCTCAGTACTCGGGGTGCTCGGTGCTCAGTACTCAGGGTGCTGGGTGCTCAGTACTCAGGGTGCTGGGTGCTCAGTACTCAGGGTGCTCGGTGCTCAGTACTCAGGGTGCTGGGTGCTCAGTGCTCAGGTGCTGGGTGCTAAGTACTCAGGGTGCTGGGTGCTCAGTACTCAGGGTGCTGGGTGCTCAGTGCTCAGGGTGCTGGGTGCTCAGTACTCAGGGTGCTGGGTGCTCAGCACTCAGGGTGCTCAGTACTCAGGGTGCTGGGTGCTCAGTGCTCGGGGTGCTGGGTGCTCTGTACTCAGGGTGCTCAGTACTCAGGGTGCTGGGTGCTCAGAACTCAGGGTGCTGGGTGCTCAGTACTCAGGGTGCTGGGTGCTCAGTACTCAGGGTGCTGGGTGCTCAGTACCCAGGGTGCTGGGTGCTCAGTGCTCGGGGTGCTGGGTGCTCATTAATCAGGGTACTGGGTGCTCAGTACTCAGGGTGCTCAGTGCTTGGGGTGCTGGGTGCTCAGTACTCAGGGTGCTCAGTGCTTGGGATGCTGGGTGCTCAGTACTCAGGGTGCTGGATGCTCAGTGCTCAGGGTGCTGGGTGCTGAGTACTCAGGGTGCTGGGTGCTCAGTACTCAGTGTGCTGGGTGCTCAGTGCTCGGGATGCTGGGTGCTCAGTGCTCGGGGTGCTGAGTGCTCAGTGCTCGGGGTGCTAGGTGCTCAGTGCTCAGGGTGCTGGGTGCTCAGTGCTCGGGGTGCTGGGTGCTCAGTGCTCGGGGTGCCCGGTGCTCAGTGCTCGGGGTGCTGGGTACTCAGTACTCGGGGTGCTCAGTGCTCAGTACTCAGGGTGCAGGGTGCTCAGTGCTCAGGGTGCTGGGTGCTCAGTGCTCGGGGTGCTGGGTGCTCGGTGCTCAGGTTGCTGGGTGCTCAGTACTCGGGGTGGTGGGTGCTCAGTACTCAGGGTGCTGGGTGCTCATTGCTCGGGGTGCTGGGTGCTCAGTGCTCCGGGTGCTGGGTGCTCAGTGCTCGGGGTGCTGGGTGCTCAGTGCTCGGGGTGCTGGGTGCTCAGTGCTCGCGGTGCTCGGTGCTCAGTACTCAGGGTTCTGTGTGCTCAGTGCTCAGGGTGCTGGGTGCTCAGTGCTCGGGGTGCTGGGTGCTCAGTGCTCAGGGTGCTGGGTGCTCAGTACTCAGGGTGCTGGGTGCTCAGTACACGGTGTGCTCGGTGCTCAGTACGTTGGGTGCTCAGTACTCAGGGTGCTGGGTGCTCAGTGCTCAGGGTGATCGGTGATCAGTACTCAGCGTGCACAGTAATCAGGGAGCTGGGTGCTCAGTATTCAGGGTGCTCAGTGCTCGGGGTGCTGGGTGCTCAGTACTCAGGGTGCTGGGTGCTCAGTACTCAGGGTGCTGGGTGCTCATTCTCGGGGTGCTGGGTACTCAGTGCTCGGGGTGCTGGGTGCTCAGTGCTCAGGGTCCTCGGTGCTCAGTACTCAGGGTGCTCAGTACTCAGCGTGCTTTGTGCTCAGTGCTCAGGGTGCTGGGTGCTCAGTACTCAGGGTAATGAGTGCTCAGTACTCACGGTGCTGGGTGCTCAGTACTCAGGGTGCTCAGTACTCAGTACTCAGGGTGCTGGGTGCTCAGTGCTTGGGGTGCTGGGTGCTCAGTGCTCAGGGTGCAGTGTGCTCAGTGCTCGGGGTGCTGGTTGCTCAGTACTCGGGGTGCTCAGTGCTCAGTACTCAGGGTGCTGGGTGCTAAGTACTCAGGGTGCTGGGTGCTCCGTGCTCAGGGTGCTGTGTGCTCAGTACTCAGGTTGCTGGGTGCTCAGTACTCAGGGTGCTGGGTGCTCAGTGCTCAGGGTGCTGTGTGCTTAGTGCTCGGGGTGCTCGGTGCTCAGTACTCAGGGTGCTCAGTGCTCAGTACTCAGCGTGCTGGGTGCTCAGTGCTCAGGGTGCTCGGTGCTCAGTACTCAGACTGCTCAGTGCTCAGTACTCAGCGTGCTGGGTGCTCAGTGATCAGGGTGCTGGGTGCTCAGTACTCAGGGTGCTGGGTGCTTAGTACTCAGGGTGCTCGGTCCTCAGTGCTCAGGGTGCTGGGTGCTCAGTACTCAGGGTGCTGGGTGCTCAGTGGTCGGGGTGCTCAGTGCTCAGCACTCAGGGTGCTCGGTGCTCAGTGCTCAGGGTGCTCAGTGCTCAGTACTCAGGGTGCTCAGTGCTCTGGGTGCTGGGTGCTCAGTGCTCAGGGTGCTGGGTGCTCAGTGCTCAGGGTGCTGGGTGCTCAGTACTCAGGGTGCTCAGTGCTCAGGGTGCTGGGTGCTCAGTGCTCGGGGTGCTGGGTACTCAGTGCTCAGTACACAGGGTGCTGAGTACTCAGTGCTCGGGGTGCTGGGTGCTCAGTGCTCAGTACTCAGGGTGCTGGGTGCTCAGTGCTCAGGGTGCTGGGTGCTCAGTACTCAGGGTGCTGGGTGCTCAGTGCTCAGGGTGCTGGGTGCGCAGTACTCAGGGTGCTGGGTCCTCAGTGCTCAGGGTGCTGGGTGCTCAGTGCTCGGGGTGCTCAGTACTCAGGGTGCTGTGTGTTCAGTGCTCAGGGTACTGGGTGCTCAGTACTCAGGGTGCTCGGTGCTTAGTACTCAGGGTGCTGGGTGCTCAGTACTCCGGGTGCTGGGTGCTCAGTGCTCGGGGTGCTCGGTGCTCAGTGCTCAGGGTGCTGGGTGCTCAGTACTCAGGGTGCTCATTGCTCAGGGTGATGGGTGCTCAGTACTCAGGGTGCTGTGTGCTCAGTACTCAGGGTGCTCAGTGCTCAGTACTCAGGGTGCTCAGTGCTCAGTCCTCAGGGTGCTCAGTGCTCAGGGTGCTGGGTGCTCAGTGCTCGGGGTGCTGGGTGCTCAGTGCTCACGGTGCTGTGTGCTCAGTACTCAGGGTGCTCAGTACTCAGGGTGCTGGGTGCTCAGTGCTCAGGGTGCTGGGTGCTCAGTGCTCAGGGTGCTCGGTGCTCAGTACTCAGGCTGCTGGGTGCTCACTACTCAGGGTGCTGGGTGCTCAGTGATCAGGGTGCTCTCTGCTCAGTACTCAGGGTGCTGGGTGCTCAGTGCACAGGGTGCTGGGTGCTCAGTACTCAGGGTGCTGGGTGCTCAGTGCTCAGGGTGATCGGTGCTCAGTCCTCAGGGTGCTCAGTACTCAGGGTGCTGGGTGCTCAGTGCTCAGGTTGCTCAGTACTCAGGGTGCTGAGTACTCAGTACTCAGGGTGCTGAGTACTCAGTACTCAGGGTGCTGTGTGCTCAGTGCTCGGGGTGCTGGGTGCTCAGTACTCAGGGTGCTGGGTGCTCAGTGCTCAGGGTGCTGGGTGCTCAGTACTCAGGGTGCTCGGTGCTCAGTACTCAGGGTGCTCAGTGCTCGGGGAGCTCGGTGCTCAGTACTCAGGGTGCAGGGTGCTCAGTACTCAGTGCTCGGGGTCCTGGGTGCTCAGCGCTCTGGGTGCTTAGTGCACAGTACTCAGGGTGCTGGGTGCTCAGTATTCAGGGTGCTCAGTGCTCGGGGTGATGGGTGCTCATTACTCAGGATGCTGGGTGCTCAGTACTCAGGGTGCTGGGTGCTCATTCTCGTGGTGCTGGGTGCTCAGTGCTCGGGGTGCTGGGTGCTCAGTACTCGTGGTGCTGGGTGCTCAGTGCTCAGCGTGCTGGGTGCTCAGTACTCAGGGTGCTCGTTTCTCAGTACTCAGGGTGCTGGGTGCTCATTCTCGGGGTGCTGGGTGCTCAGTGCTCAGGGTGCTGGGTTCTCAGTGCTCAGGATCCTCGGTGCTCAGTACTCAGGGTGCTCAGTACTCAGCGTGCTTTGTGCTCAGTGCTCAGGGTGCTGGGTGCTCAGTACTCAGGGTGCTGGGTGCTCAGTACTCAGTGTGCTGGGTGCTCAGTACTCAGGGTGCTTGGTGCTCAGTACTCAGGGTGCTGGGTGCTCAGTACTCAGTGTGCTGGGTGCTCAGTACTCAGGGTGCTGGGTGCTCAGTACTCAGGGTGCTGGGTGCTCAGTACTCAGGGTGGTGGGTGCTCAGTGCTCAGGGTGCTGAGTGCTCAGTACTCAGGGTGCTGGGTGCTCAGTGCTCAGGGTGCTGGGTGCTCAGTGCTCAGGGTGCTTGGTGCTCAGTGCTCGGGGTGCTCAGTGCTCAGTACTCAGGGTGCTGGGTCCTCAGTGCTCGGGGTGCTGGGTGCTCAGTGCTCAGGGTGCTGGGTGCTCAGTACTCGGGGTGCTCGGTGCTCAGTACTCAGGGTGCTGGGTGCTCAGTACTCAGGGTGCTGGGTGCTCAGTACTCAGGGTGCTCGGTGCTCAGTACTCAGGGTGCTGGGTGCTCAGTGCTCAGGTGCTGGGTGCTAAGTACTCAGGGTGCTGGGTGCTCAGTACTCAGGGTGCTGGGTGCTCAGTGCTCAGGGTGCTGGGTGCTCAGTACTCAGGGTGCTGGGTGCTCAGCACTCAGGGTGCTCAGTACTCAGGGTGCTGGGTGCTCAGTGCTCGGGGTGCTGGGTGCTCTGTACTCAGGGTGCTCAGTACTCAGGGTGCTGGGTGCTCAGAACTCAGGGTGCTGGGTGCTCAGTACTCAGGGTGCTGGGTGCTCAGTACTCAGGGTGCTGGGTGCTCAGTACCCAGGGTGCTGGGTGCTCAGTGCTCGGGGTGCTGGGTGCTCATTAATCAGGGTACTGGGTGCTCAGTACTCAGGGTGCTCAGTGCTTGGGGTGCTGGGTGCTCAGTACTCAGGGTGCTCAGTGCTTGGGATGCTGGGTGCTCAGTACTCAGGGTGCTGGATGCTCAGTGCTCAGGGTGCTGGGTGCTGAGTACTCAGGGTGCTGGGTGCTCAGTACTCAGTGTGCTGGGTGCTCAGTGCTCGGGATGCTGGGTGCTCAGTGCTCGGGGTGCTGAGTGCTCAGTGCTCGGGGTGCTAGGTGCTCAGTGCTCAGGGTGCTGGGTGCTCAGTGCTCGGGGTGCTGGGTGCTCAGTGCTCGGGGTGCCCGGTGCTCAGTGCTCGGGGTGCTGGGTACTCAGTACTCGGGGTGCTCAGTGCTCAGTACTCAGGGTGCAGGGTGCTCAGTGCTCAGGGTGCTGGGTGCTCAGTGCTCGGGGTGCTGGGTGCTCGGTGCTCAGGTTGCTGGGTGCTCAGTACTCGGGGTGGTGGGTGCTCAGTACTCAGGGTGCTGGGTGCTCATTGCTCGGGGTGCTGGGTGCTCAGTGCTCCGGGTGCTGGGTGCTCAGTGCTCGGGGTGCTGGGTGCTCAGTGCTCAGGGTGCTGGGTGCTCAGTGCTCGCGGTGCTCGGTGCTCAGTACTCAGGGTTCTGTGTGCTCAGTGCTCAGGGTGCTGGGTGCTCAGTGCTCGGGGTGCTGGGTGCTCAGTGCTCAGGGTGCTGGGTGCTCAGTACTCAGGGTGCTGGGTGCTCAGTACACGGTGTGCTCGGTGCTCAGTACGTTGGGTGCTCAGTACTCAGGGTGCTGGGTGCTCAGTGCTCAGGGTGATCGGTGATCAGTACTCAGCGTGCACAGTAATGAGGGAGCTGGGTGCTCAGTATTCAGGGTGCTCAGTGCTCGGGGTGCTGGGTGCTCAGTACTCAGGGTGCTGGGTGCTCAGTACTCAGGGTGCTGGGTGCTCATTCTCGGGGTGCTGGGTACTCAGTGCTCGGGGTGCTGGGTGCTCAGTGCTCAGGGTCCTCGGTGCTCAGTACTCAGGGTGCTCAGTACTCAGCGTGCTTTGTGCTCAGTGCTCAGGGTGCTGGGTGCTCAGTACTCAGGGTAATGAGTGCTCAGTACTCACGGTGCTGGGTGCTCAGTACTCAGGGTGCTCAGTACTCAGTACTCAGGGTGCTGGGTGCTCAGTGCTTGGGGTGCTGGGTGCTCAGTGCTCAGGGTGCAGTGTGCTCAGTGCTCGGGGTGCTGGTTGCTCAGTACTCGGGGTGCTCAGTGCTCAGTACTCAGGGTGCTGGGTGCTAAGTACTCAGGGTGCTGGGTGCTCCGTGCTCAGGGTGCTGTGTGCTCAGTACTCAGGTTGCTGGGTGCTCAGTACTCAGGGTGCTGGGTGCTCAGTGCTCAGGGTGCTGTGTGCTTAGTGCTCGGGGTGCTCGGTGCTCAGTACTCAGGGTGCTCAGTGCTCAGTACTCAGCGTGCTGGGTGCTCAGTGCTCAGGGTGCTCGGTGCTCAGTACTCAGACTGCTCAGTGCTCAGTACTCAGCGTGCTGGGTGCTCAGTGATCAGGGTGCTGGGTGCTCAGTACTCAGGGTGCTGGGTGCTTAGTACTCAGGGTGCTCGGTCCTCAGTGCTCAGGGTGCTGGGTGCTCAGTACTCAGGGTGCTGGGTGCTCAGTGGTCGGGGTGCTCAGTGCTCAGCACTCAGGGTGCTCGGTGCTCAGTGCTCAGGGTGCTCAGTGCTCAGTACTCAGGGTGCTCAGTGCTCTGGGTGCTGGGTGCTCAGTGCTCAGGGTGCTGGGTGCTCAGTGCTCAGGGTGCTGGGTGCTCAGTACTCAGGGTGCTCAGTGCTCAGGGTGCTGGGTGCTCAGTGCTCGGGGTGCTGGGTACTCAGTGCTCAGTACACAGGGTGCTGAGTACTCAGTGCTCGGGGTGCTGGGTGCTCAGTGCTCAGTACTCAGGGTGCTGGGTGCTCAGTGCTCAGGGTGCTGGGTGCTCAGTACTCAGGGTGCTGGGTGCTCAGTGCTCAGGGTGCTGGGTGCTCAGTACTCAGGGTGCTGGGTCCTCAGTGCTCAGGGTGCTGGGTGCTCAGTGCTCGGGGTGCTCAGTACTCAGGGTGCTGTGTGTTCAGTGCTCAGGGTACTGGGTGCTCAGTACTCAGGGTGCTCGGTGCTTAGTACTCAGGGTGCTGGGTGCTCAGTACTCCGGGTGCTGGGTGCTCAGTGCTCGGGGTGCTCGGTGCTCAGTGCTCAGGGTGCTGGGTGCTCAGTACTCAGGGTGCTCATTGCTCAGGGTGATGGGTGCTCAGTACTCAGGGTGCTGGGTGCTCAGTACTCAGGGTGCTCAGTGCTCAGTACTCAGGGTGCTCAGTGCTCAGTCCTCAGGGTGCTCAGTGCTCAGGGTGCTGGGTGCTCAGTGCTCGGGGTGCTGGGTGCTCAGTGCTCACGGTGCTGTGTGCTCAGTACTCAGGGTGCTCAGTACTCAGGGTGCTGGGTGCTCAGTGCTCAGGGTGCTGGGTGCTCAGTGCTCAGGGTGCTCGGTGCTCAGTGCTCAGGTTGCTGGGTGCTCAATACTCAGGGTGCTGGGTGCTCAGTACTCAGGGTGCTCAGTGCTCAGTACTCAGGGTGCTCAGTGCTCAGGGTGCTGGGTGCTCAGTGCTCAGGGTGCTCGGTGCTCAGTGCTCAGGGTGCTGGGTGCTCAGTACTCAGGATGCTGGGTGCTCAGTGCTCGGGGTGCTGGGGGCTCAGTAATCAGGGTGCTGGGTGCTCAGTGCTCAGGGTGCTGGGTGCTCAGTGCTCAGGGTGCTCGGTTCTTAGTACTCATGGTGCTCGGTGCTCGGGGTGCTGGGTGCTCAGTGCTCGGTGTGCTGGGTGCTCAGTGCTCGGGGTGCTGGGTGCTGAGTGCTCGGTGTGCTGGGTGCTCAGTGCTCGGGGTGCTGGGTGCTCAGTGCTCGGGGTGCTGGGTGCTCAGTACTCAGGGTGCTCGGTGCTCAGTACTCAGGGTGCTGGGTGCTCAGTGCTCAGGGTGCTGGGTGCTCACTACTCAGGGTGCTGGGTGCTCGGTGCTCAGTACACTGGGTGCTCAGTACTCAGGGTGCTGGGTGCTCAGTACTCAGGGTGCTCGGTGCTTGGGGTGCTGGGTGCTCAGTTCTCAGGGTGCTCAGTGCTTGGGGTGCAGGGTGCTCAGTACTCAGGGTGCTGGTTGCTCAGTGCTCAGGGGGCTGGGTGCTGAGTACTCAGGGTGCTGGGTGCTCAGTACTCAGGGTGCTGGGTGCTCAGTGCTCGGGGTGCTGGGTGCTCAGTGCTCGGGTTGCTGGGTGCTCAGTGCTCGGGGTGCTGGGTGCTCAGTGCTCGGGGTGCTGGGTGCTCAGTGCTCAGGGTGCTGGGTGCTCAGTGCTCGGGGTGCTGGGTGCTCAGTGCTCGGTGTGCTCGGTGCTCAGTGCTCGGGGTGGTGGGTGCTCAGTACTCGGGGTGCTCAGTGCTCAGTACTCAGGGTGCTGGGTGCTCAGTACTCAGGGTGCTGGGTGCTCATTGCTCGGGGTGCTGGGTCCTCAGTGCTACGGGTGCTGGGTGCTCAGTGCTCGGGGCGCTGGGTGCTCAGTGCTCGGGGTGCTCGGTGCTCAGTACTCAGGGTGCTGGGTGCTCAGTGCTCAGGGTGCTCGGTGCTCAGTACTCAGGGTGCTGGGTGCTCAGTGCTCAGTGTGCTCGGTGCTCAGTACGTTGGGTGCTCAGTACTCAGGGTGTTGTGTGCTCAGTGCTCAGGGTGATCGGTGCTCAGTACACAGGGTGCTCAGTACTCAGGGTGCTGGGTGCTCAGGGCTCGGGGTGCTGGGAGCTCAGTACTCAGGGTGCTGGGTGCTCAGTGCTTGGGGTGCTGGGTGCTGAGTGCTCAGGGTGCTGGGTGCTCAGTACTCGGGGTGCTCGGTGCTCAGTACTCAGGGTGCTGGGTGCTCAGTACTCAGGGTGCTGGGTGCTCAGTGATCAGGGTGCTCTCTGCTCAGTACTCAGGGTGCTGGGTGCTCAGTGCTCAGGGTGCTGGGTGCTCAGTATTCAGGGTGCTGGGTGCTCAGTGCTCAGGGTGATCGGTGCTCAGTCCTCAGGGTGCTCAGTACTCAGGGTGCTGGGTGCTCAGTGCTCAGGTTGCTCAGTACTCAGGGTGCTGGGTACTCAGTACTCAGGGTGCTGTGTGCTCAGTGCTCGGGGTGCTGGGTGCTCAGTACTCAGGGTGCTGGGTGCTCAGTGCTCAGGGTGCTGGGTGCTCAGTACTCAGGGTGCTGGGTGCTCAGTACTCAGGGTGCTCAGTGCTCGGGGAGCTCGGTGCTCAGTACTCAGGGTGCTGGGTGCTCAGTACTCAGTGCTCGGGGTCCTGGGTGCTCAGCGCTCTGGGTGCTTAGTGCACAGTACTCAGGGTGCTACTTGCTCAGTATTCAGGGTGCTCAGTGCTCTGTATGCTGGGTGCTCATTACTCAGGGTGCTGGGTGCTCAGTACTCAGGGTGCTGGGTGCTCATTCTCGTGGTGCTGGGTGCTCATTCTCATGGTGCTGGGTGCTCAGTGCTCGGGGTGCTGGGTGCTCAGTACTCGGGGTGCTGGGTGTTCAGTGCTCAGCGTGCTGGGTGCTCAGTACTCAGGGTGCTCGGTTCTCAGTACTCAGGGTGCTGGGTGCTCATTCTCGGGGTGCTGGGTGCTCAGTGCTCAGGGTGCTGGGTTCTCAGTGCTCAGGGTTCTCGGTGCTCAGTACTCAGGGTGCTCAGTACTCAGCGTGCTTTGTGCTCAGTGCTCAGGGTGCTGGGTGCTCAGTACTCAGGGTGCTGGGTGCTCAGTACTCACGGTGCTGGGTGCTCAGTACTCGGGGTGCTGGGTGCTCATTACTCAGGGTGCTGGGTGCTCAGTGCTCAGGGTGCTCGCTGCTCAGTACTCTTTTAGCTGGGTGCTCAGTACTCAGGGTGCTGGGTGCTCAGTGCTCGGGGTGCTCGGTGTACAGTGCTCAGGATGCTCGGTGCTCAGTACTTTTGCTGCTGGGTGCTCAGTACTCAGGGTGCTGGGTGCTCAGTGCTCGGGGTGCTCGGTGCTCAGTACTCAGGGTGCTGGGTGCTCAGTGCTCAGGATGCTGGGTGCTCAGTACTCAGGGTGCTCAGTACTCAGTACTCAGGGTGCTGGGTGCTCAGTGCTTGGGGTGCTGGTTGCTCAGTGCTCAGGGTGCTGGGTGCTCAGTGCTCGGGGTGCTGGGTGCTCAGTACTCGGAGTGCTCGGTGCTCAGTACTCAGTGTGCTGGGTGCTCAGTGCTCAGGGTGCTGGGTGCTCAGTGCTCGGGATGCTGGGTGCTCAGTACTCAGGGTGCTCAGTACTCAGGATGCTGTGTGCTCAGTACTCAGGGTGCTGGGTACTCAGTGCTCAGTACACAGGATGCTGAGTGCTCAGTGCTCGGGGTGTTGGGAGCTCAGTGCTCAGTACTCAGGGTGCTGGGTGCTCAGTGCGCAGGGTGCTGGGTGCTCAGTACTCAGGGTGCTGGGTGCTCAGTGCTCAGTGTGCTGGGTGCTCAGTACTCAGGGTGCTGGGTCCTCAGTGCTCAGGGTGCTGGGTGCTCAGTGCTCGGGGTGCTCAGTACTCAGGGTGCTGTGTGTTCAGTGCTCAGGGTACTGGGTGCTCAGTACTCAGGGTGCTCGGTGCTTAGTACTCAGGGTGCTGGGTGCTCAGTACTCAGGGTGCTCATTGCTCAGGGTGCTGGGTTCTCAGTACTCAGGGTGGTGGGTGCTCAGTACTCAGGGTGCTCAGTGCTCAGTACTCAGGGTGCTCAGTGCTCAGGGTGCTGGGTGCTCAGTGCTCGGGGTGCTGGGTGCTCAGTGCTCACGGTGCTCTGTGCTCAGTACTCAGGGTGCTCAGTACTCAGGGTGCTGGGTGCTCAGTGCTCAGGGTGCTGGCTGCTCAGTTCTCAGGGTGCTGTGTGCTCAGTGCTCAGGGTGCTCGGTGCTCAGTGCTCAGGTTGCTGGGTGCTCAATACTCAGGGTGCTGGGTGCTCAGTACTCAGGGTGCTCAGTGCTCAGTACTCAGGGTGCTCAGTGCTCAGGGTGCTGGGTGCTCAGTGCTCGGGGTGCTGGGTACTCAGTCCTCAGGGTGCTGTGTGATCAGTGCTCAGGGTGCTCGGTGCTCAGTGCTCAGGGTGCTGGGTGCTCAGTACTCAGGGTGCTGGGTGCTCAGTGCACGGGGTGCTAGGGGCTCAGTACTCAGGGTGCTGGGTGCTCAGTGCTCAGGGTGCTGGGTGCTCAGTGCTCAGGGTGCTCGGTTCTTAGTACTCATGGTGCTCGGTGCTCGGGGTGCTGGGTGCTCAGTGCTCGGTGTGCTGGGTGCTCAGTGCACGGGGTGCTGGGTGCTGAGTGCTCGGTGTGCTGGGTGCTCAGTGCTCGGGGTGCTGGGTGCTCAGTGCTCGGGGTGCTGGGTGCTCAGTACTCAGGGTGCTCGGTGCTCAGTACTCAGGGTGCTGGGTGCTCAGTGCTCAGGGTGCTGGGTGCTCAGTACTCAGGGTGCTGGGTGCTCGGTGCTCAGTACACTGGGTGCTTAGTACTCAGGGTGCTGGGTGCTCAGTACTCAGGGTGCTCGGTGCTTGGGGTGCTGGGTGCTCAGTTCTCAGGGTGCTCAGTGCTTGGGGTGCAGGGTGCTCAGTACTCAGGGTGCTGGTTGCTCAGTTCTCAGGGTGCTGGGTGCTGAGTACTCAGGGTGCTGGGTGCTCAGTACTCAGGGTGCTGGGTGCTCAGTGCTCGGTGTGCTGGGTGCTCAGTGCTCGGGTTGCTGGGTGCTCAGTGCTCGGGTTGCTGGGTGCTCAGTGCTCGGGGTGCTGGGTGCTCAGTGCTCAGGGTGCTGGGTGCTCAGTGCTCGGGGTGCTCAGTGCTCAGTACTCAGGGTGCTGGGTGCTCAGTACTCAGGGTGCTGGGTGCTCATTGCTCGGGGTGCTGGGTCCTCAGTGTTACGGGTGCTGGGTGCTCAGTGCTCGGGGTGCTGGGCGCTCAGTGCTCGGGGCCCTGGGTGCTCAGTGCTCGGGGTGCTCGGTGCTCAGTACTCAGGGTTATGGGTGCTCAGTGCTCAGGGTGCTCGGTGCTCAGTACTCAGGGTGCTGGGTGCTCAGTGCTCAGTGTGCTCGGTGCTCAGTACGTTGCGTGCTCAGTAATCAGGGTGTTGGGTGCTCAGTGCTCAGGGTGATCGGTGCTCAGTACTCAGGGTGCTCAGTACTCAGGGTGCTGGGTGCTCAGGGCTCGGGGTGCTGGGAGCTCAGTACTCAGGGTGCTGGGTGCTCAGTGCTCGGGGTGCTGGGTGCTGAGTGCTCAGGGTGCTGGGTGCTCAGTACTCGGGGTGCTCGGTGCTCAGTACTCAGGGTGCTGGGTGCTCAGTACTCAGGGTGCTGGGTGCTCAGTGATCAGGGTGCTCTCTGCTCAGTACTCAGCGTGCTGGGTGCTCAGTGCTCAGGATGCTGGGTGCTCAGTACTCAGGGTGCTGGGTGCTCAGTGCTCAGGGTGATTGGTGCTCAGTCCTCAGGGTGCTCAGTACTCAGGGTGCTGGGTGCTCAGTGCTCAGGTTGCTCAGTACTCAGGGTGCTGGGTACTCAGTACTCAGGGTGCTGTGTGCTCAGTGCTCGGGGTGCTGGGTGCTCAGTACTCAGGGTGCTGGGTGCTCAGTGCTCGGGGTGCTGGGTGCTCAGTACTCAGGGTGCTGGGTGCTCAGTGCTCAGGGTGCTGGGTGCTCAGTGCTCAGGTTGCTTAGTACTCAGGGTGCTGGGTACTCAGTACTCAGGGTGCTGGGTGCTCAGTGGTCGGGGTCCTCAGTGCTCAGCACTCAGGGTGCTCGGTGCTCAGTGCTCAGGGTGCTCAGTGCTCAGTACTCAGGGTGCTCAGTGCTCTGGGTGCTGGGTGCTCAGTGCTCAGGGAGCTGGGTGCTCAGTGCTCAGGGTGCTGGGTGCTCAGTACTCAGGGTGCTCAGTGCTCAGGGTGCTGGGTGCTCAGTGCTCAGTACACAGGGTGCTGAGTGCTCAGTGCTCGGGGTGCTGGGTGCTCAGTGCTCAGTACTCAGGGTGCTGGGTGCTCAGTGCTCAGGGTGCTGGGTGCTCAGTACTCAGGGTGCTGGGTGCTCAGTGCTCAGGGTGCTGGGTGCTCAGTACTCAGGGTGCTGGGTCCTCAGTGCTCAGGGTGCTGGGTGCTCAGTGCTCGGGGTGCTCAGTACTCAGGGTGCTGTGTGTTCAGTGCTCAGGGTACTGGGTGCTCAGTACTCAGGGTGCTCGGTGCTTAGTACTCAGGGTGCTGGGTGCTCAGTACTCCGGGTGCTGGGTGCTCAGTGCTCAGGGTGCTCGGTGCTCAGTGCTCAGGGTGCTGGGTGCTCAGTACTCAGGGTGCTCATTGCTCAGGGTGATGGGTGCTCAGTACTCAGGGTGCTGGGTGCTCAGTACTCAGGGTGCTCAGTGCTCAGTACTCAGGGTGCTCAGTGCTCAGTCCTCAGGGTGCTCAGTGCTCAGGGTGCTGGGTGCTCAGTGCTCGGGGTGCTGGGTGCTCAGTGCTCACGGTGCTGTGTGCTCAGTACTCAGGGTGCTCAGTACTCAGGGTGCTGGGTGCTCAGTGCTCAGGGTGCTGGGTGCTCAGTGCTCAGGGTGCTCGGTGCTCAGTGCTCATGTTGCTGGGTGCTCAATACTCAGGATGCTGGGTGCTCAGTGCTCAGGATCCTCGGTGCTCAGTACTCAGGGTGCTCAGTACTCAGCGTGCTTTGTGCTCAGTGCTCAGGGTGCTGGGTGCTCAGTACTCAGGGTGCTGGGTGCTCAGTACTCAGTGTGCTGGGTGCTCAGTACTCAGGGTGCTTGGTGCTCAGTACTCAGGGTGCTGGGTGCTCAGTACTCAGTGTGCTGGGTGCTCAGTACTCAGGGTGCTGGGTGCTCAGTACTCAGGGTGCTGGGTGCTCAGTACTCAGGGTGGTGGGTGCTCAGTGCTCAGGGTGCTGAGTGCTCAGTACTCAGGGTGCTGGGTGCTCAGTGCTCAGGGTGCTGGGTGCTCAGTGCTCAGGGTGCTTGGTGCTCAGTGCTCGGGGTGCTCAGTGCTCAGTACTCAGGGTGCTGGGTCCTCAGTGCTCGGGGTGCTGGGTGCTCAGTGCTCAGGGTGCTGGGTGCTCAGTACTCGGGGTGCTCGGTGCTCAGTACTCAGGGTGCTGGGTGCTCAGTACTCAGGGTGCTGGGTGCTCAGTACTCAGGGTGCTCGGTGCTCAGTACTCAGGGTGCTGGGTGCTCAGTGCTCAGGTGCTGGGTGCTAAGTACTCAGGGTGCTGGGTGCTCAGTACTCAGGGTGCTGGGTGCTCAGTGCTCAGGGTGCTGGGTGCTCAGTACTCAGGGTGCTGGGTGCTCAGCACTCAGGGTGCTCAGTACTCAGGGTGCTGGGTGCTCAGTGCTCGGGGTGCTGGGTGCTCTGTACTCAGGGTGCTCAGTACTCAGGGTGCTGGGTGCTCAGAACTCAGGGTGCTGGGTGCTCAGTACTCAGGGTGCTGGGTGCTCAGTACTCAGGGTGCTGGGTGCTCAGTACCCAGGGTGCTGGGTGCTCAGTGCTCGGGGTGCTGGGTGCTCATTAATCAGGGTACTGGGTGCTCAGTACTCAGGGTGCTCAGTGCTTGGGGTGCTGGGTGCTCAGTACTCAGGGTGCTCAGTGCTTGGGATGCTGGGTGCTCAGTACTCAGGGTGCTGGATGCTCAGTGCTCAGGGTGCTGGGTGCTGAGTACTCAGGGTGCTGGGTGCTCAGTACTCAGTGTGCTGGGTGCTCAGTGCTCGGGATGCTGGGTGCTCAGTGCTCGGGGTGCTGAGTGCTCAGTGCTCGGGGTGCTAGGTGCTCAGTGCTCAGGGTGCTGGGTGCTCAGTGCTCGGGGTGCTGGGTGCTCAGTGCTCGGGGTGCCCGGTGCTCAGTGCTCGGGGTGCTGGGTACTCAGTACTCGGGGTGCTCAGTGCTCAGTACTCAGGGTGCAGGGTGCTCAGTGCTCAGGGTGCTGGGTGCTCAGTGCTCGGGGTGCTGGGTGCTCGGTGCTCAGGTTGCTGGGTGCTCAGTACTCGGGGTGGTGGGTGCTCAGTACTCAGGGTGCTGGGTGCTCATTGCTCGGGGTGCTGGGTGCTCAGTGCTCCGGGTGCTGGGTGCTCAGTGCTCGGGGTGCTGGGTGCTCAGTGCTCAGGGTGCTGGGTGCTCAGTGCTCGCGGTGCTCGGTGCTCAGTGCTCCGGGTGCTGGGTGCTCAGTGCTTGGGGTGCAGGCTGCTCAGTACTCAGGGTGCTGGTTGCTCAGTGCTCAGGGTGCTGGGTGCTGAGTACTCAGGGTGCTGGGTGCTCAGTACTCAGGGTGCTGGGTGCTCAGTGCTCGGGGTGCTGGTTGCTCAGTGCTCGGGTTGCTGGGTGCACAGTGCTCGGGGTGCTGGGTGCTCAGTGCTCGGGGTGCTGGGTGCTCAGCGCTCAGGGTGCTGGATGCTCATTGCTCGGGGTGCTGTGTGCTCAGTGCTCGGTGTGCTTGGTGCTTAGTGCTCGGGGTGGTGGGTGCTCAGTACTCGGGGTGCTCAGTGCTCAGTACTCAGGGTGCTGGGTGCTCAGTACTCAGGGTGCTGGGTGCTCATTACTCGGGGTGCTGGGTCCTCAGTGCTACGGGTGCAGGGTGCTCAGTGCTCGGGGTGCTGGGTGCTCAGTGCTCGGGGCGCTGGGTGCTCAGTGCTCGGGGTGCTCGGTGCTCAGTACTCAGGGTGCTGGGTGCTCAGTGCTCAGGGTGCTCGGTGCTCAGTACTCAGGGTGCTGGGTGCTCAGTGCTCAGTGTGCTCGGTGCTCAGTACGTTGGGTGCTCAGTACTCAGGGTGTTGGGTGCTCAGTGCTCAGGGTGATCGGTGCTCAGTCCTCAGGGTGCTCAGTGCTCAGAGCGCTGGGTGCTCAGTGCTCGGGGTGCTGGGTGCTGAGTGCTCAGGGTGCTGGGTGCTCAGTACTCGGGGTGCTCGGTGCTCAGTACTCAGGCTGCTGGGTGCTCACTACTCAGGGTGCTGGGTGCTCAGTGATCAGGGTGCTCTCTGCTCAGTACTCAGGGTGCTGGGTGCTCAGTGCACAGGGTGCTGGGTGCTCAGTACTCAGGGTGCTGGGTGCTCAGTGCTCAGGGTGATCGGTGCTCAGTCCTCAGGGTGCTCAGTACTCAGGGTGCTGGGTGCTCAGTGCTCAGGTTGCTCAGTACTCAGGGTGCTGAGTACTCAGTACTCAGGGTGCTGAGTACTCAGTACTCAGGGTGCTGTGTGCTCAGTGCTCGGGGTGCTGGGTGCTCAGTACTCAGGGTGCTGGGTGCTCAGTGCTCAGGGTGCTGGGTGCTCAGTACTCAGGGTGCTCGGTGCTCAGTACTCAGGGTGCTCAGTGCTCGGGGAGCTCGGTGCTCAGTACTCAGGGTGCAGGGTGCTCAGTACTCAGTGCTCGGGGTCCTGGGTGCTCAGCGCTCTGGGTGCTTAGTGCACAGTACTCAGGGTGCTGGGTGCTCAGTATTCAGGGTGCTCAGTGCTCGGGGTGATGGGTGCTCATTACTCAGGATGCTGGGTGCTCAGTACTCAGGGTGCTGGGTGCTCATTCTCGTGGTGCTGGGTGCTCAGTGCTCGGGGTGCTGGGTGCTCAGTACTCGTGGTGCTGGGTGCTCAGTGCTCAGCGTGCTGGGTGCTCAGTACTCAGGGTGCTCATTTCTCAGTACTCAGGGTGCTGGGTGCTCATTCTCGGGGTGCTGGGTGCTCAGTGCTCAGGGTGCTGGGTTCTCAGTGCTCAGGATCCTCGGTGCTCAGTACTCAGGGTGCTCAGTACTCAGCGTGCTTTGTGCTCAGTGCTCAGGGTGCTGGGTGCTCAGTACTCAGGGTGCTGGGTGCTCAGTACTCAGTGTGCTGGGTGCTCAGTACTCAGGGTGCTTGGTGCTCAGTACTCAGGGTGCTGGGTGCTCAGTACTCAGTGTGCTGGGTGCTCAGTACTCAGGGTGCTGGGTGCTCAGTACTCAGGGTGCTGGGTGCTCAGTACTCAGGGTGGTGGGTGCTCAGTGCTCAGGGTGCTGAGTGCTCAGTACTCAGGGTGCTGGGTGCTCAGTGCTCAGGGTGCTGGGTGCTCAGTGCTCAGGGTGCTTGGTGCTCAGTGCTCGGGGTGCTCAGTGCTCAGTACTCAGGGTGCTGGGTCCTCAGTGCTCGGGGTGCTGGGTGCTCAGTGCTCAGGGTGCTGGGTGCTCAGTACTCGGGGTGCTCGGTGCTCAGTACTCAGGGTGCTGGGTGCTCAGTACTCAGGGTGCTGGGTGCTCAGTACTCAGGGTGCTCGGTGCTCAGTACTCAGGGTGCTGGGTGCTCAGTGCTCAGGTGCTGGGTGCTAAGTACTCAGGGTGCTGGGTGCTCAGTACTCAGGGTGCTGGGTGCTCAGTGCTCAGGGTGCTGGGTGCTCAGTACTCAGGGTGCTGGGTGCTCAGCACTCAGGGTGCTCAGTACTCAGGGTGCTGGGTGCTCAGTGCTCGGGGTGCTGGGTGCTCTGTACTCAGGGTGCTCAGTACTCAGGGTGCTGGGTGCTCAGAACTCAGGGTGCTGGGTGCTCAGTACTCAGGGTGCTGGGTGCTCAGTACTCAGGGTGCTGGGTGCTCAGTACCCAGGGTGCTGGGTGCTCAGTGCTCGGGGTGCTGGGTGCTCGTTAATCAGGGTACTGGGTGCTCAGTACTCAGGGTGCTCAGTGCTTGGGGTGCTGGGTGCTCAGTACTCAGGGTGCTCAGTGCTTGGGATGCTGGGTGCTCAGTACTCAGGGTGCTGGATGCTCAGTGCTCAGGGTGCTGGGTGCTGAGTACTCAGGGTGCTGGGTGCTCAGTACTCAGTGTGCTGGGTGCTCAGTGCTCGGGATGCTGGGTGCTCAGTGCTCGGGGTGCTGAGTGCTCAGTGCTCGGGGTGCTAGGTGCTCAGTGCTCAGGGTGCTGGGTGCTCAGTGCTCGGGGTGCTGGGTGCTCAGTGCTCGGGGTGCCCGGTGCTCAGTGCTCGGGGTGCTGGGTACTCAGTACTCGGGGTGCTCAGTGCTCAGTACTCAGGGTGCAGGGTGCTCAGTGCTCAGGGTGCTGGGTGCTCAGTGCTCGGGGTGCTGGGTGCTCGGTGCTCAGGTTGCTGGGTGCTCAGTACTCGGGGTGGTGGGTGCTCAGTACTCAGGGTGCTGGGTGCTCATTGCTCGGGGTGCTGGGTGCTCAGTGCTCCGGGTGCTGGGTGCTCAGTGCTCGGGGTGCTGGGTGCTCAGTGCTCAGGGTGCTGGGTGCTCAGTGCTCGCGGTGCTCGGTGCTCAGTACTCAGGGTTCTGTGTGCTCAGTGCTCAGGGTGCTGGGTGCTCAGTGCTCGGGGTGCTGGGTGCTCAGTGCTCAGGGTGCTGGGTGCTCAGTACTCAGGGTGCTGGGTGCTCAGTACACGGTGTGCTCGGTGCTCAGTACGTTGGGTGCTCAGTACTCAGGGTGCTGGGTGCTCAGTGCTCAGGGTGATCGGTGATCAGTACTCAGCGTGCACAGTAATCAGGGAGCTGGGTGCTCAGTATTCAGGGTGCTCAGTGCTCGGGGTGCTGGGTGCTCAGTACTCAGGGTGCTGGGTGCTCAGTACTCAGGGTGCTGGGTGCTCATTCTCGGGGTGCTGGGTACTCAGTGCTCGGGGTGCTGGGTGCTCAGTGCTCAGGGTCCTCGGTGCTCAGTACTCAGGGTGCTCAGTACTCAGCGTGCTTTGTGCTCAGTGCTCAGGGTGCTGGGTGCTCAGTACTCAGGGTAATGAGTGCTCAGTACTCACGGTGCTGGGTGCTCAGTACTCAGGGTGCTCAGTACTCAGTACTCAGGGTGCTGGGTGCTCAGTGCTTGGGGTGCTGGGTGCTCAGTGCTCAGGGTGCAGTGTGCTCAGTGCTCGGGGTGCTGGTTGCTCAGTACTCGGGGTGCTCAGTGCTCAGTACTCAGGGTGCTGGGTGCTAAGTACTCAGGGTGCTGGGTGCTCCGTGCTCAGGGTGCTGTGTGCTCAGTACTCAGGTTGCTGGGTGCTCAGTACTCAGGGTGCTGGGTGCTCAGTGCTCAGGGTGCTGTGTGCTTAGTGCTCGGGGTGCTCGGTGCTCAGTACTCAGGGTGCTCAGTGCTCAGTACTCAGCGTGCTGGGTGCTCAGTGCTCAGGGTGCTCGGTGCTCAGTACTCAGACTGCTCAGTGCTCAGTACTCAGCGTGCTGGGTGCTCAGTGATCAGGGTGCTGGGTGCTCAGTACTCAGGGTGCTGGGTGCTTAGTACTCA
The DNA here is from genome assembly GCF_018167655.1 of Microtus oregoni. Lineage (NCBI taxonomy): Eukaryota > Metazoa > Chordata > Mammalia > Rodentia > Cricetidae > Microtus > Microtus oregoni. The sequence continues at coordinate 8,760,207 of NW_024543811.1, read as the reverse complement.
GGGTGCTCGGTCCTCAGTGCTCAGGGTGCTGGGTGCTCAGTACTCAGGGTGCTGGGTGCTCAGTGGTCGGGGTGCTCAGTGCTCAGCACTCAGGGTGCTCGGTGCTCAGTGCTCAGGGTGCTCAGTGCTCAGTACTCAGGGTGCTCAGTGCTCTGGGTGCTGGGTGCTCAGTGCTCAGGGTGCTGGGTGCTCAGTGCTCAGGGTGCTGGGTGCTCAGTACTCAGGGTGCTCAGTGCTCAGGGTGCTGGGTGCTCAGTGCTCGGGGTGCTGGGTACTCAGTGCTCAGTACACAGGGTGCTGAGTACTCAGTGCTCGGGGTGCTGGGTGCTCAGTGCTCAGTACTCAGGGTGCTGGGTGCTCAGTGCTCAGGGTGCTGGGTGCTCAGTACTCAGGGTGCTGGGTGCTCAGTGCTCAGGGTGCTGGGTGCTCAGTACTCAGGGTGCTGGGTCCTCAGTGCTCAGGGTGCTGGGTGCTCAGTGCTCGGGGTGCTCAGTACTCAGGGTGCTGTGTGTTCAGTGCTCAGGGTACTGGGTGCTCAGTACTCAGGGTGCTCGGTGCTTAGTACTCAGGGTGCTGGGTGCTCAGTACCCCGGGTGCTGGGTGCTCAGTGCTCGGGGTGCTCGGTGCTCAGTGCTCAGGGTGCTGGGTGCTCAGTACTCAGGGTGCTCATTGCTCAGGGTGATGGGTGCTCAGTACTCAGGGTGCTGGGTGCTCAGTACTCAGGGTGCTCAGTGCTCAGTACTCAGGGTGCTCAGTGCTCAGTCCTCAGGGTGCTCAGTGCTCAGGGTGCTGGGTGCTCAGTGCTCGGGGTGCTGGGTGCTCAGTGCTCACGGTGCTGTGTGCTCAGTACTCAGGGTGCTCAGTACTCAGGGTGCTGGGTGCTCAGTGCTCAGGGTGCTGGGTGCTCAGTGCTCAGGGTGCTCGGTGCTCAGTACTCAGGCTGCTGGGTGCTCACTACTCAGGGTGCTGGGTGCTCAGTGATCAGGGTGCTCTCTGCTCAGTACTCAGGGTGCTGGGTGCTCAGTGCACAGGGTGCTGGGTGCTCAGTACTCAGGGTGCTGGGTGCTCAGTGCTCAGGGTGATCGGTGCTCAGTCCTCAGGGTGCTCAGTACTCAGGGTGCTGGGTGCTCAGTGCTCAGGTTGCTCAGTACTCAGGGTGCTGAGTACTCAGTACTCAGGGTGCTGAGTACTCAGTACTCAGGGTGCTGTGTGCTCAGTGCTCGGGGTGCTGGGTGCTCAGTACTCAGGGTGCTGGGTGCTCAGTGCTCAGGGTGCTGGGTGCTCAGTACTCAGGGTGCTCGGTGCTCAGTACTCAGGGTGCTCAGTGCTCGGGGAGCTCGGTGCTCAGTACTCAGGGTGCAGGGTGCTCAGTACTCAGTGCTCGGGGTCCTGGGTGCTCAGCGCTCTGGGTGCTTAGTGCACAGTACTCAGGGTGCTGGGTGCTCAGTATTCAGGGTGCTCAGTGCTCGGGGTGATGGGTGCTCATTACTCAGGATGCTGGGTGCTCAGTACTCAGGGTGCTGGGTGCTCATTCTCGTGGTGCTGGGTGCTCAGTGCTCGGGGTGCTGGGTGCTCAGTACTCGTGGTGCTGGGTGCTCAGTGCTCAGCGTGCTGGGTGCTCAGTACTCAGGGTGCTCGTTTCTCAGTACTCAGGGTGCTGGGTGCTCATTCTCGGGGTGCTGGGTGCTCAGTGCTCAGGGTGCTGGGTTCTCAGTGCTCAGGATCCTCGGTGCTCAGTACTCAGGGTGCTCAGTACTCAGCGTGCTTTGTGCTCAGTGCTCAGGGTGCTGGGTGCTCAGTACTCAGGGTGCTGGGTGCTCAGTACTCAGAGTGCTGGGTGCTCAGTACTCAGGGTGCTTGGTGCTCAGTACTCAGGGTGCTGGGTGCTCAGTACTCAGTGTGCTGGGTGCTCAGTACTCAGGGTGCTGGGTGCTCAGTACTCAGGGTGCTGGGTGCTCAGTACTCAGGGTGGTGGGTGCTCAGTGCTCAGGGTGCTGAGTGCTCAGTACTCAGGGTGCTGGGTGCTCAGTGCTCAGGGTGCTGGGTGCTCAGTGCTCAGGGTGCTTGGTGCTCAGTGCTCGGGGTGCTCAGTGCTCAGTACTCAGGGTGCTGGGTCCTCAGTGCTCGGGGTGCTGGGTGCTCAGTGCTCAGGGTGCTGGGTGCTCAGTACTCGGGGTGCTCGGTGCTCAGTACTCAGGGTGCTGGGTGCTCAGTACTCAGGGTGCTGGGTGCTCAGTACTCAGGGTGCTCGGTGCTCAGTACTCAGGGTGCTGGGTGCTCAGTGCTCAGGTGCTGGGTGCTAAGTACTCAGGGTGCTGGGTGCTCAGTACTCAGGGTGCTGGGTGCTCAGTGCTCAGGGTGCTGGGTGCTCAGTACTCAGGGTGCTGGGTGCTCAGCACTCAGGGTGCTCAGTACTCAGGGTGCTGGGTGCTCAGTGCTCGGGGTGCTGGGTGCTCTGTACTCAGGGTGCTCAGTACTCAGGGTGCTGGGTGCTCAGAACTCAGGGTGCTGGGTGCTCAGTACTCAGGGTGCTGGGTGCTCAGTACTCAGGGTGCTGGGTGCTCAGTACCCAGGGTGCTGGGTGCTCAGTGCTCGGGGTGCTGGGTGCTCATTAATCAGGGTACTGGGTGCTCAGTACTCAGGGTGCTCAGTGCTTGGGGTGCTGGGTGCTCAGTACTCAGGGTGCTCAGTGCTTGGGATGCTGGGTGCTCAGTACTCAGGGTGCTGGATGCTCAGTGCTCAGGGTGCTGGGTGCTGAGTACTCAGGGTGCTGGGTGCTCAGTACTCAGTGTGCTGGGTGCTCAGTGCTCGGGATGCTGGGTGCTCAGTGCTCGGGGTGCTGAGTGCTCAGTGCTCGGGGTGCTAGGTGCTCAGTGCTCAGGGTGCTGGGTGCTCAGTGCTCGGGGTGCTGGGTGCTCAGTGCTCGGGGTGCCCGGTGCTCAGTGCTCGGGGTGCTGGGTACTCAGTACTCGGGGTGCTCAGTGCTCAGTACTCAGGGTGCAGGGTGCTCAGTGCTCAGGGTGCTGGGTGCTCAGTGCTCGGGGTGCTGGGTGCTCGGTGCTCAGGTTGCTGGGTGCTCAGTACTCGGGGTGGTGGGTGCTCAGTACTCAGGGTGCTGGGTGCTCATTGCTCGGGGTGCTGGGTGCTCAGTGCTCCGGGTGCTGGGTGCTCAGTGCTCGGGGTGCTGGGTGCTCAGTGCTCAGGGTGCTGGGTGCTCAGTGCTCGCGGTGCTCGGTGCTCAGTACTCAGGGTTCTGTGTGCTCAGTGCTCAGGGTGCTGGGTGCTCAGTGCTCGGGGTGCTGGGTGCTCAGTGCTCAGGGTGCTGGGTGCTCAGTACTCAGGGTGCTGGGTGCTCAGTACACGGTGTGCTCGGTGCTCAGTACGTTGGGTGCTCAGTACTCAGGGTGCTGGGTGCTCAGTGCTCAGGGTGATCGGTGATCAGTACTCAGCGTGCACAGTAATGAGGGAGCTGGGTGCTCAGTATTCAGGGTGCTCAGTGCTCGGGGTGCTGGGTGCTCAGTACTCAGGGTGCTGGGTGCTCAGTACTCAGGGTGCTGGGTGCTCATTCTCGGGGTGCTGGGTACTCAGTGCTCGGGGTGCTGGGTGCTCAGTGCTCAGGGTCCTCGGTGCTCAGTACTCAGGGTGCTCAGTACTCAGCGTGCTTTGTGCTCAGTGCTCAGGGTGCTGGGTGCTCAGTACTCAGGGTAATGAGTGCTCAGTACTCACGGTGCTGGGTGCTCAGTACTCAGGGTGCTCAGTACTCAGTACTCAGGGTGCTGGGTGCTCAGTGCTTGGGGTGCTGGGTGCTCAGTGCTCAGGGTGCAGTGTGCTCAGTGCTCGGGGTGCTGGTTGCTCAGTACTCGGGGTGCTCAGTGCTCAGTACTCAGGGTGCTGGGTGCTAAGTACTCAGGGTGCTGGGTGCTCCGTGCTCAGGGTGCTGTGTGCTCAGTACTCAGGTTGCTGGGTGTTCAGTACTCAGGGTGCTGGGTGCTCAGTGCTCAGGGTGCTGTGTGCTTAGTGCTCGGGTGCTCGGTGCTCAGTACTCAGGGTGCTCAGTGCTCAGTACTCAGCGTGCTGGGTGCTCAGTGCTCAGGGTGCTCGGTGCTCAGTACTCAGACTGCTCAGTGCTCAGTACTCAGCGTGCTGGGTGCTCAGTGATCAGGGTGCTGGGTGCTCAGTACTCAGGGTGCTGGGTGCTTAGTACTCAGGGTGCTCGGTCCTCAGTGCTCAGGGTGCTGGGTGCTCAGTACTCAGGGTGCTGGGTGCTCAGTGGTCGGGGTGCTCAGTGCTCAGCACTCAGGGTGCTCGGTGCTCAGTGCTCAGGGTGCTCAGTGCTCAGTACTCAGGGTGCTCAGTGCTCTGGGTGCTGGGTGCTCAGTGCTCAGGGTGCTGGGTGCTCAGTGCTCAGGGTGCTGGGTGCTCAGTACTCAGGGTGCTCAGTGCTCAGGGTGCTGGGTGCTCAGTGCTCGGGGTGCTGGGTACTCAGTGCTCAGTACACAGGGTGCTGAGTACTCAGTGCTCGGGGTGCTGGGTGCTCAGTGCTCAGTACTCAGGGTGCTGGGTGCTCAGTGCTCAGGGTGCTGGGTGCTCAGTACTCAGGGTGCTGGGTGCTCAGTGCTCAGGGTGCTGGGTGCTCAGTACTCAGGGTGCTGGGTCCTCAGTGCTCAGGGTGCTGGGTGCTCAGTGCTCGGGGTGCTCAGTACTCAGGGTGCTGTGTGTTCAGTGCTCAGGGTACTGGGTGCTCAGTACTCAGGGTGCTCGGTGCTTAGTACTCAGGGTGCTGGGTGCTCAGTACTCCGGGTGCTGGGTGCTCAGTGCTCGGGGTGCTCGGTGCTCAGTGCTCAGGGTGCTGGGTGCTCAGTACTCAGGGTGCTCATTGCTCAGGGTGATGGGTGCTCAGTACTCAGGGTGCTGGGTGCTCAGTACTCAGCGTGCTCAGTGCTCAGTACTCAGGGTGCTCAGTGCTCAGTCCTCAGGGTGCTCAGTGCTCAGGGTGCTGGGTGCTCAGTGCTCGGGGTGCTGGGTGCTCAGTGCTCACGGTGCTGTGTGCTCAGTACTCAGGGTGCTCAGTACTCAGGGTGCTGGGTGCTCAGTGCTCAGGGTGCTGGGTGCTCAGTGCTCAGGGTGCTCGGTGCTCAGTGCTCAGGTTGCTGGGTGCTCAATACTCAGGGTGCTGGGTGCTCAGTACTCAGGGTGCTCAGTGCTCAGTACTCAGGGTGCTCAGTGCTCAGGGTGCTGGGTGCTCAGTGCTCAGGGTGCTCGGTGCTCAGTGCTCAGGGTGCTGGGTGCTCAGTACTCAGGATGCTGGGTGCTCAGTGCTCGGGGTGCTGGGGGCTCAGTAATCAGGGTGCTGGGTGCTCAGTGCTCAGGGTGCTGGGTGCTCAGTGCTCAGGGTGCTCGGTTCTTAGTACTCATGGTGCTCGGTGCTCGGGGTGCTGGGTGCTCAGTGCTCGGTGTGCTGGGTGCTCAGTGCTCGGGGTGCTGGGTGCTGAGTGCTCGGTGTGCTGGGTGCTCAGTGCTCGGGGTGCTGGGTGCTCAGTGCTCGGGGTGCTGGGTGCTCAGTACTCAGGGTGCTCGGTGCTCAGTACTCAGGGTGCTGGGTGCTCAGTGCTCAGGGTGCTGGGTGCTCACTACTCAGGGTGCTGGGTGCTCGGTGCTCAGTACACTGGGTGCTCAGTACTCAGGGTGCTGGGTGCTCAGTACTCAGGGTGCTCGGTGCTTGGGGTGCTGGGTGCTCAGTTCTCAGGGTGCTCAGTGCTTGGGGTGCAGGGTGCTCAGTACTCAGGGTGCTGGTTGCTCAGTGCTCAGGGGGCTGGGTGCTGAGTACTCAGGGTGCTGGGTGCTCAGTACTCAGGGTGCTGGGTGCTCAGTGCTCGGGGTGCTGGGTGCTCAGTGCTCGGGTTGCTGGGTGCTCAGTGCTCGGGGTGCTGGGTGCTCAGTGCTCGGGGTGCTGGGTGCTCAGTGCTCAGGGTGCTGGGTGCTCAGTGCTCGGGGTGCTGGGTGCTCAGTGCTCGGTGTGCTCGGTGCTCAGTGCTCGGGGTGGTGGGTGCTCAGTACTCGGGGTGCTCAGTGCTCAGTACTCAGGGTGCTGGGTGCTCAGTACTCAGGGTGCTGGGTGCTCATTGCTCGGGGTGCTGGGTCCTCAGTGCTACGGGTGCTGGGTGCTCAGTGCTCGGGGCGCTGGGTGCTCAGTGCTCGGGGTGCTCGGTGCTCAGTACTCAGGGTGCTGGGTGCTCAGTGCTCAGGGTGCTCGGTGCTCAGTACTCAGGGTGCTGGGTGCTCAGTGCTCAGTGTGCTCGGTGCTCAGTACGTTGGGTGCTCAGTACTCAGGGTGTTGTGTGCTCAGTGCTCAGGGTGATCGGTGCTCAGTACACAGGGTGCTCAGTACTCAGGGTGCTGGGTGCTCAGGGCTCGGGGTGCTGGGAGCTCAGTACTCAGGGTGCTGGGTGCTCAGTGCTTGGGGTGCTGGGTGCTGAGTGCTCAGGGTGCTGGGTGCTCAGTACTCGGGGTGCTCGGTGCTCAGTACTCAGGGTGCTGGGTGCTCAGTACTCAGGGTGCTGGGTGCTCAGTGATCAGGGTGCTCTCTGCTCAGTACTCAGGGTGCTGGGTGCTCAGTGCTCAGGGTGCTGGGTGCTCAGTATTCAGGGTGCTGGGTGCTCAGTGCTCAGGGTGATCGGTGCTCAGTCCTCAGGGTGCTCAGTACTCAGGGTGCTGGGTGCTCAGTGCTCAGGTTGCTCAGTACTCAGGGTGCTGGGTACTCAGTACTCAGGGTGCTGTGTGCTCAGTGCTCGGGGTGCTGGGTGCTCAGTACTCAGGGTGCTGGGTGCTCAGTGCTCAGGGTGCTGGGTGCTCAGTACTCAGGGTGCTGGGTGCTCAGTACTCAGGGTGCTCAGTGCTCGGGGAGCTCGGTGCTCAGTACTCAGGGTGCTGGGTGCTCAGTACTCAGTGCTCGGGGTCCTGGGTGCTCAGCGCTCTGGGTGCTTAGTGCACAGTACTCAGGGTGCTACTTGCTCAGTATTCAGGGTGCTCAGTGCTCTGTATGCTGGGTGCTCATTACTCAGGGTGCTGGGTGCTCAGTACTCAGGGTGCTGGGTGCTCATTCTCGTGGTGCTGGGTGCTCATTCTCATGGTGCTGGGTGCTCAGTGCTCGGGGTGCTGGGTGCTCAGTACTCGGGGTGCTGGGTGTTCAGTGCTCAGCGTGCTGGGTGCTCAGTACTCAGGGTGCTCGGTTCTCAGTACTCAGGGTGCTGGGTGCTCATTCTCGGGGTGCTGGGTGCTCAGTGCTCAGGGTGCTGGGTTCTCAGTGCTCAGGGTTCTCGGTGCTCAGTACTCAGGGTGCTCAGTACTCAGCGTGCTTTGTGCTCAGTGCTCAGGGTGCTGGGTGCTCAGTACTCAGGGTGCTGGGTGCTCAGTACTCACGGTGCTGGGTGCTCAGTACTCGGGGTGCTGGGTGCTCATTACTCAGGGTGCTGGGTGCTCAGTGCTCAGGGTGCTCGCTGCTCAGTACTCTTTTAGCTGGGTGCTCAGTACTCAGGGTGCTGGGTGCTCAGTGCTCGGGGTGCTCGGTGCTCAGTGCTCAGGATGCTCGGTGCTCAGTACTTTTGCTGCTGGGTGCTCAGTACTCAGGGTGCTGGGTGCTCAGTGCTCGGGGTGCTCGGTGCTCAGTACTCAGGGTGCTGGGTGCTCAGTGCTCAGGATGCTGGGTGCTCAGTACTCAGGGTGCTCAGTACTCAGTACTCAGGGTGCTGGGTGCTCAGTGCTTGGGGTGCTGGTTGCTCAGTGCTCAGGGTGCTGGGTGCTCAGTGCTCGGGGTGCTGGGTGCTCAGTACTCGGAGTGCTCGGTGCTCAGTACTCAGTGTGCTGGGTGCTCAGTGCTCAGGGTGCTGGGTGCTCAGTACTCAGTTTGCACAGTACTCAGGGTGCTGGGTGCTCAGTGCTCGGGATGCTGGGTGCTCAGTACTCAGGGTGCTCAGTACTCAGGATGCTGTGTGCTCAGTACTCAGGGTGCTGGGTACTCAGTGCTCAGTACACAGGATGCTGAGTGCTCAGTGCTCGGGGTGTTGGGAGCTCAGTGCTCAGTACTCAGGGTGCTGGGTGCTCAGTGCGCAGGGTGCTGGGTGCTCAGTACTCAGGGTGCTGGGTGCTCAGTGCTCAGTGTGCTGGGTGCTCAGTACTCAGGGTGCTGGGTCCTCAGTGCTCAGGGTGCTGGGTGCTCAGTGCTCGGGGTGCTCAGTACTCAGGGTGCTGTGTGTTCAGTGCTCAGGGTACTGGGTGCTCAGTACTCAGGGTGCTCGGTGCTTAGTACTCAGGGTGCTGGGTGCTCAGTACTCAGGGTGCTCATTGCTCAGGGTGCTGGGTTCTCAGTACTCAGGGTGGTGGGTGCTCAGTACTCAGGGTGCTCAGTGCTCAGTACTCAGGGTGCTCAGTGCTCAGGGTGCTGGGTGCTCAGTGCTCGGGGTGCTTCGTGCTCAGTGCTCACGGTGCTCTGTGCTCAGTACTCAGGGTGCTCAGTACTCAGGGTGCTGGGTGCTCAGTGCTCAGGGTGCTGGCTGCTCAGTGCTCAGGGTGCTGTGTGCTCAGTGCTCAGGGTGCTCGGTGCTCAGTGCTCAGGTTGCTGGGTGCTCAATACTCAGGGTGCTGGGTGCTCAGTACTCAGGGTGCTCAGTGCTCAGTACTCAGGGTGCTCAGTGCTCAGGGTGCTGGGTGCTCAGTGCTCGGGGTGCTGGGTACTCAGTCCTCAGGGTGCTGTGTGCTCAGTGCTCAGGGTGCTCGGTGCTCAGTGCTCAGGGTGCTGGGTGCTCAGTACTCAGGGTGCTGGGTGCTCAGTGCACGGGGTGCTAGGGGCTCAGTACTCAGGGTGCTGGGTGCTCAGTGCTCAGGGTGCTGGGTGCTCAGTGCTCAGGGTGCTCGATTCTTAGTACTCATGGTGCTCGGTGCTCGGGGTGCTGGGTGCTCAGTGCTCGGTGTGCTGGGTGCTCAGTGCACGGGGTGCTGGGTGCTGAGTGCTCGGTGTGCTGGGTGCTCAGTGCTCGGGGTGCTGGGTGCTCAGTGCTCGGGGTGCTGGGTGCTCAGTACTCAGGGTGCTCGGTGCTCAGTACTCAGGGTGCTGGGTGCTCAGTGCTCAGGGTGCTGGGTGCTCAGTACTCAGGGTGCTGGGTGCTCGGTGCTCAGTACACTGGGTGCTTAGTACTCAGGGTGCTGGGTGCTCAGTACTCAGGGTGCTCGGTGCTTGGGGTGCTGGGTGCTCAGTTCTCAGGGTGCTCAGTGCTTGGGGTGCAGGGTGCTCAGTACTCAGGGTGCTGGTTGCTCAGTTCTCAGGGTGCTGGGTGCTGAGTACTCAGGGTGCTGGGTGCTGAGTACTCAGGGTGCTGGGTGCTCAGTGCTCGGTGTGCTGGGTGCTCAGTGCTCGGGTTGCTGGGTGCTCAGTGCTCGGGTTGCTGGGTGCTCAGTGCTCGGGGTGCTGGGTGCTCAGTGCTCAGGGTGCTGGGTGCTCAGTGCTCGGGGTGCTCAGTGCTCAGTACTCAGGGTGCTGGGTGCTCAGTACTCAGGGTGCTGGGTGCTCATTGCTCGGGGTGCTGGGTCCTCAGTGTTACGGGTGCTGGGTGCTCAGTGCTCGGGGTGCTGGGCGCTCAGTGCTCGGGGCCCTGGGTGCTCAGTGCTCGGGGTGCTCGGTGCTCAGTACTCAGGGTTATGGGTGCTCAGTGCTCAGGGTGCTCGGTGCTCAGTACTCAGGGTGCTGGGTGCTCAGTGCTCAGTGTGCTCGGTGCTCAGTACGTTGCGTGCTCAGTAATCAGGGTGTTGGGTGCTCAGTGCTCAGGGTGATCGGTGCTCAGTACTCAGGGTGCTCAGTACTCAGGGTGCTGGGTGCTCAGGGCTCGGGGTGCTGGGAGCTCAGTACTCAGGGTGCTGGGTGCTCAGTGCTCGGGGTGCTGGGTGCTGAGTGCTCAGGGTGCTGGGTGCTCAGTACTCGGGGTGCTCGGTGCTCAGTACTCAGGGTGCTGGGTGCTCAGTACTCAGGGTGCTGGGTGCTCAGTGATCAGGGTGCTCTCTGCTCAGTACTCAGCGTGCTGGGTGCTCAGTGCTCAGGATGCTGGGTGCTCAGTACTCAGGGTGCTGGGTGCTCAGTGCTCAGGGTGATTGGTGCTCAGTCCTCAGGGTGCTCAGTACTCAGGGTGCTGGGTGCTCAGTGCTCAGGTTGCTCAGTACTCAGGGTGCTGGGTACTCAGTACTCAGGGTGCTGTGTGCTCAGTGCTCGGGGTGCTGGGTGCTCAGTACTCAGGGTGCTGGGTGCTCAGTGCTCGGGGTGCTGGGTGCTCAGTACTCAGGGTGCTGGGTGCTCAGTGCTCAGGGTGCTGGGTGCTCAGTGCTCAGGTTGCTTAGTACTCAGGGTGCTGGGTACTCAGTACTCAGGGTGCTGGGTGCTCAGTGGTCGGGGTCCTCAGTGCTCAGCACTCAGGGTGCTCGGTGCTCAGTGCTCAGGGTGCTCAGTGCTCAGTACTCAGGGTGCTCAGTGCTCTGGGTGCTGGGTGCTCAGTGCTCAGGGAGCTGGGTGCTCAGTGCTCAGGGTGCTGGGTGCTCAGTACTCAGGGTGCTCAGTGCTCAGGGTGCTGGGTGCTCAGTGCTCAGTACACAGGGTGCTGAGTGCTCAGTGCTCGGGGTGCTGGGTGCTCAGTGCTCAGTACTCAGGGTGCTGGGTGCTCAGTGCTCAGGGTGCTGGGTGCTCAGTACTCAGGGTGCTGGGTGCTCAGTGCTCAGGGTGCTGGGTGCTCAGTACTCAGGGTGCTGGGTCCTCAGTGCTCAGGGTGCTGGGTGCTCAGTGCTCGGGGTGCTCAGTACTCAGGGTGCTGTGTGTTCAGTGCTCAGGGTACTGGGTGCTCAGTACTCAGGGTGCTCGGTGCTTAGTACTCAGGGTGCTGGGTGCTCAGTACTCCGGGTGCTGGGTGCTCAGTGCTCAGGGTGCTCGGTGCTCAGTGCTCAGGGTGCTGGGTGCTCAGTACTCAGGGTGCTCATTGCTCAGGGTGATGGGTGCTCAGTACTCAGGGTGCTGGGTGCTCAGTACTCAGGGTGCTCAGTGCTCAGTACTCAGGGTGCTCAGTGCTCAGTCCTCAGGGTGCTCAGTGCTCAGGGTGCTGGGTGCTCAGTGCTCGGGGTGCTGGGTGCTCAGTGCTCACGGTGCTGTGTGCTCAGTACTCAGGGTGCTCAGTACTCAGGGTGCTGGGTGCTCAGTGCTCAGGGTGCTGGGTGCTCAGTGCTCAGGGTGCTCGGTGCTCAGTGCTCATGTTGCTGGGTGCTCAATACTCAGGATGCTGGGTGCTCAGTGCTCAGGGTGCTGGGTGCTCAGTGCTCAGGGTGCTCGGTTCTTAGTACTCATGGTGCTCGGTGCTCGGGGTGCTGGGTGCTCAGTGCTCGGGGTGCTGGGTGCTCAGTGCACGGTGTTCTGGGTGCTCAGTGCTCGGGGTGCTGGGTGCTGAGTGCTCGGTGTGCTGGGTGCTCAGTGCTCGGGGTGCTGGGTGCTCAGTGCTCGGGGTGCTGGGTGCTCAGTACTCAGGGTGCTCGGTGCTCAGTACTCAGGGTGCTGGGTGCTCAGTGATCAGGGTGCTGGGTGCTCAGTACTCAGGGTGCTGGGTGCTCGGTGCTCAGTACACTGGGTGCTCAGTACTCAGGGTGCTGGGTGCTCAGTACTCAGGGTGCTCGGTGCTTGGGGTGCTGGGTGCTCAGTTCTCAGGGTGCTCAGTGCTTGGGGTGCAGGGTGCTCAGTACTCAGGGTGCTGGTTGCTCAGTGCTCAGGGTGCTGGGTGCTGAGTACTCAGGGTGCTGGGTGCTCAGTGCTCGGGGTGCTGGGTGCTCAGTGCTCGGGTTGCTGGGTGCTCAGTGCTCGGGGTGCTGGGTGCTCTGTGCTCGGGGTCCTGGGTGCTCATTGCTCAGGGTGCTGGGTGCTCAGTGCTCGGGGTGCTGGGTGCTCAGTGCTCGGTGTGCTCGGTGCTCAGTGCTCGGGGTGGTGGGTGCTCAGTACTCGGGGTGCTCAGTGCTCAGTACTCAGGGTGCTGGGTGCTCAGTACTCAGGGTGCTGGGTGCTCATTGCTCGGGGTGCTGGGTCCTCAGTGCTAAGGGTGCTGGGTGCTCAGTGCTCGGGGCGCTGGGTGCTCAGTGCTCGGGGTGCTCGGTGCTCAGTACTCAGGGTGCTGGGTGCTCAGTGCTCAGGGTGCTCGGTGCTCAGTACTCAGGGTGCTGGGTGCTCAGTGCTCAGTGTGCTCGGTGCCCAGTACGTTGGGTGCTCAGTACTCAGGGTGTTGGGTGCTCAGTGCTCAGGGTGATCGGTGCTCAGTACACAGGGTGCTCAGTACTCAGGGTGCTGGGTGCTCAGGGCTCGGGGTGCTGGGAGCTCAGTACTCAGGGTGCTGGGTGCTCAGTGCTCGGGGTGCTGGGTGCTGAGTGCTCAGGGTGCTGGGTGCTCAGTACTCGGGGTGCTCGGTGCTCAGTACTCAGGGTGCTGGGTGCTCAGTACTCAGGGTGCTGGGTGCTCAGTGATCAGTGTGCTCTCTGCTCAGTACTCAGGGTGCTGGGTGCTCAGTGCTCAGGGTGCTGGGTGCTCAGTACTCAGGGTGCTGGGTGCTCAGTGCTCAGGGTGATCGGTGCTCAGTCCTCAGGGTGCTCAGTACTCAGGGTGCTGGGTGCTCAGTGCTCAGGTTGCTCAGTTCTCAGGGTGCTGGGTACTCAGTACTCAGGGTGCTGTGTGCTCAGTGCTCGGGGTGCTGGGTGCTCAGTACTCAGGGTGCTGTGTGCTCAGTGCTCAGGGTGCTGGGTGCTCAGTACTCAGGGTGCTGGGTGCTCAGTACTCAGGGTGCTCAGTGCTCGGGGAGCTCGGTGCTCAGTACTCAGGGTGCTGGGTGCTCAGTACTCAGTGCTCGGGGTCCTGGGTGCTCAGCGCTCTGGGTGCTTAGTGCACAGTACTCAGGGTGCTGGGTGCTCAGTATTCAGGGTGCTCAGTGCTCTGGGTGCTGGGTGCTCATTACTCAGGCTGCTGGGTGCTCAGTACTCAGGGTGCTGGGTGCTCATTCTCGTGGTGCTGGGTGCTCATTCTCGTGGTGCTGGGTGCTCAGTGCTCGGGGTGCTGGGTGCTCAGTACTCGGGGTGCTGGGTGCTCAGTACTCAGGGTGCTCGGTTCTCAGTACTCAGGGTGCTGGGTGCTCATTCTCGGGGTGCTGGGTGCTCAGTGCTCAGGGTGCTGGGTTCTCAGTGCTCAGGGTCCTCGGTGCTCAGTACTCAGGGGGCTCAGTACTCAGGGTGCTGGGTGCTCAGTACTCAGGGTGATGGGTGCTCAGTACTCACGGTGCTGGGGGCTCAGTACTCGGGGTGCTGGGTGCTCATTACTCAGGGTGCTGGGTGCTCATTGCTCAGGGTGCTCGCTGCTCAGTACTCTTTTAGCTGGGTGCTCAGTACTCAGGGTGCTGGGTGCTCAGTGCTCGGGGTGCTCGGTGCTCAGTGCTCAGGATGCTGGGTGCTCAGTACTTTTGCTGCTGGGTGCTCAGTACTCAGGGTGCTGGGTGCTCAGTGCTCGGGGTGCTCGGTGCTCAGTACTCAGGGTGCTGGGTGCTCAATGCTCAGGATGCTGGGTGCTCAGTACTCAGGGTGCTCAGTACTCAGGGTGCTGGGTGCTCAGTGCTTGGGGTGCTGGGTGCTCAGTGCTCAGGGTGCTGGGTGCTCAGTGCTCGGGGTGCTGGGTGCTCAGTACTCGGAGTGCTCGGTGCTCAGTACTCAGGGTGCTGGGTGCTCAGTGCTCAAGGTGCTGGGTGCTCAGTACTCAGGTTGCACAGTACTCAGGGTGCTGGGTGCTCAGTGCTCGGGGTGCTGGGTGCTCCGTACTCAGGGTGCTCAGTACTCAGGATGCTGGGTGTTCAGTACTCAGGGTGCTGGGTACTCAGTGCTCAGTACACAGGGTGCTGAGTGCTCAGTGCTCGGGGTGCTGGGTGCTCAGTGCTCAGTACTCAGGGTGCTGGTTGCTCAGTGCGCAGGTTGCTGGGTGCTCAGTACTCAGGGTGCTGGGTGCTCAGTGCTCAGTGTGCTGGGTGCTCAGTACTCAGGGTGCTGGGTCCTCAGTGCTCAGGGTGCTGGGTGCTCAGTGCTCGGGGTGCTCAGTACTCAGGGTGCTGTGTGTTCAGTGCTCAGGGTACTGGGTGCTCAGTACTCAGGGTGCTCGGTGCTTAGTACTCAGGGTGCTGGGTGCTCAGTACTCAGGGTGCTCATTGCTCAGGGTGCTGGGTTCTCAGTACTCAGGGTGCTGGGTGCTCAGTACTCAGGGTGCTCAGTGCTCAGTACTCAGGGTGCTCAGTGTTCAGTACTCAGGGTGCTCAGTGCTCAGGGTGCTGGGTGCTCAGTGCTCGGGGTGCTGGGTGCTCAGTGCTCACGGTGCTGTGTGCTCAGTACTCAGGGTGCTGGGGGCTCAGTGCTCGGGGTGCTCGGTGCTCAGTGCTCAGGGTGCTGGTTGCTCAGTACTCAGGGTGCTCATTGCTCAGGGTGCTGGGTGCTCAGTGCTCAGTACTCGGGGTGCTGGGTGCTCAGTGCTCAGTGTGCTCAGTGCTCAGTGCTCAGGGTGCTGGGTGCTCAGTGCTCGGGGCGCTGGGTGCTCAGTGCTCGGGGTGCTGGGTGCTCAGTACTCAGGGTGCTGTGTGCTCAGTGCTCAGTACTCAGCGTGCTGGGTGCTCAGTGCTCAGAGTGTTGGGTGCTCAGTTCTCAGGGTGCTGGGTGCTCAGTGTTCAGTGCTCAGGGTGCTCAGTGCTCAGGGTGCTCAGTGCTCAGGGTGCTGGGTGCTCAGGGTGCTGGGTGCTCAGTGCTCGGAGTGCTGGGTGCTCAGTGCTCAGTGCTCAGTGTGCTGGGTGCTCAGTGCTCAGGGCTCAGTTTGCTGGGTGTTCAGTACTCAGGGTGCTCGGTGCTCAGTGCTCAGGGTGCTAGGTGCTCAGTACTCAGGGTGCTGGGTGATCAGTGCTCGGGGTGCTGGTTGCTCAGTGCTCAGGGTGATCAGTGCTCAGTACTCAGGGTGCTGGGTGCTCAGTGCTCAGGGTGCTGGGTGCTCAGTCATCAGGGTGCTCAGTACTCAGGGTGCTCGGTGCTCAGTGCTCAGTACTCAGGGTGCTCAGTACTCAGGGTGCTGGTTGCTCAGTGCTCGGGGTGCTGGGTGCTCAGTACTCAGGGTGCTGGGTGCTCAGTACTCGGGGTGCTGGGTGCTCAGTACTCAGGGTGCTGGGTGCTCAGTGCTCGGTGTGGTGGGTGCTCAGTGCTTAGGGTGATCGGTGCTCAGTGCTCAGGGTGCTGGGTGCTCAGTCCCCTGGGTGCTCAGTGCTCAGGGTGCTGTGTGCTCAGTGCTCGGGGTGCTCGGTGCTCAGTACTCAGGGTGCTGAGTGCTCAGTACTCAGGGTGCTGGGTGCTCAGTACTCAGGGGGCTGGGTGCTCAGTACTCAGGGTGCTGGGTGCTCAGGGTGCTGGGTGCTCAGTGCTCAGGGTGCTGGGTGCTCAGTGCTCGGGGTGCTGGGTGCTCAGGGCTGTGGTGCTGGGTGCTCAGTGCTCAGTGCTGAGGGTGCTGGGTGCTCAGTGCTCAGTGCTCAGGGTGCTGGTTGCTCAGTACTCAGGGTGCTGGGTGCTCAGTACTCAGTGTGCTGGGTGCTCAGTGCTCAGGGTGCTCTGTGCTCAGTACTCAGGGTGCTGGGTGCTCAGTGCTCGGGGTGCTGCGTGCTCAGTGCTCAGGGTGCTGGGTGCTCAGTGCTCAGGGTGCTGGGTGCTCAGTACTCAGGGTGCTGGGTGCTCAGTGCTCGGGGTGCTCGGTGCTCAGTACTCAAGGTGCTGGGTGCTCAGCGCTCAGGGTGCTGGGTGCTCAGTCCTCGGGGTGCTCCGTGCTCAGTGATCAGGGTGCTGGGTGCTCAGTACTCAGGGTGCTCGGTGCTCATTACTCAGGGTTCTCAGTGCTCAGTACTCAGGGTGCTGGGTGCTCAGTTCTCAGTGTGCTGGATGCTCAGTACTCAGGGTGCTCAGTGCTCAGTACTCGGGGTGCTTGTTGCTCAGTACTCAGGGTGCTCAGTGCTCAGTACTCGGGGTGCTGGGTGCTCAGTGCTCAGGGTGCTCAGTTCTCAGTGCTCGTGGTGCTGGGTGCTCAGTGCTCGGGGCGCTGGGTGCTCAGTGCTCGGGGTGCTGGGTGCTCAGTGCTCTGGGTGCTTAGTGCTCAGTACTCAGGGTGCTGGGTGCTCAGTATTCATGGTGCTGGGTGCTCATTCTCAGGGTGCTGGGTGCTCAGTGCTCGGGTTGCTGGGTGCTCAGTACTCAGGGTGCTGGGGGCTCAGTACTCAGGGTGCTGGGTGCTCAGTACTCAGGGTGCTCGGTTCTCAGTACTCAGGGTGCTGGGTGCTCATTCTCGGGGTGCTGGGTGCTCAGTGCTCGGGGTGCTGGGTGCTCAGTACTCAGGGTGCTGGGGGCTCAGTACTCAGTGTTCTGGGTGCTCAGTACTCACGGTGCTGGGTGCTCAGTGCTCAGGGTGCTGGGTGCTCAGTACTCAGGGTGCTGGTTGCTCAGTGCTCGGGGTGCTCGGTGCTCAGTACTCAGGGTGCTGGGTGCTCAGTGTTCAGGGTGCTGGGTGCTCAGTACTCAGGGTGCTGGGTGCTCAGTACTCAGGGTGCTGGGTGCTCAGTACTCAGGGTGCTGGGTGCTCAGTGCTCAGGGTGCTGGGTGCTCAGTACTCAGGGTGCTGGGTGCTAAGTACTCAGGGTGCTCGGTGCTCAGTACTCAGGGTGCTGGGTGCTCAGTGCTCAGGGTGCTTTGTACTCAGTACTCAGGGTTCTGGGTGCTCATAACTCAGGGTGCTGGGTGCTCAGTGCTCAGGGTGCTGGGTGCTCAGTGCTCAGGGTGCTGGCTGCTCAGTACTCAGGGTGCTGGGTGCTCAGTGCTCAGGGTGATCGTTGCTCAGTACTCAGGGTGCTCAGTACTCAGGGTGCTGGGTGCTCAGTGCTCAGGGTGCTGGGTGCTCAGTACTCAGGGTGCTGGGTGCTCAGTGCTCGGGGTGCTGGGTGCTCAGTGCTCAGGGTGATCGGTGCTCAGTACTCAGGGTGCTGGGTGCTCAGTGCTCAGGTTGCTGGGTGCTCAGTCCTCAGGGTGCTCAGTGCTCAGGGTCCAGGGAGCTCAGTGCTCGGGGTGCTCGGTGCTCAGTACTCAGGGTGCTGAGTGCTCAGTACTCAGGGTGCTGGGTGCTCAGTACTCATGGTGCTGGGTGCTCAGTACTCAGGGGGCTGGGTGCTCAGTGCTCAGGGTGCTGGGTGCTCAGTGCTCAGGGTGCTGGGTGCTCAGTGCTCTGGTTGCTGGGTGCTCAGTTCTCGGGGTGCTGGGTGCTCAGTGCTCAGGGTGCTGGGTGCTCAGTGCTCAGGGTGCTCTGTGCTCAGTACTCAGGGTGCTGGGTGCTCAGTGCTCGGGGTGCTCGGTGCTCAGTACTCAAGGTGCTGGGTGCTCAGTGCTCAGGGTGCGGGGTGCTCAGTCCTCGGGGTGCTCCATGCTGAGTGCTCAGGGTGCGGGGTGCTCAGTCCTCGGGGTGCTCCATGCTCAGTGCTCGGGGTGCTGGGTGCTCAGTGCTCGGGGTGCTGGGTGCTCAGTGCTCAGTACTCAGGGTGCTGGGTGCTCAGTGCTCAGGGTGCTGAGTGCTCAGTACTCAGCGTGCTGGGTGCTCAGTACTCAGGGTGCTGGGTGCTCAGTGCTCAGGGTGCTGGGTGCTCAGTGCTCAGGGTGCTGGGTGCTCAGTGCTCGGGGAGCTCGGTGCTCAGTACTCAGGGTGCTGGGTGCTCAGTACTCAGTGCTCGGGGTCCTGGGTGCTCCGTGCTCAGGGTGCTGGGTGCTCAGTACTCAGGGTGCTGGGTGCTCAGTGCTCAGGGTGCTGGGTGCTCAGTGCTCAGGGTGCTGGGTGCTCAGTACTCAGGGTGCTGGGTGCTCAGTGCTCAGGGTGATCGGTGCTCATTACTCAGGGTGCTCAGTACTCAGGGTGCTGGGTGCTCAGTGCTCAGGGTGCTGGGTGCTCAGTACTCAGGGTGCTGGGTGCTCAGTGCTCGGGGTGCTGGGTGCTCAGTGCTCAGGGTGATCGGTGCTCAGTACTCAGGGTGCTGGGTGCTCAGTGCTCAGGGTGCTGGGTGCTCAGTCCTCAGGGTGCTCAGTGCTCAGGGTGCTTGGTGCTCAGTGCTCGGGGTGCTCGGTGCTCAGTACTCAGGGTGCTGAGTGCTCAGTACTCAGGGTACTGGGTGCTCAGTACTCATGGTGCTGGGTGCTCAGTACTCAGGGGGCTGGGTGCTCAGTGCTCAGTGTGCTATGTGCTCAGTGCTCAGGGCGCTGGGTGCTCAGTGCTCGGGGTGCTGGGTGCTCAGTGCTCGGGGTGCTGGGTGGTCAGTGCTCAGTGCTCAAGGTGCTGGGTGCTCAGTGCTCAGTGCTCAGGCAGCTGGGTGCTCAGTACTCAGGGTGCTGGGTGCTCAGTACTCAGGGTGCTGGGTGCTCAGTTCTCAGGGTGCTGGGTGATCAGTACTCTGGGTGTTGGGTGCTCAGTACTCAGGGTGCTCAGTGCTCAGTACTCGGGGTGCTGGGTGCTCAGTGCTCAGTGTGCTCAGTGCTCAGTGCTCAGGGTGCTGGGTGCTCAGTGCTCGGGGCGCTCGGAGCTCAGTGCTCGGGGTGCTGGGTGCTCAGTACTCAGGGTGCTGTGTGCTCAGTGCTCAGTACTCAGCGTGCTGGGTGCTCAGTGCTCAGAGTGTTGGGTGCTCAGTACTCAGGGTGCTGGGTGCTCAGTGCTCAGTGCTCAGGGTGCTCAGTGCTCAGGGTGCTCAGTGCTCAGGGTGCTGGGTGCTCAGGGTGCTGGGTGCTCAGTGCTCAGGGTGCTGGGTGCTCAGTGCTCAGTGCTCAGGGTGCTGTGTGCTCAGTGCTCAGTGCTCAGGGTGCTGGGTGTTCAGTACTCAGGGTGCTCGGTGCTCAGTGCTCAGGGTGCTAGGTGCTCAGTACTCAGGGTGCTGGGTGCTCAGTGCTCGGGGTGCTGGGTGATCAGTGCTCAGGGTGATCAGTGCTCAGTACTCAGGGTGCTGGGTGCTCAGTGCTCAGGGTGCTGGGTGCTCAGTCCTCAGGGTGCTCAGTACTCAGGGTGCTCGGTGCTCAGTGCTCAGTACTCAGGGTGCTCAGTACTCAGGGTGCTGGTTGCTCAGTGCTCGGGGTGCTGGGTGCTCAGTACTCAGGGTGCTGGGTGCTCAGTACTTGGGGTGCTGGGTGCTCAGTACTCAGGGTGCTGGGTGCTCAGTGCTCGGGGTGCTGGGTGCTCAGTGCTCAGGGTGATCGGTGCTCAGTGCTCAGGGTGCTGGGTGCTCAGTCCTCCGGGTGCTCAGTGCTCAGGGTGCTGGGTGCTCAGTGCTCGGGGTGCTCGGTGCTCAGTACTCAGGGTGCTGAGTGCTCAGTACTCAGGGTGCTGGGTGCTCAGTACTCAGGGTGCTGGGTGCTCAGTACTCAGGGTGCTGTGTGCTCAGGGTGCTGGGTGCTCAGTACTCAGGGTGCTGGGTACTCAGTGCTCGTGGTGCTGGGTGCTCAGGGCTGTGGTGCTGGGTGCTCAGTGGTCAGTGCTCAGTGTGCTGGGTGCTCAGTGCTCAGTGCTCAGGGTGCTGGTTGCTCAGTACTCAGGGTGCTGGGTGCTCAGTACTCAGGGTGCTGGGTGCTCAGTGCTCAGGGTGCTCTGTGCTCAGTACTCAGGGTGCTGGGTGCTCAGTGCTCCGGTTGCTGCGTGCTCAGTGCTCAGTGTGCTGGGTGCTCAGTGCTCAGGGTGCTGGGTGCTCAGTACTCAGGGTGCTCAGTGCTCAGTACTCGGGGTGCTTGTTGCTCAGTACTCGGGGTGCTCAGGGCTGTGGTGCTGGGTGCTCAGTGGTCAGTGCTCAGGGTGCTGGGTGCTCAGTGCTCAGTACTCAGTGTGCTCGGTGCTCAGTACTCAGGGTTCTCAGTGCTCAGTACTCAGGGTGCTGGGTGCTCAGTTCTCAGCGTGCTCGGTGCTCAGTACTCAGGGTGCTCAGTGCTCAGTACTCGTGGTGCTTGTTGCTCAGTACTCAGGGTGCTCAGTGCTCAGTACTCGGGGTGCTGGGTGCTCAGTGCTCAGGGTGCTCAGTTCTCAGTGCTCGGGGTGCTGGGTGCTCATGGCTCGGGGCGCTCGGTGCTCAGTGCTCGGGGTGCTGGGTGCTCAGTACTCGGGGTGCTGGGTGCTCAGTGCTCAGGGTGCTCAGTGCTCAGTACTCAGTGCTCAGGGTGCTCAGTGCTCAGTGCTCAGGGTGCTGGGTGTTCAGTACTCAGGGTGCTGGGTGCTCAGTACTCAGGGTGCTGGGTGCTCAGTGCTCAGGGTGCTGGGTGCTCAGTACTCTGGGTGTTGGGTGCTCAGTACTCAGGGTGCTGGGTGCTCCGTGCTCGGGGTGCTGGGTGCTCATTCTCAGGGTGCTGGGTGCTCAGTGCTCGGGTTGCTGGGTGCTCAGTACTCAGGGTGCTGGGGGCTCAGTACTCAGGGTGCTGGGTGCTCAGTACTCCGGGTGCTCGGTTCTCAGTACTCAGGGTGCTGGGTGCTCATTCTCGGGGTGCTGGGTGCTCAGTGCTCGGGGTGCTGGGTGCTCAGTACTCAGGGTGATCTGTTCTCAGTACTCAGGTTGCTGGGTGCTCAGTGCTCGGGGTGCTGGGTGCTCAGTACTCGGGGTGCTCAGTGCTCAGTACTCAGGGTGCTGGGTGCTCAGTACTCAGGGTGCTGGGTGCTCAGTGCTCGGGGTGCTCGGTGCTCAGTACTCTGTGTGCAGGGTGCTCAGTACTCGGGGTGCTGGGTGCTCAGTGCTCAGGGTGCTGGGTGCTCAGTACTCAGGGTGCTGAGTGCTCAGTACTCAGGGTGCTGGGTGCTCAGTACTCAGGTTGCTGGTTGCTCAGTACTCAGGGTGCTGGGTGCTCAGTGCTCAGTGTGCTGGGTGCTCAGTGCTCGGTGTGCTGGGTGCTCAGGGCTGTGGTGCTGGGTGCTCAGTGCTCAGTGCTCAGGGTGCTCGGTGCTCAGTGCTCAGTGCTCAGGGTGCTGGTTGCTCAGTACTCAGGGTGCTGGGTGCTCAGTACTCAGGGTGCTGGGTGCTCAGTGCTCAGGGTGCTCTGTGCTCAGTACTCAGGGTGCTGGGTGCTCAGTGCTTGGGGTGCTGCGTGCTCAGTGCTCAGGGACCTGGGTGCTCAGTGCTCAGGGTGCTGGGTGCTCAGTACTCAGGGTGCTGGGTGCTCAGTGCTCAGGGTGCTGGGTGCTCAGTCCACAGGGTGCTCAGTACTCAGGGTGCTCGGTGCTCAGTGCTCAGTACTCAGGGTGCTCAGTACTCAGGGTGCTGGTTGCTCAGTGCTCGGGGTGCTGGGTGCTCAGTACTCAGGGTGCTGGGTGCTCAGTTCTCGGGGTGCTGGGTGCTCAGTACTCAGGGTGCTGGGTGCTCAATGCTCGGGGTGCTGGGTGCTCAGTGCTCAGGGTGATCGGTGCTCAGTGCTCAGGGTGCTGGGTGCTCAGTCCTCCGGGTGCACAGTGCTCAGGTTGCTGGGTGCTCAGTGCTCGGGGTGCTCGGTGCTCAGTACTCAGGGTGCTGAGTGCTCAGTACTCAGGGTGCTGGGTGCTCAGTACTCAGGGTGCTGGGTGCTCAGTACTCAGGGTGCTGGGTGCTCAGGATGCTGGGTGCTCAGTACTCAGGGTGCTGGGTGATCAGTGCTCGGGGTGCTGGGTGCTCAGGGTTGTGGTGCTGGGTGCTCAGTGGTCAGTGCTCAGGGTGCTGGGTGCTCAGTGCTCAGTGCTCAGGGTGCTGGTTGCTCAGTACTCAGGGTGCTGGGTGCTCAGTACTCAGGGTGCTGGGTGCTCAGTGCTCAGGGTGCTCTGTGCTCAGTACTCAGGGTGCTGGGTGCTCAGTGCTCGGGGTGCTGCGTGCTCAGTGCTCAGTGTGCTGGGTGCTCAGTGCTCAGGGTGCTGGGTGCTCAGTACGCAGGGTGCTCAGTGCTCAGTACTCGGTGTGCTTGTTGCTCAGTACTCGGGGTGCTCAGGGCTGTGGTGCTGGGTGCTCAGTGGTCAGTGCTCAGGGTGCTGGGTGCTCAGTGCTCAGTACTCAGGGTGCTCGGTGCTCAGTACTCAGGGTTCTCAGTGCTCAGTACTCAGGGTGCTGGGTGCTCATTTATCAGGGTGCTGGGTGCTCAGTACTCAGGGTGCTCAGTGCTCAGTACTCGGGGTACTTGTTGCTCAGTACTCAGGGTGCTCAGTGCTCAGTACTCGGGGTGCTTGGTGCTCAGTGCTCAGGGTGCTCAGTTCTCAGTGCTCGGGGTGCTGGGTGCTCAGTGCTCGGGGCGCTGGGTGCTCAGTGCTCGGGGTGCTGGGTGCTCAGTACTCGGGGTGCTGGGTGCTCAGTGCTCAGGGTGCTCAGTGCTCAGTACTCAGTGCTCAGGGTGCTCAGTGCTCAGTGCTCAGGGTGCTGGGTGTTCAGTACTCAGGGTGCTGGGTGCTCAGTACTCAGGGTGCTGGGTGCTCAGTGCTCAGGGTGCTGGGTGCTCAGTACTCTGGGTGTTGGGTGCTCAGTACTCAGGGTGCTGGTTGCTCCGTGCTCGGGGTGCTGGGTGCTCAGTGCTCAGCGTGCTGGGTGCTCTGTGCTCAGGGTGCTGGGTGCTCAGTGCTCAGGGAGCTGGGTGCTCAGTGCTCAGGGTGCTGGGTGCTCAGTGCTCAGGGTGCTGGGCGCTCCGTGCTCAGCGTGCTGGGTGCTCTGTGCTCAGGGTGCTGGGTGCTCAGTGCTCAGGGTGCTGGGTGCTCAGTGCTCGGGGTGCTGGGTGCTGAGTGCTCAGGGTGCTGGGTGCTCAGTGCTCGGGCTGCTCGGTGCTCAGTGCTCAGGGTCCTGGGTGCTCAGTACTCAGGGTGCTGGGTGCTTAGTACTCAGGGTGCTCAGTGCTCAGTACACAGGGTGCTGGGTGCTCAGTGCTCGGGGTGCTGGGTGCTCAGTGCTCAGTACTCAGGGTGCTGGGTGCTCAGTGCTCAGGGTGCTGGGTGCTCAGTGCTCAGGGTGCTGGGTGCTCAGTGATCGGGGTGCTGGGTGCTCAGTACTCAGTGTGCTCAGTGCTCGGGGAGCTCGGGGCTCAGTACTCAGGGTGCTGGGTGCTCAGTTCTCAGTGCTCGGGGTCCTGGGTGCTCCGTGCTCGGGGTGCTTGGTGCTCAGTACTCAGCGTGCTGGGTGCTCAGTACTCAGGGTGCTGGGTGCTCAGTGCTCAGGGTGCTGGGTGCTCAGTGCTCAGGGTGCTGGGTGCTCAGTGATCGGGGTGCTGGGTGCTCAGTACTCAGTGTGCTCAGTCCTCGGGGAGCTCGGTGCTCAGTACTCAGGGTGCTGGGTGCTCAGTTCTCAGTGCTCGGGGTCCTGGGTGCTCCGTGCTCGGGGTGCTGGGTGCTCAGTGCTCTGGGTGCTTAGTGCTCAGTACTCAGGGTGCTGGGTGCTCAGTACTCATGGTGCTGGGTGCTCATTCTCAGGGTGCTGGGTGCTCAGTGCTCGGGTTGCTGGGTGCTCAGTACTCAGGGTGCTGGGGGCTCAGTACTCAGGGTGCTGGGTGCTCAGTACTCAGGGTGCTCGGTTCTCAGTACTCAGGGTGCTGGGTGCTCATTCTCGGGGTGCTGGGTGCTCAGTGCTTGGGGTGCTGGGTGCTCAGTACTCAGGGTGCTCAGTGCTCAGTACTCAGGGTGCTGGGTGCTCAGTACTCAGGGTGCTGGGTGCTCAGTGCTCAGGGTGCTCGGTGCTCAGTACTCGGTGTGCAGGGTGCTCAGTACTCGGGGTGCTGGGTGCTCAGTGCTCAGGGTGCTGGGTGCTCAGTATTCAGTGTGCTGAGTGCTCAGTACTCAGGGTGCTGGGTGCTCAGTACTCAGGTTGCTGGTTGCTCAGTACTCAGGGTGCTGGGTGCTCAGTGCTCAGGGTGCTGGGTGCTCAGTGCTCAGGGTGCTGGGTGCTCAGTGCTCGGGGTGCTGGGTGCTCAGTGCTGAGGGTGGTGCTGGGTGCTCAGTACTCAGGGTGCTGGGTGCTCAGTGCTCAGGGTGCTGGGTGCTCAGTACTAAGGGTGCTGGGTGCTCAGTACTCAGGGTGCTCGGTGCTCAGTACTCAGGGTGCTGGGTGCTCAGAGCTCAGGGTGCTGGGAACTCAGTACTCAGGGTGCTGGGTGCTCAGTACTCTGGGTGTTGGGTGCTCAGTACTCAGGGTGCTGGGTGCTCCGTGCTCAGGGTGCTGGGCGCTCAGTGCTCAGGGTTCTGGGTGCTCAGTGCTCAGGGTGCTGGGTGCTCAGTACTCAGGGTGCTGGGTGCTTAGTGCTCGAGGTGCTCGGCGCTCAGTACTCAGGGTGCTCGGTTCTCAGTACTCAGGGTGCTGGGTGCTCAGTGCTCGTTGTGCTCGGTGCTCAGTCCTCGGGGTGCTCCGTGCTCAGTGATCAGGGTGCTGGGTGCTCAGTACTCAGGGTGCTCGGTGCTCAGTACTCAGGGTTCTCAGTGCTCAGTACTCAGGGTGCTGGGTGCTCAGTGCTCAAGGTGCTGGGTGCTCAGTACTCAGGGTGCTCAGTGATCAGTTCTCGGGGTGCTTGGTGCTCAGTACTCAGGGTGCTCAGTGCTCAGTACTCGGGGTGCTGGGTGCTCAGTGCTCAGGGTGCTCAGTGCTCAGTGCTCGGGGTGCTGGGTGCTCAGTGCTCGGGGCGCTGGGTGCTCAGTGCTCGGGGTGCTGGGTGCTCAGTACTCGGGGTGCTGGGTGCTCAGTGCTCAGAGTGCTCAGTGCTCAGTACTCAGTGCTCAGGGTGCTCAGTGCTCAGTGCTCAGGGTGCTGGGTGCTCAGTACTCTGGGTGTTGGGTGCTCAGTACTCAGGGTGCTGGGTGCTCCATGCTCAGGGTGCTGGGTGCTCAGTGCTCAGTCCTCGGGGTGCTCCGTGCTCATGGTGCTGGGTGCTCAGTGCTCAGGGTGCTGGGTGCTCAGTGCTCGGGTTGCTGGGTGCTCAGTACTCAGTGTGCTCAGTGCTCGGGGAGCTCGGTGCTCAGTACTCAGGGTGCTGCGTGCTCAGTTCTCAGTGCTCGGGGTCCTGGTTGCTCCGTGCTCGGGGTGGTGGGTGCTCAGTGCTCTGGGTGCTTAGTGCTCAGTACTCCGGGTGCTGGGTGCTCAGTACTCATGGTGCTGGGTGCTCATTCTCAGGGTGCTGGGTGCTCAGTGCTCGGGTTGCTGGGTGCTCAGTACTCAGGGTGCTGGGGGCTCAGTACTCAGGGTGCTGGGTGCTCAGTACTCAGGGTGGTCGGTTCTCAGTACTCAGGGTGCTGAGTGCTCAGTACTCAGGGTGCTGGGTGCTCAGTGTTCAGGGAGCTGGGTGCTCAGTGCTCAGGGTGCTAGGTGCTCAGTACTCAGGGTGCTGGGTGCTCAGTACTCAGGGTGCTCGGTGCTCAGTACTCAGGGTGCTGGGTGCTCAGAGCTCAGGGTGCTGGGTAATCAGTACTCAGGGTGCTTAGTGCTCAGTACACGGGGTGCTTGGTGCTCAGTACTCAGGATGCTCGGTGCTCAGTGCTCAGTAATCAGGGTGCTCAGTACTCAGGGTGCTGGGTGCTCAGTGCTCGGGGTGCTGGGTGCTCAGTACTCAGGGTGCTGGGTGCTCAGTACTCGGGGTGCTGGGTGCTCAGTACTCAGGTTTCTGAGTGCTCAGTGCTCGGGGTGCTGGGTGCTCACTGCTCAGGGTGATCGGTGCTCAGTGCTCAGGGTGCTGGGTGCTCATTGCTCGGTGTGCTCGGTGCTCAGTACTCAGGGTGCTGAGTGCTCAGTACTCAGGGTGCTGGGTGCTCAGTACTCAGGTTGCTGGTTGCTCAGTACTCAGGGTGCTGGGTGCTCAGTGCTCAGGGTGCTGGGTGCTCAGTGCTCGGGGTGCTGGGTGCTCAGGGCTGTGGTGCTGGGTGCTCAGTGCTCAGTGCTCAGGGTGCTGGGTGCTCAGTGCTCAGTGCTCAGGGTGCTGGTTGCTCTGTACTCAGGGTGCTGGGTGCTCAGTACTCAGGGTGCTGGGTGCTCAGTGCTCAGAGTGCTCTGTGCTCAGTACTCAGGGTGCTGGGTGCTCAGTGCTCGGGGTGCTGGGTGCTCAGTGCTCAGGGTGCTGGGTGCTCAGTACTCAGGGTGCTGGGTGCTCAGTACTCAGGGTGCTTGGTGCTCAGTACTCAGGGTGCTCAGTGCTCAGTACTCGGGGTGCTGGGTCCTCAGTGCTCAGGGTGCTCAGTGCTCAGTGCTCGGGGTGCTGGGTGCTCAGTGCTCGGGGTGCTGGGTGCTCAGTACTCGGGGTGCTGGGTGCTCAGTGCTCAGGGTGCTCAGTGCTCAGTACTCAGTGCTCAGGGTGCTCAGTGCTCAGTGCTCAGGGTGCTGGGTGTTCAGTACTCAGGGTGCTGGGTGCTCAGTACTCAGGCTGCTGGGTGCTCAGTACTCAGGGTGCTGGGTGCTCAGTGCTCGGGGTGCTCGGTGCTCAGTACTCGGGGTGCAGGGTGCTCAGTACTCGGGGTGCTGGGTGCTCAGTGCTCAGGGAGCTGGGTGCTCAGTGCTCGGGGTGCTGGGTGCTCAGTGCTGAGGGTGGTGCTGGGTGCTCAGTACTCAGGGTGCTGGGTGCTCAGTGCTCAGGGTGCTCGGTGCTCAGTACTCAGGGTGCTGGGTGCTCAGTACTAAGGGTGCTGGGTGCTCAGTACTCAGGGTGCTCGGTGCTCAGTACTCAGGGTGCTGGGTGCTCAGAGCTCAGGGTGCTGGGTACTCAGTTCTCAGGGTGCTGGGTGCTCAGTACTTTGGGTGTTGGGTGCTCAGTACTCAGGGTGCTGGGTGCTCCGTGCTCAGGGTGCTGGGTGCTCAGTGCTCAGGGTTCTGGGTGCTCAGTGCTCAGGGTGCTGGGTGCTCAGTACTCAGGGTGCTGGGTGCTTAGTGCTCGAGGTGCTCGGTGCTCAGTACTCAAGGTGCTGGGTGCTCAGTGCTCAGGGTGCTGGGTGCTCCGTCCTCGGGGTGCTCCGTGCTCATGGTGCTGGGTGCTCAGTGCTCAGGGTGCTGGGTGCTCAGTGCTCGGGGTGCTGGGTGCTCAGTACTCAGTGTGCTCAGTGCTCGGGGAGCTCGGTGCTCAGTACCCAGGGTGCTGGGTGCTCAGTTCTCAGTGCTTGGGGTCCTGGTTGCTCCGTGCTCGGGGTGCTGGGTGCTCAGTGCTCTGGGTGCTTAGGGCTCAGTACTCAGGGTGCTGGGTGCTCAGTACTCCGGGTGATCTGTTCTCAGTACTCAGGTTGCTGGGTGCTCAGTGCTCGGAGTGCTGGGTGCTCAGTACTCGGGGTGCTCAGTGCTCAGTACTCAGGGTGCTGGGTGCTCAGTACTCAGGGTGCTGGGTGCTCAGTGCTCGGGGTGCTCGGTGCTCAGTACTCGGGGTGCAGGGTGCTCAGTACTCGGGGTGCTGGGTGCTCAGTGTTCAGCGAGCTGGGTGCTCAGTGCTCGGGGTGCTGGGTGCTCAGTGCTGAGGGTGGTTCTGGGTGCTCAATACTCAGGGTGCTGGGTGCTCAGTGCTCAGGGTGCTGGGTGCTCAGTACTAAGGGGGCTGGGTGCTCAGTACTCAGGGTGCTCGGTGCTCAGTACTCAGGGTGCTGGGTGCTCAGAGCTCAGGGTGCTGGGTACTCAGTACTCAGGGTGGTGAGTGCTCAGTACTCAGGGTGCTGGGTGCTCAGTGCTCAGGGTGCTGGGTGCTCAGTGCTCAGGGTGCTGGGTGTTCAGTGCTCGGGGTGCTGGGTGCTCAGGATGCTGGGTGCTCAGTACTCAGGGTGCTGGGTGATCAGTGCTCGGGGTGCTGGGTGCTCAGGGTTGTGGTGCTGGGTGCTCAGTGGTCAGTGCTCAGGGTGCTGGGTGCTCAGTGCTCAGTGCTCAGGGTGCTGGTTGCTCAGTACTCAGGGTGCTGGGTGCTCAGTACTCAGGGTGCTGGGTGCTCAGTGCTCAGGGTGCTCTGTGCTCAGTACTCAGGGTGCTGGGTGCTCAGTGCTCGGGGTGCTGCGTGCTCAGTGCTCAGTGTGCTGGGTGCTCAGTGCTCAGGGTGCTGGGTGCTCAGTACGCAGGGTGCTCAGTGCTCAGTACTCGGTGTGCTTGTTGCTCAGTACTCGGGGTGCTCAGGGCTGTGGTGCTGGGTGCTCAGTGGTCAGTGCTCAGGGTGCTGGGTGCTCAGTGCTCAGTACTCAGGGTGCTCGGTGCTCAGTACTCAGGGTTCTCAGTGCTCAGTACTCAGGGTGCTGGGTGCTCATTTATCAGGGTGCTG
Organism: Microtus oregoni; assembly: GCF_018167655.1. Taxonomy (NCBI): domain Eukaryota; kingdom Metazoa; phylum Chordata; class Mammalia; order Rodentia; family Cricetidae; genus Microtus; species Microtus oregoni. The sequence continues at coordinate 8,731,902 of NW_024543811.1, read as the reverse complement.
GGTGCTCAGTACTCAGGGTGCTCAGTGCTCAGTACTCGGGGTACTTGTTGCTCAGTACTCAGGGTGCTCAGTGCTCAGTACTCGGGGTGCTTGGTGCTCAGTGCTCAGGGTGCTCAGTTCTCAGTGCTCGGGGTGCTGGGTGCTCAGTGCTCGGGGCGCTGGGTGCTCAGTGCTCGGGGTGCTGGGTGCTCAGTACTCGGGGTGCTGGGTGCTCAGTGCTCAGGGTGCTCAGTGCTCAGTACTCAGTGCTCAGGGTGCTCAGTGCTCAGTGCTCAGGGTGCTGGGTGTTCAGTACTCAGGGTGCTGGGTGCTCAGTACTCAGGGTGCTGGGTGCTCAGTGCTCAGGGTGCTGGGTGCTCAGTACTCTGGGTGTTGGGTGCTCAGTACTCAGGGTGCTGGTTGCTCCGTGCTCGGGGTGCTGGGTGCTCAGTGCTCAGCGTGCTGGGTGCTCAGTGCTCAGGGTGCTGGGTGCTCAGTGCTCAGGGAGCTGGGTGCTCAGTGCTCAGGGTGCTGGGTGCTCAGTGCTCAGGGTGCTGGGCGCTCCGTGCTCAGCGTGCTGGGTGCTCTGTGCTCAGGGTGCTGAGTGCTCAGTGCTCAGGGTGCTGGGTGCTCAGTGCTCGGGGTGCTGGGTGCTGAGTGCTCAGGGTGCTGGGTGCTCAGTGCTCGGGCTGCTCGGTGCTCAGTGCTCAGGGTCCTGGGTGCTCAGTACTCAGGGTGCTGGGTGCTTAGTACTCAGGGTGCTCAGTGCTCAGTACACAGGGTGCTGGGTGCTCAGTGCTCGGGGTGCTGGGTGCTCAGTGCTCAGTACTCAGGGTGCTGGGTGCTCAGTGCTCAGGGTGCTGGGTGCTCAGTGCTCAGGGTGCTGGGTGCTCAGTGATCGGGGTGCTGGGTGCTCAGTACTCAGTGTGCTCAGTGCTCGGGGAGCTCGGGGCTCAGTACTCAGGGTGCTGGGTGCTCAGTTCTCAGTGCTCGGGGTCCTGGGTGCTCCGTGCTCGGGGTGCTTGGTGCTCAGTACTCAGCGTGCTGGGTGCTCAGTACTCAGGGTGCTGGGTGCTCAGTGCTCAGGGTGCTGGGTGCTCAGTGCTCAGGGTGCTGGGTGCTCAGTGATCGGGGTGCTGGGTGCTCAGTACTCAGTGTGCTCAGTCCTCGGGGAGCTCGGTGCTCAGTACTCAGGGTGCTGGGTGCTCAGTTCTCAGTGCTCGGGGTCCTGGGTGCTCCGTGCTCGGGGTGCTGGGTGCTCAGTGCTCTGGGTGCTTAGTGCTCAGTACTCAGGGTGCTGGGTGCTCAGTACTCATGGTGCTGGGTGCTCATTCTCAGGGTGCTGGGTGCTCAGTGCTCGGGTTGCTGGGTGCTCAGTACTCAGGGTGCTGGGGGCTCAGTACTCAGGGTGCTGGGTGCTCAGTACTCAGGGTGCTCGGTTCTCAGTACTCAGGGTGCTGGGTGCTCATTCTCGGGGTGCTGGGTGCTCAGTGCTTGGGGTGCTGGGTGCTCAGTACTCAGGGTGCTCAGTGCTCAGTACTCAGGGTGCTGGGTGCTCAGTACTCAGGGTGCTGGGTGCTCAGTGCTCAGGGTGCTCGGTGCTCAGTACTCGGTGTGCAGGGTGCTCAGTACTCGGGGTGCTGGGTGCTCAGTGCTCAGGGTGCTGGGTGCTCAGTATTCAGTGTGCTGAGTGCTCAGTACTCAGGGTGCTGGGTGCTCAGTACTCAGGTTGCTGGTTGCTCAGTACTCAGGGTGCTGGGTGCTCAGTGCTCAGGGTGCTGGGTGCTCAGTGCTCAGGGTGCTGGGTGCTCAGTGCTCGGGGTGCTGGGTGCTCAGTGCTGAGGGTGGTGCTGGGTGCTCAGTACTCAGGGTGCTGGGTGCTCAGTGCTCAGGGTGCTGGGTGCTCAGTACTAAGGGTGCTGGGTGCTCAGTACTCAGGGTGCTCGGTGCTCAGTACTCAGGGTGCTGGGTGCTCAGAGCTCAGGGTGCTGGGAACTCAGTACTCAGGGTGCTGGGTGCTCAGTACTCTGGGTGTTGGGTGCTCAGTACTCAGGGTGCTGGGTGCTCCGTGCTCAGGGTGCTGGGCGCTCAGTGCTCAGGGTTCTGGGTGCTCAGTGCTCAGGGTGCTGGGTGCTCAGTACTCAGGGTGCTGGGTGCTTAGTGCTCGAGGTGCTCGGCGCTCAGTACTCAGGGTGCTCGGTTCTCAGTACTCAGGGTGCTGGGTGCTCAGTGCTCGTTGTGCTCGGTGCTCAGTCCTCGGGGTGCTCCGTGCTCAGTGATCAGGGTGCTGGGTGCTCAGTACTCAGGGTGCTCGGTGCTCAGTACTCAGGGTTCTCAGTGCTCAGTACTCAGGGTGCTGGGTGCTCAGTGCTCAAGGTGCTGGGTGCTCAGTACTCAGGGTGCTCAGTGATCAGTTCTCGGGGTGCTGGGTGCTCAGTGCTCAGGGTGCTCAGTGCTCAGTGCTCGGGGTGCTGGGTGCTCAGTGCTCGGGGCGCTGGGTGCTCAGTGCTCGGGGTGCTGGGTGCTCAGTACTCGGGGTGCTGGGTGCTCAGTGCTCAGAGTGCTCAGTGCTCAGTACTCAGTGCTCAGGGTGCTCAGTGCTCAGTACTCAGGGTGCTGGGTGCTCAGTACTCTGGGTGTTGGGTGCTCAGTACTCAGGGTGCTGGGTGCTCCATGCTCAGGGTGCTGGGTGCTCAGTGCTCAGTCCTCGGGGTGCTCCGTGCTCATGGTGCTGGGTGCTCAGTGCTCAGGGTGCTGGGTGCTCAGTGCTCGGGTTGCTGGGTGCTCAGTACTCAGTGTGCTCAGTGCTCGGGGAGCTCGGTGCTCAGTACTCAGGGTGCTGCGTGCTCAGTTCTCAGTGCTCGGGGTCCTGGTTGCTCCGTGCTCGGGGTGGTGGGTGCTCAGTGCTCTGGGTGCTTAGTGCTCAGTACTCCGGGTGCTGGGTGCTCAGTACTCATGGTGCTGGGTGCTCATTCTCAGGGTGCTGGGTGCTCAGTGCTCGGGTTGCTGGGTGCTCAGTACTCAGGGTGCTGGGGGCTCAGTACTCAGGGTGCTGGGTGCTCAGTACTCAGGGTGGTCGGTTCTCAGTACTCAGGGTGCTGAGTGCTCAGTACTCAGGGTGCTGGGTGCTCAGTGTTCAGGGAGCTGGGTGCTCAGTGCTCAGGGTGCTAGGTGCTCAGTACTCAGGGTGCTGGGTGCTCAGTACTCAGGGTGCTCGGTGCTCAGTACTCAGGGTGCTGGGTGCTCAGAGCTCAGGGTGCTGGGTAATCAGTACTCAGGGTGCTTAGTGCTCAGTACACGGGGTGCTTGGTGCTCAGTACTCAGGATGCTCGGTGCTCAGTGCTCAGTAATCAGGGTGCTCAGTACTCAGGGTGCTGGGTGCTCAGTGCTCGGGGTGCTGGGTGCTCAGTACTCAGGGTGCTGGGTGCTCAGTACTCGGGGTGCTGGGTGCTCAGTACTCAGGTTTCTGAGTGCTCAGTGCTCGGGGTGCTGGGTGCTCACTGCTCAGGGTGATCGGTGCTCAGTGCTCAGGGTGCTGGGTGCTCATTGCTCGGTGTGCTCGGTGCTCAGTACTCAGGGTGCTGAGTGCTCAGTACTCAGGGTGCTGGGTGCTCAGTACTCAGGTTGCTGGTTGCTCAGTACTCAGGGTGCTGGGTGCTCAGTGCTCAGGGTGCTGGGTGCTCAGTGCTCGGGGTGCTGGGTGCTCAGGGCTGTGGTGCTGGGTGCTCAGTGCTCAGTGCTCAGGGTGCTGGGTGCTCAGTGCTCAGTGCTCAGGGTGCTGGTTGCTCTGTACTCAGGGTGCTGGGTGCTCAGTACTCAGGGTGCTGGGTGCTCAGTGCTCAGAGTGCTCTGTGCTCAGTACTCAGGGTGCTGGGTGCTCAGTGCTCGGGGTGCTGGGTGCTCAGTGCTCAGGGTGCTGGGTGCTCAGTACTCAGGGTGCTGGGTGCTCAGTACTCAGGGTGCTTGGTGCTCAGTACTCAGGGTGCTCAGTGCTCAGTACTCGGGGTGCTGGGTCCTCAGTGCTCAGGGTGCTCAGTGCTCAGTGCTCGGGGTGCTGGGTGCTCAGTGCTCGGGGTGCTGGGTGCTCAGTACTCGGGGTGCTGGGTGCTCAGTGCTCAGGGTGCTCAGTGCTCAGTACTCAGTGCTCAGGGTGCTCAGTGCTCAGTGCTCAGGGTGCTGGGTGTTCAGTACTCAGGGTGCTGGGTGCTCAGTACTCAGGCTGCTGGGTGCTCAGTACTCAGGGTGCTGGGTGCTCAGTGCTCGGGGTGCTCGGTGCTCAGTACTCGGGGTGCAGGGTGCTCAGTACTCGGGGTGCTGGGTGCTCAGTGCTCAGGGAGCTGGGTGCTCAGTGCTCGGGGTGCTGGGTGCTCAGTGCTGAGGGTGGTGCTGGGTGCTCAGTACTCAGGGTGCTGGGTGCTCAGTGCTCAGAGTGCTCAGTGCTCAGTACTCAGTGCTCAGGGTGCTCAGTGCTCAGTGCTCAGGGTGCTGGGTGCTCAGTACTCTGGGTGTTGGGTGCTCAGTACTCAGGGTGCTGGGTGCTCCATGCTCAGGGTGCTGGGTGCTCAGTGCTCAGTCCTCGGGGTGCTCCGTGCTCATGGTGCTGGGTGCTCAGTGCTCAGGGTGCTGGGTGCTCAGTGCTCGGGTTGCTGGGTGCTCAGTACTCAGTGTGCTCAGTGCTCGGGGAGCTCGGTGCTCAGTACTCAGGGTGCTGCGTGCTCAGTTCTCAGTGCTCGGGGTCCTGGTTGCTCCGTGCTCGGGGTGGTGGGTGCTCAGTGCTCTGGGTGCTTAGTGCTCAGTACTCCGGGTGCTGGGTGCTCAGTACTCATGGTGCTGGGTGCTCATTCTCAGGGTGCTGGGTGCTCAGTGCTCGGGTTGCTGGGTGCTCAGTACTCAGGGTGCTGGGGGCTCAGTACTCAGGGTGCTGGGTGCTCAGTACTCAGGGTGGTCGGTTCTCAGTACTCAGGGTGCTGAGTGCTCAGTACTCAGGGTGCTGGGTGCTCAGTGTTCAGGGAGCTGGGTGCTCAGTGCTCAGGGTGCTAGGTGCTCAGTACTCAGGGTGCTGGGTGCTCAGTACTCAGGGTGCTCGGTGCTCAGTACTCAGGGTGCTGGGTGCTCAGAGCTCAGGGTGCTGGGTAATCAGTACTCAGGGTGCTTAGTGCTCAGTACACGGGGTGCTTGGTGCTCAGTACTCAGGATGCTCGGTGCTCAGTGCTCAGTAATCAGGGTGCTCAGTACTCAGGGTGCTGGGTGCTCAGTGCTCGGGGTGCTGGGTGCTCAGTACTCAGGGTGCTGGGTGCTCAGTACTCGGGGTGCTGGGTGCTCAGTACTCAGGTTTCTGAGTGCTCAGTGCTCGGGGTGCTGGGTGCTCACTGCTCAGGGTGATCGGTGCTCAGTGCTCAGGGTGCTGGGTGCTCATTGCTCGGTGTGCTCGGTGCTCAGTACTCAGGGTGCTGAGTGCTCAGTACTCAGGGTGCTGGGTGCTCAGTACTCAGGTTGCTGGTTGCTCAGTACTCAGGGTGCTGGGTGCTCAGTGCTCAGGGTGCTGGGTGCTCAGTGCTCGGGGTGCTGGGTGCTCAGGGCTGTGGTGCTGGGTGCTCAGTGCTCAGTGCTCAGGGTGCTGGGTGCTCAGTGCTCAGTGCTCAGGGTGCTGGTTGCTCTGTACTCAGGGTGCTGGGTGCTCAGTACTCAGGGTGCTGGGTGCTCAGTGCTCAGAGTGCTCTGTGCTCAGTACTCAGGGTGCTGGGTGCTCAGTGCTCGGGGTGCTGGGTGCTCAGTGCTCAGGGTGCTGGGTGCTCAGTACTCAGGGTGCTGGGTGCTCAGTACTCAGGGTGCTTGGTGCTCAGTACTCAGGGTGCTCAGTGCTCAGTACTCGGGGTGCTGGGTCCTCAGTGCTCAGGGTGCTCAGTGCTCAGTGCTCGGGGTGCTGGGTGCTCAGTGCTCGGGGTGCTGGGTGCTCAGTACTCGGGGTGCTGGGTGCTCAGTGCTCAGGGTGCTCAGTGCTCAGTACTCAGTGCTCAGGGTGCTCAGTGCTCAGTGCTCAGGGTGCTGGGTGTTCAGTACTCAGGGTGCTGGGTGCTCAGTACTCAGGCTGCTGGGTGCTCAGTACTCAGGGTGCTGGGTGCTCAGTGCTCGGGGTGCTCGGTGCTCAGTACTCGGGGTGCAGGGTGCTCAGTACTCGGGGTGCTGGGTGCTCAGTGCTCAGGGAGCTGGGTGCTCAGTGCTCGGGGTGCTGGGTGCTCAGTGCTGAGGGTGGTGCTGGGTGCTCAGTACTCAGGGTGCTGGGTGCTCAGTGCTCAGGGTGCTCGGTGCTCAGTACTCAGGGTGCTGGGTGCTCAGTACTAAGGGTGCTGGGTGCTCAGTACTCAGGGTGCTCGGTGCTCAGTACTCAGGGTGCTGGGTGCTCAGAGCTCAGGGTGCTGGGTACTCAGTTCTCAGGGTGCTGGGTGCTCAGTACTTTGGGTGTTGGGTGCTCAGTACTCAGGGTGCTGGGTGCTCCGTGCTCAGGGTGCTGGGTGCTCAGTGCTCAGGGTTCTGGGTGCTCAGTGCTCAGGGTGCTGGGTGCTCAGTACTCAGGGTGCTGGGTGCTTAGTGCTCGAGGTGCTCGGTGCTCAGTACTCAAGGTGCTGGGTGCTCAGTGCTCAGGGTGCTGGGTGCTCCGTCCTCGGGGTGCTCCGTGCTCATGGTGCTGGGTGCTCAGTGCTCAGGGTGCTGGGTGCTCAGTGCTCGGGGTGCTGGGTGCTCAGTACTCAGTGTGCTCAGTGCTCGGGGAGCTCGGTGCTCAGTACCCAGGGTGCTGGGTGCTCAGTTCTCAGTGCTTGGGGTCCTGGTTGCTCCGTGCTCGGGGTGCTGGGTGCTCAGTGCTCTGGGTGCTTAGGGCTCAGTACTCAGGGTGCTGGGTGCTCAGTACTCCGGGTGATCTGTTCTCAGTACTCAGGTTGCTGGGTGCTCAGTGCTCGGAGTGCTGGGTGCTCAGTACTCGGGGTGCTCAGTGCTCAGTACTCAGGGTGCTGGGTGCTCAGTACTCAGGGTGCTGGGTGCTCAGTGCTCGGGGTGCTCGGTGCTCAGTACTCGGGGTGCAGGGTGCTCAGTACTCGGGGTGCTGGGTGCTCAGTGTTCAGCGAGCTGGGTGCTCAGTGCTCGGGGTGCTGGGTGCTCAGTGCTGAGGGTGGTTCTGGGTGCTCAATACTCAGGGTGCTGGGTGCTCAGTGCTCAGGGTGCTGGGTGCTCAGTACTAAGGGGGCTGGGTGCTCAGTACTCAGGGTGCTCGGTGCTCAGTACTCAGGGTGCTGGGTGCTCAGAGCTCAGGGTGCTGGGTACTCAGTACTCAGGGTGGTGAGTGCTCAGTACTCAGGGTGCTGGGTGCTCAGTGCTCAGGGTGCTGGGTGCTCAGTGCTCAGGGTGCTGGGTGTTCAGTGCTCGGGGTGCTGGGTGCTCAGTACTCAGGATACTCGGTGCTCAGTGCTCAGTAATCAGGGTGCTCAGTACTCCGGGTGCTCAGTACTCAGGGTGCTGAGTGCTCAGTGCTCGGGGTGCTGGGTGCTTACTGCTCAGGGTGATCGGTGCTCAGTGCTCAGGGTGCTGGGTGCTCAGTCCTCCGGGTGCTCAGTGCTCAGGGTGCTGGGTGCTCATTGCTCGGTGTGCTCGGTGCTCAGTACTCAGGGTGCTGAGTGCTCAGTACTCAGGGTGCAGGTTGCTCAGTACTCAGGTTGCTGGTTGCTCAGTACTCAGGGTGCTGGGTGCTCAGTGCTCAGGGTGCTGGGTGCTCAGTGCTCGGGGTGCTGGGTGCTCAGGGCTGTGGTGCTGGGTGCTCAGTGCTCAGTGCTCAGGGTGCTGGGTGCTCAGTGCTCAGTGCTCAGGGTGCTGGTTGCTCAGTACTCAGGGTGCTGGGTGCTCAGTACTCAGGGTGCTGGGTGCTCAGTGCTCAGAGTGCTCTGTGCTCAGTACTCAGGGTGCTGGGTGCTCAGTGCTCGGGGTGCTGGGTGCTCAGTGCTCAGGGTGCTGGTTGCTCAGTACTCAGGGTGCTGGGTGCTCAGTACTCAGGGTGCTTGGTGCTCAGTACTCAGGGTGCTCAGTGCTCAGTACTCGGGTTGCTGGGTGCTCAGTGCTCAGGGTGCTCAGTGCTCAGTGCTCGGGGTGCTGGGTGCTCAGTGCTCGGGGTGCTGGGTGCTCAGTACTCGGGGTGCTGGGTGCTCAGTGCTCAGGGTGCTCAGTGCTCAGTACTCAGTGCTCAGGGTGCTCAGTGCTCAGTGCTCAGGGTGCTGGGTGTTCAGTACTCAGGGTGCTGGGTGCTCAGTACTCTGGGTGTTGGGTGCTCAGTACTCAGGGTGCTGGGTGGTCCGTGCTCAGGGTGCTGGGTGCTCAGTGCTCCGGGTTCTGGGTGCTCAGTGCTCAGGGTGCTGGGTGCTCAGTACTCAGGGTGCTGGGTGCTTAGTGCTCGAGGTGCTCGGTGCTCAGTACTCAAGGTGCTGGGTGCTCAGTGCTCAGCGTGCTGGGTGCTCAGTCCTCGGGGTGCTCCGTGCTCATGGTGCTGGGTGCTCAGTGCTCAGGGTGCTGGGTGCTCAGTGCTCGGGGTGCTGGGTGCTCAGTACTCAGTGTGCTCAGTGCTCGGGGATCTCGGTGCTCAGTACTCAGGGTGCTGGGTGCTCAGTTCTCAGTGCTCGGGGTCCTGGGTGCTCCGTGCTCGGGGTGCTGGGTGCTCAGTGCTCTGGGTGCTTAGTGCTCAGTACTCAGGGTGCTGGGTGCTCAGTACTCATGGTGCTGGGTGCTCATTCTCAGGGTGCTGGGTGCTCAGTACTCGGGGTGCTCAGTGCTCAGTACTCAGGGTGCTGGGTGCTCAGTACTCAGGGTGCTGGGTGCTCAGTGCTCGGGTTGCTGGGTGCTCAGTACTCAGGGTGCTGGGGGCTCAGTACTCAGGGTGCTGGGTGCTCAGTATCAGGGTGCTCGGTTCTCAGTACTCAGGGTGCTGGGTGCTCATTCTCGGGGTGCTGGGTGCTCAGTGCTCGGGGAGCTGGGTGCTCAGTACTCGGGGTGCTCAGTGCTCAGTACTCAGGGTGCTGGGTGCTCAGTACTCAGGGTGCTGGGTGCTCAGTGCTCGGGGTGCTCGGTGCTCAGTGCTCGGCGTGCTGGGTGCTCAGTGCTCAGGGTGCTAGGTGCTCAGTGCTCGGGGTGCTGGGTGCTCAGTGCTGAGGGTGGTGCTGGGTGCTCAGTACTCAGGGTGCTGGGTGCTCAGTACTCGGGGTGCTGGGTGCTCAGTGCTCAGGGTTCTAGGTGCTCAGTGCTCGGGGTGCTGGGTGCTCAGTGCTGAGGGTGGTGCTGGGTGCTCAGTACTCAGGGTGCTGGGTGCTCAGTGCTCAGGGTGCTCGGTGCTCAGTACTCAGGGTGCTGGGTTCTCAGAGCTCAGGGTGCTGGGTACTCAGTACTCAGGGTGCTGGGTGCTAAGTACTCAGGGTGCTGGGTGCTCAGTGCTCAGGGTTCTGGGTGCTCAGTGCTCAGGGGCTGGGTGCTCAGTGCTCGGCGTGCTGGGTGCTCAGTACTCAGGATGCTCGGTGCTCAGTGCTCAGTAATCAGGGTGCTCAGTACTCAGGGTGCTGGGTGCTCAGTGCTCGGGGTGCTGGGTGCTCAGTACTCAGGGTGCTGGGTGCTCAGTACTCGGGGTGCTGGGTGCGCAGTACTCAGGGTGCTGGGTGCTCAGTGCTCGGGGTGCTGGGTGCTCACTGCTCAGGGTGATCGGTGCTCAGTGCTCAGGGCGCTGGGTGCACAGTCCTCCGGATGCTCAGTGCTCAGGGTGCTGGGTGCTCATTGCTCGGTGTGCTCGGTGCTCAGTACTCAGGGTGCTGAGCGCTCAGTACTCAGGGTGCTGGGTGCTCAGTACTCAGGTTGCTGGTTGCTCAGTACTCAGGGTGCTGGGTGCTCAGTGCTCAGGGTGCTGGGTGCTCAGTGTTCGGGGTGCTGGGTGCTCAGGGCTTTGGTGCTGGGTGCTCAGTGCTCAGTGCTCAGGGTGCTGGGTGCTCAGTGCTCAGTGCTCAGGGTGCTCTGTGCTCAGTACTCAGGGTGCTGGGTGCTCAGTGCTCGGGGTGCTGCGTGCTCAGTGCTCAGGGAGCTGGGTGCTCAGTGCTCAGGGTGCTGGGTGCTCAGTACTCAGGGTGCTGGATGCTCAGTGCTCGTTGTGCTCGGTGCTCAGTACTCAAGGTGCTGGGTGGTCAGTGCTCAGGGTGCTGGGTGCTCAGTCCTCGGGGTGCTCCGTGCTCAGTGATCAGGGTGCTGGGTGCTCAGTACTCAGGGTGCTCGGTGCTCAGTACTCAGGGGTCTCAGTTCTCAGTACTCAGGGTGCTGGGTGCTCAGTGCACAGGGTGCTGGGTGCTCAGTACTCAGGGTGCTTAGTGCTCAGTACACGGGGTGCTTGGTGCTCAGTACTCAGGGTGCTCGGTGCTCAGTACTCGTGGTGCTGGGTGCTCAGTGCTCAGGGTGCTCAGTGCTCCGTGCTCGGGGTGCTGGGTGCTCAGTGCTCTGGGTGCTTAGTGCTCAGTACTCAGGGTGCTGGGTGCTCAGTACTCATGGTGCTGGGTGCTCATTCTCAGGGTGCTGGGTGCTCAGTGCTCGGGTTGCTGGGTGCTCAGTACTCAGGGTGCTGGGGGCTCAGTACTCAGGGTGCTGGGTGCTCAGTACTCAGGGTGCTCGGTGCTCAGTACTCAGGGTGCTGGGTGCTCATTCTCGGGGTGCTGGGTGCTCAGTGCTCGGGGTGCTGGCTGCTCAGTACTCAGGGTGCTGGGGGCTCAGTACTCAGGGTGCTGGGTGCTCAGTACTCAGGGTGATCTGTTCTCAGTACTCAGGTTGCTGGGTGCTCAGTGCTCGGGGTGCTGGGTGCTCAGTACTCAGGGTGCTCAGTGCTCAGTACTCAGGGTGCTGGGTTCTCAGTACTCAGGGTGCTGGGTGCTCAGTGCTCGGGGTGCTCGGTGCTCAGTACTCGGGGTGCAGGGTGCTCAGTACTCGGGGTGCTGGGTGCTCAGTGTTCAGGGAGCTGGGTGCTCAGTGCTCGGGGTGCTGGGTGCTCAGTGCTGAGGGTGGTGCTGGGTGCTCAGTACTCAGGGTGCTGGGTGCTCAGTGCTCAGGGTGCTGGGTGCTCAGTACTAAGGGTGCTGGGTGCTCAGTACTCAGGGTGCTCGGTGCTCAGTACTCAGGGTGCTGGGTGCTCAGAGCTCAGGGTGCTGGGTACTCAGTACTCAGGGTGCTGAGTGCTCAGTACTCAGGGTGCTGGGTGCTCAGTGCTCAGGGTGCTGGGTGCTCAGTGCTCAGGGTGCTGGGTGCTCAGTGCTCGGGGTGCTGGGTGCTCAGTACTCAGGATGCTCGGTGCTCAGTGCTCAGTAATCAGGGTGCTCAGTGCTCAGGGTGCTGGGTGCTCAGTGCTCGGGGTGCTGGGTGCTCAGTGCTGAGGGTGGTGCTGGGTGCTCAGTACTCAGGGTGCTGGGTGCTCAGTGCTCAGGGTGCTGGGTGCTCAGTACTAAGGGTGCTGGGTGCTCAGTACTCAGGGTGCTCGGTGCTCAGTACTCAGGGTGCTGTGTGCTCAGAGCTCAGGGTGCTGGGTACTCAGTACTCAGGGTGCTGGGTGCTCAGTACTCAGGGTGCTGGGTGTTCAGTGCTCAGGGTGCTGGGTGCTCAGTGCTCAGGGTGCTGGGTGCTCAGTGCTCGGCCTGCTGTGTGCTCAGTACTCAGGATGCTCGGTGCTCAGTGCTCAGTAATCAGGGTGCTCAGTACTCAGGGTGCTGGGTGCTCAGTGCTCGTTGTGCTCGGTGCTCAGTACTCAAGGTGCTGGGTGCTCAGTGCTCAGGGTGCTGGGTGCTCAGTCCTCGGGGTGCTCCGTGCTCAGTGATCAGGGTGCTGGGTGCTCAGTACTCAGGGTGCTCGGTGCTCAGTACTCAGGGGTCTCAGTACTCAGTACTCAGGGTGCTGGGTGCTCAGTGCTCAGGGTGCTGGGTGCTCAGTACTCAGGGTGCTCAGTGCTCAGTACTCGGGGTGCTTGGTGCTCAGTACTCAGGGTGCTCGGTGCTCAGTACTCGTGGTGCTGGGTGCTCAGTACTCAGGGTGCTCAGTGCTCCGTGCTCGGGGTGCTGGGTGCTCAGTGCTCTGGGTGCTTAGTGCTCAGTACTCAGGGTGCTGGGTGCTCAATACTCATGGTGCTGGGTGCTCATTCTCAGGGTGCTGGGTGCTCAGTGCTCGGGTTGCTGGGTGCTAAGTACTCAGGGTGCTGGGGGCTCAGTACTCAGGGTGCTGGGTGCTCACTATTCAAGGTGCTCAGTGGTCAGTACTCATGGTGCACAGTGCTCAGGGTGCTGGGTGCTCACTGCTCGGGGTGCTGGGTGCTCAGTACTCAGGATGCTGGGTGCTCACTATTCAAGGTGCTCAGTGGTCAGTACTCAGGGTGCACAGTGCTCAGTACTAAGGGTGCTCAGTGCTCAGGGTGCTGGGTGCTCAGTACTCAGGGTGCTCGATTCTCAGTACTCAGGGTGCTGGGTGCTCATTCTCGGGGTGCTGGGTGCTCAGTGTTCGGGGTGCTGGGTGCTCAGTACTCAGGGTGCTGGGGGCTCAGTACTCAGGGTGCTGGGTGCTCAGTACTCAGGGTGATCTGTTCTCAGTACTCAGGTTGCTGGGTGCTCAGTGCTCGGGTTGCTGGGTGCTCAGTACTCGGGGTGCTCAGTGCTCAGTACTCAGGGAGCTGGGTGCTCAGTACTCAGGGTGCTGGGTGCTCAGTGCTCGGGGTGCTCGGTGCTCAGTACTCGGGGTGCAGGGTGCTCAGTACTCGGGGTGCTGGGTGCTCAGTGTTCAGGGAGCTGGGTGCTCAGTGCTCGGGGTGCTGGGTGCTCAGTGCTGAGGGTGGTGCTGGGTGCTCAGTACTCAGGGTGCTGGGTGCTCAGTGCTCAGGGTGCTGGGTGCTCAGTACTAAGGGTGCTGGGTGCTCAGTACTCAGGGTGCTCGGTGCTCAGTACTCAGGGTGCTGGGTGCTCAGAGCTCACGGTGCTGGGTACTCAGTACTCAGGGTGCTGAGTGCTCAGTACTCAGGGTGCTGGGTGCTCAGTGCTCAGGGTGCTGGGTGCTCAGTGCTCAGGGTGCTGGGTGCTCAGTGCTCGGGGTGCTGGGTGCTCAGTACTCAGGATGCTCGGTGCTCAGTGCTCAGTAATCAGGGTGCTCCGTACTCAGGGTGCTGGGTGCTCAGTGCTCGGGGTCCTGGGTGCTCAGTACTCAGGGTGCTGGGTGCTCAGTAATCGGGGTGCTGGGTGCTCAGTACTCAGGGTGCTGAGTGCTCAGTGCTCGGGGTGCTGGGTGCTCACTGCTCAGGGTGATCGGTGCTCAGTGGTCAGGGTGATGGGTGCTCAGTCCTCCGGGTGCTCAGTGCTCAGGGTGCTGGGTGCTCATTGCTCGGTGTGCTCGGTGCTCAGTACTCAGGGTGCTGAGTGCTCAGTACTCAGGGTGCTGGGTGCTCAGTACTCAGGTTGCTGGTTGCTCAGTACTCAGGGTGCTGGGTGCTCAGTGCTCAGGGTGCTGGGTGCTCAGTGCTCGGGGTGCTGGGTGCTCAGGGCTGTGGTGCTGGGTGCTCAGTGCTCAGTGCTCAGGGTGCTGGGTGCTCAGTGCTCAGTGCTCAGGGTGCTGGTTGCTCAGTACTCAGGGTGCTGGGTGCTCAGTACTCAGGGTGCTGGGTGCTCAGTGCTCAGAGTGCTCTGTGCTCAGTACTCAGGGTGCTGGGTGCTCAGTACTCGGGGTGCTGGGTGCTCAGTGCTCAGGGTGCTCAGTGCTCAGTACTCAGTGCTCAGGGTGCTCAGTGCTCAGTGCTCAGGGTGCTGGGTGTTCAGTACTCAGGGTGCTTGGTGCTCAGTACTCAGGGTGCTGGGTGCTCAGTGCTCAGGGTGCTGGGTGCTCAGTACTCTGGGTGTTGGGTGCTCAGTACTCAGGGTGCTGGGTGCTCCGTGCTCAGGGTGCTGGGTGGTCAGTGCTCAGGGTTCTGGGTGCTCAGTGCTCAGGGTGCTGGTTGCTCAGTACTCAGGGTGCTGGGTGCTTAGTGCTCGAGGTGCTCGGTGCTCAGTACTCAAGGTGCTGGGTGCTCAGTGCTCAGGGTGCTGGGTGCTCAGTCCTCGGGGTGCTCCGTGCTCATGGTGCTGGGTGCTCAGTGCTCAGGGTGCTGGGTGCTCAGTGCTCGGGGTGCTGGGTGCTCAGTACTCAGTGTGCTCAGTGCTCGGGGATCTCGGTGCTCAGTACTCAGGGTGCTGGGTGCTCAGTTCTCAGTGCTCGGGGTCCTGGGTGCTCCGTGCTCGGGGTGCTGGGTGCTCAGTGCTCTGGGTGCTTAGTGCTCAGTACTCAGGGTGCTGGGTGCTCAGTACTCATGGTGCTGGGTGCTCATTCTCAGGGTGCTGGGTGCTCAGTGCTCGGGTTGCTGGGTGCTCAGTACTCAGGGTGCTGCGTGCTCAGTGCTCGGGGTGCTGGGTGCTCAGTGCTCGGGGTTCTGGGTGCTCAGTGCTCAGGGTGCTGGGTGCTCAGTATTCAGGGTGCTGTATGCTCAGTGTTCGGGGTGCTCGGTGCTCAGTACTCAAGGTGCTGGGTGCACAGTGCTCAGGGTGCTGGGTGCTCAGTCCTCGGGGTGCTCCCTGCTCAGTGCTCAGGGTGCTGGGTGCTCAGTACTCAGGGTGCTCGTTGCTCAGTACTCAGGGTTCTCAGTGCTCTGTGCTCAGGGTGCTGGGTGCTCAGTTCTCAGGGTGCTCAGTGCTCAGTACTCGGGGTGCTGGGTGCTCAGTACTCAGGGTGCTCAGTGCTCAGCACTCGGGGTGCTGGGTGCTCAGTGCTCAGGGTGCTCAGTGCTCAGTGCTCAGGGTGCTGGGTGCTCAGTGCTCGGGGAGCTGGCTGCTCAGTGCTCGGAGTTCTGGGTGCTCAGTACTCAGGGTGCTTTGTGCTCAGTGCTCAGTACTCAGCGTGCTGGGTGCTCAGTGCTCAGAGTGTTGGGTGCTCAGTACTCAGGGTGCTGGGTGCTCAGTGCTCAGTGCTCAGGGTGCTCAGTGCTCAGGGTGCTGGGTGCTCAGGGTGCTGGGTGCTCAGTGCTCGGGGTGCTGGGTGCTCAGTGCTCAGGGTGCTGGGTGCTCAGTGCTCAGTGCTGAGGGTGCTGGGTGCTCAGTGCTCAGTGCTCAGGGTGCTGGGTGTTCAGTACTCAGGGTACTGGGTGCTCAGTACTCAGGGTGCTTGGTGCTCAGTGCTCAGGGTGCTGGTTGCTCAGTGCTCAGGGTGCTGGGTGCTCAGTACTCAGGGTGCTGGGTGCTCAGTACTCAGGGTGCTGGGTGCTCAGTGCCCAGGGTGCTGGGTGCTCAGTACTCAGGGTGCTGGGTGCGCAGTACTCAGGGTGCTGGGTGCACAGTGCTCAGGGTGCTGGGTGCTCAGTACTCAGGGTGCTGGGTGCTCAGTGCTCGGTGTGCTAGGTGCTCAGTGCTCAGGGTGATCAGTGGTCAGTACTCAGGGTCCTGGGTGCTCAGTGCTCAGGGTGCTGGGTGCTCAGTCCTCAGGGTGCTCAGTAGTACTCAGGGTGCTCAGTGCTCAGTGCTCAGTACTCAGGGTGTTCAGTACTCAGGGTGCTGGGCACTCAGTGCTCGGGGTGCTGGGTGCTCAGTACTCAGGGTGCTGGGTGCTCAGTACTCGGACTGCTGGGTGCTCAGTACTCAGGGTGCTGGTTGCTCAGTGCTCGGGGTGCTGGGTGCTCAGTGCTCAGGGTGATCGGTGCTCAGTGCTCAGTGTGCTGGGTGCTCAGTCCTCAGGGTGCTCAGTGCTCAAGGTGCTGGGTGCTCAGTGCTCGGGGTGCTCGGTGCTCAGTACTCAGGGTGCTGAGTGCTCGGTACTCAGGGTGCTGGGTGCTCAGTACTCAGGGTGCTGGGTGCTCAGTACTCAGGGTGCTGGGTGCTCAGTGCTCGGGGTGCTGGGTGCTCAGTGCTCGGGGTGCTGGGTGCTCAGTGCTCATGGTGCTGGGTGCTCAGTACTCAGGGTGCTGGGTGCTCAGTGCTCGGGGTGCTCGGTGCTCAGTACTCAGGGTTCTCAGTGCTCAGTACTCAGGGTGCTGGGTGCTCAGTGCTCAGGGTGCTGGGTGCTCAGTACTCAGGGTGCTCAGTGCTCAGTACTCGGTGTGCTTGGTGCTCAGTACTCAGGGTGCTCAGTGCTCAGTACTCGGGGTGCTGGGTGCTCAGTGCTCAGGGTGCTCAGTGCTCAGTGCTCGGGGTGTTGGGTGCTCAGTGCTCAGTGCTCAGGGTGCTGGGTGTTCAGTACTCAGGGTGCAGGGTGCTCAGTACTCAGGGTGCTGGGTGCTCAGTGCTCAGGGTGCTCAGTGGTCAGTACTCAGTGCTCAGGGTGCTGGGTGTTCAGTACTCAGGGTGCTGGGTGTTCAGTACTCGGTGTGCTGGGTGCTCAGTGCTCAGGGTGCTCAGTGCTCAGTACTCAGTGCTCAGGGTGCTCAGTGCTCAGTGCTCAGGGTAATGGGTGTTCAGTACTCGGTGTGCTGGGTGCTCAGTGCTCAGGGTGCTCAGTGCTCAGTACTCAGTGCTCAGGGTACTCAGTGCTCAGTGCTCAGGGTGCTGGGTGTTCAGTACTCAGGGTGCTGGGTGATCAGTACTCAGGGTGCTGGGTGCTCAGTGCTCAGGGTGCTGGGTGCTCAATACTCTGTGTGTTGGGTGCTCAGTGCTCAGGGTGCTGGGTGCTCAGTGCTCAGGGTGCTGGGTGTTCAGTACTCAGGGTGCTTGGTGCTCAGTACTCAGGGTGCTGGGTGCTCAGTGCTCAGGGTGCTGGGTGCTCAGTACTCAGGGTGCTGGGTGCTCAGTGCTCAGAGTGCTCTGTGCTCAGTACTCAGGGTGCTGGGTGCTCAGTACTCGGGGTGCTGGGTGCTCAGTGCTCAGGGTGCTCAGTGCTCAGTACTCAGTGCTCAGGGTGCTCAGTGCTCAGTGCTCAGGGTGCTGGGTGTTCAGTACTCAGGGTGCTTGGTGCTCAGTACTCAGGGTGCTGGGTGCTCAGTGCTCAGGGTGCTGGGTGCTCAGTACTCTGGGTGTTGGGTGCTCAGTACTCAGGGTGCTGGGTGCTCCGTGCTCAGGGTGCTGGGTGGTCAGTGCTCAGGGTTCTGGGTGCTCAGTGCTCAGGGTGCTGGTTGCTCAGTACTCAGGGTGCTGGGTGCTTAGTGCTCGAGGTGCTCGGTGCTCAGTACTCAAGGTGCTGGGTGCTCAGTGCTCAGGGTGCTGGGTGCTCAGTCCTCGGGGTGCTCCGTGCTCATGGTGCTGGGTGCTCAGTGCTCAGGGTGCTGGGTGCTCAGTGCTCGGGGTGCTGGGTGCTCAGTACTCAGTGTGCTCAGTGCTCGGGGATCTCGGTGCTCAGTACTCAGGGTGCTGGGTGCTCAGTTCTCAGTGCTCGGGGTCCTGGGTGCTCCGTGCTCGGGGTGCTGGGTGCTCAGTGCTCTGGGTGCTTAGTGCTCAGTACTCAGGGTGCTGGGTGCTCAGTACTCATGGTGCTGGGTGCTCATTCTCAGGGTGCTGGGTGCTCAGTGCTCGGGTTGCTGGGTGCTCAGTACTCAGGGTGCTGCGTGCTCAGTGCTCGGGGTGCTGGGTGCTCAGTGCTCGGGGTTCTGGGTGCTCAGTGCTCAGGGTGCTGGGTGCTCAGTATTCAGGGTGCTGGGTGCTCAGTGTTCGGGGTGCTCGGTGCTCAGTACTCAAGGTGCTGGGTGCACAGTGCTCAGGGTGCTGGGTGCTCAGTCCTCGGGGTGCTCCCTGCTCAGTGCTCAGGGTGCTGGGTGCTCAGTACTCAGGGTGCTCGTTGCTCAGTACTCAGGGTTCTCAGTGCTCTGTGCTCAGGGTGCTGGGTGCTCAGTTCTCAGGGTGCTCAGTGCTCAGTACTCGGGGTGCTGGGTGCTCAGTACTCAGGGTGCTCAGTGCTCAGCACTCGGGGTGCTGGGTGCTCAGTGCTCAGGGTGCTCAGTGCTCAGTGCTCAGGGTGCTGGGTGCTCAGTGCTCGGGGAGCTGGGTGCTCAGTGCTCGGAGTTCTGGGTGCTCAGTACTCAGGGTGCTTTGTGCTCAGTGCTCAGTACTCAGCGTGCTGGGTGCTCAGTGCTCAGAGTGTTGGGTGCTCAGTACTCAGGGTGCTGGGTGCTCAGTGCTCAGTGCTCAGGGTGCTCAGTGCTCAGGGTGCTGGGTGCTCAGGGTGCTGGGTGCTCAGTGCTCGGGGTGCTGGGTGCTCAGTGCTCAGGGTGCTGGGTGCTCAGTGCTCAGTGCTGAGGGTGCTGGGTGCTCAGTGCTCAGTGCTCAGGGTGCTGGGTGTTCAGTACTCAGGGTACTGGGTGCTCAGTACTCAGGGTGCTTGGTGCTCAGTGCTCAGGGTGCTGGTTGCTCAGTGCTCAGGGTGCTGGGTGCTCAGTACTCAGGGTGCTGGGTGCTCAGTACTCAGGGTGCTGGGTGCTCAGTGCCCAGGGTGCTGGGTGCTCAGTACTCAGGGTGCTGGGTGCGCAGTACTCAGGGTGCTGGGTGCACAGTGCTCAGGGTGCTGGGTGCTCAGTACTCAGGGTGCTGGGAGCTCAGTGCTCGGTGTGCTAGGTGCTCAGTGCTCAGGGTGATCAGTGGTCAGTACTCAGGGTCCTGGGTGCTCAGTGCTCAGGGTGCTGGGTGCTCAGTCCTCAGGGTGCTCAGTAGTACTCAGGGTGCTCAGTGCTCAGTGCTCAGTACTCAGGGTGTTCAGTACTCAGGGTGCTGGGCACTCAGTGCTCGGGGTGCTGGGTGCTCAGTACTCAGGGTGCTGGGTGCTCAGTACTCGGGGTGCTGGGTGCTCAGTACTCAGGGTGCTGGTTGCTCAGTGCTCGGGGTGCTGGGTGCTCAGTGCTCAGGGTGATCGGTGCTCAGTGCTCAGTGTGCTGGGTGCTCAGTCCTCAGGGTGCTCAGTGCTCAAGGTGCTGGGTGCTCAGTGCTCGGGGTGCTCGGTGCTCAGTACTCAGGGTGCTGAGTGCTCGGTACTCAGGGTGCTGGGTGCTCAGTACTCAGGGTGCTGGGTGCTCAGTACTCAGGGTGCTGGGTGCTCAGTGCTCGGGGTGCTGGGTGCTCAGTGCTCGGGGTGCTGGGTGCTCAGTGCTCATGGTGCTGGGTGCTCAGTACTCAGGGTGCTGGGTGCTCAGTGCTCGGGGTGCTCGGTGCTCAGTACTCAGGGTTCTCAGTGCTCAGTACTCAGGGTGCTGGGTGCTCAGTGCTCAGGGTGCTGGGTGCTCAGTACTCAGGGTGCTCAGTGCTCAGTACTCGGTGTGCTTGGTGCTCAGTACTCAGGGTGCTCAGTGCTCAGTACTCGGGGTGCTGGGTGCTCAGTGCTCAGGGTGCTCAGTGCTCAGTGCTCGGGGTGTTGGGTGCTCAGTGCTCAGTGCTCAGGGTGCTGGGTGTTCAGTACTCAGGGTGCAGGGTGCTCAGTACTCAGGGTGCTGGGTGCTCAGTGCTCAGGGTGCTCAGTGGTCAGTACTCAGTGCTCAGGGTGCTGGGTGTTCAGTACTCAGGGTGCTGGGTGTTCAGTACTCGGTGTGCTGGGTGCTCAGTGCTCAGGGTGCTCAGTGCTCAGTACTCAGTGCTCAGGGTGCTCAGTGCTCAGTGCTCAGGGTAATGGGTGTTCAGTACTCGGTGTGCTGGGTGCTCAGTGCTCAGGGTGCTCAGTGCTCAGTACTCAGTGCTCAGGGTACTCAGTGCTCAGTGCTCAGGGTGCTGGGTGTTCAGTACTCAGGGTGCTGGGTGATCAGTACTCAGGGTGCTGGGTGCTCAGTGCTCAGGGTGCTGGGTGCTCAATACTCTGTGTGTTGGGTGCTCAGTGCTCAGGGTGCTGGGTGCTCAGTGCTCAGGGTGCTGCGTGCTCAGTACTCAGGGTGCTGGGTGCTCAGTGCTCGAGGTGCTCGGTGCTCAGTACTCAAGGTGCTGGGTGCTCAGTGCTCAGGGTGCTGGGTGCTCAGTCCTCGGGGTGCTCCGTGCTCAGGGTGCTGGGTGCTCAGTGCTCGGGGTGCTCGGTGCTCAGTACTCAGGGTGCTGAGTGCTCAGTACTCAGGGTGATGGGTGCTCAGTACTCAGGGTGCTGGGTGCTCAGTGCTCGGGGTGCTGGGTGCTCAGTACTCAGGGTGCTGGGGGCTCAGTACTCAGGTTGCTGGGGGCTCAGTACTCAGGGTGCTCGGTTCTCAGTACTCAGGGTGCTGGGTGCTCATTCTCGGGGTGCTGGGTGCTCAGTGCTCGGGGTGCTGGGTGCTCAGTACTCAGGATGCTGGGGGCTCAGTCCTCAGGGTGCTGGGTGCTCAGTACTCAGGGTGATCTGTTCTCAGTACTCAGGGTGCTGGGTGCTCAGTGCTCGGGATGCTGGGTGCTCAGTACTCGGGGTGCTCAGTGCTCAGTACTCAGGGTGCTGGGTGCTCAGTGCTCGGCGTGCTCGGTGCTCAGTACTCAGGGTGCTCAGTGCTCAGTACTAAGCGTGCTGGGTGCTCAGTGCTCAGGGTCCTCGGTGCTCAGTACTCAGGGTGCTCAGTGCTCAGTACACAGCGTGCTTTGTGCTCAGTGCTGAGGGTGCTGGGTGCTCAGTACTCAGGGTGCTGGGTGCTCAGTACTCAGGGTGCTGGGTGCTCAGTACTCAGGGTGCTGGGTGCTCAGTGCTCGGGGTGCTCGGTGCTCAGTACTCAGGGTGCTGGGTGCTCAGTGCTCAGTGTGCTGGGTACTCAGTACTCAGGGTGCTGGGAGCTCAGTACTCAGGGTGCTGGGTGCTCAGTGCTCAGGGTGCTGGGTGCTCAGTCCTCAGGGTGCTGGGTGCTCAGTACTCAGGGTGTTCGGTGCTCAGTACTCAGGGTGCTCAGTGCTCAGTACTCAGGGTGCTGGTTGCTCAGTGCTCGGGGTGCTCGGTGCTCAGTACTCAGGGTGCTGGGTGCTTAGTACTCAGGGTGCTGGGTGCTCAGTACTCAGGGTGCTGGGTGCTCAGTACTCAGGGTGCTGGGTGCTCAGTACTCAGGGTGATGGGTGCACAGTGCTCAGGGTGCTGGGTGCTCAGTACTCAGGGTGCTGGGTGCGCAGTACTCAGGGTGCTGGGTGCTCAGTACTCAGGGTGATCGGTGCTTAGTACACAGGGTGCTGGGTGCTCAGTGCTCAGGGTGCTGGGTACGCAGTACTCAGGGTGCTGGGTGCTCAGTACTCAGGGTGCTGGGTGCTCAGTGCTCAGGGTGCTGGGTGCTCAGTGCTCAGGGTGCTGGGTGCTCAGTACTCAGGGTGCTGGGTGCTCAGTGCTCAGGGTGATCGGTGCTCAGTACTCAGGGTGCTCAGTACTCAGGGTGCTGGGTGCTCAGTCCTTGGGGTGCTGGGTGCTCAGTGCTCGGGGTGCTGTGTGCTCAGTGCTCAGGCTGCTGGGTGCTCAGTGCTCAGTGCTCAGGGTGCTTGGTGCTCAGTACTCAGGGTGCTGGGTGCTCAGTACTCAGGGTGCTGGGTGCTCAGTTCTCAGGGTGCTGGGTGCTCAGTACTCTGTGTGTTGGGTGCTCAGTATTCAGGGTGCTGGGTGCTCAGTGCTCAGGGTGCTGGGTGCTCTGTACTCAGGGTGCTGGGTGCTCAGTGCTCAGGGTGCAGGGTGCTCAGTCCTCTGGGTGCTCCGTGCTCAGTGCTCAGGGTGCTGGGTGCTCAGTACTCAGGGTGCTCGGTGCTCAGTACTCAGGGTTTTCAGTGCTCAGGGTGCTCGGTGCTCAGTACTCAGGGTTTTCAGTGCTCAGGGTGCTGGGTGCTCAGTACTCAGGGTGCTCAGTGCTCAGTACTCGGGGTGCTGGGTGCTCAGTTCTCAGGGTGCTCAGTGCTCAGTACTCGGGGTGCTGGTTGCTCAGTGCTCAGTGTGCTCAGTGCTCAGTGCTCAGGGTGCTGGGTGCTCAGTGCTCGGGGCGCTGGGTGCTCAGTGCTCGGGGTGCTGGGTGCTCAGTACTCAGGGTGCTGTGTGCTCAGTGCTCAGTTCTCAGCGTGCTGGGTGCTCAGTGCTCAGAGTGTTGGGTGCTCAGTACTCAGGGTGCTGGGTGCTCAGTGCTCAGTGCTCAGGGTGCTCATCGCTCAGGGTAATCGGTGCTCAGGGTGCTGGGTGCTCAGTGCTCGGGGTGCTGGGTGCTCAGTGCTCAGTGCTCAGGGTGCTGGGTGCTCAGTGCTCAGTGTTCAGGGTGCTGGGTGTTCAGTACTCAGGGTGCTCGGTGCTTAGTGCTCGGGGTGCTGGGTGCTCAGTACTCACGGTGCTGGGTGCTCAGTGCTCAGTGTGCTCATTCCTCAGTGCTCAGGGTGCTGGGTCCTCAGTGCTCGGGGCGCTGGGTGCTCAGTGCTCGGGGTGCTGGGTGCTCAGTACTCAGGGTGCTGTGTGCTCAGTGCTCAGTACTCAGCGTGCTGGGTGCTCAGTGCTCAGAGTGTTGGGTGCTCAGTACTCAGGGTGCTGGGTGCTCAGTGCTCAGTGCTCAGGGTGCTCATCGCTCAGGGTGATCGGTGCTCAGGGTGCTGGGTGCTCAGTGCTCGGGGTGCTGGGTGCTCAGTGCTCAGTGCTCAGGGTGCTGGGTGCTCAGTGCTCAGTGTTCAGGGTGCTGGGTGCTCAGTACTCAGGGTGCTGGGTGCTCAGTGCTCGGGGTGCTGGGTGCTCAGTGCTCATGGTGATCAATGCTCAGTACTCAGGGTGCTGGGTGCTCAGTGCTCAGGGTGCTGGGTGCTCAGTCCTCAGGGTGCTCAGTACTCAGGGTGCTCGGTGCTCAGTGCTCAGTACTCAGGGTGCTCAGTACTCAGGGTGCTGGGTGCTCAGTGCTCAGGGTGCTGGGTGCTCAGTACTCAGGGTGCTGGGTGCTCAGTACTCGGGGTGCTGGGTGCTCAGTACTCAGGGTGCTGGGTGCTCAGTGCTCGGGGTGCTGGGTGCTCAGTCCTCAGGGTGATCAGTGCTCGCGGTGCTCGGTGCTCAGTACTCAGGGTGCTGAGTGCCCAGTACTCAGGGTTCTGGGTGCTCAGTACTCAGGGTGCTGGGTGCTCAGTACTCAGGGTGCTGTCTGCTCAGTGCTCAGGGTGCTGTGCGCTCAGTGCTCAGGGTGCTGGGTGCTCCGTACTCGGGGTGCTCAGTGCTCAGTACTCAGGGTGCTGGGTGCTCAGTACTCAGGGTGCTGGGTGCTCAGTGCTCGGCGTGCTCGGTGCTCAGTACTCGGGGTGCTGGGTGCTCAGTACTCGGGGTGCTGGGTGCTCAGGGCTCAGGGTGCTGGGTGCTCAGTGCTCGGGGTGCTGGGTGCTCAGTGCTGAGTGTGCTGGCTGCTCAGTGCTCATGGTGCTGGGTGCTCAGTACTCAGGGTGCTCGGTGCTCAGTACTCAGGGTGCTCAGTGCTCAGTACTAAGCGTGCTGGGTGCTCAGTGCTCAGGGTCCTCGGTGCTCAGTACTCAGTGTGCTCAGTGCTCAGTACACAGCGTGCTTTGTGCTCAGTGCTGAGGGTGCTGGGTGCTCAGTACTCAGGGTGCTGGGTGCTCAGTACACAGGGTGCTGGGTGCTCAGTACTCAGGGTGCTGGGTGCTCAGTGCTCGGGGTGCTCGGTGATCATTACTCAGGGTGCTGGGTGCTCAGTGCTCAGTGTGCTGGGTACTCAGTACTCAGGGTGCTGGGTGCTCAGTACTCAGGGTGCTGGGTGCTCAGTGCTCAGGGTGCTGGGTGCTCAGTCCTCAGGGTGCTGGGTGCTCAGTACTCAGGGTGTTCGGTGCTCAGTACTCAAGGTGCTCAGTGCTCAGTACTCAGGGTGCTGGTTGCTCAGTGCTCGGGGTGCTCGGTGCTCAGTACTCAGGGTGCTGGGTGCTTAGTACTCAGGGTGCTGGGTGCTCAGTACTCAGGGTGCTGGGTGCTCAGTACTCAGGGTGCTGGGTGCTCAGTACTCGGGGTGCTGGGTGCTCAGTACTCAGGGTGCTGGGTGCTCAGTGCTCGGGGTGCTGGGTGCTCAGTCCTCAGGGTGATCAGTGCTCGCGGTGCTCGGTGCTCAGTACTCAGGGTGCTGAGTGCCCAGTACTCAGGGTTCTGGGTGCTCAGTACTCAGGGTGCTGGGTGCTCAGTACTCAGGGTGCTGTCTGCTCAGTGCTCAGGGTGCTGTGCGCTCAGTGCTCAGGGTGCTGGGTGCTCCGTACTCGGGGTGCTCAGTGCTCAGTACTCAGGGTGCTGGGTGCTCAGTACTCAGGGTGCTGGGTGCTCAGTGCTCGGCGTGCTCGGTGCTCAGTACTCGGGGTGCTGGGTGCTCAGTACTCGGGGTGCTGGGTGCTCAGGGCTCACGGTGCTGGGTGCTCAGTGCTCGGGGTGCTGGGTGCTCAGTGCTGAGTGTGCTGGCTGCTCAGTGCTCATGGTGCTGGGTGCTCAGTACTCAGGGTGCTCGGTGCTCAGTACTCAGGGTGCTCAGTGCTCAGTACTAAGCGTGCTGGGTGCTCAGTGCTCAGGGTCCTCGGTGCTCAGTACTCAGTGTGCTCAGTGCTCAGTACACAGCGTGCTTTGTGCTCAGTGCTGAGGGTGCTGGGTGCTCAGTACTCAGGGTGCTGGGTGCTCAGTACACAGGGTGCTGGGTGCTCAGTACTCAGGGTGCTGGGTGCTCAGTGCTCGGGGTGCTCGGTGATCATTACTCAGGGTGCTGGGTGCTCAGTGCTCAGTGTGCTGGGTACTCAGTACTCAGGGTGCTGGGTGCTCAGTACTCAGGGTGCTGGGTGCTCAGTGCTCAGGGTGCTGGGTGCTCAGTCCTCAGGGTGCTGGGTGCTCAGTACTCAGGGTGTTCGGTGCTCAGTACTCAAGGTGCTCAGTGCTCAGTACTCAGGGTGCTGGTTGCTCAGTGCTCGGGGTGCTCGGTGCTCAGTACTCAGGGTGCTGGGTGCTTAGTACTCAGGGTGCTGGGTGCTCAGTACTCAGGGTGCTGGGTGCTCAGTACTCAGGGTGCTGGGTGCTCAGTACTCAGGGTGATGGGTGCACAGTGCTCAGGGTGCTGGGTGCTCAGTATTCAGGGTGCTGGGTGCTCAGTACTCAGGGTGATCGGTGCTTAGTACTCAGGGTGCTGGGTGCTCAGTGCTCAGGGTGCCGGGTACTCAGTACTCAGGGTGCTGGGTGCTCAGTACTCAGGGTGCTGGGTGCTCAGTGCTCAGGGTGCTGGGTGCTCAGTGCTCAGGGTGCTGGGTGCTCAGTACTCAGGGTGCTGGGTGCTCAGTGCTCAGGGTGATCGTTGCTCAGTACTCAGTGTGCTCAGTACTCAGGGTGCTGGGTGCTCAGTCCTCAGGGTGCTGGGTGCTCAGTACTCAGGGTGCTGGGTGCTCAGTTCTCGGGGTGCTGGGTGCTCAGTGCTCAGGGTGATCGGTGCTCAGTACTCAAGGCGCTGGGTGCTCAGTCCTTGGGGTGCTGGGTGCTCAGGGCTCGGGGTGCTGTGTGCTCAGTGCTCAGTGCTCAGGCTGCTGGGGGCTCAGTGCTCAGTGCTCAGGGTGCTTGGTGCTCAGTACTCAGGGTGCTGGGTGCTCAGTACTCAGGGTGCTGGGTGCTCAGTTCTCAGGGTGCTGGGTGCTCAGTACTCTGTGTGTTGGGTGCTCAGTACTCAGGGTGCTGGGTGCTCAGTGCTCAGGGTGCTGGGTGCTCAGTACTCAGGGTGCTGGGTGCTCAGTGCTCGCGGTGCTCGGTGCTCAGTACTCAAGGTGCTGGGTGCTCAGTGCTCAGGGTGCAGGGTGCTCAGTCCTCGGGGTGCTCCGTGCTCAGTTCTCAGGGTGCTGGGTGCTCAGTACTCAGGGTGCTCGGTGCTCAGTACTCAGGGTTTTCAGTGCTCAGGGTGCTGGGTGCTCAGTACTCAGGGTGCTCAGTGCTCAGTACTCGGGGTGCTGGGTGCTCAGTACTCAGGGTGCTCAGTGCTCAATACTCGGGGTGCTGGTTGCTCAGTGCTCAGTGTGCTCAGTGCTCAGTGCTCAGGGTGCTGGGTGCTCAGTGCTCGGGGCGCTGGGTGCTCAGTGCTCGGGGTGCTGGGTGCTCAGTACTCAGGGTGCTGTGTGCTCAGTGCTCAGTACTCAGCGTGCTGGGTGCTCAGTGCTCAGAGTGTTGGGTGCTCAGTACTCAGGGTGCTGGGTGCTCAGTGCTCAGTGCTCAGGGTGCTGGGTGCTCAGTGCTCAGTGTTCAGGGTGCTGGGTGTTCAGTACTCAGGGTGCTCGGTGCTTAGTGCTCGGGGTGCTGGGTGCTCAGTACTCAGGGTGCTGGGTGCTCAGTGCTCGGGGTGCTGGGTGCTCAGTGCTCATGGTGATCAATGCTCAGTACTCAGGGTGCTGGGTGCTCAGTGCTCAGGCTGCTGGGTGCTCAGTCCTCAGGGTGCTCAGTACTCAGGGTGCTCGGTGCTCAGTGCTCAGTACTCAGGGTGCTCAGTACTCAGGGTGCTGGGTGCTCAGTGCTCAGGGTGCTGGGTGCTCAGTACTCAGGGTGCTGGGTGCTCAGTACTCGGGGTGCTGGGTGCTCAGTACTCAGGGTGCTGGGTGCTCAGTGCTCGGGGTGCTGGGTGCTCAGTCCTCAGGGTGATCAGTGCTCGCGGTGCTCGGTGCTCAGTACTCAGGGTGCTGAGTGCCCAGTACTCAGGGTTCTGGGTGCTCAGTACTCAAGGTGCTGGGTGCTAAGTACTCAGGGTGCTGGGTGCTCAGTGCTCGGGGTGTTCGGTGCTGAGTACTGAGCATCCAGCACCCCGAGCACTGAGCACCCAGCACCCTGAGAACTGAGCACCCAGCACCCTGAGCACTGAGAACCCAGCACCCTGAGTGCTGAGCACCCAGTACCCTGAGCACTGAGCACCCAGCACCCTGAGTACTGAGCATCCAGCACCCCGAGCACTGAGCAGCCAGCACTCTGAGTACTGAGCACTGAGCACCCAGCACCCCGAGCACTGAGCACCCAGCACCCTGAGCACTGAGCACCCTGAGTACTGAGCACCCAGCACCCTGAGTACTGAGCATCCAGCACCCCGAGCACTGAGCACTCAGCACTCTCTGTACTGAGCACTGAGTAACCAGCACCCCGAGCACTGAGCACCCAGCACCCTGTGTACTGAGCACTGAGTAACCAGCACCCCGAGCACTGAGCACCAAGCACCCTGAGTACTGAGCACCCAGCACCCTGAGCACTGAGCACCCAGCACCCCGAGCACTGAGCACCCAGCACCCAGAGCACTGAGCACTGAGCACCCTGAGTACTGAGCACTGAGCACCCTGAGCACTGAGCACCTAGCACCCTGAGTACTGATCACTGAGCACCCTGAGCACTGAGCACCCAGCACCCTGAGTACTTAGCACCCAGCACCCTGAGCACTGAGGACCGAGCACCCTGAGTACTAAGCACATAGCACCCTGAGTACTGAGCACCCAGCACCCTGAGCACTGAGCACCCAGCACGCTGAGTACTGAGCTCTGAGCACCCTGAGTACTGAGCACCGAGCACCCTGAGCACTGAGCACCCAGCACGCTGAGTACTGTGCACAGAGCACCCTGAGTACTGAGCACCGAGCACCCTGAGTACTGAGCACCCAGCATCCGGAGTACTGAGCACCCAGCACCCTGAGTACTAAGCACCGAGCACCCTGAGTACTGAGCACCCAGCACCCTGAGCACTGAACACACAGCACCCTGAGTACTGAGCACCTCGAGCACTGAGTACCAAGCACCCTGAGTACTGAGCACCGAGCACCCCGAGCACTGAGCACCCAGCACCCCGAGCACTGAGCACCCAGCACCCCGAGCACTGAGCACCCAGCACCCTGAGTACAGAGCACCCAGCACCCTGAGTACTGAGCACCCAGCACCCTTAGCACCGAGCACCCAGCACCCTGAGCACTGAGCACCCAGCACCCTGAGCACTGAGCACCCAGCACCTTGAGCACTGAGCACCCAGCACCCTGAGTACTGAGCACTGAGCACCCAGCACCCCGAGCACTGCTCACCCAGCACCCTGAGTACTAAGCACCCAGCACCCTGAGTACTGAGCACCCAGCACCCTGAGTACTGAGCACCCAGCGTACTGAGCACCGAGCACCCCGAGCACTGAGCACCCAGCACCCGGAGCACTGAGCACCCAGCACCCCGAGCACTGAGCACCCAGCTCCCCGAGCACTGAGCACCCAGCACCCCGAGCACTGAGCACTGAGCACCCTGCGTACTGAGCACTGAGCACCCTGAGTACTGAGCACCGAGCACCCTGAGTACTGAGCACCCAGCACACCGAGTACTGAGCACCCAGCACCCTGAGTACTGAGCACCCAGCACCCGGAGCACTGAGCACCGAGCACCCCGAGCACTGAGCACCCAGCACCCTGAGTACTGAGCACCCAGCTCCCCGAGCACTGAGCACCCAGCACTCTGAGTACTGAGCACCGAGCACCCTGAGTACTGAGCACCCAGCACCCTGAGTACCGAGCACCCAGCGTACTGAGCACCGAGCACCCAGCACCCTGAGTACTGAGCACCCAGCACCCTGAGCACTGAGCACCCAGCACCCTGAGTACTGAGCACCGAGCACCCTGAGTACTGAGCACCGAGCACCCCGAGCACTGAGCACCCAGCACCCTGAGCACTGAGCACCCAGCACCCTGAGCACTGAGCACCCAGCACCCTGAGTACTGAGCAGCCAGCACCCTGAGTAATGAACACCCAGCACCCTGAGCACTGAGCACTGAGCACCCAGCACCCTGAGCACTGAGCACCCAGCACCCGGAGCACTGAGCACCCTGAGCACTGAGCACTGAGCACCCAGCACCCTGAGCACCCAGCACCCTGAGCACTGAGCACCCTGAGCACTGAGCACTGAGCACCCAGCACCCTGAGTACTGAGCACCCAACACTCTGAGCACTGAGCACCCAGCACGCTGAGTACTGAGCACTTAGCACCCAGCACCCTGAGTACTGAGCACCCAGCACCCCGAGCACTGAGCACCCAGCACCCTGTGTACTGAGCACCGAGCACCTCGAGCACTGAGCAACCAGCACCCTGAGTACTGAGCACCCAGCACCCCGAGAATGATCACCCATCACCCCGAGCACTGAGCACCCAGCACCCTGAGCTCTGAGCACCCAGCACCCTGAGTACTGAGCACCCTGAGTACTGACCACCCAGCACCCTGAGTACTGAGCACCCAGCACCCTGAGTACTGAGCACACAGCACCCTGAGTACTGAGCACTGAGCACCCAGAGAACTGAGCACCCAGCACCCCGAGGACTGAGCATCCAGCACCCTGTGCACTGAGCACTGAGCATCCAGCACCCCGAGCCCTGAGCACACTGAGCTCTTAGCACCCTGAGTACTGAGCACCCAGCACCCTGAGTACTGAGCACCCTGCACCCTGAGCACTGAGCACCCAGCACCCTGAGTACTGAGCACCCAGCACCCTGAGTACTGAGCACCGAGCACCCTGAGCACTGAGCACCCAGCACCCTGAGCACTGAGCACCCAGCACCCCGAGCAGTGAGCACCCAGCACCCTGAGCACTGAGCACCCAGCACCCCGAGTACTGAGCACCGAGCACCCCGAGAACTGAGCACCCAGCACCCCGAGCACTGAGCACCCTGAGCACTGAGCACCCAGCACCCCGAGTACTGAGCAATGAGCACCCTGAGTACTGAGCACCCAGCACCCCGAGTACTGAGCACTGAGCACTAGGAATACTGAGCATCCAGCACCCTGAGCACTGAGCACTGAGAACCATGAGTACTGAGCACCGAGCACCCAGAGCACTGAGCACCCAGCACCAAGAGTACTGAGCACCGAGCTCCCCGAGCACTGAGCACCCAGCACCCCGAGCAGTGAGCTCCCAGCACCCTGAGCCCTGAGCACCCTGAGTACTGAGCACTGAGCACCCTGAGTACTGAGCACTGAGCACCCTGAGTACTGAGCACCCAGCACCCTGAGTACTGAGCACCCAGCACCCTGAGTACTGAGCACCCAGCACCCTGAGCAATGAGCACCCTGAGTACTGAGCACCCAGCACCCTGAGCACTGAGCACCCAGCACCCTGAGTACTGAGCAACCAGCACCCTGTGCACTGAGCACCCAGCACCCTGAGTACTGAGCATCCAGCACCCCGAGCACTGAGCACCCTGAATTCTGAGCACCCAGCACCCTGAGTACTGAGCTCCCAGCACCCTGAGCACTGAGCACCCTGAGTACTGAGCACTGAGCACCCTGAGTACTGAGCACTGAGCACCCTGAGTACTGAGCACCCAGCACCCTGAGTACTGAGCACCCAGCACCCTGAGTACTGAGCACCCAGCACCCTGAGCAATGAGCACCCTGAGTACTGAGCACCCAGCACCTTGAGCACTGAGCACCGAGCACCCCGAGCACTGAGCACACAGCACCCGGAGTACTGAGCACCCAGCACCCTGAGTACTAAGCACCGAGCACCCTGAGTACTGAGCACCCAGCACCCTGAGCACTGAACACACAGCACCCTGAGTACTGAGCACCGAGCACCCCGAGCACTGAGCACCCAGCACCCCGAGCACTGAGCACCGAGCACCCCGAGCACTGAGCACCCAGCACCCTGAGTACTGAGCACCCAGAACCCTGAGTACTGAGCACCCAGGACCCCGAGCACTGAGCACCCAGCACCCTGAGCACTGAGCACCCAGCACACTGAGCACTGAGCACCCAGCACCCCGAGCACTGAGCACCAAGCACCCTGAGTACTGAGCACTGAGCACCCAGCACCCCGAGCACTGAGCACCCAGCACCCTGAGTACTGAGCACTGAGCACCCAGCACCCCGAGCACTGAGCACCCAGCACCCTGAGAACTGAGCACCCAGCACCCGAGTACTGAGCACCCAGCACAATGAGTACTGAGCACCCAGCTCCCTGAGTACTGAGCACCCTGCACCCCGAGTACTGAGCACCCAGCACCCTGAGTACTGAGCACTCAGCACCCTGAGCACTGAGGACCCAGCACCCTGAGTACTGAGCACCGAGCACCCTGAGTACTGAGCACCCAGCACCCTGAGTACTGAGCACCCAGCACACTGAGTACTGAGCACCCAGAACCCTGAGCACTGATCACCCAGCACCCTGAGTACTGAGCACCGAGTACCCTGAGTACTGAGCACCCAGCACCCCGAGCACTGAGCACCCAGCACCCTGAGTACTGAGCACTGAGCACCCAGCGCCCCGAGCACTGAGCACCCAGCACCCTGTGTACTGAGCACTGAGTACCCAGTACCCCGAGCAATGAGACCTAGCACCCTGAGCACTGAGCACCCAGCACCCCGAGTACTGAGCACCCAGCACCCCGAGCACTGAGCACCCAGCACCCTGAGCACTGAGCACCCAGCACCCTGAGTACTGAGCACCCAGCACCCCGAGTACTGAGCACCCAGCACCCTGAGCACTGTGCACCCAGCACCCTGAGCACTGAGCACCGAGAACCCTGAGTAATGAGCACCCAGCACCCTGAGTACTGAGCACCCAGCACCCTGAGCACTGAGCACCCAGCACCCTGAGCACTGAGCACCCAGCACCAAGAGTACTGAGCACCGAGCTCCCCGAGCACTGAGCACCCAGCACCCCGAGCAGTGAGCACCCAGCACCCTGAGCCCGGAGCACCCTGAGTACTGAGCACTGAGCACCCTGAGTACTGAGCACTGAGCACCCTGAGTACTGAGCACCCAGCACCCTGAGTACTGAGCACCCAGCACCCTGAGTACTGATCATCCAGCACCCTGATCAATGAGCACCCTGAGTACTGAGCACCCAGCACCCTGAGCACTGAGCACCCAGCACCCTGAGTACTGAGCAACCAGCACCCTGTGCACTGAGCACCCAGCACCCTGAGTACTGAGTATCCAGCACCCCGAGCACTGAGCACCCTGAATTCTGAGCACCCAGCACCCTGAGTACTGAGCACCCAGCACTCTGAGCAATGATCACCCTGAGTACTGAGCACCCAGCACCTTGAGCACTGAGCACCGAGCACCCCGAGCACTGAGCACACAGCACCCGGAGTACTGAGCACCCAGCACCCTGAGTACTAAGCACCGAGCACCCTGAGTACTGAGCACCCAGCACCCTGAGCACTGAACACACAGCACCCTGAGTACTGAGCACGCCGAGCACTGAGCACCCAGCACCCTGAGTACTGAGCACCGAGCACCCCGAGCACTGAGCACCCAGCACCCCGAGCACTGAGCACCGAGCACCCCGAGCACTGAGCACCCAGCACCCTGAGTACTGAGCACCCAGAACCCTGAGTACTGAGCACCCAGGACCCCGAGCACTGAGCACCCAGCACCCTGAGCACTGAGCACCCAGCACACTGAGCACTGAGCACCCAGCACCCCGAGCACTGAGCACCAAGCACCCTGAGTACTGAGCACTGAGCACCCAGCACCCCGAGCACTGAGCACCCAGCACCCTGAGTACTGAGCACTGAGCACCCAGCACCCCGAGCACTGAGCACCCAGCACCCTGAGCACTGAGCACCCAGCACCCGAGTACTGAGCACCCAGCACAATGAGTACTGAGCACCCAGCTCCCTGAGTACTGAGCACCCTGCACCCCGAGTACTGAGCACCCAGCACCCTGAGTACTGAGCACTCAGCACCCTGAGCACTGAGGACCCAGCACCCTGAGTACTGAGCACCGAGCACCCTGAGTACTGAGCACCCAGCACCCTGAGTACTGAGCACCCAGCACACTGAGTACTGAGCACCCAGCACCCTGAGCACTGATCACCCAGCACCCTGAGTACTGAGCACCGAGTACCCTGAGTACTGACCACCCAGCACCCCGAGCACTGAGCACCCAGCACCCTGAGTACTGAGCACTGAGCACCCAGCGCCCCGAGCACTGAGCACCCAGCACCCTGTGTACTGAGCACTGAGTACCCAGTACCCCGAGCAATGAGACCTAGCACAATGAGCACTGAGCACCCAGCACCCCGAGTACTGAGCACCCAGCACCCCGAGCACTGAGCACCCAGCACCCTGAGCACTGAGCACCCAGCACCCTGAGTACTGAGCACCCAGCACCCCGAGTACTGAGCACCCAGCACCCTGAGCACTGTGCACCCAGCACCCTGAGCACTGAGCACCGAGAACCCTGAGTAATGAGCACCCAGCACCCTGAGTACTGAGCACCCAGCACCCTGAGCACTGAGCACCCAGCACCCTGAGCACTGAGCACCCAGCACCCTGAGCACTGTGCACCCAGCACCCTGAGCACTGAGCACCGAGAACCCTGAGTAATGAGCACCCAGCACCCTTAGTACTGAACACCCAGCACCCCGAGCACTGAGCACCCAGCACCCTGAGCACTGAGCACCGACCACCCTGAGTACTGAGCACCCAGCACCCTGAGTACTGAGCACCCAGCACCCTGAGCACTGAGCACCCAGCACGCTGAGCACTGAGCACCCAGCACCCTGAGTACTGAGCACCTAGCACCCTGAGTACTGAACACCCAGCACCCTGAGCACTGAGCACTGAGCACCCAGCACCCTGAGCACTGAGCACTGAGCACCCAGCACCCTGAGCACTGAGCACCCAGCACCCTGAGCACTGAGCACCCAGCACCCTGAGCACCCAGCACCCTGAGCACTGAGCACCCTGAGCACTGAGCACTGAGCACCCAGCACCCTGAGTACTGAGCACACAACACTCTGAGCACTGAGCAACCAGCAAGCTGAGTACTGAGCACTGAGCACCCAGCACCCTGAGCACTGAGCACTGAGCACCCAGCACACTGAGCACTGAGCACCCAGCACCCCGAGCACTGAGCACCCAGCACCCTGAGCACCCAGCACCCTGAGCACTGAGCACCCTGAGCACTGAGCACTGAGGACCCAGCACCCTGAGTACTGAGCACCCAACACTCTGATCACTGAGCAACCAGCACCCTGAGCACTGAGCACCCAGCACCCTGAGTACTGAGCACCCAGCACCCTGAGTATTAAGCACCCTGAGTACTGACCTCCCAGCACCCTGAGTACTGAGCACCCAGCACCCTGTGTACTGAGCACCGAGCACCAGAGCACTGAGCACCCAGCACCCTGAGCACTGAGCACCCAGCACCCTGAGTATTAAGCACCCTGAGTACTGACCACCCAGCACCCTGAGTACTGAGCACCCTGCACACCGAGCACTGAGCTCCCTGAGTTCTGAGCACCCGGCACCCTGAGTACTGAGCTCACAGCACCCTGAGTACTGAGCACTGAGCACACAGAGAACTGAGCACCCAGCACCCCGAGGACTGAGCACCCAGCACCCTGTGCACTGAGCACTGAGCATCCAGCACCCCGAGCACTGAGCACCCGGAGCTCTTAGCACCCTAAGTACTGAGCACCCAGCACCCTGAGTACTGAGCACCCAGCACCCTGAGCACTGAGCACCCAGCACCCTGAGTACTGAGCACCGCACACCCCGAGCACTGAGCACCCAGCACCCTGAGCACTGAGCACCCAGCACCCCGAGCAGTGAGCACCCAGCACCCTGAGCACTGAGCACCCAGCACCCCGAGTACTGAGCAACGAGCACCCCGAGAACTGAGCAACCAGCACCCCGAGCACTGAGCACTGAGCACCCTGAGCACTGAGCACCCAGAACCCCGAGTACTGAGCACTGAGCACCCTGAGTACTGAGCACCCAGCACCCCGAGTACTGAGCACTGAGCACTAGGAGTACTGAGCACCCAGCACCCTGAGCACTGAGCACTGAGAACCCTGCGTACTGAGCACCGAGCACCCCGAGCACTGAGCACCCAGCACCCTGAGTACTGAGCACCGATCTCCCCGAGCACTGAGCACACTGAGTACTGAGCACCCAGCACCCTGAGTACTGAGCACCGAGCACCCCGAGCACTGAGCACCCAGCACCCCGCGCACTGAGCACCCAGCACCCTGAGTACTGAGCACCCAGCACCCCGAGAATGAGCACCCTGAGCACTGAGTACCCAACACCATGAGTACTGAGCACCGAGCACCATGAGTACTGAGCACCCAGTACCCTGAGCACTGAACACACAGCACCCTGAGTACTGAGCACCCCGAGCACTGAGCACCCAGCACTCTGAGCACGGAGGACCCAGCAACCTGAGTACTGAGCACCCAGCACCCTGAGCACTGAGCACCCAGCACCCTGAGTACTGAGCACCCAGCACCCTGAGCACTGAGCACCCAGCACCCTGAGTACTGAGCATCCAGCACCCCGAGCACTGAGCACCCAGCACCCTGAGTACTGAGCACTGAGCACCCAGCACCCCGAGCACTGAGCACTCAGCACCCTGTGTACTGAGCACTGAGTACCCAGCACCCCGAGCACTGAGCACCCAGCACCCTGAGCACCCTGAGTACTGAGCACCCAGCACCCTGAGCACTGAGCACCCAGCACCCCGAGCACTGAGCACCCAGCACCCAGAGTACTGAGCACTGAGCACCCTGCACCCTGAGTACTGAGCACCCAGCACCCTGAGCGCTGAGGACCAAGTACCCTGAGTACTAAGCACGCAGCACCCTGAGTACTGAGCACCCAGCACCCTGAGCACTGAGCACCCAGCACGCTGAGTACTGAGCACTGAGCAAGCTGAGTACTGAGCACTGAGCAAGCTGAGTACTGAGCACCGAGCACCCTGAGCACTGAGCACCCAGCACCCTGAGTACTGAGCACCCAGGACCCTGAGTACTGAACACCCAGCACCCTGAGCACTGAGCACTGAGCACCCAGCACCCTGAGCACTGAGCACTGAGCACCCAGTACCCTGAGCACTGAGCAAACTGCACCCCGAGCACTGAGCACCCAGCACCCTGAGCACCCAGAACCCTGAGCACTGAGCACCCTGAGCACTGAGCACTGAGTACCCAGCATCCTGAGTACTGAGCACCCAACACTCTGAGCACTGAGCACCCAGCACGCTGAGTACTGAGCACTGAGCACACAGCACCCTGAGTACTGAGCACCCAGCACCCCGAGCACTGAGCACCCAGCACCCTGTGTACTGAGCACCGAGCACCCCGAGCACTGAGCACCCAGCACCCCGAGCACTGAGCACGCAGCACCCTGAGCACTGAGCACCCAGCACCCTGAGTATTAAGCACCCTGAGTACTGACCACCCAGCACCCTGAGTACTGAGCACCCTGCTCCCCGAGCACTGAGCTCCCTGAGTACTGAGCACCCAGCACCATGAGTACTGAGCACTGAGCACCCCGAGTACTGAGCACCGAGCACCCCGAGCACTGAGCACCCAGCACCCCGAGCACCGAGCACCCTGAGTACTGAGCACCCAGCACCCTGAGCACTGAGCACCCAGCACCCTGAGCACTGAGCACCCAGCACCCTGAGCACTGAGTACCCAACACCATGAGTACTGAGCACCGAGCACCATGAGTACTGAGCACCCAGTACCCTGAGCACTGAACACACAGCACCCTGAGTACTGAGCACCCCGAGCACTGAGCACCCAGCACTCTGAGCACGGAGGACCCAGCAACCTGAGTACTGAGCACCCAGCACCCTGAGCACTGAGCACCCAGCACCCTGAGTACTGAGCACCCAGCACCCTGAGCACTGAGCACCCAGCACCCTGAGTACTGAGCATCCAGCACGCCGAGCACTGAGCACCCAGCACCCTGAGTACTGAGCACTGAGCACCCAGCACCCCGAGCACTGAGCACTCAGCACCCTGTGTACTGAGCACTGAGTACCCAGCACCCCGAGCACTGAGCACCCAGCACCCTGAGCACCCTGAGTACTGAGCACCCAGCACCCTGAGCACTGAGCACCCAGCACCCCGAGCACTGAGCACCCAGCACCCAGAGTACTGAGCACTGAGCACCCTGCACCCTGAGTACTGAGCACCCAGCACCCTGAGCGCTGAGGACCAAGTACCCTGAGTACTAAGCACGCAGCACCCTGAGTACTGAGCACCCAGCACCCTGAGCACTGAGCACCCAGCACGCTGAGTACTGAGCACTGAGCAAGCTGAGTACTGAGCACTGAGCAAGCTGAGTACTGAGCACCGAGCACCCTGAGCACTGAGCACCCAGCACCCTGAGTACTGAGCACCCAGCACCCTGAGTACTGAACACCCAGCACCCTGAGCACTGAGCACTGAGCACCCAGCACCCTGAGCACTGAGCACTGAGCACCCAGTACCCTGAGCACTGAGCAAACTGCACCCCGAGCACTGAGCACCCAGCACCCTGAGCACCCAGAACCCTGAGCACTGAGCACCCTGAGCACTGAGCACTGAGTACCCAGCATCCTGAGTACTGAGCACCCAACACTCTGAGCACTGAGCACCCAGCACGCTGAGTACTGAGCACTGAGCACACAGCACCCTGAGTACTGAGCACCCAGCACCCCGAGCACTGAGCACCCAGCACCCTGTGTACTGAGCACCGAGCACCCCGAGCACTGAGCACCCAGCACCCCGAGCACTGAGCACGCAGCACCCTGAGCACTGAGCACCCAGCACCCTGAGTATTAAGCACCCTGAGTACTGACCACCCAGCACCCTGAGTACTGAGCACCCTGCTCCCCGAGCACTGAGCTCCCTGAGTACTGAGCACCCAGCACCATGAGTACTGAGCACTGAGCACCCCGAGTACTGAGCACCGAGCACCCCGAGCACTGAGCACCCAGCACCCCGAGCACCGAGCACCCTGAGTACTGAGCACCCAGCACCCTGAGCACTGAGCACCCAGCACCCTGAGCACTGAGCACCCAGCACCCTGAGCACTGAGTACCCAGCACCCTGAGTACTGAGCACCGAGCACCCCGAGCACTGAGCACCCAGCACCCCGAGCACCGAGCACCCTGAGTACTGAGCACCCAGCACCCTGAGTACTGAGCACCCAGCACCCTGAGTACTGAGCACCCAGCACTCTGAGCAATGATCACCCTGAGTACTGAGCACCCAGCACCTTGAGCACTGAGCACCGAGCACCCCGAGCACTGAGCACCCAGCAACCGGAGTACTGAGCACCCAGCACCCTGAGTACTAAGCACCGAGCACCCTGAGTAGTGAGGACCCAGCACCCTGAGCACTGAACACACAGCACCCTGAGTACTGAGCACCCCGAGCACTGAGCACCCAGCACCCTGAGTACTGAGCACCGAGCACCCCGAGCACTGAGCACCCAGCACCCCGAGCACTGAGCACCCAGCAGAACGAGCACTGAGCACCCAGCACCCTGAGTACTGAGCACACAGAACATTGAGTACTGATCACCCAGGACCCCGAGCACTGAGCACCCAGCACCCTGAGCACTGAGCACCCAGCACCCTGAGCACTGAGCACCCAGCACCCCGAGCACTGAGCACCAAGCACCCTGAGTACTGAGCACTGAGCACCCAGCACCCCGAGCACTGAGCACCCAGCACCCTGAGTACTGAGCACTGAGCACCCAGCACCCCGAGCACTGAGCACCCAGCACCCTGAGCACTGAGCACCCAGCACCCGAGTACTGAGCACCCAGCACAATGAGTACTGAGCACCCAGCTCCCTGAGTACTGAGCACCCAGCACCCCGAGTACTGAGCACCCAGCACCCTGAGTACTGAGCACTCAGCTCCCTGAGCACTGAGGACCCAGCACCCTGAGTACTGAGCACCGAGCACCCCGAGGACTGAGCACCCAGCACCCTGAGCACTGTGCACCCAGCACCCTGAGCACTGAGCACCGAGAACCCTGAGTACTGAGCACCCAGCACCCGGAGTACTGAGCACCCAGCACCCTGAGCACTGAGCACCCATCACCCTGAGCACTGAGCACCCAGCACCCTGAGTACTGAGCAGCCAGCACCCTGAGTACTGAGCACCCAGCACCCTGAGCACTGAGCAATGAGCACCCAGCACCCTGAGCACTGAGCACTGAGCACCCAGCACCCTGAGCACTGAGCACCCAGCACCCCGAGCACTGAGCACCCAGCACCCTGAGCACCCAGCACCCTGAGCATTGAGCACCCTGAGCACTGAGCACTGAGCACCCAGCACCCTGAGTACTGAGCACCCAACACTCTGAGCACTGAGCACCCAGCACGCTGAGTACTGAGCACTGAGCACACAGCACCCTGAGTACTGAGCACCCAGCACCCCGAGCGCTGAGCACCCAGCACCCTGAGCACTGAGCACCCAGCACCCTGAGTACTGAGCTCCCTGAGTACTGAGAACCCAGCACCCTGAGTACTGAGCACACAGCACCCTGAGTACTGAGCACTGAGCACCCAGAGAACTGAGCACCCAGCACCCCGAGGACTGAGCACCCAGCACCCTGTGCACTGAGCACTGTGCATCCAGCACCCCGAGGACTGAGCACCCTGAGCTCTTAGCACCCTGAGTACTGAGCACCCAGCACCCTGAGTACTGAGCACCCAGCACCCTGAGCACTGAGCACCCAGCACCCTGAGTACTGAGCACCCAGCACCCTGACTACTGAGCACCGAGCACCCTGAGCACTGAGCACCCAGCACCCTGAGCACTGAGCACCCAGCACCCCGAGCACTGAGCACCGAGCACCCTGAGCACTGAGCACCCAGCACCCCGAGTACTGAGCACCGAGCACCCCGAGCACTGAGCACCCAGCAACCTGAGCACTGAGCACCCAGCACCCCGAGCACTGAGCACCGAGCACCCTGAGCACTGAGCACCCAGCACCCCGAGTACTGAGCACCCAGCACCCCGAGTACTGAGCACTGAGCACTAGGAGTACTGAGCATCCAGCACCCTGAGCACTGAGCACTGAGAACCCTGAGTACTGAGCACCGAGCACCCCGAGCACTGAGCACCCAGCACCCTGAGTACTGAGCACCGAGCTCCCCGAGCACTGAGCACCCAGCACCCCGAGCAGTGAGCACCCAGCACCCTGAGCCCTGAGCACCCTGAGTACTGAGCACTGAGCACCCTGAGTACTGAGCACTGAGCACCCTGAGTACTGAGCACCCCGAGCACTGAGCACCCAGCACCCTGAGTACTGAGCACCGAGCACCCCGAGCACTGAGCACCCAGCACCCCGAGCACTGAGCACCCAGCACCCCGAGCACTGAGCACCCAGCACCCTGAGTACTGAGCACCCAGAACCCTGAGTACTGAGCACCCAGAACCCCGAGCACTGAGCACCCAGCACCCTGAGCACTGAGCACCCAGCACCCTGAGCACTGAGCACCCAGCACCCCGAGCACTGAGCACCAAGCACCCTGAGCACTGAGTACCCAACACCATGAGTACTGAGCACCGAGCACCCCGAGCACTGAGCACCCAGCACCCCGCGCACTGAGCACTGAGCACTAGGAGTACTGAGCACCCAGCACCCTGAGCACTGAGCACTGAGAACCCTGAGTACTGAGCACTGAGCACCCTGAGTACTGAGCACCCAGCACCCCGAGTACTGAGCACTGAGCACTAGGAGTACTGAGCACCCAGCACCCTGAGCACTGAGCACTGAGAACCCTGAGTACTGAGCACCGAGCACCACGAGCACTGAGCACCCAGCACCCTGAGTACTCAGCACCGAGCTCCCCGAGCACTGAGCACCCAGCACCCTGAGCAGTGAGCACCCAGCACCCTGAGCCCTGAGCACCCTGAGTACTGAGCACTGAGCTCCCTGAGTACTGAGCACTGAGCACCCTGAGTACAGAGCACCCAGCACCCTGAGTACTGAGCACCCAGCACCCTGAGTACTGAGCACCCAGCACCCTGAGCAATGAGCACCCTGAGTACTGAGAACCCAGCACCCTGAGCACTGAGCACCCAGCACCCTGAGTACTGAGCAACCAGCATCCTGAGCCCTGAGCACCCAGCACCCTGAGTACTGAGCATCCAGCACCCCGAGCACTGAGCACCCTGAGTACTGAGCACCCAACACCCTGAGTACTAAGCACCCAGCACTCTGAGCAATGATCACCCTGAGTACTGAGCACCCAGCACCTTGAGCACTGAGCACCGAGCACCCCGAGCACTGAGCACCCAGCACCCGGAGTACTGAGCACCCAGCACCCTGAGTACTAAGCACCGAGCACCCTGAGTACTGATCACACAGCACCCTGAGCACTGAACACACAGCACCCCGAGCACTGAGCACCCAGCATCCCGAGCACTGAGCACCCAGCACCCTGAGCCCTGAGCACCCTGAGTACTGAGCACTGAGCACCCTGAGTACTGAGCACTGAGCACCCTGAGTACTGAGCACCCCGAGCACTGAGCACCCAGCACCCTGAGTACTGAGGACCGAGCACCCCGAGCACTGAGCACCCAGCACCCCGAGCACTGAGCATCCAGCACCCCGAGCACTGAGCACCCAGCACCCTGAGTACTGAGCACCCAGAACCCTGAGTACTGAGCACCCAGAACCCCGAGCACTGAGCACCCAGCACCCTGAGCACTGAGCACCCAGCACCCTGAGCACTGAGCACCCAGCACCCCGAGCACTGAGCACCAAGCACCCTGAGTACTGAGCACTGAGCACCCAGCACCCCGAGCACTGAGCACCCAGCACCCTGAGTACTGAGCACTGAGCACCCAGCACCCCGATCACTGAGCACCCAGAACCCTGAGCACTGAGCACCCAGCACCCGAGTACTGAGCACCCAGCTCCCCGAGTACTGAGCACCCAGCACCCTGAGCACTGATCACCCAGCACCCTGAGTACTGAGCACCGAGTACCCTGAGTACTGAGCACCCAGCACCCCGAGTACTGAGCACCCAGCACACTGAGTACTGAGCACCGAGCACCCTGAGCACTGAGGAACCAGCACCCTGAGTACTGAGCACCGAGCACCCTGAGTACTGAGCACCCAGCACCCTGAGTACTGAGCACCCAGCACCCTGAGTACTGAGCACTGAGTACCCTGAGTACTGAGCACCCAGCACCCCGAGCACTGAGCACCCAGCACCCTGAGTACTGAGCACTGAGCACCCAGCACCCCGAGCACTGAGCACCAAGCACCCTGAGTACTGAGCACTGAGCACCCAGCACCCCGAGCACTGAGCACCCAGCACCCTGAGTACTGAGCACTGAGCACCCAGCACCCCGATCACTGAGCACCCAGAACCCTGAGCACTGAGCACCCAGCACCCGAGTACTGAGCACCCAGCTCCCCGAGTACTGAGCACCCAGCACCCTGAGCACTGATCACCCAGCACCCTGAGTACTGAGCACCGAGTACCCTGAGTACTGAGCACCCAGCACCCCGAGCACTGAGCACCCAGCACCCTGAGTACTGAGCACTGAGCACCCAGCACCAGGAGCACTGAGCACCCAGCACCCTGTGTACTGAGCACTGAGTACCCAGTACCCCGAGCACTGAGACCTAGCACCCTGAGCACTGAGCACCCAGCACCCCGAGTACTGAGCACCCAGCACCCCGAGCACTGAGCACCCAGCACCCTGAGCACTGAGCACCCAGCACCCTGAGTACTGAGCACCCAGCACCCCGAGTACTGAGCACCCAGCACCCTGAGCACTGTGCACCCAGCACCCTGAGCACTGAGCACCGAGAACCCTGAGTACTGAGCACCCAGCACCCGGAGTACTGAGCACCCAGCACCCTGAGCACTGAGCACCCAGCACCCTGAGCACTGAGCACCCAGCACCCTGAGTACTGAGCACCCAGCACCCTGAGTACTTAACACCCAGCACCCCGAGCACTGAGCACCCAGCACCCTGAGCACTGAGCACCGACCACCCTGAGTCCTGAGCACCCAGCACCCTGAGTACTGAGCACCCAGCACCCTGAGCACTGAGCACCCAGCACCCTGAGCACTGAGCACCCAGCACCCTGAGTACTGAGCAGCCAGCACCCTGAGTAATGAACACCCAGCACCCTGAGCACTGAGCACTGAGCACCCAGCACCCTGAGCACTGAGCACTGAGCACCCAGCACCCGGAGCACTGAGCACCCTGAGCACTGAGCACTGAGCACCCAGCACCCTGAGCACCCAGCACCCTGAGCACTGAGCACCCTGAGCACTGAGCACTGAGCACCCAGCACCCTGAGTACTGAGCACCCAACACTCTGAGCACTGAGCACCCAGCACGCTGAGTACTGAGCACTTAGCACCCAGCACCCTGAGTACTGAGCACCCAGCACCCCGAGCACTGAGCACCCAGCACCCTGTGTACTGAGCACCGAGCACCTCGAGCACTGAGCAACCAGCACCCTGAGTACTGAGCACCCAGCACCCCGAGAATGATCACCCATCACCCCGAGCACTGAGCACCCAGCACCCTGAGCTCTGAGCACCCAGCACCCTGAGTACTGAGCACCCTGAGTACTGACCACCCAGCACCCTGAGTACTGAGCACCCAGCACCCTGAGTACTGAGCACACAGCACCCTGAGTACTGAGCACTGAGCACCCAGAGAACTGAGCACCCAGCACCCCGAGGACTGAGCATCCAGCACCCTGTGCACTGAGCACTGAGCATCCAGCACCCCGAGCCCTGAGCACACTGAGCTCTTAGCACCCTGAGTACTGAGCACCCAGCATCCTGAGTACTGAGCACCCTGCACCCTGAGCACTGAGCACCCAGCACCCTGAGTACTGAGCACCCAGCACCCTGAGTACTGAGCACCGAGCACCCCGAGCACTGAGCACCCAGCACCCTGAGCACTGAGCACCCAGCACCCCGAGCAGGGAGCACCCAGCACCCTGAGCACTGAGCACCCAGCACCCCGAGTACTGAGCACCGAGCACCCCGAGAACTGAGCACCCAGCACCCCGAGCACTGAGCACCCTGAGCACTGAGCACCCAGCACCCCGAGTACTGAGCAATGAGCACCCTGAGTACTGAGCACCCAGCACCCCGAGTACTGAGCACTGAGCACTAGGAATACTGAGCATCCAGCACCCTGAGCACTGAGCACTGAGAACCATGAGTACTGAGCACCGAGCACCCAGAGCACTGAGCACCCAGTACCAAGAGTACTGAGCACCGAGCTCATCGAGCACTGAGCACCCAGCACCCCGAGCAGTGAGCACCCAGCACCCTGAGCCCTGAGCCCCCTGAGTACTGAGCACTGAGCACCCTGAGTACTGAGCACTGAGCACCCTGAGTACTGAGCACCCAGCACCCTGAGTACTGAGCACCCAGCACCCTGAGTACTGAGCACCCAGCACCCTGAGCAATGAGCACCCTGAGTACTGAGCACCCAGCACCCTGAGCACTGAGCACCCAGCACCCTGAGTACTGAGCAACCAGCACCCTGTGCACTGAGCACCCAGCACCCTGAGTACTGAGCATCCAGCACCCCGAGCACTGAGCACCCTGAATTCT
The DNA here is from genome assembly GCF_018167655.1 of Microtus oregoni. Lineage (NCBI taxonomy): Eukaryota > Metazoa > Chordata > Mammalia > Rodentia > Cricetidae > Microtus > Microtus oregoni. Next base: position 8,687,675 of record NW_024543811.1, on the reverse strand, counting down.
GAGCACCCAGCACCCTGAGTACTGAGCTCCCAGCACCCTGAGCACTGAGCACCCTGAGTACTGAGCACTGAGCACCCTGAGTACTGAGCACTGAGCACCCTGAGTACTGAGCACCCAGCACCCTGAGTACTGAGCACCCAGCACCCTGAGTACTGAGCACCCAGCACCCTGAGCAATGAGCACCCTGAGTACTGAGCACCCAGCACCTTGAGCACTGAGCACCGAGCACCCCGAGCACTGAGCACACAGCACCCGGAGTACTGAGCACCCAGCACCCTGAGTACTAAGCACCGAGCACCCTGAGTACTGAGCACCCAGCACCCTGAGCACTGAACACACAGCACCCTGAGTACTGAGCACGCCGAGCACTGAGCACCCAGCACCCTGAGTACTGAGCACCGAGCACCCCGAGCACTGAGCACCCAGCACCCCGAGCACTGAGCACCGAGCACCCCGAGCACTGAGCACCCAGCACCCTGAGTACTGAGCACCCAGAACCCTGAGTACTGAGCACCCAGGACCCCGAGCACTGAGCACCCAGCACCCTGAGCACTGAGCAACCAGCACACTGAGCACTGAGCACCCAGGACCCCGAGCACTGAGCACCAAGCACCCTGAGTACTGAGCACTGAGCACCCAGCACCCCGAGCACTGAGCACCCAGCACCCTGAGTACTGAGCACTGAGCACCCAGCACCCCGAGCACTGAGCACCCAGCACCCTGAGAACTGAGCACCCAGCACCCGAGTACTGAGCACCCAGCACAATGAGTACTGAGCACCCAGCTCCCTGAGTACTGAGCACCCTGCACCCCGAGTACTGAGCACCCAGCACCCTGAGTACTGAGCACTCAGCACCCTGAGCACTGAGGACCCAGCACCCTGAGTACTGAGCACCCAGCACCCTGAGTACTGAGCACCCAGCACACTGAGTACTGAGCACCCAGCACCCTGAGCACTGATCACCCAGCACCCTGAGTACTGAGCACCGAGTACCCTGAGTACTGAGCACCCAGCACCCCGAGCACTGAGCACCCAGCACCCTGAGTACTGAGCACTGAGCACCCAGCGCCCCGAGCACTGAGCACCCAGCACCCTGTGTACTGAGCACTGAGTACCCAGTACCCCGAGCAATGAGACCTAGCACCCTGAGCACTGAGCACCCAGCACCCCGAGTACTGAGCACCCAGCACCCCGAGCACTGAGCACCCAGCACCTTGAGCACTGAGCACCCAGCACCCTGAGTACTGAGCACCCAGCACCCCGAGTACTGAGCACCCAGCACCCTGAGCACTGTGCACCCAGCACCCTGAGCACTGAGCACCGAGAACCCTGAGTAATGAGCACCCAGCACCCTGAGTACTGAGCACCCAGCACCCTGAGCACTGAGCACCCAGCACCCTGAGCACTGAGCACCCAGCACCAAGAGTACTGAGCACCGAGCTCCCCGAGCACTGAGCACCCAGCACCCCGAGCAGTGAGCACCCAGCACCCTGAGCCCTGAGCACCCTGAGTACTGAGCACTGAGCACCCTGAGTACTGAGCACTGAGCACCCTGAGTACTGAGCACCCAGCACCCTGAGTACTGAGCACCCAGCACCCTGAGTACTGATCACCCAGCACCCTGAGCAATGAGCACCCTGAGTACTGAGCACCCAGCACCCTGAGCACTGAGCACACAGCACCCTGAGTACTGAGCACCCAGCACCCTGAGTACTGAGCATCCAGCACCCCGAGCACAGAGCACCCTGAATTCTGAGCACCCAGCACCCTGAGTACTGAGCACCCAGCACTCTGAGCAATGATCACCCTGAGTACTGAGCACCCAGCACCTTGAGCACTGAGCACCGAGCACCCCGAGCACTGAGCACACAGCACCCGGAGTACTGAGCACCCAGCACCCTGAGTACTAAGCACCGAGCACCCTGAGTACTGAGCACCCAGCACCCTGAGCACTGAACACACAGTACCCTGAGTACTGAGCACGCCGAGCACTGAGCACCCAGCACCCTGAGTACTGAGCACCGAGCACCCCGAGCACTGAGCACCCAGCACCCCGAGCACTGAGCACCGAGCACCCCGAGCACTGAGCACCCAGCACCCTGAGTACTGAGCACCCAGAACCCTGAGTACTGAGCACCCAGGACCCCGAGCACTGAGCACCCAGCACCCTGAGCACTGAGCACCCAGCACACTGAGCACTGAGCACCCAGCACCCCGAGCACTGAGCACCAAGCACCCTGAGTACTGAGCACTGAGCACCCAGCACCCCGAGCACTGAGCACCCAGCACCCTGAGTACTGAGCACTGAGCACCCAGCACCCCGAGCACTGAGCACCCAGCACCCTGAGCACTGAGCACCCAGCACCCGAGTACTGAGCACCCAGCACAATGAGTACTGAGCACCCAGCTCCCTGAGTACTGAGCACACTGCACCCCGAGTACTGAGCACCCAGCACCCTGAGTACTGAGCACTCAGCACCCTGAGCACTGAGGACCCAGCACCCTGAGTACTGAGCACCGAGCACCCTGAGTACTGAGCACCGAGCACCCTGAGTACTGAGCACCCAGCACACTGAGTACTGAGCACCCAGCACCCTGAGCACTGATCACCCAGCACCCTGAGTACTGAGCACCGAGTACCCTGAGTACTGACCACCCAGCACCCCGAGCACTGAGCACCCAGCACCCTGAGTACTGAGCACTGAGCACCCAGCGCCCCGAGCACTGAGCACCCAGCACCCTGTGTACTGAGCACTGAGTACCCAGTACCCCGAGCAATGAGACCTAGCACAATGAGCACTGAGCACCCAGCACCCCGAGTACTGAGCACCCAGCACCCCGAGCACTGAGCACCCAGCACCCTGAGCCCTGAGCACCCAGCACCCTGAGTACTGAGCACCCAGCACCCCGAGTACTGAGCACCCAGCACCCTGAGCACTGTGCACCCAGCACCCTGAGCACTGAGCACCGAGAACCCTGAGTAATGAGCACCCAGCACCCTGAGTACTGAGCACCCAGCACCCTGAGCACTGAGCACCCAGCACCCTGAGCACTGAGCACCCAGCACCCTGAGCACTGTGCACCCAGCACCCTGAGCACTGAGCACCGAGAACCCTGAGTAATGAGCACCCAGCACCCTTAGTACTGAACACCCAGCACCCCGAGCACTGAGCACCCAGCACCCTGAGCACTGAGCACCGACCACCCTGAGTACTGAGCACCCAGCACCCTGAGTACTGAGCACCCAGCACCCTGAGCACTGAGCACCCAGCACGCTGAGCACTGAGCACCCAGCACCCTGAGTACTGAGCACCCAGCACCCTGAGTACTGAACACCCAGCACCCTGAGCACTGAGCACTGAGCACCCAGCACCCTGAGCACTGAGCACTGAGCACCCAGCACCCTGAGCACTGAGCACCCAGCACCCTGAGCACTGAGCACCCAGCACCCTGAGCACCCAGCACCCTGAGCACTGAGCACCCTGAGCACTGAGCACTGAGCACCCAGCACCCTGAGTACTGAGCACACAACACTCTGAGCACTGAGCAACCAGCAAGCTGAGTACTGAGCACTGAGCACCCAGCACCCTGAGCACTGAGCACTGAGCACCCAGCACACTGAGCACTGAGCACCCAGCACCCCGAGCACTGAGCACCCAGCACCCTGAGCACCCAGCACCCTGAGCACTGAGCACCCTGAGCACTGAGCACTGAGGACCCAGCACCCTGAGTACTGAGCACCCAACACTCTGAGCACTGAGCAACCAGCACCCTGAGCACTGAGCACCCAGCACCCTGAGTACTGAGCACCCAGCACCCCGAGCACTGAGCACCCAGCACCCTGTGTACTGAGCACCGAGCACCAGAGCACTGAGCACCCAGCACCCTGAGCACTGAGCACCCAGCACCCTGAGTATTAAGCACCCTGAGTACTGACCACCCAGCACCCTGAGTACTGAGCACCCTGCACACCGAGCACTGAGCTCCCTGAGTTCTGAGCACCCGGCACCCTGAGTACTGAGCTCACAGCACCCTGAGTACTGAGCACTGAGCACACAGAGAACTGAGCACCCAGCACCCCGAGGACTGAGCACCCAGCACCCTGTGCACTGAGCACTGAGCATCCAGCACCCCGAGCACTGAGCACCCGGAGCTCTTAGCACCCTGAGTACTGAGCACCCAGCACCCTGAGTACTGAGCACCCAGCACCCTGAGCACTGAGCACCCAGCACCCTGAGTACTGAGCACCGCACACCCCGAGCACTGAGCACCCAGCACCCTGAGCACTGAGCACCCAGCACCCCGAGCAGTGAGCACCCAGCACCCTGAGCACTGAGCACCCAGCACCCCGAGTACTGAGCACCGAGCACCCCGAGAACTGAGCAACCAGCACCCCGAGCACTGAGCACTGAGCACCCTGAGCACTGAGCACCCAGAACCCCGAGTACTGAGCACTGAGCACCCTGAGTACTGAGCACCCAGCACCCCGAGTACTGAGCACTGAGCACTAGGAGTACTGAGCACCCAGCACCCTGAGCACTGAGCACTGAGAACCCTGCGTACTGAGCACCGAGCACCCCGAGCACTGAGCACCCAGCACCCTGAGTACTGAGCACCGATCTCCCCGAGCACTGAGCACACTGAGTACTGAGCACCCAGCACCCTGAGTACTGAGCACCGAGCACCCCGAGCACTGAGCACCGAGCACCCCGAGCACTGAGCACCCAGCACCCTGAGTACTGAGCACCCAGAACCCTGAGTACTGAGCACCCAGGACCCCGAGCACTGAGCACCCAGCACCCTGAGCACTGAGCACCCAGCACACTGAGCACTGAGCACCCAGCACCCCGAGCACTGAGCACCAAGCACCCTGAGTACTGAGCACTGAGCACCCAGCACCCCCAGCACTGAGCACCCAGCACCCTGAGTACTGAGCACTGAGCACCCAGCACCCCGAGCACTGAGCACCCAGCACCCTGAGCACTGAGCACCCAGCACCCGAGTACTGAGCACCCAGCACAATGAGTACTGAGCACCCAGCTCCCTGAGTACTGAGCACCCTGCACCCCGAGTACTGAGCACCCAGCACCCTGAGTACTGAGCACTCAGCACCCTGAGCACTGAGGACCCAGCACCCTGAGTACTGAGCACCGAGCACCCTGAGTACTGAGCACCCAGCACCCTGAGTACTGAGCACCCAGCACTCTGAGTACTGAGCACCCAGCACCCTGAGCACTGATCACCCAGCACCCTGAGTACTGAGCACCGAGTACCCTGAGTACTGACCACCCAGCACCCCGAGCACTGAGCACCCAGCACCCTGAGTACTGAGCACTGAGCACCCAGCGCCCCGAGCACTGAGCACCCAGCACCCTGTGTACTGAGCACTGAGTACCCAGTACCCCGAGCAATGAGACCTAGCACAATGAGCACTGAGCACCCAGCACCCCGAGTACTGAGCACCCAGCACCCCGAGCACTGAGCACCCAGCACCCTGAGCACTGAGCACCCAGCACCCTGAGTACTGAGCACCCAGCACCCCGAGTACTGAGCACCCAGCACCCTGAGCACTGTGCACCCAGCACCCTGAGCACTGAGCACCGAGAACCCTGAGTAATGAGCACCCAGCACCCTGAGTACTGAGCACCCAGCACCCTGAGCACTGAGCACCCAGCACCCTGAGCACTGAGCACCCAGCACCCTGAGCACTGTGCACCCAGCACCCTGAGCACTGAGCACCGAGAACCCTGAGTAATGAGCACCCAGCACCCTTAGTACTGAACACCCAGCACCCCGAGCACTGAGCACCCAGCACCCTGAGCACTGAGCACCGACCACCCTGAGTACTGAGCACCCAGCACCCTGAGTACTGAGCACCCAGCACCCTGAGCACTGAGCACCCAGCACGCTGAGCACTGAGCACCCAGCACCCTGAGTACTGAGCACCCAGCACCCTGAGTACTGAACACCCAGCACCCTGAGCACTGAGCACTGAGCACCCAGCACCCTGAGCACTGAGCACTGAGCACCCAGCACCCTGAGCACTGAGCACCCAGCACCCTGAGCACTGAGCACCCAGCACCCTGAGCACCCAGCACCCTGAGCACTGAGCACCCTGAGCACTGAGCACTGAGCACCCAGCACCCTGAGTACTGAGCACACAACACTCTGAGCACTGAGCAACCAGCAAGCTGAGTACTGAGCACTGAGCACCCAGCACCCTGAGCACTGAGCACTGAGCACCCAGCACACTGAGCACTGAGCACCCAGCACCCCGAGCACTGAGCACCCAACACCCTGAGCACCCAGCACCCTGAGCACTGAGCACCCTGAGCACTGAGCACTGAGGACCCAGCACCCTGAGTACTGAGCACCCAACACTCTGAGCACTGAGCAACCAGCACCCTGAGCACTGAGCACCCAGCACCCTGAGTACTGAGCACCCAGCACCCCGAGCACTGAGCACCCAGCACCCTGTGTACTGAGCACCGAGCACCAGAGCACTGAGCACCCAGCACCCTGAGCACTGAGCACCCAGCACCCTGAGTATTAAGCACCCTGAGTACTGACCACCCAGCACCCTGAGTACTGAGCACCCTGCACACCGAGCACTGAGCTCCCTGAGTTCTGAGCACCCGGCACCCTGAGTACTGAGCTCACAGCACCCTGAGTACTGAGCACTGAGCACACAGAGAACTGAGCACCCAGCACCCCGAGGACTGAGCACCCAGCACCCTGTGCACTGAGCACTGAGCATCCAGCACCCCGAGCACTGAGCACCCGGAGCTCTTAGCACCCTGAGTACTGAGCACCCAGCACCCTGAGTACTGAGCACCCAGCACCCTGAGCACTGAGCACCCAGCACCCTGAGTACTGAGCACCGCACACCCCGAGCACTGAGCACCCAGCACCCTGAGCACTGAGCACCCAGCACCCCGAGCAGTGAGCACCCAGCACCCTGAGCACTGAGCACCCAGCACCCCGAGTACTGAGCACCGAGCACCCCGAGAACTGAGCAACCAGCACCCCGAGCACTGAGCACTGAGCACCCTGAGCACTGAGAACCCAGAACCCCGAGTACTGAGCACTGAGCACCCTGAGTACTGAGCACCCAGCACCCCGAGTACTGAGCACTGAGCACTAGGAGTACTGAGCACCCAGCACCCTGAGCACTGAGCACTGAGAACCCTGCGTACTGAGCACCGAGCACCCCGAGCACTGAGCACCCAGCACCCTGAGTACTGAGCACCGATCTCCCCGAGCACTGAGCACACTGAGTACTGAGCACCCAGCACCCTGAGTACTGAGCACCGAGCACCCCGAGCACTGAGCACCGAGCACCCTGAGCACTGAGCACCCAGCACCCTGAGTACTGAGCACCCAGAACCCTGAGTACTGAGCACCCAGGACCCCGAGCACTGAGCACCCAGCACCCTGAGCACTGAGCACCCAGCACACTGAGCACTGAGCACCCAGCACCCCGAGCACTGAGCACCAAGCACCCTGAGTACTGAGCACTGAGCACCCAGCACCCCGAGCACTGAGCACCCAGCACCCTGAGTACTGAGCACTGAGCACCCAGCACCCCGAGCACTGAGCACCCAGCACCCTGAGCACTGAGCACCCAGCACCCGAGTACTGAGCACCCAGCACAATGAGTACTGAGCACCCAGCTCCCTGAGTACTGAGCACCCTGCACCCCGAGTACTGAGCACCCAGCACCCTGAGTACTGAGCACTCAGCACCCTGAGCACTGAGGACCCAGCACCCTGAGTACTGAGCACCGAGCACCCTGAGTACTGAGCACCCAGCACCCTGAGTACTGAGCACCCAGCACACTGAGTACTGAGCACCCAGCACCCTGAGCACTGATCACCCAGCACCCTGAGTACTGAGCACCGAGTACCCTGAGTACTGACCACCCAGCACCCCGAGCACTGAGCACCCAGCACCCTGAGTACTGAGCACTGAGCACCCAGCGCCCCGAGCACTGAGCACCCAGCACCCTGTGTACTGAGCACTGAGTACCCAGTACCCCGAGCAATGAGACCTAGCACAATGAGCACTGAGCACCCAGCACCCCGAGTACTGAGCACCCAGCACCCCGAGCACTGAGCACCCAGCACCCTGAGCACTGAGCACCCAGCACCCTGAGTACTGAGCACCCAGCACCCCGAGTACTGAGCACCCAGCACCCTGAGCACTGTGCACCCAGCACCCTGAGCACTGAGCACCGAGAACCCTGAGTAATGAGCACCCAGCACCCTGAGTACTGAGCACCCAGCACCCTGAGCACTGAGCACCCAGCACCCTGAGCACTGAGCACCCAGCACCCTGAGCACTGTGCACCCAGCACCCTGAGCACTGAGCACCGAGAACCCTGAGTAATGAGCACCCAGCACCCTTAGTACTGAACACCCAGCACCCCGAGCACTGAGCACCCAGCACCCTGAGCACTGAGCACCGACCACCCTGAGTACTGAGCACCCAGCACCCTGAGTACTGAGCACCCAGCACCCTGAGCACTGAGCACCCAGCACGCTGAGCACTGAGCACCCAGCACCCTGAGTACTGAGCACCCAGCACCCTGAGTACTGAACACCCAGCACCCTGAGCACTGAGCACTGAGCACCCAGCACCCTGAGCACTGAGCACTGAGCACCCAGCACCCTGAGCACTGAGCACCCAGCACCCTGAGCACTGAGCACCCAGCACCCTGAGCACCCAGCACCCTGAGCACTGAGCACCCTGAGCACTGAGCACTGAGCACCCAGCACCCTGAGTACTGAGCACACAACACTCTGAGCACTGAGCAACCAGCAAGCTGAGTACTGAGCACTGAGCACCCAGCACCCTGAGCACTGAGCACTGAGCACCCAGCACACTGAGCACTGAGCACCCAGCACCCCGAGCACTGAGCACCCAGCACCCTGAGCACCCAGCACCCTGAGCACTGAGCACCCTGAGCACTGAGCACTGAGGACCCAGCACCCTGAGTACTGAGCACCCAACACTCTGAGCACTGAGCAACCAGCACCCTGAGCACTGAGCACCCAGCACCCTGAGTACTGAGCACCCAGCACCCCGAGCACTGAGCACCCAGCACCCTGTGTACTGAGCACCGAGCACCAGAGCACTGAGCACCCAGCACCCTGAGCACTGAGCACCCAGCACCCTGAGTATTAAGCACCCTGAGTACTGACCACCCAGCACCCTGAGTACTGAGCACCCTGCACACCGAGCACTGAGCTCCCTGAGTTCTGAGGACCCGGCACCCTAAGTACTGAGCTCACAGCACCCTGAGTACTGAGCACTGAGCACACAGAGAACTGAGCACCCAGCACCCCGAGGACTGAGCACCCAGCACCCTGTGCACTGAGCACTGAGCATCCAGCACCCCGAGCACTGAGCACCCGGAGCTCTTAGCACCCTGAGTACTGAGCACCCAGCACCCTGAGTACTGAGCACCCAGAACCCTGAGCACTGAGCACCCAGCACCCTGAGTACTGAGCACCGCACACCCCGAGCACTGAGCACCCAGCACCCTGAGCACTGAGCACCCAGCACCCCGAGCAGTGAGCACCCAGCACCTGAGCACTGAGCACCCAGCACCCCGAGTACTGAGCACCGAGCACCCCGAGAACTGAGCAACCAGCACCCCGAGCACTGAGCACTGAGCACCCTGAGCACTGAGCACCCAGAACCCTGAGTACTGAGCACTGAGCACCCTGAGTACTGAGCACCCAGCACCCCGAGTACTGAGCACTGAGCACTAGGAGTACTGAGCACACATCACCCTGAGCACTGAGCACTGAGAACCCTGCGTACTGAGCACCGAGCACCCCGAGCACTGAGCACCCAGCACCCTGAGTACTGAGCACCGATCTCCCCGAGCACTGAGCACACTGAGTACTGAGCACCCAGCACCCTGAGTACTGAGCACCGAGCACCCCGAGCACTGAGCACCCAGCACCCCGCGCACTGAGCACCCAGCACCCTGAGTACTGAGCACCCAGCACCCCGAGAATGAGCACCCTGAGCACTGAGTACCCAACACCATGAGTACTGAGCACCGAACACCATGAGTACTGAGCACCCAGTACCCTGAGCACTGAACACACAGCACCCTGAGTACTGAGCACCCCGAGCACTGAGCACCCAGCACTCTGAGCACGGAGGACCCAGCAACCTGAGTACTGAGCACCCAGCACCCTGAGCACTGAGCACCCAGCACCCTGAGTACTGAGCACCCAGCACCCTGAGCACTGAGCACCCAGCACCCTGAGTATGAGCATCCAGCACCCCGAGCACTGAGCACCCAGCACCCTGAGTACTGAGCACTGAGCACCCAGCACCCCGAGCACTGAGCACTCAGCACCCTGTGTACTGAGCACTGAGTACCCAGCACCCCGAGCACTGAGCACCCAGCACCCTGAGCACCCTGAGTACTGAGCACCCAGCACCCTGAGCACTGAGCACCCAGCACCCCGAGCACTGAGCACCCAGCACCCAGAGTACTGAGCACTGAGCACCATGCACCCTGAGTACTGAGCACCCAGCACCCTGAGCGCTGAGGACCAAGTACCCTGAGTACTAAGCACGAAGCACCCTGAGTACTGAGCACCCAGCACCCTGAGCACTGAGCACCCAGCAGGCTGAGTACTGAGCACTGAGCAAGCTGAGTACTGAGCACTGAGCAAGCTGAGTACTGAGCACCGAGCACCCTGAGCACTGAGCACCCAGCACCCTGAGTACTGAGCACCCAGCACCCTGAGTACTGAACACCCAGCACCCTGAGCACTGAGCACTGAGCACCCAGCACCCTGAGCACTGAGCACTGAGCACCCAGTACCCTGAGCACTGAGCAAACTGCACCCCGAGCACTGAGCACCCAGCACCCTGAGCACCCAGAACCCTGAGCACTGAGCACCCTGAGCACTGAGCACTGAGTACCCAGCATCCTGAGTACTGAGCACCCAACACTCTGAGCACTGAGCACCCAGCACGCTGAGTACTGAGCACTGAGCACACAGCACCCTGAGTACTGAGCACCCAGCACCCCGAGCACTGAGCACCCAGCACCCTGTGTACTGAGCACCGAGCACCCCGAGCACTGAGCACCCAGCACCCCGAGCACTGAGCACGCAGCACCCTGAGCACTGAGCACCCAGCACCCTGAGTATTAAGCACCCTGAGTACTGACCACCCAGCACCCTGAGTACTGAGCACCCTGCTCCCCGAGCACTGAGCTCCCTGAGTACTGAGCACCCAGCACCATGAGTACTGAGCACTGAGCACCCCGAGTACTGAGCACCGAGCACCCCGAGCACTGAGCACCCAGCACCCCGAGCACCGAGCACCCTGAGTACTGAGCACCCAGCACCCTGAGCACTGAGCACCCAGCACCCTGAGCACTGAGCACCCAGCACCCTGAGCACTGAGTACCCAGCACCCTGAGTACTGAGCACCGAGCACCCCGAGCACTGAGCACCCAGCACCCCGAGCACCGAGCACCCTGAGTACTGAGCACCCAGCACCCTGAGTACTGAGCACCCAGCACCCTGAGTACTGAGCACCCAGCACCCTGAGTACTGAGCACCCAGCACTCTGAGCAATGATCACCCTGAGTACTGAGCACCCAGCACCTTGAGCACTGAGCACCGAGCACCCCGAGCACTGAGCACCCAGCAACCGGAGTACTGAGCACCCAGCACCCTGAGTACTAAGAACTGAGCACCCTGAGTAGTGAGGACCCAGCACCCTGAGCACTGAACACACAGCACCCTGAGTACTGAGCACCCCGAGCACTGAGCACCCAGCACCCTGAGTACTGAGCACCGAGCACCCCGAGCACTGAGCACCCAGCACCCCGAGCACTGAGCACCCAGCAGAACGAGCACTGAGCACCCAGCACCCTGAGTACTGAGCACACAGAACATTGAGTACTGATCACCCAGGACCCCGAGCACTGAGCACCCAGCACCCTGAGCACTGAGCACCCAGCACCCTGAGCACTGAGCACCCAGCATCCCGAGCACTGAGCACCAAGCACCCTGAGTACTGAGCACTGAGCACCCAGCACCCCGAGCACTGAGCACCCAGCACCCTGAGTACTGAGCACTGAGCACCCAGCACCCCGAGCACTGAGCACCCAGCACCCTGAGCACTGAGCACCCAGCACCCGAGTACTGAGCACCCAGCACAATGAGTACTGAGCACCCAGCTCCCTGAGTACTGAGCACCCAGCACCCCGAGTACTGAGCACCCAGCACCCTGAGTACTGAGCACTCAGCTCCCTGAGCACTGAGGACCCAGCACCCTGAGTACTGAGCACCGAGCACCCCGAGTACTGAGCACCCAGCACCCTGAGCACTGTGCACCCAGCACCCTGAGCACTGAGCACCGAGAACCCTGAGTACTGAGCACCCAGCACCCGGAGTACTGAGCACCCAGCACCCTGAGCACTGAGCACCCATCACCCTGAGCACTGAGCACCCAGCACCCTGAGTACTGAGCAGCCAGCACCCTGAGTACTGAGCACCCAGCACCCTGAGCACTGAGCAATGAGCACCCAGCACCCTGAGCACTGAGCACTGAGCACCCAGCACCCCGAGCACTGAGCACCCAGCACCCTGAGCACCCAGCACCCTGAGCACTGAGCACCCTGAGCACTGAGCACTGAGCACCCAGCACCCTGAGTACTGAGCACCCAACACTCTGAGCACTGAGCACCCAGCACGCTGAGTACTGAGCACTGAGCACACAGCACCCTGAGTACTGAGCACCCAGCACCCCGAGCGCTGAGCACCCAGCACCCTGAGCACTGAGCACCCAGCACCCTGAGTACTGAGCTCCCTGAGTACTGAGAACCCAGCACCCTGAGTACTGAGCACACAGCACCCTGAGTACTGAGCACTGAGCACCCAGAGAACTGAGCACCCAGCACCCCGAGGACTGAGCACCCAGCACCCTGTGCACTGAGCACTGTGCATCCAGCACCCCGAGGACTGAGCACCCTGAGCTCTTAGCACCCTGAGTACTGAGCACCCAGCACCCTGAGTACTGAGCACCCAGCACCCTGAGCACTGAGCACCCAGCACCCTGAGTACTGAGCACCCAGCACCCTGACTACTGAGCACCGAGCACCCCGAGCACTGAGCACCCAGCACCCTGAGCACTGAGCACCCAGCACCCCGAGCACTGAGCACCGAGCACCCTGGGCACTGAGCACCCAGCACCCCGAGTACTGAGCACCGAGCACCCCGAGCACTGAGCACCCAGCAACCTGAGCACTGAGCACCCAGCACCCCGAGCACTGAGCACCGAGCACCCTGAGCACTGAGCACCCAGCACCCCGAGTACTGAGCACCCAGCACCCCGAGTACTGAGCACTGAGCACTAGGAGTACTGAGCATCCAGCACCCTGAGCACTGAGCACTGAGAACCCTGAGTACTGAGCACCGAGCACCCCGAGCACTGAGCACCCAGCACCCTGAGTACTGAGCACCGAGCTCCCCGAGCACTGAGCACCCAGCACCCCGAGCAGTGAGCACCCAGCACCCTGAGCCCTGAGCACCCTGAGTACTGAGCACTGAGCACCCTGAGTACTGAGCACTGAGCACCCTGAGTACTGAGCACCCCGAGCACTGAGCACCCAGCGCCCTGAGTACTGAGCACCGAGCACCCCGAGCACTGAGCACCCAGCACCCCGAGCACTGAGCACCCAGCACCCCGAGCACTGAGCACACAGCACCCTGAGTACTGAGCACCCAGAACCCTGAGTACTGAGCACCCAGAACCCCGAGCACTGAGCACCCAGCACCCTGAGCACTGAGCACCCAGCACCCTGAGCACTGAGCACCCAGCACCCCGAGCACTGAGCACCAAGCACCCTGAGTACTGAGCACTGAGCACCCAGCACCCCGAGCAATGAGCACCCAGCACCCTGAGTACTGAGCACTGAGCACCCAGCACCCCGAGCACTGAGCACCCAGCACCCTGAGCACTGAGCACCCAGCACCCGAGTACTGAGCACCCAGCACAATGAGTACTGAGCACCCAGCTCCCTGAGTACTGAGCACCCAGCACCCCGAGTACTGAGCACCCAGCACCCTGAGTACTGAGCACTCAGCACCCTGAGCACTGAGGAACCAGCACCCTGAGTACTGAGCACCGAGCACCCTGAGTACTGAGCACCCAGCACCCTGAGTACTGAGCACCCAGCACACTGAGTACTGAGCACCCAGCACCCTGAGCACTGATCACCCAGCACGGTGAGTACTGAGCACCGAGTACCCTGAGTACTGAGCACCCAGCACCCCGAGCACTGAGCACCCAGCACCCTGAGTACTGAGCACTGAGCACCCAGCACACCGAGCACTGAGCACCCAGCACCCTGTGTACTGAGCACTGAGTACCCAGTACCCCGAGCACTGAGACCTAGCACCCTGAGCACTGAGCACCCAGCACCCCGAGTACTGAGCACCCAGCACACCGAGCACTGAGCACCCAGCACCCTGAGCACTGAGCACCCAGCACCCTGAGTACTGAGCACCCAGCACCCCGAGTACTGAGCACCCAGCACCCTGAGCACTGTGCACCCAGCACCCTGAGCACTGAGCACCGAGAACCCTGAGTACTGAGCACCCAGCACCCGGAGTACTGAGCACCCAGCACCCTGAGCACTGAGCACCCAGCACCCTGAGCACTGAGCACCCAGCACCCTGAGTACTGAGCACCCAGCACCCTGAGTACTTAACACACAGCACCCCGAGCACTGAGCACCCAGCACCCTGAGCACTGAGCACCGAGCACCCTGAGTACTGAGCACCCAGCACCCTGAGTACTGAGCACCCTGCACCCTGAGCACTGAGCACCCAGCACCCTGAGCACTGAGCACCCAGCACCCTGAGTACTGAGCAGCCAGCACCCTGAGTACTGAACACGCAGCACCCTGAGCACTGAGCACTGAGCACCCAGCACCCTGAGAACTGAGCACTGAGCACCCAGCACCCGGAGCACTGAGCACCCTCAGCACTGAGCACTGAGCACCCAGCACCCTGAGCACCCAGCACCCTGAGCACTGAGCACCCTGAGCACTGAGCACTGAGCACCCAGCACCCTGAGTACCGAGCACCCAACACTCTGAGCACTGAGCACGCAGCACGCTGAGTACTGAGCACTGAGCACCCAGCACCCTGAGTACTGAGCACCCAGCACCCCGAGCACTGAGCACCCAGCACCCTGTGTACTGAGCACCGAGCACCTCGAGCACTGAGCAACCAGCACCCTGAGTACTGAGCACCCAGCACCCCGAGAATGATCACCCATCACCCCGAGCACTGAGCACCCAGCACCCTGAGCTCTGAGCACCCAGCACCCTGAGTACTGAGCACCCTGAGTACTGACCACCCAGCACCCTGAATACTGAGCACCCAGCACCCTGAGTACTGAGCCCACAGCACCCTGAGTACTGAGCACTGAGCACCCAGAGAACTGAGCACCCAGCACCCCGAGGACTGAGCATCCAGCACCCTGTGCACTGAGCACTGAGCATCCAGCACCCCGAGCACTGAGCACACTGAGCTCTTAGCACCCTGAGTACTGAGCACCCAGCACCCTGAGTACTGAGCACCCAGCACACTGAGCACTGAGCACCCAGCACCCTTAGTACTGAGCACCCAGCACCCTGAGCACTGAGCACCCAGCACCCCGAGCACTGAGCACCCAGCACCCTGAGCACTGAGCACCCAGCACCCCGAGTACTGAGCACCGAGCACCCCGAGCACTGAGCACCCAGCACCCTGAGCACTGAGCACCCAGCACCCCGAGCACTGAGCACCCAGCACCCTGAGCACTGAGCACCCAGCACCCCGAGCACTGAGCACCCAGCACCCTGAGCACTGAGCACCCAGCACCCCGAGCACTGAGCACCCTGAGCTCTTAGCACCCTGAGTACTGCGCACCCAGCACCCTGAGTACTGAGCACCGAGCACCCCGAGCACTGAGCACCCAGCACCCTGAGCACTGAGCACCCAGCACCCCGAGCACTGAGCACCCAGCACCCTGAGCACTGAGCACCCAGCACCCCGAGTACTGAGCACCGAGCACCCCGAGAACTGAGCACCCAGCACCCCGAGCACTGAGCACCCTGAGCACTGAGCACCCAGCACCCCGAGTACTGAGCAATGAGCACCCTGAGTACTGAGCACCCAGCACCCCGAGTACTGAGCACTGAGCACTAGGAGTACTGAGCATCCAGCACCCTGAGCACTGAGCACTGAGAACCCTGAGTACTGAGCACCGAGCACCCAGAGCACTGAGCACCCAGCACCAAGAGTACTGAGCACCGAGCTCCCCGAGCACTGAGCACCCAGCACCCCGAGCAGTGAGCAACCAGCACCCTGAGCCCTGAGCACCCTGAGTACTGAGCACTGAGCACCCTGAGTAGTGAGCACTGAGCACCCTGAGTACTGAGCACCCAGCACCCTGAGTACTGAGCACCCAGCACCCTGAGTACTGAGCACCCAGCACCCTGAGCAATGAGCACCCTGAGTACTGAGCACCCAGCACCCTGAGCACTGAGCACCCAGCACCCTGAGTACTGAGCAACCAGCACCCTGTGCACTGAGCACCCAGCACCCTGAGTACTGAGCATCCAGCACCCCGAGCACTGAGCACCCTGAATTCTGAGCACCCAGCACCCTGAGCACTGAGCACCCAGCACCCCGAGCACTGAGCACCCAGCACCCTGAGCACTGAGCACCCAGCACCCTGAGTACTGAGCACCCAGCACCCTGAGCACTGAGCACCCAGCACCTTGAGTACTGAGCACCCAGCACCCCGAGCACTGAGCACCCAGCACCCTGAGTACTGAGCACTGAGCACCCTGAGTACTGAGCACTGAGCACCCTGAGTACTGATCACCGAGCACCCTGAGCACTGAGCATCCAGCACCCTGAGCACTGAGCAGGCAGCACCCCGAGCAGTGAGCACCCAGCACCCTGAGCCCTGAGCACCCTGAGTACTGAGCACTGAGCACCCTGAGTACTGAGCACTGAGCACCCTGAGTACTGAGCACCCAGCACCCTGAGTACTGAGCACCCAGCACACTGAGTACTGAGCACCCAGCACCCTGAGCAATGAGCACCCTGAGTACTGAGCACACAGCACCCTGAGCACTGAGCACCCAGCACGCTGAGTACTGAGCAACCAGCACCCTGAGCACTGAGCACCCAGCACCCTGAGTACTGAGCATCCAGCACCCCGAGCACTGAGCAACCAGCACCCTGAGTACTGAGCACTGAGCACCCATCACCCCGAGCACTGAGCACCCAGCACCCTGTGTACTGAGCACTGAGAACCCAGCACCCCGAGCACTGAGCACCCAGCACCCTGAGCACTGACCACCCTGAGTACTGAGCACTGAGCACCAGGCACCCTGAGTACTGAGCACCCAGCACCCTGAGCACTGAGCACCCTGAGTACTGAGCACCGAGCACCCTGAGAACTGAGCACCCAGTACCCTGAGCACTGAACACACATCACCCTGAGTACTGAGCACCCCGAGCACTGAGCACCCAGCACCCTGAGTACTGAGCACCCAGCGTACTGAGCAGCGAGCACCCAGCACCCTGAGTACTGAGCACCCAGTACCCTGAGCACTGAGCACCCAGCACCCTGAGTACTGAGCACCGAGCACCCCGAGTACTGAGCACCCAGCACCCCGAGCACTGAGCACCCAGCACCCCGAGCACTGAGCACCCAGCACCCCGAGCACTGAGCACCCAGCAACCCGAGCACTGAGCACCCAGCACCGCGAGCACCGAGCACCCTGAGTACTAAGCACCGAGCACCCTGAGCACTGAGCACCCAGCACCCTGAGCACTGAGCACCCAGCATCCTGAGTACTGAGCACCCAGCAACCCGAGCACTGAGAACCCAGCACCCTGAGTACTGAGCACCCAGCACCCTGAGCACTGAGCACCGAGCACCCTGAGCACTGAGCACCCAGCACCCTGAGGACTGAGCACCCAGCACCCTGAGCACTGAGCACCCAGCACCCTGAGCACTGAGCACCCTTGTACGGAGCACTGAGCACCATGAGTACTGAGCACTGAGCACCCTGAGTACTGAGCACCCAGCACCCTGAGTACTGAGCACCCAGCACCCCGAGCACTGAGTACCCAGCACCCTGAGCACTGAGTACCCAGCACCCTGAGCACTGAGCACCCAGCACCCTGAGCACTGAGCACCCAGCACCCTGAGCACTGAGCACCCAGCACCCTGAGTACTGAGCACTGAGCACCCAGCACCCCGAGCACTGAGCACCCAGCACCCTGAGCACTGAGCACCCAGCACCCTGAGTACTGAGCACCCAACACCCCAAGCACTGAGCACCCTGTGTACTGAGCAACCAGCACCCCAAGCACTGAGCACCCTGAGTACTGAGCACCCAGCACACTGAGAGCTGAGCACCCAGCACCCCGAGCACTGAGCACCCAGCACCCTGATTACTGAGCAGCCAGCACCCTGAGTACTGAGCACCCAGCGTACTGAGCACCGAGCACGCAGCACCCTGAGTACTGAGCACCGAGCACCCTGAGTACTGAGCAGCCAGCACCCTGAGTACTGAGCACCCAGCACCCTGAGCACTGAGCACCAAGCACCCTGAGTACTGAGCACCGAGCACCCCAAGTACTGAGCACCCAGCACCCCGAGCACTGAGCACCCAGCACCCCGAGCACTGAGTACCCAGCACCCCGAGCACTGAGCACCCAGCACCCTGAGCACTGAGCACCCAGCACCCTGAGCACTGAGCACCCAGCACCCTGAGCACTGAGCACCCAGCACCCCGAGAACCGAGCACCCTGAGTACTAAGCACCGAGCACCCTGAGCACTGAGCACCCAGCACCCTGAGCACTGAGCACCCAGCACCCTGAGTACTGAGCACCCAGCACCCTGAGCACTGAGCACCCAGCACCCTGAGTACTGAGCACCCAGCACCCTGAGTACTGAGCACCGAGCACCCTGAGCACTGAGCACCCAGCACCCTGAGTACTGAGCATCCAGCACCCAGAGCACTGAGCACCCAGCTCCCTGAGTACTGAGCACTGAGCACCCAGCACCCCGAGCACTGAGCACCCAGCACCCTGTGTACTGAGCACTGAGTACCCAGCACCCCGAGCACTGAGCACCCAGCACCCTGAGCACTGAGCACCCTGAGTACTGAGCACTGAGCACCCTGCACCCTGAGTACTGAGCACCCAGCACCCTGAGCACTGAGCACACTGAGTACTGAGCACCGAGCACCCTGACCACTGAGCACCCTGCACGCTGAGTACTGAGCACTGAGCACCCTGAGCACTGAGCACCCAGCACCCTGAGTACTGAGTACCGAGCACCCTGAGTACTGAGCACCCAGCACTCTAAGCACTGAGCACCCAGCACCCTGAGCACTGAGCACCCAGCACCCCGAGCACTGAGCACCCAGCACTCCGAGCACTGAGCACCCAGCACCCCGAGCACTGAGCCTGAGCACCCTGAGTACTGAGCACTGAGCACCGTGAGTACTGAGTACCGAGCACCCTGAGTACTGAGCACCAAGCACCCCGAGCACTGAGCACCGAGCACCCCGAGCACTGAGCACCCAGCACCCCGAGCACTGAGCACCCAGCACCCTGAGTACTAAGCACCCAGCACCCTGAGTACTGAGCACCCAGCACCCCGAGCACGGAGCACCCAGCACCCTGAGTACTGAGCACTCAGCACCCTGAGCACTGAGGACCCAGCACCCTGAGTACTGAGCACCCAGCACCTTGAGCACTGAGCACCCAGCACCCTGAGTACTGAGCACTGAGCACCCAGCACCCCGAGCACTGAGCACCCAGCACCCTGAGTACTGAGCACCCAGCACCCTGAGCACTGAGCACCCAGCACCCTGAGTACTGAGCACCCAACACCCCAAGCACTGAGCACCCTGAGTACTGAGCACCAGCACCCCAAGCACTGAGCACCCTGAGTACTGAGCACCCAGCACACTGAGTACTGAGCACCCAGCACCCCGAGCACTGAGCACCCAGCACCCTGATTACTGAGCAGCCAGCACCCTGAGTACTGAGCACCCAGCGTACTGAGCACCGAGCACGCAGCACCCTGAGTACTGAGCACCGAGCACCCTGAGTACTGAGCAGCCAGCACCCTGAGTACTGAGCACCCAGCACCCTGAGCACTGAGCACCAAGCACCCTGAGTACTGAGCACCGAGCACCCCGATTACTGAGCACCCAGCACCCCGAGCACTGAGCACCCAGCACCCCGAGCACTGAGCACCCAGCACCCCGAGCACTGAGCAACCAGCACCCTGAGCACTGAGCACCCAGCACCCTGAGCACTGAGCACCCAGCACCCTGAGCACCGAGCACCCTGAGTACTAAGCACCGAGCACCCTGAGCACTGAGCACCCAGCACCCTGAGCACTGAGCACCCAGCACCCTGAGTACTGAGCACCCAGCACCCTGAGCACTGAGCACCCAGCACCCTGAGTACCGAGCACCCAGCACCCTGATCACTGAGCACCGAGCACCCTGAGCACTGAGCACCCAGCACACTGAGGACTGAGCACCCAGCACCCCGAGCACTGAGCACCCAGCACCCTGAGCACTGAGCACCCTGTGTACTGAGCACTGAGCACCCTGAGTACTGAGCACTGAGCACCCTGAGTACTGAGCACCCAGCACCCTGAGTACTGAGCACCCAGCACCCTGAGAACTGAGCACCGAGCACCCTGAGCACTGAGCACCCAGCACCCTGAGCACTGAGCACCCAGCACCCCGAGCAGTTAGCACCAGCACCCTGAGCCCTGAGCACCCTGATTACTGAGCACTGAGCACCCTGAGTACTGAGCACTGAGCACCCTGAGTACTGAGCACCCAGCACCCTGAGTACTGAGCACCCAGCACCCTGAGTACTGAGCACCCAGCACCCTGAGCAATGAGCACCCTGAGTACTGAGCACCCAGCACCCTGAGCACTGAGCACCCAGCACCCTGAGTATTGAGCAACCAGCACCCTGAGCACTGAGTACCCAGCACCCTGAGTACTGAGCATCCAGCACCCGGAGCACTGAGCACCCAGCTCTCTGAGTACTGAGCACTGAGCACCCAGGACGCCGAGCACTGCGCACCCAGCACCCTGTGTACTGAGCACTGAGTACCCAGCACCCCGAGCACTGAGCACCCAGCACCCTGAGCACTGAGCACCCTGAGTACTGAGCACTGAGCACCCTGCACCCTGAGTACTGAGCACCCAGCACCCTGAGCACTGAGCACCCTGAGTACTGAGCACCGAGCACCCTGACCACAGAGCACCCTGCACGCTGAGTACTGAGCACTGAGCACCCTGAGCACTGAGCACCCAGCACCCTGAGTCCTGAGCACCGAGCACCCTGAGTACTGAGCACCCAGCACTCTAAGCACTGAGCACCCAGCACCCTGAGCACTGAGCACCGAGCACCCCGAGCACTGAGCACCCAGCACCCCGAGCACTGAGCACCCAGCACCCCGAGCACTGAGCCTGAGCACCCTGAGTACTGAGCACTGAGCACCGTGAGTACTGAGTACCGAGCACCCTGAGTACTGAGCACCCAGCACCCTGAGCACTGAGCACCCAGCACCCCGCGCACTGAGCACCCAGCACCCTGAGCACTGAGCAACGAGCACCCTGAGTACTGAGCACCCAGCACCCTGAGTACTGAGCACCCAGCACCCTGAGCACTGAGCACCCAGCACCCTGAGCACTGAGCAACCAGCACCCTGAGTACTGAGCACCCAGCACCATGAGTACTGAACACCCAGCACCCTGAGCACTGAGCACTGAGCACCCAGCACCCTGAGCACTAAGCACTGAGCACCCAGCACCCTGAGCACTGAGCACCCAGCACCCCGTGCACTGAGCACCCAGCACCCTGAGCACCCAGCACCCTGAGCACTGAGCACCCTGAGCACTGAGCACTGAGCACCCAGCACCCTGAGTACTGAGCACCCAACACTCTGAGCACTGAGCACCCAGCACACTGAGTACTGAGCACCCAGCACCCCGAGCACTGAGCACCCAGCACCCTGAGTACTGAGCACTGAGCACCCAGCACCCCGAGCACTGAGCACCCAGCACCCTGAGCACTGAGCACCCAGCACCCGAGTACTGAGCACCCAGCACAATGAGTACTGAGCACCCAGCTCCCTGAGTACTGAGCACCCTGCACAACGAGTACTGAGCACCCAGCACCCTGAGTACTGAGCACTCAGCACCCTGAGCACTGAGGACCCAGCACCCTGAGTACTGAGCACCGAGCACCCTGAGTACTGAGCACCCAGCACCCTGAGCACTGAGCACCCAGCACCCTGAGTACTGAGCACTGAGCACCCAGCGCCCCGAGCACTGAGCACCCAGCACCCTGAGCACTGAGCACCCAGCACCCCGAGCACTGAGCACCCAGCACCCCGAGCACTGAGCACCCAGCACACCGAGCACTGAGCACCCAGCACCCCGAGCACCGAGCACCCTGAGTACTAAGCACCGAGCACCCTGAGCACTGAGCACCCAGCACCCTGAGCACTGAGCACCCAGCACCTTGAGTACTGAGCACCCAGCACAGCGAGCACTGAGCACCCAGCACCCTGAGTACTGAGCACCCAGCACCCTGATCACTGAGCACCGAGCACCCTGAGCACTGAGCACCCAGCACCCTGAGGACTGAGCACCCAGCACCCCGAGCACTGAGCACCCAGCACCCTGAGCACTGAGCACTGAGCACCCTGAGTACTGAGCACTGAGCACCCTGAGTACTGAGCACTGAGCACCCTGAGTACTGATCACCGAGCACCCTGAGCACTGAGCATCCAGCACCCTGAGCACTGAGCACCCAGCACCCCGAGCAGTGAGCACCCAGCACCCTGAGCCCTGAGCACCCTGAGTACTGAGCACTGAGCACCCTGAGTACTGAGCACTGAGCACCCTGAGTACTGAGCACCCAGCACCCTGAGTACTGAGCACCCAGCACACTGAGTACTGAGCACCCAGCACCCTGAGCAATGAGCACCCTGAGTACTGAGCACCCAGCACCCTGAGCACTGAGCACCCAGCACGCTGAGTACTGAGCAACCAGCACCCTGAGCACTGAGCACCCAGCACCCTGAGTAGTGAGCATCCAGCACCCCGAGCACTGAGCACCCAGCACCCTGAGTACTGAGCACTGAGCACCCATCACCCCGAGCACTGAGCACCCAGCATCCTGTGTACTGAGCACTGAGAACCCAGCAGCCCGAGCACTGAGCACCCAGCACCCTGAGCACTGAGCACCCTGAGTACTGAGCACTGAGCACCAGGCACCCTGAGTACTGAGCACCCAGCACCCTGAGCACTGAGCACCCTGAGTACTGAGCACCGAGCACCCTGAGAACTGAGCACCCAGTACCCTGAGCACTGAACACACATCACCCTGAGTACTGAGCACCCCGAGCACTGAGCACCCAGCACCCTGAGTACTGAGCACCCAGCGTACTGAGCAGCGAGCACCCAGCACACTGAGTACTGAGCACCCAGTACCCTGAGCACTGAGCACCCAGCACCCTGAGTACTGAGCACCGAGCACCCCGAGTACTGAGCACCCAGCACCCCGAGCACTGAGCAGACAGCACCCCGAGCACTGAGCACCCAGCACCCCGAGCACTGAGCACCCAGCAACCCGAGCACTGAGCACCCAGCACCGCGAGCACCGAGCACCCTGAGTACTAAGCACCGAGCACCCTGAGCACTGAGCACCCAGCACCCTGAGCACTGAGCACCCAGCACCCTGAGTACTGAGCACCCAGCAACCCGAGCACTGAGAACCCAGCACCCTGAGTACTGAGCACCCAGCACCCTGAGCACTGAGCACCGAGCACCCTGAGCACTGAGCACCCAGCACCCTGAGGACTGAGCACCCAGCACCCTGAGCACTGAGCACCCAGCACCCTGAGCACTGAGCACCCTTGTACGGAGC
This sequence comes from Microtus oregoni, assembly GCF_018167655.1. Lineage (NCBI taxonomy): Eukaryota > Metazoa > Chordata > Mammalia > Rodentia > Cricetidae > Microtus > Microtus oregoni. The sequence goes on along the minus strand of NW_024543811.1, from coordinate 8,663,635 downwards.
ACTGAGCACCATGAGTACTGAGCACTGAGCACCCTGAGTACTGAGCACCCAGCACCCTGAGTACTGAGCACCCAGCACCCCGAGCACTGAGTACCCAGCACCCTGAGCACTGAGTACCCAGCACCCTGAGCACTGAGCACCCAGCACCCTGAGCACTGAGCACCCAGCACCCTGAGCACTGAGCACCCAGCACCCTGAGTACTGAGCACTGAGCACCCAGCACCCCGAGCACTGAGCACCCAGCACCCTGAGCACTGAGCACCCAGCACCCTGAGTACTGAGCACCCAACACCCCAAGCACTGAGCACCCTGTGTACTGAGCAACCAGCACCCCAAGCACTGAGCACCCTGAGTACTGAGCACCCAGCACACTGAGAGCTGAGCACCCAGCACCCCGAGCACTGAGCACCCAGCACCCTGATTACTGAGCAGCCAGCACCCTGAGTACTGAGCACCCAGCGTACTGAGCACCGAGCACGCAGCACCCTGAGTACTGAGCACCGAGCACCCTGAGTACTGAGCAGCCAGCACCCTGAGTACTGAGCACCCAGCACCCTGAGCACTGAGCACCAAGCACCCTGAGTACTGAGCACTGAGCACCCCGAGTACTGAGCACCCAGCACCCCGAGCACTGAGCACCCAGCACCCCGAGCACTGAGCACCCAGCACCCTGAGCACTGAGCACCCAGCACCCTGAGCACTGAGCACCCAGCACCCTGAGCACTGAGCACCCAGCACCCCGAGAACCGAGCACCCTGAGTACTAAGCACCGAGCACCCTGAGCACTGAGCACCCAGCACCCTGAGCACTGAGCACCCAGCACCCTGAGTACTGAGCACCCAGCACCCTGAGCACTGAGCACCCAGCACCCTGAGTACTGAGCACCCAGCACCCTGAGTACTGAGCACCGAGCACCCTGAGCACTGAGCACCCAGCACCCTGAGTACTGAGCATCCAGCACCCAGAGCACTGAGCACCCAGCTCCCTGAGTACTGAGCACTGAGCACCCAGCACCCCGAGCACTGAGCACCCAGCACCCTGTGTACTGAGCACTGAGTACCCAGCACCCCGAGCACTGAGCACCCAGCACCCTGAGCACTGAGCACCCTGAGTACTGAGCACTGAGCACCCTGCACCCTGAGTACTGAGCACCCAGCACCCTGAGCACTGAGCACACTGAGTACTGAGCACCGAGCACCCTGACCACTGAGCACCCTGCACGCTGAGTACTGAGCACTGAGCACCCTGAGCACTGAGCACCCAGCACCCTGAGTACTGAGTACCGAGCACCCTGAGTACTGAGCACCCAGCACTCTAAGCACTGAGCACCCAGCACCCTGAGCACTGAGCACCCAGCACCCCGAGCACTGAGCACCCAGCACTCCGAGCACTGAGCACCCAGCACCCCGAGCACTGAGCCTGAGCACCCTGAGTACTGAGCACTGAGCACCGTGAGTACTGAGTACCGAGCACCCTGAGTACTGAGCACCAAGCACCCCGAGCACTGAGCACCGAGCACCCCGAGCACTGAGCACCCAGCACCCCGAGCACTGAGCACCCAGCACCCTGAGTACTAAGCACCCAGCACCCTGAGTACTGAGCACCCAGCACCCCGAGCACGGAGCACCCAGCACCCTGAGTACTGAGCACTCAGCACTCTGAGCACTGAGCACCCAGCACCCCGAGCACTGAGCACTGAGCACCCAGCACCCTGAGCACTGAGCACCCAGCACCCTGAGTACTGAGTACTGAGCACCCAGCACCTTGAGCACTGAGCACCCAGCACCCTGAGTACTGAGAACTGAGCACTCAGCACCCCGAGCACTGAGCACCCAGCACCCTGAGTACTGAGCACCCAGCACCCTGAGCACTGAGCACCCAGCACCCTGAGTACTGAGCACCCAACACCCCAAGCACTGAGCACCCTGAGTACTGAGCACCAGCACCCCAAGCACTGAGCACCCTGAGTACTGAGCACCCAGCACACTGAGTACTGAGCACCCAGCACCCCGAGCACTGAGCACCCAGCACCCTGATTACTGAGCAGCCAGCACCCTGAGTACTGAGCACCCAGCGTACTGAGCACCGAGCACGCAGCGCCCTGAGTACTGAGCACCGAGCACCCTGAGTACTGAGCAGCCAGCACCCTGAGTACTGAGCACCCAGCACCCTGAGCACTGAGCACCAAGCACCCTGAGTACTGAGCACCGAGCACCCCGAGTACTGAGCACCCAGGACCCCGAGCACTGAGCACCCAGCACCCCGAGCACTGAGCACCCAGCACCCCGAGCACTGAGCACCCAGCACCCTGAGCACTGAGCACCCAGCACCCTGAGCACTGAGCACCCAGCGCCCCGAGCACCGAGCACCCTGAGTACTAAGCACCGAGCACCCTGAGCACTGAGCACCCAGCACCCTGAGCACTGAGCACCCAGCACCCTGAGTACTGAGCACCCAGCACCCTGAGCACTGAGCACACAGCACCCTGAGTACCGAGCACCCAACACCCTGATCACTGAGCACCGAGCACCCTGAGCACTGAGCACCCAGCACCCTGAGGACTGAGCACCCAGCACCCCGAGCACTGAGCACCCAGCACCCTGAGCACTGAGCACCCTGTGTACTGAGCACTGAGCACCCTGAGTACTGAGCACTGAGCACCCTGAGTACTGAGCACCCAGCACCCTGAGTACTGAGCACCCAGCACCCTGAGAACTGAGCACCGAGCACCCTGAGCACTGAGCACCCAGCACCCTGAGCACTGAGCACCCAGCACCCCGAGCACTGAGCACCCAGCACCCTGAGTACTGAGCACCCAGCACCCTGAGCACTGAGCACCCAGCACCCTGAGTACTGAGCACCCAACACCCCAAGCACTGAGCACCCTGAGTACTGAGCACCAGCACCCCAAGCACTGAGCACCCTGAGTACTGAGCACCCAGCACACTGAGTACTGAGCACCCAGCACCCCGAGCACTGAGCACCCAGCACCCTGATTACTGAGCAGCCAGCACCCTGAGTACTGAGCACCCAGCGTACTGAGCACCGAGCACGCAGCACCCTGAGTACTGAGCACCGAGCACCCTGAGTACTCAGCAGCCAGCACCCTGAGTACTGAGCACCCAGCACCCTGAGCACTGAGCACCAAGCACCCTGAGTACTGAGCACCGAGCACCCCGAGTACTGAGCACCCAGCACCCCGAGCACTGAGCACCCAGCACCCCGAGCACTGAGCACCCAGCACCCCGAGCACTGAGCACCCAGCACCCTGAGCACTGAGCACCCAGCACCCTGAGCACTGAGCACCCAGCGCCCCGAGCACCGAGCACCCTGAGTACTAAGCACCGAGCACCCTGAGCACTGAGCACCCAGCACCCTGAGCACTGAGCACCCAGCACCCTGAGTACTGAGCACCCAGCACCCTGAGCACTGAGCACCCAGCACCCTGAGTACCGAGCACCCAGCACCCTGATCACTGAGCACCGAGCACCCTGAGCACTGAGCACCCAGCACCCTGAGGACTGAGCACCCAGCACCCCGAGCACTGAGCACCCAGCACCCTGAGCACTGAGCACCCTGTGTACTGAGCACTGAGCACCCTGAGTACTGAGCACTGAGCACCCTGAGTACTGAGCACCCAGCACCCTGAGTACTGAGCACCCATCACCCTGAGAACTGAGCACCGAGCACCCTGAGCACTGAGCACCCAGCACCCTGAGCACTGAGCACCCAGCACCCCGAGCAGTTAGCACCCAGCACCCTGATCCCTGAGCACCCTGATTACTGAGCACTGAGCACCCTGAGTACTGAGCACTGAGCACCCTGAGTACTGAGCACCCAGCACCCTGAGTACTGAGCACCCAGCACCCTGAGTACTGAGCACCCAGCACCCTGAGCAATGAGCACCCTGAGTACTGAGCACCCAGCACCCTGAGCACTGAGCACCCAGCACCCTGAGTATTGACCAACCAGCACCCTGAGCACTGAGTACCCAGCACCCTGAGTACTGAGCATCCAGCACCCGGAGCACTGAGCACCCAGCTCTCTGAGTACTGAGCACTGAGCACCCAGCACCCCGAGCACTGCGCACCCAGCACCCTGTGTACTGAGCACTGAGTACCCAGCACCCCGAGCACTGAGCACCCAGCACCCTGAGCACTGAGCACCCTGAGTACTGAGCACTGAGCACCCTGCACCCTGAGTACTGAGCACCCAGCACCCTGAGCACTGAGCACCCTGAGTACTGAGCACCGAGCACCCTGACCACAGAGCACCCTGCACGCTGAGTACTGAGCACTGAGCACCCTGAGCACTGAGCACCCAGCACCCTGAGTACTGAGCACCGAGCACCCTGAGTACTGAGCACCCAGCACTCTAAGCACTGAGCACCCAGCACCCTGAGCACTGAGCACCGAGCACCCCGAGCACTGAGCACCCAGCACCCCGAGCACTGAGCACCCAGCACCCCGAGCACTGAGCCTGAGCACCCTGAGTACTGAGCACTGAGCACCGTGAGTACTGAGTACCGAGCACCCTGAGTACTGAGCACCCAGCACCCTGAGCACTGAGCACCCAGCACAACGAGTACTGAGCACCCAGCACCCTGATTACTGAGCACCAAGCACCCCGAGCACTGAGCACCGAGCACCCCGAGCACTGAGCACCCAACACCCCGAGCACTGAGCACCCAGCACCCTGAGTACTAAGCACCCAGCACCCTGAGTACTGAGCACCCAGCACCCCGAGCACTGAGCACCCAGCACCCTGAGTACTGAGCACTCAGCACCCTGAGCACTGAGCACCCAGCACCCTGAGTACTGAGCACCCAGCACCCTGAGTACTGAACACCCTGCACCCCGCGCACTGAGCACCCAGCACCCTGAGCACTGAGCAACGAGCACCCTGAGTACTGAGTACCCAGCACCCTGAGTACTGAGCACCCAGCACCCTGAGCACTGAGCACCCAGCACCCTGAGCACTGAGCACCCAGCACCCTGAGTACTGAGCACCCAGCACCATGAGTACTGAACACCCAGCACCCTGAGCACTGAGCACTGAGCACCCAGCACCCTGAGCACTAAGCACTGAGCACCCAGCACCCTGAGCACTGAGCACCCAGCACCCCGAGCACTGAGCTCCCAGCACCCTGAGCACCCAGCACCCTGAGCACTGAGCACCCTGAGCACTGAGCACTGAGCACCCAGCACCCTGAGTACTGAGCACCCAACACTCTGAGCACTGAGCACCCAGCACACTGAGTACTGAGCACCCAGCACCCCGAGCACTGAGTACCCAGCTCCCTGAGCACTGAGTACCCAGCACCCTGAGCACTGAGCACCCAGCACCCTGAGCACTGAGCACCCAGCACCCTGAGCACTGAGCACCCAGCACCCTGAGTACTGAGCACTGAGCACCCAGCACCCCGAGCACTGAGCACCCAGCACCCTGAGCACTGAGCACCCAGCACCCTGAGTACTGAGCACCCAACACCCCAAGCACTGAGCACCCTGAGTACTGAGCAACCAGCACCCCAAGCACTGAGCACCCTGAGTACTGAGCACCCAGCACACTGAGTACTGAGCACCCAGCACCCCGAGCACTGAGCACCCAGCACCCTGATTACTGAGCAGCCAGCACCCTGAGTACTGAGCACCCAGCGTACTGAGCACCGAGCACGCAGCAACCTGAGTACTGAGCACCGAGCACCCTGAGTACTGAGCAGCCAGCACCCTGAGTACTGAGCACCCAGCACCCTGAGCACTGAGCACCAAGCACCCTGAGTACTGAGCACCGAGCACCCCGAGTACTGAGCACCCAGCACCCCGAGCGCTGAGCACCCAGCACCCCGAGCACTGAGCACCCAGCACCCCGAGCACTGAGCACCCAGCACCCTGAGCACTGAGCACCCAGCACCCTGAGCACTGAGCACCCAGCACCCTGAGCACTGAGCACCCAGCACCCCGAGCACCGAGCACCCTGAGTACTAAGCACCGAGCACCCTGAGCACTGAGCACCCAGCACCCTGAGCACTGAGCACCCAGCACCCTGAGTACTGAGCACCCAGCACCCTGAGCACTGAGCACCCAGCACCCTGAGTACTGAGCACCCAGCACCCTGAGTACTGAGCACCGAGCACCCTGAGCACTGAGCACCCAGCACCCTGAGTACTGAGCATCCAGCACCCAGAGCACTGAGCACCCAGCTCCCTGAGTACTGAGCACTGAGCACCCAGCACCCCGAGCACTGAGCACCCAGCACCCTGTGTACTGAGCACTGAGTACCCAGCACCCCGAGCACTGAGCACCCAGCACCCTGAGCACTGAGCACCCTGAGTACTGAGCACTGAGCACCCTGCACCCTGAGTACTGAGCACCCAGCACCCTGAGCACTGAGCACACTGAGTACTGAGCACCGAGCACCTTGACCACTGAACACCCTGCACGCTGAGTACTGAGCACTGAGCACCCTGAGCACTGAGCACCCAGCACCCTGAGTACTGAGTACCGAGCACCCTGAGTACTGAGCACCCAGCACTCTAAGCACTGAGCACCCAGCACCCTGAGCACTGAGCACCCAGCAACCCGAGCACTGAGCACCCAGCACTCCGAGCACTGAGCACCCAGCACCCCGAGCACTGAGCCTGAGCACCCTGAGTACTGAGCACTGAGCACCGTGAGTACTGAGTACCGAGCACCCTGAGTACTGAGCACCCAGCACCCTGAGCACTGAGCACCCAGCACAACGAGTACTGAGCACCCAGCACCCTGATTACTGAGCACCAAGCACCCCGAGCACTGAGCACCGAGCACCCCGAGCACTGAGCACCCAGCACCCCGAGCACTGAGCACCCAGCACCCTGAGTACTAAGCACCCAGCACCCTGAGTACTGAGCACCCAGCACCCCGAGGACGGAGCACCCAGCACCCTGAGTACTGAGCACTCAGCACCCTGAGCACTGAGGACCCAGCACCCTGAGTACTGAGCACCCAGCACCTTGAGCACTGAGCACCCAGCACCCTGAGTACTGAGCACTGAGCACCCAGCACCCCGAGCACTGAGCACCCTGAGTACTGAGCACCAGCACCCCAAGCACTGAGCACCCTGAGTACTGACCACCCAGCACACTGAGTACTGAGCACCCAGCACCCCGAGCACTGTGCACCCAGCACCCTGATTACTGAGCAGCCAGCACCCTGAGTACTGAGCACCCAGCGTACTGAGCACCGAGCACGCAGAACCCTGAGTACTGAGCACCGAGCACCCTGAGTACTGAGCAGCCAGCACCCTGAGTACTGAGCACCCAGCACCCTGAGCACTGAGCACCAAGCACCCTGAGCACTGAGCACCGAGCACCCCGAGTACTGAGCACCCAGCACCCCGAGCACTGAGCACCCAGCACCCCGAGCACTGAGCACCCAGCACCCCGAGCACTGAGCACCCAGCACCCTGAGCACTGAGCACCCAGCACCCTGAGCACTGAGCACCCAGCACCCCGAGCACCGAGCACCCTGAGTACTAAGCACCGAGCACCCTGAGCACTGAGCACCCAGCACCCTGAGCACTGAGCACCCAGCACCCTGAGTACTGAGCACCCAGCACCCTGAGCACTGAGCACCCAGCACCCTGAGTACCGAGCACCCAGCACCCTGATCACTGAGCACCGAGCACCCTGAGCACTGAGCACCCAGCACCCTGAGGACTGAGCACCCAGCACCCCGAGCACTGAGCACCCAGCACCCTGAGCACTGAGCACCCTGTGTACTGAGCTCTGAGCACCCTGAGTACTGAGCACTGAGCACCCTGAGTACTGAGCACCCAGCACCCTGAGTACTGAGCACCCAGCACCCTGAGAACTGAGCACCGAGCACCCTGAGCACTGAGCACCCAGCACCCTGAGCACTGAGCACCCAGCACCCCGAGAAGTGAGCACCCAGCACCCTGAGCCCTGAGCACCCTGATTACTGAGCACTGAGCACCCTGAGTACTGAGCACTGAGCACCCTGAGTACTGAGCACCCAGCACCCTGAGTACTGAGCACCCAGCACCCTGAGTACTGAGCACCCAGCACCCTGAGCAATGAGCACCCTGAGTACTGAGCACCCAGCACCCTGAGCACTGAGCACCCAGCACCCTGAGTACTGAGCAACCAGCACCCTGAGCACTGAGTACCCAGCACCCTGAGTACTGAGCATCCAGCACCCGGAGCACTGAGCACCCAGCTCTCTGAGTACTGAGCACTGAGCACCCAGCACCCCGAGCACTGCGCACCCAGCACCCTGTGTACTGAGCACTGAGTACCCAGCACCCCGAGCACTGAGCACCCAGCACCCTGAGCACTGAGCACCCTGAGTACTGAGCACTGAGCACCCTGCACCCTGAGTACTGAGCACCCAGCACCCTGAGCACTGAGCACCCTGAGTACTGAGCACCGAGCACCCTGACCACAGAGCACCCTGCACGCTGAGTACTGAGCACTGAGCACCCTGAGCACTGAGCACCCAGCACCCTGAGTACTGAGCACCGAGCACCCTGAGTACTGAGCACCCAGCACTCTAAGCACTGAGCACCCAGCACCCTGAGCACTGAGCACCCAGCACCCCGAGCACTGAGCACCCAGCACCCCGAGCACTGAGCACCCAGCACCCCGAGCACTGAGCCTGAGCACCCTAAGTACTGAGCACTGAGCACCGTGAGTACTGAGTACCGAGCACCCTGAGTACTGAGCACCCAGCACCCTGAGCACTGAGCACCCAGCACAACGAGTACTGAGCACCCAGCACCCTGATTACTGAGCACCAAGCACCCCGAGCACTGAGCACCGAGCACCCCGAGCACTGAGCACCCAACACCCCGAGCACTGAGCACCCAGCACCCTGAGTACTAAGCACCCAGCACCCTGAGTACTGAGCACCCAGCACCCTGAGTACTAAGCACCCAGCACCCTGAGTACTGAGCATCCAGCACCCCGCGCACTGAGCACCCAGCACCCTGAGCACTGAGCAACGAGCACCCTGAGTACTGAGCACCCAGCACCCTGAGTACTGAGCACCCAGCACCCTGAGCACTGAGCACCCAGCACCCTGAGCACTGAGCACCCAGCACCCTGAGTACTGAGCACCCAGCACCATGAGTACTGAACACCCAGCACCCTGAGCACTGAGCACTGAGCACCCAGCACCCTGATCACTAAGCACTGAGCACCCAGCACCCTGAGCACTGAGCACCCAGCACCCCGAGCACTGAGCACCCAGCACCCTGAGCACCCAGCACCCTGAGCACTGAGCACCCTGAGCACTGAGCACTGAGCACCCAGCACCCTGAGTACTGAGCACCCAACACTCTGAGCACTGAGCACCCAGCACGCTGAGTACTGAGCCCTGAGCACCCAGCACCCTGAGTACTGAGCACCCAGCACCCCGAGCACTGAGCACCCAGCAACCTGTGTACTGAGCATCGAGCACCCTGAGCACTGAGCACCCAGCACCCTGAGCACTGAGCACCCAGCACCCAGAGCACTGAGCACTGAGCACCCTGAGTACTGAGCACTGAGCACCCTGAGCACTGAGCACTGAGCACCCTGAGTACTGAGCACTGAGCACCCTGAGCACTGAGCACCCAGCACCCCGAGCACTGAGCACCCAGCACCCCGAGCACTGAGCACCCAGCACCCCGAGCACTGAGCCTGAGCACCCTGAGTACTGAGCACTGAGCACCGTGAGTACTGAGTACCGAGCACCCTGAGTACTGAGCACCCAGCACCCTGAGCACTGAGCACCCAGCACAACGAGTACTGAGCACCCAGCACCCTGATTACTGAGCACCAAGCACCCCGAGCACTGAGCACCGAGCACCCCGAGCACTGAGCACCCAACACCCCGAGCACTGAGCACCCAGCACCCTGAGTACTAAGCACCCAGCACCCTGAGTACTGAGCACCCAGCACCCCGAGCACTGAGCACCCAGCACCCTGAGTACTGAGCACTCAGCACCCTGAGCACTGAGCACCCAGCACCCTGAGTACTGAGCACCCAGCACCCTGAGTACTGAACACCCTGCACCCCGCGCACTGAGCACCCAGCACCCTGAGCACTGAGCAACGAGCACCCTGAGTACTGAGTACCCAGCACCCTGAGTACTGAGCACCCAGCACCCTGAGCACTGAGCACCCAGCACCCTGAGCACTGAGCACCCAGCACCCTGAGTACTGAGCACCCAGCACCATGAGTACTGAACACCCAGCACCCTGAGCACTGAGCACTGAGCACCCAGCACCCTGAGCACTAAGCACTGAGCACCCAGCACCCTGAGCACTGAGCACCCAGCACCCCGAGCACTGAGCTCCCAGCACCCTGAGCACCCAGCACCCTGAGCACTGAGCACCCTGAGCACTGAGCACTGAGCACCCAGCACCCTGAGTACTGAGCACCCAACACTCTGAGCACTGAGCACCCAGCACACTGAGTACTGAGCACCCAGCACCCCGAGCACTGAGTACCCAGCTCCCTGAGCACTGAGTACCCAGCACCCTGAGCACTGAGCACCCAGCACCCTGAGCACTGAGCACCCAGCACCCTGAGCACTGAGCACCCAGCACCCTGAGTACTGAGCACTGAGCACCCAGCACCCCGAGCACTGAGCACCCAGCACCCTGAGCACTGAGCACCCAGCACCCTGAGTACTGAGCACCCAACACCCCAAGCACTGAGCACCCTGAGTACTGAGCAACCAGCACCCCAAGCACTGAGCACCCTGAGTACTGAGCACCCAGCACACTGAGTACTGAGCACCCAGCACCCCGAGCACTGAGCACCCAGCACCCTGATTACTGAGCAGCCAGCACCCTGAGTACTGAGCACCCAGCGTACTGAGCACCGAGCACGCAGCAACCTGAGTACTGAGCACCGAGCACCCTGAGTACTGAGCAGCCAGCACCCTGAGTACTGAGCACCCAGCACCCTGAGCACTGAGCACCAAGCACCCTGAGTACTGAGCACCGAGCACCCCGAGTACTGAGCACCCAGCACCCCGAGCGCTGAGCACCCAGCACCCCGAGCACTGAGCACCCAGCACCCCGAGCACTGAGCACCCAGCACCCTGAGCACTGAGCACCCAGCACCCTGAGCACTGAGCACCCAGCACCCTGAGCACTGAGCACCCAGCACCCCGAGCACCGAGCACCCTGAGTACTAAGCACCGAGCACCCTGAGCACTGAGCACCCAGCACCCTGAGCACTGAGCACCCAGCACCCTGAGTACTGAGCACCCAGCACCCTGAGCACTGAGCACCCAGCACCCTGAGTACTGAGCACCCAGCACCCTGAGTACTGAGCACCGAGCACCCTGAGCACTGAGCACCCAGCACCCTGAGTACTGAGCATCCAGCACCCAGAGCACTGAGCACCCAGCTCCCTGAGTACTGAGCACTGAGCACCCAGCACCCCGAGCACTGAGCACCCAGCACCCTGTGTACTGAGCACTGAGTACCCAGCACCCCGAGCACTGAGCACCCAGCACCCTGAGCACTGAGCACCCTGAGTACTGAGCACTGAGCACCCTGCACCCTGAGTACTGAGCACCCAGCACCCTGAGCACTGAGCACACTGAGTACTGAGCACCGAGCACCTTGACCACTGAACACCCTGCACGCTGAGTACTGAGCACTGAGCACCCTGAGCACTGAGCACCCAGCACCCTGAGTACTGAGTACCGAGCACCCTGAGTACTGAGCACCCAGCACTCTAAGCACTGAGCACCCAGCACCCTGAGCACTGAGCACCCAGCAACCCGAGCACTGAGCACCCAGCACTCCGAGCACTGAGCACCCAGCACCCCGAGCACTGAGCCTGAGCACCCTGAGTACTGAGCACTGAGCACCGTGAGTACTGAGTACCGAGCACCCTGAGTACTGAGCACCCAGCACCCTGAGCACTGAGCACCCAGCACAACGAGTACTGAGCACCCAGCACCCTGATTACTGAGCACCAAGCACCCCGAGCACTGAGCACCGAGCACCCCGAGCACTGAGCACCCAGCACCCCGAGCACTGAGCACCCAGCACCCTGAGTACTAAGCACCCAGCACCCTGAGTACTGAGCACCCAGCACCCCGAGGACGGAGCACCCAGCACCCTGAGTACTGAGCACTCAGCACCCTGAGCACTGAGGACCCAGCACCCTGAGTACTGAGCACCCAGCACCTTGAGCACTGAGCACCCAGCACCCTGAGTACTGAGCACTGAGCACCCAGCACCCCGAGCACTGAGCACCCTGAGTACTGAGCACCAGCACCCCAAGCACTGAGCACCCTGAGTACTGACCACCCAGCACACTGAGTACTGAGCACCCAGCACCCCGAGCACTGTGCACCCAGCACCCTGATTACTGAGCAGCCAGCACCCTGAGTACTGAGCACCCAGCGTACTGAGCACCGAGCACGCAGAACCCTGAGTACTGAGCACCGAGCACCCTGAGTACTGAGCAGCCAGCACCCTGAGTACTGAGCACCCAGCACCCTGAGCACTGAGCACCAAGCACCCTGAGCACTGAGCACCGAGCACCCCGAGTACTGAGCACCCAGCACCCCGAGCACTGAGCACCCAGCACCCCGAGCACTGAGCACCCAGCACCCCGAGCACTGAGCACCCAGCACCCTGAGCACTGAGCACCCAGCACCCTGAGCACTGAGCACCCAGCACCCCGAGCACCGAGCACCCTGAGTACTAAGCACCGAGCACCCTGAGCACTGAGCACCCAGCACCCTGAGCACTGAGCACCCAGCACCCTGAGTACTGAGCACCCAGCACCCTGAGCACTGAGCACCCAGCACCCTGAGTACCGAGCACCCAGCACCCTGATCACTGAGCACCGAGCACCCTGAGCACTGAGCACCCAGCACCCTGAGGACTGAGCACCCAGCACCCCGAGCACTGAGCACCCAGCACCCTGAGCACTGAGCACCCTGTGTACTGAGCTCTGAGCACCCTGAGTACTGAGCACTGAGCACCCTGAGTACTGAGCACCCAGCACCCTGAGTACTGAGCACCCAGCACCCTGAGAACTGAGCACCCAGCACCCTGAGCACTGAGCACCCAGCACCCTGAGCACTGAGCACCCAGCACCCCGAGAAGTGAGCACCCAGCACCCTGAGCCCTGAGCACCCTGATTACTGAGCACTGAGCACCCTGAGTACTGAGCACTGAGCACCCTGAGTACTGAGCACCCAGCACCCTGAGTACTGAGCACCCAGCACCCTGAGTACTGAGCACCCAGCACCCTGAGCAATGAGCACCCTGAGTACTGAGCACCCAGCACCCTGAGCACTGAGCACCCAGCACCCTGAGTACTGAGCAACCAGCACCCTGAGCACTGAGTACCCAGCACCCTGAGTACTGAGCATCCAGCACCCGGAGCACTGAGCACCCAGCTCTCTGAGTACTGAGCACTGAGCACCCAGCACCCCGAGCACTGCGCACCCAGCACCCTGTGTACTGAGCACTGAGTACCCAGCACCCCGAGCACTGAGCACCCAGCACCCTGAGCACTGAGCACCCTGAGTACTGAGCACTGAGCACCCTGCACCCTGAGTACTGAGCACCCAGCACCCTGAGCACTGAGCACCCTGAGTACTGAGCACCGAGCACCCTGACCACAGAGCACCCTGCACGCTGAGTACTGAGCACTGAGCACCCTGAGCACTGAGCACCCAGCACCCTGAGTACTGAGCACCGAGCACCCTGAGTACTGAGCACCCAGCACTCTAAGCACTGAGCACCCAGCACCCTGAGCACTGAGCACCCAGCACCCCGAGCACTGAGCACCCAGCACCCCGAGCACTGAGCACCCAGCACCCCGAGCACTGAGCCTGAGCACCCTAAGTACTGAGCACTGAGCACCGTGAGTACTGAGTACCGAGCACCCTGAGTACTGAGCACCCAGCACCCTGAGCACTGAGCACCCAGCACAACGAGTACTGAGCACCCAGCACCCTGATTACTGAGCACCAAGCACCCCGAGCACTGAGCACCGAGCACCCCGAGCACTGAGCACCCAACACCCCGAGCACTGAGCACCCAGCACCCTGAGTACTAAGCACCCAGCACCCTGAGTACTGAGCACCCAGCACCCTGAGTACTAAGCACCCAGCACCCTGAGTACTGAGCATCCAGCACCCCGCGCACTGAGCACCCAGCACCCTGAGCACTGAGCAACGAGCACCCTGAGTACTGAGCACCCAGCACCCTGAGTACTGAGCACCCAGCACCCTGAGCACTGAGCACCCAGCACCCTGAGCACTGAGCACCCAGCACCCTGAGTACTGAGCACCCAGCACCATGAGTACTGAACACCCAGCACCCTGAGCACTGAGCACTGAGCACCCAGCACCCTGATCACTAAGCACTGAGCACCCAGCACCCTGAGCACTGAGCACCCAGCACCCCGAGCACTGAGCACCCAGCACCCTGAGCACCCAGCACCCTGAGCACTGAGCACCCTGAGCACTGAGCACTGAGCACCCAGCACCCTGAGTACTGAGCACCCAACACTCTGAGCACTGAGCACCCAGCACGCTGAGTACTGAGCCCTGAGCACCCAGCACCCTGAGTACTGAGCACCCAGCACCCCGAGCACTGAGCACCCAGCAACCTGTGTACTGAGCATCGAGCACCCTGAGCACTGAGCACCCAGCACCCTGAGCACTGAGCACCCAGCACCCAGAGCACTGAGCACTGAGCACCCTGAGTACTGAGCACTGAGCACCCTGAGCACTGAGCACTGAGCACCCTGAGTACTGAGCACTGAGCACCCTGAGCACTGAGCACCCAGCACCCCGAGCACTGAGCACCCAGCACCCCGAGCACTGAGCACCCAGCACCCCGAGCACTGAGCACCCAGCACCCCGAGCACTGAGCACCAAGCACCCCGAGCACTGAGCACCCAGCACCCCGAGCACCGAGCACCCTGAGTACTAAGCACCGAGCACCCTGAGCACTGAGCATCCAGCACCCTGAGCACTGAGCACCCAGCACCCTGAGTACTGAGCACCCAGCACCCCGAGCACTGAGCACCCAGCACCCTGAGTACTGAGCACCCAGCACCCTGATCACTGAGCATCGAGCACCCTGATCACTGAGCACCCAGCAAACTGAGGACTGAGCACCCAGCACTCCGGGCACTGAGCTCCCAGCACCCTGAGCCCTGAGCACCCTGAGTACTGAGCACTGAGCACCCTGAGTACTGAGCACTGAGCACCCTGAGTACTGAGCACCCAGCACCCTGAGTACTGAGCACCCAGCACCCTGAGAACTGAGCACCGAGCACCCTGAGCACTGAGCACCCAGCACCCTGAGCACTGAGCACCCAGCACCCCGAGCAGTGAGCACCCAGCACCCTGAGCCCTGAGCACCCTGAGTACTGAGCACTGAGCACCCTGAGTACTGAGCACCCAGCACCCTGAGTACTGAGCACCCAGCACCCTGAGTACTGAGCACCCAGCACCCTGAGTACTGAGCACCCAGCACCCTGAGCAATGAGCACCCTGAGTACTGAGCACCCAGCACCCTGAGCACTGAGCACCCAGCACCCTGAGTACTGAGCAACCAGCACCCTGAGCACTGAGTACCCAGCACCCTGAGTACTGAGCATCCAGCACCCGGAGCACTGAGCACCCAGCTCTCTGAGTACTGAGCACTGAGCACCCAGCACCCCGAGCACTGCGCACCCAGCACCCTGTGTACTGAGCACTGAGTACCCAGCACCCCGAGCACTGAGCACCCAGCACCCTGAGCACTGAGCACCCTGAGTACTGAGCACTGAGCACCCTGCACCCTGAGTACTGAGCACCCAGCACCCTGAGCACTGAGCACCCTGAGTACTGAGCACCGAGCACCCTGACCACAGAGCACCCTGCACGCTGAGTACTGAGCACTGAGCACCCTGAGCACTGAGCACCCAGCACCCTGAGTACTGAGCACCGAGCACCCTGAGTACTGAGCACCCAGCACTCTAAGCACTGAGCACCCAGCACCCTGAGCACTGAGCACCCAGCACCCCGAGCACTGAGCACCCAGCACCCCGAGCACTGAGCACCCAGCACCCCGAGCACTGAGCCTGAGCACCCTAAGTACTGAGCACTGAGCACCGTGAGTACTGAGTACCGAGCACCCTGAGTACTGAGCACCCAGCACCCTGAGCACTGAGCACCCAGCACAACGAGTACTGAGCACCCAGCACCCTGATTACTGAGCACCAAGCACCCCGAGCACTGAGCACCGAGCACCCCGAGCACTGAGCACCCAACACCCCGAGCACTGAGCACCCAGCACCCTGAGTACTAAGCACCCAGCACCCTGAGTACTGAGCACCCAGCACCCTGAGTACTAAGCACCCAGCACCCTGAGTACTGAGCATCCAGCAACCCGCGCACTGAGCACCCAGCACCCTGAGCACTGAGCAACGAGCACCCTGAGTACTGAGCACCCAGCACCCTGAGTACTGAGCACCCAGCACCCTGAGCACTGAGCACCCAGCACCCTGAGCACTGAGCACCCAGCACCCTGAGTACTGAGCACCCAGCACCATGAGTACTGAACACCCAGCACCCTGAGCACTGAGCACTGAGCACCCAGCACCCTGATCACTAAGCACTGAGCACCCAGCACCCTGAGCACTGAGCACCCAGCACCCCGAGCACTGAGCACCCAGCACCCTGAGCACCCAGCACCCTGAGCACTGAGCACCCTGAGCACTGAGCACTGAGCACCCAGCACCCTGAGTACTGAGCACCCAACACTCTGAGCACTGAGCACCCAGCACGCTGAGTACTGAGCCCTGAGCACCCAGCACCCTGAGTACTGAGCACCCAGCACCCCGAGCACTGAGCACCCAGCAACCTGTGTACTGAGCATCGAGCACCCTGAGCACTGAGCACCCAGCACCCTGAGCACTGAGCACCCAGCACCCAGAGCACTGAGCACTGAGCACCCTGAGTACTGAGCACTGAGCACCCTGAGCACTGAGCACTGAGCACCCTGAGTACTGAGCACTGAGCACCCTGAGCACTGAGCACCCAGCACCCCGAGCACTGAGCACCCAGCACCCCGAGCACTGAGCACCCAGCACCCCGAGCACTGAGCACCCAGCACCCCGAGCACTGAGCACCAAGCACCCCGAGCACTGAGCACCCAGCACCCCGAGCACCGAGCACCCTGAGTACTAAGCACCGAGCACCCTGAGCACTGAGCATCCAGCACCCTGAGCACTGAGCACCCAGCACCCTGAGTACTGAGCACCCAGCACCCCGAGCACTGAGCACCCAGCACCCTGAGTACTGAGCACCCAGCACCCTGATCACTGAGCATCGAGCACCCTGATCACTGAGCACCCAGCAAACTGAGGACTGAGCACCCAGCACTCCGGGCACTGAGCTCCCAGCACCCTGAGCCCTGAGCACCCTGAGTACTGAGCACTGAGCACCCTGAGTACTGAGCACTGAGCACCCTGAGTACTGAGCACCCAGCACCCTGAGTACTGAGCACCCAGCACCCTGAGAACTGAGCACCGAGCACCCTGAGCACTGAGCACCCAGCACCCTGAGCACTGAGCACCCAGCACCCCGAGCAGTTAGCACCCAGCACCCTGAGCCCTGAGCACCCTGAGTACTGAGCACTGAGCACCCTGAGTACTGAGCACCCAGCACCCTGAGTACTGAGCACCCAGCACCCTGAGTACTGAGCACCCAGCACCCTGAGCAATGAGCACCCTGAGTACTGAGCACCCAGTACCCTGAGCAATGAGCACCCAGCACCCTGAGTACTGAGCAACCAGCACCCGGAGCACTGAGCACCCAGCACCCTGAGTACTGAGCATCCAGCACCCTGAGCACTGAGCACCCAGCTCCCTGAGTACTGAGCACTGAGCACCCAGCACCCCGAGCACTGAGCACCCAGCACCCTGTGTACTGAGCACTGAGTACCCAGCACCCCGAGCACTGAGCACCCAGCACCCTGAGCACTGAGCACCCTGAGTACTGAGAACTGAGCACCCTGCACCCTGAGTACTGAGCACCCAGCACCCTGAGCACTAAGCACCCTGAGTACTGAACACCGAGCACCCTGACCACTGAGTACCCAGCACGCTGAGTACTGAGCACTGAGCACCCTGAGCACCGAGCACCCAGCACCCTGAGTACTGAGCACCGAGCACCCTGAGTACTGAGCACCCAGCACTCTGAGCACTGAGCACCCAGCACCCTGAGCACTGAGCACTGAGCACCCCGAGTACTGAGCACCGAGCACCCCGAGCACTGAGCACCCAGCACCCTGAGTACTGAGCACCCAGCACCCTGAGCACTGAGCACCCAGCACCCTGAGTCCTGAGCACCGAGCACCCTGAGTACTGAGCACCCAGGACCCTGAGTACTGAGCACCCAGCACCCTGAGTACTGAGCACCCAGCATACTGAGCACCGAGCACGCAGCACCCTGAGTACTGAGCACCCAGCACCCTGAGCACTGAGCACCCAGCACCCTGAGTACTGAGCACTGAGCACCCCGAGTACTGAGCACCGAGCACCCCGAACACTGAGCACCCAGCACCCTGAGCACCGAGCACCCTGAGTACTGAGCACCCAGCACCCTGAGCACTGAGCACCCAGCACCCTGAGCACTGAGCACCCAGCACCCTGAGCACTGAGCACCCTGCACCCTGAGTACTGGGCACCGAGCACCCCGAGCACTGATCACCCAGCACCCTGAGCACTGAGCACCCTGAGTACTGAGCACCCAGCACCTTGAGCACTGAGCACCGAGCACGCCGTGCACTGGGCACCCAGCACCCGGAGTACTGAGCACCCAGCACCCTGAGTACTAAGCACCGAGCACCCTGAGTACTGAGCACCCAGCACCCTGAGCACTGAACACACAGCACCCTGAGTACTGAGCACCCCGAGCACTGAGCACCCAGCACCCTGAGTACTGAGCACCGAGCACCCCGAGCACTGAGCACCCAGCACCCCGAGCACTGAGCACCCAGCACCCCGAGCACTGAGCACCCAGCACCCTGAGTACTGAGCACCCAGCACCCTGAGTACTGAGCACCCAGCACCCCGAGCACTGAGCACCCAGCACCCTGAGCACTGAGCACCCAGCACCCTGAGCACTGAGCACCCAGCACCCCGAGCACTGAGCACCAAGCACCCTGAGTACTGAGCACTGAGCACCCAGCACCCCGAGCACTGAGCACTCAGCACCCTGAGTACTGAGCACTGAGCACCCAGCACCCTGAGCACTGAGCACCCAGCACCCTGAGCACTGAGCACCCAGCACCCGAGTACTGAGCACCCAGCACAATGAGTACTGAGCACCCAGCTCCCTGAGTACTGAGCACCCAGCACCCCGAGTACTGAGCACCCAGCACCCTGAGTACTGAGCACTCAGCACCCTGAGCACTGAGGACCCAGCACCCTGAGTACTGAGCACCGAGCACCGTGAGCACTGATCACCCAGCACCCTGAGTACTGAGCACCGAGTACCCTGAGTACTGAGCACCCAGCACCCCGAGCACTGAGCACTCAGCACCCTTAGTACTGAGCACTGAGCACCCAGCACCCCGAGCACTGAGCACCCAGCACCCTGTGTACTGAGCACTGAGTACCCAGTACCCCGAGCACTGAGAACCAGCACCCTGAGCAGTGAGCACCCAGCACCGCGAGTACTGAGCACACAGCACCCCGAGCACTGAGCAACCAGCACCCTGAGCACTGAGCACCCAGCACGCTGAGTACTGAGCACCCAGCACCCCGAGTACTGAGCACCCAGCACCCTGAGCACTGTTCACCCAGCACCCTGAGCACTGAGCACCGAGAACCCTGAGTACTGAGCACGGAGCACCCTGAGTACTGAGCACCCAGCACCCTGAGCACTGAGCACCCAGCACCCTGAGCACTGAGCACCCAGCACCCCGAGTACTGAGCACCCAGCACCCTGAGTACTGAACACCCAGCACCCCGAGCACTGAGCACCCAGCACCCTGAGCACTGAGCACCGAGCAACCTGAGTACTGAGCACCGAGCACCCTGAGTACTGAGCACCCAGCACCCTGAGCACTGAGCAACCAGCACCCTGAGCACTGAGCACCCAGCACCCTGAGTACTGAGCACCCAGCACCCTGAGTACTGAACACCCAGCACCCTGAGCACTGAGCACTGAGCACCCAGCACCCTGAGCACTGAGCACTGAGCACGCAGCACCCTGAGCACTGAGCACCCAGCACCCCGAGCACTGAGCACCCAGCACCCTGAGCACTGAGCACCCTGAGCACTGAGCACCCAGCACCCTGAGTACTGTGCACCCAACACTCTGAGCACTGAGCACCCAGCACGCTGAGTACTGAGCCCTGAGCACCCAGCACACTGAGTACTGAGCACCCAGCACCCCGAGCACTGAGCACCCAGCACCCTGTGTACTGAGCATCGAGCACCCCGAGCACTGAGCAACCAGCACCCTGAGTACTGAGCACCCAGCAAACCGAGAATGAGCACAAAGCACCCCGAGCACTGAGCACCCAGCACCCTGAGCACTGAGCACCCAGCACCCTGAGTACTGAGCACCCTGAGTACTGACCACCCAGCACCCTGAGTACTGAGCACACTGCACCCCGAGCACTGAGCTCCCTGAGTACTGAGCACCCAGCACCCTGAGTACTGAGCACACAGCACCCTGAGTACTGAGCACTGAGCATTCAGCACCCCGAGCACTGAGCATCCTGAGCTCTTAGCACCCTGAGTACTGAGCACCCAGCACCCTGAGTACTGAGCACCCAGCACCCTGATCACTGAGCACCCAGCACCCTGAGTACTGAGCACCCAGCACCCTGAGTACTGAGCACCGAGCACCCCGAGCACTGAGCACCCAGAACCCTGAGCACTGAGCACCCAGCACCCTGAGCACTGAGCACCCAGCACCCCGAGTACTGAGCACCGAGCACCCCGAGCACTGAGCACCCAGCACACTGAGTACTGAGCACTCAGCACCCTGAGCACTGAGCACCCAGCACCCCGAGTACTGAGCACCCAGCACCCCGAGTACTGAGCACTGATCACCCTGAGTACTGAGCACCCAGCACCCCGAGTACTGAGCACTGAGCACTATGAGTACTGAGCACCCAGCACCCTGAGTACTGAGCACCCAGTACCCTGAGCACTGAACACACAGAACCCTGAGTACTGAACACCCCGAGCACTGAGCACCCAGCACCCTGAGCACTGAGGACCCAGCACCCTGAGTACTGAGCACCCAGCACCCTGAGCACTGAGCACCCAGCACCCTGAGTACTGAGCACGAGGCACCCTGAGCACTGAGCACCCAGCACCCTAAGTACTGAGCATCCAGCACCCCGAGCACTGAGCACCCAGCACCCTGAGTACTGAGCACTGAGCACCCAGCACCCCGAGCACTGAGCACACAGCACCCTGTGTACTGAGCACTGAGTACCCAGCACCCCGAGCACTGAGCACCGAGCACCCTGAGTACTGAGCACTGAGCACCCAGCACCCCGAGCACTGAGCAATCAGCACCCTGTGTACTGAGCACTGAGCACCCAGCACCCCGAGCACTGAGCACCGAGCACCCTGAGTATTGAGCACACAGCACACCGAGTACTGAGCACCCAGCACCCTGAGTACTGAGCACCCAGCACCCCGAGCACTGAGCACCGAGCACCCCGAGCACTGAGCACCCAGCACCCCAAGCACTGAGCACCCAGCACCCTGAGTACTGAGCACCCAGCACCCCGAGCACTGAGCACCCAGCACCCTGAGTACTGAGCACCGAGCACCCTGAGTACTGAGCACCCAGCACCCTGAGCACTGAGCACCCAGCACCCTTAGCACTGAGCACCCAGCACCCTGAGCACTGAGCACCCAGCACCCTGAGTACTGAGCACCCAATGTACTGAGCACTGAGCACCCTGAGCACTGAGCACCCAGCACCCTGAGTACTGAGCACCCAGCACCCTGGGTACTGAGCACCCAATGTACTGAGCACCGAGCACCCTGAGCACTGAGCACCCAGCACCCTGAGTACTGAGCACCCAGCACCCTGAGCACTGAGCACCCTGAGTACTGAGCACTGAGCACCCTGAGTACTGAGCAATGAGCACCCTGAGTACAGAGCACCCAGCACCCTGAGTACTGAGCACCCAGCAACCTGAGCACTGAGCACCGAGCACCCTGAGCACTGAGCACCCAGCACCCTGAGCACTGAGCACCCAGCACCCTGAGCACTGAGCACCCAGCACCCGAGCACTGAGCACCCAGCACCCTGAGCACTGAGAACCCTGAGTACTGAGCACTGAGCACCCTGAATACTGAGCACTGAGCACCCTGAGTATTGAGCACCCAGCACCCTGAGTACTGAGCACCCAGGACCCGGAGCAATGAGCACCCTGAGTACTGAGCTCCCAGCACCCTGAGCACTGAGCACCCAGCACCCTGAGTACTGAGCACCCAGCACCCTGAGCACTGAGCACCCAGCACCCTGAGTACTGAGCATCAAGCACCCTGAGCACTGAGCAGCCAGCACCCTGAGTACTGAGCTCGCCGAGCACTGAGCACCCAGCACCCTGAGCACTGAGGACCCAGCACCCTGAGTACTGAGCACCCAGCACCCTGAGCACTGAGCACCCAGCACCCTGAGTACTGAGCACCCAGCACCCTGAGCACTGATCACCCAGCACCCTGAGTACTGAGCATCCAGCACCCTGAGCACTGAGCAGCCAGCACCCTGAGTACTGAGCACTGAGCACCCAGCACCCAGAGCACTGAGCACTCAGCACCCTGTGTACTGAGCACTGAGCACCCAGCACCCTGAGCACTAAGCACCCTGAGTACTGAGCACCCAGCACCCTGAGCACTGAGCACCCAGCACCCCGAGCACTGAGCACCAAGCACCCTGAGCACTGAGCACTGAGCACCCTGAGTACTGAGCACTGAGCACCCTGAGCACTGAGCACAGAGCACCCTGAGTACTGAGCACTGAGCACCCTGAGCACTGAGCACCCAGCACCCTGAGTACTGAGCACCCAGCACCCTGAGCACTGAGCACCCAGCACGCTGAGTACTGAGCACTGAGAACCGTGAGTACTGAGTACCGAGCACCCTGAGTACTGAGCACCCAGCACCCTGAGCACTGAGCACCCAGCACAACGAGTACTGAGCACCCAGCACCCTGAGTACTGAGCACCAAGCACCCCGAGCACTGAGCACCGAGCACCCCGAGCACTGAGCACCCAGCACCCCGAGCACTGAGCACCCAGCACCCTGAGTACTAAGCACCCAGCACCCCGAGTACTGAGCACCGAGCACCCCGAGCACTGAGCACCCAGCACCCCGAGAACTGAGCACTCAGCACCCTGAGCACTGAGCACCCAGCACCCCGAGTAC
Organism: Microtus oregoni; assembly: GCF_018167655.1. NCBI lineage: Eukaryota > Metazoa > Chordata > Mammalia > Rodentia > Cricetidae > Microtus > Microtus oregoni. Next base: position 8,640,200 of record NW_024543811.1, on the reverse strand, counting down.
TGAGCACCCAGCACACTGAGTACTGAGCACTCAGCACCCTGAGCACTGAGCACCCAGCACCCTGAGTACGGAGCAACCAGCACCCTGAGTACTGAACACCAAGCACCCTGAGTACTGAGCACCCAGCACCCCGAGTACTGAGCACTGAGCACTATGAGTACTGAGCACCCAGCACCCTGCGTACTGAGCACCCAGTACCCTGAGCACTTAACACACAGAACCCTGAGTACTGAGCACCCCGAGCACTGAGCACCCAGCACCCTGAGCACTGAGGACCCAGCACCCTGAGTACTGAGCACCCAGCACCCTGAGCACTGAGCACCCAGCACCCTGAGTACTGAGCACGAGGCACCCTGAGCACTGAGCACCCAGCACCCTAAGTACTGAGCATCCAGCACCCCGAGCACTGAGCACCCAGCACCCGGAGTACTGAGCACTGAGCACCGAGCACCCCGAGCACTGAGCACCGAGCACCCTGAGTACTGAGCACTGAGCACCCAGCACCCCGAGCACTGAGCACCGAGCACCCTGAGTACTGAGCACCCAGCACACCGAGTACTGAGCACCCAGCACCCTGAGTACTGAGCACCCAGCACCCCGAGCACTGAGCACCGAGCACCCCGAGCACTGAGCACCCAGCACCCCGAGCACTGAGCACCCAGCACCCTGAGTACTGAGCACCCAGCACCCCGAGCACTGAGCACCCAGCATCCTGAGTCCTGAGCACCGAGCACCCTGAGTACTGAGCACCCAGCACCCTGAGCACTGAGCACCCAGCACCCTGAGCACTGAGCACCCAGCACCCTGAGCACTGAGCACCCAGCACCCTGAGTACTGAGCACCCAATGTACTGAGCACTGAGCACCCTGAGAACTGAGCACCCAGCACCCTGAGTATTGAGCACCCAGCACCCTGAGTACTGAGCACCCAATGTACTGAGCACCGAGCACCCTGAGCACTGAGCACCCAGCACCCTGAGTACTGAGCACCCAGCACCCTGAGTACTGAGCAATGAGCACCCTGAGTACTGAGCACCCAGCACCCTGAGTACTTAGCACCCAGCAACATGAGCACTGAGCACCCAGCACCCTGAGCACTGAGCACCCAGCACCCTGAGCACTGAGCACCCAGCACCCTGAGCACCCAGCACCCCGAGCACTGAGCACCCAGCACCCTGAGCACTGAGAACCCTGAGTACTGAGCACTGAGCACCCTGAGTACTGAGCACTGAGCACCCTGAGTATTGAGCACCCAGCACCCTGTGTACTGGGCACCCAGGACCCGGAGCAATGAGCACCCTGAGTACTGAGCACCCAGCACCCTGAGCACTGAGCACCGAGCACCCCGAGCACTGAGCACCCAGCACCCGGAGTACTGAGCACCTAGCACCCTGAGTACTAAGCACCGAGCACCCTGAGTACTGAGCACCCAGTACCCTGAGCACTGAACACACAGCACCCTGAGTACTGAGCTCCCCGAGCACTGAGCACCCAGCACCCTGAGCACTGAGGACCCAGCACCCTGAGTACTGAGCACCCAGCACCCTGAGCACTGAGCACCTAGCACCCTGAGTACTGAGCACCCAGCACCCTGAGCACTGAGCACCCAGCACCCTGAGTACTGAGCATCCAGCACCCTGAGCACTGAGCAGCCAGCACCCTGAGTACTGAGCACTGAGCACCCAGCACCCAGAGCACTGAGCACTCAGCACCCTGTGTACTGAGCACTGAGCACCCAGCGCCCTGAGCACTGAGCACCCTGAGTACTGAGCACCCAGCACCCTGAGCACTGAGCACCCAGCACCCCGAGCACTGAGCACCCAGCACCCTGAGCACTGAGCACTGAGCACCCTGAGTACTGAGCACTGAGCACCCTGAGCACTGAGCACCGAGCACCTTGAGTACTGAGCACTGAGCACCCTGAGCACTGAGCACCCAGCACCCTGAGTACTGAGCACCCAGCACCCTGAGCACTGAGCACCCAGCACGCTGAGTACTGAGCACTGAGCACCGTGAGTACTGAGTACCGAGCACCCTGAGTACTGAGCACCCAGCACCCTGAGCACTGAGCACCCAGCACAACGAGTACTGAGCACCCAGCACCCTGATTACTGAGCACCAAGAACCCCGAGCACTGAGCACCGAGCACCCCGAGCACTGAGCACCCAGCACCCCGAGCACTGAGCACCCAGCACCCTGAGTACTAAGCACCCAGCACCCTGAGTACTGAGCACCCAGCACCCCGAGCACTGAGCACCCAGCACCCTGAGTACTGAGCACTCAGCACCCTGAGCACTGAGCACCCAGCACCCTGAGTACTGAGCACCCAGCACCCTGAGTACTGAACACCCAGCACCCCGCGCACTGAGCACCCAGCATCCTGAGCACTGAGCAACGAGCACCCTGAGTACTGAGCACCCAGCACCCTGAGTACTGAGCACCCAGCACCCTGAGCACTGAGCACCCAGCACCCTGAGCACTGAGCACCCAGCACCCTGAGTACTGAGCACCCAGCACCGTGAGTACTGAACACCCAGCACCCTGAGCACTGAGCACTGAGCACCCAGCACCCTGAGCACTAAGCACTGAGCACCCAGCACCCTGAGCACTGAGCACCCAGCACCCCGAGCACTGAGCACCCAGCACCCTGAGCACCCAGCACCCTGAGCACTGAGCACCCTGAGCACTGAGCACTGAGCACCCAGCACCCTGAGTACTGAGCACCCAACACTCTGAGCACTGAGCACCCAGCACGCTGAGTACTGAGCCCTGAGCACCCAGCACCCTTAGTACTGAGCACCCAGCACCCCGAGCACTGAGCACCCAGCAACCTGTGTACTGAGCATCGAGCACCCCGAGCACTGAGCAACCAGCACCCTGAGTACTGAGCACCCAGCACCCTGAGCACTGAGCACCCAGCACCCAGAGCACTGAGCACTGAGCACCCTGAGTACTGAGCACTGAGCACCCTGAGCACTGAGCACTGAGCACCCTGAGTACTGAGCACTGAGCACCCTGAGCACTGAGCACCCAGCACCCCGAGCACTGAGCACCCAGCACCCCGAGCACTGAGCACCCAGCACCCCGAGCACCGAGCACACTGAGTACTAAGCACCGAGCACCCTGAGCACTGAGCATCCAGCACCCTGAGCACTGAGCACCCAGCACCCTGAGTACTGAGCACCCAGCACCCCGAGCACTGAGGACCCAGCACCCTGAGCACTGAGCACCCAGCACCCTGAGTACTGAGCACCCTCAGTACTGACCACCCAGCACCCTGAGTACTGAGCACACTGCACCCCGAGCACCCAGCACCCCGAGCACTGAGTACCCAGCACCCCGAGCACTGAGCACCCAGCACCCCGAGCACCGAGCACACTGAGTACTAAGCACCGAGCACCCTGAGCACTGAGCATCCAGCACCCTGAGCACTGAGCACCCAGCACCCTGAGTACTGAGCACCCAGCACCCCGAGCACTGAGCACCCAGCACCCTGAGCACTGAGCACCCAGCACCCTGAGTACTGAGCACCCTGAGTACTGACCACCCAGCACCCTGAGTACTGAGCACACTGCACCCCGAGCACTCAGCTCCCTGAGTACTGAGCACCCAGCACCCTGAGTACTGAGCACACAGCACCCTGAGTACTGAGCACTGAGCACCCAGAGAACTGAGCACCCAGCACCCCGAGGACTGAGCACCCAGCACCCTGTGCACTGAGCACTGAGCATTCAGCACCCCGAGCACTGAGCACCCTGAGCTCTTAGCACCCTGAGTACTGAGCACCCAGCACCCTGAGTACTGAGCACCCAGCACCCTGATCACTGAGCACCCAGCACCCTGAGTACTGAGCACCCAGCACCCTGAGTACTGAGCACCGAGCACCCCGAGCACTGAGCACCCAGCACCCTGAGCACTGAGCACCCAGCACCCTGAGCACTGAGCACCCAGCACCCCGAGTACTGAGCACCGAGCACCCTGAGCACTGAGCATCCAGCACCCTGAGTACTGAGCACTCAGCACCCTGAGCACTGAGCACCCAGCACCCCGAGTACTGAGCACCCAGCACCCCGATTACTGAGCACTGATCACCCTGAGTACTGAGCACCCAGCACCCCGAGTACTGAGCACTGAGCACTATGAGTACTGAGCACCCAGCACCCTGAGTACTGAGCACCCAGTACCCTGAGCACTGAACACACAGAACCCTGAGTACTGAGCACCCCGAGCACTGAGCACCCAGCACCCTGAGCACTGAGGACCCAGCACCCTGAGTACTGAGCACCCAGCACCCTGAGCACTGAGCACCCAGCACCCTGAGTACTGAGCACGAGGCACCCTGAGCACTGAGCACCCAGCACCCTAATTACTGAGCATCCAACACCCCGAGCACTGAGCACCCAGCACCCTGAGTACTGAGCACTGAGCACCCAGCACCCCGAGCACTGAGCACACAGCACCCTGTGTACTGAGCACTGAGTACCCAGCACCCCGAGCACTGAGCACCGAGCAGCCTGAGTACTGAGCACTGAGCACCCAGCACCCCGAGCACTGAGCACTCAGCACCCTGTGTACTGAGCACTGAGCACCCAGCACCCCGAGCACTGAGCACCGAACACCCTGAGTATTGAGCACCCAGCACACCGAGTACTGAGCACCCAGCACCCTGAGTACTGAGCACCCAGCACCCCGAGCACTGAGCACCGAGCACCCCGAGCACTGAGCACCCAGCACCCCGAGCACTGAGCACCCAGCACCCTGAGTACTGAGCACCCAGCACCCCGAGCACTGAGCACCCAGCACCCTGAGTACTGAGCACCGAGCACGCTGAGTACTGAGCACCCAGCACCCTGAGCACTGAGCACCCAGCACCCTGAGCACTGAGCACCCAGCACCCTGAGCACTGAGCACCCAGCACCCTGAGTACTGAGCACCCAATGTACTGAGCACTGAGCACCCTGAGCACTGAGCACCCAGCACCCTGAGTACTGAGCACCCAGCACCCTGAGTACTGAGCACCCAATGTACTGAGCACCGAGCACCCTGAGCACTGAGCACCCAGCACCCTGAGTACTGAGCACCCAGCACCCTGAGCACTGAGCATCCTGAGTACTGAGCACTGAGCACCCTGAGTACTGAGCAATGAGCACCCTGAGTACAGAGCACCAAGCACCCTGAGTACTGAGCACCCAGCAACCTGAGCAATGAGCACCGAGCACCCTGAGCACTGAGCACCCAGCACCCTGAGCACTGAGCACCCAGCACCCTGAGCACTGAGCACCCAGCACCCGAGCACTGAGCACACAGCACCCTGAGCACTGAGAACCCTGAGTACTGAGCACTGAGCACCCTGAATACTGAGCACTGAGCACCCTGAGTATTGAGCACCCAGCACCCTGAGTACTGAGCACCCAGGACCCGGAGCAATGAGCACCCTGAGTACTGAGCTCCCAGCACCCTGAGCACTGAGCACCCAGCACCCTGAGTACTGAGCACCCAGCACCCTGAGCACTGAGCACCCAGCACCCTGAGTACTGAGCATCCAGCACCCTGAGCACTGAGCAGCCAGCACCCTGAGTACTGAGCTCGCCGAGCACTGAGCACCCAGCACCCTGAGCACTGAGGACCCAGCACCCTGAGTACTGAGCACCCAGCACCCTGAGCACTGAGCACCCAGCACCCTGAGTACTGAGCACCCAGCACCCTGAGCACTGATCACCCAGCACCCTGAGTACTGAGCATCCAGCACCCTGAGCACTTAGCAGCCAGCACCCTGAGTACTGAGCACTGAGCACCCAGCACCCAGAGCACTGAGCACTCAGCACCCTGTGTACTGAGCACTGAGCACCCAGCACCCTGAGCACTAAGCACCCTGAGTACTGAGCACCCAGCACCCTGAGCACTGAGCACCCAGCACCCCGAGCACTGAGCACCAAGCACCCTGAGCACTGAGCACTGAGCACCCTGAGTACTGAGCACTGAGCACCCTGAGCACTGAGCACAGAGCACCCTGAGTACTGAGCACTGAGCACCCTGAGCACTGAGCAACCAGCACCCTGAGTACTGAGCACCCAGCACCCTGAGCACTGAGCACCCAGCACGCTGAGTACTGAGCACTGAGAACCGTGAGTACTGAGTACCGAGCACCCTGAGTACTGAGCACCCAGCACCCTGAGCACTGAGCACCCAGCACAACGAGTACTGAGCACCCAGCACCCTGAGTACTGAGCACCAAGCACCCCGAGCACTGAGCACCGAGCACCCCGAGCACTGAGCACCCAGCACCCCGAGCACTGAGCACCCAGCACCCTGAGTACTAAGCACCCAGCACCCCGAGTACTGAGCACCGAGCACCCCGAGCACTGAGCACCCAGCACCCCGAGAACTGAGCACCCAGCACCCTGAGCACTGAGCACCCAGCACCCCGAGTACTGAGCACCCAGCACCCTGAGTACTGAGCACTCAGCACCCTGAGCACTGAGCACCCAGCACCCTGAGTACTGAGCAACCAGCACCCTGAGTACTGAACACCAAGCACCCTGAGTACTGAGCACCCAGCACCCCGAGTACTGAGCACTGAGCACTATGAGTACTGAGCACCCAGCACCCTGCGTACTGAGCACCCAGTACCCTGAGCACTGAACACACAGAACCCTGAGTACTGAGCACCCCGAGCACTGAGCACCCAGCACCCTGAGCACTGAGGACCCAGCACCCTGAGTACTGAGCACCCAGCACCTTGAGCACTGAGCACCCAGCACCCTGAGTACTGAGCAGGAGGCACCCTGAGCACTGAGCACCCAGCACCCTAAGTACTGAGCATCCAGCACCCCGAGCACTGAGCACCCAGCACCCTGAGTACTGAGCACTGAGCACCCAGCACCCAGAGCACTGAGCACCGAGCACCCTGAGTACTGAGCACTGAGCACCCAGCACCCCGAGCACTGAGCACTCAGCACCCTGTGTACTGAGCACTGAGCACCCAGCACCCCGAGCACTGAGCACCGAGCACCCTGAGTACTGAGCACCCAGCACACCGAGTACTGAGCACCCAGCACCCTGAGTACTGAGCACCCAGCACCCCGAGCACTGAGCACCGAGCACCCCGAGCACTGAGCACCCAGCACCCCGAGCACTGAGCACCCAGCACCCTGAGTACTGAGCACCCAGCACCCCGAGCACTGAGCACCCAGCACCCTGAGTCCTGAGCACCGAGCACCCTGAGTACTGAGCACCCAGCACCCTGAGCACTGAGCACCCAGCACCCTGAGCACTGAGCACCCAGCACCCTGAGCACTGAGCACCCAGCACCCTGAGTACTGAGCACCCAATGTACTGAGCACTGAGCACCCTGAGCACTGAGCACCGAGCACCCTGAGTATTGAGCACCCAGCACCCTGAGTATTGAGCACCCAATGTACTGAGCACCGAGCACCCTGAGCACTGAGCACCCAGCACCCTGAGTACTGAGCACCCAGCACCCTGAGTACTGAGCAATGAGCACCCTGAGTACTGAGCACCCAGCACCCTGAGTACTGAGCACCCAGCAACATGAGCACTGAGCACCCAGCACCCTGAGCACTGAGCACCCAGCACCCTGAGCACTGAGCACCCAGCACCCTGAGCACTGAGCACCCAGCACCCCGAGCACTGAGCACCCAGCACCCTGAGCACTGAGAACCCTGAGTACTGAGCACTGAGCACCCTGAGTACTGAGCACTGAGCACCCTGAGTATTGAGCACCCAGCACCCTGTGTACTGTGCACCCAGGACCCGGAGCAATGAGCACCCTGAGTACTGAGCACCCAGCACCCTGAGCACTGAGCACCGAGCACCCCGAGCACTGAGCACCCAGCACCCGGAGTACTGAGCACCTAGCACCCTGAGTACTAAGCACCGAGCACCCTGAGTACTGAGCACCCAGTACCCTGAGCACTGAACACACAGCACCCTGAGTACTGAGCTCCCCGAGCACTGAGCACCCAGCACCCTGAGCACTGAGGACCCAGCACCCTGAGTACTGAGCACCCAGCACCCTGAGCACTGAGCACCTAGCACCCTGAGTACTGAGCACCCAGCACCCTGAGCACTGAGCACCCAGCACCCTGAGTACTGAACATCCAGCACCCTGAGCACTGAGCAGCCAGCACCCTGAGTACTGAGCACTGAGCACCCAGCACCCAGAGCACTGAGCACTCAGCACCCTGTGTACTGAGCACTGAGCACCCAGCACCCTGAGCACTGAGCACCCTGAGTACTGAGCACACAGCACCCTGAGCACTGAGCACCCAGCACCCTGAGCACTGAGCACCCAGCACCCTGAGCACTGAGCACTGAGCACCCTGAGTACTGAGCACTGAGCACCCTGAGCACTGAGCACCGAGCACCTTGAGTACTGAGCACTGAGCACCCTGAGCACTGAGCACCCAGCACCCTGAGTACTGAGCACCCAGCACCCTGAGCACTGAGCACCCAGCACGCTGAGTACTGAGCACTGAGCACCGTGAGTACTGAGTACCGAGCACCCTGAGTACTGAGCACCCAGCACCCTGAGCACTGAGCACCCAGCACAACGAGTACTGAGCACCCAGCACCCTGATTACTGAGCACCAAGAACCCCGAGCACTGAGCACCCAGCACCCCGAGCACTGAGCACCCAGCACCCCGAGCACTGAGCACCCAGCACCCTGAGTACTAAGCACCCAGCACCCTGAGTACTGAGCACCCAGCACCCCGAGCACTGAGCACCCAGCACCCTGAGTACTGAGCACTCAGCACCCTGAGCACTGAGCACCCAGCACCCTGAATACTGAGCACCCAGCACCCTGAGTACTGAACACCAAGCACCCCGCGCACTGAGCACCCAGCATCCTGTGCACTGAGCAACGAGCACCCTGAGTACTGAGCACCCAGCACCCTGAGTACTGAGCACCCAGCACCCTGAGCACTGAGCACCCAGCACCCTGAGCACTGAGCACCCAGCACCCTGAGTACTGAGCACCCAGCACCGTGAGTACTGAACACCCAGCACCCTGAGCACTGAGCACTGAGCACCCAGCACCCTGAGCACTAAGCACTGAGCACCCAGCACCCTGAGCACTGAGCACCCAGCACCCCGAGCACTGAGCACCCAGCACCCTGAGCACCCAGCACCCTGAGCACTGAGCACCCTGAGCACTGAGCACTGAGCACCCAGCACCCTGTGTACTGAGCACCCAACACTCTGAGCACTGAGCACCCAGCACGCTGAGTACTGAGCCCTGAGCACCCAGCACCCTTAGTACTGAGCACCCAGCACCCCGAGCACTGAGCACCCAGCAACCTGTGTACTGAGCATCGAGCACCCCGAGCACTGAGCAACCAGCACCCTGAGTACTGAGCACCCAGCACCCTGAGCACTGAGCACCCAGCACCCTGAGCACTGAGCACCCAGCACCCAGAGCACTGAGCACTGAGCACCCTGAGTACTGAGCACTGAGCACCCTGAGCACTGAGCACTGAGCACCCTGAGTACTGAGCACTGAGCACCCTGAGCACTGAGCACCCAGCACCCCGAGCACTGAGCACCCAGCACCCCGAGCACTGAGCACCCAGCACCCCGAGCACTGAGCACCCAGCACCCCGAGCACTGAGCACCCAGCACCCCGAGCACTGAGCACCCAGCACCCCGAGCACCGAGCACACTGAGTACTAAGCACCGAGCACCCTGAGCACTGAGCATCCAGCACCCTGAGCACTGAGCACCCAGCACCCTGAGTACTGAGCACCCAGCACCCCGAGCACTGAGCACCCAGCACCCTGAGTACTGAGCACCCAGCACCCTGATCACTGAGCATCGAGCACCCTGATCACTGAGCACCCAGCAACCTGAGGACTGAGCACCCAGCACCCCGAGCACTGAGCTCCCAGCACCCTGAGCACTGAGAACCCTGAGTACTGAGCACTGAGCACCCTGAGTACTGAGCACTGAGCACCCTGAGTACTGAGCACCCAGCACCCTGAGTACTGAGCACCCAGCACCCTGAGAACTGAGCACCGAGCACCCTGAGCACTGAGCACCCAGCACCCTGAGCACTGAGCACCCAGCACCCCGAGCAGTGAGCACCCCGCACCCTGAGCCCTGAGCACCCGGAGTACTGAGCACTGAGCACCCTGAGTACTGAGCACCCAGCACCCTGAGTACTGAGCACCCAGCACCCTGAGTACTGAGCACCCAGCACCCTGAGCAATGAGCACCCTGAGTACTGAGCACCCAGCACCCTGAGCAATGAGCACCCAGCACCCTGAGTACTGAGCAACCAGCACCCTGAGCACTGAGCACCCAGCACCCTGAGTACTGAGCATCCAGCACCCTGAGCACTGAGCACCCAGCTCCCTGAGTACTGAGCACTGAGCACCCAGCACCCCGAGCTCTGAGCACCCAGCACCCTGTGTACTGAGCACTGAGTACCCAGCACCCCGAGCACTGAGCACCCAGCACCCTGAGCACTGAGCACCCTGAGTACTGAGCACTGAGCACCCTGCACCCTGAGTACTGAGCACCCAGCACCCTGATCACTGAGCACCCTGAGTACTGAGCACCGAGCACCCTGACCACTGAGCACCCAGCACGCTGAGTCCTGAGCACTGAGCACCCTGAGCACTGAGCACCCAGCACCCTGACTACTGAGCACCGAGCACCCTGAGTACTGAGCACCCAGCACTCTGAGCACTGTGCACCCAGCACCCTGAGCACTGAGCACTGAGCACCCCGAGTACTGAGCACCGAGCACCCCGAGCACTGAGCACCCAGCACCCTGAGTACTGAGCACCCAGCACCCTGAGCACTGAGCACCCAGCACCCTGTGTCCTGAGCACCGAGCACCATGAGTACTGAGCACGCAGGACCCTGAGTACTGAGCACCCAGCACCCTGAGTACTGAGCACCCAGCATACTGAGCACCGAGGACGCAGCACCCTGAGTACTGAGCACCCAGCACCCTGAGCACTGAGCACCCAGCACCCTGAGTACTGAGCACTGAGCACCCCGAGTACTGAGCACCGAGCACCCCGAGCACTGAGCACCCAGCACACCGAGCACCGAGCACCCTGAGTACTGAGCACCCAGCACCCTGAGCACTGAGCACCCAGCACCCTGAGCACTGAGCACCCAGCACCCTGAGCACTGAGCACCCTGCACCGTGAGTACTGGGCACCGAGCACCCCGAGCACTGATCACCCAGCACCCTGAGCACTGAGCACCCTTAGTACTGAGCACTGAGCACCCTGAGTACTGAGCACTGAGCACCCTGAGTACTGAGCACCCAGCACCCTGAGTACTGAGCACCCAGCACTCTGAGCAATGATCACCCTGAGTACTGAGCACCCAGCACCTTGAGCACTGAGCACCGAGCACGCCGTGCACTGGGCACCCAGCACCCGGAGTACTGAGCACCCAGCACCCTGAGTACTAAGCACCGAGCACCCTGAGTTCTGAGCACCCAGCACCCTGAGCACTGAACACACAGCACCCTGAGTACTGAGCACCCCGAGCACTGAGCACCCAGCACCCTGAGTACTGAGCACCCAGCACCCTGAGTACTGAGCACCAAGCACCCCGAGCACTGAGCACCCAGCAGACCGAGCACTGAGCACCCAGCACCCCGAGCACTGAGCACCCAGCACCCCGAGCACTGAGCACCCAGCACCCTGAGTACTGAGCACCCAGCACCCGAGTACTGAGCACCCAGCACAATGAGTACTGAGCACCCAGCACCCGAGTACTGAGCACCCAGCACAATGAGTACTGAGCACCCAGCTCCCCGAGCACTGAGCACCCAGCACCCTGAGTACTGAGCACCCAGCACCCCGAGCACTGAGCACCCAGCACCCTGAGCACTGAGCACCCAGCACCCTGAGCACTGAGCACCGAGCACCTCGAGCACTGAGCACCCAGCACCCGGAGTACTGAGCACCTAGCACCCTGAGTACTAAGCACCGAGCACCCTGAGTACTGAGCACCCAGTACCCTGAGCACTGAACACACAGCACCCTGAGTACTGAGCTCCCCGAGCACTGAGCACCCAGCACCCTGAGCACTGAGGACCCAGCACCCTGAGTACTGAGCACCCAGCACCCTGAGCACTGAGCACCTAGCACCCTGAGTACTGAGCACCCAGCACCCTGAGCACTGAGCACCCAGCACCCTGAGTACTGAGCATCCAGCACCCTGAGCACTGAGCAGCCAGCACCCTGAGTACTGAGCACTGAGCACCCAGCACCCAGAGCACTGAGCACTCAGCACCCTGTGTACTGAGCACTGAGCACCCAGCACCCTGAGCACTGAGCACCCTGAGTACTGAGCACCCAGCACCCTGAGCACTGAGCACCCAGCACCCTGAGCACTGAGCACCCAGCACCCTGAGCACTGAGCACTGAGCACCCTGAGTACTGAGCACCGAGCACCCTGAGCACTGAGCACCGAGCACCTTGAGTACTGAGCACTGAGCACCCTGAGCACTGAGCACCCAGCACCCTGAGTACTGAGCACCCAGCACCCTGAGCACTGAGCACCCAGCACGCTGAGTACTGAGCACTGAGCACCGTGAGTACTGAGTACCGAGCACCCTGAGTACTGAGCACCCAGCACCCTGAGCACTGAGCACCCAGCACAACGAGTACTGAGCACCCAGCACCCTGATTACTGAGCACCAAGAACCCTGAGCACTGAGCACCGAGCACCCCGAGCACTGAGCACCCAGCACCCCGAGCACTGAGCACAGAGCACCCTGAGTACTAAGCACCCAGCACCCTGAGTACTGAGCACCCAGCACCCCGAGCACTGAGCACCCAGCACCCTGAGTACTGAGCACTCAGCACCCTGAGCACTGAGCACCCAGCACCCTGAATACTGAGCACCCAGCACCCTGAGTACTGAACACCAAGCACCCCGCGCACTGAGCACCCAGCATCCTGTGCACTGAGCAACGAGCACCCTGAGTACTGAGCACCCAGCACCCTGAGTACTGAGCACCCAGCACCCTGAGCACTGAGCACCCAGCACCCTGAGCACTGAGCACCCAGCACCCTGAGTACTGAGCACCCAGCACCGTGAGTACTGAACACCCAGCACCCTGAGCACTGAGCACTGAGCACCCAGCACCCTGAGCACTAAGCACTGAGCACCCAGCACCCTGAGCACTGAGCACCCAGCACCCCGAGCACTGAGCACCCAGCACCCTGAGCACCCAGCACCCTGAGCACTGAGCACCCTGAGCACTGAGCACTGAGCACCCAGCACCCTGTGTACTGAGCACCCAACACTCTGAGCACTGAGCACCCAGCACGCTGAGTACTGAGCCCTGAGCACCCAGCACCCTTAGTACTGAGCACCCAGCACCCCGAGCACTGAGCACCCAGCAACCTGTGTACTGAGCATCGAGCACCCCGAGCACTGAGCAACCAGCACCCTGAGTACTGAGCACCCAGCACCCTGAGCACTGAGCACCCAGCACCCTGAGCACTGAGCACCCAGCACCCAGAGCACTGAGCACTGAGCACCCTGAGTACTGAGCACTGAGCACCCTGAGCACTGAGCACTGAGCACCCTGAGTACTGAGCACTGAGCACCCTGAGTACTGAGCACCCAGCACCCTGAGTACTGAGCACCCAGCACCCTGAGAACTGAGCACCGAGCACCCTGAGCACTGAGCACCCAGCACCCTGAGCACTGAGCACCCAGCACCCCGAGCAGTGAGCACCCAGCACCCTGAGCCCTGAGCACCCGGAGTACTGAGCACTGAGCACCCTGAGTACTGAGCACCCAGCACCCTGAGTACTGAGCACCCAGCACCCTGAGTACTGAGCACCCAGCACCCTGAGCAATGAGCACCCTGAGTACTGAGCACCCAGCACCCTGAGCAATGAGCACCCAGCACCCTGAGTACTGAGCAACCAGCACCCTGAGCACTGAGCACCCAGCACCCTGAGTACTGAGCATCCAGCACCCTGAGCACTGAGCACCCAGCTCCCTGAGTACTGAGCACTGAGCACCCAGCACCCCGAGCACTGAGCACCCAGCACCCTGTGTACTGAGCACTGAGTACCCAGCACCCCGAGCACTGAGCACCCAGCACCCTGAGCACTGAGCACCCTGAGTACTGAGCACTGAGCACCCTGCACCCTGAGTACTGAGCACCCAGCACCCTGATCACTGAGCACCCTGAGTACTGAGCACCGAGCACCCTGACCACTGAGCACCCAGCACGCTGAGTCCTGAGCACTGAGCACCCTGAGCACTGAGCACCCAGCACCCTGACTACTGAGCACCGAGCACCCTGAGTACTGAGCACCCAGCACTCTGAGCACTGAGCACCCAGCACCCTGAGCACTGAGCACTGAGCACCCCGAGTACTGAGCACCGAGCACCCCGAGCACTGAGCACCCAGCACCCTGAGTACTGAGCACCCAGCACCCTGAGCACTGAGCACCCAGCACCCTGTGTCCTGAGCACCGAGCACCATGAGTACTGAGCACGCAGGACCCTGAGTACTGAGCACCCAGCACCCTGAGTACTGAGCACCCAGCATACTGAGCACCGAGGACGCAGCACCCTGAGTACTGAGCACCCAGCACCCTGAGCACTGAGCACCCAGCACCCTGAGTACTGAGCACTGAGCACCCCGAGTACTGAGCACCGAGCACCCCGAGCACTGAGCACCCAGCACACCGAGCACCGAGCACCCTGAGTACTGAGCACCCAGCACCCTGAGCACTGAGCACCCAGCACCCTGAGCACTGAGCACCCAGCACCCTGAGCACTGAGCACCCTGCACCCTGAGTACTGGGCACCGAGCACCCCGAGCACTGATCACCCAGCACCCTGAGCACTGAGCACCCTTAGTACTGAGCACTGAGCACCCTGAGTACTGAGCACTGAGCACCCTGAGTACTGAGCACCCAGCACCCTGAGTACTGAGCACCCAGCACTCTGAGCAATGATCACCCTGAGTACTGAGCACCCAGCACCTTGAGCACTGAGCACCGAGCACGCCGTGCACTGGGCACCCAGCACCCGGAGTACTGAGCACCCAGCACCCTGAGTACTAAGCACCGAGCACCCTGAGTACTGAGCACCCAGCACCCTGAGCACTGAACACACAGCACCCTGAGTACTGAGCACCCCGAGCACTGAGCACCCAGCACCCTGAGTACTGAGCACCCAGCACCCTGAGTACTGAGCACCAAGCACCCCGAGCACTGAGCACCCAGCAGACCGAGCACTGAGCACCCAGCACCCCGAGCACTGAGCACCCAGCACCCCGAGCACTGAGCACCCAGCACCCTGAGTACTGAGCACCCAGCACCCGAGTACTGAGCACCCAGCACAATGAGTACTGAGCACCCAGCACCCGAGTACTGAGCACCCAGCACAATGAGTACTGAGCACCCAGCTCCCCGAGCACTGAGCACCCAGCACCCTGAGTACTGAGCACCCAGCACCCCGAGCACTGAGCACCCAGCACCCTGAGCACTGAGCACCCAGCACCCTGAGCACTGAGCACCCAGCACCCCGAGCACTGAGCACCAAGCACCCTGAGTACTGAGCACTGAGCACCCAGCACCCCGAGCACTGAGCACTCAGCACCCTGAGTACTCAGCACTGAGCACCCAGCACCCCGAGCACTGAGCACCCAGCACCCTGAGCACTGAGCACCCAGCACCCGAGTACTGAGCACCCAGCACAATGAGTACTGAGCACCCAGCTCCCTGAGTACTGAGAACCCAGCACCCCGAGTACTGAGCACCCAGCACCCTGAGTACTGAGCACTCAGCACCCTGAGCACTGAGGACCCAGCACCCTGAGTACTGAGCACCGAGCACCCTGAGTACTGAGCACCCAGCACCCTGAGTACTGAGCACCCAGCACACTGAGTACTGAGCACCCAGCACCCTGAGCACTGATCACCCAGCACCCTGAGTACTGAGCACCGAGCACCCAGCACCCCGAGGACTGAGCACTCAGCACCCTGTGTACTGAGCACTGAGCACCCAGCACCCCGAGCACTGAGCACCGAGCACCCTGAGTACTGAGCACCCAGCACACCGAGTACTGAGCACCCAGCACCCTGAGTACTGAGCACCCAGCACCCCGAGCACAGAGCACCGAGCACACCGAGCACTGAGCACCCAGCACCCCGAGCACTGAGCACCCAGCACCCTGAGTACTGAGCACCCAGCACCCCGAGCACTGAGCACCCAGCACCCTGAGTACTGAGCACCGAGCACCCTGAGTACTGAGCACCCAGCACCCTGAGCACTGAGCACCCAGCACCCTGAGCACTGAGCACCCAGCACCCTGAGCACTGAGCACCCAGCACCCTGAGTACTGAGCACCCAATGTACTGAGCACTGAGCACCCTGAGCACTGAGCACCCAGCACCCTGAGTAATGAGCACCCAGCACCCTGAGTACTGAGCACCCAATGTACTGAGCACCGAGCACCCTGAGCACTGAGCACCCAGCACCCTGAGTACTGAGCACCCAGCACCCTGAGCACTGAGCACCCTGTGTACTGAGCACTGAGCACCCTGAGTACTGAGCAATGAGCACCCTGAGTACTGAGCACCCAGCACCCTGAGTACTGAGCACCCAGCAACCTGAGCACTGAGCACCCAGCACCCTGAGCACTGAGCACCCAGCACCCTGAGCACTGAGCACCCAGCACCCTGAGCACTGAGCACCCAGCACCCCGAGCACTGAGCACCCAGCACCCTGAGCACTGAGAACCCTGACTACTGAGCACTGAGCACCCTGAGTACTGAGCACTGAGCACCCTGAGTATTGAGCACCCAGCACCCTGAGTACTGAGCACCCAGGACCCGGAGCAATGAGCACCCTGAGTACTGAGCACCCAGCACCCTGAGCACTGAGCACCGAGCACCCCGAGCACTGAGCACCCAGCACCCTGAGTACTGAGCACCCAGTACCCTGAGCACTGAACACACAGCACCCTGAGTACTGAGCTCCCCGAGCACTGAGCACCCAGCACCCTGAGCACTGAGGACCCAGCACCCTGAGTACTGAGCACCCAGCACCCTGA
The DNA here is from genome assembly GCF_018167655.1 of Microtus oregoni. NCBI lineage: Eukaryota > Metazoa > Chordata > Mammalia > Rodentia > Cricetidae > Microtus > Microtus oregoni. The sequence continues at coordinate 8,623,121 of NW_024543811.1, read as the reverse complement.
GCACTGAGCACCCAGCACCCTGAGTACTGAGCACCCAGCACCCTGAGCACTGAGCACCCAGCACCCTGAGTACTGAGCATCCAGCACCCTGAGCACTGAGCAGCCAGCACCCTGAGTACTGAGCACTGAGCACCCAGCACCCAGAGCACTGAGCACTCAGCACCCTGTGTACTGAGCACTGAGCACCCAGCACCCTGAGCACTGAGCACCCTGAGTACTGAGCACCCAGCACCCTGAGCACTGAGCACCCAGCACCCCGAGCCCTGAGCACCCAGCACCCTGAGCACTGAGCACTGAGCACCCTGAGTACTGAGCACTGAGCACCCTGAGCACTGAGCACCGAGCACCCTGAGTACTGAGCACTGAGCACCCTGAGCACTGAGCACCCAGCACCCTGAGTACTGAGCACCCAGCACCCTGAGCACTGAGCACCCAGCACGCTGAGTACTGAGCACTGAGCACCGTGAGTACTGAGTACCGAGCACCCTGAGTACTGAGCACCCAGCACCCTGAGCACTGAGCACCCAGCACAACGAGTACTGAGCACCCAGCACCCTGATTACTGAGCACCAAGTACCCCGAGCACTGAGCACCGAGCACCCCGAGCACTGAGCACCCAGCACCGCGAGCACTGAGCACCCAGCACCCTGAGTACTAAGCACCCAGCACCCTGAGTACTGAGCACCCAGCACCCCGAGCACTGAGCACCCAGCACCCTGAGTACTGAGCACTCAGCACCCTGAGCACTGAGCACCCAGCACCCTGAGTACTGAGCACCCAGCACCCTGAGTACTGAACACCCAGCACCCCGCGCACTGAGCACCCAGCATCCTGAGCACTGAGCAACGAGCACCCTGAGTACTGAGCACCCAGCACCCTGAGTACTGAGCACCCAGCACCCTGAGCACTGAGCACCCAGCACCCTGAGCACTGAGCACCCAGCACCCTGAGTACTGAGCACCCAGCACCGTGAGTACTGAACACCCAGCAACCTGAGCACTGAGCACTGAGCACCCAGCACCCTGAGCACTAAGCACTGAGCACCCAGCACCCTGAGCACTGAGCACCCAGCACCCCGAGCACTGAGCACCCAGCACCCTGAGCACCCAGCACCCTGAGCACTGAGCACCCTGAGCACTGAGCACTGAGCACCCAGCACCCTGAGTACTGAGCACCCCGCACCCCGAGCACTGAGCACCCAGCAACCTGTGTACTGAGCATCGACCACCCCGAGCACTGAGCAACCAGCACCCTGAGTACTGAGCACCCAGCACCCTGAGCACTGAGCACCCAGCACCCTGAGCACTGAGCACCCAGCACCCAGAGCACTGAGCACTGAGCACCCTGAGTACTGAGCACTGAGCACCCTGAGCACTGAGCACTGAGCACCCTGAGTACTGAGCACTGAGCACTGAGCACCCTGAGCACTGAGCACCCAGCACCCCGAGCACTGAGCACCCAGCACCCCGAGCACTGAGCACCCAGCACCCCGAGCACTGGGCACCCAGCACCCCGAGCACTGAGCACCCAGCACCCCGAGCACTGAGCACCCAGCACCCCGAGCACTGAGCACCCAGCACCCCGAGCACCGAGCACCCTGAGTACTAAGCACCGAGCACCCTGAGCACTGAGAATCCAGCACCCTGAGCACTGAGCACCCAGCACCCTGAGTACTGAGCACCCAGCATACTGAGCACCGAGGACGCAGCACCCTGAGTACTGAGCACCCAGCACCCTGAGCACTGAGCACCCAGCACCCTGAGTACTGAGCACTGAGCACCCCGTGTACTGAGCACCGAGCACCCCGAGCACTGAGCACCCAGCACACCGAGCACCGAGCACCCTGAGTACTGAGCACCCAGCACCCTGAGCACTGAGCACCCAGCACCCTGAGCACTGAGCACCCAGCACCCTGAGCACTGAGCACCCTGCACCCTGAGTACTGGGCACTGAGCACCCCGAGCACTGATCACCCAGCACCCTGAGCACTGAGCACCCTTAGTACTGAGCACTGAGCACCCTGAGTACTGAGCACTGAGCACCCTGAGTACTGAGCACCCAGCACCCTGAGTACTGAGCACCCAGCACTCTGAGCAATGATCACCCTGAGTACTGAGCACCCAGCACCTTGAGCACTGAGCACCGAGCACGCCGTGCACTGGGCACCCAGCACCCGGAGTACTGAGCACCCAGCACCCTGAGTACTAAGCACCGAGCACCCTGAGTACTGAGCACCCAGCACCCTGAGCACTGAACACACAGCACCCTGAGTACTGAGCACCCCGAGCACTGAGCACCCAGCACCCTGAGTACTGAGCACCCAGCACCCTGAGTACTGAGCACCAAGCACCCCGAGCACTGAGCACCCAGCAGACTGAGCACTGAGCACCCAGCACCCCGAGCACTGAGCACCCAGCACCCCGAGCACTGAGCACCCAGCACCCTGAGTACTGAGCACCCAGCACCCGAGTACTGAGCACCCAGCACAATGAGTACTGAGCACCCAGCACCCGAGTACTGAGCACCCAGCACAATGAGTACTGAGCACCCAGCTCCCCGAGCACTGAGCACCCAGCACCCTGAGTACTGAGCACCCAGCACCCCGAGCACTGAGCACCCAGCACCCTGAGCACTGAGCACCCAGCACCCTGAGCACTGAGCACCCAGCACCCCGAGCACTGAGCACCAAGCACCCTGAGTACTGAGCACTGAGCACCCAGCACCCCGAGCACTGAGCACTCAGCACCCTGAGTACTCAGCACTGAGCACCCAGCACCCCGAGCACTGAGCACCCAGCACCCTGAGCACTGAGCACCCAGCACCCGAGTACTGAGCACCCAGCACAATGAGTACTGAGCACCCAGCTCCCTGAGTACTGAGCACCCAGCACCCCGAGTACTGAGCACCCAGCACCCTGAGTACTGAGCACTCAGCACCCTGAGCACTGAGGACCCAGCACCCTGAGTACTGAGCACCGAGCACCCTGAGTACTGAGCACCCAGCACCCTGAGTACTGAGCACCCAGCACACTGAGTACTGAGCACCCAGCACCCTGAGCACTGATCTCCCAGCACCCTGAGTACTGAGCACCGAGCACCCAGCACCCCGAGCACTGAGCACTCAGCACCCTGTGTACTGAGCACTGAGCACCCAGCACCCCGAGCACTGAGCACCGAGCACCCTGAGTACTGAGCACCCAGCACACCGAGTACTGAGCACCCAGCACCCTGAGTACTGAGCACCCAGCACCCCGAGCACAGAGCACCGAGCACACCGAGCACTGAGCACCCAGCACCCCGAGCACTGAGCACCCAGCACCCTGAGTACTGAGCACCCAGCACCCCGAGCACTGAGCACCCAGCGCCCTGAGTACTGAGCACCGAGCACCCTGAGTACTGAGCACCCAGCACCCTGAGCACTGAGCACCCAGCACCCTGAGCACTGAGCACCCAGCACCCTGAGCACTGAGCACACAGCACCCTGAGTACTGAGCACCCAATGTACTGAGCACTGAGCACCCTGAGCACTGAGCACCCAGCACCCTGAGTAATGAGCACCCAGCACCCTGAGTACTGAGCACCCAATGTACTGAGCACCGAGCACCCTGAGCACTGAGCACCCAGCACCCTGAGTACTGAGCACCCAGCACCCTGAGCACTGAGCACCCTGAGTACTGAGCACTGAGCACCCTGAGTACTGAGCAATGAGCACCCTGAGCACTGAGCACCCAGCACCCTGAGCACTGAGCACCCAGCACCCTGAGCACTGAGCACCCAGCACCCCGAGCACTGAGCACCCAGCACCCTGAGCACTGAGAACCCTGAGTACTGAGCACTGAGCACCCTGAGTACTGAGCACTGAGCACCCTGAGTATTGAGCACCCAGCACCCTGAGTACTGAGCACCCAGGACCCGGAGCAATGAGCACCCTGAGTACTGAGCACCCAGCACCTTGAGCACTGAGCACCGAGCACCCCGAGCACTGAGCACCCAGCACCCGGAGTACTGAGCACCCAGCACCCTGAGTACTAAGCACCGAGCACCCTGAGTACTGAGCACCCAGTACCCTGAGCACTGAACACACAGCACCCTGAGTACTGAGCTCCCCGAGCACTGAGCACCCAGCACCCTGAGCACTGAGGACCCAGCACCCTGAGTACTGAGCACCCAGCACCCTGAGCACTGAGCACCCAGCACCCTGAGTACTGAGCACCCAGCACCCTGAGCACTGAGCACCCAGCACCCTGAGTACTGAGCATCCAGCACCCTGAGCACGGAGCAGCCAGCACCCTGAGTACTGAGCACTGAGCACCCAGCACCCAGAGCACTGAGCACTCAGCACCCTGTGTACTGAGCACTGAGCACCCAGCACCCTGAGCACTGAGCACCCTGAGTACTGAGCACCCAGCACCCTGAGCACTGAGCACCCAGCACCCCGAGCCCTGAGCACCCAGCACCCTGAGCACTGAGCACTGAGCACCCTGAGTACTGAGCACTGAGCACCCTGAGCACTGAGCACCGAGCACCCTGAGTACTGAGCACTGAGCACCCTGAGCACTGAGCACCCAGCACCCTGAGTACTGAGCACCCAGCACCCTGAGCACTGAGCACCCAGCACGCTGAGTACTGAGCACTGAGCACCGTGAGTACTGAGTACCGAGCACCCTGAGTACTGAGCACCCAGCACCCTGAGCACTGAGCACCCAGCACAACGAGTACTGTGCACCCAGCACCCTGATTACTGAGCACCAAGCACTCCGAGCACTGAGCACCGAGCACCCCGAGCACTGAGCACCCAGCACCCCGAGCACTGAGCACCCAGCACCCTGAGTACTAAGCACCCAGCACCCTGAGTACTGAGCACCCAGCACCCCGAGCACTGAGCACCCAGCACCCTGAGTACTGAGCACTCAGCACCCTGAGCACTGAGCACCCAGCACCCTGAGTACTGAGCACCCAGCACCCTGAGTACTGAACACCCAGCACCCCGCGCACTGAGCACCCAGCATCCTGAGCACTGAGCAACGAGCACCCTGAGTACTGAGCACCCAGCACCCTGAGTACTGAGCACCCAGCACCCTGAGCACTGAGCACCCAGCACCCTGAGCACTGAGCACCCAGCACCCTGAGTACTGAGCACCCAGCACCGTGAGTACTGAACACCCAGCAACCTGAGCACTGAGCACTGAGCACCCAGCACCCTGAGCACTAAGCACTGAGCACCCAGCACCCTGAGCACTGAGCACCCAGCACCCCGAGCACTGAGCACCCAGCACCCTGAGCACCCAGCACCCTGAGCACTGAGCACCCTGAGCACTGAGCACTGAGCACCCAGCACCCTGAGTACTGAGCACCCAACACTCTGAGCACTGAGCACCCAGCACGCTGAGTACTGAACCCTGAGCACCCAGCACCCTGAGTACTGAGCACCCAGCACCCCGAGCACTGAGCACCCAGCAACCTGTGTACTGAGCATCGAGCACCACGAGCACTGAGCAACCAGCACCCTGAGTACTGAGCACCCAGCACCCTGAGCACTGAGCACCCAGCACCCTGAGCACTGAGCACCCAGCACCCAGAGCACTGAGCACTGAGCACCCTGAGTACTGAGCACTGAGCACCCTGAGCACTGAGCACTGAGCACCCTGAGTACTGAGCACTGAGCACTGAGCACCCTGAGCACTGAGCACCCAGCACCCCGAGCACTGAGCACCCAGCACCCCGAGCACTGAGCACCCAGCACCCCGAGCACTGAGCACCCAGCACCCCGAGCACTGAGCACCCAGCACCCCGAGCACTGAGCACCCAGCACCCCGAGCACTGAGCACCCAGCACCCCGAGCACCGAGCACCCTGAGTACTAAGAACCGAGCACCCTGAGCACTGAGCATCCAGCACCCTGAGCACTGAGCACCCAGCACCCTGAGTACTGAGCACCCAGCACCCCGAGCACTGAGCACCCAGGACCCTGAGTACTGAGCACCCAGCACCCTGATCACTGAGCATCGAGCACCCTGATCACTGAGCACCCAGCAACCTGAGGACTGAGCACCCAGCACCCCGAGCACTGAGCTCCCAGCACCCTGAGCACTGAGCACCCTGAGTACTGAGCACTGAGCACCCTGAGTACTGAGCACTGAGCACCCTGAGTACTGAGCACCCAGCACCCTGAGTACTGAGCCCCAGCACCCTGAGAACTGAGCACCGAGCACCCTGAGCACTGAGCACCCAGCACCCTGAGCACTGAGCACCCATCACCCCGAGCAGTGAGCATCCAGCACCCTGAGCCCTGAGCACCCTGAGTACTGAGCACTGAGCACCCTGAGTACTGAGCACCCAGCACCCTGAGTACTGAGCACCCAGCACCCTGAGTACTGAGCACCCAGCACCCTGAGCAATGAGCACCCTGAGTACTGAGCACCCAGCACCCTGAGCAATGAGCACCCAGCACACTGAGTACTGAGCAACCAGCACCCTGAGCACTGAGCACCCAGCACCCTGAGTACTGAGCATCCAGCACCCTGAGCACTGAGCACCCAGCTCCCGGAGTACTGAGAACTGAGCACCCAGCACCCCGAGCACTGAGCACCCAGCACCCTGTGTACTGAGCACTGAGTACCCAGCACACCGAGCACTGAGCACCCAGCACCCTGAGCACTGAGGACCCTGAGTACTGAGCACTGAGCACCCAGCACCCCGAGCACTGAGCACCGAGCTCCCTGAGTACTGAGCACCCAGCACACCGAGTACTGAGCACCCAGCACCCTGAGTACTGAGCACCCAGCACCCCGAGAACTGAGCACCGAGCACCACGAGCACTGAGCACCCAGCACCCCGAGCACTGAGCACCCAGCACCCTGAGTACTGAGCACCGAGCACCCTGAGTACTGAGCACCCAGCACCCTGAGCACTGAGCACCCAGCACCCTGAGCACTGAGCACCCAGCACCCTGAGCACTGAGCACCCAGCACCCTGAGCACTGAGCACCCAGCACGCTGAGTACTGAGCACTGAGAACCGTGAGTACTGAGTACCGAGCCCCCTGAGTACTGAGCACCCAGCACCCTGAGCACTGAGCACCCAGCACAACGAGTACTGAGCACCCAGCACCCTGAGTACTGAGCACCAAGCACCCCGAGCACTGAGCACCGAGCACCCCGAGCACTGAGCACCCAGCACCCCGAGCACTGAGCACCCAGCACCCTGAGTACTAAGCACCCAGCACCCTGAGTACTGAGGACCCAGCACCCTGAATACTGAGCACCCAGCACCCTGAGCACTGAGCACCCAGCACCCTGAGTACTGAGCACCCAGCACCCTGAGCACTGAGGACCCAGCACCCTGAATACTGAGCACCCAGCACCCTGAGCACTGAGCACCCAGCACCCTGAGTACTGAGCACGAGGCACCCTGAGCACTGAGCACCCAGCACCCTAAGTACTGAGCATCCAGCACCCCGAGCACTGAGCACCCAGCACCCTGAGTACTGAGCACTGAGCACCCAGCACCCCGAGCACTGAGCACCGAGCACCCTGAGTACTGAGCACTGAGCACCCAGCACCCCGAGCACTGAGCACTCAGCACCCTGTGTACTGAGCACTGAGCACCCAGCACCCCGAGCACTGAGCACCGAGCACCCTGAGTACTGAGCACCCAGCACACCGAGTACTGAGCACCCAGCACCCTGAGTACTGAGCACCCAGCACCCCGAGCACTGAGCACCGAGCACCCCGAGCACTGAGCACCCAGCACCCCGAGCACTGAGCACCCAGCACCCTGAGTACTGAGCACCCAGCACCGCGAGCACTGAGCACCCAGCACCCTGAGTCCTGAGCACCGAGCACCCTGAGTACTGAGCACCCAGCACCCTGAGCACTGAGCACCCAGCACCCTGAGCACTGAGCACCCAGCACCCTGAGCACTGAGCACCCAGCACCCTGAGTACTGAGCACCCAATGTACTGAGCACTGAGCACCCTGAGCACTGAGCACCCAGCACCCTGAGTATTGAGCACCCAGCACCCTGAGTACTGAGCACCCAATGTACTGAGCACCGAGCACCCTGAGCACTGAGCACCCAGCACCCTGAGTACTGAGCACCCAGCACCCTGAGTACTGAGCAATGAGCACCCTGCGTACTGAGCACCCAGCACCCTGAGTACTGAGCACCCAGCAACATGAGCACTGAGCACCCAGCACCCTGAGCACTGAGCACCCAGCACCCTGAGCACTGAGCACCCAGCACCCTGAGCACTGAGCACCCAGCACCCCGAGCACTGAGCACCCAGCAGCCTGAGCACTGAGAACCCTGAGTACTGAGCACTGAGCACCCTGAGTACTGAGCACTGAGCACCCTGAGTATTGAGCACCCAGCACCCTGTGTCCTGTGCACCCAGGACCCGGAGCAATGAGCACCCTGAGTACTGAGCACCCAGCACCCTGAGCACTGAGCACCGAGCACCCCGAGCACTGAGCACCCAGCACCCGGAGTACTGAGCACCTAGCACCCTGAGTACTAAGCACCGAGCACCCTGAGTACTGAGCACCCAGTACCCTGAGCACTGAACACACAGCACGCTGAATACTGAGCTCCCCGAGCACTGAGCACCCAGCACCCTGAGCACTGAGGACCCAGCACCCTGAGTACTGAGCACCCAGCACCCTGAGCACTGAGCACCTAGCACCCTGAGTATTGAGCACCCAGCACCCTGAGCACTGAGCACCCAGCACCCTGAGTACTGAGCATCCAGCACCCTGAGCACTGAGCAGCCAGCACCCTGAGTACTGAGCACTGAGCACCCAGCACCCAGAGCACTGAGCACTCAGCACCCTGTGTACTGAGCACTGAGCACCCAGCACCCTGAGCACTGAGCACCCTGAGTACTGAGCACCCAGCACCCTGAGCACTGAGCACCCAGCACCCCGAGCACTGAGCACCCAGCACCCTGAGCACTGAGCACTGAGCACCCTGAGTACTGAGCACTGAGCACCCTGAGCACTGAGCACCGAGCACCTTGAGTACTGAGCACTGAGCACCCTGAGCACTGAGCACCCAGCACCCTGAGTACTGAGCACCCAGCACCCTGAGCACTGAGCACCCAGCACGCTGAGTACTGAGCACTGAGCACCGTGAGTACTGAGTACCGAGCACCCTGAGTACTGAGCACCCAGCACCCTGAGCACTGAGCACCCAGCACAACGAGTACTGAGCACCCAGCACCCTGATTACTGAGCACCAAGAACCCCGAGCACTGAGCACCGAGCACCCCGAGCACTGAGCACCCAGCACCCCGAGCACTGAGCACCCAGCACCCTGAGTACTAAGCACCCAGCACCCTGAGTACTGAGCACCCAGCACCCCGAGCACTGAGCACCCAGCACCCTGGGTACTGAGCACTCAGCACCCTGAGCACTGAGCACCCAGCACCCTGAGTACTGAGCACCCAGCACCCTGAGTACTGAACACCCAGCACCCCGCGCACTGAGCACCCAGCATCCTGAGCACTGAGCAACGAGCACCCTGAGTACTGAGCACCCAGCACCCTGAGTACTGAGCACCCAGCACCCTGAGCACTGAGCACCCAGCACCCTGAGCACTGAGCACCCAGCACCCTGAGTACTGAGCACCCAGCACCGTGAGTACTGAACACCCAGCACCCTGAGCACTGAGCACTGAGCACCCAGCACCCTGAGCACTAAGCACTGAGCACCCAGCACCCTGAGCACTGAGCACCCAGCACCCCGAGCACTGAGCACCCAGCACCCTGAGTACTGAGCACCCAGCACCCGAGTACTGAGCACCCAGCACAATGAGTACTGAGCACCCAGCACCCGAGTACTGAGCACCCAGCACAATGAGTACTGAGCACCCAGCTCCCCGAGCACTGAGCACCCAGCACCCTGAGTACTGAGCACCCAGCACCCCGAGCACTGAGCACCCAGCACCCTGAGCACTGAGCACCCAGCACCCTGAGCACTGAGCACCCAGCACCCCGAGCACTGAGCACCAAGCACCCTGAGTACTGAGCACTGAGCACCCAGCACCCCGAGCACTGAGCACTCAGCACCCTGAGTACTCAGCACTGAGCACCCAGCACCCCGAGCACTGAGCACCCAGCACCCTGAGCACTGAGCACCCAGCACCCGAGTACTGAGCACCCAGCACAATGAGTACTGAGCACCCAGCTCCCTGAGTACTGAGCACCCAGCACCCCGAGTACTGAGCACCCAGCACCCTGAGTACTGAGCACTCAGCACCCTGAGCACTGAGGACCCAGCACCCTGAGTACTGAGCACCGAGCACCCTGAGTACTGAGCACCCAGCACCCTGAGTACTGAGCACCCAGCACACTGAGTACTGAGCACCCAGCACCCTGAGCACTGATCACTCAGCACCCTGAGTACTGAGCACCGAGCACCCAGCACCCCGAGCACTGAACACTCAGCACCCTGTGTACTGAGCACTGAGCACCCAGCACCCCGAGCACTGAGCACCGAGCACCCTGAGTACTGAGCACCCAGCACACCGAGTACTGAGCACCCAGCACCCTGAGTACTGAGCACCCAGCACCCCGAGCACAGAGCACCGAGCACACCGAGCACTGAGCACCCAGCACCCCGAGCACTGAGCACCCAGCACCCTGAGTACTGAGCACCCAGCACCCCGAGCACTGAGCACCCAGCACCCTGAGTACTGAGCACCGAGCACCCTGAGTACTGAGCACCCAGCACCCTGAGCACTGAGCACCCAGCACCCTGAGCACTGAGCACCCAGCACCCTGAGCACTGAGCACACAGCACCCTGAGTACTGAGCACCCAATGTACTGAGCACTGAGCACCCTGAGCACTGAGCACCCAGCACCCTGAGTAATGAGCACCCAGCACCCTGAGTACTGAGCACCCAATGTACTGAGCACCGAGCACACTGAGCACTGAGCACCCAGCACCCTGAGTACTGAGCACCCAGCACCCTGAGCACTGAGCACCCTGAGTACTGAGCACTGAGCACCCTGAGTACTGAGCAATGAGCACCCTGAGCACTGAGCACCCAGCACCCTGAGCACTGAGCACCCAGCACCCTGAGCACTGAGCACCCAGCACCCCGAGCACTGAGCACCCAGCACCCTGAGCACTGAGAACCCTGAGTACTGAGCACTGAGCACCCTGAGTACTGAGCACTGAGCACTCTGAGTATTGAGCACCCAGCACCCTGAGTACTGAGCACCCAGGACCCAGAGCAATGAGCACCCGGAGTACTGAGCACCCAGCACCCTGAGTATTAAGCACCGAGCACCCTGAGTACTGAGCACCCAGTACCCTGAGCACTGAACACACAGCACCCTGAGTACTGAGCTCCCCGAGCACTGAGCACCCAGCACCCTGAGCACTGAGGACCCAGCACCCTGAGTACTGAGCACCCAGCACCCTGAGCACTGAGCACCCAGCACCCTGAGTACTGAGCACCCAGCACCCTGAGCACTGAGCACCCAGCACCCTGAGTACTGAGCACTCAGCACCCTGAGCACTGAGCACCCAGCACCCTGAGTACTGAGCACCCAGCACCCCGAGCACTGAGCACCCAGCACCCTGATTACTGAGCACCAAGCACCCCGAGCACTGAGCACCGAGCACCCCGAGCACTGAGCACCCAGCACCCCGAGCACTGAGCACCCAGCACCCTGAGTACTAAGCACCCAGCACCCTGAGTACTGAGCACCCAGCACCCCGAGCACTGAGCACCCAGCACCCTGAGTACTGAGCACTCAGCACCCTGAGCACTGAGCACCCAGCACCCTGAGTACTGAGCACCCAGCACCCTGAGTACTGAACACCCAGCACCCCGCGCACTGAGCACCCAGCATCCTGAGCACTGAGCAACGAGCACCCTGAGTACTGAGCACCCAGCACCCTGAGTACTGAGCACCCAGCACCCTGAGCACTGAGCACCCAGCACCCTGAGCACTGAGCACCCAGCACCCTGAGTACTGAGCACCCAGCACCGTGAGTACTGAACACCCAGCAACCTGAGCACTGAGCACTGAGCACCCAGCACCCTGAGCACTAAGCACTGAGCACCCAGCACCCTGAGCACTGAGCACCCAGCACCCCGAGCACTGAGCACCCAGCACCCTGAGCACCCAGCACCCTGAGCACTGAGCACCCTGAGCACTGAGCACTGAGCACCCAGCACCCTGAGTACTGAGCACCCAACACTCTGAGCACTGAGCACCCAGCACGCTGAGTACTGAACCCTGAGCACCCAGCACCCTGAGTACTGAGCACCCAGCACCCCGAGCACTGAGCACCCAGCAACCTGTGTACTGAGCATCGAGCACCCCGAGCACTGAGCAACCAGCACCCTGAGTACTGAGCACCCAGCACCCTGAGCACTGAGCACCCAGCACCCTGAGCACTGAGCACCCAGCACCCAGAGCACTGAGCACTGAGCACCCTGAGTACTGAGCACTGAGCACCCTGAGCACTGAGCACTGAGCACCCTGAGTACTGAGCACTGAGCACTGAGCACCCTGAGCACTGAGCACCCAGCACCCCGAGCACTGAGCACCCAGCACCCCGAGCACTGAGCACCCAGCACCCCGAGCACTGAGCACCCAGCACCCCGAGCACTGAGCACCCAGCACCCCGAGCACTGAGCACCCAGCACCCCGAGCACTGAGCACTCAGCACCCCGAGCACCGAGCACCCTGAGTACTAAGCACCGAGCACCCTGAGCACTGAGCATCCAGCACCCTGAGCACTGAGCACCCAGCACCCTGAGTACTGAGCACCCAGCACCCCGAGCACTGAGCACCCAGGACCCTGAGTACTGAGCACCCAGCACCCTGATCACTGAGCATCGAGCACCCTGATCACTGAGCACCCAGCAACCTGAGGACTGAGCACCCAGCACCCCGAGCACTGAGCTCCCAGCACCCTGAGCACTGAGCACCCTGAGTACTGAGCACTGAGCACCCTGAGTACTGAGCACTGAGCACCCTGAGTACTGAGCACCCAGCACCCTGAGTACTGAGCCCCAGCACCCTGAGAACTGAGCACCGAGCACCCTGAGCACTGAGCACCCAGCACCCTGAGCACTGAGCACCCAGCACCCCGAGCAGTGAGCACCCAGCACCCTGAGCCCTGAGCACCCTGAGTACTGAGCACTGAGCACCCTGAGTACTGAGCACCCAGCACCCTGAGTACTGAGCACCCAGCACCCTGAGTACTGAGCACCCAGCACCCTGAGCAATGAGCACCCTGAGTACTGAGCACCCAGCACCCTGAGCAATGAGCACACAGCACACTGAGTACTGAGCAACCAGCACCCTGAGCACTGAGCACCCAGCACCCTGAGTACTGAGCATCCAGCACCCTGAGCACTGAGCACCCAGCTCCCTGAGTACTGAGCACTGAGCACCCAGCACCCCGAGCACTGAGCACCCAGCACCCTGTGTACTGAGCACTGAGTACCCAGCACACCGAGCACTGAGCACCCAGCACCCTGAGCACTGAGCACCCTGAGTACTGAGCACTGAGCACCCAGCACCCCGAGCACTGAGCACCGAGCTCCCTGAGTACTGAGCACCCAGCACACCGAGTACTGAGCACCCAGCACCCTGAGTACTGAGCACCCAGCACCCCGAGAACTGAGCACCGAGCACCACGAGCACTGAGCACCCAGCACCCCGAGCACTGAGCACCCAGCACCCTGAGTACTGAGCACCGAGCACCCTGAGTACTGAGCACCCAGCACCCTGAGCACTGAGCACCCAGCACCCTGAGCACTGAGCACCCAGCACCCTGAGCACTGAGCACCCAGCACCCTGAGCACTGAGCACCCAGCACGCTGAGTACTGAGCACTGAGAACCGTGAGTACTGAGTACCGAGCACCCTGAGTACTGAGCACCCAGCACCCTGAGCACTGAGCACCCAGCACAACGAGTACTGAGCACCCAGCACCCTGAGTACTGAGCACCAAGCACCCCGAGCACTGAGCACCGAGCACCCCGAGCACTGAGCACCCAGCACCCCGAGCACTGAGCACCCAGCACCCTGAGTACTAAGCACCCAGCACCCCGAGTACTGAGCACCGAGCACCCCGAGCACTGAGCACCCAGCACCCCGAGAACTGAGCACCCAGCACCCTGAGCACTGAGCACCCAGCACCCCGAGTACTGAGCACCCAGCACCCTGAGTACTGAGCACTCAGCACCCTGAGCACTGAGCACCCAGCACCCTGAGTACTGAGCAACCAGCACCCTGAGTACTGAACACCAAGCACCCTGAGTACTGAGCACCCAGCACCCCGAGTACTGAGCACTGAGCACTATGAGTACTGAGCACCCAGCACCCTGCGAACTGAGCACCCAGTACCCTGAGCACTGAACACACAGAACCCTGAGTACTGAGCACCCCGAGCACTGAGCACCCAGCACCCTGAGCACTGAGGACCCAGCACCCTGAGTACTGAGCACCCAGCACCCTGAGCACTGAGCACCCAGCACCCTGAGTACTGAGCACGAGGCACCCTGAGCACTGAGCACCCAGCACCCTAAGTACTGAGCATCCAGCACCCCGAGCACTGAGCACCCAGCACCCTGAGTACTGAGCACTGAGCACCCAGCACCCCGAGCACTGAGCACCGAGCACCCTGAGTACTGAGCACTGAGCACCCAGCACCCCGAGCACTGAGCACTCAGCACCCTGTGTACTGAGCACTGAGCACCCAGCACCCCGAGCACTGAGCACCGAGCACCCTGAGTACTGAGCACCCAGCACACCGAGTACTGAGCACCCAGCACCCTGAGTACTGAGCACCCAGCACCCCGAGCACTGAGCACCGAGCACCCCGAGCACTGAGCACCCAGCACCCCGAGCACTGAGCACCCAGCACCCTGAGTACTGAGCACCCAGCACCGCGAGCACTGAGCACCCAGCACCCTGAGTCCTGAGCACCGAGCACCCTGAGTACTGAGCACCCAGCACCCTGAGCACTGAGCACCCAGCACCCTGAGCACTGAGCACCCAGCACCCTGAGCACTGAGCACCCAGCACCCTGAGTACTGAGCACCCAATGTACTGAGCACTGAGCACCCTGAGCACTGAGCACCCAGCACCCTGAGTATTGAGCACCCAGCACCCTGAGTACTGAGCACCCAATGTACTGAGCACCGAGCACCCTGAGCACTGAGCACCCAGCACCCTGAGTACTGAGCAGCCAGCACCCTGAGTACTGAGCAATGAGCACCCTGAGTACTGAGCACCCAGCACCCTGAGTACTGAGCACCCAGCAACATGAGCACTGAGCACAAAGCACCCTGAGCACTGAGCACCCAGCACCCTGAGCACTGAGCACCCAGCACCCTGAGCACTGAGCACCCAGCACCCCGAGCACTGAGCACCCAGCAGCCTGAGCACTGAGAACCCTGAGTACTGAGCACTGAGCACCCTGAGTACTGAGCACTGAGCACCCTGAGTATTGAGCACCCAGCACCCTGTGTACTGTGCACCCAGGACCCGGAGCAATGAGCACCCTGAGTACTGAGCACCCAGCACCCTGAGCACTGAGCACCGAGCACCCCGAGCACTGAGCACCCAGCACCCGGAGTACTGAGCACCTAGCACCCTGAGTACTAAGCACCGAGCACCCTGAGTACTGAGCACCCAGTACCCTGAGCACTGAACACACAGCACCCTGAGTACTGAGCTCCCCGAGCACTGAGCACCCAGCACCCTGAGCACTGAGGACCCAGCACCCTGAGTACTGAGCACCCAGCACCCTGAGCACTGAGCACCTAGCACCCTGAGTACTGAGCACCCAGCACCCTGAGCACTGAGCACCCAGCACCCTGAGTACTGAGCATCCAGCACCCTGAGCACTGAGCAGCCAGCACCCTGAGTACTGAGCACTGAGCACCCAGCACCCAGAGCACTGAGCACTCAGCACCCTGTGTACTGAGCACTGAGCACCCAGCACCCTGAGCACTGAGCACCCTGAGTACTGAGCACCCAGCACCCTGAGCACTGAGCACCCAGCACCCCGAGCACTGAGCACCCAGCACCCTGAGCACTGAGCACTGAGCACCCTGAGTACTGAGCACTGAGCACCCTGAGCACTGAGCACCGAGCACCTTGAGTACTGAGCACTGAGCACCCTGAGCACTGAGCACCCAGCACCCTGAGTACTGAGCACCCAGCACCCTGAGCACTGAGCACCCAGCACCCTGAGTACTAAGCACCCAGCACCCTGAGTACTGAGCACCCAGCACCCCGAGCACTGAGCACCCAGCACCCTGAGTACTGAGCACTCAGCACCCTGAGCACTGAGCACCCAGCACCCTGAGTACTGAGCACCCAGCACCCTGAGTACTGAACACCCAGCACCCCGCGCACTGAGCACCCAGCATCCTGAGCACTGAGCAACGAGCACCCTGAGTACTGAGCACCCAGCACCCTGAGTACTGAGCACCCAGCACCCTGAGCACTGAGCACCCAGCACCCTGAGCACTGAGCATCCAGCACCCTGAGCACTGAGCACCCAGCACCCTGAGTACTGAGCACCCAGCACCCCGAGCACTGAGCACCCAGCACCCTGAGTACTGAGCACCCAGCACCCTGATCACTGAGCATCGAGCACAATGATCACTGAGCACCCAGCAACCTGAGGACTGAGCACCCAGCACCCCGAGCACTGAGCTCCCAGCACCCTGAGCACTGAGAACCCTGAGTACTGAGCACTGAGCACCCTGAGTACTGAGCACTGAGCACCCTGAGTACTGAGCACCCAGCACCCTGAGTACTGAGCACCCAGCACCCTGAGAACTGAGCACCGAGCACCCTGAGCACTGAGCACCCAGCACCCTGAGCACTGAGCACCCAGCACCCCGAGCAGTGAGCACCCAGCACCCTGAGCCCTGAGCACCCGGAGTACTGAGCACTGAGCACCCTGAGTACTGAGCACCCAGCACCCTGAGTACTGAGCACCCAGCACCCTGAGTACTGAGCACCCAGCACCCTGAGCAATGAGCACCCTGAGTACTGAGCACCCAGCACCCTGAGCAATGAGCACCCAGCACCCTGAGTACTGAGCAACCAGCACCCTGAGCACTGAGCACCCAGCACCCTGAGTACTGAGCATCCAGCACCCTGAGCACTGAGCACCCAGCTCCCTGAGTACTGAGCACTGAGCACCCAGCACCCCGAGCACTGAGCACCCAGCACCCTGTGTACTGAGCACTGAGTACCCAGCACCCCGAGCACTGAGCACCCAGCACCCTGAGCACTGAGCACCCTGAGTACTGAGCACTGAGCACCCTGCACCCTGAGTACTGAGCACCCAGCACCCTGATCACTGAGCACCCTGAGTACTGAGCACCGAGCACCCTGACCACTGAGCACCCAGCACGCTGAGTACTGAGCACTGAGCACCCTGAGCACTGAGCACCCAGCACCCTGAGTACTGAGCACCGAGCACCCTGAGTACTGAGCACCCAGCACTCTGAGCACTGAGCACCCAGCACCCTGAGCACTGAGCACTGAGCACCCCGAGTACTGAGCACCCAGCACCCCGAGCACTGAGCACCCAGCACCCTGAGTACTGAGCACCCAGCACCCTGAGCACTGAGCACCCAGCACCCTGAGTCCTGAGCACCGAGCACCATGAGTACTGAGCACGCAGGACCCTGAGTACTGAGCACCCAGCACCCTGAGTACTGAGCACCCAGCATACTGAGCACCGAGGACGCAGCACCCTGAGTACTGAGCACCCAGCACCCTGAGCACTGAGCACCCAGCACCCTGAGTACTGAGCACTGAGCACCCCGAGTACTGAGCAACGAGCACCGCGAGCACTGAGCACCCAGCACACCGAGCACCGAGCACCCTGAGTACTGAGCACCCAGCACCCTGAGCACTGAGCACCCAGCACCCTGAGCACTGACCACCCAGCACCCTGAGCACTGAGCTCCCAGCACCCTGAGCACTGAGCACCCTGAGTACTGAGCACTGAGCACCCTGAGTACTGAGCACTGAGCACCCTGAGTACTGAGCACCCAGCACCCTGAGTACTGAGCCCCAGCACCCTGAGAACTGAGCACCGAGCACCCTGAGCACTGAGCACCCAGCACCCTGAGCACTGAGCACCCAGCACCACGAGCAGTGAGCACCCAGCACCCTGAGCCCTGAGCACCCTGAGTACTGAGCACTGAGCACCCTGAGTACTGAGCACTGAGCACCCTGAGTACTGAGCACTGAGCACTGAGCACCCTGAGCACTGAGCACCCAGCACCCCGAGCACTGAGCACCCAGCACCCCGAGCACTGAGCACCCAGCACCCCGAGCACTGAGCACCCAGCACCCCGAGCACTGAGCACCCAGCACCCCGAGCACTGAGCACCCAGCACCCCGAGCACTGAGCACCCAGCACCCCGAGCACCGAGCACCCTGAGTACTAAGCACCGAGCACCCTGAGCACTGAGCATCCAGCACCCTGAGCACTGAGCACCCAGCACCCTGAGTACTGAGCACCCAGCACCCCGAGCACTGAGCACCCAGGACCCTGAGTACTGAGCACCCAGCACCCTGATCACTGAGCATCGAGCACCCTGATCACTGAGCACCCAGCAACCTGAGGACTGAGCACCCAGCACCCCGAGCACTGAGCTCCCAGCACCCTGAGCACTGAGCACCCTGAGTACTGAGCACTGAGCACCCTGAGTACTGAGCACTGAGCACCCTGAGTACTGAGCACCCAGCAACCTGAGTACTGAGCCCCAGCACCCTGAGAACAGAGCACCGAGCACCCTGAGCACTGAGCACCCAGCACCCTGAGCACTGAGCACCCAGCACCACGAGCAGTGAGCACCCAGCACCCTGAGCCCTGAGCACCCTGAGTACTGAGCACTGAGCACCCTGAGTACTGAGCACCCAGCACCCTGAGTACTGAGCACCCAGCACCCTGAGTACTGAGCACCCAGCACCCTGAGCAATGAGCACCCTGAGTACTGAGCACCCAGCACCCTAAGCAATGAGCACCCAGCACCCTGAGTACTGAGCAACCAGCACCCTGAGCACTGAGCACCCAGCACCCTGAGTACTGAGCATCCAGCACCCTGAGCACTGAACACCCAGCTCCCTGAGTACTGAGCACTGAGCACCCAGCACCCCGAGCAGTGAGCACCCAGCACCCTGTGTACTGAGCACTGAGCACCGAGCACCCTGAGTACTGAGCACCCAGCACACCGAGTACTGAGCACCCAGCACCCTGAGTACTGAGCACCCAGCACCCCGAGAACTGAGCACCGAGCACCACGAGCACTGAGCACCCAGCACCCCGAGCACTGAGCACCCAGCACCCTGAGTACTGAGCACCGAGCACCCTGAGTACTGAGCACCCAGCACCCTGAGCACTGAGCACCCAGCACCCTGAGCACTGAGCACCCAGCACCCTGAGCACTGAGCACCCAGCACCCTGAGTACTGAGCACCCAATGTACTGAGCACTGAGCACCCTGAGCACTGAGCACCCAGCACCCTGAGTAATGAGCACCCAGCACCCTGAGTACTGAGCACCCTGAGTACTGAGCACTGAGCACCCTGAGCACTGAGCACCGAGCACCCTGAGTACTGAGCACTGAGCACCCTGAGCACTGAGCACCCAGCACCCTGAGTACTGAGCACCCAGCACCCTGAGCACTGAGCACCCAGCACGCTGAGTACTGAGCACTGAGCACCATGAGTACTGAGTACCGAGCACCCTGAGTACTGAGCACCCAGCACCCTGAGCACTGAGCACCCAGCACAACGAGTACTGAGCACCCAGCACCCTGATTACTGAGCACCAAGCACCCCGAGCACTGAGCACCGAGCACCCCGAGCACTGAGCACCCAGCACCCCGAGCACTGAGCACCCAGCACCCTGAGTACTAAGCACCCAGCACCCTGAGTACTGAGCACCCAGCACCCCGAGCACTGAGCACACAGCACCCTGAGTACTGAGCACTCAGCACCCTGAGCACTGAGCACCCAGCACCCTGAGTACTGAGCACCCAGCACCCTGAGTACTGAACACCCAGCACCCCGCGCACTGAGCACCCAGCATCCTGAGCACTGAGCAACGAGCACCCTGAGTACTGAGCACCCAGCACCCTGAGTACTGAGCACCCAGCACCCTGAGCACTGAGCACCCAGCACCCTGAGCACTGAGCACCCAGCACCCTGAGTACTGAGCACCCAGCACCGTGAGTACTGAACACCCAGCAACCTGAGCACTGAGCACTGAGCACCCAGCACCCTGAGCACTAAGCACTGAGCACCCAGCACCCTGAGCACTGAGCACCCAGCACCCCGAGCACTGAGCACCCAGCACCCTGAGCACCCAGCACCCTGAGCATTGAGCACCCTGAGCACTGAGCACTGAGCACCCAGCACCCTGAGTACTGAGCACCCAACACTCTGAGCACTGAGCACCCAGCACGCTGAGTACTGAGCCCTGAGCACCCAGCACACTGAGTACTGAGCACCCAGCACCCCGAGCACTGAGCACCCAGCAACCTGTGTACTGAGCATCGAGCACCCCGAGCACTGAGCAACCAGCACCCTGAGTACTGAGCACCCAGCACCCTGAGCACTGAGCACCCAGCACCCTGAGCACTGAGCACCCAGCACCCAGAGCACTGAGCACTGAGCACCCTGAGTACTGAGCACTGAGCACCCTGAGCACTGAGCACTGAGCACCCTGAGTACTGAGCACTGAGCACTGAGCACCCTGAGCACTGAGCACCCAGCACCCCGAGCACTGAGCACCCAGCACCCCGAGCACTGAGCACCCAGCACCCCGAGCACTGAGCACCCAGCACCCCGAGCACTGAGCACCCAGCACCCCGAGCACTGAGCACCCAGCACCCCGAGCACTGAGCACCCAGCACCCCGAGCACCGAGCACCCTGCGTACTAAGCACCGAGCACCCTGAGCACTGAGCATCCAGCACCCTGAGCACTGAGCACCCAGCACCCTGAGTACTGAGCACCCAGCACCCCGAGCACTGAGCACCCAGGACCCTGAGTACTGAGCACCCAGCACCCTGATCACTGAGCATCGAGCACCCTGATCACTGAGCACCCAGCAACCTGAGGACTGAGCACCCAGCACCCCGAGCACTGAGCTCCCAGCACCCTGAGCACTGAGCACCCTGAGTACTGAGCACTGAGCACCCTGAGTACTGAGCACTGAGCACCCTGAGTACTGAGGACCCAGCACCCTGAGTACTGAGCCCCAGCACCCTGAGAACTGAGCACCGAGCACCCTGAGCACTGAGCACCCAGCACCCTGAGCACTGAGCACCCAGCACCCCGAGCAGTGAGCACCCAGCACCCTGAGCCCTGAGCACCCTGAGTACTGAGCACTGAGCACCCTGAGTACTGAGCACCCAGCACCCTGAGTACTGAGCACCCAGCACCCTGAGTACTGAGCACCCAGCACCCTGAGCAATGAGCACCCTGAGTACTGAGCACCCAGCACCCTGAGCAATGAGCACCCAGCACACTGAGTACTGAGCAACCAGCACCCTGAGCACTGAGCACCCAGCACCCTGAGTACTGAGCATCCAGCACCCTGAGCACTGAGCACCCAGCTCCCTGAGTACTGAGCACTGAGCACCCAGCACCCCGAGCACTGAGCACCCAGCACCCTGTGTACTGAGCACTGAGTACCCAGCACACCGAGCACTGAGCACCCAGCACCCTGAGCACTGAGCACCCTGAGTACTGAGCACTGAGCACCCAGCACCCCGAGCACTGAGCACCGAGCACCCTGAGTACTGAGCACCCAGCACACCGAGTACTGAGCACCCAGCACCCTGAGTACTGAGCACCCAGCACCCCGAGAACTGAGCACCGAGCACCACGAGCACTGAGCACCCAGCACCCCGAGCACTGAGCACCCAGCACCCTGAGTACTGAGCACCGAGCACCCTGAGTACTGAGCACCCAGCACCCTGAGCACTGAGCACCCAGCACCCTGAGCACTGAGCACCCAGCACCCTGAGCACTGAGCACCCAGCACCCTGAGTACTGAGCACCCAATGTACTGAGCACTGAGCACCCTGAGCACTGAGCACCCAGCACCCTGAGTACTGAGCACCCAGCACCCTGAGTACTGAGCACCCAATGTACTGAGCACCGAGCACCCTGAGCACTGAGCACCCAGCACCCTGAGTACTGAGCACCCAGCACCCTGAGCACTGAGCACCCTGAGTACTGAGCACTGAGCACCCTGAGTACTGAGCAATGAGCACCCTGAGTACTGAGCACCCAGCACCCTGAGTACTGAGCACCCAGCAACCTGAGCACTGAGCACCCAGCACCCTGAGCACTGAGCACCGAGCACACTGAGCACTGAGCACCCAGCACCCTGAGCACTGAGCACCCAGCACCCCGAGCACTGAGCACCCAGCACCCTGAGCACTGAGAACCCTGAGTACTGAGCACTGAGCACCCTGAGAACTGAGCACTGAGCACCCTGAGTATTGAGCACCCAGCACCCTGAGTACTGAGCACCCAGGACCCGGAGCAATGAGCACCCTGAGTACTGAGCACCCAGCACCCTGAGCACTGAGCACCGAGCACCCCGAGCACTGAGCACCCAGCACCCGGAGTACTGAGCACCCAGCACCCTGAGTACTAAGCACCGAGCACCCTGAGTACTGAGCACCCAGTACCCTGAGCACTGAACACACAGCACACTGAGTACTGAGCTCCCCGAGCACTGAGCACCCAGCACCCTGAGCACTGAGGACCCAGCACCCTGAGTACTGAGCACCCAGCACCCTGAGCACTGAGCACCCAGCACCCTCAGTACTGAGCACCCAGCAACCTGAGCACTGAGCACCCAGCACCCTGAGTACTGAGCATCCAGCACCCTGAGCACTGAGCAGCCAGCACCCTGAGTACTGAGCACTGAGCACCCAGCACCCAGAGCACTGAGCACTCAGCACCCTGTGTACTGAGCACTGAGCACCCAGCACCCTGAGCACTGAGCACCCTGAGTACTGAGCACCCAGCACCCTGAGCACTGAGCACCCAGCACCCCGAGCACTGAGCACCCAGCACCCTGAGCACTGAGCACTGAGCACCCTGAGTACTGAGCACTGAGCACCCTGAGCACTGAGCACCGAGCACCCTGAGTACTGAGCACTGAGCACCCAGCACCCCGAGCAGTGAGCACCCAGCACCCTGTGTACTGAGCACTGAGCACCGAGCACCCTGAGTACTGAGCACCCAGCACACCGAGTACTGAGCACCCAGCACCCTGAGTACTGAGCACCCAGCACCCCGAGAACTGAGCACCGAGCACCACGAGCACTGAGCACCCAGCACCCCGAGCACTGAGCACCTAGCACCCTGAGTACTGAGCACCGAGCACCCTGAGTACTGAGCACCCAGCACCCTGAGCACTGAGCACCCAGCACCCTGAGCACTGAGCACCCAGCACCCTGAGCACTGAGCACCCAGCACCCTGAGTACTGAGCACCCAATGTACTGAGCACTGAGCACCCTGAGCACTGAGCACCCAGCACCCTGAGTAATGAGCACCCAGCACCCTGAGTACTGAGCACCCTGAGTACTGAGCACTGAGCACCCTGAGCACTGAGCACCGAGCACCCTGAGTACTGAGCACTGAGCACCCTGAGCACTGAGCACCCAGCACCCTGAGTACTGAGCACCCAGCACCCTGAGCACTGAGCACCCAGCACGCTGAGTACTGAGCACTGAGCACCATGAGTACTGAGTACCGAGCACCCTGAGTACTGAGCACCCAGCACCCTGAGCACTGAGCACCCAGCACAACGAGTACTGAGCACCCAGCACCCTGATTACTGAGCACCAAGCACCCCGAGCACTGAGCACCGAGCACCCCGAGCACTGAGCACCCAGCACCCCGAGCACTGAGCACCCAGCACCCTGAGTACTAAGCACCCAGCACCCTGAGTACTGAGCACCCAGCACCCCGAGCACTGAGCACACAGCACCCTGAGTACTGAGCACTCAGCACCCTGAGCACTGAGCACCCAGCACCCTGAGTACTGAGCACCCAGCACCCTGAGTACTGAACACCCAGCACCCCGCGCACTGAGCACCCAGCATCCTGAGCACTGAGCAACGAGCACCCTGAGTACTGAGCACCCAGCACCCTGAGTACTGAGCACCCAGCACCCTGAGCACTGAGCACCCAGCACCCTGAGCACTGAGCACCCAGCACCCTGAGTACTGAGCACCCAGCACCGTGAGTACTGAACACCCAGCAACCTGAGCACTGAGCACTGAGCACCCAGCACCCTGAGCACTAAGCACTGAGCACCCAGCACCCTGAGCACTGAGCACCCAGCACCCCGAGCACTGAGCACCCAGCACCCTGAGCACCCAGCACCCTGAGCACTGAGCACCCTGAGCACTGAGCACTGAGCACCCAGCACCCTGAGTACTGAGCACCCAACACTCTGAGCACTGAGCACCCAGCACGCTGAGTACTGAGCCCTGAGCACCCAGCACCCTGAGTACTGAGCACCCAGCACCCCGAGCACTGAGCACCCAGCAACCTGTGTACTGAGCATCGAGCACCCCGAGCACTGAGCAACCAGCACCCTGAGTACTGAGCACCCAGCACCCTGAGCACTGAGCACCCAGCACCCTGAGCACTGAGCACCCAGCACCCAGAGCACTGAGCACTGAGCACCCTGAGTAGTGAGCACTGAGCACCCTGAGCACTGAGCACTGAGCACCCTGAGTACTGAGCACTGAGCACTGAACACCCTGAGCACTGAGCACCCAGCACCCCGAGCACTGAGCACCCAGCACCCCGAGCACTGAGCACCCAGCACCCCGAGCACTGAGCACCCAGCACCCCGAGCACTGAGCACCCAGCACCCCGAGCACTGAGCACCCAGCACCCCGAGCACTGAGCACCCAGCACCCCGAGCACCGAGCACCCTGAGTACTAAGCACCGAGCACCCTGAGCACTGAGCATCCAGCACCCTGAGCACTGAGCACCCAGCACCCTGAGTACTGAGCACCCAGCACCCCGAGCACTGAGCACCCAGGACCCTGAGTACTGAGCACCCAGCACCCTGATCACTGAGCATCGAGCACCCCGAGCACTGAGCACCCAGCAACCTGAGGACTGAGCACCCAGCACCCCGAGCACTGAGCTCCCAGCACCCTGAGCACTGAGCACCCTGAGTACTGAGCACTGAGCACCCTGAGTACTGAGCACTGAGCACCCTGAGTACTGAGCACCCAGCACCCTGAGTACTGAGCCCCAGCACCCTGAGAACTGAGCACCGAGCACCCTGAGCACTGAGCACCCAGCACCCTGAGCACTGAGCACCCAGCACCCCGAGCAGTGAGCACCCAGCACCCTGAGCCCTGAGCACCCTGAGTACTGAGCACTGAGCACCCTGAGTACTGAGCACCCAGCACCCTGAGTACTGAGCACCCAGCACCCTGAGTACTGAGCACCCAGCACCCTGAGCAATGAGCACCCTGAGTACTGAGCACCCAGCACCCTGAGCAATGAGCACCCAGCACACTGAGTACTGAGCAACCAGCACCCTGAGCACTGAGCACCCAGCACCCTGAGTACTGAGCATCCAGCACCCTGAGCACTGAGCACCCAGCTCCCTGAGTACTGAGCACTGAGCACCCAGCACCCCGAGCACTGAGCACCCAGCACCCTGTGTACTGAGCACTGAGTACCCAGCACACCGAGCACTGAGCACCCAGCACCCTGAGCACTGAGCACCCTGAGTACTGAGCACTGAGCACCCAGCACCCCGAGCACTGAGCACCGAGCACCCTGAGTACTGAGCACCCAGCACACCGAGTACTGAGCACCCAGCACCCTGAGTACTGAGCACCCAGCACCCCGAGAACTGAGCACCGAGCACCACGAGCACTGAGCACCCAGCACCCCGAGCACTGAGCACCCAGCACCCTGAGTACTGAGCACCGAGCACCCTGAGTACTGAGCACCCAGCACCCTGAGCACTGAGCACCCAGCACCCTGAGCACTGAGCACCCAGCACCCTGAGCACTGAGCACCCAGCACCCTGAGTACTGAGCACCCAATGTACTGAGCACTGAGCACCCTGAGCACTGAGCACCCAGCACCCTGAGTACTGAGCACCCAGCACCCTGAGTACTGAGCACCCAATGTACTGAGCACCGAGCACCCTGAGCACTGAGCACCCAGCACCCTGAGTACTGAGCACCCAGCACCCTGAGCACTGAGCACCCTGAGTACTGAGCACTGAGCACCCTGAGTACTGAGCAATGAGCACCCTGAGTACTGAGCACCCAGCACCCTGAGTACTGAGCACCCAGCAACCTGAGCACTGAGCACCCAGCACCCTGAGCACTGAGCACCGAGCACACTGAGCACTGAGCACCCAGCACCCTGAGCACTGAGCACCCAGCACCCCGAGCACTGAGCACCCAGCACCCTGAGCACTGAGAACCCTGAGTACTGAGCACTGAGCACCCTGAGAACTGAGCACTGAGCACCCTGAGTATTGAGCACCCAGCACCCTGAGTACTGAGCACCCAGGACCCGGAGCAATGAGCACCCTGAGTACTGAGCACCCAGCACCCTGAGCACTGAGCACCGAGCACCCCGAGCACTGAGCACCCAGCACCCGGAGTACTGAGCACCCAGCACCCTGAGTACTAAGCACCGAGCACCCTGAGTACTGAGCACCCAGTACCCTGAGCACTGAACACACAGCACCCTGAGTACTGAGCTCCCCGAGCACTGAGCACCCAGCACCCTGAGCACTGAGGACCCAGCACCCTGAGTACTGAGCACCCAGCACCCTGAGCACTGAGCACCCAGCACCCTCAGTACTGAGCACCCAGCAACCTGAGCACTGAGCACCCAGCACCCTGAGTACTGAGCATCCAGCACCCTGAGCACTGAGCAGCCAGCACCCTGAGTACTGAGCACTGAGCACCCAGCACCCAGAGCACTGAGCACTCAGCACCCTGTGTACTGAGCACTGAGCACCCAGCACCCTGAGCACTGAGCACCCTGAGTACTGAGCACCCAGCACCCTGAGCACTGAGCACCCAGCACCCCGAGCACTGAGCACCCAGCACCCTGAGCAATGAGCACTGAGCACCCTGAGTACTGAGCACTGAGCACCCTGAGCACTGAGCACCGAGCACCCTGAGTACTGAGCACTGAGCACCCTGAGCACTGAGCACCCAGCACCCTGAGTATTGAGCACCCAGCACCCTGAGCACTGAGCACCCAGCACGCTGAGTACTGAGCACTGAGCACCGTGAGTACTGAGTACCGAGCACCCTGAGTACTGAGCACCCAGCACCCTGAGCACTGAGCACCCAGCACAACGAGTACTGAGCACCCAGCACCCTGATTACTGAGCACCAAGCACCCCGAGCACTGAGCACCGAGCACCCCGAGCACTGAGCACCCAGCACCCCGAGCACTGAGCACCCAGCACCCTGAGAACTAAGCACCCAGCACCCTGAGTACTGAGCACCCAGCACCCCGAGCACTGAGCACCCAGCACCCTGAGTACTGAGCACTCAGCACCCTGAGCACTGAGCACCCAGCACCCTGAGTACTGAGCACCCAGCACCCTGAGTACTGAACACCCAGCACCCCGCGCACTGAGCACCCAGCATCCTGAGCACTGAGCAACGAGCACCCTGAGTACTGAGCAGCCAGCACCCTGAGTACTGAGCACCCAGCACCCTGAGCACTGAGCACCCAGCACCCTGAGCACTGAGCACCCAGCACCCTGAGTACTGAGCACCCAGCACCGTGAGTACTGAACACCCAGCACCCTGAGCACTGAGCACTGAGCACCCAGCAAGCAGCCTGAGCATTAAGCACTGAGCACCCAGCACCCTGAGCACTGAGCACCCAGCACCCCGAGCACTGAGCACCCAGCACCCTGAGCACCCAGCACCCTGAGCACTGAGCACCCTGAGCACTGAGCACTGAGCACCCAGCACCCTGAGTACTGAGCACCCAACACTCTGAGCACTGAGCACCCAGCACGCTGAGTACTGAGCACTGAGCACCCTGAGCACTGAGCACTGAGCACCCTGAGTACTGAGCACTGAGCACTGAGCACCCTGAGCACTGAGCACCCAGCACCCCGAGCACTGAGCACCCAGCACCCCGAGCACTGAGCACCCAGCACCCCGAGCACTGAGCACCCAGCAACCCGAGCACTGAGCACCCAGCACCCCGAGCACTGAGCACCCAGCACCCCGAGCACCGAGCACCCTGAGTACTAAGCACCGAGCACCCTGAGCACTGAGCATCCAGCACCCTGAGCACTGAGCACCCAGCACCCTGAGTACTGAGCACCCAGCACCCCGAGCACTGAGCACCCAGGACCCTGAGTACTGAGCACCCAGCACCCTGATCACTGAGCATCGAGCACCCTGATCACTGAGCACCCAGCAACCTGAGGACTGAGCACCCAGCACCCCGAGCACTGAGCTCCCAGCACCCTGAGCACTGAGCACCCTGAGTTCTGAGCACTGAGCACCCTGAGTACTGAGCACTGAGCACCCTGAGTACTGAGCACAAAGCACCCTGAGTACTGAACCCCAGCACCCTGAGAACTGAGCACCGAGCACCCTGAGCACTGAGCACCCAGCACCCTGAGCACTGAGCACCCAGCACCCCGAGCAGTGAGCACCCAGCACCCTGAGCCCTGAGCACCCTGAGTACTGAGCACTGAGCACCCTGAGTACTGAGCACCCAGCAACCTGAGTACTGAGCACCCAGCACCCAGAGTACTGAGCACCCAGCACCCTGAGCAATGAGCACCCTGAGTACTGAGCACCCAGCACCCTGAGCAATGAGCACCCAGCACCCTGAGTACTGAGCAACCAGCACCCTGAGCACTGAGCACAAAGCACCCTGAGTACTGAGCATCCAGCACCCTGAGCACTGAGCACCCAGCTCCCTGAGTACTGAGCACCCAGCACCCTGAGCACTGAGCACCGAGCACACTGAGCACTGAGCACCCAGCACCCTGAGCACTGAGCACCCAGCACCCCGAGCACTGAGCACCCAGCACCCTGAGCACTGAGAACCCTGAGTACTGAGCACTGAGCACCCTGAGAACTGAGCACTGAGCACCCTGAGTATTGAGCACCCAGCACCCTGAGTACTGAGCACCCAGGACCCGGAGCAATGAGCACCCTGAGTACTGAGCACCCAGCACCCTGAGCACTGAGCACCGAGCACCCCGAGCACTGAGCACCCAGCACCCGGAGTACTGAGCACCCAGCACCCTGAGTACTAAGCACCGAGCACCCTGAGTACTGAGCACCCAGTACCCTGAGCACTGAACACACAGCACCCTGAGTACTGAGCTCCCCGAGCACTGAGCACCCAGCACCCTGAGCACTGAGGACCCAGCACCCTGAGTACTGAGCACCCAGCACCCTGAGCACTGAGCACCCAGCACCCTCAGTACTGAGCACCCAGCAACCTGAGCACTGAGCACCCAGCACCCTGAGTACTGAGCATCCAGCACCCTGAGCACTGAGCAGCCAGCACCCTGAGTACTGAGCACTGAGCACCCAGCACCCAGAGCACTGAGCACTCAGCACCCTGTGTACTGAGCACTGAGCACCCAGCACCCTGAGCACTGAGCACCCTGAGTACTGAGCACCCAGCACCCTGAGCACTGAGCACCCAGCACCCCGAGCACTGAGCACCCAGCACCCTGAGCAATGAGCACTGAGCACCCTGAGTACTGAGCACTGAGCACCCTGAGCACTGAGCACCGAGCACCCTGAGTACTGAGCACTGAGCACCCTGAGCACTGAGCACCCAGCACCCTGAGTATTGAGCACCCAGCACCCTGAGCACTGAGCACCCAGCACGCTGAGTACTGAGCACTGAGCACCGTGAGTACTGAGTACCGAGCACCCTGAGTACTGAGCACCCAGCACCCTGAGCACTGAGCACCCAGCACAACGAGTACTGAGCACCCAGCACCCTGATTACTGAGCACCAAGCACCCCGAGCACTGAGCACCGAGCACCCCGAGCACTGAGCACCCAGCACCCCGAGCACTGAGCACCCAGCACCCTGAGAACTAAGCACCCAGCACCCTGAGTACTGAGCACCCAGCACCCCGAGCACTGAGCACCCAGCACCCTGAGTACTGAGCACTCAGCACCCTGAGCACTGAGCACCCAGCACCCTGAGTACTGAGCACCCAGCACCCTGAGTACTGAACACCCAGCACCCCGCGCACTGAGCACCCAGCATCCTGAGCACTGAGCAACGAGCACCCTGAGTACTGAGCAGCCAGCACCCTGAGTACTGAGCACCCAGCACCCTGAGCACTGAGCACCCAGCACCCTGAGCACTGAGCACCCAGCACCCTGAGTACTGAGCACCCAGCACCGTGAGTACTGAACACCCAGCACCCTGAGCACTGAGCACTGAGCACCCAGCAAGCAGCCTGAGCATTAAGCACTGAGCACCCAGCACCCTGAGCACTGAGCACCCAGCACCCCGAGCACTGAGCACCCAGCACCCTGAGCACCCAGCACCCTGAGCACTGAGCACCCTGAGCACTGAGCACTGAGCACCCAGCACCCTGAGTACTGAGCACCCAACACTCTGAGCACTGAGCACCCAGCACGCTGAGTACTGAGCACTGAGCACCCTGAGCACTGAGCACTGAGCACCCTGAGTACTGAGCACTGAGCACTGAGCACCCTGAGCACTGAGCACCCAGCACCCCGAGCACTGAGCACCCAGCACCCCGAGCACTGAGCACCCAGCACCCCGAGCACTGAGCACCCAGCAACCCGAGCACTGAGCACCCAGCACCCCGAGCACTGAGCACCCAGCACCCCGAGCACCGAGCACCCTGAGTACTAAGCACCGAGCACCCTGAGCACTGAGCATCCAGCACCCTGAGCACTGAGCACCCAGCACCCTGAGTACTGAGCACCCAGCACCCCGAGCACTGAGCACCCAGGACCCTGAGTACTGAGCACCCAGCACCCTGATCACTGAGCATCGAGCACCCTGATCACTGAGCACCCAGCAACCTGAGGACTGAGCACCCAGCACCCCGAGCACTGAGCTCCCAGCACCCTGAGCACTGAGCACCCTGAGTTCTGAGCACTGAGCACCCTGAGTACTGAGCACTGAGCACCCTGAGTACTGAGCACAAAGCACCCTGAGTACTGAACCCCAGCACCCTGAGAACTGAGCACCGAGCACCCTGAGCACTGAGCACCCAGCACCCTGAGCACTGAGCACCCAGCACCCCGAGCAGTGAGCACCCAGCACCCTGAGCCCTGAGCACCCTGAGTACTGAGCACTGAGCACCCTGAGTACTGAGCACCCAGCAACCTGAGTACTGAGCACCCAGCACCCAGAGTACTGAGCACCCAGCACCCTGAGCAATGAGCACCCTGAGTACTGAGCACCCAGCACCCTGAGCAATGAGCACCCAGCACCCTGAGTACTGAGCAACCAGCACCCTGAGCACTGAGCACAAAGCACCCTGAGTACTGAGCATCCAGCACCCTGAGCACTGAGCACCCAGCTCCCTGAGTACTGAGCACTGAGCACCCAGCACCCCGAGCACTGAACACCCAGCACCCTGTGTACTGAGCACTGAGTACCCAGCACACCGAGCACTGAGCACCCAGCACCCTGAGCACTGAGCACCCTGAGTACTGAGCACTGAGCACCCAGCACCCCGAGCACTGAGCACCGAGCACCCTGAGTACTGAGCACCCAGCACACCGAGTACTGCGCACCCAGCACCCTGAGTACTGAGCACCCAGCACCCCGAGCACTGAGCACCGAGCACCCCGAGCACTGAGCACCCAGCACCCCGAGCACTGAGCACCCAGCACCCTGAGAACTGAGCACCGAGCACCCTGAGTACTGAGCACCCAGCACCCTGAGCACTGAGCACCCAGCACCCTGAGCACTGAGCACCCAGCACCCTGAGCACTGAGCACCCAGCACCCTGAGTACTGAGCACCCAATGTACTGAGCACTGAGCACCCTGAGCACTGAGCACCCAGCACCCTGAGTACTGAGCACCCAGCACCCTGAGTACTGAGCACCGAGCACCCTGAGCACTGAGCACCCAGCACCCTGAGCACTGAGCACCCAGCACCCTGAGTACTGAGCCCCAGCACCCTGAGAACTGAGCACCGAGCACCCTGAGCACTGAGCACCCAGCACCCTGAGCACTGAGCACCCAGCACCCCGAGCAGTGAGCACCCAGCACCCTGAGCCCTGAGCACCCTGAGTACTGAGCACTGAGCACCCTGAGCACTGAGCACCCAGCACCCCGAGCACTGAGCACCCAGCACCCTGTGTACTGAGCACTGAGTACCCAGCACACCGAGCACTGAGCACCCAGCACCCTGAGCACTGAGCACCCTGAGTACTGAGCACTGAGCACCCAGCACCCCGAGCACTGAGCACCGAGCACCCTGAGTACTGAGCACCCAGCACACCGAGTACTGAGCACCCAGCACCCTGAGTACTGAGCACCCAGCACCCCGAGCACTGAGCACCGAGCACCCCGAGCACTGAGCACCCAGCACCCCGAGCACTGAGCACCCAGCACACTGAGAACTGAGCACCGAGCACCCTGAGTACTGAGCACCCAGCACCCTGAGCACTGAGCACCCAGCACCCTGAGCACTGAGCACCCAGCACCATGAGCACTGAGCACCCAGCACCCTGAGTACTGAGCACCCAATGTACTGAGCACTGAGCACCCTGAGCACTGAGCACCCAGCACCCTGAGTACTGAGCACCCAGCACCCTGAGTACTGAGCACCCAATGTACTGAGCACCGAGCACCCTGAGCACTGAGCACCCAGCACCCTGAGTACTGAGCACCCAGCACCCTGAGCACTGAGCACCCTGAGTACTGAGCACTGAGCACCCTGAGTACTGAGCAATGAGCACCCTGAGTACTGAGCACCCAGCACCCCGAGCACTGAGCACCGAGCACCCCGAGCACTGAGCACCCAGCACCCCGAGCACTGAGCACCCAGCACCCTGAGAACTGAGCACCGAGCACCCTGAGTACTGAGCACCCAGCACCCTGAGCACTGAGCACCCAGCAACCTGAGCACTGAGCACCCAGCACCCTGAGCACTGAGCACCCAGCACCCTGAGTACTGAGCACCCAATGTACTGAGCACTGAGCACCCTGAGCACTGAGCACCCAGCACCCTGAGTACTGAGCACCCAGCACCCTGAGTACTGAGCACCCAATGTACTGAGCACCGAGCACCCTGAGCACTGAGCACCCAGCACCCTGAGTACTGAGCACCCAGCACCCTGAGCACTGAGCACCCTGAGTACTGAGCACTGAGCACCCTGAGTACTGAGCAATGAGCACCCTGAGTACTGAGCACCCAGCACCCTGAGTACTGAGCACCCAGCAACCTGAGCACTGAGCACCCAGCACCCTGAGCACTGAGCACCGAGCACACTGAGCACTGAGCACCCAGCACCCTGAGCACTGAGCACCCAGCACCCTGAGTATTGAGCACCCAGCACCCTGAGTACTGAGCACCCAGGACCCGGAGCAATGAGCACCCTGAGTACTGAGCACCCAGCACCCTGAGCACTGAGCACCGAGCACCCCGAGCACTGAGCACCCAGCACCCGGAGTACTGAGCACCCAGCACCCTGAGTACTAAGCACCGAGCACCCTGAGTAATGAGCACCCAGTACCCTGAGCACTGAACACACAGCACCCTGAGTACTGAGCTCCCCGAGCACTGAGCACCCAGCACCCTGAGCACTGAGGACCCAGCACCCTGAGTACTGAGCACCCAGCACCCTGAGCACTGAGCACCAGGCACCCTCAGTACTGAGCACCCAGCACCCTGAGCACTGAGCACCCTGAGTACTGAGCACCCAGCACCCTAAGCACTGAGCACCCAGCACCCCGAGCACTGAGCACCCAGCACCCTTAGCACTGAGCACTGAGCACCCTGAGTACTGAGCACTGAGCACCCTGAGCACTGAGCACCGAGCACCCTGAGTACTGAGCACTGAGCACCCTGAGCACTGAGCACCCAGCACCCTGAGTACTGAGCACCCAGCACCCTGAGCACTGAGCACCCAGCACGCTGAGTACTGAGCACTGAGCACCGTGAGTACTGAGTACCGAGCACCCTGAGTACTGAGCACCCAGCACCCTGAGCACTGAGCACCCAGCACAACGAGTACTGAGCACCCAGCACCCTGATTACTGAGCACCAAGCACCCCGAGCACTGAGCACCGAGCACCCCGAGCACTGAGCACCCAGCACCCCGAGCACTGAGCACCCAGCACCCTGAGAACTAAGCACCCAGCACCCTGAGTACTGAGCACCCAGCACCCCGAGCACTGAGCACCCAGCACCCTGAGTACTGAGCACTCAGCACCCTGAGCACTGAGCACCCAGCACCCTGAGTACTGAGCACCCAGCACCCTGAGTACTGAACACCCAGCACCCCGCGCACTGAGCACCCAGCATCCTGAGCACTGAGCAACGAGCACCCTGTGTACTGAGCAGCCAGCACCCTGAGTACTGAGCACCCAGCACCCTGAGCACTGAGCACCCAGCACCCTGAGCACTGAGCACCCAGCACCCTGAGTACTGAGCACCCAGCACCGTGAGTACTGAACACCCAGCACCCTTAGCACTGAGCACTGAGCACCCAGCACCCTGAGCACTAAGCACTGAGCACCCAGCACCCTGAGCACTGAGCACCCAGCACCCCGAGCACTGAGCACCCAGCACCCTGAGCACCCAGCACCCTGAGCACTGAGCACCCTGAGCACTGAGCACTGAGCACCCAGCACCCTGAGCACTGAGCACCCAGCACCCTCAGTACTGAGCACCCAGCAACCTGAGCACTGAGCACCCAGCACCCTGAGTACTGAGCATCCAGCACCCTGAGCACTGAGCAGCCAGCACCCTGAGTACTGAGCACTGAGCACCCAGCACCCAGAGCACTGAGCACTCAGCACCCTGTGTACTGAGCACTGAGCACCCAGCACCCTGAGCACTGAGCACCCTGAGTACTGAGCACCCAGCACCCTGAGCACTGAGCACCCAGCACCCCGAGCACTGAGCACCCAGCACCCTGAGCAATGAGCACTGAGCACCCTGAGTACTGAGCACTGAGCACCCTGAGCACTGAGCACCGAGCACCCTGAGTACTGAGCACTGAGCACCCTGAGCACTGAGCACCCAGCACCCTGAGTATTGAGCACCCAGCACCCTGAGCACTGAGCACCCAGCACGCTGAGTACTGAGCACTGAGCACCGTGAGTACTGAGTACCGAGCACCCTGAGTACTGAGCACCCAGCACCCTGAGCACTGAGCACCCAGCACAACGAGTACTGAGCACCCAGCACCCTGATTACTGAGCACCAAGCACCCCGAGCACTGAGCACCGAGCACCCCGAGCACTGAGCACCCAGCACCCCGAGCACTGAGCACCCAGCACCCTGAGAACTAAGCACCCAGCACCCTGAGTACTGAGCACCCAGCACCCCGAGCACTGAGCACCCAGCACCCTGAGTACTGAGCACTCAGCACCCTGAGCACTGAGCACCCAGCACCCTGAGTACTGAGCACCCAGCACCCTGAGTACTGAACACCCAGCACCCCGCGCACTGAGCACCCAGCATCCTGAGCACTGAGCAACGAGCACCCTGAGTACTGAGCAGCCAGCACCCTGAGTACTGAGCACCCAGCACCCTGAGCACTGAGCACCCAGCACCCTGAGCACTGAGCACCCAGCACCCTGAGTACTGAGCACCCAGCACCGTGAGTACTGAACACCCAGCACCCTGAGCACTGAGCACTGAGCACCCAGCAAGCAGCCTGAGCATTAAGCACTGAGCACCCAGCACCCTGAGCACTGAGCACCCAGCACCCCGAGCACTGAGCACCCAGCACCCTGAGCACCCAGCACCCTGAGCACTGAGCACCCTGAGCACTGAGCACTGAGCACCCAGCACCCTGAGTACTGAGCACCCAACACTCTGAGCACTGAGCACCCAGCACGCTGAGTACTGAGCACTGAGCACCCTGAGCACTGAGCACTGAGCACCCTGAGTACTGAGCACTGAGCACTGAGCACCCTGAGCACTGAGCACCCAGCACCCCGAGCACTGAGCACCCAGCACCCCGAGCACTGAGCACCCAGCACCCCGAGCACTGAGCACCCAGCAACCCGAGCACTGAGCACCCAGCACCCCGAGCACTGAGCACCCAGCACCCCGAGCACCGAGCACCCTGAGTACTAAGCACCGAGCACCCTGAGCACTGAGCATCCAGCACCCTGAGCACTGAGCACCCAGCACCCTGAGTACTGAGCACCCAGCACCCCGAGCACTGAGCACCCAGGACCCTGAGTACTGAGCACCCAGCACCCTGATCACTGAGCATCGAGCACCCTGATCACTGAGCACCCAGCAACCTGAGGACTGAGCACCCAGCACCCCGAGCACTGAGCTCCCAGCACCCTGAGCACTGAGCACCCTGAGTTCTGAGCACTGAGCACCCTGAGTACTGAGCACTGAGCACCCTGAGTACTGAGCACAAAGCACCCTGAGTACTGAACCCCAGCACCCTGAGAACTGAGCACCGAGCACCCTGAGCACTGAGCACCCAGCACCCTGAGCACTGAGCACCCAGCACCCCGAGCAGTGAGCACCCAGCACCCTGAGCCCTGAGCACCCTGAGTACTGAGCACTGAGCACCCTGAGTACTGAGCACCCAGCAACCTGAGTACTGAGCACCCAGCACCCAGAGTACTGAGCACCCAGCACCCTGAGCAATGAGCACCCTGAGTACTGAGCACCCAGCACCCTGAGCAATGAGCACCCAGCACCCTGAGTACTGAGCAACCAGCACCCTGAGCACTGAGCACAAAGCACCCTGAGTACTGAGCATCCAGCACCCTGAGCACTGAGCACCCAGCTCCCTGAGTACTGAGCACTGAGCACCCAGCACCCCGAGCACTGAACACCCAGCACCCTGTGTACTGAGCACTGAGTACCCAGCACACCGAGCACTGAGCACCCAGCACCCTGAGCACTGAGCACCCTGAGTACTGAGCACTGAGCACCCAGCACCCCGAGCACTGAGCACCGAGCACCCTGAGTACTGAGCACCCAGCACACCGAGTACTGCGCACCCAGCACCCTGAGTACTGAGCACCCAGCACCCCGAGCACTGAGCACCGAGCACCCCGAGCACTGAGCACCCAGCACCCCGAGCACTGAGCACCCAGCACCCTGAGAACTGAGCACCGAGCACCCTGAGTACTGAGCACCCAGCACCCTGAGCACTGAGCACCCAGCACCCTGAGCACTGAGCACCCAGCACCCTGAGCACTGAGCACCCAGCACCCTGAGTACTGAGCACCCAATGTACTGAGCACTGAGCACCCTGAGCACTGAGCACCCAGCACCCTGAGTACTGAGCACCCAGCACCCTGAGTACTGAGCACCGAGCACCCTGAGCACTGAGCACCCAGCACCCTGAGCACTGAGCACCCAGCACCCTGAGTACTGAGCCCCAGCACCCTGAGAACTGAGCACCGAGCACCCTGAGCACTGAGCACCCAGCACCCTGAGCACTGAGCACCCAGCACCCCGAGCAGTGAGCACCCAGCACCCTGAGCCCTGAGCACCCTGAGTACTGAGCACTGAGCACCCTGAGCACTGAGCACCCAGCACCCCGAGCACTGAGCACCCAGCACCCTGTGTACTGAGCACTGAGTACCCAGCACACCGAGCACTGAGCACCCAGCACCCTGAGCACTGAGCACCCTGAGTACTGAGCACTGAGCACCCAGCACCCCGAGCACTGAGCACCGAGCACCCTGAGTACTGAGCACCCAGCACACCGAGTACTGAGCACCCAGCACCCTGAGTACTGAGCACCCAGCACCCCGAGCACTGAGCACCGAGCACCCCGAGCACTGAGCACCCAGCACCCCGAGCACTGAGCACCCAGCACACTGAGAACTGAGCACCGAGCACCCTGAGTACTGAGCACCCAGCACCCTGAGCACTGAGCACCCAGCACCCTGAGCACTGAGCACCCAGCACCATGAGCACTGAGCACCCAGCACCCTGAGTACTGAGCACCCAATGTACTGAGCACTGAGCACCCTGAGCACTGAGCACCCAGCACCCTGAGTACTGAGCACCCAGCACCCTGAGTACTGAGCACCCAATGTACTGAGCACCGAGCACCCTGAGCACTGAGCACCCAGCACCCTGAGTACTGAGCACCCAGCACCCTGAGCACTGAGCACCCTGAGTACTGAGCACTGAGCACCCTGAGTACTGAGCAATGAGCACCCTGAGTACTGAGCACCCAGCACCCCGAGCACTGAGCACCGAGCACCCCGAGCACTGAGCACCCAGCACCCCGAGCACTGAGCACCCAGCACCCTGAGAACTGAGCACCGAGCACCCTGAGTACTGAGCACCCAGCACCCTGAGCACTGAGCACCCAGCAACCTGAGCACTGAGCACCCAGCACCCTGAGCACTGAGCACCCAGCACCCTGAGTACTGAGCACCCAATGTACTGAGCACTGAGCACCCTGAGCACTGAGCACCCAGCACCCTGAGTACTGAGCACCCAGCACCCTGAGTACTGAGCACCCAATGTACTGAGCACCGAGCACCCTGAGCACTGAGCACCCAGCACCCTGAGTACTGAGCACCCAGCACCCTGAGCACTGAGCACCCTGAGTACTGAGCACTGAGCACCCTGAGTACTGAGCAATGAGCACCCTGAGTACTGAGCACCCAGCACCCTGAGTACTGAGCACCCAGCAACCTGAGCACTGAGCACCCAGCACCCTGAGCACTGAGCACCGAGCACACTGAGCACTGAGCACCCAGCACCCTGAGCACTGAGCACCCAGCACCCTGAGTATTGAGCACCCAGCACCCTGAGTACTGAGCACCCAGGACCCGGAGCAATGAGCACCCTGAGTACTGAGCACCCAGCACCCTGAGCACTGAGCACCGAGCACCCCGAGCACTGAGCACCCAGCACCCGGAGTACTGAGCACCCAGCACCCTGAGTACTAAGCACCGAGCACCCTGAGTAATGAGCACCCAGTACCCTGAGCACTGAACACACAGCACCCTGAGTACTGAGCTCCCCGAGCACTGAGCACCCAGCACCCTGAGCACTGAGGACCCAGCACCCTGAGTACTGAGCACCCAGCACCCTGAGCACTGAGCACCAGGCACCCTCAGTACTGAGCACCCAGCACCCTGAGCACTGAGCACCCTGAGTACTGAGCACCCAGCACCCTAAGCACTGAGCACCCAGCACCCCGAGCACTGAGCACCCAGCACCCTTAGCACTGAGCACTGAGCACCCTGAGTACTGAGCACTGAGCACCCTGAGCACTGAGCACCGAGCACCCTGAGTACTGAGCACTGAGCACCCTGAGCACTGAGCACCCAGCACCCTGAGTACTGAGCACCCAGCACCCTGAGCACTGAGCACCCAGCACGCTGAGTACTGAGCACTGAGCACCGTGAGTACTGAGTACCGAGCACCCTGAGTACTGAGCACCCAGCACCCTGAGCACTGAGCACCCAGCACAACGAGTACTGAGCACCCAGCACCCTGATTACTGAGCACCAAGCACCCCGAGCACTGAGCACCGAGCACCCCGAGCACTGAGCACCCAGCACCCCGAGCACTGAGCACCCAGCACCCTGAGAACTAAGCACCCAGCACCCTGAGTACTGAGCACCCAGCACCCCGAGCACTGAGCACCCAGCACCCTGAGTACTGAGCACTCAGCACCCTGAGCACTGAGCACCCAGCACCCTGAGTACTGAGCACCCAGCACCCTGAGTACTGAACACCCAGCACCCCGCGCACTGAGCACCCAGCATCCTGAGCACTGAGCAACGAGCACCCTGTGTACTGAGCAGCCAGCACCCTGAGTACTGAGCACCCAGCACCCTGAGCACTGAGCACCCAGCACCCTGAGCACTGAGCACCCAGCACCCTGAGTACTGAGCACCCAGCACCGTGAGTACTGAACACCCAGCACCCTTAGCACTGAGCACTGAGCACCCAGCACCCTGAGCACTAAGCACTGAGCACCCAGCACCCTGAGCACTGAGCACCCAGCACCCCGAGCACTGAGCACCCAGCACCCTGAGCACCCAGCACCCTGAGCACTGAGCACCCTGAGCACTGAGCACTGAGCACCCAGCACCCTGAGTACTGAGCACCCAACACTCTGAGCACTGAGCACCCAGCACGCTGAGTACTGAGCCCTGAGCACCCAGCACCCTGAGTACTGAGCACCCAGCACCCCGAGCACTGAGCACCCAGCACCCTGAGCCCTGAGCACCCTGAGTACTGTGCACTGAGCACCCTGAGTACTGAGCACCCAGCACCCTGAGTACTGAGCACCCAGCACCCTGAGCCCTGAGCAACCTGAGTACTGAGCACTGAGCACCCTGAGTACTGAGCACCCAGCACCCTGAGTACTGAGCACCCAGCACCCTGAGTACTGAGCACCCAGCACCCTGAGCAATGAGCACCCTGAGTACTGAGCACCCAGCACCCTGAGCAATGAGCACCCAGCACCCTGAGTACTGAGCAACCAGCACCCTGAGCACTGAGCCCCCAGCACCCTGAGTACTGAGCATCCAGCACCCTGAGCACTGAGCACCCAGCTCCCTGAGTACTGAGCACTGAGCACCCAGCACCCCGAGCACTGAGCACCCAGCACCCTGTGTACTGAGCACTGAGTACCCAGCACCGCGAGCACTGAGCACCCAGCACCCTGAGCACTGAGCACCCTGAGTACTGAGCACTGAGCACCCTGCACCCTGAGTACTGAGCACCCAGCACCCTGAGCACTGAGCACCCTGAGTACTGAGCACCGAGCACCCTGACCACTGAGCACCCAGCACGCTGAGTACTGAGCACTGTGCACCCTGAGCACCGAGCACCCAGCACCCTGAGTACTGAGCATCGAGCACCCTGAGTACTGAGCACCCAGCACTCTGAGCCCTGAGCACCCAGCACCCTGACCACTGAGCAATGAGCACCCCGAGTACTGAGCACCGAGAACCCCGAGCACTGAGCACCCAGCACCCTGAGTACTGAGCACCCAGCACCCTGAGCACTGAGCACCCTGCACCCTGAGTACTGGGCACAGAGCACCCCGAGCACTGATCACCCAGCACCCTGAGCACTGAGCACCCTTAGTACTGAGCACTGAGCACCCTGAGTACTGAGAACTGAGCACCCTGAGTACTGAGCACCCAGCACCCTGAGTACTGAGCACCCAGCACTCTGAGCAATGATCACCCTGAGTACTGAGCACCCAGCACCTTGAGCACTGAGCACCGAGCACGCCGTGCACTGGGCACCCAGCACCCGGAGTACTGAGCACCCAGCACCCTGAGTACTAAGCACCGAGCACCCTGAGTACTGAGCACCCAGCACCCTGAGCACTGAACACACAGCACCCTGAGTACTGAGCACCCCGAGCACTGAGCACCCAGCACCCTGAGTACTGAGCACCAAGCACCCCGAGCACTGAGCACCCAGCACCCCGAGCACTGAGCACCCAGCACCCCGAGCACTGAGCACCCAGCACCCTGAGTACTGAGCACCCAGCACCCTGAGTACTGAGCACCCAGCACCCCGAGCACTGAGCACCCAGCACCCTGAGCACTGAGCACCCAGCACCCTGAGCACTGAGCACCCAGCACCCCGAGCACTGAGCACCAAGCACCCTGAGTACTGAGCACTGAGCACCAAGCACCCCGAGCACTGAGCACTCAGCACCCTGAGTACTGAGCACTGAGCACCCAGCACCCCGAGCACTGAGCACCCATCACCCTGAGCACTGAGCACCCAGCACCCGAGTACTGAGCACCCAGCACCCCGAGCACTGAGCACCCAGCACCCCGAGCACTGAGCACCCAGCACCCCGAGCACTGAGCACCCAGCACCCTGAGTACTGAGCACCCAGCACCCTGAGTACTGAGCACCCAGCACCCCAAGCACCGAGCACCCTGGGTACTAAGCACCGAGCACCCTGAGCACTGAGCATCCAGCACCCTGAGCACTGAGCACCCAGCACCCTGAGTACTGAGAACCCAGCACCCTGAGCACTGAGCACCCAGCACCATGAGTACAGAGCACCCAGCACCCTGATCACTGAGCATCGAGCACCCTGATCACTGAGCACCCAGCAACCTGAGGACTGAGCACCCAGCACCCCGAGCACTGAGCTCCCAGCACCCTGAGCACTGAGCACCCTGAGTACTGAGCACTGAGCACCCTGAGTACTGAGCACCCAGCACCCTGAGTACTGAGCACCCAGCACCCTGAGAACTGTGCACCGAGCACCCTGAGCACTGAGCACCCAGCACCCTGAGCACTGAGCACCCAGCACCCCGAGCACTGAGCACCCAGCACCCCGAGCACTGAGCACCCAGCACCCTGAGTACTGAGCACCCAGCACCCCGAGCACTGAGCACCCAGCACCCTGAGCACTGAGCACCCAGCACCCTGAGCATTGAGCACCCAGCACCCCGAGCACTGAGCACCAAGCACCCTGAGTACTGAGCACTGAGCACCCAGCACCCCGAGCACTGAGCACTCAGCACCCTGAGTATTCAGCACTGAGCACCCAGCACCCCGAGCACTGAGCACCCAGCACCCTGAGCACTGAGCACCCAGCACCCGAGTACTGAGCACCCAGCACAATGAGTACTGAGCACATATCTCCCTGAGTACTGAGCACCCAGCACCCCGAGTACTGAGCACCCAGCACCCTGAGTACTGAGCACTCAGCACCCTGAGCACTGAGGACCCAGCACCCTGAGTACTGAGCACCGAGCACCCTGAGTACTGAGCACTGTGCACCCTGAGCACCGAGCACCCAGCACCCTGAGTACTGAGCATCGAGCACCCTGAGTACTGAGCACCCAGCACTCTGAGCACTGAGCACCCAGCACCCTGACCACTGAGCAATGAGCACCCCGAGTACTGAGCACCGAGAACCCCGAGCACTGAGCACCCAGCACCCTGAGTACTGAGCACCCAGCAC
Source organism: Microtus oregoni (assembly GCF_018167655.1). Taxonomy (NCBI): domain Eukaryota; kingdom Metazoa; phylum Chordata; class Mammalia; order Rodentia; family Cricetidae; genus Microtus; species Microtus oregoni. The sequence continues at coordinate 8,579,941 of NW_024543811.1, read as the reverse complement.
CCTGAGCACTGAGCACACTGCACCCTGAGTACTGGGCACAGAGCACCCCGAGCACTGATCACCCAGCACCCTGAGCACTGAGCACCCTTAGTACTGAGCACTGAGCACCCTGAGTACTGAGAACTGAGCACCCTGAGTACTGAGCACCCAGCACCCTGAGTACTGAGCACCCAGCACTCTGAGCAATGATCACCCTGAGTACTGAGCACCCAGCACCTTGAGCACTGAGCACCGAGCACGCCGTGCACTGGGCACCCAGCACCCGGAGTACTGAGCACCCAGCACCCTGAGTACTAAGCACCGAGCACCCTGAGTACTGAGCACCCAGCACCCTGAGCACTGAACACACAGCACCCTGAGTACTGAGCACCCCGAGCACTGAGCACCCAGCACCCTGAGTACTGAGCACCAAGCACCCCGAGCACTGAGCACCCAGCACCCCGAGCACTGAGCACCCAGCACCCCGAGCACTGAGCACCCAGCACCCTGAGTACTGAGCACCCAGCACCCTGAGTACTGAGCACCCAGCACCCCGAGCACTGAGCACCCAGCACCCTGAGCACTGAGCACCCAGCACCCCGAGCACTGAGCACCAAGCACCCTGAGTACTGAGCACTGAGCACCAAGCACCCCGAGCACTGAGCACTCAGCACCCTGAGTACTGAGCACTGAGCACCCAGCACCCCGAGCACTGAGCACCCATCACCCTGAGCACTGAGCACCCAGCACCCGAGTACTGAGCACCCAGCACCCCGAGCACTGAGCACCCAGCGCCCCGAGCACTGAGCACCCAGCACCCCGAGCACTGAGCACCCAGCACCCCAAGCACCGAGCACCCTGGGTACTAAGCACCGAGCACCCTGAGCACTGAGCATCCAGCACCCTGAGCACTGAGCACCCAGCACCCTGAGTACTGAGAACCCAGCACCCTGAGCACTGAGCACCCAGCACCATGAGTACTGAGCACCCAGCACCCTGATCACTGAGCATCGAGCACCCTGATCACTGAGCACCCAGCAACCTGAGGACTGAGCACCCAGCACCCCGAGCACTGAGCTCCCAGCACCCTGAGCACTGAGCACCCTGAGTACTGAGCACTGAGCACCCTGAGTACTGAGCACCCAGCACCCTGAGTACTGAGCACCCAGCACCCTGAGAACTGTGCACCGAGCACCCTGAGCACTGAGCACCCAGCACCCTGAGCACTGAGCACCCAGCACCCCGAGCACTGAGCACCCAGCACCCCGAGCACTGAGCACCCAGCACCCTGAGTACTGAGCACCCAGCACCCCGAGCACTGAGCACCCAGCACCCTGAGCACTGAGCACCCAGCACCCTGAGCATTGAGCACCCAGCACCCCGAGCACTGAGCACCAAGCACCCTGAGTACTGAGCACTGAGCACCCAGCACCCCGAGCACTGAGCACTCAGCACCCTGAGTATTCAGCACTGAGCACCCAGCACCCCGAGCACTGAGCACCCAGCACCCTGAGCACTGAGCACCCAGCACCCGAGTACTGAGCACCCAGCACAATGAGTACTGAGCACATATCTCCCTGAGTACTGAGCACCCAGCACCCCGAGTACTGAGCACCCAGCACCCTGAGTACTGAGCACTCAGCACCCTGAGCACTGAGGACCCAGCACCCTGAGTACTGAGCACCGAGCACCCTGAGTACTGAGCACCCAGCACCCTGAGTACTGAGCACCCAGCACACTGAGTACTGAGCACCCAGCACCCTGAGCACTGATCACCCAGCACCCTGAGTACTGAGCACCGAGCACCCAGCACCCCGAGCACTGAGCACCAAGCACCCTGAGTACTGAGCACTGAGCACCAAGCACCCTGAGTACTGAGCACCCAGCACCCTGAGCACTGAGCACACAGCACCCTGAGCACTGAGCACCCAGCACCCTGAGCACTGAGCACCCAGCACCCTGAGTACTGAGCACCCAATGTACTGAGCACTGAGCACCCTGAGCACTGAGCACCCAGCACCCTGATTACTGAGCACCCAGCACCCTGAGTACTGAGCACCCAATGTACTGAGCACCGAGCACCCTGAGCACTGAGCACCCAGCACCCTGAGTACTGAGCACCCAGCACCCTGAGCACTGAGCACCCTGAGTACTGAGCACCCAGCACCCTGAGTACTGAGCACCCAGCAACCTGAGCACTGAGCACCCAGCACCCTGAGCACTGAGCACCCAGCACCCTGAGCACTGAGCACCCAGCACCCTGAGCACTGAGCACCCAGCACCCCGAGCACTGAGCACCCAGCACCCTGAGCACTGAGAACCCTGAGTACTGAGCACTGAGCACCCTGAGTACTGAGCACTGAGCACCCTGAGTATTGAGCACCCAGCACCCTGAGTACTGAGCACCCAGGACCCGGAGCAATGAGCACCCTGAGTACTGAGCACCCAGCACCCTGAGCACTGAGCACCGAGCACCCCGAGCACTGAGCACCCAGCACCCGGAGTACTGGGCACGCAGCACCCTGAGTATTAAGCACAGAGCACCCTGAGTACTGAGCACCCAGTACCCTGAGCACTGAACACACAGCACCCTGAGTACTGAGCTCCCCGAGCACTGAGCACCCAGCACCCTGAGCACTGAGCACCCAGCACCCTGAGTACTGAGCATCCAGCACCCTGAGCACTGAGCAGCCAGCACCCTGAGTACTGAGCACTGAGCACCCAGCACCCAGAGCACTGAGCACTCAGCACCCTGTGTACTGAGCACTGAGCACCCAGCACCCTGAGCACTGAGCACCCTGAGTACTGAGCACCCAGCACCCTGAGCACTGAGCACCCAGCGCCCCGAGCCCTGAGCACCCAGCACCCTGAGCACTGAGCACTGAGCACCCTGAGTACTGAGCACTGAACACCCTGAGCACTGAGCACCGAGCACCCTGAGTACTGAGCACTGAGCACCCTGAGCACTGAGCACCCAGCAACCTGAGTACTGAGCACCCAGCACCCTGAGCACTGAGCACCCAGCACGCTGAGTACTGAGCACTGAGCACCGTGAGTACTGAGTACCGAGCACCCTGAGTACTGAGCACCCAGCACCCTGATTACTGAGCACCAAGCACCCGGAGCACTGAGCACCGAGCACCCCGAGCACTGAGCACCCAGCACCCCGAGCACTGAGCACCCAGCACCCTGAGTACTAAGCACCCAGCACCCTGAGTACTGAGCACCCAGCACCCCGAGCACTGAGCACCCAGCATCCTGAGCACTGAGCAACGATCACCCTGAGTACTGAGCACCCAGCACCCTGAGTACTGAGCACCCAGCGCCCTGAGCACTGAGCACCCAGCACCCTGAGCACTGAGCATCCAGCACCCTGAGTACTGAGCACCCAGCACCGTGAGTACTGAACACCCAGCACCCTGAGCACTGAGCACTGAGCACCCAGCACCCTGAGCACTAAGCACTGAGCACCCAGCACCCTGAGCACTGAGCACCCAGCACCCCGAGCACTGAGCACCCAGCACCCTGAGCACCCAGCACCCTGAGCACTGAGCACCCTGAGCACTGAGCACTGAGCACCCAGCACCCTGAGTACTGAGCACCCAACACTCTGAGCCCTGAGCACCCAGCACCCTGAGTACTGAGCACCCAGCACCCCGAGCACTGAGCACCCAGCAACCTGTGTACTGAGCATCGAGCACCCCGAGCACTGAGCAACCAGCACCCTGAGTACTGAGCACCCAGCACCCTGAGCACTGAGCACCCAGCACCCTGAGCACTGAGCACACAGCACCCAGAGCACTGAGCACTGAGCACCCTGAGTACTGAGCACTGAGCACCCTGAGCACTGAGCACTGAGCACCCTGAGTACTGAGCACTGAGCACTGAGCACGCTGAGCACTGAGCACCCAGCACCCCGAGCACTGAGCACCCAGCACCCCGAGCACTGAGCACCCAGCACCCCGAGCACTGAACATACAGCACCCCGAGCACTGAGCACCCAGCACCCCGAGCACTGAGCACCCAGCACCCCGAGCACCGAGCACCCTGAGTACTAAGCACCGAGCACCCTGAGCACTGAGCATCCAGCACCCTGAGCACTGAGCACCCAGCACCCTGAGTACTGAGCACCCAGCACCCCGAGCACTGAGCACCCAGCACCCTGAGTACTGAGCACCCAGCACCCTGATCACTGAGCATCGAGCACCCTGATCACTGAGCACCCAGCAACCTGAGGACTGAGCACCCAGCACCCCGAGAACTGAGCTCCCAGCACCCTGAGCACTGAGCACCCTGAGTACTGAGCACTGAGCACCCTGAGTACTGAGCACTGAGCACCCTGAGTACTGAGCACCCAGCACCCTGAGTACTGAGCCCCAGCACCCTGAGAACTGAGCACCGAGCACCCTGAGCACTGAGCACCCAGCACCCTGAGAACTGAGCACCCAGCACCCCGAGCAGTGAGCACCCAGCACCCTGAGCCCTGAGCACCCTGAGTACTGAGCACTGAGCACCCTGAGTACTGAGCACCCAGCACCCTGAGTACTGAGCACCCAGCACCCTGAGTACTGAGCACCCAGCACCCTGAGCAATGAGCACCCTGAGTACTGAGCACCCAGCACCCTGAGCAATGAGCACCCAGCACTCTGAGTACTGAGCAACCAGCACCCTGAGCACTGAGCACCCAGCACCCTGAGTACTGAGCATCCAGCACCCTGAGCACTGAGCACCCAGCTCCCTGTGTACTGAGCACTGAGCACCCAGCACCCCGAACACTGAGCACCCAGCACACTGTGTACTGAGCACTGAGTACCCAGCACCCCGAGCACTGAGCACCCAGCACCCTGAGCACTGAGCACCCTGAGTACTGAGCACCCAGCACCCCGAGCACTGAGCACCGTGCACCCCTAGCACTGAGCACCCAGCACCCCGAGCACTGAGCACCCAGCACCCTGAGTACTGAGGACCCAGCACCCCGAGCACTGAGCACCCAGCACCCTGAGTACTGAGCACCGAGCACCCTGAGTACTGAGCACCCAGCACCCTGAGCACTGAGCACCCAGCACCCTGAGCACTGAGCACCCAGCTCCCTGAGTACTGAGCACTGAGCACCCAGCACCCCGAGCACTGAGCACCCAGCACCCTGTGTACTGAGCACTGAGTACCCAGCACCCCGAGCACTGAGCACCCAGCACCCTGAGCACCCAGCACCCTGAGTACTGAGCACCCAGCACCCCGAGCACTGAGCACCGAGCACCCCGAGCACTGAGCACCCAGCACCCCGAGCACTGAGCACCCAGCACCCTGAGTACTGAGGACCCAGCACCCCGAGCACTGAGCACCCAGCACCCTGAGTACTGAGCACCGAGCACCCTGAGTACTGAGCACCCAGCACCCTGAGCACTGAGCACCCAGCACCCTGAGCACTGAGCACCCAGCACCCTGAGCACTGAGCACCCAGCACCCTGAGTACTGAGCACCCAATGTACTGAGCACCGAGCACCCTGAGCACTGAGCACCCAGCACCCTGAGTACTGAGCACCCAGCACCCTGAGCACTGAGCACCCTGAGTACTGAGCACTGAGCACCCAGAGTACTGAGCAATGAGCACCCTGAGTACTGAGCACCCAGCACCCTGAGTACTGAGCACCCAGCACACTGAGTACTGAGCACTGAGCACCCAGCACCCCGAGCACTGAGCACCCAGCACCCTGAGTACTGAGCACCCAGCACCCTGAGCACTGAGCACCCAGCACCCTGAGTACTGAGCACCCAACACCCTGAGTACTGAGCACCCAGCGTACTGAGCACCGAGCACCCAGCACCCTGAGTACTGAGCAGCCAGCACCCTGAGTACTGAGCACCCAGCGTACTGAGCACCGAGCACCCAGCACCCTGAGTACTGAGCACCGAGCACCCTGAGTACTGAGCAGCCAGCACCCTGAGTACTGAGCACCCAGCACCCTGAGCACTGAGCACCAAGCACCCTGAGTACTGAGCACCCAGCACCCTGAGCACTGAGCAGCCAGCACCCTGAGTACTGAGCACTGAGCACCCAGCACCCAGAGCACTGAGCACCCTGAGTACTGAGCACCCAGCACCCTGAGCACTGTGCACCCAGCACCCCGAGCACTGAGCACCCAGCACCCTGAGCACTGAGCACTGAGCACCCTGAGTACTGAGCACTGAGCACCCTGAGCACTGAGCACCGAGCACCCTGAGTACTGAGCACTGAGCACCCTGAGCACTGAGCACCCAGCACCCTGAGCAATGAGCACCCAGCACAACGAGTACTGAGCACCCAGCACCCTGATTACTGAGCACCAAGCACCCCGAGCACTGAGCACCGAGCACCCCGAGCACTGAGCACCCAGCACCCCGAGCACTGAGCACCCAGCACCCTCAGAACTAAGCACCCAGCACCCTGAGTACTGAGCACCCAGCACCCAGAGCACTGAGCACCCAGCACCCTGAGTACTGAGCACTCAGCACCCTGAGCACTGAGCACCCAGCACCCTGAGTACTGAGCACCCAGCACCCTGAGTACTGAACACCCAGCACCCCGCGCACTGAGCACCCAGCATCCTGAGCACTGAGCAACGAGCACCCTGAGTACTGAGCAGCCAGCACCGTGAGTACTGAACACCCAGCACCCTGAGCACTGAGCACTGAGCACCCAGCACCCTGAGCACTAAGCACTGAGCACCCAGCACCCTGAGCACTGAGCACCCAGCACCCCGAGCACTGAGCACCCAGCACCCTGAGCACCCAGCACCCTGAGCACTGAGCACCCTGAGCACTGAGCACTGAGCACCCAGCACCCTGAGTACTGAGCACCCAACACTCTGAGCACTGAGCACCCAGCACGCTGAGTACTGAGCCCTGAGCACCCAGCACCCTGAGTACTGAGCACCCAGCACCCCGAGCACTGAGCACCCAGCAACCTGAGCCCTGAGCACCCTGAGTACTGAGCACTGAGCACCCTGAGTACTGAGCACCCAGCACCCTGAGTACTGAGCACCCAGCACCCTGAGCCCTGAGCACCCTGAGTACTGAGCACTGAGCACCCTGAGTACTGAGCACCCAGCACCCTGAGTACTGAGCACCCAGCACCCTGAGTACTGAGCACCCAGCACCCTGAGCAATGAGCACCCTGAGTACTGAGCACCCAGCACCCTGAGCAATGAGCACCCAGCACCCTGAGTACTGAGCAACCAGCACCCTGAGCACTGAGCACCCAGCACCCTGAGTACTGTGCATCCAGCACCCTGAGCACTGAGCACCCAGCTCCCTGAGTACTGAGCACTGAGCACCCAGCACCCCGAGCACTGAGCACCCAGCACCCTGTGTACTGAGCACTGAGTACCCGGCACCCCGAGCACTGAGCATCCAGCACCCTGAGCACTGAGCACCCTGAGTACTGAGCACTGAGCACCCTGCACCCTGAGTACTGAGCACCCAGCACCCTGAGCACTGAGCACCCTGAGTACTGAGCACCGAGCACCCTGACCACTGAGCACCCAGCACGCTGAGTACTGAGCACTGAGCACCCTGAGCACCGAGCACCCAGCACCCTGAGTACTGAGCACCGAGCACCCTGAGTACTGAGCACCCAGCACTCTGATCACTGAGCACCCAGCACCCTGACCACTGAGCAATGAGCACGCCGAGTACTGAGCACCGAGCACCCCGAGCACTGAGCACCCAGCACCCTGAGTACTGAGCACCCAGCACCCTGAGCACTGAGCACCCAGCACCCTGAGTCCTGAGCACCGAGCACCCTGAGTACTGAGCACGCAGGACCCTGAATACTGAGCACCCAGCACCCTGAGTACTGAGCACCCAGCATACTGAGCACCGAGCACGCAGCACCCTGAGTACTGAGCACCCAGCACCCTGAGCACTGAGCACCCAGCACCCTGAGTACTGAGCACTGAGCACCCCGAGTACTGAGCACCGAACACCCCGAGCACTGAGCACCCAGCACACCGAGCACCGAGCACCCTGAGTACTGAGCACCCAGCACCCTGAGCACTGAGCACCCAGCACCCTGAGCACTGAGCACCCAGCACCCTGAGCACTGAGCACCCTGCACCCTGAGTACTGGGCACCGAGCACCCCGAGCACTGATCACCCAGCACCCTGAGCACTGAGCACTCTTAGTACTGAGCACTGAGCACCCTGAGTACTGAGCACTGAGCACCCTGAGTACTGAGCACCCAGCACCCTGAGTACTGAGCACCCAGCACTCTGAGCAATGATCACCCTGAGTACTGAGCACCCAGCACCTTGAGCACTGAGCACCGAGCACGCCGTGCACTGGGCACCCAGCATCCGGAGTACTGAGCACCCAGCACCCTGAGTACTAAGCTCCGAGCACCCTGAGTACTGAGCACCCAGCACCCTGAGCACTGATCACACAGCAACCTGAGTACTGAGCACCCCGAGCACTGAGCACCCAGCACCCTGAGTACTGAGCACCAAGCACCCCGAGCACTGAGCACCCAGCACCCCGAGCACTGAGCACCCAGCACCCCGAGCACTGAGCACCCAGCACCCTGAGTATTGAGCACCCAGCACCCTGAGTACTGAGCACCCAGCACCCCGAGCACTGAGCACCCAGCACCGCGAGCACTGAGCACCCAGCACCCTGAGCACTGAGCACCCAGCACCCCGAGCACTGAGCACCAAGCACCCTGAGTACTGAGCACTGAGCACCAAGCACCCCGAGCACTGAGCACTCAGCACCCTGAGTACTGAGCACTGAGCACCCAGCACCCCGAGCACTGAGCACCCAGCACCCTGAGCACTAAGCACCCAGCACCCGAGTACTGATCACCCAGCACCCCGAGCACTGAGCATCCAGCACCCCGAGCACTGAGCACCCAGCACCCCGAGCACTGAGCACCCAGCACCCCGAGCACCGAGCACCCTGAGTACTAAGCACCGAGCACCCTGAGCACGGAGCATCCAGCACCCTGAGCACTGAATACCCAGCACCCTGAGTACTGAGCACCCAGCACCCCGAGCACTGAGCACCCAGCACCCTGAGTACTGAGAACCCAGCACCCTGATCACAGAGCATCGAGCACCCTCATCACTGAGCACCCAGCAACCTGAGGACTGAGCACCCAGCACCCCGAGCACTGAGCTCCCAGCACCCTGAGCACTGAGCACCCTGAGTACTGAGCACTGAGCACCCTGAGTACTGAGCACTGAGCACCCTGAGTACTGAGCACCCAGCACCCTGAGTACTGAGCACCCAGCACCCTGAGAACTGAGCACTGAGCACCCTGAGCACTGAGCACCCAGCACCCTGAGCACTGAGCACCCAGCACCCCGAGCAGTGAGCACCCAGCACCCTGAGCCCTGAGCACCCGAGTACTGAGCACTGAGCACCCTGAGTACTGAGCACCCAGCACCCTTAGTACTGAGCACCCAGCACCCTGAGTACTGAGCACCCAGCACCCTGAGCAATGAGCACCCTGAGTACTGAGCACCCAGCACCCTGAGCAATGAGCACCCAGCACCCTGAGTACTGAGCAACCAGCACCCTGAGCACTGAGCACCCAGCACACTGAGTACTGAGCATCCAGCACCCTGAGCACTGAGCACCCAGCTCCCTGAGTACTGAGCACTGAGCACCCAGCACCCCGAGCACTGAGCACCCAGAACCCTGTGTACTGAGCACTGAGTACCCAGCACCCCGAGCACTGAGCACCCAGCACCCTGAGCACTGAGCACCCTGAGTACTGAGCACTGAGCACCCTGCACCCTGAGTACTGAGCACCCAGCACCCTGAGCACCGAGCACCCTGAGTACTGAGCACCGAGCACCCTGACCACTGATCACCCAGCACGCTGAGTACTGAGCACTGAGCACCCTGAGCACTGAGCACCCAGCACCCTGAGTACTGAGCACCGAGCACCCTGAGTACTGAGCACCCAGCACTCTGAGCACTGAGCACCCAGCACCCTGAGCACTGGGCACTGAGCACCCCGAGTACTGAGCACCGAGCAGCCCGAGCACTGAGCACCCAGCACCCTGAGTACTGAGCACCCAGCACCCTGAGCACTGAGCACCCAGCACCCTGAGTCCTGAGCACCGAGCACCCTGAGTACTGAGCACGCAGGACCCTGAGTACTGAGCACCCAGCACCCTGAGTACTGAGCACCCAGCTTACTGAGCACCGAGCACGCAGCACCCTGAGTACTGAGCACCCAGCACCCTGAGCACTGAGCACCCAGCACCCTGAGTACTGAGCACTGAGCACCCCGAGTACTGAGCACCGAGCACCCCGAGCACTGAGCACCCAGCACACCGAGCACCGAGCACCCTGAGTACTGAGCACCCAGCACCCTGAGCACTGAGCACCCAGCACCCTGAGCACTGAGCACCCAGCACCCTGAGCACTGAGCACCCTGCACCCTCAGTACTGGGCACCGAGCACCCTGAGCACTGATCACCCAGCACCCTGAGCACTGAGCACCCTTAGTACTGAGCACTGAGCACCCTGAGTACTGAGCACTGAGCACCCTGAGTACTGAGCACCCAGCACCCTGAGTACTGAGCACCCAGCACTCTGAGCAATGATCACCCTGAGTACTGAGCACCCAGCACCTTGAGCACTGAGCACCGAGCACGCCGTGCACTGGTCACCCAGCACCCGGAGTACTGAGCACCCAGCACCCTGAGTACTAAGCACCGAGCACCCTGAGTACTGAGCACCCAGCACCCTGAGCACTGAGCACCCAGCACCCTGAGCACTGAGCACCCAGCACCCCGAGCACTGAGCACCAAGCACCCTGAGTACTGAGCACTGAGCACCCAGCACCCCGAGCACTGAGCACTCTGCACCCTGAGTACTGAGCACTGAGCACCCAGCACCCCGAGCACTGAGCACCCAGCACCCTGAGCACTGAGCACCCAGCACCCGAGTACTGAGCACCCAGCACAATGAGTACTGAGCACCCAGCTCCCTGAGTACTGAGCACCCAGCACCCCGAGTACTGAGCACCCAGCACCCTGAGTACTGAGCACTCAGCACCCTGAGCACTGAGGACCCAGCTCCCTGAGTACTGAGCACCGAGCACCCTGAGTACTGAGCACCCAGCACCCTGAGTACTGAGCACCCAGCACACTGAGTACTGAGCACCCAGCACCCTGAGCACTGATCACCCAGCACCCTGAGTACTGAGCACCGAGTACCCTGAGTACTGAGCACCCAGCACCCCGAGCTCTGAGCACTCAGCACCCTGAGTACTGAGCACTGAGCAGCCAGCACCCCGAGCACTGAGCACCCAGCACCCTGTGTACTGAGCACTGAGTACCCAGTACCCCGAGCACTGAGAACCAGCACCCTGAGCAGTGAGCACCCAGCACCGCGAGTACTGAACACACAGCACCCCGAGCACTGAGCAACCAGCACCCTGAGCACTGAGCACCCAGCACGCTGAGTACTGAGCACCCAGCACCCCGAGTACTGAGCAACCAGCACCCTGAGCACTGTGCACCCAGCACCCTGAGCACTGAGCACCGAGAACCCTGAGTACTGAGCACGGAGCACCCTGAGTACTGAGCACCCAGCACCCTGAGCACTGAGCACCCAGCAACCTGAGCACTGAGCACCCAGCACCCTGAGTACTGAGCACCCAACACCCTGAGTACTGAACACCCAGCACCCCGAGCACTGAGCACCCAGCACCCTGAGCACTGAGCACCGAGCACCCTGAGTACTGAGCACCGAGCACCCTGAGTACTGAGCACCCAGCACCCTGAGCACTGAGCACCCAGCACCCTGAGCACTGAGCACCCAGCACCCTGAGTACTGAGCACCCAGCACCCTGAATACTGAACACCCAGCACCCTGAGCACTGAGCACTGAGCACCCAGCACCCTGAGCACTGAGCACTGAGCACCCAGCACCCTGAGCACTGAGCACCCAGCACCCCGAGCACTGAGCACCCAGCACCCTGAGCACCCAGCACCCTGAGCACTGAGCACCCTGAGCACTGAGCACCCAGCACCCTGAGTACTGAGCACCCAACAATCTGAGCACTGAGCACCCAGCACGCTGAGTACTGAGCCCTGAGCACCCAGCACCCTGAGTACTGAGCACCCAGCACCCCGAGCACTGAGCACCCAGCACCCTGTGTACTGAGCATCGAGCACCCCGAGCACTGAGCAACCAGCACCCTGAGTACTGAGCACCCAGCACCCCGAGAATGAGCACCCAGCACCCCGAGCACTGAGCACCCAGCACCCTGAGCACTGAGCACCCAGCACCCTGAGTACTGAGCACCCTGAGTACTGACCACCCAGCACCCTGAGTACTGAGCACACTGCACCCCGAGCACTGAGCTCCCTGAGTACTGAGCACCCAGCACCCCGGGTACTGAGCACGAGGCACCCTGAGCACTGAGCACCCAGCACCCTAAGTACTGAGCATCCAGCACCCCGAGCACTGAGCACCCAGCACCCTGAGTACTGAGCACTGAGCACCCAGCACCCCGAGCACTGAGCACTCAGCACCCTGTGTACTGAGCACTGAGTACCCAGCACCCCGAGCACTGAGCACCGAGCACCCTGAGTACTGAGCACTGAGCACCCAGCACCCCGAGCACTGAGCACCCAGCACCTTGAGTACTGAGCACTGAGCACCCTGAGTACTGAGCACCCAGCACCCTGAGCACTGAGCACCCAGCACCCTGAGTACTGAGCACCCAATGTACTGAGCACTGAGCACCCTGAGCACTGAGCACCCAGCACCCTGAGTACTGAGCACCCAGCACCCTGAGTACTGAGCACCCAATGTTCTGAGCACCGAGCACCCTGAGCACTGAGCACCCAGCACCCTGAGTACTGAGCACCCAGCACCCTGAGCACTGAGCACCCTGAGTACTGAGCACTGAGCACCCTGAGTACTGAGCAATGAGCACCCTGAGTACTGAGCACCCAGCACCCTGAGTACTGAGCACCCAGCAACCTGAGCACTGAGCACCGAGCACCCTGAGCACTGAGCACCCAGCACCCTGAGCACTGAGCACCCAGCACCCTGAGCACTGAGCACCCAGCACCCCGCGCACTGAGCACCCAGCACCCTGAGCACTGAGAACCCTGAGTACTGAGCACTGAGCACCCTGAGTACTGAGCACTGAGCACCCTGAGTATTGAGCACCCAGCACCCTGAGTACTGAGCATCCAGGACCCGGAGCAATGAGCACCCTGAGTACTGAGCACCCAGCACCCTGAGCACTGAGCACCGAGCACCCCGAGCACTGAGCACCCAGCACCCGGAGTACTGAGCACCCAGCACCCTGAGTACTAAGCACCGAGCACCCTGAGTACTGAGCACCCAGTACCCTGAGCACTGAACCCACAGCACCCTGAGTACTGAGCTCCCCGAGCACTGAGCACCCAGCACCCTGAGCACTGAGGACCCAGCACCCTGAGCACTGAGCACCCAGCACCCTGAGCACTGAGCACCCAGCACCCTGAGTACTGAGCACCCAGCACCCTGAGCACTGAGCACCCAGCACCCTGAGTACTGAGCATCCAGCACAGTGAGCACTGAGCAGCCAGCACCCTGAGTACTGAGCACTGAGCACCCAGCACCTAGAGCACTGAGCACTCAGCACCCTGTGTACTGAGCACTGAGCACCCAGCACCCTGAGCACTGAGCACCCTGAGTACTGAGCACCCAGCACCCTGAGCACTGAGCACCCAGCACCCCGAGCACTGAGCACCCAGCACCCTGAGCACTGAGCACTGAGCACCCTGAGTACTGAGCACTGAGCACCCTGAGCACTGAGCACCGAGCACCCTGAGTACTGAGCACTGAGCACCCTGAGCACTGAGCACCCAGCACCCTGAGTACTGAGCACCGAGCACCCTGAGCACTGAGGACCGAGCACCCTGAGTACTAAGCACCCAGCACCCTGAATACTGAGCACCCAGCACCCTGAGCACTGAGCACCCAGCACGCTGAGTACTGAGCACTGAGCACCCTGCGTACTGAGCACCGAGCACCCTGAGCACTGAGCACCCAGCACGCTGAGTACTGAGCTCTGAGCACTCTGAGTACTGAGCACCGAGCACCCTGAGTACTGAGCACCCAGCACTCTGAGCACTGAGCACCCAGCACCCTGAGCACTGAGCACCCAGCACCCCGAGTACTGAGCACCCAGCACCCCGAGTACTGAGTACTGAGCACCCTGAGTACTGAGCACCAAGCACCCCGAGTACTGAGCACTGAGCACTATGAGTACTGAGCACCCAGTACCCTGAGTACTGAGCACCCAGTACTCTGAGCACTGAACACACAGAACCCTGAGTACTGAGCACCCCGAGCACTGAGCACCCAGCTCCCTGAGCACTGAGGACCCAGCACCCTGAGTACTGAGCACCCAGCACCCTGAGGACTGAGCACCCAGCACCCTGAGTACTGAGCACGAGGCACCCTGAGCACTGAGCACCCAGCACCCTAAGTACTGAGCACTGAGCACCCAGCACCCTGAGCACTGAGCACTCAGCACCCTGTGTACTGAGCACTGAGTACCCAGCACCCCGAGCACTGAGCACCGAGCACCCTGAGTACTGAGCACTGAGCACCCAGCACCCCGAGCACTGAGCACTCAGCACCCTGTGTACTGAGCACTGAGCACCCAGCACCCCGAGCACTGAGCACCGAGCACCCTGAGTACTGAGCACCCAGCACACCGAGTACTGAGCACCCAGCACCCTGAGTACTGAGCACCCAGCACCCCGAGCACTGAGCACCGAGCACCCCGAGCACTGAGCACCCAGCACCCCGAGCACTGAGCACCCAGGACCCTGAGTACTGAGCACCCAGCACCCTGAGCACTGAGCACCCAGCACCTTGAGTACTGAGCACCGAGCACCCTGAGTAATGAGCACCCAGCACCCTGAGCACTGAGCACCCAGCACCCTGAGCACTGAGCACCCAGCACCCTGAGCACTGAGCACCCAGCACCCTGAGTACTGAGCACCCAATGTACTGAGCACTGAGCACCCTGAGCACTGAGCACCCAGCACCCTGAGTACTGAGCACCCAGCGGCCTGAGTACTGAGCACCCAATGTACTGAGCACCGAGCACCCTGAGCACTGAGCACCCAGCACCCTGAGTACTGAGCACCCAGCACCCTGAGAACTGAGCACCCTGAGTACTGAGCACTGAGCACCCTGAGTACTGAGCAATGAGCACCCTGAGTACTGAGCACCCAGCACCCTGAGTACTGAGCACCCAGCAACCTGAGCACTGAGCACCGAGCACCCTGAGCACTGAGCACCCAGCACCCTGAGCACTGAGCACCCAGCACCCCGAGCACTGAGCACCCAGCACCCTGAGCACTGAGAACCCTGAGTACTGAGCACTGAGCACCCTGAGTACTGAGCACTGAGCACCCTGTGTATTGAGCACCCAGCACCCTGAGTACTGAGCACCCAGCGGCCTGAGTACTGAGCACCCAATGTACTGAGCACCGAGCACCCTGAGCACTGAGCACCCAGCACCCTGAGTACTGAGCACCCAGCACCCTGAGCACTGAGCACCCTGAGTACTGAGCACTGAGCACCCTGAGTACTGAGCAATGAGCACCCTGAGTACTGAGCACCCAGCACCCTGAGTACTGAGCACCCAGCACCCTGAGCACTGAGCACCCAGCACCCTGAGCACTGAGCACCCAGCACCCTGAGCACTGAGCACCCAGCACCCCGAGCACTGAGCACCCAGCACCCTGAGCACTGAGAACCCTGAGTACTGAGCACTGAGCACCCTGAGTACTGAGCACTGAGCACCCTGTGTATTGAGCACCCAGCACCCTGAGTACTGAGCACCCAGGACCCGGAGCAATGAGCACCCGGAGTACTGAGCACCCAGCACCCTGAGTACTAAGCACCGAGCACCCTGAGTACTGAGCACTCAGTACCCTGAGCACTGAACACACAGCACCCTGAGTACTGAGCTCCCCGAGCACTGAGCACCCAGCACCCTGAGCACTGAGGACCCAGCACCCTGAGTACTGAGCACCCAGCACCCTGAGCACTGAGCACCCAGCACCCTGAGTACTGAGCACCCAGCACCCTGAGCACTGAGCACCCAGCACCCTGAGTACTGAGCATCCAGCACCCTGAGCACTGAACAGCCAGCACCCTGAGTACTGAGCACTGAGCACCCAGCACCTAGAGAACTGAGCACTCAGCACCCTGTGTACTGAGCACTGAGCACCCAGCACCCTGAGCACTGAGCACCCTGAGTTCTGAGCACCCAGCACCCTGAGCACTGAGCACCCAGCACCCCGAGCACTGAGCACCCAGCACCCTGAGCACTGAGCACTGAGCACCCTGAGTACTGAGCACTGAGCACCCTGAGCACTGAGCACCGAGCACCCTGAGTACTGAGCACTGAGCACCCTGAGCACTGAGCACCCAGCACCCTGAGTACTGAGCACCGAGCACCCTGAGCACTGAGGACCGAGCACCCTGAGTACTAAGCACACAGCACCCTGAGTACTGAGCACCCAGCACCCTGAGCACTGAGCACCCAGCACGCTGAGTACTGAGCACTGAGCACCCTGCGTACTGAGCACCGAGCACCCTGAGCACTGAGCACCCAGCACGCTGAGTACTGAGCTCTGAGCACTCTGAGTACTGAGCACCGAGCACCCTGAGTACTGAGCACCCAGCACTCTGAGCACTGAGCACCCAGCACCCTGAGCACTGAGCACCCAGCACCCCGAGCACTGAGCACCCAGCAACCCGAGCACTGAGCACCCAGCACCCCGAGCACTGAGCACCCAGCACCCTGAGCACTGAGCACTGAGCACCCTAAGTACTGAGCACTGAGCACCCTGAGTACTGAGCACCCAGCACCCTGAGTACTGAGCACCCAGCACCCCGAGCACTGAGCACCCAGCACCCTGAGTAGTGAGCACCGAGCACCCTGAGTACTGAGCACCCAGCACCCTGAGTACTGAGCACCCAGCGTACTGAGCACCGAGCACCCAGCACCCTGAGTACTGAGCACCCAGCACCCTGAGCACTGAGCACCCAGCACCCTGAGTACTGAGCACTGAGCACCCTGAGTACTGAGCACCGAGCAGGCCGAGCACTGAGCACCCAGCACCCCGAGCACCGAGCACCCAGCACCCTGAGCACTGAGCACCCAGCACCCTGAGCACTGAGAACCCAGCACCCTGAGTACTGAGCACCCAGCACCTGAGTACTGAGCACCCAACGTACTGAGCACCGAGCACCCTGACCACTGAGCCCCCAGCACCCTGAATACTGAGCACCCAGCACCCTGAGCAATGAGCACCCTGAGTACTGGGCACCCAGCACCTTGAGCACTGAGCACCGAGCACCCCGAGCACTGAGCACCCAGCACCCGAAGTACTGAGCACCCAGCACCCTGAGTACTAAGCACCGAGCACCCTGAGTACTGAGCACCCAGCACACTGAGCACGGAGCACCCAGCACCCTGAGCACTGAGCAAACAGAACCCTGAGCACTGAGCAACCAGCACCCTGAGTACTGAGCACTGAGCACCCAGCACCCCGAGCACGGAGCTCCCAGCACCCTTAGTACTGAGCACTGAGCACCCAGCACCCCGAGCACTGAGCACCCAGCACCCTGAGCACTGAGCACCCAGCACCCGAGTACTGATCACCCAGCACCCTGGGTACTGAGCACCCCGCACCATGAGTACTGAGCACCCAGCACGCTGAGCACTGAGCACCCAGCACCCTGAGCACTGAGCACCCAGCACCCCGAGCACTGCACACCCAGCACCCTGAGTACTGAGCACCCAGCACCCTGAGCACTGAGCACCCAGCACCCTGAGCACTGAGCACCCAGCACCCTGAGCAATGAGCACCCAGCACCCTGAGTAGTGAGCACCCAACGTACTGAGCACCGAGCACCCCGAGCACTGAGCACCCAGCACCCTGAGTACTGAGCACTGAGCACCCCGAGCACTGAGCACCCAGCACCCTGAGCACTGAGCACCCAGCACCCCGAGCACTGAGCACCCAGCACCCTGAGCACCCAGCACCCTGAGCACTGAGCACCCTGAGCACTGAGCACTGAGCACCCAGCACCCTGAGTACTGAGCACCCAACACTCTGAGCACTGAGCACCCAGCACGCTGACTACTGATCCCTGAGCACCCAGCACCCTGAGTACTGAGCACCCAGCACCCCGAGCACTGAGCACCAAGCACCCTGTGTACTGAGCATCGAGCACCCTGAGCACTGAGCAACCAGCACCCTGAGTACTGAGCACCCAGCACCCCGAGAATGAGCACCCAGCACCCCGAGCACTGAGCACCCAGCACCCTGAGCACTGAGCACCCAGCACCCTGAGTACTGAGCACCCTGAGTACTGACCACCCAGCACCCTGAGTACTGAGCACACTGCACCGCGAGCACTGAGCTCCCTGAGTACTGAGCACCCAGCACCCTGAGTACTGAGCACACAGCACCCTGAGTACTGAGCACTGAGCACCCAGAGAACTGAGCACCCAGCACCCCGAGGACTGAGCACCCAGCACCCTGTGCACTGAGCACTGAGCATTCAGCACCCTGAGCACTGAGCACCCTGAGCTCTTAGCACCCTGAGTACAGAGCACCCAGCACCCTGAGTACTGAGCACCCAGCACCCTGAGCACTGAGCACCCAGCACCCTGAGTACTGAGCACCCAGCACCCTGAGTACTGAGCACCGAGCACCCCGAGCACTGAGCACCCAGCACCCTGAGCACTGAGCACCCAGCACCCTGAGCACTGAGCACCCAGCACCCCGAGTACTGAGCACCGAGCACCCCGAGCACTGAGCACCCAGCACCCCGAGAACTGAGCACCCAGCACCCTGAGCACTGAGCACCCAGCACCCCGAGTACTGAGCACTGAGCACCCTGAGTACTGAGCACCCAGCACCCCGAGTACTGAGCACTGAGCACTATGAGTACTGAGCACCCAGCACCCTGAGTACTGAGCACCCAGTACCCTGAGCACTGAACACACAGAACCCTGAGTACTGAGCACCCCGAGCACTGAGCACCCAGCACCCTGAGCACTGAGGACCCAGCACCCTGAGTACTGAGCACCCAGCACCCTGAGCACTGAGCACCCAGCACCCTGAGTACTGAGCACGAGGCACCCTGAGCACTGAGCACCCAGCACCCTAAGTACTGAGCATCCAGCACCCCGAGCACTGAGCACCCAGCACCCTGAGTACTGAGCACCCAGCACCCTGAGCACTGAGCACCCAGCACCCTGAGTACTGAGCACGAGGCACCCTGAGCACTGAGCACCCAGCACAGTAAGTACTGAGCATCCAGCACCCCGAGCACTGAGCACCCAGCACCCTGAGTACTGAGCACCCAGCACCCTGAGTACTGAGCACCCAGCACCCGGAGCACTGAGCACTCAGCACCCTGTGTACTGAGCACTGAGTACCCAGCACCCCGAGCACTGAGCACCGAGCACCCTGAGTACTGAGCACTGAGCACCCAGCACCCTGAGCACTGAGCACTCAGCACCCTGTGTACTGAGCACTGAGCACCCAGCACCCCGAGCACTGAGCACCGAGCACCCTGAGTACTGAGCACCCAGCACACCGAGTACTGAGCACCCAGCACCCTGAGTACTGAGCATCCAGCACCCCGAGCACTGAGCACCGAGCACCCCGAGCACTGAGCACCCAGCACCCCGAGCACTGAGCACCCAGCACCCTGAGTACTGAGCACCCAGCACCCCGAGCACTGAGCACCCAGCACCCTGATTACTGAGCACCGAGCACCCTGAGTACTGAGCACCCAGCACCCTGAGCACTGAGCACCCAGCACCCTGAGCACTGAGCACCCAGCACCCTGAGCACTGAGCAGCCAGCACCCCGAGCACTGAGCACCCAGCACCCTGAGCACTGAGCACCCAGCACCCTGAGCACTGAGCACCCAGCACCCCGAGCACTGAGCACCAAGCACCCTGAGTACTGAGCACTGAGCACCCAGCACCCCGAGCACTGAGCACTCTGCACCCTGAGTACTGAGCACTGAGCACCCAGCACCCCGAGCACTGAGCACCCAGCACCCTGAGCACTGAGCACCCAGCACCCGAGTACTGAGCACCCAGCACAATGAGTACTGAGCACCCAGCTCCCTGAGTACTGAGCACCCAGCACCCCGAGTACTGAGCACCCAGCACCCTGAGTACTGAGCACTCAGCCCCCTGAGCACTGAGGACCCAGCACCCTGAGTACTGAGCACCGAGCACCCTGAGTACTGAGCACCCAGCACCCTGAGTACTGAGCACCCAGCACACTGAGTACTGAGCACCCAGCACCCTGAGCACTGATCACCCAGCACCCTGAGTACTGAGCACCGAGTACCCTGAGTACTGAGCACCCAGCACCCCGAGCTCTGAGCACTCAGCACCCTGAGTACTGAGCACTGAGCACCCAGCACCCCGAGCACTGAGCACCCAGCACCCTGTGTACTGAGCACTGAGTACCCAGTACCCCGAGCACTGAGAACCAGCACCCTGAGCAGTGAGCACCCAGCACCGCGAGTACTGAACACACAGCACCCCGAGCACTGAGCAACCAGCACCCTGAGCACTGAGCACCCAGCACGCTGAGTACTGAGCACCCAGCACCCCGAGTACTGAGCAACCAGCACCCTGAGCACTGTGCACCCAGCACCCTGAGCACTGAGCACCGAGAACCCTGAGTACTGAGCAAGGAGCACCCTGAGTACTGAGCACCCAGCACCCTGAGCACTGAGCACCCAGCAACCTGAGCACTGAGCACCCAGCACCCTGAGTACTGAGCACCCAACACCCTGAGTACTGAACACCCAGCACCCCGAGCACTGAGCACCCAGCACCCTGAGCACTGAGCACCGAGCACCCTGAGTACTGAGCACCGAGCACCCTGAGTACTGAGCACCCAGCACCCTGAGCACTGAGCACCCAGCACCCTGAGCACTGAGCACCCAGCACCCTGAGTACTGAGCACCCAGCACCCTGAGTACTGAACACCCAGCACCCTGAGCACTGAGCACTGAGCACTGAGCACCCAGCACCCTGAGCACTGAGCACCCAGCACCCCGAGCACTGAGCACCCAGCACCCTGAGCACCCAGCACCCTGAGCACTGAGCACCCTGAGCACTGAGCACCCAGCACCCTGAGTACTGAGCACCCAACACTCTGAGCACTGAGCACCCAGCACGCTGAGTACTGAGCCCTGAGCACCCAGCACCCTGAGTACTGAGCACCCAGCACCCCGAGCACTGAGCACCCAGCACCCTGTGTACTGAGCATCGAGCACCCCGAGCACTGAGCAACCAGCACCCTGAGTACTGAGCACCCAGCACCCCGAGAATGAGCACCCAGCACCCCGAGCACTGAGCACCCAGCACCCTGAGCACTGAGCACCCAGCACCCTGAGTACTGAGCACCCTGAGTACTGACCACCCAGCACCCTGAGTACTGAGCACACTGCACCCCGAGCACTGAGCTCCCTGAGTACTGAGCACCCAGCACCCAGGGTACTGAGCACGAGGCACCCTGAGCACTGAGCACCCAGCACCCTAAGTACTGAGCATCCAGCACCCCGAGCACTGAGCACCCAGCACCCTGAGTACTGAGCACTGAGCACCCAGCACCCCGAGCACTGAGCACTCAGCACCCTGTGTACTGAGCACTGAGTACCCAGCACCCCGAGCACTGAGCACCGAGCACCCTGAGTACTGAGCACTGAGCACCCAGCACCCCGAGCACTGAGCACCCAGCACCTTGAGTACTGAGCACTGAGCACCCTGAGTACTGAGCACCCAGCACCCTGAGCACTGAGCACCCAGCACCCTGAGCACTGAGCACCCAGCACCCTGAGTACTGAGCACCCAATGTACTGAGCACTGAGCACCCTGAGCACTGAGCACCCAGCACCCTGAGTACTGAGCACCCAGCACCCTGAGTACTGAGCACCCAATGTTCTGAGCACCGAGCACCCTGAGCCCTGAGCACCCAGCACCCTGAGTACTGAGCACCCAGCACCCTGAGCACTGAGCACCCTGAGTACTGAGCACTGAGCACCCTGAGTACTGAGCAATGAGCACCCTGAGTACTGAGCACCCAGCACCCTGAGTACTGAGCACCCAGCAACCTGAGCACTGAGCACCGAGCACCCTGAGCACTGAGCACCCAGCACCCTGAGCACTGAGCACCCAGCACCCTGAGCACTGAGCACCCAGCACCCCGCGCACTGAGCACCCAGCACCCTGAGCACTGAGAACCCTGAGTACTGAGCACTGAGCACCCTGAGTACTGAGCACTGAGCACCCTGAGTATTGAGCACCCAGCACCCTGAGTACTGAGCACCCAGGACCCGGAGCAATGAGCACCCTGAGTACTGAGCACCCAGCACCCTGAGCACTGAGCACCGAGCACCCCGAGCACTGAGCACCCAGCACCCGGAGTACTGAGCACCCAGCACCCTGAGTACTAAGCACCGAGCACCCTGAGTACTGAGCACCCAGTACCCTGAGCACTGAACCCACAGCACCCTGAGTACTGAGCTCCCCGAGCACTGAGCACCCAGCACCCCGAGCACTGAGCACCCAGCACCCTGAGCACTGAGCACTGAGCACCCTGAGTACTGAGCACTGAGCACCCTGAGCACTGAGCACCGAGCACCCTGAGTACTGAGCACTGAGCACACTGAGCACTGAGCACCCAGCACCCTGAGTACTGAGCACCGAGCACCCTGAGCACTGAGGACCGAGCACCCTGAGTACTAAGCACACAGCACCCTGAGTACTGAGCACCCAGCACCCTGAGCACTGAGCACCCAGCACGCTGAGTACTGAGCACTGAGCACCCTGCGTACTGAGCACCGAGCACCCTGAGCACTGAGCACCCAGCACGCTGAGTACTGAGCTCTGAGCACTCTGAGTACTGAGCACCGAGCACCCTGAGTACTGAGCACCCAGCACTCTGAGCACTGAGCACCCAGCACCCTGAGCACTGAGCACCCAGCACCCCGAGCACTGAGCACCCAGCAACCCGAGCACTGAGCACCCAGCACCCCGAGCACTGAGCACCCAGCACCCTAAGCACTGAGCACTGAGCACCCTAAGTACTGAGCACTGAGCACCCTGAGTACTGAGCACCCAGCACCCTGAGTACTGAGCACCCAGCACCCCGAGCACTGAGCACCCAGCACCCTGAGTAGTGAGCACCGAGCACCCTGTGTACTGAGCAACCAGCACCCTGAGTACTGAGCACCCAGCGTACTGAGCACCGAGCACCCAGCACCCTGAGTACTGAGCACCCAGCACCCTGAGCACTGAGCACCCAGCACCCTGAGTACTGAGCACTGAGCACCCTGAGTACTGAGCACCGAGCACCCCGAGCACTGAGCACCCAGCACCCCGAGCACCGAGCACCCAGCACCCTGAGCACTGAGCACCCAGCACCCTGAGCACTGAGAACCCAGCACCCTGAGTACTGAGCACCCAGCACCTGAGTACTGAGCACCCAACGTACTGAGCACCGAGCACCCTGACCACTGAGCCCCCAGCACCCTGAGTACTGAGCACCCAGCACCCTGAGCAATGAGCACCCTGAGTACTGAGCACCCAGCACCTTGAGCACTGAGCACCGAGCACCCCGAGCACTGAGCACCCAGCACCCGAAGTACTGAGCACCCAGCACCCTGAGTACTAAGCACCGAGCACCCTGAGTACTGAGCACCCAGCACACTGAGCACGGAGCACCCAGCACCCTGAGCACTGAGCAAACAGCACCCTGAGCACTGAGCAACCAGCACCCTGAGTACTGAGCACTGAGCACCCAGCACCCCGAGCACGGAGCACCCAGCACCCTTAGTACTGAGCACTGAGCACCCAGCACCCCGAGCACTGAGCACCCAGCACCCTGAGCACTGAGCACCCAGCACCCGAGTACTGATCACCCAGCACCCTGGGTACTGAGCACCCCGCACCATGAGTACTGAGCACCCAGCACGCTGAGCACTGAGCACCCAGCACCCTGAGCACTGAGCACCCAGCACCCCGAGCACTGCACACCCAGCACCCTGAGTACTGAGCACCCATCACCCTGAGCACTGAGCACCCAGCACCCTGAGCACTGAGCACCCAGCACCCTGAGCAATGAGCACCCAGCACCCTGAGTAGTGAGCACCCAACGTACTGAGCACCGAGCACCCCGAGCACTGAGCACCCAGCACCCTGAGTACTGAGCACTGAGCACCCCGAGCACTGAGCACCCAGCACCCTGAGCACTGAGCACCCAGCACCCCGAGCACTGAGCACCCAGCACCCTGAGCACCCAGCACCCTGAGCACTGAGCACCCTGAGCACTGAGCACTGAGCACCCAGCACCCTGAGTACTGAGCACCCAACACTCTGAGCACTGAGCACCCAGCACGCTGACTACTGATCCCTGAGCACCCAGCACCCTGAGTACTGAGCACCCAGCACCCCGAGCACTGAGCACCCAGCACCCTGTGTACTGAGCATCGAGCACCCCGAGCACTGAGCAACCAGCACCCTGAGTACTGAGCACCCAGCACCCCGAGAATGAGCACCCAGCACCCCGAGCACTGAGCACCCAGCACCCTGAGCACTGAGCACCCAGCACCCTGAGTACTGAGCACCCTGAGTACTGACCACCCAGCACCCTGAGTACTGAGCACACTGCACCCCGAGCACTGAGCTCCCTGAGTACTGAGCACCCAGCACCCTGAGTACTGAGCACACAGCACCCTGAGTACTGAGCACTGAGCACCCAGAGAACTGAGCACCCAGCACCCCGAGGACTGAGCACCCAGCACCCTGTGCACTGAGCACTGAGCATTCAGCACCCTGAGCACTGAGCACCCTGAGCTCTTAGCACCCTGAGTACTGAGCACCCAGCACCCTGAGTACTGAGAACCCAGCACCCTGAGCACTGAGCACCCAGCACCCTGAGTACTGAGCACCCAGCACCCTGAGTACTGAGCACCGAGCACCCCGAGCACTGAGCACCCAGCACCCTGAGCACTGAGCACCCAGCACCCTGAGCACTGAGCACCCAGCACCCCGAGTACTGAGCACCGAGCACCCCGAGCACTGAGCACCCAGCACCCCGAGAACTGAGCACCCAGCACCCTGAGCACTGAGCACCCAGCACCCCGAGTACTGAGCACCCAGCACCCCGAGTACTGAGCACTGAGCACCCTGAGTACTGAGCACCCAGCACCCCGAGTACTGAGCACTGAGCACTATGAGTACTGAGCACCCAGCACCCTGAGTACTGAGCACCCAGTACCCTGAGCACTGAACACACAGAACCCTGAGTACTGAGCACCCCGAGCACTGAGCACCCAGCACCCTGAGCACTGAGGACCCAGCACCCTGAGTACTGAGCACCCAGCACCCTGAGCACTGAGCACCCAGCACCCTGAGTACTGAGCACGAGGCACCCTGAGCACTGAGCACCCAGCACCCTAAGTACTGAGCATCCAGCACCCCGAGCACTGAGCACCCAGCACCCTGAGTACTGAGCACTGAGCACCCAGCACCCGGAGCACTGAGCACTCAGCACCCTGTGTACTGAGCACTGAGTACCCAGCACCCCGAGCACTGAGCACCGAGCACCCTGAGTACTGAGCACTGAGCACCCAGCACCCTGAGCACTGAGCACTCAGCACCCTGTGTACTGAGCACTGAGCACCCAGCACCCCGAGCACTGAGCACCGAGCACCCTGAGTACTGAGCACCCAGCACACCGAGTACTGAGCACCCAGCACCCTGAGTACTGAGCACCCAGCACCCCGAGCACTGAGCACCGAGCACCCCGAGCACTGAGCACCCAGCACCCCGAGCACTGAGCACCCAGCACCCTGAGTACTGAGCACCCAGCACCCCGAGCACTGAGCACCCAGCACCCTGATTACTGAGCACCGAGCACCCTGAGTACTGAGCACCCAGCACCCTGAGCACTGAGCACCCAGCACCCTGAGTACTGAGCACTGAGCACCCTGAGTACTGAGCACCGAGCACCCCGAGTACTGAGCACCCAGCACCCCGAGCACCGAGCACCCAGCACCCTGAGCACTGAGCACCCAGCACCCTGAGCACTGAGAACCCAGCACCCTGAGTACTGAGCACCCAGCACCTGAGTACTGAGCACCCAACGTACAGAGCACCGAGCACCCTGACCACTGAGCCCCCAGCACCCTGAGTACTGAGCACCCAGCACCCTGAGCAATGAGCACCCTGAGTACTGAGCACCCAGCACCTTGAGCACTGAGCACCGAGCACCCCGAGCACTGAGCACCCAGCACCCGAAGTACTGAGCACCCAGCACCCTGAGTACTAAGCACCGAGCACCCTGAGTACTGAGCACCCAGCACACTGAGCACGGAGCACCCAGCACCCTGAGCACTGAGCAAACAGCACCCTGAGCACTGAGCAACCAGCACCCTGAGTACTGAGCACTGAGCACCCAGCACCCCGAGCACGGAGCACCCAGCACCCTTAGTACTGAGCACTGAGCACCCAGCACCCCGAGCACTGAGCACCCAGCACCCTGAGCACTGAGCACCCAGCACCCGAGTACTGATCACCCAGCACCCTGGGTACTGAGCACCCCGCATCATGAGTACTGAGCACCCAGCACGCTGAGCACTGAGCACCCAGCACCCTGAGCACTGAGCACCCAGCACCCCGAGCACTGCACACCCAGCACCCTGAGTACTGAGCACCCAGCACCCTGAGCACTGAGCACCCAGCACCCTGAGCACTGAGCACCCAGCACCCTGAGCAATGAGCACCCAGCACCCTGAGTAGTGAGCACCCAACGTACTGAGCACCGAGCACCCCGAGCACTGAGCACCCAGCACACTGAGTACTGAGCACTGAGCACCCCGAGCACTGAGCACCCAGCACCCTGAGCACTGAGCACCCAGCACCCCGAGCACTGAGCACCCAGCACCCTGAGCACAAAGCACCCTGAGCACTGAGCACCCTGAGCACTGAGCACTGAGCACCCAGCACCCTGAGTACTGAGCACCCAACACTCTGAGCACTGAGCACCCAGCACGCTGACTACTGATCCCTGAGCACCCAGCACCCTGAGTACTGAGCACCCAGCACCCCGAGCACTGAGCACCCAGCACCCTGTGTACTGAGCATCGAGCACCCCGAGCACTGAGCAACCAGCACCCTGAGTACTGAGCACCCAGCACCCCGAGAATGAGCACCCAGCACCCCGAGCACTGAGCACCCAGCACCCTGAGCACTGAGCACCCAGCACCCTGAGTACTGAGCACCCTGAGTACTGACCACCCAGCACCCTGAGTACTGAGCACACTGCACCCTGAGCACTGAGCTCCCTGAGTACTGAGCACCCAGCACCCTGAGTACTGAGCACACAGCACCCTGAGTACTGAGCACTGAGCACCCAGAGAACTGAGCACCCAGCACCCCGAGGACTGAGCACCCAGCACCCTGTGCACTGAGCACTGAGCATTCAGCACCCTGAGCACTGAGCACCCTGAGCTCTTAGCACCCTGAGTACTGAGCACCCAGCACCCTGAGTACTGAGCACCCAGCACCCTGAGCACTGAGCACCCAGCACCCTGAGTACTGAGCACCCAGCACCCTGAGTACTGAGCACCGAGCACCCCGAGCACTGAGCACGCAGCACCCTGAGCACTGAGCACCCAGCACCCAGAGCACTGAGCACCCAGCACCCCGAGTACTGAGCACCGAGCACCCCGAGCACTGAGCACCCAGCACCGCGAGAACTGAGCACCCAGCACCCTGAGCACTGAGCACCCAGCACCCCGAATACTGAGCACCCAGCACCCCGAGTACTGAGCACTGAGCACCCTGAGTACTAAGCACCCAGCACCCCGAGTACTGAGCACTGAGCACTATGAGTACTGAGCACCCAGCACCCTGAGTACTGAGCACCCAGTACCCTGAGCACTGAACACACAGAACCCTGAGTACTGAGCACCCCGAGCACTGAGCACCCAGCACCCTGAGCACTGAGGACCCAGCACCCTGAGTACTGAGCACCCAGCACCCTGAGCACTGAGCACCCAGCACCCTGAGTACTGAGCACGAGGCACCCTGAGCACTGAGGACCCAGCACCCTAAGGACTGAGCATCCAGCACCCCGAGCACTGAGCACCCAGCACCCTGAGTACTGAGCACTGAGCACCCAGCACCCGGAGCACTGAGCACTCAGCACCCTGTGTACTGAGCACTGAGTACCCAGCACCCCGAGCACTGAGCACCGAGCACCCTGAGTACTGAGCACTGAGCACCCAGCACCCTGAGCACTGAGCACTCAGCACCCTGTGTACTGAGCACTGAGCACCCAGCACCCCCAGCACTGAGCACCGAGCACCCTGAGTACTGAGCACCCAGCACACCGAGTACTGAGCACCCAGCACCCTGAGTACTGAGCACCCAGCACCCCGAGCACTGAGCACCGAGCACCCCGAGCACTGAGCACCCAGCACCCCGAGCACTGAGCACCCAGCACCCTGAGTACTGAGCACCCAGCACCCCGAGCACTGAGCACCCAGCACCCTGATTACTGAGCACCGAGCACCCTGAGTACTGAGCACCCAGCACCCTGAGCACTGAGCACCCAGCACCCTGAGCACTGAGCACCCAGCACCCTGAGCACTGAGCACCCAGCACCCCGAGCACTGAGCACCCAGCACCCTGAGCACTGAGCACCCAGCACCCTGAGCACTGAGCACCCAGCACCCCGAGCACTGAGCACCAAGCACCCTGAGTACTGAGCACTGAGCACCCAGCACCCCGAGCACTGAGCACTCTGCACCCTGAGTACTGAGCACTGAGCACCCAGCACCCCGAGCACTGAGCACCCAGCACCCTGAGCACTGAGCACCCAGCACCCGAGTACTGAGCACCCAGCACAATGAGTACTGAGCACCCAGCTCCCTGAGTACTGAGCACCCAGCACCCCGAGTACTGAGCACCCAGCACCCTGAGTACTGAGCACTCAGCACCCTGAGCACTGAGGACCCAGCACCCTGAGTACTGAGCACCGAGCACCCTGAGTACTGAGCACCCAGCACCCTGAGTACTGAGCACCCAGCACACTGAGTACTGAGCACCCAGCACCCTGAGCACTGATCACCCAGCACCCTGAGTACTGAGCACCGAGTACCCTGAGTACTGAGCACCCAGCACCCCGAGCTCTGAGCACTCAGCACCCTGAGTACTGAGCACTGAGCACCCAGCACCCCGAGCACTGAGCACCCAGCACCCTGTGTACTGAGCACTGAGTACCCAGTACCCCGAGCACTGAGAACCAGCACCCTGAGCAGTGAGCACCCAGCACCGCGAGTACTGAACACACAGCACCCCGAGCACTGAGCAACCAGCACCCTGAGCACTGAGCACCCAGCACGCTGAGTACTGAGCACCCAGCACCCCGAGTACTGAGCAACCAGCACCCTGAGCACTGTGCACCCAGCACCCTGAGCACTGAGCACCGAGAACCCTGAGTACTGAGCACGGAGCACCCTGAGTACTGAGCACCCAGCACCCTGAGCACTGAGCACCCAGCACCCTGAGCATTGAGCACCCAGCACCCTGAGTACTGAGCACCCAACACCCTGAGTACTGAACACCCAGCACCCCGAGCACTGAGCACCCAGCACCCTGAGCACTGAGCACCGAGCAACCTGAGTACTGAGCACCGAGCACCCTGAGTACTGAGCACCCAGCACCCTGAGCACTGAGCACCCAGCACCCTGAGCACTGAGCACCCAGCACCCTGAGTACTGAGCACCCAGCACCCTGAGTACTGAACACCCAGCACCCTGAGCACTGAGCACTGAGCACCCAGCACCCTGAGCACTGAGCACTGAGCACCCAGCACCCTGAGCACTGAGCACCCAGCACCCCGAGCACTGAGCACCCAGCACCCTGAGCACCCAGCACCCTGAGCACTGAGCACCCTGAGCACTGAGCACCCAGCACCCTGAGTACTGAGCACCCAACACTCTGAGCACTGAGCACCCAGCACGCTGAGTACTGAGCCCTGAGCACCCAGCACCCTGAGTACTGAGCACCCAGCACCCCGAGCACTGAGCACCCAGCACCCTGTGTACTGAGCATCGAGCACCCCGAGCACTGAGCAACCAGCACCCTGAGTACTGAGCACCCAGCACCCCGAGAATGAGCACCCAGCACCCCGAGCACTGAGCACCCAGCACCCTGAGCACTGAGCACCCAGCACCCTGAGTACTGAGCACCCTGAGTACTGACCACCCAGCACCCTGAGTACTGAGCACACTGCACCCCGAGCACTGAGCTCCCTGAGTACTGAGCACCCAGCACCCAGGGTACTGAGCACGAGGCACCCTGAGCACTGAGCACCCAGCACCCTAAGTACTGAGCATCCAGCACCCCGAGCACTGAGCACCCAGCACCCTGAGTACTGAGCACTGAGCACCCAGCACCCCGAGCACTGAGCACTCAGCACCCTGTGTACTGAGCACTGAGTACCCAGCACCCCGAGCACTGAGCACCGAGCACCCTGAGTACTGAGCACTGAGCACCCAGCACCCCGAGCACTGAGCACCCAGCACCTTGAGTACTGAGCACTGAGCACCCTGAGTACTGAGCACCCAGCACCCTGAGCACTGAGCACCCAGCACCCTGAGCACTGAGCACCCAGCACCCTGAGTACTGAGCACCCAATGTACTGAGCACTGAGCACCCTGAGCACTGAGCACCCAGCACCCTGAGTACTGAGCACCCAGCACCCTGAGTACTGAGCACCCAATGTTCTGAGCACCGAGCACCCTGAGCCCTGAGCACCCAGCACCCTGAGTACTGAGCACCCAGCACCCTGAGCACTGAGCACCCTGAGTACTGAGCACTGAGCACCCTGAGTACTGAGCAATGAGCACCCTGAGTACTGAGCACCCAGCACCCTGAGTACTGAGCACCCAGCAACCTGAGCACTGAGCACCGAGCACCCTGAGCACTGAGCACCCAGCACCCTGAGCACTGAGCACCCAGCACCCTGAGCAATGAGCACCCAGCACCCCGCGCACTGAGCACCCAGCACCCTGAGCACTGAGAACCCTGAGTACTGAGCACTGAGCACCCTGAGTACTGAGCACTGAGCACCCTGAGTATTGAGCACCCAGCACCCTGAGTACTGAGCACCCAGGACCCGGAGCAATGAGCACCCTGAGTACTGAGCACCCAGCACCCTGAGCACTGAGCACCGAGCACCCCGAGCACTGAGCACCCAGGACCCGGAGTACTGAGCACCCAGCACCCTGAGTACTAAGCACCGAGCACCCTGAGTACTGAGCACCCAGTACCCTGAGCACTGAACCCACAGCACCCTGAGTACTGAGCTCCCCGAGCACTGAGCACCCAGCACCCTGAGCACTGAGGACCCAGCACCCTGAGCACTGAGCACCCAGCACCCTGAGCACTGAGCACCCAGCACCCTGAGTACTGAGCACCCAGCACCCTGAGCACTGAGCACCCAGCACCCTGAGTACTGAGCACCCAGCACCCCGAGCACTGAGCACCAAGCACCCTGAGTACTGAGCACTGAGCACCCAGCACCCCGAGCACTGAGCACTCTGCACCCTGAGTACTGAGCACTGAGCACCCAGCACCCCGAGCACTGAGCACCCAGCACCCTGAGCACTGAGCACCCAGCACCCGAGTACTGAGCACCCAGCACAATGAGTACTGAGCACCCAGCTCCCTGAGTACTGAGCACCCAGCACCCCGAGTACTGAGCACCCAGCACCCTGAGTACTGAGCACTCAGCACCCTGAGCACTGAGGACCCAGCACCCTGAGTACTGAGCACCGAGCACCCTGAGTACTGAGCACCCAGCACCCTTAGTACTGAGCACCCAGCACACTGAGTACTGAGCACCCAGCACCCTGAGCACTGATCACCCAGCACCCTGAGTACTGAGCACCGAGTACCCTGAGTACTGAGCACCCAGCACCCCGAGCTCTGAGCACTCAGCACCCTGAGTACTGAGCACTGAGCACCCAGCACCCCGAGCACTGAGCACCCAGCACCCTGTGTACTGAGCACTGAGTACCCAGTACCCCGAGCACTGAGAACCAGCACCCTGAGCAGTGAGCACCCAGCACCGCGAGTACTGAACACACAGCACCCCGAGAACTGAGCAACCAGCACCCTGAGCACTGAGCACCCAGCACGCTGAGTACTGAGCACCCAGCACCCCGAGTAATGAGCAACCAGCACCCTGAGCACTGTGCACCCAGCACCCTGAGCACTGAGCACCGAGAACCCTGAGTACTGAGCACGGAGCACCCTGAGTACTGAGCACCCAGCACCCTGAGCACTGAGCACCCAGCACCCTGAGCACTGAGCACCCAGCACCCTGAGTACTGAGCACCCAACACCCTGAGTACTGAACACCCAGCACCCCGAGCACTGAGCACCCAGCACCCTGAGCACTGAGCACCGAGCACCCTGAGTACTGAGCACCGAGCACCCTGAGTACTGAGCACCCAGCACCCTGAGCACTGAGCACCCAGCACCCTGAGCACTGAGCACCCAGCACCCTGAGTACTGAGCACCCAGCACCCTGAGTACTGAACACCCAGCACCCTGAGCACTGAGCACTGAGCACCCAGCACCCTGAGCACTGAGCACTGAGCACCCAGCACCCTGAGCACTGAGCACCCAGCACCCCGAGCACTGAGCAACCAGCACCCTGAGCACCCAGCACCCTGAGCACTGAGCACCCTGAGCACTGAGCACCCAGCACCCTGAGTACTGAGCACCCAACACTCTGAGCACTGAGCACCCAGCACGCTGAGTACTGAGCCCTGAGCACCCAGCACCCTGAGTACTGAGCACCCAGCACCCCGAGCACTGAGCACCCAGCACCCTGTGTACTGAGCATCGAGCACCCCGAGCACTGAGCAACCAGCACCCTGAGTACTGAGCACCCAGCACCCCGAGAATGAGCACCCAGCACCCCGAGCACTGAGCACCCAGCACCCTGAGCACTGAGCACCCAGCACCCTGAGTACTGAGCACCCTGAGTACTGACCACCCAGCACCCTGAGTACTGAGCACACTGCACCCCGAGCACTGAGCTCCCTGAGTACTGAGCACCCAGCACCCAGGGTACTGAGCACGAGGCACCCTGAGTACTGAGCACCCAGCACCCTAAGTACTGAGCATCCAGCACCCCGAGCACTGAGCACCCAGCACCCTGAGTACTGAGCACTGAGCACCCAGCACCCCGAGCACTGAGCACTCAGCACCCTGTGTACTGAGCACTGAGTACCCAGCACCCCGAGCACTGAGCACCGAGCACCCTGAGTACTGAGCACTGAGCACGCAGCACCCCGAGCACTGAGCACCCAGCACCTTGAGTACTGAGCACTGAGCACCCTGAGTACTGAGCACCCAGCACCCTGAGCACTGAGCACCCAGCACCCTGAGCACTGAGCACCCAGCACCCTGAGTACTGAGCACCCAATGTACTGAGCACTGAGCACCCTGAGCACTGAGCACCCAGCACCCTGAGTACTGAGCACCCAGCACCCTGAGTACTGAGCACCCAATGTTCTGAGCACCGAGCACCCTGAGCACTGATCACCCAGCACCCTGAGTACTGAGCACCCAGCACCCTGAGCACTGAGCACCCTGAGTACTGAGCACTGAGCACCCTGAGTACTGAGCAATGAGCACCCTGAGTACTGAGCACCCAGCACCCTGAGTACTGAGCACCCAGCAACCTGAGCACTGAGCACCGAGCACCCTGAGCACTGAGCACCCAGCACCCTGAGCACTGAGCACCCAGCACCCTGAGCACTGAGCACCCAGCACCCCGCGCACTGAGCACCCAGCACCCTGAGCACTGAGAACCCTGAGTACTGAGCACTGAGCACCCTGAGTACTGAGCACTGAGCACCCTGAGTATTGAGCACCCAGCACCCTGAGTACTGAGCACCCAGGACCCGGAGCAATGAGCACCCTGAGTACTGAGCACCCAGCACCCTGAGCACTGAGCACCGAGCACCCCGAGCACTGAGCACCCAGCACCCGGAGTACTGAGCACCCAGCACCCTGAGTACTAAGCACCGAGCACCCTGAGTACTGAGCACCCAGTACCCTGAGCACTGAACCCACAGCACCCTGAGTACTGAGCTCCCCGAGCACTGAGCACCCAGCACCCTGAGCACTGAGGACCCAGCACCCTGAGCACTGAGCACCCAGCACCCTGAGCACTGAGCACCCAGCACCCTGAGTACTGAGCACCCAGCACCCTGAGCACTGAGCACCCAGCACCCTGAGTACTGAGCATCCAGCACCCTGAGCACTGAGCAGCCAGCACCCTGAGTACTGAGCACTGAGCACCCAGCACCTAGAGCACTGAGCACTCAGCACCCTGTGTACAGAGCACTGAGCACCCAGCACCCTGAGCACTGAGCACCCTGAGTACTGAGCACCCAGCACCCTGAGCACTGAGCACCCAGCACCCCGAGCACTGAGCACCCAGCACCCTGAGCACTGAGCACTGAGCACCCTGAGTACTGAGCACTGAGCACCCTGAGCACTGAGCACCGAGCACCCTGAGTACTGAGCACTGAGCACCCTGAGCACTGAGCACCCAGCACCCTGAGTACTGAGCACCGAGCACCCTGAGCACTGAGGACCGAGCACCCTGAGTACTAAGCACCCAGCACCCTGAATACTGAGCACCCAGCACCCTGAGCACTGAGCACCCAGCACGCTGAGTACTGAGCACTGAGCACCCTGCGTACTGAGCACCGAGCACCCTGAGCACTGAGCACCCAGCACGCTGAGTACTGAGCTCTGAGCACTCTGAGTACTGAGCACCGAGCACCCTGAGTACTGAGCACCCAGCACCCTGAGTACTGAGCACCCAGCACCCCGAGCACTGAGCACCAAGCACCCTGAGTACTGAGCACTGAGCACCCAGCACCCCGAGCACTGAGCACTCTGCACCCTGAGTACTGAGCACTGAGCACCCAGCACCCCGAGCACTGAGCACCCAGCACCCTGAGCACTGAGCACCCAGCACCCGAGTACTGAGCACCCAGCACAATGAGTACTGAGCACCCAGCTCCCTGAGTACTGAGCACCCAGCACCCCGAGTACTGAGCACCCAGCACCCTGAGTACTGAGCACTCAGCACCCTGAGCACTGAGGACCCAGCACCCTGAGTACTGAGCACCGAGCACCCTGAGTACTGAGCACCCAGCACCCTGAGTACTGAGCACCCAGCACACTGAGTACTGAGCACCCAGCACCCTGAGCACTGATCACCCAGCACCCTGAGTACTGAGCACCGAGTACCCTGAGTACTGAGCACCCAGCACCCCGAGCTCTGAGCACTCAGCACCCTGAGTACTGAGCACTGAGCACCCAGCACCCCGAGCACTGAGCACCCAGCACCCTGTGTACTGAGCACTGAGTACCCAGTACCCCGAGCACTGAGAACCAGCACCCTGAGCAGTGAGCACCCAGCACCGCGAGTACTGAACACACAGCACCCCGAGCACTGAGCAACCAGCACCCTGAGCACTGAGCACCCAGCACGCTGAGTACTGAGCACCCAGCACCCCGAGTACTGAGCAACCAGCACCCTGAGCACTGTGCACCCAGCACCCTGAGCACTGAGCACCGAGAACCCTGAGTACTGAGCACGGAGCACCCTGAGTACTGAGCACCCAGCACCCTGAGCACTGAGCACCCAGCACCCTGAGCACTGAGCACCCAGCACCCTGAGTACTGAGCACCCAACACCCTGAGTACTGAACACCCAGCACCCCGAGCACTGAGCACCCAGCACCCTGAGCACTGAGCACCGAGCACCCTGAGTACTGAGCACCGAGCACCCTGAGTACTGAGCACCCAGCACCCTGAGCACTGAGCACCCAGCACCCTGAGCACTGAGCACCCAGCACCCTGAGTACTGAGCACCCAGCACCCTGAGTACTGAACACCCAGCACCCTGAGCACTGAGCACTGAGCACCCAGCACCCTGAGCACTGAGCACTGAGCACCCAGCACCCTGAGCACTGAGCACCCAGCACCCCGAGCACTGAGCACCCAGCACCCTGAGCACCCAGCACCCTGAGCACTGAGCACCCTGAGCACTGAGCACCCAGCACCCTGAGCACTGAGCACCCAGCACCCTGAGTACTGAGCACCCAGCACCCTGAGTACTGAACACCCAGCACCCTGAGCACTGAGCACTGAGCACCCAGCACCCTGAGCACTGAGCACTGAGCACCCAGCACCCTGAGCACTGAGCACCCAGCACCCCGAGCACTGAGCACCCAGCACCCTGAGCACCCAGCACCCTGAGCACTGAGCACCCTGAGCACTGAGCACCCAGCACCCTGAGTACTGAGCACCCAACACTCTGAGCACTGAGCACCCAGCACGCTGAGTACTGAGCCCTGAGCACCCAGCACCCTGAGTACTGAGCACCCAGCACCCCGAGCACTGAGCACCCAGCACCCTGTGTACTGAGCATCGAGCACCCCGAGCACTGAGCAACCAGCACCCTGAGTACTGAGCACCCAGCACCCCGAGAATGAGCACCCAGCACCCCGAGCACTGAGCACCCAGCACCCTGAGCACTGAGCACCCAGCACCCTGAGTACTGAGCACCCTGAGTACTGACCACCCAGCACCCTGAGTACTGAGCACACTGCACCCCGAGCACTGAGCTCCCTGAGTACTGAGCACCCAGCACCCAGGGTACTGAGCACGAGGCACCCTGAGCACTGAGCACCCAGCACCCTAAGTACTGAGCATCCAGCACCCCGAGCACTGAGCACCCAGCACCCTGAGTACTGAGCACTGAGCACCCAGCACCCCGAGCACTGAGCACTCAGCACCCTGTGTACTGAGCACTGAGTACCCAGCACCCCGAGCACTGAGCACCGAGCACCCTGAGTACTGAGCACTGAGCACCCAGCACCCCGAGCACTGAGCACCCAGCACCTTGAGTACTGAGCACTGAGCACCCTGAGTACTGAGCACCCAGCACCCTGAGCACTGAGCACCCAGCACCCTGAGCACTGAGCACCCAGCACCCTGAGTACTGAGCACCCAATGTACTGAGCACTGAGCACCCTGAGCACTGAGCACCCAGCACCCTGAGTACTGAGCACCCAGCACCCTGAGTACTGAGCACCCAATGTTCTGAGCACCGAGCACCCTGAGCACTGATCACCCAGCACCCTGAGTACTGAGCACCCAGCACCCTGAGCACTGAGCACCCTGAGTACTGAGCACTGAGCACCCTGAGTACTGAGCAATGAGCACCCTGAGTACTGAGCACCCAGCACCCTGAGTACTGAGCACCCAGCAACCTGAGCACTGAGCACCGAGCACCCTGAGCACTGAGCACCCAGCACCCTGAGCACTGAGCACCCAGCACCCTGAGCACTGAGCACCCAGCACCCCGCACAGAGCACCCAGCACCCTGAGCACTGAGAACCCTGAGTACTGAGCACTGAGCACCCTGAGTACTGAGCACTGAGCACCCTGAGTATTGAGCACCCAGCACCCTGAGTACTGAGCACCCAGGACCCGGAGCAATGAGCACCCTGAGTACTGAGCACCCAGCACCCTGAGCACTGAGCACCGAGCACCCCGAGCACTGAGCACCCAGCACCCGGAGTACTGAGCACCCAGCACCCTGAGTACTAAGCACCGAGCACCCTGAGTACTGAGCACCCAGTACCCTGAGCACTGAACCCACAGCACCCTGAGTACTGAGCTCCCCGAGCACTGAGCACCCAGCACCCTGAGCACTGAGGACCCAGCACCCTGAGCACTGAGCACCCAGCACCCTGAGCACTGAGCACCCAGCACCCTGAGTACTGAGCACCCAGCACCCTGAGCACTGAGCACCCAGCACCCTGAGTACTGAGCATCCAGCACCCTGAGCACTGAGCAGCCAGCACCCTGAGTACTGAGCACTGAGCACCCAGCACCTAGAGCACTGAGCACTCAGCACCCTGTGTACAGAGCACTGAGCACCCAGCACCCTGAGCACTGAGCACCCTGAGTACTGAGCACCCAGCACCCTGAGCACTGAGCACCCAGCACCCCGAGCACTGAGCACCCAGCACCCTGAGCACTGAGCACTGAGCACCCTGAGTACTGAGCACTGAGCACCCTGAGCACTGAGCACCGAGCACCCTGAGTACTGAGCACTGAGCACCCTGAGCACTGAGCACCCAGCACCCTGAGTACTGAGCACCGAGCACCCTGAGCACTGAGGACCGAGCACCCTGAGTACTAAGCACCCAGCACCCTGAATACTGAGCACCCAGCACCCTGAGCACTGAGCACCCAGCACGCTGAGTACTGAGCACTGAGCACCCTGCGTACTGAGCACCGAGCACCCTGAGCACTGAGCACCCAGCACGCTGAGTACTGAGCTCTGAGCACTCTGAGTACTGAGCACCGAGCACCCTGAGTACTGAGCACCCAGCACCCTGAGTACTGAGCACCCAGCACCCCGAGCACTGAGCACCAAGCACCCTGAGTACTGAGCACTGAGCACCCAGCACCCCGAGCACTGAGCACTCTGCACCCTGAGTACTGAGCACTGAGCACCCAGCACCCCGAGCACTGAGCACCCAGCACCCTGAGCACTGAGCACCCAGCACCCGAGTACTGAGCACCCAGCACAATGAGTACTGAGCACCCAGCTCCCTGAGTACTGAGCACCCAGCACCCCGAGTACTGAGCACCCAGCACCCTGAGTACTGAGCACTCAGCACCCTGAGCACTGAGGACCCAGCACCCTGAGTACTGAGCACCGAGCACCCTGAGTACTGAGCACCCAGCACCCTGAGTACTGAGTACCCAGCACACTGAGTACTGAGCACCCAGCACCCTGAGCACTGATCACCCAGCACCCTGAGTACTGAGCACCGAGTACCCTGAGTACTGAGCACCCAGCACCCCGAGCTCTGAGCACTCAGCACCCTGAGTACTGAGCACTGAGCACCCAGCACCCCGAGCACTGAGCACCCAGCACCCTGTGTACTGAGCACTGAGTACCCAGTACCCCGAGCACTGAGAACCAGCACCCTGAGCAGTGAGCACCCAGCACCGCGAGTACTGAACACACAGCACCCCGAGCACTGAGCAACCAGCACCCTGAGCACTGAGCACCCAGCACGCTGAGTACTGAGCACCCAGCACCCCGAGTACTGAGCAACCAGCACCCTGAGCACTGTGCACCCAGCACCCTGAGCACTGAGCACCGAGAACCCTGAGTACTGAGCACGGAGCACCCTGAGTACTGAGCACCCAGCACCCTGAGCACTGAGCACCCAGCACCCTGAGCACTGAGCACCCAGCACCCTGAGTACTGAGCACCCAACACCCTGAGTACTGAACACCCAGCACCCCGAGCACTGAGCACCCAGCACCCTGAGCACTGAGCACCGAGCACCCTGAGTACTGAGCACCGAGCACCCTGAGTACTGAGCACCCAGCACCCTGAGCACTGAGCACCCAGCACCCTGAGCACTGAGCACCCAGCACCCTGAGTACTGAGCACCCAGCACCCTGAGTACTGAACACCCAGCACCCTGAGCACTGAGCACTGAGCACCCAGCACCCTGAGCACTGAGCACTGAGCACCCAGCACCCTGAGCACTGAGCACCCAGCACCCCGAGCACTGAGCACCCAGCACCCTGAGCACCCAGCACCCTGAGCACTGAGCACCCTGAGCACTGAGCACCCAGCACCCTGAGTACTGAGCACCCAACACTCTGAGCACTGAGCACCCAGCACGCTGAGTACTGAGCCCTGAGCACCCAGCACCCTGAGTACTGAGCACCCAGCACCCCGAGCACTGAGAACCCAGCACCCTGTGTACTGAGCATCGAGCACCCCGAGCACTGAGCAACCAGCACCCTGAGTACTGAGCACCCAGCACCCCGAGAATGAGCACCCAGCACCCTGAGCACTGAGCACCCAGCACCCTGAGCACTGAGCACCCAGCACCCTGAGTACTGAGCACCCTGAGTACTGACCACCCAGCACCCTGAGTACTGAGCACACTGCACCCCGAGCACTGAGCTCCCTGAGTACTGAGCACCCAGCACCCAGGGTACTGAGCACGAGGCACCCTGAGCACTGAGCACCCAGCACCCTAAGTACTGAGCATCCAGCACCCCGAGCACTGAGCACCCAGCACCCTGAGTACTGAGCACTGAGCACCCAGCACCCCGAGCACTGAGCACTCAGCACCCTGTGTACTGAGCACTGAATACCCAGCACCCCGAGCACTGAGCACCGAGCACCCTGAGTACTGAGCACTGAGCACCCAGCACCCCGAGCACTGAGCACCCAGCACCTTGAGTACTGAGCACTGAGCACCCTGAGTACTGAGCACCCAGCACCCTGAGCACTGAGCACCCAGCACCCTGAGCACTGAGCACCCAGCACCCTGAGTACTGAGCACCCAATGTACTGAGCACTGAGCACCCTGAGCACTGAGCACCCAGCACCCTGAGTACTGAGCACCCAGCACCCTGAGTACTGAGCACCCAATGTTCTGAGCACCGAGCACCCTGAGCACTGATCACCCAGCACCCTGAGTACTGAGCACCCAGCACCCTGAGCACTGAGCACCCTGAGTACTGAGCACTGAGCACCCTGAGTACTGAGCAATGAGCACCCTGAGTACTGAGCACCCAGCACCCTGAGTACTGAGCACCCAGCAACCTGAGCACTGAGCACCGAGCACCCTGAGCACTGAGCACCCAGCACCCTGAGCACTGAGCACCCAGCACCCTGAGCACTGAGCACCCAGCACCCCGCGCACTGAGCACCCAGCACCCTGAGCACTGAGAACCCTGAGTACTGAGCACTGAGCACCCTGAGTACTGAGCACTGAGCACCCTGAGTATTGAGCACCCAGCACCCTGAGTACTGAGCACCCAGGACCCGGAGCAATGAGCACCCTGAGTACTGAGCACCCAGCACACTGAGCACTGAGCACCGAGCACCCCGAGCACTGAGCACCCAGCACCCGGAGTACTGAGCACCCAGCACCCTGAGTACTAAGCACCGAGCACCCTGAGTACTGAGCACCCAGTACCCTGAGCACTGAACCCACATCACCCTGAGTACTGAGCTCCCCGAGCACTGAGCACCCAGCACCCTGAGCACTGAGGACCCAGCACCCTGAGCACTGAGCACCCAGCACCCTGAGCACTGAGCACCCAGCACCCTGAGTACTGAGCACCCAGCACCCTGAGCACTGAGCACCCAGCACCCTGAGTACTGAGCATCCAGCACCCTGAGCACTGAGCAGCCAGCACCCTGAGTACTGAGCACTGAGCACCCAGCACCTAGAGCACTGAGCACTCAGCACCCTGTGTACTGAGCACTGAGCACCCAGCACCCTGAGCACTGAGCACCCTGAGTACTGAGCACCCAGCACCCTGAGCACTGAGCACCCAGCACCCTGAGCACTGAGCACCCAGCACCCTGAGCACTGAGCACTGAGCACCCTGAGTACTGAGCACTGAGCACCCTGAGCACTGAGCACCGAGCACCCTGAGTACTGAGCACTGAGCACCCTGAGCACTGAGCACCCAGCACCCTGAGTACTGAGCACCGAGCACCCTGAGCACTGAGGACCGAGCACCCTGAGTACTAAGCACCCAGCACCCTGAATACTGAGCACCCAGCACCCTGAGCACTGAGCACCCAGCACGCTGAGTACTGAGCACTGAGCACCCTGCGTACTGAGCACCGAGCACCCTGAGCACTGAGCACCCAGCACGCTGAGTACTGAGCTCTGAGCACTCTGAGTACTGAGCACCGAGCACCCTGAGTACTGAGCACCCAGCACTCTGAGCACTGAGCACCCAGCACCCTGAGCACTGAGCACCCAGCACCCCGAGTACTGAGCACCCAGCACCCCGAGTACTGAGCACTGAGCACCCTGAGTACTGAGCACCAAGCACCCCGAGTACTGAGCACTGAGCACTATGAGTACTGAGCACCCAGTACCCTGAGTACTGAGCACCCAGTACTCTGAGCACTGAACACACAGAACCCTGAGTACTGAGCACCCCGAGCACTGAGCACCCAGCTCCCTGAGCACTGAGGACCCAGCACCCTGAGTACTGAGCACCCAGCACCCTGAGGACTGAGCACCCAGCACCCTGAGTACTGAGCACGAGGCACCCTGAGCACTGAGCACCCAGCACCCTAAGTACTGAGCACTGAGCACCCAGCACCCTGAGCACTGAGCACTCAGCACCCTGTGTACTGAGCACTGAGTACCCAGCACCCCGAGCACTGAGCACCGAGCACCCTGAGTACTGAGCACTGAGCACCCAGCACCCCGAGCACTGAGCACTCAGCACCCTGTGTACTGAGCACTGAGCACCCAGCACCCCGAGCACTGAGCACCGAGCACCCTGAGTACTGAGCACCCAGCACACCGAGTACTGAGCACCCAGCACCCTGAGTACTGAGCACCCAGCACCCCGAGCACTGAGCACCGTGCACCCCGAGCACTGAGCACCCAGCGGCCTGAGTACAGAGCACCCAGCACCCTGAGCACTGAGCACCCAGCACCTTGAGTACTGAGCACCTAGCACCCTGAGTAATGAGCACCCAGCACCCTGAGCACTGAGCACCCAGCGGCCTGAGTACTGAGCACCCAATGTACTGAGCACCGAGCACCCTGAGCACTGAGCACCCAGCACCCTGAGTACTGAGCACCCAGCACCCTGAGCACTGAGCACCCAGCACCCTGAGTACTGAGCACCCAATGTACTGAGCACTGAGCACCCTGAGCACTGAGCACCCAGCACCCTGAGTACTGAGCACCCAGCGGCCTGAGTACTGAGCACCCAATGTACTGAGCACCGAGCACCCTGAGCACTGAGCACCCAGCACCCTGAGTACTGAGCACCCAGCACCCTGAGCACTGAGCACCCTGAGTACTGAGCACTGAGCACCCTGAGTACTGAGCAATGAGCACCCTGAGTACTGAGCACCCAGCACCCTGAGTACTGAGCACCCAGCAACCTGAGCACTGAGCACCGAGCACCCTGAGCACTGAGCACCCAGCACCCTGAGCACTGAGCACCCAGCACCCTGAGCACTGAGCACCCAGCACCCCGAGCACTGAGCACCCAGCACCCTGAGCACTGAGAACCCTGAGTACTGAGCACTGAGCACCCTGAGTACTGAGCACTGAGCACCCTGTGTATTGAGCACCAAGCACCCTGAGTACTGAGCACCCAGGACCCGGAGCAATGAGCACCCTGAGTACTGAGCACCCAGCACCCTGAGCACTGAGCACCGAGCACCCCGAGCACTGAGCACCCAGCACCCGGAGTACTGAGCACCCAGCACCCTGAGTACTAAGCACCGAGCACCCTGAGTACTGAGCACCCAGTACCCTGAGCACTGAACACACAGCACCCTGAGTACTGAGCTCCCCGAGCACTGAGCACCCAGCACCCTGAGCACTGAGGACCCAGCACCCTGAGTACTGAGCACCCAGCACCCTGAGCACTGAGCACCCAGCACCCTGAGTACTGAGCACCCAGCACCCTGAGCACTGAGCACCCAGCACCCTGAGTACTGAGCATCCAGCACCCTGAGCACTGAACAGCCAGCACCCTGAGTACTGAGCACTGAGCACCCAGCACCTAGAGAACTGAGCACTCAGCACCCTGTGTACTGAGCACTGAGCACCCAGCACCCTGAGCACTGAGCACCCTGAGTTCTGAGCACCCAGCACCCTGAGCACTGAGCACCCAGCACCCCGAGCACTGAGCACCCAGCACCCCGAGCACTGAGCACCCAGCAACCCGAGCACTGAGCACCCAGCACCCCGAGCACTGAGCACCCAGCACCCTGAGCACTGAGCACTGAGCACCCTAAGTACTGAGCACTGAGCACCCTGAGTACTGAGCACCCAGCACCCTGAGTACTGAGCACCCAGCACCCCGAGCACTGAGCACCCAGCACCCTGAGTAGTGAGCACCGAGCACCCTGAGTACTGAGCACCCAGCACCCTGAGTACTGAGCACCCAGCGTACTGAGCACCGAGCAC
Source organism: Microtus oregoni (assembly GCF_018167655.1). Classification (NCBI taxonomy): domain Eukaryota; kingdom Metazoa; phylum Chordata; class Mammalia; order Rodentia; family Cricetidae; genus Microtus; species Microtus oregoni. The sequence goes on along the minus strand of NW_024543811.1, from coordinate 8,535,762 downwards.
CCAGCACCCTGAGTACTGAGCACCCAGCACCCTGAGCACTGAGCACCCAGCACCCTGAGTACTGAGCACTGAGCACCCTGAGTACTGAGCACCGAGCACCCCGAGCACTGAGCACCCAGCACCCCGAGCACCGAGCACCCAGCACCCTGAGCACTGAGCACCCAGCACCCTGAGCACTGAGAACCCAGCACCCTGAGTACTGAGCACCCAGCACCTGAGTACTGAGCACCCAACGTACTGAGCACCGAGCACCCTGACCACTGAGCCCCCAGCAACCTGAGTACTGAGCACCCAGCACCCTGAGCAATGAGCACCCTGAGTACTGAGCACCCAGCACCTTGAGCACTGAGCACCGAGCACCCCGAGCACTGAGCACCCAGCACCCGAAGTACTGAGCACCCAGCACCCTGAGTACTAAGCACCGAGCACCCTGAGTACTAAGCACCCAGCACACTGAGCACGGAGCACCCAGCACCCTGAGCACTGAGCAAACAGCACCCTGAGCACTGAGCAACCAGCACCCTGAGTACTGAGCACTGAGCACCCAGCACCCCGAGCACGGAGCACCCAGCACCCTTAGTACTGAGCACTGAGCACCCAGCACCCCGAGCACTGAGCACCCAGCACCCTGAGCACTGAGCACCCAGCACCCGAGTACTGATCACCCAGCACCCTGGGTACTGAGCACCCCGCACCATGAGTACTGAGCACCCAGCACGCTGAGCACTGAGCACCCCGCACCCTGAGCACTGAGCACCCAGCACCCCGAGCACTGCACACCCAGCACCCTGAGTACTGAGCACCCAGCACCCTGAGCACTGAGCACCCAGCACCCTGAGCACTGAGCACCCAGCACCCTGAGCAATGAGCACCCAGCACCCTGAGTAGTGAGCACCCAACGTACTGAGCACCGAGCACCCCGAGCACTGAGCACCCAGCACCCTGAGTACTGAGCACTGAGCACCCCGAGCACTGAGCACCCAGCACCCTGAGCACTGAGCACCCAGCACCCCGAGCACTGAGCACCCAGCACCCTGCGCACCCAGCACCCTGAGCACTGAGCACCCTGAGCACTGAGCACTGAGCACCCAGCACCCTGAGTACTGAGCACCCAACACTCTGAGCACTGAGCACCCAGCACGCTGACTACTGATCCCTGAGCACCCAGCACCCTGAGTACTGAGCACCCAGCACCCCGAGCACTGAGCACCCAGCACCCTGTGTACTGAGCATCGAGCACCCCGAGCACTGAGCAACCAGCACCCTGAGTACTGAGCACCCAGCACCCCGAGAATGAGCACCCAGCACCCCGAGCACTGAGCACCCAGCACCCTGAGCACTGAGCACCCAGCACCCTGAGTACTGAGCACCCTGAGTACTGACCACCCAGCACCCTGAGTACTGAGCACACTGCACCCCGAGCACTGAGCTCCCTGAGTACTGAGCACCCAGCACCCTGAGTACTGAGCACACAGCTCCCTGAGTACTGAGCACTGAGCACCCAGAGAACTGAGCACCCAGCACCCCGAGGACTGAGCACCCAGCACCCTGTGCACTGAGCACTGAGCATTCAGCACCCTGAGCACTGAGCACCCTGAGCTCTTAGCACCCTGAGTACTGAGCACCCAGCACCGTGATTACTGAGCACCCAGCACCCTGAGCACTGAGCACCCAGCACCCTGAGTACTGAGCACCCAGCACCCTGAGTACTGAGCACCGAGCACCCCGAGCACTGAGCACCCAGCACCCTGAGCACTGAGCACCCAGCACCCTGAGCACTGAGCACCCAGCACCCCGAGTACTGAGCACCGAGCACCCCGAGCACTGAGCACCCAGCACCCCGAGAACTGAGCACCCAGCACCCTGAGCACTGAGCACCCAGCACCCCGAGTACTGAGCACCCAGCACCCCGAGTACTGAGCACTGAGCACCCTGAGTACTGAGCACCCAGCACCCCGAGTACTGAGCACTGAGCACTATGAGTACTGAACACACAGAACCCTGAGTACTGAGCACCCCGAGCATTGAGCACCCAGCACCCTGAGCACTGAGGACCCAGCACCCTGAGTACTGAGCACCCAGCACCCTGAGCACTGAGCACCCAGCACCCTGAGTACTGAGCACGAGGCACCCTGAGCACTGAGCACCCAGCACCCTAAGAAATGAGCATCCAGCACCCCGAGCACTGAGCACCCAGCACCCTGAGTACTGAGCACTGAGCACCCAGCACCCGGAGCACTGAGCACTCAGCACCCTGTGTACTGAGCACTGAGTACCCAGCACCCCGAGCACTGAGCACCGAGCACCCTGAGTACTGAGCACTGAGCACCCAGCACCCTGAGCACTGAGCACTCAGCACCCTGTGTACTGAGCACTGAGCACCCAGCACCCCGAGCACTGAGCACCGAGCACCCTGAGTACTGAGCACCCAGCACACCGAGTACTGAGCACCCAGCACCCTGAGTACTGAGCACCCAGCACCCCGAGCACTGAGCACCGAGCACCCCGAGCACTGAGCACCCAGCACCCCGAGCACTGAGCACCCAGCACCCTGAGCACTGAGCACCCAGCACCCCGCGCACTGAGCACCCAGCACCCTGAGCACTGAGAACCCTGAGTACTGAGCACTGAGCACCCTGAGTACTGAGCACTGAGCACCCTGAGTATTGAGCACCCAGCACCCTGAGTACTGAGCACCCAGGACCCGGAGCAATGAGCACCCTGAGTACTGAGCACCCAGCACACTGAGCACTGAGCACCGAGCACCCCGAGCACTGAGCACCCAGCACCCGGAGTACTGAGCACCCAGCACCCTGAGTACTAAGCACCGAGCACCCTGAGTACTGAGCACCCAGTACCCTGAGCACTGAACCCACATCACCCTGAGTACTGAGCTCCCCGAGCACTGAGCACCCAGCACCCTGAGCACTGAGGACCCAGCACCCTGAGCACTGAGCACCCAGCACCCTGAGCACTGAGCACCCAGCACCCTGAGTACTGAGCACCCAGCACCCTGAGCACTGAGCACCCAGCACCCTGAGTACTGAGCATCCAGCACCCTGAGCACTGAGCAGCCAGCACCCTGAGTACTGAGCACTGAGCACCCAGCACCTAGAGCACTGAGCACTCAGCACCCTGTGTACTGAGCACTGAGCACCCAGCACCCTGAGCACTGAGCACCCTGAGTACTGAGCACCCAGCACCCTGAGCACTGAGCACCCAGCACCCTGAGCACTGAGCACCCAGCACCCTGAGCACTGAGCACTGAGCACCCTGAGTACTGAGCACTGAGCACCCTGAGCACTGAGCACCGAGCACCCTGAGTACTGAGCACTGAGCACCCTGAGCACTGAGCACCCAGCACCCTGAGTACTGAGCACCGAGCACCCTGAGCACTGAGGACCGAGCACCCTGAGTACTAAGCACCCAGCACCCTGAATACTGAGCACCCAGCACCCTGAGCACTGAGCACCCAGCACGCTGAGTACTGAGCACTGAGCACCCTGCGTACTGAGCACCGAGCACCCTGAGCACTGAGCACCCAGCACGCTGAGTACTGAGCTCTGAGCACTCTGAGTACTGAGCACCGAGCACCCTGAGTACTGAGCACCCAGCACTCTGAGCACTGAGCACCCAGCACCCTGAGCACTGAGCACCCAGCACCCCGAGTACTGAGCACCCAGCACCCCGAGTACTGAGCACTGAGCACCCTGAGTACTGAGCACCAAGCACCCCGAGTACTGAGCACTGAGCACTATGAGTACTGAGCACCCAGTACCCTGAGTACTGAGCACCCAGTACTCTGAGCACTGAACACACAGAACCCTGAGTACTGAGCACCCCGAGCACTGAGCACCCAGCTCCCTGAGCACTGAGGACCCAGCACCCTGAGTACTGAGCACCCAGCACCCTGAGGACTGAGCACCCAGCACCCTGAGTACTGAGCACGAGGCACCCTGAGCACTGAGCACCCAGCACCCTAAGTACTGAGCACTGAGCACCCAGCACCCTGAGCACTGAGCACTCAGCACCCTGTGTACTGAGCACTGAGTACCCAGCACCCCGAGCACTGAGCACCGAGCACCCTGAGTACTGAGCACTGAGCACCCAGCACCCCGAGCACTGAGCACTCAGCACCCTGTGTACTGAGCACTGAGCACCCAGCACCCCGAGCACTGAGCACCGAGCACCCTGAGTACTGAGCACCCAGCACACCGAGTACTGAGCACCCAGCACCCTGAGTACTGAGCACCCAGCACCCCGAGCACTGAGCACCGAGCACCCCGAGCACTGAGCACCCAGCGGCCTGAGTACAGAGCACCCAGCACCCTGAGCACTGAGCACCCAGCACCTTGAGTACTGAGCACCTAGCACCCTGAGTAATGAGCACCCAGCACCCTGAGCACTGAGCACCCAGCGGCCTGAGTACTGAGCACCCAATGTACTGAGCACCGAGCACCCTGAGCACTGAGCACCCAGCACCCTGAGTACTGAGCACCCAGCACCCTGAGCACTGAGCACCCAGCACCCTGAGTACTGAGCACCCAATGTACTGAGCACTGAGCACCCTGAGCACTGAGCACCCAGCACCCTGAGTACTGAGCACCCAGCGGCCTGAGTACTGAGCACCCAATGTACTGAGCACCGAGCACCCTGAGCACTGAGCACCCAGCACCCTGAGTACTGAGCACCCAGCACCCTGAGCACTGAGCACCCTGAGTACTGAGCACTGAGCACCCTGAGTACTGAGCAATGAGCACCCTGAGTACTGAGCACCCAGCACCCTGAGTACTGAGCACCCAGCAACCTGAGCACTGAGCACCGAGCACCCTGAGCACTGAGCACCCAGCACCCTGAGCACTGAGCACCCAGCACCCTGAGCACTGAGCACCCAGCACCCCGAGCACTGAGCACCCAGCACCCTGAGCACTGAGAACCCTGAGTACTGAGCACTGAGCACCCTGAGTACTGAGCACTGAGCACCCTGTGTATTGAGCACCAAGCACCCTGAGTACTGAGCACCCAGGACCCGGAGCAATGAGCACCCTGAGTACTGAGCACCCAGCACCCTGAGCACTGAGCACCGAGCACCCCGAGCACTGAGCACCCAGCACCCGGAGTACTGAGCACCCAGCACCCTGAGTACTAAGCACCGAGCACCCTGAGTACTGAGCACCCAGTACCCTGAGCACTGAACACACAGCACCCTGAGTACTGAGCTCCCCGAGCACTGAGCACCCAGCACCCTGAGCACTGAGGACCCAGCACCCTGAGTACTGAGCACCCAGCACCCTGAGCACTGAGCACCCAGCACCCTGAGTACTGAGCACCCAGCACCCTGAGCACTGAGCACCCAGCACCCTGAGTACTGAGCATCCAGCACCCTGAGCACTGAACAGCCAGCACCCTGAGTACTGAGCACTGAGCACCCAGCACCTAGAGAACTGAGCACTCAGCACCCTGTGTACTGAGCACTGAGCACCCAGCACCCTGAGCACTGAGCACCCTGAGTTCTGAGCACCCAGCACCCTGAGCACTGAGCACCCAGCACCCCGAGCACTGAGCACCCAGCACCCCGAGCACTGAGCACCCAGCAACCCGAGCACTGAGCACCCAGCACCCCGAGCACTGAGCACCCAGCACCCTGAGCACTGAGCACTGAGCACCCTAAGTACTGAGCACTGAGCACCCTGAGTACTGAGCACCCAGCACCCTGAGTACTGAGCACCCAGCACCCCGAGCACTGAGCACCCAGCACCCTGAGTAGTGAGCACCGAGCACCCTGAGTACTGAGCACCCAGCACCCTGAGTACTGAGCACCCAGCGTACTGAGCACCGAGCACCCAGCACCCTGAGTACTGAGCACCCAGCACCCTGAGCACTGAGCACCCAGCACCCTGAGTACTGAGCACTGAGCACCCTGAGTACTGAGCACCGAGCACCCCGAGCACTGAGCACCCAGCACCCCGAGCACCGAGCACCCAGCACCCTGAGCACTGAGCACCCAGCACCCTGAGCACTGAGAACCCAGCACCCTGAGTACTGAGCACCCAGCACCTGAGTACTGAGCACCCAACGTACTGAGCACCGAGCACCCTGACCACTGAGCCCCCAGCAACCTGAGTACTGAGCACCCAGCACCCTGAGCAATGAGCACCCTGAGTACTGAGCACCCAGCACCTTGAGCACTGAGCACCGAGCACCCCGAGCACTGAGCACCCAGCACCCGAAGTACTGAGCACCCAGCACCCTGAGTACTAAGCACCGAGCACCCTGAGTACTAAGCACCCAGCACACTGAGCACGGAGCACCCAGCACCCTGAGCACTGAGCAAACAGCACCCTGAGCACTGAGCAACCAGCACCCTGAGTACTGAGCACTGAGCACCCAGCACCCCGAGCACGGAGCACCCAGCACCCTTAGTACTGAGCACTGAGCACCCAGCACCCCGAGCACTGAGCACCCAGCACCCTGAGCACTGAGCACCCAGCACCCGAGTACTGATCACCCAGCACCCTGGGTACTGAGCACCCCGCACCATGAGTACTGAGCACCCAGCACGCTGAGCACTGAGCACCCCGCACCCTGAGCACTGAGCACCCAGCACCCCGAGCACTGCACACCCAGCACCCTGAGTACTGAGCACCCAGCACCCTGAGCACTGAGCACCCAGCACCCTGAGCACTGAGCACCCAGCACCCTGAGCAATGAGCACCCAGCACCCTGAGTAGTGAGCACCCAACGTACTGAGCACCGAGCACCCCGAGCACTGAGCACCCAGCACCCTGAGTACTGAGCACTGAGCACCCCGAGCACTGAGCACCCAGCACCCTGAGCACTGAGCACCCAGCACCCCGAGCACTGAGCACCCAGCACCCTGCGCACCCAGCACCCTGAGCACTGAGCACCCTGAGCACTGAGCACTGAGCACCCAGCACCCTGAGTACTGAGCACCCAACACTCTGAGCACTGAGCACCCAGCACGCTGACTACTGATCCCTGAGCACCCAGCACCCTGAGTACTGAGCACCCAGCACCCCGAGCACTGAGCACCCAGCACCCTGTGTACTGAGCATCGAGCACCCCGAGCACTGAGCAACCAGCACCCTGAGTACTGAGCACCCAGCACCCCGAGAATGAGCACCCAGCACCCCGAGCACTGAGCACCCAGCACCCTGAGCACTGAGCACCCAGCACCCTGAGTACTGAGCACCCTGAGTACTGACCACCCAGCACCCTGAGTACTGAGCACACTGCACCCCGAGCACTGAGCTCCCTGAGTACTGAGCACCCAGCACCCTGAGTACTGAGCACACAGCTCCCTGAGTACTGAGCACTGAGCACCCAGAGAACTGAGCACCCAGCACCCCGAGGACTGAGCACCCAGCACCCTGTGCACTGAGCACTGAGCATTCAGCACCCTGAGCACTGAGCACCCTGAGCTCTTAGCACCCTGAGTACTGAGCACCCAGCACCGTGATTACTGAGCACCCAGCACCCTGAGCACTGAGCACCCAGCACCCTGAGTACTGAGCACCCAGCACCCTGAGTACTGAGCACCGAGCACCCCGAGCACTGAGCACCCAGCACCCTGAGCACTGAGCACCCAGCACCCTGAGCACTGAGCACCCAGCACCCCGAGTACTGAGCACCGAGCACCCCGAGCACTGAGCACCCAGCACCCCGAGAACTGAGCACCCAGCACCCTGAGCACTGAGCACCCAGCACCCCGAGTACTGAGCACCCAGCACCCCGAGTACTGAGCACTGAGCACCCTGAGTACTGAGCACCCAGCACCCCGAGTACTGAGCACTGAGCACTATGAGTACTGAACACACAGAACCCTGAGTACTGAGCACCCCGAGCATTGAGCACCCAGCACCCTGAGCACTGAGGACCCAGCACCCTGAGTACTGAGCACCCAGCACCCTGAGCACTGAGCACCCAGCACCCTGAGTACTGAGCACGAGGCACCCTGAGCACTGAGCACCCAGCACCCTAAGAAATGAGCATCCAGCACCCCGAGCACTGAGCACCCAGCACCCTGAGTACTGAGCACTGAGCACCCAGCACCCGGAGCACTGAGCACTCAGCACCCTGTGTACTGAGCACTGAGTACCCAGCACCCCGAGCACTGAGCACCGAGCACCCTGAGTACTGAGCACTGAGCACCCAGCACCCTGAGCACTGAGCACTCAGCACCCTGTGTACTGAGCACTGAGCACCCAGCACCCCGAGCACTGAGCACCGAGCACCCTGAGTACTGAGCACCCAGCACACCGAGTACTGAGCACCCAGCACCCTGAGTACTGAGCACCCAGCACCCCGAGCACTGAGCACCGAGCACCCCGAGCACTGAGCACCCAGCACCCCGAGCACTGAGCACCCAGCACCCTGAGTACTGAGCACCCAGCACCCCGAGCACTGAGCACCCAGCACCCTGATTACTGAGCACCGAGCACCCTGAGTACTGAGCACCCAGCACCCTGAGCACTGAGCACCCAGCACCCTGAGCACTGAGCACCCAGCACCCTGAGCACTGAGCACCCAGCACCCTGAGTACTGAGCACCCAATGTACTGAGCACTGAGCACCCTGAGCACTGAGCACCCAGCACCCTGAGCACTGAGCACCCAGCACCCTGAGCACTGAGCACCCAGCACCCTGAGTACTGAGCACCCAATGTACTGAGCACTGAGCACCCTGAGCACTGAGCACCCAGCACCCTGAGTACTGAGCACCCAGCACCCTGAGCACTGAGCACCCTGAGTACTGAGCACTGAGCACCCTGAGTACTGAGCAATGAGCACCCTGAGTACTGAGCACCCAGCACCCTGAGTACTGAGCACCCAGCAACCTGAGCACTGAGCACTGAGCACCCTGAGCACTGAGCACACAGCACCCTGAGCACTGAGCACCCAGCACCCTGAGCACTGAGCACCCAGCACCCCGAGCACTGAGCACCCAGCACCCTGAGCACGGAGAACCCAGAGTACTGAGCACTGAGCACCCTGAGTACTGAGCACTGAGCACCCTGAGTATTGAGCACCCAGCACCCTGAGTACTGAGCACCCAGGACCCGGAGCAATGAGCACCCTGAGTACTGAGCACCCAGCACCCTGAGCACTGAGCACCGAGAACCCCGAGCACTGAGCAGCCAGCACCCTGAGTACTGAGCACCCAGCACCCTGAGCACTGAGGACCGAGCACCCTGAGTACTAAGCACCCAGCACCCTGAGTACTGAGCACCCAGCACCCTGAGCACTGAGCACCCAGCAAGCTGAGTACTGAGCACTGAGCACCCTGAGTACTGAGCACCGAGCACCCTGAGCACTGAGCACCCAGCACGCTGAGTACTGAGCTCTGAGCACTCTGAGTACTGAGCACCGAGCACCCTGAGTACTGAGCACCCAGCACTCTGAGCACTGAGCACCCAGCACCCTGAGCACTGAGCACCCAGCACCCCGAGCACTGAGCACCCAGCAACCCGAGCACTGAGCACCCAGCACCCCGAGCACTGAGCACCCAGCAACCTGAGCACTGAGCACTGAGCACCCTAAGTACTGAGCAGTGAGCACCCTGAGTACTGAGCACCCAGCACCCTGAGTACTGAGCACCCAGCGTACTGAGCACCGAGTACCCCGAGCACTTAGCACCCAGCACCCTGAGTACTGAGCACCCAGCACCCCGAGCACTGAGCACCCAGCACCCTGAGTAGTGAGCACCGAGCACCCTGAGTACTGAGCACCCAGCACCCTGAGTACTGAGCACCCAGCGTACTGAGCACCGAGCACCCAGCACCCTGAGTACTGAGCACCCAGCACCCTGAGCACTGAGCACCCAGCACCCTGAGTACTGAGCACTGAGCACCCTGAGTACTGAGCACCGAGCACCCCGAGCACTGAGCACCAAGCACCCCGAGCACCGAGCACCCAGCACCCTGAGCACTGAGCACCCAGCACCCTGAGCACTGAGCACCCAGCACCCTGAGTACTGAGCACCCAGCACCTGAGTACTGAGCACCCAACGTACTGTGCACCGAGCACCCTGACCACTGAGCACCCAGCACCCTGAGTACTGAGCACCCAGCACCCTGAGCAATGAGCACCCTGAGTACTGAGCACCCAGCACCTTGAGCACTGAGCACCGAGCACCCCGAGCATTGAGCACCCAGCACCCGAAGTACAGAGCACCCAGCACCCTGAGTATTAAGCACCGAGCACCCTGAGTACTGAGCACCCAGCACCGTGAGCACTGAGCACCCAGCACCCTGAGCACTGAGCACACAGCACCCTGAGCACTGAGCATCCAGCACCCTGAGTACTGAGCACTGAGCACCCAGCACCCCGAGCACGGAGCACCCAGCACCCTGAGTACTGAGCACTGAGCACCCAGCACCCCGAGCACTGAGCACCCAGCACCCTGAGCACTGAGCACCCAGCACCCGAGTACTGATCACCCAGTACCCTGGGTACTGAGCACCCCGCACCATGAGTACTGAGCACCCAGCACCCCGAGTACTGAGCACCCAGCACGCTGAGCACTGAGCACCCAGCACCCTGAGCACTGAGCACCCAGCACCCCGAGCACTGCACACCCAGCACCCTGAGTACTGAGCACCCAGCACCCTGAGCACTGAGCACCCAGCACCCTGAGCACTGAGCAACCAGCACCCTGAGCAATGGGCACACAGCACCCTGAGTAGTGAGCACCCAACGTACTGAGCACCGATCACCCCGAGCACTGAGCACCCAGCACCCGGAGTACTGAGCACCCAGCACCCTGAGTACTAAGCACAGAGCACCCTGAGTACTGAGCACCCAGCACCCTGAGCACTGAGCACCCAGCACCCTGAGTACTGTGCAGCAAGCACCCCGAGTACTGAGCACCCAGCACCCCGAGCACTGAGCACCCAGCACCCCGAGCACTGAGCACCCAGCACCCTGAGTACTGAGCACCCAGCACCCTGAGTACTGAGCACCCAGCACCCCGAGCACTGAGTACCCAGCACCCTGAGCACTGAGCACCCAGCACCCTGAGCACTGAGCACCCAGCACCCTGAGCACTGAGCACCCAGCACCCTGAGTACTGAGCACTGAGCACCCTGCACCCCGAGCCCTGAGCACCCAGCACCCTGAGTACTGAGCACTGAGCACCCAGCACCCAGAGCACTGAGCACACAGCACCCTGAGCACTGAGCACCGAGCACCCGAGTACTGAGCACCCAGCACCCTGAGTACTGAGCACCCAGCACCCCGAGCACTGAGCACCCAGCACCCTGAGTACTGAGCACCCAGCACCCTGAGCACTGAGCACCGAGCACCCTGAGCACTGAGCACCCAGCACCCTGAGGACTGAGCACCCAGCACCCCGAGCACTGAGCACCTAGCACCCTGAGCACTGAGCACCCTGAGTACTGAGCACTGAGCACCCTGAGTACTGAGCAATGAGCACCCTGAGTACTGAGCACCAAGCACACTGAGTACTGAGCACCCAGCACCCTGAGCACTGAGCACCCAGCACCCCGAGCACTGAGCACCCAGCACCCTGAGCACTGAGAACCCTGAGTACTGAGCACTGAGCACCCTGAGTACTGAGCACTGAGCACCCTGAGTATTGAGCACCCAGCACCCTGAGTACTGAGCACCCAGGACACGGAGCAAAGAGCACCCTGAGTACTGAGCACCCAGCACCCTGAGCACTGAGCACCGAGCACCCCGAGCACTGAGCACCCAGCACCCGGAGTACTGAGCACCCAGCACCCTGAGTACTAAGCACCGAGCACCCTGAGTACTGAGCACCCAGTACCCTGAGCACTGAACACACAGCACCCTGAGTACTGAGCACCCCGAGCACTGAGCACCCAGCACCCTGAGAACTGAGGACCCAGCACCCTGAGTACTGAGCACCCAGCACCCTGAGCACTGAGCACCCAGCACCCTGAGTACTGAGCACCCAGCACCCTGAGCACTGAGCACCCAGCACCCTGAATACTGAGCATCCAGCACCCCGAGCACTGAGCAGCCAGCACCCTGAGTACTGAGCACTGAGCACCCAGCACCCAGAGCACTGAGCACTCAGCACCCTGTGTACTGAGCACTGAGCACCCAGCACCCTGAGCACTGAGCACCGTGAGTACTGAGCACAAAGCACCCTGAGCACTGAGCACCCAGCACCCCGAGCGCTGAGCAACCAGCACCCAGAGAACTGAGCACTGAGCACCCTGAGTACTGAGCACTGAGCACCCTGAGCACTGAGTACCCAGCACCCTGAGTACTGAGCACCCAGCACCCTGAGCACTGAGGACCGAGGACCCTGAGTACTAAGCACCCAGCACCCTGAGTACTGAGCACCCAGCACCCTGAGCACTGAGCACCCAGCACGCTGAGTACTGAGAACTGAGCACCCTGAGTACTGAGCACCGAGCACCCAGAGCACTGAGCACCCTGCACGCTGAGTACTGAGCACTGAGCACCCTGAGCACTGAGCACCCAGCACCCTGAGTACTGAGCACTGAGCACCCTGAGTACTGAGCACCCAGCACCATGAGTACTGAGCACCCAGCACCCTGAGCAATGAGCACCCTGAGTACTGATCACCCAGCACACTGAGCACTGAGCACCGAGCACCCCGAGCAGTGAGCACCCAGCACCCTGAGCACTGAGGACCCAGCACCCTGAGTACTGAGCACCCAGCACCCTGAGCACTGAGCACACAGCACCCTGAGTACTGAGCACCCAGCACCCTGAGCACTGAGCACCCAGCACCCTGAGTACTGAGCATCCAGCACCCCGAGCACTGAGCACCCAGCACCCCGAGCACTGAGCACTCAGCACCCTGTGTACTGAGCACTGAGTACTCAGCACCCCGAGCACTGAGCACCCAGCACCCTGAGCACTGAGCACCCTGAGTACTGAGCACCCAGCACCCTGAGCACTGAGGACCCAGCACCCTGAGTACTGAGCACCCAGCACCCTGAGCACTGAGCACACAGCACCCTGAGTACTGAGCACCCAGCACCCTGAGCACTGAGCACCCAGCACCCTGAGTACTGAGCACCCAGCACCCTGAGCACTGAGCACCCAGCACCCTGAGTACTGAGCACCCAGCACCCTGAGCACTGAGCACCCAGCACCCTGAGTACTGAGCATCCAGCACCCTGAGCACTGAACAGCCAGCACCCTGAGTACTGAGCACTGAGCACCCAGCACCTAGAGAACTGAGCACTCAGAACCCTGTGTACTGAGCACTGAGCACCCAGCACCCTGAGCACTGAGCACCCTGAGTTCTGAGCACCCAGCACCCTGAGCACTGAGCACCCAGCACCCCGAGCACTGAGCACCCAGCACCCTGAGCACTGAGCACTGAGCACCCTGAGTACTGAGCACTGAGCACCCTGAGCACTGAGCACCGAGCACCCTGAGTACTGAGCACTGAGCACCCTGAGCACTGAGCACCCAGCACCCTGAGTACTGAGCACCGAGCACCCTGAGCACTGAGGACCGAGCACCCTGAGTACTAAGCACACAGCACCCTGAGTACTGAGCACCCAGCACCCTGAGCACTGAGCACCCAGCACGCTGAGTACTGAGCACTGAGCACCCTGCGTACTGAGCACCGAGCACCCTGAGCACTGAGCACCCAGCACGCTGAGTACTGAGCTCTGAGCACTCTGAGTACTGAGCACCGAGCACCCTGAGTACTGAGCACCCAGCACTCTGAGCACTGAGCACCCAGCACCCTGAGCACTGAGCACCCAGCACCCCGAGCACTGAGCACCCAGCAACCCGAGCACTGAGCACCCAGCACCCCGAGCACTGAGCACCCAGCACCCTGAGCACTGAGCACTGAGCACCCTAAGTACTGAGCACTGAGCACCCTGAGTACTGAGCACCCAGCACCCTGTGTACTGAGCACCCAGCACCCCGAGCACTGAGCACCCAGCACCCTGAGTAGTGAGCACCGAGCACCCTGAGTACTGAGCACCCAGCACCCTGAGTACTGAGCACCCAGCGTACTGAGCACCGAGCACCCAGCACCCTGAGTACTGAGCACCCAGCACCCTGAGCACTGAGCACCCAGCACCCTGAGTACTGAGCACTGAGCACCCTGAGTACTGAGCACCGAGCACCCCGAGCACTGAGCACCCAGCACCCCGAGCACCGAGCACCCAGCACCCTGAGCACTGAGCACCCAGCACCCTGAGCACTGAGAACCCAGCACCCTGAGTACTGAGCACCCAGCACCTGAGTACTGAGCACCCAACGTACTGAGCACCGAGCACCCTGACCACTGAGCCCCCAGCACCCTGAGTACTGAGCACCCAGCACCCTGAGCAATGAGCACCCTGAGTACTGAGCACCCAGCACCTTGAGCACTGAGCACCGAGCACCCCGAGCACTGAGCACCCAGCACCCGAAGTACTGAGCACCCAGCACCCTGAGTACTAAGCACCGAGCACCCTGAGTACTGAGCACCCAGCACACTGAGCACGGAGCACCCAGCACCCTGAGCACTGAGCAAACAGCACCCTGAGCACTGAGCAACCAGCACCCTGAGTACTGAGCACTGAGCACCCAGCACCCCGAGCACGGAGCACCCAGCACCCTTAGTACTGAGCACTGAGCACCCAGCACCCCGAGCACTGAGCACCCAGCACCCTGAGCACTGAGCACCCAGCACCCGAGTACTGATCACCCAGCACCCTGGGTACTGAGCACCCCGCACCATGAGTACTGAGCACCCAGCACGCTGAGCACTGAGCACCCAGCACCCTGAGCACTGAGCACCCAGCACCCCGAGCACTGCACACCCAGCACCCTGAGTACTGAGCACCCAGCACCCTGAGCACTGAGCACCCAGCACCCTGAGCACTGAGCACCCAGCACCCTGAGCAATGAGCACCCAGCACCCTGAGTAGTGAGCACCCAAGGTACTGAGCACCGAGCACCCCGAGCACTGAGCACCCAGCACCCTGAGTACTGAGCACTGAGCACCCCGAGCACTGAGCACCCAGCAACCTGAGCACTGAGCACCCAGCACCCCGAGCACTGAGCACCCAGCAACCTGCGCACCCAGCAACCTGAGCACTGAGCACCCTGAGCACTGAGCACTGAGCACCCAGCACCCTGAGTACTGAGCACCCAACACTCTGAGCACTGAGCACCCAGCACGCTGACTACTGATCCCTGAGCACCCAGCACCCTGAGTACTGAGCACCCAGCACCCCGAGCACTGAGCACCCAGCACCCTGTGTACTGAGCATCGAGCAACCCGAGCACTGAGCAACCAGCACCCTGAGTACTGAGCACCCAGCACCCCGAGAATGAGCACCCAGCACCCCGAGCACTGAGCACCCAGCACATTGAGCACTGAGCACCCAGCACCCTGAGTACTGAGCACCCTGAGTACTGACCACCCAGCACCCTGAGTACTGAGCACACTGCACCCCGTGCACTGAGCTCCCTGAGTACTGAGCACCCAGCACCCTGAGTACTGAGCACACAGCTCCCTGAGTACTGAGCACTGAGCACCCAGAGAACTGAGCACCCAGCACCCCGAGGACTGAGCACCCAGCACCCTGTGCACTGAGCACTGAGCATTCAGCACCCTGAGCACTGAGCACCCTGAGCTCTTAGCACCCTGAGTACTGAGCACCCAGCACCCTGAGTACTGAGCACCCAGCACCCTGAGCACTGAGCACCCAGCACCCTGAGTACTGAGCACCCAGCACCCTGAGTACTGAGCACCGAGCACCCCGAGCACTGAGCACCCAGCACCCTGAGCACTGAGCACCCAGCACCCTGAGCACTGAGCACCCAGCACCCCGAGTACTGAGCACCGAGCACCCCGAGCACTGAGCACCCAGCACCCCGAGAACTGAGCACCCAGCACCCTGAGCACTGAGCACCCAGCACCCCGAGTACTGAGCACCCAGCACCCCGAGTACTGAGCACTGAGCACCCTGAGTACTGAGCACCCAGCACCCCGAGTACTGAGCACTGAGCACTATGAGTACTGAACACACAGAACCCTGAGTACTGAGCACCCCGAGCACTGAGCACCCAGCACCCTGAGCACTGAGGACCCAGCACCCTGAGTACTGAGCACCCAGCACCCTGAGCACTGAGCACCCAGCACCCTGAGTACTGAGCACGAGGCACCCTGAGCACTGAGCACCCAGCACCCTAAGTACTGAGCATCCAGCACCCCGAGCACTGAGCACCCAGCACCCTGAGTACTGAGCACTGAGCACCCAGCACCCGGAGCACTGAGCACTCAGCACCCTGTGTACTGAGCACTGAGTACCCAGCACCCCGAGCACTGAGCACCGAGCACCCTGAGTACTGAGCACTGAGCACCCAGCACCCTGAGCACTGAGCACTCAGCACCCTGTGTACTGAGCACTGAGCACCCAGCAACCCGAGCACTGAGCACCGAGCACCCTGAGTACTGAGCACCCAGCACACCGAGTACTGAGCACCCAGCACCCTGAGTACTGAGCACCCAGCACCCCGAGCACTGAGCACCGAGCACCCCGAGCACTGAGCACTCAGCACCCCGAGCACTGAGCACCCAGCACCCTGAGTACTGAGCACCCAGCACCCCGAGCACTGAGCACCCAGCACCCTGATTACTGAGCACCGAGCACCCTGAGTACTGAGCACCCAGCACCCTGAGCACTGAGCACCCAGCACCCTGAGCACTGAGCACCCAGCACCCTGAGCACTGAGCACCCAGCACCCTGAGTACTGAGCACCCAATGTACTGAGCACTGAGCACCCTGAGCACTGAGCACCCAGCACCCTGAGCACTGAGCACCCAGCACCCTGAGCACTGAGCACCCAGCACCCTGAGTACTGAGCACCCAATGTACTGAGCACTGAGCACCCTGAGCACTGAGCACCCAGCACCCTGAGTACTGAGCACCCAGCACCCTGAGCACTGAGCACCCTGAGTACTGAGCACTGAGCACCCTGAGTACTGAGCAATGAGCACCCTGAGTACTGAGCACCCAGCACCCTGAGTACTGAGCACCCAGCAACCTGAGCACTGAGCACTGAGCACCCTGAGCACTGAGCACACAGCACCCTGAGCACTGAGCACCCAGCATCCTGAGCACTGAGCACCCAGCACCCTGAGCACTGAGGACCGAGGACCCTGAGTACTAAGCACCCAGCACCCTGAGTACTGAGCACCCAGCACCCTGAGCACTGAGCACCCAGCACGCTGAGTACTGAGAACTGAGCACCCTGAGTACTGAGCACCGAGCACCCAGAGCACTGAGCACCCTGCACGCTGAGTACTGAGCACTGAGCACCCTGAGCACTGAGCACCCAGCACCCTGAGTACTGAGCACTGAGCACCCTGAGTACTGAGCACCCAGCACCATGAGTACTGAGCACCCAGCACCCTGAGCAATGAGCACCCTGAGTACTGATCACCCAGCACACTGAGCACTGAGCACCGAGCACCCCGAGCAGTGAGCACCCAGCACCCTGAGAACTGAGGACCTAGCACCCTGAGTACTGAGCACCCAGCACCCTGAGCACTGAGCACACAGCACCCTGAGTACTGAGCACCCAGCACCCTGAGCACTGAGCACCCAGCACCCTGAGTACTGAGCATCCAGCACCCCGAGCACTGAGCACCCAGCACCCCGAGCACTGAGCACTCAGCACCCTGTGTACTGAGCACTGAGTACTCAGCACCCCGAGCACTGAGCACCCAGCACCCTGAGCACTGAGCACCCTGAGTACTGAGCACCCAGCACCCTGAGCACTGAGGACCCAGCACCCTGAGTACTGAGCACCCAGCACCCTGAGCACTGAGCACACAGCACCCTGAGTACTGAGCACCCAGCACCCTGAGCACTGAGCACCCAGCACCCTGAGTACTGAGCACCCAGCACCCTGAGCACTGAGCACCCAGCACCCTGAGTACTGAGCACCCAGCACCCTGAGCACTGAGCACAAGGCACCCTGAGTACTGAGCATCCAGCACCCTGAGCACTGAACAGCCAGCACCCTGAGTACTGAGCACTGAGCACCCAGCACCTAGAGAACTGAGCACTCAGCACCCTGTGTACTGAGCACTGAGCACCCAGCACCCTGAGCACTGAGCACCCTGAGTTCTGAGCACCCAGCACACTGAGCACTGAGCACCCAGCACCCCGAGCACTGAGCACCCAGCACCCTGAGCACTGAGCACTGAGCACCCTGAGTACTGAGCACTGAGCACCCTGAGCACTGAGCACCGAGCACCCTGAGTACTGAGCACTGAGCACCCTGAGCACTGAGCACCCAGCACCCTGAGTACTGAGCACCGAGCACCCTGAGCACTGAGGACCGAGCACCCTGAGTACTAAGCACACAGCACCCTGAGTACTGAGCACCCAGCACCCTGAGCACTGAGCACCCAGCACGCTGAGTACTGAGCACTGAGCACCCTGCGTACTGAGCACCGAGCACCCTGAGCACTGAGCACCCAGCACGCTGAGTACTGAGCTCTGAGCACTCTGAGTACTGAGCACCGAGCACCCTGAGTACTGAGCACCCAGCACTCTGAGCACTGAGCACCCAGCACCCTGAGCACTGAGCACCCAGCACCCCGAGCACTGAGCACCCAGCAACCCGAGCACTGAGCACCCAGCACCCCGAGCACTGAGCACCCAGCACCCTGAGCACTGAGCACCCTAAGTACTGAGCACTGAGCACCCTGAGTACTGAGCACCCAGCACCCTGAGTACTGAGCACCCAGCACCCCGAGCACTGATCACCCAGCACCCTGAGTAGTGAGCACCGAGCACCCTGAGTACTGAGCACCCAGCACCCTGAGTACTGAGCACCCAGCGTACTGAGCACCGAGCACCCAGCACCCTGAGTACTGAGCACCCAGCACCCTGAGCACTGAGCACCCAGCACCCTGAGTACTGAGCACTGAGCACCCTGAGTACTGAGCACCGAGCACCCCGAGCACTGAGCACCCAGCACCCCGAGCACCGAGCACCCAGCACCCTGAGCACTGAGCACCCAGCACCCTGAGCACTGAGAACCCAGCACCCTGAGTACTGAGCACCCAGCACCTGAGTACTGAGCACCCAACGTACTGAGCACCGAGCACCCTGACCACTGAGCCCCCAGCACCCTGAGTACTGAGCACCCAGCACCCTGAGCAATGAGCACCCTGAGTACTGAGCACCCAGCACCTTGAGCACTGAGCACCGAGCACCCCGAGCACTGAGCACCCAGCACCCGAAGTACTGAGCACCCAGCACCCTGAGTACTAAGCACCGAGCACCCTGAGTACTGAGCACCCAGCACACTGAGCACGGAGCACCCAGCACCCTGAGCACTGAGCAAACAGCACCCTGAGCACTGAGCAACCAGCACACTGAGTACTGAGCACTGAGCACCCAGCACCCCGAGCACGGAGCACCCAGCACCCTTAGTACTGAGCACTGAGCACCCAGCACCCCGAGCACTGAGCACCCAGCACCCTGAGCACTGAGCACCCAGCACCCGAGTACTGATCACCCAGCACCCTGGGTACTGAGCACCCCGCACCATGAGTACTGAGCACCCAGCACGCTGAGCACTGAGCACCCAGCACCCTGAGCACTGACCACCCAGCACCCCGAGCACTGCACACCCAGCACCCTGAGTACTGAGCACCCAGCACCCTGAGCACTGAGCACCCAGCACCCTGAGCACTGAGCACCCAGCACCCTGAGCAATGAGCACCCAGCACCCTGAGTAGTGAGCACCCAACGTACTGAGCACCGAGCACCCCGAGCACTGAGCACCCAGCACCCTGAGTACTGAGCACTGAGCACCCCGAGCACTGAGCACCCAGCACCCTGAGCACTGAGCACCCAGCACCCCGAGCACTGAGCACCCAGCACCCTGCGCACCCAGCACCCTGAGCACTGAGCACCCTGAGCACTGAGCACTGAGCACCCAGCACCCTGAGTACTGAGCACCCAACACTCTGAGCACTGAGCACCCAGCACGCTGACTACTGATCCCTGAGCACCCAGCACCCTGAGTACTGAGCACCCAGCACCCCGAGCACTGAGCACCCAGCACCCTGTGTACTGAGCATCGAGCACCCCGAGCACTGAGCAACCAGCACCCTGAGTACTGAGCACCCAGCACCCCGAGAATGAGCACCCAGCACCCCGAGCACTGAGCACCCAGCACATTGAGCACTGAGCACCCAGCACCCTGAGTACTGAGCACCCTGAGTACTGACCACCCAGCACCCTGAGTACTGAGCACACTGCACCCCGAGCACTGAGCTCCCTGAGTACTGAGCACCCAGCACCCTGAGTACTGAGCACACAGCTCCCTGAGTACTGAGCACTGAGCACCCAGAGAACTGAGCACCCAGCACCCCGAGGACTGAGCACCCAGCACCCTGTGCACTGAGCACTGAGCATTCAGCACCCTGAGCACTGAGCACCCTGAGCTCTTAGCACCCTGAGTACTGAGCACCCAGCACCCTGAGTACTGAGCACCCAGCACCCTGAGCACTGAGCACCCAGCACCCTGAGTACTGAGCACCCAGCACCCTGAGTACTGAGCACCGAGCACCCCGAGCACTGAGCACCCAGCACCCTGAGCACTGAGCACCCAGCACCCTGAGCACTGAGCACCCAGCACCCCGAGTACTGAGCACCGAGCACCCCGAGCACTGAGCACCCAGCACCCCGAGAACTGAGCACCCAGCACCCTGAGCACTGAGCACCCAGCACCCCGAGTACTGAGCACCCAGCACCCCGAGTACTGAGCACTGAGCACCCTGAGTACTGAGCACCCAGCACCCCGAGTACTGAGCACTGAGCACTATGAGTACTGAACACACAGAACCCTGAGTACTGAGCACCCCGAGCACTGAGCACCCAGCACCCTGAGCACTGAGGACCCAGCACCCTGAGTACTGAGCACCCAGCACCCTGAGCACTGAGCACCCAGCACCCTGAGTACTGAGCACGAGGCACCCTGAGCACTGAGCACCCAGCACCCTAAGTACTGAGCATCCAGCACCCCGAGCACTGAGCACCCAGCACCCTGAGTACTGAGCACTGAGCACCCAGCACCCGGAGCACTGAGCACTCAGCACCCTGTGTACTGAGCACTGAGTACCCAGCACCCCGAGCACTGAGCACCGAGCACCCTGAGTACTGAGCACTGAGCACCCAGCACCCTGAGCAGTGAGCACTCAGCACCCTGTGTACTGAGCACTGAGCACCCAGCACCCCGAGCACTGAGCACCGAGCACCCTGAGTACTGAGCACCCAGCACACCGAGTACTGAGCACCCAGCACCCTGAGTACTGAGCACCCAGCACCCCGAGCACTGAGCACCGAGCACCCCGAGCACTGAGCACCCAGCACCCCGAGCACTGAGCACCCAGCACCCTGAGTACTGAGCACCCAGCACCCCGAGCACTGAGCACCCAGCACCCTGATTACTGAGCACCGAGCACCCTGAGTACTGAGCACCCAGCACCCTGAGCACTGAGCACCCAGCACCCTGAGCACTGAGCACCCAGCACCCTGAGCACTGAGCACCCAGCACCCTGAGTACTGAGCACCCAATGTACTGAGCACTGAGCACCCTGAGCACTGAGCACCCAGCACCCTGAGCACTGAGCACCCAGCACCCTGAGCACTGAGCACCCAGCACCCTGAGTACTGAGCACCCAATGTACTGAGCACTGAGCACCCTGAGCACTGAGCACCCAGCACCCTGAGTACTGAGCACCCAGCACCCTGAGCACTGAGCACCCTGAGTACTGAGCACTGAGCACCCTGAGTACTGAGCAATGAGCACCCTGAGTACTGAGCACCCAGCACCCTGAGTACTGAGCACCCAGCAACCTGAGCACTGAGCACTGAGCACCCTGAGCACTGAGCACACAGCACCCTGAGCACTGAGCACCCAGCACCCTGAGCACTGAGCACCCAGCACCCCGAGCACTGAGCACCCAGCACCCTGAGCACGGAGAACCCAGAGTACTGAGCACTGAGCACCCTGAGTACTGAGCACTGAGCACCCTGAGTATTGAGCACCCAGCACCCTGAGTACTGAGCACCCAGGACCCGGAGCAATGAGCACCCTGAGTACTGAGCACCCAGCACCCTGAGCACTGAGCACCGAGAACCCCGAGCACTGAGCAGCCAGCACCCTGAGTACTGAGCACCCAGCACCCTGAGCACTGAGGACCGAGCACCCTGAGTACTAAGCACCCAGCACCCTGAGTACTGAGCACCCAGCACCCTGAGCACTGAGCACCCAGCAAGCTGAGTACTGAGCACTGAGCACCCTGAGTACTGAGCACCGAGCACCCTGAGCACTGAGCACCCAGCACGCTGAGTACTGAGCTCTGAGCACTCTGAGTACTGAGCACCGAGCACCCTGAGTACTGAGCACCCAGCACTCTGAGCACTGAGCACCCAGCACCCTGAGCACTGAGCACCCAGCACCCCGAGCACTGAGCACCCAGCAACCCGAGCACTGAGCACCCAGCACCCCGAGCACTGAGCACCCAGCAACCTGAGCACTGAGCACTGAGCACCCTAAGTACTGAGCACTGAGCACCCTGAGTACTGAGCACCCAGCACCCTGAGTACTGAGCACCCAGCGTACTGAGCACCGAGTACCCCGAGCACTTAGCACCCAGCACCCTGAGTACTGAGCACCCAGCACCCCGAGCACTGAGCACCCAGCACCCTGAGTAGTGAGCACCGAGCACCCTGAGTACTGAGCACCCAGCACCCTGAGTACTGAGCACCCAGCGTACTGAGCACCGAGCACCC
The DNA here is from genome assembly GCF_018167655.1 of Microtus oregoni. Classification (NCBI taxonomy): domain Eukaryota; kingdom Metazoa; phylum Chordata; class Mammalia; order Rodentia; family Cricetidae; genus Microtus; species Microtus oregoni. The sequence continues at coordinate 8,512,941 of NW_024543811.1, read as the reverse complement.
AGCACCCTGAGTACTGAGCACCCAGCACCCTGAGCACTGAGCACCCAGCACCCTGAGTACTGAGCACTGAGCACCCTGAGTACTGAGCACCGAGCACCCCGAGCACTGAGCACCCAGCACCCCGAGCACCGAGCACCCAGCACCCTGAGCACTGAGCACCCAGCACCCTGAGCACTGAGCACCCAGCACCCTGAGTACTGAGCACCCAGCACCTGAGTACTGAGCACCCAACGTACTGAGCACCGAGCACCCTGACCACTGAGCACCCAGCACCCTGAGTACTGAGCACCCAGCACCCTGAGCAATGAGCACCCTGAGTACTGAGCACCCAGCACCTTGAGCACTGAGCACCGAGCACCCCGAGCATTGAGCACCCAGCACCCGAAGTACAGAGCACCCAGCACCCTGAGTACTAAGCACCGAGCACCCTGAGTACTGAGCACCCAGCACCGTGAGCACTGAGCACCCAGCACCCTGAGCACTGAGCACACAGCACCCTGAGCACTGAGCATCCAGCACCCTGAGTACTGAGCACTGAGCACCCAGCACCCCGAGCACGGAGCACCCAGCACCCTGAGTACTGAGCACTGAGCACCCAGCACCCCGAGCACTGAGCACCCAGCACCCTGAGCACTGAGCACCCAGCACCCGAGTACTGATCACCCAGCACCCTGGGTACTGAGCACCCCGCACCATGAGTACTGAGCACCCAGCACCCCGAGTACTGAGCACCCAGCACGCTGAGCACTGAGCACCCAGCACCCTGAGCACTGAGCACCCAGCACCCCGAGCACTGCACACCCAGCACCCTGAGTACTGAGCACCCAGCACCCTGAGCACTGAGCACCCAGCACCCTGAGCACTGAGCAACCAGCACCCTGAGCAATGGGCACACAGCACCCTGAGTAGTGAGCACCCAACGTACTGAGCACCGATCACCCCGAGCACTGAGCACCCAGCACCCGGAGTACTGAGCACCCAGCACCCTGAGTACTAAGCACAGAGCACCCTGAGTACTGAGCACCCAGCACCCTGAGCACTGAGCACCCAGCACCCTGAGTACTGTGCAGCAAGCACCCCGAGTACTGAGCACCCAGCACCCCGAGCACTGAGCACCCAGCACCCCGAGCACTGAGCACCCAGCACCCTGAGTACTGAGCACCCAGCACCCTGAGTACTGAGCACCCAGCACCCCGAGCACTGAGTACCCAGCACCCTGAGCACTGAGCACCCAGCACCCTGAGCACTGAGCACCCAGCACCCTGAGCACTGAGCACCCAGCACCCTGAGTACTGAGCACTGAGCACCCAGCACCCAGAGCACTGAGCACACAGCACCCTGAGCACTGAGCACCGAGCACTCGAGTACTGAGCACCCAGCACCCTGAGTACTGAGCACCCAGCACCCCGAGCACTGAGCACCCAGCACCCTGAGTACTGAGCACCCAACACCCTGAGCACTGAGCACCGAGCACCCTGAGCACTGAGCACCCAGCACCCTGAGGACTGAGCACCCAGCACCCCGAGCACTGAGCACCTAGCACCCTGAGCACTGAGCACCCTGAGTACTGAGCACTGAGCACCCTGAGTACTGAGCAATGAGCACCCTGAGTACTGAGCACCAAGCACACTGAGTACTGAGCACCCAGCAACCTGAGCACTGAGCACCGAGCACCCTGAGCACTGAGCACCCAGCACCCTGAGCACTGAGCACCCAGCACCCTGAACACTGAGCACCCAGCACCCCGAGCACTGAGCACCCAGCACCCTGAGCACTGAGAACCCTGAGTACTGAGCTCTGAGCACCCTGAGTACTGAGCACTGAGCACCCTGAGTATTGAGCACCCAGCACCCTGAGTATTGAGCACCCAGGACACGGAGCAAAGAGCACCCTGAGTACTGAGCACCCAGCACCCTGAGCACTGAGCACCGAGCACCCCGAGCACTGAGCACCCAGCACCCGGAGTACTGAGCACCCAGCACCCTGAGTACTAAGCACCGAGCACCCTGAGTACTGAGCACCCAGTTCCCTGAGCACTGAACACACAGCACCCTGAGTACTGAGCACCCCGAGCACTGAGCACCCAGCACCCTGAGAACTGAGGACCCAGCACCCTGAGTACTGAGCACCCAGCACCCTGAGCACTGAGCACCCAGCACCCTGAGTACTGAGCACCCAGCACCCTGAGCACTGAGCACCCAGCACCCTGAATACTGAGCATCCAGCACCCCGAGCACTGAGCAGCCAGCACCCTGAGTACTGAGCACTGAGCACCCAGCACCCAGAGCACTGAGCACTCAGCACCCTGTGTACTGAGCACTGAGCACCCAGCACCCTGAGCACTGAGCACCGTGAGTACTGAGCACAAAGCACCCTGAGCACTGAGCACCCAGCACCCCGAGCGCGGAGCAACCAGCACCCAGAGAACTGAGCACTGAGCACCCTGAGTACTGAGCACTGAGCACCCTGAGCACTGAGCACCGAGCACCCTGAGTACTGAGCACTGAGCACCCTGAGCACTGAGCACCCAGCACCCTGAGTACTGAGCACCCAGCACCCTGAGCACTGAGGACCGAGGACCCTGAGTACTAAGCACCCAGCACCCTGAGTACTGAGCACCCAGCACCCTGAGCACTGAGCACCCAGCACGCTGAGTACTGAGAACTGAGCACCCTGAGTACTGAGCACCGAGCACCCAGAGCACTGAGCACCCTGCACGCTGAGTACTGAGCACTGAGCACTCTGAGTACTGAGCACCGAGCACCCTGAGTACTGAGCACCCAGCACTCTGAGCACGGAGCACCCAGCACGCTGAGCACTGAGCACCCAGCACCCCGAGCACTGAGCACCCAGCACCCCGAGCACTGAGCACCCAGCACCCCGAGCACTGAGCACCCAGCACCCTGAGCACTGAACACTGAGCACCCTAAGTACTGAGCACTGAGCACCCTGAGTACTGAGCACCCAGCACCCTGAGTACTGAGCACCCAGCGTACTGAGCACTGAGCACCCCGAGCACTGAGCACCCAGCACCCTGAGTACTGAGCACCCAGCACCCCGAGCACTGAGCACCCAGCACGCTGAGTAGTGAGCACCGAGCACCCTGAGTACTGAGCACCCAGCACCCTGAGTACTGAGCACCCAGCGTACTGAGCACCGAGCACACAGCACCCTGAGTACTGAGCACCAAGCACCCTGAGCACTGAGCACCCAGCACCCTGAGTACTGAGCACTGAGCACCCTGAGTACTGAGCACCGAGCACCCCGAGCACTGAGCACCCAGCACCCGGAGCACCGAGCACCCAGCACCCTGAGCACTGAGCACCCATCACCCTGAGCACCGAGCACCCAGCACCCTGAGTACTGAGCACCCAGCACCCTGAGCACTGAGCACCCAGCACCCTGAGTACTGAGCACTGAGCACCCTGAGTACTGAGCACCCAGCACCATGAGTACTGAGCACCCAGCACCCTGAGCAATGAGCACCCTGAGTACTGATCACCCAGCACACTGAGCACTGAGCACCGAGCACCCCGAGCAGTGAGCACCCAGCACCCTGAGCACTGAGGACCCAGCACCCTGAGTACTGAGCACCCAGCACCCTGAGCACTGAGCACACAGCACCCTGAGTACTGAGCACCCAGCACCCTGAGCACTGAGCACCCAGCACCCTGAGTACTGAGCATCCAGCACCCCGAGCACTGAGCACCCAGCACCCCGAGCACTGAGCACTCAGCACCCTGTGTACTGAGCACTGAGTACTCAGCACCCCGAGCACTGAGCACCCAGCACCCTGAGCACTGAGCACCCTGAGTACTGAGCACCCAGCACCCTGAGCACTGAGGACCCAGCACCCTGAGTACTGAGCACCCAGCACCCTGAGCACTGAGCACACAGCACCCTGAGTACTGAGCACCCAGCACCCTGAGCACTGAGCACCCAGCACCCTGAGTACTGAGCACCCAGCACCCCGAGCACTGAGCACCCAGCACCCAGAGCACTGAGCACTGAGCACCCTGAGTACTGAGCACTGAGCACCCTGAGCACTGAGCACCCAGCACCATGAGTACTGAGCACCCAGCACCCTGAGCACTGAGCACCCTGAGTACTAAGAACCCAGCACCCTGAGTACTGAGCACCCAGCACCCTGAGTACTGAGCACCCAGCACCCCGAGTACTGAGCACCCAGCGTAATGAGCACCGAGCACCCCAAGCACTGAGCAATCAGCACCCCTTGCACTGAGCACCCAGCAGCCGGAGTACTGAGCAGTGAGCACCCTGAGTATTGAGCTCCGAGCACCCCGAGCACTGAGCACCCAGCACCCCGAGCACCGAGCACCCAGCACCCTGAGCACTGAACACCCAGCACCCTGAGCACTGAGCACCCAGCACCCTGAGCACTGAGCACCCAGCACCCTGAGTACTGAGCACCCAACGTACTGAGCACCGAGCACCCTGAGCACTGAGCACCCAGCACCCTGAGTACTGAGCACCCAGGACCCTGTGCAATGAGCACCCTGAGTACTGAGCACCCAGCACATTGAGCACTGAGCACCGAGCACCCCGAGCACTGACCACCCAGCACTCTGAGCACTGAGCACCCAGCACCCTGAGTACTGAGCACCCAGCACCCTGAGCACTGAGCACCCAGCACCCTGAGCACTGAGCACCCAGCACCCTGAGCACTGAGCACCCAGCACCCTGAGTAGTGAGCACCGAGCACCCTGAGTACTGAGCACCCAGCACCCTGAGTACTGAGCACCCAGCGTATTGAGCACCGAGCACCCAGCACCCTGAGTACTGAGCACCAAGCACCCTGAGTAGTGAGCACCGAGCACCCTGAGTACTGAGCACCCAGCACCCTGAGTACTGAGTACCCAGCATACTGAGCACTGAGCACCCAGAGCACTGAGCACCCAGCACCCTGAGTACTGAGCACCCAGCACCCCGAGCACTGAGCACCCAGCACCCTGAGTAGTGAGCACCCAGCACCCTGAGCACTGAGCACCCAGCACCCTGAGTACTGAGCACCCAACGTACTGAGCACCGAGCACCCTGAGCACTGAGCACCCAGCACCCTGAGTACTGAGCACCCAGGACCCTGTGCAATGAGCACCCTGAGTACTGAGCACCCAGCACATTGAGCACTGAGCACCGAGCACCCCGAGCACTGACCACCCAGCACTCTGAGCACTGAGCACCCAGCACCCTGAGTACTGAGCACCCAGCACCCTGAGCACTGAGCACCCAGCACCCTGAGCACTGAGCACCCAGCACCCTGAGCACTGAGCACCCAGCACCCTGAGTACTGAGCACTGAGCACCCAGCACCCCGAGCACTGAGCACCCAAGCACCCTGAGTACTGAGCACTGAGCACCCAGCACCCCGAGCTCTGAGCACCCAGCACCCTGAGCACTGAGCACCCAGCACCCGAGTACTGATCACACAGCACCCTGAGTACTGAGCAGCCCGCAACCTGAGTACTGAGCACCCAGCACCCCGAGTACTGAGCACCCAGCACCCTGAGCACTGAGCACCCAGCACCCCGAGTACTGAGCACCCAGGACCCCGAGTACTGAGCACCGAGCACCCCGAGCACTGAGCACCCAGCACCCTGAGTACTGAGCACCCAGTACCCTGAGTACTGAGCACCCCGAGTACTGAGCACCCAGCACCCCGAGCACTGAGCACCCAGCACCCTGAGCACTGAGCACCCAGCACCCTGAGCACTGAACACCCAGCACCCCGAGCACTGAGCACCCAGCACCCTGAGTACTGAGCACTGAGCACCCAGCACCCCGAGCACTGAGCACCCAGCACCCTGAGTACTGAGCACCCAGCACGCTGAGTACTGAGCACTCAGCACCCTGAGCACTGAGCACCCAGCACCCTGAGTACTGAGCACTGAGCACCCAGCACCCCGAGCACTGAGCACCCAGTACCCTGAGTACTGAGCACCCCGAGTACTGAGCACCGAGCTCCCCAAGCACTGAGCACCCAGCACCCTGAGCACTGAGCACCCAGCACCCTGAGCACTGAACACCCAGCACCCTGAGTACTGAGCACCCAGCACGCTGAGTACTGAGCACTCAGCACCCTGAGCACTGAGCACCCAGCACCCTGAGTACTGAGCACTGAGCACCCAGCACCCCGAGCACTGAGCACCCAGCACCCTGTGTACTGAGCACTGAGCACCCTGATTACTAAGCACCTAGCACCCTGAGTACTGAGCACCCAGGACCCTGAGCACTGAGCACCAAGCACCCCGAGCACTGAGCACTCAGCACCCTGAGCACTCAGCACCCATCACCCCGATCACTGAGCACCCAGCACCCTGAGCACTGAGCACCCAGCACCCTGAGCACTGAGCACCCAGCAACCAGAGCACTGAGCACCCAGCACCCTGAGCACTGAGCACCCAGCACCCTGAGTACTGAGCACCCAGCACCCTGAGTACTGAGCACCCAGCACCCTGAGTACTGAGCACCGAGCACCCTGAGTACTGAGCACCGAGCACCCTGAGTACTGAGCACCCAGCACCCTGAGCACTGAGCACCCAGCACCCTGAGTACTGAGCACCCAGCACCCTGAGTACTGAGCACCCAGCACCCCGAGCACTGAGCACCCAGCACCCTGAGTACTGAGCACCTAGCACCCTGAGCACTGAGCACTGAGCACCCTGAGTACTGAACACCCAGCACCCTGAGCACTGAGCACTGAGCACCCAGCACCCTGAGCACTGAGAACTGAGCACCCAGCACCCCGAGCACTGAGCACCCAGCACCCTGAGCACCCAGCACCCTGAGCACTGAGCACCCTGAGCACTGAGCACCCTGAGCACTGAGCACTGAGCAGCAAGCACCCTGAGTACTGAGCACCCAACACTCTGAGCACTGAGCACCCAGCACGCTGAGTACTGAGCACTGAGCACACAGCACCCTGAGTACTGAGCACCCAGCAACCCGAGCACTGAGCACCCAGCGCCCCGAGCACTGAGCACCCAGCACCCTGAGCACTGAGCACTGAGCACACTGAGCACTGAGCACCCAGCACCCCGAGTACTGAGCACTGAGCACCCTGAGTACTGCGCACCCAACACCCAGAGTACTGATCACCCAGCACCCTGAGAACTGAGCACCCAGCACCCTGAGTACTGAGCATCCAGCACCCTGAGTACTGAGCACCCAGCACCCTGAGCACTGAGCACTGAGCACCCAGCACCTTGAGCACTGAGCACTGAGCACCCAGCACCCTGAGCACTGAGCACCCAGCACCCTGAGCACTGAGCACCCAGCACCCTGAGTACTGAGTACTCAGCACCCTGAGCACTGAGCACCCAGCACCCTGAGTACTGATCACCGAGCACCCCGAGCACTGAGCACCCAGCACCCTGAGTACTGAGCACCCAGCACCCTGAGTACTGAGCACCCAGCACCCTGAGCACTGAGCACAAAGCACGCTGAGTACTGAGCACTGAGCACCCTGAGTACTGAGCACCGAGGACCCTGAGCACTGAGCACCCAGCACGCTGAGTACTGAGCACTGAGCACACTGAGTTCTGAGCACCTAGCACCCTGAGTACTGAGCACCCAGCACCCTGAGCACTGAGCAGCCAGCACCCTCAGCACTGAGCACCCAGCACCCCGAGCACTGAGCACGCAGCACCCTGAGCACTGAGCAACCAGCACCCCGAGTACTGAGCACCCAGCACCCCGAGTACTGAGCACCGAGCACCCCGAGCACTGAGCACCCAGCACCCTGAGTACTGAGCACCCAGTACCCTGAGTACTGAGCACCCCGAGTACTGAGCACCCAGCACCCCGAGCACTGAGCACCCAGCACCCTGAGTACTGAGAACAGATCACCCTGAGCACTGAGCACCCAGCACCCTGAGTACTGAGCACCCAGAACCCTGAGTACTGAGTACAAAGCACCCTGAGCACTGAGCACCCAGCACCCTGAGTACTGAGCACCGAGCACCCTGAGTACTGAGCACCCAGCACCCTGAGTTCTGAGCACCCAGCACCCTGAGCACTGAGCACCCAGCACCCTGAGTACTGAGCACCCAGCACCCTGAGTACTGAGCACCCAGCACCCTGAGTACGGAGCACCCAGCACCCTGAGTACTGAGCACCCAGCACCCTGAGTACTGAGCACCGAGCACCCCGAGCACTGAGCAACCAGCACCCTGAGTACTGAGCACTGAGCACCCTGAGTACTAAGCACCGAACACCCTGAGTACTGAGCACCCAGCACCCTGAGGACTGAGCACCCAGCACCCTGAGCACTGAGCACCCAGCACCCTGAGTAATGAGCACCCAGCACCCTGAGTACTGAGCACCCAGCACCCTGAGCACTGAGCACCCAGCACCCCGAGCACTGAGCACCCAGCACCCCGAGCACTGAGCACCCAGCACCCTGAGCACTGAGCACCCAGCACCCTGAGCACTGAGCACCCAGCACCCTGAGTACTGAGTACTCAGCACCCTGAGCACTGAGCACCCAGCACCCTGAGTACTGATCACCGAGCACCCCGAGCACTGAGCACCCAGCACCCAGAGTACTGAGCACCCAGCACCCTGAGCACTCAGCACAAAGCACGCTGAGTACTGAGCACTGAACACCCTGAGTACTGAGCACCGAGGACCCTGAGCACTCAGCACCCAGCACGCTGAGTACTAAGCACTGAGCACCCTGAGTACTGAGCACCTAGCACCCTGAGTACTGAGCACCCAGCACCCTGAGCACTGAGCAGCCAGCACCCTCAGCACTCAGCACCCAGCACCCCGAGCACTGAGCACCCAGCACCCTGAGCACTGAGCACCCAGCACCCCGAGTACTGAGCACCGAGCACCCCGAGCTCTGAGCACCCAGCACCCTGAGTACTGAGAACAGATCACCCCGAGCACGGAGCACCCAGTACCCCGAGCACTGAGTACTGAGCACCCAGCACCCTGAGTACTGAGCACCGAGCTCCCCGAGCACTGAGCACCCAGCACCCTGAGCACTGAGCACCCAGCACCCTGAGCACTGAACACCCAGCACCCTGAGTACTGAGCACCCAGCACGCTGAGTACTGAGCACTCAGCACCCTGAGCACTGAGCACCCAGCACCCTGAGTACTGAGCACTGAGCACCCAGCACCCCGAGCACTGAGCACCCAGCACCCTGTGTACTGTGCACTGAGCACCCTGATTACTAAGCACCTAGCACCCTGAGTACTGAGCACCCAGGACCCTGAGCACTGAGCACCGAGCACCCCGAGCACTGAGCACTCAGCACCCTGAGCACTCAGCACCCATCACCCCGATCACTGAGCACCCAGCACCCTGAGCACTGAGCACCCAGCAACCAGAGCACTGAGCACCCAGCACCCTGAGCACTGAGCACCCAGCACCCTGAGTACTGAGCACCCAGCACCCTGAGTACTGAGCACCCAGCACCCTGAGTACTGAGCACCGAGCACCCTGAGTACTGAGCACCGAGCACCCTGAGTACTGAGCACCCAGCACCCTGAGCACTGAGCACCCAGCACCCTGAGTACTGAGCACCCAGCACCCTGAGTACTGAGCACCTAGCACCCTGAGCACTGAGCACCGAGCACCCTGAGTACTGAACACCCAGCACCCTGAGCACTGAGCACTGATCACCCAGCACCCTGAGCACTGAGAACTGAGCACCCAGCACCCCGAGCACTGAGCACCCAGCACCCTGAGCACCCAGCACCCTGAGCACTGAGCACCCTGAGCACTGAGCACCCTGAGCACTGAGCACTGAGCACCCAGCACCCTGAGTACTGAGCACCCAACACTCTGAGCACTGAGCACCCAGCACGCTGAGTACTGAGCACTGAGCACACAGCACCCTGAGTACTGAGCACCCAGCACCCCGAGCACTGAGCACCCAGCGCCCCGAGCACTGAGCACCCAGCACCCTGAGCACTGAGCACTGAGCAAACTGAGCACTGAGCACCCAGCACCCCGAGTACTGAGCACTGAGCACCCTGAGTACTGCGCACCCAACACCCAGAGTACTGATCACCCAGCACCCTGAGAACTGAGCACCCAGCACCCTGAGTACTGAGCACCCAGCACCCTGAGTACTGAGCACCCAGCACCCTGAGCACTGAGCACTGAGCACCCAGCACCTTGAGCACTGAGCACTGACCACCCAGCACCCTGAGCACTGAGCACCCAGCACCCTGAGCACTGAGCACCCAGCACCCTGAGTACTGAGTACTCAGCACCCTGAGCACTGAGCACCCAGCACCCTGAGTACTGATCACCGAGCACCCCGAGCACTGAGCACCCAGCACCCTGAGTACTGAGCACCCAGCACCCTGAGTACTGAGCACCCAGCACCCTGAGTACTGAGCACCCAGCACCCTGAGCACTGAGCACAAAGCACGCTGAGTACTGAGCACTGAGCACCCTGAGTACTGAGCACCGAGGACCCTGAGCACTGAGCACCCAGCACGCTGAGTACTGAGCACTGAGCACCCTGAGTACTGAGCACCTAGCACCCTGAGTACTGAGCACCCAGCACCCTGAGCACTGAGCAGCCAGCACCCTCAGCACTGAGCACCCAGCACCCTGAGCACTGAGCACCCAGCACCCTGAGCACTGAGCACCCAGCACCCCGAGTACTGAGCACCCAGGACCCCGAGTACTGAGCACCGAGCACCCCGAGCACTGAGCACCCAGCACCCTGAGTACTGAGCACCCCGTACCCTGAGTACTGAGCACCCCGAGTACTGAGCACCCAGCACCCCGAGCACTGAGCACCCAGCACCCTGAGTACTGAGAACAGATCACCCTGAGTACTGAGCACCCAGCACCCTGAGTACTTAGCCCCCAGCACCCTGAGTACTGAGCACCCAGCAACCCGAGCACTGAGCACCCAGCACCCCGAGAATGAGCACCCAGCACCCTGAGTACTGAGAACCGAGCACCCTGAGTACTGAGCACCCAGCACCCTGAGTACTGAGCCCCCAGCACCCTGAGCACTGAGCACCCAGCACACCGAGCACTGAGCACCCAGCACCCCGAGAATGAGCACCCAGCACCCTGAGTACTGAGCACCCAGCACCCCGAGCACGGAGCACCCAGGACCCCGAGCACTGAGTACTGAGCACCCAGCACCCTGAGTACTGAGCACCGAGCTCCCCGAGCACTGAGCACCCAGCACACTGAGCACTGAGCACCCAGCACCCTGAGCACTGAGCACCCAGCACCCTGAGCACTGAGCACCCAGCACCCTGAGCACTGAGCACCCAGCACCCAGAGCACTGAGCACCCAGCACCCTGAGCACTGAGCACCCAGCACCCTGAGTACTGAGCACCCAGCACCCTGAGCATTGAGCACCCAGCACCCTGAGTACTGAGCACCCAGAACCCAGAGTACTGAGTACAAAGCACCCTGAGCACTGAGCACCCAGCACCCTGAGTACTGAGCACGGAGCACCCTGAGTACTGAGCACCCAGCACCCTGAGTACTGAGCACCCAGCACCCTGAGCACTGAGCACCCAGCACCCTGAGTACTGAGCACCCAGCACCCTGAGTACTGAGCACTGATCACCCTGAGCACTGAGCACCCAGCACCCCGAGCACTGAGCACCCAGCACCCTGAGTACTGAGCACCTAGCACCCTGAGCACTGAGCACCGAGCACCCTGAGTACTGAACACCCAGCACCCTGAGCACTGAGCACTGAGCACCCAGCACCCTGAGCACTGAGCACTGAGCACCCAGCACCCCGAGCACTGAGCACCCAGCACCCTGAGCACCCAGCACCCTGAGCACTGAGCACCCTGAGCACTGAGCACCCTGAGCACTGAGCACTGAGCACCCAGCACCCTGAGTACTGAGCACCCAACACTCTGAGCAATGAGCACCCAGCACGCTGAGTACTGAGCACTGAGCACACAGCACCCTGAGCACTGAGCACCCAGCACCCTGAGCACTGAGCACTGAGCACCCAGCAACCCGAGCACTGAGCACCCAGCACCCTGAGCACCCAGCACCCTGAGCACTGAGCACCCTGAGTACTGAGCACCCAGCACCCTGAGCACTGAGCACACAGCACCCTGAGTTCTGAGCACCCTGAGTACTGAGCACTGATCACCCTGAGCACTGAGCACCCAGCACCCTGAGTACTGAGCACACAGCACCCTGAGCACTGAGCACCCAGCACCCTGAGCACTGAGCACCCAGCACCCTGAGTACTGAGCACTGAGCACCCAGCACCCTGAGCACTGAGCACACAGCACCCTGAGTACTGAGCACCCTGAGTACTGAGCACTGATCACCCTGAGCACTGAGCACCCAGCACCCTGAGTACTGAGCACCCAGCACCCTGAGCACTGAGCACCCAGCACTCTGAGCACTGAGCACCCAGCACCCTGAGTACTGAGCCCCCAGCACCCTGAGTACTGAGCACCCAGCACCCTGAGTACGGAGCACCCAGCACCCTGAGTACTGAGCACCCAGCACCCTGAGTACTGAGCACCGAGCACCCGAGCACTGAGCAACCAGCACCCTGAGTACTGAGCACTGAGCACCCTGAGTACTAAGCACCGAACACCCTGAGTAGTGAGCACCCAGCACCCTGAGGACTGAGCACCCAGCACCCTGAGCACTGAGCACCCAGCACCCTGAGTAATGAGCACCCAGCACCCTGAGTACTGAGCACCCAGCACCCTGAGCACTTAGCACCCAGCACCCCGAGCACTGAGCACCCAGCACCCCGAGCACTGAGCACCCAGCACCCTGAGCACTGAGCACCCAGCACCCTGAGCACTGAGCACCCAGCACCCTGAGTACTGAGTACTCAGCACCCTGAGCACTGAGCACCCAGCACCCTGAGTACTGATCACCGAGCACCCCGAGCACTGAGCACCCAGCACCCTGAGTACTGAGCACACAGCACCCTGAGCACTGAGCACAAAGCACGCTGAGTACTGAGCACTGAACACCCTGAGTACTTAGCACCGAGGACCCTGAGCACTCAGCACCCAGCACGCTGAGTACTAAGCACTGAGCACCCTAAGTACTGAGCACCTAGCACCCTGAGTACTGAGCACCCAGCACCCTGAGCACTGAGCAGCCAGCACCCTCAGCACTGAGCACCCAGCACCCCGAGCACTGAGCACCCAGCACCCTGAGCACTGAGCACCCAGCACCCCGAGTACTGAGCACCGAGCACCCCGAGCTCTGAGCACCCAGCACCCTGAGTACTGAGCACCCAGTACCCTGAGTACTGAGCACCCCGAGTACTGAGCACCCAGCACCCCGAGCACTGAGCACCCAGCACCCTGAGTACTGAGAACAGATCACCCCGAGCACGGAGCACCCAGTACCCCGAGCACTGAGTACTGAGCACCCTGAGTACTGAACACCCAGCACCCTGAGTACTGAGCACCCAGCACGCTGAGTACTGAGCACTCAGCACCCTGAGCACTGAGCACCCAGCACCCTGAGTACTGAGCACCCAGCACCCTGAGTACTGAGCACCTAGCACCCTGAGCACTAAGCACCGAGCACCCTGAGTACTGAACACCCAGCACCCTGAGCACTGAGCACTGAGCACCCAGCACCCTGAGCACTGAGAACTGAGCACCCAGCACCCCGAGCACTGAGCACCCAGCACCCTGAGCACCCAGCACCCTGAGCACTGAGCACCCTGAGCACTGAGCACCCTGATCACTGAGCACTGAGCACCAAGCACCCTGAGTACTGAGCACCCAACACTCTGAGCACTGAGCACCCAGCACGCTGAGTACTGAGCACTGAGCACACAGCACCCTGAGTACTGAGCACCCAGCACCCCGAGCACTGAGCACCCAGCGCCCCGAGCACTGAGCACCCAGCACCCTGAGCACTGAGCACTGAGCACACTGAGCACTGAGCACCCAGCACCCCGAGTACTGAGCACTGAGCACCCTGAGTACTGCGCACCCAACACCCAGAGTACTGATCACCCAGCACCCTGAGAACTGAGCACCCAGCACCCTGAGTACTGAGCACCCAGCACCCTGAGTACTGAGCACCCAGCACCCTGAGCACTGAGCACTGAGCACCCAGCACCTTGAGCACTGAGCACTGACCACCCAGCACCCTGAGCACTGAGCACCCAGCACCCTGAGCACTGAGCACCCTGCACCCTGAGTACTGAGTACTCAGCACCCTGAGCACTGAGCACCCAGCACCCTGAGTACTGATCACCGAGCACCCCGAGCACTGAGCACCCAGCACCCTGAGTACTGAGCACCCAGCACCCTGAGTACTGAGCATCCAGCACCCTGAGTACTGAGCACCCAGCACCCTGAGCACTGAGCACAAAGCACGCTGAGTACTGAGCACTGAGCACCCTGAGTACTGAGCACCGAGGACCCTGAGCACTGAGCACCCAGCACGCTGAGTACTGAGCACTGAGCACCCTGAGTTCTGAGCACCTAGCACCCTGAGTACTGAGCACCCAGCACCCTGAGCACTGAGCAGCCAGCACCCTCAGCACTGAGCACCCAGCACCCCGAGCACTGAGCAACCAGCACCCCGAGTACTGAGCACCCAGCACCCCGAGTACTGAGCACCGAGCACCCCGAGCACTGAGCACCCAGCACCCTGAGTACTGAGCACCCAGTACCCTGAGTACTGAGCACCCCGAGTACTGAGCACCCAGCACCCCGAGCACTGAGCATCCAGCACCCTGAGTACTGAGAACAGATCACCCTGAGCACTGAGCACCCAGCACCCTGAGTACTGAGCACCCAGAACCCTGAGTACTGAGTACAAAGCACCCTGAGCACTGAGCACCCAGCACCCTGAGTACGGAGCACCCAGCACCCTGAGTACTGAGCACCCAGCACCCTGAGTACTGAGCACCGAGCACCCCGAGCACTGAGCAACCAGCACCCTGAGTACTGAGCACTGAGCACCCTGAGTACTAAGCACCGAACACCCTGAGTACTGAGCACCCAGCACCCTGAGGACTGAGCACCCAGCACCCTGAGCACTGAGCACCCAGCACCCTGAGTAATGAGCACCCAGCACCCTGAGTACTGAGCACCCAGCACCGTGAGCACTGAGCACCCAGCACCCCGAGCACTGAGCACCCAGCACCCCGAGCACTGAGCACCCAGCACCCTGAGCACTGAGCACCCAGCACCCTGAGCACTGAGCACCCAGCACCCTGAGTACTGAGTACTCAGCACCCTGAGCACTGAGCACCCAGCACCCTGAGTACTGATCACCGAGCACCCCGAGCACTGAGCACACAGCACCCTGAGTACTGAGCACCCAGCACCCTGAGCACTGAGCACAAAGCACGCTGAGTACTGAGCACTGAAAACCCTGAGTACTGAGCACCGAGGACCCTGAGCACTCAGCACCCAGCACGCTGAGTACTGAGCACCGAGCTCCCCGAGCACTGAGCACCCAGGACCCTGAGCACTGAGCACCCAGCACCCTGAGCACTGAACACCCAGCACCCTGAGTACTGAGCACCCAGCACGCTGAGTACTGAGCACTCAGCACCCTGAGCACTGAGCACCCAGCACCCTGAGTACTGAGCACCCAGCACCCTGAGTACTGAGCACCTAGCACCCTGAGCACTAAGCACCGAGCACCCTGAGTACTGAACACCCAGCACCCTGAGCACTGAGCACTGAGCACCCAGCAGCCTGAGCACTGAGAACTGAGCACCCAGCACCCCGAGCACTGAGCACCCAGCACCCTGAGCACCCAGCACCCTGAGCACTGAGCACCCTGAGCACTGAGCACCCTGATCACTGAGCACTGAGCACCAAGCACCCTGAGTACTGAGCACCCAACACTCTGAGCACTGAGCACCCAGCACGCTGAGTACTGAGCACTGAGCACACAGCACCCTGAGTACTGAGCACCCAGCACCCCGAGCACTGAGCACCCAGCGCCCCGAGCACTGAGCACCCAGCACCCTGAGCACTGAGCACTGAGCACACTGAGCACTGAGCACCCAGCACCCCGAGTACTGAGCACTGATCACCCTGAGTACTGCGCACCCAACACCCAGAGTACTGATCACCCAGCACTCTGAGAACTGAGCACCCAGCACCCTGAGTACTGAGCACTCAGCACCCTGAGTACTGAGCACCCAGCACCCTGAGCACTGAGCACTGAGCACCCAGCACCTTGAGCACTGAGCACTGACCACCCAGCACCCTGAGCACTGAGCACCCAGCACCCTGAGCACTGAGCACCCTGCACCCTGAGTACTGAGTACTCAGCACCCTGAGCACTGAGCACCCAGCACCCTGAGTACTGATCACCGAGCACCCCGAGCACTGAGCACCCAGCACCCTGAGTACTGAGCACCCAGCACCCTGAGTACTGAGCATCCAGCACCCTGAGTACTGAGCACCCAGCACCCTGAGCACTGAGCACAAAGCACGCTGAGTACTGAGCACTGAGCACCCTGAGTACTGAGCACCGAGGACCCTGAGCACTGAGCACCCAGCACGCTGAGTACTGAGCACTGAGCACCCTGAGTTCTGAGCACCTAGCACCCTGAGTACTGAGCACCCAGCACCCTGAGCACTGAGCAGCCAGCACCCTCAGCACTGAGCACCCAGCACCCCGAGCACTGAGCACCCAGCACCCTGAGCACTGAGCAACCAGCACCCCGAGTACTGAGCACCCAGCACCCCGAGTACTGAGCACCGAGCACCCCGAGCACTGAGCACCCAGCACCCTGAGTACTGAGCACCCAGTACCCTGAGTACTGAGCACCCCGAGTACTGAGCACCCAGCACCCCGAGCACTGAGCATCCAGCACCCTGAGTACTGAGAACAGATCACCCTGAGCACTGAGCACCCAGCACCCTGAGTACTGAGCACCCAGAACCCTGAGTACTGAGTACAAAGCACCCTGAGCACTGAGCACCCAGCACCCAGAGTACTGAGCACCGAGCACCCTGAGTACTGAGCACCCAGCACCCTGAGTACAGAGCACCCAGCACCCTGAGTACTGAGCACCCAGCACCCTGAGTACTGAGCACCTAGCACCCCGAGCACTGAGCAACCAGCACCCTGAGTACTGAGCACTGAGCACCCTGAGTACTAAGCACCGAACACCCTGAGTACTGAGCACCCAGCACCCTGAGGACTGAGCACCCAGCACCCTGAGCACTGAGCACCCAGCACCCTGAGTAATGAGCACCCAGCACCCTGAGTACTGAGCACCCAGCACCGTGAGCACTGAGCACCCAGCACCCCGAGCACTGAGCACCCAGCACCCCGAGCACTGAGCACCCAGCACCCTGAGCACTGAGCACCCAGCACCCTGAGCACTGAGCACCCAGCACCCTGAGTACTGAGTACTCAGCACCCTGAGCACTGAGCACCCAGCACCCTGAGTACTGATCACCGAGCACCCCGAGCACTGAGCACACAGCACCCTGAGTACTGAGCACCCAGCACCCTGAGCACTGAGCACAAAGCACGCTGAGTACTGAGCACTGAACACCCTGAGTACTGAGCACCGAGGACCCTGAGCACTCAGCACCCAGCACGCTGAGTACTAAGCACTGAGCACCCTGAGTACTGAGCACCTAGCACCCTGAGTACTGAGCACCCAGCACCCTGAGCACTGAGCAGCCAGCACCCTCAGCACTGAGCACCCAGCACCCCGAGCACTGAGCACCCAGCACCCTGAGCACTGAGCACCCAGCACCCCGAGTACTGAGCACCGAGCACCCCGAGCTCTGAGCACCCAGCACCCTGAGTACTGAGAACAGATCACCCCGAGCACGGAGCACCCAGTACCCCGAGCACTGAGTACTGAGCACCCAGCACCCTGAGTACTGAGCACCGAGCTCCCCGAGCACTGAGCACCCAGCACCCTGAGCACTGAGCACCCAGCACCCTGAGCACTGAGCACCCAGCAACCAGAGCACTGAGCACCCAGCACCCTGAGCACTGAGCACCCAGCACCCTGAGTACTGAGCACCCAGCACCCTGAGTACTGAGCACCCAGCACCCTGAGTACTGAGCACCGAGCACCCTGAGTACTGAGCAACGAGCACCCTGAGTACTGAGCTCCCAGCACCCTGAGCACTGAGCACCCAGCACCCTGAGTACTGAGCACCCAGCACCCTGAGTACTGAGCACCCAGCACCCCGAGCACTGAGCACCCAGCACCCTGAGTACTGAGCACCTAGCACCCTGAGCACTGAGCACCGAGCACCCTGAGTACTGAACACCCAGCACCCTGAGCACTGAGCACTGAGCACCCAGCACCCTGAGCACTGAGAACTGAGCACCCAGCACCCCGAGCACTGAGCACCCAGCACCCTGAGCACCCAGCACCCTGAGTACTGAGCACCCTGAGCACTGAGCACCCTGAGCACTGAGCACCCAGCACCCTGAGTACTGAGCACCCAACACTCTGAGCACTGAGCACCCAGCACGCTGAGTACTGAGCACTGAGCACACAGCACCCTGAGTACTGAGCACCCAGCACCCCGAGCACTGAGCACCCAGCGCCCCGAGCACTGAGCACCCAGCACCCTGAGCACTGAGCACTGAGCACACTGAGCACTGAGCACCCAGCACCCCGAGTACTGAGCACTGAGCACCCTGAGTACTGCGCACCCAACACCCAGAGTACTGATCACCCAGCACCCTGAGAACTGAGCACCCAGCACCCTGAGTACTGAGCACCCAGCACCCTGAGTACTGAGCACCCAGCACCCTGAGCACTGAGCACTGAGCACCCAGCACCTTGAGCACTGAGCACTGACCACCCAGCACCCTGAGCACTGAGCACCCAGCACCCTGAGCACTGAGCACCCAGCACCCTGAGTACTGAGTACTCAGCACCCTGAGCACTGAGCACTGAGCACCCAGCACCCTGAGCACTGAGCACTGAGCACCCAGCACCCCGAGCACTGAGCACCCAGCACCCTGAGCACCCAGCACCCTGAGCACTGAGCACCCTGAGCACTGAGCACCCTGAGCACTGAGCACTGAGCACCCAGCACCATGAGTACTGAGCACCCAACACTCTGAGCAATGAGCACCCAGCACGCTGAGTACTGAGCACTGAGCACACAGCACCCTGAGGACTGAGCACCCAGCACCCTGAGCACTGAGCACTGAGCACCCAGCACCCCGAGCACTGAGCACCCAGCACCCTGAGCACCCAGCACCCTGAGCACTGAGCACCCTGAGTACTGAGCACCCAGCACCCTGAGCACTGAGCACACAGCACCCTGAGTACTGAGCACCCTGAGTAGTGAGCACTGATCACCCTGAGCACTGAGCACCCAGCACCCTGAGTACTGAGCACACAGCACCCTGAGCACTGAGCACCCAGCACCCTGAGCACTGAGCACCCAGCACCCTGAGTACTGAGCACCCAGAACCCTGAGTACTGAGTACAAAGCACCATGAGCACTGAGCACCCAGCACCCTGAGTACTGAGCACCGAGCACCCTGAGTACTGAGCACCCAGCACCCTGAGTACTGAGCACCCAGCACCCTGAGCACTGAGCACCCAGGACCCTGAGTACTGAGCACCCAGCACCCTGAGTACTGAGCACCCAGCACCCTGAGTACGGAGCACCCAGCACCCTGAGTACTGAGCACCCAGCACCCTGAGTACTGAGCACCGAGCACCCGAGCACTGAGCAACCAGCACCCTGAGTACTGAGCACTGAGCACCCTGAGTACTAAGCACCGAACACCCTGAGTAGTGAGCACCCAGCACCCGGAGGACTGAGCACCCAGCACCCTGAGCACTGAGCACCCAGCACCCTGAGTAATGAGCACCCAGCACCCTGAGTACTGAGCACCCAGCACCCTGAGCACTGAGCACCCAGCACCCCGAGCACTGAGCACCCAGCACCCCGAGCACTGAGCACCCAGCACCCTGAGCACTGAGCACCCAGCACCCTGAGCACTGAGCACCCAGCACCCTGAGTACTGAGTACTCAGCACCCTGAGCACTGAGCACCCAGCACCCTGAGTACTGATCACCGAGCACCCCGAGCACTGAGCACCCAGCACCCTGAGTACTGAGCACCCAGCACCCTGAGCACTGAGCACAAAGCACGCTGAGTACTGAGCTCTGAACACCCTGAGTACTTAGCACCGAGGACCCTGAGCACTCAGCACCCAGCACGCTGAGTACTAAGCACTGAGCACCCTGAGTACTGAGCACCTAGCACCCTGAGTACTGAGCACCCAGCACCCTGAGCACTGAGCAGCCAGCACCCTCAGCACTGAGCACCCAGCACCCCGAGCACTGAGCACCCAGCACCCTGAGCACTGAGCACCCAGCACCCCGAGTACTGAGCACCGAGCACCCCGAGCTCTGAGCACCCAGCACCCTGAGTACTGAGCACCCAGTACCCTGAGTACTGAGCACCCCGAGTACTGAGCACCCAGCACCCCGAGCACTGAGCACCCAGCACCCTGAGTACTGAGAACAGATCACCCCGAGCACGGAGCACCCAGTACCCCGAGCACTGAGTACTGAGCACCCAGCACCCTGAGTACTGAGCACCGAGCTCCCCGAGCACTGAGCACCCAGCACCCTGAGCACTGAGCACCCAGCACCCTGAGCACTGAACACCCAGCACCCTGAGTACTGAGCACCCAGCACGCTGAGTACTGAGCACTCAGCACCCTGAGCACTGAGCACCCAGCACCCTGAGTACTGAGCACTGAGCACCCAGCACCCCGAGCACTGAGCACCCAGCACCCTGTGTACTGAGCACTGAGCACCCTGATTACTAAGCACCTAGCACCCTGAGTACTGAGCACCCAGGACCCTGAGCACTGAGCACCGAGCACCCCGAGCACTGAGCACTCAGCACCCTGAGCACTCAGCACCCATCACCCCGATCACTGAGCACCCAGCACCCTGAGCACTGAGCACCCAGCACCCTGAGCACTGAGCACCCAGCACCCAGAGCACTGAGCACCCAGCACACTGAGCACTGAGCACCCAGCACCCTGAGTACTGAGCACCCAGCACCCTGAGTACTGAGCACCCAGCACCCTGAGTACTGAGCACCGAGCAACATGAGTACTGAGCACCGAGCACCCTGAGTACTGAGCACCCAGCACCCTGAGCACTGAGCACCCAGCACCCTGAATACTGAGCACCCAGCACCCTGAGTACTGAGCACCCAGCACCCCTAGCACTGAGCACCCAGCACCCTGAGTACTGAGCACCTAGCACCCTGAGCACTGAGCACCGAGCACCCTGAGTACTGAACACCCAGCACCCTGAGCACTGAGCACTGAGCACCCAGCACCCTGAGCACTGAGAACTGAGCACCCAGCACCCCGAGCACTGAGCACCCAGCACCCTGAGCACCCAGCACCCTGAGCACTGAGCACCCTGAGCACTGAGCACCCTGAGCACTGAGCACTGAGCACCCAGCACCCTGAGTACTGAGCACCCAGCACCCTGAGCACTGAGCACCCAGCACCCCGAGCACTGAGCACCCAGCACCCCGAGCACTGAGCACCCAGCACCCTGAGCACTGAGCACCCAGCACCCTGAGCACTGAGCACCCAGCACCCTGAGTACTGAGTACTCAGCACCCTGAGCACTGAGCACCCAGCACCCTGAGTACTGATCACCGAGCACCCCGAGCACTGAGCACCCAGCACCCTGAGTACTGAGCACCCAGCACCCTGAGCACTGAGCACAAAGCACGCTGAGTACTGAGCACTGAACACCCTGAGTACTGAGCACCGAGGACCCTGAGCACTCAGCACCCAGCACGCTGAGTACTAAGCACTGAGCACCCTGAGTACTGAGCACCTAGCACCCTGAGTACTGAGCACCCAGCACCCTGAGCACTGAGCAGCCAGCACCCTCAGCACTGAGCACCCAGCACCCCGAGCACTGAGCACCCAGCACCCCGAGCTCTGAGCACCCAGCACCCTGAGTACTGAGCACCCAGTACCCTGAGTACTGAGCACCCCGAGTACTGAGCACCCAGCACCCCGAGCAATGAGCACCCAGCACCCTGAGTACTGAGAACAGATCACCCCGAGCACGGAGCACCCAGTACCCCGAACACTGAGTACTGAGCACCCAGCACCCTGAGTACTGAGCACCGAGCTCCCCGAGCACTGAGCACCCAGCACCCTGAGCACTGAGCACCCAGCACCCTGAGCACTGAACACCCAGCACCCTGAGCACTGAGCACCCAGCACCCTGAGCACTGAGCACCCAGCACCCTGAGTACTGAGTACTCAGCACCCTGAGCACTGAGCACCCAGCACCCTGAGTACTGATCACTGAGCACCCGGAGCACTGAGCACCCAGCACCCTGAGTACTGAGCACCCAGCACCGTGAGTACTGAGTACAAAGCACCCTGAGCACTGAGCACCCAGCACCCTGAGTACTGAGCACGGAGCACCCTGAGTACTGAGCACCCAGCACCCTGAGTACTGAGCACCCAGCACCCTGAGCACTGAGCACCCAGCACCCTGAGTACTGAGCACCCAGCACCCTGAGTACTGAGCACTGATCACCCTGAGCACTGAGCACCCAGCACCCCGAGCACTGAGCACCCAGCACCCTGAGTACTGAGCACCTAGCACCCTGAGCACTGAGCACCGAGCACCCTGAGTACTGAACACCCAGCACCCTGAGCACTGAGCACTGAGCACCCAGCACCCTGAGCACTGAGCACTGAGCACCCAGCACCCCGAGCACTGAGCACCCAGCACCCTGAGCACCCAGCACCCTGAGCACTGAGCACCCTGAGCACTGAGCACCCTGAGCACTGAGCACTGAGCACCCAGCACCATGAGTACTGAGCACCCAACACTCTGAGCAATGAGCACCCAGCACGCTGAGTACTGAGCACTGAGCACACAGCACCCTGAGGACTGAGCACCCAGCACCCTGAGCACTGAGCACTGAGCACCCAGCACCCCGAGCACTGAGCACCCAGCACCCTGAGCACCCAGCACCCTGAGCACTGAGCACCCTGAGTACTGAGCACCCAGCACCCTGAGCACTGAGCACACAGCACCCTGAGTACTGAGCACCCTGAGTAGTGAGCACTGATCACCCTGAGCACTGAGCACCCAGCACCCTGAGTACTGAGCACACAGCACCCTGAGCACTGAGCACCCAGCACCCTGAGCACTGAGCACCCAGCACCCTGAGTACTGAGCACCCAGAACCCTGAGTACTGAGTACAAAGCACCATGAGCACTGAGCACCCAGCACCCTGAGTACTGAGCACCGAGCACCCTGAGTACTGAGCACCCAGCACCCTGAGTACTGAGCACCCAGCACCCTGAGCACTGAGCACCCAGCACCCTGAGTACTGAGCACCCAGCACCCTGAGTACTGAGCACCCAGCACCCTGAGTACGGAGCACCCAGCACCCTGAGTACTGAGCACCCAGCACCCTGAGTACTGAGCACCGAGCACCCGAGCACTGAGCAACCAGCACCCTGAGTACTGAGCACTGAGCACCCTGAGTACTAAGCACCGAACACCCTGAGTAGTGAGCACCCAGCACCCGGAGGACTGAGCACCCAACACCCTGAGCACTGAGCACCCAGCACCCTGAGTAATGAGCACCCAGCACCCTGAGTACTGAGCACCCAGCACCCTGAGCACTGAGCACCCAGCACCCCGAGCACTGAGCACCCAGCACCCCGAGCACTGAGCACCCAGCACCCTGAGCACTGAGCACCCAGCACCCTGAGCACTGAGCACCCAGCACCCTGAGTAATGAGTACTCAGCACCCTGAGCACTGAGCACCCAGCACCCTGAGTACTGATCACCGAGCACCCCGAGCACTGAGCACCCAGCACCCTGAGTACTGAGCACCCAGCACCCTGAGCACTGAGCACAAAGCACGCTGAGTACTGAGCTCTGAACACCCTGAGTACTTAGCACCGAGGACCCTGAGCACTGAGCACCCAGCACGCTGAGTACTAAGCACTGAGCACCCTGAGTACTGAGCACCTAGCACCCTGAGTACTGAGCACCCAGCACCCTGAGCACTGAGCAGCCAGCACCCTCAGCACTGAGCACCCAGCACCCCGAGCACTGAGCACCCAGCACCCTGAGCACTGAGCACCCAGCACCCCGAGTACTGAGCACCGAGCACCCCGAGCTCTGAGCACCCAGCACCCTGAGTACTGAGCACCCAGTACCCTGAGTACTGAGCACCCCGAGTACTGAGCACCCAGCACCCCGAGCACTGAGCACCCAGCACCCTGAGTACTGAGAACAGATCACCCCGAGCACGGAGCACCCAGTACCCCGAGCACTGAGTACTGAGCACCCAGCACCCTGAGTACTGAGCACCGAGCTCCCCGAGCACTGAGCACCCAGCACCCTGAGCACTGAGCACCCAGCACCCTGAGCACTGAACACCCAGCACCCTGAGTACTGAGCACCCAGCACGCTGAGTACTGAGCACTCAGCACCCTGAGCACTGAGCACCCAGCACCCTGAGTACTGAGCACTGAGCACCCAGCACCCCGAGCACTGAGCACCCAGCACCCTGTGTACTGAGCACTGAGCACCCTGATTACTAAGCACCTAGCACCCTGAGTACTGAGCACCCAGGACCCTGAGCACTGAGCACCGAGCACCCCGAGCACTGAGCACTCAGCACCCTGAGCACTCAGCACCCATCACCCCGATCACTGAGCACCCAGCACCCTGAGCACTGAGCACCCAGCACCCTGAGCACTGAGCACCCAGCACCCAGAGCACTGAGCACCCAGCACACTGAGCACTGAGCACCCAGCACCCTGAGTACTGAGCACCCAGCACCCTGAGTACTGAGCACCCAGCACCCTGAGTACTGAGCACCGAGCACCATGAGTACTGAGCACCGAGCACCCTGAGTACTGAGCACCCAGCACCCTGAGCACTGAGCACCCAGCACCCTGAGTACTGAGCACCCAGCACCCTGAGTACTGAGCACCCAGCACCCCTAGCACTGAGCACCCAGCACCCTGAGTACTGAGCACCTAGCACCCTGAGCACTGAGCACCGAGCACCCTGAGTACTGAACACCCAGCACCCTGAGCACTGAGCACCCAGCACCCTGAGCACTGAACACCCAGCACCCTGAGTACTGAGCACCCAGCACGCTGAGTACTGAGCACTCAGCACCCTGAGCACTGAGCACCCAGCACCCTGAGTACTGAGCACTGAGCACCCAGCACCCCGAGCACTGAGCACCCAGCACCCTGTGTACTGAGCACTGAGCACCCTGATTACTAAGCACCTAGCACCCTGAGTACTGAGCACCCAGGACCCTGAGCACTGAGCACCGAGCACCCCGAGCACTGAGCACTCAGCACCCTGAGCACTCAGCACCCATCACCCCGATCACTGAGCACCCAGCACCCTGAGCACTGAGCACCCAGCACCCTGAGCACTGAGCACCCAGCACCCAGAGCACTGAGCACCCAGCACCCTGAGCACTGAGCACCCAGCACCCTGAGTACTGAGCACCCAGCACCCTGAGTACTGAGCACCCAGCACCCTGAGTACTGAGCACCGAGCACCGTGAGTACTGAGCACCGAGCACCCTGAGTACTGAGCACCCAGCACCCTGAGCACTGAGCACCCAGCACCCTGAGTACTGAGCACCCAGCACCCTGAGTACTGAGCACCCAGCACCCCTAGCACTGAGCACCCAGCACCCTGAGTACTGAGCACCTAGCACCCTGAGCACTGAGCACCGAGCACCCTGAGTACTGAACACCCAGCACCCTGAGCACTGAGCACTGAGCACCCAGCACCCTGAGCACTGAGAACTGAGCACCCAGCACCCCGAGCACTGAGCACCCAGCACCCTGAGCACCCAGCACCCTGAGCACTGAGCACCCTGAGCACTGAGCACCCTGAGCACTGAGCACTGAGCACCCAGCACCCTGAGTACTGAGCACCCAACACTCTGAGCACTGAGCACCCAGAACGCTGAGTACTGAGCACTGAGCACACAGCACCCTGAGTACTGAGCACCCAGCACCCCGAGCACTGAGCACCCAGCGCCCCGAGCACTGAGCACCCAGCACCCTGAGCACTGAGCACTGAGCACACTGAGCACTGAGCACCCAGCACCCCGAGTACTGAGCACTGAGCACCCTGAGTACTGCGCACCCAACACCCAGAGTACTGATCACCCAGCACCCTGAGAACTGAGCACCCAGCACCCTGAGTACTGAGCACCCAGCACCCTGAGTACTGAGCACCCAGCACCCTGAGCACTGAGCACTGAGCACCCAGCACCTTGAGCACTGAGCACTGACCACCCAGCACCCCGAGCACTGAGCACCCAGCACCCCAATCACTGAGCACCCAGCGCCCTGAGCACTGAGCACCCAGCACACTGAGCACTGAGCACCCAGCCCCCTGAGTACTGAGCACCCAGCACCATGAGTACTGAGCACCCAGCACCCTGAGCACTGAGCACCCTGAGGACTGAGCACCCAGCTCCCTGAGCACTGAGCACCCAGCACCCTGAGTACTGAGCACCGATCACCCTGAGCACTGAGCACCCAGCACCCCGAGCACTGAGCACCCAGCACCCTGAGTACTGAGCACCCAGCACCCTGAGCACTGAGCACCCAGCACCCTGAGTACTGAGCACCCTGAGTACTGAGCACCGATCACCCTGAGCACTGAGCACCCAGCACCCTGAGTACTGAGCACCCAGCACCCTGAGCACTGAGCAACCAGCACCCTGAGCACTGAGCACCCAGCACCCTGAGTACTGAGCACCCAGCACCCTGAGTACTGAGTACCCAGCACCCTGAGCACTGAGGACCCAGCACCCTGAGTACTGAGCACCGAGCACCCTGAGTACTGAGCACCCAGCACCCTGAGTACTGAGCACACAGCACCCTGAGCACTGAGCACCCAGCACCCTGAGTACTGAGCACCCAGCACCCTGAGTACTGAGCACCCAGCACCCAGAGCACTGAGCACCCAGCACCCCGAGCACGGAGCACCCAGGACCCCGAGCACTGAGTACTGAGCACCCAGCACCCTGAGTACTGAGCACCGAGCTAACCGAGCACTGAGCACCCTGAGTACTGAGCACCCAGCACCCCGATCACTGAGCACCCAGCACCATGTGCACTGAGCACCCAGCACCCTGAGCACTGAGCACCCAGCACCCTGAGTACTGAGCACCCAGCACGCTGAGTACTGAGCACCCAGCACCCTGAGCACTGAGCAGGCAGCACCCTGAGTACTGAGCACTGAGCACCCAGCACCCCGAGCACTGAGCACCCAGCACCCTGTGTACTGAGCACTGAGCACCCTGAGCACTGAGCACCGAGCACCCCGAGCACTGAGCACCCAGCACCCTGAGCACTCAGCACCCAGCACCCCGAGCACTGAGCACCGAGCACCCCGAGCACTGAGCACCCAGCACCCTGAGCACTCAGCACCCAGCACCCCGAGCACTGAGCACCCAGCACCCTGAGCACTGAGCACCCAGCACCATGAGCACGGAGCACCCCGAGTACTGAGCACCCAGCACCCTGAGCACTGAGCACCCAGCACCTTGAGTACTGAGCACCGAGCACCTCGAGCACTAAGCACCCAGCACCCTGAGTACTGAGCACCCAGCACCCTGAGCACTGAGCACCCAGAACCCTGAGCACTGAGCACCCAGCACCCTGAGCACGGAGCACCCAGCACCCTGAGTACTGAGCACCCAACACCCAGACTACTGAGCTCCCAGCACCCTGAGCACTGAGCACCCAGCACCCTGAGTACTGAGCACCCAGCACCCTGAGTACTGAACACCCAGCACCCTGAGCACTGAGCACTGAGCACCCTGAGCACTGAGTACTGAGCACTGAGCACCCTGAGCACTGAGCACCCAGCACCCCGAGTACTGAGCACCCAGCACCCCGAGCACTGAGCACCCAGCGCCCCGAGCACTGAGCACCCAGCACCCCGAGCACTGAGCACTGAGCACCCTGAGCACTGAGCACCAAGCACCCTGAGTACTGAGCACTGAGTACCCTGAGTACTGAGCACCAAGCACCCCGAGTACTGAGCACTGAGCACCCTGAGTACTGAGCACCCAGCACCCTGAGCACTGAGCACCCAGCACCCTGAGTACTGAGCACTGAAAACCCTGAGTACTGAGCACCGAGCACCCTGAGTACTGAGCACCCAGCACCCTGATCACTGAGCACGGAGCACCCCGAGGACTGAGCACCCAGCACCCTGAGCACTGAGCACCCAGCACCTTGAGTACTGAGCACCGAGCACAATGAGCACTGCGCACCCAGCACCCTGAGTACTGAGCACCCAGCACCCTGAGCACTGAGCACCCAGCTCCCTGAGCACTGAGCACGCAGCACCCCAAGCACTCAGCAACCAGCACCCTGAGTACTGAGCACAGAGCACCCTGAGCACTGAGCACCCAGCACCCTGAGTACTGAGCACCCAGCACCCTGAGTACTGAGCAACCAGCACCCTGAGCACTGAGCACTGAGCACCCAGCACCCTGAGCACTGAGCACTGAGCACCCAGCACCACAGCCCTGAGCAATCAGCACCCCGAGCACTGAGCACCCAGCACCCTGAGCACTGAGCACCCAGCACCCTGAGTACTGAGCAACCAGCTACCTGAGTACTGAGCACCCAGCACCCTGAGTACTGAGCACTCAGCAGCCTGAGTACTGAGCACCGAGCACACCGAGCAATGAGCACCCAGCACCCTGAGCACTGAGCACCCGGAGGACTGAGCACCCAGCACTCTGAGCACTGAGCACAGATCACTCTGAGCAGTGAGCACCCAGCACCCCGAGCACTGAGCACCCAGCACCCTGAGTACTGAGCACCCAGCACCCCGAGTACTGAGCACCCAGCACCCTGAGTACTGAGCACCCAGCACCCCGAGCACTGAGCACCCAGCACCCTGAGTACTGAGCACCCTGAGTACTGAGCACTGAGCACAGAGCATCCTGAGTACTGAGCACTCTGAGGACTGAGCACCCAGCACCCAGAGCACTGAGAACCCAGCACCCTGAGTACTGAGCACTGATCACCCTGAGCACTGAGCACCCAGCACCCCGAGCACTGAGCACCCAGCACCCTGAGTACTGAGCACCCAGCACCCTGAGCACTGAGCACCGAGCACCCTGAGTACTGAACACCCAGCACCTTGAGCACTCAGCACTGAGCACCCAGCACCCTGAGCACTGAGCACTGAGCACCCAGCACCCCGAGCACTGAGCACCCAGCACCCTGAGCACCCAGCACCCTGAGCACTGAGCACCCTGAGCACTGAGCACCCTGAGCACTGAGCACTGAGCACCCAGCACCCTGAGTACTGAGCACCCAACACTCTGAGCACTGAGCACCCAGCACGCTGAGTACTGAGCACTGAGCACACAGCACCCTGAGTACTGAGCACCCAGCACCCCGAGCACTGAGCACCCAGCGCCCCGAGCACTGAGCACCCAGCACCCCGAGCACTGAGCACTGAGCACACTGAGCACTGAGCACCCAGCACCCCGAGTACTGAGCACTGAGCGCCCTGAGTACTGAGCACCCAGCACCCCGAGTACTGAGCACTGAGCACCCTGAGTACTGAGCACCCAGCACCCTGAGCACTGAGAACCCAGCACCATGAGTACTGAGTACCCAGCACCCTGAGTACTGAGCACCGAGCACCCCGAGCACTGAGCACCCAGCACCCTGAGCACTGAGCACCCTGAGGACTGAGCACCCAGCACCCTGAGCACCGAGCACCCCGAGCACTGAGCACCCAGCACCCTGAGCACTGAGCACCCTGAGGACTGAGCACCCAGCACCCTGAGCACCGAGCACCCCGAGCACTGAGCACCCAGCACCCTGAGCACTGAGCACCCTGAGGACTGAGCACCCAGCACCCTGAGCACCGAGCACCCCGAGCACTGAGCACCCAGCACCCTGAGTACTGAGAACAGATCACCCCGAGCACGGAGCACCCAGTACCCCGAACACTGAGTACTGAGCACCCAGCACCCTGAGTACTGAGCACCGAGCTCCCCGAGCACTGAGCACCCAGCACCCTGAGCACTGAGCACCCAGCACCCTGAGCACTGAACACCCAGCACCCTGAGTACTGAGCACCCAGCACGCTGAGTACTGAGCACTCAGCACCCTGAGCACTGAGCACCCAGCACCCTGAGTACTGAGCACTGAGCACCCAGCACCCCGAGCACTGAGCACCCAGCACCCTGTGTACTGAGCACTGAGCACCCTGATTACTAAGCACCTAGCACCCTGAGTACTGAGCACCCAGGACCCTGAGCACTGAGCACCGAGCACCCCGAGCACTGAGCACTCAGCACCCTGAGCACTCAGCACCCATCACCCCGATCACTGAACACCCAGCACCCTGAGCACTGAGCACCCAGCACCCTGAGCACTGAGCACCCAGCACCCAGAGCACTGAGCACCCAGCACCCTGAGCACTGAGCACCCAGCACCCTGAGTACTGAGCACCCAGCACCCTGAGTACTGAGCACCCAGCACCCTGAGTACTTAGCACCGAGCACCCTGAGTACTGAGCACCGAGCACCCTGAGTACTGAGCACCCAGCACCCTGAGCACTGAGCACCCAGCACCCTGAGTACTGAGCACCCAGCACCCTGAGTACTGAGCACCCAGCACCCCTAGCACTGAGCACCCAGCACCCTGAGTACTGAGCACCTAGCACCCTGAGCACTGAGCACCGAGCACCCTGAGTACTGAACACCCAGCACCCTGAGCACTGAGCACTGAGCACCCAGCACCCTGAGCACTGAGAACTGAGCACCCAGCACCCCGAGCACTGAGCACCCAGCACCCTGAGCACCCAGCACCCTGAGCACTGAGCACCCTGAGCACTGAGCACCCTGAGCACTGAGCACTGAGCACCCAGCACCCTGAGTACTGAGCACCCAACACTCTGAGCACTGAGCACCCAGCACGCTGAGTACTGAGCACTGAGCACACAGCACCCTGAGTACTGAGCACCCAGCACCCCGAGCACTGAGCACCCAGCGCCCCGAGCACTGAGCACCCAGCACCCTGAGCACTGAGCACTGAGCACACTGAGCACTGAGCACCCAGCACCCCGAGTACTGAGCACTGAGCACCCTGAGTACTGCGCACCCAACACCCAGAGTACTGATCACCCAGCACCCTGAGAACTGAGCACCCAGCACCCTGAGTACTGAGCACCCAGCACCCTGAGTACTGAGCACCCAGCACCCTGAGCACTGAGCACTGAGCACCCAGCACCTTGAGCACTGAGCACTGACCACCCAGCACCCCGAGCACTGAGCACCCAGCGCCCTGAGCACTGAGCACCCAGCACACTGAGCACTGAGCACCCAGCCCCCTGAGTACTGAGCACCCAGCACCATGAGTACTGAGCACCCAGCACCCTGAGCACTGAGCACCCTGAGGACTGAGCACCCAGCTCCCTGAGCACTGAGCACCCAGGACCCTGAGTACTGAGCACCGATCACCCTGAGCACTGAGCACCCAGCACCCCGAGCACTGAGCACCCAGCACCCTGAGTACTGAGCACCCAGCACCCTGAGCACTGAGCACCCGGCACCCTGAGTACTGAGCACCCTGAGTACTGAGCACCGATCACCCTGAGCACTGAGCACCCAGCACCCTGAGTACTGAGCACCCAGCACCCTGAGCACTGAGCAACCAGCACCCTGAGCACTGAGCACCCAGCACCCTGAGTACTGAGCACCCAGCACCCTGAGTACTGAGTACCCAGCACCCTGAGCACTGAGGACCCAGCACCCTGAGTACTGAGCACCAAGCACCCTGAGTACTGAGCACCCAGCACCCTGAGTACTGAGCACACAGCACCCTGAGCACTGAGCACCCAGCACACTGAGTACTGAGCACCCAGCACCCTGAGTACTGAGCACCCAACACCCAGACTACTGAGCTCCCAGCACCCTGAGCACTGAGCACCCAGCACCCTGAGTACTGAGCACCCAGCACCCTGAGTACTGAACACCCAGCACCCTGAGCACTGAGCACTGAGCACCCTGAGCACTGAGTACTGAGCACTGAGCACCCTGAGCACTGAGCACCCAGCACCCCGAGTACTGAGCACCCAGCACCCCGAGCACTGAGCACCCAGCGCCCCGAGCACTGAGCACCCAGCACCCCGAGCACTGAGCACTGAGCACCCTGAGCACTGAGCACCAAGCACCCCGAGTACTGAGCACTGAGCACCCTGAGTACTGAGCACCAAGCACCCCGAGTACTGAGCACTGAGCACCCTGAGTACTGAGCACCCAGCACCCTGAGCACTGAGCACCCAGCACCCTGAGTACTGAGCACTGAAAACCCTGAGTACTGAGCACCGAGCACCCTGAGTACTGAGCACCCAGCACCCTGATCACTGAGCACGGAGCACCCCGAGGACTGAGCACCCAGCACCCTGAGCACTGAGCACCCAGCACCTTGAGTACTGAGCACCGAGCACAATGAGCACTGAGCACCCAGCACCCTGAGTACTGAGCACCCAGCACCCTGAGCACTGAGCACCCAGCTCCCTGAGCACTGAGCACGCAGCACCCCAAGCACTCAGCAACCAGCACCCTGAGTACTGAGCACAGAGCACCCTGAGCACTGAGCACCCAGCACCCTGAGTACTGAGCACCCAGCACCCTGAGTACTGAGCAACCAGCACCCTGAGCACTGAGCACCCAGCACCCTGAGCACTGAGCACTGAGCACCCAGCACCACAGCCCTGAGCAATCAGCACCCCGAGCACTGAGCACCCAGCACCCTGAGCACTGAGCACCCAGCACCCTGAGTACTGAGCAACCAGCTACCTGAGTACTGAGCACCCAGCACCCTGAGTACTGAGCACTCAGCAGCCTGAGTACTGAGCACCGAGCACACCGAGCAATGAGCACCCAGCACCCTGAGCACTGAGCACCCGGAGGACTGAGCACCCAGCACTCTGAGCACTGAGCACAGATCACTCTGAGCAGTGAGCACCCAGCACCCCGAGCACTGAGCACCCAGCACCCTGAGTACTGAGCACCCAGCACCCCGAGTACTGAGCACCCAGCACCCTGAGTACTGAGCACCCAGCACCCCGAGCACTGAGCACCCAGCACCCTGAGTACTGAGCACCCTGAGTACTGAGCACTGAGCACAGAGCATCCTGAGTACTGAGCACTCTGAGGACTGAGCACCCAGCACCCAGAGCACTGAGAACCCAGCACCCTGAGTACTGAGCACTGATCACCCTGAGCACTGAGCACCCAGCACCCCGAGCACTGAGCACCCAGCACCCTGAGTACTGAGCACCCAGCACCCTGAGCACTGAGCACCGAGCACCCTGAGTACTGAACACCCAGCACCTTGAGCACTCAGCACTGAGCACCCAGCACCCTGAGCACTGAGCACTGAGCACCCAGCACCCCGAGCACTGAGCACCCAGCACCCTGAGCACCCAGCACCCTGAGCACTGAGCACCCTGAGCACTGAGCACCCTGAGCACTGAGCACTGAGCACCCAGCACCCTGAGTACTGAGCACCCAACACTCTGAGCACTGAGCACCCAGCACGCTGAGTACTGAGCACTGAGCACACAGCACCCTGAGTACTGAGCACCCAGCACCCCGAGCACTGAGCACCCAGCGCCCCGAGCACTGAGCACCCAGCACCCCGAGCACTGAGCACTGAGCACACTGAGCACTGAGCACCCAGCACCCCGAGTACTGAGCACTGAGCGCCCAGAGTACTGAGCACCCAGCACCCCGAGTACTGAGCACTGAGCACCCTGAGTACTGAGCACCCAGCACCCTGAGCACTGAGAACCCAGCACCATGAGTACTGAGTACCCAGCACCCTGAGTACTGAGCACCGAGCACCCCGAGCACTGAGCACCCAGCACCCTGAGCACTGAGCACCCTGAGGACTGAGCAACCAGCACCCTGAGCACCGAGCACCCCGAGCACTGAGCACCCAGCACCCTGAGCACTGAGCACCCTGAGGACTGAGCACCCAGCACCCTGAGCACCGAGCACCCCGAGCACTGAGCACCCAGCACCCTGAGCACTGAGCACCCTGAGGACTGAGCACCCAGCACCCTGAGCACCGAGCACCCCGAGCACTGAGCACCCAGCACCCTGAGTACTGAGAACAGATCACCCCGAGCACGGAGCACCCAGTACCCCGAACACTGAGTACTGAGCACCCAGCACCCTGAGTACTGAGCACCGAGCTCCCCGAGCACTGAGCACCCAGCACCCTGAGCACTGAGCACCCAGCACCCTGAGCACTGAACACCCAGCACCCTGAGTACTGAGCACCCAGCACGCTGAGTACTGAGCACTCAGCACCCTGAGCACTGAGCACCCAGCACCCTGAGTACTGAGCACTGAGCACCCAGCACCCCGAGCACTGAGCACCCAGCACCCTGTGTACTGAGCACTGAGCACCCTGATTACTAAGCACCTAGCACCCTGAGTACTGAGCACCCAGGACCCTGAGCACTGAGCACCGAGCACCCCGAGCACTGAGCACTCAGCACCCTGAGCACTCAGCACCCATCACCCCGATCACTGAACACCCAGCACCCTGAGCACTGAGCACCCAGCACCCTGAGCACTGAGCACCCAGCACCCAGAGCACTGAGCACCCAGCACCCTGAGCACTGAGCACCCAGCACCCTGAGTACTGAGCACCCAGCACCCTGAGTACTGAGCACCCAGCACCCTGAGTACTTAGCACCGAGCACCCTGAGTACTGAGCACCGAGCACCCTGAGTACTAAGCACCCAGCACCCTGAGTACTGAGCACCCTGAGTACTGAGCACTGAGCACAGAGCATCCTGAGTACTGAGCACTCTGAGGACTGAGCACCCAGCACCCAGAGCACTGAGAACCCAGCACCCTGAGTACTGAGCACTGATCACCCTGAGCACTGAGCACCCAGCACCCCGAGCACTGAGCACCCAGCACCCTGAGTACTGAGCACCCAGCACCCTGAGCACTGAGCACCGAGCACCCTGAGTACTGAACACCCAGCACCTTGAGCACTCAGCACTGAGCACCCAGCACCCTGAGCACTGAGCACTGAGCACCCAGCACCCCGAGCACTGAGCACCCAGCACCCTGAGCACCCAGCACCCTGAGCACTGAGCACCCTGAGCACTGAGCACCCTGAGCACTGAGCACTGAGCACCCAGCACCCTGAGTACTGAGCACCCAACACTCTGAGCACTGAGCACCCAGCACGCTGAGTACTGAGCACTGAGCACACAGCACCCTGAGTACTGAGCACCCAGCACCCCGAGCACTGAGCACCCAGCGCCCCGAGCACTGAGCACCCAGCACCCCGAGCACTGAGCACTGAGCACACTGAGCACTGAGCACCCAGCACCCCGAGTACTGAGCACTGAGCGCCCAGAGTACTGAGCACCCAGCACCCCGAGTACTGAGCACGGAGCACCCTGAGTACTGAGCACCCAGCACCCTGAGCACTGAGAACCCAGCACCATGAGTACTGAGTACCCAGCACCCTGAGTACTGAGCACCGAGCACCCCGAGCACTGAGCACCCAGCACCCTGAGCACTGAGCACCCTGAGGACTGAGCAACCAGCACCCTGAGCACCGAGCACCCCGAGCACTGAGCACCCAGCACCCTGAGCACTGAGCACCCTGAGGACTGAGCACCCAGCACCCTGAGCACCGAGCACCCCGAGCACTGAGCACCCAGCACCCTGAGCACTGAGCACCCTGAGGACTGAGCACCCAGCACCCTGAGCACCGAGCACCCCGAGCACTGAGCACCCAGCACCCTGAGTACTGAGAACAGATCACCCCGAGCACGGAGCACCCAGTACCCCGAACACTGAGTACTGAGCACCCAGCACCCTGAGTACTGAGCACCGAGCTCCCCGAGCACTGAGCACCCAGCACCCTGAGCACTGAGCACCCAGCACCCTGAGCACTGAACACCCAGCACCCTGAGTACTGAGCACCCAGCACGCTGAGTACTGAGCACTCAGCACCCTGAGCACTGAGCACCCAGCACCCTGAGTACTGAGCACTGAGCACCCAGCACCCCGAGCACTGAGCACCCAGCACCCTGTGTACTGAGCACTGAGCACCCTGATTACTAAGCACCTAGCACCCTGAGTACTGAGCACCCAGGACCCTGAGCACTGAGCACCGAGCACCCCGAGCACTGAGCACTCAGCACCCTGAGCACTCAGCACCCATCACCCCGATCACTGAACACCCAGCACCCTGAGCACTGAGCACCCAGCACCCTGAGCACTGAGCACCCAGCACCCAGAGCACTGAGCACCCAGCACCCTGAGCACTGAGCACCCAGCACCCTGAGTACTGAGCACCCAGCACCCTGAGTACTGAGCACCCAGCACCCTGAGTACTTAGCACCGAGCACCCTGAGTACTGAGCACCGAGCACCCTGAGTACTAAGCACCCAGCACCCTGAGCACTGAGCACCCAGCACCCTGAGTACTGAGCACCCAGCACCCTGAGTACTGAGCACCCAGCACCCCTAGCACTGAGCACCCAGCACCCTGAGTACTGAGCACCTAGCACCCTGAGCACTGAGCACCGAGCACCCTGAGTACTGAACACCCAGCACCCTGAGCACTGAGCACTGAGCACCCAGCACCCTGAGCACTGAGAACTGAGCACCCAGCACCCCGAGCACTGAGCACCCAGCACCCTGAGCACCCAGCACCCTGAGCACTGAGCACCCTGAGCACTGAGCACCCTGAGCACTGAGCACTGAGCACCCAGCACCCTGAGTACTGAGCACCCAACACTCTGAGCACTGAGCACCCAGCACGCTGAGTACTGAGCACTGAGCACACAGCACCCTGAGTACTGAGCACCCAGCACCCCGAGCACTGAGCACCCAGCGCCCCGAGCACTGAGCACCCAGCACCCTGAGCACTGAGCACTGAGCACACTGAGCACTGAGCACCCAGCACCCCGAGTACTGAGCACTGAGCACCCTGAGTACTGCGCACCCAACACCCAGAGTACTGATCACCCAGCACCCTGAGAACTGAGCACCCAGCACCCTGAGTACTGAGCACCCAGCACCCTGAGTACTGAGCACCCAGCACCCTGAGCACTGAGCACTGAGCACCCAGCACCTTGAGCACTGAGCACTGACCACCCAGCACCCCGAGCACTGAGCACCCAGCGCCCTGAGCACTGAGCACCCAGCACACTGAGCACTGAGCACCCAGCCCCCTGAGTACTGAGCACCCAGCACCATGAGTACTGAGCACCCAGCACCCTGAGCACTGAGCACCCTGAGGACTGAGCACCCAGCTCCCTGAGCACTGAGCACCCAGCACCCTGAGTACTGAGCACCGATCACCCTGAGCACTGAGCACCCAGCACCCCGAGCACTGAGCACCCAGCACCCTGAGTACTGAGCACCCAGCACCCTGAGCACTGAGCACCCAGCACCCTGAGTACTGAGCACCCTGAGTACTGAGCACCGATCACCCTGAGCACTGAGCACAAAGCACCCTGAGTACTGAGCACCCAGCACCCTGAGCACTGAGCAACCAGCACCCTGAGCACTGAGCACCCAGCACCCTGAGTACTGAGCACCCAGCACCCTGAGTACTGAGTACCCAGCACCCTGAGCACTGAGGACCCAGCACCCTGAGTACTGAGCACCGAGCACCCTGAGTACTGAGCACCCAGCACCCTGAGTACTGAGCACACAGCACCCTGAGCACTGAGCACCCAGCACACTGAGTACTGAGCACCCAGCACCCTGAGTACTGAGCACCCAACACCCAGACTACTGAGCTCCCAGCACCCTGAGCACTGAGCACCCAGCACCCTGAGTACTGAGCACCCAGCACCCTGAGTACTGAACACCCAGCACCCTGAGCACTGAGCACTGAGCACCCTGAGCACTGAGTACTGAGCACTGAGCACCCTGAGCACTGAGCACCCAGCACCCCGAGTACTGAGCACCCAGCACCCCGAGCACTGAGCACCCAGCGCCCCGAGCACTGAGCACCCAGCACCCCGAGCACTGAGCACTGAGCACCCTGAGCACTGAGCACCAAGCACCCCGAGTACTGAGCACTGAGCACCCTGAGTACTGAGCACCAAGCACCCCGAGTACTGAGCACTGAGCACCCTGAGTACTGAGCACCCAGCACCCTGAGCACTGAGCACCCAGCACCCTGAGTACTGAGCACTGAAAACCCTGAGTACTGAGCACCGAGCACCCTGAGTACTGAGCACCCAGCACCCTGATCACTGAGCATGGAGCACCCCGAGGACTGAGCACCCAGCACCCTGAGCACTGAGCACCCAGCACCTTGAGTACTGAGCACCGAGCACAATGAGCACTGAGCACCCAGCACCCTGAGTACTGAGCACCCAGCACCCTGAGCACTGAGCACCCAGCTCCCTGAGCACTGAGCACGCAGCACCCCAAGCACTCAGCAACCAGCACCCTGAGTACTGAGCACAGAGCACCCTGAGCACTGAGCACCCAGCACCCTGAGTACTGAGCACCCAGCACCCTGAGTACTGAGCAACCAGCACCCTGAGCACTGAGCACCCAGCACCCTGAGCACTGAGCACTGAGCATCCAGCACCACAGCCCTGAGCAATCAGCACCCCGAGCACTGAGCACCCAGCACCCTGAGCACTGAGCACCCAGCACCCTGAGTACTGAGCAACCAGCTACCTGAGTACTGAGCACCCAGCACCCTGAGTACTGAGCACTCAGCAGCCTGAGTACTGAGCACCGAGCACACCGAGCAATGAGCACCCAGCACCCTGAGCACTGAGCACCCGGAGGACTGAGCACCCAGCACTCTGAGCACTGAGCACAGATCACTCTGAGCAGTGAGCACCCAGCACCCCGAGCACTGAGCACCCAGCACCCTGAGTACTGAGCACCCAGCACCCCGAGTACTGAGCACCCAGCACCCTGAGTACTGAGCACCCAGCACCCCGAGCACTGAGCACCCAGCACCCTGAGTACTGAGCACCCTGAGTACTGAGCACTGAGCACAGAGCATCCTGAGTACTGAGCACTCTGAGGACTGAGCACCCAGCACCCAGAGCACTGAGAACCCAGCACCCGGAGTACTGAGCACTGATCACCCTGAGCACTGAGCACCCAGCACCCCGAGCACTGAGCACCCAGCACCCTGAGTACTGAGCACCCAGCACCCTGAGTACTGAGCACCCAGCACCCCTAGCACTGAGCACCCAGCACCCTGAGTACTGAGCACCTAGCACCCTGAGCACTGAGCACCGAGCACCCTGAGTACTGAACACCCAGCACCCTGAGCACTGAGCACTGAGCACCCAGCACCCTGAGCACTGAGAACTGAGCACCCAGCACCCCGAGCACTGAGCACCCAGCACCCTGAGCACCCAGCACCCTGAGCACTGAGCACCCTGAGCACTGAGCACCCTGAGCACTGAGCACTGAGCACCCAGCACCCTGAGTACTGAGCACCCAACACTCTGAGCACTGAGCACCCAGCACGCTGAGTACTGAGCACTGAGCACACAGCACCCTGAGTACTGAGCACCCAGCACCCCGAGCACTGAGCACCCAGCGCCCCGAGCACTGAGCACCCAGCACCCTGAGCACTGAGCACTGAGCACACTGAGCACTGAGCACCCAGCACCCCGAGTACTGAGCACTGAGCACCCTGAGTACTGCGCACCCAACACCCAGAGTACTGATCACCCAGCACCCTGAGAACTGAGCACCCAGCACCCTGAGTACTGAGCACCCAGCACCCTGAGTACTGAGCACCCAGCACCCTGAGCACT
Source organism: Microtus oregoni (assembly GCF_018167655.1). Lineage (NCBI taxonomy): Eukaryota > Metazoa > Chordata > Mammalia > Rodentia > Cricetidae > Microtus > Microtus oregoni. Next base: position 8,473,085 of record NW_024543811.1, on the reverse strand, counting down.
GAGCACTGAGCACCCAGCACCTTGAGCACTGAGCACTGACCACCCAGCACCCCGAGCACTGAGCACCCAGCGCCCTGAGCACTGAGCACCCAGCACACTGAGCACTGAGCACCCAGCCCCCTGAGTACTGAGCACCCAGCACCATGAGTACTGAGCACCCAGCACCCTGAGCACTGAGCACCCTGAGGACTGAGCACCCAGCTCCCTGAGCACTGAGCACCCAGCACCCTGAGTACTGAGCACCGATCACCCTGAGCACTGAGCACCCAGCACCCCGAGCACTGAGCACCCAGCACCCTGAGTACTGAGCACCCAGCACCCTGAGCACTGAGCACCCAGCACCCTGAGTACTGAGCACCCTGAGTACTGAGCACCGATCACCCTGAGCACTGAGCACCCAGCACCCTGAGTACTGAGCACCCAGCACCCTGAGCACTGAGCAACCAGCACCCTGAGCACTGAGCACCCAGCACCCTGAGTACTGAGCACCCAGCACCCTGAGTACTGAGTACCCAGCACCCTGAGCACTGAGGACCCAGCACCCTGAGTACTGAGCACCGAGCACCCTGAGTACTGAGCACCCAGCACCCTGAGTACTGAGCACACAGCACCCTGAGCACTGAGCACCCAGCACACTGAGTACTGAGCACCCAGCACCCTGAGTACTGAGCACCCAACACCCAGACTACTGAGCTCCCAGCACCCTGAGCACTGAGCACCCAGCACCCTGAGTACTGAGCACCCAGCACCCTGAGTACTGAACACCCAGCACCCTGAGCACTGAGCACTGAGCACCCTGAGCACTGAGTACTGAGCACTGAGCACCCTGAGCACTGAGCACCCAGCACCCCGAGTACTGAGCACCCAGCACCCCGAGCACTGAGCACCCAGCGCCCCGAGCACTGAGCACCCAGCACCCCGAGCACTGAGCACTGAGCACCCTGAGCACTGAGCACCAAGCACCCCGAGTACTGAGCACTGAGCACCCTGAGTACTGAGCACCAAGCACCCCGAGTACTGAGCACTGAGCACCCTGAGTACTGAGCACCCAGCACCCTGAGCACTGAGCACCCAGCACCCTGAGTACTGAGCACTGAAAACCCTGAGTACTGAGCACCGAGCACCCTGAGTACTGAGCACCCAGCACCCTGATCACTGAGCATGGAGCACCCCGAGGACTGAGCACCCAGCACCCTGAGCACTGAGCACCCAGCACCTTGAGTACTGAGCACCGAGCACAATGAGCACTGAGCACCCAGCACCCTGAGTACTGACCACCCAGCACCCTGAGCACTGAGCACCCAGCTCCCTGAGCACTGAGCACGCAGCACCCCAAGCACTCAGCAACCAGCACCCTGAGTACTGAGCACAGAGCACCCTGAGCACTGAGCACCCAGCACCCTGAGTACTGAGCACCCAGCACCCTGAGTACTGAGCAACCAGCACCCTGAGCACTGAGCACCCAGCACCCTGAGCACTGAGCACTGAGCATCCAGCACCACAGCCCTGAGCAATCAGCACCCCGAGCACTGAGCACCCAGCACCCTGAGCACTGAGCACCCAGCACCCTGAGTACTGAGCAACCAGCTACCTGAGTACTGAGCACCCAGCACCCTGAGTACTGAGCACTCAGCAGCCTGAGTACTGAGCACCGAGCACACCGAGCAATGAGCACCCAGCACCCTGAGCACTGAGCACCCGGAGGACTGAGCACCCAGCACTCTGAGCACTGAGCACAGATCACTCTGAGCAGTGAGCACCCAGCACCCCGAGCACTGAGCACCCAGCACCCTGAGTACTGAGCACCCAGCACCCCGAGTACTGAGCACCCAGCACCCTGAGTACTGAGCACCCAGCACCCCGAGCACTGAGCACCCAGCACCCTGAGTACTGAGCACCCTGAGTACTGAGCACTGAGCACAGAGCATCCTGAGTACTGAGCACTCTGAGGACTGAGCACCCAGCACCCAGAGCACTGAGAACCCAGCACCCGGAGTACTGAGCACTGATCACCCTGAGCACTGAGCACCCAGCACCCCGAGCACTGAGCACCCAGCACCCTGAGTACTGAGCACCCAGCACCCTGAGCACTGAGCACCGAGCACCCTGAGTACTGAACACCCAGCACCTTGAGCACTCAGCACTGAGCACCCAGCACCCTGAGCACTGAGCACTGAGCACCCAGCACCCCGAGCACTGAGCACCCAGCACCCTGAGCACCCAGCACCCTGAGCACTGAGCACCCTGAGCACTGAGCACCCTGAGCACTGAGCACTGAGCACCCAGCACCCTGAGTACTGAGCACCCAACACTCTGAGCACTGAGCACCCAGCACGCTGAGTACTGAGCACTGAGCACACAGCACCCTGAGTACTGAGCACCCAGCACCCCGAGCACTGAGCACCCAGCGCCCCGAGCACTGAGCACCCAGCACCCCGAGCACTGAGCACTGAGCACACTGAGCACTGAGCACCCAGCACCCCGAGTACTGAGCACTGAGCGCCCTGAGTACTGAGCACCCAGGACCCCGAGTACTGAGCACTGAGCACCCTGAGTACTGAGCACCCAGCACCCTGAGCACTGAGAACCCAGCACCATGAGTACTGAGTACCCAGCACCCTGAGTACTGAGCACCGAGCACCCCGAGCACTGAGCACCCAGCACCCTGAGCACTGAGCACCCTGAGGACTGAGCAACCAGCACCCTGAGCACCGAGCACCCCGAGCACTGAGCACCCAGCACCCTGAGCACTGAGCACCCTGAGGACTGAGCACCCAGCACCCTGAGCACCGAGCACCCCGAGCACTGAGCACCCAGCACCCTGAGCACTGAGCACCCTGAGGACTGAGCACCCAGCACCCTGAGCACCGAGCACCCCGAGCACTGAGCACCCAGCACCCTGAGTACTGAGAACAGATCACCCCGAGCACGGAGCACCCAGTACCCCGAACACTGAGTACTGAGCACCCAGCACCCTGAGTACTGAGCACCCAGCACGCTGAGTACTGAGCACTCAGCACCCTGAGCACTGAGCACCCAGCACCCTGAGTACTGAGCACTGAGCACCCAGCACCCCGAGCACTGAGCACCCAGCACCCTGTGTACTGAGCACTGAGCACCCTGATTACTAAGCACCTAGCACCCTGAGTACTGAGCACCCAGGACCCTGAGCACTGAGCACCGAGCACCCCGAGCACTGAGCACTCAGCACCCTGAGCACTCAGCACCCATCACCCCGATCACTGAACACCCAGCACCCTGAGCACTGAGCACCCAGCACCCTGAGCACTGAGCACCCAGCACCCAGAGCACTGAGCACCCAGCACCCTGAGCACTGAGCACCCAGCACCCTGAGTACTGAGCACCCAGCACCCTGAGTACTGAGCACCCAGCACCCTGAGTACTTAGCACCGAGCACCCTGAGTACTGAGCACCGAGCACCCTGAGTACTGAGCACCCAGCACCCTGAGCACTGAGCACCCAGCACCCTGAGTACTGAGCACCCAGCACCCTGAGTACTGAGCACCCAGCACCCCTAGCACTGAGCACCCAGCACCCTGAGTACTGAGCACCTAGCACCCTGAGCACTGAGCACCGAGCACCCTGAGTACTGAACACCCAGCACCCTGAGCACTGAGCACTGAGCACCCAGCACCCTGAGCACTGAGAACTGAGCACCCAGCACCCCGAGCACTGAGCACCCAGCACCCTGAGCACCCAGCACCCTGAGCACTGAGCACCCTGAGCACTGAGCACCCTGAGCACTGAGCACTGAGCACCCAGCACCCTGAGTACTGAGCACCCAACACTCTGAGCACTGAGCACCCAGCACGCTGAGTACTGAGCACTGAGCACACAGCACCCTGAGTACTGAGCACCCAGCACCCCGAGCACTGAGCACCCAGCGCCCCGAGCACTGAGCACCCAGCACCCTGAGCACTGAGCACTGAGCACACTGAGCACTGAGCACCCAGCACCCCGAGTACTGAGCACTGAGCACCCTGAGTACTGCGCACCCAACACCCAGAGTACTGATCAGCCAGCACCCTGAGAACTGAGCACCCAGCACCCTGAGTACTGAGCACCCAGCACCCTGAGTACTGAGCACCCAGCACCCTGAGCACTGAGCACTGAGCACCCAGCACCTTGAGCACTGAGCACTGACCACCCAGCACCCCGAGCACTGAGCACCCAGCACCCCAAGCACTGAGCACCCAGCGCCCTGAGCACTGAGCACCCAGCACACTGAGCACTGAGCACCCAGCCCCCTGAGTACTGAGCACCCAGCACCATGAGTACTGAGCACCCAGCACCCTGAGCACTGAGCACCCTGAGGACTGAGCACCCAGCTCCCTGAGCACTGAGCACCCAGCACCCTGAGTACTGAGCACCGATCACCCTGAGCACTGAGCACCCAGCACCCCGAGCACTGAGCACCCAGCAACCTGAGTACTGAGCACCCAGCACCCTGAGCACTGAGCACCCAGCACCCTGAGTACTGAGCACCCTGAGTACTGAGCACCGATCACCCTGAGCACTGAGCACCCAGCACCCTGAGTACTGAGCACCCAGCACCCTGAGCACTGAGCAACCAGCACCCTGAGCACTGAGCACCCAGCACCCTGAGTACTGAGCACCCAGCACCCTGAGTACTGAGTACCCAGCACCCTGAGCACTGAGGACCCAGCACCCTGAGTACTGAGCACCGAGCACCCTGAGTACTGAGCACCCAGCACCCTGAGTACTGAGCACACAGCACCCTGAGCACTGAGCACCCAGCACACTGAGTACTGAGCACCCAGCACCCTGAGTACTGAGCACCCAGCACACAGAGCACTGAGCACCCAGCACCCCGAGCACGGAGCACCCAGGACCCCGAGCACTGAGTACTGAGCACCCAGCACCCTGAGTACTGAGCACCGAGCTAACCGAGCACTGAGCACCCTGAGTACTGAGCACCCAGCACCCCGATCACTGAGCATCCAGCACCATGTGCACTGAGCACCCAGCACCCTGAGCACTGAGCACCCAGCACCCTGAGTACTGAGCACCCAGCACGCTGAGTACTGAGCACCCAGCACCCTGAGCACTGAGCAGGCAGCACCCTGAGTACTGAGCACTGAGCACCCAGCACCCCGAGCACTGAGCACCCAGCACCCTGTGTACTGAGCACTGAGCACCCTGAGCATTGAGCACCGAGCACCCCGAGCACTGAGCACCCAGCACCCTGAGCACTCAGCACCCAGCACCCCGAGCACTGAGCACCGAGCACCCCGAGCACTGAGCACCCAGCACCCTGAGCACTCAGCACCCAGCACCCCGAGCACTGAGCACCCAGCACCCTGAGCACTGAGCACCCAGCACCATGAGCACGGAGCACCCCGAGTACTGAGCACCCAGCACCCTGAGCACTGAGCACCCAGCACCTTGAGTACTGAGCACCGAGCACCTCGAGCACTAAGCACCCAGCACCCTGAGTACTGAGCACCCAGCACCCTGAGCACTGAGCACCCAGAACCCTGAGCACTGAGCACCCAGCACCCTGAGCACGGAGCACCCAGCACCCTGAGTACTGAGCACCCAACACCCAGACTACTGAGCTCCCAGCACCCTGAGCACTGAGCACCCAGCACCCTGAGTACTGAGCACCCAGCACCCTGAGTACTGAACACCCAGCACCCTGAGCACTGAGCACTGAGCACCCTGAGCACTGAGTACTGAGCACTGAGCACCCTGAGCACTGAGCACCCAGCACACCGAGTACTGAGCACCCAGCACCCCGAGCACTGAGCACCCAGCGCCCCGAGCACTGAGCACCCAGCACCCCGAGCACTGAGCACTGAGCACCCTGAGCACTGAGCACAAAGCACCCCGAGTACTGAGCACTGAGCACCCTGAGTACTGAGCACCAAGCACCCCGAGTACTGAGCACTGAGCACCCTGAGTACTGAGCACCCAGCACCCTGAGCACTGAGCACCCAGCACCCTGAGTACTGAGCACTGAAAACCCTGAGTACTGAGCACCGAGCACCCTGAGTACTGAGCACCCAGCACCCTGATCACTGAGCACGGAGCACCCCGAGGACTGAGCACCCAGCACCCTGAGCACTGAGCCCCCAGCACCTTGAGTACTGAGCACCGAGCACAACGAGCACTGAGCACCCAGCACCCTGAGTACTGAGCACCCAGCACCCTGAGCACTGAGCACCCAGCTCCCTGAGCACTGAGCACGCAGCACCCCAAGCACTCAGCAACCAGCACCCTGAGTACTGAGCACAGAGCACCCTGAGCACTGAGCACCCAGCACCCTGAGTACTGAGCACCCAGCACCCTGAGTACTGAGCAACCAGCACCCTGAGCACTGAGCACTGAGCACCCAGCACCCTGAGCACTGAGCACTGAGCACCCAGCACCACAGCCCTGAGCAATCAGCACCCCGAGCACTGAGCACCCAGCACCCTGAGCACTGAGCACCCAGCACCCTGAGTACTGAGCAACCAGCTACCTGAGTACTGAGCACCCAGCACCCTGAGTACTGAGCACTCAGCAGCCTGAGTACTGAGCACCGAGCACACCGAGCAATGAGCACCCAGCACCCTGAGCACTGAGCACCCGGAGGACTGAGCACCCAGCACTCTGAGCACTGAGCACAGATCACTCTGAGCAGTGAGCACCCAGCACCCCGAGCACTGAGCACCCAGCACCCTGAGTACTGAGCACCCAGCACCCCGAGTACTGAGCACCCAGCACCCTGAGTACTGAGCACCCAGCACCCCGAGCACTGAGCACCCAGCACCCTGAGTACTGAGCACCCTGAGTACTGAGCACTGAGCACAGAGCATCCTGAGTACTGAGCACTCTGAGGACTGAGCACCCAGCACCCAGAGCACTGAGAACCCAGCACCCTGAGTACTGAGCACTGATCACCCTGAGCACTGAGCACCCAGCACCCCGAGCACTGAGCACCCAGCACCCTGAGTACTGAGCACCCAGCACCCTGAGCACTGAGCACCGAGCACCCTGAGTACTGAACACCCAGCACCTTGAGCACTCAGCACTGAGCACCCAGCACCCTGAGCACTGAGCACTGAGCACCCAGCACGCCGAGCACTGAGCACCCAGCACCCTGAGCACCCAGCACCCTGAGCACTGAGCACCCTGAGCACTGAGCACCCTGAGCACTGAGCACTGAGCACCCAGCACCCTGAGTACTGAGCACCCAACACTCTGAGCACTGAGCACCCAGCACGCTGAGTACTGAGCACTGAGCACACAGCACCCTGAGTACTGAGCACCCAGCACCCCGAGCACTGAGCACCCAGCGCCCCGAGCACTGAGCACCCAGCACCCCGAGCACTGAGCACTGAGCACACTGAGCACTGAGCACCCAGCACCCCGAGTACTGAGCACTGAGCGCCCTGAGTACTGAGCACCCAGCACCCCGAGTACTGAGCACTGAGCACCCTGAGTACTGAGCACCCAGCACCCTGAGCACTGAGAACCCAGCACCATGAGTACTGAGTACCCAGCACCCTGAGTACTGAGCACCGAGCACCCCGAGCAATGAGCACCCAGCACCCTGAGCACTGAGCACCCTGAGGACTGAGCACCCAGCACCCTGAGCACCGAGCACCCCGAGCACTGAGCACCCAGCACCCTGAGCACTGAGCACCCTGAGGACTGAGCACCCAGCACCCTGAGCACCGAGCACCCCGAGCACTGAGCACCCAGCACCCTGAGCACTGAGCACCCTGAGGACTGAGCACCCAGCACCCTGAGCACCGAGCACCCCGAGCACTGAGCACCCAGCACCCTGAGTACTGAGAACAGATCACCCCGAGCACGGAGCACCCAGTACCCCGAACACTGAGTACTGAGCACCCAGCACCCTGAGTACTGAGCACCGAGCTCCCCGAGCACTGAGCACCCAGCACCCTGAGCACTGAGCACCCAGCACCCTGAGCACTGAACACCCAGCACCCTGAGTACTGAGCACCCAGCACGCTGAGTACTGAGCACTCAGCACCCTGAGCACTGAGCACCCAGCACCCTGAGTACTGAGCACTGAGCACCCAGCACCCCGAGCACTGAGCACCCAGCACCCTGTGTACTGAGCACTGAGCACCGTGATTACTAAGCACCTAGCACCCTGAGTACTGAGCCCCCAGCACCCTGAGTACTGAGCACCCAGCACCCCGAGCACTGAGCACCCAGCACCCCGAGAATGAGCACCCAGCACCCTGAGTACTGAGCACCCAGCACCCTGAGTACTGAGCACACAGCACCCTGAGTACTTAGCACCCAGCACCCTGAGCACTGAGCACTGAGCACCCAGCACCTTGAGCACTGTGCACTGACCACCCAGCACCCCGAGCACTGAGCACCCAGCACCCCGAGCACTGAGCACCGAGCGCCCTGAGCACTGAGCACCCAGCACCCTGAGCACTGAGCACCCAGCACCCCGAGCACTGAGCACCCAGCGCCCTGAGCACTGAGCACCCAGCACAATGAGTACTGAGCACCCAGCACCCTGAGTACTGAGCACACAGCACCCTGAGTATTGAGCACCGAGCACCCCGAGCACTGAGCACCCAGCACCCTGAGCACTGAGCACCCTGAGGACTGAGCACCCAGCACCCTGAGCACTGAGCACCCAGCACCCTGAGTACTGAGCACCGATCACCCTGAGCACTGAGCACCCAGCACCCCGAGCACTGAGCACCCAGCACCCTGAGCACTGAGCACCCAGCACCCTGAGTACTGAGCACTGAGCACCCAGCACCCCGAGCACTGAGCATCCAGCACCCTGTGTACTGAGCACTGAGCACCCTGAGTACTAAGCACCCAGCACCCTGAGTACTGAGCACCCAGGACCCTGAGCACTGAGCACCGAGCACCCCGAGCACTGAGCACCCAGCACCCTGAGCAATCAGCACCTATCACCCCGATCAATGAGCACCCAGCACCCTGAGCACTGAGCACCCAGCACCCTGAGCACTGAGCACCCAGCACCCAGAGCACTGAGCACCCAGCACCCTGAACACTGAGCACCCAGCACCCTGAGTACTGAGCACCCAGCACCCTGAGTACTGAGCACCCAGACCCCGAGCACTGAGGACCCAGCACCCCTAGCACTGAGCACCCAGCACCCTGAGCACTGAGCACCCAGCAGCCCGAGCACTGAGCACCCAGCATCCTGAGCACTGAGTACTGAGCACCCAGCACCCTGAGCACTGAGCACCCAGCACCCTGAGCACTGAGCACCCAGCACCCTGAGTACTGAGCACCCAGCACCCCAAGCACTGAGCACCGAGCACCCTGAGTACTGAGCAACCAGCACCCTGAGCACTGAGCACCCAGCACCCTGAGCACTGAGCACTGAGCATCCAGCACCACAGCCCTGAGCAATCAGCACCCCGAGCACTGAGCACCCAGCACCCTGAGCACTGAGCACCCAGCACCCTGAGTACTGAGCAACCAGCTACCTGAGTACTGAGCACCCAGCACCCTGAGTACTGAGCACTCAGCAGCCTGAGTACTGAGCACCGAGCACACCGAGCAATGAGCACCCAGCACCCTGAGCACTGAGCACCCGGAGGACTGAGCACCCAGCACTCTGAGCACTGAGCACAGATCACTCTGAGCAGTGAGCACCCAGCACCCCGAGCACTGAGCACCCAGCACCCTGAGTACTGAGCACCCAGCACCCCGAGTACTGAGCACCCAGCACCCTGAGTACTGAGCACCCAGCACCCCGAGCACTGAGCACCCAGCACCCTGAGTACTGAGCACCCTGAGTACTGAGCACTGAGCACAGAGCATCCTGAGTACTGAGCACTCTGAGGACTGAGCACCCAGCACCCAGAGCACTGAGAACCCAGCACCCGGAGTACTGAGCACTGATCACCCTGAGCACTGAGCACCCAGCACCCCGAGCACTGAGCACCCAGCACCCTGAGTACTGAGCACCCAGCACCCTGAGTACTGAGCACCCAGCACCCCTAGCACTGAGCACCCAGCACCCTGAGTACTGAGCACCTAGCACCCTGAGCACTGAGCACCGAGCACCCTGAGTACTGAACACCCAGCACCCTGAGCACTGAGCACTGAGCACCCAGCACCCTGAGCACTGAGAACTGAGCACCCAGCACCCCGAGCACTGAGCACCCAGCACCCTGAGCACCCAGCACCCTGAGCACTGAGCACCCTGAGCACTGAGCACCCTGAGCACTGAGCACTGAGCACCCAGCCCCCTGAGTACTGAGCACCCAACACTCTGAGCACTGAGCACCCAGCACGCTGAGTACTGAGCACTGAGCACACAGCACCCTGAGTACTGAGCACCCAGCACCCCGAGCACTGAGCACCCAGCGCCCCGAGCACTGAGCACCCAGCACCCTGAGCACTGAGCACTGAGCACACTGAGCACTGAGCACCCAGCACCCCGAGTACTGAGCACTGAGCACCCTGAGTACTGCGCACCCAACACCCAGAGTACTGATCACCCAGCACCCTGAGAACTGAGCACCCAGCACCTTGAGTACTGAGCACCCAGCACCCTGAGTACTGAGCACCCAGCACCCTGAGCACTGAGCACTGAGCACCCAGCACCTTGAGCACTGAGCACTGACCACCCAGCACCCCGAGCACTGAGCACCCAGCGCCCTGAGCACTGAGCACCCAGCACACTGAGCACTGAGCACCCAGCCCCCTGAGTACTGAGCACCCAGCACCATGAGTACTGAGCACCCAGCACCCTGAGCACTGAGCACCCTGAGGACTGAGCACCCAGCTCCCTGAGCACTGAGCACCCAGCACCCTGAGTACTGAGCACCGATCACCCTGAGCACTGAGCACCCAGCACCCCGAGCACTGAGCACCCAGCACCCTGAGTACTGAGCACCCAGCACCCTGAGCACTGAGCACCCAGCACCCTGAGTACTGAGCACCCTGAGTACTGAGCACCGATCACCCTGAGCACTGAGCACCCAGCACCCTGAGTACTGAGCACCCAGCACCCTGAGCACTGAGCAACCAGCACCCTGAGCACTGAGCACCCAGCACCCTGAGTACTGAGCACCCAGCACCCTGAGTACTGAGTACCCAGCACCCTGAGCACTGAGGACCCAGCACCCTGAGTACTGAGCACCGAGCACCCTGAGTACTGAGCACCCAGCACCCTGAGTACTGAGCACACAGCACCCTGAGCACTGAGCACCCAGCACACTGAGTACTGAGCACCCAGCACCCTGAGTACTGAGCACCCAACACCCAGACTACTGAGCTCCCAGCACCCTGAGCACTGAGCACTGAGCACCCTGAGCACTGAGTACTGAGCACTGAGCACCCTGAGCACTGAGCACCCAGCACCCCGAGTACTGAGCACCCAGCACCCCGAGCACTGAGCACCCAGCGCCCCGAGCACTGAGCACCCAGCACCCCGAGCACTGAGCACTGAGCACCCTGAGCACTGAGCACCAAGCACCCCGAGTACTGAGCACTGAGCACCCTGAGTACTGAGCACCAAGCACCCCGAGTACTGAGCACAGAGCACCCTGAGTACTGAGCACCCAGCACCCTGAGCACTGAGCACCCAGCACCCTGAGTACTGAGCACTGAAAACCCTGAGTACTGAGCACCGAGCACCCTGAGTACTGAGCACCCAGCACCCTGATCACTGAGCATGGAGCACCCCGAGGACTGAGCACCCAGCACCCTGAGCACTGAGCACCCAGCACCTTGAGTACTGAGCACCGAGCACAATGAGCACTGAGCACCCAGCACCCTGAGTACTGACCACCCAGCACCCTGAGCACTGAGCACCCAGCTCCCTGAGCACTGAGCACGCAGCACCCCAAGCACTCAGCAACCAGCACCCTGAGTACTGAGCACAGAGCACCCTGAGCACTGAGCACCCAGCACCCTGAGTACTGAGCACCCAGCACCCTGAGTACTGAGCAACCAGCACCCTGAGCACTGAGCACCCAGCACCCTGAGCACTGAGCACTGAGCATCCAGCACCACAGCCCTGAGCAATCAGCACCCCGAGCACTGAGCACCCAGCACCCTGAGCACTGAGCACCCAGCACCCTGAGTACTGAGCAACCAGCTACCTGAGTACTGAGCACCCAGCACCCTGAGTACTGAGCACTCAGCAGCCTGAGTACTGAGCACCGAGCACACCGAGCAATGAGCACCCAGCACCCTGAGCACTGAGCACCCGGAGGACTGAGCACCCAGCACTCTGAGCACTGAGCACAGATCACTCTGAGCAGTGAGCACCCAGCACCCCGAGCACTGAGCACCCAGCACCCTGAGTACTGAGCACCCAGCACCCCGAGTACTGAGCACCCAGCACCCTGAGTACTGAGCACCCAGCACCCCGAGCACTGAGCACCCAGCACCCTGAGTACTGAGCACCCTGAGTACTGAGCACTGAGCACAGAGCATCCTGAGTACTGAGCACTCTGAGGACTGAGCACCCAGCACCCAGAGCACTGAGAACCCAGCACCCGGAGTACTGAGCACTGATCACCCTGAGCACTGAGCACCCAGCACCCCGAGCACTGAGCACCCAGCACCCTGAGTACTGAGCACCCAGCACCCTGAGCACTGAGCACCGAGCACCCTGAGTACTGAACACCCAGCACCTTGAGCACTCAGCACTGAGCACCCAGCACCCTGAGCACTGAGCACTGAGCACCCAGCACCCCGAGCACTGAGCACCCAGCACCCTGAGCACCCAGCACCCTGAGCACTGAGCACCCTGAGCACTGAGCACCCTGAGCACTGAGCACTGAGCACCCAGCACCCTGAGTACTGAGCACCCAACACTCTGAGCACTGAGCACCCAGCACGCTGAGTACTGAGCACTGAGCACACAGCACCCTGAGTACTGAGCACCCAGCACCCCGAGCACTGAGCACCCAGCGCCCCGAGCACTGAGCACCCAGCACCCCGAGCACTGAGCACTGAGCACACTGAGCACTGAGCACCCAGCACCCCGAGTACTGAGCACTGAGCGCCCTGAGTACTGAGCACCCAGCACCCCGAGTACTGAGCACTGAGCACCCTGAGTACTGAGCACCCAGCACCCTGAGCACTGAGAACCCAGCACCATGAGTACTGAGTACCCAGCACCCTGAGTACTGAGCACCGAGCACCCCGAGCACTGAGCACCCAGCACCCTGAGCACTGAGCACCCTGAGGACTGAGCAACCAGCACCCTGAGCACCCAGCACCCCGAGCACTGAGCACCCAGCACCCTGAGCACTGAGCACCCTGAGGACTGAGCACCCAGCACCCTGAGCACCGAGCACCCCGAGCACTGAGCACCCAGCACCCTGAGCACTGAGCACCCTGAGGACTGAGCACCCAGCACCCTGAGCACCGAGCACCCCGAGCACTGAGCACCCAGCACCCTGAGTACTGAGAACAGATCACCCCGAGCACGGAGCACCCAGTACCCCGAACACTGAGTACTGAGCACCCAGCACCCTGAGTACTGAGCACCCAGCACGCTGAGTACTGAGCACTCAGCACCCTGAGCACTGAGCACCCAGCACCCTGAGTACTGAGCACTGAGCACCCAGCACCCCGAGCACTGAGCACCCAGCACCCTGTGTACTGAGCACTGAGCACCCTGATTACTAAGCACCTAGCACCCTGAGTACTGAGCACCCAGGACCCTGAGCACTGAGCACCGAGCACCCCGAGCACTGAGCACTCAGCACCCTGAGCACTCAGCACCCATCACCCCGATCACTGAACACCCAGCACCCTGAGCACTGAGCACCCAGCACCCTGAGCACTGAGCACCCAGCACCCAGAGCACTGAGCACCCAGCACCCTGAGCACTGAGCACCCAGCACCCTGAGTACTGAGCACCCAGCACCCTGAGTACTGAGCACCCAGCACCCTGAGTACTTAGCACCGAGCACCCTGAGTACTGAGCACCGAGCACCCTGAGTACTGAGCACCCAGCACCCTGAGCACTGAGCACCCAGCACCCTGAGTACTGAGCACCCAGCACCCTGAGTACTGAGCACCCAGCACCCCTAGCACTGAGCACCCAGCACCCTGAGTACTGAGCACCTAGCACCCTGAGCACTGAGCACCGAGCACCCTGAGTACTGAACACCCAGCACCCTGAGCACTGAGCACTGAGCACCCAGCACCCTGAGCACTGAGAACTGAGCACCCAGCACCCCGAGCACTGAGCACCCAGCACCCTGAGCACCCAGCACCCTGAGCACTGAGCACCCTGAGCACTGAGCACCCTGAGCACTGAGCACTGAGCACCCAGCACCCTGAGTACTGAGCACCCAACACTCTGAGCACTGAGCACCCAGCACGCTGAGTACTGAGCACTGAGCACACAGCACCCTGAGTACTGAGCACCCAGCACCCCGAGCACTGAGCACCCAGCGCCCCGAGCACTGAGCACCCAGCACCCTGAGCACTGAGCACTGAGCACACTGAGCACTGAGCACCCAGCACCCCGAGTACTGAGCACTGAGCACCCTGAGTACTGCGCACCCAACACCCAGAGTACTGATCAGCCAGCACCCTGAGAACTGAGCACCCAGCACCCTGAGTACTGAGCACCCAGCACCCTGAGTACTGAGCACCCAGCACCCTGAGCACTGAGCACTGAGCACCCAGCACCTTGAGCACTGAGCACTGACCACCCAGCACCCCGAGCACTGAGCACCCAGCACCCCAAGCACTGAGCACCCAGCGCCCTGAGCACTGAGCACCCAGCACACTGAGCACTGAGCACCCAGCCCCCTGAGTACTGAGCACCCAGCACCATGAGTACTGAGCACCCAGCACCCTGAGCACTGAGCACCCTGAGGACTGAGCACCCAGCTCCCTGAGCACTGAGCACCCAGCACCCTGAGTACTGAGCACCGATCACCCTGAGCACTGAGCACCCAGCACCCCGAGCACTGAGCACCCAGCAACCTGAGTACTGAGCACCCAGCACCCTGAGCACTGAGCACCCAGCACCCTGAGTACTGAGCACCCTGAGTACTGAGCACCGATCACCCTGAGCACTGAGCACCCAGCACCCTGAGTACTGAGCACCCAGCACCCTGAGCACTGAGCAACCAGCACCCTGAGCACTGAGCACCCAGCACCCTGAGTACTGAGCACCCAGCACCCTGAGTACTGAGTACCCAGCACCCTGAGCACTGAGGACCCAGCACCCTGAGTACTGAGCACCGAGCACCCTGAGTACTGAGCACCCAGCACCCTGAGTATTGAGCACACAGCACCCTGAGCACTGAGCACCCAGCACACTGAGTACTGAGCACCCAGCACCCTGAGTACTGAGCACCCAGCACACAGAGCACTGAGCACCCAGCACCCCGAGCACGGAGCACCCAGGACCCCGAGCACTGAGTACTGAGCACCCAGCACCCTGAGTACTGAGCACCGAGCTAACCGAGCACTGAGCACCCTGAGTACTGAGCACCCAGCACCCCGATCACTGAGCACCCAGCACCATGTGCACTGAGCACCCAGCACCCTGAGCACTGAGCACCCAGCACCCTGAGTACTGAGCACCCAGCACGCTGAGTACTGAGCACCCAGCACCCTGAGCACTGAGCAGGCAGCACCCTGAGTACTGAGCACTGAGCACCCAGCACCCCGAGCACTGAGCACCCAGCACCCTGTGTACTGAGCACTGAGCACCCTGAGCACTGAGCACCGAGCACCCCGAGCACTGAGCACCCAGCACCCTGAGCACTCAGCACCCAGCACCCCGAGCACTGAGCACCGAGCACCCCGAGCACTGAGCACCCAGCACCCTGAGCACTCAGCACCCAGCACCCCGAGCACTGAGCACCCAGCACCCTGAGCACTGAGCACCCAGCACCATGAGCACGGAGCACCCCGAGTACTGAGCACCCAGCACCCTGAGCACTGAGCACCCAGCACCTTGAGTACTGAGCACCGAGCACCTCGAGCACTAAGCACCCAGCACCCTGAGTACTGAGCACCCAGCACCCTGAGCACTGAGCACCCAGAACCCTGAGCACTGAGCACCCAGCACCCTGAGCACGGAGCACCCAGCACCCTGAGTACTGAGCACCCAACACCCAGACTACTGAGCTCCCAGCACCCTGAGCACTGAGCACCCAGCACCCTGAGTACTGAGCACCCAGCACCCTGAGTACTGAACACCCAGCACCCTGAGCACTGAGCACTGAGCACCCTGAGCACTGAGTACTGAGCACTGAGCACCCTGAGCACTGAGCACCCAGCACACCGAGTACTGAGCACCCAGCACCCCGAGCACTGAGCACCCAGCGCCCCGAGCACTGAGCACCCAGCACCCCGAGCACTGAGCACTGAGCACCCTGAGCACTGAGCACCAAGCACCCCGAGTACTGAGCACTGAGCACCCTGAGTACTGAGCACCAAGCACCCCGAGTACTGAGCACTGAGCACCCTGAGTACTGAGCACCCAGCACCCTGAGCACTGAGCACCCAGCACCCTGAGTACTGAGCACTGAAAACCCTGAGTACTGAGCACCGAGCACCCTGAGTACTGAGCACCCAGCACCCTGATCACTGAGCACGGAGCACCCCGAGGACTGAGCACCCAGCACCCTGAGCACTGAGCCCCCAGCACCTTGAGTACTGAGCACCGAGCACAACGAGCACTGAGCACCCAGCACCCTGAGTACTGAGCACCCAGCACCCTGAGCACTGAGCACCCAGCTCCCTGAGCACTGAGCACGCAGCACCCCAAGCACTCAGCAACCAGCACCCTGAGTACTGAGCACAGAGCACCCTGAGCACAGAGCACCCAGCACCCTGAGTACTGAGCACCCAGCACCCTGAGTACTGAGCAACCAGCACCCTGAGCACTGAGCACTGAGCACCCAGCACCCTGAGCACTGAGCACTGAGCACCCAGCACCACAGCCCTGAGCAATCAGCACCCCGAGCACTGAGCACCCAGCACCCTGAGCACTGAGCACCCAGCACCCTGAGTACTGAGCAACCAGCTACCTGAGTACTGAGCACCCAGCACCCTGAGTACTGAGCACTCAGCAGCCTGAGTACTGAGCACCGAGCACACCGAGCAATGAGCACCCAGCACCCTGAGCACTGAGCACCCGGAGGACTGAGCACCCAGCACTCTGAGCACTGAGCACAGATCACTCTGAGCAGTGAGCACCCAGCACCCCGAGCACTGAGCACCCAGCACCCTGAGTACTGAGCACCCAGCACCCCGAGTACTGAGCACCCAGCACCCTGAGTACTGAGCACCCAGCACCCCGAGCACTGAGCACCCAGCACCCTGAGTACTGAGCACCCTGAGTACTGAGCACTGAGCACAGAGCATCCTGAGTACTGAGCACTCTGAGGACTGAGCACCCAGCACCCAGAGCACTGAGAACCCAGCACCCTGAGTACTGAGCACTGATCACCCTGAGCACTGAGCACCCAGCACCCCGAGCACTGAGCACCCAGCACCCTGAGTACTGAGCACCCAGCACCCTGAGCACTGAGCACCGAGCACCCTGAGTACTGAACACCCAGCACCTTGAGCACTCAGCACTGAGCACCCAGCACCCTGAGCACTGAGCACTGAGCACCCAGCACGCCGAGCACTGAGCACCCAGCACCCTGAGCACCCAGCACCCTGAGCACTGAGCACCCTGAGCACTGAGCACCCTGAGCACTGAGCACTGAGCACCCAGCACCCTGAGTACTGAGCACCCAACACTCTGAGCACTGAGCACCCAGCACGCTGAGTACTGAGCACTGAGCACACAGCACCCTGAGTACTGAGCACCCAGCACCCCGAGCACTGAGCACCCAGCGCCCCGAGCACTGAGCACCCAGCACCCCGAGCACTGAGCACTGAGCACACTGAGCACTGAGCACCCAGCACCCCGAGTACTGAGCACTGAGCGCCCTGAGTACTGAGCACCCAGCACCCCGAGTACTGAGCACTGAGCACCCTGAGTACTGAGCACCCAGCACCCTGAGCACTGAGAACCCAGCACCATGAGTACTGAGTACCCAGCACCCTGAGTACTGAGCACCGAGCACCCCGAGCACTGAGCACCCAGCACCCTGAGCACTGAGCACCCTGAGGACTGAGCACCCAGCACCCTGAGCACCGAGCACCCCGAGCACTGAGCACCCAGCACCCTGAGCACTGAGCACCCTGAGGACTGAGCACCCAGCACCCTGAGCACCGAGCACCCCGAGCACTGAGCACCCAGCACCCTGAGCACTGAGCACCCTGAGGACTGAGCACCCAGCACCCTGAGCACCGAGCACCCCGAGCACTGAGCACCCAGCACCCTGAGTACTGAGAACAGATCACCCCGAGCACGGAGCACCCAGTACCCCGAACACTGAGTACTGAGCACCCAGCACCCTGAGTACTGAGCACCGAGCTCCCCGAGCACTGAGCACCCAGCACCCTGAGCACTGAGCACCCAGCACCCTGAGCACTGAACACCCAGCACCCTGAGTACTGAGCACCCAGCACGCTGAGTACTGAGCACTCAGCACCCTGAGCACTGAGCACCCAGCACCCTGAGTACTGAGCACTGAGCACCCAGCACCCCGAGCACTGAGCACCCAGCACCCTGTGTACTGAGCACTGAGCACCGTGATTACTAAGCACCTAGCACCCTGAGTACTGAGCCCCCAGCACCCTGAGTACTGAGCACCCAGCACCCCGAGCACTGAGCACCCAGCACCCCGAGAATGAGCACCCAGCACCCTGAGTACTGAGCACCCAGCACCCTGAGTACTGAGCACACAGCACCCTGAGTACTTAGCACCCAGCACCCTGAGCACTGAGCACTGAGCACCCAGCACCTTGAGCACTGTGCACTGACCACCCAGCACCCCGAGCACTGAGCACCCAGCACCCCGAGCACTGAGCACCGAGCGCCCTGAGCACTGAGCACCCAGCACCCTGAGCACTGAGCACCCAGCACCCCGAGCACTGAGCACCCAGCGCCCTGAGCACTGAGCACCCAGCACAATGAGTACTGAGCACCCAGCACCCTGAGTACTGAGCACACAGCACCCTGAGTATTGAGCACCGAGCACCCCGAGCACTGAGCACCCAGCACCCTGAGCACTGAGCACCCTGAGGACTGAGCACCCAGCACCCTGAGCACTGAGCACCCAGCACCCTGAGTACTGAGCACCGATCACCCTGAGCACTGAGCACCCAGCACCCCGAGCACTGAGCACCCAGCACCCTGAGCACTGAGCACCCAGCACCCTGAGTACTGAGCACTGAGCACCCAGCACCCCGAGCACTGAGCATCCAGCACCCTGTGTACTGAGCACTGAGCACCCTGAGTACTAAGCACCCAGCACCCTGAGTACTGAGCACCCAGGACCCTGAGCACTGAGCACCGAGCACCCCGAGCACTGAGCACCCAGCACCCTGAGCAATCAGCACCTATCACCCCGATCAATGAGCACCCAGCACCCTGAGAACTGAGCACCCAGCACCCTGAGCACTGAGCACCCAGCACCCAGAGCACTGAGCACCCAGCACCCTGAACACTGAGCACCCAGCACCCTGAGTACTGAGCACCCAGCACCCTGAGTACTGAGCACCCAGACCCCGAGCACTGAGGACCCAGCACCCCTAGCACTGAGCACCCAGCACCCTGAGCACTGAGCACCCAGCAGCCCGAGCACTGAGCACCCAGCATCCTGAGCACTGAGTACTGAGCACCCAGCACCCTGAGCACTGAGCACCCAGCACCCTGAGCACTGAGCACCCAGCACCCTGAGTACTGAGCACCCAGCACCCCAAGCACTGAGCACCGAGCACCCTGAGTACTGAGCACCCAGCACGCTGAGCACTGAGCACCCAGCACCCCGAGTACTGAGCACCCAGCACCCTGAGTACTGAGCACACAGAACCCTGAGTACTGAGCACCGAGCACCCCGAGCACTGAGCACCCAGCACCCTGAGCACTGAGCAACCTGAGGACTGAGCACCCAGCACCCTGAGCACTGAGCACCCAGCACCCTGAGTACTGAGCACCGATCACCCTGAGCACTGAGCACCCAGCACCCCGAGCACTGAGCACCCAGCAGCCTAAGTACTGAGAACAGATCACCCTGAGTACTGAGCACCCAGCACCCTGAGTACTGAGCCCCCAGCACCCTGAGTACTGAGCACCCAGCAACCCGAGCACTGAGCACCCAGCACCCCGAGAATGAGCACCCAGCACCCTGAGTACTGAGAACCGAGCACCCTGAGTACTGAGCACCCAGCACCCTGAGTACTGAGCCCCCAGCACCCTGAGTACTGAGCACCCAGCACCCCGAGCACTGAGCACCCAGCACCCCGAGAATGAGCACCCAGCACCCTGAGTACTGAGCACCCAGCACCCCGAGCACGGAGCACCCAGGACCCCGAGCACTGAGTACTGAGCACCCAGCACCCTGAGTACTGAGCACCGAGCTCCCCGAGCACTGAGCACCCAGCACCCTGAGCACGGAGCACCCAGCACCCTGAGCACTGAGCACCCAGCACCCTGAGTACTGAGCACCCAGCACGCTGAGTACTGAGCACTCAGCACCCTGAGCACTGAGCACCCAGCACCCTGAGTACTGAGCACTGAGCACCCAGCACCCCGAGCACTGAGCACCCAGCACCCTGTGTACTGAGCACTGACCACCCTGAGTACTAAGCACCCAGCACCCTGAGTACTGAGCACCCAGGACCCTGAGCACTGAGCACCGAGCACCCCGAGCACTGAGCACCCAGCACCCTGAGCACTGAGCACCCAGCAGCCCGAGCACTGAGCACCCAGCATCCTGAGCACTGAGTACTGAGCACCCAGCACCCTGAGCACTGAGCACCCAGCACCCTGAGCACTGAGCACCCAGCACCCTGAGTACTGAGCACCCAGCACCCCAAGCACTGAGCACCGAGCACCCTGAGTACTGAGCACCCAGCACGCTGAGCACTGAGCACCCAGCACCCCGAGTACTGAGCACCCAGCACCCTGAGTACTGAGCACTCAGCACCCTGAGTACTGAGCACCGAGCACCCCGAGCACTGAGCACCCAGCACCCTGAGCACTGAGCAACCTGAGGACTGAGCACCCAGCACCCTGAGCACTGAGCACCCAGCACCCTGAGTACTGAGCACCGATCACCCTGAGCACTGAGCACCCAGCACCCCGAGCACTGAGCACCCAGCAGCCTAAGTACTGAGAACAGATCACCCTGAGTACTGAGCACCCAGCACCCTGAGTACTGAGCCCCCAGCACCCTGAGTACTGAGCACCCAGCAACCCGAGCACTGAGCACCCAGCAACCCGAGAATGAGCACCCAGCACCCTGAGTACTGAGAACCGAGCACCCTGCGTACTGAGCACCCAGCACCCTGAGTACTGAGCCCCCAGCACCCTGAGTACTGAGCACCCAGCACCCCGAGCACTGAGCACCCAGCACCCCGAGAATGAGCACCCAGCACCCTGAGTACTGAGCACCCAGCACCCTGAGTACTGAGCACCCAGCACCCTGAGAACTGAGCACCCAGCACCCTGAGTACTGAGCACCCAGCACCCTGAGTACTTAGCACCCAGCACCCTGAGCACTGAGCACTGAGCACCCAGCACCTTGAGCACTGAGCACTGACCACCCAGCACCCTGAGCACTGAGCACCCAGCACCCCGAGCACTGAGCACCCAGCGCCCTGAGCACTGAGCACCCAGCACCCTGAGCACTGAGCACCCAGCACCCCGAGCACTGAGCACCCAGCGCCCTGAGCACTGAGCACCCAGCACCATGAGTACTGAGCACCCAGCACCCTGAGTACTGAGCACACAGCACCCTGAGTATTGAGCACCGAGCACCCCGAGCACTGAGCACCCAGCACCCTGAGCACTGAGCACCCTGAGGACTGAGCACCCAGCACCCTGAGCACTGAGCACCCAGCACCCTGAGTACTGAGCACCGATCAACCTGAGCACTGAGCACCCAGCACCCCGAGCACTGAGCACCCAGCACCCTGAGCACTGAGCACCCAGCACCCTGAGTACTGAGCACTGAGCACCCAGCACCCCGAGCACTGAGCATCCAGCACCCTGTGTACTGAGCACTGAGCACCCTGAGTACTAAGCACCCAGCACCCTGAGTACTGAGCACCCAGGACCCTGAGCACTGAGCACCGAGCACCCCGAGCACTGAGCACCCAGCACCCTGAGCAATCAGCACCCATCACCCCGATCACTGAGCACCCAGCACCCTGAGCACTGAGCACCCAGCACCCTGAGCACTGAGCACCCAGCACCCAGATCACTGAGCACCCAGCACCCTGAGCACTGAGCACTCAGCACCCTGAGTACTGAGCACCCAGCACCCTGAGTACTGAGCACCCAGACCCCGAGCACTGAGGACCCAGCACCCCTAGCACTGAGCACCCAGCACCCTGAGCACTGAGCACCCAGCAGCCCGAGCACTGAGCACCTAGCATCCTGAGCACTGAGTACTGAGCACCCAGCACCCTGAGCACTGAGCACCCAGCACCCTGAGCACTGAGCACCCAGCACCCTGAGTACTGAGCACCCAGCACCCCAAGCACTGAGCACCGAGCACCCTGAGTACTGAGCACCCAGCACGCTGAGCACTGAGCACCCAGCACCCCGAGTACTGAGCACCCAGCACCCTGACTACTGAGCACTCAGCACCCTGAGTACTGAGCACCGAGCACCCCGAGCACTGAGCACCCAGCACCCTGAGCACTGAGCAACCTGAGGACTGAGCACCCAGCACCCTGAGCACTGAGCACCCAGCACCCTGAGTACTGAGCACCGATCACCCTGAGCACTGAGCACCCAGCACCCCGAGCACTGAGCACCCAGCAGCCTAAGTACTGAGAACAGATCACCCTGAGTACTGAGCACCCAGCACCCTGAGTACTGAGGCCCCAGCACCCTGCGTACTGAGCACCCAGCAACCCGAGCACTGAGCACCCAGCACCCCGAGAATGAGCACCCAGCACCCTGAGTACTGAGAACCGAGCACCCTGAGTACTGAGCACCCAGCACCCGGAGTACTGAGCCCCCAGCACACTGAGTACTGAGCACCCAGCACCCCGAGCACTGAGCACCCAGCACCCCGAGAATGAGCACCCAGCACCCTGAGTACTGAGCACCCAGCACCCCGAGCACGGAGCACCCAGGACCCCGAGCACTGAGTACTGAGCACCCAGCACCCCGAGAATGAGCACCCAGCACCCTGAGTACTGAGCACCCAGCACCCCGAGCACGGAGCACCCAGGACCCCGAGCACTGAGTACTGAGCACCCAGCACCCTGAGTACTGAGCACCGAGCTCCCCGAGCACTGAGCACCCAGCACCCTGAGCACGGAGCACCCAGCACCCTGAGCACTGAGCACCCAGCACCCTGAGTACTGAGCACCCAGCACCCTGAGCACTGAGCACCAAGCACCCAGAGCACTGAGCACCCAGCACCCTGAGCACTCAGCACCCATCACCCCGATCACTGAGCACCCAGCACCCTGAGCACTGAGCACCCAGCACCCTGAGCACTGAGCACCAAGCACCCAGAGCACTGAGCACCTAGCACCCTGAGCACTGAGCATCAAGCACCCTGAGCACTGAGCACCCAGCACCCTGAGTACTGAGCATCAAGCACGCTGAGCACTGAGAACCCAGCACCCTGAGCACTGAGCACCCAGCACCCTGAGCATTGAGCACTCAGCACCCTGAGTACTGAGCACCGAGCAACCTGAGCACTGAGCACCGGGTAACCCGAGCACTGAGCACCCAGCACCCTGAGTACTGAGCACCAAGCACCCTGAGTACTGAGCACTGAGCACTGACCACCCTGAGCACTGAGCACCCAGCACCCTGAGCACTGAGCACCCAGCATCCTGAGCACTGAGTACTGAGCACCCAGCACCCTGAGCACTGAGCAGCCAGCACCCTGAGCACTGTGCACCAAGCACCCTGAGTACTGAGCACCCAGCACCCCAAACACTGAGCACCGAGCACCCTGAGAACTGAGCACCGAGCACCCTGAGTACTGAGCACCCAGCACCATGAGTACTGAGCCCCGAGCACCCAGAGTACTGAGCAACCTGAGTCCTGAGCACCCAGTACCCCGAGAATGAGCACCCAGCACCCTGAGTACTGAGCATCAAGCACCCTGAGTTCTGAGCACCCAGCACCCTGAGTACTGCGCACCCAGCACCCTGAGTTCTGAGCACCCAGAACCCTGAGCACTGAGCACACTGAGTACTGAGCAACCAGCACCCTGAGCACTGAGCACCCAGCACCCCGAGCACTGAGCACCCAGCACCCCGACCACTGAGCACTGAGCACCCTGAGCACTGAGGACCCAGCACCCCGAGCACTGAGCACCCAGCACCCTGAGTACTGAGCACCCAGCACCCTGAGCACTGAGGACCCAGCACCCCGAGCACTGAGCACCCAGCACGCTGAGTACTGAGCACTGAGCACCCAGCACCCTGAGTACTGAGCACCCAGCACCCTGAGTACTGAGCACCCAGCACCCCAAGCACTGAGCACTGAGCAACCTGAGTACTGAGCACTGAGCACCCTTAGTACTGAGCACCGAGCACCCTGAGTACTGAGCACCCAGCACCCCGAGCACTGAGCACTGAGCAACCTGAGTGCTGAGCAAAAAGCACCCCGAGTACTGAGCACTGAGCACCCTGAGTACTGAGCACCCAGCACCCTGAGCACTGAGCACGCAGCACCCTGAGTACTGAGCACTGAGAACCCTGAGTACTGAACACCGAGCACCCTGAGTACTGAGCACCCAGCACGGTGATCACTGAGCACGGAGCACCCCGAGGACTGAGCACCCGGCACCCTGAGCACTGAGCACCCAGCACCCTGAGTACTGAGCACCGAGCACCCTGAGCACTGAGCACGGAGCACCCCGAGGACTGAGCACCCAGCACCCTGAGCACTGAGCACCCAGCACCTTGAGTACTGAGCACCGAGCACCCCGAGCACTGAGCACCCAGCACCCTGAGTACTGAGCACCCAGCACCCTGAGCACTGAGCACCCAGCACACTGAGCACTAAGCACCCAGCACCCCGAGAACTGAGCACCCAGCACCCTGAGTACTGAGCACCCAGCACCCTGAGTACTGAGCACCCAGCACCCTGAGCACTGAGCACTGAGCACCCAGCACCTTGAGCACTGAGCACTGACCACCCAGCTCCCCGAGCACTGAGCACCCAGCACCCCGAGCACTCAGCACCCAGCGCCCTGAGCACTGAGCACCCAGCACCCTGAGCACTGAGCACCCAGTCCCCTGAGTACTGAGCACCCAGCACCATGAGTACTGAGCACCCAGCACCCTGAGTACCGAGCACTCAGCACCCTGAGTACTGAGCACCGAGCACCCCGAGCACTGAGCACCCAGCACCCTGAGCAATGAGCACCCTGAGGCCTGAGCACCCATCACCCTGAGCACTGAGCACCCAGCACCCTGAGTACTGAGCACCGATCACGCTGAGCACTGAGCTCCCAGCACCCCGAGCACTGAGCACCCAGCACCCTGAGTACTGAGCACCCAGCACCCTGAGCACTGAGCACCCAGCATCCTGAGTACTGAGCA
Organism: Microtus oregoni; assembly: GCF_018167655.1. Classification (NCBI taxonomy): domain Eukaryota; kingdom Metazoa; phylum Chordata; class Mammalia; order Rodentia; family Cricetidae; genus Microtus; species Microtus oregoni. The sequence goes on along the minus strand of NW_024543811.1, from coordinate 8,447,441 downwards.
CCCTGAGTACTGAGCACCGATCACCCTGAGCACTGAGCACCCAGCACCCTGAGTACTGAGCACCCAGCACCCTGAGCACTGAGCACCCAGCACCCTGAGCACTGAGCACCCAGCACCCTGAGTACTGAGCACCCAGCACCCTGAGTACTGAGTACCCAGCACCCTGAGCACTGAGCAGCCAGCACCCTGAGTACTGAGCACCGAGCACCCTGAGTACTGAGCACCCAGCACCCTGAGTACTGAGCACCCAGCACCCTGAGCACTGAGCACCCAGCACCCTGAGTACTGAGCACCCAGACCCCGAGCACTGAGGACCCATCACCCCTAGCACTGAGCACCCAGCACCCTGAGCACTGAGCACCCAGCAGCCCGAGCACTGAGCACCCAGCAACCTGAGCACTGAGTACTGAGCACCCAGCACCCTGAGCACTGAGCACCCAGCACCCTGAGCACTGAGCACCCAGCACCCTGAGTACTGAGCACCCAGCACCCCAAGCACTGAGCACCGAGCACCCTGAGTACTGAGCACCCAGCACGCTGAGCACTGAGCACCCAGCACCCCGAGTACTGAGCACCCAGCACCCTGAGTACTGAGCACTCAGCACCCTGAGTACTGAGCAGCGAGCACCCCGAGCACTGAGCACCCAGCACCCTGAGCACTGAGCAACCTGAGGACTGAGCACCCAGGACCCTGAGCACTGAGCACCCAGCACCCTGAGTACTGAGCACCGATCACCCTGAGCACTGAGCACACAGCACCCCGATCACTGAGCACCCAGCAGCCTAAGTACTGAGAACAGATCACCCTGAGTACTGAGCACCCAGCACCCTGAGTACTGAGCCCCCAGCACCCTGAGTACTGAGCAGCCAGCAACCCGAGCACTGAGCACCCAGCACCCCGAGAATGAGCACACAGCACCCTGAGTACTGAGAAACGAGCACCCTGAGTACTGAGCACCCAGCACCCTGAGTACTGAGCCCCCAGCACCCTGAGTACTGAGCACCCAGCACCCCGAGCACTGAGCACCCAGCACCCCGAGAATGAGCACCCAGCACCCTGAGTACTGAGCACCCAGCACCCTGAGTACTGAGCACCCAGCACCCTGAGAACTGAGCACCCAGCACCCTGAGTACTGAGCACCCAGCATCCTGAGTACTTAGCACCCAGCACCCTAAGCACTGAGCACTGAGCACCCAGCACCTTTAGCACTGAGCACTGACCACCCAGCACCCCGAGCACTGAGCACCCAGCACCCCGAGCACTGAGCACCCAGCGCCCTGAGCACTGAGCACCCAGCACCCTGAACACTGAGCACCCAGCACCCCGAGCACTGAGCACCCAGCGCCCTGAGCACTGAGCACCCAGCACCATGAGTACTGAGCACCCAGCACCCTGAGTACTGAGCACACAGCACCCTGAGTATTGAGCACCGAGCACCCCGAGCACTGAGCACCCAGCACCCTGAGCACTGAGCACCCTGAGGACTGAGCACCCAGCACCCTGAGCACTGAGCACCCAGCACCCTGAGTACTGAGCACCGATCACACTGAGCACTGAGCACCCAGCACCCCGAGCACTGAACACCCAGCACCCTGAGCACTGAGCACCCAGCACCCTGAGTACTGAGCACTGAGCACCCAGCACCCCGAGCACTGAGCATCCAGCACCCTGTGTACTGAGCACTGAGCACCCTGAGTACTAAGCACCCAGCACCCTGAGTACTGAGCACCCAGGACCCTGAGCACTGAGCACCGAGCACCCCGAGCACTGAGCACCCAGCACCCTGAGCAATCAGCACCCATCACCCCGATCACTGAGCACCCAGCACCCTGAGCACTGAGCACCCAGCACCCTGAGCACTGAGCACCCAGCACCCAGAGCACTGAGCACCCAGCACCCTGAGCACTGAGCACCCAGCACCCTGAGTACTGAGCACCCAGCACCCTGAGTACTGAGCACCCAGACCCCGAGCACTGAGGACCCAGCACCCCTAGCACTGAGCACCCAGCACCCTGAGCACTGAGCACCCAGCAGCCCGAGCACTGAGCACCCAGCATCCTGAGCACTGAGTACTGAGCACCCAGCACCCTGAGCACTGAGCATCCAGCACCCTGAGCACTGAGCACCCAGCACCCTGAGTATTGAGCACCCAGCACGCTGAGCACTGAGCACCCAGCACCCCGAGTACTGAGCACCCAGCACCCTGAGTACTGAGCACTCAGCACACTGAGTACTGAGCACCGAGCACCCCGAGCACTGAGCACCCAGCACCCTGAGCACTGAGCAACCTGAGGACTGAGCACCCAGCACCCTGAGCACTGAGCACCCAGCACCCTGAGTACTGAGCACCGATCACCCTGAGCACTGAGCACCCAGCACCCCGAGCACTGAGCACCCAGCAGCCTAAGTACTGAGAACAGATCACCCTGAGTACTGAGCACCCATCACCCTGAGTACTGAGCCCCCAGCACCCTGAGTACTGAGCACCCAGCAACCCGAGCACTGAGCACCCAGCACCCCGAGAATGAGCACCCAGCACCCTGAGTACTGAGAACCGAGCACCCTGAGTACTGAGCACCCAGCACCCTGAGTACTGAGCCCCCAGCACCCTGAGTACTGAGCACCCAGCACCCCGAGCACTGAGCACCCAGCACCCCGAGAATGAGCACCCAGCACCCTGAGTACTGAGCACCCAGCACCCCGAGCACGGAGCACCCAGGACCCCGAGCACTGAGTACTGAGCACCCAGCACCCTGAGTACTGAGCACCCAGCACGCTGAGTACTGAGCACTCAGCACCCTGAGCACTGAGCACCCAGCACCCTGAGTACTGAGCACTGAGCACCCAGCACCCCGAGCACTGAGCACCCAGCACCCTGTGTACTGAGCACTGAGCACCCTGAGTACTAAGCACCCAGCACCCTGAGTACTGAGCACCCAGGACCCTGAGCACTGAGCACCGAGCACCCCGAGCACTGAGCACCCAGCACCCTGAGCACTCAGCACCCATCACCCCGATCACTGAGCACCCAGCACCCTGAGCACTGAGCACCCAGCACCCTGAGCACTGAGCACCAAGCACCCAGAGCACTGAGCACCCAGCACCCTGAGCACTGAGCATCAAGCACCCTGAGCACTGAGCACTCAGCACCCTGAGTACTGAGCATCAAGCACGCTGAGCACTGAGCACCCAGCACCCTGAGCACTGAGCACCCAGCACCCTGAGCACTGAGCACTCAGCACCCTGAGTACTGAGCACCGAGCAACCCGAGCACTGAGCACCGGGTAACCCGAGCACTGAGCACCCAGCACCCTGAGTACTGAGCACCAAGCACCCTGAGTACTGAGCACTGAGCACTGACCACCCTGAGCACTGAGCACCCAGCACCCTGAGCACTGAGCACCCAGCATCCTGAGCACTGAGTACTGAGCACCCAGCACCCTGAGCACTGAGCAGCCAGCACCCTGAGCACTGAGCACCAAGCACCCTGAGTACTGAGCCCCCAGCACCCTGAGTACTGAGCACCCAGCAACCCGAGCACTGAGCACCCAGCACCCCGAGAATGAGCACCCAGCACCCTGAGTACTGAGAACCGAGCACCCTGAGTACTGAGCACCCAGCACCCTGAGTACTGAGCCCCCAGCACCCTGAGTACTGAGCACCCAGCACCCCGAGCACTGAGCACCCAGCACCCCGAGAATGAGCACCCAGCACCCTGAGTACTGAGCACCCAGCACCCCGAGCACGGAGCACCCAGGACCCCGAGCACTGAGTACTGAGCACCCAGCACCCTGAGTACTGAGCACCCAGCACGCTGAGTACTGAGCACTCAGCACCCTGAGCACTGAGCACCCAGCACCCTGAGTACTGAGCACTGAGCACCCAGCACCCCGAGCACTGAGCACCCAGCACCCTGTGTACTGAGCACTGAGCACCCTGAGTACTAAGCACCCAGCACCCTGAGTACTGAGCACCCAGGACCCTGAGCACTGAGCACCGAGCACCCCGAGCACTGAGCACCCAGCACCCTGAGCACTCAGCACCCATCACCCCGATCACTGAGCACCCAGCACCCTGAGCACTGAGCACCCAGCACCCTGAGCACTGAGCACCAAGCACCCAGAGCACTGAGCACCCAGCACCCTGAGCACTGAGCATCAAGCACCCTGAGCACTGAGCACTCAGCACCCTGAGTACTGAGCATCAAGCACGCTGAGCACTGAGCACCCAGCACCCTGAGCACTGAGCACCCAGCACCCTGAGCACTGAGCACTCAGCACCCTGAGTACTGAGCACCGAGCAACCCGAGCACTGAGCACCGGGTAACCCGAGCACTGAGCACCCAGCACCCTGAGTACTGAGCACCAAGCACCCTGAGTACTGAGCACTGAGCACTGACCACCCTGAGCACTGAGCACCCAGCACCCTGAGCACTGAGCACCCAGCATCCTGAGCACTGAGTACTGAGCACCCAGCACCCTGAGCACTGAGCAGCCAGCACCCTGAGCACTGAGCACCAAGCACCCTGAGTACTGAGCACCCAGCACCCCGAGCACTGAGCACCCAGCGCCCTGAGCACTGAGCACCCAGCACCCTGAGCACTGAGCACCCAGTCCCCTGAGTACTGAGCACCCAGCACCATGAGTACTGAGCACCCAGCACCCTGAGTACTGAGCACCGAGCACCCCGTGCACTGAGCACCCAGCACCCTGAGCACTGAGCACCCTGAGGCCTGAGCACCCAGCACCCTGAGCACTGAGCACCCAGCACCCTGAGTACTGAGCCCCGATCACCCTGAGCACTGAGCACCCAGCACCCCGAGCACTGAGCACCCAGCACCCTGAGTACTGAGCACCCAGCACCCTGAGCACTGAGCACCCAGCATCCTGAGTACTGAGCACCCTGAGTACTGAGCACCGATCACCCTGAGCACTGAGCATCCAGCACCCTGAGTACTGAGCACCCAGCACCCTGAGCACTGAGCACCCAGCACCCTGAGCACTGAGCACCCAGCACCCTGAGTACTGAGCACCCAGCACCCTGAGTACTGAGTACCCAGCACCCTGAGCACTGAGCACCCAGCACCCTGAGTACTGAGCACCGAGCACCCTGAGTACTGAGCACCCAGCACCATGAGTACTGAGCACCCAGCACCCTGAGTACTGAGCACTCAGCACCCTGAGTACTGAGCACCGAGCACCCCGAGCACTGAGCACCCAGCACCCTGAGCCCTGAGCACCCTGAGGACTGAGCACCCAGCACCCTGAGGGCTGAGCACCCAGCACCCTGAGTACTGAGCACCGATCACCCTGAGCACTGAGCACCCAGCACCCCGAGCACAGAGCACCCAGCACCCTGAGCACTGAGCACCCAGCACCCTGAGTACTGAGCACCCAGGACCCCGAGCACTGAGCACCGAGCACCCCGAGCACTGAGCACCCAGCACCATGAGCACTCAGCACCCAGCACCCCGAGCACTGAGCACCCAGCACCCTGAGCACTGAGCACCCAGCACCCTGAGCACGGAGCACCCCGAGGACTGAGCACCCAGCACCCTGAGCACTGAGCACCCAGCACCTTGAGTACTGAGCACCGAGCCCCTCGAGCACTAAGCACCCAGCACCCTGAGTACTAAGCACCCAGCACCCTGAGCACTGAGCACCCAGCACCCTGAGCACTGAGCACCCAGCACCCCGAGCACGGAGCACAAAGCACCCTGAGTACTGAGCACCCAACACCCAGAGTACTGAGCACCCAGCACCCTGAGCACTGAGCACCCAGCACCCTGAGTACTGAGCACCCAGCACCCTGAGTACTGAACACCCAGCACCCTGAGCACTGAGCACTGAGCACCCTGAGCACTGAGTACTGAGCAATGAGCACCCTGAGCACTGAGCACCCAACACCCCGAGTACAGAGCACCCAGCACCCCGAGCACTGAGCACCCAGCGCCCCGAGCACTGAGCACACAGCACCCCGAGCACTGAGCACTGAGCACCCTGAGCACTGAGCACCCAGCACCCCGAGTACTGAGCACTGAGCACCCTGAGTACTGAGCACCAAGCAACCCGAGTACTGAGCACTGAGCACCCTGAGTACTGAGCACCCAGCACCACGAGCACTGAGCACCTAGCGCCCTGAGCACTGAGCACCCAGCACCCTGAGCACTGAGCACCCAGTCCCCTGAGTACTGAGCACCCAGCACCATGAGTACTGAGAACCCAGCACCCTGAGTACTGAGCACTCAGCCCCCTGTGTACAGAGCACCGAGCACCCCGAGCACTGAGCACCCAGCACCCTGAGCACTGAGCACCCTGAGGACTGAGCACCCAGCACCCTGAGCACTGAGCACCCAGCACCCTGAGTACTGAGCACCGATCACCCTGAGCACTGAGCACCCAGCACCCCGAGCACTGAGCACCCAGAACCCTGAGTACTGAGCACCCAGCACCCTGAGCACTGAGCACCCAGCACCCTGAGTACTGAGCACCCTGAGTACTGAGCACCGATCACCCTGAGCACTGAGCACCCAGCACCCTGAGTACTGAGCACCCAGCATCCTGAGCACTGAGCACCCAGGACCCTGAGCACTGAGCACCCAGCACCCTGAGTACTGAGCACCCAGCACCCTGAGTACTGAGGATCCAGCACCCTGAGCACTGAGCACCCAGCACCCTGAGTACTGAGCACCCAGCACCCTGAGTACTGAGCACCCAGCATCCTGAGTACTCAGCACCCAGCACCCAGAGCACTGAGCACCCAGCACCCTGAGCACTCAGCACCCAGGACCCCGAGCACTGAGTATTGAGCACCCAGCACCCTGAGTACTGAGCACGCAGCACGCTGAGTACTGAGCACCCAGCACCCCGAGCACTGAGCACCCAGCACCATGAGTACTGAGCACCCAGCACCCTGAGTACTGAGCACTCAGCACCCTGAGTACTGAGCACCGAGCACCCCGAGCACTGAGCACCCAGCACCCTGAGCACTGAGCACCCTGAGGACTGAGCACCTAGCACCCTGAGTACTGAGCACCCAGCACCCTGAGTACTGAGCACCGATCACCCTGAGCACTGAGCACCCAGCACCCCGAGCACTGAGCACCCAGCACCCTGAGCACTGAGCACCCAGCACCCTGAGTACTGAGCACGCAGCACGCTGAGTACTGAGCACCCAGCACCCCGAGCACTGAGCACCCAGCACCCTGAGCACTGAGCACCCAGCACCCTGAGCACTGAGCACCCAGCACCCTGAGCACTGAGCACCCAGCACCCCGAGCACGGAGCACAAAGCACCGTGAGTACTGAACACCCAACACCCAGAGTACTGAGCACCCAGCACCCTGAGCACTGAGCACCCAGCACCCTGAATACTGAGCACCCAGCACCCTGAGTACTGAACACCCAGCACCCTGAGCACTGAGCACTGAGCACCCTGAGCACTGAGTACTGAGCAATGAGCACCCTGAGCACTGAGCACCCAGCACCCCGAGTACTGAGCACCCAGCACCCTGAGCACTGAGCACCCAGCGCCCCGAGCACTGAGCACACAGCACCCCGAGCACTGAGCACTGAGCACCCTGAGCACTGAGCACCCAGCACCCCGAGCACTGAGCACCCAGCACCCCGAGCACTGAGCACCTAGCGCCCTGAGCACTGAGCACCCAGCACCCTGAGCACTGAGCACCCAGTCCCCTGAGTACTGAGCACCCAGCACCATGAGTACTGAGAACCCAGCACCCTGAGTACTGAGCACTCAGCACCCTGAGTACTGAGCACCGAGCACCCCGAGCACTGAGCACCCAGCACCCTGAGCACTGAGCACCCTGAGGACTGAGCACACAGCACCCTGAGCACTGAGCACCCAGCACCCTGAGTACTGAGCACCGATCACCCTGAGCACTGAGCACCCAGCACCCCGAGCACTGAGCACCCAGCACCCTGAGTACTGAGCACCCAGCACCCGGAGCACTGAGCACCCAGCACCCTGAGTACTGAGCACCCTGAGTACTGAGCACCGATCACCCTGAGCACTGAGCACCCAGCACCCTGAGTACTGAGCACCCAGCACCCTGAGTACTGAGCACCCTGAGTACTGAGCACCGATCACCCTGAGCACTGAGCACCCAGCACCCTGAGTACTGAGCACCCAGCACCCTGAGTACTGAGCACCCAGCACCCTGAGTACTGAGGATCCAGCACCCTGAGCACTGAGCACCCAGCACCCTGAGTACTGAGCACCCAGCACCCTGAGTACTGAGCACCCAGCACCCTGAGTACTCAGCACCCAGCACCCAGAGCACTGAGCACCCAGCAACCTGAGCACTCAGCACCCAGGACCCCGAGCACTGAGTATTGAGCACCCAGCACCCTGAGTACTGAGCACGCAGCACGCTGAGTACTGAGCACCCAGCACCCCGAGCACTGAGCACCCAGCACCATGAGTACTGAGCACCCAGCACCCTGAGTACTGAGCACTCAGCACCCTGAGTACTGAGCACCGAGCACCCCGAGCACTGAGCACCCAGCACCCTGAGCACTGAGCACCCTGAGGACTGAGCACCTAGCACACTGAGTACTGAGCACACAGCACCCTGAGTACTGAGCACCGATCACCCTGAGCACTGAGCACCCAGCACCCCGAGCACTGAGCACCCAGCACCCTGAGCACTGAGCACCCAGCACCCTGAGTACTGAGCACGCAGCACGCTGAGTACTGAGCACCCAGCACCCCGAGCACTGAGCACCCAGCACCCTGAGCACTGAGCACCCAGCACCCTGAGTACTGAGCACGCAGCACGCTGAGTACTGAGCACCCAGCACCCTGAGTACTGAGCACCCAGGACCCTGAGCACTGAGCACCGAGCACCCCGAGCACTGAGCACCCAGCACCCTGAGCACTCAGCACCCAGCACCCCGAGCACTGAGCACCCAGCACCCTGAGCACTGAGCACCCAGCACCCTGAGCACGGAGCACCCCGAGGACTGAGCACCCAGCACCCTGAGCACTGAGCACCCAGCACCTTGAGTACTGAGCACCGAGCACCTCGAGCACTAAGCACCCAGCACCCTGAGTACTGAGCACCCAGCACCCTGAGAACTGAGCACCCAGCACCCTGAGCACTGAGCACCCAGCACCCTGAGCACGGAGCACAAAGCACCCTGAGTACTGAGCACCCAACACCCAGAGTACTGAGCACCCAGCACCCTGAGCACTGAGCACCCAGCACCCTGAGTACTGAGCACCCAGCACCCTGAGTACTGAACACCCAGCACCCTGAGCACTGAGCACTGAGCACCCTGAGCACTGAGTACTGGGCAATGAGCACCCTGAGCACTGAGCACCCAGCACCCCGAGTACTGAGCACCCAGCACCCCGAGCACTGATCACCCAGCGCCCCGAGCACTGAGCACCCAGCACCCCGAGTACTGAGCACTGAGAACCCTGAGTACTGAGCACCGAGCACCCTGAGTACTGAGCACCCAGCACCCTGATCACTGAGCACGGAGCACCCCGAGGACTGAGCACCCAGCACCCTGAGCACTGAGCACCCAGCACCTTGAGTACTGAGCACTGAGCACCCTGAGTACTGAGCAGCAAGCAACCCGATTACTGAGCACTGAGCACTCTGAATACTGAGCACCCAGCACCCTGAGCACTGAGCACCCAGCACCCTGAGTACTGAGCACTGAGAACCCTGAGTACTGAGCACCGAGCACCCTGAGTACTGAGCACCCAGCACCCTGATCACTGAGCACGGAGCACCCCGAGGACTGAGCACCCAGCACCCTGAGCAATGAGCACCCAGCACCTTGAGTACTGAGCACCGAGCACCCCGAGCACTGAGCACCCAGCACCCTGAGTACTGAGCACCCTGCACCCTGAGCACTGAGCACCCAGCACCCTGAGCACTGAGCACGCAGCACCCCGAGCACTGAGCACCCAGCATCCTGAGTACTGAGCACAGAGCACCCTGAGCACTGAGCACCCAGCACCCTGAGTACTGAGCACCCAGCACCCTGAGTACTGAGCAACCAGCACCCTGAGCACTGAGCACTGAGCACCCAGCACCCTGAGCACTGAGGACCCAGCACCCCGAGCACTGAGCACCCAGCACGCTGAGTACTGAGCACTGAGCACCCAGCACCCTGAGTACTGAGCACCCAGGACCCTGAGTACTGAGCACCCAGCACCCCAAGCACTGAGCACTGAGCAACCTGAGTACTGAGCACTGAGCACCCTTAGTACTGAGCACCGAGCACCCTGAGTACTGAGCACCCAGCACCCCGAGCACTGAGCACTGAGCAACCTGAGTGCTGAGCAACAAGCACCCCGAGTACTGAGCACTGAGCACCCTGAGTACTGAGCACCCAGCACCCTGAGCACTGAGCACCCAGCACACTGAGTACTGAGCACTGAGAACCCTGAGTACTGAACACCGAGCACCCTGAGTACTGAGCACCCAGCACTGTGATCACTGAGCACGGAGCACCCCGAGGACTGAGCACCCAGCACCCTGAGCACTGAGCACCCAGCACCTTGAGTACTGAGCACCGAGCACCCCGAGCACTGAGCACCCAGCACCCTGAGTACTGAGCACCCAGCACCCTGAGCACTGAGCACCCAGCACCCTGAGCACTAAGCACCCAGCACCCCGAGAACTGAGCACCCAGCACCCTGAGTACTGAGCACCCAGCACCCTGAGTACTGAGCACCCAGCACCCTGAGCACTGAGGACTGAGCACCCAGCACCTTGAGCACTGAGCACTGAGCACCCAGCACCCCGAGCACTGAGCACCCAGCACCCCGAACACTGAGCACCCAGCGCCCTGAGCACTGAGCACCCAGCACCCTGAGCACTGAGCACCCAGTCCCCTGAGTACTGAGCACCCAGCACCATGAGTACTGAGCACCCAGCACCCTGAGTACCGAGCACTCAGCACCCTGAGTACTGAGAACCGAGCACCCCGAGCACTGAGCACCCAGCACCCTGAGCACTGAGCACCCTGAGGCCTGAGCACCCAGCACCCTGAGCACTGAGCACCCAGCACCCTGAGTACTGAGCACCGATCACCCTGAGCACTGAGCACCCAGCACCACGAGCACTGAGCACCCAGCACCCTGAGTACTGAGCACCCAGCACCCTGAGCACTGTGCACCCAGCACCCTGAGTACTGAGCACCCAGCACCATGAGTACTGAGCACCCAGCACCCTGAGTACTGAGCACTCAGCACCCTGAGTACTGAGCACCGAGCACCCCGAGCACTGAGCACCCAGCACCCTGAGCCCTGAGCACCCTGAGGACTGAGCACCCAGCACCCTGAGCACTGAGCACCCAGCACCCTGAGTACTGAGCACCGATCACCCTGAGCACTGAGCACCCAGCACCCTGAGCACTGAGCACCCAGCACCCTGAGTACTGAGCACCCAGGACCCTGAGCACTGAGCACCGAGCACCCCGAGCACTGAGCACCCAGCACCCTGAGCACTCAGCACCCAGCACGCCGAGCACTGAGCACCCAGCACCCTGAGCACTGAGCACCCAGCACCCTGAGCACGGAGCACCCCGAGGACTGAGCACCCAGCACCCTGAGCACTGAGCACCCAGCACCTTGAGTACTGAGCACCGAGCCCCTAGAGCACTAAGCACCCAGCACCCTGAGTACTAAGCACCCAGCACCCTGAGCACTGAGCACCCAGCACCCTGAGCACTGAGCACCCAGCACCCCGAGCACGGAGCACAAAGCACCCTGAGTACTGAGCACCCAACACCCAGAGTACTGAGCACCCAGCACCCTGAGCACTGAGCACCCAGCACCCTGAGTACTGAGCACCCAGCACCCTGAGTACTGAACACCCAGCACCCTGAGCACTGAGCACTGAGCACCCTGAGCACTGAGTACTGAGCAATGAGCACCCTGAGCACTGAGCACCCAGCACCCCGAGTACAGAGCACCCAGCACCCCGAGCACTGAGCACCCAGCACCCCGAGCACTGAGCACACAGCACCCCGAGCACTGAGCACCCTGAGCACTGAGCACCCAGCACCCCGAGTACTGAGCACTGAGCACCCTGAGTACTGAGCACCAAGCAACCCGAGTACTGAGCACTGAGCACCCTGAGTACTGAGCACCCAGCACCACGAGCACTGAGCACCTAGCGCCCTGAGCACTGAGCACCCAGCACCCTGAGCACTGAGCACCCAGTCCCCTGAGTACTGAGCACCCAGCACCATGAGTACTGAGAACCCAGCACCCTGAGTACTGAGCACTCAGCCCCCTGTGTACTGAGCACCGAGCACCCCGAGCACTGAGCACCCAGCACCCTGAGCACTGAGCACCCTGAGGACTGAGCACCCAGCACCCTGAGCACTGAGCACCCAGCACCCTGAGTACTGAGCACCGATCACCCTGAGCACTGAGCACCCAGCACCCCGAGCACTGAGCACCCAGAACCCTGAGTACTGAGCACCCAGCACCCTGAGCACTGAGCACCCAGCACCCTGAGTACTGAGCACCCTGAGTACTGAGCACCGATCACCCTGAGCACTGAGCACCCAGCACCCTGAGTACTGAGCACCCAGCATCCTGAGCACTGAGCACCCAGGACCCTGAGCACTGAGCACCCAGCACCCTGAGTACTGAGCACCCAGCACCCTGAGTACTGAGGATCCAGCACCCTGAGCACTGAGCACCCAGCACCCTGAGTACTGAGCACCCAGCACCCTGAGTACTGAGCACCGAGCATCCTGAGTACTCAGCACCCAGCACCCAGAGCACTGAGCACCCAGCACCCTGAGCACTCAGCACCCAGGACCCCGAGCACTGAGTATTGAGCACCCAGCACCCTGAGTACTGAGCACGCAGCACGCTGAGTACTGAGCACCCAGCACCCCGAGCACTGAGCACCCAGCACCATGAGTACTGAGCACCCAGCACCCTGAGTACTGAGCACTCAGCACCCTGAGTACTGAGCACCGAGCACCCCGAGCACTGAGCACCCAGCACCCTGAGCACTGAGCACCCTGAGGACTGAGCACCTAGCACCCTGAGTACTGAGCACCCAGCACCCTGAGTACTGAGCACCGATCACCCTGAGCACTGAGCACCCAGCACCCCGAGCACTGAGCACCCAGCACCCTGAGCACTGAGCACCCAGCACCCTGAGTACTGAGCACGCAGCACGCTGAGTACTGAGCACCCAGCACCCCGAGCACTGAGCACCCAGCACCCTGAGCACTGAGCACCCAGCACCCTGAGCACTGAGCACCCAACACCCTGAGCACTGAGCACCCAGCACCCCGAGCACGGAGCACAAAGCACCCTGAGTACTGAACACCCAACACCCAGAGTACTGAGCACCCAGCACCCTGAGCACTGAGCACCCAGCACCCTGAGTACTGAGCACCCAGCACCCTGAGTACTGAACACCCAGCACCCTGAGCACTGAGCACTGAGCACCCTGAGCACTGAGTACTGAGCAATGAGCACCCTGAGCACTGAGCACCCAGCACCCCGAGTACTGAGCACCCAGCACCCTGAGCACTGAGCACCCAGCGCCCCGAGCACTGAGCACACAGCACCCCGAGCACTGAGCACTGAGCACCCTGAGCACTGAGCACCCAGCACCCCGAGCACTGAGCACCCTGCACCCCGAGCACTGAGCACCTAGCGCCCTGAGCACTGAGCACCCAGCACCCTGAGCACTGAGCACCCTGAGGACTGAGCACACAGCACCCTGAGCACTGAGCACCCAGCACCCTGAGTACTGAGCACCGATCACCCTGAGCACTGAGCACCCAGCACCCCGAGCACTGAGCACCCAGCACCCTGAGTACTGAGCACCCAGCACCCGGAGCACTGAGCACCCAGCACCCTGAGTACTGAGCACCCTGAGTACTGAGCACCGATCACCCTGAGCACTGAGCACCCAGCACCCTGAGTACTGAGCACCCAGCACCCTGAGTACTGAGCACCCTGAGTACTGAGCACCGATCACCCTGAGCACTGAGCACCCAGCACCCTGAGTACTGAGCACCCAGCACCCTGAGTACTGAGCACCCAGCACCCTGAGTACTGAGGATCCAGCACCCTGAGCACTGAGCACCCAGCACCCTGAGTACTGAGCACCCAGCACCCTGAGTACTGAGCACCCAGCACCCTGAGTACTCAGCACCCAGCACCCAGAGCACTGAGCACCCAGCACCCTGAGCACTCAGCACTCAGGACCCCGAGCACTGAGTATTGAGCACCCAGCACCCTGAGTACTGAGCACGCAGCACGCTGAGTACTGAGCACCCAGCACCCCGAGCACTGAGCACCCAGCACCATGAGTACTGAGCACCCAGCACCCTGAGTACTGAGCACTCAGCACCCTGAGTACTGAGCACCGAGCACCCCGAGCACTGAGCACCCAGCACCCTGAGCACTGAGCACCCTGAGGACTGAGCACCTAGCACCCTGAGTACTGAGCACACAGCACCCTGAGTACTGAGCACCGATCACCCTGAGCACTGAGCACCCAGCACCCCGAGCACTGAGCACCCAGCACCCTGAGCACTGAGCACCCAGCACCCTGAGTACTGAGCACGCAGCACGCTGAGTACTGAGCACCCAGCACCCCGAGCACTGAGCACCCAGCACCCTGAGCACTGAGCACCCAGCACCCTGAGTACTGAGCACGCAGCACGCTGAGTACTGAGCACCCAGCACCCTGAGTACTGAGCACCCAGGACCCTGAGCACTGAGCACCGAGCACCCCGAGCACTGAGCACCCAGCACCCTGAGCACTCAGCACCCAGCACCCCGAGCACTGAGCACCCAGCATCCTGAGCACTGAGCACCCAGCACCCTGAGCACGGAGCACCCCGAGGACTGAGCACCCAGCACCCTGAGCACTGAGCACCCAGCACCTTGAGTACTGAGCACCGAGCACCTCGAGCACTAAGCACCCAGCACCCTGAGTACTGAGCACCCAGCACCCTGAGCACTGAGCACCCAGCACCCTGAGCACTGAGCACCCAGCACCCTGAGCACGGAGCACAAAGCACCCTGAGTACTGAGCACCCAACACCCAGAGTACTGAGCACCCAGCACCCTGAGCACTGAGCACCCAGCACCCTGAGTACTGAGCACCCAGCACCCTGAGTACTGAACACCCAGCACCCTGAGCACTGAGCACTGAGCACCCTGAGCACTGAGTACTGGGCAATGAGCACCTTGAGCACTGAGAACCCAGCACCCCGAGTACTGAGCACCCAGCACCCCGAGCACTGATCACCCAGCGCCCCGAGCACTGAGCACCCAGCACCCCGAGCACTGAGCACTGAGCACCCTGAGCATTGAGCACCCAGCACCCCGAGTACTGAGCACTGAGCACCCTGAGTACTGAGCAGCAAGCAACCCGATTACTGAGCACTGAGCACTCTGAGTACTGAGCACCCAGCACCCTGAGCACTGAGCACCCAGCACCCTGAGTACTGAGCACTGAGAACCCTGAGTACTGAGCACCGAGCACCCTGAGTACTGAGCACCCAGCACCCTGATCACTGAGCACGGAGCACCCCGAGGACTGAGCACCCAGCACCCTGAGCACTGAGCACCCAGCACCTTGAGTACTGAGCACCGAGCACCCCGAGCACTGAGCACCCAGCACCCTGAGTACTGAGCACCCTGCACCCTGAGCACTGAGCACCCAGCACCCTGAGCACTGAGCACGCAGCACCCCGAGCACTGAGCACCCAGCATCCTGAGTACTGAGCACAGAGCACCCTGAGCACTGAGCACCCAGCACCCTGAGTACTGAGCACCCAGCACCCTGAGTACTGAGCAACCAGCACCCTGAGCACTGAGCACTGAGCACCCAGCACCCTGAGCACTGAGCACTGAGCACCCAGCACCACAGCCCTGAGCACCCAGCACCCCGAGCACTGAGCACCCAGCACCCTGAGCACTGAGCACCCAGCACCCTGAGCACTGAGGACCCAGCACCCTGAGTACTGAGCACCCAGCACCCTGAGTACTGAGCACTCGGCACCCTGAGTACTGAGCACCGAGCACCCCGAGCACTGAGCACCCAGCACCCTGAGCACAGAGCACCCGGAGGACTGAGCACCCAGCACCATGAGCACTTTGCACCGATCACCCTGAGCACTAAGCACCCAGCACCCCGAGCACTGAGCACCCAGCACCCTGAGTACTGAGCACCCAGCACCCCGAGTACTGAGCACCCAGCACCCTGAGTACTGAGCACCCAGCATCCCGAGCACTGAGCACCCAGCACCCTGAGTAGTGAGCACCCTGAGTACTGAGCACTGAGCACCGAGCATCCTGAGTACTGAGCACCCTGAGGACTGAGCACCCAGCACCCTGAGCTCTGAGCACCCAGCACCCTGAGTACTGAGCACTGATCACCCTGAGCACTGAGCACCCAGCACCCCGAGCACTGAGCACCCAGCACCCTGAGCACTGAGCACTGAGCACCCAGCAACCCGAGTACTGAGCACCCAGCACCCTGAGCACTGAGCACCCTGAGCACTGAGCACCTTGAGCACTGAGCACTGAGCACCCAGCACCCTGAGTACTGAGCACCCAACACTCTGAGCACTGAGCACCCAGCACGCAGAGTACTGAGCACTGAGCACACAGCACCCTGAGTACTGAGCACACAGCACCCCGAGCACTGAGCACCCAGCGCCCCGAGCACTGAGCACCCAGCACCCCGAGCACTGAGCACTGAGCACACTGAGCACTGAGCACCCAGCACCCCGAGTACTGAGCACTGACCACCCTGAGTACTGAGCACCCAGCACCCCGAGGACTGAGCACTGAGCACCCTGAGTACTGAGCACCCAGCACCCTGAGCACTGAGAACCCTGAGTACTGAGCACCGAGCAACCCGAGTACTGAGCACTGAGCACCCTGAGTACTGAGCACCCAGCACCACGAGCACTGAGCACCTAGCGCCCTGAGCACTGAGCACCCAGCACCCTGAGCACTGAGCACCCAGTCCCCTGAGTACTGAGCACCCAGCACCATGAGTACTGAGAACCCAGCACCCTGAGTACTGAGCACTCAGCCCCCTGTGTACTGAGCACCGAGCACCCCGAGCACAGAGCACCCAGCACCCTGAGCACTGAGCACCCTGAGGACTGAGCACCCAGCACCCTGAGCACTGAGCACCCAGCACCCTGAGTACTGAGCACCGATCACCCTGAGCACTGAGCACCCAGCACCCCGAGCACTGAGCACCCAGAACCCTGAGTACTGAGCACCCAGCACCCTGAGCACTGAGCACCCAGCACCCTGAGTACTGAGCACCCTGAGTACTGAGCACCGATCACCCTGAGCACTGAGCACCCAGCACCCTGAGCACTGAGCACCCTGAGTACTGAGCACCCAGCACCCTGAGCACTGAGCACCCAGAACCCTGAGTACTGAGCACCCAGCACCCTGAGCACTGAGCACCCAGCACCCTGAGTACTGAGCACGCTGAGTACTGAGCACCGATCACCCTGAGTACTGAGCACCCAGCACCCTGAGTACTGAGCACCGATCACCCTGAGCACTGAGCACCCAGCACCCTGAGTACTGAGCACCCAGCATCCTGAGCACTGAGCACCCAGGACCCTGAGCACTGAGCACCCAGCACCCTGAGTACTGAGCACCCAGCACCCTGAGTACTGAGGATCCAGCACCCTGAGCACTGAGCACCCAGCACCCTGAGTACTGAGCACCCAGCACCCTGAGTACTGAGCACCCAGCATCCTGAGTACTCAGCACCCAGCACCCAGAGCACTGAGCACCCAGCACCCTGAGCACTCAGCACCCAGGACCCCGAGCACTGAGTATTGAGCACCCAGCACCCTGAGTACTGAGCACCAAGCACCCCGAGCACTGAGCAAACAGCACCCTGAGTACTGAGCACTCAGCACCCTGAGTACTGAGCACCGAGCACCCCGAGCACTGAGCACCCAGCACCCTGAGCACTGAGCACCCTGAGGACTGAGCACCTAGCACCCTGTGTACTGAGCACCCAGCACCCTGAGTACTGAGCACCGATCACCCTGAGCACTGAGCACCCAGCACCCCGAGCACTGAGCACCCAGCACCCTGAGCACTGAGCACCCAGAACCCTGAGTACTGAGCACGCAGCACGCTGAGTACTGAGCACCCAGCACCCCGAGCACTGAGCACCCAGCACCCTGAGCACTGAGCACCCAGCACCCTGAGCACTGAGCACCCAGCACCCTGAGCACTGAGCACCCAGCACCCCGAGCACGGAGCACAAAGCACCCTGAGTACTGAACACCCAACACCCAGAGTACTGAGCACCCAGCGCCCTGAGCACTGAGCACCCAGCACCCTGAGTACTGAGCACTGAGCACCCTGAGCACTGAGTACTGAGCAATGAGCACCCTGAGCACTGAGCACCCAGCACCCCGAGTACTGAGCACCCAGCACCCTGAGCACTGAGCACCCAGCGCCCCGAGCACTGAGCACACAGCACCCCGAGCACTGAGCACTGAGCACCCTGAGCACTGAGCACCCAGCACCCCGAGCACTGAGCACCCAGCACCCCGAGCACTGAGCACCTAGCGCCCTGAGCACTGAGCACCCAGCACCCTGAGCACTGAGCACCCAGTCACCTGAGTACTGAGCACCCAGCACCATGAGTACTGAGAACCCAGCACCCTGAGTACTGAGCACTCAGCACCCTGAGTACTGAGCACCGAGCACCCCGAGCACTGAGCACCCAGCACCCTGAGCACTGAGCACCCTGAGGACTGAGCACACAGCACCCTGAGCACTGAGCACCCAGCACCCTGAGTCCTGAGCACCGATCACCCTGAGCACTGAGCACCCAGCACCCCGAGCACTGAGCACCCAGCACCCTGAGTACTGAGCACCCAGCACCCGGAGCACTGAGCACCCAGCACCCTGAGTACTGAGCACCCTGAGTACTGAGCACCGATCACCCTGAGCACTGAGCACCCAGCACCCTGAGTACTGAGCACCCAGCACCCTGAGTACTGAGCACCCTGAGTACTGAGCACCGATCACCCTGAGCACTGAGCACCCAGCACCCTGAGTACTGAGGATCCAGCACCCTGAGCACTGAGCACCCAGCACCCTGAGTACTGAGCACTCAGCACCCTGAGTACTGAGCACCCAGCACCCTGAGTACTCAGCACCCAGCACACAGAGCACTGAGCACCCAGCACCCTGAGCACTCAGCACCCAGGACCCCGAGCACTGAGTATTGAGCACCCAGCACCCTGAGTACTGAGCACGCAGCACGCTGAGTACTGAGCACCCAGCACCCCGAGCACTGAGCACCCAGCACCATGAGTACTGAGCACCCAGCACCCTGAGTACTGAGCACTCAGCACCCTGAGTACTGAGCACCGAGCACCCCGAGCACTGAGCACCCAGCACCCTGAGCACTGAGCACCCTGAGGACTGAGCACCTAGCACCCTGAGTACTGAGCACACAGCACCCTGAGTACTGAGCTCCGATCACCCTGAGCACTGAGGACCCAGCACCCCGAGCACTGAGCACCCAGCACCCTGAGCACTGAGCACCCAGCACCCTGAGTACTGAGCATGCAGCACGCTGAGTACTGAGCACCCAGCACCCCGAGCACTGAGCACCCAGCACCCTGAGCACTGAGCACCCAGCACCCTGAGTACTGAGCACGCAGCACGCTGAGTACTGAGCACCCAGCACCCTGAGTACTGAGCACCCAGGACACTGAGCACTGTGCACCGAGCACCCCGAGCACTGAGCACCAACACCCTGAGCACTCAGCACCCAGCACCCCGAGCACTGAGCACCCAGCACCCTGAGCACTGAGCACCCAGCACCCTGAGCACGGAGCACCCCGAGGACTGAGCACCCAGCACTCTGAGCACTGAGCACCCAGCACCTTGAGTACTGAGCACTGAGCACCTCGAGCACTAAGCACCCAGCACCCTGAGTACTGAGCACCCAGCACCCTGAGCACTGAGCACCCAGCACCCTGAGCACTGAGCACCCAGCACCCTGAGCACGGAGCACAAAGCACCCTGAGTACTGAGCACCCAACACCCAGAGTACTGAGCACCCAGCACCCTGAGCACTGAGCACCCAGCACCCTGAGTACTGAGCACCCAGCACCCTGAGTACTGAACACCCAGCACCCTGAGCACTGAGCACTGAGCACCCTGAGCACTGAGTACTGGGCAATGAGCACCCTGAGCACTGAGCACCCAGCACCCCGAGTACTGAGCACCCAGCACCCCGAGCACTGATCACCCAGCGCCCCGAGCACTGAGCACCCAGCACCCCGAGCACTGAGCACTGAGCACCCTGAGCACTGAGCACCCAGCACCCCGAGTACTGAGCACTGAGCACCCTGAGTACTGAGCAGCAAGCAACCCGATTACTGAGCACTGAGCACTCTGAGTACTGAGCACCCAGCACCCTGAGCACTGAGCACCCAGCACCCTGAGTACTGAGCACTGAGAACCCTGAGTACTGAGCACCGAGCACCCTGAGTACTGAGCACCCAGCACCCTGATCACTGAGCACGGAGCACCCCGAGGACTGAGCACCCAGCACCCTGAGCACTGAGCACCCAGCACCTTGAGTACTGAGCACCGAGCACCCTGAGCACTGAGCACCCCGCACCCTGAGTACTGAGCACCCTGCACCCTGAGCACTGAGCACCCAGCACCCTGAGCACTGAGCACGCAGCACCCCGAGCACTGAGCACCCAGCATCCTGAGTACTGAGCACAGAGCACCCTGAGCACTGAGCACCCAGCACCCTGAGTACTGAGCACCCAGCACCCTGAGTACTGAGCAACCAGCACCCTGAGCACTGAGCACTGAGCACCCAGCACCCTGAGCACTGAGCACTGAGCACCCAGCACCACAGCCCTGAGCACCCAGCACCCCGAGCACTGAGCACCCAGCACCCTGAGCACTGAGCACCCAGCACCCTGAGCACTGAGGACCCAGCACCCTGAGTACTGAGCACCCAGCACCCTGAGTACTGAGCACTCAGCACCCTGAGTACTGAGCACCGAGCACCCCGAGCACTGAGCACCCAGCACCATGAGCACTTTGCACCGATCACCCTGAGCACTAAGCACCCAGCAGCCCGAGCACTGAGCACCCAGCACCCTGAGTACTGAGCACCCAGCACCCCGAGTACTGAGCACCCAGCACCCTGAGTACTGAGCACCCAGCACCCTGAGTACTGAGCACCCAGCACCCTGAGCACTGAGCACCCAGCACCCTGAGCACTCAGCACCCAGCACCCTGAGCACTGAGCACCCAGCACCCTGAGTAGTGAGCACCCAACGTACTGAGCACCGAGCACCCCGAGCACTGAGCACCCAGCACCCTGAGTACTGAGCACCGAGCACCCCGAGCACTGAGCACCCAGCACACTGAGTACTGAGCTCCGAGCACCCCGAGCACTGAGCACCCAGCGCCCCGAGCACTGAGCACCCAGCACCCTGAGCACTGAGCACCCAGCACCCTGAGCACTGAGCACCCAGCACCCTGAGCACTGCGCACCCAGCACCCTGATTAGTGAGCACCCAACGTACTGAGCACCGAGCACCCCGAGTACTGAGCACCCAGCTCCCCGAGCACTGAGCACCCAGCACCCCGAACACTGAGCACCTAGCACCCTGAGTAATGAGCACCCAGCACCCTGAGTACTGAGCACCCAGCACCCTGAGCACTGAGCACCCAGCACCCTGAGTACTGAGCACCCAACACCCCAAGCACTGAGCACCCTGAGTACTGAGCACCCAGCACATCAAGCACTGAGCACCCTGAGTACTGAGCACCCAACACCCTGAGTACTGCGCACCCAGCACCCCAAGCACTGAGCACCCTGAGTACTGAGCACCCAGTACCCTGAGCACTGAACACACAGCACCCTGAGTACTGAGCACCCCGAGCACTGAGCACCCAGCATACTGAGTACTGAGCACCCAGCACCCTGAGTACTGAGCACCCAGCACCCTGAGCACTGAGCACCCAGCACCCTGAGTACTGAGCATCAAGCACCCCGAGCACTGAGCACCCAGCACCCTGAGTACTGAGCACTGAGCACCCAGGACCCCGAGCACTGAGCACCCAGCACCCTGTGTACTGAGCACGGAGTACCCAGCACCCCGAGCACTGTGCACCCAGCATCCTGAGCAATGATCACCCTGAGTACTGAGCACCCAGCACCTTGAGCACTGAGCACCGAGCACCCCGAGCACTGAGCACCCAGCACCCCGAGCACTGCGCACCCAGCACCCTGAGAACTGAGCACCCAGCACCCTGAGTACTGAGCACCCAGCACCCTGAGTACTGAGCACCCAGCACCCTGAGCACTGAGCACCCAGCACCCTGAGCACTGAGCACCCAGAACCCTGAGTACTGAGCACCCAGCACCCCGAGTACTAAGCACCGAGCACCCTGAGCACTGAGCACCCAGCACCCTGAGTACTGAGCACCCAGCACCCCGAGCACTGAGCACCCAGCACCCTGAGTACTGAGCACCCCGCACCCTGAGCACTGAGCACCGAGCACCCTGAGCACTGAGCACCAGGGCCCCGAGCACTGAGCACCCAGCACCCCGAGCCCTGAGCACCCAGCAACCCGAACACTGAGCACCTAGCACCCTGAGTAATGAGCACCCAGCACCCTGAGTACTGAGCACCCAGCACCCTGAGCACTGAGCACCCAGCACCCTGAGTACTGAGCACCCAACACCCCAAGCACTGAGCACCCTGAGTACTGAGCACCCAGCACCCCAAGCACTGAGCACCCTGAGTACTGAGCACCCAACACCCTGAGTACTGCGCACCCAGCACCCCAAGCACTGAGCACCCTGAGTACTGAGCACCCAGTACCCTGAGCACTGAACACACAGCACCCTGAGAAATGAGCACCCAGCACTCCGAGCACAGAGCACCCAGCACCCAGAGCACTGAGCACTGACCACCCTGAGTACTGAGCACCCAGCACCCCGAGCACTGAGCACCGAGCACCCTGAGCACTGAGCAGCCAGCACCCTGAGTACTAAGCACCCAGCACCCTAAGTACTAAGCACCCAGCACCCTGAGTACTGAGCACACAGCACCCTGAGTACTGAGCACCGAGCACCCCGAGCACTGAGCACCCAGCACACTGAGTACTGAGCACCCAGCACCCTGAGCACTGAGCACCCAGCACCCTGAGCACTGAGCACCCAGCACCCTGAGTACTGAGCACCCAGCACCCCGAGCACTGAGTACCCAGCACCCTGAGCACTGAGCACCCAGCACCCTGAGCACTGAGCACCCAGCACCCTGAGCACTGAGCACCCAGCACCCTGAGCACTGAGCACCCAGCACCCTGAGTACTGAGCACTGTGCACCCAGCACCAAGAGCACTGAGCACCCAGCACCCTGAGTACTGAGCACTGAGCACCCAGCACCCCAAGCACTGAGCACCCAGCACTCTGAGCACTGAGCACCCAGCACCCGAATACTGATCACCCAGCACCCTGAGTACTGAGCAAGCAGCACCCTGAGTACTGAGCACCCAGCACCCCGAGCACTGAGCACCCAGCACCCTGAGCACTGAGCACCCAGCACCCTGAGCACTGAGCACCCATCACCCCGAGCACTGCGCACCCAGCACCCTGAGTACTGAGCACCCAGCACCCTGAGCACAGAGCACCCAGCACCCTGAGCACTCAGCACCCAGCACCCTGAGCACTGAGCACCCAGCACCCTGAGTAGTGAGCACCCAACGTACTGAGCACCGAGCACCCCGAGCACTGAGCACCCAGCACCCTGAGTACTGAGCACAGAGCACCCCGAGCACTGAGCACCCAGCACACTGAGTACTGAGCTCCGAGCACCCCGAGCACTGAGCACCCAGCGCCCCGAGCACTGAGCACCCAGCACCCTGAGCACTGAGCACCCAGCACCCTGAGCACTGAGCACCCAGCACCCTGAGCACTGCGCAACCAGCACCCTGAGTACTGAGCACCCAGCACCCTGAGCACTGAGCACCCAGCACCCTGAGCACTGAGCACCCAGCACCCTGAGCACTGAGCAGCCAGCACCCTGATTAGTGAGCACCCAACGTACTGAGCACCGAGCACCCCGAGTACTGAGCACCCAGCACCCCGAGCACTGAGCACCCAGCACCCCGAACACTGAGCACCTAGCACCCTGAGTAATGAGCACCCAGCACCCTGAGTACTGAGCACCCAGCACCCTGAGCACTCAGCACCCAGCACCCTGAGTACTGAGCACCCAACACCCCAAGCACTGAGCACCCTGAGTACTGAGCACCCAGCACCCCAAGCACTGAGCACCCTGAGTACTGAGCACCCAACACCCTGAGTACTGCGCACCCAGCACCCCAAGCACTGAGCACCCTGAGTACTGAGCACCCAGTACCCTGAGCACTGAACACACAGCACCCTGAGTACTGAGCACCCCGAGCACTGAGCACCCAGCATACTGAGTACTGAGCACCCAGCACCCTGAGTACTGAGCACCCAGCACCCTGAGCACTGAGCACCCAGCACCCTGAGTACTGAGCATCAAGCACCCCGAGCACTGAGCACCCATCACCCTGAGTACTGAGCACTGAGCACCCAGGACCCCGAGCACTGAGCACCCAGCACCCTGTGTACGGAGCACGGAGTACCCAGCACCCCGAGCACTGTGCACCCAGCATCCTGAGCAATGATCACCCTGAGTACTGAGCACCCAGCACCTTGAGCACTGAGCACCGAGCACCCCGAGCACTGAGCACCCAGCACCCCGAGCACTGAGCACCCAGCACCCTGAGAACTGAGCACCCAGCACCCTGAGTACTGAGCACCCAGCACCCTGAGTACTGAGCACCCAGCACCCTGAGCACTGAGCACCCAGCACCCTGAGCACTGAGCACCCAGAACCCTGAGTACTGAGCACCCAGCACCCCGAGTACTAAGCACCGAGCACCCTGAGCACTGAGCACCCAGCACCCTGAGCACTGAGCACCCAGCACCCTGAGTACTGAGCACCCAGCACCCCGAGCACTGAGCACCCAGCACCCTGAGTACTGAGCACCCCGCACCCTGAGCACTGAGCACCGAGCACCCTGAGCACTGAGCACCAGGGCCCCGAGCACTGAGCACCCAGCACCCCGAGCCCTGAGCACCCAGCACCCCGAACACTGAGCACCTAGCACCCTGAGTAATGAGCACCCAGCACCCTGAGTACTGAGCAACCAGCACCCTGAGCACTGAGCACCCAGCACCCTGAGTACTGAGCACCCAACACCCCAAGCACTGAGCACCCTGAGTACTGAGCACCCAGCACCCCAAGCACTGAGCACCCTGAGTACTGAGCACCCAACACCCTGAGTACTGCGCACCCAGCACCCCAAGCACTGAGCACCCTGAGTACTGAGCACCCAGTACCCTGAGCACTGAACACACAGCACCCTGAGTACTGAGCACCCCGAGCACTGAGCACCCAGCATACTGAGAACTGAGCACCCAGCACCCTGAGTACTGAGCACCCAGCACCCTGAGCACTGAGCACCCAGCACCCTGAGTACTGAGCATCAAGCACCCCGAGCACTGAGCACCCTGAGTACTGAGCACCCAGTACCCTGAGCACTGAACACACAGCACCCTGAGTACTGAGCACCCCGAGCACTGAGCACCCAGCATACTGAGTACTGAGCACCCAGCACCCTGAGTACTGAGCACCCAGCACCCTGAGCACTGAGCACCCAGCACCCTGAGTACTGAGCATCAAGCACCCCGAGCACTGAGCACCCAGCACCCTGAGTACTGAGCACTGAGCACCCAGCACCCCGAGCACTGAGCACCCAGCACCCTGTGTACTGAGCACTGAGCACCCAGCACCCTGAGTACTGAGCATCAAGCACCCCGAGCACTGAGCACCCAGCACCCTGAGTACTGAGCACTAAGCACCCAGCACCCCAAGCACTGAGCCCCCAGCACCCTGAGTACTGAGCACTGAGCACCCAGCACCCCAAGCACTGAGCACCCAGCACCCTGAGCACTGAGCACTAAGCACACAGCACCCCGAGTACTGAGCACCCAGCACCCTGAGCACTGAGCACCCAGCACCCTGAGCACTGAGCACCCAGCACCCCGAGCACTGCGCACCCAGCACCCTGAGTACTGATCACCCAGCACCCTGAGCACTGAGCACCCAGCACCCCGAGCACTCAGCACCCAGCACCCTGAGCACTGAGCACCCAGCACCCTGAGTAGTGAGCACCCAACGTACTGAGCACCTAGCACCCCGAGCACTGAGCACCCAGCACCCTGAGTACTGAGCACCGAGCACCCCGAGCACTGAGCACCCAGCACACTGAGTACTGAGCTCTGAGCACCCCGAGCACTGAGTACCCAGCGCCCCGAGCACTGAGCACCCAGAACCCTGAGCACTGAGCACCCAGCACCCTGAGCACTGAGCACCCAGCACCCCGAGCACTGAGCACCCAGCACCCCGAGCACTGAGCACTGAGCACCCTGAGTACTGAGCACCCAGCACCCTGAGAAATGAGCACCCAGCACTCCGAGCACAGAGCACCCAGCAACCAGAGCACTGAGCACTGACCACCCTGAGTACTGAGCACCCAGCACCCCGAGCACTGAGCACCGAGCACCCTGAGCACTGAGCAGCCAGCACCCTGAGTACTAAGCACCCAGCACCCTAAGTACTAAGCACCCAGCACCCTGAGTACTGAGCACACAGCACCCTGAGTACTGAGCACCGAGCACCCCGAGCACTGAGCACCCAGCACACTGAGTACTGAGCACCCAGCACCCTGAGCACTGAGCACCCAGCACCCTGAGCACTGAGCACCCAGCACCCTGAGTACTGAGCACCCAGCACCCCGAGCACTGAGTACCCAGCACCCTGAGCACTGAGCACCCAGCACCCTGAGCACTGAGCACCCAGCACCCTGAGCACTGAGCACCCAGCACCCTGAGCACTGAGCACCCAGCACCCTGAGTACTGAGCACTGTGAACCCAGCACCAAGAGCACTGAGCACCCAGCACCCTGAGTACTGAGCACTGAGCACCCAGCACCCCAAGCACTGAGCACCCAGCACTCTGAGCACTGAGCACCCAGCACCCGAGTACTGATCACCCAGCACCCTGAGTACTGAGCACCCAGCACCCTGAGTACTGAGCACCCAGCACCCCGAACACTGAGCACCCAGCACCCTGAGCACTGAGCACCCAGCACCCTGAGCACTGAGCACCCATCACCCCGAGCACTGCGCACCCAGCACCCTGAGTACTGAGCACCCAGCACCCTGAGCACTGAGCACCCAGCACCCTGAGCACTCAGCACCCAGCACCCTGAGCACTGAGCACCCAGCACCCTGAGTAGTGAGCACCCAACGTACTGAGCACCGAGCACCCCGAGCACTGAGCACCCAGCACCCTGAGCACTGAGCACCCAGCACCCTGAGCACTGCGCACCCAGCACCCTGATTAGTGAGCACCCAACGTACTGAGCACCGAGCACCCCGAGTACTGAGCACCCAGCACCCCGAGCACTGAGCACCCAGCACCCCGAACACTGAGCACCTAGCACCCTGAGTAATGAGCACCCAGCACCCTGAGTACTGAGCACCCAGCACCCTGAGCACTGAGCACCCAGCACCCTGAGTACTGAGCACCCAACACCCCAAGCACTGAGCACCCTGAGTACTGAGCACCCAGCACCCCAAGCACTGAGCACCCTGAGTACTGAGCACCCAACACCCTGAGTACTGCGCACCCAGCACCCCAAGCACTGAGCACCCTGAGTACTGAGCACCCAGTACCCTGAGCACTGAACACACAGCACCCTGAGTACTGAGCACCCCGAGCACTGAGCACCCAGCATACTGAGTACTGAGCACCCAGCACCCTGAGTACTGAGCACCCAGCACCCTGAGCACTGAGCACCCAGCACCCTGAGTACTGAGCATCAAGCACCCCGAGCACTGAGCACCCAGCACCCTGAGTACTGAGCACTGAGCACCCAGGACCCCGAGCACTGAGCACCCAGCACCCTTTGTACTGAGCACGGAGTACCCAGCACCCCGAGCACTGTGGACCCAGCATCCTGAGCAATGATCACCCTGAGTACTGAGCACCCAGCACCTTGAGCACTGAGCACCGAGCACCCCGAGCACTGAGCACCCAGCACCCCGAGCACTGCGCACCCAGCACCCTGAGAACTGAGCACCCAGCACCCTGAGTACTGAGCACCCAGCACCCTGAGTACTGAGCACCCAGCACCCTGAGCACTGAGCACCCAGCACCCTGAGCACTGAGCACCCAGAACCCTGAGTACTGAGCACCCAGCACCCCGAGTACTAAGCACCGAGCACCCTGAGCACTGAGCACCCAGCACCCTGAGCACTGAGCACCCAGCACCCTGAGTACTGAGCACCCAGCACCCCGAGCACTGAGCACCCAGCACCATGAGTACTGAGCACCCCGCACCCTGAGCACTGAGCCCCGAGCACCCTGAGCACTGAGCACCAGGGCCCCGAGCACAGAGCACCCAGCACCCCGAGCCCTGAGCACCCAGCACCCCGAACACTGAGCACCTAGCACCCTGAGTAATGAGCACCCAGCACCCTGAGTACTGAGCACCCAGCACCCTGAGCACTGAGCACCCAGCACCCTGAGTACTGAGCACCCAACACCCCAAGCACTGAGCACCCTGAGTACTGAGCACCCAGCACCCCAAGCACTGAGCACCCTGAGTACTGAGCACCCAACACCCTGAGTACTGCGCACCCAGCACCCCAAGCACTGAGCACCCTGAGTACTGAGCACCCAGTACCCTGAGCACTGAACACACAGCACCCTGAGAAATGAGCACCCAGCACTCCGAGCACAGAGCACCCAGCACCCAGAGCACTGAGCACTGACCACCCTGAGTACTGAGCACCCAGCACCCCGAGCACTGAGCACCGAGCACCCTGAGCACTGAGCAGCCAGCACCCTGAGTACTAAGCACCCAGCACCCTAAGTACTAAGCACCCAGCACCCTGAGTACTGAGCACACAGCACCCTGAGTACTGAGCACCGAGCACCCCGAGCACTGAGCTCCCAGCACACTGAGTACTGAGCACCCAGCACCCTGAGCACTGAGCACCCAGCACCCTGAGCACTGAGCACCCAGCACACTGAGTACTGAGCACCCAGCACCCCGAGCACTGAGTACCCAGCACCCTGAGCACTGAGCACCCAGCACCCTGAGCACTGAGCACCCAGCACCCTGAGCACTGAGCACCCAGCACCCTGAGCACTGAGCACCCAGCACCCTGAGTACTGAGCACTGTGCACCCAGCACCAAGAGCACTGAGCACCCAGCACCCTGAGTACTGAGCACTGAGCACCCAGCACCCCAAGCACTGAGCACCCAGCACTCTGAGCACTGAGCACCCAGCACCCGAATACTGATCACCCAGCACCCTGAGTACTGAGCACGCAGCACCCTGAGTACTGAGCACCCAGCACCCCGAGCACTGAGCACCCAGCGCCCCGAGCACTGAGCACCCAGCACCCTGAGCACTGAGCACCCAGCACCCTGAGCACTGAGCACCCAGCACCCTGAGCACTGCGCAACCAGCACCCTGAGTACTGAGCACCCAGCACCCTGAGCACTGAGCACCCAGCACCCTGAGCACTGAGCACCCAGCACCCTGAGCACTGAGCACCCAGCACCCTGATTAGTGAGCACCCAACGTACTGAGCACCGAGCACCCCGAGTACTGAGCACCCAGCACCCCGAGCACTGAGCACCCAGCACCCCGAACACTGAGCACCTAGCACCCTGAGTAATGAGCACTCAGCACCCTGAGTACTGAGCACCCAACACCCCAAGCACTGAGCACCCTGAGTACTGAGCACCCAGCACCCCAAGCACTGAGCACCCTGAGTACTGAGCACCCAACACCCTGAGTACTGCGCACCCAGCACCCCAAGCACTGAGCACCCTGAGTACTGAGCACCCAGTACCCTGAGCACTGAACACACAGCACCCTGAGTACTGAGCACCCCGAGCACTGAGCACCCAGCATACTGAGTACTGAGCACCCAGCACCCTGAGTACTGAGCACCCAGCACCCTGAGCACTGAGCACCCAGCACCCTGAGTACTGAGCATCAAGCACCCCGAGCACTGAGCACCCAGCACCCTGAGTACTGAGCACTGAGCACCCAGGACCCCGAGCACTGAGCACCCAGCACCCTGTGTACTGAGCACGGAGTACCCAGCACCCCGAGCACTGTGCACCCAGCATCCTGAGCAATGATCACCCTGAGTACTGAGCACCCAGCAACTTGAGCACTGAGCACCGAGCACCCCGAGCACTGAGCACCCAGCACCCCGAGCACTGAACACCCAGCACCCTGAGAACTGAGCACCCAGCACCCTGAGTACTGAGCACCCAGCACCCTGAGTACTGAGCACCCAGCACCCTGAGCACTGAGCACCCAGCACCCTGAGCACTGAGCACCCAGAACCCTGAGTACTGAGCACCCAGCACCCCGAGTACTAAGCACCGAGCACCCTGAGCACTGAGCACCCAGCACCCTGAGCACTGAGCACCCAGCACCCTGAGTACTGAGCACCCAGCACCCCGAGCACTGAGCACCCAGCACCCTGAGTACTGAGCACCCCGCACCCTGAGCACTGAGCACCGAGCACCCTGAGCACTGAGCACCAGGGCCCCGAGCACTGAGCCCCCAGCACCCCGAGCCCTGAGCACCCAGCACCCCGAACACTGAGCACCTAGCACCCTGAGTAATGAGCACCCAGCACCCTGAGTACTGAGCACCCAGCACCATGAGCACTGAGCACCCAGCACCCTGAGTACTGAGCACCCAACACCCCAAGCACTGAGCACCCTGAGTACTGAGCACCCAGCACCCCAAGCACTGAGCACCCTGAGTACTGAGCACCCAACACCCTGAGTACTGCGCACCCAGCACCCCAAGCACTGAGCACCCTGAGTACTGAGCACCCAGTACCCTGAGCACTGAACACACAGCACCCTGAGTACTGAGCACCCCGAGCACTGAGCACCCAGCATACTGAGTACTGAGCACCCAGCACCCTGAGTACTGAGCACCCAGCACCCTGAGCACTGAGCACCCAGCACCCTGAGTACTGAGCATCAAGCACCCCGAGCACTGAGCACCCTGAGTACTGAGCACCCAGTACCCTGAGCACTGAACACACAGCACCCTGAGTACTGAGCACCCCGAGCACTGAGCACCCAGGATACTGAGTACTGAGCACCCAGCACCCTGAGTACTGAGCACCCAGCACCCTGAGCACTGAGCACCCAGCACCCTGAGTACTGAGCATCAAGCACCCCGAGCACTGAGCACCCAGCACCCTGAGTACTGAGCACTGAGCACCCAGCACCCCGAGCACTGAGCACCCAGCACCCTGTGTACTGAGCACTGAGCACCCAGCACCCTGAGTACTGAGCATCAAGCACCCCGAGCACTGAGCACCCAGCACCCTGAGTACTGAGCACTGACCACCCAGCACCCCGAGCACTGAGCACCCAGCACCCTGAGTACTGAGCACTGAGCACCCAGCACCCCAAGCACTGAGCACAGAGCACCCCGAGCACTGTGCACCCAGCACCCTGAGAACTGAGCACCCAGCACCCTGAGTACTGAGCACCCAGCATCCTGAGCACTGAGTACTGAGCACCCCGAGCACTGACCACCCATCACCCTGAGTACTGAGCACCCAGCATCCTGAGCACTGAGTACTGAGCACCCAGCACCCTGAGCACCCAGCACCCTTGCACTGAGCACACAGCACCCGGAGTACTGAGCACGCAGCACCCTGAGTACTGAGCACCCAGCACCCCTAGAACTGAGCACCCAGCACCCTGAGCACTGAGCACCCAGGACCCTGAGTACTGAGCACCCAGCACCCCGAGCACTGAGCACCCAGCACCCTGAGTACTGAGCACCGAGCACCCCGAGCACTGAGCACCAAGCACCCCGAGCACTGAGCACCCAGCACCCTGAGTACTGAGCACCGAGCACCCCGAGCACTGAGCACCCAGCACCCTGAGTACTGAGCACCGAGCACCCGGAGCACTGTGCACCCAGCACCCTGAGAACTGAGCACGCAGCACGCTGAGTACTGTGCACCCAGCACCCCGAGCACTTAGCACCCAGCACCCTGAGTACTGAGCTCCCAGCACCCTGAGCACTGAGCACCCAGCACCCCGAGCACTGAGCACCCAGCACTCTGAGTACTGAGAACCGAGCACCCCGAGCACTGAGCACCCAGCACCCTAGTACTGTGCACCCAGCACCCCGAGCACTGAGTACCCAGCACCCTGTGTACTGAGCACCGAGCACCCCGAGCACTGAGAACCCAGCACCCTGAGTACTGAGCACCCAGCACCCTGAGATTGAGCACCCAGCACCCCGAGCACTGAGCACCCAGCACCCTGAGTACTGAGCACCCAGCACCCTGAGTACTGAGCACTGAGCACCAAGCCCCCTGAGCACTGAGCACTGAGGACCCAGCACCCTGAGCACTGAGCACCCAGCACCCTGAGTACTGAACACACAGCACCCTGAGCACTGAGCACTGAGCACCCAGCACCCTGAGCACTGAGCACTGGGCACCCAGCACCCTGAGCACTGAGCACCCAGCACCCCGAGCACTGAGCACCCAGCACCCTGAGTACTGAGCACCCAGCACCCTGAGCACTGAGCACCCAGCACCCTGAGCACTGAGCACCCAGCACACTGAGTACTGAGCCCCCAGCACCCTGAGTACTGAACACCCAGCATCCTGAGCACTGAGCACTCAGCACCCACCACCCTGAGGACTGAGCACTGAGCACCCAGCACCCTGAGCACTGAGCACCGAGCACCCCGAGCACTGAGCACCCAGCACCCTGAGCACCCAGCACCCTGAGCACTGAGCACCCTGAGCACTGAGCACTGAGCACCCAGCACCCTGAGTACTGAGCACCCAGCACCCTGAGTACTGAGCACCCAGCACCCTGAGCACTGAGCACTGAGCACCCAGCACCCTGAGCACTGAGCACCCAGCACCCCGAGCACTGAGCACCCAGCACCCTGAGCAGCCAGCACCCTGAGCACTGAGCACCCTGAGCACTGAGCACTGAGCACCCAGCCCCCTGAGTACTTAGCACCCAACACTCTGAGCCCTGAGCACCCAGCACGCTGAGTACTGAGCACTGAGCACCCAGCACCCTGAGTACTGTGCACCCAGCACCCCGAGCACTGAGCACCCAGCACCCTGTGTACTGAGCACCGAGCACCCCGAGCACTGAGCACCCAGCACCCTGAGTACTGAGCACCCAGCACCCCGAGATTGAGCACCCAGCACCCTGAGCACTGAGCACCCAGCACCATGAGCACTGAGCACCCAGCACCCTGAGTACTGAGCACCCAGCACCCCGAGCACTGAGCACCCAGCACCCTGAGTACTGAGCACCCTGAGTACTGAGCACCCAGCACCCTGAGTACTGAGCACCCTGCACCCCGAGCACTGAGCTCCCTGAGTACTGAGCACCCAGCACCCTGAGTACTGAGCACCCAGCACCCTGAGTACTGAGCACTGAGCACCCAGCCCCCTGAGCACTGAGCACTGAGGAACCAGCACCCTGAGCACTGAGCACCCAGCACCCTGAGTACTGAACACCCAACACCCTGAGCACTGAGCACTGAGCACCCAGCACCCTGAGCACTGATCACAGGGGACCCAGCACCCTGAGCACTGAGCACCCAGCATCCCGAGCACTGAGCACCCAGCACCCTGAGTACTGAGCACCCAGCTCCCTGAGCACTGAGCACCCAGCACCCTGAGCACTGAGCACCCCGCACACTGAGTACTGAGCACCCAGCACCCTGAGTACTGAACACCCAGCACCCTGAGCACTGAGCACTGAGCACCCACCACCCTGAGCACTGAGCACTGAGCACCCAGCTCCCTGAGCACTGAGCAACGAGCACCCCGAGCACTGAGCACCCAGCACCATGAGCACCCAGCACCCTGAGCACTGAGCACCCTGAGCACTGAGCACTGAGCACCCAGCAACCTGAGTACTGAGCACCCAGCACCCTGAGCACTGAGCACCCAGCACCCTGAGTACTGAGCACCCAACACCCCAAGCACTGAGCACCCTGAGTACTGAGCACCCAGCACCCCAAGCACTGAGCACCCTGAGTACTGAGCACCCAACACCCTGAGTACTGCGCACCCAGCACCCCAAGCACTGAGCACCCTGAGTACTGAGCACCCAGTACCCTGAGCACTGAACACACAGCACCCTGAGAAATGAGCACCCAGCACTCCGAGCACAGAGCACCCAGCACCCAGAGCACTGAGCACTGACCACCCTGAGTACTGAGCACCCAGCACCCCGAGCACTGTGCACCGAGCACCCTGAGCACTGAGCAGCCAGCACCCTGAGTACTAAGCACCCAGCACCCTAAGTACTAAGCACCCAGCACCCTGAGTACTGAGCACACAGCACCCTGAGTACTGAGCACCGAGCACCCCGAGCACTGAGCTCCCAGCACACTGAGTACTGAGCACCCAGCACCCTGAGCACTGAGCACCCAGCACCCTGAGCACTGAGCACCCAGCACCCTGAGTACTGAGCACCCAGCACCCCGAGCACTGAGTACCCAGCACCCTGAGCACTGAGCACCCAGCACCCTGAGCACTGAGCACCCAGCACCCTGAGCACTGAGCACCCAGCACCCTGAGCACTGAGCACCCAGCACCCTGAGTACTGAGCACTGTGCACCCAGCACCAAGAGCACTGAGCACCCAGCACCCTGAGTACTGAGCACTGAGCACCCAGCACCCCAAGCACTGAGCACCCAGCACTCTGAGCACTGAGCACCCAGCACCCGAATACTGATCACCCAGCACCCTGAGTACTGAGCACGCAGCACCCTGAATACTGAGCACCCAGCACCCCGAGCACTGAGCACCCAGCGCCCCGAGCACTGAGCACCCAGCACCCTGAGCACTGAGCACCCAGCACCCTGAGCACTGAGCACCCAGCACCCTGAGCACTGCGCAACCAGCACCCTGAGTACTGAGCACCCAGCACCCTGAGCACTGAGCACCCAGCACCCTGAGCACTGAGCACCCAGCACCCTGAGCACTGAGCACCCAGCACCCTGATTAGTGAGCACCCAACGTACTGAGCACCGAGCACCCCGAGTACTGAGCACCCAGCACCCCGAGCACTGAGCACCCAGCACCCCGAACACTGAGCACCTAGCACCCTGAGTAATGAGCACTCAGCACCCTGAGTACTGAGCACCCAACACCCCAAGCACTGAGCACCCTGAGTACTGAGCACCCAGCACCCCAAGCACTGAGCACCCTGAGTACTGAGCACCCAACACCCTGAGTACTGCGCACCCAGCACCCCAAGCACTGAGCACCCTGAGTACTGAGCACCCAGTACCCTGAGCACTGAACACACAGCACCCTGAGTACTGAGCACCCCGAGCACTGAGCACCCAGCATACTGAGTACTGAGCACCCAGCACCCTGAGTACTGAGCACCCAGCACCCTGAGCACTGAGCACCCAGCACCCTGAGTACTGAGCATCAAGCACCCCGAGCACTGAGCACCCAGCACCCTGAGTACTGAGCACTGAGCACCCAGGACCCCGAGCACTGAGCACCCAGCACCCTGTGTACTGAGCACGGAGTACCCAGCACCCCGAGCACTGTGCACCCAGCATCCTGAGCAATGATCACCCTGAGTACTGAGCACCCAGCAACTTGAGCACTGAGCACCGAGCACCCCGAGCACTGAGCACCCAGCACCCCGAGCACTGAACACCCAGCACCCTGAGAACTGAGCACCCAGCACCCTGAGTACTGAGCACCCAGCACCCTGAGTACTGAGCACCCAGCACCCTGAGCACTGAGCACCCAGCACCCTGAGCACTGAGCACCCAGAACCCTGAGTACTGAGCACCCAGCACCCCGAGTACTAAGCACCGAGCACCCTGAGCACTGAGCACCCAGCACCCTGAGCACTGAGCACCCAGCACCCTGAGTACTGAGCACCCAGCACCCCGAGCACTGAGCACCCAGCACCCTGAGTACTGAGCACCCCGCACCCTGAGCACTGAGCACCGAGCACCCTGAGCACTGAGCACCAGGGCCCCGAGCACTGAGCCCCCAGCACCCCGAGCCCTGAGCACCCAGCACCCCGAACACTGAGCACCTAGCACCCTGAGTAATGAGCACCCAGCACCCTGAGTACTGAGCACCCAGCACCATGAGCACTGAGCACCCAGCACCCTGAGTACTGAGCACCCAACACCCCAAGCACTGAGCACCCTGAGTACTGAGCACCCAGCACCCCAAGCACTGAGCACCCTGAGTACTGAGCACCCAACACCCTGAGTACTGCGCACCCAGCACCCCAAGCACTGAGCACCCTGAGTACTGAGCACCCAGTACCCTGAGCACTGAACACACAGCACCCTGAGTACTGAGCACCCCGAGCACTGAGCACCCAGCATACTGAGTACTGAGCACCCAGCACCCTGAGTACTGAGCACCCAGCACCCTGAGCACTGAGCACCCAGCACCCTGAGTACTGAGCATCAAGCACCCCGAGCACTGAGCACCCTGAGTACTGAGCACCCAGTACCCTGAGCACTGAACACACAGCACCCTGAGTACTGAGCACCCCGAGCACTGAGCACCCAGGATACTGAGTACTGAGCACCCAGCACCCTGAGTACTGAGCACCCAGCACCCTGAGCACTGAGCACCCAGCACCCTGAGTACTGAGCATCAAGCACCCCGAGCACTGAGCACCCAGCACCCTGAGTACTGAGCACTGAGCACCCAGCACCCCGAGCACTGAGCACCCAGCACCCTGTGTACTGAGCACTGAGCACCCAGCACCCTGAGTACTGAGCATCAAGCACCCCGAGCACTGAGCACCCAGCACCCTGAGTACTGAGCACTGACCACCCAGCACCCCGAGCACTGAGCACCCAGCACCCTGAGTACTGAGCACTGAGCACCCAGCACCCCAAGCACTGAGCACAGAGCACCCCGAGCACTGTGCACCCAGCACCCTGAGAACTGAGCACCCAGCACCCTGAGTACTGAGCACCCAGCATCCTGAGCACTGAGTACTGAGCACCCCGAGCACTGACCACCCATCACCCTGAGTACTGAGCACCCAGCATCCTGAGCACTGAGTACTGAGCACCCAGCACCCTGAGCACCCAGCACCCTTGCACTGAGCACACAGCACCCGGAGTACTGAGCACGCAGCACCCTGAGTACTGAGCACCCAGCACCCCTAGAACTGAGCACCCAGCACCCTGAGCACTGAGCACCCAGGACCCTGAGTACTGAGCACCCAGCACCCCGAGCACTGAGCACCCAGCACCCTGAGTACTGAGCACCGAGCACCCCGAGCACTGAGCACCAAGCACCCCGAGCACTGAGCACCCAGCACCCTGAGTACTGAGCACCGAGCACCCCGAGCACTGAGCACCCAGCACCCTGAGTACTGAGCACCGAGCACCCGGAGCACTGTGCACCCAGCACCCTGAGAACTGAGCACGCAGCACGCTGAGTACTGTGCACCCAGCACCCCGAGCACTTAGCACCCAGCACCCTGAGTACTGAGCTCCCAGCACCCTGAGCACTGAGCACCCAGCACCCCGAGCACTGAGCACCCAGCACTCTGAGTACTGAGAACCGAGCACCCCGAGCACTGAGCACCCAGCACCCTAGTACTGTGCACCCAGCACCCCGAGCACTGAGTACCCAGCACCCTGTGTACTGAGCACCGAGCACCCCGAGCACTGAGAACCCAGCACCCTGAGTACTGAGCACCCAGCACCCTGAGATTGAGCACCCAGCACCCCGAGCACTGAGCACCCAGCACCCTGAGTACTGAGCACCCAGCACCCTGAGTACTGAGCACTGAGCACCAAGCCCCCTGAGCACTGAGCACTGAGGACCCAGCACCCTGAGCACTGAGCACCCAGCACCCTGAGTACTGAACACACAGCACCCTGAGCACTGAGCACTGAGCACCCAGCACCCTGAGCAC
Organism: Microtus oregoni; assembly: GCF_018167655.1. Lineage (NCBI taxonomy): Eukaryota > Metazoa > Chordata > Mammalia > Rodentia > Cricetidae > Microtus > Microtus oregoni. The sequence goes on along the minus strand of NW_024543811.1, from coordinate 8,409,271 downwards.
TGAGCACTGGGCACCCAGCACCCTGAGCACTGAGCACCCAGCACCCCGAGCACTGAGCACCCAGCACCCTGAGTACTGAGCACCCAGCACCCTGAGCACTGAGCACCCAGCACCCTGAGCACTGAGCACCCAGCACACTGAGTACTGAGCCCCCAGCACCCTGAGTACTGAACACCCAGCATCCTGAGCACTGAGCACTCAGCACCCACCACCCTGAGGACTGAGCACTGAGCACCCAGCACCCTGAGCACTGAGCACCGAGCACCCCGAGCACTGAGCACCCAGCACCCTGAGCACCCAGCACCCTGAGCACTGAGCACCCTGAGCACTGAGCACTGAGCACCCAGCACCCTGAGTACTGAGCACCCAGCACCCTGAGTACTGAGCACCCAGCACCCTGAGCACTGAGCACTGAGCACCCAGCACCCTGAGCACTGAGCACCCAGCACCCCGAGCACTGAGCACCCAGCACCCTGAGCAGCCAGCACCCTGAGCACTGAGCACCCTGAGCACTGAGCACTGAGCACCCAGCCCCCTGAGTACTTAGCACCCAACACTCTGAGCCCTGAGCACCCAGCACGCTGAGTACTGAGCACTGAGCACCCAGCACCCTGAGTACTGTGCACCCAGCACCCCGAGCACTGAGCACCCAGCACCCTGTGTACTGAGCACCGAGCACCCCGAGCACTGAGCACCCAGCACCCTGAGTACTGAGCACCCAGCACCCCGAGATTGAGCACCCAGCACCCTGAGCACTGAGCACCCAGCACCATGAGCACTGAGCACCCAGCACCCTGAGTACTGAGCACCCAGCACCCCGAGCACTGAGCACCCAGCACCCTGAGTACTGAGCACCCTGAGTACTGAGCACCCAGCACCCTGAGTACTGAGCACCCTGCACCCCGAGCACTGAGCTCCCTGAGTACTGAGCACCCAGCACCCTGAGTACTGAGCACCCAGCACCCTGAGTACTGAGCACTGAGCACCCAGCCCCCTGAGCACTGAGCACTGAGGAACCAGCACCCTGAGCACTGAGCACCCAGCACCCTGAGTACTGAACACCCAACACCCTGAGCACTGAGCACTGAGCACCCAGCACCCTGAGCACTGATCACAGGGGACCCAGCACCCTGAGCACTGAGCACCCAGCATCCCGAGCACTGAGCACCCAGCACCCTGAGTACTGAGCACCCAGCTCCCTGAGCACTGAGCACCCAGCACCCTGAGCACTGAGCACCCCGCACACTGAGTACTGAGCACCCAGCACCCTGAGTACTGAACACCCAGCACCCTGAGCACTGAGCACTGAGCACCCACCACCCTGAGCACTGAGCACTGAGCACCCAGCTCCCTGAGCACTGAGCAACGAGCACCCCGAGCACTGAGCACCCAGCACCATGAGCACCCAGCACCCTGAGCACTGAGCACCCTGAGCACTGAGCACTGAGCACCCAGCAACCTGAGTACTGAGCACCCAACACTCTGAGCACTGAGCACCCAGCACGCTGAGTACTGAGCACTGAGCACCCAGCACCCTGAGTACTGAGCAGCCAGCAGCCCCGAGAACTGAGCACCCAGCACCCTGTGTACTGAGCACCGAGCACCCCGAGCACTGAGCACCCAGCACCCTGAGTACTGAGCACCCAGCACCCTGAGAATGAGCACCCAGCACCCCGAGCACTGAGCACCCAGCACCCTGAACACTGAGCACCCAGCACCCTGAGTACTGAGCACCCAGCACCCCGAGCACTGAGCACCCAGCACCCTGAGTACTTAGCACCCTGAGTACTGAGCACCCAGCACCCTGAGTACTGAGCACCCAGCAACCTGAGTACTGAGCACTGAGCACCCAGAGAACTGAGCACCCAGCACCCCGAGCACTGAGCACCCAGCACCCTGAGTACTGAGCACTCAGCGTCCTGAGCACTGAGTACTGAGCACCCCGAGCACTGAGCACCCAGCACCCTGAGCACTGAGCACCCAGCACCCCTTGCACTGAGCACCCAGCAGCCAGAGTACTGAGCACGCAGCACCCTGAGTACTGAGCACCCAGCACCCCGAGCACTGAGCCTCCAGCACCCTGAGTACTGAGCACCCAGCACCCTGAGTACTGAGCACTGAGCACACAGCCCCCAGAGCACTGAGCACTGAGGACCCAGCACCCTGAGCACTGAGCACCCAGCACCCTGAGTACTGAACACCCAGCACCCTGAGCACTGAGCACTGAGCACCCAGCACCCTGAGCACTGAGCACTGGGCACCCAGCACCCTGAGCACTGAGCACCCAGCAGCCTGAGCACTGAGCACCCAGCACACTGAGTACTGAGCACCCAGCACCCTGAGTACTGAACACCCAGCACCCTGAGCACTGAGCACTGAGCACCCAGCACCCTGAGCACTGAGCACTGAGCACCCAGCACCCTGAGCACTGAGCACCCTGAGCACTGAGCACTGAGCACCCAGCACCCTGAGTACTGAGCACCCAACACTCTGAGCACTGAGCACCCAGCACGCTGAGTACTGAGCACTGAGCACCCAGCACCCTGAGTACTGACTACCCAGCACCCTGATCATTGAGCACCGAGCACCCTGAGCACTGAGCACCCAGCACCCTGAGGACTGAGCACGAAGCACCCCGAGCACTGACCACCCAGCACCCTGAGCACTGAGCTCCCTGAGTACTGAGCACTGAGCACCCTGAGTACTGAGCACTGAGCACCCTGAGTACTGAGCACCCAGCACACTGAGTACTGAGCACCGAGCACCCCGAGTACTGAACACCCAGCACCCCGAGCACTGAGCACCGAGCACCCCGAGCACTGAGCACCCAGCAACCAGAACACTGAGCACCCAGCACCCCGAGCACTGAGCACCCAGCACGCCGAGCACTGAGCAACCAGCACCCCGACCACTGAGCACCCAGCACCCCGAGCACTGAGCACCCAGCACCCCGAGCACTGAGCACCCAGCACCCTGATTATTGAGCACCCAGCACCCTGAGTACTGAGCACCCAGCACCCTGAGCACTGAGCACCCAGCACCCTGAGTACTGAGCACCCAGCACCCCAAGCACTGAGCACCCTGTGTACTGAGCACCCAGCACCCCAAGCACTGAGCACCCTGAGTACTGAGCACCCAGCACGCTGATTAATGAGCACCCAGCACCCCGAGCACTGAGCACCCTGAGTACTGAGCACCGAGCACACTGAGTACTGAGCACCCAGCACCCTGAGTACTGAGCACCCAGCGTACTGAGCACCGAGCACCCAGCACCCTGAGTACTGAGCACCCAGCACCCTGAGCACTGAGCACCCAGCACCCTGAGTACTGAGCACCGAGCACCCTGAGTACTGAGCACCCAGCACCCTGAGCACTGAGCAGCCAGCACCCCGAGCACTGAGCACCCAGCACCGCGAGCACTGAGCACCCAGGACCCTGAGCACCGAACACCCTGAGTATTAAGCACCGAGCACCATGAGCACTGAGAACCCAGCACCCTGTGCACTGAGCACCCAGCACCCGAGTACTGAGAACCTAGCACCCGAGTACTGAGCACCCAGCACCCTGAGTACTGAGCACCCAGCACCCTGAGTACTGAGCACCCAGCACCCCGAGTACTGAGCCGCCAGCACCCTGAGTACTGAGCACTGAGCACCCTGAGTACTGGGCACCCAGCACCCTGAGTACTGAGCACCCAGCACCCTGAGCAATGAGCACCCTGAGTACTGAGCACCCAGCACCCTGAGCACTGAGCACCGAGCACCCCGAGCACTGAGCACCCAGCACCCGGAGTACTAAGCACCCAGCACCCTGAGTACTAAGCACCGAGCACCCTGAGTACTGAGCACCCAGTACCCTGAGCACTGAACACACAGCACCCTGAGTACTGAGCACCCCGAGCACTGAGCACCCAGCACCCTGAGCACTGAGGACCCAGCCCCCTGAGTACTGAGCACCCAGCACCCTGAGCACTGAGCACCCAGCACCCTGAGTACTGAGCACCCAGCACCCTGAGCACTGAGCACCCAGCAGCCTGAGTACTGAGCATCCAGCACCCCGAGCACTGAGCACCCAGCACCCTGAGTACTGAGCACTGAGCACCCAGCACCCCGAGAACTGAGCACCCCGAGCACTGAGCACAGAGCACCCCGAGCACTCAGCATCCAAGCACCGCGTGCTGAGCACTGAGCACCCTGAGCACTGAGCACTCAGCACCCTGAGTACTGAGCACCCAGCACCCTGAGCACTGAGGACCGAGCACACTAAGTACTAAGCACACAGCACCCTGAGTTCTGAGCACCCAGCACCCTGAGCACTGAGCACCCAGCACGCTGAGTACTGAGCACTGAGCACCCTGAGTACTGAGCACTGAGCACCCAGCACCCCGAGCACTGAGCACTCAGCACCCTGTGTACTGAGCACTGAGTACCCAGTACCCCGAGCACTGAGACCCAGCACCCTGAGCACTGAGCACCCAGCACCCCGAGTACTGAGCACCCAGCACCCCGAGCACTGAGCACCGAGCACCCTGAGTACTGATCACCCAGCACCCCAAGCACTGAGCACCCAGCACCCCGAACACTGAGCACCCAGCACCCCGAGCACTGAGCACAGAGCACCCCGAGCACTGTGCACCCAGCACCCTGACAACTGAGCACCCAGCACCCTGAGTACTGAGCACCCAGCATCCTGAGCACTGAGTACTGAGCACCCCGAGCACTGACCACCCAGCACCCTGAGTACTGAGCACCCAGCATCCTGAGTACTGAGCATCAAGCACCCCGAGCACTGAGCACCCAGCACCCTGAGTACTGAGCACTGAGCACCCAGCACCCCGAGCACTGAGCACCCAGCACCCTGTGTACTGAGCACTGAGCACCCAGCACCCTGAGTACTGAGCATCAAGCACCCCGAGCACTGAGCACCCAGCACCCTGAGTACTGAGCACTGACCACCCAGCACCCCGAGCACTGAGCACCCAGCACCCTGAGTACTGAGCACTGAGCACCCAGCACCCCAAGCACTGAGCACAGAGCACCCCGAGCACTGTGCACCCAGCACCCTGAGAACTGAGCACCCAGCACCCTGAGTACTGAGCACCCAGCATCCTGAGCACTGAGTACTGAGCACCCCGAGCACTGACCACCCATCACCCTGAGTACTGAGCACCCAGCATCCTGAGCACTGAGTACTGAGCACCCAGCACCCTGAGCACCCAGCACCCTTGCACTGAGCACACAGCACCCGGAGTACTGAGCACGCAGCACCCTGAGTACTGAGCACCCAGCACCCCTAGAACTGAGCACCCAGCACCCTGAGCACTGAGCACCCAGGACCCTGAGTACTGAGCACCCAGCACCCCGAGCACTGAGCACCCAGCACCCTGAGTACTGAGCACCGAGCACCCCGAGCACTGAGCACCAAGCACCCCGAGCACTGAGCACCCAGCACCCTGAGTACTGAGCACCGAGCACCCCGAGCACTGAGCACCCAGCACCCTGAGTACTGAGCACCGAGCACCCGGAGCACTGTGCACCCAGCACCCTGAGAACTGAGCACGCAGCACGCTGAGTACTGTGCACCCAGCACCCCGAGCACTTAGCACCCAGCACCCTGAGTACTGAGCTCCCAGCACCCTGAGCACTGAGCACCCAGCACCCCGAGCACTGAGCACCCAGCACTCTGAGTACTGAGAACCGAGCACCCCGAGCACTGAGCACCCAGCACCCTAGTACTGTGCACCCAGCACCCCGAGCACTGAGTACCCAGCACCCTGTGTACTGAGCACCGAGCACCCCGAGCACTGAGAACCCAGCACCCTGAGTACTGAGCACCCAGCACCCTGAGATTGAGCACCCAGCACCCCGAGCACTGAGCACCCAGCACCCTGAGTACTGAGCACCCAGCACCCTGAGTACTGAGCACTGAGCACCAAGCCCCCTGAGCACTGAGCACTGAGGACCCAGCACCCTGAGCACTGAGCACCCAGCACCCTGAGTATTGAACACACAGCACCCTGAGCACTGAGCACTGAGCACCCAGCACCCTGAGCACTGAGCACTGGGCACCCAGCACCCTGAGCACTGAGCACCCAGCACCCCGAGCACTGAGCACCCAGCACCCTGAGTACTGAGCACCCAGCACCCTGAGCACTGAGCACCCAGCACCCTGAGCACTGAGCACCCAGCACACTGAGTACTGAGCCCCCAGCACCCTGAGTACTGAACACCCAGCATCCTGAGCACTGAGCACTCAGCACCCACCACCCTGAGGACTGAGCACTGAGCACCCAGCACCCTGAGCACTGAGCACCGAGCACCCCGAGCACTGAGCACCCAGCACCCTGAGCACCCAGCACCCTGAGCACTGAGCACCCTGAGCACTGAGCACTGAGCACCCAGCACCCTGAGTACTGAGCACCCAGCACCCTGAGTACTGAGCACCCAGCACCCTGAGCACTGAGCACTGAGCACCCAGCACCCTGAGCACTGAGCACCCAGCACCCCGAGCACTGAGCACCCAGCACCCTGAGCAGCCAGCACCCTGAGCACTGAGCACCCTGAGCACTGAGCACTGAGCACCCAGCCCCCTGAGTACTTAGCACCCAACACTCTGAGCCCTGAGCACCCAGCACGCTGAGTACTGAGCACTGAGCACCCAGCACCCTGAGTACTGTGCACCCAGCACCCCGAGCACTGAGCACCCAGCACCCTGTGTACTGAGCACCGAGCACCCCGAGCACTGAGCACCCAGCACCCTGAGTACTGAGCACCCAGCACCCCGAGATTGAGCACCCAGCACCCTGAGCACTGAGCACCCAGCACCATGAGCACTGAGCACCCAGCACCCTGAGTACTGAGCACCCAGCACCCCGAGCACTGAGCACCCAGCACCCTGAGTACTGAGCACCCTGAGTACTGAGCACCCAGCACCCTGAGTACTGAGCACCCTGCACCCCGAGCACTGAGCTCCCTGAGTACTGAGCACCCAGCACCCTGAGTACTGAGCACCCAGCACCCTGAGTACTGAGCACTGAGCACCCAGCCCCCTGAGCACTGAGCACTGAGGAACCAGCACCCTGAGCACTGAGCACCCAGCACCCTGAGTACTGAACACCCAACACCCTGAGCACTGAGCACTGAGCACCCAGCACCCTGAGCACTGATCACAGGGGACCCAGCACCCTGAGCACTGAGCACCCAGCATCCCGAGCACTGAGCACCCAGCACCCTGAGTACTGAGCACCCAGCTCCCTGAGCACTGAGCACCCAGCACCCTGAGCACTGAGCACCCCGCACACTGAGTACTGAGCACCCAGCACCCTGAGTACTGAACACCCAGCACCCTGAGCACTGAGCACTGAGCACCCACCACCCTGAGCACTGAGCACTGAGCACCCAGCTCCCTGAGCACTGAGCAACGAGCACCCCGAGCACTGAGCACCCAGCACCATGAGCACCCAGCACCCTGAGCACTGAGCACCCTGAGCACTGAGCACTGAGCACCCAGCAACCTGAGTACTGAGCACCCAACACTCTGAGCACTGAGCACCCAGCACGCTGAGTACTGAGCACTGAGCACCCAGCACCCTGAGTACTGAGCAGCCAGCAGCCCCGAGAACTGAGCACCCAGCACCCTGTGTACTGAGCACCGAGCACCCCGAGCACTGAGCACCCAGCACCCTGAGTACTGAGCACCCAGCACCCTGAGAATGAGCACCCAGCACCCCGAGCACTGAGCACCCAGCACCCTGAACACTGAGCACCCAGCACCCTGAGTACTGAGCACCCAGCACCCCGAGCACTGAGCACCCAGCACCCTGAGTACTTAGCACCCTGAGTACTGAGCACCCAGCACCCTGAGTACTGAGCACCCAGCACCCCGAGCACTGAGCTCCCTGAGTACTGAGCACCCAGCACCCTGAGTACTGAGCACCCAGCAACCTGAGTACTGAGCACTGAGCACCCAGAGAACTGAGCACCCAGCACCCCGAGCACTGAGCACCCAGCACCCTGAGTACTGAGCACTCAGCGTCCTGAGCACTGAGTACTGAGCACCCCGAGCACTGAGCACCCAGCACCCTGAGCACTGAGCACCCAGCACCCCTTGCACTGAGCACCCAGCAGCCAGAGTACTGAGCACGCAGCACCCTGAGTACTGAGCACCCAGCACCCTGAGCACTGAGCCTCCAGCACCCTGAGTACTGAGCACCCAGCACCCTGAGTACTGAGCACTGAGCACCCAGCCCCCAGAGCACTGAGCACTGAGGACCCAGCACCCTGAGCACTGAGCACCCAGCACCCTGAGTACTGAACACCCAGCACCCTGAGCACTGAGCACTGAGCACCCAGCACCCTGAGCACTGAGCACTGGGCACCCAGCACCCTGAGCACTGAGCACCCAGCAGCCTGAGCACTGAGCACCCAGCACACTGAGTACTGAGCACCCAGCACCCTGAGTACTGAACACCCAGCACCCTGAGCACTGAGCACTGAGCACCCAGCACCCTGAGCACTGAGCACTGAGCACCCAGCACCCTGAGCACTGAGCACCCTGAGCACTGAGCACTGAGCACCCAGCACCCTGAGTACTGAGCACCCAACACTCTGAGCACTGAGCACCCAGCACGCTGAGTACTGAGCACTGAGCACCCAGCACCCTGAGTACTGACTACCCAGCACCCTGATCATTGAGCACCGAGCACCCTGAGCACTGAGCACCCAGCACCCTGAGGACTGAGCACGAAGCACCCCGAGCACTGACCACCCAGCACCCTGAGCACTGAGCTCCCTGAGTACTGAGCACTGAGCACCCTGAGTACTGAGCACTGAGCACCCTGAGTACTGAGCACCCAGCACACTGAGTACTGAGCACCGAGCACCCCGAGTACTGAACACCCAGCACCCCGAGCACTGAGGACCGAGCACCCCGAGCACTGAGCACCCAGCAACCAGAACACTGAGCACCCAGCACCCCGAGCACTGAGCACCCAGCACGCCGAGCACTGAGCAACCAGCACCCCGACCACTGAGCACCCAGCACCCCGAGCACTGAGCACCCAGCACCCCGAGCACTGAGCACCCAGCACCCTGATTATTGAGCACCCAGCACCCTGAGTACTGAGCACCCAGCACCCTGAGCACTGAGCACCCAGCACCCTGAGTACTGAGCACCCAGCACCCCAAGCACTGAGCACCCTGTGTACTGAGCACCCAGCACCCCAAGCACTGAGCACCCTGAGTACTGAGCACCCAGCACCCTGATTAATGAGCACCCAGCACCCCGAGCACTGAGCACCCTGAGTACTGAGCACCGAGCACACTGAGTACTGAGCACCCAGCACCCTGAGTACTGAGCACCCAGCGTACTGAGCACCGAGCACCCAGCACCCTGAGTACTGAGCACCCAGCACCCTGAGCACTGAGCACCCAGCACCCTGAGTACTGAGCACCGAGCACCCTGAGTACTGAGCACCCAGCACCCTGAGCACTGAGCAGCCAGCACCCCGAGCACTGAGCACCCAGCACCGCGAGCACTGAGCACCCAGGACCCTGAGCACCGAACACCCTGAGTATTAAGCACCGAGCACCATGAGCACTGAGAACCCAGCACCCTGTGCACTGAGCACCCAGCACCCGAGTACTGAGAACCTAGCACCCGAGTACTGAGCACCCAGCACCCTGAGTACTGAGCACCCAGCACCCTGAGTACTGAGCACCCAGCACCCCGAGTACTGAGCCGCCAGCACCCTGAGTACTGAGCACTGAGCACCCTGAGTACTGGGCACCCAGCACCCTGAGTACTGAGCACCCAGCACCCTGAGCAATGAGCACCCTGAGTACTGAGCACCCAGCACCCTGAGCACTGAGCACCGAGCACCCCGAGCACTGAGCACCCAGCACCCGGAGTACTAAGCACCCAGCACCCTGAGTACTAAGCACCGAGCACCCTGAGTACTGAGCACCCAGTACCCTGAGCACTGAACACACAGCACCCTGAGTACTGAGCACCCCGAGCACTGAGCACCCAGCACCCTGAGCACTGAGGACCCAGCCCCCTGAGTACTGAGCACCCAGCACCCTGAGCACTGAGCACCCAGCACCCTGAGTACTGAGCACCCAGCACCCTGAGCACTGAGCACCCAGCAGCCTGAGTACTGAGCATCCAGCACCCCGAGCACTGAGCACCCAGCACCCTGAGTACTGAGCACTGAGCACCCAGCACCCCGAGAACTGAGCACCCCGAGCACTGAGCACAGAGCACCCCGAGCACTCAGCATCCAAGCACCGCGTGCTGAGCACTGAGGACCCTGAGCACTGAGCACTCAGCACCCTGAGTACTGAGCACCCAGCACCCTGAGCACTGAGGACCGAGCACACTAAGTACTAAGCACACAGCACCCTGAGTTCTGAGCACCCAGCACCCTGAGCACTGAGCACCCAGCACGCTGAGTACTGAGCACTGAGCACCCTGAGTACTGAGCACTGAGCACCCAGCACCCCGAGCACTGAGCACTCAGCACCCTGTGTACTGAGCACTGAGTACCCAGTACCCCGAGCACTGAGACCCAGCACCCTGAGCACTGAGCACCCAGCACCCCGAGTACTGAGCACCCAGCACCCCGAGCACTGAGCACCGAGCACCCTGAGTACTGATCACCCAGCACCCCAAGCACTGAGCACCCAGCACCCCGAACACTGAGCACCCAGCACCCCGAGCACTGAGCACAGAGCACCCCGAGCACTGTGCACCCAGCACCCTGACAACTGAGCACCCAGCACCCTGAGTACTGAGCACCCAGCATCCTGAGCACTGAGTACTGAGCACCCCGAGCACTGACCACCCAGCACCCTGAGTACTGAGCACCCAGCATCCTGAGCACTGAGTACTGAGCACCCAGCACCCTGATGACTGAGCACCCAGCACCCCTTGCACTGAGCACCCAGCACCCGGAGTACTGAGCACGCAGCACCCTGAGTACTGAGCACCCAGCACCCCTAGAACTGAGCACCCAGCACCCTGAGCACTGAGCACCCAGCACCCTGAGTACTGAGCACCGAGCACCCCGAGCACTGAGCACCCAGCACCCTGAGTACTGAGCACCGAGCACCCGGAGCACTGAGCACCGAGCACCCGGAGCACTGAGCACCCAGCACCCTGAGTACTGAGCACCCAGCACCCCGAGCACTGAGCACCCAGCACCCTGAGTACTGAGCACCGAGCACCCCGAGCACTGAGCACCCAGCACCCTGAGTACTGAGCACCGAGCACCCGGAGCACTGAGCACCGAGCACCCGGAGCACTGAGCACCCAGCACCCTGAGTACTAAGCACCCAGCACCCTGAGTACTAAGCACCCAGCACCCTGAGTACTGAGCGCACAGCACCCTGAGTACTGAGCACCCATCACCCTGAGTACTGAGCACCCAGCGTACTGAGCACCGAGCACCCCGAGCACTGAGCACCCAGCACCCTGAGTACTGAGCACCCAGCACCCTGAGCAATGAGCACCCAGCACCCTGAGTACTGAGCACCGAGCACCCTGAGTACTGAGCACCCAGCACCCTGAGTACTGAGTACCCAGATACCTGAGTACTGAGCACCCAGCGTACTGAGCACCGAGCACCCAGCACCCTGAGTATTGAGCACCCAGCACCCTGAGCACTGAGCACCCAGCACCCTGAGTACTGAGCACTGAGCACCCGGAGTACTGAGCACCGAAAACCCTGAGTACTGAGCACCCAGCTCCCTGAGCACTGAGCAACCAGCACCCTGAGCACTGAGCACCCAGCACCATGAGCACTGAGCACCCAGCACCCTGAGTACTGAGCACCGAGCACACCGAACACTGAGCACCCAGCACCCTGAGCACTGAGCACCCTTAGTACTGAGCACTGAGCACCCTGAGTACTGAGCACTGAGCACCCTGAGTACTGAGCACCCAGCACCCTGAGTACTGAGCACCCAGCACCCTGAGCAATGATCACCCTGAGTACTGAGCACCCAGCACCTTGAGCACTGAGCACTGAGCACCCCGAGCACTGAGCACCCACACCCGGAGTACTGAGCACCCAGCACCCTGAGTACTAAGCACCGAGCACCCTGAGTACTGAGCACCCAGCACCCTGAGCACTGAACAAACAGCACCCTGAGTACTGAGCACCCCGAGCACTGAGCACCCAGCACCCTGAGTACTGAGCACCGAGCACCCCGAGCACTGAGCACCCAGCACCCCGAGCACTGAGCACCCAGCACCCTGAGTACTGAGCACCCAGCACCCTGAGTACTGAGCACTGAGCACCCAGCACCCGGAGTACTGAGCACCCAGCACCCTGAGTACTAAGCACCGAGCACCCTGAGTACTGAGCACCCAGCACCCTGAGCACTGAGCACCCAGCACCCTGAGCACTGAGCACCCAGCACACTGAGCACTGAGCACCCAGCACCCTGAGTACTGAGCACTGAGCACCCAGCACCCCGAGCACTGAGCCCCCAGCACCCTGAGTACTGTGCACTGAGCACCCAGCACCCCAAGCACTGAGCACCCAGCACCCTGAGCACTGAGCACCCAGCACCCGAGTACTGAGCACCCAGCACCCTGAGTACTGAGCACCCAGCTCCCTGAGTACTGAGCACCCAGCACCCCGAGAACTGAGCACCCAGCACCCTGAGTACTGAGCACCCAGCACCCTGAGCACTGAGCACCCAGCACCCTGAGCACTGAGCACCCAGCACCCTGAGTACTGAGCACCCAGAACCCTGAGTACTAAGCACCGAGCACCCTGAGCACTGAGCACCCAGCACCCTGAGCACTGAGCACCCAGCACCCTGAGTACTGAGCACCCAGAACCCCGAGCACTGAGCACCCAGCACCCTGAGTACTGAGCACCCAGCACCCTGAGCACTGAGCACCGAGCACCCTGAGCACTGAGCACCCAGCACCCTGAGGACTGAGCACCCAGCACCCCGAGCACTGAGCACCCAGCACCCTGAGCACTGAGCACCCTGAGTACTGAGCACTGAGCACCCTGAGTACTGAGCACTGAGCACAATGAGTACTGAGCACAGAGCACACTGAGTACTGAGCACCCAGCACCCCGAGCACTGAGTACCCAGCACCCTGAGCACTGAGCACCCAGCACCCTGAGCACTGAGCACCCAGCACCCTGAGCACTGAGCACCCAGCACCCTGAGCACTGAGCACCCAGCACCCTGAGTACTGAGCACTGTGCACCCAGCACCAAGAGCACTGAGCACCCAGCACCCTGAGTACTGAGCACTGAGCACCCAGCAAGCCAAGCACTGAGCACCCAGCACTCTGAGCACTGAGCACCCAGCACCCTGAGTACTGAGCACGAAGCACCCTGAGTACTGAGCACCGAGCACCCCGAGCACTGAGCACCCAGCACCCTGAGCACTGAGCAACCAGCACACTGAGTACTGAGCTCCGAGCACCCCGAGCACTGAGTACCCAGCGCCCCGAGCACTGAGCACCCAGAACCCTGAGCACTGAGCACCCAGCACCCTGAGCACTGAGCACCCAGCACCCCGAGCACTGAGCACCCAGCACCCCGAGCACTGAGCACTGAGCACCCTGAGTACTGAGCACCCAGCACCCTGAGCAATGAGCACCCAGCACCCCGAGCACAGAGCACCCAGCACCCAGAGCACTGAGCACTGACCACCCTGAGTACTGAGCACCCAGCACCCCGAGCACTGAGCACCGAGCACCCTGAGCACTGAGCAGCCAGCACCCTGAGTACTAAGCACCCAGCAACCTGAGTACTAAGCACCCAGCACCCTGAGTACTGAGCACACAGCACCCTGAGTACTGAGCACCCAGCACCCTGAGTACTGAGCACCCAGCGTACTGAGCACCGAGCACCCCGAGCACTGAGCACCCAGCACCCTGAGTACTGAGCACCCAGCACCCTGAGCACTGAGCAACCAGCACCCTGAGCACTGAGTACACAGCACCCTGAGTACTGAGCACCCAGCACCCTGAGCACTGAGCACCCAGCACCCTGAGAATGAGCACCCAGCACCCCGAGCACTGAGCACCCAGCACCCTGAACACTGAGCACCCAGCACCCTGAGTACTGAGCACCCAGCACCCCGAGCACTGAGCACCCAGCACCCTGAGTACTTAGCACCCTGAGTACTGAGCACCCAGCACCCTGAGGACTGAGCACCCAGCAACCTGAATACTGAGCACTGAGCACCCAGAGAACTGAGCACACAGCACCCCGAGCACTGAGCACCCAGCACCCCGAGCACTGATCACCGAGCACACCGAGCACTGTGCACCCAGCACCCTGAGCACTGAGCACCCAGCACCCTGAGTACTGAGCACTCAGCGTCCTGAGCACTGAGTACTGAGCACCCCGAGCACTGAGCACCCAGCACCCTGAGCACTGAGCACCCAGCACCCCTTGCACTGAGCACCCAGCAGCCGCAGTACTGAGCACGCAGCACCCTGAGTACTGAGCACCCAGCACCCCGAGCACTGAGCCTCCAGCACCCTGAGTACTGAGCACCCAGCACCCTGAGTACTGAGCACTGAGCACCCAGCCCCCAGAGCACTGAGCACTGAGGACCCAGCACCCTGAGCACTGAGCACCCAGCACCCTGAGTACTGAACACCCAGCACCCTGAGCACTGAGCACTGAGCACCCAGCACCCTGAGCACTGAGCCCTGGGCACCCAGCACCCTGAGCACTGAGCACCCAGCAGCCTGAGCACTGAGCACCCAGCACACTGAGTACTGAGCACCCAGCACCCTGAGTACTGAACACCCAGCACCCTGAGCACTGAGCACTGAGCACCCAGCACCCTGAGCACTGAGCACTGAGCACCCAGCACCCTGAGCACTGAGCACCCTGAGCACTGAGCACTGAGCACCCAGCACCCTGAGTACTGAGCACCCAACACTCTGAGCACTGAGCACCCAGCACGCTGAGTACTGAGCACTGAGCACCCAGCACCCTGAGTACTGAGTACCCAGCACCCTGATCATTGAGCACCGAGCACCCTGAGCACTGAGCACCCAGCACCCTGAGGACTGAGCACGAAGCACCCCGAGCACTGACCACCCAGCACCCTGAGCACTGAGCTCCCTGAGTACTGAGCAATGAGCACCCTGAGTACTGAGCACTGAGCACCCTGAGTACTGAACACCCAGCACACTGAGTACTGAGCACCGAGCACCCCGAGTACTGAGCACCCAGCACCCCGAGCACTGAGCACCGAGCACCCCGAGCACTGAGCACCCAGCAACCAGAACACTGAGCACCCAGCACCCCGAGCACTGAGCACCCAGCACCCCGAGCACTGAGCAACCAGCACCCCGACCACTGAGCACCCAGCACCCCGAGCACTGAGCACCCAGCACCCCGAGCACTGAGCACCCAGCACCCTGATTATTGAGCACCCAGCACCCTGAGTACTGAGCACCCAGCACCCTGAGCACTGAGCACCCAGCACCCTGAGTACTGAGCACCCAGCACCCCAAGCACTGAGCACCCTGTGTACTGAGCACCCAGCACCCGAAGCACTGAGCACCCTGAGTACTGAGCACCCAGCACCCTGATTAATGAGCACCCAGCACCCCGAGCACTGAGCACCCAGCACCCTGAGTACTGAGCACCGAGCACACTGAGTACTGAGCACCCAGCACCCTGAGTACTGAGCACCCATCGTACTGAGCACCGAGCACCCAGCACCCTGAGTACTGAGCACCCAGCACCCTGAGCACTGAGCACCGAGCACCCCGAGCAATGAGCACCCAGCACCCAGAGTACTGAGCACCCAGCACCCTGAGCACTGAGCACCCAGCACCCTGAGCACTGAGCACCCAGCACACTGAGCACTGAGCACCCAGCACCCTGAGTACTGAGCACTGAGCACCCAGCACCCCGAGCACTGAGCCCCCAGCACCCTGAGTACTGTGCACTGAGCACCCAGCACCCCAAGCACTGAGCACCCAGCACCCTGAGCACTGAGCACCCAGCACCCGAGTACTGAGCACCCAGCACCCTGAGTACTGAGCACCCAGCTCCCTGAGTACTGAGCACCCAGCACCCCGAGAACTGAGCACCCAGCACCCTGAGTACTGAGCACCCAGCACCCTGAGCACTGAGCACCCAGCACCCTGAGCACTGAGCACCCAGCACCCTGAGTACTGAGCACCCAGCACCCTGAGTACTAAGCACCGAGCACCCTGAGCACTGAGCACCCAGCACCCTGAGCACTGAGCACCCAGCACCCTGAGTACTGAGCACCCAGAACCCCGAGCACTGAGCACCCAGCACCCTGAGTACTGAGCACCCAGCACCCTGAGCACTGAGCACCGAGCACCCTGAGCACTGAGCACCCAGCACCCTGAGGACTGAGCACCCAGCACCCCGAGCACTGAGCACCCAGCACCCTGAGCACTGAGCACCCTGAGTACTGAGCACTGAGCACCCTGAGTACTGAGCACTGAGCACAATGAGTACTGAGCACAGAGCACACTGAGTACTGAGCACCCAGCACCCCGAGCACTGAGTACCCAGCACCCTGAGCACTGAGCACCCAGCACCCTGAGCACTGAGCACATAGCACCCTGAGCACTGAGCACCCAGCACCCTGAGCACTGAGCACCCAGCACCCTGAGTACTGAGCACTGTGCACCCAGCACCAAGAGCACTGAGCACCCAGCACCCTGAGTACTGAGCACTGAGCACCCAGCAAGCCAAGCACTGAGCACCCAGCACTCTGAGCACTGAGCACCCAGCACCCTGAGTACTGAGCACGAAGCACCCTGAGTACTGAGCACCGAGCACCCCGAGCACTGAGCACCCAGCACCCTGAGCACTGAGCAACCAGCACACTGAGTACTGAGCTCCGAGCACCCCGAGCACTGAGTACCCAGCGCCCCGAGCACTGAGCACCCAGAACCCTGAGCACTGAGCACCCAGCACCCTGAGCACTGAGCACCCAGCACCCCGAGCACTGAGCACCCAGCACCCCGAGCACTGAGCACTGAGCACCCTGAGTACTGAGCACCCAGCACCCTGAGCAATGAGCACCCAGCACCCCGAGCACAGAGCACCCAGCACCCAGAGCACTGAGCACTGACCACCCTGAGTACTGAGCACCCAGCACCCCGAGCACTGAGCACCGAGCACCCTGAGCACTGAGCAGCCAGAACCCTGAGTACTAAGCACCCAGCAACCTGAGTACTAAGCACCCAGCACCCTGAGTACTGAGCACACAGCACCCTGAGTACTGAGCACCCAGCACCCTGAGTACTGAGCACCCAGCGTACTGAGCACCGAGCACCCCGAGCACTGAGCACCCAGCACCCTGAGTACTGAGCACCCAGCACCCTGAGCACTGAGCACCCAGCACCCTGAGCACTGAGTACACAGCACCCTGAGTACTGAGCACCCAGCACCCCGAGCACTGAGCACCCAGCACCCGGGGAATGAGCACCCAGCACCCCGAGCACTGAGCACCCAGCACCCTGAACACTGAGCACCCAGCACCCTGAGTACTGAGCACCCAGCACCCCGAGCACTGAGCACCCAGCACCCTGAGTACTTAGCACCCTGAGTACTGAGCACCCAGCACCCTGAGGACTGAGCACCCAGCAACCTGAATACTGAGCACTGAGCACCCAGAGAACTGAGCACACAGCACCCCGAGCACTGAGCACCCAGCACCCCGAGCACTGATCACCGAGCACACCGAGCACTGTGCACCCAGCACCCTGAGCACTGAGCACCCAGCACCCTGAGTACTGAGCACTCAGCGTCCTGAGCACTGAGTACTGAGCACCCCGAGCACTGAGCACCCAGCACCCTGAGCACTGAGCACCCAGCACCCCTTGCACTGAGCACCCAGCAGCCGCAGTACTGAGCACGCAGCACCCTGAGTACTGAGCACAGAGCACCCCGAGCACTGAGCCTCCAGCACCCTGAGTACTGAGCACCCAGCACCCTGAGTACTGAGCACTGAGCACCCAGCCCCCAGAGCACTGAGCACTGAGGACCCAGCACCCTGAGCACTGAGCACCCAGCACCCTGAGTACTGAACACCCAGCACCCTGAGTACTGAGCACTGAGCACCCAGCACCCTGAGCACTGAGCCCTGGGCACCCAGCACCCTGAGCACTGAGCACCCAGCAGCCTGAGCACTGAGCACCCAGCACACTGAGTACTGAGCACCCAGCACCCTGAGTACTGAACACCCAGCACCCTGAGCACTGAGCACTGAGCACCCAGCACCCTGAGCACTGAGCACTGAGCACCCAGCACCCTGAGCACTGAGCACCCTGAGCACTGAGCACTGAGCACCCAGCACCCTGAGTACTGAGCACTGAGCACCCAGCACCCTGAGTACTGAGTACCCAGCACCCTGATCATTGAGCACCGAGCACCCTGAGCACTGAGCACCCAGCACCCTGAGGACTGAGCACGAAGCACCCCGAGCACTGACCACCCAGCACCCTGAGCACTGAGCTCCCTGAGTACTGAGCACTGAGCACCCTGAGTACTGAGCACTGAGCACCCTGAGTACTGAGCACCCAGCACACTGAGTACTGAGCACCGAGCACCCCGAGTACTGAGCACCCAGCACCCCGAGCACTGAGCACCGAGCACCCCGAGCACTGAGCACCCAGCAACCAGAACACTGAGCACCCAGCACCCCGAGCACTGAGCACCCAGCACCCCGAGCACTGAGCAACCAGCACCCCGACCACTGAGCACCCAGCACCCCGAGCACTGAGCACCCAGCACCCCGAGCACTGAGCACCCAGCACCCTGATTATTGAGCACCCAGCACCCTGAGTACTGAGCACCCAGCACCCTGAGCACTGAGCACCCAGCACCCTGAGTACTGAGCACCCAGCACCCCAAGCACTGAGCACCCTGTGTACTGAGCACCCAGCACCCCAAGCACTGAGCACCCTGAGTACTGAGCACCCAGCACCCTGATTAATGAGCACCCAGCACCCCGAGCACTGAGCACCCAGCACCCTGAGTACTGAGCACCGAGCACACTGAGTACTGAGCACCCAGCACCCTGAGTACTGAGCACCCATCGTACTGAGCACCGAGCACCCAGCACCCTGAGTACTGAGCACCCAGCACCCTGAGTACTGAGCACCGAGCACCCTGAGTACTGAGCACCCAGCACCCTGAGCACTGAGCAGCCAGCACCCCGAGCACTGAGCACCCAGCACCGCGAGCACTGAGCACCCAGGACCCTGAGCACCGAGCACCCTGAGTACTAAGCACCGAGCACCATGAGCACTGAGAACCCAGCACCCTGTGCACTGAGCACCCAGCACCCGAGTACTGAGAACCTAGCACCCGAGTACTGAGCACCCAGCACCCTGAGTACTGAGCACCCAGCACCCTGAGTACTGAGCACCCAGCACCCCGAGTACTGAGCCGCCAGCACCCTGAGTACTGAGCACTGAGCACCCTGAGTACTGGGCACCCAGCACCCTGAGTACTGAGCACCCAGCACCCTGAGCAATGAGCACCCTGAGTACTGAGCACCCAGCACCCTGAGCACTGAGCACCGAGCACCCCGAGCACTGAGCACACAGCACCCGGAGTACTGAGCACCCAGCACCCTGAGTACTAAGCACCGAGCACCCTGAGTACTGAGCACCCAGTACCCTGAGCACTGAACACACAGCACCCTGAGTACTGAGCACCCCGAGCACTGAGCACCCAGCACCCTGAGCACTGAGGACCCAGCCCCCTGAGTACTGAGCACCCAGCACCCTGAGCACTGAGCACCCAGCACCCTGAGTACTGAGCACCCAGCACCCTGAGCACTGAGCACCCAGCAGCCTGAGTACTGAGCATCCAGCACCCCGAGCACTGAGCACCCAGCACCCTGAGTACTGAGCACTGAGCACCCAGCACCCCGAGCACTGAGCACCCCGAGCACTGAGCACAGAGCACCCCGAGCACTCAGCATCCAAGCACCGCGTGCTGAGCACTGAGCACCCTGAGCACTGAGCACTCAGCACCCTGAGTACTGAGCACCCAGCACCCTGAGCACTGAGGACCGAGCACCCTGAGTACTAAGCACACAGCACCCTGAGTACTGAGCACCCAGCACCCTGAGCACTGAGCACCCAGCACGCTGAGTACTGAGCACTGAGGACCCTGAGTACTGAGCACTGAGCACCCAGCACCCCGAGCACTGAGCACTCAGCACCCTGTGTACTGAGCACTGAGTACCCAGTACCCCGAGCACTGAGACCCAGCACCCTGAGCACTGAGCACCCAGCACCCCGAGTACTGAGCACCCAGCACCCCGAGCACTGAGCACCCAGCACCCCGAGCACTGAGCACCGAGCAACCTGAGTACTGATCACCCAGTACCCCAAGCACTGAGCACCCAGCACCCCGAACACTGAGCACCCAGCACCCCGAGCACTGAGCACAGAGCACCCCGAGCACTGTGCACCCACCACCCTGACAACTGAGCACCCAGCACCCTGAGTACTGAGCACCCAGCATCCTGAGCACTGAGTACTGAGCACCCCGAGCACTGACCACCCAGCACCCTGAGTACTGAGCACCCAGCATCCTGAGCACTGAGTACTGAGCACCCAGCACCCTGATGACTGAGCACCCAGCACCCCTTGCACTGAGCACCCAGCACCCGGAGTACTGAGCACGCAGCACCCTGAGCACTGAGCACCCAGCACCCCGAGCACTGAGCACCCAGCACCCTGTGTACTGAGCACTGAGTACCCAGCACCCCGAGCACTGAGCACCCAGCACCCTGAGCACTGAGCACCCTGAGTACTGAGCACTGAGCACCCTGCACCCTGAGTACTGAGCACCCAGCACCCTGAGCACTGAGCACCCTGAGTACTGAGCACCGAGCACCCTGACCACTGAGCACCCTGCACGCTGAGTACTGAGCACTGAGCACCCTGAGCACTGAGCACCCAGCACCCTGAGTACTGAGCACCGAGCACCCTGAGTACTGAGCACCCAGAACTCTAAGCACTGAGCACCCAGCACCCTGAGCACTGAGCACCCTGAGTACTGAGCACTGAGCACCGTGAGTACTGAGTACCGAGCACCCTGAGTACTGAGCACCCAGCACCCTGAGCACTGAGCACCCAGCACAACGAGTACTGAGCACCCAGCACCCTGATTACTGAGCACCAAGCACCCCGAGCACTGAGCACCGAGCACCCCGAGCACTGAGCACCCAGCACCCCGAGCACTGAGCACCCAGCACCCTGAGTACTAAGCACCCAGCACCCTGCGTACTGAGCACCCAGCACCCCGAGCACGGAGCACCCAGTACCCTGAGTACTGAGCACCCAGCACCTTGAGCACTGAGCACCCAGCACCCTGAGTACTGAGCACTGAGCACCCAGCACCCCGAGCACTGAGCACACAGCACCCTGAGTACTGAGCACCCAGCACCCTGAGCACTGAGCACCCAGCACCCTGAGTACTGAGCATCCAACACACCAAGCACTGAGCACCCTGAGTACTGAGCAACCAGCACCCCAAGCACTGAGCACCCTGAGTACTGAGCACCCAGCACACTGAGTACTGAGCACCCAGCACCCCGAGCACTGAGCACCCAGCACCCTGATTACTGAGCAGCCAGCACCCTGAGTACTGAGCACCTAGCGTACTGAGCACCGAGCACGCAGCACCCTGAGTACTGAGCACCGAGCACCCTGAGTACTGAGCAGCCAGCACCCTGAGTACTGAGCACCCAGCACCCTGAGCATTGAGCACCAAGCACCCTGAGTACTGAGCACCGAGCACCCCGAGTACTGAGCACCCAGCACCCCGAGCACTGAGCACCCAGCACCGCGAGCACTGAGCACCCAGCACCCCGAGCACTGAGCACCCTGAGTACTAAGCACCCAGCAACCTGAGTACTAAGCACCCAGCACCCTGAGTACTGAGCACACAGCACCCTGAGTACTGAGCACCCAGCACCCTGAGTACTGAGCACCCAGCGTACTGAGCACCGAGCACGCCGAGCACTGAGCACCCAGCACCCTGAGTACTGAGCACCCAGCACCCTGAGCACTGAGCACCCAGCACCCTGAGCACTGAGCACACAGCACCCTGAGTACTGAGCACCCAGCACCCCGAGCACTGAGCACCCAGCACCCTGAGAATGAGCACCCAGCACCCCGAGCACTGAGCACCCAGCACCCTGAACACTGAGCACCCAGCACCCTGAGTACTGAGCACCCAGCACCCCGAGCACTGAGCACCCAGCACCCTGAGTACTTAGCACCCTGAGTACTGAGCACCCAGCACCCTGAGGACTGAGCACCCAGCAACCTGAATACTGAGCACTGAGCACCCAGAGAACTGAGCACACAGCACCCCGAGCACTGAGCACCCAGCACCCCGAGCACTGATCACCGAGCACACCTAGCACTGTGCACCCAGCACCCTGAGCACTGAGCACCCAGCACCCTGAGTACTGAGCACTCAGCGTCCTGAGCACTGAGTACTGAGCACCCCGAGCACTGAGCACCCAGCACCCTGAGCACTGAGCACCCAGCACCCCTTGCACTGAGCACCCAGCAGCCGCAGTACTGAGCACGCAGCACCCTGAGTACTGAGCACCCAGCACCCCGAGCACTGAGCCTCCAGCACCCTGAGTACTGAGCACTCAGCACCCTGAGTACTGAGCACTGAGCACCCAGCCCCCAGAGCACTGAGCACTGAGGACCCAGCACCCTGAGCACTGAGCACCCAGCACCCTGAGTACTGAACACCCAGCACCCTGAGCACTGAGCACTGAGCACCCAGCACCCTGAGCACTGAGCCCTGGGCACCCAGCACCCTGAGCACTGAGCACCCAGCAGCCTGAGCACTGAGCACCCAGCACACTGAGTACTGAGCACCCAGCACCCTGAGTACTGAACACCCAGCACCCTGAGCACTGAGCACTGAGCACCCAGCACCCTGAGCACTGAGCACTGAGCACCCAGCACCCTGAGCACTGAGCACCCTGAGCACTGAGCACTGAGCACCCAGCACCCTGAGTACTGAGCACCCAACACTCTGAGCACTGAGCACCCAGCACGCTGAGTACTGAGCACTGAGCACCCAGCACCCTGAGTACTGAGTACCCAGCACCCTGATCATTGAGCACCGAGCACCCTGAGCACTGAGCACCCAGCACCCTGAGGACTGAGCACGAAGCACCCCGAGCACTGACCACCCAGCACCCTGAGCACTGAGCTCCCTGAGTACTGAGCACTGAGCACCCTGAGTACTGAGCACTGAGCACCCTGAGTACTGAGCACCCAGCACACTGAGTACTGAGCACCGAGCACCCCGAGTACTGAGCACCCAGCACCCCGAGCACTGAGCACCGAGCACCCCGAGCACTGAGCACCCAGCAACCAGAACACTGAGCACCCAGCACCCCGAGCACTGAGCACCCAGCACCCCGAGCACTGAGCAACCAGCACCCCGACCACTGAGCACCCAGCACCCCGAGCACTGAGCACCCAGCACCCCGAGCACTGAGCACCCAGCACCCTGATTATTGAGCACCCAGCACCCTGAGTACTGAGCACCCAGCACCCTGAGCACTGAGCACCCAGCACCCTGAGTACTGAGCACCCAGCACCCCAAGCACTGAGCACCCTGTGTACTGAGCACCCAGCACCCCAAGCACTGAGCACCCTGAGTACTGAGCACCCAGCACCCTGATTAATGAGCAGCCAGCACCCCGAGCACTGAGCACCCAGCACCCTGAGTACTGAGCACCGAGCACACTGAGTACTGAGCACCCAGCACCCTGAGTACTGAGCACCCATCGTACTGAGCACCGAGCACCCAGCACCCTGAGTACTGAGCACCCAGCACCCTGAGCACTGAGCACCCAGCACCCTGAGTACTGAGCACCGAGCACCCTGAGTACTGAGCACCCAGCACCCTGAGCACTGAGCAGCCAGCACCCCGAGCACTGAGCACCCAGCACCGCGAGCACTGAGCACCCAGGACCCTGAGCACCGAGCACCCTGAGTACTAAGCACCGAGCACCATGAGCACTGAGAACCCAGCACCCTGTGCACTGAGCACCCAGCACCCGAGTACTGAGAACCTAGCACCCGAGTACTGAGCACCCAGCACCCTGAGTACTGAGCACCCAGCACCCTGAGTACTGAGCACCCAGCACCCCGAGTACTGAGCCGCCAGCACCCTGAGTACTGAGCACTGAGCACCCTGAGTACTGGGCACCCAGCACCCTGAGTACTGAGCACCCAGCACCCTGAGCAATGAGCACCCTGAGTACTGAGCACCCAGCACCCTGAGCACTGAGCACCGAGCACCCCGAGCACTGAGCACCCAGCACCCGGAGTACTGAGCACCCAGCACCCTGAGTACTAAGCACCGAGCACCCTGAGTACTGAGCACCCAGTACCCTGAGCACTGAACACACAGCACCCTGAGTACTGAGCACCCCGAGCACTGAGCACCCAGCACCCTGAGCACTGAGGACCCAGCCCCCTGAGTACTGAGCACCCAGCACCCTGAGCACTGAGCACCCAGCACCCTGAGTACTGAGCACCCAGCACCCTGAGCACTGAGCACCCAGCAGCCTGAGTACTGAGCATCCAGCACCCCGAGCACTGAGCACCCAGCACCCTGAGTACTGAGCACTGAGCACCCAGCACCCCGAGCACTGAGCACCCCGAGCACTGAGCACAGAGCACCCCGAGCACTCAGCATCCAAGCACCGCGTGCTGAGCACTGAGCACCCTGAGCACTGAGCACTCAGCACCCTGAGTACTGAGCACCCAGCACCCTGAGCACTGAGGACCGAGCACCCTGAGTACTAAGCACACAGCACCCTGAGTACTGAGCACCCAGCACCCTGAGCACTGAGCACCCAGCACGCTGAGTACTGAGCACTGAGGACCCTGAGTACTGAGCACTGAGCACCCAGCACCCCGAGCACTGAGCACTCAGCACCCTGTGTACTGAGCACTGAGTACCCAGTACCCCGAGCACTGAGACCCAGCACCCTGAGCACTGAGCACCCAGCACCCCGAGTACTGAGCACCCAGCACCCCGAGCACTGAGCACCCAGCACCCCGAGCACTGAGCACCGAGCAACCTGAGTACTGATCACCCAGTACCCCAAGCACTGAGCACCCAGCACCCCGAACACTGAGCACCCAGCACCCCGAGCACTGAGCACAGAGCACCCCGAGCACTGTGCACCCACCACCCTGACAACTGAGCACCCAGCACCCTGAGTACTGAGCACCCAGCATCCTGAGCACTGAGTACTGAGCACCCCGAGCACTGACCACCCAGCACCCTGAGTACTGAGCACCCAGCATCCTGAGCACTGAGTACTGAGCACCCAGCACCCTGATGACTGAGCACCCAGCACCCCTTGCACTGAGCACCCAGCACCCGGAGTACTGAGCACGCAGCACCCTGAGCACTGAGCACCCAGCACCCCGAGCACTGAGCACCCAGCACCCTGTGTACTGAGCACTGAGTACCCAGCACCCCGAGCACTGAGCACCCAGCACCCTGAGCACTGAGCACCCTGAGTACTGAGCACTGAGCACCCTGCACCCTGAGTACTGAGCACCCAGCACCCTGAGCACTGAGCACCCTGAGTACTGAGCACCGAGCACCCTGACCACTGAGCACCCTGCACGCTGAGTACTGAGCACTGAGCACCCTGAGCACTGAGCACCCAGCACCCTGAGTACTGAGCACCGAGCACCCTGAGTACTGAGCACCCAGAACTCTAAGCACTGAGCACCCAGCACCCTGAGCACTGAGCACCCTGAGTACTGAGCACTGAGCACCGTGAGTACTGAGTACCGAGCACCCTGAGTACTGAGCACCCAGCACCCTGAGCACTGAGCACCCCGCACAACGAGTACTGAGCACCCAGCACCCTGATTACTGAGCACCAAGCACCCCGAGCACTGAGCACCGAGCACCCCGAGCACTGAGCACCCAGCACCCCGAGCACTGAGCACCCAGCACCCTGAGTACTAAGCACCCAGCACCCTGCGTACTGAGCACCCAGCACCCCGAGCACGGAGCACCCAGTACCCTGAGTACTGAGCACCCAGCACCTTGAGCACTGAGCACCCAGCACCCTGAGTACTGAGCACTGAGCACCCAGCACCCCGAGCACTGAGCACACAGCACCCTGAGTACTGAGCACCCAGCACCCTGAGCACTGAGCACCCAGCACCCTGAGTACTGAGCATCCAACACACCAAGCACTGAGCACCCTGAGTACTGAGCAACCAGCACCCCAAGCACTGAGCACCCTGAGTACTGAGCACCCAGCACACTGAGTACTGAGCACCCAGCACCCCGAGCACTGAGCACCCAGCACCCTGATTACTGAGCAGCCAGCACCCTGAGTACTGAGCACCTAGCGTACTGAGCACCGAGCACGCAGCACCCTGAGTACTGAGCACCGAGCACCCTGAGTACTGAGCAGCCAGCACCCTGAGTACTGAGCACCCAGCACCCTGAGCATTGAGCACCAAGCACCCTGAGTACTGAGCACCGAGCACCCCGAGTACTGAGCACCCAGCACCCCGAGCACTGAGCACCCAGCACCGCGAGCACTGAGCACCCAGCACCCCGAGCACTGAGCACCCAGCACCCTGAGCACTGAGCACCCAGCACCCTGAGCACTGAGCACCCAGCACCCCGAGCACCGAGCACCCTGAGTACTAAGCACCGAGCACCCTGAGCACTGAGCACCCAGCACCCTGAGCACTGAGCACCCAGCACCCTGAGTACTGAGCACCCAGCACCCTGAGCACAGAGCACCCAGCACCCTGAGTACTGAGCACCCAGCACCCTGATCACTGAGCACCGAGCACCCTGAGCACTGAGCACCCAGCACCCTGAGGACTGAGCACCCAGCACCCCGAGCACTGAGCACCCAGCACCCTGATCACTGAGCACCCTGAGTACTGAGCACTGAGCACCCTGAGTACTGAGCACTGAGCACCCTGAGTACTGAGCACCCAGCACCCTGAGTACTGAGCACCCAGCACCCTGATAACTGAGCACCGAGCACCCTGAGCACTGAGCACCCAGCACCCTGAGCACTGAGCACCCAGCACCCCGAGCAGTGAGCACCCAGCACCCTGAGCCCTGAGCACCCTGAGTACTGAGCACTGAGCACCCTGAGTACTGAGCACTGAGCACCCTGAGTACTGAGCACCCAGCACCCTGAGTACTGAGCACCCAGCACCCTGAGCAATGAGCACCCTGAGGACTGAGCACCCAGCACCCCGAGCACTGAGCACCCAGCACCCTGAGCACTGAGCACCCTGAGTACTGAGCACTGAGCACCCTGAGTACTGAGCACTGAGCACCCTGAGTACTGAGCACCCAGCACCCTGAGTACTGAGCACCCAGCACCCTGAGAACTGAGCACCGAGCACCCTGAGCACTGAGCACCCAGCACCCTGAGCACTGAGCACCCAGCAACCCGAGCAGTGAGCACCCAGCACCCTGAGCCCTGAGCACCCTGAGTACTGAGCACTGAGCACCCTGAGTACTGAGCACTGAGCACCCTGAGTACTGAGCACCCAGCACCCTGAGTACTGAGCACCCAGCACCCTGCTTACTGAGCACCCAGCACCCTGAGTACTGAGCACCCAGCACCCTGAGTACTGAGCACCCAGCACCCTGAGCAATGAGCACCCTGAGTACTGAGCACCAAGTACCCTGAGCACTGAGCACCCAGCACCCTGAGTACTGAGCAACCAGCACCCTGAGCACTGAGCACCCAGCACCCTGAGTACTGAGCATCCAGCACCCAGAGCACTGAGCACCCAGCTCCCTGAGTACTGAGCACTGAGCACCCAGCACCCCGAGCACTGAGCACCCAGCACCCTGTGTACTGAGCACTGAATACCCAGCACCCCGAGCACTGAGCACCCAGCACCCTGAGCACTGAGCACCCTGAGTACTGAGCACTGAGCACCCTGCACCCTGAGTACTGAGCACCCAGCACCCTGAGCACTGAGCACGCTGAGTACTGAGCAACGAGCACCCTGACCACTGAGCACCCTGCACGCTGAGTACTGAGCACTGAGCACCCTGAGCACTGAGCACCCAGCACCCTGAGTACTGAGCACCGAGCACCCTGAGTACTGAGCACCCAGCACTCTAAGCACTGAGCACCCAGCACCCTGAGCACTGAGCACTGAGCACGATGAGTACTGAGCACTGAGCACCGTGAGTACTGAGTACCGAGCACCCTGAGTACTGAGCAACCAGCACGCTGAGCACTGAGCACCCAGCACAACGAGTACTGAGCACCGAGCACCCTGATTACTGAGCACCAAGCACCCCGAGCACTGAGCACCGAGCACCCCGAGCACTGAGCACCCAGCACCCCGAGCACTGAGCACCCAGCACCCTGAGTACTAAGCACCCAGCACCCTGAGTACTGAGCACCCAGCACCCCGAGCACGGAGCACCCAGCACCCTGACTACTGAGCACTCAGCACCCTGAGCACTGAGGACCCAGCACCCTGAGTACTGAGCACCCAGCACCTTGAGCACTGAGCACCCAGCACCCTGAGTACTGAGCACTGAGCACCCAGCACCCCGAGCACTGAGCACCCAGCACCCTGAGTACTGAGCACCGAGCACCCTGAGCACTGAGCACCCAGCACCCTGAGTACTGAGCACCCAACACACCAAGCACTGAGCACCCTGAGTACTGAGCAACCAGCACCCCAAGCACTGAGCACCCTGAGTACTGAGCACCCAGCACACTGAGTACTGAGCACCCAGCACCCCGAGCACTGAGCACCCAGCACCCTGATTACTGAGCAGCCAGCACCCTGAGTACTGAGCACCTAGCGTACTGAGCACCGAGCACGCAGCACCCTGAGTACTGAGCAGCCAGCACCCTGAGTACTGAGCACCCAGCACCCTGAGCACTGAGCACCAAGCACCCTGAGTACTGAGCACCAAGCACCCCGAGTACTGAGCACCCAGCACCCCGAGCACTGAGCACCCAGCACCGCGAGCACTGAGCACCCAGCACCCCGAGCACTGAGCACCCAGCACCCTGAGCACTGAGCACCCAGTACCCTGAGCACTGAGCACCCAGCACCCCGAGCACCGAGCACCCTGAGTACTAAGCACCGAGCACCCTGAGCACTGAGCACCCAGCACCCTGAGCACTGAGCACCCAGCACCCTGAGTACTGAGCACCCAGCACCCTGAGCACTGAGCACCCAGCACCCTGAGTACTGAGCACCCAGCACCCTGATCACTGAGCAGCGAGCACCCTGAGCACTGAGCACCCAGCACCCTGAGGACTGAGCACCCAGCACCCCGAGCACTGAGAACCCAGCACCCTGATCACTGAGCACCCTGAGTACTGAGCACTGAGCACCCTGAGTACTGAGCACTGAGCACCCTGTGTACTGAGCACCCAGCACCCTGAGTACTGAGCACCCAGCACCCTGAGAACTGAGCACCGAGCACCCTGAGCACTGAGCACCCAACACCCTGAGCACTGAGCACCCAGCACCCCGAGCAGTGAGCACCCAGCACCCTGAGCCCTGAGCATCCTGAGTACTGAGCACTGAGCACCCTGAGTACTGAGCACTGAGCACCCTGAGTACTGAGCACCCAGCACCCTGAGTACTGAGCACCCAGCACCCTGAGTACTGAGCACCCAGCACCCTGAGCAATGAGCACCCTGAGTACTGAGCTCCCAGCACCCTGAGCACTGAGCACCCAGCACCCTGAGTACTGAGCAACCAGCACCCTGAGCACTGAGTACCCAGCACCCTGAGTACTGAGCACCCAGCACCCTGAGTACTGAGCACCCAGCACCCTGAGAACTGAGCACCGAGCACCCTGAGCACTGAGCACCCAGCACCCTGAGCACTGAGCACCCAGCAACCCGAGCAGTGAGCACCCAGCACCCTGAGCCCTGAGCACCCTGAGTACTGAGCACTGAGCACCCTGAGTACTGAGCACTGAGCACCCTGAGTACTGAGCACCCAGCACCCTGAGTACTGAGCACCCAGCACCCTGCTTACTGAGCACCCAGCACCCTGAGTACTGAGCACCCAGCACCCTGAGTACTGAGCACCCAGCACCCTGAGCAATGAGCACCCTGAGTACTGAGCACCAAGTACCCTGAGCACTGAGCACCCAGCACCCTGAGTACTGAGCAACCAGCACCCTGAGCACTGAGCACCCAGCACCCTGAGTACTGAGCATCCAGCACCCAGAGCACTGAGCACCCAGCTCCCTGAGTACTGAGCACTGAGCACCCAGCACCCCGAGCACTGAGCACCCAGCACCCTGTGTACTGAGCACTGAATACCCAGCACCCCGAGCACTGAGCACCCAGCACCCTGAGCACTGAGCACCCTGAGTACTGAGCACTGAGCACCCTGCACCCTGAGTACTGAGCACCCAGCACCCTGAGCACTGAGCACGCTGAGTACTGAGCAACGAGCACCCTGACCACTGAGCACCCTGCACGCTGAGTACTGAGCACTGAGCACCCTGAGCACTGAGCACCCAGCACCCTGAGTACTGAGCACCGAGCACCCTGAGTACTGAGCACCCAGCACTCTAAGCACTGAGCACCCAGCACCCTGAGCACTGAGCACTGAGCACGATGAGTACTGAGCACTGAGCACCGTGAGTACTGAGTACCGAGCACCCTGAGTACTGAGCAACCAGCACGCTGAGCACTGAGCACCCAGCACAACGAGTACTGAGCACCGAGCACCCTGATTACTGAGCACCAAGCACCCCGAGCACTGAGCACCGAGCACCCCGAGCACTGAGCACCCAGCACCCCGAGCACTGAGCACCCAGCACCCTGAGTACTAAGCACCCAGCACCCTGAGTACTGAGCACCCAGCACCCCGAGCACGGAGCACCCAGCACCCTGACTACTGAGCACTCAGCACCCTGAGCACTGAGGACCCAGCACCCTGAGTACTGAGCACCCAGCACCTTGAGCACTGAGCACCCAGCACCCTGAGTACTGAGCACTGAGCACCCAGCACCCCGAGCACTGAGCACCCAGCACCCTGAGTACTGAGCACCGAGCACCCTGAGCACTGAGCACCCAGCACCCTGAGTACTGAGCACCCAACACACCAAGCACTGAGCACCCTGAGTACTGAGCAACCAGCACCCCAAGCACTGAGCACCCTGAGTACTGAGCACCCAGCACACTGAGTACTGAGCACCCAGCACCCCGAGCACTGAGCACCCAGCACCCTGATTACTGAGCAGCCAGCACCCTGAGTACTGAGCACCTAGCGTACTGAGCACCGAGCACGCAGCACCCTGAGTACTGAGCAGCCAGCACCCTGAGTACTGAGCACCCAGCACCCTGAGCACTGAGCACCAAGCACCCTGAGTACTGAGCACCAAGCACCCCGAGTACTGAGCACCCAGCACCCCGAGCACTGAGCACCCAGCACCGCGAGCACTGAGCACCCAGCACCCCGAGCACTGAGCACCCAGCACCCTGAGCACTGAGCACCCAGTACCCTGAGCACTGAGCACCCAGCACCCCGAGCACCGAGCACCCTGAGTACTAAGCACCGAGCACCCTGAGCACTGAGCACCCAGCACCCTGAGCACTGAGCACCCAGCACCCTGAGTACTGAGCACCCAGCACCCTGAGCACTGAGCACCCAGCACCCTGAGTACTGAGCACCCAGCACCCTGATCACTGAGCAGCGAGCACCCTGAGCACTGAGCACCCAGCACCCTGAGGACTGAGCACCCAGCACCCCGAGCACTGAGAACCCAGCACCCTGATCACTGAGCACCCTGAGTACTGAGCACTGAGCACCCTGAGTACTGAGCACTGAGCACCCTGTGTACTGAGCACCCAGCACCCTGAGTACTGAGCACCCAGCACCCTGAGAACTGAGCACCGAGCACCCTGAGCACTGAGCACCCAACACCCTGAGCACTGAGCACCCAGCACCCCGAGCAGTGAGCACCCAGCACCCTGAGCCCTGAGCATCCTGAGTACTGAGCACTGAGCACCCTGAGTACTGAGCACTGAGCACCCTGAGTACTGAGCACCCAGCACCCTGAGTACTGAGCACCCAGCACCCTGAGTACTGAGCACCCAGCACCCTGAGCAATGAGCACCCTGAGTACTGAGCTCCCAGCACCCTGAGCACTGAGCACCCAGCACCCTGAGTACTGAGCAACCAGCACCCTGAGCACTGAGTACCCAGCACCCTGAGTACTGAGCATCCAGCACCCAGAGCACTGAGCACCCAGCTCCCTGAGTACTGAGCACTGAGCACCCAGCACCCCGAGCACTGAGCACCCAGCACCCTGTGTACTGAGCACTGAGTACCCAGCACCCCGAGCACTGAGCACTCAGCACCCTGAGCACTGAGCACCCTGAGTACTGAGCACTGAGCACCCTGCACCCTGAGTACTGAGCACCCAGCACCCTGAGCACTGAGCACCCTGAGTACTGAGCACCGAGCACCCTGACCACTGAGCACCCTGCACGCTGAGTACTGAGCACTGAGCACCCTGAGCACTGAGCACCCAGCACCCTGAGTACTGAGCACCGAGCACCCTGAGAACTGAGCACCCAGCACTCTAAGCACTGAGCACCCAGCACCCTGAGCACTGAGCACCCAGCACCCCGAGCACTGAGCACCCAGCACCCCGAGCACTGAGCACCCAGCACCCCGAGCACTGAGGGTGAGCACCCTGAGTACTGAGCACTGAGCACCGTGAGTACTGAGTACCGAGCACCCTGAGTACTGAGCACCCAGCACCCTGAGCACTGAGCACCCAGCACAACGAGTACTGAGCACCCAGCACCCTGATTACTGAGCACCAAGCACCCCGAGCACTGAGCACCGAGCACCCCGAGCACTGAGCACCCAGCACCCCGAGCACTGAGCACCCAGCACCCCGAGCACTGAGCACCCAGCACCCTGAGCACCCAGCACCCTGAGCACTGAGCACCCTGAGCACTGAGCCCTGAGCACCCAGCACCCTGAGTACTGAGCACCCAGCACCCCGAGCACTGAGCACCCAGCACCCTGTGTACTGAGCATCGAGCACCCCGAGCACTGAGCAACCAGCACCCTGAGTACTGAGCACCCAGCACCCCGAGAATGAGCACCCAGCACCCCGAGCACTGAGCACCCAGCACCCTGAGCACTGAGCACCCAGCACCCTGAGTACTGAGCACCCTGAGTACTGACCACCCAGCACCCTGAGTACTGAGCACACTGCACCCAGAGCACTGAGCTCCCTGAGTACTGAGCACCCAGCACCCTGAGTACTGAGCACACAGCACCCTGAGTACTGAGCACTGAGCACCCAGAGAACTGAGCACCCAGCACCCCGAGGACTGAGCACCCAGCACCCTGTGCACTGAGCACTGAGCATTCAGCACCCCGAGCACTGAGCACCCTGAGCTCTTAGCACCCTGAGTACTGAGCACCCAGCACCCTGAGTACTGAGCACCCAGCACCCTGAGCACTGAGCACCCACCACCCTGAGTACTGAGCACCCAGCACCCTGAGTACTGAGCACCGAGCACCCCGAGCACTGAGCACCCAGCACCCTGAGCACTGAGCACCCAGCACCCTGAGCACTGAGCACCCAGCACCCCGAGTACTGAGCACCGAGCACCCCGAGCACTGAGCACCCAGCACCCCGAGAACTGAGCACCCAGCACCCTGAGCACTGAGCACCCAGCACCCCGAGTACTGAGCACCCAGCACCCCGAGTACTGAGCACTGAGCACCCTGAGTACTGAGCACCCAGCACCCCGAGTACTGAGCACTGAGCACTATGAGTACTGAGCACCCAGCACCCTGAGTACTGAGCACCCAGTACCCTGAGCACTGAACACACAGAACCCTGAGTACTGAGCACCCCGAGCACTGAGCACCCAGCACCCTGAGCACTGAGGACCCAGCACCCTGAGTACTGAGCACCCAACACCCTGAGCACTGAGCACCCAGCACCCTGAGTACTGAGCACGAGGCACCCTGAGCACTGAGCACCCAGCACCCTAAGTACTGAGCATCCAGCACCCCGAGCACTGAGCACCCAGCACCCTGAGTACCGAGCACTGAGCACCCAGCACCCCGAGCACTGAGCACTCAGCACCCTGTGTACTGAGCACTGAGTACCCAGCACCCCGAGCACTGAGCACCGAGCACCCTGAGTACTGAGCACTGAGCACCCAGCACCCCGAGCACTGAGCACTCAGCACCCTGTGTACTGACCACTGAGCACCCAGCACCCCGAGCACTGAGCACCGAGCACCCTGAGTACTGAGCACCCAGCACACCGAGTACTGAGCACCCAGCACCCTGAGCACTGAGCACCCAGCACCCTGAGTACTGAGCACCCAGCACCCTGAGCACTGAGCACCCAGCACCCTGAGTACTGAGCATCCAGCACCCCGAGTACTGAGCAGCCAGCACCCTGAGTACTGAGCACTGAGCACCCAGCACCCAGAGCACTGAGCACTCAGCACCCTGTGTACTGAGCACTGAGCACCCAGCACCCTGAGCACTGAGCACCCTGAGTACTGAGCACCAAGCACCCTGAGCACTGAGCACCCAGCACCCAGAGCACTGAGCACCCAGCATCCTGAGCACTGAGCACTGAGCACCCTGAGTACTGAGCACTGAGCACCCTGAGCACTGAGCATCGAGCACCCTGAGTACTGAGCACTGAGCACCCTGAGCACTGAGCACCCAGCACCCTGAGTACTGAGCACCCAGCACCCTGAGCCCTGAGGACCGAGCACCCTGAGTACTAAGCACCCAGGACCCTGAGTACTGAGCACCCAGCACCCTGAGCACTGAGCACCCAGCAAGCTGAGTACTGAGCACTGAGCACCCTGAGTACTGAGCACCGAGCACCCTGAGCACTGAGCACCCAGCACGCTGAGTACTGAGCTCTGAGCACTCTGAGTACCTAGCACCGAGCACCCTGAGTACTGAGCACCCAGCACTCTGAGCACTGAGCACCCAGCACCCTGAGCACTGAGCACCCAGCACCCCGAGCACTGAGCACCCAGCAACCCGAGCACTGAGCACCCAGCACCGCGAGCACTGAGCACCCAGCACCCTGAGCACTGAGCACTGAGCACCCTAAGTACTGAGCGCTGAGCACCCTGAGTACTGAGCACCCAGCACCCTGAGTACTGAGCACCCAGCGTACTGAGCACCGAGTACCCCGAGCACTGAGCACCCAGCACCCTGAGTACTGAGCACCCAGCACCCCGAGCACTGAGCACCCAGCAGCCTGAGTAGTGAGCACCGAGCACCCTGAGTACTGAGCACCCAGCACCCTGAGTACTGAGCACCCAGTGTACTGAGCACCGAGCACCCAGCACCCTGAGTACTGAGCACCCAGCACCCTGAGCACTGAGCACCCAGCACCCTGAGTACTGAGCACTGAGCACCCTGAGTCCTGAGCACCGAGCACCCCGAGCACTGAGCACCCAGCACCCCGAGCACCGAGCACCCAGCACCCTGAGCACTGAGCACCCAGCACCCTGAGCACCGAGCACCCAGCACCCTGAGTACTGAGCACCCAGCACCCTGAGCACTGAGCACCCAGTACCCCGAGCACTGAGCACCCAGCACCCCGAGCACTGAGCACCCAGCACCCTGAGCACTGAGAACCCTGAGTACTGAGCACTGAGCACCCAACGTACTGAGCACCGAGCACCCTGAGCAATGAGCACCCTGAGTACTGAGCACCCAGCACCTTGAGCACTGAGCACCGAGCACCCCGAGCACTGAGCACCCAGCACCCGACGTACTGAGCACCCAGCACCCTGAGTACTAAGCACCGAGCACCCTGAGTACTGAGCACCCAGCACCCTGAGCACTGAGCACCCAGCACCCGAGTACTGATCACCCAGCACCCTGGGTACTGAGCACCCCGCACCATGAGTACTGAGCACACAGCACCCCGAGTACTGAGCACCCAGCACGCTGAGCACTGAGCACCCAGCACCCTGAGCACTGAGCACCCAGCACCCCGAGCACTGCACACCCAGCACCCTGAGTATTGAGCACCCAGCACCCTGAGCACTGAGCACCCAGCACGCTGAGCACTGAGCACCCAGCACCCTGAGCAATGAGCACCCAGCACCCTGAGTAGTGAGCACCCAACGTACTGAGCACCGAGCACCCCGAGCACTGAGCACCCAGCACACTGAGTACTGAGCACCGAGCACCCCGAGCACTGAGCACCCAGCACCCGGAGTACTGAGCACCCAGCACCCTGAGTACTAAGCACAGAGCACCCTGAGTACTGAGCACCCAGCACCCTGAGCACTGAGCACCCAGCACCCTGAGTACTGTGCAGCGAGCACCCCGACTACTGAGTACCCAGCACCCCGAGCACTGAGCACCCAGCACCCCGAGCACTGAGCACCCAGCACCCTGAGTACTGAGCACCCAGCACCCTGAGTACTGAGCACCCAGCACCTCGAGCACTGAGTACCCAGCACCCTGAGCACTGAGCACCCAGCACCCTGAGCACTGAGCACCCAGCACCCTGAGCACTGAGCACCCAGGACCCTGAGTACTGAGCACTGAGCACCCTGCACCCCGAGCACTGAGCACCCAGCACCCTGAGCACTGAGCACCGAGCACCCGAGTACTGAGCACCCAGCACCCTGAGTACTGAGCACCCAGCACCCCGAGCACTAAGCACCCAGCACCCTGAGTACTGAGCACCCAGCATCCTGTGCACTGAGCACCGAGCACCCTGAGCACTGAGCACCCAGCACCCTGAGGACTGAGCACCCAGCACCCCGAGCACTGAGCACCTAGCACCCTGAGCACTGAGCACCCTGAGTACTGAGCACTGAGCACCCTGAGTACTGAGCAATGAGCACCCTGAGTACTGAGCACCAAGCACCCTGAGTACTGAGCACCCAGCAACCTGAGCACTGAGCACCGAGCACCCTGAGCACTGAGCACCCAGCACCCTGAGCACTGAGCACCCAGCACCCTGAGCACTGAGCACCCAGCACCCCGAGCACTGAGCACCCAGCACCCTGAGCACTGAGAACCCTGAGTACTGAGCACTGAGCACCCTGAGTACTGAGCACTGAGAACCCTGAGTATTGAGCACCCAGCACCCTGAGTACTGAGCACCCAGGACCCGGAGCAAAGAGCACCCTGAGTACTGAGCACCCAGCACCCTGAGCACTGAGCTCCGAGCACCCCGAGCACTGAGCACCCAGCACCCTGAGTACTGAGCACCCAGTACCCTGAGCACTGAACACACAGCACCCTGAGTACTGAGCACCCCGAGCACTGAGCACCCAGCACCCTGAGAACTGAGGACCCAGCACCCTGAGTACTGAGCACCCAGCACCCTGAGCACTGAGCACCCAGCACCCTGAGTACTGAGCACCCAGCACCCTGAGCACTGAGCACCCAGCACCCTGAATACTGAGCATCCAGCACCCCGAGCACTGAGCAGCCAGCACCCTGAGTACTGAGAACTGAGCACCCAGCACCCAGAGCACTGAGCACTCAGCACCCTGTGTACTGAGCACTGAGCACCCAGCACCCTGAGCACTGAGCACCCTGAGTACTGAGCACCCAGCACCCTGAGCACTGAGCACCCAGCACCCCGAGCACTGAGCACCCAGCACCCAGAAAACTGAGCACTGAGCACCCTGAGTACTGAGCACTGAGCACCCTGAGCACTGAGCACCGAGCACCCTGAGTACTGAGCACTGAGCACCCTGAGCACTGAGCACCCAGCACCCTGAGTACTGAGCACCCAGCACCCTGAGCACTGAGCACCCAGCACCATGAGTACTGAGCACCCAGCACCCTGAGCACTGAGCACCCTGAGTACTGAGCACCCAGCACCCTGAGTACTGAGCACCCAGCACCCTGAGCACTGAGCAACCAGCACCCTGAGCACTGAGCACCAAGCACCCTGAGTACTGAGCACCCAGCACCCTGAGTACTGAACACCCAGCACCCTGAGCACTGAGCACTGAGCACCCAGCACCCTGAGCACTGAGCACTGAGCCACCAGCACCCTGAGCACTGAGCAACCAGCACCCCGAGCACTGAGCACCCAGCACCCTGAGTACTGAGAACTGAGCACCCAGCACCCAGAGCACTGAGCACTCAGCACCCTGTGTACTGAGCACTGAGCACCCAGCACCCTGAGCACTGAGCACCCTGAGTACTGAGCACCCAGCACCCTGAGCACTGAGCACCAAGCACCCCGAGCACTGAGCACGCAGCACCCAGAAAACTGAGCACTGAGCACCCTGAGTACTGAGCACTGAGCACCCTGAGCACTGAGCACCGAGCACCCTGAGTACTGAGCACTGAGCACCCTGAGCACTGAGCACCCAGCACCCTGAGTACTGAGCACCCAGCACCCTGAGCACTGAGGACCGAGCACCCTGAGTACTAAGCACCCAGCACCCTGAGCACTGAGCACCCAGCACGCTGAGTACTGAGCACTGAGCACCCTGAGTACTGAGCACCGAGCACCCAGAGCACTGAGCACCCAGCACGCTGAGTACTGAGCACTGAGCACTCTGAGTACTGAGCACCGAGCACCCTGAGTACTGAGCACCCAGCACTCTGAGCACTGAGCACCCAGCACCCTGAGCACTGAGCACACAGCACCCCGAGCACTGAGCACCCAGCACCCCGAGCACTGAGCACCCAGCACCCCGAGCACTGAGCACCCAGCACCCTGAGCACTGAGCACTGAGCACCCTGAGTACTGAGCACTGAGCACCCTGAGTATTGAGCACCCAGCACCCTGAGTACTGAGCACCCAGGACCCGGAGCAAAGATCACCCTGAGTACTGAGCAGCCAGCACCCTGAGCACTGAGCACCGAGCACCCCGAGCAATGAGCACCCAGCACCCGGAGTACTGAGCACCCAGCACCCTGAGTACTAAGCACCGAGCACCCTGAGTACTGAGCACCCAGTACCCTGAGCACTGAGCACCCAGCACCCTGAGCACTGAGCACCCAGCACCCTGAGCACTGAGCACCCAGCACCCTGAGTACTGAGCACTGAGCACCCTGCACCCCGAGCACTGAGCACCCAGCACCCTGAGCACTGAGCACCGAGCACCCGAGTACTGAGCACCCAGCACCCTGAGTACTGAGCACCCAGCACCCCGAGCACTAAGCACCCAGCACCCTGAGTACTGAGCACCCAGCATCCTGTGCACTGAGCACCGAGCACCCTGAGCACTGAGCACCCAGCACCCTGAGGACTGAGCACCCAGCACCCCGAGCACTGAGCACCTAGCACCCTGAGCACTGAGCACCCTGAGTACTGAGCACTGAGCACCCTGAGTACTGAGCAATGAGCACCCTGAGTACTGAGCACCAAGCACCCTGAGTACTGAGCACCCAGCAACCTGAGCACTGAGCACCGAGCACCCTGAGCACTGAGCACCCAGCACCCTGAGCACTGAGCACCCAGCACCCTGAGCACTGAGCACCCAGCACCCCGAGCACTGAGCACCCAGCACCCTGAGCACTGAGAACCCTGAGTACTGAGCACTGAGCACCCTGAGTACTGAGCACTGAGAACCCTGAGTATTGAGCACCCAGCACCCTGAGTACTGAGCACCCAGGACCCGGAGCAAAGAGCACCCTGAGTACTGAGCACCCAGCACCCTGAGCACTGAGCTCCGAGCACCCCGAGCACTGAGCACCCAGCACCCTGAGTACTGAGCACCCAGTACCCTGAGCACTGAACACACAGCACCCTGAGTACTGAGCACCCCGAGCACTGAGCACCCAGCACCCTGAGAACTGAGGACCCAGCACCCTGAGTACTGAGCACCCAGCACCCTGAGCACTGAGCACCCAGCACCCTGAGTACTGAGCACCCAGCACCCTGAGCACTGAGCACCCAGCACCCTGAATACTGAGCATCCAGCACCCCGAGCACTGAGCAGCCAGCACCCTGAGTACTGAGAACTGAGCACCCAGCACCCAGAGCACTGAGCACTCAGCACCCTGTGTACTGAGCACTGAGCACCCAGCACCCTGAGCACTGAGCACCCTGAGTACTGAGCACCCAGCACCCTGAGCACTGAGCACCCAGCACCCCGAGCACTGAGCACCCAGCACCCAGAAAACTGAGCACTGAGCACCCTGAGTACTGAGCACTGAGCACCCTGAGCACTGAGCACCGAGCACCCTGAGTACTGAGCACTGAGCACCCTGAGCACTGAGCACCCAGCACCCTGAGTACTGAGCACCCAGCACCCTGAGCACTGAGCACCCAGCACCATGAGTACTGAGCACCCAGCACCCTGAGCACTGAGCACCCTGAGTACTGAGCACCCAGCACCCTGAGTACTGAGCACCCAGCACCCTGAGCACTGAGCAACCAGCACCCTGAGCACTGAGCACCAAGCACCCTGAGTACTGAGCACCCAGCACCCTGAGTACTGAACACCCAGCACCCTGAGCACTGAGCACTGAGCACCCAGCACCCTGAGCACTGAGCACTGAGCCACCAGCACCCTGAGCACTGAGCAACCAGCACCCCGAGCACTGAGCACCCAGCACCCTGAGTACTGAGAACTGAGCACCCAGCACCCAGAGCACTGAGCACTCAGCACCCTGTGTACTGAGCACTGAGCACCCAGCACCCTGAGCACTGAGCACCCTGAGTACTGAGCACCCAGCACCCTGAGCACTGAGCACCAAGCACCCCGAGCACTGAGCACGCAGCACCCAGAAAACTGAGCACTGAGCACCCTGAGTACTGAGCACTGAGCACCCTGAGCACTGAGCACCGAGCACCCTGAGTACTGAGCACTGAGCACCCTGAGCACTGAGCACCCAGCACCCTGAGTACTGAGCACCCAGCACCCTGAGCACTGAGGACCGAGCACCCTGAGTACTAAGCACCCAGCACCCTGAGCACTGAGCACCCAGCACGCTGAGTACTGAGCACTGAGCACCCTGAGTACTGAGCACCGAGCACCCAGAGCACTGAGCACCCAGCACGCTGAGTACTGAGCACTGAGCACTCTGAGTACTGAGCACCGAGCACCCTGAGTACTGAGCACCCAGCACTCTGAGCACTGAGCACCCAGCACCCTGAGCACTGAGCACACAGCACCCCGAGC
Organism: Microtus oregoni; assembly: GCF_018167655.1. Lineage (NCBI taxonomy): Eukaryota > Metazoa > Chordata > Mammalia > Rodentia > Cricetidae > Microtus > Microtus oregoni. The sequence continues at coordinate 8,368,070 of NW_024543811.1, read as the reverse complement.
ACTGAGCACCCAGCACCCCGAGCACTGAGCACCCAGCACCCCGAGCACTGAGCACCCAGCACCCTGAGCACTGAGCACTGAGCACCCTGAGTACTGAGCACTGAGCACCCTGAGTATTGAGCACCCAGCACCCTGAGTACTGAGCACCCAGGACCCGGAGCAAAGATCACCCTGAGTACTGAGCAGCCAGCACCCTGAGCACTGAGCACCGAGCACCCCGAGCAATGAGCACCCAGCACCCGGAGTACTGAGCACCCAGCACCCTGAGTACTAAGCACCGAGCACCCTGAGTACTGAGCACCCAGTACCCTGAGCACTGAACACACAGCACACTGAGTACTGAGCACCCCGAGCACTGAGCACCCAGCACCCTGAGAACTGAGGACCCAGCACCCTGAGTACTGAGCACCCAGCACCCTGAGCACTGAGCACCCAGCACCCTGAGTACTGAGCACCCAGCACCCTGAGCACTGAGCAGCCAGCACCCTGAGTACTGAGAACTGAGCACCCAGCACCCAGAGCACTGAGCACTCAGCACCCTGTGTACTGAGAACTGAGCACCCAGCACCCTGAGCACTGAGCACCCTGAGTACTGAGCACCCAGCACCCTGAGCACTGAGCACCCCGCACCCCGAGCACTGAGCACCCACCACCCAGAGAACTGAGCACTGAGCACCCTGAGTACTGAGCACTGAGCACCCTGAGCACTGAGCACCGAGCACCCTGAGTACTGAGCACTGAGCACCCTGAGCACTGAGCACCCAGCACCCTGAGTACTGAGCACCCAGCACCCTGAGCACTGAGGACCGAGCACCCTGAGTACTAAGCACCCAGCACCCTGAGTACTGAGCACCCAGCACCCTGAGCACTGAGCACCCAGCACGCTGAGTACTGAGCACTGAGCACCCTGAGTACTGAGCACCGAGCACCCAGAGCACTGAGCACCCAGCACGCTGAGTACTGAGCACTGAGCACTCTGAGTACTGAGCACCGAGCACCCTGAGTACTGAGCACCCAGCACTCTGAGCACTGAGCACCCAGCACCCCGAGCACTGAGCACCCAGCACCCGGAGCACTGAGCACCCAGCACCCCGAGCACTGAGCACCCAGCACCCCGAGCACTGAGCACCCAGCACCCTGAGCACTGAGCACTGAGCACCCTAAGTACTGAGCACTGAGCACCCTGAGTACTGAGCACCCAGCACCCTGAGTACTGAGCACCCAGCGTACTGAGCACCGAGCACCCCGAGCACTGAGCACCCAGCACCCTGAGTACTGAGCACCCAGCACCCCGAGCACTGAGCACCCAGCACCCTGAGTAGTGAGCACCGAGCACCCTGAGTACTGAGCACCCAGCACCCTGAGTACTGAGCACCCAGCGTACTGAGCACCGAGCACCCAGCACCCTGAGTACTGAGCACCCAGCACCCTGAGCACTGAGCACCCAGCACCCTGAGTACTGAGCACTGAGCACCCTGAGTACTGAGCACCGAGCACCCCGAGCACTGAGCACCCAGCACCCCGAGCACCGAGCACCCAGCACCCTGAGCACTGAGCACCCAGCACCCTGAGCACCGAGCACCCAGCACCCTGAGTACTGAACACCCAGCACCCTGAGCACTGAGCACCCAGCACCCTGAGTACTGAGCACTGAGCACCCTGAGTACTGAGCACCCAGCACCATGAGTACTGAGCACCCAGCACCCTGAGCAATGAGCACCCTGAATACTGATCACCCAGCATCCTGAGCACTGAGCACCGAGCACCCCGAGCACTGAGCACCCAGCACCCTGAGCACTGAGGACCCAGCACCCTGAGCACTGAGCACCCAGCACCCTGAGTACTGAGCACCCAGCACCCTGAGCACTGATCACCCAGCACCCTGAGTACTGAGCATCTAGCACCCTGAGCACTGAGCACCCAGCACCCCGAGCACTGAGCATTCAGCACCCTGTGTACTGAGCACTGAGTACCCAGCACCCCGAGCACTGAGCACCCAGCACCCTGAGCACTGAGCACCCTGAGTACTGAGCACCCAGCACCCTGAGCACTGAGCACCCAGCACCCCGAGCACTGAGCACCCAGCACCCAGAGCACTGAGCACTGAGCACCCTGAGTACTGAGCACTGAGCACCCTGAGCACTGAGCACCCAGCACCATGAGTACTGAGCACCCAGCACCCTGAGCACTGAGCACCCTGAGTACTGAGCACCCAGCACCCTGAGTACTGAGCACCCAGCACCCTGAGCACTGAGCAACCAGCACCCTGAGCACTGAGCACCAAGCACCCTGAGTACTGAGCACCCAGCACCCTGAGTACTGAACACCCAGCACCCTGAGCACTGAGCACTGAGCACCCAGCACCCTGAGCACTGAGCACTGAGCCACCAGCACCCTGAGCACTGAGCAACCAGCACCCCGAGCACTGAGCACCCAGCACCCTGAGCACCCAGCACCCTGAGCACTGAGCACCCTGAGCACTGAGCACTGAGCACCCAGCACCCTGAGTACTGAGCACCCAACACTCTGAGCACTGAGCACCCAGCACGCTGAGTACTGAGCACTGAGCACACAGCACCCTGAGTACTGAGCACGCAGAACTCCGAGCACTGAGCACCCAGCTCCCCGAGCACTGAGCACCCTGAGCACTGAGCACCCAGCACCCCGAGTGCTGAGCACTGAGCACCCTGAGCACTGAGCACCCAGCACCCCGAGTGCTGAGCACTGAGCACCCTGAGAACTGAGCACCCAGCACCCTGAGCACTGAGCACTGAGAACCCTGAGTACTGAGCACCGAGCACCCTGAGTACTGAGCACCTAGCAACCTGAGCCCTGAGCACCCAGCACCCTGAGCACTGAGCACCCAGCACCCCGAGCACTGAGCACCCAGCACCCCGAGCACTGAGCACCCAGCACCCTGAGCACTGAGCACTGAGCACCCAGCACCCTGAGTACTGAGCACCCAGCACCCTGAGCACTGAGCACCCAGCACCATGAGTACTGAGCACCCAGCACCCTGAGCACTGAGCACCCTGAGTACTGAGCACCCAGCACCCTGAGTACTGAGCACCCAGCACCCTGAGCACTGAGCAACCAGCACCCTGAGCACTGAGCACCAAGCACCCTGAGTACTGAGCACCCAGCACCTTGAGTACTGAACACCCAGCACCCTGAGCACTGAGCACTGAGCACCCAGCACCCTGAGCACTGAGCACTGAGGGACCAGCACCCTGAGCACTGAGCAACCAGCACCCCGAGCACTGAGCACCCAGCACCCTGAGTACTGAGAACTGAGCACCCAGCACCCAGAGCACTGAGCACTCAGCACGCTGTGTACTGAGCACTGAGCACCCAGCACCCTGAGCACTGAGCACCCTGAGTACTGAGCACCCAGCACCCTGAGCACTGAGCACCCAGCACCCCGAGCACTGAGCACGCAGCACCCAGAAAACTGAGCACTGAGCACCCTGAGTACTGAGCACTGAGCACCCTGAGCACTGAGCACCGAGCACCCTGAGTACTGAGCACTGAGCACCCTGAGCACTGAGCACCCAGCACCCTGAGTACTGAGCACCCAGCACCCTGAGCACTGAGGACCGAGCACCCTGAGTACTAAGCACCCAGCACCCTGAGCACTGAGCACCCAGCACGCTGAGTACTGAGCACTGAGCACCCTGAGTACTGAGCACCGAGCACCCAGAGCACTGAGCACCCAGCACGCTGAGTACTGAGCACTGAGCACTCTGAGTACTGAGCACCGAGCACCCTGAGTACTGAGCAACCAGCACTCTGAGCACTGAGCACCCAGCACCCTGAGCACTGAGCACACAGCACCCCGAGCACTGAGCACCCAGCACCCCGAGCACTGAGCACCCAGCACCCCGAGCACTGAGCACCCAGCACCCTGAGCACTGAGCACTGAGCACCCTGAGTACTGAGCACTGAGCACCCTGAGTATTGAGCACCCAGCACCCTGAGTACTGAGCACCCAGGACCCGGAGCAAAGATCACCCTGAGTACTGAGCACCCAGCACCCTGAGCACTGAGCACCGAGCACCCCGAGCAATGAGCACCCAGCACCCGGAGTACTGAGCACCCAGCACCCTGAGTACTAAGCACCGAGCACCCTGAGTACTGAGCACCCAGTACCCTGAGCACTGAACACACAGCACCCTGAGTACTGAGCACCCCGAGCACTGAGCACCCAGCACCCTGAGAACTGAGGACCCAGCACCCTGAGTACTGAGCACCCAGCACCCTGAGCACTGAGCACCCAGCACCCTGAGTACTGAGCACCCAGCACCCTGAGCACTGAGCACCCAGCACCCTGAATACTGAGCATCCAGCACCCCGAGCACTGAGCAGCCAGCACCCTGAGTACTGAGAACTGAGCACCCAGCACCCAGAGCACTGAGCACTCAGCACCCTGTGTACTGAGCACTGAGCACCCAACACCCTGAGCACTGAGCACCCTGAGTACTGAGCACCCAGCACCCTGAGCACTGAGCACCCCGCACCCCGAGCACTGAGCACCCAGCACCCAGAGAACTGAGCACTGAGCACCCTGAGTACTGAGCACTGAGCACCCTGAGCACTGAGCACCGAGCACCCTGAGTACTGAGCACTGAGCACCCTGAGCACTGAGCACCCAGCACCCTGAGTACTGAGCACCCAGCACCCTGAGCACTGAGGACCGAGCACCCTGAGTACTAAGCACCCAGCACCCTGAGTACTGAGCACCCAGCACCCTGAGCACTGAGCACCCAGCACGCTGAGTACTGAGCACTGAGCACACTGAGTACTGAGCACCGAGCACCCAGAGCACTGAGCACCCAGCACGCTGAGTACTGAGCACTGAGCACTCTGAGTACTGAGCACCGAGCACCCTGAGTACTGAGCACCCAGCACTCTGAGCACTGAGCACCCAGCACCCTGAGCACTGAGCACCCAGCACCCCGAGCACTGAGCACCCAGCACCCCGAGCACTGAGCACCCAGCACCCCGAGCACTGAGCACCCAGCACCCTGAGCACTGAGCACTGAGCACCCTAAGTACTGAGCACTGAGCACCCTGAGTACTGAGCACCCAGCACCCTGAGTACTGAGCACCCAGCGTACTGAGCACCGTGCACCCCGAGCACTGAGCACCCAGCACCCTGAGTACTGAGCACCCAGCACCCCGAGCACTGAGCACCCAGCACCCTGAGTAGTGAGCACCGAGCACCCTGAGTACTGAGCACCCAGCACCCTGGGTACTGAGCACCCAGCGTACTGAGCACCGAGCACCCAGCACCCTGAGTACTGAGCACCCAGCACCCTGAGCACTGAGCACCCAGCACCCTGAGTACTGAGCACTGAGCACCCTGAGTACTGAGCACCGAGCACCCCGAGCACTGAGCACCCAGCACCCCGAGCACCGAGCACCCAGCACCCTGAGCACTGAGCACCCAGCACCCTGAGCACCGAGCACCCAGCACCCTGAGTACTGAACACCCAGCACCCTGAGCACTGAGCACCCAGCACCCTGAGTACTGAGCACTGAGCACCCTGAGTACTGAGCACCCAGCACCATGAGTACTGAGCACCCAGCACCCTGAGCAATGAGCACCCTGAATACTGATCACCCAGCATCCTGAGCACTGAGCACCGAGCACCCCGAACACTGAGCACCCAGCACCCTGAGCACTGAGGACCCAGCACCCTGAGCACTGAGCACCCAGCACCCTGAGTACTGAGCACCCAGCACCCTGAGCACTGAGCACCCAGCACCCTGAGTACTGAGCATCAAGCACCCCGAGCACTGAGCACCCAGCACCCCGAGCACTGAGCACTCAGCACCCTGTGTACTGAGCACTGAGTACCCAGCACCCCGAGCACTGAGCACCCAGCACCCTGAGCACTGAGCACCCTGAGTACTGAGCACCCAGCACCCTGAGCACTGAGCACCCAGCACCCCGAGCACTGAGCACCCAGCACCCAGAGCACTGAGCACTGAGCACCCTGAGTACTGAGCACTGAGCACCCTGAGCACTGAGCACCCAGCACCATGAGTACTGAGCACCCAGCACCCTGAGCACTGAGCACCCTGAGTACTGAGCACCCAGCACCCTGAGTACTGAGCACCCAGCACCCTGAGCACTGAGCAACCAGCACCCTGAGCACTGAGCACCAAGCACCCTGAGTACTGAGCACCCAGCACCCTGAGTACTGAACACCCAGCACCCTGAGCACTGAGCACTGAGCACCCAGCACCCTGAGCACTGAGCACTGAGCCACCAGCACCCTGAGCACTGAGCAACCAGCACCCCGAGCACTGAGCACCCAGCACCCTGAGCACCCAGCACCCTGAGCACTGAGCACCCTGAGCACTGAGCACTGAGCACCCAGCACCCTGAGTACTGAGCACCCAACACTCTGAGCACTGAGCACCCAGCACGCTGAGTACTGAGCACTGAGCACACAGCACCCTGAGTACTGAGCACGCAGAACTCCGAGCACTGAGCACCCAGCTCCCCGAGCACTGAGCACCCTGAGCACTGAGCACCCAGCACCCCGAGTGCTGAGCACTGAGCACCCTGAGCACTGAGCACCCAGCACCCCGAGTGCTGAGCACTGAGCACCCTGAGAACTGAGCACCCAGCACCCTGAGCACTGAGCACTGAGAACCCTGTGTACTGAGCACCGAGCACCCTGAGTACTGAGCACCTAGCAACCTGAGCCCTGAGCACCCAGCACCCTGAGCACTGAGCACCCAGCACCCCGAGCACTGAGCACCCAGCACCCCGAGCACTGAGCACCCAGCACCCTGAGCACTGAGCACTGAGCACCCTAAGTACTGAGCACTGAGCACCCTGAGTACTGAGCACCCAGCACCCTGAGTACTGAGCACCCAGCGTACTGAGCACCGAGCACCCCGAGCACTGAGCACCCAGCACCCTGAGTACTGAGCACCCAGCACCCCGAGCACTGAGCACCCAGCACCCTGAGTAGTGAGCACCGAGCACCCTGAGTACTGAGCACCCAGCACCCTGAGTACTGAGCACCCAGCGTATTGAGCACCCAGCACCCTGAGTACTGAGCACCCAGCACCCTGAGTAGGGAGCACCGAGCACCCTGAGTACTGAGCACCCAGCACCCTGAGTACTGACCACCCAGCGTACTGAGCACCGAGCACCCCGAGAACTGAGCACCCAGCACCCTGAGTACTGAGCACCCAGCACCCCGAGCTCTGAGCACCCAGCACCCTGAGTAGTGAGCACCCAGCACCCTGAGCACTGAGCAACCAGCACCCTGAGCACTGAGCACCAAGCACCCTGAGTACTGAGCACCCAGCACCCTGAGTACTGAGCACCCAACACTCTGAGCACTGAGCACCCAGCACGCTGAGTACTGAGCACTGAGCACACAGCACCCTGAGTACTGAGCACGCAGAACTCCGAGCACTGAGCACCCAGCTCCCCGAGCACTGAGCACCCTGAGCACTGAGCACCCAGCACCCCGAGTGCTGAGCACTGAGCACCCTGAGCACTGAGCACCCAGGACCCCGAGTGCTGAGCACTGAGCACCCTGAGAACTGAGCACCCAGCACCCTGAGCACTGAGCACTGAGAACCCTGAGTACTGAGCACCGAGCACCCTGAGTACTGAGCACCTAGCAACCTGAGCCCTGAGCACCCAGCACCCTGAGCACTGAGCACCCAGCACCCCGAGCACTGAGCACCCAGCACCCCGAGCACTGAGCACCCAGCACCCTGAGCACTGAGCACTGAGCACCCTAAGTACTGAGCACTGAGCACCCTGAGTACTGAGCACCCAGCACCCTGAGTACTGAGCACCCAGCGTACTGAGCACCGAGCACCCCGAGCACTGAGCACCCAGCACCCTGAGTACTGAGCACCCAGCACCCCGAGCACTGAGCACCCAGCACCCTGAGTAGTGAGCACCGAGCACCCTGAGTACTGAGCACCCAGCACCCTGAGTACTGAGCACCCAGCGTATTGAGCACCCAGCACCCTGAGTACTGAGCACCCAGCACCCTGAGTAGGGAGCACCGAGCACCCTGAGTACTGAGCACCCAGCACCCTGAGTACTGACCACCCAGCGTACTGAGCACCGAGCACCCCGAGAACTGAGCACCCAGCACCCTGAGTACTGAGCACCCAGCACCCCGAGCTCTGAGCACCCAGCACCCTGAGTAGTGAGCACCCAGCACCCTGAGCACTGAGCAACCAGCACCCTGAGCACTGAGCACCAAGCACCCTGAGTACTGAGCACCCAGCACCCTGAGTACTGAGCACCCAACACTCTGAGCACTGAGCACCCAGCACGCTGAGTACTGAGCACTGAGCACACAGCACCCTGAGTACTGAGCACGCAGAACTCCGAGCACTGAGCACCCAGCTCCCCGAGCACTGAGCACCCTGAGCACTGAGCACCCAGCACCCCGAGTGCTGAGCACTGAGCACCCTGAGCACTGAGCACCCAGGACCCCGAGTGCTGAGCACTGAGCACCCTGAGAACTGAGCACCCAGCACCCTGAGCACTGAGCACTGAGAACCCTGAGTACTGAGCACCGAGCACCCTGAGTACTGAGCACCTAGCAACCTGAGCCCTGAGCACCCAGCACCCTGAGCACTGAGCACCCAGCACCCCGAGCACTGAGCACCCAGCACCCCGAGCACTGAGCACCCAGCACCCTGAGCACTGAGCACTGAGCACCCTAAGTACTGAGCACTGAGCACCCTGAGTACTGAGCACCCAGCACCCTGAGTACTGAGCACCCAGCGTACTGAGCACCGAGCACCCCGAGCACTGAGCACCCAGCACCCTGAGTACTGAGCACCCAGCACCCCGAGCACTGAGCACCCAGCACCCTGAGTAGTGAGCACCGAGCACCCTGAGTACTGAGCACCCAGCACCCTGAGTACTGAGCACCCAGCGTATTGAGCACCCAGCACCCTGAGTACTGAGCACCCAGCACCCTGAGTAGGGAGCACCGAGCACCCTGAGTACTGAGCACCCAGCACCCTGAGTACTGACCACCCAGCGTACTGAGCACCGAGCACCCCGAGAACTGAGCACCCAGCACCCTGAGTACTGAGCACCCAGCACCCCGAGCTCTGAGCACCCAGCACCCTGAGTAGTGAGCACCCAGCACCCTGAGCACTGAGCAACCAGCACCCTGAGCACTGAGCACCAAGCACCCTGAGTACTGAGCACCCAGCACCCTGAGTACTGAACACCCAGCACCCTGAGCACTGAGCACTGAGCACCCAGCACCCTGAGCACTGAGCACTGAGCCACCAGCACCCTGAGCACTGAGCAACCAGCACCCCGAGCACTGAGCACCCAGCACCCTGAGCACCCAGCACCCTGAGCACTGAGCACCCTGAGCACTGAGCACTGAGCACCCAGCACCCTGAGTACTGAGCACCCAACACTCTGAGCACTGAGCACCCAGCACGCTGAGTACTGAGCACTGAGCACACAGCACCCTGAGTACTGAGCACGCAGAACTCCGAGCACTGAGCACCCAGCTCCCCGAGCACTGAGCACCCTGAGCACTGAGCACCCAGCACCCCGAGTGCTGAGCACTGAGCACCCTGAGCACTGAGCACCCAGCACCCCGAGTGCTGAGCACTGAGCACCCTGAGAACTGAGCACCCAGCACCCTGAGCACTGAGCACTGAGAACCCTGAGTACTGAGCACCGAGCACCCTGAGTACTGAGCACCCAGCAACCTGAGCCCTGAGCACCCAGCACCCTGAGCACTGAGCACTGAGCACCCTAAGTACTGAGCACTGAGCACCCTGAGTACTGAGCACCCAGCACCCTGAGTACTGAGCACCCAGCGTACTGAGCACCGAGCACCCCGAGCACTGAGCACCCAGCACCCTGAGTACTGAGCACCCAGCACCCCGAGCACTGAGCACCCAGCACCCTGAGTAGTGAGCACCGAGCACCCTGAGTACTGAGCACCCAGCACCCTGAGTACTGAGCACCCAGCGTATTGAGCACCGAGCACCCAGCACCCTGAGTACTGAGCACCCAGCACCCTGAGTAGGGAGCACCGAGCACCCTGAGTACTGAGCACCCAGCACCCTGAGTACTGACCACCCAGCGTACTGAGCACCGAGCACCCCGAGAACTGAGCACCCAGCACCCTGAGTACTGAGCACCCAGCACCCCGAGCTCTGAGCACCCAGCACCCTGAGTAGTGAGCACCCAGCACCCTGAGCACTGAGGACCCAGCACCCTGAGTACTGAGCACCCAACGTACTGAGCACCGAGCACCCTGAGCACTGAGCACCCAGCACCCTGAGTACTGAGCACCCAGGACCCTGTGCAATGAGCACCCTGAGTACTGAGCACCCAGCACATTGAGCACTGAGCACCGAGCACCCCGAGCACTGACCACCCAGCACTCTGAGGACTGAGCACCCAGCACCCTGAGTACTGAGCACCCAGCACCCTGAGCACTGAGCACCCAGCACCCTGAGCACTGAGCACCCAGCACCCTGAGCACTGAGCACCCAGCACCCTGAGCACTGAGCACCCAGCACCCTGAGTACTGAGCACTGAGCACCCAGCACCCCGAGCACTGAGCACCCAAGCACCCTGAGTACTGAGCACTGAGCACCCAGCACCCCGAGCACTGAGCACCCAGCACCCTGAGCACTGAGCACCCAGCACCCGAGTACTGATCACCCAGCACCCTGAGTACTGAGCAGCCCGCAACCTGAGTACTGAGCACCCAGCACCCTGAGCACTGAGCACCCAGCACCCTGAGCACTGAGCACCCAGCACCGCGAGCACTGCGCACCCAGCACCCTGAGTACTGAACACCCAGCACCCTGAGCACTGAGCACCCAGCACCCTGAGCACTGAGCACCCAGTACCCTGAGCACTGAGCACCCAGCACCCTGAGTAGTGAGCACCCAACGTACTGAGCACCGAGCACCCCGAGCACTGAGCACCCAGTACCCTGAGTACTGAGCACCGAGCAACCGGAGCACTGAGCACCCAGCACCCTGAGCACTGATCACTGAGCACCCAGCACCCTGAGCCCTGAGCACTGAGCACCCAGCACCCCGAGCACTGAGCACCCAGCACCCCGAGCACTGAGCACCCAGCACCCTGAGCACTGAGCACCCAGCACCCTGAGAACTGAGCACCCAGCACCCTGAGTACTGAGCACCCAGCACCCTGAGTACTGAGCACCCAGCACCCTGAGTACTGAGCACTCAGCACCCTGAGTACTGAGCACCGAGCACCCCGAGCACTGAGCACCCAGCAACTTGAGCACTGAGCACCCTGAGGACTGAGCACCCAGCACCCTGAGCACTGAGCACCGATCACCCTGAGCACTGAGCACCCAGCACCCCGAGCACTGAGCACCCAGCACCCTGAGTACTGAGCACCCAGCACTCTGAGTACTGAGCACCCAGCACCCTGAGTACTGAGCACCCAGCATCCCAAGCACTGAGCACCCAGCACCCTGAGTACTGAACACCCTGAGTACTGAGAACTGAGCACCGAGCACCCTGAGTACTGAGCACCCTGAGGACTGAGCACCCAGGACCCTGAGCACTGAGCACTGAGCACCCAGCACCCTAAGTACTGAGCACCCAGCACCCTGAGTACTGAGCACCCAGCGTACTGAGCACCGAGCACCCCGAGCACTGAGCACCCAGCACCCTGAGTACTGAGCACCCAGCACCCCGAGCACTGAGCACCCAGCACCCTGAGGAGTGAGCACCGAGCACCCTGAGTACTGAGCACCCAGCACCCTGAGTACTGAGCACCCAGCGTATTGAGCACCGAGCACCCAGAACCCTGAGTACTGAGCACCCAGCACCCTGAGCACTGAGCACCCAGCACCCTGAGTACTGAGCACTGAGCACCCTGAGTACTGAGCACCGAGCACCCCGAGCACTGAGCACCCAGCACCCCGAGCACCGAGCACCCAGCACCCTGAGCACTGAGCACCCAGCACCCTGAGCACCGAGCACCCAGCACCCTGAGTACTGAGCACCCAGCACCCTGAGCACTGAGCACCCAGCACCCTGAGTACTGAGCACTGAGCACCCTGAGTACTGAGCACCCAGCACCATGAGTACTGAGCACCCAGCACCCTGAGCAATGAGCACCCTGAGTACTGATCACCCAGCACCCAGAGCACTGAGCACTGAGCACCCAGCACCCTGAGCACTGAGCACTGAGCACCCAGCACCCTGAGCACTGAGCAACCATCACCCCGAGCACTGAGCACCCAGCACCCTGAGCACCCAGCACCCTGAGCACTGAGCACTCAGCACCCTGTGTACTGAGCACTGAGTACCCAGCACCCCGAGCACTGAGCACCCAGCACCCTGAGCACTGAGCACCCTGAGTACTGAGCACCCAGCACCCTGAGCACTGAGCACCCAGCACCCCGAGCACTGAGCACCCAGCACCCAGAGCACTGAGCACCCAGCACCCTGAGTACTGAGCACCCAGCGTATTGAGCACCCAGCACCCTGAGTACTGAGCACCCAGCACCCTGAGTAGGGAGCACCGAGCACCCTGAGTACTGAGCACCCAGCACCCTGAGTACTGACCACCCAGCGTACTGAGCACCGAGCACCCCGAGAACTGAGCACCCAGCACCCTGAGTACTGAGCACCCAGCACCCCGAGCTCTGAGCACCCAGCACCCTGAGTAGTGAGCACCCAGCACCCTGAGCACTGAGCAACCAGCACCCTGAGCACTGAGCACCAAGCACCCTGAGTACTGAGCACCCAGCACCCTGAGTACTGAACACCCAGCACCCTGAGCACTGAGCACTGAGCACCCAGCACCCTGAGCACTGAGCACTGAGCCACCAGCACCCTGAGCACTGAGCAACCAGCACCCCGAGCACTGAGCACCCAGCACCCTGAGCACCCAGCACCCTGAGCACTGAGCACCCTGAGCACTGAGCACTGAGCACCCAGCACCCTGAGTACTGAGCACCCAACACTCTGAGCACTGAGCACCCAGCACGCTGAGTACTGAGCACTGAGCACACAGCACCCTGAGTACTGAGCACGCAGAACTCCGAGCACTGAGCACCCAGCTCCCCGAGCACTGAGCACCCTGAGCACTGAGCACCCAGCACCCCGAGTGCTGAGCACTGAGCACCCTGAGCACTGAGCACCCAGCACCCCGAGTGCTGAGCACTGAGCACCCTGAGAACTGAGCACCCAGCACCCTGAGCACTGAGCACTGAGAACCCTGAGTACTGAGCACCGAGCACCCTGAGTACTGAGCACCCAGCAACCTGAGCCCTGAGCACCCAGCACCCTGAGCACTGAGCACTGAGCACCCTAAGTACTGAGCACTGAGCACCCTGAGTACTGAGCACCCAGCACCCTGAGTACTGAGCACCCAGCGTACTGAGCACCGAGCACCCCGAGCACTGAGCACCCAGCACCCTGAGTACTGAGCACCCAGCACCCCGAGCACTGAGCACCCAGCACCCTGAGTAGTGAGCACCGAGCACCCTGAGTACTGAGCACCCAGCACCCTGAGTACTGAGCACCCAGCGTATTGAGCACCGAGCACCCAGCACCCTGAGTACTGAGCACCCAGCACCCTGAGTAGGGAGCACCGAGCACCCTGAGTACTGAGCACCCAGCACCCTGAGTACTGACCACCCAGCGTACTGAGCACCGAGCACCCCGAGAACTGAGCACCCAGCACCCTGAGTACTGAGCACCCAGCACCCCGAGCTCTGAGCACCCAGCACCCTGAGTAGTGAGCACCCAGCACCCTGAGCACTGAGGACCCAGCACCCTGAGTACTGAGCACCCAACGTACTGAGCACCGAGCACCCTGAGCACTGAGCACCCAGCACCCTGAGTACTGAGCACCCAGGACCCTGTGCAATGAGCACCCTGAGTACTGAGCACCCAGCACATTGAGCACTGAGCACCGAGCACCCCGAGCACTGACCACCCAGCACTCTGAGGACTGAGCACCCAGCACCCTGAGTACTGAGCACCCAGCACCCTGAGCACTGAGCACCCAGCACCCTGAGCACTGAGCACCCAGCACCCTGAGCACTGAGCACCCAGCACCCTGAGCACTGAGCACCCAGCACCCTGAGTACTGAGCACTGAGCACCCAGCACCCCGAGCACTGAGCACCCAAGCACCCTGAGTACTGAGCACTGAGCACCCAGCACCCCGAGCACTGAGCACCCAGCACCCTGAGCACTGAGCACCCAGCACCCGAGTACTGATCACCCAGCACCCTGAGTACTGAGCAGCCCGCAACCTGAGTACTGAGCACCCAGCACCCCGAGTACTGAGCACCCAGCACCCTGAGCACTGAGCACCCAGCACCCTGAGCACTGAGCACCCAGCACCGCGAGCACTGCGCACCCAGCACCCTGAGTACTGAACACCCAGCACCCTGAGCACTGAGCACCCAGCACCCTGAGCACTGAGCACCCAGTACCCTGAGCACTGAGCACCCAGCACCCTGAGTAGTGAGCACCCAACGTACTGAGCACCGAGCACCCCGAGCACTGAGCACCCAGTACCCTGAGTACTGAGCACCGAGCAACCGGAGCACTGAGCACCCAGCACCCTGAGCACTGATCACTGAGCACCCAGCACCCTGAGCCCTGAGCACTGAGCACCCAGCACCCCGAGCACTGAGCACCCAGCACCCCGAGCACTGAGCACCCAGCACCCTGAGCACTGAGCACCCAGCACCCTGAGAACTGAGCACCCAGCACCCTGAGTACTGAGCACCCAGCACCCTGAGTACTGAGCACCCAGCACCCTGAGTACTGAGCACTCAGCACCCTGAGTACTGAGCACCGAGCACCCCGAGCACTGAGCACCCAGCAACTTGAGCACTGAGCACCCTGAGGACTGAGCACCCAGCACCCTGAGCACTGAGCACCGATCACCCTGAGCACTGAGCACCCAGCACCCCGAGCACTGAGCACCCAGCACCCTGAGTACTGAGCACCCAGCACTCTGAGTACTGAGCACCCAGCACCCTGAGTACTGAGCACCCAGCATCCCAAGCACTGAGCACCCAGCACCCTGAGTACTGAACACCCTGAGTACTGAGCACTGAGCACCGAGCACCCTGAGTACTGAGCACCCTGAGGACTGAGCACCCAGGACCCTGAGCACTGAGCACTGAGCACCCAGCACCCTAAGTACTGAGCAACCAGCACCCTGAGTACTGAGCACCCAGCGTACTGAGCACCGAGCACCCCGAGCACTGAGCACCCAGCACCCTGAGTACTGAGCACCCAGCACCCCGAGCACTGAGCACCCAGCACCCTGAGGAGTGAGCACCGAGCACCCTGAGTACTGAGCACCCAGCACCCTGAGTACTGAGCACCCAGCGTATTGAGCACCGAGCACCCAGAACCCTGAGTACTGAGCACCCAGCACCCTGAGCACTGAGCACCCAGCACCCTGAGTACTGAGCACTGAGCACCCTGAGTACTGAGCACCGAGCACCCCGAGCACTGAGCACCCAGCACCCCGAGCACCGAGCACCCAGCACCCTGAGCACTGAGCACCCAGCACCCTGAGCACCGAGCACCCAGCACCCTGAGTACTGAGCACCCAGCACCCTGAGCACTGAGCACCCAGCACCCTGAGTACTGAGCACTGAGCACCCTGAGTACTGAGCACCCAGCACCATGAGTACTGAGCACCCAGCACCCTGAGCAATGAGCACCCTGAGTACTGATCACCCAGCACCCAGAGCACTGAGCACTGAGCACCCAGCACCCTGAGCACTGAGCACTGAGCACCCAGCACCCTGAGCACTGAGCAACCATCACCCCGAGCACTGAGCACCCAGCACCCTGAGCACCCAGCACCCTGAGCACTGAGCACTCAGCACCCTGTGTACTGAGCACTGAGTACCCAGCACCCCGAGCACTGAGCACCCAGCACCCTGAGCACTGAGCACCCTGAGTACTGAGCACCCAGCACCCTGAGCACTGAGCACCCAGCACCCCGAGCACTGAGCACCCAGCACCCAGAGCACTGAGCACCCAGCACCCTGAGTACTGAGCACTGAGCACCCTGAGCACTGAGCACCGAGCACCCTGAGTACTGAGCACTGAGCACCCTGAGCACTGAGCACCCAGCACCCTGAGTACTGAGCACCCAGCACCCTGAGCACTGAGGACCGAGCACCCTGAATACTAAGCACCCAGCACCCTGAGTACTGAGCACCCAGCACCCCGAGCACTGAGCACCCAGCACCCTGAGTAGTGAGCACCGAGCACCCTGAGTACTGAGCACCCAGCACCCTGAGTACTGAGCACCCAGCGTACTGAGCACCGAGCACCCAGCACCCTGAGTACTGAGCACCCAGCACCCTGAGCACTGAGCACCCAGCACCCTGAGTACTGAGCACTGAGCACCCTGAGTACTGAGCACCGAGCACCCCGAGCACTGAGCACCCAGCACCCCGAGCACCGAGCACCCAGCACCCTGAGCACTGAGCACCCAGCACCCTGAGCACCGAGCACCCAGCACCCTGAGTACTGAACACCCAGCACCCTGAGCACTGAGCACCCAGCACCCTGAGTACTGAGCACTGAGCACCCTGAGTACTGAGCACCCAGCACCATGAGTACTGAGCACCCAGCACCCTGAGCAATGAGCACCCTGAATACTGATCACCCAGCATCCTGAGCACTGAGCACCGAGCACCCCGAGCACTGAGCACCCAGCACCCTGAGCACTGAGGACCCAGCACCCTGAGCACTGAGCACCCAGCACCCTGAGTACTGAGCACCCAGCACCCTGAGCACTGAGCACCCAGCACCCTGAGTACTGAGCATCCAGCACCCCGAGCACTGAGCACCCAGCACCCCGAGCACTGAGCACTCAGCACCCTGTGTACTGAGCACTGAGTACCCAGCACCCCGAGCACTGAGCACCCAGCACCCTGAGCACTGAGCACCCTGAGTACTGAGCACCCAGCACCCTGAGCACTGAGCACCCAGCACCCCGAGCACTGAGCACCCAGCACCCAGAGCACTGAGCACTGAGCAGTCTGAGTACTGAGCACTGAGCACCCTGAGCACTGAGCACCCAGCACCATGAGTACTGAGCACCCAGCACCCTGAGCACTGAGCACCCTGAGTACTGAGCACCCAGCACCCTGAGTACTGAGCACCCAGCACCCTGAGCACTGAGCAACCAGCACCCTGAGCACTGAGCACCAAGCACCCTGAGTACTGAGCACCCAGCACCCTGAGTACTGAACACCCAGCACCCTGAGCACTGAGCACTGAGCACCCAGCACCCTGAGCACTGAGCACTGAGCCACCAGCACCCTGAGCACTGAGCAACCAGCACCCCGAGCACTGAGCACCCAGCACCCTGAGCACCCAGCACCCTGAGCACTGAGCACCCTGAGCACTGAGCACTGAGCACCCAGCACCCTGAGTACTGAGCACCCAACACTCTGAGCACTGAGCACCCAGCACGCTGAGTACTGAGCACTGAGCACACAGCACCCTGAGTACTGAGCACGCAGAACTCCGAGCACTGAGCACCCAGCTCCCCGAGCACTGAGCACCCTGAGCACTGAGCACCCAGCACCCCGAGTGCTGAGCACTGAGCACCCTGAGCACTGAGCACCCAGCACCCCGAGTGCTGAGCACTGAGCACCCTGAGAACTGAGCACCCAGCACCCTGAGCACTGAGCACTGAGAACCCTGTGTACTGAGCACCGAGCACCCTGAGTACTGAGCACCTAGCAACCTGAGCCCTGAGCACCCAGCACCCTGAGCACTGAGCACCCAGCACCCCGAGCACTGAGCACCCAGCACCCCGAGCACTGAGCACCCAGCACCCTGAGCACTGAGCACTGAGCACCCTAAGTACTGAGCACTGAGCACCCTGAGTACTGAGCACCCAGCACCCTGAGTACTGAGCACCCAGCGTACTGAGCACCGAGCACCCCGAGCACTGAGCACCCAGCACCCTGAGTACTGAGCACCCAGCACCCCGAGCACTGAGCACCCAGCACCCTGAGTAGTGAGCACCGAGCACCCTGAGTACTGAGCACCCAGCACCCTGAGTACTGAGCACCCAGCGTATTGAGCACCCAGCACCCTGAGTACTGAGCACCCAGCACCCTGAGTAGGGAGCACCGAGCACCCTGAGTACTGAGCACCCAGCACCCTGAGTACTGACCACCCAGCGTACTGAGCACCGAGCACCCCGAGAACTGAGCACCCAGCACCCTGAGTACTGAGCACCCAGCACCCCGAGCTCTGAGCACCCAGCACCCTGAGTAGTGAGCACCCAGCACCCTGAGCACTGAGCAACCAGCACCCTGAGCACTGAGCACCAAGCACCCTGAGTACTGAGCACCCAGCACCCTGAGTACTGAGCACCCAACACTCTGAGCACTGAGCACCCAGCACGCTGAGTACTGAGCACTGAGCACACAGCACCCTGAGTACTGAGCACGCAGAACTCCGAGCACTGAGCACCCAGCTCCCCGAGCACTGAGCACCCTGAGCACTGAGCACCCAGCACCCCGAGTGCTGAGCACTGAGCACCCTGAGCACTGAGCACCCAGGACCCCGAGTGCTGAGCACTGAGCACCCTGAGAACTGAGCACCCAGCACCCTGAGCACTGAGCACTGAGAACCCTGAGTACTGAGCACCGAGCACCCTGAGTACTGAGCACCTAGCAACCTGAGCCCTGAGCACCCAGCACCCTGAGCACTGAGCACCCAGCACCCCGAGCACTGAGCACCCAGCACCCCGAGCACTGAGCACCCAGCACCCTGAGCACTGAGCACTGAGCACCCTAAGTACTGAGCACTGAGCACCCTGAGTACTGAGCACCCAGCACCCTGAGTACTGAGCACCCAGCGTACTGAGCACCGAGCACCCCGAGCACTGAGCACCCAGCACCCTGAGTACTGAGCACCCAGCACCCCGAGCACTGAGCACCCAGCACCCTGAGTAGTGAGCACCGAGCACCCTGAGTACTGAGCACCCAGCACCCTGAGTACTGAGCACCCAGCGTATTGAGCACCCAGCACCCTGAGTACTGAGCACCCAGCACCCTGAGTAGGGAGCACCGAGCACCCTGAGTACTGAGCACCCAGCACCCTGAGTACTGACCACCCAGCGTACTGAGCACCGAGCACCCCGAGAACTGAGCACCCAGCACCCTGAGTACTGAGCACCCAGCACCCCGAGCTCTGAGCACCCAGCACCCTGAGTAGTGAGCACCCAGCACCCTGAGCACTGAGCAACCAGCACCCTGAGCACTGAGCACCAAGCACCCTGAGTACTGAGCACCCAGCACCCTGAGTACTGAACACCCAGCACCCTGAGCACTGAGCACTGAGCACCCAGCACCCTGAGCACTGAGCACTGAGCCACCAGCACCCTGAGCACTGAGCAACCAGCACCCCGAGCACTGAGCACCCAGCACCCTGAGCACCCAGCACCCTGAGCACTGAGCACCCTGAGCACTGAGCACTGAGCACCCAGCACCCTGAGTACTGAGCACCCAACACTCTGAGCACTGAGCACCCAGCACGCTGAGTACTGAGCACTGAGCACACAGCACCCTGAGTACTGAGCACGCAGAACTCCGAGCACTGAGCACCCAGCTCCCCGAGCACTGAGCACCCTGAGCACTGAGCACCCAGCACCCCGAGTGCTGAGCACTGAGCACCCTGAGCACTGAGCACCCAGCACCCCGAGTGCTGAGCACTGAGCACCCTGAGAACTGAGCACCCAGCACCCTGAGCACTGAGCACTGAGAACCCTGAGTACTGAGCACCGAGCACCCTGAGTACTGAGCACCCAGCAACCTGAGCCCTGAGCACCCAGCACCCTGAGCACTGAGCACTGAGCACCCTAAGTACTGAGCACTGAGCACCCTGAGTACTGAGCACCCAGCACCCTGAGTACTGAGCACCCAGCGTACTGAGCACCGAGCACCCCGAGCACTGAGCACCCAGCACCCTGAGTACTGAGCACCCAGCACCCCGAGCACTGAGCACCCAGCACCCTGAGTAGTGAGCACCGAGCACCCTGAGTACTGAGCACCCAGCACCCTGAGTACTGAGCACCCAGCGTATTGAGCACCGAGCACCCAGCACCCTGAGTACTGAGCACCCAGCACCCTGAGTAGGGAGCACCGAGCACCCTGAGTACTGAGCACCCAGCACCCTGAGTACTGACCACCCAGCGTACTGAGCACCGAGCACCCCGAGAACTGAGCACCCAGCACCCTGAGTACTGAGCACCCAGCACCCCGAGCTCTGAGCACCCAGCACCCTGAGTAGTGAGCACCCAGCACCCTGAGCACTGAGGACCCAGCACCCTGAGTACTGAGCACCCAACGTACTGAGCACCGAGCACCCTGAGCACTGAGCACCCAGCACCCTGAGTACTGAGCACCCAGGACCCTGTGCAATGAGCACCCTGAGTACTGAGCACCCAGCACATTGAGCACTGAGCACCGAGCACCCCGAGCACTGACCACCCAGCACTCTGAGGAGTGAGCACCCAGCACCCTGAGTACTGAGCACCCAGCACCCTGAGCACTGAGCACCCAGCACCCTGAGCACTGAGCACCCAGCACCCTGAGCACTGAGCACCCAGCACCCTGAGCACTGAGCACCCAGCACCCTGAGTACTGAGCACTGAGCACCCAGCACCCCGAGCACTGAGCACCCAAGCACCCTGAGTACTGAGCACTGAGCACCCAGCACCCCGAGCACTGAGCACCCAGCACCCTGAGCACTGAGCACCCAGCACCCGAGTACTGATCACCCAGCACCCTGAGTACTGAGCAGCCCGCAACCTGAGTACTGAGCACCCAGCACCCCGAGTACTGAGCACCCAGCACCCTGAGCACTGAGCACCCAGCACCCTGAGCACTGAGCACCCAGCACCGCGAGCACTGCGCACCCAGCACCCTGAGTACTGAACACCCAGCACCCTGAGCACTGAGCACCCAGCACCCTGAGCACTGAGCACCCAGTACCCTGAGCACTGAGCACCCAGCACCCTGAGTAGTGAGCACCCAACGTACTGAGCACCGAGCACCCCGAGCACTGAGCACCCAGTACCCTGAGTACTGAGCACCGAGCAACCGGAGCACTGAGCACCCAGCACCCTGAGCACTGATCACTGAGCACCCAGCACCCTGAGCCCTGAGCACTGAGCACCCAGCACCCCGAGCACTGAGCACCCAGCACCCCGAGCACTGAGCACCCAGCACCCTGAGCACTGAGCACCCAGCACCCTGAGAACTGAGCACCCAGCACCCTGAGTACTGAGCACCCAGCACCCTGAGTACTGAGCACCCAGCACCCTGAGTACTGAGCACTCAGCACCCTGAGTACTGAGCACCGAGCACCCCGAGCACTGAGCACCCAGCAACTTGAGCACTGAGCACCCTGAGGACTGAGCACCCAGCACCCTGAGCACTGAGCACCGATCACCCTGAGCACTGAGCACCCAGCACCCCGAGCACTGAGCACCCAGCACCCTGAGTACTGAGCACCCAGCACTCTGAGTACTGAGCACCCAGCACCCTGAGTACTGAGCACCCAGCATCCCAAGCACTGAGCACCCAGCACCCTGAGTACTGAACACCCTGAGTACTGAGCACTGAGCACCGAGCACCCTGAGTACTGAGCACCCTGAGGACTGAGCACCCAGGACCCTGAGCACTGAGCACTGAGCACCCAGCACCCTAAGTACTGAGCACCCAGCACCCTGAGTACTGAGCACCCAGCGTACTGAGCACCGAGCACCCCGAGCACTGAGCACCCAGCACCCTGAGTACTGAGCACCCAGCACCCCGAGCACTGAGCACCCAGCACCCTGAGGAGTGAGCACCGAGCACCCTGAGTACTGAGCACCCAGCACCCTGAGTACTGAGCACCCAGCGTATTGAGCACCGAGCACCCAGAACCCTGAGTACTGAGCACCCAGCACCCTGAGCACTGAGCACCCAGCACCCTGAGTACTGAGCACTGAGCACCCTGAGTACTGAGCAGCGAGCACCCCGAGCACTGAGCACCCAGCACCCCGAGCACCGAGCACCCAGCACCCTGAGCACTGAGCACCCAGCACCCTGAGCACCGAGCACCCAGCACCCTGAGTACTGAGCACCCAGCACCCTGAGCACTGAGCACCCAGCACCCTGAGTACTGAGCACTGAGCACCCTGAGTACTGAGCACCCAGCACCATGAGTACTGAGCACCCAGCACCCTGAGCAATGAGCACCCTGAGTACTGATCACCCAGCACCCAGAGCACTGAGCACTGAGCACCCAGCACCCTGAGCACTGAGCACTGAGCACCCAGCACCCTGAGCACTGAGCAACCATCACCCCGAGCACTGAGCACCCAGCACCCTGAGCACCCAGCACCCTGAGCACTGAGCACTCAGCACCCTGTGTACTGAGCACTGAGTACCCAGCACCCCGAGCACTGAGCACCCAGCACCCTGAGCACTGAGCACCCTGAGTACTGAGCACCCAGCACCCTGAGCACTGAGCACCCAGCACCCCGAGCACTGAGCACCCAGCACCCAGAGCACTGAGCACCCAGCACCCTGAGTACTGAGCACTGAGCACCCTGAGCACTGAGCACCGAGCACCCTGAGTACTGAGCACTGAGCACCCTGAGCACTGAGCACCCAGCACCCTGAGTACTGAGCACCCAGCACCCTGAGCACTGAGGACCGAGCACCCTGAATACTAAGCACCCAGCACCCTGAGTACTGAGCACCCAGCACCCTGAGCACTGAGCACCCAGCACGCTGAGTACTGAGCACTGAGCACTCTGAGTACTGAGCACCGAGCACCGTGAGTATTGAGAACAGAGCACTCTGAGCACTGAGCACCCAGCACCCTGAGCACTGAGCACCCAGCACCCCGAGCACTGAGCACCCAGCACCCCGAGCACTGAGCACCCAGCACCCCGAGCACTGAGCACTGAGCACCCTAAGTACTGAGCACTGAGCACCCTGAGTACTAAGAACCCAGCACCCTGAGTACTGAGCACCCAGCACCCTGAGTACTGAGCACCCAGCACCCTGAGCACTGAGCACCCAGCACCCTGAGCACTGAGCACCCAGCACCCTGAGCACTGAGCACCCAGCACCCTGAGTACTAAGCACTGAGCACCCAGCAGCCGGAGTACTGAGCAGTGAGCACAATGAGTATTGAGCTCCGAGCACCCCGAACACTGAGCACCCAGCACCCCGAGCACCGAGCACGCAGCACCCTGAGCACTGAACACCCAACACCCTGAGCACTGAGCACCCAGCACCCTGAGCACTGAGCACCCAGCACCCTGAGTACTGAGCACCCAACGTACTGAGCACCGAGCACCCTGAGCACTGAGCACCCACCACCCTGAGTACTGAGCACCCAGGACCCTGTGCAATGAGCACCCTGAGTACTGAGCACCCAGCACATTGAGCACTGAGCACTGAGCACCCCGAGCACTGACCACCCAGCACTCTGAGCACTGAGCAACCAGCACCCTGAGTACTGAGCACCCAGCACCCTGAGCACTGAGCACCCAGCACCCTGAGCACTGAGCACCCAGCACCCTGAGCACTGAGCACCCAGCACCCTGAGTACTAAGCACTGAGCACCCAGCACCCCGAGCACTGAGCAACCAAGCACCCTGAGTACTGAGCACTGAGCACCCAGCACCCCGAGCACTGAGCACCCAGCACCCTGAGCACTGAGCACCCAGCACCCGAGTACTGATCACCCAGCACCCTGAGTACTGAGCAGCCCGCAACCTGAGTACTGAGCACCCAGCACCCTGAGCACTGAGCACCCAGCACCCTGAGCACTGAGCACCCAGCACCGCGAGCACTGCGCAAGCAGCACCCTGAGTACTGAACACCCAGCACCCTGAGCACTGAGCACCCAGCACCCTGAGCACTGAGCACCCAGTACCCTGAGCACTGAGCACCCAGCACCCTGAGTAGTGAGCACCCAACATACTGAGCACCGAGCACACCGAGCACTGAGCACCCAGCACCCTGAGTACTGAGCACCGAGCAACCGGAGCACTGAGCACCCAGCACCCTGAGCACTGATCACTGAGCACCCAGCACCCTGAGCCCTGAGCACTGAGCACCCAGCACCCCGAGCACTGAGCACCCAGCACCCCGAGCACTGAGCACCCAGCACCATGAGCACTGAGCACCCAGCACCCTGAGCACTGAGCACCCAGCATCCTGAGTACTGAGCACCCAGCACCCTGAGTACTGAGCACCCAGCACCCTGAGTACTGAGCACTCAGCACCCTAAGTACTGAGCACCGAGCACCCCGAGCACTGAGCACCCAGCACCTTGAGCACTGAGCACCCTGAGGACTGAGCATCCAGCACCCTGAGCACTGAGCACCGATCACCCTGAGCACTGAGCACCCAGCACCCCGAGCACTGAGCACCCAGCACCCTGAGTACTGAGCACCCAGCACCCTGAGTACTGAGCACCCTGAGTACTGAGCACTGAGCACCGAGCACACTGAGTACTGAGCACCCTGAGGACTGAGCACCCAGCACCCTGAGCACTGAGCACTGAGCACCCAGCACCCTGAGTACTGAGCACCCAGCACCCTGAGCACTGAGCACCCAGCACCTTGAGTACTGAGCACCCAGCACCCTGAGTACTGAACACCGAGCACCCTGAGTACTGAGTACCCAGCACCCTGAGTACTGAGCACCCAGCATCCTGAGCACTGAGCAACCAGCACCCTGAGCACTGAGCACCAAGCACCCTGAGTACTGAGCACCCAGCACCCTGAGTACTGAACACCCAGCACCCTGAGCACTGAGCACTGAGCACCCAGCACCCTGAGCACTGAACACTGAGCACCCAGCACCCTGAGCACTGAGCAACCAGCACCCCGAGCACTGAGCACCCAGCACCCTGAGCACCCAGCACCCTGAGCACTGAGCACCCTGAGCACTGAGCACTGAGCTCCCAGCACCCTGAGTACTGAGCACTGAGCACCCCGAGTACTGAGCACCCAGCACCCCGAGCACTGAGCACATAGCAACCTGAGTACTGAGAAGAGATCACCCTGAGTACTGAGCACCCAGCTCCCTGAGTACTGAGCCCCCAGCACCCTGAGTACTGAGCACCCAGCACCCTGAGCCCTGAGGACCGAGCACCCTGAGTACTAGGCACCCAGGACCCTGAGTACTGAGCACCCAGCACCCTGAGCACTGAGCACCCAGCAAGCTGAGTACTGAGCACTGAGCACCCTGAGTACTGAGCACCGAGCACCCTGAGCACTGAGCACCCAGCACGCTGAGTACTGAGCTCTGAGCACTCTGAGTACCTAGCACCGAGCACCCTGAGTACTGAGCACCCAGCACTCTGAGCACTGAGCACCCAGCACCCTGAGCACTGAGCACCCAGCACCCCGAGCACTGAGCACCCAGCAACCCGAGCACTGAGCACCCAGCACCCCGAGCACTGAGCACCCAGCACCCTGAGCACTGAACACTGAGCACCCTAAGTACTGAGCGCTGAGCACCCTGAGTACTGAGCACCCAGCACCCTGAGTACTGAGCACCCAGCGTACTGAGCACCGAGTACCCCGAGCACTGAGCACCCAGCACCCTGAGTACTGAGCACCCAGCACCCCGAGCACTGAGCACCCAGCACCCTGAGTAGTGAGCACCGAGCACCCTGAGTACTGAGCACCCAGCACCCTGAGTACTGAGCACCCAGCGTACTGAGCACCGAGCACCCAGCACCCTGAGTACTGAGCACCCAGCACCCTG
This sequence comes from Microtus oregoni, assembly GCF_018167655.1. NCBI lineage: Eukaryota > Metazoa > Chordata > Mammalia > Rodentia > Cricetidae > Microtus > Microtus oregoni. The sequence continues at coordinate 8,342,242 of NW_024543811.1, read as the reverse complement.
AGCACTGAGCACCCAGCACCCTGAGTACTGAGCACTGAGCACCCTGAGTACTGAGCACCGAGCACCCCGAGCACTGAGCACCCAGCACCCCGAGCACCGAGCACCCAGCACCCTGAGCACTGAGCACCCAGCACCCTGAGCACCGAGCACCCAGCACCCTGAGTACTGAGCACCCAGCACCCTGAGCACTGAGCACCCAGCACCCCGAGCACTGAGCACCCAGCACCCCGAGCACTGAGCACCCAGCACCCTGAGCACTGAGAACCCTGAGTACTGAGCACTGAGCACCCAACGTACTGAGCACCGAGCACCCTGAGCAATGAGCACCCTGAGTACTGAGCACCCAGCACCTTGAGCACTGAGCACCGAGCACCCCGAGCACTGAGCACCCAGCACCCGAAGTACTGAGCACCCAGCACCCTGAGTACTAAGCACCGAGCACCCTGAGTACTGAGCACCCAGCACCCTGAGCACTGAGCAACCAGCACCCGAGTACTGATCACGCAGCACCCTGGGTACTGAGCACCCCGCACCATGAGTACTGAGCACCCAGCACCCCGAGTACTGAGCACCCAGCACGCTGAGCACTGAGCACCCAGCACCCTGAGCACTGAGCACCCAGCACCCCGAGCACTGCACACCCAGCACCCTGAGTATTGAGCACCCAGCACCCTGAGCACTGAGCACCCAGCACGCTGAGCATTGAACACCCAGCACCCTGAGCAATGAGCACCCAGCACCCTGAGTAGTGAGCACCCAACGTACTGAGCACCGAGCACCCCGAGCACTGAGCACCCAGCACCCTGAGTACTGAGCACCGAGCACCCCGAGCACTGAGCACCCAGCACCCGGAGTACTGAGCACCCAGCACCCTGAGTACTAAGCACAGAGCACCCTGAGTACTGAGCACCCAGCACCCTGAGCACTGAGCACCCAGCACCCTGAGTACTGTGCAGCGAGCACCCCGACTACTGAGTACCCAGCACCCCGAGCACTGAGCACCCAGCACCCCGAGCACTGAGCACCCAGCACCCTGAGTACTGAGCACCCAGCACCCTGAGTACTGAGCACCCAGCACCTCGAGCACTGAGTACCCAGCACCCTGAGCACTGAGCACCCAGCACCCTGAGCACTGAGCACCCAGCACCCTGAGCACTGAGCACCCAGCACCCTGAGTACTGAGCACTGAGCACCCTGCACCCCGAGCACTGAGCACCCAGCACCCTGAGTACTGAGCACTGAGCACCCAGCACCCAGAGCACTGAGCACCCAGCACCCTGAGCACTGAGCACCGAGCACCCGAGTACTGAGCACCCAGCACCCTGAGTACTGAGCACCCAGCACCCCGAGCACTAAGCACCCAGCACCCTGAGTACTGAGCACCCAGCATCCTGTGCACTGAGCACAGAGCACCCTGAGCACTGAGCACCCAGCACCCTGAGGACTGAGCACCCAGCACCCCGAGCACTGAGCACCTAGCACCCTGAGCACTGAGCACCCTGAGTACTGAGCACTGAGCACCCTGAGTACTGAGCAATGAGCACCCTGAGTACTGAGCACCAAGCACCCTGAGTACTGAGCACCCAGCAACCTGAGCACTGAGCACCGAGCACCCTGAGCACTGAGCACCCAGCACCCTGAGCACTGAGCACCCAGCACCCTGAGCACTGAGCACCCAGCACCCCGAGCACTGAGCACCCAGCACCCTGAGCACTGAGAACCCTGAGTACTGAGCACTGAGCACCCTGAGTACTGAGCACTGAGAACCCTGAGTATTGAGCACCCAGCACCCTGAGTACTGAGCACCCAGGACCCGGAGCAAAGAGCACCCTGAGTACTGAGCACCCAGCACCCTGAGCACTGAGCACCGAGCACCCCGAGCACTGAGCACCCAGCACCCGGAGTACTGAGCACCCAGCACCCTGAGTACTAAGCACCGAGCACCCTGAGTACTGAGCACCCAGTACCCTGAGCACTGAACACACAGCACCCTGAGTACTGAGCACCCCGAGCACTGAGCACCCAGCACCCTGAGAACTGAGGACCCAGCACCCTGAGTACTGAGCACCCAGCACCCTGAGCACTGAGCACCCAGCACCCTGAGTACTGAGCACCCAGCACCCTGAGCACTGAAGACCCAGCACCCTGAGTACTGAGCACCCAGCAACCTGAGCCCTGAGCACCCAGCACCCTGAGCACTGAGCACTGAGCACCCTAAGTACTGAGCACTGAGCACCCTAAGTACTGAGCACTGAGCACCCTGAGTACTAAGCACCGAGCACACTGAGCACCGAGCACCCTGAGTACTGAGCACTGAGCACCCTGAGCACTGAGCACCCAGCACCCTGAGTACTGAGCACCCAGCACCCTGAGCACTGAGGACCGAGCACCCTGAGTACTAAGCACCCAGCACCCTGAGCACTGAGCACCCAGCACGCTGAGTACTGAGCACTGAGCACCCTGAGTACTGAGCACCGAGCACCCAGAGCACTGAGCACCCAGCACGCTGAGTACTGAGCACTGAGCACTCTGAGTACTGAGCACCGAGCACCCTGAGTACTGAGCACCCAGCACTCTGAGCACTGAGCACCCAGCACCCTGAGCACTGAGCACACAGCAGCCCGAGCACTGAGCACCCAGCACCCCGAGCACTGAGCACCCAGCACCCCGAGCACTGAGCACCCAGCACCCTGAGCACTGAGCACTGAGCACCCTGAGTACTGAGCACTGAGCACCCTGAGTATTGAGCACCCAGCACCCTGAGTACTGAGCACCCAGGACCCGGAGCAAAGATCACCCTGAGTACTGAGCACCCAGCACCCTGAGCACTGAGCACCGAGCACCCCGAGCAATGAGCACCCAGCACCCAGAGTACTGAGCACCCAGCACCCTGAGTACTAAGCACCGAGCACCCTGAGTACTGAGCACCCAGTACCCTGAGCACTGAACACACAGCACCCTGAGTACTGAGCACCCCGAGCACTGAGCACCCAGCACCCTGAGAACTGAGGACCCAGCACCCTGAGTACTGAGCACCCAGCACCCTGAGCACTGAGCACCCAGCACCCTGAGTACTGAGCACCCAGCAACCTGAGCACTGAGCACCCAGCACCCTGAATACTGAGCATCCAGCACCCCGAGCACTGAGCAGCCAGCACCCTGAGTACTGAGAACTGAGCACCCAGCACCCAGAGCACTGAGCACTCAGCACCCTGTGTACTGAGCACTGAGCACCCAGCACCCTGAGCACTGAGCACCCTGAGTACTGAGCACCCAGCACCCTGAGCACTGAGCACCCCGCACCCCGAGCACTGAGCACCCAGCACCCAGAGAACTGAGCACTGAGCACCCTGAGTACTGAGCACTGAGCACCCTGAGCACTGAGCACCGAGCACCCTGAGTACTGAGCACTGAGCACCCTGAGCACTGAGCACCCAGCACCCTGAGCACTGAGGACCCAGCACCCTGAGCACTGAGCACCCAGCACCCTGAGTACTGAGCACCCAGCACCCTGAGCACTGAGCACCCAGCACCCTGAGTACTGAGCATCCAGCACCCCGAGCACTGAGCACCCAGCACCCCGAGCACTGAGCACTCAGCACCCTGTGTACTGAGCACTGAGTACCCAGCACCCCGAGCACTGAGCACCCAGCACCCTGAGCACTGAGCACCCTGAGTACTGAGCACCAAGCACCCTGAGCACTGAGCACCCAGCACCCCGAGCACTGAGCACCCAGCACCCAGAGCACTGAGCACTGAGCACCCTGAGTACTGAGCACTGAGCACCCTGAGCACTGAGCACCCAGCACCATGAGTACTGAGCACCCAGCACCCTGAGCACTGAGCACCCTGAGTACTGAGCACCCAGCACCCTGAGTACTGAGCACCCAGCACCCTGAGCACTGAGCAACCAGCACCCTGAGCACTGAGCACCAAGCACCCTGAGTACTGAGCACCCAGCACCCTGAGTACTGAACACCCAGCACCCTGAGCACTGAGCACTGAGCACCCAGCACCCTGAGCACTGAGCACTGAGCCACCAGCACCCTGAGCACTGAGCAACCAGCACCCCGAGCACTGAGCACCCAGCACCCTGAGCACCCAGCACCCTGAGCACTGAGCACCCTGAGCACTGAGCACTGAGCACCCAGCACCCTGAGTACTGAGCACCCAACACTCTGAGCACTGAGCACCCAGCACGCTGAGTACTGAGCACTGAGCACACAGCACCCTGAGTACTGAGCACGCAGAACTCCGAGCACTGAGCACCCAGCTCCCCGAGCACTGAGCACCCTGAGCACTGAGCACCCAGCACCCCGAGTGCTGAGCACTGAGCACCCTGAGCACTGAGCACCCAGCACCCCGAGTGCTGAGCACTGAGCACCCTGAGAACTGAGCACCCAGCACCCTGAGCACTGAGCACTGAGAACCCTGAGTACTGAGCACCGAGCACCCTGAGTACTGAGCACCTAGCAACCTGAGCCCTGAGCACCCAGCACCCTGAGCACTGAGCACCCAGCACCCCGAGCACTGAGCACCCAGCACCCCGAGCACTGAGCACCCAGCACCCTGAGCACTGAGCACTGAGCACCCTAAGTACTGAGCACTGAGCACCCTGAGTACTGAGCACCCAGCACCCTGAGTACTGAGCACCCAGCGTACTGAGCACCGAGCACCCCGAGCACTGAGCACCCAGCACCCTGAGTACTGAGCACCCAGCACCCCGAGCACTGAGCACCCAGCACCCTGAGTAGTGAGCACCGAGCACCCTGAGTACTGAGCACCCAGCACCCTGAGTACTGAGCACCCAGCGTATTGAGCACCCAGCACCCTGAGTACTGAGCACCCAGCACCCTGAGTAGGGAGCACCGAGCACCCTGAGTACTGAGCACCCAGCACCCTGAGTACTGACCACCCAGCGTACTGAGCACCGAGCACCCCGAGAACTGAGCACCCAGCACCCTGAGTACTGAGCACCCAGCACCCCGAGCTCTGAGCACCCAGCACCCTGAGTAGTGAGCACCCAGCACCCTGAGCACTGAGCAACCAGCACCCTGAGCACTGAGCACCAAGCACCCTGAGTACTGAGCACCCAGCACCCTGAGTACTGAACACCCAGCACCCTGAGCACTGAGCACTGAGCACCCAGCACCCTGAGCACTGAGCACTGAGCCACCAGCACCCTGAGCACTGAGCAACCAGCACCCCGAGCACTGAGCACCCAGCACCCTGAGCACCCAGCACCCTGAGCACTGAGCACCCTGAGCACTGAGCACTGAGCACCCAGCACCCTGAGTACTGAGCACCCAACACTCTGAGCACTGAGCACCCAGCACGCTGAGTACTGAGCACTGAGCACACAGCACCCTGAGTACTGAGCACGCAGAACTCCGAGCACTGAGCACCCAGCTCCCCGAGCACTGAGCACCCTGAGCACTGAGCACCCAGCACCCCGAGTGCTGAGCACTGAGCACCCTGAGCACTGAGCACCCAGCACCCCGAGTGCTGAGCACTGAGCACCCTGAGAACTGAGCACCCAGCACCCTGAGCACTGAGCACTGAGAACCCTGAGTACTGAGCACCGAGCACCCTGAGTACTGAGCACCCAGCAACCTGAGCCCTGAGCACCCAGCACCCTGAGCACTGAGCACCCAGCACCCCGAGCACTGAGCACCCAGCACCCCGAGCACTGAGCACCCAGCACCCTGAGCACTGAGCACTGAGCACCCTAAGTACTGAGCACTGAGCACCCTGAGTACTGAGCACCCAGCACCCTGAGTACTGAGCACCCAGCGTACTGAGCACCGAGCACCCCGAGCACTGAGCACCCAGCACCCTGAGTACTGAGCACCAAGCACCCCGAGCACTGAGCACCCAGCACCCTGAGTAGTGAGCACCAAGCACCCTGAGTACTGAGCACCCAGCACCCTGAGTACTGAGCACCCAGCGTATTGAGCACCGAGCACCCAGCACCCTGAGTACTGAGCACCCAGCACCCTGAGTAGGGAGCACCGAGCACCCTGAGTACTGAGCACCCAGCACCCTGAGTACTGACCACCCAGCGTACTGAGCACCGAGCACCCCGAGAACTGAGCACCCAGCACCCTGAGTACTGAGCACCCAGCACCCCGAGCTCTGAGCACCCAGCACCCTGAGTAGTGAGCACCCAGCACCCTGAGCACTGAGGACCCAGCACCCTGAGTACTGAGCACCCAACGTACTGAGCACCGAGCACCCTGAGCACTGAGCACCCAGCACCCTGAGTACTGAGCACCCAGGACCCTGTGCAATGAGCACCCTGAGTACTGAGCACCCAGCACATTGAGCACTGAGCACCGAGCACCCCGAGCACTGACCACCCAGCACTCTGAGGACTGAGCACCCAGCACCCTGAGTACTGAGCACCCAGCACCCTGAGCACTGAGCACCCAGCACCCTGAGCACTGAGCACCCAGCACCCTGAGCACTGAGCACCCAGCACCCTGAGCACTGAGCACCCAGCACCCTGAGTACTGAGCACTGAGCACCCAGCACCCCGAGCACTGAGCACCCAAGCACCCTGAGTACTGAGCACTGAGCACCCAGCACCCGAGTACTGATCACCCAGCACCCTGAGTACTGAGCAGCCCGCAACCTGAGTACTGAGCACCCAGCACCCCGAGTACTGAGCACCCAGCACCCTGAGCACTGAGCACCCAGCACCCTGAGCACTGAGCACCCAGCACCGCGAGCACTGCGCACCCAGCACCCTGAGTACTGAACACCCAGCACCCTGAGCACTGAGCACCCAGTACCCTGAGCACTGAGCACCCAGCACCCTGAGTAGTGAGCACCCAACGTACTGAGCACCGAGCACCCCGAGCACTGAGCACCCAGTACCCTGAGTACTGAGCACCGAGCAACCGGAGCACTGAGCACCCAGCACCCTGAGCACTGATCACTGAGCACCCAGCACCTTGAGCCCTGAGCACTGAGCACCCAGCACCCCGAGCACTGAGCACCCAGCACCCCGAGCACTGAGCACCCAGCACCCTGAGCACTGAGCACCCAGCACCCTGAGAACTGAGCACCCAGCACCCTGAGTACTGAGCACCCAGCACCCTGAGTACTGAGCACCCAGCACCCTGAGTACTGAGCACTCAGCACCCTGAGTACTGAGCACCGAGCACCCCGAGCACTGAGCACCCAGCAACTTGAGCACTGAGCACCCTGAGGACTGAGCACCCAGCACCCTGAGCACTGAGCACCGATCACCCTGAGCACTGAGCACCCAGCACCCCGAGCACTGAGCACCCAGCACCCTGAGTACTGAGCACCCAGCACCCTGAGTACTGAGCACCCAGCACCCTGAGTACTGAGCACCCAGCACCCCAAGCACTGAGCACCCAGCACCCTGAGTACTGAACACCCTGAGTACTGAGCACTGAGCACCGAGCACCCTGAGTACTGAGCACCCTGAGGACTGAGCACCCAGGACCCTGAGCACTGAGCACTGAGCACCCAGCACCCTAAGTACTGAGCACCCAGCACCCTGAGTACTGAGCACCCAGCGTACTGAGCACCGAGCACCCCGAGCACTGAGCACCCAGCACCCTGAGTACTGAGCACCCAGCACCCCGAGCACTGAGCACCCAGCACCCTGAGGAGTGAGCACCGAGCACCCTGAGTACTGAGCACCCAGCACCCTGAGTACTGAGCACCCAGCGTATTGAGCACCGAGCACCCAGAACCCTGAGTACTGAGCACCCAGCACCCTGAGCACTGAGCACCCAGCACCCTGAGTACTGAGCACTGAGCACCCTGAGTACTGAGCACCGAGCACCCCGAGCACTGAGCACCCAGCACCCCGAGCACCGAGCACCCAGCACCCTGAGCACTGAGCACCCAGCACCCTGAGCACCGAGCACCCAGCACCCTGAGTACTGAGCACCCAGCACCCTGAGCACTGAGCACCCAGCACCCTGAGTACTGAGCACTGAGCACCCTGAGTACTGAGCACCCAGCACCATGAGTACTGAGCACCCAGCACCCTGAGCAATGAGCACCCTGAGTTCTGATCACCCAGCACCCAGAGCACTGAGCACTGAGCAGCCAGCACCCTGAGCACTGAGCACTGAGCACCCAGCACCCTGAGCACTGAGCAACCATCACCCCGAGCACTGAGCACCCAGCACCCTGAGCACCCAGCACCCTGAGCACTGAGCACTCAGCACCCTGTGTACTGAGCACTGAGTACCCAGCACCCCGAGCACTGAGCACCCAGCACCCTGATCACTGAGCACCCTGAGTACTGAGCAGCCAGCACCCTGAGCACTGAGCACCCAGCACCCCGAGCACTGAGCACCCAGCACCCAGAGCACTGAGCACCCAGCACCCTGAGTACTGAGCACTGAGCACCCTGAGCACTGAGCACCGAGCACCCTGAGTACTGAGCACTGAGCACCCTGAGCACTGAGCACCCAGCTCCCTGAGTACTGAGCACCCAGCACCCTGAGCACTGAGGACCGAGCACCCTGAATACTAAGCACCCAGCACCCTGAGTACTGAGCACCCAGCACCCTGAGCACTGAGCACCCAGCACGCTGAGTACTGAGCACTGAGCACTCTGAGTACTGAGCACCGAGCACCGTGAGTATTGAGAACAGAGCACTCTGAGCACTGAGCACCCAGCACCCTGAGCACTGAGCACCCAGCACCCCGAGCACTGAGCACCCAGCACCCCGAGCACTGAGAACCCAGCACCCCGAGCACTGAGCACTGAGCACCCTAAGTACTGAGCACTGAGCACCCTGAGTACTAAGAACCCAGCACCCTGAGTACTGAGCACCCAGCACCCTGAGTACTGAGCACCCAGCACCCTGAGCACTGAGCACCCAGCACCCTGAGCACTGAGCACCCAGCACCCTGAGCACTGAGCACCCAGCACCCTGAGTACTAAGCACTGAGCACCCAGCAGCCGGAGTACTGAGCAGTGAGCACCCTGAGTATTGAGCTCCGAGCACCCCGAACACTGAGCACCCAGCACCCCGAGCACCGAGCACGCAGCACCCTGAGCACTGAACACCCAACACCCTGAGCACTGAGCACCCAGCACCCTGAGCACTGAGCACCCAGCACCCTGAGTACTGAGCACCCAACGTACTGAGCACCGAGCACCCTGAGCACTGAGCACCCACCACCCTGAGTACTGAGCACCCAGGACCCTGTGCAATGAGCACCCTGAGTACTGAGCACCCAGCACATTGAGCACTGAGCACTGAGCACCCCGAGCACTGACCACCCAGCACTCTGAGCACTGAGCAACCAGCACCCTGAGTACTGAGCACCCAGCACCCTGAGTACTGAGCACCCAGCGTATTGAGCACCCAGCACCCTGAGTACTGAGCACCCAGCACCCTGAGTAGGGAGCACCGAGCACCCTGAGTACTGAGCACCCAGCACCCTGAGTACTGACCACCCAGCGTACTGAGCACCGAGCACCCCGAGAACTGAGCACCCAGCACCCTGAGTACTGAGCACCCAGCACCCCGAGCTCTGAGCACCCAGCACCCTGAGTAGTGAGCACCCAGCACCCTGAGCACTGAGCAACCAGCACCCTGAGCACTGAGCACCAAGCACCCTGAGTACTGAGCACCCAGCACCCTGAGTACTGAACACCCAGCACCCTGAGCACTGAGGACTGAGCACCCAGCACCCTGAGCACTGAGCACTGAGCCACCAGCACCCTGAGCACTGAGCAACCAGCACCCCGAGCACTGAGCACCCAGCACCCTGAGCACCCAGCACCCTGAGCACTGAGCACCCTGAGCACTGAGCACTGAGCACCCAGCACCCTGAGTACTGAGCACCCAACACTCTGAGCACTGAGCACCCAGCACGCTGAGTACTGAGCACTGAGCACACAGCACCCTGAGTACTGAGCACGCAGAACTCCGAGCACTGAGCACCCAGCTCCCCGAGCACTGAGCACCCTGAGCACTGAGCACCCAGCACCCCGAGTGCTGAGCACTGAGCACCCTGAGCACTGAGCACCCAGCACCCCGAGTGCTGAGCACTGAGCACCCTGAGAACTGAGCACCCAGCACCCTGAGCACTGAGCACTGAGAACCCTGAGTACTGAGCACCGAGCACCCTGAGTACTGAGCACCCAGCAACCTGAGCCCTGAGCACCCAGCACCCTGAGCACTGAGCACCCAGCACCCCGAGCACTGAGCACCCAGCACCCCGAGCACTGAGCACCCAGCACCCTGAGCACTGAGCACTGAGCACCCTAAGTACTGAGCACTGAGCACCCTGAGTACTGAGCACCCAGCACCCTGAGTACTGAGCACCCAGCGTACTGAGCACCGAGCACCCCGAGCACTGAGCACCCAGCACCCTGAGTACTGAGCACCAAGCACCCCGAGCACTGAGCACCCAGCACCCTGAGTAGTGAGCACCAAGCACCCTGAGTACTGAGCACCCAGCACCCTGAGTACTGAGCACCCAGCGTATTGAGCACCGAGCACCCAGCACCCTGAGTACTGAGCACCCAGCACCCTGAGTAGGGAGCACCGAGCACCCTGAGTACTGAGCACCCAGCACCCTGAGTACTGACCACCCAGCGTACTGAGCACCGAGCACCCCGAGAACTGAGCACCCAGCACCCTGAGTACTGAGCACCCAGCACCCCGAGCTCTGAGCACCCAGCACCCTGAGTAGTGAGCACCCAGCACCCTGAGCACTGAGGACCCAGCACCCTGAGTACTGAGCACCCAACGTACTGAGCACCGAGCACCCTGAGCACTGAGCACCCAGCACCCTGAGTACTGAGCACCCAGGACCCTGTGCAATGAGCACCCTGAGTACTGAGCACCCAGCACATTGAGCACTGAGCACCGAGCACCCCGAGCACTGACCACCCAGCACTCTGAGGACTGAGCACCCAGCACCCTGAGTACTGAGCACCCAGCACCCTGAGCACTGAGCACCCAGCACCCTGAGCACTGAGCACCCAGCACCCTGAGCACTGAGCACCCAGCACCCTGAGCACTGAGCACCCAGCACCCTGAGTACTGAGCACTGAGCACCCAGCACCCCGAGCACTGAGCACCCAAGCACCCTGAGTACTGAGCACTGAGCACCCAGCACCCGAGTACTGATCACCCAGCACCCTGAGTACTGAGCAGCCCGCAACCTGAGTACTGAGCACCCAGCACCCCGAGTACTGAGCACCCAGCACCCTGAGCACTGAGCACCCAGCACCCTGAGCACTGAGCACCCAGCACCGCGAGCACTGCGCACCCAGCACCCTGAGTACTGAACACCCAGCACCCTGAGCACTGAGCACCCAGCACCCTGAGCACTGAGCACCCAGTACCCTGAGCACTGAGCACCCAGCACCCTGAGTAGTGAGCACCCAACGTACTGAGCACCGAGCACCCCGAGCACTGAGCACCCAGTACCCTGAGTACTGAGCACCGAGCAACCGGAGCACTGAGCACCCAGCACCCTGAGCACTGATCACTGAGCACCCAGCACCTTGAGCCCTGAGCACTGAGCACCCAGCACCCCGAGCACTGAGCACCCAGCACCCCGAGCACTGAGCACCCAGCACCCTGAGCACTGAGCACCCAGCACCCTGAGAACTGAGCACCCAGCACCCTGATTACTGAGCACCCAGCACCCTGAGTACTGAGCACCCAGCACCCTGAGTACTGAGCACTCAGCACCCTGAGTACTGAGCACCGAGCACCCCGAGCACTGAGCACCCAGCAACTTGAGCACTGAGCACCCTGAGGACTGAGCACCCAGCACCCTGAGCACTGAGCACCGATCACCCTGAGCACTGAGCACCCAGCACCCCGAGCACTGAGCACCCAGCACCCTGAGTACTGAGCACCCAGCACCCTGAGTACTGAGCACCCAGCACCCTGAGTACTGAGCACCCAGCACCCCAAGCACTGAGCACCCAGCACCCTGAGTACTGAACACCCTGAGTACTGAGCACTGAGCACCGAGCACCCTGAGTACTGAGCACCCTGAGGACTGAGCACCCAGGACCCTGAGCACTGAGCACTGAGCACCCAGCACCCTAAGTACTGAGCACCCAGCACCCTGAGTACTGAGCACCCAGCGTACTGAGCACCGAGCACCCCGAGCACTGAGCACCCAGCACCCTGAGTACTGAGCACCCAGCACCCCGAGCACTGAGCACCCAGCACCCTGAGGAGTGAGCACCGAGCACCCTGAGTACTGAGCACCCAGCACCCTGAGTACTGAGCACCCAGCGTATTGAGCACCGAGCACCCAGAACCCTGAGTACTGAGCACCCAGCACCCTGAGCACTGAGCACCCAGCACCCTGAGTACTGAGCACTGAGCACCCTGAGTACTGAGCACCGAGCACCCCGAGCACTGAGCACCCAGCACCCCGAGCACCGAGCACCCAGCACCCTGAGCACTGAGCACCCAGCACCCTGAGCACCGAGCACCCAGCACCCTGAGTACTGAGCACCCAGCACCCTGAGCACTGAGCACCCAGCACCCTGAGTACTGAGCACTGAGCACCCTGAGTACTGAGCACCCAGCACCATGAGTACTGAGCACCCAGCACCCTGAGCAATGAGCACCCTGAGTTCTGATCACCCAGCACAGAGAGCACTGAGCACTGAGCAGCCAGCACCCTGAGCACTGAGCACTGAGCACCCAGCACCCTGAGCACTGAGCAACCATCACCCCGAGCACTGAGCACCCAGCACCCTGAGCACCCAGCACCCTGAGCACTGAGCACTCAGCACCCTGTGTACTGAGCACTGAGTACCCAGCACCCCGAGCACTGAGCACCCAGCACCCTGATCACTGAGCACCCTGAGTACTGAGCAGCCAGCACCCTGAGCACTGAGCACCCAGCACCCCGAGCACTGAGCACCCAGCACCCAGAGCACTGAGCACCCAGCACCCTGAGTACTGAGCACTGAGCACCCTGAGCACTGAGCACCGAGCACCCTGAGTACTGAGCACTGAGCACCCTGAGCACTGAGCACCCAGCTCCCTGAGTACTGAGCACCCAGCACCCTGAGCACTGAGGACCGAGCACCCTGAATACTAAGCACCCAGCACCCTGAGTACTGAGCACCCAGCACCCTGAGCACTGAGCACCCAGCACGCTGAGTACTGAGCACTGAGCACTCTGAGTACTGAGCACCGAGCACCGTGAGTATTGAGAACAGAGCACTCTGAGCACTGAGCACCCAGCACCCTGAGCACTGAGCACCCAGCACCCCGAGCACTGAGCACCCAGCACCCCGAGCACTGAGAACCCAGCACCCCGAGCACTGAGCACTGAGCACCCTAAGTACTGAGCACTGAGCACCCTGAGTACTAAGAACCCAGCACCCTGAGTACTGAGCACCCAGCACCCTGAGTACTGAGCACCCAGCACCCTGAGCACTGAGCACCCAGCACCCTGAGCACTGAGCACCCAGCACCCTGAGCACTGAGCACCCAGCACCCTGAGTACTAAGCACTGAGCACCCAGCAGCCGGAGTACTGAGCAGTGAGCACCCTGAGTATTGAGCTCCGAGCACCCCGAACACTGAGCACCCAGCACCCCGAGCACCGAGCACGCAGCACCCTGAGCACTGAACACCCAACACCCTGAGCACTGAGCACCCAGCACCCTGAGCACTGAGCACCCAGCACCCTGAGTACTGAGCACCCAACGTACTGAGCACCGAGCACCCTGAGCACTGAGCACCCACCACCCTGAGTACTGAGCACCCAGGACCCTGTGCAATGAGCACCCTGAGTACTGAGCACCCAGCACATTGAGCACTGAGCACTGAGCACCCCGAGCACTGACCACCCAGCACTCTGAGCACTGAGCAACCAGCACCCTGAGTACTGAGCACCCAGCACCCTGAGCACTGAGCACCCAGCACCCTGAGCACTGAGCACCCAGCACCCTGAGCACTGAGCACCCAGCACCCTGAGTACTAAGCACTGAGCACCCAGCACCCCGAGCACTGAGCAACCAAGCACCCTGAGTACTGAGCACTGAGCACCCAGCACCCCGAGCACTGAGCACCCAGCACCCTGAGCACTGAGCACCCAGCACCCGAGTACTGATCACCCAGCACCCTGAGTACTGAGCAGCCCGCAACCTGAGTACTGAGCACCCAGCACCCCGAGTACTGAGCACCCAGCACCCTGAGCACTGAGCACCCAGCACCCTGAGCACTGAGCACCCAGCACCGCGAGCACTGCGCAAGCAGCACCCTGAGTACTGAACACCCAGCACCCTGAGCACTGAGCACCCAGCACCCTGAGCACTGAGCACCCAGTACCCTGAGCACTGAGCACCCAGCACCCTGAGTAGTGAGCACCCAACATACTGAGCACCGAGCACCCCGAGCACTGAGCACCCAGCACCCTGAGTACTGAGCACCGAGCAACCGGAGCACTGAGCACCCAGCACCCTGAGCACTGATCACTGAGCACCCAGCACCCTGAGCCCTGAGCACTGAGCACCCAGCACCCCGAGCACTGAGCACCCAGCACCCCGAGCACTGAGCACCCAGCACCATGAGCACTGAGCACCCAGCACCCTGAGCACTGAGCACCCAGCATCCTGAGTACTGAGCACCCAGCACCCTGAGTACTGAGCACCCAGCACCCTGAGTACTGAGCACTCAGCACCCTGAGTACTGAGCACCGAGCACCCCGAGCACTGAGCACCCAGCACCTTGAGCACTGAGCACCCTGAGGACTGAGCATCCAGCACCCTGAGCACTGAGCACCGATCACCCTGAGCACTGAGCACCCAGCACCCCGAGCACTGAGCACCCAGCACCCTGAGTACTGAGCACCCAGCACCCTGAGTACTGAGCACCCAGCACCCTGAGTACTGAGCACCCAGCACCCCAAGCACTGAGCACCCAGCACCCTGAGTACTGAACACCCTGAGTACTGAGCACTGAGCACCGAGCACACTGAGTACTGAGCACCCTGAGGACTGAGCACCCAGCACCCTGAGCACTGAGCACTGAGCACCCAGCACCCTGAATACTGAGCACCCAGCACCCTGAGCACTGAGCACCCAGCACCTTGAGTACTGAGCACCCAGCACCCTGAGTACTGAACACCGAGCACCCTGAGTACTGAGTACCCAGCACCCTGAGTACTGAGCACCCAGCATCCTGAGCACTGAGCAACCAGCACCCTGAGCACTGAGCACCAAGCACCCTGAGTACTGAGCACCCAGCACCCTGAGTACTGAACACCCAGCACCCTGAGCACTGAGCACTGAGCACCCAGCACCCTGAGCACTGAACACTGAGCACCCAGCACCCTGAGCACTGAGCAACCAGCACCCCGAGCACTGAGCACCCAGCACCCTGAGCACCCAGCACCCTGAGCACTGAGCACCCTGAGCACTGAGCACTGAGCACCCAGCACCCTGAGTACTGAGCACTGAGCACCCCGAGCACTGAGCACATAGCAACCTGAGTACTGAGAAGAGATCACCCTGAGTACTGAGCACCCAGCTCCCTGAGTACTGAGCCCCCAGCACCCTGAGTACTGAGCACCCAGCACCCTGAGCCCTGAGGACCGAGCACCCTGAGTACTAGGCACCCAGGACCCTGAGTACTGAGCACCCAGCACCCTGAGCACTGAGCACCCAGCAAGCTGAGTACTGAGCACTGAGCACCCTGAGTACTGAGCACCGAGCACCCTGAGCACTGAGCACCCAGCACGCTGAGTACTGAGCTCTGAGCACTCTGAGTACCTAGCACCGAGCACCCTGAGTACTGAGCACCCAGCACTGTGAGCACTGAGCACCCAGCACCCTGAGCACTGAGCACCCAGCACCCCGAGCACTGAGCACCCAGCAACCCGAGCACTGAGCACCCAGCACCCCGAGCACTGAGCACCCAGCACCCTGAGCACTGAGCACTGAGCACCCTAAGTACTGAGCGCTGAGCACCCTGAGTACTGAGCACCCAGCACCCTGAGTACTGAGCACCCAGCGTACTGAGCACCGAGTACCCCGAGCACTGAGCACCCAGCACCCTGAGTACTGAGCACCCAGCACCCCGAGCACTGAGCACCCAGCACCCTGAGTAGTGAGCACCGAGCACCCTGAGTACTGAGCACCCAGCACCCTGAGTACTGAGCACCCAGCGTACTGAGCACCGAGCACCCAGCACCCTGAGTACTGAGCACCCAGCACCCTGAGCACTGAGCACCCAGCACCCTGAGTACTGAGCACTGAGCACCCTGAGTACTGAGCACCGAGCACCCCGAGCACTGAGCACCCAGCACCCCGAGCACCGAGCACCCAGCACCCTGAGCACTGAGCACCCAGCACCCTGAGCACCGAGCACCCAGCACCCTGAGTACTGAGCACCCAGCACCCTGAGCACTGAGCACCCAGCACCCCGAGCACTGAGCACCCAGCACCCCGAGCACTGAGCACCCAGCACCCTGAGCACTGAGAACCCTGAGTACTGAGCACTGAGCACCCAACGTACTGAGCACCGAGCACCCCGAGCACTGAGCACCCAGCACCCGAAGTACTGAGCACCCAGCACCCTGAGTACTAAGCACCGAGCACCCTGAGTACTGAGCACCCAGCACCCTGAGCACTGAGCACCCAGCACCCGAGTACTGATCACGCAGCACCCTGGGTACTGAGCACCCCGCACCATGAGTACTGAGCACCCAGCACCCCGAGTACTGAGCACCCAGCACGCTGAGCACTGAGCACCCAGCACCCTGAGCACTGAGCACCCAGCACCCCGAGCACTGCACACCCAGCACCCTGAGTATTGAGCACCCAGCACCCTGAGCACTGAGCACCCAGCACGCTGAGCATTGAGCACCCAGCACCCTGAGCAATGAGCACCCAGCACCCTGAGTAGTGAGCACCCAACGTACTGAGCACCGAGCACCCCGAGCACTGAGCACCCAGCACCCTGAGTACTGAGCACCGAGCACCCCGAGCACTGCACACCCAGCACCCTGAGTACTGAGCACCCAGCACCCTGAGTACTAAGCACAGAGCACCCTGAGTACTGAGCACCCAGCACCCTGAGCACTGAGCACCCAGCACCCTGAGTACTGTGCAGCGAGCACCCCGACTACTGAGTACCCAGCACCCCGAGCACTGAGCACCCAGCACCCCGAGCACTGAGCACCCAGCACCCTGAGTACTGAGCACCCAGCACCCTGAGTACTGAGCACCCAGCACCTCGAGCACTGAGTACCCAGCACCCTGAGCACTGAGCACCCAGCACCCTGAGCACTGAGCACCCAGCACCCTGAGCACTGAGCACCCAGCACCCTGAGTACTGAGCACTGAGCACCCTGCACCCCGAGCACTGAGCACCCAGCACCCTGAGTACTGAGCACTGAGCACCCAGCACCCAGAGCACTGAGCACCCAGCACCCTGAGCACTGAGCACCGAGCACCCGAGTACTGAGCACCCAGCACCCTGAGTACTGAGCACCCAGCACCCCGAGCACTAAGCACCCAGCACCCTGAGTACTGAGCACCCAGCATCCTGTGCACTGAGCACAGAGCACCCTGAGCACTGAGCACCCAGCACCCTGAGGACTGAGCACCCAGCACCCCGAGCACTGAGCACCTAGCACCCTGAGCACTGAGCACCCTGAGTACTGAGCACTGAGCACCCTGAGTACTGAGCAATGAGCACCCTGAGTACTGAGCACCAAGCACCCTGAGTACTGAGCACCCAGCAACCTGAGCACTGAGCACCGAGCACCCTGAGCACTGAGCACCCAGCACCCTGAGCACTGAGCACCCAGCACCCTGAGCACTGAGCACCCAGCACCCCGAGCACTGAGCACCCAGCACCCTGAGCACTGAGAACCCTGAGTACTGAGCACTGAGCACCCTGAGTACTGAGCACTGAGAACCCTGAGTATTGAGCACCCAGCACCCTGAGTACTGAGCACCCAGGACCCGGAGCAAAGAGCACCCTGAGTACTGAGCACCCAGCACCCTGAGCACTGAGCACCGAGCACCCCGAGCACTGAGCACCCAGCACCCGGAGTACTGAGCACCCAGCACCCTGAGTACTAAGCACCGAGCACCCTGAGTACTGAGCACCCAGTACCCTGAGCACTGAACACACAGCACCCTGAGTACTGAGCACCCCGAGCACTGAGCACCCAGCACCCTGAGAACTGAGGACCCAGCACCCTGAGTACTGAGCACCCAGCACCCTGAGCACTGAGCACCCAGCACCCTGAGTACTGAGCACCCAGCACCCTGAGCACTGAGCACCCAGCACCCTGAATACTGAGCATCCAGCACCCCGAGCACTGAGCAGCCAGCACCCTGAGTACTGAGAACTGAGCACCCAGCACCCAGAGCACTGAGCACTCAGCACCCTGTGTACTGAGCACTGAGCACCCAGCACCCTGAGCACTGAGCACCCTGAGTACTGAGCACCCAGCACCCTGAGCACTGAGCACCCAGCACCCCGAGCACTGAGCACCCAGCACCCAGAAAACTGAGCACTGAGCACCCTGAGTACTGAGCACTGAGCACCCTGAGCACTGAGCACCGAGCACCCTGAGTACTGAGCACTGAGCACCCTGAGCACTGAGCACCCAGCACCCTGAGTACTGAGCACCCAGCACCCTGAGCACTGAGGACCGAGCACCCTGAGTACTAAGCACCCAGGACCCTGAGCACTGAGCACCCAGCACGCTGAGTACTGAGCACTGAGCACCCTGAGTACTGAGCACCGAGCACCCAGAGCACTGAGCACCCAGCACGCTGAGTACTGAGCACTGAGCACTCTGAGTACTGAGCACCGAGCACCCTGAGTACTGAGCACCCAGCACTCTGAGCACTGAGCACCCAGCACCCTGAGCACTGAGCACACAGCAGCCCGAGCACTGAGCACCCAGCACCCCGAGCACTGAGCACCCAGCACCCCGAGCACTGAGCACCCAGCACCCTGAGCACTGAGCACTGAGCACCCTGAGTACTGAGCACTGAGCACCCTGAGTATTGAGCACCCAGCACCCTGAGTACTGAGCACCCAGGACCCGGAGCAAAGATCACCCTGAGTACTGAGCACCCAGCACCCTGAGCACTGAGCACCGAGCACCCCGAGCAATGAGCACCCAGCACCCAGAGTACTGAGCACCCAGCACCCTGAGTACTAAGCACCGAGCACCCTGAGTACTGAGCACCCAGTACCCTGAGCACTGAACACACAGCACCATGAGTACTGAGCACCCCGAGCACTGAGCACCCAGCACCCTGAGAACTGAGGACCCAGCACCCTGAGTACTGAGCACCCAGCACCCTGAGCACTGAGCACCCAGCACCCTGAGCACTGAGCACCCAGCACCCTGAGCACTGAGCACCCAGCACCCTGAATACTGAGCATCCAGCACCCCGAGCACTGAGCAGCCAGCACCCTGAGTACTGAGAACTGAGCACCCAGCACCCAGAGCACTGAGCACTCAGCACCCTGTGTACTGAGCACTGAGCACCCAGCACCCTGAGCACTGAGCACCCTGAGTACTGAGCACCCAGCACCCTGAGCACTGAGCACCCCGCACCCCGAGCATTGAGCACCCAGCACCCAGAGAACTGAGCACTGAGCACCCTGAGTACTGAGCACTGAGCACCCTGAGCACTGAGCACCGAGCACCCTGAGTACTGAGCACTGAGCACCCTGAGCACTGAGCACCCAGCACCCTGAGTACTGAGCACCCAGCACCCTGAGCACTGAGGACCGAGCACCCTGAGTACTAAGCACCCAGCACCCTGAGTACTGAGCACCCAGCACCCTGAGCACTGAGCACCCAGCACGCTGAGTACTGAGCACTGAGCACCCTGAGTACTGAGCACCGAGCACCCAGAGCACTGAGCACCCAGCACGCTGAGTACTGAGCACTGAGCACTCTGAGTACTGAGCACCGAGCACCCTAAGTACTGAGCACCCAGCACTCTGAGCACTGAGCACCCAGCACCCTGAGCACTGAGCACCCAGCACCCCGAGCACTGAGCACCCAGCACCCCGAGCACTGAGCACCCAGCACCCCGAGCACTGAGCACCCAGCACCCTGAGCACTGAGCACTGAGCACCCTAAGTACTGAGCACTGAGCACCCTGAGTACTGAGCACCCAGCACCCTGAGTACTGAGCACCCAGCGTACTGAGCACCGAGCACCCCGAGCACTGAGCACCCAGCACCCTGAGTACTGAGCACCCAGCACCCCGAGCACTGAGCACCCAGCACCCTGAGTAGTGAGCACCGAGCACCCTGAGTACTGAGCACCCAGCACCCTGAGTACTGAGCACCCAGCGTACTGAGCACCGAGCACCCAGCACCCTGAGTACTGAGCACCCAGCACCCTGAGCACTGAGCACCCAGCACCCTGAGTACTGAGCACTGAGCACCCTGAGTACTGAGCACCGAGCACCCCGAGCACTGAGCACCCAGCACCCCGAGCACCGAGCACCCAGCACCCTGAGCACTGTGCACCCAGCACCCTGAGCACCGAGCACCCAGCACCCTGAGTACTGAACACCCAGCACCCTGAGCACTGAGCACCCAGCACCCTGAGTACTGAGCACTGAGCACCCAGCAGCCGGAGTACTGAGCAGTGAGCACCCTGAGTATTGAGCTCCGAGCACCCCGAACACTGAGCACCCAGCACCCCGAGCACCGAGCACGCAGCACCCTGAGCACTGAACACCCAACACCCTGAGCACTGAGCACCCAGAACCCTGAGCACTGAGCACCCAGCACCCTGAGTACTGAGCACCCAACGTACTGAGCACCGAGCACCCTGAGCACTGAGCACCCAGCACCCTGAGTACTGAGCACCCAGGACCCTGTGCAATGAGCACCCTGAGTACTGAGCACCCAGCACCCCGAGCACTGAGCACTCAGCACCCTGTGTACTGAGCACTGAGTACCCAGCACCCCGAGCACTGAGCACCCAGCACCCTGAGCACTGAGCACCCTGAGTACTGAGCACCCAGCACCCTGAGCACTGAGCACCCAGCACCCCGAGCACTGAGCACCCAGCACCCAGAGCACTGAGCACTGAGCACCCTGAGTACTGAGCACTGAGCACCCTGAGCACTGAGCACCCAGCACCATGAGTACTGAGCACCCAGCACCCTGAGCACTGAGCACCCTGAGTACTGAGCACCCAGCACCCTGAGTACTGAGCACCCAGCACCCTGAGCACTGAGCAACCAACACCCTGAGCACTGAGCACCAAGCACCCTGAGTACTGAGCACCCAGCACCCTGAGTTCTGAACACCCAGCACCCTGAGCACTGAGCACTGAGCACCCAGCACCCTGAGCACTGAGCACTGAGCCACCAGCACCCTGAGCACTGAGCAACCAGCACCCCGAGCACTGAGCACCCAGCACCCTGAGCACCCAGCACCCTGAGCACTGAGCACCCTGAGCACTGAGCACTGAGCACCCAGCACCCTGAGTACTGAGCACCCAACACTCTGAGCACTGAGCACCCAGCACGCTGAGTACTGAGCACTGAGCACACAGCACCCTGAGTACTGAGCACGCAGAACTCCGAGCACTGAGCACCCAGCTCCCCGAGCACTGAGCACCCTGAGCACTGAGCACCCAGCACCCCGAGTGCTGAGCACTGAGCACCCTGAGCACTGAGCACCCAGCACCCCGAGTGCTGAGCACTGAGCACCCTGAGAACTGAGCACCCAGCACCCTGAGCACTGAGCACTGAGAACCCTGAGTACTGAGCACCCAGCAACCTGAGCCCTGAGCACCCAGCACCCTGAGCACTGAGCACCCAGCACCCCGAGCACTGAGCACCCAGCACCCCGAGCACTGAGCACCCAGCACCCTGAGCACTGAGCACTGAGCACCCTAAGTACTGAGCACTGAGCACCCTGAGTACTGAGCACCCAGCACCCTGAGTACTGAGCACCCAGCGTACTGAGCACCGAGCACCCCGAGCACTGAGCACCCAGCACCCTGAGTACTGAGCACCCAGCACCCCGAGCACTGAGCACCCAGCACCCTGAGTAGTGAGCACCGAGCACCCTGAGTACTGAGCACCCAGCACCCTGAGTACTGAGCACCCAGCGTATTGAGCACCCAGCACCCTGAGTACTGAGCACCCAGCACCCTGAGTAGGGAGCACCGAGCACCCTGAGTACTGAGCACCCAGCACCCTGAGTACTGACCACCCAGCGTACTGAGCACCGAGCACCCCGAGAACTGAGCACCCAGCACCCTGAGTACTGAGCACCCAGCACCCCGAGCTCTGAGCACCCAGCACCCTGAGCACTGAGCACCCAGCACCCTGAGCACTGAGCAACCAGCACCCTGAGCACTGAGCACCAAGCACCCTGAGTACTGAGCACTGAGCACCCAGCACCCCGAGCACTGAGCACCCAAGCACCCTGAGTACTGAGCACTGAGCACCCAGCACCCCGAGCACTGAGCACCCAGCACCCTGAGCACTGAGCACCCAGCACCCGAGTACTGATCACCCAGCACCCTGAGTACTGAGCAGCCCGCAACCTGAGTACTGAGCACCCAGCACCCCGAGTACTGAGCACCCAGCACCCTGAGCACTGAGCACCCAGCACCCTGAGCACTGAGCACCCAGCACCGCGAGCACTGCGCACCCAGCACCATGAGTACTGAACACCCAGCACCCTGAGCACTGAGCACCCAGCACCCTGAGCACTGAGCACCCAGTACCCTGAGCACTGAGCACCCAGCACCTTGAGTAGTGAGCACCCAACGTACTGAGCACCGAGCACCCCGAGCACTGAGCACCCAGCACCCTGAGTACTGAGCACCGAGCAACCGGAGCACTGAGCACCCAGCACCCTGAGCACTGATCACTGAGCACCCAGCACCCTGAGCCCTGAGCACTGAGCACCCAGCACCCCGAGCACTGAGCACCCAGCACCCCGAGCACTGAGCACCCAGCACCCTGAGCACTGAGCACCCAGCACCCTGAGAACTGAGCACCCAGCACCCTGAGTACTGAGCACCCAGCACCCTGAGTACTGAGCACCCAGCACCCTGAGTACTGAGCACTCAGCACCCTGAGTACTGAGCACCGAGCACCCCGAGCACTGAGCACCCAGCAACTTGAGCACTGAGCACCCTGAGGACTGAGCACCCAGCACCCTGAGCACTGAGCACCGATCACCCTGAGCACTGAGCACCCAGCACCCCGAGCACTGAGCACCCAGCACCCTGAGTACTGAGCACCCAGCACCCTGAGTACTGAGCACCCTGAGTACTGAGCACTGAGCACCGAGCACCCTGAGTACTGAGCACCCTGAGGACTGAGCACCCAGGACCCTGAGCACTGAGCACTGAGCACCCAGCACCCTGAGTACTGAGCACCCAGCACCCTGAGTACTGAGCACCCAGCGTACTGAGCACCGAGCACCCCGAGCACTGAGCAC
This sequence comes from Microtus oregoni, assembly GCF_018167655.1. NCBI lineage: Eukaryota > Metazoa > Chordata > Mammalia > Rodentia > Cricetidae > Microtus > Microtus oregoni. The sequence continues at coordinate 8,318,781 of NW_024543811.1, read as the reverse complement.
CCAGCACCCTGAGTACTGAGCACCCAGCACCCCGAGCACTGAGCACCCAGCACCCTGAGGAGTGAGCACCGAGCACCCTGAGTACTGAGCACCCAGCACCCTGAGTACTGAGCACCCAGCGTATTGAGCACCGAGCACCCAGAACCCTGAGTACTGAGCACCCAGCACCCTGAGCACTGAGCACCCAGCACCCTGAGTACTGAGCACTGAGCACCCTGAGTACTGAGCACCGAGCACCCCGAGCACTGAGCACCCAGCACCCCGAGCACCGAGCACCCAGCACCCTGAGCACTGAGCACCCAGCACCCTGAGCACCGAGCACCCAGCACCCTGAGTACTGAGCACCCAGCACCCTGAGCACTGAGCACCCAGCACCCTGAGTACTGAGCACTGAGCACCCTGAGTACTGAGCACCCAGCACCATGAGTACTGAGCACCCAGCACCCTGAGCAATGAGCACCCTGAGTACTGATCACCCAGCACCCAGAGCACTGAGCACTGAGCACCCAGCACCCTGAGCACTGAGCACTGAGCACCCAGCACCCTGAGCACTGAGCAACCATCACCCCGAGCACTGAGCACCCAGCACCCTGAGCACCCAGCACCCTGAGCACTGAGCACTCAGCACCCTGTGTACTGAGCACTGAGTACCCAGCACCCCGAGCACTGAGCACCCAGCACCCTGAGCACTGAGCACCCTGAGTACTGAGCACCCAGCACCCTGAGCACTGAGCACCCAGCACCCCGAGCACTGAGCACCCAGCACCCAGAGCACTGAGCACCCAGCACCCTGAGTACTGAGCACTGAGCACCCTGAGCACTGAGCACCGAGCACCCTGAGTACTGAGCACTGAGCACCCTGAGCACTGAGCACCCAGCACCCTGAGTACTGAGTACCCAGCACCCTGAGCACTGAGGACCGAGCACCCTGAATTCTAAGCACCCAGCACCCTGAGTACTGAGCACCCAGCACCCTGAGCACTGAGCACCCAGCACGCTGAGTACTGAGCACTGAGCACTCTGAGTACTGAGCACCGAGCACCGTGAGTATTGAGAACCCAGCACTCTGAGCACTGAGCACCCAGCACACTGAGCACTGAGCACCCAGCACCCCAAGCACTGAGCACCCAGCACCCCGAGCACTGAGCACCCAGCACCCCGAGCACTGAGCACTGAGCACCCTAAGTAAAGAGCACTGAGCACCCTGAGTACTAAGAACCCAGCACCCTGAGTACTGAGCACCCAGCACCCTGAGTACTGAGCACCCAGCACCCTGAGCACTGAGCACCCAGCACCCTGAGCACTGAGCACCCAGCACCCTGAGCACTGAGCACCCAGCACCCTGAGTACTAAGCACTGAGCACCCAGCAGCCGGAGTACTGAGCAGTGAGCACCCTGAGTATTGAGCTCCGAGCACCCCGAACACTGAGCACCCAGCACCCCGAGCACCGAGCACGCAGCACCCTGAGCACTGAACACCCAACACCCTGAGCACTGAGCACCCAGCACCCTGAGCACTGAGCACCCAGCACCCTGAGTACTGAGCACCCAACGTACTGAGCACCGAGCACCCTGAGCACTGAGCACCCAGCACCCTGAGTACTGAGCACCCAGGACCCTGTGCAATGAGCACCCTGAGTACTGAGCACCCAGCACATTGAGCACTGAGCACCGAGCACCCCGAGCACTGACCACCCAGCACTCTGAGGACTGAGCACCCAGCACCCTGAGTACTGAGCACCCAGCACCCTGAGCACTGAGCACCCAGCACCCTGAGCACTGAGCACCCAGCACCCTGAGCACTGAGCACCCAGCACCCTGAGCACTGAGCACCCAGCACCCTGAGTACTGAGCACTGAGCACCCAGCACCCCGAGCACTGAGCACCCAAGCACCCTGAGTACTGAGCACTGAGCACCCAGCACCCCGAGCACTGAGCACCCAGCACCCTGAGCAATGAGCACCCAGCACCCGAGTACTGATCACCCAGCACCCTGAGTACTGAGCAGCCCGCAACCTGAGTACTGAGCACCCAGCACCCCGAGTACTGAGCACCCAGCACCCTGAGCACTGAGCACCCAGCACCCTGAGCACTGAGCACCCAGCACCGCGAGCACTGCGCACCCAGCACCCTGAGTACTGAACACCCAGCACCCTGAGCACTGAGCACCCAGCACCCTGAGCACTGAGCACCCAGTACCCTGAGCACTGAGCACCCAGCACCCTGAGTAGTGAGCACCCAACGTACTGAGCACCGAGCACCCCGAGCACTGAGCACCCAGCACCCTGAGTACTGAGCACCGAGCAACCGGAGCACTGAGCACCCAGCACCCTGAGCACTGATCACTGAGCACCCAGCACCCTGAGCCCTGAGCACTGAGCACCCAGCACCCCGAGCACTGAGCACCCACCACCCCGAGCACTGAGCACCCAGCACCCTGAGCACTGAGCACCCAGCACCCTGAGAACTGAGCACCCAGCACCCTGAGTACTGAGCACCCAGCACCCTGAGTACTGAGCACCCAGCACCCTGAGTACTGAGCACTCAGCACCCTGAGTACTGAGCACCGAGCACCCCGAGCACTGAGCACCCAGCAACTTGAGCACTGAGCACCCTGAGGACTGAGCACCCAGCACCCTGAGCACTGAGCACCGATCACCCTGAGCACTGAGCACCCAGCACCCCGAGCACTGAGCACCCAGCACCCTGAGTACTGAGCACCCAGCACCCTGAGTACTGAGCACCCTGAGTACTGAGCACTGAGCACCGAGCACCCTGAGTACTGAGCACCCTGAGGACTGAGCACCCAGGACCCTGAGCACTGAGCACTGAGCACCCAGCACCCTGAGTACTGAGCACCCAGCACCCTGAGTACTGAGCACCCAGCGTATTGAGCACCGAGCACCCCGAGCACTGAGCACCCAGCACCCTGAGTACTGAGCACCCAGCACCCCGAGCACTGAGCACCCAGCACCCTGAGGAGTGAGCACCGAGCACCCTGAGTACTGAGCACCCAGCACCCTGAGTACTGAGCACCCAGCGTATTGAGCACCGAGCACCCAGAACCCTGAGTACTGAGCACCCAGCACCCTGAGCACTGAGCACCCAGCACCCTGAGTACTGAGCACTGAGCACCCTGAGTACTGAGCACCGAGCACCCCGAGCACTGAGCACCCAGCACCCCGAGCACCGAGCACCCAGCACCCTGAGCACTGAGCACCCAGCACCCTGAGCACCGAGCACCCAGCACCCTGAGTACTGAGCACCCAGCACCCTGAGCACTGAGCACCCAGCACCCTGAGTACTGAGCACTGAGCACCCTGAGTACTGAGCACCCAGCTCCATGAGTACTGAGCACCCAGCACCCTGAGCAATGAGCACCCTGAGTACTGATCACCCAGCACCCAGAGCACTGAGCACTGAGCACCCAGCACCCTGAGCACTGAGCACTGAGCACCCAGCACCCTGAGCACTGAGCAACCATCACCCCGAGCACTGAGCACCCAGCACCCTGAGCACCCAGCACCCTGAGCACTGAGCACTCAGCACCCTGTGTACTGAGCACTGAGTACCCAGCACCCCGAGCACTGAGCACCCAGCACCCTGAGCACTGAGCACCCTGAGTACTGAGCACCCAGCACCCTGAGCACTGAGCACCCAGCACCCCGAGCACTGAGCACCCAGCACCCAGAGCACTGAGCACCCAGCACCCTGAGTACTGAGCACTGAGCACCCTGAGCACTGAGCACCGAGCACCCTGAGTACTGAGCACTGAGCACCCTGAGCACTGAGCACCCAGCACCCTGAGTACTGAGCACCCAGCACCCTGAGCACTGAGGACCGAGCACCCTGAATACTAAGCACCCAGCACCCTGAGTACTGAGCACCCAGCACCCTGAGCACTGAGCACCCAGCACGCTGAGTACTGAGCACTGAGCACTCTGAGTACTGAGCACCGAGCACCGTGAGTATTGAGAACCCAGCACTCTGAGCACTGAGCACCCAGCACCCTGAGCACTGAGCACCCAGCACCCCGAGCACTGAGCACCCAGCACCCCGAGCACTGAGCACCCAGCACCCCGAGCACTGAGCACTGAGCACCCTAAGTACTGAGCACCCTGAGTACTAAGAACCCAGCACCCTGAGTACTGAGCAGCCAGCACCCCGAGCACCGAGCACGCAGCACCCTGAGCACTGAACACCCAACACCCTGAGCACTGAGCACCCAGCACCCTGAGCACTGAGCACCCAGCACCCTGAGTACTGAGCACCCAACGTACTGAGCACCGAGCACCCTGAGCACTGAGCACCCACCACCCTGAGTACTGAGCACCCAGGACCCTGTGCAATGAGCACCCTGAGTACTGAGCACCCAGCACATTGAGCACTGAGCACTGAGCACCCCGAGCACTGACCACCCAGCACTCTGAGCACTGAGCAACCAGCACCCTGAGTACTGAGAACCCAGCACCCTGAGCACTGAGCACCAAGCACCCTGAGCACTGAGCACCCAGCACCCTGAGCACTGAGCACCCAGCACCCTGAGTACTAAGCACTGAGCACCCAGCACCCCGAGCACTGAGCAACCAAGCACCCTGAGTACTGAGCACTGAGCACCCAGCACCCCGAGCACTGAGCACCCAGCACCCTGAGCACTGAGCACCCAGCACCCGAGTACTGATCACCCAGCACCCTGAGTACTGAGCAGCCCGCAACCTGAGTACTGAGCACCCAGCACCCCGAGTACTGAGCACCCAGCACCCTGAGCACTGAGCACCCAGCACCCTGAGCACTGAGCACCCAGCACCGCGAGCACTGCGCAAGCAGCACCCTGAGTACTGAACACCCAGCACCCTGAGCACTGAGCACCCAGCACCCTGAGCACTGAGCGCCCAGTACCCTGAGCACTGAGCACCCAGCACCCTGAGTAGTGAGCACCCAACATACTGAGCACCGAGCACCCCGAGCACTGAGCACCCAGCACCCTGAGTACTGAGCACCGAGCAACGGGAGCACTGAGCACCCAGCACCCTGAGCACTGATCACTGAGCACCCAGCACCCTGAGCCCTGAGCATTGAGCACCCAGCACCCCGAGCACTGAGCACCCAGCACCCCGAGCACTGAGCACCCAGCACCATGAGCACTGAGCACCCAGCACCCTGAGCACTGAGCACCCAGCATCCTGAGTACTGAGCACCCAGCACCCTGAGTACTGAGCACCCAGCACCCTGAGTACTGAGCACTCAGCACCCTGAGTACTGAGCAACGAGCACCCCGAGCACTGAGCACCCAGCACCTTGAGCACTGAGCACCCTGAGGACTGAGCATCCAGCACCCTGAGCACTGAGCACCGATCACCCTGAGCACTGAGCACCCAGCACCCCGAGCACTGAGCACCCAGCACCCTGTGTACTGAGCACCCAGCACCCTGAGTACTGAGCACCCAGCACCCTGAGTACTGAGCACCCAGCACCCCAAGCACTGAGCACCCAGCACCCTGAGTACTGAACACCCTGAGTACTGAGCACTGAGCACCGAGCACACTGAGTACTGAGCACCCTGAGGACTGAGCACCCAGCACCCTGAGCACTGAGCACTGAGCACCCAGCACCCTGAGTACTGAGCACCCAGCACCCTGAGCACTGAGCACCCAGCACCTTGAGTACTGAGCACCCAGCACCCTGAGTACTGAACACCGAGAACCCTGAGTACTGAGTACCCAGCACCCTGAGTACTGAGCACCCAGCACCCTGAGCACTGAGCAATCAGCACCCTGAGCACTGAGCACCAAGCACCCTGAGTACTGAGCACCCAGCACCCTGAGTACTGAACACCCAGCACCCTGAGCACTGAGCACTGAGCACCCAGCACCCTGAGCACTGAACACTGAGCACCCAGCACCCTGAGCACTGAGCAACCAGCACCCCGAGCACTGAGCACCCAGCACCCTGAGCACCCAGCACCCTGAGCACTGAGCACCCTGAGCACTGAGCACTGAGCACCCAGCACCCTGAGTATTGAGCACTGAGCACCCCGAGTACTGAGCACCCAGCACCCCGAGCACTGAGCACATAGCAACCTGAGTACTGAGAAGAGATCACCCTGAGTACTGAGCACCCAGCTCCTTGAGTACTGAGCCCCCAGCACCCTGAGTACTGAGTACCCAGCACCCCGAGCACTGAGCACCCAGCACCCCGAGAATGAGCACCCAACACCCTGAGTACTGAGAACCGAGCACCCTGAGTACTGAGCACCCAGCACCCTGAGTACTGAGCCCCCAGCACCCTGAGTACTGAGCACCCAGCACCCCGAGCACTGAGCATCCAGTACCCCGAGAATGAGCACCCAGCACCCTGAGTACTGAGCACCCAGCACCCTGAGTACTGAGCACTAAGCACCCAGAGCACGGAGCACCCAGGACCCCGAGCACTGAGTACTGAGCACTGAGCACCCTGAGTACTGAGCACCCAGCACCCCGATCACTGAGCACCCAGCACCCTGAGCACTGAGCACCCAGCACCCTGAGCACTGAGCACCCAGCACCCTGAGTACTGAGCACCCAGCACGCTGAGTACTGAGCACCCAGCACCCCGAGCACTGAGCACCCAGCACCCTGAGTACTGAGCACTGAGCACCCAGCACCCCGAGCACTGAGCACCCAGCACCCTGTGTACTGAGCACTGAGCACCCTGAGTACTAAGCACCCAGCACCCTGAGTACTGAGCACCCAGCACCCCGAGTACTGAGCACTGAGCACCCTGAGAACTGAGCACCCAGCACCCTGAGCACTGAGCACTGAGAACCCTGAGTACTGAGCACCGAGTACCCTGAGTACTGAGCACCCAGCACCCTGAGCACCGAGCACGGAGCACCCCGAGGACTGAGCACACAGCACCCTGAGCACTGAGCAACCAGCACCTTGAGTACTAAGCAACCAGAACCCTGAGCACTGAGCACACAGCACCCCGAGCACTGAGCACCCAGCACCCCGAGCACTGAGCACCCAGCACCCTGAGTACTGAGCACCCAACACCCAGAGTACTGAGCACCCAGCACCCTGAGCACTGAGCACCCAGCACCCTGAGTACTGAGCACCCAGCACCCTGAGTACTGAGCACCCAGCACCCTGAGTACTGAGCACCCAGCACCCTGAGCACTGAGCACTGAGCACCCAACACCCTGAGCACTGAGCACTGAGCACCCATCACCCCGAGCACTGAGCAATCAGCACCCCTTGCACTGAGCACCCAGCAGCCGGAGTACTGAGCAGTGAGCACCCTGAGTATTGAGCTCCGAGCACCCCGAGCACTGAGCACCCAGCACCCCGAGCACCGAGCACCCAGCACCCTGAGCACTGAACACCCAGCACCCTGAGCACTGAGCACCCAGCACCCTGAGCACTGAGCACCCAGCACCCTGAGTACTGAGCACCCAACGTACTGAGCACCGAGCACCCTGAGCACTGAGCACCCACCACCCTGAGTACTGAGCACCCAGGAATCTGTGCAATGAGCACCCTGAGTACTGAGCACCCAGCACATTGAGCACTGAGCACTGAGCACCCCGAGCACTGACCACCCAGCACTCTTAGCACTGAACACCCAGCACCCTGAGTACTGAGCACCCAGCACCCTGAGCACTGAGCACCCAGCACCCTGAGCACTGAGCACCCAGCACCCTGAGCACTGAGCTCCCAGCACCCTGAGTACGAAGCACTGAGCACCCAGCACCCCGAGCACTGAGCACCAAAGCACCCTGAGTACTGAGCACTGAGCACCCAGCACCCCGAGCACTGAGCACCCAGCACCCTGAGCACTGAGCACCCAGCACCCGAGTACTGATCACCCAGCACCCTGAGTACTGAGCAGCACGCAACCTGAGTACTGAGCACCCAGCACCCCGAGTACTGAGCATCCAGCACCCTGAGCACTGAGCACCCAGCACCCTGAGCACTGAGCACCCAGCACCGCGAGCACTGCGCACCCAGCACCCTGAGTACTGAACACCCAGCACCCTGAGCACTGAGCACCTTGCACCCTGAGCACTGAGCACCCAGTACCCTGAGCACTGAGCACCCAGCACCCTGAGTAGTGAGCACCCAACATACTGAGCACCGAGCACCCCGAGCACTGAGCACCCAGCACCCTGAGTACTGAGCATCGAGCAACCGGAGCACTGAGCACCCAGCACCCTGAGCACTGATCACTGAGTACCCAGCACCCTGAGCCCTGAGCACTGAGCACCCAGCACCCCGAGCACTGAGCACCCAGCACCCCGAGCACTGAGCACCCAGCACCCTGAGCACTGAGCACCCAGCACCCTGAGCACTGAGCACCCAGCACACTGAGTACTGAGCACCCAGCACCCTGAGTACTGAGCACCCAGCACCCTGAGTACTGAGCACCGAGCACCCCGAGCACTGAGCACCCAGCACCTTGAGCACTGAGCACCCTGAGGACTGAGCATCCAGCACCCTGAGCACTGAGCACCCAGCACCCTGAGTACTGAGCACCCAGCACCCTGAGTACTGAGCACCCAGCCCCCTGAGTACTGAGCACCCAGCACCCCAAGCACTGAGCACCCAGCACCCTGAGTACTGAACACCCTGAGTACTGAGCACTGAGCACCGAGCACCCTGAGTACTGAGCACCCTGAGGACTGAGCACCCAGCACCCTGCTCACTGAGCACTGAGCACCCAGCACCCTGAGTACTGAGCACCCATCACCCTGAGCACTGAGCACCCAGCACCTTGAGTACTGAGCACCCAGCACCCTGAGTACTGAACACCGAGCACCCTGAGTACTGAGTACCCAGCACCCTGAGTACTGAGCACCCAGCACCCTGAGCACTGAGCAACCAGCACCCTGAGCACTGAGCACCAAGCACCCTGAGTACTGAGCACCCAGCACCCTGAGTACTGAACACCCAGCACCCTGAGCACTGAGCACTGAGCACCCAGCACCCTGAGCACTGAACACTGAGCACCCAGCACCCTGAGCACTGAGCAACCAGCACCCCGAGCACTGAGCACCCAGCACCCTGAGCACCCAGCACCCTGAGCACTGAGCACCCTGAGCACTGAGCACTGAGCACCCAGCACCCTGAGTACTGAGCACCCAACACTCTGAGCACTGAGCACCCAGCACGCTGAGTACTGAGCACTGAGCACACAGCCCCCTGAGTACTGAGCACGCAGAACTCCGAGCACTGAGCACCCAGCTCCCCGAGCACTGAGCACTGAGCACCCTGAGCACTGAGCACCCAGCACCCCGAGCACTGAGCACCCAGCACCCTGAGTACTGAGCACCCAACACCCAGAGTACTGAGCACGCAGCACCCTGAGCACTGAGCACCCAGCACCCTGAGTACTGAGCACCCAGCACCTTGAGTACTGAGCACACAGCACCCTGAGCACTGAGCACTGAGCACCCAACACCCTGAGCACTGAGCACTGAGCACCGAGCACCCCGAGCACTGAGCACCCAGCACCCCGAGCACTGAGCACCTAGCACCCTGAGTACTGAGCACCCAGCACCCTGAGCACTGAGCACCCAGCCCCCTGAGTACTGAGCACCCAGCACCATGAGTACTGAGCACCCAGCACCCTGAGTACTGAGCACTCAGCACCCTGAGTACTGATCACCGAGCACCCCGAGCACTGAGCACCCAGCACCCTGAGCACTGAGCACCCTGAGGACTGAGCACCCAGCACCGTGAGGACTGAGCACCCAGCACCCTGAGTACTGAGCACCGATCACCCTGAGCACTGAGCACCCAGGACCCCGAGCACTGAGCACCCAGCACCCTGAGTACAGAACACCCAGCACCCCGAGTACTGAGCACCCAGCACCCCGAGCACTGAGCACCCAGCACCCTGAGTACTGAGCACACTGAGTACTGAGCACCGATCACCCTGAGCACTGAGCACCCAGCACCCTGAGTACTGAGCACCCAGCACACTGAGCACTGAGCACCCAGCACCCTGAGCACTGAGCACCCAGCACAGTGAGTACTGAGCACCCAGCACCCTGAGTACTGAGTACCCAGCACCCTGAGCACTGAGCACCCAGCACCCTGAGTACTGAGCACCGAGCACCCTGAGTACTGAGCACCCAGCACCCTTAGTACTGAGCACCAAGCACCCTGAGCACTGAGCACCCAGCACCCTGAGTACTGAGCACCCAGCACCACCCTCAGCACTGAGCACCCAGCACCCCGAGCACTGAGCACCCAGCACCCTGAGCACTGAGCACCCAGCACCCCGAGTACTGAGCACCCAGCACACCGAGTACTGAGCACCGAGCACCCCGAGCACTGAACACCCAGCACCCCGAGCACTGAGCACCCAGCACCCTGAGTACTGAGCACACTGAGTACTGAGCACCGATCACCCTGAGCACTGAGCACCCAGCACCCTGAGTACTGAGCACCCAGCACACTGAGCACTGAGCACCCAGCACCCTGAGCACTGAGCACCCAGCACCCTGAGCACTGAGCACCCTGAGGACTGAGCACCCAGCACCCTGAGCACTGAGCACCCAGCACCCTGAGTACTGAGCACCGATCACCCTGAGCACTGAGCACCCAGGACCCCGAGCACTGAGCACCCAGCACCCTGAGTACAGAGCACCCAGCACCCCGAGTACTGAGCACCCAGCACCCCGAGCACTGAGCACCCAGCACCCTGAGTACTGAGCACACTGAGTACTGAGCACCGATCACCCTGAGCACTGAGCACCCAGCACCCTGAGTACTGAGCACCCAGCACCAGGAGCACTGAGCACCCAGCACCCTGAGCACTGAGCACTTAGCACAGTGAGTACTGAGCACCCAGCACCCTGAGTACTGAGTACCCAGCACCCTGAGCACTGAGCACCCAGCACCCTGAGTACTGAGCACCGAGCACCCTGAGTACTGAGCACCCAGCACCCTTAGTACTGAGCACCAAGCACCCTGAGCACTGAGCACCCAGCACCCTGAGTACTGAGCACCCAGCACCACCCTCAGCACTGAGCACCCAGCACCCCGAGCACTGAGCACCCAGCACCCTGAGCACTGAGCACCCAGCACCCCGAGTACTGAGCACCCAGCACACCGAGTACTGAGCACCGAGCACCCCGAGCACTGAGCACCCAGCACCCTGAGTACTGAGCACTGAGCACCCCGAGTACTGAGGACCCAGCACCCCGAGCACTGAGCACCCAGCAACCTGAGTACTGAGAAGAGATCACCCTGAGTACTGAGCACCCAGCTCCCTGAGTACTGGGCCCCCAGCACCCTGAGTACTGAGCACCCAGCACCCTGAGTACTGAGCACTATGCACCCAGAGCACTGAGCGCCCAGCACCACGAGCACGGAGCACCCAGGACACCGAGCACTGAGTACTGAGCACCCAGCACCCTGAGTACTGAGCACCGAGCTCCCCGAGCACCCAGCACCATGAGCACTGAGCACCCAGCACCCTGAGTACCTAGCACGGAGCACGCTGAGTACTGAGCACCCAGCACCCTGAGTACTGAGCACTGAGCACCCAGCACCCTGAGTACTGAGCACTGAGCACCCAGCACCCCGAGCACTGAGCAGCCAGCACCCTGAGTACTGAGCACCGAGCACCCCGAGCACTGAGTACCCAGCACCCCGAGCACTGAGCACCCAGCACCCTGTGTACTGAGCACCCAGCACCCTGAGTACTGAGCACTGAGCACAAAGCACCCGGAGTACTGAGCACCCAGCACCCTGAGTACTGAGCACCCAGGACCCTGAGCACTGAGCACCGAGCACCCTGATCACTGAGCACCCAGCACCCTGAGCACTGAGCACCCAGCACCCTGAGAACTGAGCACCCAGCACCCTGAGAACTGAGCACACAGCACCTTGAGTACTGAGCACCGAGCACCCCGAGCACTGAGCACCCAGCACCCTGAGAACTGAGCACCCAGCACCTTGAGTAATGAGCACCGAGCACCCCGAGCACTGAGCACCCAGCACCCCGAGAATGAGCACCCAGCACCCTGAGTACTGAGCACCCAGCCCCCTGAGTACTGAGCACTAAGCACCCAGAGCACTGAGCACCCAGCACCCTGAGAATGCGCAACCAGCACCCTGAGTACTGAGCACCCAGCACCCTGAGTACTGAGCACTAAGCACCCAGAGCACTGAGCACCCAGCACCCCGAGCACGGAGCACCCAGCACCCCGAGTACTGAGCACTGAGCACCCTGAGTACTGAGCACCCAGCACCCCGAGCACGGAGCACCCAGCACGCTGAGTACTGAGCACCCAATACCCAGATTACTGAGCACCCAGCACCCTGAGCACTGAGCACCCAGCACCCTGAGTACTGAGTACTGAGCACAGAGCACCCTGAGTACTGAGCACACAGCACCCCGAGTACTGAGCACCCAGCACCCCGAGCACTGAGCACCCAGCGCCCAGAGCACTGAGCACCCAGCACCCCGAGCACTGAACACTGAGCACCCTGAGCACTGAGCACCCAGCACCCCGAGTACTGAGCACTGAGCACCCTGAGTACTGAGCACCAAGCACTCCGAGTACTGAGCACTGAGCACCCTGGGTACTGAGCACCCAGCACCCTGAGCACTGAGCACCCAGCACCCTGAGTACTGAGCACTGAGAACCCTGAGTACTGAGCACCGAGCACCCTGAGTACTGAGCACCCAGCACCCTGATCACTGAGCACGGAGCACCCCGAGGACTGAGTACCCAGCACCCTGAGCACTGAGCACCCAGCACCTTGAGTACTGAGCACCGAGCACCCCGAGCACTGAGCACCCAGCACCCTGAGTACTGAGCACCCAGCACCCTGAGCACTGAGCACCCAGCACCCTGAGCACAGAGCACGCAGCACCCCGAGCACTGAGCACCCAGCACCCTGAGTACTGAGCACAGAGCACCCTGAGCACTGAGCACCCAGCACCCTGAGTACTGAGCACCCAGCACCCTGAGTACTGAGCAACCAGCACCCTGAGCACTGAGCACTGAGCACCCAGCACCCTGAGCACTGAGCACCCAGCACCCTGAGCATTGAGCACCCAGCACCCTGAGTACTGAGCACCCAGCACCCTGAGTACTGAGCACCCAGCACCCTGAGTACTAAGCACTCAGCACCCTGAGTACTGAGCACCGAGCACCCCGAGCACTGAGCACCCAGCACCCTGAGCACCGAGCACCCGGAGGACTGAGCACCCAGCACCCTGAGCACTGAGCACCGATCACCCTGAGCACTGAGCACCCAGCACCCCGAGCACTGAGCACCCAGCACCCTGAGTACTGAGCACCCAGCACCCAGAGTACTGAGCACCCAGCACCCTGAGTACTGAGCACTGAGCACCCCGAGTACTGAGCACCCAGCACCCCGAGCACTGAGCACCCAGCACCCTGAGCACTGAGCACCCTGAGCACTGAGCACCCTGAGCACTGAGCACTGAGCACCCAGCACCCTGAGTACTGAGCACCCAACACTCTGAGCACTGAGCACCCAGCACGCTGAGTACTGAGCACTGAGCACACAGCACCCTGAGTACTGAGCAACCAGCACCTCGAGCACTGAGCACCCAGCGCCCCGAGCACTGAGCACCCAGCACCCCGAGAACTGAGCACTGTGCACACTGAGCACTGAGCACCCAGCACCCCGAGTACTGAGCACTGAGCACCCTGAGTACTGAGCACCCAGCACCCCGAGTACTGAGCACTGAGCACCCTGAGCACTGAGAACCCGGAGTACTGAGCACCGAGCAACCTGAGTACTGAACACCCAGCACCCTGAGCACTGAGCACGGAGCACCCCGAGGAGTGAGCACCCAGCACCCTGAGCACTGAGCACCCAGCACCTTGTGTACTGAGCACCGAGCACCCCGAGCACTGAGCACCCAGCACGCTGAATATTGAGCACCCAGCACCCTGAGCACTGAGCACCCAGCACCCCGAGCACTGAGCACCCAGCACCCCGAGCACTGAGCACCCAGCACATTGAGTACTGAGCACCCAACACCCAGAGTCCTGAGCACCCAGCACCCTGAGCACTGATCACCCAGCACCCTGAGTACTGAGCACCCAGCACCCTGAGTACTGAGCACCCAGCACCCTGAGCACTGAGCACTGAGCACCCAACACCCTGAGCACTGAGCACTGAGCACCCAGCACCCCGAGCACTGAGCACCCAGCACCCCGCGCACTGAGCACCCAGCACCCTGAGCACTGAGCACCCAGCACCCTGAGTACTGAGCACCCAGCACCATGAGAACTGAGCACCCAGCACCCTGAGTACTGAGCACTCAACACCCTGAGTACTGAGCACCGAGCACCCCGAGCACTGAGCACCCAGCACCCTGAGCACTGAGCACCCGGAGGACTGAGCACCCAGCACCCTGAGCACTGAGCACCGATCACCCTGAGCACTGAGCACCCAGCACCCCGAGCACTGAGCACCCAGCACCCTGAGTACTGAGCACCCAGCACCCCGAGTACTGAGCACCCAGCACCCTGAGTACTGAGCACCCAGCACCCCGAGCACTGAGCACCCAGCACCCTGAGTACTGAGCACCCTGAGTACTGAGCACTGAGCATCGAGCACCCTGAGTACTGAGCACCCTGAGGACTGAGCACCCATCACCCTGAGCACTGAGCACCCAGCACCCTTTGTACTGAGCACTGATCACCCTGAGCACTGAGCACCCAGCACCCCGAGCACTGAGCACCCAGAACCCTGAGTACTGAGCACCCAGAACCCTGAGCACTGAGCACAGAGCACCCTGAGTACTGAACACCCAGCACCCTGAGCACTGAGCACTGAGCACTGAGCACCCAGCACCCTGAGCACTGAGCACTGCGCACCCAGCACCCCGAGCACTGAGCAGCCTGCACCCTGAGCACCCAGCACCCTGAGCACTGAGCACCCTGAGAACTGAGCTCCCTGAGCACTGAGCACTGAGCACCCAGCACCCTGTGTACTGAGCACCCAACACTCTGAGCACTGAGCACCCAGCACGCTGAGTACTGAGCACTGAGCACACAGCACCCTGAGTACTGAGCAACCAGCACCTCGAGCACTGAGCACCCACCGCCCCGAGCACTGAGCACCCAGCACCCCGAGCACTGAGCACTGAGCACACTGAGCACTGAGCACCCAGCACCCCGAGTACTGAGCACTGAGCACCCTGAGTACTGAGCACCCAGCACCCCGAGTACTGCGCACTGAGCACCCTGAGTACTGAGCACCCAGCACCCTGAGCACTGAGAACCCTGAGTACTGAGCACCGAGCACCCTGAGTACTGAGCACCCAGCACCCTGAGCACTGAGCACGGAGCACCCCGAGGACTGAGCACCCAGCAACCTGCGCACTGAGCACCCAGCACCTTGAGTACTGAGCACCGAGCACCCCGAGAACTGAGCACCCAGCACGCTGAATACTGAGCACCCAGCACCCTGAGCACTGAGCACCAAGCACCCCGAGCACTGAGCACCCAGCACCCCGAGCACTGAGCACCCAGCACCCTGAGTACTGAGCACCCAACACCCAGAGTCCTGAGCACCCAGCACCCTGAGCACTGAGCACCCAGCACCCTGAGTACTGAGCACCCAGCACCCTGAGTACTGAGCACCCAGCACCCTGAGCACTGAGCACTGAGCACAGAACACCCTGAGCACTGAGCACTGAGCACCCAGCACCCCGAGCACTGAGCACCCAGCACCCCGCGCACTGAGCACCCAGCACCCTGAGCACTGAGCACCCTGAGGACTGAGTACCCAGCATCCTGAGCACTGAGCACCCAGCACCCTGAGTACTGAGCACCCAGCACCCTGAGCACTGAGCACCCAGGACCCCGAGCACTGAGCACCCAGCACCCTGAGCACTGAGCACCCAGCACCCTGAGTACTGAGCACCCAGCACCCTGAGCACTGAGCACCAATCACCCTGAGCACTGAGCACCCAGCACCCTGAGTACTGAGCACCCAGCACCCTGAGTACTGAGTACCCAGCACCCTGAGCACTGAGCACCCAGCACCCTGAGTACTGAGCACCGAGCACCCTGAATACTTAGTACCCAGGAACCTTAGTACTGAGCACCCAGCACCCTGAGCACTGAGCACCCAGCACCCTGAGTACTGAGCACCCAGCACCACCTTCAGCACTGAGCACCCAGCACCCCGAGCACTGAGCACCCAGCACCCTGAGTACTGAGCACCCAGCACCCTGAGTACTGAGCACTGAGCACCCTGAGTACTGAGCACCCAGCACCCTGAGCACTGAGAACGGAGCACCCCGAGGACTGGGCACCCAGCACCCTGAGCACTGAGCACCCAGCACCTTGAGTACTGAGCACCGAGCACCCCGAGAACTGAGCACCCAGCACGCTGAATACTGATCACCCAGCACCCTGAGCACTGAGCACCCAGCACCCTGAGTACTGAGCACCCAGCACCCTGAGTACTGAGTACCCAGCACCCTGAGCACTGAGCACCCAGCACCCTGAGTACTGAGCACCGAGCACCCTGAATACTTAGTACCCAGGAACCTTAGTACTGAGCACCCAGCACCCTGAGCACTGAGCACCCAGCACCTTAGTACTGAGCACCCAGCACCACCCTCAGCACTGAGCACCCAGCACCCCGAGCACTGAGCAACCAGCACCCTGAGTACTGAGCACCCAGCACCCTGAGTACTGAGCACTGAGCACCCTGAGTACTGAGCACCCAGCACCCTGAGCACTGAGAACGGAGCACCCCGAGGACTGGGCACCCAGCACCCTGAGCACTGAGCACCCAGCACCTTGAGTACTGAGCACCGAGCACCCCGAGAACTGAGCACCCAGCACGCTGAATACTGATCACCCAGCACCCTGAGCACTGAGCACCCAGCACCCCGAGCACTGAGCACCCAGCACCCCGAGCACTGAGCACGGAGCACCCCGAGGAGTGAGCACCCAGCACCCTGAGCACTGAGCACCCAGCACCTTGAGTACTGAGCACCGAGCACCCCGAGCACTGAGCACCCAGCACGCTGAATACTGAGCACCCAGCACCCTGAGCACTGAGCACCCAGCACCCCGAGCACTGAGCACCCAGCACCCCGAGCACTGAGCACCCAGCACCCTGAGTACTGAGCAACCAGCACCTCGAGCACTGAGCACCCACCGCCCCGAGCACTGAGCACCCAGCACCCCGAGCACTGAGCACTGAGCACACTGAGCACTGAGCACCCAGCACCCCGAGTACTGCGCACTGAGCACCCTGAGTACTGAGCACCCAGCACCCTGAGCACTGAGAACCCTGAGTACTGAGCACCGAGCACCCTGAGTACTGAGCACCCAGCAACCTGAGCACTGAGCACGGAGCACCCCGAGGACTGAGCACCCAGCAACCTGAGCACTGAGCACCCAGCACCTTGAGTACTGAGCACCGAGCACCCCGAGAACTGAGCACCCAGCACGCTGAATACTGAGCACCCAGCACCCTGAGCACTGAGCACCAAGCACCCCGAGCACTGAGCACCCAGCACCCCGAGCACTGAGCACCCAGCACCCTGAGTACTGAGCAGCCAACACCCAGAGTCCTGAGCACGTAGCACCCTGAGCACTGAGCACCCAGCACCCTGAGTACTGAGCACCCAGCACCCTGAGTACTGAGCACCCAGCACCCTGAGCACTGAGCACTGAGCACAGAACACCCTGAGCACTGAGCACTGAGCACCCAGCACCCCGAGCACTGAGCACCCAGCACCCCGCGCACTGAGCACCCAGCACCCTGAGCACTGAGCACCCTGAGGACTGAGTACCCAGCATCCTGAGCACTGAGCACCCAGCACGCTGAGTACTGAGCACCAAGCACCCTGAGCACTGAGCACCCAGGACCCCGAGCACTGAGCACCCAGCACCCTGAGCACTGAGCACCCAGCACCCTGAGTACTGAGCACCCAGCACCCTGAGCACTGAGCACCAATCACCCTGAGCACTGAGCACCCAGCACCCTGAGTACTGAGCACCCAGCACCCTGAGTACTGAGTACCCAGCACCCTGAGCACTGAGCACCCAGCACCCTGAGTACTGAGCACCGAGCACCCTGAATACTTAGTACCCAGGAACCTTAGTACTGAGCACCCAGCACCCTGAGCACTGAGCACCCAGCACCCTGAGTACTGAACACCCAGCACCACCTTCAGCACTGAGCACCCAGCACCCCGAGCACTGAGCACCCAGCACCCTGAGTCCTGAGCACCCAGCACCCTGAGTACTGAGCACTGAGCACCCTGAGTACTGAGCACCCAGCACCCTGAGCACTGAGAACGGAGCACCCCGAGGACTGGGCACCCAGCACCCTGAGCACTGAGCACCCAGCACCTTGAGTACTGAGCACCGAGCACCCCGAGAACTGAGCACCCAGCACGCTGAATACTGATCACCCAGCACCCTGAGCACTGAGCACCCAGCACCCCGAGCACTGAGCACGGAGCACCCCGAGGAGTGAGCACCCAGCACCCTGAGCACTGAGCACCCTGAGGACTGAGTACCCAGCACCCTGAGCACTGAGCACCCAGCACCCTGAGTACTGAGCACCCAGCACCCTGAGCACTGATCACCCAGGACCCGGAGCACTGAGCACCCAGCACCCTGAGCACTGAGCACCCAGCACCCTGAGTACTGAGTACCCAGCACCCTGAGCACTGAGCACCCAGCACCCTGAGTACTGAGCACCGAGCACCCTGAATACTTAGTACCCAGGAACCTTAGTACTGAGCACCCAGCACCCTGAGCACTGAGCACCCAGCACCTTAGTACTGAGCACCCAGCACCACCCTCAGCACTGAGCACCCAGCACCCCGAGCACTGAGCAACCAGCACCCTGAGTACTGAGCACCCAGCACCCTGAGTACTGAGCACTGAGCACCCTGAGTACTGAGCACCCAGCACCCTGAGCACTGAGAACGGAGCACCCCGAGGACTGGGCACCCAGCACCCTGAGCACTGAGCACCCAGCACCTTGAGTACTGAGCACCGAGCACCCCGAGAACTGAGCACCCAGCACGCTGAATACTGATCACCCAGCACCCTGAGCACTGAGCACCCAGCACCCCGAGCACTGAGCACCCAGCACCCCGAGCACTGAGCACGGAGCACCCCGAGGAGTGAGCACCCAGCACCCTGAGCACTGAGCACCCAGCACCTTGAGTACTGAGCACCGAGCACCCCGAGCACTGAGCACCCAGCACGCTGAATACTGAGCACCCAGCACCCTGAGCACTGAGCACCCAGCAACCCGAGCACTGAGCACCCAGCACCCCGAGCACTGAGCACCCAGCACCCTGAGTACTGAGCAACCAGCACCTCGAGCACTGAGCACTGAGCACACTGAGCACTGAGCACCCAGCACCCCGAGTACTGAGCACTGAGCACCCTGAGTACTGAGCACCCTGCACCCCGAGTACTGCGCACTGAGCACCCTGAGTACTGAGCACCCAGCACCCTGAGCACTGAGAACCCTGAGTACTGAGCACCGAGCACCCTGAGTACTGAGCACCCAGCACCCTGAGCACTGAGCACGGAGCACCCCGAGGACTGAGCACCCAGCACCCTGAGCACTGAGCACCCAGCACCTTGAGTACTGAGCACCGAGCACCCCGAGAACTGAGCACCCAGCACGCTGAATACTGAGCACCCAGCACCCTGAGCACTGAGCACCAAGCACCCCGAGCACTGAGCACCCAGCACCCCGAGCACTGAGCACCCAGCACCCTGAGTACTGAGCACCCAACACCCAGAGTCCTGAGCACCCAGCACCCTGAGCACTGAGCACCCAGCACCCTGAGTACTGAGCACCCAGCACCCTGAGTACTGAGCACCCAGCACCCTGAGCACTGAGCACTGAGCACAGAACACCCTGAGCACTGAGCACTGAGCACCCAGCACCCCGAGCACTGAGCACCCAGCACCCCGCGCACTGAGCACCCAGCACCCTGAGCACTGAGCACCCAGCACCCTGAGTACTGAGCACCCAGCACCATGAGTACTGAGCACCCAGCACCCTGAGTACTGAGCACTCAGCACCCTGAGTACTGAGCACCGAGCACCCCGAGCACTGAGCACCCAGCACCCTGAGCACTGAGCACCCTGAGGACTGAGTACCCAGCACCCTGAGCACTGAGCACCCAGCACCCTGAGTACTGAGCACCCAGCACCCTGAGCACTGAGCACCCAGGACCCCGAGCACTGAGCACCCAGCACCCTGAGCACTGAGCACCCAGCACCCTGAGTACTGAGCACCCAGCACCCTAAGCACTGAGCACCAACCACCCTGAGCACTGAGCACCCAGCACCCTGAGTACTGAGCACCCAGCACCCTGAGTACTGAGTACCCAGCACCCTGAGCACTGAGCACCCAGCACCGCAAGCACTGAGCACCCAGCACCCCGAGCACTGAGCACGGAGCACCCCGAGGAGTGAGCACCCAGCACCCTGAGCACTGAGCACCCAGCACCTTGAGTACTGAGCACCGAGCACCCCGAGCACTGAGCACCCAGCACGCTGAATACTGAGCACCCAGCACCCTGAGCACTGAGCACCCAGCACCCCGAGCACTGAGCACCCAGCACCCCGAGCACTGAGCACCCAGCACCCTGAGTACTGAGCACCCAACACCCAGAGTACTGAGCACCCACCACCCTGAGCACTGATCACCCAGCACCCTGAGTACTGAGCACCGAGCACCCTGAATACTGAGCACCCAGGACCCTTAGTACTGAGCACCCAGCACCCTGAGCACTGAGCACCCGGCACCCTGAGTACTGAGCACCGAGCACCCTGAATACTGAGCACCCAGGACCCTTAGTACTGAGCACCCAGCACCCTGAGCACTGAGCACCCGGCACCCTGAGTACTGAGCACCCAGCACCACCCTCAGCACTGAGCACCCAGCACCCCGAGCACTGAGCACCCAGCACCCTGAGTACTGAGCACCCAGCACCCTGAGTACTGAGAACTGAGCACCCTGAGTACTGAGCACCCAGCACCCTGAGCACTGAGAACGGAGCACCCCGAGGATTGGGCACCCAGCACCCTGAGCACTGAGCACCCAGCACCTTGAGTACTGAGCACCGAGCACCCCGAGAACTGAGCACCCAGCACGCTGAATACGGAGCACCCAGCACCCTGAGCACTGAGCACCCAGCACCCCGAGCACTGAGCACCCAGCACCCCGAGCACTGAGCACCCAGCACCCTGAGTACTGAGCACCCAACACCCAGAGTCCTGAGCACCCAGCACCCTGAGCACTGAGCACCCAGCACCCTGTGTACTGAGCACCCAGCACCCTGAGTACTGAGCACCCAGCACCCTGAGCACTGAGCACTGAGCACACAACACCCTGAGCACTGAGCACTGAGCACCCAGCACCCCGAGCACTGAGCACCCAGCACCCCGCGCACTGAGCCCCCAGCACCCTGAGCACTGAGCACCCAGCACCCTGAGTACTGAGCACCCAGCACCATGAGTACTGAGCACCCAGCACCCTGAGTACTGAGCACTCAGCTCCCTGAGTACTGAGCACCGAGCACCCCGAGCACTGAGCACCCAGCACCCTGAGCACTGAGCACCCTGAGGACTGAGTACCCAGCACCCTGAGCACTGAGCACCCAGCACCCTGAGTACTGAGCACCGATCACCCTGAGCACTGAGCACCCAGGACCCCGCGCACTGAGCAGCCAGCACCCTGAGTACTGAGCACCCTGAGTACTGAGCACCGATCACCCTGAGCACTGAGCACCCAGCACGCTGAGTACTGAGCACCCAGCACCCTGAGCACTGAGCACCAAGCACCCTGAGCACTGAGCACCCAGCACCCTGAGTACTGAGCACCCAGCCCCCTGAGTACTGAGTACCCAGCACCCTGAGCACTGAGCACCCAGCACCCTGAGTACTGAGCACCGAGCACCCTGAATACTGAGCACCCAGGACGCTTAGTACTGAGCACCCAGCACCCTGAGCACTGAGCACCCAGCACCCTGAGTACTGAGCACCCAGCACCACCCTCAGCACTGAGCACCCAGCACCCCGAGCAAGGAGCACCCAGCACCCCGAGCACTGAGCACCCAGCACCCTGAGTACTGAGCACCCAGCACCCTGAGTACTGAGCACTGAGCACCCCGAGTACTGAGCACCCATCACCCCGAGCACTGAGCACCCAGCAACCTGAGTACTGAGAAGAGATCACCCTGAGTACTGAGCCCCCAGCACCCTGAGTACTGAGCACCCAGCACCCCGAGCACTGAGCACCCAGCACCACGAGAATGAGCACCTAGCACCCTGAATACTGAGATCCGAGCACCCTGAGTACTGAGCACCCAGCACCCTGAGTACTGAGCCCCCAGCACCCTGAGTACTGAGCACCCAGCACCCCGAGCATTGAGCACCCAGCACCCGGAGAATGAGCACCCAGCACCCTGAGTACTGAGCACCCAGCACCCTGAGTACTGAGCACTAAGCACCCAGAGCACTGAGCACCCAGCACCCCGAGCACGGAGCACCCAGGACCCCGAGCACTGAGTACTGAGCACCCAGCACCCTCAGTACTGAGCACCGAGCTCCCCGAGCACTGAGCACCCTGAGTACTGAGCACCCAGCACCCCGATCACTGAGCACCCAGCACCCTGAGCACTGATCACCCAGCACCCTGAGCACTGAGCACCCAGCACCCTGAGTACTGAGCACCCAACAACCAGAGTACTGAGCACCCAGCACCCTGAGCACTGAGCACCCAGCACCCTGAGTACTGAGCACCCAGCACCCTGAGTACTGAGCACCCAGCACCCTGAGCACTGAGCACTGAGCACCCAACACCCTGAGCACTGAGCACTGAGCACCCAGCACCCCGAGCACTGAGCACCCAGCACCCCGAGCACTGAGCAGCCAGCACCCTGAGCACTGAGCACCCAGCACCCTGAGCACTGAGCACCCAGCCCCCTGAGTACTGAGCACCCAGCACCATGAGTACTGAGCACCCAGCACCCTGAGTACTGAGCACTCAGCACCCTGAATACTGAACACCGAGCACCCCGAGCACTGAGCACCCAGCACCCTGAGCACTGAGCACCCTGAGGACTGCGCACCCAGCACCCTGAGCACTGAGCACCCAGCACCCTGAGTACTGAGCACCGATCACCCTGAGCACTGAGCACCCAGGACCCCGAGCACTGAGCACCCAGCACCCTGAGCACTGAGCACCCAGCACCCCGAGTACTGAGCACCCAGCACCCCGAGTACTGAGCACCGAGCACCCCGAGCACTGAACACCCAGCACCCTGAGTACTGAGCACCCAGCACCCTGAGTACTGATCACTGAGCACCCCTAGTACTGAGCACCCAGCACCCCGAGCACTGAGCACCCTTCAATCTGATTACTGAGAACAGATCACCCTGAGTACTGAGCACCCAGCACCCTGAGTACTGAGCCCCCAGCACCCTGAGTACTGAGCACCCAGCACCCCGAGCACTGAGCACCCAGCACCCCGATAATGAGCACCCAGCACCCTGAGTACTGAGAACCGAGCACCCTGAGTACTGAGCACCCAGCACCCTGAGTACTGAGCCCCGAGCACCCTGAGTACTGAGCACCCAGCACCCCGAGCACTGAGCAAACAGCACCCCGAGAATGAGCACCCAGCACCCTGAGTACTGAGCACCCAGCACCCTGAGTACTGAGCACTAAGCACCCCGAGCACTGAGCGCCCAGCACCCCGAGCATGGAGCACCCAGGACCCCGAGCACTGAGTACTGAGCACCCAGCACCCTGAGTACTGAGCACCGAGCTCCCCGAGCACTGAGCACCCTGAGTACTGAGCACCCAGCACCCCGATCACTGAGCACCGAGCTCCCCGAGCACTGAGCACCCTGAGTACTGAGCACCCAGGACCCTGAGCACTGAGCACCGAGCACCCCGAGCACTGAGCACCCAGCACCCTGAGCACTCAGCACCTAGCACCCCGAGCACTGAGCACCCAGCACCCTGAGCACTGAGCACCCAGCACCCTGAGCATGGAGTACCCCGAGGACTGAGCACCCAGCACCCTTAGAACTGAGCACCCAGCACCTTGAGTACTGAGCACCGAGCACCTCGAGCACTAAGCACCCAGCACCCTGAGTACTGAGCACACAGCACCCTGAGTACTGAGCACCCAGCACCCCGAGCACGTAGCACCCAGCACCCTGAGTACTGAGCACCCAACACCCAGAGTACTGAGCACCCAGCACCCGGGTACTGAGCACCCAGCACCCCGAGCACTGAGCACCCAGCGCCCCGAGCACTGAGCACCCAGCACCCCGAGCACTGAGCACTGAGCACCCTGAGCACTGAGTACTGAGCACTGAGCACCCTGAGTACTGAGCACCCAGCACCCCGAGTACTGAGCACCCAGCACCCCGAGCACTGAGCACCCAGCGCCCCGAGCACTGAGCACCCAGCACCCCGAGCACTGAGCACTGAGCACCCTGAGCACTGAGCAAACAGCACCCCGAGTACTGAGCACTGAGCACCCTGAGTACTGAGCACCAAGCACTCCGAGTACTGAGCACTGAGCACCCTGAGTACTGAGCACCCAGCACCCTGAGCACTGAGCTCCCAGCACCCTGAGTAATGAGCACTGAGATCCCTGAGTACTGAGCACCGAGCACCCTGAGTACTGAGCACCCAGCACCCTGATCACTGAGCACGGAGCACCCCGAGGACTGAGCACCGAGCACCCCGAGCACTGAGCACCCAGCACCCTGAGCACTGAGCACCCTGAGGACTGAGTACCCAGCACCCTGAGCACTGAGCACCCAGCACCCTGAGTACTGAGCACCGATCACCCTGAGCACTGAGCACCCAGGACCCCGAGCACTGAGCACCCAGCACTCTGAGTACAGAGCACCCAGCTCCCCGAGTACTGAGCACCCAACACAGCGAGCACTGAGCAGCCAGCACCCTGAGTACTGAGCACCCTGAGTACGGAGAACCGATCACCCTGAACACTGAGCACCCAGCACCCTGAGTACTGAGCACCCAGCACCCTGAGCACTGAGCACCAAGCACCCTGAGCACTGAGCAAACAGCACCCTGAGTACTGAGTACCCAGCACCCTGAGTACTGAGTACCCAGCACCCTGAGCACTGAGCACCCAGCACCCTGAGTACTGAGCACCGAGCACCCTGAGTACTGAGCACCCAGCACCCTTAGTACTGAGCACCCAGCACCCTGAGCACTGAGCACCCAGCACCCTGAGTACTGAGCACCCAGCACCACCCTCAGCACTGAGCACCCAGCACCCCGAGCACTGAGCACCCAGCACCCTGAGCACTGAGCACCCAGCACCCCGAGTACTGAGAACCCAGCACCCCGAGTACTGAGCACCGAGCACCCCGAGCACTAAGCACCCAGCACCCTGAGTACTGAGCACCCAGCACCCTGAGTACTGAGCACTGAGTACCCCGAGTACTGAGCACCCATCACCCCAAGCACTGAGCACCCAGCAACCTGAGTACTGAGAACAGATCACCCTGAGTACTGAGCACCCAGCACCCTGAGTACTGAGCCCCCAGCACCCTGAGTACTGAGCACCCAGCACCCCGAGCACTGAGCACTGAGCACCCAACAAACTGAGCACTGAGCACTGAGCACCCAGCACCCCGAGCACTGAGCACTCAGCACCCCGAGCACTGAGCACCCAGCACCCTGAGCACTGAACACCCAGCACCCTGAGCACTGAGCACCCAGCACCCTGAGTACTGAGCACCCAGCACCATGAGAACTGAGCACCCAGCACCCTGAGTACTGAGCACTCAGCACCCTGAGTACTGAGCACCGAGCACCCCGAGCACTGAGCACCCAGCACCCTGAGCACTGAGCACCCTGAGGACTGAGTACCCAGCACCCTGAGCACTGAGCACCCAGCACCCTGAGTACTGAGCACCGATCACCCTGAGCACTGAGCAACCAGGACCCCGAGCACTGAGCACCCAGCACCCTGAGTACAGAGCACCCAGCTCCCCGAGTACTGAGCACCCAGCACAGCGAGCACTGAGCAGCCAGCACCCTGAGTACTGAGCACCCTGAGTACGGAGCACCGATCACCCTGAGCACTGAGCACCCAGCACCCTGAGTACTGAGCACCCAGCACCCTGAGCACTGAGCACCAAGCACCCTGAGCACTGAGCAAACAGCACCCTGAGTACTGAGTACCCAGCACCCTGAGTACTGAGCACCGAGCACCCTGAGTACTGAGCACCCAGCACCCTTAGTACTGAGCACCCAGCACCCTAAGCACTGAGCACCGAGCACCCGGAGTACTGAGCACCCAGCACCCCGAGTACTGAGCACCGAGCACCCCGAGCACTGAGCACCCAGCACCCTGAGTACTGAGCACCCAGCACCCTGAGTACTGAGCACTGAGCACCCCGAGTACTGAGCACCCATCACCCCGAGCACTGAGCACCCAGCACCCGGAGTACTGAGCACCCAGCACCCCGAGTACTGAGCACCGAGCACCCCGAGCACTGAGCACCCAGCCCCCTGAGTACTGAGCACCCAGCACCCTGAGTACTGAGCACTGAGCACCCCGAGTACTGAGCACCCATCACCCCGAGCACTGAGCACCCAGCAACCTGAGTACTGAGAACAGATCACCCTGAGTACTGAGCACCCAGCACCCTGAGTACTGAGCACCCAGCACCACCCTCAGCACTGAGCACCCAGCACCCCGAGCACTGAGCACCCAGCACCCTGAGCACTGAGCAAACAGCACCCCGAGAATGAGCACCCAGCACCCTGAGTACTGAGCACCCAGCACCCTGAGTACTGAGCACTAAGCACCCCGAGCACTGAGCGCCCAGCACCCCGAGCACGGAGCACCCAGGACCCCGAGCACTGAGTACTGAGCACCCAGCACCCTGAGTACTGAGCACCGAGCTCCCCGAGCACTGAGCACCCTGAGTACTGAGCACCCAGCACCCCGATCACTGAGCACCGAGCTCCCCGAGCACTGAGCACCCTGAGTACTGAGCACCCAGGACCCTGAGCACTGAGCACCGAGCACCCCGAGCACTGAGCACCCAGCACCCTGAGCACTCAGCACCTAGCACCCCGAGCACTGAGCACCCAGCACCCTGAGCACTGAGCACCCAGCACCCTGAGCATGGAGTACCCCGAGGACTGAGCACCCAGCACCCTTAGAACTGAGCACCCAGCACCTTGAGTACTGAGCACCGAGCACCTCGAGCACTAAGCACCCAGCACCCTGAGTACTGAGCACACAGCACCCTGAGTACTGAGCACCCAGCACCCCGAGCACGTAGCACCCAGCACCCTGAGTACTGAGCACCCAACACCCAGAGTACTGAGCACCCAGCACCCGGGTACTGAGCACCCAGCACCCCGAGCACTGAGCACCCAGCGCCCCGAGCACTGAGCACCCAGCACCCCGAGCACTGAGCACTGAGCACCCTGAGCACTGAGTACTGAGCACTGAGCACCCTGATTACTGAGCACCCAGCACCCCGAGTACTGAGCACCCAGCACCCCGAGCACTGAGCACCCAGCGCCCCGAGCACTGAGCACCCAGCACCCCGAGCACTGAGCACTGAGCACCCTGAGCACTGAGCAAACAGCACCCCGAGTACTGAGCACTGAGCACCCTGAGTACTGAGCACCAAGCACTCCGAGTACTGAGCACTGAGCACCCTGAGTACTGAGCACCCAGCACCCTGAGCACTGAGCTCCCAGCACCCTGAGTAATGAGCACTGAGATCCCTGAGTACTGAGCACCGAGCACCCTGAGTACTGAGCACCCAGCACCCTGATCACTGAGCACGGAGCACCCCGAGGACTGAGCACCGAGCACCCCGAGCACTGAGCACCCAGCACCCTGAGCACTGAGCACCCTGAGGACTGAGTACCCAGCACCCTGAGCACTGAGCACCCAGCACCCTGAGTAC
Organism: Microtus oregoni; assembly: GCF_018167655.1. Taxonomy (NCBI): domain Eukaryota; kingdom Metazoa; phylum Chordata; class Mammalia; order Rodentia; family Cricetidae; genus Microtus; species Microtus oregoni. The sequence continues at coordinate 8,290,805 of NW_024543811.1, read as the reverse complement.
TGAGCACCGATCACCCTGAGCACTGAGCACCCAGGACCCCGAGCACTGAGCACCCAGCACCCTGAGTACAGAGAACCCAGCTCCCCGAGTACTGAGCACCCAGCACAGCGAGCACTGAGCAGCCAGCACCCTGAGTACTGAGCACCCTGAGTACGGAGCACCGATCACCCTGAGCACTGAGCACCCAGCACCCTGAGTACTGAGCACCCAGCACCCTGAGCACTGAGCACCAAGCACCCTGAGCACTGAGCAAACAGCACCCTGAGTACTGAGTACCCAGCACCCTGAGTACTGAGTACCCAGCACCCTGAGCACTGAGCACCCAGCACCCTGAGTACTGAGCACCGAGCACCCTGAGTACTGAGCACCCAGCACCCTTAGTACTGAGCACCCAGCACCCTGAGCACTGAGCACCCAGCACCCTGAGTACTGAGCACCCAGCACCACCCTCAGCACTGAGCACCCAGCACCCCGAGCACTGAGCACCCAGCACCCTGAGCACTGAGCACCCAGCACCCCGAGTACTGAGCACCCAGCACCCCGAGTACTGAGCACCGAGCACCCCGAGCACTAAGCACCCAGCACCCTGAGTACTGAGCACCCAGCACCCTGAGTACTGAGCACTGAGTACCCCGAGTACTGAGCACCCATCACCCCAAGCACTGAGCACCCAGCAACCTGAGTACTGAGAACAGATCACCCTGAGTACTGAGCACCCAGCACCCTGAGTACTGAGCCCCCAGCACCCTGAGTACTGAGCACCCAGCACCCCGAGCACTGAGCACTGAGCACCCAACAAACTGAGCACTGAGCACTGAGCACCCAGCACCCCGAGCACTGAGCACTCAGCACCCCGAGCACTGAGCACCCAGCACCCTGAGCACTGAACACCCAGCACCCTGAGCACTGAGCACCCAGCACCCTGAGTACTGAGCACCCAGCACCATGAGAACTGAGCACCCAGCACCCTGAGTACTGAGCACTCAGCACCCTGAGTACTGAGCACCGAGCACCCCGAGCACTGAGCACCCAGCACCCTGAGCACTGAGCACCCTGAGGACTGAGTACCCAGCACCCTGAGCACTGAGCACCCAGCACCCTGAGTACTGAGCACCGATCACCCTGAGCACTGAGCACCCAGGACCCCGAGCACTGAGCACCCAGCACCCTGAGTACAGAGCACCCAGCTCCCCGAGTACTGAGCACCCAGCACAGCGAGCACTGAGCAGCCAGCACCCTGAGTACTGAGCACCCTGAGTACGGAGCACCGATCACCCTGAGCACTGAGCACCCAGCACCCTGAGTACTGAGCACCCAGCACCCTGAGCACTGAGCACCAAGCACCCTGAGCACTGAGCAAACAGCACCCTGAGTACTGAGTACCCAGCACCCTGAGTACTGAGCACCGAGCACCCTGAGTACTGAGCTACCAGCACCCTTAGTACTGAGCACCCAGCACCCTAAGCACTGAGCACCCAGCACCCTGAGTACTGAGCACCCAGCACCACCCTCAGCACTGAGCACCCAGCACCCCGAGCACTGAGCACCCAGCACCCTGAGCACTGAGCACCCAGCACCCGGAGTACTGAGCACCCAGCACCCCGAGTACTGAGCACCGAGCACCCCGAGCACTGAGCACCCAGCACCCTGAGTACTGAGCACCCAGCACCCTGAGTACTGAGCACTGAGCACCCCGAGTACTGAGCACCCATCACCCCGAGCACTGAGCACCCAGCAACCTGAGTACTGAGAACAGATCACCCTGAGTACTGAGCACCCAGCACCCTGAGTACTGAGCACCCAGCACCACCCTCAGCACTGAGCACCCAGCACCCCGAGCACTGAGCACCCAGCACCCTGAGCACTGAGCACCCAGCACCAGGAGTACTGAGCACCCAGCACCCCGAGTACTGAGCACCGAGCACCCCGAGCACTGAGCACCCAGCACCCTGACTACTGAGCACCCAGCACCCTGAGTACTGAGCCCCCAGCACCCTGAGTACTGAGCACCCAGCACCCCGAGCACTGAGCACCCAGCACCCTGAGAATGAGCACCCAGCACCCTGAATACTGAGAACCGAGCACCCTGAGTACTGAGCACCCAGCACCCTGAGTACTGAGCCCCCAGCACCTTGAGTACTGAGCACCAAGCACCCCGAGCACTGAGCACCCAGCACCCCGAGAATGAGAACCCAGCACCCTGAGTACTGAGCACCCAGCACCCTGAGTACTGAGCACTAAGCACCCAGAGCACTGAGCACCCAGCACCCCGAGCACGGAGCACCCAGGACCAGGAGCACTGAGTACTGAGCACCCAGCACCCTGAGTACTGAGCACAGAGCTCCCCGAGCACTGAGCACCCTGAGTACTGAGCACCCAGCACCCCGATCACTGAGCACCCAGCACCCTGAGTACTGAGCACCCAGCACCCTGAGTACAGAGCACCCAGCACCCTGAGAACTGAGCACCCAGCACCCTGAGCAATGAGCACCCAGCACCCCGAGCACGGAGCACCCAGCACCCAGTGTACTGAGCACCCAACACCCAGAGTACTGAGCACCCAGCACCCTGAGTACTGAGCACCCAGCACCCTGAGTACTGAGCACCCAGCACCCTGAGTACTGAGCCCCCAGCACCCTGAGTACTGAGCTCCCATCACCCCGAGCACTGAGCACCCAGCACCCCGAGAATGAGCAGCCAGCACCCTGAGTACTGAGCACCCAGCACCCTGAGTACTGAGCACTAAGCACCCAGAGCACTGAGCACCCAGCACCCCGAGCACGGAGCACCCAGGACCCTGAGCACTGAGTACTGAGCACCCAGCACCCTGAGTACTGAGCACAGAGCTCCCCGAGCACTGAGCACCCTGAGTACTGAGCACCCAGCACCCCGATCACTGAGCACCCAGCACCCTGAGTACTGAGCACCCAGCACCCTGAGTACTGAGCACCCAACACCCTGAGCACTGAGCACCCAGCACCCTGAGCAATGAGCACCCAGCACCCCGAGCACGGAGCACCCAGCACCCTGTGTACTGAGCACCCAACACCCAGAATACTGAGCACCCAGCACCCTGAGCACTGAGCACCCAGCACCCTGAGTACTGAGCACCCAGCACCCTGAGTACTGAACAACCAGCACCCTGAGCACTGAGCACTGAGCACCCAGCACCCTGAGTACTGAGCAATAAGCACCCAGAGCACTGAGCACCCAGCGCCCCGAGCACTGAGCACCTAGCACCCTGATCACTGAGCACCCAGCACCCTGAGCACTGAGCACCCAGCCCCCTGAGTACTGAGCACCCAGCACCATGAGTACTGAGCACCCAGCACCCTGAGTACTGAGCACTCAGCACCCTGAGTACTGAGCACCGAGCACCCCGAGCACTGAGCACCCAGCACCCTGAGCACTGAGCACCCTGAGGACTGAGTACCCAGCACCCTGAGTAATGAGCACTGAGATCCCTGAGTACTGAGCACCGAGCACCCTGAGTACTGAGCACCCAGCACCCTGATCACTGAGCACGGAGCACCCCGAGGACTGAGCACCGAGCACCCCGAGCACTGAGCACCCAGCACCCTGAGCACTGAGCACCCTGAGGACTGAGTACCCAGCACCCTGAGCACTGAGCACCCAGCACCCTGAGTACTGAGCACCGATCACCCTGAGCACTGAGCACCCAGGACCCCGAGCACTGAGCACCCAGCACCCTGAGTACAGAGAACCCAGCTCCCCGAGTACTGAGCACCCAGCACAGCGAGCACTGAGCAGCCAGCACCCTGAGTACTGAGCACCCTGAGTACGGAGCACCGATCACCCTGAGCACTGAGCACCCAGCACCCTGAGTACTGAGCACCCAGCACCCTGAGCACTGAGCACCAAGCACCCTGAGCACTGAGCAAACAGCACCCTGAGTACTGAGTACCCAGCACCCTGAGTACTGAGTACCCAGCACCCTGAGCACTGAGCACCCAGCACCCTGAGTACTGAGCACCGAGCACCCTGAGTACTGAGCACCCAGCACCCTTAGTACTGAGCACCCAGCACCCTGAGCACTGAGCACCCAGCACCCTGAGTACTGAGCACCCAGCACCACCCTCAGCACTGAGCACCCAGCACCCCGAGCACTGAGCACCCAGCACCCTGAGCACTGAGCACCCAGCACCCCGAGTACTGAGCACCCAGCACCCCGAGTACTGAGCACCGAGCACCCCGAGCACTAAGCACCCAGCACCCTGAGTACTGAGCACCCAGCACCCTGAGTACTGAGCACTGAGTACCCCGAGTACTGAGCACCCATCACCCCAAGCACTGAGCACCCAGCAACCTGAGTACTGAGAACAGATCACCCTGAGTACTGAGCACCCAGCACCCTGAGTACTGAGCCCCCAGCACCCTGAGTACTGAGCACCCAGCACCCCGAGCACTGAGCACTGAGCACCCAACAAACTGAGCACTGAGCACTGAGCACCCAGCACCCCGAGCACTGAGCACTCAGCACCCCGAGCACTGAGCACCCAGCACCCTGAGCACTGAACACCCAGCACCCTGAGCACTGAGCACCCAGCACCCTGAGTACTGAGCACCCAGCACCATGAGAACTGAGCACCCAGCACCCTGAGTACTGAGCACTCAGCACCCTGAGTACTGAGCACCGAGCACCCCGAGCACTGAGCACCCAGCACCCTGAGCACTGAGCACCCTGAGGACTGAGTACCCAGCACCCTGAGCACTGAGCACCCAGCACCCTGAGTACTGAGCACCGATCACCCTGAGCACTGAGCACCCAGGACCCCGAGCACTGAGCACCCAGCACCCTGAGTACAGAGCACCCAGCTCCCCGAGTACTGAGCACCCAGCACAGCGAGCACTGAGCAGCCAGCACCCTGAGTACTGAGCACCCTGAGTACGGAGCACCGATCACCCTGAGCACTGAGCACCCAGCACCCTGAGTACTGAGCACCCAGCACCCTGAGCACTGAGCACCAAGCACCCTGAGCACTGAGCAAACAGCACCCTGAGTACTGAGTACCCAGCACCCTGAGTACTGAGCACCGAGCACCCTGAGTACTGAGCTACCAGCACCCTTAGTACTGAGCACCCAGCACCCTAAGCACTGAGCACCCAGCACCCTGAGTACTGAGCACCCAGCACCACCCTCAGCACTGAGCACCCAGCACCCCGAGCACTGAGCACCCAGCACCCTGAGCACTGAGCACCCAGCACCCGGAGTACTGAGCACCCAGCACCCCGAGTACTGAGCACCGAGCACCCCGAGCACTGAGCACCCAGCACCCTGAGTACTGAGCACCCAGCACCCTGAGTACTGAGCACTGAGCACCCCGAGTACTGAGCACCCATCACCCCGAGCACTGAGCACCCAGCAACCTGAGTACTGAGAACAGATCACCCTGAGTACTGAGCACCCAGCACCCTGAGTACTGAGCACCCAGCACCACCCTCAGCACTGAGCACCCAGCACCCCGAGCACTGAGCACCCAGCACCCTGAGCACTGAGCACCCAGCACCAGGAGTACTGAGCACCCAGCACCCCGAGTACTGAGCACCGAGCACCCCGAGCACTGAGCACCCAGCACCCTGACTACTGAGCACCCAGCACCCTGAGTACTGAGCCCCCAGCACCCTGAGTACTGAGCACCCAGCACCCCGAGCACTGAGCACCCAGCACCCTGAGAATGAGCACCCAGCACCCTGAATACTGAGAACCGAGCACCCTGAGTACTGAGCACCCAGCACCCTGAGTACTGAGCCCCCAGCACCTTGAGTACTGAGCACCAAGCACCCCGAGCACTGAGCACCCAGCACCCCGAGAATGAGAACCCAGCACCCTGAGTACTGAGCACCCAGCACCCTGAGTACTGAGCACTAAGCACCCAGAGCACTGAGCACCCAGCACCCCGAGCACGGAGCACCCAGGACCAGGAGCACTGAGTACTGAGCACCCAGCACCCTGAGTACTGAGCACAGAGCTCCCCGAGCACTGAGCACCCTGAGTACTGAGCACCCAGCACCCCGATCACTGAGCACCCAGCACCCTGAGTACTGAGCACCCAGCACCCTGAGTACAGAGCACCCAGCACCCTGAGAACTGAGCACCCAGCACCCTGAGCAATGAGCACCCAGCACCCCGAGCACGGAGCACCCAGCACCCAGTGTACTGAGCACCCAACACCCAGAGTACTGAGCACCCAGCACCCTGAGTACTGAGCACCCAGCACCCTGAGTACTGAGCACCCAGCACCCTGAGTACTGAGCCCCCAGCACCCTGAGTACTGAGCTCCCATCACCCCGAGCACTGAGCACCCAGCACCCCGAGAATGAGCAGCCAGCACCCTGAGTACTGAGCACCCAGCACCCTGAGTACTGAGCACTAAGCACCCAGAGCACTGAGCACCCAGCACCCCGAGCACGGAGCACCCAGGACCCTGAGCACTGAGTACTGAGCACCCAGCACCCTGAGTACTGAGCACAGAGCTCCCCGAGCACTGAGCACCCTGAGTACTGAGCACCCAGCACCCCGATCACTGAGCACCCAGCACCCTGAGTACTGAGCACCCAGCACCCTGAGTACTGAGCACCCAACACCCTGAGCACTGAGCACCCAGCACCCTGAGCAATGAGCACCCAGCACCCCGAGCACGGAGCACCCAGCACCCTGTGTACTGAGCACCCAACACCCAGAATACTGAGCACCCAGCACCCTGAGCACTGAGCACCCAGCACCCTGAGTACTGAGCACCCAGCACCCTGAGTACTGAACAACCAGCACCCTGAGCACTGAGCACTGAGCACCCAGCACCCTGAGTACTGAGCAATAAGCACCCAGAGCACTGAGCACCCAGCGCCCCGAGCACTGAGCACCTAGCACCCTGATCACTGAGCACCCAGCACCCTGAGCACTGAGCACCCAGCCCCCTGAGTACTGAGCACCCAGCACCATGAGTACTGAGCACCCAGCACCCTGAGTACTGAGCACTCAGCACCCTGAGTACTGAGCACCGAGCACCCCGAGCACTGAGCACCCAGCACCCTGAGCACTGAGCACCCTGAGGACTGAGCACCCAGCACCCTGAGCACTGAGCACCCAGCACCCTGAGTACTGAGCACCGATCACCCTGAGCACTGAGCACCCAGGACCCCGAGCACTGAGCACCCAGCACCCTGAGTACAGAGCATCCAGCAACCCGAGTACTGAGCACCCAGCACCCCGAGCACTGAGCACCCAGCACCCTGAGTACTGAGCATCCTGAGTACTGAGCACCGATCACCCTGAGCACTGAGCACCCAGCACCCTGAGTACTGAGCACCCAGCACCCTGAGCACTGAGCACCCAGCACCCTGAGCACTGAGCATCCAGCACAGTGAGTACTGAGCACCCAGCACACTGAGTACTGAGTACCCAGCACCCTGAGCACTGAGCACTCAGCACCCTGAGTACTGAGCACCGAGCACCCTGAGTACTGAGCACCCAGCACCCTTAGTACTGAGCACCCAGCACCCTGAGCACTGAGCACCCAGCACCCTGAGTACTGAGCACCCAGCACCACCCTCAGCACTGAGCACCCAGCACCCCGAGCACTGAGCACCCAGCACCCAGAGCACTGAGCACCCAGCACCCCGAGTACTGCGCACCCAGCACCCCGAGTACTGAGCACCGAGCACCCCGAGCACTGAACACCCAGCACCCTGAGTACTGACCACCCAGCACCCTGAGTACTGAGCACTGAGCACCCCGAGTACTGAGCACCCAGGACCCCGAGCACTGAGCACCCAGCAACCTGAGTACTGAGAACAGATCACCCTGAGTACTGAGCACCGAGCACCCCGAGCACTGAACACCCAGCACCCTGAGTACTGACCACCCAGCACCCTGAGTACTGAGCACTGAGCACCCCGAGTACTGAGCACCCAGCACCCCGAGCACTGAGCACCCAGCAACCTGAGTACTGAGAACAGATCACCCTGAGTACTGAGCACCCAGCACCCTGAGTTCTGAGCCCCCAGCACAATGATTACTGAGCACCCAGCACCCCGAGAACTGAGCAATAAGGACCCCGAGAATGAGCACCCAACACCCTGAGTACTGAGAACCGAGCACCATGAGTACTGAGCACCTAGCACCCTGAGTACTGAGCCCCCAGCACCCTGAGTACTGAGCACCCAGCACCCTGAGCACTGAGCACCCAGCACCCCGAGAATGAGCACCCAGCACCCTGAGTACTGAGCACCCAGCACCCTGAGTACTGAGCACTAAGCACCCAGAGCACTGAGCACCCAGCACCCCGAGCACGGAGCACCCAGGACCCCGAGCACTGAGTACTGAGCACTGAGCACCCTGAGTACTGAGCACCCAGCACCCCGATCACTGAGCACCCAGCACCCTGAGCACTGAGCACCCAGCACCCTGAGCACTGAGCACCCAGCACCCTGAGTACTGAGCACCCAGCACGCTGAGTACTGAGCACCCAGCACCCCGAGCACTGAGCACCCAGCACCCTGAGTACTGAGCACTGAGCACCCAGCACCCCGAGCACTGAGGACCCAGCACCCTGTGTACTGAGCACTGAGCACCCTGAGTACTAAGCACCCAGCACCCTGAGTACTGAGCACCCAGCACCCCGAGTACTGAGCACTGAGCACCCTGAGAACTGAGCACCCAGCACCCTGAGCACTGAGCACTGAGAACCCTGAGTACTGAGCACCGAGCACCCTGAGTACTGAGCACCCAGCACCCTGAGCACTGAGCACGGAGCACCCCGAGGACTGAGCACCCAGCACCCTGAGCACTGAGCACCCAGCACCTTGAGTACTGAGCACCCAGCACCCTGAGCACTGAGCACACAGCACCCCGAGCACTGAGCACCCAGCACCCCGAGCACTGAGCACCCAGCACCCTGAGTACTGAGCACCAAACACCCAGAGTACTGAGCACCCAGCACCCTGAGCACTGAGCACTGAGCACCCAACACCCCGAGCACTGAGCACGGAGCACCCCGAGCACTGAGCACCCAGAACCCTGAGCACTGAGCACCCAGCACCCTGAGCACTGAGCAGCCAGCCCCCTGAGTACTGAGCACCCAGCACCATGAGTACTGAGCACCCAGCATCCTGAGTACTGAGCACTCAGCACCCTGAGTACTGAGCACCGAGCACCCCGAGCACTGAGCACCCAGCACTCTGAGCACTGAGCACCCTGAGGACTGCGCACCCAGCCCCCTGAGCACTGAGCATCCAGCACCCTGATACTGAGCACCCAGGACCCCGAGCACTGAGCACCCAGCACCCTGAGTACAGAGCACCCAGCACACCGAGTACTGAGCACCCAGCACCCCGAGCACTGAGCACCCAGCACCCTGATTACTGAGCACCCTGAGTACTGAGCACCGATCACCCTGAGCACTGAGCACCCAGCACCCTGAGTACTGAGCACCCAGCACCCTGAGCACTGAGCACCCAGCACCCTGAGCACTGAGCACCCAGCACAGTGAGTACTGAGCACCCAGCACCCTGAGTACTGAGTACCCAGCACCCTGAGCACTGAGCACCCAGCACCCTGAGTACTGAGCACCCAGCACCCTGAGTACTGAGCATCCAGCACCCTTAGTACTGAGCACCCAGCACCCTGAGCACTGAGCACCCAGCACCCTGAGTACTGAGCACCCAGCACCACCCTCAGCACTGAGCACCCAGCACCCCGAGCACTGAGCACCCAGCACCCTGAGCACTGAGCACCCAGCACCCCGAGTACTGAGCACCCAGCACCCCGAGTACTGAGCACCGAGCACCCCGAGCACTGAACACCCAGCACCCTGAGTACTGAGCACCCAGCACCCTGAGAACTGAGCACTGAGCACCCTGAGTACTGAGCACCCAGCACCCCGAGCACTGAGCACCCTGCAACCTGAGTACTGAGAACAGATCACCCTGAGTACTGAGCACCCAGCACCCGGAGTACTGAGCCACCAGCACCCTGAGTACTGAGCACCCAGCACCCCGAGCACTGAGCACTCATCACCGCGAGAATGAGCACCCAGCACCCTCAGTACTGAGAACCGAGCACCCTGAGTACTGAGCACCCAGCACCCTGAGTACTGAGCCCCCAGCACCCTGAGTACTGAGCACCCAGCACCCCGAGCACTGAGCACCCAGCACCCCGAGAATGAGCACCCAGCACCCTGAGTACTGAGCACCCAGCACCCTGAGTACTGAGCACTAAACACCCAGAGCACTGAGCGCCCAGCACCCCGAGCACGGAGCACCCAGGACCCCGAGCACTGAGTACTGAGCACCCAGCACCCTGAGTACTGAGCACCGAGCTCCCCGAGCACTGAGCACCCTGAGTACTGAGCACCCAGCACCCCGATCACTGAGCACCCAGCGCCCCGAGCACTGAGCACCCAGCACCCCGAGCACTGAGCACTGAGCACCCTGAGCACTGAGCAAACAGCACCCCGAGTACTGAGCACTGAGCACCCTGAGTACTGAGCACCAAGCACTCCGAGTACTGAGCACTGAGCACCCTGAGTACTGAGCACCCAGCACCCTGAGCACTGAGCACCCAGCACCCTGAGTAATGAGCACTGAGAACCCTGAGTACTGAGCACCGAGCACCCTGAGTACTGAGCACCCAGCACCCTGATCACTGAGCACGGAGCACCCTGAGGACTGAGCACCCGGCAACCTGAGCACTGAGCACCCAGCACCTTGAGTACTGAGCACCGAGCACCCCGAGAACTGAGCACCCTGAGTACTGAGCACAGAGCTCCCCGAGCACTGAGCACCCTGAGTACTGAGCACCCAGGACCCCGATCACTGAGCACCCAGCACCCTGTGTACTGAGCACCCAGCACCCTGAGTACTGAGCACCCAGCACCCTGAGCACTGAGCACCCAGCACCCTGAGCAATGAGCACCCAGCACCCCGAGCACGGAGCACCCAGCACCCTGTGTACTGAGCACCCAACACCCAGAGTACTGAGCACCCAGCACCCTGAGTACTGAGCACCCAGCACCCTGAGTACTGAGCACCCAGCACCCTGAGTACTGAGCCCCCAGCACCCTGAGTACTGAGCACCCAGCACCCCGAGCACTGAGCACCCAGCACCCCGAGAATGAGCACCCAGCACCCTGAGTACTGAGCACCCAGCACCCTGAGTACTGAGCACTAAGCACCCAGACCACTGAGCACCCAGCACCCCGAGCACGGAGCACCCAGGACCCTGAGCACTGAGTACTGAGCACCCAGCACCCTGAGTACTGAGCACAGAGCACCCAGCACCCTAAGTACTGAGCACCCAGCACCCTGAGCACTGAGCACCCAGCACCCTGAGTACTGAGCACCCAGCACCCTGAGTACTGAACAACCAGCACCCTGAGCACTGAGCACTGAGCACCCAGCACCCTAAGTACTGAGCACTAAGCACCCAGAGCACTGAGCACCCAGCGCCCCGAGCACTGAGCACCTAGCACCCTGAGCACTGAGCACCCAGCACCCTGAGCACTGAGCACCCAGCCCCCTGAGTACTGAGCACCCAGCACCATGAGTACTGAGCACCCAGCACCCTGAGTACTGAGCACTCAGCTCCCTGAGTACTGAGCACTGAGCACCCCGAGCACTGAGCACCCAGCACCCTGAGCACTGAGCACCCTGAGGACTGAGCACCCAGCACCCTGAGCACTGAGCACCGAGCCCCCTGAGTACTGAGCACCGATCACCCTGAGCACTGAGCACCCAGGACCCCGAGCACTGAGCACCCAGCACCCTGAGTACAGAGCATCCAGCACCCCGAGTACTGAGCACCCAGCACCCTGAGCACTGAGCACCCAGCACCCTGAGTACTGAGCATCCTGAGTACTGAGCACCGATCACCCTGAGCACTGAGCACCCAGCACCCTGAGTACTGCGCAGCCAGCACCCTGAGCACTGAGCACCCAGCACCCTGAGCACTGAGCACCCAGCACAGTGAGTACTGAGCACCCAGCACCCTGAGTACTGAGTACCCAGTACCCTGAGCACTGAGCACTCAGCACCCTGAGTACTGAGCACCGAGCACCCTGAGTACTGAGCACCCAGCACCCTTAGTACTGAGCACCCAGCACCCTGAGCACTGAGCACCCAGCACCCTGAGTACTGAGCACCCAGCACCACCCTCAGCACTGAGCACCCAGCACCCCGAGCACTGAGCACCCAGCACCCCGAGTACTGCGCACCCAGCACCCCGAGTACTGAGCACCGAGCACCCCGAGCACTGAACACCCAGCACCCTGAGTACTGAGAACAGATCACCCTGAGTACTGAGCACCCAGCACCCTGAGTACTGAGCCCCCAGCACCCTGAGTACTGAGCACCCAGCACACCGAGCACTGAGCACCCAGCACCCCGAGAATGAGCACCCAGCACCCTGAGTACTGAGCACCCAGCACCCTGAGTACTGAGCACTAAACACCCAGAGCACTGAGCGCCCAGCACCCCGAGCACGGAGCACCCAGGACCCCGAGCACTGAGTACTGAGCACCCAGCACCCTGAGTACTGAGCACCGAGCTCCCCGAGCACTGAGCACCCTGAGTACTGAGCACCCAGCACCCCGATCACTGAGCACCCAGCGCCCCGAGCACTGAGCACCCAGCACCCTGAGCACTGAGCAAACAGCACCCCGAGTACTGAGCACTGAGCACCCTGAGTACTGAGCACCAAGCACTCCGAGTACTGAGCACTGAGCACCCTGAGTACTGAGCACCCAGCACCCTGAGCACTGAGCACCCAGCACCCTGAGTAATGAGCACTGAGAACCCTGAGTACTGAGCACCGAGCACCCTGAGTACTGAGCACCCAGCACCCTGATCACTGAGCACGGAGCACCCTGAGGACTGAGCACCCGGCACCCTGAGCACTGAGCACCCAGCACCTTGAGTACTGAGCACCGAGCACCCCGAGCACTGAGCACCCAGCACCCTGAGTCCTGAGCACCCTGCACCCTGAGCACAGAGCACCCAGCACCCTGAGCACTGAGCACGCAGCACCCCGAGCACTGAGCACCCAGCACCCTGAGTACTGAGCACAGAGCACCCTGAGCACTGAGCACCCAAAACTCTGAGCACTGAGCACCCAGCACGCTGAGTACTGAGCACTGAGCACACAGCACCCTGAGTACTGAGCAACCAGCACCTCGTGCACTAAGCACCCAGCGCCCTGAGCACTGAGCACCCAGCACCCCGAGCACTGAGCACTGAGCACACTGAGCACTGAGCACCCAGCACCCTGAGTACTGAGCACTGAGCACCCTGAGTACTGAGCACCCAGCACCCTGAGCACTGAGCACCCAGCACCCTGAGTACTGAGCACCCAGCACCACCCTCAGCACTGAGCACCCAGCACCCCGAGCACTGAGCACCCAGCACCCAGAGCACTGAGCACCCAGCACCCCGAGTACTGCGCACCCAGCACCTCGAGTACTGAGCACCGAGCACCCCGAGCACTGAACACCCAGCACCCTGAGTACTGAGCACCCAGCACCCTGAGTACTGAGCACTGAGCACCCCGAGTACTGAGCACCCAGCACCCCGAGCACTGAGCACCCAGCAACCTGAGTACTGAGAACAGATCACCCTGAGTACTGAGCACCCAGCACCCTGAGTACTGAGCCCCCAGCACCCTGAGTACTGAGCACCCAGCACCCTGAGCACTGAGCACTCAGCACCCCGAGAATGAGCACCCAACACCCTGAGTACTGAGAACCGAGCACCCTGAGTACTGAGCACCCAGCACCCTGAGTACTGAGCCCCCAGCACACTGAGTACTGAGCACCCAGCACCCCGAGCACTGAGCACCCAGCACCCCGAGAATGAGCACCCAGCACCCTGAGTACTGAGCACCCAGCACCCTGAGTACTGAGCACTAAGCACCCAGAGCACTGAGCACCCAGCACCCCGAGCACGGAGCACCCAGGACCCCGAGCACTGAGTACTGAGCACTGAGCACCCTGAGTACTGAGCACCCAGCACCCCGATCACTGAGCACCCAGCACCCTGAGAACTGAGCACCCAGCACCCTGAGCACTGAGCACCCAGCACCCTGAGTACTGAGCACCCAGCACGCTGAGTACTGAGCACCCAGCACCCCGAGCACTGAGCACCCAGCACCCTGAGTACTGAGCACTGAGCACCCACAACCCCGAGCACTGAGGACCCAGCACCCTGTGTACTGAGCACGGAGCACCCTGAGTACTAAGCACCCAGCACCCTGAGTACTGAGCACCCAGCACCCCGAGTACTGAGCACTGAGCACCCTGAGCACTGAGCACCCAGCACCCTGAGCACTGAGCACTGAGAACCCTGAGTACTGAGCACCGAGCACCCTGAGTACTGAGCACCCAGCACCCTGAGCACTGAGCACGGAGCACCCCGAGGACTGAGCACCCAGCACCCTGAGCACTGAGCACCCAGCACCTTGAGTACTGAGCACCCAGCACCCTGAGCACTGAGCACACAGCACCCCGAGCACTGAGCACCCAGCACCCCGAGCACTGAGCACCCAGCACCCTGAGTACTGAGCACCCAACACCCAGAGTACTGAGCACCCAACACCCTGAGCACTCAGCACCCAGCACGCTGAGTACTGAGCACCCAGCACCCTGAGTACTGAGCACCCAGCACCCTGAGCACTGAGCACTGAGCACCCAACACCCTGAGCACTGAGCACTGAGCACCCATCACCCCGAGCACTGAGCACCCAGCACCCCGAGCACTGAGCACCCAGAACCCTGAGCACTGAGCAGCCAGCCCCCTGAGTACTGAGCACCCAGCACCATGAGTACTGAGCACCAAGCATCCTGAGTACTTAGCACTCAGCACCCTGAGTACTGAGCACCGAGCACCCCGAGCACTGAGCACCCAGCACTCTGAGCACTGAGCACCCTGAGGACTGCGCACCCAGCACCCTGAGCACTGAGCACCCAGCACCCTGAGTACAGAGCACCCAGCACCCCGAGTACTGAGCACCCAGCACCCCGAGCACTGAGCACCCAACACCCTGAGTACTGAGCACCCTGAGTACTGAGCACCGATCACCCTGAGCACTGAGCACCCAGCACCCTGAGTACTGAGCACCCAGCACCCTGAGCACTGAGCACCCAGCACCCTGAGCACTGAGCACCCAGCACAGTGAGTACTGAGCACCCAGCACCCTGAGTACTGAGTACCCAGCACCCTGAGCACTGAGCACCCAGCACCCTGAGTACTGAGCACCCAGCACCCTGAGTACTGAGCACCCAGCACCCTTAGTACTGAGCACCCAGCACCCTGAGCACTGAGCACCCAGCACCCTGAGTACTGAGCACCCAGCACCACCCTCAGCACTGAGCACCCAGCACCCCGAGCACTGAGCACGAAGCACCCTGAGCACTGAGCACCCAGCACCCCGAGTACTGAGCACCCAGCACCCCGAGTACTGAGCACCGAGCACCCCGAGCACTGAACACCCAGCACCCTGAGTACTGAGCGCGAAGCACCCTGAGCACTGAGCACTGAGCACCCCGAGTACTGAGCACCCAGCACCCCGAGCACTGAGCACCCTGCAACCTGAGTACTGAGAACAGATCACCCTGAGTACTGAGCACCCAGCACCCTGAGTACTGAGCCACCAGCACCCTGAGTACTGAGCACCCAGCACCCCGAGCACTGAGCACCCAGCACCCCGAGAATGAGCACCCAGCACCCTCAGTACTGAGAACCGAGCACCCTGAGTACTGAGCACCCAGCACCCTGAGTACTGAGCCCCCAGCACCCTGAGTACTGAGCACCCAGCACCCCGAGCACTGAGCACCCAGCACCCCGAGAATGAGCACGCAGCACCCTGAGTACTGAGCACCCAGCACCCTGAGTACTGAGCAGTAAACACCCAGAACACAGAGCGCCCAGCACCCCGAGCACGGAGCACCCAGGACCCCGAGCACTGAATACTGAGCACCGAGCTCCCCGAGCACTGAGCACCCTGAGTACTGAGCACCCAGCACCCCGATCACTGAGCACCCAGCGCCCCGAGCACTGAGCACCCAGCACCCCGAGCACTGAGCACTGAGCACCCTGAGTACTGAGCACCAACCACTCCGAGTACTGAGCACTGAGCACCCTGAGTACTGAGCACCCAGCACCCTGAGCACTGAGCACCCAGCACCCTGAGTAATGAGCACTGAGAACCCTGAGTACTGAGCACCGAGCACCCTGAGTACTGAGCACCCAGCACCCTGATCACTGAGCACGGAGCACCCCGAGGACTGAGCACCCGGCACCCTGAGCACTGAGCACCCAGCACCTTGATTACTGAGCACCGAGCACCCCGAGCACTGAGCACCCAGCACCCTGAGTACTGAGCACCCAGCACCCTGAGCACAGAGCACCCAGCACCCTGAGCACTGAGCACGCAGCACCCCGAGCACTGAGCACCCAGCACCCTGAGTACTGAGCACAGAGCACCCTGAGCACTGAGCACCCAACACTCTGAGCACTGAGCACACAGCACCCTGAGTACTGAGCAACCAGCACCTCGAGCACTGAGCACCCCGCGCCCCCAGCACTGAGCACCCAGCACCCCGAGCACTGAGCACTGAGCACACTGAGCACTGAGCACCCAGCACCCTGAGTACTGAGCACTGAGCACCCTGAGTACTGAGCACCCAGCACCCCGAGTACTGAGCACTGAGCACCCTGAGTACTGAGCACCCAGCACCCTGAGCACTGAGAACCCTGAGTACTGAGCACCGAGCACCCTGAGTACTGAGCACCCAGCACTCTGAGCACTGAGCATGGAGCACCCCGAGGACTGAGCGCACAGCACCCTGAGCACTGAGCACCCAGCACCTTGAGTACTGAGCACCGAGCACCCCGAGCACTGAGCACCCAGCACCCTGAATACTGAGCACCCGGCAACCTGAGTACTGAGCACCCAGCACCCCGAGCACTGAGCACCCAGCACCCCGAGCACTGAGCACCCAGCACCCTGAGTACTGAGCACCCAACACCCAGAGTCCTGAGCACCCAGCACCCTGAGCACTGAGCACCCAGCACCCTGAGTACTGAGCACCCAGGACCCTGAGTACTGAGCACCCAGCACCCTGAGCACTGAGCACCCAACAAACAGAGCACTGAGCACTGAGCACCCAGCACCCCGAGCACTGAGCACCCAGCACCCCGAGCACTGAGCACCCAGCACCCTGAGCACTGAGCACCCAGCACCCTGAGCACTGAGCAAACAGCCCCCTGAGTACTGAGCACCCAGCACCATGAGAACTGAGCACCCAGCAACCTGAGTACTGAGCACTCAGCACCCTGAGTACTGAGCACCGAGCACCCCGAGCACTGAGCACCCAGCACCCTGAGCACTGAGCACCCTGAGGACTGAGTACCCAGCACCCTGAGCACTGAGCACCCAGCACCCTGAGTACTGAGCTCCCAGCACCCTGAGCACTGAGCACCGAGCACCCTGAGTACTGAACACCGCACCCTGAGCACTGAGCACTGAGCACCCAGCACCCTGAGCACTGAGCACTGAGCACCCAGCACCCTGAGCACTGAGCACCCAGCACCCTGAGCACCCAGCACCCTGAGCACTGAGCACCCTGAGCACTGAGCACCCTGAGCACTTAGCACTGAGCACCCAGCACCCTGAGTACTGAGCACCCAACACTCTGAGCACTGAGCACCCAGCACGCTGAGTACTCAGCACTGAGCACACAGCACCCTGAGTACTGAGCAACCAGCACCTCGAGCACTGAGCACCCAGCGCCCCGAGCACTGAACACCGAGCACCCCGAGCACTGAGCACTGAGCACACTGAGCACTGAGCACCCAGCACCCCGAGTACTGAGCACTGAGCACCCTGAGTACTGAGCACCCAGCACCCCGAGTACTGAGCACTGAGCACCCTGAGTAGTGAGCACCCAGCACCCTGAGCACTGAGAACCCTGAGTACTGAGCACCGAGCACCCTGAGTACTGAGCACCCAGCACCCTGAGCACTGAGCACGGAGCACCCCGAGGACTGAGCACCCAGCACCCTGAGCACTGAGCACCCAGCACCTTGAGTACTGAGCACCGAGCACCCCGAGCACTGAGCACCCAGCACGCTGAATACTGAGCACCCAGCACCCTGAGCACTGAGCACGGAGCACCCCGAGCACTGAGCACCCAGCACCCCGAGCACTGAGCACCCAGCACCCTGAGTACTGAGCACCCAACACCCAGAGTCCTGAGCACCCAGCACCCTGAGCACAGAGCACCCAGCACCCTGAGTACTGAGCACCCAGCACCCTGAGTACTGAGCACCCAGCACCCTGAGCACTGAGCACTGAGCACCCAACACCCTGAGCACTGAGCACTGAGCACCCAGCACCCCGAGCACTGAGCACCCAGCAACCCGCGCACTGAGCACCCAGCACCCTGAGCACTGAGCACCCAGCACCCTGAGTACTGAGCACCCAGCACCATGAGTACTGAGCACCCAGCACCCTGAGTACTGAGCACTCAGCACCCTGAGTACTGAGCACCGAGCACCCCGAGCACTGAGCACCCAGCACCGTGAGCACTGAGTACCCTGAGGACTGAGTACCCAGCACCCTGAGCACTGAGCACCCAGCACCCTGAGTACTGAGCACCGATCACCCTGAGCACAGAGCACCCAGGACCCCGAGCACTGAGCACCCAGCACCCTGAGTACAGAGCACCCAGCACCCCGAGTACTGAGCACCCAGCACCCCGAGCACTGAGCAGCCAGCACCCTGAGTACTGAGCACCCTGAGTACTGAGCACCGATCACCCTGAGCACTGAGCACCCAGCACCCTGAGTACTGAGCACCCAGCACCCTGAGCACTGAGCACCAAGGACCCTGAGCACTGAGCACCCAGCACCCTGAGTACTGAGCACCCAGCACCCTGAGTACTGAGCACCCAGCACCCTTAGTACTGAGCACCCAGCACCCTGAGCACTGAGCACCCAGCACCCTGAGTACTGAGCACCCAGCACCAAACTCAGCACTGAGCACCCAGCACCCCGAGCACTGAGCACCCAGCACCCCGAGCACTGAGCACCCAGCACCCTGAGTACTGAGCACTGAGCACCCCGAGTACTGAGCACCCATCACCCCGAGCACTGAGCACCCAGCAACCTGAGTACTGAGAAGAGATCACCCTGAGTACTGAGCACCCAGCACCCTGAGTACTGAGCCCCCAGCACCCTGAGTACTGAGCACCCAGCACCCCGAGCACTGAGCACC
This sequence comes from Microtus oregoni, assembly GCF_018167655.1. Classification (NCBI taxonomy): domain Eukaryota; kingdom Metazoa; phylum Chordata; class Mammalia; order Rodentia; family Cricetidae; genus Microtus; species Microtus oregoni. Next base: position 8,271,520 of record NW_024543811.1, on the reverse strand, counting down.
CAGCACCCCGAGAATGAGAACCCAGCACCCTGAATACTGAGATCCGAGCACCCTGAGTACTGAGCACCCAGCACCCTGAGTACTGAGCCCCCAGCACCCTGAGTACTGAGCACCCAGCACCCAGAGCACTGAGCACCCAGCACCCCGAGAATGAGCACCCAGCACCCTGAGTACTGAGCACCCAGCACCCTGAGTACTGAGCACTAAGCACCCAGAGCACTGAGCACCCAGCACCCCGATCACTGAGCACCCAGCACCCTGAGCACTGATCACCCAGCACCCTGAGCACTGAGCACCCAGCACCCTGAGTACTGAGCACCCAACACCCAGAGTACTGAGCACCCAGCACCCTGAGCACTGAGCACCCAGCACCCTGAGTACAGAGCACCCAGCACCCTGAGTACTGAGCACCCAGCACCCTGAGCACTGAGCACTGAGCACCCAACACCCTGAGCACTGAGCACCCAGCACCCGAGCACTGAGCACCCAGCACCCCGAGCACTGAGCACCCAGAACCCTGAGCACTGAGCACCCAGCACCCTGAGCACTGAGCACCCAGCCCCCTGAGTACTGAGCACCCAGCACCATGAGTACTGAGCACCCAGCACCCTGAGTACTGAGCACTCAGCACCTTGAGTACTGAGCACCGAGCACCCCGAGCACTGAGCACCCAGCACCCTGAGCACTGAGCACCCTGAGGACTGCGCACCCAGCACCCTGAGCACTGAGCACCCAGCACCCTGAGTACTGAGCACCAATCACCCTGAGCACTGAGCACCCAGGACCCCGAGCACTGAGCACCCAGCACCCTGAGTACAGAGCACCCAGCACCCCGAGTACTGAGCACCCAGCACCCCGAGCACTGAGCACCCAGCACCCTGAGTACTGAGCACCCTGAGTACTGAGCACCGATCACCCTGAGCACTGAGCACCCAGCACCCTGAGTACTGTGCACCCAGCACCCTGAGCACTGAGCACCCAGCACCCTGAGCACTGAGCACCCAGCACAGTGAGTACTGAGCACCCAGCACCCTGAGTACTGAGTACCCAGCACATTGAGCACTGAGCACCCAGCACCCTGAGTACTGAGCACCCAGTACCCTGAGTACTGAGCACCCAGCAACCTTAGTACTGAGCAACCAGCACCCTGAGCACTGAGCACCCAGCACCCTGAGTACTGAGCACCCAGCACCACCCTCAGCACTGAGCACCCAGCAACCCGAGCACTGAGCACCCAGCACCCTGAGCACTGAGCACAAAGCACCCCGAGTACTGAGCACCCAGCACCCCGAGTATTGAGCACCGAGCACCCTGAGCACTGAACACCCAGCACCCTGAGTACTGAGCACCCAGCACCCTGAGTACTGAGCACTGAGCACCCCGAGTACTGAGCACCCAGCACCCCGAGCACTGAGCACCCTGCAACCTGAGTACTGAGAACAGATCACCCTGAGTACTGAGCACCCAGCACCCTGAGTACTGAGCCCCCAGCACCCTGAGTACTGAGCACCCAGCACCCCGAGCACTGAGCACCCAGCACCCCGAGAATGAGCACCCAGCACCCTGAGTACTGAGAACCGAACACCCTGAGTACTTAGCACCCAGCACCCTGAGTACTGAGCCCCCAGCAACCTGAGTACTGAGCACCCAGCACCCCGAGCACTGAGCACCCAGCACCCCGAGAATGAGCAACCAGCACCCTGAGTACTGAGCACCCAGCACCCTGAGTACTGAGCACTAAGCACCCAGAGCACTGAGCGCCCAGCACCCCGAGCACGGAGCACAAAGGACCCCGAGCACTGAGTACTGAGCACCCAGCACCCTGAGTACTGAGCACCCAGCACCCCGAGCACTGAGCACCCAGCACCCTGAGTACTGAGCACTGAGCACCCAGCACCCCGAGCACTGAGCAGCCAGCACCCTGTGTACTGAGCACTGAGCACCCTGAGTACTAAGCACCCAGCACGCTGAGTACTGAGCACCCAGGACACTGAGCACTGAGCACCGAGCACCCCGAGCACTGAGCACCCAGCACCCTGAGCACTCAGCAACCAGCACCCCGAGCACTGAGCACCCAGCACCCTGAGCACTGAGCACCCAGCACCCTGAGCATGGAGCACCCCGAGGACTGAGCACCCAGCACCCTGAGAACTGAGCACCCAGCACCTTGAGTACTGAGCTCCGAGCACCTCGAGCACTAAGCACCCAGCACCCTGAGTACTGAGCACCCAGCACCCTGAGCAATGTGCACCCAGCACCCTGAGCACTGAGCACCCAGCACCCCGAGCACGTAGCACCCAGCACCCAGAGTACTGAGCACCCAACACCCAGAGTACTGAGCACCCAGCAACCCGAGTACTGAGCACCCAGCACCCCGAGCACTGAGCACCCAGCGCCCCGAGCACTGAGCACCCAGCACCCCGAGCACTGAGCACTGAGCACCCTGAGCACTGAGTACTGAGCACTGAGCACCCTGAGTACTGAGCACCCAGCACCCAGAGTACTGAGCACCCAGCACCCCGAGCACTGAGCACCCAGCACCCCGAGCACTGACCACCCAGCACCCCGAGCACTGAGCACTGAGCACCCTGAGCACTGAGCACCCAGCACCCCGAGTACTGAGCACTGAGCACCCTGAGTACTGAGCACCAAGCACCCCGAGTACTGAGCACCAAGCACTCCGAGTACTGAGCACCCAGCACCCTGAGTACAGAGCACCCAGCACCCTGAGTACTGAGCACCCAGCACCCTGAGCACTGAGCACTGAGCACCCAACACCCTGAGCACTGAGCACCCAGCACCCGAGCACTGAGCACCCAGCACCCCGAGCACTGAGCACCCAGCACCCTGAGCACTGAGCACCCAGCACCCTGAGCACTGAGCACCCAGCCCCCTGAGTACTGAGCACCCAGCACCATGAGTACTGAGCACCCAGCACCCTGAGTACTGAGCACTCAGCACCTTGAGTACTGAGCACCGAGCACCCGAGCACTGAGCACCCAGCACCCTGAGCACTGAGCACCCTGAGGACTGCGCACCCAGCACCCTGAGCACTGAGCACCCAGCACCCTGAGTACTGAGCACCAATCACCCTGAGCACTGAGCACCCAGGACCCCGAGCACTGAGCACCCAGCACCCTGAGTACAGAGCACCCAGCACCCCGAGTACTGAGCACCCAGCACCCCGAGCACTGAGCACCCAGCACCCTGAGTACTGAGCACCCTGAGTACTGAGCACCGATCACCCTGAGCACTGAGCACCCAGCACCCTGAGAACTGTGCACCCAGCACCCTGAGCACTGAGCACCCAGCACCCTGAGCACTGAGCACCCAGCACAGTGAGTACTGAGCACCCAGCACCCTGAGTACTGAGTACCCAGCACATTGAGCACTGAGCACCCAGCACCCTGAGTACTGAGCACCCAGCACCCTGAGTACTGAGCACCCAGCAACCTTAGTACTGAGCACCCAGCACCCTGAGCACTGAGCACCCAGCACCCTGAGTACTGAGCACCCAGCACCACCCTCAGCACTGAGCACCCAGCAACCCGAGCACTGAGCACCCAGCACCCTGAGCACTGAGCACCCAGCACCCCGAGTACTGAGCACCCAGCACCCCGAGTATTGAGCACCGAGCACCCTGAGCACTGAACACCCAGCACCCTGAGTACTGAGCACCCAGCACCCTGAGTACTGAGCACTGAGCACCCCGAGTACTGAGCACCCAGCACCCCGAGCACTGAGCACCCTGCAACCTGAGTACTGAGAACAGATCACCCTGAGTACTGAGCACCCAGCACCCTGAGTACTGAGCCCCCAGCACCCTGAGTACTGAGCACCCAGCAACCCGAGCACTGAGCACCCAGCACCCCGAGAATGAGCACCCAGCACCCTGAGTACTGAGAACCGAACACCCTGAGTACTGAGCACCCAGCACCCTGAGTACTGAGCCCCCAGCAACCTGAGTACTGAGCACCCAGCACCCCGAGCACTGAGCACCCAGCACCCTGAGAATGAGCAACCAGCACCCTGAGTACTGAGCACCCAGCACCCTGAGTACTGAGCACTAAGCACCCAGAGCACTGAGCGCCCAGCACCCCGAGCACGGAGCACAAAGGACCCCGAGCACTGAGTACTGAGCACCCAGCACCCTGAGTACTGAGCACCCAGCACCCCGAGCACTGAGCACCCAGCACCCTGAGTACTGAGCACTGAGCACCCAGCACCCCGAGCACTGAGCACCCAGCACCCTGTGTACTGAGCACTGAGCACCCTGAGTACTAAGCACCCAGCACGCTGAGTACTGAGCACCCAGGACCCTGAGCACTGAGCACCGAGCACCCCGAGCACTGAGCACCCAGCACCCTGAGCACTCAGCAACCAGCACCCCGAGCACTGAGCACCCAGCACCCTGAGCACTGAGCACCCAGCACCCTGAGCATGGAGCACCCCGAGGACTGAGCACCCAGCACCCTGAGAACTGAGCACCCAGCACCTTGAGTACTGAGCTCCGAGCACCTCGAGCACTAAGCACCCAGCACCCTGAGTACTGAGCACTCAGCACCCTGAGCACTGTGGACCCAGCACCCTGAGCACTGAGCACCCAGCACCCCGAGCACGTAGCACCCAGCACCCTGAGTACTGAGCACCCAACACCCAGAGTACTGAGCACCCAGCACCCCGAGTACTGAGCACCCAGCACCCCGAGCACTGAGCACCCAGCGCCCCGAGCACTGAGCACCCAGCACCCCGAGCACTGAGCACTGAGCACCCTGAGCACTGAGTACTGAGCACTGAGCACCCTGAGTACTGAGCACCCAGCACCCAGAGTACTGAGCACCCAGCACCCCGAGCACTGAGCACCCAGCTCCCCGAGCACTGAGCACCCAGCACCCCGAGCACTGAGCACTGAGCACCCTGAGCACTGAGCACCCAGCACCCCGAGTACTGAGCACTGAGCACCCTGAGTACTGAGCACCAAGCACTCCGAGTACTGAGCACTGAGCACCCTGAGTACTGAGCACCCAGCACCCTGAGCACTGAACACCCAGCACCCTGAGTACTGAGCACTGAGATCCCTGAGTACTGAGCACCGAACACCCTGAGTACTGAGCACACAGCACCCTGATCACTGAGCACGGAGCACCCCGAGGACTGAGCACCCAGCACCCTGAACACTGAGCACCCAGCACCTTGAGTACTGAGCACCGAGCACCCCGAGCACTGAGCACCCAGCACCCGGAGCACTGAGCACCCAGCACCCTGAGCACTGAGCACGCAGCACCCCGAGCACTGAGCACCCAGCACCCTGAGTACTGAGCACAGAGCACCCTGAGCACTGAGCACCCAACACTCTGAGCACTGAGCACAAAGCACGCTGAGTACTGAGCAATGAGCACACAGCACCCTGAGTACTGAGCAACCAGCACCTCGAGCACTGAGCACCCAGCGCCCCGAGCACTGAGCACCCAGCACCCCGAGCACTGAGCACTGAGCACACTGAGCACTGAGCACACAGCACCCCGAGTACTGAGCACTGAGCACACTGAGTACTGAGCACCCGGCACCCCGAGTACTGAGCACTGAGCACGCTGAGTACTGAGCACCCAGCACCCTGAGCACTGAGAACCCTGAGTACTGAGCAACGAGCACCCTGAGTACTGAGCACCCAGCACCCTGAGCACTGAGCACGGAGCACCCCGAGGACTGAGCACCCAGCACCCTGAGCACTGAGCACCCAGCACCTTGAGTACTGAACACCGAGCACCCCGAGCACTGAGCACCCAGCACCCTGAATACTGAGCACCCTGCACCCTGAGCACTGAGCACCCAGCACCCCGAGCACTGAGCACCCAGCACCCCGAGCACTGAGCACCCAGCACCCTGAGTACTGAGCACCCAACACCCAGAGTCCTGAGCACCCAGCACCCTGAGCACTGAGCACCCAGCACCCTGAGTACTGAGCACCCAGCACCCTGAGTACTGAGCACCCAGCACCCTGAGTACTGAGCACTGAGCACCCAAAACCCTGAGCACTGAGCACTGAGCACCCAGCACCCCGAGCACTGAGCACCCAGCACCCCGAGCACTGAGCACCCAGCACCCTGAGCACTGAGCACCCAGCACCCTGAGCACTGAGCACCCAGCCCCCTGAGTACTGAGCACCCAGCACCATGAGAACTGAGCACCCAGCGCCCTGAGTACTGAGCACTCAGCACCCTGAGTACTGAGCACCGAGCACCCCGAGCACTGAGCACCCAGCACCCTGAGCACTGAGCACCCTGAGGACTGAGTACCCAGCACCCTGAGCACTGAGCACCCAGCACCCTGAGTACTGAGCACCGATCACCCTGAGCACTGAGCACCCAGGACCCCGAGCACTGAGCACCCAGCACCCTGAGTACAGAGCACCCAGCTCCCCGAGTACTGAGCACCCAGCACCCCGAGCACTGAGCAGCCAGCACCCTGAGTACTGAGCACCCTGAGTACTGACCACCGAAAACCCTGAGCACTGAGCACCCAGCACCCTGAGTACTGAGCACCCAGCACCCTGAGCACTGAGCACCAAGCACCCTGAGCACTGAGCACCCAGCACCCTGAGTGCTGAGCACCCAGCCCCCTGAGTACTGAGCACCCAGTACCCTGAGTACTGAGCACCCATCACCCCGAGCACTGAGCACCCAGCAACCTGAGTACTGAGAATAGATCACCCTGAGTACTGAGCACCGAGCACCCTGAGTACTGAGCCCCCAGCACCCTGAGTACTGAGCACCCAGCACCCCGAGCACTGAGCACCCAGCACCCCGAGAATGAGAACCCAGCACCCTGAATACTGAGAACCGAGCACCCTGAGTACTGAGCACCCAGCACCCTGAGTACTGAGCCCCTAGCACCCTGAGTACTGAGCACCCAGCACCCCGAGCACTGAGCACCCAGCACCCCGAGAATGAGTACACAGCAACCTGAGTACTGAGCACCCAGCACCCTGAGTACTGAGCACTAAGCACCCAGAGCACTGAGTACCCAGCACCCCGAGCACGGAGCACCCAGGACCCCGAGCACTGAGTACTGAGCACCCAGCACCCTGAGTACTGAGCTCAGAGCTCCCCGAGCACTGAGCACCCTGAGTACTGAGCCCCTAGCACCCCGATCACTGAGCACCCAGCACCCTGAGTACTGAGCACCCAGCACCCTGAGTACTGAGCACCCAGCACCCTGAGCACTGAGCACCCAGCACCCTGAGCAATGAGCACCCAGCACCCCGAGCACGGAGCACCCAGCACTCTGTGTACTGAGCACCCAACACCCAGAGTACTGAGCACCCAGCACCCTGAGCACTGAGCACCCAGCACCCTGAGTACTGAGCACCCAGCACCCTGAGTACTGAACAACCAGCACCCCGAGCACTGAGCACCCAGCACCCCGAGCACTGAGCACCCAGCGGCCCGAACACTGAGCACCCAGCACCCCAAGCACTGAGCACTGAGCACCCTGAGCACTGAGCACCCAGCACCCTGAGTACTGAGCACTGAGAACCCTGAGTACTGAGCACCGAGCACCCTGAGTACTGAGCACCCAGCACCCTGATCACTGAGCACGGAGCACCCCGAGGACTGAGCACCCAGCACCCTGAGCACTGAGCACCCAGCACCTTGAGTACTGAGCACCGAGCACCCCGAGCACTGAGCACCCAGCACCCTGAGTACTGAGCACCCAGCACCCTGGGCACTGAGCACCCAGCACCCTGAGCACTGAGCACGCAGCACCCCGAGCACTGAGCACCCAGCACTCTGAGTACTGAGCACAGAGCACCCTGAGCACTGAGCACCCAGCACCCTGAGTACTGAGCACCCAGCACCCTGAGTACTGAGCAACCAGCACCCTGAGCACTGAGCACCCAGCACCCTGAGCACTGAGCACTGAGCACTGAGCACCCAGCACCACAGCCCTGAGCACCCAGCACCCCGAGCACTGAGCACCCAGCACCCTGAGCACTGAGCACCCAGCACCATGAGCATTGAGCACGCAGCACCCTGAGTACTGAGCACCCAGCACCCTGAGTACTGAGCACCCAGCACCCTGAGTACTGAGCACCCAGCACCCTGAGCACTGAGCACCCGGAGGACTGAGCACCCAGCACCCTGGGCACTGAGCACCGATCACCCTGAGCACTGAGCACCCAGCACCCCGAGCACTGAGCACCCAGCACCCTGAGTCATGAGCACCCAGCACCCCGAGTACTGAGCACCCAGCACCCTGAGTACTGAGCACCCAGCACCCCGAGCACTGAGCACCCAGCACCCTGAGTACTGAGCACCCTGAGTACTGAGCACTGAGCACCGAGCACCCTGAGTACTGAGCACCCTGAGGACTGAGCACCCAGCACCCTGAGCACTGAGCACCCAGCACCCTGAGTACTGAGCACTGATCACCCTGAGCACTGACCACCCAGCACCCCGAGCACTGAGCACCCAGAACCCTGAGTACTGAGCACCCAGCACCCTGAGCACTGAGCACCCAGCACCCTGAGTACTGAACACCCAGCAACCTGAGCACTGAGCACTGAGCACCCAGCACCCTGAGCACTGAGCACTGAGCACCCAGCACCCCGAGCACTGAGCACCCAGCACCCTGAGCAGCCAGCACCCCGAGCACTGAGCACCCAGCACGTCGAGCACTGAGCACCCAGCACCCCGAGCACTGAGCACCCAGCACACTGAGCACTGAGCACCCTGAGCACTGAGCACCCTGAGCACTGAGCACCCAGCACCCTGAGTACTGAGCACCCAACACTCTGAGCACTGAGCACCCAGCACGCTGAGTACTGAGCACTGAGCACACAGCACCCTGAGTACTGAGCAACCAGCACCTCGAGCACTGAGCACCCAGCGCCCCGAGCACTGAGCACCCAGCACCCCGAGCACTGAGCACTGAGCAGACTGAGCACTGAGTACCCAGCACCCCGAGTACTGAGCACTGAGCACCCTGAGTACTGAGCACCCAGCACCCCGAGTACTGAGCACTGAGCACCCTGAGTACTGAGCACCCAGCACTCTGAGCACTGAGAACCCTGAGTACTGAGCACCGAGCACCCTGAGTACTGAGCACCCAGCACCCTGAGCACTGAGCACGGAGCACCCCGAGGACTGAGCACCCAGCACCCTGAGCACTGAGCACCCAGCACCTTGAGTACTGAGCACCGAGCACCCCGAGCACTGAGCACCCAGCACCCTGAATACTGAGCACCCAGCACCCTGAGCACTGAGCACCCAGCACCCCGAGCACTGAGCACCCAGCACCCTGAGCACTGAGCACCCAGCACCCTGAGTACTGAGCACCCAACACCCAGAGTCCTGAGCACCCAGTACCCTGAGCACTGAGCACCCAGCACCCTGAGTACTGAGCACCCAGCACCCTGAGTACTGAGCACCCAGCACCCTGAGCACTGAGCACTGAGCACCCAACACCCTGAGCACTGAGCACTGAGCACCCAGCACCCCGAGCACTGAGCACCCAGCACCCCGACCACTGAGCACCCAGCACCCTGAGCACTGAGCACCCAGCACCCTGAGCACTGAGCACCCAGCCCCCTGAGTACTGAGCACCCAGCACCTTGAGTACTGACCACCCAGCACCCTGAGTAATGAGCACTCAGCACCCTGAGTACTGAGCACCGAACACCCCGAGCACTGAGCACCCAGCACCCTGAGCACTGAGCACCCTGAGGACTGAGTACCCAGCACCCTGAGCACTGAGCACCCAGCACCCTGAGTACTGAGCACTGATCACCCTGAGCACTGAGCACCCAGGACCCCGAGAACTGAGCAACCAGCACCCTGAGTACAGAGCACCCAGCACCCCGAGTACTGAGCACCCAGCACCCCGAGCACTGAGCAGCCAGCACCCTGAGTACTGAGCACCCTGAGTACTGAGCACCGATCACCCTGAGCACTGAGCACCCAGCACCCTGAGTACTGAGCACCCAGCACCAGGAGCACTGAGCACCAAGCACCCTGAGCACTGAGCACCCAGCACCCTGAGTACTGAGCACCCAGCACCCTGAGTACTGAGTACCCAGCACCCTGAGCACTGAGCACCCAGCACCCTGATTACTGAGCACCGAGCACCCTGAGTACTGAGCACCCAGCACCCTTAGTACTGAGCACCCAGCACCCTGAGCACTGAGCACCCAGCACCCTGAGTACTGAGCACCCAGCACCACCCTCAGTCCTGAGCACCCAGCACCCCGAGCACTGAGCACCCAGCACCCTGAGCACTGAGCACCCAGCACCCCGAGTACTGAGCACCCAGCACCCTGAGCACTGAGCACCCAGCACCCTGAGTACTGAGCACCCAGCACCACCCTCAGTACTGAGCACCCAGCACCCCGAGGACTGAGCACCCAGCACCCTGAGCACTGAGGACCCAGCACCTTGAGTACTGAGCACCGAGCACCCCGAGCACTCAGCACCCAGCACCCTGAGTACTGAGCACCCAGCACCCTGAGCACTGAGCACCCAGCACCCTGAGCACTGAGCACGCAGCACCCCGAGCACTGAGCACCCAGCACTCTGAGTACTGAGCACAGAGCACCCTGAGCACTGAGCACCCAGCACCCTGAGTACTGAGCACCCAGCACCCTGAGTACTGAGCAACCAGCACCCTGAGCACTGAGCACTGAGCACCCAGCACCCTGAGCACTGAGCACTGAGCACTGAGCACCCAGCACCACAGCCCTGAGCACCCAGCACCCCGAGCACTGAGCACCCAGCACCCTGAGCACTGAGCACCCAGCACCATGAGCATTGAGCACGCAGCACCCTGAGTACTGAGCACCCAGCACCCTGAGTACTGAGCACCCAGCACCCTGAATCATGAGCACCCAGCACCCCGAGTACTGAGCACCCAGCACCCTGAGTCCTGAGCACCCAGCACCCCGAGCACTGAGCATCCAGCACCCTGAGTACTGAGCACCCTGAGTACTGAGCACTGAGCACCGAGCACCCTGAGTACTGAGCACCCTGAGGACTGAGCACCCAGCACCCTTAGCACTGAGCACCCAGCACCCTGAGTACTGAGCACTGATCACCCTGAGCACTGAGCACCCAGCACCCCGAGCACTGAGCACCCTGAACCCTGAGTACTGAGCACCCAGCACCCTGAGCACTGAGCACCCAGCACCCTGAGTACTGAACACCCAGCACCCCGAGCACTGAGCACCCAGCACACTGAGCACCCAGCACCCTGAGCACTGAGCACCCTGAGCACTGAGCACCCAGCACACTGAGCACCCAGCACCCCGAGCACTGAGCACCCAGCACCCCGAGCACTGAGCACCCAGCACCCCGAGCACTGAGCACCCAGCACACTGAGCACCCAGCACCCTGAGCACTGAGCACCCTGAGCACTGAGCACCCTGAGCACTGAGCACTGAGCACCCAGCACCCTGAGTACTGAGCACCCAACACTCTGAGCACTGAGCACCCAGCACGCTGAGTACTGAGCACTGAGCACACAGCACCCTGAGTACTGAGCACCCAGCACCCTGAGTACTGAGTACCCAGCACCCTGAGCACTGAGCACCCAGCACCCTGAGTACTGAGCACCCAGCACCCTTAGTACTGAGCACCCAGCACCCGGAGCACTGAGCACCCAGCACCCTGTGTACTGAGCACCCAGCACCACCCTCAGTACTGAGCACCCAGCACCCCGAGCACTGAGCACCCAGCACCCTGAGCACTGAGCACCCAGCACCCCGAGTACTGAGCACCCAGCACCCCGAGCACTGAGCACCGAGCACCCCGAGCACTGAGCACCCAGCACACTGAGTACTGAGCACCCAGCACCCTGAGTACTGAGCACTGAGCACCCCGAGTACTGAGCACCCATCACCCCGAGCACTGACCACCCAGCAACCTGAGTACTGAGAACAGATCACCCTGAGTACTTAGCACCCAGCACCCTGAGTACTGAGCCCCCAGCACCAAGAGTACTGAGCACCCAGCACCCTGAGCACTGAGCACCCAGCACCCCGAGAATGAGCACCCAGCACCCTGAATACTGAGAACCGAGCACCCTGATTACTGAGCACGCAGCACCCTGAGTACTGAGCCCCCAGCACCCTGAGTACTGAGCACCCAACACCCCGAGCACTGAGCACCCAGCACCCCGAGAATGAGCACCCAGCACCCTGAGTACTGAGCACCCAGCACCCTGAGTACTGAGCACTGAGCACCCAGCACCCCGAGCACGGAGCACCCAGGACCCCGAGCACTGAGTACTGAGCACCCAGCACCCTGAGTACGGAGCACCGAGCTCCCCGAGCACTGAGCACCCCGATCACTGAGCACCCAGCACCCTGAGCACTGATCACCCAGCACCCTGAGCACTGAGCACCCAGCACCCCGAGCACTGAGTACCCAGCACCCTGAGTACTGAGCACTGAGCAACCAGCACGCCGAGCACTGAGCACCCAGCACCCTGTGTACTTAGCACTGAGCACCCTGAGTACTAAGCACCCAGCACCCTGAGTACTGAGTACCCAGGACCCTGAGCACTGAGCACCGAGCACCCCGAGCATTGAGCACCCAGCACCCTGAGCACTCAGCACCCAGCACCCCGAGCACTGAGCACCCAGCAACCTGAGCCCTGAGCACCCAGCACCCTGAGTACTGAGCCCTGAGAACCCTGAGTACTGAGCACCGAGCACCCTGAGTACTGAGCACCCAGCACCCTGATCACTGAGCACGGAGCACCCCGAGGACTGAGCACCCAGCACCCTGAGCACTGAGCACCCAGCACCTTGAGTACTGAGCACCGAGCACCCCGAGCACTGAGCACCCAGCACCCTGAGTACTGAGCACCCAGCACCCTGAGCACTGAGCACCCAGCACCCTGAGCACTGAGCACGCAGCACCCCGAGCACTGAGCACCCAGCACCCTGAGTACTGAGCACAGAGCACCCTGAGCACTGAGCACCCAGCACCCTGAGTACTGAGCACCCAGCACCCTGAGTACTGAGCAACCAGCACCCTGAGCACTGAGCACTGAGCACCCAGCACCCTGAGCACTGAGCACTGAGCACCCAGCACCACAGCCCTGAGCACCCAGCACCCCGAGCACTGAGCACCCAGCGCCCTGAGCACTGAGCACCCAGCACCATGAGCATTGAGCACCCAGCACCCTGAGTACTGAGCACCCAACACCCAGAGTCCTGAGCACCCAGCACCCTGAGCACTGAGCACCCAGCACTCTGAGTACTGAGCACCCAGCACCCTGAGTACTGAGCACCCAGCACCCTGAGCACTGAGCACTGAGCACCGAACACAATGAGCACTGAGCACTGAGCACCCAGCACCCCGAGCACTGAGCACCCAGCACCATGAGTACCGACCACCCAGCACCCTGAGTACTGAGCACTCAGCACCCTGAGTACTGAGCACCGAGCACCCCGAGCACTGAGCACCCAGCACCCTGAGCACTGAGCACCCTGAGGACTGAGTACCCAGCATCGTGAGCACTGAGCACCCAGCACCCTGAGTACTGAGCACCGATCACCCTGAGCACTGAGCACCCAGGACCCCGAGAACTGAGCACCCAGCACCCTGAGTACAGAGCACCCAGCACCCCGAGTACTGAGCACCCAGCACCCCGAGCACTGAGCAGCCAGCACCCTGAGTAGTGAGCACCCTGAGTACTGAGCACCGATCACCCTGAGCACTGAGCACCCAGCACCCTGAGTACTGAGCACCCAGCACCAGGAGCACTGAGCACCAAGCACCCTGAGCATTGAGCACCCAGCACCCTGAGTACTGAGCACCCAGCACCCTGAGTACTGAGTACCCAGCACCCTGAGCACTGAGCACCCAGCACCCTGAGTACTGAGCACCGAGCACCCTGATTACTGAGCACCCAGCACCCTTAGTACTGAGCACCCAGCACCCTGAGCACTGAGCACCCAGCACCCTGAGTACTGAGCACCCAGCACCACCCTCAGTACTGAGCACCCAGCACCCCGAGCACTGAGCACCCAGCACCCTGAGCACTGAGCACCCAGCACCCCGAGTACTGAGCACCCTGCACCCCGAGCACTGAGCACCGAGCACCCCGAGCACTGAGCACCCAGCACCCTGAGTACTGAGCACCCAGCACCCTGAGTACTGAGCCCCCAGCACCAAGAGTACTGAGCACCCAGCACCCTGAGCACTGCGCACCCAGCACACCGAGAATGAGCACCCAGCACCCTGAATACTGAGAAATGAGCACCCTGATTACTGAGCACCCAGCACCCTGAGTACTGAGCCCCCAGCACCCTGAGTACTGAGCTCACAGCTCCCCGAGCACTGAGCACCCTGAGTACTGAGCACCCAGCACCCCGATCACTGAGCACCCAGCACCATGAGTACTGAGCACCCAGCACCCTGAGTACTGAGCACCCAGCACCCTGAGCACTGAGCACCCAGCACCCTGAGCAATGAGCACCCAGCACCCCGAGCACGGAGCACCCAGCACTCTGTGTACTGAGCACCCAACACCCAGAGTACTGAGCACCCAGCACCCTGAGCACTGAGCCCCCAGCACCCTGAGTACTGAGCACCCAGCACCCTGAGTACTGAACACCCAGCACCCTGAGCACTGAGCACTGAGCACCCTGAGCACTGAGTACTGAGCACTGAGCACCCTGAGCACTGAGCACCCAGCACCCCGAGTACTGAGCACCCAGCACCCCGAGCACTGAGCACCCAGCGCCCCGAGCACTGAGCACCCAGCACCCCGAGCACTGAGCACCCAGCACCCCGAGCACTGAGCACAAAGCGCCCCGAGCACTGAGCACCCAGCACCCCAAGCACTGAGCACTGAGCACCCTGAGCACTGAGCACCCAGCACCCTGAGTACTGAGCACTGAGAACCCTGAGTACTGAGCACCGAGTACCCTGAGTACTGAGCACCCAGCACCCTGATCACTGAGCACGGAGCACCCCGAGGACTGAGCACCCAGCACCCTGAGCACTGAGCACCCAGCACCTTGAGTACTGAGCACCGAGCACCCCGAGCACTGAGCACCCAGCACCCTGAGTACTGAGCACCCAGCACCCTGAGCACTGAGCACCCAGCACACTGAGCACTGAGCACCCAGCATTCTGAGTACTGAGCACAGAGCACCCTGAGCACTGAGCACCCAGCACCCTGAGTACTGAGCACCCAGCACCCTGAGCACTGAGCACCCAGCACCCTGAGTACTGAGCACCCAGCACCCTGAGTACTGAGCAACCAGCACCCTGAGCACTGAGCACTGAGAACCCAGCACCCTGAGCACTGAGCACTGAGCACTGAGCACCCAGCACCACAGCCCTGAGCACCCAGCACCCCGAGCACTGAGCACCCAGCACCCTGAGCACTGAGCACCCAGCACCATGCGCATTGAGCACCCAGCACCCTCAGTACTGAGCACCCAGCACCCTGAGTACTGATCACCCAGCACCCTGAGTACTGAGCACTCAGCACCCTGAGTACTGAGCACCGAGCACCCCGAGCACTGAGCACCCAGCACCCTGAGCACTGAGCACCCGGAGGACTGAGCACCCAGCACCCTGGGCACTGAGCACCGATCACCCTGAGCACTGAGCACCCAGCACCCCGAGCACTGAGCACCCAGCACCCTGAGTCATGAGCACCCAGCACCCCGAGTACTGAGCACCCAGCACCCTGAGTACTGAGCACCCAGCACCCCGAGCACTGAGCACCCAGCACCCTGAGTACTGAGCACCCTGAGTACTGAGCACTGAGCACCCAGCACCCTGAGCACGGAGCACCCCGAGGACTGAGCACCCAGCACCCTGAGCACTGAGCACCCAGCACCTTGGGTACTGAGCACCGAGCACCTCCAGCACTGAGCACCCAGCACCCTGAGCACTGAGCACCCAGCACCCCGAGAATGAGCACCCAGCACCCTGAATACTGAGAACCGAGCACCCTGATTACTGAGCACGCAGCACCCTGAGTACTGAGCCCCCAGCACCCTGAGTACTGAGCACCCAGCACCCCGAGCACTGAGCACCCAGCACCCCGAGAATGAGCACCCAGCACCCTGAGTACTGAGCACCCAGCACCCTGAGTACTGAGCACTGAGCACCCAGCACCCCGAGCACGGAGCACCCAGGACCCCGAGCACAGAGTACTGAGCACCCAGCACCCTGAGTACTGAGCACCGAGCTCCCCGAGCACTGAGCACCCTGAGTACTGAGCACCCAGCACCCCGATCACTGAGCACCCAGCACCCTGAGCACTGATCACCCAGCACCCTGAGTACTGAGCACCCAGCACCCTGAGCACTGAGCACTGAGCACCCAACACCCTGAGCACTGAACACTGAGCACACAGCACCCCGAGCACTGAGCACCCAGCACCCCGAGCACTGAGCACCCAGCACCCTGAGCACTGAGCACCCAGCACCCTGAGCACTGAGCACCCAGCCCCCTGAGTACTGAGCACCCAGCACCATGAGTACTGACCACCCAGCACCCTGAGTACTGAGCACTCAGCACCCTGAGTACTGAGCACCGAGCACCCCGAGCACTGAGCACCCAGCACCCTGAGCACTGAGCACCCTGAGGACTGAGTACCCAGCACCCTGAGCACTGAGCACCCAGCACCCTGAGTACTGAGCACCGATCACCCTGAGCACTGAGCACCCAGGACCCCGAGAACTGAGCAACCAGCACCCTGAGTACAGAGCACCCAGCACCCCGAGTACTGAGCACCCAGCACCCCGAGCACTGAGCAGCCAGCACCCTGAGTACTGAGCACCCTGAGTACTGAGCACCGAGCACCCCGAGCACTGAGCACCCAGCACCCTGAGCACTGAGCACCCTGAGGACTGAGTACCCAGCATCGTGAGCACTGAGCACCCAGCACCCTGAGTACTGAGCACCGATCACCCTGAGCACTGAGCACCCAGGACCCCGATAACTGAGCACCCAGCACCCTGACTACAGAGCACCCAGCACCCCGAGTACTGAGCACCCAGCACCCCGAGCACTGAGCAGCCAGCACCCTGAGTAGTGAGCACCCTGAGTACTGAGCACCGATCACCCTGAGCACTGAGCACCCAGCACCCTGAGTACTGAGCACCCAGCACCAGGAGCACTGAGCACCAAGCACCCTGATTACTGAGCACCCAGCACCCTGAGTACTGAGCCCCCAGCACCCTGAGTACTGAGCTCACAGCTCCCCGAGCACTGAGCACCCTGAGTACTGAGCACCCAGCACCACGATCACTGAGCACCCAGCACCCTGAGTACTGAGCACCCAGCACCCTGAGTACTGAGCACCCAGCACCCTGAGCACTGAGCACCCAGCACCCTGAGCAATGAGCACCCAGCACCCCGAGCACGGAGCACCCAGCACTCTGTGTACTGAGCACCCAACACCCAGAGTACTGAGCACCCAGCACCCTGAGCACTGAGCCCCCAGCACCCTGAGTACTGAGCACCCAGCACCCTGAGTACTGAACACCCAGCACCCTGAGCACTGAGCACTGAGCACCCTGAGCACTGAGTACTGAGCACTGAGCACCCTGAGCACTGAGCACCCAGCACCCCGAGTACTGAGCACCCAGCACCCCGAGCACTGAGCACCCAGCGCCCCGAGCACTGAGCACCCAGCACCCCGAGCACTGAGCACCCAGCGCCCCGAGCACTGAGCACAAAGCGCCCCGAGCACTGAGCACCCAGCACCCCAAGCACTGAGCACTGAGCACCCTGAGCACTGAGCACCCAGCACCCTGAGTACTGAGCACTGAGAACCCTGAGTACTGAGCACCGAGTACCCTGAGTACTGAGCACCCAGCACCCTGATCACTGAGCACGGAGCACCCCGAGGACTGAGCACCCAGCACCCTGAGCACTGAGCACCCAGCACCTTGAGTACTGAGCACCGAGCACCCCGAGCACTGAACACCCAGCACCCTGAGTACTGAGCACCCAGCACCCTGAGCACTGAGCACCCAGCACCCTGAGCACTGAGCACCCAGCATTCTGAGTACTGAGCACAGAGCACCCTGAGCACTGAGCACCCAGCACCCTGAGTACTGAGCACCCAGCACCCTGAGCACTGAGCACCCAGCACCCTGAGTACTGAGCACCCAGCACCCTGAGTACTGAGCAACCAGCACCCTGAGCACTGAGCACTGAGAACCCAGCACCCTGAGCACTGAGCACTGAGCACCCAGCACCACAGCCCTGAGCACCCAGCACCCCGAGCACTGAGCACCCAGCACCCTGAGCACTGAGCACCCAGCACCATGCGCATTGAGCACCCAGCACCCTCAGTACTGAGCACCCAGCACCCTGAGTACTGATCACCCAGCACCCTGAGTACTGAGCACTCAGCACCCTGAGTACTGAGCACCGAGCACCCCGAGCACTGAGCACCCAGCACCCTGAGCACTGAGCACCCGGAGGACTGAGCACCCAGCACCCTGGGCACTGAGCACCGATCACCCTGAGCACTGAGCACCCAGCACCCCGAGCACTGAGCACCCAGCACCCTGAGTCATGAGCACCCAGCACCCCGAGTACTGAGCACCCAGCACCCTGAGTACTGAGCACCCAGCACCCCGAGCACTGAGCACCCAGCACCCTGAGTACTGAGCACCCTGAGTACTGAGCACTGAGCACCCAGCACCCTGAGCACGGAGCACCCCGAGGACTGAGCACCCAGCACCCTGAGCACTGAGCACCCAGCACCTTGGGTACTGAGCACCGAGCACCTCCAGCACTGAGCACCCAGCACCCTGAGCACTGAGCACCCAGCACCCCGAGAATGAGCACCCAGCACCCTGAATACTGAGAACCGAGCACCCTGATTACTGAGCACGCAGCACCCTGAGTACTGAGCCCCCAGCACCCTGAGTACTGAGCACCCAGCACCCCGAGCACTGAGCACCCAGCACCCCGAGAATGAGCACCCAGCACCCTGAGTACTGAGCACCCAGCACCCTGAGTACTGAGCACTGAGCACCCAGCACCCCGAGCACGGAGCACCCAGGACCCCGAGCACTGAGTACTGAGCACCCAGCACCCTGAGTACTGAGCACCGAGCTCCCCGAGCACTGAGCACCCTGAGTACTGAGCACCCAGCACCCCGATCACTGAGCACCCAGCACCCTGAGCACTGATCACCCAGCACCCTGAGTACTGAGCACCCAGCACCCTGAGCACTGAGCACTGAGCACCCAACACCCTGAGCACTGAACACTGAGCACACAGCACCCCGAGCACTGAGCACCCAGCACCCTGAGCACTGAGCACCCAGAACCCTGAGCACTGAGCACCCAGCCCCCTGAGTACTGAGCACCCAGCACCATGAGTACTGACCACCCAGCACCCAGAGTACTGAGCACTCAGCACCCTGAGTACTGAGCACCGAGCACCCCGAGCACTGAGCACCCAGCAGCCTGAGCACTGAGCACCCTGAGGACTGAGTACCCAGCACCCTGAGCACTGAGCACCCAGCACCCTGAGTACTGAGCACCGATCACCCTGAGCACTGAGCACCCAGGACCCCGAGAACTGAGCAACCAGCACCCTGAGTACAGAGCACCCAGCACCCCGAGTACTGAGCACCCAGCACCCCGAGCACTGAGCAGCCAGCACCCTGAGTACTGAGCACCCTGAGTACTGAGCACCGATCACCCTGAGCACTGAGCACCCAGCACCCTGAGTACTGAGCACCCAGCACCAGGAGCACTGAGCACCAAGCACCCTGAGCACTGAGCACCCAGCACCCTGAGTACTGAGCACCCAGCACCCTGAGTACTGAGTACCCAGCACCCTGAGCACTGAGCACCCAGCACCCTGAGTACTGAGCACCGAGCACCCTGAGTACTGAGCACCCAGCACCCTTAGTACTGAGAACCCAGCACCCTGAGCACTGAGCACCCAGCACCCTGTGTACTGAGCACCCAGCACCACCCTCAGTACTGAGCACCCAGCACCCCGAGCACTGAGCACCCAGCACCCTGAGCACTGAGCACCCAGCACCCCGAGTACTGAGCACCCAGCACCCCGAGCACTGAGCACCGAGCACCCCGAGCACTGAGCACCCAGCACACTGAGTACTGAGCACCCAGCACCCTGAGTACTGAGCACTGAGCACCCCGAGTACTGAGCACCCATCACCCCGAGCACTGACCACCCACCAACCTGAGTACTGAGAACAGATCACCCTGAGTACTTAGCACCCAGCACCCTGAGTACTGAGCCCCCAGCACCAAGAGTACTGAGCACCCAGCACCCTGAGCACTGAGCACCCAGCACCCCGAGAATGAGCACCCAGCACCCTGAATACTGAGAACCGAGCACCCTGATTACTGAGCACGCAGCACCCTGAGTACTGAGCCACCAGCACCCTGAGTACTGAGGACCCAACACCCCGAGCACTGAGCACCCAGCACCCCGAGAATGAGCACCCAGCACCCTGAGTACTGAGCACCCAGCACCCTGAGTACTGAGCACTGAGCACCCAGCACCCCGAGCACGGAGCACCCAGGACCCCGAGCACTGAGTACTGAGCACCCAGCACCCTGAGTAATGAGCACCGAGCTCCCCGAGCACTGAGCACCCTGAGTACTGAGCACCCAGCACCCCGATCACTGAGCACCCAGCACCCTGAGCACTGATCACCCAGCACCCTGAGCACTGAGCACCCAGCACCCCGATCACTGAGTACCCAGCACCCTGAGTACTGAGCACTGAGCACCCAGCACCCTGTGTACTTAGCACTGAGCACCCTGAGTACTAAGCACCCAGCACCCTGAGTACTGAGTACCCAGGACCCTGAGCACTGAGCACCGAGCACCCCGAGCATTGAGCACCCAGCACCCTGAGTACTGAGCACCCAGCACCCTGAGCACTGAGCAACCTTAGTACTGAGCACTGAGCACCCTGAGTACTGAGCACTGAGCACCCTGAGTACTGAGCACCCAGCACCCTGAGTACTGAGCACCCAGCACCCTGAGCAATGATCACCCTGAGTACTGAGCACCCAGCACCCTGAGCACTGAGCACCGAGCACCCTGAGCACTGAGCAACCAGCACCCGGAGTACTGAGCACCCAGCACCCTGAATACTAAGCACCGAGCACCCTGAGTACTGAGCACTGAGCACCCCGAGCACTGAGCACCCAGAACCCCGAGCACCGAGCACCCTGAGTACTGAGCACCCAATACCCTGAGCACTGAACACACAGCACCCTGAGTACAGTAAACCCCGAGCACTGAGCACCCAGCACTCTGAGTACTGAGCACCGAGCACACTGAGCACTGAGCACCCAGCACCCCGAGCACTGAGCACCCAGCACCCTGAGTACTGAGCACCCAGCACCCTGAGTACTGAGCAACCAGCACCCCGAGCACTGAGTAACCAGCACCCTGAGCACTGAGCACCCAGCACCCTGAGCACTGAGCACCCAGCACCCTGAGCACTGAGCACCCAGCACCCTGAGTACTGAGCACTGAGCACCCAGCACCCCGAGCACTGAGCACACAGCACCCTGAGTACTGAGCACTGAGCACCCAGCACCCCGAGCACTGAGCACCCAGCACCCTGAGCACTGAGCACCCAGCACCTGAGTCCTGAGCACCCAGCACCCTGAGTACTGAGCACCCAGCTCAATGAGTACTGAGCATCCAGCACCCCGAGTACTGAGCACCCAGCATCCTGAGTACTGAGCACCCAGCTCACCGAGCACTAAGCACACAGCACCCAGAGCACTGAGGACCCAGCATCCTGAGCACTGAGCACCCAGCACCCTGAGTACTGAGCACCGAGCACCCTGAGTACTGAGCACCCAGCACCCTGAGCACTGATCACCCAGCACCCTGAGTACTGAGCACCAAGTACCCTGAGTACTGAGCACCCAGCACCCCGAGCACTGAGCACCCAGCACACTGAGTACTGAGCACTGAGCACACAGCACCCCGAGCACTGAGCACCCAGCACCCTGTGTACTGAGCACTGAGTACCCAGTACCCCGAGCACTGCGACCCAGCACCCTGAGCACTGAGCACCCAGCACCCCGAGTACTGAGCACAAAGCACCCCGAGCACTGAGCACCCAGCACCCTGAGCACTGAGCACCCAGCACCCTGAGCAATGAGCACCCAGCACCCTGAGTACTGAGCACCCAGCACCCCGAGTACTGAGCACCCAGCAACCTGAGCACTGAGCACCCAGCACCCCCAGCAATGAGCACCCAGCACCCTGAGTACTGAGCACCCAGCACCCCGAGTACTGAGCACCCAGCAACCTGAGAACCGAGCAGCCAGCACCCCCAGCAATGAGCACCCAGCATCCTGAGTACTGAGCACCCAGCACCCCCAGCAATGAGCACCCAGCACCCTGAGTACTGAGCACCCAGCACCCCGAGTACTGAGAACCCAGCAACCTGAGAACCTAGCAGCCAGCACCCCGAGCGCTGAGCACCCAGCACCCTGAGCACTGAGCACCCTGCACCCTGAGTACTGAGCACTGAGCACCCCGAGTACTGAGCACCCAGCACCCCGAGCAATGAGCACCCAGAACCCTGAGCACTGAGCACCCAGCACCCTGAGTACTGAGCACCGAGCACCCTGAGTACTGAGCACCCAGCACCCCGAGCACTGAGCACCCAGCACCCTGAGCACTGAGCACCCAGCATACTGCGTACTGAGCACCCAGCACCCTGAGTACTGAGCACCCAGCACCCTGAGCACTGAGCACCCAGCACCCTGAGTACTGAGCATCCAGCACCCCGAGCACTGAGCACCCAGCACCCTGAGTACTGAGCACTGAGCACCCAGCACCCCGAGCACTGAGCACCCAGCACCCTGTGTACTGAGCACTGAGTACCCAGCACCCCGAGCACTGAGCACCCAGCACCCTGAGCACTGAGCACCCTGAGTACTGAGCACCCAGCACCCTGAGCACTGAGCACCCAGCACCCCGAGCACTGAGCACCCAGCACCCAGAGCACTGAGCACTGAGAACCCAGCACCCTGAGCACTGAGCACTGAGCACCCAGCACCACAGCCCTGAGCACCCAGCACCCCGAGCACTGAGCACCCAGCACCCTGAGCACTGAGCACCCAGCACCATGCGCATTGAGCACCCAGCACCCTCAGTACTGAGCACCCAGCACCCTGAGTACTGATCACCCAGCACCCTGAGTACTGAGCACTCAGCACCCTGAGTACTGAGCACCGAGCACCCCGAGCACTGAGCACCCAGCACCCTGAGCACTGAGCACCCGGAGGACTGAGCACCCAGCACCCTGGGCACTGAGCACCGATCACCCTGAGCACTGAGCACCCAGCACCCCGAGCACTGAGCACCCAGCACCCTGAGTCATGAGCACCCAGCACCCCGAGTACTGAGCACCCAGCACCCTGAGTACTGAGCACCCAGCACCCCGAGCACTGAGCACCCAGCACCCTGAGTACTGAGCACCCTGAGTACTGAGCACTGAGCACCCAGCACCCTGAGCACGGAGCACCCCGAGGACTGAGCACCCAGCACCCTGAGCACTGAGCACCCAGCACCTTGGGTACTGAGCACCGAGCACCTCCAGCACTGAGCACCCAGCACCCTGAGCACTGAGCACCCAGCACCCCGAGAATGAGCACCCAGCACCCTGAATACTGAGAACCGAGCACCCTGATTACTGAGCACGCAGCACCCTGAGTACTGAGCCCCCAGCACCCTGAGTACTGAGCACCCAGCACCCCGAGCACTGAGCACCCAGCACCCCGAGAATGAGCACCCAGCACCCTGAGTACTGAGCACCCAGCACCCTGAGTACTGAGCACTGAGCACCCAGCACCCCGAGCACGGAGCACCCAGGACCCCGAGCACTGAGTACTGAGCACCCAGCACCCTGAGTACTGAGCACCGAGCTCCCCGAGCACTGAGCACCCTGAGTACTGAGCACCCAGCACCCCGATCACTGAGCACCCAGCACCCTGAGCACTGATCACCCAGCACCCTGAGTACTGAGCACCCAGCACCCTGAGCACTGAGCACTGAGCACCCAACACCCTGAGCACTGAACACTGAGCACACAGCACCCCGAGCACTGAGCACCCAGCACCCTGAGCACTGAGCACCCAGCACCCTGAGCACTGAGCACCCAGCCCCCTGAGTACTGAGCACCCAGCACCATGAGTACTGACCACCCAGCACCCAGAGTACTGAGCACTCAGCACCCTGAGTACTGAGCACCGAGCACCCCGAGCACTGAGCACCCAGCAGCCTGAGCACTGAGCACCCTGAGGACTGAGTACCCAGCACCCTGAGCACTGAGCACCCAGCACCCTGAGTACTGAGCACCGATCACCCTGAGCACTGAGCACCCAGGACCCCGAGAACTGAGCAACCAGCACCCTGAGTACAGAGCACCCAGCACCCCGAGTACTGAGCACCCAGCACCCCGAGCACTGAGCAGCCAGCACCCTGAGTACTGAGCACCCTGAGTACTGAGCACCGATCACCCTGAGCACTGAGCACCCAGCACCCTGAGTACTGAGCACCCAGCACCAGGAGCACTGAGCACCAAGCACCCTGAGCACTGAGCACCCAGCACCCTGAGTACTGAGCACCCAGCACCCTGAGTACTGAGTACCCAGCACCCTGAGCACTGAGCACCCAGCACCCTGAGTACTGAGCACCGAGCACCCTGAGTACTGAGCACCCAGCACCCTTAGTACTGAGAACCCAGCACCCTGAGCACTGAGCACCCAGCACCCTGTGTACTGAGCACCCAGCACCACCCTCAGTACTGAGCACCCAGCACCCCGAGCACTGAGCACCCAGCACCCTGAGCACTGAGCACCCAGCACCCCGAGTACTGAGCACCCAGCACCCCGAGCACTGAGCACCGAGCACCCCGAGCACTGAGCACCCAGCACACTGAGTACTGAGCACCCAGCACCCTGAGTACTGAGCACTGAGCACCCCGAGTACTGAGCACCCATCACCCCGAGCACTGACCACCCACCAACCTGAGTACTGAGAACAGATCACCCTGAGTACTTAGCACCCAGCACCCTGAGTACTGAGCCCCCAGCACCAAGAGTACTGAGCACCCAGCACCCTGAGCACTGAGCACCCAGCACCCCGAGAATGAGCACCCAGCACCCTGAATACTGAGAACCGAGCACCCTGATTACTGAGCACGCAGCACCCTGAGTACTGAGCCACCAGCACCCTGAGTACTGAGGACCCAACACCCCGAGCACTGAGCACCCAGCACCCCGAGAATGAGCACCCAGCACCCTGAGTACTGAGCACCCAGCACCCTGAGTACTGAGCACTGAGCACCCAGCACCCCGAGCACGGAGCACCCAGGACCCCGAGCACTGAGTACTGAGCACCCAGCACCCTGAGTAATGAGCACCGAGCTCCCCGAGCACTGAGCACCCTGAGTACTGAGCACCCAGCACCCCGATCACTGAGCACCCAGCACCCTGAGCACTGATCACCCAGCACCCTGAGCACTGAGCACCCAGCACCCCGATCACTGAGTACCCAGCACCCTGAGTACTGAGCACTGAGCACCCAGCACCCTGTGTACTTAGCACTGAGCACCCTGAGTACTAAGCACCCAGCACCCTGAGTACTGAGTACCCAGGACCCTGAGCACTGAGCACCGAGCACCCCGAGCATTGAGCACCCAGCACCCTGAGTACTGAGCACCCAGCACCCTGAGCACTGAGCAACCTTAGTACTGAGCACTGAGCACCCTGAGTACTGAGCACTGAGCACCCTGAGTACTGAGCACCCAGCACCCTGAGTACTGAGCACCCAGCACCCTGAGCAATGATCACCCTGAGTACTGAGCACCCAGCACCCTGAGCACTGAGCACCGAGCACCCTGAGCACTGAGCAACCAGCACCCGGAGTACTGAGCACCCAGCACCCTGAATACTAAGCACCGAGCACCCTGAGTACTGAGCACTGAGCACCCCGAGCACTGAGCACCCAGAACCCCGAGCACCGAGCACCCTGAGTACTGAGCACCCAATACCCTGAGCACTGAACACACAGCACCCTGAGTACAGTAAACCCCGAGCACTGAGCACCCAGCACTCTGAGTACTGAGCACCGAGCACACTGAGCACTGAGCACCCAGCACCCCGAGCACTGAGCACCCAGCACCCTGAGTACTGAGCACCCAGCACCCTGAGTACTGAGCAACCAGCACCCCGAGCACTGAGTAACCAGCACCCTGAGCACTGAGCACCCAGCACCCTGAGCACTGAGCACCCAGCACCCTGAGCACTGAGCACCCAGCACCCTGAGTACTGAGCACTGAGCACCCAGCACCCCGAGCACTGAGCACACAGCACCCTGAGTACTGAGCACTGAGCACCCAGCACCCCGAGCACTGAGCACCCAGCACCCTGAGCACTGAGCACCCAGCACCTGAGTCCTGAGCACCCAGCACCCTGAGTACTGAGCACCCAGCTCAATGAGTACTGAGCATCCAGCACCCCGAGTACTGAGCACCCAGCATCCTGAGTACTGAGCACCCAGCTCACCGAGCACTAAGCACACAGCACCCAGAGCACTGAGGACCCAGCATCCTGAGCACTGAGCACCCAGCACCCTGAGTACTGAGCACCGAGCACCCTGAGTACTGAGCACCCAGCACCCTGAGCACTGATCACCCAGCACCCTGAGTACTGAGCACCAAGTACCCTGAGTACTGAGCACCCAGCACCCCGAGCACTGAGCACCCAGCACCCTGAGTACTGAGCACTGAGCACACAGCACCCCGAGCACTGAGCACCCAGCACCCTGTGTACTGAGCACTGAGTACCCAGTACCCCGAGCACTGCGACCCAGCACCCTGAGCACTGAGCACCCAGCACCCCGAGTACTGAGCACAAAGCACCCCGAGCACTGAGCACCCAGCACCCTGAGCACTGAGCACCCAGCACCCTGAGCAATGAGCACCCAGCACCCTGAGTACTGAGCACCCAGCACCCCGAGTACTGAGCACCCAGCAACCTGAGCACTGAGCACCCAGCACCCCCAGCAATGAGCACCCAGCACCCTGAGTACTGAGCACCCAGCACCCCGAGTACTGAGCACCCAGCAACCTGAGAACCGAGCAGCCAGCACCCCCAGCAATGAGCACCCAGCATCCTGAGTACTGAGCACCCAGCACCCCCAGCAATGAGCACCCAGCACCCTGAGTACTGAGCACCCAGCACCCCGAGTACTGAGAACCCAGCAACCTGAGAACCTAGCAGCCAGCACCCCGAGCGCTGAGCACCCAGCACCCTGAGCACTGAGCACCCTGCACCCTGAGTACTGAGCACTGAGCACCCCGAGTACTGAGCACCCAGCACCCCGAGCAATGAGCACCCAGAACCCTGAGCACTGAGCACCCAGCACCCTGAGTACTGAGCACCGAGCACCCTGAGTACTGAGCACCCAGCACCCCGAGCACTGAGCACCCAGCACCCTGAGCACTGAGCACCCAGCATACTGCGTACTGAGCACCCAGCACCCTGAGTACTGAGCACCCAGCACCCTGAGCACTGAGCACCCAGCACCCTGAGTACTGAGCATCCAGCACCCCGAGCACTGAGCACCCAGCACCCTGAGTACTGAGCACTGAGCACCCAGCACCCCGAGCACTGAGCACCCAGCACCCTGTGTACTGAGCACTGAGTACCCAGCACCCCGAGCACTGAGCACCCAGCACCCTGAGCACTGAGCACCCTGAGTACTGAGCACCCAGCACCCTGAGCACTGAGCACCCAGCACCCCGAGCACTGAGCACCCAGCACCCAGAGCACTGAGCACTGAGCACCCTGAGTACTGAGCACTGAGCACACTGAGCACTGAGCACCGAGCACCCTGAGTACCGAGCACTGAGCACCCAACACCCCAAGCACTGAGCACCCTGAGCACTGAGCACCCAGCACCCCAAGCACTGAGCACCCTGAGTACTGAGCACCCAGCACCCTGAGTAATGAGCACCCAGCACCCTGAGTACTGAGCACCCAGCTCCCTGAGTACTGAGCACCCAGCACCCCGAGCACTGAGCACCCAGGACCCTGAGTACTGAGCACTGAGCACACAGCACCCCGAGCACTGAGCACCCAGCACCCTGTGTACTGAGCACTGAGTACCCAGTACCCCGAGCACTGCGACCCAGCACCCTGAGCACTGAGCACCCAGCACCCCGAGTACTGAGCACCCAGCACCCCGAGAATGGGGCACCCAGCACCCTGAGCACTGAGCACCCAGCACCCCGAGCAATGAGCACCCAGCACAATGAGTACTGAGCACCGAGCACCCCGAGTACTGAGCACCCAGCACCCCCAGCAATGAGCACCCAGCACCCTGAGTACTGAGCACCCAGCACCCCGAGTACTGAGCACCCAGCAACCTGAGAACCGAGCAGCCAGCACCCCCAGCAATGAGCACCCAGCACCCTGAGTACTGAGCACCCAGCACCCCCAGCAATGAGCACCCAGCACCCTGAGTACTGAGCACCCAGCATCCTGAGTACTGAGCACCCAGCAACCTGAGCACTGAGCACCCAGCACCCTGAGTACTGAGCACCCAGCACCCCCAGCAATGAGCACCCAGCACCCTGAGTACTGAGCACCCAGCACCCCTAGCGCTGAGCACCCAGCACCCTGAGCACTGAGCACCCAGCACCCTGAGTACTGAGCACTGAGCACCCCGAGTACTGAGCACCCAGCACCCCGAGCACTGAGCACCCAGCACCCTGAGTACTGAGCACCCAGCAACCTGAGTACTGAGCACCCAGCACCCTGAGCACTGAGCACCAAGCACCCTGAGTACTAAGCACCCAACACCCCAAGCACTGAGCACCCTGAGTACTGAGCACCCAGCACCCCAAGCACTGAGCACCCCGAGCACTGAGCACCGAGCACCCTGAGTACTGTGCAGCCAGCACCCTGAGTACTGAGCACCCAGCATACTGAGCACCGAGCACCCAGCACCCTGAGTACTGAGCACACAGCACCCTGAGCACTGAGCACCCAGCACCCTGAGTACTGAGCACCGAACACCCTGAGTACTGAGCACCCAGCACCCCGAGCACTGAGCACCCAGCACACTGAGCACTGAGCACCCAGCATACTGCGTACTGAGCACCCAGCACCCTGAGTACTGAGCACCCAGCACCCTGAGCACTGAGCACCCAGCGCCCTGAGTACTGAGCATCCAGCACCCCGAGCAGTGAGCACCCAGCACCCTGAGTACTGAGCACTGAGCACCCAGCACCCCGAGCACTGAGCACCCAGCACCCTGTGTCCTGAGCAGTGAGTACCCAGCACCCTGAGCACTGAGCACCCAGCACCCAGAGCACAGAGCACCCAGCATCCTGAGTACTGAGCACCCAGCACCCAGAGCACTGAGCACCCAGCACCCTGAGTACTGAGCACTGAGCACACAGCACCCCGAGCACTGAGCACCCAGCACCCTCTGTACTGAGCACTGAGTACCCAGTACCCCCGAGCACTGCGACCCAGCACCCTGAGCATTGAGCACCGAGCACCCCGAGTACTGAGCACCCAGCACCCCGAGCATGGGGCACCCAGCACCCTGAGCACTGAGCACCCAGCACCCTGAGCAATGAGCACCCAGCACCCTGAGTACTGAGCACCGAGCACCCCGAGTACTGAGCACCCAGCAACCTGAGCACTGAGCACCCAGCACCCCCAGCAATGAGCACCCAGCACCCCGAGCACTGAGCACCCAGCACCCCGAGCACTGAGCACCCAGCACCCCGAGCACTGAGCACCCAGCACCCTGAGCACTGAGCACTGAGCACTGAGCACCCCGATTACTGAGCACCCAGCACCCTGAGCGCTGAGCACCCAGCACCCTGTGTCCTGAGCAGTGAGTACCCAGCACCCTGAGCACTGAGCACCCAGCACCCAGAGCACAGAGCACCCAGCATCCTGAGTACTGAGCACCCAGCACCCAGAGCACTGAGCACCCAGCACCCTGAGTACTGAGCACTGAGCACACAGCACCCCAAGCACTGAGCACCCAGCACCCTCTGTACTGAGCACTGAGCACCCAGCACTGAGCACCCAGCACCCTGAGTACTGAGCACCCAGCACCCTGAGAACTGAGCACCGAGCACCCCGAGCACTGAGCACCGGGTACACCGAGCACTGAGCACCCAGCACCCTGAGTACTGAGCACCCAGCACCCTGAGTACTGAGCACTGAGCACCCTGAGCACTGAGTACCCAGCACCCTGAGCACTGAGCCCCCAGCATCCTGAGCACTGAGTACTGAGCACCCAGCACCCTGAGCCCTGAGCACCCAGCACCCTGAGCACTGAGCACCCACCACGCTGAGTACTGAGCACCCAGCACCCCAAACACTGAGCACCGAGCACCCTGAGAACTGAGCACCGAGCACCTTGAGTACTGAGCACCCAGCACCATGAGTACTGAGCACCGAGTACCCAGAGTACTGAGCAACCTGAGTACTGAGCACCCAGCACCCCGAGAATGAGCACCCAGCACCATGAGTACTGAGCACCCAGCACCCTGAGCACTGAGCACCCAGCACCATGAGTACTGAGCACCAAGCACCCTGAGTACTGAGGACCCAGCACCCTGAGTACTGAGCACCCAGCACCCTGAGTTCTGAGCACCCAGCACCCTGAGCACTGAGCACACTGTGTACTGAGCAACCAGCACCCTGAGCACTGAGCACCCAGCACCCAGAGCACTGAGCACCCAGCACCCGGAGCACTGAGCACCCAGCATTGAGCACCCAGGACGCTGAGTACTGAGCACCCAGCACCCCAAACACTGAGCACCGAGCACCCTGAGAACTGAGCACCGAGCACCCTGAGTACTGAGCACCCAGCACCATTAGTACTGAGCACCGAGTACCCAGAGTACTGAGCAACCTGAGTACTGAGCACCCAGCACCCCGAGAATGAGCACCCAGCACCATGAGTACTGAGCACCGAGCACCCTGAGTACTGAGCACCCAGCACCCTGAGAACTGAGAACCCAGCACCCTGACTTCTGAGCACCCAGCACCCTGAGCACTGAGCACACTGAGTACTGAGCAACCAGCACCCTGAGCACTGAGCACCCAGCACCCCGAGCACTGAGCACCCAGCACCCCGAGCACTGAGCACTGAGTACCCTGTGCACTGAGCACCGAGCACCCTGAGTACTGAGCACTTAGCACCCTGAGCACTGAGCACCCAGCACCCTGAGCACTGAGGACCCAGCACCCTGAGCACTGAGCACCCAGCACCCCGAGCACTGAGCACTGAGCACCCTGTGCTCTGAGCACCGAGCACCCTGAGTACTGAGCACTGAGCACCCTGAGCACTGAGCACCCAGCACCCTGAGCACTGAGCACCCAGCACCCTGAGTACTGAGCACCAAGCACCCAGAGCACTGAGCACCCAGCACCCTGAGCACTGAGAACCCAGCACCCTGAGCACTGAGCACCCAGCACCCTGAGCACTGAGCACCCAGCACCCTGAGCACTGAGCACCCAGCACCCTGAGCACTGAGCACCCAGCACCCTGAGTACTGAGCACCCAACGTACTAAGAACCGAGCACCCCGAGCACTGAGCACCCAGCACCCTGAGTACTGAGCACCCAGCACCCCGAGCACTGAGCACCCAGCACCCTGAGTACTGAGCACCGAGCACCCTGAGTACTGAGCACCAAGCACCCCGAGCACTGAGCACCCAGCACCCGGAGCACTGAGCACCCAGCACTGAGCACCCAGCACCTTGAGTACTGAGCAGCCAGCACCCTGAGAACTGAGCACCGAGCACCCCGAGCACTGAGCACCGGGCACCCCGAGCACTGAGCACCCAGCACCCTGAGTACTGAGCACCCAGCACCCTGAGTACTGAGCACTGAGCACCCTGAGCACTGAGCACCCAGCACCCTGAGTACTGAGCACCCAGCACCCTGAGCACTGAGCACCTAGCACCCTGAGTACTGAGCACCCAGCACCCCGAGCACTGAGCACCCAGCACCCTGAGAATGAGCACCCAGCACCCCGAGTACTGAGCACCGAGCACCCTGAGCACTGAGTACCCAGCACCCTGAGTACTGAGCACCCAGCACCCTGAGCACTGAGCACCCAGCACCCCGAACACTGAGAACCCAGCACCCCGAGCACTGAGCACTGAGCACCCTGTGCACTGAGCACCGAGCACCCTGAGTACTGAGCACTGAGCAGCCTGAGCACTGAGCAGCCAGCACCCTGAGCACTGAGCACCCAGCACCCTGAGTACTGAGCACCAAGCACACAGAGCACTGAGCACCCAGCACCCTGAGCACTGAGAACCCAACACCCTGAGCACTGAGCACCCAGCACCCTGAGCACTGAGCACCCAGCACCCTGAGCACTGAGCACCCAGCACCCTGAGCACTGAGCACCCAGCACCCTGAGTACTGAGCACCCAACGTACTGAGCAGCGAGCACCCCGAGCACTGAGCACCCAGCACCCTGAGTACAGACCACCCAGCACCCCGAGCACTGAGCACCCAGCACCCTGAGTACTGAGCACCGACCACCCTGTGTACTGAGCACCCAGCACCCCGAGCACTGAGCACCCAGCACCCGGAGCACTGACCACCCAGCACTGAGCACCCAGCACCTTGAGTACTGAGCACCCAGCACCCTGAGAACTGAGCACCGAGCACCCCGAGCACTGAGCACCGGGCACCCCGAGCACTGAGCACCCAGCACCCTGAGTACTGAGCACCCAGCACCCTGAGTTCTGAGCACCGAGCACCGCGAGCACTGAGCACCCAGCACCCTGAGCACTGAGCACCCTGAGGACTGAGCACCCAGCACCCTGAGCACTAAGCACCCAGCACCCTGAGCACTGAGCACCCAGCACCCTGAGTACTGAGCACCCTGAATACTGAGCACTGAGCACCAAGCACCCTGAGTACTGAGCACCTTGAGTACTGAGCACCCAGCACCCTGTGTACTGAGCACCCAGCACCCTGAGTACTGAGCAGCGATCAACCTGAGCACTGAGCACCCAGCACCCCGAGCTCTGAGCACCCAGCACACTGAGTACTGAGCACCCAGCACCCTGAGCACTGAGCACCCAGAACCCTGAGTACTGAGCACCCAGCACCCTGAGTACTGAGCACCGAGCACCCTGAGTACTGAGTACCCAGTACCCTGAGTACTGAGCACCCAGCATCCTGAGCACTGAGCACCCAGGACCCTGAGCACTGAGCACCCACCACCCTGAGTACTGAGCACCCAGCACCCTGAGTACTGAACACCCAGCACCCTGAGCACTGAGCACTGAGCACCCTGAGCACTGAGTACTGAGCACTGAGCACCCTGAGCACTGAGCAGCCAGCACCCCGAGTACTGAGCACTGAGCACCCTGAGTACTGAGCACCAAGCACCCCGAGTACTGAGCACTGAGCACCCTGAGTACTGAGCACCCAGCACCCTGAGCATTGAGTACCCAGCACCCTGAGTACTGAGCACTGAGAACCCTGAGTACTGAGCACCGAGCACCCTGAGTACTGAGCACCCAGCACCCCAAGCACTGAGCACCGAGCACCCTGAGTACTGAGCACCCAGCACGCTGAGCACTGAGCACCCAGCACCCCGAGTACTGAGCACCCAGCACCCCGAGCGCTGAGCACCCAGCGCCCCGAGCACTGAAAACCCAGCACCCTGAGTACTGAGCACTGAGCACCCTGAGTACTGAGCACCAAGCACCCCGAGTACTGAGCACTGAGCACCCTGAGCACTGAGGACCCAGCACCCTGAGCACTGAGCACCCAGCACCCCGAGCACTGAGCACTGAGCACCCTGTGCTCTGAGCACCGAGCACCCTGAGTACTGAGCACTGAGCACCCTGAGCACTGAGCACCCAGCACCCTGAGCACTGAGCACCCAGCACCCTGAGTACTGAGCACCAAGCACCCAGAGCACTGAGCACCCAGCACCCTGAGCACTGAGAACCCAGCACCCTGAGCACTGAGCACCCAGCACCCTGAGCACTGAGCACCCAGCACCCTGAGCACTGAGCACCCAGCACCCTGAGCACTGAGCACCCAGCACCCTGAGTACTGAGCACCCAACGTACTAAGAACCGAGCACCCCGAGCACTGAGCACCCAGCACCCTGAGTACTGAGCACCCAGCACCCCGAGCACTGAGCACCCAGCACCCTGAGTACTGAGCACCGAGCACCCTGAGTACTGAGCACCAAGCACCCCGAGCACTGAGCACCCAGCACCCGGAGCACTGAGCACCCAGCACTGAGCACCCAGCACCTTGAGTACTGAGCAGCCAGCACCCTGAGAACTGAGCACCGAGCACCCCGAGCACTGAGCACCGGGCACCCCGAGCACTGAGCACCCAGCACCCTGAGTACTGAGCACCCAGCACCCTGAGTACTGAGCACTGAGCACCCTGAGCACTGAGCACCCAGCACCCTGAGTACTGAGCACCCAGCACCCTGAGCACTGAGCACCTAGCACCCTGAGTACTGAGCACCCAGCACCCCGAGCACTGAGCACCCAGCACCCTGAGAATGAGCACCCAGCACCCCGAGTACTGAGCACCGAGCACCCTGAGCACTGAGTACCCAGCACCCTGAGTACTGAGCACCCAGCACCCTGAGCACTGAGCACCCAGCACCCCGAACACTGAGAACCCAGCACCCCGAGCACTGAGCACTGAGCACCCTGTGCACTGAGCACCGAGCACCCTGAGTACTGAGCACTGAGCAGCCTGAGCACTGAGCAGCCAGCACCCTGAGCACTGAGCACCCAGCACCCTGAGTACTGAGCACCAAGCACACAGAGCACTGAGCACCCAGCACCCTGAGCACTGAGAACCCAACACCCTGAGCACTGAGCACCCAGCACCCTGAGCACTGAGCACCCAGCACCCTGAGCACTGAGCACCCAGCACCCTGAGCACTGAGCACCCAGCACCCTGAGTACTGAGCACCCAACGTACTGAGCAGCGAGCACCCCGAGCACTGAGCACCCAGCACCCTGAGTACAGACCACCCAGCACCCCGAGCACTGAGCACCCAGCACCCTGAGTACTGAGCACCGACCACCCTGTGTACTGAGCACCCAGCACCCCGAGCACTGAGCACCCAGCACCCGGAGCACTGACCACCCAGCACTGAGCACCCAGCACCTTGAGTACTGAGCACCCAGCACCCTGAGAACTGAGCACCGAGCACCCCGAGCACTGAGCACCGGGCACCCCGAGCACTGAGCACCCAGCACCCTGAGTACTGAGCACCCAGCACCCTGAGTTCTGAGCACCGAGCACCGCGAGCACTGAGCACCCAGCACCCTGAGCACTGAGCACCCTGAGGACTGAGCACCCAGCACCCTGAGCACTAAGCACCCAGCACCCTGAGCACTGAGCACCCAGCACCCTGAGTACTGAGCACCCTGAATACTGAGCACTGAGCACCAAGCACCCTGAGTACTGAGCACCTTGAGTACTGAGCACCCAGCACCCTGTGTACTGAGCACCCAGCACCCTGAGTACTGAGCAGCGATCAACCTGAGCACTGAGCACCCAGCACCCCGAGCTCTGAGCACCCAGCACACTGAGTACTGAGCACCCAGCACCCTGAGCACTGAGCACCCAGAACCCTGAGTACTGAGCACCCAACACCCTGAGTACTGAGCACCGAGCACCCTGAGTACTGAGTACCCAGTACCCTGAGTACTGAGCACCCAGCATCCTGAGCACTGAGCACCCAGGACCCTGAGCACTGAGCACCCACCACCCTGAGTACTGAGCACCCAGCACCCTGAGTACTGAACACCCAGCACCCTGAGCACTGAGCACTGAGCACCCTGAGCACTGAGTACTGAGCACTGAGCACCCTGAGCACTGAGCAGCCAGCACCCCGAGTACTGAGCACTGAGCACCCTGAGTACTGAGCACCAAGCACCCCGAGTACTGAGCACTGAGCACCCTGAGTACTGAGCACCCAGCACCCTGAGCATTGAGTACCCAGCACCCTGAGTACTGAGCACTGAGAACCCTGAGTACTGAGCACCGAGCACCCTGAGTACTGAGCACCCAGCACCCCAAGCACTGAGCACCGAGCACCCTGAGTACTGAGCACCCAGCACGCTGAGCACTGAGCACCCAGCACCCCGAGTACTGAGCACCCAGCACCCCGAGCGCTGAGCACCCAGCGCCCCGAGCACTGAAAACCCAGCACCCTGAGTACTGAGCACTGAGCACCCTGAGTACTGAGCACCAAGCACCCCGAGTACTGAGCACTGAGCACCCTGAGTACTGAGCACCCAGCACCCTGAGCACTGAGTACCCAGCACCCTGTGTACTGAGCACTGGGAACCCTGAGTACTGAGCACCGAGCACCCTGAGTACTGAGCACCCAGCACCCCAAGCACTGAGCACCGAGCACCCTGAGTACTGAGCACCCAGCACGCTGAGCACTGAGCACCCAGCACCCCGAGTACTGAGCAACCAGCACCCTGAGTACTGAGCACCCTGCACCCCGAGCACTGAGCACCCAGCACCCTGAGCACTGAGCACCAAGCACCCTGAGTACTGAGCACCAAGCACCCTGAGCACTGACCACCCAGCACCCTGAGCACTGAGAACCCAGCACCCTGAGCACTGAGCACCCAGCACCCTGAGCACTGAGCACCCAGCACCCTGAGCACTGAGCACCCAGCACCCTGAGTACTGAGCACCCAACGTACTGAGCACCGAGCACCCCGAGCACTGAGCACCCAGCACCCTGAGTACTGAGCACCCAGCACCCCGAGCACTGAGCACCCAGCACCCTGAGTACTGAGCACCGAGCACCCTGAGTACTGAGCACCCAGCACCCCGAGCACTGAGCACCCAGCACCCGGAGCACTGAGCACCCAGCACTGAGCACCCAGCACCCTGAGTACTGAGCACCCAGCTCCCTGAGAACTGAGCACCGAGCACCCCGAGCACTGAGCACCTGGTACACCGAGCACTGAGCACCCAGCACCCTGAGTACTGAGCACCCAGCACCCTGAGTACTGAGCACTGAGCACCCTGAGCACTGAGTACCCAGCACCCTGAGCACTGAGCCCCCAGCATCCTGAGCACTGAGTACTGAGCAACCAGCACCCTGAGCCCTGAGCACCCAGCACCCTGAGCACTGAGCACCCAGCACGCTGAGTACTGAGCACCGAGCACCCCAAACACTGAGCACCGAGCACCTTGAGTACTGAGCACCCAGCACCATGAGTACTGAGCACCGAGTACCCAGAGTACTGAGCAACCTGAGTACTGAGCACCTAGCACCCCGAGAATGAGCACCCAGCACCATGAGTACTGAGCACCCAGCACCCTGAGCACTGAGCACCCAGCACCATGAGTACTGAGCACCAAGCACCCTGAGTACTGAGGACCCAGCACCCTGAGTACTGAGCACACAGCACCCTGAGTTCTGAGCACCCAGCACCCTGAGCACTGAGCACACTGTGTACTGAGCAACCAGCACCCTGAGCACTGAGCACCCAGCACCCAGAGCACTGAGCACCCAGCACCCGGAGCACTGAGCACCCAGCATTGAGCACCCAGCACGCTGAGTATTGAGCACCCAGCACCCCAAACACTGAGCACCGAGCACCCTGAGAACTGAGCACCGAGCACCCTGAGTACTGAGCACCCAGCACCATTAGTACTGAGCACCGAGTACCCAGAGTACTGAGCAACCTGAGTACTGAGCACCCAGCACCCCGAGAATGAGCACCCAGCACCATGAGTACTGAGCACCGAGCACCCTGAGCACTGAGCACCCAGCACCATGAGTACTGAGCACCAAGCACCCTGAGTACTGAGCACCCAGCACCCTGAGAACTGAGCACCCAGCACCCTGACTTCTGAGCACCCAGCACCCTGAGCACTGAGCACACTGAGTACTGAGCAAACAGCACCATGAGCACTGAGCACCCAGCACCCCGAGCACTGAGCACCCAGCACCCCGAGCACTGAGCACTGAGTACCCTGTGCACTGAGCACCGAGCACCCTGAGTACTGAGCACTTAGCACCCTGAGCACTGAGCACCCAGCACCCTGAGCACTGAGGACCCAGCACCCTGAGCACTGAGCACCCAGCACCCTGAGCACTGAGCACCCAGCACCCTGAGCACTGAGCACCCAGCACCCTGAGCACTGAGCACCCAGCACCCTGAGTACTAAGCACCCAACGTACTGAGCACCGAGCACCCCGAGCACTCAGCACCCAGCACCCTGAGTACTGAGCACCCAGCACCCCGAGCACTGAGCACCCAGCACCCTGAGTACTGAGCACCGAGCACCCTGCGTACTGAGCACCCAGCACCCCGAGCACTGAGCACCCAGCACCCGGAGCACTGAGCACACAGCACTGAGCACCGAGCACCCTGAGTACTGAGCACCCAGCACGCTGAGCACTGAGCACCCAGCACCCCGAGTACTGAGCAACCAGCACCCTGAGTACTGAGCACCCTGCACCCCGAGCACTGAGCACCCAGCACCCTGAGCACTGAGCACCAAGCACCCTGAGTACTGAGCACCAAGCACCCTGAGCACTGACCACCCAGCACCCTGAGCACTGAGAACCCAGCACCCTGAGCACTGAGCACCCAGCACCCTGAGCACTGAGCACCCAGCACCCTGAGCACTGAGCACCCAGCACAATGAGTACTGAGCACCCAACGTACTGAGCACCGAGCACCCCGAGCACTGAGCACCCAGCACCCTGAGTACTGAGCACCCAGCACCCCGAGCACTGAGCACCCAGCACCCTGAGTACTGAGCACCAAGCACCCTGAGTACTGAGCACCCAGCACCCCGAGCACTGAGCACCCAGCACCCGGAGCACTGAGCACCCAGCACTGAGCACCCAGCACCCTGAGTACTGAGCACCCAGCTCCCTGAGAACTGAGCACCGAGCACCCCGAGCACTGAGCACCGGGTACACCGAGCACTGAGCACCCAGCACCCTGAGTACTGAGCACCCAGCACCCTGAGTACTGAGCACTGAGCACCCTGAGCACTGAGTACCCAGCACCCTGAGCACTGAGCCCCCAGCATCCTGAGCACTGAGTACTGAGCAACCAGCACCCTGAGCCCTGAGCACCCAGCACCCTGAGCACTGAGCACCCAGCACGCTGAGTACTGAGCACCGAGCACCCCAAACACTGAGCACCGAGCACCTTGAGTACTGAGCACCCAGCACCATGAGTACTGAGCACCGAGTACCCAGAGTACTGAGCAACCTGAGTACTGAGCACCCAGCACCCCGAGAATGAGCACCCAGCACCATGAGTACTGAGCACCCAGCACCCTGAGCACTGAGCACCCAGCACCATGAGTACTGAGCACCAAGCACCCTGAGTACTGAGGACCCAGCACCCTGAGTACTGAGCACACAGCACCCTGAGTTCTGAGCACCCAGCACCCTGAGCACTGAGCACACTGTGTACTGAGCAACCAGCACCCTGAGCACTGAGCACCCAGCACCCAGAGCACTGAGCACCCAGCACCCGGAGCACTGAGCACCCAGCATTGAGCACCCAGCACGCTGAGTATTGAGCACCCAGCACCCCAAACACTGAGCACCGAGCACCCTGAGAACTGAGCACCGAGCACCCTGAGTACTGAGCACCCAGCACCATTAGTACTGAGCACCGAGTACCCAGAGTACTGAGCAACCTGAGTACTGAGCACCCAGCACCCCGAGAATGAGCACCCAGCACCATGAGTACTGAGCACCGAGCACCCTGAGCACTGAGCACCCAGCACCATGAGTACTGAGCACCAAGCACCCTGAGTACTGAGCACCCAGCACCCTGAGAACTGAGCACCCAGCACCCTGACTTCTGAGCACCCAGCACCCTGAGCACTGAGCACACTGAGTACTGAGCAAACAGCACCATGAGCACTGAGCACCCAGCACCCCGAGCACTGAGCACCCAGCACCCCGAGCACTGAGCACTGAGTACCCTGTGCACTGAGCACCGAGCACCCTGAGTACTGAGCACTTAGCACCCTGAGCACTGAGCACCCAGCACCCTGAGCACTGAGGACCCAGCACCCTGAGCACTGAGCACCCAGCACCCTGAGCACTGAGCACCCAGCACCCTGAGCACTGAGCACCCAGCACCCTGAGCACTGAGCACCCAGCACCCTGAGTACTAAGCACCCAACGTACTGAGCACCGAGCACCCCGAGCACTCAGCACCCAGCACCCTGAGTACTGAGCACCCAGCACCCCGAGCACTGAGCACCCAGCACCCTGAGTACTGAGCACCGAGCACCCTGAGTACTGAGCACCCAGCACCCCGAGCACTGAGCACCCAGCACCCGGAGCACTGAGCACACAGCACTGAGCACCCAGCACCTTGAGTACTGAGCAGCCAGCACCCTGAGAACTGAGCACCGAGCACCCCGAGCACTGAGCACCGGGCACCCCGAGCACTGAGCACCCAGCACCCTGAGTACTGAGCACCCAGCACCCTGAGTACTGAGCACTGAGCACCCTGAGCACTGAGCACCCAGCACCCTGAGTACTGAGCACCCAGCACCCTGAGCACTGAGCACCCAGCACCCTGAGTACTGAGCACCCAGCACCCCGAGCACTGAGCACCCAGCACCCTGAGAATGAGCACCCAGCACCCCGAGTACTGAGCACCGAGCACCCTGAGCACTGAGTACCCAGCACCCTGAGTACTGAGCACCCAGCACCCTGAGCACTGAGCACCCAGCACACTGAGTACTGAGCACCCAGCACCCTGAGCACTGAGCACCCAGCACCCCGAACACTGAGCACCCAGCACCCCGAGCACTGAGCACTGAGCACCCTGTGCACTGAGCACCGAGCACCCTGAGTACTGAGCACTGAGCAGCCTGAGCACTGAGCAGCCAGCACCCTGAGCACTGAGCACCCAGCACCCTGAGTACTGAGCACCAAGCACACAGAGCACTGAGCACCCAGCACCCTGAGCACTGAGAACCCAACACCCTGAGCACTGAGCACCCAGCACCCTGAGCACTGAGCACCCAGCACCCTGAGCAGTGAGCACCCAGCACCCTGAGTACTGAGCACCCAACGTACTGAGCACCGAGCACCCCGAGCACTGAGCACCCAGCACCCTGAGTACAGACCACCCAGCACCCCGAGCACTGAGCACCCAGCACCCTGAGTACTGAGCACCGACCACCCTGTGTACTGAGCACCCAGCACCCCGAGCACTGAGCACCCAGCACCCGGAGCACTGAGCACCCAGCACTGAGCACCCAGCACCTTGAGTACTGAGCACCCAGCACCCTGAGAACTGAGCACCGAGCACCCCGAGCACTGAGCACCGGGCACCCCGAGCACTGAGCACCCAGCACCCTGAGTACTGAGCACCCAGCACCCTGAGTACTGAGCACTGAGCACCCTGAGCACTGAGCACCCTGAGCACTGAGCACCCAGCATCCTGAGCACTGAGCAACCAGCACCCTGAGTACTGAGCACCCAGCACCCTGAGTTCTGAGCACCGAGCACCGCGAGCACTGAGCACCCAGCACCCTGAGCACTGAGCACCCTGAGGACTGAGCACCCAGCACCCTGAGCACTGAGCACCCAGCACCCTGAGCACTGAGCACCCAGCACCCTGAGTACTGAGCACCCTGAGTACTGAGCACTGAGCACCAAGCACCCTGAGTACTGAGCACCTTGAGGACTGAGCACACAGCACCCTGTGTACTGAGCACCCAGCACCCTGAGTAATGAGCACCGATCAACCTGAGCACTGAGCACCCAGCACCCCGAGCTCTGAGCACCCAGCACACTGAGTACTGAGCACCCAGCACCCTGAGCACTGAGCACCCAGCACCCTGAGTACTGAGCATCCAGCACCCTGAGTACTGAGCACCCAGCACCCTGGGCACTGAGCACCCAGCACCCTGAGTACTGAGCACCGAGCACCCTGAGTACTGAGTACCCAGTACCCTGAGTACTGAGCACCCAGCATCCTGAGCACTGAGCACCCAGGACCCTGAGCACTGAGCACCCACCACCCTGAGTACTGAGCACCCAGCACCCTGAGTACTGAACACCCAGCACCCTGAGCACTGAGCACTGAGAACCCTGAGCACTGAGTACTGAGCACTGAGCACCCTGAGCACTGAGCACCCAGCACCCCGAGTACTGAGCACTGAGCACCCTGAGTACTGAGCACCAAGCACCCCGAGTACTGAGCACTGAGCACCCTGAGTACTGAGCACCCAGCACCCTGAGCATTGAGTACCCAGCACCCTGAGTACTGAGCACTGAGAACCCTGAGTACTGAGCACCGAGCACCCTGAGTACTGAGCACCCAGCACCCCAAGCACTGAGCACCGAGCACCCTGAGTACTGAGCACCCAGCACGCTGAGCACTGAGCACCCAGCACCCCGAGTACTGAGCACCCAGCACCCCTAGCGCTGAGCACCCAGCGCCCCGAGCACTGAGAACCCAGCACCCTGAGTACTGAGCACTGAGCACCCTGAGTACTGAGCACCAAGCACCCCGAGTACTGAGCACTGAGCACCCTGAGTACTGAGCACCCAGCACCCTGAGCACTGAGTACCCAGCACCCTGTGTACTGAGCACTGGGAACCCTGAGTACTGAGCACCCAGCACCCTGAGTACTGAGCACCCAGCACCCCAAGCACTGAGCACCGAGCACCCTGAGTACTGAGCACCCAGCACGCTGAGCACTGAGCACCCAGCACCCCGAGTACTGAGCAACCAGCACCCTGAGTACTGAGCACCCTGCACCCCGAGCACTGAGCACCCAGCACCCTGAGCACTGAGCACCAAGCACCCTGAGTACTGAGCACCAAGCACCCTGAGCACTGTCCACCCAGCACCCTGAGCACTGAGAACCCA
Source organism: Microtus oregoni (assembly GCF_018167655.1). Taxonomy (NCBI): domain Eukaryota; kingdom Metazoa; phylum Chordata; class Mammalia; order Rodentia; family Cricetidae; genus Microtus; species Microtus oregoni. Next base: position 8,228,558 of record NW_024543811.1, on the reverse strand, counting down.
GCACCCTGAGCACTGAGCACCCAGCACCCTGAGCAATGAGCACCCAGCACCCTGAGCACTGAGCACCCAGCACCCTGAGTACTGAGCACCCAACGTACTGAGCACCGAGCACCCCGAGCACTGAGCACCCAGCACCCTGAGTACTGAGCACCCAGCACCCCGAGCACTGAGCACCCAGCACCCTGAGTACTGAGCACCGAGCACCCTGAGTACTGAGCACCCAGCACCCCGAGCACTGAGCACCCAGCACCCGGAGCACTGAGCACCCAGCACTGAGCACCCAGCACCCTGAGTACTGAGCACCCAGCTCCCTGAGAACTGAGCACCGAGCACCCCGAGCACTGAGCACCGGGTACACGGAGCACTGAGCACCCAGCACCCTGAGTACTGAGCACCCAGCACCCTGAGTACTGAGCACTGAGCACCCTGAGCACTGAGTACCCAGCACCCTTAGCACTGAGCCCCCAGCATCCTGAGCACTGAGTACTGAGCACCCAGCACCCTGAGCCCTGAGCACCCAGCACCCTGAGCACTGAGCACCCAGCACGCTGGGTACTGAGCACCCAGCACCCCAAACACTGAGCACCGAGCACCCTGAGAACTGAGCACCGAGCACCTTGAGTACTGAGCACCCAGCACCATGAGTACTGAGCACCGAGTACCCAGAGTACTGAGCAACCTGAGTACTGAGCACCCAGCACCCCGAGAATGAGCACCCAGCACCATGAGTACTGAGCACCCAGCACCCTGAGCACTGAGCACCCAGCACCATGAGTACTGAGCACCAAGCACCCTGAGTACTGAGGACCCAGCACCCTGAGTACTGAGCACCCAGCACCCTGAGTTCTGAGCACCCAGCACCGTGAGCACTGAGCACACTGTGTACTGAGCAACCAGCACCCTGAGCACTGAGCACCCAGCACCCAGAGCACTGAGCACCCAGCACCCGGAGCACTGAGCACCCAGCATTGAGCACCCAGCACGCTGAGTATTGAGCACCCAGCACCCCAAACACTGAGCACCGAGCACCCTGAGAACTGAGCACCGAGCACCCTGAGTACTGAGCACCCAGCACCATTAGTACTGAGCACCGAGTACCCAGAGTACTGAGCAACCTGAGTACTGAGCACCCAGCACCCCGAGAATGAGCACCCAGCACCATGAGTACTGAGCACCGAGCACCCTGAGCACTGAGCACCCAGCACCATGAGTACTGAGCACCAAGCACGCTGAGTACTGAGCACCCAGCACCCTGAGAACTGAGAACCCAGCACCCTGACTTCTGAGCACCCAGCACCCTGAGCACTGAGCACACTGAGTACTGAGCAACCAGCACCCTGAGCACTGAGCACCCAGCACCCCGAGCACTGAGCACCCAGCACCCCGAGCACTGAGCACTGAGTACCCTGTGCACTGAGCACCGAGCACCCTGAGTACTGAGCACTTAGCACCCTGAGCACTGAGCACCCAGCACCCTGAGCACTGAGGACCCAGCACCCTGAGCACTGAGCACCCAGCACCCTGAGCACTGAGCACCCAGCACCCTGAGCACTGAGCACCCAGCACCCTGAGCACTGAGCACCCAGCACCCTGAGCACTGAGCACCCAGCAAACTGAGTACTGAGCAACCAACGTACTGAGCACCGAGCACCCCGAGCACTGAGCACCCAGCACGCTGAGTACTGAGCACCCAGCACCCCGAGCACTGAGCACCCAGCACCCTGAGTACTGAGCACCGAGCACCCTGAGTACTGAGCACCCAGCACCCCGAGCACTGAGCACCCAGCACCCGGAGCACTGAGCACCAAGCACTGAGCACCCAGCACCTTGAGTACTGAGCAGCCAGCACCCTGAGAACTGAGCACCGAGCACCCCGAGCACTGAGCACCGGGCACCCCGAGCACTGAGCACCCAGCACCCTGAGTACTGAGCACCCAGCACCCTGAGTACTGAGCACTGAGCACCCTGAGCACTGAGCACCCAGCACCCTGAGTACTGAGCACCCAGCACCCTGAGCACTGAGCACCCAGCACCCTGAGTACTGAGCACCCAGCACCCCGAGCACTGAGCACCCAGCACCCTGAGAATGAGCACCCAGCACCCCGAGTACTGAGCACCGAGCACCCTGAGCACTGAGTACCCAGCACCCTGAGTACTGAGCACCCAGCACCCTGAGCACTGAGCACCCAGCACACTGAGTACTGAGCACCCAGCACCCTGAGCACTGAGCACCCTGTGCACTGAGCACCGAGCACCCTGAGTACTGAGCACTGAGCAGCCTGAGCACTGAGCAGCCAGCACCCTGAGCACTGAGCACCCAGCACCCTGAGTACTGAGCACCAAGCACACAGAGCACTGAGCACCCAGCACCCTGAGCACTGAGAACCCAACACCCTGAGCACTGAGCACCCAGCACCCTGAGCACTGAGCACCCAGCACCCTGAGCACTGAGCACCCAGCACCCTGAGCACTGAGCACCCAGCACCCTGAGTACTGAGCACCCAACGTACTGAGCACCGAGCACCCCGAGCACTGAGCACCCAGCACCCTGAGTACAGACCACCCAGCACCCCGAGCACTGAGCACCCAACACCCTGAGTACTGAGCACCGACCACCCTGTGTACTGAGCACCCAGCACCCCGAGCACTGAGCACCCAGCACCCGGAGCACTGAGCACCCAGCACTGAGCACCCAGCACCTTGAGTACTGAGCAACCAGCACCCTGAGAACTGAGCACCGAGCACCCCGAGCACTGAGCAACCAGCACCCTGAGTAGTGAGCACCCAGCACCCTGAGTACTGAGCACTGAGCACCCTGAGCACTGAGCACCCAGCGCCATGAGCACTGAGCACCCAGCATCCTGAGCACTGAGCAACCAGCACCCTGAGTACTGAGCACCCAGCACCCTGAGTTCTGAGCACCGAGCACCGCGAGCACTGAGCACCCAGCACCCTGAGCACTGAGCACCCTGAGGACTGAGCACCCAGCACCCTGAGCACTGAGCACCCAGCACCCTGAGCACTGAGCACCCAGCACCCTGAGTACTGAGCACCCTGAGTACTGAGCACTGAGCACCAAGCACCCTGAGTACTGAGCACCTTGAGGACTGAGCACCCAGCACCCTGTGTACTGAGCACCCAGCACCCTGAGTAATGAGCACCGATCAACCTGAGCACTGAGCACCCAGCACCCCGAGCTCTGAGCACCCAGCACACTGAGTACTGAGCACCCAGCACCCTGAGCACTGAGCACCCAGCACCCTGAGTACTGAGCACCCAGCACCCTGAGTACTGAGCACCCAGCACCCTGGGCACTGAGCACCCAGCACCCTGAGTACTGAGCACCGAGCACCCTGAGTACTGAGTACCCAGTACCCTGAGTAATGAGCACCCAGCATCCTGAGCACTGAGCACCCAGGACCCTGAGCACTGAGCACCCACCACCCTGAGTACTGAGCACCCAGCACCCTGAGTACTGAACACCCAGCACCCTGAGCACTGAGCACTGAGCACCCTGAGCACTGAGTACTGAGCACTGAGCACCCTGAGCACTGAGCACCCAGCACCCCGAGTACTGAGCACTGAGCACCCTGAGTATTGAGCACCCAGCACCCTGAGCATTGAGTACCCAGCACCCTGAGTACTGAGCACTGAGAACCCTGAGTACTGAGCACCGAGCACCCTGAGTACTGAGCACCCAGCACCCCAAGCACTGAGCACCGAGCACCCTGAGTACTGAGCACCCAGCACGCTGAGCACTGAGCACACAGCACCCCGAGTACTGAGCACCCAGCACCCCGAGCGCTGAGCACCCAGCGCCCCGAGCACTGAGAACCCAGCACCCTGAGTACTGAGCCCTGAGCACCCTGAGTACTGAGCACCAAGCACCCCGAGTACTGAGCACTGAGCACCCTGAGTACTGAGCACCCAGCATGCTGAGCACTGAGCACCCAGCACCCCGAGTACTGAGCAACCAGCACCCTGAGTACTGAGCACCCTGCACCCCGAGCACTGAGCACCCAGCACCCTGAGCACTGAGCACCAAGCACCCTGAGTACTGAGCACCAAGCACCCTGAGCACTGACCACCCAGCACCCTGAGCACTGAGAACCCAGCACCCTGAGCACTGAGCACCCAGCACCCTGAGCACTGAGCACCCAACACCCTGAGCACTGAGCACCCAGCACCCTGAGTACTGAGCACCCAACGTACTGAGCACCGAGCACCCCGAGCACTGAGCACCCAGCACCCTGAGTACTGAGCACCCAGCACCCCGAGCACTGAGCACCCAGCACCCTGAGTACTGAGCACCGAGCACCCTGAGTACTGAGCACCCAGCACCCCGAGCACTGAGCACCCAGCACCCGGAGCACTGAGCACCCAGCACTGAGCACCGAGCACCCTGAGTACTGAGCACCCAGCTCCCTGAGAACTGAGCACCGAGCACCCCGAGCACTGAGCACCGGGTACACCGAGCACTGAGCACCCAGCACCCTGAGTACTGAGCACCCAGCACCCTGAGTACTGAGCACTGAGCACCCTGAGCACTGAGTACCCAGCACCCTGAGCACTGAGCCCCCAGCATCCTGAGCACTGAGTACTGAGCACCCAGCACCCTGAGCCCTGAGCACCCAGCACCCTGAGCACTGAGCACCCAGCACGCTGAGTACTGAGCACCCAGCACCCCAAACACTGAGCACCGAGCACCCTGAGAACTGAGCACCGAGCACCTTGAGTACTGAGCACCCAGCACCATGAGTACTGAGCACCGAGTACCCAGAGTACTGAGCAACCTGAGTACTGAGCACCCAGCACCCCGAGAATGAGCACCCAGCACCATGAGTACTGAGCACCCAGCACCCTGAGCACTGAGCACCCAGCACCATGAGTACTGAGCACCAAGCACCCTGAGTACTGAGGACCCAGCACCCTGAGTACTGAGCACCCAGCACCCTGAGTTCTGAGCACCCAGCACCCTGAGCACTGAGCACACTGTGTACTGAGCAACCAGCACCCTGAGCACTGAGCACCCAGCACCCAGAGCACTGAGCACCCAGCACCCGGAGCACTGAGCACCCAGCATTGAGCACCCAGCACGCTGAGTATTGAGCACCCAGCACCCCAAACACTGAGCACCGAGCACCCTGAGAACTGAGCACCAAGCACCCTGAGTACTGAGCACCCAGCACCATTAGTACTGAGCACCGAGTACCCAGAGTACTGAGCAACCTGAGTACTGAGCACCCAGCACCCCGAGAATGAGCACCCAGCACCATGAGTACTGAGCACCCAGCACCCTGAGCACTGAGCACCCAGCACCATGAGTACTGAGCACCAAGCACCCTGAGTACTGAGGACCCAGCACCCTGAGTACTGAGCACCCAGCACCCTGAGTAGTGAGCACCCAGCACCCTGAGTACTGAGCACTGAGCACCCTGAGCACTGAGCACCCAGCGCCATGAGCACTGAGCACCCAGCATCCTGAGCACTGAGCAACCAGCACCCTGAGTACTGAGCACCCAGCACCCTGAGTTCTGAGCACCGAGCACCGCGAGCACTGAGCACCCAGCACCCTGAGCACAGAGCACCCTGAGGACTGAGCACCCAGCACCCTGAGCACTGAGCACCCAGCACCCTGAGCACTGAGCACCCAGCACCCTGAGTACTGAGCACCCTGAGTACTGAGCACTGAGCACCAAGCACCCTGAGTACTGAGCACCTTGAGGACTGAGCACCCAGCACCCTGTGTACTGTGCACCCAGCAACCTGAGTACTGAGCACCGATCAACCTGAGCACTGAGCACCCAGCACCCCGAGCTCTGAGCACCCAGCACACTGAGTACTGAGCACCCAGCACCCTGAGCACTGAGCACCCAGCACCCTGAGTACTGAGCACCCAGCACCCTGAGTACTGAGCACCCAGCACCCTGGGCACTGAGCACCCAGCACCCTGAGTACTGAGCACCGAGCACCCTGAGTACTGAGTACCCAGTACCCTGAGTACTGAGCACCCAGCATCCTGAGCACTGAGCACCCAGGACCCTGAGCACTGAGCACCCACCACCCTGAGTACTGAGCACCCAGCACCCTGAGTACTGAACACCCAGCACCCTGAGCACTGAGCACTGAGCACCCTGAGCACTGAGTACTGAGCACTGAGCACCCTGAGCACTGAGCACCCAGCACCCCGAGTACTGAGCACTGAGCACCCTGAGTACTGAGCACCCAGCACCCTGAGCATTGAGTACCCAGCACCCTGAGTACTGAGCACTGAGAACCCTGAGTACTGAGCACCGAGCACCCTGAGTACTGAGCACCCAGCACCCCAAGCACTGAGCACCGAGCACCCTGAGTACTGAGCACCCAGCACGCTGAGCACTGAGCACACAGCACCCCGAGTACTGAGCACCCAGCACCCCGAGCGCTGAGCACCCAGCGCCCCGAGCACTGAGAACCCAGCACCCTGAGTACTGAGCACTGAGCACCCTGAGTACTGAGCACCAAGCACCCCGAGTACTGAGCACTGAGCACCCTGAGTACTGAGCACCCAGCATGCTGAGCACTGAGCACCCAGCACCCCGAGTACTGAGCAACCAGCACCCTGAGTACTGAGCACCCTGCACCCCGAGCACTGAGCACCCAGCACCCTGAGCACTGAGCACCAAGCACCCTGAGTACTGAGCACCAAGCACCCTGAGCACTGACCACCCAGCACCCTGAGCACTGAGAACCCAGCACCCTGAGCACTGAGCACCCAGCACCCTGAGCACTGAGCACCCAACACCCTGAGCACTGAGCACCCAGCACCCTGAGTACTGAGCACCCAATGTACTGAGCACCGAGCACCCCGAGCACTGAGCACCCAGCACCCTGAGTACTGAGCACCCAGCACCCCGAGCACTGAGCACCCAGCACCCTGAGTACTGAGCACCGAGCACCCTGAGTACTGAGCACCCAGCACCCCGAGCACTGAGCACCCAGCACCCGGAGCACTGAGCACCCAGCACTGAGCACCCAGCACCCTGAGTACTGAGCACCCAGCTCCCTGAGAACTGAGCACCGAGCACCCCGAGCACTGAGCACCGGGTACACCGAGCACTGAGCACCCAGCACCCTGAGTACTGAGCACCCAGCACCCTGAGTACTGAGCACTGAGCACCCTGAGCACTGAGTACCCAGCACCCTGAGCACTGAGCCCCCAGCATCCTGAGCACTGAGTACTGAGCACCCAGCACCCTGAGCCCTGAGCACCCAGCACCCTGAGCACTGAGCACCCAGCACGCTGAGTACTGAGCACCCAGCACCCCAAACACTGAGCACCGAGCACCCTGAGAACTGAGCACCGAGCACCTTCAGTACTGAGCACCCAGCACCATGAGTACTGAGCACCGAGTACCCAGAGTACTGAGCAACCTGAGTACTGAGCACCCAGCACCCCGAGAATGAGCACCCAGCACCATGAGTACTGAGCACCCAGCACCCTGAGCACTGAGCACCCAGCACCATGAGTACTGAGCACCTAGCACCCTGAGTACTGAGGACCCAGCACCCTGAGTACTGAGCACCCAGCACCCTGAGTTCTGAGCACCCAGCACCCTGAGCACTGAGCACACTGTGTACTGAGCAACCAGCACCCTGAGCACTGAGCACCCAGCACCCAGAGCACTGAGCACCCAGCACCCGGAGCACTGAGCACCCAGCATTGAGCACCCAGCACGCTGAGTATTGAGCACCCAGCACCCCAAACACTGAGCACCGAGCACCCTGAGAACTGAGCACCAAGCACCCTGAGTACTGAGCACCCAGCACCATTAGTACTGAGCACCGAGTACCCAGAGTACTGAGCAACCTGAGTACTGAGCACCCAGCACCCCGAGAATGAGCACCCAGCACCATGAGTACTGAGCACTGAGCACACTGAGTACTGAGCAAACAGCACCATGAGCACTGAGCACCCAGCAACCCGAGCACTGAGCACCCAGCACCCCGAGCACTGAGCACTGAGTACCCTGTGCACTGAGCACCGAGCACCCTGAGTACTGAGCACTTAGCACCCTGAGCACTGAGCACCCAGCACCCTGAGCACTGAGGACCCAGCACCCTGAGCACTGAGCACCCAGCACCCTGAGCACTGAGCACCCAGCACCCTGAGCACTGAGCACCCAGCACCCTGAGCACTGAGCACCCAGCACCCTGAGTACTGAGCACCCAACGTACTGAGCACCGAGCACCCCGAGCACTGAGCACCCAGCACCCTGAGTACTGAGCACCCAGCACCCCGAGCACTGAGCACCCAGCACCCTGAGTACTGAGCACCGAGCACCCTGAGTACTGAGCACCCAGCACCCCGAGAACTGAGCACCCAGCACCCGGAGCACTGAGCACCCAGCACTGAGCACCCAGCACCTTGAGTACTGAGCAGCCAGCACCCTGAGAACTGAGCACCGAGCACCCCGAGCACTGAGCACCGGGCACCCCGAGCACTGAGCACCCAGCACCCTGAGTACTGAGCACCCAGCACCCTGAGTACTGAGCACTGAGCACCCTGAGCACTGAGCACCCAGCACCCTGAGTACTGAGCACCCAGCACCCTGAGCACTGAGCACCCAGCACCCTGAGTACTGAGCACCCAGCACCCCGAGCACTGAGCACCCAGCACCCTGAGAATGAGCACCCAGCACCCCGAGTACTGAGCACCGAGCACCCTGAGCACTGAGTACCCAGCACCCTGAGTACTGAGCACCCAGCACCCTGAGCACTGAGCACCCAGCACACTGAGTACTGAGCACCCAGCACCCTGAGCACTGAGCACCCAGCACCCCGAACACTGAGAACCCAGCACCCCGAGCACTGAGCACTGAGCACCCTGTGCACTGAGCACCGAGCACCCTGAGTACTGAGCACTGAGCAGCCTGAGCACTGAGCAGCCAGCACCCTGAGCACTGAGCACCCAGCACCCTGAGTACTGAGCACCAAGCACACAGAGCACTGAGCACCCAGCACCCTGAGCACTGAGAACCCAACACCCTGAGCACTGAGCACCCAGCTCCCTGAGCACTGAGCACCCAGCACCCTGAGCACTGAGCACCCAGCACCCTGAGCACTGAGCACCCAGCACCCTGAGTACTGAGCACCCAACGTACTGAGCACCGAGCACCCCGAGCACTGAGCACCCAGCACCCTGAGTACAGACCACCCAGCACCCCGAGCACTGAGCACCCAGCACCCTGAGTACTGAGCACCGACCACCCTGTGTACTGAGCACCCAGCACCCCGAGCACTGAGCACCCAGCACCCGGAGCACTGAGCACCCAGCACTGAGCACCCAGCACCTTGAGGACTGAGCACCCAGCACCCTGAGAACTGAGCACAGAGCACCCCGAGCACTGAGCACCGGGCACCCCGAGCACTGAGCACCCAGAACCCTGAGTACTGAGCACCCAGCACCCTGAGTACTGAGCACTGAGCACCCTGAGCACTGAGCACCCAGCACCATGAGCACTGAGCACCCAGCATCCTGAGCACTGAGCAACCAGCACCCTGAGTACTGAGCACCCAGCACCCTGAGTTCTGAGCACCGAGCACCGCGAGCACTGAGCACCCAGCACCCTGAGCACTGAGCACCCTGAGGACTGAGCACCCAGCACCCTGAGCACTGAGCACCCAGCACCCTGAGCACTGAGCACCCAGCACCCTGAGTACTGAGCACCCTGAGTACTGAGCACTGAGCACCAAGCACCCTGTGTACTGAGCACCTTGAGGACTGAGCACCCAGCACCCTGTGTACTGAGCACCCAGCACCCTGAGTACTGAGCACCAATCAACCTGAGCACTGAGCACCCAGCACCCCGAGCTCTGAGCACCCAGCACACTGAGTACTGAGCACCCAGCACCCTGAGCACTGAGCACCCAGCACCCTGAGTACTGAGCACCCAGCACCCTGAGTACTGAGCACCCAGCACCCTGGGCACTGAGCACCCAGCACCCTGAGTACTGAGCACCGAGCACCCTGAGTACTGAGTACCCAGTACCCTGAGTACTGAGCACCCAGCATCCTGAGCACTGAGCACCCAGGACCCTGAGCACTGAGCACCCACCACCCTGAGTACTGAGCACCCAGCACCCTGAGTACTGAACACCCAGCACCCTGAGCACTGAGCACTGAGCACCCTGAGCACTGAGTACTGAGCACTGAGCACCCTGAGCACTGAGCACCCAGCACCCCGAGTACTGAGCACTGAGCACCCTGAGTACTGAGCACCAAGCACCCCAAGTACTGAGCACTGAGCACCCTGTGTACTGAGCACCCAGCACCCCAAGCACTGAGCACCGAGCACCCTGAGTACTGAGCACCCAGCACGCTGAGCACTGAGCACCCAGCACCCCGAGTACTGAGCACCCAGCAACCCGAGCGCTGAGCACCCAGCGCCCCGAGCACTGAGAACCCAGCACCCTGAGTACTGAGCACTGAGCACCCTGAGTACTGAGCACCAAGCACCCCGAGTACTGAGCACTGAGCACCCTGAGTACTGAGCACCCAGCACCCTGAGCACTGAGTACCCAGCACCCTGTGTACTGAGCACTGGGAACCCTGAGTACTGAGCACCGAGAACCCTGAGTACTGAGCACCCAGCACCCCAAGCACTGAGCACCGAGCACCCTGAGTACTGAGCACCCAGCACGCTGAGCACTGAGCACCCAGCACCCCGAGTACTGAGCAACCAGCACCCTGAGTACTGAGCACCCTGCACCCCGAGCACTGAGCACCCAGCACCCTGAGCACTGAGCACCAAGCACCCTGAGTACTGAGCACCAAGGACCCTGAGCACTGACCACCCAGCACCCTGAGCACTGAGAACCCAGCACCCTGAGCACTGAGCACCCAGCACCCTGAGCACTGAGCACCCAGCACCCTGAGCACTGAGCACCCAGCACCCTGAGTACTGAGCACCCAACGTACTGAGCACCGAGCACCCCGAGCACTGAGCACCCAGCACCCTGAGTACTGAGCACCCAGCACCCCGAGCACTGAGCACCCAGCACCCTGAGTACTGAGCACCGAGCACCCTGAGTACTGAGCACCCAGCACCCCGAGCACTGAGCACCCAGCACCCGGAGCACTGAGCACCCAGCACTGAGCACCCAGCACCCTGAGTACTGAGCACCCAGCTCCCTGAGAACTGAGCACCGAGCACCCCGAGCACTGAGCACCGTGTACACCGAGCACTGAGCACCCAGCACCCTGAGTACTGAGCACCCAGCACCCTGAGTACTGAGCACTGAGCACCCTGAGCACTGAGTACCCAGCACCCTGAGCACTGAGCCCCCAGCATCCTGAGCACTGAGTACTGAGCACCCAGCACCCTGAGCCCTGAGCACCCAGCACCCTGAGCACTGAGCACCCAGCACGCTGAGTACTGAGCACCCAGCACCCCAAACACTGAGCACCGAGCACCCTGAGAACTGAGCACCGAGCACCTTGAGTACTGAGCACCCAGCACCATGAGTACTGACCACCGAGTACCCAGAGTACTGAGCAACCTGAGTACTGAGCACCCAGCACCCCGAGAATGAGCACCCAGCACCATGAGTACTGAGCACCCAGCACCCTGAGCACTGAGCACCCAGCACCATGAGTACTGAGCACCAAGCACCCTGAGTACTGAGGACCCAGCACCCTGAGTACTGAGCACCCAGCACCCTGAGTTCTGAGCACCCAGCACCCTGAGCACTGAGCACACTGTGTACTGAGCAAACAGCACCCTGAGCACTGAGCACCCAGCACCCAGAGCACTGAGCAACCAGCACCCGGAGCACTGAGCACCCAGCATTGAGCACCCAGCACGCTGAGTATTGAGCACCCAGCACCCCAAACACTGAGCACCGAGCACCCTGAGAACTGAGCACCGAGCACCCTGAGTACTGAGCACCCAGCACCATTAGTACTGAGCACCGAGTACCCAGAGTACTGAGCAACCTGAGTACTGAGCACCCAGCACCCCGAGAATGAGCACCCAGCACCATGAGTACTGAGCACCGAGCACCCTGAGCACTGAGCACCCAGCACCATGAGTACTGAGCACCAAGCACCCTGAGTACTGAGCACCCAGCACCCTGAGAACTGAGCACCCAGCACCCTGACTTCTGAGCACCCAGCACCCTGAGCACTGAGCACACTGAGTACTGAGCAAACAGCACCATGAGCACTGAGCACCCAGCACCCCGAGCACTGAGCACCCAGCACGCCGAGCACTGAGCACTGAGTACCCTGTGCACTGAGCACCGAGCACCCTGAGTACTGAGCACTTAGCACCCTGAGCACTGAGCACCGAGCACCCTGAGCACTGAGGACCCAGCACCCTGAGCACTGAGCACCCAGCACCCTGAGCACTGAGCACCCAGCACCCTGAGCACTGAGCACCCAGCACCCTGAGCACTGAGCACCCAGCACCCTGAGTACTGAGCACCCAACGTACTGAGCACCGAGCACCCCGAGCACTGAGCACCCAGCACCCTGAGTACTGAGCACCCAGCACCCCGAGCACTGAGCACCCAGCACCCTGAGTACTGAGCACCGAGCACCCTGAGTACTGAGCACCCAGCACCCCGAGCACTGAGCACCCAGCACCCGGAGCACTGAGCACCCAGCACTGAGCACCCAGCACCTTGAGTACTGAGCAGCCAGCACCCTGAGAACTGAGCACCGAGCACCCCGAGCACTGAGCACCGGGCACCCCGAGCACTGAGCACCCAGCACCCTGAGTACTGAGCTCCCAGCACCCTGAGTACTGAGCACTGAGCACCCTGAGCACTGAGCACCCAGCACCTGAGTACTGAGCACCCAGCACCCTGAGCACTGAGCACCCAGCACCCTGAGTACTGAGCACCCAGCACCCCGAGCACTGAGCCCCCAGCACCCTGAGAATGAGCACCCAGCACCCCGAGTACTGAGCACCGAGCACCCTGAGCACTGAGTACCCAGCACCCTGAGTACTGAGCACCCAGCACCCTGAGCACTGAGCACTGAGCACACTGAGTACTGAGCACCCAGCACCCTGAGCACTGAGCACCCAGCACCCCGAACACTGAGCACCCAGCACCCCGAGCACTGAGCACTGAGCACCCTGTGCACTGAGCACCGAGCACCCTGAGTACTGAGCACTGAGCAGCCTGAGCACTGAGCAGCCAGCACCCTGAGCACTGAGCACCCAGCACCCTGAGTACTGAGCACCAAGCACACAGAGCACTGAGCACGCAGCACCCTGAGCACTGAGAACCCAACACCCTGAGCACTGAGCACCCAGCACCCTGAGCACTGAGCACCCAGCACCCTGAGCACTGAGCACCCAGCACCCTGAGCACTGTGCACCCAGCACCCTGAGTACTGAGCACCCAACGTACTGAGCACCGAGCACCCCGAGCACTGAGCACCCAGCACCCTGAGTACAGACCACCCAGCACCCCGAGCACTGAGCACCCAGCACCCTGAGTACTGAGCACCGACCACCATGTGTACTGAGCACCCAGCACCCCGAGCACTGAGCACCCAGCACCCGGAGCACTGAGCACCCAGCACTGAGCACCCAGCACCTTGAGTACTGAGCACCCAGCACCCTGAGAACTGAGCACCGAGCACCCCGAGCACTGAGCACCGGGCACCCCGAGCACTGAGCACCCAGCACCCTGAGTACTGAGCACCCAGCACCCTGAGTACTGAGCACTGAGCACCCTGAGCACTGAGCACCCAGCACCATGAGCACTGAGCACCCAGCACCATGAGTACTGAGCACCAAGCACCCTGAGTACTGAGCACCCAGCACCCTGAGAACTGAGCACCCAGCACCCTGACTTCTGAGCACCCAGCACCCTGAGCACTGAGCACACTGAGTACTGAGCAAACAGCACCATGAGCACTGAGCACCCAGCACCCCGAGCACTGAGCACCCAGCACGCCGAGCACTGAGCACTGAGTACCCTGTGCACTGAGCACCGAGCACCCTGAGTACTGAGCACTTAGCACCCTGAGCACTGAGCACCGAGCACCCTGAGCACTGAGGACCCAGCACCCTGAGCACTGAGCACCCAGCACCCTGAGCACTGAGCACCCAGCACCCTGAGCACTGAGCACCCAGCACCCTGAGCACTGAGCACCCAGCACCCTGAGTACTGAGCACCCAACGTACTGAGCACCGAGCACCCCGAGCACTGAGCACCCAGCACCCTGAGTACTGAGCACCCAGCACCCCGAGCACTGAGCACCCAGCACCCTGAGTACTGAGCACCGAGCACCCTGAGTACTGAGCACCCAGCACCCCGAGCACTGAGCACCCAGCACCCGGAGCACTGAGCACCCAGCACTGAGCACCCAGCACCTTGAGTACTGAGCAGCCAGCACCCTGAGAACTGAGCACCGAGCACCCCGAGCACTGAGCACCGGGCACCCCGAGCACTGAGCACCCAGCACCCTGAGTACTGAGCTCCCAGCACCCTGAGTACTGAGCACTGAGCACCCTGAGCACTGAGCACCCAGCACCTGAGTACTGAGCACCCAGCACCCTGAGCACTGAGCACCCAGCACCCTGAGTACTGAGCACCCAGCACCCCGAGCACTGAGCCCCCAGCACCCTGAGAATGAGCACCCAGCACCCCGAGTACTGAGCACCGAGCACCCTGAGCACTGAGTACCCAGCACCCTGAGTACTGAGCACCCAGCACCCTGAGCACTGAGCACCGAGCACACTGAGTACTGAGCACCCAGCACCCTGAGCACTGAGCACCCAGCACCCCGAACACTGAGCACCCAGCACCCCGAGCACTGAGCACTGAGCACCCTGTGCACTGAGCACCGAGCACCCTGAGTACTGAGCACTGAGCAGCCTGAGCACTGAGCAGCCAGCACCCTGAGCACTGAGCACCCAGCACCCTGAGTACTGAGCACCAAGCACACAGAGCACTGAGCACGCAGCACCCTGAGCACTGAGAACCCAACACCCTGAGCACTGAGCACCCAGCACCCTGAGCACTGAGCACCCAGCACCCTGAGCACTGAGCACCCAGCACCCTGAGCACTGTGCACCCAGCACCCTGAGTACTGAGCACCCAACGTACTGAGCACCGAGCACCCCGAGCACTGAGCACCCAGCACCCTGAGTACAGACCACCCAGCACCCCGAGCACTGAGCACCCAGCACCCTGAGTACTGAGCACCGACCACCATGTGTACTGAGCACCCAGCACCCCGAGCACTGAGCACCCAGCACCCGGAGCACTGAGCACCCAGCACTGAGCACCCAGCACCTTGAGTACTGAGCACCCAGCACCCTGAGAACTGAGCACCGAGCACCCCGAGCACTGAGCACCGGGCACCCCGAGCACTGAGCACCCAGCACCCTGAGTACTGAGCACCCAGCACCCTGAGTACTGAGCACTGAGCACCCTGAGCACTGAGCACCCAGCACCATGAGCACTGAGCACCCAGCATCCTGAGCACTGAGCAACCAGCACCCTGAGTACTGAGCACCCAGCACCCTGAGTTCTGAGCACCGAGCACCGCGAGCACTAAGCACCCAGCACCCTGAGCACTGAGCACCCTGAGGACTGAGCACCCAGCAACCTGAGCACTGAGCACCCAGCACCCTGAGCACTGAGCACCCAGCACCCTGAGTACTGAGCACCCTGAGTACTGAGCACTGAGCACCAAGCACCCTGAGTACTGAGCACCTTGAGGACTGAGCACCCAGCACCCTGTGTACTGAGCACCCAGCACCCAGAGTACTGAGCACCGATCAACCTGAGCACTGAGCACCCAGCACCCCGAGCTCTGAGCACCCAGCACCCTGAGTACTGAGCACCCTGCACCCTGAGCACTGAGCACCCAGCACCCTGAGTACTGAGCACCCAGCACCCTGAGTACTGAGCACCCAGCACCCTGGGCACTGAGCACCCAGCACCCTGAGTACTGAGCACCGAGCACCCTGAGTACTGAGTACCCAGTACCCTGAGTACTGAGCACCCAGCATCCTGAGCACTGAGCACCCAGGACCCTGAGCACTGAGCACCTACCACCCTGAGTACTGAGCACCCAGCACCCTGAGTACTGAACACCCAGCACCCTGAGCACTGAGCACTGAGCACCCTGAGCACTGAGTACTGAGCACTGAGCACCCTGAGCACTGAGCACCCAGCACCCCGAGTACTGAGCACTGAGCACCCTGAGTACTGAGCACCAAGCACCCCGAGTACTGAGCACTGAGCACCCTGAGTACTGAGCACCCAGCACCCTGAGCATTGAGTACCCAGCACCCTGAGTACTGAGCACTGAGAACCCTGAGTACTGAGCAGCGAGCACCCTGAGTACTGAGCACCCAGCACCCCAAGCACTGAGCACCGAGCACCCTGAGTACTGAGCACCCAGCACGCTGAGCACTGAGCACCCAGCACCCCGAGTACTGAGCACCCAGCACCCCGAGCGCTGAGCACCCAGCGCCCCGAGCACTGAGAACCCAGCACCCTGAGTACTGAGCACTGAGCACCCTGAGTACTGAGCACCAAGCACCCCGAGTACTGAGCACTGAGCACCCTGAGTACTGAGCACCCAGCACCCTGAGCACTGAGTACCCAGCACCCTGTGTACTGAGCACTGGGAACCCTGAGTACTGAGCACCGAGCACCCTGAGTACTGAGCACCCAGCACCCCAAGCACTGAGCACCGAGCACCCTGAGTACTGAGCACCCAGCACGCTGAGCACTGAGCACCCAGCACCCCGAGTACTGAGCAACCAGCACCCTGAGTACTGAGCACCCTGCACACCGAGCACTGAGCACCCAGCACCCTGAGCACTGAGCACCAAGCACCCTGAGTACTGAGCACCAAGCACCCTGAGCACTGTCCACCCAGCACCCTGAGCACTGAGAACCCAGCACCCTGAGCACTGAGCACCCAGCACCCTGAGCACTGAGCACCCAGCACCCTGAGCACTGAGCACCCAGCACCCTGAGTATTGAGCACCCAACGTACTGAGCACCGAGCACCCCGAGCACTGAGCACCCAGCACCCTGAGTACTGAGCACCCAGCACCCCGAGCACTGAGCACCCAGCACCCTGAGTACTGAGCACCGAGCAGCCTGAGTACTGAGCACCCAGCACCACGAGCACTGAGCACCCAGCACCCGGAGCACTGAGCACCCAGCACTGAGCACCCAGCACCCTGAGTACTGAGCACCCAGCTCCCTGAGAACTGAGCACCGAGCACCCCGAGCACTGAGCACCGGGTACACCGAGCACTGAGCACCCAGCACCCTGAGTACTGAGCACCCAGCACCCTGAGTACTGAGCACTGAGCACCCTGAGCACTGAGTACCCAGCACCCTGAGCACTGAGCCCCCAGCATCCTGAGCACTGAGTACTGAGCACCCAGCACCCTGAGCCCTGAGCACCCAGCACCCTGAGCACTGAGCACCCAGCACGCTGAGTACTGAGCACCCAGCACCCCAAACACTGAGCACCGAGCACCCTGAGAACTGAGCACCGAGCACCTTGAGTACTGAGCACCCAGCACCATGAGTACTGAGCACCGAGTACCCAGAGTACTGAGCAACCTGAGTACTGAGCACCCAGCACCCCGAGAATGAGCACCCAGCACCATGAGTACTGAGCACCCAGCACCCTGAGCACTGAGCACCCAGCACCATGAGTACTGAGCACCAAGCACCGTGAGTACTGAGGACCCAGCACCCTGAGTACTGAGCACACAGCACCCTGAGTTCTGAGCACCCAGCACCCTGAGCACTGAGCACACTGTGTACTGAGCAACCAGCACCCTGAGCACTGAGCACCCAGCACCCAGAGCACTGAGCACCCAGCACCCGGAGCACTGAGCACCCAGCATTGAGCACCCAGCACGCTGAGTATTGAGCACCCAGCACCCCAAACACTGAGCACCGAGCACCCCGAGCACTGAGCACTGAGTACCCTGTGCACTGAGCACCGAGCACCCTGAGTACTGAGCACTTAGCACCCTGAGCACTGAGCACCCAGCACCCTGAGCACTGAGGACCCAGCACCCTGAGCACTGAGCACCCAGCACCCCGAGCACTGAGCACTGAGCACCCTGTGCTCTGAGCACCGAGCACCCTGAGTACTGAGCACTGAGCACCCTGAGCACTGAGCACCCAGCACCCAGAGCACTGAGCACCCAGCACCCTGAGCACTGAGAACCCAGCACCCTGAGCACTGAGCACCCAGCACCCTGAGCACTGAGCACCCAGCACGCTGAGCACTGAGCACCCAGCACCCTGAGCACTGAGCACCCAGCACCCTGAGTACTGAGCACCCAACGTACTGAGCACCGAGCACCCCGAGCACTGAGCACCCAGCACCCTGAGTACTGAGCACCCAGCACCCCGAGCACTGAGCACCCAGCACCCTGAGTACTGAGCACCGAGCACCCTGAGTACTGAGCACCCAGCACCCCGAGCACTGAGCACCCAGCACCCGGAGCACTGAGCACCCAGCACTGAGCACCCAGCACCTTGAGTACTGAGCAGCCAGCACCCTGAGAACTGAGCACCGAGCACCCCGAGCACTGAGCACCGGGCACCCCGAGCACTGAGCACCCAGCACCCTGAGTACTGAGCACCCAGCACCCTGAGTACTGAGCACTGAGCACCCTGAGCACTGAGCACCCAGCTCCCTGAGCACTGAGCACCCAGCACCCTGAGTACTGATCACCGAGCACCCCGAGCACTGAGCACCCAGCACCCTGAGAATGAGCACCCAGCACCCCGAGCACTGAGCACCCAGCACCCTGAGTACTGAGCACCCAGCACCCCGAGCACTGAGCACCCAGCACCCTGAGAATGAGCACCCAGCACCCCGAGTACTGAGCACCGAGCACCCTGAGCACTGAGTACCCAGCACCCTGAGTACTGAGCACCCAGCACCCTGAGCACTGAGCACCCAGCACACTGAGTACTGAGCACCCAGCACCCTGAGCACTGAGCACCCAGCACCCCGAACACTGAGCACCCAGCACCCCGAGCACTGAGCACTGATCACCCTGTGCACTGAGCACCGAGCACCCTGAGTACTGAGCACTGAGCACCCTGAGCACTGAGCACCCAGCACCCTGAGCACTGAGCACCCAGCACCCTGAGTACTGAGCACCAAGCACCCAGAGCACTGAGCACCCAGCACCCTGAGCACTGAGAACCCAACACCCTGAGCACTGAGCACCCAGCACCCTGAGCACTGAGCACCCAGCACCCTGAGCACTGAGCACCCAGCACCCTGAGCACTGAGCACCCAGCACCCTGAGTACTGAGCACCCAACGTACTGAGCACCGAGCACCCCGAGCACTGAGCACCCAGCACCCTGAGTACAGACCACCCAGCACCCCGAGCACTGAGCACCCAGCACCCTGAGTACTGAGCACAGACCACCCTGTGTACTGAGCACCCAGCACCCCGAGCACTGAGCACCCAGCACCCGGAGCACTGAGCACCCAGCACTGAGCACCCAGCACCTTGAGTACTGAGCACCCAGCACCCTGAGAACTGAGCACCGAGCACCCCGAGCACTGAGCACCGGGCACCCCGAGCACTGAGCACCCAGCACCCTGAGTACTGAGCACCCAGCACCCTGAGTACTGAGCACTGAGCACCCTGAGCACTGAGCACCCAGCACCATGAGCACTGAGCACCCAGCATCCTGAGCACTGAGTACTGAGCACCCAGCACCCTGAGCACTGAGCACCCAACACCCTGAGCACTGAGCACCCAGCACCCCAAACACTGAGCACCCTGAGAACTGAGCACCGAGCACCCTGAGAACTGAGCACCGAACACCCTGAGTACTGAGCACCCAGCACCATGAGTAATGAGCACCGAGTACCCAGAGTACTGAGCAACCTGAGTACTGAGCACCCAGCACCCTGAGAATGAGCACCCAGCACCATGAGTACTGAGAACCGAGCACCCTGAGCACTGAGCACCCAGCACCATGAGTACTGAGCACCAAGAACCCTGAGTACTGAGCACCCAGCACCCTGAGTACTGAGCACCCAGCACCCTGAGTTCTGAGCACCCAGCACCCTGAGCACTGAGCACACTGAGTACTGAGCAACCAGCACCCTGAGCACTGAGCACCCAGCACCCTGAGTACTGAGCACCCAGCACCCTGAGCACTGAGCACCCAGCACCCTGAGAATGAGCACCTAGCGCCCCGAGCATTGAGCACCCAGCACCCCGAGCACTGAGCACTGAGCACCCTGAGCACTGAGCACCCAGCACCATGAGTACTGAGCACTGAGCACCCTGAGTACTGAGCACCCAGCACCCCGAGTACTGAGCACCCAGCACCCCGAGCACTGAGCACCTAGCGCCCCGAGCATTGAGCACCCAGCACCCGAGCACTGAGCACTGAGCACCCTGAGCACTGAGCACCCAGCACCATGAGTACTGAGCACTGAGCACCCTGAGTACTGAGCACCAAGCACCCCGAGTACTGAGCACTGAGCACCCTGAGTACTGAGCACCCTGAGTACTGAGCACTGAGCACCAAGCACCCTGTGTACTGAGCACCTTGAGGACTGAGCACCCAGCACCCTGTGTACTGAGCACCCAGCACCCTGAGTACTGAGCACCAATCAACCTGAGCACTGAGCACCCAGCACCCCGAGCTCTGAGCACCCAGCACACTGAGTACTGAGCACCCAGCACCCTGAGCACTGAGCACCCAGCACCCTGAGTACTGAGCACCCAGCACCCTGAGTACTGAGCACCCAGCACCCTGGGCACTGAGCACCCAGCACCCTGAGTACTGAGCACCGACCACCCTGAGTACTGAGTTCCCAGTACCCTGAGTACTGAGCACCCAGCATCCTGAGCACTGAGCACCCAGGACCCTGAGCACTGAGCACCCACCACCCTGAGTACTGAGCACCCAGCACCCTGAGTACTGAACACCCAGCACCCTGAGCACTGAGCACTGAGCACCCTGAGCACTGAGTACTGAGCACTGAGCACCCTGAGCACTGAGCACCCAGCACCCCGAGTACTGAGCACTGAGCACCCTGAGTACTGAGCACCAAGCACCCCAAGTACTGAGCACTGAGCACCCTGAGTACTGAGCACCCAGCACCCTGAGCATTGAGTACCCAGCACCCTGAGTACTGAGCACTGAGAACCCTGAGTACTGAGGACCGAGCACCCTGAGTACTGAGCACCCAGCACCCCAAGCACTGAGCACCGAGCACCCTGAGTACTGAGCACCCAGCACGCTGAGCACTGAGCACCCAGCACCCCGAGTACTGAGCACCCAGCAACCCGAGCGCTGAGCACCCAGCGCCCCGAGCACTGAGAACCCAGCACCCTGAGTACTGAGCACTGAGCACCCTGAGTACTGAGCACCAAGCACCCCGAGTACTGAGCACTGAGCACCCTGAGTACTGAGCACCCAGCACCCTGAGCACTGAGTACCCAGCACCCTGTGTACTGAGCACTGGGAACCCTGAGTACTGAGCACCGAGAACCCTGAGTACTGAGCACCCAGCACCCCAAGCACTGAGCACCGAGCACCCTGAGTACTGAGCACCCAGCACGCTGAGCACTGAGCACCCAGCACCCCGAGTACTGAGCAACCAGCACCCTGAGTACTGAGCACCCTGCACCCCGAGCACTGAGCACCCAGCCCCCTGAGCACTGAGCACCAACACCCTGAGTACTGAGCACCAAGGACCCTGAGCACTGACCACCCAGCACCCTGAGCACTGAGAACCCAGCACCCTGAGCACTGAGCACCCAGCACCCTGAGCACTGAGCACCCAGCACCCTGAGCACTGAGCACCCAACACCCTGAGTACTGAGCACCCAACGTACTGAGCACCGAGCACCCCGAGCACTGAGCACCCAGCACCCTGAGTACTGAGCACCCAGCAAGCCGAGCACTGAGCACCCAGCACCCTGAGTACTGAGCACCGAGCACCCTGAGTACTGAGCACCCAGCACCCCGAGCACTGAGCACCCAGCACCCGGAGCACTGAGCACCCAGCACTGAGCACCCAGCACCCTGAGTACTGAGCACCCAGCTCCCTGAGAACTGAGCACCGAGCACCCCGAGCACTGAGCACCGTGTACACCGAGCACTGAGCACCCAGCACCCTGAGTACTGAGCACCCAGCACCCTGAGTACTGAGCACTGAGCACCCTGAGCACTGAGTACCCAGCACCCTGAGCACTGAGCCCCCAGCATCCTGAGCACTGAGTACTGAGCACCCAGCACCCTGAGCCCTGAGCACCCAGCACCCTGAGCACTGAGCACCCAGCACGCTGAGTACTGAGCACCCAGCACCCCAAACACTGAGCACCGAGCACCCTGAGAACTGAGCACCGAGCACCTTGAGTACTGAGCACCCAGCACCATGAGTACTGACCACCGAGTACCCAGAGTACTGAGCAACCTGAGTACTGAGCACCCAGCACCCCGAGAATGAGCACCCAGCACCATGAGTACTGAGCACCCAGCACCCTGAGCACTGAGCACCCAGCACCATGAGTACTGAGCACCAAGCACCCTGAGTACTGAGGACCCAGCACCCTGAGTACTGAGCACCCAGCACCCTGAGTTCTGAGCACCCAGCACCCTGAGCACTGAGCACACTGTGTACTGAGCAAACAGCACCCTGAGCACTGAGCACCCAGCACCCAGAGCACTGAGCAACCAGCACCCGGAGCACTGAGCACCCAGCATTGAGCACCCAGCACGCTGAGTATTGAGCACCCAGCACCCCAAACACTGAGCACCGAGCACCCTGAGAACTGAGCACCGAGCACCCTGAGTACTGAGCACCCAGCACCATTAGTACTGAGCACCGAGTACCCAGAGTACTGAGCAACCTGAGTACTGAGCACCCAGCACCCCGAGAATGAGCACCCAGCACCATGAGTACTGAGCACCGAGCACCCTGAGCACTGAGCACCCAGCACCATGTGTACTGAGCACCAAGCACCCTGAGTACTGAGCACCCAGCACCCTGAGAACTGAGCACCCAGCACCCTGACTTCTGAGCACCCAGCACCCTGAGCACTGAGCACACTGAGTACTGAGCAAACAGCACCATGAGCACTGAGCACCCAGCACCCCGAGCACTGAGCACCCAGCACGCCGAGCACTGAGCACTGAGTACCCTGTGCACTGAGCACCGAGCACCCTGAGTACTGAGCACTTAGCACCCTGAGCACTGAGCACCGAGCACCCTGAGCACTGAGGACCCAGCACCCTGAGCACTGAGCACCCAGCACCCTGAGCACTGAGCACCCAGCACCCTGAGCACTGAGCACCCAGCACCCTGAGCACTGAGCACCCAGCACCCTGAGTATTGAGCACCCAACGTACTGAGCACCGAGCACCCCGAGCACTGAGCACCCAGCACCCTGAGTACTGAGCACCCAGCACCCCGAGCACTGAGCACCCAGCACCCTGAGTACTGAGCACCGAGCACCCTGAGTACTGAGCACCCAGCACCCCGAGCACTGAGCACCCAGCACCCGGAGCACTGAGCACCCAGCACTGAGCACCCAGCACCTTGAGTACTGAGCAGCCAGCACCCTGAGAACTGAGCACCGAGCACCCCGAGCACTGAGCACCGGGCACCCCGAGCACTGAGCACCCAGCACCCTGAGTACTGAGCTCCCAGCACCCTGAGTACTGAGCACTGAGCACCCTGAGCACTGAGCACCCAGCACCTGAGTACTGAGCACCCAGCACCCTGAGCACTGAGCACCCAGCACCCTGAGTACTGAGCACCCAGCACCCCGAGCACTGAGCCCCCAGCACCCTGAGAATGAGCACCCAGCACCGCGAGTACTGAGCACCGAGCACCCTGAGCACTGAGTACCCAGCACCCTGAGTACTGAGCACCCAGCACCCTGAGCACTGAGCACCGAGCACACTGAGTACTGAGCACCCAGCACCCTGAGCACTGAGCACCCAGCACCCCGAACACTGAGCACCCAGCACCCCGAGCACTGAGCACTGAGCACCCTGTGCACTGAGCACCGAGCACCCTGAGTACTGAGCACTGAGCAGCCTGAGCACTGAGCAGCCAGCACCCTGAGCACTGAGCACCCAGCACCCTGAGTACTGAGCACCAAGCACACAGAGCACTGAGCACGCAGCACCCTGAGCACTGAGAACCCAACACCCTGAGCACTGAGCACCCAGCACCCTGAGCACTGAGCACCCAGCACCCTGAGCACTGAGCACCCAGCACCCTGAGCACTGTGCACCCAGCACCCTGAGTACTGAGCACCCAACGTACTGAGCACCGAGCACCCCGAGCACTGAGCACCCAGCACCCTGAGTACAGACCACCCAGCACCCCGAGCACTGAGCACCCAGCACCCTGAGTACTGAGCACCGACCACCATGTGTACTGAGCACCCAGCACCCCGAGCACTGAGCACCCAGCACCCGGAGCACTGAGCACCCAGCACTGAGCACCCAGCACCTTGAGTACTGAGCACCCAGCACCCTGAGAACTGAGCACCGAGCACCCCGAGCACTGAGCACCGGGCACCCCGAGCACTGAGCACCCAGCACCCTGAGTACTGAGCACCCAGCACCCTGAGTACTGAGCACTGAGCACCCTGAGCACTGAGCACCCAGCACCATGAGCACTGAGCACCCAGCACCATGAGTACTGAGCACCAAGCACCCTGAGTACTGAGCACCCAGCACCCTGAGAACTGAGCACCCAGCACCCTGACTTCTGAGCACCCAGCACCCTGAGCACTGAGCACACTGAGTACTGAGCAAACAGCACCATGAGCACTGAGCACCCAGCACCCCGAGCACTGAGCACCCAGCACGCCGAGCACTGAGCACTGAGTACCCTGTGCACTGAGCACCGAGCACCCTGAGTACTGAGCACTTAGCACCCTGAGCACTGAGCACCGAGCACCCTGAGCACTGAGGACCCAGCACCCTGAGCACTGAGCACCCAGCACCCTGAGCACTGAGCACCCAGCACCCTGAGCACTGAGCACCCAGCACCCTGAGCACTGAGCACCCAGCACCCTGAGTACTGAGCACCCAACGTACTGAGCACCGAGCACCCCGAGCACTGAGCACCCAGCACCCTGAGTACTGAGCACCCAGCACCCCGAGCACTGAGCACCCAGCACCCTGAGTACTGAGCACCGAGCACCCTGAGTACTGAGCACCCAGCACCCCGAGCACTGAGCACCCAGCACCCGGAGCACTGAGCACCCAGCACTGAGCACCCAGCACCTTGAGTACTGAGCAGCCAGCACCCTGAGAACTGAGCACCGAGCACCCCGAGCACTGAGCACCGGGCACCCCGAGCACTGAGCACCCAGCACCCTGAGTACTGAGCTCCCAGCACCCTGAGTACTGAGCACTGAGCACCCTGAGCACTGAGCACCCAGCACCTGAGTCCTGAGCACCCAGCACCCTGAGCACTGAGCACCCAGCACCCTGAGTACTGAGCACCCAGCACCCCGAGCACTGAGCCCCCAGCACCCTGAGAATGAGCACCCAGCACCCCGAGTACTGAGCACCGAGCACCCTGAGCACTGAGTACCCAGCACCCTGAGTACTGAGCACCCAGCACCCTGAGCACTGAGCACCGAGCACACTGAGTACTGAGCACCCAGCACCCTGAGCACTGAGCACCCAGCACCCCGAACACTGAGCACCCAGCACCCCGAGCACTGAGCACTGAGCACCCTGTGCACTGAGCACCGAGCACCCTGAGTACTGAGCACTGAGCAGCCTGAGCACTGAGCAGCCAGCACCCTGAGCACTGAGCACCCAGCACCCTGAGTACTGAGCACCAAGCACACAGAGCACTGAGCACGCAGCACCCTGAGCACTGAGAACCCAACACCCTGAGCACTGAGCACCCAGCACCCTGAGCACTGAGCACCCAGCACCCTGAGCACTGAGCACCCAGCACCCTGAGCACTGTGCACCCAGCACCCTGAGTACTGAGCACCCAACGTACTGAGCACCGAGCACCCCGAGCACTGAGCACCCAGCACCCTGAGTACAGACCACCCAGCACCCCGAGCACTGAGCACCCAGCACCCTGAGTACTGAGCACCGACCACCATGTGTACTGAGCACCCAGCACCCCGAGCACTGAGCACCCAGCACCCGGAGCACTGAGCACCCAGCACTGAGCACCCAGCACCTTGAGTACTGAGCACCCAGCACCCTGAGAACTGAGCACCGAGCACCCCGAGCACTGAGCACCGGGCACCCCGAGCACTGAGCACCCAGCACCCTGAGTACTGAGCACCCAGCACCCTGAGTACTGAGCACTGAGCACCCTGAGCACTGAGCACCCAGCACCATGAGCACTGAGCACCCAGCATCCTGAGCACTGAGCAACCAGCACCCTGAGTACTGAGCACCCAGCACCCTGAGTTCTGAGCACCGAGCACCGCGAGCACTAAGCACCCAGCACCCTGAGCACTGAGCACCCTGAGGACTGAGCACCCAGCACCCTGAGCACTGAGCACCCAGCACCCTGAGCACTGAGCACCCAGCACCCTGAGTACTGAGCACCCTGAGTACTGAGCACTGAGCACCAAGCACCCTGAGTACTGAGCACCTTGAGGACTGAGCACCCAGCACCCTGTGTACTGAGCACCCAGCACCCAGAGTACTGAGCACCGATCAACCTGAGCACTGAGCACCCAGCACCCCGAGCTCTGAGCACCCAGCACCCTGAGTACTGAGCACCCAGCACCCTGAGCACTGAGCACCCAGCACCCTGAGTACTGAGCACCCAGCAGCCTGAGTACTGAGCACCCAGCACCCTGGGCACTGAGCACCCAGCACCCTGAGTACTGAGCACCGAGCACCCTGAGTACTGTGTACCCAGTACCCTGAGTACTGAGCACCCAGCATCCTGAGCACTGAGCACCCAGGACCCTGAGCACTGAGCACCCACCACCCTGAGTACTGAGCACCCAGCACCCTGAGTACTGAACACCCAGCACCCTGAGCACTGAGCACTGAGCACCCTGAGCACTGAGTACTGAGCACTGAGCACCCTGAGCACTGAGCACCCAGCACCCCGAGTACTGAGCACTGAGCACCCTGAGTACTGAGCACCAAGCACCCCGAGTACTGAGCACTGAGCACCCTGAGTACTGAGCACCCAGCACCCTGAGCATTGAGTACCCAGCACCCTGAGTACTGAGCACTGAGAACCCTGAGTACTGAGCAGCGAGCACCCTGAGTACTGAGCACCCAGCACCCCAAGCACTGAGCACCGAGCACCCTGAGTACTGAGCACCCAGCACGCTGAGCACTGAGCACCCAGCACCCTGAGTACTGAGCACCCAGCACCCCGAGCGCTGAGCACCCAGCGCCCCGAGCACTGAGAACCCAGCACCCTGAGTACTGAGCACTGAGCACCCTGAGTACTGAGCACCAAGCACCCCGAGTACTGAGCACTGAGCACCCTGAGTACTGAGCACCCAGCACCCTGAGCACTGAGTACCCAGCACCCTGTGTACTGAGCACTGGGAACCCTGAGTACTGAGCACCGAGCACCCTGAGTACTGAGCACCCAGCACCCCAAGCACTGAGCACCGAGCACCCTGAGTACTGAGCACCCAGCACGCTGAGCACTGAGCACCCAGCACCCCGAGTACTGAGCAACCAGCACCCTGAGTACTGAGCACCCTGCACACCGAGCACTGAGCACCCAGCACCCTGAGCACTGAGCACCAAGCACCCTGAGTACTGAGCACCAAGCACCCTGAGCACTGTCCACCCAGCACCCTGAGCACTGAGAACCCAGCACCCTGAGCACTGAGCACCCAGCACCCTGAGCACTGAGCACCCAGCACCCTGAGCACTGAGCACCCAGCACCCTGAGTATTGAGCACCCAACGTACTGAGCACCGAGCACCCCGAGCACTGAGCACCCAGCACCCTGAGTACTGAGCACCCAGCACCCCGAGCACTGAGCACCCAGCACCCTGAGTACTGAGCACCGAGCAGCCTGAGTACTGAGCACCCAGCACCACGAGCACTGAGCACCCAGCACCCGGAGCACTGAGCACCCAGCACTGAGCACCCAGCACCCTGAGTACTGAGCACCCAGCTCCCTGAGAACTGAGCACCGAGCACCCCGAGCACTGAGCACCGGGTACACCGAGCACTGAGCACCCAGCACCCTGAGTACTGAGCACCCAGCACCCTGAGTACTGAGCACTGAGCACCCTGAGCACTGAGTACCCAGCACCCTGAGCACTGAGCCCCCAGCATCCTGAGCACTGAGTACTGAGCACCCAGCACCCTGAGCCCTGAGCACCCAGCACCCTGAGCACTGAGCACCCAGCACGCTGAGTACTGAGCACCCAGCACCCCAAACACTGAGCACCGAGCACCCTGAGAACTGAGCACCGAGCACCTTGAGTACTGAGCACCCAGCACCATGAGTACTGAGCACCGAGTACCCAGAGTACTGAGCAACCTGAGTACTGAGCACCCAGCACCCCGAGAATGAGCACCCAGCACCATGAGTACTGAGCACCCAGCACCCTGAGCACTGAGCACCCAGCACCATGAGTACTGAGCACCAAGCACCGTGAGTACTGAGGACCCAGCACCCTGAGTACTGAGCACACAGCACCCTGAGTTCTGAGCACCCAGCACCCTGAGCACTGAGCACACTGTGTACTGAGCAACCAGCAACCTGAGCACTGAGCACCCAGCACCCAGAGCACTGATCACCCAGCACCCGGAGCACTGAGCACCCAGCATTGAGCACCCAGCACGCTGAGTATTGAGCACCCAGCACCCCAAACACTGAGCACCGAGCACCCCGAGCACTGAGCACTGAGTACCCTGTGCACTGAGCACCGAGCACCCTGAGTACTGAGCACTTAGCACCCTGAGCACTGAGCACCCAGCACCCTGAGCACTGAGGACCCAGCACCCTGAGCACTGAGCACCCAGCACCCCGAGCACTGAGCACTGAGCACCCTGTGCTCTGAGCACCGAGCACCCTGAGTACTGAGCACTGAGCACCCTGAGCACTGAGCACCCAGCACCCAGAGCACTGAGCACCCAGCACCCTGAGCACTGAGAACCCAGCACCCTGAGCACTGAGCACCCAGCACCCTGAGCACTGAGCACCCAGCACGCTGAGCACTGAGCACCCAGCACCCTGAGCACTGAGCACCCAGCACCCTGAGTACTGAGCACCCAACGTACTGAGCACCGAGCACCCCGAGCACTGAGCACCCAGCACCCTGAGTACTGAGCACCCAGCACCCCGAGCACTGAGCACCCAGCACCCTGAGTACTGAGCACCGAGCACCCTGAGTACTGAGCACCCAGCACCCCGAGCACTGAGCACCCAGCACCCGGAGCACTGAGCACCCAGCACTGAGCACCCAGCACCTTGAGTACTGAGCAGCCAGCACCCTGAGAACTGAGCACCGAGCACCCCGAGCACTGAGCACCGGGCACCCCGAGCACTGAGCACCCAGCACCCTGAGTACTGAGCACCCAGCACCCTGAGTACTGAGCACTGAGCACCCTGAGCACTGAGCACCCAGCACCCTGAGTACTGAGCACCCAGCACCCCGAGCACTGAGCACCCAGCACCCTGAGTACTGAGCACCCAGCACCCCGAGCACTGAGCACCCAGCACCCTGAGAATGAGCACCCAGCACCCCGAGTACTGAGCACCGAGCACCCTGAGCACTGAGTACCCAGCACCCTGAGTACTGAGCACCCAGCACCCTGAGCACTGAGCACCCAGCACACTGAGTACTGAGCACCCAGCACCCTGAGCACTGAGCACCCAGCACCCCGAACACTGAGCACCCAGCACCCCGAGCACTGAGCACTGATCACCCTGTGCACTGAGCACCGAGCACCCTGAGTACTGAGCACTGAGCACCCTGAGCACTGAGCACCCAGCACCCTGAGCACTGAGCACCCAGCACCCTGAGTACTGAGCACCAAGCACCCAGAGCACTGAGCACCCAGCACCCTGAGCACTGAGAACCCAACACCCTGAGCACTGAGCACCCAGCACCCTGAGCACTGAGCACCCAGCACCCTGAGCACTGAGCACCCAGCACCCTGAGCACTGAGCACCCAGCACCCTGAGTACTGAGCACCCAACGTACTGAGCACCGAGCACCCCGAGCACTGAGCACCCAGCACCCTGAGTACAGACCACCCAGCACCCCGAGCACTGAGCACCCAGCACCCTGAGTACTGAGCACCGACCACCCTGTGTACTGAGCACCCAGCACCCCGAGCACTGAGCACCCAGCACCCGGAGCACTGAGCACCCAGCACTGAGCACCCAGCACCTTGAGTACTGAGCACCCAGCACCCTGAGAACTGAGCACCGAGCACCCCGAGCACTGAGCACCGGGCACCCCGAGCACTGAGCACCCAGCACCCTGAGTACTGAGCACCCAGCACCCTGAGTACTGAGCACTGAGCACCCTGAGCACTGAGCACCCAGCACCATGAGCACTGAGCACCCAGCATCCTGAGCACTGAGTACTGAGCACCCAGCACCCTGAGCACTGAGCACCCAACACCCTGAGCACTGAGCACCCAGCACCCCAAACACTGAGCACCCTGAGAACTGAGCACCGAGCACCCTGAGAACTGAGCACCGAACACCCTGAGTACTGAGCACCCAGCACCATGAGTAATGAGCACCGAGTACCCAGAGTACTGAGCAACCTGAGTACTGAGCACCCAGCACCCTGAGAATGAGCACCCAGCACCATGAGTACTGAGAACCGAGCACCCTGAGCACTGAGCACCCAGCACCATGAGTACTGAGCACCAAGAACCCTGAGTACTGAGCACCCAGCACCCTGAGTACTGAGCACCCAGCACCCTGAGTTCTGAGCACCCAGCACCCTGAGCACTGAGCACCCTGAGTACTGAGCACCCAGCACCCTGAGCACTGAGCACCCAGCACCCTGAGAATGAGCACCTAGCGCCCCGAGCATTGAGCACCCAGCACCCCGAGCACTGATCACTGAGCACCCTGAGCACTGAGCACCCAGCACCATGAGTACTGAGCACTGAGCACCCTGAGTACTGAGCACCCAGCACCCCGAGTACTGAGCACCCAGCACCCCGAGCACTGAGCACCTAGCGCCCCGAGCATTGAGCACCCAGCACCCGAGCACTGAGCACTGAGCACCCTGAGCACTGAGCACCCAGCACCATGAGTACTGAGCACTGAGCACCCTGAGTACTGAGCACCAAGCACCCCGAGTACTGAGCACTGAGCACCCTGAGTACTGAGCACCCTGCACCCTGAGCAATGAGTACCCAGCACCCTGAGTACTGAGCACTGAGAACCCTGAGTACTGAGCACCGAGCACCCTGAGTACTGAGCAACCAGCACCCTGATCACTGAGTACGGAGCACCCCGAGGACTGAGCACCCAGCACCCTGAGCACTGAGCACCCAGCACCCTGAGCACTGAGCACCCAGCACCATGAGTAATGAGCACCGATCACCCTGAGCACTGAGCTCACATCACCCTGAGTACTGAGCACCCAGCACCCTGAGCACTGAGCACCAAGCACCCTGAGTACTGAGCACCCAGCAACCTGAGCACTGAGCACACAGCACCCTGAGTACTGAGCACCCAGCACCCCGAGCACTGAGCACCCAGTACCCTGAGAATGAGCACCCAGCACCCCGAGTACTGAGCACCGAGCACCCTGAGCACTGAGTACCCAGCACCCTGAGTACTGAGCACCCAGCACCCTGAGCACTGAGGACCCAGCACACTGAGTACTGAGCACACAGCACCCTGAGCACTGAGCACCCAGCACCCCGTGCACCCAGCACCCCGAGCACTGAGCACTGAGCACCCTGTGCACTGAGCACCGAGCACCCTGAGTACTGAGCACTGAGCACCCTGAGCACTGAGCACCCAGCACCCTGAGCACTGAGCACCCAGCACCCTGAGTACTGAGCACCAAGCACCCAGAGCACTGAGCACCCTGCACCCTGAGTACTGAGCACCCAGCACCCTGAGTACTGAGCACCCAGCACCCTGAGTACTGAGCACCCAGCACCCTGAGCACTGAGCACCCAGCACACTGAGTACTGAGCACCCAGCACTCTGAGCACTGAGCACCCAGCACCCCGAACACTGAGCACCCAGCACCCCGAGCACTGAGCACCCAGCACACTGAGTACTGAGCACCCAACGTACTGAGCACTGAGAACCCAGCACTGAGCACCCAGCACCTTGAGTTCTGAGCACCCAGCACCCTGAGAACTGAGCACCGAGCACCCCGAGCACTGAGCACCGGGCACAACGAGCACTGAGCACCCAGCACCCTGAGTACTGAGCACCCAGCACCCTGAGTACTGAGCACTGAGCACCCTGAGCACTGAGCACCCAGCACCCTGAGTACTGAGCACCCAGCACCCTGAGTACTGAGCACCCAGCACCCTGAGCACTGAGCACCCAGCACACTGAGTACTGAGCACCCAGCACTCTGAGCACTGAGCACCCAGCACCCCGAACACTGAGCACCCAGCACCCCGAGCACTGAGCACTGAGCACCCTGTGCACTGAGCACCGAGCACCCTGAGTACTGAGCACTGAGCACCCTGAGCAGTGAGCACCCAGCACCCTGAGCACTGAGCACCCAGCACCCTGAGTACTGAGCACCAAGCACCCAGAGCACTGAGCACCCAGCACCCTGAGCACTGAGAACCCAACACCCTGAGCACTGAGCACCCAGCACCCTGATTACTGAGCACCCAGCACCCTGAGCACTGAGCACCCAGCACCCTGAGCACTGAGCGCCCAGCACCCTGAGTACTGAGCACCCAACGTACTGAGCACTGAGCACCCCGAGCACTGAGCACCCAGCACCCTGAGTACTGACCACCCAGCACCCCGAGCACTGAGCACCCAGCACCCTGAGTACTGAGCACCGAGCACCCTGTGTACTGAGCACCCAGCACCCCGAGCACTGAGCACCCAGCACCCGGAGCACTGAGCACCCAGCACTGAGCACCCAGCACCTTGAGTACTGAGCACCCAGCACCCTGAGAACTGAGCACCGAGCACCCCGAGCATTGAGCACCGGGCACCCCGAGCACTGAGCACCCAGCACCCTGAGTACTGAGCACTGAGCACCCTGAGCACTGAGCACCCAGCACCATGAGCACTGAGCACCCAGCATCCTGAGCACTGAGTACTGAGCACCCAGCACCCTGAGCACTGAGCACCCAGCACCCTGAGCACTGAGCACCCAGCACCCCAAACACTGAGCACCCTGAGTACTGAGCACCGAGCACCCTGAGAACTGAGCACCAAGCACCCTGAGTACTGAGCACCCAGCACCATGAGTAATGAGCACCGAGTACCCAGAGTACTGAGCAACCTGAGTACTGAGCACCCAGCACTCCGAGAATGAGCACCCAGCACCATGAGTACTGAGCACCGAGCACCCTGAGCACTGAGCACCCAGCACCTTGAGTACTGAGCACCAAGCACCCTGAGTACTGAGCACCCAGCACCCTGAGTACTGAGCACCCAGCACCCTGAGTTCTGAGCACCCAGCACCCTGAGCACTGAGCACACTGAGTACTGAGCAACCAGCACCCTGAACACTGAGCACCCAGCACCCCGAGCACTGAGCACCCAGCACCCCGAGCACTGAGCACTGAGCACCCTGTGCAGTGAGCACCGAGCACCCTGAGTACTGAGCACTGAGCACCCTGAGCACTGAGCACCCAGCACCCTGAGCACTGAGCACCCAGCACCCTGAGCACTGAGGACCCAGCACCCTGAGCACTGAGGACCCAGCACCACGAGCACTGAGCACCCAGCACCCTGAGTACTGAGCACCCAGCACCCTGAGCACTGAGCACCCAGCACCCCGAGCACTGAGCACACAGCACGCTGAGTACTGAGCACTGAGCACCCAGCACCCTGAGTACTGAGCACCCAGCACCCCGAGCACTGAGCACCCAGCACCCCAAGCACTGAGCACTGAGCACCCTGAGTACCGAGCACTGAGCACCCTTAGTACTGAGCACCGAGCACCCTGAGCACTGAGCACCCAGCACCCCGAGTACTGAGCACCCAGCACCCTGAGTACTGAGCACTGAGCACCCTGAGCACTGAGCACCCAGCACCCCGAGCACTGAGCACCCAGCACCCTGAGTACTGAGCACCAGGCACCCTGAGTACTGAGCACTCAGCACCCTGAGTACTGAGCACCGAGCACCCCAAGCACTGAGCACCCAGCACCCTGAGCACGGAGCACCCCGAGGACTGAGCACCCAGCACCCTGAGAACTGAGCACCCAGCACCTTGAGTATTGAGCACCGAGCACCTCGAGCACTGAGCACCCAGCACCCTGAGTACTGAGCACCCAGCACCATGAGCACTGAGCACCCAGCACCCTGAGCACTGAGCACCCAGCACCCCGAGCACTGAGCACCCAGCACCCTGAGTACTGAGCACCCAACACCCAGAGTACTGAGCACCCAGCACCCTGAGCACTGAGCACCCAGCACCCTGAGTACTGAAAACCCAGCACCCTGAGCACTGAGCACTGAGCACCCTGAGCACTGAGTACTGAGCACTGAGCAACCTGAGCACTGAGCACCCAGCACCCCGAGTACTGAGCACCCAGCACCCCGAGCACTGAGCACCCAGCGCCCCGAGCATTGAGCACCCAGCACCCCGAGCACTGAGCACTGAGCACCCTGAGCACTGAGCACCCAGCACCAAGAGTACTGAGCACTGAGCACCCTGAGTACTGAGCACCAAGCACCCCGAGTACTGAGCACTGAGCACCCTGAGTACTGAGCACCCTGCACCCTGAGCAGTGAGTACCCAGCACCATGAGTACTGAGCACTGAGCACCCTGAGTACTGAGCACCGAGCACCCTGAGTACTGAGCACCCAGCACCCTGATCACTGAGCACGGAGCACCCCGAGGACTGAGCACCCAGCACCCTGAGCACTGAGCACACAGCACCTTGAGTACTGAGCACCGAGCACCCCGAGCACTGAGCACCCAGCACCCTGACTACTGAGCACCCAGCACCCTGAGCACTGAGCACCCACCAACCTGAGCACTGAGCACCCAGCACCCCGAGCACTGATCACCCAGCACCCTGAGTACTGAGCACCCAGCACCCTGAGCACTGAGCACCCAGCACCCTGAGTACTGAGCACCCAGAACCCTGAGTACTGAGCAACCAGCACCCTGAGCACTGAGCACTGAGCACCCAGCACCCTGAGCACTGAGCACCCAGCACCCCGAGCACTGATCACCCAGCACCCTGAGTACTGAGCACCCAGCACCCTGAGCACTGAGCACCCAGCACCCCGAGCACTGAGCACCCAGCACCCCGAGCACTGAGCACCCAGCACCCTGAGCACTGAGCACCCAGCACCCTGAGCACTGAGCACCCAGCACCCTGAGTACTGAGCACCCAGCACCCTGAGTACTGAGCACCGAGCACCGCTAGCACTGAGCACCCAGCACCCTGAGCACTGAGCACCCCGAGGACTGAGCACCCAGCACCCTGAGCACTGAGCACACAGCACCTTGAGTACTGAGCACCGAGCACCCCGAGCACTGAGCACCCAGCACCCTGACTACTGAGCACCCAGCACCCTGAGCACTGAGCACCCACCAACCTGAGCACTGAGCACCCAGCACCCCGAGCACTGATCACCCAGCACCCTGAGTACTGAGCACCCAGCACCCTGAGCACTGAGCACCCAGCACCCTGAGTACTGAGCACCCAGAACCCTGAGTACTGAGCAACCAGCACCCTGAGCACTGAGCACTGAGCACCCAGCACCCTGAGCACTGAGCACCCAGCACCCCGAGCACTGATCACCCAGCACCCTGAGTACTGAGGACCCAGCACCCTGAGCACTGAGCACCCAGCACCCCGAGCACTGAGCACCCAGCACCCCGAGCACTGAGCACCCAGCACCCTGAGCACTGAGCACCCAGCACCCTGAGCACTGAGCACCCAGCACCCTGAGTACTGAGCACCCAGCACCATGAAAACTGAGCACCGAGCACCGCTAGCACTGAGCACCCAGCACCCTGAGCACTGAGCACCCTGAGGACTGAGCACCCAGCACCCTGAGCACTGAGCGCCCAGCACCCTGAGTACTGAGCACCCAGCACCCCGAGCACTGAGCCCCCAGCACCCTGAGTACTGAGCACCCTGAGTACTGAGCACTGAGCACCAAGCACCCTGAGCACTGAGCACCCTGAGTACTGAGCACCCAGCACGCTGAGCACTGAGTACCCAGCACCCTGAGTACTGAGCACTGAGAACCCTGAGTACTGAGCACCGAGCACCCTGAGTACTGAGCACCCAGCACCCCGAGCACTGAGCACTGAGCACCCTGTGCACTGAGCACCGAGCACCCTGAGTACTGAGCACTGAGCACCCTGAGCAGTGAGCACCCAGCACCCTGAGCACTGAGCACCCAGCACCCTGAGTACTGAGCACCAAGCACCCAGAGCATTGAGCACCCAGCACCCTGAGCACTGAGAACCCAACACCCTGAGCACTGAGCACCCAGCACCCTGATTACTGAGCACCCAGCACCCTGAGCACTGAGCACCCAGCACCCTGAGCACTGAGCGCCCAGCACCCTGAGTACTGAGCACCCAACGTACTGAGCACTGAGCACCCCGAGCACTGAGCACCCAGCACCCTGAGTACTGACCACCCAGCACCCCGAGCACTGAGCACCCAGCACCCTGAGTACTGAGCACCGAGCACCCTGTGTACTGAGCACCCAGCACCCCGAGCACTGAGCACCCAGCACCCGGAGCACTGAGCACCCAGCACTGAGCACCCAGCACCTTGAGTACTGAGCACCCAGCACCCTGAGAACTGAGCACCGAGCACCCCGAGCCTTGAGCACCGGGCACCCCGAGCACTGAGCACCCAGCACCCTGAGTACTGAGCACTGAGCACCCTGAGCACTGAGCACCCAGCACCATGAGCACTGAGCACCCAGCATCCTGAGCACTGAGTACTGAGCACCCAGCACCCTGAGCACTGAGCACCCAGCACCCTGAGCACTGAGCACCCAGCACCCCAAACACTGAGCACCCTGAGTACTGAGCACCGAGCACCCTGAGAACTGAGCACCAAGCACCCTGAGTACTGAGCACCCAGCACCATGAGTAATGAGCACCGAGTACCCAGAGTACTGAGCAACCTGAGTACTGAGCACCCAGCACTCCGAGAATGAGCACCCAGCACCATGAGTACTGAGCACCGAGCACCCTGAGCACTGAGCACCCAGCACCTTGAGTACTGAGCACCAAGCACCCTGAGTACTGAGCACCCAGCACCCTGAGTACTGAGCACCCAGCACCCTGAGTTCTGAGCACCCAGCACCCTGAGCACTGAGCACACTGAGTACTGAGCAACCAGCACCCTGAACACTGAGCACCCAGCACCCCGAGCACTGAGCACCCAGCACCCCGAGCACTGAGCACTGAGCACCCTGTGCAGTGAGCACCGAGCACCCTGAGTACTGAGCACTGAGCACCCTGAGCACTGAGCACCCAGCACCGTGAGTACTGAGCACCCAGCACCCTGAGCACTGAGCACCGAGCATCCTGAGCACTGAGCACCCAGCACCCTGAGGACTGAGCACCCAGCACCCTGAGCACTTAGCACCCTGAGGACTGAGCACCCAGCACCCTGAGTACTGAGCACCCAGCACCCTGAGTACTGAGCACCCAGCATCCTGAGTACTGAGCACCCTGAGTACTGAGCACCCAGCACCCTGAGCACTGAGCACCCAGCATCCTGAGTACTGTGCAACCTGAGTACTGAGCACCCAGCAACCTGAGTACTTAGCACCCAGCACCTGAGCACTTAGCACCCAGCACCCTGAGTACTGAGCACCGAGCACTCCGAGTACTGAGCACCCAGCACCCCGAGCACTGAGCACCCTGCACCCTGAGCACTGAGCACCCAGCACCCCGAGCACTGAGCACCCAGCACCCTGAGTACTGAGTACTGAGCACCCTGAGTACTGAGCACCCAGCATCCTGAGCACTGAGCACCCAGCACCCTGAGTACTGAGCACCGAGCACCCCGAGCACCCCGAGCACTGAGCACGCAGCACCCTGAGTACTGAGCACCCAGCACCAAAAGTACTGAGCACCGAGCATCCTGAGCACTGAGCACCGAGCACCCCGAGCACTGAGCACCCAGCACCCTGAGTACTGAGCACCCAGCAAAAAGTGTACTGAGCTGCGAGCACCCTGAGCACTGAGCACCCAGCACCCTGAGTAATGAGCACCCAGCACCCCGAGTACTGAGCACCCAGCACCCCGAGCACTGAGCACCCAACACCCTGAGTACTGAGCACCCAGCACCCTGAGCACTGAGCACAAAGCACACTGAGTACTGAGCACCCTGAGTACTGAGCGTAGAGGACCCTGAGCACTGAGCACCCAGCACCCTGAGCACTGAGCACCCAGCACACCGAGAATGAGCACCCAGCACCCTGAGTACTGAGAACCGAGCACCCTGAGTACTGAGAACGCAGCACGCTGAGCACTGAGCACCCAGCACCCCGAGTACTGAGCACCCAGCACCTCGAGCACTGAGCACCCAGCACCACGAGAATGAGCACCCAGCACCCTGAGTACTGAGCACCCAGCACCCTGAGTACTGAGCACCCTGAGTACTGAGCACCGATCACCCTGAGCACTGAGCACCCAACACCCTGAGTACTGAGCACCCAACGTACTGAGCACCGAGCACACTGAGCACTGAGCACCCAGCACCCTGAGTACTGAGCACCGAGCACCCTGAGCACTGAGGACCCAGCACCCTGAGTACTGAGCACCGAGCACCCCGAGCACTGAGCACCCATCGCCCCGAGCACTGAGCACCCAGCACCCCGAGCACTGAGCACCCAGCACCCGTAGCACTGAGGACCCAGCACCCCGAGCAATGAGCACCCAGCACCCTGAGTACTGAGCACCCAGCACCCCGAGTACTGAGCACCCAGCAACCTGAGCACCGAGCACCCAGCACCCCGAGCACTGAGCACCCAGCACCCTGAGCACTGAGCACCCAGCACCCTGAGTACTGAGCACTGAGCTCCCCGAGTACTGAGCACCCACCACCCCGAGCACTGAGCACCGAGGACACCGAGCACTGAGCACCCAGCACCCCGAGCACTGAGCACCCAGCACCCTGAGCACTGAGCACCCAGCACCCTGAGCACTGAGCACCCAGCACCCCGAGCACTAAGCACCCAGCAACCCGAGCACTGAGCACCCAGCACCCCGAGCACTGAGCACCCAGCACCCTGAGTCCTGAGAACCCAGCACCCTGAGTACTCAGCACCCAGCACCCTGAGCACTGAGCAACCAGCACCCTGAGTACTGAGCACCCTGCACCCCAAGCACTGAGCACCCTGAGAACTGAGCACCCAGCACCCCAAGCACTGAGCACCCTGAGTACTGAGCACCCAGCACCCTGATTAATGAGCACCCAGCACCCCGAGAACTGAGCACCCAGCACCCTGAGTATTGAGCACCGAGCACCCTGAGTACTGAGCACCCAGCACCCTGAGTACTGAGCACCCAGTGTACTGAGCACCGAACACCCAGCACCCTGAGTACTGAGCACCCAGCACCCTGAGCACTGAGCACCCAGCACCCTGAGTACTGAGCACCGAGCACCCTGACTACTGAGCAACCAGCACCCCGAGCACTGAGCACCCAGCACCCCGAGCACTGAGCACCCAGCACCCTGAGCACTGAGCACCCTGAGTACTGAGCACTGAGCACCCTGAGTACTGAGCACCCAGCACCCTGAGTATTGAGCACCCAGCAACCTGAGCACTGAGCACCGAGCACCCTGAACACTGAGCACCAAGCACCCTGAGTACTGAGCACCCTGAGTACTGAGCACACAGCACCGTGAGCACTGAGCACCCAGCACCCCGAGCACTGAGCACCCAGCACCCGGAGCACTGAGCACCCTGAGTACTGAGCAATGAGCACCCTGAGTACTGAGCACTGAGCACCCTGAGTACTGAGCACCCAGCACCCTGAGTACTGAGCACCCAGCACCCTGAGCAATGAGCACCCGGAGTACTGAGCACAAAGCACCCTGAGTACTAAGCACCGAGCACCCTGAGTACTGAGCACCCAGTACCCTGAGCACTGAACACACAGCACCCTGAGTACTGAGCACCCTGAGCATTGAGCACCCAGCACCCTGAGCACTGAGGACCCAGCACCCTGAGTACTGAGCACCCAGCATCCTGAGCACTGAGCACCCAGCACCCTGAGTACTGAGCACCCAGCACCCTGAGCACTGAGCACCCAGCACTCTGAGTAATGAGCACTGAGCACCCAGCACCCCGAGCACTGAGCACTCAGCACCCTGTGTACTGAGCACTGAGTACCCAGCACCCCGAGCACTGAGCACCCAGCACCCTGAGCACTGAGCACCCTGAGTACTGAGCACCCAGCACCCTGAGCACTGAGCACCCAGCACCCTGAGCACTGAGCACCCAGCACCCAGAGCACTGAGCACCCTGAGTACTGAGCACTGAGCACCCTGAGCACTGAGCACCGAGCACCCTGAGTGCTGAGCACTGAGCACCCTGACCACTGAGCACCCAGCACCCTGAGTACTGAGCACCCAGCACCCTGAGCACTGAGGACCGAGCACCCTGAGTACTAAGCACAAAGCACCCTGAGTACTGAGCACCCAGCACCCTGAGCACTGAGCACCCAGCACACTGAGTACTGAGCACTGAGCACCCTGAGTACTGAGCACCGAGCACCCTGAGCACGGAGCACCCAGCACGCTGAGTACTGAGCACTGAGCACCCTGATTAATGAGCACCCAGCACCCCGAGAACTGAGCACCCAGCACCCTGAGCACTGAGCACCCTGATTACTGAGCACTGAGCACCCTGAGTACTGAGCACCCAGCACCCTGAGTATTGAGCACCCAGCAACCTGAGCACTGAGCACCGAGCACCCTGAGCACTTAGCACCCTGAGGACTGAGCACCCTGAGTACTGAGCACCCAGCACCCCGAGCACTGAGCACCCAGCACACTGAGTACTGAGCACCCAACGTACTGAGCACTGAGAACCCAGCACTGAGCACCCAGCACCTTGAGTTCTGAGCACCCAGCACCCTGAGAACTGAGCACCGAGCACCCCGAGCACTGAGCACCGGGCACAACGAGCACTGAGCACCCAGCACCCTGAGTACTGAGCACCCAGCACCCTGAGTACTGAGCACTGAGCACCCTGAGCACTGAGCACCCAGCACCCTGAGTACTGAGCACCCAGCACCCTGAGTACTGAGCACCCAGCACCCTGAGCACTGAGCACCCAGCACACTGAGTACTGAGCACCCAGCACTCTGAGCACTGAGCACCCAGCACCCCGAACACTGAGCACCCAGCACCCCGAGCACTGAGCACTGAGCACCCTGTGCACTGAGCACCGAGCACCCTGAGTACTGAGCACTGAGCACCCTGAGCAGTGAGCACCCAGCACCCTGAGCACTGAGCACCCAGCACCCTGAGTACTGAGCACCAAGCACCCAGAGCACTGAGCACCCAGCACCCTGAGCACTGAGAACCCAACACCCTGAGCACTGAGCACCCAGCACCCTGATTACTGAGCACCCAGCACCCTGAGCACTGAGCACCCAGCACCCTGAGCACTGAGCGCCCAGCACCCTGAGTACTGAGCACCCAACGTACTGAGCACTGAGCACCCCGAGCACTGAGCACCCAGCACCCTGAGTACTGACCACCCAGCACCCCGAGCACTGAGCACCCAGCACCCTGAGTACTGAGCACCGAGCACCCTGTGTACTGAGCACCCAGCACCCCGAGCACTGAGCACCCAGCACCCGGAGCACTGAGCACCCAGCACTGAGCACCCAGCACCTTGAGTACTGAGCACCCAGCACCCTGAGAACTGAGCACCGAGCACCCCGAGCCTTGAGCACCGGGCACCCCGAGCACTGAGCACCCAGCACCCTGAGTACTGAGCACTGAGCACCCTGAGCACTGAGCACCCAGCACCATGAGCACTGAGCACCCAGCATCCTGAGCACTGAGTACTGAGCACCCAGCACCCTGAGCACTGAGCACCCAGCACCCTGAGCACTGAGCACCCAGCACCCCAAACACTGAGCACCCTGAGTACTGAGCACCGAGCACCCTGAGAACTGAGCACCAAGCACCCTGAGTACTGAGCACCCAGCACCATGAGTAATGAGCACCGAGTACCCAGAGTACTGAGCAACCTGAGTACTGAGCACCCAGCACTCCGAGAATGAGCACCCAGCACCATGAGTACTGAGCACCGAGCACCCTGAGCACTGAGCACCCAGCACCTTGAGTACTGAGCACCAAGCACCCTGAGTACTGAGCACCCAGCACCCTGAGTACTGAGCACCCAGCACCCTGAGTTCTGAGCACCCAGCACCCTGAGCACTGAGCACACTGAGTACTGAGCAACCAGCACCCTGAACACTGAGCACCCAGCACCCCGAGCACTGAGCACCCAGCACCCCGAGCACTGAGCACTGAGCACCCTGTGCAGTGAGCACCGAGCACCCTGAGTACTGAGCACTGAGCACCCTGAGCACTGAGCACCCAGCACCCTGAGCACTGAGCACCCAGCACCCTGAGCACTGAGGACCCAGCACCCTGAGCACTGAGGACCCAGCACCACGAGCACTGAGCACCCAGCACCCTGAGTACTGAGCACCCAGCACCCTGAGCACTGAGCACCCAGCACCCCGAGCACTGAGCACACAGCATGCTGAGTACTGAGCACTGAGCACCCAGCACCCTGAGTACTGAGCACCCAGCACCCCGAGCACTGAGCACCCAGCACCCCAAGCACTGAGCACTGAGCACCCTGAGTACCGAGCACTGAGCACCCTTAGTACTGAGCACCGAGCACCCTGAGCACTGAGCACCCAGCACCCCGAGTACTGAGCACCCAGCACCCTGAGTACTGAGCACTGAGCACCCTGAGCACTGAACACCCAGCACCCCGAGCACTGAGCACCCAGCACCCTGAGTACTGAGCACCCGGCACCCTGAGTACTGAGCACTCAGCACCCTGAGTACTGAGCACCGAGCACCCCAAGCACTGAGCACCCAGCACCCTGAGCACGGAGCACCCCGAGGACTGAGCACCCAGCACCCTGAGAACTGAGCACCCAGCACCTTGAGTATTGAGCACCGAGCACCTCGAGCACTGAGCACCCAGCACCCTGAGTACTGAGCACCCAGCACCATGAGCACTGAGCACCCAGCACCCAGAGTACTGAGCACCCAGCACCCTGAGCACTGAGCACCCAGCACCCTGAGTACTGAAAACCCAGCACCCTGAGCACTGAGCACTGAGCACCCTGAGCACTGAGTACTGAGCACTGAGCAACCTGAGCACTGAGCACCCAGCACCCCGAGTACTGAGCACCCAGCACCCCGAGCACTGAGCACCCAGCGCCCCGAGCATTGAGCACCCAGCAGCCCGAGCACTGAGCACTGAGCACCCTGAGCACTGAGCACCCAGCACCAAGAGTACTGAGCACTGAGCACCCTGAGTACTGAGCACCAAGCACCCCGAGTACTGAGCACTGAGCACCCTGAGTACTGAGCACCCTGCACCCTGAGCAGTGAGTACCCAGCACCATGAGTACTGAGCACTGAGCACCCTGAGTACT
Source organism: Microtus oregoni (assembly GCF_018167655.1). NCBI lineage: Eukaryota > Metazoa > Chordata > Mammalia > Rodentia > Cricetidae > Microtus > Microtus oregoni. Next base: position 8,184,748 of record NW_024543811.1, on the reverse strand, counting down.
GAGCACCGAGCACCCTGAGTACTGAGCACCCAGCACCCTGATCACTGAGCACGGAGCACCCCGAGGACTGAGCACCCAGCACCCTGAGCACTGAGCACACAGCACCTTGAGTACTGAGCACCGAGCACCCCGAGCACTGAGCACCCAGCACCCTGACTACTGAGCACCCAGCACCCTGAGCACTGAGCACCCACCAACCTGAGCACTGAGCACCCAGCACCCCGAGCACTGATCACCCAGCACCCTGAGTACTGAGCACCCAGCACCCTGAGCACTGAGCACCCAGCACCCTGAGTACTGAGCACCCAGAACCCTGAGTACTGAGCAACCAGCACCATGAGCACTGAGCACTGAGCACCCAGCACCCTGAGCACTGAGCACCCAGCACCCCGAGCACTGATCACCCAGCACCCTGAGTACTGAGCACCCAGCACCCTGAGCACTGAGCACCCAGCACCCCGAGCACTGAGCACCCAGCACCCCGAGCACTGAGCACCCAGCACCCTGAGCACTGAGCACCCAGCACCCTGAGCACTGAGCACCCAGCACCCTGAGTACTGAGCACCCAGCACCCTGAGTACTGAGCACCAAGCACCGCTAGCACTGAGCACCCAGCACCCTGAGCACTGAGCACCCTGAGGACTGAGCACCCAGCACCCTGAGCACTGAGCGCCCAGCACCCTGAGTACTGAGCACCCAGCACCCCGAGCACTGAGCACCCAGCACCCTGAGTACTGAGCACCCTGAGTACTGAGCACTGAGCACCAAGCACCCTGAGCACTGAGCACCCTGAGTACTGAGCACCCAGCACGCTGAGCACTGAGTACCCAGCACCCTGAGTACTGAGCACTGAGAACCCTGAGTACTGAGCACCGAGCACCCTGAGTACTGAGCACCCAGCACCCTGATCACTGAGCACGGAGCACCCCGAGGACTGAGCACCCAGCAACCTGAGCACTGAGCACCCAGCACCTTGTGTACTGAGCACCGAGCACACCGAGCACTGAGCACCCAGCACCCTGAGTACTGAGCACCCAGCACCCTGAGCACTGAGCACCCAGCACCCTGAGCACTGAGCACATAGCACCCCGAGCACTGATCACCCAGCACCCTGAGTACTGAGCACCCAGCACCCTGAGCACTGAGCACCCAGCACCCTGAGTACTGAGCACCAAGCACCCTGAGTAATGAGCAACCAGCACCCTGAGTACTGAGCACCCAGCACCCTGAGTACTGAGCACCGAGCACCCCGAGCACTGAGCACCCAGCACCCTGAGCACTGAGCACCCTGAGGACTGAGCACCCAGCACCCTGAGCACTGAGCACCCAACACCCTGAGTACTGAGCACCGATCACCCTGAGCACTGAGCACCCAGCACCCCGAGCACTGGGCACCCAGCACCCTGAGCACTGAGCACCCTGAGGACTGAGCACCCAGCACCCTGAGCACTGAGCACTGATCACCCTGAGCACTGAGCACAAAGCACACCGAGCACTGAGCACCCAGCACCCTGAGTACTGAGCACCCAGCACCTCGAATACTGAGCACCCAGCACCCTGAGCACTGAGCACCCAACACCCTGAGTACTGAGCACTGATCACCCTGAGCACTGAGCACCCAGCACCCCGAGCACTGAGCACCCAGCACCCTGAGTACTGAGCACCCAGCACCCTGAGCACTGAGCACCTAGCACCCTGAGAACTGAGCACCCAGCACCCTGAGCACTGAGCACCCAACACCCTGAGTACTGAGCACCGATCACCCTGAGCACTGAGCACCCAGCACCCGAGCACTGAGCACCCAGCACCCTGAGCACTGAGCACCCTGAGGACTGAGCACCCAGCACCCTGAGCACTGAGCACTGATCACCCTGAGCACTGAGCACAAAGCACACCGAGCACTGAGCACCCAGCACCCTGAGTACTGAGCACCCAGCAACTCGAGTACTGAGCACCCAGCACCCTGAGTACTGAGCACCCAGCACCCCGAGCACTGAGCACGCAGCACCCTGAGTACTGAGCACCCTGAGTACTGAGCACTGAGCACCCAGCACCCTGATTACTGAGCACCCTGAGGACTGAGCACCCAGCACCCTGAGCACTGAGCACCCAGCACCCTGAGTACTGAGCACTGATCACCCTGAGCACTGAGCACCCAGCACCCCGAGCACTGAGCACCCAGCACATTGAGTACTGAGCACCCAGCACACTGAGCATCCAGCACCCTGAGAACTGAGCACCCAGCACCCTGACTACTGAGCACCCAGCACCCTGGGCACTGAGCACCCAGCACCCTGAGTACTGAGCACCGAGCACCCTGAGTACTGAGCACCCAGCACCCTGAGGACTGAGCACCCAGCACCCTGAGCACTGAGCACCCAGCACCCTGAGCACTGAGCACCCAGCACCCTGAGTACTGAGCACCCAGGAGCCCGAGCACTGAGTACTGAGCACCCCGCACGCTGAGTACTGAGCACCGAGCTCCCCGAGCAATGATCACCCTGAGTACTGAGCACCCAGCACCCCGATCACTGAGCACCCAGCACGCTGAGCACTGAGCACCCAGCACCCCGAGCACTGAGCACCCAGCAGCCTGTGTACTGAGCACTGAGCACCCTGAGTACTAAGCACCCAGCACCCTGAGTACTGAGCACCCAGGACCCTGAGCACTGAGCACCGAGCACCCCGAGAACTGAGCACCCAGCTCCCTGAGCACTCAGCACCCAGCTCCCCGAGCACTGAGCACCCTGCTCCCTGAGCACTCAGCACCCAGCTCCCCGAGCACTGAGCACCCAGCTCCCTGAGCACTGAGCACCCAGCACCCTGAGCACGGAGCACCTCGAGCACTAAGCACCCAGCACCCTGAGTACTGAGCACCCAGCACCCTGAGCACTGAGCACCCAGCACCCTGAGCACTGAGCACCCAGCACCCCGAGCACTGAGCACCCAGCACCCTGAGTCCTGAGCACCCCCCCCCCTAGTACTGAGCACCCAGCACCCTGAGCACTGAGCACCCAGCACCCTGAGTACTGAGCACCCAGCACCCTGAGTACTGAACACCCAGCACCCTGAGCACTGAGCACTGACCACCCTGCGCACTGAGTACAAAGCACTGAGCACCCTGAGCACTGAGCACCCAGCACCCCGAGTACTGAGCACCCAGCACCGCGAGCACTGAGCACCCAGCGCCCCGAGCACTGAGCACCCAGCACCCCGAGCACTGAGCTCCAAGCACCCTGAGTACTGAGCACCCAGCACCCTGAGTACTGAGCACCCAGCACCCCGAGCACTGAGCACCCCGCACCCCGAGCACTGAGCACCCAGCACCCTGAGCACTGAGCACCCAGCACCCAGAGAACTGAGCACTGAGCACCCTGAGTACTGAGCACTGAGCACCCTGAGCACTGAGCACCGAGCACCCTGAGTACTGAGCACTGAGCACCCTGAGCACTGAGCACCCAGCACCCTGAGTACTGAGCACCCAGCACCCTGAGCACTGAGCACCCAGCACCCTGAGCCCTGAGCACCCAGCACCCTGAGTACTGAGCTCCAAGCACCCTGAGCACTGAGCACCCTGAGGACTGAGCACCCAGCACCCTGAGCACTGAGCACTGATCACCCTGAGCACTGAGCACAAAGCACACCGAGCACTGAGCACCCAGCACCCTGAGTACTGAGCACCCAGCACCCCGAGTACTGAGCACCCAGCACCCTGAGTACTGAGCACCCAGCACCCCGAGCACTGAGCACCCAGCACCCTGAGTACTGAGCACTGAGCACCCAGCACCCTGATTACTGAGCACCCTGAGGACTGAGCACCCAGCACCCAGAGCACTGAGCACCCAGCACCCTGAGTACTGAGCACTGATCACCCCGAGCACTGAGCACCCAGCACCCCGAGCACTGAGCACCCAGCACCCTGAGTACTGAGCACCCAGCACCCTGAGCACTGAGCACCCAGCACCCTGAGAACTGAGCACCCAGCACCCTGAGTACTGAGCACCCAGCACCCTGGGCACTGAGCACCCAGCACCCTGAGTACTGAGCACCGAGCACCCTGAGTACTGAGCACCCAGCACCCTGAGTACTGAGCACCCAGCCCCCTGATTACTGAACACCCAGCACCCTGAGCACTGAGCACTGAACACCCAGCACCCTGAGCACTGAGCACTGAGCACCCAGCACCCTGAGCACTGAGCACAAAGCACCCCGAGCACTGAGCACCCAGCACCCTGAGCACCCAGCACCCTGAGAACTGAGCACACTGAGCACTGAGCACTGAGCACCCAGCACCCTGAGTACTGAGCACCCAACACTCTGAGCACTGAGCACCCAGCACGCTGAGTACTGAGCACTGAGCACACAGCACCCTGAGTACTGAGCACCCAGCACCCCGAGCACTGAGCACCCAGCACCCCGAGCACTGAGCACCCAGCACCCTGAGTACTGAGCACCCAGCACCCTGAGTACTGAGCACCCAGCACCCCGAGCACTGAGCACCCCGCACCCCGAGCACTGAGCACCCAGCACCCTGAGTACTGAGCACCCAGCACCCCGAGCACTGAGCACCCAGCACCCTGAGTACTGAGCACCCAGCACCCTGAGTACTGAGCACTGAGCACCCTGAGCACTGAGCACCCAGCACCCCGAGCACTGAGCACCCAGCACCCTGAGTACTGAGCACCCATCACACTGAGTACTGAGCACTCAGCACCCTGAGTACTGAGCACCGAGCACACCGAGCACTGAGCACCCAGCACCCTGAGCACTGAGCACCCAGCACCTTGAGTACTGAGCACCGAGCACCTCGAGCACTGAGCACCCAGCACCCTGAGTACTGAGCACCCAGCACCCTGAGCACTGAGCACCCTGCACCCTGAGCACTGAGCACCCAGCACCCTGAGTACTGAGCACCCAACTCCCAGAGTACTGAGCACCCAGCACCCTGAGCACTGAGCCCCCAGCACCCTGAGTACTGAGCACCCAGCACCCTGAGTACTGAACACCCAGCACCCTGAGCACTGAGCACTGAGCACCCTGAGCACTGACTACTGAGCACTGAGCACCCTGAGCACTGAGCACCCAGCACACCGAATACTGAGCACCCAGCACCCTGAGTACTGAACACCCAGCACCCTGAGCACTGAGTACTGAGCACTGAGCACCCTGAGCACTGAGCACCCAGCACCCTGAGTACTGTGCACCCAGCACCCTGAGTCCTGAACACCCAGCACCCTGAGCACTGAGCGCTGAGCACCCAGCACCCCGAGCACTGAGCACTGAGCACCCTGAGCACTGAGAACCCAGCACCCTGAGTACTGAGAAATGAGCACCCTGAGTACTGAGCACCAAGCACCCCGAGTACTGAGCACTGAGCACTCTGAGTACTGAGCACCCAGCACCCTGAGCACTGAGCACCCAGCACCCTGAGCACTGAGCACTTAGCACCCAGCACCCCGAGCACTGAGCACCCAGCACCCTGAATACTGAGCACCCAGCACCTTGAGCACTGAGCAGCCTGAGGACTGAGCACCCAGCACCCTGAGCACTGAGCACCGATCACCCTGAGCACTGAGCACCCAGCACCCCGAGCACTGAGCACCCAGCACCCTGAGTACTGAGCACCCAGCACCCTGAGTACTGAGCACCCAGCACCCTGAGCACTGAGCACAAAGCACGCTGAGTACTGAGTACTGAGCACCCTGAGTACTGAGCACCGAGGACCCTGAGCACTGAGCACCCAGCACGCTGAGTACTGAGCACTGAGCACCCTGAGGACTGAGCACCGAGCACGCTGAGTACTGAGCACCCAGCACCCTGAGCACTGAGCAGCCAGCACCCTCAGCACTGAGCACCCAGCACCCCGAGCACTGAGCAACCAGCACCCTGAGCACTGAGCACCCAGCACCCTGAGTACTGAGCACCGAGCACCCCGAGCACTGAGCACCCAGCACCTTGAGCACTGAGCACCCTGAGGACTGAGCACCCAGCACCGTGAGCACTGAGCACCGATCACCCTGAGCACTGAGCACCCAGCACCCAGAGCTCTGAGCACCCAGCACCCTGAGTACTGAGCACCCAGCACCCCGAGTACTGAGCACCCAGCACCCTGAGTACTGAGCACCCAGCACCCCGAGCACTGAGCACCCAGCACCCTGAGTACTGAACACCCTGAGTACTGAGCACTGAGCACCGAGCACCCTGAGTACTGAGCACCCTGAGGACTGAGCACACAGCACACTGAGCACTGAGCAACCAGCACCCTGAGTACTGAGCACTGATCACCCTGAGCACTGAGCACCCAGCACCCCGAGCACTGAGCACCCAGCACCCTGAGTACTGAGCACCCAGCACCCTGAGCACTGAGCACCCAGCACCCTGAGTACTGAGCACTGATCACCCTGAGCACTGAGCACCCAGCACCCTGAGTACTGAGCACCCAGCACCCTGAGTACTGAGCACCCTGAGGACTGAGCACCCAGCACCCTGAGCACTGAGCACCCAGCACCCTGAGTACTGAGCACTGATCATCCTGAGCACTGAGCACCCAGCACCCTGAGCAATGAGCACGGAGCACCCAGAGGACTGAGCACCCAGCACCCTGAGCACTGAGCACCCAGCACCTTGAGTACTGAGCACCGAGCACCCCGAGCACTGAGCACCCACCACCCTGAATACTGAGCACCCAGCACCCTGAGCACTGAGCACACAGCACCCCGAACACTGAGCACCCAGCACCCCGAGCACTGAGCACCCAACACCCTGAGTACTGAGCACCCAACACCCAGAGTACTGAGCACCCAGCACCCTGAGCACTGAGCACCCAGCACCCTGAGTACTGAGCACCCAGCACCCTGAGTACTGAGCACGCAGCACCCTGAGCACTGAGCACCCAGCACCCTGAGTACTGAGCACTGATCATCCTGAGCACTGAGCACCCAGCACCCTGAGCAATGAGCACGGAGCACCCCGAGGACTGAGCACCCAGCACCCTGAGCACTGAGCACCCAGCACCTTGAGTACTGAGCACCGAGCACCCCGAGCACTGAGCACCCAGCACCCTGAATACTGAGCACCCAGCACCCTGAGCACTGAGCACACAGCACCCCGAACACTGAGCACCCAGCACCCCGAGCACTGAGCACCCAGCACCCTGAGCACTGAGCACCCTGAGGACTGAGCACCCAGCACCCTGAGCACTGAGCACCCAGCACCCTGAGTACTGATCACCGATCACCCTGAGCACTGAGCACCCAGGACCCTGAGTACTGAGCACCCAGCACCCTGAGCACTGAGCACCCAGCAACCTGAGCACTGAGCACCCAGCACCCTGAGTACTGAGCACCCAGCACCCTGAGTACTGAGTACCCAGCACCCTGAGCACTGAGCACCTAGCACCCTGAGTACTGAGCACCGAGCACCCTGAGTACTGAGTACCCAGCACCCTGAGCACTGAGCACCCAGCACCCTTAGTACTGAGCACCCAGCACCACCCTCAGCACTGAGCACCCAGCACCCCGAGCACTGAGCACCCAGCACCCTGAGCACTGTGCACCCAGCTCCCCGAGTACTGAGCACCCAGCACCCCGAGTACTGAGCACCGAGCACCCTGAGCACTGAGCACGCAGCACCCTGAGTACTGAGCACCCAGCACCCTGAGTACTGAGCACTGAGCACCCCGAGTACTAAGCACCCAGCACCCTGAGCAATGAGCACCCAGCAACCTGAGTACTGAGAACAGATCACCCTGAGTACTGAGCACCCAGCACCCTGAGTACTGAGCCCCAGCACCCTGAGTACTGAGCACCCAGCACCCCGAGAACTGAGCAAAGCACCCCGAGAATGAGCACCCAGCACCCTGAGTACTGAGAACTGAGCACCCTGAGTACTGAGCACCCAGAACCCTGAGTACTGAGCCCCCAGCACCCTGAGCCCTGAGCACCCAGCACCCCGAGCACTGAGCACCCAGCACCCCGAGAATGAGCACCCAGCACCCTGAGTACTGAGCACCCAGCACCCTGAGTACTGAGCACTAAACACCCAGAGCACTGAGCACCCAGCACCCCGAGCACGGATCACCCAGGTCCCCGAGCACTGAGTACTGAGCACCCAGCACCCTGAGTACTGAGCACCGAGCTCCCCGAGCACTGAGCACTGAGCACCCAGCACCCTGAGCACTGAGCACTGAGCACCCAGCACCCCGAGCACTGAGCACCCAGCACCCCGAGCACTGAGCACCCAGCACCCTGAGCACTGAGCAATCAGCACCCTGAGTACTGAGCACCGAGCACCCCGAGCACTGAGCACCCAGCACCTTGAGCACTGAGCACCCTGAGGACTGAGCACCCAGCACCGTGAGCACTGAGCACCGATCACCCTGAGCACTGAGCACCCAGCACCCAGAGCTCTGAGCACCCAGCACCCTGAGTACTGAGCACCCAGCACCCCGAGTACTGAGCACCCAGCACCCTGAGTACTGAGCACCCAGCACCCCGAGTACTGAGCACCCAGCACCCTGAGCACCCAGCATCCTGAGAACTGAGCACACTGAGCACTGAGCACTGAGAACCCAGCACCCTGAGTACTGAGCAATGAGCACCCTGAGTACTGAGCACCAAGCACCCCGAGTACTGAGCACTGAGCACTCTGAGTACTGAGCACCCAGCACCCTGAGCACTGAGCACCCAGCACCCTGAGCACTGAGCACTGAGCACCCAGCACCCCGAGCACTGAGCACCCAGCACCCTGAATACTGAGCACCCAGCACCTTGAGCACTGAGCAGCCTGAGGACTGAGCACCCAGCACCCTGAGCACTGAGCACCGATCACCCTGAGCACTGAGCACCCAGCACCCTGAGTACTGAGCACCCAGCACCCTGAGTACTGAGCACCCAGCACCCTGAGCACTGAGCACAAAGCACGCTGAGTACTGAGTACTGAGCACCCTGAGTACTGAGCACCGAGGACCCTGAGCACTGAGCACCCAGCACGCTGAGTACTGAGCACTGAGCACCCTGAGGACTGAGCACCGAGCACGCTGAGTACTGAGCACCCAGCACCCTGAGCACTGAGCAGCCAGCACCCTCAGCACTGAGCACCCAGCACCCCGAGCACTGAGCAACCAGCACCCTGAGCACTGAGCACCCAGCACCCTGAGTACTGAGCACCCAGCACCCTGAGCACTGAGCACCCAGCACCCTGAGTACTGAGCACTGATCACCCTGAGAACTGAGCACCCAGCACCCTGAGTACTGAGCACCCAGCACCCTGAGTACTGAGCACCCTGAGGACTGAGCACCCAGCACCCTGAGCACTGAGCACCCAGCACCCTGAGTACTGAGCACTGATCATCCTGAGCACTGAGCACCCAGCACCCTGAGCAATGAGCACGGAGCACCCCGAGGACTGAGCACCCAGCACCCTGAGCACTGAGCACCCAGCACCTTGAGTACTGAGCACCGAGCACCCCGAGCACTGAGCACCCAGCACCCTGAATACTGAGCACCCAGCACCCTGAGCACTGAGCACACAGCACCCCGAACACTGAGCACCCAGCACCCCGAGCACTGAGCACCCAACACCCTGAGTACTGAGCACCCAACACCCAGAGTACTGAGCACCCAGCACCCTGAGCACTGAGCACCCAGCACCCTGAGTACTGAGCACCCAGCACCCTGAGTACTGAGCACGCAGGACCCTGAGCACTGAGCACCCAGCACCCTGAGTACTGAGCACTGATCATCCTGAGCACTGAGCACCCAGCACCCTGAGCAATGAGCACGGAGCACCCCGAGGACTGAGCACCCAGCACCCTGAGCACTGAGCACCCAGCACCTTGAGTACTGAGCACCGAGCACCCCGAGCACTGAGCACCCAGCATCCTGAATACTGAGCACCCAGCACCCTGAGCACTGAGCACAGAGCACCCCGAACACTGAGCACCCAGCACCCCGAGCACTGAGCACCCAGCACCCTGAGCACTGAGCACCCTGAGGACTGAGCACCCAGCACCCTGAGCACTGAGCACCCAGCACCCTGAGTACTGAGCACCGATCACCCTGAGCACTGAGCACCCAGGACCCTGAGTACTGAGCACCCAGCACCCTGAGCACTGAGCACCCAGCAACCTGAGCACTGAGCACCCAGCACCCTGAGTACTGAGCACCCAGCACCCTGAGTACTGAGTACCCAGCACCCTGAGCACTGAGCACCCAGCACCCTGAGTACTGAGCACCGAGCACCCTGAGTACTGTGTACCCAGCACCCTGAGCACTGAGCACCCAGCACCCTTAGTACTGAGCACATAGCACCACCCTCAGCACTGAGCACCCAGCACCCCGAGCACTGAGCACCCAGCACCCTGAGCACTGTGCACCCAGCACCCCGAGTACTGAGCACCCAGCACCCCGAGTACTGAGCACCGAGCACCCTGAGCACTGAGCACGCAGCACCCTGAATACTGAGCACCCAGCACCCTGAGTACTGAGCACTGAGCACCCCGAGTACTAAGCACCCAGCACCCCGAGCAATGAGCACCCAGCAACCTGAGTACTGAGAACAGATCACCCTGAGTACTGAGCACACAGCACCCTGAGTACTGAGCCCCAGCACCCTGAGTACTGAGCACCCAGCACCCCGAGAACTGAGCAAAGCACCCCGAGAATGAGCACCCAGCACCCTGAGTACTGAGAACCGAGCACCCTGAGGACTGAGCACCCAGAACCCTGAGTACTGAGCCCCCAGCACCCTGAGCCCTGAGCACCCAGCACCCCGAGCACTGAGCACCCAGCACCCCGAGAATGAGCACCCAGCACCCTGAGTACTGAGCACCCAGCACCCTGAGTACTGAGCACTAAGCACCCAGAGCACTGAGCACCCAACACCCTGAGCACTGAGCACTGAGCACCCAGCACCCTGAGCACTGAGCACCCAGCACCCCGAGCACTGAGCACCCAGCACCCTGAGCACTGAGCACCCAGCACCCTGAGTACTGAGCACCCAGCACCCTGAGTACTGAGCACGCAGCACCCTGAGCACTGAGCACTGAGCACCCAACACCCTGAGCACTGAGCACTGAGCACCCAGCAACCTGAGCACTGAGCACCCAGCACCCCGAGCACTGAGCACCCAGCACCCTGAGCACTGAGCAAGCAGCACCCTGAGCACTGAGCACCCAGCCCCCTGAGTACTGAGCACCCAGCACCATGAGTACTGAGCACCCAGCACCCTGAGTACTGAGCACTCAGCACCCGGGGTACTGAGCACCGAGCACCCCGAGCACTGAGCACCCAGCACCCTGAGCACTGAGCACCCTGAGGACTGAGCACCCAGCACCCTGAGCACTGAGCACCCAGCACCCTGAGTACTGAGCACCTATCACCCTGAGCACTGAGCACCCAGGACCCTGAGTACTGAGCACCCAGCACCCTGAGCACTGAGCACCCAGCAACCTGAGCACTGAGCACCCAGCACCCTGAGTACTGAGCACCCAGCACCCTGAGTACTGAGTACCCAGCACCCTGAGCACTGAGCACCCAGCACCCTGAGTACTGAGCACCGAGCACCCTGAGTACTGAGTACCCTGCACCCTGAGCACTGAGCACCCAGCACCCTTAGTACTGAGCACCCAGCACCACCCTCAGCACTGAGCACCCAGCACCCCGAGCACTGAGCACCCAGCACCCTGAGCACTGTGCACCCAGCACCCCGAGTACTGAGCACCCAGCACCCTGAGCACTGAGCACCCAGCACCCTGATTACTGAGCACCCAGCACCCCGAGCACTGAGCACCCAGCACCCCGAGCACTGAGCACCCAGCACCCTGAGTACTGAGCACCCAGCACCCTGAGTACTGAGCACCCAGCACCCTGAGCACTGAGCACCCAGCACCCTGAGTACTGAGCACCCAGCACCCTGAGTACTGAGCAAACAGCACCCTGAGCACTGAGCACCCAGCACCCTGAGCACTGAGCACTGAGCACCCAGCACCCTGAGTACTGAGCACTGAGCACTGAGCACCCTGAGCACTGAGAACCCAACACTCTGAGCACTGAGCACCCAGCATCCTGAGCACTGAGCACACAGCACCCTGAGCACTGAGCACCCAGCACCCTGAGTACTGAGCACTCAGCACCCTGAGTACTGAGCACCGAGCACCCCGAGCACTGAGCACCCAGCACCTTGAGCACTGAGCACCCTGAGGACTGAGCACCCAGCACCGTGAGCACTGAGCACCGATCACCCTGAGCACTGAGCACCCAGCACCCAGAGCTCTGAGCACCCAGCACCCTGAGTACTGAGCACCCAGCACCCCGAGTACTGAGCACCCAGCACCCTGAGTACTGAGCACCCAGCACCCCGAGCACTGAGCACCCAGCACCCTGAGTACTGAACACCCTGAGTACTGAGCACTGAGCACCGAGCACACTGAGTACTGAGCACCCAGCACCCTGAGTACTGAGTACCCAGCACCCTGAGCACTGAGCACCCAGCACCCTGAGTACTGAGCACATAGCACCACCCTCAGCACTGAGCACCCAGCACCCCGAGCACTGAGCACGAAGCACCCTGAGCACTGTGCACCCAGCACCCCGAGTACTGAGCACCCAGCACCCCGAGTACTGAGCACCGAGCACCCTGAGCACTGAGCACGCAGCACCCTGAGTACTGAGCACCCAGCACCCTGAGTACTGAGCACTGAGCACCCCGAGTACTAAGCACCCAGCACCCCGAGCAATGAGCACCCAGCAACCTGAGTACTGAGAACAGATCACCCTGAGTACTGAGCACACAGCACCCTGAGTACTGAGCCCCAGCACCCTGAGTACTGAGCACCCAGCACCCCGAGAACTGAGCAAAGCACCCCGAGAATGAGCACCCAGCACCCTGAGTACTGAGAACCGAGCACCCTGAGGACTGAGCACCCAGAACCCTGAGTACTGAGCCCCCAGCACCCTGAGCCCTGAGCACCCAGCACCCCGAGCACTGAGCACCCAGCACCCCGAGAATGAGCACCCAGCACCCTGAGTACTGAGCACCCAGCACCCTGAGTACTGAGCACTAAGCACCCAGAGCACTGAGCACCCAACACCCTGAGCACTGAGCACTGAGCACCCAGCACCCTGAGCACTGAGCACCCAGCACCCCGAGCACTGAGCACCCAGCACCCTGAGCACTGAGCACCCAGCACCCTGAGTACTGAGCACCCAGCACCCTGAGTACTGAGCACGCAGCACCCTGAGCACTGAGCACTGAGCACCCAACACCCTGAGCACTGAGCACTGAGCACCCAGCACCCTGAGCACTGAGCACCCAGCACCCCGAGCACTGAGCACCCAGCACCCTGAGCACTGAGCAAGCAGCACCCTGAGCACTGAGCACCCAGCCCCCTGAGTACTGAGCACCCAGCACCATGAGTACTGAGCACCCAGCACCCTGAGTACTGAGCACTCAGCACCCGGGGTACTGAGCACCGAGCACCCCGAGCACTGAGCACCCAGCACCCTGAGCACTGAGCACCCTGAGGACTGAGCACCCAGCACCCTGAGCACTGAGCACCCAGCACCCTGAGTACTGAGCACCTATCACCCTGAGCACTGAGCACCCAGGACCCTGAGTACTGAGCACCCAGCACCCTGAGCACTGAGCACCCAGCAACCTGAGCACTGAGCACCCAGCACCCTGAGTACTGAGCACCCAGCACCCTGAGTACTGAGTACCCAGCACCCTGAGCACTGAGCACCCAGCACCCTGAGTACTGAGCACCGAGCACCCTGAGTACTGAGTACCCTGCACCCTGAGCACTGAGCACCCAGCACCCTTAGTACTGAGCACCCAGCACCACCCTCAGCACTGAGCACCCAGCACCCCGAGCACTGAGCACCCAGCACCCTGAGCACTGTGCACCCAGCACCCCGAGTACTGAGCACCCAGCACCCTGAGCACTGAGCACCCAGCACCCTGATTACTGAGCACCCAGCACCCCGAGCACTGAGCACCCAGAACCCCGAGCACTGAGCACCCAGCACCCTGAGTACTGAGCACCCAGCACCCTGAGTACTGAGCACCCAGCACCCTGAGCACTGAGCACCCAGCACCCTGAGTACTGAGCACCCAGCACCCTGAGTACTGAGCAAACAGCACCCTGAGCACTGAGCACCCAGCACCCTGAGCACTGAGCACTGAGCACCCAGCACCCTGAGTACTGAGCACTGAGCACTGAGCACCCTGAGCACTGAGAACCCAACACTCTGAGCACTGAGCACCCAGCATCCTGAGCACTGAGCACACAGCATCCTGAGCACTGAGCACCCAGCACCCTGAGTACTGAGCACTCAGCACCCTGAGTACTGAGCACCGAGCACCCCGAGCACTGAGCACCCAGCACCTTGAGCACTGAGCACCCTGAGGACTGAGCACCCAGCACCGTGAGCACTGAGCACCGATCACCCTGAGCACTGAGCACCCAGCACCCAGAGCTCTGAGCACCCAGCACCCTGAGTACTGAGCACCCAGCACCCCGAGTACTGAGCACCCAGCACCCTGAGTACTGAGCACCCAGCACCCCGAGCACTGAGCACCCAGCACCCTGAGTACTGAACACCCTGAGTACTGAGCACTGAGCACCGAGCACACTGAGTACTGAGCACCCTGAGCACTGAGCAACCAGCACCCTGAGCACTGAGCAACCAGCACCCTGAGTACTGAGCACTGATCACCCTGAGCACTGAGCACCCAGCACCACGAGCACTGAGCACTGAGCACCCTGAGTACTGAGCACCCAGCTCCCTGAGCACTGAGCACCCAGCACCCTGAGTACTGAGCACCCAGCACCCTGAGTACTGAGCACCCTGAGGACTGAGCACCCAGCACCCTGAGCACTGAGCACCCAGCACCCTGAGTAATGAGCACTGATTACCCTGAGCACTGAGCACCTACCACCCTGAATACTGAGCACCCAGCACCCTGAGTACTGAGCACCCTGAGGACTGAGCACCCAGCACACTGAGCACTGAGCACCCAGCACCCTGAGTACTGAGCACTGATCATCCTGAGCACTGAGCACCCAGCACCCTGAGCACTGAGCACGGAGCACCCCGAGGACTGAGCACCCAGCACCCTGAGCACTGAGCACCCAGCACCTTGAGTACTGAGCACCGAGCACCCCGAGCACTGAGCACCCAGCACCCTGAATACTGAGCACCCAGCACCCTGAGCACTGAGCACACAGCACCCCGAGCACTGAGCACCCAGCAC
Source organism: Microtus oregoni (assembly GCF_018167655.1). Classification (NCBI taxonomy): domain Eukaryota; kingdom Metazoa; phylum Chordata; class Mammalia; order Rodentia; family Cricetidae; genus Microtus; species Microtus oregoni. The sequence goes on along the minus strand of NW_024543811.1, from coordinate 8,169,493 downwards.
CCCGAGCACTGAGCACCCAGCACCCAGAGTACTGAGCACCCAGCACCCTGAGTACTGAGCACTAAGCACCCAGAGCACTGAGCACCCAGCACCCCGAGCACAGAGCACCCAGCACCCTGAGTACTGAGCACCGATCACCCTGAGCACTGAGCACCCAGGACCCTGAGCACTGAGCACCCAGCACCCTGAGTACAGAGCACCCAGCACCCCGAGTACTGAGCACCCAGCACCCTGAGTACTGAGCACCCAGCACCCTGAGTACTGAGCACCCAGACCCCGAGCACTGAGCACCCAGCACCCCTAGCACTGTGCACCCAGCACCCTGAGTACTGAGAACCCAGCACCCTGAGTACTGAGCACCCAGCACCCTGAGCACTGAGCACCCAGCAGCCCTAGCACTGAGCACCCAGCATCCTGAGCACTGAGTACTGAGCACCCAGCACCCTGAGCACTGAGCACCCAGCACCCTGAGCACTGAGCACCCAGCACCCTGAGTACTGAGCACCCAGCACCCCAAGCACTGAGCACCGAGCAACCTGAGTACTGAGCACCCAGCACGGTGAGCACTGAGCACCCAGCACCCCGAGTACTGAGCACCCAGCACCCTGAGTACTGAGCACCCAGCACCCTGAGTACTGAGCACCCAGCACCCCGAGCACTGAGCACCCAGCACCCTGAGCACTGAGCACCCAGCACCCTGAGTACTGAGCATCAAGCACGCTGAGCACTGAGCACCCAGCACCCTGAGCACTGAGCCCCCAGCACCCTGAGCACTGAGCACACAGCACCCTGAGTACTGAGCACCGAGCACCCCGAGCACTGAGCACCCAGCACCCTTAGTACTGAGCACCCAGCACCACCCTCAGCCCTGAGCAACCAGCACCCCTAGCACTGAGCAATCAGCACCCTGAGCACTGTGCACCCAGCACCCTGAGCACTGAGAACCCAGCACCCTGAGTACTGAGCACCCAGCACCCTGAGTACTGAGCACTGAGCACCCCGAGTACTAAGCACCCAGCACCCCGAGCAATGAGCACCCAGCAACCTGAGTACTGAGAACAGATCACCCTGAGTACTGAGCACCCAGCACCCTGAGTACTGAGCCCCAGCACCCTGAGTACTGAGCACCCAGCACCCCGAGAACTGAGCAAAGCACCCCGAGAATGAGCACCCAGCACCCTGAGTACTGAGAACCGAGCACCCTGAGGACTGAGCACCCAGAACCCTGAGTAATGAGACCCCAGCAACCTTAGCCCTGAGCACCCAGCACCCCGAGCACTGAGCACCCAGCACCCCGAGAATGAGCACCCAGCACCCTGAGTACTGAGCACCCAGCACCCTGAGTACTGAGCACTAAGCACCCAGAGCACTGAGCACCCAGCACCCCGAGCACGGATCACCCAGGTCCCCGAGCACTGAGTACTGAGCACTGAGCACCCTGAGTACTAAGCACCCAGCACCCTGAGTACTGAGCACCCAGGACCCTGAGCACTGAGCACCGAGCACCCCGAGCACTGAGCACCCAGCACCCTGAGCACTCAGCACCCAGCACCCCGAGCACTGAGCACCCAGCACCCTGAGCACTGAGTACCCAGTACCCTGAGTATTGGGCCCCCAGCACCCTGAGTACTGAGCACCCAGCACCCTGAGCACTGAGCACCCAGGACCCCGAGAATGAGCACCCAGCACCCTGAGTACTGTGAACCGAGCACCCTGAGTACTGAGCACCCAGCACCCTGAGTACTGAGCCACCAGCACCCTGAGTACTGAGCACCCAGCACCCCGAGAACTGAGCACCCAGCACCAAGAGAATGAGCACGGAGCACCCTGAGTACTGAGCACCCAGCACCCTGAGTACTGAGCACTAAGCACCCAGAGCACTGAGCACCCAGCACCCCGAGCACAGAGCACCCAGGACCCCGAGCACTGAGTACTGAGAACCCAGCACCCTGAGTACTGAGCACCGAGCTCCCCGAACACTGAGCACCGAGCACCCTGAGCACTGAGCACCCAGCACCCTGAGTACTGAGCACCCAGCACCCTGAGTACTGAGCACCCAGCACACTGAGCACTGAGGACCTAGCACCCCGAGCACTGAGCACCCAGCACGCTGAGTACTGAGCACTGAGCACCCAGCACCCTGAGTACTGAGCACCCAGCACCCTGAGTACTGAGCACCCAGCACCCTGAGCACTGAGCACTGAGCACCCTGAGTACTGAGCACTGAGCACCCTTAGTACTGAGCACCAAGCACCCTGAGTACTGAGCACCCAGCACCCTGAGCACTGAGCACGGAGCACCCCGAGGACTGAGCACCCAGCACCGTGAGTACTGAGCACCCAGCACCTTGAGTACTGAGCACCGAGCACATCGAGCACTGAGCACCCAGCACCCTGAGTACTGAGCACCCAGCACCCCGAGCACTGAGCACCCAGCACCCTGAGTACTGAGCACCCAGCACCCTGAGTACTGAGCACTGAGCACCCTGAGCACTGAGCACCCAACACCCCGAGCACTGAGCACCCAACAACCTGATTACTGAGCACCCAGCACCCTGAGTACTGAGCACTCAGCACCCTGAGTACTGAGCACTCTGAGGACTGAGCACCCAACACCCTGAGTACTGAGCACCCAGCACCCTGAGTACTGAGCACCCAGCACCCTGAGCACTGAGCACCCTGAGAACTGAGCACCCAGCACCCTGAGTACTGAGCACCCAGCACCCTGAGTACTGAGCACCCAGCATCCTGAGTACTGAGCACCGATCACCCTGAGCACTGAGCACCCAGCACCCCGAGCACTGAGCACCCAGCACCCTGAGTACTGAGCACCCTGAGTGGTGAGCACCCAGCACCCTGATTACTGAGCACCCAGCACCCTGAGCACTGAGCACCAGGCACCCTGTGTACTGAGCACACAGCACCCTGAGTACTTAGCACCCAGCACCTGAGCACTGAGCACCCAGCACCCCGAGCACTGAGCACCCAGCACCCCGAGCACTGAGCACCGAGCACCCCGAATACTGAGCACCCAGCACCCCGAGCACTGAGCACCCAGCACCCTGAGCACTGAGCACCCAGCACCCCAAGCACTGAGCACCCAGCACCCTGAGTACTGAGTACTGAGCACCCTGAGTACTGAGCACCCAGCACCCTGAGCACTGAGCACCCAGCACCCTGAGTACTGAGCACCGAGCACCCCGAGCACTAAGCACCTAGCACCCTGAGTACTGAGCACCCAGCACTAAAAGTACTGAGCACCGAGCATCCTGAGCACTGAGCACCGAGCACCCCGAGCCCTGAGAACCCAGCACCCTGAGTACTGAGCACCCAGCACCAAGAGTACTGAGCAGCAAGCACCCCGAGCACTGAGCACCCAGCACCCTGAGTAATGAGCACCCAGCACCCCGAGTACTGAGCACCCAGCACCGTGAGTACTGAGCACCCACCACCCTGAGTACTGAGCACCCAGCACCCTGAGCACTGAGCACAAAGCACGCTGAGTACTGAGCACCCTGAGTACTGAGCACCGAGGACCCTGAGCACTGAGCACCCAGCACCCCTCGCACTGAGCACCCAGCACCCCGAGAATGGGCACCCAGCACCCTGAGTACTGAGCACCCAGCACCCCGAGCACTGAGCACCCAGCACCCCGAGAATGAGCACCCTGAATACTGAGCACCCAGCACCCTGAATACTGTGCACTAAGCACCCAGAGCGCTGAGCACTCAGGACCCCGAGCACTGAGTACTGAGCACCCAGCACCCTGAGTACTGAGCACCGAGCTCCCCGAGCACTGAGCACACTGAGTACTGAGCACCCATCACCCTGAGTACTAAGCACCCAGCACCCTGTGCACTGAGCACCCAGCACCCTGAGTACTGAGCACCCAGCACCCCGAGCACTGAGCACCCAGCACCCTGAGTACTGTGCAACCCGAGCACTGAGCACCCAGCACCCTGAGTACTGAGCACCCTGAGGACTGAGCACCCAGCACCCTGAGTACTGAGCACCCAGCACCCTGAGAACTGAGCACCCAGCACCCTGAGTACTGAGCAGCGAGCACCCTGAGTACTGAGCACCCAGCACCCTGAGTACTGAGCACCCAGCACCCTGAGTACTGAGCACCGAGCACCCCGAGTACTGAGCACCCAGCACCCTGAGCACTGAGCACCCAGCACCCTGAGTACTGAGCTCCCAGCACCCCGAGCCCTGAGCACCCAGCACCCTGAGTACTGAGCACCCTGAGTACTGAGCACCGATCACCCTGAGCACTGAGCACCCAGCACCCTGAGTACTGAGCACCCAACGTACTGAGCACCGAGCATACCGAGCACTGAGTTCCCAGCACCCTGAGTACTGAGCACCGAGCACCCTGAGCACTGAGCACCCAGCACCCTGAGTACTGAGCACCGAGCACCCCGAGCACTGAGCACCCAGCGCCCTGAGCACTGAGCACCCTGAGGACTGAGCAGCCAGCACCCTGAGTACTGAGCACCCAGCACCCTGAGTACTGAGCACCCAGCATCCTGAGTACTGAGCACCGATCACCCTGAACACTGAGCAGCCAGCACCCGAGCACTGAGCACCCAGCACCCTGAGTACTGAGCACCCTGAGTACTGAGCACCCAGCACCCCGAGCACTGAGCACCCAGCAGACTGAGTACTGAGCACCCTGAGTGCTGAGCACCCAGCACCCTGAGCACTGAGCACCCAGCACCCTGAGCACTGAGACCCAGCACCCTGAGTACTGAGCACCCAGCACCCTGAGTACTTAGCACCCAGCACCTGAGCACTGAGCAACCAGCACCCTGAGTACTGAGCACCCAGCACCCTGTGTACTGAGAACCGAGCACCCCGAGTACTGAGCACCCAGCAACCTGAGCACTGAGCACCCAGCACCCTGAGTACTGAGCACCGAGCACCCCGAGGACTGAGCACCCAGCACCCTGAGCACTGAGCACCCTGAGGACTGAGCGCCCAGCACCCTGAGCACTGAGCACCCAGCACCCTGAGTACTGAGCACCGATCACCCTGAGCACTGAGCACCCAGGACCCCGAGCACTGAGCACCCAGCACCCTGAGTACAGAGCACACAGCACCCCGAGTACTGAGCACCCAGCACCCCGAGCACTGAGCACCCAGCACCCTGAGTACTGAGCACCCTGAGTACTGAGCACCGATCACCCTGAGCACTGCGCACCCAGCACCCTGAGTACTGAGCACCCAGCACCCTGAGCACTGAGCACCCAGTAACCTGAGCAATGAGCACCCAGCACCCTGAGTACTGAGCACCCAGCACCCTGAGTACTGAGTACCCAGCACCCTGAGCACTGAGCACCCAGCACCCTGAGTACTGAGCACCGAGCACCCTGAGTACTGAGCACCCAGCACCCTGAGCACTGAGCACCCAGCACCCTTATTACTGAGCACCCAGCACCACCCTCAGCACTGAGCACCCAGCACCCCGAGCACTGAGCACCCAGCACCCTGAGCACTGTGCACCCAGCACCCCGAGTACTGAGCACCCAGCACCCCGAGTACTGAGCACCGAGCACCCTGAGCACTGAGAACCCAGCACCCTGAGTACTGAGCACCCAGCACCCTGAGTACTGAGCACTGAGCACCCCGAGTACTAAGCACCCAGCACCCCGAGCAATGAGCACCCAGCAACCTGAGTACTGAGAACAGATCACCCTGAGTACTGAGCACCCAGCACCCTGAGTACTGAGCCCCAGCACCCTGAGTACTGAGCACACAGCACCCCGAGAACTGAGCAAAGCACCCCGAGAATGAGCACCCAGCACCCTGAGTACTGAGAACCGAGCACCCTGAAGACTGAGCACCCAGAACCCTGAGTACTGAGCCCACAGCACCCTGAGCCCTGAGCACCCAGCACCCCGAGCACTGAGCACCCAGCACCCCGAGAATGAGCACCCAGCACCCTGAGTACTGAGCACCCAGCACCCTGAGTACTGAGCACTAAGCACCCAGAGCACTGAGCACCCAGCACCCCGAGCACGGTTCACCCAGTTCCCCGAGCACTGAGTACTGAGCACCCAGCACCCTGAGTACTGAGCACCGAGCTCCCCGAGCACTGAGAACCCAACACCCTGAGCACTGAGCACCCAGCATCCTGAGCACTGAGTACTGAGCACCGAGCACCCTGAGCACTGAGCACCCAGCACCCTGAGCACTGAGCACCCAGCACCCTGAGTACTGAGCACTGAGCAACCAGAGTACTGAGCAACCTGAGTAATGAGCACCCAGCACCCCGAGAATGAGCACCCAGCACCATGAGTACTGAGCACCGAGCACCCTGAGCACTGAGCACCCAGCACCCTGAGTACTGAGCACCAAGCAACCTGAGTACTGAGCACCAAGCACCCTGAGTACTGAGCACCCAGCACCCTGAGTTCTGAGCAACCAGCACCCTGAGCACTGAGCACCCAGCACCCCGAGCACTGAGCACCCAGCACCCCGAGCACTGAGCACCCAGCACCCTGAGCACTGAGCACCCAGCACACTGAGCACTGAGGACCTAGCACCCCGAGCACTGAGCACCCAGCACGCTGAGTACTGAGCACTGAGCACCCAGCACCCTGAGTACTGAGCACCCAGCACCCTGAGTACTGAGCACCCAGCACCCTGAGCACTGAGCACCCTGAGTACTGAGCACTGAGCACCCTTAGTACTGAGCACCCAGCACCCTGAGCACTGAGCACGGAGCACCCCGAGGACTGAGCACCCAGCACCGTGAGCACTGAGCACCCAGCACCTTGAGTACTGAGCACCGAGCACATCGAGCACTGAGCACCCAGCACCCTGAGTACTGAGCACCCAGCACCCCGAGCCCTGAGCACCCAGCACCCTGAGTACTGAGCACCCAGCACCCTGAGTACTGAGCAATGAGCATCCTGAGCACTGAGCACCCAACACCCCGAGCACTGAGCACCCAACACCCTGAGTACTCAGCACCCAGCACCCTGAGTACTGAGCACTCAGCACCCTGAGTACTGAGCACACTGAGGACTGAGCACCCAGCACCCTGAGTACTGAGCACCCAGCACCCTGAGTACTGAGCACCCAGCACACTGAGCACTGAGCACCCTGAGGACTGAGCACCCAGCACCCTGAGTACTGAGCACCCAGCACCCTGAGTACTGAGCACCCAGCATCCTGAGTACTGAGCACCGATCACCCTGAGCACTGAGCACCCAGCACCCCGAGCACTGAGCACCCAGCACCCTGAGTACTGAGCACCCTGAGTGGTGAGCACCCAGCACCCTGATTACTGAGCACCCAGCACCCTGAGCACTGAGCACCCAGCACCCTGTGTACTGAGCAAATAGCACCCTGAGTACTTAGCACCCAGCACCTGAGCACTGAGTACCCAGCACCCCGAGCACTGAGCACCCAGCACCCCGAGCACTGAGCACCGAGCACCCCGAATACTGAGCACCCAGCACCCCGAGCACTGAGCACCCAGCACCCTGAGCACTGAGCACCCAGCACCCCAAGCACTGAGCACCCAGCACCCTGAGTACTGAGTACTGAGCACCCTGAGTACTGAGCACCCAGCACCCGGAGCACTGAGCACCCAGCACCCTGAGTACTGAGCACCGAGCACCCCGAGCACTGAGCACCCAGCACCCTGAGTACTGAGCACCCAGCACCAAAAGTACTGAGCACCGAGCATCCTGATCACTGAGCACCGAGCACCCCGAGCCCTGAGCACCCAGCACCCTGAGTACTGAGCACCCAGCACCAAGAGTACTGAGCAGCAAGCACCCCGAGCACTGAGCACCCAGCACCCTGAGTAATGAGCACCCAGCACCCCGAGTACTGAGCACCCAGCACCGTGAGTACTGAGCACCCACCACCCTGAGTACTGAGCACCCAGCACCCTGAGCACTGAGCACAAAGCACGCTGAATACTGAGCACCCTGAGTACTGAGCACCCAGCACCCTGAGTACTGAGCACCCAGCACCCCGAGCACTGAGCACCCAGCACCCCGAGAATGAGCACCCAGCACCCTGAGTACTGAGCACCCAGCACCCTGAGTACCGAGCACCCAGCACCCCGAGCACTGAGCACCCTGAATACTGAGCACCCAGCACCCTGAGTACTGTGCACTAAGCACCCAGAGCGCTGAGCACCCAGGACCCCGAGCACTGAGTACTGAGCACCCAGCACCCTGAGTACTGAGCACCGAGCTCCCCGAGCACTGAGCACACTGAGTACTGAGCACCCATCACCCTGAGTACTAAGCACCCAGCACCCTGTGCACTGAGCACCCAGCACCCTGAGTACTGAGCACCCAGCACCCCGAGCACTGAGCACCCAGCACCCTGAGTACTGAGCAACCAGCACCCTGAGTACTGTGCAACCCGAGCACTGAGCACCCAGCACCCTGAGTACTGAGCACCCTGAGGACTGAGCACCGATCACCCTGAGCACTGAGCACCCAGCACCCTGAGTACTGAGCACCCAGCACCCTGAGAACTGAGCACCCAGCACCCTGAATACTGAGCAGCGAGCACCCTGAGTACAGAGCACCCAGCACCCTGAGTACTGAGCACCCAGCACCCTGAGTACTGAGCACCGAGCACCCCGAGTACTGAGCACCCAGCATCCTGAGCACTCAGCAGCCAGCACCCCGAGCACTGAGCACACAGCACCCTGAGTACTGAGCTCCCAGCACCCCGAGCCCTGAGCACCCAGCACCCTGAGTACTGAGCACCCTGAGTACTGAGCACCGATCACCCTGAGCACTGAGCACCCAGCACCCTGAGTACTGAGCACCCAACGTACTGAGCACCGAGCATACCGAGCACTGAGTTCCCAGCACCCTGAGTACTGAGCACCGAGCACCCTGAGCACTGAGCACCCAGCACCCTGAGTACTGAGCACCGAGCACCCCGAGCACTGAGAACCCAGCGCCCTGAGCACTGAGCACCCTGAGGACTGAGCACCCAGCACCCTGAGTACTGAGCACCCAGCACCCTGAGTACTGAGCACCCAGCATCCTGAGTACTGAGCACCGATCACCCTGAGCACTGAGCAGCCAGCACCCGAGCACTGAGCACCCAGCACCCTGAGTACTGAGCACCCTGAGTACTGAGCACCCAGCACCCCGAGCACTGAGCACCCAGCAGACTGAGTACTGAGCACCCTGAGTGCTGAGCACCCAGCACCCTGAGCACTGAGAACCCAGCACCCTGAGCACTGAGTACCAGCACCCTGAGTACTGAGCACCCAGCACCCTGAGTACTTAGCACCCAGCACCTGAGCACTGAGCAACCAGCACCCTGAGTACTGAGCACCCAGCACCCTGTGTACTGAGAACCGAGCACCCCGAGTACTGAGCACCCAGCAACCTGAGCACTGAGCACCCAGCACCCTGAGCACTGAGCACACAGCACCCCGAGCACTGAGCACCCAGCAACCTGAGTACTGAGTACTGAGCACCCTGAGTACTGAGCACCCTGAGTACTGAGCACCCAGCACCCTGAGCACTGAGCACCCAGCACCCTGAGCACTGAGCACCCAGCACCCTGAGTAATGAGCACCCAGCACGAAAAGTACTGAGCATCGAGCATCCTGAGCACAGAGCACCGAGCACCCCGAGAACTGAGCACCCAGCACCCTGAGTACTGAGCATCCAGCACCAAGAGTACTGAGCAGCAAGCACCCTGAGCACTGAGCACCCAGCACCCTGAGTAATGAGCACCCAGCACCCCGAGTACTGAGCACCCAACACCCTGTGTACTGAGCACTGAGCACCCTGAGTACTGATCACCCAGGACCCTGAGCACTGAGCACCCCGAGCACTGAGCACCCAGCACCCTGAGCACTCAGCACCCAGCACCCCGAGCACTGAGCACCCAGCACCCTGAGCACTGAGCACCCAGCACCCTGAGCACGGAGCACCCCACCACTGAGCACCCAGCACCCTGAGTACTGAGCCCCCAGCACCCTGAGTACTGAGCACCCAGCACCCCGAGCACTGAGCACCCAGCACCCAGAGAATGAGCACATAGCACCCTGAGTACTGAGCACCCAGCACCCTGAGTACTGAGCACTAAGCACCCAGAGCACTGAGCAACCAGCACCCCGAGCACGGAGCACCCAGGACACCGAGCACTGAGTACTGAGCACCCAGCACCCTGAGTACTGAGCACCGAGCTCCCCGAGCACTGAGCACCCACCACCCTGAGTACTGAGCACCCAGCACCCTGAGCACTGAGCACAAAGCACGCTGAGTACTGAGCACCCTGAGTACTGAGCACCGAGGACCCTGAGCACTGAGCACCCAGCACCCCGAGCACTGAGCACCCAGCACCCCGAGAATTGGCACCCAGCACCCTGAGTACTGAGAACCGAGCACCCTGAGTACTGAGCACACAGCACCCTGAGTACTGAGCACCCAGCACCAAGAGTACTGAGCAGCAAGCACCCCGAGCACTGAGCACCCAGCACCCTGAGTAATGAGCACCCAGCACCCCGAGTACTGAGCACCCAGCACCGTGAGTACTGAGCACCCACCACCCTTAGTACTAAGCACCCAGCACCCTGAGCACTGAGCACAAAGCATGCTGAGTACTGAGCACCCTGAGTACTGAGCACCGAGGACCCTGAGCACTGAGCACCCAGCACGCCGAGCACTGAGCACCCAGCACCCCGAGAATGGGCACGCAGCACCCTGAGTACTGAGAACAGAGCACCCTGAGTACTGAGCACCCAGCACGCTGAGCACTGAGCAGCCAGCACCCCGAGTACTGAGCACCCAGCACCCCGAGCACTGAGCACCCAGCACCCGGAGAATGAGCACCCAGCAACCTGAGTACTGAGCACCCAGCACCCTGAGTACTGAGCACCCAACAAGCCGAGCACTGAGCACCCTGAATACTGAGCACCCAGCACCCTGAGTACTGTGCACTAAGCACCCAGAGCGCTGAGCACCCAGGACCCCGAGCACTGAGTACTGAGCACCCAGCACCCTGAGTACTGAGCACCGAACTCCCCGAGCACTGAGCACCCTGAGTACTGAGAACACATCACCCTGAGTACTGAGCACCCAGCACCCTGTGCACTGAGCACACAGCACCCTGAGTACTGAGCACCGAGCACCCCGAGCACTGAGCACCCAGCACCCTGAGTACTGAGCACCCAGCACCCTGAGTCCTGAGCAACCCGAGCACTGAGCACCCAGCACCCTGAGTACTGAGCACCGTGAGGACTGAGCACCGATCACCCTGAGCACTGAGCACCCAGCACCCTGAGTACTGAGCACCCAGCACCCTGAGTACTGAGCAGCCAGCACCCTGAGCACTGAGCACCCAGCACCCTGAGTACTGAGCAGCCAGCACCCTGAGTACTGAGCACCCAGCACCCTGAGTACTGAGCACCCAGCACCCTGAGTACTGAGCACCGAGCACCACGAGTACTGAGCACCCAGCACCCTGAGGACTCAGCACACATCACCCCGAGCTCTGAGCACCCAGCACCCTGAGTACTGAGCTCCCAGCACCCCGAGCCCTGAGCACCCAGCACCCTGAGTACTGAGCACCCTGAGTACTGAGCACCGATCACCCTGAGCACTGAGCACCCAGCACCCTGAGTACTGAGCACCCAACGTACTGAGCACTGAGCACCCTGCACCCTGAGCACTGAGCACCCAGCAACCTGAGTACTGAGCACCCAGCACCCTGAGTACTGAACACCCAGCACCCTGAGCACTGAGCACTGAGCACCCAGCACCCTGAGCACTGAGCACCCAGCACCCTGAGCACGGAGCACCCCGAGGACTGAGCACCCAGCACCCTGAGCACTGAGCACCCAGCACCTTGAGTACTGAGCACCGAGCACATCGAGCACTGAGCACCCAGCACCCTGAGTACTGAGCACCGAGCACCCCGAGCACTGATCACCCAGCGCCCTGAGCACTGAGCACCCTGAGGACTGAGCACCCAGCACCCTGAGTACTGAGCAACCAGCACCCTGAGTACTGAGCACCCAGCATCCTGACTACTGAGCAACGATCACCCTGAGCACTGAGCACCCAGCACCGGAGCACTGAGCACCCAGCACCCTGAGTACTGAGCACCCTGAGTACTGAGCACCCAGCAACCCGTGCACTGAGCACCCAGCACCCTGAGTACTGAGCACCCTGAGTGCTGAGCACCCAGCACCCTGAGCACTGAGCACCCAGCACCCTGATCACTGAGCACCCAGCACCCTGAGTACTGAGCACCCAGCACCCTGAGTACTTAGCACCCAGCACCTGAACACTGAGCACCCAGCACCCTGAGTACTGAGCACCCAGCACACTGTGTACTGAGCACTGAGCACCCTGAGTACTAAGCACCCAGCACCCTGAGTACTGAGCACCCAGCACCCTGAGCACTGAGCACCCAGCACCCCGAGCACTGAGCACCCAGCACCCTGAACACTCAGCACCCGGCACCCCGAGCACTGAGCACCCAGCACCCTGAGCACTGAGCACCCAGCATCCTGAGCACGGAGCACCCCGAGGACTGAGCACCCAGCACCCTGAGTACTGAGCCCCCAGCACCCTGAGTACTGAGCACCCAGCACCCCGAACACTGAGCACCCAGCACCCCGAGAATGAGCTCCCAGCACCCTGAGTACTGAGAACCGAGCACCCTGAGTACTGAGCACCCAGCACCCTGAGTACTGAGCACCCAGCACCCCGAGCACTGAGCTCCCAGCACCCCAAGAATGAGCACCCAGCACCCTGAGTACTGAGCACCCAGCACCCTTTGTACTGAGCACTAAGCACCCAGAACACTGAGCAACCAGCACCCCGAGCACGGAGCACCCAGGACCCCGAGCACTGAGTACTGAGCACCCAGCACCCTAAGTACTGAGCACTGAGCTCCCCGAGCACTGAGCACCCAGCACACTGAGCACTGAGCACCCAGCACCCTGAGCACTGAGCACCCAGCACCCTGAGTACTGAGCACCCAGCATGCTGAGTACTGAGCACCCAGCACCCCGAGCACTGAGCACCCAGCACCCTGCGTACTGAGCACTGAGCACCCAGCACCCCGAGCACTGAGCACCCAGCACCCTGTGTACTGAGCACTGAGCACCCTGAGTACTAAGCACCCAGCACCCTGAGTACTGAGCACCCAGGACCCTGAGCACTGAGCACCGAGCACCCCGAGCACTGAGCACCCAGCACCCTGAGGACTCAGCACCCATCACCCCGATCACTGAGCACCCACCACCCTGAGCACTGAGCACCCAGCACCCTGAGCACTGAGCACCCAGGACCCAGAGCACTGAGCAACCAGCACCCTGAGCACTGAGCACCCAGCACCCTGAGTACTGAGCAGTGAGCACCGTGAGTACTGAGCACCCAGCACCCTGAGTACTGAGCACCGAGCACCCCGAGTACTGAGCACCCAGCACCCTGAGCACTCAGCACCCAGCACCCTGAGTACTGAGCACCCTGAGTACTGAGCACCGATCACCCTGAGCACTGAGCAATCAGCACCCTGAGTATTGAGCACCCAGCACCCTGAGCACTGAGCACTGAGCACCCAGCACCCCGAGCACTGAGCACCCAGCACCCCGAGCACTGAGCACCCAGCACCCTGAGCACTGAGCACCCAGCACCCTGAGCACTGAGCACCCAGCACCCTGAGTACTGAGCACCCAGCACCCTGAGTACTGAGCACCCAGCACCGTGAGAACTGAGCACTCAGCACCCTGAGTACTGAGCACCGAGCACCCCGAGCACTGAGCACCCAGCACCCTGAGCACTGAGCACCCTGAGGACTGAGCACCCTGAGGACTGAGCACCCAGCACCCTGAGCACTGAGCACCGATCACCCTGAGCACTGAGCACCCAGCACCCCGAGCACTGAGCACCCAGCACCCTGAGTACTGAGCACCCAGCACCCCGAGCACTGAGCACCCGGCACCCTGAGTACTGAGAACCCTGAGTACTGAGCACTGAGCACCCAACACCCTGAGGACTGAGTACCCAGCACCCTGAGCACTGAGCACCCAGCACCCTGAGTACTGAGCACTGATCACCCTGAGCACTGAGCACCCAGCACCCCGAGCACTGAGCACCCAGCACCCTGAGTACTGAGCAGCCAGCACCCTGAGCACTGAGCACCCAGCACCCTGAGTACTGAGCACCCAGCACCCTGAGTACTGAGCACCCAGCACCCTGGGCACTGAGCACCCAGCACCCTGAGTACTGAGCACCGAGCACCCTGAGTACTGAGCACCCAGCACCCTGAGTACTGAGCACCCAGCACCCTGAGCACTGATCACCCTGCACCCTGAGCACTGAGCACCCAGCAACCTGAGTACTGAGCACCCAGCACCCTGAGTACTGAACACCCAGCACCCTGAGCACTGAGCACTGAGCACCCAGCACCCTGAGCACTGAGCACCCAGCACCCTGAGCACGGAGCACCCCGAGGACTGAGCACCCAGCACCCTGAGCACTGAGCACCCAGCACCTTGAGTACTGAGCACCGAGCACATCGAGCACTGAGCACCCTGAGTACTGAGCACCCAGCACCCCTATCACTGAGCACCCTGCACCCTGAGCACTGAGCACTGAGCACCCTGAGCACTGAGTACTGAGCACTGAGCACCCTGAGCACTGAGCACCCAGCATCCCGAGTACTGAGCACCCAGCACCCCGAGCACTGAGCACCCAGCGCCCCGAGCACTGAGCACCCAGCACCCCGAGCACTGAGCACTGAGCACCCTGAGCACTGAGCACCCAGCACCCCGAGTACTGAGCACTGAGCACCCTGAGTACTGAGCACCAAGCACCCCGAGTACTGAGCACTGAGCACCCTGAATACTGAGCACCCAGCACCCTGAGCACTGAGCACCCAGCACCCTGAGTACTGAGCACTGAGAACCCAGCACCCCGAGCACTGAGCACCCAGCACCCTGAGTACTGAGCACCGAGCACCCTGAGTACTGAGCACCAAGCACCCTGATCACTGAGCACGGAGCACCCCGCGGACTGAGCACCCAGCACCCTGAGCACTGAGCACCCAGCACCTTGAGTACTGAGCACCGAGCACCCCGAGCACTGAACACCCAGCACCCTGAGTATTGAGCACCCAGCACCCTGAGCACTGAGCACCCAGCACCCTGAGCACTAAGCACGCAGCACCCCGAGCACTGAGGACCCAGCACCCTGAGTACTGAGCACCCAGCACCCTGAGTACTGAGAACCCAGCACCCTGAGTACTGAGCACCCAGCACCCTGAGCACTGAGCACCCAGCACCCAGAGTACTGAGCACCCAGCACCCTGAGTACTGAGCACCCAGCACCGTGAAAACTGAGCACTCAGCACCCTGAGTACTGAGCACCGAGCACCCCGAGCACTGAGCACCCAGCACCCTGAGCACTGAGCACCCTGAGGACTGAGCACCCAGCACCCTGAGCACTGAGCACCGATCACCCTGAGCACTGAGCACCCAGCACCCCGAGCACTGAGCACCCAGCACCCTGAGCACTGAGCACCCTGAGGACTGAGCACCCAGCACCCTGAGCACTGAGCACCGATCACCCTGAGCACTGAGCACCCAGCACCCCGAGCACTGAGCACCCAGCACCCTGAGTACTGAGCACCCAGCACCCCGAGCACTGAACACCCAGCACCCTGAGCACTGAGCACTGAGCACCCTGCACCCTGAGCACTGAGCACCCAGCACCCTGAGCACGGAGCACCCCGAGGACTGAGCACCCAGCACCCTGAGCACTGAGCACCCAGCACCTTGAGTATTGAGCACCGAGCACATCGAGCACTGAGCACCCTGAGTACTGAGCACCCAGCACCCCTATCACTGAGCACCCTGCACCCTGAGCACTGAGCACCCAGCACCCTGAGCACTGAGCACCCAGCACCCTGAGTACTGAGCACCCAGCACGCTGAGTACTGAGCACCCAGCACCTCGAGCACTGAGCAACCAGCACCCTGAGCACGGAGCACCCCGAGGACTGAGCACCCAGCACCTTGAGTACTGAGCACCGAGCACCTCGAGCACTAAGCACCCAGCACCCTGAGTACTGAGCACCCAGCACCCTGAGCACTGAGCACCCAGCACCCTGAGCACTGAGGACCCAGCACCCTGAGCACTGAGCACCCAGCACCCTGAGTACTGAGCACCCAACACCCAGAGTACTGAGCACCCAGCACCCTAAACACTGAGCACCCAGCAACCTGAGTACTGAGCACCCAGCACCCTGAGTACTGAACACCCAGCACCCTGAGCACTGAGCACTGAGCACCCTGAGCACTGAGTACTGAGCACTGAGCACCCTGAGCACTGAGCACCCAGCACCCCGAATACTGAGCACACAGCACCCCGAGCACTGAGCACCCAGCGCCCCGAGCACTGAGCACCCAGCACCCCGAGCACTGAGCACTGAGCACCCTGAGCACTGAGCACCCAGCACCCCGAGTACTGAGCACTGAGCACCCTGAGTACTGAGCACCAAGCACCCCGAGTACTGAGCACTGAGCACCCTGAATACTGAGCACCCAGCAACCTGAGCACTGAGCACCCAGCACCCTGAGTACTGAGCACTGAGAACCCAGCACCCCGAGCACTGAGCACCCAGCACCCTGAGTACTGAGCACCGAGCACCCTGAGTACTGAGCACCAAGCACCCTGATCACTGAGCACGGAGCACCCCGCGGACTGAGCACCCAGCACCCTGAGCAATGAGCACCCAGCACCTTGAGTACTGAGCACCCAGCACCCTGAGTACTCAGCAACCAGCACCCTGAGCACTGAGCACCCAGCACCCTGAGCACTGAGCACTGAGCACCCAGCACCCCGAGCACTGAGCACCCAGCACCGCGAGCACTGAGCACCCAGCACCCTGAGCACTGAGCACCCAGCACCCTGAGCACTGAGCACCCAGCACCCTGAGTACTGAGCACCCAGCACCCTGAGTACTGAGCACCCAGCACCGTGAGAACTGAGCACTCAGCACCCTGAGTACTGAGCACCGAGCACCCCGAGCACTGAGCACCCAGCACCCTGAGCACTGAGCACCCTGAGGACTGAGCACCCAGCACCCTGAGCACTGAGCACCGATCACCCTGAGCACTGAGCACCCAGCACCCCGAGCACTGAGCACCCAGCACCCTGAGTACTGAGCACCCAGCAACCCGAGCACTGAGCACCCGGCACCCTGAGTACTGAGAACCCTGAGTACTGAGCACTGAGCACCCAACACCCTGAGGACTGAGTACCCAGCACCCTGAGCACTGAGCACCCAGCACCCTGAGTACTGAGCACTGATCACCCTGAGCACTGAGCACCCAGCACCCCGAGCACTGAGCACCCAGCACCCTGAGTACTGAGCAGCCAGCACCCTGAGCACTGAGCACCCAGCACCCTGAGTACTGAGCACCCAGCACCCTGAGTACTGAGCACCCAGCACCCTGGGCACTGAGCACCCAGCACCCTGAGTACTGAGCACCGAGCACCCTGAGTACTGAGCACCCAGCACCCTGAGTACTGAGCACCCAGCACCCTGAGTACTGAGCACCCATCACCCCGAGTACTGAGCACTGAGCACCCTGAGTACTGAGCACCAAGCACCCCGAGTACTGAGCACTGAGCACCCTGAATACTGAGCACCCAGCACCCTGAGCACTGAGCACCCAGCACCCTGAGTACTGAGCACTGAGAACCCAGCACCCCGAGCACTGAGCACCCAGCACCCTGAGTACTGAGCACCGAGCACCCTGAGTACTGAGCACCAAGCACCCTGATCACTGAGCACGGAGCACCCCGCAGACTGAGCACCCAGCACCCTGAGCACTGAGCACCCAGCACCTTGAGTACTGAGCACCGAGCACCCCGAGCACTGAACACCCAGCACCCTGAGTATTGAGCACCCAGCACCCTGAGCACTGAGCACCCAGCACCCTGAGCACTAAGCACGCAGCACCCCGAGCACTGAGGACCCAGCACCCTGAGCACTGAGCAACCTGAGGACTGAGCACCCAGCACCCTGAGCACTGAGCACCGATCACCCTGAGCACTGAGCACCCAGCACCCCGAGCACTGAGCACCGAGCACCCCGAGCACTGAGCACCCAGCACCCTGAGCACTGAGCACCCTGAGGACTGAGCACCCAGCACCCTGAGCACTGAGCACCGATCACCCTGAGCACTGAGCACCCAGCACCCCGAGCACTGAGCACCCAGCACCCTGAGCACTGAGCACCCTGAGGACTGAGCACCCAGCACCCTGAGCACTGAGCACCGATCACCCTGAGCACTGATCACCCAGCACCCCGAGCACTGAGCACCCAGCACCCTGAGTACTAAGCACCCAGCACCCCGAGCACTGAACACCCAGCACCCTGAGCACTGAGCACAGAGCACCCAGCACCCTGAGCACTGAGCACCCAGCACCCTGAGCACGGAGCACCCCGAGGACTGAGCACCCAGCACCCTCAGCACTGAGCACCCAGCACCTTGAGTATTGAGCACTGAGCACATCGAGCACTGAGCACCCTGAGTACTGAGCACCCAGCACCCCTATCACTGAGCACCCTGCACCCTGAGCACTGAGCACCCAGCACCCTGAGCACTGAGCACCCAGCACCCTGAGTACTGAGCACCCAGCACGCTGAGTACTGAGCACCCAGCACCTCGAGCACTGAGCAACCAGCACCCTGAGCACGGAGCACCCCGAGGACTGAGCACCCAGCACCTTGAGTACTGAGCACCGAGCACTTCGAGCACTAAGCACCCAGCACCCTGAGTACTGAGCACCCAGCACCCTGAGCACTGAGCACGCAGCACCCTGAGCACTGAGCACCCAGCACCCTGAGCACTGAGCACCCAGCACCCTGAGTACTGAGCACCCAACACCCAGAGTACTGAGCACCCAGCACCCTGAACACTGAGCACCCAGCAACCTGAGTACTGAGCACCCAGCACCCTGAGTACTGAACACCCAGCACCCTGAGCACTGAGCACTGAGCACCCTGAGCACTGAGTACTGAGCACTGAGCACCCTGAGCACTGAGCACCCAGCACCCCGAGTACTGAGCACCCAGCACCCCGAGCACTGAGCACCCAGCGCCCCGAGCACTGAGCACCCTGAGCACTGAGCACCCAGCACCCCGAGTACTGAGCACTGAGCACCCTGAATACTGAGCACCCAGCAACCTGAGCACTGAGCACCCAGCACCCTGAGTACTGAGTACTGAGAACCCAGCACCCCGAGCACTGAGCACCCAGCACCCTGAGTACTGAGCACCGAGCACCCTGAGTACTGAGCACCAAGCACCCTGATCACTGAGCACGGAGCACCCCGCGGACTGAGCACCCAGCACCCTGAGCAATGAGCACCCAGCACCTTGAGTACTGAGCACCCAGCACCCTGAGTACTCAGCAACCAGCACCCTGAGCACTGAGCACCCAGCACCCTGAGCACTGAGCACCCAGCACCCCGAGCACTGAGCACCCAGCACCGCGAGCACTGAGCACCCAGCACCCTGAGCACTGAGCACCCAGCACCCTGAGCACTGAGCACCCAGCACCCTGAGTACTGAGCACCCAGCACCCTGAGTACTGAGCACCCAGCACCGTGAGAACTGAGCACTCAGCACCCTGAGTACTGAGCACCGAGCACCCCGAGCACTGAGCACCCAGCACCCTGAGCACTGAGCACCCTGAGGACTGAGCACCCAGCACCCTGAGCACTGAGCACCGATCACCCTGAGCACTGAGCACCCAGCACCCCGAGCACTGAGCACCCAGCACCCTGAGCACTGAGCACCCAGCACCCTGATTACGGAGCACCCCGACCACTGAGCACCCAGCACCCTGAGTACTGAGCCCCCAGCACCCTGAGTACTGAGCACCCAGCACCCCGAGCACTGAGCACCCAGCACCCCGAGAATGAGCACCCAGCACCCTGAGTACTGAGAACCGAGCACCCTGAGTACTGAGCACCCAGCACACTGAGTACTGAGCCCCCAGCACCCTGAGTACTGAGCACCCAGCACCCCGATCACTGAGCACCCAGCACCCCGAGAATGAGCACACAGCACCCTGAGTACTGAGCACCCAGCACCCTGAGTACTGAGCACTAAGCACCCAGAGCACTGAGCAACCAGCACCCCGAGCACGGAGCACCCAGGACCCTGAGCACTGAGTACTGAGCACCCAGCACCCTGAGTACTGAGCACCAAGCTCCCCGAGCACTGAGCACCCACCACCCTGAGTACTGAGCTCCCAGCAACCTGAGCACTGAGCACAAAGCACGCTGAGTACTGAGCACCCTGAGTACTGAGCAACGAGGACCCTGAGCACTGAGCACCCAGCACCCCGAGCACTGAGCACCCAGCACCCCGAGAATGGGCACCCAGCACCCTGAGTACTGAGAACCGAGGACCCTGAGTACTGAGCACCCAGCACCCTGAGCACTGAGCACCCAGCACCCTGAGCACTGAGCACCCAGCACCCAGAGCACTGAGCACCCAGCACCCTGAGCACTGAGCACCCAGCACCCTGAGCACTGAGCACCCAGGACCCTGAGTAGAGAGCATCCAACGTACTGAGCACCGAGCACCCCGAGCACTGAGCACCCACCACCCTGAGGACTGAGCACCGATCACCCCGAGCACTGAGCACCCAGCACCCTGAGTACTGAGCTCCGAGCACCCCGAGCACTGAGCACCCAGGGCCCCGAGCACTGAGCACCCAGCACCCTGAGCACTAAGCACCCAGCGTACTGAGCACCCAGCACCCCAAGCACGGAGCACCCAGGACCCCGAGCACTGAGTACTGAGCACCCAGCACCCTGAGTACTGAGCACCGAGCACCCTGAGCACTGAGCACCCAGCACCCCGAGCACGGAGCACCCAGGACCCCGAGCACTGAGTACTGAGCACCCAGCACCCTGAGTACTGAGCAGCAAGCACCCCGAGCACTGAGCACCCAGCACCCTGAGTAATGAGCACCCAGCACCCCGAGTACTGAGCACCCAGCACCGGGAGTACTGAGCACCCACCACCCTGAGTACTGAGCACCCAGCACCCTGAGCACTGAGCACAAAGCATGCTGAGTACTGAGCACCCTGAGCACTGAGCACCGAGCACCCCGAGCACTGAGCACCCAGCACCCTGAGGACTCAGCACCCATCACCCCGATCACTGAGCACCCAGCACCCTGAGCACTGAGCACCCAGCACCCTGAGCACTGAGCACCCAGCACCCAGAGCACTGAGCACCCAGCACCCTGCGCACTGAGCACCCAGCACCCTGAGTACTGAGCAGCGAGCACCCTGAGTACTGAGCACCCAGCACCCTGAGTACTGAGCACCCAGCACCCTGAGTACTGAGCACCGAGCACCCCGAGTACTGAGCACCCAGCACCCTGAGAACTCAGCACCCAGCACCCCGAGCACTGAGCACCCAGCACCCTGAGTACTGAGCTCCCAGTACCCCCGAGCACTGAGCACCCAGCACCCTGAGTACTGAGCACCCTGAGTACTGAGCACCGATCACCCTGGGCACTGAGCACCCAGCACCCTGAGTACTGAGCAACGAGCACCCTGAGTACTGAGCACCCAGCACCCTGAGTACTGAGCATCCAGCACCCTGAGCACTGAGCACCCAGCACCCTGAGCACTGAGCACCCAGCACCCTGAGTACTGAGCATCCCGCACCCTGAGTACTGAACACCCAGCACCCTGAGCACTGAGCACTGAGCACCCCAGCACCCTGAGCACTGTGCACCCAGCACCCTGAGCACTGAGCACCCAGCACCTTGAGTACTGAGCACCGAGCACATCGAGCACTGAGCACCCTGAGTACTGAGCACCCAGCACCCCTATCACTGAGCACCCTGCACCCTGAGCACTGAGCACCCAGCACCCTGAGTACTGAGCACCCAGCACGCTGAGTACTGAGCACCCAGCACCTCGAGCACTGAGCAACCAGCACCCTGAGCACGGAGCACCCTGAGGACTGAGCACCCAGCACCTTGAGTACTGAGCACCGAGCACCTCGAGCACTAAGCACCCAGCACCCTGAGTACTGAGCACCCAGCACCCTGAGCACTGAGCACCCAGCACCCTGAGCACTGAGCACCCAGCACCCCGAGCACTGAGCACCCAGCACCCTGAGTACTGAGCACCCAACACCCAGAGTACTGAGCACCCAGCACCCTGAACACTGAGCACCCAGCAACCTGAGTACTGAGCACCCAGCACCCTGAGTACTGAACACCCAGCACCCTGAGCACTGAGCACTGAGCACCCTGAGCACTGAGTACTGAGCACTGAGCACCCTGAGCACTGAGCACCCAGCACCCCGAGCACTGAGCACCCAGCAACCAGAGCACTGAGCACCCAGCAACCAGAGCACTGAGCACTGAGCACCCTGAGCACTGAGCACCCAGCACCCCGAGTACTGAGCACTGAGCACCCTGAGTACTGAGCACCAAGCACCCCGAGTACTGAGCACTGAGCACCCTGAATACTGAGCACCCAGCAACCTGAGCACTGAGCACCCAGCACCCTGAGTACTGAGCACTGAGAACCCAGCACCCCGAGCACTGAGCACCCAGCACCCTGAGTACTGAGCACTAAGCACCCAGAGCACTGAGCAACCAGCACCCCGAGCACGGAGCACCCAGGACCCTGAGCACTGAGTACTGAGCACCCAGCACCCTGAGTACTGAGCACCAAGCTCCCCGAGCACTGAGCACCCACCACCCTGAGTACTGAGCTCCCAGCAACCTGAGCACTGAGCACAAAGCACGCTGAGTACTGAGCACCCTGAGTACTGAGCAACGAGGACCCTGAGCACTGAGCACCCAGCACCCCGAGCACTGAGCACCCAGCACCCCGAGAATGGGCACCCAGCACCCTGAGTACTGAGAACCGAGGACCCTGAGTACTGAGCACCCAGCACCCTGAGCACTGAGCACCCAGCACCCTGAGCACTGAGCACCCAGCACCCAGAGCACTGAGCACCCAGCACCCTGAGCACTGAGCACCCAGCACCCTGAGCACTGAGCACCCAGGACCCTGAGTAGAGAGCATCCAACGTACTGAGCACCGAGCACCCCGAGCACTGAGCACCCACCACCCTGAGGACTGAGCACCGATCACCCCGAGCACTGAGCACCCAGCACCCTGAGTACTGAGCTCCGAGCACCCCGAGCACTGAGCACCCAGGGCCCCGAGCACTGAGCACCCAGCACCCTGAGCACTAAGCACCCAGCGTACTGAGCACCCAGCACCCCAAGCACGGAGCACCCAGGACCCCGAGCACTGAGTACTGAGCACCCAGCACCCTGAGTACTGAGCACCGAGCACCCTGAGCACTGAGCACCCAGCACCCCGAGCACGGAGCACCCAGGACCCCGAGCACTGAGTACTGAGCACCCAGCACCCTGAGTACTGAGCAGCAAGCACCCCGAGCACTGAGCACCCAGCACCCCTGAGTAATGAGCACCCAGCACCCCGAGTACTGAGCACCCCAGCACCGGGAGTACTGAGCACCCACCACCCTGAGTACTGAGCACCCAGCACCCTGAGCACTGAGCACAAAGCATGCTGAGTACTGAGCACCCTGAGCACTGAGCAACCGAGCACCCCCGAGCACTGAGCACCCAGCACCCTGAGGACTCAGCACCCATCACCCACCGATCACTGAGCACCCAGCACCCTGAGCACTGAGCACCCAGCACCCTGAGCACTGAGCACCCAGCACCCAGAGCACTGAGCACCCAGCACCCTGCGCACTGAGCACCCAGCACCCTGAGTACTGAGCAGCGAGCACCCTGAGTACTGAGCACCCAGCACCCTGAGTACTGAGCACCCAGCACCCTGAGTACTGAGCACCGAGCACCCCGAGTACTGAGCACCCAGCACCCTGAGAACTCAGCACCCAGCACCCCGAGCACTGAGCACCCAGCACCCTGAGTACTGAGCTCCCAGTACCCCCGAGCACTGAGCACCCCAGCACCCTGAGTACTGAGCACCCTGAGTACTGAGCACCGATCACCCTGGGCACTGAGCACCCAGCACCCTGAGTACTGAGCAACGAGCACCCTGAGTACTGAGCACCCAGCACCCCTGAGTACTGAGCATCCAGCACCCTGAGCACTGAGCACCCAGCACCCTGAGCACTGAGCACCCCAGCACCCTGAGTACTGAGCATCCCGCACCCTGAGTACTGAACACCCAGCACCCTGAGCACTGAGCACTGAGCACCCCAGCACCCTGAGCACTGTGCACCCAGCACCCTGAGCACTGAGCACCCAGCACCTTGAGTACTGAGCACCTAGCACATCGAGCACTGAGCACCCTGAGTACTGAGCACCCAGCACCCCTATCACTGAGCACCCTGCACCCCTGAGCACTGAGCACCCAGCACCCTGAGTACTGAGCACCCAGCACGCTGAGTACTGAGCACCCAGCACCTCGAGCACTGAGCAACCAGCACCCGAGCACGGAGCACCCCTGAGGACTGAGCACCCAGCACCTTGAGTACTGAGCACCGAGCACCTCGAGCACTAAGCACCCAGCACCCTGAGTACTGAGCACCCAGCACCCTGAGCACTGAGCACCCAGCACCCTGAGCAACTGAGCACCCAGCACCCCCGAGCACTGAGCACCCAGCACCCTGAGTACTGAGCACTCCAACACCCAGAGTACTGAGCACCCAGCACCCTGAACACTGAGCACCCAGCAACCTGAGTACTGAGCACCCAGCACCCTGAGTACTGAACACCCAGCACCCTGAGCACTGAGCACTGAGCACCCTGAGCACTGAGTACTGAGCACTGAGCACCCTGAGCACTGAGCACCCAGCACCCCGAGCACTGAGCACCCAGCAACCAGAGCACTGAGCACCCAGCAACCAGAGCACTGAGCACTGAGCACCCTGAGCACTGAGCACCCCAGCACCCCGAGTACTGAGCACTGAGCACCCTGAGTACTGAGCACCAAGCACCCCGAGTACTGAGCACTGAGCACCCTGAATACTGAGCACCCAGCAACCTGAGCACTGAGCACCCAGCACCCTGAGTACTG
The DNA here is from genome assembly GCF_018167655.1 of Microtus oregoni. Taxonomy (NCBI): domain Eukaryota; kingdom Metazoa; phylum Chordata; class Mammalia; order Rodentia; family Cricetidae; genus Microtus; species Microtus oregoni. The sequence goes on along the minus strand of NW_024543811.1, from coordinate 8,144,398 downwards.
AGCACTGAGAACCCAGCACCCCGAGCACTGAGCACCCAGCACCCTGAGTACTGAGCACCGAGCACCCCTGAGTACTGAGCACCAAGCACCCTGATCACTGAGCACGGAGCACCCCGCGGACTGAGCACCCAGCACCCTGAGCACTGAGCATCCAGCACCTTGAGTACTGAGCACCGAGCACCCCCGAGCACTGAACACCCAGCACCCTGAGTATTGAGCACCCAGCACCCTGAGCACTGAGCACCCCAGCACCCCGAGCACTGAGCAACCAGCACCCTGAGTACTGAGCCCCCAGCACCCTGAGTACTGAGCACCCAGCACCCCGAGCACTGAGCACCCAGCACCCCGAGAATGAGCACCCAGCACCCTGAGTACTGAGAACCGAGCACCCTGAGTACTGAGCACCCAGCACACTGAGTACTGAGCCCCCAGCACCCTGAGTACTGAGCACCCAGCACCCCGATCACTGAGCACCCAGCACCCCGAGAATGAGCACACAGCACCCTGAGTACTGAGCACCCAGCACCCTGAGTACTGAGCACTAAGCACCCAGAGCACTTAGCAACCAGCACCCCGAGCACGGAGCACCCAGGACCCCGAGCACTGAGTACTGAGCACCCAGCACCCTGAGTACTGAGCACCGAGCTCCCCGAGCACTGAGCACCCACCACCCTGAGTACTGAGCTCCCAGCAACCTGAGCACTGAGCACAAAGCACGCTGAGTACTGAGCACCCTGAGTACTGAGCAACGAGGACCCTGAGCACTGAGCACACAGCACCCCGAGCACTGAGCACCCAGCACCCCGAGAATGGGCACCCAGCACCCTGAGTACTGAGAACCGAGGACCCTGAGTACTGAGCACCCAGCACCCTGAGTACTGAGCACCCAGCACCCCGAGTACTGAGCACCCAGCACCGTGAGTACTGAGCTCCCACCACCCTGAGTACTGAGCACCCAGCACCCTGAGCACTGAGCACAAAGCATGCTGAGTACTGAGCACCCTGAGCACTGAGCACCGAGCACCCCGAGCACTGAGCACCCAGCACCCTGAGGACTCAGCACCCATCACCCCGATCACTGAGCACCCAGCACCCTGAGCACTGAGCACACCAGCGCCCTGAGCACTGAGCACCCAGCACCCAGAGCACTGAGCACCCAGCACCCTGCGCACTGAGCACCCAGCACCCTGAGTACTGAGCAGCGAGCACCCTGAGTACTGAGCACCCAGCACCCGGAGTACTGAGCACCCAGGCACCCTGAGTACTGAGCACCGAGCACCCCGAGTACTGAGCACCCAGCACCCTGAGAACTCAGCACCCAGCACCCCGAGCACTGAGCACCCAGCACCCTGAGTACTGAGCTCCCAGTACCCCCGAGCACTGAGCACCCAGCACCCTGAGTACTGAGCACCCTGAGTACTGAGCACCGATCACCCTGGGCACTGAGCACCCAGCACCCTGAGTACTGAGCAATGAGCACCCTGAGTACTGAGCACCCAGCACCCTGAGTACTGAGCACCCAGCACCCTGAGCACTGAGCACCCAGCACCCTGAGCACTGAGCACCCAGCACCCTGAGTACTGAGGCACCCCCCGCACCCTGAGTACTGAACACCCAGCACCCTGAGCACTGAGCACTGAGCACCCAGCACCCTGAGCACTGAGCACCCAGCACCCTGAGCACGGAGCACCCCCGAGGACTGAGCACCCAGCACCCTGAGCACTGAGCACCCAGCACCTTGAGTACTGAGCACCGAGCACATCGAGCACTGAGCACCCTGAGTACTGAGCACCCAGCACCCCTATCACTGAGCACCCTGCACCCTGAGCACTGAGCACCCAGTACCCTGAGCACTGAGCACCCAGCACCCTGAGTACTGAGCACCCCAGCACGCTGAGTACTGAGCACCCAGCACCTCGAGCACTGAGCAACCAGCACCCTGAGCACGGAGCACCCCGAGGGACTGAGCACCCAGCACCTTGAGTACTGAGCACCGAGCACCTCGAGCACTAAGCACCCAGCACCCTGAGTACTGAGCACCCCAGCACCCTGAGCACTGAGCACCCAGCACCCTGAGCACTGAGCACCCAGCACCCCCGAGCACTGAGCACCCAGCACCCTGAGTACTGAGCACCCAACACCCAGAGTACTGAGCACCCAGCACCCTGAACACTGAGCTCCCAGCAACCTGAGTACTGAGCACCCAGCACCCTGAGTACTGAACACCCAGCACCCTGAGCACTGAGCACTGAGCACCCTCAGCACTGAGTACTGAGCACTGAGCACCCTGAGCACTGAGCACCCAGCACCCCGAGTACTGAGCACCCAGTACCCCCGAGCACTGAGCACCCAGCGCCCCGAGCACTGAGCACCCAGCAACCCGAGCACTGAGCACTGAGCACCCTGAGCACTGAGCACCCAGCACCCCGAGTACTGAGCACTGAGCACCCTGAGTACTGAGCACCAAGCACCCCGAGTACTGAGCACTGAGCACCCTGAATACTGAGCACCCCAGCAACCTGAGCACTGAGCACCCAGCACCCTGAGTACTGAGCACTGAGAACCCAGCACCCCCGAGCACTGAGCACCCACCACCCTGAGTACTGAGCACCGAGCACCCTGAGTACTGAGCACCAAGCACCCTGATCACTGAGCATGGAGCACCCCGCGGACTGAGCACCCAGCACCCTGAGCACTGAGCACCCAGCACCCTGAGCACTGAGCATCCAGCACCTTGAGTACTGAGCACCCAGCACCCCGAGCACTGAACACCCAGCACCCTGAGTATTGAGCACCCCAGCACCCCTGAGCACTGAGCACCCAGCACCCTGAGCACTGAGCACGCAGCACCCCGAGCACTGAGCACCCAGCACCCTGAGTACTGAGCAAAGAGCACCCCCGAGAACTGAGCACCCCAGCACCCTGAGCACTGAGCACCCTGAGGACTGAGCACCCAGCACCCTGAGAACTGAGCACCGATCACCCTGAGCACTGAGCCCCCAGCACCCTGATTACGGAGCACCCCCGACCACTGAGCACCCAGCACCCTGAGTACTGAGCCCCCAGCACCCTGAGTACTGAGCACCCAGCACCCCGAGCACTGAGCACCCAGCACCCCGAGAATGAGCACCCAGCACCCTGAGTACTGAGAACCGAGCACCCTGAGTACTGAGCACCCAGCACACTGAGTACTGAGCCCCCAGCACCCTGAGTACTGAGCACAAAGCACCCAGAGCACTGAGCAACCAGCACCCCGAGCACGGAGCACCCAGGACCCCGAGCACTGAGTACTGAGCACCCAGCACCCTGAGTACTGAGCACCGAGCTCCCCGAGCACTGAGCACCCACCACCCTGAGTACTGAGCACCCAGCAACCTGAGCACTGAGCACAATGCACGCTGAGTACTGAGCACCCTGAGTACTGAGCAGTGAGCACCCTGAGTACTGAGCACCCAGCACCCGGAGTACTGAGCACCCAGCACCCTGAGTACTGAGCACCCAGCACCCTGAGTACTGAGCACCGAGCACCCCGAGTACTGAGCACCCAGCACCCTGAGAACTCAGCACCCAGCACCCCGAGCACTGAGCACCCAGCACCCTGAGTACTGAGCTCCCAGTACCCCGAGCACTGAGCACCCAGCACCCTGAGTACTGAGCACCCTGAGTACTGAGTACCGATCACCCTGGGCACTGAGCACCCAGCACCCTGAATACTGAGCAACGAGCACCCTGAGTACTGAGCACCCAGCACCCTGAGTACTGAGCACCCAGCACCCTGAGCACTGAGCACCCAGCACCCTGAGCACTGAGCACCCAGCACCCTGAGTACTGAGCACCCCGCACCCTCAGTACTGAACACCCAGCACCCTGAGCACTGAGCACTGAGCACCCAGCACCCTGAGCACTGAGCACCCAGCACCCTGAGCACGGAGCACCCCGAGGACTGAGCACCCAGCACCCTGAGCACTGAGCACCCAGCACCTTGAGTACTGAGCACCGAGCACCTCGAGCACTAAGCACCCAGCACCCTGAGTACTGAGCACCCAGCACCCTGAGCACTGAGCACCCAGCACCCTGTGCACTGAGCACCCAGCACCCCGAGCACTGAGCACCCAGCACCCTGAGTACTGAGCACCCAACACCCAGAGTACTGAGCACCCAGAACCCTGAACACTGAGCACCCAGCAACCTGAGTACTGAGCACCCAGCACCCTGAGTACTGAACACCCAGCACCCTGAGCACTGAGCACTGAGCACCCTGAGCACTGAGTACTGAGCACTGAGCACCCTGACCACTGAGCACCCAGCACCCCGAGTACTGAGCACCCAGCACCCCGAGCACTGAGCACCCAGCGCCCCGAGCACTGAGCACCCAGCAACCCGAGCACTGAGCACTGAGCACCCTGAGCACTGAGCACCCAGCACCCTGAGTACTGAGCACTGAGCACCCTGAGTACTGAGCACCAAGCACCCCGAGTACTGAGCACTGAGCACCCTGAATACTGAGCACCCAGCAACCTGAGCACTGAGCACCCAGCACCCTGAGTACTGAGCACTGAGAACCCAGCACCCCGAGCACTGAGCACCCACCACCCTGAGTACTGAGCACCGAGCACCCTGAGTACTGAGCACCAAGCACCCTGATCACTGAGCATGGAGCACCCCGCGGACTGAGCACCCAGCACCCTGAGCACTGAGCATCCAGCACCTTGAGTACTGAGCACCGAGCACCCCGAGCACTGAACACCCAGCACCCTGAGTATTGAGCACCCAGCACCCTGAGCACTGAGCACCCAGCACCCTGAGCACTGAGCACGCAGCACCCCGAGCACTGAGCACCCAGCACCCTGAGTACTGAGCACCCAGCACCCTGAGTACTGAGCACCAAGCACCCTGAGTACTGAGCACCCAGCACCCTGAGCACTGAGCACCCAGCACCCTGAGTACTGAGCACCCAGCACCCTGAGTACTGAGCAACCAGCACCCTGAGCACTGAGCACCCCAGCACCCTGAGCACTGAGCACTGAGCACCCAGCACCCCGAGCACTGAGCACCCAGCACCCCGAGCACTGAGCACCCAGCACCCTGAGCACTGAGCACCCAGCACCCTGAGCACTGAGCACCCAGCACCCTGAGTACTGAGCACCCAGCACCCTGAGTACTGAGCACCCCGCACCGTGAGAACTGAGCACTCAGCACCCTGAGTACTGAGCAAAGAGCACCCCGAGAACTGAGCACCCAGCACCCTGAGCACTGAGCACCCTGAGGACTGAGCACCCAGCACCCTGAGCACTGAGCACCGATCACCCTGAGCACTGAGCACCCAGCACCCCGAGCACTGAGCACCCAGCACCCTGAGCACTGAGCACCCAGCACCCTGATTACGGAGCACCCCGACCACTGAGCACCCAGCACCCTGAGTACTGAGCCCCCAGCACCCTGAGTACTGAGCACCCAGCACCCCGAGCACTGAGCACCCAGCACCCCGAGAATGAGCACCCAGCACCCTGAGTACTGAGAACCGAGCACCCTGAGTACTGAGCACCCAGCACACTGAGTACTGAGCCCCCAGCACCCTGAGTACTGAGCACCCAGCACCCCGATCACTGAGCACCCAGCACCCCGAGAATGAGCACACAGCACCCTGAGTACTGAGCACCCAGCACCCTGAGTACTGAGCACAAAGCACCCAGAGCACTGAGCAACCAGTAGTCCGAGCACGGAGCACCCAGGACCCCGAGCACTGAGTACTGAGCACCCAGCACCCTGAGTACTGAGCACCGAGCTCCCCAAGCAATGAGCACCCACCACCCTGAGTACTGAGCACCCAGCAACCTGAGCACTGAGCACAATGCACGCTGAGTACTGAGCACCCTGAGTACTGAGCAACGAGGACCCTGAGCACTGAGCACCCAGCACCCCGAGCACTGAGCACCCAGCACCCCGAGAATGGGCACCCAGCACCCTGAGTACTGAGAACCGAGGACCCTGAGTACTGACCACCCAGGACCCTGAGTACTGAGCACCCAGCACCAAGAGTACTGAGCAGCAAGCACCCCGAGCACTCAGCACCCAGCACCCTGAGTAATGAGCACCCAGCACCCCGAGTACTGAGCACCCAGCACCGTGAGTACTGAGCACCCACCACCCTGAGTACTGAGCACCCAGCACCCTGAGCACTGAGCACAAAGCATGCTGAGTACTGAGCACCCTGAGCACTGAGCACCCCGATCACTGAGCACCCAGCACCCTGAGGACTCAGCACCCATCACCCCGATCACTGGGCACCCAGCACCCTGAGCACTGAGCACCCAGCACCCTGAGCACTGAGCACCCAGCACCCAGAGCACTGAGCACCCAGCACCCTGCGCACTGAACACCAAGCACCCTGATTACTGAGCAGCGAGCACCCTGAGTACTGAGCACCCAGCACCCTGAGTACTGAGCACCCAGCACCCTGAGTACTGAGCACCGAGCACCCCGAGTACTGAGCACCCAGCACCCTGAGAACTCAGCACCCAGCACCCCGAGCACTGAGCACCCAGCACCCTGAGTACTGAGCTCCCAGTACCCCAAGCACTGAGCACCCAGCACCCTGAGAACTGAGCACCCTGAGTACTGAGCACCGATCACCCTGAGCACTGAGCACCCAGCACCCTGAGTATTGAGCACCCAGCACCCTGAGCACTGAGCACCCAGCACCCTGAGCACTGAGCACGCAGAACCCCGATCACTGAGCACCCAGCACCCTGAGTACTGAGCACCCAGCACCCTGATTACTGTGCACCCAGCACCCTGAGTACTGAGCACCCAGCACCCTGAGCACTGAGCACCCAGCACCCTGAGTACTGAGCACCCAGCACCCTGAGTACTGAGCAACCAGCACCCTGAGCACTGAGCACCCAGCACCCTGAGCACTGAGCACTGAGCACCCAGCACCCTGAGCACTGAGCACCCAGCACCCCGAGCACTGAGCACCAAGCACCCTGAGCACTGAGCACCCAGCACCCTGAGCACTGAGCACCCAGCACCCTGAGTACTGAGCACCCAGCACCCTGAGTACTGAGCACCCAGCACCGTGAGAACTGAGCACTCAGCACCCTGAGTACTGAGCACCGAGCACCCCGAGCACTGAGCACCCAGCACCCTGAGCACTGAGCACCCTGAGGACTGAGCACCCAGCACACTGAGCACTGAGCACCGATCACCCTGAGCACTGAGCCCCCAGCACCCCGAGCACTGAGCACCAGGCACCCTGAGCACTGAGCACCCAGCACCCTGATTACGGAGCACCCCAACGACTGAGCACCCAGCACCCTGAGTACTGAGCCCCCAGCACCCTGAGTACTGAGCACCCAGCACCCCGAGCACTGAGCACCCAGCACCCCGAGAATGAGCACCCAGCACCCTGAGTACTGAGAACCGAGCACCCTGAGTACTGAGCACCCAGCACACTGAGTACTGAGCCCCCAGCACCCTGAGTACTGAGCACCCAGCACCCCGATCACTGAGCACCCAGCACCCCGAGAATGAGCACACAGCACCCTGAGTACTGAGCACCCAGCACCCTGAGTACTGAGCACAAAGCACCCAGAGCACTGAGCAACCAGCACCCCGAGCACGGAGCACCCAGGACCCCGAGCACTGAGTACTGAGCACCCAGCACCCTGAGTACTGAGCACCGAGCTCCCCGAGCACTGAGCACCCACCACCCTGAGTACTGAGCACCCAGCAACCTGAGCACTGAGCACAATGCACGCTGAGTACTGAGCACCCTGAGTACTGAGCAGCGAGCACCCTGAGTACTGAGCACCCAGCACCCGGAGTACTGAGCACCCAGCACCCTGAGTACTGAGCACCCAGCACCCTGAGTACTGAGCACCGAGCACCCCGAGTACTGAGCACCCAGCACCCTGAGAACTCAGCACCCAGCACCCCGAGCACTGAGCACCCAGCACCCTGAGTACTGAGCTCCCAGTACCCCGAGCACTGAGCACCCAGCACCCTGAGTACTGAGCACCCTGAGTACTGAGCACCGATCACCCTGGGCACTGAGCACCCAGCACCCTGAATACTGAGCAACGAGCACCCTGAGTACTGAGCACCCAGCACCCTGAGTACTGAGCACCCAGCACCCTGAGCACTGAGCACCCAGCACCCTGAGCACTGAGCACCCAGCACCCTGAGTACTGAGCACCCCGCACCCTGAGTACTGAACACCCAGCACCCTGAGCACTGAGCACTGAGCACCCAGCACCCTGAGCACTGAGCACCCAGCACCCTGAGCACGGAGCACCCCGAGGACTGAGCACCCAGCACCCTGAGCACTGAGCACCCAGCACCTTGAGTACTGAGCACCGAGCACCTCGAGCACTAAGCACCCAGCACCCTGAGTACTGAGCACCCAGCACCCTGAGCACTGAGCACCCAGCACCCTGTGCACTGAGCACCCAGCACCCCGAGCACTGAGCACCCAGCACCCTGAGTACTGAGCACCCAACACCCAGAGTACTGAGCACCCAGAACCCTGAACACTGAGCACCCAGCAACCTGAGTACTGAGCACCCAGCACCCTGAGTACTGAACACCCAGCACCCTGAGCACTGAGCACTGAGCACCCTGAGCACTGAGTACTGAGCACTGAGCACCCTGAGCACTGAGCACCCAGCACCCCGAGTACTGAGCACCCAGCACCCCGAGCACTGAGCACCCAGCGCCCCGAGCACTGAGCACCCAGCAACCCGAGCACTGAGCACTGAGCACCCTGAGCACTGAGCACCCAGCACCCTGAGTACTGAGCACCCAGCACCCTGAGTACTGAGCACCCAGCACCGTGAGAACTGAGCACTCAGCACCCTGAGTACTGAGCACCGAGCACCCCGAGCACTGAGCACCCAGCACCCTGAGCACTGAGCACCCTGAGGACTGAGCACCCAGCACACTGAGCACTGAGCACCGATCACCCTGAGCACTGAGCCCCCAGCACCCCGAGCACTGAGCACCAGGCACCCTGAGCACTGAGCACCCAGCACCCTGATTACGGAGCACCCCAACGACTGAGCACCCAGCACCCTGAGTACTGAGCCCCCAGCACCCTGAGTACTGAGCACCCAGCACCCCGAGCACTGAGCACCCAGCACCCCGAGAATGAGCACCCAGCACCCTGAGTACTGAGAACCGAGCACCCTGAGTACTGAGCACCCAGCACACTGAGTACTGAGCCCCCAGCACCCTGAGTACTGAGCACCCAGCACCCCGATCACTGAGCACCCAGCACCCCGAGAATGAGCACACAGCACCCTGAGTACTGAGCACCCAGCACCCTGAGTACTGAGCACAAAGCACCCAGAGCACTGAGCAACCAGCACCCCGAGCACGGAGCACCCAGGACCCCGAGCACTGAGTACTGAGCACCCAGCACCCTGAGTACTGAGCACCGAGCTCCCCGAGCACTGAGCACCCACCACCCTGAGTACTGAGCACCCAGCAACCTGAGCACTGAGCACAATGCACGCTGAGTACTGAGCACCCTGAGTACTGAGCAGCGAGCACCCTGAGTACTGAGCACCCAGCACCCGGAGTACTGAGCACCCAGCACCCTGAGTACTGAGCACCCAGCACCCTGAGTACTGAGCACCGAGCACCCCGAGTACTGAGCACCCAGCACCCTGAGAACTCAGCACCCAGCACCCCGAGCACTGAGCACCCAGCACCCTGAGTACTGAGCTCCCAGTACCCCGAGCACTGAGCACCCAGCACCCTGAGTACTGAGCACCCTGAGTACTGAGCACCGATCACCCTGGGCACTGAGCACCCAGCACCCTGAATACTGAGCAACGAGCACCCTGAGTACTGAGCACCCAGCACCCTGAGTACTGAGCACCCAGCACCCTGAGCACTGAGCACCCAGCACCCTGAGCACTGAGCACCCAGCACCCTGAGTACTGAGCACCCCGCACCCTGAGTACTGAACACCCAGCACCCTGAGCACTGAGCACTGAGCACCCAGCACCCTGAGCACTGAGCACCCAGCACCCTGAGCACGGAGCACCCCGAGGACTGAGCACCCAGCACCCTGAGCACTGAGCACCCAGCACCTTGAGTACTGAGCACCGAGCACCTCGAGCACTAAGCACCCAGCACCCTGAGTACTGAGCACCCAGCACCCTGAGCACTGAGCACCCAGCACCCTGTGCACTGAGCACCCAGCACCCCGAGCACTGAGCACCCAGCACCCTGAGTACTGAGCACCCAACACCCAGAGTACTGAGCACCCAGAACCCTGAACACTGAGCACCCAGCAACCTGAGTACTGAGCACCCAGCACCCTGAGTACTGAACACCCAGCACCCTGAGCACTGAGCACTGAGCACCCTGAGCACTGAGTACTGAGCACTGAGCACCCTGAGCACTGAGCACCCAGCACCCCGAGTACTGAGCACCCAGCACCCCGAGCACTGAGCACCCAGCGCCCCGAGCACTGAGCACCCAGCAACCCGAGCACTGAGCACTGAGCACCCTGAGCACTGAGCACCCAGCACCCCGAGTACTGAGCACTGAGCACCCTGAGTACTGAGCACCAAGCACCCCGAGTACTGAGCACTGAGCACCCTGAATACTGAGCACCCAGCAACCTGAGCACTGAGCACCCAGCACCCTGAGTACTGAGCACTGAGAACCCAGCACCCCGAGCACTGAGCACCCACCACCCTGAGTACTGAGCACCGAGCACCCTGAGTACTGAGCACCAAGCACCCTGATCACTGAGCATGGAGCACCCCGCGGACTGAGCACCCAGCACCCTGAGCACTGAGCATCCAGCACCTTGAGTACTGAGCACCGAGCACCCCGAGCACTGAACACCCAGCACCCTGAGTATTGAGCACCCAGCACCCTGAGCACTGAGCACCCAGCACCCTGAGCACTGAGCACGCAGCACCCCGAGCACTGAGCACCCAGCACCCTGAGTACTGAGCACCCAGCACCCTGAGTACTGAGCACCAAGCACCCTGAGTACTGAGCACCCAGCACCCTGAGCACTGAGCACCCAGCACCCTGAGTACTGAGCACCCAGCACCCTGAGTACTGAGCAACCAGCACCCTGAGCACTGAGCACCCAGCACCCTGAGCACTGAGCACTGAGCACCCAGCACCCCGAGCACTGAGCACCCAGCACCCCGAGCACTGAGCACCCAGCACCCTGAGCACTGAGCACCCAGCACCCTGAGCACTGAGCACCCAGCACCCTGAGTACTGAGCACTGAGCACCCAGCACCCCGAGCACTGAGCACCCAGCACCCTGAGCACTGAGCACCCAGCACCCGAGTACTGAGCACCCAGCACCCTGAGTATTGAGCACCCAGCACCCTGAGCACTGAGCACCCAGCACCCTGAGCACTGAGCACGCAGCACCCCGAGCACTGAGCACCCAGCACCCTGAGTACTGAGCACCCAGCACCCTGAGTACTGAGCACCAAGCACCCTGAGTACTGAGCACCCAGCACCCTGAGCACTGAGCACCCAGCACCCTGAGTACTGAGCACCCAGCACCCTGAGTACTGAGCAACCAGCACCCTGAGCACTGAGCACCCAGCACCCTGAGCACTGAGCACTGAGCACCCAGCACCCCGAGCACTGAGCACCCAGCACCCCGAGCACTGAGCACCCAGCACCCTGAGCACTGAGCACCCAGCACCCTGAGCACTGAGCACCCAGCACCCTGAGTACTGAGCACCCAGCACCCTGAGTACTGAGCACCCCGCACCGTGAGAACTGAGCACTCAGCACCCTGAGTACTGAGCAAAGAGCACCCCGAGAACTGAGCACCCAGCACCCTGAGCACTGAGCACCCTGAGGACTGAGCACCCAGCACCCTGAGCACTGAGCACCGATCACCCTGAGCACTGAGCACCCAGCACCCCGAGCACTGACCACCCAGCACCCTGAGCACTGAGCACCCAGCACCCTGATTACGGAGCACCCCGACCACTGAGCACCCAGCACCCTGAGTACTGAGCCCCCAGCACCCTGAGTACTGAGCACCCAGCACCCCGAGCACTGAGCACCCAGCACCCCGAGAATGAGCACCCAGCACCCTGAGTACTGAGAACCGAGCACCCTGAGTACTGAGCACCCAGCACACTGAGTACTGAGCCCCCAGCACCCTGAGTACTGAGCACCCAGCACCCCGATCACTGAGCACCCAGCACCCCGAGAATGAGCACACAGCACCCTGAGTACTGAGCACCCAGCACCCTGAGTACTGAGCACAAAGCACCCAGAGCACTGAGCAACCAGTAGTCCGAGCACGGAGCACCCAGGACCCCGAGCACTGAGTACTGAGCACCCAGCACCCTGAGTACTGAGCACCGAGCTCCCCAAGCAATGAGCACCCTCCACCCTGAGTACTGAGCACCCAGCAACCTGAGCACTGAGCACAATGCACGCTGAGTACTGAGCACCCTGAGTACTGAGCAATGAGGACCCTGAGCACTGAGCACCCAGCACCCCGAGCACTGAGCACCCAGCACCCCGAGAATGGGCACCCAGCACCCTGAGTACTGAGAACCGAGGACCCTGAGTACTGACCACCAAGGACCCTGAGTACTGAGCACCCAGCACCAAGAGTACTGAGCAGCAAGCGCCCCGAGCACTCAGCACCCAGCACCCTGAGTAATGAGCACCCAGCACCCCGAGTACTGAGCACCCAGCACCGTGAGTACTGAGCACCCACCACCCTGAGTACTGAGCACCCAGCACCCTGAGCACTGAGCACAAAGCATGCTGAGTACTGAGCACCCTGAGCACTGAGCACCCCGATCACTGAGCACCCAGCACCCTGAGGACTCAGCACCCATCACCCCGATCACTGAGCACCCAGCACCCTGAGCACTGAGCACCCAGCACCCTGAGCACTGAGCACCCAGCACCCAGAGCACTGAGCACCCAGCACCCTGAGCACTGAGCACCAAGCACCCTGATTACTGAGCAGCGAGCACCCTGAGTACTGAGCACCCAGCACCCTGAGTACTGAGCACCCAGCACCCTGAGTACTGAGCACCGAGCACCCCGAGTACTGAGCACCCAGCACCCTGAGAACTCAGCACCCAGCACCCCGAGCACTGAGCACCCAGCACCCTGAGTACTGAGCTCCCAGTACCCCAAGCACTGAGCACCCAGCACCCTGAGAACTGAGCACCCTGAGTACTGAGCACCGATCACCCTGAGCACTGAGCACCCAGCACCCTGAGTATTGAGCACCCAGCACCCTGAGCACTGAGCACCCAGCACCCTGAGCACTGAGCACGCAGCACCCCGATCACTGAGCACCCAGCACCCTGAGTACTGAGCACCCAGCACCCTGATTACTGTGCACCCAGCACCCTGAGTACTGAGCACCCAGCACCCTGAGCACTGAGCACCCAGCACCCTGAGTACTGAGCACCCAGCACCCTGAGTACTGAGCAACCAGCACCCTGAGCACTGAGCACCCAGCACCCTGAGCACTGAGCACTGAGCACCCAGCACCCCGAGCACTGAGCACCCAGCACCCCGAGCACTGAGCACCAAGCACCCTGAGCACTGAGCACCCAGCACCCTGAGCACTGAGCACCCAGCACCCTGAGTACTGAGCACCCAGCACCCTGAGTACTGAGCACCCAGCACCGTGAGAACTGAGCACTCAGCACCCTGAGTACTGAGCACCGAGCACCCCGAGCACTGAGCACCCAGCACCCTGAGCACTGAGCACCCTGAGGACTGAGCACCCAGCACACTGAGCACTGAGCACCGATCACCCTGAGCACTGAGCCCCCAGCACCCCGAGCACTGAGCACCCAGCACCCTGAGCACTGAGCACCCAGCACCCTGATTACGGAGCACCCCGACCACTGAGCACCCAGCACCCTGAGTACTGAGCCCCCAGCACCCTGAGTACTGAGCACCCAGCACCCCGAGCACTGAGCACCCAGCACCCCGAGAATGAGCACCCAGCACCCTGAGTACTGAGAACCGAGCACCCTGAGTACTGAGCACCCAGCACACTGAGTACTGAGCCCCCAGCACCCTGAGTACTGAGCACCCAGCACCCCGATCACTGAGCACCCAGCACCCCGAGAATGAGCACACAGCACCCTGAGTACTGAGCACCCAGCACCCTGAGTACTGAGCACAAAGCACCCAGAGCACTGAGCAACCAGCACCCCGAGCACGGAGCACCCAGGACCCCGAGCACTGAGTACTGAGCACCCAGCACCCTGAGTACTGAGCACCGAGCTCCCCGAGCACTGAGCACCCACCACCCTGAGTACTGAGCACCCAGCAACCTGAGCACTGAGCACAATGCACGCTGAGTACTGAGCACCCTGAGTACTGAGCAGCGAGCACCCTGAGTACTGAGCACCCAGCACCCGGAGTACTGAGCACCCAGCACCCTGAGTACTGAGCACCCAGCACCCTGAGTACTGAGCACCGAGCACCCCGAGTACTGAGCACCCAGCACCCTGAGAACTCAGCACCCAGCACCCCGAGCACTGAGCACCCAGCACCCTGAGTACTGAGCTCCCAGTACCCCAAGCACTGAGCACCCAGCACCCTGAGTACTGAGCACCCTGAGTACTGAGCACCGATCACCCTGGGCACTGAGCACCCAGCACCCTGAATACTGAGCAACGAGCACCCTGAGTACTGAGCACCCAGCACCCTGAGTACTGAGCACCCAGCACCCTGAGCACTGAGCACCCAGCACCCTGAGCACTGAGCACCCAGCACCCTGAGTACTGAGCACCCCGCACCCTGAGTACTGAACACCCAGCACCCTGAGCACTGAGCACTGAGCACCCAGCACCCTGAGCACTGAGCACCCAGCACCCTGAGCACGGAGCACCCCGAGGACTGAGCAACCAGCACCCTGAGCACTGAGCACCCAGCACCTTGAGTACTGAGCACCGAGCACCTCGAGCACTAAGCACCCAGCACCCTGAGTACTGAGCACCCAGCACCCTGAGCACTGAGCACCCAGCACCCTGTGCACTGAGCACCCAGCACCCCGAGCACTGAGCACCCAGCACCCTGAGTACTGAGCACCCAACACCCAGAGTACTGAGCACCCAGAACCCTGAACACTGAGCACCCAGCAACCTGAGTACTGAGCACCCAGCACCCTGAGTACTGAACACCCAGCACCCTGAGCACTGAGCACTGAGCACCCCGAGCACTGAGCACTGAGCACTGAGCACCCTGAGCACTGAGCACCCAGCACCCCGAGTACTGAGCACCCAGCACCCCGAGCACTGAGCACCCAGCGCCCCGAGCACTGAGCACCCAGCAACCCGAGCACTGAGCACTGAGCACCCTGAGCACTGAGCACCCAGCACCCCGAGTACTGAGCACTGAGCACCCTGAGTACTGAGCACCAAGCACCCCGAGTACTGAGCACTGAGCACCCTGAATACTGAGCACCCAGCAACCTGAGCACTGAGCACCCAGCACCCTGAGTACTGAGCACTGAGAACCCAGCACCCCGAGCACTGAGCACCCACCACCCTGAGTACTGAGCACCGAGCACCCTGAGTACTGAGCACCAAGCACCCTGATCACTGAGCATGGAGCACCCCGCGGACTGAGCACCCAGCACCCTGAGCACTGAGCATCCAGCACCTTGAGTACTGAGCACCGAGCACCCCGAGCACTGAACACCCAGCACCCTGAGTATTGAGCACCCAGCACCCTGAGCACTGAGCACCCAGCACCCTGAGCACTGAGCACGCAGCACCCCGAGCACTGAGCACCCAGCACCCTGAGTACTGAGCACCCAGCACCCTGAGTAGTGAGCACCAAGCACCCTGAGTACTGAGCACCCAGCACCCTGAGCACTGAGCACCCAGCACCCTGAGTACTGAGCACCCAGCACCCTGAGTACTGAGCAACCAGCACCCTGAGCACTGAGCACCCAGCACCCTGAGCACTGAGCACTGAGCACCCAGCACCCCGAGCACTGAGCACCCAGCACCCCGAGCACTGAGCACCCAGCACCCTGAGCACTGAGCACCCAGCACCCTGAGCACTGAGCACCCAGCACCCTGAGTACTGAGCACCCAGCACCCTGAGTACTGAGCACCCCGCACCGTGAGAACTGAGCACTCAGCACCCTGAGTACTGAGCAAAGAGCACCCCGAGAACTGAGCACCCAGCACCCTGAGCACTGAGCACCCTGAGGACTGAGCACCCAGCACCCTGAGCACTGAGCACCGATCACCCTGAGCACTGAGCACCCAGCACCCCGAGCACTGAGCACCCAGCACCCTGAGCACTGAGCACCCAGCACCCTGATTACGGAGCACCCCGACCACTGAGCACCCAGCACCCTGAGTACTGAGCCCCCAGCACCCTGAGTACTGAGCACCCAGCACCCCGAGCACTGAGCACCCAGCACCCCGAGAATGAGCACCCAGCACCCTGAGTACTGAGAACCGAGCACCCTGAGTACTGAGCACCCAGCACACTGAGTACTGAGCCCCCAGCACCCTGAGTACTGAGCACCCAGCACCCCGATCACTGAGCACCCAGCACCCCGAGAATGAGCACACAGCACCCTGAGTACTGAGCACCCAGCACCCTGAGTACTGAGCACAAAGCACCCAGAGCACTGAGCAACCAGTAGTCCGAGCACGGAGCACCCAGGACCCCGAGCACTGAGTACTGAGCACCCAGCACCCTGAGTACTGAGCACCGAGCTCCCCAAGCAATGAGCACCCACCACCCTGAGTACTGAGCACCCAGCAACCTGAGCACTGAGCACAATGCACGCTGAGTACTGAGCACCCTGAGTACTGAGCAACGAGGACCCTGAGCACTGAGCACCCAGCACCCCGAGCACTGAGCACCCAGCACCCCGAGAATGGGCACCCAGCACCCTGAGTACTGAGAACCGAGGACCCTGAGTACTGACCACCCAGGACCCTGAGTACTGAGCACCCAGCACCAAGAGTACTGAGCAGCAAGCACCCCGAGCACTCAGCACCCAGCACCCTGAGTAATGAGCACCCAGCACCCCGAGTACTGAGCACCCAGCACCGTGAGTACTGAGCACCCACCACCCTGAGTACTGAGCACCCAGCACCCTGAGCACTGAGCACAAAGCATGCTGAGTACTGAGCACCCTGAGCACTGAGCACCCCGATCACTGAGCACCCAGCACCCTGAGGACTCAGCACCCATCACCCCGATCACTGAGCACCCAGCACCCTGAGCACTGAGCACCCAGCACCCTGAGCACTGAGCACCCAGCACCCAGAGCACTGAGCACCCAGCACCCTGCGCACTGAGCACCAAGCACCCTGATTACTGAGCAGCGAGCACCCTGAGTACTGAGCACCCAGCACCCTGAGTACTGAGCACCCAGCACCCTGAGTACTGAGCACCGAGCACCCCGAGTACTGAGCACCCAGCACCCTGAGAACTCAGCACCCAGCACCCCGAGCACTGAGCACCCAGCACCCTGAGTACTGAGCTCCCAGTACCCCAAGCACTGAGCACCCAGCACCCTGAGAACTGAGCACCCTGAGTACTGAGCACCGATCACCCTGAGCACTGAGCACCCAGCACCCTGAGTATTGAGCACCCAGCACCCTGAGCACTGAGCACCCAGCACCCTGAGCACTGAGCACGCAGCACCCCGATCACTGAGCACCCAGCACCCTGAGTACTGAGCACAAAGCACCCTGATTACTGTGCACCCAGCACCCTGAGTACTGAGCACCCAGCACCCTGAGCACTGAGCACCCAGCACCCTGAGTACTGAGCACCCAGCACCCTGAGTACTGAGCAACCAGCACCCTGAGCACTGAGCACCCAGCACCCTGAGCACTGAGCACTGAGCACCCAGCACCCCGAGCACTGAGCACCCAGCACCCCGAGCACTGAGCACCAAGCACCCTGAGCACTGAGCACCCAGCACCCTGAGCACTGAGCACCCAGCACCCTGAGTACTGAGCACCCAGCACCCTGAGTACTGAGCACCCAGCACCGTGAGAACTGAGCACTCAGCACCCTGAGTACTGAGCACCGAGCACCCCGAGCACTGAGCACCCAGCACCCTGAGCACTGAGCACACTGAGGACTGAGCACCCAGCACACTGAGCACTGAGCACCGATCACCCTGAGCACTGAGCACCCAGCACCCCGAGCACTGAGCACCCAGCACCCTGAGTACTGAGCACCCAGCACCCCAAGCACTGAGCACCCGGCACCCTGAGTACTGAGCACCCTGAGTACTGAGCACTGAGCACCCAGCACCCTGAGGACTGAGTACCCAGCACCCTGAGCACTGAGCACCCAGCACCCTGAGTACTGAGCACTGATCACCCTGAGCACTGAGCACCCAGCACCCCGAGCACTGAGCACCCAGTACCCTGAGTACTGAGCAGCCAGCACCCTGAGCACTGGGCACCCAGCACCCTGAGTACTGAGCACCCAGCACCCTGAGTACTGAGCACCCAGCACCCTGGGCACTGAGCACCCAGCACCCTGAGTACTGAGCACCGAGCACCCTGAGTACTGAGCACCCAGCACCCTGAGTACTGAGCACCCAGCACCCTGAGCACTGAGCACCCAGCACCCTGGGCACTTAGCACCCAGCACCCTGAGTACTGAGCACCCAGCAACCTGAGTACTGAACACCCAGCACCCTGAGCACTGAGCACTGAGCACCCAGCACCCTGAGCACTGAGCACCCAGCACCCTGAGCACGGAGCACCCCGAGGACTGAGCACCCAGCACCCTGAGCACTGAGCATCCAGCACCTTGAGTAAGGAGCACCGAGCACCTCGAGCACTGAGCACCCTGAGTACTGAGCACCCAGCACCCCTATCACTGAGCACCCTGCACCCTGAGCAATGAGCACCCAGCACCCTGAGCACTGAGCACCCAGCACCCTGAGTACTGAGCACCCAGCACGCTGAGTACTGAGCACCCAGCACCTCGAGCACTGAGCAACCAGCACCCTGAGCACGGAGCACCCCGAGGACTGAGCACCCAGCACCTTGAGTACTGAGCACCGAGCACCTCGAGCACTCAGCACCCAGCACCCTGAATACTGAGCACCCAGCACCCTGAGCACTGAGCACCCAGCACCCTGAGCACTGAGCACCCAGCACCCCGAGCACTGAGCACCCAGCACCCTGAGTACTGAGCACCCAACACCCAGAGTACTGAGCACCCAGCACCCTGAGCACTGAGCACCCAGCAACCTGAGTACTGATCACCCAGCACCCTGAGTACTGAACACCCAGCACCCTGAGCACTGAGCACTGAGCACCCTGAGCACTGAGCACTGAGAACCCAGCACCCCGAGCACTGAGCACCCATCACCCTGAGTACTGAGCACCGAGCACCCTGAGTACTGAGCACCAAGCACCCTGATCACTGAGCACGGAGCACCCCGCGGACTGAGCACCCAGCACCCTGAGCACTGAGCACCCAGCACCTTGAGTACTGAGCACCGAGCACCCCGAGCACTGAACACCCAGCACCCTGAGTATTGAGCACCCAGCACCCTGAGCACTGAGCACCCAGCACCCTGAGCACTGAGCACGCAGCACCCCGAGCACTGAGCACCCAGCACCCTGAGTACTGAGCACCCAGCACCCTGAGTACTGAGCACCCAGCACCCTGTGTACTGAGCACCCAGCACCCTGAGCACTGAGCACCCAGCACCCTGAGTACTGAGCACCCAGCACCCTGAGTACTGAGCAACCAGCACCCTGAGCACTGAGAACCCAGCACCCTGAGCACTGAGCACTGAGCACCCAGCACCCCGAGCACTGAGCACCCAGCACCCCGAGCACTGAGCACCCAGCACCCTGAGCACTGAGCACCCAGCACCCTGAGCACTGAGCACCCAGCACCCTGAGTACTGAGCACCCAGCCCCCTGAGTACTGAGCACACAGCACCGTGAGAACTGAGCACTCAGCACCCTGAGTACTGAGCACCGAGCACCCCGAGCACTGATTACCCAGCACCCTGAGCACTGAGCACCCTGAGGACTGAGCACCCAGCACCCTGAGCACTGAGCACCGATCACCCTGAGCACTGAGCACCCAGCACCCCGAGCACTGAGCACCCATCACCCTGAGCACTGAGCACCCAGCACCCTGAGCACGGAGCACCCCGACCACTGAGCACCCAGCACCCTGAGTACTGAGCCCCCTGCACCCTGAGTACTGAGCACCCAGCACCCCGATCACTGAGCACCCAGCGCCCCGAGAATGAGCACACAGCACCCTGAGTACTGAGCACCCAGCACCCTGAGTACTGAGCACTAAGCACCCAGAGCACTGAGCAACCAGCACCCCGAGCACGGAGCACCCAGGACCCCGAGCACTGAGTACTGAGCACCCAGCACCCTGAGTACTGAGCACCGAGCTCCCCGAGCACTGAGCACCCACCACCCTGAGTACTGAGCACCCAGCAACCTGAGCACTGAGCACAAAGCACGCTGAGTACTGAGCACCCTGAGTACTGAGCACCGAGGACCCTGAGCACTGAGCACCCAGCACCCTGAGCACTGAGCACCCAGCACCCCGAGAATGGGCACCCAGCACCCTGAGTACTGAGAACCGAGCACCCTGTGTACTGAGCACCCAGCACCCTGAGCACTGAGCACCCAGCACCCTGAGTACTGAGCAGCGAGCACCCTGAGTACTGAGCACCCAGCACCCTGAGTATTGAGCACCCAGCACCCTGAGTACTGAGCACCGAGCACCCCGAGTACTGAGCACCCAGCACCCTGAGGACTCAGCACTCAGCACCCCGAGCACTGAGCACCCAGCACCCTGAGTACTGAGCTCCCAGTACCCCGAGCACTGAGCACCCAGCACCCTGAGTACTGAGCACCCTGAGTACTGAGCACCGATCACCCTGAGCACTGAGCACCCAGCACCCTGAGTATTGAGCACCCAGCACCCTGAGCACTGAGCACCCAGCACCCTGAGCACTGAGCACGCAGCACCTCGAGCACTGAGCACCCAGCACCCTGAGTACTGAGCACCCAGCACCCTGAGTACTGTGCACCCAGCACCCTGAGTACTGAGCACCCAGCACCCTGAGCACTGAGCACCCAGCACACTGAGTACTGAGCACCGAACACCCACAGTACTGAGCAACCAGCACCCTTAGCACTGAGCACCCAGCACCCTGAGCACTGAGCACTGAGCACCCAGCACCCCGAGCACTGAGCACCCAGCACCCCGAGCACTGAGCACCCAGCACCCTGAGCACTGAGCACCCAGCACCCTGAGCACTGAGCACCCAGCACCCTGAGTACTGAGCACCCAGCACCCTGAGTACTGAGCACCCAGCACCGTGAGAACTGAGCACTCAGAACCCTGAGTACTGAGCACCGAGCACCCTGAGCACTGAGCACCCAGCACCCTGAGCACTGAGCACCCTGAGGACTGAGCACCCAGCACACTGAGCACTGAGCACCGATCACCCTGAGCACTGAGCACCCAGCACCCCGAGCACTGTGCACCCAGCACCCTGAGTACTGAGCACCCAGCAGCCCGAGCACTGAGCACCCGGCACCCTGAGTACTGAGCACCCTGAGTACTGAGCACTGAGCACCCAGCACCCTTCGGACTGAGTACCCAGCACCCTGAGCACTGAGCACCCAGCACCCTGAGTACTGAGCACTGATCACCCTGAGCACTGAGCACCCAGCACCCCGAGCACTGAGCACCCAGCACCCTGAGTACTGAACACCCAGCACCCTGAGCACTGAGCACTGAGCACCCTGAGCACTGAGTACTGAGCACTGAGCACCCTGAGCACTGAGCACCCAGCACCCCGAGTACTGAGCACCCAGCACACCGAGCACTGAGCCCCCAGCGCCCCGAGCACTGAGCACCCAGCACCCCGAGCACTGAGCACTGAGCACCCTGAGCACTGTGCACCCAGCACCCCGAGTACTGAGCACTGAGTACCCTGATTACTGAGCACCAAGCACCCCGAGTACTGAGCACTGAGCACCCTGAATACTGAGCACCCAGCACCCTGAGCACTGAGCACCCAGCACCCTGAGTACTGAGCACTGAGAACCCAGCACCCGGAGCACTGAGCACCCAGCACCCTGAGTACTGAGCACCAAGCACCCAGCACCCTGAGCACTGAGCACCCAGCACCTTGAGTACTGAGCACCGAGCACCCCGAGCACTGAACACCCAGCACCCTGAGTATTGAGCACCCAGCACCCTGAGCACTGAGCACAAAGCACCCTGAGCACTGAGCACGCAGCACCCCGAGCACTGAGCACCCAGCACCCTGAGTAATGAGCACCCAGCACACTGAGTACTGAGCACCCAGCACCCTGAGTACTGAGCACCCAGCAACCTGAGCACTGAGCACCCAGCACCCTGAGTACTGAGCACCCAGCACCCTGAGTACTGAGCGACCAGCACCCTGAGCACTGAGCACCCAGCACCCTGAGCACTGAGCACTGAGCACCCAGCTCCCCGAGCACTGAGCACACAGCACCCCGAGCACTGAGCACCCAGCACCCTGAGCACTGAGCACCCAGCACCCTGAGCACTGAGCACCCAGCACCCTGAATACTGAGCACCCAGCACCCTGAGTACTGAGCACCCAGCACCCTGAGTACTGAGCACTAAGCACCCAGAGCACTGAGCAACCAGCACCCCGAGCACGGAGCACCCAGGACCCCGAGCACTGAGTACTGAGCACCCAGCACCCTGAGTACTGAGCACCGAGCTCCCCGAGCACTGAGCACCCACCACCCTGAGTTCTGAGCACCCAGCAACCTGAGCACTGAGCACAAAGCACGCTGAGTACTGAGCACCCTGAGTACTGAGCACCGAGGACCCTGAGCACTGAGCACCCAGCACCCCGGCACTGAGCACCCAGCACCCCGAGAATGGGCACCCAGCACCCTGAGTACTGAGAACCGAGCACCCTGTGTACTGAGCACCCAGCACCCTGAGTACTGAGCACCCAGCACCAAGAGTACTGAGCAGCAAGCACCCCGAGCACTGAGCACCCAGCACCCTGAGCACTGAGCACCCAGCACCCTGAGCACTGAGCACCCAGCACCCAGAGCACTGAGCACCCAGCACCCTGCGCACTGAGCACCCAGCACCCTGAGTACTGAGCAGCGAGCACCCTGAGTACTGAGCACCCAGCACCCTGAGTATTGAGCACCCAGCACCCTGAGTACTGAGCACCGAGCACCCCGAGTACTGAGCACCCAGCACCCTGAGAACTCAGCACTCAGCACCCCGAGCACTGAGCACCCAGCACCCTGAGTAATGAGCTCCCAGTACCCCGAGCACTGAGCACCCAGCACCCTGAGTACTGAGCACCCTGAGTACTGAGCACCGATCACCCTGAGCACTGAGCACCCAGCACCCTGAGTATTGAGCACCCAGCACCCTGAGCACTGAGCACCCAGCACCCTGAGCACTGAGCACGCAGCACCTCGAGCACTGAGCACCCAGCACCCTGAGTACTGAGCACCCAGCACCGAGTACTGTGAACCCAGCACCCTGAGTACTGAGCACCCAGCACCCTGAGCACTGAGCACCCAGCACACTGAGTACTGAGCACCCAGCACGCTGAGTACTGAGCACCCAGCACCCTGGGCACTGTGCACCCAGCACCCTGAGTACTGAGCACCGAGCACCCTGAGTACTGAGCACCCAGCACCCTGAGAACTGAGCACCCAGCACCCTGAGCACTGAGCACCCAGCACCCTGAGCACTGAGCACCCAGCACCCTGAGTACTGAGCACCCAGCACGCTGAGTACTGAACACCCAGCACCCTGAGCACTGAGCACTGAGCACCCAGCACCCTGAGCACTGAGCACCCAGCACCCTGAGCATGGAGCACCCCGAGGACTGAGCACCCAGCACCATGAGCACTGAGCACCCAGCACCTTGATTACTGAGCACCGAGCACCTCGAGCACTGAGCACCCTGAGTACTGAGCACCCAGCACCCCTATCACTGAGCACCCTGCACCCTGAGCACTGAGCACCCAGCACCCTGAGCACTGAGCACCCAGCACCCTGAGTACTGAGCACCCAGCACGCTGAGTACTGAGCACCCAGCACCTCGAGCACTGAGCAACCAGCACCCTGAGCACGGTGCACCCCGAGGACTGAGCACCCAGCACCTTGAGTACTGAGCACCGAGCACCTCGAGCACTAAGCACCCAGCACCCTGAGTACTGAGCACCCAGCACACTGAGCACTGAGCACCCAGCACCCTGAGCACTGAGCACCCAGCACCCCGAGCACTGAGCACCCAGCACCCTGAGTACTGAGCACCCAACACCCAGAGTACTGAGCACCCAGCACCCTGAGCACTGAGCACCCAGCAACCTGTGTACTGAGCACCCAGCACCCTGAGTACTGAACACCCAGCACCCTGAGCACTGAGCACTGAGCACCCTGAGCACTGAGTACTGAGCACTGAGCACCCTGAGCACTGAGCAACCAGCACCCCGAGTACTGAGCATCCAGCACCCCGAGCACTGAGCACCCAGCGCCCCGAGCACTGAGCACCCAGCACCCCGAGCACTGAGCA
This sequence comes from Microtus oregoni, assembly GCF_018167655.1. Taxonomy (NCBI): domain Eukaryota; kingdom Metazoa; phylum Chordata; class Mammalia; order Rodentia; family Cricetidae; genus Microtus; species Microtus oregoni. The sequence goes on along the minus strand of NW_024543811.1, from coordinate 8,119,800 downwards.
CTGAGCACCCTGAGCACTGAGCACCCAGCACCCCGAGTACTGAGCACTGAGCACCCTGAGTACTGAGCACCAAGCACCCCGAGTACTGAGCACTGAGCACCCTGAATACTGAGCACCCAGCACCCTGAGCACTGAGCACCCAGCACCCTGAGTACTAAGCACTGAGAACCCAGCACCCCGAGCACTGAGCACCCAGCACCCTGAGTACTGAGCACCAAGCACCCTGATCACTGAGCACGGAGCACCCCGCGGACTGAGGACCCAGCACCCTGAGCACTGAGCACCCAGCACCTTGAGTACTGAGCTCCGAGCACCCCGAGCACTGAACACCCAGCACCCTGAGTATTGAGCACCCAGCACCCTGAGCACTGAGCACAAAGCACCCTGAGCACTGAGCACGCAGCACCCCGAGCACTGAGCACCCAGCACCCTGAGTAATGAGCACCCAGCACCCTGAGTACTGAGCACCCAGCACCCTGAGTACTGAGCACCCAGCACCCTGAGCACTGAGCACCCAGCACCCTGAGTACTGAGCACCCAGCACCCTGAGTACTGAGCAACCAGCACCCTGAGCACTGAGCACCCAGCACCCTGAGCACTGAGCACTGAGCTCCCAGCTCCCCGAGCACTGAGCACACAGCACCCCGAGCACTGAGCACCCAGCACCCTGAGCACTGAGCACCCAGCACCCTGAGCACTGAGCACCCAGCACCCTGAGTACTGAGCACCCAGCACCCTGAGTACTGAGCACCCAGCACCGTGAGAACTGAGCACTCAGCACCCTGAGTACTGAGCACCGAGCACCCCGAGCACTGAGCACCCAGCACCCTGAGCACTGAGCACCCTGAGGACTGAGCACCCAGCACCCTGAGCACTGAGCACCGATCACCCTGAGCACTGAGCACCCAACACCCCGAGCACTGAGCACCCAGCACCCTGAGCACTGAGCACCCAGCACCCTGAGCACGGAGCACCCCGACCACTGAGCACCCAGCACCCTGAGTACTGAGCCCCCAGCACCCTGAATACTGAGCACCCAGCACCCCGATCACTGAGCACCCAGCACCCCGAGAATGAGCACACAGCACCCTGAGTACTGAGCACCCAGCACCCTGAGTACTGAGCACTAAGCACCCAGAGCACTGAGCAACCAGCACCCCGAGCACGGAGCACCCAGGACCCCGAGCACTGAGTACTGAGCACGCAGCACCCTGAGTACTGAGCACCGAGCTCCCCGAGCACTGAGCACCCACCACCCTGAGTACTGAGTACCCAGCAACCTGAGCACTGAGCACAAAGCACGCTGAGTACTGAGCACCCTGAGTACTGAGCACCGAGGACCCTGAGCACTGAGCACCCAGCACCCCGAGCACTGAGCACCCAGCACCACGAGAATGGGCACCCAGCACCCTGAGTACTGAGAACCGAGCACCCTGAGTACTGAGCACCCAGCACCCTGAGTACTGAGCACCCAGCACCAAGAGTACTGAGCAGCAAGCACCCGAGCACTGAGCACCCAGCACACTGAGTAATGAGCACCCAGCACGCTGAGCACTGAGCACCCAGCACCCCGAGCACTGAGCACCCTGAATACTGAGCACCCAGCACCCTGAGTACTGTGCACTAAGCACCCAGAGCGCTGAGCACCCAGGACACCGAGCACTGAGTACTGAGCACCCAGCACCCTGAGTACTGAGCACCGAGCTCCCCTAGCACTGAGCACCCTGAGTACAGAGCACACATCACCCTGAGTACTGAGCACCCAGCATCCTGTGCACTGAGCACCCAGCACCCTGAGTACTGAGCACCCAGCACCCCGAGCACTGAGCACCCAGCACCCTGAGTACTGAGCACCCAGCACCATGAGTACTGAGCAACCCGAGCACTGAGCACCCAGCACCCTGAGTACTTAGCACCCAGCACCAAAAGTACTGAGCACCGAACATCCTGAGCACAGAGGACCGAGCACCCCGAGCACTGAGCACCCAGCACACTGAGTACTGAGCCCCCAGCACCCTGAGTACAGAGCACCCAGCACCCCGAGAATGAGCACCCAGCTCCCTGAGTACTGAGAACCGAGCACCCTGAGTACTGAGCACAAAGCACCCTGAGTACTGAGCCCCCAGCACCCTGAGTACTGAGCACCCAGCACCCCGAGCACTGAGCACCCAGCACCCCGAGAATGAGCACCCAGCACCCTGAGTACTGAGCACCCAGCACCCTGAGTACTGAGCACTAAGCACCCAGAGCACTGAGCAACCAGCACCCCGAGCACGGAGCACCCAGGACCCCAAGCACTGAGTACTGAGCACCCAGCACCCTGAGTACTGAGCACCGAGCTCCCCGAGCACTGAGCACCCAGCACACTGAGCACTGAGCACCCAGCACCCTGAGCACTGAGCACCCAGCACCCTGAGTACTGAGCACCCAGCACGCTGAGTACTGAGCACCCAGCACCCCGAGCACTGAGCACCCAGCACCCTGAGTACTGAGCACTGAGCACCCAGCAACCCGAGCACTGAGCACCCAGCACCCTGTGTACTGAGCACTGAGCACCCTGAGTACTAAGCACCCAGCACCCTGAGTACTGAGCACCCTGGACCCTGAGCACTGAGCACCCATCACCCCGATCACTGAGCACCCAGCACCCTGAGCACTGAGCACCCAGCACCCTGAGCACTGAGCACCAAGCACCCAGAGCACTGAGCACCCAGCACCCTGAGCACCGAGCACCCAGCACCCTGAGTACTGAGCAGCGAGCACCCTGAGTACTGAGCACCCAGCACCCTGAGTACTGAGCACCCAGCACCCTGAGTACTGAGCACCGAGCACCCCGAGTACTGAGCACCCAGCACCCTGAGCACTCAGCACCCAGCACCCTGAGTACTGAGCTCCCAGCACCCCGAGCCCTGAGCACCCAGCAACCTGAGTACTGAGCACCCTGAGTTCTGAGCACCGATCACCCTGAGCACTGAGCACCCAGCACCCTGAGTATTGAGCACCCAGCACCCTGAGCACTGAGCACCCAGCACCCTGAGCACTGAGCACGCAGCACCCCGAGCACTGAGCACCCAGCACCCTGAGTACTGAGCACCCAGCACCCTGAGTACTGAGCACCCAGCACCCTGAGTACTGAGCACCCAGCACCCTGAGCACTGAGCACCCAGCAACCTGAGTACTGAGCACCCAGCACCCTGAGTACTGAGCAACCAGCACCCTGAGCACTGAGCACCCAGCACCCTGAGCACTAAGCACTGAGCACCCAGCACCCCGAGCACTGAGCACCCAGCACCCCGAGCACTGAGCACCCAGCACCCTGAGCACTGAGCACCCAGCACCCTGTGCACTGAGCACCCAGCACCCTGAGTACTGAGCACCCAGCACCCTGAGTATTGAGCACCCAGCACCCTGAGTACTGAGCACCCAGCACGCTGAGTACTGAGCACCCAGCACCCCGAGCACTGAGCACCCAGCACCCTGAGTACTGAGCACTGAGCAACCAGCACCCCGAGCACGGAGCACCCAGGACCCCAAGCACTGAGTACTGAGCACCCAGCACCCTGAGTACTGAGCACCGAGCTCCCCTAGCACTGAGCACCAAGCACACTGAGAACTGAGCACCCAGCACCCTGAGCACTGAGCACCCAGCACCCTGAGTACTGAGCACCCAGCACGCTGAGTACTGAGCACCCAGCACCCCGAGCACTGAGCACCCAGCACCCTGAGTACTGAGCACTGAGCACCCAGCACCCCGAGCACTGAGCACCCAGCACCCCGAGCACTGAGCACCCAACACCCTGAGTACTGAGCACCCAGCACCCTGAGTAGTGAGCACCCAGCACCGTGAGAACTGAGCACTCAGCTCCCTGAGTACTGAGCACCGAGCACCCCGAGCACTGAGCACCCAGCACCCTGAGCACTGAGCACCCTGAGGACAGAGTACCCAGCACCCTGAGCACTGAGCACCCAGCACACTGAGTACTGAGCACTGATCACCCTGAGCACTGAGCACCCAGCACCCTGAGGACAGAGTACCCAGCACCCTGAGCACTGAGCACCCAGCACCCTGAGTACTGAGCACTGATCACCCTGAGCACTGAGCACACAGCACCCCGAGCACTGAGCACCCAGCACCCTGAGTACTGAGCAGCCAGCACCCTGAGCACTGAGCACCCAGCACCCTGAGTACTGAGCACCCAGCACCCTGAGTACTGAGCACCCAGCACCCTGGGCACTGAGCACCCAACACCCTGAGTACTGAGCACCGAGCACCCTGAGTACTGAGCACCCAGCACCCTGGGTACTGAGCACCCAGCACCCTGAGCACTGAGCACGCAGCACCCTGAGCACTGAGCACCCAGCACCCTGAGTACTGAGCACCCAGCACCCTGAGTACTGAACACCCAGCACCCTGAGCACTGAGCACTGAGCACCCAGCACCCCGAGTACTGAGCACCCAGCACCCTGAGTACTGAGCACCCAGCACCCCGAGCACTGAGCACCCGGCACCCTGAGTACTGAGCACCCTGAGTACTGAGCACTGAGCACCCAGCACCCTGAGGACTGAGTACCCAGCACCTTAAGCACTGAGCACCCAGCACCCTGAGTACTGAGCACTGAGCACCCAGCACCCTGAGGACTGAGTACCCAGCACCCTGAGCACTGAGCACCCAGCACACTGAGTACTGAGCACCCAGCACCCTGAGTACTGAGCACCCAGCAACCTGAGCACTGAGCACCCAGCACCCTGAGTACTGAGCACCCAGCACCCTGAGTACTGAGCGACCAGCACCCTGAGCACTGAGCACCCAGCACCCTGAGCACTGAGCACTGAGCACCCAGCTCCCCGAGCACTGAGCACACAGCACCCCGAGCACTGAGCACCCAGCACCCTGAGCACTGAGCACCCAGCACCCTGAGCACTGAGCACCCAGCACCCTGAATACTGAGCACCCAGCACCCTGAGTACTGAGCACCCAGCACCCTGAGTACTGAGCACTAAGCACCCAGAGCACTGAGCAACCAGCACCCCGAGCACGGAGCACCCAGGACCCCGAGCACTGAGTACTGAGCACCCAGCACCCTGAGTACTGAGCACCGAGCTCCCCGAGCACTGAGCACCCACCACCCTGAGTTCTGAGCACCCAGCAACCTGAGCACTGAGCACAAAGTACGCTGAGTACTGAGCACCCTGAGTACTGAGCACCGAGGACCCTGAGCACTGAGCACCCAGCACCCCGGCCCTGAGCACCCAGCACCCCGAGAATGGGCACCCAGCACCCTGAGTACTGAGAACCGAGCACCCTGTGTACTGAGCACCCAGCACCCTGAGTACTGAGCACCCAGCACCAAGAGTACTGAGCAGCAAGCACCCCGAGCACTGAGCACCCAGCACCCTGAGCACTGAGCACCCAGCACCCTGAGCACTGAGCACCCAGAACCCAGAGCACTGAGCACCCAGCACCCTGCGCACTGAGCACCCAGCACCCTGAGTACTGAGCAGCGAGCACCCTGAGTACTGAGCACCCAGCACCCTGAGTATTGAGCACCCAGCACCCTGAGTACTGAGCACCGAGCACCCCGAGTACTGAGCACCCAGCACCCTGAGAACTCAGCACTCAGCACCCCGAGCACTGAGCACCCAGCACCCTGAGTAATGAGCTCCCAGTACCCCGAGCACTGAGCACCCAGCACCCTGAGTACTGAGCACCCTGAGTACTGAGCACCGATCACCCTGAGCACTGAGCACCCAGCACCCTGAGTATTGAGCACCCAGCACCCTGAGCACTGAGCACCCAGCACCCTGAGCACTGAGCACGCAGCACCTCGAGCACTGAGCACCCAGCACCCTGAGTACTGAGCACCCAGAACCGAGTACTGTGCACCCAGCACCCTGAGTACTGAGCACCCAGCACCCTGAGCACTGAGCACCCAGCACACTGAGTACTGAGCACCGAACACCCTTAGTATTGAGCAACCAGCACCCTTAGCACTGAGCACCCAGCACCCTGAGCACTGAGCACTGAGCACCCAGCACCCCGAGCACTGAGCACCCAGCACCCCGAGCACTGAGCACCCAGCACCCTGAGCACTGAGCAACCAGCACCCTGAGCACTGAGCACCCAGCACCCTGAGTACTGAGCACCCAGCACCCTGAGTACTGAGCACCCAGCACCCCGAGCACTGAGCACCCAGCACCCTGAGCACTGAGCACCGATCACCCTGAGCACTGAGCACCCAGCACCCCGAGCACTGAGCACCCAGCACCCTGAGTACTGAGCACCCAGCAGCCCGAGCACTGAGCACCCGGCACCCTGAGTACTGAGCACCCTGAGTACTGAGCACTGAGCACCCAGCACCCTGAGGACTGAGTACCCAGCACCCTGAGCACTGAGCACCCAGCACCCTGAGTACTGAGCACTGATCACCCAGAGCACTGAGCACCCAGCACCCCTAGCACTGAGCACCCAGCACCCTGAGTATTGAGCAGCCAGCACCCTGAGCACTGAGCACCCAGCACCCTGAGTACTGAGCACCCAGCACCCTGAGTACTGAGCACCCAGCACCCTGGGCACTGAGCACCCAGCACCCTGAGTACTGAGCACCGAGCACCCTGAGTACTGAGCACCCAGCACCCTGAGAACTGAGCACCCAGCACCCTGAGCACTGAGCACCCAGCACCCTGAGCACTGAGCACCCAGCACCCTGAGTACTGAGCACCCAGCACGCTGAGTACTGAACACCCAGCACCCTGAGCACTGAGCACTGAGCACCCAGCACCCTGAGCACTGAGCACCCAGCACCCTGAGCATGGAGCACCCCGAGGACTGAGCACCCAGCACCATGAGCACTGAGCACCCAGCACCTTGATTACTGAGCACCGAGCACCGAGAGCACTGAGCACCCTGAGTACTGAGCACCCAGCACCCCTATCACTGAGCACCCTGCACCCTGAGCACTGAGCACCCAGCACCCTGAGCACTGAGCACCCAGCACCCTGAGTACTGAGCACCCAGCACGCTGAGTACTGAGCACCCAGCACCTCGAGCACTGAGCAACCAGCACCCCGAGTACTGAGCACCCAGCACCTTGAGTACTGAGCACCGAGCACCTCGAGCACTAATCACCCAGCACCCTGAGTACTGAGCACCCAGCACACTGAGCACTGAGCACCCAGCACCCTGAGCACTGAGCACCCAGCACCCCGAGCACTGAGCACCCAGCACCCTGAGTACTGAGCACCCAACACCCAGAGTACTGAGCACCCAGCACCCTGAGCACTGAGCACCCAGCAACCTGTGTACTGAGCACCCAGCACCCTGAGTACTGAACACCCAGCACCCTGAGCACTGATCACTGAGCACCCTGAGCACTGAGTACTGAGCACTGAGCACCCAGCGCCCCGAGCACTGAGCACCCAGCACCCCGAGCACTGAGCACTGAGCACCCTGAGCACTGAGCACCCAGCACCCCGAGTACTGAGCACTGAGCACCCTGAGTACTGAGCACCAAGCACCCCGAGTACTGAGCACTGAGCACCCTGAATACTGAGCACCCAGCACCCTGAGCACTGAGCACCCAGCACCCTGAGTACTGAGCACTGAGAACCCAGCACCCCGAGCACTGAGCACCCAGCACCTTGATTACTGAGCACCGAGCACCGAGAGCACTGAGCACCCTGAGTACTGAGCACCCAGCACCCCTATCACTGAGCACCCTGCACCCTGAGCACTGAGCACCCAGCACCCTGAGCACTGAGCACTGAGCACCCTGAGCACTGAGTACTGAGCACTGAGCACCCAGCACCCTGAGCACTGAGCACCCAGCACCCTGAGTACTGAGCACCCAGCACCCTGAGTACTGAGCACCCAGCACCCCGAGTACTGAGCACTGAGCACCCTGAGTACTGAGCACCGAGCACCCCGAGCACTGAGCACCCAGCACCCTGAGCACTGAGCACCCTGAGGACTGAGCACCCAGCACCCTGAGCACTGAGCACCGATCACCCTGAGCACTGAGCACCCAACACCCCGAGCACTGAGCACCCAGCACCCTGAGCACTGAGCACCCAGCACCCTGAGCACGGAGCACCCCGACCACTGAGCACCCAGCACCCTGAGTACTGAGCCCCCAGCACCCTGAATACTGAGCACCCAGCACCCCGATCACTGAGCACCCAGCACCCCGAGAATGAGCACACAGCACCCTGAGGACTGAGCACCCAGCACCCTGAGTACTGAGCACTAAGCACCCAGAGCACTGAGCAACCAGCACCCCGAGCACGGAGCACCCAGGACCCCGAGCACTGAGTACTGAGCACGCAGCACCCTGAGTACTGAGCACCGAGCTCCCCGAGCACTGAGCACCCACCACCCTGAGTACTGAGTACCCAGCAACCTGAGCACTGAGCACAAAGCACGCTGAGCACTGAGCACCCTGAGTACTGAGCACCGAGGACCCTGAGCACTGAGCACCCAGCACCCCGAGCACTGAGCACCCAGCACCCCGAGAATGGGCACCCAGCACCCTGAGTACTGAGAACCGAGCACCCTGAGTACTGAGCACCCAGCACCCTGAGTACTGAGCACCCAGCACCAAGAGTACTGAGCAGCAAGCACCCCGAGCACTGAGCACCCAGCACACTGAGTAATGAGCACCCAGCACGCTGAGCACTGAGCACCCAGCACCCCGAGCACTGAGCACCCTGAATACTGAGCACCCAGCACCCTGAGTACTGTGCACTAAGCACCCAGAGCGCTGAGCACCCAGGACACCGAGCACTGAGTACTGAGCACCCAGCACCCTGAGTACTGAGCACCGAGCTCCCCTAGCACTGAGCACCCTGAGTACAGAGCACACATCACCCTGAGTACTGAGCACCCAGCATCCTGTGCACTGAGCACCCAGCACCCTGAGTACTGAGCACCCAGCACCCCGAGCACTGAGCACCCAGCACCCTGAGTACTGAGCACCCAGCACCATGAGTACTGAGCAACCCGAGCACTGAGCACCCAGCACCCTGAGTACTTAGCACCCAGCACCAAAAGTACTGAGCACCGAACATCCTGAGCACAGAGCACCGAGCACCCCGAGCACTGAGCACCCAGCACACTGAGTACTGAGCCCCCAGCACCCTGAGTACAGAGCACCCAGCACCCCGAGAATGAGCACCCAGCTCCCTGAGTACTGAGAACCGAGCACCCTGAGTACTGAGCACAAAGCACCCTGAGTACTGAGCCCCCAGCACCCTGAGTACTGAGCACCCAGCACCCCGAGCACTGAGCACCCAGCACCCCGAGAATGAGCACCCAGCACCCTGAGTACTGAGCACCCAGCACTCTGAGTACTGAGCACTAAGCACCCAGAACACTGAGCAACCAGCACCCCGAGCACGGAGCACCCAGGACCCCAAGCACTGAGTACTGAGCACCCAGCACCCTGAGTACTGAGCACCGAGCTCCCCGAGCACTGAGCACCCAGCACACTGAGCACTGAGCACCCAGCACCCTGAGCACTGAGCACCCAGCACCCTGAGTACTGAGCACCCAGCACGCTGAGTACTGAGCACCCAGCACCCCGAGCACTGAGCACCCAGCACCCTGAGTACTGAGCACTGAGCACCCAGCAACCCGAGCACTGAGCACCCAGCACCCTGTGTACTGAGCACTGAGCACCCTGAGTACTAAGCACCCAGCACCCTGAGTACTGAGCACCCTGGACCCTGAGCACTGAGCACCCATCACCCCGATCACTGAGCACCCAGCACCCTGAGCACTGAGCACCCAGCACCCTGAGCACTGAGCACCAAGCACCCAGAGCACTGAGCACCCAGCACCCTGAGCACCGAGCACCCAGCACCCTGAGTACTGAGCAGCGAGCACCCTGAGTACTGAGCACCCAGCACCCTGAGTACTGAGCACCCAGCACCCTGAGTACTGAGCACCGAGCACCCCGAGTACTGAGCACCCAGCACCCTGAGCACTCAGCACCCAGCACCCTGAGTACTGAGCTCCCAGCACCCCGAGCCCTGAGCACCCAGCAACCTGAGTACTGAGCACCCTGAGTTCTGAGCACCGATCACCCTGAGCACTGAGCACCCAGCACCCTGAGTATTGAGCACCCAGCACCCTGAGCACTGAGCACCCAGCACCCTGAGCACTGAGCACGCAGCACCCCGAGCACTGAGCACCCAGCACCCTGAGTACTGAGCACCCAGCACCCTGAGTACTGAGCACCCAGCACCCTGAGTACTGAGCACCCAGCACCCTGAGCACTGAGCACCCAGCACCCTGAGTACTGAGCACCCAGCACCCTGAGTACTGAGCAACCAGCACCCTGAGCACTGAGCACCCAGCACCCTGAGCACTAAGAACTGAGCACCCAGCACCCCGAGCACTGAGCACCCAGCACCCCGAGCACTGTGCACCCAGCACCCTGAGCACTGAGCACCCAGCACCCTGTGCACTGAGCACCCAGCACCCTGAGTACTGAGCACCCAGCACCCTGAGTACTGAGCACCCAGCACCCTGAGTACTGAGCACCCAGCACGCTGAGTACTGAGCACCCAGCACCCCGAGCACTGAGCACCCAGCACCCTGAGTACTGAGCACTGAGCAACCAGCACCCCGAGCACGGAGCACCCAGGACCCCAAGCACTGAGTACTGAGCACCCAGCACCCTGAGTACTGAGCAGCGAGCTCCCCTAGCACTGAGCACCAAGCACACTGAGAACTGAGCACCCAGCACCCTGAGCACTGAGCACCCAGCACCCTGAGTACTGAGCACCCAGCACGCTGAGTACTGAGCACCCAGCACCCCGAGCACTGAGCACCCAGCACCCCGAGCACTGAGCACCCAACACCCTGAGTACTGAGCACCCAGCACCCTGAGTAGTGAGCACCCAGCACCGTGAGAACTGAGCACTCAGCTCCCTGAGTACTGAGCACCGAGCACCCCGAGCACTGAGCACCCAGCACCCTGAGCACTGAGCACCCTGAGGACAGAGTACCCAGCACCCTGAGCACTGAGCACCCAGCACACTGAGTACTGAGCACTGATCACCCTGAGCACTGAGCACCCAGCACCCTGAGGACAGAGTACCCAGCACCCTGAGCACTGAGCACCCAGCACCCTGAGTACTGAGCAGTGATCACCCTGAGCACTGAGCACACAGCACCCCGAGCACTGAGCACCCAGCACCCTGAGTACTGAGCAGCCAGCACCCTGAGCACTGAGCACCCAGCACCCTGAGTACTGAGCACCCAGCACCCTGAGTACTGAGCACCCAGCACCCTGGGCACTGAGCACCCAACACCCTGAGTACTGAGCACCGAGCACCCTGAGTACTGAGCACCGAGCACCCTGGGTACTGAGCACCCAGCACCCTGAGCACTGAGCACGCAGCACCCTGAGCACTGAGCACCCAGCACCCTGAATACTGAGCACCCAGCACCCTGAGTACTGAACACCCAGCACCCTGAGCACTGAGCACTGAGCACCCAGCACCCCGAGTACTGAGCACCCAGCACCCTGAGTACTGAGCACCCAGCACCCTGAGCACTGAGCACCCGGCACCCTGAGTACTGAGCACCCTGAGTACTGAGCACTGAGCACCCAGCACCCTGAGGACTGAGTACCCAGCACCCTGAGCACTGAGCACCCAGCACCCTGAGGACTGAGTACCCAGCACCCTGAGCACTGAGCACCCAGCACCCTGAGTACTGAGCACTGAGCACTCAGCAACCCGAGCACTGAGCACCCAGCACCCTGTGTTCTGAGCACTGAGCACCCTGAGTACTAAGCACCCAGCACCCTGAGTACTGAGCACCCTGGACGCTGAGCACTGAGCACCCATCACCCCGATCACTGAGCACCCAGCACCCTGAGCACTGAGCACCCAGCACCCTGAGCACTGAGCACCAAGCACCCAGATCACTGAGCACCCAGCACCCTGAGCACCGAGCACCCAGCACCCTGAGTACTGAGCAGCGAGCACCCTGAGTACTGAGCACCCAGCACCCTGAGTACTGAGCACCCAGCACCCTGAGTACTGAGCACCGAGCACCCCGAGTACTGAGCACCCAGCACCCTGAGCACTCAGCACCCAGCACCCTGAGTACTGAGCTCCCAGCACCCCGAGCCCTGAGCACCCAGCAACCTGAGTACTGAGCACCCTGAGTTCTGAGCACCGATCACCCTGAGCACTGAGCACCCAGCACCCTGAGTATTGCGCACCCAGCACCCTGAGCACTGAGCACCCAGCACCCTGAGCACTGAGCACGCAGCACCCTGAGCACTGAGCACCCAGCACCCTGAGTACTGAGCACCCAGCACCCTGAGTACTGAGCACCCAGCACCCTGAGTACTGAGCACCCAGCACCCTGAGCACTGAGCACCCAGCACCCTGAGTACTGAGCACCCAGCACCCTGAGTACTGAGCAACCAGCACCCTGAGCACTGAGCACCCAGCACCCTGAGCACTAAGCACTGAGCACCCAGCACCCCGAGCACTGAGCACCCAGCACCCCGAGCACTGAGCACCCAGCACCCTGAGCACTGAGCACCCAGCACCCTGTGCACTGAGCACCCAGCACCCTGAGTACTGAGCACCCAGCACCCTGAGTACTGAGCACCCAGCACCCTGAGTACTGATCACCCAGCACGCTGAGTACTGAGCACCCAGCACCCCGAGCACTGAGCACCCAGCACCCTGAGTACTGAGCACTGAGCAACCAGCACCGCGAGCACGGAGCACCCAGGACCCCAAGCACTGAGTACTGAGCACCCAGCACCCTGAGTACTGAGCAATGAGCTCCCCGAGCACTGAGCACCCAGCACACTGAGAACTGAGCACCCAGCACCCTGAGCACTGAGCACCCAGCACCCTGAGTACTGAGCACCCAGCACGCTGAGTACTGAGCACCCAGCACCCCGAGCACTGAGCACCCAGCACCCTGAGTACTGAGCACTGAGCACCCAGCACCCCGAGCACTGAGCACCCAGCACCCTGTGCACTGAGCACCCAGCACCCTGAGTACTGAGCACCCAGCACCCTGAGTAGTGAGCACCCAGCACCGTGAGAACTGAGCACTCAGCTCCCTGAGTACTGAGCACCGAGCACCCCGAGCACTGAGCACCCAGCACCCTGAGCACTGAGCACCCTGAGGACAGAGTACCCAGCACCCTGAGCACTGAGCACCCAGCACACTGAGTACTGAGCACTGATCACCCTGAGCACTGAGCACCCAGCACCCTGAGGACAGAGTACCCAGCACCCTGAGCACTGAGCACCCAGCACCCTGAGTACTGAGCACTGATCACCCTGAGCACTGAGCACACAGCACCCCGAGCACTGAGCACCCAGCACCCTGAGTACTGAGCAGCCAGCACCCTGAGCACTGAGCACCCAGCACCCTGAGTACTGAGCACCCAGCACCCTGAGTACTGAGCACCCAGCACCCTGGGCACTGAGCACCCAACACCCTGAGTACTGAGCACCGAGCACCCTGAGTACTGAGCACCCAGCACCCTGGGTACTGAGCACCCAGCACCCTGAGCACTGAGCACCCAGCACCCTGAGCACTGAGCACCCAGCACCCTGAGTACTGAGCACCCAGCACCCCGAGTACTGAGCACCCAGCGCCCCGAGCACTGAGCACCCAGCACCCCGAGCACTGAGCACTGAGCACCCTGAGCACTGAGCACCCAGCACCCCGAGTACTGAGCACTGAGCACCCTGAGTACTGAGCACCAAGCACCCCGAGTACTGAGCACTGAGCACCCTGAATACTGAGCACCCAGCACCCTGAGCACTGAGCACCCAGCACCCTGAGTACTGAGCACTGAGAACCCAGCACCCCGAGCACTGAGCACCCAGCACCCTGAGTACTGAGCACCAAGCACCCTGATCACTGAGCACGGAGCACCCCGCGGACTGAGGACCCAGCACCCTGAGCACTGAGCACCCAGCACCCTGAGCACTGAGCACAAAGCACCCTGAGCACTGAGCACGCAGCACCCCGAGCACTGAGCACCCAGCACCCTGAGTAATGAGCACCCAGCACCCTGAGTACTGAGCACCCAGCACCCTGAGTACTGAGCACCCAGCACCCTGAGCACTGAGCACCCAGCACCCTGAGTACTGAGCACCCAGCACCCTGAGTACTGAGCAACCAGCACCCTGAGCACTGAGCACCCAGCACCCTGAGCACTGAGCACTTAGCTCCCAGCTCCCCGAGCACTGAGCACACAGCACCCCGAGCACTGAGCACCCAGCACCCTGAGCACTGAGCACCCAGCACCCTGAGCACTGAGCACCCAGCACCCTGAGTACTGAGCACCCAGCACCCTGAGTACTGAGCACCCAGCACCGTGAGAACTGAGCACTCAGCACCCTGAGTACTGAGCACCGAGCACCCCGAGCACTGAGCACCCAGCACCCTGAGCACTGAGCACCCTGAGGACTGAGCACCCAGCACCCTGAGCACTGAGCACCGATCACCCTGAGCACTGAGCACCCAACACCCCGAGCACTGAGCACCCAGCACCCTGAGCACTGAGCACCCAGCACCCTGAGCACGGAGCACCCCGACCACTGAGCACCCAGCACCCTGAGTACTGAGCCCCCAGCACCCTGAATACTGAGCACCCAGCACCCCGATCACTGAGCACCCAGCACCCCGAGAATGAGCACACAGCACCCTGAGGACTGAGCACCCAGCACCCTGAGTACTGAGCACTAAGCACCCAGAGCACTGAGCAACCAGCACCCCGAGCACGGAGCACCCAGGACCCCGAGCACTGAGTACTGAGCACGCAGCACCCTGAGTACTGAGCACCGAGCTCCCCGAGCACTGAGCACCCACCACCCTGAGTACTGAGTACCCAGCAACCTGAGCACTGAGCACAAAGCACGCTGAGCACTGAGCACCCTGAGTACTGAGCACCGAGGACCCTGAGCACTGAGCACCCAGCACCCCGAGCACTGAGCACCCAGCACCCCGAGAATGGGCACCCAGCACCCTGAGTACTGAGAACCGAGCACCCTGAGTACTGAGCACCCAGCACCCTGAGTACTGAGCACCCAGCACCAAGAGTACTGAGCAGCAAGCACCCCGAGCACTGAGCACCCAGCACACTGAGTAATGAGCACCCAGCACGCTGAGCACTGAGCACCCAGCACCCCGAGCACTGAGCACCCTGAATACTGAGCACCCAGCACCCTGAGTACTGTGCACTAAGCACCCAGAGCGCTGAGCACCCAGGACACCGAGCACTGAGTACTGAGCACCCAGCACCCTGAGTACTGAGCACCGAGCTCCCCTAGCACTGAGCACCCTGAGTACAGAGCACACATCACCCTGAGTACTGAGCACCCAGCATCCTGTGCACTGAGCACCCAGCACCCTGAGTACTGAGCACCCAGCACCCCGAGCACTGAGCACCCAGCACCCTGAGTACTGAGCACCCAGCACCATGAGTACTGAGCAACCCGAGCACTGAGCACCCAGCACCCTGAGTACTTAGCACCCAGCACCAAAAGTACTGAGCACCGAACATCCTGAGCACAGAGCACCGAGCACCCCGAGAACTGAGCACCCAGCACACTGAGTACTGAGCCCCCAGCACCCTGAGTACAGAGCACCCAGCACCCCGAGAATGAGCACCCAGCTCCCTGAGTACTGAGAACCGAGCACCCTGAGTACTGAGCACAAAGCACCCTGAGTACTGAGCCCCCAGCACCCTGAGTACTGAGCACCCAGCACCCCGAGCACTGAGCACCCAGCACCCCGAGAATGAGCACCCAGCACCCTGAGTACTGAGCACCCAGCACTCTGAGTACTGAGCACTAAGCACCCAGAGCACTGAGCAACCAGCACCCCGAGCACGGAGCACCCAGGACCCCAAGCACTGAGTACTGAGCACCCAGCACCCTGAGTACTGAGCACCGAGCTCCCCGAGCACTGAGCACCCAGCACACTGAGCACTGAGCACCCAGCACCCTGAGCACTGAGCACCCAGCACCCTGAGTACTGAGCACCCAGCACGCTGAGTACTGAGCACCCAGCACCCCGAGCACTGAGCACCCAGCACCCTGAGTACTGAGCACTGAGCACCCAGCAACCCGAGCACTGAGCACCCAGCACCCTGTGTACTGAGCACTGAGCACCCTGAGTACTAAGCACCCAGCACCCTGAGTACTGAGCACCCTGGACCCTGAGCACTGAGCACCCATCACCCCGATCACTGAGCACCCAGCACCCTGAGCACTGAGCACCCAGCACCCTGAGCACTGAGCACCAAGCACCCAGAGCACTGAGCACCCAGCACCCTGAGCACCGAGCACCCAGCACCCTGAGTACTGAGCAGC
Source organism: Microtus oregoni (assembly GCF_018167655.1). Lineage (NCBI taxonomy): Eukaryota > Metazoa > Chordata > Mammalia > Rodentia > Cricetidae > Microtus > Microtus oregoni. Next base: position 8,103,431 of record NW_024543811.1, on the reverse strand, counting down.
GAGCACCCTGAGTACTGAGCACCCAGCACCCTGAGTACTGAGCACCCAGCACCCTGAGTACTGAGCACCGAGCACCCCGAGTACTGAGCACCCAGCACCCTGAGCACTCAGCACCCAGCACCCTGAGTACTGAGCTCCCAGCACCCCGAGCCCTGAGCACCCAGCAACCTGAGTACTGAGCACCCTGAGTTCTGAGCACCGATCACCCTGAGCACTGAGCACCCAGCACCCTGAGTATTGAGCACCCAGCACCCTGAGCACTGAGCACCCAGCACCCTGAGCACTGAGCACGCAGCACCCCGAGCACTGAGCACCCAGCACCCTGAGTACTGAGCACCCAGCACCCTGAGTACTGAGCACCCAGCACCCTGAGTACTGAGCACCCAGCACCCTGAGCACTGAGCACCCAGCACCCTGAGTACTGAGCACCCAGCACCCTGAGTACTGAGCAACCAGCACCCTGAGCACTGAGCACCCAGCACCCTGAGCACTAAGCACTGAGCACCCAGCACCCCGAGCACTGAGCACCCAGCACCCCGAGCACTGTGCACCCAGCACCCTGAGCACTGAGCACCCAGCACCCTGTGCACTGAGCACCCAGCACCCTGAGTACTGAGCACCCAGCACCCTGAGTACTGAGCACCCAGCACCCTGAGTACTGAGCACCCAGCACGCTGAGTACTGAGCACCCAGCACCCCGAGCACTGAGCACCCAGCACCCTGAGTACTGAGCACTGAGCAACCAGCACCCCGAGCACGGAGCACCCAGGACCCCAAGCACTGAGTACTGAGCACCCAGCACCCTGAGTACTGAGCAGCGAGCTCCCCTAGCACTGAGCACCAAGCACACTGAGAACTGAGCACCTAGCACCCTGAGCACTGAGCACCCAGCACCCTGAGTACTGAGCACCCAGCACGCTGAGTACTGAGCACCCAGCACCCCGAGCACTGAGCACCCAGCACCCCGAGCACTGAGCACCCAACACCCTGAGTACTGAGCACCCAGCACCCTGAGTAGTGAGCACCCAGCACCGTGAGAACTGAGCACTCAGCTCCCTGAGTACTGAGCACCGAGCACCCCGAGCACTGAGCACCCAGCACCCTGAGCACTGAGCACCCTGAGGACAGAGTACCCAGCACCCTGAGCACTGAGCACCCAGCACACTGAGTACTGAGCACTGATCACCCTGAGCACTGAGCACCCAGCACCCTGAGGACAGAGTACCCAGCACCCTGAGCACTGAGCACCCAGCACCCTGAGTACTGAGCAGTGATCACCCTGAGCACTGAGCACACAGCACCCCGAGCACTGAGCACCCAGCACCCTGAGTACTGAGCAGCCAGCACCCTGAGCACTGAGCACCCAGCACCCTGAGTACTGAGCACCCAGCACCCTGAGTACTGAGCACCCAGCACCCTGGGCTCTGAGCACCCAACACCCTGAGTACTGAGCACCGAGCACCCTGAGTACTGAGCACCGAGCACCCTGGGTACTGAGCACCCAGCACCCTGAGCACTGAGCACGCAGCACCCTGAGCACTGAGCACCCAGCACCCTGAATACTGAGCACCCAGCACCCTGAGTACTGAACACCCAGCACCCTGAGCACTGAGCACTGAGCACCCAGCACCCCGAGTACTGAGCACCCAGCACCCTGAGTACTGAGCACCCAGCACCCTGAGCACTGAGCACCCGACACCCTGAGTACTGAGCACCCTGAGTACTGAGCACTGAGCACCCAGCACCCTGAGGACTGAGTACCCAGCACCCTGAGCACTGAGCACCCAGCACCCTGAGTACTGAGCACTGAGCACTCAGCAACCCGAGCACTGAGCACCCAGCACCCTGTGTTCTGAGCACTGAGCACCCTGAGTACTAAGCACCCAGCACCCTGAGTACTGAGCACCCTGGACGCTGAGCACTGAGCACCCATCACCCCGATCACTGAGCACCCAGCACCCTGAGCACTGAGCACCCAGCACCCTGAGCACTGAGCACCAAGCACCCAGATCACTGAGCACCCAGCACCCTGAGCACCGAGCACCCAGCACCCTGAGTACTGAGCAGCGAGCACCCTGAGTACTGAGCACCCAGCACCCTGAGTACTGAGCACCCAGCACCCTGAGTACTGAGCACCGAGCACCCCGAGTACTGAGCACCCAGCACCCTGAGCACTCAGCACCCAGCACCCTGAGTACTGAGCTCCCAGCACCCCGAGCCCTGAGCACCCAGCAACCTGAGTACTGAGCACCCTGAGTTCTGAGCACCGATCACCCTGAGCACTGAGCACCCAGCACCCTGAGTATTGAGCACCCAGCACCCTGAGCACTGAGCACCCAGCACCCTGAGCACTGAGCACGCAGCACCCCGAGCACTGAGCACCCAGCACCCTGAGTACTGAGCACCCAGCACCCTGAGTACTGAGCACACAGCACCCTGAGTACTGAGCACCCAGCACCCTGAGCACTGAGCACCCAGCACCCTGAGTACTGAGCACCCAGCACCCTGAGTACTGAGCAACCAGCACCCTGAGCACTGAGCACCCAGCACCCTGAGCACTAAGCACTGAGCACCCAGCACCCCGAGCACTGAGCACCCAGCACCCCGAGCACTGAGCACCCAGCACCCTGAGCACTGAGCACCCAGCACCCTGTGCACTGAGCACCCAGCACCCTGAGTACTGAGCACCCAGCACCCTGAGTACTGAGCACCCAGCACCCTGAGTACTGATCACCCAGCACGCTGAGTACTGAGCACCCAGCACCCCGAGCACTGAGCACCCAGCACCCTGAGTACTGAGCACTGAGCAACCAGCACCGCGAGCACGGAGCACCCAGGACCCCAAGCACTGAGTACTGAGCACCCAGCACCCTGAGTACTGAGCAATGAGCTCCCCGAGCACTGAGCACCCAGCACACTGAGAACTGAGCACCCAGCACCCTGAGCACTGAGCACCCAGCACCCTGAGTACTGAGCACCCAGCACGCTGAGTACTGAGCACCCAGCACCCCGAGCACTGAGCACCCAGCACCCTGAGTACTGAGCACTGAGCACCCAGCACCCCGAGCACTGAGCACCCAGCACCCTGTGCACTGAGCACCCAGCACCCTGAGTACTGAGCACCCAGCACCCTGAGTAGTGAGCACCCAGCACCGTGAGAACTGAGCACTCAGCTCCCTGAGTACTGAGCACCGAGCACCCCGAGCACTGAGCACCCAGCACCCTGAGCACTGAGCACCCTGAGGACAGAGTACCCAGCACCCTGAGCACTGAGCACCCAGCACACTGAGTACTGAGCACTGATCACCCCGAGCACTGAGCACCCAGCACCCTGAGCACTGAGCACCCTGAGGACAGAGTACCCAGCACCCTGAGTACTGAGCACCCAGCACCCTGAGCACTGAGCACACAGCACCCTGAGCACTGAGCACCCTGAGGACAGAGTACCCAGCACCCTGAGCACTGAGCACTCAGCTCCCTGAGTACTGAGCACCGAGCACCCCGAGCACTGAGCACCCAGCACCCTGAGCACTGAGCACCCTGAGGACAGAGTACCCAGCACCCTGAGCACTGAGCACTCAGCTCCCTGAGTACTGAGCACCGAGCACCCCGAGCACTGAGCACCCAGCACCCTGAGCACTGAGCACCCTGCACCCTGAGTACTGAGCACCCAGCACCCTGGGCACTGAGCACCCAACACCCTGAGTACTGAGCACCGAGCACCCTGAGTACTGAGCACCCAGCACCCTGGGTACTGAGCACCCAGCACCCTGAGCACTGAGCACCCAGCACCCTGAGCACTGAGCACCCAGCACCCTGAGTACTGAGCACCCAGCACCCTGAGTACTGAACACCCAGCACCCTGAGCACTGAGCACTGAGCACCCAGCACCCTGAGCACTGAGCACCCAGCACCCTGAGCACGGAGCACCCCGAGGACTGAGCACCCAGCACCCTGAGCACTGAGCACCCAGCACCTTGAGTACTGAGCACCGAGCACCTCGAGCACTGAGCACCATGAGTACTGAGCACCCAGCACCCCGATCACTGAGCACCCTGCACCCTGAGCACTGAGCACCCAGCACCCTGAGCACCCAGCACCCTGAGTACTGAGCACCCAGCACGCTGAGTACTGAGCACCCAGCACCCCGAGCACTGAGCAACCAGCACGGTGAGCACGGAGCACCCCGAGGACTGAGCACCCAGCACCTTGAGTACTGAGCACCGAGCACCTCGAGCACTAAGCACCCAGCACCCTGAGTACTGAGCACCCAGCACCATGAGCACTGAGCACCCAGCACCCTGAGCACTGAGCACCCAGCACCCCGAGCACTGAGCACCCAGCACCCTGAGTACTGAGCACCCAACACCCAGAGTACTGAGCACCCAGCACCCTGAGCACTGAGCACCCAGCAACCTGAGTACTGAGCACCCAGCACCCTGAGTACTGAACACCCAGCACCCTGAGCACTGAGCACTGAGCACCCTGAGCACTGAGTACTGAGCACTGAGCACCCTGAGCACTGAGCACCCAGCACCCCGAGTACTGATCACCCAGCACCCCGAGCACTGAGCACCCAGCGCCCCGAGCACTGAGCACCCAGCACCCCGAGCACTGAGCACTGAGCACCCTGAGCACTGAGCACCCAGAACCCCGAGTACTGAGCACTGAGCACCCTGAGTACTGAGCACCAAGCACCCCGAGTACTGAGCACTGAGCACCCTGAATACTGAGCACCCAGCACCCTGAGCACTGAGCACCCAGCACCCTGAGTACTGAGCACCGAGCACCCTGAGTACTGAGCACCCAGCACCCTGATCACTGAGCACGGAGCACCCCGAGGACTGAGCACCCAGCACCCTGAGCACTGAGCACCCAGCACCTTGAGTACTGAGCACAGAGCACCCCGAGCACTGAGCACCCAGCACCCTGAGTATTGAGCACCCAGCACCCTGAGCACTGAGCACCCAGCACCCTGAGCACTGAGCACGCAGCACCCCGAGCACTGAGCACCCAGCACCCTGTGTACTGAGCACCCAGCACCCTGAGTACTGAGCACCCAGCACCCTGAGTACTGAGCACTAAGCACCCAGAGCACTGAGCAACCAGCACCCCGAGCACGGAGCACCCAGGACCCCAAGCACTGAGTACTGAGCACCCAGCACCCTGAGTACTGAGCACCGAGCTCCCCGAGCACTGAGCACCCAGCACACTGAGCACTGAGCACCCAGCACCCTGAGCACTGAGCACCCAGCACCCTGAGTACTGAGCACCCAGCACGCTGAGTACTGAGCACCCAGCACCCCGAGCACTGAGCACCCAGCACCCTGAGTACTGAGCACTGAGCACCCAGCAACCCGAGCACTGAGCACCCAGCACCCTGTGTACTGAGCACTGAGCACCCTGAGTACTAAGCACCCAGCACCCTGAGTACTGAGCACCCTGGACCCTGAGCACTGAGCACCCATCACCCCGATCACTGAGCACCCAGCACCCTGAGCACTGAGCACCCAGCACCCTGAGCACTGAGCACCAAGCACCCAGAGCACTGAGCACCCAGCACCCTGAGCACCGAGCACCCAGCACCCTGAGTACTGAGCAGCGAGCACCCTGAGTACTGAGCACCCAGCACCCTGAGTACTGAGCACCCAGCACCCTGAGTACTGAGCACCGAGCACCCCGAGTACTGAGCACCCAGCACCCTGAGCACTCAGCACCCAGCACCCTGAGTACTGAGCTCCCAGCACCCCGAGCCCTGAGCACCCAGCAACCTGAGTACTGAGCACCCTGAGTTCTGAGCACCGATCACCCTGAGCACTGAGCACCCAGCACCCTGAGTATTGAGCACCCAGCACCCTGAGCACTGAGCACCCAGCACCCTGAGCACTGAGCACGCAGCACCCCGAGCACTGAGCACCCAGCACCCTGAGTACTGAGCACCCAGCACCCTGAGTACTGAGCACCCAGCACCCTGAGTACTGAGCACCCAGCACCCTGAGCACTGAGCACCCAGCACCCTGAGTACTGAGCACCCAGCACCCTGAGTACTGAGCAACCAGCACCCTGAGCACTGAGCACCCAGCACCCTGAGCACTAAGCACTGAGCACCCAGCACCCCGAGCACTGAGCACCCAGCACCCCGAGCACTGAGCACCCAGCACCCTGAGCACTGAGCACCCAGCACCCTGTGCACTGAGCACCCAGCACCCTGAGTACTGAGCACCCAGCACCCTGAGTACTGAGCACCCAGCACCCTGAGTACTGAGCACCCAGCACGCTGAGTACTGAGCACTGAGCAACCAGCACCCCGAGCACGGAGCACCCAGGACCCCAAGCACTGAGTACTGAGCACCCAGCACCCTGAGTACTGAGCACCGAGCTCCCCGAGCACTGAGCACCCAGCACACTGAGCACTGAGCACCCAGCACCCTGAGCACTGAGCACCCAGCACCCTGAGTACTGAGCACCCAGCACGCTGAGTACTGAGCACCCAGCACCCCGAGCACTGAGCACCCAGCACCCTGAGTACTGAGCACTGAGCACCCAGCAACCCGAGCACTGAGCACCCAGCACCCTGTGTACTGAGCACTGAGCACCCTGAGTACTAAGCACCCAGCACCCTGAGTACTGAGCACCCTGGACCCTGAGCACTGAGCACCCATCACCCCGATCACTGAGCACCCAGCACCCTGAGCACTGAGCACCCAGCACCCTGAGCACTGAGCACCAAGCACCCAGAGCACTGAGCACCCAGCACCCTGAGCACCGAGCACCCAGCACCCTGAGTACTGAGCAGCGAGCACCCTGAGTACTGAGCACCCAGCACCCTGAGTACTGAGCACCCAGCACCCTGAGTACTGAGCACCGAGCACCCCGAGTACTGAGCACCCAGCACCCTGAGCACTCAGCACCCAGCACCCTGAGTACTGAGCTCCCAGCACCCCGAGCCCTGAGCACCCAGCAACCTGAGTACTGAGCACCCTGAGTTCTGAGCACCGATCACCCTGAGCACTGAGCACCCAGCACCCTGAGTATTGAGCACCCAGCACCCTGAGCACTGAGCACCCAGCACCCTGAGCACTGAGCACGCAGCACCCCGAGCACTGAGCACCCAGCACCCTGAGTACTGAGCACCCAGCACCCTGAGTACTGAGCACCCAGCACCCTGAGTACTGAGCACCCAGCACCCTGAGCACTGAGCACCCAGCACCCTGAGTACTGAGCACCCAGCACCCTGAGTACTGAGCAACCAGCACCCTGAGCACTGAGCACCCAGCACCCTGAGCACTAAGCACTGAGCACCCAGCACCCCGAGCACTGAGCACCCAGCACCCCGAGCACTGAGCACCCAGCACCCTGAGCACTGAGCACCCAGCACCCTGTGCACTGAGCACCCAGCACCCTGAGTACTGAGCACCCAGCACCCTGAGTACTGAGCACCCAGCACCCTGAGTACTGAGCACCCAGCACGCTGAGTACTGAGCACTGAGCAACCAGCACCCCGAGCACGGAGCACCCAGGACCCCAAGCACTGAGTACTGAGCACCCAGCACCCTGAGTACTGAGCAGCGAGCTCCCCTAGCACTGAGCACCAAGCACACTGAGAACTGAGCACCCAGCACCCTGAGCACTGAGCACCCAGCACCCTGAGTACTGAGCACCCAGCACGCTGAGTACTGAGCACCCAGCACCCCGAGCACTGAGCACCCAGCACCCTGAGTACTGAGCACTGAGCACCCAGCACCCCGAGCACTGAGCACCCAGCACCCCGAGCACTGAGCACCCAACACCCTGAGTACTGAGCACCCAGCACCCTGAGTAGTGAGCACCCAGCACCGTGAGAACTGAGCACTCAGCTCCCTGAGTACTGAGCACCGAGCACCCCGAGCACTGAGCACCCAGCACCCTGAGCACTGAGCACCCTGAGGACAGAGTACCCAGCACCCTGAGCACTGAGCACCCAGCACACTGAGTACTGAGCACTGATCACCCTGAGCACTGAGCACCCAGCACCCTGAGGACAGAGTACCCAGCACACTGAGCACTGAGCACCCAGCACCCTGAGTACTGAGCACTGATCACCCTGAGCACTGAGCACACAGCACCCCGAGCACTGAGCACCCAGCACCCTGAGTACTGAGCAGCCAGCACCCTGAGCACTGAGCACCCAGCACCCTGAGTACTGAGTACCCAGCACCCTGAGTACTGAGCACCCAGCACCCTGGGCACTGAGCACCCAACACCCTGAGTACTGAGCACCGAGCACCCTGAGTACTGAGCACCCAGCACCCTGGGTACTGAGCACCCAGCACCCTGAGCACTGAGCACGCAGCACCCTGAGCACTGAGCACCCAGCACCCTGAGTACTGAGCACCCAGCACCCTGAGTACTGAACACCCAGCACCCTGAGCACTGAGCACTGAGCACCCAGCACCCCGAGTACTGAGCACCCAGCACCCTGAGTACTGAGCACCCAGCACCCCGAGCACTGAGCACCCGGCACCCTGAGTACTGAGCACCCTGAGTACTGAGCACTGAGCACCCAGCACCCTGAGGACTGAGTACCCAGCACCCTGAGCACTGAGCACCCAGCACCCTGAGTACTGAGCACTGAGCACCCAGCAACCCGAGCACTGAGCACCCAGCACCCTGTGTTCTGAGCACTGAGCACCCTGAGTACTAAGCACCCAGCACCCTGAGTACTGAGCACCCTGGACGCTGAGCACTGAGCACCCATCACCCCGATCACTGAGCACCCAGCACCCTGAGCACTGAGCACCCAGCACCCTGAGCACTGAGCACCAAGCACCCAGAGCACTGAGCACCCAGCACCCTGAGCACCGAGCACCCAGCACCCTGAGTACTGAGCAGCGAGCACCCTGAGTACTGAGCACCCAGCACCCTGAGTACTGAGCACCCAGCACCCTGAGTACTGAGCACCGAGCACCCCGAGTACTGAGCACCCAGCACCCTGAGCACTCAGCACCCAGCACCCTGAGTACTGAGCTCCCAGCACCCCGAGCCCTGAGCACCCAGCAACCTGAGTACTGAGCACCCTGAGTTCTGAGCACCGATCACCCTGAGCACTGAGCACCCAGCACCCTGAGTATTGAGCACCCAGCACCCTGAGCACTGAGCACCCAGCACCCTGAGCACTGAGCACGCAGCACCCCGAGCACTGAGCACCCAGCACCCTGAGTACTGAGCACCCAGCACCCTGAGTACTGAGCACCCAGCACCCTGAGTACTGAGCACCCAGCACCCTGAGCACTGAGCACCCAGCACCCTGAGTACTGAGCACCCAGCACCCTGAGTACTGAGCAACCAGCACCCTGAGCACTGAGCACCCAGCACCCTGAGCACTAAGCACTGAGCACCCAGCACCCCGAGCACTGAGCACCCAGCACCCCGAGCACTGAGCACCCAGCACCCTGAGCACTGAGCACCCAGCACCCTGTGCACTGAGCACCCAGCACCCTGAGTACTGAGCACCCAGCACCCTGAGTACTGAGCACCCAGCACCCTGAGTACTGATCACCCAGCACGCTGAGTACTGAGCACCCAGCACCCCGAGCACTGAGCACCCAGCACCCTGAGTACTGAGCACTGAGCACCCAGCACCCTGTGCACTGAGCACCCAGCACCCTGAGTACTGAGCACCCAGCACCCTGAGTACTGAGCACTGATCACGCTGAGCACTGAGCACCCAGCACCCCGAGCACTGAGCACCCAGCACCCTGAGAACTTAGCAGCCAGCACCCTGAGCACTGAGCACCCAGCACCCTGAGTACTGAGCACCCAGCACCCTGAGTACTGAGCACCCAGCACCCTGGGCACTGAGCACCCAGCACCCTGAGTACTGAGCACCGAGCACCCTGAGTACTGAGCACCCATCACCCTGAGTACTGAGCACCCAGCACCCTGAGCACTGAGCACCCAGCACCCTGAGCACTGAGCACCCAGCACCCTGAGTACTGAGCACCCAGCACCCTGAGTACTGAACACCCAGCACCCTGAGCACTGAGCACTGAGCACCCAGCACCCTGAGCACTGAGCACTGAGCACCCAGCACCCTGAGCACTGAGCACCCAGCACCCCGAGCACTGAGCACCCAGCACCCTGAGCACCCAGCACCCTGAGCACTGAGCACCATGAGCACTGAGCACTGAGCACCCAGCACGCTGAGTACTGAGCACTGAGCACACAACACCCTGAGTACTGAGCACCCAGCACCCCGAGCACTGAGTACCCAGCGCCCCGAGCACTGAGCACCCAGCACCCCGAGCACTGAGCACCCAGCACCCTGAGTACTGAGCAACCAGCACCCTGAGCACTGAGCACCCAGCACCCTGAGCACTGAGCGCAGAGCACCCAGCACCCCGAGCACTGAGCACCCAGCACCCCGAGCACTGAGCACCCAGCACCCTGAGCACTGAGCACCCAGCACCCTGTGCACTGAGCACCCAGCACCCTGAGTACTGAGCACCCAGCACCCTGAGTACTGAGCACCCAGCACCCTGAGTACTGAGCACCCAGCACGCTGAGTACTGAGCACCCAGCACCCCGAGCACTGAGGACCCAGCACCCTGAGTACTGAGCACTGAGCAACCAGCACCCCGAGCACGGAGCACCCAGGACCAAAAGCACTGAGTACAGAGCACCCAGCACCCTGAGTACTGAGCACCGAGCTCCCCGAGCACTGAGCACCCAGCACACTGAGCACTGAGCACCCAGCACCCTGAGCACAGAGCACCCAGCACCCTGAGTACTGAGCACCCAGCACGCTGAGTACTGAGCACCCAGCACCCCGAGCACTGAGCACCCAGCACCCTGAGTACTGAGCACTGAGCACCCAGCACCCCGAGCACTGAGCACCCAGCACCCTGTGCACTGAGAATCCAGCACCCTGAGTATTGAGCACCCAGCACCCTTGTACTGAGTAACCAGCACCGTGAGAACTGAGCACTCAGCACCCTGAGTACTGAGCACCGAGCACCCTGAGCACTGAGCACCCAGCACCCTGAGCACTGAGCACCCTGAGGACTGAGCACCCAGCACCCTGAGCACTGAGCACCGATCACCCTGAGCACTGAGCACCCAGCACCCCGAGCAGTGAGCACCCAGCACCCTGAGTACTGAGCACCCAGCACCCCGAGTACTGAGCACCCAGCACCCTGAGTACTGAGCACCCAGCATCCTGAGCACTGAGCACCCGGCACCCTGAGTACTGAGCACCATGAGTACTGAGCACTGAGCACCCAGCACCCTGAGGAAAGAGTACCCAGCACCCTGAGCACTGAGCACCCAGCACCCTGAGTACTGAGCACTGATCACCCTGAGCACTGAGCACCCAGCACCCCGAGCACTGAGCACCCAGCACCCTGAGTACTGAGCATCCAGCACCCTGAGCACTGAGCACCCAGCACCCTGAGTACTGAGCACCCAGCACCCTGAGTACTGAGCACCCAGCACCCTGGGCACTGAGCACCCAGAACCCTGAGTACTGAGCACCGAGCACCCTGAGTACTGAGCACCCAGCACCCTGAGTACTGAGCACCCAGCACCCTGAGCACTGAGCACCCAGCACCCTGAGCACTGAGCACCCAGCACCCTGAGTACTGAGCACCCAGCACCCTGAGTACTGAACACCCAGCACCCTGAGCACTGAGCACTGAGCACCCAGCACCCTGAGCACTGAGTACCCAGCACCCTGAGCACGGAGCACCCCGAGGACTGAGCACCCAGCACCCTGAGCACTGAGCACCCAGCACCTTGAGTACTGAGCACCGTGCACCTCGAGCACTGAGCACCCTGAGTACTGAGCACCCAGCACCCCGATCACTGAGCACCCTGCACCCTGAGCACTGAGCACCCAGCACCCTGAGCACTGAGCACCCAGCACCCTGAGTACTGAGCACCCAGCACGCTGAGTACTGAGCACCCAGCACCCCGAGCAGTGAGCAACCAGCACCGTGAGCACGGAGCACCCCGAGGACTGAGCACCCAGCACCTTGAGTACTGAGCACCGAGCACCTCGAGCACTAAGCACCCAGCACACTGAGTACTGAGCACCCAGCACCCTGAGCACTGAGCACCCAGCACCCTGAGCACTGAGCACCCAGCAACCTGAGTACTGAGCACTCAGCACCCTGAGTACTGAACACCCAGCACCCTGAGCACTGAGCACCCTGAGCACTGAGTACTGAGCACTGAGCACCCTGAGCACTGAGCACCCAGCACCCCGAGTACTGAGCACCCAGCACCCCGAGCACTGAGCACCCAGCGCCCCGAGCACTGAGCACCCAGCACCCCGAGCACTGAGCACTGAGCACCCTGAGCACTGAGCACCCAGCACCCCGAGTACTGAGCACTGAGCACCTTGAGTACTGAGCACCAAGCACCCCGAGTACTGAGCACTGAGCACCCTGAATACTGAGCACCCAGCACCCTGAGCACTGAGCACCCAGCACCCTGAGTACTCAGCACTGAGAACCCAGCACCCCGAGGACTGAGCACCCAGCACCCTGGGTACTGAGCACCGAGCACCCTGAGTACTGAGCACCCAGCACCCTGATCACTGAGCACGGAGCACCCCGAGGTACTGAGCACCCAGCACAATGAGCACTGAGCACCCAGCACCCTGAGGACTGAGTACCCAGCACCCTGAGCACTGAGCACCCAGCACCCTGAGTACTGAGCACTGATCACCCTGAGCACTGAGCACCCAGCACCCCGAGCACTGAGCACCCAGCACCCTGAGTACTGAGCACCCAGCACCCTGGGCACTGAGCACCCAGCACCCTGAGTACTGAGCACCGAGCACCCTGAGTACTGAGCACCCATCACACTGAGTACTGAGCACCCAGCACCCTGAGCACTGAGCACCCAGCACCCTGAGCACTGAGCACCCAGCACCCTGAGTACTGAACACCCAGCACCCTGAGCACTGAGCACTGAGCACCCAGCACCCTGAGCACTGAGCACTGAGCACCCAGCACCCTGAGCACTGAGCACCCAGCACGCCGAGCACTGAGCACCCAGCACCCTGAGCACCCAGCACCCTGAGCACTGAGCACCATGAGCACTGAGCACTGAGCACCCAGCACGCTGAGTACTGAGCACTGAGCACACAGCACCCTGAGTACTGAGCACCCAGCACCCCGAGCACTGAGTACCCAGCGCCCCGAGCACTGAGCACCCAGCACCCCGAGCACTGAGCACCCAGCACCCTGAGTACTGAGCAACCAGCACCCTGAGCACTGAGCACCCAGCACCCTGAGCACTGAGCGCTGAGCACCCAGCACCCCGAGCACTGAGCACCCAGCACCCCGAGCACTGAGCACCCAGCACCCTGAGCACTGAGCACCCAGCACCCTGTGCACTGAGCACCCAGCACCCTGAGTACTGAGCACCCAGCACCCTGAGTACTGAGCACCCAGCACCCTGAGTACTGAGCACCCAGCACGCTGAGTACTGAGCACCCAGCACCCCGAGCACTGAGGACCCAGCACCCTGAGTACTGAGCACTGAGCAACCAGCACCCCGAGCACGGAGCACCCAGGACCCCAAGCACTGAGTACAGAGCACCCAGCACCCTGAGTACTGAGCACCGAGCTCCCCGAGCACTGAGCACCCAGCACACTGAGCACTGAGCACCCAGCACCCTGAGCACTGAGCACCCAGCACCCTGAGTACTGAGCACCCAGCACGCTGAGTACTGAGCACCCAGCACCCCGAGCACTGAGCACCCAGCACCCTGAGTACTGAGCACTGAGCACCCAGCACCCCGAGAACTGAGCACCCAGCACCCTGTGCACTGAGCATCCAGCACCCTGAGTACTGAGCACCCAGCACCCTGAGTACTGAGCACCCAGCATCGTGAGAACTGAGCACTCAGCACCCTGAGTACTGAGCACCGAGCACCCCGAGCACTGAGCACCCAGCACCCTGAGCACTGAGCACCCTGAGGACTGAGCACCCAGCACCCTGAGCACTGAGCACCGATCACCCTGAGCACTGAGCACCCAGCACCCCGAGCACTGAGCACCCAGCACCCTGAGTACTGAGCACCCAGCACCCCGAGTACTGAGCACCCAGCACCCTGAGTACTGAGCACCCAGCACCCCGAGCACTGAGCACATGGCACCCTGAGTACTGAGCACCATGAGTACTGAGCACTGAGCACCCAGCACACTGAGGACAGAGTACCCAGCACCCTGAGCACTGAGCACCCAGCACCCTGAGTACTGGGCACTGATCACCCTGAGCACTGAGCACCCAGCACCCCGAGCACTGAGCACCCAGCACCCTGAGTACTGAGCATCCAGCACCCTGAGCACTGAGCACCCAGCACCCTGAGTACTGAGCACCCAGCACCCTGAGTACTCAGCACCCAGCACCCTGGGCACTGAGCACCCAGCACCCTGACTACTGAGCACCGAGCACCCTGAGTACTGAGCACCCAGCACCCTGAGTACTGAGCACCCAGCACCCTGAGCACTGAGCACCCAGCACCCTGAGCACTGAGCACCCAGAACCCTGAGTACTGAGCACCCAGCACCCTGAGTACTGAACACCCAGCACCCTGAGCACTGAGCACTGAGCACCCAGCACCCTGAGCACTGAGCACCCAGCACCCTGAGCACGGAGCACCCCGAGGACTGAGCACCCAGCACCCTGAGCACTGAGCACCCAGCACCTTGAGTACTGAGCACCGTGCACCTCGAGCACTGAGCACCCTGAGTACTGAGCACCCAGCACCCCGATCACTGAGCACCCTGCACCCTGAGCACTGAGCACCCAGCACCCTGAGCACTGAGCACCCAGCACCCTGAGTACTGAGCACCCAGCACGCTGAGTACTGAGCACCCAGCACCCCGAGCAGTGAGCAACCAGCACCGTGAGCACGGAGCACCCCGAGGACTGAGCACCCAGCACCTTGAGTACTGAGCACCGAGCACCTCGAGCACTAAGCACCCAGCACCCTGAGTACTGAGCACCCAGCACCCTGAGCACTGAGCACCCAGCACCCTGAGCACTGAGCACCCAGCAACCTGAGTACTGAGCACTCAGCACCCTGAGTACTGAACACCCAGCACCCTGAGCACTGAGCACTGAGCACCCTGAGCACTGAGTACTGAGCACTGAGCACCCTGAACACTGAGCACCCAGCACCCCGAGTACTGAGCACCCAGCACCCCGAGCACTGAGCACCCACGGCCCGAGCACTGAGCACCCAGCACCCCGAGCACTGAGCACTGAGCACCCTGAGCACTGAGCACCCAGCACCCCGAGTACTGAGCACCCAGCACCCTGAGCACTGAGCACCCAGCACCTTGAGTACTGAGCACCGAGCACCCCGAGCACTGAGCACCCAGCACCCTGAGTATTGAGCACCCAGCACCCTGAGCACTGAGCACCCAGCACCCTGAGCACTGAGCACGCAGCACCCCGAGCACTGAGCACCCAGCACCCTGAGTACTGAGCACCCAGCACCCTGAGTACTGAGCACCCAGCACCTTGAGTACTGAGCACCCAGCACCCTGAGCACTGAGCACCCAGCACCCTGAGTACTGAGCACCCAGCACCCTGAGTACTGAGCAACCAGCACCCTGAGCACTGAGCACCCAGCACCCTGAGCACTGAGCACTGAGCACAGAGTACCCCGAGCACTGAGCACCCAGCACCGCGAGCACTGAGCACCCAGCACCCTGAGCACTGAGCACCCAGCACCCTGAGCACTGAGCACCCAGCACCCTGAGTACTGAGCACCCAGCACCCTGAGTACTGAGCACCCAGCACCGTGAGAACTGAGCACTCAGCACCCTGAGTACTGAGCACCGAGCACCCCGAGCACTGAGCACCCAGCAGCCTGAGCACTGAGCACCCTGAGGACTGAGCACCCAGCACCCTGAGCACTGAGCACCGATCACCCTGAGCACTGAGCACCCAGCACCCCGAGCACTGAGCACCCAGCACCCTGAGTACTGAGCACCCAGCACCCTGAGTACTGAGCACCCAGCACCCCGAGCACTGAGCACCCGGCACCCTGAGTACTGAGCACCCTGAGTACTGAGCACTGAGCACCCAGCACCCTGAAGACTGAGTACCCAGCACCCTGAGCACTGAGCACCCAGCACCCTGAGTACTGAGCACTGATCACCCTGAGCACTGAGCACCCAGCACCCCGAGCACTGACCACCCAGCACCCTGAGAACTGAGCAGCCAGCACCCTGAGCACTGAGCACCCAGCACCCTGAGTACTGAGCACCCAGCACCCTGAGTACTGAGCACCCAGCACCCTGGGCACTGAGCACCCAGCACCCTGAGTACTGAGCACCGAGCACCCTGAGTACTGAGCACCCATCACCCTGAGTACTGAGCACCCAGCACCCTGAGCACTGAGCACCCAGCACCCTGAGCACTGAGCACCCAGCACCCTGAGTACTGAGCACCCAGCACCCTGAGTACTGAACACCCAGCACCCTGAGCACTGAGCACTGAGCACCCAGCACCCTGAGCACTGAGCACTGACCACCCAGCACCCTGAGCACTGAGCACCCAGCACCCCGAGCACTGAGCACCCAGCACCCTGAGCACCCAGCACCCTGAGCACTGAGCACCATGAGCACTGAGCACTGAGCACCCAGCACGCTGAGTACTGAGCACTGAGCACACAGCACCCTGAGTACTGAGCACCCAGCACCCCGAGCACTGAGTACCCAGCGCCCCGAGCACTGAGCACCCAGCACCCTGAGCACTGAGCACCCAGCACCCTGAGTACTGAGCAACCAGCACCCTGAGCACTGAGCACCCAGCACCCTGAGCACTGAGCGCTGAGCACCCAGCACCCCGAGCACTGAGCACCCAGCACCCTGAGCACTGAGCACCCACCACCCTGTGCACTGAGCACCCAGCACCCTGAGTACTGAGCACCCAGCACCCTGAGTACTGAGCACCCAGCACCCTGAGTACTGAGCACCCAGCACGCTGAGTACTGAGCACCCAGCACCCCGAGCACTGAGGACCCAGCACCCTGAGTACTGAGCACTGAGCAACCAGCACCCCGAGCACGGAGCACCCAGGACCCCAAGCACTGAGTACAGAGCACCCAGCACCCTGAGTACTGAGCACCGAGCTCCCCGAGCACTGAGCACCCAGCACACTGAGCACTGAGCACCCAGCACCCTGAGCACTGAGCACCCAGCACCCTGAGTACTGAGCACCCAGCACGCTGAGTACTGAGCACCCAGCACCCCGAGCACTGAGCACCCAGCACCCTGAGTACTGAGCACTGAGCACCCAGCACCCCGAGCACTGAGCACCCAGCACCCTGTGCACTGAGCATCCAGCACCCTGTGTACTGAGCACCCAGCACCCTGAGTACTGAGCACCCAGCACCGTGAGAACTGAGCACTCAGCACCCTGAGTACTGAGCACCGAGCACCCCGAGCACTGAGCACCCAGCACCCTGAGCACTGAGCACCCTGAGGACTGAGCACCCAGCACCCTGAGCACTGAGCACCGATCACCCTGAGCACTGAGCACCCAGCACCCCGAGCACTGAGCACCCAGCACCCTGAGTACTGAGCACCCAGCACCCCGAGTACTGAGCACCGAGCACCCTGAGTACTGAGCACCCAGCACCCTGAGTACTGAGCACCCAGCACCCTGAGCACTGAGCACCCAGCACCCTGAGCACTGAGCACCCAGCACCCTGAGTACTGAGCACCCAGCACCCTGAGTACTGAACACCCAGCACCCTGAGCACTGAGCACTGAGCACCCAGCACCCTGAGCACTGAGCACCCAGCACCCTGAGCACGGAGCACCCCGAGGACTGAGCACCCAGCACCCTGAGCACTGAGCACCCAGCACCTTGAGTACTGAGCACCGTGCACCTCGAGCACTGAGCACCCTGAGTACTGAGCACCCAGCACCCAGATCACTGAGCACCCTGCACCCTGAGCACTGAGCACCCAGCACCCTGAGCACTGAGCACCCAGCACCCTGAGTACTGAGCACCCAGCACGCTGAGTACTGAGCACCCAGCACCCCGAGCAGTGAGCAACCAGCACCGTGAGCACGGAGCACCCCGAGGACTGAGCACCCAGCACTTTGAGTACTGAGCACCGAGCACCTCGAGCACTAAGCACCCAGCACCCTGAGTACTGAGCACCCAGCACCCTGAGCACTGAGCACCCAGCACCCTGAGCACTGAGCACCCAGCAACCTGAGTACTGAGCACTCAGCACCCTGAGTACTGAACACCCAGCACCCTGAGCACTGAGCACTGAGCACCCTGAGCACTGAGTACTGAGCACTGAGCACCCTGAGCACTGAGCACCCAGCACCCCGAGTACTGAGCACAGAGCACCCCGAGCACTGAGCACCCACGGCCCGAGCACTGAGCACCCAGCACCCCGAGCACTGAGCACTGAGCACCCTGAGAACTGAGCACCCAGCACCCCGAGTACTGAGCACCCAGCACCCTGAGCACTGAGCACCCAGCACCTTGAGTACTGAGCACCGAGCACCCCGAGCACTGAGCACCCAGCACCCTGAGTATTGAGCACCCAGCACCCTGAGCACTGAGCACCCAGCACCCTGAGCACTGAGCACGCAGCACCCCGAGCACTGAGCACCCAGCACCCTGAGTACTGAGCACCCAGCACCCTGAGTACTGAGCACCCAGCACCTTGAGTACTGAGCACCCAGCACCCTGAGCACTGAGCACCCAGCACCCTGAGTACTGAGCACCCAGCACCCTGAGTACTGAGCAACCAGCACCCTGAGCACTGAGCACCCAGCACCCTGAGCACTGAGCACTGAGCACCCAGTACCCCGAGCACTGAGCACCCAGCACCCCGAGCACTGAGCACCCAGCACCCTGAGCACTGAGCACCCAGCACCCTGAGCACTGAGCACCCAGCACCCTGAGTACTGAGCACCCAGCACCCTGAGTACTGAGCACCCAGCACCGTGAGAACTGAGCACTCAGCACCCTGAGTACTGAGCACCGAGCACCCGGAGCACTGAGCACCCAGCACCCTGAGCACTGAGCACCCTGAGGACTGAGCACCCAGCACCCTGAGCACTGAGCACCGATCACCCTGAGCACTGAGCACCCAGCACCCCGAGCACTGAGCACCCAGCACCCTGAGTACTGAGCACCCAGCACCCCGAGTACTGAGCACCCAGCACCCTGAGTACTGAGCACCCAGCACCCCGAGCACTGAGCACCCGGCACCCTGAGTACTGAGCACCCTGAGTACTGAGCACTGAGCACCCAGCACCCTGAGGACTGAGTACCCAGCACCCTGAGCACTGAGCTCCCAGCACCCTGAGTACTGAGCACTGATCACCCTGAGCACTGAGCACCCAGCACCCCGAGCACTGACCACCCAGCACCCTGAGAACTGAGCAGCCAGCACCCTGAGCACTGAGCACCCAGCACCCTGAGTACTGAGCACCCAGCACCCTGAGTACTGAGCACCCAGCACCCTGGGCACTGAGCACCCAGCACCCTGAGTACTGAGCACCGAGCACCCTGAGTACTGAGCACCCATCACCCTGAGTACTGAGCACCCAGCACCCTGAGCACTGAGCACCCAGCATCCTGAGCACTGAGCACCCAGCACCCTGAGTACTGAGCACCCAACACCCTGAGTACTGAACACCCAGCACCCTGAGCACTGAGCACTGAGCACCCAGCACCCTGAGCACTGAGCACTGAGCACCCAGCACCCTGAGCACTGAGCACCCAGCACCCCGAGCACTGAGCACCCAGCACCCTGAGCACCCAGCACCCTGAGCACTGAGCACCATGAGCACTGAGCACTGAGCACCCAGCACGCTGAGTACTGAGCACTGAGCACACAGCACCCTGAGTACTGAGCACCCAGCACCCCGAGCACTGAGTACCCAGCGCCCCGAGCACTGAGCACCCAGCACCCTGAGCACTGAGCACCCAGCACCCTGAGTACTGAGCAACCAGCACCCTGAGCACTGAGCACCCAGCACCCTGAGCACTGAGCGTTGAGCACCCAGCACCCCGAGCACTGAGCACCCAGCACCCTGAGCACTGAGCACCCACCACCCTGTGCACTGAGCACCCAGCACCCTGAGTACTGAGCACCCAGGACCCTGAGTACTGAGCACCCAGCACCCTGAGTACTGAGCACCCAGCACGCTGAGTACTGAGCACCCAGCACCCCGAGCACTGAGGACCCAGCACCCTGAGTACTGAGCACTGAGCAACCAGCACCCCGAGCACGGAGCACCCAGGACCCCAAGCACTGAGTACAGAGCACCCAGCACCCTGAGTACTGAGCACCGAGCTCCCCGAGCACTGAGCACCCAGCACACTGAGCACTGAGCACCCAGCACCCTGAGCACTGAGCACCCAGCACCCTGAGTACTGAGCACCCAGCACGCTGAGTACTGAGCACCAAGCACCCCGAGCACTGAGCACCCAGCACCCTGAGTACTGAGCACTGAGCACCCAGCACCCCGAGCACTGAGCACCCAGCACCCTGTGCACTGAGCTTCCAGCACCCTGAGTACTGAGCACCCAGCACCCTGAGTACTGAGCACCCAGCACCGTGAGAACTGAGCACTCAGCACCCTGAGTACTGAGCACCGAGCACCCCGAGCACTGAGCACCCAGCACCCTGAGCACTGAGCACCCTGAGGACTGAGCACCCAGCACCCTGAGCACTGAGCACCGATCACCCTGAGCACTGAGCACCCAGCACCCCGAGCACTGAGCACCCAGCACCCTGAGTACTGAGCACCCAGCACCCCGAGTACTGAGCACCCAGCACCCTGAGTACTGAGCACCCAGCACCCCGAGCACTGAGCACCCGGCACCCTGAGTACTGAGCACCATGAGTACTGAGCACTGAGCACCCAGCACCCTGAGGACAGAGTACCCAGCACCCTGAGCACTGAGCACCCAGCACCCTGAGTACTGAGCACTGATCACGCTGAGCACTGAGCACCCAGCACCCCGAGCACTGAGCACCCAGCACCCTGAGTACTGAGCATCCAGCACCCTGAGCACTGAGCACCCAGCACCCTGAGTACTGAGCACCCAGCACCCTGAGTACTGAGCACCCAGCACCCTGGGCACTGAGCACCCAGCACCCTGAGTACTGAGCACCGAGCACCCTGAGTACTGAGCACCCAGCACCCTGAGTACTGAGCACCCAGCACCCTGAGCACTGAGCACCCAGCACCCTGAGCACTGAGCACCCAGCACCCTGAGTACTGAGCACCCAGCACCCTGAGTACTGAACACCCAGCACCCTGAGCACTGAGCACTGAGCACCCAGCACCCTGAGCACTGAGCACCCAGCACCTTGAGTACTGAGCACCGTGCACCTCGAGCACTGAGCACCCTGAGTACTGAGCACCCAGCACCCCGATCACTGAGCACCCTGCACCCTGAGCACTGAGCACCCAGCACCCTGAGCACTGAGCACCCAGCACCCTGAGTACTGAGCACCCAGCACGCTGAGTACTGAGCACCCAGCACCCCGAGCAGTGAGCAACCAGCACCGTGAGCACGGAGCACCCCGAGGACTGAGCACCCAGCACCTTGAGTACTGACCACCGAGCACCTCGAGCACTAAGCACCCAGCACCCTGAGTACTGAGCACCCAGCACCCTGAGCACTGAGCACCCAGCACCCTGAGCACTGAGCACCCAGCAACCTGAGTACTGAGCACTCAGCACCCTGAGTACTGAACACCCAGCACCCTGAGCACTGAGCACTGAGCACCCTGAGCACTGAGTACTGAGCACTGAGCACCCTGAGCACTGAGCACCCAGCACCCCGAGTACTGAGCACCCAGCGCCCCGAGCACTGAGCACCAAGCACCCCGAGCACTGAGCACTGAGCACCCTGAGCACTGAGCACCCAGCACCCCGAGTACTGAGCACTGAGCACCTTGAGTACTGAGCACCAAGCACCCCGAGTACTGAGCACTGAGCACCCTGAATACTGAGCACCCAGCACCCTGAGCACTGAGCACCCAGCACCCTGAGTACTCAGCACTGAGAACCCAGCACCCCGAGGACTGAGCACCCAGCACCCTGAGTACTGAGCACCGAGCACCCTGAGTACTGAGCACCCAGCACCCTGATCACTGAGCACGGAGCACCCCGAGGTACTGAGCACCCAGCACCCTGAGCACTGAGCACCCAGCACCTTGAGTACTGAGCACCGAGCACCCCGAGCACTGAGCACCAAGCACCCTGAGTATTGAGCACCCAGCACCCTGATTACTGAGCACGCAGCACCCTGAGCACTGAGCACCCAGCACCCTGAGTACTGAGCACCCAGCACGCTGAGTACTGAGCACCCAGCACCCCGAGCACTGAGCACCCAGCACCCTGAGTACTGAGCACTGAGCAACCAGCACCCCGAGCACGGAGCACCCAGGACCCCAAGCACTGAGTACAGAGCACCCAGCACCCTGAGTACTGAGCACCGAGCTCCCCGAGCACTGAGCACCCAGCACACTGAGCACTGAGCACCCAGCACCCTGAGCACTGAGCTCCCAGCACCCTGAGTACTGAGCACCCAGCACGCTGAGTACTGAGCACGAGCACCCCGAGCACTGAGCACCCAGCACCCTGAGTACTGAGCACTGAGCACCCAGCACCCCGAGCACTGAGCACCCAGCACCCTGTGCACTGAGCATCCAGCACCCTGAGTACTGAGCACCCAGCACCCTGAGTACTGAGCACCCAGCACCGTGAGAACTGAGCACTCAGCACCCTGAGTACTGAGCACCGAGCACCCCGAGCACTGAGCACCCAGCACCCTGAGCACTGAGCACCCTGAATACTGAGCACCCAGCACCCCGAGCACTGAGCACCCAGCACCCTGAGTACTGAGCACCCAGCACCCCGAGTACTGAGCACCCAGCACCCTGAGTACTGAGCACCCAGCACCCCGAGCACTGAGCACCCGGCACCCTGAGTACTGAGCACCATGAGTACTGAGCACTGAGCACCCAGCACCCTGAGGACAGAGTACCCAGCACCCTGAGCACTGAGCACCCAGCACCGTGAGTACTGAGCACTGATCACCCTGAGCACTGAGCACCCAGCACCCCGAGCACTGAGCACCCAGCACCCTGAGTACTGAGCATCCAGCACCCTGAGTACTGAGCATCCAGCACCCTGAGCACTGAGCACCCAGCACCCTGAGCACTGAGCACTGAGCACCCAGCACCCTGAGCACTGAGCACCCAGCACCCTGAGCACGGAGCACCCCGAGGACTGAGCACCCAGCACCCTGAGCACTGAGCACCCAGCACCTTGAGTACTGAGCACCGTGCACCTCGAGCACTGAGCACCCTGAGTACTGAGCACCCAGCACCCCGATCACTGAGCACCCTGCACCCTGAGCACTGAGCACCCAGCACCCTGAGCACTGAGCACCCAGCACCCTGAGTACTGAGCACCCAGCACGCTGAGTACTGAGCACCCAGCACCCCGAGCACTGAGCAACCAGCACCGTGAGCACGGAGCACCCCGAGGACTGAGCACCCAGCACTTGAGTACTGAGCACCGAGCACCTCGAGCACTAAGCACCCAGCAGCCTGAGTACTGAGCACCCAGCACCCTGAGTACTGAACACCCAGCACCCTGAGCACTGAGCACTGAGCACCCTGAGCACTGAGTACTGAGCACTGAGCACCCTGAGCACTGAGAACCCAGCACCCCGAGTACTGAGCACCCAGCACCCCGAGCACTGAGCACCCAGCGCCCCGAGCACTGAGCACCCAGCACCCCGAGCACTGAGCACTGAGCACCCTGAGCACTGAGCACCCAGCACCCCGAGTACTGAGCACTGAGCACCTTGAGTACTGAGCACCAAGCACCCCGAGTACTGAGCACTGAGCACCCTGAATACTGAGCACCCAGCACCCTGAGCACTGAGCACCGATCACCCTGAGCACTGAGCACCCAGCACCCCGAGCACTGAGCACCCAGCACCCTGAGTACTGAGCACCCAGCACCCCGAGTACTGAGCACCCAGCACCCTGAGTACTGAGCACCCAGCACCCCGAGCACTGAGCACCCGGCACCCTGAGTACTGAGCACCATGAGTACTGAGCACTGAGCACCCAGCACCCTGAGGACAGAGTACCCAGCACCCTGAGCACTGAGCACCCAGCACCCTGAGTACTGAGCACTGATCACGCTGAGCACTGAGCACCCAGCACCCCGAGCACTGAGCACCCAGCACCCTGAGTACTGAGCATCCAGCACCCTGAGCACTGAGCACCCAGCACCCTGAGTACTGAGCACCCAGCACCCTGAGTACTGAGCACCCAGCACCCTGGGCACTGAGCACCCAGCACCCTGAGTACTGAGCACCGAGCACCCTGAGTACTGAGCACCCAGCACCCTGAGTACTGAGCACCCAGCACCCTGAGCACTGAGCACCCAGCACCCTGAGCACTGAGCACCCAGCACCCTGAGTACTGAGCACCCAGCACCCTGAGTACTGAACACCCAGCACCCTGAGCACTGAGCACTGAGCACCCTGAGCAC
Source organism: Microtus oregoni (assembly GCF_018167655.1). Taxonomy (NCBI): domain Eukaryota; kingdom Metazoa; phylum Chordata; class Mammalia; order Rodentia; family Cricetidae; genus Microtus; species Microtus oregoni. The sequence goes on along the minus strand of NW_024543811.1, from coordinate 8,078,859 downwards.
TGAGTACTGAGCACTGAGCACCCTGAGCACTGAGCACCCAGCACCCCGAGTACTGAGCACCCAGCGCCCCGAGCACTGAGCACCAAGCACCCCGAGCACTGAGCACTGAGCACCCTGAGCACTGAGCACCCAGCACCCCGAGTACTGAGCACTGAGCACCTTGAGTACTGAGCACCAAGCACCCCGAGTACTGAGCACTGAGCACCCTGAATACTGAGCACCCAGCACCCTGAGCACTGAGCACCCAGCACCCTGAGTACTCAGCACTGAGAACCCAGCACCCCGAGGACTGAGCACCCAGCACCCTGAGTACTGAGCACCGAGCACCCTGAGTACTGAGCACCCAGCACCCTGATCACTGAGCACGGAGCACCCCGAGGTACTGAGCACCCAGCACCCTGAGCACTGAGCACCCAGCACCTTGAGTACTGAGCACCGAGCACCCCGAGCACTGAGCACCAAGCACCCTGAGTATTGAGCACCCAGCACCCTGATTACTGAGCACGCAGCACCCTGAGCACTGAGCACCCAGCACCCTGAGTACTGAGCACCCAGCACGCTGAGTACTGAGCACCCAGCACCCCGAGCACTGAGCACCCAGCACCCTGAGTACTGAGCACTGAGCAACCAGCACCCCGAGCACGGAGCACCCAGGACCCCAAGCACTGAGTACAGAGCACCCAGCACCCTGAGTACTGAGCACCGAGCTCCCCGAGCACTGAGCACCCAGCACACTGAGCACTGAGCACCCAGCACCCTGAGCACTGAGCTCCCAGCACCCTGAGTACTGAGCACCCAGCACGCTGAGTACTGAGCACGAGCACCCCGAGCACTGAGCACCCAGCACCCTGAGTACTGAGCACTGAGCACCCAGCACCCCGAGCACTGAGCACCCAGCACCCTGTGCACTGAGCATCCAGCACCCTGAGTACTGAGCACCCAGCACCCTGAGTACTGAGCACCCAGCACCGTGAGAACTGAGCACTCAGCACCCTGAGTACTGAGCACCGAGCACCCCGAGCACTGAGCACCCAGCACCCTGAGCACTGAGCACCCTGAATACTGAGCACCCAGCACCCCGAGCACTGAGCACCCAGCACCCTGAGTACTGAGCACCCAGCACCCCGAGTACTGAGCACCCAGCACCCTGAGTACTGAGCACCCAGCACCCCGAGCACTGAGCACCCGGCACCCTGAGTACTGAGCACCATGAGTACTGAGCACTGAGCACCCAGCACCCTGAGGACAGAGTACCCAGCACCCTGAGCACTGAGCACCCAGCACCGTGAGTACTGAGCACTGATCACCCTGAGCACTGAGCACCCAGCACCCCGAGCACTGAGCACCCAGCACCCTGAGTACTGAGCATCCAGCACCCTGAGTACTGAGCATCCAGCACCCTGAGCACTGAGCACCCAGCACCCTGAGCACTGAGCACTGAGCACCCAGCACCCTGAGCACTGAGCACCCAGCACCCTGAGCACGGAGCACCCCGAGGACTGAGCACCCAGCACCCTGAGCACTGAGCACCCAGCACCTTGAGTACTGAGCACCGTGCACCTCGAGCACTGAGCACCCTGAGTACTGAGCACCCAGCACCCCGATCACTGAGCACCCTGCACCCTGAGCACTGAGCACCCAGCACCCTGAGCACTGAGCACCCAGCACCCTGAGTACTGAGCACCCAGCACGCTGAGTACTGAGCACCCAGCACCCCGAGCACTGAGCAACCAGCACCGTGAGCACGGAGCACCCCGAGGACTGAGCACCCAGCACCTTGAGTACTGAGCACCGAGCACCTCGAGCACTAAGCACCCAGCAGCCTGAGTACTGAGCACCCAGCACCCTGAGTACTGAACACCCAGCACCCTGAGCACTGAGCACTGAGCACCCTGAGCACTGAGTACTGAGCACTGAGCACCCTGAGCACTGAGAACCCAGCACCCCGAGTACTGAGCACCCAGCACCCCGAGCACTGAGCACCCAGCGCCCCGAGCACTGAGCACCCAGCACCCCGAGCACTGAGCACTGAGCACCCTGAGCACTGAGCACCCAGCACCCCGAGTACTGAGCACTGAGCACCTTGAGTACTGAGCACCAAGCACCCCGAATACTGAGCACTGAGCACCCTGAATACTGAGCACCCAGCACCCTGAGCACTGAGCACCGATCACCCTGAGCACTGAGCACCCAGCACCCCGAGCACTGAGCACCCAGCACCCTGAGTACTGAGCACCCAGCACCCCGAGTACTGAGCACCCAGCACCCTGAGTACTGAGCACCCAGCACCCCGAGCACTGAGCACCCGGCACCCTGAGTACTGAGCACCATGAGTACTGAGCACTGAGCACCCAGCACCCTGAGGACAGAGTACCCAGCACCCTGAGCACTGAGCACCCAGCACCCTGAGTACTGAGCAGTGATCACGCTGAGCACTGAGCACCCAGCACCCCGAGCACTGAGCACCCAGCACCCTGAGTACTGAGCATCCAGCACCCTGAGCACTGAGCACCCAGCACCCTGAGTACTGAGCACCCAGCACCCTGAGTACTGAGCACCCAGCACCCTGGGCACTGAGCACCCAGCACCCTGAGTACTGAGCACCGAGCACCCTGAGTACTGAGCACCCAGCACCCTGAGTACTGAGCACCCAGCACCCTGAGCACTGAGCACCCAGCACCCTGAGCACTGAGCACCCAGCACCCTGAGTACTGAGCACCCAGCACCCTGAGTACTGAACACCCAGCACCCTGAGCACTGAGCACTGAGCACCCAGCACCCTGAGCACTGAGCACCCAGCACCTTGAGTACTGAGCACCGTGCACCTCGAGCACTGAGCACCCTGAGTACTGAGCACCCAGCACCCCGATCACTGAGCACCCTGCACCCTGAGCACTGAGCACCCAGCACCCTGAGCACTGAGCACCCAGCACCCTGAGTACTGAGCACCCAGCACGCTGAGTACTGAGCACCCAGCACCCCGAGCAGTGAGCAACCAGCACCGTGAGCACGGAGCACCCCGAGGACTGAGCACCCAGCACCTTGAGTACTGACCACCGAGCACCTCGAGCACTAAGCACCCAGCACCCTGAGTACTGAGCACCCAGCACCCTGAGCACTGAGCACCCAGCACCCTGAGCACTGAGCACCCAGCAACCTGAGTACTGAGCACTCAGCACCCTGAGTACTGAACACCCAGCACCCTGAGCACTGAGCACTGAGCACCCTGAGCACTGAGTACTGAGCACTGAGCACCCTGAGCACTGAGCACCCAGCACCCCGAGTACTGAGCACCCAGCGCCCCGAGCACTGAGCACCCAGCACCCCGAGCACTGAGCACTGAGCACCCTGAGCACTGAGCACCCAGCACCCCGAGTACTGAGCACTGAGCACCTTGAGTACTGAGCACCAAGCACCCCGAGTACTGAGCACTGAGCACCCTGAATACTGAGCACCCAGCACCCTGAGCACTGAGCACCCAGCACCCTGAGTACTCAGCACTGAGAACCCAGCACCCCGAGGACTGAGCACCCAGCACCCTGAGTACTGAGCACCGAGCACCCTGAGTACTGAGCACCCAGCACCCTGATCACTGAGCACGGAGCACCCCGAGGTACTGAGCACCCAGCACCCTGAGCACTGAGCACCCAGCACCTTGAGTACTGAGCACCGAGCACCCCGAGCACTGAGCACCAAGCACCCTGAGTATTGAGCACCCAGCACCCTGATTACTGAGCACGCAGCACCCTGAGCACTGAGCACCCAGCACCCTGAGTACTGAGCACCCAGCACGCTGAGTACTGAGCACCCAGCACCCCGAGCACTGAGCACCCAGCACCCTGAGTACTGAGCACTGAGCAACCAGCACCCCGAGCACGGAGCACCCAGGACCCCAAGCACTGAGTACAGAGCACCCAGCACCCTGAGTACTGAGCACCGAGCTCCCCGAGCACTGAGCACCCAGCACACTGAGCACTGAGCACCCAGCACCCTGAGCACTGAGCACCCAGCACCCTGAGTACTGAGCACCCAGCACGCTGAGTACTGAGCACGAGCACCCCGAGCACTGAGCACCCAGCACCCTGAGTACTGAGCACTGAGCACCCAGCACCCCGAGCACTGAGCACCCAGCACCCTGTGCACTGAGCATCCAGCACCCTGAGTACTGAGCACCCAGCACCCTGAGTACTGAGCACCCAGCACCGTGAGAACTGAGCACTCAGCACCCTGAGTACTGAGCACCGAGCACCCCGAGCACTGAGCACCCAGCACCCTGAGCACTGAGCACCCTGAATACTGAGCACCCAGCACCCCGAGCACTGAGCACCCAGCACCCTGAGTACTGAGCACCCAGCACCCCGAGTACTGAGCACCCAGCAGCCTGAGTACTGAGCACCCAGCACCCCGAGCACTGAGCACCCGGCACCCTGAGTACTGAGCACCATGAGTACTGAGCACTGAGCACCCAGCACCCTGAGGACAGAGTACCCAGCACCCTGAGCACTGAGCACCCAGCACCGTGAGTACTGAGCACTGATCACCCTGAGCACTGAGCACCCAGCACCCCGAGCACTGAGCACCCAGCACCCTGAGTACTGAGCATCCAGCACCCTGAGTACTGAGCATCCAGCACCCTGAGCACTGAGCACCCAGCACCCTGAGCACTGAGCACTGAGCACCCAGCACCCTGAGCACTGAGCACCCAGCACCCTGAGCACGGAGCACCCCGAGGACTGAGCACCCAGCACCCTGAGCACTGAGCACCCAGCACCTTGAGTACTGAGCACCGTGCACCTCGAGCACTGAGCACCCTGAGTACTGAGCACCCAGCACCCCGATCACTGAGCACCCTGCACCCTGAGCACTGAGCACCCAGCACCCTGAGCACTGAGCACCCAGCACCCTGAGTACTGAGCACCCAGCACGCTGAGTACTGAGCACCCAGCACCCCGAGCACTGAGCAACCAGCACCGTGAGCACGGAGCACCCCGAGGACTGAGCACCCAGCACCTTGAGTACTGAGCACCGAGCACCTCGAGCACTAAGCACCCAGCAGCCTGAGTACTGAGCACCCAGCACCCTGAGTACTGAACACCCAGCACCCTGAGCACTGAGCACTGAGCACCCTGAGCACTGAGTACTGAGCACTGAGCACCCTGAGCACTGAGAACCCAGCACCCCGAGTACTGAGCACCCAGCACCCCGAGCACTGAGCACCCAGCGCCCCGAGCACTGAGCACCCAGCACCCCGAGCACTGAGCACTGAGCACCCTGAGCACTGAGCACCCAGCACCCCGAGTACTGAGCACTGAGCACCTTGAGTACTGAGCACCAAGCACCCCGAGTACTGAGCACTGAGCACCCTGAATACTGAGCACCCAGCACCCTGAGCACTGAGCACCCAGCACCCTGAGTACTCAGCACTGAGAACCCAGCACCCCGAGGACTGAGCACCCAGCACCCTGAGTACTGAGCACCGAGCACCCTGAGTACTGAGCACCCAGCACCCTGATCACTGAGCACGGAGCACCCCGATGTACTGAGCACCCAGCACCCTGAGCACTGAGCACCCAGCACCTTGAGTACTGAGCACCGAGCACCCCGAGCACTGAGCACCCAGCACCCTGAGTATTGAGCACCCAGCACCCTGATTACTGAGCACGCAGCACCCCGAGCACTGAGCACCCAGCACCCTGAGAACTGAGAACCCAGCACCCTGAGTACTGAGCACCCAGCACCCTGAGTACTGAGCACCCAGCACCATGAGCACTGAGCACCCAGCACCCTGAGTACTGAGCACCCAGCACCCTGAGTACTGAGCAACCAGCACCCTGAGCACTGAGCACCCAGCACCCTGAGCACTGAGCACTGAGCACCCAGCACCCCGAGCACTGAGCAACCAGCACCCTGAGCACTGAGCACCCAGCACCCTGAGCACTGAGCACTGAGCACCCAGCACCCTGAGCACTGAGCACCCAGCACCCCGAGCACTGAGCACCCAGCACCCTGTGCACCCAGCACCCTGAGAACTGAGCACCCTGAGCACTGAGCACCGATCACCCTAAGCACTCAGCACCCAGCACCCCGAGCACTGAGCACCCAGCACCCTGAGTACTGAGCACCCAGCAGCCCGAGCACTGAGCACCCGGCACCCTGAGTACTGAGCACCCTGATTACTGAGCACTGAGCACCCAGCACCCTGAGGACTGAGTACCAAGCACCCTGAGCACTGAGCACCCAGCACCCTGAGTACTGAGCACTGATCACCCTGAGCACTGAGCACCCAGCACCCCGAGCATTGAGCACCCAGCACCCTGAGTACTGAGCAGCCAGCACCCTGAGCACTGAGCACCCAGCACGCTGAGTACTGAGCACCCAGCACCCTGGGCACTGAGCACCCAGCACCCTGAGTACTGAGCACCGAGCACCCTGAGTACTGAGCACCCAGCACCCTGAGCACTGAGCACCCAGCACCCTGAGCACTGAGCACCCAGCACCCTGAGTACTGAGCACCCAGCACCCTGAGTACTGAGCACTGAGCACCCAGCACCCTGAGCAATGAGCACCCAGCACCCTGAGCACGGAGCACCCCGAGGACTGAGCACCCAGCACCCTGAGCACTGAGCACCCAGCACCTTGAGTACTGAGCACCGTGCACCTCGAGCACTGAGCACCCTGAGTACTGAGCACCCAGCACCCCGAACACTGAGCACCCTGCACCCTGAGCACTGAGCACCCAGCACCCTGAGCACTGAGCACCCAGCACCCTGAGTACTGAGCACCCAGCACGCTGAGTACTGAGCACCCAGCACCCCGAGCACTGAGCAACCAGCACCGTGAGCACGGAGCACCCCGAGGACTGAACACCCAGCACCTTGAGTACTGAGCACCGAGCACCTCGAGCACTAAGCACCCAGCACCCTGAGTACTGAGCACCCAGCACCCTGAGCACTGAGCACCCAGCACCCTGAGCACTGAGCACCCAGCAACCTGAGTACTGAGCACCCAGCATCCTGAGTACTGAACAACCAGCACCCTGAGCACTGAGCACTGAGCACCCAGCACCCTGAGCACTGAGCACCCAGCAACCTGAGTACTGAGCACCCAGCACCTTGAGTACTGAGCACCAAGCACCTCGAGCACTAAGCACCCAGCACCCTGAGTACTGAGCACCCAGCACCCTGAGCACTGAGCACCCAGCACCCTGAGCACTGAGCACCCAGCAACCAGAGTACTGAGCACCCAGCACCCTGAGTACTGAACACCCAGCACCCTGAGCACTGAGCACTGAGCACCCAGCACCCTGAGCACTGAGCACTGAGCACCCAGCACCCTGAGCACTGAGCACCCAGCACCCCGAGCACTGAGCACCCAGCACCCTGAGCACCCAGCACCCTGAGCACTGAGCACCATGAGCACTGAGCACTGAGCACCCAGCACGCTGAGTACTGAGCACTGAGCACACAGCACCCTGAGTACTGAGCACCCAGCACCCCGAGCTCTGAGTACCCAGCGCCCCGAGCACTGAGCACCCAGCACCCTGAGCACTGAGCATCCAGCACCCTGAGTACTGAGCAACCAGCACCCTGAGCACTGAGCACCCAGCACCCTGAGCACTGAGCGCTGAGCACCCAGCACCCCGAGCACTGAGCACCCAGCACCCTGAGCACTGAGCACCCACCACCCTGTGCACTGAGCACCCAGCACCCTGAGTACTGAGCACCCAGCACCCTGAGTACTGAGCACCCAGCACCCTGAGTACTGAGCACCCAGCACGCTGAGTACTGAGCACCCAGCACCCCGAGCACTGAGGACCCAGCACCCTGAGTACTGAGCACTGAGCAACCAGCACCCCGAGCACGGAGCACCCAGGACCCCAAGCACTGAGTACAGAGCACCCAGCACCCTGAGTACTGAGCACCGAGCTCCCCGAGCACTGAGCACCCAGCACACTGAGCACTGAGCACCCAGCACCCTGAGCACTGAGCACCCAGCACCCTGAGTACTAAGCACCCAGCACGCTGAGTACTGAGCACCCAGCACCCCGAGCACTGAGCACCCAGCACCCTGAGTACTGAGCACTGAGCACCCAGCACCCCGAGCACTGAGCACCCAGCACCCTGTGCACTGAGCATCCAGCACCCTGAGTACTGAGCACCCAGCACCCTGAGTACTGAGCACCCAGCACCGTGAGAACTGAGCACTCAGCACCCTGAGTACTGAGCACCGAGCACCCCGAGCACTGAGCACCCAGCACCCTGAGCACTGAGCACCCTGAGGACTGAGCACCCAGCACCCTGAGCACTGAGCACCGATCACCCTGAGCACTGAGCACCCAGCACCCCGAGCACTGAGCACCCAGCACCCTGAGTACTGAGCACCCAGCACCCCGAGTACTGAGCACCGAGCACCCTGAGTACTGAGCACCCAGCACCCTGAGTACTGAGCACCCAGCACCCTGAGCACTGAGCACCCAGCACCCTGAGCACTGAGCACCCAGCACCCTGAGTACTGAGCACCCAGCACCCTGAGTACTGAACACCCAGCACCCTGAGCACTGAGCACTGAGCACCCAGCAACCTGAGCACTGAGCACCCAGCACCCTGAGCACGGAGCACCCCGAGGACTGAGCACCCAGCACCCTGAGCACTGAGCACCCAGCACCTTGAGTACTGAGCACCGTGCACCTCGAGCACTGAGCACCCTGAGTACTGAGCACCCAGCACCCCGATCACTGAGCACCCTGCACCCTGAGCACTGAGCACCCAGCACCCTGAGCACTGAGCACCCAGCACCCTGAGTACTGAGCACCCAGCACGCTGAGTACTGAGCACCCAGCACCCCGAGCAGTGAGCAACCAGCACCGTGAGCACGGAGCACCCCGAGGACTGAGCACCCAGCACCTTGAGTACTGAGCACCGAGCACCTCGAGCACTAAGCACCCAGCACCCTGAGTACTGAGCACCCAGCACCCTGAGCACTGAGCACCCAGCACCCTGAGCACTGAGCACCCAGCAACCTGAGTACTGAGCACTCAGCACCCTGAGTACTAAACACCCAGCACCCTGAGCACTGAGCACTGAGCACCCTGAGCACTGAGTACTGAGCACTGAGAACCCTGAGCACTGAGCACCCAGCACCCCGAGTACTGAGCACCCAGCACCCCGAGCACTGAGCACCCACGGCCCGAGCACTGAGCACCCAGCACCCCGAGCACTGAGCACTGAGCACCCTGAGCACTGAGCACCCAGCACCCCGAGTACTGAGCACCCAGCACCCTGAGCACTGAGCACCCAGCACCTTGAGTACTGAGCACCGAGCACCCCGAGCACTGAGCACCCAGCACCCTGAGTATTGAGCACCCAGCACCCTGAGCACTGAGCACCCAGCACCCTGAGCACTGAGCACGCAGCACCCCGAGCACTGAGCACCCAGCACCCTGAGTACTGAGCACCCAGCACCCTGAGTACTGAGCACCCAGCACCTTGAGTACTGAGCACCCAGCACCCTGAGCACTGAGCACCCAGCACCCTGAGTACTGAGCACCCAGCACCCTGAATACTGAGCAACCAGCACCCTGAGCACTGAGCACCCAGCACCCTGAGCACTGAGCACTGAGCACCCAGTACCCCGAGCACTGAGCACCCAGCACCCTGAGCACGGAGCACCCAGCACCCTGAGCACTGAGCACCCAGCACCCTGAGCACTGAGCACCCAGCACCCTGAGTACTGAGCACCCAGCACCCTGAGTACTGAGCACCCAGCACCGTGAGAACTGAGCACTCAGGACCCTGAGTACTGAGCACCGAGCACCCCGAGCACTGAGCACCCAGCACCCTGAGCACTGAGCACCCTGAGGACTGAGCACCCAGCACCCTGAGCACTGAGCACCGATCACCCTCAGCACTGAGCACCCAGCACCCCGAGCACTGAGCACCCAGCACCCTGAGTACTGAGCACCCAGCACCCCGAGTACTGAGCACCCAGCACCCTGAGAACTGAGCACCCAGCACCCCGAGCACTGAGCACCCGCCACCCTGAGTACTGAGCACCCTGAGTACTGAGCACTGAGCACCCAGCACCCTGAGGACTGAGTACCCAGCACCCTGAGCACTGAGCACCCAGCACCCTGAGTACTGAGCACTGATCACCCTGAGCACTGAGCACCCAGCACCCCGAGCACTGACCACCCAGCACCCTGAGAACTGAGCAGCCAGCACCCTGAGCACTGAGCACCCAGCACCCTGAGTACTGAGCACCCAGCACCCTGAGTACTGAGCACCCAGCACCCTGGGCACTGAGCACCCAGCACCCTGAGTACTGAGCACCGAGCACCCTGAGTACTGAGCACCCATCACCCTGAGTACTGAGCACCCAGCACCCTGAGCACTGAGCACCCAGCACCCTGAGCACTGAGCACCCAGCACCCTGAGTTCTGAGCACCCAGCACCCTGAGTACTGAACACCCAGCACCCTGAGCACTGAGCACTGAGCACCCAGCACCCTGAGCACTGAGCACTGAGCACCCAGCACCCTGAGCACTGAGCACCCAGCACCCCGAGCACTGAGCACCCAGCACCCTGAGCACCCAGCACCCTGAGTACTGAGCACCGAGCACCCTGAGTACTGAGCACCGAGCACCCCGAGCACTGAGCACCCAGCACCCTGAGTATTGAGCACCCAGCACCCTGATTACTGAGCACGCAGCACCCCGAGCACTGAGCACCCAGCACCCTGAGAACTGAGCACCCAGCACCCTGAGTACTGAGCACCCAGCACCCTGAGTACTGAGCACCCAGCACCATGAGCACTGAGCACCCAGCACCCTGAGTACTGAGCACCCAGCACCCTGAGTACTGAGCAACCAGCACCCTGAGCACTGAGCACCCAGCACCCTGAGCACTGAGCACCCAGCACCCCGAGCACTGAGCAACCAGCACCCTGAGCACTGAGCACCCAGCACCCTGAGCACTGAGCACTGAGCACCCAGCACCCTGAGCACTGAGCACCCAGCACCCCGAGCACTGAGCACCCAGCACCCTGTGCACCCAGCAACCTGAGAACTGAGCACCCTGAGCACTGAGCACCGATCACCCTAAGCACTCAGCACCCAGCACCCCGAGCACTGAGCACCCAGCACCCTGAGTACTGAGCACCCAGCAGCCCGAGCACTGAGCACCCGGCACCCTGAGTACTGAGCACCCTGATTACTGAGCACTGAGCACCCAGCACCCTGAGGACTGAGTACCAAGCACCCTGAGCACTGAGCACCCAGCACCCTGAGTACTGAGCACTGATCACCCTGAGCACTGAGCACCCAGCACCCCGAGCATTGAGCACCCAGCACCCTGAGTACTGAGCAGCCAGCACCCTGAGCACTGAGCACCCAGCACGCTGAGTACTGAGCACCCAGCACCCTGGGCACTGAGCACCCAGCACCCTGAGTACTGAGCACCGAGCACCCTGAGTACTGAGCACCCAGCACCCTGAGCACTGAGCACCCAGCACCCTGAGCACTGAGCACCCAGCACCCTGAGTACTGAGCACCCAGCACCCTGAGTACTGAGCACTGAGCACCCAGCACCCTGAGCAATGAGCACCCAGCACCCTGAGCACGGAGCACCCCGAGGACTGAGCACCCAGCACCCTGAGCACTGAGCACCCAGCACCTTGAGTACTGAGCACCGTGCACCTCGAGCACTGAGCACCCTGAGTACTGAGCACCCAGCACCCCGAACACTGAGCACCCTGCACCCTGAGCACTGAGCACCCAGCACCCTGAGCACTGAGCACCCAGCACCCTGAGTACTGAGCACCCAGCACGCTGAGTACTGAGCACCCTGCACCCCGAGCACTGAGCAACCAGCACCGTGAGCACGGAGCACCCCGAGGACTGAACACCCAGCACCTTGAGTACTGAGCACCGAGCACCTCGAGCACTAAGCACCCAGCACCCTGAGTACTGAGCACCCAGCACCCTGAGCACTGAGCACCCAGCACCCTGAGCACTGAGCACCCAGCAACCTGAGTACTGAGCACCCAGCATCCTGAGTACTGAACAACCAGCACCCTGAGCACTGAGCACTGAGCACCCAGCACCCTGAGCACTGAGCACCCAGCAACCTGAGTACTGAGCACCCAGCACCTTGAGTACTGAGCACCAAGCACCTCGAGCACTAAGCACCCAGCACCCTGAGTACTGAGCACCCAGCACCCTGAGCACTGAGCACCCAGCACCCTGAGCACTGAGCACCCAGCAACCTGAGTACTGAGCACCCAGCACCCTGAGTACTGAACACCCAGCACCCTGAGCACTGAGCACTGAGCACCCAGCACCCTGAGCACTGAGCACTGAGCACCCAGCACCCTGAGCACTGAGCACCCAGCACCCCGAGCACTGAGCACCCAGCACCCTGAGCACCCAGCACCCTGAGCACTGAGCACCATGAGCACTGAGCACTGAGCACCCAGCACGCTGAGTACTGAGCACTGAGCACACAGCACCCTGAGTACTGAGCACCCAGCACCCCGAGCTCTGAGTACCCAGCGCCCCGAGCACTGAGCACCCAGCACCCTGAGCACTGAGCATCCAGCACCCTGAGTACTGAGCAACCAGCACCCTCAGCACTGAGCACCCAGCACCCTGAGCACTGAGCGCTGAGCACCCAGCACCCCGAGCACTGAGCACCCAGCACCCTGAGCACTGAGCACCCACCACCCTGTGCACTGAGCACCCAGCACCCTGAGTACTGAGCACCCAGCACCCTGAGTACTGAGCACCCAGCACCCTGAGTACTGAGCACCCAGCACGCTGAGTACTGAGCACCCAGCACCCCGAGCACTGAGGACCCAGCACCCTGAGTACTGAGCACTGAGCAACCAGCACCCCGAGCACGGAGCACCCAGGACCCCAAGCACTGAGTACAGAGCACCCAGCACCCTGAGTACTGAGCACCGAGCTCCCCGAGCACTGAGCACCCAGCACACTGAGCACTGAGCACCCAGCACCCTGAGCACTGAGCACCCAGCACCCTGAGTACTAAGCACCCAGCACGCTGAGTACTGAGCACCCAGCACCCCGAGCACTGAGCACCCAGCACCCTGAGTACTGAGCACTGAGCACCCAGCACCCCGAGCACTGAGCACCCAGCACCCTGTGCACTGAGCATCCAGCACCCTGAGTACTGAGCACCCAGCACCCTGAGTACTGAGCACCCAGCACCGTGAGAACTGAGCACTCAGCACCCTGAGTACTGAGCACCGAGCACCCCGAGCACTGAGCACCCAGCACCCTGAGCACTGAGCACCCTGAGGACTGAGCACCCAGCACCCTGAGCACTGAGCACCGATCACCCTGAGCACTGAGCACCCAGCACCCCGAGCACTGAGCACCCAGCACCCTGAGTACTGAGCACCCAGCACCCCGAGTACTGAGCACCGAGCACCCTGAGTACTGAGCACCCAGCACCCTGAGTACTGAGCACCCAGCACCCTGAGCACTGAGCACCCAGCACCCTGAGCACTGAGCACCCAGCACCCTGAGTACTGAGCACCCAGCACCCTGAGTACTGAACACCCAGCACCCTGAGCACTGAGCACTGAGCACCCAGCAACCTGAGCACTGAGCACCCAGCACCCTGAGCACGGAGCACCCCGAGGACTGAGCACCCAGCACCCTGAGCACTGAGCACCCAGCACCTTGAGTACTGAGCACCGTGCACCTCGAGCACTGAGCACCCTGAGTACTGAGCACCCAGCACCCCGATCACTGAGCACCCTGCACCCTGAGCACTGAGCACCCAGCACCCTGAGCACTGAGCACCCAGCACCCTGAGTACTGAGCACCCAGCACGCTGAGTACTGAGCACCCAGCACCCCGAGCAGTGAGCAACCAGCACCGTGAGCACGGAGCACCCCGAGGACTGAGCACCCAGCACCTTGAGTACTGAGCACCGAGCACCTCGAGCACTAAGCACCCAGCACCCTGAGTACTGAGCACCCAGCACCCTGAGCACTGAGCACCCAGCACCCTGAGCACTGAGCACCCAGCAACCTGAGTACTGAGCACTCAGCACCCTGAGTACTAAACACCCAGCACCCTGAGCACTGAGCACTGAGCACCCTGAGCACTGAGTACTGAGCACTGAGAACCCTGAGCACTGAGCACCCAGCACCCCGAGTACTGAGCACCCAGCACCCCGAGCACTGAGCACCCACGGCCCGAGCACTGAGCACCCAGCACCCCGAGCACTGAGCACTGAGCACCCTGAGCACTGAGCACCCAGCACCCCGAGTACTGAGCACCCAGCACCCTGAGCACTGAGCACCCAGCACCTTGAGTACTGAGCACCGAGCACCCCGAGCACTGAGCACCCAGCACCCTGAGTATTGAGCACCCAGCACCCTGAGCACTGAGCACCCAGCACCCTGAGCACTGAGCACGCAGCACCCCGAGCACTGAGCACCCAGCACCCTGAGTACTGAGCACCCAGCACCCTGAGTACTGAGCACCCAGCACCTTGAGTACTGAGCACCCAGCACCCTGAGCACTGAGCACCCAGCACCCTGAGTACTGAGCACCCAGCACCCTGAATACTGAGCAACCAGCACCCTGAGCACTGAGCACCCAGCACCCTGAGCACTGAGCACTGAGCACCCAGTACCCCGAGCACTGAGCACCCAGCACCCTGAGCACGGAGCACCCAGCACCCTGAGCACTGAGCACCCAGCACCCTGAGCACTGAGCACCCAGCACCCTGAGTACTGAGCACCCAGCACCCTGAGTACTGAGCACCCAGCACCGTGAGAACTGAGCACTCAGGACCCTGAGTACTGAGCACCGAGCACCCCGAGCACTGAGCACCCAGCACCCTGAGCACTGAGCACCCTGAGGACTGAGCACCCAGCACCCTGAGCACTGAGCACCGATCACCCTGAGCACTGAGCACCCAGCACCCCGAGCACTGAGCACCCAGCACCCTGAGTACTGAGCACCCAGCACCCCGAGTACTGAGCACCCAGCACCCTGAGAACTGAGCACCCAGCACCCCGAGCACTGAGCACCCGGCACCCTGAGTACTGAGCACCCTGAGTACTGAGCACTGAGCACCCAGCACCCTGAGGACTGAGTACCCAGCACCCTGAGCACTGAGCACCCAGCACCCTGAGTACTGAGCACTGATCACCCTGAGCACTGAGCACCCAGCACCCCGAGCACTGACCACCCAGCACCCTGAGAACTGAGCAGCCAGCACCCTGAGCACTGAGCACCCAGCACCCTGAGTACTGAGCACCCAGCACCCTGAGTACTGAGCACCCAGCACCCTGGGCACTGAGCACCCAGCACCCTGAGTACTGAGCACCGAGCCCCCTGAGTACTGAGCACCCATCACCCTGAGTACTGAGCACCCAGCACCCTGAGCACTGAGCACCCAGCACCCTGAGCACTGAGCACCCAGCACCCTGAGTTCTGAGCACCCAGCACCCTGAGTACTGAACACCCAGCACCCTGAGCACTGAGCACTGAGCACCCAGCACCCTGAGCACTGAGCACTGAGCACCCAGCACCCTGAGCACTGAGCACCCAGCACCCCGAGCACTGAGCACCCAGCACCCTGAGCACCCAGCACCCTGAGCACTGAGCACCATGAGCACTGAGCACTGAGCACCCAGCACGCTGAGTACTGAGCACTGAGCACACAGCACCCTGAGTACTGAGCACCCAGCACCCCGAGCACTGAGTACCCAGCGCCCCGAGCACTGAGCACCCAGCACCCTGAGCACTGAGCATCCAGGACCCTGAGTACTGAGCAACCAGCACCCTGAGCACTGAGCACCCAGCACCCTGAGCACTGAGCGCTGAGCACCCAGCACCCCGAGCACTGAGCACCCAGCACCCTGAGCACTGATCACCCACCACCCTGTGCACTGAGCACCCAGCAACCTGAGTACTGAGCACCCAGCACCCTGAGTACTGAGCACCCAGCACCCTGAGTACTGAGCACCCATCACGCTGAGTACTGAGCACCCAGCACCCCGAGCACTGAGGACCCAGCACCCTGAGTACTGAGCACTGAGCAACCAGCACCCCGAGCACGGAGCACCCAGGACATCAAGCACTGAGTACAGAGCACCCAGCACCCTGAGTACTGAGCACCGAGCTCCCCGAGCACTGAGCACCCAGCACACTGAGCACTGAGCACCCACACCCTGAGCACTGAGCACCCAGCACCCTGAGTACTGAGCACCCAGCACGCTGAGTACTGAGCACCAAGCACCCCGAGCACTGAGCACCCAGCACCCTGAGTACTGAGCACTGAGCACCCAGCACCCCGAGCACTGAGCACCCAGCACCCTGTGCACTGAGCATCCAGCACCCTGAGTACTGAGCACCCAGCACCCTGAGTACTGAGCACCCAGCACCGTGAGAATTGAGCACTCAGCACCCTGAGTACTGAGCACCGAGCACCCCGAGCACTGAGCACCCAGCACCCTGAGCACTGAGCACCCTGAGGACTGAGCACCCAGCACCCTGAGCACTGAGCACCGATCACCCTGAGCACTGAGCACCCAGCACCCCGAGCACTGAGCACCCAGCACCCTGAGTACTGAGCACCCAGCACCCCGAGTACTGAGCACCCAGCACCCTGAGTACTGAGCACCCAGCACCCCGAGCACTGAGCACCCGGCACCCTGAGTACTGAGCACCATGAGTACTGAGCACTGAGCACCCAGCACCCTGAGGACAGAGTACCCAGCACCCTGAGCACTGAGCACCCAGCACCCTGAGTACTGAGCACTGATCACCCTGAGCACTGAGCACCCAGCACCCCGAGCACTGAGCACCCAGCACCCTGAGAACTGAGCATCCAGCACCCTGAGCACTGAGCACCCAGCACCCTGAGTACTGAGCACCCAGCACCCTGAGTACTGAGCACCCAGCACCCTGGGCACTGAGCACCCAGCACCCTGAGTACTGAGCACCGAGCACCCTGAGTACTGAGCACCCAGCACCCTGAGTACTGAGCACCCAGCACCCTGAGCACTGAGCACCCAGCACCCTGAGCACTGAGCACCCAGCACCCTGAGTACTGAGCACCCAGCACCCTGAGTACTGAACACCCAGCACCCTGAGCACTGAGCACTGAGCACCCAGCACCCTGAGCACTGAGCACCCAGCACCTTGAGTACTGAGCACCGTGCACCTCGAGCACTGAGCACCCTGAGTACTGAGCACCCAGCACCCCGATCACTGAGCACCCTGCACCCTGAGCACTGAGCACCCAGCACCCTGAGCACTGAGCACCCAGCACCCTGAGTACTGAGCACCCAGCACGCTGAGTACTGAGCACCCAGCACCCCGAGCAGTGAGCAAACAGCACCGTGAGCACGGAGCACCCCGAGGACTGAGCACCCAGCACCTTGAGTACTGAGCACCGAGCACCTCGAGCACTAAGCACCCAGCACCCTGAGTACTGAGCACCCAGCACCCTGAGCACTGAGCACCCAGCACCCTGAGCACTGAGCACCCAGCAACCTGAGTACTGAGCACTCAGCACCCTGAGTACTGAACACCCAGCACCCTGAGCACTGAGCACTGAGCACCCTGAGCACTGAGTACTGAGCACTGAGCACCCTGAGCACTGAGCACCCAGCACCCCGAGTACTGAGCACCCAGCACCCCGAGCACTGAGCACCCAGCGCCCCGAGCACTGAGCACCCAGCACCCCGAGCACTGAGCACTGAGCACCCTGAGCACTGAGCACCCAGCACCCCGAGTACTGAGCACTGAGCACCTTGAGTACTGAGCACCAAGCACCCCGAGTACTGAGCACTGAGCACCCTGAATACTGAGCACCCAGCACCCTGAGCACTGAGCACCCAGCACCCTGAGTACTCAGCACTGAGAACCCAGCACCCCGAGGACTGAGCACCCAGCACCCTGAGTACTGAGCACCGAGCACCCTGAGTACTGAGCACCCAGCACCCTGATCACTGAGCACGGAGCACCCCGAGGTACTGAGCACCCAGCACCCTGAGCACTGAGCACCCAGCACCTTGAGTACTGAGCACCGAGCACCCCGAGCACTGAGCACCAAGCACCCTGAGTATTGAGCACCCAGCACCCTGATTACTGAGCACGCAGCACCCCGAGCACTGAGCACCCAGCACCCTGAGTACTGAGCACCCAGCACGCTGAGTACTGAGCACCCAGCACCCCGAGCACTGAGCACCCAGCACCCTGAGTACTGAGCACTGAGCAACCAGCACCCCGAGCACGGAGCACCCAGGACCCCAAGCACTGAGTACAGAGCACCCAGCACCCTGAGTACTGAGCACCGAGCTCCCCGAGCACTGAGCACCCAGCACACTGAGCACTGAGCACCCAGCACCCTGAGCACTGAGCTCCCAGCACCCTGAGTACTGAGCACCCAGCACGCTGAGTACTGAGCACCCAGCACCCCGAGCACTGAGCACCCAGCACCCTGAGTACTGAGCACTGAGCACCCAGCACCCCGAGCACTGAGCAGCCAGCACCCTGTGCACTGAGCATCCAGCACCCTGAGTACTGAGCACCCAGCACCCTGAGTACTGAGCACCCAGCACCGTGAGAACTGAGCACTCAGCACCCTGAGTACTGAGCACCGAGCACCCCGAGCACTGAGCACCCAGCACCCTGAGCACTGAGCACCCTGAATACTGAGCACCCAGCACCCCGAGCACTGAGCACCCAGCACCCTGAGTACTGAACACCCAGCACCCCGAGTACTGAGCACCCAGCACCCTGAGTACTGAGCACCCAGCACCCCGAGCACTGAGCACCCGGCACCCTGAGTACTGAGCACCATGAGTACTGAGCACTGAGCACCCAGCACCCTGAGGACAGAGTACCCAGCACCCTGAGCACTGAGCACCCAGCACCCTGAGTACTGAGCACTGATCACCCTGAGCACTGAGCACCCAGCACCCCGAGCACTGAGCACCCAGCACCCTGAGTACTGAGCATCCAGCACCCTGAGCAATGAGCACCCAGCACCCTGAGTACTGAGCACCCAGCACCCTGAGTACTGAGCACCCAGCACCCTGGGCACTGAGCATCCTGCACCCTGAGTACTGAGCACCGAGCACCCTGAGTACTGAGCACCCAGCACCCTGAGTACTGAGCACCCAGCACCCTGAGCACTGAGCACCCAGCACCCTGAGCACTGAGCACCCAGCACCCTGAGTACTGAGCACCCAGCACCCTGAGTACTGAACACCCAGCACCCTGAGCACTGAGCACTGAGCACCCAGCACCCTGAGCACTGAGCACCCAGCACCCTGGGCACGGAGCACCCCGAGGACTGAGCACCCAGCACCCTGAGCACTGAGCACCCAGCACCTTGAGTACTGAGCACCGTGCACCTCGAGCACTGAGCACCCTGAGTACTGAGCACCCAGCACCCCGATCACTGAGCACCCTGCACCCTGAGCACTGAGCACCCAGCACCCTGAGCACTGAGCACCCAGCACCCTGAGTACTGAGCACCCAGCACGCTGAGTACTGAGCACCCAGCACCCCGAGCACTGAGCAACCAGCACCGTGAGCACGGAGCACCCCGAGGACTGAGCACCCAGCACCTTGAGTACTGAGCACCGAGCACCTCGAGCACTAAGCACCCAGCACCCCGAGTACTGAGCACCCAGCACCCTGAGTACTGAACACCCAGCACCCTGAGCACTGAGCACTGAGCACCCTGAGCACTGAGTACTGAGCACTGAGCACCCTGAGCACTGAGCACCCAGCACCCCGAGTACTGAGCACCCAGCACCCCGAGCACTGAGCACCCAGCGCCCCGAGCACTGAGCACCCAGCACCCCGAGCACTGAGCACTGAGCACCCTGAGCACTGAGCACCCAGCACCCCGAGTACTGAGCACTGAGCACCTTGAGTACTGAGCACCAAGCACCCCGAGTACTGAGCACTGAGCACCCTGAATACTGAGCACCCAGCACCCTGAGCACTGAGCACCCAGCACCCTGAGTACTCAGCACTGAGAACCCAGCACCCCGAGGACTGAGCACCCAGCACCCTGAGTACTGAGCACCGAGCACCCTGAGTACTGAGCACCCAGCACCCTGATCACTGAGCACGGAGCACCCCGAGGTACTGAGCACCCAGCACCCTGAGCACTGAGCACCCAGCACCTTGAGTACTGAGCACCGAGCACCCCGAGCACTGAGCACCCAGCACCCTGAGTATTGAGCACCCAGCACCCTGATTACTGAGCACGCAGCAGCCCGAGCACTGAGCACCCAGCACCCTGAGAACTGAGCACCCAGCACCCTGAGTACTGAGCACCCAGCACCCTGAGTACTGAGCACCCAGCACCATGAGCACTGAGCACCCAGCACCCTGAGTACTGAGCACCCAGCACCCTGAGTACTGAGCAACCAGCACCCTGAGCACTGAGCACCCAGCACCCTGAGCACTGAGCACTGAGCACCCAGCACCCCGAGCACTGAGCACCCAGCACCCTGAGCACTGAGCACCCAGCACCCTGAGCACTGAGCACTGACCACCCAGCACCCTGAGCACTGAGCACCCAGCACCCCGAGCACTGAGCACCCAGCACCCTGAGCACCCAGCACCCTGAGAACTGAGCACCCTGAGCACTGAGCACCGATCACCCTAAGCACTCAGCACCCAGCACCCCGAGCACTGAGCACCCAGCACCCTGAGTACTGAGCACCCAGCAGCCCGAGCACTGAGCACCCGGCACCCTGAGTACTGAGCACCCTGATTACTGAGCACTGAGCACCCAGCACCCTGAGGACTGAGTACCAAGCACCCTGAGCACTGAGCACCCAGCACCCTGAGTACTGAGCACTGATCACCCTGAGCACTGAGCACCCAGCACCCCGAGCACTGAGCACCCAGCACCCTGAGTACTGAGCTGCCAGCACCCTGAGCACTGAGCACCCAGCACGCTGAGTACTGAGCACCCAGCACCCTGGGCACTGAGCACCCAGCACCCTGAGTACTGAGCACCGAGCACCCTGAGTACTGAGCACCCAGCACCCTGAGTACTGAGCACCCAGCACCCTGAGCACTGAGCACCCAGCACCCTGAGCACTGAGCACCCAGCACCCTGAGTACTGAGCACCCAGCACCCTGAGTACTGAACACCCAGCACCCTGAGCACTGAGCACTGAGCACCCAGCACCCTGAGCAATGAGCACCCAGCACCCTGAGCACGGAGCACCCCGAGGACTGAGCACCCAGCACCCTGAGCACTGAGCACCCAGCACCTTGAGTACTGAGCACCGTGCACCTCGAGCACTGAGCACCCTGAGTACTGAGCACCCAGCACCCCGATCACTGAGCACCCTGCACCCTGAGCACTGAGCACCCAGCACCCTGAGCACTGAGCACCCAGCACCCTGAGTACTGAGCACCCAGCACGCTGAGTACTGAGCACCCAGCACCCCGAGCACTGAGCAACCAGCACCGTGAGCACGGAGCACCCCGAGGACTGAGCACCCAGCACCTTGAGTACTGAGCACCGAGCACCTCGAGCACTAAGCACCCAGCACTCTGAGTACTGAGCACCCAGCACCCTGAGCACTGAGCACCCAGCACCCTGAGCACTGAGCACCCAGCAACCTGAGTACTGAGCACCCAGCACCCTGAGTACTGAACACCCAGCACCCTGAGCACTGAGCACTGAGCACCCTGAGCACTGAGTACTGAGCACTGAGCACCCTGAGCACTGAGCACCCAGCACCACGAGTACTGAGCACCCAGCACCCCGAGCACTGAGCACCCAGCGCCCCGAGCACTGAGCACCCAGCACCCCGAGCACTGAGCACTGAGCACCCTGAGCACTGAGCACCCAGCACCCCGAGTACTGAGCACTGAGCACCTTGAGTACTGAGCACCAAGCACCCCGAGTACTGAGCACTGAGCACCCTGAATACTGAGCACCCAGCACCCTGAGCACTGAGCACCCAGCACCCTGAGTACTCAGCACTGAGAACCCAGCACCCCGAGGACTGAGCACCCAGCACCCTGAGTACTGAGCACCGAGCACCCTGAGTACTGAGCACCCAGCACCCTGATCTCTGAGCACGGAGCACCCCGAGGTACTGAGCACCCAGCACCCTGAGCACTGAGCACCCAGCACCTTGAGTACTGAGCACCGAGCACCCCGAGCACTGAGCACCCAGCACCCTGAGTATTGAGCACCCAGCACCCTGATTACTGAGCACGCAGCACCCCGAGCACTGAGCACCCAGCACCCTGAGTACTGAGCACCCAGCACGCTGAGTACTGAGCACCCAGCACCCCGAGCACTGAGCTCCCAGCACCCTGAGTACTGAGCACCCAGCACGCTGAGTACTGAGCACCCAGCACCCCGAGCACTGAGCACCCAGCACCCTGAGTACTGAGCACTGAGCACCCAGCACCCCGAGCACTGAGCACCCAGCACCCTGTGCACTGAGCATCCAGCACCCTGAGTACTGAGCACCCAGCACCCTGAGTACTGAGCACCCAGCACCGTGAGAACTGAGCACTCAGCACCCTGAGTACTGAGCACCGAGCACCCCGAGCACTGAGCACCCAGCACCCTGAGCACTGAGCACCCTGAGGACTGAGCACCCAGCACCCTGAGCACTGAGCACCGATCACCCTGAGCACTGAGCACCCAGCACCCCGAGCACTGAGCACCCAGCACCCTGAGTACTGAGCACCCAGCACCCCGAGTACTGAGCACCCAGCACCCTGAGTACTGAGCACCCAGCACCCCGAGCACTGAGCACCCGGCACCCTGAGTACTGAGCACCATGAGTACTGAGCACTGAGCACCCAGCACCCTGAGGACAGAGTACCCAGCACCCTGAGCACTGAGCACCCAGCACCCTGAGTACTGAGCACTGATCACCCTGAGCACTGAGCACCCAGCACCCCGAGCACTGAGCACCCAGCACCCTGAGTACTGAGCATCCAGCACCCTGAGCACTGAGCACCCAGCACCCTGAGTACTGAGCACCCAGCACCCTGAGTACTGAGCACCCAGCACCCTGGGCACTGAGCACCCAGCACCCTGAGTACTGAGCACCGAGCACCCTGAGTACTGAGCACCCAGCACCCTGAGTACTGAGCACCCAGCACCCTGAGCACTGAGCACCCAGCACCCTGAGCACTGAGCACCCAGCACCCTGAGTACTGAGCACCCAGCACCCTGAGTACTGAACACCCAGCACCCTGAGCACTGAGCACTGAGCACCCAGCACCCTGAGCACTGAGCACCCAGCACCCTGAGCACGGAGCACCCCGAGGACTGAGCACCCAGCACCCTGAGCACTGAGCACCCAGCACCTTGAGTACTGAGCACCGTGCACCTCGAGCACTGAGCACCCTGAGTACTGAGCACCCAGCACCCCGAACACTGAGCACCCTGCACCCTGAGCACTGAGCACCCAGCACCCTGAGCACTGAGCACCCAGCACCCTGAGTACTGAGCACCCAGCACGCTGAGTACTGAGCACCCAGCACCCCGAGCACTGAGCAACCAGCACCGTGAGCACGGAGCACCCCGAGGACTGAGCACCCAGCACCTTGAGTACTGAGCACCGAGCACCTCGAGCACTAAGCACCCAGCACCCTGAGTACTGAGCACCCAGCACCCTGAGCACTGAGCACCCAGCACACTGAGCACTGAGCACCCAGCAACCTGAGTACTGAGCACCCAGCACCCTGAGTACTGAACAACCAGCACCCTGAGCACTGAGCACTGAGCACCCTGAGCACTGAGTACTGAGCACCCAGCACCCCGAGCACTGAGCACCCAGCGCCCCGAGCACTGAGCACCCAGCACCCCGAGCACTGAGCACTGAGCACCCTGAGCACTGAGCACCCAGCACCCCGAGTACTGAGCACTGAGCACCTTGAGTACTGAGCACCAAGCACCCCGAGTACTGAGCACTGAGCACCCTGAATACTGAGCACCCAGCACCCTGAGCACTGAGCACCCAGCACCCTGAGTACTCAGCACTGAGAACCCAGCACCCCGAGGACTGAGCACCCAGCACCCTGAGTACTGAGCACCGAGCACCCTGAGTACTGAGCACCCAGCACCCTGATCACTGAGCACGGAGCACCCCGAGGTACTGAGCACCCAGCACCCTGAGCACTGAGCACCCAGCACCTTGAGTACTGAGCACCGAACACCCCGAGCACTGAGCACCCAGCACCCTGAGTATTGAGCACCCAGCACCCTGATTACTGAGCACGCAGCACCCCGAGCACTGAGCACCCAGCACCCTGAGAACTGAGCACCCAGCACCCTGAGTACTGAACACCCAGCACCCTGAGTACTGAGCACACAGCACCATGAGCACTGAGCACCCAGCACCATGAGTACTGAGCACCCAGCACCCTGAGTACTGAGCAACCAGCACCCTGAGCACTGAGCACCCAGCACCCTGAGCACTGAGCACTGAGCACCCAGCACCCCGAGCACTGAGCACCCAGCACCCCGAGCACTGAGCACCCAGCACCCTGAGCACTGAGCACCCAGCACCCTGAGCACTGAGCACCCAGCACCCTGAGTACTGAGCACCCAGCACCCTGAGTACTGAGCACCCAGCACCGTGAGAACTGAGCACTCAGCATCCTGAGTACTGAGCACCGAGCACCCCGAGCACTGAGCACCCAGCACCCTGAGCACTGAGCACCCTGAGGACTGAGCACCCAGCACCCTGAGCACTGAGCACCGATCACCCTGAGCACTGAGCACCCAGCACCCCGAGCACTGAGCACCCAGCACCCTGAGTACTGAGCACCCAGCACCCCGAGTACTGAGCACCCAGCACTCTGAGTACTGAGCACCCAGCACACCGAGCACTGAGCACCCGGAACCCTGAGTACTGAGCACCCTGAGTACTGAGCACTGAGCACCCAGCACCCTGAGGACTGAGTACCCAGCACCCTGAGAACTGAGCACCCAGCACCCTGAGTACTGAGCACTGATCACCCTGAGCACTGAGCACCCAGCACCCCGAGCACTGAGCACCCAGCACCCTGAGAACTGAGCAGCCAGCACCCTGAGCACTGAGCACCCAGCACCCTGAGTACTGAGCACCCAGCACCCTGAGTACTGAGCACCCAGCACCCTGGGCACTGAGCACCCAGCGCCCTGAGTACTGAGCACCGAGCACCCTGAGTACTGAGCACCCAGCACCCTGAGTACTGAGCACCCAGCACCCTCAGCACTGAGCACCCAGCACCGTGAGCACTGAGCACCCAGCACCCTGAGTACTGAGCACCCAGCACCCTGAGTACTGAACACCCAGCACCCTGAGCACTGAGCACTGAGCACCCAGCACCCTGAGCACTGAGCACTGAGCACCCAGCACCCTGAGCACTGAGCAACCAGCACCCCGAGCACTGAGCACCCAGCTCCCTGAGCACCCAGCACCCTGAGAACTGAGCACTGAGCACCGATCACCCTAAGCACTGAGCACCCAGCACCCCGAGCACTGAGCACCCAGCACCCTGAGTACTGAGCACCCAGCAGCCCGAGCACTGAGCACCCGGCACCCTGAGTACTGAGCACCCTGAGTACTGAGCACTGAGCACCCAGCACCCTGAGGACTGATTACCAAGCACCCTGAGCACTGAGCACCCAGCACCCTGAGTACTGAGCACTTATCACCCTGAGCACTGAGCACCCAGCACCCCGAGCACTGAGCACCCAGCACCCTGAGTACTGAGCAGCCAGCACCCTGAGCACTGAGCACCCAGCACGCTGAGTACTGAGCACCCAGCACCCTGGGCACTGAGCACCCAGCACCCTGAGTACTGAGCACCGAGCACCCTGAGTACTGAGCACCCAGCACCCTGAGTACTGAGCACCCAGCACCCTGAGCACTGAGCACCCATCACCCTGAGCACTGAGCACCCAGCACCCTGAGTACTGAGCACCCAGCACCCTGAGTACTGAACACCCAGCACCCTGAGCACTGAGCACTGAGCACCCAGCACCCTGAGCACTGAGCACCCAGCACCCTGAGCATGGAGCACCCCGAGGACTGAGCACCCAGCACCCTGAGCACTGAGCACCCAGCACCTTGAGTACTGAGCACCGAGCACCTCGAGCACTGAGCACCCTGAGTACTGAGCACCCAGCACCACTATCACTGAGCACCCTGCACCCTGAGCACTGAGCACCCAGCACCCTGAGCACTGAGAACCCAGCACCCTGAGTACTGAGCACCCAGCACGCTGAGTACTGAGCACCCAGCACCTCGAGCACTGAGCAACCAGCACCCTGAGCACGGAGCACCCCGAGGACTGAGCACCCAGCACCTTGAGTACTGAGCACCGAGCACCTCGAGCACTAAGCACCCAGCACCCTGAGTACTGAGCACACAGCACCCTGAGCACTGAGCACCCAGCACCCTGAGCACTGAGCACCCAGCACCCCGAGCACTGAGCACCCAGCACCCTGAGTACTGAGCACCCAACACCCAGAGTACTGAGCACCCAGCACCCTGAGCACTGAGCACCCGGCAACCTGTGTACTGAGCACCCAGCACCCTGAGTACTGAACACCCAGCACCCTGAGCACTGAGCACCCTGAGCACTGAGTACTGAGCAATGAGCACTCTGAGCACTGAGCACCCAGCACCCCGAGTACAGAGCACCCAGCACCCCGAGCACTGAGCACCCAGCGCCCCGAGCACTGAGCACCCAGCACCCCGAGCACTGAACACTGAGCACCCTGAGCACTGAGCACCCAGCGCCCCGAGCACTGAGCACCCAGCACCCCGAGTACTGAGCACTGAGCACCCTGAATACTGAGCACCCAGCACCCTGAGCACTGAGCACCCAGCACCCTGAGTACTGAGCACTGAGAACCCAGCACCCCGAGCACTTAGCACCCAGCACCCTGAGTACTGAGCACCAAGCACCCTGATCACTGAGCACGGAGCACCCCGCGGACTGAGCACCCAGCACCCTGAGCACTGAGCACACAGCACCTTGAGTACAGAGCACCGAGCACCCCGAGCACTGAACACCCAGCACCCTGAGTATTGAGCACCCAGCACCCTGAGCACTGAGCACCTAGCACCCTGAGCACTGAGCACGCAGCACCCCGAGCACTGAGCACCCAGCACCCTGAGTAATGAGCACCCAGCACCCTGAGTACTGAGCACCCAGCACCCTGAGTACTGAGCACCCAGCACACTGAGCACTGAGCACCCAGCACCCTGAGTACTGAGCACCCAGCACCCTGAGTACTGAGCAACCAGCACCCTGAGCACTGAGCACCCAGCACCCTGAGCACTGAGCACTGAGCACCCAGCACCCCGAGCACTGAGCACCCAGCACCCCGAGCACTGAGCACCCAGCACCCTGAGCACTGAGCACCCAGCACCCTGAGCACTGATCACCCAGCACCCTGAGTACTGAGCACCCAGCACCCTGAGTACTGAGCACACAGCACCGTGAGAACTGAGCACTCAGCACCCTGAGTACTGAGCACCGAGCACCCCGAGCACTGAGCACCCAGCACCCTGAGCACTGAGCACCCTGAGGACTGAGCACCCAGCACCCTGAGCACTGAGCACCGATCACCCTGAGCACTGAGCACCCAGCACCCCGAGCACTGAGCACCCAGCACCCTGAGCACTGAGCACCCAGCACCCTGAGCACGGAGCACCCCGACCACTGAGCACCCAGCACCCTGAGTACTGAGCCCCCAGCACCCTGAGTACTGAGCACCCAGCACCAAGAGCACGGAGCACCCAGCACCCCGAGAATGAGCACCCAGCACCCTGAGTACTGAGAACCGAGCACCCTGAGTACTGAGCACCCAGCACCCTGAGTACTGAGCCCCCAGCACCCTGAGTACTGAGCACCCAGCACCCCGATCACTGAGCACCCAGCACCCCGAGAATGAGCACACAGCACCCTGAGTACTGAGCACCCAGCACCCTGAGTACTGAGCACTAAGCACCCAGAGCACTGAGCAACCAGCACCCCGAGCACGGAGCACCCAGGACCCTGAGCACTGAGTACTGAGCACCCAGCACCCTGAGTACTGAGCACCTAGCTCCCCGAGCACTGAGCACCCACCACCCTGAGTACTGAGCACCCAGCAACCTGAGCACTGAGCACAAAGCACGCTGAGTACTGAGCACCCTGAGTACTGAGCATCGAGGACCCTGAGCACTGAGCACCCAGCACCCCGAGCACTGAGGACCCAGCACCCCGAGAATGGGCACCCAGCACCCTGAGTACTGAGAACCGAGCACCCTGAGTACTGAGCACCCAGCACCCTGAGTACTGAGCACCCAGCACCAAGAGTACTGAGCAGCAAGCACCCCGAGCACTGAGCACCCAGCACCCTGAGTAATGAGCACCCAGCACCCCGAGTACTGAGCACCCAGCACCGTGAGTACTGAGCACCCACCATCCTGAGTACTGAGCACCCAGCACCCTGAGCACTGAGCACAAAACATGCTGAGTACTGAGCACCCTGACTACTGAGCACCGAGGACCCTGAGCACTGAGCACCCAGCACCCCGAGCACTGAGCACCCAGCACCCCGAGAATGGGCACCCAGCACCCTGAGTACTGAGAACCGAGCACCCTGAGTACTGAGCACCCAGCACGCTGAGCACTGAGCACCCAGCACCCCGAGTACTGAGCACCCAGCACCCCGAGAACTGAGAACCCAGCACCCCGAGAATGAGCACTCAGCTACCTGAGTACTGAGCACCCAGCACCCTGAGTACTGAGCACCCAGCACCCCGAGCACTGAGCACCCTGAATACTGAGCACCCAGCACCCTGAGTACTGTGCACTAAGCACCCAGAGCGCTAAGCACCCAGGACTCCGAGCACTGAGTACTGAGCACCCAGCACCCTGAGTACTGAGCACCGAGCTCCCCGAGCACTGAGCACCCTGAGTACAGAGCACACATCACCCTGAGTACTGAGCTCCCAGCATCCTGTGCACTGAGCACCCAGCACCCTGATTACTGAGCACCCAGCACCCCGAGCACTGAGCACCCAGCACCCTGAGTACTGAGCACCCAGCACCATGAGTACTGAGCAACCCGAGCACTGAGCACCCAGCACCCTGAGTACTGAGCACCCAGCACCAAAAGTACTGAGCACCGAACATCCTGAGCACAGAGCACCGAGCACCCCGAGCACTGAGCACCCAGCACACTGAGTACTGAGCACCCAGCACCAAGAGTACTGAGCAGCAAGCACCCCGAGCACTGAGCACCCAGAACCCTGAGTAATGAGCACACAGCACCCCGAGTACTGAGCACCCAGCACCCTGTGTATTGAGCACTGAGCACCCTGAGTACTAAGCACCCAGCAACCTGAGTACTGAGCACCCAGGACCCTGAGCACTGAGCACCGAGCACCCCGAGCACTGAGCACCCAGCACCCTGAGCACTCAGAACCCAGCACCCCGAGCACTGAGCACCCAGCACCCTGAGCACTGAGCACCCAGCACCCTGAGCACGGAGCACCCCGAGGACTGAGCACCTAGCACCCTGAGTACTGAGCCCCCAGCACCCTGAGTACTGAGCACAGAGCACCCCGAGCACTGAGCACCCAGCACCCCGAGAATGAGCACCCAGCACCCTGAGTACTGAGAACCGAGCAACCTGAGTACTGAGCACAAAGCACCCTGAGTACTGAGCCCCCAGCACCCTGAGTACTGAGCACCCAGCACCCCGAGCACTGAGCACCCAGCACCCCGAGAATGAGCACCCAGCACCCTGAGTACTGAGCACCCAGCACCCTGAGTACTGAGCACCGAGCTCCCCGAGCACTGAGCACCCAGCACACTGAGCACTGAGCACCCAGCACCCTGAGCACTGAGCACCCAGCAACCTGAGTACTGAGCACCCAGCTCGCTGAGTACTGAGCACCCAGCACCCCGAGCACTGAGCACCCAGCACCCTGAGTACTGAGCACTGAGCACCCAGCAACCCGAGCACTGAGCACCCAGCACCCTGTGTACTGAGCACTGAGCACCCTGAGTCCTAAGCACCCAGCACCCTGAGTACTGAGCACCCTGGACCCTGAGCACTGAGCACCGAGCACCCCGAGCACTGAGCACCCAGCACCCTGAGGACTCAGCACCCATCACCCCGATCACTGAGCACCCAGCACCCTGAGCACTGAGCACCCAGCACCCTGAGCACTGAGCACCAAGCACCCAGAGCACTGAGCACCCAGCACCCTGAGCACTGAGCACCCAGCACCCTGAGTACTGAGCAGCGAGCACCCTGAGTACTGAGCACCCAGCACCCTGAGTACTGAGCACCCAGCACCCTGAGTACTGAGCACCGAGCACCCCGAGTACTGAGCACCCAGCACCCTGAGCACTCAGCACCCAGCACCCTGAGTACTGAGCATCCAGCACCCCGAGCCCTGAGCACCCAGCACCCTGAGTACTGAGCACCCTGAGTTCTGAGCACCGATCACCCTGAGCACTGAGCACCCAGCACCCTGAGTATTGAGCACCCAGCACCCTGAGCACTGAGCACCCAGCACCCTGAGCACTGAGCACGCAGCACCCCGAGCACTGAGCACCCAGCACCCTGAGTACTGAGCACCCAGCACCATGAGTACTGAGCAACCCGAGCACTGAGCACCGAGCTCCCCGAGCACTGAGCACCCTGAGTACAGAGCACACATCACCCTGAGTACTGAGCACCCAGCATCCTGTGCACTGAGCACCCAGCACCCTGATTACTGAGCACCCAGCACCCCGAGCACTGAGCACCCAGCACCCTGAGTACTGAGCACCCAGCACCATGAGTACTGAGCAACCCGAGCACTGAGCACCCAGCACCCTGAGTACTGAGCACCCAGCACCAAAAGTACTGAGCACCGAACATCCTGAGCACAGAGCACCGAGCACCCCGAGCACTGAGCACCCAGCACACTGAGTACTGAGCACCCAGCACCAAGAGTACTGAGCAGCAAGCACCCCGCGCACTGAGCACCCAGAACCCTGAGTAATGAGCACCCAGCACCCCGAGTACTGAGCACCCAGCACCCTGTGCACTGAGCACTGAGCACCCTGAGTACTAAGCACCCAGCAACCTGAGTACTGAGCACCCAGGACCCTGAGCACTGAGCACCTAGCACCCCGAGCACTGAGCACCCAGCACCCTGAGCATTCAGCACCCAGCACCCCGAGCACTGAGCACCCAGCACCCTGAGCACTGAGCACCCAGCACCCCGAGAATGAGCACCCAGCACCCTGAGTACTGAGAACCGAGCACCCTGAGTACTGAGCACAAAGCACCCTGAATACTGAGCCCCCAGCACCCTGAGAACTGAGCACCCAGCACCCCGAGCACTGAGCACCCAGCACCCCGAGAATGAGCACCCAGCACCCTGAATACTGAGCACCCAGCACCCTGAGTACTGAGCACCGAGCTCCCCGAGCACTGAGCACCCAGCACCCTGAGCACTGAGCACCCAGCAACCTGAGTACTGAGCACCCAGCTCGCTGAGTACTGAGCACCCAGCACCCCGAGCACTGAGCACCCAGCACCCTGAGTACTGAGCACTGAGCACCCAGCAACCCGAGCACTGAGCACCCAGCACCCTGTGTACTGAGCACTGAGCACCCTGAGTACTAAGCACCCAGCACCCTGAGTACTGAGCACCCTGGACCCTGAGCACTGAGCACAGAGCACCCCGAGCACTGAGCACCCAGCACCCTGAGGACTCAGCACCCATCACCCCGATCACTGAGCACCCAGCACCCTGAGCACTGAGCACCCAGCACCCTGAGCACTGAGCACCAAGCACCCAGAGCACTGAGCACCCAGCACCCTGAGCACTGAGCACCCAGCACCCTGAGTACTGAGCAGCGAGCACCCTGAGTACTGAGCACCCAGCACCCTGAGTACTGAGCACCCAGCACCCTGAGTACTGAGCACCGAGCACCCCGAGTACTGAGCACCCAGCACCCTGAGCACTCAGCACCCAGCACCCTGAGTACTGAGCTCCCAGCACCCCGAGCCCTGAGCACCCAGCACCCTGAGTACTGAGCAACCTGAGTTCTGAGCACCGATCACCCTGAGCACTGAGCACCCAGCACCCTGAGTATTGAGCACCCAGCACCCTGAGCACTGAGCACTCAGGACCCTGAGCACTGAGCACGCAGCACCCCGAGCACTGAGCACCCAGCACCCTGAGTACTGAGCACCCAGCACCCTGAGTACTGAGCACCCAGCACCCTGAATACTGAGCACCCAGCACCCTGAGCACTGAGCACCCAGCACCCTGAGTACTGAGCACCCAGCACCCTGAGTACTGAGCAACCAGCACCCTGAGCACTGAGCACCCAGCACCCTGAGCACTAAGCACTGAGCACCCAGCACCCCGAGCACTGAGCACCCAGCACCCCGAGCACTGAGCACCCAGCACCCTGAGCACTGAGCACCCAGCACCCTGTGCACTGAGCACCCAGCACCCTGAGTACTGAGCACCCAGCACCCTGAGTACTGAGCACCCAGCACCCTGAGTACTGAGCACCCAGCACCCCGAGCACTGAGCACCCAGCACCCTGAGTACTGAGCACTGAGCAACCAGCACCCCGAGCACG
This sequence comes from Microtus oregoni, assembly GCF_018167655.1. Lineage (NCBI taxonomy): Eukaryota > Metazoa > Chordata > Mammalia > Rodentia > Cricetidae > Microtus > Microtus oregoni. Next base: position 8,046,215 of record NW_024543811.1, on the reverse strand, counting down.
GAGCACCCAGGACCCCAAGCACTGAGTACTGAGCACCCAGCACCCTGAGTACTGAGCACCGAGCTCCCCGAGCACTGAGCACCCAGCACACTGAGCACTGAGCACACAGCACCCTGAGCACTGAGCACCCAGCACCCAGAGTACTGAGCACCCAGCACCCCGAGCACTGAGCACCCAGCACCCTGAGTACTGAGCACTGAGCACCCAGCACCCCGAGCACTGAGCACCCAGCACCCTGAGTACTGAGCACTGAGCACCCAGCACCCCGAGCACTGAGCACCCAGCACCCTGTGCACTGAGCACCCAGCACCCTGAGTACTGAGCACCCAGCACCCTGAGTACTGAGCACCCAGCACCGTGAGAACTGAGCACTCAGCACCCTGAGTACTGAGCACCGAGCACCCCGAGCACTGAGCACCCAGCACCCTGAGCACTGAGCACCCTGAGGACTGAGCACCCAGCACCCTGAGCACTGAGCACCGATCACCCTGAGCACTGAGCACCCAGCACCCCGATCACTGAGCACCCTGCACCCTGAGCACTGAGCACCCTGAGGACTGAGCACCCAGCACCCTGAGTACTGAGCACCCAGCACGCTGAGTACTGAGCACCCAGCACCCCGAGCACTGAGCAACCAGCACCGTGAGCACGGAGCACCCCGAGGACTGAGCACCCAGCACCTTGAGTACTGAGCACCGAGCACCTCGAGCACTAAGCACCCAGCACCCTGAGTACTGAGCACCCAGCACCCTGAGCACTGAGCACCCAGCACCCTGAGCACTGAGCACCCAGCACCCCGAGCACTGAGCACCCAGCACCCTGAGTACTGAGCACCCAACACCCAGAGTACTGAGCACCCAGCACCCTGAGCACTGAGCACCCAGCAACCTGAGTACTGAGCACCCAGCACCCTGAGTACTGAACACCCAGCACCCTGAGCACTGAGTACTGAGCACTGAGCACCCTGAGCACTGAGCACCCAGCACCCCGAGTACTGAGCACCCAGCACCCCGAGCACTGAGCACCCAGTGCCCCGAGCACTGAGCACCCAGCACCCCGAGCACTGAGCACTGAGCACCCTGAGCACTGAGCACCCAGCACCCCGAGTACTGAGCACTGAGCACCCTGAGTACTGAGCACCAAGCACCCCGAGTACTGAGCATTGAGCACCCTGAATACTGAGAACCCAGCACCCTGAGCACTGAGCACCCAGCACCCTGAGTACTGAGCACTGAGAACCCAGCACCCCGAGCACTGAGCACCCAGCACCCTGAGCACTGAGCACGCAGCACCCCGAGCACTGAGCACCCAGCACCCTGAGTACTGAGCACCCAGCACCCTGAGTACTGAGCACCCAGCACCCTGAGTACTGAGCACCCAGCACTCTGAGCACTGAGCACCCAGCACCCTGAGTACTGAGCACCCAGCACCCTGAGTACTGAGCAACCAGCACCCTGAGCACTGAGCACCCAGCACCCTGAGCACTGAGCACTGAGCACCCAGCACCCCGAGCACTGAGCACCCAGCACCCCGAGCACTGAGCACCCAGCACACTGAGCACTGAGCACCCAGCACCCTGAGCACTGAGCACCCAGCACCCTGAGTACTGAGCACCCAGCACCGTGAGAACTGAGCACACAGCACCCTGAGTACTGAGCACCGAGCACCCCGAGCACTGATCACCCAGCACCCTGAGCACTGAGCACCCTGAGGACTGAGCACCCAGCACCCTGAGCACTGAGCACCGATCACCCTGAGCACTGAGCACCCAGCACCCCGAGCACTGAGCACCCAGCACCCTGAGTACTGAGCACCCAGCACCCCGAGTACTGAGCACCCAGCACCCTGAGTACTGAGCACCCAGCACCCCGAGCACTGAGCACCCGGCACCCTGATTACTGAGCACCCTGAGTTCTGAGCACTGAGCACCCAGCACCCTGAGGACTGAGCACTAAGCACCCAGAGCACTGAGCACCCAGCACCCCGAGCACGGATCACCCAGGACCCCGAGCACTGAGTACTGAGCACCCAGCACCCTGAGTACTGAGCACCGAGCTCCCCGAGCACTGAGCACCCTGAGTACTGAGCACCCAGCACCCCGATCACTGAGCACCCAGTACCCTGAGCACTGAGCACCCAGCACCCTGAGCACTGAGCACCCAGCACCCTGAGTACTGAGCACCCAGCACGCTGAGTACTGAGCACCCAGCACCCCGAGCACTGAGCACCCAGCACCCTGAGTACTGAGCACTGAGCACCCAGCAAGGCAAGCACTGAGCACCCAGCACCCTGTGTACTGAGCACTGAGCACCCTGAGTACTACGCACCCAGCACCCTGAGTACTGAGCACCCAGGACCCTGAGCACTGAGCACCGAGCACCCCGAGCACTGAGCACCCAGCACCCTGAGCACTCAGCACCCAGCACCCCGAGCACTGAGCACCCAGCACCCTGAGCACTGAGCACCCAGCACCCTGAGCACGGAGCACCCCGAGGACTGAGCACCCAGCACCCTGAGTACGGGGCCCCCAGCACCCTGAGTACTGAGCACCAAGCACCCTGAGCACTGAGCACCCAGCACCCCGAGAATGAGCACCCAGCACCCTGAGTACGGAGAACCGAGCACCCTGAGTACTGAGCACCCAGCACCCTTCGTACTGAGCCACCAGCACCCTGAGTACTGAGTACCCAGCACCCCGAGAATGAGCACCCAGCACCCTGAGTACTGAGCACCCAGCACCCTGAGTACTGAGCACTAAGCACCCAGAGCACTGAGCACCCAGCACCCCGAGCACGGAGCACCCAGGACCCCGAGCACTGAGTACTGAGCATCCAGCACCCTGAGTACTGAGCACCGAGCTCCCCGAACACTGAGCACCCAGCACCCTGAGCACTGACCACCCAGCACCCTGAGTACTGAGCACCCAGACCCCGAGCACTGAGCACCCAGCACCCTGAGTACTGAGCACCCTGAGTACTGAGCACCGATCACCCTGAGCACTGCGCACCCATCACCCTGAGTACTGAGCACCCAGCACCCTGAGCACTGAGCGCCCAGCACCCTGAGCACTGAGCACCCAGCACCCTGAGTACTGTTCACCCAGCACCCTGAGTACTGAGTACCCAGCACCTTGAGCACTGAGCACCCAGCACCCTGAGTACTGAGCACCGAGCACCCTGAGTACTGAGCACCCATCACCCTGAGCACTGAGCACCCAGCACCCTTAGTACTGAGCACCCAGCACCACCCTCAGCACTGAGCACCGAGCACCCCGAGCACTGAGCACCCAGCACCCTGAGCACTGTGCACCCAGCACCCCGAGTACTGAGCACCCAGCACCCCGAGCACTGAGCACCCAGTGCCCCGAGCACTGAGCACCCAGCACCCCGAGCACTGAGCACTGAGCACCCTGAGCACTGAGCACCCAGCACCCCGAGTACTGAGCACTGAGCACCCTGAGTACTGAGCACCAAGCACCCCGAGTACTGAGCACTGAGCACCCTGAATACTGAGAACCCAGCACCCTGAGCACTGAGCACCCAGCACCCTGAGTACTGAGCACTGAGAACCCAGCACCCCGAGCACTGAGCACCCAGCACCCTGAGTACTGAGCACCGAGCACCCTGAGTACTGAGCACCCAGCACCCTGATCACTGAGCACGGAGCACCCCGAGGACTGAGCACCCAGCACCCTGAGGACTGAGCACCCAGCACCTTGAGTACTGAGCACCGAGCACCCCGAGCACTGAGCACCCAGCACCCTGAGTATTGAGCACCCAGCACCCTGAGCACTGAGCACCCAGCACCCTGAGCACTGAGCACGCAGCACCCCGAGCACTGAGCACCCAGCACCCTGAGTACTGAGCACCCAGCACCCTGAGTACTGAGCACCCAGCACCCTGAGTACTGAGCACCCAGCACTCTGAGCACTGAGCACCCAGCACCCTGAGTACTGAGCACCCAGCACCCTGAGTACTGAGCAACCAGCACCCTGAGCACTGAGCACCCAGCACCCTGAGCACTGAGCACTGAGCACCCAGCACCCCGAGCACTGAGCACCCAGCACCCCGAGCACTGAGCACCCAGCACACTGAGCACTGAGCACCCAGCACCCTGAGCACTGAGCACCCAGCACCCTGAGTACTGAGCACCCAGCACCGTGAGAACTGAGCACACAGCACCCTGAGTACTGAGCACCGAGCACCCCGAGCACTGATCACCCAGCACCCTGAGCACTGAGCACCCTGAGGACTGAGCACCCAGCACCCTGAGCACTGAGCACCGATCACCCTGAGCACTGAGCACCCAGCACCCCGAGCACTGAGCACCCAGCACCCTGAGTACTGAGCACCCAGCACCCCGAGTACTGAGCACCCAGCACCCTGAGTACTGAGCACCCAGCACCCCGAGCACTGAGCACCCGGCACCCTGATTACTGAGCACCCTGAGTTCTGAGCACTGAGCACCCAGCACCCTGAGGACTGAGCACTAAGCACCCAGAGCACTGAGCACCCAGCACCCCGAGCACGGATCACCCAGGACCCCGAGCACTGAGTACTGAGCACCCAGCACCCTGAGTACTGAGCACCGAGCTCCCCGAGCACTGAGCACCCTGAGTACTGAGCACCCAGCACCCCGATCACTGAGCACCCAGTACCCTGAGCACTGAGCACCCAGCACCCTGAGCACTGAGCACCCAGCACCCTGAGTACTGAGCACCCAGCACGCTGAGTACTGAGCACCCAGCACCCCGAGCACTGAGCACCCAGCACCCTGAGTACTGAGCACTGAGCACCCAGCAAGGCAAGCACTGAGCACCCAGCACCCTGTGTACTGAGCACTGAGCACCCTGAGTACTAAGCACCCAGCACCCTGAGTACTGAGCACCCAGGACCCTGAGCACTGAGCACCGAGCACCCCGAGCACTGAGCACCCAGCACCCTGAGCACTCAGCACCCAGCAACCCGAGCACTGAGCACCCAGCACCCTGAGCACTGAGCACCCAGCACCCTGAGCACGGAGCACCCCGAGGACTGAGCACCCAGCACCCTGAGTACGGGGCCCCCAGCACCCTGAGTACTGAGCACCAAGCACCCTGAGCACTGAGCACCCAGCACCCCGAGAATGAGCACCCAGCACCCTGAGTACGGAGAACCGAGCACCCTGAGTACTGAGCACCCAGCACCCTTAGTACTGAGCCACCAGCACCCTGAGTACTGAGTACCCAGCACCCCGAGAATGAGCACCCAGCACCCTGAGTACTGAGCACCCAGCACCCTGAGTACTGAGCACTAAGCACCCAGAGCACTGAGCACCCAGCACCCCGAGCACGGAGCACCCAGGACCCCGAGCACTGAGTACTGAGCATCCAGCACCCTGAGTACTGAGCACCGAGCTCCCCGAACACTGAGCACCCAGCACCCTGAGCACTGACCACCCAGCACCCTGAGTACTGAGCACCCAGACCCCGAGCACTGAGTACCCAGCACCCTGAGTACTGAGCACCCTGAGTACTGAGCACCGATCACCCTGAGCACTGCGCACCCATCACCCTGAGTACTGAGCACCCAGCACCCTGAGCACTGAGCGCCCAGCACCCTGAGCACTGAGCACCCAGCACCCTGAGTACTGTTCACCCTGCACCCTGAGTACTGAGTACCCAGCACCTTGAGCACTGAGCACCCAGCACCCTGAGTACTGAGCACCGAGCACCCTGAGTACTGAGCACCCATCACCCTGAGCACTGAGCACCCAGCACCCTTAGTACTGAGCACCCAGCACCACCCTCAGCACTGAGCACCGAGCACCCCGAGCACTGAGCACCCAGCACCCTGAGCACTGTGCACCCAGCACCCCGAGTACTGAGCACCCAGCACCCCGAGTACTGAGCACCGAGCACCCGAGCACTGAGCACCCAGCACCCTGAGTACTGAGCACCCAGCACCCTGAGTACTGAGCACTGAGCACCCCGAGTACTGAGCACCCAGCACACCGAGCAATGAGCACCCAGCAACCTGAGTACTGAGAACAGATCACCCTGAGTACTGAGCACCCAGCAGCCTGAGTACTGAGCCCCAGCACCCTGAGTACTGAGCACCCAGCACCCCGAGAACTGAGCACCCAGCACCCCGAGAATGAGCACCCAGCACCCTGAGTACTGAGAACCGAGCACCCTGAGTACTGAGCACCCAGATCCCTGAGTACTGAGCCCCCAGCACCCTGAGCCCTGAGCACCCAGCACCCCGAGCACTGAGCACCCAGCACCCCGAGAATGAGCACCCAGCACCCTGAGTACTGAGCACCCAGCACCCTGAGTACTGAGCACTAAGCACCCAGAGCACTGAGCACCCAGCACCCCGAGCACGGATCACCCAGGACCCCGAGCACTGAGTACTGAGCACCCAGCACCCTGAGTACTGAGCACCGAGCTCCCCGAGCACTGAGCACCCTGAGAACTGAGCACCCAGCACCCCGATCACTGAGCACCCAGTACCCTGAGCACTAAGCACCCAGCACCCTGAGCACTGAGCACCCAGCACGCTGAGTACTGAGCACCCAGCACCCCGAGCACTGAGCACCCAGCACCCTGAGTACTGAGCACTGAGCACCCTGAGTACTAAGCACCCAGCACCCTGAGTACTGAGCACCCAGGACCCTGAGCACTGAGCACCGAGCACCCCGAGCACTGAGCACCCAGCACCCTGAGCACTCAGCACCCAGCACCCCGAGCACTGAGCACCCAGCACCCTGAGCACTGAGCACCCAGCACCCTGAGCACGGAGCACCCCGAGGACTGAGCACCCAGCACCCTGAGTAAGGGGCCCCCAGCACCCTGAGTACTGAGCACCAAGCACCCTGAGTACTGAGCACCCAGCACCCTGAGTACTGAGCACCCAGCACCCTGAGTACTGAGCACCCAGCACCCTGAGTACGGGGCCCCCAGCACCCTGAGCACTGAGCACCCAGCACCCTGAGTACTGAGCACCCAGCACCCTGAGTACTGAGCACCCAGCACCCTGAGTACTGAGCACCCAGCACTCTGAGCACTGAGCACCCAGCACCCTGAGTACTGAGCACCCAGCACCCTGAGTACTGAGCAACCAGCACCCTGAGCACTGAGCACCCAGCACCCTGAGCACTGAGCACTGAGCACCCAGCACCCCGAGCACTGAGCACCCAGCACCCCGAGCACTGAGCACCCAGCACACTGAGCACTGAGCACCCAGCACCCTGAGCACTGAGCACCCAGCACCCTGAGTACTGAGCACCCAGCACCGTGAGAACTGAGCACACAGCACCCTGAGTACTGAGCACCGAGCACCCCGAGCACTGATCACCCAGCACCCTGAGCACTGAGCACCCTGAGGACTGAGCACCCAGCACCCTGAGCACTGAGCACCGATCACCCTGAGCACTGAGCACCCAGCACCCCGAGCACTGAGCACCCAGCACCCTGAGTACTGAGCACCCAGCACCCCGAGTACTGAGCACCCAGCACCCTGAGTACTGAGCACCCAGCACCCCGAGCACTGAGCACCCGGCACCCTGATTACTGAGCACCCTGAGTTCTGAGCACTGAGCACCCAGCACCCTGAGGACTGAGCACTAAGCACCCAGAGCACTGAGCACCCAGCACCCCGAGCACGGATCACCCAGGACCCCGAGCACTGAGTACTGAGCACCCAGCACCCTGAGTACTGAGCACCGAGCTCCCCGAGCACTGAGCACCCTGAGTACTGAGCACCCAGCACCCCGATCACTGAGCACCCAGTACCCTGAGCACTGAGCACCCAGCACCCTGAGCACTGAGCACCCAGCACCCTGAGTACTGAGCACCCAGCACGCTGAGTACTGAGCACCCAGCACCCCGAGCACTGAGCACCCAGCACCCTGAGTACTGAGCACTGAGCACCCAGCAAGGCAAGCACTGAGCACCCAGCACCCTGTGTACTGAGCACTGAGCACCCTGAGTACTAAGCACCCAGCACCCTGAGTACTGAGCACCCAGGACCCTGAGCACTGAGCACCGAGCACCCCGAGCACTGAGCACCCAGCACCCTGAGCACTCAGCACCCAGCACCCCGAGCACTGAGCACCCAGCACCCTGAGCACTGAGCACCCAGCACCCTGAGCACGGAGCACCCCGAGGACTGAGCACCCAGCACCCTGAGTACGGGGCCCCCAGCACCCTGAGTACTGAGCACCAAGCACCCTGAGCACTGAGCACCCAGCACCCCGAGAATGAGCACCCAGCACCCTGAGTACGGAGAACCGAGCACCCTGAGTACTGAGCACCCAGCACCCTTAGTACTGAGCCACCAGCACCCTGAGTACTGAGTACCCAGCACCCCGAGAATGAGCACCCAGCACCCTGAGTACTGAGCACCCAGCACCCTGAGTACTGAGCACTAAGCACCCAGAGCACTGAGCACCCAGCACCCCGAGCACGGAGCACCCAGGACCCCGAGCACTGAGTACTGAGCATCCAGCACCCTGAGTACTGAGCACCGAGCTCCCCGAACACTGAGCACCCAGCACCCTGAGCACTGACCACCCAGCACCCTGAGTACTGAGCACCCAGACCCCGAGCACTGAGCACCCAGCACCCTGAGTACTGAGCACCCTGAGTACTGAGCACCGATCACCCTGAGCACTGCGCACCCATCACCCTGAGTACTGAGCACCCAGCACCCTGAGCACTGAGCGCCCAGCACCCTGAGCACTGAGCACCCAGCACCCTGAGTACTGTTCACCCAGCACCCTGAGTACTGAGTACCCAGCACCTTGAGCACTGAGCACCCAGCACCCTGAGTACTGAGCACCGAGCACCCTGAGTACTGAGCACCCATCACCCTGAGCACTGAGCACCCAGCACCCTTAGTACTGATCACCCAGCACCACCCTCAGCACTGAGCACCGAGCACCCCGAGCACTGAGCACCCAGCACCCTGAGCACTGTGCACCCAGCACCCCGAGTACTGAGCACCCAGCACCCCGAGTACTGAGCACCGAGCACCCGAGCACTGAGCACCCAGCACCCTGAGTACTGAGCACCCAGCACCCTGAGTACTGAGCACTGAGCACCCCGAGTACTGAGCACCCAGCACACCGAGCAATGAGCACCCAGCAACCTGAGTACTGAGAACAGATCACCCTGAGTACTGAGCACCCAGCAGCCTGAGTACTGAGCCCCAGCACCCTGAGTACTGAGCACCCAGCACCCCGAGAACTGAGCACCCAGCACCCCGAGAATGAGCACCCAGCACCCTGAGTACTGAGAACCGAGCACCCTGAGTACTGAGCACCCAGATCCCTGAGTACTGAGCCCCCAGCACCCTGAGCCCTGAGCACCCAGCACCCCGAGCACTGAGCACCCAGCACCCCGAGAATGAGCACCCAGCACCCTGAGTACTGAGCACCCAGCACCCTGAGTACTGAGCACTAAGCACCCAGAGCACTGAGCACCCAGCACCCCGAGCACGGATCACCCAGGACCCCGAGCACTGAGTACTGAGCACCCAGCACCCTGAGTACTGAGCACCGAGCTCCCCGAGCACTGAGCACCCTGAGTACTGAGCACCCAGCACCCCGATCACTGAGCACCCAGTACCCTGAGCACTAAGCACCCAGCACCCTGAGCACTGAGCACCCAGCACCCTGAGTACTGAGCACCCAGCACCCCGAGCACTGAGCACCCAGCACCCTGAGTACTGAGCACTGAGCACCCTGAGTACTAAGCACCCAGCACCCTGAGTACTGAGCACCCAGGACCCTGAGCACTGAGCACCGAGCACCCCGAGCACTGAGCACCCAGCACCCTGAGCACTCAGCACCCAGCACCCCGAGCACTGAGCACCCAGCACCCTGAGCACTGAGCACCCAGCACCCTGAGCACGGAGCACCCCGAGGACTGAGCACCCAGCACCCTGAGTACGGGGCCCCCAGCACCCTGAGTACTGAGCACCAAGCACCCTGAGCACTGAGCACCCAGCACCCCGAGAATGAGCACCCAGCACCCTGAGTACGGAGAACCGAGCACCCTGAGTACTGAGCACCCAGCACCCTTAGTACTGAGCCACCAGCACCCTGAGTACTGAGTACCCAGCACCCCGAGAATGAGCACCCAGCACCCTGAGTACTGAGCACCCAGCACCCTGAGTACTGAGCACTAAGCACCCAGAGCACTGAGCACCCAGCACCCCGAGCACGGAGCACCCAGGACCCCGAGCACTGGGTACTGAGCATCCAGCACCCTGAGTACTGAGCACCGAGCTCCCCGAACACTGAGCACCCAGCACCCTGAGCACTGACCACCCAGCACCCTGAGTACTGAGCAACCAGACCCCGAGCACTGAGCACCCAGCACCCCTAGCACTGTGCACCCAGCACCCTGAGTACTGAGAACCCAGCATCCTGAGCACTGAGCACCCAGCACCCTTAGTACTGAGCACCCAGCACCAGCCTCAGCACTGAGCACCCAGCACCCCGAGCACTGAGCAACCGGCACCCCGAGTACTGAGCACCATGAGTACTGAGCACTGAGCACCCAGCACCCTGAGTACTGAGCACCCAGCACCCTGAGCACTGAGCACCCAGCACCCTGAGCACTGAACACCCAGCACCCTGAGTACTGAGCACCCAGCACCCGAAACACTGAGCACCGAGCACCCTGAGAACTGAGCACCGAGCACCCTGAGTACTGAGCACCCAGCACCATGAGTACTGAGCCCCGAGCAACCAGAGTACTGAGCAACCTGAGTACTGAGCACCCAGCACCCCGAGAATGAGCACCCAGCACCATGAGTACTGAGCACCGAGCACCCTGAGCACTGAGCACCCAGCACCCTGAGTACTGAGCACCCAGCACACCGAGCATTGAGCACCCAGCACCCTGAGCACTGAGCACCCAGCACCCTGAGTCCTGAGCATCAGGCACGCTGAGCACTTAGCACCCAGCACACTAAGCACTGAGCACCCAGCACCCTGAGCACTGAGCACACAGCACCCTGAGTACTGAGCACCGAGCACCCCGAACACTGAGCACCGTGTACCCCGAGCACTGAGCACCCAGCACCCTGAGTACTGAGCACCCAGCACCCTGAGCACTGAACACCCAGCACCCTGAGCACTGAGCACCCAGCACCCTGAGTACTGAGCACCCAGCACCCCAAACACTGAGCACCGAGCACACTGAGAACTGAGCACCGAGCACCCTGAGTACTGAGCACCCAGCACCATGAGTACTGAGCCCCGAGCAACCAGAGTACTGAGCAACCTGAGTACTGAGCACCCAGCACCCCGAGAATGAGCACCCAGCACCATGAGTACTGAGCACCGAGCACCCTGAGCACTGAGCACCCAGCACCCTGAGTACTGAGCACCAAGCACCCTGAGTACTGAGCACCCAGGACCCTGAGTACTGAGCACCCAGCACCCTGAGTTCTGAGCACCTAGCACCCTGAGCACTGAGCACACTGAGTACTGAGCAACCAGCACCCTGAGCACTGAGCACCCAGCACCCCGAGCACTGAGCACCCAGCACCCCGAGCATTGAGCACTGAGCACCCTGAGCACTGAGGACCCAGCACCCCGAGCACTGAGCACCCAGCACCCTGAGAATTGAGCACCCAGCACACTGAGCACTGAGGACCTAGCACCCCGAGCACTGAGCACAGAGCACGCTGAGTACTGAGCACTGAGCACCCAGCACCCTGAGTACTGAGCACCCAGCACCCTGAGTACTGAGCACCCAGCACCCCGAGCACTGAGCACTGAGCACCCTGAGTACTGAGCACAGAGCACCCTTAGTACTGAGCACCAAGCACCCTGAGTACTGAGCACCCAGCAACCTGAGCACTGAGCACAGAGCACCCCGAGGACTGAGCACCCAGCACCGTGAGCACTGAGCACCCAGCACCTTGAGTACTGAGCACCGAGCACCCCGAGCACTGAGCACCCAGCACCCTGAGTACTGAGCACCCAGCACCCCGAGCACTGAGCACCCAGCACCCTGAGTACTGAGCACCCAGCACCCTGAGTACTGAGCACTGAGCAACCTGAGAACTGAGCACCCAACACACCGAGCACTGAGCATCCAACACCCTGAGTACTGAGCACCCAGCACCCTGAGTACTGAGCACTCAGCACCCTGAGTACTGAGCTCCGAGCACCCCGAGCACTGGGAACCCAGCACCCTGAGCACTGAGCACCCTGAGGACTGAGCACCCAGCACCCTGAGTACTGAGCACCCAGCACCCTGAGTACTGAGCACCCAGCACCCTGAGTACAGAGCAACGATCACCCTGAGCCCTGAGCACCCAGCACCCCGAGCACTGAGCACCCAGCACCCTGAGTACTGAGCACCCTGAGTGCTGAGCACCCAGCACCCTGATTACTGAGCACCCAGCACCCTGAGCACTGAGCACCCAGCACACTGAGTACTTAGCACCAAGCACCTGAGCACTGAGCACCCAGCACCCCGAGCACTGAGCACCCAGCACCCCGAGCACTGAGCACCCAGCACCCCGAGTACTGAGCACCCAGCACCCCGAGCACTGAGCACCCAGCACCCTGAGCACTGAGCACCCAGCACCCCAAGCACTGAGCACCCAGCACCCTGAGTACTGAGTACTGAGCACCCTGAGTACTGAGCACCCAGCACCCTGAGCACTGAGCACCCAGCACCCTGAGTACTGAGCACCGAGCACCCCGAGCACTGAGCACCCAGCACCCTGAGTACTGAGCACCCAGCACCAAAAGTACTGAGCACCGAGCATCCTGAGCACTGAGCACCGAGCACCCCGAACCCTGAGCACCCAGCACCCTGAGTACTGAGCACCCAGCACCAAGAGTACTGAGCAGCAAGCACCCCGAGCACTGAGCACCCAGCACCCTGAGTAATGAGCACCCAGCACCCCTAGGAATGAGCACCCAGCACCCTGAGCACTGAGCACCCAGCACCTTGAGTACTGAGCAGCGAGCACCCCGAGCACTGAGCACCCAGCACCCTGAATACTGAGCACCCAGCACCCTGAGCACTGAGCACACAGCACCCTGAGCACTGAGCACCCAGCACCCCGAGCACTGAGCACCCAGCACCCTGAGTACTGAGCACCCAACACCCAGAGTACTGAGCACCCAGCACCCTGAGCACTGAGCACCCAGCACCCTGAGTACTAAGCACCCAGCACCCTGAGTACTGAGCACGCAGCACCCTGAGCACTGAGCACTAAGCACACATCACCCTGAGCACTGAGCACTGAGCACCCAGCACCCCGAGCACTGAGCACCCAGCACCCTGAGCACTGAGCACCCAGCAACCTGAGCACTGAGCACCCAGCCCCCTGAGTACTGAGCACCCAGCACCATGAGTACTGACCACCCAGCACCCTGAGTACTGAGCACTCAGCACCCTGAGTACTGAGCACCGAGCATCCCGAGCACTGAGCACCCAGCACCCTGAGCACTGAGCACCCTGAGGACTGAGCACCCAGCACCCTGAGCACTGAGCACCCAGCACCCTGAGTACTGAGCACCGATCACCCTGAGCACTGAGCACCCAGGACCCCGAGCACTGAGCACCCAGCACCCTGAGTACAGAGCACCCAGCACCCCGAGTACTGAGCACCCAGCACCCCGAGCACTGAGCACCCATCACCCTGAGTACTGAGCACCCTGAGTACTGAGCACCGATCACCCTGAGCACTGCGCACCCATCACCCTGAGTACTGAGCACCCAGCACCCTGAGCACTGAGCACCCAGCACCCTGAGCACTGAGCACCCAGCACCCTGAGTACTGTTCACCCAGCACCCTGAGTTCTGAGTACCCAGCACCCTGAGCACTGAGCACCCAGCACCCTGAGTACTGAGCACCGAGCACCCTGAGTACTGAGCACCTATCACCCTGAGCACTGAGCACCCAGCACCCTTAGTACTGAGCACCCAGCACCACCCTCAGCACTGAGCACCCAGCACCCCGAGCACTGAGCACCCAGCACCCTGAGCACTGTGCACCCAGCACCCCGAGTACTGAGCACCCAGCACCCCGAGTACTGAGCACCGAGCACCCGAGCACTGAGCACCCAGCACCCTGAGTACTGAGCACCCAGCACCCTGAGTACTGAGCACTGAGCACCCCGAGTACTGAGCACCCAGCACCCTGAGCAATGAGCACCCAGCAACCTGAGTACTGAGAACAGATCACCCTGAGTACTGAGCACCCAGCACCCTGAGTACTGAGCCCCAGCACCCTGAGTACTGAGCACCCAGCACCCCGAGAACTGAGCACCCAGCACCCCGAGAATGAGCACCCAGCACCCTGAGTACTGAGAACCGAGCACCCTGAGTACTGAGCACCCAGAACCCTGAGTACTGAGCCCCCAGCACCCTGAGCCCTGAGCACCCAGCACCCCGAGCACTGAGCACCCAGCACCCCGAGAATGAGCACCCAGCACCCTGAGTAATGAGCACCCAGCACCCTGAGTACTGAGCACTAAGCACCCAGAGCACTGAGCACCCAGCACCCCGAGCACGGATCACCCAGGACCCCGAGCACTGAGTACTGAGCACCCAGCACCCTGAGTACTGAGCACCGAGCTCCCCGAGCACTGAGCACCCTGAGTACTGAGCACCCAGCACCCCGATCACTGAGTACCCAGTACCCTGAGCACTGAGCACCCAGCACCCTGAGCACTGAGCACCCAGCACCCTGAGTACTGAGCACCCAGCACGCTGAGTACTGAGCACCCAGCACCCCGAGCACTGAACACCCAGCACCCTGAGTACTGAGCACTGAGCACCCAGCAAGGCAAGCACTGAGCACCCAGCACGCTGTGTACTGAGCACTGAGCACCCTGAGTACTAAGCACCCAGCACCCTGAGTACTGAGCACCCAGGACACTGAGCACTGAGCACCGAGCACCCCGAGCACTGAGCACCCAGCACCCTGAGCACTCAGCACCCAGCACCCCGAGCACTGAGCACCCAGCACCCTGAGCACTGAGCACCCAGCACCCTGAGCACGGAGCACCCCGAGGACTGAGCACCCAGCACCCCGAGCACTGAGCACCCAGCACCCTGAGCACTGAGCACCCAGCACCCCAAGCACTGAGCACCCAGCACCCTGAGTACTGAGTACTGAGCACCCTGAGTACTGAGCACCCAGCACCCTGAGCACTGAGCACCCAGCACCCTGAGTACTGAGCACCGAGCACCCCGAGCACTGAGCACCCAGCACCCTGAGTACTGAGCACCCAGCACCAAAAGTACTGAGCACCGAGCATCCTGAGCACTGAGCACCGAGCACCCCGAACCCTGAGCACCCAGCACCCTGAGTACTGAGCACCCAGCACCAAGAGTACTGAGCAGCAAGCACCCCGAGCACTGAGCACCCAGCACCCTGAGTAATGAGTACCCAGCACCCCTAGGAATGAGCACCCAGCACCCTGAGCACTGAGCACCCAGCACCTTGAGTACTGAGCAGCGAGCACCCCGAGCACTGAGCACCCAGCACCCTGAATACTGAGCACCCAGCACCCTGAGCACTGAGCACACAGCACCCCGAGCACTGAGCACCCAGCACCCCGAGCACTGAGCACCCAGCACCCTGAGTACTGAGCGCCCAACACCCAGAGTACTGAGCACCCAGCACCCTGAGCACTGAGCACCCAGCACCCTGAGTACTAAGCACCCAGCACCCTGAGTACTGAGCACGCAGCACCCTGAGCACTGAGCACTAAGCACACAACACCCTGAGCACTGAGCACTGAGCACCCAGCACCCCGAGCACTGAGCACCCAGCACCCCGAGCACTGAGCACCCAGCACCCTGAGCACTGAGCACCCAGCAACCTGAGCACTGAGCACCCAGCCCCCTGAGTACTGAGCACCCAGCACCATGAGTACTGAGCACCCAGCACCCTGAGTACTGAGCACTCAGCACCCTGAGTACTGAGCACCGAGCACCCCGAGCACTGAGCACCCAGCACCCTGAGCACTGAGCACCCTGAGGACTGAGCACCCAGCACCCTGAGCACTGAGCACCCAGCACCCTGAGTACTGAGCACCGATCACCCTGAGCACTGAGCACCCAGGACCCCGAGCACTGAGCACCCAGCACCCTGAGTACAGAGCACCCAGCACCCCGAGTACTGAGCACCCAGCACCCCGAGCACTGAGCACCCATCACCCTGAGTACTGAGCACCCTGAGTACTGAGCACCGATCACCCTGAGCACTGCGCACCCATCACCCTGAGTACTGAGCACCCAGCACCCTGAGCACTGAGCACCCAGCACCCTGAGCACTGAGCACCCAGCACCCTGAGTACTGTTCACCCAGCACCCTGAGTTCTGAGTACCCAGCACCCTGAGCACTGAGCACCCAGCACCCTGAGTACTGAGCACCGAGCACCCTGAGTACTGAGCACCTATCACCCTGAGCACTGAGCACCCAGCACCCTTAGTACTGAGCACCCAGCACCACCCTCAGCACTGAGCACCCAGCACCCCGAGCACTGAGCACCCAGCACCCTGAGCACTGTGCACCCAGCACCCCGAGTACTGAGCACCCAGCACCCCGAGTACTGAGCACCGAGCACCCGAGCACTGAGCACCCAGCACCCTGAGTACTGAGCACCCAGCACCCTGAGTACTGAGCACTGAGCACCCCGAGTACTGAGCACCCAGCACCCCGAGCAATGAGCACCCAGCAACCTGAGTACTGAGAACAGATCATCCTGAGTACTGAGCACCCAGCACCCTGAGTACTGAGCCCCAGCACCCTGAGTACTGAGCACCCAGCACCCTGAGCACTGAGCACCCAGCACCTTGAGTACTGAGCAGCGAGCACCCCGAGCACTGAGCACCCAGCACCCTGAATACTGAGCACCCAGCACCCTGAGCACTGAGCACACAGCACCCCGAGCACTGAGCACCCAGCACCCCGAGCACTGAGCACCCAGCACCCTGAGTACTGAGCGCCCAACACCCAGAGTACTGAGCACCCAGCACCCTGAGCACTGAGCACCCAGCACCCTGAGCACGGAGCACCCCGAGGACTGAGCACCCAGCACCCCGAGCACTGAGCACCCAGCACCCTGAGCACTGAGCACCCAGCACCCCAAGCACTGAGCACCCAGCACCCTGAGTACTGAGTACTGAGCACCCTGAGTACTGAGCACCCAGCACCCTGAGCACTGAGCACCCAGCACCCTGAGTACTGAGCACCGAGCACCCCGAGCACTGAGCACCCAGCACCCTGAGTACTGAGCACCCAGCACCAAAAGTACTGAGCACCGAGCATCCTGAGCACTGAGCACCGAGCACCCCGAACCCTGAGCACCCAGCACCCTGAGTACTGAGCACCCAGCACCAAGAGTACTGAGCAGCAAGCACCCCGAGCACTGAGCACCCAGCACCCTGAGTAATGAGTACCCAGCACCCCTAGGAATGAGCACCCAGCACCCTGAGCACTGAGCACCCAGCACCTTGAGTACTGAGCAGCGAGCACCCCGAGCACTGAGCACCCAGCACCCTGAATACTGAGCACCCAGCACCCTGAGCACTGAGCACACAGCACCCCGAGCACTGAGCACCCAGCACCCCGAGCACTGAGCACCCAGCACCCTGAGTACTGAGCGCCCAACACCCAGAGTACTGAGCACCCAGCACCCTGAGCACTGAGCACCCAGCACCCTGAGTACTAAGCACCCAGCACCCTGAGTACTGAGCACGCAGCACCCTGAGCACTGAGCACTAAGCACACAACACCCTGAGCACTGAGCACTGAGCACCCAGCACCCCGAGCACTGAGCACCCAGCACCCCGAGCACTGAGCACCCAGCACCCTGAGCACTGAGCACCCAGCAACCTGAGCACTGAGCACCCAGCCCCCTGAGTACTGAGCACCCAGCACCATGAGTACTGAGCACCCAGCACCCTGAGTACTGAGCACTCAGCACCCTGAGTACTGAGCACCGAGCACCCCGAGCACTGAGCACCCAGCACCCTGAGCACTGAGCACCCTGAGGACTGAGCACCCAGCACCCTGAGCACTGAGCACCCAGCACCCTGAGTACTGAGCACCGATCACCCTGAGCACTGAGCACCCAGGACCCCGAGCACTGAGCACCCAGCACCCTGAGTACAGAGCACCCAGCACCCCGAGTACTGAGCACCCAGCACCCCGAGCACTGAGCACCCATCACCCTGAGTACTGAGCACCCTGAGTACTGAGCACCGATCACCCTGAGCACTGCGCACCCATCACCCTGAGTACTGAGCACCCAGCACCCTGAGCACTGAGCACCCAGCACCCTGAGCACTGAGCACCCAGCACCCTGAGTACTGTTCACCCAGCACCCTGAGTTCTGAGTACCCAGCACCCTGAGCACTGAGCACCCAGCACCCTGAGTACTGAGCACCGAGCACCCTGAGTACTGAGCACCTATCACCCTGAGCACTGAGCACCCAGCACCCTTAGTACTGAGCACCCAGCACCACCCTCAGCACTGAGCACCCAGCACCCCGAGCACTGAGCACCCAGCACCCTGAGCACTGTGCACCCAGCACCCCGAGTACTGAGCACCCAGCACCCCGAGTACTGAGCACCGAGCACCCGAGCACTGAGCACCCAGCACCCTGAGTACTGAGCACCCAGCACCCTGAGTACTGAGCACTGAGCACCCCGAGTACTGAGCACCCAGCACCCCGAGCAATGAGCACCCAGCAACCTGAGTACTGAGAACAGATCATCCTGAGTACTGAGCACCCAGCACCCTGAGTACTGAGCCCCAGCACCCTGAGTACTGAGCACCCAGCACCCCGAGAACTGAGCACCCAGCACCCCGAGAATGAGCACCCAGCACCCTGAGTACTGAGAACCGAGCACCCTGAGTACTGAGCACCCAGAACCCTGAGTACTGAGCCCCCAGCACCCTGAGCCCTGAGCACCCAGCACCCCGAGCACTGAGCACCCAGCACCCCGAGAATGAGCACCCAGCACCCTGAGTAATGAGCACCCAGCACCCTGAGTACTGAGCACTAAGCACCCAGAGCACTGAGCACCCAGCACCCCGAGCACGGATCACCCAGGACCCCGAGCACTGAGTACTGAGCACCCAGCACCCTGAGTACTGAGCACCGAGCTCCCCGAGCACTGAGCACCCTGAGTACTGAGCACCCAGCACCCCGATCACTGAGTACCCAGTACCCTGAGCACTGAGCACCCAGCACCCTGAGCACTGAGCACCCAGCACCCTGAGTACTGAGCACCCAGCACGCTGAGTACTGAGCACCCAGCACCCCGAGCACTGAGCACCCAGCACCCTGAGTACTGAGCACTGAGCACCCAGCAAGGCAAGCACTTTGCACCCAGCACGCTGTGTACTGAGCACTGAGCACCCTGAGTACTAAGCACCCAGCACCCTGAGTACTGAGCACCCAGGACACTGAGCACTGAGCACCGAGCACCCCGAGCACTGAGCACCCAGCACCCTGAGCACTCAGCACCCAGCACCCCGAGCACTGAGCACCCAGCACCCTGAGCACTGAGCACCCAGCACCCTGAGCACGGAGCACCCCGAGGACTGAGCACCCAGCACCCTGAGTACGGGGCCCCCAGCACCCTGAGTACTGAGCACCAAGCACCCTGAGCACTGAGCACCCAGCACCCCGAGAATGAGCACCCAGCACCCTGAGTACGGAGAACCGAGCACCCTGAGTACTGAGCACCCAGCACCCTGAGTACAGAGCAACGATCACCCTGAGCCCTGAGCACCCAGCACCCCGAGCACTGAGCACCCAGCACCCTGAGTACTGAGCACCCTGAGTGCTGAGCACCCAGCACCCTGTTTACTGAGCACCCAGCACCCTGAGCACTGAGCACCCAGCACCCTGAGTACTTAGCACCCAGCACCTGAGCACTGAGCACCCAGCACCCCGAGCACTGAGCACCCAGCACCCCGAGCACTGAGCACCGAGCACCCCGAGTACTGAGCACCCAGCACCCCGAGCACTGAGCACCCAGCACCCCGAGCACTGAGCACCCAGCACCCTGAGCACTGAGCACCCAGCACCCCAAGCACTGAGCACCCAGCACCCTGAGTACTGAGTACTGAGCACCCTGAGTACTGAGCACCCAGCACCCTGAGCACTGAGCACCCAGCACCCTGAGTACTGAGCACCGAGCACCCCGAGCACTGAGCACCCAGCATCCTGAGTACTGAGCACCCAGCACCAAAAGTCCTGAGCACCGAGCATCCTGAGCACTGAGCACCGAGCACCCCGAACCCTGAGCACCCAGCACCCTGAGTACTGAGCACCCAGCACCAAGAGTACTGAGCAGCAAGCACCCCGAGCACTGAGCACCCAGCACCCTGAGTAATGAGCACCCAGCACCCCGAGTACTGAGCACCCAGCACCGTGAGTACTGAGCACCCACCACCCTGAGTACTGAGCACCCAGCACCCTGAGCACTGAGCACAAAGCACTCTGAGTACTGAGCACCCTGAGTACTGAGCACCGAGGACCCTGAGCACTGAGCACCCAGCACCCCGAGCACTGAGCACCCAGCACCCCGAGCACTGAGCACCCAGCACCCCGAGAATGAGCACCCAGCACCCTGAGTACTGAGCACCCAGCACCCTGAGTACTGAGCACCCAGCACTCTGAGCGCTGAGCACTGAGCACCCTGAGCACTGAGTAATGAGCACTGAGCACCCTGAGCACTGAGCACCCAGCACACCGAGTACTGAACACCCAGCACCCTGAGTACTGAACACCCAGCACCCTGAGCACTGAGTACTGAGCACTTAGCACCCTGAGCACTGAGCACCCAGCACCCTGAGTACAGAGCACCCAGCACCCTGAGTACTGAACACCCAGCACCCTGAGTACTGAGCACCCAGCACCCCGAGCACTGAGCACCCAGCACCCCGAGCACTGAGCACCCAGCACCCTGAGTACTGAGCACCCAGCACCCTGAGTACTGAGCACCCAGCACCCTGAGCACTGAGCACCCAGCACCCTGAGTACTGAGCACCCAGCACCCTGAGTACTGAGCAACCAGCACCCTGAGCACTGAGCACTGAGCACCCAGCACCCTGAGCACTGAGCACTGAGCACCCAGCACCCCGAGTACTGAGCACCCAGCACCCCGAGCACTGAGCACCCAGCACCCTGAGCACTGAGCACCCAGCACCCTGAGCACTGAGCACCCAGCACCCTGAGTACTGAGCACCCAGCACCCTGAGTACTGAGCACTCAGCACCCTGAGTACTGAGCACAGAGCACCCCGAGCACTGAGCACCCAGCACCTTGAGCACTGAGCACCCTGAGGACTGAGCACCCAGCACCGTGAGCACTGAGCACCGATCACCCTGAGCACTGAGCACCCAGCACCCCGAGCACTGAGCACCCAGCACCCTGAGTACTGAGCACCCAGCACCCTGAGTACTGAGCACCCAGCACCCTGAGTACTGAGCACCCAGCACCCCGAGCACTGAGCACCCAGCACCCTGAGTACAGAACACCCTGAGTACTGAGCACTGAGCACCGAGCACCCTGAGTACTGAGCACCCTGAGGACTGAGCACCCAGCACCCTGAGCACTGAGCAACCAGCACCCTGAGTACTGAGCACTGATCACCCTGAGCACTGAGCACACAGCACCCCCAGCACTGAGCACCCAGCACCCTGAGTACTGAGCACCCAGCACCCTGAGCACTAAGCACACAGCACCCTGAGTACTGAGCACTGATCACCCTGAGCAATGAGCACCCAGCACCCTGAGTACTGAGCACCCAGCACCCTGAGTACTGAGCACCCTGAGGACTGAGCACCCAGCACCCTGAGCACTGAGCACCCAGCACCCTGAGTAATGAGCACTGATCACCCTGAGCACTGAGCACCCAGCACCCTGAGTACTGAGCACCCAGCACCCTTTATACTGAGCAACCTGAGGACTGAGCACCCAGCACCCTGAGCACTGAGCACCCAGCACCCTGAGTACTGAGCACTGATCACCCTGAGCACTGAGCACGGAGCACCCCTAGGACTGAGCACCCAGCACCCTGAGCACTGAGCACCCAGCACCTTGAGTACTGAGCAGCGAGCACCCCGAGCACTGAGCACCCAGCACCCTGAATACTGAGCACCCAGCACCCTGAGCACTGAGCACACAGCACCCCGAGCACTGAGCACCCAGCACCCCGAGCACTGAGCACCCAGCACCCTGAGTACTGAGCACCCAACACCCAGAGTACTGAGCACCCAGCACCCTGAGCACTGAGCACCCAGCACCCTGAGTACTAAGCACCCAGCACCCTGAGTACTGAGCACGCAGCACCCTAAGCACTGAGCACTAAGCACACAACACCCTGAGCACTGAGCACTGAGCACCCAGCACCCCGAGCACTGAGCACCCAGCACCCCGAGCACTGAGCACCCAGCACCCTGAGCACTGAGCACCCAGCACCCTGAGCACTGAGCACCCAGCCCCCTGAGTACTGAGCACCCAGCACCATGAGTACTGAGCACCCAGCACCCTGAGTACTGAGCACTCAGCACCCTGAGTACTGAGCACCGAGCACCCCGAGCACTGAGCACCCAGCACCCTGAGCACTGAGCACCCTGAGGACTGAGCACCCAGCACCCTGAGCACTGAGCACCCAGCACCCTGAGTACTGAGCACCGATCACCCTGAGCACTGAGCACCCAGGACCCCGAGCACTGAGCACCCAGCACCCTGAGTACAGAGCACCCAGCACCCCGAGTACTGAGCACCCAGCACCCCGAGCACTGAGCACCCATCACCCTGAGTACTGAGCACCCTGAGTACTGAGCACCGATCACCCTGAGCACTGCGCACCCATCACCCTGAGTACTGAGCACCCAGCACCCTGAGCACTGAGCACCCAGCACCCTGAGTACTGTTCACCCAGCACCCTGAGTACTGAGTACCCAGCACCCTGAGCACTGAGCACCCAGCACACTGAGTACTGAGCACCGAGCACCCTGAGTACTGAGCACCTATCACCTTGAGCACTGAGCACCCAGTACCCTTAGTACTGAGCACCCAGCACCACCCTCAGCACTGAGCACCCAGCACCCCGAGCACTGAGCACCCAGCACCCTGAGCACTGTGCACCCAGCACCCCGAGTACTGAGCACCCAGCACCCCGAGTACTGAGCACCGAGCACCCGAGCACTGAGCACCCAGCACCCTGAGTACTGAGCACCCAGCACCCTGAGTACTGAGCACTGAGCACCCCGAGTACTGAGCACCCAGCACCCCGAGCAATGAGCACCCAGCAACCTGAGTACTGAGAACAGATCACCCTGAGTACTGAGCACCCAGCACCCTGAGTACTGAGCCCCAGCACCCTGAGTACTGAGCACCCAGCACCCCGAGAACTGAGCACCCAGCACCCCGAGAATGAGCACCCAGCACCCTGAGTACTGAGAACCGAGCACCCTGAGTACTGAGCACCCAGAACCCTGAGTACTGAGCCCCCAGCACCCTGAGCCCTGAGCACCCAGCACCCCGAGCACTGAGCACCCAGCACCCCGAGAATGAGCACCCAGCACCCTGAGTAATGAGCACCCAGCACCCTGAGTACTGAGCACTAAGCACCCAGAGCACTGAGCACCCAGCACCCCGAGCATGGATCACCCAGGACCCCGAGCACTGAGTACTGAGCACCCAGCACCCTGAGTACTGAGCACCGAGCTCCCCGAGCACTGAGCACCCTGAGTACTGAGCACCCAGCACCCCGATCACTGAGTACCCAGTACCCTGAGCACTGAGCACCCAGCACCCTCAGCACCGAGCACCCAGCACCCTGAGCACTGAGCACCCAGCACCCCGAGAATGAGCACCCAGCACCCTGAGTAGGGAGAACCGAGCACCCTGAGTACTGAGCACCCAGCACCCTTAGTACTGAGCCACCAGCACCCTGAGTACTGAGTACCCAGCACCCCGAGAATGAGCACCCAGCACCCTGAGTACTGAGCACCCAGCACCCTGAGTACTGAGCACTAAGCACCCAGAGCACTGAGCACCCAGCACCCCGAGCACGGAGCACCCAGGACCCCGAGCACTGAGTACTGAGCATCCAGCACCCTGAGTACTGAGCACCGAGCTCCCCGAACACTGAGCACCCAGCACCCTGAGCACTGACCACCCAGCACCCTGAGTACTGAGCACCCAGACCCCGAGCACTGAGCACCCAGCACCCCTAGCACTGTGCACCCAGCACCCTGAGTACTGAGAACCCAGCATCCTGAGCACTGAGCACCCAGCACCCTTAGTACTGAGCACCCAGCACCACCCTCAGCACTGAGCACCCAGCACCCCGAGCACTGAGCACCCGGAACCCCGAGTACTGAGCACCCTGAGTACTGAGCACTGAGCACCCAGCACCCTGAGCACTGACCACCCAGCAGCCTGAGCACTGAGCACCCAGCATCTTGAGCACTGAGTACTGAGCACCCAGCACCCTGAGCACTGAGCACAAAGCACTCTGAGTACTGAGCACCCTGAGTACTGAGCACCGAGGACCCTGAGCACTGAGCACCCAGCACCCCGAGCACTGAGCACCCAGCACCCCGAGAATGGGCACCCTGCACCCTGAGTACTGAGAACCGTGCACCCTGAGTACTGAGCACGCAGCACGCTGAGCACTGAGCACCCAGCACCCCGAGTACTGAGCACCCAGCACCCCGAGCACTGAGCACCCAGCACCCCGAGAATGAGCACCCAGCACCCTGAGTACTGAGCACCCAGCACCCTGAGTACTGAGCACCCAGCACTCTGAGCGCTGAGCACTGAGCACCCTGAGCACTGAGTAATGAGCACTGAGCACCCTGAGCACTGAGCACAGAGCACACCGAGTACTGAACACCCAGCACCCTGAGTACTGAACACCCAGCACCCTGAGCACTGAGTACTGAGCACTTAGCACCCTGAGCACTGAGCACCCAGCACCCTGAGTACAGAGCACCCAGCACCCTGAGTACTGAACACCCAGCACCCTGAGTACTGAGCACCCAGCACCCCGAGCACTGAGCACCCAGCACCCCGAGCACTGAGCACCCAGCACCCTGAGTACTGAGCACCCAGCACCCTGAGTACTGAGCACCCAGCACCCTGAGCACTGAGCACCCAGCACCCTGAGTACTGAGCACCCAGCACCCTGAGTACTGAGCAACCAGCACCCTGAGCACTGAGCACTGAGCACCCAGCACCCTGAGCACTGAGCACTGAGCACCCAGCACCCCGAGTACTGAGCACCCAGCACCCCGAGCACTGAGCACCCAGCACCCTGAGCACTGAGCACCCAGCACCCTGAGCACTGAGCACCCAGCACCCTGAGTACTGAGCACCCAGCACCCTGAGTACTGAGCACTCAGCACCCTGAGTACTGAGCACAGAGCACCCCGAGCACTGAGCACCCAGCACCTTGAGCACTGAGCACCCTGAGGACTGAGCACCCAGCACCGTGAGCACTGAGCACCGATCACCCTGAGCACTGAGCACCCAGCACCCCGAGCACTGAGCACCCAGCACCCTGAGTACTGAGCACCCAGCACCCTGAGTACTGAGCACCCAGCACCCTGAGTACTGAGCACCCAGCACCCCGAGCACTGAGCACCCAGCACCCTGAGTACAGAACACCCTGAGTACTGAGCACTGAGCACCGAGCACCCTGAGTACTGAGCACCCTGAGGACTGAGCACCCAGCACCCTGAGCACTGAGCAACCAGCACCCTGAGTACTGAGCACTGATCACCCTGAGCACTGAGCACACAGCACCCCCAGCACTGAGCACCCAGCACCCTGAGTACTGAGCACCCAGCACCCTGAGCACTAAGCACCCAGCACCCTGAGTACTGAGCACTGATCACCCTGAGCAATGAGCACCCAGCACCCTGAGTACTGAGCACCCAGCACCCTGAGTACTGAGCACCCTGAGGACTGAGCACCCAGCACCCTGAGCACTGAGCACCCAGCACCCTGAGTAATGAGCACTGATCACCCTGAGCACTGAGCACCCAGCACCCTGAGTACTGAGCACCCAGCACCCTTTATACTGAGCAACCTGAGGACTGAGCACCCAGCACCCTGAGCACTGAGCACCCAGCACCCTGAGTACTGAGCACTGATCACCCTGAGCACTGAGCACGGAGCACCCCTAGGACTGAGCACCCAGCACCCTGAGCACTGAGCACCCAGCACCTTGAGTACTGAGCAGCGAGCACCCCGAGCACTGAGCACCCAGCACCCTGAATACTGAGCACCCAGCACCCTGAGCACTGAGCACACAGCACCCCGAGCACTGAGCACCCAGCACCCCGAGCACTGAGCACCCAGCACCCTGAGTACTGAGCACCCAACACCCAGAGTACTGAGCACCCAGCACCCTGAGCACTGAGCACCCAGCACCCTGAGTACTAAGCACCCAGCACCCTGAGTACTGAGCACGCAGCACCCTAAGCACTGAGCACTAAGCACACAGCACCCTGAGCACTGAGCACTGAGCACCCAGCACCCCGAGCACTGAGCACCCAGCACCCCGAGCACTGAGCACCCAGCACCCTGAGCACTGAGCACCCAGCACCCTGAGCACTGAGCACCCAGCCCCCTGAGTACTGAGCACCCAGCACCATGAGTACTGAGCACCCAGCACCCTGAGTACTGAGCACCCAGCACCCTGAGTACTGAGCACCGAGCACCCCGAGCACTGAGCACCCAGCACCCTGAGCACTGAGCACCCTGAGGACTGAGCACCCAGCACCCTGAGCACTGAGCACCCAGCACCCTGAGTACTGAGCACCGATCACCCTGAGCACTGAGCACCCAGGACCCCGAGCACTGAGCACCCAGCACCCTGAGTACAGAGCACCCAGCACCCCGAGTACTGAGCACCCAGCACCCCGAGCACTGAGCACCCATCACCCTGAGTACTGAGCACCCTGAGTACTGAGCACCGATCACCCTGAGCACTGCGCACCCATCACCCTGAGTACTGAGCACCCAGCACCCTGAGCACTGAGCACCCAGCACCCTGAGTACTGTTCACCCAGCACCCTGAGTACTGAGTACCCAGCACCCTGAGCACTGAGCACCCAGCACACTGAGTACTGAGCACCGAGCACCCTGAGTACTGAGCACCTATCACCTTGAGCACTGAGCACCCAGCACCCTTAGTACTGAGCACCCAGCACCACCCTCAGCACTGAGCACCCAGCACCCCGAGCACTGAGCACCCAGCACCCTGAGCACTGTGCACCCAGCACCCCGAGTACTGAGCACCCAGCACCCCGAGTACTGAGCACCGAGCACCCGAGCACTGAGCACCCAGCACCCTGAGTACTGAGCACCCAGCACCCTGAGTACTGAGCACTGAGCACCCCGAGTACTGAGCACCCAGCACCCCGAGCAATGAACACCCAGCAACCTGAGTACTGAGAACAGATCACCCTGAGTACTGAGCACCCAGCACCCTGAGTACTGAGCCCCAGCACCCTGAGTACTGAGCACCCAGCACCCCGAGAACTGAGCACCCAGCACCCCGAGAATGAGCACCCAGCACCCTGAGTACTGAGAACCGAGCACCCTGAGTACTGAGCACCCAGAACCCTGAGTACTGAGCCCCCAGCACCCTGAGCCCTGAGCACCCAGCACCCCGAGCACTGAGCACCCAGCACCCCGAGAATGAGCACCCAGCACCCTGAGTAATGAGCACCCAGCACCCTGAGTACTGAGCACTAAGCACCCAGAGCACTGAGCACCCAGCACCCCGAGCACGGATCACCCAGGACCCCGAGCACTGAGTACTGAGCACCCAGCACCCTGAGTACTGAGCACCGAGCTCCCCGAGCACTGAGCACCCTGAGTACTGAGCACCCAGCACCCCGATCACTGAGTACCCAGTACCCTGAGCACTGAGCACCCAGCACCCTGAGCACTGAGCACCCAGCACCCTGAGCACTGAGCACCCAGCACCCCGAGAATGAGCACCCAGCACCCTGAGTACGGAGAACCGAGCACCCTGAGTACTGAGCACCCAGCACCCTTAGTACTGAGCCACCAGCACCCTGAGTACTGAGTACCCAGCACCCCGAGAATGAGCACAGAGCACCCTGAGTACTGAGCACGGAGCACCCTGAGTACTGAGCACTAAGCACCCAGAGCACTGAGCACCCAGCACCACGAGCACGGAGCACCCAGGACCCCGAGCACTGAGTACTGAGCATCCAGCACCCTGAGTACTGAGCACCGAGCTCCCCGAACACTGAGCACCCAGCACCCTGAGCACTGACCACCCAGCACCCTGAGTACTGAGCACCCAGACCCCGAGCACTGAGCACCCAGCACCCCTAGCACTGTGCACCCAGCACCCTGAGTACTGAGAACCCAGCATCCTGAGCACTGAGCACCCAGCACCCTTAGTACTGAGCACCCAGCACCACCCTCAGCACTGAGCACCCAGCACCCCGAGCACTGAGCACCCGGAACCCCGAGTACTGAGCACCCTGAGTACTGAGCACTGAGCACCCAGCACCCTGAGCACTGACCACCCAGCAGCCTGAGCACTGAGCACCCAGCATCTTGAGCACTGAGTACTGAGCACCCAGCACCCTGAGCACTGAGCACCCAGCACCCTGAGCACTGAACACCCAGCACCCTGAGTACTGAGCACCCAGCACCCCAAGCACTGAGCACCGAGCAACCTGAGTACTGAGCACCCAGCACGCTGAGCACTGAGCACCCAGCACCCCGAGTACTGAGCACCCAGCACCCTGAGTACTGAGCACCCAGCACCCTGAGTACTGAGCACCCAGCACACCGAGCATTGAGCAACCAGCACCCTGAGCACTGAGCACCCAGCACCCTGAGTACTGAGCATCAAGCACGCTGAGCACTGAGCACCCATCACCCTGAGCACTGAGCACCCAGCACCCTGAGCACTGAGCACACAGCACCCTGAGTACTGAGCACCGAGCACCCCGAACACTGAGCACCGTGTACCCCGAGCACTGAGCACCCAGCACCCTGAGTACTGAGCACCCAGCACCCTGAGTACTGAGCACTGAGCACTGAGCACCCTGAGCACTGAGCACCCAACACCCTGAGCACTGAGCACCCAGCATCCTGAGCACTGAGTACTGAGCACCCAGCACCCTGAGCACTGAGCACCCAGCACCCTGAGCACTGAGCACCCAGCACCCTGAGTACTGAGCACAAAGCACCCCAAACACTGAGCACCGAGCACCCTGAGAACTGAGCACCGAGCACCCTGAGTACTGAGCACCCAGCACCATGAGTACTGAGCCCCGAGCAACCAGAGTACTGAGCAACCTGAGTACTGAGCACCCAGCACCCCGAGAATGAGCACCCAACACCATGAGTACTGAGCACCGAGCACACTGAGCACTGAGCACCCAGCACCCTGAGTACTGAGCACCAAGCACCCTGAGTACTGAGCACCCACGACCCTGAATACTGAGCACCCAGCACCCTGAGTTCTGAGCACCTAGCACCCTGAGCACTGAGCACACTGAGTACTGAGCAACCAGCACCCTGAGCACTGAGCACCCAGCACCCCGAGCACTGAGCACCCAGCACCCCGAGCATTGAGCACTGAGCACCCTGAGCACTGAGGACCCAGCACCCCGAGCACTGAGCACCCAGCACCCTGAGAATTGAGCACCCAGCACACTGAGCACTGAGGACCTAGCACCCCGAGCACTGAGCACAGAGCACGCTGAGTACTGAGCACTGAGCACCCAGCACCCTGAGTACTGAGCACCCAGCACCCTGAGTACTGAGCACCCAGCACCCCGAGCACTGAGCACTGAGCACCCTGAGTACTGAGCACAGAGCACCCTTAGTACTGAGCACCAAGCACCCTGAGTACTGAGCACCCAGCAACCTGAGCACTGAGCACAGAGCACCCCGAGGACTGAGCACCCAGCACCGTGAGCACTGAGCACCCAGCACCTTGAGTACTGAGCACCGAGCACCCCGAGCACTGAGCACCCAGCAGCCTGAGTACTGAGCACCCAGCACCCCGAGCACTGAGCACCCAGCACCCTGAGTACTGAGAACCCAGCACCCTGAGTACTGAGCACTGAGCACCCTGAGAACTGAGCACCCAACACACCGAGCACTGAGCATCCAACACCCTGAGTACTGAGCACCCAGCACCCTGAGTACTGAGCACTCAGCACCCTGAGTACTGAGCACCGAGCACCCCGAGCACTGGGAACCCAGCACCCTGAGCACTGAGCACCCTGAGGACTGAGCACCCAGCACCCTGAGTACTGAGCACCCAGCACCCTGAGTACTGAGCACCCAGCACCCTGAGTACAGAGCAACGATCACCCTGAGCCCTGAGCACACAGCACCCCGAGCACTGAGCACCCAGCACCCTGAGTACTGAGCACCCAGAGTGCTGAGCACCCAGCACCCTGATTACTGAGCACCCAGCACCCTGAGCACTGAGCACCCAGCACCCTGAGTACTTAGCACCCAGCTCCTGAGCACTGAGCACCCAGCACCCCGAGCACTGAGCACCCAGCACCCCGAGCACTGAGCACCGAGCACCCCGAGTACTGAGCACCCAGCACCCCGAGCACTGAGCACCCAGCACCCTGAGCACTGAGCACCCAGCACCCCAAGCACTGAGCACCCAGCACCCTGAGTACTGAGTACAGAGCACCCTGAGTACTGAGCACCCAGCACCCTGAGCACTGAGCACCCAGCACCCTGAGTACTGAGCACCGAGCACCCCGAGCACTGAGCACCAAGCACCCTGAGTACTGAGCACCCAGCACCAAAAGTACTGAGCACCGAGCATCCTGAGCACTGAGCACCGAGCACCCCGAACCCTGAGCACCCAGCACCCTGAGTACTGAGCACCCAGCACCAAGTGTACTGAGCAGCAAGCACCCCGAGCACTGAGCACCCAGCACCCTGAGTAATGAGCACCCAGCACCCCGAGTACTGAGCACCCAGCACCGTGAGTACTGAGCACCCACCACCCTGAGTACTGAGCACCCAGCACCCTGAGCACTGAGCACAAAGCACGTTGAGTACTGAGCACCCTGAGTACTGAGCACCGAGGACCCTGAGCACTGAGCACCCAGCACCCCGAGCACTGAGCACCCAGCACCCCGAGAATGGGCACCCTGCACCCTGAGTACTGAGAACCGTGCACCCTGAGTACTGAGCACCCAGCACGCTGAGCACTGAGCACCCAGCACCCCGAGTACTGAGCACCCAGCACCCCGAGCACTGAGCACCCAGAACCCCGAGAATGAGCACCCAGCACCCTGAGTACTGAGCACCCAGCACCCTGAGTACTGAGCACCCAGCACCCCGAGCACTGAGCACCCTGAATACTGAGCACCCAGCACCCTGAGTACTGTGAACTAAACACCCAGAGCGCTGAGCACCCAGGACCCCGAGCACTGAGTACTGAGCACCCAGCACCCTGAGTACTGAGCACCCAGCATCCTGAGTACTGAGCACCGATCACCCTGAGCACTGAGCACACAGCACCCGAGCACTGAGCACCCAGCACCCTGAGTACTGAGCACCCTGAGTACTGAGCACCCAGCACCCCAAGCACTGAGCACCCAGCACCCTGAGTACTGAGCACCCTGAGTGCTGAGCACCCAGCACCCTGAGCACTGAGCACCCAGCACCCTGAGCACTGAGCACCCAGCACCCTGAGTACTGAGCACCCAGCACCCTGAGTACTTAGCACCCAGCACCTGAGCACTGAGCACCCAGCACCCTGAGTACTGAGCACCCAGCACCCTGATTACTGAGCACCGAGCACCCCGAGTACTGAGCACCCAGCAACCTGAGCACTGAGCACCCAGCACCCTGAGCACTGAGCACCCAGCACCCCGAGCACTGAGCACCCAGCACCCTGAGTACTGAGTACTGAGCACCCTGAGTACTGAGCACCCAGCACCCTGAGCACTGAGCACCCAGCACCCTGAGCACTGAGCACCCAGCACCCTGAGTACTGAGCACCCAGCACCAAAAGTACTGAGCACCGAGTATCCTGAGCACAGAGCACCGAGCACCCCGAGCACTGAGCACCCAGCACCCTGAGTACTGAGCACCCAGCACCAAGAGTACTGAGCAGCAAGCACCCCGAGCACTGAGCACCCAGCACCCTGAGTAATGAGCACCCAGCACCCCGAGTACTGAGCACCCAGCACCCTGTGTACTGAGCACTGTGCACCCTGAGTACTAAGCACCCAGCACCCTGAGTACTGAGCACCCAGGACCCTGAGCACTGAGCACCGAGCACCCCGAGCACTGAGCACCCAGCACCCTGAGCACTCAGCACCCAGCACCCCGAGCACTGAGCATCCAGCACCCTGAGCACTGAGCCCCCAGCACCCTGAGTACTGAGCCCCTAGCACCCTGAGTACTGAGCACCCAGCACCCTGAGCACTGAGCACCCAGCACCCCGAGAATGAGCACCCAGCACCCTGAGTACTGAGAACCGAGCACCCTGAGTACTGAGCACCCAGCACCCTGAGTACTGAGCCCCCAGCACCCTGAGTACTGAGCACGCAGCACCCCGAACACTGAGCACCCAGCACCCAGAGAATGAGCACACAGCACCCTGAGTAATGAGCACCCAGCTCCCTGAGTACTGAGCACTAAGCACCCAGAGCACTGAGCAACCAGCACCCCGAGCACGGAGCACTGAGGACCCCGAGCACTGAGTACTGAGCACCCAGCACCCTGAGTACTGAGCACCGAGCTCCCCGAGCACTGAGCACCCACCACCCTGAGTACTGAGCACCCAGCACCCTGAGCACTGAGCACAAACACGCTGAGTACTGAGCACCCTGAGTACTGAGCACCGAGGACCCTGAGCACTGAGCACCCTGCATCCCAAGCACTGAGCACCCAGTACCCCGAGAATGGGCACCCAGCACCCTGAGTACTGAGAACCGAGCACCCTGAGTACTGAGCACCCAGCACCCTGAGTACTGAGCACCCAGCACCAAGAGTACTGAGCAGCAAGCACCCCGAGCACTGAGCACCCAGCACCCTGAGTAATGAGCACCCAGCACCCCGAGTACTGAGCACCCAGCACCGTGAGTACTGAGCACCCACCACCCTGAGTACTGAGCACCCAGCACCCTGAGCACTGAGCACAAAGCATGCTGAGTACTGAGCACCCTGAGTACTGTGCACCGAGGACCCTGAAAACTGAGCACCCAGCACCCCGAGCACTGAGCACCCAGCACCCCGAGAATGGGCACCCAGCACCCTGAGTACTGAGAACCGAGCACCCTGAGTACTGAGCACCCAGCACGCTTAGCACTGAGCACCCAGCACCCCGAGTACTGAGCACCCAGCACCCCGAGCACTGAGCACCCAGCACCCCGAGAATGAGCACCCAGCAACCTGAGTACTGAGCACCCAGCACCCTGAGTACTGAGCACCCAGCACCCAGAGCACTGAGCAACCTGAATACTGAGCACCCAGCACCCTGAGTACTGTGCACTAAGCACCCAGAGCGCTGAGCACCCAGGACCCCGAGCACTGAGTACTGAGCACCCAGCACCCTGAGTTCTGAGCACGGAGCTCCCCGAGCACTGATCACCCTGAGTACTGAGCACCCATCAAACTGAGTACTGAGCACCCAGCACCCTGTGCACTGAGCACCCAGCACCCTGAGTACTGAGCACCCAGCACCCCGAGCACTGAGCACCCAGCACCCTGAGTACTGAGCACCCAGCACCCTGAGTACTGAGCAACCCGAGCACTGAGTACCCAGCACCCTGAGTACTGAGCACCCTGAGGACTGAGCACCGATCACCCTGAGCACTGAGCACCCAGCACCCTGAGTACTGAGCACCCAGCACCCTGAGCACTGAGCACCCAGCACCCTGAGTACTGAGCAGCGAGCACCTTGAGTACTGAGCACCCAGCACCCTGAGTACTGAGCACCCAGCACCCTGAGTACTGAGCACCGAGCACCCCGAGTACTGAGCACCCAGCACCCTGAGCACTCAGCACCCAGCACCCCGAGCACAGAGCACCCAGCACCCTGAGTACTGAGCTCCCAGCACCCCGAGCCCTGAGCACCCAGCACCCTGAGTACTGAGCACCCTGAGTACTGAGCACCGATCACCCTGAGCACTGAGCACCCAGCACCCTGAGTACTGAGCACCCAACGTACTGAGCACCGAGCATACCGAGCACTGAGCTCCCAGCACCCTGAGTACTGAGCACCGAGCACCCTGAGCACTGAGCACCCAGCACCCTGAGTACTGAGCACCGAGCACCCCGAGCACTGAGCACCCAGCGCCCTGAGCACTGAGCACCCTTAGGACTGAGCACCCAGCACCCTGAGTACTGAGCACCCAGCACCCTGAGTCCTGAGCACCCAGCATCCTGAGTACTGTGCAACGATCACCCTGAGCACTGAGCACCCAGCACCGGAGCACTGAGCACCCAGCACCCTGAGTACTGAGCACCCTGAGTACTGAGCACCCAGCACCCCGTGCACTGAGCACCCAGCACCCTGAGTACTGAGTACCCTGAGTGCTGAGCACCCAGCACCCTGAGCACTGAGCACCCAGCACCCTGAGCACTGAGCACCCAGCACCCTGAGTACTGAGCACCCAGCACCCTGAGTACTTAGCACCCAGCACCTGAGCACTGAGCACCCAGCACCCTGAGTACTGAGCACCCAGCACCCTGAGTACTGAGCACCGAGCACCCCGAGTACTGAGCACCCAGCAACCTGAGCACTGAGCACCCAGCACCCTGAGTACTGAGCACCCAGCACCCCAAGCAATGAGCACCCAGCACCCTGAGTACTGAGTACTGAGCACCCTGCGTACTGAGCACCCAGCACCCTGAGCACTGAGCACCCAGCACCCTGAGCACTGAGCACCCAGCACCCTGAGTACTGAGCACCCAGCACCAAATGTACTGAGCACCGAGCATCCTGAGCACAGAGCACCGAGCACCCCGAGCACTGAGCACCCAGCACCCAGAGTACTGAGCACCCAGGACCCTGAGCACTGAGCACCGAGCAACCCGAGCACTGAGCACCCAGCACCCTGAGCACTGAGCACCCAGCACCCTGAGCACGGAGCACCCCGAGGACTGAGCACCCAGCACCCTGAGTACTGAGCCCCCAGCACCCTGAGTACTGAGCACCCAGCAGCCCGAGCACTGAGCACCCAGCACCCCGAGAATGGGCACCCAGCACCCTGAGTACTGAGAACCGAGCACCATGAGTTCTGAGCACCCAGCACGCTGAGCACTGAGCACCCAGCACCCCGAGTACTGAGCACCCAGCACCCCGAGCACTGAGCACCCAGCACCCCGAGAATGAGCACCCAGCAACCTGAGTACTGAGCACCCAGCACCCTGAGTACTGAGCACCCAGCACCCAGAGCACTGAGCACCCTGAATACTGAGCACCCAGCACCCTGAGTACTGTGCACTAAGCACCCAGAGCGCTGAGCACCCAGGACCCCGAGCACTGAGTACTGAGCACCCAGCACCCTGAGTACTGAGCACCGAGCTCCCCGAGCACTGAGCACCCTGAGTACTGAGCACCCATCACCCTGAGTACTGAGCACCCATCACCCTGTGCACTGAGCACCCAGCACCCTGAGTACTGAGCACCCAGCACCCCGAGCACTGAGCACCCAGCACCCTGAGTACTGAGCACCCAGCACCCTGAGTACTGAGCAACCCGAGCACTGAGCACCCAGCACCCTGAGTACTGAGCTCCCTGAGGACTGAGCACCGATCACCCTGAACACTGAGCACCCAGCACCCTGAGTACTGAGCACCCAGCACCCTGAGCACTGAGCACCCAGCACCCTGAGTACTGAGCAGCGAGCACCTTGAGTACTGAGCACCCAGCACCCTGAGTACTGAGCACCCAGCACCCTGAGTACTGAGCACCCAGCACCCTGAGTTCTGAGCACCCCGCACCCTGAGCACTGAGCACACTGGGTACTGAGCACCCAGCTCCCTGAGCACTGAGGACCCAGCACACTGAGTACTGAGCACGAAGCACCCTGAGCACTGAGGACCCAACACCCCGAGCACTGAGCACCCAGCACCCTGAGTACTGAGCACCCAGCACCCCGAGCACTGAGCACCGGGCACCCTGAGCACTGAGTACCCAGCACTCTGAGTACTGAGCACCCAGCACCCTGAGTACTGAGCACTGAGCACCCTGAGCACTGAGCACCCAGCACCCTGAGCACTGAGCACCCAGCACCCTGAGGACTGAGCACCCAGCACCCTGAGCACTGAGCACCCAGCACCCAGAGTACTGAGCAACCTGAGTACTGAGCACACAGCACCCCGAGAATGAGCACCCAGCACCATGAGTACTGAGCACCGAGCACCCTGAGCACTGAGCACCAAACACCCTGAGTACTGAGCACCAAGCACCCTGAGTACTGAGCACCCAGCACTCTGAGTACTGAGCACCCAGCACCCTGAGCACTGAGGACCCAGCACCCCGAGCACTGAGCACCCAGCACACTGAGCACTGAGGACCCAGCACCCCGAGCACTGAGCACCCAGCACCCTGAGTACTGAGCACCCAGCACCCTGAGCACTGAGGACCCAGCACCCCGAGCACTGAGCACCCAGCACACTGAGTACTGAGCACTGAGCACCCAGCACCCTGAGCACTGAGGACCCAGCACCCCGAGCACTGAGCACCCAGCACACTGAGTACTGAGCACTGAGCACCCAGCACCCTGAGTACTGAGCTCCCAGTACCCCGAGCCCTGAGCACCCAGCACCCTGAGTACTGAGCACCCTGAGTACTGAGCACCGATCACCCTGAGCACTGAGCATCCAGCACCCTGAGTACTGAGCACCCAACGTACTGAGCACCAAGCATACCGAGCACTGAGCTCCCAGCACCCTGAGTATTGAGCACCGAGCACCCTGAGCACTGAGCACCCAGCACCCTGAGTACTGAGCATCGAGCACCCCGAGCACTGAGCACCCAGCGCCCTGAGCACTGAGCACCCTGAGGACTGAGCACCCAGCACCCTGAGTACTGAGCACCCAGCACCCTGAGTCCTGAGCACCCAGCATCCTGAGTACTGAGCAACGATCACCCTGAGCACTGAGCACCCAGCACCGGAGCACTGAGCACACAGCACCCTGAGTACTGAGCACCCTGAGTACTGAGCACCCAGCACCCCGTGCACTGAGCAGCCAGCACCCTGAGTACTGAGCAACCTGAGTGCTGAGCACCCAGCACCCTGAGCACTGAGCACCCAGCACCCTGAACACTGAGCACCCAGCACCCTGAGTACTGAGCACCCAGCACCCTGAGTACTTAGCACCCAGCACCTTAGCACTGAGCACCCAGCACCCTGAGTACTGAGCACCCAGCACCCTGAGTACTGCGCACTGAGCACCCCGAGTACTGAGCACCCAGCAACCTGAGCACTGAGCACCCAGCACCCTGAGCACTGAGCACCCAGCACCCCAAGCAATGAGCACCCAGCACCCTGAGTACTGAGTACTGAGCACCCTGCGTACTGAGCACCCAGCACCCTGAGCACTGAGCACCCAGCACCCTGGCACTGAGCACCCAGCACCCTGAGTACTGAGCACCCAGCACCAAAAGTACTGAGCACCGAGCATCCTGAGCACAGAGCACCGAGCACCCCGAGCACTGAGCACCCAGCGCCCAGAGTACTGAGCACCCAGGACCCTGAGCACTGAGCACCGAGCAACCCGAGCACTGAGCACCCAGCACCCTGAGCACTCAGCACCCAGCACCCCGAGCGCTGAGCACCCAGCACCCTGAGCACTGAGCACCCAGCACCCTGAGCACGGAGCACCCCGAGGACTGAGCACCCAGCACCCTGAGTACTGAGCCCCCAGCACCCTGAGTACTGAGCACCCAGCACCCTGAGCACTGAGCACCCAGCACCCCGAGAATGAGCACCCAGCACCCTGAGTACTGAGAACCGAGCACCCTGAGTACTGAGCACCCAGCACCCTGAGTACTGAGCCCCCAGCACCCTGAGTGCTGAGCACCCAGCACCCCGAGCACTGAGCACCCAGCACCCCGAGAATGAGCACCCAGCAATCTGAGTACTGAGAACCGAGCACCCTGAGTACTGAGCACCCAGCACCCTGAGTACTGAGCCCCCAGCACCCTGAGTACTGAGCACCCAGCACCCTGAGTACTGAGCACTAAGCACACAGAGCACTGAGCAACCAGCACCCGAGCACGGAGCACCCAGGACCCCGAGCACTGTGTACTGAGCACCCAGCACCCTGAGTACTGAGCACCGAGCACCCCGAGCACTGAGCACCGAGCACACTGAGCACTGAGCACCCAGCACCCTGAGCACTGAGCACCCAGCACGCTGAGGACTCAGTACCCATCACCCCGATCACTGAGCACCCAGCACCCTGAGCACTGAGCACCCAGCACCCTGAGCACTGAGCACCCAGCACCCAGAGCACTGAGCACCCAGCACCCTGAGCACTGAGCACCCAGCACCCTGAGTACTGAGCACCCAGCACCCTGAGTACTGAGCACCCAGACCCCGAGCACTGAGCACCCAGCACCCCTAGCACTGTGCACCCAGCACCCTGAGTACTGAGAACCCAGCACCCTGAGTACTGAGCACCCAGCACCCTGAGCACTGAGCACCCAGCAGCCCGAGCACTGAGCACCCAGCATCCTGAGCACTTAGTAATGAGCACCCAGCACCCTGAGCACTGAGCACCCAGCACCCTGAGCACTCAGCACCCAGCACCCTGAGTACTGAGCACCCAGCACCCCAAGCACTGAGCACCAAGCAATCTGAGTACTGAGCACCCAGCACGCTGAGCACTGAGCACCCAGCACCCCGAGTACTGAGCACCCAGCACCCTGAGTACTGAGCACCGAGCACCCTGAGCACTGAGCACCGGGTACCCCGAGCACTGAGCACCCAGCACCCTGAGTACCGAGCACCCAGCACCCTGAGTAGTGAGCACTGAGCACTGAGCACCCTGAGCACTGAGCACCCAGCACCCTGAGCACTGAGCACCCAGCATCCGGAGCACTGAGTACTGAGCACCCAGCACCCTGAGCACTGAGCACCCAGCACCCCGAGCACTGAGCACCCAGCACCCCGCGTACTGAGCACCCAGCACCCTGAGTACTGAGCACCCAGCACCCTGAGTACTGAGCACGCAGCACCCCGAGCACTGAGCACCCTGAATACTGAGCACCCAGCACTGAGCACCCAGCACAATGAGGACTGAGCACCCAGCACCCCGAGCACTGAGCACCCAGCACCCTGAGCACTGAGCACCCTGAGTACTGAGCACTGAGCACCCTGAGTACTGAGCACTGAGCACCCTGAGTACTGAGCACCCAGCACATTGAGTACTGAGCAACCAGCACCCTGAGCACTGAGCACCGTCCACCTTGAGCACTGAGCACCCAGCACCCTGAGCACTGAGCACCCAGCACCCAGAGCAGTGAGCACCCAGCACCCTGAGCCCTGAGCACCCTGAGTACTGAGCACTGAGCACCCTGAGTACTGAGCAATGAGCAACCTGAGTACTGAGCACCCAGCACCCTGAGGACTGAGCACCCAGCACCCTGAGCAATGAGCACCCTGAGTACTGAGCACCCAGCACCCTGAGCACTGAGCACCGAGCACCCCGAGCACTGAGCACCCAGCAACCGGAGTACTGAGCTCCCAGCACCCTGAGTACTAAGCACCAAGCACCCTGAGTACTGAGCACCCCGAGCACTGAGCACCCAGCACCCTGAGCACTGAGGACCCAGGACCCTGAGTACTGAGCACCCAGCACCCTGAGCACTGAGCACACAGCAGCCTGAGTACTGAGCACCCAGCACCCTGAGCACTGAGCACCCTGCACCCTGAGTACTGAGCATCCAGCACCCCGAGCACTGAGCACCCAGCACCCTGAGTACTGTGCACTGAGCACCCAGCACCCCGAGCACTGAGCACCCAGCACCCTGTGTACTGAGCACTGAGTACCCAGCACCCCGAGCACTGAGCACCCAGCACCCTGAGCACTGAGCACCCTGAGTACTGAGCACCCAGCACCCTGAGCACTGAGCCCCCAGCACCCCGAGCACTGAGCACCCAGCACCCAGAGCACTGTGCACTGAGCACCCTGAGTACTGAGCACTGAGCACCCTGAGCACTGAGCACCCAGCACCCTGAGCACTGAGGACCGAGCACCCTGAGTACTAAGCACCCAGCACCCTGAGTAGTGAGCACCCAGCACCCTGAGCACTGAGTACCCAGCACGCTGAGTACTGAGCACTGTGCACCCTGAGTACTGAGCACCGAGCACCATGAGCACTGAGCACCCAGCACGCTGAGTACTGAGCACTGAACACCCTGAGCACTGAGCACCCAGCACCCTGAGTACTGAGCACCGAGCACCCTGAGTACTGAGCACCCAGCACTCTGAGCACTGAGCACCCAGCACCCTGAGCACTGAGCACCCAGCACCCCGAGCACTGAGCACCCAGCACCCAGAGCACTGAGGACCCAGCACCCCGAGCACTGAGCCTGAGCACCCTGAGTACTGAGCACTGAGCACCCTGAGTCCTGAGCACCAAGCACCATGAGTACTGAGCACCCAGCACCCCGAGCACTGAGCACCGAGCACCCTGAGTAGTGAGCACACAGCACCCTGAGCACTGAGCACCCAGCACAACGAGTACTGAGCACCCAGCACCCTGATTACTGAGCACCATGCACCCCGAGCACTGAGCACCGAGCACACCGAGCACTGAGCACCCAGCACTCCGAGCACTGAGCACCCAGCACCCTGAGTACTAAGCACCCAGCACCCTAAGTACTGAGCACCCATCACCCTGAGTACTGAGCACCCAGCACACTGAGCACTGAGCACCCACCACCCTGAGCACTGAGCGCCCTGAGTACTGAGCACCCTGAGTACTGAGCACTGAGCACCCTGAGTTCTGAGCACCCAGCACCCTGAATACTGAGCACCCAGCACCCTGAGCACTGAGCACCGAGCACCCTGAGCACTGAGCACACAGCACCCTGAGCACTGAGCACCTAGCACCCCGAGCAGTGAGCACCCAGCACTCTGAGCCCTGAGCACCCTGAGTACTGAGCACTGAGCACCCTGAGTACTGAGCACCCAGGACCCTGAGTACTGAGCACCCAGGACCCTGAGTACTGAGCACCCAGCACCCTGAGTACTGAGCACCCAGTACCCTGAGCAATGAGCACCCTGAGTACTGAGCACCCAGCACCCTGAGCACTGAGCACCGAGCACCCCGAGCACTGAGCACACAGCACCCAGAATACTGAGCACCCAGCACACTGAGCACTGAGCACCGAGCACCCCGAGCAGTGAGCACCCAGCACCCTGAGCCCTGAGCCCCCTGAGTACTGAGCACTGAGCACCCTGAGTACTGAGCACTGAGCACCCTGAGTACTGAGCACTGAGTACCCTGAGTACTGAGCACCAAGCACCCTGAGCAATGAGCACCCTGAGTACTGAGCACCCAGCACCCTGAGCACTGAGCACCGAGCACCACGAGCACTGAGCACCCAGCACCCGGAGTACTGAGCACCCAGCACCCTGAGCACTGAACACACAGCATCCTGAGTACTGAGCACCCTGAGCACTGAGCACCCAGCATACTGAGTACTGAGCACCCAGCACCCTGAGTACTGAGCACCCAGCACCCCGAGCACTGAGCACCCAGCACCCCGAGCACTGAGCACCCAGCACCTTGAGCACTGAGCACCCTGAGTACTGAGCACTGAGCACCCTGAGTACTGAGCACTGAGCACCCTG
This sequence comes from Microtus oregoni, assembly GCF_018167655.1. NCBI lineage: Eukaryota > Metazoa > Chordata > Mammalia > Rodentia > Cricetidae > Microtus > Microtus oregoni. The sequence continues at coordinate 8,004,346 of NW_024543811.1, read as the reverse complement.
AGTACTGAGCAACCAGCACCCTGAGTACTGAGCACCCAGCACCCCGAGCAGTGAGTACCCAGCACCCTGAGCACTGAGTACCCAGCACCCTGAGTACTGAGCACCCAGCACACTGAGCACTGAGCACCCAGCACCCTGAGCACTGAGCACCCAGCACCCTGAGTACTGAGCACTGAGCACCCAGCTACCCGAGCACTGAGCACCCAGCACCCTGAGTACTGAGCACTGAGCACCCAGCACCCCGAGCACTGAGCACCCAGCACCCTGAGCACTGAGCACCCAGCACCCTGAGCACTGAGCACCCAGCACCCCGAGTACTGAGCACCCAGCACCCTGATTACTGAGCACCAAGCACCTCGAGCACTGAGCACCGAGCACACCGAGCACTGAGCACCCAGCACTCCGAGCACTGAGCACCCAGCACCCTGAGTACTAAGCACCCAGCACCCAAAGTACTGAGCACCCATCACCCTGAGTACTGAGCACCCAGCACCCTGAGTACTGAGCACCCAGCGTACTGAGCACCGAGCACACCGAGCACTGAGCACCCAGCACCCTGAGCACTGAGCACCCAGCACCCTGAGTACTGAGCACCGAGCACCCTGTGTACTGAGCACCGAGCTCCCTGAGTACTGAGCACCCAGCATCCTGAGCACTGAGCACCCAGAACCCTGAGCACTGAGCACCCAGCACACTGAGTACTGAGCACCGAGCACCCCGAGCACTGAGCCCCAGCACCCTGAGCACCGAGCACCCTGAGCACTGAGCACCCAGCACCCCGAGCACTGAGCACCCAGCACCCTGAGTACTGAGCACTGAGCACCCAGCACCCTGAGCACTGAGCACCCACCACCCTGAGTACTGAGCACTGAGCACCCAGCACCCCGAGCACTGAGCACCCAGCACCCTGAGCACTGAGCACCCAGCACCCGAGTCCTGAGCACCCAGCACCCTGAGTACTGAGCACCCAGCTCCCTGAGTACTGAGCACCCAGCACCCCGAGTACTGAGCACCCAGCACCCTGAGTACTGAGCACCCAGCACAGTGAGCACTGAGCACCCAGCACCCCGAGCACTGAGGAACCAGCACCCTGAGCACTGAGCACCCAGCACCCTGAGTACTGAGCACCCAGCACCCTGAGTACTGAGCACCCAGCACCCTGAGTACTGACCACCCAGCACACTGTGTACTGAGCACCCAGCACCCTGAGCACTGATCACCCAGCACCCTGAGTACTGAGCACCGAGTACCCTGAGTACTGAGCACCCAGCACCCTGAGGACTGAGCAATGAGCACCCAGCACCCCGAGCACTGAGCACCCAGCACCCTGTGTACTGAGCACTGAGTACCCAGTACCCCGAGCACTGAGAACCAGCACCCTGAGCACTGAGCACCCAGCACCCTGAGTACTGAGCACCCAGCGCCCCGAGCACTGTGCACCCAGCACCCTGAGCACTGAGCACCGAGCACCCTGAGTACTGAGCACAAAGAACCCTGAGCACTGAGCAACCAGCACCCTGAGCACTGAGCACCCAGCACCCTGAGTACTGAGCACCCAGCACCCTGAGTACTAAGCACCGAGCACCCTGAGCACTGAGCACCCAGCACCCTGAGCACTGAGCAACCAGCACCCTGAGTACTGAGCACCCAGCACCCCGAGCACTGAGCACACAGCACCCGGAGAACTGAGCACCCAGCACCCTGAGCACTGAGCACCGAGCACCCTGAGCACTGAGCACCCATCACCCTGAGGACTGAGCACCCAGCACCCCGAGCACTGAGCACCCAGCAATCTGAGCACTGAGCACCCTGAGTACTGAGCACTGAGCACCCTGAGTACTGAGCACTGAGCACCCTGAGTACTGAGCACCCAGCACCCTGAGAACTGAGCACCCAGCACCCCGAGCACTGAGCACCCAGCACCCTGAGTACTGAGTACTGAGCACCCAGCACCCCGAGCACTGAGCACCCAGCACCCTGAGTACTGAGCACTGAGCACCCAGCACCCCGAGCACTGAGCACCCAGCACTCTGAGCATTGAGCACCCAGCACCCGAGTACTGATCACCCAGCACCCTGAGTACTGAGCACCCAGCACCCTGAGTACTGAGCACCCAGCACCCCGAGAACTGAGCACCTAGCACCCTGAGCACTGAGCACCCAGCACCCTGAGCACTGAGCACCCAGTACCCCGAGCACTGCGCACCCAGCACCCTGAGTACTGAGCACCCAGCACCCTGAGCACTGAGCACCCAGCACCCTGAGCACTGAGCACCCAGCACCCTGAGCACTGAGCACCAAGCACCCTGAGTAGTGAGCACCCAACGTACTGAGCAGGGAGCACCCCGAGCACTGAGCACCCAGCACCCTGAGTACTGAACACCGAGCACCCCGAGCACTGAGCACCCAGCACCCTGAGTACTGAGCTCCGAGCACCCCGAACACTGAGCACCCTGCGCCCCGAGCACTGAGCACCCAGAACCCTGAGCACTGAGCACCCAGCACCCCGAGCACTGAGCACCCAGCACCCCGAGCACAGAGCACCCAGCACCCCGAGCACTGAGCACCCTGCACCCCGAGCACTGAGCACCCAGCACCCTGAGTACTGAGCACCCAGCACCCTGAGCACTGAGCACCCAGCACCCTGAGTACTGAGCACCCAACACCCCAAGCACTGAGCACCCTGAGTACTGAGCACCCAGCACCCCAAGCACTGAGCACCCTGAGTACTGAGCACCCAGCACCCTGAGTAATGAGCACCCAGCACCCCGAGCACTGAGCACCCAGCACCCTGAGTACTGAGCACCGAGAACCCTGAGTACTGAGCAGCCAGCACCCTGAGTACTGAGCACACAGCATACTGAGCACCGAGCACCCAGCACCCTGAGTACTGAGCACCCAGCACCCCAAGCACTGAGCACCCAGCACCCTGAGAACTGAGCACCCAGCACCCTGAGCACTGAGCACCGAGCACCCTGAGCACTGAGCACCCAGCACCCTGAGGACTGAGCACCCAGCACCCTGAGCACTGAGCACCCACCACCCTGAGCACTGAGCGCCCTGAGTACTGAGCACCCTGAGTACTGAGCACTGAGCACCCTGAGTTCTGAGCACCCAGCACCCTGAATACTGAGCACCCAGCACCCTGAGCACTGAGCACCGAGCACCCTGAGCACTGAGCACACAGCACCCTGAGCACTGAGCACCCAGCAACCCGAGCAGTGAGCACCCAGCACTCTGAGCCCTGAGCACCCTGAGTACTGAGCACTGAGCACCCTGAGTACTGAGCACTGAGCACCCTGAGTACTGAGCACCCAGGACCCTGAGTACTGAGCACCCAGCACCCTGAGTACTGAGCACCCAGTACCCTGAGCAATGAGCACCCTGAGTACTGAGCACCCAGCACCCTGAGCACTGAGCACCGAGCTCCCCGAGCACTGAGCACACAGCACCCTGAATACTGAGCACCCAGCACACTGAGCACTGAGCACCGAGCACCCCGAGCAGTGAGCACCCAGCACCCTGAGCCCTGAGCACCCTGAGTACTGAGCACTGAGTACCCTGAGTACTGAGCACTGAGCACCCTGAGTACTGAGCACTGAGCACCCTGAGTACTGAGCACCAAGCACCCTGAGCAATGAGCACCCTGAGTACTGAGCACCCAGCACCCTGAGCACTGAGCACCGAGCACCACGAGCACTGAGCACCCAGCACCCGGAGTACTGAGCACCCAGCACCCTGAGCACTGAACACACAGCATCCTGAGTACTGAGCACCCTGAGCACTGAGCACCCAGCATACTGAGTACTGAGCACCCAGCACCCTGAGTACTGAGCACCCAGCACCCCGAGCACTGAGCACCCAGCACCCCGAGCACTGAGCACCCAGCACCTTGAGCACTGAGCACCCTGAGTACTGAGCACTGAGCACCCTGAGTACTGAGCACTGAGCACCCTGAGTACTGAGCAACCAGCACCCTGAGTACTATGCACCCAGCACCCCGAGCAGTGAGTACCCAGCACCCTGAGCACTGAGTACCCAGCACCCTGAGCACTGAGCACCCAGCACACTGAGCACTGAGCACCCAGCACCCTGAGCACTGAGCACCCAGCACCCTGAGTACTGAGCACTGAGCACCCAGCTACCCGAGCACTGAGCACCCAGCACCCTGAGTACTGAGCACTGAGCACCCAGCACCCCGAGCATTGAGCACCCAGCACCCTGAGCACTGAGCACCCAGCACCCTGAGCACTGAGCACCCAGCACCCCGAGTACTGAGCACCCAGCACCCTGATTACTGAGCACCAAGCACCTCGAGCACTGAGCACCGAGCACACCGAGCACTGAGCACCCAGCACTCCGAGCACTGAGCACCCAGCACCCTGAGTACTAAGCACCCAGCACCCAAAGTACTGAGCACCCATCACCCTGAGTACTGAGCACCCAGCACCCTGAGTACTGAGCACCCAGCGTACTGAGCACCGAGCACACCGAGCACTGAGCACCCAGCACCCTGAGCACTGAGCACCCAGCACCCTGAGTACTGAGCACCGAGCACCCTGTGTACTGAGCACCGAGCTCCCTGAGTACTGAGCACCCAGCATCCTGAGCACTGAGCACCCAGAACCCTGAGCACTGAGCACCCAGCACACTGAGTACTGAGCACCGAGCACCCCGAGCACTGAGCCCCAGCACCCTGAGCACCGAGCACCCTGAGCACTGAGCACCCAGCACCCCGAGCACTGAGCACCCAGCACCCTGAGTACTGAGCACTGAGCACCCAGCACCCTGAGCACTGAGCACCCACCACCCTGAGTACTGAGCACTGAGCACCCAGCACCCCGAGCACTGAGCACCCAGCACCCTGAGCACTGAGCACCCAGCACCCGAGTACTGAGCACCCAGCACCCTGAGTACTGAGCACCCAGCTCCCTGAGTACTGAGCACCCAGCACCCCGAGTACTGAGCACCCAGCACCCTGAGTACTGAGCACCCAGCACAGTGAGCACTGAGCACCCAGCACCCCGAGCACTGAGGAACCAGCACCCTGAGCACTGAGCACCCAGCACCCTGAGTACTGAGCACCCAGCACCCTGAGTACTGAGCACCCAGCACCCTGAGTACTGAGCACCCAGCACACTGTGTACTGAGCACCCAGCACCCTGAGCACTGATCACCCAGCACCCTGAGTACTGAGCACCGAGTACCCTGAGTACTGAGCACCCAGCACCCTGAGGACTGAGCAATGAGCACCCAGCACCCCGAGCACTGAGCACCCAGCACCCTGTGTACTGAGCACTGAGTACCCAGTACCCCGAGCACTGAGAACCAGCACCCTGAGCACTGAGCACCCAGCACCCTGAGTACTGAGCACCCAGCGCCCCGAGCACTGTGCACCCAGCACCCTGAGCACTGAGCACCGAGCACCCTGAGTACTGAGCACAAAGAACCCTGAGCACTGAGCAACCAGCACCCTGAGCACTGAGCACCCAGCACCCTGAGTACTGAGCACCCAGCACCCTGAGTACTAAGCACCGAGCACCCTGAGCACTGAGCACCCAGCACCCTGAGCACTGAGCAACCAGCACCCTGAGTACTGAGCACCCAGCACCCCGAGCACTGAGCACACAGCACCCGGAGAACTGAGCACCCAGCACCCTGAGCACTGAGCACCGAGCACCCTGAGCACTGAGCACCCATCACCCTGAGGACTGAGCACCCAGCACCCCGAGCACTGAGCACCCAGCAATCTGAGCACTGAGCACCCTGAGTACTGAGCACTGAGCACCCTGAGTACTGAGCACTGAGCACCCTGAGTACTGAGCACCCAGCACCCTGAGAACTGAGCACCCAGCACCCCGAGCACTGAGCACCCAGCACCCTGAGTACTGAGTACTGAGCACCCAGCACCCCGAGCACTGAGCACCCAGCACCCTGAGTACTGAGCACTGAGCACCCAGCACCCCGAGCACTGAGCACCCAGCACTCTGAGCATTGAGCACCCAGCACCCGAGTACTGATCACCCAGCACCCTGAGTACTGAGCACCCAGCACCCTGAGTACTGAGCACCCAGCACCCCGAGAACTGAGCACCTAGCACCCTGAGCACTGAGCACCCAGCACCCTGAGCACTGAGCACCCAGTACCCCGAGCACTGCGCACCCAGCACCCTGAGTACTGAGCACCCAGCACCCTGAGCACTGAGCACCCAGCACCCTGAGCACTGAGCACCCAGCACCCTGAGCACTGAGCACCAAGCACCCTGAGTAGTGAGCACCCAACGTACTGAGCACCGAGCACCCCGAGCACTGAGCACCCAGCACCCTGAGTACTGAACACCGAGCACCCCGAGCACTGAGCACCCAGCACCCTGAGTACTGAGCTCCGAGCACCCCGAACACTGAGCACCCTGCGCCCCGAGCACTGAGCACCCAGAACCCTGAGCACTGAGCACCCAGCACCCCGAGCACTGAGCACCCAGCACCCCGAGCACAGAGCACCCAGCACCCCGAGCACTGAGCACCCTGCACCCCGAGCACTGAGCACCCAGCACCCTGAGTACTGAGCACCCAGCACCCTGAGCACTGAGCACCCAGCACCCTGAGTACTGAGCACCCAACACCCCAAGCACTGAGCACCCTGAGTACTGAGCACCCAGCACCCCAAGCACTGAGCACCCTGAGTACTGAGCACCCAGCACCCTGAGTAATGAGCACCCAGCACCCCGAGCACTGAGCACCCAGCACCCTGAGTACTGAGCACCGAGAACCCTGAGTACTGAGCAGCCAGCACCCTGAGTACTGAGCACCCAGCATACTGAGCACCGAGCACCCAGCACCCTGAGTACTGAGCACCCAGCACCCCAAGCACTGAGCACCCAGCACCCTGAGTACTGAGCACCCAGCACCCTGAGCACTGAGCACCGAGCACCCTGAGCACTGAGCACCCAGCACCCTGAGGACTGAGCACCCAGCACCCTGAGCACTGAGCACCCACCACCCTGAGCACTGAGCGCCCTGAGTACTGAGCACCCTGAGTACTGAGCACTGAGCACCCTGAGTTCTGAGCACCCAGCACCCTGAATACTGAGCACCCAGCACCCTGAGCACTGAGCACCGAGCACCCTGAGCACTGAGCACACAGCACCCTGAGCACTGAGCACCCAGCAACCCGAGCAGTGAGCACCCAGCACTCTGAGCCCTGAGCACCCTGAGTACTGAGCACTGAGCACCCTGAGTACTGAGCACCCAGGACCCTGAGTACTGAGCACCCAGCACCCTGAGTACTGAGCACCCAGTACCCTGAGCAATGAGCACCCTGAGTACTGAGCACCCAGCACCCTGCGCACTGAGCACCGAGCACCCCGAGCACTGAGCACACAGCACCCTGAATACTGAGCACCCAGCACACTGAGCACTGAGCACCGAGCACCCCGAGCAGTGAGCACCCAGCACCCTGAGCCCTGAGCACCCTGAGTACTGAGCACTGAGTACCCTGAGTACTGAGCACTGAGCACCCTGAGTACTGAGCACTGAGCACCCTGAGTACTGAGCACCAAGCACCCTGAGCAATGAGCACCCTGAGTACTGAGCACCCAGCACCCTGAGCACTGAGCACCGAGCACCACGAGCACTGAGCACACAGCACCCGGAGTACTGAGCACCCAGCACCCTGAGTACTAAGCACCAAGCACCCTGAGTACTGAGCACCCAGTACCCTGAGCACTGAACACACAGCATCCTGAGTACTGAGCACCCCGAGCACTGAGCACCCAGCATACTGAGTACTGAGCACCCAGCACCCTGAGTACTGAGCACCCAGCACCCCGAGCACTGAGCACCCAGCACCCCGAGCACTGAGCACCCAGCACCCTGAGCACTGAGCACCCTGAGTACTGAGCACTGAGCACCCTGAGTACTGAGCACTGAGCACCCTGAGTACTGAGCAACCAGCACCCTGAGTACTGAGCACCCAGCACCCTGAGCAGTGAGTACCCAGCACCCTGAGCACTGAGTACCCAGCACCCTGAGCACTGAGCACCCAGCACACTGAGCACTGAGCACCCAGCACCCTGAGCACTGAGCACCCAGCACCCTGAGTACTGAGCACTGAGCACCCAGCACCCCGAGCACTGAGCACCCAGCACCCTGAGTACTGAGCACTGAGCACCCAGCACCCCGAGCACTGAGCACCCAGCACCCTGAGCACTGAGCACCCAGCACCCTGAGCACTGAGCACCCAGCACCCCGAGCACTGAGCACCCAGCACCCTGAGCACTGAGCACCAAGCACCCTGAGCACTGAGCACCCAGCACCCTGAGCACTGAGCACCCAGCGCCCTGAGCACTGAGCACCCAGCACCCTGAGCACTGAGCACCCAGCACCCCGAGCACTGAGCACCCAGCACCCTGAGCACTGAGCACCAAGCACCCTGAGCACTGAGCACACAGCACCCTGTGTACTGAGCACCCAGCACCCCGAGCACTGAGCACCCAGCACCCTGAGTACTGAGCACCCAGCACCCTGAGTACTGAGCACCGAGTACCCTGAGTACTGTGCACCCAGCACCCCGAGCACTGAGCACCCAGCACCCTGAGTACTGAGCACTGAGCACCCAGCACCCTGAGCACTGAGCACCGAGCACCCTGAGAACTGAGCACCTAGCACCCCGAGCACTGAGCACCCAGCACCCTGAGCACCGAGCACCCTGAGTACTGAGCACTGAGCACCCTGAGTACTGAGCACTGAGCACCCTGAGTACTGAGCACCCAGCACCCTGAGTACTGAGCACCCAGCACCCTGAGCACTGAGCACACTGAGTACTGAGCACCCAGCACCCTGAGCACTGAGCACCCAGCACCCCGAGCACTGAGCACCCAGCACCCCGAGCACTGAGCACTGAGCACCCTGAGCACTGAGGACACAGCACCCCGAGCACTGAGCACCCAGCACCCTGAGTACTGAGCACCCAGCTCCCTGAGCACTGAGGACCTAGCACCCCGAGCACTGAGCACACAGCACGCTGAGTACTGAGCACTGAGCACCCAGCACCCTGAGTACTGAGCACCCAGCACCCTGAGTACTGAGCACCCAGCACCCCGAGCACTGAGCACTGAGCACCCTGAGTACTGAGCACTGAGCACCCTTAGTACTGAGCACCAAGCACCCTGAGTACTGAGCACCCAGCACCCTGAGCACTGAGCACGGAGCACGCCGAGGACTTAGCACCCAGCACCGTGAGCACTGAGCACCCTGCACCTTGAGTACTGAGCACCGAGCACCCCGAGCACTGAGCACCCAGCAACCTGAGTACTGAGCACCCAGCACCCCGAGCACTGAGCACCCAGCACCCTGAGTACTGAGCACCCAGCACCCTGAGTACTGCGCACTCAGCACCCTGAGTTCTGAGCACCGAGCACCCCGAGCACTGAGCACCCAGCACCCTGAGCACTGAGCACCCTGAGGACTGAGCACCCAGCACCCTGAGTACTGAGCACCCAGCACCCTGAGTACTGAGCACCCAGCATCCTGAGTACTGAGCACCGATCACCCTGAGCACTGAGCACCCAGCACCCCGAGCACTGAGCACCCAGCACCCTGAGTACTGAGCACCCTGAGTGCTGAGCACACAGCACCATGAGTACTGAGCACCCAGCACCCTGAGCACTGAGCACCCAGCACCCTGAGTACTGAGCACCCAGCACCCTGAGTACTGAGCACCGAGCACCCTGAGTACTTAGCACCCAGCACCTTGAGTACTGAGCACCCAGCACCCTGAGTACTGAGCACCCAGCAACCTGAGTACTGAGCACCGAGCACCCCGAGTACTGAGCACCCAGCACCCCGAGCACTGAGCACCCAGCACCCTGAGCATTGAGCACCCAGCACCCTAGTACTGAGCACCCTGAGTACTGAGTACACAGCACCCTGAGCACTGAGCACCCAGCACCCCGAGCACTGTGCACCCAGCACCCTGAGCACTGAGCACCCTGAGTACTGAGCACTGAGCACCCTGAGTACTGAGCACTGAGCACCCTTAGTACTGAGCACCCAGCACCCTGAGTACTGAGCACCCAGCACCCTAAGCAATGAGCACCCTGAGTACTGAGCACCCAGCACCCTGAGCACTGAGCACCGAGCACCCCGAGCACTGAGCACTCAGCACCCTGAGTACTAAGCACCGAGCACCCTGAGTACTGAGCACCCAGTACCCTGAGCACTGAACACACAGCACCCTGAGTTCTGAGCACCCCGAGCACTGAGCACCCAGCACACTGAGCACTGAGGACCCAGCACCCTGAGTACTGAGCACCCAGCACCCTGAGCACTGAGCACCCAGCACCCTGAGTACTGAGCACCCAGCACCCTGAGCACTGAGCACCCAGCACCCTGAGTACTGAGCATCCAGCACCCCGAGCACTGAGCACCCAGCACCCTGAGTACTGAGCACTGAGCACCCAGCACCCCGAGCACTGAGCACTCAGCTCCCTGTGTACTGAGCATTGAGTACCCAGCACCCCGAGCACTGAGCACCCAGCACCCTGAGCACTGAGCACCCTGAGTACTGAGCACCCAGCTCCCCGAGCACTGAGCACCCAGCACCCTGAGCACTGAGCACCCAGCACCCAGAGCACTGAGCACTGAGTACCCTGAGTACTGAGCACTGAGCACCCTGAGCACTGAGCACCAAGCACCCTGTGTACTGAGCACTGAGCACCCTGAGCACTGAGCACCCAGCACACTGAGTACTGAGCACCCAGCACCCTGAGCACTGAGGACCGAGCACCCCAAGTACTGAGCACCCAGGACCCTGAGCACTGAGCACCCAGCACCCCGAGCACTGAGCACCCAGCACCCTGAGTACTGAGCACCCAGCACCCTGAGTACTGAGCACCCAGCACCCTGAGTACTGAGCACCCAGCACCCTGAGTACTGAGCACCCAGCACCCTGAGTACTGACCACCGAGCACCCTTAGCACTGAGCACCCAGCAACCCAAGCACTGAGCACCCAGCACCCTGAGTACTGAGTACTGAGCACCCTGAGTACTGAGCACCCAGGACCCTGAGCACTGAGCACCCAGCAACCCGCGCACTGAGCACCCAGCACCCCAAGCACTAAGCACCCAGAACCCTGAGTACTGAGTACTGAGCACCCTGAGTACTGAGCACCCAGCACCCTGAGTACTGAGCACCGAGCACCCCGAGCACTGAGCACCCAGCACCCTGAGTACTGAGCACCCAGCACCAAGAGTACTGAGCAGCGAGCACCCCGAGCACTGAGCACCCAGCACCCTGAGTAATGAGCACCCAGCACCCCGAGTATTGAGCACACAGCACCATGAGTACTGAGCACCCATCACCCTGATTACTGAGCACCCAGCACCCTGAGCACTGAGCACAAAGCACGCTGAGTACTGAGCACCCTGAGTACTGAGCACCGAGGACCCTGAGCACTGAGCACCCAGCACCCCGAGCACTGAGCACCCAGCACCCCGCGTACTGAGCACCCAGCACCCTGAGTACTGAGCACCCAGCACCCTGAGTACTGAGCACGCAGCACCCCGAGCACTGAGCACCCTGAATACTGAGCACCCAGCACTGAGCACCCAGCACAATGAGGACTGAGCACCCAGCACCCCGAGCACTGAGCACCCAGCACCCTGAGCACTGAGCACCCTGAGTACTGAGCACTGAGCACCCTGAGTACTGAGCACTGAGCACCCTGAGTACTGAGCACCCAGCACATTGAGTACTGAGCACCCAGCACCCTGAGCACTGAGCACCGTCCACCTTGAGCACTGAGCACCCAGCACCCTGAGCACTGAGCACCCAGCACCCAGAGCAGTGAGCACCCAGCACCCTGAGCCCTGAGCACCCTGAGTACTGAGCACTGAGCACCCTGAGTACTGAGCAATGAGCAACCTGAGTACTGAGCACCCAGCACCCTGAGGACTGAGCACCCAGCACCCTGAGCAATGAGCACCCTGAGTACTGAGCACCCAGCACCCTGAGCACTGAGCACCGAGCACCCCGAGCACTGAGCACCCAGCAACCGGAGTACTGAGCTCCCAGCACCCTGAGTACTAAGCACCAAGCACCCTGAGTACTGAGCACCCCGAGCACTGAGCACCCAGCACCCTGAGCACTGAGGACCCAGCACCCTGGGTACTGAGCACCCAGCACCCTGAGCACTGAGCACCCAGCACCCTGAGTACTGAGCACCCAGCACCCTGAGCACTGAGCACCCTGCACCCTGAGTACTGAGCATCCAGCACCCCGAGCACTGAGCACCCAGCACCCTGAGTACTGAGCACTGAGCACCCAGCACCCCGAGCACTGAGCACCCAGCACCCTGTGTACTGAGCACTGAGTACCCAGCACCCCGAGCACTGAGCACCCAGCACCCTGAGCACTGAGCACCCTGAGTACTGAGCACCCAGCACCCTGAGCACTGAGCCCCCAGCACCCCGAGCACTGAGCAACCAGCACCCAGAGCACTGTGCACTGAGCACCCTGAGTACTGAGCACTGAGCACCCTGTGCACTGAGCACCCAGCACCCTGAGCACTGAGGACCGAGCACCCTGAGTACTAAGCACCCAGCACCCTGAGTAGTGAGCACCCAGCACCCTGAGCACTGAGTACCCAGCACGCTGAGTACTGAGCACTGTGCACCCTGAGTACTGAGCACCGAGCACCATGAGCACTGAGCACCCAGCACGCTGAGTACTGAGCACTGAACACCCTGAGCACTGAGCACCCAGCACCCTGAGTACTGAGCACCGAGCACCCTGAGTACTGAGCACCCAGCACTCTGAGCACTGAGCACCCAGCACCCTGAGCACTGAGCACCCAGCACCCCGAGCACTGAGCACCCAGCACCCAGAGCACTGAGGACCCAGCACCCCGAGCACTGAGCCTGAGCACCCTGAGTACTGAGCACTGAGCACCCTGAGTACTGAGCACCGAGCACCATGAGTACTGAGCACCCAGCACCCCGAGCACTGAGCACCGAGCACCCTGAGTAGTGAGCACACAGCACCCTGAGCACTGAGCACCCAGCACAACGAGTACTGAGCACCCAGCACCCTGATTACTGAGCACCATGCACCCCGAGCACTGAGCACCGAGCACACCGAGCACTGAGCACCCAGCACTCCGAGCACTGAGCACCCAGCACCCTGAGTACTAAGCACCCAGCACCCTAAGTACTGAGCACCCATCACCCTGAGTACTGAGCACCCAGCACACTGAGCACTGAGCACCCACCACCCTGAGCAATGAGCGCCCTGAGTACTGAGCACCCTGAGTACTGAGCACTGAGCACCCTGAGTTCTGAGCACCCAGCACCCTGAATACTGAGCACCCAGCACCCTGAGCACTGAGCACCGAGCACCCTGAGCACTGAGCACACAGCACCCTGAGCACTGAGCACCTAGCACCCCGAGCAGTGAGCACCCAGCACTCTGAGCCCTGAGCACCCTGAGTACTGAGCACTGAGCACCCTGAGTACTGAGCACCCAGGACCCTGAGTACTGAGCACCCAGGACCCTGAGTACTGAGCACCCAGCACCCTGAGTACTGAGCACCCAGTACCCTGAGCAATGAGCACCCTGAGTACTGAGCACCCAGCACCCTGAGCACTGAGCACCGAGCACCCCGAGCACTGAGCACACAGCACCCAGAATACTGAGCACCCAGCACACTGAGCACTGAGCACCGAGCACCCCGAGCAGTGAGCACCCAGCACCCTGAGCCCTGAGCCCCCTGAGTACTGAGCACTGAGCACCCTGAGTACTGAGCACTGAGCACCCTGAGTACTGAGCACTGAGTACCCTGAGTACTGAGCACCAAGCACCCTGAGCAATGAGCACCCTGAGTACTGAGCACCCAGCACCCTGAGCACTGAGCACCGAGCACCACGAGCACTGAGCACCCAGCACCCGGAGTACTGAGCACCCAGCACCCTGAGCACTGAACACACAGCATCCTGAGTACTGAGCACCCTGAGCACTGAGCACCCAGCATACTGAGTACTGAGCACCCAGCACCCTGAGTACTGAGCACCCAGCACCCCGAGCACTGAGCACCCAGCACCCCGAGCACTGAGCACCCAGCACCTTGAGCACTGAGCACCCTGAGTACTGAGCACTGAGCACCCTGAGTACTGAGCACTGAGCACCCTGAGTACTGAGCAACCAGCACCCTGAGTACTGAGCACCCAGCACCCCGAGCAGTGAGTACCCAGCACCCTGAGCACTGAGTACCCAGCACCCTGAGCACTGAGCACCCAGCACACTGAGCACTGAGCACCCAGCACCCTGAGCACTGAGCACCCAGCACCCTGAGTACTGAGCACTGAGCACCCAGCTACCTGAGCACTGAGCACCCAGCACCCTGAGTACTGAGCACTGAGCACCCAGCACCCCGAGCACTGAGCACCCAGCACCCTGAGCACTGAGCACCCAGCACCCTGAGCACTGAGCACCCAGCACCCCGAGTACTGAGCACCCAGCACCCTGATTACTGAGCACCAAGCACCTCGAGCACTGAGCACCGAGCACACCGAGCACTGAGCACCCAGCACTCCGAGCACTGAGCACCCAGCACCCTGAGTACTAAGCACCCAGCACCCAAAGTACTGAGCACCCATCACCCTGAGTACTGAGCACCCAGCACCCTGAGTACTGAGCACCCAGCGTACTGAGCACCGAGCACACCGAGCAATGAGCACCCAGCACCCTGAGCACTGAGCACCCAGCACCCTGAGTACTGAGCACCGAGCACCCTGTGTACTGAGCACCGAGCTCCCTGAGTACTGAGCACCCAGCATCCTGAGCACTGAGCACCCAGAACCCTGAGCACTGAGCACCCAGCACACTGAGTACTGAGCACCGAGCACCCCGAGCACTGAGCCCCAGCACCCTGAGCACCGAGCACCCTGAGCACTGAGCACCCAGCACCCCGAGCACTGAGCACCCAGCACCCTGAGTACTGAGCACTGAGCACCCAGCACCCTGAGCACTGAGCACCCACCACCCTGAGTACTGAGCACTGAGCACCCAGCACCCCGAGCACTGAGCACCCAGCACCCTGAGCACTGAGCACCCAGCACCCGAGTACTGAGCACCCAGCACCCTGAGTACTGAGCACCCAGCTCCCTGAGTACTGAGCACCCAGCACCCCGAGTACTGAGCACCCAGCACCCTGAGTACTGAGCACCCAGCACAGTGAGCACTGAGCACCCAGCACCCCGAGCACTGAGGAACCAGCACCCTGAGCACTGAGCACCCAGCACCCTGAGTACTGAGCACCCAGCACCCTGAGTACTGAGCACCCAACACCCTGAGTACTGAGCACCCAGCACACTGTGTACTGAGCACCCAGCACCCTGAGCACTGATCACCCAGCACCCTGAGTACTGAGCACCGAGTACCCTGAGTACTGAGCACCCAGCACCCTGAGGACTGAGCAATGAGCACCCAGCACCCCGAGCACTGAGCACCCAGCACCCTGTGTACTGAGCACTGAGTACCCAGTACCCCGAGCACTGAGAACCAGCACCCTGAGCACTGAGCACCCAGCACCCTGAGTACTGAGCACCCAGCGCCCCGAGCACTGTGCACCCAGCACCCTGAGCACTGAGCACCGAGCACCCTGAGTACTGAGCACAAAGAACCCTGAGCACTGAGCAACCAGCACCCTGAGCACTGAGCACCCAGCACCCTGAGTACTGAGCACCCAGCACCCTGAGTACTAAGCACCGAGCACCCTGAGCACTGAGCACCCAGCACCCTGAGCACTGAGCAACCAGCACCCTGAGTACTGAGCACCCAGCACCCCGAGCACTGAGCACACAGCACCCGGAGAACTGAGCACCCAGCACCCTGAGCACTGAGCACCGAGCACCCTGAGCACTGAGCACCCATCACCCTGAGGACTGAGCACCCAGCACCCCGAGCACTGAGCACCCAGCAATCTGAGCACTGAGCACCCTGAGTACTGAGCACTGAGCACCCTGAGTACTGAGCACTGAGCACCCTGAGTACTGAGCACCCAGCACCCTGAGAACTGAGCACCCAGCACCCCGAGCACTGAGCACCCAGCACCCTGAGTACTGAGTACTGAGCACCCAGCACCCCGAGCACTGAGCACCCAGCACCCTGAGTACTGAGCACTGAGCACCCAGCACCGCGAGCACTGAGCACCCAGCACTCTGAGCATTGAGCACCCAGCACCCGAGTACTGATCACCCAGCACCCTGAGTACTGAGCACCCAGCACCCTGAGTACTGAGCACCCAGCACCCCGAGAACTGAGCACCTAGCACCCTGAGCACTGAGCACCCAGCACCCTGAGCACTGAGCACCCAGTACCCCGAGCACTGCGCACCCAGCACCCTGAGTACTGAGCACCCAGCACCCTGAGCACTGAGCACCCAGCACCCTGAGCACTGAGCACCCAGCACCCTGAGCACTGAGCACCAAGCACCCTGAGTAGTGAGCACCCAACGTACTGAGCACCGAGCACCCCGAGCACTGAGCACCCAGCACCCTGAGTACTGAACAACGAGCACCCCGAGCACTGAGCACCCAGCACCCTGAGTACTGAGCTCCGAGCACCCCGAACACTGAGCACCCTGCGCCCCGAGCACTGAGCACCCAGAACCCTGAGCACTGAGCACCCAGCACCCCGAGCACTGAGCACCCAGCACCCCGAGCACAGAGCACCCAGCACCCCGAGCACTGAGCACCCTGCACCCCGAGCACTGAGCACCCAGCACCCTGAGTACTGAGCACCCAGCACCCTGAGCACTGAGCACCCAGCACCCTGAGTACTGAGCACCCAACACCCCAAGCACTGAGCACCCTGAGTACTGAGCACCCAGCACCCCAAGCACTGAGCACCCTGAGTACTGAGCACCCAGCACCCTGAGTAATGAGCACCCAGCACCCTGAGCACTGAGCACCCAGCACCCTGAGTACTGAGCACCGAGAACCCTGAGTACTGAGCAGCCAGCACCCTGAGTACTGAGCACCCAGCATACTGAGCACCGAGCACCCAGCACCATGAGTACTGAGCACCCAGCACCCCAAGCACTGAGCACCCAGCACCCTGAGTACTGAGCACCCAGCACCCTGAGCACTGAGCACCGAGCACCCTGAGCACTGAGCACCCAGCACCCTGAGGACTGAGCACCCAGCACCCTGAGCACTGAGCACCCACCACCCTGAGCACTGAGCGCCCTGAGTACTGAGCACCCTGAGTACTGAGCACTGAGCACCCTGAGTTCTGAGCACCCAGCACCCTGAATACTGAGCACCCAGCACGCTGAGCACTGAGCACCGAGCACCCTGAGCACTGAGCACACAGCACCCTGAGCACTGAGCACCCAGCAACCCGAGCAGTGAGCACCCAGCACTCTGAGCCCTGAGCACCCTGAGTACTGAGCACTGAGCACCCTGAGTACTGAGCACTGAGCACCCTGAGTACTGAGCACCCAGGACCCTGAGTACTGAGCACCCAGCACCCTGAGTACTGAGCACCCAGTACCCTGAGCAATGAGCACCCTGAGTACTGAGCACCCAGCACCCTGAGCACTGAGCACCGAGCACCCCGAGCACTGAGCACACAGCACCCTGAATACTGAGCACCCAGCACACTGAGCACTGAGCACCGAGCACCCCGAGCAGTGAGCACCCAGCACCCTGAGCCCTGAGCACCCTGAGTACTGAGCACTGAGTACCCTGAGTACTGAGCACTGAGCACCCTGAGTACTGAGCACTGAGCACCCTGAGTACTGAGCACCAAGCACCCTGAGCAATGAGCACCCTGAGTACTGAGCACCCAGCACCCTGAGCACTGAGCACCGAGCACCACGAGCACTGAGCACCCAGCACCCGGAGTACTGAGCACCCAGCACCCTGAGTACTAAGCACCAAGCACCCTGAGTACTGAGCACCCAGTACCCTGAGCACTGAACACACAGCATCCTGAGTACTGAGCACCCCGAGCACTGAGCACCCAGCATACTGAGTACTGAGCACCCAGCACCCTGAGTACTGAGCACCCAGCACCCCGAGCACTGAGCACCCAGCACCCCGAGCACTGAGCACCCAGCACCCTGAGCACTGAGCACCCTGAGTACTGAGCACTGAGCACCCTGAGTACTGAGCACTGAGCACCCTGAGTACTGAGCAACCAGCACCCTGAGTACTGAGCACCCAGCACCCTGAGCAGTGAGTACCCAGCACCCTGAGCACTGAGTACCCAGCACCCTGAGCACTGAGCACCCAGCACACTGAGCACTGAGCACCCAGCACCCTGAGCACTGAGCACCCAGCACCCTGTGTACTGAGCACTGAGCACCCAGCACCCCGAGCACTGAGCACCCAGCACCCTGAGTACTGAGCACTGAGCACCCAGCACCCCGAGCACTGAGCACCCAGCACCCTGAGCACTGAGCACCCAGCACCCTGAGCACTGAGCACCCAGCACCCCGAGCACTGAGCACCCAGCACCCTGAGCACTGAGCACCAAGCACCCTGAGCACTGAGCACCCAGCACCCTGAGCACTGAGCACCCAGCGCCCTGAGCACTGAGCACCCAGCACCCTGAGCACTGAGCACCCAGCACCCCGAGCACTGAGCACCCAGCACCCTGAGCACTGAGCACCAAGCACCCTGAGCACTGAGCACCCAGCACCCTGTGTACTGAGCACCCAGCACCCCGAGCACTGAGCACCCAGCACCCTGAGTACTGAGCACCCAGCACCCTGAGTACTGAGCACCGAGTACCCTGAGTACTGTGCACCCAGCACCCCGAGCACTGAGCACCCAGCACCCTGAGTACTGAGCACTGAGCACCCAGCACCCTGAGCACTGAGCACCGAGCACCCTGAGAACTGAGCACCTAGCACCCCGAGCACTGAGCACCCAGCACCCTGAGCACCGAGCACCCTGAGTACTGAGCACTGAGCACCCTGAGTACTGAGCACTGAGCACCCTGAGTACTGAGCACCCAGCACCCTGAGTACTGAGCACCCAGCACCCCGAGCACTGAGTACCCAGCACCCTCAGCACTGAGCACCCAGCACCCTGAGCACTGAGCACCCAGCACCCTGAGCACTGAGCACCCAGCACCCTGAGCACTGAGCACCCAGCACCCTGAGTACTGAGCACTGAGCACCCAGCACCCCGAGCACTGAGCACCTAGCACCCTGAGTACTGAGCACTGAGCACCCAGCACCCTGAGCACTGAGCACCCAGCACTCTGAGCATTGAGCACCCAGCACCCGAGTACTGATCACCCAGCACCCTGAGTACTGAGCACCCGGCACCCGGAGTACTGAGCACCCAGCACCCCGAGTACTGAGCACCCAGCACCCTGAGCACTGAGCACCCAGTACCCCGAGCACTGCGCACCCCGCACCCTGAGTACTGAGCACCCAGCACCCTGATCACTGAGCACCCAGCACCCTGAGCACTGAGCACCCAGCACCCTGAGCACTGAGCACCCAGCACCCGGAGCACTGAGCACCCAGCACCCTGAGTACAGAGCACTCAGCACCCAGCACCCCGAGCACTGAGCACCCAGCACCCTGAGTACTGAGCACTGAGCACCCAGCACCCTGAGCAGTGAGCACCCAGCACCCTGAGTACTGAGCACTGAGCACCCAGCACCCCGAGCACTGAGCACCCAGAACCCTGAGCACTGAGCACCCAGCACCTGAATACTGAGCACCCAGCACCCTGAGTACTGAGCACCCAGCTCCCTGAGTACTGAGCACCCAGTACCCCGAGTACTGAGCACCCAGCACCCTGAGTACTGAGCACCCAGCACAGTGAGCACTGAGCACCCAGCACCCCGAGCACTGAGGAACCAGCACCCTGAGCACTGAGCACCCAGCACCCTGAGTACTGAGCACCCAGCACCCTGAGTACTGAGCACCCAGCACCCTGAGTACTGAGCACCCAGCACACTGAGTACTGAGCACCCAGCACCCTGAGCACTGATCACCCAGCACCCTGAGTACTGAGCACCGAGTACCCTGAGTACTGAGCACCCAGCACCCCGAGCACTGAGCACCCAGCACCCTGAGTACTGAGCAATGAGCACCTAGCACCCCGAGCACTGAGCACCCAGCACCCTGTGTACTGAGCACTGAGTACCCAGTACCCCGAGCACTGAGACCCAGCACCCTGAGCACTGAGCACCCAGCACCCTGAGTACTGAGCACCCAGCACCCCGAGCACTGTGCACCCAGCACCCTGAGCACTGAGCACCGAGCACCCTGAGTACTGAGCACCCAGCACCCTGAGCACTGAGCACCCAGCACCCTGAGCACTGAGCACCCAGCACCCTGAGTACTGAGCACCCAGCACCCTGAGTACTAAGCACCGAGCACCCTGAGCACTGAGCACCCAGCACAATGAGCACTGAGCACCCAGCACCCTGAGTACTGAGCACCCAGCACCCCGAGCACTGAGCACACAGCACCCGGAGAACTGAGCACCCAGCACCCTGAGCACTGAGCACCGAGCACCCTGAGCACTGAGCACCCATCACCCTGAGGACTGAGCACCCAGCACCCCGAGCACTGAGCACCCAGCAATCTGAGCACTGAGCACCCTGAGTACTGAGAACTGAGCACCCTGAGTACTGAGCACTGAGCACCCTGAGTACTGAGCACCCAGCACCCTGAGTACTGAGCACCCAGCACCCCGAGCACTGAGTACCCAGCACCCTGAGCACTGAGTACCCAGCACCCTGAGCACTGAGCACCCAGCACCCTGAGCACTGAGCACCCAGCACCCTGAGCACTGAGCACCCAGCACCCTGAGTACTGAGCATTGAGCATCCAGCACCCCGAGCACTGAGCACCCAGCACCCTGAGTACTGAGCACTGAGCACCCAGCATCCCGAGCACTGAGCACCCAGAACTCTGAGCATTGAGCACCCTACACCCGAGTACTGATCACCCAGCACCCTGAGTACTGAGCACCCAGCACCCTGAGTACTGAGCACCCAGCACCCCGAGTACTGAGCACCCAGCACCCTGAGCACTGAGCACCCAGCACCCTGAGCACTGAGCACCCAGTACCCCGAGCACTGCGCACCCAGCACCCTGAGTACTGAGCACCCAGCACCCTGAGCACTGAGCACCCAGCACCCTGAGCACAGAGCACCCAGCACCCTGAGCACTGAGCACACAGCACCCTGAGCACTGAGCACCCAGCACCCCGAGCAGTGAGCACCCAGCACCCTGAGCCCTGAGCACCCTGAGTACTGAGCACTGAGCACCCTGAGTACTGAGCACTGAGCACCCTGAGTACTGAGCACCCAGCACCCTGAGTACTGAGCACCCAGCACCCTGAGTACTGAGCACCCAGCACCCTGAGCAATGAGCACCCTGAGTACTGAGCACCCAGCACGCTGAGCACTGAGCACCGAGCACCCCGAGCACTGAGCACCCAGCACCCGGAGTACTGAGCACCCAGCACCCTGAGTACTAAGCACCAAGCACCCTGAGTACTGAGCACCCAGTACCCTGAGCACTGAACAAACAGCACCCTTAGTACTGAGCACCCCGAGCACTGAGCACCCAGCATACTGAGTACTGAGCACCCATCACCCTGAGTACTGAGCACCCAGCACCCTGAGCACTGAGCACCCAGCACCCCGAGCACTGAGCACCCAGCACCCTGAGCACCCTGAGTAATGAGCACTGAGCACCCTGAGTACTGAGCACTGAGCACCCTGAGTATTGAGCACACAGCACCCTGAATACTGAGCACCCAGCACCCTGAGCACTGAGCACCGAGCACCCCGAGCAGTGAGCACCCAGCACCCTGAGCCCTGAGCACCCTGAGTACTGAGCACTGAGCACCCTGAGTACTGAGCACTGAGCACCCTGAGTACTGAGCACTGAGCACCCTGCGTACTGAGCACCAAGCACCCTGAGCAATGAGCACCCTGAGTACTGAGCACCCAGCACCCTGAGCACTGAGCACCGAGCACCCCGAGCACTGAGCACCCAGCACCCGGAGTACTGAGCACCCAGCACCCTGAGTACTAAGCACCAAGCACCCTGAGTACTGAGCACCCAGTACCCTGAGCACTCAACACACAGCATCCTGAGTACTGAGCACCCCGAGCACTGTGCACCCAGAATACTGAGTACTGAGCACCCAGCACCCTGAGCACTGAGCACCCAGCATCCCGAGCACTGAGCACCCAGCACCCTGAGCACTGAGCACCCTGAGTACTGAGCACTGAGCACCCTGAGTACTGAGCACTGAGCACCCTGAGTACTGAGCAACCAGCACCCTGAGTACTGAGCACCCAGCACCCCGAGCACTGAGTACCCAGCACCCTGAGCACTGAGTACCCAGCACCCTGAGCACTGAGCACCCAGCACACTGAGCACTAAGCACCCAGCACCTTGAGTACTAAGCACTGAGCACCCAGCACCCCGAGCACTGAGCACCCAGCCCCCTGAGTACTGAGCACTGAGCACCCAGCACCCCGAGCACTGAGCACCCAGCACCCTGAGCACTGAGCACCGAGCACCCTGAGCACTGAGCACCCAGCACCCCGAGCACTGAGCACACAGCACCCTGAGCACTGAGCACCAAGCACCCTGAGTACTGAGCACCCAGCACCCCGAGCACTGTGCACCCAGCACCCTGAGCACTGAGCACCGAGCACCCTGAGTACTGAGCACACAGCACCCTGAGCACTGAGCACCCAGCACCCTGAGCACTGAGCACCCAGCACCCTGAGTACTGAGCACCCAGCACACTGAGTACAAAGCACCGAGCACCCTGAGCACTGAGCACCCAGCACCCTGAGCACTGAGCACCCAGCACCCTGAGTACTGAGCACCCAGCACCCCGAGCACTGAGCACACAGCACCCGGAGAACTGAGCACCTAGCACCCTGAGCACTGAGCACCAAGCACCCTGAGCACTGAGCACCCATCACCCTGAGGACTGAGCACCCAGCACACCGAGCACTGAGCACCCAGCAATTTGAGCACTGAGCACCCTGAGTACTGAGCACTGAGCACC
The DNA here is from genome assembly GCF_018167655.1 of Microtus oregoni. NCBI lineage: Eukaryota > Metazoa > Chordata > Mammalia > Rodentia > Cricetidae > Microtus > Microtus oregoni. Next base: position 7,981,278 of record NW_024543811.1, on the reverse strand, counting down.
CTGAGTACTGAGCACTGAGTACTGAGCACCCAGCACCCTGAGTACTTAGCACCCAGCACCACGAGCACTGAGTACCCAGCGCCCTGAGCACTGAGTACCCAGCACCCTGAGCACTGAGCACCCAGCACCCTGAGCACTGAGCACCCAGCACCCTGAGCACTGAGCACACAGCACCCTGAGTACTGAGCATTGAGTACCCAGCACCCCGAGGACTGAGCACCCAGCACCCTGAGTACTGAGCACTGAGCACCCAGCACCCCGAGCACTGAGCACCCAGCACCTCGAGAACTGAGCAACCAGCACCCTGAGTACTGAGCACCCAGCACCCTGAGTACTGAGCACCCAGCACCCTGTGCACTGAGCACCCAGCACCCTGAGTACTGAGCACCCAACACCCCAAGCACTGAGCACCCTGAGTACTGAGCACCCAGCACCCCAAGCACTGAGCACCCTGAGTACTGAGCACCCAGCACCCTGAGTAATGAGCACCCAGCACCCCGAGCCCTTAGCACCCAGCACCCTGAGTACTGAGCACCGAGCACCCTGAGTACTGAGCAGCCAGCACCCTGAGTACTGAGCACCCAGCGTACTGAGCACCGAGCACCCAGCACCCTGAGTACTGAGCACCCAGCACCCTGAGCACTGAGCACCCAGCACCCCGAGCACTGAGCACACAGCACCCCGAGCACTGAGCACCCTGCACCCCGAGCACTGAGCACCCAGCACCCCGAGCACCGAGCACCCTGAGTACTAAGCAACGAACACCCTGAGCACTGAGCACCCAGCACCCTGAGCACTGAGCACCCAGCACCCCAAGCACTGAGCACCCAGCACCCTGAGTACTGAGCACCCAGCACCCTGAGCACTGAGCACCGAGCACCCTGAGCACTGAGCACCCAGCACCCTGAGGACTGAGCACCCAGCACCCTGAGCACTGAGCACCCACCACCCTGAGCAATGAGCGCCCTGAGTACTGAGCACCCTGAGTACTGAGCACTGAGCACCCTGAGTACTGAGCACTGAGCACCCTGAGTACTGAGCACCCAGTACCCTGAGTACTGAGCACCCAGCACCCCGAGCACTGAGTACCCAGCACCCTGAGCACTGAGCACCCAGCACCCTGAGCACTGAGCACCCAGCACCCTGAGCACTGAGCACCCAGCACCCTGAGCACTGAGCACCCAGCACCCTGAGTACTGAGCACTGAGCACCCAGCACCCCGAGCACTGAGCACCCAGCACCCTGAGTACTGAGCACTGAGCACCCAGCACCCCGAGCACTGAGCACCCAGCACTCTGAGCATTGAGCACCCAGCACCCGAGTACTGATCACCCAGCACCCTGAGTACTGAGCACCCAGCACCCGGAGTACTGAGCACCCAGCACCCCGAGTACTGAGCACCCAGCACCCTGAGCACTGAGCACCCAGTACCCCGAGCACTGCGCACCCCGCACCCTGAGTACTGAGCACCCAGCACCCTGAGCACTGAGCACCCAGCACCCTGAGTACTGAGCACTGAGCACCCAGCACCCCGAGCACTGAGCACCCAGCACCCTGAGCACTGAGCACCCAGCACCCGGATCACTTAGCACCCAGCACCCTGAGTACTGAGCACTGAGCACCCAGCACCCCGAGCACTGAGCCCTGAGCACCCTGAGTACTGAGCACTGAGCACCCTGAGTACTGAGCACTGAGCACCCAGCACCCTGAGCACTGAGCACCCAGCACTCTGAGTACTGAGCACTGAGCACCCAGCACCCCGAGCACTGAGCACCCAGCACCCTGAGTACTGAGCACTGAGCACCCAGCACCCCGAGCACTGAGCACCCAGCACCCTGAGTACTGAGCACCCAGCACCCCGAGCACTGAGCACCCAGCACAATAAGTAATGAGCACCCAGCACCCCCAGCACTGAGCACCCAGCACAATGAGTAATGAGCACCCAGCACCCCCAGCACTGAGCACCCAGCACCCCGAGAATGAGCACCCAGCACCCCGTGTACTGAGCACCCAGCACCCCGAGCACTGAGCACCCAGCACCCTGAGTACTGAGCACTGACAACCCAGCAGCCAGAGCACTGAGCACCCAGAACCCTGAGCACTGAGCACCCAGCAACCTGAGTACTGAGCAATGAGCACCCAGCACCCCGAGCACTGAGCACCCAGCACCCTGTGTACTGAGCACTGAGTACCCAGTACCCCGAGCACTGAGACCCAGCACCCTGAGCACTGAGCTCCCAGCACCCTGAGTACTGAGCACCCAGCACCCCGAGCACTGTGCACCCAGCACCCTGAGCACTGAGCACCGAGCACCCTGAGTACTGAGCACCCAGCACCCTGAGCACTGAGCACCCAGCACCCTGAGCACTGAGCACCCAGCACCCTGAGTACTGAGCAACCAGCACCCTGAGTACTAAGCACCGAGCACCCTGAGCACTGAGCACCCAGCACCCTGAGCACTGCGCACCCAGCACCCTGAGTACTGAGCACCCAGCACCCTGAGCACTGAGCACCCAGCACCCTGAGCACAGAGCACCCAGCACCCTGAGCACTGAGCACACAGCACCCTGAGCACTGAGCACCCAGCACCCCGAGCAGTGAGCACCCAGCACCCTGAGCCCTGAGCACCCTGAGTACTGAGCACTGAGCACCCTGAGTACTGAGCACTGAGCACCCTGAGTACTGAGCACCCAGCACCCTGAGTACTGAGCACCCAGCACCCTGAGTACTGAGCACCCAGCACCCTGAGCAATGAGCACCCTGAGTACTGAGCACCCAGCACGCTGAGCACTGAGCACCGAGCACCCCGAGCACTGAGCACCCAGCACCCGGAGTACTGAGCACCCAGCACCCTGAGTACTAAGCACCAAGCACCCTGAGTACTGAGCACCCAGTACCCTGAGCACTGAACAAACAGCACCCTTAGTACTGAGCACCCCGAGCACTGAGCACCCAGCATACTGAGTACTGAGCACCCAGCACCCTGAGTACTGAGCACCCAGCACCCTGAGCACTGAGCACCCAGCACCCCGAGCACTGAGCACCCAGCACCCTGAGCACTGAGCACCCTGAGTAATGAGCACTGAGCACCCTGAGTACTGAGCACTGAGCACCCTGAGTATTGAGCACCCAGCACCCTGAATACTGAGCACCCAGCACCCTGAGCACTGAGCACCGAGCACCCCGAGCAGTGAGCACCCAGCACCCTGAGCCCTGAGCACCCTGAGTACTGAGCACTGAGCACCCTGAGTACTGAGCACTGAGCACCCTGAGTACTGAGCACTGAGCACCCTGAGTACTGAGCACCAAGCACCCTGAGCAATGAGCACCCTGAGTACTGAGCACCCAGCACCCTGAGCACTGAGCACCGAGCACCCCGAGCACTGAGCACCCAGCACCCGGAGTACTGAGCACCCAGCACCCTGAGTACTAAGCACCAAGCACCCTGAGTACTGAGCACCCAGTACCCTGAGCACTCAACACACAGCATCCTGAGTACTGAGCACCCCGAGCACTGTGCACCCAGCATACTGAGTACTGAGCACCCAGCACCCTGAGCACTGAGCACCCAGCATCCCGAGCACTGAGCACCCAGCACCCTGAGCACTGAGCACCCTGAGTACTGAGCACTGAGCACCCTGAGTACTGAGCACTGAGCACCCTGAGTACTGAGCAACCAGCACCCTGAGTACTGAGCACCCAGCACCCCGAGCACTGAGTACCCAGCACCCTGAGCACTGAGTACCCAGCACCCTGAGCACTGAGCACCCAGCACACTGAGCACTAAGCACCCAGCACCTTGAGTACTAAGCACTGAGCACCCAGCACCCCGAGCACTGAGCACCCAGCACCCTGAGTACTGAGCACTGAGCACCCAGCACCCCGAGCACTGAGCACCCAGCACCCTGAGCACTGAGCACCGAGCACCCTGAGCACTGAGCACCCAGCACCCCGAGCACTGAGCACACAGCACCCTGAGCACTGAGCACCAAGCACCCTGAGTACTGAGCACCCAGCACCCCGAGCACTGTGCACCCAGCACCCTGAGCACTGAGCACCGAGCACCCTGAGTACTGAGCACACAGCACCCTGAGCACTGAGCACCCAGCACCCTGAGCACTGAGCACCCAGCACCCTGAGTACTGAGCACCCAGCACACTGAGTACAAAGCACCGAGCACCCTGAGCACTGAGCACCCAGCACCCTGAGCACTGAGCACCCAGCACCCTGAGTACTGAGCACCCAGCACCCCGAGCACTGAGCACACAGCACCCGGAGAACTGAGCACCTAGCACCCTGAGCACTGAGCACCAAGCACCCTGAGCACTGAGCACCCATCACCCTGAGGACTGAGCACCCAGCACACCGAGCACTGAGCACCCAGCAATTTGAGCACTGAGCACCCTGAGTACTGAGCACTGAGCACCCTGAGTACTGAGCACTGAGTACTGAGCACCCAGCACCCTGAGTACTTAGCACCCAGCACCACGAGCACTGAGTACCCAGCACCCTGAGCACTGAGTACCCAGCACCCTGAGCACTGAGCACCCAGCACCCTGAGCACTGAGCACCCAGCACCCTGAGCACTGAGCACCCAGCACCCTGAGTACTGAGCATTGAGTACCCAGCACCCCGAGGACTGAGCACCCAGCACCCTGAGTACTGAGCACTGAGCACCCAGCACCCCGAGCACTGAGCACCCAGCACCTCGAGAACTGAGCAACCAGCACCCTGAGTACTGAGCACCCAGCACCCTGAGTACTGAGCACCCAGCACCCTGTGCACTGAGCACCCACCACCCTGAGTACTGAGCACCCAACACCCCAAGCACTGTGCACCCTGAGTACTGAGCACCCAGCACCCCAAGCACTGAGCACCCTGAGTACTGAGCACCCAGCACCCTGAGTAATGAGCACCCAGCACCCCGAGCCCTTAGCACCCAGCACCCTGAGTACTGAGCACCGAGCACCCTGAGTACTGAGCAGCCAGCACCCTGAGTACTGAGCACCCAGCGTACTGAGCACCGAGCACCCAGCACCCTGAGTACTGAGCACCCAGCACCCTGAGCACTGAGCACCCAGCACCCCGAGCACTGAGCACCCAGCACCCCGAGCACTGAGCACCCTGCACCCCGAGCACTGAGCACCCAGCACCCCGAGCACCGAGCACCCTGAGTACTAAGCAACGAACACCCTGAGCACTGAGCACCCAGCACCCTGAGCACTGAGCACCCAGCACCCTGAGTACTGAGCACCCAGCACCCCAAGCACTGAGCACCCAGCACCCTGAGTACTGAGCACCCAGCACCCTGAGCACTGAGCACCGAGCACCCTGAGCACTGAGCACCCAGCACCCTGAGGACTGAGCACCCAGCACCCTGAGCACTGAGCACCCACCACCCTGAGCAATGAGCGCCCTGAGTACTGAGCACCCTGAGTACTGAGCACTGAGCACCCTGAGTACTGAGCACTGAGCACCCTGAGTACTGAGCACCCAGTACCCTGAGTACTGAGCACCCAGCACCCCGAGCACTGAGTACCCAGCACCCTGAGCACTGAGCACCCAGCACCCTGAGCACTGAGCACCCAGCACCCTGAGCACTGAGCACCCAGCACCCTGAGCACTGAGCACCCAGCACCCTGAGTACTGAGCACTGAGCACCCAGCACCCCGAGCACTGAGCACCCAGCACCCTGAGTACTGAGCACTGAGCACCCAGCACCCCGAGCACTGAGCACCCAGCACTCTGAGCATTGAGCACCCAGCACCCGAGTACTGATCACCCAGCACCCTGAGTACTGAGCACCCAGCACCCGGAGTACTGAGCACCCAGCACCCCGAGTACTGAGCACCCAGCACCCTGAGCACTGAGCACCCAGTACCCCGAGCACTGCGCACCCCGCACCCTGAGTACTGAGCACCCAGCACCCTGAGCACTGAGCACCCAGCACCCTGAGTACTGAGCACTGAGCACGCAGCACCCGGAGCACTGAGCACCCAGCACCCTGAGCACTGAGCACCCAGCACCCGGAGCACTGAGCACCCAGCACCCTGAGTACTGAGCACTGAGCACCCAGCACCCCGAGCACTGAGCACCCAGCACCCTGAGTACTGAGCACTGAGCACCCTGAGTACTGAGCACTGAGCACCCAGCACCCTGAGCACTGAGCACCCAGCACTCTGAGTACTGAGCACTGAGCACCCAGCACCCCGAGCACTGAGCACCCAGCACCCTGAGTACTGAGCACTGAGCACCCAGCACCCCGAGCACTGAGCACCCAGCACCCTGAGTACTGAGCACCCAGCACCCCGAGCACTGAGCACCCAGCACAATAAGTAATGAGCACCCAGCACCCCCAGCACTGAGCATCCAGCACCCTGAGTACTGAGCACTGAGCACCCAGCAGCCAGAGCACTGAGCACCCAGAACCCTGAGCACTGAGCACCCAGCAACCTGAGTACTGAGCAATGAGCACCCAGCACCCCGAGCACTGAGCACCCAGCACCCTGTGTACTGAGCACTGAGTACCCAGTACCCCGAGCACTGAGACCCAGCACCCTGAGCACTGAGCTCCCAGCACCCTGAGTACTGAGCACCCAGCACCCCGAGCACTGTGCACCCAGCACCCTGAGCACTGAGCACCGAGCACCCTGAGTACTGAGCACCCAGCACCCTGAGCACTGAGCACCCAGCACCCTGAGCACTGAGCACCCAGCACCCTGAGTACTGAGCACCCAGCACCCTGAGTACTAAGCACCGAGCACCCTGAGCACTGAGCACCCAGCACCCTGAGCACTGAGCACCCAGCACCCTGAGTACTGAGCACCCAGCACCCCAAGCACTGAGCACCCTGAGTACTGAGCACCCAGCACCCTGAGTACTAAGCACCGAGCACCCTGAGCACTGAGCACCCAGCACCCAACACCCCAAGCACTGAGCACCCTGAGTACTGAGCACCCAGCACCCCAAGCACTGAGCACCCTGAGTACTGAGCACCCAGCACCCTGAGTAATGAGCACCCAGCACCCCGAGCCCTTAGCACCCAGCACCCTGAGTACTGAGCACCGAGCACCCTGAGTACTGAGCAGCCAGCACCCTGAGTACTGAGCACCCAGCGTACTGAGCACCGAGCACCCAGCACCCTGAGTACTGAGCACCCAGCACCCTGAGCACTGAGCACCCAGCACCCCGAGCACTGAGCACCCAGCACCCCGAGCACTGAGCACCCTGCACCCTGAGCACTGAGCACCCAGCACCCCGAGCACCGAGCACCCTGAGTACTAAGCAACGAACACCCTGAGCACTGAGCACCCAGCACCCTGAGCACTGAGCACCCAGCACCCTGAGTACTGAGCACCCAGCACCCCAAGCACTGAGCACCCAGCACCCTGAGTACTGAGCACCCAGCACCCTGAGCACTGAGCACCGAGCACCCTGAGCACTGAGCACCCAGCACCCTGAGGACTGAGCACCCAGCACCCTGAGCACTGAGCACCCACCACCCTGAGCAATGAGCGCCCTGAGTACTGAGCACCCTGAGTACTGAGCACTGAGCACCCTGAGTACTGAGCACTGAGCACCCTGAGTACTGAGCACCCAGTACCCTGAGTACTGAGCACCCAGCACCCCGAGCACTGAGTACCCAGCACCCTGAGCACTGAGCACCCAGCACCCTGAGCACTGAGCACCCAGCACCCTGAGCACTGAGCACCCAGCACCCTGAGCACTGAGCACCCAGCACCCTGAGTACTGAGCACTGAGCACCCAGCACCCCGAGCACTGAGCACCCAGCACCCTGAGTACTGAGCACTGAGCAACCAGCACCCCGAGCACTGAGCACCCAGCACTCTGAGCATTGAGCACCCAGCACCCGAGTACTGATCACCCAGCACCCTGAGTACTGAGCACCCAGCACCCGGAGTACTGAGCACCCAGCACCCCGAGTACTGAGCACCCAGCACCCTGAGCACTGAGCACCCAGTACCCCGAGCACTGCGCACCCCGCACCCTGAGTACTGAGCACCCAGCACCCTGAGTACTGAGCACTGAGCACCCAGCACCCCGAGCACTGAGCACCCAGCACCCTGAGCACTGAGCACCCAGCACCCGGAGCACTGAGCACCCAGCACCCTGAGTACTGAGCACTGAGCACCCAGCACCCCGAGCACTGAGCACCCAGCACCCTGAGTACTGAGCACTGAGCACCCTGAGTACTGAGCACTGAGCACCCAGCACCCTGAGCACTGAGCACCCAGCACTCTGAGTACTGAGCACTGAGCACCCAGCACCCCGAGCACTGAGCACCCAGCACCCTGAGTACTGAGCACTGAGCACCCAGCAGCCCGAGCACTGAGCACCCAGCACCCTGAGTACTGAGCACCCAGCACCCCGAGCACTGAGCACCCAGCACAATAAGTAATGAGCACCCAGCACCCCCAGCACTGAGCACCCAGCACAATGAGTAATGAGCACCCAGCACCCCCAGCACTGAGCACCCAGCACCCCGAGAATGAGCACCCAGCACCCCGTGTACTGAGCACCCAGCACCCTGAGCACTGAGCACCCAGCACCCTGAGTACTGAGCACTGAGCACCCAGCAGCCAGAGCACTGAGCACCCAGAACCCTGAGCACTGAGCACCCAGCACCCTGAGTACTGAGCACCCAGCACCCCGAGCACTGAGCACCCAGCACCCTGAGTACTGAGCACTGAGCACCCAGCAGCCAGAGCACTGAGCACCCAGAACCCTGAGCACTGAGCACCCAGCAACCTGAGTACTGAGCAATGAGCACCCAGCACCCCGAGCACTGAGCACCCAGCACCCTGTGTACTGAGCACTGAGTACCCAGTACCCCGAGCACTGAGACCCAGCACCCCGAGCACTGAGCTCCCAGCACCCTGAGTACTGAGCACCCAGCACCCCGAGCACTGTGCACCCAGCACCCTGAGCACTGAGCACCGAGCACCCTGAGTACTGAGCACCCAGCACCCTGAGCACTGAGCACCCAGCACCCTGAGCACTGAGCACCCAGCACCCTGAGTACTGAGCACCCAGCACCCTGAGTACTAAGCACCGAGCACCCTGAGCACTGAGCACCCAGCACCCTGAGCACTGAGCACCCAGCACCCTGAGTACTGAGCACCCAGCACCCCGAGCACTGAGCACACAGCACCCGGAGAACTGAGCACCCAGCACCCTGAGCACTGAGCACCGAGCACCCTGAGCACTGAGCAACCATCACCCTGAGGACTGAGCACCCAGCACCCCGAGCACTGAGCACCCAGCAATCTGAGCACTGAGCACCCTGAGTACTGAGCACTGAGCACCCTGAGTACTGAGCACTGAGCACCCTGAGTACTGAGCACCCAGCACCCTGAGTACTGAGCACCCAGCACCCCGAGCACTGAGTACCCTGCACCCTGAGCACTGAGTACCCAGCACCCTGAGCACTGAGCACCCAGCACCCTGAGCACTGAGCACCCAGCACCCTGAGCACTGAGCACCCAGCACCCCGAGTACTGAGCATTGAGCACCCAGCAACCCGAGCACTGAGCACCCAGCACCCTGAGTACTGAGCACTGAGCACCCAGCATCCCGAGCACTGAGCACCCAGAACTCTGAGCATTGAGCACCCAGCACCCGAGTACTGATCACCCAGCACCCTGAGTACTGAGCACCCAGCACCCTGAGTACTGAGCACCCAGCACCCCGAGTACTGAGCACCCAGCACCCTGAGCACTGAGCACCCAGCACCCTGAGCACTGAGCACCCAGTACCCCGAGCACTGCGCACCCAGCACCCTGAGTACTGAGCACCCAGCACCCTGAGCACTGAGCACCCAGCACCCTGAGCACTGAGCACCCAGCACCCTGAGCACTGAGCACACAGCACCCTGAGCACTGAGCACCCAGCACCCCGAGCAGTGAGCACCCAGCACCCTGAGCCCTGAGCACCCTGAGTACTGAGCACTGAGCACCCTGAGTACTGAGCACTGAGCACCCTGAGTACCGAGCACCCAGCACCCTGAGTAGTGAGCACCCAGCACACTGAGCACTGAGCACCCAGCACCCTGAGCACTGAGCACCCAGCACCCTGAGTACTGAGCACTGAGCACCCAGCACCACGAGCACTGAGCACCCAGCACCCCGAACACTGAGCACCGAGCACCCTGAGTACTGAGCACCGAGCTCCCTGAGTACTGAGTACCCAGCACCCTGAGTACTGAGCACCCAGCACCCTGAGCACTGAGCACCCAGCACCCTGAGTACTGAGCACCGAGCACCCCGAGCACTGAGCACCCAGCACCCTGAGGACTGAGCACCCTTAGTACTGAGCACTGAGCACCCTGAGTACTGAGCACTGAGCACCCTGAGAACTGAGCACCCAGCACCCTGAGTACTGAGCACCCAGCACCCTGAGCAATGATCACCCTGAGTACTGAGCACGCAGCAACTTGAGCACTGAGCACCGAGCACCCCGAGCACTGAGCACCCAGCACCCGGAGTACTGAGCACCCAGCACCCTGAGTACTAAGCACCGAGCACCCTGAGTACTGAGCACCCAGCACCCTGAGCACTGAACACACAGCACCCTGAGTACTGAGCACCCCGAGCACTGAGCACCCAGCACCCTGAGTACTGAGCACCGAGCACCCCCAGCGCTGAGCACCCAGCACCCCGAGCACTGAGCACCCAGCACCCCGAGCACTGAGCACCCCGCACCCTGAGTACTGAGCACCCAGCACCCTGAGTACTGAGCACCCAGCACCCCGAGCACTGAGTACCCAGCACCCTGAGCACTGAGCACCCAGCACCCTGAGCACTGAGCACAAAGCACCCTGAGCACTGAGCACCCAGCACCCTGAGTACTGAGCACTGAGCACCCAGCACCCCGAGCACTGAGCACCCAGCACCCTGAGTACTGAGCACTGAGCACCCAGCACCCCGAGCACTGAGCACCCAGCACCCTGAGCACTGAGCACCCAGCACCCGAGTACTGAGAACCCAGCACCCTGAGTACTGAGCACCCAGCTCCGTGAGTACTGAGCACCCAGCACCCCGAGTTCTGAGCACCCAGCACCCTGAGTACTGAGCACCCAGCACCCTGAGCACTGAGCACCCAGCACCCGGAGCACTGAGGACCCAGCACCCTGAGCACTGAGCACCGAGCACCCTGAGTACTGAGCACCCAGCACCCTGAGTACTGAGCACCCAGCACACTGAGTACTGGGCACCGAGCACACTGAGTACTGAGCACCCAGCACCCTGAGCACTGATCACCCAGCACCCTGAGTACTGAGCACCGAGTACCCTGAGTACTGTGCACCCAGCACCCCGAGCACTGAGCACCCAGCACCCTGAGTACTGAGCACTGAGCACCCAGCACAGTGAGCACTGAGCACCGAGCACCCTGAGCACTGAGCACCCAGCACCCTGAGGACTGAGCACCCAGCACCCCGAGCACTGAGCACCCAGCACCCTGAGCACTGAGCACCCTGAGTGCTGAGCACTGAGCACCCTGAGTACTGAGTACCCAGCACCCTGAGTACTGAGCACCCAGCACCCCGAGCACTGAGTACCCAGCACCCTGAGCACTGAGCACCCAGCACCCTGAGCACTGAGCACCCAGCACCCTGAGCACTGAGCACCCAGCACCCTGAGCACTGAGCACCCAGCACCCTGAGTACTGAGCACTGAGCACCCAGGACCCCGAGCACTGAGCACCCAGCACCCTGAGTACTGAGCACTGAGCACCCAGCACTCTGAGCATTGAGCACCCAGCACCCGAGTACTGATCACCCAGCACCCTGAGTACTGAGCACCCAGCACCCTGAGTACTGAGCACCCAGCACCCCGAGTACTGAGCACCCAGCACCCTGAGCACTGAGCACCCAGTACCCCGAGCACTGCGCACCCCGCACCCTGAGTACTGAGCACCCAGCACCCTGAGCACTGAGCACCCAGCACCCTGAGCACTGAGCACCCAGCACCCTGAGCACTGAGCACCAAGCACCCTGAGTAGTGAGCACCCAACGTACTGAGCACCGAGCACCCCGAGCACTGAGCACCCAGCACCCTGAGTACTGAGCACCGAGCACCCCGAGCACTGAGCACCCAGCACCCTGAGTACTGAGCTCCGAGCACCCCGAACACTGAGCACCCAGCGCCCAGAGTACTGAGCACCCAGAACAATGAGCACTGAGCACCGAGCACCAGGAGCACTGAGCACCCAGCATCCGGAGTACTGAGCACCCAGGACCCTGAGTACTAAGCACCAAGCACCCTGAGTACTGAGCACCCAGTACCCTGAGCACTAAACACACAGCATCCTGAGTACTGAGCACCCCGAGCACTGAGCACCCAGCATACTGAGTACTGAGCACCCAGCACCCTGAGTACTGAGCACCGAGCAACCAGAGCACTGAGCACCCAGAACCCCGAGCACTGAGCACACAGCACCCTGAGCACTGAGCACCCTGAGTACTGAGCACTGAGCACCCTGAGTACTGAGCAACCAGCACCCTGAGTACTGAGCACCCAGCACCCCAAGCACTGAGTACCCAGCACCCTGAGCACTGAGTACCCAGCACCCTGAGCACTGAGCACCCAGCACACTAAGCACTGAGCACCCAGCACCCTGAGCACTCAGCACCCAGCACCCTGAGTACTGAGCACTGAGCACCCAGCACCCCGAGCACTGAGCACCCAGCACCCTGAGTACTGAGCACTGAGCACCCCGAGTACTGAGCACCCAGCCCCCCGAGCACTGAGCACCCAGCACCCTGAGTACTGAGCACCCAGCACCCCGAGCACTGAGCACCCAGCACCCTGAGTACTGAGCACCCAGCACCCTGAGTACTGAGCACCCAGCGTAATGAGCACCGAGCACCCAGCACCCTGAGTACTGAGCACCCAGCACCCTGAGCACTGTGTACCCAGCACCCTGAGTACTGAGCACTGAGCACCCCGAGTACTGAGCACCGGGCACCCCGAGCACTAAGCACCCAGCACCCCAAGCACCGAGCACCCAGCACCCTGAGCACTGAGCACCCAGCACCCTGAGCACTGAGCACCCAGCACCCTGAGTACTGAGCACTGAGCACCCAGCACCCCGAGCACTGAGCACCCAGCACCCTGAGTACTGAGCACTGAGCACCCAGCACTCTGAGCACTGAGCACCCAGCACCTGAGTACTGATCACCCAGCACCCTGAGTACTGAGCACCCAGAACCCTGAGTACTGAGCACCCAGCACCCTGAGCACTGAGCACCCAGCACCCTGAGCACTGAGCACCCAGCACCCCGAGCACTGCGCACCCAGCACCCTGAGTACTGAGCACCCAGCACCCTGAGCACTGAGCACCCACCACCCTGAGCACTGAGCACCCAGCACCCTGAGCACTGAGCACCAAGCACCCTGAGTAGTGAGTACACAACGTACTGAGCACCGAGCACCCCGAGCACTGAGCACCCAGCACCCCGAGCACTGAGCACCCAGCGCCCCGAGCACTGAGCACCCAGAACCCTGAGCACTGAGCACCCAGCACCCCGAGCACTGAGAACCCAGCGCCCCGAGCACTGAGCACCCAGCACCCCGAGCACTGAGCACCCAGCACCCTGAGTACTGAGCACCCAGCACCCTGAGTACTGAGCACCCAGCACCCTGAGCACTGAGCACCCAGCACCCTGAGTACTGAGCACCCAGCACCCTGAGTACTGAGCACCCAGCACCCTGAGCACTGAGCACCCAGCACCCTGAGTACTGAGCACCCAACACCCCAAGCACTGAGCACCCTGAGTACTGAGCACCCAGCACCCCAAGCACTGAGCACCCTGAGTACTGAGCACCCAGCACCCTGAGTAATGAGCACCCAGCACCCCGAGCACTGAGCACCCAGCACCCTGAGTACTAAGCACCGAGCAACCTGAGTACTGAGCAGCCAGCACCCTGAGTACTGAGCACCCAGCGTACTGAGCACTGAGCACCCAGCACCCTGAGTACTGCGCACCCAGCACCCTGAGCACTGAGCACCCAGCACCCTGAGTACTGAGCACCGAGCACCCCGAGTACTGAGCACCCAGCACCCCGAGCACTGAGCACCCAGCACCCCGAGCACTGAGCACCCAGCACCCCGAGCACTGAGCACCCAGCACACCGAGCACTGAGCACCCAGCACCCCGAGCATTGCACACCCAGCACCCCGAGCACCGAGCACCCTGAGCACTGAGCACCCAGAACCCTGAGCACTGTGCACCCAGCAACCTGAGTACTGAGCACCCAGCACCCCGAGCACTGAGCACCCTGAGTTCTGAGCACTGAGCACCCTGAGTACTGAGCACTGAGCTCCCTGAGTACTGAGCACCCAGCACCCTGAATACTGAGCACACAGCACCCTGAGCACTGAGCACCGAGCACCCTGAGCACTGAGCACACAGCACCCTGAGCACTGAGCACCCAGCACCCCGAGCAGTGAGCTCCCAGCTCCCTGAGCCCTGAGCACCCTGAGTACTGAGCACTGAGCACCCTGAGTACTGAGGACTGAGCACCTTGAGTACTGAGCACTGAGCACCCTGAGTACTGAGCACCCAGCACCCTGAGCAATGAGCACCCTGAGTACTGAGCACCGAGCACCTCGAGCACTGAGCACCCAGCACCCGGAGTACTGAGCACCCAGCACCCTGAGTACTAAGCACCAAGCACCCTGAGTACTGAGCACCCAATACCCTGAGCACTGAACACCCAGCAGCCTGAGTACTGAGCACCACGAGCACTGAGCACCCAGCATACTGAGTACTGAGCACCCAGCACCCTGAGTACTGAGCACCCAGCAACCTGAGCACTGAGCACCCAGCACCCTGAGTACTGAGCATCTAGCACCCCGAGCACTGAGCACCCAGCACCCTGAGCACTGAGCACCCTGAGGACTGAGCACCCAGCACCCTGAGCACTGAGCACCCAGCACCCCGAGCACTGAGCACCCAGCACCCAGAGCACTGAGCACTGAGCACCCTGAGTAATGAGCACTGAGCACCCTGAGCACTGAGCCTGAGCACCCTGAGTACTGAGCACTGAGCACCCTGGGTACTGAGCACCGAGCACCCTGAGTACTGAGCACCCAGCACCCCGAGCACTGAGCACCGAGCACCCTGAGCACTGAGCACCCAGCAACCTGAGTACTAAGCACCCAGCACCCTGAGTACTGAGCACCCAGCACCCTGAGTACTGAGCACCCAGCACCCTGAGTACTGAGCACCCAGCGTACTGAGCACCGAGCACCCCGAGCACTGAGCACCCAGCACCCTGAGTACTGAGCACCCAGCACCCTGAGCACTGAGCACCCAGCACCCTGAGTACTGAGCACCGAGCACCCTGAGTACTGAGCACCCAGCACCCTGAGTACTGAGCACCCAGCTCCCTGAGAACTGAGGACCCAGCGTACTGAGCACCGAGCACCCAGCACCCTGAGTACTGAGCACCCAGCACCCTGAGCAGTGAGCACCCAGCAACCTGAGTACTGAGCACTGAGCATCCCAAGTACTGAGCACCGAGCACCCCGAGCACTGAGCACCCAGAACCCCGAGCACCGAGCACCCTGAGTACTGAGCACCCAGCACCCTGAGCACTGAGCACCCAGCACCCTGAGCACTGAGCACCCAGCACCCTGAGTACTGAGCACCGAGCACCCCGAGCACTGAGCACCCAGCACCCTGAGCACTGAGCACCCTTAGTACTGAGCACTGTGCACCCTGAGTACTGACCACTGAGCACCTTGAATAGTGAGCACCCAGCACCCTGAGTACTGAGCACCCAGCACCCCGAGCAGTGAGCACCCAGCACCCTGAGCCCTGAGCACCCTGAGTACTGAGCACTGAGCACCCTGAGTACTGAGCACTGAGCACCCTGTGTACTGAGCACCCAGCACCCTGAGCAATGAGCACCCTGAGTACTGAGCACCCAGCACCCTGAGCCCTGAGCACCGAGCACCTCGTGAACTGAGCACCCAGCACCCGGAGTACTGAGCACCCAGCACCCTGAGTACTAAGGACCAAGCACCCTGAGTACTGAGCACCCAATACCCTGAGCACTGAACACACAGCACCCTGAGTACTGAGCACCCCGAGCACTGAGCACCCAGCATACTGAGTACTGAGCACCCAGCACCCTGAGTACTGAGCACCCAGCACCCTGAGCACTGAGCACCCAGCACCCTGAGTACTGAGCATCCAGCACCCCGAGCACTGAGCACCCTGAGTACTGAGCACCCAGCACCCTGAGCACTGAGCACCCAGCACCCCGAGCACTGAGCACCCAGCACCCAGTGCACTGAGCACTGAGCACCCTGAGTACTTAGCACTGAGCACCCTGACCACTGAGCACCCTGCACCCTGAGTATTGAGCACCCAGCACCCTGAGCACTGAGGAACGAGCACCCTGAGTACTAAGCACCCAGCACCCTGAGTACTGAGCAAGCAGCACCCTGAGCACTGAGCACCCAGCACGCTGAGTACTGAGCACTGAGCACCCTGAGTACTGAGCACTGAGCACCCTGAGCACTGAGCACCCAGCACGCTGAAAACTGAGCACTGAGCACCCTGAGCACTGAGCACCCAGCACCCTGAGTACTGAGCACCGAGCACCCTGAGTACTCAGCACCCAGCACTCTGAGCACTGAGTACCCAGCACCCTGAGCACTGAGACACCCAGCACCCCGAGCACTGAGCACCCAGCACCCCGAGCACTGAGCACCCTGCACCCCGAGCACTGAGCCTGAGCACCCTGAGTACTGAGCACTGAGCACCCTGAGTACTGAGCACCGAGCACCCTGAGTACTGAGCACCCAGCACCCTGAGTACTAAGCACCCAGCACCCTGAGTACTGAGCACTGAGCACCCTGAGTACTGAGCACCCAGCACCCTGAGTACTGAGCACCCAGCACCCTGAGTACTAAGCACCCAGCACCCTGAGTACTGAGCACCCAGCACCCTGAGTACTGAGCACCCAGCACCCTGAGTACTGAGCACCCAGCGTAATGAGCACCGAGCACCCCGAGCACTGAGCACCCAGCACCCTGAGTACTGAGCACCCAGCACCCTGAGCACTGAGCACCCAGCACCCTGAGTACTGAGCACCGAGCACCCTGAGTACTGAGCACCCAGCACCCTGAGTACTGAGCAATCAGCTCCCTGAGTACTGAGGACCCAGCGTACTGAGTACCAAGCACCCAGCACCCTGAGTACTGAGCACCCAGCACCCTGAGCACTGAGCACCCAGCACCCTGAGTACTGAGCACTGAGCACCCCGAGTACTGAGCACCGAGCACCCGAGCACTGAGCACCCAGAACCCCGAGCACCGAGCACCCTGAGTACTGAGCACCCAGCACCCTGAGCACTGAGCACCCAGCACCCTGAGCACTGAGCACCCAGCACCCTGAGCACTGAGCACCCAGCACCCTGAGTACTGAGCACCGAGCACCCAGCACCCTGAGCACTGAGCACCCTTAGTACTGAGCACTGAGCACCCTGAGTACTGAGCACTGAGCACCTTGAGTACTGAGCACCCAGCACCCTGAGTACTGAGCATCCAGCACCCTGAGCAATGATCACCCTGAGTACTGAGCACCCAGCACCTTGAGCACTGAGCACCGAGCACCCCGAGCACTGAGCACCCAGCACCCGGAGTACTGAGCACCCAGCACCCTGAGTACTAAGCACCGAGCACCCTGAGTACTGAGCACCCAGCACCCTGAGCACTGAACACACAGCACCCTGGGTACTGAGCACCCCGTGCACTGAGCACCCAGCACCCTGAGGACTGAGCACCGAGCACATTGAGCACTGAGCACCCAGCACCCCGAGCACTGAGCACCCAGCACCCTGAGTACTGAGCACCCAGCACCCTGAGTACTGAGCACCCAGCACACCGAGCACTGAGTACCCAGCACCCTGAGCACTGAGCACCCAGCACCGTGAGCACTGAGCACCCAGAACCCAGAGCACTGAGCACCCAGCGCCCTGAGTACTGAGCACTGAGCACCCAGCTCCCTGAGCACTGAGCACCCAGCACCCTGAGTACTGAGCACTGAGCACCCAGCACCCCGAGCACTGAGCACCCAGCACCCTGAGCACTGAGCACCCAGCACCCGAGTACTGAGCACACAGCACCCTGAGTACTGAGCACCCAGCTCCCTGAGTACTGAGCACCGAGCAGCCTGAGTACTGAGCACCCAGCACCCTGAGCACTGAGCACCCAGCACCCTGAGTACTGAGCACCCAGCACCCCGAGCACTGATCACCCAGCAACCTGAGCACTGAGCACCCAGCACCTGAGTACTGAGCACCCAGCACCCTGAGTAATGAGCACCCAGTTCCCTGAGTACTGAGCACCCAGCACCCCGAGTACTGAGCACCCAGCACCCTGAGTACTGAGCACCCAGCACCCCGAGCACTAAGCACCCAGCACCCCGAGCACTGAGGACCCAGCACCCTGAGCACTGAGCACCCAGCACCCTGAGTACTGAGCACCGAGCACCCTGAGTACTGAGCACCCAGCATCCTAAGCACTGATCACCCAGCACACTCAGTACTGAGCACCAAGTACCCTGAGTACTGAGCACCCAGCACCCCGAGCACTGAGCACCCAGCACCCTGAGTACTGAGCACTGAGCACACAGCACCCCGAGCACTGAGCACCCAGCACCCTGTGTACTGAGCACTGAGTACCCAGTACCCCGAGCACTGAGACCCAGCACCCTGAGCACTGAGCACCCAGCACCCTGAGTACTGAGCACCCAGCACCCCGAGCACTGAGCACCCAGCACCCCGAGCACTGAGCACCCAGCACCCGGAGCAATGAGCACCCAGCACCCTGAGTACTGAGCACCCAGCACCCCCAGTACTGAGCACCCAGCAACCTGAGAACCGAGCAGCCAGCACCCCGAGCGCTGAGCACCCAGCACCCTGAGCACTGAGCACCCAGCACCCTGAGTACTGAGCACTGAGCACCCCGAGTACTGAGCACCCAGCACCCCGAGCACTGAGCACCCAGCACCCTGAGTACTGAGCACCCAGCACCCTGAGTACTGAGCACCCAGCACCCTGAGCACTGAGCAAACAGCACCCTGAGTACTAAGCATCCAACACCCCAAGCACTGAGCACCATGAGTACTGAGCACCCAGCACCCCAAGCACTGAGCACCCTGAGCACTGAGCAGCCAGCACCCTGAGTACTGAGCACCGAGCACCCTGAGTACTGAGCAGCCAGCACCCCGAGCACTGAGCACCCTGCACCCTGAGTACTGAGCACCCAGCACCCTGAGTACTGAGCACCCAGCACCCTGAGTACTAAGCACCGAGCACCCTGAGTACTGAGCACCCAGCACCCTGAGCACTGAACACACAGCACCCTGAGTACTGAGCACCCCGAGCACTGAGCACCCAGCACCCTGAGTACTGAGCACCGAGCACCCCGAGCGCTGAGCACCCAGCACCCCGAGCACTGAGCACCCAGCACCCCGAGCACTGAGCACCCTGCACCCTGAGTACTGAGCACCCAGCACCCTGAGTACTGAGCACCCAGCACCCCGAGCACTGAGTACCCAGCACCCTGAGCACTGAGCACCCAGCACCCTGAGCACTGAGCACCCAGCACCCTGAGCACTGAGCACCCAGCAACCTGAGTACTGAGCACTGAGCACCCAGCACCCCGAGCACTGAGCACCCAGCACCCTGAGTACTGAGCACTGAGCACCCAGCACCCCGAGCACTGAGCACCCAGCACCCTGAGCACTGAGCACCCAGCACCCGAGTACTGAGCACCCAGCACCCTGAGTACTGAGCACCCAGCTCCTTGAGTACTGAGCACCCAGCACCCCGAGTTCTGAGCACCCAGCACCCTGAGTACTGAGCACCCAGCACCCTGAGCACTGAGCACCCAGCACCCGGAGCACTGAGGACCCAGCACCCTGAGCACTGAGCACCCAGCACCCTGAGTACTGAGCACCCAGCACCCTGAGTACTGAGCACCCAGCACACTGAGTACTGAGCACCGAGCACACTGAGTACTGAGCACCCAGCACCCTGAGCACTGATCACCCAGCACCCTGAGTACTGAGCACCGAGTACCCTGAGTACTGTGCACCCAGCACCCCGAGCACTGAGCACCCAGCACCCTGAGTACTGAGCACTGAGCACCCAGCACCCCGAGCACTGAGCACCCAGCACCCTGAGTACTGAGCACCGAGCACCCCGAGCACTGAGCACCCAGCACCCTGAGTACTGAGCTCCGAGCACCCCGAACACTGAGCACCCAGCGCCCAGAGTACTGAGCACCCAGAACAATGAGCACTGAGCACCGAGCACCCCGAGCACTGAGCACCCAGCATCCGGAGTACTGAGCACCCAGGACCCTGAGTACTAAGCACCAAGCACCCTGTGTACTGAGCACCCAGTACCCTGAGCACTGAACACACAGCATCCTGAGTACTGAGCACCCCGAGCACTGAGCACCCAGCATACTGAGTACTGAGCTCCCAGCACCCCGAGCACTGAGCACACAGCACCCTGAGCACTGAGCACCCTGAGTACTGAGCACTGAGCACCCTGAGTACTGAGCAACCAGCACCCTGAGTACTGAGCACCCAGCACCCCAAGCACTGAGTACCCAGCACCCTGAGCACTGAGTACCCAGCACCCTGAGCACTGAGCACCCAGCACACTGAGCACTGAGCACCCAGCACCCTGAGCACTCAGCACCCAGCACCCTGAGTACTGAGCACTGAGCACCCAGCACCCCGAGCACTGAGCACCCAGCACCCTGAGTAATGAGCACTGAGCACCCCGAGTACTGAGCACCCAGCCCCCCGAGCACTGAGCACCCAGCACCCTGAGTACTGAGCACCCAGCACCCCGAGCACTGAGCACCCAGCACCCTGAGTACTGAGCACCCAGCACCCTGAGTACTGAGCACCCAGCGTAATGAGCACCGAGCACCCAGCACCCTGAGTACTGAGCACCCAGCACCCTGAGCACTGAGCACCCAGCACCCTGAGTACTGAGCACTGAGCACCCCGAGTACTGAGCACCGGGCACCCCGAGCACTAAGCACCCAGCACCCCAAGCACCGAGCACCCAGCACCCTGAGCACTGAGCACCCAGCACCCTGAGCACTGAGCACCCAGCACCCTGAGTACTGAGCACTGAGCACCCAGCACCCCGAGCACTGAGCACCCAGCACCCTGAGTACTGAGCACTGAGCACCCAGCACTCTGAGCACTGAGCACCCAGCACCCGAGTACTGATCACCCAGCACCCTGAGTACTGAGCACCCAGAACCCTGAGTACTGAGCACCCAAAACCCCGAGTACTGAGCACCCAGCACCCTGAGCACTGAGCACCCAGCACCCTGAGCACTGAGCACCCAGCACCCCGAGCACTGCGCACCCAGCACCCTGAGTACTGAGCACCCAGCACCTGAGCACTGAGCACCCACCACCCTGAGCACTGAGCACCCAGCACCCTGAGCACTGAGCACCAAGCACCCTGAGTAGTGAGTACACAACGTACTGAGCACCGAGCACCCCGAGCACTGAGCACCCAGCACCCCGAGCACTGAGCACCCAGCGCCCGGAGCACTGAGCACCCAGAACCCTGAGCACTGAGCACCCAGCACCCCGAGCACTGAGAACACAGCACCCCGAGCACTGAGCACCCAGCAACCCGAGCACTGAGCACCCAGCACCCTGAGTACTGAGCACCCAGCACCCTGAGTACTGAGCACCCAGTACCCTGAGCACCCAGCACCCTGAGTACTGAGCACCCAACACCCCAAGCACTGAGCACCCTGAGTACTGAGCACCCAGCACCCCAAGCACTGAGCACCCTGAGTACTGAGCACCCAGCACCCTGAGTAATGAGCACCCAGCACCCCGAGCACTGAGCACCCAGCACCCTGAGTACTGCGCACCCAGCACCCTGAGCACTGAGCACCCAGCACCCTGAGTACTGAGCACCGAGCAAACCGAGTACTGAGCACCCAGCACCCCGAGCACTGAGCACCCAGCACCCCGAGCACTGAGCACCCAGCAACCCGAGCAATGAGCACCCAGCACACCGAGCACTGAGCACCCAGCACCCCGAGCATTGCACACCCAGCACCCCGAGCACCGAGCACCCTGAGCACTGAGCACCCAGCACCCTGAGCACTGTGCACCCAGCACCCTGAGTACTGAGCACCCTGCACCCCGAGCACTGAGCACCCTGAGTACTGAGCACTGAGCACCCTGAGTACTGAGCACTGAGCTCCCTGAGTACTGAGCACCCAGCACCCTGAATACTGAGCACACAGCACCCTGAGCACTGAGCACCGAGCACCCTGAGCACTGAGCACCCAGCACCCCGAGCAGTGAGCTCCCAGCACCCTGAGCCCTGAGCACCCTGAGTACTGAGCACTGAGCACCCTGAGTACTGATCACTGAGCACCCTGAGTACTGAGCACCCAGCACCCTTAGCAATGAGAACCCTGAGTACTGAGCACCGAGCACCTCGAGCACTGAGCACCCAGCACCCGGAGTACTGAGCACCCAGCACCCTGAGTACTAAGCACCAAGCACCCTGAGTACTGAGCACCCAATACCCTGATCACTGAACACCCAGCACCCTGAGTACTGAGCACCACGAGCACTGAGCACCCAGCAAACTGAGTACTGAGCACCCAGCACCCTGAGTACTGAGCACACAGCACCCTGAGCACTGAGCACCCAGCACCCTGAGTACTGAGCATCCAGCACCCCGAGCACTGAGCACCCAGCACCCTAAGCACTGAGCACCCTGAGGACTGAGCACCCAGCACCCTGAGCACTGAGCACCCAGCACCCCGAGCACTGAGCACCCAGCACCCAGAGCACTGAGCACTGAGCACCCTGAGTACTGAGCACTGAGCACCCTGAGCACTGAGCCTGAGCACCCTGAGTACTGAGCACTGAGCACCCTGAGTACTGAGCACTGAGCACCCTGAGTACTGAGCACCCAGCACCCCGAGCACTGAGCACCGAGCACCCTGAGCACTGAGCACCCAGCACCCTGAGTACTAAGCACCCAGCACCCTGAGTACTGAGCACCCAGCACCCTGAGTACTGAGCACCCAGCACCCTGAGTACTGAGCACCCAGCGTACTGAGCACCGAGTACCCCGAGCACTGAGCACCCAGCACCCTGAGTACTGAACACCCAGCACCCTGAGCACTGAGCACCCAGCACCCTGAGTACTGAGCACCGAGCACCCTGAGTACTGAGCACCCAGCACCCTGAGTACTGAGCACCCAGCTCCCTGAGAACTGAGGACCCAGCGTACTGAGCACCGAGCACCCAGCACCCTGAGTACTGAGCACCCAGCACCCTGAGCACTGAGAACCCAGCAACCTGAGTACTGAGCACTGAGCACCCCAAGTACTGAGCACCGAGCCCCCCGAGCACTGAGCACCCAGAACCCCGAGCACCGAGCACCCTGAGTACTGAGCACCCAGCACCATGAGCACTGAGCACCCAGCACCCTGAGCACTGAGCACACAGCACCCTGAGTACTGAGCACCGAGCACCCCGAGCACTGAGCACCCAGCACCCTGAGCACTGAGCACCCTTAGTACTGAGCACTGAGCACCCTGAGTACTGAGCACTGAGCACCTTGAATACTGAGCACCCAGCACCCTGAGTACTGAACACCCAGCACCCCGAGCAGTGAGCACCCAGCACCCTGAGCCCTGAGCACCCTGAGTACTGATCACTGAGCACCCTGAGTACTGAGCACTGAGCACCCTGTGTACTGAGCACCCAGCACCCTGAGCAATGAGCACCCTGTGTACTGAGCACCCAGCACCCTGAGCACTGAGCACCGAGCACCTCGAGCACTGAGCACCCAGCACCCGGAGTACTGTGCACCCAGCACCCTGAGTACTAAGGACCAAGCACCCTGAGTACTGAGCACCCAATACCCTGAGCACTGAACACCCAGCACCCTGAGTACTGAGCACCCCGAGCACTGAGCACCCAGCATACTGAGTACTGAGCACCCAGCACCCTGAGTACTGAGCACCCAGCACCCTGAGCACTGAGCACCCAGCACCCTGAGTACTGAGCATCCAGCACCCCGAGCACTGAGCACCCTGAGTACTGAGCACCCAGCACCCTGAGCACTGAGCACCCAGCACCCCGAGCACTGAGCACCCAGCACCCAGTGCACTGAGCACTGAGCACCCTGAGTACTGAGCACTGAGCACCCTGAGCACTGAGCACCCTGCACCCTGAGTACTGAGCACACAGCACCCTGAGCACTGAGGAACGAGCACCCTGAGTACTAAGCACCCAGCACCCTGAGTACTGAGCACCCAGCACCCTGAGCACTGAGCACCCAGCACGCTGAGTACTGAGCACTGAGCACCCTGAGTACTGAGCACTGAGCACCCTGAGCACTGAGCACCCAGCACGCTGAAAACTGAGCACTGAGCACCCTGAGCACTGAGCACCCAGCACCCTGAGTACTGAGCACCGAGCACCCTGAGTACTGAGCACCCAGCACTGTGAGCACTGAGTACCCAGCACCCTGAGCACTGAGACACCCAGCACCCCGAGCACTGAGCACCCAGCACCCCGAGCACTGAGCACCCTGCACCCCGAGCACTGAGCCTGAGCACCCTGAGTACTGAGCACTGAGCACCCTGAGTACTGAGCACCGAGCACCCTGAGTACTGAGCACCCAGCACACCGAGCACTGAGCACCGAGCACCCTGAGCACTGAGCACCCAGCACCCTGAGTACTAAGCACCCAGCACCCTGAGTACTGAGCACCCAGCACCCTGAGTACTGAGCTCCCAGCACCCTGAGTACTGAGCACCCAGCGTAATGAGCACCGAGCACCCCGAGCACTGAGCACCCAGCACCCTGAGTACTGAGCACCCAGCACCCTGAGCACTGAGCACCCAGCACCCTGAGTACTGAGCACCGAGCACCCTGAGTACTGAGCACCCAGCACCCTGAGTACTGAGCACCCAGCTCCCTGAGTACTGAGGACCCAGCGTACTGAGTACCGAGCACCCAGCACCCTGAGTACTGAGCACCCAGCACCCTGAGCACTGAGCACCCAGCACCCTGAGTACTGAGCACTGAGCACCCCGAGTACTGAGCACCGAGCACCCCGAGCACTGAGCCCCCAGAACCCCGAGCACCGAGCACCCTGAGTACTGAGCACCCAGCACCCTGAGCACTGAGCACCGAGCACCCCGAGCACTGAGCACCCAGCACCCTGAGCACTGAGCACCCTTAGTACTGAGCACTGAGCACCCTGAGTACTGAGCACTGAGCACCTTGAGTACTGAGCACCCAGCACCCTGAGTACTGAGCACAACGCACCCTGAGCAATGATCACCCTGAGTACTGAGCACCCAGCACCTTGAGCACTGAGCACCGAGCACCCCGAGGACTGAGCACCCAGCACCCGGAGTACTGAGCACCCAGCACCCTGAGTACTAAGCACCGAGCACCCTGAGTACTGAGCACCCAGCACCCCGAGCACTGAGCACCCAGCACCCTGGGTACTGAGCACCACGAGCACTGAGCACCCAGCACCCTGAGGACTGAGCACCGAGCACACTGAGCACTGAGCACCCAGCACCCCGAGCACTGAGCACCCAGCACCCTGAGTACTGAGCACCCAGCACCCTGAGTACTGAGCACCCAGCACACCGAGCACTGAGTACCCAGCACCCTGAGCACTGAGCACCCAGCACCGTGAGCACTGAGCACCCAGAACCCAGAGCACTGAGCACCCAGCACCCTGAGTACTGAGCACTGAGCACCCACCACCCTGAGCACTGAGCACCCAGCACCCTGAGTACTGAGCACTGAGCACCCAGCACCCCGAGCACTGATCACCCAGCACCCTGAGCACTGAGCACCCAGCACCCGAGTACTGAGCACCCAGCACCCCGAGCACTGATCACCCAGCACCCTGAGCACTGAGCACCCAGCACCTGAGTACTGAGCACCCAGCACCCTGAGTACTGAGCACCCAGCTCCCTGAGTACTGAGCACCCAGCACCCCGACTACTGAGCACCCAGCACCCTGAGTACTGAGCACCCAGCACCCCGAGCACTAAGCACCCAGCACCCCGAGCACTGAGGACCCAGCACCCTGAGCACTGAGCACCCAGCACCCTGAGTACTGAGCACCGAGCACCCTGAGTACTGAGCACCCAGCACCCTGAGCACTGATCACCCAGCACCCTCAGTACTGAGCACCAAGTACCCTGAGTACTGAGCACCCAGCACCCCGAGCACTGAGCACCCAGCACCCTGAGTACTGAGCACTGAGCACACAGCAACCCGAGCACTGAGCACCCAGCACCCTGTGTACTGAGCACTGATTACCCAGTACCCCGAGCACTGAGACCCAGCACCCTGAGCACTGAGCACCCAGCACCCTGAGTACTGAGCACCCAGCACCCCGAGCACTGAGCACCCAGCACCCCGAGCACTGAGCACCCAGCACCCCGAGCAATGAGCACCCAGCACCCTGAGTACTGAGCACCCAGCACCCCCAGTACTGAGCACCCAGCAACCTGAGAACCGAGCAGCCAGCACCCCGAGCGCTGAGCACCCAGCACCCTGAGCACTGAGCACCCAGCACCCTGAGTACTGAGCACTGAGCACCCCGAGTACTGAGCAAACAGCACCCTGAGCACTGAGCACCCAGCACCCTGAGTACTGAGCACCCAGCACCCTGAGCACTGAGCACCCAGCACCCTGAGTACTGAGCACTGAGCACCCCGAGTACTGAGCACCCAGCACCCCGAGCACTGAGCACCCAGCACCCTGAGTACTGAGCACCCAGCACCCTGAGTACTGAGCACCCAGCACCCTGAGCACTGAGCAAACAGCACCCTGAGTACTAAGCATCCAACACCCCAAGCACTGAGCACCATGAGTACTGAGCACCCAGCACCCCAAGCACTGAGCACCCCGAGCACTGAGCAGCCAGCACCCTGAGTACTGAGCACCGAGCACCCTGAGTACTGAGCAGCCAGCACCCTGAGTACTGAGCACCCAGCATACTGAGCACCGAGCACCCAGCACCCTAAGTACTGAGCACACAGCACGCTGAGCACTGAGCACCCAGCACCCTGAGTACTGAGCACCGAGCACCCTGAGTACTGAGCACCCAGCACCCTGAGCACTGAGCACCCAGCACCCTGAGCACTGAGCACCCAGCATACTGAGTACTGAGCACCCAGCACCCTGAGTACTGAGCACCCAGCACCCTGAGCACTGAGAACCCAGCACCCTCAGTACTGAGCATCCAGCACCCTGAGCACTGAGCAGCCAGCACCCTGAGTACTGAGCACTGAGCACCCAGCACCCCGAGCACTGAGCACCCAGCACCCTGTGTACTGAGCACTGAGTACCCAGCACCCTGAGCACTGAGCACATAGCACCCTGAGCACTGAGCACCCTGAGTACTGAGCACCCAGCACCCTGAGCACTGAGCTCCCAGCACCCCGAGCACTGAGCACCCAACACCCAGAGCACTGAGCACTGAGCACCCTGAGTACTGAGCACTGAGCACCCTGAGCACTGACCACCCAGCACCCCGAGCACCGAGTACCCTGAGTACTAAGCACCGAGCACCTTGAGCACTGAGCACCCAGCACCCTGAGCACTGAGCACCCAGCACCCTGAGTACTGAGCATCCAGCACCCCGAGCACTGAGCAACCTGAGTACTGAGCACCCAGCACCCTGAGCACTGAGCACCCAGCACCCCGAGCACTGAGCACCCAGCACCCAGAGCCCTGAGCACTGAGCACCCTGAGTACTGAGCACTGAGCACCCTGAGCACTGAGCATCCTGCACCCTGAGTACTGAGCACCCAGCACCCTGAGCACTGAGGACCGAGCACCCTGAGTACTAAGCACCCAGCACCCTGAGTACTGAGCACCCAGCACCCTGAGCACTGAGCACCCAGCACGCTGAGTACTGAGCACTGAGCACCCTGAGTACTGAGCACCGAGCACCCTGAGCACTGAGCACCCAGCACGCTGAAAACTGAGCACTGAGCACCCTGAGCACTGAGCACCCAGAACCCAGTGTACTGAGCACCGAGCACCCTGAGTACTGAGCACCCAGCACTCTGAGCACTGAGTACCCAGCACCCTGAGCACTGAGACACCCAGCACCCCGAGCACTGTGCACCCAGCACCCCGAGCACTGAGCACCCTGCACCCCGAGCACTGAGCCTGAGCACCCTTAGTACTGAGCACTGAGCACCCTGAGTACTGAGCACCGAGCAACCTGAGTACTGAGCACCCAGCACCCCGAGCACTGAGCACCGAGCACCCTGAGCACTGAGCACCCAGCACCCTGAGTACTAAGCACCCAGCACCCGGAGTACTGAGCACCCAGCACCCTGATTACTGAGCACCCAGCACCCTGAGTACTGAGCACACAGCGTAATGAGCACTGAGCACCCCGAGCACTGAGCACCCAGCACCCTGAGTACTGAGCACCCAGCACCCTGAGCACTGAGCACCCAGCACCCTGAGTACTGAGCAACGAGCACCCTGAGTACTGACCACCCAGCACCCTGAGTACTGAGCACCCAGCTCCCTGAGTACTGAGGACCCAGCGTACTGAGCACCGAGCACCCAGCACCCTGAGTACAGAGCACCCAGCACCCTGAGCAATGAGCACCCAGCACCCTGAGTACTGAGCACTGAGCACCCCGAGTACTGAGCACCGAGCACCCCGAGCACTGTGCACCCAGAACCCCGAGCACCGAGCACCCTGAGTACTGAGCACCCAGCACCCTGAGCACTGAGCACCCAGCACCCTGAGCACTGAGCACCCAGCACCCTGAGCACTGAGCACCCAGCACCCTGAGTACTGAGCACCGAGCACCCCGAGCACTGAGCACCCAGCACCCTGAGCACTGAGCACCCAGCTCCCTGAGTACTGAGGACCCAGCACCCTGAGTACTGAGCACCCAGCACCCTGAGCACCGAGCACCCAGCACCCCGAGTACTGAGCACCCAGCACCCTGAGTACTGAGCACCCAGCACCCTGAGCAATGATCACCCTGAGTACTGAGCACCCAGCACCTTGAGCACTGAGCACCGAGCACCCCGAGCACTGAGCACCCAGCACCCGGAGTACTGAGCACCCAGCACCCTGAGTACTAAGCACCGAGCACTCTGAGTACTGAGCACCCAGCACCCCGAGCACTGAGCACCCAGCACCCTGAGTACTGAGCACTGAGCACACAGCACCCCGAGCACTGAGCACCCAGCACCCTGTGTACTGAGCACTGAATACCCAGTACCCCGAGCACTGAGACCCAGCACCCTGAGCACTGAGCACCCAGCACCCCGAGTACTGAGCACCCAGCACCCCGAGCACTGAGCACCCAGCACCCCGAGCACTGAGCACCCAGCACCCCCAGCAATGAGCACCCAGCACCCTGAGTACTGAGCACCCAGCACCCCGAGTACTGAGCACCCAGCAATCTGAGAACCGAGCAGGGAGCACCCCGAGGGCTGAGCACCCAGCACCCTGAGCACTGAGCACCCAGCACCCTGAGTACTGAGCACTGAGCACCCAGAGTACTGAGCACCCAGAACCCCGAGCACTGAGCACCCAGCACCCTGAGTACTGAGCACCCAACACCCTGAGTACTGAGCACCCAACACCCTGAGCACTGAGCACCCAGCACCCTGAGTAGTAAGCACCCAACACCCCAAGCACTGAGCACCCTGAGTACTGAGCACCCAGCACCTCAAGCACTGAGCACCCCGAGCACTGAGCAGCCAGCACCCTGAGTACTGAGCACCGAGCACCCTGAGTACTGAGCAGCCAGCACCCTGAGTACTGAGCACCCAGCATACTGAGCACCGAGCACCCAGCACCCTGAGTACTGAGCACACAGCACCCTGAGCACTGAGCACCCAGCACCCTGAGTACTGAGCACCGAGCACCCTGAGTACTGAGCACCCAGCTCCCTGAGTACTGAGGACCCAGCGAACTGAGCACCGAGCACCCAGCACCCTGAGTACAGAGCACCCAGCACCCTGAGCAATGAGCACCCAGCACCCTGAGTACTGAGCACTGAGCACCCCGAGTACTGAGCACCGAGCACCCCGAGCACTGTGCACCCAGAACCCCGAGCACCGAGCACCCTGAGTACTGAGCACCCAGCACCCTGAGCACTGAGCACCCAGCACCCTGAGCACTGAGCACCCAGCACCCTGAGCACTGAGCACACAGCACCCTGAGTACTGAGCACCGAGCACCCCGAGCACTGAGCACCCAGCACCCTGAGCACTGAGCACCCTTAGTACTGAGCACCCAGCACCCTGAGTACTGAGCACTGAGCACCCAGCACCCCGAGCACTGAGCACCAAGCACCCTGTGTACTGAGCTCTGAGTACCCAGCACCCCGAGCACTGAGCACCCAGCACCCTGAGCACTGAGCACCCTGAGTACTGAGCACCCAGCACCCTGAGAACTGAGCACCCAGCACCCCGAGCACTGAGCACCCAGCACACAGAGCACTGAGCACTGAGCAACCTGAGCACTGAGCACCGAGCACCCTGAGTACTGCCCACTGAGCACCCAACACCCCAAGCACTGAGCACCCTGTGCACTGAGCACCCAGCACCCCAAGCACTGAGCACCCTGAGTACTGAGCACCCAGCACCCTGAGTAATGAGCACCCAGCACCCCGAGCACTGAGCACCCAGCACCCTGAGCACTGAGCACCCAGCACGCTGAGTACTGATCACTGAGCACCCTGAGTACTGAGCACCAAGCACCCTGAGCACTGAGCACCCAGCACGCTGAGAACTGAGCACTGAGCACCCTGAGCATTGAGCACCCAGCACCCTGAGTACTGAGCACCGAGCACCCAGAGTACTGAGCACCCAGCACTCTGAGCACTGAGCACCCAGCACCCCGAGCACTGATCACCCAGCACCCCGAGCACTGAGCACCCTGCACCCCGAGCACCGAGCACCCTGAGTACTGAGCACCCAGCACCCTGAGCACTGAGCACCCAGCACCCTGAGCACTGAGCACCCAGCACCCTGAGCACTGAGCACCCAGCACCCTGAGTACCGAGCACCGAGCACCCCGAGCACTGAGCACCCAGCACACTGAGCACTGAGCACCATTAGTACTGAGCACTGAGCACCCTGAGTATTGAGCAATGAGCACCTTGAGTACTGAGCACCCAGCACCCTGAGTACTGAGCACCCAGCACCCTGAGCAATGATCACCCTGAGTACTGAGCACCCAGCACCTTGAGCACTGAGCACCGAGCACC
This sequence comes from Microtus oregoni, assembly GCF_018167655.1. Taxonomy (NCBI): domain Eukaryota; kingdom Metazoa; phylum Chordata; class Mammalia; order Rodentia; family Cricetidae; genus Microtus; species Microtus oregoni. Next base: position 7,949,922 of record NW_024543811.1, on the reverse strand, counting down.
CCGAGCACTGAGCACCCAGCACCCGGAGTACTGAGCACCCAGCACCCTGAGTACAAAGCACCGAGCACCCTGAGTACTGAGCACCCAGCACCGTGAGCACTGAACACACAGCACCCTGAGTACTGAGCACCCTGAGCACTGAGCACCCAGCACCCTGAGTACTGAGCACCGAGCACACTGAGCACTGAGCACCCAGCACCCCGAGCACTGAGCACCCAGCACCCTGAGTACTGAGCACCCAGTACCCTGAGTACTGAGCACCCAGCACCCCGAGCACTGAGTACCCAGCACCCTGAGCACTGAGCACCCAGCACCCTGAGCACTGAGCACCCTGAGTACTGAGCACCGAGCACCCTGAGCACTGAGCACCCAGCACGCTGAAAACTGAGCACCGAGCACCCTGAGCACTGAGCACCCAGCACCCAGAGTACTGAGCACCGAGCACCCTGAGTACTGAGCACCCAGCACTCTGAGCACTGAGTACCCAGCACCCTGAGCACTGAGACACCCAGCACCCCGAGCACTGTGCACCCAGCACCCCGAGCACTGAGCACCCTGCACCCCGAGCACTGAGCCTGAGCACCCTTAGTACTGAGCACTGAGCACCCTGAGTACTGAGCACCGAGCAACCTGAGTACTGAGCACCCAGCACCCCGAGCACTGAGCACCGAGCACCCTGAGCACTGAGCACCCAGCACCCTGAGTACTAAGCACCCAGCACCCGGAGTACTGAGCACCCAGCACCCTGAGTACTGAGCACCCAGCACCCTGAGTACTGAGCACACAGCGTAATGAGCACCGAGCACCCCGAGCACTGAGCACCCAGCACCCTGAGTACTGAGCACCCAGCACCCTGAGCACTGAGCACCCAGCACCCTGAGTACTGAGCAACGAGCACCCTGAGTACTGACCACCCAGCACCCTGAGTACTGAGCACCCAGCTCCCTGAGTACTGAGGACCCAGCGTACTGAGCACCGAGCACCCAGCACCCTGAGTACAGAGCACCCAGCACCCTGAGCAATGAGCACCCAGCACCCTGAGTACTGAGCACTGAGCACCCCGAGTACTGAGCACCGAGCACCCCGAGCACTGTGCACCCAGAACCCCGAGCACCGAGCACCCTGAGTACTGAGCACCCAGCACCCTGAGCACTGAGCACCCAGCACCCTGAGCACTGAGCACCCAGCACCCTGAGCACTGAGCACACAGCACCCTGAGTACTGAGCACCGAGCACCCCGAGCACTGAGCACCCAGCACACTGAGCACTGAGCACCCTTAGTACTGAGCACCCAGCACCCTGAGTACTGAGCACTGAGCACCCAGCACCCCGAGCACTGAGCAGCAAGCACCCTGTGTACTGAGCTCTGAGTACCCAGCACCCCGAGCACTGAGCACCCAGCACCCTGAGCACTGAGCACCCTGAGTACTGAGCACCCAGCACCCTGAGAACTGAGCACCCAGCACCCCGAGCACTGAGCACCCAGCACCCAGAGCACTGAGCACTGAGCAACCTGAGCACTGAGCACCGAGCACCCTGAGTACTGCCCACTGAGCACACAACACCCCAAGCACTGAGCACCCTGTGCACTGAGCACCCAGCACCAAAAGCACTGAGCACCCTGAGTACTGAGCACCCAGCACCCTGAGTAATGAGCACCCAGCACCCCGAGCACTGAGCACCCAGCACCCTGAGCACTGAGCACCCAGCACGCTGAGTACTGAGCACTGAGCACCCTGAGTACTGAGCACCAAGCACCCTGAGCACTGAGCACCCAGCACGCTGAGAACTGAGCACTGAGCACCCTGAGCACTGAGCACCCAGCACCCTGAGTACTGAGCACCGAGCACCCAGAGTACTGAGCACCCAGCACTCTGAGCACTGAGCACCCAGCACCCCGAGCACTGAGCACCCAGCACCCCGAGCACTGAGCACCTTGCACCCCGAGCACCGAGCACCCTGAGTACTGAGCACCCAGCACCCTGAGCACTGAGCACCCAGCACCCTGAGCACTGAGCACCCAGCACCCTGAGCACTGAGCACCCAGCACCCTGAGTACCGAGCACCGAGCACCCCGAGCACTGAGCACCCAGCACACTGAGCACTGAGCACCATTAGTACTGAGCACTGAGCACCCTGAGTATTGAGCAATGAGCACCTTGAGTACTGAGCACCCAGCACCCTGAGTACTGAGCACCCAGCACCCTGAGCAATGATCACCCTGAGTACTGAGCACCCAGCACCTTGAGCACTGAGCACCGAGCACCCCGAGCACTGAGCACCCAGCACTCGGAGTACTGAGCACCCAGCACCCTGAGTACAAAGCACCGAGCACCCTGAGTACTGAGCACCCAGCACCGTGAGCACTGAACACACAGCACCCTGAGTACTGAGCACCCTGAGCACTGAGCACCCAGCACCCTGAGTACTGAGCACCGAGCACACTGAGCACTGAGCACCCAGCACCCCGAGCACTGAGCACCCAGCACCCTGAGTACTGAGCACCCAGCACCCTGAGTACTGAGCACCCAGCACCCCGAGCACTGAGTACCCAGCACCCTGAGCACTGAGCACCCAGCACCCTGAGCACTGAGCACCCAGCACCCTGAGCACTGAGCACCCAGCACCCTGAGTACTGAGCACTGAGCACCCAGCACCCTGAGTACTGAGCACTGAGCACCCAGCACCCCGAGCACTGAGCACCCAGCACCCCGAGCACTGAGCACCCAGCACCCCGAGCAATGAGCACCCAGCACCCTGAGTATTGAGCACCCAGCACCCCGAGTACTGAGCACCCAGCAACCTGAGAACGGAGCAGCCAGCACCCCGAGCGCTGAGCACCCAGCACCATGAGCACTGAGCACCCAGCACCCTGAGTACTGAGCACTGAGCACCCCGAGTACTGAGAACCCAGCACCCCGAGCACTGAGCACCGAGCACCCCGAGCACTGAGCAGCCAGCACCCCGAGCACTGAGCACCCAGCACCCCGAGCACTGAGCACCCAGCACCCTGAGCACTGAGCACTGAGCACTGAGCACCCTGAGCACTGAGCACCCAGAACCCTGAGCACTGAGCACCCAGCATCCTGAGCACTGAGTACTGAGCACCCAGCACGCTGAGCACTGAGCACCCAGCACCCTGAGTACTGAGCACTGAGCACCCCGATTACTGAGCACCCAGCACCCTGAGCGCTGAGCACCCAGCACCCTGAGCACTGAGCACCCAGCACCATGAGTACTGAGCACCGAGCACCCTGAGCACCGAGCACCCAGCACCCTGAGTACTGAGCACCCAGCACCCTGAGCACTGAGCGCCCAGCACCCTGAGTACTGAGCACCGAGCACCCTGAGTACTGAGCACCCAGCACCCTGACCAATGATCACCCTGAGTACTGAGCACCCAGCACCTTGAGCACTGAGCACCGAGCACCCCGAGCACTGAGCACCCAGCACTCGGAGTACTGAGCACCCAGCACCCTGAGTACAAAGCACCGAGCACCCTGAGTACTGAGCACCCAGCACCGTGAGCACTGAACACACAGCACCCTGAGTACTGAGCACCCTGAGCACTGAGCACCCAGCACCCTGAGTACTGAGCACCGAGCACACTGAGCACTGAGCACCCAGCACCCCGAGCACTGAGCACCCAGCACCCTGAGTACTGAGCACCCAGCACCCTGAGTACTGAGCACCCAGCACCCCGAGCACTGAGTACCCAGCACCCTGAGCACTGAGCACCCAGCACCCTGAGCACTGAGCACCCAGCACCCTGAGCACTGAGCACCCAGCACCCTGAGTACTGAGCACTGAGCACCCAGCACCCTGAGTACTGAGCACTGAGCACCCAGCACCCCGAGCACTGAGCACCCAGCACCCCGAGCACTGAGCACCCAGCACCCCGAGCAATGAGCACCCAGCACCCTGAGTATTGAGCACCCAGCACCCCGAGTACTGAGCACCCAGCAACCTGAGAACGGAGCAGCCAGCACCCCGAGCGCTGAGCACCCAGCACCATGAGCACTGAGCACCCAGCACCCTGAGTACTGAGCACTGAGCACCCCGAGTACTGAGAACCCAGCACCCCGAGCACTGAGCACCGAGCACCCCGAGCACTGAGCAGCCAGCACCCCGAGCACTGAGCACCCAGCACCCCGAGCACTGAGCACCCAGCACCCTGAGCACTGAGCACTGAGCACTGAGCACCCTGAGCACTGAGCACCCAGAACCCTGAGCACTGAGCACCCAGCATCCTGAGCACTGAGTACTGAGCACCCAGCACGCTGAGCACTGAGCACCCAGCACCCTGAGTACTGAGCACTGAGCACCCCGATTACTGAGCACCCAGCACCCTGAGCGCTGAGCACCCAGCACCCTGAGCACTGAGCACCCAGCACCATGAGTACTGAGCACCGAGCACCCTGAGCACCGAGCACCCAGCACCCTGAGTACTGAGCACCCAGCACCCTGAGCACTGAGCGCCCAGCACCCTGAGTACTGAGCACCGAGCACCCTGAGTACTGAGCACCCAGCACCTCGAGCACTGAGCACCCAGCACCCTGAGCACTGAGCACCCAGCATACTGAGTACTGAGCACCCAGCACCCTGAGTACTGAGCACCCAGCACCCTGAGCACTGAGCACCCAGCACCCTGAGTACTGAGCATCCAGCACCCCGAGCACTGAGCACCCAGCACCCTGAGTACTGAGCACTGAGCACCCAGCACCCCGAGCACTGAGCACCAAGCACCCTGTGTACTGAGCACTGAGTACCCAGCACCCCGAGCACTGAGCACCCAGCACCCTGAGCACTGAGCACCCTGAGTACTGAGCACCCAGCACCCTGAGTACTGAGCACCCAGCACCCCGAGTACTGAGCACCCAGCAATCTGAGAACCGAGCAGGGAGCACCCCGAGGGCTGAGCACCCAGCACCCTGAGCACTGAGCACCCAGCACCCTGAGTACTGAGCACTGAGCACCCCGAGTACTGAGCACCCAGAACCCCGAGCACTGAGCACCCAGCACCCTGAGTACTGAGCACCCAACACCCTGAGTACTGAGCACCCAACACCCTGAGCACTGAGCACCCAGCACCCTGAGTAGTAAGCACCCAACACCCCAAGCACTGAGCACCCTGAGTACTGAGCACCCAGCACCTCAAGCACTGAGCACCCCGAGCACTGAGCAGCCAGCACCCTGAGTACTGAGCACCGAGCACCCTGAGTACTGAGCAGCCAGCACCCTGAGTACTGAGCACCCAGCATACTGAGCACCGAGCACCCAGCACCCTGAGTACTGAGCACACAGCATACTGAGCACCGAGCACCCAGCACCCTGAGCACTGAGCACCCAGCACCCTGAGCACTGAGCACCCAGCACCCTGAGCACTGAGCACCCAGCACCCTGAGTACCGAGCACCGAGCACCCCGAGCACTGAGCACCCAGCACACTGAGCACTGAGCACCATTAGTACTGAGCACTGAGCACCCTGAGTATTGAGCAATGAGCACCTTGAGTACTGAGCACCCAGCACCCTGAGTACTGAGCACCCAGCACCCTGAGCAATGATCACCCTGAGTACTGAGCACCCAGCACCTTGAGCACTGAGCACCGAGCACCCCGAGCACTGAGCACCCAGCACCCGGAGTACTGAGCACCCAGCACCCTGAGTACAAAGCACCGAGCACCCTGAGTACTGAGCACCCAGCACCGTGAGCACTGAACACACAGCACCCTGAGTACTGAGCACCCTGAGCACTGAGCACCCAGCACCCTGAGTACTGAGCACCGAGCACACTGAGCACTGAGCACCCAGCACCCCGAGCACTGAGCACCCAGCACCCTGAGTACTGAGCACCCAGTACCCTGAGTACTGAGCACCCAGCACCCCGAGCACTGAGTACCCAGCACCCTGAGCACTGAGCACCCAGCACCCTGAGCACTGAGCACCCTGAGTACTGAGCACCGAGCACCCTGAGCACTGAGCACCCAGCACGCTGAAAACTGAGCACCGAGCACCCTGAGCACTGAGCACCCAGCACCCAGAGTACTGAGCACCGAGCACCCTGAGTACTGAGCACCCAGCACTCTGAGCACTGAGTACCCAGCACCCTGAGCACTGAGACACCCAGCACCCCGAGCACTGTGCACCCAGCACCCCGAGCACTGAGCACCCTGCACCCCGAGCACTGAGCCTGAGCACCCTTAGTACTGAGCACTGAGCACCCTGAGTACTGAGCACCGAGCAACCTGAGTACTGAGCACCCAGCACCCCGAGCACTGAGCACCGAGCACCCTGAGCACTGAGCACCCAGCACCCTGAGTACTAAGCACCCAGCACCCGGAGTACTGAGCACCCAGCACCCTGAGTACTGAGCACCCAGCACCCTGAGTACTGAGCACACAGCGTAATGAGCACCGAGCACCCCGAGCACTGAGCACCCAGCACCCTGAGTACTGAGCACCCAGCACCCTGAGCACTGAGCACCCAGCACCCTGAGTACTGAGCAACGAGCACCCTGAGTACTGACCACCCAGCACCCTGAGTACTGAGCACCCAGCTCCCTGAGTACTGAGGACCCAGCGTACTGAGCACCGAGCACCCAGCACCCTGAGTACAGAGCACCCAGCACCCTGAGCAATGAGCACCCAGCACCCTGAGTACTGAGCACTGAGCACCCCGAGTACTGAGCACCGAGCACCCCGAGCACTGTGCACCCAGAACCCCGAGCACCGAGCACCCTGAGTACTGAGCACCCAGCACCCTGAGCACTGAGCACCCAGCACCCTGAGCACTGAGCACCCAGCACCCTGAGCACTGAGCACACAGCACCCTGAGTACTGAGCACCGAGCACCCCGAGCACTGAGCACCCAGCACACTGAGCACTGAGCACCCTTAGTACTGAGCACCCAGCACCCTGAGTACTGAGCACTGAGCACCCAGCACCCCGAGCACTGAGCAGCAAGCACCCTGTGTACTGAGCTCTGAGTACCCAGCACCCCGAGCACTGAGCACCCAGCACCCTGAGCACTGAGCACCCTGAGTACTGAGCACCCAGCACCCTGAGAACTGAGCACCCAGCACCCCGAGCACTGAGCACCCAGCACCCAGAGCACTGAGCACTGAGCAACCTGAGCACTGAGCACCGAGCACCCTGAGTACTGCCCACTGAGCACACAACACCCCAAGCACTGAGCACCCTGTGCACTGAGCACCCAGCACCAAAAGCACTGAGCACCCTGAGTACTGAGCACCCAGCACCCTGAGTAATGAGCACCCAGCACCCCGAGCACTGAGCACCCAGCACCCTGAGCACTGAGCACCCAGCACGCTGAGTACTGAGCACTGAGCACCCTGAGTACTGAGCACCAAGCACCCTGAGCACTGAGCACCCAGCACGCTGAGAACTGAGCACTGAGCACCCTGAGCACTGAGCACCCAGCACCCTGAGTACTGAGCACCGAGCACCCAGAGTACTGAGCACCCAGCACTCTGAGCACTGAGCACCCAGCACCCCGAGCACTGAGCACCCAGCACCCCGAGCACTGAGCACCTTGCACCCCGAGCACCGAGCACCCTGAGTACTGAGCACCCAGCACCCTGAGCACTGAGCACCCAGCACCCTGAGCACTGAGCACCCAGCACCCTGAGCACTGAGCACCCAGCACCCTGAGTACCGAGCACCGAGCACCCCGAGCACTGAGCACCCAGCACACTGAGCACTGAGCACCATTAGTACTGAGCACTGAGCACCCTGAGTATTGAGCAATGAGCACCTTGAGTACTGAGCACCCAGCACCCTGAGTACTGAGCACCCAGCACCCTGAGCAATGATCACCCTGAGTACTGAGCACCCAGCACCTTGAGCACTGAGCACCGAGCACCCCGAGCACTGAGCACCCAGCACTCGGAGTACTGAGCACCCAGCACCCTGAGTACAAAGCACCGAGCACCCTGAGTACTGAGCACCCAGCACCGTGAGCACTGAACACACAGCACCCTGAGTACTGAGCACCCTGAGCACTGAGCACCCAGCACCCTGAGTACTGAGCACCGAGCACACTGAGCACTGAGCACCCAGCACCCCGAGCACTGAGCACCCAGCACCCTGAGTACTGAGCACCCAGCACCCTGAGTACTGAGCACCCAGCACCCCGAGCACTGAGTACCCAGCACCCTGAGCACTGAGCACCCAGCACCCTGAGCACTGAGCACCCAGCACCCTGAGCACTGAGCACCCAGCACCCTGAGTACTGAGCACTGAGCACCCAGCACCCTGAGTACTGAGCACTGAGCACCCAGCACCCCGAGCACTGAGCACCCAGCACCCCGAGCACTGAGCACCCAGCACCCCGAGCAATGAGCACCCAGCACCCTGAGTATTGAGCACCCAGCACCCCGAGTACTGAGCACCCAGCAACCTGAGAACGGAGCAGCCAGCACCCCGAGCGCTGAGCACCCAGCACCATGAGCACTGAGCACCCAGCACCCTGAGTACTGAGCACTGAGCACCCCGAGTACTGAGAACCCAGCACCCCGAGCACTGAGCACCGAGCACCCCGAGCACTGAGCAGCCAGCACCCCGAGCACTGAGCACCCAGCACCCCGAGCACTGAGCACCCAGCACCCTGAGCACTGAGCACTGAGCACTGAGCACCCTGAGCACTGAGCACCCAGAACCCTGAGCACTGAGCACCCAGCATCCTGAGCACTGAGTACTGAGCACCCAGCACGCTGAGCACTGAGCACCCAGCACCCTGAGTACTGAGCACTGAGCACCCCGATTACTGAGCACCCAGCACCCTGAGCGCTGAGCACCCAGCACCCTGAGCACTGAGCACCCAGCACCATGAGTACTGAGCACCGAGCACCCTGAGCACCGAGCACCCAGCACCCTGAGTACTGAGCACCCAGCACCCTGAGCACTGAGCGCCCAGCACCCTGAGTACTGAGCACCGAGCACCCTGAGTACTGAGCACCCAGCACCCTGACCAATGATCACCCTGAGTACTGAGCACCCAGCACCTTGAGCACTGAGCACCGAGCACCCCGAGCACTGAGCACCCAGCACTCGGAGTACTGAGCACCCAGCACCCTGAGTACAAAGCACCGAGCACCCTGAGTACTGAGCACCCAGCACCGTGAGCACTGAACACACAGCACCCTGAGTACTGAGCACCCTGAGCACTGAGCACCCAGCACCCTGAGTACTGAGCACCGAGCACACTGAGCACTGAGCACCCAGCACCCCGAGCACTGAGCACCCAGCACCCTGAGTACTGAGCACCCAGCACCCTGAGTACTGAGCACCCAGCACCCCGAGCACTGAGTACCCAGCACCCTGAGCACTGAGCACCCAGCACCCTGAGCACTGAGCACCCAGCACCCTGAGCACTGAGCACCCAGCACCCTGAGTACTGAGCACTGAGCACCCAGCACCCTGAGTACTGAGCACTGAGCACCCAGCACCCCGAGCACTGAGCACCCAGCACCCCGAGCACTGAGCACCCAGCACCCCGAGCAATGAGCACCCAGCACCCTGAGTATTGAGCACCCAGCACCCCGAGTACTGAGCACCCAGCAACCTGAGAACGGAGCAGCCAGCACCCCGAGCGCTGAGCACCCAGCACCATGAGCACTGAGCACCCAGCACCCTGAGTACTGAGCACTGAGCACCCCGAGTACTGAGAACCCAGCACCCCGAGCACTGAGCACCGAGCACCCCGAGCACTGAGCAGCCAGCACCCCGAGCACTGAGCACCCAGCACCCCGAGCACTGAGCACCCAGCACCCTGAGCACTGAGCACTGAGCACTGAGCACCCTGAGCACTGAGCACCCAGAACCCTGAGCACTGAGCACCCAGCATCCTGAGCACTGAGTACTGAGCACCCAGCACGCTGAGCACTGAGCACCCAGCACCCTGAGTACTGAGCACTGAGCACCCCGATTACTGAGCACCCAGCACCCTGAGCGCTGAGCACCCAGCACCCTGAGCACTGAGCACCCAGCACCATGAGTACTGAGCACCGAGCACCCTGAGCACCGAGCACCCAGCACCCTGAGTACTGAGCACCCAGCACCCTGAGCACTGAGCGCCCAGCACCCTGAGTACTGAGCACCGAGCACCCTGAGTACTGAGCACCCAGCACCTCGAGCACTGAGCACCCAGCACCCTGAGCACTGAGCACCCAGCATACTGAGTACTGAGCACCCAGCACCCTGAGTACTGAGCACCCAGCACCCTGAGCACTGAGCACCCAGCACCCTGAGTACTGAGCATCCAGCACCCCGAGCACTGAGCACCCAGCACCCTGAGTACTGAGCACTGAGCACCCAGCACCCCGAGCACTGAGCACCAAGCACCCTGTGTACTGAGCACTGAGTACCCAGCACCCCGAGCACTGAGCACCCAGCACCCTGAGCACTGAGCACCCTGAGTACTGAGCACCCAGCACCCTGAGTACTGAGCACCCAGCACCCCGAGTACTGAGCACCCAGCAATCTGAGAACCGAGCAGGGAGCACCCCGAGGGCTGAGCACCCAGCACCCTGAGCACTGAGCACCCAGCACCCTGAGTACTGAGCACTGAGCACCCCGAGTACTGAGCACCCAGAACCCCGAGCACTGAGCACCCAGCACCCTGAGTACTGAGCACCCAACACCCTGAGTACTGAGCACCCAACACCCTGAGCACTGAGCACCCAGCACCCTGAGTAGTAAGCACCCAACACCCCAAGCACTGAGCACCCTGAGTACTGAGCACCCAGCACCTCAAGCACTGAGCACCCCGAGCACTGAGCAGCCAGCACCCTGAGTACTGAGCACCGAGCACCCTGAGTACTGAGCAGCCAGCACCCTGAGTACTGAGCACCCAGCATACTGAGCACCGAGCACCCAGCACCCTGAGTACTGAGCACACAGCACCCTGAGCACTGAGCACCCAGCACCCTGAGTACTGAGCACCGAGCACCCTGAGTACTGAGCACCCAGCTCCCTGAGTACTGAGGACCCAGCGTACTGAGCACCGAGCACCCAGCACCCTGAGTACAGAGCACCCAGCACCCTGAGCAATGAGCACCCAGCACCCTGAGTACTGAGCACTGAGCACCCCGAGTACTGAGCACCGAGCACCCCGAGCACTGTGCACCCAGAACCCCGAGCACCGAGCACCCTGAGTACTGAGCACCCAGCACCCTGAGCACTGAGCACCCAGCACCCTGAGCACTGAGCACCCAGCACCCTGAGCACTGAGCACACAGCACCCTGAGTACTGAGCACCGAGCACTCCGAGCACTGAGCACCCAGCACGCTGAGCACTGAGCACCCTTAGTACTGAGCACCCAGCACCCTGAGTACTGAGCACTGAGCACCCAGCACCCCGAGCACTGAGCACCAAGCACCCTGTGTACTGAGCTCTGAGTACCCAGCACCCCGAGCACTGAGCACCCAGCACCCTGAGCACTGAGCACCCTGAGTACTGAGCACCCAGCACCCTGAGAACTGAGCACCCAGCACCCCGAGCACTGAGCACCCAGCACCCAGAGCACTGAGCACTGAGCAACCTGAGCACTGAGCACCGAGCACCCTGAGTACTGCCCACTGAGCACCCAACACCCCAAGCACTGAGCACCCTGTGCACTGAGCACCCAGCACCCCAAGCACTGAGCACCCTGAGTACTGAGCACCCAGCACCCTGAGTAATGAGCACCCAGCACCCCGAGCACTGAGCACCCAGCACCCTGAGCACTGAGCACCCAGCACACTGAGTACTGATCACTGAGCACCCTGAGTACTGAGCACCAAGCACCCTGAGCACTGAGCACCCAGCACGCTGAGAACTGAGCACTGAGCACCCTGAGCACTGAGCACCCAGCACCCTGAGTACTGAGCACCGAGCACCCAGAGTACTGAGCACCCAGCACTCTGAGCACTGAGCACCCAGCACCCCGAGCACTGAGCACCCAGCACCCCGAGCACTGAGCACCCTGCACCCCGAGCACCGAGCACCCTGAGTACTGAGCACCCAGCACCCTGAGCACTGAGCACCCAGCACCCTGAGCACTGAGCACCCAGCACCCTGAGCACTGAGCACCCAGCACCCTGAGTACCGAGCACCGAGCACCCCGAGCACTGAGCACCCAGCACACTGAGCACTGAGCACCATTAGTACTGAGCACTGAGCACCCTGAGTATTGAGCAATGAGCACCTTGAGTACTGAGCACCCAGCACCCTGAGTACTGAGCACCCAGCACCCTGAGCAATGATCACCCTGAGTACTGAGCACCCAGCACCTTGAGCACTGAGCACCGAGCACCCCGAGCACTGAGCACCCAGCACCCGGAGTACTGAGCACCCAGCACCCTGAGTACAAAGCACCGAGCACCCTGAGTACTGAGCACCCAGCACCGTGAGCACTGAACACACAGCACCCTGAGTACTGAGCACCCTGAGCACTGAGCACCCAGCACCCTGAGTACTGAGCACCGAGCACACTGAGCACTGAGCACCCAGCACCCCGAGCACTGAGCACCCAGCACCCTGAGTACTGAGCACCCAGCACCCTGAGTACTGAGCACCCAGCACCCCGAGCACTGAGTACCCAGCACCCTGAGCACTGAGCACCCAGCACCCTGAGCACTGAGCACCCTGAGTACTGAGCACCGAGCACCCTGAGCACTGAGCACCCAGCACGCTGAAAACTGAGCACCGAGCACCCTGAGCACTGAGCACCCAGCACCCAGAGTACTGAGCACCGAGCACCCTGAGTACTGAGCACCCAGCACTCTGAGCACTGAGTACCCAGCACCCTGAGCACTGAGACACCCAGCACCCCGAGCACTGTGCACCCAGCACCCCGAGCACTGAGCACCCTGCACCCCGAGCACTGAGCCTGAGCACCCTTAGTACTGAGCACTGAGCACCCTGAGTACTGAGCACCGAGCAACCTGAGTACTGAGCACCCAGCACCCCGAGCACTGAGCACCGAGCACCCTGAGCACTGAGCACCCAGCACCCTGAGTACTAAGCACCCAGCACCCGGAGTACTGAGCACCCAGCACCCTGAGTACTGAGCACCCAGCACCCTGAGTACTGAGCACACAGCGTAATGAGCACCGAGCACCCCGAGCACTGAGCACCCAGCACCCTGAGTACTGAGCACCCAGCACCCTGAGCACTGAGCACCCAGCACCCTGAGTACTGAGCAACGAGCACCCTGAGTACTGACCACCCAGCACCCTGAGTACTGAGCACCCAGCTCCCTGAGTACTGAGGACCCAGCGTACTGAGCACCGAGCACCCAGCACCCTGAGTACAGAGCACCCAGCACCCTGAGCAATGAGCACCCAGCACCCTGAGTACTGAGCACTGAGCACCCCGAGTACTGAGCACCGAGCACCCCGAGCACTGTGCACCCAGAACCCCGAGCACCGAGCACCCTGAGTACTGAGCACCCAGCACCCTGAGCACTGAGCACCCAGCACCCTGAGCACTGAGCACCCAGCACCCTGAGCACTGAGCACCCAGCACCCTGAGTACTGAGCACCGAGCACCCCGAGCACTGAGCACCCAGCACCCTGAGCACTGAGCACCCTTAGTACTGAGCACTGAGCACCCTGAGTACTGAGCACTGAACACCTTGAGTACTGAGCACCCAGCTCCCTGAGTACTGAGCACCCAGCACCCCGAGTACTGAGCACCCAGCACCCTGAGTACTGAGCACCCAGCACCCTGAGCAATGATCACCCTGAGTACTGAGCACCCAGCACCTTGAGCACTGAGCACCGAGCACCCCGAGCACTGAGCACCCAGCACCCGGAGTACTGAGCACCCAGCACCCTGAGTACTAAGCACCGAGCACTCTGAGTACTGAGCACCCAGCACCCCGAGCACTGAGCACCCAGCACCCTGAGTACTGAGCACTGAGCACACAGGACCCCGAGCACTGAGCACCCAGCACCCTGTGTACTGAGCACTGAGTACCCAGTACCCCGAGCACTGAGACCCAGCACCCTGAGCACTGAGCAACCAGCACCCCGAGTACTGAGCACCCAGCACCCCGAGCACTGAGCACCCAGCACCCCGAGCACTGAGCACCCAGCACCCCCAGCAATGAGCACCCAGCACCCTGAGTACTGAGCACCCAGCACCCCGAGTACTGAGCACCCAGCAATCTGAGAACCGAGCAGGGAGCACCCCGAGGGCTGAGCACCCAGCACCCTGAGCACTGAGCACCCAGCACCCTGAGTACTGAGCACTGAGCACCCCGAGTACTGAGCACCCAGAACCCCGAGCACTGAGCACCCAGCACCCTGAGTACTGAGCACCCAACACCCTGAGTACTGAGCACCCAACACCCTGAGCACTGAGCACCCAGCACCCTGAGTAGTAAGCACCCAACACCCCAAGCACTGAGCACCCTGAGTACTGAGCACCCAGCACCTCAAGCACTGAGCACCCCGAGCACTGAGCAGCCAGCACCCTGAGTACTGAGCACCGAGCACCCTGAGTACTGAGCAGCCAGCACCCTGAGTACTGAGCACCCAGCATACTGAGCACCGAGCACCCAGCACCCTGAGTACTGAGCACACAGCACCCTGAGCACTGAGCACCCAGAACCCTGAGTACTGAGCACCGAGCACCCTGAGTACTGAGCACCCAGCTCCCTGAGTACTGAGGACCCAGCGTACTGAGCACCGAGCACCCAGCACCCTGAGTACAGAGCACCCAGCACCCTGAGCAATGAGCACCCAGCACCCTGAGTACTGAGCACTGAGCACCCCGAGTACTGAGCACCGAGCACCCCGAGCACTGTGCACCCAGAACCCCGAGCACCGAGCACCCTGAGTACTGAGCACCCAGCACCCTGAGCACTGAGCACCCAGCACCCTGAGCACTGAGCACCCAGCACCCTGAGCACTGAGCACACAGCACCCTGAGTACTGAGCACCGAGCACCCCGAGCACTGAGCACCCAGCACACTGAGCACTGAGCACCCTTAGTACTGAGCACCCAGCACCCTGAGTACTGAGCACTGAGCACCCAGCACCCCGAGCACTGAGCAGCAAGCACCCTGTGTACTGAGCTCTGAGTACCCAGCACCCCGAGCACTGAGCACCCAGCACCCTGAGCACTGAGCACCCTGAGTACTGAGCACCCAGCACCCTGAGAACTGAGCACCCAGCACCCCGAGCACTGAGCACCCAGCACCCAGAGCACTGAGCACTGAGCAACCTGAGCACTGAGCACCGAGCACCCTGAGTACTGCCCACTGAGCACCCAACAACCCAAGCACTGAGCACCCTGTGCACTGAGCACCCAGCACCCCAAGCACTGAGCACCCTGAGTACTGAGCACCCAGCACCCTGAGTAATGAGCACCCAGCACCCCGAGCACTGAGCACCCAGCACCCTGAGCACTGAGCACCCAGCACGCTGAGTACTGAGCACTGAGCACCCTGAGTACTGAGCACCAAGCACCCTGAGCACTGAGCACCCAGCACGCTGAGAACTGAGCACTGAGCACCCTGAGCACTGAGCACCCAGCACCCTGAGTACTGAGCACCGAGCACCCAGAGTACTGAGCACCCAGCACTCTGAGCACTGAGCACCCAGCACCCCGAGCACTGAGCACCCAGCACCCCGAGCACTGAGCACCCTGCACCCCGAGCACCGAGCACCCTGAGTACTGAGCACCCAGCACCCTGAGCACTGAGCACCCAGCACCCTGAGCACTGAGCACCCAGCACCCTGAGCACTGAGCACCCAGCACCCTGAGTACCGAGCACCGAGCACCCCGAGCACTGAGCACCCAGCACACTGAGCACTGAGCACCATTAGTACTGAGCACTGAGCACCCTGAGTATTGAGCAATGAGCACCTTGAGTACTGAGCACCCAGCACCCTGAGTACTGAGCACCCAGCACCCTGAGCAATGATCACCCTGAGTACTGAGCACCCAGCACCTTGAGCACTGAGCACCGAGCACCCCGAGCACTGAGCACCCAGCACCCGGAGTACTGAGCACCCAGCACCCTGAGTACAAAGCACCGAGCACCCTGAGTACTGAGCACCCAGCACCGTGAGCACTGAACACACAGCACCCTGAGTACTGAGCACCCTGAGCACTGAGCACCCAGCACCCTGAGTACTGAGCACCGAGCACACTGAGCACTGAGCACCCAGCACCCCGAGCACTGAGCACCCAGCACCCTGAGTACTGAGCACCAAGCACGCTGAGTACTGAGCACCCAGCACCCCGAGCACTGAGTACCCAGCACCCTGAGCACTGAGCACCCAGCACCCTGAGCACTGAGCACCCAGCACCCTGAGCACTGAGCACCCAGCACCCTGAGTACTGAGCACTGAGCACCCAGCACCCTGAGTATTGAGCACTGAGCACACAGCACCCCGAGCACTGAGCACCCAGCACCCTGAGCACTGAGAACCCAGCACCCGAGTACTGAGCACCCAGAACCCTGAGTACTGAGCACCCAGCTCCCTGAGTACTGAGCACCCAGCACCCCGAGTACTGAGCACCCAGCACCCTGAGTACTGAGCACCCAGCACCCCGAGCACTAAGCACCCAGCACCCCGAGCACTGAGCACCCAGCACCCTGTGTACTGAGCACTGAGTACCCAGTACCCCGAGCACTGAGATCCAGCACCCTGAGCACTGAGCACCCAGCAACCCGAGTACTGAGCACCCAGCACCCCGAGCACTGAG
The DNA here is from genome assembly GCF_018167655.1 of Microtus oregoni. Classification (NCBI taxonomy): domain Eukaryota; kingdom Metazoa; phylum Chordata; class Mammalia; order Rodentia; family Cricetidae; genus Microtus; species Microtus oregoni. Next base: position 7,933,199 of record NW_024543811.1, on the reverse strand, counting down.
CACCCAGCACCCCGAGCACTGAGCACCCAGCACCCCGAGCAATGAGCACCCAGCACCCTGAGTATTGAGCACCCAGCACCCCGAGTACTGAGCACCCAGCAACTTGAGAACGGAGCAGCCAGCACCCCGAGCGCTGAGCACCCAGCACCATGAGCACTGAGCACCCAGCACCCTGAGTACTGAGCACTGAGCACCCCGAGTACTGAGAACCCAGCACCCCGAGCACTGAGCACCGAGCACCCCGAGCACTGAGCAGCCAGCACCCCGAGCACTGAGCACCCAGCACCCCGAGCACTGAGCACCCAGCACCCTGAGCACTGAGCACTGAGCACTGAGCACCCTGAGCACTGAGCACCCAGAACCCTGAGCACTGAGCACCCAGCATCCTGAGCACTGAGTACTGAGCACCCAGCACGCTGAGCACTGAGCACCCAGCACCCTGAGTACTGAGCACTGAGCACCCCGATTACTGAGCACCCAGCACCCTGAGCGCTGAGCACCCAGCACCCTGAGCACTGAGCACCCAGCACCATGAGTACTGAGCACCGAGCACCCTGAGCACCGAGCACCCAGCACCCTGAGTACTGAGCACCCAGCACCCTGAGCACTGAGCGCCCAGCACCCTGAGTACTGAGCACCGAGCACCCTGAGTACTGAGCACCCAGCACCTCGAGCACTGAGCACCCAGCACCCTGAGCACTGAGCACCCAGCATACTGAGTACTGAGCACCCAGCACCCTGAGTACTGAGCACCCAGCACCCTGAGCACTGAGCACCCAGCACCCTGAGTACTGAGCATCCAGCACCCCGAGCACTGAGCACCCAGCACCCTGAGCACTGAGCACTGAGCACCCAGCACCCCGAGCACTGAGCACCAAGCACCCTGTGTACTGAGCACTGAGTACCCAGCACCCCGAGCACTGAGCACCCAGCACCCTGAGCACTGAGCACCCTGAGTACTGAGCACCCAGCACCCTGAGCACTGAGCACCCAGCACCCCGAGCACTGAGCACCCAGCACCCAGAGCAATGAGCACTGAGCACCCTGAGTACTGAGCACTGAGCACCCTGAGCACTGAGCACCGAGCACCCTGAGTACTGAGCACTGAGCACCCTGAGCACTGAGCACCCTGCACCCTGAGTACTGAGCACCCAGCACCCTGAGCTCTGAGGACCGAGCACCCTGAGTACTAAGCACCCAGCACCCTGAGTACTGAGCACCCAGCACCCGGAGTACTGAGCACCCAGCACCCTGAGTACAAAGCACCGAGCACCCTGAGTACTGAGCACCCAGCACCGTGAGCACTGAACACACAGCACCCTGAGTACTGAGCACCCTGAGCACTGAGCACCCAGCACCCTGAGTACTGAGCACCGAGCACACTGAGCACTGAGCACCCAGCACCCCGAGCACTGAGCACCCAGCACCCTGAGTACTGAGCACCCAGCACCCTGAGTACTGAGCACCCAGCACCCCGAGCACTGAGTACCCAGCACCCTGAGCACTGAGCACCCAGCACCCTGAGCACTGAGCACCCAGCACCCTGAGCACTGAGCACCCAGCACCCTGAGTACTGAGCACTGAGCACCCAGCACCCTGAGTACTGAGCACTGAGCACCCAGCACCCCGAGCACTGAGCACCCAGCACCCTGAGCACTGAGCACCCAGCACCCGAGTACTGAGCACCCAGAACCCTGAGTACTGAGCACCCAGCTCCCTGAGTACTGAGCACCCAGCACCCCGAGTACTGAGCACCCAGCACCCTGAGTACTGAGCACCCAGCACCCCGAGCACTGAGCACCCAGCACCCCGAGCACTGAGCACCCAGCACCCTGTGTACTGAGCACTGAGTACCCAGTACCCCGAGCACTGAGATCCAGCACCCTGAGCACTGAGCACCCAGCACCCCGAGTACTGAGCACCCAGCACCCCGAGCACTGAGCACCCAGTACCCCGAGCACTGAGCACCCAGCACCCCGAGCAATGAGCACCCAGCACCCTGAGTATTGAGCACCCAGCACCCCGAGTACTGAGCACCCAGCAACCTGAGAACGGAGCAGCCAGCACCCCGAGCGCTGAGCACCCAGCACCATGAGCACTGAGCACCCAGCACCCTGAGTACTGAGCACTGAGCACCCCGAGTACTGAGAACCCAGCACCCCGAGCACTGAGCACCGAGCACCCCGAGCACTGAGCAGCCAGCACCCCGAGCACTGAGCACCCAGCACCCCGAGCACTGAGCACCCAGCACCCTCAGCACTGAGCACTGAGCACTGAGCACCCTGAGCACTGAGCACCCAGAACCCTGAGCACTGAGCACCCAGCATCCTGAGCACTGAGTACTGAGCACCCAGCACGCTGAGCACTGAGCACCCAGCACCCTGAGTACTGAGCACTGAGCACCCCGATTACTGAGCACCCAGCACCCTGAGCGCTGAGCACCCAGCACCCTGAGCACTGAGCACCCAGCACCATGAGTACTGAGCACCGAGCACCCTGAGCACCGAGCACCCAGCACCCTGAGTACTGAGCAACCAGCACCCTGAGCACTGAGCGCCCAGCACCCTGAGTACTGAGCACCGAGCACCCTGAGTACTGAGCACCCAGCACCTCGAGCACTGAGCACCCAGCACCCTGAGCACTGAGCACCCAGCATACTGAGTACTGAGCACCCAGCACCCTGAGTACTGAGCACCCAGCACCCTGAGCACTGAGCACCCAGCACCCTGAGTACTGAGCATCCAGCACCCCGAGCACTGAGCACCCAGCACCCTGAGTACTGAGCACTGAGCACCCAGCACCCCGAGCACTGAGCAAGAAGCACCCTGTGTACTGAGCACTGAGTACCCAGCACCCCGAGCACTGAGCACCCAGCACCCTGAGCACTGAGCACCCTGAGTACTGAGCACCCAGCACCCTGAGCACTGAGCACCCAGCACCCCGAGCACTGAGCACCCAGCACCCAGAGCAATGAGCACTGAGCACCCTGAGTACTGAGCACTGAGCACCCTGAGCACTGAGCACCGAGCACCCTGAGTACTGAGCACTGAGCACCCTGAGCACTGAGCACCCTGCACCCTGAGTACTGAGCACCCAGCACCCTGAGCACTGAGGACCGAGCACCCTGAGTACTAAGCACCCAGCACCCTGAGTACTGAGCACCCAGCACCCTGAGCACTGAGCACCCAGCACGCTGAGTACTGAGCACTGAGCACCCTGAGTAATGAGCACCGAGCACCCTGATCACTGAGCACCCAGCACGCTGAGTACTGAGCACTGAGCACCCTGAGCACTGAGCACCCAGCACCCTGAGTACTGAGCACCGAGCACCCTGAGTACTGAGCACCAAGCACTCTGAGCACTGAGCACCCAGCACCCTGAGCACTGAGACACCCAGCACCCCGAGCACTGAGCACAAAGCACCCCGAGCATTGAGCACCCTGCACCCTGAGCACTGAGCCTGAGCACCCTGAGTACTGAGCACTGAGCACCCTGAGTACTGAGCACCGAGCACCCTGAGTACTGAGCACCCAGAACCACGAGCACTGAGCACCGAGCACCCTGAGCACTGAGCACCCAGCACCCTGAGTACTAAGCACCCAGGACCCTGAGTACTGAGCACCCAGCACCCTGAGTACTGAGCACCCATCACCCTGAGTACTGAGCACCCAGCGTACTGAGCACCGAGCACCCCGAGCACTGAGCACCCAGCACCCTGAGTACTGAGCACCCAGCACCCTGAGCACTGAGCACCCAGCACCCTGAGTACTGAGCACCGAGCACCGTGAGTACTGATCACCCAGCACCCTGAGTACTGAGCACCCAGCACCCTGAGTACTGAGCACCCAGCGTACTGAGCACCGAGCACCCAGCACCCTGAGTACTGAGCACCCAGCACCCTGAGCACTGAGCACCCAGCACCCTGAGTACTGAGCACTGAGCACCCCGAGTACTGAGCACCGAGCACACCGAGCACTGAGCACCCAGCACCCCGAGCACAGAGCATCCTGTGTACTGAGCACCCAGCACCCTGAGCACTGAGCACCCAGCACCCTGAGCACTGAGCACCCAACACCCTGAGAACTGAGCACCCAGCACCCTGAGTACTGAGCACCCAGCACCCTGGGCACTGAGCAACCTTAGTACTGAGCACTGAGCACCCTGAGTACTGAGCACTGAGCACCCTGAATACTGAGCACCCAGCACCCTGAGTACTGAGCACCCAGCACCCTGAGCAATGATCACCCTGAGTACTGAGCACCCAGCACCTTGAACACTGAGCACCGAGCACCCTGAGCACTGAGCAACCAGCACCCGGAGTACTGAGCACCCAGCACCCTGAGTACTAAGCACCGAGCACCCTGAGTACTGAGCACTGAGCACCCCGAGCACTGAGCACCCAGAACCCCGAGCACCGAGCACCCTGAGTACTGAGCACCCAGCACCCTGAGCACTGAACACACAGCACCCTGAGAACAGAAAACCCCGAGCACTGAGCACCCAGCACTCTGAGTACTGAGCACCGAGCACACTGAGCACTGAGCACCCAGCACCCCGAGCACTGAGCACCCAGCACCCTGAGTACTGAGCACCCAGCACCCTGAGTACTGAGCACCCAGCACCCCGAGCACTGAGTACCCAGCACCCTGAGCACTGAGCACCCAGCACCCTGAGCACTGAGCACCCAGCACCCTGAGCACTGAGCACCCAGCACCCTGAGTACTGAGCACTGAGCACCCAGCACCCCGAGCACTGAGCACCCAGCACCCTGAGTACTGAGCACTGAGCACCCAGCACACCGAGCACTGAGCACCCAGCACCCTGAGCACTGAGCACCTAGCACCTGAGTCCTGAGCACCCAGCACCCTGAGTACTGAGCACCCAGCTCCCTGAGTACTGAGCACCCAGCACCCCGAGTACTGAGCACCCAGCATCCTGAGTACTGAGCACCCAGCTCCCCGAGCACTAAGCACACAGCACCCAGAGCACTGAGGACCCAGCACCCTGATCACTGAGCACCCAGCACCCTGAGTACTGAGCACCGAGCACCCTGAGTACTGAGCACCCAGCACCCTGAGCACTGATCACCCAGCACCCTGAGTACTGAGCACCAAGTACCCTGAGTACTGAGCACCCAGCACCCCGAGCACTGAGCACCCAGCACCCTGAGTACTGAGCACTGAGCACACAGCACCCCGAGCACTGAGCACCCAGCACCCTGTGTACTGAGCACTGAGTACCCAGTACCCCGAGCACTGCGACCCAGCACCCTGAGCACTGAGCACCCAGCACCCCGAGTACTGAGCACCCAGCACCCCGAGCACTGAGCACCCAGCACCCTGAGCACTGAGCACCCAGCACCCCTAGCAATGAGCACCCAGCCCCCTGAGTACTGAGCACCCAGCACCCCGAGTACTGAGCACCCAGCAACCTGAGCACTGAGCACCCAGCACCCCCAGCAATGAGCACCCAGCACCCTGAGTACTGAGCACCCAGCACCCCGAGTACTGAGCACCCAGCAACCTGAGAACCGAGCAGCCAGCACCCCCAGCAATGAGCACCCAGCATCCTGAGTACTGAGCACCCAGCACCCCCAGCAATGAGCACCCAGCACCCTGAGTACTGAGCACCCAGCACCCCGAGTACTGAGAACCCAGCAACCTGAGAACCGAGCAGCCAGCACCCCGAGCGCTGAGCACCCAGCACCCTGAGCACTGAGCACCCAGCACCCTGAGTACTGAGCACTGAGCACCCCGAGCACTGAGCACCCAGCACCCCGAGCACTGAGCACCCAGCACCCTGAGTACTGAGCACCCAGCACCCTGAGTACTGAGCACCCAGCACCCTGAGCACTGAGCACCCAGCACCCTGAGTACTGAGCACTGAGCACCCCGATTACTGAGCACCCAGCACCCTGAGCGCTGAGCACCCAGCACCCTGAGCACTGAGCACCCAGCACCATGAGTACTGAGCACCGAGCACCCTGAGCACCGAGCACCCAGCACCCTGAGTACTGAGCACCCAGCACCCTGAGCACTGAGCACCCAGCACCCTGAGTACTGAGCACCGAGCACCCTGAGTACTGGGCACCCAGCACCTCGAGCACTGAGCACCCAGCACCCTGAGCACTGAGCACCCAGCATACTGAGTACTGAGCACCCAGCACGGTGAGTACTGAGCACCCAGCACCCTGAGCACTGAGCACCCAGCACCCTGAGTACTGAGCATCCAGCACCCCGAGCACTGAGCACCCAGCACCCTGAGTACTGAGCACTGAGCACCCAGCACCCCGAGCACTGAGCACCAAGCACCCTGTGTACTGAGCACTGAGTACCCAGCACCCCGAGCACTGAGCACCCAGCACCCTGAGCACTGAGCACCCTGAGTACTGAGCACCCAGCACCCTGAGCACTGAGCACCCAGCACCCCGAGCACTGAGCACCCAGCACCCAGAGCAATGAGCACTGAGCACCCTGAGTACTGAGCACTGAGCACCCTGAGCACTGAGCACCGAGCACCCTGAGTACTGAGCACTGAGCACCCTGAGCACTGAGCACCCTGCACCCTGAGTACTGAGCACCCAGCACCCTGAGCACTGAGGACCGAGCACCCTGAGTACTAAGCACCCAGCACCCTGAGTACTGAGCACCCAGCACCCTGAGCACTGAGCACCCAGTACGCTGAGTACTGAGCACTGAGCACCCTGAGTAATGAGCACCGAGCACCCTGATCACTGAGCACCCAGCACGCTGAGTACTGAGCACTGAGCACCCTGAGCACTGAGCACCCAGCACCCTGAGTACTGAGCACCGAGCACCCTGAGTACTGAGCACCCAGCACTCTGAGCACTGAGCACCCAGCACCCTGAGCACTGAGACACCCAGCACCCCGAGCACTGAGCACAAAGCACCCCGAGCACTGAGCACCCTGCACCCTGAGCACTGAGCCTGAGCACCCTGAGTACTGAGCACTGAGCACCCTGAGTACTGAGCACCGAGCACCCTGAGTACTGAGCACCCAGAACCCCGAGCACTGAGCACCGAGCACCCTGAGCACTGAGCACCCAGCACCCTGAGTACTAAGCACCCAGGACCCGGAGTACTGAGCACCCAGCACCCTGAGTACTGAGCACCCATCACCCTGAGTACTGAGCACCCAGCGTAGTGAGCACCGAGCACCCCGAGCACTGAGCACCCAGCACCCTGAGTACTGAGCACCCAGCACCCTGAGCACTGAGCACCCAGCACCCTGAGTACTGAGCACCGAGCACCCTGAGTACTGATCACCCAGCACCCTGAGTACTGAGCACCCAGCACCCTGAGTACTGAGCACCCAGCGTACTGAGCACCGAGCACCCAGCACCCTGAGTACTGAGCACCCAGCACCCTGAGCACTGAGCACCCAGCACCCTGAGTACAGAGCACTGAGCACCCCGAGTACTGAGCACCGAGCACACCGAGCACTGAGCACCCAGCACCCCGAGCACAGAGCATCCTGTGTACTGAGCACCCAGCACCCTGAGCACTGAGCACCCAGCACCCTGAGTACTGAGCACCCAGCACCCCGAGTACTGAGCACCCAGCAACCTGAGAACCGAGCAGCCAGCACCCCCAGCAATGAGCACCCAGCATCCTGAGTACTGAGCACCCAGCACCCCCAGCAATGAGCACCCAGCACCCTGAGTACTGAGCACCCAGCACCCCGAGTACTGAGAACCCAGCAACCTGAGAACCGAGCAGCCAGCACCCCGAGCGCTGAGCACCCAGCACCCTGAGCACTGAGCACCCAGCACCCTGAGTACTGAGCACTGAGCACCCTGAGCACTGAGCACCCAGCACCCCGAGCACTGAGCACCCAGCACCCTGAGTACTGAGCACCCAGCACCCTGAGTACTGAGCACCCAGCACCCTGAGCACTGAGCACCCAGCACCCTGAGTACTGAGCACTGAGCACCCCGATTACTGAGCACCCAGCACCCTGAGCGCTGAGCACCCAGCACCCTGAGCACTGAGCACCCAGCACCATGAGTACTGAGCACCGAGCACCCTGAGCACCGAGCACCCAGCACCCTGAGTACTGAGCACCCAGCACCCTGAGCACTGAGCACCCAGCACCCTGAGTACTGAGCACCGAGCACCCTGAGTACTGGGCACCCAGCACCTCGAGCACTGAGCACCCAGCACCCTGAGCACTGAGCACCCAGCATACTGAGTACTGAGCACCCAGCACGGTGAGTACTGAGCACCCAGCACCCTGAGCACTGAGCACCCAGCACCCTGAGTACTGAGCATCCAGCACCCCGAGCACTGAGCACCCAGCACCCTGAGTACTGAGCACTGAGCACCCAGCACCCCGAGCACTGAGCACCAAGCACCCTGTGTACTGAGCACTGAGTACCCAGCACCCCGAGCACTGAGCACCCAGCACCCTGAGCACTGAGCACCCTGAGTACTGAGCACCCAGCACCCTGAGCACTGAGCACCCAGCACCCCGAGCACTGAGCACCCAGCACCCAGAGCAATGAGCACTGAGCACCCTGAGTACTGAGCACTGAGCACCCTGAGCACTGAGCACCGAGCACCCTGAGTACTGAGCACTGAGCACCCTGAGCACTGAGCACCCTGCACCCTGAGTACTGAGCACCCAGCACCCTGAGCACTGAGGACCGAGCACCCTGAGTACTAAGCACCCAGCACCCTGAGTACTGAGCACCCAGCACCCTGAGCACTGAGCACCCAGTACGCTGAGTACTGAGCACTGAGCACCCTGAGTAATGAGCACCGAGCACCCTGAACACTGAGCACCCAGCACGCTGAGTACTGAGCACTGAGCACCCTGAGCACTGAGCACCCAGCACCCTGAGTACTGAGCACCGAGCACCCTGAGTACTGAGCACCCAGCACTCTGAGCACTGAGCACCCAGCACCCTGAGCACTGAGACACCCAGCACCCCGAGCACTGAGCACAAAGCACCCCGAGCACTGAGCACCCTGCACCCTGAGCACTGAGCCTGAGCACCCTGAGTACTGAGCACTGAGCACCCTGAGTACTGAGCACCGAGCACCCTGAGTACTGAGCACCCAGAACCCCGAGCACTGAGCACCGAGCACCCTGAGCACTGAGCACCCAGCACCCTGAGTACTAAGCACCCAGGACCCGGAGTACTGAGCACCCAGCACCCTGAGTACTGAGCACCCATCACCCTGAGTACTGAGCACCCAGCGTAGTGAGCACCGAGCACCCCGAGCACTGAGCACCCAGCACCCTGAGTACTGAGCACCCAGCACCCTGAGCACTGAGCACCCAGCACCCTGAGTACTGAGCACCGAGCACCCTGAGTACTGATCACACAGCACCCTGAGTACTGAGCACCCAGCACCCTGAGTACTGAGCACCCAGCGTACTGAGCACCGAGCACCCAGCACCCTGAGTACTGAGCACCCAGCACCCTGAGCACTGAGCACCCAGCACCCTGAGTACAGAGCACTGAGCACCCCGAGTACTGAGCACCGAGCACACCGAGCACTGAGCACCCAGCACCCCGAGCACAGAGCATCCTGTGTACTGAGCACCCAGCACCCTGAGCACTGAGCACCCAGCACCCTGAGCACTGAGCACCCAGCACCCTGAGCACTGAGCACCCAGCACCCTGAGTACTGAGCACCCAGCACCCTGGGCACTGAGCAACCTTAGTACTGAGCACTGAGCACCCTGAGTACTGAGCACTGAGCACCCTGAATACTGAGCACCCAGCACCCTGAGTACTGAGCACCCAGCACCCTGAGCAATGATCACCCTGAGTACTGAGCACCCAGCACCTTGAACACTGAGCACCGAGCACCCTGAGCACTGAGCAACCAGCACCCGGAGTACTGAGCACCCAGCACCCTGAGTACTAAGCACCGAGCACCCTGAGTACTGAGCACTGAGCACCCCGAGCACTGAGCACCCAGAACCCCGAGCACCGAGCACCCTGAGTACTGAGCACCCAGCACCCTGAGCACTGAACACACAGCACCCTGAGTACAGAAAACCCCGAGCACTGAGCACCCAGCACTCTGAGTACTGAGCACCGAGCACACTGAGCACTGAGCACCCAGCACCCCGAGCACTGAGCACCCAGCACCCTGAGTACTGAGCACCCAGCACCCTGAGTACTGAGCACCCAGCACCCCGAGCACTGAGTACCCAGCACCCTGAGCACTGAGCACCCAGCACCCTGAGCACTGAGCATCCAGCACCCTGAGCACTGAGCACCCAGCACCCTGAGTACTGAGCACTGAGCACCCTGCACCCCGAGCACTGAGCACCCAGCACCCTGAGTACTGAGCACTGAGCACCCAGCACACCGAGCACTGAGCACCCAGCACCCTGAGCACTGAGCACCCAGCACCTGAGTCCTGAGCACCCAGCACCCTGAGTACTGAGCACCCAGCTCCCTGAGTACTGTGCACCCAGCACCCCAAGTACTGAGCACCCAGCATCCTGAGTACTGAGCACCCAGCTCCCCGAGCACTAAGCACACAGCACCCAGAGCACTGAGGACCCAGCACCCTGATCACTGAGCACCCAGCACCCTGAGTACTGAGCACCGAGCACCCTGAGTACTGAGCACCCAGCACCCTGAGCACTGATCACCCAGCACCCTGAGTACTGAGCACCAAGTACCCTGAGTACTGAGCACCCAGCACCCCGAGCACTGAGCACCCAGCACCCTGAGTATTGAGCACTGAGCACACAGCACCCCGAGCACTGAGCACCCAGCACCCTGTGTACTGAGCACTGAGTACCCAGTACCCCGAGCACTGCGACCCAGCACCCTGAGCACTGAGCACCCAGCACCCCGAGTACTGAGCACCCAGCACCCCGAGCACTGAGCACCCAGCACCCTGAGCACTGAGCACCCAGCACCCCGAGCAATGAGCACCCAGCACCCTGAGTACTGAGCACCCAGCACCCCGAGTACTGAGCACCCAGCAACCTGAGCACTGAGCACCCAGCACCCCCAGCAATGAGCACCCAGCACCCTGAGTACTGAGCACCCAGCACCCCGAGTACTGAGCACCCAGCAACCTGAGAACCGAGCAGCCAGCACCCCCAGCAATGAGCACCCAGCATCCTGAGTACTGAGCACCCAGCACCCCCAGCAATGAGCACCCAGCACCCTGAGTACTGAGCACCCAGCACCCCGAGTACTGAGAACCCAGCAACCTGAGAACCGAGCAGCCAGCACCCCGAGCGCTGAGCACCCAGCACCCTGAGCACTGAGCACCCAGCACCCTGAGTACTGAGCACTGAGCACCCCGAGTACTGAGCACCCAGCACCCCGAGCACTGAGCACCCAGCACCCTGAGTACTGAGCACCCAGCACCCTGAGTACTGAGCACCCAGCACCCTGAGCACTGAGCACCCAGCACCCTGAGTACTAAGCACCCAACACCCCAAGCACTGAGCACCCTGAGTACTGAGCACCCAGCACCCCAAGCACTGAGCACCCCGAGCACTGAGAAGCCAGCACCCTGAGTACTGAGCACCGATCACCCTGAGTACTGAGCAGCCAGCACCCTGAGTACTGAGCACCCAGCATACTGAGCACCGAGCACCCAGCACCCTGAGTACTGAGCACACAGCACCCTGAGCACTGAGCACCCAGCACCCTTAGTACTGAGCACCGAGCACCCTGAGTACTGAGCACCCAGCACCCCGAGCACTGAGCACCCAGCACCCTGAGTACTGAGCACCCAGCATACTGCGTACTGAGCACCCAGCACCCTGAGTACTGAGCACCCAGCACCCTGAGCACTGAGCACCCAGCACCCTGAGTACTGAGCATCCAGCACCCCGAGCACTGAGCACCCAGCACCCTGAGTACTGAGCACTGAGCACCCAGCACCCCGAGCACTGAGCACCCAGCACCCTGTGTACTGAGCACTGAGTACCCAGCACCCCGAGCACTGAGCACCCAGCACCCTGAGCACTGAGCACCCTGAGTACTGAGCACCCAGCACCCTGAGCACTGAGCACCCAGCACGCCGAGCACTGAGCACCCAGCACCCAGAGCACTGAGCACTGAGCACCCTGAGTACTGAGCACTGAGCACCCTGAGCACTGAGCACCGAGCACCCTGAGTACTGAGCACTGAGCACCCAACACCCCAAGCACTGAGCACCCTGAGCACTGAGCACCCAGCACCCTGTGTACTGAGCACTGAGTACCCAGTACCCCGAGCACTGCGACCCAGCACCCTGAGCACTGAGCACCCAGCACCCCGAGTACTGAGCACCCAGCACCCCGAGCATGGGGCACCCAGCACCCTGAGCACTGAGCACCCAGCACCCCGAGCAATGAGCACCCAGCACCCTGAGGACTGAGCACCGAGCACCCCGAGTACTGAGCACCCAGCAACCTGAGCACTGAGCACCCAGCATACTGAGCACCGAGCACCCAGCACCCTGAGTACTGAGCACACAGCACCCTGAGCACTGAGCACCCAGCACCCTGAGTACTGAGCACCGAGCACCCTGAGTACTGAGCACCCAGCACCCCGAGCAATGAGCACCCAGCACCCTGAGCACTGAGCACCCAGCATACTGAGTACTGAGCACCCAGCACCCTGAGCACTGAGCACCCAGCACCCTGAGCACTGAGCACCCAGCACCCTGAGTACTGAGCATCCAGCACCCCGAGCACTGAGCACCCAGCACCCTGAGTACTGAGCACTGAGCACCCAGCACCCCGAGCACTGAGCACCCAGCACCCTGTGTACTGAGCACTGAGTACCCAGCACCCCGAGCACTGAGCACCCAGCACCCTGAGCACTGAGCACCCTGAGTACTGAGCACCCAGCACCCTGAGTACTGAGCACCCAGCACCCCGAGCACTGAGCACCCAGCACCCAGAGCACTGAGCACTGAGCACCCTGAGTACTGAGCACTGAGCACCCTGAGCACTGAGCACCGAGCACCCTGAGTACTGAGCACTGAGCACCCAACACCCCAAGCACTGAGCACCCTGAGCACTGAGCACCCAGCACCCCAAGCACTGAGCACCCTGAGTACTGAGCACCCAGCACCCTGAGTAATGAGCACCCAGCACCCCGAGCTCTGAGCACCCAGCACCCTGAGTACAAAGCACCGAGCAACCTGAGTACTGAGCAGCCAGCACCCTGAGTACTGAGCACCCAGCGTACTGAGCACCGAGCACCCAGCACCCTGAGTACTGAGCACCCAGAACCCTGAGCACTGAGCACCCAGCAACCTGAGTACTGAGCACCGAGCAGCCCGAGTACTGAGCACCCAGAACCCCGAGCACTGAGCACCCAGCACCCTGAGCACTGAGCACCCAGCATACTGCATACTGAGCACCCAGCACCCTGAGTACTGAGCACCCAGTACCCTGAGCACTGAGCACCCAGCACCCTGAGTACTGAGCATCCAGCTCCCCGAGCACTGAGCACCCAGCACCCTGAGTACTGAGCACTGAGCACCCAGCACCCCGAGCACTGAGCACCCACCACCCTGTGTACTGAGCACTGAGTACCCAGCACCCCGAGCACTGAGCACCCAGCACCCTGAGCACTGAGCACCCTGAGTACTGAGCACCCAGCACCCTGAGCACTGAGCACCCAGCACCCCGAGCACTGAGCACCCAGCACCCAGAGCACTGAGCACTGAGCACCCTGAGTACTGAGCACTGAGCACCCTGAGCACTGAGCACCGAGCACCCTGAGTACTGAGCACAGAGCACCCAACACCCCAAGCACTGAGCACCCTGAGCACTGAGCACCCAGCACCCCAAGCACTGAGCACCCTGAGTACTGAGCACCCAGCACCCTGAGTAATGAGCACCCAGCACCCTGAGTACTGAGCACCCAGCTCCCTGAGTACTGAGCACCCAGCACCCTGAGCACTGAGCACCCAGCACCCTGAGTACTGAGCACTGAGCACACAGCACCCCGAGCACTGAGCACCCAGCACCCTGTGTACTGAGCACTGAGTACCCAGTACCCCGAGCACTGCGACCCAGCACCCTGAGCACTGAGCACCCAGCACCCCGAGTACTGAGCACCCAGCACCCCGAGCATGGGGCACCCAGCACCCTGAGCACTGAGCACCCAGCACCCTGAGTACTGAGCACCGAGCACCCCGAGTACTGAGCACCCAGCAACCTGAGCACTGAGCACCCAGCAACCCCAGCAATGAGCACCCAGCACCCTGAGTACTGAGCACCCAGCACCCCGAGTACTGAGCACCCAGCAACCTGAGAACCGAGCAGCCAGCACCCCCAGCAATGAGCACCCAGCACCCTGAGTACTGAGCACCCAGCACCCCCAGCAATGAGCACCCAGCACCCTGAGTACTGAGCACCCAGCACCCCGTGTACTGAGCACCCAGCAACCTGAGAACCGAGCAGCCAGCACCCCGAGCGCTGAGCACCCAGCACCCTGAGCACTGAGCACCCAGCACCCTGAGTACTGAGCACTGAGCACCCCGAGTACTGAGCACCCAGCACCCCGAGCACTGAGCACCCAGCACCCTTAGTACTGAGCACCCAGCACCCTGAGTACTGAGCACCCAGCACCCTGAGCACTGAGCACCCAGCACCCTGAGTACTAAGCACCCAACACCCCAAGCACTGAGCACCCAGAGTACTGAGCACCCAGCACCCCAAGCACTGAGCACCCCGAGCACTGAGCACCCAGCACCCTGAGTACTGAGCACCGAGCACCCTGAGTACTGAGCAGCCAGCACCCTGAGTACTGAGCACCCAGCATACTGAGCACCGAGCACCCAGCACCCTGAGTACTGAGCACACAGCACCCTGAGCACTGAGCACCCAGCACCCTGAGTACTGAGCACCGAGCACCCTGAGTACTGAGCACCCAGCACCCCGAGCACTGAGCACCCAGCACCCTGAGCACTGAGCACCCAGCATACTGCGTACTGAGCACCCAGCACCCTGAGTACTGAGCAAACAGCACCCAGAGCACTGAGCACCCAGCACCCTGAGTACTGAGCATCCAGCACCCCGAGCACTGAGCACCCAGCACCCTGAGTACTGAGCACTGAGCACCCAGCACCCCGAGCACTGAGCACCCAGCACCCTGTGTACTGAGCACTGAGTACCCAGCACCCCGAGCACTGAGCACCCAGCACCCTGAGCACTGAGCACCCTGAGGACTGAGCACCCAGCACCCTGAGCACTGAGCACCCAGCACCCTGAGCACTGAGCACCCAGCACCCAGAGCACTGAGCCCTGAGCACCCTGAGTACTGAGCACTGAGCACCCTGAGCACTGAGCACCGAGCACCCTGAGTACTGAGCACTGAGCACCCTGAGTACTGAGCACCCAGCATCCCGAGCACTGAGCACCCAGCACCCTGTGTACTGAGCACTGAGTACCCAGTACCCCGAGCACTGCGACCCAGCACCCTGAGCACTGAGCACCCAGCACCCCGAGCATGGGGCACCCAGCACCCTGAGCACTGAGCACCCAGCACCCCGAGCAATGAGCACCCAGCACCCTGAGTACTGAGCACCGAGCACCCCGAGTACTGAGCACCCAGCAACCTGAGCACTGAGCACCCAGCACCCCCAGCAATGAGCACCCAGCACCCTGAGTACTGAGCACCCAGCACCCCGAGTACTGAGCACCCAGCAACCTGAGAACCGAGCAGCCAGCACCCCCAGCAATGAGCACCCAGCACCCTGAGTACTGAGCACCCAGCACCCCCAGCAATGAGCACCCAGCACCCTGAGTACTGAGCACCCAGTACCCTGAGTACTGAGCACCCAGCAACCTGAGAACCGAGCAGCCAGCACCCCGAGCGCTGAGCACCAAGCACCCTGAGCACTGAGCACCCAGCACCCTGAGTACTGAGCACTGAGCACCCCGAGTACTGAGCACCCAGCACCCCGAGCACTGAGCACCCAGCACCCTGAGTACTGAGCACCCAACACCCTGAGTACTGAGCACCCAGCACCCTGAGCACTGAGCACCCAGCACCCTGAGTACTAAGCACCCAACACCCCAAGCACTGAGCACCCTGAGAACTGAGCACCCAGCACCCCAAGCACTGAGCACCCCGAGCACTGAGCAGCCAGTACCCTGAGGACTGAGGACCGAGCACCCTGAGTACTGAGCAGACAGCACCCTGAGAACTGAGCACCCAGCATACTGAGCACCGAGCACCCAGCACCCTGAGTACTGAGTACACAGCACCCTGAGCACTGAGCACCCAGCACCCTGAGTACTGAGGACCGAGCACCCTGAGTACTGAGCACCCAGCACCCCGAGCACTGAGCACCCAGCACCCTGAGCACTGAGCACCCAGCATACTGAGTACTGAGCACCCAGCACCCTGAGCACTGAGCACCCAGCACCCTGAGCACTGAGCACCCAGCAACCTGAGTACTGAGCATCCAGCACCCCGAGCACTGAGCACCCAGCACCCTGAGTACTGAGCACTGAGCACCCAGCACCCCGAGCACTGAGCACCCAGCACCCTGTGTACTGAGCACTGAGTACCCAGCACCCCGAGCACTGAGCACCCGGCACCCTGAGCACTGAGCACCCTGAGTACTGAGCACCCAGCACCCTGAGCACTGAACACCCAGCACCCCGAGCACTGAGCACCCAGCACCCAGAGCACTGAGCACTGAGCACCCTGAGTACTGAGCACTGAGCACCCTGAGCACTGAGCACCGAGCACCCTGAGTACTGAGCAATGAGCACCCAACACCCCAAGCACTGAGCACCCTGAGCACTGAGCACCCAGCACCCCAAGCACTGAGCACCCTGAGTACTGAGCACCCAGCACCCTGAGTAATGAGCACCCAGCACCCCGAGCTCTGAGCACCCAGCACCCTGAGTACAAAGCACCGAGCAACCTGAGTACTGAGCAGCCAGCACCCTGAGTACTGAGCACCCAGCGTACTGAGCACCGAGCACCCAGCACCCTGAGTACTGAGCACCCAGAACCCTGAGCACTGAGCACCCAGCACCCTGAGTACTGAGCACCGAGCAGCCCGAGTACTGAGCACCCAGAACCCCGAGCACTGAGCACCCAGCACCCAGAGCACTGAGCACTGAGCACCCTGAGTACTGAGCACTGAGCACCCTGAGCACTGAGCACCGAGCACCCTGAGTACTGAGCACAGAGCACCCAACACCCTGAGTACTGAGCACTGAGCACACAGCACCCCGAGCACTGAGCACCGAGCACCCTGAGTACTGAGCACTGAGCACCCAGCACCCTGAGTACTGAGCACTGAGCACACAGCACCCCGAGCACTGAGCACCCAGCACCCTGTGTACTGAGCACTGAGTACCCAGTACCCCGAGCACTGCGACCCAGCACCCTGAGCACTGAGCACCCAGCACCCCGAGTACTGAGCACCCAGCACCCCGAGCATGGGGCACCCAGCACCCTGAGCACTGAGCACCCAGCACCCTGAGTACTGAGCACCGAGCACCCCGAGTACTGAGCACCCAGCAACCTGAGCACTGAGCACCCAGCAACCCCAGCAATGAGCACCCAGCACCCTGAGTACTGAGCACCCAGCACCCCGAGTACTGAGCACCCAGCAACCTGAGAACCGAGCAGCCAGCACCCCCAGCAATGAGCACCCAGCACCCTGAGTACTGAGCACCCAGCACCCCCAGCAATGAGCACCCAGCACCCTGAGTACTGAGCACCCAGCACCCCGAGTACTGAGCACCCAGCAACCTGAGAACCGAGCAGCCAGCACCCCGAGCGCTGAGCACCCAGCACCCTGAGCACTGAGCACCCAGCACCCTGAGTACTGAGCACTGAGCACCCCGAGTACTGAGCACCCAGCACCCCGAGCACTGAGCACCCAGCACCCTGAGTACTGAGCACCCAGCCCCCTGAGTACTGAGCACCCAGCACCCTGAGCACTGAGCACCCAGCACCCTGAGTACTAAGCACCCAACACCCCAAGCACTGAGCACGCAGAGTACTGAGCACCCAGCACCCCAAGCACTGAGCACCCCTAGCACTGAGCAGCCAGCACCCTGAGTACTGAGCACCGAGCACCCTGAGTACTGAGCAGCCAGCACCCTGAGTACTGAGCACCCAGCATACTGAGCACCGAGCACCCAGCACCCTGAGTACTGAGCACACAGCACCCTGAGCACTGAGCACCCAGCACCCTGAGTACTGAGCACCGAGCACCCTGAGTACTGAGCACCCAGCACCCCGAGCACTGAGCACCCAGCACCCTGAGCACTGAGCACCCAGCATACTGCGTACTGAGCACCCAGCACACTGAGTACTGAGCAAACAGCACCCAGAGCACTGAGCACCCAGCACCCTGAGTACTGAGCATCCAGCACCCCGAGCACTGAGCACCCAGCACCCTGAGTACTGAGCACTGAGCACCCAGCACCCCGAGCACTGAGCACCCAGCACCCTGTGTACTGAGCACTGAGTACCCAGCACCCCGAGCACTGAGCACCCAGCACCCTGAGCACTGAGCACCCTGAGGACTGAGCACCCAGCACCCTGAGCACTGAGCACCCAGCACCCTGAGCACTGAGCACCCAGCACCCAGAGCACTGAGCCCTGAGCACCCTGAGTGCTGAGCACTGAGCACCCTGAGCACTGAGCACCGAGCACCCTGAGTACTGAGCACTGAGCACCCTGAGTACTGAGCACCCAGCATCCCGAGCACTGAGCACCTAGCACCCTGTGTACTGAGCACTGAGTACCCAGTACCCCGAGCACTGCGACCCAGCACCCTGAGCACTGAGCACCCAGCACCCCGAGTCCTGAGCACCCAGCACCCCGAGCATGGGGCACCCAGCACCCTGAGCACTGAGCACCCAGCACCCCGAGCAATGAGCACCCAGCACCCTGAGTACTGAGCACCGAGCACCCCGAGTATTGAGCACCCAGCAACCTGAGCACTGAGCACCCAGCACCCCCAGCAATGAGCACCCAGCACCCTGAGTACTGAGCACCCAGCACCCCGAGTACTGAGCACCCAGCAACCTGAGAACCGAGCAGCCAGCACCCCCAGGAATGAGCACCCAGCACCCTGAGTACTGAGCACCCAGCACCCCCAGCAATGAGCACCCAGCACCCTGAGTACTGAGCACCCAGTACCCCGAGTACTGAGCACCCAGCAACCTGAGAACCGAGCAGCCAGCACCCCGAGCGCTGAGCACCAAGCACCCTGAGCACTGAGCACCCAGCACCCTGAGTACTGAGCACTGAGCACCCCGAGTACTGAGCACCCAGCACCCCGAGCACTGAGCACCCAGCACCCTGAGTACTGAGCACCCAACACCCTGAGTACTGAGCACCCAGCACCCCAAGCACTGAGCACCCCGAGCACTGAGCAGCCAGTACCCTGAGGACTGAGCACCGAGCACCCTGAGTACTGAGCAGACAGCACCCTGAGAACTGAGCACCCAGCATACTGAGCACCGAGCACCCAGCACCCTGAGTACTGAGTACACAGCACCCTGAGCACTGAGCACCCAGCACCCTGAGTACTGAGGACCGAGCACCCTGAGTACTGAGCACCCAGCACCCCGAGCACTGAGCACCCAGCACCCTGAGCACTGAGCACCCAGCATACTGAGTACTGAGCACCCAGCACCCTGAGCACTGAGCACCCAGCACCCTGAGCACTGAGCACCCAGCAACCTGAGTACTGAGCATCCAGCACCCCGAGCACTGAGCACCCAGCACCCTGAGTACTGAGCACTGAGCACCCAGCACCCCGAGCACTGAGCAACCAGCACCCTGTGTACTGAGCACTGAGTACCCAGCACCCCGAGCACTGAGCACCCAGCACCCTGAGCACTGAGCACCCTGAGTACTGAGCACCCAGCACCCTGAGCACTGAACACCCAGCACCCCGAGCACTGAGCACCCAGCACCCAGAGCACTGAGCACTGAGCACCCTGAGCACTGAGCACCGAGCACCCTGAGTACTGAGCACTGAGCACCCAACACCCCAAGCACTGAGCACCCTGAGCACTGAGCACCCAGCAACCCAAGCACTGAGCACCCTGAGTACTGAGCACCCAGCACCCTGAGTAATGAGCACCCAGCACCCTGAGTACTGAGCACCCAGCTCCCTGAGTACTGAGCACCCAGCACCCCGAGCACTGAGCACCCAGCACCCTGAGTACTGAGCACTGAGCACACAGCACCCCGAGCACTGAGCACCCAGCACCCTGTGTACTGAGCACTGAGTACCCAGTACCCCGAGCACTGCGACCCAGCACCCTGAGCACTGAGCACCCAGCACCCCGAGTACTGAGCACCCAGCACCCCGAGCATGGGGCACCCAGCACCCTGAGCACTGAGCACCCAGCACCCCGAGCAATGAGCACCCAGCACCCTGAGTACTGAGCACCGAGCACAACGAGTACTGAGCACCCAGCAACCTGAGCACTGAGCACCCAGCACCCCCAGCAATGAGCACCCAGCACCCTGAGTACTGAGCACCAGGCACCCCGAGTACTGAGCACCCAGCACCCTGAGCACTGAGCACCCAGCACCCTGAGTACTGAGCACCCAACACCCTGAGCACTGAGCACCCAGCACCCTGAGTACTAAGCACCCAACACCACAAGCACTGAGCACCCTGAGTACTGAGCACCCAGCACCCCAAGCACTGAGCACCCCGAGCACTGAGCAGCCAGTACCCTGAGTACTGAGCACCGAGCACCCTGAGTACTGAGCAGCCAGCACCCTGAGAACTGAGCACCCAGCATACTGAGCACCGAGCACCCAGCACCCTGAGTACTGAGCACACAGCACCCTGAGCACTGAGCACCCAGCACCCTGAGTACTGAGCACCGAGCACCCTGAGTACTGAGCAGCCAGCACCCTGAGTACTGAGCACCCAGCATACTGAGCACCGAGCACCCAGCACCCTGAGTACTGAGCACACAGCACCCTGAGCACTGAGCACCCAGCACCCTGAGTACTGAGCACCGAGCACCCTGAGTACTGAGCACCCAGCACCCCGAGCACTGAGCACCCAGCACCCTGAGCACTGAGCACCCAGCATACTGCGTACTGAGCACCCAGCACCCTGAGTACTGAGCAAACAGCACCCAGAGCACTGAGCACCCAGCACCCTGAGTACTGAGCATCCAGCACCCCGAGCACTGAGCACCCAGCACCCTGAGTACTGAGCACTGAGCACCCAGCACCCCGAGCACTGAGCACCCAGCACCCTGTGTACTGAGCACTGAGTACCCAGCACCCCGAGCACTGAGCACCCAGCACCCTGAGCACTGAGCACCCTGAGGACTGAGCACCCAGCACCCTGAGCACTGAGCACCCAGCACCCTGAGCACTGAGCACCCAGCACCCAGAGCACTGAGCCCTGAGCACCCTGAGCTCTGAGCACTGAGCACCCTGAGCACTGAGCACCGAGCACCCTGAGTACTGAGCACTGAGCACCCTGAGTACTGAGCACCCAGCATCCCGAGCACTGAGCACCCAGCACCCTGTGTACTGAGCACTGAGTACCCAGTACCCCGAGCACTGCGACCCAGCACCCTGAGCACTGAGCACCCAGCACCCCGAGTCCTGAGCACCCAGCACCCCGAGCATGGGGCACCCTGCACCCTGAGCACTGAGCTCCCAGCACCCCGAGCAATGAGCACCCAGCACCCTGAGTACTGAGCACCGAGCACTCCGAGTACTGAGCACCCAGCAACCTGAGCACTGAGCACCCAGCACCCCCAGCAATGAGCACCCAGCACCCTGAGAACTGAGCACCCAGCACCCCGAGTACTGAGCACCCAGCAACCTGAGAACTGAGCAGCCAGCACCCCCAGCAATGAGCACCCAGCACCCTGAGTACTGAGCACCCAGCACCCCCAGCAATGAGCACCCAGCACCCTGAGTACTGAGCACCCAGTACCCCGAGTACTGAGCACCCAGCAACCTGAGAACCGAGCAGCCAGCACCCCGAGCGCTGAGCACCAAGCACCCTGAGCACTGAGCACCCAGCACCCTGAGTACTGAGCACTGAGCACCCCGAGTACTGAGCACCCAGCACCCCGAGCACTGAGCACCCAGCACCCTGAGTACTGAGCACCCAACACCCTGAGTACTGAGCACCCAGCACCCTGAGCACTGAGCACCCAGCACCCTGAGTACTAAGCACCCAACACCCCAAGCACTGAGCACCCTGAGTACTGAGCACCCAGCACCCCGAGCACTGAGCACCCAGCACCCTGAGCACTGAGCACCCAGCATACTGAGTACTGAGCACCCAGCACCCTGAGCACTGAGCACCCAGCACCCTGAGCACTGAGCACCCAGCAACCTGAGTACTGAGCATCCAGCACCCCGAGCACTGAGCACCCAGCACCCTGAGTACTGAGCACTGAGCACCCAGCACCCCGAGCACTGAGCACCCACCACCCTGTGTACTGAGCACTGAGTACCCAGCACCCCGAGCACTGAGCACCCAGCACCCTGAGCACTGAGCACCCTGAGTACTGAGCACCCAGCACCCTGAGCACTGAACACCCAGCACCCCGAGCACTGAGCACCCAGCACCCAGAGCACTGAGCACTGAGCACCCTGAGCACTGAGCACCGAGCACCCTGAGTACTGAGCACTGAGCACCCAACACCCCAAGCACTGAGCACCCTGAGCACTGAGCACCCAGCACCCCAAGCACTGAGCACCCTGAGTACTGAGAACCCAGCTCCCTGAGTAATGAGCACCCAGCACCCTGAGTACTGAGCACCCAGCTCCCTGAGTACTGAGCACCCAGCACCCCGAGCACTGAGCACCCAGCACGCTGAGTACTGAGCACTGAGCACACAGCACCCCGAGCACTGAGCACCCAGCACCCTGTGTACTGAGCACTGAGTACCCAGTACCCCGAGCACTGCGACCCAGCACCCTGAGCAATGAGCACCCAGCACCACGAGTACTGAGCACCCAGCACCCCGAGCATGGGGCACCCAGCACCCTGAGCACTGAGCACCCAGCACCCCGAGCAATGAGCACCCAGCACCCTGAGTACTGAGCACCGAGGACCCCGAGTACTGAGCACCCAGCAACCTGAGCACTGAGCACCCAGCACCCCCAGCAATGAGCACCCAGCACCCTGAGTACTGAGCACCAGGCACCCCGAGTACTGAGCACCCAGCAACCTGAGAACCGAGCAGCCAGCACCCTCAGCAATGAGGACCCAGCACCCTGAGTACTGAGCACCCAGCACCACCAGCAATGAGCACCCAGCACCCTGAGTACTGAGCACCCCGCACCTCGAGTACTGAGCACCCAGCAACCTGAGAACCGAGCAGCCAGCACTCCGAACGCTGAGCACCCAGCACCCTGAGCACTGAGCACCCAGCACCCTGAGTACTGAGCACTGAGCACCCCGAGTACTGAGCACCCAGCACCCTGAGCACTGAGCACCCAGCACCCTGAGTACTGAGCACCCAGCACCCCGAGCACTGAGCACCCAGCACCCTGAGCACTGAGCACCCTGAGTACTGAGCACCCAGCACCCTGAGCACTGAACACCCAGCACCCCGAGCACTGAGCACCCAGCACCCAGAGCACTGAGCACTGAGCACCCTGAGCACTGAGCACCGAGCACCCTGAGTACTGAGCACTGAGCACCCAACACCCCAAGCACTGAGCACCCTGAGCACTGAGCACCCAGCACCCCAAGCACTGAGCACCCTGAGTACTGAGAACCCAGCACCCTGAGTAATGAGCACCCAGCACCCTGAGTACTGAGCACCCAGCTCCCTGAGTACTGAGCACCCAGCACCCCCAGCAATGAGCACCCAGCACCCTGAGTACTGAGCACCCCGCACCTCGAGTACTGAGCACCCAGCAACCTGAGAACCGAGCAGCCAGCACTCCGAGCGCTGAGCACCCAGCACCCTGAGCACTGAGCACCCAGCACCCTGAGTACTGAGCACTGAGCACCCCGAGTACTGAGCACCCAGCACCCCGAGCACTGAGCACCCAGCACCCTGAGTACTGAGCACCCAGCACCCTGAGTACTGAGCACCCAGCACCCTGAGCACTGAGCACCCAGCACCCTGAGTACTAAGCACCCAACACCCCAAGCACTGAGCACCCTGAGTACTGAGCACCCAGCACCCCAAGCACTGAGCACCCCGAGCACTGAGCAGCCAGTACCCTGAGTACTGAGCACCGAGCACCCTGAGTACTGAGCAGCCAGCACCCTGAGAACTGAGCACCCAGCATACTGAGCACCGAGCACCCAGCACCCTGAGTACTGAGCACACAGCACCCTGAGCACTGAGCACCCAGCACCCTGAGTACTGAGCACCGAGCACCCTGAGTACTGAGCACCCAGCACCCTGAGCACTGAGCACCCAGCACCCTGAGC
The DNA here is from genome assembly GCF_018167655.1 of Microtus oregoni. Taxonomy (NCBI): domain Eukaryota; kingdom Metazoa; phylum Chordata; class Mammalia; order Rodentia; family Cricetidae; genus Microtus; species Microtus oregoni. The sequence goes on along the minus strand of NW_024543811.1, from coordinate 7,908,813 downwards.
ACTGAGCACCCAGCATACTGAGTACTGAGCACCCAGCACCCTGAGCACTGAGCACCCAGCACCCTGAGCACTGAGCACCCAGCACCCTGAGTACTGAGCATCCAGCACCCCGAGCACTGAGCACCCAGCACCCTGAGTACTGAGCACTGAGCACCCAGCACCCCGAGCACTGAGCACCCAGCACCCTGTGTACTGAGCACTGAGTACCCAGCACCCCGAGCACTGAGCACCCAGCACCCTGAGCACTGAGCACCCTGAGTACTGAGCACCCAGCACCCTGAGTACTGAGCACCCAGCACCCCGAGCACTGAGCACCCAGCACCCAGAGCACTGAGCACTGAGCACCCTGAGTACTGAGCACTGAGCACCCTGAGCACTGAGCACCGAGCACCCTGAGTACTGAGCACTGAGCACCCAACACCCCAAGCACTGAGCACCCTGAGCACTGAGCACCCAGCACCCCAAGCACTGAGCACCCTGAGTACTGAGCACCCAGCACCCCGAGCTCTGAGCACCCAGCACCCTGAGTACTAAGCACCGAGCAACCTGAGTACTGAGCAGCCAGCACCCTGAGTACTGAGCACCCAGCGTACTGAGCACCGAGCACCCAGCACCCTGAGTACTGAGCACCCAGCACCCTGAGCACAGAGCACCCAGCACCCTGAGTACTGAGCACCGAGCACCCCGAGTACTGAGCACCCAGCACCCCGAGCACTGAGCACCCAGCACCCCGAGCACTGAGCACCCAGCACCCCGAGCACTGAGCACCCAGCACCCCGAGCACTGAGCACCTAGCACCCCGAGCACTGCGCACACAGCACCCCGAGCACCGAGCACCCTGAGTACTAAGCACCGAGCACCCTGAGCACTGAGCACCCAGCACCCTTAGCACTGAGCACACAGTACCCTGAGTACTGAGCACCCAGCACCCCGAGCACTGAGCACACAGCACCCTGAGCACTGAGCACCCATCTCCCCGAGCAGTGAGCACGGAGCACCCTGAGCCCTGAGCAACCTGAGTCCTGAGCACTGAGCACCCTGAGTACTGAGCACTGAGCACCCTGAGTACTGAGCACCCAGCACCCTGAGCAATGAGCACCCAGAGTACTGAGCCCCCAGCACCCTGAGCACTGAGCACAGAGCACCTAGAGCACTGAGCACCCAGCACCCGGAGTACTGAGCACCCAGCACCCTGAGTACTAAGCACCAAGCACCCTGAGTACTGAGCACCCAATACCCTGAGCACTGAACACACAGCACCCTGAGTACTGAGCACCCCGAGCACTGAGCACCCAGCATACTGAGTACTGAGCACCCAGCACCCTGAGTACTGAGCAACCAGCACCCAGAGCACTGAGCACTGAGCACCCTGAGTACTGAGCACTGAGCACCCTGAGCACTGAGCACCCTGAGTACTGAGCACTGAGCACCCTGAGCACTGAGCACCATGCACCCTGAGTACTGAGCACCCAGCACCCTGAGCACTGAGGACCGAGCACCCTGAGCACTGAGCACCATGCACCCTGAGTACTGAGCACCCAGCACCCTGAGCACTGAGCACCCAGCACCCTGAGCACTGAGGACCGAGCACCCTGAGTACTGAGCACCCAGCACCCCAAGCACTGAGCACCCCGAGCACTGAGCAGCCAGCACCCTGAGTACTGAGCACCGAGCACCCTGAGTACTGAGCTGCCAGCACCCTGAGTACTGAGCACCCAGCATACTGAGCACCGAGCACCCAGCACCCTGAGTACTGAGCACACAGCACCCTGAGCACTGAGCACCCAGCACCCTGAGTACTGAGCACCGAGCACCCTGAGTACTGAGCACCCAGCACCCCGAGCACTGAGCACCCAGCACCCTGAGCACTGAGCACCCAGCATACTTCGTACTGAGCACCCAGCACCTTGAGTACTGAGCACCCAGCACCCTGAGCACTGAGCACCCAGCACCCTGAGTACAGAGCATCCAGCACCCCGAGCACTGAGCACCCAGCACCCTGAGTACTGAGCACTGAGCACCCAGCACCCCGAGCACTGAGCACCCAGCACCCTGTGTACTGAGCACTGAGTACCCAGCACCCCGAGCACTGAGCACCCAGCACCCTGAGCACTGAGCACCGTGAGTATTGAGCACCCAGCACCCTGAGCACTGAGCACCCAGCACCCCGAGCACTGAGCACCCAGCACCCAGAGCACTGTGCACTGAGCACCCTGAGTACTGAGCACTGAGAACCCAACACCCCAAGCACTGAGCACCCTGAGCACTGAGCACCCAGCACCCCAAGCACTGAGCACCCAGCACCCTGTGTACTGAGCACTGAGTACCCAGTACCCCGAGCACTGCGACCCAGCACCCTGAGCACTGAGCACCCAGCACCCCGAGTACTGAGCACCCAGCACCCCGAGCATGGGGCACCCAGCACCCTGAGCACTGAGCACCCAGCACCCCGAGCAATGAGCACCCAGCACCCTGAGTACTGAGGACCGAGCACCCCGAGTACTGAGCACCCAGCAACCTGAGCAATGAGCACCCAGCACCCCCAGCAATGAGCACCCAGCACCCTGAGTACTGAGCACCCAACACCCCGAGTACTGAGCACCCAGCAACCTGAGAACCGAGCAGCCAGCACCCCGAGCGCTGAGCACCCAGCACCCTGAGCACTGAGCACCCAGCACCCTGAGTACTGAGCACTGAGCACCCCGAGTACTGAGCACCCAGCACCCTGAGTACTGAGCACCCAGCACCCTGAGTACTGAGCACCCAGCACCCTGAGCACTGAGCACCCAGCACCCTGAGTACTAAGCACCCAACACCCCAAGCACTGAGCACCCTGAGTACTGAGCACCCAGCACCCCAAGCACTGAGCACCCCGAGCACTGAGCAGCCAGTACCCTGAGTACTGAGCACCGAGCACCCTGAGTAATGAGCAGCCAGCACCCTGAGAACTGAGCAGCCAGCATACTGAGCACTGAGCACCCAGCACCCTGAGTACTGAGCACCGAGCACCCTGAGTACTGTGCACCCAGCACCCCGAGCACTGAGCACCCAGCACCCTGAGCACTGAGCACCCAGCATAATGAGTACTGAGCACCCAGCACCCTGAGCACTGAGCACCCAGCACCCTCAGCACTGAGCACCCAGCACCCTGAGTACTGAGCATCCAGCACCCCGAGCACTGAGCACCCAGCACCCTGAGTACTGAGCACCCAGCACCCCGAGCACTGACCACCCAGCACCCTGTGTACTGAGCACTGAGTACCCAGCACCCCGAGCACTGAGCACCCAGCACCCTGAGTACTGAGCACTGAGCACACAGCACCCCGAGCACTGAGAACCCAGCACCCTGTGTACTGAGCACTTAGTACCCAGTACCCCGAGCACTGTGACCCAGCACCCTGAGCACTGAGCACCCAGCACCCCGAGTACTGAGCACCCAGCACCCCGAGCACTGAGCACCCAGCACCCCGAGCACTGAGCACCCAGCACCCCGAGCAATGAGCACCCAGCACCCTGAGTACTGAGCACCCAGCACCCCGAGTACTGAGCACCCAGCAACCTGAGAACGGAGCAGCCAGCACCCCGAGCGCTGAGCACCCAGCACCCTGAGCACTGAGCACCCAGCACCCTGAGTACTGAGCACTGAGCACACCGAGTACTGAGCACCCAGCACCCCGAGCACTGAGCACCGAGCACCCCGAGCACTGAGCACCCAGCACCCCGAGCACTGAGCACCCAGCACCCCGAGCACTGAGCACCCAGCACCCTGAGCACTGAGCACTGAGCACCCTGAGCACTGAGCACCCAGCACCCTGAGCACTGAGCACCCAGCATCCTGAGCACTGAGTACTGAGCACCCAGCACGCTGAGCACTGAGCACACAGCACCCTGAGTACTGAGCACTGAGCACCCCGATTACTGAGCACCCAGCACCCCGAGCGCTGAGCACCCAGCACCCTGAGCACTGAGCACCCAGCACCCTGAGGTACTGAGCACTGAGCACCCCGAGCACTGAGCACCCAGCACCCCGAGCACTGAGCACCGAGCACCCCGAGCACTGAGCAACCAGCACCCCGAGCACTGAGCACCGAGCACCCCGAGCACTGAGCACCCAGCACCCCGAGCACTGAGCACTGAGCACCCAGCACCCCGAGCACTGAGCACCCAGCACCCTGAGCACTGAGCACCCAGCACCCGAGTACTGATCACCCAGCACCCTGAGTACTGAGCACCCAGCACCCTGAGTACTGAGCACACAGCACCCCGAGCACTGAGCACTGAGCACCCAGCACCCTGAGCACTGAGCACCCAGCACCCGAGTACTGATCACCCAGCACCCTGAGTACTGAGCACCCAGCACCCTGAGTACTGAGCACACAGCACCCCGAGCACTGAGCACTGAGCACCCAGCACCCTGAGTACTAAGCACCCAACACCCCAAGCACTGAGCACCCCGAGCACTGAGCAGCCAGCACCCTGAGTACTGAGCACCGAGCACCCTGAGTACTGAGCACCCAGCACCCTGATTACTGAGCACCGAGCACCCTGAGCACCGAGCACCCAGCACCCTGAGTACTGAGCACCCAGCACCCTGAGCACTGAGCACCCAGCACCCTGAGTACTGAGCACCGAGCACCCTGACTACTGAGCACCCAGCACCCCGAGCACTGAGCACCCAGCACCCTGAGCACTGAGCACCCAGCATACTGAGTACTGAGCACACAGCACCCTGAGTACTGTGCACCCAGCACCCTGAGCACTGAGCACCCAGCACCCTGAGTACTGAGCATCCAGCACCCCGAGCACTGAGCACCCAGCACCCTGAGTACTGAGCACTGAGCACCCAGCACCCCGAGCACTGAGCACCCAGCACTCTGTGTACTGAGCACTGAGTACACAGCACCCCGACCACTGAGCACCCAGCACCCTGAACACTGAGCACCCTGAGTACTGAGCACCCAGCACCCTGAGCACTGAGCACCCAGCACCCCGAGCACTGAGCACCCAGCACCCAGAGCACTGAGCACTGAGCACCCTGAGTACTGAGCACTGAGCACCCTGAGCACTGAGCACCGAGCACCCTGAGTACTGAGCACTGAGCACCCTGAGCACTGAGCACCCTGCACCCTGAGTACTGAGCAACCAGCACCCTGAGCACTGAGGACCGAGCACCCTGAGTACTAAGCACCCAGCACCCTGAGTACTGAGCACCCAGCACCCTGAGCACTGAGCACCCAGCACGCTGAGTACTGAGCACTGAGCACCCTGAGTACTGAGCACCGAGCACCCTGAGCACTGAGCACCCAGCACGCTGAGTACTGAGCACTGAGCACCCTGAGCACTGAGCACCCAGCACCCTGAGTACTGAGCACCGAGCACCATGAGTACTGAGCACCCAGCAATCTGAGCACTGAGCACCCAGCACCCTGAGCACTGAGACACCCAGCACCCCGAGCACTGAGCACCCAGCATCCCGAGCACTGAGCACCCTGCACCCTGAGCACTGAGCCTGAGCACCCTGAGTACTGAGCACTGAGCACCCTGAGTACTGAGCACTGAGCACCCTGAGTACTGAGCACCCAGCACCCCGAGCACTGAGCACCGAGCACCCTGAGCACTGAGCACCCAGCACCCTGAGTACTAAGCACCCAGCACCCTGAGTACTGAGCACCCAGCACCCTGAGTACTGAGCACCCAGCGTACTGAGCACTGAGCACCCAGCACCCTGAGTACTGAGCACCCAGCACCCTGAGCACTGAGCACCCAGCACCCTGAGTACTGAGCACCGAGCACCCTGAGTACTGAGCACCCAGCACCCTGAGTACTGAGCACCCAACACCCTGAGTACTGAGCACCCAGCGTACTGAGCACCGAGCACCCAGCACCCTGAGTACTGAGCACCCAGCACCCTGAGCACTGAGCTCCCAGCACCCTGAGTACTGAGCACTGAGCACCCCGAGTACTGAGCACCGAGCACACCGAGCACTGAGCACCCAGCATCCCGAGCACCGAGCACCCTGTGTACTGAGCACCCAGCACCCTGAGCACTGAGCACCCAGCACCCTGAGCACTTAGCACCCAGCACCCTGAGCACTGAGCACCCAGCACCCTGAGTACTGAGCACCGAGCACCCCGAGCACTGAGCACCCAGCACCCTGAGCACTGAGCAACCTTAGTACTGAGTACTGAGCACCCTGAGTACTGAGCACTGAGCACCCTGAGTACTGAGCACCCAGCACCCTGAGTACTGAGCACCCAGCTCCCTGAGCAATGATCACCCTGAGTACTGAGCACCCAGCACCCTGAGTACTAAGCACCGAGCACCCTGAGTACTGAGCAATGAGCACCCCGAGTACTGAGCACCGAGCACCCCGAGCACTGAGCACCCAGAACCCCGAGCACCGAGCACCCTGAGTACTGAGCACCCAGCACCCTGAGCACTGAACACACAGCACCCTGAGTACAGAAAACCCCTAGCACTGAGAACCCAGCACCCTGAGTACTGAGCACCGAGCACACTGAGCACTGAGCACCCAGCACCCCGAGCACTGAGCACCCAGCACCCTGAGTACTGAGCACCCAGCACCCTGAGTACTGAGCACCCAGCACCCCGAGCACTGAGTACCCAGCACCCTGAGCACTGAGCACCCAGCACACTGAGCACTGAGCACCAAGCACCCTGAGCACTGAGCACCCAGCACCCTGAGTTCTGAGCACTGAGCACCCAGCACCCCGAGCACTGAGCACCCAGCACCCTGAGTACTGAGCACTGAGCACCCAGCACCCTGAGCACTGAGCACCCAGCACCCTGAGCACTGAGCACCCAACACCCGAGTACTGAGCACCCAGCACCCTGAGTAGTGAGCACCCAGCTCCCTGAGTACTGAGCACCCAGCACCCCGAGTACTGAGCACCCAGCACCCTGAGTACTGAGCACCCAGCACCCCGAGCACTAAGCACACAGCACCCAGAGCACTGAGGACCCAGCACCCTGAGCACTGAGCAGCCAGCACCCTGAGTACTGAGCACCGAGCACCCTGAGTACTGAGCACCCAGCACCCTGAGCACTGATCACCCAGCACCCTGAGTACTGAGCACCAAGTACCCTGAGTACTGAGCACTGAGAACACAGCACCCTGAGCAATGAGCACCCAGCACCCTGTGTACTGAGCACTGAGCACCCAGCACCCCGAGCACTGAGCACCCAGCACCCCGAGCAATGAGCACCCAGCACCCTGAGTACTGAGCACCCAGCACCCCGAGTACTGAGCACCCAGCAACCTGAGAACCGAGCAGCCAGCACCCCGAGCACTGAGCACCCAGCACACTGAGCACTGAGCACCCAGCACCCTGAGTACTGAGCACTGAGCACCCTGAGTACTGAGCACCCAGCACCCCGAGCACTGAGCACCGAGCACCCCGAGCACTGAGCACCCAGCGCCCCGAGCACTGAGCACCCAGCACCCCGAGCACGGATCACCCAGCACCCTGAGCACTGAGCACCCAGCACCCTGAGTACTGAGCACCCAGCACCCTGAGTACTGAGCACCCAGCACCCCGAGCACTAAGCACACAGCACCCAGAGCACTGAGGACCCAGCACCCCGAGCACTGAGCACCCAGCACCCTGAGTACTGAGCACCCAGCACCCTGAGTACTGAGCACCCAGCACCCTGAGCACTGAGCACCCAGCACCCTGAGTACTAAGCACCCAACACCCCAAGCACTGAGCACCCTGAGTACTGAGCACCCAGCACCACAAGCACTGAGCACCCTGAATACTGAGCACCCAGCACCCTGAGTAATGAGCACCCAGCACCCCGAGCACTGAGCACCCAGCACCCTGAGCACTGAGCACCGAGCACACTGAGCACTGAGCACCCAGCACCCCGAGCACTGAGCACCCAGCACCCTGAGTACTGAGCACCCAGCACCCTGAGTACTGAGCACCCAGCACCCCGAGCACTGAGTACCCAGCACCCTGAGCACTGAGCACCCAGCACCCTGAGCACTGAGCACCCAGCACCCTGAGCACTGAGCACCCAGCACCCTGAGTACTGAGCACTGAGCACCCAGCACCCCGAGCACTGAGCACCCAGCACCCTGAGTAATGAGCACCCAGCACCCCGAGCACTGAGCACCCAGCACCCCGAGCACTGAGCACCCAGCACCCTGAGTACTGAGCACCCAGCACCCTGAGTACTGAGCAGCCAGCACCCCGAGCACTGAGTACCCAGCACCCTGAGCACTGAGCACCCAGCACCCTGAGCACTGAGCACCCAGCACCCTGAGCACTGAGCACCCAGCACCCTGAGTACTGAGCACTGAGCACCCAGCACCCCGAGCACTGAGCACCCAGCACCCTGAGTACTAAGCACTGAGCACCCAGCACCCCGAGCACTGAGCACCCAGCACCCTGAGCACTGAGCACCCAGCACCCGAGTACTGAGCACCCAGCACCCTGAGTACTGAGCACCCAGCTCCCTGAGTACTGAGCACCCAGCACCCCGAGTACTGAGCACCCAGCACCCTGAGTACTGAGCACCCAGCACCCCGAGCACTAAGCACCCAGCACCCCGAGCACTGAGCACCCAGAACCCTGTGTACTGAGCACTGAGTACCCAGTACCCCGAGCACTGAGATCCAGCACCCTGAGCACTGAGCACCCAGCACCCCGAGTACTGAGCACCCAGCACCCCGAGCACTGAGCACCCAGCACCCCGAGCACTGAGCACCCAGCACCCCGAGCAATGAGCACCCAGCACCCTGAGTATTGAGCACCCAGCACCCCGAGTACTGAGCACCCAGCAACCTGAGAACGGAGCAGCCAGCACCCTGAGCGCTGAGCACCCAGCACCCTGAGCACTGAGCACCCAGCACCCTGAGTACTGAGCACTGAGCACCCCGAGTACTGAGCACCCAGCACCCCGAGCACTGAGCACCGAGCACCCCGAGAACTGAGCACCCAGCACCCCGAGCACTGAGCACCCAGCACCCCGAGCACTGAGCACCCAGCACCCTGAGCACTGAGCACTGAGCACCCTGAGCACTGAGCACCCAGAACCCTGAGCACTGAGCACCCAGCATCCTGAGCACTGAGTACTGAGCACCCAGCACGCTGAGCACTGAGCACCCAGCACCATGAGTACTGAGCACTGAGCACCCCGATTACTGAGCACCCAGCACCCTGAGCGCTGAGCACCCAGCACCCTGAGCACTGAGCACCCAGCACCATGAGTACTGAGCACCGAGCACCCTGAGCACCGAGCACCCAGCACCCTGAGTACTGAGCACCCAGCACCCTGAGCACTGAGCACCCAGCACCCTGAGTACTGAGCACCGAGCACCCTGAGTACTGAGCACCCAGCACCTCGAGCACTGAGCACCCAGCACCCTGAGCACTGAGCACCCAGCATACTGAGTACTGAGCACCCAGCACCCTGAGTACTGAGCACCCAGCACCCTGAGTACTGAACACCCAGCACCCTGAGTACTGAGCATCCAGCGCCCCGAGCACTGAGCTCCCAGCACCCTGAGTACTGAGCACTGAGCACCCAGCACCCCGAGCACTGAGCACCCAGCACCCTGTGTACTGAGCACTGAGTACCCAGCACCCCGAGCACTGAGCACCCAGCACCCTGAGCACTGAGCACCCTGAGTACTGAGCACCCAGCACCCTGAGCACTGAGCACCCAGCACCCCGATCACTGAGCACCCAGCACCCAGAGCACTGAGCACTGAGCACCCTGAGTACTGAGCACTGAGCACCCTGAGCACTGAGCACCGAGCACCCTGAGTACTGAGCACTGAGCACCCTGAGCACTGAGCACCCTGCACCCTGAGTACTGAGCACCCAGCACCCTGAGCACTGAGGACCGAGCACCCTGAGTACTAAGCACCCAGCACCCTGAGTACTGAGCACCCAGCACCCTGAGCACTGAGCACCCAGCACGCTGAGTACTGAGCACTGAGCACCCTGAGTACTGAGCACCGAGCACCCTGAGCACTGAGCACCCAGCACGCTGAGTACTGAGCACTGAGCACCCTGAGCACTGAGCACCCAGCACCCTGAGTACTGAGCACCGAGCACCCTGAGTACTGAGCACCCAGCACTCTGAGCACTGAGCACCCAGCACCCTGAGCACTGAGACACCCAGCACCCCGAGCACTGAGCACCCAGCACCCCGAGCACTGAGCACCCTGCACCCTGAGCACTGAGCCTGAGCACCCTGAGTACTGAGCACTGAGCACCCTGAGTACTGAGCACCGAGCACCCTGAGTACTGAGCACCCAGAACCCCGAGCACTGAGCACCAAGCACCCTGAGCACTGAGCACCCAGCACCCTGAGTACTAAGCACCCAGGACCCTGAGTACTGAGCACCCAGCACCCTGAGTACTGAGCACCCAGCACCCTGAGCACTGAGCAACCTTAGTACTGAGCACTGAGCAGCCTGAGTACTGAGCACTGAGCACCCTGAGTACTGAGCACCCAGCACCCTGAGTACTGAGCACCCAGCACCCTGAGCAATGATCACCCTGAGTACTGAGCACCCAGCACCATGAGCACTGAGCACCGAGCACCCTGAGCACTGAGCAACCAGCACCCGGAGTACTGAGAACCCAGCACCCTGAGTACTAAGCACCGAGCACCCTGAGTACTGAGCACTGAGCACCCCGAGCACTGAGCACCCAGAACCCCGAGCACCGAGCACCCTGAGTACTGAGCACCCAGCACCCTGAGCACTGAACACACAGCACCCTGAGTACAGAAAACCCCGAGCACTGAGCACCCAGCACTCTGAGTACTGAGCACCGAGCACACTGAGCACTGAGCACCCAGCACCCCGAGCACTGAGCACCCAGCACCCTGAGTACTGTGCACCCAGCACCCTGAGTACTGAGCACCCAGCACCCCGAGCACTGAGTACCCAGCACCCTGAGCACTGAGCACCCAGCACCCTGAGCACTGAGCACCCAGCACCCTGAGCACTGAGCACCCAGCACCCTGAGTACTGAGCACTGAGCACCCAGCACCCCGAGCATTGAGCACCCACCAACCTGAGTACTGAGCACTGAGCACCCAGCACCCCGAGCACTGAGCACCCAGCACCCTGAGCACTGAGCACCCAGCACCTGAGTCCTGAGCACCCAGCACCCTGAGGACTGAGCACCCAGCTCCCTGAGTACTGAGCACCCATCACCCCGAGTACTGAGCACCCAGCATCTTGAGTACTGAGCACCCAGCTCCCCGAGCACTAAGCACACAGCACCCAGAGCACTGAGGACCCAGCACCCTGAGCACTGAGCACCCAGCACCCTGAGTACTGAGCACCGAGCACCCTGAGTACTGAGCACCCAGCACCCTGAGCACTGATCACCCAGCACCCTGAGTACTGAGCACCAAGTACCCTGAGTACTGAGCACCCAGCACCCCGAGCACTGAGCACCCAGCACCCTGAGTACTGAGCACTGAGCACACAGCACCCCGAGCACTGAGCACCCAGCACCCTGTGTACTGAGCACTGAGTACCCAGTACCCCGAGCACTGCGACCCAGCACCCTGAGCACTGAGCACCCAGCACCCCGAGTACTGAGCACCCAGCACCCCGAGCACTGAGCACCCAGCACCCTGAGCACTGAGCACCCAGCACCCCGAGCAATGAGCACCCAGCACCCTGAGTACTGAGCACCCAGCACCCCGAGTACTGAGCACCCAGCAACCTGAGCACTGAGCACCCAGCACCCCCAGCAATGAGCACCCAGCCCCCTGAGTACTGAGCACCCAGCACCCCGAGTACTGAGCACCCAGCAACCTGAGAACCGAGCGGCCAGCACCCCCAGCAATGAGCACCCAGCATCCTGAGTACTGAGCACCCAGCACCCCCAGCAATGAGCACCCAGCACCCTGAGAACTGAGCACCCAGCACCCCGAGTACTGAGAACCCAGCAACCTGAGAACCGAGCAGCCAGCACCCCGAGCGCTGAGCACCCAGCACCCTGAGCACTGAGCACCCAGCACCCTGAGTACTGAGCACTGAGCACCCCGAGTACTGAGCACCCAGCACCCCGAGCACTGAGCACCCAGCACCCTGAGTACTGAGCACCCAGCACCCTGAGTACTGAGCACCCAGCACCCTGAGCACTGAGCACCCAGCACCCTGAGTACTAAGCACCCAACACCCCAAGCACTGAGCACCCTGAGTACTGAGCACCCAGCACCCCAAGCACTGAGCACCCCGAGCACTGAGCAGCCAGCACCCTGAGTACTGATCAGCCAGCACCCTGAGTACTGAGCACCCAGCATACTGAGCACCGAGCACCCAGGACCCTGAGTACTGAGCACACAGCACCCTGAGCACTGAGCACCCAGCACCCTGAGTACTGAGCACCGAGCACCCTGAGTACTGAGCACCCAGCACCCCGAGCACTGAGCACCCAGCACCCTGAGCACTGAGCACCCAGCATACTGCGTACTGAGCACCCAGCACCCTGAGTACTGAGCACCCAGCACCCTGAGCACTGAGCACCCAGCACCCTGAGTACTGAGCATCCAGCACCCCGAACACTGAGCACCCAGCACCCTGAGTACTGAGCACTGAGCACCCAGCACCCCGAGCACTGAGCACCCAGCACCCTGTGTACTGAGCACTGAGTACCCAGCACCCCGAGCACTGAGCACCCAGCACCCTGAGCACTGAGCACCCTGAGTACTGAGCACCCAGCACCCTGAGCACTGAGCACCCAGCACCCCGAGCACTGAGCACCCAGCACCCAGAGCACTGAGCACTGAGCACCCTGAGTACTGAGCACTGAGCACCCTGAGCACTGAGCACCGAGCACCCTGAGTACTGAGCACTGAGCACCCAACACCCCAAGCACTGAGCACCCTGAGCACTGAGCACCCAGCACCCCAAGCACTGAGCACCCTGAGTACTGAGCACCAAGCACCCTGAGTAATGAGCACCCAGCACCCTGAGTACTGAGCACCCAGCTCCCTGAGTACTGAGCACCCAGCACCCCGAGCACTGAGCACCCAGCACCCTGAGTACTGAGCACTGAGCACACAGCACCCCGAGCACTGAGCACCCAGCACCCTGTGTACTGAGCACTGAGTACCCAGTACCCCGAGCACTGCGAACCAGCACCCTGAGCACTGAGCACCCAGCACCCCGAGTACTGAGCACCCAGCACCCCGAGAATGGGGCACCCAGCACCCTGAGCACTGAGCACCCAGCACCCCGAGCAATGAGCACCCAGCACCCTGAGTACTGAGCACCGAGCACCCCGAGTACTGAGCACCCAGCAACCTGAGCACTGAGCACCCAGCACCCCCAGCAATGAGCACCCAGCACCCTGAGTACTGAGCACCCAGCACCCCCAGCAATGAGCACCCAGCACCCTGAGTACTGAGCACCCAGCATCCCGAGTACTGAGCACCCAGCAACCTGAGAACCGAGCAGCCAGCACCCCGAGCGCTGAGCACCCAGCACCCTGAGCACTGAGCACCCAGCACCCTGAGTACTGAGCACTGAGCACCCCGAGTACTGAGCACCAAGCACCCCGAGCACTGAGCACCCAGCACCCTGAGTACTGAGCACCCAGCACCCTGAGTACTGAGCACCCAGCACCCTGAGCACTGAGCACCCAGCACCCTGAGTACTAAGCACCCAACACCCCAAGCACTGAGCACCCTGAGTACTGAGCACCCAGCACCCCAAGCACTGAGCACCCCGAGCACTGAGCAGCCAGCACCCTGAGTACTGAGCACCGAGCACCCTGAGTACTGAGCAGCCAGCACCCTGAGTACTGAGCACCCAGCATACTGAGCACCGAGCACCCAGCACCCTGAGTACTGAGCAAACAGCACCCTGAGCACTGAGCACCCAGCACCCTGAGTACTGAGCACCGAGCACCCTGAGTACTGAGCACCCAGCACCCCGAGCACTGAGCACCCAGCACCCTGAGCACTGAGCACCCAGCATACTGCGTACTGAGCACCCAGCACCCTGAGTACTGAGCACCCAGCACCCTGAGCACTGAGCACCCAGCACCCTGAGTACTGAGCATCCAGCACCCCGAGCAGTGAGCACCCAGCACCCTGAGTACTGAGCACTGAGCACCCAGCACCCCGAGCACTGAGCACCCAGCACCCTGTGTACTGAGCACTGAGTACCCAGCACCCCGAGCACTGAGCACCCAGCACCCAGAGCACTGAGCACCCACCACCCTGAGTACTGAGCACCCAGCACCCCGAGCACTGAGCACCCAGCACCCTGAGTACTGAGCACTGAGCACACAGCACCCCGTGCACTGAGCACCCAGCACCCTCTGTACTGAGCACTGAGTACCCAGTACCCCGAGCACTGCGACCCAACACCCTGAGCATTGAGCACCCAGCACCCCGAGTACTGAGCACCCAGCACCCCGAGCATGGGGCACCCAGGACCCTGAGCACTGAGCACCCAGCACCCCGAGCAATGAGCACCCAGCACCCTGAGTACTGAGCACCGAGCACCCCGAGTACTGAGCACCCAGCAACCTGAGCACTGAGCACCCAGCACCCCCAGCAATGAGCACCCAGCACCCCGAGCACTGAGCACCCAGCACCCCGAGCACTGAGCACCCAGCACCCCGAGCACTGAGCACCCAGCACCCTGAGCACTGAGCACTGAGCACTGAGCACCCTGAGCACTGAGCACCCAGAACCCTGAGCACTGAGCACCGAGCATCCTGAGCACTGAGTACTGAGCACCCAGCACGCTGAGCACTGAGCACCCAGCACCCTGAGTACTGAGCACTGAGCACCCCGATTACTGAGCACCCAGCACCCTGAGCGCTGAGCACCCAGCACCCTGAGCACTGAGCACCCAGCACCATGAGTACTGAGCACCGAGCACCCTGAGCACCGAGCACCCAGCACCCTGAGTACTGAGCACCCAGCACCCTGAGCACTGAGCACCCAGCACCCTGAGTACTGAGCACCGAGCACCCTGAGTACTGAGCACTGAGCACCCTGAGCACTGATCACCGAGCACCCTGAGTACTGAGCACTGAGCACCCAACAGCCCAAGCACTGAGCACCCTGAGCACTGAGCACCCAGCAACCCCAAGCACTGAGCACCCTGAGTACTGAGCACCCAGCACCCTGAGTTATGAGCACCCAGCACCCTGAGTACTGAGCACCCAGCTCCCTGAGTACTGAGCACCCAGCACCCCGAGCACTGAGCACCCAGCACCCTGAGTACTGAGCACTGAGCACACAGCACCCCGAGCACTGAGCACCCAGCACACTCTGTACTGAGCACTGAGTACCCAGTACCCCGAGCACTGCGACCCAGCATCCTGAGCATTGAGCACCCAGCACCCCGAGTACTGAGCACCCAGCACCCCGAGCATGGGGCACCCAGCACCCTGAGCACTGAGCACCCAGCACCCCCAGCAATGAGCACCCAGCACCCTGACTACTGAGCACCGAGCACCCCGAGTACTGAGCACCCAGCAACCTGAGCACTGAGCACCCAGCACCCCCAGCAATGAGCACCCAGCACCCCGAGCACTGAGCACCCAGCACCCCGAGCACTGGGCACCCAGCACCCTGAGCACTGAGCACCCAGCACCCTGAGCACTGGGCACTGAGCACTGAGCACCCTGAGCACTGAGCACCCAGAACCCTGAGCACTGAGCACCCAGCATCCTGAGCACTGAGTACTGAGCACCCAGCACGCTGAGCACTGAGCACCCAGCACCCCGAGCACTGAGCACCCAGCACCCGGAGTACTGAGAACCCAGCACCCTGAGTACTAAGCACCGAGCACCCTGAGTACTGAGCACTGAGCACCCCGAGCACTGAGCACCCAGAACCCCGAGCACCGAGCACCCTGAGTACTGAGCACCCAGCACCCTGAGCACTGAACACACAGCACCCTGAGTACAGAAAACCCCGAGCACTGAGCACCCAGCACTCTGAGTACTGAGCACCGAGCACACTGAGCACTGAGCACCCAGCACCCCGAGCACTGAGCACCCAGCACCCTGAGTACTGAGCACCCAGCACCCTGAGTACTGAGCACCCAGCACCCTGAGCACTGAGTACCCAGCACCCTGAGCACTGAGCACCCAGCACCCTGAGCACTGAGCACCCAGCACCCTGAGCACTGAGCACCCAGCACCCTGAGTACTGAGCACTGAGCACCCAGCACCCCGAGCACTGAGCACCCAGCACCCTGAGTACTGAGCACTGAGCACCCAGCACCCCGAGCACTGAGCACCCAGCACCCTGAGCACTGAGCACCCAGCACCTGAGTCCTGAGCACCCAGCTCCCTGAGGACTGAGCACCCAGCTCCCTGAGTACTGAGCACCCAGCACCCCGAGTACTGAGCACCCAGCATCCTGAGTACTGAGCACCCAGCTCCCCGAGCACTAAGCACACAGCACCCAGAGCACTGAGGACCCAGCACCCTGAGCACTGAGCACCCAGCACCCTGAGTACTGAGCACCGAGCACCCTGAGTACTGACCACCCAGCACCCTGAGCACTGATCACCCAGCACCCTGAGTACTGAGCACCAAGTACCCTGAGTACTGAGCACCCAGCACCCCGAGCACTGAGCACCCAGCACCCTGAGTACTGAGCACTGAGCACACAGCACCCCGAGCACTGAGCACCCAGCACCCTGTGTACTGAGCACTGAGTACCCAGTACCCCGAGCACTGCGACCCAGCACCCTGAGCACTGAGCACCCAGCACCCCGAGTACTGAGCACCCAGCACCCCGAGCACTGAGCACCCAGCACCCTGAGCACTGAGCACCCAGCACCCCGAGCAATGAGCACCCAGCACCCTGAGTACTGAGCACCCAGCACCCCGAGTACTGAGCACCCAGCAACCTGAGCACTGAGCACCCAGCACCCCAGCAATGAGCACCCAGCACCCTGAGTACTGAGCACCCAGCACCCCGAGTACTGAGCACCCAGCAACCTGAGTACTGAGCACCCAGCACCCCCAGCAATGAGCACCCAGCATCCTGAGTACTGAGCACCCAGCACCCCCAGCAATGAGCACCCAGCACCCTGAGTACTGAGCACCCAGCACCCAGAGTACTGAGAACCCAGCAACCTGAGAACCGAGCAGCCAGCACCCCGAGCGCTGAGCACCCAGCACCCTGAGCACTGAGCACCCAGCACCCTGAGTACTGAGCACTGAGCACCCCGAGTACTGAGCACCCAGCACCCCGAGCACTGAGCACCCAGCACCCTGAGTACTGAGCACCCAGCACCCTGAGTACTGAGCACCCAGCACCCTGAGCACTGAGCACCCAGCACCCTGAGTACTAAGCACCCAACACCCCAAGCACTGAGCACCCTGAGTACTGAGCACCCAGCACCCCAAGCACTGAGCACCCCGAGCACTGAGCAGCCAGCATCCTGAGTACTGAGCACCGAGCACCCTGAGTACTGAGCACCCAGCACCCTGAGTACTGAGCACACAGCACCCTGAGCACTGAGCACCCAGAACCCTGAGTACTGAGCACCGAGCACCCTGAGTACTGAGCACCCAGCACCCTGAGAACTGAGCACCCAGCACCCTGAGCACTGAGCACCCAGCATACTGCGTACTGAGCACCCAGCACCCTGAGTACTGAGCACCCAGCACCCTGAGCACTGAGCACCCAGCACCCTGAGTACTGAGCATCCAGCACCCCGAGCACTGAGCACCCAGCACCCTGAGTACTGAGCACTGAGCACCCAGCACCCCGAGCACTGAGCACCCAGCACCCTGTGTACTGAGCACTGAGTACCCAGCACCCCGAGCACTGAGCACCCAGCACCCTGAGCACTGAGCACCCTGAGTACTGAGCACCCAGCACCCTGAGCACTGAGCACCCAGCACCCCGAGCACTGAGCACCCAGCATCCAGAGCACTGAGCACTGAGCACCCTGAGTACTGAGCACTGAGCACCCTGAGCACTGAGCACCGAGCACCCTGAGTACTGAGCACTGAGCACCCAACACCCCATGCACTGAGCACCCTGAGCACTGAGCACCCAGCACCCCGAGCACTGAGCACCCTGAGTACTGAGCACCCAGCACCCTGAGTAATGAGCACCCAGCACCCTGAGTACTGAGCACCCAGCTCCCTGAGTACTGAGCACCCAGCACCCCGAGCACTGAGCACCCAGCACCCTGAGTACTGAGCACTGAGCACACAGCACCCCGAGCACTGAGCACCCAGCACCCTGTGTACTGAGCACTGAGTACCCAGTACCCCGAGCACTGCGACCCAGCACCCTGAGCACTGAGCACCCAGCACCCCGAGTACTGAGCACCAAGCACCCCGAGAATGGGGCACCCAGCACCCTGAGCACTGAGCACCCAGCACCCCGAGCAATGAGCACCCAGCACCCTGAGTACTGAGCACCGAGCACCCCGAGTACTGAGCACCCAGCAACCTGAGCACTGAGCACCCAGCACCCCCAGCAATGAGCACCCAGCACCCTGAGTACTGAGCACCCAGCACCCCGAGTACTGAGCACCCAGCAACCTGAGAACCGAGCAGCCAGCACCCCCAGCAATGAGCACCCAGCACCCTGAGTACTGAGCACCCAGCACCCCCGGCAATGAGCACCCAGCACCCTGAGTACTGAGCACCCAGCATCCCGAGTACTGAGCACCCAGCAACCTGAGAACCGAGCAGCCAGCACCCCGAGCCCTGAGCACCCAGCACCCTGAGCACTGAGCACCCAGCACCCTGAGTACTGAGCACTGAGCACCCCGAGTACTGAGCACCCAGCACCCCGAGCACTGAGCACCCAGCACCCTGAGTACTGAGCACCCAGCACCCTGAGTACTGAGCACCCAGCACCCTGAGCACTGAGCACCCAGCACCCTGAGTACTAAGCACCCAACACCCCAGACACTGAGCACCCTGAGTACTGAGCACCCAGCACCCCAAGCACTGAGCACCCCGAGCACTGAGCAGCCAGCACCCTGAGTACTGAGCACCGAGCACCCTGAGTACTGGTCAGCCAGCACCCTGAGTACTGAGCACCCAGCATACTGAGCACCGAGCACCCAGCACCCTGAGTACTGAGCACACAGCACCCTGAGCACTGAGCACCCAGCACCCTGAGTACTGAGCACCGAGCACGCTGAGTACTGAGCACCCAGCACCCCGAGCACTGAGCACCCAGCACCCTGAGCACTGAGCACCCAGCATACTGCGTACTGAGCACCCAGCACCCTGAGTACTGATCACCCAGCACCCTGAGCACTGAGCACCCAGCACCCTGAGTACTGAGCATCCAGCACCCCGAGCAGTGAGCACCCAGCACCCTGAGTACTGAGCACTGAGCACCCAGCACCCCGAGCACTGAGCACCCAGCACCCTGTGTACTGAGCACTGAGTACCCAGCACCCCGAGCACTGAGCACCCAGCACCCAGAGCACTGAGCACCCAGCACCCTGAGTACTGAGCACCCAGCACCCCGAGCACTGAGCACCCAGCACCCTGAGTACTGAGCACTGAGCACACAGCACCCCGAGCACTGAGCACCCAGCACCCTCTGTACTGAGCACTGAGTACCCAGAACCCCGAGCACTGCGACCCAGCACCCTGAGCATTGAGCACCCAGCACCCTGAGTACTGAGCACCCAGCACCCCGAGCATGGGGCACCCAGGACCCTGAGCACTGAGCACCCAGCACCCCGAGCAATGAGCACCCAGCACCCTGAGTACTGAGCACCGAGCACCCCGAGTACTGAGCACCCAGCAACCTGAGCACTGAGCACCCAGCACCCCCAGCAATGAGCACCCAGCACCCCGAGCACTGAGCACCCAGCACCCCGAGCACTGAGCACCCAGCACCCCGAGCACTGAGCACCCAGCACCCTGAGCACTGAGCACTGAGCACTGAGCACCCTGAGCACTGAGCACCCAGAACCCTGAGCACTGAGCACCCAGCATCCTGAGCACTGAGTACTGAGCACCCAGCACGCTGAGTACTGAGCACCCAGCAACCTGAGTACTGAGCACCCAGCACCCCCAGCAATGAGCACCCAGCATCCTGAGTACTGAGCACCCAGCACCCCCAGCAATGAGCACCCAGCACCCTGAGTACTGAGCACCCAGCACCCAGAGTACTGAGAACCCAGCAACCTGAGAACCGAGCAGCCAGCACCCCGAGCGCTGAGCACCCAGCACCCTGAGCACTGAGCACCCAGCACCCTGAGTACTGAGCACTGAGCACCCCGAGTACTGAGCACCCAGCACCCCGAGCACTGAGCACCCAGCACCCTGAGTACTGAGCACCCAGCACCCTGAGTACTGAGCACCCAGCACCCTGAGCACTGAGCACCCAGCACCCTGAGTACTAAGCACCCAACACCCCAAGCACTGAGCACCCTGAGTACTGAGCACCCAGCACCCCAAGCACTGAGCACCCCGAGCACTGAGCAGCCAGCACCCTGAGTACTGAGCACCGAGCACCCTGAGTACTGAGCAGCCAGCACCCTGAGTACTGAGCACCCAGCATACTGAGCACCGAGCACCCAGCACCCTGAGTACTGAGCACACAGCACCCTGAGCACTGAGCACCCAGCACCCTGAGTACTGAGCACCGAGCACCCTGAGTACTGAGCACCCAGCTCCCTGAGAACTGAGCACCCAGCACCCTGAGCACTGAGCACCCAGCATACTGCGTACTGAGCACCCAGCACCCTGAGTACTGAGCACCCAGCACCCTGAGCACTGAGCACCCAGCACCCTGAGTACTGAGCATCCAGCACCCCGAGCACTGAGCACCCAGCACCCTGAGTACTGAGCACTGAGCACCCAGCACCCCGAGCACTGAGCACCCAGCACCCTGTGTACTGAGCACTGAGTACCCAGCACCCCGAGCACTGAGCACCCAGCACCCTGAGCACTGAGCACCCTGAGTACTGAGCACCCAGCACCCTGAGCACTGAGCACCCAGCACCCCGAGCACTGAGCACCCAGCACCCAGAGCACTGAGCACTGAGCACCCTGAGTACTGAGCACTGAGCACCCTGAGCACTGAGCACCGAGCACCCTGAGTACTGAGCACTGAGCACCCAACACCCCATGCACTGAGCACCCTGAGCACTGAGCACCCAGCACCCCAAGCACTGAGCACCCTGAGTACTGAGCACCCAGCACCCTGAGTAATGAGCACCCAGCACCCTGAGTACTGAGCACCCAGCTCCCTGAGTACTGAGCACCCAGCACCCCGAGCACTGAGCACCCAGCACCCTGAGTACTGAGCACTGAGCACACAGCACCCCGAGCACTGAGCACCCAGCACCCTGTGTACTGAGCACTGAGTACCCAGTACCCCGAGCACTGCGACCCAGCACCCTGAGCACTGAGCACCCAGCACCCCGAGTACTGAGCACCCAGCACCCCGAGAATGGGGCACCCAGCACCCTGAGCACTGAGCACCCAGCACCCCGAGCAATGAGCACCCAGCACCCTGAGTACTGAGCACCGAGCACCCCGAGTACTGAGCACCCAGCAACCTGAGCACTGAGCACCCAGCACCCCCAGCAATGAGCACCCAGCACCCTGAGTACTGAGCACCCAGCACCCCGAGTACTGAGCACCCAGCAACCTGAGAACCGAGCAGCCAGCACCCCCAGCAATGAGCACCCAGCACCCTGAGTACTGAGCACCCAGCACCCCCAGCAATGAGCACCCAGCACCCTGAGTACTGAGCACCCAGCATCCCGAGTACTGAGCACCCAGCAACATGAGAACCGAGCAGCCAGCACCCCGAGCGATGAGCACCCAGCACCCTGAGCACTGAGCACCCAGCACCCTGAGTACTGAGCACTGAGCACCCCGAGTACTGAGCACCCAGCACCCCGAGCACTGAGCACCCAGCACCCTGAGTACTGAGCACCCAGCACCCTGAGTACTGAGCACCCAGCACCCTGAGCACTGAGCACCCAGCACCCTGAGTACTAAGCACCCAACACCCCAAGCACTGAGCACCCTGAGTACTGAGCACCCAGCACCCCAAGCACTGAGCACCCCGAGCACTGAGCAGCCAGCACCCTGAGTACTGAGCACCGAGCACCCTGAGTACTGGTCAGCCAGCACCCTGAGTACTGAGCACCCAGCATACTGAGCACCGAGCACCCAGCACCCTGAGTACTGAGCACACAGCACCCTGAGCACTGAGCACCCAGCACCCTGAGTACTGAGCACCGAGCATGCTGAGTACTGAGCACCCAGCACCCCGAGCACTGAGCACCCAGCAC
Organism: Microtus oregoni; assembly: GCF_018167655.1. NCBI lineage: Eukaryota > Metazoa > Chordata > Mammalia > Rodentia > Cricetidae > Microtus > Microtus oregoni. Next base: position 7,886,536 of record NW_024543811.1, on the reverse strand, counting down.
CCTGAGCACTGAGCACACAGCATACTGCGTACTGAGCACCCAGCACCCTGAGTACTGATCACCCAGCACCCTGAGCACTGAGCACCCAGCACCCTGAGTACTGAGCATCCAGCACCCCGAGCAGTGAGCACCCAGCACCCTGAGTACTGAGCACTGAGCACCCAGCACCCCGAGCACTGAGCACCCAGCACCCTGTGTACTGAGCACTGAGTACCCAGCACCCCGAGCACTGAGCACCCAGCACCCAGAGCACTGAGCACCCAGCACCCTGAGTACTGAGCACCCAGCACCCTGAGCACTGAGCACCCAGCACCCTGAGTACTGAGCACTGAGCACACAGCACCCCGAGCACTGAGCACCCAGCACCCTCTGTACTGAGCACTGAGTACCCAGTACCCCGAGCACTGCGACCCAGCACCCTGAGCATTGAGCACCCAGCACCCTGAGTACTGAGCACCCAGCACCCCGAGCATGGGGCACCCAGGACCCTGAGCACTGAGCACCCAGCACCCCGAGCAATGAGCACCCAGCACCCTGAGTACTGAGCACCCAGCACCCCGAGCACTGAGCACCCAGCACCCTGAGCACTGAGCACTGAGCACCCTGAGCACTGAGCACCCAGTACCCTGAGCACTGAGCACCCAGCATCCTGAGCACTGAGTACTGAGCACCCAGCACGCTGAGCACTGAGCACCCAGCACCCTGAGTACTGAGCACTGAGCACCCCGATTACTGAGCACCCAGCACCCTGAGCGCTGAGCACCCAGCACCCTGAGCACTGAGCACCCAGCACCATGAGTACTGAGCACCGAGCACCCTGAGCACCGAGCACCCAGCACCCTGAGTACTGAGCACCCAGCACCCTGAGCACTGAGCACCCAGCACCCTGAGTACTGAGCACCGAGCACCCTGAGTACTGAGCACTGAGCACCCTGAGCACTGAGCACCGAGCACCCTGAGTACTGAGCACTGAGCACCCAACACCCCAAGCACTGAGCACCCTGAGCACTGAGCACCCAGCACCCCAAGCACTGAGCACCCTGAGTACTGAGCACCCAGCACCCTGAGTAATGAGCACCCAGCACCCTGAGTACTGAGCACCCAGCTCCCTGAGTACTGAGCACCCAGCACCCCGAGCACTGAGCACCCAGCACCCTGAGTACTGAGCACTGAGCACACAGCACCCCGAGCACTGAGCACCCAGCACACTCTGTACTGAGCACTGAGTACCCAGTACCCCGAGCACTGCGACCCAGCATCCTGAGCATTGAGCACCCAGCACCCCGAGTACTGAGCACCCAGCACCCCGAGCATGGGGCACCCAGCACCCTGAGCACTGAGCACCCAGCACCCCGAGCAATGAGCACCCAGCACCCTGAGTACTGAGCACCGAGCACCCCGAGTACTGAGCACCCAGCAACCTGAGCACTGAGCACCCAGCACCCCCAGCAATGAGCACCCAGCACCCCGAGCACTGAGCACCCAGCACCCCGAGCACTGAGCACCCAGCACCCCGAGCACTGAGCACCCAGCACCCTGAGCACTGGGCACTGAGCACTGAGCACCCTGAGCACTGAGCACCCAGAACCCTGAGCACTGAGCACAAAGCATCCTGAGCACTGAGTACTGAGCACCCAGCACGCTGAGCACTGAGCAACCAGCACCCTGAGTACTAAGCACCCAGGACCCTGAGTACTGAGCACCCAGCACCCTGAGTACTGAGCACCCTGAGCACTGAGCACCCTGAGTACTGAGCACCCAGCACCCTGAGCACTGAGCAACCAGCACCCCGAGCACTGAGAACCCAGCACCCAGAGCACTGAGCACTGAGCACACTGAGTACTGAGCACTGAGCACCCTGAGCACTGATCACCGAGCACCCTGAGTACTGAGCACTGAGCACCCTGAGCACTGAGCACCCTGCACCCTGAGTACTGAGCACCCAGCACCCTGAGCACTGAGGACCGAGCACCCTGAGTACTAAGCACCCAGCACCCTGAGTACTGAGCACCCAGCACCCTGAGCACTGAGCACCCAGCACGCTGAGTACTGAGCACTGAGCACCCTGAGTACTGAGCACCGAGCACCCTGAGCACTGAGCACCCAGCACGCTGAGTAATGAGCACTGAGCACCCTGAGCACTGAGCACCCAGCACCCTGAGTACTGAGCACCGAGCACCCTGAGCACTGAGACACCCAGCACCCCGAGCACTGAGCACCCAGCAATCCGAGCACTGAGCACCCTGCACCATGAGCACTGAGCCTGAGCACCCTGAGTACTGAGCACTGAGCACCCTGAGTACTGAGCACCGATCACCCTGAGTACTGAGCACCCAGAACCCCGAGCACTGAGCACCGAGCACCCTGAGAACTGAGCACCCAGCACCCTGAGTACTAAGCACCCAGGACCCTGAGTACTGAGCACCCAGCACCCTGAGTACTGAGCACCCATCACCCTGAGTACTGAGCACCCAGCGTACTGAGCACCGAGCACCCCGAGCACTGAGCACCCAGCACCCTGAGTACTGAGCACCCAGCACCCTGCGCACTGAGCACCCTGAGCACTGAGTACCCAGCACCCCGAGCACTGAGCACCCAGCACCCTGAGCACTGAGCACCCTGAGTACTGAGCACCCAGCACCCTGAGCACTGAGCACCCAGCACCCCGAGCACTGAGCACCCAGCACCCAGAGCACTGAGCACTGAGCACCCTGAGTACTGAGCACTGAGCACCCTGAGCACTGAGCACCGAGCACCCTGAGTACTGAGCACTGAGCACCCAACACCCCATGCACTGAGCACCCTGAGCACTGAGCACCCAGCACCCCAAGCACTGAGCACCCTGAGTACTGAGCACCCAGCACCCTGAGTAATGAGCACCCAGCACCCTGAGTACTGAGCACCCAGCTCCCTGAGTACTGAGCACCCAGCACCCCGAGCACTGAGCACCCAGCACCCTGAGTACTGAGCACTGAGCACACAGCACCCCGAGCACTGAGCACCCAGCACCCTGTGTACTGAGCACTGAGTACCCAGTACCCCGAGCACTGCGACCCAGCACCCTGAGCACTGAGCACCCAGCACCCCGAGTACTGAGCACCCAGCACCCCGAGAATGGGGCACCCAGCACCCTGAGCACTGAGCACCCAGCACCCCGAGCAATGAGCACCCAGCACCCTGAGTACTGAGCACCGAGCACCCCGAGTACTGAGCACCCAGCAACCTGAGCACTGAGCACCCAGCACCCCCAGCAATGAGCACCCAGCACCCTGAGTACTGAGCACCCAGCACCCCGAGTACTGAGCACCCAGCAACCTGAGAACCGAGCAGCCAGCACCCCCAGCAATGAGCACCCAGCACCCTGAGTACTGAGCACCCAGCACCCCCAGCAATGAGCACCCAGCACCCTGAGTACTGAGCACCCAGCATCCCGAGTACTGAGCACCCAGCAACATGAGAACCGAGCAGCCAGCACCCCGAGCGATGAGCACCCAGCACCCTGAGCACTGAGCACCCAGCACCCTGAGTACTGAGCACTGAGCACCCCGAGTACTGAGCACCCAGCACCCCGAGCACTGAGCACCCAGCACCCTGAGTACTGAGCACCCAGCACCCTGAGTACTGAGCACCCAGCACCCTGAGCACTGAGCACCCAGCACCCTGAGTACTAAGCACCCAACACCCCAAGCACTGAGCACCCTGAGTACTGAGCACCCAGCACCCCAAGCACTGAGCACCCCGAGCACTGAGCAGCCAGCACCCTGAGTACTGAGCACCGAGCACCCTGAGTACTGGTCAGCCAGCACCCTGAGTACTGAGCACCCAGCATACTGAGCACCGAGCACCCAGCACCCTGAGTACTGAGCACACAGCACCCTGAGCACTGAGCACCCAGCACCCTGAGTACTGAGCACCGAGCATGCTGAGTACTGAGCACCCAGCACCCCGAGCACTGAGCACCCAGCACCCTGAGCACTGAGCACACAGCATACTGCGTACTGAGCACCCAGCACCCTGAGTACTGATCACCCAGCACCCTGAGCACTGAGCACCCAGCACCCTGAGTACTGAGCATCCAGCACCCCGAGCAGTGAGCACCCAGCACCCTGAGTACTGAGCACTGAGCACCCAGCACCCCGAGCACTGAGCACCCAGCACCCTGTGTACTGAGCACTGAGTACCCAGCACCCCGAGCACTGAGCACCCAGCACCCAGAGCACTGAGCACCCAGCACCCTGAGTACTGAGCACCCAGCACCCTGAGCACTGAGCACCCAGCACCCTGAGTACTGAGCACTGAGCACACAGCACCCCGAGCACTGAGCACCCAGCACCCTCTGTACTGAGCACTGAGTACCCAGTACCCCGAGCACTGCGACCCAGCACCCTGAGCATTGAGCACCCAGCACCCTGAGTACTGAGCACCCAGCACCCCGAGCATGGGGCACCCAGGACCCTGAGCACTGAGCACCCAGCACCCCGAGCAATGAGCACCCAGCACCCTGAGTACTGAGCACCCAGCACCCCGAGCACTGAGCACCCAGCACCCTGAGCACTGAGCACTGAGCACCCTGAGCACTGAGCACCCAGTACCCTGAGCACTGAGCACCCAGCATCCTGAGCACTGAGTACTGAGCACCCAGCACGCTGAGCACTGAGCACCCAGCACCCTGAGTACTGAGCACTGAGCACCCCGATTACTGAGCACCCAGCACCCTGAGCGCTGAGCACCCAGCACCCTGAGCACTGAGCACCCAGCACCATGAGTACTGAGCACCGAGCACCCTGAGCACCGAGCACCCAGCACCCTGAGTACTGAGCACCCAGCACCCTGAGCACTGAGCACCCAGCACCCTGAGTACTGAGCACCGAGCACCCTGAGTACTGAGCACTGAGCACCCTGAGCACTGAGCACCGAGCACCCTGAGTACTGAGCACTGAGCACCCAACACCCCAAGCACTGAGCACCCTGAGCACTGAGCACCCAGCACCCCAAGCACTGAGCACCCTGAGTACTGAGCACCCAGCACCCTGAGTAATGAGCACCCAGCACCCTGAGTACTGAGCACCCAGCTCCCTGAGTACTGAGCACCCAGCACCCCGAGCACTGAGCACCCAGCACCCTGAGTACTGAGCACTGAGCACACAGCACCCCGAGCACTGAGCACCCAGCACACTCTGTACTGAGCACTGAGTACCCAGTACCCCGAGCACTGCGACCCAGCATCCTGAGCATTGAGCACCCAGCACCCCGAGTACTGAGCACCCAGCACCCCGAGCATGGGGCACCCAGCACCCTGAGCACTGAGCACCCAGCACCCCGAGCAATGAGCACCCAGCACCCTGAGTACTGAGCACCGAGCACCCCGAGTACTGAGCACCCAGCAACCTGAGCACTGAGCACCCAGCACCCCCAGCAATGAGCACCCAGCACCCCGAGCACTGAGCACCCAGCACCCCGAGCACTGAGCACCCAGCACCCCGAGCACTGAGCACCCAGCACCCTGAGCACTGGGCACTGAGCACTGAGCACCCTGAGCACTGAGCACCCAGAACCCTGAGCACTGAGCACAAAGCATCCTGAGCACTGAGTACTGAGCACCCAGCACGCTGAGCACTGAGCAACCAGCACCCTGAGTACTAAGCACCCAGGACCCTGAGTACTGAGCACCCAGCACCCTGAGTACTGAGCACCCTGAGCACTGAGCACCCTGAGTACTGAGCACCCAGCACCCTGAGCACTGAGCAACCAGCACCCCGAGCACTGAGAACCCAGCACCCAGAGCACTGAGCACTGAGCACACTGAGTACTGAGCACTGAGCACCCTGAGCACTGATCACCGAGCACCCTGAGTACTGAGCACTGAGCACCCTGAGCACTGAGCACCCTGCACCCTGAGTACTGAGCACCCAGCACCCTGAGCACTGAGGACCGAGCACCCTGAGTACTAAGCACCCAGCACCCTGAGTACTGAGCACCCAGCACCCTGAGCACTGAGCACCCAGCACGCTGAGTACTGAGCACTGAGCACCCTGAGTACTGAGCACCGAGCACCCTGAGCACTGAGCACCCAGCACGCTGAGTAATGAGCACTGAGCACCCTGAGCACTGAGCACCCAGCACCCTGAGTACTGAGCACCGAGCACCCTGAGCACTGAGACACCCAGCACCCCGAGCACTGAGCACCCAGCAATCCGAGCACTGAGCACCCTGCACCATGAGCACTGAGCCTGAGCACCCTGAGTACTGAGCACTGAGCACCCTGAGTACTGAGCACCGATCACCCTGAGTACTGAGCACCCAGAACCCCGAGCACTGAGCACCGAGCACCCTGAGCACTGAGCACCCAGCACCCTGAGTACTAAGCACCCAGGACCCTGAGTACTGAGCACCCAGCACCCTGAGTACTGAGCACCCATCACCCTGAGTACTGAGCACCCAGCGTACTGAGCACCGAGCACCCCGAGCACTGAGCACCCAGCACCCTGAGTACTGAGCACCCAGCACCCTGCGCACTGAGCACCCAGCACCCTGAGTACTGAGCACCGAGCACCCTGAGTACTGAGCACCCAGCACCCTGAGTACTGAGCACCCAGCACCCTGAGTACTGAGCACCCAGCGTACTGAGCACTGAGCACCCAGCACCCTGAGTACTGAGCACTGAGCACCCCGAGTACTGAGCACCGAGCACACCGAGCACTGAGCACCCAGCACCCCGAGCACAGAGCACCCTGTGTACTGAGCACCCAGCACCCTGAGCACTGAGCACCCAGCACCCTGATCACTGAGCACCCAGCACCCTGAGCACTGAGCACCCAGCACACTGAGTACTGAGCACCCAGCACCCTGAGCACTGAGCAACCTTAGTACTGAGCACTGAGCACCCTGAGTACTGAGCACCCAGCACCCTGAGTACTGAGCACCCAGCACCCCGAGCAATGAGCACCCAGCACCCTGAGTACTGAGCACCCAGCAATCTGAGTACTGAGCACCCAGCACACCGAGTACTGAGCACCCAGCAACCTGAGACCCGAGCAGCCAGCACCCCCAGCAATGAGCACCCAGCATCCTGAGTACTGAGCACCCAGCACCCCCAGCAATGAGCACCCAGCACCCTGAGTACTGAGCACCCAGCACCCCGAGTACTGAGAACCCAGCAACCTGAGAACCGAGCAGCCAGCACCCCGAGCGCTGAACACCCAGCACCCTGAGCACTGAGCACCCAGCACCCTGAGTACTGAGCACTGAGCACCCCGAGTACTGAGCACCCAGCACCCCGAGCACTGGGCACCCAGCACCCTGAGTACTGAGCACCCAGCACCCTGAGTACTGAGCACCCAGCACCCTGAGCACTGAGCACCCAGCACCCTGAGTACTAAGCACCCAACACCCCAAGCACTGAGCACCCTGAGTACTGAGCACCCAGCACCCCAAGCACTGAGCACCCCGAACACTGAACAGCCAGCACCCTGAGTACTGAGCACCGAGCACCCTGAGTACTGAGCAGCCAGCACCCTGAGTACTGAGCACCCAGCATACTGAGCACCGAGCACCCAGCACCCTGAGTACTGAGCACACAGCACCCTGAGCACTGAGCACCCAGCACCCTGAGTACTGAGCACCGAGCACCCTGAGTACTGAGCACCCAGCACCCCGAGCACTGAGCACCCAGCACCCTGAGCACTGAGAACCCAGCATACTGCGTATTGAGCACCCAGCACCCTGAGTACTGAGCACCCAGCACCCTGAGCACTGAGCACCCAGCACCCTGAGTACTGAGCATCCAGCACCCCGAGCACTGAGCACCCAGCACCCTGAGTACTGAGCACTGAGCACACAGCACCCCGAGCACTGAGCACCCAGCACCCTGTGTACTGAAAACTGAGTACCCAGCACCCCGAGCACTGAGCACCCAGCACCCTGAGCACTGAGCACCCTGAGTACTGAGCACCCAGCACCCTGAGCACTGAGCACCCAGCACCCCGAGCACTGAGCACCCAGCACCCAGAGCACTGAGCACTGAGCACCCTGAGTACTGAGCACTGAGCACCCTGAGCACTGAGCACCGAGCACCCTGAGTACTGAGCACTGAGCACCCAACACCCCAAGCACTGAGCACCCTGAGCACTGAGCACCCAGCACCCCAAGCACTGAGCACCCTGAGTACTGAGCACCCAGCACCCTGAGTAATGAGCACCCAGCAACCTGAGTACTGAGCACCCAGCTCCCTGAGTACTGAGCACCCAGCACCCCGAGCACTGAGCACCCAGCTCCCTGAGTACTGAGCACTGAGCACACAGCACCCCGAGCACTGAGCACCCAGCACCCTGTGTACTGAGCACTGAGTACCCAGTACCCCGAGCACTGCGACCCAGCACCCTGAGCACTGAGCACCCAGCACCCCGAGTACTGAGCACCCAGCACCCCGAGCATGGGGCACCCAGCACCCTGAGCACTGAGCACCCAGCACCCCGAGCAATGAGCACCCAGCACCCTGAGTACTGAGCACCGAGCACCCCGAGTACTGAGCATCCAGCAACCTGAGCACTGAGCACAAAGCACCCTGAGTACTGAGCACTGAGCACCCTGAGCACTGAGCACCGAGCACCCTGAGTACTGAGCACTGAGCACCCAACACCCCAAGCACTGAGCACCCTGAGCACTGAGCACCCAGCACCCCAAGCACTGAGCACCCTGAGTACTGAGCACCCAGCACCCTGAGTAATGAGCACCCAGCACCCTGAGTACTGAGCACCCAGCTCCCTGAGTACTGAGCACCCAGCACCCCGAGCACTGAGCACCCAGCACCCTGAGTACTGAGCACTGAGCACACAGCACCCCGAGCACTGAGCACCCAGCACACTCTGTACTGAGCACTGAGTACCCAGTACCCCGAGCACTGCGACCCAGCATCCTGAGCATTGAGCACCCAGCACCCCGAGTACTGAGCACCCAGCACCCCGAGCATGGGGCACCCAGCACCCTGAGCACTGAGCACCCAGCACCCCGAGCAATGAGCACCCAGCACCCTGAGAACTGAGCACCGAGCACCCCGAGTACTGAGCACCCAGCAACCTGAGCACTGAGCACCCAGCACCCCCAGCAATGAGAACCCAGCACCCCGAGCACTGAGCACCCAGCACCCCGAGCACTGAGCACCCAGCACCCCGAGCACTGAGCACCCAGCACCCTGAGCACTGGGCACTGAGCACTGAGCACCCTGAGCACTGAGCACCCAGAACCCTGAGCACTGAGCACCCAGCATCCTGAGCACTGAGTACTGAGCACCCAGCACGCTGAGCACTGAGCACCCAGCACCCTGAGTACTGAGCACTGAGCACCCCGATTACTGAGCACCCAGCACCCTGAGCGCTGAGCACCCAGCACCCTGAGCACTGAGCACCCAGCACCATGAGTACTGAGCACCGAGCACCCTGAGCACCGAGCACCCAGCACCCTGAGTACTAAGCACCCAGGACCCTGAGTACTGAGCACCCAGCACCCTGAGTACTGAGCACCCTGAGCACTGAGCACCCTGAGTACTGAGCACCCAGCACCCTGAGCACTGAGCACCCAGCACCCCGAGCACTGAGCACCCAGCACCCAGAGCACTGAGCACTGAGCACACTGAGCACTGAGCACTGAGCACCCTTAGCACTGAGCACCGAGCACCCTGAGTACTGAGCACTGAGCACCCTGAGCACTGAGCACCCTGCACCCTGAGTACTGAGCACCCAGCACCCTGAGCACTGAGGACCGAGCACCCTGAGTACTAAGCACCCAGCACCCTGAGTACTGAGCACCCAGCACCCTGAGCACTGAGCACCCAGCACGCTGAGTACTGAGCACTGAGCACCCTGAGTACTGAGCACCGAGCACCCTGAGAACTGAGCACCCAGCACGCTGAGTAATGAGCACTGAGCACCCTGACCACTGAGCACCCAGCACCCTGAGTACTGAGCACCGAGCACCCTGAGTACTGAGCATCCAGCACTCTGAGCACTGAGCACCCAGCACCCTGAGCACTGAGACACCCAGCACCCCGAGCACTGAGCACCCAGCAATCCGAGCACTGAGCACCCTGCACCCTGAGCACTGAGCCTGAGCACCCTGAGTACTGAGCACTGAGCACCCTGAGTACTGAGCACCGATCACCCTGAGTACTGAGCACCCAGAACCCCGAGCACTGAGCACCGAGCACCCTGAGCACTGAGCACCCAGCACCCTGAGTACTAAGCACCCAGGACCCTGAGTACTGAGCACCCAGCACCCTGAGTACTGAGCACCCATCACCCTGAGTACTGAGCACCCAGCGTACTGAGCACCGAGCACCCCGAGCACTGAGCACCCAGCACCCTGAGTACTGAGCACCCAGCACCCTGCGCACTGAGCACCCAGCACCCTGAGTACTGAGCACCGAGCACCCTGAGTACTGAGCACCCAGCACCCTGAGTACTGAGCACCCAGCACCCTGAGTACTGAACACCCAGCGTACTGAGCACCGAGCACCCAGCACCCTGAGTACTGAGCACCCAGCACCCTGAGCACTGAGCACCCAGCACCCTGAGTACTGAGCACTGATCACCCCGAGTACTGAGCACCGAGCACACCGAGCACTGAGCACCCAGCACCCCGAGCACAGAGCACCCTGTGTACTGAGCACCCAGCACCCTGAGCACTGAGCACCCAGCACCCTGAGCACTGAGCACCCAGCACCCTGAGCACTGAGCACCCAGCACACTGAGTACTGAGCACCCAGCACCCTGAGCACTGAGCAACCTTAGTACTGAGCACTGAGCACCCTGAGTACTGAGCACTGAGCACCCTGAGTACTGAGCACCCAGCACCCTGAGTACTGAGCACCCAGCACCCCGAGCAATGAGCACCCAGCACCCTGAGTACTGAGCACCCAGCACCCTGAGTACTGAGCACCCAGCACACCGAGTATTGAGCACCCAGCAACCTGAGAACCGAACAGCCAGCACCCCCAGCAATGAGCACCCAGCATCCTGAGTACTGAGCACCCAGCACCCCCAGCAATGAGCACCCAGCACCCTGAGTACTGAGCACCCAGCACCCCGAGTACTGAGAACCCAGCAACCTGAGAACCGAGCAGCCAGCACCCCGAGCGCTGAACACCCAGCACCCTGAGCACTGAGCACCCAGCACCCTGAGTACTGAGCACTGAGCACCCCGAGTACTGAGCACCCAGCACCCCGAGCACTAAGCACCCAGCACCCTGAGTACTGAGCACCCAGCACCCTGAGTACTGAGCACCCAGCACCCTGAGCACTGAGCACCCAGCACCCTGAGTACTAAGCACCCAACACCCCAAGCACTGAGCACCCTGAGTACTGAGCACCCAGCACCCCAAGCACTGAGCACCCCGAGCACTGAACAGCCAGCACCCTGAGTACTGAGCACCGAGCACCCTGAGTACTGAGCAGCCAGCACCCTGAGTACTGAGCACCCAGCATACTGAGCACCGAGTACCCAGCACCCTGAGTACTGAGCACACAGCACCCTGAGCACTGAGCACCCAGCACCCTGAGTACTGAGCAACGAGCACCCTGAGTACTGAGCACCCAGCACCCCGAGCACTGAGCACCCAGCACCCTGAGCACTGAGAACCCAGCATACTGCGTATTGAGCACCCAGCACCCTGAGTACTAAGCACCCAGCACCCTGAGCACTGAGCACCCAGCACCCTGAGTACTGAGCATCCAGCACCCCGAGCACTGAGCACCCAGCACCCTGAGTACTGAGCACTGAGCACCCAGCACCCCGAGCACTGAGCACCCAGCACCCTGTGTACTGAGAACTGAGTACCCAGCACCCTGAGCACTGAGCACCCAGCACCCTGAGCACTGAGCACCCTGAGTACTGAGCACCCAGCACCCTGAGCACTGAGCACCCAGCACCCCGAGCACTGAGCACCCAGCACCCAGAGCACTGAGCACTGAGCACCGAGAGTACTGAGCACTGAGCACCCTGAGCACTGAGCACCGAGCACCCTGAGTACTGAGCACTGAGCACCCAACACCCCAAGCACTGAGCACCCTGAGCACTGAGCACCCAGCACCCCAAGCACTGAGCACCCTGAGTACTGAGCACCCAGCACCCTGAGTAATGAGCACCCAGCACCCTGAGTACTGAGCACCCAGCTCCCTGAGTACTGAGCACCCAGCACCCCGAGCACTGAGCACCCAGCTCCCTGAGTACTGAGCACTGAGCACACAGCACCCCGAGCACTGAGCACCCAGCACCCTGTGTACTGAGCACTGAGTACCCAGTACCCCGAGCACTGCGACCCAGCACCCTGAGCACTGAGCACCCAGCACCCCGAGTACTGAGCACCCAGCACCCCGAGCATGGGGCACCCAGCACCCTGAGCACTGAGCACCCAGCACCCCGAGCAATGAGCACCCAGCACCCTGAGTACTGAGCACCGAGCACCCCGAGTACTGAGCATCCAGCAACCTGAGCACTGAGCACCCAGCACCCCCAGCAATGAGCACGCAGCACCCTGAGTACTGAGCACCCAGCACCCCGAGTACTGAGCACCCAGCAACCTGAGAACCGAGCAGCCAGCACCCCCAGCAATGAGCACCCAGCACCCTGAGTACTGAGCACCCAGCACCCCCAGCAATGAGCACCCAGCACCCTGAGTACTGAGCACCCAGCATCCCGAGTACTGAGCACCCAGCAACCTGAGAACTGAGCAGCCAGCACCCCGAGCGCTGAGCACCCAGCACCCTGAGCACTGAGCACCCAGCACCCTGAGTACTGAGCACTGAGCACCCCGAGTACTGAGCACCCAGCACCCCGAGCACTGAGCACCCAGCAGCCTGAGTACTGAGCACCCAGCACCCTGAGTACTGAGCACCCAGCACCCTGAGCACTGAGCACCCAGCACCCTGAGTACTAAGCACCCAACACCCCAAGCACTGAGCACCCTGAGTACTGAGCACCCAGCACCCCAAGCACTGAGCACCCCGAGCACTGAACAGCCAGCACCCTGAGTACTGAGCACCGAGCACCCTGAGTACTGAGCAGCCAGCACCCTGAGTACTGAGCACCCAGCATACTGAGCACCGAGCACCCAGCACCCTGAGTACTGAGCACACAGCACCCTGAGCACTGAGCACCCAGCACCCTGAGTACTGAGCACCGAGCACCCTGAGTACTGAGCACCCAGCACCCCGAGCACTGAGCACCCAGCACCCTGAGCACTGAGAACCCAGCATACTGCGTATTGAGCACCCAGCACCCTGAGTACTGAGCACCCAGCACCCTGAGCACTGAGCACCCAGCACCCTGAGTACTGAGCATCCAGAACCCCGAGCACTGAGCACCCAGCACCCTGAGTACTGAGCACTGAGCACCCAGCACCCCGAGCACTGAGCACCCAGCACCCTGTGTACTGAGCACTGAGTACCCAGCACCCCGAGCACTGAGCACCCAGCACCCTGAGCACTGAGCACCCTGAGTACTGAGCACCCAGCACCCTGAGCACTGAGCACCCAGCACCCCGAGCACTGAGCACCCAGCACCCAGAGCACTGAGCACTGAGCACCCTGAGTACTGAGCACTGAGCACCCTGAGCACTGAGCACCGAGCACCCTGAGTACTGAGCACTGAGCACCCAACACCCCAAGCACTGAGCACCCTGAGCACTGAGCACCCAGCACCCCAAGCACTGAGCACCCTGAGTACTGAGCACCCAGCACCCTGAGTAATGAGCACCCAGCTCCCTGAGTACTGAGCACCCAGCTCCCTGAGTACTGAGCACCCAGCACCCCGAGCACTGAGCACCCAGCACCCTGAGTACTGAGCACTGAGCACACAGCACCCCGAGCACTGAGCACCCAGCACCCTGTGTACTGAGCACTGAGTACCCAGTACCCCGAGCACTGCGACCCAGCACCCTGAGCACTGAGCACCCAGCACCCCGATTACTGAGCACCCAGCACCCCGAGCATGGGGCACCCAGCACCCTGAGCACTGAGCACCCAGCACCCCGAGCAATGAGCACCCAGCACCCTGAGTACTGAGCACCCAGCACCCCGAGTACTGAGCACCCAGCAACCTGAGAACCGAGCAGCCAGCACCCCCAGCAATGAGCACCCAGCACCCTGAGTACTGAGCACCCAGCACCCCCAGCAATAAGCACCCAGCACCCTGAGTACTGAGCACCCAGCATCCCGAGTACTGAGCACGCAGCAACCTGAGAACCGAGCAGCCAGCACCCCGAGCGCTGAGCACCCAGCACCCTGAGTACTGAGCACTGAGCACCCCGAGTACTGAGCACCCAGCACCCCGAGCACTGAGCACCCAGCACCCTGAGTACTGAGCACCCAGCACCCTGAGTACTGAGCACCCAGCACCCTGAGCACTGAGCACCCTGAGTACTGAGCACTGAGCACCCAGCACCCCGAGCACTGAGCACCCAGCACCCTGTGTACTGAGCACTGAGTACCCAGCACCCCGAGCACTGAGCACCCAGCACCCTGAGCACTGAGCACCCTGAGTACTGAGCACCCAGCACCCTGAGCACTGAGCACCCAGCACCCCGAGCACTGAGCACCCAGCACCCAGAGCACTGAGCACTGAGCACCCTGAGTACTGAGCACTGAGCACCCTGAGCACTGAGCACCGAGCACCCTGAGTACTGAGCACTGAGCACCCAACACCCCAAGCACTGAGCACCCTGAGCACTGAGCACCCAGCACCCCAAGCACTGAGCACCCTGAGTACTGAGCACCCAGCACCCTGAGTAATGAGCACCCAGCACCCTGAGTACTGAGCACCCAGCTCCCTGAGTACTGAGCACCCAGCACCCCGAGCACTGAGCACCCAGCACCCTGAGTACTGAGCACTGAGCACACAGCACCCCGAGCACTGAGCACCCAGCACCCTGTGTACTGAGCACTGAGTACCCAGTACCCCGAGCACTGCGACCCAGCTCCCTGAGCATTGAGCACCCAGCACCCCGAGTACTGAGCACCCAGCACCCCGAGCATGGGGCACCCAGCACCCTGAGCACTGAGCACCCAGCACCCCGAGCAATGAGCACCCAGCCCCCTGAGTACTGAGCACCGAGCACCCCGAGTACTGAGCACCCAGCAACCTGAGCACTGAGCACCCAGCACCCCCAGCAATGAGCACCCAGCACCCTGAGTACTGAGCACCCAGCACCCCGAGTACTGAGCACCCAGCAACCTGAGAACCGAGCAGCCAGCACCCCCAGCAATGAGCACCCAGCACCCTGAGTACTGAGCACCCAGCACCCCCAGCAATGAGCACCCAGCACCCTGAGTACTGAGCACCCAGCACCCCGAGTACTGAGCACCCAACAACCTGAGAACCGAGCAGCCAGCACCCCGAGCGCTGAGCACCCAGCACCCTGAGCACTGAGCACCCAGCACCCTGAGTAGTGAGCACTGAGCACCCCGAGTACTGAGCACCCAGCATCCCGAGCACTGAGCACCCAGCACCCTGAGTACTGAGCACCCAGCACCCTGAGTACTGAGCACCCAGCACCCTGAGCACTGAGCACCCAGCACCCTGAGTACTAAGCACCCAACACCCCAACCACTGAGCACCCTGAGAACTGAGCACCCAGCACCCCAAGCACTGAGCACCCCGAGCACTGAGCAGCCAGTACCCTGAGTACTGAGCACCGAGCACCCTGAGTACTGAGCAGCCAGCACCCTGAGAACTGAGCACCCAGCATACTGAGCACCGAGCACCCAGCACCCTGAGTACTGAGTACACAGCACCTTGAGCACTGAGCACCCAGCACCCTGAGTACTGAGCACCAAGCACCCTGATTACTGAGCACCCAGCACCCCGAGCACTGAGCACCCAGCACCCTGAGCACTGAGCACCCAGCATACTGAGTACTGAGCACCCAGCACCCTGAGCACTGAGCACCCAGCACCCTGAGCACTGAGCACCCAGCACCCTGAGTACTGAGCATCCAGCACCCCGAGCACTGAGTACCCAGCACCCTGAGTACTGAGCACTGAGCACCCAGCACCCCGAGCACTGAGCACCCAGCACCGTGTGTACTGAGCACTGAGTACCCAGCACCCCGAGCACTGAGCACCCAGCACCCTGAGTACTGAGCACGCTGAGTACTGAGCACCCAGCACCCTGAGCACTGAACACCCAGCACCCCGAACACTGAGCACCCAGCACCCAGAGCACTGAGCACTGAGCACCCTGAGTACTGAGCACTGAGCACCCTGAGAACTGAGCACCGAGCACCCTGAGTACTGAGCACTGAGCACCCAACACCCCAAGCACTGAGCTACCTGAGCACTGAGCACCCAGCACGCCAAGCACTGAGCACCCTGAGAACTGAGCACCCAGCACCCTGAGTAATGAGCACCCAGCACCCTGAGTACTGAGCACCCAGCTCCCTGAGTACTGAGCACCCAGCACCCCGAGCACTGAGCACCCAGCACCCTGAGTACTGAGCACTGAGCACACAGCACCCCGAGCACTGAGCACCCAGCACCCTGTGTACTGAGCACTGAGTACCCAGTACCCCGAGCACTGCGACCCAGCACCCTGAGCACTGAGCACCCAGCACCCCGAGTACTGAGCACCCAGCACCCCGAGCATGGGGCACCCAGCACCCTGAGCACTGAGCACCCAGCACCCCGAGCAATGAGCACCCAGCACCCTGAGTACTGAGCACCGAGCACCCCGAGTACTGAGCACCCAGCAACCTGAGCACTGAGCACCCAGCATCCCCAGCAATGAGCACCCAGCACCCTGAGTACTGAGCACCCAGTACCCCGAGTACTGAGCACCCAGCAGCCTGAGAACCGAGCAGCCAGCACCCCCAGCAATGAGCACCCAGCACCCTGAGTACTGAGCACCCAGCACCCCCAGCAATGAGCACCCAGCACCCTGAGTACTGAGCACCCAGCACCCCGAGTACTGAGCACCCAGCAACCTGAGAACCGAGCAGCCAGCACCCCGAGCGCTGAGCACCCAGCACCCTGAGCACTGAGCACCCAGCACCCTGAGTACTGAGCACTGAGCACCCCGAGTACTGAGCATCCAGCACCCCGAGCACTGAGCACCCAGCACCCTGAGTACTCAGCACCCAGCACCCTGAGTACTGAGCACCCAGCACCCTGAGCACTGAGCACCCAGCACCCTGAGTACTAAGCACCCAACACCCCAAGCACTGAGCACCCTGAGTACTGAGCACCCAGCACCCCAAGCACTGAGCACCCCGAGCACTGAGCAGCCAGTACCCTGAGTACTGAGCACCGAGCACCCTGAGTACTGAGCAGCCAGCACCCTGAGAACTGAGCACCCAGCATACTGAGCACCGAGCACCCAGCACCCTGAGTACTGAGCACACAGCACCCTGAGCACTGAGCACCCAGCACCCTGAGTACTGAGCACCGAGCACCCTGAGTACTGAGCACCCAGCACCCCGAGCACTGAGCACCCAGCACCCTGAGCACTGAGCACCCAGCATACTGAGTACTGAGCACCCAGCACCCTGAGCACTGAGCACCCAGCACCCTGAGCACTGAGCACCCAGCACCCTGAGTACTGAGCATCCAGCACCCCGAGCACTGAGCACCCAGCACCCTGAGTACTGAGCACTGAGCACCCAGCACCCCGAGCACTGAGCACCCAGCACCCTGTGTACTGAGCACTGAGTACCCAGCACCCCGAGCACTGAGCACCCAGCACCCTGAGCACTGAGCACCCTGAGTACTGAGCACCCAGCACCCTGAGCACTGAGCACCCTGCACCCCGAGCACTGAGCACCCAGCACACAGAGCACTGAGCACTGAGCACCCTGAGTACTGAGCACTGAGCACCCTGAGCACTGAGCACCGAGCACCCTGAGTACTGAGCACTGAGCACCCAACACCCCAAGCACTGAGCACCCTGAGCACTGAGCACCCAGCACCCCAAGCACTGAGCACCCTGAGTACTGAGCACCCAGCACCCTGAGTAATGAGCACCCAGCACCCCGAGCTCTGAGCACCCAGCACCCTGAGTACTAAGCACCGAGCAACCTGAGTACTGAGCAGCCAGCACCCTGAGTACTGAGCACCCAGCGTACTGAGCACCGAGCACCCAGCACCCTGAGTACTGAGCACCCAGCACCCTGAGCACTGAGCACCCAGCACCCTGAGTACTGAGCACCGAGCACCCCGAGCACTGAGCACCCAGCACCCTGTGTACTGAGAACTGAGTACCCAGCACCCTGAGCACTGAGCACCCAGCACCCTGAGCACTGAGCACCCTGAGTACTGAGCACCCAGCACCCTGAGCACTGAGCACCCAGCACCCCGAGCACTGAGCACCCAGCACCCAGAGCACTGAGCACTGAGCACCCTGAGTACTGAGCACTGAGCACCCTGAGCACTGAGCACCGAGCACCCTGAGTACTGAGCACTGAGCACCCAACACCCCAAGCACTGAGCACCCTGAGCACTGAGCACCCAGCACCCTGAGTACTGAGCACCCAGCACCCCGAGCACTGAGCACCCAGCACCCTGTGTACTGAGAACTGAGTACCCAGCACCCTGAGCACTGAGCACCCAGCACCCTGAGCACTGAGCACCCTGAGTACTGAGCACCCAGCACCCTGAGCACTGAGCACCCAGCACCCCGAGCACTGAGCACCCAGCACCCAGAGCACTGAGCACTGAGCACCCTGAGTACTGAGCACTGAGCACCCAACACCCCAAGCACTGAGCACCCTGAGCACTGAGCACCCAGCACCCCAAGCACTGAGCACCCTGAGTACTGAGCACCCAGCACCCTGAGTAATGAGCACCCAGCACCCTGAGTACTGAGCACCCAGCTCCCTGAGTACTGAGCACCCAGCACCCCGAGCACTGAGCACCCAGCTCTCTGAGTACTGAGCACTGAGCACACAGCACCCCGAGCACTGAGCACCCAGCACCCTGTGTACTGAGCACTGAGTACCCAGTACCCCGAGCACTGCGACCCAGCACCCTGAGCACTGAGCACCCAGCACCCCGAGTACTGAGCACCCAGCACCCCGAGCATGGGGCACCCAGCACCCTGAGCACTGAGCACCCAGCACCCCGAGCAATGAGCACCCAGCACCCTGAGTACTGAGCACCGAGCACCCTGAGTACTGAGCATCCAGCAACCTGAGCACTGAGCACCCAGCACCCCCAGCAATGAGCACGCAGCACCCTGAGTACTGAGCACCCAGCACCCCGAGTACTGAGCACCCAGCAACCTGAGAACCGAGCAGCCAGCACCCCCAGCAATGAGCACCCAGCACCCTGAGTACTGAGCACCCAGCACCCCCAGCAATGAGCACCCAGCACCCTGAGTACTGAGCACCCAGCATCCCGAGTACTGAGCACCCAGCAACCTGAGAACCGAGCAGCCAGCACCCCGAGCGCTGAGCTCGGAGCAGCCTGAGCACTGAGCACCCAGCACCCTGAGTACTGAGCACTGAGCACCCCGAGTACTGAGCACCCAGCACCCCGAGGACTGAGCACCCAGCACCCTGAGTACTGAGCACCCAGCACCCTGAGTACTGAGCACCCAGCACCCTGAGCACTGAGCACCCAGCACCCTGAGTACTAAGCACCCAACACCCCAAGCACTGAGCACCCTGAGTACTGAGCACCCAGCACCCCAAGCACTGAGCACCCAGAGCACTGAACAGCCAGCACCCTGAGTACTGAGCACCGAGCACCCTGAGTACTGAGCAGCCAGCACCCTGAGTACTGAGCACCCAGCATACTGAGCACCGAGAACCCAGCACCCTGAGTACTGAGCACACAGCACCCTGAGCACTGAGCACCCAGCACCCTGAGTACTGAGCACCGAGCACCCTGAGTACTGAGCTCCCAGCACCCCGAGCACTGAGCACCCAGCACCCTGAGCACTGAGAACCCAGCATACTGCGTATTGAGCACCCAGCACCCTGAGTACTGAGCACCCAGCACCCTGAGCACTGAGCACCCAGCACCCTGAGCACTGAGCACCCAGCACCCTGAGTACTGAGCATCCAGAACCCCGAGCACTGAGCACCCAGCACCCTGAGTACTGAGCACTGAGCACCCAGCACCCCGAGCACTGAGCACCCAGCACCCTGTGTACTGAGCACTGAGTACCCAGCACCCCGAGCACTGAGCACCCAGCACCCTGAGCACTGAGCACCCTGAGTACTGAGCACCCAGCACCCTGAGCACTGAGCACCCAGCACCCCGAGCACTGAGCACCCAGCACCAAGAGCACTGAGCACTTAGCACCCTGAGTACTGAGCACTGAGCACCCTGAGCACTGAGCACCGAGCACCCTGAGTACTGAGCACTGAGCACCCAACACCCCAAGCAATGAGCACCCTGAGCACTGAGCACCCAGCACCCCAAGCACTGAGCACCCTGAGTACTGAGCACCCAGCACCCTGAGTAATGAGCACACAGCTCCCTGAGTACTGAGCACCCAGCTCCCTGAGTACTGAGCACCCAGCACCCCGAGCACTGAGCACCCAGCACCCTGAGTACTGAGCACTGAGCACACAGCACCCCGAGCACTGAGCACCCAGCACCCTGTGTACTGAGCACTGAGTACCCAGTACCCCGAGCACTGCGACCCAGCACCCTGAGCACTGAGCACCCAGCACCCCGAGTACTGAGCACCCAGCACCCCGAGCATGGGGCACCCAGCACCCTGAGCACTGAGCACCCAGCACCCCGAGCAATGAGCACCCAGCACCCTGAGTACTGAGCACCCAGCACCCCGAGTACTGAGCACCCAGCAACCTGAGAACCGAGCAGTCAGCACCCCCAGCAATGAGCACCCAGCACCCTGAGTACTGAGCACCCAGCACCCCCAGCAATGAGCACCCAGCACCCTGAGTACTGAGCACCCAGCATCCCGAGTACTAAGCACGCAGCAACCTGAGAACCGAGCAGCCAGCACCCCGAGCGCTGAGCACCCAGCACCCTGAGCACTAAGCACCCAGCACCCTGAGTACTGAGCACTGAGCACCCCGAGTACTGAGCACCCAGCACCCCGAGCACTGAGCACCCAGCACCCTGAGTACTGAGCACCCAGCACCCTGAGTACTGAGCACCCAGCACCCTGAGCACTGAGCACCCAGCACCCTGAGTACTGAGCACTGAGCACCCAGCACCCCGAGCACTGAGCACCCAGCACCCTGTGTACTGAGCACTGAGTACCCAGCACCCCGAGCACTGAGCACCCAGCAACCTGAGCACTGAGCACCCTGAGTACTGAGCACCCAGCACCCTGAGCACTGAGCACCCAGCACCCCGAGCACTGAGCACCCAGCACCCAGAGCACTGAGCACTGAGCACCCTGAGTACTGAGCACTGAGCACCCTGAGCACTGAGCACCGAGCACCCTGAGTACTGAGCACTGAGCACCCAACACCCCAAGCACTGAGCACCCTGAGCACTGAGCACCCAGCACCCCAAGCACTGAGCACCCTGAGTACTGAGCACCCAGCACCCTGAGTAATGAGCACCCAGCACCCTGAGTACTGAGCACCCAGCTCCCTGAGTACTGAGCACCCAGCACCCCGAGCACTGAGCACCCAGCACCCTGAGTACTGAGCACTGAGCACACAGCACCCCGAGCACTGAGCACCCAGCACCCTGTGTACTGAGCACTGAGTACCCAGTACCCCGAGCACTGCGACCCAGCTCCCTGAGCATTGAGCACCCAGCACCCCGAGTACTGAGCACCCAGCACCCCGAGCATGGGGCACCCAGCACCCTGAGCACTGAGCACCCAGCACCCCGAGCAATGAGCACCCAGCCCCCTGAGTACTGAGCACCGAGCACCCCGAGTACTGAGCACCCAGCAACCTGAGCACTGAGCACCCAGCACCCCCAGCAATGAGCACCCAGCACCCTGAGTACTGAGCACCCAGCACCCCGAGTACTGAGCACCCAGCAACCTGAGAACCGAGCAGCCAGCACCCACAGCAATGAGCACCCAGCACCCTGAGTACTGAGCACCCAGCACCCCCAGCAATGAGCACCCAGCACGCTGAGTACTGAGCACCCAGCACCCCGAGTACTGAGCACCCAACAACCTGAGAACCGAGCAGCCAGCACCCTGAGCAATGAGCACCCAGCACCCTGAGTACTAAGCACCCAACACCCCAAGCACTGAGCACCCTGAGAACTGAGCACCCAGCACCCCAAGCACTGAGCACCCCGAGCACTGAGCAGCCAGTACCCTGAGTACTGAGCACCGAGCACCCTGAGTACTGAGCAGCCAGCACCCTGAGAACTGAGCACCCAGCATACTGAGCACCGAGCACCCAGCACCCTGAGTACTGAGTACACAGCACCTTGAGCACTGAGCACCCAGCACCCTGAGTACTGAGCACCAAGCACCCTGATTACTGAGCACCCAGCACCCCGAGCACTGAGCACCCAGCACCCTGAGCACTGAGCACCCAGCATACTGAGTACTGAGCACCCAGCACCCTGAGCACTGAGCACCCAGCACCCTGAGCACTGAGCACCCAGCACCCTGAGTACTGAGCATCCAGCACCCCGAGCACTGAGTACCCAGCACCCTGAGTACTGAGCACTGAGCACCCAGCACCCCGAGCACTGAGCACCCAGCACCGTGTGTACTGAGCACTGAGTACCCAGCACCCCGAGCACTGAGCACCCAGCACCCTGAGTACTGAGCACCCTGAGTACTGAGCACCCAGCACCCTGAGCACTGAACACCCAGCACCCCGAACACTGAGCACCAAGCACCCAGAGCACTGAGCACTGAGCACCCTGAGTACTGAGCACTGAGCACCCTGAGAACTGAGCACCGAGCACCCTGAGTACTGAGCACTGAGCACCCAACACCCCAAGCACTGAGCTACCTGAGCACTGAGCACCCAGCACCCCAAGCACTGAGCACCCTGAGAACTGAGCACCCAGCACCCTGAGTAATGAGCACCCAGCACCCTGAGTACTGAGCACCCAGCTCCCTGAGTACTGAGCACCCAGCACCCCGAGCACTGAGCACCCAGCACCCTGAGTACTGAGCACCCAGCACCCCAAGCACTGAGCACCCTGAGTACTGAGCACCCAGCACCCCCAGCAATGAGCACCCAGCACCCTGAGTACTGAGCACCCAGCACCCCGAGTACTGAGCACCCAGCAACCTGAGAACCGAGCAGCCAGCACCCCGAGAGCTGAGCACCCAGCACCCTGAGCACTGAGCACTGAGCACCCCGAGTACTGAGCATCCAGCACCCCGAGCACTGAGCACCCAGCACCCTGAGTACTGAGCACCCAGCACCCTGAGTACTGAGCACCCAGCACCCTGAGCACTGAGCACCCAGCACCCTGAGTACTAAGCACCCAACACCCCAAGCACTGAGCACCCTGAGTACTGAGCACCCAGCACCCCAAGCACTGAGCACCCCGAGCACTGAGCAGCCAGTACCCTGAGTACTGAGCACCGAGCACCCTGAGTACTGAGCAGCCAGCACCCTGAGAACTGAGCACCCAGCATACTGAGCACCGAGCACCCAGCACCCTGAGTACTGAGCACACAGCACCCTGAGCACTGAGCACCCAGCACCCTGAGTACTGAGCACCGAGCACCCTGAGTACTGAGCACCCAGCACCCCGAGCACTGAGCACCCAGCACCCTGAGCACTGAGCACCCAGCATACTGAGTACTGAGCACCCAGCACCCTGAGCACTGAGCACCCAGCACCCTGAGCACTGAGCACCCAGCACCCTGAGTACTGAGCATCCAGCACCCCGAGCACTGAGCACCCAGCACCCTGAGTACTGAGCACTGAGCACCCAGCACCCCGAGCACTGAGCACCCAGCACCCTGTGTACTGAGCACTGAGTACCCAGCACCCCGAGCACTGAGCACCCAGCACCCTGAGCACTGAGCACCCTGAGTACTGAGCACCCAGCACCCTGAGCACTGAGCACCCAGCACCCCGAGCACTGAGCACCCAGCACACAGAGCACTGAGCACTGAGCACCCTGAGTACTGAGCACTGAGCACCCTGAGCACTGAGCACCGAGCACCCTGAGTACTGAGCACTGAGCACCCAACACCCCAAGCACTGAGCACCCTGAGCACTGAGCACCCAGCACCCCAAGCACTGAGCACCCTGAGTACTGAGCACCCAGCACCCTGAGTAATGAGCACCCAGCACCCCGAGCTCTGAGCACCCAGCACCCTGAGTACTAAGCACCGAGCAACCTGAGTACTGAGCAGCCAGCACCCTGAGTACTGAGCACCCAGCGTACTGAGCACCGAGCACCCAGCACCCTGAGTACTGAGCACCCAGCACCCTGAGCACTGAGCACCCAGCACCCTGAGTACTGAGCACCGAGCACCCCCAGCACTGAGCACCCAGCACCCCGAGCACTGAGCACTCAGCACCCCGAGCACTGAGCACCCAGCACCCCGAGCACTGAGCACCCAGCACCCCGAGCACTGAGCACCCAGCACCCCGAGCACTGCGCACACAGCACCCCGAGCACCGAGCACCCTGAGTACTAAGCACCGAGCACCCTGAGCACTGAGCACCCAGCACCCTAAGCACTGAGCACCCAGCACCCTGAGTACTGAGCACCCAGCACCCCGAGCACTGAGCACACAGCACCCTGAGCACTGAGCACCCAGCTCCCCGAGCAGTGAGCACCCAGCACCCTGAGCCCTGAGCAACCTGAGTCCTGAGCACTGAGCACCCTGAGTACTGAGCACTGAGCACCCTGAGTACTGAGCACCCAGCACCCTGAGCAATGAGCACCCAGATTACTGAGCACCCAGCACCCTGAGCCCTGAGCACTGAGCACAGAGCACCTAGAGCACTGAGCACCCAGCACCCGGAGTACTGAGCACCCAGCACCCTGAGTACTAAGCACCAAGCACCCTGAGTACTGAGCACCCAATACCCTGAGCACTGAACACACAGCACCCTGAGTACTGAGCACCCCGAGCACTGAGCACCCAGCATACTGAGCACCCAGCACCCTGAGTACTGAGCACCCAGCACCCAGAGCACTGAGCACTGAGCACCCTGAGTACTGAGCACTGAGGACCCTGAGCACTGAGCACCATGCACCCTGAGTACTGAGCACCCAGCACCCTGAGCACTGAGGACCGAGCACCCTGAGTACTAAGCACCCAGCACCCTGAGTACTGAGAAAACAGCACCCTGAGCACTGAGCACCCAGAACGCTGAGTACTGAGCACTGAGCACCCTGAGTACTGAGCACCGAGCACCCTGAGCACTGAGCACCCATCACGCTGAGAACTGAGCACTGAGCACCCTGAGCGCTGAGCACCCAGCACCCTGAGTACTGAGCACCGAGCACCCTGAGTACTGAGCACCCAGCACTCTGAGCACTGAGCACCCAGCACCCTGAGCACTGAGACACCCAGCACCCCGAGCACTGAGCACCCAGCACCCCGAGTACTGAGCACCCAGCAACCTGAGAACCTAGCAGCCAGCACCCCGAGCGCTGAGCACCCAGCACCCTGAGCACTGAGCACCCAGCACCCTGAGTACTGAGCACTGAGCACCCCGAGTACTGAGCACCCAGCACCCCGAGCACTGAGCACCCAGCACCCTGAGTACTGAGCACCCAGCACCCTGAGTACTGAGCACCCAGCACCCTGAGCACTGAGCACCCAGCACCCTGAGTACTAAGCACCCAACACCCCTAGCACTGAGCACCCTGAGTACTGAGCACCCAGCACCCCAAGCACTGAGCACCCCGAGCACTGAGCAGCCAGCACCCTGAGTACTGAGCACCGAGCACCCTGAGTACTGAGCTGCCAGCACCCTGAGTACTGAGCACCCAGCATACTGAGCACCGAGCACCCAGCACCCTGAGTACTGAGCACCCAGCACCCTGAGCACTGAGCACCCAGCACCCTGAGTACTGAGCACCGAGCACCCTGAGTACTGAGCACCCAGCACCCCGAGCACTGAGCACCCAGCACCCTGACCACTGAGCACCCAGCATACTGCGTACTGAGCACCCAGCACCCTGAGTACTGAGCACCCAGCACCCTGAGCACTGAGCACCCAGCACCCTGAGTACTGAGCATGCAGCACCCCGAGCACTGAGCACCCAGCACCCTGAGTACTGAGCACTGAGCACCCAGCACCCCGAGCACTGAGCACCCAGCACCCTGTGTACTGAGCACTGAGTACCCAGCACCCCGAGCACTGAGCACCCAGCACCCTGAGCACTGAGCACCCTGAGTACTGAGCACCCAGCACCCTGAGAACTGAGCACCCAGCACCCCGAGCACTGAGCACCCAGCACCCAGAGCACTGAGCACTGAGCACCCTGAGTACTGAGCACTGAGCACCCTGAGCACTGAGCACCGAGCACCCTGAGTACTGAGCACTGAGCACCCAACACCCCAAGCACTGAGCACCCTGAGCACTGAGCACCCAGCACCCCAAGCACTGAGCACCCTGAGTACTGAGCACCCAGCACCCTGAGTAATGAGCACCCAGCACCCTGAGTACTGAGCACCCAGCTCCCTGAGTACTGAGCACCCTGCACCCCGAGCACTGAGCACCCAGCACCCTGAGTACTGAGCACTGAGCACACAGCACCCCGAGCACTGAGCACCCAGCACCCTGTGTACTGAGCACTGAGTACCCAGTACCCCGAGCACTGCGACCCAGCACCCTGAGCACGGAGCACCCAGCACCTTGAGTACTGAGCACCCAGCACCCCGAGCATGGGGCACCCAGCACCCTGAGCACTGAGCACCCAGCACCCCGAGCAATGAGCACCCAGCACCCTGAGTACTGAGCACCGAGCACCCCGTGTACTGAGCACCCAGCAACCTGAGCACTGAGCATCCATCACCCCCAGCAATGAGCACCCAGCACCCTGAGTACTGAGCACCCAGCACCCCGAGTACTGAGCACCCAGCAACCTGAGAACCGAGCAGCCAGCACCCCCAGCAATGAGCACCCAGCACCCTGAGTACTGAGCACCCAGCACCCCCAGCAATGAGCACCCAGCACCCTGAGTACTGAGCACCCAGCACCCCGAGTACTGAGCACCCAGCAACCTGAGAACCGAGCAGCCAGCACCCCGAGCGCTGAGCACCCAGCACCCTGAGCACTGAGCACCCAGCACCCTGAGTACTGAGCACTGAGCACCCCGAGTACTGAGCACCCAGCACCCCGAGCACTGAGCACCCAGCACCCTGAGTACTGAGCACCCAGCACCCTGAGCACTGAGCACCCAGCACCATGAGTACTAAGCACCCAACACCCCAAGCACTGAGCACCCTGAGTACTGAGCACCCAGCACCCCAAGCACTGAGCACCCCGAGCACTGAGCAGCCAGCACCCTGAGTACTGAGCACCGAGCACCCTGAGTACTGAGCTGCCAGCACCCTGAGTACTGAGCACCCAGCATACTCTGCACCGAGCACCCAGCACCCTGAGTACTGAGCACACAGCACCCTGAGCACTGAGCACCCAGCACCCTGAGTACTGAGCACCGAGCACCCTGAGTACTGAGCACCCAGCACCCCGAGCACTGAGCACCCAGCACCCTGACCACTGAGCACCCAGCATACTGCGTACTGAGCACCCAGCACCCTGAGTACTGAGCACCCAGCACCCTGAGCACTGAGCACCCAGCACCCTGAGTACTGAGCATCCAGCACCCCGAGCACTGAGCACCCAGCACCCTGAGTACTGAGCACTGAGCACCCAGCACCCCGAGCACTGAGCACCCAGCACCCTGTGTACTGAGCACTGAGTACCCAGCACCCCGAGCACTGAGCACCCAGCACCCTGAGCACTGAGCACCCTGAGTACTGAGCACCCAGCACCCTGAGCACTGAGCACCCAGCACCCCGAGCACTGAGCACCCAGCACCCAGAGCACTGAGCACTGAGCACCCTGAGTACTGAGCACTGAGCACCCTGAGCACTGAGCACCGAGCACCCTGAGTACTGAGCACTGAGCACCCAACACCCCAAGCACTGAGCACCCTGAGCACTGAGCACCCAGCACCCCAAGCACTGAGCACCCTGAGTACTGAGCACCCAGCACCCTGAGTAATGAGCACCCAGCACCCTGAGTACTGAGCACCCAGCTCCCTGAGTACTGAGCACCCTGCACCCCGAGCACTGAGCACCCAGCACCCTGAGTACTGAGCACTGAGCACACAGCACCCCGAGCACTGAGCACCCAGCACCCTGTGTACTGAGCACTGAGTACCCAGTACCCCGAGCACTGCGACCCAGCACCCTGAGCACGGAGCACCCAGCACCCCGAGCAATGAGCACCCAGCACCCTGAGTACTGAGCACCGAGCACCCCGTGTACTGAGCACCCAGCAACCTGAGCACTGAGCACCCAGCACCCCCAGCAATGAGCACCCAGCACCCTGAGTACTGAGCACCCAGCACCCCGAGTACTGAGCACCCAGCAACCTGAGAACCGAGCAGCCAGCACCCCGAGTACTGAGCACCCAGCACCCCCAGGAATGAGCACCCAGCACCCTGAGTACTGAGCACCCAGCACCCCGAGTACTGAGCACCCAGCAACCTGAGAACCGAGCAGCCAGCACCCCGAGCGCTGAGCACCCAGCACCCTGAGCACTGAGCACCCAGCACCCTGAGTACTGAGCACTGAGCACCCCGAGTACTGAGCACCCAGCACCCCGAGCACTGAGCACCCAGCACCCTGAGTACTGAGCACCCAGCACCCTGAGCACTGAGCACCCAGCACCCTGAGTACTAAGCACCCAACACCCCAAGCACTGAGCACCCTGAGTACTGAGCACCCAGCACCCCAAGCACTGAGCACCCCGAGCACTGAGCAGCCAGTACCCTGAGTACTGAGCACCGAGCACCCTGAATACTGAGCAGCCAGCACCCTGAGAACTGAGCACCCAGCATACTGAGCACCGAGCACCCAGCACCCTGAGTACTGAGCACACAGCACCCTGAGCACTGAGCACCCAGCACCCTGAGTACTGAGCACCGAGCACCCTGAGTACTGAGCACCCAGCACCCCGAGCACTGAGCACCCAGCACCCTGAGCACTGAGCACCCAGCATACTGAGTACTGAGCACCCAGCACCCTGAGCACTGAGCACCCAGCACCCTCAGCACTGAGCATCCAGCACCCTGAGTACTGAGCATCCAGCACCCCGAGCACTGAGCACCCAGCACCCTGAGTACTGAGCACTGAGCACCCAGCACCCCGAGCACTGAGCACCCAGCACCCTGTGTACTGAGCACTGAGTACCCAGCACCCCGAGCACTGAGCACCCAGCACCCTGAGCACTGAGCACCCTGAGTACTGAGCACCCAGCACCCTGAGCACTGAGCACCCAGCACCACGAGCATTGAGCACCCAGCACCCTGAGCACTGAGCACCCAGCACCCTGAGTACTAAGCACCCAACACCCCAAGCACTGAGCACCCTGAGTACTGAGCACCCAGCACCCCAAGCACTGAGCACCCCGAGCACTGAGCAGCCAGTACCCTGAGTACTGAGCACCGAGCACCCTGAGTACTGAGCAGCCAGCACCCTGAGAACTGAGCACCCAGCATACTGAGCACCGAGCACCCAGCACCCTGAGTACTGAGCACACAGCACCCTGAGCACTGAGCACCCAGCACCCTGAGTACTGAGCACCGAGCACCCTGAGTACTGAGCACCCAGCACCCCGAGCACTGAGCACCCAGCACCCTGAGCACTGAGCACCCAGCATACTGAGTACTGAGCACCCAGCACCCTGAGCACTGAGCACCCAGCACCCTGAGCACTGAGCACCCAGCACCCTGAGTACTGAGCATCCAGCACCCCGAGCACTGAGCACCTAGCACCCTGAGTACTGAGCACTGAGCACCCAGCACCCCGAGCACTGAGCACCCAGCACCCTGTGTACTGAGCACTGAGTACCCAGCACCCCGAGCACTGAGCACCCAGCACCCTGAGCACTGAGCACCCTGAGTACTGAGCACCCAGCACCCTGAGCACTGAGCACCCAGCACCCCGAGCACTGAGCACCCAGCACACAGAGCACTGAGCACTGAGCACCCTGAGTACTGAGCACTGAGCACCCTGAGCACTGAGCACCGAGCACCCTGAGTACTGAGCACTGAGCACCCAACACCCCAAGCACTGAGCACCCTGAGCACTGAGCACCCAGC
Source organism: Microtus oregoni (assembly GCF_018167655.1). Taxonomy (NCBI): domain Eukaryota; kingdom Metazoa; phylum Chordata; class Mammalia; order Rodentia; family Cricetidae; genus Microtus; species Microtus oregoni. Next base: position 7,856,327 of record NW_024543811.1, on the reverse strand, counting down.
ACCCCAAGCACTGAGCACCCTGAGTACTGAGCACCCAGCACCCTGAGTAATGAGCACCCAGCACCCCGAGCTCTGAGCACCCAGCACCCTGAGTACTAAGCACCGAGCAACCTGAGTACTGAGCAGCCAGCACCCTGAGTACTGAGCACCCAGCGTACTGAGCACCGAGCACCCAGCACCCTGAGTACTGAGCACCCAGCACCCTGAGCACTGAGCACCCAGCACCCTGAGTACTGAGCACCGAGCACCCCGAGCACTGAGCACCCAGCACCCCGAGCACTGAGCACTCAGCACCCCGAGCACTGAGCACCCAGCACCCCGAGCACTGAGCACTCAGCACCCCGAGCACTGAGCACCCAGCACCCCGAGCACTGCGCACACAGCACCCCGAGCAACGAGCACCCTGAGTACTAAGCACCGAGCACCCTGAGCACTGAGCACCCAGCACCCTTAGCACTGAGCACCCAGCACCCTGAGTACTGAGCACCCAGCACCCCGAGCACTGAGCACACAGCACCCTGAGCACTGAGCACCCAGCTCCCCGAGCAGTGAGCACCCAGCACCCTGAGCCCTGAGCAACCTGAGTCCTGAGCACTGAGCACCCTGAGTACTGAGCACTGAGCACCCTGAGTACTGAGCACCCAGCACCCTGAGCAATGAGCACCCAGATTACTGAGCACCCAGCACCCTGAGCCCTGAGCACTGAGCACAGAGCACCTAGAGCACTGAGCACCCAGCACCCGGAGTACTGAGCACCCAGCACCCTGAGTACTAAGCACCAAGCACCCTGAGTACTGAGCACCCAATAACCTGAGCACTGAACACACAGCACCCTGAGTACTGAGCACCCCGAGCACTGAGCACCCAGCATACTGAGCACCCAGCACCCTGAGTACTGAGCACCCAGCACCCAGAGCACTGAGCACTGAGCACCCTGAGTACTGAGCACTGAGGACCCTGAGCACTGAGCACCATGCACCCTGAGTACTGAGCACCCAGCACCCTGAGCACTGAGGACCGAGCACCCTGAGTACTAAGCACCCAGCACCCTGAGTACTGAGAAAACAGCACCCTGAGCACTGAGCACCCAGAACGCTGAGTACTGAGCACTGAGCACCCTGAGTACTGAGCACCGAGCACCCTGAGCACTGAGCACCCAGCACGCTGAGAACTGAGCACTGAGCACCCTGAGCGCTGAGCACCCAGCACCCTGAGTACTGAGCACCGAGCACCCTGAGTACTGAGCACCCAGCACTCTGAGCACTGAGCACCCAGCACCCTGAGCACTGAGACACCCAGCACCCCGAGCACTGAGCACTGAGCACCCTGAGTACTGAGAAAACAGCACCCTGAGCACTGAGCACCCAGAACGCTGAGTACTGAGCACTGAGCAACCTGAGTACTGAGCACCGAGCACCCTGAGTACTGAGCACCGAGCACCCTGAGTACTGAGCACCCAGCACTCTGAGTACTGAGCACCCAGCAACCTGAGAACCTAGCAGCTAGCACCCCGAGCGCTGAGCACCCAGCACCCTGAGCACTGAGCACCCAGCACCCTGAGTACTGAGCACTGAGCACCCCGTGTACTGAGCACCCAGCACCCCGAGCACTGAGCACCCAGCACCCTGAGTACTGAGCACCCAGCACCCTGAGTACTGAGCACCCAGCACCCTGAGCACTGAGCACCCAGCACCCTGAGTACTGAGCACCCAACACCCCAAGCACTGAGCACCCTGAGTACTGAGCACCCAGCACCCCAAGCACTGAGCACCCCGAGCACTGAGCAGCCAGCACCCTGAGTACTGAGCACCGAGCACCCTGAGTACTGAGCTGCCAGCACCCTGAGTACTGAGCACCCAGCATACTGAGCACCGAGCACCCAGCACCCTGAGTACTGAGCACCCAGCACCCTGAGCACTGATCACCCAGCACCCTGAGTACTGAGCACCGAGCACCCTGAGTACTGAGCACCCAGCACCCCGAGCACTGATCACCCAGCACCCTGACCACTGAGCACCCAGCATACTGCGTACTGAGCACCCAGCACCCTGAGTACTGAGCACCCAGCACCCTGAGCACTGAGCACCCAGCACCCTGAGTACGGAGCATGCAGCACCCCGAGCACTGAGCACCCAGCACCCTGAGTACTGAGCACTGAGCACCCAGCACCCCGAGCACTGAGCACCCAGCACCCTGTGTACTGAGCACTGAGTACCCAGCACCCCGAGCACTGAGCACCCAGCACCCTGAGCACTGAGCACCCTGAGTACTGAGCACCCAGCACCCTGAGCACTGAGCACCCAGCACCCCGAGCACTGAGCACCCAGCACCCAGAGCACTGAGCACTGAGCACCCTGAGTACTGAGCACTGAGCACCCTGAGCACTGAGCACCGAGCACCCTGAGTACTGAGCACTGAGCACCCAACAACCCAAGCACTGAGCACCCTGAGCACTGAGCACCCAGCACCCCAAGCACTGAGCACCCTGAGTACTGAGCACCCAGCACCCTGAGTAATGAGCACCCAGCACCCCGAGTACTGAGCACCCAGCAACCTGAGAACCGAGCAGCCAGCACCCCCAGCAATGAGCACCCAGCACCCTGAGTACTGAGCACCCAGCACTCCCAGCAATGAGCACCCAGCACCCTGAGTACTGAGCACCCAGCACCCCGAGTACTGAGCACCCAGCAACCTGAGAACCGAGCAGCCGGCACCCCGAGCGCTGAGCACCCAGCACCCTGAGCACTGAGCACCCAGCACGCTGAGTACTGAGCACTGAGCACCCCGAGTACTGAGCACCCAGCACCCCGAGCACTGAGCACCCAGCACCCTGAGTACTGAGCACCCAGCACCCTGAGCACTGAGCACCCAGCACCCTGAGTACTAAGCACCCAACACCCCAAGCACTGAGCACCCTGAGTACTGAGCACCCAGCACCCCAAGCACTGAGCACCCCGAGCACTGAGCAGCCAGCACCCTGAGTACTGAGCACCGAGCACCCTGAGTACTGAGCTGCCAGCACCCTGAGTACTGAGCACCCAGCATACTGAGCTCCGAGCACCCAGCACCCTGAGTACTGAGCACACAGCACCCTGAGCACTGAGCACCCAGCACCCTGAGTACTGAGCACCGAGCACCCTGAGTACTGAGCACCCAGCACCCCGAGCACTGAGCACCCAGCACCCTGACCACTGAGCACCCAGCATACTGCGTACTGAGCACCCAGCACCCTGAGTACTGAGCACCCAGCACCCTGAGCACTGAGCACCCAGCACCCTGAGTACTGAGCATCCAGCACCCCGAGCACTGAGCACCCAGCACCCTGAGTACTGAGCACTGAGCACCCAGCACCCCGAGCACTGAGCACCCAGCACCCTGTGTACTGAGCACTGAGTACCCAGCACCCCGAGCACTAAGCACCCAGCACCCTGAGCACTGAGCACCCTGAGTACTGAGCACCCAGCACCCTGAGCACTGAGCACCCAGCACCCTGAGCACTGAGCACCCAGCACCCAGAGCACTGAGCACTGAGCACCCTGAGTACTGAGCACTGAGCACCCTGAGCACTGAGCACCGAGCACCCTGAGTACTGAGCACTGAGCACCCAACACCCCAAGCACTGAGCACCCTGAGCACTGAGCACCCAGCACCCCAAGCACTGAGCACCCTGAGTACTGAGCACCCAGCACCCTGAGTAATGAGCACCCAGCACCCTGAGTACTGAGCACCCAGCTCCCTGAGTACTGAGCACCCTGCACCCCGAGCACTGAGCACCCAGCACCCTGAGTACTGAGCACTGAGCACACAGCACCCCGAGCACTGAGCACCCAGCACCCTGTGTACTGAGCACTGAGTACCCAGTACCCCGAGCACTGCGACCCAGCACCCTGAGCACGGAGCACCCAGCACCCCGAGTACTGAGCACCCAGCACCCCGAGCATGGGGCACCCAGCACCCTGAGCACTGAGCACCCAGCACCCCTAGCAATGAGCACCCAGCACCCTGAGTACTGAGCACCGAGCACCCCGTGTACTGAGCACCCAGCAACCTGAGCACTGAGCACCCAGCACCCCCAGCAATGAGCACCCAGCACCCTGAGTACTGAGCACCCAGCACCCCGAGTACTGAGCACCCAGCAACCTGAGAACCGAGCAGCCAGCACCCCCAGCAATGAGCACCCAGCACCCTGAGTACTGAGCACCCAGCACCCCCAGCAATGAGCACCCAGCACCCTGAGTACTGAGCACCCAGCACCCCGAGTACTGAGCACCCAGCAACCTGAGAACCGAGCAGCCAGCACCCCGAGCGCTGAGCACCCAGCACCCTGAGCACTGAGCACCCAGCACCCTGAGTACTGAGCACTGAGCACCCCGAGTACTGAGCACCCAGCACCACGAGCACTGAGCACCCAGAACCCTGAGTACTGAGCACCCAGCACCCTGAGCACTGAGCACCCAGCACCCTGAGTACTAAGCACCCAACACCCCAAGCACTGAGCACCCTGAGTACTGAGCACCCAGCACCCCAAGCACTGAGCACCCCGAGCACTGAGCAGCCAGTACCCTGAGTACTGAGCACCGAGCACCCTGAGTACTGAGCTGCCAGCACCCTGAGAACTGAGCACCCAGCATACTGAGCACTGAGCACCCAGCACCCTGAGTACTGAGCACCGAGCACCCTGAGTACTGAGCACCCAGCACCCCGAGCACTGAGCACCCAGCACCCTGAGCACTGAGCACCCAGCATACTGAGTACTGAGCACCCAGCACCCTGAGCACTGAGCACCCAGCACCCTCAGCACTGAGCACCCAGCACCCTGAGTACTGAGCATCCAGCACCCCGAGCACTGAGCACCCAGCACCCTGAGTACTGAGCACTGAGCACCCAGCACCCCGAGCACTGAGCACCCAGCACCCTGTGTACTGAGCACTGAGTACCCAGCACCCCGAGCACTGAGCACCCAGCACCCTGAGCACTGAGCACCCTGAGTACTGAGCACCCAGCACCCTGAGCACTGAGCACCCAGCACCACGAGCACTGAGCACCCAGCACCCAGAGCACTGAGCACTGAGCACCCTGAGTACTGAGCACTGAGCACCCTGAGCACTGAGCACCGAGCACCCTGAGTACTGAGCACTGAGCACCCAACACCCCAAGCACTGAGCACCCTGAGCACTGAGCACCCAGCACCCCAAGCACTGAGCACCCTGAGTACTGAGCACCCAGCACCCTGAGTACTGAGCACCCAGCACCCTGAGTACTGAGCACCCAGCACCCTGAGCACTGAGCACCCAGCACCCTGAGTACTAAGCACCCAACACCCCAAGCACTGAGCAGCCTGAGTACTGAGCACCCAGCACCCCAAGCACTGAGCACCCCGAGCACTGAGCAGCCAGCACCCTGAGTACTGAGCACCGAGCACCCTGAGTACTGAGCTGCCAGCACCCTGAGAACTGAGCACCCAGCATACTGAGCACCGAGCACCCAGCACCCTGAGTACTGAGCACACAGCACCCTGATCACTGAGCACCCAGCACCCTGAGTACTGAGCACCGAGCATCCTGAGTACTGAGCACCCAGCACCCCGAGCACTGAGCACCCAGCACCCTGAGCACTGAGCACCCAGCATACTGCGTACTGGGCACCCAGCACCCTGAGTACTGAGCACCCAGCACCCTGAGCACTGAGTACCCAGCACCCCGAGCACTGAGCACCCAGCACCCTGAGCACTGAGCACCCTGAGTACTGAGCACCCAGCACCCTGAGCACTGAGCACCCAGCACCCCGAGCACTGAGCACCCAGCACCCAGAGCACTGAGCACTGAGCACCCTGAGTACTGAGCACTGAGCACCCTGAGCACTGAGCACCGAGCACCCTGAGTACTGAGCACTGAGCACCCAACACCCCAAGCACTGAGCACCCTGAGCACTGAGCACCCAGCACCCCAAGCACTGAGCACCCTGAGTACTGAGCACCCAGCACCCTGAGTAATGAGCACCCAGCACACTGAGTACTGAGCACCCAGCTCCCTGAGTACTGAGCACCCTGCACCCCGAGCACTGAGCACCCAGCACCCTGAGTACTGAGCACTGAGCACACAGCACCCCGAGCACTGAGCACCCAGCACCCTGTGTACTGAGCACTGAGTACCCAGTACCCCGAGCACTGCGACCCAGCACCCTGAGCACGGAGCACCCAGCACCTTGAGTACTGAGCACCCAGCACCCCGAGCATGGGGCACCCAGCACCCTGAGCACTGAGCACCCAGCACCCCGAGCAATGAGCACCCAGCACCCTGAGTACTGAGCACTGAGCACCCCGTGTACTGAGCACCCAGCAACCTGAGCACTGAGCACCCAGCACCCCCAGCAATGAGCACCCAGCACCCTGAGTACTGAGCACCCAGCACCCCGAGTACTGAGCACCCAGCAACCTGAGAACCGAGCAGCCAGCACCCCCAGCAATGAGCACCCAGCACCCTGAGTACTGAGCACCCAGCACCCCCAGCCATGAGCACCCAGCACCCTGAGTACTGAGCACCCAGCACCCCGAGTACTGAGCACCCAGCAACCTGAGAACCGAGCAGCCAGCACCCCGAGCGCTGAGCACCCAGCACCCCAAGCACTGAGCACCCTGAGTACTGAGCACCCAGCACCCTGAGTACTGAGCACCCAGCACCCTGAGTACTGAGCACCCAGCACCCTGAGCACTGAGCACCCAGCACCCTGAGTACTAAGCACCCAACACCCCAAGCACTGAGCACCCTGAGTACTGAGCACCCAGCACCCCAAGCACTGAGCACCCCGAGCACTGAGCAGCCAGCACCCTGAGTACTGAGCACCGAGCACCCTGAGTACTGAGCTGCCAGCACCCTGAGAACTGAGCACCCAGCATACTGAGCACCGAGCACCCAGCACCCTGAGTACTGAGCACACAGCACCCTGAGCACTGAGCACCCAGCACCCTGAGTACTGAGCACCGAGCACCCTGAGTACTGAGCACCCAGCACCCCGAGCACTGAGCACCCAGCACCCTGAGCACTGAGCACCCAGCATACTGCGTACTGGGCACCCAGCACCCTGAGTACTGAGCACCCAGCACCCTGAGCACTGAGCACCCAGCACCCTGAGTACTGAGCATCCAGCACCCCGAGCACTGAGCACCCAGCACCCTGAGTACTGAGCACTGAGCACCCAGCACCCCGAGCACTGAGCACCCAGCACCCTGTGTACTGAGCACTGTGTACCCAGCACCCCGAGCACTGAGCACCCAGCACCCTGAGCACTGAGCACCCTGAGTACTGAGCACCCAGCACCCTGAGCACTGAGCACCCAGCACCCCGAGCACTGAGCACCCAGCACCCAGAGCACTGAGCACTGAGCACCCTGAGTACTGAGCACTGAGGACCCTGAGCACTGAGCACCATGCACCCTGAGTACTGAGCACCCAGCACCCTGAGCACTGAGGACCGAGCACCCTGAGTACTAAGCACCCAGCACCCTGAGTACTGAGAAAACAGCACCCTGAGCACTGAGCACCCAGAACGCTGAGTACTGAGCACTGAGCACCCTGAGTACTGAGCACCGAGCACCCTGAGCACTGAGCACCCAGCACGCTGAGAACTGAGCACTGAGCACCCTGAGCGCTGAGCACCCAGCACCCTGAGTACTGAGCACCGAGCACCCTGAGTACTGAGCACCCAGCACTCTGAGCACTGAGCACCCAGCACCCTGAGCACTGAGACACCCAGCACCCCGAGCACTGAGCACCCAGCACCCCGAGTACTGATCACCCAGCAACCTGAGAACCGAGCAGCCAGCACCCCGAGCGCTGAGCACCCAGCACCCTGAGCACTGAGCACCCAGCACCCTGAGTACTGAGCACTGAGCACCCCGAGTACTGAGCACCCAGCACCCCGAGCACTGAGCACCCAGCACCCTGAGTACTGAGCACCCAGCACCCTGAGTACTGAGCACCCAGCACCCTGAGCACTGAGCACCCAGCACACTGAGTACTAAGCACCCAACACCCCAAGCACTGAGCACCCTGAGTACTGAGCACCCAGCACCCCAAGCACTGAGCACCCCGAGCACTCAGCAGCCAGCACCCTGAGTACTGAGCACCGAGCACCCTGAGTACTGAGCTGCCAGCACCCTGAGTACTGAGCACCCAGCATACTGAGCACTGAGCACCCAGCACCCTGAGTACTGAGCACACAGCACCCTGAGCACTGAGCACCCAGCACCCTGAGTACTGAGCACCGAGCACCCTGAGTACTGAGCACCCATCACCCCGAGCACTGAGCACCCAGCACCCTGACCACTGAGCACCCAGCATACTGCGTACTGAGCACCCAGCACCCTGAGTACTGAGCACCCAGCACCCTGAGCACTGAGCACCCAGCACCCTGAGTACTGAGCATCCAGCACCCCGAGCACTGAGCACCCAGCACCCTGAGTACTGAGCACTGAGCACCCAGCACCCCGAGCACTGAGCACCCATCACCCTGTGTACTGAGCACTGAGTACCCAGCACCCCGAGCACTGAGCACCCAGCACCCTGAGCACTGAGCACTCTGAGTACTGAGCACCCAGCACCCTGAGCACTGAGCACCCAGCACCCCGAGCACTGAGCACCCAGCACCCAGAGCACTGAGCACTGAGCACCCTGAGTACTGAGCACTGAGCACCCTGAGCACTGAGCACCGAGCACCCTGAGTACTGAGCACTGAGCACCCAACACCCCAAGCACTGAGCACCCTGAGCACTGAGCACCCAGCACCCCAAGCACTGAGCACCCTGAGTACTGAGCACCCAGCACCCTGAGTAATGAGCACCCAGCACCCTGAGTACTGAGCAACCAGCTCCCTGAGTACTGAGCACCCTGCACCCCGAGCACTGAGCACCCAGCACCCTGAGTACTGAGCACTGAGCACACAGCACCCCGAGCACTGAGCACCCAGCACCCTGTGTACTGAGCACTGAGTACCCAGTACCCCGAGCACTGCGACCCAGCACCCTGAGCACGGAGCACCCAGCACCTTGAGTACTGAGCACCCAGCACCCCGAGCATGGGGCACCCAGCACCCTGAGCACTGAGCACCCAGCACCCCGAGCAATGAGCACCCAGCACCCTGAGTACTGAGCACCGAGCACCCCGTGTACTGAGCACCCAGCAACCTGAGCACTGAGCACCCAGCACCCCCAGCAATGAGCACCCAGCACCCTGAGTACTGAGCACCCAGCACCCCGAGTACTGAGCACCCAGCAACCTGAGAACCGAGCAGCCAGCACCCCCAGCAATGAGCACCCAGCACCCTGAGTACTGAGCACCCAGCACCCCCAGCAATGAGCACCCAGCACCCTGAGTACTGAGCACCCAGCACCCCGAGTACTGAGCACCCAGCAACCTGAGAACCGAGCAGCCAGCACCCCGAGCGCTGAGCACCCAGCACCCTGAGCACTGAGCACCCAGCACCCTGAGTACTGAGCACTGAGCACCCCGAGTACTGAGCACCCAGCACCCCGAGCACTGAGCACCCAGAACCCTGAGTACTGAGCACCCAGCACCCTGAGCACTGAGCACCCAGCACCCTGAGTACTAAGCACCCAACACCCCAAGCACTGAGCACCCTGAGTACTGAGCACCCAGCACCCCAAGCACTGAGCACCCCGAGCACTGAGCAGCCAGTACCCTGAGTACTGAGCACCGAGCACCCTGAGTACTGAGCAGCCAGCACCCTGAGAACTGAGCACCCAGCATACTGAGCACCGAGCACCCAGCACCCTGAGTACTGAGCACACAGCACCCTGAGCACTGAGCACCCAGCACCCTGAGTACTGAGCACCGAGCACCCTGAGTACTGAGCACCCAGCACACCGAGCACTGAGCACCCAGCACCCTGAGCACTGAGCACCCAGCATACTGACTACTGAGCACCCAGCACCCTGAGCACTGAGCACCCAGCACCCTCAGCACTGAGCACCCAGCACCCTGAGTACTGAGCATCCAGCACCCCGAGCACTGAGCACCCAGCACCCTGAGTACTGAGCACTGAGCACCCAGCACCCCGAGCACTGAGCACCCAGCACCCTGTGTACTGAGCACTGAGTACCCAGCACCCCGAGCACTGAGCACCCAGCACCCTGAGCACTGAGCACCCTGAGTACTGAGCACCCAGCACCCTGAGCACTGAGCACCCAGCACCACGAGCACTGAGCACCCAGCACCCAGAGCACTGAGCACTGAGCACCCTGAGTACTGAGCACTGAGCACCCTGAGCACTGAGCACCGAGCACCCTGAGTACTGAGCACTGAGCACCCAACACCCCAAGCACTGAGCACCCTGAGCACTGAGCACCCAGCACCCCAAGCACTGAGCACCCTGAGTACTGAGCACCCAGCACCCTGAGTACTGAGCACCCAGCACCCTGAGTACTGAGCACCCAGCACCCTGAGCACTGAGCACCCAGCACCCTGAGTACTAAGCACCCAACACCCCAAGCACTGAGCACCCTGAGTACTGAGCACCCAGCACCCCAAGCACTGAGCACCCCGAGCACTGAGCAGCCAGCACCCTGAGTACTGAGCACCGAGCACCCTGAGTACTGAGCTGACAGCACCCTGAGAACTGAGCACCCAGCATACTGAGCACCGAGCACCCAGCACCCTGAGTACTGAGCACACAGCACCCTGAGCACTGAGCACCCAGCACCCTGAGTACTGAGCACCGAGCACCCTGAGTACTGAGCACCCAGCACCCCGAGCACTGAGCACCCAGCACCCTGAGCACTGAGCACCCAGCATACTGCGTACTGGGCACCCAGCACCCTGAGTACTGAGCACCCAGCACCCTGAGCACTGAGCACCCAGCACCCTGAGTACTGAGCATCCAGCACCCCGAGCACTGAGCACCCAGCACCCTGAGTACTGAGCACTGAGCACCCAGCACCCCGAGCACTGAGCACCCAGCACCCTGTGTACTGAGCACTGAGTACCCAGCACCCCGAGCACTGAGCACCCAGCACCCTGAGCACTGAGCACCCTGAGTACTGAGCACCCAGCACCCTGAGCACTGAGCACCGAGCACCCCGAGCACTGAGCACCCAGCACCCAGAGCACTGAGCACTGAGCACCCTGAGTACTGAGCACTGAGGACCCTGAGCACTGAGCACCATGCACCCTGAGTACTGAGCACCCAGCACCCTGAGCACTGAGGACCGAGCACCCTGAGTACTAAGCACCCAGCACCCTGAGTACTGAGAAAACAGCACCCTGAGCACTGAGCACCCAGAACGCTGAGTACTGAGCACTGAGCACCCTGAGTACTGAGCACCGAGCACCCTGAGCACTGAGCACCCAGCACGCTGAGAACTGAGCACTGAGCACCCTGAGCGCTGAGCACCCAGCACCCTGAGTACTGAGCACCGAGCACCCTGAGTACTGAGCACCCAGCACTCTGAGCACTGAGCACCCAGCACCCTGAGCACTGAGACACCCAGCACCCCGAGCACTGAGCACCCAGCACCCCGAGTACTGAGCACCCAGCAACCTGAGAACCGAGCAGCCAGCACCCCGAGCGCTGAGCACCCAGCACCCTGAGCACTGAGCACCCAGCACCCTGAGTACTGAGCACTGAGCACCCCGAGTACTGAGCACCCAGCACCCCGAGCACTGAGCACCCAGCACCCTGAGTACTGAGCACCCAGCACCCTGAGTACTGAGCACCCAGCACCCTGAGCACTGAGCACCCAGCACACTGAGTACTAAGCACCCAACACCCCAAGCACTGAGCACCCTGAGTACTGAGCACCCAGCACCCCAAGCACTGAGCACCCCGAGCACTGAGCAGCCAGCACCCTGAGTACTGAGCACCGAGCACCCTGAGTACTGAGCTGCCAGCACCCTGAGTACTGAGCACCCAGCATACTGAGCACTGAGCACCCAGCACCCTGAGTACTGAGCACACAGCACCCTGAGCACTGAGCACCCAGCACCCTGAGTACTGAGCACCGAGCACCCTGAGTACTGAGCACCCATCACCCCGAGCACTGAGCACCCAGCACCCTGAACACTGAGCACCCAGCATACTGCGTACTGAGCACCCAGCACCCTGAGTACTGAGCACCCAGCACCCTGAGCACTGAGCACCCAGCACCCTGAGTACTGAGCATCCAGCACCCCGAGCACTGAGCACCCAGCACCCTGAGTACTGAGCACTGAGCACCCAGCACCCCGAGCACTGAGCACCCAGCACCCTGTGTACTGAGCACTGAGTACCCAGCACCCCGAGCACTGAGCACCCAGCACCCTGAGCACTGAGCACCCTGAGTACTGAGCACCCAGCACCCTGAGCACTGAGCACCCAGCACCCCGAGCACTGAGCACCCAGCACCCAGAGCACTGAGCACTGAGCACCCTGAGTACTGAGCACTGAGCACCCTGAGCACTGAGCACCGAGCACCCTGAGTACTGAGCACTGAGCACCCAACACCCCAAGCACTGAGCACCCTGAGCACTGAGCACCCAGCACCCCAAGCACTGAGCACCCTGAGTACTGAGCACCCAGCACCCTGAGTAATGAGCACCCAGCACCCTGAGTACTGAGCAACCAGCTCCCTGAGTACTGAGCACCCTGCACCCCGAGCACTGAGCACCCAGCACCCTGAGTACTGAGCACTGAGCACACAGCACCCCGAGCACTGAGCACCCAGCACCCTGTGTACTGAGCACTGAGTACCCAGTACCCCGAGCACTGCGACCCAGCACCCTGAGCACGGAGCACCCAGCACCTTGAGTACTGAGCACCCAGCACCCCGAGCATGGGGCACCCAGCACCCTGAGCACTGAGCACCCAGCACCCCGAGCAATGAGCACCCAGCACCCTGAGTACTGAGCACCGAGCACCCCGTGTACTGAGCACCCAGCAACCTGAGCACTGAGCACCCAGCACCCCCAGCAATGAGCACCCAGCACCCTGAGTACTGAGCACCCAGCACCCCGAGTACTGAGCACCCAGCAACCTGAGAACCGAGCAGCCAGCACCCCCAGCAATGAGCACCCAGCACCCTGAGTACTGAGCACCCAGCACCCCCAGCAATGAGCACCCAGCACCCTGAGTACTGAGCACCCAGCACCCCGAGTACTGAGCACCCAGCAACCTGAGAACCGAGCAGCCAGCACCCCGAGCGCTGAGCACCCAGCACCCTGAGCACTGAGCACCCAGCACCCTGAGTACTGAGCACTGAGCACCCCGAGTATTGAGCACCCAGCACCCCGAGCACTGAGCACCCAGAACCCTGAGTACTGAGCACCCAGCACCCTGAGCACTGAGCACCCAGCACCCTGAGTACTAAGCACCCAACACCCCAAGCACTGAGCACCCTGAGTACTGAGCACCCAGCACCCCAAGCACTGAGCACCCCGAGCACTGAGCAGCCAGTACCCTGAGTACTGAGCACCGAGCACCCTGAGTACTGAGCAGCCAGCACCCTGAGAACTGAGCACCCAGCATACTGAGCACCGAGCACCCAGCACCCTGAGTACTGAGCACACAGCACCCTGAGCACTGAGCACCCAGCACCCTGAGTACTGAGCACCGAGCACCCTGAGTACTGAGCACCCAGCACCCCGAGCACTGAGCACCCAGCACCCTGAGGACTGAGCATCCAGCATACTGAGTACTGAGCACCCAGCACCCTGAGCACTGAGCACCCAGCACCCTCAGCACTGAGCACCCAGCACCCTGAGTACTGAGCATCCAGCACCCCGAGCACTGAGCACCCAGCACCCTGAGTACTGAGCACTGAGCACCCAGCACCCCGAGCACTGAGCACCCAGCACCCTGTGTACTGAGCACTGAGTACCCAGCACCCCGAGCACTGAGCACCCAGCACCCTGAGCACTGAGCACCCTGAGTACTGAGCACCCAGCACCCTGAGCACTGAGCACCCAGCACCACGAGCACTGAGCACCCAGCACCCAGAGCACTGAGCACTGAGCACCCTGAGTACTGAGCACTGAGCACCCTGAGCACTGAGCACCGAGCACCCTGAGTACTGAGCACTGAGCACCCAACACCCCAAGCACTGAGCACCCTGAGCACTGAGCACCCAGCACCCCAAGCACTGAGCACCCTGAGTACTGAGCACCCAGCACCCTGAGTACTGAGCACCCAGCACCCTGAGTACTGAGCACCCAGCACCCTGAGCACTGAGCACCCAGCACCCTGAGTACTAAGCACCCAACACCCCAAGCACTGAGCACCCTGAGTACTGAGCACCCAGCACCCCAAGCACTGAGCACCCCGAGCACTGAGCAGCCAGCACCCTGAGTACTGAGCACCGAGCACCCTGAGTACTGAGCTGCCAGCACCCTGAGAACTGAGCACCCAGCATACTGAGCACCGAGCACCCAGCACCCTGAGTACTGAGCACCGAGCACCCTGAGTACTGAGCACCCAGCACCCCGAGCACTGAGCACCCAGCACCCTGAGCACTGAGCACCCAGCATACTGCGTACTGGGCACCCAGCACCCTGAGTACTGAGCACCCAGCACCCTGAGCACTGAGCACCCAGCACCCTGAGTACTGAGCATCCAGCACCCCGAGCACTGAGCACCCAGCACCCTGAGTACTGAGCACTGAGCACCCAGCACCCCGAGCACTGAGCACCCAGCACCCTGTGTACTGAGCACTGAGTACCCAGCACCCCGAGCACTGAGCACCCAGCACCCTGAGCACTGAGCACCCTGAGTACTGAGCACCCAGCACCCTGAGCACTGAGCACCCAGCACCCCGAGCACTGAGCACCCAGCACCCAGAGCACTGAGCACTGAGCACCCTGAGTACTGAGCACTGAGGACCCTGAGCACTGAGCACCATGCACCCTGAGTACTGAGCACCCAGCACCCTGAGCACTGAGGACCGAGCACCCTGAGTACTAAGCACCCAGCACCCTGAGTACTGAGAAAACAGCACCCTGAGCACTGAGCACCCAGAACGCTGAGTACTGAGCACTGAGCACCCTGAGTACTGAGCACCGAGCACCCTGAGCACTGAGCACCCAGCACGCTGAGAACTGAGCACTGAGCACCCTGAGCGCTGAGCACCCAGCACCCTGAGTACTGAGCACCGAGCACCCTGAGTACTGAGCACCCAGCACTCTGAGCACTGAGCACCCAGCACCCTGAGCACTGAGACACCCAGCACCCCGAGCACTGAGCACCCAGCACCCCGAGTACTGAGCACCCAGCAACCTGAGAACCGAGCAGCCAGCACCCCGAGCGCTGAGCACCCAGCACCCTGAGCACTGAGCACCCAGCACCCTGAGTACTGAGCACTGAGCACCCCGAGTACTGAGCACCCAGCACCCCGAGCACTGAGCACCCAGCACCCTGAGTACTGAGCACCCAGCACCCTGAGTACTGAGCACCCAGCACCCTGAGCACTGAGCACCCAGCACACTGAGTACTAAGCACCCAACACCCCAAGCACTGAGCACCCTGAGTACTGAGCACCCAGCACCCCAAGCACTGAGCACCCCGAGCACTGAGCAGCCAGCACCCTGAGTACTGAGCACCGAGCACCCTGAGTACTGAGCTGCCAGCACCCTGAGTACTGAGCACCCAGCATACTGAGCACTGAGCACCCAGCACCCTGAGTACTGAGCACACAGCACCCTGAGCACTGAGCACCCAGCACCCTGAGTACTGAGCACCGAGCACCCTGAGTACTGAGCACCCATCACCCCGAGCACTGAGCACCCAGCACCCTGACCACTGAGCACCCAGCATACTGCGTACTGAGCACCCAGCACCCTGAGTACTGAGCACCCAGCACCCTGAGCACTGAGCACCCAGCACCCTGAGTACTGAGCATCCAGCACCCCGAGCACTGAGCACCCAGCACCCTGAGTACTGAGCACTGAGCACCCAGCACCCCGAGCACTGAGCACCCAGCACCCTGTGTACTGAGCACTGAGTACCCAGCACCCCGAGCACTGAGCACCCAGCACCCTGAGCACTGAGCACCCTGAGTACTGAGCACCCAGCACCCTGAGCACTGAGCACCCAGCACCCCGAGCACTGAGCACCCAGCACCCAGAGCACTGAGCACTGAGCACCCTGAGTACTGAGCACTGAGCACCCTGAGCACTGAGCACCGAGCACCCTGAGTACTGAGCACTGAGCACCCAACACCCCAAGCACTGAGCACCCTGAGCACTGAGCACCCAGCACCCCAAGCACTGAGCACCCTGAGTACTGAGCACCCAGCACCCTGAGTAATGAGCACCCAGCACCCTGAGTACTGAGCAACCAGCTCCCTGAGTACTGAGCACCCTGCACCCCGAGCACTGAGCACCCAGCACCCTGAGTACTGAGCACTGAGCACACAGCACCCCGAGCACTGAGCACCCAGCACCCTGTGTACTGAGCACTGAGTACCCAGTACCCCGAGCACTGCGACCCAGCACCCTGAGCACGGAGCACCCAGCACCTTGAGTACTGAGCACCCAGCACCCCGAGCATGGGGCACCCAGCACCCTGAGCACTGAGCACCCAGCACCCCGAGCAATGAGCACCCAGCACCCTGAGTACTGAGCATCCAGCACCCCGAGCACTGAGCACCCAGCACCCTGAGTACTGAGCACTGAGCACCCAGCACCCCGAGCACTGAGCACCCAGCACCCTGTGTACTGAGCACTGAGTACCCAGCACCCCGAGCACTGAGCACCCAGCACCCTGAGCACTGAGCACCCTGAGTACTGAGCACCCAGCACCCTGAGCACTGAGCACCCAGCACCCCGAGCACTGAGCACCCAGCACCCAGAGCACTGAGCACTGAGCACCCTGAGTACTGAGCACTGAGGACCCTGAGCACTGAGCACCATGCACCCTGAGTACTGAGCACCCAGCACCCTGAGCACTGAGGACCGAGCACCCTGAGTACTAAGCACCCAGCACCCTGAGTACTGAGAAAACAGCACCCTGAGCACTGAGCACCCAGAACGCTGAGTACTGAGCACTGAGCACCCTGAGTACTGAGCACCGAGCACCCTGAACACTGAGCACCCAGCACGCTGAGAACTGAGCACTGAGCACCCTGAGCGCTGAGCACCCAGCACCCTGAGTACTGAGCACCGAGCACCCTGAGTACTGAGCACCCAGCACTCTGAGCACTGAGCACCCAGCACCCTGAGCACTGAGACACCCAGCACCCCGAGCACTGAGCACCCAGCACCCCGAGTACTGAGCACCCAGCAACCTGAGAACCGAGCAGCCAGCACCCCGAGCGCTGAGCACCCAGCACCCTGAGCACTGAGCACCCAGCACCCTGAGTACTGAGCACTGAGCACCCCGAGTACTGAGCACCCAGCACCCCGAGCACTGAGCACCCAGCACCCTGAGTACTGAGCACCCAGCACCCTGAGTACTGAGCACCCAGCACCCTGAGCACTGAGCACCCAGCACACTGAGTACTAAGCACCCAACACCCCAAGCACTGAGCACCCTGAGTACTGAGCACCCAGCACCCCAAGCACTGAGCACCCCGAGCACTGAGCAGCCAGCACCCTGAGTACTGAGCACCGAGTACCCTGAGTACTGAGCTGCCAGCACCCTGAGTACTGAGCACCCAGCATACTGAGCACTGAGCACCAAGCACCCTGAGTACTGAGCACACAGCACCCTGAGCACTGAGCACCCAGCACCCTGAGTACTGAGCACCGAGCACCCTGAGTACTGAGCACCCATCACCCCGAGCACTGAGCACCCAGCACCCTGACCACTGAGCACCCAGCATACTGCGTACTGAGCACCCAGCACCCTGAGTACTGAGCACCCAGCACCCTGAGCACTGAGCACCCAGCACCCTGAGTACTGAGCATCCAGCACCCCGAGCACTGAGCACCCAGCACCCTGAGTACTGAGCACTGAGCACCCAGCACCCCGAGCACTGAGCACCCAGCACCCTGTGTACTGAGCACTGAGTACCCAGCACCCCGAGCACTGAGCACCCAGCACCCTGAGCACTGAGCACCCTGAGTACTGAGCACCCAGCACCCTGAGCACTGAGCACCCAGCACCCCGAGCACTGAGCACCCAGCACCCAGAGCACTGAGCACTGAGCACCCTGAGTACTGAGCACTGAGCACCCTGAGCACTGAGCACCGAGCACCCTGAGTACTGCGCACTGAGCACCCAACACCCCAAGCACTGAGCACCCTGAGCACTGAGCACCCAGCACCCCAAGCACTGAGCACCCTGAGTACTGAGCACCCAGCACCCTGAGTAATGAGCACCCAGCACCCTGAGTACTGAGCAACCAGCTCCCTGAGTACTGAGCACCCTGCACCCCGAGCACTGAGCACCCAGCACCCTGAGTACTGAGCACTGAGCACACAGCACCCCGAGCACTGAGCACCCAGCACCCTGTGTACTGAGCACTGAGTACCCAGTACCCCGAGCACTGCGACCCAGCACCCTGAGCACGGAGCACCCAGCACCTTGAGTACTGAGCACCCAGCACCCCGAGCATGGGGCACCCAGCACCCTGAGCACTGAGCACCCAGCACCCCGAGCAATGAGCACCCAGCACCCTGAGTACTGAGCACCGAGCACCCCGTGTACTGAGCACCCAGCAACCTGAGCACTGAGCACCCAGCACCCCCAGCAATGAGCACCCAGCACCCTGAGTACTGAGCACCCAGCACCCCGAGTACTGAGCACCCAGCAACCTGAGAACCGAGCAGCCAGCACCCCCAGCAATGAGCACCCAGCACCCTGAGTACTGAGCACCCAGCACCCCCAGCAATGAGCACCCAGCACCCTGAGTACTGAGCACCCAGCACCCCGAGTACTGAGCACCCAGCAACCTGAGAACCGAGCAGCCAGCACCCCGAGCGCTGAGCACCCAGCACCCTGAGCACTGAGCACCCAGCACCCTGAGTACTGAGCACTGAGCACCCCGAGTACTGAGCACCCAGCACCCCGAGCACTGAGCACCCAGCACCCTGAGTACTGAGCACCCAGCACCCTGAGCACTGAGCACCCAGCACCCTGAGTACTAAGCACCCAACACCCCAAGCACTGAGCACCCTGAGTACTGAGCACACAGCACCCCAGGCACTGAGCACCCCGAGCACTGAGCAGCCAGCACCCTGAGTACTGAGCACCGAGCACCCTGAGTACTGAGCTGCCAGCACCCTGAGTACTGAGCACCCAGCATACTGAGCACCGAGCACCCAGAGTACTGAGCACCCAGCATACTGAGCACTGAGCACCAAGCACCCTGAGTACTGAGCACACAGCACCCTGAGCACTGAGCACCCAGCACCCTGAGTACTGAGCACCGAGCACCCTGAGTACTGAGCACCCATCACCCCGAGCACTGAGCACCCAGCACCCTGACCACTGAGCACCCAGCATACTGCGTACTGAGCACCCAGCACCCTGAGTACTGAGCACCCAGCACCCTGAGCACTGAGCACCCAGCACCCTGAGTACTGAGCATCCAGCACCCCGAGCACTGAGCACCCAGCACCCTGAGTACTGAGCACTGAGCACCCAGCACCCCGAGCACTGAGCACCCAGCACCCTGTGTACTGAGCACTGAGTACCCAGCACCCCGAGCACTGAGCACCCAGCACCCTGAGCACTGAGCACCCTGAGTACTGAGCACCCAGCACCCTGAGCACTGAGCACCCAGCACCCCGAGCACTGAGCACCCAGCACCCAGAGCACTGAGCACTGAGCACCCTGAGTACTGAGCACTGAGCACCCTGAGCACTGAGCACCGAGCACCCTGAGTACTGCGCACTGAGCACCCAACACCCCAAGCACTGAGCACCCTGAGCACTGAGCACCCAGCACCCCAAGCACTGAGCACCCTGAGTACTGAGCACCCAGCACCCTGAGTAATGAGCACCCAGCACCCTGAGTACTGAGCAACCAGCTCCCTGAGTACTGAGCACCCTGCACCCCGAGCACTGAGCACCCAGCACCCTGAGTACTGAGCACTGAGCACACAGCACCCCGAGCACTGAGCACCCAGCACCCTGTGTACTGAGCACTGAGTACCCAGTACCCCGAGCACTGCGACCCAGCACCCTGAGCACGGAGCACCCAGCACCTTGAGTACTGAGCACCCAGCACCCCGAGCATGGGGCACCCAGCACCCTGAGCACTGAGCACCCAGCACCCCGAGCAATGAGCACCCAGCACCCTGAGTACTGAGCACCGAGCACCCCGTGTACTGAGCACCCAGCAACCTGAGCACTGAGCACCCAGCACCCCCAGCAATGAGCACCCAGCACCCTGAGTACTGAGCACCCAGCACCCCGAGTACTGAGCACCCAGCAACCTGAGAACCGAGCAGCCAGCACCCCCAGCAATGAGCACCCAGCACCCTGAGTACTGAGCACCCAGCACCCCCAGCAATGAGCACCCAGCACCCTGAGTACTGAGCACCCAGCACCCCGAGTACTGAGCACCCAGCAACCTGAGAACCGAGCAGCCAGCACCCCGAGCGCTGAGCACCCAGCACCCTGAGCACTGAGCACCCAGCACCCTGAGTACTGAGCACTGAGCACCCCGAGTACTGAGCACCCAGCACCCCGAGCACTGAGCACCCAGCACCCTGAGTACTGAGCACCCAGCACCCTGAGCACTGAGCACCCAGCACCCTGAGTACTAAGCACCCAACACCCCAAGCACTGAGCACCCTGAGTACTGAGCACACAGCACCCCAGGCACTGAGCACCCCGAGCACTGAGCAGCCAGCACCCTGAGTACTGAGCACCGAGCACCCTGAGTACTGAGCTGCCAGCACCCTGAGTACTGAGCACCCAGCATACTGAGCACCGAGCACCCAGCACCCTGAGTACTGAGCACACAGCACCCTGAGCACTGAGCACCCAGCACCCTGAGTACTGAGCATCCAGCACCCCGAGCACTGAGCACCCAGCACCCTGAGTACTGAGCACTGAGCACCCAGCACCCCGAGCACTGAGCACCCAGCACCCTGTGTACTGAGCACTGAGTACCCAGCACCCCGAGCACTGAGCACCCAGCACCCTGAGCACTGAGCACCCTGAGTACTGAGCACCCAGCACCCTGAGCACTGAGCACCCAGCACCCCGAGCACTGAGCACCCAGCACCCAGAGCACTGAGCACTGAGCACCCTGAGTACTGAGCACTGAGCACCCTGAGCACTGAGCACCGAGCACCCTGAGTACTGAGCACTGAGCACCCAACACCCCAACCACTGAGCACCCTGAGCACTGAGCACCCAGCACCCCAAGCACTGAGCACCCTGAGTACTGAGCACCCAGCACCCTGAGTAATGAGCACCCAGCACCCTGAGTACTGAGCACCCAGCTCCCTGAGTACTGAGCACCCTGCACCCCGAGCACTGAGCACCCAGCACCCTGAGTACTGAGCACTGAGCACACAGCACCCCGAGCACTGAGCACCCAGCACCCTGTGTACTGAGCACTGAGTACCCAGTACCCCGAGCACTGCGACCCAGCACCCTGAGCACGGAGCACCCAGCACCCCGAGTACTGAGCACCCAGCACCCCGAGCATGGGGCACCCAGCACCCTGAGCACTGAGCACCCAGCACCCCGAGCAATGAGCACCCAGCACCCTGAGTACTGAGCACCGAGCACCCCGTGTACTGAGCACCCAGCAACCTGAGCACTGAGCACCCAGCACCCCCAGCAATGAGCACCCAGCACCCTGAGTACTGAGCACCCAGCACCCCGAGTACTGAGCACCGAGCAACCTGAGAACCGAGCAGCCAGCACCCCCAGCAATGAGCACCCAGCACCCTGAGTACTGAGCACCCAGCACCCCCAGCAATGAGCACCCAGCACCCTGAGTACTGAGCACCCAGCACCCCGAGTACTGAGCACCCAGCAACCTGAGAACCGAGCAGCCAGCACCCCGAGCGCTGAGCACCCAGCACCCTGAGCACTGAGCACCCAGCACCCTGAGTACTGAGCACTGAGCACCCCGAGTACTGAGCACCCAGCACCCCGAGCACTGAGCACCCAGCACCCTGAGTACTGAGCACCCAGCACCCTGAGCACTGAGCACCCAGCACCCTGAGTACTAAGCACCCAACACCCCAAGCACTGAGCACCCTGAGTACTGAGCACCCAGCACCCCAAGCACTGAGCACCCCGAGCACTGAGCAGCCAGTACCCTGAGTACTGAACACCGAGCACCCTGAGTACTGAGCAGCCAGCACCCTGAGAACTGAGCACCCAGCATACTGAGCACCGAGCACCCAGCACCCTGAGTACTGAGCACACAGCACCCTGAGCACTGAGCACCGAGCACCCTGAGTACTGAGCACCGAGCACCCTGAGTACTGAGCACCCAGCACCCCGAGCACTGAGCACCCAGCACCCTGAGCACTGAGCACCCAGCATACTGAGTACTGAGCACTGAGCACCCAGCACCCCGAGCACTGAGCACCCAGCACCCTGAGTACTGAGCACTGAGCACCCAGCACCCCGAGCACTGAGCACCCAGCACCCTGTGTACTGAGCACTGAGTACCCAGCACCCCGAGCACTGAGCACCCAGCACCCTGAGCACTGAGCACCCTGAGTACTGAGCACCCAGCACCCTGAGCACTGAGCACCCAGCACCCCGAGCACTGAGCACCCAGCACCCAGAGCACTGAGCACTGAGCACCCTGAGTACTGAGCACTGAGCACCCTGAGCACTGAGCACCGAGCACCCTGAGTACTGAGCACTGAGCACCCAACACCCCAAGCACTGAGTACCCTGAGCACTGAGCACCCAGCACCCCAAGCACTGAGCACCCTGAGTACTGAGTACCCAGCACCCTGAGTAATGAGCACCCAGCACCCTGAGTACCGAGCACCCAGCTCCCTGAGTACTGAGCACCCTGCACCCCGAGCACTGAGCACCCAGCACCCTGAGTACTGAGCACTGAGCACACAGCACCCCGAGCACTGAGCACCCAGCACCCTGTGTACTGAGCACTGAGTACCCAGTACCCCGAGCACTGCGACCCAGCACCCTGAGCACGGAGCACCCAGCACCCCGAGTACTGAGCACCCAGCACCCCGAGCATGGGGCACCCAGCACCCTGAGCACTGAGCACCCAGCACCCCGAGCAATGAGAACCCAGCACCCTGAGTACTGAGCACCGAGCACCCCGTGTACTGAGCACCCAGCAACCTGAGCACTGAGCACCCAGCACCCCCAGCAATGAGCACCCAGCACCCTGAGTACTGAGCACCCAGCACCCCGAGTACTGAGCACCCAGCAACCTGAGAACCGAGCAGCCAGCACCCCCAGCAATGAGCACCCAGCACCCTGAGTACTGAGCACCCAGCACCCCCAGCAATGAGCACCCAGCACCCTGAGTACTGAGCACCCAGCACCCCGAGTACTGAGCACCCAGCAACCTGAGAACCGAGCAGCCAGCACCCCCAGCAATGAGCACCCAGCACCCTGAGTACTGAGCACCCAGCACCCCCAGCAATGAGCACCCAGCACTCCGAGCATGGGGCACCCAGCACCCTGAGCACTGAGCACCCAGCACCCCGAGCAATGAGAACCCAGCACCCTGAGTACTGAGCACCGAGCACCCCGTGTACTGAGCACCCAGCAACCTGAGCACTGAGCACCCAGCACCCCCAGCAATGAGCACCCAGCACCCTGAGTACTGAGCACCCAGCACCCCGAGTACTGAGCACCCAGCAACCTGAGAACCGAGCAGCCAGCACCCCCAGCAATGAGCACCCAGCACCCTGAGTACTGAGCACCCAGCACCCCGAGCACTGAGCACCCAGCACCCTGAGTACTGAGCACCCAGCACCCTGAGCACTGAGCACCGAGCACCCTGAGTACTGAGCACCCAGCACCCCGAGCACTGAGCACCCAGCACCCTGACCACTGAGCACCCAGCATACTGCGTACTGAGCACCCAGCACCCTGAGTACTGAGCACCCAGCACCCTGAGCACTGAGCACCCAGCACCCTGAGTACTGAGCATGCAGCACCCCGAGCACTGAGCACCCAGCACCCTGAGTACTGAGCACTGAGCACCCAGCACCCCGAGCACTGAGCACCCAGCACCCTGTGTACTGAGCACTGAGTACCCAGCACCCCGAGCACTGAGCACCCAGCACCCTGAGCACTGAGCACCCTGAGTACTGAGCACCCAGCACCCTGAGCACTGAGCACCCAGCACCCCGAGCACTGAGCACCCAGCACCCAGAGCACTGAGCACTGAGCACCCTGAGTACTGAGCACTGAGCACTGAGCACCGAGCACCCTGAGTACTGAGCACTGAGCACCCAACACCCCAAGCACTGAGCACCCTGAGCACTGAGCACCCAGCACCCCAAGCACTGAGCACCCTGAGTACTGAGCACCCAGCACCCTGAGTAATGAGCACCCAGCACCCTGAGTACTGAGCACCCAGCTCCCTGAGTACTGAGCACCCTGCACCCCGAGCACTGAGCACCCAGCACCCTGAGTACTGAGCACTGAGCACACAGCACCCCGAGCACTGAGCACCCAGCACCCTGTGTACTGAGCACTGAGTACCCAGTACCCCGAGCACTGCGACCCAGCACCCTGAGCACGGAGCACCCAGCACCTTGAGTACTGAGCACCCAGCACCCCGAGCATGGGGCACCCAGCACCCTGAGCACTGAGCACCCAGCACCCCGAGCAATGAGCACCCAGCACCCTGAGTACTGAGCACCGAGCACCCCGTGTACTGAGCACCCAGCAACCTGAGCACTGAGCACCCAGCACCCCCAGCAATGAGCACCCAGCACCCTGAGTACTGAGCACCCAGCACCCCGAGTACTGAGCACCCAGCAACCTGAGAACCGAGCAGCCAGCACCCCCAGCAATGAGCACCCAGCACCCTGAGTACTGAGCACCCAGCACCCCCAGCAATGAGCACCCAGCACCCTGAGTACTGAGCACCCAGCACCCCGAGTACTGAGCACCCAGCAACCTGAGAACCGAGCAGCCAGCACCCCGAGCGCTGAGCACCCAGCACCCTGAGCACTGAGCACCCAGCACGCTGAGTACTGAGCACTGAGCACCCCGAGTACTGAGCACCCAGTACCCCGAGCACTGAGCACCCAGCACCCTGAGTACTGAGCACCCAGCACCCTGAGCACTGAGCACCCAGCACCCTGAGTACTAAGCACCCAACACCCCAAGCACTGAGCACCCTGAGTACTGAGCACCCAGCACCCCAAGCACTGAGCACCCCGAGCACTGAGCAGCCAGCACCCTGAGTACTGAGCACCGAGCACCCTGAGTACTGAGCTGCCAGCACCCTGAGTACTGAGCACCCAGCATACTGAGCTCCGAGCACCCAGCACCCTGAGTACTGAGCACACAGCACCCTGAGCACTGAGCACCCAGCACCCTGAGTACTGAGCACCGAGCACCCTGAGTACTGAGCACCCAGCACCCCGAGCACTGAGCACCCAGCACCCTGACCACTGAGCACCCAGCATACTGCGTACTGAGCACCCAGCACCCTGAGTACTGAGCACCCAGCACCCTGAGCACTGAGCACCCAGCACCCTGAGTACTGAGCATCCAGCACCCCGAGCACTGAGCACCCAGCACCCTGAGTACTGAGCACTGAGCACCCAGCACCCCGAGCACTGAGCACCCAGCACCCTGTGTACTGAGCACTGAGTACCCAGCACCCCGAGCACTGAGCACCCAGCACCCTGAGCACTGAGCACCCTGAGTACTGAGCACCCAGCACCCTGAGCACTGAGCACCCAGCACCCCGAGCACTGAGCACCCAGCACCCAGAGCACTGAGCACTGAGCACCCTGAGTACTGAGCACTGAGCACCCTGAGCACTGAGCACCGAGCACCCTGAGTACTGAGCACTGAGCACCCAACACCCCAAGCACTGAGCACCCTGAGCACTGAGCACCCAGCACCCCAAGCACTGAGCACCCTGAGTACTGAGCACCCAGCACCCTGAGTAATGAGCACCCAGCACCCTGAGTACCGAGCACCCAGCTCCCTGAGTACTGAGCACCCTGCACCCCGAGCACTGAGCACCCAGCACCCTGAGTACTGAGCACTGAGCACACAGCACCCCGAGCACTGAGCACCCAGCACCCTGTGTACTGAGCACTGAGTACCCAGTACCCCGAGCACTGCGACCCAGCACCCTGAGCACGGAGCACCCAGCACCCCGAGTACTGAGCACCCAGCACCCCGAGCATGGGGCACCCAGCACCCTGAGCACTGAGCACCCAGCACCCCGAGCAATGAGAACCCAGCACCCTGAGTACTGAGCACCGAGCACCCCGTGTACTGAGCACCCAGCAACCTGAGCACTGAGCACCCAGCACCCCCAGCAATGAGCACCCAGCACCCTGAGTACTGAGCACCCAGCACCCCGAGTACTGAGCACCCAGCAACCTGAGAACCGAGCAGCCAGCACCCCCAGCAATGAGCACCCAGCACCCTGAGTACTGAGCACCCAGCACCCCCAGCAATGAGCACCCAGCACCCTGAGTACTGAGCACCCAGCACCCCGAGTACTGAGCACCCAGCAACCTGAGAACCGAGCAGCCAGCACCCCCAGCAATGAGCACCCAGCACCCTGAGTACTGAGCACCCAGCACCCCCAGCAATGAGCACCCAGCACTCCGAGCATGGGGCACCCAGCACCCTGAGCACTGAGCACCCAGCACCCCGAGCAATGAGAACCCAGCACCCTGAGTACTGAGCACCGAGCACCCCGTGTACTGAGCACCCAGCAACCTGAGCACTGAGCACCCAGCACCCCCAGCAATGAGCACCCAGCACCCTGAGTACTGAGCACCCAGCACCCCGAGTACTGAGCACCCAGCAACCTGAGAACCGAGCAGCCAGCACCCCCAGCAATGAGCACCCAGCACCCTGAGTACTGAGCACCCAGCACCCCGAGCACTGAGCACCCAGCACCCTGAGTACTGAGCACCCAGCACCCTGAGCACTGAGCACCGAGCACCCTGAGTACTGAGCACCCAGCACCCCGAGCACTGAGCACCCAGCACCCTGACCACTGAGCACCCAGCATACTGCGTACTGAGCACCCAGCACCCTGAGTACTGAGCACCCAGCACCCTGAGCACTGAGCACCCAGCACCCTGAGTACTGAGCATGCAGCACCCCGAGCACTGAGCACCCAGCACCCTGAGTACTGAGCACTGAGCACCCAGCACCCCGAGCACTGAGCACCCAGCACCCTGTGTACTGAGCACTGAGTACCCAGCACCCCGAGCACTGAGCACCCAGCACCCTGAGCACTGAGCACCCTGAGTACTGAGCACCCAGCACCCTGAGCACTGAGCACCCAGCACCCCGAGCACTGAGCACCCAGCACCCAGAGCACTGAGCACTGAGCACCCTGAGTACTGAGCACTGAGCACTGAGCACCGAGCACCCTGAGTACTGAGCACTGAGCACCCAACACCCCAAGCACTGAGCACCCTGAGCACTGAGCACCCAGCACCCCAAGCACTGAGCACCCTGAGTACTGAGCACCCAGCACCCTGAGTAATGAGCACCCAGCACCCTGAGTACTGAGCACCCAGCTCCCTGAGTACTGAGCACCCTGCACCCCGAGCACTGAGCACCCAGCACCCTGAGTACTGAGCACTGAGCACACAGCACCCCGAGCACTGAGCACCCAGCACCCTGTGTACTGAGCACTGAGTACCCAGTACCCCGAGCACTGCGACCCAGCACCCTGAGCACGGAGCACCCAGCACCTTGAGTACTGAGCACCCAGCACCCCGAGCATGGGGCACCCAGCACCCTGAGCACTGAGCACCCAGCACCCCGAGCAATGAGCACCCAGCACCCTGAGTACTGAGCACCGAGCACCCCGTGTACTGAGCACCCAGCAACCTGAGCACTGAGCACCCAGCACCCCCAGCAATGAGCACCCAGCACCCTGAGTACTGAGCACCCAGCACCCCGAGTACTGAGCACCCAGCAACCTGAGAACCGAGCAGCCAGCACCCCCAGCAATGAGCACCCAGCACCCTGAGTACTGAGCACCCAGCACCCCCAGCAATGAGCACCCAGCACCCTGAGTACTGAGCACCCAGCACCCCGAGTACTGAGCACCCAGCAACCTGAGAACCGAGCAGCCAGCACCCCGAGCGCTGAGCACCCAGCACCCTGAGCACTGAGCACCCAGCACGCTGAGTACTGAGCACTGAGCACCCCGAGTACTGAGCACCCAGCACCCCGAGCACTGAGCACCCAGCACCCTGAGTACTGAGCACCCAGCACCCTGAGCACTGAGCACCCAGCACCCTGAGTACTAAGCACCCAACACCCCAAGCACTGAGCACCCTGAGTACTGAGCACCCAGCACCCCAAGCACTGAGCACCCCGAGCACTGAGCAGCCAGCACCCTGAGTACTGAGCACCGAGCACCCTGAGTACTGAGCTGCCAGCACCCTGAGTACTGAGCACCCAGCATACTGAGCTCCGAGCACCCAGCACCCTGAGTACTGAGCACACAGCACCCTGAGCACTGAGCACCCAGCACCCTGAGTACTGAGCACCGAGCACCCTGAGTACTGAGCACCCAGCACCCCGAGCACTGAGCACCCAGCACCCTGACCACTGAGCACCCAGCATACTGCGTACTGAGCACCCAGCACCCTGAGTACTGAGCACCCAGCACCCTGAGCACTGAGCACCCAGCACCCTGAGTACTGAGCATCCAGCACCCCGAGCACTGAGCACCCAGCACCCTGAGTACTGAGCACTGAGCACCCAGCACCCCGAGCACTGAGCACCCAGCACCCTGTGTACTGAGCACTGAGTACCCAGCACCCCGAGCACTGAGCACCCAGCACCCTGAGCACTGAGCACCCTGAGTACTGAGCACCCAGCACCCTGAGCACTGAGCACCCAGCACCCCGAGCACTGAGCACCCAGCACCCAGAGCACTGAGCACTGAGCACCCTGAGTACTGAGCACTGAGCACCCTGAGCACTGAGCACCGAGCACCCTGAGTACTGAGCACTGAGCACCCAACACCCCAAGCACTGAGCACCCTGAGCACTGAGCACCCAGCACCCCAAGCACTGAGCACCCTGAGTACTGAGCACCCAGCACCCTGAGTAATGAGCACCCAGCACCCTGAGTACTGAGCACCCAGCTCCCTGAGTACTGAGCACCCTGCACCCCGAGCACTGAGCACCCAGCACCCTGAGTACTGAGCACTGAGCACACAGCACCCCGAGCACTGAGCACCCAGCACCCTGTGTACTGAGCACTGAGTCCCCAGTACCCCGAGCACTGCGACCCAGCACCCTGAGCACGGAGCACCCAGCACCCCGAGTACTGAGCACCCAGCACCCCGAGCAATGAGCACCCAGCACCCTGAGTACTGAGCACCGAGCACCCCGTGTACTGAGCACCCAGCAACCTGAGCACTGAGCACCCAGCACCCCCAGCAATGAGCACCCAGCACCCTGAGTACTGAGCACCCAGCACCCCGAGTACTGAGCACCCAGCAACCTGAGAACCGAGCAGCCAGCACCCCCAGCAATGAGCACCCAGCACCCTGAGTACTGAGCACCCAGCACCCCCAGCAATGAGCACCCAGCACCCTGAGTACTGAGCACCCAGCACCCCGAGTACTGAGCACCCAGCAACCTGAGAACCGAGCAGCCAGCACCCCGAGCGCTGAGCACCCAGCACCCTGAGCACTGAGCACCCAGCACCCTGAGTACTGAGCACTGAGCACCCCGAGTACTGAGCACCCAGCACCACGAGCACTGAGCACCCAGAACCCTGAGTACTGAGCACCCAGCACCCTGAGCACTGAGCACCCAGCACCCTGAGTACTAAGCACCCAACACCCCAAGCACTGAGCACCCTGAGTACTGAGCACCCAGCACCCCAAGCACTGAGCACCCCGAGCACTGAGCAGCCAGTACCCTGAGTACTGAGCACCGAGCACCCTGAGTACTGAGCTGCCAGCACCCTGAGAACTGAGCACCCAGCATACTGAGCACCGAGCACCCAGCACCCTGAGTACTGAGCACACAGCACCCTGAGCACTGAGCACCCAGCACCCTGAGTACTGAGCACCGAGCACCCTGAGTACTGAGCACCCAGCACCCCGAGCACTGAGCACCCAGCACCCTGAGCACTGAGCACCCAGCATACTGAGTACTGAGCACCCAGCACCCTGAGCACTGAGCACCCAGCACCCTCAGCACTGAGCACCCAGCACCCTGAGTACTGAGCATCCAGCACCCCGAGCACTGAGCACCCAGCACCCTGAGTACTGAGCACTGAGCACCCAGCACCCCGAGCACTGAGCACCCAGCACCCTGTGTACTGAGCACTGAGTACCCAGCACCCCGAGCACTGAGCACCCAGCACCCTGAGCACTGACCACCCTGAGTACTGAGCACCCAGCACCCTGAGCACTGAGCACCCAGCACCACGAGCACTGAGCACACAGCAACCAGAGCACTGAGCACTGAGCACCCTGAGTACTGAGCACTGAGCACCCTGAGCACTGAGCACCGAGCACCCTGAGTACTGAGCACTGAGCACCCAACACCCCAAGCACTGAGCACCCTGAGCACTGAGCACCCAGCACCCCAAGCACTGAGCACCCTGAGTACTGAGCACCCAGCACCCTGAGTACTGAGCACCCAGCACCCTGAGTACTGAGCACCCAGCACCCTGAGCACTGAGCACCCAGCACCCTGAGTACTAAGCACCCAACACCCCAAGCACTGAGCACCCTGAGTACTGAGCACCCAGCACCCCAAGCACTGAGCACCCCGAGCACTGAGCAGCCAGCACCCTGAGTACTGAGCACCGAGCACCCTGAGTACTGAGCTGCCAGCACCCTGAGAACTGAGCACCCAGCATACTGAGCACCGAGCACCCAGCACCCTGAGTACTGAGCACACAGCACCCTGAGCACTGAGCACCCAGCACCCTGAGTACTGAGCACCGAGCACCCTGAGTACTGAGCACCCAGCACCCCGAGCACTGAGCACCCAGCACCCTGAGCACTGAGCACCCAGCATACTGCGTACTGGGCACCCAGCACCCTGAGTACTGAGCACCCAGCACCCTGAGCACTGAGTACCCAGCACCCCGAGCACTGAGCACCCAGCACCCTGAGCACTGAGCACCCTGAGTACTGAGCACCCAGCACCCTGAGCACTGAGCACCCAGCACCCCGAGCACTGAGCACCCAGCACCCAGAGCACTGAGCACTGAGCACCCTGAGTACTGAGCACTGAGCACCCTGAGCACTGAGCACCGAGCACCCTGAGTACTGAGCACTGAGCACCCAACACCCCAAGCACTGAGCACCCTGAGCACTGAGCACCCAGCACCCCAAGCACTGAGCACCCTGAGTACTGAGCACCCAGCACCCTGAGTAATGAGCACCCAGCACCCTGAGTACTGAGCACCCAGCTCCCTGAGTACTGAGCACCCTGCACCCCGAGCACTGAGCACCCAGCACCCTGAGTACTGAGCACTGAGCACACAGCACCCCGAGCACTGAGCACCCAGCACCCTGTGTACTGAGCACTGAGTACCCAGTACCCCGAGCACTGCGACCCAGCACCCTGAGCACGGAGCACCCAGCACCTTGAGTACTGAGCACCCAGCACTCCGAGCATGGGGCACCCAGCACCCTGAGCACTGAGCACCCAGCACCCCGAGCAATGAGCACCCAGCACCCTGAGTACTGAGCACTGAGCACCCCGTGTACTGAGCACCCAGCAACCTGAGCACTGAGCACCCAGCACCCCCAGCAATGAGCACCCAGCACCCTGAGTACTGAGCACCCAGAACCCCGAGTACTGAGCACCCAGCAACCTGAGAACCGAGCAGCCAGCACCCCCAGCAATGAGCACCCAGCACCCTGAGTACTGAGCACCCAGCACCCCCAGCAATGAGCACCCAGCACCCTGAGTACTGAGCACCCAGCACCCCGAGTACTGAGCACCCAGCAACCTGAGAACCGAGCAGCCAGCACCCCGAGCGCTGAGCACCCAGCACCCTGAGCACTGAGCACCCAGCACCCTGAGTACTGAGCACTGAGCACCCCGAGTACTGAGCACCCAGCACCCCGAGCACTGAGCACCCAGCACCCTGAGTACTGAGCACCCAGCACCCTGAGCACTGAGCACCCAGCACCCTGAGTACTAAGCACCCAACACCCCAAGCACTGAGCACCCTGAGTACTGAGCACCCAGCACCCCAAGCACTGAGCACCCCGAGCACTGAGCAGCCAGCACCCTGAGTACTGAGCACCGAGCACCCTGAGTACTAAGCTGCCAGCACCCTGAGTACTGAGCACCCAGCATACTGAGCACCGAGCACCCAGCACCCTGAGTACTGAGCACACAGCACCCTGAGCACTGAGCACCCAGCACCCTGAGTACTGAGCACCGAGCACCCTGAGTACTGAGCACCCAGCACCCCGAGCACTGAGCACCCAGCACCCTGACCACTGAGCACCCAGCATACTGCGTACTGAGCACCCAGCACCCTGAGTACTGAGCACCCAGCACCCTGAGCACTGAGCACCCAGCACCCTGAGTACTGAGCATCCAGGACCCCGAGCACTGAGCACCCAGCACCCTGAGTACTGAGCACTGAGCACCCAGCACCCCGAGCACTGAGCACCCAGCACCCTGTGTACTGAGCACTGAGTACCCAGCACCCCGAGCACTGAGCACCCAGCACCCTGAGCACTGAGCACCCTGAGTACTGAGCACCCAGCACCCTGAGCACTGAGCACCCAGCACCCCGAGCACTGAGCACCCAGCACCCAGAGCACTGAGCACTGAGCACCCTGAGTACTGAGCACTGAGCACCCTGAGCACTGAGCACCGAGCACCCTGAGTACTGAGCACTGAGCACCCAACACCCCAAGCACTGAGCACCCTGAGCACTGAGCACCCAGCACCCCAAGCACTGAGCACCCTGAGTACTGAGCACCCAGCACCCTGAGTAATGAGCACCCAGCACCCTGAGTACTGAGCACCCAGCTCCCTGAGTACTGAGCACCCTGCACCCCGAGCACTGAGCACCCAGCACCCTGAGTACTGAGCACTGAGCACACAGCACCCCGAGCACTGAGCACCCAGCACCCTGTTTACTGAGCACTGAGTACCCAGTACCCCGAGCACTGCGACCCAGCACCCTGAGCACGGAGCACCCAGCACCCCGAGTACTGAGCACCCAGCACCCCGAGCATGGGGCACCCAGCACCCTGAGCACTGAGAACCCAGCACCCCGAGCAATGAGCACCCAGCACCCTGAGTACTGAGCACCGAGCACCCCGTGTACTGAGCACCCAGCAACCTGAGCACTGAGCACCCAGCACCCCCAGCAATGAGCACCCAGCACCCTGAGTACTGAGCACCCAGCACCCCGAGTACTGAGCACCCAGCAACCTGAGAACCGAGCAGCCAGCACCCCCAGCAATGAGCACCCAGCACCCTGAGTACTGAGCACCCAGCACCCCCAGCAATGAGCACCCAGCACCCTGAGTACTGAGCACCCAGCACCCCGAGTACTGAGCACCCAGCAACCTGAGAACCGAGCAGCCAGCACCCCGAGCGCTGAGCACCCAGCACCCTGAGCACTGAGCACCCAGCACCCTGAGTACTGAGCACTGAGCACCCCGAGTACTGAGCACCCAGCACCCCGAGCACTGAGCACCCAGAACCCTGAGTACTGAGCACCCAGCACCCTGAGCACTGAGCACCCAGCACCCTGAGTACTAAGCACCCAACACCCCAAGCACTGAGCACCCTGAGTACTGAGCACCCAGCACCCCAAGCACTGAGCACCCCGAGCACTGAGCAGCCAGTACCCTGAGTACTGAGCCCCGAGCACCCTGAGTACTGAGCAGCCAGCACCCTGAGAACTGAGCACCCAGCATACTGAGCACCGAGCACCCAGCACCCTGAGTACTGAGCACAAAGCACCCTGAGCACTGAGCACCCAGCACCCTGAGTACTGAGCAGCGAGCACCCTGAGTACTGAGCACCCAGCACCCCGAGCACTGAGCACCCAGCACCCTGAGCACTGAGCACCCAGCATACTGAGTACTGAGCACCCAGCACCCTGAGCACTGAGCACCCAGCACCCTCAGCACTGAGCACCCAGCACCCTGAGTACTGAGCATCCAGCACCCCGAGCACTGAGCACCCAGCACCCTGAGTACTGAGCACTGAGCACCCAGCACCCCGAGCACTGAGCACCCAGCACCCTGTGTACTGAGCACTGAGTACCCAGCACCCCGAGCACTGAGCACCCAGCACCCTGAGCACTGAGCACCCTGAGTACTGAGCACCCAGCACCCTGAGCACTGAGCACCCAGCACCACGAGCACTGAGCACCCAGCACCCAGAGCACTGAGCACTGAGCACCCTGAGTACTGAGCACTGAGCACCCTGAGCACTGAGCACCGAGCACCCTGAGTACTGAGCACTGAGCACCCAACACCCCAAGCACTGAGCACCCTGAGCACTGAGCACCCAGCACCCCAAGCACTGAGCACCCTGAGTACTGAGCACCCAGCACCCTGAGTACTGAGCACCCAGCACCCTGAGTACTGAGCACCCAGCACCCTGAGCACTGAGCACCCAGCACCCTGAGTACTAAGCACCCAACACCCCAAGCACTGAGCACCCTGAGTACTGAGCACCCAGCACCCCAAGCACTGAGCACCCCGAGCACTGAGCAGCCAGCACCCTGAGTACTGAGCACCGAGCACCCTGAGTACTGAGCTGCCAGCACCCTGAGAACTGAGCACCCAGCATACTGAGCACCGAGCACCCAGCACCCTGAGTACTGAGCACACAGCACCCTGAGCACTGAGCACCCAGCACCCTGAGTACTGAGCACCGAGCACCCTGAGTACTGAGCACCCAGCACCCCGAGCACTGAGCACCCAGCACCTTGAGCACTGAGCACCCAGCATACTGCGTACTGGGCACCCAGCACCCTGAGTACTGAGCACCCAGCACCCTGAGCACTGAGCACCCAGCACCCTGAGTACTGAGCATCCAGCACCCCGAGCACTGAGCACCCAGCACCCTGAGTACTGAGCACTGAGCACCCAGCACCCCGAGCACTGAGCACCCAGCACCCAGAGCACTGAGCACTGAGCACCCTGAGTACTGAGCACTGAGGACCCTGAGCACTGAGCACCATGCACCCTGAGTACTGAGCACCCAGCACCCTGAGCACTGAGGACCGAGCACCCTGAGTACTAAGCACCCAGCACCCTGAGTACTGAGAAAACAGCATCCTGAGCACTGAGCACCCAGAACGCTGAGTACTGAGCACTGAGCACCCTGAGTACTGAGCACCGAGCACCCTGAGCACTGAGCACCCAGCACGCTGAGAACTGAGCACTGAGCACCCTGAGCGCTGAGCACCCAGCACCCTGAGTACTGAGCACCGAGCACCCTGAGTACTGAGCACCCAGCACTCTGAGCACTGAGCACCCAGCACCCTGAGCACTGAGACACCCAGCACCCCGAGCACTGAGCACCCAGCACCCCGAGTACTGAGCACCCAGCAACCTGAGAACCGAGCAGCCAGCACCCCGAGCGCTGAGCACCCAGCACCCTGAGCACTGAGCACCCAGCACCCTGAGTACTGAGCACTGAGCACCCCGAGTACTGAGCACCCAGCACCCCGAGCACTGAGCACCCAGCACCCTGAGTACTGAGCACCCAGCACCCTGAGTACTGAGCACCCAGCACCCTGAGCACTGAGCACCCAGCACACTGAGTACTAAGCACCCAACACCCCAAGCACTGAGCACCCTGAGTACTGAGCACCCAGCACCCCAAGCACTGAGCACCCCGAGCACTGAGCAGCCAGCACCCTGAGTACTGAGCACCGAGCACCCTGAGTACTGAGCTGCCAGCACCCTGAGTACTGAGCACCCAGCATACTGAGCACTGAGCACCCAGCACCCTGAGTACTGAGCACACAGCACCCTGAGCACTGAGCACCCAGCACCCTGAGTACTGAGCACCGAGCACCCTGAGTACTGAGCACCCATCACCCCGAGCACTGAGCACCCAGCACCCTGACCACTGAGCACCCAGCATACTGCGTACTGAGCACCCAGCACCCTGAGTACTGAGCACCCAGCACCCTGAGCACTGAGCACCCAGCACCCTGAGTACTGAGCATCCAGCACCCCGAGCACTGAGCACCCAGCACCCTGAGTACTGAGCACTGAGCACCCAGCACCCCGAGCACTGAGCACCCAGCACCCTGTGTACTGAGCACTGAGTACCCAGCACCCCGAGCACTGAGCACCCAGCACCCTGAGCACTGAGCACCCTGAGTACTGAGCACCCAGCACCCTGAGCACTGAGCACCCAGC
Source organism: Microtus oregoni (assembly GCF_018167655.1). Taxonomy (NCBI): domain Eukaryota; kingdom Metazoa; phylum Chordata; class Mammalia; order Rodentia; family Cricetidae; genus Microtus; species Microtus oregoni. The sequence goes on along the minus strand of NW_024543811.1, from coordinate 7,819,869 downwards.
ACCCTGAGCACTGAGCACCCAGCACCCAGAGCACTGAGCACTGAGCACCCTGAGTACTGAGCACTGAGCACCCTGAGCACTGAGCACCGAGCACCCTGAGTACTGAGCACTGAGCACCCAACACCCCAAGCACTGAGCACCCTGAGCACTGAGCACCCAGCACCCCAAGCACTGAGCACCCTGAGTACTGAGCACCCAGCACCCTGAGTAATGAGCACCCAGCACCCTGAGTACTGAGCACCCAGCTCCCTGAGTACTGAGCACCCTGCACCCCGAGCACTGAGCACCCAGCACCCTGAGTACTGAGCACTGAGCACACAGCACCCCGAGCACTGAGCACCCAGCACCCTGTGTACTGAGCACTGAGTACCCAGTACCCCGAGCACTGCGACCCAGCACCCTGAGCACGGAGCACCCAGCACCTTGAGTACTGAGCACAAAGCACCCCGAGCATGGGGCACCCAGCACCCTGAGCACTGAGCACCCAGCACCCCGAGCAATGAGCACCCAGCACCCTGAGTACTGAGCACCGAGCACCCCGTGTACTGAGCACCCAGCAACCTGAGCACTGAGCACCCAGCACCCCCAGCAATGAGCACCCAGCACCCTGAGTACTGAGCACCCAGCACCCCGAGTACTGAGCACCCAGCAACCTGAGAACCGAGCAGCCAGCACCCCCAGCAATGAGCCCCCAGCACCCTGAGTACTGAGCACCCAGCACCCCCAGCAATGAGCACCCAGCACCCTGAGTACTGAGCACCCAGCACCCCGAGTACTGAGCACCCAGCAACCTGAGAACCGAGCAGCCAGCACCCCGAGCGCTGAGCACCCAGCACCCTGAGCACTGAGCACCCAGCACCCTGAGTACTGAGCACTGAGCACCCCGAGTACTGAGCACCCAGCACCCCGAGCACTGAGCACCCAGCACCCTGAGTACTGAGCACCCAGCACCCTGAGCCCTGAGCACCCAGCACCCTGAGTACTAAGCACCCAACAGCCCAAGCACTGAGCACCCTGAGTACTGAGCACCCAGCACCCCAAGCACTGAGCACCCCGAGCACTGAGCAGCCAGCACCCTGAGTACTGAGCACCGAGCACCCTGAGTACTGAGCTGCCAGCACCCTGAGTACTGAGCACCCAGCATACTGAGCACCGAGCACCCAGCACCCTGAGTACTGAGCACACAGCACCCTGAGCACTGAGCACCCAGCACCCTGAGTACTGAGCACCGAGCACCCTGAGTACTGAGCACCCAGCACCACGAGCACTGAGCACCCAGCACCCTGACCACTGAGCACCCAGCATACTGCGTACTGAGCACCCAGCACCCTGAGTACTGAGCACCCAGCACCCTGAGCACTGAGCACCCAGCACCCTGAGTACTGAGCATCCAGCACCCCGAGCACTGAGCACCCAGCACTCTGAGTACTGAGCACTGAGCACCCAGCACCCCGAGCACTGAGCACCCAGCACCCTGTGTACTGAGCACTGAGTACCCAGCACCCCGAGCACTGAGCACCCAGCACCCTGAGCACTGAGCACCCTGAGTACTGAGCACCCAGCACCCTGAGCACTGAGCACCCAGCACCCCGAGCACTGAGCACCCAGCACCCAGAGCACTGAGCACTGAGCACCCTGAGTACTGAGCACTGAGCACCCTGAGCACTGAGCACCGAGCACCCTGAGTACTGAGCACTGAGCACCCAACACCCCAAGCACTGAGCACCCTGAGCACTGAGCACCCAGCACCCCAAGCACTGAGCACCCTGAGTACTGAGCACCAAGCACCCTGAGTAATGAGCACCCAGCACCCTGAGTACTGAGCACCCAGCTCCCTGAGTACTGAGCACCCTGCACCCCGAGCACTGAGCACCCAGCACCCTGAGTACTGAGCACTGAGCACACAGCACCCCGAGCACTGAGCACCCAGCACCCTGTGTACTGAGCACTGAGTACCCAGTACCCCGAGCACTGCGACCCAGCACCCTGAGCACGGAGCACCCAGCACCCCGAGTACTGAGCACCCAGCACCCCGAGCATGGGGCACCCAGCACCCTGAGCACTGAGCACCCAGCACCCCGAGCAATGAGCACCCAGCACCCTGAGTACTGAGCACCGAGCACCCCGTGTACTGAGCACCCAGCAACCTGAGCACTGAGCACCCAGCACCCCCAGCAATGAGCACCCAGCACCCTGAGTACTGAGCACCCAGCACCCCGAGTACTGAGCACCCAGCAACCTGAGAACCGAGCAGCCAGCACCCCCAGCAATGAGCACCCAGCACCCTGAGTACTGAGCACCCAGCACCCCCAGCAATGAGCACCCAGCACCCTGAGTACTGAGCACCCAGCACCCCGAGTACTGAGCACCCAGCAACCTGAGAACCGAGCAGCCAGCACCCCGAGCGCTGAGCACCCAGCACCCTGAGCACTGAGCACCCAGCACCCTGAGTACTGAGCACTGAGCACCCCGAGTACTGAGCACCCAGCACCCCGAGCACTGAGCACCCAGCACCCTGAGTACTGAGCACCCAGCACCCTGAGCACTGAGCACCCAGCACCCTGAGTACTAAGCACCCAACACCCCAAGCACTGAGCACCCTGAGTACTGAGCACCCAGCACCCCAAGCACTGAGCACCCCGAGCACTGAGCAGCCAGTACCCTGAGTACTGAACACCGAGCACCCTGAGTACTGAGCAGCCAGCACCCTGAGAACTGAGCACCCAGCATACTGAGCACCGAGCACCCAGCACCCTGAGTACTGAGCACACAGCACCCTGAGCACTGAGCACCGAGCACCCTGAGTACTGAGCACCGAGCACCCTGAGTACTGAGCACCCAGCACCCCGAGCACTGAGCACCCAGCACCCTGAGCACTGAGCACCCAGCATACTGAGTACTGAGCACTGAGCACCCAGCACCCCGAGCACTGAGCACCCAGCACCCTGAGTACTGAGCACTGAGCACCCAGCACCCCGAGCACTGAGCACCCAGCACCCTGTGTACTGAGCACTGAGTACCCAGCACCCCGAGCACTGAGCACCCAGCACCCTGAGCACTGAGCACCCTGAGTACTGAGCACCCAGCACCCTGAGCACTGAGCACCCAGCACCCCGAGCACTGAGCACCCAGCACCCAGAGCACTGAGCACTGAGCACCCTGAGTACTGAGCACTGAGCACCCTGAGCACTGAGCACCGAGCACCCTGAGTACTGAGCACTTAGCACCCAACACCCCAAGCACTGAGCACCCTGAGCACTGAGCACCCAGCACCCCAAGCACTGAGCACCCTGAGTACTGAGCACCCAGCACCCTGAGTAATGAGCACCCAGCACCCTGAGTACCGAGCACCCAGCTCCCTGAGTACTGAGCACCCTGCACCCCGAGCATTGAGCACCCAGCACCCTGAGTACTGAGCACTGAGCACACAGCACCCCGAGCACTGAGCACCCAGCACCCTGTGTACTGAGCACTGAGTACCCAGTACCCCGAGCACTGCGACCCAGCACCCTGAGCACGGAGCACCCAGCACCCCGAGTACTGAGCACCCAGCACCCCGAGCATGGGGCACCCAGCACCCTGAGCACTGAGCACCCAGCACCCCGAGCAATGAGAACCCAGCACCCTGAGTACTGAGCACCGAGCACCCCGTGTACTGAGCACCCAGCAACCTGAGCACTGAGCACCCAGCACCCCCAGCAATGAGCACCCAGCACCCTGAGTACTGAGCACCCAGCACCCCGAGTACTGAGCACCCAGCAACCTGAGAACCGAGCAGCCAGCACCCCCAGCAATGAGCACCCAGCACCCTGAGTACTGAGCACCCAGCACCCCCAGCAATGAGCACCCAGCACCCTGAGTACTGAGCACCCAGCACCCCGAGTACTGAGCACCCAGCAACCTGAGAACCGAGCAGCCAGCACCCCCAGCAATGAGCACCCAGCACCCTGAGTACTGAGCACCCAGCACCCCCAGCAATGAGCACCCAGCACTCCGAGCATGGGGCACCCAGCACCCTGAGCACTGAGCACCCAGCACCCCGAGCAATGAGAACCCAGCACCCTGAGTACTGAGCACTGAGCACCCCGTGTACTGAGCACCCAGCAACCTGAGCACTGAGCACCCAGCACCCCCAGCAATGAGCACCCAGCACCCTGAGTACTGAGCACCCAGCACCCCGAGTACTGAGCACCCAGCAACCTGAGAACCGAGCAGCCAGCACCCCCAGCAATGAGCACCCAGCACCCTGAGTACTGAGCACCCAGCACCCCGAGCACTGAGCACCCAGCACCCTGAGTACTGAGCACCCAGCACCCTGAGCACTGAGCACCCAGCACCCTGAGTACTAAGCACCCAACACCCCAAGCACTGAGCACCCTGAGTACTGAGCACCCAGCACCCCAAGCACTGAGCACCCCGAGCACTGAGCAGCCAGTACCCTGAGTACTGAGCACCGAGCACCCTGAGTACTGAGCAGCCAGCACCCTGAGAACTGAGCACCCAGCATACTGAGCACCGAGCACCCAGCACCCTGAGTACTGAGCACACAGCACCCTGAGCACTGAGCAGCCAGCACCCTGAGTACTGAGCACCGAGCACCCTGAGTACTGAGCACCCAGCACCCCGAGCACTGAGCACCCAGCACCCTGAGCACTGAGCACCCAGCATACTGAGTACTGAGCACCCAGCACCCTGAGCACTGAGCACCCAGCACCCTCAGCACTGAGCACCCAGCACCCTGAGTACTGAGCATCCAGCACCCCGAGCACTGAGCACCCAGCACCCTGAGTACTGAGCACTGAGCACCCAGCGCCCCGAGCACTGAGCACGCAGCACCCTGTGTACTGAGCACTGAGTACCCAGCACCCCGAGCACTGAGCACCCAGCACCCTGAGCACTGAGCACCCTGAGTACTGAGCACCCAGCACCCTGAGCACTGAGCACCCAGCACCACGAGCACTGAGCACCCAGCACCCAGAGCACTGAGCACTGAGCACCCTGAGTACTGAGCACTGAGCACCCTGAGCACTGAGCACCGAGCACCCTGAGTACTGAGCACTGAGCACCCAACACCCCAAGCACTGAGCAACCTGAGCACTGAGCACCCAGCACCCCAAGCACTGAGCACCCTGAGTACTGAGCACCCAGCACCCTGAGTACTGAGCACCCAGCACCCTGAGCACTGAGCACCCAGCACCCTGAGTACTAAGCACCCAACACCCCAAGCACTGAGTACCCTGAGTACTGAGCACCCAGCACCCCAAGCACTGAGCACCCCGAGCACTGAGCAGCCAGCACCCTGAGTACTGAGCACCGAGCACCCTGAGTACTGAGCTGCCAGCACCCTGAGAACTGAGCACCCAGCATACTGAGCACCGAGCACCCAGCACCCTGAGTACTGAGCACACAGCACCCTGAGCACTGAGCACCCAGCACCCTGAGTACTGAGCACCGAGCACCCTGAGTACTGAGCACCCAGCACCCCGACCACTGAGCACCCAGCACCCTGAGCACTGAGCACCCAGCATACTGCGTACTGGGCACCCAGCACCCTGAGTACTGAGCACCCAGCACCCTGAGCACTGAGCACCCAGCACCCTGAGTACTGAGCATCCAGCACCCCGAGCACTGAGCACCCAGCACCCTGAGTACTGAGCACTGAGCACCCAGCACCCTGAGCACTGAGCACCCAGCACCCTGTGTACTGAGCACTGAGTACCCAGCACCCCGAGCACTGAGCACCCAGCACCCTGAGCACTGAGCACCCTGAGTACTGAGCACCCAGCACCCTGAGCACTGAGCACCCAGCACCCCGAGCACTGAGCACCCAGCACCCAGAGCACTGAGCACTGAGCACCCTGAGTACTGAGCACTGAGGACCCTGAGCACTGAGCACCATGCACCCTGAGTACTGAGCACCCAGCACCCTGAGCACTGAGGACCGAGCACCCTGAGTACTAAGCACCCAGCACCCTGAGTACTGAGAAAACAGCACCCTGAGCACTGAGCACCCAGCACCCTGAGCACTGAGCACCCAGCACCCCGAGCACTGAGCACCCAGCACCCAGAGCACTGAGCACTGAGCACCCTGAGTCCTGAGCACTGAGGACCCTGAGCACTGAGCACCATGCACCCTGAGTACTGAGCACTGAGGACCCTGAGCACTGAGCACCATGCACCCTGAGTACTGAGCACCCAGCACCCTGAGTACTGAGCACCCAGCACCCTGAGCACTGAGCACCCAGCACCCTGAGTACTGAGCATCCAGCACCCCGAGCACTGAGCACCCAGCACTCTGAGTACTGAGCACTGAGCACCCAGCACCCCGAGCACTGAGCACCCAGCACCCTGTGTACTGAGCACTGAGTACCCAGCACCCCGAGCACTGAGCACCCAGCACCCTGAGCACTGAGCACCCTGAGTACTGAGCACCCAGCACCCTGAGCACTGAGCACCCAGCACCCCGAGCACTGAGCACCCAGCACCCAGAGCACTGAGCACTGAGCACCCTGAGTACTGAGCACTGAGCACCCTGAGCACTGAGCACCGAGCACCCTGAGTACTGAGCACTGAGCACCCAACACCCCAAGCACTGAGCTCCCTGAGCACTGAGCACCCAGCACCCCAAGCACTGAGCACCCTGAGTACTGAGCACCAAGCACCCTGAGTAATGAGCACCCAGCACCCTGAGTACTGAGCACCCAGCTCCCTGAGTACTGAGCACCCTGCACCCCGAGCACTGAGCACCCAGCACCCTGAGTACTGAGCACTGAGCACACAGCACCCCGAGCACTGAGCACCCAGCACCCTGTGTACTGAGCACTGAGTACCCAGTACCCCGAGCACTGCGACCCAGCACCCTGAGCACGGAGCACCCAGCACCCCGAGTACTGAGCACCCAGCACCCCGAGCATGGGGCACCCAGCACCCTGAGCACTGAGCACCCAGCACCCCGAGCAATGAGCACCCAGCACCCTGAGTACTGAGCACCGAGCACCCCGTGTACTGAGCACCCAGCAACCTGAGCACTGAGCACCCAGCACCCCCAGCAATGAGCACCCAGCACCCTGAGTACTGAGCACCCAGCACCCCGAGTACTGAGCACCCAGCAACCTGAGAACCGAGCAGCCAGCACCCCCAGCAATGAGCACCCAGCACCCTGAGTACTGAGCACCCAGCACCCCCAGCAATGAGCACCCAGCACCCTGAGTACTGAGCACCCAGCACCCCGAGTACTGAGCACCCAGCAACCTGAGAACCGAGCAGCCAGCACCCCGAGCGCTGAGCACCCAGCACCCTGAGCACTGAGCACCCAGCACCCTGAGTACTGAGCACTGAGCACCCCGAGTACTGAGCACCCAGCACCCCGAGCACTGAGCACCCAGCACCCTGAGTACTGAGCACCCAGCACCCTGAGCACTGAGCACCCAGCACCCTGAGTACTAAGCACCCAACACCCCAAGCACTGAGCACCCTGAGTACTGAGCACCCAGCACCCCAAGCACTGAGCACCCCGAGCACTGAGCAGCCAGTACCCTGAGTACTGAACACCGAGCACCCTGAGTACTGAGCAGCCAGCACCCTGAGAACTGAGCACCCAGCATACTGAGCACCGAGCACCCAGCACCCTGAGTACTGAGCACACAGCACCCTGAGCACTGAGCACCGAGCACCCTGAGTACTGAGCACCGAGCACCCTGAGTACTGAGCACCCAGCACCCCGAGCACTGAGCACCCAGCACCCTGAGCACTGAGCACCCAGCATACTGAGTACTGAGCACTGAGCACCCAGCACCCCGAGCACTGAGCACCCAGCACCCTGAGTACTGAGCACTGAGCACCCAGCACCCCGAGCACTGAGCACCCAGCACCCTGTGTACTGAGCACTGAGTACCCAGCACCCCGAGCACTGAGCACCCAGCACCCTGAGCACTGAGCACCCTGAGTACTGAGCACCCAGCACCCTGAGCACTGAGCACCCAGCACCCCGAGCACTGAGCACCCAGCACCCAGAGCACTGAGCACTGAGCACCCTGAGTACTGAGCACTGAGCACCCTGAGCACTGAGCACCGAGCACCCTGAGTACTGAGCACTTAGCACCCAACACCCCAAGCACTGAGCACCCTGAGCACTGAGCACCCAGCACCCCAAGCACTGAGCACCCTGAGTACTGAGCACCCAGCACCCTGAGTAATGAGCACCCAGCACCCTGAGTACCGAGCACCCAGCTCCCTGAGTACTGAGCACCCTGCACCCCGAGCATTGAGCACCCAGCACCCTGAGTACTGAGCACTGAGCACACAGCACCCCGAGCACTGAGCACCCAGCACCCTGTGTACTGAGCACTGAGTACCCAGTACCCCGAGCACTGCGACCCAGCACCCTGAGCACGGAGCACCCAGCACCCCGAGTACTGAGCACCCAGCACCCCGAGCATGGGGCACCCAGCACCCTGAGCACTGAGCACCCAGCACCCCGAGCAATGAGAACCCAGCACCCTGAGTACTGAGCACCGAGCACCCCGTGTACTGAGCACCCAGCAACCTGAGCACTGAGCACCCAGCACCCCCAGCAATGAGCACCCAGCACCCTGAGTACTGAGCACCCAGCACCCCGAGTACTGAGCACCCAGCAACCTGAGAACCGAGCAGCCAGCACCCCCAGCAATGAGCACCCAGCACCCTGAGTACTGAGCACCCAGCACCCCCAGCAATGAGCACCCAGCACCCTGAGTACTGAGCACCCAGCACCCCGAGTACTGAGCACCCAGCAACCTGAGAACCGAGCAGCCAGCACCCCCAGCAATGAGCACCCAGCACCCTGAGTACTGAGCACCCAGCACCCCCAGCAATGAGCACCCAGCACTCCGAGCATGGGGCACCCAGCACCCTGAGCACTGAGCACCCAGCACCCCGAGCAATGAGAACCCAGCACCCTGAGTACTGAGCACTGAGCACCCCGTGTACTGAGCACCCAGCAACCTGAGCACTGAGCACCCAGCACCCCCAGCAATGAGCACCCAGCACCCTGAGTACTGAGCACCCAGCACCCCGAGTACTGAGCACCCAGCAACCTGAGAACCGAGCAGCCAGCACCCCCAGCAATGAGCACCCAGCACCCTGAGTACTGAGCACCCAGCACCCCGAGCACTGAGCACCCAGCACCCTGAGTACTGAGCACCCAGCACCCTGAGCACTGAGCACCCAGCACCCTGAGTACTAAGCACCCAACACCCCAAGCACTGAGCACCCTGAGTACTGAGCACCCAGCACCCCAAGCACTGAGCACCCCGAGCACTGAGCAGCCAGTACCCTGAGTACTGAGCACCGAGCACCCTGAGTACTGAGCAGCCAGCACCCTGAGAACTGAGCACCCAGCATACTGAGCACCGAGCACCCAGCACCCTGAGTACTGAGCACACAGCACCCTGAGCACTGAGCACCCAGCACCCTGAGTACTGAGCACCGAGCACCCTGAGTACTGAGCACCCAGCACCCCGAGCACTGAGCACCCAGCACCCTGAGCACTGAGCACCCAGCATACTGAGTACTGAGCACCCAGCACCCTGAGCACTGAGCACCCAGCACCCTCAGCACTGAGCACCCAGCACCCTGAGTACTGAGCATCCAGCACCCCGAGCACTGAGCACCCAGCACCCTGAGTACTGAGCACTGAGCACCCAGCGCCCCGAGCACTGAGCACGCAGCACCCTGTGTACTGAGCACTGAGTACCCAGCACCCCGAGCACTGAGCACCCAGCACCCTGAGCACTGAGCACCCTGAGTACTGAGCACCCAGCACCCTGAGCACTGAGCACCCAGCACCACGAGCACTGAGCACCCAGCACCCAGAGCACTGAGCACTGAGTACCCTGAGTACTGAGCACTGAGCACCCTGAGCACTGAGCACCGAGCACCCTGAGTACTGAGCACTGAGCACCCAACACCCCAAGCACTGAGCAACCTGAGCACTGAGCACCCAGCACCCCAAGCACTGAGCACCCTGAGTACTGAGCACCCAGCACCCTGAGTACTGAGCACCCAGCACCCTGAGCACTGAGCACCCAGCACCCTGAGTACTAAGCACCCAACACCCCAAGCACTGAGTACCCTGAGTACTGAGCACCCAGCACCCCAAGCACTGAGCACCCCGAGCACTGAGCAGCCAGCACCCTGAGTACTGAGCACCGAGCACCCTGAGTACTGAGCTGCCAGCACCCTGAGAACTGAGCACCCAGCATACTGAGCACCGAGCACCCAGCACCCTGAGTACTGAGCACACAGCACCCTGAGCACTGAGCACCCAGCACCCTGAGTACTGAGCACCGAGCACCCTGAGTACTGAGCACCCAGCACCCCGACCACTGAGCACCCAGCACCCTGAGCACTGAGCACCCAGCATACTGCGTACTGGGCACCCAGCACCCTGAGTACTGAGCACCCAGCACCCTGAGCACTGAGCACCCAGCACCCTGAGTACTGAGCATCCAGCACCCCGAGCACTGAGCACCCAGCACCCTGAGTACTGAGCACTGAGCACCCAGCACCCTGAGCACTGAGCACCCAGCACCCTGTGTACTGAGCACTGAGTACCCAGCACCCCGAGCACTGAGCACCCAGCACCCTGAGCACTGAGCACCCTGAGTACTGAGCACCCAGCACCCTGAGCACTGAGCACCCAGCACCCCGAGCACTGAGCACCCAGCACCCAGAGCACTGAGCACTGAGCACCCTGAGTACTGAGCACTGAGGACCCTGAGCACTGAGCACCATGCACCCTGAGTACTGAGCACCCAGCACCCTGAGCACTGAGGACCGAGCACCCTGAGTACTAAGCACCCAGCACCCTGAGTACTGAGAAAACAGCACCCTGAGCACTGAGCACCCAGAACGCTGAGTACTGAGCACTGAGCACCCTGAGTACTGAGCACCGAGCACCCTGAGCACTGAGCACCCAGCACGCTGAGAACTGAGCACTGAGCACCCTGAGCGCTGAGCACCCAGCACCCTGAGTACTGAGCACTGAGCACCCTGAGTACTGAGCACCCAGCACTCTGAGCACTGAGCACCCAGCACCCTGAGCACTGAGACACCCAGCACCCCGAGCACTGAGCACCCAGCACCCCGAGTACTGAGCACCCAGCAACCTGAGAACCGAGCAGCCAGCACCCCGAGCGCTGAGCACCCAGCACCCTGAGCACTGAGCACCCAGCACCCTGAGTACTGAGCACTGAGCACCCCGAGTACTGAGCACCCAGCACCCCGAGCACTGAGCACCCAGCACCCTGAGTACTGAGCACCCAGCACCCTGAGTACTGAGCACCCAGCACCCTGAGCACTGAGCACCCAGCACCCTGAGTACTAAGCACCCAACACCCCAAGCACTGAGCATCCTGAGTACTGAGCACCCAGCACCCCAAGCACTGAGCACCCCGAGCACTGAGCAGCCAGCACCCTGAGTACTGAGCACCGAGCACCCTGAGTACTGAGCTGCCAGCACCCTGAGTACTGAGCACCCAGCATACTGAGCACCGAGCACCCAGCACCCTGAGTACTGAGCACACAGCACCCTGAGCACTGAGCACACAGCACCCTGATTACTGAGCACCTAGCACCCTGAGTACTGAGCACCCATCACCCCGAGCACTGAGCACCCAGCACCCTGACCACTGAGCACCCAGCATACTGCGTACTGAGCACCCAGCACCCTGAGTACTGAGCACCCAGCACCCTGAGCACTGAGCACCCAGCACCCTGAGTACTGAGCATCCAGCACCCCGAGCACTGAGCACCCAGCACCCTGAGTACTGAGCACTGAGCACCCAGCACCCCGAGCACTGAGCACCCAGCACCCTGTGTACTGAGCACTGAGTACCCAGCACCCCGAGCACTGAGCACCCAGCACCCTGAGCACTGAGCACCCTCAGTACTGAGAACCCAGCACCCTGAGCACTGAGCACCCAGCACCCCGAGCACTGAGCACCCAGCACCCAGAGCACTGAGCACTGAGCACCCGGAGGACTGAGCACTGAGCACCCTGAGCACTGAGCACCGAGCACCCTGAGTACTGAGCACTGAGCACCCAACACCCCAAGCACTGAGCACCCTGAGCACTGAGCACCCAGCACCCCAAGCACTGAGCACCCTGAGTACTGAGCACCCAGCACCCTGAGTAATGAGCACCCAGCACCCTGAGTACTGAGCACCCAGCTCCCTGAGTACTGAGCACCCTGCACCCCGAGCACTGAGCACCCAGCACCCTGAGTACTGAGCACTGAGCACACAGCACCCCGAGCACTGAGCACCCAGCACCCTGTGTACTGAGCACTGAGTACCCAGTACCCCGAGCACTGCGACCCAGCACCCTGAGCACGGAGCACCCAGCACCTTGAGTACTGAGCACCCAGCACCCCGAGCATGGGGCACCCAGCACCCTGAGCACTGAGCACCCAGCACCCCGAGCAATGAGCACCCAGCACCCTGAGTACTGAGCACCGAGCACCCCGTGTACTGAGCACCCAGCAACCTGAGCACTGAGCACCCAGCACCCCCAGCAATGAGCACCCAGCACCCCGAGTACTGAGCACCCAGCAACCTGAGAACCGAGCAGCCAGCACCCCCAGCAATGAGCACCCAGCACCCTGAGTACTGAGCACCCAGCACCCCCAGCAATGAGGACCCAGCACCCTGAGTACTGAGCACCCAGCACCCCGAGTAATGAGCACCCAGCAACCTGAGAACCGAGCAGCCAGCACCCTGAGTACTAAGCACCCAACACCCCAAGCACTGAGCACCCTGAGTACTGAGCACCCAGCACCCCAAGCACTGAGCACCCCGAGCACTGAGCAGCCAGCACCCTGAGTACTGAGCACCGAGCACCCTGAGTACTGAGCTGCCAGCACCCTGAGTACTGAGCACCCAGCATACTGAGCACCGAGCACCCAGCACCCTGAGTACTGAGCACACAGCACCCTGAGCACTGAGCACCCAGCACCCTGAGTACTGAGCACCGAGCACCCTGAGTACTGAGCACCCAGCACCCCGAGCACTGAGCACCCAGCACCCTGACCACTGAGCACCCAGCATACTGCGTACTGAGCACCCAGCACCCTGAGTACTGAGCACCCAGCACCCTGAGCACTGAGCACCCAGCACCCTGAGTACTGAGCATCCAGCACCCCGAGCACTGAGCACCCAGCACCCTGAGTACTGAGCACTGAGCACCCAGCACCCCGAGCACTGAGCACCCTGAGTACTGAGCACCCAGCACCCTGAGCACTGAGCACCCAGCACCCCGAGCACTGAGCACCCAGCACCCAGAGCACTGAGCACTGAGCACCCTGAGTACTGAGCACTGAGCACCCTGAGCACTGAGCACCGAGCACCCTGAGTACTGAGCACTGAGCACCCAACACCCCAAGCACTGAGCACCCTGAGCACTGAGCACCCAGCACCCCAAGCACTGAGCACCCTGAGTACTGAGCACCCAGCACCCTGAGTAATGAGCACCCAGCACCCTGAGTACTGAGCACCCAGCTCCCTGAGTACTGAGCACCCTGCACCCCGAGCACTGAGCACCCAGCACCCTGAGTACTGAGCACTGAGCACACAGCACCCCGAGCACTGAGCACCCAGCACCCTGTGTACTGAGCACTGAGTACCCAGTACCCCGAGCACTGCGACCCAGCACCCTGAGCACGGAGCACCCAGCACCCCGAGTACTGAGCACCCAGCACCCCGAGCATGGGGCACCCAGCACCCTGAGCACTGAGCACCCAGCACCCCGAGCAATGAGCACCCAGCACCCTGAGTACTGAGCACCGAGCACCCCGTGTACTGAGCACCCAGCAACCTGAGCACTGAGCACCCAGCACCCCCAGCAATGAGCACCCAGCACCCTGAGTACTGAGCACCCAGCACCCCGAGTACTGAGCACCCAGCAACCTGAGAACCGAGCAGCCAGCACCCCCAGCAATGAGCACCCAGCACCCTGAGTACTGAGCACCCAGCACCCCCAGCAATGAGCACCCAGCACCCTGAGTACTGAGCACCCAGCACCCCGAGTACTGAGCACCCAGCAACCTGAGAACCGAGCAGCCAGCACCCCGAGCGCTGAGCACCCAGCACCCTGAGCACTGAGCACCCAGCACCCTGAGTACTGAGCACTGAGCACCCCGAGTACTGAGCACCCAGCACCCCGAGCACTGAGCACCCAGCACCCTGAGTACTGAGCACCCAGCACCCTGAGCACTGAGCACCCAGCACCCTGAGTACTAAGCACCCAACACCCCAAGCACTGAGCACCCTGAGTACTGAGCACCCAGCACCCCAAGCACTGAGCACCCCGAGCACTGAGCAGCCAGTACCCTGAGTACTGAACACCGAGCACCCTGAGTACTGAGCAGCCAGCACCCTGAGAACTGAGCACCCAGCATACTGAGCACCGAGCACCCAGCACCCTGAGTACTGAGCACACAGCAACCTGAGCACTGAGCACCGAGCACCCTGAGTACTGAGCACCGAGCACCCTGAGTACTGAGCACCCAGCACCCCGAGCACTGAGCACCCAGCACCCTGAGTACTGAGCACCGAGCACCCTGAGTACTGAGCACCCAGCACCCCGAGCACTGAGCACCCAGCACCCTGACCACTGAGCACCCAGCATACTGCGTACTGAGCACCCAGCACCCTGAGTACTGAGCACCCAGCACCCTGAGCACTGAGCACCCAGCACCCTGAGTACTGAGCATCCAGCACCCCGAGCACTGAGCACCCAGCACCCTGAGTACTGAGCACTGAGCACCCAGCACCCCGAGCACTGAGCACCCAGCACCCTGTGTACTGAGCACTGAGTACCCAGCACCCCGAGCACTGAGCACCCAGCACCCTGAGCACTGAGCACCCTGAGTACTGAGCACCCAGCACCCTGAGCACTGAGCACCCAGCACCCCGAGCACTGAGCACCCAGCACCCAGAGCACTGAGCACTGAGCACCCTGAGTACTGAGCACTGAGCACCCTGAGCACTGAGCACCGAGCACCCTGAGTACTGAGCACTGAGCACCCAACACCCCAAGCACTGAGCACCCTGAGCACTGAGCACCCAGCACCCCAAGCACTGAGCACCCTGAGTACTGAGCACCCAGCACCCTGAGTAATGAGCACCCAGCACCCTGAGTACTGAGCACCCAGCTCCCTGAGTACTGAGCACCCTGCACCCCGAGCACTGAGCACCCAGCACCCTGAGTACTGAGCACTGAGCACACAGCACCCCGAGCACTGAGCACCCAGCACCCTGTGTACTGAGCACTGAGTACCCAGTACCCTGAGCACTGCGACCCAGCACCCTGAGCACGGAGCACCCAGCACCCCGAGTACTGAGCACCCAGCACCCCGAGCATGGGGCACCCAGCACCCTGAGCACTGAGCACCCAGCACCCCGAGCAATGAGCACCCAGCACCCTGAGTACTGAGCACCGAGCACCCCGTGTACTGAGCACCCAGCAACCTGAGCACTGAGCACCCAGCACCCCCAGCAATGAGCACCCAGCACCCTGAGTACTGAGCACCCAGCACCCCGAGTACTGAGCACCCAGCAACCTGAGAACCGAGCAGCCAGCACCCCCAGCAATGAGCACCCAGCACCCTGAGTACTGAGCACCCAGCACCCCCAGCAATGAGCACCCAGCACCCTGAGTACTGAGCACCCAGCACCCCGAGTACTGAGCACCCAGCAACCTGAGAACCGAGCAGCCAGCACCCCGAGCGCTGAGCACCCAGCACCCTGAGCACTGAGCACCCAGCACCCTGAGTACTGAGCACTGAGCACCCCGAGTACTGAGCACCCAGCACCCCGAGCACTGAGCACCCAGCACCCTGAGTACTGAGCACCCAGCACCCTGAGCACTGAGCACCCAGCACCCTGAGTACTAAGCACCCAACACCCCAAGCACTGAGCACCCTGAGTACTGAGCACCCAGCACCCCAAGCACTGAGCTCCCCGATCACTGAGCAGCCAGTACCCTGAGTACTGAACACCGAGCACCCTGAGTACTGAGCAGCCAGCACCCTGAGAACTGAGCACCCAGCATACTGAGCACCGAGCACCCAGCACCCTGAGTACTGAGCACACAGCACCCTGAGCACTGAGCACCGAGCACCCTGAGTACTGAGCACCGAGCACCCTGAGTACTGAGCACCCAGCACCCCGAGCACTGAGCACCCAGCACCCTGAGCACTGAGCACCCAGCATACTGAGTACTGAGCACCCAGCACCCTGAGCACTGAGCACCCAGCACCCTCAGCACTGAGCACCCAGCACCCTGAGTACTGAGCATCCAGCACCCCGAGCACTGAGAACCCAGCACCCTGAGTACTTAGCACTGAGCACCCAGCACCCCGAGCACTGAGCACCCAGCACCCTGTGTACTGAGCACTGAGTACCCAGCACCCCGAGCACTGAGCACCCAGCACCCTGAGCACTGAGCACCCTGAGTACTGAGCACCCAGCACCCTGAGCACTGAGCACCCAGCACCACGAGCACTGAGCACCCAGCACACAGAGCACTGAGCACTGAGCACCCTGAGTACTGAGCACTGAGCACCCTGAGCACTGAGCACCGAGCACCCTGAGTACTGAGCACTGAGCACCCAACACCCCAAGCACTGAGCACCCTGAGCACTGAGCACCCAGCACCCCAAGCACTGAGCACCCTGAGTACTGAGCACCCAGCACCCTGAGTACTGAGCACCCAGCACCCTGAGTACTGAGCACCCAGCACCCTGAGCACTGAGCACCCAGCACCCTGAGTACTAAGCACCCAACACCCCAAGCACTGAGCACCCTGAGTACTGAGCACCCAGCACCCCAAGCACTGAGCACCCCGAGCACTGAGCAGCCAGCACCCTGAGTACTGAGCACCGAGCACCCTGAGTACTGAGCTGCCAGCACCCTGAGAACTGAGCACCCAGCATACTGAGCACCGAGCACCCAGCACCCTGAGTACTGAGCACACAGCACCCTGAGCACTGAGCACCCAGCACCCTGAGTACTGAGCACCGAACACCCTGAGTACTGAGCACCCAGCACCCCGAGCACTGAGCACCCAGCACCCTGAGCACTGAGCACCCAGCATACTGCGTACTGAGCACCCAGCACCCTGAGTACTGAGCACCCAGCACCCTGAGCACTGAGCACCCAGCACCCTGAGTACTGAGCATCCAGCACCCCGAGCACTGAGCACCCAGCACCCTGAGTACTGAGCACTGAGCACCCAGCACCCCGAGCACTGAGCACCCAGCACCCTGTGTACTGAGCACTGAGTACCCAGCACCCCGAGCACTGAGCACCCAGCACCCTGAGCACTGAGCACCCTGAGTACTGAGCACCCAGCACCCTGAGCACTGAGCACCCAGCACCCCGAGCACTGAGCACCCAGCACCCAGAGCACTGAGCACTGAGCACCCTGAGTACTGAGCACTGAGCACCCTGAGCACTGAGCACCGAGCACCCTGAGTACTGAGCACTGAGCACCCAACACCCCAAGCACTGAGCACCCTGAGCACTGAGCACCCAGCACCCCAACCACTGAGCACCCTGAGTACTGAGCACCCAGCACCCTGAGTAATGAGCACCCAGCACCCTGAGTACTGAGCACCCAGCTCCCTGAGTACTGAGCACCCTGCACCCCGAGCACTGAGCACCCAGCACCCTGAGTACTGAGCACTGAGCACACAGCACCCCGAGCACTGAGCACCCAGCACCCTGTGTACTGAGCACTGAGTACCCAGTACCCCGAGCACTGCGACCAAGCACCCTGAGCACGGAGCACCCAGCACCCCGAGTACTGAGCACCCAGCACCCCGAGCATGGGGCACCCAGCACCCTGAGCACTGAGCACCCAGCACCCCGAGCAATGAGCACCCAGCACCCTGAGCACTGAGCACCCAGCACCCTGAGTACTAAGCACCCAACACCCCAAGCACTGAGCACCCTGCGTACTGAGCACCCAGCACTCCAAGCACTGAGCACCCCGAGCACTGAGCAGCCAGTACCCTGAGTACCGAGCACCGAGCACCCTGAGTACTGAGCAGCCAGCACCCTGAGAACTGAGCACCCAGCATACTGAGCACCGAGCACCCAGCACCCTGAGTACTGAGCACACAGCACCCTGAGCACTGAGCACCCAGCACCCTGAGTACTGAGCACCGAGCACCCTGAGTACTGAGCACCCAGCACCCCGAGCACTGAGCACCCAGCACCTTGAGCACTGAGCACCCAGCATACTGAGTACTGAGCACCCAGCACCCTGAGCACTGAGCACCCAGCACCCTGAGTACTGAGCATCCAGCACCCCGAACACTGAGCACCCAGCACCCTGAGTACTGAGCACTGAGCACCCAGCACACTGAGCACTGACTACCCAGCACCCTGTGTACTGAGCACTGAGTACCCAGCACCCCGAGCACTGAGCACCCAGCACCCTGAGCACTGAGCACCCTGAGTACTGAGCACCCAGCAGCCTGAGCACTGAGCACCCAGCACCACGAGCACTGAGCACCCAGCACCCAGAGCACTGAGCACTGAGCACCCTGAGTACTGAGCACTGAGCACCCTGAGCACTGAGCACCGAGCACCCTGAGTACTGAGCACTGAGCACCCAACACCCCAAGTACTGAGCACCCTGAGCACTGAGCACCCAGCACCCCAAGCACTGAGCACCCTGAGTACTGAGCACCCAGCACCCTGAGTAATGAGCACCCAGCACCCCGAGCTCTGAGCACCCAGCACCCTGAGTACTAAGCACCGAGCAACCTGAGTACTGAGCAGCCAGCACCCTGAGTACTGAGCACCCAGCGTACTGAGCACCGAGCACCCAGCACCCTGAGTACTGAGCACCCAGCACCCTGAGCACTGAGCACCCAGCACCCTGAGTACTGAGCACCGAGAACCCCTAGTACTGAGCACCCAGCACCCCGAGCACTGAGCACCCAGCACCCCGAGCACTGAGCACCCAGCACCCCGAGCACTGAGCACCCAGCACCCCGAGCACTGAGCACCCAGCACCCCGAGCACTGCGCACCCAGCACCCCGAGCACCGAGCACCCTGAGTACTAAGCACCGAGCACCCTGAGCACTGAGCACCCAGCACCCTTAGCACTGAGCACCCAGCACCCTGAGTACTGAGCACCCAGCACCCCGAGCACTGAGCACACAGCACCCTGAGCTCTGAGCACCCAGCTCCCCGAGCAGTGAGCACCCAGCATCCTGAGCACTGAGCACCCTGAGTACTGAGCACTGAGCACCCTGAGTACTGAGCACCCAGCACCCTGGGCAATGAGCACCCAGAGTACTGAGCACCCAGCACCCTGAGCACTGAGCACAGAGCACCTAGAGCACTGAGCACCCAGCACCCGGAGTACTGAGCACCCAGCACCCTGAGTACTAAGCACCAAGCACCCTGAGTACTGAGCACCCAATACCCTGAGCACTGAACACACAGCACCCTGAGTACTGAGCACTGAGCACCCTGAGTACTGAGCACCGAGCACCCTGAGTACTGAGCACCCAGCACCCAGAGCACTGAGCACTGAGCACTGAGCACCCTGAGTACTGAGCACTGAGCACCCTGAGCACTGAGCACCCTGCACCCTGAGTACTGAGCACCCAGCACCCTGAGCACTGAGGACCGAGCACCCTGAGTACTAAGCACCCAGCACCCTGAGTACTGAGCACCCAGCACCCTGAGCACTGAGCACCCAGAACGCTGAGTACTGAGCACTGAGCACCCTGAGTACTGAGCACCGAGCACCCTGAGCACTGAGCACCCAGCACGCTGAGAACTGAGCACTGAGCACCCTGAGCGCTGAGCACCCAGCACCCTGAGTACTAAGCACCGAGCACCCTGAGTACTGAGCACCCAGCACTCTGAGCACTGAGCACCCAGCACCCTGAGCACTGAGACACCCAGCACCCCGAGCACTGAGCACCCAGCACCCCGAGCACTGAGCACCCTGCACCCCGAGCACTGAGCCTGAGCACCCTGAGTACTGAGCACTGAGCAACCTGAGTACTGAGCACCGAGCACCCTGACTACTGAGCACCAAGCACCCCGAGCAATGAGCAACGAGCACCCCGAGCACTGAGCACCCAGTACCCTGAGCACTGAGCACCCTTAGTACTGAGGACTGAGCACCCTGAGTACTGAGCACTGAGCACCTTGAGTACTGAGCACCCAGCACCCTGAGTACTGAGCACCCAGCACCCTGAGCAATGATCACCCTGAGTACTGAGCACCCAGCACCTTGAGCACTGAGCACCGAGCACCCCGAGCACTGAGCACCCAGCACCCGGAGTACTGAGCACCCAGCACCCTGAGTACTAAGAACCGAGCACCCTGAGTATTGAGCACCCAGCACCCTGAGCACTGAACACACAGCACCCTGAGTACTGAGCACCCCGAGCACTGAGCACCCAGCACCCGGAGTACTGAGCACCCAGCACCCTGAGTACTAAGCACCGAGCACCCTGAGTACTGAGCACCCAGCACCCGGAGTACTGAGCACCCAGCACCCTGAGTACTGAGCACCGAGCACCCTGAGTACTGAGCACCCAGCACCCTGAGTACTGAGCACCGAGCACCCTGAGTACTGAGCACCCAGCACCCTGAGCACTGATCACCCAGCACCCTGAGTACTGAGCACCAAGTACCCTGAGTACTGAGCACCCAGCACCCTGAGCACTGAGCACCCAGCACCCTGAGTACTGAGCATTGAGCACACAGCACCCAGAGCACTGAGCAACCAGCACCCTGTGTACTGAGCATTGAGTACCCAGTACCCCGAGCACTGTGACCCACCACCCTGAGCACTGAGCACCCAGCACCCCGAGTACTGAGCACCCAGCACCCCGAGCACTGAGCACCCAGCACCCCGAGCACTGAGCACCCAGCACCCCGAGCAATGAGCACCCAGCACCCTGAGTACTGAGCACCCAGCACCCCGAGTACTGAGCACCCAGCAACCTGAGAACGGAGCAGCCAGCACCCCGAGCGCTGAGCACCCAGCACCCTGAGCACTGAGCACCCAGCACCCTGAGTAATGAGCACTGAGCACCCCGAGTACTGAGCACCCAGCACCCCGAGCACTGAGCACCGAGCACCCCGAACACTGAGCACCCAGCACCCCGAGCACTGAGCACCCAGCACCCCGAGCACTGAGCACCCAGCACCCTGAGCACTGAGCACTGAGCACCCTGAGCACTGAGCACCCAGCACCCTGAGCACTGAGCACCCAGCATCCTGAGCACTGAGTACTGAGCACCCAGCACGCTGAGCACTGAGCACCCAGCACCCTGAGTACTGAGCACTGAGCACCCCGATTACTGAGCACCCAGCACCCCTAGCGCTGAGCACCCAGCACCCTGAGCACTTAGCACCCAGCACCCTGAGTACTGAGCACTGAGCACCCCGAGCACTGAGCACCCAGCACCCCGAGCACTGAGCACCGAGCAATCCAAGCACTGAGCAACCAGCACCCCGAGCACTGAGCACCGAGCACCCCGAGCACTGAGCACCCAGCACCCCGAGCACTGAGCACTGAGCACCCAGCACCCCGAGCACTGAGCACCCAGCACCCTGAGCACTGAGCACCCAGCACCCGAGTACTGATCACCTAGCACCCTGAGTACTGAGCACCCAGCACCCTGAGTACTGAACACACAGCACCCCGAGCACTGAGCACTGAGCATCCAGCACCCTGAGCACTGAGCACCCAGCACCCGAGTACTGATCACCCAGCACCCTGAGTACTGAGCACCCAGCACCCTGAGCACTGAGCACCCAGCACCCTGAGTACTAAGCACCCAACACCCCAAGCACTGAGCACCCCGAGCACTGAACAGCCAGCACCCTGAGTACTAAGCACCGAGCACCCTGAGTATTGAGCACCCAGCACCCTGATTACTGAGCACCGAGCACCCTGAGCACCGAGCACCCAGCACCCTGAGTACTGAGCACCCAGCACCCTGAGCACTGAGCACCCAGCACCCGGAGTACTGAGCACCCAGCACCCTGAGTACTAAGCACCAAGCACCCTGAGTACTGAGCACCCAATACCCTGAGCACTGAACACACAGCACCCTGAGTACTGAGCACCCCGAGCACTGAGCACCCAGCATACTGAGTACTGAGCACCCAGCACCCTGAGTACTGAGCACCCAGCACCCAGAGCACTGAGCACTGAGCACCCTGAGTACTGAGCACTGAGCACCCTGAGCACTGAGCACCCTGCACCCTGAGTACTGAGCACCCAGTACCCTGAGCACTGAGGACCGAGCACCCTGAGTACTAAGCACCCAGCACCCTGAGTACTGAGCACCCAGCACCCTGAGCACTGAGCACCCTGAACGCTGAGTACTGAGCACTGATCACCCTGAGTACTGAGCACCGAGCACCCTGAGCACTGAGCACCCAGCACGCTGAGAACTGAGCACTGAGCACCCTGAGCGCTGAGCACCCAGCACCCTGAGTACTGAGCACCGAGCACCCTGAGTACTGAGCACCCAGCACTCTGAGCACTGAGCACCCAGCACCCTGAGCACTGAGACACCCAGCACCCCGAGCACTGAGCACCCAGCACCCCGAGCACTGAGCAACCTGCACCCCGAGCACTGAGCCTGAGCACCCTGAGTACTGAGCACTGAGCACCCTGAGTACTGAGCACCGAGCACCCTGAGTACTGAGCACCCAGCACCCCGAGCACTGAGCACCGAGCACCCCGAGCACTGAGCACCCAGTACCCTGAGCACTGAGCACCCTTAGTACTGAGCACTGAGCACACTGAGTACTGAGCACTGAGCACCTTGAGTACTGAACACCCAGCACCCTGAGTACTGAGCACCCAGTACCCTGAGCAATGATCACCCTGAGTACTGAGCACCCAGCACCTTGAGCACTGAGCACCGAGCACCCTTAGCACTGAGCACCCAGCACCCGGAGTACTGAGCACCCAGCACCCTGAGTACTAAGCACCGAGCACCCTGAGTACTGAGCACCCAGCACCCTGAGCACTGAACACACAGCACCCTGAGTACTGAGCACCCCGAGCACTGAGCACCCAGCACCCTGAGTACTGAGCACCGAGCACACTGAGCACTGAGCACCCAGCACCCCGAGCACTGAACACCCAGCACCCTGAGTACTGAGCACCCAGCACCCCGAGCACTGAGCACCCAGCACCCTGAGCACTGAGCACTGAGCACTGAGCACCCTGAGCACTGAGCACCCAGCACCCTGAGCACTGAGCACCCAGCATCCTGAGCACTGAGTACTGAGCACCCAGCACGCTGAGCACTGAGCACCCAGCACCCTGAGTACTGAGCACTGAGCACCCCGATTACTGAGCACCCAGCACCCCGAGCGCTGAGCACCCAGCACCCTGAGCACTGAGCACCCAGCGCCCTGAGTACTGAGCACTGAGCACCCCGAGCACTGAGCACCCAGCACCCCGAGCACTGAGCACCGAGCGCCCCGAGCACTGAGCAACCAGCACCCCGAGCACTGAGCACCGAGCACCCCGAGCACTGAGCACCCAGCACCCCGAGCACTGAGCACTGAGCACCCAGCACCCCGAGCACTGAGCACCCAGCACCCTGAGCACTGAGCACCCAGCACCCGAGTACTGATCACCCAGCACCCTGAGTACTGAGCACCCAGCACCCTGAGTACTGAGCACACAGCACCCCGAGCACTGAGCACTGAGCACCCAGCACCCTGAGCACTGAGCACCCAGCACCCGAGTACTGATCACCCAGCACCCTGAGTACTGAGCACCCAGCACCCTGAGCAATGATCACCCTGAGTACTGCGCACCCAGCACCTTGAGCACTGAGCACCGAGCACCCCGAGCACTGAGCACCCAGCACCCGGAGTACTGAGCACCCAGCACCCTGTGTACTAAGCACCGAGCACCCTGAGTACTGAGCACCCAGCACCCTGAGCACTGAACACACAGCACCCTGAGTACTGAGCACCCCGAGCACTGAGCACCCAGCACCCTGAGTACTGAGCACCGAGCACACTGAGCACTGAGCACCCAGCACCCCGAGCACTGAGCACCCAGCACCCTGAGTACTGAGCACCCAGCACCCTGAGCACTGAGCACCCAGCACCCTGAGCACTGAGCACCCAGCACCCTGAGTACTGAGCACTGAGCACACAGCACCCCGAGCACTGAGAACCCAGCACCCTGTGTACTGAGCACTGAGTACCCAGTACCCCGAGCACTGTGACCCAGCACCCTGAGCACTGAGCACCCAGCACCCTGAGTACTGAGCACTGAGCACCCAGCACCCCGAGCACTGAGCACCCAGCACCCTGAGTACTGATCACTGAGCACCCAGCACCCCGAGCACTGAGCACCCAGCACCCTGAGCACTGAGCACCAGCACCCGAGTACTGAGCACCCAGCACCCTGAGTACTGAGAACCCAGTTCCCTGAGTACTGAGCACCCAGCACCCCGAGTACTGAGCACCCATCACCCTGAGTACTGAACACCCAGCACCCCGAGCACTAAGCACCCAGCACCCCGAACACTGAGGATCCAGCACCCTGAGCACTGAGCACCCAGCACCCTGAGTACTGAGCACCGAGCACCCTGAGTACTGAGCACCCAGCACCCTGAGCACTGATCACCCAGCACCCTGAGTACTGAGCACCAAGTACCCTGAGTACTGAGCACCCAGCACCCTGAGCACTGAGCACCCAGCACCCTGAGTACTGAGCACTGAGCACACAGCACCCCGAGCACTGAGAACCCAGCACCCTGTGTACTGAGCACTGAGTACCCAGTACCCCGAGCACTGTGACCCAGCACCCTGAGCACTGAGCACCCAGCACCCCGAGTACTGAGCACCCAGCACCCCGAGCACTGAGCACCCAGCACCCCGAGCACTGAGCACCCAGCACTCCGAGCAATGAGCACCCAGCACCCTGAGTACTGAGCACCCAGCACCCCGAGTACTGAGCACCCAGCAACCTGAGAACGGAGCAGCCAGCACCCCGAGCGCTGAGCACCCAGCACCCTGAGCACTGATCACCCAGCACCCTGAGTACTGAGCACTGAGCACCCCGAGTACTGAGCACCTAGCACCCCGAGCACTGAGCACTGAGCACCCAGCACCCTGAGTACTAAGCACCCAACACCCCAAGCACTGAGCACCCCGAGCACTGAGCAGCCAGCACCCTGAGTACTGAGCACCGAGCACCCTGAGTACTGAGCACCCAGCACCCTGAGTACTGAGCACCGAGCACCCTGAGCACCGAGCACCCAGCACCCTCAGTACTGAGCACCCAGCACCCTGAGCACTGAGCACCCAGCACCCTGAGTACTGAGCACCGAGCACCCTGAGTACTGAGCACCCAGCACCCCGAGCACTGAGCACCCAGCACCCTGAGCACTGAGCACCAAGCATACTGAGTACTGAGCACCCAGCTCCCTGAGTACTGTGCACCCAGCACCCTGAGCACTGAGCACCCAGCACCCTGAGTACTGAGCATCCAGCACCCCGAGCACTGAGCACCCAGCACCCTGAGTACTGAGCACTGAGCAACCAGCACCCCGAGCACTGAGCACCCAGCACCCTGTGTACTGAGCACTGAGTACACAGCACCCCGAGCACTGAGCACCCAGGACCCTGAGCACTGAGCACCCTGAGTACTGAGCACCCAGCACCCTGAGCACTGTGCACCCAGGACCCAGAGCACTGAGCACTGAGCACCCTGAGTACTGAGCACCGAGCACCCTGAGTACTGAGCACTGAGCACCCTGAGCACTGAGCACCCTGCACCCTGAGTACTGAGCACCGAGCACCATGAGTACTGAGCACCCAGCACTCTGAGCACTGAGCACCCAGCACCCTGAGCACTGAGACACCCAGCACCCCGAGCACTGAGCACCCAGCACCCCGAGCACTGAGCACCCTGCACCCTGAGCACTGAGCCTGAGCACCCTGAGTACTGAGCACTGAGCACCCTGAGTACTGAGCACTGAGCACCCTGAGTACTGAGCACCCAGCACCCCGAGCACTGAGCACCGAGCACCCTGAGCACTGAGCACCCAGCACCCTGAGTACTAAGCACCCAGCACCCTGAGTACTGAGCACCCAGCACCCTGAGTACTGAGCACCCAGCATACTGAGCACCGAGCACCCCGAGCACTGAGCACCCAGCACCCTGAGTACTGAGCACCCAGCACCCTGAGCACTGAGCACCCAGCACCCTGAGTACTGAGCACCGAGCACCCTGAGTACTGAGCACCCAGCACCCTGAGTACTGAGCACCCAGCACCCTGAGTACTGAGCACCCAGCGTACTGAGCACCGAGCACCCAGCACCCTGAGTACTGAGCACCCAGCACCCTGAGCACTGTGCACCCAACACCCTGAGTACTGAGCACTGAGCACCCCGAGTACTGAGCACCGAGCACACCGAGCACTGAGCACCCAGCACCCAGAGCACCGAGCACCCTGTGTACTGAGCAACCAGCACCCTGAGCACTGAGCACCCAGCACCCTGAGCACTGAGCACCCAGCACCCTGAATACTGAGCACCGAGCACCCCGAGCACTGAGCACCCAGCACCCTGAGCACTGAGCAACCTTAGTACTGAGCACTGAGCACCCTGAGTACTGAGCACTGAGCACCCTGAGTACTGAGCACCCAGCACCCTGAGTACTGAGCACCCAGCTCCCTGAGCAATGATCACCCTGAGTACTGAGCACCCAGCACCTTGAGCACTGAGCACCGAGCACACTGAGCACTGAGCAACCAGCACCCGGAGTACTGAGCACCCAGCACCTTGAGCACTGAGCACCAAGCACCCTGAGTACTGAGCACTGAGCACCCCGAGTACTGAGCACCGAGCACCCCGAGCACTGAGCACCCATAACCCCGAGCACCGAGCACCCTGTGTACTGAGCACCCAGCACACTGAGCACTGAACACACAGCACCCTGAGTACAGAAAACCCCTAGCACTGAGAACCCAGCACCCTGAGTACTGAGCACCGAGCACACTGAGCACTGAGCACCCAGCACCCCGAGCACTGAGCACCCAGCACCCTGAGTACTGAGCACCCAGCACCCTGAGTACTGAGCACCCAGCACCCCGATCACTGAGTACCCAGCACCCTGAGCACTGAGCACCCAGCACACTGAGCACTGAGCACCAAGCACCCTGAGCACTGAGCAAACAGCACCCTGAGTTCTGAGCACTGAGCACCCAGCACCCCGAGCACTGAGCACCCAGCACCCTGAGTACTGAGCACTGAGCACCCAGAACCCCGAGCACTGAGCACCCAGCACCCTGAGCACTGAGCACCCAACACCCAAGTACTGAGCACCCAGCACCGTGAGTACTGAGCACCCAGCTCCCTGAGTACTGAGCACCCATCACCCCGAGTACTGAGCACCCAGCACCCTGAGTACTGAGCACCCAGCACCCCGAGCACTAAGCACACAGCACCCAGAGCACTGAGGACCCAGCACCCTGAGCACTGAGCACCCAGCACCCTGAGTACTGAGCACCGAGCTCCCTGAGTACTGAGCACCCAGCACCCTGAGCACTGATCACCCAGCACCCTGAGTACTGAGCACCAAGTACCCTGAGTACTGAGCACCCAGCACCCCGAGCACTGAGCACCCAGCACCCTGAGTACTGAGCACTGAGAACACAGCACCCCGAGCAATGAGCACCCAGCACCCTGTGTACTGAGCAATGAGTACCCAGTACCCCGAGCACTGAGACCCAGCACCCTGAGCACTGAGCACCCAGCACCCCGAGTACTGAGCACCCAGCACCCCGAGCACTGAGCACCCAGCACCCCGAGCACTGAGCACCCAGCACCCCGAGCAATGAGCACCCAGCACCCTGAGTACTGAGCACCCAGCACCCCGAGTACTGAGCACCCAGCAACCTGAGAACCGAGCAGCCAGCACCCCGAGCACTGAGCACCCAACACACTGAGCACTGAGCACCCAGCACCCTGAGTACTGAGCACTGAGCACCCTGAGTACTGAGCACCCAGCACCCCGAGCACTGAGCACTGAGCACCCCGAGCACTGAGACCCAGCACCCTGAGCACTGAGCACCCAGCACCCCGAGCACTGATCACCCAGCACCCTGAGCACTGAGCACCCAGCACCCTGAGCACTGAGCACCCAGCACCCCGAGCACTGAGCACCCAGCACCCCGAGCACTGAGCACCCAGCACCCTGAGTACTGAGCACCCAGCATCCTGAGTACTGAGCACCCAGCACCCTGAGCACTGAGCACCCAGCACCCTGAGTACTAAGCACCCAACACCCCAAGCACTGAGCACCCTGAGTACTGAGCACCCAGCACCACAAGCACTGAGCACCCTGAATACTGAGCACCCAGCACCCTGAGTAATGAGCACCCAGCACCTCGAGCACTGAGCACCCAGCACCCTGAGCACTGAGCACCGAGCACCCTGAGCACTGAGCACCCAGCACCCTGAGGACAGAGCACCCAGCACCCCGAGCACTGAGCACACAGCACCCTGAGCACTGAGCACCCTGAGTACTGAGCACTGAGCACCCTGAGTACTGAGCACCCAGCACCCTGAGTACTGAGCACCCAGCACCCCGAGCACTGAGTACCCAGCACCCTGAGCACTGAGTACCTAGCACCCTGAACACTGAGCACCCAGCACCCTGAGTACTGAGCACTGAGCACCCAGCACCCCGAGCACTGAGCACACAGCACCCTGAGTACTGAGCAATGAGCACCCAGCACCCCGAGCACTGACCAACGAGCATCCCAAGCACTGAGCACCCAGCACCCCGAGCACTGTGCACCCAGCACCCTGAGCACTGAGCACCCAGCACCCTGAGCACTGAGCACCCAGCACCCCGAGCCTGAGCAGCCAGCACCCCGAGCACTGAGCACTCAGCACCCCGAGCACTGAGCACCCAGCACCCCGAGCACTGAGCACCCAGGACCCCGAGCACTGAGCACCCAGCACCCTGAGTACTGAGCACTGAGCGCCCAGCACCCCGAGCACTGAGCACCGAGCACCCCGAGCACTGAGCACCCAGCACCCCGAGCACTGAGCACCCATCACCCCGAGCACTGAGCACCCAGCACCCCGAGCACTGAGCACCCAGCACCCTGTGTACTGAGCACTGAGTACACAGAACCCCGAGCACTGAGCACCCAGCGCACTGAGCACTGAGCACCCTGAGTACTGAGCACCCAGCACCCTGAGCACTGAGCACCCAGCACCCCGAGCACTGAGCACCCAGCACCCAGAGCACTGAGCACTGAGCACCCTGAGTACTGAGCACTGAGCACCCTGAGCACTGAGCACCGAGCACCCTGAGTACTGAGCACTGAGCACCCTGAGCACTGAGCACCCTGCACCCTGAGTACTGAGCACCGAGCACCATGAGTACTGAGCACCCAGCACTCTGAGCACTGAGCACCCAGCACCCTGAGCACTGAGACACCCAGCACCCCGAGCACTGAGCACCCAGCACCCCGAGCACTGAGCACAGTGCACCCTGAGCACTGAGCCTGAGCACACTGAGTACTGAGCACTGAGCACCCTGAGTACTGAGCACTGAGCACCCTGAGTACTGAGCACCCAGCACCCCGAGCACTGAGCACCGAGCACCCTGAGCACTGAGCACCCAGCACCCTGAGTACTAAGCACCCAGCACCCTGAGTACTGAGCACCCAGCACCCTGAGTTCTGAGCACCCAGCGTACTGAGCACCGAGCACCCCGAGCACTGAGCACCCAGCACCCTGAGTACTGAGCACCCAGCACCCTGAGCACTGAGCACCCAGCACCCTGAGTACTGAGCACCGAGCACCCTGAGTACTGAGCACCCAGCACCCTGAGTACTGAGCACCCAGCACCCTGAGTACTGAGCACCCAGCGTACTGAGCACCGAGCACCCAGCACCCTGAGTACTGAGCACCCAGCACCCTGAGAACTGAGCACCCAGCACCCTGAGTACTGAGCACTGAGCACCCCGAGTACTGAGCACCGAGCACACCGAGCACTGAGCACCCAGCACCCCGAGCACCGAGCACCCTGTGTACTGAGCACCCAGCACCCTGAGCACTGAGCACCCAGCACCCTGAGCACTGAGCACCCAGCACCCTGAGTACTGAGCACCGAGCACCCCGAGCACTGAGCACCCAGCACCCTGAGCACTGAGCAACCTTAGTACTGAGCACTGAGCACCCTGAGTACTGAGCACTGAGCACCCTGAGTACTGAGCACCCAGCACCCTGAGTACTGAGCACCCAGCTCCCTGAGCAATGATCACCCTGAGTACTGAGCACCTAGCACCTTGAGCACTGAGCACCAAGCACACTGAGCACTGAGCAACCAGCACCCGGAGTACTGAGCACCCAGCACCCTGAGTACTAAGCACCGAGCACCCTGAGTACTGAGCACTGAGCACCCCGAGTACTGAGCACCGAGCACCCCGAGCACTGAGCACCCACAACCCCGAGCACCGAGCACCCTGAGTACTGAGCACCGAGCACCCTGAGCACTGAACACACAGCACCCTGAGTACAGAAAACCCCTAGCACTGAGAACCCAGCACCCTCAGTACTGAGCACCGAGCACACTGAGCACTGAGCACCCAGCACCCCGAGCACTGAGCACCCAGCAACCTGAGTACTGAGCACACAGCACCCTGAGTACTGAGCACCCAGCACCCCGAGCACTGAGTACCCAGCACCCTGAGCACTGAGCACCCAGCACACTGAGCACTGAGCACCAAGCACCCTGAGCACTGAGCACCCAGCACCCTGAGTTCTGAGCACTGAGCACCCAGCACCCCGAGCACTGAGCACCCAGCACCCTGAGTACTGAGCACTGAGCACCCAGCACCCCGAGCACTGAGCACCCAGCACCCTGAGCACTGAGCACCCAACACCCGAGTACTGAGCACCCAGCTCCCTGAGTACTGAGCACCCAGCACCCTGAGTACTGAGCACCCAGCACCCCGAGCACTAAGCACCCAGCACCCTGAGCACTGAGCACCCAGCACCCTGAGTACTGAGCACCCAGCACCCCGAGCACTAAGCACCCAGCACCCTGAGCACTGAGCACCCAGCACCCTGAGTACTGAGCACCGAGCACCCTGAGTACTGAGCACCCAGCACCCTGAGCACTGATCACCCAGCACCCTGAGTACTGAGCACCAAGTACCCTGAGTACTGAGCACCCAGCACCCCGAGCACTGAGCACCCAGCACCCTGAGTACTGAGCACTGAGAACACAGCACCCCGAGCAATGAGCACCCAGCACCCTGTGTACTGAGCACTGAGTACCCAGTACCCCGAGCACTGAGACCCAGCACCCTGAGCACTGAGCACCCAGCACCCCGAGTACTGAGCACCCAGCACCCCGAGCACTGAGCACCCAGCACCCTGAGCACTGAGCACCCAGCACCCCGAGCAATGAGCACCCAGCACCCTGAGTACTGAGCACCCAGCACCCCGAGTACTGAGCACCCAGCAACCTGAGAACTGAGCAGCCAGCACCCCGAGCACTGAGCACCCAGCACACTGAGCACTGAGCACCCAGCACCCTGAGTACTGAGCACTGAGCACCCTGAGTACTGAGCACCCAGCACCCCGAGCACTGAGCACCGAGCACCCCGAGCACTGAGCACCCAGCGCCCCGAGCACTGAGCACCCAGCACCCCGAGCACTGATCACCCAGCACCCTGAGCACTGAGCACCCAGCACCCTGAGCACTGAGCACCCAGCACACTGAGCACTGAGCACCAAGCACCCTGAGCACTGAGCACCCAGCACCCTGAGTTCTGAGCACTGAGCACCCAGCACCCCGAGCACTGAGCACCCAGCACCCTGAGTACTGAGCACTGAGCACCCAGCACCCCGAGCACTGAGCACCCAGCACCCTGAGCACTGAGCACCCAACACCCGAGTACTGAGCACCCAGCTCCCTGAGTACTGAGCACCCAGCACCCTGAGTACTGAGCACCCAGCACCCCGAGCACTAAGCACCCAGCACCCTGAGCACTGAGCACCCAGCACCCTGAGTACTGAGCACCCAGCACCCCGAGCACTAAGCACCCAGCACCCTGAGCACTGAGCACCCAGCACCCTGAGTACTGAGCACCGAGCACCCTGAGTACTGAGCACCCAGCACCCTGAGCACTGATCACCCAGCACCCTGAGTACTGAGCACCAAGTACCCTGAGTACTGAGCACCCAGCACCCCGAGCACTGAGCACCCAGCACCCTGAGTACTGAGCACTGAGAACACAGCACCCCGAGCAATGAGCACCCAGCACCCTGTGTACTGAGCACTGAGTACCCAGTACCCCGAGCACTGAGACCCAGCACCCTGAGCACTGAGCACCCAGCACCCCGAGTACTGAGCACCCAGCACCCCGAGCACTGAGCACCCAGCACCCTGAGCACTGAGCACCCAGCACCCCGAGCAATGAGCACCCAGCACCCTGAGTACTGAGCACCCAGCACCCCGAGTACTGAGCACCCAGCAACCTGAGAACTGAGCAGCCAGCACCCCGAGCACTGAGCACCCAGCACACTGAGCACTGAGCACCCAGCACCCTGAGTACTGAGCACTGAGCACCCTGAGTACTGAGCACCCAGCACCCCGAGCACTGAGCACCGAGCACCCCGAGCACTGAGCACCCAGCGCCCCGAGCACTGAGCACCCAGCACCCCGAGCACTGATCACCCAGCACCCTGAGCACTGAGCACCCAGCACCCTGAGCACTGAGCACCCAGCACCCCGAGCACTGAGCACCCGGCACCCCGAGCACTGAGCACCCAGCACCCTGAGTACTGAGCACCCAGCACCCTGAGTACTGAGCACCCAGCACCCTGAGCACTGAGCACCCACCACCCTGAGTACTATGCACCCAACACCCCAAGCACTGAGCACCCTGAGTACTGAGCACCCAGCACCACAAGCACTGAGCACCCTGAATACTGAGCACCCAGCACCCTGAGTAATGAGCACCCAGCACCCCGAGCACTGAGCACCCAGCACCCTGAGCACTGAGCACCGAGCACCCTGAGCACTGAGCACCCAGCACCCTGAGGACTGAGCACCCAGCACCCTGAGCACTGAGCACACAGCACCCTGAGCACTGAGCACCCTGAGTACTGAGCACTGAGCACCCTGAGTACTGAGCACCCAGCACCCTGAGTACTGAGCACCCAGCACCCCGAGCACTGAGTACCCAGCACCCTGAGCACTGAGTACCCAGCACCCTGAGCACTGAGCACCCAGCACATTGAGCAATGAGCACCCAGCACCCTGAGCACTGAGCACCCAGCACCCTGAGTACTGAGCACTGAGCACCCAGCACCCCGAGCACTGAGCACCCAGCACCCTGAGTACTGAGCACTGAGCACCCAGCACCCCGAGCACTGAGCAACGAGCACCCCAAGCACTGAGCACCCAGCACCCCGAGCACTGTGCACCCAGCACCCTGAGCACTGAGCACCCAGCACCCTGAGCACTGAGCACCCAGCACACCGAGCCCTGAGCACCCAGCACCCCGAGCACTGAGCACTCAGCACCCCGAGCACTGAGCACCCAGCACCCCGAGCACTGAGCACCCAGCACCCCGAGCACTGAGCACCCAGCACCCTGAGTACTGAGCACTGAGCGCCCAGCACCCCGAGCACTGAGCACCCAGCACCCCGAGCACTGAGCACCCAGCACCCCGAGCACTGAGCACCCAGCACCCCGAGCACTGAGCACCCAACACCCCGAGCACTGAGCACCCAGCAGCCCGAGCACTGAGCACCCAGCACCCCGAGCACTGAGCACCCAGCACCCTGAGTACTGAGCACCCAGCACCCTGAGTACTGAGCACCCAGCACCCTGAGCACTGAGCACCCAGCACCCTGAGTACTGAGCACCCAACACCCCGAGCACTGAGCACTGAGCACCCCGAGTACTGAGCACCGAGCACCCCGAGCACTGAGCACCCACAACCCCGAGCACCGAGCACCCTGAGTACTGAGCACCCAGCACCCTGAGCACTGAACACACAGCACCCTGAGTACAGAAAACCCCTAGCACTGAGAACCCAGCACCCTGAGTACTGAGCACCGAGCACACTGAGCACTGAGCACCCAGCACCCCGAGCACTGAGCACCCAGCAACCTGAGTACTGAGCACCCAGCACCCTGAGTACTGAGCACCCAGCACCCCGAGCACTGAGTACCCAGCACCCTGAGCACTGAGCACCCAGCACACTGAGCACTGAGCACCAAGCACCCTGAGCACTGAGCACCCAGCACCCTGAGTTCTGAGCACTGAGCACCCAGCACCCCGAGCACTGAGCACCCAGCACCATGAGTACTGAGCACTGAGCACCCAGCACCCCGAGCACTGAGCACCCAGCACCCTGAGCACTGAGCACCCAACACCCGAGTACTGAGCACCCAGCTCCCTGAGTACTGAGCACCCAGCACCCCGAGTACAGAGCACCCAGCACCCTGAGTACTGAGCACCCAGCACCCCGAGCACTAAGCACCCAGCACCCTGAGCACTGAGCACCCAGCACCCTGAGTACTGAGCACCGAGCACCCTGAGTACTGAGCACCCAGCACCCTGAGCACTGATCACCCAGCACCCTGAGTACTGAGCACCAAGTACCCTGAGTACTGAGCACCCAGCACCCCGAGCACTGAGCACCCAGCACCCTGAGTACTGAGCACTGAGAACACAGCACACCGAGCAATGAGCACCCAGCACCCTGTGTACTGAGCACTGAGTACCCAGTACCCCGAGCACTGAGACCCAGCACCCTGAGCACTGAGCACCCAGCACCCCGAGTACTGAGCACCCAGCACCCCGAGCACTGAGCACCCAGCACCCCGAGCACTGAGCACCCAGCACCCCGAGCAATGAGCACCCAGCACCCTGAGTACTGAGCACCCAGCACCCCGAGTACTGAGCACCCAGCAACCTGAGAACTGAGCAGCCAGCACCCCGAGCACTGAGCACCCAGCACACTGAGCACTGAGCACCCAGCACCCTGAGTACTGAGCACTGAGCACCCTGAGTACTGAGCACCCAGCACCCCGAGCACTGAGCACCGAGCACCCCGAGCACTGAGCACCCAGCGCCCCGAGCACTGAGCACCCAGCACCCCGAGCACTGATCACCCAGCACCCTGAGCACTGAGCACCCAGCACCCTGAGCACTGAGCACCCAGCACCCCGAGCACTGAGCACCCAGCACCCCGAGCACTGAGCACCCAGCACCCCGAGCACTGAGCACCCAGCACCCTGAGTACTGAGCACCCAGCACCCTGAGTACTGAGCACCCAGCACCCTGAGCACTGAGCACCCACCACTCTGAGTACTAAGCACCCAACACCCCAAGCACTGAGCACCCTGAGTACTGAGCACCCAGCACCACAAGCACTGAGCACCCTGAATACTGAGCACCCAGCACCCTGAGTAATGAGCACCCAGCACCCCGAGCACTGAGCACCCAGCACCCTGAGCACTGAGCACCGAGCACCCTGAGCACTGAGCACCCAGCACCCTGAGGACTGAGCACCCAGCACCCTGAGCACTGAGCACACAGCACCCTGAGCACTGAGCACCCTGAGTACTGAGCACTGAGCACCCTGAGTACTGAGCACCCAGCACCCTGAGTACTGAGCACCCAGCACCCCGAGCACTGAGTACCCAGCACCCTGAGCACTGAGTACCCAGCACCCTGAGCACTGAGCACCCAGCACATTGAGCAATGAGCACTCAGCACCCTGAGCACTGAGCACCCAGCACCCTGAGTACTGAGCACTGAGCACCCAGCACCCCGAGCACTGAGCACCCAGCACCCTGAGTACTGAGCACTGAGCACCCAGCACCCCGAGCACTGAGCAACGAGCACCCCAAGCACTGAGCACCCAGCACCCCGAGCACTGTGCACCCAGCACCCTGAGCACTGAGCACCCAGCACCCTGAGCACTGAGCACCCAGCACCCCGAGCACTGAGCACCCAGCACCCTGAGCACTGAGCACTCAGCACCCCGAGCACTGAGCACCCAGCACCCCGAGCACTGAGCACCCAGCACCCCGAGCACTGAGCACCCAGCACCCTGAGTACTGAGCACTGAGCGCCCAGCACCCCGAGCACTGAGCACCGAGCACCCCGAGCACTGAGCACCCAGCACCCCGAGCACTGAGCACCCAGCACCCCGAGCACTGAGCACCCAGCACCCCGAGCAATGAGCACCCAGCACCCCGAGCACTGAGCACCCAGCACCCCGAGCACTGAGCACCCAGCACCCTGAGTACTGAGCACCCAGCACCCTGAGCACTGAGCACCCAGCACCCTGAGTACTGAGCACCCAACACCCCAAGCACTGAGCACCCTGAATACTGAGCACCCAGCACCCCAAGCACTGAGCACCCTGAGTACTGAGCACCCAGCCCCCTGAGTAATGAGCACCCAGCACCCCGAGCACTGAGCACCCAGCACCCTGAGTACTGAGCACCGAGCACCCTGAGTACTGAGCCGCCAGCACCCTGAGTACTGAGCACCCAGCGTACTGAGCACCGAGCACCCAGCACCCTGAGTACTGAGCACCCAGCACCCTGAGCACTGAGCACCCAGCACCCTGAGTACTGAGCACTGAGCACCCCGAGTACTGAGCACCCAGCACCCCGAGCACTGAGCACCGAGCACCCCGAGCACTGAGCACCCAGCAACCCGAGCACTGAGCACCCAGCACCCCGAGCACTGAGCACCCAGCACCCTGAGCACTGAGCACCCTGCACCCTGAGCACTGAGCACCCAGCACCCCGAGCACTGAGCACCCAGTACCCCGAGCACTGAGCACACAGCACCCCGAGCACTGAGCACCCAGCACCCTGAGCACTGAGCACCCAGCACCCTGAATACTGAGCACCCAACACCCCAAGCACTGAGCAGCCTGAGTACTGAGCACCCAGCACCCCAAGCACTGAGCACCCTGAGTACTGAGCACCCAGTACCCTGAGTATTGAGCACCCAGCACCCCGAGCACTGAGCACCGAGCACCCTGAGTTCTGAGCAGCCAGCACCCTGAGTACTGAGCACCCAGCGTACTGAGCACCGAGCACCCAGCACCCTGAGTACTCAGCACCCAGCACCCTGAGCACTGAGCACCCAGCAACCTGAGTACTGAGCACCGAGCACCCCGAGTACTGAGCACCCAGCACCCCGAGCACTGAGCACCCAGCACCCTGAGCACTGAGCACCCAGCACCCCGAGCACTGAGCACCCAGCACCCCGAGCACTGAGCACCCCGCACCCCGAGCACTGAGGACCCTGAGTACTAAGCACCGAGCACACTGAGCACTGAGCACCCAGCACCCTGAGCACTGAGCACCCAGCACCCTGAGTACTGAGCACCCAGCACCCCGAGCACTGAGCACCCAGCACCCTGAGTACTGAGCACCCAGCACCCTGAGCACTGAGCACCGAGCACCCTGAGCACTGAGCACCCAGCACCCTGAGGACTGAGCACCCAGCACCCCGAGCACTGAGCACACAGCACCCTGAGCACTGAGCACCCTGAGTACTGAGCACTGAGCACCCTGAGTACTGAGCACTGAGCACCCTGAGTACTGAGCACCCAGCACCCTGAGTACTGAGCACCCAGCACCCCGAGCACTGAGTACCCAGCACCCTGAGCACTGAGCACCCAGCACCCTGAGCACTGAGCACCCAGCACCCTGAGCACTGAGCACCCAGCACCCTGAGCACTGAGCACCCAGCACCCTGAGTACTGAGCACTGTGCACCCAGCACCAAGAGCACTGAGCACCCAGCACCCTGAGTACTGAGCACTGAGCACCCAGCACCCCAAGCACTGAGCACCCAGCACTCTGAGCACTGAGCACCCAGCACCCGAGTACTGATCACCCAGCACCCTGAGTACTGAGCACCCAGCACCCTGAGTACTGAGCACCCAGCACCCCGAGTACTGAGCAAACAGCACCCTGAGCACTGAGCACCCAGCACCCTGAGCACTGAGCACCCATCACCCCGAGCACTGCGCACCCAGCACCCTGAGTACTGAGCACCCAGCACCCTGAGCACTGAGCACCCAGCACCCTGAGCACTCAGCACGCAGCACCCTGAGCACTGAGCACCCAGCACCCTGAGTAGTGAGCACCCAACGTACTGAGCACCGAGCACCCCGAGCACTGAGCACCCAGCACCCTGAGTACTGAGCACCGAGCACCCCGAGCACTGAGCACCCAGCACACTGAGTACTGAGCTCCGAGCACCCCGAGCACTGAGCACCCAGCGCCCCGAGCACTGAGCACCCAGCACCCTGAGCACTGAGCACCCAGCACCCTGAGCACTGAGCACCCAGCACCCTGAGCACTGCGCACCCAGCACCCTGAGTACTGAGCACCCAGCACCCTGAGCACTGAGCACCCAGCACCCTGAGCACTGAGCACCCAGCACCCTGAGCACTGAGCACCCAGCACCCTGATTAGTGAGCACCCAACGTACTGAGCACCGAGCACATCGAGTACTGAGCACCCAGCACCCCGAGCACTGAGCACCCAGCACCCCGAACACTGAGCACCTAGCACCCTGAGTAATGAGCACAAAGCACCCTGAGTACTGAGCACCCAGCACCCTGAGCACTGAGCACCCAGCACCCTGAGTACTGAGCACCCAACAACCCAAGCACTGAGAACCCTGGGTACTGAGCACCCAGCACCCCAAGCACTGAGCACCCTGAGTACTGAGCACCCAACATCCTGAGTACTGCGCACCCAGCACCCCAAGCACTGAGCACCCTGAGTACTGAGCACCCAGTACCCTGAGCACTGAACACACAGCACCCTGAGTACTGAGCACCCCGAGCACTGAGCACCCAGCATACTGAGTACTGAGCACCCAGCACCCTGAGTACTGAGCACCCAGCACCCTGAGCACTGAGCACCCAGCACCCTGAGTACTGAGCATCAAGCACCCCGAGCACTGAGCACCCAGCACCCTGAGTACTGAGCACTGAGCACCCAGGACCCCGAGCACTGAGCACCCAGCACCCTGTGTACTGAGCACTGAGTACCCAGCACCCCGAGCACTGAGCACCCAGCATCCTGAGCAATGATCACCCTGAGTACTGAGCACCCAGCACCTTGAACACTGAGCACCGAGCACCCCGAGCAATGAGCACCCAGCACCCCGAGCACTGAGCACCCAGCACCCTGAGAACTGAGCACCCAGCACCCTGAGTACTGAGCACCCAGCACCCTGAGTACTGAGCACCCAGCACCCTGAGCACTGAGCACCCAGCACCCTGAGCACTGAGCACCCAGAACCCTGAGTACTGAGCACCCAGCACCCCGAGTACTAAGCACCGAGCACCCTGAGCACTGAGCACCCAGCACCCTGAGCACTGATCACCCAGCACCCTGAGGACTGAGCACCCAGCACCCCGAGCACTGAGCACCCAGCACCCTGAGTACTGAGCCCCCAGCACCCTGAGCACTGAGCACCGAGCACCCTGAGCACTGAGCACCCAGCACCCTGAGGACTGAGCACCCAGCACCCCGAGCACTGAGCACCCAGCACCCTGAGCACTGAGCACCCTGAGTACTGAGCACTGAGCACCCTGAGTACTGAGCACTGAGCTCCCTGAGTACTGAGCACCCAGCACCCTGAGT
Source organism: Microtus oregoni (assembly GCF_018167655.1). Classification (NCBI taxonomy): domain Eukaryota; kingdom Metazoa; phylum Chordata; class Mammalia; order Rodentia; family Cricetidae; genus Microtus; species Microtus oregoni. Next base: position 7,780,122 of record NW_024543811.1, on the reverse strand, counting down.
ACTGAGCACCCAGCACCCTGAGCACTGAGTACCCAGCACCCTGAGCACTGAGCACCCAGCACCCTGAGTACTGAGCAATGTGCACCCAGCACCCCGAGCACTGAGCACGCAGCACCCTGAGTACTGAGCACTGAGCACCCAGCACCCTGAGCACTGAGCACCCAGCACCCGAGTACTGATCACCCAGCACCCTGAGTACTGAGCACCCAGCACCCTGAGTACTGAGCACCCAGCACCCTGAGCACTGAGCACCCAGCACGGTGAGTAGTGAGCACCCAACGTACTGAGCAACGAGCACCCCGAGCACTGAGCACCCAGCACCCTGAGTACTGAGCTCCGAGCACCCCGAGCACTGAGCACCCAGCGCCCCGAGCACTGAGCACCCAGAACCCTGAGCACTGAGCACCCAGCACCCCGAGCACAGAGCACCCAGCACCCTGAGTACTGAGAACCAAGCACCCTGAGTACTGAGCACCCAGCACCCTGAGCACTGAGCCCCCAGCACCCCGAACACTGAGCACCTAGCACCCTGAGTAATGAGCACCCAGCACCCTGAGTACTGAGCACCCAACACCCCGAACACTGAGCACCTAGCACCCTGAGTAATGAGCACCCAGCACCCCGAGCACTGAGCCCCCAGCACCCCGAACACTGAGCACCTAGCACCCTGAGTAATGAGCACCCAGCACGCTGAGTACTGAGCACCCAGCACCCTGAGCACTGAGCACCCAGCACCCTGAGTACTGAGCACCCAACACCCCAAGCACTGAGAACCCTGAGTACTGAGCACCCAGCACCCCAAGCACTGAGCACCCTGAGTACTGAGCACCCAGTACCCTGAGCACTGAACACACAGCACCCTGAGTACTGAGCACCCCGAGCACTGAGCACCCAGCATACTGAGTACTGAGCACCCAGCACCCTGAGTACTGAGCTCCCAGCACCCTGAGCACTGAGCACCCAGCACCCTGAGTACTGAGCATCAAGCACCCCGAGCACTGAGCACCCAGCACCCTGAGTACTGAGCACTGAGCACACAGCACCCCGAGCACTGAGCACCCAGCACCCTGTGTACTGAGCACTGAGTACCCAGCACCCCGAGCACTGAGCACCCAGCATCCTGAGCACTGAGCACCCTGAGTACTGCGCACCCAGCACCCTGAGCAATGAGCACCCAGCACCCCGAGCACTGAGCACCCAGCACCCAGAGCACTGAGCACTGAGCACCCTGAGTACTGAGCACCCAGCACCCCGAGCACTGAGCACCGAGCACCCTGAGCACTGAGCACCCAGCACCCGGAGTACTAAGCACCCAGCACCCTGAGTACTAAGCACCCAGCACCCTGAGTACTGAGCACCCAGCACCCTGAGTACTGAGCACCCAGTACCCTGAGTACTGAGCACCCAGCGTACTGAGCACCGAGCACCCCGAGCACTGAGCACCCAGCACCCTGAGTACTGAGCACCCAGAACCCTGAGCACTGAGCACCAAGCACCCTGAGTACTGAGCACTGAGCACCCTGAGTACTGAGCACCCAGCACCCTGAGTACTGAGCACCCAGCACCCTGAGTACTGAGCACCCAGCGTACTGAGCACCGAGCACCCAGCACCCTGAGTACTGAGCACCCAGCACCCTGAGCACTGAGCACCCAGCACCCTGAGTACTGAGCACTGAGCACCCAGCACCCCGAGCACCGATCACCCTGAGTACTGAGCACCCAGCACCCTGAGCACTGAGCAACCAGCACCCTGAGCACTGAGCACCCAGCACCCTGAGCACTGAGCACCCAGCACCCTGAGTACTGAGCACCGAGCACCCCGAGTACTGAGCACCCAGCACCCTGATAACTGAGCACCCTTAGTACTGAGCACTGAGCACCCTGAGTACTGAGCACTGAGCACCCTGAGTACTGAGCACCCAGCACCCTGAGAACTGAGCACCCAGCACCCTGAGCAATGATCACCCTGAGTACTGAGCACCCAGCACCTTGAGCACTGAGCACAGAGCACCCCGAGCACTGAGCACCCAGCACCCGGAATACTGAGCACCCAGCACCCTGAGTACTAAGCACCGAGCACCCTGAGTACTGAGCACCCAGCACCCCGAGCACTGAGCACCCAGCACCCTGAGAACTGAGCACCCAGCACCCTGAGTACTGAGTACCCAGCACCCTGAGTACTGAGCACCCAGCACCCTGAGCACTGAGCACCCAGCACCCTGAGCACTGAGCACCCAGCACCCTGAGTACTGAGCACCCAGCACCCCGAGTACTAAGCACCGAGCACCCTGAGCACTGAGCACCCAGCACCCTGAGCACTGAGCACCCAGCACCCTGAGTACTGAGCACTGAGCACCCTGAGTACTGAGCACCCAGCACACTGAGTACTGAGCAAACAGCACCCCGAGCACTGAGTACCCAGCACCCTGAGCACTGAGCACCCTGCACCCTGAGTACTGAGCACTGTGCACCCAGCACCCCGAGCACTGAGCACCCAGCACCCTGAGTACTGAGCACTGAGCACCAAGCAACCAGAGCACTGAGCACCCAGCACCCGAGTACTGATCACCCAGCACCCTGAGTACTGAGCACCCAGCACCCTGAGTACTAAGCAGCCAGCACCCCGAGTACTGAGCACCCAGCACCCTGAGCACTGAGCACCCAGCACCCTGAGCACTGAGCACCCAGCACCCCGAGCACTGCGCACCCAGCACCCTGAGTACTGAGCACCCAGCACCCTGAGCACTGAGCACCCAGCACCCTGAGCACGGAGCACCCTGCACCCTGAGCACTGAGCACCCAGCACGGTGAGTAGTGAGCACCCATCGTACTGAGCACCGAGCACCCCGAGCACTGAGCTCCCAGCAACCTGAGTACTGGGCACCCAGCACCCTGAGCACTGAGCACCGAGCACCCTGAGCACTGAGCACCCAGCACCCTGAGGACTGAGCACCCAGCACCCCGAGCACTGAGCACCCAGCACCCTGAGCATTGAGCACACTGAGTACTGAGCACTGAGCACCCTGAGTACTGAGCACTGAGCACCCCGAGCACTGAGCACCCAGCACCCTGAGTACTGAGCACCCAGCACCCTGAGCACTGAGCACCGAGCACCCTGAGCACTGAGCACCCAGCACCCTGAGGACTGAGCACCCAGCACCCCGAGCACTGAGCACCCAGCACCCTGAGCACTGAGCACCCTGAGTACTGAGCACTGAGCACCCTGAGTACTGAGCACTGAGCACCCTGAGTACTGAGCACCCAGCACCCTGAGTACTGAGAACCCAGCACCCCGAGCACTGAGTACCCAGGACCGTGAGCACTGAGCACCCAGCACCCTGAGTACTGAGCACTGTGCACCCAGCACCCCGAGCACTGAGCACCCAGCACCCTGAGTACTGAGCACTGAGCACCCAGCACCCCGAGCACTGAGCACCCAGCACCCGAGTACTGATCACCCAGCACCCTGAGTACTGAGCACCCAGCACCCTGAGTACTGAGCACCCAGCACCCCGAGTACTGAGCACCCAGCACCCTGAGCACTGAGCACCCAGCACCCTGAGCACTGAGCACCCAGCACCCCGAGCACTGCGCACCCAGCACCCTGAGTACTGAGCACCCAGCACCCTGAGCACTGAGCACCCAGCACCCTGAGCACTGAGCACCCAGGACCCTGAGCACTGAGCACCCAGCACGGTGAGTAGTGAGCACCCAACGTACTGAGCACCGAGCACCCCGAGCACTGAGCACCCAGCACCCTGAGTACTGAGCTCCGAGCACCCCAAGCACTGAGCACCCAGCGCCCCGAGCACTGAGCACTGAGCGCCCAGCACCCCGAGCACTGAGCACCCAGCACCCGAGTACTGATCACCCAGCACCCTGAGTACTGAGCACCCAGCACCCTGAGTACTAAGCACCCAGCACCGCGAGAACTGAGCACCCAGCACCCTGAGAACTGAGCACCCAGCACCCTGAGCACTGAGCACCCAGCACCCCGAGCACTGCGCACCCAGCACCCTGAGTACTGAGCACACAGCACCCTGAGCACTGAGCACCCAGCACCCTGAGCACGGAGCACCCTGCACCCTGAGCACTGAGCACCCAGCACGGTGAGTAGTGAGCACCCATCGTACTGAGCACTGAGCACCCCGAGCACTGAGAACCCAGCACCCTGAGTACTGGGCACCCAGCACCCTGAGCACTGAGCACCGAGCACCCTGAGCACTGAGCACCCAGCACCCTGAGGACTGAGCACCCAGCACCCCGAGCACTGAGCACCCAGCACCCTGAGCACTGAGCACCCTGAGTACTGAGCACTGAGCACCCTGAGTACTGAGCACTGAGCACCCCGAGCACTGAGCACCCAGCACCCTGAGTACTGAGCACCCAGCACCCTGAGCACTGAGCACCGAGCACCCTGAGCACTGAGCACCCAGCACCCTGAGGACTGAGCACCCAGCACCCCGAGCACTGAGCACCCAGCACCCTGAGCACTGAGCACCCAGCACCCTGAGTACTGAGCACTGTGCACCCTGAGTACTGAGCACCCAGCACCCTGAGCAATGATCACCCTGAGTACTGAGCACCCAGCACCTTGAGCACTGAGCACCGAGCACCCCGAGCACTGAGCACCCAGCACCCTGAGTACTGAGCACTGAGCACCCAGCACCCCGAGCACTGAGCACCCAGCACCCGAGTACTGATCACCCAGCACCCTGAGTACTGAGCACCCAGCACCCTGAGCACTGAGCACCCAGCACCCTGAGCACTGAGCACCCAGCACCCTGAGCACTGAGCACCCAGCACGGTGAGTAGTGAGCACCCAACGTACTGAGCACCGAGCACCCCGAGCACTGAGCACCCAGCACCCTGAGTACTGAGCTCCGAGCACCCCGAGCACTGAGCACCCATCGCCCCGAGCACTGAGCACCCAGAACCCTGAGCACTGAGCACCCAGCACCCCGAGCACAGAGCACCCAGCACCCTGAGTACTGAGCACCCAGCACCCTGAGTACTGAGCACCCAGCACCCTGAGCACTGAGCACCCAGCACCCTGAGTACTGAGCACCCAACACCCCAAGCAATGAGCACCCTGAGTACTGAGCACCCAGCACCCCAAGCACTGAGCACCCTGAGTACTGAGCACCCAGCACCCTGAGTACTGAGCACCCAGCACCCCAAGCACTGAGCAACCTGAGTACTGAGCACCGAGCACCCCGAACACTGAGCACCCAGCACCCTGAGCACTGAGCACCCTTAGTACTGAGCACTGAGCACCCTGACTACTGAGCACTGAGCACCCTGAGTACTGAGCACCCAGCACCCTGAGTACTGAGCACCCAGCACCCTGAGTACTGAGCACCCAGCACCCTGAGTACTGAGCACCCAGCACCCCGAGTACTGAGCACCCAGCACCCTGAGTACTGAGCACCCAGCTCCTTGAGCACTGAGCACCGAGCACCCCGAGCACTGAGCACCCAGCACCCGGAGTAGTGAGCACCCAGCACCCTGAGTACTAAGCACCGAGCACCCTGAGTACTGAGCACCCAACACCCTGAGCACTGAACACACAGCACCCTGAGTACTGAGCACCCCGAGCACTGAGCACCCAGCACCCTGAGTACTGAGCACCGAGAACCCTGAGCACTGAGCACCCAGCACCCCGAGCACTGAGCACCCAGCACCCTGAGTACTGAGCACCCAGCACCCTGAGTACTGAGCACTGAGCACCCAGCACCCGGAGTACTGAGCACCCAGCACCCGAGTACTGATCACCCAGCACCCTGAGTACTGAGCACCCAGCACCCTGAGTACTAAGCAGCCAGCACCCCGAGTACTGAGCACCCAGCACCCTGAGCACTGAGCACCCAGCACCCTGAGCACTGAGCACCCAGCACCCCGAGCACTGCGCACCCAGCACCCTGAGTACTGAGCACCCAGCACCCTGAGCACTGAGCACCCAGCACCCTGAGCACGGAGCACCCTGCACCCTGAGCACTGAGCACCCAGCACGGTGAGTAGTGAGCACCCATCGTACTGAGCACCGAGCACCCCGAGCACTGAGCTCCCAGCAACCTGAGTACTGGGCACCCAGCACCCTGAGCACTGAGCACCGAGCACCCTGAGCACTGAGCACCCAGCACCCTGAGGACTGAGCACCCAGCACCCCGAGCACTGAGCACCCAGCACCCTGAGCATTGAGCACACTGAGTACTGAGAACTGAGCACCCTGAGTACTGAGCACTGAGCACCCCGAGCACTGAGCACCCAGCACCCTGAGTACTGAGCACCCAGCACCCTGAGCACTGAGCACCGAGCACCCTGAGCACTGAGCACCCAGCACCCTGAGGACTGAGCACCCAGCACCCCGAGCACTGAGCACCCAGCACCCTGAGCACTGAGCACCCTGAGTACTGAGCACTGAGCACCCTGAGTACTGAGCACTGAGCACCCTGAGTACTGAGCACCCAGCACCCTGAGTACTGAGAACCCAGCACCCCGAGCACTGAGTACCCAGGACCGTGAGCACTGAGCACCCAGCACCCTGAGTACTGAGCACTGTGCACCCAGCACCCCGAGCACTGAGCACCCAGCACCCTGAGTACTGAGCACTGAGCACCCAGCACCCCGAGCACTGAGCACCCAGCACCCGAGTACTGATCACCCAGCACCCTGAGTACTGAGCACCCAGCACCCTGAGTACTGAGCACCCAGCACCCCGAGTACTGAGCACCCAGCACCCTGAGCACTGAGCACCCAGCACCCTGAGCACTGAGCACCCAGCACCCCGAGCACTGCGCACCCAGCACCCTGAGTACTGAGCACCCAGCACCCTGAGCACTGAGCACCCAGCACCCTGAGCACTGAGCACCCAGCACCCTGAGCACTGAGCACCCAGCACGGTGAGTAGTGAGCACCCAACGTACTGAGCACCGAGCACCCCGAGCACTGAGCACCCAGCACCCTGAGTACTGAGCTCCGAGCACCCCAAGCACTGAGCACCCAGCGCCCCGAGCACTGAGCACTGAGCACCCAGCACCCCGAGCACTGAGCACCCAGCACCCGAGTACTGATCACCCAGCACCCTGAGTACTGAGCACCCAGCACCCTGAGTACTAAGCACCCAGCACCGCGAGAACTGAGCACCCAGCACCCTGAGAACTGAGCACCCAGCACCCTGAGCACTGAGCACCCAGCACCCCGAGCACTGCGCACCCAGCACCCTGAGTACTGAGCACACAGCACCCTGAGCACTGAGCACCCAGCACCCTGAGCACGGAGCACCCTGCACCCTGAGCACTGAGCACCCAGCACGGTGAGTAGTGAGCACCCATCGTACTGAGCACTGAGCACCCCGAGCACTGAGAACCCAGCACCCTGAGTACTGGGCACCCAGCACCCTGAGCACTGAGCACCGAGCACCCTGAGCACTGAGCACCCAGCACCCTGAGGACTGAGCACCCAGCACCCCGAGCACTGAGCACCCAGCACCCTGAGCACTGAGCACCCTGAGTACTGAGCACTGAGCACCCTGAGTACTGAGCACTGAGCACCCCGAGCACTGAGCACCCAGCACCCTGAGTACTGAGCACCCAGCACCCTGAGCACTGAGCACCGAGCACCCTGAGCACTGAGCACCCAGCACCCTGAGGACTGAGCACCCAGCACCCCGAGCACTGAGCACCCAGCACCCTGAGCACTGAGCACCCAGCACCCTGAGTACTGAGCACTGTGCACCCTGAGTACTGAGCACCCAGCACCCTGAGCAATGATCACCCTGAGTACTGAGCACCCAGCACCTTGAGCACTGAGCACCGAGCACCCCGAGCACTGAGCACCCAGCACCCTGAGTACTGAGCACTGAGCACCCAGCACCCCGAGCACTGAGCACCCAGCACCCGAGTACTGATCACCCAGCACCCTGAGTACTGAGCACCCAGCACCCTGAGCACTGAGCACCCAGCACCCTGAGCACTGAGCACCCAGCACCCTGAGCACTGAGCACCCAGCACGGTGAGTAGTGAGCACCCAACGTACTGAGCACCGAGCACCCCGAGCACTGAGCACCCAGCACCCTGAGTACTGAGCTCCGAGCACCCCGAGCACTGAGCACCCATCGCCCCGAGCACTGAGCACCCAGAACCCTGAGCACTGAGCACCCAGCACCCCGAGCACAGAGCACCCAGCACCCTGAGTACTGAGCACCCAGCACCCTGAGTACTGAGCACCCAGCACCCTGAGCACTGAGCACCCAGCACCCTGAGTACTGAGCACCCAACACCCCAAGCAATGAGCACCCTGAGTACTGAGCACCCAGCACCCCAAGCACTGAGCACCCTGAGTACTGAGCACCCAGCACCCTGAGTACTGAGCACCCAGCACCCCAAGCACTGAGCAACCTGAGTACTGAGCACCGAGCACCCCGAACACTGAGCACCCAGCACCCTGAGCACTGAGCACCCTTAGTACTGAGCACTGAGCACCCTGACTACTGAGCACTGAGCACCCTGAGTACTGAGCACCCAGCACCCTGAGTACTGAGCACCCAGCACCCTGAGTACTGAGCACCCAGCACCCTGAGTACTGAGCACCCAGCACCCCGAGTACTGAGCACCCAGCACCCTGAGTACTGAGCACCCAGCTCCTTGAGCACTGAGCACCGAGCACCCCGAGCACTGAGCACCCAGCACCCGGAGTAGTGAGCACCCAGCACCCTGAGTACTAAGCACCGAGCACCCTGAGTACTGAGCACCCAACACCCTGAGCACTGAACACACAGCACCCTGAGTACTGAGCACCCCGAGCACTGAGCACCCAGCACCCTGAGTACTGAGCACCGAGAACCCTGAGCACTGAGCACCCAGCACCCAGAGCACTGAGCACCCAGCACCCTGAGTACTGAGCACCCAGCACCCTGAGTACTGAGCACTGAGCACCCAGCACCCGGAGTACTGAGCACCCAGCACCCTGAGTACTAAGCACCGAGCACCCTGAGTACTGAGCACCCAGCACCCTGAGCACTGAGCACCCAGCACCCTGAGCACTGAGCACCCAGCACCCTGAGCACTGAGCACCCAGCACCCTGAGTACTGAGCACTGAGCACCCAGCGCCCCGAGCACTGAGCCCCCAGCACCCTGAGTACTGAGCACTGAGCACCCAGCACCCCGAGCACTGAGCACCCAGCACCCTGAGCACTGAGCACCCAGCACCCGAGTACTGAGCACCCAGCACCCTGAGTACTGAGCACCCAGCTCCCTGAGTACTGAGCACCCAGCACCCCGAGAACTGAGCACACAGCACCCTGAGTACTGAGCACCCAGCACCCTGAGCACTGAGCACCCAGCACCCTGAGCACTGAGCACCCAGCACCCTGAGTACTGAGCACCCAGCACCCTGAGTACTAAGCACAGAGCACCCTGAGCACTGAGCACCCAGCACCCTGAGCACTGAGCACCCAGCACCCTGAGTACTGAGCACCCAGCACCCCGAGCACTGAGCACCCAGCACCCTGAGTACTGAGCACCCAGCACCCTGAGCACTGAGCACCGAGCACCCTGAGCACTGAGCACCCAGCACCCTGAGGACTGAGCACCCAGCACCCCGAGCACTGAGCACCCAGCACCCTGAGCACTGAGCACCCTGAGTACTGAGCACTGAGCACCCTGAGTACTGAGCACTGAGCACCCTGAGTACTGAGCACCCAGCACCCTGAGTACTGATCACCCAGCACCCCGAGCACTGAGTACCCAGCACCCTGAGCACTGAGCACCCAGCACCCTGAGCACTGAGCACCCATCACTCTGAGCACTGAGCACCCAGCACCCTGAGCACTGAGCACCCAGCACCCTGAGTACTGAGCACTGTGCACCCAGCACCAAGAGCACTGAGCACCCAGCACCCTGAGTACTGAGCACTGAGCACCCAGCACCCCGAGCACTGAGCACCCAGCACTCTGAGCACTGAGCACCCAGCACCCGAGTACTGATCACCCAGCACCCTGAGTACTGAGCACCCAGCACCCTGAGTACTGAGCACCCAGCACCCTGAGTACTGAGCACACAGCACCCTGAGTACTGAGCACCGAGCACCCCGAGCACTGAGCACCCAGCACACTGAGTACTGAGCTCCGAGCACCCCGAGCACTGAGCACCCAGCGCCCCGAGCACTGAGCACCCAGAACCCTGAGCACTGAGCACCCAGCACCCTGAGCACTGAGCACCCAGCACCCCGAGCACTGAGCACCCAGCACCCCGAGCACTGAGCACTGAGCACGCTGAGTACTGAGCACCCAGCACCCTGAGCAATGAGCACCCAGCTCCCCGAGCACAGAGCACCCAGCACCCAGAGCACTGAGCACTGAGCACCCTGAGTACTGAGCTCCGAGCACCCCGAGCACTGAGCACCCAGCGCCCCGAGCACTGAGCAGCCAGCACCCTGAGTACTAAGCACCCAGCACCCTGAGTACTAAGCACCCAGCACCCTGAGTACTGAGCACACAGCACCCTGAGTACTGAGCAACCAGCACCCTGAGTACTGAGCACCCAGCGTACTGAGCACCCAGCACCCCGAGCACTGAGCACCCAGCACCCTGAGTACTGAGCACCCAGCACCCTGAGCACTGAGCACCCAGCACCCTGAGTACTGAGCACTGAGAACCCAGCACCCCGAGCACTGTGCCCCCAGCACCCTGAGTACTGAGCACTGAGCACCCAGCACCCCAAGCACTGAGCACCCAGCACCCTGAGCACTGAGCACCCAGCACCCGAGTACTGAGCACCCAGCACCCTGAGTACTGACCACCCAGCTCCCTGAGTACTGAGCACCCAGCACCCCGAGAACTGAGCACCCAGCACCCTGAGTACTGAGCACCCAGCACCCTGAGCACTGAGCACCCAGCACCCTGAGCACTGAGCACCCAGCACCCTGAGTACTGAGCACCCAGCACCCTGAGTACTAAGCACCGAGCACCCTGAGCACTGAGCACCCAGCACCCTGAGCACTGAGCACCCAGCACCCTTAGTACTGAGCACCCAGCACCCTGAGCACTGAGCACCCAGCACCCTGAGTACTGAGCACCCAGCACCCTGAGCACTGAGCACCGAGCACCCTGAGCACTGAGCACCCAGCACCCTGAGGACTGAGCACCCAGCACCCCGAGCACTGAGCACCCAGCACCCTGAGCACTGAGCACCCTGAGTACTGAGCACTGAGCACCCAGCACCCTGAGCACTGAGCACAAAGCACCCTGAGCACTGAGCACCCAGCACCCTGAGTACTGAGCACTGTGCACCCAGCACCCAGAGCACTGAGCACCCAGCACCCTGAGTACTGAGCACTGAGCACCCAGCACCCCGAGCACTGAGCACCCAGCACTCTGAGCACTGAGCACCCAGCACCCGAGTACTGATCACCCAGCACCCTGAGTACTGAGCACCCAGCACCCTGAGTACTGAGCACCCAGCACCCCGAGTACTGAGCACCCAGCACCCTGAGCACTGAGCACCCAGCACCCCGAGCACTGAGCACCCAGCACTCTGAGAACTGAGCACCCAGCACCCGAGTACTGATCACCCAGCACCCTGAGTACTGAGCACCCAGCACCCTGAGTACTGAGCACCCAGAACCCTGAGCACTGAGCACCCAGCACCCTGAGCACTGAGCACCCAGCACGGTGAGTAGTGAGCACCCAACGTACTGAGCACCGAGCACCCCGAGCACTGAGCACCCAGCACCCTGAGTACTGAGCTCCGAGCACACCGAGCACTGAGCACCCAGCGCCCCGAGCACTGAGCACTGAGCACCCAGCACCCCGAGCACTGAGCACCCAGCACCCGAGTACTGATCACCCAGCACCCTGAGTACTGAGCAGCCAGCACCCTGAGTACTAAGCACCCAGCACCCCGAGTACTGAGCACCCAGCACCATGAGCACTGAGCACCCAGCACCCTGAGCACTGAGCACCCAGCACCCCGAGCACTGCGCACCCAGCACCCTGAGTACTGAGCACCCAGCACCCTGAGCACTGAGCACCCAGCACCCTGAGCACAGAGCACCCTGCACCCTGAGCACTGAGCACCCAGCACGGTGAGTAGTGAGCACCAATCGTACTGAGCACCGAGCACCCCGAGCACTGAGAACCCAGCACCCTGAGTACTGGGCACCCAGCACCCTGAGCACTGAGCACCGAGCACCCTGAGCACTGAGCACCCAGCACCCTGAGGACTGAGCACCCAGCACCCCGAACACTGAGCACCCAGCACCCTGAGCACTGAGCACCCTGAGTACTGAGCACTGAGCACACTGAGTACTGAGCACTGAGCACCCCGAGCACTGAGCACCCAGCACCCCGAGCACTGAGCACCCAGCACCCTGAGCACTGAGCACCCTGAGTACTGAGCACTGAGCACCCTGAGTACTGAGCACTGAGCACCCTGAGTACTGAGCACCCAGCACCCTGAGTACTGAGCACCCAGCACCCCGAGCACTGAGTACCCAGCACCCTGAGCACTGAGCACCCAGCACCCTGAGTACTGAGCACTCTGCACCCAGCACCCCGAGCACTGAGCACCCAGCACCCTGAGTACTGAGCACCCAGCACCCCGAGCACTGAGCACCCAGCACCCTGAGTTCTGAGCACCCAGCACCCCGAGTACTGAGCACCCAGCACCCTGAGCACTGAGCACCCAGCACCCTGAGTACTGAGCACCCAGCACCCTGAGTTCTGAGCACCCAGCACCCCGAGTACTGAGCACCCAGCACCCTGAGCACTGAGCACCCAGCACCCTGAGCACTGAGCACCCAGCACCCCGAGCACTGCGCACCCAGCACCCTGAGTACTGAGCACCCAGCACCCTGAGCACTGAGCACCCAGCACCCTGAGCAGTGAGCACCCAGCACCCTGAGCACTGAGCACCCAGCACGGTGAGTAGTGAGCACCCAACGTACTGAGCACCGAGCACCCCGAGCACTGAGCACCCAGCACCCTGAGTACTGAGCTCCGAGCACCCCGAGCACTGAGCACTCAGCGCCCCGAGCACTGAGCACCCAGAACCCTGAGCACTGAGCACCCAGCACCCCGAGCACAGAGCACCCAGCACCCTGAGTACTGAGCACCCAGCACCCTGAGTACTGAGCACCCAGCACCCTGAGCACTGAGCACCCAGCACCCTGAGCACTGAGCACCCAGCACCCCGAGCACTGAGCACCCAGCACCCCGAGCACTGAGCACTGAGCACGCTGAGTACTGAGCACCCAGCACCCTGAGCAATGAGCACCCAGCTCCCCGAGCACAGAGCACCCAGCACCCAGAGCACTGAGCACTGAGCACCCTGAGTACTGAGCTCCGAGCACCCCGAGCACTGAGCACCCAGCAGCCCGAGCACTGAGCAGCCAGCACCCTGAGTACTAAGCACCCAGCACCCTGAGTACTAAGCACCCAGCACCCTGAGTACTGAGCACACAGCACCCTGAGTACTGAGCAACCAGCACCCTGAGTACTGAGCACCCAGCGTACTGAGCTCCCAGCACCCCGAGCACTGAGCACCCAGCACCCTGAGTACTGAGCACCCAGCACCCTGAGCACTGAGCACCCAGCACCCTGAGTACTGAGCACTGAGAACCCAGCACCCCGAGCACTGTGCCCCCAGCACCCTGAGTACTGAGCACTGAGCACCCAGCACCCCAAGCACTGAGCACCCAGCACCCTGAGCACTGAGCACCCAGCACCCGAGTACTGAGCACCCAGCACCCTGAGTACTGACCACCCAGCTCCCTGAGTACTGAGCACCCAGCACCCCGAGAACTGAGCACCCAGCACCCTGAGTACTGAGCACCCAGCACCCTGAGCACTGAGCACCCAGCACCCTGAGCACTGAGCACCCAGCACCCTGAGTACTGAGCACCCAGCACCCTGAGTACTAAGCACCGAGCACCCTGAGCACTGAGCACCCAGCACCCTGAGCACTGAGCACCCAGCACCCTTAGTACTGATCACCCAGCACCCTGAGCACTGAGCACCCAGCACCCTGAGTACTGAGCACCCAGCACCCTGAGCACTGAGCACCGAGCACCCTGAGCACTGAGCACCCAGCACCCTGAGGACTGAGCACCCAGCACCCCGAGCACTGAGCACCCAGCACCCTGAGCACTGAGCACCCTGAGTACTGAGCACTGAGCACCCAGCACCCTGAGCACTGAGCACAAAGCACCCTGAGCACTGAGCACCCAGCACCCTGAGTACTGAGCACTGTGCACCCAGCACCCAGAGCACTGAGCACCCAGCACCCTGAGTACTGAGCACTGAGCACCCAGCACCCCGAGCACTGAGCACCCAGCACTCTGAGCACTGAGCACCCAGCACCCGAGTACTGATCACCCAGCACCCTGAGTACTGAGCACCCAGCACCCTGAGTACTGAGCACCCAGCACCCCGAGTACTGAGCACCCAGCACCCTGAGCACTGAGCACCCAGCACCCCGAGCACTGAGCACCCAGCACTCTGAGAACTGAGCACCCAGCACCCGAGTACTGATCACCCAGCACCCTGAGTACTGAGCACCCAGCACCCTGAGTACTGAGCACCCAGAACCCTGAGCACTGAGCACCCAGCACCCTGAGCACTGAGCACCCAGCACGGTGAGTAGTGAGCACCCAACGTACTGAGCACCGAGCACCCCGAGCACTGAGCACCCAGCACCCTGAGTACTGAGCTCCGAGCACACCGAGCACTGAGCACCCAGCGCCCCGAGCACTGAGCACTGAGCACCCAGCACCCCGAGCACTGAGCACCCAGCACCCGAGTACTGATCACCCAGCACCCTGAGTACTGAGCACCCAGCACCCTGAGTACTAAGCACCCAGCACCCCGAGTACTGAGCACCCAGCACCATGAGCACTGAGCACCCAGCACCCTGAGCACTGAGCACCCAGCACCCCGAGCACTGCGCACCCAGCACCCTGAGTACTGAGCACCCAGCACCCTGAGCACTGAGCACCCAGCACCCTGAGCACAGAGCACCCTGCACCCTGAGCACTGAGCACCCAGCACGGTGAGTAGTGAGCACCAATCGTACTGAGCACCGAGCACCCCGAGCACTGAGAACCCAGCACCCTGAGTACTGGGCACCCAGCACCCTGAGCACTGAGCACCGAGCACCCTGAGCACTGAGCACCCAGCACCCTGAGGACTGAGCACCCAGCACCCCGAACACTGAGCACCCAGCACCCTGAGCACTGAGCACCCTGAGTACTGAGCACTGAGCACACTGAGTACTGAGCACTGAGCACCCCGAGCACTGAGCACCCAGCACCCTGAGTACTGAGCACCCAGCACCCTGAGCACTGAGCACCGAGCACCCTGAGCACTGAGCACCCAGCACCCTGAGGACTGAGCACCCAGCACCCCGAGCACTGAGCACCCAGCACCCTGAGCACTGAGCACCCTGAGTACTGAGCACGGAGCACCCTGAGTACTGAGCACTGAGCACCCTGAGTACAGAGCACCCAGCACCCTGAGTACTGAGCACCCAGCACCACGAGCACTGAGTACCCAGCACCCTGAGCACTGAGCACCCAGCACCCTGAGTACTGAGCACTCTGCACCCAGCACCCCGAGCACTGAGCACCCAGCACCCTGAGTACTGAGCACCCAGCACCCCGAGCACTGAGCACCCAGCACCCTGAGTTCTGAGCACCCAGCACCCCGAGTACTGAGCACCCAGCACCCTGAGCACTGAGCACCCAGCACCCTGAGTACTGAGCACCCAGCACCCTGAGTTCTGAGCACCCAGCACCCCGAGTACTGAGCACCCAGCACCCTGAGCACTGAGCACCCAGCACCCTGAGCACTGAGCACCCAGCACCCCGAGCACTGCGCACCCAGCACCCTGAGTACTGAGCACCCAGCACCCTGAGCACTGAGCACCCAGCACCCTGAGCAGTGAGCACGCAGCACCCTGAGCACTGAGCACCCAGCACGGTGAGTAGTGAGCACCCAACGTACTGAGCACCGAGCACCCCGAGCACTGAGAACCCAGCACCCTGAGTACTGAGCTCCGAGCACCCCGAGCACTGAGCACTCAGCGCCCCGAGCACTGAGCACCCAGAACCCTGAGCACTGAGCACCCAGCACCCCGAGCACAGAGCACCCAGCACCCTGAGTACTGAGCACCCAGCACCCTGAGTACTGAGCACCCAGCACCCTGAGCACTGAGCACCCAGCACCCTGAGTACTGAGCACCCAACACCCCAAGCAATGAGCACCCTGAGTACTGAGCACCCAGCACCCCAAGCACTGAGCACCCTGAGTACTGAGCACGCAGCACCCTGAGTACTGAGCACCCAGCACCCCAAGCACTGTGCAACCTGAGTACTGAGCACCGAGCACCCCGAACACTGAGCACCCAGCACCCTGAGCACTGAGCACCCTTAGTACTGAGCACTGAGCACCCTGAGTACTGAGCACTGAGCACCCTGAGTACTGAGCACCCAGCACCCTGAGTACTGAGCACCCAGCACCCTGAGCAATGATCAACCTGAGTACTGAGCACCCAGCACCTTGAGCACTGAGCACCGAGCACCCCGAGCACTGAGCACCCAGCACCCGGAGTAGTGAGCACCCAGCACCCTGAGTACTAAGCACCGAGCACCCTGAGTACTGAGCACCCAGCACCCTGAGCACTGAACACACAGCACCCAGAGTACTGAGCACCGCGAGCACTGAGCACCCAGCACCCTGAGTACTGAGCACCGAGCACCCTGAGCACTGAGCACCCAGCACCCCGAGCACTGAGCACCCAGCACCCTGAGTACTGAGCACCCAGCACCCTGAGTACTGAGCACTGAGCACCCAGCACCCGGAGTACTGAGCACCCAGCACCCTGCGTACTAAGCACCGAGCACCCGGAGTACTGAGCACCCAGCACCCTGAGCACTGAGCACCCTGAGTACTGAGCACTGAGCACACTGAGTACTGAGCACTGAGCACCCCGAGCACTGAGCACCCAGCACCCTGAGTACTGAGCACCCAGCACCCTGAGCACTGAGCACCGAGCACCCTGAGCACTGAGCACCCAGCACCCTGAGGACTGAGCACCCAGCACCCCGAGCACTGAGCACCCAGCACCCTGAGCACTGAGCACCCTGAGTACTGAGCACTGAGCACCCTGAGTACTGAGCACTGAGCACCCTGAGTACTGAGCACCCAACACCCTGAGTACTGAGCACCCAGCACCCCGAGCACTGAGTACCCAGCACCCTGAGCACTGAGCACCCAGCACCCTGAGTACTGAGCACTGTGCACCCAGCACCCCGAGCACTGAGCACCCAGCACCCTGAGTACTGAGCACCCAGCACCCCGAGCACTGAGCACCCAGCACCCTGAGTTCTGAGCACCCAGCACCCCGAGTACTGAGCACCCAGCACCCTGAGCACTGAGCACCCAGCACCCTGAGTACTGAGCACCCAGCACCCTGAGTTCTGAGCACCCAGCACCCCGAGTACTGAGCACCCAGCACCCTGAGCACTGAGCACCCAGCACCCTGAGCACTGAGCACCCAGCACCCCGAGCACTGCGCACCCAGCACCCTGAGTACTGAGCACCCAGCACCCTGAGCACTGAGCACCCAGCACCCTGAGCAGTGAGCACCCAGCACCCTGAGCACTGAGCACCCAGCACGGTGAGTAGTGAGCACCCAACGTACTGAGTACCGAGCACCCCGAGCACTGAGCACCCAGCACCCTGAGCACTGAGCACCCAGCACCCTGAGTACTGAGCACCCAGCACCCTGAGTTCTGAGCACCCAGCACCCCGAGTACTGAGCACCCAGCACCCTGAGCACTGAGCACCCAGCACCCTGAGCACTGAGCACCCAGCACCCCGAGCACTGCGCACCCAGCACCCTGAGTACTGCGCACCCAGCACCCTGAGCACTGAGCACCCAGCACCCTGAGTAGTGAGCACCCAGCACCCTGAGCACTGAGCACCCAGCACCCTGAGCACGGAGCACCCTGCACCCTGAGCACTGAGCACCCAGCACGGTGAGTAGTGAGCACCCATCGTACTGAGCACTGAGCACCCCGAGCACTGAGAACCCAGCACCCTGAGTACTGGGCACCCAGCACCCTGAGCACTGAGCACCGAGCACCCTGAGCACTGAGCACCCAGCACCCTGAGGACTGAGCACCCAGCACCCCGAGCACTGAGCACCCAGCACCCTGAGCACTGAGCACCCTGAGTACTGAGCACTGAGCACCCTGAGTACTGAGCACTGAGCACCCCGAGCACTGAGCACCCAGCACCCTGAGTACTGAGCACCCAGCACCCTGAGCACTGAGCACCGAGCACCCTGAGCACTGAGCACCCAGCACCCTGAGGACTGAGCACCCAGCACCCCGAGCACTGAGCACCCAGCACCCTGAGCACTGAGCACCCAGCACCCTGAGTACTGAGCACTGTGCACCCTGAGTACTGAGCACCCAGCACCCTGAGCAATGATCACCCTGAGTACTGAGCACCCAGCACCTTGAGCACTGAGCACCGAGCACCCCGAGCACTGAGCACCCAGCACCCTGAGTACTGAGCACTGAGCACCCAGCACCCCGAGCACTGAGCACCCAGCACCCGAGTACTGATCACCCAGCACCCTGAGTACTGAGCACCCAGCACCCTGAGCACTGAGCACCCAGCACCCTGAGCACTGAGCACCCAGCACCCTGAGCACTGAGCACCCAGCACGGTGAGTAGTGAGCACCCAACGTACTGAGCACCGAGCACCCCGAGCACTGAGCACCCAGCACCCTGAGTACTGAGCTCCGAGCACCCCGAGCACTGAGCACCCATCGCCCCGAGCACTGAGCACCCAGAACCCTGAGCACTGAGCACCCAGCACCCCGAGCACAGAGCACCCAGCACCCTGAGTACTGAGCACCCAGCACCCTGAGTACTGAGCACCCAGCACCCTGAGCACTGAGCACCCAGCACCCTGAGTACTGAGCACCCAACACCCCAAGCAATGAGCACCCTGAGTACTGAGCACCCAGCACCCCAAGCACTGAGCACCCTGAGTACTGAGCACCCAGCACCCTGAGTACTGAGCACCCAGCACCCCAAGCACTGAGCAACCTGAGTACTGAGCACCGAGCACCCCGAACACTGAGCACCCAGCACCCTGAGCACTGAGCACCCTTAGTACTGAGCACTGAGCACCCTGACTACTGAGCACTGAGCACCCTGAGTACTGAGCACCCAGCACCCTGAGTACTGAGCACCCAGCACCCTGAGTACTGAGGACCCAGCACCCTGAGTACTGAGCACCCAGCACCCCGAGTACTGAGCACCCAGCACCCTGAGTACTGAGCACCCAGCTCCTTGAGCACTGAGCACCGAGCACCCCGAGCACTGAGCACCCAGCACCCGGAGTAGTGAGCACCCAGCACCCTGAGTACTAAGCACCGAGCACCCTGAGTACTGAGCACCCAACACCCTGAGCACTGAACACACAGCACCCTGAGTACTGAGCACCCCGAGCACTGAGCACCCAGCACCCTGAGTACTGAGCACCGAGAACCCTGAGCACTGAGCACCCAGCACCCAGAGCACTGAGCACCCAGCACCCTGAGTACTGAGCACCCAGCACCCTGAGTACTGAGCACTGAGCACCCAGCACCCGGAGTACTGAGCACCCAGCACCCTGAGTACTAAGCACCGAGCACCCTGAGTACTGAGCACCCAGCACCCTGAGCACTGAGCACCCAGCACCCTGAGCACTGAGCACCCAGCACCCTGAGCACTGAGCACCCAGCACCCTGAGTACTGAGCACTGAGCACCCAGCGCCCCGAGCACTGAGCCCCCAGCACCCTGAGTACTGAGCACTGAGCACCCAGCACCCCGAGCACTGAGCACCCAGCACCCTGAGCACTGAGCACCCAGCACCCGAGTACTGAGCACCCAGCACCCTGAGTACTGAGCACCCAGCTCTCTGAGTACTGAGCACCCAGCACCCCGAGAACTGAGCACACAGCACCCTGAGTACTGAGCACCCAGCACCCTGAGCACTGAGCACCCAGCACCCTGAGCACTGAGCACCCAGCAACCTGAGTACTGAGCACCCAGCACCCTGAGTACTAAGCACAGAGCACCCTGAGCACTGAGCACCCAGCACCCTGAGCACTGAGCACCCAGCACCCTGAGTACTGAGCACCCAGCACCCCGAGCACTGAGCACCCAGCACCCTGAGTACTGAGCACCCAGCACCCTGAGCACTGAGCACCGAGCACCCTGAGCACTGAGCACCCAGCACCCTGAGGACTGAGCACCCAGCACCCCGAGCACTGAGCACCCAGCACCCTGAGCACTGAGCACCCTGAGTACTGAGCACTGAGCACCCTGAGTACTGAGCACTGAGCACCCTGAGTACTGAGCACCCAGCACCCTGAGTACTGATCACCCAGCACCCCGAGCACTGAGTACCCAGCACCCTGAGCACTGAGCACCCAGCACCCTGAGCACTGAGCACCCATCACTCTGAGCACTGAGCACCCAGCACCCTGAGCACTGAGCACCCAGCACCCTGAGTACTGAGCACTGTGCACCCAGCACCAAGAGCACTGAGCACCCAGCACCCTGAGTACTGAGCACTGAGCACCCAGCACCCCGAGCACTGAGCACCCAGCACTCTGAGCACTGAGCACCCAGCACCCGAGTACTGATCACCCAGCACCCTGAGTACTGAGCACCCAGCACCCTGAGTACTGAGCACCCAGCACCCTGAGTACTGAGCACACAGCACCCTGAGTACTGAGCACCGAGCACCCCGAGCACTGAGCACCCAGCACACTGAGTACTGAGCTCCGAGCACCCCGAGCACTGAGCACCCAGCGCCCCGAGCACTGAGCACCCAGAACCCTGAGCACTGAGCACCCAGCACCCTGAGCACTGAGCACCCAGCACCCCGAGCACTGAGCACCCAGCACCCCGAGCACTGAGCACTGAGCACGCTGAGTACTGAGCACCCAGCACCCTGAGCAATGAGCACCCAGCTCCCCGAGCACAGAGCACCCAGCACCCAGAGCACTGAGCACTGAGCACCCTGAGTACTGAGCTCCGAGCACCCCGAGCACTGAGCACCCAGCGCCCCGAGCACTGAGCAGCCAGCACCCTGAGTACTAAGCACCCAGCACCCTGAGTACTAAGCACCCAGCACCCTGAGTACTGAGCACACAGCACCCTGAGTACTGAGCAACCAGCACCCTGAGTACTGAGCACCCAGCGTACTGAGCACCCAGCACCCCGAGCACTGAGCACCCAGCACCCTGAGTACTGAGCACCCAGCACCCTGAGCACTGAGCACCCAGCACCCTGAGTACTGAGCACTGAGAACCCAGCACCCCGAGCACTGTGCCCCCAGCACCCTGAGTACTGAGCACTGAGCACCCAGCACCCCAAGCACTGAGCACCCAGCACCCTGAGCACTGAGCACCCAGCACCCGAGTACTGAGCACCCAGCACCCTGAGTACTGACCACCCAGCTCCCTGAGTACTGAGCACCCAGCACCCCGAGAACTGAGCACCCAGCACCCTGAGTACTGAGCACCCAGCACCCTGAGCACTGAGCACCCAGCACCCTGAGCACTGAGCACCCAGCACCCTGAGTACTGAGCACCCAGCACCCTGAGTACTAAGCACCGAGCACCCTGAGCACTGAGCACCCAGCACCCTGAGCACTGAGCACCCAGCACCCTTAGTACTGAGCACCCAGCACCCTGAGCACTGAGCACCCAGCACCCTGAGTACTGAGCACCCAGCACCCTGAGCACTGAGCACCGAGCACCCTGAGCACTGAGCACCCAGCACCCTGAGGACTGAGCACCCAGCACCCCGAGCACTGAGCACCCAGCACCCTGAGCACTGAGCACCCTGAGTACTGAGCACTGAGCACCCAGCACCCTGAGCACTGAGCACAAAGCACCCTGAGCACTGAGCACCCAGCACCCTGAGTACTGAGCACTGTGCACCCAGCACCCAGAGCACTGAGCACCCAGCACCCTGAGTACTGAGCACTGAGCACCCAGCACCCCGAGCACTGAGCACCCAGCACTCTGAGCACTGAGCACCCAGCACCCGAGTACTGATCACCCAGCACCCTGAGTACTGAGCACCCAGCACCCTGAGTACTGAGCACCCAGCACCCCGAGTACTGAGCACCCAGCACCCTGAGCACTGAGCACCCAGCACCCCGAGCACTGAGCACCCAGCACTCTGAGAACTGAGCACCCAGCACCCGAGTACTGATCACCCAGCACCCTGAGTACTGAGCACCCAGCACCCTGAGTACTGAGCACCCAGAACCCTGAGCACTGAGCACCCAGCACCCTGAGCACTGAGCACCCAGCACGGTGAGTAGTGAGCACCCAACGTACTGAGCACCGAGCACCCCGAGCACTGAGCACCCAGCACCCTGAGTACTGAGCTCCGAGCACACCGAGCACTGAGCACCCAGCGCCCCGAGCACTGAGCACTGAGCACCCAGCACCCCGAGCACTGAGCACCCAGCACCCGAGTACTGATCACCCAGCACCCTGAGTACTGAGCAGCCAGCACCCTGAGTACTAAGCACCCAGCACCCCGAGTACTGAGCACCCAGCACCATGAGCACTGAGCACCCAGCACCCTGAGCACTGAGCACCCAGCACCCCGAGCACTGCGCACCCAGCACCCTGAGTACTGAGCACCCAGCACCCTGAGCACTGAGCACCCAGCACCCTGAGCACAGAGCACCCTGCACCCTGAGCACTGAGCACCCAGCACGGTGAGTAGTGAGCACCAATCGTACTGAGCACCGAGCACCCCGAGCACTGAGAACCCAGCACCCTGAGTACTGGGCACCCAGCACCCTGAGCACTGAGCACCGAGCACCCTGAGCACTGAGCACCCAGCACCCTGAGGACTGAGCACCCAGCACCCCGAACACTGAGCACCCAGCACCCTGAGCACTGAGCACCCTGAGTACTGAGCACTGAGCACACTGAGTACTGAGCACTGAGCACCCCGAGCACTGAGAACCCAGCACCCCGAGCACTGAGCACCCAGCACCCTGAGCACTGAGCACCCTGAGTACTGAGCACTGAGCACCCTGAGTACTGAGCACTGAGCACCCTGAGTACTGAGCACCCAGCACCCTGAGTACTGAGCACCCAGCACCCCGAGCACTGAGTACCCAGCACCCTGAGCACTGAGCACCCAGCACCCTGAGTACTGAGCACTCTGCACCCAGCACCCCGAGCACTGAGCACCCAGCACCCTGAGAACTGAGCACCCAGCACCCCGAGCACTGAGCACCCAGCACCCTGAGTTCTGAGCACCCAGCACCCCGAGTACTGAGCACCCAGCACCCTGAGCACTGAGCACCCAGCACCCTGAGTACTGAGCACCCAGCACCCTGAGTTCTGAGCACCCAGCACCCCGAGTACTGAGCACCCAGCACCCTGAGCACTGAGCACCCAGCACCCTGAGCACTGAGCACCCAGCACCCCGAGCACTGCGCACCCAGCACCCTGAGTACTGAGCACCCAGCACCCTGAGCACTGAGCACCCAGCACCCTGAGCAGTGAGCACCCAGCACCCTGAGCACTGAGCACCCAGCACGGTGAGTAGTGAGCACCCAACGTACTGAGCACCGAGCACCCCGAGCACTGAGCACCCAGCACCCTGAGTACTGAGCTCCGAGCACCCCGAGCACTGAGCACTCAGCGCCCCGAGCACTGAGCACCCAGAACCCTGAGCACTGAGCACCCAGCACCCCGAGCACAGAGCACCCAGCACCCTGAGTACTGAGCACCCAGCACCCTGAGTACTGAGCACCCAGCACCCTGAGCACTGAGCACCCAGCACCCTGAGCACTGAGCACCCAGCACCCCGAGCACTGAGCACCCAGCACCCCGAGCACTGAGCACTGAGCACGCTGAGTACTGAGCACCCAGCACCCTGAGCAATGAGCACCCAGCTCCCCGAGCACAGAGCACCCAGCACCCAGAGCACTGAGCACTGAGCACCCTGAGTACTGAGCTCCGAGCACCCCGAGCACTGAGCACCCAGCAGCCCGAGCACTGAGCAGCCAGCACCCTGAGTACTAAGCACCCAGCACCCTGAGTACTAAGCACCCAGCACCCTGAGTACTGAGCACACAGCACCCTGAGTACTGAGCAACCAGCACCCTGAGTACTGAGCACCCAGCGTACTGAGCACCCAGCACCCCGAGCACTGAGCACCCAGCACCCTGAGTACTGAGCACCCAGCACCCTGAGCACTGAGCACCCAGCACCCTGAGTACTGAGCACTGAGAACCCAGCACCCCGAGCACTGTGCCCCCAGCACCCTGAGTACTGAGCACTGAGCACCCAGCACCCCAAGCACTGAGCACCCAGCACCCTGAGCACTGAGCACCCAGCACCCGAGTACTGAGCACCCAGCACCCTGAGTACTGACCACCCAGCTCCCTGAGTACTGAGCACCCAGCACCCCGAGAACTGAGCACCCAGCACCCTGAGTACTGAGCACCCAGCACCCTGAGCACTGAGCACCCAGCACCCTGAGCACTGAGCACCCAGCACCCTGAGTACTGAGCACCCAGCACCCTGAGTACTAAGCACCGAGCACCCTGAGCACTGAGCACCCAGCACCCTGAGCACTGAGCACCCAGCACCCTTAGTACTGATCACCCAGCACCCTGAGCACTGAGCACCCAGCACCCTGAGTACTGAGCACCCAGCACCCTGAGCACTGAGCACCGAGCACCCTGAGCACTGAGCACCCAGCACCCTGAGGACTGAGCACCCAGCACCCCGAGCACTGAGCACCCAGCACAGTGAGCACTGAGCACCCTGAGTACTGAGCACTGAGCACCCAGCACCCTGAGCACTGAGCACAAAGCACCCTGAGCACTGAGCACCCAGCACCCTGAGTACTGAGCACTGTGCACCCAGCACCCAGAGCACTGAGCACCCAGCACCCTGAGTACTGAGCACTGAGCACCCAGCACCCCGAGCACTGAGCACCCAGCACTCTGAGCACTGAGCACCCAGCACCCGAGTACTGATCACCCAGCACCCTGAGTACTGAGCACCCAGCACCCTGAGTACTGAGCACCCAGCACCCCGAGTACTGAGCACCCAGCACCCTGAGCACTGAGCACCCAGCACCCCGAGCACTGAGCACCCAGCACTCTGAGAACTGAGCACCCAGCACCCGAGTACTGATCACCCAGCACCCTGAGTACTGAGCACCGAGCACCCTGAGTACTGAGCACCCAGAACCCTGAGCACTGAGCACCCAGCACCCTGAGCACTGAGCACCCAGCACGGTGAGTAGTGAGCACCCAACGTACTGAGCACCGAGCACCCCGAGCACTGAGCACCCAGCACCCTGAGTACTGAGCTCCGAGCACACCGAGCACTGAGCACCCAGCGCCCCGAGCACTGAGCACTGAGCACCCAGCACCCCGAGCACTGAGCACCCAGCACCCGAGTACTGATCACCCAGCACCCTGAGTACTGAGCACCCAGCACCCTGAGTACTAAGCACCCAGCACCCCGAGTACTGAGCACCCAGCACCATGAGCACTGAGCACCCAGCACCCTGAGCACTGAGCACCCAGCACCCCGAGCACTGCGCACCCAGCACCCTGAGTACTGAGCACCCAGCACCCTGAGCACTGAGCACCCAGCACCCTGAGCACAGAGCACCCTGCACCCTGAGCACTGAGCACCCAGCACGGTGAGTAGTGAGCACCAATCGTACTGAGCACCGAGCACCCCGAGCACTGAGAACCCAGCACCCTGAGTACTGGGCACCCAGCACCCTGAGCACTGAGCACCGAGCACCCTGAGCACTGAGCACCCAGCACCCTGAGGACTGAGCACCCAGCACCCCGAACACTGAGCACCCAGCACCCTGAGCACTGAGCACCCTGAGTACTGAGCACTGAGCACACTGAGTACTGAGCACTGAGCACCCCGAGCACTGAGCACCCAGCACCCTGAGTACTGAGCACCCAGCACCCTGAGCACTGAGCACCGAGCACCCTGAGCACTGAGCACCCAGCACCCTGAGGACTGAGCACCCAGCACCCCGAGCACTGAGCACCCAGCACCCTGAGCACTGAGCACCCTGAGTACTGAGCACTGAGCACCCTGAGTACTGAGCACTGAGCACCCTGAGTACTGAGCACCCAGCACCCTGAGTACTGAGCACCCAGCACCCCGAGCACTGAGTACCCAGCACCCTGAGCACTGAGCACCCAGCACCCTGAGTACTGAGCACTCTGCACCCAGCACCCCGAGCACTGAGCACCCAGCACCCTGAGTACTGAGCACCCAGCACCCCGAGCACTGAGCACCCAGCACCCTGAGTTCTGAGCACCCAGCACCCCGAGTACTGAGCACCCAGCACCCTGAGCACTGAGCACCCAGCACCCTGAGTACTGAGCACCCAGCACCCTGAGTTCTGAGCACCCAGCACCCCGAGTACTGAGCACCCAGCACCCTGAGCACTGAGCACCCAGCACCCTGAGCACTGAGCACCCAGCACCCCGAGCACTGCGCACCCAGCACCCTGAGTACTGAGCACCCAGCACCCTGAGCACTGAGCACCCAGCACCCTGAGCAGTGAGCACGCAGCACCCTGAGCACTGAGCACCCAGCACGGTGAGTAGTGAGCACCCAACGTACTGAGCACCGAGCACCCCGAGCACTGAGAACCCAGCACCCTGAGTACTGAGCTCCGAGCACCCCGAGCACTGAGCACTCAGCGCCCCGAGCACTGAGCACCCAGAACCCTGAGCACTGAGCACCCAGCACCCCGAGCACAGAGCACCCAGCACCCTGAGTACTGAGCACCCAGCACCCTGAGTACTGAGCACCCAGCACCCTGAGCACTGAGCACCCAGCACCCTGAGTACTGAGCACCCAACACCCCAAGCAATGAGCACCCTGAGTACTGAGCACCCAGCACCCTGAGCAGTGAGCACCCAGCACCCTGAGCACTGAGCACCCAGCACGGTGAGTAGTGAGCACCCAACGTACTGAGCACCGAGCACCCCGAGCACTGAGCACCCAGCACCCTGAGTACTGAGCTCCGAGCACCCCGAGCACTGAGCACTCAGCGCCCCGAGCACTGAGCACCCAGAACCCTGAGCACTGAGCACCCAGCACCCCGAGCACAGAGCACCCAGCACCCTGAGTACTGAGCACCCAGCACCCTGAGTACTGAGCACCCAGCACCCTGAGCACTGAGCACCCAGCACCCTGAGTACTGAGCACCCAACACCCCAAGCAATGAGCACCCTGAGTACTGAGCACCCAGCACCCCAAGCACTGAGCACCCTGAGTACTGAGCACGCAGCACCCTGAGTACTGAGCACCCAGCACCCCAAGCACTGTGCAACCTGAGTACTGAGCACCGAGCACCCCGAACACTGAGCACCCAGCACCCTGAGCACTGAGCACCCTTAGTACTGAGCACTGAGCACCCTGAGTACTGAGCACTGAGCACCCTGAGTACTGAGCACCCAGCACCCTGAGTACTGAGCACCCAGCACCCTGAGCAATGATCAACCTGAGTACTGAGCACCCAGCACCTTGAGCACTGAGCACCGAGCACCCCGAGCACTGAGCACCCAGCACCCGGAGTAGTGAGCACCCAGCACCCTGAGTACTAAGCACCGAGCACCCTGAGTACTGAGCACCCAGCACCCTGAGCACTGAACACACAGCACCCTGAGTACTGAGCACCGCGAGCACTGAGCACCCAGCACCCTGAGTACTGAGCACCGAGCACCCTGAGCACTGAGCACCCAGCACCCCGAGCACTGAGCACCCAGCACCCTGAGTACTGAGCACCCAGCACCCTGAGTACTGAGCACTGAGCACCCAGCACCCGGAGTACTGAGCACCCAGCACCCTGAGTACTAAGCACCGAGCACCCGGAGTACTGAGCACCCAGCACCCTGAGCACTGAGCACCCTGAGTACTGAGCACTGAGCACACTGAGTACTGAGCACTGAGCACCCCGAGCACTGAGCACCCAGCACCCTGAGTACTGAGCACCCAGCACCCTGAGCACTGAGCACCGAGCACCCTGAGCACTGAGCACCCAGCACCCTGAGGACTGAGCACCCAGCGCCCCGAGCACTGAGCACCCAGCACCCTGAGCACCGAGCACCCTGAGTACTGAGCACTGAGCACCCTGAGTACTGAGCACTGAGCACCCTGAGTACTGAGCACCCAGCACCCTGAGTACTGAGCACCCAGCACCCCGAGCACTGAGTACCCAGCACCCTGAGCACTGAGCACCCAGCACCCTGAGTACTGAGCACTGTGCACCCAGCACCCCGAGCACTGAGCACCCAGCACCCTGAGTACTGAGCACCCAGCACCCCGAGCACTGAGCACCCAGCACCCTGAGTTCTGAGCACCCAGCACCCCGAGTACTGAGCACCCAGCACCCTGAGCACTGAGCACCCAGCACCCTGAGTACTGAGCACCCAGCACCCTGAGTTCTGAGCACCCAGCACCCCGAGTACTGAGCACCCAGCACCCTGAGCACTGAGCACCCAGCACCCTGAGCACTGAGCACCCAGCACCCCGAGCACTGCGCACCCAGCACCCTGAGTACTGAGCACCCAGCACCCTGAGCACTGAGCACCCAGCACCCTGAGCAGTGAGCACCCAGCACCCTGAGCACTGAGCACCCAGCACGGTGAGTAGTGAGCACCCAACGTACTGAGTACCGAGCACCCCGAGCACTGAGCACCCAGCACCCTGAGTACTGAGCTCCGAGCACCCCGAGCACTGAGCACCCAGCGCCCCGAGCACTGAGCACCCAGAACCCTGAGCACTGAGCACCCAGCACCCCGAGCACAGAGCACCCAGCACCCTGAGAACTGAGCACCCAGCACCCTGAGTACTGAGCACCCAGCACCCTGAGCACTGAGCACCCAGCACCCTGACTACTGAGCACCCAACACCCCAAGCAATGAGCACCCTGAGTACTGAGCACACAGCACCCCAAGCACTGAGCACCCTGAGTACTGAGCACCCAGCACCCTGAGTACTGAGCACCCAGCACCCCAAGCACTGTGCAACCTGAGTACTGAGCACCGAGCACCCCGAACACTGAGCACCCAGCACCCTGAGCACTGAGCACCCTTAGTACTGAGCACTGAGCACCCTGAGTACTGAGCACTGAGCACCCTGAGTACTGAGCACCCAGCACCCTGAGTACTGAGCACCCAGCACCCTGAGCAATGATCAACCTGAGTACTGAGCACCCAGCACCTTGAGCACTGAGCACCGAGCACCCCGAGCACTGAGCACCCAGCACCCGGAGTAGTGAGCACCCAGCACCCTGAGTACTAAGCACCGAGCACCCTGAGTACTGAGCACCCAGCACCCTGAGCACTGAACACACAGCACCCTGAGTACTGAGCACCGCGAGCACTGAGCACCCAGCACCCTGAGTACTGAGCACCGAGCACCCTGAGCACTGAGCACCCAGCACCCCGAGCACTGAGCACCCAGCACCCTGAGTACTGAGCACCCAGCACCCTGAGTACTGAGCACTGAGCACCCAGCACCCGGAGTACTGAGCACCCAGCACCCTGAGTACTAAGCACCGAGCACCCGGAGTACTGAGCACCCAGCACCCTGAGCACTGAGCACCCAGCACCCTGAGCACTGAGCACCCAGCACCCTGAGCACTGAGCACCCAGCACCCTGAGTACTGAGCACTGAGCACCCAGCGCCCCGAGCACTGAGCCCCCAGCACCCTGAGTACTGAGCACTGAGCACCCAGCACCCCGAGCACTGAGCACCCAGCACCCTGAGCACTGAGCACCCAGCACCCGAGTACTGAGCACCCAGCACCCTGAGTACTGAGCACTGAGCACCCAGCACCCGGAGTACTGAGCACCCAGCACCCTGAGTACTAAGCACCGAGCACCCGGAGTACTGAGCACCCAGCACCCTGAGCACTGAGCACCCAGCACCCTGAGCACTGAGCACCCAGCACCCTGAGCACTGAGCACCCAGAACCCTGAGTACTGAGCACTGAGCACCCAGCGCCCCGAGCACTGAGCCCCCAGCACCCTGAGTACTGAGCACTGAGCACCCAGCACCCCGAGCACTGAGCACCCAGCACCCTGAGCACTGAGCACCCAGCACCCGAGTACTGAGCACCCAGCACCCTGAGTACTGAGCACCCAGCTCCCTGAGTACTGAGCACCCAGCACCCCGAGAACTGAGCACACAGCACCCTGAGTACTGAGCACCCAGCACCCTGAGCATTGATCACCCAGCACCCCGAGCACTGAGTACCCAGCACCCTGAGCACTGAGCACCCAGCACCCTGAGCACTGAGCACCCAGCACTCTGAGCACTGAGCACCCAGCACCCTGAGCACTGAGCACCCAGCACCCTGAGTACTGAGCACTGTGCACCCAGCACCAAGAGCACTGAGCACCCAGCACCCTGAGTACTGAGCACTGAGCACCCAGCACCCCGAGCACTGAGCACCCAGCACTCTGAGCACTGAGCACCCAGCACCCGAGTACTGATCACCCAGCACCCTGAGTACTGAGCACCCAGCACCCTGAGTACTGAGCACCCAGCACCCTGAGTACTGAGCACACAGCACCCTGAGTACTGAGCACCGAGCACCCCGAGCACTGAGCACCCAGCACACTGAGTACTGAGCTCTGAGCACCCCGAGCACTGAGCACCCAGCGCCCCGAGCACTGAGCACCCAGAACCCTGAGCACTGAGCACCCAGCACCCTGAGCACTGAGCACCCAGCACCCCGAGCACTGAGCACCCAGCACCCCGAGCACTGAGCACTGAGCACGCTGAGTACTGAGCACCCAGCACCCTCAGCAATGAGCACCCAGCTCCCCGAGCACAGAGCACCCAGCACCCAGAGCACTGAGCACTGAGCACCCTGAGTACTGAGCTCCGAGCACCCCGAGCACTGAGCACCCAGGGCCCCGAGCACTGAGCAGCCAGCACCCTGAGTACTAAGCACCCAGCACCCTGAGTACTAAGCACCCAGCACCCTGAGTACTGAGCACACAGCACCCTGAGTACTGAGCACCCAGCACCCTGAGTACTGAGCACCCAGCGTACTGAGCACCGAGCACCCCGAGCACTGAGCACCCAGCACCCTGAGTACTGAGCACCCAGCACCCTGAGCACTGAGCACCCAGCACCCTGAGTACTGAGCACTGAGCACCCAGCACCCCGATCACTGAGCCCCCAGCACCCTGAGTACTGAGCACTGAGCACCCAGCACCCCAAGCACTGAGCAGCCAGCACCCTGAGCACTGAGCACCCAGCACCCGAGTACTGAGCACCCAGCACCCTGAGTACTGACCACCCAGCTCCCTGATTACTGAGCACCCAGCACCCCGAGAACTGAGCACCCAGCACCCTGAGTACTGAGCACCCAGCACCCTGAGCACTGAGCACCCAGCACCCTGAGCACTGAGCACCCAGCACCCTTAGTACTGAGCACCCAGCACCCTGAGTACTAAGCACCGAGCACCCTGAGCACTGAGCACCCAGCACCCTGAGCACTGAGCACCCAGCACCCTGAGTACTGAGCACCCAGCACCCTGAGCACTGAGCACCCAGCACCCTGAGTACTGAGCACCCAGCACCCTGAGCACTGAGCACCGAGCACCCTGAGCACTGAGCACCCAGCACCCTGAGGACTGAGCACCCAGCACCCCGAGCACTGAGCACCCAGCACCCTGAGCACTGAGCACCCTGAGTACTGAGCACTGAGCACCCAGCACCCTGAGCACTGAGCACAAAGCACCCTGAGCACTGAGCACCCAGCACCCTGAGTACTGAGCACTGTGCACCCAGCACCCAGAGCACTGAGCACCCAGCACCCTGAGTACTGAGCACTGAGCACCCAGCACCCCGAGCACTGAGCACCCAGCACTCTGAGCACTGAGCACCCAGCACCCGAGTACTGATCACCCAGCTCCCTGTGTACTGAGCACCCAGCACCCTGAGTACTGAGCACCCAGCACCCCGGGTACTGAGCACCCAGCACCCTGAGCACTGAGCACCCAGCACCCTGAGCACTGAGCACCCAGCACCCCGAGCACTGCGCAAACAGCACCCTGAGTACTGAGCACCCAGCACCCTGAGCACTGAGCACCCAGCACCCTGAGCACTCAGCACCCAGCACGCTGAGCACTGAGCACCAAGCACCCTGAGTAGTGAGCACCCAACGTACTGAGCACCGAGCACCCCGAGCACTGAGCACCCAGCACCCTGAGTACTGAGCACCGAGCACCCCGAGCACTGAGCACCCAGCAAACTGAGTACTGAGCTCCGAGCACCCCGAGCACTGAGCACCCAGCGCCCCGAGCACTGAGCACCCAGCACCCTGAGCATTGAGCACCCAGCACCCTGAGCACTGAGCACCCAGCACCCCGAGCACTGCGCACCCAGCACGCTGAGTACTGAGCACCCAGCACCCTGAGCACTGAGCACCCAGCACCCTGAGCACTGAGCACCCAGCACCCTGAGCACTGAGCACCCAGCACCCTGAGTAGTGAGCACCCAACGTACTGAGCACCGAGCACCCCGAGCACTGAGCACCCAGCACCCTGAGTACTCAGCACCCAGCACCCCGAGCACTGAGCACCCAGCACCCTGAGTACTGAGCTCCGAGCACCCCGAGCACTGAGCACCCAGCGCCACGAGCACAGAGCACCCAGAAACCTGAGCACTGAGCACCCAGCACCCTGAGCACTGAGCACCCAGCACCCCGAGCACTGAGCACCCAGCACCCCGAGCACTGAGCACCTAGCACCCTGAGTAATGAGCACCCAGCACCCTGAGTACTGAGCACCCAGCACCCTGAGCACTGAGCACCCAGCACCCTGAGTACTGAGCACCCAACACCCCAAGCACTGAGCACCCTGAGTACTGAGCACCCAGCACCCCAAGCACTGAGCACCCTGAGTACTGAGCACCCAACACCCTGAGTACTGCGCACCCAGCACCCCAAGCACTGAGCACCCTGAGTACTGAGCACCCAGTACCCTGAGCACTGAACACACAGCACCCTGAGTACTGAGCACCCCGAGCACTGAGCACCCAGCATACTGAGTACTGAGCACCCAGCACCCTGAGTACTGAGCACCCAGCACCCTGAGCACTGAGCACCCAGCACCCTGAGTACTGAGCATCAAGCACCCCGAGCACTGAGCACCCAGCACCCTGAGTACTGAGCACTGAGCACCGAGCACCCTGAGCACTGAGCACCCAGCACCCTGTGTACTGAGCACTGAGTACCCAGCACCCCGAGCACTGAGCACCCAGCATCCTGAGCACTGAGCACCCTAAGTACTGAGCACCCAGCACCCTGAGCAATGAGCACCCAGCACCCCGAGCACTGAGCACCCAGCACCCAGAGCACTGAGCACTGAGCACCCTGAGTACTGAGCACCCAGCACCCCGAGCACTGAGCACTGAGCACCCTGAGCACTGAGCACCCAGCACCCTGAGTACGAAGCACCCAGCACCCTGGGTACTAAGCACCCAGCACCCTGAGTACTGAGCACCCAGCACCCTGAGTACTGAGCACCCAGTACCCTGAGTACTGAGCACCCAGCGTACTGAGCACCGAGCACCCCGAGCACTGAGCACCCAGCACCCTGAGTACTGAGCACTCAGCACCCTGAGCACTGAGCACCCAGCACCCTGAGTACTGAGCACAGAGCACCCTGAGTACTGAGCACCCAGCACCCTGAGTACTGAGCACCCAGCACCCTGAGTACTGAGCACCCAGCGTACTGAGCACCGAGCACCCAGCACCCTGAGTACTGAGCACCCAGCACCCTGAGCACTGAGCACCCAGCACCCTGATTACTGAGCACTGAGCACCCAGCACCCCGAGCACCGAGCACCCTGAGTACTGAGCACCCAGCACCCTGAGCACTGAGCAACCAGCACCCTGAGCACTGAGCACCCAGCACCCTGAGCACTGAGCACCCAGCACCCTGAGGACTGAGCACCGAGCACCCCGAGTACTGAGCACCCAGCAGCGTGATCACTGAGCACCCTTAGTACTGAGCACTGAGCACCCTGAGTACTGAGCACTGAGCACCCTGAGTACTGAGCACCCAGCACCCTGAGAACTGAGCACCCAGCACCCTGAGCAATGTTCACCCTGAGTACTGAGCACCCAGAACCTGGAGCACTGAGCACAGAGCACCCCGAGCACTGAGCACCCAGCACCCGGAGTACTGAGCACCCAGCACCCTGAGTACTAAGCACCGAGCACCCTGAGTACTGAGTACCCAGCACCCTGAGCACTGAACACACAGCACCCTGAGTACTGAGCACCCCGAGCACTGAGCACCCAGCACCCTGAGTACTGAGCACTGAGCACCCAGCACCCCGAGCACTGAGCACCCAGCACCCCGAGCACTGAGCACCCAGCACCCCGAGCACTGAGCACCCAGCACCCTGAGAACTGAGCACCCAGCACCCTGAGTACTGAGCACCCAGCACCCTGAGTACTGAGCACCCAGCACCCTGAGCACTGAGCACCCAGCACCCTGAGCACTGAGCACCCAGAACCCTGAGTACTGAGCACCCAGCACCCCGAGTACTAAGCACCGAGCACCCTGAGCACTGAGCACCCAGCACCCTGAGCACTGAGCACCCAGCACCCTGAGTACTGAGCACCCCGCACCCCGAGCACTGAGCACCCAGCACCCTGAGTACTGAGCACCCAGCACCCTGAGCACTGAGCACCAAGCACCCTGAGCAATGAGCACCCAGCACCCTGAGCACTGAGCACCCAGCACCCTGAGCACTGAGCACCCAGCACCCTGAGCACTGAGCACCCAGCACCCTGAGTACTGAGCACTTAGCACCCAGCACCCCGAGCACTGAGCCCCAGCACCCTGAGTACTGAGCACTGAGCACCCAGCACCCCAAGCACTGAGCACCCAGCACCCTGAGCACTGAGCACCCAGCACCCGAGTACTGAGCACCCAGCATCCTGAGTACTGAGCACCCAGCTCCCTGAGTAATGAGCACCCAGCACCCCGAGAACTGAGCACCCAGCACCCTGAGTACTTAGCACCCAGCACCCTGAGCACTGAGCACCCAGCACCCTGAGCACTGAGCACCCAGCACCCTGAGTTCTGAGCACCCAGCACGGTGAGTACTAAGCACCGTGCACCCTGAGCACTGAGCACCCAGCACCCTGAGCACTGAGCACCCAGCACCCTTAGTACTGAGCACCCAGCACACCGAGCACTAAGCACCCAGCACCCTGAGTACTGAGCACCCAGCACCCTGAGCACTGAGCACCGAGAACCCTGAGCACTGAGCACCCAGCACCCTGAGGACTGAGCACCCAGCACCCCGAGCACTGAGCACCCAGCACCCTGAGCACTGAGCACCCTGAGTACTGAGCACTGAGCACCCTGAGTACTGAGCACTGAGCACCCTGAGTACTGAGCACCCAGCACCCTGAGTACTGAGCACCCAGCACCCCGAGCACTGAGTACCCAGCACCCTGAGCACTGAGCACCCAGCACCCTGAGCACTGAGCACCCAGCACCCTGAGCACTGAGCACCCAGCACCCTGAGCACTGAGCACCCAGCACCCTGACTACTGAGCACCCAACACCCCAAGCAATGAGCACCCTGAGTACTGAGCACACAGCACCCCAAGCACTGAGCACCCTGAGTACTGAGCACCCAGCACCCTGAGTACTGAGCACCCAGCACCCCAAGCACTGTGCAACCTGAGTACTGAGCACCGAGCACCCCGAACACTGAGCACCCAGCACCCTGAGCACTGAGCACCCTTAGTACTGAGCACTGAGCACCCTGAGTACTGAGCACTGAGCACCCTGAGTACTGAGCACCCAGCACCCTGAGTACTGAGCACCCAGCACCCTGAGCAATGATCAACCTGAGTACTGAGCACCCAGCACCTTGAGCACTGAGCACCGAGCACCCCGAGCACTGAGCACCCAGCACCCGGAGTAGTGAGCACCCAGCACCCTGAGTACTAAGCACCGAGCACCCTGAGTACTGAGCACCCAGCACCCTGAGCACTGAACACACAGCACCCTGAGTACTGAGCACCGCGAGCACTGAGCACCCAGCACCCTGAGTACTGAGCACCGAGCACCCTGAGCACTGAGCACCCAGCACCCCGAGCACTGAGCACCCAGCACCCTGAGTACTGAGCACCCAGCACCCTGAGTACTGAGCACTGAGCACCCAGCACCCGGAGTACGGAGCACCCAGCACCCTGAGTACTAAGCACCGAGCACCCGGAGTACTGAGCACCCAGCACCCTGAGCACTGAGCACCCAGCACCCTGAGCACTGAGCACCCAGCACCCTGAGCACTGAGCACCCAGCACCCTGAGTACTGAGCACTGAGCACCCAGCGCCCCGAGCACTGAGCCCCCAGCACCCTGAGTACTGAGCACTGAGCACCCAGCACCCCGAGCACTGAGCACCCAGCACCCTGAGCACTGAGCACCCGGCACCCGAGTACTGAGCACCCAGCACCCTGAGTACTGAGCACTGAGCACCCAGCACCCGGAGTACTGAGCACCCAGCACCCTGAGTACTAAGCACCGAGCACCCGGAGTACTGAGCACCCAGCACCCTGAGCACTGAGCACCCAGCACCCTGAGCACTGAGCACCCAGCACCCTGAGCACTGAGCACCCAGAACCCTGAGTACTGAGCACTGAGCACCCAGCGCCCCGAGCACTGAGCCCCCAGCACCCTGAGTACTGAGCACTGAGCACCCAGCACCCCGAGCACTGAGCACCCAGCACCCTGAGCACTGAGCACCCAGCACCCGAGTACTGAGCACCCAGCACCCTGAGTACTGAGCACCCAGCTCCCTGAGTACTGAGCACCCAGCACCCCGAGAACTGAGCACACAGCACCCTGAGTACTGAGCACCCAGCACCCTGAGCACTGATCACCCAGCACCCCGAGCACTGAGTACCCAGCACCCTGAGCACTGAGCACCCAGCACCATGAGCACTGAGCACCCAGCACTCTGAGCACTGAGCACCCAGCACCCTGAGCACTGAGCACCCAGCACCCTGAGTACTGAGCACTGTGCACCCAGCACCAAGAGCACTGAGCACCCAGCACCCTGAGTACTGAGCACTGAGCACCCAGCACCCCGAGCACTGAGCAGCCAGCACTCTGAGCACTGAGCACCCAGCACCCGAGTACTGATCACCCAGCACCCTGAGTACTGAGCACCCAGCACCCTGAGTACTGATCACCCAGCACCCTGAGTACTGAGCACACAGCACCCTGAGTACTGAGCACCGAGCACCCCGAGCACTGAGCACCCAGCACACTGAGTACTGAGCTCTGAGCACCCCGAGCACTGAGCACCCAGCGCCCCGAGCACTGAGCACCCAGAACCCTGAGAACTGAGCACCCAGCACCCTGAGCACTGAGCACCCAGCACCCCGAGCACTGAGCACCCAGCACCCCGAGCACTGAGCACTGAGCACGCTGAGTACTGAGCACCCAGCACCCTCAGCAATGAGCACCCAGCTCCCCGAGCACAGAGCACCCAGCACCCAGAGCACTGAGCACTGAGCACCCTGAGTACTGAGCTCCGAGCACCCCGAGCACTGAGCACCCAGGGCCCCGAGCACTGAGCAGCCAGCACCCTGAGTACTAAGCACCCAGCACCCTGAGTACTAAGCACCCAGCACCCTGAGTACTGAGCACACAGCACCCTGAGTACTGAGCACCCAGCACCCTGAGTACTGAGCACCCAGCGTACTGAGCACCGAGCACCCCGAGCACTGAGCACCCAGCACCCTGAGTACTGAGCACCCAGCACCCTGAGCACTGAGCACCCAGCACCCTGAGTACTGAGCACTGAGCACCCAGCACCCCGATCACTGAGCCCCCAGCACCCTGAGTACTGAGCACTGAGCACCCAGCACCCCAAGCACTGAGCAGCCAGCACCCTGAGCACTGAGCACCCAGCACCCGAGTACTGAGCACCCAGCACCCTGAGTACTGACCACCCAGCTCCCTGATTACTGAGCACCCAGCACCCCGAGAACTGAGCACCCAGCACCCTGAGTACTGAGCACCCAGCACCCTGAGCACTGAGCACCCAGCACCCTGAGCACTGAGCACCCAGCACCCTGAGTACTGAGCACCCAGCACCCTGAGTACTAAGCACCGAGCACCCTGAGCACTGAGCACCCAGCACCCTGAGCACTGAGCACCCAGCACCCTGAGTACTGAGCACCCAGCACCCTGAGCACTGAGCACCCAGCACCCTGAGTACTGAGCACCCAGCACCCTGAGCACTGAGCACCGAGCACCCTGAGCACTGAGCACCCAGCACCCTGAGGACTGAGCACCCAGCACCCCGAGCACTGAGCACCCAGCACCCTGAGCACTGAGCACCCTGAGTACTGAGCACTGAGCACCCAGCACCCTGAGCACTGAGCACAAAGCACCCTGAGCACTGAGCACCCAGCACCCTGAGTACTGAGCACTGTGCACCCAGCACCCAGAGCACTGAGCACCCAGCACCCTGAGTACTGAGCACTGAGCACCCAGCACCCCGAGCACTGAGCACCCAGCACTCTGAGCACTGAGCACCCAGCACCCGAGTACTGATCACCCAGCTCCCTGAGTACTGAGCACCCAGCACCCTGAGTACTGAGCACCCAGCACCCCGGGTACTGAGCACCCAGCACCCTGAGCACTGAGCACCCAGCACCCTGAGCACTGAGCACCCAGCACCCCGAGCACTGCGCAAACAGCACCCTGAGTACTGAGCACCCAGCACCCTGAGCACTGAGCACCCAGCACCCTGAGCACTCAGCACCCAGCACGCTGAGCACTGAGCACCAAGCACCCTGAGTAGTGAGCACCCAACGTACTGAGCACCGAGCACCCCGAGCACTGAGCACCCAGCACCCTGAGTACTGAGCACCGAGCACCCCGAGCACTGAGCACCCAGCAAACTGAGTACTGAGCTCCGAGCACCCCGAGCACTGAGCACCCAGCGCCCCGAGCACTGAGCACCCAGCACCCTGAGCATTGAGCACCCAGCACCCTGAGCACTGAGCACCGAGCACCCCGAGCACTGCGCACCCAGCACGCTGAGTACTGAGCACCCAGCACCCTGAGCACTGAGCACCCAGCACCCTGAGCACTGAGCACCCAGCACCCTGAGCACTGAGCACCCAGCACCCTGAGTAGTGAGCACCCAACGTACTGAGCACCGAGCACCCCGAGCACTGAGCACCCAGCACCCTGAGTACTCAGCACCCAGCACCCCGAGCACTGAGCACCCAGCACCCTGAGTACTGAGCTCCGAGCACCCCGAGCACTGAGCACCCAGCGCCACGAGCACAGAGCACCCAGAAACCTGAGCACTGAGCACCCAGCACCCTGAGCACTGAGCACCCAGCACCCCGAGCACTGAGCACCCAGCACCCCGAGCACTGAGCACCTAGCACCCTGAGTAATGAGCACCCAGCACCCTGAGTACTGAGCACCCAGCACCCTGAGCACTGAGCACCCAGCACCCTGAGTACTGAGCACCCAACACCCCAAGCACTGAGCACCCTGAGTACTGAGCACCCAGCACCCCAAGCACTGAGCACCCTGAGTACTGAGCACCCAACACCCTGAGTACTGCGCACCCAGCACCCCAAGCACTGAGCACCCTGAGTACTGAGCACCCAGTACCCTGAGCACTGAACACACAGCACCCTGAGTACTGAGCACCCCGAGCACTGAGCACCCAGCATACTGAGTACTGAGCACCCAGCACCCTGAGTACTGAGCACCCAGCACCCTGAGCACTGAGCACCCAGCACCCTGAGTACTGAGCATCAAGCACCCCGAGCACTGAGCACCCAGCACCCTGAGTACTGAGCACTGAGCACCGAGCACCCTGAGCACTGAGCACCCAGCACCCTGTGTACTGAGCACTGAGTACCCAGCACCCCGAGCACTGAGCACCCAGCATCCTGAGCACTGAGCACCCTAAGTACTG
The DNA here is from genome assembly GCF_018167655.1 of Microtus oregoni. Classification (NCBI taxonomy): domain Eukaryota; kingdom Metazoa; phylum Chordata; class Mammalia; order Rodentia; family Cricetidae; genus Microtus; species Microtus oregoni. The sequence goes on along the minus strand of NW_024543811.1, from coordinate 7,740,008 downwards.
AGCACCCAGCACCCTGAGCAATGAGCACCCAGCACCCCGAGCACTGAGCACCCAGCACCCAGAGCACTGAGCACTGAGCACCCTGAGTACTGAGCACCCAGCACCCCGAGCACTGAGCACTGAGCACCCTGAGCACTGAGCACCCAGCACCCTGAGTACGAAGCACCCAGCACCCTGGGTACTAAGCACCCAGCACCCTGAGTACTGAGCACCCAGCACCCTGAGTACTGAGCACCCAGTACCCTGAGTACTGAGCACCCAGCGTACTGAGCACCGAGCACCCCGAGCACTGAGCACCCAGCACCCTGAGTACTGAGCACCCAGCACCCTGAGCACTGAGCACCCAGCACCCTGAGTACTGAGCACAGAGCACCCTGAGTACTGAGCACCCAGCACCCTGAGTACTGAGCACCCAGCACCCTGAGTACTGAGCACCCAGCGTACTGAGCACCGAGCACCCAGCACCCTGAGTACTGAGCACCCAGCACCCTGAGCACTGAGCACCCAGCACCCTGATTACTGAGCACTGAGCACCCAGCACCCTGAGCACCGAGCACCCTGAGTACTGAGCACCCAGCACCCTGAGCACTGAGCAACCAGCACCCTGAGCACTGAGCACCCAGCACCCTGAGCACTGAGCACCCAGCACCCTGAGGACTGAGCACCGAGCACCCCGAGTACTGAGCACCAAGCACCCTGAGCACTGAGCACCCTTAGTACTGAGCACTGAGCACCCTGAGTACTGAGCACTGAGCACCCTGAGTACTGAGCACCCAGCACCCTGAGAACTGAGCACCCAGCACCCTGAGCAATGTTCACCCTGAGTACTGAGCACCCAGCACCTTGAGCACTGAGCACAGAGCACCCCGAGCACTGAGCACCCAGCACCCGGAGTACTGAGCACCCAGCACCCTGAGTACTAAGCACCGAGCACCCTGAGTACTGAGTACCCAGCACCCTGAGCACTGAACACACAGCACCCTGAGTACTGAGCACCCCGAGCACTGAGCACCCAGCACCCTGAGTACTGAGCACTGAGCACCCAGCACCCCGAGCACTGAGCACCCAGCACCCCGAGCACTGAGCACCCAGCACCCCGAGCACTGAGCACCCAGCACCCTGAGAACTGAGCACCCAGCACCCTGAGTACTGAGCACCCAGCACCCTGAGTACTGAGCACCCAGCACCCTGAGCACTGAGCACCCAGCACCCTGAGCACTGAGCACCCAGAACCCTGAGTACTGAGCACCCAGCACCCCGAGTACTAAGCACCGAGCACCCTGAGCACTGAGCACCCAGCACCCTGAGCACTGAGCACCCAGCACCCTGAGTACTGAGCACCCCGCACCCCGAGCACTGAGCACCCAGCACCCTGAGTACTGAGCACCCAGCACCCTGAGCACTGAGCACCGAGCACCCTGAGCAATGAGCACCCAGCACCCTGAGCACTGAGCACCCAGCACCCTGAGCACTGAGCACCCAGCACCCTGAGCACTGAGCACCCAGCACCCTGAGTACTGAGCACTGAGCACCCAGCACCCCGAGCACTGAGCCCCAGCACCCTGAGTACTGAGCACTGAGCACCCAGCACCCCAAGCACTGAGCACCCAGCACCCTGAGCACTGAGCACCCAGCACCCGAGTACTGAGCACCCAGCATCCTGAGTACTGAGCACCCAGCTCCCTGAGTAATGAGCACCCAGTACCCCGAGAACTGAGCACCCAGCACCCTGAGTACTGAGCACCCAGCACCCTGAGCACTGAGCAACCAGCACCCTGAGCACTGAGCACCCAGAACCCTGAGTTCTGAGCACCCAGCACGGTGAGTACTAAGCACCGTGCACCCTGAGCACTGAGCACCCAGCACCCTGAGCACTGAGCACCCAGCACCCTTAGTACTGAGCACCCAGCACCCCGAGCACTAAGCACCCAGCACCCTGAGTACTGAGCACCCAGCACCCTGAGCACTGAGCACCGAGAACCCTGAGCACTGAGCACCCAGCACCCTGAGGACTGAGCACCCAGCACCCCGAGCACTGAGCACCCAGCACCCTGAGCACTGAGCACCCTGAGTACTGAGCACTGAGCACCCTGAGTACTGAGCACTGAGCACCCTGAGTACTGAGCACCCAGCACCCTGAGTACTGAGCACCCAGCACCCCGAGCACTGAGTACCCAGCACCCTGAGCACTGAGCACCCAGCACCCTGAGCACTGAGCACCCAGCACCCTGAGCACTGAGCACCCAGCACCCTGAGCACTGAGCACCCAGCACCCTGAGTACTGAGCACTGTGCACCCAGCACCAAGAGCACTGAGCACCCAGCACCCTGAGTACTGAGCACTGAGCACCCAGCACCCCGAGTACTGAGCACCCAGCACTCTGAGCACTGAGCACCCAGCACCCGAGTACTGATCACCCAGCACCCTGAGTACTGAGCACCCAGCACCCTGAGTACTGAGCACCCAGCACCCCGAGTACTGAGCACCCAGCACCCTGAGCACTGAGCACCCAGCAACCTGAGCACTGAGCACCCAGCACCCCGAGCACTGCGCACCCAGCACCCTGAGTACTGAGCACCCAGCACCCTGAGCACTGAGCACCCAGCACCCTGAGCACTCAGCACCCAGCACCCTGAGCACTGAGCACCCAGCACCCTGAGTAGTGAGCACCCAACGTACTGAGCACCGAGCACCCCGAGCACTGAGCACCCAGCACCCTGAGTACTGAGCACCGAGCACCCCCAGCACTGAGCACCCAGAACACTGAGTACTGAGCTCCGAGCACCCCGAGCACTGAGCACCCAGCGCCCCGAGCACTGAGCACCCAGCACCCTGAGCACTGAGCACCCATCACCCTGAGCATTGAGCACCCAGCACACCGAGCACTGCGAACCCAGCACCCTGAGTACTGAGCACCCAGCACCCTGAGCACTGAGCACCCAGCACCCTGAGCACTGAGCACCCAGCACCCTGAGCACTGAGCACCCAGCACCCTGAGTAGTGAGCACCCAACGTACTGAGCACCGAGCACCCCGAGCACTGAGCACCCAGCACCCTGAGTACTCAGCACCCAGCACCCCGAGCACTGAGCACCCAGCACCCTGAGTACTGAGCTCCGAGCACCCCGAGCACTGAGCACCCAGCGCCCCGAGCACTGAGCACCCAGCACCCTGAGTACTGAGCACCCAGCACCCTGAGCACTGAGCAACCAGCACCCTGAGCACTGAGCACCCAGCACCCTGAGCACTGAGCACCCAGCACCCTGAGTACTGAGCTCCGAGCACCCCGAGCACTGATCACCCAGCGCCCCGAGCACTGAGCACCCAGCACCCTGAGTACTGAGCACCCAGCACCCTGAGTACTGAGCACCCAGCACGCCGAGCACTGAGTACCCAGCACCCTGAGCACTGAGCACCCAGCACCCTGAGCACTGAGCACCCAGCACCCTTAGCACTGAGCACCCAGCACCCTGAGCACTGAGCACCCAGCACCCTGAGTACTGAGCACTGTGCACCCAGCACCAAGAGCACTGAGCACCCAGCACCCTGAGTACTGAGCACTGAGCACCCAGCACCCCGAGCACTGCGCACCCAGCACCCTGAGTACTGAGCACCCAGCACCCTGAGCACTGAGCACCCAGCACCCTGAGCACTGAGCACCCAGCACCCTGAGCACTGAGCACCCAGCACCCTGAGTAGTGAGCACCCAACGTACTGAGCACCGAGCACCCCGAGCACTGAGCACCCAGCACCCTGAGTACTCAGCACCCAGCACCCCGAGCACTGAGCACCCAGCACCCTGAGTACTGAGCTCCGAGCACCCCGAGCACTGAGCACCCAGCGCCCCGAGCACTGAGCACCCAGCACCCTGAGTACTGAGCACCCATCACCCTGAGCACTGAGCAACCAGCACCCTGAGCACTGAGCACCCAGCACCCTGAGCACTGAGCACCCAGCACCCTGAGTACTGAGCTCCGAGCACCCCGAGCACTGAGCACCCAGCGCCCCGAGCACTGAGCACCCAGCACCCTGAGTACTGAGCACCCAGCACCCTGAGCACTGAGCAACCAGCACCCTGAGTACTGAGCACCCAGCACCCTGAGTACTGAGCACCCAGCACCCCGAGCACTGAGTACCCAGCACCCTGAGCACTGAGCACCCAGCACCCTGAGCACTGAGCACCCAGCACCCTGAGCACTGAGCACCCAGCACCCTGAGCACTGAGCACCCAGCACCCTGAGTACTGAGCACTGTGCACCCAGCACCAAGAGCACTGAGCACCCAGCACCCTGAGTACTGAGCACTGAGCACCCAGCACCCCGAGCACTGAGCACCCAGCACTCTGAGCACTGAGCACCCAGCACCCGAGTACTGATCACCCAGCACCCTGAGTACTGAGCACCCAGCACCCTGAGTACTGAGCACCCAGCACCCCGAGTACTGAGCACCCAGCACCCTGAGCACTGAGCACCCAGCACCCTGAGCACTGAGCACCCAGCACCCCGAGCACTGCGCACCCAGCACCCTGAGTACTGAGCACCCAGCACCTAGAGCACTGAGCACCCAGCACCCTGAGCACTCAGCACCCAGCACCCTGAGCACTGAGCACCCAGCACCCTGAGTAGTGAGCACCCAACGTACTGAGCACCGAGCACCCCGAGCACTGAGCACCCAGCACCCTGAGTACTGAGCACCGAGCACCCCCAGCACTGAGCACCCAGAACACTGAGTACTGAGCTCCGAGCACCCCGAGCACTGAGCACCCAGCGCCCCGAGCACTGAGCACCCAGCACCCTGAGCACTGAGCACCCATCACCCTGAGCATTGAGCACCCAGCACACCGAGCACTGCGAACCCAGCACCCTGAGTACTGAGCACCCAGCACCCTGAGCACTGAGCACCCAGGACCCTGAGCACTGAGCACCCAGCACCCTGAGCACTGAGCACCCAGCACCCTGAGTAGTGAGCACCCAACGTACTGAGCACCGAGCACCCCGAGCACTGAGCACCCAGCACCCTGAGTACTCAGCACCCAGCACCCCGAGCACTGAGCACCCAGCACCCTGAGTACTGAGCTCCGAGCACCCCGAGCACTGAGCACCCAGCGCCCCGAGCACTGAGCACCCAGCACCCTGAGTACTGAGCACCCAGCACCCTGAGCACTGAGCAACCAGCACCCTGAGCACTGAGCACCCAGCACCCTGAGCACTGAGCACCCAGCACCCTGAGTACTGAGCTCCGAGCACCCCGAGCACTGAGCACCCAGCGCCCCGAGCACTGAGCACCCAGCACCCTGAGTACTGAGCACCCAGCACCCTGAGCACTGAGCAACCAGCACCCTGAGTACTGAGCACCCAGCACCCTGAGTACTGAGCACCCAGCACGCCGAGCACTGAGTACCCAGCACCCTGAGCACTGAGCACCCAGCACCCTGAGCACTGAGCACCCAGCACCCTTAGCACTGAGCACCCAGCACCCTGAGCACTGAGCACCCAGCACCCTGAGTACTGAGCACTGTGCACCCAGCACCAAGAGCACTGAGCACCCAGCACCCTGAGTACTGAGCACTGAGCACCCAGCACACCGAGCACTGAGCACCCAGCACTCTGAGCACTGAGCACCCAGCACCCGAGCACTGATCACCCAGCACCCTGAGTACTGAGCACCCAGCACCCTGAGTACTGAGCACCCAGCACCCCGAGTACTGAGCACCCAGCACCCTGAGCACTGAGCACCCAGCACCCTGAGCACTGAGCACCCAGCACCCCGAGCACTGCGCACCCAGCACCCTGAGTACTGAGCACCCAGCACCCTGAGCACTGAGCACCCAGCACCCTGAGCACTGAGCACCCAGCACCCTGAGCACTGAGCACCCAGCACCCTGAGTAGTGAGCACCCAACGTACTGAGCACCGAGCACCCCGAGCACTGAGCACCCAGCACCCTGAGTACTCAGCACCCAGCACCCCGAGCACTGAGCACCCAGCACCCTGAGTACTGAGCTCCGAGCACCCCGAGCACTGAGCACCCAGCGCCCCGAGCACTGAGCACCCAGCACCCTGAGTACTGAGCACCCATCACCCTGAGCACTGAGCAACCAGCACCCTGAGCACTGAGCACCCAGCACCCTGAGCACTGAGCACCCAGCACCCTGAGTACTGAGCTCCGAGCACCCCGAGCACTGAGCACCCAGCGCCCCGAGCAATGAGCACCCAGCACCCTGAATACTGAGCACCCAGCACCCTGAGCACTGAGCAACCAGCACCCTGAGTACTGAGCACCCAGCACCCCGAGTACTGAGCACCCAGCACCCCGAGCACTGAGTACCCAGCACCCTGAGCACTGAGCACCCAGCACCCTGAGCACTGAGCACCCAGCACCCTGAGCACTGAGCACCCAGCACCCTGAGCACTGAGCACCCAGCACCCTGAGCACTGAGCACTGTGCACCCAGCACCAAGAGCACTGAGCACCCAGCACCCTGAGTACTGAGCACTGAGCACCCAGCACCCCGAGCACTGAGCACCCAGCACTCTGAGCACTGAGCACCCAGCACCCGAGTACTGATCACCCAGCACCCTGAGTACTGAGCACCCAGCACCCTGAGTACTGAGCACCCAGCACCCCGAGTACTGAGCACCCAGCACCCTGAGCACTGAGCACCCAGCACCATGAGCACTGAGCACCCAGCACCCCGAGCACTGCGCACCCAGCACCCTGAGTACTGAGCACCCAGCACCCTGAGCACTGAGCACCCAGCACCCTGAGCACTCAGCACCCAGCACCCTGAGCACTGAGCACCCAGCACCCTGAGTAGTGAGCACCCAACGTACTGAGCACCGAGCACCCCGAGCACTGAGCACCCAGCACCCTGAGTACTGAGCACCGAGCACCCCCAGCACTGAGCACCCAAAACACTGAGTACTGAGCTCCGAGCACCCAGAGCACTGAGCACCCAGCGCCCCGAGCACTGAGCACCCAGCACCCTGAGCACTGAGCACCCATCACCCTGAGCATTGAGCACCCAGCACACCGAGCACTGCGAACCCAGCACCCTGAGTACTGAGCACCCAGCACCCTGAGCACTGAGCACCCAGCACCCTGAGCACTGAGCACCCAGCACCCTGAGCACTGAGCACCCAGCACCCTGAGTAGTGAGCACCCAACGTACTGAGCACCGAGCACCCCGAGCACTGAGCACCCAGCACCCTGAGTACTCAGCACCCAGCACCCCGAGCACTGAGCACCCAGCACCCTGAGTACTGAGCTCCGAGCACCCCGAGCACTGAGCACCCAGCGCCCCGAGCACTGAGCACCCAGCACCCTGAGTACTGAGCACCCAGCACCCTGAGCACTGAGCAACCAGCACCCTGAGCACTGAGCACCCAGCACCCTGAGCACTGAGCACCCAGCACCCTGAGTACTGAGCTCCGAGCACCCCGAGCACTGAGCACCCAGCGCCCCGAGCACTGAGCACCCAGCACCCTGAGTACTGAGCACCCAGCACCCTGAGCACTGAGCAACCAGCACCCTGAGTACTGAGCACCCAGCACCCTGAGTACTGAGCACCCAGCACGCCGAGCACTGAGTACCCAGCACCCTGAGCACTGAGCACCCAGCACCCTGAGCACTGAGCACCCAGCACCCTTAGCACTGAGCACCCAGCACCCTGAGCACTGAGCACCCAGCACCCTGAGTACTGAGCACTGTGCACCCAGCACCAAGAGCACTGAGCACCCAGCACCCTGAGTACTGAGCACTGAGCACCCAGCACACCGAGCACTGAGCACCCAGCACTCTGAGCACTGAGCACCCAGCACCCGAGCACTGATCACCCAGCACCCTGAGTACTGAGCACCCAGCACCCTGAGTACTGAGCACCCAGCACCCCGAGTACTGAGCACCCAGCACCCTGAGCACTGAGCACCCAGCACCCTGAGCACTGAGCACCCAGCACCCCGAGCACTGCGCTCCCAGCACCCTGAGTACTGAGCACCCAGCACCCTGAGCACTGAGCACCCAGCAACCTGAGCACTGAGCACCCAGCACCCTGAGCACTGAGCACCCAGCACCCTGAGTAGTGAGCACCCAACGTACTGAGCACCGAGCACCCCGAGCACTGAGTACCCAGCACCCTGAGTACTGAGCACCGAGCACCCCCAGCACTGAGCACCCAGCACACTGAGTACTGAGCTCCGAGCACCCCGAGCACTGAGCACCCAGCGCCCCGAGCACTGAGCACCCAGCACCCTGAGCACTGAGCACCCAGCACCCTGAGCACTGAGCACCCAGCACACCGAGCACTGCGCACCCAGCACCCTGAGTACTGAGCACCCAGCACCCTGAGCACTGAGCACCCAGCACCCTGAGCACTGAGCACCCAGCACCCTGAGCACTGAGCACCCAGCACCCTGAGTAGTGAGCACCCAACGTACTGAGCACCGAGCACCCCGATCACTGAGCACCCAGCACCCTGAGTACTCAGCACCCAGCACCCCGAGCACTGAGCACTGAGCACCCTGAGTACTGAGCTCCGAGCACCCCGAGCACTGAGCACCCAGCGCCCCGAGCACTGAGCACCCAGCACCCTGAGTACTGAGCACCCAGCACCCTGAGCACTGAGCAACCAGCACCCTGAGCACTGAGCACCCAGCACCCTGAGCACTGAGCACCCAGCACCATGAGCACTGCGCACCCAGCACCCTGAGTACTGAGCACCGAGCACCCTGAGCACTGAGCACCGAGCACCCAGAGCACTCAGCACCCAGCACCCTGAGGACTGAGCACCCAGCACCCCGAGCACTGAGCACCCAGCACCCTGAGCACTGAGCACCCTGAGTACTGAGCACAGAGCACCCTGAGTACTGAGCACTGAGCACCCTGAGTACTGAGCACCCAGCACCCCGAGTACTGAGCACCCAGCACCCCGAGCACTGAGTACCCAGCACCCTGAGCACTGAGCACCCAGCACCCTGAGCACTGAGCACCCAGCACCCTGAGCACTGAGCACCCAACACCCTGAGCACTGAGCACCCAGCACCCTGAGTACTGAGCACTGTGCACCCAGCACCAAGAGCACTGAGCACCCAGCACCCTGAGTACTGAGCACTGAGCACCCAGCACCCCGAGCACTGAGCACCCAGCACCCTGAGAACTGAGCACCCAGCACCCTGAGCAATGATCACCCTGAGTACTGAGCACCCAGCACCTTGAGCACTGTGCACAGAGCACCCCGAGCACTGAGCACCCAGCACCCGGAGTACTGAGCACCCAGCACCCTGAGTACTAAGCACCGAGCACCCTGAGTACTGAGTACCCAGCACCCTGAGCACTGAACACACAGCACCCTGAGTTCTGAGCACCCCGAGCACTGAGCACTCAGCACCCTGAGTACTGAGCACCGAGCACCCCGAGCACTGAGCACCCAGCACCCCGAGCACTGAGCACCCAGCACCCTGAGAACTGAGCACCCAGCACCCTGAGTACTGAGCACCCAGCACCCTGAGTACTGAGCACCCAACACCCTGAGCACTGGACACCCAGCACCCTGAGCACTGAGCACCCAGAACCCTGAGTACTGAGCACCCAGCACCCCGAGTACTAAGCACCGAGCACCCTGAGCACTGAGCACCGAGCACCCTGAGCACTGAGCACCCAGCACCCTGAGCACTGAGCACCCAGCACCCTGAGTACTGAGCACCCAGCACCCCGAGCACTGAGCACCCAGCACCCTGAGTACTGAGCACCCAGCACCCTGAGCACTGAGCACCGAGCACCCTGAGCACTGAGCACCCAGCACCCTGAGCACTGAGCACCCAGCACCCTGAGCACTGAGCACCCAGCACCCTGAGCACTGAGCACCCAGCACCCTGAGTACTGAGCACTGAGCACCCAGCACCCCGAGCACTGAGCCCCCAGCACCCTGAGTACTGAGCACTGAGCACCCAGCACCCCAAGCACTTAGCACCCAGCACCCTGAGCACTGAGCACCCAGCACCCGAGTACTGAGCACCCAGCACCCGGAGTACTGAGCACCCAGCTCCCTGAGTACTGAGCATCCAGCACCCTGAGGACTGAGCACCGAGCACCCCGAGTACTGAGCACCCAGCAGCCTGATCACTGAGCACCCTTAGTACTGAGCACTGAGCACCCTGAGTACTGAGCACTGAGCACCCTGAGTACTGGGCACGAAGCACCCTGAGAACTGAGCACCCAGCACCCTGAGCAATGATCACCCTGAGTACTGAGCACCCAGCACCTTGAGCACTGAGCACAGAGCACCCCGAGCACTGAGCACCCAGCACCCGGAGTACTGAGCACCCAGCACCCTGAGTACTAAGCACCGAGCACCCTGAGAACTGAGTACCCAGCACCCTGAGCACTGAACACACAGCAAACTGAGTACTGAGCACCCCGAGCACTGAGCACCCAGCACCCTGAGTACTGAGCACCGAGCACACCGAGCACTGAGCACCCAGCACCCCGAGCACTGAGCACCCAGCACCCTGAGAACTGAGCACTGAGCACCCTGAGTACTGAGCACCCAGCACCCTGAGTACTGAGCACCCAGCACCCCGAGCACTGAGTACCCAGCACCCTGAGCACTGAGCACCCAGCACCCTGAGCACTGAGCACCCAGCACCCTGAGCACTGAGCACCCAGCACCCTGAGTAGTGAGCACCCAACGTACTGAGCACCGAGCACCCCGAGCACTGAGCACCCAGCACCCTGAGTACTCAGCACCCAGCACCCCGAGCACTGAGCACCCAGCACCCTGAGTACTGAGCTCCGAGCACCCCGAGCACTGAGCACCCAGCGCCCCGAGCACTGAGCACCCAGCACCCTGAGTACTGAGCACCCAGCACCCTGAGCACTGAGCAACCAGCACCCTGAGCACTGAGCACCCAGCACCCTGAGCACTGAGCACCCAGCACCCTGAGTACTGAGCTCCGAGCACCCCGAGCACTGAGCACCCAGCGCCCCGAGCACTGAGCACCCAGCACCCTGAGTACTGAGCACCCAGCACCCTGAGCACTGAGCAACCAGCACCCTGAGTACTGAGCATCCAGCACCCTGAGTACTGAGCACCCAGCACGCCGAGCACTGAGTACCCAGCACCCTGAGCACTGAGCACCCAGCACCCTGAGCACTGAGCACCCAGCACACTTAGCACTGAGCACCCAGCACCCTGAGCACTGAGCACCCAGCACCCTGAGTACTGAGCACTGTGCACCCAGCACCAAGAGCACTGAGCACCCAGCACCCTGAGTACTGAGCACTGAGCACCCAGCACACCGAGCACTGAGCACCCAGCACTCTGAGCACTGAGCACCCAGCACCCGAGCACTGATCACCCAGCACCCTGAGTACTGAGCACCCAGCACCCTGAGTACTGAGCACCCAGCACCCCGAGTACTGAGCACCCAGCACCCTGAGCACTGAGCACCCAGCACCCTGAGCACTGAGCACCCAGCACCCCGAGCACTGCGCACCCAGCACCCTGAGTACTGAGCACCCAGCACCCTGAGCACTGAGCACCCAGCAACCTGAGCACTGAGCACCCAGCACCCTGAGCACTGAGCACCCAGCACCCTGAGTAGTGAGCACCCAACGTACTGAGCACCGAGCACCCCGAGCACTGAGCACCCAGCACCCTGAGTACTGAGCACCGAGCACCCCCAGCACTGAGCACCCAGCACACTGAGTACTGAGCTCCGAGCACCCCGAGCACTGAGCACCCAGCGCCCCGAGCACTGAGCACCCAGCACCCTGAGCACTGAGCACCCAGCACCCTGAGCACTGAGCACCCAGCACACCGAGCACTGCGCACCCAGCACCCTGAGTACTGAGCACCCAGCACCCTGAGCACTGAGCACCCAGCACCCTGAGCACTGAGCACCCAGCACCCTGAGCACTGAGCACCCAGCACCCTGAGTAGTGAGCACCCAACGTACTGAGCACCGAGCACCCCGATCACTGAGCACCCAGCACCCTGAGTACTCAGCACCCAGCACCCCGAGCACTGAGCACTGAGCACCCTGAGTACTGAGCTCCGAGCACCCCGAGCACTGAGCACCCAGCGCCCCGAGCACTGAGCACCCAGCACCCTGAGTACTGAGCACCCAGCACCCTGAGCACTGAGCAACCAGCACCCTGAGCACTGAGCACCCAGCACCCTGAGCACTGAGCACCCAGCACCATGAGCACTGCGCACCCAGCACCCTGATTACTGAGCACCGAGCACCCTGAGCACTGAGCACCGAGCACCCAGAGCACTCAGCACCCAGCACCCTGAGGACTGAGCACCCAGCACCCCGAGCACTGAGCACCCAGCACCCTGAGCACTGAGCACCCTGAGTACTGAGCACAGAGCACCCTGAGTACTGAGCACTGAGCACCCTGAGTACTGAGCACCCAGCACCCCGAGTACTGAGCACCCAGCACCCCGAGCACTGAGTACCCAGCACCCTGAGCACTGAGCACCCAGCACCCTGAGCACTGAGCACCCAGCACCCTGAGCACTGAGCACCCAACACCCTGAGCACTGAGCACCCAGCACCCTGAGTACTGAGCACTGTGCACCCAGCACCAAGAGCACTGAGCACCCAGCACCCTGAGTACTGAGCACTGAGCACCCAGCACCCTGAGCACTGAGCACCCAGCACCCTGAGAACTGAGCACCCAGCACCCTGAGCAATGATCACCCTGAGTACTGAGCACCCAGCACCTTGAGCACTGTGCACAGAGCACCCCGAGCACTGAGCACCCAGCACCCGGAGTACTGAGCACCCAGCACCCTGAGTACTAAGCACCGAGCACCCTGAGTACTGAGTACCCAGCACCCTGAGCACTGAACACACAGCACCCTGAGTTCTGAGCACCCCGAGCACTGAGCACTCAGCACCCTGGGTACTGAGCACCGAGCACCCCGAGCACTGAGCACCCAGCACCCCGAGCACTGAGCACCCAGCACCCTGAGAACTGAGCACCCAGCACCCTGAGTACTGAGCACCCAGCACCCTGAGTACTGAGCACCCAGCACCCTGAGCACTGGACACCCAGCACCCTGAGCACTGAGCACCCAGAACCCTGAGTACTGAGCACCCAGCACCCCGAGTACTAAGCACCGAGCACCCTGAGCACTGAGCACCCAGCACCCTGAGCACTGAGCACCCAGCACCCTGAGTACTGAGCACCCAGCACCCCGAGCACTGAGCACCCAGCACCCTGAGTACTGAGCACCCAGCACCCTGAGCACTGAGCACCGAGCACCCTGATCACTGAGCACCCAGCACCCTGAGCACTGAGCACCCAGCACCCTGAGCACTGAGCACCCAGCACCCTGAGCACTGAGCACCCAGCACCCTGAGTAGTGAGCACCCAACGTACTGAGCACCGAGCACCCCGAGCACTGAGCACACAGCACCCTGAGTTCTGAGCACCCCGAGCACTGAGCACTCAGCACCCTGAGTACTGAGCACCGAGCACCCCGAGCACTGAGCACCCAGCACCCCGAGCACTGAGCACCCAGCACCCGGAGTACTGAGCACCCAGCACCCCGAGCACTGAGCACCCAGCACCCAACGTACTGAGCACCGAGCACCCCGAGCACTGAGCACCCAGCACCCTGAGTACTGAGCACCGAGCACCCCCAGCACTGAGCACCCAGCACACTTAGTACTGAGCTCCGAGCACCCCGAGCACTGAGCACCCAGCGCCCCGAGCACTGAGCACCCAGCACCCTGAGCACTGAGCACCCAGCACCCTGAGCACTGAGCACCCAGCACAACGAGCACTGTGCACCCAGCACCCTGAGTACTGAGCACCCAGCACCCTGAGCACTGAGCACCCAGCACCCTGAGCACTGAGCACCCAGCGCCCTGAGCAATGAGCACCCAGCACCCTGAGCACTGAGCACCCAGCACCCTGAGTAGTGAGCACCCAACGTACTGAGCACCGAGCACCCCGAGCACTGAGCACCCAGCACCCTGAGTACTCAGCACCCAGCACCCCGAGCACTGAGCACTGAGCACCCTGAGTACTGAGCTCCGAGCACCCCGAGCACTGAGCACCCAGCGCCCCGAGCACTGAGCACCCAGCACCCTGAGTACTGAGCACCCAGCACCCTGAGCACTGAGCAACCAGCACCCTGAGCACTGAGCACCCAGCACCCTGAGCACTGAGCACCCAGCACCATGAGCACTGCGCACCCAGCACCCTGAGTACTGAGCACCGAGCACCCTGAGCACTGAGCACCGAGCACCCAGAGCACTCAGCACCCAGCACCCTGAGGACTGAGCACCCAGCACCCCGAGCACTGAGCACCCAGCACCCTGAGCACTGAGCACCCTGAGTACTGAGCACAGAGCACCCTGAGTACTGAGCACTGAGCACCCTGAGTACTGAGCACCCAGCACCCCGAGTACTGAGCACCCAGCACCCCGAGCACTGAGTACCCAGCACCCTGAGCACTGAGCACCCAGCACCCTGAGCACTGAGCACCCAGCACCCTGAGCACTGAGCACCCAACACCCTGAGCACTGAGCACCCAGCACCCTGAGTACTGAGCACTGTGCACCCAGCACCAAGAGCACTGAGCACCCAGCACCCTGAGTACTGAGCACTGAGCACCCAGCACCCCGAGCACTGAGCACCCAGCACCCTGAGAACTGAGCACCCAGCACCCTGAGCAATGATCACCCTGAGTACTGAGCACCCAGCACCTTGAGCACTGTGCACAGAGCACCCCGAGCACTGAGCACCCAGCACCCGGAGTACTGAGCACCCAGCACCCTGAGTACTAAGCACCGAGCACCCTGAGTACTGAGTACCCAGCACCCTGAGCACTGAACACACAGCACCCTGAGTTCTGAGCACCCCGAGCACTGAGCACTCAGCACCCTGAGTACTGAGCACCGAGCACCCCGAGCACTGAGCACCCAGCACCCTGAGTACTGAGCACCCAGCACCCTGAGTACTGAGCACCCAGCACCCTGAGCACTGGACACCCAGCACCCTGAGCACTGAGCACCCAGAACCCTGAGTACTGAGCACCCAGCACCCCGAGTACTAAGCACCGAGCACCCTGAGCACTGAGCACCCAGCACCCTGAGCACTGAGCACCCAGCACCCTGAGTACTGAGCACCCAGCACCCCGAGCACTGAGCACCCAGCACCCTGAGTACTGAGCACCCAGCACCCTGAGCACTGAGCACCGAGCACCCTGAGCACTGAGCACCCAGCACCCTGAGCACTGAGCACCCAGCACCCTGAGCACTGAGCACCCAGCACCCTGAGCACTGAGCACCCAGCACCCTGAGTACTGAGCACTGAGCACCCAGCACCCCGAGCACTGAGCCCCCAGCACCCTGAGTACTGAGCACTGAGCACCCAGCACCCCAAGCACTTAGCACCCAGCACCCTGTGCACTGAGCACCCAGCACCCGAGTACTGAGCACCCAGCACCCGGAGTACTGAGCACCCAGCTCCCTGAGTACTGAGCATCCAGCACCCTGAGGACTGAGCACCGAGCACCCCGAGTACTGAGCACCCAGCAGCCTGATCACTGAGCACCCTTAGTACTGAGCAATGAGCACCCTGAGTACTGAGCACTGAGCACCCTGAGTACTGGGCACGAAGCACCCTGAGAACTGAGCACCCAGCACCCTGAGCAATGATCACCCTGAGTACTGAGCACCCAGCACCTTGAGCACTGAGCACAGAGCACCCCGAGCACTGAGCACCCAGCACCCGGAGTACTGAGCACACAGCACCCTGAGTACTAAGCACCGAGCACCCTGAGAACTGAGTACCCAGCACCCAGAGCACTGAACACACAGCAAACTGAGTACTGAGCACCCCGAGCACTGAGCACCCAGCACCCTGAGTACTGAGCACCGAGCACACCGAGCACTGAGCACCCAGCACCCTGAGAACTGAGCACTGAGCACCCTGAGTACTGAGCACCCAGCACCCTGAGTACTGAGCACCCAGCACCCCGAGCACTGAGTACCCAGCACCCTGAGCACTGAGCACCCAGCACCCTGAGCACTGAGCACCCAGCACCCTGAGCACTGAGCACCCAGCACCCTGAGTAGTGAGCACCCAACGTACTGAGCACCGAGCACCCCGAGCACTGAGCACCCAGCACCCTGAGTACTCAGCACCCAGCACCCCGAGCACTGAGCACCCAGCACCCTGAGTACTGAGCTCCGAGCACCCCGAGCACTGAGCACCCAGCGCCCGGAGCACTGAGCACCCAGCACCCTGAGTACTGAGCACCCAGCACCCTGAGCACTGAGCAACCAGCACCCTGAGCACTGAGCACCCAGCACCCTGAGCACTGAGCACCCAGCACCCTGAGTACTGAGCTCCGAGCACCCCGAGCACTGAGCACCCAGCGCCCCGAGCACTGAGCACCCAGCACCCTGAGTACTGAGCACCCAGCACCCTGAGCACTGAGCAACCAGCACCCTGAGTACTGAGCACCCAGCACCCTGAGTACTGAGCACCCAGCACGCCGAGCACTGAGTACCCAGCACCCTGAGCACTGAGCACCCAGCACCCTGAGCACTGAGCACCCAGCACCCTTAGCACTGAGCACCCAGCACCCTGAGCACTGAGCACCCAGCACCCTGAGTACTGAGCACTGTGCACCCAGCACCAAGAGCACTGAGCACCCAGCACCCTGAGTACTGAGCACTGAGCACCCAGCACACCGAGCACTGAGCACCCAGCACTCTGAGCACTGAGCACCCAGCACCCTGAGCACTGAGCACCCAGCACCCCGAGCACTGCGCACCCAGCACCCTGAGTACTGAGCACCCAGCACCCTGAGCACTGAGCTCCCAGCAACCTGAGCACTGAGCACCCAGCACCCTGAGCACTGAGCACCCAGCACCCTGAGTAGTGAGCACCCAACGTACTGAGCACCGAGCACCCCGAGCACTGAGCACCCAGCACCCTGAGTACTGAGCACCGAGCACCCCCAGCACTGAGCACCCAGCACACTGAGTACTGAGCTCCGAGCACCCCGAGCACTGAGCACCCAGCGCCCCGAGCACTGAGCACCCAGCACCCTGAGCACTGAGCACCCAGGACCCTGAGCACTGAGCACCCAGCACACCGAGCACTGCGCACCCAGCACCCTGAGTACTGAGCACCCAGCACCCTGAGCACTGAGCACCCAGCACCCTGAGCACTGAGCACCCAGCACCCTGAGCACTGAGCACCCAGCACCCTGAGTAGTGAGCACCCAACGTACTGAGCACCGAGCACCCCGATCACTGAGCACCCAGCACCCTGAGTACTCAGCACCCAGCACCCCGAGCACTGAGCACTGAGCACCCTGAGTACTGAGCTCCGAGCACCCCGAGCACTGAGCACCCAGCGCCCCGAGCACTGAGCACCCAGCACCCTGAGTACTGAGCACCCAGCACCCTGAGCACTGAGCAACCAGCACCCTGAGCACTGAGCACCCAGCACCCTGAGCACTGAGCACCCAGCACCATGAGCACTGCGCACCCAGCACCCTGAGTACTGAGCACCGAGCACCCTGAGCACTGAGCACCGAGCACCCAGAGCACTCAGCACTCAGCACCCTGAGGACTGAGCACCCAGCACCCCGAGCACTGAGCACCCAGCACCCTGAGCACTGAGCACCCTGAGTACTGAGCACAGAGCACCCTGAGTACTGAGCACTGAGCACCCTGAGTACTGAGCACCCAGCACCCCGAGTACTGAGCACCCAGCACCCCGAGCACTGAGTACCCAGCACCCTGAGCACTGAGCACCCAGCACCCTGAGCACTGAGCACCCAGCACCCTGAGCACTGAGCACCCAACACCCTGAGCACTGAGCACCCAGCACCCTGAGTACTGAGCACTGTGCACCCAGCACCAAGAGCACTGAGCACCCAGCACCCTGAGTACTGAGCACTGAGCACCCAGCACCCCGAGCACTGAGCACCCAGCACCCTGAGAACTGAGCACCCAGCACCCTGAGCAATGATCACCCTGAGTACTGAGCACCCAGCACCTTGAGCACTGTGCACAGAGCACCCCGAGCACTGAGCACCCAGCACCCGGAGTACTGAGCACCCAGCACCCTGAGTACTAAGCACCGAGCACCCTGAGTACTGAGTACCCAGCACCCTGAGCACTGAACACACAGCACCCTGAGTTCTGAGCACCCCGAGCACTGAGCACCCAGCACCCTGAGTACTGAGCACCCAGCACCCTGAGCACTGAGCAACCAGCACCCTGAGCACTGAGCACCCAGCACCCTGAGCACTGAGCACCCAGCACCCTGAGTACTGAGCTCCGAGCACCCCGAGCACTGAGCACCCAGCGCCCCGAGCACTGAGCACCCAGCACCCTGAGTACTGAGCACCCAGCACCCTGAGCACTGAGCAACCAGCACCCTGAGTACTGAGCACCCAGCACCCTGAGTACTGAGCACCCAGCACGCCGAGCACTGAGTACCCAGCACCCTGAGCACTGAGCACCCAGCACCCTGAGCACTGAGCACCCAGCACCCTTAGCACTGAGCACCCAGCACCCTGAGCACTGAGCACCCAGCACCCTGAGTACTGAGCACTGTGCACCCAGCACCAAGAGCACTGAGCACCCAGCACCCTGAGTACTGAGCACTGAGCACCCAGCACACCGAGCACTGAGCACCCAGCACTCTGAGCACTGAGCACCCAGCACCCTGAGCACTGAGCACCCAGCACCCCGAGCACTGCGCACCCAGCACCCTGAGTACTGAGCACCCAGCACCCTGAGCACTGAGCACCCAGCAACCTGAGCACTGAGCACCCAGCACCCTGAGCACTGAGCACCCAGCACCCTGAGTAGTGAGCACCCAACGTACTGAGCACCGAGCACCCTGAGCACTGAGCACCCAGCACCCTGAGTACTGAGCACCGAGCACCCCCAGCACTGAGCACCCAGCACACTGAGTACTGAGCTCCGAGCACCCCGAGCACTGAGCACCCAGCGCCCCGAGCACTGAGCACCCAGCACCCTGAGCACTGAGCACCCAGGACCCTGAGCACTGAGCACCCAGCACACCGAGCACTGCGCACCCAGCACCCTGAGTACTGAGCACCCAGCACCCTGAGCACTGAGCACCCAGCACCCTGAGCACTGAGCACCCAGCACCCTGAGCACTGAGCACCCAGCACCCTGAGTAGTGAGCACCCAACGTACTGAGCACCGAGCACCCCGATCACTGAGCACCCAGCACCCTGAGTACTCAGCACCCAGCACCCCGAGCACTGAGCACTGAGCACCCTGAGTACTGAGCTCCGAGCACCCCGAGCACTGAGCACCCAGCGCCCCGAGCACTGAGCACCCAGCACCCTGAGTACTGAGCACCCAGCACCCTGAGCACTGAGCAACCAGCACCCTGAGCACTGAGCACCCAGCACCCTGAGCACTGAGCACCCAGCACCATGAGCACTGCGCACCCAGCACCCTGAGTACTGAGCACCGAGCACCCTGAGCACTGAGCACCGAGCACCCAGAGCACTCAGCACTCAGCACCCTGAGGACTGAGCACCCAGCACCCCGAGCACTGAGCACCCAGCACCCTGAGCACTGAGCACCCTGAGTACTGAGCACAGAGCACCCTGAGTACTGAGCACTGAGCACCCTGAGTACTGAGCACCCAGCACCCCGAGTACTGAGCACCCAGCACCCCGAGCACTGAGTACCCAGCACCCTGAGCACTGAGCACCCAGCACCCTGAGCACTGAGCACCCAGCACCCTGAGCACTGAGCACCCAACACCCTGAGCACTGAGCACCCAGCACCCTGAGTACTGAGCACTGTGCACCCAGCACCAAGAGCACTGAGCACCCAGCACCCTGAGTACTGAGCACTGAGCACCCAGCACCCCGAGCACTGAGCACCCAGCACCCTGAGAACTGAGCACCCAGCACCCTGAGCAATGATCACCCTGAGTACTGAGCACCCAGCACCTTGAGCACTGTGCACAGAGCACCCCGAGCACTGAGCACCCAGCACCCGGAGTACTGAGCACCCAGCACCCTGAGTACTAAGCACCGAGCACCCTGAGTACTGAGTACCCAGCACCCTGAGCACTGAACACACAGCACCCTGAGTTCTGAGCACCCCGAGCACTGAGCACTCAGCACCCTGAGTACTGAGCACCGAGCACCCCGAGCACTGAGCACCCAGCACCCCGAGCACTGAGCACCCAGCACCCTGAGAACTGAGCACCCAGCACGCTGAGTACTGAGCACCCAGCACCCTGAGTACTGAGCACCCAGCACCCTGAGCACTGGACACCCAGCACCCTGAGCACTGAGCACCCAGAACCCTGAGTACTGAGCACCCAGCACCCCGAGTACTAAGCACCGAGCACCCTGAGCACTGAGCACCCAGCACCCTGAGCACTGAGCACCCAGCACCCTGAGTACTGAGCACCCAGCACCCCGAGCACTGAGCACCCAGCACCCTGAGTACTGAGCACCCAGCACCCTGAGCACTGAGCACCGAGCACCCTGATCACTGAGCACCCAGCACCCTGAGCACTGAGCACCCAGCACCCTGAGCACTGAGCACCCAGCACCCTGAGCACTGAGCACCCAGCACCCTGAGTACTGAGCACTGAGCACCCAGCACCCCGAGCACTGAGCCCCCAGCACCCTGAGTACTGAGCACTGAGCACCCAGCACCCCAAGCACTTAGCACCCAGCACCCTGAGCACTGAGCACCCAGCACCCGAGTACTGAGCACCCAGCACCCGGAGTACTGAGCACCCAGCTCCCTGAGTACTGAGCATCCAGCACCCTGAGGACTGAGCACCGAGCACCCCGAGTACTGAGCACCCAGCAGCCTGATCACTGAGCACCCTTAGTACTGAGCACTGAGCACCCTGAGTACTGAGCACTGAGCACCCTGAGTACTGGGCACGAAGCACCCTGAGAACTGAGCACCCAGCACCCTGAGCAATGATCACCCTGAGTACTGAGCACCCAGCACCTTGAGCACTGAGCACAGAGCACCCCGAGCACTGAGCACCCAGCACCCGGAGTACTGAGCACCCAGCACCCTGAGTACTAAGCACCGAGCACCCTGAGAACTGAGTACCCAGCACCCTGAGCACTGAACACACAGCAAACTGAGTACTGAGCACCCCGAGCACTGAGCACCCAGCACCCTGAGTACTGAGCACCGAGCACACCGAGCACTGAGCACCCAGCACCCCGAGCACTGAGCACCCAGCACCCTGAGAACTGAGCACTGAGCACCCTGAGTACTGAGCACCCAGCACCCTGAGTACTGAGCACCCAGCACCCCGAGCACTGAGTACCCAGCACCCTGAGCACTGAGCACCCAGCACCCTGAGCACTGAGCACCCAGCACCCTGAGCACTGAGCACAAAGCACCCTGAGAACTGAGCACCCAGCACCCTGAGTACTGAGCACTGTGCACCCAGCACCCAGAGCACTGAGCACCCAGCACCCTGAGTACTGAGCACTGAGCACCCAGCACCCCGAGCACTGCGCACCCAGCACCCTGAGTACTGAGCACCCAGCACCCTGAGCACTGAGCACCCAGCACCCTGAGCACTGAGCACCCAGCACCCTGAGCACTGAGCACCCAGCACCCTGAGTAGTGAGCACCCAACGTACTGAGCACCGAGCACCCCGAGCACTGAGCACCCAGCACCCTGAGTACTCAGCACCCAGCACCCCGAGGACTGAGCACCCAGCACCCTGAGTACTGAGCTCCGAGCACCCCGAGCACTGAGCACCCAGCGCCCCGAGCACTGAGCACCCAGAAACCTGAGCACTGAGCACCCAGCACCCTGAGCACTGAGCACCCAGCACCCCGAGCACTGAGCACCCAGCACCCCGAGCACTGAGCACCTAGCACCCTGAGTAATGAGCACCCAGCACCCCGTGCACTGAGCACCCAGCACCCTGAGTACTGAGCTCCGAGCACCCCGAGCACTGAGCAACCAGCACCCTGAGTACTGAGCACCCAGCACCCTGAGTACTGAGCACCCAGCACCCCGAGCACTGAGTACCCAGCACCCTGAGCACTGAGCACCCAGCACCCTGAGCACTGAGCACCCAGCACCCTTAGCACTGAGCACCCAGCACCCTGAGCACTGAGCACCCAGCACCCTGAGTACTGAGCACTGTGCACCCAGCACCAAGAGCACTGAGCACCCAGCACCCTGAGTACTGAGCACTGAGCACCCAGCACACCGAGCACTGAGCACCCAGCACTCTGAGCACTGAGCACCCAGCACCCGAGTACTGATCACCCAGCACCCTGAGTACTGAGCACCCAGCACCCTGAGTACTGAGCACCCAGCACCCCGAGTACTGAGCACCCAACACCCTGAGCACTGAGCACCCAGCACCCTGAGCACTGAGCACCCAGCACCCCGAGCACTGCGCACCCAGCACCCTGAGTACTGAGCACCCAGCACCCTGAGCACTGAGCACCCAGCACCCTGAGCACTCAGCACCCAGCACCCTGAGCACTGAGCACCCAGCAACCTGAGTAGTGAGCACCCAACGTACTGAGCACTGAGCACCCCGAGCACTGAGCACCCAGCACCCTGAGTACTGAGCACCGAGCACCCCCAGCACTGAGCACCCAGCACACTTAGTACTGAGCTCCGAGCACCCCGAGCACTGAGCACCCAGCGCCCCGAGCACTGAGCACCCAGCACCCTGAGCACTGAGCACCCAGCACCCTGAGCACTGAGCACCCAGCACAACGAGCACTGTGCACCCAGCACCCTGAGTACTGAGCACCCAGCACCCTGAGCACTGAGCACCCAGCACCCTGAGCACTGAGCACCCAGCGCCCTGAGAAATGAGCACCCAGCACCCTGAGCACTGAGCACCCAGCACCCTGAGTAGTGAGCACCCAACGTACTGAGCACCGAGCACCCCGAGCACTGAGCACCCAGCACCCTGAGTACTCAGCACCCAGCACCCCGAGCACTGAGCACTGAGCACCCTGAGTACTGAGCTCCGAGCACCCCGAGCACTGAGCACCCAGCGCCCCGAGCACTGAGCACCCAGCACCCTGAGTACTGAGCACCCAGCACCCTGAGCACTGAGCAACCAGCACCCTGAGCACTGAGCACCCAGCACCCTGAGCACTGAGCACCCAGCACCATGAGCACTGCGCACCCAGCACCCTGAGTACTGAGCACCCAGCACCCTGAGAACTGAGCACCGAGCACCCTGAGCACTCAGCACCCAGCACCCTGAGGACTGAGCACCCAGCACCCTGAGCACTGAGCACCCTGAGTACTGAGCACTGAGCACCCTGAGTACTGAGCACTGAGCACCCTGAGTACTGAGCAACCAGCACCCCGAGTACTGAGCACCCAGCACCCCGAGCACTGAGTACCCAGCACCCTGAGCACTGAGCACCCAGCACCCTGAGCACTGAGCACCCAGCACCCTGAGCACTGAGCACCCAACACCCTGAGCACTGAGCACCCAGCACCCTGAGTACTGAGCACTGTGCACCCAGCACCAAGATCACTGAGCACCCAGCACCCTGAGTACTGAGCACTGAGCACCCAGCACCCCGAGCACTGAGCACCCAGCACCCTGAGAACTGAGCACCCAGCACCCTGAGCAATGATCACCCTGAGTACTGAGCACCCAGCACCTTGAGCACTGTGCACAGAGCACCCCGAGCACTGAGCACCCAGCACCCGGAGTACTGAGCACCCAGCACCCTGAGTACTAAGCACCGAGCACCCTGAGTACTGAGTACCCAGCACCCTGAGCACTGAACACACAGCACCCTGAGTTCTGAGCACCCCGAGCACTGAGCACCCAGCACCCTGAGTACTGAGCACCGAGCACCCCGAGCACTGAGCACCCAGCACCCCGAGCACTGAGCACCCAGCACCCCGAGCACTGAGCACCCAGCACCCTGAGAACTGAGCACCCAGCACCCTGAGTACTGAGCACCCAGCACCCTGAGTACTGAGCACCCAGCACCACGAGTACTAAGCACCGAGCACCCTGAGCACTGAGCACCCAGCACCCTGAGCACTGAGCACCCAGCACCCTGAGTACTGAGCACCGAGCACCCTGAGCACTGAGCACCCAGCACCCTGAGCACTGAGCACCCAGCACCCTGAGCACTGAGCACCCAGCACCCTGAGCACTGAGCACCCAGCACCCTGAGTACTGAGCACTGAGCACCCAGCACCCCGAGCACTGAGCCCCCAGCACCCTGAGTACTGAGCACTGAGCACCCAGCACCCCAAGCACTTAGCACCCAGCACCCTGAGCACTGAGCACCCAGCACCCGAGTACTGAGCACCCAGCACCCGGAGTACTGAGCACCCAGCTCCCTGAGTACTGAGCACCCAGCACCCTGAGGACTGAGCACCGAGCACCCCGAGTACTGAGCACCCAGCAGCCTGATCACTGAGCACCCTTAGTACTGAGCACTGAGCACCCTGAGTACTGAGCACTGAGCACCCTGAGTACTGGGCACGAAGCAGCCTGAGAACTGAGCACCCTGCACCCTGAGCAATGATCACCCAGAGTACTGAGCACCCAGCACCTTGAGCACTGAGCACAGAGCACCCCGAGCACTGAGCACCCAGCACCCGGAGTACTGAGCACCCAGCACCCTGAGTACTAAGCACCGAGCACCCTGAGTACTGAGTACCCAGCACCCTGAGCACTGAACACACAGCACCCTGAGTACTGAGCACCCCGAGCACTGAGCACCCAGCACCCTGAGTACTGAGCACCGAGCACACCGAGCACTGAGCACCCAGCACCCCGAGCACTGAGCACCCAGCACCCTGAGAACTGAGCACTGAGCACCCTGAGTACTGAGCACCCAGCACCCTGAGTACTGAGCACCCAGCACCCCGAGCACTGAGTACCCAGCACCCTGAGCACTGAGCACCCAGCACCCTGAGCACTGAGCACCCAGCACCCTGAGCACTGAGCACAAAGCACCCTGAGCACTGAGCACCCAGCACCCTGAGTACTGAGCACTGTGCACCCAGCACCCAGAGCACTGAGCACCCAGCACCCTGAGTACTGAGCACTGAGCACCCAGCACCCCGAGCACTGCGCACCCAGCACCCTGAGCACTGAGCACCCAGCACCCTGAGCACTGAGCACCCAGCACCCTGAGCACTGAGCACCCAGCACCCTGAGCACTGAGCACCCAGCACCCTAAGTAGTGAGCACCCAACGTACTGAGCACCGAGCACCCCGAGCACTGAGCACCCAGCACCCTGAGTACTCAGCACCCAGCACCCCGAGCACTGAGCACCCAGCACCCTGAGTAATGAGCTCCGAGCACCCCGAGCACTGAGCACCCAGCGCCCCGAGCACTGAGCACCCAGAAACCTGAGCACTGAGCACCCAGCACCCTGAGCACTGAGCACCCAGCACCCCGAGCACTGAGCACCCAGCACCCCGAGCACTGAGCACCTAGCACCCTGAGTAATGAGCACCCAGCACCCTGAGTACTGAGCACCCAGCACCCTGAGCACTGAGCACCCAGCACCCTGAGTACTGAGCACCCAACACCCCAAGCACTTAGCACCCTGAGTACTGAGCACCCAGCACCCCAAGCACTGAGCACCCTGAGTACTGAGCACCCAACACCCTGAGTACTGCGCACCCAGCACCCCAAGCACTGAGCACCCTGAGTACTGAGCACCCAGTACACTGAGCACTGAACACACAGCACCCTGAGTACTGAGCACCCCGAGCACTGAGCACCCAGCATACTGAGTCCTGAGCACCCAGCACCCTGAGTACTGAGCACCCAGCACCCTGAGCACTGAGCACCCAGCACCCTGAGTACTGAGCATCAAGCACCCCGAGCACTGAGCACCCAGCACCCTGAGTACTGAGCACTGAGCACCGAGCACCCTGAGCACTGAGCACCCAGCACCCTGTGTACTGAGCACTGAGTACCCAGCACCCCGAGCACTGAGCACCCAGCATCCTGAGCACTGAGCACCCTGAGTACTGAGCACCCAGAACCCTGAGCAATGAGCACCCAGCACCCCGAGCACTGAGCACCCAGCACCCAGAGCACTGAGCACTGAGCACCCTGAGTACTGAGCACCCAGCACCCCGAGCACTGAGCACTGAGCACCCTGAGCACTGAGCACCCAGCACCCTGAGTACGAAGCACCCAGCACCCTGGGTACTAAGCACCCAGCACCCTGAGTACTGAGCACCCAGCACCCTGAGTACTGAGCACCCAGTACCCTGAGTACTGAGCACCCAGCGTACTGAGCACCGAGCACCCCGAGCACTGAGCACCCAGCACCCTGAGTACTGAGCACCCAGCACCCTGAGCACTGAGCACCCAGCACCCTGAGTACTGAGCACCGAGCACCCTGAGTACTGAGCACCCAGCACCCTGAGTACTGAGCACCCAGCACCCTGAGTACTGAGCACCCAGCGTACTGAGCACCGAGCACCCAGCACCCTGAGTACTGAGCACCCAGCACCCTGAGCACTGAGCACCCAGCACCCTGATTACTGAGCACTGAGCACCCAGCACCCCGAGCACCGAGCACCCTGAGTACTGAGCACCCAGCACCCTGAGCACTGAGCAACCAGCACCCTGAGCACTGAGCACCCAGCACCCTGAGCACTGAGCACCCAGCACCCTGAGGACTGAGCACCGAGCACCCCGAGTACTGAGCACCCAGCAGCCTGATCACTGAGCACCCTTAGTACTGAGCACTGAGCACCCTGAGTACTGAGCACTGAGCACCCTGAGTACTGAGCACCCAGCACCCTGAGAACTGAGCACCCAGCACCCTGAGCAATGATCACCCTGAGTACTGAGCACCCAGCACCTTGAGCACTGAGCACAGAGCACCCCGAGCACTGAGCACCCAGCACCCGGAGTACTGAGCACCCAGCACCCTGAGTACTAAGCACCGAGCACCCTGAGTACTGAGTACCCAGCACCCTGAGCACTGAACACACAGCACCCTGAGTACTGAGCACCCCGAGCACTGAGCACCCAGCACCCTGAGTACTGAGCACCGAGCACCCCGAGCACTGAGCACCCAGCACCCCGAGCACTGAGCACCCAGCACCCTGAGAACTGAGCACCCAGCACCCTGAGTACGGAGCACCCAGCACCCTGAGTTCTGAGCACCCAGCACCCTGAGCACTGAGCACCCAGCACCCTGAGCACTGAGCACCCAGAACCCTGAGTACTGAGCACCCAGCACCCCGAGTACTAAGCACCGAGCACCCTGAGCACTGAGCACCCAGCACCCTGAGCACTGAGCACCCAGCACCCTGAGTACTGAGCACCCCGCACCCCGAGCACTGAGCACCCAGCACCCTGAGTACTGAGCACCCAGCACCCTGAGCACTGAGCACCGAGCACCCTGAGCAATGAGCACCCAGCACCCTGAGCACTGAGCACCCAGCACCCTGAGCACTGAGCACCCAGCACCCTGAGCACTGAGCACCCAGCACCCTGAGTACTGAGCACTGAGCACCCAGCACCCTGAGCACTGAGCCCCAGCACCCTGAGTACTGAGCACTGAGCACCCAGCACCCCAAGCACTGAGCACCCAGCACCCTGAGCACTGAGCACCCAGCACCCGAGTACTGAGCACCCAGCATCCTGAGTACTGAGCACCCAGCTCCCTGAGTAATGAGCACCCAGCACCCCGAGAACTGAGCACCCAGCACCCTGAGTACTGAGCACCCAGCACCCTGAGCACTGAGCACCCAGCACCCTGAGCACTGAGCACCCAGCACCCTGAGTACTGAGCACCCAGCACGGTGAGTACTAAGCACCGTGCACCCTGAGCACTGAGCACCCAGCACCCTGAGCACTGAGCACCCAGCACCCTGAGTACTGAGCACCCAGCACCCCGAGCACTAAGCACCCAGCACCCTGAGTACTGAGCACCCAGCACCCTGAGCACTGAGCACCGAGCACCCTGAGCACTGAGCACCCAGCACCCTGAGGACTGAGCACCCAGCACCCCGAGCACTGAGCACCCAGCACCCTGAGCACTGAGCACCCTGAGTACTGAGCACTGAGCACCCTGAGTACTGAGCACTGAGCACCCTGAGTACTGAGCACCCAGCACCCTGAGTACTGAGCACCCAGCACCCCGAGCACTGAGTACCCAGCACCCTGAGCACTGAGCACCCAGCACCCTGAGCACTGAGCACCCAGCACCCTGAGCACTAAGCACCCAGCACCCTGAGCACTGAGCACCCAGCACCCTGAGTACTGAGCACTGTGCACCCAGCACCAAGAGCACTGAGCACCCAGCACCCTGAGTACTGAGCACTGAGCACCCAGCACCCCGAGCACTGAGCACCCAGCACTCTGAGCACTGAGCACCCAGCACCCGAGTACTGATCACCCAGCACCCTGAGTACTGAGCACCCAGCACCCTGAGTACTGAGCACCCAGCACCCCGAGTAC
The DNA here is from genome assembly GCF_018167655.1 of Microtus oregoni. Taxonomy (NCBI): domain Eukaryota; kingdom Metazoa; phylum Chordata; class Mammalia; order Rodentia; family Cricetidae; genus Microtus; species Microtus oregoni. The sequence continues at coordinate 7,711,533 of NW_024543811.1, read as the reverse complement.
TGAGCACCCAGCACCCTGAGCACTGAGCACCCAGCACCCTGAGCACTGAGCACCCAGCACCCCGAGCACTGCGCACCCAGCACCCTGAGTACTGAGCACCCAGCACCCTGAGCACTGAGCACCCAGCACCCTGAGCACTCAGCACCCAGCACCCTGAGCACTGAGCACCCAGCACCCTGAGTAGTGAGCACCCAACGTACTGAGCAGCGAGCACCCCTAGCACTGAGCACCCAGCACCCTGAGTACTGAGCACCGAGCACCCCCAGCACTGAGCACCCAGAACACTGAGTACTGAGCTCCGAGCACCCCGAGCACTGAGCACCCAGCGCCCCGAGCACTGAGCACCCAGCACCCTGAGCACTGAGCACCCATCACCCTGAGCACTGATCACCCAGCACACCGAGCACTGCGAACCCAGCACCCTGAGTACTGAGCACCCAGCAACCTGAGCACTGAGCACCCAGCACCCTGAGCACTGAGCACCCAGCACCCTGAGCACTGAGCACCCAGCACCCTGAGTAGTGAGCACCCAACGTACTGAGCACCGAGCACCCCGAGCACTGAGCACCCAGCACCCTGAGTACTCAGCACCCAGCACCCCGAGCACTGAGCACCCAGCACCCTGAGTACTGAGCTCCGAGCACCCCGAGCACTGAGCACCCAGCGCCCCGAGCACTGAGCACCCAGCACCCTGAGTACTGAGCACCCAGCACCCTGAGCACTGAGCAACCAGCACCCTGAGCACTGAGCACCCAGCACCCTGAGCACTGAGCACCCAGCACCCTGAGTACTGAGCTCTGAGCACCCCGAGCACTGAGCACCCAGCGCCCCGAGCACTGAGCACCCAGCACCCTGAGTACTGAGCACCCAGCACCCTGAGCACTGCGCAACCAGCACCCTGAGTACTGAGCACCCAGCACCCTGAGTACTGAGCACCCAGCACCCCGAGCACTGAGTACCCAGCACCCTGAGCACTGAGCACCCAGCACCCTGAGCACTGAGCACCCAGCACCCTTAGCACTGAGCACCCAGCACCCTGAGCACTGAGCACCCAGCACCCTGAGTACTGAGCACTGTGCACCCAGCACCAAGAGCACTGAGCACCCAGCACCCTGAGTACTGAGCACTGAGCACCCAGCACACCGAGCACTGAGCACCCAGCACTCTGAGCACTGAGCACCCAGCACCCGAGCACTGATCACCCAGCACCCTGAGTACTGAGCACCCAGCACCCTGAGTACTGAGCACCCAGCACCCCGAGTACTGAGCACCCAGCACCCTGAGCACTGAGCACCCAGCACCCTGAGCACTGAGCACCCAGCACCCCGAGCACTGCGCACCCAGCACCCTGAGTACTGAGCACCCAGCACCCTGAGCACTGAGCACCCAGCACCCTGAGCACTCAGCACCCAGCACCCTGAGCACTGAGCACCCAGCAACCTGAGTAGTGAGCACCCAACGTACTGAGCACCGAGCACCCCGAGCACTGAGCACCCAGCACCCGGAGTACTGAGCACCGAGCACCCCCAGCACTGAGCACCCAGCACACTGAGTACTGAGCTCCGAGCACCCCGAGCACTGAGCACCCAGCGCCCCGAGCACTGAGCACCCAGCACCCTGAGTACTGAGCACCCAGCACCCTGAGCACTGAGCACCCAGCACCCTGAGCACTGAGCACCCAGCACCCTGAGCACTGAGCAGCCAGCACCCTGAGTAGTGAGCACCCAACGTACTGAGCACCGAGCACCCCGATCACTGAGCACCCAGCACCCTGAGTACTCAGCACCCAGCACCCCGAGCACTGAGCACTGAGCACCCTGAGTACTGAGCTCCGAGCACCCCGAGCACTGAGCACCCAGCGCCCCGAGCACTGAGCACCCAGCACCCTGAGTACTGAGCACCCAGCACCCTGAGCACTGAGCAACCAGCACCCTGAGCACTGAGCACCCAGCACCCTGAGCACTGAGCACCCAGCACCATGAGCACTGCGCACCCAGCACCCTGAGTACTGAGCACCCAGCACCCTGAGCACTGAGCACCGAGCACCCTGAGCACTCAGCACCCAGCACCCTGAGGACTGAGCACCCAGCACCCCGAGCACTGAGCACCCAGCACCCTGAGCACTGAGCACCCTGAGTACTGAGCACTGAGCACCCTGAGTACTGAGCACTGAGCACCCTGAGTACTGAGCACCCAGCACCCCGAGTACTGAGCACCCAGCACCCCGAGCACTGAGTACCCAGCACCCTGAGCACTGAGCACCCAGCACCCTGAGCACTGAGCACCCAGCACCCTGAGCACTGAGCACCCAACACCCTGAGCACTGAGCACCCAGCACCCTGAGTACTGAGCACTGTGCACCCAGCACCAAGAGCACTGAGCACCCAGCACCCTGAGTACTGAGCACTGAGCACCCTTCACCCTGAGCACTGAGCACCCAGCACCCTGAGAACTGAGCACCCAGCACCCTGAGCAATGATCACCCTGAGTACTGAGCACCCAGCACCTTGAGCACTGTGCACAGAGCACCCCGAGCACTGAGCACCCAGCACCCGGAGTACTGAGCACCCAGAACCCTGAGTACTAAGCACCAAGCACCCTGAGTACTGAGTACCCAGCACCCTGAGCACTGAACACACAGCACCCTGAGTTCTGAGCACCCCGAGCCCTGAGCACCCAGCACCCTGAGTACTGAGCACGGAGCACCCCGAGCACTGAGCACCCAGCACCCCGAGCACTGAGCACCCAGCACCCTGAGAACTGAGCACCCAGCACCCTGAGTACTGAGCACCCAGCACCCTGAGTACTGAGCACCCAGCACCCTGAGCACTGAGCACCCAGCACCCTGAGCACTGAGCACCCAGAACCCTGAGTACTGAGCACCCAGCACCCCGAGTACTAAGCACCGAGCACCCTGAGCACTGAGCACCCAGCACCCTGAGCACTGAGCACCCAGCACCCTGAGTACTGAGCACCCAGCACCCCGAGCACTGAGCACCCAGCACCCTGAGTACTGAGCACCGAGCACCCTGAGCACTGAGCACCGAGCACCCTGAGCACTGAGCACCCAGCACCCTGAGCACTGAGCACCCAGCACCCTGAGCACTGAGCACCCAGCACCCTGAGCACTGAGCACCCAGCACCCTGAGTACTGAGCACTGAGCACCCAGCACCCCGAGCACTGAGCCCCCAGCACCCTGAGTACTGAGCACTGAGCACCCAGCACCCCAAGCACTTAGCACCCAGCACCCTGAGCACTGAGCACCCAGCACCCGAGTACTGAGCACCCAGCACCCGGAGTACTGAGCACCCAGCTCCCTGAGTACTGAGCACCCAGCACCCTGAGGACTGAGCACCGAGCACCCCGAGTACTGAGCACCCAGCAGCCTGATCACTGAGCACCCTTAGTACTGAGCACTGAGCACCCTGAGTACTGAGCACTGAGCACCCTGAGTACTGGGCACGAAGCACCCTGAGAACTGAGCACCCAGCACCCTGAGCAATGATCACCCTGAGTACTGAGCACCCAGCACCTTGAGCACTGAGCACAGAGCACCCCGAGCACTGAGCACCCAGCACCCGGAGTACTGAGCACCCAGCACCCTGAGTACTAAGCACCGAGCACCCTGAGTACTGAGTACCCAGCACCCTGAGCACTGAACACACAGCAAACTGAGTACTGAGCACCCCGAGCACTGAGCACCCAGCACCCTGAGTACTGAGCACCGAGCACACCGAGCACTGAGCACCCAGCACCCCGAGCACTGAGCACCCAGCACCCTGAGAACTGAGCACTGAGCACTCTGAGTACTGAGCACCCAGCACCCTGAGTACTGAGCACCCAGCACCCCGAGCACTGAGTACCCAGCACCCTGAGCACTGAGCACCCAGCACCCTGAGCACTGAGCACCCAGCACCCTGAGCACTGAGCACAAAGCACCCTGAGAACTGAGCACCCAGCACCCTGAGTACTGAGCACTGTGCACCCAGCACCCAGAGCACTGAGCACCCAGCACCCTGAGTACTGAGCACTGAGCACCCAGCACCCCGAGCACTGCGCACCCAGCACCCTGAGTACTGAGCACCCAGCACCCTGAGCACTGAGCACCCAGCACCCTGAGCACTGAGCACCCAGCACCCTGAGTAGTGAGCACCCAACGTACTGAGCACCGAGCACCCCGAGCACTGAGCACCCAGCACCCTGAGTACTCAGCACCCAGCACCCCGAGGACTGAGCACCCAGCACCCTGAGTACTGAGCTCCGAGCACCCCGAGCACTGAGCACCCAGCGCCCCGAGCACTGAGCACCCAGAAACCTGAGCACTGAGCACCCAGCACCCTGAGCACTGAGCACCCAGCACACCGAGCACTGAGCACCCAGCACCCCGAGCACTGAGCACCTACCACCCTGAGTAATGAGCACCTAGCACCCCGAGCACTGAGCACCCAGCACCCTGAGTACTGAGCTCCGAGCACCCCGAGCACTGAGCAACCAGCACCCTGAGTAATGAGCACCCAGCACCCTGAGTACTGAGCACCCAGCACCCCGAGCACTGAGTACCCAGCACCCTGAGCACTGAGCACCCAGCACCCTGAGCACTGAGCACCCAGCACCCTTAGCACTGAGCACCCAGCACCCTGAGCACTGAGCACCCAGCACCCTGAGTACTGAGCACTGTGCACCCAGCACCAAGAGCACTGAGCACCCAGCACCCTGAGTACTGAGCACTGAGCACCCAGCACACCGAGCACTGAGCACCCAGCACTCTGAGCACTGAGCACCCAGCACCCGAGTACTGATCACCCAGCACCCTGAGTACTGAGCACCCAGCACCCTGAGTACTGAGCACCCAGCACCCCGAGTACTGAGCACCCAGCACCCTGAGCACTGAGCACCCAGCACCCTGAGCACTGAGCACCCAGCACCCCGAGCACTGCGCACCCAGCACCCTGAGTACTGAGCACCCAGCACCCTGAGCACTGAGCACCCAGCACCCTGAGCACTCAGCACCCAGCACCCTGAGCACTGAGCACCCAGCAACCTGAGTAGTGAGCACCCAACGTACTGAGCACCGAGCACCCCGAGCACTGAGCACCCAGCACCCTGAGTACTGAGCACCGAGCACCCCCAGCACTGAGCACCCAGCACACTTAGTACTGAGCTCCGAGCACCCCGAGCACTGAGCACCCAGCGCCCCGAGCACTGAGCACCCAGCACCCTGAGCACTGAGCACCCAGCACCCTGAGCACTGAGCACCCAGCACAACGAGCACTGTGCACCCAGCACCCTGAGTACTGAGCACCCAGCACCCTGAGCACTGAGCACCCAGCACCCTGAGCACTGAGCACCCAGCGCCCTGAGCACTGAACACCCAGCACCCTGAGCACTGAGCACCCAGCACCCTGAGTAGTGAGCACCCAACGTACTGAGCACCGAGCACCCCGAGCACTGAGCACCCAGCACCCTGAGTACTCAGCACCCAGCACCCCGAGCACTGAGCACTGAGCACCCTGAGTACTGAGCTCCGAGCACCCCGAGCACTGAGCACCCAGCGCCCCGAGCACTGAGCACCCAGCACCCTGAGTACTGAGCACCCAGCACCCTGAGCACTGAGCAACCAGCACCCTGAGCACTGAGCACCCAGCACCCTGAGCACTGAGCACCCAGCACCCTGAGCACTGCGCACCCAGCACCCTGAGTACTGAGCACCCAGCACCCTGAGCACTGAGCACCGAGCACCCTGAGCACTCAGCACAAAGCACCCTGAGGACTGAGCACCCAGCACCCCGAGCACTGAGCACCCAGCACCCTGAGCACTGAGCACCCTGAGTACTGAGCACTGAGCACCCTGAGTACTGAGCACTGAGCACCCTGAGTACTGAGCACCCAGCACCCCGAGTACTGAGCACACAGCACCCCGAGCACTGAGTACCCAGCACCCTGAGCACTGAGCACCCAGCACCCTGAGCACTGAGCACCCAGCACCCTGAGCACTGAGCACCCAACACCCTGAGCACTGAGCACCCAGCACCCTGAGTACTGAGCACTGTGCACCCAGCACCAAGAGCACTGAGCACCCAGCACCCTGAGTATTGAGCACTGAGCACCCAGCACCCCGAGCACTGAGCACCCAGCACCCTGAGAACTGAGCACCCAGCACCCTGAGCAATGATCACCCTGAGTACTGAGCACCCAGCACCTTGAGCACTGTGCACAGAGCACCCCGAGCACTGAGCACCCAGCACCCTGAGCACTGAACACACAGCACCCTGAGTTCTGAGCACCCCGAGCACTGAGCACCCAGCACACTGAGTACTGAGCACCGAGCACCCCGAGCACTGAGCACCCAGCACCCCGAGCACTGAGCAACCAGCACCCTGAGCACTGAGCACCCAGCACCCTGAGCACTGAGCACCCAGCACCCTGAGGACTGAGCACCGAGCACCCCGAGTACTGAGCACCCAGCAGCCTGATCACTGAGCACCCTTAGTACTGAGCACTGAGCACCCTGAGTACTGAGCACTGAGCACCCTGAGTACTGAGCACCCAGCACCCTGAGAACTGAGCACCCAGCACCCTGAGCAATGATCACCCTGAGTACTGAGCACCCAGCACCTTGAGCACTGAGCACAGAGCACCCCGAGCACTGAGCACCCAGCACCCGGAGTACTGAGCACCCAGCACCCTGAGTACTAAGCACCGAGCACCCTGAGTACTGAGTACCCAGCACCCTGAGCACTGAACACACAGCACCCTGAGTACTGAGCACCCCGAGCACTGAGCACCCAGCACCCTGAGTACTGAGCACCGAGCACCCCGAGCACTGAGCACCCAGCACCCCGAGCACTGAGCACCCAGCACCCTGAGAACTGAGCACCCAGCACCCTGAGTACGGAGCACCCAGCACCCTGAGTACTGAGCACCCAGCACCCTGAGCACTGAGCACCCAGCACCCTGAGCACTGAGCACCCAGAACCCTGAGTACTGAGCACCCAGCACCCCGAGTACTAAGCACCGAGCACCCTGAGCACTGAGCACCCAACACCCTGAGCACTGAGCACCCAGCACCCCGAGTACTGAGCACCCAGCACCCCGAGCACTGAGCACCCAGCACCCTGAGTACTGAGCACCCAGCACCCTGAGCACTGAGCACCGAGCACCCTGAGCACTGAGCACCCAGCACCCTGAGCACTGAGCACCCAGCACCCTGAGCACTGAGCACCCAGCACCCTGAGCACTGAGCACCCAGCACCCTGAGTACTGAGCACTGAGCACCCAGCACCCCGAGCACTGAGCCCCAGCACCCTGAGTACTGAGCACTGAGCACCCAGCACCCCAAGCACTGAGCACCCAGCACCCTGAGCACTGAGCACCCAGCACCCGAGTACTGAGCACCCAGCACCCTGAGTACTGAGCACCCAGCTCCCTGAGTAATGAGTACCCAGCACCCCGAGAACTGAGCACCCAGCACCCTGAGTACTGAGCACCCAGCACCCTGAGCACTGAGCACCCAGCACCCTGAGCACTGAGCACCCAGCACCCTGAGTACTGAGCACCCAGCTCCCTGAGTACTAAGCACCGAGCACCCTGAGCACTGAGCACCCAGCACCCTGAGCACTGAGCACCCAGCACCCTGAGTACTGAGCACCCAGCACCCCGAGCACTGAGCACCCAGCACCCTGAGTACTGAGCACCCAGCACCCTGAGCACTGAGCACCGAGCACCCTGAGCACTGAGCACCCATCACCCTGAGGACTGAGCATCCAGCACCCCGAGCACTGAGCACCCAGCACCCTGAGCACTGACCACCGTGAGTACTGAGCACTGAGCACCCTGAGTACTGAGCACTGAGCACCCTGAGTACTGAGCACCCAGCACCCTGAGTACTGAGCACCCAGCACCCCGAGCACTGAGTACCCAGCACCCTGAGCACTGAGCACCCAGCACCCTGAGCACTGAGCACCCAGCACCCTGAGCACTGAGCACCCAGCACCCTGAGCACTGAGCACCCAGCACCCTGAGTACTGAGCACTGTGCACCCAGCACCAAGATCACTGAGCACCCAGCACCCTGAGTACTGAGCACTGAGCACCCAGCACCCCGAGCACTGAGCACCCAGCACTCTGAGCACTGAGCACCCAGCACCCGAGTACTGATCACCCAGCACCCTGAGTACTGAGCACCCAGCACCCTGAGTACTGAGCACCCAGCACCCCGAGTACTGAGCACCCAGCACCCCGAGCACTGAGCACCCAGCACCCTGAGTACTGAGCACCCAGCACCCCGAGCACTGCGCACCCAGCACCCTGAGTACTGAGCACCCAGCACCCTGAGCACTGAGCACCCAGCACCCTGAGTAGTGAGCACCCAACGTACTGAGCACCGAACACCCCGAGCACTGAGCACCCAGCACCCTGAGTACTGAGCACAGAGCACCCTGAGCACTGAGCACCCAGCACCCTGAGTACTGAGCACCCAGCACCCCGAGTACTGAGCACCCAGCACCCTGAGCACTGAGCATACAGCACCCTGAGCACTGAGCACCCAGCACCCCGAGCACTGCGCACCCAGCACCCTGAGTACTGAGCACCCAGCACCCTGAGTACTGAGCACCCAGCACCCTGAGCACTGAGCACCCAGCACCCTGAGCACTGAGCACCCAGCACCCTGAGTACTGAGCACCCAGCTCCCTGAGTACTAAGCACCGAGCACCCTGAGCACTGAGCACCCAGCACCCTGAGCACTGAGCACCCAGCACCCTGAGTACTGAGCACCCAGCACCCCAAGCACTGAGCACCCAGCACCCTGAGTACTGAGCACCCAGCACCCTGAGCACTGAGCACCGAGCACCCTGAGTACTGAGCACCCAGCACCCCGAGTACTGAGCACCCAGCACCCCGAGCACTGAGTACCCAGCACCCTGAGCACTGAGCACCCAGCACCCTGAGCACTGAGCACCCAGCACCCTGAGCACTGAGCACCCAACACCCTGAGCACTGAGCATCCAGCACCCTGAGTACTGAGCACTGTGCACCCAGCACCAAGAGCACTGAGCACCCAGCACCCTGAGTATTGAGCACTGAGCACCCAGCACCCCGAGCACTGAGCACCCAGCACCCTGAGAACTGAGCACCCAGCACCCTGAGCAATGATCACCCTGAGTACTGAGCACCCAGCACCTTGAGCACTGTGCACAGAGCACCCCGAGCACTGAGCACCCAGCACCCTGAGCACTGAACACACAGCACCCTGAGTTCTGAGCACCCCGAGCACTGAGCACCCAGCACACTGAGTACTGAGCACCGAGCACCCCGAGCACTGAGCACCCAGCACCCCGAGCACTGAGCAACCAGCACCCTGAGCACTGAGCACCCAGCACCCTGAGCACTGAGCACCCAGCACCCTGAGGACTGAGCACCGAGCACCCCGAGTACTGAGCACCCAGCAGCCTGATCACTGAGCACCCTTAGTACTGAGCACTGAGCACCCTGAGTACTGAGCACTGAGCACCCTGAGTACTGAGCACCCAGCACCCTGAGAACTGAGCACCCAGCACCCTGAGCAATGATCACCCTGAGTACTGAGCACCCAGCACCTTGAGCACTGAGCACAGAGCACCCCGAGCACTGAGCACCCAGCACCCGGAGTACTGAGCACCCAGCACCCTGAGTACTAAGCACCGAGCACCCTGAGTACTGAGTACCCAGCACCCTGAGCACTGAACACACAGCACCCTGAGTACTGAGCACCCCGAGCACTGAGCACCCAGCACCCTGAGTACTGAGCACCGAGCACCCCGAGCACTGAGCACCCAGCACCCCGAGCACTGAGCACCCAGCACCCTGAGAACTGAGCACCCAGCACCCTGAGTACGGAGCACCCAGCACCCTGAGTACTGAGCACCCAGCACCCTGAGCACTGAGCACCCAGCACCCTGAGCACTGAGCACCCAGAACCCTGAGTACTGAGCACCCAGCACCCCGAGTACTAAGCACCGAGCACCCTGAGCACTGAGCACCCAGCACCCTGAGCACTGAGCACCCAGCACCCCGAGTACTGAGCACCCAGCACCCCGAGCACTGAGCACCCAGCACCCTGAGTACTGAGCACCCAGCACCCTGAGCACTGAGCACCGAGCACCCTGAGCACTGAGCACCCAGCACCCTGAGCACTGAGCACCCAGCACCCTGAGCACTGAGCACCCAGCACCCTGAGCACTGAGCACCCAGCACCCTGAGTACTGAGCACTGAGCACCCAGCACCCCGAGCACTCAGCCCCAGCACCCTGAGTACTGAGCACTGAGCACCCAGCACCCCAAGCACTGAGCACCCAGCACCCTGAGCACTGAGCACCCAGCACCCGAGTACTGAGCACCCAGCACCCTGAGTACTGAGCACCCAGCTCCCTGAGTAATGAGTACCCAGCACCCCGAGAACTGAGCACCCAGCACCCTGAGTACTGAGCACCCAGCACCCTGAGCACTGAGCACCCAGCACCCTGAGCACTGAGCACCCAGCACCCTGAGTACTGAGCACCCAGCTCCCTGAGTACTAAGCACCGAGCACCCTGAGCACTGAGCACCCAGCACCCTGAGCACTGAGCACCCAGCACCCTGAGTACTGAGCACCCAGCACCCCGAGCACTGAGCACCCAGCACCCTGAGTACTGAGCACCCAGCACCCTGAGCACTGAGCACCGAGCACCCTGAGCACTGAGCACCCATCACCCTGAGGACTGAGCACCCAGCACCCCGAGCACTGAGCACCCAGCACCCTGAGCACTGAGCACCGTGAGTACTGAGCACTGAGCACCCTGAGTACTGAGCACTGAGCACCCTGTGTACTGAGCACCCAGCACCCTGAATACTGAGCACCCAGCACCCCGAGCACTGAGTACCCAGCACCCTGAGCACTGAGCACCCAGCACCCTGAGCACTGAGCACCCAGCACCCTGAGCACTGAGCACCCAGCACCCTGAGCACTGAGCACCCAGCACCCTGAGTACTGAGCACTGTGCACCCAGCACCAAGATCACTGAGCACCCAGCACCCTGAGTACTGAGCACTGAGCACCCAGAACCCCGAGCACTGAGCACCCAGCACTCTGAGCACTGAGCACCCAGCACCCGAGTACTGATCACCCAGCACCCTGAGTACTGAGCACCCAGCACCCTGAGTACTGAGCACCCAGCACCCCGAGTACTGAGCACCCAGCACCCTGAGCACTGAGCACCCAGCACCCTGAGTACTGAGCACCCAGCACCCCGAGCACTGCGCACCCAGCACCCTGAGTACTGAGCACCCAGCACCCTGAGCACTGAGCACCCAGCACCCTGAGTAGTGAGCACCCAACGTACTGAGCACCGAACACCCCGAGCACTGAGCACCCAGCACCCTGAGTACTGAGCACAGAGCACCCTGAGCACTGAGCACCCAGCACCCTGAGTACTGAGCACCCAGCACCCCGAGTACTGAGCACCCAGCACCCTGAGCACTGAGCATACAGCACCCTGAGCACTGAGCACCCAGCACCCCGAGCACTGCGCACCCAGCACCCTGAGTACTGAGCACCCAGCACCCTGAGCACTGAGCACCCAGCACCCTGAGCACTCAGCACCCAGCACCCTGAGCACTGAGCACCCAGCACCCTGAGTAGTGAGCACCCAACGTACTGAGCACCGAGCACCCCTAGCACTGAGCACCCAAAACACTGAGTACTGAGCTCCGAGCACCCCGAGCACTGAGCACCCAGCGCCCCGAGCACTGAGCACCCAGCACCCTGAGCACTGAGCACCTATCACCCTGAGCACCCAGCACACCGAGCACTGCGAACCCAGCACCCTGAGTACTGAGCACCCAGCACCCTGAGCACTGAGCACCCAGCACCCTGAGCACTGAGCACCCAGCACCCTGAGCACTGAGCACCCAGCACCCTGAGTAGTGAGCACCCAACGTACTGAGCACCGAGCACCCCGAGCACTGAGCACCCAGCACCCTGAGTACTCAGCACCCAGCACCCCGAGCACTGAGCACCCAGCACCCTGAGTACTGAGCTCCGAGCACCCCGAGCACTGAGCACCCAGCGCCCCGAGCACTGAGCACCCAGCACCCTGAGTACTGAGCACCCAGCACCCTGAGCACTGAGCAACCAGCACCCTGAGCACTGAGCACCCAGCACCCTGAGCACTGAGCACCCAGCACCCTGAGTACTGAGCTCCGAGCACCCCGAGCACTGAGCGCCCAGCGCCCCGAGCACTGAGCACCCAGCACCCTGAGTACTGAGCACCCAGCACCCTGAGCACTGAGCAACCAGCACCCTGAGTACTGAGCACCCAGCACCCTGAGTACTGAGCACCCAGCACCCCGAGCACTGAGTACCCAGCACCCTGAGCACTGAGCACCCAGCACCCTGAGCACTGAGCACCCAGCACCCTGAGCACTGAGCACCCAGCACCCTGAGCACTGAGCACCCAGCACCCTGAGTACTGAGCACTGTGCACCCAGCACCAAGAGCACTGAGCACCCAGCACCCTGAGTACTGAGCACTGAGCACCCAACACACCGAGCACTGAGCACCCAGCACTCTGAGCACTGAGCACCCAGCACCCGAGTACTGATCACCCAGCACCCTGAGTACTGAGCACCCAGCACCCTGAGTACTGAGCACCCAGCACCCCGAGTACTGAGCACCCAGCACCCTGAGCACTGAGCACCCAGCACCCTGAGCACTGAGCACCCAGCACCCCGAGCACTGCGCACCCAGCACCCTGAGTACTGAGCACCCAGCACCCTGAGCACTGAGCACCCAGCACCCTGAGCACTGAGCACCCAGCACCCTGAGCACTGAGCACCCAGCACCCTGAGTAGTGAGCACCCAACGTACTGAGCACCGCGCACCCCGAGCACTGAGCACCCAGCACCCTGAGTACTCAGCACCCAGCACCCCGAGCACTGAGCACCCAGCACCCTGAGTACTGAGCTCCGAGCACCCCGAGCACTGAGCACCCAGCGCCCCGAGCACTGAGCACCCAGCACCCTGAGTACTGAGCACCCAGCACCCTGAGCACTGAGCAACCAGCACCCTGAGCACTGAGCACCCAGCACCCTGAGCACTGAGCACCCAGCACCATGAGCACTGCGCACCCAGCACCCTGAGTACAGAGCACCCAGCACCCTGAGCACTGAGCACCGAGCACCCTGAGCACTCAGCACCCAGCACCCTGAGGACTGAGCACCCAGCACCCCGAGCACTGAGCACCCAGCACCCTGAGTACTGAGCACCCAGCTCCCTGAGTAATGAGCACCCAGCACCCCGAGAACTGAGCACCCAGCACCCTGAGTACTGAGCACCCAGCACCCTGAGCACTGAGCACCCAGCACCCTGAGCACTGAGCACCCAGCACCCTGAGTACTGAGCACCCAGCTCCCTGAGTACTAAGCACCGAGCACCCTGAGCACTGAGCACCCAGCACCCTGAGCACTGAGCACCCAGCACCCTGAGTACTGAGCACCCAGCACCCCGAGCACTGAGCACCCAGCACCCTGAGTACTGAGCACCCAGCACCCTGAGCACTGAGCACCGAGCACCCTGAGCACTGAGCACCCATCACCCTGAGGACTGAGCACCCAGCACCCCGAGCACTGAGCACCCAGCACCCTGAGCACTGAGCACCCTGAGTACTGAACACCGAGCACCCTGAGTACTGAGCACTGAGCACCCTGAGTACTGAGCACCCAGCACCCTGAGTACTGAGCACCCAGCCCCCCGAGCACTGAGTACCCAGCACCCTGAGCACTGAGCACCCAGCACCCTGAGCACTGAGCACCCAGCACCCTGAGCACTGAGCACCCAGCACCCTGAGCACTGAGCACCCAGCACCCTGAGTACTGAGCACTGTGCACCCAGCACCAAGAGCACTGAGCACCCAGCACCCTGAGTACTGAGCACTGAGCACCCAGCACCCCGAGCACTGAGCACCCAGCACTCTGAGCACTGAGCACCCAGCACCCGAGTACTGATCACCCAGCACCCTGAGTACTGAGCACCCAGCACCCTGAGTACTGAGCACCCAGCACCCCGAGTACTGAGCACCCAGCACCCTGAGCACTGAGCACCCAGCACCCTGAGCACTGAGCACCCAGCACCCCGAGCACTGTGCACCCAGCACCCTGAGTACTGAGCACCCAGCACCCTGAGCACTGAGCACCCAGCACCCTGAGCACTGAGCACCCAGCACCCTGAGCACTGAGCACCCAGCACCCCGAGCACTGCGCACCCAGCACCCTGAGTACTGAGCACCCAGCACCCTGAGCACTGAGCACCCAGCACCCTGAGCACTCAGCACCCAGCACCCTGAGCACTGAGCACCCAGCACCCTGAGTAGTGAGCACCCAACGTACTGAGCACCGAGCACCCCGAGCACTGAGCACCCAGCACCCTGAGTACTCAGCACCCAGCACCCCTAGCACTGAGCACCCAGCACCCTGAGTACTGAGCTCCGAGCACCCCGAGCACTGAGCACCCAGCGCCCCGAGCACTGAGCACCCAGCACCCTGAGTACTGAGCACCCAGCACCCTGAGCACTGAGCAACGAGCACCCTGAGCACTGAGCACCCAGCACCCTGAGCACTGAGCACCCAGCACCCTGAGTACTGAGCTCCGAGCACCCCGAGCACTGAGCACCCAGCGCCCCGAGCACTGAGCACCCAGCACCCTGAGTACTGAGCACCCAGCACCCTGAGCACTGAGCAACCAGCACCCTGAGTACTGAGCACCCAGCACCCTGAGTACTGAGCACCCAGCACCCCGAGCACTGAGTACCCAGCACCCTGAGCACTGAGCACCCAGCACCCTGAGCACTGAGCACCCAGCACCCTGAGCACTGAGCACCCAGCACCCTGAGCACTGAGCACCCAGCACGCTGAGTACTGAGCACTGTGCACCCAGCACCAAGAGCACTGAGCACCCAGCACCCTGAGTACTGAGCACTGAGCACCCAGCACACCGAGCACTGAGCACCCAGCACTCTGAGCACTGAGCACCCAGCACCCTGAGTACTGAGCTCCGAGCACCCCGAGCACTGAGTACCCAGCACCCTGAGTACTGAGCTCCGAGCACCCCGAGCACTGAGCACCCAGCGCCCCGAGCACTGAGCACCCAGCACCCTGAGCACTGAGCACCCAGCACCCTGAGCACTGAGCACCCAGCACCCTGAGCACTGAGCACCCAGCACCCTGAGCACTGAGCACCCAGCACCCCGAGCACTGTGCACCCAGCACCCTGAGTACTGAGCACCCAGCACCCTGAGCACTGAGCACCCAGCACCCTGAGCACTGAGCACCCAGCACCCTGAGCACTGAGCACCCAGCACCCTGAGCACTGCGCACCCAGCACCCTGAGTACTGAGCACCCAGCACCCTGAGCACTGAGCACCCAGCACCCTGAGCACTCAGCACCCAGCACCCTGAGCACTGAGCACCCAGCACCCTGAGTAGTGAGCACCCAACGTACTGAGCACCGAGCACCCCGAGCACTGAGCACCCAGCACCCTGAGTACTCAGCACCCAGAACCCCTAGCACTGAGCACCCAGCACCCTGAGTACTGAGCTCCGAGCACCCCGAGCACTGAGCACCCAGCGCCCCGAGCACTGAGCACCCAGCACCCTGAGTACTGAGCACCCAGCACCCTGAGCACTGAGCAACGAGCACCCTGAGCACTGAGCACCCAGCACCCTGAGCACTGAGCACCCAGCACCCTGAGTACTGAGCTCCGAGCACCCCGAGCACTGAGCACCCAGCGCCCCGAGCACTGAGCACCCAGCACCCTGAGTACTGAGCACCCAGCACCCTGAGCACTGAGCAACCAGCACCCTGAGTACTGAGCACCCAGCACCCTGAGTACTGAGCACCCAGCACCCCGAGCACTGAGTACCCAGCACCCTGAGCACTGAGCACCCAGCACCCTGAGCACTGAGCACCCAGCACCCTGAGCACTGAGCACCCAGCACCCTGAGCACTGAGCACCCAGCACGCTGAGTACTGAGCACTGTGCACCCAGCACCAAGAGCACTGAGCACCCAGCACCCTGAGTACTGAGCACTGAGCACCCAGCACACCGAGCACTGAGCACCCAGCACTCTGAGCACTGAGCACCCAGCACCCTGAGTACTGAGCTCCGAGCACCCCGAGCACTGAGTACCCAGCACCCTGAGTACTGAGCTCCGAGCACCCCGAGCACTGAGCACCCAGCGCCCCGAGCACTGAGCACCCAGCACCCTGAGCACTGAGCACCCAGCACCCTGAGCACTGAGCACCCAGCACACCGAGCACTGCGCACCCAGCACCCTGAGTACTGAGCACCCAGCACCCTGAGCACTGAGCACCCAGCACCCTGAGCACTGAGCACCCAGCAACCTGAGCACTGAGCACCCAGCACCCTGAGTAGTGAGCACCCAACGTACTGAGCACCGAGCACCCCGAGCACTGAGCACCCAGCACCCTGAGTACTCAGCACCCAGCACCCCGAGCACTGAGCACCCAGCACCCTGAGTACTGAGCTCCGAGCACCCCGAGCACCCAGCGCCCCGAGCACTGAGCACCCAGCACCCTGAGTACTGAGCACCCAGCACCCTGAGCACTGAGCAACCAGCACCCTGAGCACTGAGCACCCAGCACCCTGAGCACTGAGCACCCAGCACCATGAGCACTGCGCACCCAGCACCCTGAGTACTGAGCACCCAGCACCCTGCGCACTGAGCACCGAGCACCCTGAGCACTCAGCACCCAGCACCCTGAGGACTGAGCACCCAGCACCCCGAGCACTGAGCACCCAGCACCCTGAGCACTGAGCACCCTGAGTACTGAGCACTGAGCACCCTGAGTACTGAGCACTGAGCACCCTGAGTACTGAGCACCCAGCACCCCGAGTACTGAGCACCCAGCACCCCGAGCACTGAGTACCCAGCACCCTGAGCACTGAGCACCCAGCACCCTGAGCACTGAGCACCCAGCACCCTGAGCACTGAGCACCCAACACCCTGAGCACTGAGCACCCAGCACCCTGAGTACTGAGCACTGTGCACCCAGCACCAAGAGCACTGAGCACCCAGCACCCTGAGTACTGAGCACTGAGCACCCAGCACCCCGAGCACTGAGCACCCAGCACCCTGAGAACTGAGCACCCAGCACCCTGAGCAATGATCACCCTGAGTACTGAGCACCCAGCACCTTGAGCACTGAGCACAGAGCACCCCGAGCACTGAGCACCCAGCACCCGGAGTACTGAGCACCCAGCACCCTGAGTACTAAGCACCGAGCACCCTGAGTACTGAGTACCCAGCACCCTGAGCACTGAACACACAGCACCCTGAGTTCTGAGCACCCCGAGCACTGAGCACCCAGCACCCTGAGTACTGAGCACCGAGCACCCCGAGCACTGAGCACCCAGCACCCCGAGCACTGAGCACCCAGCACCCTGAGAACTGAGCACCCAGCACCCTGAGTACTGAGCACCCAGCACCCTGAGTACTGAGCACCCAGCACCCTGAGCACTGAGCACCCAGCACCCTGAGCACTGAGCACCCAGAACCCTGAGTACTGAGCACCCAGCACCCCGAGTACTAAGCACCGAGCACCCTGAGCACTGAGCACCCAGCACCCTGAGCACTGAGCACCCAGCACCCTGAGTACTGAGCACCCAGCACCCCGAGCACGGAGCACCCAGCACCCTGAGTACTGAGCACCCAGCACCCTGAGCACTGAGCACCGAGCACCCTGAGCACTGAGCACCCAGCACCCTGAGCACTGAGCACCCAGCACCCTGAGCACTGAGCACACAGCACCCTGAGCACTGAGCACCCAGCACCCTGAGTACTGAGCACTGAGCACCCAGCACCCCGAGCACTGAGACCCCAGCACCCTGAGTACTGGGCACTGAGCACCCAGCACCCCAAGCACTGAGCAACCAGCACCCTGAGCACTGAGCACCCAGCACCCGAGTACTGAGCACCCAGCACCCTGAGTACTGAGCACCCAGCTCCCTGAGTACTGAGCACCCAGCACCCTGAGGACTGAGCACCGAGCACCCCGAGTACTGAGCACCCAGCAGCCTGATCACTGAGCACCCTTAGTACTGAGCACTGAGCACCCTGAGTACTGAGCACTGAGCACCCTGAGTACTGGGCACCCAGCACCCTGAGAACTGAGCACCCAGCACCCTGAGCAATGATCACCCTGAGTACTGAGCACCCAGCACCTTGAGCACTGAGCACAGAGCACCCCGAGCACTGAGCACCCAGCACCCGGAGTACTGAGCACCCAGCACCCTGAGTACTAAGCACCGAGCACCCTGAGTACTGAGTACCCAGCACCCTGAGCACTGAACACACAGCACCCTGAGTACTGAGCACCCCGAGCACTGAGCACCCAGCACCCTGATTACTGAGCACCGAGCACACCGAGCACTGAGCACCCAGCACCCCGAGCACTGAGCACCCAGCACCCTGAAAACTGAGCACCCAGCACCCTGAGTACTGAGCACCCAGCACCCTGAGCACTGAGCACCCAGCACCCTGAGCACTGAGCACCCAGCACCCTGAGCACTGAGCACCCAGCACCCTGAGCACTGAGCACCCAGCACCCTGAGTACTGAGCACTGTGCACCCAGCACCAAGAGCACTGAGCACCCAGCACCCTGAGTACTGAGCACTGAGCACCCAGCACACCGAGCACTGAGCACCCAGCACTCTGAGCACTGAGCACCCAGCACCCGAGTACTGATCACCCAGCACCCTGAGTACTGAGCACCCAGCACCCTGAGTACTGAGCACCCAGCACCCCGAGTACTGAGCACCCAGCACCCTGAGCACTGAGCATACAGCACCCTGAGCACTGAGCACCCAGCACCCCGAGCACTGCGCACCCAGCACCCTGAGTACTGAGCACCCAGCACCCTGAGCACTGAGCACCCAGCACCCTGAGCACTCAGCACCCAGCACCCTGAGCACTGAGCACCCAGCACCCTGAGTAGTGAGCACCCAACGTACTGAGCACCGAGCACCCCGAGCACTGAGTACCCAGCACCCTGAGTACTGAGCTCCGAGCACCCCGAGCACTGAGCACCCAGCGCCCCGAGCACTGAGCACCCAGCACCCTGAGCACTGAGCACCCAGCACCCTGAGCACTGAGCACCCAGCACACCGAGCACTGCGCACCCAGCACCCTGAGTACTGAGCACCCAGCACCCTGAGCACTGAGCACCCAGCACCCTGAGCACTGAGCACCCAGCAACCTGAGCACTGAGCACCCAGCACCCTGAGTAGTGAGCACCCAACGTACTGAGCACCGAGCACCCCGAGCACTGAGCACCCAGCTCCCTGAGTACTCAGCACCCAGCACCCCGAGCACTGAGCACCCAGCACCCTGAGTACTGAGCTCCGAGCACCCCGAGCACTGAGCACCCAGCGCCCCGAGCACTGAGCACCCAGCACCCTGAGTACTGAGCACCCAGCACCCTGAGCACTGAGCAACCAGCACCCTGAGCACTGAGCACCCAGCACCCTGAGCACTGAGCACCCAGCACCATGAGCACTGCGCACCCAGCACCCTGAGTACTGAGCACCCAGCACCCTGCGCACTGAGCACCGAGCACCCTGAGCACTCAGCACCCAGCACCCTGAGGACTGAGCACCCAGCACCCCGAGCACTGAGCACCCAGCACCCTGAGCACTGAGCACCCTGAGTACTGAGCACTGAGCACCCTGAGTACTGAGCACTGAGCACCCTGAGTACTGAGCACCCAGCACCCCGAGTACTGAGCACCCAGCACCCCGAGCACTGAGTACCCAGCACCCTGAGCACTGAGCACCCAGCACCCTGAGCACTGAGCACCCAGCACCCTGAGCACTGAGCACCCAACACCCTGAGCACTGAGCACCCAGCACCCTGAGTACTGAGCACTGTGCACCCAGCACCAAGAGCACTGAGCACCCAGCACCCTGAGTACTGAGCACTGAGCACCCAGCACCCCGAGCACTGAGCACCCAGCACCCTGAGAACTGAGCACCCAGCACCCTGAGCAATGATCACCCTGAGTACTGAGCACCCAGCACCTTGAGCACTGAGCACAGAGCACCCCGAGCACTGAGCACCCAGCACCCGGAGTACTGAGCACCCAGCACCCTGAGTACTAAGCACCGAGCACCCTGAGTACTGAGTACCCAGCACCCTGAGCACTGAACACACAGCACCCTGAGTTCTGAGCACCCCGAGCACTGAGCACCCAGCACCCTGAGTACTGAGCACCGAGCACCCCGAGCACTGAGCACCCAGCACCCCGAGCACTGAGCACCCAGCACCCTGAGAACTGAGCACCCAGCACCCTGAGTACTGAGCACCCCGCACCCTGAGTACTGAGCACCCAGCACCCTGAGCACTGAGCACCCAGCACCCTGAGCACTGAGCACCCAGAACCCTGAGTACTGAGCACCCAGCACCCCGAGTACTAAGCACCGAGCACCCTGAGCACTGAGCACCCAGCACCCTGAGCACTGAGCACCCAGCACCCTGAGTACTGAGCACCCAGCACCCCGAGCACTGAGCACCCAGCACCCTGAGTACTGAGCACCCAGCACCCTGAGCACTGAGCACCGAGCACCCTGAGCACTGAGCACCCAGCACCCTGAGCACTGAGCACCCAGCACCCTGAGCACTGAGCACCCAGCACCCTGAGCACTGAGCACCCAGCACCCTGAGTACTGAGCACTGAGCACCCAGCACCCCGAGCACTGAGCCCCCAGCACCCTGAGTACTGAGCACTGAGCACCCAGCACCCCAAGCACTGAGCACCCAGCACCCTGAGCACTGAGCACCCAGCACCCGAGTACTGAGCACCCAGCACCCTGAGTACTGAGCACCCAGCTCCCTGAGTACTGAGCACCCAGCACCCTGAGGACTGAGCACCGAGCACCCCGAGTACTGAGCACCCAGCAGCCTGATCACTGAGCACCCTTAGTACTGAGCACTGAGCACCCTGAGTACTGAGCACTGAGCACCCTGAGTACTGGGCACCCAGCACCCTGAGAACTGAGCACCCAGCACCCTGAGCAATGATCACCCTGAGTACTGAGCACCCAGCACCTTGAGCACTGAGCACAGAGCACCCCGAGCACCGAGCACCCAGCACCCGGAGTACTGAGCACCCAGCACCCTGAGTACTAAGCACCGAGCACCCTGAGTACTGAGTACCCAGCACCCTGAGCACTGAACACACAGCACCCTGAGTACTGAGCACCCCGAGCACTGAGCACCCAGCACCCTGAGTACTGAGCACCGAGCACACCGAGCACTGAGCACCCAGCACACCGAGCACTGAGCACCCAGCACCCTGAGAACTGAGCACCCAGCACCCTGAGTACTGAGCACCCAGCACCCTGAGTACTGAGCACCCAGCACCCTGAGCACTGAGCACCCAGCACCCTGAGCACTGAGCACCCAGAACCCTGAGTACTGAGCACCCAGCACCCCGAGTACTAAGCACCGAGCACCCTGAGCACTGAGCACCCAACACCCTGAGCACTGAGCACCCAGCACCATGAGTACTGAGCACCCAGCACCCCGAGCACTGAGCACCCAGCACCCTGAGTACTGAGCACCCAGCACCCTGAGCACTGAGCACCGAGCACCCTGAGCACTGAGCACCCAGCACCCTTAGGACTGAGCACCCAGCACCCCGAGCACTGAGCACCCAGCACCCTGAGCACTGAGCACCCTGAGTACTGAGCACTGAGCACCCTGAGTACTGAGCACTGAGCACCCTGAGTACTGAGCACCCAGAACCCTGAGTACTGAGCACCCAGCACCCCGAGCACTGAGTACCCAGCACCCTGAGCACTGAGCGCCCAGCACCCTGAGTACTGAGCACTGTGCACCCAGCACCCCGAGCACTGAGCACCCAGCACCCTGAGTACTGAGCACTGAGCACCCAGCACCCCGAGCATTGAGCACCCAGCACCCGAGTACTGATCACCCAGCACCCTGAGTACTGAGCACCCAGCACCCTGAGTACTGAGCACCCAGCACCCCGAGTACTGAGCAACCAGCACCCTGAGCACTGAGCACCCAGCACCCTGAGCACTGAGCACCCAGCACCCCGAGCACTGCGCACCCAGCACCCTGAGTACTGAGCACCCAGCACCCTGAGCACTGAGCACCGAGGACCCTGAGCACTCAGCACCCAGCACCCTGAGGACTGAGCACCCAGCACCCCGAGCACTGAGCACCCAGCACCCTGAGCAATGAGCACCCTGAGTACTGAGCACTGAGCACCCTGAGTACTGAGCACCCTGAGTACTGAGCACCCAGCACCCTGAGTACTGAGCACCCAGCACCCCGAGCACTGAGTACCCAGCACCCTGAGCACTGAGCACCCAGTACCCTGAGCACTGAGAACCCAGCACCCTGAGCACTGAGCACCCAGCACCCTGAGCACTGGGCACCCAGCACCCTGAGTACTGAGCACTGTGCACCCAGCACCAAGAGCACTGAGCACCCAGCACCCTGAGTACTGAGCACTGAGCACCCAGCACCCCGAGCACTGAGCACCCAGCACTCTGAGCACTGGGCACCCAGCACCCGAGTACTGATCACCCAGCACCCTGAGTACTGAGCACCCAGCACCCTGAGTACTGAGCACCCAGCACCCCGAGTACTGAGCACCCAGCACCCTGAGCACTGAGCACCCAGCACCCTGAGCACTCAGCACCCAGCACCCCGAGCACTGCGCACCCAGCACCCTGAGTACTGAGCACCCAGCACCCTGAGCACTGAGCACCCAGCACCCTGAGCACTCTGCACCCAGCACCCTGAGCACTGAGCACCCAGCACCCTGAGTAGTGAGCACACAACGTACTGAGCACCGAGCACCCCGAGCACTGAGCACCCAGCACCCTGAGTACTGAGCACCGAGCACCCCGAGCACTGAGCACCCAGCACACTGAGTACTGAGCTCCGAGCACCCCGAGCACTGAGTACCCAGCGCCCTGAGCACTGAGCACCCAGAACCCTGAGCACTGAGCACACAGCACCCTGAGAACTGAGCACCCAGCACCCCGAGCACTGAGCACCCAGCACCCCGAGCACTGAGCACTGAGCACCCTGAGTACTGAGCACCCAGCACCCTGAGCAATGAGCACCCAGCACCCCGAGCACAGAGCACCCAGCACCCAGAGCACTGAGCACTGAGCACCCTGAGTACTGAGCACCCAGCACCCCGAGCACTGAGCACCGAGCACCCTGAGCACTGAGCAGCCAGCACCCTGAGTACTAAGCACCCAGCACCCTGAGTACTGAGCACCCAGCACCCTGAGTACTGAGCACACAGCACCCTGAGTACTGAGCACCCAGCACCCTGAGTACTGAGCACCCAGCTTACTGAGCACCGAGCACCCTGAGTACTGAGCACACAGCGTACTGAGCACCGAGCACCCCGAGCACTGAGCACCCAGCACCCTGAGTACTGAGCACCCAGCACCCTGAGCACTGAGCACCCAGCACCCTGAGTACTGAGCACACAGCACCCTGAGTACTGAGCACCCATCAACCTGAGTACTGAGCACCCAGCGTACTGAGCCCCGAGCACCAAGCACCCTGAGTACTGAGCACCCAGCACCCGGAGCACTGAGCACCCAGCACCCTGAGCACTGAGCACCCAGCACCCTGAGCACTGAGCACCCAGCACCCTGAGCACTGAGCACCCAGCACCCTGAGCACTGAGCACCCAGTACCCTGAGTACTGAGCACTGAGCACCCAGCACCCCGAGCACTGAGCCCCAGCACCCTGAGTACTGAGCACTGAGCACCCAGCACCCCAAGCACTGAGCACCCAGCACCCTGAGCACTGAGCACCCAGCACCCTGAGCACTGAGCACCCAGCACCCTGAGCACTCAGCACCCAGCACCCTGAGCACTGAGCACCCCGAGCACTGAGCACCCAGCATACTGAGCACTGAGCACCCAGCACCCTGAGCACTCAGCACCCAGCACCCTGAGCACCCAGCACCCTGAGCACTGAGCACCCAACACCCTGAGCACTGAGCACCCAGCACCCTGAGTACTGAGCACTGTGCACCCAGCACCAAGAGCACTGAGCACCCAGCACCCTGAGTACTGAGCACTGAACACCCAGCACCCCGAGCACTGAGCACCCAGCACCCTGAGAACTGAGCACCCAGCACCCTGAGCAATGATCACCCTGAGTACTGAGCACCCAGCACCTTGAGCACTGAGCACAGAGCACCCCGAGCACTGAGCACCCAGCACCCGGAGTACTGAGCACCCAGCACCCTGAGTACTAAGCACCGAGCACCCTGAGTACTGAGTACCCAGCACCCTGAGCACTGAACACACAGCACCCTGAGTTCTGAGCACCCCGAGCACTGAGCACCCAGCACCCTGAGTACTGAGCACCGAGCACCCCGAGCACTGAGCACCCAGCACCCCGAGCACTGAGCACCCAGCACCCTGAGAACTGAGCACCCAGCACCCTGAGTACTGAGCACCCAGCACACTGAGTACTGAGCACCCAGCACCCTGAGCACTGAGCACCCAGCACCCTGAGCACTGAGCACCCAGAACCCTGAGTACTGAGCACCCAGCACCCCGAGTACTAAGCACCGAGCACCCTGAGCACTGAGCACCCAGCACCCTGAGCACTGAGCACCCAGCACCCTGAGTACTGAGCACCCAGCACCCCGAGCACGGAGCACCCAGCACCCTGAGTACTGAGTACCCAGCACCCTGAGCACTGAGCACCGAGCACCCTGAGCACTGAGCACCCAGCACCCTGAGCACTGAGCACCCAGCACCCTGAGCACTGAGCACCCAGCACCCTGAGCACTGAGCACCCAGCACCCTGAGTACTGAGCACTGAGCACCCAGCACCCCGAGCACTGAGACCCCAGCACCCTGAGTACTGAGCACTGAGCACCCAGCACCCCAAGCACTGAGCACCCAGCACCCTGAGCACTGAGCACCCAGCACCCGAGTACTGAGCACCCAGCACCCTGAGTACTGAGCACCCAGCTCCCTGAGTACTGAGCACCCAGCACCCTGAGGACTGAGCACCGAGCACCCCGAGTACTGAGCACCCAGCAGCCTGATCACTGACCACCCTTAGTACTGAGCACTGAGCACCCTGAGTACTGAGCACTGAGCACCCTGAGTACTGGGCACCCAGCACCCTGAGAACTGAGCACCCAGCACCCTGAGCAATGATCACCCTGAGTACTGAGCACCCAGCACCTTGAGCACTGAGCACAGAGCACCCCGAGCACTGAGCACCCAGCACCCGGAGTACTGAGCACCCAGCACCCTGAGTACTAAGCACCGAGCACCCTGAGTACTGAGTACCCAGCACCCTGAGCACTGAACACACAGCACCCTGAGTACTGAGCACCCCGAGCACTGAGCACCCATCACCCTGAGTACTGAGCACCGAGCACACCGAGCACTGAGCACCCAGCACCCCGAGCACTGAGCACCCAGCACCCTGAAAACTGAGCACCCAGCACCCTGAGTACTGAGCACCCAGCACCCTGAGCACTGAGCACCCAGCACCCTGAGCACTGAGCACCCAGCACCCTGAGCACTGAGCACCCAGCACCCTGAGCACTGAGCACCCAGCACCCTGAGTACTGAGCACTGTGCACCCAGCACCAAGAGCACTGAGCACCCAGCACCCTGAGTACTGAGCACTGAGCACCCAGCACACCGAGCACTGAGCACCCAGCACTCTGAGCACTGAGCACCCAGCACCCGAGTACTGATCACCCAGCACCCTGAGTACTGAGCACCCAGCACCCTGAGTACTGAGCACCCAGCACCCCGAGTACTGAGCACCCAGCACCCTGAGCACTGAGCATACAGCACCCTGAGCACTGAGCACCCAGCACCCCGAGCACTGCGCACCCAGCACCCTGAGTACTGAGCACCCAGCACCCTGAGCACTGAGCACCCAGCACCCTGAGCACTCAGCACCCAGCACCCTGAGCACTGAGCACCCAGCACCCTGAGTAGTGAGCACCCAACGTACTGAGCACCGAGCACCCCGAGCACTGAGTACCCAGCACCCTGAGTACTGAGCTCCGAGCACCCCGAGCACTGAGCACCCAGCGCCCCGAGCACTGAGCACCCAGCACCCTGAGCACTGAGCACCCAGCACCCTGAGCACTGAGCACCCAGCACACCGAGCACTGCGCACCCAGCACCCTGAGTACTGAGCACCCAGCACCCTGAGCACTGAGCATCCAGCACCCTGAGCACTGAGCACCCAGCAACCTGAGCACTGAGCACCCAGCACCCTGAGTAGTGAGCACCCAACGTACTGAGCACCGAGCACCCCGAGCACTGAGCACCCAGCACCCTGAGTACTCAGCACCCAGCACCCCGAGCACTGAGCACCCAGCACCCTGAGTACTGAGCTCCGAGCACCCCGAGCACTGAGCACCCAGCGCCCCGAGCACTGAGCACCCAGCACCCTGAGTACTGAGCACCCAGCACCCTGAGCACTGAGCAACCAGCACCCTGAGCACTGAGCACCCAGCACCCTGAGCACTGAGCACCCAGCACCATGAGCACTGCGCACCCAGCACCCTGAGTACTGAGCACCCAGCACCCTGCGCACTGAGCACCGAGCACCCTGAGCACTCAGCACCCAGCACCCCGAGCACTGAGCACCCAGCACCCTGAGCACTGAGCACCCTGAGTACTGAGCACTGAGCACCCTGAGTACTGAGCACTGAGCACCCTGAGTACTGAGCACCCAGCACCCCGAGTACTGAGCACCCAGCACCCCGAGCACTGAGTACCCAGCACCCTGAGCACTGAGCACCCAGCACCCTGAGCACTGAGCACCCAGCACCCTGAGCACTGAGCACCCAACACCCTGAGCACTGAGCACCCAGCACCCTGAGTACTGAGCACTGTGCACCCAGCACCAAGAGCACTGAGCACCCAGCACCCTGAGTACTGAGCACTGAGCACCCAGCACCCCGAGCACTGAGCACCCAGCACCCTGAGAACTGAGCACCCAGCACCCTGAGCAATGATCACCCTGAGTACTGAGCACCCAGCACCTTGAGCACTGAGCACAGAGCACCCCGAGCACTGAGCACCCAGCACCCGGAGTACTGAGCACCCAGCACCCTGAGTACTAAGCACCGAGCACCCTGAGTACTGAGTACCCAGCACCCTGAGCACTGAACACACAGCACCCTGAGTTCTGAGCACCCCGAGCACTGAGCACCCAGCACCCTGAGTACTGAGCACCGAGCACCCCGAGCACTGAGCACCCAGCACCCCGAGCACTGAGCACCCAGCACCCTGAGAACTGAGCACCCAGCACCCTGAGTACTGAGCACCCAGCACCCTGAGTACTGAGCACCCAGCACCCTGAGCACTGAGCACCCAGCACCCTGAGCACTGAGCACCCAGAACCCTGAGTACTGAGCACCCAGCACCCCGAGTACTAAGCACCGAGCACCCTGAGCACTGAGCACCCAGCACCCTGAGCACTGAGCACCCAGCACCCTGAGTACTGAGCACCCAGCACCCCGAGCACTGAGCACCCAGCACCCTGAGTACTGAGCACCCAGCACCCTGAGCACTGAGCACCGAGCACCCTGAGCACTGAGCACCCAGCACCCTGAGCACTGAGCACCCAGCACCCTGAGCACTGAGCACCCAGCACCCTGAGCACTGAGCACCCAGCACCCTGAGTACTGAGCACTGAGCACCCAGCACCCCGAGCACTGAGCCCCCAGCACCCTGAGTACTGAGCACTGAGCACCCAGCACCCCAAGCACTGAGCACCCAGCACCCTGAGCACTGAGCACCCAGCACCCGAGTACTGAGCACCCAGCACCCTGAGTACTGAGCACCCAGCTCCCTGAGTACTGAGCACCCAGCACCCTGAGGACTGAGCACCGAGCACCCCGAGTACTGAGCACCCAGCAGCCTGATCACTGAGCACCCTTAGTACTGAGCACTGAGCACCCTGAGTACTGAGCACTGAGCACCCTGAGTACTGGGCACCCAGCACCCTGAGAACTGAGCACCCAGCACCCTGAGCAATGATCACCCTGAGTACTGAGCACCCAGCACCTTGAGCACTGAGCACAGAGCACCCCGAGCACTGAGCACCCAGCACCCGGAGTACTGAGCACCCAGCACCCTGAGTACTAAGCACCGAGCACCCTGAGTACTGAGTACCCAGCACCCTGAGCACTGAACACACAGCACCCTGAGTACTGAGCACCCCGAGCACTGAGCACCCAGCACCCTGAGTACTGAGCACCGAGCACACCGAGCACTGAGCACCCAGCACCCCGAGCACTGAGCACCCAGCACCCTGAGAACTGAGCACCCAGCACCCTGAGTACTGAGCACCCAGCACCCTGAGTACTGAGCACCCAGCACCCTGAGCACTGAGCACCCAGCACCCTGAGCACTGAGCACCCAGAACCCTGAGTACTGAGCACCCAGCACCCCGAGTACTAAGCACCGAGCACCCTGAGCACTGAGCACCCAGCACCCTGAGCACTGAGCACCCAGCACCATGAGTACTGAGCACCCAGCACCCCGAGCACTGAGCACCCAGCACCCTGAGTACTGAGCACCCAGCACCCTGAGCACTGAGCACCGAGCACCCTGAGCACTGAGCACCCAGCACCCTTAGGACTGAGCACCCAGCACCCCGAGCACTGAGCACCCAGCACCCTGAGCACTGAGCACCCTGAGTACTGAGCACTGAGCACCCTGAGTACTGAGCACTGAGCACCCTGAGTACTGAGCACCCAGAACCCTGAGTACTGAGCACCCAGCACCCCGAGCACTGAGTACCCAGCACCCTGAGCACTGAGCGCCCAGCACCCTGAGTACTGAGCACTGTGCACCCAGCACCCCGAGCACTGAGCACCCAGCACCCTGAGTACTGAGCACTGAGCACCCAGCACCCCGAGCATTGAGCACCCAGCACCCGAGTACTGATCACCCAGCACCCTGAGTACTGAGCACCCAGCACCCTGAGTACTGAGCACCCAGCACCCCGAGTACTGAGCAACCAGCACCCTGAGCACTGAGCACCCAGCACCCTGAGCACTGAGCTCCCAGCACCCCGAGCACTGCGCACCCAGCACCCTGAGTACTGAGCACCCAGCACCCTGAGCACTGAGCACCGAGCACCCTGAGCACTCAGCACCCAGCACCCTGAGGACTGAGCACCCAGCACCCCGAGCACTGAGCACCCAGCACCCTGAGCAATGAGCACCCTGAGTACTGAGCACTGAGCACCCTGAGTACTGAGCACCCTGAGTACTGAGCACCCAGCACCCTGAGTACTGAGCACCCAGCACCCCGAGCACTGAGTACCCAGCACCCTGAGCACTGAGCACCCAGTACCCTGAGCACTGAGAACCCAGCACCCTGAGCACTGAGCACCCAGCACCCTGAGCACTGGGCACCCAGCACCCTGAGTACTGAGCACTGTGCACCCAGCACCAAGAGCACTGAGCACCCAGCACCCTGAGTACTGAGCACTGAGCACCCAGCACCCCGAGCACTGAGCACCCAGCACTCTGAGCACTGAGCACCCAGCACCCGAGTACTGATCACCCAGCACCCTGAGTACTGAGCACCCAGCACCCCGAGTACTGAGCACCCAGCACCCTGAGCACTGAGCACCCAGCACCCTGAGCACTCAGCACCCAGCACCCCGAGCACTGCGCACCCAGCACCCTGAGTACTGAGCACCCAGCACCCTGAGCACTGAGCACCCAGCACCCTGAGCACTCAGCACCCAGCACCCTGAGCACTGAGCACCCAGCACCCTGAGTAGTGAGCACACAACGTACTGAGCACCGAGCACCCCGAGCACTGAGCACCCAGCACCCTGAGTACTGAGCACCGAGCACCCCGAGCACTGAGCACCCAGCACACTGAGTACTGAGCTCCGAGCACCCCGAGCACTGAGTACCCAGCGCCCTGAGCACTGAGCACCCAGAACCCTGAGCACTGAGCACACAGCACCCTGAGAACTGAGCACCCAGCACCCCGAGCACTGAGCACCCAGCACCCCGAGCACTGAGCACTGAGCACCCTGAGTACTGAGCACCCAGCACCCTGAGCAATGAGCACCCAGCACCCCGAGCACAGAGCACCCAGCACCCTGAGTACTGAGCACACAGCACCCTGAGTACTGAGCACCCAACACCCTGAGTACTGAGCACCCAGCTTACTGAGCACCGAGCACCCTGAGTACTGAGCACCCAGCGTACTGAGCACCGAGCACCCCGAGCACTGAGCACCCAGCACCCTGAGTACTGAGCACCCAGCACCCTGAGCACTGAGCACCCAGCACCCTGAGTACTGAGCACACAGCACCCTGAGTACTGAGCACCCATCAACCTGAGTACTGAGCACCCAGCGTACTGAGCACCGAGCACCAAGCACCCTGAGTACTGAGCACCCAGCACCCGGAGCACTGAGCACCCAGCACCCTGAGTACTGAGCACTGAGCACCCCGAGTACTGAGCACCGAAAACCCTGAGTACTGAGCGCCCAGCACCCTGAGCACTGAGCAACCAGCACCCCGAGCACTGAGCACCCAGCACCCCGAGCACTGAGCACTGAGCACCCTGAGTACTGAGCACCCAGCACCCTGAGCAATGAGCACCCAGCACCCCGAGCACAGAGCACCCAGCACCCAGAGCACTGAGCACTGAGCACCCTGAGTACTGAGCACTGAGCACCCCGAGTACTGAGCACCGAAAACCCTGAGTACTGAGCGCCCAGCACCCTGAGCACTGAGCAACCAGCACCCTGAGCACTGAGCACCCAGCACCGTGAGCACTGAGCACCCAGCACCCTGAGTACTGAGCACCGAGCCCCCCGAAAACTGAGCACCCAGCACCCTGAGCACTGAGCACCCTTAGTACTGAGCACTGAGCACCCTGAGTACTGAGCACTGAGCACCCTGAGTACTGGGCACCCAGCACCCTGAGAACTGAGCACCCAGCACCCTGAGCAATGATCACCCTGAGTACTGAGCACCCAGCACCTTGAGCACTGAGCACCGAGCACCCCGAGCACTGAGCACCCAGCACCCGGAGTACTGAGCACCCAGCACCCTGAGCACTGAGCACCCAGTACCCTGAGCACTGAGCACCCAGCACCCTGAGCACTGAGCACCCAGCACCCTGAGCACTGAGCACCCAGCACCCTGAGCACTGAGCACCCAGCACCCTGAGTACTGAGCACCCAGCACCCCGAGCACTGAGCACCCAGCACCCTGAGTACTGAGCACCCAGCACCCTGAGCACTGAGCACCGAGCACCCTGAGCACTGAGCACCCAGCACACTGAGCACTGATCACCCAGCACCCTGAGCACTGAGCACCCAGCACCCTGAGCACTGAGCACCCAGCACCCTGAGTACTGAGCACTGAGCACCCAGCACCCCGAGCACTGAGCCCCAGCACCCTGAGTACTGAGCACTGAGCACCCAGCACCCCAAGCACTGAGCACCCAGCACCCTGAGCACTGAGCACCCAGCACCCGAGTACTGAGCACCCAGCACCCTGAGTACTGAGCACCCAGCTCCCTGAGCACTGAGCACCCAGCACCCTGAGCACTGAGCAACCAGCACCCTGAGCACTGAGCACCCAGCACCCTGAGCACTGAGCACCCAGCACCCTGAGCACTGAGCACCCAGCACCCTGAGCACTGAGCACCCAGCACCCTGAGCACTGAGCACCCAGCACCCTGAGCACTGAGCACCCAGCACCCTGAGCACTGAGCACCCAGTACCCTGGGTACTGAGCACTGAGCACCCAGCACCTCGAGCACTGAGCCCCAGCACCCTGAGTACTGAGCACTGAGCACCCAGCACCCCAAGCACTGAGCACCCAGCACCCTGAGCACTGAGCACCCAGCACCCTGAGCACTGAGCACCCAGCACCCTGAGCACTCAGCACCCAGCACCCTGAGCACTGAGCACCCAGCACCCTGAGTAGTGAGCACCCAACGTACTGAGCACCGAGCACCCCGAGCACTGAGCACCCAGCACCCTGAGTACTGAGCACCGAGCACCCCCGCACTGAGCACCCAGCACCCTGAGTACTGAGCTCCGAGCACCCCGAGCACTGAGCACCCAGCGCCCCGAGCACTGAGCACCCAGCACCCTGAGCACTGAGCACCCAGCACCCTGAGCACTGAGCACCCAGCACACCGAGCACTGCGAACCCAGCACCCTGAGTACTGAGCACCCAGCACCCTGAGCACTGAGCACCCAGCACCCTGAGCACTGAGCACCCAGCACCCTGAGCACTGAGCACCCAGCACCCTGAGTAGTGAGCACCCAACGTACTGAGCACCGAGCACCCCGAGCACTGAGCACCCAGCACCCTGAGTACTCAGCACCCAGCACCCCGAGCCCTGAGCACCCAGCACCCTGAGTACTGAGCTCCGAGCACCCCGAGCACTGAGCACCCAGCGCCCCGAGCACTGAGCACCCAGCACCCTGAGTACTGAGCACCCAGCACCCTGAGCACTGAGCAACCAGCACCCTGAGCACTGAGCACCCAGCAACCTGAGCACTGAGCACCCAGCACCCTGAGTACTGAGCTCCGAGCACCCCGAGCACTGAGCACCCAGCGCCCCGAGCACTGAGCACCCAGCACCCTGAGTACTGAGCACCCAGCACCCTGAGCACTGAGCAACCAGCACCCTGAGTACTGAGCACCCAGCACCCTGAGTACTGAGCCCCCAGCACCCCGAGCTCTGAGTACCCAGCACCCTGAGCACTGAGCACCCAGCACCCTGAGCACTGAGCACCCAGCACCCTGAGCACTGAGCACCCAGCACCCTGAGCACTGAGCACCCAGCACCCTGAGTACTGAGCACTGTGCACCCAGCACCAAGAGCACTGAGCACCCAGCACCCTGAGTACTGAGCACTGAGCACCCAGCACACCGAGCACTGAGCACCCAGCACTCTGAGCACTGAGCACCCAGCACCCGAGTACTGATCACCCAGCACCCTGAGTACTGAGCACCCAGCACCCTGAGTACTGAGCACCCAGCACTCCGAGTACTGAGCACCCAGCACCCTGAGCACTGAGCACCCAGCACCCTGAGCACTGAGCTCCCAGCACCCCGAGCACTGCGCACCCAGCACCCTGAGTACTGAGCACCCAGCACCCTGAGCACTCAGCACCCAGCACCCTGAGCACTGAGCACCCAGCAGCCTGAGTAGTGAGCACCCAACGTACTGAGCACCGAGCACCCCGAGCACTGAGCACCCAGCACCCTGAGTACTGAGCACCGAGCACCCCCAGCACTGAGCACCCAGCACACTGAGTACTGAGCTCCGAGCACCCCGAGCACTGAGCACCCAGCGACCCGAGCACTGAGCACCCAGCACCCTGAGCACTGAGCACCCAGCACCCTGAGCACTGAGCACCCAGCCCACCGAGCACTGCGCACCAAGCACCCTGAGTACTGAGCACCCAGCACCCTGAGCACTGAGCACCCAGCACCCTGAGCACTGAGCACCCAGCACCCTGAGCACTGAGCACCCAGCACCCTGAGTAGTGAGCACCCAACGTACTGAGCACCGAGCACCCCGAGCACTGAGCACCCAGCACCCTGAGTACTCAGCACCCAGCACCCCGAGCACTGAGCACCCAGCACCCTGAGTACTGAGCACCCAGCACCCTGAGCACTGAGCACCGAGCACCCTGAGCACTCAGCACCCAGCACCCTGAGGACTGAGCACCCAACACCCCGAGCACTGAGCACCCAGCAACCTGAGCACTGAGCACACTGAGTACTGAGCACTGAGAACCCTGAGTACTGAGCACTGAGCACCCTGAGTACTGAGCACCAAGCACCCCGAGTACTGAGCACCCAGCACCCCGAGATCTGAGTACCCAGCACCCTGAGCACTGAGCACCCAGCACCCTGAGCACTGAGCACCCAGCACCCTGAGCACTGAGCACCCAACACCCTGAGCACTGAGCACCCAGCACCCTGAGTACTGAGTACTGTGCACCCAGCACCATGAGCACTGAGCACACAGCACCCTGAGTACTGAGGACTGAGCACCCAGCACCCCGAGCACTGAGCACCCAGCACCCTGAGAACTGAGCAACTAGCACCCTGAGCAATGATCACCCTGAGTACTGAGCACCCAGCACCTTGAGCACTGAGCACAGAGCACCCCGAGCACTGAGCACCCAGCACCCGGAGTACTGAGCACCCAGCACCCTGAGTACTAAGCACCGAGCACCCTGAGTACTGAGTACCCAGCACCCTGAGCACTGAACACACAGCACCCTGAGTTCTGAGCACCCCGAGCACTGAGCACCCAGCACCCTGAGTACTGAGCACCGAGGACCCCGAGCACTGAGCACCCAGCACCCCGAGCACTGAGCACCCAGCACCCTGAGTACTGAGCACCCAGCACCCTGAGTACTGAGCACCCAGCACCCTGAGTACTGAGCACCCAGCACCCTGAGCACTGAGCACCCAGCACCCTGAGCAATGAGCACCCAGAACACTGAGTACTGAGCACCCAGCACCCCGAGTACTAAGCACCGAGCACCCTGAGCACTGAGCACCCAGCACCCTGAGCACTGAGCACCCAGCACCCTGAGTACTGAGCACCCAGCACCCCGAGCACTGAGCACCCAGCACCCTGAGTACTGAGCACCCAGCACCCTGAGCACTGAGCACCGAGCACCCTGAGCACTGAGAACCCAGCACCCTGAGCACTGAGCACCCAGCACCCTGAGCACTGAGCACCCAGCACCCTGAGCACTGAGCACCCAACACCCTGAGTACTGAGCACTGAGCACCCAGCACCCCGAGCACTGAGCCCCCAGCATCCTGAGTACTGAGCACTGAGCACCCAGCACCCCAAGCACTGAGCACCCAGCACCCTGAGCACTGAGCACCCAGCACCCGAATACTGAGCACCCAGCACCCTGAGTACTGAGCACCCAGCTCCCTGAGTACTGAGCACCCAGCACCCTGAGGACTGAGCACCGAGCACCCCGAGTACTGAGCACCTAGCAGCCTGATCACTGAGCACCCTTAGTACTGAGCACTGAGCACCCTGAGTACTGAGCACTGAGCACCCTGAGTACTGGGCACCCAGCACCCTGAGAACTGAGCACCCAGCACCCTGAGCAATGATCACCCTGAGTTCTGAGCACCCAGCACCTTGAGCACTGAGCACAGAGCACCCCGAGTACTGAGCACCCAGCGCCCCGAGCACTGAGCACCCAGCACCCTGAGTACTGAGCACCCAGCACCCTGAGCACTGAGCAACCAGCACCCTGAGCACTGAGCACCCAGCACCCTGAGTACTGAGCACCCAGCACCCTGAGCACTGAGCACCGAGCACCCTGAGCACTCAGCACCCAGCACCCTGAGGACTGAGCACCCAACACCCCGAGCACTGAGCACCCAGCAACCTGAGCACTGAGCACACTGAGTACTGAGCACTGAGAACCCTGAGTACTGAGCACTGAGCACCCTGAGTACTGAGCACCAAGCACCCCGAGTACTGAGCACCCAGCACCCCGAGATCTGAGTACCCAGCACCCTGAGCACTGAGCACCCAGCACCCTGAGCACTGAGCACCCAGCACCCTGAGCACTGAGCACCCAACACCCTGAGCACTGAGCACCCAGCACCCTGAGTACTGAGTACTGTGCACCCAGCACCATGAGCACTGAGCACACAGCACCCTGAGTACTGAGCACTGAGCACCCAGCACCCCGAGCACTGAGCACCCAGCACCCTGAGAACTGAGCAACTAGCACCCTGAGCAATGATCACCCTGAGTACTGAGCACCCAGCACCTTGAGCACTGAGCACAGAGCACCCCGAGCACTGAGCACCCAGCACCCGGAGTACTGAGCACCCAGCACCCTGAGTACTAAGCACCGAGCACCCTGAGTACTGAGTACCCAGCACCCTGAGCACTGAACACACAGCACCCTGAGTTCTGAGCACCCCGAGCACTGAGCACCCAGCACCCTGAGTACTGAGCACTGAGGACCCCGAGCACTGAGCACCCAGCACCCCGAGCACTGAGCACCCAGCACCCTGAGTACTGAGCACCCAGCACCCTGAGTACTGAGCACCCAGCACCCTGAGTACTGAGCACCCAGCACCCTGAGCACTGAGCACCCAGCACCCTGAGCAATGAGCACCCAGAACACTGAGTACTGAGCACCCAGCACCCCGAGTACTAAGCACCGAGCACCCTGAGCACTGAGCACCCAGCACCCTGAGCACTGAGCACCCAGCACCCTGAGTACTGAGCACCCAGCACCCCGAGCACTGAGCACCCAGCACCCTGAGTACTGAGCACCCAGCACCCTGAGCACTGAGCACCGAGCACCCTGAGCACTGAGAACCCAGCACCCTGAGCACTGAGCACCCAGCACCCTGAGCACTGAGCACCCAGCA
This sequence comes from Microtus oregoni, assembly GCF_018167655.1. Taxonomy (NCBI): domain Eukaryota; kingdom Metazoa; phylum Chordata; class Mammalia; order Rodentia; family Cricetidae; genus Microtus; species Microtus oregoni. The sequence continues at coordinate 7,675,003 of NW_024543811.1, read as the reverse complement.
CCCTGAGCACTGAGCACCCAACACCCTGAGTACTGAGCACTGAGCACCCAGCACCCCGAGCACTGAGCCCCCAGCATCCTGAGTACTGAGCACTGAGCACCCAGCACCCCAAGCACTGAGCACCCAGCACCCTGAGCACTGAGCACCCAGCACCCGAATACTGAGCACCCAGCACCCTGAGTACTGAGCACCCAGCTCCCTGAGTACTGAGCACCCAGCACCCTGAGGACTGAGCACCGAGCACCCCGAGTACTGAGCACCTAGCAGCCTGATCACTGAGCACCCTTAGTACTGAGCACTGAGCACCCTGAGTACTGAGCACTGAGCACCCTGAGTACTGGGCACCCAGCACCCTGAGAACTGAGCACCCAGCACCCTGAGCAATGATCACCCTGAGTTCTGAGCACCCAGCACCTTGAGCACTGAGCACAGAGCACCCCGAGCACTGAGCACCCAGCACCCGGAGTACTGAGCACCCAGCACCCTGAGTACTAAGCACCGAGCACCCTGAGTACTGAGTACCCAGCACCCTGAGCACTGAACACACAGCACCCTGAGTACTGAGCACCCCGAGCACTGAGCACCCAGCACCCTGAGTACTGAGCACCGAGCACACCGAGCACTGAGCACCCAGCACCCCGAGCACTGAGCACCCAGCACCCTGAGAACTGAGCACCCAGCACCCTGAGCACTGAGCACCCAGCACCCTGAGTACTGAGCACCCAGCACCCCGAGCACTGAGCACCCAGCACCCTGAGTACTGAGCACCCAGCACCCTGAGCACTGAGCACCGAGCACCCTGAGCACTGAGCACCCAGCACCCTTAGGACTGAGCACCCAGCACCTAGAGCACTGAGCACCCAGCACCCTGAGCACTGAGCACCCTGAGTACTGAGCACTGAGCACCCTGAGTACTGAGCACTGAGCACCCTGAGTACTGAGCACCCAGCACCCTGAGTACTGAGCACCCAGCACCCCGAGCACTGAGTACCCAGCACCCTGAGCACTGAGCACCCATCACCCTGAGTACTGAGCACTGTGCACCCAGCACCCCGAGCACTGAGCACCCAGCACCCTGAGTACTGAGCACTGAGCACCCAGCACCCCGAGCATTGAGCACCCAGCACCCGAGTACTGATCACCCAGCACCCTGAGTACTGAGCACCCAGCACCCTGAGTACTGAGCACCCAGAACCCCGAGTACTGAGCAACCAGCACCCTGAGCACTGAGCACCCAGCACCCTGAGCACTGAGCACCCAGCACCCCGAGCACTGCGCACCCAGCACCCTGAGTACTGAGCACCCAGCACCCTGAGCACTGAGCACCGAGCACCCTGAGCACTCAGCACCCAGCACCCTGAGGACTGAGCACCCAGCACCCCGAGCACTGAGCACCCAGCACCCTGAGCACTGAGCACCCTGAGTACTGAGCACTGAGCACCCTGAGTACTGAGCACTGAGCACCCTGAGTACTGAGCACCCAGCACCCTGAGTACTGAGCACCCAGCACCCCGAGCACTGAGTACCCAGCACCCTGAGCACTGAGCACCCAGTACCCTGAGCACTGAGAACCCAGCACCCTGAGCACTGAGCACCCAGCACCCTGAGCACTGAGCACCCAGCACCCTGAGTACTGAGCACTGTGCACCCAGCACCAAGAGCACTGAGCACCCAGCACCCTGAGTACTGAGCACTGAGCACCCAGCACCCCGAGCACTGAGCACCCAGCACTCTGAGCACTGAGCACCCAGCACCCGAGTACTGATCACCCAGCACCCTGAGCACTGAGCACCCAGCACCCTGAGCACTCAGCACCCAGCACCCTGAGCACTGAGCACCCAGCACCCTGAGTAGTGAGCACACAACGTACTGAGCACCGAGCACCCCGAGCACTGAGCACCCAGCACCCTGAGTACTGAGCACCGAGCACACCGAGCACTGAGCACCCAGCACACTGAGTACTGAGCTCCGAGCACCCCGAGCACTGAGTACCCAGCGCCCCGAGCACTGAGCACCCAGAACCCTGAGCACTGAGCACACAGCACCCTGAGAACTGAGCACCCAGCACCCCGAGCACTGAGCACCCAGCACCCCGAGCACTGAGCACTGAGCACCCTGAGTACTGAGCACCCAGCACCCTGAGCAATGAGCACCCAGCATCCCGAGCACAGAGCACCCAGCACCCAGAGCACTGAGCACTGAGCACCCTGAGTACTGAGCACCCAGCACCCCGAGCACTGAGCACCGAGCACCCTGAGCACTGAGCAGCCAGCACCCTGAGTACTAAGCACCCAGCACCCTGAGTACTGAGCACCCAGCACCCTGAGTACTGAGCATCCAGCGTACTGAGCACCGAGCACCCTGAGTACTGAGCACCCAGCGTACTGAGCACCGAGCACCCCGAGCACTGAGCACCCAGCACCCTGAGTACTGAGCACCCAGCACCCTGAGCACTGAGCACCCAGCACCCTGAGTACTGAGCACCCAGCACCCTGAGTACTGAGCACACAGCACCCTGAGTACTGAGCACCCAGCACCCTCAGTACTGAGCACCCAGCGTACTGAGCACCCAGCACCCTGAGTACTGAGCAGACAGCACCCTGAGTACTGAGCACACAGCACCCTGAGTACTGAGCACCCAGCGTACTGAGCACCGAGCACCCCGAGCACTGAGCACCCAGCACCCTGAGCACTGAGCACCCAGCACCCTGAGTACTGAGCACCGAGCACCCTGAGTACTGAGCACCCAGCACCCTGAGTACTGAGCACCCAGCAACCTGAGTACTGAGCACCCAGCGTACTGAGCACCGAGCACCCAGCACCCTGAGTACTGAGCACCCAGCACCCTGAGCACTGAGCACCCAGCACCCGAGTACTGAGCACCCAGCACCCTGAGTACTGAGCACACAGCACCCTGAGTACTGAGCACCCAGCGTACTGAGCACCGAGCACCACGAGCACTGAGCACCCAGCACCCTGAGCACTGAGCACCCAGCACCCTGAGTACTGAGCACCGAGCACCCTGAGTACTGAGCACCCAGCACCCTGAGTACTGAGCACCCAGCCACCTGAGTACTGAGCACCCAGCGTACTGAGCACCGAGCACCCAGCACCCTGAGTACTGAGCACCCAGCACCCTGAGCACTGAGCACCCAGCACCCGAGTACTGAGCACCCAGCACCCTGAGTACTGAGCACCCAGCTCCCTGAGTACTGAGCACCCAGCACCCTGAGGACTGAGCACCGAGCACCCCGAGTACTGAGCACCCAGCAGCCTGATCACTGAGCACCCTTAGTACTGAGCACTGAGCACCCTGAGTACTGAGCACTGAGCACCCTGAGTACTGGGCACCCAGCACCCTGAGAACTGAGCACCCAGCACCCTGAGCAATGATAACCCTGAGTTCTGAGCACCCAGCACCTTGAGCACTGAGCACAGAGCACCCCGAGCACTGAGCACCCAGCACCCGGAGTACTGAGCACCCAGCACCCTGAGTACTAAGCACCGAGCACCCTGAGTACTGAGTAACCAGCACCCTGAGCACTGAACACACAGCACCCTGAGTACTGAGCACCCCGAGCACTGAGCACCCAGCACCCTGAGTACTGAGCACCGAGCACACCGAGCACTGAGCACCCAGCACCCCGAGCACTGAGCACCCAGCACCCTGAGAACTGAGCACCCAGCACCCTGAGTACTGAGCACCCAGCACCCTGAGTACTGAGCACCCAGCACCCTGAGCACTGAGCACCCAGCACCCTGAGCACTGAGCACCCAGAACCCTGAGTACTGAGCACCCAGCACCCCGAGTACTAAGCACCGAGCACCCTGAGCACTGAGCACCCAGCACCCTGAGCACTGAGCACCCAGCACCCTGAGTACTGAGCACCCAGCACCCCGAGCACTGAGCACCCAGCACCCTGAGTACTGAGCACCCAGCACCCTGAGCAATGAGCACCGAGCACCCTGAGCACTGAGCACCCAGCACCCTTAGGACTGAGCACCCAGCACCCCGAGCACTGAGCACCCAGCACCCTGAGCACTGAGCACCCTGAGTACTGAGCACTGAGCACCCTGAGTACTGAGCACTGAGCACCCTGAGTACTGAGCACCCAGCACCCTGAGTACTGAGCACCCAGCACCCCGAGCACTGAGTACCCAGCACCCTGAGCACTGAGCACCCAGCACCCTGAGTACTGAGCACTGTGCACCCAGCACCCCAAGCACTGAGCACCCAGCACCCTGATTACTGAGTACTGAGCACCCAGCACCCCGAGCATTGAGCACCCAGCACCCAAGTACTGATCACCCAGCACCCTGAGTACTGAGCACCCAGCACCCTGAGTACTGAGCACCCAGCACCCCGAGTACTGAGCAACCAGCACCCTGAGCACTGAGCACCCAGCACCTTGAGCACTGAGCACCCAGCACCCCGAGCACTGCGCACCCAGCACCCTGAGTACTGAGCACCCAGCACCCTGAGCACTGAGCACCGAGCACCCTGAGCACTCAGCACCCAGCACCCTGAGGACTGAGCACCCAGCACCCCGAGCACTGAGCACCCAGCACCCTGAGCACTGAGCACCCTGAGTACTGAGCACTGAGCACCCTGAGTACTGAGCACTGAGCACCCTGAGTACTGAGCACCCAGCACCCTGAGTACTGAGCACCCAGCACCCCGAGCACTGAGTACCCAGCACCCTGAGCACTGAGCACCCAGTACCCTGAGCACTGAGAACCCAGCACCCTGAGCACTGAGCACCCAGCACCCTGAGCACTGAGCACCCAGCACCCTGAGTACTGAGCACTGTGCACCCAGCACCAAGAGCACTGAGCACCCAGCACCCTGAGTACTGAGCACTGAGCACCCAGCACCCCGAGCACTGAGCACCCAGCACTCTGAGCACTGAGCACCCAGCACCCGAGTACTGATCACCCAGCACCCTGAGTACTGAGCACCCAGCACCCTGAGCACTGAGCACTGTGCACCCAGCACCAAGAGCACTGAGCACCCAGCACCCTGAGTACTGAGCACTGAGCACCCAGCACCCCGAGCACTGAGCACCCAGCACTCTGAGCACTGAGCACCCAGCACCCGAGTACTGATCACCCAGCACCCTGAGCACTGAGCACCCAGCACCCTGAGCACTCAGCACCCAGCACCCTGAGCACTGAGCACCCAGCACCCTGAGTAGTGAGCACACAACGTACTGAGCACCGAGCACCCCGAGCACTGAGCACCCAGCACCCTGAGTACTGAGCACCGAGCACACCGAGCACTGAGCACCCAGCACACTGAGTACTGAGCTCCGAGCACCCCGAGCACTGAGTACCCAGCGCCCCGAGCACTGAGCACCCAGAACCCTGAGCACTGAGCACACAGCACCCTGAGAACTGAGCACCCAGCACCCCGAGCACTGAGCACCCAGCACCCCGAGCACTGAGCACTGAGCACCCTGAGTACTGAGCACCCAGCACCCTGAGCAATGAGCACCCAGCATCCCGAGCACAGAGCACCCAGCACCCAGAGCACTGAGCACTGAGCACCCTGAGTACTGAGCACCCAGCACCCCGAGCACTGAGCACCGAGCACCCTGAGCACTGAGCAGCCAGCACCCTGAGTACTAAGCACCCAGCACCCTGAGTACTGAGCACCCAGCACCCTGAGTACTGAGCATCCAGCGTACTGAGCACCGAGCACCCTGAGTACTGAGCACCCAGCGTACTGAGCACCGAGCACCCCGAGCACTGAGCACCCAGCACCCTGAGTACTGAGCACCCAGCACCCTGAGCACTGAGCACCCAGCACCCTGAGTACTGAGCACCCAGCACCCTGAGTACTGAGCACACAGCACCCTGAGTACTGAGCACCCAGCACCCTCAGTACTGAGCACCCAGCGTACTGAGCACCCAGCACCCTGAGTACTGAGCAGACAGCACCCTGAGTACTGAGCACACAGCACCCTGAGTACTGAGCACCCAGCGTACTGAGCACCGAGCACCCCGAGCACTGAGCACCCAGCACCCTGAGCACTGAGCACCCAGCACCCTGAATACTGAGCACCGAGCACCCTGAGTACTGAGCACCAAGCACCCTGAGTACTGAGCACCCAGCAACCTGAGTACTGAGCACCCAGCGTACTGAGCACCGAGCACCCAGCACCCTGAGTACTGAGCACCCAGCACCCTGAGCACTGAGCACCCAGCACCCGAGTACTGAGCACCCAGCACCCTGAGTACTGAGCACCCAGCACCCTGAGCACTGAGCACCCAGCACCCGAGTACTGAGCACCCAGCACCCTGAGTACTGAGCACCCAGCTCCCTGAGTACTGAGCACCCAGCACCCTGAGGACTGAGCACCGAGCACCCCGAGTACTGAGCACCCAGCAGCCTGATCACTGAGCACCCTTAGTACTGAGCACTGAGCACCCTGAGTACTGAGCACTGAGCACCCTGAGTACTGGGCACCCAGCACCCTGAGAACTGAGCACCCAGCACCCTGAGCAATGATCACCCTGAGTTCTGAGCACCCAGCACCTTGAGCACTGAGCACAGAGCACCCCGAGCACTGAGCACCCAGCACCCGGAGTACTGAGCACCCAGCACCCTGAGTACTAAGCACCGAGCACCCTGAGTACTGAGTAACCAGCACCCTGAGCACTGAACACACAGCACCCTGAGTACTGAGCACCCCGAGCACTGAGCACCCAGCACCCTGAGTACTGAGCACCGAGCACACCGAGCACTGAGCACCCAGCACCCCGAGCACTGAGCACCCAGCACCCTGAGAACTGAGCACCCAGCACCCTGAGTACTGAGCACCCAGCACCCTGAGTACTGAGCACCCAGCACCCTGAGCACTGAGCACCCAGCACCCTGAGCACTGAGCACCCAGAACCCTGAGTACTGAGCACCCAGCACCCCGAGTACTAAGCACCGAGCACCCTGAGCACTGAGCACCCAGCACCCTGAGCACTGAGCACCCAGCACCCTGAGTACTGAGCACCCAGCACCCCGAGCACTGAGCACCCAGCACCCTGAGTACTGAGCACCCAGCACCCTGAGCAATGAGCACCGAGCACCCTGAGCACTGAGCACCCAGCACCCTTAGGACTGAGCACCCAGCACCCCGAGCACTGAGCACCCAGCACCCTGAGCACTGAGCACCCTGAGTACTGAGCACTGAGCACCCTGAGTACTGAGCACTGAGCACCCTGAGTACTGAGCACCCAGCACCCTGAGTACTGAGCACCCAGCACCCCGAGCACTGAGTACCCAGCACCCTGAGCACTGAGCACCCAGCACCCTGAGTACTGAGCACTGTGCACCCAGCACCCCAAGCACTGAGCACCCAGCACCCTGATTACTGAGTACTGAGCACCCAGCACCCCGAGCATTGAGCACCCAGCACCCAAGTACTGATCACCCAGCACCCTGAGTACTGAGCACCCAGCACCCTGAGTACTGAGCACCCAGCACCCCGAGTACTGAGCAACCAGCACCCTGAGCACTGAGCACCCAGCACCTTGAGCACTGAGCACCCAGCACCCCGAGCACTGCGCACCCAGCACCCTGAGTACTGAGCACCCAGCACCCTGAGCACTGAGCACCGAGCACCCTGAGCACTCAGCACCCAGCACCCTGAGGACTGAGCACCCAGCACCCCGAGCACTGAGCACCCAGCACCCTGAGCACTGAGCACCCTGAGTACTGAGCACTGAGCACCCTGAGTACTGAGCACTGAGCACCCTGAGTACTGAGCACCCAGCACCCTGAGTACTGAGCACCCAGCACCCCGAGCACTGAGTACCCAGCACCCTGAGCACTGAGCACCCAGTACCCTGAGCACTGAGAACCCAGCACCCTGAGCACTGAGCACCCAGCACCCTGAGCACTGAGCACCCAGCACCCTGAGTACTGAGCACTGTGCACCCAGCACCAAGAGCACTGAGCACCCAGCACCCTGAGTACTGAGCACTGAGCACCCAGCACCCCGAGCACTGAGCACCCAGCACTCTGAGCACTGAGCACCCAGCACCCGAGTACTGATCACCCAGCACCCTGAGTACTGAGCACCCAGCACCCTGAGCACTGAGCACCCAGCACCCTGAGTAGTGAGCACACAACGTACTGAGCACCGAGCACCCCGAGCACTGAGCACCCAGCACCCTGAGTACTGAGCACCGAGCACCCCGAGCACTGAGCACCCAGCACCCTGAGTACTGAGCTCCGAGCACCCCGAGCACTGAGTACCCAGCGCCCCGAGCACTGAGCACCCAGAACCCTGAGCACTGAGCACACAGCACCCTGAGAACTGAGCACCCAGCACCCCGAGCACTGAGCACCCAGCACCCCGAGCACTGAGCACTGAGCACCCTGAGTACTGAGCACCCAGCACCCTGAGCAATGAGCACCCAGCACCCCGAGCACAGAGCACCCAGCACCCAGAACACTGAGCACTGAGCACCCTGAGTACTGAGCACCCAGCACCCCGAGCACTGAGCACCGATCACCCTGAGCACTGAGCAGCCAGCACCCTGAGTACTAAGCACCCAGCACCCTGAGTACTGAGCACCCAGCGTACTGAGCACCGAACACCCTGAGTACTGAGCACCCAGCGTACTGAGCACCGAGCACCCCGAGCACTGAGCACCCAGCACCCTGAGTACTGAGCACACAGCACCCTGAGTACTGAGCACCCAGCACCCTGAGTACTGTGCACCCAGCGTACTGAGCACCGAGCACCCTGAGTAATGAGCACCCAGCGTACTGAGCACCGAGCACCCCGAGCACTGAGCACCCAGCACCCTGAGTACTGAGCACCCAGCACCCTGAGCACTGAGCACCCAGCACCCTGAGTACTGAGCACCCAGCACCCTGAGTACTGAGCACACAGCACCCTGAGTACTGAGCACCCAGCACCCTCAGTACTGAGCACCCAGCGTACTGAGCACCCAGCACCCTGAGTACTGAGCACACAGCACCCTGAGTACTGAGCACACAGCACCCTGAGTACTGAGCACCCAGCGTACTGAGCACCCAGCACCCTGAGTACTGAGCACCCAGCGTACTGAGCACCGAGCACCCCGAGCACTGAGCACCCAGCACCCTGAGCACTGAGCACCCAGCACCCTGAGTACTGAGCACCGAGCACCCTGAGTACTGAGCACCTAGCACCCTGAGTACTGAGCACCCAGCACCCTGAGCACTGAGCACCCAGGACCCTGAGTACTGAGCACTGAGCACCCCGAGTACTGAGCACCGAAAACCCTGAGTACTGAGCGCCCAGCACCCTGAGCACTGAGCAACCAGCACCCTGAGCACTGAGCACCCAGCACCATGAGCACTGAGCACCCAGCACCCTGAGTACTGAGCACCGAGCCCCCCGAACACTGAGCACCCAGCACCCTGAGCACTGAGCACCCTTAGTACTGAGCACTGAGCACCCTGAGTACTGAGCACTGAGCACCCTGAGTACTGAGCACCCAGCACCCTGAGTACTGAGCACCCAGCAACCTGAGCAATGATCACCCTGAGTACTGAGCACCCAGCACCTTGAGCACTGAGCACCGAGCACCCCGAGCACTGAGCAACCAGCACCCGGAGTACTGAGCACCCAGCACCCTGAGTACTAAGCACCGAGCACCCTGAGTACTGAGCACCCAGCACCCTGAGCACTGAACACACAGCACCCTGAGTACTGAGCACCCCGAGCACTGAGCACCCAGCACCCTGAGTACTGAGCACCGAGCACCCCGAGCACTGAGCACCCAGCACCCTGAGTACTGAGCACCGAGAACCCTGAGTACTGAGCACTGAGCACCCAGCACCCGGAGTACTGAGCACCCAGCACCCTGAGTACTAAGCACCGAGCACCCTGAGTACTGAGCACCCAGCACCCTGAGCACTGAGCACCCAGCACCCTGAGCACTGAGCACCCAGCACCCTGAGTACTGAGCACTGAGCACCCAGCACCCCGAGCACTGAGCCCCCAGCACCCTGAGTATTGAGCACTGAGCACCCAGCACCCCAAGCACTGAGCACCCAGCACCCTGAGCACTGAGCACCCAGTACCCGAGTACTGAGCACCCAGCACCCTGAGTACTGAGCACCCAGCTCCCTGAGTACTGAGCACCCAGCACCCCGAGAACTGAGCACCCAGCACCCTGAGAACTGAGCACCCAGCACCCTGAGCACTGAGCACCCAGCACCCTGAGCACTGAGCACCCAGCACCCTGAGTACTGAGCACCCAGCACCCTGAGTACTAAGCAACGAGCACCCTGAGCACTGAGCACCCAGCACACTGAGCACTGAGCACCCAGCACCCTGAGTACTGAGCACCCAGCACCCCGAGCACTGAGCACCCAGCACCCTGAGCACTGAGCACCCAGCACCCTGAGGACTGAGCACCCAGCACCCCGAGCACTGAGCACCCAGCACCCTGAGCAATGAGCACCCTGAGTACTGAGCACTGAGCACCCTGAGTACTGAGCACTGAGCACCCTGAGTACTGAGCACCCAGCACCCTGAGTACTGAGCACCCAGCACCCCGAGCACTGAGTACCCATCACCCTGAGCACTGAGCACCCAGCACCCTGAGCACTGAGCACCCAGCACCCTGAGCACTGAGCACCCAGCACCCTGAGCACTGAGCACCCAGCACCCTGAGTACTGAGCACTGTGCACCCAGCACCAAGAGCACTGAGCACCCAGCACCCTGAGTACTGAGCACTGAGCACCCAGCACCCCGAGCACTGAGCACCCAGCACTCTGAGCACTGAGCACCCAGCACCCCGAGTACTGATCACCCAGCACCCTGAGTACTGAGCACCCAGGACCCTGAGTACTGAGCACCCAGCACCCCGAGTACTGAGCACCCAGCACCCTGAGCACTGAGCACCCAGCACCCTGAGCACTCAGCACCCAGCACCCCGAGCACTCCGCACCCAGAACCCTGAGTACTGAGCACCCAGCACCCTGAGCACTGAGCACCCAGCACCCTGAGCACTCAGCACCCAGCAACCTGAGCACTGAGCACCCAGCACCCTGAGTAGTGAGCACACAACGTACTGAGCACCGAGCACCCCGAGCACTGAGCACCCAGCACCCTGAGTACTGAGCACCGAGCACCCCGAGCACTGAGCACCCAGCACACTGAGTACTGAGCACCCAGCACCCTGAGTACTGAGCACCCAGCACCCTGAGTACTGAGCACACAGCACCCTGAGTACTGAGCACCCAGCACCCTGAGTACTGAGCACCCAGCGAACTGAGCACCGAGCACCCCGAGCACTGAGCACCCAGCACCCTGAGTACTCAGCACCCAGCACCCCAAGCACTGAGCACCCAGCACCCTGAGTACTGAGCTCCGAGCACCCCGAGCACTGAGCACCCAGCGCCCCGAGCACTGAGCACCCAGCACCCTGAGTACTGAGCACCCAGCACCCTGAGCACTGAGCAACCAGCACCCTGAGCACTGAGCACCCAGCACCCTGAGCACTGAGCACCCAGCACCCTGAGTACTGAGCTCCGAGCACCCCGAGCACTGAGCACCCAGCGCCCCGAGCACTGAGCACCCAGCACCCTGAGTACTGAGCACCCAGCACCCTGAGCACTGAGCAACCAGCACCCTGAGTACTGAGCACCCAGCACCCTGAGTACTGAGCACCCAGCACCCCGAGCACTGAGTAGCCAGCACCCTGAGCACTGAGCACCCAGCACCCTGAGCACTGAGCACCCAGCACCCTGAGCACTGAGCACCCAGCACCCTGAGCACTGAGCACCCAGCACCCTGAGTACTGAGCACTGTGCACCCAGCACCAAGAGCACTGAGCACCCAGCACCCTGAGTACTGAGCACTGAGCACCCAGCACACCGAGCACTGAGCACCCAGCGCTCTGAGCACTGAGCACCCAGCACCCGAGTACTGATCACCCAGCACCCTGAGTACTGAGCACCCAGCACCCTGAGTACTGAGCACCCAGCACTCCGAGTACTGAGCACCCAGCACCCTGAGCACTGAGCACCCAGCACCCTGAGCACTGAGCACCCAGCACCCCGAGCACTGCGCACCCAGCACCCTGAGTACTGAGCACCCAGCACCCTGAGCACTGAGCACCCAGCACCCTGAGCACTCAGCACCCAGCACCCTGAGCACTGAGCACCCAGCACCCTGAGTAGTGAGCACCCAACGTACTGAGCACCGAGCACCCCGAGCACTGAGCACCCAGCACCCTGAGTACTGAGCACCGAGCACCCCCAGCACTGAGCACCCAGCACACTGAGTACTGAGCTCCGAGCACCCCGAGCACTGAGCACCCAGAGCCCCGAGCACTGAGCACCCAGCACCCTGAGCACTGAGCACCCAGCACCCTGAGCACTGAGCACCCAGCACACCGAGCACTGCGCACCCAGCACCCTGAGTACTGAGCACCCAGCACCCTGAGCACTGAGCACCCAGCACCCTGAGCACTGAGCACCCAGCACCCTGAGCACTGAGCACCCAGCACCCTGAGTAGTGAGCACCCAACGTACTGAGCACCGAGCACTTCGAGCACTGAGCATCCAGCACCCTGAGTACTCAGCACCCAGCACCCCGAGCACTGAGCACCCAGCACCCTGAGTACTGAGCTCTGAGCACCCCGAGCACTGAGCACCCAGCGCCCCGAGCACTGAGCAGACAGCACCCTGAGTACTGAGCACCCAGCACCCTGAGCACTGAGCAACCAGCACCCTGAGCACTGAGCACCCAGCACCCTGAGTACTGAGCACCCAGCACCCTGAGCACTCAGCACCCAGCAACCTGAGGACTGAGCACCCAGCACCCCGAGCACTGAGCACCCAGCACCCTGAGCACTGAGCACCCTGAGTACTGAGCACTGAGCACCCTGAGTACTGAGCACTGAGCACCCTGAGGACTGAGCACCCAGCACCCTGAGCACTGAGCACCCTGCACCCTGAGCACTGAGCACCCTGAGTACTGAGCACTGAGCACCCTGAGTACTGAGCACTGAGCACCCTGAGTACTGAGCACCCAGCACCCCGAGTACTGAGCACCCAGCACCCCGAGCACTGAGTACCCAGCACCCTGAGCACTGAGCACCCAGCACCCTGAGCACTGAGCACCCAGCACCCTGAGCACTGAGCACCCAACACCCTGAGCACTGAGCACCCAGCACCCTGAGTACTGAGCACTGTGCACCCAGCACCAAGAGCACTGAGCACCCAGCACCCTGAGTACTGAGCACTGAGCACCCAGCACCCCGAGCACTGAGCACCCAGCACCCTGAGAACTGAGCACCCAGCACCCTGAGCAATGATCACCCTGAGTACTGAGCACCCAGCACCTTGAGCACTGAGCACAGAGCACCCCGAGCACTGAGCACCCAGCACCCGGAGTACTGAGCACCCAGCACCCTGAGTACTAAGCACCGAGCACCCTGAGTACTGAGTACCCAGCACCCTGAGCACTGAACACACAGCACCCTGAGTTCTGAGCACCCCGAGCACTGAGCACCCAGCACCCTGAGTACTGAGCACCGAGCACCCCGAGCACTGAGCACCCAGCACCCCGAGCACTGAGCACCCAGCACCCTGAGAACTGAGCACCCAGCACCCTGAGTACTGAGCACCCAGCACCCTGAGTACTGAGCACCCAGCACCCTGAGCACTGAGCACCCAGCACCCTGAGCACTGAGCACCCAGAACCCTGAGTACTGAGCACCCAGCACCCCGAGTACTAAGCACCGAGCACCCTGAGCACTGAGCACCCAGCACCCTGAGCACTGAGCACCCAGCACCCTGAGTACTGAGCACCCAGCACCCCGAGCACTGAGCACCCAGCACCCTGAGTACTGAGCACCCAGCACCCTGAGCACTGAGCATCGAGCACCCTGAGCACTGAGCACCCAGCACCCTGAGCACTGAGCACCCAGCACCCTGAGCACTGAGCACCCAGCACCCTGAGCACTGAGCACCCAGCACCCTGAGTACTGAGCACTGAGCACCCAGCACCCCGAGCACTGAGCCCCCAGCACCCTGAGTACTGAGCACTGAGCACCCAGCACCCCAAGCACTGAGCACCCAGCACCCTGAGCACTGAGCACCCAGCACCCGAGTACTGAGCACCCAGCACCCTGAGTACTGAGCACCCAGCTCCCTGAGTACTGAGCACACAGCACCCTGAGGACTGAGCACCGAGCACCCCGAGTACTGAGCACCCAGCAGCCTGATCACTGAGCACCCTTAGTACTGAGCACTGAGCACCCTGAGTACTGAGCACTGAGCACCCTGAGTACTGGGCACCCAGCACCCTGAGAACTGAGCACCCAGCACCCTGAGCAATGATCACCCTGAGTTCTGAGCACCCAGCACCTTGAGCACTGAGTACAGAGCACCCCGAGCACTGAGCACCCAGCACCCGGAGTACTGAGCACCCAGCACCCTGAGTACTAAGCACCGAGCACCCTGAGTACTGAGTACCCAGCACCCTGAGCACTGAACACACAGCACCCTGAGTACTGAGCACCCCGAGCACTGAGCACCCAGCACCCTGAGTACTGAGCACCGAGCATACCGAGCACTGAGCACCCAGCACCCCGAGCACTGAGCACCCAGCACCCTGAGAACTGAGCACCCAGCACCCTGAGTACTGAGCACCCAGCACCCTGAGTACTGAGCACCCAGCACCCTGAGCACTGAGCACCCAGCACCCATAGCACTGAGCACCCAGAACCCTGAGTACTGAGCACCCAGCACCCCGAGTACTAAGCACCGAGCACCCTGAGCACTGAGCACCCAGCACCCTGAGCACTGAGCACCAAGCACCCTGAGTACTGAGCACCCAGCACCCCGAGCACTGAGCACCCAGCACCCTGAGTACTGAGCACCCAGCACCCTGAGCACTGAGCACCGAGCACCCTGAGCACTGAGCACCCAGCACCCTTAGGACTGAGCACCCAGCACCCCGAGCACTGAGCACCCAGCACCCTGAGCACTGAGCACCCTGAGTACTGAGCACTGAGCACCCTGAGTACTGAGCACTGAGCACCCTGAGTACTGAGCACCCAGCACCCTGAGTACTGAGCACCCAGCACCCCGAGTACTGAGCAACCAGCACCCTGAGCACTGAGCACCCAGCACCCTGAGCACTGAGCACCCAGCACCCCGAGCACTGCGCACCCAGCACCCTGAGTACTGAGCACCCAGCACCCTGAGCACTGAGCACCGAGCACCCTGAGCACTCAGCACCCAGCACCCTGAGGACTGAGCACCCAGCACCCCGAGCACTGAGCACCCAGCACCCTGAGCACTGAGCACCCTGAGTACTGAGCACCCAGCACCCTGAGCACTGAGCACCCAGCACCCTGAGCACTCAGCACCCAGCAACCTGAGCACTGAGCACCCAGCACCCTGAGTAGTGAGCACACAACGTACTGAGCACCGAGCACCCCGAGCACTGAGCACCCAGCACCCTGAGTACTGAGCACCGAGCACCCCGAGCACTGAGCACCCAGCACACTGAGTACTGAGCTCCGAGCACCCCGAGCACTGAGTACCCAGCGCCCCGAGCACTGAGCACCCAGAAACCTGAGCACTGAGCACCCAGCACCCTGAGAACTGAGCACCCATCACCCCGAGCACTGAGCACCAAGCACCCCGAGCACTGAGCACTGAGCACCCTGAGTACTGAGCACCCAGCACCCTGAGCAATGAGCACCCAGCACCCCGAGCACAGAGCACCCAGCACCCAGAGCACTGAGCACCCTGAGTACTGAGCACCCAGCACCCCGAGCACTGAGCACCGAGCACCCTGAGCACTGAGCAGCCAGCACCCTGAGTACTAAGCACCCAGCACCCTGAGTACTGAGCACCCAGCACCCTGAGTACTGAGCACACAGCACCCTGAGTACTGAGCACCCAGCACCCTGAGTACTGAGCACCCAGCGTACTGAGCACCGAGCACCCCGAGCACTGAGCACCCAGCACCCCGAGCACTCAGCACCCAGCACCCCAAGCACTGAGCACCCAGCACCCTGAGTACTGAGCTCCGAGCACCCTGAGCACTGAGCAACCAGCACCCTGAGCACTGAGCACCCAGCACCCTGAGCACTGAGCACCCAGCACCCTGAGTACTGAGCTCCGAGCACCCCGAGCACTGAGCACCCAGCGCCCCGAGCACTGAGCACCCAGCACCCTGAGTACTGAGCACCCAGCACCCTGAGCACTGAGCAACCAGCACCCTGAGTACTGAGCACCCAGCACCCTGAGTACTGAGCACCCAGCACCCCGTGCACTGAGTACCCAGCACCCTGAGCACTGAGCACCCAGCACCCTGAGCACTGAGCACCCAGCACCCTGAGCACTGAGCACCCAGCACCCTGAGCACTGAGCACCCAGCACCCTGAGTACTGAGCACTGTGCACCCAGCACCAAGAGCACTGAGCACCCAGCACCCTGAGTACTGAGCACTGAGCACCCAGCACACCGAGCACTGAGCACCCAGCGCTCTGAGCACTGAGCACCAAGCACCCGAGTACTGATCACACAGCACCCTGAGTACTGAGCACCCAGCACCCTGAGTACTGAGCACCCAGCACCCCGAGTACTGAGCACCCAGCACCCTGAGCACTGAGCACCCAGAACCCTGAGCACTGAGCACCCAGCACCCTGAGTAGTGAGCACCCAACGTACTGAGCACCGAGCACCCCGAGCACTGAGCACCCAGCACCCTGAGTACTGAGCACCGAGCACCCCCAGCACTGAGCACCCAGCACACTGAGTACTGAGCTCCGAGCACCCCGAGCACTGAGCACCCAGCGCCCCGAGCACTGAGCACCCAGCACCCTGAGCACTGAGCAACCAGCACCCTGAGCACTGAGCACCCAGCACACCGAGCACTGAGCCCCCAGCACCCTGAGCACTGAGCACCCAGCACCCTGAGCACTGAGCACCCAGAACCCTGAGTACTGAGCACCCAGCACCCCGAGTACTAAGCACCGAGCACCCTGAGCACTGAGCACCCAGCACCCTGAGCACTGAGCACCCAGCACCCTGAGTACTGAGCACCCAGCACCCCGAGCACTGAGCACCCAGCACCCCGAGTACTGAGCACCCAGCACCCTGAGCACTGAGCACCCAGCACCCTGAGCACTGAGCACCCAGCACCCCGAGCACTGCGCACCCAGCACCCTGAGTACTGAGCACCCAGCACCCTGAGCACTGAGCACCCAGCACCCTGAGCACTCAGCACCCAGCACCCTGAGCACTGAGCACCCAGCACCCTGAGTAGTGAGCACCCAACGTACTGAGCACCGAGAACCCCGAGCACTGAGCACCCAGCACCCTGAGTACTGAGCACCGAGCACCCCCAGCACTGAGCACCCAGCACCCTGAGTACTGAGCACCCAGCACCCCGAGTACTGAGCAACCAGCACCCTGAGCACTGAGCACCCAGCACCCTGAGCACTGAGCACCAAGCACCCTGAGTACTGAGCACCCAGCACCCCGAGCACTGAGCACCCAGCACCCTGAGTACTGAGCACCCAGCACCCTGAGCACTGAGCACCGAGCACCCTGAGCACTGAGCACCCAGCACCCTTAGGACTGAGCACCCAGCACCCCGAGCACTGAGCACCCAGCACCCTGAGCACTGAGCACCCTGAGTACTGAGCACTGAGCACCCTGAGTACTGAGCACTGAGCACCCTGAGTACTGAGCACCCAGCACCCTGAGTACTGAGCACCCAGCACCCCGAGTACTGAGCAACCAGCACCCTGAGCACTGAGCACCCAGCACCCTGAGCACTGAGCACCCAGCACCCCGAGCACTGCGCACCCAGCACCCTGAGTACTGAGCACCCAGCACCCTGAGCACTGAGCACCGAGCACCCTGAGCACTCAGCACCCAGCACCCTGAGGACTGAGCACCCAGCACCCCGAGCACTGAGCACCCAGCACCCTGAGCACTGAGCACCCTGAGTACTGAGCACCCAGCACCCTGAGCACTGAGCACCCAGCACCCTGAGCACTCAGCACCCAGCAACCTGAGCACTGAGCACCCAGCACCCTGAGTAGTGAGCACACAACGTACTGAGCACCGAGCACCCCGAGCACTGAGCACCCAGCACCCTGAGTACTGAGCACCGAGCACCCCGAGCACTGAGCACCCAGCACACTGAGTACTGAGCTCCGAGCACCCCGAGCACTGAGTACCCAGCGCCCCGAGCACTGAGCACCCAGAAACCTGAGCACTGAGCACCCAGCACCCTGAGAACTGAGCACCCAGCACCCCGAGCACTGAGCACCAAGCACCCCGAGCACTGAGCACTGAGCACCCTGAGTACTGAGCACCCAGCACCCTGAGCAATGAGCACCCAGCACCCCGAGCACAGAGCACCCAGCACCCAGAGCACTGAGCACCCTGAGTACTGAGCACCCAGCACCCCGAGCACTGAGCACCGAGCACCCTGAGCACTGAGCAGCCAGCACCCTGAGTACTAAGCACCCAGCACCCTGAGTACTGAGCACCCAGCACCCTGAGTACTGAGCACACAGCACCCTGAGTACTGAGCACCCAGCACCCTGAGTACTGAGCACCCAGCGTACTGAGCACCGAGCACCCCGAGCACTGAGCACCCAGCACCCCGAGCACTCAGCACCCAGCACCCCAAGCACTGAGCACCCAGCACCCTGAGTACTGAGCTCCGAGCACCCTGAGCACTGAGCAACCAGCACCCTGAGCACTGAGCACCCAGCACCCTGAGCACTGAGCACCCAGCACCCTGAGTACTGAGCTCCGAGCACCCCGAGCACTGAGCACCCAGCGCCCCGAGCACTGAGCACCCAGCACCCTGAGTACTGAGCACCCAGCACCCTGAGCACTGAGCAACCAGCACCCTGAGTACTGAGCACCCAGCACCCTGAGTACTGAGCACCCAGCACCCCGTGCACTGAGTACCCAGCACCCTGAGCACTGAGCACCCAGCACCCTGAGCACTGAGCACCCAGCACCCTGAGCACTGAGCACCCAGCACCCTGAGCACTGAGCACCCAGCACCCTGAGTACTGAGCACTGTGCACCCAGCACCAAGAGCACTGAGCACCCAGCACCCTGAGTACTGAGCACTGAGCACCCAGCACACCGAGCACTGAGCACCCAGCGCTCTGAGCACTGAGCACCCAGCACCCGAGTACTGATCACCCAGCACCCTGAGTACTGAGCACCCAGCACCCTGAGTACTGAGCACCCAGCACCCCGAGTACTGAGCACCCAGCACCCTGAGCACTGAGCACCCAGCACCCTGAGCACTGAGCACCCAGCACCCTGAGTAGTGAGCACCCAACGTACTGAGCACCGAGCACCCCGAGCACTGAGCACCCAGCACCCTGAGTACTGAGCACCGAGCACCCCCAGCACTGAGCACCCAGCACACTGAGTACTGAGCTCCGAGCACCCCGAGCACTGAGCACCCAGCGCCCCGAGCACTGAGCACCCAGCACCCTGAGCACTGAGCAACCAGCACCCTGAGCACTGAGCACCCAGCACACCGAGCACTGAGCCCCCAGCACCCTGAGCACTGAGCACCCAGCACCCTGAGCACTGAGCACCCACCACCCTGAGTACTGAGCACCCAGCACCCCGAGTACTAAGCACCGAGCACCCTGAGCACTGAGCACCCAGCACCCTGAGCACTGAGCACCCAGCACCCTGAGTACTGAGCACCCAGCACCCCGAGCACTGAGCACCCAGCACCCCGAGTACTGAGCACCCAGCACCCTGAGCACTGAGCACCCAGCACCCTGAGCACTGAGCACCCAGCACCCCGAGCACTGTGCACCCAGCACCCTGAGTACTGAGCACCCAGCACCCTGAGCACTGAGCACCCAGCACCCTGAGCACTCAGCACCCAGCACCCTGAGCACTGAGCACCCAGCACCCTGAGTAGTGAGCACCCAACGTACTGAGCACCGAGAACCCCGAGCACTGAGCACCCAGCACCCTGAGTACTGAGCACCGAGCACCCCCAGCACTGAGCACCCAGCACCCTGAGTACTGAGCACCCAGCACCCCGAGTACTGAGCAACCAGCACCCTGAGCACTGAGCACCCAGCACCCTGAGCACTGAGCACCCAGCACCCCGAGCACTGCGCACCCAGCACCCTGAGTACTGAGCACCCAGCACCCTGAGCACTGAGCACCGAGCACCCTGAGCACTCAGCACCCAGCACCCTGAGGACTGAGCACCCAGCACCCTGAGCACTGAGCACCCTGAGTACTGAGCACCCAGCACCCTGAGCACTGAGCACCCAGCACCCTGAGCACTCAGCACCCAGCAACCTGAGCACTGAGCACCCAGCACCCTGAGTAGTGAGCACACAACGTACTGAGCACCGAGCACCCCGAGCACTGAGCACCCAGCACCCTGAGTACTGAGCACCGAGCACCCCGAGCACTGAGCACCCAGCACACTGAGTACTGAGCTCCGAGCACCCCGAGCACTGAGTACCCAGCGCCCCGAGCACTGAGCACCCAGAAACCTGAGCACTGAGCACCCAGCACCCTGAGAACTGAGCACCCAGCACCCCGAGCACTGAGCACCAAGCACCCCGAGCACTGAGCACTGAGCACCCTGAGTACTGAGCACCCAGCACCCTGAGCAATGAGCACCCAGCACCCCGAGCACAGAGCACCCAGCACCCAGAGCACTGAGCACCCTGAGTACTGAGCACCCAGCACCCCGAGCACTGAGCACCGAGCACCCTGAGCACTGAGCAGCCAGCACCCTGAGTACTAAGCACCCAGCACCCTGAGTACTGAGCACCCAGCACCCTGAGTACTGAGCACACAGCACCCTGAGTACTGAGCACCCAGCACCCTGAGTAGTGAGCACCCAACGTACTGAGCACCGAGCACCCCGAGCACTGAGCACCCAGCACCCTGAGTACTGAGCACCGAGCACCCCCAGCACTGAGCACCCAGCACACTGAGTACTGAGCTCCGAGCACCCCGAGCACTGAGCACCCAGCGCCCCGAGCACTGAGCACCCAGCACCCTGAGCACTGAGCAACCAGCACCCTGAGCACTGAGCACCCAGCACACCGAGCACTGAGCCCCCAGCACCCTGAGCACTGAGCACCCAGCACCCTGAGCACTGAGCACCCAGAACCCTGAGTACTGAGCACCCAGCACCCCGAGTACTAAGCACCGAGCACCCTGAGCACTGAGCACCCAGCACCCTGAGCACTGAGCACCCAGCACCCTGAGTACTGAGCACCCAGTACCCCGAGCACTGAGCACCCAGCACCCTGAGTACTGAGCACCCAGCACCCTGAGCACTGAGCATCGAGCACCCTGAGCACTGAGCACCCAGCACCCTGAGCACTGAGCACCCAGCACCCTGAGCACTGAGCTCCCAGCACCCTGAGCACTGAGCACCCAGCACCCTGAGTACTGAGCACTGAGCACCCAGCACCCCGAGCACTGAGCCCCCAGCACCCTGAGTACTGAGCACTGAGCACCCAGCACCCCAAGCACTGAGCACCCAGCACCCTGAGCACTGAGCACCCAGCACCCGAGTACTGCGCACCCAGCACCCTGAGTACTGAGCACCCAGCTCCCTGAGTACTGAGCACACAGCACCCTGAGGACTGAGCACCGAGCACCCCGAGTACTGAGCACCCAGCAGCCTGATCACTGAGCACCCTTAGTACTGAGCACTGAGCACCCTGAGTACTGAGCACTGAGCACCCTGAGTACTGGGCACCCAGCACCCTGAGAACTGAGCACCCAGCACCCTGAGCAATGATCACCCTGAGTTCTGAGCACCCAGCACCTTGAGCACTGAGCACAGAGCACCCCGAGCACTGAGCACCCAGCACCCGGAGTACTGAGCACCCAGCACCCTGAGTACTAAGCACCGAGCACCCTGAGTACTGAGTACCCAGCACCCTGAGCACTGAACACACAGCACCCTGAGTACTGAGCACCCCGAGCACTGAGCACCCAGCACCCTGAGTACTGAGCACCGAGCACACCGAGCACTGAGCACCCAGCACCCCAAGCACTGAGCACCCAGCACCCTGAGCACTGAGCACCCAGCACCCGAGTACTGAGCACCCAGCACCCTGAGTACTGAGCACCCAGCTCCCTGAGTACTGAGCACACAGCACCCTGAGGACTGAGCACCGAGCACCCCGAGTACTGAGCACCCAGCAGCCTGATCACTGAGCACCCTTAGTACTGAGCACTGAGCACCCTGAGTACTGAGCACTGAGCACCCTGAGTACTGGGCACCCAGCACCCTGAGAACTGAGCACCCAGCACCCTGAGCAATGATCACCCTGAGTTCTGAGCACCCAGCACCTTGAGCACTGAGCACAGAGCACCCCGAGCACTGAGCACCCAGCACCCGGAGTACTGAGCACCCAGCACCCTGAGTACTAAGCACCGAGCACCCTGAGTACTGAGTACCCAGCACCCTGAGCACTGAACACACAGCACCCTGAGTACTGAGCACCCCGAGCACTGAGCACCCAGCACCCTGAGTACTGAGCACCGAGCACACCGAGCACTGAGCACCCAGCACCCCGAGCACTGAGCACCCAGCACCCTGAGAACTGAGCACCCAGCACCCTGAGTACTGAGCACCCAGCACCCTGAGTACTGAGCACCCAGCACCCTGAGCACTGAGCACCCAGCACCCATAGCACTGAGCACCCAGAACCCTGAGTACTGAGCACCCAGCACCCCGAGTACTAAGCACCGAGCACCCTGAGCACTGAGCACCCAGCACCCTGAGAACTGAGCACCAAGCACCCTGAGTACTGAGCACCCAGCACCCCGAGCACTGAGCACCCAGCACCCTGAGTACTGAGCACCCAGCACCCTGAGCACTGAGCACCGAGCACCCTGAGCACTGAGCACCCAGCACCCTTAGGACTGAGCACCCAGCACCCCGAGCACTGAGCACCCAGCACCCTGAGCACTGAGCACCCTGAGTACTGAGCACTGAGCACCCTGAGTACTGAGCACTGAGCACCCTGAGTACTGAGCACCCAGCACCCTGAGTACTGAGCACCCAGCACCCCGAGTACTGAGCAACCAGCACCCTGAGCACTGAGCACCCAGCACCCTGAGCACTGAGCACCCAGCACCCCGAGCACTGCGCACCCAGCACCCTGAGTACTGAGCACCCAGCACCCTGAGCACTGAGCACCGAGCACCCTGAGCACTCAGCACCCAGCACCCTGAGGACTGAGCACCCAGCACCCCGAGCACTGAGCACCCAGCACCCTGAGCACTGAGCACCCTGAGTACTGAGCACCCAGCACCCTGAGCACTGAGCACCCAGCACCCTGAGCACTCAGCACCCAGCACCCTGAGTACTGAGCACCGAGCACCCCGAGCACTGAGCACCCAGCACACTGAGTACTGAGCTCCGAGCACCCCGAGCACTGAGTACCCAGCGCCCCGAGCACTGAGCACCCAGAAACCTGAGCACTGAGCACCCAGCACCCTGAGAACTGAGCACCCAGCACCCCGAGCACTGAGCACCAAGCACCCCGAGCACTGAGCACTGAGCACCCTGAGTACTGAGCACCCAGCACCCTGAGCAATGAGCACCCAGCACCCCGAGCACAGAGCACCCAGCACCCAGAGCACTGAGCACCCTGAGTACTGAGCACCCAGCACCCCGAGCACTGAGCACCGAGCACCCTGAGCACTGAGCAGCCAGCACCCTGAGTACTAAGCACCCAGCACCCTGAGTACTGAGCACCCAGCACCCTGAGTACTGAGCACACAGCACCCTGAGTACTGAGCACCCAGCACCCTGAGTAGTGAGCACCCAACGTACTGAGCACCGAGCACCCCGAGCACTGAGCACCCAGCACCCTGAGTACTGAGCACCGAGCACCCCCAGCACTGAGCACCCAGCACACTGAGTACTGAGCTCCGAGCACCCCGAGCACTGAGCACCCAGCGCCCCGAGCACTGAGCACCCAGCACCCTGAGCACTGAGCAACCAGCACCCTGAGCACTGAGCACCCAGCACACCGAGCACTGAGCCCCCAGCACCCTGAGCACTGAGCACCCAGCACCCTGAGCACTGAGCACCCAGAACCCTGAGTACTGAGCACCCAGCACCCCGAGTACTAAGCACCGAGCACCCTGAGCACTGAGCACCCAGCACCCTGAGCACTGAGCACCCAGCACCCTGAGTACTGAGCACCCAGTACCCCGAGCACTGAGCACCCAGCACCCTGAGTACTGAGCACCCAGCACCCTGAGCACTGAGCATCGAGCACCCTGAGCACTGAGCACCCAGCACCCTGAGCACTGAGCACCCAGCACCCTGAGCACTGAGCTCCCAGCACCCTGAGCACTGAGCACCCAGCACCCTGAGTACTGAGCACTGAGCACCCAGCACCCCGAGCACTGAGCCCCCAGCACCCTGAGTACTGAGCACTGAGCACCCAGCACCCCAAGCACTGAGCACCCAGCACCCTGAGCACTGAGCACCCAGCACCCGAGTACTGCGCACCCAGCACCCTGAGTACTGAGCACCCAGCTCCCTGAGTACTGAGCACACAGCACCCTGAGGACTGAGCACCGAGCACCCCGAGTACTGAGCACCCAGCAGCCTGATCACTGAGCACCCTTAGTACTGAGCACTGAGCACCCTGAGTACTGAGCACTGAGCACCCTGAGTACTGGGCACCCAGCACCCTGAGAACTGAGCACCCAGCACCCTGAGCAATGATCACCCTGAGTTCTGAGCACCCAGCACCTTGAGCACTGAGCACAGAGCACCCCGAGCACTGAGCACCCAGCACCCGGAGTACTGAGCACCCAGCACCCTGAGTACTAAGCACCGAGCACCCTGAGTACTGAGTACCCAGCACCCTGAGCACTGAACACACAGCACCCTGAGTACTGAGCACCCCGAGCACTGAGCACCCAGCACCCTGAGTACTGAGCACCGAGCACACCGAGCACTGAGCACCCAGCACCCCAAGCACTGAGCACCCAGCACCCTGAGCACTGAGCACCCAGCACCCGAGTACTGAGCACCCAGCACCCTGAGTACTGAGCACCCAGCTCCCTGAGTACTGAGCACACAGCACCCTGAGGACTGAGCACCGAGCACCCCGAGTACTGAGCACCCAGCAGCCTGATCACTGAGCACCCTTAGTACTGAGCACTGAGCACCCTGAGTACTGAGCACTGAGCACCCTGAGTACTGGGCACCCAGCACCCTGAGAACTGAGCACCCAGCACCCTGAGCAATGATCACCCTGAGTTCTGAGCACCCAGCACCTTGAGCACTGAGCACAGAGCACCCCGAGCACTGAGCACCCAGCACCCGGAGTACTGAGCACCCAGCACCCTGAGTACTAAGCACCGAGCACCCTGAGTACTGAGTACCCAGCACCCTGAGCACTGAACACACAGCACCCTGAGTACTGAGCACCCCGAGCACTGAGCACCCAGCACCCTGAGTACTGAGCACCGAGCACACCGAGCACTGAGCACCCAGCACCCCGAGCACTGAGCACCCAGCACCCTGAGAACTGAGCACCCAGCACCCTGAGTACTGAGCACCCAGCACCCTGAGTACTGAGCACCCAGCACCCTGAGCACTGAGCACCCAGCACCCATAGCACTGAGCACCCAGAACCCTGAGTACTGAGCACCCAGCACCCCGAGTACTAAGCACCGAGCACCCTGAGCACTGAGCACCCAGCACCCTGAGAACTGAGCACCAAGCACCCTGAGTACTGAGCACCCAGCACCCCGAGCACTGAGCACCCAGCACCCTGAGTACTGAGCACCCAGCACCCTGAGCACTGAGCACCGAGCACCCTGAGCACTGAGCACCCAGCACCCTTAGGACTGAGCACCCAGCACCCCGAGCACTGAGCACCCAGCACCCTGAGCACTGAGCACCCTGAGTACTGAGCACTGAGCACCCTGAGTACTGAGCACTGAGCACCCTGAGTACTGAGCACCCAGCACCCTGAGTACTGAGCACCCAGCACCCCGAGTACTGAGCAACCAGCACCCTGAGCACTGAGCACCCAGCACCCTGAGCACTGAGCACCCAGCACCCCGAGCACTGCGCACCCAGCACCCTGAGTACTGAGCACCCAGCACCCTGAGCACTGAGCACCGAGCACCCTGAGCACTCAGCACCCAGCACCCTGAGGACTGAGCACCCAGCACCCCGAGCACTGAGCACCCAGCACCCTGAGCACTGAGCACCCTGAGTACTGAGCACCCAGCACCCTGAGCACTGAGCACCCAGCACCCTGAGCACTCAGCACCCAGCAACCTGAGCACTGAGCACCCAGCACCCTGAGTAGTGAGCACACAAGGTACTGAGCACCGAGCACCCCGAGCACTGAGCACCCAGCACCCTGAGTACTGAGCACCGAGCACCCCGAGCACTGAGCACCCAGCACACTGAGTACTGAGCTCCGAGCACCCCGAGCACTGAGTACCCAGCGCCCCGAGCACTGAGCACCCAGAAACCTGAGCACTGAGCACCCAGCACCCTGAGAACTGAGCACCCAGCACCCCGAGCACTGAGCACCAAGCACCCCGAGCACTGAGCACTGAGCACCCTGAGTACTGAGCACCCAGCACCCTGAGCAATGAGCACCCAGCACCCCGAGCACAGAGCACCCAGCACCCAGAGCACTGAGCACCCTGAGTACTGAGCACCCAGCACCCTGAGCACTGAGCAGCCAGCACCCTGAGTACTAAGCACCCAGCACCCTGAGTACTGAGCACCCAGCACCCTGAGTACTGAGCACACAGCACCCTGAGTACTGAGCACCCAGCACTCTGAGTACTGAGCACCCAGCGTACTGAGCACCGAGCACCCCGAGCACTGAGCACCCAGCACCCTGAGTACTCAGCACCCAGCACCCCAAGCACTGAGCACCCAGCACCCTGAGTACTGAGCTCCGAGCACCCCGAGCACTGAGCACCCAGCGCCCCGAGCACTGAGCACCCAGCACCCTGAGTACTGAGCACCCAGCACCCTGAGCACTGAGCAACCAGCAACCTGAGCACTGAGCACCCAGCACCCTGAGCACTGAGCACCCAGCACCCTGAGTACTGAGCTCCGAGCACCCCGAGCACTGAGCACCCAGCGCCCCGAGCACTGAGCACCCAGCACCCTGAGTACTGAGCACCCAGCACCCTGAGCACTGAGCAACCAGCACCCTGAGTACTGAGCACCCAGCACCCTGAGTACTGAGCACCCAGCACCCCGTGCACTGAGTACCCAGCACCCTGAGCACTGAGCACCCAGCACCCTGAGCACTGAGCACCCAGCACCCTGAGCACTGAGCACCCAGCACCCTGAGCACTGAGCACCCAGCACCCTGAGTACTGAGCACTGTGCACCCAGCACCAAGAGCACTGAGCACCCAGCACCCTGAGTACTGAGCACTGAGCACCGAGCACACCGAGCACTGAGCACCCAGCGCTCTGAGCACTGAGCACCCAGCACCCGAGTACTGATCACCAAGCACCCTGAGTACTGAGCACCCAGCACCCTGAGTACTGAGCACCCAGCACCCCGAGTACTGAGCACCCAGCACCCTGAGCACTGAGCACCCAGCACCCTGAGCACTGAGCACCCAGCACCCCGAGCACTGCGCACCCAGCACCCTGAGTACTGAGCACCCAGCACCCTGAGCACTGAGCACCCAGCACCCTGAGCACTCAGCACCCAGCACCCTGAGCACTGAGCACCCAGCACCCTGAGTAGTGAGCACCCAACGTACTGAGCACCGAGCACCCCGAGCACTGAGCACCCAGCACCCTGAGTACTGAGAACCGAGCACCCCCAGCACTGAGCACCCAGCACACTGAGTACTGAGCTCCGAGCACCCCGAGCACTGAGCACCCAGCGCCCCGAGCACTGAGCACCCAGCACCCTGAGCACTGAGCACCCAGCACCCTGAGCACTGAGCACCCAGCACACCGAGCACTGCGCACCCAGCACCCTGAGTACTGAGCACCCAGCACCCTGAGCACTGAGCACCCAGCACCCTGAGCACTGAGCACCCAGCACCCTGAGCACTGAGCACCCAGCACCCTGAGTAGTGAGCACCCAACGTACTGAGCACCGAGCACTTCGAGCACTGAGCACCCAGCACCCTGAGTACTCAGCACCCAGCACCCCGAGCACTGAGCACCCAGCACCCTGAGTACTGAGCTCTGAGCACCCCGAGCACTGAGCACCCAGCGCCCCGAGCACTGAGCACCCAGCACCCTGAGTACTGAGCACCCAGCACCCTGAGCACTGAGCAACCAGCACCCTGAGCACTGAGCACCCAGCACCCTGAGTACTGAGCACCCAGCACCCTGAGCACTCAGCACCCAGCACCCTGAGGACTGAGCACCCAGCACCCCGAGCACTGAGCACCCAGCACCCTGAGCACTGAGCACCCTGAGTACTGAGCACTGAGCACCCTGAGTACTGAGCACTGAGCACCCTGAGGACTGAGCACCCAGCACCCCGAGCACTGAGCACCCAGCACCCTGAGCACTGAGCACCCTGAGTACTGAGCACTGAGCACCCTGAGTACTGAGCACTGAGCACCCTGAGTACTGAGCACCCAGCACCCCGAGTACTGAGCACCCAGCACCCCGAGCACTGAGTACCCAGCACCCTGAGCACTGAGCACCCAGCACCCTGAGCACTGAGCACCCAGCACCCTGAGCACTGAGCACCCAACACCCTGAGCACTGAGCACCCAGCACCCTGAGTACTGAGCACTGTGCACCCAGCACCAAGAGCACTGAGCACCCAGCACCCTGAGTACTGAGCACTGAGCACCCAGCACCCCGAGCACTGAGCACCCAGCACCCTGAGAACTGAGCACCCAGCACCCTGAGCAATGATCACCCTGAGTACTGAGCACCCAGCACCTTGAGCACTGAGCACAGAGCACCCCGAGCACTGAGCACCCAGCACCCGGAGTACTGAGCACCCAGCACCCTGAGTACTAAGCACCGAGCACCCTGAGTACTGAGTACCCAGCACCCTGAGCACTGAACACACAGCACCCTGAGTTCTGAGCACCCCGAGCACTGAGCACCCAGCACCCTGAGTACTGAGCACCGAGCACCCCGAGCACTGAGCACCCAGCACCCCGAGCACTGAGCACAAAGCACCCTGAGAACTGAGCACCCAGCACCCTGAGTACTGAGCACCCAGCACCCTGAGTACTGAGCACCCAGCACCCTGAGCACTGAGCACCCAGCACCCTGAGCACTGAGCACCCAGAACCCTGAGTACTGAGCACCCAGCACCCCGAGTACTAAGCACCGAGCACCCTGAGCACTGAGCACCCAGCACCCTGAGCACTGAGCACCCAGCACCCTGAGTACTGAGCACCCAGCACCCCGAGCACTGAGCACCCAGCACCCTGAGTACTGAGCACCCAGCACCCTGAGCACTGAGCACCGAGCACACTGAGCACTGAGCACCCAGCACCCTGAGCACTGAGCACCCAGCACCCTGAGCACTGAGCACCCAGCACCCTGAGCACTGAGCACCCAGCACCCTGAGTACTGAGCACTGAGCACCCAGCACCCCGAGCACTGAGCCCCCAGCACCCTGAGTACTGAGCACTGAGCACCCAGCACCCCAAGCACTGAGCACCCAGCACCCTGAGCACTGAGCACCCAGCACCCGAGTACTGAGCACCCAGCACCCTGAGTACTGAGCACCCAGCTCCCTGAGTACTGAGCACCCAGCACCCTGAGGACTGAGCACCGAGCACCCCGAGTACTGAGCACCCAGCAGCCTGATCACTGAGCACCCTTAGTACTGAGCACTGAGCACCCTGAGTACTGAGCACTGAGCACCCTGAGTACTGGGCACCCAGCACCCTGAGAACTGAGCACCCAGCACCCTGAGCAATGATCACCCTGAGTACTGAGCACTGAGCACCCTGAGTACTGAGCACCCAGCACCCCGAGCACTGAGCACCCAGCACCCTGAGTACTGAGCACCCAGCACCCTGAGTACTGAGCACCCAGCACCCTGAGCACTGAGCACCCAGCACCCATAGCACTGAGCACCCAGAACCCTGAGTACTGAGCACCCAGCACCCCGAGTACTAAGCACCGAGCACCCTGAGCACTGAGCACCCAGCACCCTGAGCACTGAGCACCAAGCACCCTGAGTACTGAGCACCCAGCACCCCGAGCACTGAGCACCCAGCACCCTGAGTACTGAGCACCCAGCACCCTGAGCACTGAGCACCCAGCACCCTGAGCACTGAGCACCCAGCACCCTTAGGACTGAGCACCCAGCACCCCGAGCACTGAGCACCCAGCACCCTGAGCACTGAGCACCCTGAGTACTGAGCACTGAGCACCCTGAGTACTGAGCACTGAGCACCCTGAGTACTGAGCACCCAGCACCCTGAGTACTGAGCACCCAGCACCCCGAGTACTGAGCAACCAGCACCCTGAGCACTGAGCACCCAGCACCCTGAGCACTGAGCACCCAGCACCCCGAGCACTGCGCACCCAGCACCCTGAGTACTGAGCACCCAGCACCCTGAGCACTGAGCACCGAGCACCCTGAGCACTCAGCACCCAGCACCCTGAGGACTGAGCACCCAGCACCCCGAGCACTGAGCACCCAGCACCCTGAGCACTGAGCACCCTGAGTACTGAGCACTGAGCAGCCTGAGTACTGAGCACTGAGCACACTGAGTACTGAGCATCCAGCACCCTGAGTACTGAGCACCCAGCACCCCGAGCACTGAGTACCCAGCACCCTGAGCACTGAGCACCCAGTACCCTGAGCACTGAGAACCCAGCACCCTGAGCACTGAGCACCCAGCACCCTGAGCACTGAGCACCCAGCACCCTGAGTACTGAGCACTGTGCACCCAGCACCAAGAGCAATGAGCACCCAGCACCCTGAGTACTGAGCACTGAGCACCCAGCACCCCGAGCACTGAGCCCCCAGCACTCTGAGCACTGAGCACTCAGCACCCGAGTACTGATCACCCAGCACCCTGAGTACTGAGCACCCAGCACCCTGAGTACTGAGCACCCAGCACCCCGAGTACTGAGCACCCAGCACCCTGAGCACTGAGCACCCAGCACCCTGAGCACTCAGCACCCTGCACCCCGAGCACTGCGCACCCAGCACCCTGAGTACTGAGCACCCAGCACCCTGAGCACTGAGCACCCAGCACCCTGAGCACTCAGCACCCAGCACCCTGAGCACTGAGCACCCAGCACCCTGAGTAGTGAGCACACAACGTACTGAGCACCGAGCACCCCGAGCACTGAGCACCCAGCACCCTGAGTACTGAGCACCGAGCACCCCGAGCACTGAGCACCCAGCACACTGAGTACTGAGCTCCGAGCACCCCGAGCACTGAGTACCCAGCGCCCCGAGCACTGAGCACCCAGAACCCTGAGCACTGAGCACACAGCACCCTGAGAACTGAGCACCCAGCACCCCGAGCACTGAGCACCCAGCACCCCGAGCACTGAGCACTGAGCACCCTGAGTACTGAGCACCCAGCACCCTGAGCAATGAGCCCCCAGCACCCCGAGCACAGAGCACCCAGCACCCAGAGCACTGAGCACTGAGCACCCTGAGTACTGAGCACCCAGCACCCCGAGCACTGAGTACCCATCACCCTGAGCACTGAGCACCCAGCACCCTGAGCACTGAGCACCCAGCACCCTGAGCACTGAGCACCCAGCACCCTGAGCACTGAGCACCCAGCACCCTGAGTACTGAGCACTGTGCACCCAGCACCAAGAGCACTGAGCACCCAGCACCCTGAGTACTGAGCACTGAGCACCCAGCACCCCGAGCACTGAGCACCCAGCACTCTGAGCACTGAGCACCCAGCACCCCGAGTACTGATCACCCAGCACCCTGAGTACTGAGCACCCAGGACCCTGAGTACTGAGCACCCAGCACCCCGAGTACTGAGCACCCAGCACCCTGAGCACTGAGCACCCAGCACCCTGAGCACTGAACACACAGCACCCTGAGTACTGAGCACCCCGAGCACTGAGCACCCAGCACCCTGAGTACTGAGCACCGAGCACCCCGAGCACTGAGCACCCAGCACCCTGAGTACTGAGCACCCAGCACCCTGAGTACTGAGCACCCAGCACCTTGAGCACTGAGCACCGAGCACCCCGAGCACTGAGCAACCAGCACCCGGAGTACTGAGCACCCAGCACCCTGAGTACTAAGCACCGAGCACCCTGAGTACTGAGCACCCAGCACCCTGAGCACTGAACACACAGCACCCTGAGTACTGAGCACCCCGAGCACTGAGCACCCAGCACCCTGAGTACTGAGCACCGAGCACCCCGAGCACTGAGCACCCAGCACCCTGAGTACTGAGCACCCAGAACCCTGAGTACTGAGCACTGAGCACCCAGCACCCGGAGTACTGAGCACCCAGCACCCTGAGTACTAAGCACCGAGCACCCTGAGTACTGAGCACCCAGCACCCTGAGCACTGAGCACCCAGCACCCTGAGCACTGAGCACCCAGCACCCTGAGTACTGAGCACTGAGCACCCAGGACCCCGAGCACTGAGCCCCCAGCACCCTGAGTACTGAGCACTGAGCACCCAGCACCCCAAGCACTGAGCACCCAGCACCCTGAGCACTGAGCACCCAGCACCCTGAGTACTGAGCACCCAGCTCCCTGAGTACTGAGCACCCAGCACCCCGAGAACTGAGCACCCAGCACCCTGAGTACTGAGCACCCAGCACCCTGAGCACTGAGCACCCAGCACCCTGAGCACTGAGCACCCAGCACCCTGAGTACTGAGCACCCAGCACCCTGAGTACTAAGCAACGAGCACCCTGAGCACTGAGCACCCAGCACACTGAGCACTGAGCACCCAGCACCCTGAGTACTGAGCACCCAGCACCCCGAGCACTGAGCACCCTGAGTACTGAGCACTGAGCACCCTGAGTACTGAGCACTGAGCACCCTGAGTACTGAGCACCCAGCACCCTGAGTACTGAGCACCCAGCACCCCGAGCACTGAGTACCCATCACCCTGAGCACTGAGCACCCAGCACCCTGAGCACTGAGCACCCAGCACCCTGAGCACTGAGCACCCAGCACCCTGAGCACTGAGCACCCAGCACCCTGAGTACTGAGCACTGTGCACCCAGCACCAAGAGCACTGAGCACCCAGCACCCTGAGTACTGAGCACTGAGCACCCAGCACCCCGAGCACTGAGCACCCAGCACTCTGAGCACTGAGCACCCAGCACCCCGAGTACTGATCACCCAGCACCCTGAGTACTGAGCACCCAGGACCCTGAGTACTGAGCACCCAGCACCCCGAGTACTGAGCACCCAGCACCCTGAGCACTGAGCACCCAGCACCCTGAGCACTCAGCACCCAGCACCCCGAGCACTGCGCACCCAGCACCCTGAGTACTGAGCACCCAGCACCCTGAGCACTGAGCACCCAGCACCCTGTGCACTCAGCACCCAGCAACCTGAGCACTGAGCACCCAGCACCCTGAGTAGTGAGCACACAACGTACTGAGCACCGAGCACCCCGAGCACTGAGCACCCAGCACCCTGAGTACTGAGCACCGAGCACCCCGAGCACTGAGCACCCAGCACACTGAGTACTGAGCTCCGAGCACCCCGAGCACTGAGTACCCAGCGCCCCGAGCACTGAGCACCCAGAAACCTGAGCACTGAGCACCCAGCACCCTGAGAACTGAGCACCCAGCACCCCGAGCACTGAGCACCAAGCACCCCGAGCACTGAGCACTGAGCACCCTGAGTACTGAGCACCCAGCACCCTGAGCAATGAGCACCCAGCACCCCGAGCACAGAGCACCCAGCACCCAGAGCACTGAGCACTGAGCACCCTGAGTACTGAGCACCCAGCGTACTGAGCACCGAGCACCCCGAGCACTGAGCACCCAGCACCCTGAGTACTCAGCACCCAGCACCCCAAGCACTGAGCACCCAGCACCCTGAGTACTGAGCTCCGAGCACCCCGAGCACTGAGCACCCAGCGCCCCGAGCACTGAGCACCCAGCACCCTGAGTACTGAGCACCCAGCACCCTGAGCACTGAGCAACCAGCACCCTGAGCACTGAGCACGCAGCACCCTGAGAACTGAGCACACAGCACCCTGAGAACTGAGCACCCAGCACCCTGAGCAATGATCACCCTGAGTACTGAGCACCCAGCACCTTGAGCACTGAGCACAGAGCACCCCGAGCACTGAGCACCCAGCACCCGGAGTACTGAGCACCCAGCACCCTGAGTACTAAGCACCGAGCACCCTGAGTACTGAGTACCCAGCACCCTGAGCACTGAACACACAGCACCCTGAGTTCTGAGCACCCCGAGCACTGAGCACCCAGCACCCTGAGTACTGAGCACCGAGCACCCCGAGCACTGAGCACCCAGCACCCCGAGCACTGAGCACCCAGCACCCTGAGAACTGAGCACCCAGCACCATGAGTACTGAGCACCCAGCACCTTGAGCACTGAGCACCGAGCACCCCGAGCACTGAGCAACCAGCACCCGGAGTACTGAGCACCCAGCACCCTGAGTACTAAGCACCGAGCACCCTGAGTACTGAGCACCCAGCACCCTGAGCACTGAACACACAGCACCCTGAGTACTGAGCACCCCGAGCACTGAGCACCCAGCACCCTGAGTACTGAGCACCGAGCACCCCGAGCACTGAGCACCCAGCACCCTGAGTACTGAGCACCCAGAACCCTGAGTACTGAGCACTGAGCACCCAGCACCCGGAGTACTGAGCACCCAGCACCCTGAGTACTAAGCACCGAGCACCCTGAGTACTGAGCACCCAGCACCCTGAGCACTGAGCACCCAGCACCCTGAGCACTGAGCACCCAGCACCCTGAGTACTGAGCACTGAGCACCCAGCACCCCGAGCACTGAGCCCCCAGCACCCTGAGTACTGAGCACTGAGCACCCAGCACCCCAAGCACTGAGCACCCAGCACCCTGAGCACTGAGCACCCAGCACCCTGAGTACTGAGCACCCAGCTCCCTGAGTACTGAGCACCCAGCACCCCGAGAACTGAGCACCCAGCACCCTGAGTACTGAGCACCCAGCACCCTGAGCACTGAGCACCCAGCACCCTGAGCACTGAGCACCCAGCACCCTGAGTACTGAGCACCCAGCACCCTGAGTACTAAGCAACGAGCACCCTGAGCACTGAGCACCCAGCACACTGAGCACTGAGCACCCAGCACCCTGAGTACTGAGCACCCAGCACCCCGAGCACTGAGCACCCAGCACCCTGAGCACTGAGCACCCAGCACCCTGAGGACTGAGCACCCAGCACCCCGAGCACTGAGCACCCAGCACCCTGAGCACTGAGCACCCTGAGTACTGAGCACTGAGCACCCTGAGTACTGAGCACTGAGCACCCTGAGTACTGAGCACCCAGCACCCTGAGTACTGAGCACCCAGCACCCCGAGCACTGAGTACCCATCACCCTGAGCACTGAGCACCCAGCACCCTGAGCACTGAGCACCCAGCACCCTGAGCACTGAGCACCCAGCACCCTGAGCACTGAGCACCCAGCACCCTGAGTACTGAGCACTGTGCACCCAGCACCAAGAGCACTGAGCACCCAGCACCCTGAGTACTGAGCACTGAGCACCCAGCACCCCGAGAACTGAGCACCCAGCACTCTGAGCACTGAGCACCCAGCACCCCGAGTACTGATCACCCAGCACCCTGAGTACTGAGCACCCAGGACCCTGAGTACTGAGCACCCAGCACCCCGAGTACTGAGCACCCAGCACCCTGAGCACTGAGCACCCAGCACCCTGAGCACTCAGCACCCAGCACCCCGAGCACTGCGCACCCAGCACCCTGAGTACTGAGCACCCAGCACCCTGAGCACTGAGCACCCAGCACCCTGAGCACTCAGCACCCAGCAACCTGAGCACTGAGCACCCAGCACCCTGAGTAGTGAGCACACAACGTACTGAGCACCGAGCACCCCGAGCACTGAGCACCCAGCACCCTGAGTACTGAGCACCGAGCACCCCGAGCACTGAGCACCCAGCACACTGAGTACTGAGCTCCGAGCACCCCGAGCACTGAGTACCCAGCGCCCCGAGCACTGAGCACCCAGAAACCTGAGCACTGAGCACCCAGCACCCTGAGAACTGAGCACCCAGCACCCCGAGCACTGAGCACCAAGCACCCCGAGCACTGAGCACTGAGCACCCTGAGTACTGAGCACCCAGCACCCTGAGCAATGAGCACCCAGCACCCCGAGCACAGAGCACCCAGCACCCAGAGCACTGAGCACTGAGCACCCTGAGTACTGAGCACCCAGCACCCCGAGCACTGAGCACCGAGCACCCCGAGCACTGAGCAGCCAGCACCCTGAGTACTAAGCACCCAGCACCCTGAGTACTGAGCACCCAGCACCCTGAGTACTGAGCACACAGCACCCTGAGTACTGAGCACCCAGCACCCTGAGTACTGAGCACCCAGCGTACTGAGCACCGAGCACCCCGAGCACTGAGCACCCAGCAACCTGAGTACTCAGCACCCAGCACCCCAAGCACTGAGCACCCAGCACCCTGAGTACTGAGCTCCGAGCACCCCGAGCACTGAGCACCCAGCGCCCCGAGCACTGAGCACCCAGCACCCTGAGTACTGAGCACCCAGCACCCTGAGCACTGAGCAACCAGCACCCTGAGCACTGAGCACCCAGCACCCTGAGCACTGAGCACCCAGCACCCTGAGTACTGAGCTCCGAGCACCCCGAGCACTGAGCACCCAGCGCCCCGAGCACTGAGCACCCAGCACCCTGAGTACTGAGCACCCAGCACCCTGAGCACTGAGCAACCAGCACCCTGAGTACTGAGCACCCAGCACCCTGAGTACTGAGCACCCAGCACCCCGAGCACTGAGTACCCAGCACCCTGAGCACTGAGCACCCAGCACCCTGAGCACTGAGCACCCAGCACCCTGAGCACTGAGCACCCAGCACCCTGAGCACTGAGCACCCAGCACCCTGAGTACTGAGCACTGTGCACCCAGCACCAAGAGCACTGAGCACCCAGCACCCTGAGTACTGAGCACTGAGCACCCAGCACACCGAGCACTGAGCACCCAGCGCTCTGAGCACTGAGCACCCAGCACCCGAGTACTGATCACCCAGCAC
Source organism: Microtus oregoni (assembly GCF_018167655.1). Lineage (NCBI taxonomy): Eukaryota > Metazoa > Chordata > Mammalia > Rodentia > Cricetidae > Microtus > Microtus oregoni. The sequence goes on along the minus strand of NW_024543811.1, from coordinate 7,637,770 downwards.
CCTGAGTACTGAGCACCCAGCACCCTGAGTACTGAGCAACCAGCACCCCGAGTACTGAGCACCCAGCACCCTGAGCACTGAGCACCCAGCACCCTGAGCACTGAGCACCCAGCACCCCGAGCACTGCGCACCCAGCACCCTGAGTACTGAGCACCCAGCACTCTGAGCACTGAGCACCCAGCACCCTGAGCACTCAGCACCCAGCACCCTGAGCACTGAGCACCCAGCACCCTGAGTAGTGAGCACCCAACGTACTGAGCACCGAGCACCCCGAACACTGAGCACCCAGCACCCTGAGTACTGAGCACCGAGCACCCCCAGCACTGAGCACCCAGCACACTGAGTACTGAGCTCCGAGCACCCCGAGCACTGAGCACCCAGCGCCCCGAGCACTGAGCACCCAGCACCCTGAGCACTGAGCACCCAGCACCCTGAGCACTGAGCACCCAGCACACCGAGCACTGCGCACCCAGCACCCTGAGTACTGAGCACCTAGCACCCTGAGCACTGAGCACCCAGCACCCTGAGCACTGAGCACCCAGCACCCTGAGGACTGAGCACCCAGCACCCCGAGCACTGAGCACCCAGCACCCTGAGCACTGAGCACACTGAGTACTGAGCACTGAGCACCCTGAGTACTGAGCACTGAGCACCCTGAGGACTGAGCACCCAGCACCCCGAGCACTGAGCACCCAGCACCCTGAGCACTGAGCACCCTGAGTACTGAGCACTGAGCACCCTGAGTACTGAGTACCCAGCACCCCGAGTACTGAGCACCCAGCAACCCGAGCACTGAGTACCCAGCACCCTGAGCACTGAGCACCCAGCACCCTGAGCACTGAGCACCCAGCACCCTGAGCACTGAGCACCCAACACTCTGAGCACTGAGCACCCAGCACCCTGAGTACTGAGCACTGTGCACCCAGCACCAAGAGCACTGAGCACCCAGCACCCTGAGTACTGAGCACTGAGCACCCACCACCCCGAGCACTGAGCACACAGCACCCTGAGAACTGAGCACCCAGCACCCTGAGCAATGATCACCCTGAGTACTGAGCACCCAGCACCTTGAGCACTGAGCACAGAGCACCCCGAGCACTGAGCACCCAGCACCCGGAGTACTGAGCACCCAGCACCCTGAGTACTTAGCACCGAGCACCCTGAGTACTGAGTACCCAGCACCCTGAGCACTGAACACACAGCACCCTGAGTTCTGAGCACCCCGAGCACTGAGCACCCAGCACCCTGAGTACTGAGCACCGAGCACACCGAGCACTGAGCACCCAGCACCCCGAGCACTGAGCACCCAGCACCCTGAGAACTGAGCACCCAGCACCCTGAGTACTGAGCACCCAGCACCCTGAGTACTGAGCACCCAGCACCCTGAGCACTGAGCACCCAGCACCCTGAGCACTGAGCACCCAGAACCCTGAGTACTGAGCACCCAGCACCCCGAGTACTAAGCACCGAGCACCCTGAGCACTGAGCACCCAGCACCCTGAGCACTGAGCACCCAGCACCCTGAGTACTGAGCACCCAGCACCCCGAGCACTGAGCACCCAGCACCCTGAGTACTGAGCACCCAGCACCCTGAGCACTGAGCACCGAGCACCCTGAGCACTGAGCACCCAGCACCCTGAGCACTGAGCACCCAGCACCCTGAGCACTGAGCACCCAGTACCCTGAGCACTGAGCACCCAGCACCCTGAGTACTGAGCACTGAGCACCCAGCACCCCGAGCACTGATCCCCCAGCACCCTGAGTACTGAGCACTGAGCACCCAGCACCCCAAGCACTGAGCACCCAGCACCCTGAGCACTGAGCACCCAGCACCCGAGTACTGAGCACCCAGCACCCTGAGTACTGAGCACCCAGCTCCCTGAGTACTGAGCACCCAGCACCCTGAGGACTGAGCACCGAGCACCCCGAGTACTGAGCACCCTGAGTACTGAGCACTGAGCACCCTGAGTACTGGGCACCCAGCACCCTGAGAACTGAGCACCCAGCACCCTGAGCAATGATCACCCTGAGTTCTGAGCACCCAACACCTTGAGCACTGAGCACAGAGCACCCCGAGCACTGAGCACCCAGCACCCGGAGTACTGAGCACCCAGCACCCTGAGTACTAAGCACCGAGCACCCTGAGTACTGAGTACCCAGCACCCTGAGCACTGAACACACAGCACCCTGAGTACTGAGCACCCCGAGCACTGAGCACCCAGCACCCTGAGTACTGAGCACCGAGCACACCGAGCACTGAGCACCCAGCACCCCGAGCACTGAGCACCCAGCACCCTGAGAACTGAGCACCCAGCACCCTGAGTACTGAGCACCCAGCACCCTGAGTACTGAGCACCCAGCACCCTGAGCACTGAGCACCCAGCACCCATAGCACTGAGCACCCAGAACCCTGAGTACTGAGCACCCAGCACCCCGAGTACTAAGCACCGAGCACCCTGAGCACTGAGCACCCAGCACCCTGAGCACTGAGCACCAAGCACCCTGAGTACTGAGCACCCAGCACCCCGAGCACTGAGCACCCAGCACCCTGAGTACTGAGCACCCAGCACCCTGAGCACTGAGCACCGAGCACCCTGAGCACTGAGCACCCAGCACCCTTAGGACTGAGCACCCAGCACCCCGAGCACTGAGCACCCAGCACCCTGAGCACTGAGCACCCTGAGTACTGAGCACTGAGCACCCTGAGTACTGAGCACTGAGCACCCTGAGTACTGAGCACGCAGCACCCTGAGTACTGAGCACCCAGCACCCCGAGTACTGAGCAACCAGCACCCTGAGCACTGAGCACCCAGCACCCTGAGCACTGAGCACCCAGCACCCCGAGCACTGCGCACCCAGCACCCTGAGTACTGAGCACCCAGCAACCTGAGCACTGAGCACCGAGCACCCTGAGCACTCAGCACCCAGCACCCCGAGCACTGAGCACCCAGCACCCTGAGCACTGAGCACCCTGAGTACTGAGCACACAGCACCCTGAGCACTGAGCACCCAGCACCCTGAGCACTGAGCACCCAGCACCCTGAGTACTGAGCACTGAGCACCCAGCACCCCGAGCACTGAGCCCCCAGCACCCTGAGTACTGAGCACTGAGCACCCAGCACCCCAAGCACTGAGCACCCAGCACCCTGAGCACTGAGCACCCAGCACCCGAGTACTGAGCACCCAGCACCCTGAGTACTGAGCACCCAGCTCCCTGAGTACTGAGCACCCAGCACCCTGAGGACTGAGCACCGAGCACCCCGAGTACTGAGCACCCAGCAGCCTGATCACTGAGCACCCTTAGTACTGAGCACTGAGCACCCTGAGTACTGAGCACTGAGCACCCTGAGTACTGGGCACCCAGCACCCTGAGTACTGAGCACCCAGCACCCTGAGCACTGAGCACCCAGCACCCTGAGCACTGAGCACCCAGAACCCTGAGTACTGAGCACCCAGCACCCCGAGTACTAAGCACCGAGCACCCTGAGCACTGAGCACCCAGCACCCTGAGCACTGAGCACCCAGCACCCTGAGTACTGAGCACCCAGCACCCCGAGCACTGAGCACCCAGCACCCTGAGTACTGAGCACCCAGCACCCTGAGCACGGAGCACCCAGCACCCGGAGTACTGAGCACCCAGCACCCTGAGTACTAAGCACCGAGCACCCTGAGTACTGAGTACCCAGCACCCTGAGCACTGAACACACAGCACCCTGAGTACTGAGCACCCCGAGCACTGAGCACCCAGCACCCTGAGCACTGAGCACCCAGCACCCCGAGCACTGAGCACCCAGCACCCTGAGAACTGAGCACCCAGCACCCTGAGTACTGAGCACCCAGCACCCTGAGTACTGAGCACCCAGCACCCTGAGCACTGAGCACCCAGCACCCATAGCACTGAGCACCCAGAACCCTGAGTACTGAGCACCCAGCACCCCGAGTACTAAGCACCGAGCACCCTGAGCACTGAGCACCCAGCACCCTGAGCACTGAGCACCAAGCACCCTGAGTACTGAGCACCCAGCACCCCGAGCACTGAGCACCCAGCACCCTGAGTACTGAGCACCCAGCACCCTGAGCACTGAGCACCCAGCACCCTGAGCACTGAGCACCCAGCACCCTTAGGACTGAGCACCCAGCACCCCGAGCACTGAGCACCAGCACCCTGAGCACTGAGCACCCTGAGTACTGAGCACTGAGCACCCTGAGTACTGAGCACTGAGCACCCTGAGTACTGAGCACCCAGCACCCTGAGTACTGAGCACCCAGCACCCCGAGTACTGAGCAACCAGCACCCTGAGCACTGAGCACCCAGCACCCTGAGCACTGAGCACCCAGCACCCCGAGCACTGCGCACCCAGCACCCTGAGTACTGAGCACCCAGCACCCTGAGCACTGAGCACCGAGCACCCTGAGCACTCAGCACCCAGCACCCTGAGGACTGAGCACCCAGCACCCCGAGCACTGAGCACCCAGCACCCTGAGCACTGAGCACCCTGAGTACTGAGCACTGAGCACCCTGAGTACTGAGCACTGAGCACACTGAGTACTGAGCATCCAGCACCCTGAGTACTGAGCACCCAGCACCCCGAGCACTGAGTACCCAGCACCCTGAGCACTGAGCACCCAGTACCCTGAGCACTGAGAACCCAGCACCCTGAGCACTGAGCACCCAGCACCCTGAGCACTGAGCACCCAGCACCCTGAGTACTGAGCACTGTGCACCCAGCACCAAGAGCACTGAGCACCCAGCACCCTGAGTACTGAGCACTGAGCACCCAGCACCCCGAGCACTGAGCCCCCAGCACTCTGAGCACTGAGCACCCAGCACCCGAGTACTGATCACCCAGCACCCTGAGTACTGAGCACCCAGCACCCTGAGTACTGAGCACCCAGCACCCCGAGTACTGAGCACCCAGCACCCTGAGCACTGAGCACCCAGCACCCTGAGCACTCAGCACCCTGCACCCCGAGCACTGCGCACCCAGCACCCTGAGTACTGAGCACCCAGCACCCTGAGCACTGAGCACCCAGCACCCTGAGCACTCAGCACCCAGCACCCTGAGCACTGAGCACCCAGCACCCTGAGTAGTGAGCACACAACGTACTGAGCACCGAGCACCCCGAGCACTGAGCACCCAGCACCCTGAGTACTGAGCACCGAGCACCCCGAGCACTGAGCACCCAGCACACTGAGTACTGAGCTCCGAGCACCCCGAGCACTGAGTACCCAGCGCCCCGAGCACTGAGCACCCAGAACCCTGAGCACTGAGCACACAGCACCCTGAGAACTGAGCACCCAGCACCCCGAGCACTGAGCACCCAGCACCACGAGCACTGAGCACTGAGCACCCTGAGTACTGAGCACCCAGCACCCTGAGCAATGAGCACCCAGCACCCCGAGCACAGAGCACCCAGCACCCAGAGCACTGAGCACTGAGCACCCTGAGTACTGAGCACCCAGCACCCCGAGCACTGAGCACCGAGCACCCTGAGCACTGAGCAGCCAGCACCCTGAGCACTGAGCACCCAGCACCCTGAGCACTGAGCACCCAGCACCCTGAGTACTGAGCACCCAGCACCCTGAGTACTAAGCAACGAGCACCCTGAGCACTGAGCACCCAGCACCCTGAGTACTGAGCACCCAGAGTACTGAGCACCGAGCACCCCGAGCACTGAGCACCCAGCACCCTGAGTACTGAGCACCTAGCACCCCGAGCACTGAGCACCCAGCACCCTGAGTACTGAGCACTGAGCACCCAGCACCCTGAGTACTGAGCACCCAGAGTACTGAGCACCGAGCACCCAGCACCCTGAGTACTGAGCACCCAGCACCCTGAGCACTGAGCAACCAGCACCCTGAGTACTGAGCACTGAGCACCCCGAGTAATGAGCACCCAGCACCCCGAGCACTGAGCACCCAGCACCCCGAGCACTGACCACCCAGCACCCTGAGCACTGAGCACCCAGCACCCTGAGTACTGAGCACCCAACGTACTGAGCACCGAGCACCCTTAGCACTGAACACACAGCACCCTGAGCACTGAGCACCCAGCACCCTGAGCACTGAGCACCCAGCACCCAGAGTACTGAGCACTGAGCACCCAGCACCCCGAGCACTGAGCACCCAGCACCCCGAGCACTGAGCACCCAGCACCCTGAGCACTGAGCACCCAGCACCCTGAGCACTGAGCACCCAGCACCCTGAGTACTGAGCACCCAACGTACTGAGCAACGAGCACCCTGAGCACTGAACACACAGCACCCTGAGCGCTGAGCACCCAGCACCCTGAGTACTGAGCACCCAACGTACTGAGCACCGAGCACCCTAAGCACTGAGCACCCAGCACCCTGAGCACTGAGCACCCAGCACCCTGAGCACTGAGCACCCAGCACCCTGAGTACTGAGCACTGAGCACCCAGCACCCCGAGCACTGAGCACGCAGCACCCTGAGAACTGAGCACCCAGCACCCTGAGCAATGATCACCCTGAGTACTGAGCACCCAGCACCTTGAGCACTGAGCACAGAGCACCCCGAGCACTGAGCACCCAGCACCCGGAGTACTGAGCACCCAGCACCCTGAGTACTAAGCACCGAGCACCCTGAGTACTGAGTACCCAGCACCCTGAGCACTGAACACACAGCACCCTGAGTTCTGAGCACCCCGAGCACTGAGCACCCAGCAACCTGAGTACTGAGCACCGAGCACCCCGAGCACTGAGCACCCAGCACCCCGAGCACTGAGCACCCAGCACCCTGACAACTGAGCACCCAGCACCCGGAGTACTGAGCACCCAGCACCTTGAGCACTGAGCACCCAGCACCCTGAGTACTGAGCACTGAGCACCCCGAGCACTGAGCACCCAGCACCCTGAGTACTGAGCACCCAGAACCCTGAGTACTGAGCACTGAGCACCCAGCACCCGGAGTACTGAGCACCCAGCACCCTGAGTACTAAGCACCGAGCACCCTGAGTACTGAGCACCCAGCACCCTGAGCACTGAGCACCCAGCACCCTGAGCACTGAGCACCCAGCACCCTGAGTACTGAGCACTGAGCACCCAGCACCCCAAGCACTGAGCACCCAGCACCCTGAGCACTGAGCACCCAGCACCCTGAGTACTGAGCACCCAGCTCCCTGAGTACTGAGCACCCAGCACCCCGAGAACTGAGCAACCAGCACCCTGAGTACTGAGCACCCAGCACCCTGAGCACTGAGCACCCAGCACCCTGAGCACTGAGCACCCAGCACCCTGAGTACTGAGCACCCAGCACCCTGAGTACTAAGCAACGAGCACCCTGAGCACTGAGCACCCAGCACACTGAGCACTGAGCACCCAGCACCCTGAGTACTGAGCACCCAGCACCCCGAGCACTGAGCACCCAGCACCCTGAGCACTGAGCACCCAGCACCCTGAGGACTGAGCACCCAGCACCCCGAGCACTGAGCACCCAGCACCCTGAGCACTGAGCACCCTGAGTACTGAGCACTGAGCACCCTGAGTACTGAGCACTGAGCACCCTGAGTACTGAGCACCCAGCACCCTGAGTACTGAGCACCCAGCACCCCGAGCACTGAGTACCCATCACCCTGAGCACTGAGCACCCAGCACCCTGAGCACTGAGCACCCAGCACCCTGAGCACTGAGCACCCAGCACCCTGAGCACTGAGCACCCAGCACCCTGAGTACTGAGCACTGTGCACCCAGCACCAAGAGCACTGAGCACCCAGCACCCTGAGTACTGAGCACTGAGCACCCAGCACCCCGAGCACTGAGCACCCAGCACTCTGAGCACTGAGCACCCAGCACCCCGAGTACTGATCACCCAGCACCCTGAGTACTGAGCACCCAGGACCCTGAGTAGTGAGCACACAACGTACTGAGCACCCAGCACCCCGAGCACTGAGCACCCAGCACCCTGAGCACTGAGCACCCAGCACCCTGAGCACTCAGCACCCAGCAACCTGAGCACTGAGCACCCAGCACCCTAAGTAGTGAGCACACAACGTACTGAGCACCGAGCACCCCGAGCACAGAGCACCCAGCACCCTGAGTACTGAGCACCGAGCACCCCGAGCACTGAGCACCCAGCACACTGAGTACTGAGCTCCGAGCACCCCGAGCACTGAGTACCCAGCGCCCCGAGCACTGAGCACCCAGAAACCTGAGCACTGTGCACCCAGCACCCTGAGAACTGAGCACCCAGCACCCCGAGCACTGAGCACCAAGCACCCCGAGCACTGAGCACTGAGCACCCTGAGTACTGAGCACCCAGCACCCTGAGCAATGAGCACCCAGCACCCCGAGCACAGAGCACCCAGCACCCAGAGCACTGAGCACTGAGCACCCTGAGTACTGAGCACCCAGCACCCCGAGCACTGAGCACCGAGCACCCCGAGCACTGAGCAGCCAGCACCCTGAGTACTAAGCACCCAGCACCCTGAGTACTGAGCACCCAGCACCCTGAGTACTGAGCACACAGCACCCTGAGTACTGAGCACCCAGCACCCTGAGTACTGAGCACCCAGCGTACTGAGCACCGAGCACCCCGAGCACTGAGCACCCAGCACCCTGAGTACTCAGCACCCAGCACCCCAAGCACTGAGCACCCAGCACCCTGAGTACTGAGCTCCGAGCACCCCGAGCACTGAGCACCCAGCGCCCCGAGCACTGAGCACCCAGCACCCTGAGTACTGAGCACCCAGCACCCTGAGCACTGAGCAACCAGCACCCTGAGCACTGAGCACCCAGCACCCTGAGCACTGAGCACCCAGCACCCTGAGTACTGAGCTCCGAGCACCCCGAGCACTGAGCACCCAGCGCCCCGAGCACTGAGCACCCAGCACCCTGAGTACTGAGCACCCAGCACCCTGAGCACTGAGCAACCAGCACCCTGAGTACTGAGCACCCAGCACCCTGAGTACTGAGCACCCAGCACCCCGAGCACTGAGTACCCAGCACCCTGAGCACTGAGCACCCAGCACCCTGAGCACTGAGCACCCAGCACCCTGAGCACTGAGCACCCAGCACCCTGAGCACTGAGCACCCAGCACCCTGAGTACTGAGCACTGTGCACCCAGCACCAAGAGCACTGAGCACCCAGCACCCTGAGTACTGAGCACTGAGCACCCAGCACACCGAGCACTGAGCACCCAGCCCTCTGAGCACTGAGCACCCAGCACCCGAGTACTGATCACCCAGCACCCTGAGTACTGAGCACCCAGCACCCTGAGTACTGAGCACCCAGCACCCCGAGTACTGAGCACCCAGCACCCTGAGCACTGAGCACCCAGCACCCTGAGCACTGAGTACCCAGCACCCCGAGCACTGCGCACCCAGCACCCTGAGTACTGAGCACCCAGCACCCTGAGCACTGAGCACCCAGCACCCTGAGCACTCAGCACCCAGCACCCTGAGCACTGAGCACCCAGCAGCCTGAGTAGTGAGCACCCAACGTACTGAGCACCGAGCACCCCGAGCACTGAGCACCCAGCACCCTGAGTACTGAGCACCGAGCACCCCCAGCACTGAGCACCCAGCACACTGAGTACTGAGCTCCGAGCACCCCGAGCACTGAGCACCCAGCGCCCCGAGCACTGAGCACCCAGCACCCTGAGCACTGAGCACCCAGCACCCTGAGCACTGAGCACCCAGCACACCGAGCACTGCGCACCCAGCACCCTGAGTACTGAGCACCTAGCACCCTGAGCACTGAGCACCCAGCACCCTGAGCACTGAGCACCCAGCACCCTGAGCACTGAGCACCCAGCACCCTGAGTAGTGAGCACCCAACGTACTGAGCACCGAGCACTTCGAGCACTGAGCACCCAGCACCCTGAGTACTCAGCACCCAGCACCCCGAGCACTGAGCACCCAGCACCCTGAGTACTGAGCTCTGAGCACCCCGAGCACTGAGCACCCAGCGCCCCGAGCACTGAGCACCCAGCACCCTGAGTACTGAGCACCCAGCACCCTGAGCACTGAGCAACCAGCACCCTGAGCACTGAGCACCCAGCACCCTGAGTACTGAGCACCCAGCACCCTGAGCACTCAGCACCCAGCACCCTGAGGACTGAGCACCCAGCACCCCGAGCACTGAGCACCCAGCACCCTGAGCACTGAGCACCCTGAGTACTGAGCACTGAGCACCCTGAGTACTGAGCACTGAGCACCCTGAGGACTGAGCACCCAGCACCCCGAGCACTGAGCACCCAGCACCCTGAGCACTGAGCACCCTGAGTACTGAGCACTGAGCACCCTGAGTACTGAGCACTGAGCACCCTGAGTACTGAGCACCCAGCACCCCGAGTACTGAGCACCCAGCACCCCGAGCACTGAGTACCCAGCACCCTGAGCACTGAGCACCCAGCACCCTGAGCACTGAGCACCCAGCACCCTGAGCACTGAGCACCCAACACCCTGAGCACTGAGCACCCAGCACCCTGAGTACTGAGCACTGTGCACCCAGCACCAAGAGCACTGAGCACCCAGCACCCTGAGTACTGAGCACTGAGCACCCAGCACCCCGAGCACTGAGCACCCAGCACCCTGAGAACTGAGCACCCAGCACCCTGAGCAATGATCACCCTGAGTACTGAGCACCCAGCACCTTGAGCACTGAGCACAGAGCACCCCGAGCACTGAGCACCCAGCACCCGGAGTACTGAGCACCCAGCACCCTGAGTACTAAGCACCGAGCACCCTGAGCACAGAGCACCCAGCACCCTGAGTACTGAGCACCGAGCACCCCGAGCACTGAGCACCCAGCACACTGAGTACTGAGCTCCGAGCACCCCGAGCACTGAGTACCCAGCGCCCCGAGCACTGAGCACCCAGAAACCTGAGCACTGTGCACCCAGCACCCTGAGAACTGAGCACCCAGCACCCCGAGCACTGAGCACCAAGCACCCCGAGCACTGAGCACTGAGCACCCTGAGTACTGAGCACCCAGCACCCTGAGCAATGAGCACCCAGCACCCCGAGCACAGAGCACCCAGCACCCAGAGCACTGAGCACTGAGCACCCTGAGTACTGAGCACCCAGCACCCCGAGCACTGAGCACCGAGCACCCCGAGCACTGAGCAGCCAGCACCCTGAGTACTAAGCACCCAGCACCCTGAGTACTGAGCACCCAGCACCCTGAGTACTGAGCACACAGCACCCTGAGTACTGAGCACCCAGCACCCTGAGTACTGAGCACCCAGCGTACTGAGCACCGAGCACCCCGAGCACTGAGCACCCAGCACCCTGAGTACTCAGCACCCAGCACCCCAAGCACTGAGCACCCAGCACCCTGAGTACTGAGCTCCGAGCACCCCGAGCACTGAGCACCCAGCGCCCCGAGCACTGAGCACCCAGCACCCTGAGTACTGAGCACCCAGCACCCTGAGCACTGAGCAACCAGCACCCTGAGCACTGAGCACCCAGCACCCTGAGCACTGAGCACCCAGCACCCTGAGTACTGAGCTCCGAGCACCCCGAGCACTGAGCACCCAGCGCCCCGAGCACTGAGCACCCAGCACCCTGAGTACTGAGCACCCAGCACCCTGAGCACTGAGCAACCAGCACCCTGAGTACTGAGCACCCAGCACCCTGAGTACTGAGCACCCAGCACCCCGAGCACTGAGTACCCAGCACCCTGAGCACTGAGCACCCAGCACCCTGAGCACTGAGCACCCAGCACCCTGAGCACTGAGCACCCAGCACCCTGAGCACTGAGCACCCAGCACCCTGAGTACTGAGCACTGTGCACCCAGCACCAAGAGCACTGAGCACCCAGCACCCTGAGTACTGAGCACTGAGCACCCAGCACACCGAGCACTGAGCACCCAGCGCTCTGAGCACTGAGCACCCAGCACCCGAGTACTGATCACCCAGCACCCTGAGTACTGAGCACCCAGCACCCTGAGTACTGAGCACCCAGCACCCCGAGTACTGAGCACCCAGCACCCTGAGCACTGAGCACCCAGCACCCTGAGCACTGAGCACCCAGCACCCCGAGCACTGCGCACCCAGCACCCTGAGTACTGAGCACCCAGCACCCTGAGCACTGAGCACCCAGCACCCTGAGCACTCAGCACCCAGCACCCTGAGCACTGAGCACCCAGCAGCCTGAGTAGTGAGCACCCAACGTACTGAGCACCGAGCACCCCGAGCACTGAGCACCCAGCACCCTGAGTACTGAGCACCGAGCACCCCCAGCACTGAGCACCCAGCACACTGAGTACTGAGCTCCGAGCACCCCGAGCACTGAGCACCCAGCGCCCCGAGCACTGAGCACCCAGCACCCTGAGCACTGAGCACCCAGCACCCTGAGCACTGAGCACCCAGCACACCGAGCACTGCGCACCCAGCACCCTGAGTACTGAGCACCTAGCACCCTGAGCACTGAGCACCCAGCACCCTGAGCACTGAGCACCCAGCACCCTGAGCACTGAGCACCCAGCACCCTGAGTAGTGAGCACCCAACGTACTGAGCACCGAGCACTTCGAGCACTGAGCACCCAGCACCCTGAGTACTCAGCACCCAGCACCCCGAGCACTGAGCACCCAGCACCCTGAGTACTGAGCTCTGAGCACCCCGAGCACTGAGCACCCAGCGCCCCGAGCACTGAGCACCCAGCACCCTGAGTACTGAGCACCCAGCACCCTGAGCACTGAGCAACCAGCACCCTGAGCACTGAGCACCCAGCACCCTGAGTACTGAGCACCCAGCACCCTGAGCACTCAGCACCCAGCACCCTGAGGACTGAGCACCCAGCACCCCGAGCACTGAGCACCCAGCACCCTGAGCACTGAGCACCCTGAGTACTGAGCACTGAGCACCCTGAGTACTGAGCACTGAGCACCCTGAGGACTGAGCACCCAGCACCCCGAGCACTGAGCACCCAGCACCCTGAGCACTGAGCACCCTGAGTACTGAGCACTGAGCACCCTGAGTACTGAGCACTGAGCACCCTGAGTACTGAGCACCCAGCACCCCGAGTACTGAGCACCCAGCACCCCGAGCACTGAGTACCCAGCACCCTGAGCACTGAGCACCCAGCACCCTGAGCACTGAGCACCCAGCACCCTGAGCACTGAGCACCCAACACCCTGAGCACTGAGCACCCAGCACCCTGAGTACTGAGCACTGTGCACCCAGCACCAAGAGCACTGAGCACCCAGCACCCTGAGTACTGAGCACTGAGCACCCAGCACCCCGAGCACTGAGCACCCAGCACCCTGAGAACTGAGCACCCAGCACCCTGAGCAATGATCACCCTGAGTACTGAGCACCCAGCACCTTGAGCACTGAGCACAGAGCACCCCGAGCACTGAGCACCCAGCACCCGGAGTACTGAGCACCCAGCACCCTGAGTACTAAGCACCGAGCACCCTGAGTACTGAGTACCCAGCACCCTGAGCACTGAACACACAGCACCCTGAGTTCTGAGCACCCCGAGCACTGAGCACCCAGCACCCTGAGTACTGAGCACCGAGCACCCCGAGCACTGAGCACCCAGCACCCCGAGCACTGAGCACCCAGCACCCTGAGAACTGAGCACCCAGCACCCTGAGTACTGAGCACCCAGCACCCTGAGTACTGAGCACCCAGCACCCTGAGCACTGAGCACCCAGCACCCTGAGCACTGAGCACCCAGAACCCTGAGTACTGAGCAACCAGCACCCCGAGTACTAAGCACCGAGCACCCTGAGCACTGAGCACCCAGCACCCTGAGCACTGAGCACCCAGCACCCTGAGTACTGAGCACCCAGCACCCCGAGCACTGAGCACCCAGCACCCTGAGTACTGAGCACCCAGCACCCTGAGCACTGAGCACCGAGCACCCTGAGCACTGAGCACCCAGCACACTGAGCACTGAGCACCCAGCACCCTGAGCACTGAGCACCCAGCACCCTGAGCACTGAGCACCCAGCACCCTGAGTACTGAGCACTGAGCACCCAGCACCCCGAGCACTGAGCCCCCAGCACCCTGAGTACTGAGCACTGAGCACCCAGCACCCCAAGCACTGAGCACCCAGCACCCTGAGCACTGAGCACCCAGCACCCGAGTACTGAGCACCCAGCACCCTGAGTACTGAGCACCCAGCTCCCTGATTACTGAGCACCCAGCACCCTGAGGACTGAGCACCGAGCACCCCGAGTACTGAGCACCCAGCAGCCTGATCACTGAGCACCCTTAGTACTGAGCACTGAGCACCCTGAGTACTGAGCACTGAGCACCCTGAGTACTGGGCACCCAGCACCCTGAGAACTGAGCACCCAGCACCCTGAGCAATGATCACCCTGAGTTCTGAGCACCCAGCACCTTGAGCACTGAGCACAGAGCACCCCGAGCACTGAGCACCCAGCACCCGGAGTACTGAGCACCCAGCACCCTGAGTACTAAGCACCGAGCACCCTGAGTACTGAGTACCCAGCACCCTGAGCACTGAACACACAGCACCCTGAGTACTGAGCACCCCGAGCACTGAGCACCCAGCACCCTGAGTACTGAGCACCGAGCACACCGAGCACTGAGCACCCAGCACCCCGAGCACTGAGCACCCAGCACCCTGAGAACTGAGCACCCAGCACCCTGAGTACTGAGCACCCAGCACCCTGAGTACTGAGCACCCAGCACCCTGAGCACTGAGCACCCAGCACCCATAGCACTGAGCACCCAGAACCCTGAGTACTGAGCACCCAGCACCCCGAGTACTAAGCACCGAGCACCCTGAGCACTGAGCACCCAGCACCCTGAGCACTGAGCACCAAGCACCCTGAGTACTGAGCACCCAGCACCCCGAGCACTGAGCACCCAGCACCCTGAGTACTGAGCACCCAGCACCCTGAGCACTGAGCACCGAGCACCCTGAGCACTGAGCACCCAGCACCCTTAGGACTGAGCACCCAGCACCCCGAGCACTGAGCACCCAGCACCCTGAGCACTGAGCACCCTGAGTACTGAGCACTGAGCACCCTGAGTACTGAGCACTGAGCACCCTGAGTACTGAGCACCCAGCACCCTGAGTACTGAGCACCCAGCACCCCGAGTACTGAGCAACCAGCACCCTGAGCACTGAGCACCCAGCACCCTGAGCACTGAGCACCCAGCACCCCGAGCACTGCGCACCCAGCACCCTGAGTACTGAGCACCAAGCACCCTGAGCACTGAGCACCGAGCACCCTGAGCACTCAGCACCCAGCACCCTGAGGACTGAGCACCCAGCACCCCGAGCACTGAGCACCCAGCACCCTGAGCACTGAGCACCCTGAGTACTGAGCACCCAGCACCCTGAGCACTGAGCACCCAGCACCCTGAGCACTCAGCACCCAGCAACCTGAGCACTGAGCACCCAGCACCCTGAGTAGTGAGCACACAACGTACTGAGCACCGAGCACCCTGAGCACTGAGCACCCAGCACCCTGAGTACTGAGCACCGAGCACCCCGAGCACTGAGCACCCAGCACACTGAGTACTGAGCTCCGAGCACCCCGAGCACTGAGTACCCAGCGCCCCGAGCACTGAGCACCCAGAAACCTGAGCACTGAGCAACCAGCACCCTGAGAACTGAGCACCCAGCACCCCGAGCACTGAGCACCAAGCACCCCGAGCACTGAGCACTGAGCACCCTGAGTACTGAGCACCCAGCACCCTGAGCAATGAGCACCCAGCACCCCGAGCACAGAGCACCCAGCACCCAGAGCACTGAGCACTGAGCACCCTGAGTACTGAGCACCCAGCACCCCGAGCACTGAGCACCGAGCACCCTGAGCACTGAGCAGCCAGCACCCTGAGTACTAAGCACCCAGCACCCTGAGTACTGAGCACCCAGCACCCTGAGTACTCAGCACACAGCACCCTGAGTACTGAGCACCCAGCACCCTGAGTACTGAGCACCCAGCGTACTGAGCACCGAGCACCCCGAGCACTGAGCACCCAGCACCCTGAGTACTCAGCACCCAGCACCCCAAGCACTGAGCACCCAGCACCCTGAGTACTGAGCTCCGAGCACCACGAGCACTGAGCACCCAGCGCCCCGAGCACTGAGCACCCAGCACCCTGAGTACTGAGCACCCAGCACCCTGAGCACTGAGCAACCAGCACCCTGAGCACTGAGCACCCAGCACCCTGAGCACTGAGCACCCAGCACCCTGAGTACTGAGCTATGAGCACCCCGAGCACTGAGCACCCAGCGCCCCGAGCACTGAGCACCCAGCACCCTGAGTACTGAGCACCCAGCACCCTGAGCACTGAGCAACCAGCACCCTGAGTACTGAGCACCCAGCACCCTGAGTACTGAGCACCCAGCACCCCGAGCACTGAGTACCCAGCACCCTGAGCACTGAGCACCCAGCACCCTGAGCACTGAGCACCCAGCACCCTGAGCACTGAGCACCCAGCACCCTGAGCACTGAGCACCCAGCACCCTGAGTACTGAGCACTGTGCACCCAGCACCAAGAGCACTGAGCACCCAGCACCCTGAGTACTGAGCACTGAGCACCCAGCACACCGAGCACTGAGCACCCAGCGCTCTGAGCACTGAGCACCCAGCACCCGAGTACTGATCACCCAGCACCCTGAGTACTGAGCACCCAGCACCCTGAGTACTGAGCACCCAGCACCCCGAGTACTGAGCACCCAGCACCCTGAGCACTGAGCACCCAGCACCCTGAGCACTGAGCACCCAGCACCCCGAGCACTGCGCACCCAGCACCTTGAGTACTGAGCACCCAGCACCCTGAGCACTGAGCACCCAGCACCCTGAGCACTCAGCACCCAGCACCCTGAGCACTGAGCACCCAGCACCCTGAGTAGTGAGCACCCAACGTACTGAGCACCGAGCACCCCGAGCACTGAGCACCCAGCACCCTGAGTACTGAGCACCGAGCACCCCCAGCACTGAGCACCCAGCACACTGAGTACTGAGCTCCGAGCACCCCGAGCACTGAGCACCCAGCGCCCCGAGCACTGAGCACCCAGCACCCTGAGCACTGAGCACCCAGCACACCGAGCACTGCGCACCCAGCACCCTGAGTACTGAGCACCCAGCACCCTGAGCACTGAGCACCCAGCACCCTGAGCACTGAGCACCCAGCACCCTGAGCACTGAGCACCCAGCACCCGGAGTAGTGAGCACCCAACGTACTGAGCACCGAGCACTTCGAGCACTGAGCACCCAGCACCCTGAGTACTCAGCACCCAGCACCCCGAGCACTGAGCACCCAGCACCCTGAGTACTGAGCTCTGAGCACCCCGAGCACTGAGCACCCAGCGCCCCGAGCACTGAGCTCCAAGCACCCTGAGTACTGAGCACCCAGCACCCTGAGCACTGAGCAACCAGCACCCTGAGCACTGAGCACCCAGCACCCTGAGTACTGAGCACCCAGCACCCTGAGCACTCAGCACCCAGCACCCTGAGGACTGAGCACCCAGCACCCCGAGCACTGAGCACCCAGCACCCTGAGCACTGAGCACCCTGAGTACTGAGCACTGAGCACCCTGAGTACTGAGCACTGAGCACCCTGAGGACTGAGCACCCAGCACCCCGAGCACTGAGCACCCAGCACCCTGAGCACTGAGCACCCTGAGTACTGAGCACTGAGCACCCTGAGTACTGAGCACTGAGCACCCTGAGTACTGAGCACCCAGCACCCCGAGTACTGAGCACCCAGCACCCCGAGCACTGAGTACCCAGCACCCTGAGCACTGAGCACCCAGCACCCTGAACACTGAGCACCCAGCACCCTGAGCACTGAGCACCCAACACCCTGAGCACTGAGCACCCAGCAAACTGAGTACTGAGGACTGTGCACCCAGCACCAAGAGCACTGAGCACCCAGCACCCTGAGTACTGAGCACTGAGCACCCAGCACCCCGAGCACTGAGCACCCAGCACCCTGAGAACTGAGCACCCAGCACCCTGAGCAATGATCACCCTGAGTACTGAGCACCCAGCACCTTGAGCACTGAGCACAGAGCACCCCGAGCACTGAGCACCCAGCACCCGGAGTACTGAGCACCCAGCACCCTGAGTACTAAGCACCGAGCACCCTGAGTACTGAGTACCCAGCACCCTGAGCACTGAACACACAGCACCCTGAGTTCTGAGCACCCCGAGCACTGAGCACCCAGCACCCTGAGTACTGAGCACCGAGCACCCCGAGCACTGAGCACCCAGCACCCCGAGCACTGAGCACAAAGCACCCTGAGAACTGAGCACCCAGCACCCTGAGTACTGAGCACCCAGCACCCTGAGTACTGAGCACCCAGCACCCTGAGCACTGAGCACCCAGCACCCTGAGCACTGAGCACCCAGAACCCTGAGTACTGAGCACCCAGCACCCCGAGTACTAAGCACCGAGCACCCTGAGCACTGAGCACCCAGCACCCTGAGCACTGAGCACCCAGCACCCTGAGTACTGAGCACCCAGCACCCCGAGCACTGAGCACCCAACACCCTGAGTACTGAGCACCCAGCACCCTGAGCACTGAGCACCGAGCACCCTGAGCACTGAGCACCCAGCACCCTGAGCACTGAGCACCCAGCACCCTGAGCACTGAGCACCCAGCACCCTGAGCACTGAGCACCCAGCACCCTGAGTACTGAGCACTGAGCACCCAGCACCCCGAGCACTGAGCCCCCAGCACCCTGAGTACTGAGCACTGAGCACCCAGCACCCCAAGCACTGAGCACCCAGCACCCTGAGCACTGAGCACCCAGCACCCGAGTACTGAGCACCCAGCACCCTGAGTACTGAGCACCCAGCTCCCTGAGTACTGAGCACCCAGCACCCTGAGGACTGAGCACCGAGCACCCCGAGTACTGAGCACCCAGCAGCCTGATCACTGAGCACCCTTAGTACTGAGCACTGAGCACCCTGAGTACTGAGCACTGAGCACCCTGAGTACTGGGCACCCAGCACCCTGAGAACTGAGCACCCAGCACCCTGAGCAATGATCACCCTGAGTTCTGAGCACCCAGCACCTTGAGCACTGAGCACAGAGCACCCCGAGCACTGAGCACCCAGCACCCGGAGTACTGAGCACCCAGCACCCTGAGTACTAAGCACCGAGCACCCTGAGTACTGAGTACCCAGCACCCTGAGCACTGAACACACAGCACCCTGAGTACTGAGCACCCCGAGCACTGAGCACCCAGCACCCTGAGCACTGAGCACCCAGCACCCCGAGCACTGAGCACCCAGCACCCTGAGAACTGAGCACCCAGCACCCTGAGTACTGAGCACCCAGCACCCTGAGCACTGAGCACCGAGCACCCTGAGCACTGAGCACCCAGCACCCTTAGGACTGAGCACCCAGCACCCCGAGCACTGAGCACCCAGCACCCTGATCACTGAGCACCCTGAGTACTGAGCACTGAGCACACTGAGTACTGAGCACTGAGCACCCTGAGTACTGAGCACCCAGCACCCTGAGTACTGAGCACCCAGCACCCCGAGTACTGAGCAACCAGCACCCTGAGCACTGAGCACCCAGCACCCTGAGCACTGAGCACCCAGCACCCCGAGCACTGCGCACACAGCACACTGAGTACTGAGCACCCAGCACCCTGAGCACTGAGCACCGAGCACCCTGAGCACTCAGCACCCAGCACCCTGAGGACTGAGCACCCAGCACCCCGAGCACTGAGCACCCAGCACCCTGAGAACTGAGCACCCTGAGTACTGAGCACTGAGCACCCTGAGTACTGAGCACTGAGCACAATGAGTACTGAGCATCCAGCACCCTGAGTACTGAGCACCCAGCACCCCGAGCACTGAGTACCCAGCACCCTGAGCACTGAGCACCCAGTACCCTGAGCACTGAGAACCCAGCACCCTGAGCACTGAGCACCCAGCACCCTGAGCACTGAGCACCCAGCACCCCGAGCACTGAGCACCCAGCACCCTGATCACTGAGCACCCTGAGTACTGAGCACTGAGCACACTGAGTACTGAGCACTGAGCACCCTGAGTCCTGAGCACCCAGCACCCTGAGTACTGAGCACCCAGCACCCCGAGTACTGAGCAACCAGCACCCTGAGCACTGAGCACCCAGCACCCTGAGCACTGAGCACCCAGCACCCCGAGCACTGCGCACCCAGCACCCTGAGTACTGAGCACCCAGCACCCTGAGCACTGAGCACCGAGCACCCTGAGCACTCAGCACCCAGCACCCTGAGGACTGAGCACCCAGCACCCCGAGCACTGAGCACCCAGCACCCTGAGCACTGAGCACCCTGAGTACTGAGCACTGAGCACCCTGAGTACTGAGCACTGAGCACAATGAGTACTGAGCATCCAGCACCCTGAGTACTGAGCACCCAGCACCCCGAGCACTGAGTACCCAGCACCCTGAGCACTGAGCACCCAGTACCCTGAGCACTGAGAACCCAGCACCCTGAGCACTGAGCACCCAGCACCCTGAGCACTGAGCACCCAGCACCCTGAGTACTGAGCACTGTGCACCCAGCACCAAGAGCACTGAGCACCCAGCACCCTGAGTACTGAGCACTGAGCACCCAGCACCCCGAGCACTGAGCCCCCAGCACTCTGAGCACTGAGCACCCAGCACCCGAGTACTGATCACCCAGCACCCTGAGTACTGAGCACCCAGCACCCTGAGTACTGAGCACCCAGCACCCCGAGTACTGAGCACCCAGCACCCTGAGCACTGAGCACCCAGCACCCTGAGCACTCAGCACCCTGCACCCCGAGCACTGCGCACCCAGCACCCTGAGTACTGAGCACCCAGCACCCTGAGCACTGAGCACCCAGCACCCTGAGCACTCAGCACCCAGCACCCTGAGCACTGAGCACCCAGCACCCTGAGTAGTGAGCACACAACGTACTGAGCACCGAGCACCCCGAGCACTGAGCACCCAGCACCCTGAGTACTGAGCACCGAGCACCCCGAGCACTGAGCACCCAGCACACTGAGTACTGAGCTCCGAGCACCCCGAGCACTGAGTACCCAGCGCCCCGAGCACTGAGCACCCAGAACCCTGAGCACTGAGCACACAGCACCCTGAGAACTGAGCACCCAGCACCCCGAGCACTGAGCACCCAGCACCCCGAGCAGTGAGCACTGAGCACCCTGAGTACTGAGCACCCAGCACCCTGAGCAATGAGCACCCAGCACCCCGAGCACAGAGCACCCAGCACCCAGAGCACTGAGCACTGAGCACCCTGAGTACTGAGCACCCAGCACCCCGAGCACTGAGCACCGAGCACCCTGAGCACTGAGCAGCCAGCACCCTGAGCACTGAGCACCCAGCACCCTGAGCACTGAGCACCCAGCACCCTGAGTACTGAGCACCCAGCACCCTGAGTACTAAGCAACGAGCACCCTGAGCACTGAGCACCCAGCACCCTGAGTACTGAGCACCCAGAGTACTGAGCACCGAGCACCCCGAGCACTGAGCACCCAGCACCCTGAGTACTGAGCACCTAGCACCCCGAGCACTGAGCACCCAGCACCCTGAGTACTGAGCACTGAGCACCCAGCACCCTGAGTACTGAGCACCCAGAGTACTGAGCACCGAGCACCCAGCACCCTGAGTACTGAGCACCCAGCACCCTGAGCACTGAGCAACCAGCACCCCGAGTAATGAGCACCCAGCACCCCGAGCACTGAGCACCCAGCACCCCGAGCACTGACCACCCAGCACCCTGAGCACTGAGCACCCAGCACCCTGAGTACTGAGCACCCAACGTACTGAGCACCGAGCACCCTTAGCACTGAACACACAGCACCCTGAGCACTGAGCACCCAGCACCCTGAGCACTGAGCACCCAGCACCCAGAGTACTGAGCACTGAGCACCCAGCACCCCGAGCACTGAGCACCCAGCACCCCGAGCACTGAGCACACAGCACCCTGAGCACTGAGCACCCAGCACCCTGAGCACTGAGCACCCAGCACCCTGAGTACTGAGCACCCAACGTACTGAGCAACGAGCACCCTGAGCACTGAGCACCCAGCACCCTGAGCACTGAGCACCCAGCACCCTGAGCACTGAGCACCCAGCACCCTGAGTACTGAGCACTGAGCACCCAGCACCCCGAGCACTGAGCACGCAGCACCCTGAGAACTGAGCACCCAGCACCCTGAGCAATGATCACCCTGAGTACTGAGCACCCAGCACCTTGAGCACTGAGCACAGAGCACCCCGAGCACTGAGCACCCAGCACCCGGAGTACTGAACACCCAGCTCCCTGAGTACTAAGCACCGAGCACCCTGAGTACTGAGTACCCAGCACCCTGAGCACTGAACACACAGCACCCTGAGTTCTGAGCACCCCGAGCACTGAGCACCCAGCACCCTGAGTACTGAGCACCGAGCACCCCGAGCACTGAGCACCCAGCACCCCGAGCACTGAGCACCCAGCACCCTGAGAACTGAGCACCCAGCACCCTGAGTACTGAGCACCCAGCACCCTGAGTACTGAGCACCCAGCACCCTGAGCACTGAGCACCCAGCACCCTGAGCACTGAGCACCCAGAACCCTGAGTACTGAGCACCCAGCACCCCGAGTACTAAGCACCGAGCACCCTGAGCACTGAGCACCCAGCACCCTGAGCACTGAGCACCCAGCACCCTGAGTACTGTGCACCCAGCACCCCGAGCACTGAGCACCCAGCACCCTGAGTACTGAGCACCCAGCACCCTGAGCACTGAGCACCGAGCACCCTGAGCACTGAGCACCCAGCACCCTGAGCACTGAGCACCCAGCACCCTGAGCACTGAGCACCCAGCACCCTGAGTACTGAGCACTGAGCACCCAGCACCCCGAGCACTGAGGCCCCAGCACCCTGAGTACTGAGCACTGAGCACCCAGCACCCCAAGCACTGAGCACCCAGCACCCTGAGCACTGAGCACCCAGCACCCGAGTACTGAGCACCCAGCACCCTGAGTACTGAGCACCCAGCACCCTGAGGACTGAGCACCGAGCACCCCGAGTACTGAGCACCCAGCAGCCTGATCACTGAGCACCCTTAGTACTGAGCACTGAGCACCCTGAGTACTGAGCACTGAGCACCCTGAGTACTGGGCACCCAGCACCCTGAGAACTGAGCACCCAGCACCCTGAGCAATGATCACCCTGAGTTCTGAGCACCCAGCACCTTGAGCACTGAGCACAGAGCACCCCGAGCACTGAGCACCCAGCACCCGGAGTACTGAGCACCCAGCACCCTGAGTACTAAGCACCGAGCACCCTGAGTACTGAGTACCCAGCACCCTGAGCACTGAACTCACAGCACCCTGAGTACTGAGCACCCCGAGCACTGAGCACCCAGCACCCTGAGTACTGAGCACCGAGCACACCGAGAACTGAGCACCCAGCACCCCGAGCACTGAGCACCCAGCACCCTGAGAACTGAGCACCCAGCACCCTGAGTACTGAGCACCCAGCACCCTGAGTACTGAGCACCCAGCACCCTGAGCACTGAGCACCCAGCACCCTGAGCACTGAGCACCCAGCACCCTGAGTAGTGAGCACCCAATGTACTGAGCACCGAGCACCCCGAGCACTGAGCACCCAGCACCCTGAGTACTCAGCACCCAGCACCCCGAGCACTGAGCACCCAGCACCCTGAGTACTGAGCTCCGAGCACCCCGAGCACTGAGCACCCAGCGCCCCGAGCACTGAGCACCCAGCACCCTGAGTACTGAGCACCCAGCACCCTGAGCACTGAGCAACCAACACCCTGAGCACTGAGCACCCAGCACCCTGAGCACTGAGCACCCAGCACCATGAGCACTGCGCACCCAGCACCCTGAGTACTGAGCACCCAGCACCCTGAGCACTGAGCACCGAGCACCCTGAGCACTCAGCACCCAGCACCCTGAGGACTGAGCACCCAGCACCCCGAGCACTGAGCACCCAGCACCCTGAGCACTGAGCACCCTGAGTACTGAGCACTGAGCACCCTGAGTACTGAGCACTGAGCACCCTGAGTACTGATCACCCAGCACCCCGAGTACTGAGCACCCAGCACCCCAAGCACTGAGTACCCAGCACCCTGAGCACTGAGCACCCAGCACCCTGAGCACTGAGCACCCAGCACCCTGAGCACTGAGCACCCAACACCCGGAGCACTGAGCACCCAGCACCCTGAGTACTGAGCACTGTGCACCCAGCACCAAGAGCACTGAGCACCCAGCACCCTGAGTACTGAGCACTGAGCACCCAGCACCCCGAGCACTGAGCACCCAGCACCCTGAGAACTGAGCACCCAGCACCCTGAGCAATGATCACCCTGAGTACTGAGCACCCAGCACCTTGAGCACTGAGCACAGAGCACCCCGAGCACTGAGCACCCAGCACCCGGAGTACTGAGCACCCAGCACCCTGAGTACTAAGCACCGAGCACCCTGAGTACTGAGTACCCAGCACCCTGAGCACTGAACACACAGCACCCTGAGTTCTGAGCACCCCGAGCACTGAGCACCCAGCACCCTGAGTACTGAGCACCGAGCACCCCGAGCACTGAGCACCCAGCACCCCGAGCACTGAGCACCCAGCACCCTGAGAACTGAGCACCCAGCACCCTGAGTACTGAGCACCCAGCACCCTGAGTACTGAGCACCCAGCACCCTGAGCACTGAGCACCCAGCACCCTGAGCACTGAGCACCCAGAACCCTGAGTACTGAGCACCCAGCACACCGAGTACTAAGCACCGAGCACCCTGAGCACTGAGCACCCAGCACCCTGAGCACTGAGCACCCAGCACCCTGAGTACTGAGCACCCAGCACCCCGAGCACTGAGCACCCAGCACCCTGAGTACTGAGCACCCAGCACCCTGAGCACTGAGCACCGAGCACCCTGAGCACTGAGCACCCAGCACCCTGAGCACTGAGCACCCAGCACCCTGAGCACTGAGCACCCAGCACCCTGAGCACTGAGCACCCAGCACCCTGAGTACTGAGCACTGAGCACCCAGCACCCCGAGCACTGAGCCCCCAGCACCCTGAGTACTGAGCACTGAGCACCCAGCACCCCAAGCACTGAGCACCCAGCACCCTGAGCACTGAGCACCCAGCACCCGAGTACTGAGCACCCAGCACCCTGAGTACTGAGCACCCAGCTCCCTGAGTACTGAGCACCCAGCACCCTGAGGACTGAGCACCGAGCACCCCGAGTACTGAGCACCCAGCAGCCTGATCACTGAGCACCCTTAGTACTGAGCACTGAGCACCCTGAGTACTGAGCACTGAGCACCCTGAGTACTGGGCACCCAGCACCCTGAGAACTGAGCAACCAGCACCCTGAGCAATGATCACCCTGAGTTCTGAGCACCCAGCACCTTGAGCACTGAGCACAGAGCACCCCGAGCACTGAGCACCCAGCACCCGGAGTACTGAGCACCCAGCACCCTGAGTACTAAGCACCGAGCACCCTGAGTACTGAGTACCCAGCACCCTGAGCACTGAACACACAGCACCCTGAGTACTGAGCACCCCGAGCACTGAGCACCCAGCACCCTGAGTACTGAGCACCGAGCACACCGAGCACTGAGCGCCCAGCACCCCGAGCACTGTGCACCCAGCACCCTGAGAACTGAGAACCCAGCACCCTGAGTACTGAGCACCCAGCACCCTGAGTACTGAGCACCCAGCACCCTGAGCACTGAGCACCCAGCACCCTGAGCACTGAGCACCCAGAACCCTGAGTACTGAGCACCCAGCACCCCGAGTACTAAGCACCGAGCACCCTGAGCACTGAGCACCCAGCACCCTGAGCACTGAGCACCCAGAACCCTGAGTACTGAGCACCCAGCACCCCGAGTACTAAGCACCGAGCACCCTGAGCACTGAGCACCCAGCACCCCGAGCACTGCGCACCCAGCACCCTGAGTACTGAGCACCCAGCACCCTGAGCACTGAGCACCGAGCACCCTGAGCACTCAGCACCCAGCACCCTGAGGACTGAGCACCCAGCACCCCGAGCACTGAGCACCCAGCACCCTGAGCACTGAGCACCCTGAGTACTGAGCACTGAGCACCCTGAGTACTGAGCACTGAGCACACTGAGTACTGAGCATCCAGCACCCTGAGTACTGAGCACCCAGCACCCCGAGCACTGAGTACCCAGCACCCTGAGCACTGAGCACCCAGTACCCTGAGCACTGAGAACACAGCACCCTGAGCACTGAGCACCCAGCACCCTGAGCACTGAGCACCCAGCACCCTGAGTACTGAGCACTGTGCACCCAGCACCAAGAGCACTGAGCACCCAGCACCCTGAGTACTGAGCACTGAGCACCCAGCACCCCGAGCACTGAGCACCCAGCACTCTGAGCACTGAGCACCCAGCACCCGAGTACTGATCACCCAGCACCCTGAGTACTGAGCACCCAGCACCCTGAGTACTGAGCACCCAGCACCCCGAGTACTGAGCACCCAGCACCCTGAGCACTGAGCACAGAGCACCCTGAGCACTCAGCACCCTGCACCCCGAGCACTGCGCACCCAGCACCCTGAGTACTGAGCACCCAGCACCCTGAGCACTGAGCACCCAGCACCCTGAGCACTCAGCACCCAGCACCCTGAGCACTGAGCACCCAGCACCCTGAGTAGTGAGCACACAACGTACTGAGCACCGAGCACCCCGAGCACTGAGCACCCAGCACCCTGAGTACTGAGCACCGAGCACCCCGAGCACTGAGCACCCAGCACACTGAGTACTGAGCTCCGAGCACCCCGAGCACTGAGTACCCAGCGCCCCGAGCACTGAGCACCCAGAACCCTGAGCACTGAGCACACAGCACCCTGAGAACTGAGCACCCAGCACCCCGAGCACTGAGCACCCAGCACCCCGAGCACTGAGCACTGAGCACCCTGAGTACTGAGCACCCAGCACCCTGAGCAATGAGCACCCAGCACCCCGAGCACAGAGCACCCAGCACCCAGAGCACTGAGCACCCTGAGTACTGAGCACCCAGCACCCCGAGCACTGAGCACCCAGCACACTGAGTACTGAGCACCGAGCACCCCGAGCACTGAGCACCCAGCACCCTGAGTACTGAGCACCTAGCACCTTTAGCACTGAGAACCCAGCACCCTGAGTACTGAGCACTGAGCACCCAGCACCCTGAGTACTGAGCACCCAGAGTACTGAGCACCGAGCACCCAGCACCCTGAGTACTGAGCACCCAGCACCCTGAGCACTGAGCACCCAGCACCCTGAGTACTGAGCACTGAGCACCCCGAGTACTGAGCACCCAGCACCCCGAGCACTGAGCACCCAGCACCCCGAGCACTGACCACCCAGCACCCTGAGCACTGAGCACCCAGCACCCTGAGTACTGAGCACCCAACGTACTGAGCACCGAGCACCCTTAGCACTGAACACACAGCACCCTGAGCACTGAGCACCCAGCACCCCGAGCACTGAGCACCCAGCACCCTGAGCACTGAGCACCCAGCACCCTGAGCACTGAGCACCCAGCACCCTGAGTACTGAGCACCCAACGTACTGAGCAACGAGCACCCTGAGCACTGAACACACAGCACCCTGAGCGCTGAGCACCCAGCACCCTGAGTACTGAGCACCCAACGTACTGAGCACCGAGCACCCTGAGCACTGAGCACCCAGCACCCTGAGCACTGAGCACCCAGCACCCTGAGCACTGAGCACCCAGCACCCTGAGTACTGAGCACTGAGCACCCAGCACCCCGAGCACTGAGCACGCAGCACCCTGAGTACTAAGCACCCAGCACCCTGAGTACTGAGCACCCAGCACCCTGAGTACTGAGCACCCAGCGTACTGAGCTCCGAGCACCCCGAGAACTGAGCACCCAGCACCCTGAGTACTGAGCACCCAGCACCCCGAGCACTGAGCACCCAGCACCGTGAGTACTGAGCACCGAGCACCCCGAGTACTGAGCACCCAGCACCCTGAGTACTGAGCACCCAGCGTACTGAGCACCGAGCACCCAGCACCCTGAGTACTGAGCACCCAGCAACCTGAGCACTGAGCACCGAGCACCCTGAGCACTGAGCACCCAGCACCCTTAGGACTGAGCACCCAGCACCCCGAGCACTGAGCAGCCAGCACCCTGAGCACTGAGCACCCTGATTACTGAGCACTGAGCACCCTGAGTACTGAGCACTGAGCACCCTGAGTACTGAGCACCCAGCACCCTGAGTACTGAGCACCCAGCACCCCGAGCACTGAGTACCCAGCACCCTGAGCACTGAGCACCCAGCACCCTGAGTACTGAGCACTGTGCACCCAGCACCCCGAGCACTGAGCACCCAGCACCCTGAGTACTGAGCACTGAGCACCCAGCACCCCGAGCATTGAGCACCCAGCACCCGAGTACTGATCACCCAGCACCCTGAGTACTGAGCACGCAGCACCCTGAGTACTGAGCACCCAGCACCCCGAGTACTGAGCAACCAGCACCCTGAGCACTGAGCACCCAGCACCCTGAGCACTGAGCACCCAGCACCCCGAGCACTGCGCACCCAGCACCCTGAGTACTGAGCACCCAGCACCCTGAGCACTGAGCACCGAGCACCCTGAGCACTCAGCACCCAGCACCCTGAGGACTGAGCACCCAGCACCCCGAGCACTGAGCACCCAGCACCCTGAGCACTGAGCACCCTGAGTACTGAGCACTGAGCACCCTGAGTACTGAGCACTGAGCACCCTGAGTACTGAGCACCCAGCACCCTGAGTACTGAGCACCCAGCACCCCGAGCACTGAGTACCCAGCACCCTGAGCACTGAGCACCCAGTACCCTGAGCACTGAGAACCCATCACCCTGAGCACTGAGCACCCAGCACCCTGAGCACTGAGCACCCAGCACCCTGAGTACTGAGCACTGTGCACCCAGCACCAAGAGCACTGAGCACCCAGCACCCTGAGTACTGAGCACTGAGCACCCAGCACCCCGAGCACTGAGCACCCAGCACTCTGAGCACTGAGCACCCAGCACCCGAGTACTGATCACCCAGCACCCTGAGTACTGAGCACCCAGCACCCTGAGTACTGAGCACCCAGCACACCGAGTACTGAGCACCCAGCACCCTGAGCACTGAGCACCCAGCACCCTGAGCACTCAGCACCCAGCACCCCGAGCACTGCGCACCCAGCACCCTGAGTACTGAGCACCCAGCACCCTGAGCACTGAGCACCCAGCACCCTGAGCACTCAGCACCCAGCACCCTGAGCACTGAGCACCCAGCACCCTGAGTAGTGGGCACACAACGTACTGAGCACCGAGCACCCCGAGCACTGAGCACCCAGCACCCTGAGTACTGAGCACCGAGCACCCCGAGCACTGAGCACCCAGCACACTGAGTACTGAGCTCCGAGCAACCCGAGCACTGAGTACCCAGCGCCCCGAGCACTGAGCACCCAGCACCCTGAGCACTGAGCACTGAGCACCCAGCACCTTGAGCACTGAGCACTGACCACCCAGCACCCCGAGCACTGAGCAGCCAGCACCCTGAGCACTGAGCACCCTGATTACTGAGCACTGAGCACCCTGAGTACTGAGCACTGAGCACCCTGAGTACTGAGCACCCAGCACCCTGAGTACTGAGCACCCAGCACCCCGAGCACTGAGTACCCAGCACCCTGAGCACTGAGCACCCAGCACCCTGAGTACTGAGCACTGTGCACCCAGCACCCCGAGCACTGAGCACCCAGCACCCTGAGTACTGAGCACTGAGCACCCAGCACCCCGAGCATTGAGCACCCAGCACCCGAGTACTGATCACCCAGCACCCTGAGTACTGAGCACGCAGCACCCTGAGTACTGAGCACCCAGCACCCCGAGTACTGAGCAACCAGCACCCTGAGCACTGAGCACCCAGCACCCTGAGCACTGAGCACCCAGCACCCCGAGCACTGCGCACCCAGCACCCTGAGTACTGAGCACCCAGCACCCTGAGCACTGAGCACCGAGCACCCTGAGCACTCAGCACCCAGCACCCTGAGGACTGAGCACCCAGCACCCCGAGCACTGAGCACCCAGCACCCTGAGCACTGAGCACCCTGAGTACTGAGCACTGAGCACCCTGAGTACTGAGCACTGAGCACCCTGAGTACTGAGCACCCAGCACCCTGAGCACTCAGCACCCAGCACCCTGAGCACTGAGCACCCAGCACCCTGAGTAGTGAGCACACAACGTACTGAGCACCGAGCACCCCGAGCACTGAGCACCCAGCACCCTGAGTACTGAGCACCGAGCACCCCGAGCACTGAGCACCCAGCACACTGAGTACTGAGCTCCGAGCACCCCGAGCACTGAGTACCCAGCGCCCCGAGCACTGAGCACCCAGAACCCTGAGCACTGAGCACACAGCACCCTGAGAACTGAGCACCCAGCACCCCGAGCACTGAGCACCCAGCACCCCGAGCACTGAGCACTGAGCACCCTGAGTACTGAGCACCCAGCACCCTGAGCAATGAGCACCCAGCACCCCGAGCACAGAGCACCCAGCACCCAGAGCACTGAGCACCCTGAGTACTGAGCACCCAGCACCCCGAGCACTGAGCACCGAGCACCCTGAGCACTGAGCAGCCAGCACCCTGAGCACTGAGCACCCAGCACCCTGAGCACTGAGCACCCAGCACCCTGAGTACTGAGCACCCAGCATCCTGAGTACTAAGCAACGAGCACCCTGAGCACTGAGCACCCAGCACCCTGAGTACTGAGCAACCAGAGTACTGAGCACCGAGCACCCCGAGCACTGAGCACCCAGCACCCTGAGTACTGAACACCTAGCACCCCGAGCACTGAGAACCCAGCACCCTGAGTACTGAGCACTGAGCACCCAGCACCCTGAGTACTGAGCACCCAGAGTACTGAGCACCGAGCACCCAGCACCCTGAGTACTGAGCACCCAGCACCCTGAGCACTGAGCACCCAGCACCCTGAGTACTGAGCACTGAGCACCCCGAGTACTGAGCACCCAGCACCCCGAGCACTGAGCACCCAGCACCCCGAGCACTGACCACCCAGCACCCTGAGCACTGAGCACCCAGCACCCTGAGTACTGAGCAACCAACGTACTGAGCACCGAGCACCCTTAGCACTGAACACACAGCACCCTGAGCACTGAGCACCCAGCACCCCGAGCACTGAGCACCCAGCACCCTGAGCACTGAGCACCCAGCACCCTGAGCACTGAGCACCCAGCACCCTGAGTACTGAGCACCCAACGTACTGAGCAACGAGCACCCTGAGCACTGAACACACAGCACCCTGAGCGCTGAGCACCCAGCACCCTGAGTACTGAGCACCCAACGTACTGAGCACCGAGCACCCTGAGCACTGAGCACCCAGCACCCTGAGCACTGAACACCCAGCACCCTGAGCACTGAGCACCCAGCACCCTGAGTACTGAGCACTGAGCACCCAGCACCCCGAGCACTGAGCACGCAGCACCCTGAGTACTAAGCACCCAGCACCCTGAGTACTGAGCACCCAGCACCCTGAGTACTGAGCACCCAGCGTACTGAGCTCCGAGCACCCCGAGAACTGAGCACCCAGCACCCTGAGTACTGAGCACCCAGCACCCCGAGCACTGAGCACCCAGCACCGTGAGTACTGAGCACCGAGCACCCCGAGTACTGAGCACCCAGCACCCTGAGTACTGAGCACCCAGCGTACTGAGCACCGAGCACCCAGCACCCTGAGTACTGAGCACCCAGCAACCTGAGCACTGAGCACCGAGCACCCTGAGCACTGAGCACCCAGCACCCTTAGGACTGAGCACCCAGCACCCCGAGCACTGAGCAGCCAGCACCCTGAGCACTGAGCACCCTGATTACTGAGCACTGAGCACCCTGAGTACTGAGCACTGAGCACCCTGAGTACTGAGCACCCAGCACCCTGAGTACTGAGCACCCAGCACCCCGAGCACTGAGTACCCAGCACCCTGAGCACTGAGCACCCAGCACCCTGAGTACTGAGCACTGTGCACCCAGCACCCCGAGCACTGAGCACCCAGCACCCTGAGTACTGAGCACTGAGCACCCAGCACCCCGAGCATTGAGCACCCAGCACCCGAGTACTGATCACCCAGCACCCTGAGTACTGAGCACGCAGCACCCTGAGTACTGAGCACCCAGCACCCCGAGTACTGAGCAACCAGCACCCTGAGCACTGAGCACCCAGCACCCTGAGCACTGAGCACCCAGCACCCCGAGCACTGCGCACCCAGCACCCTGAGTACTGAGCACCCAGCACCCTGAGCACTGAGCACCGAGCACCCTGAGCACTCAGCACCCAGCACCCTGAGGACTGAGCACCCAGCACCCCGAGCACTGAGCACCCAGCACCCTGAGCACTGAGCACCCTGAGTACTGAGCACTGAGCACCCTGAGTACTGAGCACTGAGCACCCTGAGTACTGAGCACCCAGCGCCCTGAGTACTGAGCACCCAGCACCCCGAGCACTGAGTACCCAGCACCCTGAGCACTGAGCACCCAGTACCCTGAGCACTGAGAACCCATCACCCTGAGCACTGAGCACCCAGCACCCTGAGCACTGAGCACCCAGCACCCTGAGTACTGAGCACTGTGCACCCAGCACCAAGAGCACTGAGCACCCAGCACCCTGAGTACTGAGCACTGAGCACCCAGCACCCCGAGCACTGAGCACCCAGCACTCTGAGCACTGAGCACCCAGCACCCGAGTACTGATCACCCAGCACCCTGAGTACTGAGCACCCAGCACCCTGAGTACTGAGCACCCAGCACACCGAGTACTGAGCACCCAGCACCCTGAGCACTGAGCACCCAGCACCCTGAGCACTCAGCACCCAGCACCCCGAGCACTGCGCACCCAGCACCCTGAGTACTGAGCACCCAGCACCCTGAGCACTGAGCACCCAGCACCCTGAGCACTCAGCACCCAGCACCCTGAGCACTGAGCACCCAGCACCCTGAGTAGTGGGCACACAACGTACTGAGCACCGAGCACCCCGAGCACTGAGCACCCAGCACCCTGAGTACTGAGCACCGAGCACCCCGAGCACTGAGCACCCAGCACACTGAGTACTGAGCTCCGAGCAACCCGAGCACTGAGTACCCAGCGCCCCGAGCACTGAGCACCCAGCACCCTGAGCACTGAGCACTGAGCACCCAGCACCTTGAGCACTGAGCACTGACCACCCAGCACCCCGAGCACTGAGCAGCCAGCACCCTGAGCACTGAGCACCCTGATTACTGAGCACTGAGCACCCTGAGTACTGAGCACTGAGCACCCTGAGTACTGAGCACCCAGCACCCTGAGTACTGAGCACCCAGCACCCCGAGCACTGAGTACCCAGCACCCTGAGCACTGAGCACCCAGCACCCTGAGTACTGAGCACTGTGCACCCAGCACCCCGAGCACTGAGCACCCAGCACCCTGAGTACTGAGCACTGAGCACCCAGCACCCCGAGCATTGAGCACCCAGCACCCGAGTACTGATCACCCAGCACCCTGAGTACTGAGCATGCAGCACCCTGAGTACTGAGCACCCAGCACCCCGAGTACTGAGCAACCAGCACCCTGAGCACTGAGCACCCAGCACCCTGAGCACTGAGCACCCAGCACCCCGAGCACTGCGCACCCAGCACCCTGAGTACTGAGCACCCAGCACCCTGAGCACTGAGCACCGAGCACCCTGAGCACTCAGCACCCAGCACCCTGAGGACTGAGCACCCAGCACCCCGAGCACTGAGCACCCAGCACCCTGAGCACTGAGCACCCTGAGTACTGAGCACTGAGCACCCTGAGTACTGAGCACTGAGCACCCTGAGTACTGAGCACCCAGCACCCTGAGCACTCAGCACCCAGCACCCTGAGCACTGAGCACCCAGCACCCTGAGTAGTGAGCACACAACGTACTGAGCACCGAGCACCCCGAGCACTGAGCACCCAGCACCCTGAGTACTGAGCACCGAGCACCCCGAGCACTGAGCACCCAGCACACTGAGTACTGAGCTCCGAGCACCCCGAGCACTGAGTACCCAGCGCCCCGAGCACTGAGCACCCAGAACCCTGAGCACTGAGCACACAGCACCCTGAGAACTGAGCACCCAGCACCCCGAGCACTGAGCACCCAGCACCCCGAGCACTGAGCACTGAGCACCCTGAGTACTGAGCACCCAGCACCCTGAGCAATGAGCACCCAGCACCCCGAGCACAGAGCACCCAGCACCCAGAGCACTGAGCACCCTGAGTACTGAGCACCCAGCACCCCGAGCACTGAGCACCGAGCACCCTGAGCACTGAGCAGCCAGCACCCTGAGCACTGAGCACCCAGCACCCTGAGCACTGAGCACCCAGCACCCTGAGTACTGAGCACCCAGCATCCTGAGTACTAAGCAACGAGCACCCTGAGCACTGAGCACCCAGCACCCTGAGTACTGAGCAACCAGAGTACTGAGCACCGAGCACCCCGAGCACTGAGCACCCAGCACCCTGAGTACTGAGCACCTAGCACCCCGAGCACTGAGAACCCAGCACCCTGAGTACTGAGCACTGAGCACCCAGCACCCTGAGTACTGAGCACCCAGAGTACTGAGCACCGAGCACCCAGCACCCTGAGTACTGAGCACCCAGCACCCTGAGCACTGAGCACCCAGCACCCTGAGTACTGAGCACTGAGCACCCCGAGTACTGAGCACCCAGCACCCCGAGCACTGAGCACCCAGCACCCCGAGCACTGACCACCCAGCACCCTGAGCACTGAGCACCCAGCACCCTGAGTACTGAGCACCCAACGTACTGAGCACCGAGCACCCTTAGCACTGAACACACAGCACCCTGAGCACTGAGCACCCAGCACCCCGAGCACTGAGCACCCAGCACCCTGAGCACTGAGCACCCAGCACCCTGAGCACTGAGCACCCAGCACCCTGAGTACTGAGCACCCAACGTACTGAGCAACGAGCACCCTGAGCACTGAACACACAGCACCCTGAGCGCTGAGCACCCAGCACCCTGAGTACTGAGCACCCAACGTACTGAGCACCGAGCACCCTGAGCACTGAGCACCCAGCACCCTGAGCACTGAGCACCCAGCACCCTGAGCACTGAGCAACCAGCACCCTGAGTACTGAGCACTGAGCACCCAGCACCCCGAGCACTGAGCACGCAGCACCCTGAGTACTAAGCACCCAGCACCCTGAGTACTGAGCACCCAGCACCCTGAGTACTGAGCACCCAGCGTACTGAGCTCCGAGCACCCCGAGAACTGAGCACCCAGCACCCTGAGTACTGAGCACCCAGCACCCCGAGCACTGAGCACCCAGCACCGTGAGTACTGAGCACCGAGCACCCCGAGTACTGAGCACCCAGCACCCTGAGTACTGAGCACCCAGCGTACTGAGCACCGAGCACCCAGCACCCTGAGTACTGAGCACCCAGCAACCTGAGCACTGAGCACCGAGCACCCTGAGCACTGAGCACCCAGCACCCTTAGGACTGAGCACCCAGCACCCCGAGCACTGAGCAGCCAGCACCCTGAGCACTGAGCACCCTGATTACTGAGCACTGAGCACCCTGAGTACTGAGCACTGAGCACCCTGAGTACTGAGCACCCAGCACCCTGAGTACTGAGCACCCAGCACCCCGAGCACTGAGTACCCAGCACCCTGAGCACTGAGCACCCAGCACCCTGAGTACTGAGCACTGTGCACCCAGCACCCCGAGCACTGAGCACCCAGCACCCTGAGTACTGAGGACTGAGCACCCAGCACCCCGAGCATTGAGCACCCAGCACCCGAGTACTGATCACCCAGCACCCTGAGTACTGAGCACGCAGCACCCTGAGTACTGAGCACCCAGCACCCCGAGTACTGAGCAACCAGCACCCTGAGCACTGAGCACCCAGCACCCTGAGCACTGAGCACCCAGCACCCCGAGCACTGCGCACCCAGCACCCTGAGTACTGAGCACCCAGCACCCTGAGCACTGAGCACCGAGCACCCTGAGCACTCAGCACCCAGCACCCTGAGGACTGAGCACCCAGCACCCCGAGCACTGAGCACCCAGCACCCTGAGCACTGAGCACCCTGAGTACTGAGCACTGAGCACCCTGAGTACTGAGCACTGAGCACCCTGAGTACTGAGCACCCAGCACCCTGAGTACTGAGCACCCAGCACCCCGAGCACTGAGTACCCAGCACCCTGAGCACTGAGCACCCAGTACCCTGAGCACTGAGAACCCATCACCCTGAGCACTGAGCACCCAGCACCCTGAGCACTGAGCACCCAGCACCCTGAGTACTGAGCACTGTGCACCCAGCACCAAGAGCACTGAGCACCCAGCACCCTGAGTACTGAGCACTGAGCACCCAGCACCCCGAGCACTGAGCACCCAGCACTCTGAGCACTGAGCACCCAGCACCCGAGTACTGATCACCCAGCACCCTGAGTACTGAGCACCCAGCACCCTGAGTACTGAGCACCCAGCACACCGAGTACTGAGCACCCAGCACCCTGAGCACTGAGCACCCAGCACCCTGAGCACTCAGCACCCAGCACCCCGAGCACTGCGCACCCAGCACCCTGAGTACTGAGCACCCAGCACCCTGAGCACTGAGCACCCAGCACCCTGAGCACTCAGCACCCAGCACCCTGAGCACTGAGCACCCAGCACCCTGAGTAGTGGGCACACAACGTACTGAGCACCGAGCACCCCGAGCACTGAGCACCCAGCACCCTGAGTACTGAGCACCGAGCACCCCGAGCACTGAGCACCCAGCACACTGAGTACTGAGCTCCGAGCAACCCGAGCACTGAGTACCCAGCGCCCCGAGCACTGAGCACCCAGCACCCTGAGCACTGAGCACTGAGCACCCAGCACCTTGAGCACTGAGCACTGACCACCCAGCACCCCGAGCACTGAGCAGCCAGCACCCTGAGCACTGAGCACCCTGATTACTGAGCA
Organism: Microtus oregoni; assembly: GCF_018167655.1. Lineage (NCBI taxonomy): Eukaryota > Metazoa > Chordata > Mammalia > Rodentia > Cricetidae > Microtus > Microtus oregoni. The sequence continues at coordinate 7,600,860 of NW_024543811.1, read as the reverse complement.
CTGAGCACCCTGAGTACTGAGCACTGAGCACCCTGAGTACTGAGCACCCAGCACCCTGAGTACTGAGCACCCAGCACCCCGAGCACTGAGTACCCAGCACCCTGAGCACTGAGCACCCAGCACCCTGAGTACTGAGCACTGTGCACCCAGCACCCCGAGCACTGAGCACCCAGCACCCTGAGTACTGAGCACTGAGCACCCAGCACCCCGAGCATTGAGCACCCAGCACCCGAGTACTGATCACCCAGCACCCTGAGTACTGAGCACGCAGCACCCTGAGTACTGAGCACCCAGCACCCCGAGTACTGAGCAACCAGCACCCTGAGCACTGAGCACCCAGCACCCTGAGCACTGAGCACCCAGCACCCCGAGCACTGCGCACCCAGCACCCTGAGTACTGAGCACCCAGCACCCTGAGCACTGAGCACCGAGCACCCTGAGCACTCAGCACCCAGCACCCTGAGGACTGAGCACCCAGCACCCCGAGCACTGAGCACCCAGCACCCTGAGCACTGAGCACCCTGAGTACTGAGCACTGAGCACCCTGAGTACTGAGCACTGAGCACCCTGAGTACTGAGCACCCAGCACCCTGAGTACTGAGCACCCAGCACCCCGAGCACTGAGTACCCAGCACCCTGAGCACTGAGCACCCAGTACCCTGAGCACTGAGAACCCATCACCCTGAGCACTGAGCACCCAGCACCCTGAGCACTGAGCACCCAGCACCCTGAGTACTGAGCACTGTGCACCCAGCACCAAGAGCACTGAGCACCCAGCACCCTGAGTACTGAGCACTGAGCACCCAGCACCCCGAGCACTGAGCACCCAGCACTCTGAGCACTGAGCACCCAGCACCCGAGTACTGATCACCCAGCACCCTGAGTACTGAGCACCCAGCCCCCTGAGTACTGAGCACCCAGCACACCGAGTACTGAGCACCCAGCACCCTGAGCACTGAGCACCCAGCACCCTGAGCACTCAGCACCCAGCACCCCGAGCACTGCGCACCCAGCACCCTGAGTACTGAGCACCCAGCACCCTGAGCACTGAGCACCCAGCACCCTGAGCACTCAGCACCCAGCACCCTGAGCACTGAGCACCCAGCACCCTGAGTAGTGGGCACACAACGTACTGAGCACCGAGCACCCCGAGCACTGAGCACCCAGCACCCTGAGTACTGAGCACCGAGCACCCCGAGCACTGAGCACCCAGCACACTGAGTACTGAGCTCCGAGCAACCCGAGCACTGAGTACCCAGCGCCCCGAGCACTGAGCACCCAGCACCCTGAGCACTGAGCACTGAGCACCCAGCACCTTGAGCACTGAGCACTGACCACCCAGCACCCCGAGCACTGAGCAGCCAGCACCCTGAGCACTGAGCACCCTGATTACTGAGCACTGAGCACCCTGAGTACTGAGCACTGAGCACCCTGAGTACTGAGCACCCAGCACCCTGAGTACTGAGCACCCAGCACCCCGAGCACTGAGTACCCAGCACCCTGAGCACTGAGCACCCAGCACCCTGAGTACTGAGCACTGAGCACCCAGCACCCCGAGCATTGAGCACCCAGCACCCGAGTACTGATCACCCAGCACCCTGAGTACTGAGCACGCAGCACCCTGAGTACTGAGCACCCAGCACCCCGAGTACTGAGCAACCAGCACCCTGAGCACTGAGCACCCAGCACCCTGAGCACTGAGCACCCAGCACCCCGAGCACTGCGCACCCAGCACCCTGAGTACTGAGCACCCAGCACCCTGAGCACTGAGCACCGAGCACCCTGAGCACTCAGCACCCAGCACCCTGAGGACTGAGCACCCAGCACCCCGAGCACTGAGCACCCAGCACCCTGAGCACTGAGCACCCTGAGTACTGAGCACTGAGCACCCTGAGTACTGAGCACTGAGCACCCTGAGTACTGAGCACCCAGCACCCTGAGTACTGAGCACCCAGCACCCCGAGCACTGAGTACCCAGCACCCTGAGCACTGAGCACCCAGTACCCTGAGCACTGAGAACCCATCACCCTGAGCACTGAGCACCCAGCACCCTGAGCACTGAGCACCCAGCACCCTGAGTACTGAGCACTGTGCACCCAGCACCAAGAGCACTGAGCACCCAGCACCCTGAGTACTGAGCACTGAGCACCCAGCACCCCGAGCACTGAGCACCCAGCACTCTGAGCACTGAGCACCCAGCACCCGAGTACTGATCACCCAGCACCCTGAGTACTGAGCACCCAGCCCCCTGAGTACTGAGCACCCAGCACACCGAGTACTGAGCACCCAGCACCCTGAGCACTGAGCACCCAGCACCCTGAGCACTCAGCACCCAGCACCCCGAGCACTGCGCACCCAGCACCCTGAGTACTGAGCACCCAGCACCCTGAGCACTGAGCACCCAGCACCCTGAGCACTCAGCACCCAGCACCCTGAGCACTGAGCACCCAGCACCCTGAGTAGTGGGCACACAACGTACTGAGCACCGAGCACCCCGAGCACTGAGCACCCAGCACCCTGAGTACTGAGCACCGAGCACCCCGAGCACTGAGCACCCAGCACACTGAGTACTGAGCTCCGAGCAACCCGAGCACTGAGTACCCAGCGCCCCGAGCACTGAGCACCCAGAACCCTGAGCACTTAGCACACAGCACCCTGAGAACTGAGCACCAAGCACCCCGAGCACTGAGCACCCAGCACCCCGAGCATTGAGCACTGAGCACCCTGAGTACTGAGCACCCAGCAACCTGAGCAATGAGCACCCAGCACCCCGAGCACAGAGCACCCAGCACCCAGAGCACTGAGCACTGAGCACCCTGAGTACTGAGCACCCAGCACCCCGAGCACTGAGCACTGAGCACCCTGAGCACTGAGCAGCCAGCACCCTGAGTACTAAGCACCCAGCACCCAGAGTACTGAGCACCCAGCACCCTGAGTACTGAGCACCCAGCACCCTGAGTACTGAGCACCCAGCGTACTGAGCACCGAGCACCCTGAGTACTGAGCACCCAGCGTACTGAGCACCGAGCACCCCGAGCACTGAGCACCCAGCGCCCCGAGCACTGAGCACCCAGCGTACTGAGCTCCGAGCAACCCGAGCACTGAGTACCCAGCGCCCCGAGCACTGAGCACCCAGCACCCTGAGCACTGAGCACTGAGCACCCAGCACCTTGAGCACTGAGCACTGACCACCCAGCACCCCGAGCACTGAGCAGCCAGCACCCTGAGCACTGAGCACCCTGATTACTGAGCACTGAGCACCCTGAGTACTGAGCACTGAGCACCCTGAGTACTGAGCACCCAGCACCCTGAGTTCTGAGCACCCAGCACCCCGAGCACTGAGTACCCAGCACCCTGAGCACGGAGCACCCAGCACCCTGAGTACTGAGCACTGTGCACCCAGCACCCCGAGCACTGAGCACCCAGCACCCTGAGTACTGAGCACTGAGCACCCAGCACCCCGAGCATTGAGCACCCAGCACCCGAGTACTGATCACCCAGCAACCTGAGTACTGAGCACGCAGCACCCTGAGTACTGAGCACCCAGCACCCCGAGTACTGAGCAACCAGCACCCTGAGCACTGAGCACCCAGCACCCTGAGCACTGAGCACCCAGCACCCCGAGTACTGAGCACCCAGTACCCTGAGCACTGAGAACCCATCACCCTGAGCACTGAGCACCCAGCACCCTGAGCACTGAGCACCCAGCACCCTGAGTACTGAGCACTGTGCACCCAGCACCAAGAGCACTGAGCACCCAGCACCCTGAGTACTGAGCACTGAGCACCCAGCACCCCGAGCACTGAGCACCCAGCACTCTGAGCACTGAGCACCCAGCACCCGAGTACTGATCACCCAGCACCCTGAGTACTGAGCACCCAGCACCCTGAGTACTGAGCACCCAGCACACCGAGTACTGAGCACCCAGCACCCTGAGCACTGAGCACCCAGCACCCTGAGCACTCAGCACCCAGCACCCCGAGCACTGCGCACCCAGCACCCTGAGTACTGAGCACCCAGCACCCTGAGCACTGAGCACCCAGCACCCTGAGCACTCAGCACCCAGCACCCTGAGCACTGAGCACCCAGCACCCTGAGTAGTGGGCACACAACGTACTGAGCACCGAGCACCCCCAGCACTGAGCACCCAGCACCCTGAGTACTGAGCACCGAGCACCCCGAGCACTGAGCACCCAGCACACTGAGTACTGAGCTCCGAGCAACCCGAGCACTGAGTACCCAGCGCCCCGAGCACTGAGCACCCAGCACCCTGAGCACTGAGCACTGAGCACCCAGCACCTTGAGCACTGAGCACTGACCACCCAGCACCCCGAGCACTGAGCAGCCAGCACCCTGAGCACTGAGCACCCTGATTACTGAGCACTGAGCACCCTGAGTACTGAGCACTGAGCACCCTGAGTACTGAGCACCCAGCACCCTGAGTACTGAGCACCCAGCACCCCGAGCACTGAGTACCCAGCACCCTGAGCACTGAGCACCCAGCACCCTGAGTACTGAGCACTGTGCACCCAGCACCCCGAGCACTGAGCACCCAGCACCCTGAGTACTGAGCACTGAGCACCCAGCACCCCGAGCATTGAGCACCCAGCACCCGAGTACTGATCACCCAGCACCCTGAGTACTGAGCACGCAGCACCCTGAGTACTGAGCACCCAGCACCCCGAGTACTGAGCAACCAGCACCCTGAGCACTGAGCACCCAGCACCCTGAGCACTGAGCACCCAGCACCCCGAGCACTGCGCACCCAGCACCCTGAGTACTGAGCACCCAGCACCCTGAGCACTGAGCACCGAGCACCCTGAGCACTCAGCACCCAGCACCCTGAGGACTGAGCACCCAGCACCCCGAGCACTGAGCACCCAGCACCCTGAGCACTGATCACCCTGAGTACTGAGCACTGAGCACCCTGAGTACTGAGCACTGAGCACCCTGAGTACTGAGCACCCAGCACCCTGAGTACTGAGCACCCAGCACCCCGAGCACTGAGTACCCAGCACCCTGAGCACTGAGCACCCAGTACCCTGAGCACTGAGAACCCATCACCCTGAGCACTGAGCACCCAGCACCCTGAGCACTGAGCACCCAGCACCCTGAGTACTGAGCACTGTGCACCCAGCACCAAGAGCACTGAGCACCCAGCACCCTGAGTACTGAGCACTGAGCACCCAGCACCCCGAGCACTGAGCACCCAGCACTCTGAGCACTGAGCACCCAGCACCCGAGTACTGATCACCCAGCACCCTGAGTACTGAGCACCCAGCCCCCTGAGTACTGAGCACCCAGCACACCGAGTACTGAGCACCCAGCACCCTGAGCACTGAGCACCCAGCACCCTGAGCACTCAGCACCCAGCACCCCGAGCACTGCGCACCCAGCACCCTGAGTACTGAGCACCCAGCACCCTGAGCACTGAGCACCCAGCACCCTGAGCACTCAGCACCCAGCACCCTGAGCACTGAGCACCCAGCACCCTGAGTAGTGGGCACACAACGTACTGAGCACCGAGCACCCCGAGCACTGAGCACCCAGCACCCTGAGTACTGAGCACCGAGCACCCCGAGCACTGAGCACCCAGCACACTGAGTACTGAGCTCCGAGCAACCCGAGCACTGAGTACCCAGCGCCCCGAGCACTGAGCACCCAGCACCCTGAGCACTGAGCACTGAGCACCCAGCACCTTGAGCACTGAGCACTGACCACCCAGCACCCCGAGCACTGAGCAGCCAGCACCCTGAGCACTGAGCACCCTGATTACTGAGCACTGAGCACCCTGAGTACTGAGCACTGAGCACCCTGAGTACTGAGCACCCAGCACCCTGAGTACTGAGCACCCAGCACCCCGAGCACTGAGTACCCAGCACCCTGAGCACTGAGCACCCAGCACCCTGAGTACTGAGCACTGAGCACCCAGCACCCCGAGCATTGAGCACCCAGCACCCGAGTACTGATCACCCAGCACCCTGAGTACTGAGCACGCAGCACCCTGAGTACTGAGCACCCAGCACCCCGAGTACTGAGCAACCAGCACCCTGAGCACTGAGCACCCAGCACCCTGAGCACTGAGCACCCAGCACCCCGAGCACTGCGCACCCAGCACCCTGAGTACTGAGCACCCAGCACCCTGAGCACTGAGCACCGAGCACCCTGAGCACTCAGCACCCAGCACCCTGAGGACTGAGCACCCAGCACCCCGAGCACTGAGCACCCAGCACCCTGAGCACTGAGCACCCTGAGTACTGAGCACTGAGCACCCTGAGTACTGAGCACTGAGCACCCTGAGTACTGAGCACCCAGCACCCTGAGTACTGAGCACCCAGCACCCCGAGCACTGAGTACCCAGCACCCTGAGCACTGAGCACCCAGTACCCTGAGCACTGAGAACCCATCACCCTGAGCACTGAGCACCCAGCACCCTGAGCACTGAGCACCCAGCACCCTGAGTACTGAGCACTGTGCACCCAGCACCAAGAGCACTGAGCACCCAGCACCCTGAGTACTGAGCACTGAGCACCCAGCACCCCGAGCACTGAGCACCCAGCACTCTGAGCACTGAGCACCCAGCACCCGAGTACTGATCACCCAGCACCCTGAGTACTGAGCACCCAGCCCCCTGAGTACTGAGCACCCAGCACACCGAGTACTGAGCACCCAGCACCCTGAGCACTGAGCACCCAGCACCCTGAGCACTCAGCACCCAGCACCCCGAGCACTGCGCACCCAGCACCCTGAGTACTGAGCACCCAGCACCCTGAGCACTGAGCACCCAGCACCCTGAGCACTCAGCACCCAGCACCCTGAGCACTGAGCACCCAGCACCCTGAGTAGTGGGCACACAACGTACTGAGCACCGAGCACCCCGAGCACTGAGCACCCAGCACCCTGAGTACTGAGCACCGAGCACCCCGAGCACTGAGCACCCAGCACACTGAGTACTGAGCTCCGAGCAACCCGAGCACTGAGTACCCAGCGCCCCGAGCACTGAGCACCCAGAACCCTGAGCACTTAGCACACAGCACCCTGAGAACTGAGCACCAAGCACCCCGAGCACTGAGCACCCAGCACCCCGAGCATTGAGCACTGAGCACCCTGAGTACTGAGCACCCAGCAACCTGAGCAATGAGCACCCAGCACCCCGAGCACAGAGCACCCAGCACCCAGAGCACTGAGCACTGAGCACCCTGAGTACTGAGCACCCAGCACCCCGAGCACTGAGCACTGAGCACCCTGAGCACTGAGCAGCCAGCACCCTGAGTACTAAGCACCCAGCACCCAGAGTACTGAGCACCCAGCACCCTGAGTACTGAGCACCCAGCACCCTGAGTACTGAGCACCCAGCGTACTGAGCACCGAGCACCCTGAGTACTGAGCACCCAGCGTACTGAGCACCGAGCACCCCGAGCACTGAGCACCCAGCGCCCCGAGCACTGAGCACCCAGCGTACTGAGCTCCGAGCAACCCGAGCACTGAGTACCCAGCGCCCCGAGCACTGAGCACCCAGCACCCTGAGCACTGAGCACTGAGCACCCAGCACCTTGAGCACTGAGCCCTGACCACCCAGCACCCCGAGCACTGAGCAGCCAGCACCCTGAGCACTGAGCACCCTGATTACTGAGCACTGAGCACCCTGAGTACTGAGCACTGAGCACCCTGAGTACTGAGCACCCAGCACCCTGAGTTCTGAGCACCCAGCACCCCGAGCACTGAGTACCCAGCACCCTGAGCACGGAGCACCCAGCACCCTGAGTACTGAGCACTGTGCACCCAGCACCCCGAGCACTGAGCACCCAGCACCCTGAGTACTGAGCACTGAGCACCCAGCACCCCGAGCATTGAGCACCCAGCACCCGAGTACTGATCACCCAGCACCCTGAGTACTGAGCACGCAGCACCCTGAGTACTGAGCACCCAGCACCCCGAGTACTGAGCAACCAGCACCCTGAGCACTGAGCACCCAGCACCCTGAGCACTGAGCACCCAGCACCCCGAGCACTGCGCACCCAGCACCCTGAGTACTGAGCACCCAGCACCCTGAGCACTGAGCACCGAGCACCCTGAGCACTCAGCACCCAGCACCCTGAGGACTGAGCACCCAGCACCCCGAGCACTGAGCACCCAGCACCCTGAGCACTGAGCACCCTGAGTACTGAGCACTGAGCACCCTGAGTACTGAGCACTGAGCACCCTGAGTACTGAGCACCCAGCACCCTGAGTACTGAGCACCCAGCACCCCGAGCACTGAGTACCCAGCACCCTGAGCACTGAGCACCCAGTACCCTGAGCACTGAGAACCCATCACCCTGAGCACTGAGCACCCAGCACCCTGAGCACTGAGCACCCAGCACCCTGAGTACTGAGCACTGTGCACCCAGCACCAAGAGCACTGAGCACCCAGCACCCTGAGTACTGAGCACTGAGCACCCAGCACCCCGAGCACTGAGCACCCAGCACTCTGAGCACTGAGCACCCTGCACCCGAGTACTGATCACCCAGCACCCTGAGTACTGAGCACCCAGCACCCTGAGTACTGAGCACCCAGCACACCGAGTACTGAGCACCCAGCACCCTGAGCACTGAGCACCCAGCACCCTGAGCACTCAGCACCCAGCACCCCGAGCACTGCGCACCCAGCACCCTGAGTACTGAGCACCCAGCACCCTGAGCACTGAGCACCCAGCACCCTGAGCACTCAGCACCCAGCACCCTGAGCACTGAGCACCCAGCACCCTGAGTAGTGAGCACACAACGTACTGAGCACCGAGCACCCCGAGCACTGAGCACCCAGCACCCTGAGTACTGAGCACCGAGCACCCCGAGCACTGAGCACCCAGCACACTGAGTACTGAGCTCCGAGCACCCCGAGCACTGAGTACCCAGCGCGCCGAGCACTGAGCACCCAGAACCCTGAGCACTGAGCACCCAGCACCCTGAGAACTGAGCACCCAGCACCCCGAGCACTGAGCACCCAGCACCCCGAGCACTGAGCACTGAGCACCCTGAGTACTGAGCACCCAGCACCCTGAGCAATGAGCACCCAGCACCCCGAGCACAGAGCACCCAGCACCCAGAGCACTGAGCACTGAGCACCCTGAGTACTGAGCACCCAGCACCCCGAGCACTGAGCACCGAGCACCCTGAGCACTGAGCAGCCAGCACCCTGAGTACTAAGCACCCAGCACCCTGAGTACTGAGCACCCAGCACCCTGAGTACTGAGCACACAGCACCCTGAGTACTGAGCACCCAGCGTACTGAGCACCGAGCACCCCGAGCACTGAGCACCCAGCACCCTGAGTACTCAGCACCCAGCACCCCGAGCACTGAGCACCCAGCACCCTGAGTACTGAGCTCCGAGCACCCCGAGCACTGAGCACCCAGCGCCCCGAGCACTGAGCACCCAGAAACCTGAGCACTGAGCACCCAGCACCCTGAGCACTGAGCACCCAGCACCCCGAGCACTGAGCACCCAGCACCCCGAGCACTGAGCACCTAGCACCCTGAGTAATGAGCACCCAGCACCCTGAGTACTGAGCACCCAGCACCCTGAGCACTGAGCACACAGCACCCTGAGTACTGAGCACCCAACACTCCAAGCACTGAGCACCCTGAGTACTGAGCACCCAGCACCCCAAGCACTGAGCACCCTGAGTACTGAGCACCCAACACCTGAGTACTGCGCACCCAGCACCCCAAGCACTGAGCACCCTGAGTACTGAGCACCCAGTACCCTGAGCACTGAACACACAGCACCCTGAGTACTGAGCACCCCGAGCACTGAGCACCCAGCATACTGAGTACTGAGCACCCAGCACCCTGAGTACTGAGCACCCAGCACCCTGAGCACTGAGCACCCAGCACCCTGAGTACTGAGCATCAAGCACCCCGAGCACTGTGCACCCAGCACCCTGAGTACTGAGCACTGAGCACCCAGCACCCCGAGCACTGAGCACCCAGCACACTGTGTACTGAGCACTGAGTACATAGCACCCCGAGCACTGAGCACCCAGCATCCTGAGCACTGAGCACCCTGAGTACTGAGCACCTAGCACCCTGAGCAATGAGCACCCAGCAACCCGAGCACTGAGCACCCAGCACCCAGAGCACTGAGCACTGAGCACCCTGAGTACTGAGCACCCAGCACCCCGAGCACTGAGCACCGAGCACCCTGAGCACTGAGCACCCAGTACCCTGAGTACTGAGCACCCCGAGTACTGAGCACCCAGCACCCCGAGCACTGAGCACCCAGCACCCTGAGTACTGAGAACAGATCACCCTGAGTACTGAGCACCCAGCACACTGAGTACTGAACCCCCAGCACCCTGAGTACTGAGCACCCAGCACCCCGAGCACTGAGCACCCAGCACCCCGAGAATGAGCACCCAACACCCTGAGTACTGAGAACCGAGCACCCTGAGTACTGAGCACACAGCACCCTGAGTACTGAGCCCCCAGCACCCTGAGTACTGAGCACCCAGCACCCTGAGCACTGAGCACCCAGCACCCTGAGTACTGAGCACCCAGCACGCTGATTACTTAGCACCCAGCACCTGAGCACTGAGCACCCACCACCCTGAGTACTGAGCACTGAGCACCCAGCACCCCGAGTACTGAGCACCCAGCACCCTGTGTACTGAGCACTGAGCACCCTGAGTACTAAGCACCCAGCACCCTGTGTACTGAGCACCCAGGACCCTGAGCACTGAGCACCGAGCACCCCGAGCACTGAGCACCCAGCACCCTGAGCACTCAGCACCCATCACTCCGATCACTGAGCACCCACCACGCTGAGTACTGAGCACCCAGCACCCTGAGCACTGAGCACCCAGCACCCAGAGCACTGAGCACCCAGCACCCTGAGCACTGAGCACCCAGCACCCTGAGTACTGAGCACCCAGCACCCTGAGTACTGAGCACCCAGACCCCGAGCACTGAGCACCCAGCACCCCTAGCACTGTGCACCCAGCACCCTGAGTACTGAGAACCCAGCACCCTGAGTACTGAGCACCCAGCACCCTGTGCACTGAGCAAACAGCAGCCCGAGCACTGAGCACCCAGCATCCTGAGCACTCAGTACTGAGCACCCAGCACGCTGAGTACTTAGCACCCAGCACCCTGAGCACTGAGCACCCACCACCCTGAGTACTGAGCACTGAGCACCCAGCACCCCGAGCACTGAGCACCCAGCACCCCGAGAATGAGCACCCAGCACCCTGAGTACTGAGAACCAAGCACCCTGAGTACTGAGCACCCAGCACCCTGAGTACTGAGCACCCAGCACCCCGAGCACTGAGTACCCATCACCCTGAGCACTGAGCACTGAGCACCCAGCACCCTGAGCACTGAGCACCCAGCACCCTGAGTACTGAGCACTGTGCACCCAGCACCAAGAGCACTGAGCACCCAGCACCCTGAGTACTGAGCACTGAGCACCCAGCACCCCGAGCACTGAGCACCCAGCACTCTGAGCACTGAGGACCCAGCACCCGAGTACTGATCACCCAGCACCCTGAGTACTGAGCACCCAGCACCCTGAGTACTGAGCACCCAGCACCCCGAGTACTGAGCACCCAGCACCCTGAGCACTGAGCACCCAGCACCCTGAGCACTCAGCACCCAGCACCCCGAGCACTGCGCACCCAGCACCCTGAGTACTGAGCACCCAGCACCCTGAGCACTGAGCACCCAGCACCCTGAGCACTCAGCACCCAGCACCCTGAGCACTGAGCACCCAGCACCCTGAGTAGTGAGCACACAACGTACTGAGCACCGAGCACCCCGAGCACTGAGCACCCAGCACCCTGAGTACTGAGCACCGAGCACCCCGAGCACTGAGCCCCCAGCACACTGAGTACTGAGCTCCGAGCACCCCGAGCACTGAGTACCCAGCGCGCCGAGCACTGAGCACCCAGAACCCTGAGCACTGAGCACCCAGCACCCTGAGAACTGAGCACCCAGCACCCCGAGCACTGAGCACCCAGCACCCCGAGCACTGAGCACTGAGCACCCTGAGTACTGAGCACCCAGCACCCTGAGCAATGAGCACCCAGCACCCCGAGCACAGAGCACCCAGCACCCAGAGCACTGAGCACTGAGCACCCTGAGTACTGAGCACCCAGCACCCCGAGCACTGAGCACCGAGCACCCTGAGCACTGAGCAGCCAGCACCCTGAGTACTAAGCACCCAGCACCCTGAGTACTGAGCACCCAGCACCCTGAGTACTGAGCACACAGCACCCTGAGTACTGAGCACCCAGCACCCTGAGTACTGAGCACCCAGCGTACTGAGCACAGAGCACCCCGAGCACTGAGCACCCAGCACCCTGAGTACTCAGCACCCAGCACCCCGAGCACTGAGCACCCAGCACCCTGAGTACTGAGCTCCGAGCACCCCGAGCACTGAGCACCCAGCGCCCCGAGCACTGAGCACCCAGAAACCTGAGCACTGAGCACCCAGCACCCTGAGCACTGAGCACCCAGCACCCCGAGCACTGAGCACCCAGCACCCCGAGCACTGAGCACCTAGCACCCTGAGTAATGAGCACCCAGCACCCTGAGTACTGAGCACCCAGCACCCTGAGCACTGAGCACACAGCACCCTGAGTACTGAGCACCCAACACTCCAAGCACTGAGCACCCTGAGTACTGAGCACCCAGCACCCCAAGCACTGAGCACCCTGAGTACTGAGCACCCAACACCCTGAGTACTGCGCACCCAGCACCCCAAGCACTGAGCACCCTGAGTACTGAGCACCCAGTACCCTGAGCACTGAACACACAGCACCCTGAGTACTGAGCACCCCGAGCACTGAGCACCCAGCATACTGAGTACTGAGCACCCAGCACCCTGAGTACTGAGCACCCAGCACCCTGAGCACTGAGCACCCAGCACCCTGAGTACTGAGCATCAAGCACCCCGAGCACTGTGCACCCAGCACCCTGAGTACTGAGCACTGAGCACCCAGCACCCCGAGCACTGAGCACCCAGCACACTGTGTACTGAGAACTGAGTACATAGCACCCCGAGCACTGAGCACCCAGCATCCTGAGCACTGAGCACCCTGAGTACTGAGCACCTAGCACCCTGAGCAATGAGCACCCAGCAACCCGAGCACTGAGCACCCAGCACCCAGAGCACTGAGCACTGAGCACCCTGAGTACTGAGCACCCAGCACCCCGAGCACTGAGCACCGAGCACCCTGAGCACTGAGCACCCAGTACCCTAAGTACTGAGCACCCCGAGTACTGAGCACCCAGCACCCCGAGCACTGAGCACCCAGCACCCTGAGTACTGAGAACAGATCACCCTGAGTACTGAGCACCCAGCACACTGAGTACTGAACCCCCAGCACCCTGAGTACTGAGCACCCAGCACCCCGAGCACTGAGCACCCAGCACCCCGAGAATGAGCACCCAACACGCTGAGTACTGAGAACCGAGCACCCTGAGTACTGAGCACCCAGCACCCTGAGTACTGAGCCCCCAGCACCCTGAGTACTGAGCACCCAGCACCCTGAGCACTGAGCACCCAGCACCCTGAGTACTGAGCACCCAGCACGCTGATTACTTAGCACCCAGCACCTGAGCACTGAGCACCCACCACCCTGAGTACTGAGCACTGAGCACCCAGCACCCCGAGCACTGAGCACCCAGCACCCTGTGTACTGAGCACTGAGCACCCTGAGTACTAAGCACCCAGCACCCTGAGTACTGAGCACCCAGGACCCTGAGCACTGAGCACCGAGCACCCCGAGCACTGAGCACCCAGCACCCTGAGCACTCAGCACCCATCACTCCGATCACTGAGCACCCACCACGCTGAGTACTGAGCACCCAGCACCCTGAGCACTGAGCACACAGCACACAGAGCACTGAGCACAAAGCACCCTGAGCACTGAGCACCCAGCACCCTGAGTACTGAGCACCCAGCACCCTGAGTACTGAGCACCCAGACCCCGAGCACTGAGCACCCAGCACCCCTAGCACTGTGCACCCAGCACCCTGAGTACTGAGAACCCAGCACCCTGAGTACTGAGCACCCAGCACCCTGTGCACTGAGCAAACAGCAGCCCGAGCACTGAGCACCCAGCATCCTGAGCACTGAGTACTGAGCACCCAGCACGCTGAGTACTTAGCACCCAGCACCCTGAGCACTGAGCACACACCACCCTGAGTACTGAGCACTGAGCACCCAGCACCCCGAGCACTGAGCACCCAGCACCCCGAGAATGAGCACCCAGCACCCTGAGTACTGAGAACCGAGCACCCTGAGTACTGAGCACCCAGCACGCTGAGTACTGAGCACTGAGCACCCTGAGTACTGAGCACGTAGCACCCTGAGTACTGAGCACCCAGCACCCTGAGCACTGAGCAGCCAGCACCCTCAGCACTGAGCACCCAGCACCCCGAGCACTGAGCACCCAGCACAGTGAGCACTGAGCACCCAGCACCCTGAGTACTGAGCACCCAGCACCCCGAGTACTGAGCACCGAGCACCCCGAGCACTGAGCACCCAGCACCCTGAGTACTGAGCACCCAGCACCCTGAGTACTGAGCACCCCGTGTACTGAGCACCCAGCACCCCGAGCACTGAGCACCCAGCACCCTGAGTCCTGAGAACAGATCACCCTGAGTACTGAGCACCCAGCACCCTGAGTACTGAGCCCCCAGCACCCTGAGTACTGAGCACCCAGCACCCAGAGCACTGAGCACCCAGCACCCCGAGAATGAGCACCCAGCAACCTGAGTACTGAGAACCGAGCACCCTGAGTACTGAGCACCCAGCACCCTGAGTACTGAGCCTCCAGCACCCTGAGTACTGAGCACCCAGCACCCCGAGCACTGAGCACCCAGCACCCCGAGAATGAGCACCCAGCACGCTGAGTACTGAGCACCCAGCACCCCGAGCACGGAGCACCCAGGACCCCGAGCACTGAGTACTGAGCACCCAGCACCCTGAGTAATGAGCACCGAGCTCCCCGAGCACTGAGCACCCAGCACCCTGAGCACTGAGCACCCAGCACCCTGAGCACTGAGCATCCAGCACCCTGAGTACTGAGCACCCAGCACGCTGAGTACTGAGCACCCAGCACCCTGAGCACTGAGCACCCAGCACCCTGAGTACTGAGCACTGAGCACTCAGCACCCCGAGCACTGAGCACGCAGCACCCTGTGTATTGAGCACTGCGCACACTGAGTACTGATCACCCAGCACCCTGAGTACTGAGCACCCAGCACTCTGAGTACTGAGCACCCAGCACCCCGAGTCCTGAGCACCCAGCACCCTGAGCACTGAGCACCCAGCACCCTGAGCACTGAGCACCCAGCACCCCGAGCACTGCGCACCCAGCACAATGAGTACTGAGCACCCAGCACCCTGAGCACTGAGCACCCAGCACCCTGAGCACTGAGCACCCAACACCCTGAGCACTGAGAACCCAGCACCCTGAGTAGTGAGCACCCAACGTACTGAGCACCGAGCACCCCGAGCACTGAGCACCCAGCACCCTGAGTACTGAGCACCTAGCACCCCGAGCACTGAGCACCCAGCACACTGAGTACTGAGCTCTGAGCACCCCGAGCACTGAGTACCCAGCGCCCCGAGCACTGAGCACCCAGAACCCTGAGCACTGAGCACCCAGCACCCTGAGCACTGAGCACCCAGCACCCCGAGCACTGAGCACCCAGCACCCCGAGCACTGAGCACTGAGCACCCTGAGTACTGAGCACCCAGCACCCTGAGCAATGAGCACCCAGCACCCCGAGCACAGAGCACCCAGCACCCAGAGCACTGAGCACTGAGCACCCTGAGTACTGAGCACCCAGCACCCCGAGCACTGAGCACCGAGCACCCTGAGCACTGAGCAGCCAGCACCCTGAGTACTGAGCACACAGCACCCTGAGTACTGAGCACCCAGCACCCTGAGTACTGAGCACCCAGCGTACTGAGCACCGAGCACCCTGAGTACTGAGCACCCAGCGTACTGAGCACCGAGCACCCCGAGCACTGAGCACCCAGCACCCTGAGTACTGAGCACCCAGCACCCTGAGCACTGAGCACCCAGCACCCTGAGTACTGAGCACCCAGCACCCTGAGTACTGAGCACACAGCACCCTGAGTACTGAGCACCCAGCACCCTCAGTAAAGAGCACCCAGCGTACTGAGCACCCAGCACCCTGAGTACTGAGCACCCAGCACCCTGAGCAATGATCACCCTGAGTACTGAGCACCCAGCACCTTTAGAACTGAGCACCGAGCACCCCGAGCACTGAGCACCCAGCACCCGGAGTACTGAGCACCCAGCACCCTGAGTACTAAGCACCGAGCACCCTGAGTACTGAGCACCCAGCACCCTGAGCACTGAACACACAGCACCCTGAGTACTGAGCACCACGAGCACTGAGCACCCAGCACCCTGAGTACTGAGCACCGAGCACCCCGAGCACTGAGCACCCAGCACCCCGAGCACTGAGCACCCAGCACCCTGAGTACTGAGCACCCAGCACCCTGAGTACTGAGCACTGAGCACCCAGCACCCGGAGTACTGAGCACCCAGCACCCTGAGTACTAAGCACCGAGCACCCTGAGTACTGAGCACCCAGCACCCTGAGCACTGAGCACCCAGCACCCTGAGCACTGAGCACCCAGCACCCTGAGCACTGAGCACCCAGCACCCTGAGTACTGAGCACTGAGCACCCAGCACCCCGAGCACTGAGCCCCCAGCACCCTGAGTACTGAGCACTGAGCACCCAGCACCCCAAGCACTGAGCACCCAGCACCCTGAGCACTGAGCACCCAGCACCCGAGTACTGAGCACCCAGCACCCTGAGTACTGAGCACCCAGCTACCTTTGTACTGAGCACCCAGCACCCTGAGAACTGAGCACCCAGCACCCTGAGTACTGAGCACCCAGCACCCTGAGCACTTAGCACCCAGCACCCTGAGCACTGAGCACCCAGCACCCTGAGTACTGAGCACCCAGCACCCTGAGTACTAAGCACCGAGCACCCTGAGCACTGAGCACCCAGCACCCTGAGCACTGAGCACCCAGCACCCTGAGTACTGAGCACCCAGCACCCCGAGCACTGAGCACCCAGCACCCTGAGTACTGAGCACCCAGCACCCTGAGCACTGAGCACCGAGCACCCTGAGCACTGAGCACCCAGCACCCTGAGGACTGAGCACCCAGCACCCCGAGCACTGAGCACCCAGCACCCTGAGCACTGAGCACCCTGAGTACTGAGCACTGAGCACCCTGAGTACTGAGCACTGAGCACCCTGAGTACTGAGCACCCAGCACCCTGAGTACTGAGCACCCAGCACCCCGAGCACTGAGTACCCAGCACCCTGAGCACTGAGCACCCAGCACCCTGAGCACTGAGCACCCAGCACCCTGAGCACTGAGCACCCAGCACCCTGAGCACTGAGCACCCAGCACCCTGAGTACTGAGCACTGTGCACCTAGCACCAAGAGCACTGAGCACCCAGCACTCTGAGCACTGAGCACCCAGCACCTGAGTACTGATCACCCAGCACCCTGAGTAATGAGCACCCAGCACCCTGAGTACTGAGCACCCAGCACCCCGAGTACTGAGCACCCAGCACCCTGAGCACTGAGCACCCAGCACCCTGAGCACTGAGCACCCAGCACCCCGAGCACTGCGCACCCAGCACCCTGAGTACTGAGCACCCAGCACCCTGAGCACTGAGCACCCAGCACCCTGAGCACTCAGCACCCAGCACCCTGAGCACTGAGCACCCAGCACCCTGAGTAGTGAGCACCCAACGTACTGAGCACCGAGCACCCCGAGCACTGAGCACCCAGCACCCTGAGTACTGAGCACCGAGCACCCCGAGCACTGAGCACCCAGCACACTGAGTACTGAGCTCCGAGCACCCCGAGCACTGAGCACCCAGCGCCCCGAGCACTGAGCACCCAGCACCCTGAGCACTGAGCACCCAGCACCCTGAGCACTGAGCACCCAGCACCCCGAGCACTGCGCACCCAGCACCCTGAGTACTGAGCACCCAGCACCCTGAGCACTGAGCACCCAGCACCCTGAGCACTGAGCACCCAGCAACCTGAGCACTGAGCACCCAGCACCCTGAGTAGTGAGCACCCAACGTACTGAGCACCGAGCACCCCGAGCACTGAGCACCCAGCACCCTGAGTACTCAGCACCCAGCACCCCGAGCACTGAGCACCCAGCACCC
Organism: Microtus oregoni; assembly: GCF_018167655.1. NCBI lineage: Eukaryota > Metazoa > Chordata > Mammalia > Rodentia > Cricetidae > Microtus > Microtus oregoni. The sequence continues at coordinate 7,582,632 of NW_024543811.1, read as the reverse complement.
TGAGTACTGAGCTCCGAGCACCCCGAGCACTGAGCACCCAGCGCCCCGAGCACTGAGCACCCAGAAACCTGAGCACTGAGCACCCAGCACCCTGAGCACTGAGCACCCAGCACCCCGAGCACTGAGCACCCAGCACCCCGAGCACTGAGCACCTAGCACCCTGAGTAATGAGCACCCAGCACCCTGAGTACTGATCACCCAGCACCCTGAGCACTGAGCACCCAGCACCCTGAGTACTGATCACCCAACACCCCAAGCACTGAGCACCCTGAGTACTGAGCACCCAGCACCCCAAGCACTGAGCACCCTGAGTACTGAGCACCCAACACCCTGAGTACTGCGCACCCAGCACCCCAAGCACTGAGCACCCTGAGTACTGAGCACCCAGTACCCTGAGCACTGAACACACAGCACCCTGAGTACTGAGCACCCCGAGCACTGAGCACCCAGCATACTGAGTACTGAGCACCCAGCACCCTGAGTACTGAGCACCCAGCACCCTGAGCACTGAGCACCCAGCACCCTGAGTACTGAGCATCAAGCACCCCGAGCACTGAGCACCCAGCACCCTGAGTACTGAGCACTGAGCACCCAGGACACTGTGTACTGAGCACTGAGTACCCAGCACCCCGAGCACTGAGCACCCAACATCCTGAGCACTGAGCACCCTGAGTACTGAGCACCCAGCACCCTGAGCAATGAGCACCCAGCACCCCGAGCACTGAGCACCCAGCACCCAGAGCACTGAGCACTGAGCACCCTGAGTACTGAGAACCCAGCACCCCGAGCACTGAGCACCGAGCACCCTGAGCACTGAGCACCCAGCACCCTGAGTACTAAGCACCCAGCACCCTGAGTACTAAGCACCCAGCACCCTGAGTAATGAGCACCCAGCACCCTGAGTACTGAGCACCCAGTACCCTGAGTACTGAGCACCCAGCGTACTGAGCACCGAGCACCCAGCACCCTGAGTACTGAGCATCCAGCACCCTGAGCACTGAGCACACAGCACCCTGAGCACTGAGCACCCAGTACCCTGAGTACTGAGCACCGAGCACCCTGAGTACTGAGCACCCAGCACCCTGAGTACTGAGCACCCAGCAACCTGAGTACTGAGCACCCAGCGTACTGAGCACTGAGCACCCAGCACCCCGAGCACTGAGCACCCAGCACCCAGAGCACTGAGCACTGAGCACCCTGAGTACTGAGCACCCAGCACCCCGAGCACTGAGCACCGAGCACCCTGAGCACTGAGCACCCAGCACCCTGAGTACTAAGCACCCAGCACCCTGAGTACTAAGCACCCAGCACCCTGAGTACTGAGCACCCAGCACCCTGAGTACTGAGGACCCAGTACCCTGAGTACTGAGCACCCAGCGTACTGAGCACCGAGCACCCAGCACCCTGAGTACTGAGCACCCAGCACCCTGAGCACTGAGCACACAGCACCCTGAGTACTGAGCACCCAGCACCCTGAGTACTGAGCACCCAGCGTAATGAGCACCGAGCACCCCGAGCACTGAGCACCCAGCACCCTGATTACTGAGCACCCAACACCCTGAGCACTGAGCACCCAGTACCCTGAGTACTGAGCACCGAGCACCCTGAGTACTGAGCACCCAGCACCCTGAGTACTGAGCACCCAGCACCCTGAGTACTGAGCACCCAGCACCCTGAGCACTGAGCACCCAGCATCCTGAGTACTGAGCACTGAGCAACCCGAGTACTGAGCACCGAAAACCCTGAGTACTGAGCACCCAGCACCCTGAGCACTGAGCACCCAGCACCCTGTGTACTGAGCACCGAGCCCCCCGAACACTGAGCACCCAGCACCCTGAGCACTGAGCACCCTTAGTACTGAGAACTGAGCACCCTGAGTACTGAGCACTGAGCACCCTGAGTACTGAGCACCCAGCACCCTGAGTACTGAGCACCCAGCACCCTGAGCAATGATCACCCTGAGTACTGAGCACCCAGCACCTTGAGCACTGAGCACCGAGCACCCCGAGCACTGAGCACCCAGCACCCGGAGTACTGAGCACCCAGCACCCTGAGTACTAAGCACCGAGCACCCTGAGTACTGAGCACCCAGCACCCTGAGCACTGAACACACAGCACCCTGAGTACTGAGCACCCCGAGCACTGAGCACCCAGCACCCTGAGTACTGAGCACCGAGCACCCCGAGCACTGAGCAACCAGCACCCCGAGCACTGAGCACCCAGCACCCTGAGTACTGAGCACCCAGCACCCTGAGTACTGAGCACTGAGCACCCAGCACCCGGAGTACTGAGCACCCAGCACCCTGAGTACTAAGCACCGAGCACCCTGAGTACTGAGCACCCAGCACCCTGAGCACTGAGCACCCAGCACCCTGAGCACTGAGCACCCAGCACCCTGAGCACTGAGCACCCAGCACCCTGAGTACTGAGCACTGAGCACCCAGCACCCCGAGCACTGAGCACCCAGCACCCTGAGTACTGAGCACTGAGCACCCAGCACCCCAAGCACTGAGCACCCAGCACCCTGAGCACTGAGCACCCAGCACCCGAGTACTGAGCACACAGCACCCTGAGTACTGAGCACCCAGCTCCCTGAGTACTGAGCACCCAGCACCCCGAGAACTGAGCACCCAGCACCCTGAGTACTGAGCACCCAGCACCCTGAGCACTGAGCACCCAGCAACCTGAGCATTGAGCACCCAGCACCCTGAGTACTGAGCACCCAGCACCCTGAGTACTAAGCACCGAGCACCCTGAGCACTGAGCAGCCAGCACCCTGAGCACTGAGCACCCAGCAACCTGAGTACTGAGCACCCAGCACCCCGAGCACTGAGCACCCAGCACCCTGAGCACTGAGCACCCTGAGTACTGAGCACTGAGCACCCTGAGTACTGAGCACTGAGCACCCTGAGTACTGAGCACCCAGCACCCTGAGTACTGAGCACCCAGCACCCCGCGCACTGAGTACCCAGCACCCTGAGCACTGAGCACCCAGCACCCTGAGCACTGAGCACCCAGCACCCTGAGCACTGAGCATCCAGCACCCTGAGCACTGAGCACCCAGCACCCTGAGTACTGAGCACTGTGCACCCAGCACCAAGAGCACTGAGCACCCAGCACCCTGAGTACTGAGCACTGAGCACCCAGCACCCCGAGCACTGAGCACACAGCACTCTGAGCACTGAGCACCCAGCACCCGAGTACTGATCACCCAGCACCCTGAGTACTGAGCACCCAGCACCCTGAGTACTGAGGACCCAGCACCCCGAGTACTGAACACCCAGCACCCTGCGCACTGAGCACCCAGCACCCTGAGCACTGAGCACCCAGAACCCCGAGCACTGCGCACCCAGCACCCTGAGTATTGAGCACCCAGCACCCTGAGCACTGAGCACCCAGTACCCTGAGCACTCAGCACCCAGCACCCTGAGCACTGAGCACCCAGCACACTGAGTAGTGAGCACCCAACGTACTGAGCACCGAGCACCCCGAGCACTGAGCACCCAGCACCCTGAGTACTGAGCACCGAGCACCCCGAGCACTGAGCACCCAGCACACTGAGTACTGAGCTCCGAGCACCCCGAGCACTGAGCACCCAGCGCCCCGAGCACTGAGCACCCAGCACCCTGAGCACTGAGCACCCAGCACCCTGAGCACTGAGCACCCAGCACCCTGAGCACTGCGCACCCAGCACCCTGAGTACTGAGCACCCAGCACCCTGAGCACTGAGCACCCAGCACCCTGAGCACTGAGCACCCAGCACCCTGAGCACTGAGCACCCAGCACCCTGAGTAGTGAGCACTCAACGTACTGAGCACCGAGCACCCCGAGCACTGAGCACCCAGCACCCTGAGTACTCAGCACCCAGCACCCCAAGCACTGAGCACCCAGCACCCTGAGTACTGAGCTCCGAGCACCCCGAGCACTGAGCACCCAGCGCCCCGAGCACTGAGCACCCAGAAACCTGAGCACTGAGCACCCAGCACCCTGAGCATTGAGCACCCAGCACCCCGAGCACTGAGCACCCAGCACCCCGAGCACTGAGCACCTAGCACCCTGAGTAATGAGCACCCAGCACCCTGAGTACTGAGCACCCAGCACCCTGAGCACTGAGCACCCAGCACCGTGAGTACTGAGCACCCAACACCCCAAGCACTGAGCAACCTGAGTACTGAGCACCCAGCACCCCAAGCACTGAGCACCCTGAGTACTGAGCACCCAACACCCTGAGTACTGCGCACCCAGCACCCCAAGCACTGAGCACCCTGAGTACTGAGCACCCAGTACCCTGAGCACTGAACACACAGCACCCTGAGTACTGAGCACCCCGAGCACTGAGCACCCAGCATACTGAGTACTGAGCACCCAGCACCCTGAGTACTGAGCACCCAGCTCCCTGAGCACTGAGCACCCAGCACCCTGAGTACTGATCATCAAGCACCCCGAGCACTGAGCACCCAGCACCCTGAGTACTGAGCACTGAGCACCCAGCACCCCGAGCACTGAGCACCCAGCACCCTGTGTACTGAGGACTGAGTACCCAGCACCCCGAGCACAGAGCACCCAGCACCCGGAGTACTGAGCACCCAGCACCCTGAGTACTAAGCACCGAGCACCCTGAGTACTGAGCACCCAGCACCCTGAGCACTGAACACACAGCACCCTGAGTACTGAGCACCCCGAGCACTGAGCACCCAGAACCCTGAGTACTGAGCACCGATCACCCCGAGAACTGAGCACCCAGCACCCCGAGCACTGAGCACCGAGCACCCCGAGCACTGAGCACCCAGCACCCTGAGTACTGAGCACCCAGAACCCTGAGTACTGAGCACCCAGGACCCCGAGCACTGAGCACCCAGCACCCTGAGCACTGAGCACCCAGCACCCTGAGCACTGAGCACCCAGCACCCCGAGCACTGAGCACCAAGCACCCTGAGTACTGAGCACTGAGCACCCAGCACCCCGAGCACTGAGCACCCAGCACCCTGAGTACTGAGCACTGAGCACCCAGCACCCCGAGCACTGAGCACCCAGCACCCTGAGCACTGAGCACCCAGCACCCGAGTACTGAGCACCCAGCACAATGAGTACTGAGCACCCAGCTCCCTGAGTACTGAGCACCCTGCACCCCGAGTACTGAGCACCCAGCACCCTGAGTACTGAGCACTCAGCACCCTGAGCACTGAGGACCCAGCACCCTGAGTACTGAGCACCGAGCACCCTGAGTACTGAGCACCCAGCACCCTGAGTACTGAGCCCCCAGCACACTGAGTACTGAGCACCCCGCACCCTGAGCACTGATCACCCAGCACCCTGAGTACTGAGCACTGAGCACCCAGCGCCCCGAGCACTGAGCACCCAGCACCCTGTGTACTGAGCACTGAGTACCCAGTACCCCGAGCAATGAGACCTAGCACCCTGAGCACTGAGCACCCAGCACCCCGAGTACTGAGCACCCAGCACCCCGAGCACTGAGCACCCAGCACCCTGAGCACTGAGCACCCAGCACCCTGAGTACTGAGCACTCAGCACCCCGAGTACTGAGCACCCAGCACCCTGAGCACTGTGCACCCAGCACCCTGAGCACTGAGCACCGAGAACCCTGAGTAATGAGCACCCAGCACCCTGAATACTGAGCACCCAGCACCCTGAGCACTGAGCACCCAGCACCCTGAGCACTGAGCACCCAGCACCCTGAGCACTGTGCACCCAGCACCCTGAGCACTGAGCACCGAGAACCCTGAGTAATGAGCACCCAGCTCCCTTAGTACTGAACACCCAGCACCCCGAGCACTGAGCACCCAGCACCCTGAGCACTGAGCACCGAGCACCCTGAGTACTGAGCACCCAGCACCCTGAGTACTGAGCACCCAGCACCCTGAGCACTGAGCACCCAGCACGCTGAGCACTGAGCACCCAGCACCCTGAATACTGAGCCCCCAGCACCCTGAGTACTGAACACCCAGCACCCTGAGCACTGAGCACCCAGCACCCTGAGCACTGAGCACTGAGCACCCAGCACCCTGAGCACTGAGCACCCAGCACCCCGAGCACTGAGCACCCAGCACCCTGAGCACCCAGCACCCTGAGCACTGAGCACCCTGAGCACTGAGCACTGAGCACCCAGCACCCTGAGTACTGTGCACCCAACACTCTGAGCACTGAGCAACCTGCACGCTGAGTACTGAGCACTGAGCACCCAGCACCCTGAGCACTGAGCACTGAGCACCCAGCACACTGAGCACTGAGCACCCAGCACCCCGAGCACTGAGCACCCAGCACCCTGAGCACCCAGCACCCTGAGCACTGAGCACCCTGAACACTGAGCACTGAGGACCCAGCACCCTGAGTACTGAGCACTCAACACTCTGAGCACTGAGCAACCAGCACCCTGAGCACTGAGCACTGAGCACCCAGCACCCTGAGTACTGAGCACCCAGCACCCCGAGCACTGAGCACCCAGCACCCTGTGTACTGAGCACTGAGCACCCGAGCACTGAGCAACCAGCACCCTGAGTACTGAGCACCCAGGACCCCGAGAATGAGCACCCAGTACTCTGAGCACTGAGCAGCCAGCACCCTGAGTATTAAGCACCCTGAGTACTGACCACCCAGCACCCTGAGTACTGAGCACCCTGCACCCCGAGCACTGAGCTCCCTGAGTACTGAGCACCCAGCACCCTGAGTACTGAGCTCACAGCACCCTGAGTACTGAGCACTGAGCACACAGAGAACTGAGCACCCAGCACCCCGAGGACTGAGCACCCAGCACCCTGTGCACTGAGCACTGAGCATCCAGCACCCCGAGCACTGAGCACCCTGAGATCTTAGCACCCTGAGTACTGAGCACCCAGCACCCTGAGTACTGAGCACCCAGCACCCTGAGCACTGAGCACCCAGCACCCTGAGTACTGAGCACCCAGCACCCTGAGTACTGAGCACCGAGCACCCCGAGCACTGAGCACCCAGCACCCTGAGCACTGAGCACCTAGCACCCCGAGCAGTGAGCACCCAGCACCCTGAGCACTGAGCACCCAGCACCCCGAGTACTGAGCACCGAGCACCCCGAGCACTGAGCACCCAGCACCCTGAGTACTGAGCACTGAGCAACCCGAGTACTGAGCACCGAAAACCCTGAGTACTGAGCACCCAGCACCCTGAGCACTGAGCACCCAGCACCCTGTGTACTGAGCACCGAGCCCCCCGAACACTGAGCACCCAGCACCCTGAGCACTGAGCACCCTTAGTACTGAGAACTGAGCACCCTGAGTACTGAGCACTGAGCACCCTGAGTACTGAGCACCCAGCACCCTGAGTACTGAGCACCCAGCACCCTGAGCAATGATCACCCTGAGTACTGAGCACCCAGCACCTTGAGCACTGAGCACCGAGCACCCCGAGCACTGAGCACCCAGCACCCGGAGTACTGAGCACCCAGCACCCTGAGTACTAAGCACCGAGCACCCTGAGTACTGAGCACCCAGCACCCTGAGCACTGAACACACAGCACCCTGAGTACTGAGCACCCCGAGCACTGAGCACCCAGCACCCTGAGTACTGAGCACCGAGCACCCCGAGCACTGAGCAACCAGCACCCCGAGCACTGAGCACCCAGCACCCTGAGTACTGAGCACCCAGCACCCTGAGTACTGAGCACTGAGCACCCAGCACCCGGAGTACTGAGCACCCAGCACCCTGAGTACTAAGCACCGAGCACCCTGAGTACTGAGCACCCAGCACCCTGAGCACTGAGCACCCAGCACCCTGAGCACTGAGCACCCAGCACCCTGAGCACTGAGCACCCAGCACCCTGAGTACTGAGCACTGAGCACCCAGCACCCCGAGCACTGAGCACCCAGCACCCTGAGTACTGAGCACTGAGCACCCAGCACCCCAAGCACTGAGCACCCAGCACCCTGAGCACTGAGCACCCAGCACCCGAGTACTGAGCACACAGCACCCTGAGTACTGAGCACCCAGCTCCCTGAGTACTGAGCACCCAGCACCCCGAGAACTGAGCACCCAGCACCCTGAGTACTGAGCACCCAGCACCCTGAGCACTGAGCACCCAGCAACCTGAGCATTGAGCACCCAGCACCCTGAGTACTGAGCACCCAGCACCCTGAGTACTAAGCACCGAGCACCCTGAGCACTGAGCAGCCAGCACCCTGAGCACTGAGCACCCAGCAACCTGAGTACTGAGCACCCAGCACCCCGAGCACTGAGCACCCAGCACCCTGAGCACTGAGCACCCTGAGTACTGAGCACTGAGCACCCTGAGTACTGAGCACTGAGCACCCTGAGTACTGAGCACCCAGCACCCTGAGTACTGAGCACCCAGCACCCCGCGCACTGAGTACCCAGCACCCTGAGCACTGAGCACCCAGCACCCTGAGCACTGAGCACCCAGCACCCTGAGCACTGAGCACCCAGCACCCTGAGCACTGAGCACCCAGCACCCTGAGTACTGAGCACTGTGCACCCAGCACCAAGAGCACTGAGCACCCAGCACCCTGAGTACTGAGCACTGAGCACCCAGCACCCCGAGCACTGAGCACACAGCACTCTGAGCACTGAGCACCCAGCACCCGAGTACTGATCACCCAGCACCCTGAGTACTGAGCACCCAGCACCCTGAGTACTGAGGACCCAGCACCCCGAGTACTGAACACCCAGCACCCTGAGCACTGAGCACCCAGCACCCTGAGCACTGAGCACCCAGAACCCCGAGCACTGCGCACCCAGCACCCTGAGTACTGAGCACCCAGCACCCTGAGCACTGAGCACCCAGCACCCTGAGCACTCAGCACCCAGCACCCTGAGCACTGAGCACCCAGCACACTGAGTAGTGAGCACCCAACGTACTGAGCACCGAGCACCCCGAGCACTGAGCACCCAGCACCCTGAGTACTGAGCACCGAGCACCCCGAGCACTGAGCACCCAGCACACTGAGTACTGAGCTCCGAGCACCCCGAGCACTGAGCACCCAGCGCCCCGAGCACTGAGCACCCAGCACCCTGAGCACTGAGCACCCAGCACCCTGAGCACTGAGCACCCAGCACCCTGAGCACTGCGCACCCAGCACCCTGAGTACTGAGCACCCAGCACCCTGAGCACTGAGCACCCAGCACCCTGAGCACTGAGCACCCAGCACCCTGAGCACTGAGCACCCAGCACCCTGAGTAGTGAGCACTCAACGTACTGAGCACCGAGCACCCCGAGCACTGAGCACCCAGCACCCTGAGTACTCAGCACCCAGCACCCCGAGCACTGAGCACCCAGCACCCTGAGTACTGAGCTCCGAGCACCCCGAGCACTGAGCACCCAGCGCCCCGAGCACTGAGCACCCAGAAACCTGAGCACTGAGCACCCAGCACCCTGAGCATTGAGCACCCAGCACCCCGAGCACTGAGCACCCAGCACCCCGAGCACTGAGCACCTAGCACCCTGAGTAATGAGCACCCAGCACCCTGAGTACTGAGCACCCAGCACCCTGAGCACTGAGCACCCAGCACCGTGAGTACTGAGCACCCAACACCCCAAGCACTGAGCAACCTGAGTACTGAGCACCCAGCACCCCAAGCACTGAGCACCCTGAGTACTGAGCACCCAACACCCTGAGTACTGCGCACCCAGCACCCCAAGCACTGAGCACCCTGAGTACTGAGCACCCAGTACCCTGAGCACTGAACACACAGCACCCTGAGTACTGAGCACCCCGAGCACTGAGCACCCAGCATACTGAGTACTGAGCACCCAGCACCCTGAGTACTGAGCACCCAGCTCCCTGAGCACTGAGCACCCAGCACCCTGAGTACTGATCATCAAGCACCCCGAGCACTGAGCACCCAGCACCCTGAGTACTGAGCACTGAGCACCCAGCACCCCGAGCACTGAGCACCCAGCACCCTGTGTACTGAGGACTGAGTACCCAGTACCCCGAGCACAGAGCACCCAGCACCCGGAGTACTGAGCACCCAGCACCCTGAGTACTAAGCACCGAGCACCCTGAGTACTGAGCACCCAGCACCCTGAGCACTGAACACACAGCACCCTGAGTACTGAGCACCCCGAGCACTGAGCACCCAGAACCCTGAGTACTGAGCACCGATCACCCCGAGAACTGAGCACCCAGCACCCCGAGCACTGAGCACCGAGCACCCCGAGCACTGAGCACCCAGCACCCTGAGTACTGAGCACCCAGAACCCTGAGTACTGAGCACCCAGGACCCCGAGCACTGAGCACCCAGCACCCTGAGCACTGAGCACCCAGCACCCCGAGCACTGAGCACCCAGCACCCCGAACACTGAGCACCAAGCACCCTGAGTACTGAGCACTGAGCACCCAGCACCCCGAGCACTGAGCACCCAGCACCCTGAGTACTGAGCACTGAGCACCCAGCACCCCGAGCACTGAGCACCCAGCACCCTGAGCACTGAGCACCCAGCACCCGAGTACTGAGCACCCAGCACAATGAGTACTGAGCACCCAGCTCCCTGAGTACTGAGCACCCTGCACCCCGAGTACTGAGCACCCAGCACCCTGAGTACTGAGCACTCAGCACCCTGAGCACTGAGGACCCAGCACCCTGAGTACTGAGCACCGAGCACCCTGAGTACTGAGCACCCAGCACCCTGAGTACTGAGCCCCCAGCACACTGAGTACTGAGCACCCCGCACCCTGAGCACTGATCACCCAGCACCCTGAGTACTCAGCACTGAGCACCCAGCGCCCCGAGCACTGAGCACCCAGCACCCTGTGTACTGAGCACTGAGTACCCAGTACCCCGAGCAATGAGACCTAGCACCCTGAGCACTGAGCACCCAGCACCCCGAGTACTGAGCACCCAGCACCCCGAGCACTGAGCACCCAGCACCCTGAGCACTGAGCACCCAGCACCCTGAGTACTGAGCACTCAGCACCCCGAGTACTGAGCACCCAGCACCCTGAGCACTGTGCACCCAGCACCCTGAGCACTGAGCACCGAGAACCCTGAGTAATGAGCACCCAGCACCCTGAGTACTGAGCACCCAGCACCCTGAGCACTGAGCACCCAGCACCCTGAGCACTGAGCACCCAGCACCCTGAGCACTGTGCACCCAGCACCCTGAGCACTGAGCACCGAGAACCCTGAGTAATGAGCACCCAGCTCCCTTAGTACTGAACACCCAGCACCCCGAGCACTGAGCACCCAGCACCCTGAGCACTGAGCACCGAGCACCCTGAGTACTGAGCACCCAGCACCCTGAGTACTGAGCACCCAGCACCCTGAGCACTGAGCACCCAGCACGCTGAGCACTGAGCACCCAGCACCCTGAATACTGAGCCCCCAGCACCCTGAGTACTGAACACCCAGCACCCTGAGCACTGAGCACCCAGCACCCTGAGCACTGAGCACTGAGCACCCAGCACCCTGAGCACTGAGCACCCAGCACCCCGAGCACTGAGCACCCAGCACCCTGAGCACCCAGCACCCTGAGCACTGAGCACCCTGAGCACTGAGCACTGAGCACCCAGCACCCTGAGTACTGTGCACCCAACACTCTGAGCACTGAGCAACCTGCACGCTGAGTACTGAGCACTGAGCACCCAGCACCCTGAGCACTGAGCACTGAGCACCCAGCACACTGAGCACTGAGCACCCAGCACCCCGAGCACTGAGCACCCAGCACCCTGAGCACCCAGCACCCTGAGCACTGAGCACCCTGAACACTGAGCACTGAGGACCCAGCACCCTGAGTACTGAGCACTCAACACTCTGAGCACTGAGCAACCAGCACCCTGAGCACTGAGCACTGAGCACCCAGCACCCTGAGTACTGAGCACCCAGCACCCCGAGCACTGAGCACCCAGCACCCTGTGTACTGAGCACTGAGCACCCGAGCACTGAGCAACCAGCACCCTGAGTACTGAGCACCCAGGACCCCGAGAATGAGCACCCAGTACTCTGAGCACTGAGCAGCCAGCACCCTGAGTATTAAGCACCCTGAGTACTGACCACCCAGCACCCTGAGTACTGAGCACCCTGCACCCCGAGCACTGAGCTCCCTGAGTACTGAGCACCCAGCACCCTGAGTACTGAGCTCACAGCACCCTGAGTACTGAGCACTGAGCACACAGAGAACTGAGCACCCAGCACCCCGAGGACTGAGCACCCAGCACCCTGTGCACTGAGCACTGAGCATCCAGCACCCCGAGCACTGAGCACCCTGAGATCTTAGCACCCTGAGTACTGAGCACCCAGCACCCTGAGTACTGAGCACCCAGCACCCTGAGCACTGAGCACCCAGCACCCTGAGTACTGAGCACCCAGCACCCTGAGTACTGAGCACCGAGCACCCCGAGCACTGAGCACCCAGCACCCTGAGCACTGAGCACCTAGCACCCCGAGCAGTGAGCACCCAGCACCCTGAGCACTGAGCACCCAGCACCCCGAGTACTGAGCACCGAGCACCCCGAGAACTGAGCAACCAGCACCCCGAGCACTGAGCACTGAGCACCCTGAGCACTGAGCACCCAGAACCCCGAGTACTGAGCACTGAGCACACTGATTACTGAGCACCCAGCACCCCGAGTACTGAGCAGTGAGCACTAGGAGTACTGAGCACCCAGCACCCTGAGCACTGAGCATTGAGAACCCTGCGTACTGAGCACCGAGCACCCCGAGCACTGAGCACCCAGCACCCTTAGTACTGAGCACCGAGCTCCCCGAGCACTGAGCACCCTGAGTACTGAGCACCCAGCACCCTGAGTACTGAGCACCGAGCACCCCGAGCACTGAGCACCCAGCACCCCGCGCAATGAGCACCCAGCACCCTGAGTACTGAGCACCCAGCACCCCGAGAATGAGCACCCTGAGCACTGAGTACCCAACACCATGAGTACTGAGCACCGAGCACCCTGAGTACTGAGCACCCAGTACCCTGAGCACTGAACACACAGCACCCTGAGTACTGAGCACCCCGAGCACTGAGCACCCAGCACTCTGAGCACTGAGGACCCAGCAACCTGAGTACTGAGCACCCAGCACCCTGAGCACTGAGCACCCAGCACCCTGAGTACTGAGCACCCAGCACCCTGAGCACTGAGCACCCAGCACCCTGAGTACTGAGCATCCAGCACCCCGAGCACTGAGCACCCAGCACCCTGAGTACTGAGCACTGAGCACCCTGCACCCCGAGCACTGAGCACTCAGCACCCTGTGTACTGAGCACTGAGTACCCAGCACCCCGAGCACTGAGCACCCAGCACCCTGAGCACCCTGAGTACTGAGCACCCAGCACCCTGAGCACTGAGCACCCAGCACCCCGAGCACTGAGCACCCAGCACCCAGAGTACTGAGCACTGAGCACCCTGCACCCTGAGTACTGAGCACCCAGCACCCTGAGCGCTGAGGACCAAGCACCCTGAGTACTAAGCACGCAGCACCCTGAGTACTGAGCACCCAGCACCCTGAGCACTGAGCACCCAGCACCCCGAGCACTGCGCACCCAGCACCCTGAGTACTGAGCACCCAGCACCCTGAGCACTGAGCACCCAGCACCCTGAGCACTGAGAACCCAGCACCCTGAGCACTGAGCACCCAGCACCCTGAGTAGTGAGCACCCAACGTACTGAGCACCGAGCACCCCGAGCACTGAGCACCCAGCACCCTGAGTACTCAGCACCCAGCACCCCGAGCACTGAGCACCCAGCACCCTGAGTACTGAGCTCCGAGCACCCCGAGCATTGAGCACCCAGCGCCCCGAGCACTGAGCACCCAGAAACCTGAGCACTGAGCACCCAGCACCCTGAGCACTGAGCACCCAGCACCCCGAGCACTGAGCACCCAGCACCCCGAGCACTGAGCACCTAGCACCCTGAGTAATGAGCATCCAGCACCCTGAGTACTGAGCACCCAGCACCCTGAGCACTGAGCACCCAGCACCGTGAGTACTGAGCACCCAACACCCCAAGCACTGAGCACCCTGAGTACTGAGCACCCAGCACCCCAAGCACTGAGCACCCTGAGTACTGAGCACCCAACACCCTGAGTACTGCGCACCCAGCACCCCAAGCACTGAGCACCCTGAGTACTGAGCACCCAGTACCCTGAGCACTGAACACACAGCACCCTGAGTACTGAGCACCCCGAGCACTGAGCACCCAGCATACTGAGTACTGAGCACCCAGCACCCTGAGTACTGAGCACCCAGCTCCCTGAGCACTGAGCACCCAGCACCCTGAGTACTGATCATCAAGCACCCCGAGCACTGAGCACCCAGCACCCTGAGTACTGAGCACTGAGCACCCAGCACCCCGAGCACTGAGCACCCAGCACCCTGTGTACTGAGGACTGAGTACCCAGCACCCCGAGCACTGAGCACCCAGCACCCGGAGTACTGAGCACCCAGCACCCTGAGTACTAAGCACCGAGCACCCTGAGTACTGAGCACCCAGCACCCTGAGCACTGAACACACAGCACCCTGAGTACTGAGCACCCCGAGCACTGAGCACCCAGAACCCTGAGTACTGAGCACCGATCACCCCGAGCACTGAGCACCCAGCACCCCGAGCACTGAGCACCGAGCACCCCGAGCACTGAGCACCCAGCACCCTGAGTACTGAGCACCCAGAACCCTGAGTACTGAGCACCCAGGACCCCGAGCACTGAGCACCCAGCACCCTGAGCACTGAGCACCCAGCACCCTGAGCACTGAGCACCCAGCACCCCGAGCACTGAGCACCAAGCACCCTGAGTACTGAGCACTGAGCACCCAGCACCCCGAGCACTGAGCACCCAGCACCCTGAGTACTGAGCACTGAGCACCCAGCACCCCGAGCACTGAGCACCCAGCACCCTGAGCACTGAGCACCCAGCACCCGAGTACTGAGCACCCAGCACAATGAGTACTGAGCACCCAGCTCCCTGAGTACTGAGCACACTGCACCCCGAGTACTGAGCACCCAGCACCCTGAGTACTGAGCACTCAGCACCCTGAGCACTGAGGACCCAGCACCCTGAGTACTGAGCACCGAGCACCCTGAGTACTGAGCACCCAGCACCCTGAGTACTGAGCCCCCAGCACACTGAGTACTGAGCACCCCGCACCCTGAGCACTGATCACCCAGCACCCTGAGTACTGAGCACCGAGTACCCTGAGTACTGAGCACCCAGCACCCCGAGCACTGAGCACCCAGCACCCTGAGTACTGAGCACTGAGCACCCAGCGCCCCGAGCACTGAGCACCCAGCACCCTGTGTACTGAGCACTGAGTACCCAGTACACCGAGCAATGAGACCTAGCACCCTGAGCACTGAGCACCCAGCACCCCGAGTACTGAGCACCCAGCACCCCGAGCACTGAGCACCCAGCACCCTGAGCACTGAGCACCCAGCACCCTGAGTACTGAGCACTCAGCACCCCGAGTACTGAGCACCCAGCACCCTGAGCACTGTGCACCCAGCATCCTGAGCACTGAGCACCGAGAACCCTGAGTAATGAGCACCCAGCACCCTGAGTACTGACCACCCAGCACCCTGAGCACTGAGCACCCAGCACCCTGAGCACTGAGCACCCAGCACCCTGAGCACTGTGCACCCAGCACGCTGAGCACTGAGCACCCAGCACCCTGAGTACTGAGCACCCAGCACCCTGAGTACTGAACACCCAGCACCCTGAGCACTGAGCAATGAGAACCCAGCACCCTGAGCACTGAGCACTGAGCACCCAGCACCCTGAGCACTGAGCACCCAGCACCCCGAGCACTGAGCACCCAGCACCCTGAGCACCCAGCACCCTGAGCACTGAGCACCCTGAGCACTGAGCACTGAGCATCCAGCACCCCGAGCACTGAGCACCCTGAGATCTTAGCACCCTGAGTACTGAGCACCCAGCACCCTGAGTACTGAGCACCCAGCACCCTGAGCACTGAGCACCCAGCACCCTGAGTACTGAGCACCCAGCACCCTGAGTACTGAGCACCGAGCACCCCGAGCACTGAGCACCCAGCACCCTGAGCACTGAGCACCAAGCACCCCGAGCAGTGAGCACCCAGCACCCTGAGCACTGAGCACCCAGCACCCCGAGTACTGAGCACCGAGCACCCCGAGAACTGAGCAACCAGCACCCCGAGCACTGAGCACTGAGCACCCTGAGCATTGAGCACCCAGAACCCCGAGTACTGAGCACTGAGCACCCTGAGTACTGAGCACCCAGCACCCCGAGTACTGAGCAGTGAGCACTAGGAGTACTGAGCACCCAGCACCCTGAGCACTGAGCATTGAGAACCCTGCGTACTGAGCACCGAGCACCCCGAGCACTGAGCACCCAGCACCCTTAGTACTGAGCACCGAGCTCCCCGAGCACTGAGCACCCTGAGTACTGAGCACCCAGCACCCTGAGTACTGAGCAACGAGCACCCCGAGCACTGAGCACCCAGCACCCCGCGCAATGAGCACCCAGCACCCTGAGTACTGAGCACCCAGCACCCCGAGAATGAGCACCCTGAGCACTGAGTACCCAACACCATGAGTACTGAGCACCGAGCACCCTGAGTACTGAGCACCCAGTACCCTGAGCACTGAACACACAGCACCCTGAGTACTGAGCACCCCGAGCACTGAGCACCCAGCACTCTGAGCACTGAGGACCCAGCAACCTGAGTACTGAGCACCCAGCACCCTGAGCACTGAGCACCCAGCACCCTGAGTACTGAGCACCCAGCACCCTGAGCACTGAGCACCCAGCACCCTGAGTACTGAGCATCCAGCACCCCGAGCACTGAGCACCCAGCACCCTGAGTACTGAGCACTGAGCACCCAGCACCCCGAGCACTGAGCACTCAGCACCCTGTGTACTGAGCACTGAGTACCCAGCACACCGAGCACTGAGCACCCAGCACCCTGAGCACCCTGAGAACTGAGCACCCAGCACCCTGAGCACTGAGCACCCAGCACCCCGAGCACTGAGCACCCAGCACCCAGAGTACTGAGCACTGAGCACCCTGCACCCTGAGTACTGAGCACCCAGCACCCTGAGCGCTGAGGACCAAGCACCCTGAGTACTAAGCACGCAGCACCCTGAGTACTGAGCACCCAGCACCCTGAGCACTGAGCACCCAGCACCCCGAGCACTGCGCACCCAGCACCCTGAGTACTGAGCACCCAGCACCCTGAGCACTGAGCACCCAGCACCCTGAGCACTGAGAACCCAGCACCCTGAGCACTGAGCACCCAGCACCCTGAGTAGTGAGCACCCAACGTACTGAGCACCGAGCACCCCGAGCACTGAGCACCCAGCACCCTGAGTACTCAGCACCCAGCACCCCGAGCACTGAGCACCCAGCACCCTGAGTACTGAGCTCCGAGCACCCCGAGCACTGAGCACCCAGCGCCCCGAGCACTGAGCACCCAGAAACCTGAGCACTGAGCACCCAGCACCCTGAGCACTGAGCACCCAGCACCCCGAGCACTGAGCACCCAGCACCCCGAGCACTGAGCACCTAGCACCCTGAGTAATGAGCACCCAGCACCCTGAGTACTGAGCACCCAGCACCCTGAGCACTGAGCACCCAGCAACGTGAGTACTGAGCACCCAACACCCCAAGCACTGAGCACCCTGAGTACTGAGCACCCAGCACCCCAAGCACTGAGCACCCTGAGTACTGAGCACCCAACACCGTGAGTACTGCGCACCCAGCACCCCAAGCACTGAGCACCCTGAGTACTGAGCACCCAGTACCCTGAGCACTGAACACACAGCACCCTGAGTACTGAGCACCCCGAGCACTGAGCACCCAGCATACTGAGTACTGAGCACCCAGCACCCTGAGTACTGAGCACCCAGCTCCCTGAGCACTGAGCACCCAGCACCCTGAGTACTGATCATCAAGCACCCCGAGCACTGAGCACCCAGCACCCTGAGTACTGAGCACTGAGCACCCAGCACCCCGAGCACTGAGCACCCAGCACCCTGTGTACTGAGGACTGAGTACCCAGCACCCCGAGCACTGAGCACCCAGCACCCGGAGTACTGAGCACCCAGCACCCTGAGTACTAAGCACCGAGCACCCTGAGTACTGAGCACCCAGCACCCTGAGCACTGAACACACAGCACCCTGAGTACTGAGCACCCCGAGCACTGAGCACCCAGAACCCTGAGTACTGAGCACCGATCACCCCGAGCACTGAGCACCGAGCACCCCGAGCACTGAGCACCCAGCACCCTGAGTACTGAGCACCCAGAACCCTGAGTACTGAGCACCCAGGACCCCGAGCACTGAGCACCCAGCACCCTGAGCACTGAGCACCCAGCACCCTGAGCACTGAGCAGGCAGCACCCCGAGCACTGAGCACCAAGCACCCTGAGTACTGAGCACTGAGCACCCAGCACCCCGAGCACTGAGCACCCAGCACCCTGAGTACTGAGCACTGAGCACCCAGCACCCCGAGCACTGAGCACCCAGCACCCTGAGCACTGAGCACCCAGCACCCGAGTACTGAGCACCCAGCACAATGAGTACTGAGCACCCAGCTCCCTGAGTACTGAGCACCCTGCACCCCGAGTACTGAGCACCCAGCACCCTGAGTACTGAGCACTCAGCACCCTGAGCACTGAGGACCCAGCACCCTGAGTACTGAGCACCGAGCACCCTGAGTACTGAGCACCCAGCACCCTGAGTACTGAGCCCCCAGCACACTGAGTACTGAGCACCCCGCACCCTGAGCACTGATCACCCAGCACCCTGAGTACTGAGCACCGAGTACCCTGAGTACTGAGCACCCAGCACCCCGAGCACTGAGCACCCAGCACCCTGAGTACTGAGCACTGAGCACCCAGCGCCCCGAGCACTGAGCACCCAGCACCCTGTGTACTGAGCACTGAGTACCCAGTACACCGAGCAATGAGACCTAGCACCCTGAGCACTGAGCACCCAGCACCCCGAGTACTGAGCACCCAGCACCCCGAGCACTGAGCACCCAGCACCCTGAGCACTGAGCACCCAGCACCCTGAGTACTGAGCACTCAGCACCCCGAGTACTGAGCACCCAGCACCCTGAGCACTGTGCACCCAGCACCCTGAGCACTGAGCACCGAGAACCCTGAGTAATGAGCACCCAGCACCCTGAGTACTGAGCACCCAGCACCCTGAGCACTGAGCACCCAGCACCCTGAGCACTGAGCACCCAGCACCCTGAGCACTGTGCACCCAGCACGCTGAGCACTGAGCACCCAGCACCCTGAGTACTGAGCACCCAGCACCCTGAGTACTGAACACCCAGCACCCTGAGCACTGAGCACTGAGAACCCAGCACCCTGAGCACTGAGCACTGAGCACCCAGCACCCTGAGCACTGAGCACCCAGCACCCCGAGCACTGAGCACCCAGCACCCTGAGCACCCAGCACCCTGAGCACTGAGCACCCTGAGCACTGAGCACTGAGCACCCAGCACCCTGAGTACTGTGCACCCAACACTCTGAGCACTGAGCAACCAGCACGCTGAGTACTGAGCACTGAGCACCCAGCACCCTGAGCACTGAGCACTGAGCACCCAGCACACTGGGCACTGAGCACCCAGCACCCCGAGCACTGAGCACCCAGCACCCTGAGCACCCAGCACCCTGAGCACTGAGCACCCTGAGCACTGAGCACTGAGGACCCAGCACCCTGAGTACTGAGCACCCAACACTCTGAGCACTGAGCAACCAGCACCCTGAGCACTGAGCACTGAGCACCCAGCACCCTGAGTACTGAGCACCCAGCACCCCGAGCACTGAGCACCCAGCACCCTGTGTACTGAGCACCGAGCACCCGAGCACTGAGCAACCAGCACCCTGAGTACTGAGCACCCAGCACCCCGAGAATGAGCACCCAGCACTCCGAGCACTGAGCAGCCAGCACCCTGAGTATTAAGCACCCTGAGTACTGACCACCCAGCACCCTGAGTACTGAGCACCCTGCACCCCGAGCACTGAGCTCCCTGAGTACTGAGCACCCAGCACCCTGAGTACTGAGCTCACAGCACCCTGAGTACTGAGCACTGAGCACACAGAGAACTGAGCACCCAGCACCCCGAGGACTGAGCACCCAGCACCCTGTGCACTGAGCACTGAGCATCCAGCACCCCGAGCACTGAGCACCCTGAGCTCTTAGCACCCTGAGTACTGAGCACCCAGCACCCTGAGTACTGAGCACCCAGCACCCTGAGCACTGAGCACCCAGCACCCTGAGTACTGAGCACCCAGCACCCTGAGTACTGAGCACCGAGCACCCCGAGCACTGAGCACCCAGCACCCTGAGCACTGAGCACCAAGCACCCCGAGCAGTGAGCACCCAGCACCCTGAGCACTGAGCACCCAGCACCCCGAGTACTGAGCACCGAGCACCCCGAGAACTGAGCAATCAGCACCCCGAGCACTGAGCACTGAGCACCCTGAGCACTGAGCACCCAGAACCCCGAGTACTGAGCACTGAGCACCCTGAGTACTGAGCACCCAGCACCCCGAGTACTGAGCAGTGAGCACTAGGAGTACTGAGCACCCAGCACCCTGAGCACTGAGCATTGAGAACCCTGCGTACTGAGCACCGAGCACCCGGAGCACTGAGCACCCAGCACCCTGAGTACTGAGCACCGAGCTCCCCGAGCACTGAGCACCCTGAGTACTGAGCACCCAGCACCCTGAGTACTGAGCACCGAGCACCCCGAGCACTGAGCACCCAGCACCCAGCGCACTGAGCACCCAGCACCCTGAGTACTGAGCACCCAGCACCCCGAGAATGAGCACCCTGAGCACTGAGTACCCAACACCATGAGTACTGAGCACCGAGCACCCTGAGTACTGAGCACCCAGTACCCTGAGCACTGAACACACAGCACCCTGAGTACTGAGCACCCCGAGCACTGAGCACCCAGCACTCTGAGCACTGAGGACCCAGCAACCTGAGTACTGAGCACCCAGCACCCTGAGCACTGAGCACCCAGCACCCTGAGTACTGAGCACCCAGCACCCTGAGCACTGAGCACCCAGCACCCTGAGTACTGAGCATCCAGCACCCCGAGCACTGAGCACCCAGCACCCTGAGTACTGAGCACTGAGCACCCAGCACCCCGAGCACTGAGCACTCAGCACCCTGTGTACTGAGCACTGAGTACCCAGCACCCCGAGCACTGAGCACCCAGCACCCTGAGCACCCTGAGTACTGAGCACCCAGCACCCTGAGCACTGAGCACCCAGCACCCCGAGCACTGAGCACCCAGCACCCAGAGTACTGAGCACTGAGCACCCTGCACCCTGAGTACTGAGCACCCAGCACCCTGAGCGCTGAGGACCAAGCACCCTGAGTACTAAGCACGCAGCACCCTGAGTACTGAGCACCCAGCACCCTGAGCACTGAGCACCCAGCACGCTGAGTACTGAGCACTGAGCAAGCTGAGTACTGAGCACCGAGCACCCTGAGCACTGAGCACCCAGCACGCTGAGTACTGAGCACTGAGCACCCTGAGTACTGAGCACCGAGCACCCTGAGTACTGAGCACCCAGCACTCTGAGCACTGAGCACTCAGCACCCCGAGCACTGAGCACCCGGCACCCCGAGCACTGAGCACCCAGCACCCCGAGCACTGAGCACTCAGCACCAAGAGCACTGAGCACTGAGCACCCTGCGTACTGAGCACTGAGCACCCTTAGTACTGAGCACCAAGCACCCTGAGTACTGAGCACCCAGCACCCCGAGCACTGAGCACCCAGCACCCTGAGTACTGAGCACCCAGCGTACTGAGCACCGAGCACCGAACACCCTGAGTACTGAGCACCCAGCACCCTGAGTACTGAGCACCCAGCGTACTGAGCACCGAGCACCCAGCACCCTGAGTACTGAGCACCCAGCACCCTGAGCACTGAGCACCCAGAACCCTGAGTACTGAGCACTGAGCACCCTGAGTACTGAGCACCGAGCACCCCGAGCACTGAGCACCCAGCACCCCGAGCACTGAGCACCCAGCACCCTGAGTACTGAGCACCCAACGTACTGAGCACCGAGCACCCTGAGCAGTGAGCACCCAGCACACTGAGCACTGAGCACCCAGCACCCTGAGTACTGAGCACCCAACGTACTGAGCACCGAGCACCCTGAGCACTGAGCACCCAGCACCCAGAGTACTGAGCACCCAGCACTCTGAGCAATGAGCACCCTGAGTACTGAGCACCCAGCACCTTGAGCAGTTAGCACCGAGCACCCCGAGTACTGAGCACCCAGCACCCTGAGTACTAAGCACCGAGCACCCTGAGCACTGAGCACCCAGCACCCTGAGGACTGAGCACCCAGCACCCCGAGCACTGATCATCCAGCACCCTGAGCACTGAGCACCCTGAGTACTGAGCACTGAGCACCCTGAGTACTGAGCAATGAGCACCCTGAGTACTGAGCACTGAGCACCCAGAGAACTGAGCACAAAGCACCCCGAGGACTGAGCACCCAGCACCCTGAGTACTGAGCACACAGCACCCTGAGTACTGAGCACCCAGCACCCTGAGTCCTGAGCACACAGCACCCTGAGTACTGAGCACTGAGCACCCAGAGAACTGAGCACCCAGCACCCTGTGCACTGAGCACTGAGCATCCAGCACCCAGAGCACTGAGCACCCTGAGCTCTTAGCACCCTGAGTACTGAGCACCCAGCACCCTGAGTACTGAGCACTGAGCACCCTGAGCACTGAGCACCCAGCACCCTGAGTACTGAGCACCCAGCACCCTGAGTACTGAGCACCGAGCACCCCGAGCACTGAGCACACAGCACCCTGAGCACTGAGCACCCAGCACCCCGAGCACTGAGCACCCAGCACCCTGAGAACTGAGCACCCAGCACCCCGAGTACTGAGCACCAAGCACCCCGAGAACTGAGCACCCAGCACCCCGAGCACTGAGCACTGAGCACCCTGAGCACTGAGCACCCAGCACCCCGAGTACTGAGCACTGAGCACCCTGAGTACTGAGCACCGAGCACCCCGAGTACTGAGCACTGAGCACTATGAGTACTGAGCACCCAGCACCCTGAGCACTGAGCCCTGAGAACCCTGAGTACTGAGCACCGAGCACCCCGAGCACTGAGCACCCAGCACCCTGAGTACTGAGCACCGAGCTCCCCGAGCACTGAGCACCCTGAGTACTGAGCACCCAGCACCCTGAGTACTGAGCACCGAGCACCCCGAGCACTGAGCACCCAGCACCGCGAGCACTGAGCACCCAGCACCCTGAGTACTGAGCACCCAGCACCCCGAGAATGAGCACCTTGAGCACTGAGAACCCAGCACCATGAGTACTGAGCACCCAGCACCCTGAGTACTGAGCACCCAGTACCCTGAGCACTGAACACACAGCACCCTGAGTACTGAGCACCCCGAGCACTGAGCACCCAGCACCCAGAGCACAGAGGACCCAGCACCCTGAGTACTGAGCACCCAGCACCCTGAGCACTGAGCACCCAGCACCCTGAGTACTGAGCATCCAGCACTCCGAGCACTGAGCACCCAGCACCCTGAGTACTGAGCACTGAGCACCCAGCACCCCGAGCACTGAGCACTCAGCACCCTGTGTACTGAGCACTGAGTACCCAGCACCCCGAGCACTGAGCACCCAGCACCCTGAGCACCCTGAGTACTGAGCACCCAGCACCCGGAGCACTGAGCACTGAGCAGCCTGAGCACTGAGCACCCAGCACCCTGAGTACTGAGCACCCAGCACCCTGAGCACTGAGGACCGAGCACCCTGAGTACTAAGCACCCAGCACCCTGAGTACTGAGCACCCAGCACCCTGAGCACTGAGCACCCAGCACGCTGAGTACTGAGCACTGAGCACCCTGAGTACTGAGCACCGAGCACCCTGAGCACTGAGCACACAGCACGATGAGTACTGAGCACTGAGCACCCTGAGTACTGAGCACCGAGCACCCTGAGTACTGAGCACCCAGCACTCTGAGCACAGAGCACCCAGCACCCTGAGCACTGAGCACCCAGCACCCCGAGCACTGAGCACCCAGCACCCCAAGCACTGAGCACCTAGCACCCCAAGCACTGAGCACTGAGCACCCAGCACAACGAGCACTGAGCACCCAGCACCCTGAGTACTGAGCACCCAGCACCCTGAGCACTGAGCACCCAGCACCCTGAGTACTGAGCACCCAACACCCCAAGCACTGAGCACCCTGAGTACTGAGCAACCAGCACCCCAAGCACTGAGCACCCTGAGGACTGAGCACCCAGCACCATGAGTAATGAGCACCCAGCACCCCGAGCACTGAGCACCCAGCACCGTGAGTACTGAGCAGCCAGCACCCTGAGTACTGAGCACCCAGCGTACTGAGCACCGAGCACCCAGCACCCTGAGTACTGAGCACCGAGCACTCTGAGTACTGAGCAGCCAGCACCCTGAGTACTGAGCACCCAGCACCCTGAGCACAGAGCACCAAGCACCCTGAGTACTGAGCACCGAGCACCCCGAGTACTGAGCACCCAGCACCCCGAGCACTGAGCACCCAGCACCCCGAGCACTGAGCACCCAGCACCCCGAGCACTGAGCACCCAGCACCCCGAGCACTGAGCACCCAGCACCCCGAGCACCGAGCACCCTGAGTACTAAGCACCGAGCACCCTGAGCACTGAGCACCCAGCACCCTGAGCACTGAGCACCCAGCACCTTGAGTACTGAGCACCCAGCACCCCGAGCACTGAGCACCCAGCACCCTGAGTACTGAGCACCCAGCACCCTGATCACAGAGCACCGAGCACCCTGAGCACTGAGCACCAAGCACCCTGAGGACTGAGCACCCAGCACCCCGAGCACTGAGCACCCAGCACCCTGAGAACTGAGCACCCTGAGTACTGAGCACTGAGCACCCTGAGTACTGAGCACCCAGCACCCTGAGTACTGAGCACCCAGCACCCTGAGCACTGAGCACCGAGCACCCTGAGCACTGAGCATCCAGCACCCTGAGCACTGAGCACCCAGCACCCCGAGCAGTGAGCACCCAGTACCCTGAGCCCTGAGCACCCTGAGTACTGAGGACTGAGCACCCTGAGTACTGAGCACTGAGCACCCTGAGTACTGAGCACCCAGCACCCTGAGTACTGAGCACCCAGCACACTGAGTACTGAGCACCCAGCACCCTGAGCAATGAGCAACCTGAGTACTGAGCACCCAGCACCCTGAGCACTGAGCACCCAGAACCCTGAGTACTGAGCAACCAGCACCCTGAGCACTGAGCACCCAGCACCCTGAGTACTGAGCACCCAGCACCCTGAGCACTGAGGACCGAGCACCCTGAGTACTAAGCACCCAGCACCCTGAGTACTGAGCACCCAGCACCCTGAGCACTGAGCACCCAGCACGCTGAGTACTGAGCACTGAGCACCCTGAGTACTGAGCACCGAGCACCCTGAGCACTGAGCACACAGCACGATGAGTACTGAGCACTGAGCACCCTGAGTACTGAGCACCGAGCACCCTGAGTACTGAGCACCCAGCACTCTGAGCACAGAGCACCCAGCACCCTGAGCACTGAGCACCCAGCACCCCGAGCACTGAGCACCCAGCACCCCAAGCACTGAGCACCCAGCACCCCAAGCACTGAGCACTGAGCACCCAGCACAACGAGCACTGAGCACCCAGCACCCTGAGTACTGAGCACCCAGCACCCTGAGCACTGAGCACCCAGCACCCTGAGTACTGAGCACCCAACACCCCAAGCACTGAGCACCCTGAGTACTGAGCAACCAGCACCCCAAGCACTGAGCACCCTGAGGACTGAGCACCCAGCACCCTGAGTAATGAGCACCCAGCACCCCGAGCACTGAGCACCCAGCACCCTGAGTACTGAGCAGCCAGCACCCTGAGTACTGAGCACCCAGCGTACTGAGCACCGAGCACCCAGCACCCTGAGTACTGAGCACCGAGCACTCTGAGTACTGAGCAGCCAGCACCCTGAGTACTGAGCACCCAGCACCCTGAGCACAGAGCACCAAGCACCCTGAGTACTGAGCACCGAGCACCCCGAGTACTGAGCACCCAGCACCCCGAGCACTGAGCACCCAGCACCCCGAGCACTGAGCACCCAGCACCCCGAGCACTGAGCACCCAGCACCCCGAGCACTGAGCACCCAGCACCCGGAGCACCGAGCACACTGAGTACTAAGCACCAAGCACCCTGAGCACTGAGCACCCAGCACCCTGAGCACTGAGCACCCAGCACCTTGAGTACTGAGCACCCAGCACCCCGAGCACTGAGCACCCAGCACCCTGAGTACTGAGCACCCAGCACCCTGAACACAGAGCACCGAGCACCCTGAGCACTGAGCACCCAGCACCCTGAGGACTGAGCACCCAGCACCCCGAGCACTGAGCACCCAGCACCCTGAGCACTGAGCACCCTGAGTACTGAGCACTGAGCACCCTGAGTACTGAGCACCCAGCACCCTGAGTACTGAGCACCCAGCACCCTGAGCACTGAGCACCGAGCACCCTGAGCACTGAGCATCCAGCACCCTGAGCACTGAGCACCCAGCACCCCGAGCAGTGAGCACCCAGCACCCTGAGCCCTGAGCACCCTGAGTACTGAGGACTGAGCACCCTGAGTACTGAGCACTGAGCACCCTGAGTACTGAGCACCCAGCACCCTGAGTACTGAGCACCCAGCACACTGAGTACTGAGCACCCAGCACCCTGAGCAATGAGCACCCTGAGTACTGAGCACCCAGCACCCTGAGCACTGAGCACCCAGCACCCTGAGTACTGAGCAACCAACACCCTGAGCACTGAGCACCCAGCACCCTGAGTACTGAGCATCCAGCACCCCGAGCACTGAGCACCCAGCACCCTGAGTACTGAGCACTCAGCACCCATCACCCCGAGCACTGAGCACCCAGCACCCTGTGTACTGAGCACTGAGAACCCAGCACCCCGAGCACTGAGCACACAGCACCCTGATCACTGAGCACCCTGAGTACTGAGCAATGAGCACCAGGCACCCTGAGTACTGAGCACCCAGCACCCTGAGCACTGAGCACCCTGAGTACTGAGCACCGAGCACCCTGAGAACTGAGCACCCAGTACCCTGAGCACTGAACACACATCACCCTGAGTACTGAGC
This sequence comes from Microtus oregoni, assembly GCF_018167655.1. NCBI lineage: Eukaryota > Metazoa > Chordata > Mammalia > Rodentia > Cricetidae > Microtus > Microtus oregoni. The sequence goes on along the minus strand of NW_024543811.1, from coordinate 7,555,505 downwards.
ACCCCGAGCACTGAGCACCCAGCACCCTGAGTACTGAGCACCCAGCGTACTGAGCACCGAGCACCCAGCACCCTGAGTACTGAGCACCCAGTAACCTGAGCACTGAGCACCCAGCACCCTGAGTACTGAGCACCGAGCACCCCGAGTACTGAGCACCCAGCACCCCGAGCACTGAGCACCCAGCACCCCGAGCACTGAGCACCCAGCACCCCGAGCACTGAGCACCCAGCAACCCGAGCACTGAGCACCCAGCACCGCGAGCACCGAGCACCCTGAGTACTAAGCACCGAGCACCCTGAGCACTAAGCACCCAGCACCCTGAGCACTGAGCACCCAGCACCCTGAGTACTGAGCACCCAGCAACCCGAGCACTGAGAACCAAGCACCCTGAGTACTGAGCACCCAGCACCCTGAGCACTGAGCACCCAGCACCCTGAGCACTGAGCACTCAGCACCCTGAGGACTGAGCACACAGCACCCCGAGCACTGAGCACCCAGCACCCTGAGCACTGAGCACCCTTGTACGGAGCACTGAGAACCATGAGTACTGAGCACTGAGCACCCTGAGTACTGAACACCCAGCACCCTGAGTACTGAGCACCCAGCACACCGAGCACTGAGTACCCAGCACCCTGAGCACTGAGTACCCAGCACCCTGAGCACTGAGCACCCAGCACCCTGAGCACTGAGCACCCAGCACCCTGAGCACTGAGCACCCAGCACCCTGAGTACTGAGCACTGAGCACCCAGCACCCCGAGCACTGAGCACCCAGCACCCTGAGTACTGAGCACCCAGCACCATGAGCACTGAGCACCCAGCACCCTGAGTACTGAGCACCCAACACCCCAAGCACTGAGCACCCTGAGTACTGAGCAACCAGCACCACAAGCACTGAGCACCCTGAGTACTGAGCACCCAGCACACTGAGAACTGAGCACCCAGCACCCCGAGCACTGAGCACCCAGCACCCTGATTACTGAGCAGCCAGCACCCTGAGTACTGAGCACCCAGCGTACTGAGCACCGAGCACGCAGCACCCTGAGTACTGAGCACCGAGCACCCTGAGTACTGAGCAGCCAGCACCCTGAGTACTGAGCACCCAGCACCCTGAGCACTGAGCACCAAGCACCCTGAGTACTGAGCACCGAGCACCCCGAGTACTGAGCACCCAGCACCCCGAGCACTGAGCAACCAGCACCCCGAGCACTGAGCACCCAGCACCCCGAGCACTGAGCACCCAGCACCCTGAGCACTGAGCACCCAGCACCCTGAGCACTGAGCACCCAGCACCCCGAGCACCGAGCACCCTGAGTACTAAGCACCGAGCACACTGAGCACTGAGCACCCTGAGTACTGAGCACTGAGCACCCTGAGTACTGAGCACTGAGCACCCTGAGTACTGAGCACCCAGCACCCTGAGTACTGAGCACCCAGCACCCTGAGAACTGAGCACCGAGCACCCTGAGCACTGACCACCCAGCACCCTGAGCACTGAGCACCCAGCAACCCGATCAGTGAGCACCCAGCACCCTGAGCCCTGAGCACCCTGAGTACTGAGCACTGAGCACCCTGAGTACTGAGCACTGAGCACCGTGAGTACTGAGCACCCAGCACCCTGAGTACTGAGCACCCAGCACCCTGAGTACTGAGCACCCAGCACCCTGAGTACTGAGCACCCAGCACCCTGAGCAATGAGCACCCTGAGTACTGAGCACCCAGCACCCTGAGCACTGAGCACCCAGTACCCTGAGTACTGAGCAACCAGCACCCTGAGCACTGAGCACCCAGCACCCTGAGTACTGAGCATCCAGCACCCAGAGCACTGAGCACCCAGCTCCCTGAGTACTGAGCACTGAGCACCCAGCACCCCGAGCACTGAGCACCCAGCACCCTGTGTACTGAGCACTGAGTACCCAGCACCCCGAGCACTGAGCACCCAGCACCCTGAGCACTGAGCACCCTGAGTACTGAGCACTGAGCACCCTGCACCCTGAGTACTGAGCACCCAGCACCCTGAGCACTGAGCACCCTGAGTACTGAGCACCGAGCACCCTGACCACTGAGCACCCTGCACGCTGAGTACTGAGCACTGAGCACCCTGAGCACTGAGCACCCAGCACCCTGAGCACTGAGCACCCTGAGTACTGAGCACTGAGCACCGTGAGTACTGAGTACCGAGCACCCTGAGTACTGAGCACCCAGCACCCTGAGCACTGAGCACCCAGCACAACGAGTACTGAGCACCCAGCACCCTGATTACTGAGCACCAAGCACCCCGAGCACTGAGCACCGAGCACCCCGAGCACTGAGCACCCAGCACCCCGAGCATTGAGCACCCAGCACCCTGAGTACTAAGCACCCAGCACCCTGCGTACTGAGCACCCAGCACCCCGAGCACGGAGCACCCAGTACCCTGAGTACTGAGCACCCAGCACCTTGAGCACTGAGCACCCAGCACCCTGAGTACTGAGCACTGAGCACCCAGCACCCCGAGCACTGAGCACACAGCACCCTGAGTACTGAGCACCCAGCACCCTGAGCACTGAGCACCCAGCACCCAGAGTACTGAGCATCCAACACACCAAGCACTGAGCACCCTGAGTACTGAGCAACCAGCACCCCAAGCACTGAGCACCCTGAGTACTGAGCACCCAGCACACTGAGTACTGAGCACCCAGCACCCCGAGCACTGAGCACCCAGCACCCTGATTACTGAGCAGCCAGCACCCTGAGTACTGAGCACCTAGCGTACTGAGCACCGAGCACGCAGCACCCTGAGTACTGAGCACCGAGCACCCTGAGTACTGAGCAGCCAGCACCCTGAGTACTGAGCACCCAGCACCCTGAGCATTGAGCACCAAGCACCCTGAGTACTGAGCACCGAGCACCCCGAGTACTGAGCACCCAGCACCCCGAGCACTGAGCACCCAGCACCGCGAGCACTGAGCACCCAGCACCCCGAGCACTGAGCACCCAGCACCCTGAGCACTGAGCACCCAGCACCCTGAGCACTGAGCACCCAGCACCCCGAGCACCGAGCACCCTGAGTACTAAGCACCGAGCACCCTGAGCACTGAGCACCCAGCACCCTGAGCACTGAGCACCCAGCACCCTGAGTACTGAGCACCCAGCACCCTGAGCACAGAGCACCCAGCACCCTGAGTACTGAGCACCCAGCACCCTGATCACTGAGCACCGAGCACCCTGAGCACTGAGCACCCAGCACCCTGAGGACTGAGCACCCAGCACCCTGATAACTGAGCACCGAGCACCCTGAGCACTGAGCACCCAGCACCCTGAGTACTGAGCACCCAGCACCCTGAGCACAGAGCACCCAGCACCCTGAGTACTGAGCACTGAGCACCCTGAGTACTGAGCACTGAGCACCCTGAGTACTGAGCACCCAGCACCCTGAGTACTGAGCACCCAGCACCCTGATAACTGAGCACCGAGCACCCTGAGCACTGAGCACCCAGCACCCTGAGCACTGAGCACCCAGCACCCCGAGCAGTGAGCACCCAGCACCCTGAGCCCTGAGCACCCTGAGTACTGAGCACTGAGCACCCTGAGTACTGAGGACTGAGCACCCTGAGTACTGAGCACCCAGCACCCTGAGTACTGAGCACCCAGCACCCTGAGCAATGAGCACCCTGAGGACTGAGCACCCAGCACCCCGAGCACTGAGCACCCAGCACCCTGAGCACTGAGCACCCTGAGTACTGAGCACTGAGCACACTGAGTACTGAGCACTGAGCACCCTGAGTACTGAGCACCCAGCACCCTGAGTACTGAGCACCCAGCACCCTGAGAACTGAGCACCGAGCACCCTGAGCACTGAGCACCCAGCACCCTGAGCACTGAGCACCCAGCAACCCGAGCAGTGAGCACCCAGCACCCTGAGCCCTGAGCACCCTGAGTACTGAGCACTGAGCACCCTGAGTACTGAGCACTGAGCACCCTGAGTACTGAGCACCCAGCACCCTGAGTACTGAGCACCCAGCACCCTGATTACTGAGCACCCAGCACCCTGAGTACTGAGCACCCAGCACCCTGAGTACTGAGCACCCAGCACCCTGAGCAATGAGCACCCTGAGTACTGAGCACCAAGTACCCTGAGCACTGAGCACCCAGCACCCTGAGTACTGAGCAACCAGCACCCTGAGCACTGAGCACCCAGCACCCTGAGTACTGAGCATCCAGCACCCAGAGCACTGAGCACCCAGCTCCCTGAGTACTGAGCACTGAGCACCCAGCACCCCGAGCACTGAGCACCCAGCACCCTGTGTACTGAGCACTGAATACCCAGCACCCCGAGCACTGAGCACCCAGCACCCTGAGCACTGAGCACCCTGAGTACTGAGCACTGAGCACCCTGCACCCTGAGTACTGAGCACCCAGCACCCTGAGCACTGAGCACCCTGAGTACTGAGCACCGAGCACCCTGACCACTGAGCACCCTGCACGCTGAGTACTGAGCACTGAGCACCCTGAGCACTGAGCACCCAGCACCCTGAGTACTGAGCACCGAGCACCCTGAGTACTGAGCACCCAGCACTCTAAGCACTGAGCACCCAGCACCCTGAGCACTGAGCACTGAGCACGATGAGTACTGAGCACTGAGCACCGTGAGTACTGAGTACCGAGCACCCTGAGTACTGAGCAACCAGCACGCTGAGCACTGAGCACCCAGCACAACGAGTACTGAGCACCGAGCACCCTGATTACTGAGCACCAAGCACCCCGAGCACTGAGCACCGAGCACCCCGAGCACTGAGCACCCAGCACCCCGAGCACTGAGCACCCAGCACCCTGAGTACTAAGCACCCAGCACCCTGAGTACTGAGCACCCAGCACCCCGAGCACGGAGCACCCAGCACCCTGACTACTGAGCACTCAGCACCCTGAGCACTGAGGACCCAGCACCCTGAGTACTGAGCACCCAGCACCTTGAGCACTGAGCACCCAGCACCCTGAGTACTGAGCACTGAGCACCCAGCACCCCGAGCACTGAGCACCAAGCACCCTGAGTACTGAGCACCGAGCACCCTGAGCACTGAGCACCCAGCACCCTGAGTACTGAGCACCCAACACACCAAGCACTGAGCACCCTGAGTACTGAGCAACCAGCACCCCAAGCACTGAGCACCCTGAGTACTGAGCACCCAGCACACTGAGTACTGAGCACCCAGCACCCCGAGCCCTGAGCACCCAGCACCCTGATTACTGAGCAGCCAGCACCCTGAGTACTGAGCACCTAGCGTACTGAGCACCGAGCACGCAGCACCCTGAGTACTGAGCACCCAGCACCCTGAGCACTGAGCACCCAGCACCCTGAGTACTGAGCACCCAGCACCCTGATCACTGAGCAGCGAGCACCCTGAGCACTGAGCACCCAGCACCCTGAGGACTGAGCACCCAGCACCCCGAGCACTGAGATCCCAGCACCCTGATCACTGAGCACCCTGAGTACTGAGCACTGAGCACCCTGAGTACTGAGCACTGAGCACCCTGAGTACTGAGCACCCAGCACCCTGAGTACTGAGCACCCAGCACCCTGAGAACTGAGCACCGAGCACCCTGAGCACTGAGCACCCAGCACCCTGAGCACTGAGCACCCAGCACCCCGAGCAGTGAGCACCCAGCACCCTGAGCCCTGAGCATCCTGAGTACTGAGCACTGAGCACCCTGAGTACTGAGCACTGAGCACCCTGAGTACTGAGCACCCAGCACCCTGAGTACTGAGCACCCAGCACCCTGAGTACTGAGCACCCAGCACCCTGAGCAATGAGCACCCTGAGTACTGAGCACCCAGCACCCTGAGCACTGAGCACCCAGCACCCTGAGTACTGAGCAACCAGCACCCTGAGCACTGAGTACCCAGCACCCTGAGTACTGAGCATCCAGCACCCAGAGCACTGAGCACCCAGCTCCCTGAGTACTGAGCACTGAGCACCCAGCACCCCGAGCACTGAGCACCCAGCACCCTGTGTACTGAGCACTGAGTACCCAGCACCCCGAGCACTGAGCACTCAGCACCCTGAGCACTGAGCACCCTGAGTACTGAGCACTGAGCACCCTGCACCCTGAGTACTGAGCACCCAGCACCCTGAGCACTGAGCACCCTGAGTACTGAGCACCGAGCACCCTGACCACTGAGCACCCTGCACGCTGAGTACTGAGCACTGAGCACCCTGAGCACTGAGCACCCAGCACCCTGAGTACTGAGCACCGAGCACCCTGAGTACTGAGCACCCAGCACTCTAAGCACTGAGCACCCAGCACCCTGAGCACTGAGCACCCAGCACCCCGAGCACTGAGCACCCAGCACCCCGAGCACTGAGCACCCAGCACCCCGAGCACTGAGGGTGAGCACCCTGAGTACTGAGCACTGAGCACCGTGAGTACTGAGTACCGAGCACCCTGAGTACTGAGCACCCAGCACCCTGAGCACTGAGCACCCAGCACAACGAGTACTGAGCACCCAGCACCCTGATTACTGAGCACCAAGCACCCCGAGCACTGAGCACCGAGCACCCCGAGCACTGAGCACCCAGCACCCCGAGCACTGAGCACCCAGCACCCTGAGTACTAAGCACCCAGCACCCTGAGTACTGAGCACCCAGCACCCCGAGCACTGAGCACCCAGCACCCTGAGTACTGAGCACTCAGCACCCTGAGCACTGAGCACCCAGCACCCTGAGTACTGAGCACCCAGCACCCTGAGTACTGAACACCCAGCACCCTGCGCACTGAGCACCCAGCACCCTGAGCACTGAGCAACGAGCACCCTGAGTACTGAGCACCCAGCACCCTGAGTACTGAGCACCCAGCACCCTGAGCACTGAGCACCCAGCACCCTGAGCACTGAGCACCCAGCACCCTGAGTACTGAGCACCCAGCACCATGAGTACTGAACACCCAGCACCCTGAGCACTGAGCACTGAGCACCCAGCACCCTGAGCACTAAGCACTGAGCACCCAGCACCCTGAGCACTGAGCACCCAGCACCCCGAGCATTGAGCACCCAGCACCCTGAGCACCCAGCACCCTGAGCACTGAGCACCCTGAGCACTTAGCACTGAGCACCCAGCACCCTGAGTACTGAGCACCCAACACTCTGAGCACTGAGCACCCAGCACGCTGAGTACTGAGCCCTGAGCACCCAGCACCCTGAGTACTGAGCACCCAGCACCCCGAGCACTGAGCACCCAGCAACCTGTGTACTGAGCATCGAGCACCCCGAGCACTGAGCAACCAGCACCCTGAGTACTGAGCACCCAGCACCCTGAGCACTGAGCACCCAGCACCCTCAGCACTGAGCACCCAGCACCCAGAGCACTGAGCACCCAGCACCCTGAGTACTGAGCACTGAGCACCCTGAGCACTGAGCACTGAGCACCCTGAGTACTGAGCACTGAGCACCCTGAGCACTGAGCACCCAGCACCCCGAGCACTGAGCACCCAGCACCCCGAGCACTGAGCACCCAGCACCCCGAGCACTGAGCACCCAGCACCCTGATTACTGAGCAGCCAGCACCCTGAGTACTGAGCACCTAGCGTACTTAGCACCGAGCACGCAGCACCCTGAGTACTGAGCAGCCAGCACCCTGAGTACTGAGCACCCAGCACCCTGAGCACTGAGCACCAAGCACCCTGAGTACTGAGCACCAAGCACCCCGAGTACTGAGCACCCAGCACCCCGAGCACTGAGCACCCAGCACCGCGAGCACTGAGCACCCAGCACCCCGAGCACTGAGCACCCAGCACCCTGAGCACTGAGCACCCAGTACCCTGAGCACTGAGCACCCAGCACCCCGAGCACCGAGCACCCTGAGTACTAAGCACCGAGCACCCTGAGCACTGAGCACCCAGCACCCTGAGCACTGAGCACCCAGCACCCTGAGTACTGAGCACCCAGCACCCTGAGCACTGAGCACCCAGCACCCTGAGTACTGAGCACCCAGCACCCTGATCACTGAGCAGCGAGCACCCTGAGCACTGAGCACCCAGCACCCTGAGGACTGAGCACCCAGCACCCCGAGCACTGAGAACCCAGCACCCTGATCACTGAGCACCCTGAGTACTGAGCACTGAGCACCCTGAGTACTGAGCACCCAGCACCCTGAGTACTGAGCACCCAGCACCCTGAGAACTGAGCACCGAGCACCCTGAGCACTGAGCACCCAGCACCCTGAGCACTGAGCACCCAGCACCCCGAGCAGTGAGCACCCAGCACCCTGAGCCCTGAGCATCCTGAGTACTGAGCACTGAGCACCCTGAGTACTGAGCACTGAGCACCCTGAGTACTGAGCACCCAGCACCCTGAGTACTGAGCACCCAGCACCCTGAGTACTGAGCACCCAGCACCCTGAGCAATGAGCACCCTGAGTACTGAGCACCCAGCACCCTGAGCACTGAGCACCCAGCACCCTGAGTACTGAGCAACCAGCACCCTGAGCACTGAGTACCCAGCACCCTGAGTACTGAGCATCCAGCACCCAGAGCACTGAGCACCCAGCTCCCTGAGTACTGAGCACTGAGCACCCAGCACCCCGAGCACTGAGCACCCAGCACCCTGTGTACTGAGCACTGAGTACCCAGCACCCCGAGCACTGAGCACTCAGCACCCTGAGCACTGAGCACCCTGAGTACTGAGCACTGAGCACCCTGCACCCTGAGTACTGAGCACCCAGCACCCTGAGCACTGAGCACCCTGAGTACTGAGCACCGAGCACCCTGACCACTGAGCACCCTGCACGCTGAGTACTGAGCACTGAGCACCCTGAGCACTGAGCACCCAGCACCCTGAGTACTGAGCACCGAGCACCCTGAGTACTGAGCACCCAGCACTCTAAGCACTGAGCACCCAGCACCCTGAGCACTTAGCACCCAGCACCCCGAGCACTGAGCACCCAGCACCCCGAGCACTGAGGGTGAGCACCCTGAGTACTGAGCACTGAGCACCGTGAGTACTGAGTACCGAGCACCCTGAGTACTGAGCACCCAGCACCCTGAGCACTGAGCACCCAGCACAACGAGTACTGAGCACCCAGCACCCTGATTACTGAGCACCAAGCACCCCGAGCACTGAGCACCGAGCACCCCGAGCACTGAGCACCCAGCACCCCGAGCACTGAGCACCCAGCACCCTGAGTACTAAGCACCCAGCACCCTGAGTACTGAGCACCCAGCACCCCGAGCACTGAGCACCCAGCACCCTGAGTACTGAGCACTCAGCACCCTGAGCACTGAGCACCCAGCACCCTGAGTACTGAGCACCCAGCACCCTGAGTACTGAACACCCAGCACCCCGCGCACTGAGCACCCAGCACCCTGAGCACTGAGCAACGAGCACCCTGAGTACTGAGCACCCAGCACCCTGAGTACTGAGCACCCAGCACCCTGAGCACTGAGCACCAAGCACCCTGAGCACTGAGCACCCAGCACCCTGAGTACTGAGCACCCAGCACCATGAGTACTGAACACCCAGCACCCTGAGCACTGAGCACTGAGCACCCAGCACCCTGAGCACTAAGCACTGAGCACCCAGCACCCTGAGCACTGAGCACCCAGCACCCCGAGCATTGAGCACCCAGCACCCTGAGCACCCAGCACCCTGAGCACTGAGCACCCTGAGCACTTAGCACTGAGCACCCAGCACCCTGAGTACTGAGCACCCAACACTCTGAGCACTGAGCACCCAGCACGCTGAGTACTGAGCCCTGAGCACCCAGCACCCTGAGTACTGAGCACCCAGCACCCCGAGCACTGAGCACCCAGCAACCTGTGTACTGAGCATCGAGCACCCCGAGCACTGAGCAACCAGCACCCTGAGTACTGAGCACCCAGCACCCTGAGCACTGAGCACCCAGCACCCAGAGCACTGAGCGCTGAGCACCCTGAGTACTGAGCACTGAGCACCCTGAGCACTGAGCACTGAACACCCTGAGTACTGAGCACTGAGCACCCTGAGCACTGAGCACCCAGCACCCCGAGCACTGAGCACCCAGCACCCCGAGCACTGAGCACCCAGCACCCCGAGCACTGAGCACCCAGCACCCCGAGCACCGAGCACCCTGAGTACTAAGCACCGAGGACCCTGAGCACAGAGCATCCAGCACCCTGAGCACTGAGCACCCAGCAACCTGAGGACTGAGCACCCAGCACCCCGAGCACTGAGCTCCCAGCACCCTGAGCACTGAGCACCCTGAGTACTGAGCACTGAGCACCCTGAGTACTGAGCACTGAGCACCCTGAGTACTGAGCACTGAGCACCCTGAGTACTGAGCACCCAGCACCCTGAGTACTGAGCACCCAGCACCCTGAGAACTGAGCACCGAGCACCCTGAGCACTGAGCACCCAGCACCCTGAGCACTGAGCACCCAGCACCCCGAGCAGTGAGCACCCAGCACCCTGAGCCCTGAACACCCTGAGTACTGAGCACTGAGCACCCTGAGTACTGAGCACCCAGCACCCTGAGTACTGAGCACCCAGCACCCTGAGTACTGAGCACCCAGCACCCTGAGCAATGAGCACCCAGCACCCCGAGCACTGAGCACCCAGCACCCTGAGTACTAAGCACCCAGCACCCTGAGCACTGAGCTCCCAGCACCCCGAGCACTGAGCTCCCAGCACCCTGAGCACTGAGCACCCTGAGTACTGAGCACTGAGCACCCTGAGTACTGAGCACTGAGCACCCTGAGTACTGAGCACTGAGCACCCTGAGTACTGAGCACCCAGCACCCTGAGTACTGAGCACCCAGCACCCTGAGAACTGAGCACCGAGCACCCTGAGCACTGAGCACCCAGCACCCTGAGCACTGAGCACCCAGCACCCCGAGCAGTGAGCACCCAGCACCCTGAGCCCTGAACACCCTGAGTACTGAGCACTGAGCACCCTGAGTACTGAGCACCCAGCACCCTGAGTACTGAGCACCCAGCACCCTGAGTACTGAGCACCCAGCACCCTGAGCAATGAGCACCCAGCACCCCGAGCACTGAGCACCCAGCACCCTGAGTACTAAGCACCCAGCACCCTGAGTACTGAGCACCCAGCACCCTGAGTACTGAGCACCCAGCACCCTGAGCAATGAGCACCCAGCACCCTGAGTACTGAGCACCCAGCACCCTGAGTACTGAGCACCCAGCACCCTGAGCACTGAGCTCCCAGCACCCTGAGCACTGAGCACCCTGAGTACTGAGCACTGAGCACCCTGAGTACTGAGCACTGAGCACCCTGAGTACTGAGCACCCAGCACCCTGAGTACTGAGCACCCAGCACCCTGAGAACTGAGCACCGAGCACCCTGAGCACTGAGCACCCAGCACCCTGAGCACTGAGCACCCAGCACCCCGAGCAGTGAGCACCCAGCACCCTGAGCCCTGAACACCCTGAGTACTGAGCACTGAGCACCCTGAGTACTGAGCACCCAGCACCCTGAGTACTGAGCACCCAGCACCCTGAGTACTGAGCACCCAGCACCCTGAGCAATGAGCACCCAGCACCCCGAGCACTGAGCACCCAGCACCCTGAGTACTAAGCACCCAGCACCCTGAGTACTGAGCACCCAGCACCCCGAGCACGGAGCACCCAGCACCCTGAGTACTGAGCACTCAGCACCCTGAGCACTGAGGACCCAGCACCCTGAGTACTGAGCACCCAGCACCTTGAGCACTGAGCACCCAGCACCCTGAGTACTGAGCACTGAGCACCCAGCACCCCGAGCACTGAGCACAGAGCACCCTGAGTACTGAGCACCCAGCACCCTGAGCACTGAGCACCCAGCACCCTGAGTACTGAGCACCCAACACACCAAGCACTGAGCACCCTGAGTACTGAGCAACCAGCACCCCAAGCACTGAGCACCCTGAGTACTGAGCACCCAGCACACTGAGTACTGAGCACCCAGCACCCCGAGTACTGAGCACCCAGCACCCTGATTACTGAGCAGCCAGCACCCTGAGTACTGAGCACCTAGCGTACTGAGCACCGAGCACGCAGCACCCTGAGTACTGAGCACCGAGCACCCTGAGTACTGAGCAGCCAGCACCCTGAGTACTGAGCACCCAGCACCCTGAGCACTGAGCACCAAGCACCCTGAGTACTGAGCACCGAGCACCCCGAGTACTGAGCACCCAGTACCCCGAGCACTGAGCACCCAGCACCGCGAACACTGAGCACCCAGCACCCCGAGCACTGAGCACCCAGCACCCTGAGCACTGAGCACCCAGCAGCCTGAGCACTGAGCACCCAGCATCCCGAGCACCGAGCACCCTGAGTACTAAGCACCGAGCACCCTGAGCACTGAGCACCCAGCACCCTGAGCACTGAGCACCCAGCACCCTGAGTACTGAGCACCCAGCACCCTGAGCACTGAGCACCCAGCACCCTGAGTACTGAGCACCCAGCACCCTGAGAACTGAGCACCGAGCACCCTGAGCACTGAGCACCCAGCACCCTGAGCACTGAGCACCCAGCACCCTGAGCCCTGAGCACCCTGAGTACTGAGCACTGAGCACCCTGAGTACTGAGCACTGAGCACCCTGATTACTGAGCACCCAGCACCCTGAGTACTGAGCACCCAGCACCCTGAGTACTGAGCACCCAGCACCCTGAGCAATGAGCACCCTGAGGACTGAGCACCCAGCACCCCGAGCACTGAGCACCCAGCACCCTGAGCACTGAGCACCCTGAGTACTGAGCACTGAGCACCCTGAGTACTGAGCACTGAGCACCCTGAGTACTGAGCACCCAGCACCCTGAGTACTGAGCACCCAGCACCCTGAGAACTGAGCACCGAGCACCCTGAGCACTGAGCACCAAGCACCCTGAGCACTGAGCACCCAGCAACCCGAGCAGTGAGCACCCAGCACCCTGAGCCCTGAGCACCCTGAGTACTGAGCACTGAGCACCCTGAGTACTGAGCACTGAGCACCCTGAGTACTGAGCACCCAGCACCCTGAGTACTGAGCACCCAGCACCCTGAGCACTGAGCACCCAGCACCCTGAGCACTGAGCACCCAGCACCCTGAGTACTGAGCACCCAGCACCATGAGTACTGAACACCCAGCACCCTGAGCACTGAGCACTGAGCACCCAGCACCCTGAGCACTAAGCACTGAGCACCCAGCACCCTGAGCACTGAGCACCCAGCACCCCGAGCATTGAGCACCCAGCACCCTGAGCACCCAGCACCCTGAGCACTGAGCACCCTGAGCACTGAGCACTGAGCACCCAGCACCCTGAGTACTGAGCACCCAACACTCTGAGCCCTGAGCACCCAGCACGCTGAGTACTGAGCCCTGAGCACCCAGCACCCTGAGTACTGAGCACCCAGCACCCCGAGCACTGAGCACCCAGCAACCTGTGTACTGAGCATCGAGCACCCCGAGCACTGAGCAACCAGCACCCTGAGTACTGAGCACCCAGCACCCTGAGCACTGAGCACCCAGCACCCTGAGCACTGAGCACCCAGCACCCAGAGCACTGAGCACTGAGCACCCTGAGTACTGAGCACTGAGCACCCTGAGCACTGAGCACTGAGCACCCTGAGTACTGAGCACTGAGCACCCTGAGCACTGAGCACCCAGCACCCCGAGCACTGAGCACCCAGCACCCCGAGCACTGAGCACCCAGCACCCCGAGCACTGAGCACCCAGCACCCCGAGCACTGAGCACCCAGCACCCCGAGCACCGAGCACCCTGAGTACTAAGCACCGAGGACCCTGAGCACAGAGCATCCAGCACCCTGAGCACTGAGCACCCAGCACCCTGAGTACTGAGCACCCAGCACCCTGATCACTGAGCATCGAGCACCCTGATCACTGAGCACCCAGCAACCTGAGGACTGAGCACCCAGCACCCCGAGCACTGAGCTCCCAGCACCCTGAGCACTGAGCACCCTGAGTACTGAGCCCTGAACACCCTGAGTACTGAGCACTGAGCACCCTGAGTACTGAGCACCCAGCACCCTGAGTACTGAGCACCCAGCACCCTGAGTACTGAGCACCCAGCACCCTGAGCAATGAGCACCCAGCACCCCGCGCACTGAGCACCCAGCACCCTGAGTACTAAGCACCCAGCACCCTGAGTACTGAGCACCCAGCACCCCGAGCACGGAGCACCGAGCACCCTGAGTACTGATCACTCAGCACCCTGAGCACTGAGAACCCAGCAACCTGAGTACTGAGCACCCAGCACCTTGAGCACTGAGCACCCAGCACCCTGAGTACTGAGCACTGAGCACCCAGCACCCCGAGCACTGAGCACACAGCACCCTGAGTACTGAGCACCCAGCACCCTGAGCACTGAGCACCCAGCACCCTGAGTACTGAGCACCCAACACACCAAGCACTGAGCACCCTGAGTACTGAGCAACCAGCACCCCAAGCACTGAGCACCCTGAGTACTGAGCACCCAGCACACTGAGTACTGAGCACCCAGCACCCCGAGTACTGAGCACCCAGCACCCTGATTACTGAGCAGCCAGCACCCTGAGTACTGAGCACCTAGCGTACTGAGCACCGAGCACGCAGCACCCTGAGTACTGAGCACCGAGCACCCTGAGTACTGAGCAGCCAGCACCCTGAGTACTGAGCACCCAGCACCCTGAGCAAAGAGCACCAAGCACCCTGAGTACTGAGCACCGAGCACCCCGAGTACTGAGCACCCAGTACCCCGAGCACTGAGCACCCAGCACCGCGAGCACTGAGCACCCAGCACCCCGAGCACTGAGCACCCAGCACCCTGAGCACTGAGCACCCAGCACCCTGAGCACTGAGCACCCAGCACCCCGAGCACCGAGCACCCTGAGTACTAAGCACCGAGCACCCTGAGCACTGAGCACCCAGCACCCTGAGCACTGAGCACCCAGCACCCTGAGTACTGAGCACCCAGCACCCTGAGCACTGAGCACCCAGCACCCTGAGTACTGAGCACCCAGCACCCTGATCACTGAGCACCGAGCACCCTGAGCACTGAGCACCCAGCACCCTGAGGACTGAGCACCCAGCACCCCGAGCACTGAGCACCCAGCACCCTGATCACTGAGCACCCTGAGTACTGAGCACTGAGCACCCTGAGTACTGAGCACTGAGCACCCTGAGTACTGAGCACCCAGCACCCTGAGTACTGAGCACCCAGCACCCTGAGAACTGAGCACCGAGCACCCTGAGCACTGAGCACCCAGCACCCTGAGCACTGAGCACCCAGCACCCCGAGCAGTGAGCACCCAGCACCCTGAGCCCTGAGCACCCTGAGTACTGAGCACTGAGCACCCTGAGTACTGAGCACTGAGCACCCTGAGTACTGAGCACCCAGCACCCTGAGTACTGAGCACCCAGCACCCTGAGTACTGAACACCCAGCACCCCGCGCCCTGAGCACCCAGCACCCTGAGCACTGAGCAACGAGCACCCTGAGTACTGAGCACCCAGCACCCTGAGTACTGAGCACCCAGCACCCTGAGCACTGAGCACCCAGCACCCTGAGCACTGAGCACCCAGCAACCTGAGTACTGAGCACCCAGCACCATGAGTACTGAACACCCTGCACCCTGAGCACTGAGCACTGAGCACCCAGCACCCTGAGCACTAAGCACTGAGCACCCAGCACCCTGAGCACTGAGCACCCAGCACCCCGAGCATTGAGCACCCAGCACCCTGAGCACCCAGCACCCTGAGCACTGAGCACCCTGAGCACTGAGCACTGAGCACCCAGCACCCTGAGTACTGAGCACCCAACACTCTGAGCACTGAGCACCCAGCACGCTGAGTACTGAGCCCTGAGCACCCAGCACCCTGAGTACTGAGCACCCAGCACCCCGAGCACTGAGCACCCAGCAACCTGTGTACTGAGCATCGAGCACCCCGAGCACTGAGCAACCAGCACCCTGAGTACTGAGTACCCAGCACCCTGAGAACTGAGCACCCAGCACCCTGAGCACTGAGCACCCAGCACCCAGAGCACTGAGCACTGAGCACCCTGAGTACTGAGCACTGAGCACCCTGAGCACTGAGCACTGAGCACTCTGAGTACTGAGCACTGAGCACCCTGAGCACTGAGCAACCAGCATCCCGAGCACTGAGCACCCAGCACCCCGAGCACTGAGCACCCAGCACCCCGAGCACTGAGCACCCAGCACCCCGAGCACTGAGCACCCAGCACCCCGAGCACCGAGCACCCTGAGTACTAAGCACCGAGGACCCTGAGCACAGAGCATCCAGCACCCTGAGCACTGAGCACCCAGCACCCTGAGTACTGAGCACCCAGCACCCTGATCACTGAGCATCGAGCACCCTGATCACTGAGCACCCAGCAACCTGAGGACTGAGCACCCAGCACCCCGAGCACTGAGCTCCCAGCACCCTGAGCACTGAGCACCCTGAGTACTGAGCACTGAGCACCCTGAGTACTGAGCACTGAGCACCCTGAGTATTGAGCACCCAGCACCCTGAGTACTGAGCACCCAGCACCCTGAGAACTGAGCACCGAGCACCCTGAGCACTGAGCACCCAGCACCCTGAGCACTGAGCACCCAGCACCCCGAGCAGTGAGCAACCAGCACCCTGAGCCCTGAACACCCTGAGTACTGAGCACTGAGCACCCTGAGTACTGAGCACCCAGCACCCTGAGTACTGAGCACCCAGCACCCTGAGTACTGAGCACCCAGCACCCTGAGCAATGAGCACCCTGAGTACTGAGCACCCAGCACCCTGAGCAATGAGCACCAAGCACCCTGAGTACTGAGCAACCAGCACCCTGAGCACTGAGCACCCAGCACCCTGAGTACTGAGCATCCAGCACCCTGAGCACTGAGCACCCAGCTCCCTGAGTACTGAGCACTGAGCACCCAGCACCCCGAGCACTGAGCACCCAGCACCCTGTGTACTGAGCACTGAGTACCCAGCACCCCGAGCACTGAGCACCCAGCACCCTGAGCACTGAGCACCCTGAGTACTGAGCACTGAGCACCCTGCACCCTGAGTACTGAGCACCCAGCACCCTGAGCACTGAGCACCCTGAGTACTGAGCACCGAGCACCCTGACCACTGAGCACCCAGCACGCTGAGTACTGAGCACTGAGCACCCTGAGCACTGAGCACCCAGCACCCTGAGTACTGAGCACCGAGCACCCTGAGTACTGAGCACCCAGCACTCTGAGCACTGAGCACCCAGCACCCTGAGCACTGAGCACTGAGCACCCCGAGTACTGAGCACCGAACACCCCGAGCACTGAGCACCCAGCACCCTGAGTACTGAGCACCCAGCACCCTGAGCACTGAGCACCCAGCACCCTGAGTCCTGAGCACCGAGCAACCTGAGTACTGAGCACCCAGGACCCTGAGTACTGAGCACCCAGCACCCTGAGTACTGAGCACCCAGCATACTGAGCACCGAGCACGCAGCACCCTGAGTACTGAGCACCCAGCACCCTGAGCACTGAGCACCCAGCACCCTGAGTACTGAGCACTGAGCACCCCGAGTACTGAGCACCGAGCACCCCGAGCATTGAGCACCCAGCACCCCGAGCACCGAGCACCCTGAGTACTGAGCACCCAGCACCCTGAGCACTGAGCACCCAGCACCCTGAGCACTGAGCACCCTGCACCCTGAGTACTGGGCACCGAGCACCCCGAGCACTGATCACCCAGCACCCTGAGCACTGAGCACACTTAGTACTGAGTACTGACCACCCTGAGTACTGAGCACTGAGCACCCTGAGTACTGAGCACCCAGAACCCTGAGTACTGAGCACCCAGCACTCTGAGCAATGATCACCCTGAGTACTGAGCACCCAGCACCTTGAGCACTGAGCACCGAGCACGCCGTGCACTGGGCACCCAGCACCCGGAGTACTGAGCACCCAGCACCCTGAGTACTAAGCACCGAGCACCCTGAGTACTGAGCACCCAGCACCCTGAGCACTGAACACACAGCACCCTGAGTACTGAGCACCCCGAGCACTGAGCACCCAGCACCCTGAGTACTGAGCACCGAGCACCCCGAGCACTGAGCACCCAGCACCCCGAGCACTGAGCACCCAGCACCCCGAGCACTGAGCACCCAGCACCCTGAGTACTGAGCACCCTGCACCCTGAGTACTGAGCACCCAGCACCCCGAGCACTGAGCACCCAGCACCCTGAGTACTGGGCACCGAGCACCCCGAGCACTGATCACCCAGCACCCTGAGCACTGAGCACACTTAGTACTGAGTACTGACCACCCTGAGTACTGAGCACTGAGCACCCTGAGTACTGAGCACCCAGCACCCTGAGTACTGAGCACCCAGCACTCTGAGCAATGATCACCCTGAGTACTGAGCACCCAGCACCTTGAGCACTGAGCACCGAGCACGCCGTGCACTGGGCACCCAGCACCCGGAGTACTGAGCACCCAGCACCCTGAGTACTAAGCACCGAGCACCCTGAGTACTGAGCACCCAGCACCCTGAGCACTGAACACACAGCACCCTGAGTACTGAGCACCCCGAGCACTGAGCACCCAGCACCCTGAGTACTGAGCACCGAGCACCCCGAGCACTGAGCACCCAGCACCCCGAGCACTGAGCACCCAGCACCCCGAGCACTGAGCACCCAGCACCCTGAGTACTGAGCACCCTGCACCCTGAGTACTGAGCACCCAGCACCCCGAGCACTGAGCACCCAGCACCCTGAGCACTGAGCACCCAGCACCCCGAGCACTGAGCACCAAGCACCCTGAGTACTGAGCATTGAGCACCCAGCACCCCGAGCACTGAGCACTCAGCACCCTGAGTACTGAGCACTGAGCACCCAGCACCCTGAGCACTGAGCACCCAGCACCCTGAGCACTGAGCACCCAGCACCCGAGTACTGAGCACCCAGCACAGTGAGTACTGAGCACCCAGCTCCCTGAGTACTGAGCACCCAGCACCCCGAGTACGGAGCACCCAGCACCCTGAGTACTGAGCACTCAGCACCCTGAGCACTGAGGACCCAGCACCCTGAGTACTGAGCACCGAGCACCCTGAGTACTGAGCACCCAGCACCCTGAGTACTGAGCACCCAGCACACTGAGTACTGAGCACCCAGCACCCTGAGCACTGATCACCCAGCACCCTGATTACTGAGCACCGAGTACCCTGAGTACTGAGCACCGAGCACCCCGAGCACTGAGCACTCAGCACCCTGAGTACTGAGCACTGAGCACCCAGCACCCCGAGCACTGAGCACCCAGCACCCTGTGTACTGAGCACTGAGTACCCAGTACCCCGAGCACTGAGAACCAGCACCCTGAGCAGTGAGCAGCCAGCACCGCGAGTACTGAGCACACAGCACCCCGAGCACTGAGCAACCAGCACCCTGAGCACTGAGCACCCAGCACGCTGAGTACTGAGCACCCAGCACCCCGAGTACTGAGCACCCAGCACCCTGAGCACTGTGCACCCAGCACCCTGAGCACTGAGCACCGAGAACCCTGAGTACTGAGCACGGAGCACCCTGAGTACTGAGCACCCAGCACCCTGAGCACTGAGCACCCAGCACCCTGAGCACTGAGCACCCAGCACCCTGAGTACTGAGCACCCAGCACCCTGAGTACTGAACACCCAGCACCCCGAGCACTGAGCACCCAGCACCCTGAGCACTGAGCACCGAGCACCCTGAGTACTGAGCACTGAGCACCGAGCACCCTGAGTACTGAGCACTGAGCACCCAGCACCCTGAGCACTGAGCACCCAGCACCCTGAGCACTGAACACCCAGCACCCTGAGTACTGAGCACCGAGCACCCTGAGTACTGAGCACCCAGCACCCTGAGCACTGAGCACCCAGCACCCTGAGCACTGAGCACCCAGCACCCTGAGTAGTGAGCACCCAGCACCCTGAGTACTGAACACCCAGCACCCTGAGCACTGAGCACTGAGCACCCAGCACCCTGAGCACTGAGCACTGAGCACGCAGCACCCTGAGCACTGAGCACCCAGCACCCCGAGCACTGATCACCCAGCACCCTGAGCACCCAGCACCCTGAGCACTGAGCACCCTGAGCACTGAGCCCTGAGCACCCAGCACCCTGAGTACTGAGCACCCAGCACCCCGAGCACTGAGCACCCAGCACCCTGTGTACTGAGCATCGAGCACCCCGAGCACTGAGCAACCAGCACCCTGAGTACTGAGCACCCAGCACCCCGAGAATGAGCACCCAGCACCCCGAGCACTGAGCACCCAGCACCCTGAGCACTGAGCACCCAGCACCCTGAGTACTGAGCACCCTGAGTACTGACCACCCAGCACCCTGAGTACTGAGCACACTGCACCCCGAGCACTGAGCTCCCTGAGTACTGAGCACCCAGCACCCTGAGTACTGAGCACACAGCACCCTGAGTACTGAGCACTGAGCACCCAGAGAACTGAGCACCCAGCACCCCGAGGACTGAGCACCCAGCACCCTGTGCACTGAGCACTGAGCATTCAGCACCCCGAGCACTGAGCACCCTGAGCTCTTAGCACCCTGAGTACTGAGCACCCAGCACCCTGAGTACTGAGCACCCAGCACCCTGAGCACTGAGCACCCACCACCCTGAGTACTGAGCACCCAGCACCCTGAGTACTGAGCACCGAGCACCCCGAGCACTGAGCACCCAGCACCCTGAGCACTGAGCACCCAGCACCCTGAGCACTGAGCACCCAGCACCCCGAGTACTGAGCACCGAGCACCCCGAGCACTGAGCACCCAGCACCCCGAGAACTGAGCACCCAGCACCCTGAGCACTGAGCACCCAGCACCCCGAGTACTGAGCACCCAGCACCCCGAGTACTGAGCACTGAGCACCCTGAGTACTGAGCACCCAGCACCCCGAGTACTGAGCACTGAGCACTATGAGTACTGAGCACCCAGCACCCTGAGTACTGAGCACCCAGTACCCTGAGCACTGAACACACAGAACCCTGAGTACTGAGCACCCCGAGCACTGAGCACCCAGCACCCTGAGCACTGAGGACCCAGCACCCTGAGTACTGAGCACCCAGCACCCTGAGCACTGAGCACCCAGCACCCTGAGTACTGAGCACGAGGCACCCTGAGCACTGAGCACCCAGCACCCTAAGTACTGAGCATCCAGCACCCCGAGCACTGAGCACCCAGCACCCTGAGTACCGAGCACTGAGCACCCAGCACCCCGAGCACTGAGCACTCAGCACCCTGTGTACTGACCACTGAGCACCCAGCACCCCGAGCACTGAGCACCGAGCACCCTGAGTACTGAGCACCCAGCACACCGAGTACTGAGCACCCAGCACCCTGAGCACTGAGCACCCAGCACCCTGAGTACTGAGCACCCAGCACCCTGAGCACTGAGCACCCAGCACCCTGAGTACTGAGCATCCAGCACCCCGAGCACTGAGCAGCCAGCACACTGAGTACTGAGCACTGAGCACCCAGCACCCAGAGCACTGAGCACTCAGCACCCTGTGTACTGAGCACTGAGCACCCAGCACCCTGAGCACTGAGCACCCTGAGTACTGAGCACCCAGCACCCTGAGCACTGAGCACCCAGCACCCCGAGCACTGAGCACCCAGCATCCTGAGCACTGAGCACTGAGCACCCTGAGTACTGAGCACTGAGCACCCTGAGCACTGAGCATCGAGCACCCTGAGTACTGAGCACTGAGCACCCTGAGCACTGAGCACCCAGCACCCTGAGTACTGAGCACCCAGCACCCTGAGCCCTGAGGACCGAGCACCCTGAGTACTAAGCACCCAGGACCCTGAGTACTGAGCACCCAGCACCCTGAGCACTGAGCACCCAGCAAGCTGAGTACTGAGCACTGAGCACCCTGAGTACTGAGCACCGAGCACCCTGAGCACTGAGCACCCAGCACGCTGAGTACTGAGCTCTGAGCACTCTGAGTACCTAGCACCGAGCACCCTGAGTACTGAGCACCCAGCACTCTGAGCACTGAGCACCCAGCACCCTGAGCACTGAGCACCCAGCACCCCGAGCACTGAGCACCCAGCAACCCGAGCACTGAGCACCCAGCACCCCGAGCACTGAGCACCCAGCACCCTGAGCACTGAGCACTGAGCACCCTAAGTACTGAGCGCTGAGCACCCTGAGTACTGAGCACCCAGCACCCTGAGTACTGAGCACCCAGCGTACTGAGCACCGAGTACCCCGAGCACTGAGCACCCAGCACCCTGAGTACTGAGCACCCAGCACCCCGAGCACTGAGCACCGAGCACCCTGAGTAGTGAGCACCGAGCACCCTGAGTACTGAGCACCCAGCACCCTGAGTACTGAGCACCCAGCGTACTGAGCACCGAGCACCCAGCACCCTGAGTACTGAGCACCCAGCACCCTGAGCACTGAGCACCCAGCACCCTGAGTACTGAGCACTGAGCACCCTGAGTACTGAGCACCGAGCACCCCGAGCACTGAGCACCCAGCACCCCGAGCACCGAGCACCCAGCACCCTGAGCACTGAGCACCCAGCACCCTGAGCACCGAGCACCCAGCACCCTGAGTACTGAGCACCCAGCACCCTGAGCACTGAGCACCCAGTACCCCGAGCACTGAGCACCCAGCACCCCGAGCACTGAGCCCCCAGCACCCTGAGCACTGAGAACCCTGAGTACTGAGCACTGAGCACCCAACGTACTGAGCACCGAGCACCCTGAGCAATGAGCACCCTGAGTACTGAGCACCCAGCACCTTGAGCACTGAGCACCGAGCACCCCGAGCACTGAGCACCCAGCACCCGAAGTACTGAGCACCCAGCACCCTGAGTACTAAGCACCGAGCACCCTGAGTACTGAGCACCCAGCACCCTGAGCACTGAGCACCCAGCACCCGAGTACTGATCACCCAGCACCCTGGGTACTGAGCACCCCGCACCATGAGTACTGAGCACACAGCACCCTGAGCACTGAGCACCCAGCACCCTGAGCACTGAGCACCCAGCACCCTGAGCACTGAGCACCCAGCACCCTGAGTACTGAGCACTGAGCACCCTGCACCCCGAGCACTGAGCACCCAGCACCCTGAGTACTGAGCACTGAGCACCCAGCACCCAGAGCACTGAGCACCCAGCACCCTGAGCACTGAGCACCGAGCACCCGAGTACTGAGCACCCAGCACCCTGAGTACTGAGCACCCAGCACCCCGAGCACTAAGCACCCAGCACCCTGAGTACTGAGCACCCAGTATCCTGTGCACTGAGCACCGAGCACCCTGAGCACTGAGCACCCAGCACCCTGAGGACTGAGCACCCAGCACCCCGAGCACTGAGCACCTAGCACCCTGAGCACTGAGCACCCTGAGTACTGAGCACTGAGCACCCTGAGTACTGAGCAATGAGCACCCTGAGTACTGAGCACCAAGCACCCTGAGTACTGAGCACCCAGCAACCTGAGCACTGAGCACCGAGCACCCTGAGCACTGAGCACCCAGCACCCTGAGCACTGAGCACCCAGCACCCTGAGCACTGAGCACCCAGCACCCCGAGCACTGAGCACCCAGCACCCTGAGCACTGAGAACCCTGAGTACTGAGCACTGAGCACCCTGAGTACTGAGCACTGAGAACCCTGAGTATTGAGCACCCAGCACCCTGAGTACTGAGCACCCAGGACCCGGAGCAAAGAGCACCCTGAGTACTGAGCACCCAGCACCCTGAGCACTGAGCACCGAGCACCCCGAGCACTGAGCACCCAGCACCCGGAGTACTGAGCACCCAGCACCCTGAGTACTAAGCACCGAGCACCCTGAGTACTGAGCACCCAGTACCCTGAGCACTGAACACACAGCACCCTGAGTACTGAGCACCCCGAGCACTGAGCACCCAGCACCCTGAGAACTGAGGACCCAGCACCCTGAGTACTGAGCACCCAGCACCCTGAGCACTGAGCACCCAGCACCCTGAGTACTGAGCACCCAGCACCCTGAGCACTGAGCACCCAGCACCCTGAATACTGAGCATCCAGCACCCCGAGCACTGAGCAGCCAGCACCCTGAGTACTGAGAACTGAGCACCCAGCACCCAGAGCACTGAGCACTCAGCACCCTGTGTACTGAGCACTGAGCACCCAGCTCCCTGAGCACTGAGCACCCTGAGTACTGAGCACCCAGCACCCTGAGCACTGAGCACCCAGCACCCCGAGCACTGAGCACCCAGCACCCAGAAAACTGAGCACTGAGCACCCTGAGTACTGAGCACTGAGCACCCTGAGCACTGAGCACCGAGCACCCTGAGTACTGAGCACTGAGCACCCTGAGCACTGAGCACCCAGCACCCTGAGTACTGAGCACCCAGCACCCTGAGCACTGAGCACCCAGCACCATGAGTACTGAGCACCCAGCACCCTGAGCACTGAGCACCCTGAGTACTGAGCACCCAGCACCCTGAGTACTGAGCACCCAGCACCCTGAGCACTGAGCAACCAGCACCCTGAGCACTGAGCACCAAGCACCCTGAGTACTGAGCACCCAGCACCCTGAGTACTGAACACCCAGCACCCTGAGCACTGAGCACTGAGCACCCAGCACCCTGAGCACTGAGCACTGAGCCACCAGCACCCTGAGCACTGAGCAACCAGCACCCCGAGCACTGAGCACCCAGCACCCTGAGTACTGAGAACTGAGCACCCAGCACCCAGAGCACTGAGCACTCAGCACCCTGTGTACTGAGCACTGAGCACCCAGCACCCTGAGCACTGAGCACCCTGAGTACTGAGCACCCAGCACCCTGAGCACTGAGCACCAAGCACCCCGAGCACTGAGCACGCAGCACCCAGAAAACTGAGCACTGAGCACCCTGAGTACTGAGCACTGAGCACCCTGAGCACTGAGCACCGAGCACCCTGAGTACTGAGCACTGAGCACCCTGAGCACTGAGCACCCAGCACCCTGAGTACTGAGCACCCAGCACCCTGAGCACTGAGGACCGAGCACCCTGAGTACTAAGCACCCAGCACCCTGAGCACTGAGCACCCAGCACGCTGAGTACTGAGCACTGAGCACCCTGAGTACTGAGCACCGAGCACCCAGAGCACTGAGCACCCAGCACGCTGAGTACTGAGCACTGAGCACTCTGAGTACTGAGCACCGAGCACCCTGAGTACTGAGCACCCAGCACTCTGAGCACTGAGCACCCAGCACCCTGAGCACTGAGCACACAGCACCCCGAGCACTGAGCACCCAGCACCCCGAGCACTGAGCACCCAGCACCCCGAGCACTGAGCACCCAGCACCCTGAGCACTGAGCACTGAGCACCCTGAGTACTGAGCACTGAGCACCCTGAGTATTGAGCACCCAGCACCCTGAGTACTGAGCACCCAGGACCCGGAGCAAAGATCACCCTGAGTACTGAGCACCCAGCACCCTGAGCACTGAGCACCGAGCACCCCGAGCAATGAGCACCCAGCACCCGGAGTACTGAGCACCCAGCACCCTGAGTACTAAGCACCGAGCACCCTGAGTACTGAGCACCCAGTACCCTGAGCACTGAACACACAGCACCCTGAGTACTGAGCACCCCGAGCACTGAGCACCCAGCACCCTGAGAACTGAGGACCCAGCACCCTGAGTACTGAGCACCCAGCACCCTGAGCACTGAGCACCCAGCACCCTGAGTACTGAGCACCCAGCACCCTGAGCACTGAGCACCCAGCACCCTGAATACTGAGCATCCAGCACCCCGAGCACTGAGCAGCCAGCACCCTGAGTACTGAGAACTGAGCACCAAGCACCCAGAGCACTGAGCACTCAGCACCCTGTGTACTGAGCACTGAGCACCCAGCACCCTGAGCACTGAGCACCCTGAGTACTGAGCACCCAGCACCCTGAGCACTGAGCACCCCGCACCCCGAGCACTGAGCACCCAGCACCCAGAGAACTGAGCACTGAGCACCCTGAGTACTGAGCACTGAGCACCCTGAGCACTGAGCACCGAGCACCCTGAGTACTGAGCACTGAGCACCCTGAGCACTGAGCACCCAGCACCCTGAGTACTGAGCACCCAGCACCCTGAGCACTGAGGACCGAGCACCCTGAGTACTAAGCACCCAGCACCCTGAGTACTGAGCACCCAGCACCCTGAGCACTGAGCACCCAGCACGCTGAGTACTGAGCACTGAGCACCCTGAGTACTGAGCACCGAGCACCCAGAGCACTGAGCACCCAGCACGCTGAGTACTGAGCACTGAGCACTCTGAGTACTGAGCACCGAGCACCCTGAGTACTGAGCACCCAGCACTCTGAGCACTGAGCACCCAGCACCCTGAGCACTGAGCACCCAGCACCCCGAGCACTGAGCACCCAGCACCCCGAGCACTGAGCACCCAGCACCCCGAGCACTGAGCACCCAGCACCCTGAGCACTGAGCACTGAGCACCCTAAGTACTGAGCACTGAGCACCCTGAGTACTGAGCACCCAGCACCCTGAGTACTGAGCACCCAGCGTACTGAGCACCGAGCACCCCGAGCACTGAGCACCCAGCACCCTGAGTACTGAGCACCCAGCACCCCGAGCACTGAGCACCCAGCACCCTGAGTAGTGAGCACCGAGCACCCTGAGTACTGAGCACCCAGCACCCTGAGTACTGAGCACCCAGCGTACTGAGCACCGAGCACCCAGCACCCTGAGTACTGAGCACCCAGCACCCTGAGCACTGAGCACCCAGCACCCTGAGTACTGAGCACTGAGCACCCTGAGTACTGAGCACCGAGCACCCCGAGCACTGAGCACCTAGCACCCCGAGCACCGAGCACCCAGCACCCTGAGCACTGAGCACCCAGCACCCTGAGCACCGAGCACCCAGCACCCTGAGTACTGAACACCCAGCACCCTGAGCACTGAGCACCCAGCACCCTGAGTACTGAGCACTGAGCACCCTGAGTACTGAGCACCCAGCACCATGAGTACTGAGCACCCAGCACCCTGAGCAATGAGCACCCTGAATACTGATCACCCAGCATCCTGAGCACTGAGCACCGAGCACCCCGAGCACTGAGCACCCAGCACCCTGAGCACTGAGGACCCAGCACCCTGAGCACTGAGCACCCAGCACCCTGAGTACTGAGCACCCAGCACCCTGAGCACTGAGCACCCAGCACCCTGAGTACTGAGCATCCAGCACCCCGAGCACTGAGCACCCAGCACCCCGAGCACTGAGCACTCAGCACCCTGTGTACTGAGCACTGAGTACCCAGCACCCCGAGCACTGAGCACCCAGCACCCTGAGCACTGAGCACCCTGAGTACTGAGCACCCAGCACCCTGAGCACTGAGCACCCAGCACCCCGAGCACTGAGCACCCAGCACCCAGAGCACTGAGCACTGAGCACCCTGAGTACTGAGCACTGAGCACCCTGAGCACTGAGCACCCAGCACCATGAGTACTGAGCACCCAGCACCCTGAGCACTGAGCACCCTGAGTACTGAGCACCCAGCACCCTGAGTACTGAGCACCCAGCACCCTGAGCACTGAGCAACCAGCACCCTGAGCACTGAGCACCAAGCACCCTGAGTACTGAGCACCCAGCACCCTGAGTACTGAACACCCAGCACCCTGAGCACTGAGCACTGAGCACCCAGCACCCTGAGCACTGTGCACTGAGCCACCAGCACCCTGAGCACTGAGCAACCAGCACCCCGAGCACTGAGCACCCAGCACCCTGAGCACCCAGCACCCTGAGCACTGAGCACCCTGAGCACTGAGCACTGAGCACCCAGCACCCTGAGTACTGAGCACCCAACACTCTGAGCACTGAGCACCCAGCACGCTGAGTACTGAGCACTGAGCACACAGCACCCTGAGTACTGAGCACGCAGAACTCCGAGCACTGAGCACCCAGCTCCCCGAGCACTGAGCACCCTGAGCACTGAGCACCCAGCACCCCGAGT
This sequence comes from Microtus oregoni, assembly GCF_018167655.1. NCBI lineage: Eukaryota > Metazoa > Chordata > Mammalia > Rodentia > Cricetidae > Microtus > Microtus oregoni. The sequence goes on along the minus strand of NW_024543811.1, from coordinate 7,527,625 downwards.
GCTGAGCACTGAGCACCCTGAGCACTGAGCACCCAGCACCCCGAGTGCTGAGCACTGAGCACCCTGAGAACTGAGCACCCAGCACCCTGAGCACTGAGCACTGAGAACCCTGAGTACTGAGCACCGAGCACCCTGAGTACTGAGCACCTAGCAACCTGAGCCCTGAGCACCCAGCACCCTGAGCACTGAGCACCCAGCACCCCGAGCACTGAGCACCCAGCACCCCGAGCACTGAGCACCCAGCACCCTGAGCACTGAGCACTGAGCACCCAGCACCCTGAGTACTGAGCACCCAGCACCCTGAGCACTGAGCACCCAGCACCATGAGTACTGAGCACCCAGCACCCTGAGCACTGAGCACCCTGAGTACTGAGCACCCAGCACCCTGAGTACTGAGCACCCAGCACCCTGAGCACTGAGCAACCAGCACCCTGAGCACTGAGCACCAAGCACCCTGAGTACTGAGCACCCAGCACCTTGAGTACTGAACACCCAGCACCCTGAGCACTGAGCACTGAGCACCCAGCACCCTGAGCACTGAGCACTGAGGGACCAGCACCCTGAGCACTGAGCAACCAGCACCCCGAGCACTGAGCACCCAGCACCCTGAGTACTGAGAACTGAGCACCCAGCACCCAGAGCACTGAGCACTCAGCACCCTGTGTACTGAGCACTGAGCACCCAGCACCCTGAGCACTGAGCACCCTGAGTACTGAGCACCCAGCACCCTGAGCACTGAGCACCCAGCACCCCGAGCACTGAGCACGCAGCACCCAGAAAACTGAGCACTGAGCACCCTGAGTACTGAGCACTGAGCACCCTGAGCACTGAGCACCGAGCACCCTGAGTACTGAGCACTGAGCAGCCTGAGCACTGAGCACCCAGCACCCTGAGTACTGAGCACCCAGCACCCTGAGCACTGAGGACCGAGCACCCTGAGTACTAAGCACCCAGCACCCTGAGCACTGAGCACCCAGCACGCTGAGTACTGAGCACTGAGCACCCTGAGTACTGAGCACCGAGCACCCAGAGCACTGAGCACCCAGCACGCTGAGTACTGAGCACTGAGCACTCTGAGTACTGAGCACCGAGCACCCTGAGTACTGAGCACCCAGCACTCTGAGCACTGAGCACCCAGCACCCTGAGCACTGAGCACACAGCACCCCGAGCACTGAGCACCCAGCACCCCGAGCACTGAGCACCCAGCACCCCGAGCACTGAGCACCCAGCACCCTGAGCACTGAGCACTGAGCACCCTGAGTACTGAGCACTGAGCACCCTGAGTATTGAGCACCCAGCACCCTGAGTACTGAGCACCCAGGACCCGGAGCAAAGATCACCCTGAGTACTGAGCACCCAGCACCCTGAGCACTGAGCACCGAGCACCCCGAGCAATGAGCACACAGCACCCGGAGTACTGAGCACCCAGCACCCTGAGTACTAAGCACCGAGCACCCTGAGTACTGAGCACCCAGTACCCTGAGCACTGAACACACAGCACCCTGAGTACTGAGCACCCCGAGCACTGAGCACCCAGCACCCTGAGAACTGAGGACCCAGCACCCTGAGTACTGAGCACCCAGCACCCTGAGCACTGAGCACCCAGCACCCTGAGTACTGAGCACCCAGCACCCTGAGCACTGAGCACCCAGCACCCTGAATACTGAGCATCCAGCACCCTGAGCATTGAGCAGCCAGCACCCTGAGTACTGAGAACTGAGCACCCAGCACCCAGAGCACTGAGCACTCAGCACCCTGTGTACTGAGCACTGAGCACCCAGCACCCTGAGCACTGAGCACCCTGAGTACTGAGCACCCAGCACCCTGAGCACTGAGCACCCCGCACCCCGAGCACTGAGCACCCAGCACCCAGAGAACTGAGCACTGAGCACCCTGAGTACTGAGCACTGAGCACCCTGAGCACTGAGCACCGAGCACCCTGAGTACTGAGCACTGAGCACCCTGAGCACTGAGCACCCAGCACCCTGAGTACTGAGCACCCAGCACCCTGAGCACTGAGGACCGAGCACCCTGAGTACTAAGCACCCAGCACCCTGAGTACTGAGCACCCAGCACCCTGAGCACTGAGCACCCAGCACGCTGAGTACTGAGCACTGAGCACCCTGAGTACTGAGCACCGAGCACCCAGAGCACTGAGCACCCAGCACGCTGAGTACTGAGCACTGAGCACTCTGAGTACTGAGCACCGAGCACCCTGAGTACTGAGCACCCAGCACTCTGAGCACTGAGCACCCAGCACCCTGAGCACTGAGCACCCAGCACCCCGAGCACTGAGCACCCAGCACCCCGAGCACTGAGCACCCAGCACCCCGAGCACTGAGCACCCAGCACCCTGAGCACTGAGCACTGAGCACCCTAAGTACTGAGCACTGAGCACCCTGAGTACTGAGCACCCAGCACCCTGAGTACTGAGCACCCAGCGTACTGAGCACCGAGCACCCCGAGCACTGAGCACCCAGCACCCTGAGTACTGAGCACCCAGCACCCCGAGCACTGAGCACCCAGCACCCTGAGTAGTGAGCACCGAGCACCCTGAGTACTGAGCACCCAGCACCCTGAGTACTGAGCACCCAGCGTACTGAGCACCGAGCACCCAGCACCCTGAGTACTGAGCACCCAGCACCCTGAGCACTGAGCACCCAGCACCCTGAGTACTGAGCACTGAGCACCCTGAGTACTGAGCACCGAGCACCCCGAGCACTGAGCACCCAGCACCCCGAGCACCGAGCACCCAGCACCCTGAGCACTGAGCACCCAGCACCCTGAGCACCGAGCATCCAGCACCCTGAGTACTGAACACCCAGCACCCTGAGCACTGAGCACCCAGCACCCTGAGTACTGAGCACTGAGCACCCTGAGTACTGAGCACCCAGCACCATGAGTACTGAGCACCCAGCACCCTGAGCAATGAGCACCCTGAATACTGATCACCCAGCATCCTGAGCACTGAGCACCGAGCACCCCGAGCACTGAGCACCCAGCACCCTGAGCACTGAGGACCCAGCACCCTGAGCACTGAGCACCCAGCACCCTGAGTACTGAGCACCCAGCACCCTGAGCACTGAGCACCCAGCACCCTGAGTACTGAGCATCCAGCACCCCGAGCACTGAGCACCCAGCACCCCGAGCACTGAGCACTCAGCACCCTGTGTACTGAGCACTGAGTACCCAGCACCCCGAGCACTGAGCACCCAGCACCCTGAGCACTGAGCACCCTGAGTACTGAGCACCCAGCACCCCGAGCACTGAGCACCCAGCACCCCGAGCACTGAGCACCCAGCACCCAGAGCACTGAGCACTGAGCACCCTGAGTACTGAGCACTGAGCACCCTGAGCACTGAGCACCCAGCACCATGAGTACTGAGCACCCAGCACCCTGAGCACTGAGCACCCTGAGTACTGAGCACCCAGCACCCTGAGTACTGAGCACCCAGCACCCTGAGCACTGAGCAACCAGCACCCTGAGCACTGAGCACCAAGCACCCTGAGTACTGAGCACCCAGCACCCTGAGTACTGAACACCCAGCACCCTGAGCACTGAGCACTGAGCACCCAGCACCCTGAGTACTGAGCACGCAGAACTCCGAGCACTGAGCACCCAGCTCCCCGAGCACTGAGCACCCTGAGCACTGAGCACCCAGCACCCCGAGTGCTGAGCACTGAGCACCCTGAGCACTGAGCACCCAGCACCCCGAGTGCTGAGCACTGAGCACCCTGAGAACTGAGCACCCAGCACCCTGAGCACTGAGCACTGAGAACCCTGAGTACTGAGCACCGAGCACCCTGAGTACTGAGCACCTAGCAACCTGAGCCCTGAGCACCCAGCACCCTGAGCACTGAGCACCCAGCACCCCGAGCACTGAGCACCCAGCACCCCGAGCACTGAGCACCCAGCACCCTGAGCACTGAGCACTGAGCACCCAGCACCCTGAGTACTGAGCACCCAGCACCCTGAGCACTGAGCACCCAGCACCATGAGTACTGAGCACCCAGCACCCTGAGCACTGAGCACCCTGAGTACTGAGCACCCAGCACCCTGAGTACTGAGCACCCAGCACCCTGAGCACTGAGCAACCAGCACCCTGAGCACTGAGCACCAAGCACCCTGAGTACTGAGCACCCAGCACCTTGAGTACTGAACACCCAGCACCCTGAGCACTGAGCACTGAGCACCCAGCACCCTGAGCACTGAGCACTGAGGGACCAGCACCCTGAGCACTGAGCAACCAGCACCCCGAGCACTGAGCACCCAGCACCCTGAGTACTGAGAACTGAGCACCCAGCACCCAGAGCACTGAGCACTCAGCACCCTGTGTACTGAGCACTGAGCACCCAGCACCCTGAGCACTGAGCACCCTGAGTACTGAGCACCCAGCACCCTGAGCACTGAGCACCCAGCACCCCGAGCACTGAGCACGCAGCACCCAGAAAACTGAGCACTGAGCACCCTGAGTACTGAGCACTGAGCACCCTGAGCACTGAGCACCGAGCACCCTGAGTACTGAGCACTGAGCAGCCTGAGCACTGAGCACCCAGCACCCTGAGTACTGAGCACCCAGCACCCTGAGCACTGAGGACCGAGCACCCTGAGTACTAAGCACCCAGCACCCTGAGCACTGAGCACCCAGCACGCTGAGTACTGAGCACTGAGCACCCTGAGTACTGAGCACCGAGCACCCAGAGCACTGAGCACCCAGCACGCTGAGTACTGAGCACTGAGCACTCTGAGTACTGAGCACCGAGCACCCTGAGTACTGAGCACCCAGCACTCTGAGCACTGAGCACCCAGCACCCTGAGCACTGAGCACACAGCACCCCGAGCACTGAGCACCCAGCACCCCGAGCACTGAGCACCCAGCACCCCGAGCACTGAGCACCCAGCACCCTGAGCACTGAGCACTGAGCACCCTGAGTACTGACCACTGAGCACCCTGAGTATTGAGCACCCAGCACCCTGAGTACTGAGCACCCAGGACCCGGAGCAAAGATCACCCTGAGTACTGAGCACCCAGCACCCTGAGCACTGAGCACCGAGCACCCCGAGCAATGAGCACCCAGCACCCGGAGTACTGAGCACCCAGCACCCTGAGTACTAAGCACCGAGCACCCTGAGTACTGAGCACCCAGTACCCTGAGCACTGAACACACAGCACCCTGAGTACTGAGCACCCCGAGCACTGAGCACCCAGCACCCTGAGAACTGAGGACCCAGCACCCTGAGTACTGAGCACCCAGCACCCTGAGCACTGAGCACCCAGCACCCTGAGTACTGAGCACCCAGCACCCTGAGCACTGAGCACCCAGCACCCTGAATACTGAGCATCCAGCACCCTGAGCACTGAGCAGCCAGCACCCTGAGTACTGAGAACTGAGCACCCAGCACCCAGAGCACTGAGCACTCAGCACCCTGTGTACTGAGCACTGAGCACCCAGCACCCTGAGCACTGAGCACCCTGAGTACTGAGCACCCAGCACCCTGAGCACTGAGCACCCCGCACCCCGAGCACTGAGCACCCAGCACCCAGAGAACTGAGCACTGAGCACCCTGAGTACTGAGCACTGAGCACCCTGAGCACTGAGCACCGAGCACCCTGAGTACTGAGCACTGAGCACCCTGAGCACTGAGCACCCAGCACCCTGAGTACTGAGCACCCAGCACCCTGAGCACTGAGGACCGAGCACCCTGAGTACTAAGCACCCAGCACCCTGAGTACTGAGCACCCAGCACCCTGAGCACTGAGCACCCAGCACGCTGAGTACTGAGCACTGAGCACCCTGAGTACTGAGCACCGAGCACCCAGAGCACTGAGCACCCAGCACGCTGAGTACTGAGCACTGAGCACTCTGAGTACTGAGCACCGAGCACCCTGAGTACTGAGCACCCAGCACTCTGAGCACTGAGCACCCAGCACCCTGAGCACTGAGCACCCAGCACCCCGAGCACTGAGCACCCAGCACCCCGAGCACTGAGCACCCAGCACCCCGAGCACTGAGCACCCAGCACCCTGAGCACTGAGCACTGAGCACCCTAAGTACTGAGCACTGAGCACCCTGAGTACTGAGCACCCAGCACCCTGAGTACTGAGCACCCAGCGTACTGAGCACCGAGCACCCCGAGCACTGAGCACCCAGCACCCTGAGTACTGAGCACCCAGCACCCCGAGCACTGAGCACCCAGCACCCTGAGTAGTGAGCACCGAGCACCCTGAGTACTGAGCACCCAGCACCCTGAGTACTGAGCACCCAGCGTACTGAGCACCGAGCACCCAGCACCCTGAGTACTGAGCACCCAGCACCCTGAGCACTGAGCACCGAGCACCCTGAGTACTGAGCACTGAGCACCCTGAGTACTGAGCACCGAGCACCCCGAGCACTGAGCACCCAGCACCCCGAGCACCGAGCACCCAGCACCCTGAGCACTGAGCACCCAGCACCCTGAGCACCGAGCATCCAGCACCCTGAGTACTGAACACCCAGCACCCTGAGCACTGAGCACCCAGCACCCTGAGTACTGAGCACTGAGCACCCTGAGTACTGAGCACCCAGCACCATGAGTACTGAGCACCCAGCACCCTGAGCAATGAGCACCCTGAATACTGATCACCCAGCATCCTGAGCACTGAGCACCGAGCACCCCGAGCACTGAGCACCCAGCACCCTGAGCACTGAGGACCCAGCACCCTGAGCACTGAGCACCCAGCACCCTGAGTACTGAGCACCCAGCACCCTGAGCACTGAGCACCCAGCACCCTGAGTACTGAGCATCCAGCACCCCGAGCACTGAGCACCCAGCACCCCGAGCACTGAGCACTCAGCACCCTGTGTACTGAGCACTGAGTACCCAGCACCCCGAGCACTGAGCACCCAGCACCCTGAGCACTGAGCACCCTGAGTACTGAGCACCCAGCACCCTGAGCACTGAGCACCCAGCACCCCGAGCACTGAGCACCCAGCACCCAGAGCACTGAGCACTGAGCACCCTGAGTACTGAGCACTGAGCACCCTGAGCACTGAGCACCCAGCACCATGAGTACTGAGCACCCAGCACCCTGAGCACTGAGCACCCTGAGTACTGAGCACGCAGCACCCTGAGTACTGAGCACCCAGCACCCTGAGCACTGAGCAACCAGCACCCTGAGCACTGAGCACCAAGCACCCTGAGTACTGAGCACCCAGCACCCTGAGTACTGAACACCCAGCACCCTGAGCACTGAGCACTGAGCATCCAGCACCCTGAGCACTGAGCACTGAGCCACCAGCACCCTGAGCACTGAGCAACCAGCACCCCGAGCACTGAGCACCCAGCACCCTGAGCACCCAGCACCCTGAGCACTGAGCACCCTGAGCACTGAGCACTGAGCACCCAGCACCCTGAGTACTGAGCACCCAACACTCTGAGCACTGAGCACCCAGCACGCTGAGTACTGAGCACTGAGCACACAGCACCCTGAGTACTGAGCACGCAGAACTCCGAGCACTGAGCACCCAGCTCCCCGAGCACTGAGCACCCTGACCACTGAGCACCCAGCACCCCGAGTGCTGAGCACTGAGCACCCTGAGCACTGAGCACCCAGCACCCCGAGTGCTGAGCACTGAGCACCCTGAGAACTGAGCACCCAGCACCCTGAGCACTGAGCACTGAGAACCCTGAGTACTGAGCACCGAGCACCCTGAGTACTGAGCACCTAGCAACCTGAGCCCTGAGCACCCAGCACCCTGAGCACTGAGCACCCAGCACCCCGAGCACTGAGCACCCAGCACCCCGAGCACTGAGCACCCAGCACCCTGAGCACTGAGCACTGAGCACCCTAAGTACTGAGCACTGAGCACCCTGAGTACTGAGCACCCAGCACCCTGAGTACTGAGCACCCAGCGTACTGAGCACCGAGCACCCCGAGCACTGAGCACCCAGCACCCTGAGTACTGAGCACCCAGCACCCCGAGCACTGAGCACCCAGCACCCTGAGTATTGAGCACCGAGCACCCTGAGTACTGAGCACCCAGCACCCTGAGTACTGAGCACCCAGCGTATTGAGCACCCAGCACCCTGAGTACTGAGCACCCAGCACCCTGAGTAGGGAGCACCGAGCACCCTGAGTACTGAGCACCCAGCACCCTGAGTACTGACCACCCAGCGTACTGAGCACCGAGCACCCCGAGAACTGAGCACCCAGCACCCTGAGTACTGAGCACCCAGCACCCCGAGCTCTGAGCACCCAGCACCCTGAGTAGTGAGCACCCAGCACCCTGAGCACTGAGCAACCAGCACCCTGAGCACTGAGCACCAAGCACCCTGAGTACTGAGCACCCAGCACCCTGAGTACTGAACACGCAGCACCCTGAGCACTGAGCACTGAGCACCCAGCACCCTGAGCACTGAGCACTGAGCCACCAGCACCCTGAGCACTGAGCAACCAGCACCCCGAGCACTGAGCACCCAGCACCCTGAGCACCCAGCACCCTGAGCACTGAGCACCCTGAGCACTGAGCACTGAGCACCCAGCACCCTGAGTACTGAGCACCCAACACTCTGAGCACTGAGCACCCAGCACGCTGAGTACTGAGCACTGAGCACACAGCACCCTGAGTACTGAGCACGCAGAACTCCGAGCACTGAGCACCCAGCTCCCCGAGCACTGAGCACCCTGAGCACTGAGCACCCAGCACCCCGAGTGCTGAGCACTGAGCACCCTGAGCACTGAGCACCCAGCACCCCGAGTGCTGAGCACTGAGCACCCTGAGAACTGAGCACCCAGCACCCTGAGCACTGAGCACTGAGCACCCTGAGCACTGAGCACCGAGCACCCTGAGTACTGAGCACTGAGCAGCCTGAGCACTGAGCACCCAGCACCCTGAGTACTGAGCACCCAGCACCCTGAGCACTGAGGACCGAGCACCCTGAGTACTAAGCACCCAGCACCCTGAGCACTGAGCACCCAGCACGCTGAGTACTGAGCACTGAGCACCCTGAGTACTGAGCACCGAGCACCCAGAGCACTGAGCACCCAGCACGCTGAGTACTGAGCACTGAGCACTCTGAGTACTGAGCACCGAGCACCCTGAGTACTGAGCACCCAGCACTCTGAGCACTGAGCACCCAGCACCCTGAGCACTGAGCACACAGCACCCCGAGCACTGAGCACCCAGCACCCCGAGCACTGAGCACCCAGCACCCCGAGCACTGAGCACCCAGCACCCTGAGCACTGAGCACTGAGCACCCTGAGTACTGAGCACTGAGCACCCTGAGTATTGAGCACCCAGCACCCTGAGTACTGAGCACCCAGGACCCGGAGCAAAGATCACCCTGAGTACTGAGCACCCAGCACCCTGAGCACTGAGCACCGAGCACCCCGAGCAATGAGCACCCAGCACCCGGAGTACTGAGCACCCAGCACCCTGAGTACTAAGCACCGAGCACCCTGAGTACTGAGCACCCAGTACCCTGAGCACTGAACACACAGCACCCTGAGTACTGAGCACCCCGAGCACTGAGCACCCAGCACCCTGAGAACTGAGGACCCAGCACCCTGAGTACTGAGCACCCAGCACCCTGAGCACTGAGCACCCAGCACCCTGAGTACTGAGCACCCAGCACCCTGAGCACTGAGCACCCAGCACCCTGAATACTGAGCATCCAGCACCCTGAGCACTGAGCAGCCAGCACCCTGAGTACTGAGAACTGAGCACCCAGCACCCAGAGCACTGAGCACTCAGCACCCTGTGTACTGAGCACTGAAAACCCAGCACCCTGAGCACTGAGCACCCTGAGTACTGAGCACCCAGCACCCTGAGCACTGAGCACCCCGCACCCCGAGCACTGAGCACCCAGCACCCAGAGAACTGAGCACTGAGCACCCTGAGTACTGAGCACTGAGCACCCTGAGCACTGAGCACCGAGCACCCTGAGTACTGAGCACTGAGCACCCTGAGCACTGAGCACCCAGCACCCTGAGTACTGAGCACCCAGCACCCTGAGCACTGAGGACCGAGCACCCTGAGTACTAAGCACCCAGCACCCTGAGTACTGAGCACCCAGCACCCTGAGCACTGAGCACCCAGCACGCTGAGTACTGAGCACTGAGCACCCTGAGTACTGAGCACCGAGCACCCAGAGCACTGAGCACCCAGCACGCTGAGTACTGAGCACTGAGCACTCTGAGTACTGAGCACCGAGCACCCTGAGTACTGAGCACCCAGCACTCTGAGCACTGAGCACCCAGCACCCTGAGCACTGAGCACCCAGCACCCCGAGCACTGAGCACCCAGCACCCCGAGCACTGAGCACCCAGCACCCCGAGCACTGAGCACCCAGCACCCTGAGCACTGAGCACTGAGCACCCTAAGTACTGAGCACTGAGCACCCTGAGTACTGAGCACCCAGCACCCTGAGTACTGAGCATCCAGCGTACTGAGCACCGAGCACCCCGAGCACTGAGCACCCAGCACCCTGAGTACTGAGCACCCAGCACCCCGAGCACTGAGCACCCAGCACCCTGAGTAGTGAGCACCGAGCACCCTGAGTACTGAGCACCCAGCACCCTGAGTACTGAGCACCCAGCGTACTGAGCACCGAGCACCCAGCACCCTGAGTACTGAGCACCCAGCACCCTGAGCACTGAGCACCCAGCACCCTGAGTACTGAGCACTGAGCACCCTGAGTACTGAGCACCGAGCACCCTGAGCACTGAGCACCCAGCACCCCGAGCACCGAGCACCCAGCACCCTGAGCACTGAGCACCCAGCACCCTGAGCACCGAGCACCCAGCACCCTGAGTACTGAACACCCAGCACCCTGAGCACTGAGCACCCAGCACCCTGAGTACTGAGCACTGAGCACCCTGAGTACTGAGCACCCAGCACCATGAGTACTGAGCACCCAGCACCCTGAGCAATGAGCACCCTGAATACTGATCACCCAGCATCCTGAGCACTGAGCACCGAGCACCCCGAGCACTGAGCACCCAGCACCCTGAGCACTGAGGACCCAGCACCCTGAGCACTGAGCACCCAGCACCCTGAGTACTGAGCACCCAGCACCCTGAGCACTGAGCACCCAGCACCCTGAGTACTGAGCATCCAGCACCCCGAGCACTGAGCACCCAGCACCCCGAGCACTGAGCACTCAGCACCCTGTGTACTGAGCACTGAGTACCCAGCACCCCGAGCACTGAGCACCCAGCACCCTGAGCACTGAGCACCCTGAGTACTGAGCACCCAGCACCCTGAGCACTGAGCACCCAGCACCCCGAGCACTGAGCACCCAGCACCCAGAGCACTGAGCACTGAGCACCCTGAGTACTGAGCACTGAGCACCCTGAGCACTGAGCACCCAGCACCATGAGTACTGAGCACCCAGCACCCTGAGCACTGAGCACCCTGAGTACTGAGCACCCAGCACCCTGAGTACTGAGCACCCAGCACCCTGAGCACTGAGCAACCAGCACCCTGAGAACTGAGCACCAAGCACCCTGAGTACTGAGCACCCAGCACCCTGAGTACTGAACACCCAGCACCCTGAGCACTGAGCACTGAGCACCCAGCACCCTGAGCACTGAGCACTGAGCCACCAGCACCCTGAGCACTGAGCAACCAGCACCCCGAGCACTGAGCACCCAGCACCCTGAGCACCCAGCACCCTGAGCACTGAGCACCCTGAGCACTGAGCACTGAGCACCCAGCACCCTGAGTACTGAGCACCCAACACTCTGAGCACTGAGCACCCAGCTCGCTGAGTACTGAGCACTGAGCACACAGCACCCTGAGTACTGAGCACGCAGAACTCCGAGCACTGAGCACCCAGCTCCCCGAGCACTGAGCACCCTGAGCACTGAGCACCCAGCACCCCGAGTGCTGAGCACTGAGCACCCTGAGCACTGAGCACCCAGCACCCCGAGTGCTGAGCACTGAGCACCCTGAGAACTGAGCACCCAGCACCCTGAGCACTGAGCACTGAGAACCCTGAGTACTGAGCACCGAGCACCCTGAGTACTGAGCACCTAGCAACCTGAGCCCTGAGCACCCAGCACCCTGAGCACTGAGCACCCAGCACCCCGAGCACTGAGCACCCAGCACCCCGAGCACTGAGCACCCAGCACCCTGAGCACTGAGCACTGAGCACCCTAAGTACTGAGCACTGAGCACCCTGAGTACTGAGCACCCAGCACCCTGAGTACTGAGCACCCAGCGTACTGAGCACCGAGCACCCCGAGCACTGAGCACCCAGCACCCTGAGTACTGAGCACCCAGCACCCCGAGCACTGAGCACCCAGCACCCTGAGTAGTGAGCACCGAGCACCCTGAGTACTGAGCACCCAGCACCCTGAGTACTGAGCACCCAGCGTATTGAGCACCCAGCACCCTGAGTACTGAGCACCCAGCACCCTGAGTAGGGAGCACCGAGCACCCTGAGTACTGAGCACCCAGCACCCTGAGTACTGACCACCCAGCGTACTGAGCACCGAGCACCCCGAGAACTGAGCACCCAGCACCCTGAGTACTGAGCACCCAGCACCCCGAGCTCTGAGCACCCAGCACCCTGAGTAGTGAGCACCCAGCACCCTGAGCACTGAGCAACCAGCACCCTGAGCACTGAGCACCAAGCACCCTGAGTACTGAGCACCCAGCACCCTGAGTACTGAACACCCAGCACCCTGAGCACTGAGCACCCAGCACCCTGAGCACTGAGCACTGAGCCACCAGCACCCTGAGCACTGAGCAACCAGCACCCCGAGCACTGAGCACCCAGCACCCTGAGCACCCAGCACCCTGAGCACTGAGCACCCTGAGCACTGAGCACTGAGCACCCAGCACCCTGAGTACTGAGCACCCAACACTCTGAGCACTGAGCACCCAGCACGCTGAGTACTGAGCACTGAGCACACAGCACCCTGAGTACTGAGCACGCAGAACTCCGAGCACTGAGCACCCAGCTCCCCGAGCACTGAGCACCCTGAGCACTGAGCACCCAGCACCCCGAGTGCTGAGCACTGAGCACCCTGAGCACTGAGCACCCAGCACCCCGAGTGCTGAGCACTGAGCACCCTGAGAACTGAGCACCCAGCACCCTGAGCACTGAGCACTGAGAACCCTGAGTACTGAGCACCGAGCACCCTGAGTACTGAGCACCCAGCAACCTGAGCCCTGAGCACCCAGCACCCTGAGCACTGAGCACCCAGCACCCCGAGCACTGAGCACCCAGCACCCCGAGCACTGAGCACCCAGCACCCTGAGCACTGAGCACTGAGCACCCTAAGTACTGAGCACTGAGCACCCTGAGTACTGAGCACCCAGCACCCTGAGTACTGAGCACCCAGCGTACTGAGCACCGAGCACCCCGAGCACTGAGCACCCAGCACCCTGAGTACTGAGCACCCAGCACCCCGAGCACTGAGCACCCAGCACCCTGAGTAGTGAGCACCGAGCACCCTGAGTACTGAGCACCCAGCACCCTGAGTACTGAGCACCCAGCGTATTGAGCACCGAGCACCCAGCACCCTGAGTACTGAGCACCCAGCACCCTGAGTAGGGAGCACCGAGCACCCTGAGTACTGAGCACCCAGCAACCTGAGTACTGACCACCCAGCGTACTGAGCACCGAGCACCCCGAGAACTGAGCACCCAGCACCCTGAGTACTGAGCACCCAGCACCCCGAGCTCTGAGCACCCAGCACCCTGAGTAGTGAGCACCCAGCACCCTGAGCACTGAGGACCCAGCACCCTGAGTACTGAGCACCCAACGTACTGAGCACCGAGCACCCTGAGCACTGAGCACCCAGCACCCTGAGTACTGAGCACCCAGGACCCTGTGCAATGAGCACCCTGAGTACTGAGCACCCAGCACATTGAGCACTGAGCACCGAGCACCCCGAGCACTGACCACCCAGCACTCTGAGGACTGAGCACCCAGCACCCTGAGTACTGAGCACCCAGCACCCTGAGCACTGAGCACCCAGCACCCTGAGCACTGAGCACCCAGCACCCTGAGCACTGAGCACCCAGCACCCTGAGCACTGAGCACCCAGCACCCTGAGTACTGAGCACTGAGCACCCAGCACCCCGAGCACTGAGCACCCAAGCACCCTGAGTACTGAGCACTGAGCACCCAGCACCCCGAGCACTGAGCACCCAGCACCCTGAGCACTGAGCACCCAGCACCCGAGTACTGATCACCCAGCACCCTGAGTACTGAGCAGCCCGCAACCTGAGTACTGAGCACCCAGCACCCCGAGTACTGAGCACCCAGCACCCTGAGCACTGAGCACCCAGCACCCTGAGCACTGAGCACCCAGCACCGCGAGCACTGCGCACCCAGCACCCTGAGTACTGAACACCCAGCACCCTGAGCACTGAGCACCCAGCACCCTGAGCACTGAGCACCCAGTACCCTGAGCACTGAGCACCCAGCACCCTGAGTAGTGAGCACCCAACGTACTGAGCACCGAGCACCCCGAGCACTGAGCACCCAGTACCCTGAGTACTGAGCACCGAGCAACCGGAGCACTGAGCACCCAGCACCCTGAGCACTGATCACTGAGCACCCAGCACCCTGAGCCCTGAGCACTGAGCACCCAGCACCCCGAGCACTGAGCACCCAGCACCCCGAGCACTGAGCACCGAGCACCCTGAGCACTGAGCACCCAGCACCCTGAGAACTGAGCACCCAGCACCCTGAGTACTGAGCACCCAGCACCCTGAGTACTGAGCACCCAGCACCCTGAGTACTGAGCACTCAGCACCCTGAGTACTGAGCACCGAGCACCCCGAGCACTGAGCACCCAGCAACTTGAGCACTGAGCACCCTGAGGACTGAGCACCCAGCACCCTGAGCACTGAGCACCGATCACCCTGAGCACTGAGCACCCAGCACCCCGAGCACTGAGCACCCAGCACCCTGAGTACTGAGCACCCAGCACCCTGAGTACTGAGCACCCAGCACCCCAAGCACTGAGCACCCAGCACCCTGAGTACTGAACACCCTGAGTACTGAGCACTGAGCACCGAGCACCCTGAGTACTGAGCACAATGAGGACTGAGCACCCAGGACCCTGAGCACTGAGCACTGAGCACCCAGCACCCTAAGTACTGAGCACCCAGCACCCTGAGTACTGAGCACCCAGCGTACTGAGCACCGAGCACCCCGAGCACTGAGCACCCAGCACCCTGAGTACTGAGCACCCAGCACCCCGAGCACTGAGCACCCAGCACCCTGAGGAGTGAGCACCGAGCACCCTGAGTACTGAGCACCCAGCACCCTGAGTACTGAGCACCCAGCGTATTGAGCACCGAGCACCCAGAACCCTGAGTACTGAGCACCCAGCACCCTGAGCACTGAGCACCCAGCACCCTGAGTACTGAGCACTGAGCACCCTGAGTACTGAGCACCGAGCACCCCGAGCACTGAGCACCCAGCACCCCGAGCACCGAGCACCCAGCACCCTGAGCACTGAGCACCCAGCACCCTGAGCACCGAGCACCCAGCACCCTGAGTACTGAGCACCCAGCACCCTGAGCACTGAGCACCCAGCACCCTGAGTACTGAGCACTGAGCACCCTGAGTACTGAGCACCCAGCACCATGAGTACTGAGCACCCAGCACCCTGAGCAATGAGCACAATGAGTACTGATCACCCAGCACCCAGAGCACTGAGCACTGAGCACCCAGCACCCTGAGCACTGAGCACTGAGCACCCAGCACCCTGAGCACTGAGCAAACATCACCCCGAGCACTGAGCACCCAGCACCCTGAGCACTGAGCACTCAGCACCCTGTGTACTGAGCACTGAGTACCCAGCACCCCGAGCACTGAGCACCCAGCACCCTGAGCACTGAGCACCCTGAGTACTGAGCACCCAGCACCCTGAGCACTGAGCACCCAGCACCCCGAGCACTGAGCACCCAGCACCCAGAGCACTGAGCACCCAGCACCCTGAGTACTGAGCACTGAGCACCCTGAGCACTGAGCACCGAGCACCCTGAGTACTGAGCACTGAGCACCCTGAGCACTGAGCACCCAGCACCCTGAGTACTGAGCACCCAGCACCCTGAGCACTGAGGACCGAGCACCCTGAATACTAAGCACCCAGCACCCTGAGTACTGAGCACCCAGCACCCTGAGCACTGAGCACCCAGCACGCTGAGTACTGAGCACTGAGCACTCTGAGTACTGAGCACCGAGCACCGTGAGTATTGAGAACAGAGCACTCTGAGCACTGAGCACCCAGCACCCTGAGCACTGAGCACCCAGCACCCCGAGCACTGAGCACCCAGCACCCCGAGCACTGAGCACCCAGCACCCCGAGCACTGAGCACTGAGCACCCTAAGTACTGAGCACTGAGCACCCTGAGTACTAAGAACCCAGCACCCTGAGTACTGAGCACCCAGCACCCTGAGTACTGAGCACCCAGCACCCTGAGCACTGAGCACCCAGCACCCTGAGCACTGAGCACCCAGCACCCTGAGCACTGAGCACCCAGCACCCTGAGTACTAAGCACTGAGCACCCAGCAGCCGGAGTACTGAGCAGTGAGCACCCTGAGTATTGAGCTCCGAGCACCCCGAACACTGAGCACCCAGCACCCCGAGCACCGAGCACGCAGCACCCTGAGCACTGAACACCCAACACCCTGAGCACTGAGCACCCAGCACCCTGAGCACTGAGCACCCAGCACCCTGAGTACTGAGCACCCAACGTACTGAGCACCGAGCACCCTGAGCACTGAGCACCCACCACCCTGAGTACTGAGCACCCAGGACCCTGTGCAATGAGCACCCTGAGTACTGAGCACCCAGCACATTGAGCACTGAGCACTGAGCACCCCGAGCACTGACCACCCAGCACTCTGAGCACTGAGCAACCAGGACCCTGAGTACTGAGCACCCAGCACCCTGAGCACAGAGCACCCAGCACCCTGAGCACTGAGCACCCAGCACCCTGAGCACTGAGCACCCAGCACCCTGAGTACTAAGCACTGAGCACCCAGCACCCCGAGCACTGAGCAACCAAGCACCCTGAGTACTGAGCACTGAGCACCCAGCACCCCGAGCACTGAGCACCCAGCACCCTGAGCACTGAGCACCCAGCACCCGAGTACTGATCACCCAGCACCCTGAGTACTGAGCAGCCCGCAACCTGAGTACTGAGCACCCAGCACCCCGAGTACTGAGCACCCAGCACCCTGAGCACTGAGCACCCAGCACCCTGAGCACTGAGCACCCAGCACCGCGAGCACTGCGCAAGCAGCACCCTGAGTACAGAACACCCAGCACCCTGAGCACTGAGCACCCAGCACCCTGAGCACTGAGCACCCAGTACCCTGAGCACTGAGCACCCAGCACCCTGAGTAGTGAGCACCCAACATACTGAGCACCGAGCACCCCGAGCACTGAGCACCCAGCACCCTGAGTACTGAGCACCGAGCAACCGGAGCACTGAGCACCCAGCACCCTGAGCACTGATCACTGAGCACCCAGCACCCTGAGCCCTGAGCACTGAGCACCCAGCACCCCGAGCACTGAGCACCCAGCACCCCGAGCACTGAGCACCCAGCACCATGAGCACTGAGCACCCAGCACCCTGAGCACTGAGCACCCAGCATCCTGAGTACTGAGCACCCAGCACCCTGAGTACTGAGCACCCAGCACCCTGAGTACTGAGCACTCAGCACCCTGAGTACTGAGCACCGAGCACCCCGAGCACTGAGCACCCAGCACCTTGAGCACTGAGCACCCTGAGGACTGAGCATCCAGCACCCTGAGCACTGAGCACCGATCACCCTGAGCACTGAGCACCCAGCACCCCGAGCACTGAGCACCCAGCACCCTGAGTACTGAGCACCCAGCACCCTGAGTACTGAGCACCCAGCACCCTGAGTACTGAGCACCCAGCACCCCAAGCACTGAGCACCCAGCACCCTGAGTACTGAACACCCTGAGTACTGAGCACTGAGCACCGAGCACACTGAGTACTGAGCACCCTGAGGACTGAGCACCCAGCACCCTGAGCACTGAGCACTGAGCACCCAGCACCCTGAGTACTGAGCACCCAGCACCCTGAGCACTGAGCACCCAGCACCTTGAGTACTGAGCACCCAGCACCCTGAGTACTGAACACCGAGCACCCTGAGTACTGAGTACCCAGCACCCTGAGTACTGAGCACCCAGCATCCTGAGCACTGAGCAACCAGCACCCTGAGCACTGAGCACCAAGCACCCTGAGTACTGAGCACCCAGCACCCTGAGTACTGAACACCCAGCACCCTGAGCACTGAGCACTGAGCACCCAGCACCCTGAGCACTGAACACTGAGCACCCAGCACCCTGAGCACTGAGCAACCAGCACCCCGAGCACTGAGCACCCAGCACCCTGAGCACCCAGCACCCTGAGCACTGAGCACCCTGAGCACTGAGCACTGAGCACCCAGCACCCTGAGTACTGAGCACTGTGCACCCCGAGTACTGAGCACCCAGCACCCCGAGCACTGAGCACATAGCAACCTGAGTACTGAGAAGAGATCACCCTGAGTACTGAGCACCCAGCTCCCTGAGTACTGAGCCCCCAGCACCCTGAGTACTGAGCACCCAGCACCCTGAGCCCTGAGGACCGAGCACCCTGAGTACTAGGCACCCAGGACCCTGAGTACTGAGCACCCAGCACCCTGAGCACTGAGCACCCAGCAAGCTGAGTACTGAGCACTGAGCACCCTGAGTACTGAGCACCGAGCACCCTGAGCACTGAGCACCCAGCACGCTGAGTACTCAGCTCTGAGCACTCTGAGTACCTAGCACCGAGCACCCTGAGTACTGAGCACCCAGCACTCTGAGCACTGAGCACCCAGCACCCTGAGCACTGAGCACCCAGCACCCCGAGCACTGAGCACCCAGCAACCCGAGCACTGAGCACCCAGCACCCCGAGCACTGAGCACCCAGCACCCTGAGCACTGAGCACTGAGCACCCTAAGTACTGAGCGCTGAGCACCCTGAGTACTGAGCACCCAGCACCCTGAGTACTGAGCACCCAGCGTACTGAGCACCGAGTACCCCGAGCACTGAGCACCCAGCACCCTGAGTACTGAGCACCCAGCACCCCGAGCACTGAGCACCCAGCACCCTGAGTAGTGAGCACCGAGCACCCTGAGTACTGAGCACCCAGCACCCTGAGTACTGAGCACCCAGCGTACTGAGCACCGAGCACCCAGCACCCTGAGTACTGAGCACCCAGCACCCTGAGCACTGAGCACCCAGCACCCTGAGTACTGAGCACTGAGCACCCTGAGTACTGAGCACCGAGCACCCCGAGCACTGAGCACCCAGCACCCCGAGCACCGAGCACCCAGCACCCTGAGCACTGAGCACCCAGCACCCTGAGCACCGAGCACCCAGCACCCTGAGTACTGAGCACCCAGCACCCTGAGCACTGAGCACCCAGCACCCTGAGCACTGAGCACCCAGCACCCCGAGCACTGAGCACCCAGCACCCTGAGCACTGAGAACCCTGAGTACTGAGCACTGAGCACCCAACGTACTGAGCACCGAGCACCCTGAGCAATGAGCACCCTGAGTACTGAGCACCCAGCACCTTGAGCACTGAGCACCGAGCACCCCGAGCACTGAGCACCCAGCACCCGAAGTACTGAGCACCCAGCACCCTGAGTACTAAGCACCGAGCACCCTGAGTACTGAGCACCCAGCACCCTGAGCACTGAGCACCCAGCACCCGAGTACTGATCACGCAGCACCCTGGGTACTGAGCACCCCGCACCATGAGTACTGAGCACCCAGCACCCCGAGTACTGAGCACCCAGCACGCTGAGCACTGAGCACCCAGCACCCTGAGCACTGAGCACCCAGCACCCCGAGCACTGCACACCCAGCACAATGAGTATTGAGCACCCAGCACCCTGAGCACTGAGCACCCAGCACGCTGAGCATTGAGCACCCAGCACCCTGAGCAATGAGCACCCAGCACCCTGAGTAGTGAGCTCCCAACGTACTGAGCACCGAGCACCCCGAGCACTGAGCACCCAGCACCCTGAGTACTGAGCACCGAGCACCCCGAGCACTGAGCACCCAGCACCCGGAGTACTGAGCACCCAGCACCCTGAGTACTAAGCACAGAGCACCCTGAGTACTGAGCACCCAGCACCCTGAGCACTGAGCACCCAGCACCCTGAGTACTGTGCAGCGAGCACCCCGACTACTGAGTACCCAGCACCCCGAGCACTGAGCACCCAGCACCCCGAGCACTGAGCACCCAGCACCCTGAGTACTGAGCACCCAGCACCCTGAGTACTGAGCACCCAGCACCTCGAGCACTGAGTACCCAGCACCCTGAGCACTGAGCACCCAGCACCCTGAGCACTGAGCACCCAGCACCCTGAGCACTGAGCACCCAGCACCCTGAGTACTGAGCACTGAGCACCCTGCACCCCGAGCACTGAGCACCCAGCACCCTGAGTACTGAGCACTGAGCACCCAGCACCCAGAGCACTGAGCACCCAGCACCCTGAGCACTGAGCACCGAGCACCCGAGTACTGAGCACCCAGCACCCTGAGTACTGAGCACCCAGCACCCCGAGCACTAAGCACCCAGCACCCTGAGTACTGAGCACCCAGCATCCTGTGCACTGAGCACAGAGCACCCTGAGCACTGAGCACCCAGCACCCTGAGGACTGAGCACCCAGCACCCCGAGCACTGAGCACCTAGCACCCTGAGCACTGAGCACCCTGAGTACTGAGCACTGAGCACCCTGAGTACTGAGCAATGAGCACCCTGAGTACTGAGCACCAAGCACCCTGAGTACTGAGCACCCAGCAACCTGAGCACTGAGCACCGAGCACCCTGAGCACTGAGCACCCAGCACCCTGAGCACTGAGCACCCAGCACCCTGAGCACTGAGCACCCAGCACCCCGAGCACTGAGCACCCAGCACCCTGAGCACTGAGAACCCTGAGTACTGAGCACTGAGCACCCTGAGTACTGAGCACTGAGAACCCTGAGTATTGAGCACCCAGCACCCTGAGTACTGAGCACCCAGGACCCGGAGCAAAGAGCATCCTGAGTACTGAGCACCCAGCACCCTGAGCACTGAGCACCGAGCACCCCGAGCACTGAGCACCCAGCACCCGGAGTACTGAGCACCCAGCACCCTGAGTACTAAGCACCGAGCACCCTGAGTACTGAGCACCCAGTACCCTGAGCACTGAACACACAGCACCCTGAGTACTGAGCACCCCGAGCACTGAGCACCCAGCACCCTGAGAACTGAGGACCCAGCACCCTGAGTACTGAGCACCCAGCACCCTGAGCACTGAGCACCCAGCACCCTGAGTACTGAGCACCCAGCACCCTGAGCACTGAGCACCCAGCACCCTGAATACTGAGCATCCAGCACCCCGAGCACTGAGCAGCCAGCACCCTGAGTACTGAGAACTGAGCACCCAGCACCCAGAGCACTGAGCACTCAGCACCCTGTGTACTGAGCACTGAGCACCCAGCACCCTGAGCACTGAGCACCCTGAGTACTGAGCACCCAGCACCCTGAGCACTGAGAACCCAGCACCGCGAGCACTGAGCACCCACCACCCAGAAAACTGAGCACTGAGCACCCTGAGTACTGAGCACTGAGCACCCTGAGCACTGAGCACCGAGCACCCTGAGTACTGAGCACTGAGCACCCTGAGCACTGAGCACCCAGCACCCTGAGTACTGAGCACCCAGCACCCTGAGCACTGAGGACCGAGCACCCTGAGTACTAAGCACTCAGCACCCTGAGCACTGAGCACCCAGCACGCTGAGTACTGAGCACTGAGCACCCTGAGTACTGAGCACCGAGCACCCAGAGCACTGAGCACCCAGCACGCTGAGTACTGAGCACTGAGCACTCTGAGTACTGAGCACCGAGCACCCTGAGTACTGAGCACCCAGCACTCTGAGCACTGAGCACCCAGCACCCTGAGCACTGAGCACCCAGCACCCCGAGCACTGAGCACCCAGCACCCCGAGCACTGAGCACCCAGCACCCCGAGCACTGAGCACTGAGCACCCTAAGTACTGAGCACTGAGCACCCTGAGTACTAAGAACCCATCACCCTGAGTACTGAGCACCCAGCACCCTGAGTACTGAGCACCCAGCACCCTGAGCACTGAGCACCCAGCACCCTGAGCACTGAGCACCCAGCACCCTGAGCACTGAGCACCCAGCACCCTGAGTACTAAGCACTGAGCACCCAGCAGCCGGAGTACTGAGCAGTGAGCACCCTGAGTATTGAGCTCCGAGCACCCCGAACACTGAGCACCCAGCACCCCGAGCACCGAGCACGCAGCACCCTGAGCACTGAACACCCAACACCCTGAGCACTGAGCACCCAGCACCCTGAGCACTGAGCACCCAGCACCCTGAGTACTGAGCACCCAACGTACTGAGCACCGAGCACCCTGAGCACTGAGCACCCACCACCCTGAGTACTGAGCACCCAGGACCCTGTGCAATGAGCACCCTGAGTACTGAGCACCCAGCACATTGAGCACTGAGCACTGAGCACCCCGAGCACTGACCACCCAGCACTCTGAGCACTGAGCAACCAGCACCCTGAGTACTGAGCACCCAGCACCCTGAGCACAGAGCACCCAGCACCCTGAGCACTGAGCACCCAGCACCCTGAGCACTGAGCACCCAGCACCCTGAGTACTAAGCACTGAGCACCCAGCACCCCGAGCACTGAGCAACCAAGCACCCTGAGTACTGAGCACTGAGCACCCAGCACCCCGAGCACTGAGCACCCAGCACCCTGAGCACTGAGCACCCAGCACCCGAGTACTGATCACCCAGCACCCTGAGTACTGAGCAGCCCGCAACCTGAGTACTGAGCACCCAGCACCCCGAGTACTGAGCACCCAGCACCCTGAGCACTGAGCACCCAGCACCCTGAGCACTGAGCACCCAGCACCGCGAGCACTGCGCAAGCAGCACCCTGAGTACTGAACACCCAGCACCCTGAGCACTGAGCACCCAGCACCCTGAGCACTGAGCACCCAGTACCCTGAGCACTGAGCACCCAGCACCCTGAGTAGTGAGCACCCAACATACTGAGCACCGAGCACCCCGAGCACTGAGCACCCAGCACCCTGAGTACTGAGCACCGAGCAACCGGAGCACTGAGCACCCAGCACCCTGAGCACTGATCACTGAGCACCCAGCACCCTGAGCCCTGAGCACTGAGCACCCAGCACCCCGAGCACTGAGCACCCAGCACCCCGAGCACTGAGCACCCAGCACCATGAGCACTGAGCACCCAGCACCCTGAGCACTGAGCACCCAGCATCCTGAGTACTGAGCACCCAGCACCCTGAGTACTGAGCACCCAGCACCCTGAGTACTGAGCACTCAGCACCCTGAGTACTGAGCACCGAGCACCCCGAGCACTGAGCACCCAGCACCTTGAGCACTGAGCACCCTGAGGACTGAGCATCCAGCACCCTGAGCACTGAGCACCGATCACCCTGAGCACTGAGCACCCAGCACCCCGAGCACTGAGCACCCAGCACCCTGAGTACTGAGCACCCAGCACCCTGAGTACTGAGCACACAGCACCCTGAGTACTGAGCACCCAGCACCCCAAGCACTGAGCACCCAGCACCCTGAGTACTGAACACCCTGAGTACTGAGCACTGAGCACCGAGCACACTGAGTACTGAGCACCCTGAGGACTGAGCACCCAGCACCCTGAGCACTGAGCACTGAGCACCCAGCACCCTGAGTACTGAGCACCCAGCACCCTGAGCACTGAGCACCCAGCACCTTGAGCACTGAGCACCCAGCACCCTGAGCACTGAGCACTGAGCACCCTGAGTACTGAGCACCGAGCACCCTGAGTACTGAACACCGAGCACCCTGAGTACTGAGTACCCAGCACCCTGAGTACTGAGCACCCAGCATCCTGAGCACTGAGCAACCAGCACCCTGAGCACTGAGCACCAAGCACCCTGAGTACTGAGCACCCAGCACCCTGAGTACTGAACACCCAGCACCCTGAGCACTGAGCACTGAGCACCCAGCACCCTGAGCACTGAACACTGAGCACCCAGCACCCTGAGCACTGAGCAACCAGCACCCCGAGCACTGAGCACCCAGCACCCTGAGCACCCAGCACCCTGAGCACTGAGCACCCTGAGCACTGAGCACTGAGCACCCAGCACCCTGAGTACTGAGCACTGTGCACCCCGAGTACTGAGCACCCAGCACCCCGAGCACTGAGCACATAGCAACCTGAGTACTGAGAAGAGATCACCCTGAGTACTGAGCACCCAGCTCCCTGAGTACTGAGCCCCCAGCACCCTGAGTACTGAGCACCCAGCACCCTGAGCCCTGAGGACCGAGCACCCTGAGTACTAGGCACCCAGGACCCTGAGTACTGAGCACCCAGCACCCTGAGCACTGAGCACCCAGCAAGCTGAGTACTGAGCACTGAGCACCCTGAGTACTGAGCACCGAGCACCCTGAGCACTGAGCACCCAGCACGCTGAGTACTCAGCTCTGAGCACTCTGAGTACCTAGCACCGAGCACCCTGAGTACTGAGCACCCAGCACTCTGAGCACTGAGCACCCAGCACCCTGAGCACTGAGCACCCAGCACCCCGAGCACTGAGCACCCAGCAACCCGAGCACTGAGCACCCAGCACCCCGAGCACTGAGCACCCAGCACCCTGAGCACTGAGCACTGAGCACCCTAAGTACTGAGCGCTGAGCACCCTGAGTACTGAGCACCCAGCACCCTGAGTACTGAGCACCCAGCGTACTGAGCACCGAGTACCCCGAGCACTGAGCACCCAGCACCCTGAGTACTGAGCACCCAGCACCCCGAGCACTGAGCACCCAGCACCCTGAGTAGTGAGCACCGAGCACCCTGAGTACTGAGCACCCAGGACCCTGAGTACTGAGCACCCAGCGTACTGAGCACCGAGCACCCAGCACCCTGAGTACTGAGCACCCAGCACCCTGAGCACTGAGCACCCAGCACCCTGAGTACTGAGCACTGAGCACCCTGAGTACTGAGCACCGAGCACCCCGAGCACTGAGCACCCAGCACCCCGAGCACCGAGCACCCAGCACCCTGAGCACTGAGCACCCAGCACCCTGAGCACCGAGCACCCAGCACCCTGAGTACTGAGCACCCAGCACCCTGAGCACTGAGCACCCAGCACCCTGAGCACTGAGCACCCAGCACCCCGAGCACTGAGCACCCAGCACCCTGAGCACTGAGAACCCTGAGTACTGAGCACTGAGCACCCAACGTACTGAGCACCGAGCACCCTGAGCAATGAGCACCCTGAGTACTGAGCACCCAGCACCTTGAGCACTGAGCACCGAGCACCCCGAGCACTGAGCACCCAGCACCCGAAGTACTGAGCACCCAGCACCCTGAGTACTAAGCACCGAGCACCCTGAGTACTGAGCACCCAGCACCCTGAGCACTGAGCACCCAGCACCCGAGTACTGATCACGCAGCACCCTGGGTACTGAGCACCCCGCACCATGAGTACTGAGCACCCAGCACCCCGAGTACTGAGCACCCAGCACGCTGAGCACTGAGCACCCAGCACCCTGAGCACTGAGCACCCAGCACCCCGAGCACTGCACACCCAGCACAATGAGTATTGAGCACCCAGCACCCTGAGCACTGAGCACCCAGCACGCTGAGCATTGAGCACCCAGCACCCTGAGCAATGAGCACCCAGCACCCTGAGTAGTGAGCTCCCAACGTACTGAGCACCGAGCACCCCGAGCACTGAGCACCCAGCACCCTGAGTACTGAGCACCGAGCACCCCGAGCACTGAGCACCCAGCACCCGGAGTACTGAGCACCCAGCACCCTGAGTACTAAGCACAGAGCACCCTGAGTACTGAGCACCCAGCACCCTGAGCACTGAGCACCCAGCACCCTGAGTACTGTGCAGCGAGCACCCCGACTACTGAGTACCCAGCACCCCGAGCACTGAGCACCCAGCACCCCGAGCACTGAGCACCCAGCACCCTGAGTACTGAGCACCCAGCACCCTGAGTACTGAGCACCCAGCACCTCGAGCACTGAGTACCCAGCACCCTGAGCACTGAGCACCCAGCACCCTGAGCACTGAGCACCCAGCACCCTGAGCACTGAGCACCCAGCACCCTGAGTACTGAGCACTGAGCACCCTGCACCCCGAGCACTGAGCACCCAGCACCCTGAGTACTGAGCACTGAGCACCCAGCACCCAGAGCACTGAGCACCCAGCACCCTGAGCACTGAGCACCGAGCACCCGAGTACTGAGCACCCAGCACCCTGAGTACTGAGCACCCAGCACCCCGAGCACTAAGCACCCAGCACCCTGAGTACTGAGCACCCAGCATCCTGTGCACTGAGCACAGAGCACCCTGAGCACTGAGCACCCAGCACCCTGAGGACTGAGCACCCAGCACCCCGAGCACTGAGCACCTAGCACCCTGAGCACTGAGCACCCTGAGTACTGAGCACTGAGCACCCTGAGTACTGAGCAATGAGCACCCTGAGTACTGAGCACCAAGCACCCTGAGTACTGAGCACCCAGCAACCTGAGCACTGAGCACCGAGCACCCTGAGCACTGAGCACCCAGCACCCTGAGCACTGAGCACCCAGCACCCTGAGCACTGAGCACCCAGCACCCCGAGCACTGAGCACCCAGCACCCTGAGCACTGAGAACCCTGAGTACTGAGCACTGAGCACCCTGAGTACTGAGCACTGAGAACCCTGAGTATTGAGCACCCAGCACCCTGAGTACTGAGCACCCAGGACCCGGAGCAAAGAGCATCCTGAGTACTGAGCACCCAGCACCCTGAGCACTGAGCACCGAGCACCCCGAGCACTGAGCACCCAGCACCCGGAGTACTGAGCACCCAGCACCCTGAGTACTAAGCACCGAGCACCCTGAGTACTGAGCACCCAGTACCCTGAGCACTGAACACACAGCACCCTGAGTACTGAGCACCCCGAGCACTGAGCACCCAGCACCCTGAGAACTGAGGACCCAGCACCCTGAGTACTGAGCACCCAGCACCCTGAGCACTGAGCACCCAGCACCCTGAGTACTGAGCACCCAGCACCCTGAGCACTGAGCACCCAGCACCCTGAATACTGAGCATCCAGCACCCCGAGCACTGAGCAGCCAGCACCCTGAGTACTGAGAACTGAGCACCCAGCACCCAGAGCACTGAGCACTCAGCACCCTGTGTACTGAGCACTGAGCACCCAGCACCCTGAGCACTGAGCACCCTGAGTACTGAGCACCCAGCACCCTGAGCACTGAGAACCCAGCACCGCGAGCACTGAGCACCCAGCACCCAGAAAACTGAGCACTGAGCACCCTGAGTACTGAGCACTGAGCACCCTGAGCACTGAGCACCGAGCACCCTGAGTACTGAGCACTGAGCACCCTGAGCACTGAGCACCCAGCACCCTGAGTACTGAGCACCCAGCACCCTGAGCACTGAGGACCGAGCACCCTGAGTACTAAGCACTCAGCACCCTGAGCACTGAGCACCCAGCACGCTGAGTACTGAGCACTGAGCACCCTGAGTACTGAGCACCGAGCACCCAGAGCACTGAGCACCCAGCACGCTGAGTACTGAGCACTGAGCACTCTGAGTACTGAGCACCGAGCACCCTGAGTACTGAGCACCCAGCACTCTGAGCACTGAGCACCCAGCACCCTGAGCACTGAGCACACAGCAGCCCGAGCACTGAGCACCCAGCAAACCGAGCACTGAGCACCCAGCACCCCGAGCACTGAGCACCCAGCACCCTGAGCACTGAGCACTGAGCACCCTGAGTACTGAGCACCCAGTACCCTGAGCACTGAACACACAGCACCCTGAGTACTGAGCACCCCGAGCACTGAGCACCCAGCACCCTGAGAACTGAGGACCCAGCACCCTGAGTACTGAGCACCCAGCACCCTGAGCACTGAGCACCCAGCACCCTGAGTACTGAGCACCCAGCAACCTGAGCACTGAGCACCCAGCACCCTGAATACTGAGCATCCAGCACCCCGAGCACTGAGCAGCCAGCACCCTGAGTACTGAGAACTGAGCACCCAGCACCCAGAGCACTGAGCACTCAGCACCCTGTGTACTGAGCACTGAGCACCCAGCACCCTGAGCACTGAGCACCCTGAGTACTGAGCACCCAGCACCCTGAGCACTGAGCACCCCGCACCCCGAGCACTGAGCACCCAGCACCCTGAGCACTGAGGACCCAGCACCCTGAGCACTGAGCACCCAGCACCCTGAGTACTGAGCACCCAGCACCCTGAGCACTGAGCACCCAGCACCCTGAGTACTGAGCATCCAGCACCCCGAGCACTGAGCACCCAGCACCCCGAGCACTGAGCACTCAGCACCCTGTGTACTGAGCACTGAGTACCCAGCACCCCGAGCACTGAGCACCCAGCACCCTGAGCACTGAGCACCCTGAGTACTGAGCACCCAGCACCCTGAGCACTGAGCACCCAGCACCCCGAGCACTGAGCACCCAGCACCCAGAGCACTGAGCACTGAGCACCCTGAGTACTGAGCACTGAGCACCCTGAGCACTGAGCACCCAGCACCATGAGTACTGAGCACCCAGCACCCTGAGCACTGAGCACCCTGAGTACTGAGCACCCAGCACCCTGAGTACTGAGCACCCAGCACCCTGAGCACTGAGCAACCAGCACCCTGAGCACTGAGCACCAAGCACCCTGAGTACTGAGCACCCAGCACCCTGAGTACTGAACACCCAGCACCCTGAGCACTGAGCACTGAGCACCCAGCACCCTGAGCACTGAGCACTGAGCCACCAGCACCCTGAGCACTGAGCAACCAGCACCCCGAGCACTGAGCACCCAGCACCCTGAGCACCCAGCACCCTGAGCACTGAGCACCCTGAGCACTGAGCACTGAGCACCCAGCACCCTGAGTACTGAGCACCCAACACTCTGAGCACTGAGCACCCAGCACGCTGAGTACTGAGCACTGAGCACACAGCACCCTGAGTACTGAGCACGCAGAACTCCGAGCACTGAGCACCCAGCTCCCCGAGCACTGAGCACCCTGAGCACTGAGCACCCAGCACCCCGAGTGCTGAGCACTGAGCACCCTGAGCACTGAGCACCCAGCACCCCGAGTGCTGAGCACTGAGCACCCTGAGAACTGAGCACCCAGCACCCTGAGCACTGAGCACTGAGAACCCTGAGTACTGAGCACCCAGCAACCTGAGCCCTGAGCACCCAGCACCCTGAGCACTGAGCACCCAGCACCCCGAGCACTGAGCACCCAGCACCCCGAGTACTGAGCACCCAGCACCCTGAGCACTGAGCACTGAGCACCCTAAGTACTGAGCACTGAGCACCCTGAGTACTGAGCACCCAGCACCCTGAGTACTGAGCACCCAGCGTACTGAGCACCGAGCACCCCGAGCACTGAGCACCCAGCACCCTGAGTACTGAGCACCCAGCACCCCGAGCACTGAGCACCCAGCACCCTGAGTAGTGAGCACCGAGCACCCTGAGTACTGAGCACCCAGCACCCTGAGTACTGAGCACCCAGCGTATTGAGCACCGAGCACCCAGCACCCTGAGTACTGAGCACCCAGCACCCTGAGTAGGGAGCACCGAGCACCCTGAGTACTGAGCACCCAGCACCCTGAGTACTGACCACCCAGCGTACTGAGCACCGAGCACCCCGAGAACTGAGCACCCAGCACCCTGAGTACTGAGCACCCAGCACCCCGAGCTCTGAGCACCCAGCACCCTGAGTAGTGAGCACCCAGCACCCTGAGCACTGAGGACCCAGCACCCTGAGTACTGAGCACCCAACGTACTGAGCACCGAGCACCCTGAGCACTGAGCACCCAGCACCCTGAGTACTGAGCACCCAGGACCCTGTGCAATGAGCACCCTGAGTACTGAGCACCCAGCACATTGAGCACTGAGCACCGAGTACCCCGAGCACTGACCACCCAGCACTCTGAGGACTGAGCACCCAGCACCCTGAGTACTGAGCACCCAGCACCCTGAGCACTGAGCACCCAGCACCCTGAGCACTGAGCACCCAGCACCCTGAGCACTGAGCACCCAGCACCCTGAGCACTGAGCAACCAGCACCCTGAGTACTGAGCACTGAGCACCCAGCACCCCGAGCACTGAGCACCCAAGCACCCTGAGTACTGAGCACTGAGCACCCAGCACCCCGAGCACTGAGCACCCAGCACCCTGAGCACTGAGCACCCAGCACCCGAGTACTGATCACCCAGCACCCTGAGTACTGAGCAGCCCGCAACCTGAGTACTGAGCACCCAGCACCCCGAGTACTGAGCACCCAGCACCCTGAGCACTGAGCACCCAGCACCCTGAGCACTGAGCACCCAGCACCGCGAGCACTGCGCACCCAGCACCCTGAGTACTGAACACCCAGCACCCTGAGCACTGAGCACCCAGCACCCTGAGCACTGAGCACCCAGTACCCTGAGCACTGAGCACCCAGCACCCTGAGTAGTGAGCACCCAACGTACTGAGCACCGAGCACCCCGAGCACTGAGCACCCAGTACCCTGAGTACTGAGCACCGAGCAACCGGAGCACTGAGCACCCAGCACCCTGAGCACTGATCACTGAGCACCCAGCACCCTGAGCCCTGAGCACTGAGCACCCAGCACCCCGAGCACTGAGCACCCAGCACCCCGAGCACTGAGCACCCAGCACCCCGAGCACTGAGCACCCAGCACCCTGAGAACTGAGCACCCAGCACCCTGAGTACTGAGCACCCAGCACCCTGAGTACTGAGCACCCAGCACCCTGAGTACTGAGCACTCAGCACCCTGAGTACTGAGCACCGAGCACCCCGAGCACTGAGCACCCAGCAACTTGAGCACTGAGCACCCTGAGGACTGAGCACCCAGCACCCTGAGCACTGAGCACCGATCACCCTGAGCACTGAGCACCCAGCACCCCGAGCACTGAGCACCCAGCACCCTGAGTACTGAGCACCCAGCACCCTGAGTACTGAGCACCCAGCACCCTGAGTACTGAGCACCCAGCACCCCAAGCACTGAGCACCCAGCACCCTGAGTACTGAACACCCTGAGTACTGAGCACTGAGCACCGAGCACCCTGAGTACTGAGCACCCTGAGGACTGAGCACCCAGGACCCTGAGCACTGAGCACTGAGCACCCAGCACCCTAAGTACTGAGCACCCAGCACCCTGAGTACTGAGCACCCAGCGTACTGAGCACCGAGCACCCCGAGCACTGAGCACCCAGCACCCTGAGTACTGAGCACCCAGCACCCCGAGCACTGAGCACCCAGCACCCTGAGGAGTGAGCACCGAGCACCCTGAGTACTGAGCACCCAGCACCCTGAGTACTGAGCACCCAGCGTATTGAGCACCGAGCACCCAGAACCCTGAGTACTGAGCACCCAGCACCCTGAGCACTGAGCACCCAGCACCCTGAGTACTGAGCACTGAGCACCCTGAGTACTGAGCACCGAGCACCCCGAGCACTGAGCACCCAGCACCCCGAGCACCGAGCACCCAGCACCCTGAGCACTGAGCACCCAGCACCCTGAGCACCGAGCACCCAGCACCCTGAGTACTGAGCACCCAGCACCCTGAGCACTGAGCACCCAGCACCCTGAGTACTGAGCACTGAGCACCCTGAGTACTGAGCACCCAGCACCATGAGTACTGAGCACCCAGCACCCTGAGCAATGAGCACCCTGAGTACTGATCACCCAGCACCCAGAGCACTGAGCACTGAGCACCCAGCACCCTGAGCACTGAGCACTGAGCACCCAGCACCCTGAGCACTGAGCAACCATCACCCCGAGCACTGAGCACCCAGCACCCTGAGCACCCAGCACCCTGAGCACTGAGCACTCAGCACCCTGTGTACTGAGCACTGAGTACCCAGCACCCCGAGCACTGAGCACCCAGCACCCTGAGCACTGAGCACACTGAGTACTGAGCAGCCAGCACCCTGAGCACTGAGCACCCAGCACCCCGAGCACTGAGCACCCAGCACCCAGAGCACTGAGCACCCAGCACCCTGAGTACTGAGCACTGAGCACCCTGAGCACTGAGCACCGAGTACCCTGAGTACTGAGCACTGAGCACCCTCAGCACTGAGCACCCAGCACCCTGAGTACTGAGCACCCAGCACCCTGAGCACTGAGGACCGAGCACCCTGAATACTAAGCACCCAGCACCCTGAGTACTGAGCACCCAGCACCCTGAGCACTGAGCACCCAGCACGCTGAGTACTGAGCACTGAGCACTCTGAGTACTGAGCACCGAGCACCGTGAGTATTGAGAACAGAGCACTCTGAGCACTGAGCACCCAGCACCCTGAGCACTGAGCACCCAGCACCCCGAGCACTGAGCACCCAGCACCCCGAGCACTGAGCACCCAGCACCCCGAGCACTGAGCACTGAGCACCCTAAGTACTGAGCACTGAGCACCCTGAGTACTAAGAACCCAGCACCCTGAGTACTGAGCACCCAGCACCCTGAGTACTGAGCACCCAGCACCCTGAGCACTGAGCACCCAGCACCCTGAGCACTGAGCACCCAGCACCCTGAGCACTGAGCACCCAGCACCCTGAGTACTAAGCACTGAGCACCCAGCAGCCGGAGTACTGAGCAGTGAGCACCCTGAGTATTGAGCTCCGAGCACCCCGAACACTGAGCACCCAGCACCCCGAGCACCGAGCACGCAGCACCCTGAGCACTGAACACCCAACACCCTGAGCACTGAGCACCCAGCACCCTGAGCACTGAGCACCCAGCACCCTGAGTACTGAGCACCCAACGTACTGAGCACCGAGCACCCTGAGCACTGAGCACCCACCACCCTGAGTACTGAGCACCCAGGACCCTGTGCAATGAGCACCCTGAGTACTGAGCACCCAGCACATTGAGCACTGAGCACTGAGCACCCCGAGCACTGACCACCCAGCACTCTGAGCACTAAGCAACCAGCACCCTGAGTACTGAGCACCCAGCACCCTGAGCACTGAGCACCCAGCACCCTGAGCACTGAGCACCCAGCACCCTGAGCACTGAGCACCCAGCACCCTGAGTACTAAGCACTGAGCACCCAGCACCCCGAGCACTGAGCAACCAAGCACCCTGAGTACTGTGCACTGAGCACCCAGCACCCCGAGCACTGAGCACCCAGCACCCTGAGCACTGAGCACCCAGCACCCGAGTACTGATCACCCAGCACCCTGAGTACTGAGCAGCCCGCAACCTGAGTACTGAGCACCCAGCACCCCGAGTACTGAGCACCCAGCACCCTGAGCACTGAGCACCCAGCACCCTGAGCACTGAGCACCCAGCACCGCGAGCACTGCGCAAGCAGCACCCTGAGTACTGAACACCCAGCACCCTGAGCACTGAGCACCCAGCACCCTGAGCACTGAGCACCCAGTACCCTGAGCACTGAGCACCCAGCACCCTGAGTAGTGAGCACCCAACATACTGAGCACCGAGCACCCCGAGCACTGAGCACCCAGCACCCTGAGTACTGAGCACCGAGCAACCGGAGCACTGAGCTCCCAGCACCCTGAGCACTGATCACTGAGCACCCAGCACCCTGAGCCCTGAGCACTGAGCACCCAGCACCCCGAGCACTGAGCACCCAGCACCCCGAGCACTGAGCACCCAGCACCATGAGCACTGAGCACCCAGCACCCTGAGCACTGAGCACCCAGCATCCTGAGTACTGAGCACCCAGCACCCTGAGTACTGAGCACCCAGCACCCTGAGTACTGAGCACTCAGCACCCTGAGTACTGAGCACCGAGCACCCCGAGCACTGAGCACCCAGCACCTTGAGCACTGAGCACCCTGAGGACTGAGCATCCAGCACCCTGAGCACTGAGCACCGATCACCCTGAGCACTGAGCACCCAGCACCCCGAGCACTGAGCACCCAGCACCCTGAGTACTGAGCACCCAGCACCCTGAGTACTGAGCACCCAGCACCCTGAGTACTGAGCACCCAGCACCCCAAGCACTGAGCACCCAGCACCCTGAGTACTGAACACCCTGAGTACTGAGCACTGAGCACCGAGCACACTGAGTACTGAGCACCCTGAGGACTGAGCACCCAGCACCCTGAGCACTGAGCACTGAGCACCCAGCACCCTGAGTACTGAGCACCCAGCACCCTGAGCACTGAGCACCCAGCACCTTGAGTACTGAGCACCCAGCACCCTGAGTACTGAACACCGAGCACCCTGAGTACTGAGTACCCAGCACCCTGAGTACTGAGCACCCAGCATCCTGAGCACTGAGCAACCTGCACCCTGAGCACTGAGCACCAAGCACCCTGAGTACTGAGCACCCAGCACCCTGAGTACTGAACACCCAGCACCCTGAGCACTGAGCACTGAGCACCCAGCACCCTGAGCACTAAACACTGAGCACCCAGCACCCTGAGCACTGAGCAACCAGCACCCCGAGCACTGAGCACCCAGCACCCTGAGCACCCAGCACCCTGAGCACTGAGCACCCTGAGCACTGAGCACTGAGCACCCAGCACCCTGAGTACTGAGCACTGAGCACCCCGAGTACTGAGCACCCAGCACCCCGAGCACTGAGCACATAGCAACCTGAGTACTGAGAAGAGATCACCCTGAGTACTGAGCACCCAGCTCCCTGAGTACTGAGCCCCCAGCACCCTGAGTACTGAGCACCCAGCACCCTGAGCCCTGAGGACCGAGCACCCTGAGTACTAGGCACCCAGGACCCTGAGTACTGAGCACCCAGCACCCTGAGCACTGAGCACCCAGCAAGCTGAGTACTGAGCACTGAGCACCCTGAGTACTGAGCACCGAGCACCCTGAGCACTGAGCACCCAGCACGCTGAGTACTGAGCTCTGAGCACTCTGAGTACCTAGCACCGAGCACCCTGAGTACTGAGCACCCAGCACTCTGAGCACTGAGCACCCAGCACCCTGAGCACTGAGCACCCAGCACCCCGAGCACTGAGCACCCAGCAACCCGAGCACTGAGCACCCAGCACCCCGAGCACTGAGCACCCAGCACCCTGAGCACTGAGCACTGAGCACCCTAAGTACTGAGCGCTGAGCACCCTGAGTACTGAGCACCCAGCACCCTGAGTACTGAGCACCCAGCGTACTGAGCACCGAGTACCCCGAGCACTGAGCACCCAGCACCCTGAGTACTGAGCACCCAGCACCCCGAGCACTGAGCACCCAGCACCCTGAGTAGTGAGCACCGAGCACCCTGAGTACTGAGCACCCAGCACCCTGAGTACTGAGCACCCAGCGTACTGAGCACCGAGCACCCAGCACCCTGAGTACTGAGCACCCAGCACCCTGAGCACTGAGCACCCAGCACCCTGAGTACTGAGCACTGAGCACCCTGAGTACTGAGCACCGAGCACCCCGAGCACTGAGCACCCAGCACCCCGAGCACCGAGCACCCAGCACCCTGAGCACTGAGCACCCAGCACCCTGAGCACCGAGCACCCAGCACCCTGAGTACTGAGCACCCAGCACCCTGAGCACTGAGCACCCAGCACCCCGAGCACTGAGCATCCAGCACCCCGAGCACTGAGCACCCAGCACCCTGAGCACTGAGAACCCTGAGTACTGAGCACTTTGCACCCAACGTACTGAGCACCGAGCACCCTGAGCAATGAGCACCCTGAGTACTGAGCACCCAGCACCTTGAGCACTGAGCACCGAGCACCCCGAGCACTGAGCACCCAGCACCCGAAGTACTGAGCACCCAGCACCCTGAGTACTAAGCACCGAGCACCCTGAGTACTGAGCACCCAGCACCCTGAGCACTGAGCACCCAGCACCCGAGTACTGATCATGCAGCACCCTGGGTACTGAGCACCCCGCACCATGAGTACTGAGCACCCAGCACCCCGAGTACTGAGCACCCAGCACGCTGAGCACTGAGCACCCAGCACCCTGAGCACTGAGCACCCAGCACCCCGAGCACTGCACACCCAGCACCCTGAGTATTGAGCACCCAGCACCCTGAGCACTGAGCACCCAGCACGCTGAGCATTGAGCACCCAGCACCCTGAGCAATGAGCACACAGCACCCTGACTAGTGAGCACCCAACGTACTGAGCACCGAGCACCCCGAGCACTGAGCACCCAGCACCCTGAGTACTGAGCACCGAGCACCCCGAGCACTGAGGACCCAGCACCCGGAGTACTGAGCACCCAGCACCCTGAGTACTAAGCACAGAGCACCCTGAGTACTGAGCACCCAGCACCCTGAGCACTGAGCACCCAGCACCCTGAGTACTGTGCAGCGAGCACCCCGACTACTGAGTACCCAGCACCCCGAGCACTGAGCACCCAGCACCCCGAGCACTGAGCACCCAGCACCCTGAGTACTGAGCACCCAGCACCTCGAGAACTGAGTACCCAGCACCCTGAGCACTGAGCACCCAGCACCCTGAGCACTGAGCACCCAGCACCCTGAGCACTGAGCACCCAGCACCCTGAGTACTGAGCACTGAGCACCCTGCACCCCGAGCACTGAGCACCCAGCACCCTGAGTACTGAGCACTGAGCACCCAGCACCCAGAGCACTGAGCACCCAGCACCCTGAGCACTGAGCACCGAGCACCCGAGTACTGAGCACCCAGCACCCTGAGTACTGAGCACCCAGCACCCCGAGCACTAAGCACCCAGCACCCTGAGTACTGAGCACCCAGCATCCTGTGCACTGAGCACAGAGCACCCTGAGCACTGAGCACCCAGCACCCTGAGGACTGAGCACCCAGCACCCCGAGCACTGAGCACCTAGCACCCTGAGCACTGAGCACCCTGAGTACTGAGCACTGAGCACCCTGAGTACTGAGCAATGAGCACCCTGAGTACTGAGCACCAAGCACCCTGAGTACTGAGCACCCAGCAACCTGAGCACTGAGCACCGAGCACCCTGAGCACTGAGCACCCAGCACCCTGAGCACTGAGCACCCAGCACCCTGAGCACTGAGCACCCAGCACCCCGAGCACTGAGCACCCAGCACCCTGAGCACTGAGAACCCTGAGTACTGAGCACTGAGCACCCTGAGTACTGAGCACTGAGAACCCTGAGTATTGAGCACCCAGCACCCTGAGTACTGAGCACCCAGGACCCGGAGCAAAGAGCACCCTGAGTACTGAGCACCCAGCACCCTGAGCACTGAGCACCGAGCACCCCGAGCACTGAGCACCCAGCACCCGGAGTACTGAGCACCCAGCACCCTGAGTACTAAGCACCGAGCACCCTGAGTACTGAGCACCCAGTACCCTGAGCACTGAACACACAGCACCCTGAGTACTGAGCACCCCGAGCACTGAGCACCCAGCACCCTGAGAACTGAGGACCCAGCACCCTGAGTACTGAGCACCCAGCACCCTGAGCACTGAGCACCCAGCACCCTGAGTACTGAGCACCCAGCACCCTGAGCACTGAGCACCCAGCACCCTGAATACTGAGCATCCAGCACCCCGAGCACTGAGCAGCCAGCACCCTGAGTACTGAGAACTGAGCACCCAGCACCCAGAGCACTGAGCACTCAGCACCCTGTGTACTGAGCACTGAGCACACAGCACCCTGAGCACTGAGCACCCTGAGTACTGAGCACCCAGCACCCTGAGCACTGAGCACCCAGCACCCCGAGCACTGAGCACCCAGCACCCAGAAAACTGAGCACTGAGCACCCTGAGTACTGAGCACTGAGCACCCTGAGCACTGAGCACCGAGCACCCTGAGTACTGAGCACCCAGCACCCTGAGCACTGAGGACCGAGCACCCTGAGTACTAAGCACCCAGCACCCTGAGCACTGAGCACCCAGCACGCTGAGTACTGAGCACTGAGCACCCTGAGTACTGAGCACCGAGCACCCAGAGCACTGAGCACCCAGCACGCTGAGTACTGAGCACTGAGCACTCTGAGTACTGAGCACCGAGCACCCTGAGTACTGAGCACCCAGCACTCTGAGCACTGAGCACCCAGCACCCTGAGCACTGAGCACACAGCAGCCCGAGCACTGAGCACCCAGCACCCCGAGCACTGAGCACCCAGCACCCCGAGCACTGAGCACCCAGCACCCTGAGCACTGAGCACTGAGAACCCTGAGTACTGAGCACTGAGCACCCTGAGTATTGAGCACCCAGCACCCTGAGTACTGAGCACCCAGGACCCGGAGCAAAGATCACCCTGAGTACTGAGCACCCAGCACCCTGAGCACTGAGCACCGAGCACCCCGAGCAATGAGCACCCAGCACCCAGAGTACTGAGCACCCAGCACCCTGAGTACTAAGCACTGAGCACCCTGAGTACTGAGCACCCAGTACCCTGAGCACTGAACACACAGCACCCTGAGTACTGAGCACCCCGAGCACTGAGCACCCAGCACCCTGAGAACTGAGGACCCAGCACCCTGAGTACTGAGCACCCAGCACCCTGAGCACTGAGCACCCAGCACCCTGAGT
The DNA here is from genome assembly GCF_018167655.1 of Microtus oregoni. NCBI lineage: Eukaryota > Metazoa > Chordata > Mammalia > Rodentia > Cricetidae > Microtus > Microtus oregoni. The sequence continues at coordinate 7,489,074 of NW_024543811.1, read as the reverse complement.
ACTGAGCACCCAGCACCCTGAGCACTGAGCACCCAGCACCCTGAATACTGAGCATCCAGCACCCCGAGCACTGAGCAGCCAGCACCCTGAGAAATGAGAACTGAGCACCCAGCACCCAGAGCACTGAGCACTCAGCACCCTGTGTACTGAGCACTGAGCACCCAGCACCCTGAGCACTGAGCACCCTGAGTACTGAGCACCCAGCACCCTGAGCACTGAGCACCCCGCACCCAGAGAACTGAGCACTGAGCACCCTGAGTACTGAGCACTGAGCACCCTGAGCACTGAGCACCGAGCACCCTGAGTACTGAGCACTGAGCACCCTGAGCACTGAGCACCCAGCACCCTGAGTACTGAGCACCCAGCACCCTGAGCACTGAGGACCGAGCACCCTGAGTACTAAGCACCCAGCACCCTGAGTACTGAGCACCCAGCACCCTGAGCACTGAGCACCCAGCACGCTGAGTACTGAGCACTGAGCACCCTGAGAACTGAGCACCGAGCACCCAGAGCACTGAGCACCCAGCACGCTGAGTACTGAGCACTGAGCACTCTGAGTACTGAGCACCGAGCACCCTGAGTACTGAGCACCCAGCACTCTGAGCACTGAGCACCCAGCACCCTGAGCACTGAGCACCCAGCACCCCGAGCACTGAGCACCCAGCACCCCGAGCACTGAGCACCCAGCACCCCGAGCACTGAGCACCCAGCACCCTGAGCACTGAGCACTGAGCACCCTAAGTACTGAGCACTGAGCACCCTGAGTACTGAGCACCCAGCACCCTGAGTACTGAGCACCCAGCGTACTGAGCACCGAGCACCCCGAGCACTGAGCACCCAGCACCCTGAGTACTGAGCACCCAGCACCCCGAGCACTGAGCACCCAGCACCCTGAGTAGTGAGCACCGAGCACCCTGAGTACTGAGCACCCAGCACCCTGCGTACTGAGCACCCAGTGTACTGAGCACCGAGCACCCAGCACCCTGAGTACTGAGCACCCAGCACCCTGAGCACTGAGCACCCAGCACCCTGAGTACTGAGCACTGAGCACCCTGAGTACTGAGCACCGAGCACCCCGAGCACTGAGCACCCAGCACCCCGAGCACCGAGCACCCAGCACCCTGAGCACTGAGCACCCAGCACCCTGAGCACCGAGCACCCAGCACCCTGAGTACTGAACACCCAGCACCCTGAGCACTGAGCACCCAGCACCCTGAGTACTGAGCACTGAGCACCCTGAGTACTGAGCACCCAGCACCATGAGTACTGAGCACCCAGCACCCTGAGCAATGAGCACCCTGAATACTGATCACCCAGCATCCTGTGCACTGAGCACCGAGCACCCCGAGCACTGAGCACCCAGCACCCTGAGCACTGAGGACCCAGCACCCTGAGCACTGAGCACCCAGCACCCTGAGTACTGAGCACCCAGCACCCTGAGCACTGAGCACCCAGCACCCTGAGTACTGAGCATCCAGCACCCCGAGCACTGAGCACCCAGCACCCCGAGCACTGAGCACTCAGCACCCTGTGTACTGAGCACTGAGTACCCAGCACCCCGAGCACTGAGCACCCAGCACCCTGAGCACTGAGCACCCTGAGTACTGAGCACCCAGCACCCTGAGCACTGAGCACCCAGCACCCCGAGCACTGAGCACCCAGCACCCAGAGCACTGAGCACTGAGCACCCTGAGTACTGAGCACTGAGCACCCTGAGCACTGAGCACCCAGCACCATGAGTACTGAGCACCCAGCACGCTGAGTACTGAGCACTGAGCACACAGCACCCTGAGTACTGAGCACGCAGAACTCCGAGCACTGAGCACCCAGCTCCCCGAGCACTGAGCACCCTGAGCACTGAGCACCCAGCACCCCGAGTGCTGAGCACTGAGCACCCTGAGCACTGAGCACCCAGCACCCCGAGTGCTGAGCACTGAGCACCCTGAGAACTGAGCACCCAGCACCCTGAGCACTGAGCACTGAGAACCCTGAGTACTGAGCACCGAGCACCCTGAGTACTGAGCACCCAGCAACCTGAGCCCTGAGCACCCAGCACCCTGAGCACTGAGCACCCAGCACCACGAGCACTGAGCACCCAGCACCCCGAGCACTGAGCACCCAGCACCCTGAGCACTGAGCACTGAGCACCCTAAGTACTGAGCACTGAGCACCCTGAGTACTGAGCACCCAGCACCCTGAGTACTGAGCACCCAGCGTACTGAGCACCGAGCACCCCGAGCACTGAGCACCCAGCACCCTGAGTACTGAGCACCCAGCACCCCGAGCACTGAGCACCCAGCACCCTGAGTAGTGAGCACCGAGCACCCTGAGTACTGAGCACCCAGCACCCTGAGTACTGAGCACCCAGCGTATTGAGCACCCAGCACCCTGAGTACTGAGCACCCAGCACCCTGAGTAGGGAGCACCGAGCACCCTGAGTACTGAGCACCCAGCACCCTGAGTACTGACCACCCAGCGTACTGAGCACCGAGCACCCCGAGAACTGAGCACCCAGCACCCTGAGTACTGAGCACCCAGCACCCCGAGCTCTGAGCACCCAGCACCCTGAGTAGTGAGCACCCAGCACCCTGAGCACTGAGCAACCAGCACCCTGAGCACTGAGCACCAAGCACCCTGAGTACTGAGCACCCAGCACCCTGAGTACTGAACACCCAGCACCCTGAGCACTGAGCACTGAGCACCCAGCACCCTGAGCACTGAGCACTGAGCCACCAGCACCCTGAGCACTGAGCAACCAGCACCCCGAGCACTGAGCACCCAGCACCCTGAGCACCCAGCACCCTGAGCACTGAGCACCCTGAGCACTGAGCACTGAGCACCCAGCACCCTGAGTACTGAGCACCCAACACTCTGAGCACTGAGCACCCAGCACGCTGAGTACTGAGCACTGAGCACACAGCACCCTGAGTACTGAGCACGCAGAACTCCGAGCACTGAGCACCCAGCTCCCCGAGCACTGAGCACCCTGAGCACTGAGCACCCAGCACCCCGAGTGCTGAGCACTGAGCACCCTGAGCACTGAGCACCCAGCACCCCGAGTGCTGAGCACTGAGCACCCTGAGAACTGAGCACCCAGCACCCTGAGCACTGAGCACTGAGAACCCTGAGTACTGAGCACCGAGCACCCTGAGTACTGAGCACCCAGCAACCTGAGCCCTGAGCACCCAGCACCCTGAGCACTGAGCACCCAGCACCCCGAGCACTGAGCACCCAGCACCCCGAGCACTGAGCACCCAGCACCCTGAGCACTGAGCACTGAGCACCCTAAGTACTGAGCACTGAGCACCCTGAGTACTGAGCACCCAGCACCCTGAGTACTGAGCACCCAGCGTACTGAGCACCGAGCACCCCGAGCACTGAGCACCCAGCACCCTGAGTACTGAGCACCCAGCACCCCGAGCACTGAGCACCCAGCACCCTGAGTAGTGAGCACCGAGCACCCTGAGTACTGAGCACCCAGCACCCTGAGTACTGAGCACCCAGTGTATTGAGCACCGAGCACCCAGCACCCTGAGTACTGAGCACCCAGCACCCTGAGTAGGGAGCACCGAGCACCCTGAGTACTGAGCACCCAGCACCCTGAGTACTGACCACCCAGCGTACTGAGCACCGAGCACCCCGAGAACTGAGCACCCAGCACCCTGAGTACTGAGCACCCAGCACCCCGAGCTCTGAGCACCCAGCACCCTGAGTAGTGAGCACCCAGCACCCTGAGTACTGAGCACCCAGGACCCGGAGCAAAGATCACCCTGAGTACTGAGCACCCAGCACCCTGAGCACTGAGCACCGAGCACCCCGAGCAATGAGCACCCAGCACCCAGAGTACTGAGCACCCAGCACCCTGAGTACTAAGCACTGAGCACCCTGAGTACTGAGCACCCAGTACCCTGAGCACTGAACACACAGCACCCTGAGTACTGAGCACCCCGAGCACTGAGCACCCAGCACCCTGAGAACTGAGGACCCAGCACCCTGAGTACTGAGCACCCAGCACCCTGAGCACTGAGCACCCAGCACCCTGAGTACTGAGCACCCAGCACCCTGAGCACTGAGCACCCAGCACCCTGAATACTGAGCATCCAGCACCCCGAGCACTGAGCAGCCAGCACCCTGAGAAATGAGAACTGAGCACCCAGCACCCAGAGCACTGAGCACTCAGCACCCTGTGTACTGAGCACTGAGCACCCAGCACCCTGAGCACTGAGCACCCTGAGTACTGAGCACCCAGCACCCTGAGCACTGAGCACCCCGCACCCCGAGCACTGAGCACCCAGCACCCAGAGAACTGAGCACTGAGCACCCTGAGTACTGAGCACTGAGCACCCTGAGCACTGAGCACCGAGCACCCTGAGTACTGAGCACTGAGCACCCTGAGCACTGAGCACCCAGCACCCTGAGTACTGAGCACCCAGCACCCTGAGCACTGAGGACCGAGCACCCTGAGTACTAAGCACCCAGCACCCTGAGTACTGAGCACCCAGCACCCTGAGCACTGAGCACCCAGCACGCTGAGTACTGAGCACTGAGCACCCTGAGTACTGAGCACCGAGCACCCAGAGCACTGAGCACCCAGCACGCTGAGTACTGAGCACTGAGCACTCTGAGTACTGAGCACCGAGCACCCTGAGTACTGAGCACCCAGCACTCTGAGCACTGAGCACCCAGCACCCTGAGCACTGAGCACCCAGCACCCCGAGCACTGAGCACCCAGCACCCCGAGCACTGAGCACCCAGCACCCCGAGCACTGAGCACCCAGCACCCTGAGCACTGAGCACTGAGCACCCTAAGTACTGAGCACTGAGCACCCTGAGTACTGAGCACCCAGCACCCTGAGTACTGAGCACCCAGCGTACTGAGCACCGAGCACCCCGAGCACTGAGCACCCAGCACCCTGAGTACTGAGCACCCAGCACCCCGAGCACTGAGCACCCAGCACCCTGAGTAGTGAGCACCGAGCACCCTGAGTACTGAGCACCCAGCACCCTGCGTACTGAGCACCCAGTGTACTGAGCACCGAGCACCCAGCACCCTGAGTACTGAGCACCCAGCACCCTGAGCACTGAGCACCAAGCACCCTGAGTACTGAGCACTGAGCACCCTGAGTACTGAGCACCGAGCACCCCGAGCACTGAGCACCCAGCACCCCGAGCACCGAGCACCCAGCACCCTGAGCACTGAGCACCCAGCACCCTGAGCACCGAGCACCCAGCACCCTGAGTACTGAACACCCAGCACCCTGAGCACTGAGCACCCAGCACCCTGAGTACTGAGCACTGAGCACCCTGAGTACTGAGCACCCAGCACCATGAGTACTGAGCACCCAGCACCCTGAGCAATGAGCACCCTGAATACTGATCACCCAGCATCCTGTGCACTGAGCATCGAGCACCCCGAGCACTGAGCACCCAGCACCCTGAGCACTGAGGACCCAGCACCCTGAGCACTGAGCACCCAGCACCCTGAGTACTGAGCACCCAGCACCCTGAGCACTGAGCACCCAGCACCCTGAGTACTGAGCATCCAGCACCCCGAGCACTGAGCACCCAGCACCCCGAGCACTGAGCACTCAGCACCCTGTGTACTGAGCACTGAGTACCCAGCACCCCGAGCACTGAGCACCCAGCACCCTGAGCACTGAGCACCCTGAGTACTGAGCACCCAGCACCCTGAGCACTGAGCACCCAGCACCCCGAGCACTGAGCACCCAGCACCCAGAGCACTGAGCACTGAGCACCCTGAGTACTGAGCACTGAGCACCCTGAGCACTGAGCACCCAGCACCATGAGTACTGAGCACCCAGCACCCTGAGCACTGAGCACCCTGAGTACTGAGCACCCAGCACCCTGAGTACTGAGCAACCAGCACCCTGAGCACTGAGCAACCAGCACCCTGAGCACTGAGCACCAAGCACCCTGAGTACTGAGCACCCAGCACCCTGAGTTCTGAACACCCAGCACCCTGAGCACTGAGCACTGAGCACCCAGCACCCTGAGCACTGAGCACTGAGCCACCAGCACCCTGAGCACTGAGCAACCAGCACCCCGAGCACTGAGCACCCAGCACCCTGAGCACCCAGCACCCTGAGCACTGAGCACCCTGAGCACTGAGCACTGAGCACCCAGCACCCTGAGTACTGAGCACCCAACACTCTGAGCACTGAGCACCCAGCACGCTGAGTACTGAGCACGCAGAACTCCGAGCACTGAGCACCCAGCTCCCCGAGCACTGAGCACCCTGAGCACTGAGCACCCAGCACCCCGAGTGCTGAGCACTGAGCACCCTGAGCACTGAGCACCCAGCACCCCGAGTGCTGAGCACTGAGCACCCTGAGAACTGAGCACCCAGCACCCTGAGCACTGAGCACTGAGAACCCTGAGTACTGAGCACCGAGCACCCTGAGTACTGAGCACCCAGCAACCTGAGCCCTGAGCACCCAGCACCCTGAGCACTGAGCACCCAGCACCACGAGCACTGAGCACCCAGCACCCCGAGCACTGAGCACCCAGCACCCTGAGCACTGAGCACTGAGCACCCTAAGTACTGAGCACTGAGCACCCTGAGTACTGAGCACCCAGCACCCTGAGTACTGAGCACCCAGCGTACTGAGCACCGAGCACCCCGAGCACTGAGCACCCAGCACCCTGAGTACTGAGCACCCAGCACCCCGAGCACTGAGCACCCAGCACCCTGAGTAGTGAGCACCGAGCACCCTGAGTACTGAGCACCCAGCACCCTGAGTACTGAGCACCCAGCGTATTGAGCACCCAGCACCCTGAGTACTGAGCACCCAGCACCCTGAGTAGGGAGCACCGAGCACCCTGAGTACTGAGCACCCAGCACCCTGAGTACTGACCACCCAGCGTACTGAGCACTGAGCACCCCGAGAACTGAGCACCCAGCACCCTGAGTACTGAGCACCCAGCACCCCGAGCTCTGAGCACCCAGCACCCTGAGTAGTGAGCACCCAGCACCCTGAGCACTGAGCAACCAGCACCCTGAGCACTGAGCACCAAGCACCCTGAGTACTGAGCACCCAGCACCCTGAGTACTGAACACCCAGCACCCTGAGCACTGAGCACTGAGCACCCAGCACCCTGAGCACTGAGCACTGAGCCACCAGCACCCTGAGCACTGAGCAACCAGCACCCCGAGCACTGAGCACCCAGCACCCTGAGCACCCAGCACCCTGAGCACTGAGCACCCTGAGCACTGAGCACTGAGCACCCAGCACCCTGAGTACTGAGCACCCAACACTCTGAGCACTGAGCACCCAGCACGCTGAGTACTGAGCACTGAGCACACAGCACCCTGAGTACTGAGCACGCAGAACTCCGAGCACTGAGCACCCAGCTCCCCGAGCACTGAGCACCCTGAGCACTGAGCACCCAGCACCCCGAGTGCTGAGCACTGAGCACCCTGAGCACTGAGCACCCAGCACCCCGAGTGCTGAGCACTGAGCACCCTGAGAACTGAGCACCCAGCACCCTGAGCACTGAGCACTGAGAACCCTGAGTACTGAGCACCGAGCACCCTGAGTACTGAGCACCCAGCAACCTGAGCCCTGAGCACCCAGCACCCTGAGCACTGAGCACCCAGCACCCCGAGCACTGAGCACCCAGCACCCCGAGCACTGAGCACCCAGCACCCTGAGCACTGAGCACTGAGCACCCTAAGTACTGAGCACTGAGCACCCTGAGTACTGAGCACCCAGCACCCTGAGTACTGAGCACCCAGCGTACTGAGCACCGAGCACCCCGAGCACTGAGCACCCAGCACTCTGAGTACTGAGCACCCAGCACCCCGAGCACTGAGCACCCAGCACCCTGAGTAGTGAGCACCGAGCACCCTGAGTACTGAGCACCCAGCACCCTGAGTACTGAGCACCCAGCGTATTGAGCACCGAGCACCCAGCACCCTGAGTACTGAGCACCCAGCACCCTGAGTAGGGAGCACCGAGCACCCTGAGTACTGAGCACCCAGCACCCTGAGTACTGACCACCCAGCGTACTGAGCACCGAGCACCCCGAGAACTGAGCACCCAGCACCCTGAGTACTGAGCACCCAGCACCCCGAGCTCTGAGCACCCAGCACCCTGAGTAGTGAGCACCCAGCACCCTGAGCACTGAGGACCCAGCACCCTGAGTACTGAGCACCCAACGTACTGAGCACCGAGCACCCTGAGCACTGAGCACCCAGCACCCTGAGTACTGAGCACCCAGGACCCTGTGCAATGAGCACCCTGAGTACTGAGCACCCAGCACATTGAGCACTGAGCACCAAGCACCCCGAGCACTGACCACCCAGCACTCTGAGGACTGAGCACCCAGCACCCTGAGTACTGAGCACCCAGCACCCTGAGCACTGAGCACCCAGCACCCTGAGCACTGAGCACCCAGCACCCTGAGCACTGAGCACCCAGCACCCTGAGCACTGAGCACCCAGCACCCTGAGTACTGAGCACTGAGCACCCAGCACCCCGAGCACTGAGCACCCAAGCACCCTGAGTACTGAGCACTGAACACCCAGCACCCCGAGCACTGAGCACCCAGCACCCTGAGCACTGAGCACCCAGCACCTGAGTACTGATCACCCAGCACCCTGAGTACTGAGCAGCCCGCAACCTGAGTACTGAGCACCCAGCACCCCGAGTACTGAGCACCCAGCACCCTGAGCACTGAGCACCCAGCACCCTGAGCACTGAGCACCCAGCACCGCGAGCACTGCGCACCCAGCACCCTGAGTACTGAACACCCAGCACCCTGAGCACTGAGCACCCAGCACCCTGAGCACTGAGCACCCAGTACCCTGAGCACAGAGCACACAGCACCCTGAGTAGTGAGCACCCAACGTACTGAGCACCGAGCACCCCGAGCACTGAGCACCCAGCACCCTGAGTACTGAGCACCGAGCAACCGGAGCACTGAGCACCCAGCACCCTGAGCACTGATCACTGAGCACCCAGCACCCTGAGCCCTGAGCACTGAGCACCCAGCACCCCGAGCACTGAGCACCCAGCACCCCGAGCACTGAGCACCCAGCACCCTGAGCACTGAGCACCCAGCACCCTGAGAACTGAGCACCGAGCACCCTGAGTACTGAGCACCCAGCACCCTGAGTACTGAGCACCCAGCACCCTGAGTACTGAGCACTCAGCACCCTGAGTACTGAGCACCAAGCACCCCGAGCACTGAGCACCCAGCAACTTGAGCACTGAGCACCCTGAGGACTGAGCACCCAGCACCCTGAGCACTGAGAACCGATCACCCTGAGCACTGAGCACCCAGCACCCCGAGCACTGAGCATCCAGCACCCTGAGTACTGAGCACCCAGCACCCTGAGTACTGAGCACCCTGAGTACTGAGCACTGAGCACCGAGCACCCTGAGTACTGAGCACCCTGAGGACTGAGCACCCAGGACCCTGAGCACTGAGCACTGAGCACCCAGCACCCTGAGTACTGAGCACCCAGCACCCTGAGTACTGAGCACCCAGCGTACTGAGCACCGAGCACCCCGAGCACTGAGCACCCAGCACCCTGAGTACTGAGCACCCAGCACCCCGAGCACTGAGCACCCAGCACCCTGAGGAGTGAGCACCGAGCACCCTGAGTACTGAGCACCCAGCACCCTGAGTACTGAGCACCCAGCGTATTGAGCACCGAGCACCCAGAACCCTGAGTACTGAGCACCCAGCACCCTGAGCACTGAGCACCCAGCACCCTGAGTACTGAGCACTGAGCACCCTGAGTACTGAGCACCGAGCACCCCGAGCACTGAGCACCCAGCACCCCGAGCACCGAGCACCCAGCACCCTGAGCACTGAGCACCCAGCACCCTGAGCACCGAGCACCCAGCACCCTGAGTACTGAGCACCCAGCACCCTGAGCACTGAGCACCCAGCACCCTGAGTACTGAGCACTGAGCACCCTGAGTACTGAGCACCCAGCACCATGAGTACTGAGCACCCAGCACCCTGAGCAATGTGCACCCTGAGTACTGATCACCCAGCACCCAGAGCACTGAGCACTGAGCACCCAGCACCCTGAGCACTGAGCACTGAGCACCCAGCACCCTGAGCACTGAGCAACCATCACCCCGAGCACTGAGCACCCAGCACCCTGAGCACCCAGCACCCTGAGCACTGAGCACTCAGCACCCTGTGTACTGAGCACTGAGTACCCAGCACCCCGAGCACTGAGCACCCAGCACCCTGAGCACTGAGCACCCTGAGTACTGAGCACCCAGCACCCTGAGCACTGAGCACCCAGCACCCCGAGCACTGAGCACCCAGCACCCAGAGCACTGAGCATCCAGCACCCTGAGTACTGAGCACTGAGCACCCTGAGCACTGAGCACCGAGCACCCTGAGTACTGAGCACTGAGCACCCTGAGCACTGAACACCCAGCACCCTGAGTACTGAGCACCCAGCACCCTGAGCACTGAGGACCGAGCACCCTGAATACTAAGCACCCAGCACCCTGAGTACTGAGCACCCAGCACCCTGAGCACTGAGCACCCAGCACGCTGAGTACTGAGCACTGAGCACTCTGAGTACTGAGCACCGAGCACCGTGAGTATTGAGAACCCAGCACTCTGAGCACTGAGCACCCAGCACCCTGAGCACTGAGCACCCAGCACCCCGAGCACTGAGCACCCAGCACCCCGAGCACTGAGCACCCAGCACCCCGAGCACTGAGCACTGAGCACCCTAAGTACTGAGCACTGAGCACCCTGAGTACTAAGAACCCAGCACCCTGAGTACTGAGCACCCAGCACCCTGAGTACTGAGCACCCAGCACCCTGAGCACTGAGCACCCAGCACCCTGAGCACTGAGCACCCAGCACCCTGAGCACTGAGCACCCAGCACCCTGAGTACTAAGCACTGAGCACCCAGCAGCCGGAGTACTGAGCAGTGAGCACCCTGAGTATTGAGCTCCGAGCACCCCGAACACTGAGCACCCAGCACCCCGAGCACCGAGCACGCAGCACCCTGAGCACTGAACACCCAACACCCTGAGCACTGAGCACCCAGCACCCTGAGCACTGAGCACCCAGCACCCTGAGTACTGAGCACCCAACGTACTGAGCACCGAGCACCCTGAGCACTGAGCACCCAGCACCCTGAGTACTGAGCACCCAGGACCCTGTGCAATGAGCACCCTGAGTACTGAGCACCCAGCACATTGAGCACTGAGCACCGAGCACCCCGAGCACTGACCACCCAGCACTCTGAGGACTGAGCACCCAGCACCCTGAGTACTGAGCACCCAGCACCCTGAGCACTGAGCACCCAGCACCCTGAGCACTGAGCACCCAGCACCCTGAGCACTGAGCACCCAGCACCCTGAGCACTGAGCACCCAGCACCCTGAGTACTGAGCACTGAGCACCCAGCACCCCGAGCACTGAGCACCCAAGCACCCTGAGTACTGAGCACTGAGCACCCAGCACCCCGAGCACTGAGCACCCAGCACCCTGAGCACTGAGCACCCAGCACCCGAGTACTGATCACCCAGCACCCTGAGTACTGAGCAGCCCGCAACCTGAGTACTGAGCACCCAGCACCCCGAGTACTGAGCACCCAGCACCCTGAGCACTGAGCACCCAGCACCCTGAGCACTGAGCACCCAGCACCGCGAGCACTGCGCACCCAGCACCCTGAGTACTGAACACCCAGCACCCTGAGCACTGAGCACCCAGCACCCTGAGCACTGAGCACCCAGTACCCTGAGCACTGAGCACCCAGCACCCTGAGTAGTGAGCACCCAACGTACTGAGCACCGAGCACCCCGAGCACTGAGCACCCAGCACCCTGAGTACTGAGCACCGAGCAACCGGAGCACTGAGCACCCAGCACCCTGAGCACTGATCACTGAGCACCCAGCACCCTGAGCCCTGAGCACTGAGCACCCAGCACCCCGAGCACTGAGCACCCAGCACCCCGAGCACTGAGCACCCAGCACCCTGAGCACTGAGCACCCAGCACCCTGAGAACTGAGCACCCAGCACCCTGAGTACTGAGCACCCAGCACCCTGAGTACTGAGCACACAGCACCCTGAGTACTGAGCACTCAGCACCCTGAGTACTGAGCACCGAGCACCCCGAGCACTGAGCACCCAGCAACTTGAGCACTGAGCACCCTGAGGACTGAGCACCCAGCACCCTGAGCACTGAGCACCGATCACCCTGAGCACTGAGCACCCAGCACCCCGAGCACTGAGCACCCAGCACCCTGAGTACTGAGCACCCAGCACCCTGAGTACTGAGCACCCTGAGTACTGAGCACTGAGCACCGAGCACCCTGAGTACTGAGCACCCTGAGGACTGAGCACCCAGGACCCTGAGCACTGAGCACTGAGCACCCAGCACCCTGAGTACTGAGCACCCAGCACCCTGAGTACTGAGCACCCAGCGTACTGAGCACCGAGCACCCCGAGCACTGAGCACCCAGCACCCTGAGTACTGAGCACCCAGCACCCTGAGCACTGAGCACCCAGCACCCTGAGGAGTGAGCACCGAGCACCCTGAGTACTGAGCACCCAGCACCCTGAGTACTGAGCACCCAGCGTATTGAGCACCGAGCACCCAGAACCCTGAGTACTGAGCACCCAGCACCCTGAGCACTGAGCACTGAGCACCCTGAGTACTGAGCACCGAGCACCCCGAGCACTGAGCACCCAGCACCCCGAGCACCGAGCACCCAGCACCCTGAGCACTGAGCACCCAGCACCCTGAGCACCGAGCACCCAGCACCCTGAGTACTGAGCACCCAGCACCCTGAGCACTGAGCACCCAGCACCCTGAGTACTGAGCACTGAGCACCCTGAGTACTGAGCACCCAGCTCCATGAGTACTGAGCACCCAGCACCCTGAGCAATGAGCACCCTGAGTACTGATCACCCAGCACCCAGAGCACTGAGCACTGAGCACCCAGCACCCTGAGCACTGAGCACCCAGCACCCTGAGCACTGAGCAACCATCACCCCGAGCACTGAGCACCCAGCACCCTGAGCACCCAGCACCCTGAGCACTGAGCACTCAGCACCCTGTGTACTGAGCACTGAGTACCCAGCACCCCGAGCACTGAGCACCCAGCACCCTGAGCACTGAGCACCCTGAGTACTGAGCACCCAGCACCCTGAGCACTGAGCACCCAGCACCCCGAGCACTGAGCACCCAGCACCCAGAGCACTGAGCACCCAGCACCCTGAGTACTGAGCACTGAGCACCCTGAGCACTGAGCACCGAGCACCCTGAGTACTGAGCACTGAGCACCCTGAGCACTGAGCACCCAGCACCCTGAGTACTGAGCACCCAGCACCCTGAGCACTGAGGACCGAGCACCCTGAATACTAAGCACCCAGCACCCTGAGTACTGAGCACCCAGCACCCTGAGCACTGAGCACCCAGCACGCTGAGTACTGAGCACTGAGCACTCTGAGTACTGAGCACCGAGCACCGTGAGTATTGAGAACCCAGCACTCTGAGCACTGAGCACCCAGCACCCTGAGCACTGAGCACCCAGCACCCCGAGCACTGAGCACCCAGCACCCCGAGCACTGAGCACCCAGCACCCCGAGCACTGAGCACTGAGCACCCTAAGTACTGAGCACTGAGCACCCTGAGTACTAAGAACCCAGCACCCTGAGTACTGAGCACCCAGCACCCTGAGTACTGAGCACCCAGCACCCTGAGCACTGAGCACCCAGCACCCTGAGCACTGAGCACCCAGCACCCTGAGCACTGAGCACCCAGCACCCTGAGTACTAAGCACTGAGCACCCAGCAGCCGGAGTACTGAGCAGTGAGCACCCTGAGTATTGAGCTCCGAGCACCCCGAACACTGAGCACCCAGCACCCCGAGCACCGAGCACGCAGCACCCTGAGCACTGAACACCCAACACCCTGAGCACTGAGCACCCAGCACCCTGAGCACTGAGCACCCAGCACCCTGAGTACTGAGCACCCAACGTACTGAGCACCGAGCACCCTGAGCACTGAGCACCCACCACCCTGAGTACTGAGCACCCAGGACCCTGTGCAATGAGCACCCTGAGTACTGAGCACCCAGCACATTGAGCACTGAGCACTGAGCACCCCGAGCACTGACCACCCAGCACTCTGAGCACTGAGCAACCAGCACCCTGAGTACTGAGCACCCAGCACCCTGAGCACTAAGCACCCAGCACCCTGAGCACTGAGCAACCAGCACCCTGAGCACTGAGCACCCAGCACCCTGAGTACTAAGCACTGAGCACCCAGCACCCCGAGCACTGAGCAACCAAGCACCCTGAGTACTGAGCACTGAGCACCCAGCACCCCGAGCACTGAGCACCCAGCACCCTGAGCACTGAGCACCCAGCACCCGAGTACTGATCACCCAGCACCCTGAGTACTGAGCAGCCCGCAACCTGAGTACTGAGCACCCAGCACCCCGAGTACTGAGCACCCAGCACCCTGAGCACTGAGCACCCAGCACCCTGAGCACTGAGCACCCAGCACCGCGAGCACTGCGCAAGCAGCACCCTGAGTACTGAACACCCAGCACCCTGAGCACTGAGCACCCAGCACCCTGAGCACTGAGCACCCAGTACCCTGAGCACTGAGCACCCAGCACCCTGAGTAGTGAGCACCCAACATACTGAGCACCGAGCACCCCGAGCACTGAGCACCCAGCACCCTGAGTACTGAGCACCGAGCAACGGGAGCACTGAGCACCCAGCACCCTGAGCACTGATCACTGAGCACCCAGCACCCTGAGCCCTGAGCACTGAGCACGCAGCACCCCGAGCACTGAGCACCCAGCACCCCGAGCACTGAGCACCCAGCACCATGAGCACTGAGCACCCAGCACCCTGAGCACTGAGCACCCAGCATCCTGAGTACTGAGCACCCAGCACCCTGAGTACTGAGCACCCAGCACCCTGAGTACTGAGCACTCAGCACCCTGAGTACTGAGCACCGAGCACCCCGAGCACTGAGCACCCAGCACCTTGAGCACTGAGCACCCTGAGGACTGAGCATCCAGCACCCTGAGCACTGAGCACCGATCACCCTGAGCACTGAGCACCCAGCACCCCGAGCACTGAGCACCCAGCACCCTGAGTACTGAGCACCCAGCACCCTGAGTACTGAGCACCCAGCACCCTGAGTACTGAGCACCCAGCACCCCAAGCACTGAGCACCCAGCACCCTGAGTACTGAACACCCTGAGTACTGAGCACTGAGCACCGAGCACACTGAGTACTGAGCACCCTGAGGACTGAGCACCCAGCACCCTGAGCACTGAGCACTGAGCACCCAGCACCCTGAGTACTGAGCACCCAGCACCCTGAGCACTGAGCACCCAGCACCTTGAGTACTGAGCACCCAGCACCCTGAGTACTGAACACCGAGCACCCTGAGTACTGAGTACCCAGCACCCTGAGTACTGAGCACCCAGCACCCTGAGCACTGAGCAACCAGCACCCTGAGCACTGAGCACCAAGCACCCTGAGTACTGAGCACCCAGCACCCTGAGTACTGAACACCCAGCACCCTGAGCACTGAGCACTGAGCACCCAGCACCCTGAGCACTGAACACTGAGCACCCAGCACCCTGAGCACTGAGCAACCAGCACCCCGAGCACTGAGCACCCAGCACCCTGAGCACCCAGCACCCTGAGCACTGAGCACCCTGAGCACTGAGCACTGAGCACCCAGCACCCTGAGTATTGAGCACTGAGCACCCCGAGTACTGAGCACGAAGCACCCCGAGCACTGAGCACATAGCAACCTGAGTACTGAGAAGAGATCACCCTGAGTACTGAGCACCCAGCTCCTTGAGTACTGAGCCCCCAGCACCCTGAGTACTGAGTACCCAGCACCCCGAGCACTGAGCACCCAGCACCCCGAGAATGAGCACCCAACACCCTGAGTACTGAGAACCGAGCACCCTGAGTACTGAGCACCCAGCACCCTGAGTACTGAGCCCCCAGCACCCTGAGTACTGAGCACCCAGCACCCCGAGCACTGAGCATCCAGTACCCCGAGAATGAGCACCCAGCACCCTGAGTACTGAGCACCCAGCACCCTGAGTACTGAGCACTAAGCACCCAGAGCACGGAGCACCCAGGACCCCGAGCACTGAGTACTGAGCACTGAGCACCCTGAGTACTGAGCACCCAGCACCCCGATCACTGAGCACCCAGCACCCTGAGCACTGAGCACCCAGCACCCTGAGCACTGAGCACCCAGCACCCTGAGTACTGAGCACCCAGCACGCTGAGTACTGAGCACCCAGCACCCCGAGCACTGAGCACCCAGCACCCTGAGTTCTGAGCACTGAGCACCCAGCACCCCGAGCACTGAGCACCCAGCACCCTGTGTACTGAGCACTGAGCACCCTGAGTACTAAGCACCCAGCACCCTGAGTACTGAGCACCCAGCACCCCGAGTACTGAGCACTGAGCACCCTGAGAACTGAGCACCCAGCACCCTGAGCACTGAGCACTGAGAACCCTGAGTACTGAGCACCGAGTACCCTGAGTACTGAGCACCCAGCACCCTGAGCACCGAGCACGGAGCACCCCGAGGACTGAGCACCCAGCACCCTGAGCACTGAGCAACCAGCACCTTGAGTACTAAGCAACCAGAACCCTGAGCACTGAGCACACAGCACCCCGAGCACTGAGCACCCAGCACCCCGAGCACTGAGCACCCAGCACCCTGAGTACTGAGCACCCAACACCCAGAGTACTGAGCACCCAGCACCCTGAGCACTGAGCACCCAGCACCCTGAGTACTGAGCACCCAGCACCCTGAGTACTGAGCACCCAGCACCCTGAGTACTGAGCACCCAGCACCCTGAGCACTGAGCACTGAGCACCCAACACCCTGAGCACTGAGCACTGAGCACCCATCACCCCGAGCACTGAGCAATCAGCACCCCTTGCACTGAGCACCCCGCAGCCGGAGTACTGAGCAGTGAGCACCCTGAGTATTGAGCTCCGAGCACCCCGAGCACTGAGCACCCAGCACCCCGAGCACCGAGCACCCAGCACCCTGAGCACTGAACACCCAGCACCCTGAGCACTGAGCACCCAGCACCCTGAGCACTGAGCACCCAGCACCCTGAGTACTGAGCACCCAACGTACTGAGCACCGAGCACCCTGAGCACTGAGCACCCACCACCCTGAGTACTGAGCACCCAGGAATCTGTGCAATGAGCACCCTGAGTACTGAGCACCCAGCACATTGAGCACTGAGCACTGAGCACCCCGAGCACTGACCACCCAGCACTCTGAGCACTGAGCACCCAGCACCCTGAGTACTGAGCACCCAGCACCCTGAGCACTGAGCACCCAGCACCCTGAGCACTGAGCACCCAGCACCCTGAGCACTGAGCTCCCAGCACCCTGAGTACTAAGCACTGAGCACCCAGCACCCCGAGCACTGAGCACCAAAGCACCCTGAGTACTGAGCACTGAGCACCCAGCACCCCGAGCACTGAGCACCCAGCACCCTGAGCACTGAGCACCCAGCACCCGAGTACTGATCACCCAGCACCCTGAGTACTGAGCAGCACGCAACCTGAGTACTGAGCACCCAGCACCCCGAGTACTGAGCATACAGCACCCTGAGCACTGAGCACCCAGCACCCTGAGCACTGAGCACCCAGCACCGCGAGCACTGCGCACCCAGCACCCTGAGTACTGAACACCCAGCACCCTGAGCACTGAGCACCTTGCACCCTGAGCACTGAGCACCCAGTACCCTGAGCACTGAGCACCCAGCACCCTGAGTAGTGAGCACCCAACATACTGAGCACCGAGCACCCCGAGCACTGAGCACCCAGCACCCTGAGTACTGAGCACCGAGCAACCGGTGCACTGAGCACCCAGCACCCTGAGCACTGATCACTGAGTACCCAGCACCCTGAGCCCTGAGCACTGAGCACCCAGCACCCCGAGCACTGAGCACCCAGCACCCCGAGCACTGAGCACCCAGCACCCTGAGCACTGAGCACCCAGCACCCTGAGCACTGAGCACCCAGCACACTGAGTACTGAGCACCCAGCACCCTGAGTACTGAGCACCCAGCACCCTGAGTACTGAGCACCGAGCACCCCGAGCACTGAGCACCCAGCAACTTGAGCACTGAGCACCCTGAGGACTGAGCATCCAGCACCCTGAGCACTGAGCACCCAGCACCCTGAGTACTGAGCACCCAGCACCCTGAGTACTGAGCACCCAGCACCCTGAGTACTGAGCACCCAGCACCCCAAGCACTGAGCACCCAGCACCCTGAGTACTGAACACCCTGAGTACTGAGCACTGAGCACCGAGCACCCTGAGTAGTGAGCACCCTGAGGACTGAGCACCCAGCACCCTGCTCACTGAGCACTGAGCACCCAGCACCCTGAGTACTGAGCACCCAGCACCCTGAGCACTGAGCACCCAGCACCTTGAGTACTGAGCACCCAGCACCCTGAGTACTGAACACCGAGCACCCTGAGTACTGAGTACCCAGCACCCTGAGTACTGAGCACCCAGCACCCTGAGCACTGAGCAACCAGCACCCCGAGCACTGAGCACCCAGCACCCTGAGCACCCAGCACCCTGAGCACTGAGCACCCTGAGCACTGAGCACTGAGCACCCAGCACCCTGAGTATTGAGCACTGAGCACCCCGAGTACTGAGCACGAAGCACCCCGAGCACTGAGCACATAGCAACCTGAGTACTGAGAAGAGATCACCCTGAGTACTGAGCACCCAGCTCCTTGAGTACTGAGCCCCCAGCACCCTGAGTACTGAGTACCCAGCACCCCGAGCACTGAGCACCCAGCACCCCGAGAATGAGCACCCAACACCCTGAGTACTGAGAACCGAGCACCCTGAGTACTGAGCACCCAGCACCCTGAGTACTGAGCCCCCAGCACCCTGAGTACTGAGCACCCAGCACCCCGAGCACTGAGCATCCAGTACCCCGAGAATGAGCACCCAGCACCCTGAGTACTGAGCACCCAGCACCCTGAGTACTGAGCACTAAGCACCCAGAGCACGGAGCACCCAGGACCCCGAGCACTGAGTACTGAGCACTGAGCACCCTGAGTACTGAGCACCCAGCACCCCGATCACTGAGCACCCAGCACCCTGAGCACTGAGCACCCAGCACCCTGAGCACTGAGCACCCAGCACCCTGAGTACTGAGCACCCAGCACGCTGAGTACTGAGCACCCAGCACCCCGAGCACTGAGCACCCAGCACCCTGAGTTCTGAGCACTGAGCACCCAGCACCCCGAGCACTGAGCACCCAGCACCCTGTGTACTGAGCACTGAGCACCCTGAGTACTAAGCACCCAGCACCCTGAGTACTGAGCACCCAGCACCCCGAGTACTGAGCACTGAGCACCCTGAGAACTGAGCACCCAGCACCCTGAGCACTGAGCACTGAGAACCCTGAGTACTGAGCACCGAGTACCCTGAGTACTGAGCACCCAGCACCCTGAGCACCGAGCACGGAGCACCCCGAGGACTGAGCACCCAGCACCCTGAGCACTGAGCAACCAGCACCTTGAGTACTAAGCAACCAGAACCCTGAGCACTGAGCACACAGCACCCCGAGCACTGAGCACCCAGCACCCCGAGCACTGAGCACCCAGCACCCTGAGTACTGAGCACCCAACACCCAGAGTACTGAGCACCCAGCACCCTGAGCACTGAGCACCCAGCACCCTGAGTACTGAGCACCCAGCACCCTGAGTACTGAGCACCCAGCACCCTGAGTACTGAGCACCCAGCACCCTGAGCACTGAGCACTGAGCACCCAACACCCTGAGCACTGAGCACTGAGCACCCATCACCCCGAGCACTGAGCAATCAGCACCCCTTGCACTGAGCACCCCGCAGCCGGAGTACTGAGCAGTGAGCACCCTGAGTATTGAGCTCCGAGCACCCCGAGCACTGAGCACCCAGCACCCCGAGCACCGAGCACCCAGCACCCTGAGCACTGAACACCCAGCACCCTGAGCACTGAGCACCCAGCACCCTGAGCACTGAGCACCCAGCACCCTGAGTACTGAGCACCCAACGTACTGAGCACCGAGCACCCTGAGCACTGAGCACCCACCACCCTGAGTACTGAGCACCCAGGAATCTGTGCAATGAGCACCCTGAGTACTGAGCACCCAGCACATTGAGCACTGAGCACTGAGCACCCCGAGCACTGACCACCCAGCACTCTGAGCACTGAGCACCCAGCACCCTGAGTACTGAGCACCCAGCACCCTGAGCACTGAGCACCCAGCACCCTGAGCACTGAGCACCCAGCACCCTGAGCACTGAGCTCCCAGCACCCTGAGTACTAAGCACTGAGCACCCAGCACCCCGAGCACTGAGCACCAAAGCACCCTGAGTACTGAGCACTGAGCACCCAGCACCCCGAGCACTGAGCACCCAGCACCCTGAGCACTGAGCACCCAGCACCCGAGTACTGATCACCCAGCACCCTGAGTACTGAGCAGCACGCAACCTGAGTACTGAGCACCCAGCACCCCGAGTACTGAGCATACAGCACCCTGAGCACTGAGCACCCAGCACCCTGAGCACTGAGCACCCAGCACCGCGAGCACTGCGCACCCAGCACCCTGAGTACTGAACACCCAGCACCCTGAGCACTGAGCACCTTGCACCCTGAGCACTGAGCACCCAGTACCCTGAGCACTGAGCACCCAGCACCCTGAGTAGTGAGCACCCAACATACTGAGCACCGAGCACCCCGAGCACTGAGCACCCAGCACCCTGAGTACTGAGCACCGAGCAACCGGTGCACTGAGCACCCAGCACCCTGAGCACTGATCACTGAGTACCCAGCACCCTGAGCCCTGAGCACTGAGCACCCAGCACCCCGAGCACTGAGCACCCAGCACCCCGAGCACTGAGCACCCAGCACCCTGAGCACTGAGCACCCAGCACCCTGAGCACTGAGCACCCAGCACACTGAGTACTGAGCACCCAGCACCCTGAGTACTGAGCACCCAGCACCCTGAGTACTGAGCACCGAGCACCCCGAGCACTGAGCACCCAGCACCTTGAGCACTGAGCACCCTGAGGACTGAGCATCCAGCACCCTGAGCACTGAGCACCCAGCACCCTGAGTACTGAGCACCCAGCACCCTGAGTACTGAGCACCCAGCACCCTGAGTACTGAGCACCCAGCACCCCAAGCACTGAGCACCCAGCACCCTGAGTACTGAACACCCTGAGTACTGAGCACTGAGCACCGAGCACCCTGAGTAGTGAGCACCCTGAGGACTGAGCACCCAGCACCCTGCTCACTGAGCACTGAGCACCCAGCACCCTGAGTACTGAGCACCCAGCACCCTGAGCACTGAGCACCCAGCACCTTGAGTACTGAGCACCCAGCACCCTGAGTACTGAACACCGAGCACCCTGAGTACTGAGTACCCAGCACCCTGAGTACTGAGCACCCAGCACCCTGAGCACTGAGCAACCAGCACCCTGAGCACTGAGCACCAAGCACCCTGAGTACTGAGCACCCAGCACCCTGAGTACTGAACACCCAGCACCCTGAGTATTGAGCACTGAGCACCCAGCACCCTGAGCACTGAACACTGAGCACAGAGCACCCTGAGCACTGAGCAACCAGCACCCCGAGCACTGAGCACCCAGCACCCTGAGCACCCAGCACCCTGAGCACTGAGCACCCTGAGCACTGAGCACTGAGCACCCAGCACCCTGAGTACTGAGCACCCAACACTCTGAGCACTGAGCACCCAGCACGCTGAGTACTGAGCACTGAGCACACAGCCCCCTGAGTACTGAGCACGCAGAACTCCGAGCACTGAGCACCCAGCTCCCCGAGCACTGAGCACTGAGCACCCTGAGCACTGAGCACCCAGCACCCCGAGCACTGAGCACCCAGCACCCTGAGTACTGAGCACCCAACACCCAGAGTACTGAGCACCCAGCACCCTGAGCACTGAGCACCCAGCACCCTGAGTACTGAGCACCCAGCACCTTGAGTACTGAGCACACAGCACCCTGAGCACTGAGCACTGAGCACCCAACACCCTGAGCACTGAGCACTGAGCACCGAGCACCCCGAGCACTGAGCACCCAGCACCCCGAGCACTGAGCACCTAGCACCCTGAGTACTGAGCACCCAGCACCCTGAGCACTGAGCACCCAGCCCCCTGAGTACTGAGCACCCAGCACCATGAGTACTGAGCTCCCAGCACCCTGAGTACTGAGCACTCAGCACCCTGAGTACTGAGCACCGAGCACCCCGAGCACTGAGCACCCAGCACCCTGAGCACTGAGCACCCTGAGGACTGAGCACCCAGCACCCTGAGCACTGAGCACCCAGCACCCTGAGTACTGAGCACCGATCACCCTGAGCACTGAGCACCCAGGACCCCGAGCACTGAGCACCCAGCACCCTGAGTACAGAGCACCCAGCACCCCGAGTACTGAGCACCCAGCACCCCGAGCACTGAGCACCCAGCACCCTGAGTACTGAGCACACTGAGTACTGAGCACCGATCACCCTGAGCACTGAGCACCCAGCACCCTGAGTACTGAGCACTAAGCACCCAGAGCACGGAGCACCCAGGACCCCGAGCACTGAGTACTGAGCACTGAGCACCCTGAGTACTGAGCACCCAGCACCCCGATCACTGAGCACCCAGCACCCTGAGCACTGAGCACCCAGCACCCTGAGCACTGAGCACCCAGCACCCTGAGTACTGAGCACCCAGCACGCTGAGTACTGAGCACCCAGCACCCCGAGCACTGAGCACCCAGCACCCTGAGTTCTGAGCACTGAGCACCCAGCACCCCGAGCACTGAGCACCCAGCACCCTGTGTACTGAGCACTGAGCACCCTGAGTACTAAGCACCCAGCACCCTGAGTACTGAGCACCCAGCACCCCGAGTACTGAGCACTGAGCACCCTGAGAACTGAGCACCCAGCACCCTGAGCACTGAGCACTGAGAACCCTGAGTACTGAGCACCGAGTACCCTGAGTACTGAGCACCCAGCACCCTGAGCACCGAGCACGGAGCACCCCGAGGACTGAGCACCCAGCACCCTGAGCACTGAGCAACCAGCACCTTGAGTACTAAGCAACCAGAACCCTGAGCACTGAGCACACAGCACCCCGAGCACTGAGCACCCAGCACCCCGAGCACTGAGCACCCAGCACCCTGAGTACTGAGCACCCAACACCCAGAGTACTGAGCACCCAGCACCCTGAGCACTGAGCACCCAGCACCCTGAGTACTGAGCACCCAGCACCCTGAGTACTGAGCACCCAGCACCCTGAGTACTGAGCACCCAGCACCCTGAGCACTGAGCACTGAGCACCCAACACCCTGAGCACTGAGCACTGAGCACCCATCACCCCGAGCACTGAGCAATCAGCACCCCTTGCACTGAGCACCCCGCAGCCGGAGTACTGAGCAGTGAGCACCCTGAGTATTGAGCTCCGAGCACCCCGAGCACTGAGCACCCAGCACCCCGAGCACCGAGCACCCAGCACCCTGAGCACTGAACACCCAGCACCCTGAGCACTGAGCACCCAGCACCCTGAGCACTGAGCACCCAGCACCCTGAGTACTGAGCACCCAACGTACTGAGCACCGAGCACCCTGAGCACTGAGCACCCACCACCCTGAGTACTGAGCACCCAGGAATCTGTGCAATGAGCACCCTGAGTACTGAGCACCCAGCACATTGAGCACTGAGCACTGAGCACCCCGAGCACTGACCACCCAGCACTCTGAGCACTGAGCACCCAGCACCCTGAGTACTGAGCACCCAGCACCCTGAGCACTGAGCACCCAGCACCCTGAGCACTGAGCACCCAGCACCCTGAGCACTGAGCTCCCAGCACCCTGAGTACTAAGCACTGAGCACCCAGCACCCCGAGCACTGAGCACCAAAGCACCCTGAGTACTGAGCACTGAGCACCCAGCACCCCGAGCACTGAGCACCCAGCACCCTGAGCACTGAGCACCCAGCACCCGAGTACTGATCACCCAGCACCCTGAGTACTGAGCAGCACGCAACCTGAGTACTGAGCACCCAGCACCCCGAGTACTGAGCATACAGCACCCTGAGCACTGAGCACCCAGCACCCTGAGCACTGAGCACCCAGCACCGCGAGCACTGCGCACCCAGCACCCTGAGTACTGAACACCCAGCACCCTGAGCACTGAGCACCTTGCACCCTGAGCACTGAGCACCCAGTACCCTGAGCACTGAGCACCCAGCACCCTGAGTAGTGAGCACCCAACATACTGAGCACCGAGCACCCCGAGCACTGAGCACCCAGCACCCTGAGTACTGAGCACCGAGCAACCGGTGCACTGAGCACCCAGCACCCTGAGCACTGATCACTGAGTACCCAGCACCCTGAGCCCTGAGCACTGAGCACCCAGCACCCCGAGCACTGAGCACCCAGCACCCCGAGCACTGAGCACCCAGCACCCTGAGCACTGAGCACCCAGCACCCTGAGCACTGAGCACCCAGCACACTGAGTACTGAGCACCCAGCACCCTGAGTACTGAGCACCCAGCACCCTGAGTACTGAGCACCGAGCACCCCGAGCACTGAGCACCCAGCACCTTGAGCACTGAGCACCCTGAGGACTGAGCATCCAGCACCCTGAGCACTGAGCACCCAGCACCCTGAGTACTGAGCACCCAGCACCCTGAGTACTGAGCACCCAGCACCCTGAGTACTGAGCACCCAGCACCCCAAGCACTGAGCACCCAGCACCCTGAGTACTGAACACCCTGTGTACTGAGCACTGAGCACCGAGCACCCTGAGTAGTGAGCACCCTGAGGACTGAGCACCCAGCACCCTGCTCACTGAGCACTGAGCACCCAGCACCCTGAGTACTGAGCACCCAGCACCCTGAGCACTGAGCACCCAGCACCTTGAGTACTGAGCACCCAGCACCCTGAGTACTGAACACCGAGCACCCTGAGTACTGAGTACCCAGCACCCTGAGTACTGAGCACCCAGCACCCTGAGCACTGAGCAACCAGCACCCTGAGCACTGAGCACCAAGCACCCTGAGTACTGAGCACCCAGCACCCTGAGTACTGAACACCCAGCACCCTGAGCACTGAGCACTGAGCACCCAGCACCCTGAGCACTGAACACTGAGCACAGAGCACCCTGAGCACTGAGCAACCAGCACCCCGAGCACTGAGCACCCAGCACCCTGAGCACCCAGCACCCTGAGCACTGAGCACCCTGAGCACTGAGCACTGAGCACCCAGCACCCTGAGTACTGAGCACCCAACACTCTGAGCACTGAGCACCCAGCACGCTGAGTACTGAGCACTGAGCACACAGCCCCCTGAGTACTGAGCACGCAGAACTCCGAGCACTGAGCACCCAGCTCCCCGAGCACTGAGCACTGAGCACCCTGAGCACTGAGCACCCAGCACCCCGAGCACTGAGCACCCAGCACCCTGAGTACTGAGCACCCAACACCCAGAGTACTGAGCACCCAGCACCCTGAGCACTGAGCACCCAGCACCCTGAGTACTGAGCACCCAGCACCTTGAGTACTGAGCACACAGCACCCTGAGCACTGAGCACTGAGCACCCAACACCCTGAGCACTGAGCACTGAGCACCGAGCACCCCGAGCACTGAGCACCCAGCACCCCGAGCACTGAGCACCTAGCACCCTGAGTACTGAGCACCCAGCACCCTGAGCACTGAGCACCCAGCCCCCTGAGTACTGAGCACCCAGCACCATGAGTACTGAGCTCCCAGCACCCTGAGTACTGAGCACTCAGCACCCTGAGTACTGAGCACCGAGCACCCCGAGCACTGAGCACCCAGCACCCTGAGCACTGAGCACCCTGAGGACTGAGCACCCAGCACCCTGAGCACTGAGCACCCAGCACCCTGAGTACTGAGCACCGATCACCCTGAGCACTGAGCACCCAGGACCCCGAGCACTGAGCACCCAGCACCCTGAGTACAGAGCACCCAGCACCCCGAGTACTGAGCACCCAGCACCCCGAGCACTGAGCACCCAGCACCCTGAGTACTGAGCACACTGAGTACTGAGCACCGATCACCCTGAGCACTGAGCACCCAGCACCCTGAGTACTGAGCACCCAGCACACTGAGCACTGAGCACCCAGCACCCTGAGCACTGAGCACCCAGCACAGTGAGTACTGAGCACCCAGCACCCTGAGTACTGAGTACCCAGCACCCTGAGCACTGAGCACCCAGCACCCTGAGTACTGAGCACCGAGCACCCTGAGTACTGAGCACCCAGCACCCTTAGTACTGAGCACCAAGCACCCTGAGCACTGAGCACCCAGCACCCTGATTACTGAGCACCCAGCACCACCCTCAGCACTGAGCACCCAGCACCCCGAGCACTGAGCACCCAGCACCCTGAGCACTGAGCACCCAGCACCCCGAGTACTGAGCACCCAGCACACCGAGTACTGAGCACCGAGCACCCCGAGCACTGAACACCCAGCACCCTGAGCACTGAGCACCCAGCACCCTGAGTACTGAGCACACTGAGTACTGAGCACCGATCACCCTGAGCACTGAGCACCCAGCACCCTGAGTACTGAGCACCCAGCACACTGAGCACTGAGCACCCAGCACCCTGAGCACTGAGCACCCAGCACCCTGAGCACTGAGCACCCTGAGGACTGAGCACCCAGCACCCTGAGCACTGAGCACCCAGCACCCTGAGTACTGAGCACCGATCACCCTGAGCACTGAGCACCCAGGACCCCGAGCACTGAGCACCCAGCACCCTGAGTACAGAGCACCCAGCACCCCGAGTACTGAGCACCCAGCACCCCGAGCACTGAGCACCCAGCACCCTGAGCACTGAGCACCCTGAGTACTGAGCACCCAGCACCCTGAGCACTGAGCACCCAGCACCCCGAGCACTGAGCACCCAGCACCCTGAGCACTGAGCACCCTGAGTACTGAGCACCCAGCACCCTGAGTACTGAGCACCCAGCTCCCTGAGTACTGAGCCCCCAGCACCCTGAGTACTGAGCACCCAGCACCCCGAGCACTGAGCACCCAGCACCCCGAGAATGAGCACCCAACACCCTGAGTACTGAGAACCGAGCACCCTGAGTACTGAGCACCCAGCACCCTGAGTACTCAGCCCCCATCACCCTGAGTACTGAGCACCCAGCACCCCGAGCACTGAGCACCCAGTACCCCGAGAATGAGCACCCAGCACCCTGAGTACTGAGCACCCAGCACCCTGAGTACTGAGCACTAAGAACCCAGAGCACTGAGCACCCAGCACCAGGAGCACGGAGCACCCAGGACCCCGAGCACTGAGCACTGAGCACCCAGCACCCCGAGCACTGAGCACCCAGCACCCTGTGTACTGAGCCCTGAGCACCCTGAGTACTAAGCACCCAGCACCCTGAGTACTGGGCACCCAGCACCCCGAGTACTGAGCACTGAGCACCCTGAGGACTGCGCACCCAGCACCCTGAGCACTGAGCACACAGCACCCTGAGACTGAGCACCCAGGACCCCGAGCACTGAGCACCCAGCACCCTGAGTACAGAGCACCCAGCACCCCGAGTACTGAGCCCCCAGCACCCAGAGTACTGAGCACCCAGCACCCCGAGCACTGAGCACCCAGCACCCCGAGAATGAGCACCCAGCACCCTGAGTACTGAGCACCCAGAACCCTGAGTACTGAGCACTATGCACCCAGAGCACTGAGCGCCCAGCACCACGAGCACGGAGCACCCAGGACACCGAGCACTGAGTACTGAGCACCCAGCACCCTGAGTACTGAGCACCGAGCTCCCCGAGCACCCAGCACCATGAGCACTGAGCACCCAGCACCCTGAGTACCTAGCACGGAGCACGCTGAGTACTGAGCACCCAGCACCCTGAGTACTGAGCACTGAGCACCCAGCACCCTGAGTACTGAGCACTGAGCACCCAGCACCCCGAGCACTGAGCAGCCAGCACCCTGAGTACTGAGCACCGAGTACCCCGAGCACTGAGTACCCAGCACCCCGAGCACTGAGCACCCAGCACCCTGTGTACTGAGCACCCAGCACCCTGAGTACTGAGCACTGAGCACAAAGCACCCGGAGTACTGAGCACCCAGCACCCTGAGTACTGAGCACCCAGGACCCTGAGCACTGAGCACCGAGCACCCCGATCACTGAGCACCCAGCACCCTGAGCACTGAGCACCCAGCACCCTGAGAACTGAGCACCCAGCACCCTGAGAACTGAGCACACAGCACCTTGAGTACTGAGCACCGAGCACCCCGAGCACTGAGCACCCAGCACCCTGAGAACTGAGCACCCAGCACCTTGAGTAATGAGCACCGAGCACCCCGAGCACTGAGCACCCAGCACCCCGAGAATGAGCACCCAGCACCCTGAGTACTGAGCACCCAGCCCCCTGAGTACTGAGCACTAAGCACCCAGAGCACTGAGCACCCAGCACCCTGAGAATGCGCAACCAGCACCCTGAGTACTGAGCACCCAGCACCCTGAGTACTGAGCACTAAGCACCCAGAGCACTGAGCACCCAGCACCCCGAGCACAGAGCACCCAGGACCCAGAGCACTGAGTACTGAGCACCCAGCACACTGAGTACTGAGCACCGAGCTCCCCGAGCACTGAGCACCCAGCACCCCGAGCACGGAGCACCCAGCACGCTGAGTACTGAGCACCCAATACCCAGATTACTGAGCACCCAGCACCCTGAGCACTGAGCACCCAGCACCCTGAGTACTGAGTACTGAGCACAGAGCACCCTGAGTACTGAGCACACAGCACCCCGAGTACTGAGCACCCAGCACCCCGAGCACTGAGCACCCAGCGCCCAGAGCACTGAGCACCCAGCACCCCGAGCACTGAACACTGAGCACCCTGAGCACTGAGCACCCAGCACCCCGAGTACTGAGCACTGAGCACCCTGAGTACTGAGCACCAAGCACTCCGAGTACTGAGCACTGAGCACCCTGGGTACTGAGCACCCAGCACCCTGAGCACTGAGCACCCAGCACCCTGAGTACTGAGCACTGAGAACCCTGAGTACTGAGCACCGAGCACCCTGAGTACTGAGCACCCAGCACCCTGATCACTGAGCACGGAGCACCCCGAGGACTGAGTACCCAGCACCCTGAGCACTGAGCACCCAGCACCTTGAGTACTGAGCACCGAGCACCCCGAGCACTGAGCACCCAGCACCCTGAGTACTGAGAACCCAGCACTCTGAGCACTGAGCACCCAGCACCCTGAGCACAGAGCACGCAGCACCCCGAGCACTGAGCACCCAGCACCCTGAGTACTGAGCACAGAGCACCCTGAGCACTGAGCACCCAGCACCCTGAGTCCTGAGCACCCAGCACCCTGAGTACTGAGCAACCAGCACCCTGAGCACTGAGCACTGAGCACCCTGAGCATTGAGCACCCAGCACCCTGAGTACTGAGCACCCAGCACCCTGAGTACTGAGCACCCAGCACCCTGAGTACTAAGCACTCAGCACCCTGAGTACTGAGCACCGAGCACCCCGAGCACTGAGCACCCAGCACCCTGAGCACCGAGCACCCGGAGGACTGAGCACCCAGCACCCTGAGCACTGAGCACCGATCACCCTGAGCACTGAGCACCCAGCACCCCGCGCACTGAGCACCCAGCACCCTGAGTACTGAGCACCCAGCACCCAGAGTACTGAGCACCCAGCACCCTGAGTACTGAGCACTGAGCACCCCGAGTACTGAGCACCCAGCACCCCGAGCACTGAGCACCCAGCACCCTGAGCACTGAGCACCCTGAGCACTGAGCACCCTGAGCACTGAGCACTGAGCACCCAGCACCCTGAGTACTGAGCACCCAACACTCTGAGCACTGAGCACCCAGCACGCTGAGTACTGAGCACTGAGCACACAGCACCCTGAGTACTGAGCAACCAGCACCTCGAGCACTGAGCACCCAGCGCCCCGAGCACTGAGCACCCAGCACCCCGAGCACTGAGCACTGTGCACACTGAGCACTGAGCACCCAGCACCCCGAGTACTGAGCACTGAGCACCCTGAGTACTGAGCACCCAGCACCCCGAGTACTGAGCACTGAGCACCCTGAGCACTGAGAACCCGGAGTACTGAGCACCGAGCAACCTGAGTACTGAACACCCAGCACCCTGAGCACTGAGCACGGAGCACCCCGAGGAGTGAGCACCCAGCACCCTGAGCACTGAGCACCCAGCACCTTGTGTACTGAGCACCGAGCACCCGAGCACTGAGCACCCAGCACGCTGAATACTGAGCACCCAGCACCCTGAGCACTGAGCACCCAGCACCCCGAGCACTGAGCACCCAGCACCCCGAGCACTGAGCACCCAGCACCCTGAGTACTGAGCACCCAACACCCAGAGTCCTGAGCACCCAGCACCCTGAGCACTGATCACCCAGCACCCTGAGTACTGAGCACCCAGCACCCTGAGTACTGAGCACCCAGCGCCCTGAGCACTGAGCACTGAGCACCCAACACCCTGAGCACTGAGCACTGAGCACCCAGCACCCCGAGCACTGAGCACCCAGCACCCCGCGCACTGAGCACCCAGCACCCTGAGCACTGAGCACCCAGCACCCTGAGTACTGAGCACCCAGCACCATGAGAACTGAGCACCCAGCACCCTGAGTACTGAGCACTCAGCACCCTGAGTACTGAGCACCGAGCACCCCGAGCACTGAGCACCCAGCACCCTGAGCACTGAGCACCCGGAGGACTGAGCACCCAGCACCCTGAGCACTGAGCACCGATCACCCTGAGCACTGAGCACCCAGCACCCCGAGCACTGAGCACCCAGCACCCTGAGTACTGAGCACCCAGCACCCCGAGTACTGAGCACCCAGCACCCTGAGTACTGAGCACCCAGCACCCCGAGCACTGAGCACCCAGCACCCTGAGTACTGAGCACCCTGAGTACTGAGCACTGAGCATCGAGCACCCTGAGTACTGAGCACCCTGAGGACTGAGCACCCATCACCCTGAGCACTGAGCACCCAGCACACTTTGTACTGAGCACTGATCACCCTGAGCACTGAGCACCCAGCACCCCGAGCACTGAGCACCCAGAACCCTGAGTACTGAGCACCCAGCACCCTGAGCACTGAGCACAGAGCACCCTGAGTACTGAACACCCAGCACCCTGAGCACTGAGCACTGAGCACTGAGCACCCAGCACCCTGAGCACTGAGCACTGAGCACCCAGCACCCCGAGCACTGAGCAGCCTGCACCCTGAGCACCCAGCACCCTGAGCACTGAGCACCCTGAGAACTGAGCTCCCTGAGCACTGAGCACTGAGCACCCAGCACCCTGTGTACTGAGCACCCAACACTCTGAGCACTGAGCACCCAGCACGCTGAGTACTGAGCACTGAGCACACAGCACCCTGAGTACTGAGCAACCAGCACCTCGAGCACTGAGCACCCACCGCCCCGAGCACTGAGCACCCAGCACCCCGAGCACTGAGCACTGAGCACACTGAGCACTGAGCACCCAGCACCCCGAGTACTGAGCACTGAGCACCCTGAGTACTGAGCACCCAGCACCCCGAGTACTGCGCACTGAGCACCCTGAGTACTGAGCACCCAGCACCCTGAGCACTGAGAACCCTGAGTACTGAGCACCGAGCACCCTGAGTACTGAGCACCCAGCACCCTGAGCACTGAGCACGGAGCACCCCGAGGACTGAGCACCCAGCAACCTGAGCACTGAGCACCC
The DNA here is from genome assembly GCF_018167655.1 of Microtus oregoni. Lineage (NCBI taxonomy): Eukaryota > Metazoa > Chordata > Mammalia > Rodentia > Cricetidae > Microtus > Microtus oregoni. The sequence goes on along the minus strand of NW_024543811.1, from coordinate 7,457,264 downwards.
AGCACCTTGAGTACTGAGCACCGAGCACCCCGAGAACTGAGCACCCAGCACGCTGAATACTGAGCACCCAGCACCCTGAGCACTGAGCACCAAGCACCCCGAGCACTGAGCACCCAGCACCCCGAGCACTGAGCACCCAGCACCCTGAGTACTGAGCACCCAACACCCAGAGTCCTGAGCACCCAGCACCCTGAGCACTGAGCACCCAGCACCCTGAGTACTGAGCACCCAGCACCCTGAGTACTGAGCACCCAGCACCCTGAGCACTGAGCACTGAGCACAGAACACCCTGAGCACTGAGCACTGAGCACCCAGCACCCCGAGCACTGAGCACCCAGCACCCCGCGCACTGAGCACCCAGCACCCTGAGCACTGAGCACCCTGAGCACTGAGCACCCTGAGGACTGAGTACCCAGCATCCTGAGCACTGAGCACCCAGCACCCTGAGTACTGAGCACCCAGCACCCTGAGCACTGAGCACCCAGGACCCCGAGCACTGAGCACCCAGCACCCTGAGCACTGAGCACCCAGCACCCTGAGTACTGAGCACCCAGCACCCTGAGCACTGAGCACCAATCACCCTGAGCACTGAGCACCCAGCACCCTGAGTACTGAGCACCCAGCACCCTGAGTACTGAGTACCCAGCACCCTGAGCACTGAGCACCCAGCACCCTGAGTACTGAGCACCGAGCACCCTGAATACTTAGTACCCAGGAACCTTAGTACTGAGCACCCAGCACCCTGAGCACTGAGCACCCAGCACCCTGAGTACTGAGCACCCAGCACCACCTTCAGCACTGAGCACCCAGCACCCCGAGCACTGAGCACCCAGCACCCTGAGTACTGAGCACCCAGCACCCTGAGTACTGAGCACTGAGCACCCTGAGTACTGAGCACCCAGCACCCTGAGCACTGAGAACGGAGCACCCCGAGGACTGGGCACCCAGCACCCTGAGCACTGAGCACCCAGCACCTTGAGTACTGAGCACCGAGCACCCCGAGAACTGAGCACCCAGCACGCTGAATACTGATCACCCAGCACCCTGAGCACTGAGCACCCAGCACCCCGAGCACTGAGCACGGAGCACCCCGAGGAGTGAGCACCCAGCACCCTGAGCACTGAGCACCCTGAGGACTGAGTACCCAGCACCCTGAGCACTGAGCACCCAGCACCCTGAGTACTGAGCACCCAGCACCCTGAGCACTGAGCACCCAGGACCCGGAGCACTGAGCACCCAGCACCCTGAGCACTGAGCACCCAGCACCCTGAGTACTGAGCACCCAGCACCCTGAGCACTGAGCACCAAGCACCCTGAGCACTGAGCACCCAGCACCCTGAGTACTGAGCACCCAGCACCCTGAGTACTGAGTACCCAGCACCCTGAGCACTGAGCACCCAGCACCCTGAGTACTGAGCACCGAGCACCCTGAATACTTAGTACCCAGGAACCTTAGTACTGAGCACCCAGCACCCTGAGCACTGAGCACCCAGCACCTTAGTACTGAGCACCCAGCACCACCCTCAGCACTGAGCACCCAGCACCCCGAGCACTGAGCAACCAGCACCCTGAGTACTGAGCACCCAGCACCCTGAGTACTGAGCACTGAGCACCCTGAGTACTGAGCACCCAGCACCCTGAGCACTGAGAACGGAGCACCCCGAGGACTGGGCACCCAGCACCCTGAGCACTGAGCACCCAGCACCTTGAGTACTGAGCACCGAGCACCCCGAGAACTGAGCACCCAGCACGCTGAATACTGATCACCCAGCACCCTGAGCACTGAGCACCCAGCACCCCGAGCACTGAGCACCCAGCACCCCGAGCACTGAGCACGGAGCACCCCGAGGAGTGAGCACCCAGCACCCTGAGCACTGAGCACCCAGCACCTTGAGTACTGAGCACCGAGCACCCCGAGCACTGAGCACCCAGCACGCTGAATACTGAGCACCCAGCACCCTGAGCACTGAGCACCCAGCACCCCGAGCACTGAGCACCCAGCACCCCGAGCACTGAGCACCCAGCACCCTGAGTACTGAGCAACCAGCACCTCGAGCACTGAGCACCCACCGCCCCGAGCACTGAGCACCCAGCACCCCGAGCACTGAGCACTGAGCACACTGAGCACTGAGCACCCAGCACCCCGAGTACTGAGCACTGAGCACCCTGAGTACTGAGCACCCAGCACCCCGAGTACTGCGCACTGAGCACCCTGAGTACTGAGCACCCAGCACCCTGAGCACTGAGAACCCTGAGTACTGAGCACCGAGCACCCTGAGTACTGAGCACCCAGCACCCTGAGCACTGAGCACGGAGCACCCCGAGGACTGAGCACCCAGCACCCTGAGCACTGAGCACCCAGCACCTTGAGTACTGAGCACCGAGCACCCCGAGAACTGAGCACCCAGCACGCTGAATACTGAGCACCCAGCACCCTGAGCACTGAGCACCAAGCACCCCGAGCACTGAGCACCCAGCACCCCGAGCACTGAGCACCCAGCACCCTGAGTACTGAGCACCCAACACCCAGAGTCCTGAGCACCCAGCACCCTGAGCACTGAGCACCCAGCACCCTGAGTACTGAGCACCCAGCACCCTGAGTACTGAGCACCCAGCACCCTGAGCACTGAGCACTGAGCACAGAACACCCTGAGCACTGAGCACTGATCACCCAGCACCCCGAGAACTGAGCACCCAGCACCCCGCGCACTGAGCTCCCAGCACCCTGAGCACTGAGCACCCAGCACCCTGAGTACTGAGCACCCAGCACCATGAGTACTGAGCACCCAGCACCCTGAGTACTGAGCACTCAGCACCCTGAGTACTGAGCACCGAGCACCCCGAGCACTGAGCACCCAGCACCCTGAGCACTGAGCACCCTGAGGACTGAGTACCCAGCACCCTGAGCACTGAGCACCCAGCACCCTGAGTACTGAGCACCCAGCACCCTGAGCACTGAGCACCCAGGACCCCGAGCACTGAGCACCCAGCACCCTGAGCACTGAGCACCCAGCACCCTGAGTACTGAGCACCCAGCACCCTGAGCACTGAGCACCAACCACCCTGAGCACTGAGCACCCAGCACCCTGAGTACTGAGCACCCAGCACCCTGAGTACTGAGTACCCAGCACCCTGAGCACTGAGCACCCAGCACCCTGAGTACTGAGCACCGAGCACCCTGAATAATTAGTACCCAGGAACCTTAGTACTGAGCACCCAGCACCCTGAGCACTGAGCACCCAGCACCCTGAGTACTGAGCACCCAGCACCACCCTCAGCACTGAGCACCAAGCACCCCGAGCACTGAGCACCCAGCACCCTGAGTACTGAGCACCCAGCACCCTGAGTACTGAGCACTGAGCACCCTGAGTACTGAGCACCCAGCACCCTGAGCACTGAGAACGGAGCACCCCGAGGACTGGGCACCCAGCACCCTGAGCACTGAGCACCCAGCACCTTGAGTACTGAGCACCGAGCACCCCGAGCACTGAGCACCCAGCACGCTGAATACTGAGCACCCAGCACCCTGAGCACTGAGCACCCAGCACCCCGAGCACTGAGCACCCAGCACCCCGAGCAATGAGCACCCAGCACCCTGAGTACTGAGCAACCAGCACCTCGAGCACTGAGCACCCACCGCCCCGAGCACTGAGCACCCAGCACCCCGAGCACTGAGCACTGAGCACACTGAGCACTGAGGACCCAGCACCCCGAGTACTGAGCACTGAGCACCCTGAGTACTGAGCACCCAGCACCCCGAGTACTGAGCACTGAGCACCCTGAGTACTGAGCACCCAGCACCCTGAGCACTGAGAACCCTGAGTACTGAGCACCGAGCACCCTGAGTACTGAGCACCCAGCACCCTGAGCACTAAGCACGGAGCACCCCGAGGACTGAGCACCCAGCACCCTGAGCACTGAGCACCCAGCACCTTGAGTACTGAGCACCGAGTACCCCGAGAACTGAGCACCCAGCACGCTGAATACTGATCACCCAGCACCCTGAACACTGAGCACCCAGCACCGCAAGCACTGAGCACCCAGCACCCCGAGCACTGAGCACGGAGCACCCCGAGGAGTGAGCACCCAGCACCCTGAGCACTGAGCACCCAGCACCTTGAGTACTGAGCACCGAGCACCCCGAGCACTGAGCACCCACTACGCTGAATACTGAGCACCCAGCACCCTGAGCACTGAGCACCCAGCACCCCGAGCACTGAGCACCCAGCACCCCGAGCACTGAGCACCCAGCACCCTGAGTACTGAGCACCCAACACCCAGAGTACTGAGCACCCAGCACCCTGAGCACTGATCACCCAGCACCCTGAGTACTGAGCACCGAGCACCCTGAATACTGAGCACCCAGGACCCTTAGTACTGAGCACCCAGCACCCTGAGCACTGAGCACCCGGCACCCTGAGTACTGAGCACCGAGCACCCTGAATACTGAGCACCCAGGACCCTTAGTACTGAGCACCCAGCACCCTGAGCACTGAGCACCCGGCACCCTGAGTACTGAGCACCCAGCACCACCCTCAGCACTGAGCACCCAGCACCCCGAGCACTGAGCACCCAGCACCCTGAGTACTGAGCACCCAGCACCCTGAGTACTGAGCACTGAGCACCCTGAGTACTGAGCACCCAGCACCCTGAGCACTGAGAACGGAGCACCCCGAGGATTGGGCACCCAGCACCCTGAGCACTGAGCACCCAGCACCTTGAGTACTGAGCACCGAGCACCCCGAGAACTGAGCACCCAGCACGCTGAATACTGAGCACCCAGCACCCTGAGCACTGAGCACCCAGCACCCCGAGCACTGAGCACCCAGCACCCCGAGCACTGAGCACCCAGCACCCTGAGTACTGAGCACCCAACACCCAGAGTCCTGAGCACCCAGCACCCTGAGCACTGAGCACCCAGCACCCTGTGTACTGAGCACCCAGCACCCTGAGTACTGAGCACCCAGCACCCTGAGCACTGAGCACACAACACCCTGAGCACTGAGCACTGAGCACCCAGCACCCCGAGCACTGAGCACCCAGCACCCCGCGCACTGAGCCCCCAGCACCCTGAGCACTGAGCACCCAGCACCCTGAGTACTGAGCACCCAGCACCATGAGTACTGAGCACACAGCACCCTGAGTACTGAGCACTCAGCTCCCTGAGTACTGAGCACCGAGCACCCCGAGCACTGAGCACCCAGCACCCTGAGCACTGAGCACCCTGAGGACTGAGTACCCAGCACCCTGAGCACTGAGCACCCAGCACCCTGAGTACTGAGCACCGATCACCCTGAGCACTGAGCACCCAGGACCCCGAGCATTGAGCACCCAGCACCCTGAGTACAGAGCACCCAGCACCCCGAGTACTGAGCACCCAGCACCCCGCGCACTGAGCAGCCAGCACCCTGAGTACTGAGCACCCTGAGTACTGAGCACCGATCACCCTGAGCACTGAGCACCCAGCACGCTGAGTACTGAGCACCCAGCACCCTGAGCACTGAGCACCAAGCACCCTGAGCACTGAGCACCCAGCACCCTGAGTACTGAGCACCCAGCCCCCTGAGTACTGAGTACCCAGCACCCTGAGCACTGAGCACCCAGCACCCTGAGTACTGAGCACCGAGCACCCTGAATACTGAGCACCCAGGACGCTTAGTACTGAGCACCCAGCACCCTGAGCACTGAGCACACAGCACCCTGAGTACTGAGCACCCAGCACCACCCTCAGCACTGAGCACCCAGCACCCCGAGCAAGGAGCACCCAGCACCCCGAGCACTGAGCACCCAGCACCCTGAGTACTGAGCACCCAGCACCCTGAGTACTGAGCACTGAGCACCCCGAGTACTGAGCACCCATCACCCCGAGCACTGAGCACCCAGCAACCTGAGTACTGAGAAGAGATCACCCTGAGTACTGAGCCCCCAGCACGCTGAGTACTGAGCACCCAGCACCCCGAGCACTGAGCACCCAGCACCACGAGAATGAGCACCTAGCACCCTGAATACTGAGATACGAGCACCCTGAGTACTGAGCACCCAGCACCCTGAGTACTGAGCCCACAGCACCCTGAGTACTGAGCACCCAGCACCCCGAGCACTGAGCACCCAGCACCCGGAGAATGAGCACCCAGCACCCTGAGTACTGAGCACCCAGCACCCTGAGTACTGAGCACTAAGCACCCAGAGCACTGAGCACCCAGCACCCCGAGCACGGAGCACCCAGGACCCCGAGCACTGAGTACTGAGCACCCAGCACCCTCAGTACTGAGCACCGAGCTCCCCGAGCACTGAGCACCCTGAGTACTGAGCACCCAGCACCCCGATCACTGAGCACCCAGCACCCTGAGCACTGATCACCCAGCACCCTGAGCACTGAGCACCCAGCACCCTGAGTACTGAGCACCCAACAAACAGAGTACTGAGCACCCAGCACCCTGAGCACTGAGCACCCAGCACCCTGAGTACTGAGCACCCAGCACCCTGAGTACTGAGCACCCAGCACCCTGAGCACTGAGCACTGAGCACCCAACACCCTGAGCACTGAGCACTGAGCACCCAGCACCCCGAGCACTGAGCACCCAGCACCCCGAGCACTGAGCAGCCAGCACCCTGAGCACTGAGCACCCAGCACCCTGAGCACTGAGCACCCAGCCCCCTGAGTACTGAGCACCCAGCACCATGAGTACTGAGCACCCAGCACCCTGAGTACTGAGCACTCAGCACCCTGAATACTGAACACCGAGCACCCCGAGCACTGAGCCCCCAGCACCCTGAGCACTGAGCACCCTGAGGACTGCGCACCCAGCACCCTGAGCACTGAGCACCCAGCACCCTGAGTACTGAGCACCGATCACCCTGAGCACTGAGCACCCAGGACCCCGAGCACTGAGCACCCAGCACCCTGAGCACTGAGCACCCAGCACCCCGAGTACTGAGCACCCAGCACCCCGAGTACTGAGCACCGAGCACCCCGAGCACTGAACACCCAGCACCCTGAGTACTGAGCACCCAGCACCCTGAGTCCTGATCACTGAGCACCCCTAGTACTGAGCACCCAGCACCCCGAGCACTGAGCACCCTGCAATCTGATTACTGAGAACAGATCACCCTGAGTACTGAGCACCCAGCACCCTGAGTACTGAGCCCCCAGCACCCTGAGTACTGAGCACCCAGCACCCCGAGCACTGAGCACCCAGCACCCCGATAATGAGCACCCAGCACCCTGAGTACTGAGAACCGAGCACCCTGAGTACTGAGCACCCAGCACCCTGAGTACTGAGCCCCCAGCACCCTGAGTACTGAGCACCCAGCACCCCGAGCACTGAGCAAACAGCACCCCGAGAATGAGCACCCAGCACCCTGAGTACTGAGCACCCAGCACCCTGAGTACTGAGCACTAAGCACCCCGAGCACTGAGCGCCCAGCACCCCGAGCACGGAGCACCCAGGACCCCGAGCACTGAGTACTGAGCACCCAGCACCCTGAGTACTGAGCACCGAGCTCCCCGAGCACTGAGCACCCTGAGTACTGAGCACCCAGCACCCCGATCACTGAGCACCGAGCTCCCCGAGCACTGAGCACCCTGAGTACTGAGCACCCAGGACCCTGAGCACTGAGCACCGAGCACCCCGAGCACTGAGCACCCAGCACCCTGAGCACTCAGCACCTAGCACCCCTAGCACTGAGCACCCAGCACCCTGAGCACTGAGCACCCAGCACCCTGAGCATGGAGTACCCCGAGGACTGAGCACCCAGCACCCTTAGAACTGAGCACCCAGCACCTTGAGTACTGAGCACCGAGCACCTCGAGCACTAAGCACCCAGCACCCTGAGTACTGAGCACACAGCACCCTGAGTACTGAGCACCCAGCACCCCGAGCACGTAGCACCCAGCACCCTGAGTACTGAGCACCCAACACCCAGAGTACTGAGCACCCAGCACCCGGGTACTGAGCACCCAGCACCCCGAGCACTGAGCACCCAGCGCCCCGAGCACTGAGCACCCAGCACCCCGAGCACTGAGCACTGAGCACCCTGAGCACTGAGTACTGAGCACTGAGCACCCTGAGTACTGAGCACCCAGCACCCCGAGTACTGAGCACCCAGCACCCCGAACACTGAGCACCCAGCGCCCCGAGCACTGAGCACCCAGCACCCCGAGCACTGAGCACTGAGCACCCTGAGCACTGAGCAAACAGCACCCCGAGTACTGAGCACTGAGCACCCTGAGTACTGAGCACCAAGCACTCCGAGTACTGAGCACTGAGCACCCTGAGTACTGAGCACCCAGCACCCTGAGCACTGAGCTCCCAGCACCCTGAGTAATGAGCACTGAGATCCCTGAGTACTGAGCACCGAGCACCCTGAGTACTGAGCACCCAGCACCCTGATCACTGAGCACGGAGCACCCCGAGGACTGAGCACCGAGCACCCCGAGCACTGAGCACCCAGCACCCTGAGCACTGAGCACCCTGAGGACTGAGTACCCAGCACCCTGAGCACTGAGCACCCAGCACCCTGAGTACTGAGCACCGATCACCCTGAGCACTGAGCACCCAGGACCCCGAGCACTGAGCACCCAGCACCCTGAGTACAGAGCACCCAGCTCCCCGAGTACTGAGCACCCAGCACAGCGAGCACTGAGCAGCCAGCACCCTGAGTACTGAGCACCCTGAGTACGGAGCACCGATCACCCTGAGCACTGAGCACCCAGCACCCTGAGTACTGAGCACCAAGCACCCTGAGCACTGAGCAAACAGCACCCTGAGTACTGAGTACCCAGCACCCTGAGTACTGAGCACCGATCACCCTGAGCACTGAGCACCCAGGACCCCGAGCACTGAGCACCCAGCACCCTGAGTACAGAGCACCCAGCTCCCCGAGTACTGAGCACCCAGCACAGCGAGCACTGAGCAGCCAGCACCCTGAGTACTGAGCACCCTGAGTACGGAGCACAGATCACCCTGAGCACTGAGCACCCAGCACCCTGAGCACTGAGCACCAAGCACCCTGAGCACTGAGCAAACAGCACCCTGAGTACTGAGTACCCAGCACCCTGAGTACTGAGTACCCAGCACCCTGAGCACTGAGCACCCAGCACCCTGAGTACTGAGCACCGAGCACCCTGAGTACTGAGCACCCAGCAACCTTAGTACTGAGCACCCAGCACCCTGAGCACTGAGCACCCAGCACCCTGAGTACTGAGCACCCAGCACCACCCTCAGCACTGAGCACCCAGCACCCCGAGCACTGAGCACCCAGCACCCTGAGCACTGAGCACCCAGCACCCCGAGTACTGAGCACCCAGCACCCCGAGTACTGAGCACCGAGCACCCCGAGCACTAAGCACCCAGCACCCTGAGTACTGAGCACCCAGCACCCTGAGTACTGAGCACTGAGTACCCCGAGTACTGAGCACCTATCACCCCAAGCACTGAGCACCCAGCAACCTGAGTACTGAGAACAGATCACCCTGAGTACTGAGCACCCAGCACCCTGAGTACTGAGCCCCCAGCACCCTGAGTACTGAGCACCCAGCACCCCGAGCACTGAGCACTGAGCACCCAACAAACTGAGCACTGAGCACTGAGCAGCCAGCACCCCGAGCACTGAGCACTCAGCACCCCGAGCACTGAGCACCCAGCACCCTGAGCACTGAACACCCAGCACCCTGAGCACTGAGCACCCAGCACCCTGAGTACTGAGCACCCAGCACCATGAGAACTGAGCACCCAGCACCCTGAGTACTGAGCACTCAGCACCCTGAGTACTGAGCACCGAGCACCCCGAGCACTGAGCACCCAGCACCCTGAGCACTGAGCACCCTGAGGACTGAGTACCCAGCACCCTGAGCACTGAGCACCCAGCACCCTGAGTACTGAGCACCGATCACCCTGAGCACTGAGCACCCAGGACCCCGAGCACTGAGCACCCAGCACCCTGAGTACAGAGCACCCAGCTCCCCGAGTACTGAGCACCCAGCACAGCGAGCACTGAGCAGCCAGCACCCTGAGTACTGAGCACCCTGAGTACGGAGCACCGATCACCCTGAGCACTGAGCACCCAGCACCCTGAGTACTGAGCACCCAGCACCCTGAGCACTGAGCACCAAGCACCCTGAGCACTGAGCAAACAGCACCCTGAGTACTGAGTACCCAGCACCCTGAGTACTGAGCACCGAGCACCCTGAGTACTGAGCACCCAGCACCCTTAGTACTGAGCACCCAGCACCCTAAGCACTGAGCACCCAGCACCCTGAGTACTGAGCACCCAGCACCACCCTCAGCACTGAGCACCCAGCACCCCGAGCACTGAGCACCCAGCACCCTGAGCACTGAGCACCCAGCACCCGGAGTACTGAGCACCCAGCACCCCGAGTACTGAGCACCGAGCACCCCGAGCACTGAGCACCCAGCACCCTGAGTACTGAGCACCCAGCACCCTGAGTACTGAGCACTGAGCACCCCGAGTACTGAGCACCCATCACCCCGAGCACTGAGCACCCAGCAACCTGAGTACTGAGAACAGATCACCCTGAGTACTGAGCACCCAGCACCCTGAGTACTGAGCACCCAGCACCACCCTCAGCACTGAGCACCCAGCACCCCGAGCACTGAGCACCCAGCACCCTGAGCACTGAGCAAACAGCACCCCGAGAATGAGCACCCAGCACCCTGAGTACTGAGCACCCAGCACCCTGAGTACTGAGCACTAAGCACCCCGAGCACTGAGCGCCCAGCACCCCGAGCACGGAGCACCCAGGACCCCGAGCACTGAGTACTGAGCACCCAGCACCCCGATCACTGAGCACCGAGCTCCCCGAGCACTGAGCACCCTGAGTACTGAGCACCCAGGACCCTGAGCACTGAGCACCGAGCACCCCGAGCACTGAGCACCCAGCACCCTGAGCACTCAGCACCTAGCACCCCGAGCACTGAGCACCCAGCACCCTGAGCACTGAGCACCCAGCACCCTGAGCATGGAGTACCCCGAGGACTGAGCACCCAGCACCCTTAGAACTGAGCACCCAGCACCTTGAGTACTGAGCACCGAGCACCTCGAGCACTAAGCACCCAGCACCCTGAGTACTGAGCACACAGCACCCTGAGTACTGAGCACCCAGCACCCCGAGCACGTAGCACCCAGCACCCTGAGTACTGAGCACCCAACACCCAGAGTACTGATCACCCAGCACCCGGGTACTGAGCACCCAGCACCCCGAGCACTGAGCACCCAGCGCCCCGAGCACTGAGCACCCAGCACCCCGAGCACTGAGCACTGAGCACCCTGAGCACTGAGTACTGAGCACTGAGCACCCTGAGTACTGAGCACCCAGCACCCCGAGTACTGAGCACCCAGCACCCCGAGCACTGAGCACCCAGCGCCCCGAGCACTGAGCACCCAGCACCCCGAGCACTGAGCACTGAGCACCCTGAGCACTGAGCAAACAGCTCCCCGAGTACTGAGCACTGAGCACGCTGAGTACTGAGCACCAAGCACTCCGAGTACTGAGCACTGAGCACCCTGAGTACTGAGCACCCAGCACCCTGAGCACTGAGCTCCCAGCACCCTGAGTAATGAGCACTGAGATCCCTGAGTACTGAGCACCGAGCACCCTGAGTACTGAGCACCCAGCACCCTGATCACTGAGCACGGAGCACCCCGAGGACTGAGCACCGAGCACCCCGAGCACTGAGCACCCAGCACCCTGAGCACTGAGCACCCTGAGGACTGAGTACCCAGCACCCTGAGCACTGAGCACCCAGCACCCTGAGTACTGAGCACCGATCACCCTGAGCACTGAGCACCCAGGACCCCGAGCACTGAGCACCCAGCACCCTGAGTACAGAGCACCCAGCTCCCCGAGTACTGAGCACCCAGCACAGCGAGCACTGAGCAGCCAGCACCCTGAGTACTGAGCACCCTGAGTACGGAGCACCGATCACCCTGAGCACTGAGCACCCAGCACCCTGAGTACTGAGCACCCAGCACCCTGAGCACTGAGCACCAAGCACCCTGAGCACTGAGCAAACAGCACCCTGAGTACTGAGTACCCAGCACCCTGAGTACTGAGTACCCAGCACCCTGAGCACTGAGCACCCAGCACCCCGAGCACTGAGCACCCAGCACCACGAGAATGAGCACCTAGCACCCTGAATACTGAGATCCGAGCACCCTGAGTACTGAGCACCCAGCACCCTGAGTACTGAGCCCCCAGCACCCTGAGTACTGAGCACCCAGCACCCCGAGCACTGAGCACCCAGCACCCGGAGAATGAGCACCCAGCACCCTGAGTACTGAGCACCCAGCACCCTGAGTACTGAGCACTAAGCACCCAGAGCACTGAGCACCCAGCACCCCGAGCACGGAGCACCCAGGACCCCGAGCACTGAGTACTGAGCACCCAGCACCCTCAGTACTGAGCACCGAGCTCCCCGAGCACTGAGCACCCTGAGTACTGAGCACCCACCACCCCGATCACTGAGCACCCAGCACCCTGAGCACTGATCACCCAGCACCCTGAGCACTGAGCACCCAGCACCCTGAGTACTGAGCACCCAACAACCAGAGTACTGAGCACCCAGCACCCTGAGCACTGAGCACCCAGCACCCTGAGTACTGAGCACCCAGCACCCTGAGTACTGAGCACCCAGCACCCTGAGCACTGAGCACTGAGCACCCAACACCCTGAGCACTGAGCACTGAGCACCCAGCACCCCGAGCACTGAGCACCCAGCACCCCAAGCACTGAGCAGCCAGCACCCTGAGCACTGAGCACCCAGCACCCTGAGCACTGAGCACCCAGCCCCCTGAGTACTGAGCACCCAGCACCATGAGTACTGAGCACCCAGCACCCTGAGTACTGAGCACTCAGCACCCTGAATACTGAACACCGAGCACCCCGAGCACTGAGCACCCAGCACCCTGAGCACTGAGCACCCTGAGGACTGCGCACCCAGCACCCTGAGCACTGAGCACCCAGCACCCTGAGTACTGAGCACCGATCACCCTGAGCACTGAGCACCCAGGAACCCGAGCACTGAGCACCCAGCACCCTGAGAACTGAGCACCCAGCACCCCGAGTACTGAGCACCCAGCACCCCGAGTACTGAGCACAGAGCACCCCGAGCACTGAACACCCAGCACCCTGAGTACTGAGCACCCAGCACCCTGAGTACTGATCACTGAGCACCCCTAGTACTGAGCACCCAGAACCCCGAGCACTGAGCACCCTGCAATCTGATTACTGAGAACAGATCACCCTGAGTACTGAGCACCCAGCACCCTGAGTACTGAGCCCCCAGCACCCTGAGTACTGAGCACCCAGCACCCCGAGCACTGAGCACCCAGCACCCCGATAATGAGCACCCAGCACCCTGAGTACTGAGAACCGAGCACCCTGAGTACTGAGCACCCAGCACCCTGAGTACTGAGCCCCCAGCACCCTGAGTACTGAGCACCCAGCACCCCGAGCACTGAGCAAACAGCACCCCGAGAATGAGCACCCAGCACCCTGAGTACTGAGCACCCAGCACCCTGAGTACTGAGCACTAAGCACCCCGAGCACTGAGCGCCCAGCACCCCGAGCACGGAGCACCCAGGACCCCGAGCACTGAGTACTGAGCACCCAGCACCCTGAGTACTGAGCACCGAGCTCCCCGAGCACTGAGCACCCTGAGTACTGAGCACCCAGCACCCCGATCACTGAGCACCGAGCTCCCCGAGCACTGAGCACCCTGAGTACTGAGCACCCAGGACCCTGAGCACTGAGCACCGAGCACCCCGAGCACTGAGCACCCAGCACCCTGAGCACTCAGCACCTAGCACCCCGAGCACTGAGCACCCAGCACCCTGAGCACTGAGCACCCAGCACCCTGAGCATGGAGTACCCCGAGGACTGAGCACCCAGCACCCTTAGAACTGAGCACCCAGCACCTTGAGTACTGAGCACCGAGCACCTCGAGCACTAAGCACCCAGCACCCTGAGTACTGAGCACACAGCACCCTGAGTACTGAGCACCCAGCACCCCGAGCACGTAGCACCCAGCACCCTGAGTACTGAGCACCCAACACCCAGAGTACTGAGCACCCAGCACCCGGGTACTGAGCACCCAGCACCCCGAGCACTGAGCACCCAGCGCCCCGAGCACTGAGCACCCAGCACCCCGAGCACTGAGCACTGAGCACCCTGAGCACTGAGTACTGAGCACTGAGCACCCTGAGTACTGAGCACCCAGCACCCCGAGTACTGAGCACCCAGCACCCCGAACACTGAGCACCCAGCGCCCCGAGCACTGAGCACCCAGCACCCCGAGCACTGAGCACTGAGCACCCTGAGCACTGAGCAAACAGCACCCCGAGTACTGAGCACTGAGCACCCTGAGTACTGAGCACCAAGCACTCCGAGTACTGAGCACTGAGCACCCTGAGTACTGAGCACCCAGCACCCTGAGCTCTGAGCTCCCAGCACCCTGAGTAATGAGCACTGAGATCCCTGAGTACTGAGCACCGAGCACCCTGAGTACTGAGCACCCAGCACCCTGATCACTGAGCACGGAGCACCCCGAGGACTGAGCACCGAGCACCCCGAGCACTGAGCACCCAGCACCCTGAGCACTGAGCACCCTGAGGACTGAGTACCCAGCACCCTGAGCACTGAGCACCCAGCACCCTGAGTACTGAGCACCGATTACCCTGAGCACTGAGCACCCAGGACCCCGAGCACTGAGCACCCAGCACCCTGAGTACAGAGCACCCAGCTCCCCGAGTACTGAGCACCCAGCACAGCGAGCACTGAGCAGCCAGCACCCTGAGTACTGAGCACCCTGAGTACGGAGCACCGATCACCCTGAGCACTGAGCACCCAGCACCCTGAGTACTGAGCACCCAGCACCCTGAGCACTGAGCACCAAGCACCCTGAGCACTGAGCAAACAGCACCCTGAGTACTGAGTACCCAGCACCCTGAGTACTGAGTACCCAGCACCCTGAGCACTGAGCACCCAGCACCCTGAGTACTGAGCACCGAGCACCCTGAGTACTGAGCACCCAGCACCCTTAGTACTGAGCACCCAGCACCCTGAGCACTGAGCACCCAGCACCCTGAGTACTGAGCACCCAGCACCACCCTCAGCACTGAGCACCCAGCACCCCGAGCACTGAGCACCCAGCACCCTGAGCACTGAGCACCCAGCACCCCGAGTACTGAGCACCCAGCACCCCGAGTACTGAGCACCGAGCACCCCGAGCACTAAGCACCCAGCACCCTGAGTACTGAGCACCCAGCACCCTGAGTACTGAGCACTGAGTACCCCGAGTACTGAGCACCCATCACCCCAAGCACTGAGCACCCAGCAACCTGAGTACTGAGAACAGATCACCCTGAGTACTGAGCACCCAGCACCCTGAGTACTGAGCCCCCAGCACCCTGAGTACTGAGCACCCAGCACCCCGAGCACTGAGCACTGAGCACCCAACAAACTGAGCACTGAGCACTGAGCACCCAGCACCCCGAGCACTGAGCACTCAGCACCCCGAGCACTGAGCACCCAGCACCCTGAGCACTGAACACCCAGCACCCTGAGCACTGAGCACCCAGCACCCTGAGTACTGAGCACCCAGCACCATGAGAACTGAGCACCCAGCACCCTGAGTACTGAGCACTCAGCACCCTGAGTACTGAGCACCGAGCACCCCGAGCACTGAGCACCCAGCACCCTGAGCACTGAGCACCCTGAGGACTGAGTACCCAGCACCCTGAGCACTGAGCACCCAGCACCCTGAGTACTGAGCACCGATCACCCTGAGCACTGAGCACCCAGGACCCCGAGCACTGAGCACCCAGCACCCTGAGTACAGAGCACCCAGCTCCCCGAGTACTGAGCACCCAGCACAGCGAGCACTGAGCAGCCAGCACCCTGAGTACTGAGCACACTGAGTACGGAGCACCGATCACCCTGAGCACTGAGCACCCAGCACCCTGAGTACTGAGCACCCAGCACCCTGAGCACTGAGCACCAAGCACCCTGAGCACTGAGCAAACAGCACCCTGAGTACTGAGCACCCAGCACCCTGAGTACTGAGCACCGAGCACCCTGAGTACTGAGCACCCAGCACCCTTAGTACTGAGCACCCAGCACCCTAAGCACTGAACACCCAGCACCCTGAGTACTGAGCACCCAGCACCACCCTCAGCACTGAGCACCCAGCACCCCGAGCACTGAGCACCCAGCACCCTGAGCACTGAGCACCCAGCACCCGGAGTACTGAGCACCCAGCACCCCGAGTACTGAGCACCGAGCACCCCGAGCACTGAGCACCCAGCACCCTGAGTACTGAGCACCCAGCACCCTGAGTACTGAGCACTGAGCACCCAGAGTACTGAGCACCCATCACCCCGAGCACTGAGCACCCAGCAACCTGAGTACTGAGAACAGATCACCCTGAGTACTGAGCACCCAGCACCCTGAGTACTGAGCACCCAGCACCACCCTCAGCACTGAGCACCCAGCACCCCGAGCACTGAGCACCCAGCACCCTGAGCACTGAGCAAACAGCACCCCGAGAATGAGCACCCAGCACCCTGAGTACTGAGCACCCAGCACCCTGAGTACTGAGCACTAAGCACCCCGAGCACTGAGCGCCCAGCACCCCGAGCACGGAGCACCCAGGACCCCGAGCACTGAGTACTGAGCACCCAGCACCCTGAGTACTGAGCACCGAGCTCCCCGAGCACTGAGCACCCTGAGTACTGAGCACCCAGCACCCCGATCACTGAGCACCGAGCTCCCCGAGCACTGAGCACCCTGAGTACTGAGCACCCAGGACCCTGAGCACTGAGCACCGAGCACCCCGAGCACTGAGCACCCAGCACCCTGAGCACTCAGCACCTAGCACCCCGAGCACTGAGCACCCAGCACCCTGAACACTGAGCACCCAGCACCCTGAGCATGGAGTACCCCGAGGACTGAGCACCCAGCACCCTTAGAACTGAGCACCCAGCACCTTGAGTACTGAGCACCGAGCACCTCGAGCACTAAGCACCCAGCACCCTGAGTACTGAGCACACAGCACCCTGAGTACTGAGCACCCAGCACCCCGAGCACGTAGCACCCAGCACCCTGAGTACTGAGCACCCAACACCCAGAGTACTGATCACCCAGCACCCGGGTACTGAGCACCCAGCACCCCGAGCACTGAGCACCCAGCGCCCCGAGCACTGAGCACCCAGCACCCCGAGCACTGAGCACTGAGCACCCTGAGCACTGAGTACTGAGCACTGAGCACCCTGAGTACTGAGCACCCAGCACCCCGAGTACTGAGCACCCAGCACCCCGAGCACTGAGCAGCCAGCACCCTGAGCACTGAGCACCCAGCACCCTGAGCACTGAGCACCCAGCCCCCTGAGTACTGAGCACCCAGCACCATGAGTACTGAGCACCCAGCACCCTGAGTACTGAGCACTCAGCACCCTGAATACTGAACACCGAGCACCCCGAGCACTGAGCCCCCAGCACCCTGAGCACTGAGCACCCTGAGGACTGCGCACCCAGCACCCTGAGCACTGAGCACCCAGCACCCTGAGTACTGAGCACCGATCACCCTGAGCACTGAGCACCCAGGACCCCGAGCACTGAGCACCCAGCACCCTGAGCACTGAGCACCCAGCACCCCGAGTACTGAGCACCCAGCACCCCGAGTACTGAGCACCGAGCACCCCGAGCACTGAACACCCAGCACCCTGAGTACTGAGCACCCAGCACCCTGAGTCCTGATCACTGAGCACCCCTAGTACTGAGCACCCAGCACCCCGAGCACTGAGCACCCTGCAATCTGATTACTGAGAACAGATCACCCTGAGTACTGAGCACCCAGCACCCTGAGTACTGAGCCCCCAGCACCCTGAGTACTGAGCACCCAGCACCCCGAGCACTGAGCACCCAGCACCCCGATAATGAGCACCCAGCACCCTGAGTACTGAGAACCGAGCACCCTGAGTACTGAGCACCCAGCACCCTGAGTACTGAGCCCCCAGCACCCTGAGTACTGAGCACCCAGCACCCCGAGCACTGAGCAAACAGCACCCCGAGAATGAGCACCCAGCACCCTGAGTACTGAGCACCCAGCACCCTGAGTACTGAGCACTAAGCACCCCGAGCACTGAGCGCCCAGCACCCCGAGCACGGAGCACCCAGGACCCCGAGCACTGAGTACTGAGCACCCAGCACCCTGAGTACTGAGCACCGAGCTCCCCGAGCACTGAGCACCCTGAGTACTGAGCACCCAGCACCCCGATCACTGAGCACCGAGCTCCCCGAGCACTGAGCACCCTGAGTACTGAGCACCCAGGACCCTGAGCACTGAGCACCGAGCACCCCGAGCACTGAGCACCCAGCACCCTGAGCACTCAGCACCTAGCACCCCGAGCACTGAGCACCCAGCACCCTGAACACTGAGCACCCAGCACCCTGAGCATGGAGTACCCCGAGGACTGAGCACCCAGCACCCTTAGAACTGAGCACCCAGCACCTTGAGTACTGAGCACCGAGCACCTCGAGCACTAAGCACCCAGCACCCTGAGTACTGAGCACACAGCACCCTGAGTACTGAGCACCCAGCACCCCGAGCACGTAGCACCCAGCACCCTGAGTACTGAGCACCCAACACCCAGAGTACTGATCACCCAGCACCCGGGTACTGAGCACCCAGCACCCCGAGCACTGAGCACCCAGCGCCCCGAGCACTGAGCACCCAGCACCCCGAGCACTGAGCACTGAGCACCCTGAGCACTGAGTACTGAGCACTGAGCACCCTGAGTACTGAGCACCCAGCACCCCGAGTACTGAGCACCCAGCACCCCGAGCACTGAGCAGCCAGCACCCTGAGCACTGAGCACCCAGCACCCTGAGCACTGAGCACCCAGCCCCCTGAGTACTGAGCACCCAGCACCATGAGTACTGAGCACCCAGCACCCTGAGTACTGAGCACTCAGCACCCTGAATACTGAACACCGAGCACCCCGAGCACTGAGCCCCCAGCACCCTGAGCACTGAGCACCCTGAGGACTGCGCACCCAGCACCCTGAGCACTGAGCACCCAGCACCCTGAGTACTGAGCACCGATCACCCTGAGCACTGAGCACCCAGGACCCCGAGCACTGAGCACCCAGCACCCTGAGCACTGAGCACCCAGCACCCCGAGTACTGAGCACCCAGCACCCCGAGTACTGAGCACCGAGCACCCCGAGCACTGAACACCCAGCACCCTGAGTACTGAGCACCCAGCACCCTGAGTCCTGATCACTGAGCACCCCTAGTACTGAGCACCCAGCACCCCGAGCACTGAGCACCCTGCAATCTGATTACTGAGAACAGATCACCCTGAGTACTGAGCACCCAGCACCCTGAGTACTGAGCCCCCAGCACCCTGAGTACTGAGCACCCAGCACCCCGAGCACTGAGCACCCAGCACCCCGATAATGAGCACCCAGCACCCTGAGTACTGAGAACCGAGCACCCTGAGTACTGAGCACCCAGCACCCTGAGTACTGAGCCCCCAGCACCCTGAGTACTGAGCACCCAGCACCCCGAGCACTGAGCAAACAGCACCCCGAGAATGAGCACCCAGCACCCTGAGTACTGAGCACCCAGCACCCTGAGTACTGAGCACTAAGCACCCCGAGCACTGAGCGCCCAGCACCCCGAGCACGGAGCACCCAGGACCCCGAGCACTGAGTACTGAGCACCCAGCACCCTGAGTACTGAGCACCGAGCTCCCCGAGCACTGAGCACCCTGAGTACTGAGCACCCAGCACCCCGATCACTGAGCACCGAGCTCCCCGAGCACTGAGCACCCTGAGTACTGAGCACCCAGGACCCTGAGCACTGAGCACCGAGCACCCCGAGCACTGAGCACCCAGCACCCTGAGCACTCAGCACCTAGCACCCCGAGCACTGAGCACCCAGCACCCTGAGCACTGAGCACCCAGCACCCTGAGCATGGAGTACCCCGAGGACTGAGCACCCAGCACCCTTAGAACTGAGCACCCAGCACCTTGAGTACTGAGCACCGAGCACCTCGAGCACTAAGCACCCAGCACCCTGAGTACTGAGCACACAGCACCCTGAGTACTGAGCACCCAGCACCCCGAGCACGTAGCACCCAGCACCCTGAGTACTGAGCACCCAACACCCAGAGTACTGAGCACCCAGCACCCGGGTACTGAGCACCCAGCACCCCGAGCACTGAGCACCCAGCGCCCCGAGCACTGAGCACCCAGCACCCCGAGCACTGAGCACTGAGCACCCTGAGCACTGAGTACTGAGCACTGAGCACCCTGAGTACTGAGCACCCAGCACCCCGAGTACTGAGCACCCAGCACCCCGAACACTGAGCACCCAGCGCCCCGAGCACTGAGCACCCAGCACCCCGAGCACTGAGCACTGAGCACCCTGAGCACTGAGCAAACAGCACCCCGAGTACTGAGCACTGAGCACCCTGAGTACTGAGCACCAAGCACTCCGAGTACTGAGCACTGAGCACCCTGAGTACTGAGCACCCAGCACCCTGAGCACTGAGCTCCCAGCACCCTGAGTAATGAGCACTGAGATCCCTGAGTACTGAGCACCGAGCACCCTGAGTACTGAGCACCCAGCACCCTGATCACTGAGCACGGAGCACCCCGAGGACTGAGCACCGAGCACCCCGAGCACTGAGCACCCAGCACCCTGAGCACTGAGCACCCTGAGGACTGAGTACCCAGCACCCTGAGCACTGAGCACCCAGCACCCTGAGTACTGAGCACCGATCACCCTGAGCACTGAGCACCCAGGACCCCGAGCACTGAGCACCCAGCACCCTGAGTACAGAGCACCCAGCTCCCCGAGTACTGAGCACCCAGCACAGCGAGCACTGAGCAGCCAGCACCCTGAGTACTGAGCACCCTGAGTACGGAGCACCGATCACCCTGAGCACTGAGCACCCAGCACCCTGAGTACTGAGCACCAAGCACCCTGAGCACTGAGTAAACAGCACCCTGAGTACTGAGTACCCAGCACCCTGAGTACTGAGCACCGATCACCCTGAGCACTGAGCACCCAGGACCCCGAGCACTGAGCACCCAGCACCCTGAGTACAGAGCACCCAGCTCCCCGAGTACTGAGCACCCAGCACAGCGAGCACTGAGCAGCCAGCACCCTGAGTACTGAGCACCCTGAGTACGGAGCACAGATCACCCTGAGCACTGAGCACCCAGCACCCTGAGCACTGAGCACCAAGCACCCTGAGCACTGAGCAAACAGCACCCTGAGTACTGAGTACCCAGCACCCTGAGTACTGAGTACCCAGCACCCTGAGCACTGAGCACCCAGCACCCTGAGTACTGAGCACCGAGCACCCTGAGTACTGAGCACCCAGCAACCTTAGTACTGAGCACCCAGCACCCTGAGCACTGAGCACCCAGCACCCTGAGTACTGAGCACCCAGCACCACCCTCAGCACTGAGCACCCAGCACCCCGAGCACTGAGCACCCAGCACCCTGAGCACTGAGCACCCAGCACCCCGAGTACTGAGCACCCAGCACCCCGAGTACTGAGCACCGAGCACCCCGAGCACTAAGCACCCAGCACCCTGAGTACTGAGCACCCAGCACCCTGAGTACTGAGCACTGAGTACCCCGAGTACTGAGCACCCATCACCCCAAGCACTGAGCACCCAGCAACCTGAGTACTGAGAACAGATCACCCTGAGTACTGAGCACCCAGCACCCTGAGTACTGAGCCCCCAGCACCCTGAGTACTGAGCACCCAGCACCCCGAGCACTGAGCACTGAGCACCCAACAAACTGAGCACTGAGCACTGAGCACCCAGCACCCCGAGCACTGAGCACTCAGCACCCCGAGCACTGAGCACCCAGCACCCTGAGCACTGAACACCCAGCACCCTGAGCACTGAGCACCCAGCACCCTGAGTACTGAGCACCCAGCACCATGAGAACTGAGCACCCAGCACCCTGAGTACTGAGCACTCAGCACCCTGAGTACTGAGCACCGAGCACCCCGAGCACTGAGCACCCAGCACCCTGAGCACTGAGCACCCTGAGGACTGAGTACCCAGAACCCTGAGCACTGAGCACCCAGCACCCTGAGTACTGAGCACCGATCACCCTGAGCACTGAGCACCCAGGACCCCGAGCACTGAGCACCCAGCACCCTGAGTACAGAGCACCCAGCTCCCCGAGTACTGAGCACCCAGCACAGCGAGCACTGAGCAGCCAGCACCCTGAGTACTGAGCACCCTGAGTACGGAGCACCGATCACCCTGAGCACTGAGCACCCAGCACCCTGAGTACTGAGCACCCAGCACCCTGAGCACTGAGCACCAAGCACCCTGAGCACTGAGCAAACAGCACCCTGAGTACTGAGTACCCAGCACCCTGAGTACTGAGCACCGAGCACCCTGAGTACTGAGCACCCAGCACCCTTAGTACTGAGCACCCAGCACCCTAAGCACTGAGCACCCAGCACCCTGAGTACTGAGCACCCAGCACCACCCTCAGCACTGAGCACCCAGCACCCCGAGCACTGAGCACCCAGCACCCTGAGCACTGAGCACCCAGCACCCGGAGTACTGAGCACCCAGCACCCCGAGTACTGAGCACCGAGCACCCCGAGCACTGAGCACCCAGCACCCTGAGTACTGAGCACCCAGCACCCTGAGTACTGAGCACTGAGCACCCCGAGTACTGAGCACCCATCACCCCGAGCACTGAGCACCCAGCAACCTGAGTACTGAGAACAGATCACCCTGAGTACTGAGCACCCAGCACCCTGAGTACTGAGCACCCAGCACCACCCTCAGCACTGAGCACCCAGCACCCCGAGCACTGAGCACCCAGCACCCTGAGCACTGAGCAAACAGCACCCCGAGAATGAGCACCCAGCACCCTGAGTACTGAGCACCCAGCACCCTGAGTACTGAGCACTAAGCACCCCGAGCACTGAGCGCCCAGCACCCCGAGCACGGAGCACCCAGGACCCCGAGCACTGAGTACTGAGCACCCAGCACCCCGATCACTGAGCACCGAGCTCCCCGAGCACTGAGCACCCTGAGTACTGAGCACCCAGGACCCTGAGCACTGAGCACCGAGCACCCCGAGCACTGAGCACCCAGCACCCTGAGCACTCAGCACCTAGCACCCCGAGCACTGAGCACCCAGCACCCTGAGCACTGAGCACCCAGCACCCTGAGCATGGAGTACCCCGAGGACTGAGCACCCAGCACCCTTAGAACTGAGCACCCAGCACCTTGAGTACTGAGCACCGAGCACCTCGAGCACTAAGCACCCAGCACCCTGAGTACTGAGCACACAGCACCCTGAGTACTGAGCACCCAGCACCCCGAGCACGTAGCACCCAGCACCCTGAGTACTGAGCACCCAACACCCAGAGTACTGATCACCCAGCACCCGGGTACTGAGCACCCAGCACCCCGAGCACTGAGCACCCAGCGCCCCGAGCACTGAGCACCCAGCACCCCGAGCACTGAGCACTGAGCACCCTGAGCACTGAGTACTGAGCACTGAGCACCCTGAGTACTGAGCACCCAGCACCCCGAGTACTGAGCACCCAGCACCCCGAGCACTGAGCACCCAGCGCCCCGAGCACTGAGCACCCAGCACCCCGAGCACTGAGCACTGAGCACCCTGAGCACTGAGCAAACAGCTCCCCGAGTACTGAGCACTGAGCACGCTGAGTACTGAGCACCAAGCACTCCGAGTACTGAGCACTGAGCACCCTGAGTACTGAGCACCCAGCACCCTGAGCACTGAGCTCCCAGCACCCTGAGTAATGAGCACTGAGATCCCTGAGTACTGAGCACCGAGCACCCTGAGTACTGAGCACCCAGCACCCTGATCACTGAGCACGGAGCACCCCGAGGACTGAGCACCGAGCACCCCGAGCACTGAGCACCCAGCACCCTGAGCACTGAGCACCCTGAGGACTGAGTACCCAGCACCCTGAGCACTGAGCACCCAGCACCCTGAGTACTGAGCACCGATCACCCTGAGCACTGAGCACCCAGGACCCCGAGCACTGAGCACCCAGCACCCTGAGTACAGAGCACCCAGCTCCCCGAGTACTGAGCACCCAGCACAGCGAGCACTGAGCAGCCAGCACCCTGAGTACTGAGCACCCTGAGTACGGAGCACCGATCACCCTGAGCACTGAGCACCCAGCACCCTGAGTACTGAGCACCCAGCACCCTGAGCACTGAGCACCAAGCACCCTGAGCACTGAGCAAACAGCACCCTGAGTACTGAGTACCCAGCACCCTGAGTACTGAGTACCCAGCACCCTGAGCACTGAGCACCCAGCACCCCGAGCACTGAGCACCCAGCACCACGAGAATGAGCACCTAGCACCCTGAATACTGAGATCCGAGCACCCTGAGTACTGAGCACCCAGCACCCTGAGTACTGAGCCCCCAGCACCCTGAGTACTGAGCATCCAGCACCCCGAGCACTGAGCACCCAGCACCCGGAGAATGAGCACCCAGCACCCTGAGTACTGAGCACCCAGCACCCTGAGTACTGAGCACTAAGCACCCAGAGCACTGAGCACCCAGCACCCCGAGCACGGAGCACCCAGGACCCCGAGCACTGAGTACTGAGCACCCAGCACCCTCAGTACTGAGCACCGAGCTCCCCGAGCACTGAGCACCCTGAGTACTGAGCACCCACCACCCCGATCACTGAGCACCCTGCACCCTGAGCACTGATCACCCAGCACCCTGAGCACTGAGCACCCAGCACCCTGAGTACTGAGCACCCAACAACCAGAGTACTGAGCACCCAGCACCCTGAGCACTGAGCACCCAGCACCCTGAGTACTGAGCACCCAGCACCCTGAGTACTGAGCACCCAGCACCCTGAGCACTGAGCACTGAGCACCCAACACCCTGAGCACTGAGCACTGAGCACCCAGCACCCCGAGCACTGAGCACCCAGCACCCCAAGCACTGAGCAGCCAGCACCCTGAGCACTGAGCACCCAGCACCCTGAGCACTGAGCACCCAGCCCCCTGAGTACTGAGCACCCAGCACCATGAGTACTGAGCACCCAGCACCCTGAGTACTGAGCACTCAGCACCCTGAATACTGAACACCGAGCACCCCGAGCACTGAGCACCCAGCACCCTGAGCACTGAGCACCCTGAGGACTGCGCACCCAGCACCCTGAGCACTGAGCACCCAGCACCCTGAGTACTGAGCACCGATCACCCTGAGCACTGAGCACCCAGGACCCCGAGCACTGAGCACCCAGCACCCTGAGCACTGAGCACCCAGCACCCCGAGTACTGAGCACCCAGCACCCCGAGTACTGAGCACAGAGCACCCCGAGCACTGAACACCCAGCACCCTGAGTACTGAGCACCCAGCACCCTGAGTACTGATCACTGAGCACCCCTAGTACTGAGCACCCAGAACCCCGAGCACTGAGCACCCTGCAATCTGATTACTGAGAACAGATCACCCTGAGTACTGAGCACCCAGCACCCTGAGTACTGAGCCCCCAGCACCCTGAGTACTGAGCACCCAGCACCCCGAGCACTGAGCACCCAGCACCCCGATAATGAGCACCCAGCACCCTGAGTACTGAGAACCGAGCACCCTGAGTACTGAGCACCCAGCACCCTGAGTACTGAGCCCCCAGCACCCTGAGTACTGAGCACCCAGCACCCCGAGCACTGAGCAAACAGCACCCCGAGAATGAGCACCCAGCACCCTGAGTACTGAGCACCCAGCACCCTGAGTACTGAGCACTAAGCACCCCGAGCACTGAGCGCCCAGCACCCCGAGCACGGAGCACCCAGGACCCCGAGCACTGAGTACTGAGCACCCAGCACCCTGAGTACTGAGCACCGAGCTCCCCGAGCACTGAGCACCCTGAGTACTGAGCACCCAGGACCCTGAGCACTGAGCACCGAGCACCCCGAGCACTGAGCACCCAGCACCCTGAGCACTCAGCACCTAGCACCCCGAGCACTGAGCACCCAGCACCCTGAGCACTGAGCACCCAGCACCCTGAGCATGGAGTACCCCGAGGACTGAGCACCCAGCACCCTTAGAACTGAGCACCCAGCACCTTGAGTACTGAGCACCGAGCACCTCGAGCACTAAGCACCCAGCACCCTGAGTACTGAGCACACAGCACCCTGAGTACTGAGCACCCAGCACCCCGAGCACGTAGCACCCAGCACCCTGAGTACTGAGCACCCAACACCCAGAGTACTGAGCACCCAGCACCCGGGTACTGAGCACCCAGCACCCCGAGCACTGAGCACCCAGCGCCCCGAGCACTGAGCACCCAGCACCCTGAGCACTGAGCACTGAGCACCCTGAGCACTGAGTACTGAGCACTGAGCACCCTGAGTACTGAGCACCCAGCACCCCGAGTACTGAGCACCCAGCACCCCGAACACTGAGCACCCAGCGCCCCGAGCACTGAGCACCCAGCACCCCGAGCACTGAGCACTGAGCACCCTGAGCACTGAGCAAACAGCACCCCGAGTACTGAGCACTGAGCACCCTGAGTACTGAGCACCAAGCACTCCGAGTACTGAGCACTGAGCACCCTGAGTACTGAGCACCCAGCACCCTGAGCTCTGAGCTCCCAGCACCCTGAGTAATGAGCACTGAGATCCCTGAGTACTGAGCACCGAGCACCCTGAGTACTGAGCACCCAGCACCCTGATCACTGAGCACGGAGCACCCCGAGGACTGAGCACCGAGCACCCCGAGCACTGAGCACCCAGCACCCTGAGCACTGAGCACCCTGAGGACTGAGTACCCAGCACCCTGAGCACTGAGCACCCAGCACCCTGAGTACTGAGCACCGATTACCCTGAGCACTGAGCACCCAGGACCCCGAGCACTGAGCACCCAGCACCCTGAGTACAGAGCACCCAGCTCCCCGAGTACTGAGCACCCAGCACAGCGAGCACTGAGCAGCCAGCACCCTGAGTACTGAGCACCCTGAGTACGGAGCACCGATCACCCTGAGCACTGAGCACCCAGCACCCTGAGTACTGAGCACCCAGCACCCTGAGCACTGAGCACCAAGCACCCTGAGCACTGAGCAAACAGCACCCTGAGTACTGAGTACCCAGCACCCTGAGTACTGAGTACCCAGCACCCTGAGCACTGAGCACCCAGCACCCTGAGTACTGAGCACCGAGCACCCTGAGTACTGAGCACCCAGCACCCTTAGTACTGAGCACCCAGCACCCTGAGCACTGAGCACCCAGCACCCTGAGTACTGAGCACCCAGCACCACCCTCAGCACTGAGCACCCAGCACCCCGAGCACTGAGCACCCAGCACCCTGAGCACTGAGCACCCAGCACCCCGAGTACTGAGCACCCAGCACCCCGAGTACTGAGCACCGAGCACCCCGAGCACTAAGCACCCAGCACCCTGAGTACTGAGCACCCAGCACCCTGAGTACTGAGCACTGAGTACCCCGAGTACTGAGCACCCATCACCCCAAGCACTGAGCACCCAGCAACCTGAGTACTGAGAACAGATCACCCTGAGTACTGAGCACCCAGCACCCTGAGTACTGAGCCCCCAGCACCCTGAGTACTGAGCACCCAGCACCCCGAGCACTGAGCACTGAGCACCCAACAAACTGAGCACTGAGCACTGAGCACCCAGCACCCCGAGCACTGAGCACTCAGCACCCCGAGCACTGAGCACCCAGCACCCTGAGCACTGAACACCCAGCACCCTGAGCACTGAGCACCCAGCACCCTAAGCACTGAACACCCAGCACCCTGAGTACTGAGCACCCAGCACCACCCTCAGCACTGAGCACCCAGCACCCCGAGCACTGAGCACCCAGCACCCTGAGCACTGAGCACCCAGCACCCGGAGTACTGAGCACCCAGCACCCCGAGTACTGAGCACCGAGCACCCCGAGCACTGAGCACCCAGCACCCTGAGTACTGAGCACCCAGCACCCTGAGTACTGAGCACTGAGCACCCCGAGTACTGAGCACCCATCACCCCGAGCACTGAGCACCCAGCAACCTGAGTACTGAGAACAGATCACCCTGAGTACTGAGCACCCAGCACCCTGAGTACTGAGCACCCAGCACCACCCTCAGCACTGAGCACCCAGCACCCCGAGCACTGAGCACCCAGCACCCTGAGCACTGAGCAAACAGCACCCCGAGAATGAGCACCCAGCACCCTGAGTACTGAGCACCCAGCACCCTGAGTACTGAGCACTAAGCACCCCGAGCACTGAGCGCCCAGCACCCCGAGCACGGAGCACCCAGGACCCCGAGCACTGAGTACTGAGCACCCAGCACCCTGAGTACTGAGCACCGAGCTCCCCGAGCACTGAGCACCCTGAGTACTGAGCACCCAGCACCCCGATCACTGAGCACCGAGCTCCCCGAGCACTGAGCACCCTGAGTACTGAGCACCCAGGACCCTGAGCACTGAGCACCGAGCACCCCGAGCACTGAGCACCCAGCACCCTGAGCACTCAGCACCTAGCACCCCGAGCACTGAGCACCCAGCACCCTGAACACTGAGCACCCAGCACCCTGAGCATGGAGTACCCCGAGGACTGAGCACCCAGCACCCTTAGAACTGAGCACCCAGCACCTTGAGTACTGAGCACCGAGCACCTCGAGCACTAAGCACCCAGCACCCTGAGTACTGAGCACACAGCACCCTGAGTACTGAGCACCCAGCACCCCGAGCACGTAGCACCCAGCACCCTGAGTACTGAGCACCCAACACCCAGAGTACTGATCACCCAGCACCCGGGTACTGAGCACCCAGCACCCCGAGCACTGAGCACCCAGCGCCCCGAGCACTGAGCACCCAGCACCCCGAGCACTGAGCACTGAGCACCCTGAGCACTGAGTACTGAGCACTGAGCACCCTGAGTACTGAGCACCCAGCACCCCGAGTACTG
Source organism: Microtus oregoni (assembly GCF_018167655.1). NCBI lineage: Eukaryota > Metazoa > Chordata > Mammalia > Rodentia > Cricetidae > Microtus > Microtus oregoni. Next base: position 7,428,272 of record NW_024543811.1, on the reverse strand, counting down.
AGCACCCAGCACCCCGAGCACTGAGCACCCAGCGCCCCGAGCACTGAGCACCCAGCACCCCGAGCACTGAGCACTGAGCACCCTGAGCACTGAGCAAACAGCACCCCGAGTACTGAGCACTGAGCACCCTGAGTACTGAGCACCAAGCACTCCGAGTACTGAGCACTGAGCACCCTGAGTACTGAGCACCCAGCACCCTGAGCACTGAGCTCCCAGCACCCTGAGTAATGAGCACTGAGATCCCTGAGTACTGAGCACCGAGCACCCTGAGTACTGAGCACCCAGCACCCTGATCACTGAGCACGGAGCACCCCGAGGACTGAGCACCGAGCACCCCGAGCACTGAGCACCCAGCACCCTGAGCACTGAGCACCCTGAGGACTGAGTACCCAGCACCCTGAGCACTGAGCACCCAGCACCCTGAGTACTGAGCACCGATCACCCTGAGCACTGAGCACCCAGGACCCCGAGCACTGAGCACCCAGCACCCTGAGTACAGAGCACCCAGCTCCCCGAGTACTGAGCACCCAGCACAGCGAGCACTGAGCAGCCAGCACCCTGAGTACTGAGCACCCTGAGTACGGAGCACCGATCACCCTGAGCACTGAGCACCCAGCACCCTGAGTACTGAGCACCCAGCACCCTGAGCACTGAGCACCAAGCACCCTGAGCACTGAGCAAACAGCACCCTGAGTACTGAGTACCCAGCACCCTGAGTACTGAGTACCCAGCACCCTGAGCACTGAGCACCCAGCACCCTGAGTACTGAGCACCGAGCACCCTGAGTACTGAGCACCCAGCACCCTTAGTACTGAGCACCCAGCACCCTGAGCACTGAGCACCCAGCACCCTGAGTACTGAGCACCCAGCACCACCCTCAGCACTGAGCACCCAGCACCCCGAGCACTGAGCACCCAGCACCCTGAGCACTGAGCACCCAGCACCCCGAGTACTGAGCACCCAGCACCCCGAGTACTGAGCACCGAGCACCCCGAGCACTAAGCACCCAGCACCCTGAGTACTGAGCACCCAGCACCCTGAGTACTGAGCACTGAGTACCCCGAGTACTGAGCACCCATCACCCCAAGCACTGAGCACCCAGCAACCTGAGTACTGAGAACAGATCACCCTGAGTACTGAGCACCCAGCACCCTGAGTACTGAGCCCCCAGCACCCTGAGTACTGAGCACCCAGCACCCCGAGCACTGAGCACTGAGCACCCAACAAACTGAGCACTGAGCACCCAGCACCCCGAGCACTGAGCACTCAGCACCCCGAGCACTGAGCACCCAGCACCCTGAGCACTGAACACCCAGCACCCTGAGCACTGAGCACCCAGCACCCTGAGTACAGAGCACCGAGCACCCCGAGCACTGAGCACCCAGCACCCTGAGCACTGAGCACCCTGAGGACTGCGCACCCAGCACCCTGAGCACTGAGCACCCAGCACCCTGAGTACTGAGCACCGATCACCCTGAGCACTGAGCACCCAGGACCCCGAGCACTGAGCACCCAGCACCCTGAGTACAGAGCACCCAGCTCCCCGAGTACTGAGCACCCAGCACAGCGAGCACTGAGCAGCCAGCACCCTGAGTACTGAGCACCCTGAGTACGGAGCACCGATCACCCTGAGCACTGAGCACCCAGCACCCTGAGTACTGAGCACCCAGCACCCTGAGCACTGAGCACCAAGCACCCTGAGCACTGAGCAAACAGCACCCTGAGTACTGAGTACCCAGCACCCTGAGTACTGAGCACCGAGCACCCTGAGTACTGAGCACCCAGCACCCTTAGTACTGAGCACCCAGCACCCTAAGCACTGAGCACCCAGCACCCTGAGTACTGAGCACCCAGCACCACCCTCAGCACTGAGCACCCAGCACCCCGAGCACTGAGCACCCAGCACCCTGAGCACTGAGCACCCAGCACCCGGAGTACTGAGCACCCAGCACCCCGAGTACTGAGCACCGAGCACCCCGAGCACTGAGCACCCAGCACCCTGAGTACTGAGCACCCAGCACCCTGAGTACTGAGCACTGAGCACCCCGAGTACTGAGCACCCATCACCCCGAGCACTGAGCACCCAGCAACCTGAGTACTGAGAACAGATCACCCTGAGTACTGAGCACCCAGCACCCTGAGTACTGAGCACCCAGCACCACCCTCAGCACTGAGCACCCAGCACCCCGAGCACTGAGCACCCAGCACCCTGAGCACTGAGCACCCAGCACCAGGAGTACTGAGCACCCAGCACCCCGAGTACTGAGCACCGAGCACCCCGAGCACTGAGCACCCAGCACCCTGAGTACTGAGCACCCAGCACCCTGAGTACTGAGCCCCCAGCACCCTGAGTACTGAGCACCCAGCACCCCGAGCACTGAGCACCCAGCACCCTGAGAATGAGCACCCAGCACCCTGAATACTGAGAACCGAGCACCCTGAGTACTGAGCACCCAGCACCCTGAGTACTGAGCCCCCAGCACCTTGAGTACTGAGCACCAAGCACCCCGAGCACTGAGCACCCAGCACCCCGAGAATGAGAACCCAGCACCCTGAGTACTGAGCACCCAGCACCCTGAGTACTGAGCACTAAGCACCCAGAGCACTGAGCACCCAGCACCCCGAGCACGGAGCACCCAGGACCAGGAGCACTGAGTACTGAGCACCCAGCACCCTGAGTACTGAGCACAGAGCTCCCCGAGCACTGAGCACCCTGAGTACTGAGCACCCAGCACCCCGATCACTGAGCACCCAGCACCCTGAGTACTGAGCACCCAGCACCCTGAGTACAGAGCACCCAGCACCCTGAGAACTGAGCACCCAGCACCCTGAGAAATGAGCACCCAGCACCCCGAGCACGGAGCACCCAGCACCCAGTGTACTGAGCACCCAACACCCAGAGTACTGAGCACCCAGCACCCTGAGTACTGAGCACCCAGCACCCTGAGTACTGAGCACCCAGCACCCTGAGTACTGAGCCCCCAGCACCCTGAGTACTGAGCTCCCATCACCCCGAGCACTGAGCACCCAGCACCCCGAGAATGAGCAGCCAGCACCCTGAGTACTGAGCACCCAGCACCCTGAGTACTGAGCACTAAGCACCCAGAGCACTGAGCACCCAGCACCCCGAGCACGGAGCACCCAGGACCCTGAGCACTGAGTACTGAGCACCCAGCACCCTGAGTACTGAGCACAGAGCTCCCCGAGCACTGAGCACCCTGAGTACTGAGCACCCAGCACCCCGATCACTGAGCACCCAGCACCCTGAGTACTGAGCACCCAGCACCCTGAGTACTGAGCACCCAACACCCTGAGCACTGAGCACCCAGCACCCTGAGCAATGAGCACCCAGCACCCCGAGCACGGAGCACCCAGCACCCTGTGTACTGAGCACCCAACACCCAGAGTACTGAGTACCCAGCACCCTGAGCACTGAGCACCCAGCACCCTGAGTACTGAGCACCCAGCACCCTGAGTACTGAACAACCAGCACCCTGAGCACTGAGCACTGAGCACCCAGCACCCTGAGTACTGAGCAATAAGCACCCAGAGCACTGAGCACCCAGCGCCCCGAGCACTGAGCACCTAGCACCCTGAGCACTGAGCACCCAGCACCCTGAGCACTGAGCACCCAGCCCCCTGAGTACTGAGCACCCAGCACCATGAGTACTGAGCACCCAGCACCCTGAGTACTGAGCACTCAGCACCCTGAGTTCTGAGCACCGAGCACCCCGAGCACTGAGCACCCAGCACCCTGAGCACTGAGCACCCTGAGGACTGAGCACCCAGCACCCTGAGCACTGAGCACCCAGCACCCTGAGTACTGAGCACCGATCACCCTGAGCACTGAGCACCCAGGACCCCGAGCACTGAGCACCCAGCACCCTGAGTACAGAGCATCCAGCAACCCGAGTACTGAGCACCCAGCACCCCGAGCACTGAGCACCCAGCACCCTGAGTACTGAGCATCCTGAGTACTGAGCACCCATCACCCTGAGCACTGAGCACCCAGCACCCTGAGTACTGAGCACCCAGCACCCTGAGCACTGAGCACCCAGCACCCTGAGCACTGAGCACCCAGCACAGTGAGTACTGAGCACCCAGCACACTGAGTACTGAGTACCCAGCACCCTGAGCACTGAGCACTCAGCACCCTGAGTACTGAGCACCGAGCACCCTGAGTACTGAGCACCCAGCACCCTTAGTACTGAGCACCCAGCACCCTGAGCACTGAGCACCCAGCACCCTGAGTACTGAGCACCCAGAACCACCCTCAGCACTGAGCACCCAGCACCCCGAGCACTGAGCACCCAGCACCCAGAGCACTGAGCACCCAGCACCCCGAGTACTGCGCACCCAGCACCCCGAGTACTGAGCACCGAGCACCCCGAGCACTGCACACCCAGCACCCTGAGTACTGACCACCCAGCACCCTGAGTACTGAGCACTGAGCACCCCGAATACTGAGCACCCAGCACACCGAGCACTGAGCACCCAGCAACCTGAGTACTGAGAACAGATCACCCTGAGTACTGAGCACCCAGCACCCTGAGTACTGAGCCCCCAGCACAATGAGTACTGAGCACCCAGCACCCCGAGCACTGAGCAATCAGCACCCCGAGAATGAGCACCCAACACCCTGAGTACTGAGAACCGAGCACCCTGAGTACTGAGCACCTAGCACCCTGAGTACTGAACCCCCAGCACCCTGAGTACTGAGCACCCAGCACCCTGAGCACTGAGCACCCAGCACCCCGAGAATGAGCACCCAGCACCCTGAGTACTGAGCACCCAGCACCCTGAGTACTGAGCACTAAGCACCCAGAGCACTGAGCACCCAGCACCCCGAGCACGGAGCACCCAGGTCCCCGAGCACTGAGTACTGAGCACTGAGCACCCTGAGTACTGAGCACCCAGCACCCCGATCACTGAGCACCCAGCACCCTGAGCACTGAGCACCCAGCACCATGAGCACTGAGCACCCAGCACCCTGAGTACTGAGCACCCAGCACGCTGAGTACTGAGCACCCAGCACCCCGAGCACTGAGCACCCAGCACCCTGAGTACTGAGCACTGAGCACCCAGCACCCCGAGCACTGAGGACCCAGCACCCTGTGTACTGAGCACTGAGCACCCTGAGTACTAAGCACCCAGCACCCTGAGTACTGAGCACCCAGCACCCCGAGTACTGAGCACTGAGCACCCTGAGAACTGAGCACCCAGCACCCTGAGCACTGAGCACTGAGAACCCTGAGTACTGAGCACCGAGCACCCTGAGTACTGAGCACCCAGCACCCTGAGCACTGAGCACGGAGCACCCCGAGGACTGAGCACCCAGCACCCTGAGCACTGAGCACCCAGCACCTTGAGTACTGAGCACCCAGCACCCTGAGCACTGAGCACACAGCACCCCGAGCACTGAGCACCCAGCACCCCGAGCACTGAGCACCCAGCACCCTGAGTACTGAGCACCAAACACCCAGAGTACTGAGCACCCAGCACCCTGAGCACTCAGCACCCAGCACCCTGAGTACTGAGCACCCAGCACCCTGAGTACTGAGCACCCAGCACCCTGAGCACTGAGCACTGAGCACCCAACACCTCGAGCACTGAGCACCCAGCACCCCGAGCACTGAGCACCCAGAACCCTGAGCACTGAGCACCCAGCACCCTGAGCACTGAGCAGCCAGCCCCCTGAGTACTGAGCACCCAGCACCATGAGTACAGAGCACCCAGCATCCTGAGTACTGAGCACTCAGCACCCTGAGTACTGAGCACCGAGCACCCCGAGCACTGAGCACCCAGCACTCTGAGCACTGAGCACCCTGAGGACTGCGCACCCAGCCCCCTGAGCACTGAGCATCCAGCACCCTGATACTGAGCACCCAGGACCCCGAGCACTGAGCACCCAGCACCCTGAGTACAGAGCACCCAGCACACCAAGTACTGAGCACCCAGCACCCCGAGCACTGAGCACCCAGCACCCTGATTACTGAGCACCCTGAGTACTGAGCACCGATCACCCTGAGCACTGAGCACCCAGCACCCTGAGTACTGAGCACCCAGCACCCTGAGCACTGAGCACCCAGCACCCTGAGCACTGAGCACCCAGCACAGTGAGTACTGAGCACCCAGCACCCTGAGTACTGAGTACCCAGCACCCTGAGCACTGAGCACCCAGCACCCTGAGTACTGAGCACCCAGCACCCTGAGTACTGAGCATCCAGCACCCTTAGTACTGAGCACCCAGCACCCTGAGCACTGAGCACCCAGCACCCTGAGTACTGAGCACCCAGCACCACCCTCAGCACTGAGCACCCAGCACCCCGAGCACTGAGCACCCAGCACCCTGAGCACTGAGCACCCAGCACCCCGAGTACTGAGCACCCAGCACCCCGAGTACTGAGCACCGAGCACCCCGAGCACTGAACACCCAGCACCCTGAGTACTGAGCACCCAGCACCCTGAGAACTGAGCACCCAGCACCCCGAGTACTGAGCACCGAGCACCCCGAGCACTGAACACCCAGCACCCTGAGTACTGAGCACCAAGCACTCCGAGTACTGAGCACTGAGCACCCTGAGTACTGAGCACCCAGCACCCTGAGCACTGAGCACCCAGCACCCTGAGTAATGAGCACTGAGAACCCTGAGTACTGAGCACCGAGCACCCTGAGTACTGAGCACCCAGCACCCTGATCACTGAGCACGGAGCACCCTGAGGACTGAGCACCCGGCAACCTGAGCACTGAGCACCCAGCACCTTGAGTACTGAGCACCGAGCACCCCGAGAACTGATCACCCTGAGTACTGAGCACAGAGCTCCCCGAGCACTGAGCACCCTGAGTACTGAGCACCCAGCACCCCGATCACTGAGCACCCAGCACCCTGTGTACTGAGCACCCAGCACCCTGAGTACTGAGCACCCAGCACCCTGAGCACTGAGCACCCAGCACCCTGAGCAATGAGCACCCAGCACCCCGAGCACGGAGCACCCAGCACCCTGTGTACTGAGCACCCAACACCCAGAGTACTGAGCACCCAGCACCCTGAGTACTGAGCACCCAGCACCCTGAGTACTGAGCACCCAGCACCCTGAGTACTGAGCCCCCAGCACCCTGAGTACTGAGCACCCAGCACCCCGAGCACTGAGCACCCAGCACCCCGAGAATGAGCACCCAGCACCCTGAGTACTGAGCACCCAGCACCCTGAGTACTGAGCACTAAGCACCCAGACCACTGAGCACCCAGCACCCCGAGCACGGAGCACCCAGGACCCTGAGCACTGAGTACTGAGCACCCAGCACCCTGAGTACTGAGCAAAGAGCACCCAGCACCCTAAGTACTGAGCACCCAGCACCCTGAGCACTGAGCACCCAGCACCCTGAGTACTGAGCACCCAGCACCCTGAGTACTGAACAACCAGCACCCTGAGCACTGAGCACTGAGCACCCAGCACCCTAAGTACTGAGCACTAAGCACCCAGAGCACTGAGCACCCAGCGCCCCGAGCACTGAGCACCTAGCACCCTGAGCACTGAGCACCCAGCACCCTGAGCACTGAGCACCCAGCCCCCTGAGTACTGAGCACCCAGCACCATGAGTACTGAGCACCCAGCACCCTGAGTACTGAGCACTCAGCTCCCTGAGTACTGAGCACTGAGCACCCCGAGCACTGAGCACCCAGCACCCTGAGCACTGAGCACCCTGAGGACTGAGCACCCAGCACCCTGAGCACTGAGCACCGAGCCCCCTGAGTACTGAGCACCGATCACCCTGAGCACTGAGCACCCAGGACCCCGAGCACTGAGCACCCAGCACCCTGAGTACAGAGCATCCAGCACCCCGAGTACTGAGCACCCAGCACCCTGAGCACTGAGCACCCAGCACCCTGAGTACTGAGCATCCTGAGTACTGAGCACCGATCACCCTGAGCACTGAGCACCCAGCACCCTGAGTACTGAGCAGCCAGCACCCTGAGCACTGAGCACCCAGCACCCTGAGCACTGAGCACCCAGCACAGTGAGTACTGAGCACCCAGCACCCTGAGTACTGAGTACCCAGCACCCTGAGCACTGAGCACTCAGCACCCTGAGTACTGAGCACCGAGCACCCTGAGTACTGAGCACCCAGCACCCTTAGTACTGAGCACCCAGCACCCTGAGCACTGAGCACCCAGCACCCTGAGTACTGAGCACCCAGCACCACCCTCAGCACTGAGCACCCAGCACCCCGAGCACTGAGCACCCAGCACCCCAAGTACTGCGCACCCAGCACCCCGAGTACTGAGCACCGAGCACCCCGAGCACTGAACACCCAGCACCCTGAGTACTGAGAACAGATCACCCTGAGTACTGAGCACCCAGCACCCTGAGTACTGAGCCCCCAGCACCCTGAGTACTGAGCACCCAGCACCCCGAGCACTGAGCACCCAGCACCCCGAGAATGAGCACCCAGCACCCTGAGTACTGAGCACCCAGCACCCTGAGTACTGAGCACTAAACACCCAGAGCACTGAGCGCCCAGCACCCCGAGCACGGAGCACCCAGGACCCCGAGCACTGAGTACTGAGCACCCAGCACCCTGAGTACTGAGCACCGAGCTCCCCGAGCACTGAGCACCCTGAGTACTGAGCACCCAGCACCCCGATCACTGAGCACCCAGCGCCCCGAGCACTGAGCACCCAGCACCCCGAGCACTGAGCACTGAGCACCCTGAGCACTGAGCAAACAGCACCCCGAGTACTGAGCACTGAGCACCCTGAGTACTGAGCACCAAGCACTCCGAGTACTGAGCACTGAGCACCCTGAGTACTGAGCACCCAGCACCCTGAGCACTGAGCACCCAGCACCCTGAGTAATGAGCACTGAGAACCCTGAGTACTGAGCACCGAGCACCCTGAGTACTGAGCACCCAGCACCCTGATCACTGAGCACGGAGCACCCTGAGGACTGAGCACCCGGAACCCTGAGCACTGAGCACCCAGCACCTTGAGTACTGAGCACCGAGCACCCCGAGCACTGAGCACCCAGCACCCTGAGTACTGAGCACCCTGCACCCTGAGCACAGAGCACCCAGCACCCTGAGCACTGAGCACGCAGCACCCCGAGCACTGAGCACCCAGCACACTGAGTACTGAGCACAGAGCACCCTGAGCACTGAGCACCCAAAATTCTGAGCACTGAGCACCCAGCACGCTGAGTACTGAGCACTGAGCACACAGCACCCTGAGTACTGAGCAACCAGCACCTCGTGCACTAAGCACCCAGCGCCCTGAGCACTGAGCACCCAGCACCCCGAGCACTGAGCACTGAGCACACTGAGCACTGAGCACCCAGCACCCTGAGTACTGAGCACTGAGCACCCTGAGTACTGAGCACCCAGCAACCTGAGCACTGAGCACCCAGCACCCTGAGTACTGAGCACCCAGCACCACCCTCAGCACTGAGCACCCAGCACCCCGAGCACTGAGCACCCAGCACCCAGAGCACTGAGCACCCAGCACCCCGAGTACTGCGCACCCAGCACCTCGAGTACTGAGCACCGAGCACCCCGAGCACTGAACACCCAGCACCCTGAGTACTGAGCACCCAGCACCCTGAGTACTGAGCACTGAGCACCCCGAGTACTGAGCACCCAGCACCCCGAGCACTGAGCACCCAGCAACCTGAGTACTGAGAACAGATCACCCTGAGTACTGAGCACCCAGCACCCTGAGTACTGAGCCCCCAGCACCCTGAGTACTGAGCACCCAGCACCCTGAGCACTGAGCACTCAGCACCCCGAGAATGAGCACCCAACACCCTGAGTACTGAGAACCGAGCACCCTGAGTACTGAGCACCCAGCACCCTGAGTACTGAGCCCCCAGCACACTGAGTACTGAGCACCCAGCACCCCGAGCACTGAGCACCCAGCACCCCGAGAATGAGCACCCAGCACCCTGAGTACTGAGCACCCAGCACCCTGAGTACTGAGCACTAAGCACCCAGAGCACTGAGCACCCAGCACCCCGAGCACGGAGCACCCAGGACCCCGAGCACTGAGTACTGAGCACTGAGCACCCTGAGTACTGAGCACCCAGCACCCCGATCACTGAGCACCCAGCACCCTGAGAACTGAGCACCCAGCACCCTGAGCACTGAGCACCCAGCACCCTGAGTACTGAGCACCCAGCACGCTGAGTACTGAGCACCCAGCACCCCGAGCACTGAGCACCCAGCACCCTGAGTACTGAGCACTGAGCACCCATCACCCCGAGCACTGAGGACCCAGCACCCTGTGTACTGAGCACGGAGCACCCTGAGTACTAAGCACCCAGCACCCTGAGTACTGAGCACCCAGCACCCCGAGTACTGAGCACTGAGCACCCTGAGCACTGAGCACCCAGCACCCTGAGCACTGAGCACTGAGAACCCTTAGTACTGAGCACCGAGCACCCTGAGTACTGAGCACCCAGCACCCTGAGCACTGAGCACGGAGCACCCCGAGGACTGAGCACCCAGCACCCTGAGCACTGAGCACCCAGCACCTTGAGTACTGAGCACCCAGCACCCTGAGCACTGAGCACACAGCACCCCGAGCACTGAGCACCCAGCACCCCGAGCACTGAGCACCCAGCACCCTGAGTACTGAGCACCCAACACCCAGAGTACTGAGCACCCAACACCCTGAGCACTCAGCACCCAGCACGCTGAGTACTGAGCACCCAGCACCCTGAGTACTGAGCACCCAGCACCCTGAGCACTGAGCACTGAGCACCCAACACCCTGAGCACTGAGCACTGAGCACCCATCACCCCGAGCACTGAGCACCCAGCACCCCGAGCACTGAGCACCCAGAACCCTGAGCACTGAGCAGCCAGCACCCTGAGTACTGAGCACCCAGCACCATGAGTACTGAGCACCAAGCATCCTGAGTACTGAGCACTCAGCACCCTGAGTACTGAGCACCGAGCACCCCGAGCACTGAGCACCCAGCACTCTGAGCACTGAGCACCCTGAGGACTGCGCACCCAGCACCCTGAGCACTGAGCACCCAGCACCCTGAGTACAGAGCACCCAGCACCCCGAGTACTGAGCACCCAGCACCCCGAGCACTGAGCACCCAACACCCTGAGTACTAAGCACCCTGAGTACTGAGCACCGATCACCCTGAGCACTGAGCACCCAGCACACTGAGTACTGAGCACCCAGCACCCTGAGCACTGAGCACCCAGCACCCTGAGCACTGAGCACCCAGCACAGTGAGTACTGAGCACCCAGCACCCTGAGTACTGAGTACCCAGCACCCTGAGCACTGAGCACCCAGCACCCTGAGTACTGAGCACCCAGCACCCTGAGTACTGGGCTCCCAGCACCCTTAGTACTGAGCACCCAGCACCCTGAGCACTGAGCACCCAGCACCCTGAGTACTGAGCACCCAGCACCACCCTCAGCACTGAGCACCCAGCACCCCGAGCACTGAGCACGAAGCACCCTGAGCACTGAGCACCCAGCACCCCGAGTACTGAGCACCCAGCACCCCGAGTACTGAGCACCGAGCACCCCGAGCACTGAACACCCAGCACCCTGAGTACTGAGCGTGAAGCACCCTGAGCACTGAGCACTGAGCACCCCGAGTACTGAGCACCCAGCACCCCGAGCACTGAGCACCCTGCAACCTGAGTACTGAGAACAGATCACCCTGAGTACTGAGCACCCAGCACCCTGAGTACTGAGCCACCAGCACCCTGAGTACTGAGCACCCAGCACCCCGAGCACTGAGCACCCAGCACCCCGAGAATGAGCACCCAGCACCCTCAGTACTGAGAACCGAGCACCCTGAGTACTGAGCACCCAGCACCCTGAGTACTGAGCCCCCAGCACCCTGAGTACTGAGCACCCAGCACCCCGAGCACTGAGCACCCAGCACCCCGAGAATGAGCACGCAGCACCCTGAGTACTGAGCACCCAGCACCCTGAGTACTGAGCAGTAAACACCCAGAACACAGAGCGCCCAGCACCCCGAGCACGGATCACCCAGGACCCCGAGCACTGAGTACTGAGCACCGAGCTCCCCGAGCACTGAGCACCCTGAGTACTGAGCACCCAGCACCCCGATCACTGAGCACCCAGCGCCCCGAGCACTGAGCACCCAGCACCCCGAGCACTGAGCACTGAGCACCCTGAGTACTGAGCACCAACCACTCCGAGTACTGAGCACTGAGCACCCTGAGTACTGAGCACCCAGCACCCTGAGCACTGAGCACCCAGCACCCTGAGTAATGAGCACTGAGAACCCTGAGTACTGAGCACCGAGCACCCTGAGTACTGAGCACCCAGCACCCTGATCACTGAGCACGGAGCACCCCGAGGACTGAGCACCCGGCACCCTGAGCACTGAGCACCCAGCACCTTGATTACTGAGCACCGAGCACCCCGAGCACTGAGCACCCAGCACCCTGAGTACTGAGCACCCAGCACCCTGAGCACAGAGCACCCAGCACCCTGAGCACTGAGCACGCAGCACCCCGAGCACTGAGCACCCAGCACCCTGAGTACTGAGCACAGAGCACCCTGAGCACTGAGCACCCAACACTCTGAGCACTGAGCACACAGCACCCTGAGTACTGAGCACCCAGCACCCTGAGCACTGAGAACCCTGAGTACTGAGCACCGAGCACCCTGAGTACTGAGCACCCAGCACTCTGAGCACTGAGCATGGAGCACCCCGAGGACTGAGCGCACAGCACCCTGAGCACTGAGCACCCAGCACCTTGAGTACTGAGCACCGAGCACCCCGAGCACTGAGCACCCAGCACCCTGAATACTGAGCACCCGGCAACCTGAGTACTGAGCACCCAGCACCCCGAGCACTGAGCACCCAGCACCCCGAGCACTGAGCACCCAGCACCCTGAGTACTGAGCACCCAACACCCAGAGTCCTGAGCACCCAGCACCCTGAGCACTGAGCACCCAGCACCCTGAGTACTGAGCACCCAGGACCCTGAGTACTGAGCACCCAGCACCCTGAGCACTGAGCACCCAACAAACTGAGCACTGAGCACTGAGCACCCAGCACCCCGAGCACTGAGCACCCAGCACCCCGAGCACTGAGCACCCAGCACCCTGAGCACTGAGCACCCAGCACCCTGAGCACTGAGCACCCAGCCCCCTGAGTACTGAGCACCCAGCACCATGAGAACTGAGCACCCAGCAACCTGAGTACTGAGCACTCAGCACCCTGAGTACTGAGCACCGAGCACCCCGAGCACTGAGCACCCAGCACCCTGAGCACTGAGCACCCTGAGGACTGAGTACCCAGCACCCTGAGCACTGAGCACCCAGCACCCTGAGTACTGAGCACCGATCACCCTGAGCACTGAGCACCCAGGACCCCGAGCACTGAGCACCCAGCACCCTGAGTACAGAGCACCCAGCTCCCCGAGTACTGAGCACCCAGCACAGCGAGCACTGAGCAGCCAGCACCCTGAGTACTGAGCACCCTGAGTACGGAGCACCGATCACCCTGAGCACTGAGCACCCAGCACCCTGAGTACTGATCACCCAGCACCCTGAGCACTGAGCACCAAGCACCCTGAGCACTGAGCAAACAGCACCCTGAGTACTGAGTACCCAGCACCCTGAGTACTGAGTACCCAGCACCCTGAGCACTGAGCACCCAGCACCCTGAGTACTGAGCACCGAGAACCCTGAGTACTGAGCACCCAGCACCCTTAGTACTGAGCACCCAGCACCCTGAGTACTGAGCACCCAGCACCACCCTCAGCACTTAGCACCCAGCACCCCGAGCACTGAGCACCCAGCACCCTGAGCACTGAGCACCCAGCACCCCGAGTACTGAGTACCCAGCACCCCGAGTACTGAGCACCGAGCACCCCGAGCACTGAGCACCCAGCACCCTGAGTACTGAGCACCCAGCACCCTGAGTACTGAGCACTGAGCACCCCGAGTACTGAGCACCCATCACCCCGAGCACTGAGCACCCAGCAACCTGAGTACTGAGAACAGATCACCCTGAGTACTGAGCACCCAGCACCCTGAGTACTGAGCCCCCAGCACCCTGAGTACTGAGCACCCAGCACCCCGAGCACTGAGCACCCAGCACCCCGAGAATGAGCACCCAGCACCCTGAATACTGAGAACCGCGCACCCTGAGTACTGAGCACCCAGCACCCTGAGTACTGAGCCCCCAGCACCCTGAGTACTGAGCACCAAACACCCCGAGCACTGAGCACCCAGCACCCCGAGAATGAGCACCCAGCACCCTGAGTACTGAGCACCCAGCACCCTGAGTACTGAGCACTAAGCACCCAGAGCACTGAGCACCCAGCACCCCGAGCACGGAGCACCCAGGACCCCGAGCACTGAGTACTGAGCACCCAGCACCCTGAGTACTGAGCACAGAGCTCCCCGAGCACTGAGCACCCTGAGTACTGAGCACCCAGCACCCCGATCACTGAGCACCCAGCACCCTGAGTACTGAGCACCCAGCACCCTGAGTACTGAGCACCCAGCACCCTGAGCACTGAGCACCCAGCACCCTGAGCAATGAGCACCCAGCACCCCGAGCACGGAGCACCCAGCACCCTGTGTACTGAGCACCCAACACCCAGAGTACTGAGCACCCAGCACACTGAGTACTGAGCACCCAGAACCCTGAGTACTGAGCACCCAGCACCCTAAGTACTGAGCCCCCAGCACCCTGAGTACTGAGCACCCAGCACCCCGAGCACTGAGCAGCCAGCACCCCGAGAATGAGCACCCAGCACCCTGAGTACTGAGCACCCAGCACCCTGAGTACTGACCACTAAGAACCCAGAGCACTGAGCACCCAGCACCCCGAGCACGGAGCACCCAGGACCCTGAGCACTGAGTACTGAGCACCCAGCACCCTGAGAACTGAGCACCCAACACCCAACGTACTGAGCACCCAGCACCCTGAGCACTGAGCACCCAGCACCCCGAGCACGGAGCACCCAGGACCCTGAGCACTGAGTACTGAGCACCCAGCACCCTGTGTACTGAGCACCCAACACCCAGAGTACTGAGCACCCAGCACCCTGAGCACTGAGCACCCAGCACCCTGAGAACTGAGCACCCAGCACCCTGAGTACTGAACAACCAGCACCCTGAGCACTGAGCACTGAGAACCCAGCACCCTGAGTACTGAGCACTAAGCACCCAGAGCACTGAGCACCCAGCGCCCCGAGCACTGAGCACCCAGCACCCCGAGCACTGAGCACTGAGCACCCTGAGCACTGAGCACCCAGCACCCCGAGTACTGAGCACTGAGCACCCTGAGTACTGAGCACCAAGCACTCCGAGTACTGAGCACTGAGCACCCAGCACCCCGAGTACTGAGCACCCAGCACCCCGAGCACTGAGCACCCAGCGCCCCGAGCACTGAGCACCCAGCACCCTGAGTACTGAACACCCAGGACCCTGAGCACTGAGCACTGAGCACCCTGAGCACTGAGTACTGAGCACTGAGCACCCTGAGCACTGGGCACCCAGCACCCCGAGTACTGAGCACCCAGCACCCCGAGCACTGAGCACCCAGCGCCCCGAGCACTGAGCACCCAGCACCCAGAGCACTGAGCACCCAGCACCCCGAGCACTGAGCACCCAGCGCCCCGAGCACTGAGCACGCAGCACCCCGAGCACTGAGCACTGAGCACCCTGAGCACTGAGCACCCAGCACCCCGAGTACTGAGCACTGAGCACACTGAGTACTGAGCACCAAGCACTCCGAGAACTGAGCACTGAGCACCCTGAGTACTGAGCACCCAGCACCCTGAGCACTGAGCACCCAGCACACTGAGAACTGAGCACCCAGCACCCCGAGTACTGAGCACGCAGAACTCCGAGCACTGAGCACCCAGCTCCCCGAGCACTGAGCACTGAGCACCCTGAGCACTGAGCACCCAGCACCCCGAGTGCTGAGCACTGAGCACCCTGAGCACTGAGCACCCAGCACCCCGAGTGCTGAGCACTGAGCACCCTGAGAACTGAGCACCCAGCACCCTGAGCACTGAGCACTGAGAATCCTAAGTACTGAGCACCGAGCACCCTGAGTACTGAGCACGCAGCACCCTGAGCACTGAGCACGGAGCACCCCGAGGACTGAGCACCCAGCACCCTGAGCACTGAGCACCCAGCACCTTGAGTACTGAGCACCGAGCACCCCGAGCACTGAGCACCCAGCACCCTGAATACTAAGCACCCAGCTCCCTGAGCACTGAGCACCCAGCACCCCGAGCACTGAGCACCCAGCACCCCGAGCACTGAGCCCCCAGCACCCTGAGTACTGAGCATCCAACACCCAGAGTACTGAGCACCCAGCACCCTGAGCACTGAGCACCCAGCACCCTGAGTACTGAGCACCCAGCACCCTGAGTACTGAGCACCTAGCACCCTGAGCACTGAGCACCCAGCACCCTGAGCACTGAGCACTGAGCACCCAACACTCTGAGCACTGAGCACTGAGCACCCAGCACCCCGAGCACTGAGCACCCAGCACCCCGAGCACTGAGCACCTAGCACCCTGAGCACTGAGCACCCAGCACCCTGAGCACTGAGCACCCAGCCCCCTGAGTACTGAGCACCCAGCACCATGAGTACTGAGCACCCAGCACCCTGAGTACTGAGCACTCAGCACCCTGAGTACTGAGCACCGAGCACCCCGAGCACTGAGCACCCAGCACCCTAAGCACTGAGCACCCTGAGGACTGAGCACCCAGCACCCTGAGCACTGAGCACCCAGCACCCTGAGTACTGAGCACCGATCACCCTGAGCACTGAGCACCCAGGACCCCGAGCACTGAGCACCCAGCACCCTGAGTACAGAGCTTCCAGCACCCCGAGTACTGAGCACCCAGCACCCCGAGCACTGAGCACCCAGCACCCTGAGTACTGAGCATCCTGAGTACTGAGCACCGATCACCCTGAGCACTGAGCACCCAGCACCCGGAGTACTGAGCACCCAGCACCCTGAGCACTGAGCACTCTGCACCCTGAGTACTGAGCACCGAGCACCCTGAGTACTGAGCATCCAGCACCCTTAGTACTGAGCACCCAGCACCCTGAGCACTGAGCACCCAGCACCCTGAGTACTGAGCACCCAGCACCACCCTCAGCACTGAGCACCCAGCCCCCCGAGCACTGAGCACACAGCACCCAGAGCACTGAGCACTCAGCACCCCGAGTACTGCGCACCCAGCACCCCGAGTACTGAGCACCGAGCACCCCGAGCACTGAACACCCAGTACCCTGAGTACTGAGCACCCAGCACCCTGAGTACTGAGCACTGAGCACCCCGAGTACTGAGCACCCAGCACCCCGTGCACTGAGCACACAGCAACCTGAGTACTGAGAACCGAGCACCCTGAGTACTGAGCACCGAGCACCCTGAGTACTGAGCCCCCAGCACCCTGAGTACTGAGCACCCAGCACCCCGAGCGCTGAGCACTCAGCACCCCGAGAATGAGCACCCAGCACCCTGAGTACTGAGCCCCCAGCACCTTGAGTACTGAGCACCCAGCACCCTGAGCACTGAGCACCCAGCACCCCGAGAATGAGCACCCAGCACCCTGAGTACTGAGCACCAAGCACCCTGAGTACTGAGCACTAAGCACCCAGAGCACTGAGCACCCAGCACCCCGAGCACGGAGCACCCAGGACCCCGAGCACTGAGTACTGAGCACTGAGCACCCTGAGTACTGAGCACCCAGCACCCCGATCACTGAGCACCCAGCACCCCGAGCACTGAGCACCCAGCACCCTGAGTACTGAGCACTGAGCACCCAGCACCCCGAGCACTGAGGACCCAGCACCCTGTGTACTGAGCACTGAGCACCCTGAGTACTAAGCACCCAGCACCCTGAGTACTGAGCACCCAGCACCCCGAGTACTGAGCACTGAGCACCCTGAGAACTGAGCACCCAGCACCCTGAGCACTGAGCACTGAGAACCCTGAGTACTGAGCACCCAGCACCCTGAGTACTGGGCACCCAGCACCCTTAGTACTGAGCACCCAGCACCCTGAGCACTGAGCACCCAGCACCCTGAGTACTGAGCACCCAGCACCACCCTCAGCACTGAGCACCCAGCACCCCGAGCACTGAGCACGAAGCACCCTGAGCACTGAGCACCCAGCACCCCGAGTACTGAGCACCCAGCACCCCGAGTACTGAGCACCGAGCACCCCGAGCACTGAACACCCAGCACCCTGAGTACTGAGCGTGAAGCACCCTGAGCACTGAGCACTGAGCACCCCGAGTACTGAGCACCCAGCACCCCGAGCACTGAGCACCCTGCAACCTGAGTACTGAGAACAGATCACCCTGAGTACTGAGCACCCAGCACCCTGAGTACTGAGCCACCAGCACCCTGAGTACTGAGCACCCAGCACCCCGAGCACTGAGCACCCAGCACCCCGAGAATGAGCACCCAGCACCCTCAGTACTGAGAACCGAGCACCCTGAGTACTGAGCACCCAGCACCCTGAGTACTGAGCCCCCAGCACCCTGAGTACTGAGCACCCAGCACCCCGAGCACTGAGCACCCAGCACCCCGAGAATGAGCACGCAGCACCCTGAGTACTGAGCACCCAGCACCCTGAGTACTGAGCAGTAAACACCCAGAACACAGAGCGCCCAGCACCCCGAGCACGGATCACCCAGGACCCCGAGCACTGAGTACTGAGCACCGAGCTCCCCGAGCACTGAGCACCCTGAGTACTGAGCACCCAGCACCCCGATCACTGAGCACCCAGCGCCCCGAGCACTGAGCACCCAGCACCCCGAGCACTGAGCACTGAGCACCCTGAGTACTGAGCACCAACCACTCCGAGTACTGAGCACTGAGCACCCTGAGTACTGAGCACCCAGCACCCTGAGCACTGAGCACCCAGCACCCTGAGTAATGAGCACTGAGAACCCTGAGTACTGAGCACCGAGCACCCTGAGTACTGAGCACCCAGCACCCTGATCACTGAGCACGGAGCACCCCGAGGACTGAGCACCCGGCACCCTGAGCACTGAGCACCCAGCACCTTGATTACTGAGCACCGAGCACCCCGAGCACTGAGCACCCAGCACCCTGAGTACTGAGCACCCAGCACCCTGAGCACAGAGCACCCAGCACCCTGAGCACTGAGCACGCAGCACCCCGAGCACTGAGCACCCAGCACCCTGAGTACTGAGCACAGAGCACCCTGAGCACTGAGCACCCAACACTCTGAGCACTGAGCACACAGCACCCTGAGTACTGAGCACCCAGCACCCTGAGCACTGAGAACCCTGAGTACTGAGCACCGAGCACCCTGAGTACTGAGCACCCAGCACTCTGAGCACTGAGCATGGAGCACCCCGAGGACTGAGCGCACAGCACCCTGAGCACTGAGCACCCAGCACCTTGAGTACTGAGCACCGAGCACCCCGAGCACTGAGCACCCAGCACCCTGAATACTGAGCACCCGGCAACCTGAGTACTGAGCACCCAGCACCCCGAGCACTGAGCACCCAGCACCCCGAGCACTGAGCACCCAGCACCCTGAGTACTGAGCACCCAACACCCAGAGTCCTGAGCACCCAGCACCCTGAGCACTGAGCACCCAGCACCCTGAGTACTGAGCACCCAGGACCCTGAGTACTGAGCACCCAGCACCCTGAGCACTGAGCACCCAACAAACTGAGCACTGAGCACTGAGCACCCAGCACCCCGAGCACTGAGCACCCAGCACCCCGAGCACTGAGCACCCAGCACCCTGAGCACTGAGCACCCAGCACCCTGAGCACTGAGCACCCAGCCCCCTGAGTACTGAGCACCCAGCACCATGAGAACTGAGCACCCAGCAACCTGAGTACTGAGCACTCAGCACCCTGAGTACTGAGCACCGAGCACCCCGAGCACTGAGCACCCAGCACCCTGAGCACTGAGCACCCTGAGGACTGAGTACCCAGCACCCTGAGCACTGAGCACCCAGCACCCTGAGTACTGAGCACCGATCACCCTGAGCACTGAGCACCCAGGACCCCGAGCACTGAGCAGCCAGCACCCTGAGTACAGAGCACCCAGCTCCTCGAGTACTGAGCACCCAGCACAGCGAGCACTGAGCAGCCAGCACCCTGAGTACTGAGCACCCTGAGTACGGAGCACCGATCACCCTGAGCACTGAGCACCCAGCACCCTGAGTACTGATCACCCAGCACCCTGAGCACTGAGCACCAAGCACCCTGAGCACTGAGCAAACAGCACCCTGAGTACTGAGTACCCAGCACCCTGAGTACTGAGTACCCAGCACCCTGAGCACTGAGCACCCAGCACCCTGAGTACTGAGCACCGAGAACCCTGAGTACTGAGCACCCAGCACCCTTAGTACTGAGCACCCAGCACCCTGAGTACTGAGCACCCAGCACCACCCTCAGCACTTAGCACCCAGCACCCCGAGCACTGAGCACCCAGCACCCTGAGCACTGAGCACCCAGCACCCCGAGTACTGAGTACCCAGCACCCCGAGTACTGAGCACCGAGCACCCCGAGCACTGAGCACCCAGCACCCTGAGTACTGAGCACCCAGCACCCTGAGTACTGAGCACTGAGCACCCCGAGTACTGAGCACCCATCACCCCGAGCACTGAGCACCCAGCAACCTGAGTACTGAGAACAGATCACCCTGAGTACTGAGCACCCAGCACCCTGAGTACTGAGCCCCCAGCACCCTGAGTACTGAGCACCCAGCACCCCGAGCACTGAGCACCCAGCACCCCGAGAATGAGCACCCAGCACCCTGAATACTGAGAACCGCGCACCCTGAGTACTGAGCACCCAGCACCCTGAGTACTGAGCCCCCAGCACCCTGAGTACTGAGCACCAAACACCCCGAGCACTGAGCACCCAGCACCCCGAGAATGAGCACCCAGCACCCTGAGTACTGAGCACCCAGCACCCTGAGTACTGAGCACTAAGCACCCAGAGCACTGAGCACCCAGCACCCCGAGCACGGAGCACCCAGGACCCCGAGCACTGAGTACTGAGCACCCAGCACCCTGAGTACTGAGCACCCAGCACCCTGAGTACTGAGCACCCAGCACCCTGAGCACTGAGCACCCAGCACCCTGAGCAATGAGCACCCAGCACCCCGAGCACGGAGCACCCAGCACCCTGTGTACTGAGCACCCAACACCCAGAGTACTGAGCACCCAGCACACTGAGTACTGAGCACCCAGAACCCTGAGTACTGAGCACCCAGCACCCTAAGTACTGAGCCCCCAGCACCCTGAGTACTGAGCACCCAGCACCCCGAGCACTGAGCAGCCAGCACCCCGAGAATGAGCACCCAGCACCCTGAGTACTGAGCACCCAGCACCCTGAGTACTGACCACTAAGAACCCAGAGCACTGAGCACCCAGCACCCCGAGCACGGAGCACCCAGGACCCTGAGCACTGAGTACTGAGCACCCAGCACCCTGAGAACTGAGCACCCAACACCCAACGTACTGAGCACCCAGCACCCTGAGCACTGAGCACCCAGCACCCCGAGCACGGAGCACCCAGGACCCTGAGCACTGAGTACTGAGCACCCAGCACCCTGTGTACTGAGCACCCAACACCCAGAGTACTGAGCACCCAGCACCCTGAGCACTGAGCACCCAGCACCCTGAGAACTGAGCACCCAGCACCCTGATTACTGAACAACCAGCACCCTGAGCACTGAGCACTGAGAACCCAGCACCCTGAGTACTGAGCACTAAGCACCCAGAGCACTGAGCACCCAGCGCCCCGAGCACTGAGCACCCAGCACCCCGAGCACTGAGCACTGAGCACCCTGAGCACTGAGCACCCAGCACCCCGAGTACTGAGCACTGAGCACCCTGAGTACTGAGCACCAAGCACTCCGAGTACTGAGCACTGAGCACCCTGAGTACTGAGCACCCAGCACCCTGAGTACTGAGCACCCAACACCGAGAGTACTGAGCACCCAGCACCCTGAGTACTGAGCACCCAGCACCCTGAGTACTGAACACCCAGGACCCTGAGCACTGAGCACTGAGCACCCTGAGCACTGAGTACTGAGCACTGAGCACCCTGAGCACTGGGCACCCAGCACCCCGAGTACTGAGCACCCAGCACCCCGAGCACTGAGCACCCAGCGCCCCGAGCACTGAGCACCCAGCACCCAGAGCACTGAGCACCCAGCACCCCGAGCACTGAGCACCCAGCGCCCCGAGCACTGAGCACGCAGCACCCCGAGCACTGAGCACTGAGCACCCTGAGCACTGAGCACCCAGCACCCCGAGTACTGAGCACTGAGCACACTGAGTACTGAGCACCAAGCACTCCGAGTACTGAGCACTGAGCACCCTGAGTACTGAGCACCCAGCACCCTGAGCACTGAGCACCCAGCACACTGAGAACTGAGCACCCAGCACCCCGAGTACTGAGCACGCAGAACTCCGAGCACTGAGCACCCAGCTCCCCGAGCACTGAGCACTGAGCACCCTGAGCACTGAGCACCCAGCACCCCGAGTGCTGAGCACTGAGCACCCTGAGCACTGAGCACCCAGCATCCCGAGTGCTGAGCACTGAGCACCCTGAGAACTGAGCACCCAGCACCCTGAGCACTGAGCACTGAGAATCCTAAGTACTGAGCACCGAGCACCCTGAGTACTGAGCACCCAGCACCCTGAGCACTGAGCACGGAGCACCCCGAGGACTGAGCACCCAGCACCCTGAGCACTGAGCACCCAGCACCTTGAGTACTGAGCACCGAGCACCCCGAGCACTGAGCACCCAGCACCCTGAATACTAAGCACCCAGCTCCCTGAGCACTGAGCACCCAGCACCCCGAGCACTGAGCACCCAGCACCCCGAGCACTGAGCCCCCAGCACCCTGAGTACTGAGCATCCAACACCCAGAGTACTGAGCACCCAGCACCCTGAGCACTGAGCACCCAGCACCCTGAGTACTGAGCACCCAGCACCCTGAGTACTGAGCACCTAGCACCCTGAGCACTGAGCACCCAGCACCCTGAGCACTGAGCACTGAGCACCCAACACTCTGAGCACTGAGCACTGAGCACCCAGCACCCCGAGCACTGAGCACCCAGCACCCCGAGCACTGAGCACCTAGCACCCTGAGCACTGAGCACCCAGCACCCTGAGCACTGAGCACCCAGCCCCCTGAGTACTGAGCACCCAGCACCATGAGTACTGAGCACCCAGCACCCTGAGTACTGAGCACTCAGCACCCTGAGTACTGAGCACCGAGCACCCCGAGCACTGAGCACCCAGCACCCTAAGCACTGAGCACCCTGAGGACTGAGCACCCAGCACCCTGAGCACTGAGCACCCAGCACCCTGAGTACTGAGCACCGATCACCCTGAGCACTGAGCACCCAGGACCCCGAGCACTGAGCACCCAGCACCCTGAGTACAGAGCTTCCAGCACCCCGAGTACTGAGCACCCAGCACCCCGAGCACTGAGCACCCAGCACCCTGAGTACTGAGCATCCTGAGTACTGAGCACCGATCACCCTGAGCACTGAGCACCCAGCACCCTGAGTACTGAGCACCCAGCACCCTGAGCACTGAGCACTCTGCACCCTGAGTACTGAGCACCGAGCACCCTGAGTACTGAGCATCCAGCACCCTTAGTACTGAGCACCCAGCACCCTGAGCACTGAGCACCCAGCACCCTGAGTACTGAGCACCCAGCACCACCCTCAGCACTGAGCACCCAGCACCCCGAGCACTGAGCACACAGCACCCAGAGCACTGAGCACTCAGCACCCCGAGTACTGCGCACCCAGCACCCCGAGTACTGAGCACCGAGCACCCCGAGCACTGAACACCCAGTACCCTGAGTACTGAGCACCCAGCACCCTGAGTACTGAGCACTGAGCACCCCGAGTACTGAGCACCCAGCACCCCGTGCACTGAGCACACAGCAACCTGAGTACTGAGAACCGAGCACCCTGAGTACTGAGCACCGAGCACCCTGAGTACTGAGCCCCCAGCACCCTGAGTACTGAGCACCCAGCACCCCGAGCGCTGAGCACTCAGCACCCCGAGAATGAGCACCCAGCACCCTGAGTACTGAGCCCCCAGCACCTTGAGTACTGAGCACCCAGCACCCTGAGCACTGAGCACCCAGCACCCCGAGAATGAGCACCCAGCACCCTGAGTACTGAGCACCAAGCACCCTGAGTACTGAGCACTAAGCACCCAGAGCACTGAGCACCCAGCACCCCGAGCACGGAGCACCCAGGACCCCGAGCACTGAGTACTGAGCACTGAGCACCCTGAGTACTGAGCACCCAGCACCCCGATCACTGAGCACCCAGCACCCCGAGCACTGAGCACCCAGCACCCTGAGTACTGAGCACTGAGCACCCAGCACCCCGAGCACTGAGGACCCAGCACCCTGTGTACTGAGCACTGAGCACCCTGAGTACTAAGCACCCAGCACCCTGAGTACTGAGCACCCAGCACCCCGAGTACTGAGCACTGAGCACCCTGAGAACTGAGCACCCAGCACCCTGAGCACTGAGCACTGAGAACCCTGAGTACTGAGCACCGAGCACCCTGAGTACTGAGCACCCAGCACCCTGAGCATTGAGCACGTAGCACCCCGAGGACTGAGCACCCAGCATCCTGAGCACTGAGCACCCAGCACCTTGAG
Organism: Microtus oregoni; assembly: GCF_018167655.1. Taxonomy (NCBI): domain Eukaryota; kingdom Metazoa; phylum Chordata; class Mammalia; order Rodentia; family Cricetidae; genus Microtus; species Microtus oregoni. The sequence goes on along the minus strand of NW_024543811.1, from coordinate 7,403,589 downwards.
TACTGAGCACCCAGCACCCTGAGCACTGAGCACACAGCACCCCGAGCACTGAGCACCCAGCACCCCGAGCACTGAGCACCCAGCACCCTGAGTACTGAGCACCCAACACCCAGAGTACTGAGCACCCAGCACCCTGAGCACTCAGCACCCAGCACCCTGAGTACTGAGCACCCAGCACCCTGAGTACTAAGCACCCAGCACCCTGAGCACTGAGCACTGAGCACCCAACACCCTGAGCACTGAGCGCTGAGCACCCATTACCCCGAGCACTGAGCACCCAGCACCCCGAGCACTGAGCACCCAGAACCCTGAGCACTGAGCACCCAGCACCCTGAGCACTGAGCAGCCAGCCCCCTGAGTACTGAGCACCCAGCACCATGAGTACTGAGCACCCAGCATCCTGAGTACTGAGCACTAAGCACCCTGAGTACTGCGCACCGAGCACCCCGAGCACTGAGCACCCAGCACTCTGAGCACTGAGCACCCTGAGGACTGCGCACCCAGCACCCTGAGCACTGAGCATCCAGCACCCTGAGACTGAGCACCCAGGACCCCGAGCACTGAGCACCCAGCACCCTGAGTACAGAGCACTCAGCACCCCGAGTACTGAGCACCCAGCACCCCGAGCACTGAGCACCCAGCACCCTGAGTACTGAGCACCCTGAGTACTGAGCACCGATCACCCTGAGCACTGAGCACCCAGCACCCTGAGTACTGAGCACCCAGCACCCTGAGAACTGAGCACCCAGCACCCTGAGCACTGAGCACCCAGCACAGTGAGTACTGAGCACCCAGCACCCTGAGTACTGAGTACCCAGCACCCTGAGCACTGAGCACCCAGCACCCTGAGTACTGAGCACCCAGCACCCTGAGTACTGAGCACCCAGCACCCTTAGTACTGAGCACCCAGCACCCTGAGCACTGAGCACCCAGCACCCTGAGTACTGAGCACCCAGCACCACCCTCAGCACTGAGCACCCAGCACCCCGAGCACTGAGCACCCAGCACCCTGAGCACTGAGCACCCAGCATCCCGAGTACTGAGCACCCAGCACCCCGAGTACTGAGCACCGAGCACCCCGAGCACTGAACACCCAGCACCCTGAGTACTGAGCACCCAGCACCCTTAGTACTGAGCAAGCAGCACCCTGAGCACTGAGCACCCTGCAACCTGAGTACTGAGAACAGATCACCCTGAGTACTGAGCACCCAGCACCCTGAGTACTGAGCCACCAGCACCCTGAGTACTGAGCACCCATCACCCCGAGCACTGAGCACCCAGCACCCCGAGAATGAGCACCCAGCACCCTCAGTACTGAGAACCGAGCACCCTGATTACTGAGCACCCAGCACCCTGAGTACTGAGCCCCCAGCACCCTGAGTACTGAGCACCCAGCACCCCGCGCACTGAGCACCCAGCACCCCGAGAATGAGCACCCAGCACCCTGAGTACTGAGCACCCAGCACCCTGAGTACTGAGCACTAAACACCCAGAGCACTGAGCGCCCAGCACCCCGAGCACGGAGCACCCAGGACCCCGAGCACTGAGTACTGAGCACCCAGCACCCTGAGTACTGAGCACCGAGCTCCCCGAGCACTGAGCACCCTGAGTACTGAGCACCCAGCACCCCGATCACTGAGCACCCAGCACCCTGATCACTGAGCACCCAGCACCCTGAGCACTGAGCACCCAGCACCCTGAGTACTGAGCACGGAGCACGCTGATTACTGAGCACCCAGCACCCCGAGCACTGAGCACCCAGCACCCTGAGTACTGAGCACTGAGCACCCAGCACCCTGAGCACTGAGCACCCAGCACCCTGTGTACTGAGCACTGAGCACCCTGAGTACTAAGCACCCTGCACCCTGAGTACTGAGCACCCAGGACCCTGAGCACTGAGCACCGAGCACCCTGAGTACTGAGCACCCAGGACCCTGAGCACTGAGCACCGAGCACCCCGAGCACTGAGCACCCAGCACCCTGAGCACTCAGCACCCAGCACCCCGAGCACTGAGCAACCAGCACCCTGAGCACTGAGCACCCAGCACCCTGAGCATGGAGCACCCCGAGGACTGAGCACCCAGCACCCTGAGAACTGAGCACCCAGCACCTTGAGTACTGAGCACCGAGCACCTCGAGCACTAAACACCCAGCACCCTGAGTACTGAGCACCCAGCACCCTGAGCACTGAGCACCCAGCACCCTGAGCACTGAGCACCCAGCACCCCGAGCACGGAGCACCCAGCACCCTTAGTACTGAGCACCCAACACCCAGATTACTGAGCACCCAGCACCCTGAGCACTGAGCACCCAGCACACTGAGTACTGAGCACCCAGCACCCTGAGTACTGAATACCCAGCACCCTGAGCACTGAGCACTGAGCACCCTGAGCACTGAGTACTGAGCACTGAGCACCCTGAGTACTGAGCACCCAGCACCCCGTGTACTGAGCACCCAGCACCCCGAGCACTGAGCACCCAGCGCCCCGAGCACTGAGCACCCAGCACCCCGAGCACTGAGCACTGAGCACACTGAGCACTGAGCACCCAGCACCCCGAGTACTGAGCACTGAGCACCCTGAGTACTGAGCACCAAGCACTCCGAGTACTGAGCACTGAGCACCCTGAGTACTGAGCACCCAGCACCCTGAGCACTGAGCACCCAGCACCCTGAGTACTGAGCACAGAGCACCCTGAGCACTGAGCACCCAGCACCCTGAGTACTGAGCAACCAGCACCCTGAGCACTGAGCACTGAGCACCCAGCACCCTGAGCACTGAGCACTGAGCACCCAGCAATACAGCCCTGAGCACCCAGCACCCCGAGCACTGAGCACCCAGCACCCTGAGCACTGAGCACCCAGCACCCTGAGCATTGAGCACCCAGGACCCTGAGTACTGAGCACCCAGCACCCTGAGTAATGAGCACCCAGCACCCTGAGTACTGAGCACTCAGCACCCTGAGTACTGAGCACGGAGCACCCCGAGCACTGAGCACCCAGCACCCTGAGCACTGCGCACCCGGAGGACTGAGCACCCAGCACCCTGAGCACTGAGCACCGATCACACTGAGCACTGAGCACCCAGCACCCCGAGCACTGAGCACCCAGCACCCTGAGTACTGAGCACCCAGCACCCCGAGTACTGAGCACCCAGCACCCTCAGTACTGAGCACCCAGCACCCCGAGCACTGAGCACCCAGCACCCTGAGTACTGAGCACCCTGAGTACTGAGCACTGAGCACCGAGCACCCTGAGTACTGAGCACCCTGAGGACTGAGCACCCAGCACCCTGAGCACTGAGCACCCAGCACCCTTATTACTGAGCACTGATCACCCTGAGCACTGAGCACCCAGCACCCCGAGCACTGAGCACCCAGAACCCTGAGTACTGAGCACCCAGCACCCCGAGCACTGAGCACCCAGAACCCTGAGTACTGAACACCCAGCACCCTGAGCACTGAGCACCCAGCACCCTGAGCACTGAGCACTGAGCACCCAGCACCCCGAGCACTGAGCACCCAGCACGCTGAGCACCTAGAACCCTGAGCACTGAGCACCCTGAGCACTGAGCACCCTGAGCACTGAGCACTGATCACCCAGCACCCTGAGTACTGAGCACCCAACACTCTGAGCACTGAGCACCCAGCACGCTGAGTACTGAGCACTGAGCAGACAGCACCCTGAGTACTGAGCAACCAGCACCACGAGCACTGAGCACCCAGCGCCCTTAGTACTGAGCACTGATCACCCTGAGCACTGAGCACCCAGAACCCCGAGCACTGAGCACCCAGAACCCTGAGTACTGAGCACCCAGCACCCTGAGCACTGAGCACCGAGAACACTGAGTACTGAGCACTGAGCACCCAGCACCCCGAGCACTGAGCACCCAGAACCCTGAGTACTGAGCACCCAGCACCCTGAGCACTGAGCACCCAGCACCCTGAGCACTGAGCACTGAGCACCCAGCACCCCGAGCACTGAGCACCCAGCACCCTGAGCACCCAGAACCCTGAGCACTGAGCACCCTGAGCACTGAGCACCCTGAGTACTGAGCACTGAGCACACAGCACCCTGAGTACTGAGCAACCAGCACCTCGAGCACTGAGCACCCAGCGCCCCGAGCACTGAGCACCCAGCACCCCGAGCACTGAGCACTGAGCACACTGAGCACTGAGCACCCAGCACCCCGAGTACTGAGCACTGAGCACCCTGAGTACTGAACACCCAGCACCCCGAGTACTGAGCACTGAGCACCCTGAGTACTTAGCACCCAGCACTCTGAGCACTGAGAACCCGGAGTACTGAGCACCGAGCAACCTGAGACCTGAGCACCCAGCACCCTGAGCACTGAGCACGGAGCACCCCGCGGAGTGAGCACCCAGCACGCTGAGCACTGAGCACCCAGCACCTTGAGTACTGAGCACCGAGCACCCCGAGCACTGAGCACCCAGCACGCTGAATACTGAGCACCCAGCACCCTGAGCACTGATCACCCAGCACCTCGAGCACTGAGCACCCAGCACCCCTAGCACTGAGCACCCATCACCCTGAGTACTGAGCACCCAACACCCAGAGTCCTGAGCACCCAGCACCCTGAGCACTGATCACCCAGCACCCTGAGTCCTGAGCACCCAGCACCCTGAGCACTGAGCACTGAGCACCCAACACCCTGAGCACTGAGCACTGAGCACCCAGCACCCCGAGCACTGAGCGCCCAGCACCCCGCACACTGAGCACCCAGCACCCTGAGCACTGAGCACCCAGCACCCTGAGTACTGAGCACCCAGCACCCTGAGTACTGAGCACCCAGCACCCTGAGTACTGAGCACTCAGCACCCTGAGTACTGAGCACCGAGCACCCCGAGCACTGAGCACCCAGCACCCTGAGCACTGAGCACCCGGAGGACTGAGCACCCAGCACCCTGAGCACCGATCACCCTGAGCACTGAGCACCCAGCACCCCAAGCACTGAGCACCCAGCACCCTGAGTACTGAGCACCCAGCACCCCGAGTACTGAGCACCCAGCACCCTGAGTACTGAGCACCCAGCACCCTGAGCACTGAGCACCCAGCACCCTGAGTACTGAGCACCCTGAGTACTGAGCACTGAGCACCGAGCACCCTGAGTACTGAGCACCCTGAGGACTGAGCACCCAGCACCCTGAGCACTGAGCACCCAGCACCCTTAGTACTGAGCACTGATCACCCTGAGCACTGAGCACCCAGCACCCCGAGCACTGAGCACCCAGAACCCTGAGTACTGAGCACCCAGCACCCTGAGCACTGAGCACCGAGCACCCTGAGTACTGAACACCCAGCACACTGAGCACTGAGCACTGAGCACCCAGCACCCTGAGCACTGAGCACTGAGCACCCAGCACCCCGAGCACTGAGCACCCAGCACCCTGAGCACCCAGCACCCTGAGCACTGAGCACCCTGAGCACTGAGCACCCTGAGCACTTAGCACTGAGCACCCAGCACCCTGAGTACTGAGCACCCAACACTCTGAGCACTGAGCACCCAGCACGCTGAGTACTGAGCACTGAGCACACAGCACCCTGAGTACTGAGCAACCAGCACCTCGAGCACTGAGAACCCAGCGCCCCGAGCACTGAGCACCCAGCACCCCGAGCACTGAGCACTGAGCACACTGAGCACTGAGCACCCAGCACCCTGAGTACTGAGCACTAAACACCCAGAGCACTGAGCGCCCAGCACCCCGAGCACTGAGCACCCAGCACCCCGAGAATGAGCACCCAGCACCCTGAGTACTGAGCACCCAGCACCCTGAGTACTGAGCACTAAACACCCAGAGCACTGAGCGCCCAGCACCCCGAGCACCCAGGACCCCGAGCACTGAGTACTGAGCACCCAACACCCTGAGTACTGAGCACCCAGCACCCTGAGCACTGAGCACCCAGCACCCTGAGCACTGAGCACGCAGCACCCCGAGCACTGAGCACCCAGCACCCTGAGTACTGAGCACAGAGCACCCTGAGCACTGAGCACCCAGCACCCTGAGTACTGAGCACCCAGCACCCTGAGTACTGCGCAACCAGCAGCCTGAGCACAGAGCACTGAGCACCCAGCACCCTGAGCACTGAGCACTGAGCACCCAGCACCACAGCCCTGAGCACCCAGCACCCCGAGCACTGAGCACCCAGCACCCTGAGCACTGAGCACCCAGCACCCTGAGCATTGAGCACCCAGCACCCTGAGTACTGAGCACCCAGCACCCTGAGTACTGAGCACCCAGCACCCTGAGTACTGAGCACTCAGCACCCTGAGTACTGAGCACCGAGCACCCCGAGCACTGAGCACCCAGCACCCTGAGCACTGAGCACCCGGAGGACTGAGCACCCAGCACCCTGAGCACTGAGCACCGATCACCCTGAGCACTGAGGACCCAGCAACCCGAGCACTGAGCACCCAGCACCCTGAGTACTGAGCACCCAGCACCCCTAGTACTGAGCACCCAGCACCCTCAGTACTGAGCACCCAGCACCCCGAGCACTGAGCACCCAGCACCCTGAGTACTGAGCACCCTGAGTACTGAGCACTGAGCACCGAGCACCCTGAGTACTGAGCACCCTGAGGACTGAGCACCCAGCACCCTGAGCACTGAGCACCCAGCACACTTAGTACTGAGCACTGATCACCCTGAGCACTGAGCACCCAGCACCCCGAGCACTGAGCACCCAGAACCCTGAGTACTGAGCACAGAGCACCCTGAGCACTGAGCACCGAGAACCCTGAGTACTGAACACCCAGCACCCTGAGCACTGAGCACTGAGCACCCAGCACCCTGAGCACTGAGCACTGAGCACCCAGCACCCCGAGCACTGAGCACCCAGCACCCTGAGCACCCAGAACCCTGAGCACTGAGCACCCTGAGCACTGAGCACCCTGAGCTCTGAGCACTGAGCACCCAGCACCCTGAGTACTGAGCACCCAACACGCTGAGCACTGAGCACCCAGCACGCTGAGTACTGAGCACTGATCACACAGCACCCTGAGTACTGAGCAACCAGCACCTCGAGCACTGAGCACCCAGCGCCCCGAGCACTGAGCACCCAGCACCCCGAGCACTGAGCACTGAGCACACTGAGCACTGAACACCCAGCACCCCGAGTACTGAGCACTGAGCACCCTGAGTACTGAGCACCCAGCACCCCTAGTACTGAGCACTGAGCACCCTGAGTACTGAGCACCCAGCACCCTGAGCACTGAGAACCCGGAGTACTGAGCACCGAGCACCCTGAGTACTGAGCACCCAGCACCCTGAGCACTGAGCACGGAGCACCCCGCGGAGTGAGCACCCAGCACCCTGAGCACTGAGCACCCAGCACCTTGAGTACTGAGCACCGAGCACCCCGAGCACTGAGCACCCAGCACGCTGAATACTGAGCACCCAGCACCCTGAGCACTGAGCACCCAGCACCCCGAGAACTGAGCACCCAGCACCCCGAGCACTGAGCACCCAGCACCCTGAGTACTGAGCACCCAACACCCAGAGTCCTGAGCACCCAGCACCCTGAGCACTGATCACCCAGCACCCTGAGTACTGAGCACCCAGTACCCTGAGTACTGAGCACCCAGCACCCTGAGCACTGAGCACTGAGAACCCAACACCCTGAGCACTGAGCACTGAGCACCCAGCACCCCGAGCACTGAGCACCCAGCACCCCGCGCACTGAGCACCCAGAACCCTGAGCACTGAGCACCCAGCACCCTGAGTACTGAGCACCCAGCACCATGAGTACTGAGCACCCAGCACCCTGAGTACTGAGCACTCAGCACCCTGAGTACTGAGCACCGAGCACCCCGAGCACTGAGCACCCAGCACCCTGAGCACTGAGCACCCGGAGGACTGAGCACCCAGCACCCTGAGCACTGATCACCGATCACCCTGAGCACTGAGCACCCAGCACCCCGAGCACTGAGCACCCAGCACCCTGAGTACTGAGCACCCAACACCCCGAGTACTGAACACCCAGCACCCTGAGTACTGAGCACCCAGCACCCTGAGCACTGAGCACCCAGCACCCTGAGTACTGAGCACCCAGAGTACTGAGCACTGAGCACCGAGCACCCTGAGTACTGAGCACCCTGAGGACTGAGCACCCAGCACCCTGAGCACTGAGCACCCAGCACCCTTAGTACTGAGCACTGATCACCCTGAGCACTGAGCACCCAGCACCCCGAGCACTGAGCACCCAGAACCCTGAGTACTGAGCTCCCAGCACCCTGAGCACTGAGCACCGAGCACCCTGAGTACTGAGCACCGCACCCTGAGCACTGAGCACTGAGCACCCAGCACCCTGAGCACTGAGCACTGAGCACCCAGCACCCTGAGCACTGAGCACCCAGCACCCTGAGCACCCAGCACCCTGAGCACTGAGCACCCTGAGCACTGAGCACCCTGAGCATTTAGCACTGAGCACCCAGCACCCTGAGTACTGAGCACCCAACACTCTGAGCACTGAGCACCCAGCACGCTGAGTACTCAGCACTGAGCACACAGCACCCTGAGTACTGAGCAACCAGCACCTCGAGCACTGAGCACCCAGCGCCCCGAGCACTGAACACCGAGCACCCCGAGCACTGAGCACTGAGCACACTGAGCACTGAGCACCCAGCACTCCGAGTACTGAGCACTGAGCACCCTGAGTACTGAGCACCCAGCACCCCGAGTACTGAGCACTGAGCACCCTGAGTAGTGAGCACCCAGCACCCTGAGCACTGAGAACCCTGAGTACTGAGCACCGAGCACCCTGAGTACTGAGCACCCAGCACCCTGAGCACTGAGCACGGAGCACCCCGAGGTCTGAGCACCCAGCACCCTGAGCACTGAGCACCCAGCACCTTGAGTACTGAGCACCGAGCACCCCGAGCACTGAGCACCCAGCACGCTGAATACTGAGCACCCAGCACCCTGAGCACTGAGCACGGAGCACCCCGAGCACTGAGCACCCAGCACCCCGAGCACTGAGCACCCAGCACCCTGAGTACTGAGCACCCAACACACAGAGTCCTGAGCACCCAGCACCCTGAGCACAGAGCACCCAGCACCCTGAGTACTGAGCACCCAGCACCCTGAGTACTGAGCACCCAGCACCCTGAGCACTGAGCACTGAGCACCCAACACCCTGAGCACTGAGCACTGAGCACCCAGCACCCCGAGCACTGAGCACCCAGCACCACGCGCACTGAGCACCCAGCACCCTGAGCACTGAGCACCCAGCACCCTGAGTACTGAGCACCCAGCACCATGAGTACTGAGCACCCAGCACCCTGAGTACTGAGCACTCAGCACCCTGAGTACTGAGCACTGAGCACCCCGAGCACTGAGCACCCAGCACCCTGAGCACTGAGTACCCTGAGGACTGAGTACCCAGCACCCTGAGCACTGAGCACCCAGCACCCTGAGTACTGAGCACCGATCACCCTGAGCACAGAGCACCCAGGACCCCGAGCACTGAGCACCCAGCACCCTGAGTACAGAGCACCCAGCACCCCGAGTACTGAGCACCCAGCACCCCGAGCACTGAGCAGCCAGCACCCTGAGTACTGAGCACCCTGAGTACTGAGCACCGATCACCCTGAGCACTGAGCACCCAGCACCCTGAGTACTGAGCACCCAGCACCCTGAGCACTGAGCACCAAGGACCCTGAGCACTGAGCACCCAGCACCCTGAGTACTGAGCACCCAGCACCCTGAGTACTGAGCACCCAGCACCCTTAGTACTGAGCACCCAGCACCCTGAGCACTGAGCACCCAGCACCCTGAGTACTGAGCACCCAGCACCACCCTCAGCACTGAGCACCCAGCACCCCGAGCACTGAGCACCCAGCACCCCGAGCACTGAGCACCCAGCACCCTGAGTACTGAGCACTGAGCACCCCGAGTACTGAGCACCCATCACCCCGAGCACTGAGCACCCAGCAACCTGAGTACTGAGAAGAGATCACCCTGAGTACTGAGCACCCAGCACCCTGAGTACTGAGCCCCCAGCACCCTGAGTACTGAGCACCCAGCACCCCGAGCACTGAGCACCCAGCACCCCGAGAATGAGCACCCAGCACCCTGAGTACTGAGCACCCAGCACCCTGAGTACTGAGCACTAAGCACCCAGAGCACTGAGCACCCAGCACCCCGATCACTGAGCACCCAGCACCCTGAGCACTGATCACCCAGCACCCTGAGCACTGAGCACCCAGCACCCTGAGTACTGAGCACCCAACACCCAGAGTACTGAGCACCCAGCACCCTGAGCACTGAGCACCCAGCACCCTGAGTACAGAGCACCCAGCACCCTGAGTACTGAGCACCCAGCACCCTGAGCACTGAGCACTGAGCACCCAACACCCTGAGCACTGAGCACCCAGCACCCGAGCACTGAGCACCCAGCACCCCGAGCACTGAGCACCCAGCACCCTGAGCACTGAGCACCCAGCACCCTGAGCACTGAGCACCCAGCCCCCTGAGTACTGAGCACCCAGCACCATGAGTACTGAGCACCCAGCACCCTGAGTACTGAGCACTCAGCACCTTGAGTACTGAGCACCGAGCACCCCGAGCACTGAGCACCCAGCACCCTGAGCACTGAGCACCCTGAGGACTGCGCACCCAGCACCCTGAGCACTGAGCACCCAGCACCCTGAGTACTGAGCACCAATCACCCTGAGCACTGAGCACCCAGGACCCCGAGCACTGAGCACCCAGCACCCTGAGTACAGAGCACCCAGCACCCCGAGTACTGAGCACCCAGCACCCCGAGCACTGAGCACACAGCACCCTGAGTACTGAGCACCCTGAGTACTGAGCACCGATCACCCTGAGCACTGAGCACCCAGCACCCTGAGTACTGTGCACCCAGCACCGTGAGCACTGAGCACCCAGCACCCTGAGCACTGAGCACCCAGCACAGTGAGTACTGAGCACCCAGCACCCTGAGTACTGAGTACCCAGCACATTGAGCACTGAGCACCCAGCACCCTGAGTACTGAGCACCCAGTACCCTGAGTACTGAGCACCCAGCAACCTTAGTACTGAGCACCCAGCACCCTGAGCACTGAGCACCCAGCACCCTGAGTACTGAGCACCCAGCACCACCCTCAGCACTGAGCACCCAGCAACCCGAGCACTGAGCACCCAGCACCCTGAGCACTGAGCACAAAGCACCCCGAGTACAGAGCACCCAGCACCCCGAGTATTGAGCACCGAGCACCCTGAGCACTGAACACCCAGCACCCTGAGTACTGAGCACCCAGCACCCTGAGTACTGAGCACTGAGCACCCCGAGTACTGAGCACCCAGCACCCCGAGCACTGAGCACCCTGCAACCTGAGTACTGAGAACAGATCACCCTGAGTACTGAGCACCCAGCACCCTGAGTACTGAGCCCCCAGCACCCTGAGTACTGAGCACCCAGCACCCCGATCACTGAGCACCCAGCACCCCGAGAATGAGCACCCAGCACCCTGAGTACTGAGAACCGAACACCCTGAGTACTTAGCACCCAGCACCCTGAGTACTGAGCCCCCAGCAACCTGAGTACTGAGCACCCAGCACCCCGAGCACTGAGCACCCAGCACCCCGAGAATGAGCAACCAGCACCCTGAGTACTGAGCACCCAGCACCCTGAGTACTGAGCACTAAGCACCCAGAGCACTGAGCGCCCAGCACCCCGAGCACGGAGCACAAAGGACCCCGAGCACTGAGTACTGAGCACCCAGCACCCTGAGTACTGAGCACCCAGCACCCCGAGCACTGAGCACCCAGCACCCTGAGTACTGAGCACTGAGCACCCAGCACCCCGAGCACTGAGCACCCAGCACCCTGTGTACTGAGCACTGAGCACCCTGAGTACTAAGCACCCAGCACGCTGAGTACTGAGCACCCAGGACCCTGAGCACTGAGCACCGAGCACCCCGAGCACTGAGCACCCAGCACCCTGAGCACTCAGCAACCAGCACCCCGAGCACTGAGCACCCAGCATCCTGAGCACTGAGCACCCAGCACCCTGAGCATGGAGCACCCCGAGGACTGAGCACCCAGCACCCTGAGAACTGAGCACCCAGCACCTTGAGTACTGAGCTCCGAGCACCTCGAGCACTAAGCACCCAGCACCCTGAGTACTGAGCACCCAGCACCCTGAGCACTGTGCACCCAGCACCCTGAGCACTGAGCACCCAGCACCCCGAGCACGTAGCACCCAGCACCCAGAGTACTGAGCACCCAACACCCAGAGTACTGAGCACCCAGCAACCCGAGTACTGAGCACCCAGCACCCCGAGCACTGAGCACCCAGCGCCCCGAGCACTGAGCACCCAGCACCCCGAGCACTGAGCACTGAGCACCCTGAGCACTGAGTACTGAGCACTGAGCACCCTGAGTACTGAGCACCCAGCACCCAGAGTACTGAGCACCCAGCACCCCGAGCACTGAGCACCCAGCACCCCGAGCACTGAGCACCCAGCACCCCGAGCACTGAGCACTGAGCACCCTGAGCACGGAGCACCCAGCACCCCGAGTACTGAGCACTGAGCACCCTGAGTACTGAGCACCAAGCACCCCGAGTACTGAGCACCAAGCACTCCGAGTACTGAGCACCCAGCACCCTGAGTACAGAGCACCCAACACCCTGAGTACTGAGCACCCAGCACCCTGAGCACTGAGCACTGAGCACCCAACACCCTGAGCACTGAGCACCCAGCACCCGAGCACTGAGCACCCAGCACCCCGAGCACTGAGCACCCAGCACCCTGAGCACTGAGCACCCAGCACCCTGAGCACTGAGCACCCAGCCCCCTGAGTACTGAGCACCCAGCACCATGAGTACTGAGCACCCAGCACCCTGAGTACTGAGCACTCAGCACCTTGAGTACTGAGCACCGAGCACCCCGAGCACTGAGCACCCAGCACCCTGAGCACTGAGCACCCTGAGGACTGCGCACCCAGCACCCTGAGCACTGAGCACCCAGCACCCTGAGTACTGAGCACCAATCACCCTGAGCACTGATCACCCTGGACCCCGAGCACTGAGCACCCAGCACCCTGAGTACAGAGCACCCAGCACCCCGAGTACTGAGCACCCAGCACCCCGAGCACTGAGCACCCAGCACCCTGAGTACTGAGCACCCTGAGTACTGAGCACCGATCACCCTGAGCACTGAGCACCCAGCACCCTGAGAACTGTGCACCCAGCACCCTGAGCACTGAGCACCCAGCACCCTGAGCACTGAGCACCCAGCACAGTGAGTACTGAGCACCCAGCACCCTGAGTACTGAGTACCCAGCACATTGAGCACTGAGCACCCAGCACCCTGAGTACTGAGCACCCAGCACCCTGAGTACTGAGCACCCAGCAACCTTAGTACTGAGCACCCAGCACCCTGAGCACTGAGCACCCAGCACCCTGAGTACTGAGCACCCAGCACCACCCTCAGCACTGAGCACCCAGCAACCCGAGCACTGAGCACCCAGCACCCTGAGCACTGAGCACCCAGCACCCCGAGTACTGAGCACCCAGCACCCCGAGTATTGAGCACCGAGCACCCTGAGCACTGAACACCCAGCACCCTGAGTACTGAGCACCCAGCACCCTGAGTACTGAGCACTGAGCACCCCGAGTACTGAGCACCCAGCACCCCGAGCACTGAGCACCCTGCAACCTGAGTACTGAGAACAGATCACCCTGAGTACTGAGCACCCAGCACCCTGAGTACTGAGCCCCCAGCACCCTGAGAATGAGCAACCAGCACCCTGAGTACTGAGCACCCAGCACCTTGAGTACTGAGCACTAAGCACCCAGAGCACTGAGCGCCCAGCACCCCGAGCACGGAGCACAAAGGACCCCGAGCACTGAGTACTGAGCACCCAGCACCCTGAGTACTGAGCACCCAGCACCCCGAGCACTGAGCACCCAGCACCCTGAGTACTGAGCACTGAGCACCCAGCACCCCGAACACTGAGCACCCAGCACCCTGTGTACTGAGAACTGAGCACCCTGAGTACTAAGCACCCAGCACGCTGAGTACTGAGCACCCAGGACCCTGAGCACTGAGCACCGAGCACCCCGAGCACTGAGCACCCAGCACCCTGAGCACTCAGCAACCAGCACCCCGAGCACTGAGCACCCAGCACCCTGAGCACTGAGCACCCAGCACCCTGAGCATGGAGCACCCCGAGGACTGAGCACCCAGCACCCTGAGAACTGAGCACCCAGCACCTTGAGTACTGAGCTCCGAGCACCTCGAGCACTAAGCACCCAGCACCCTGAGTACTGAGCACCCAGCACCCTGAGCACTGTGGACCCAGCACCCTGAGCACTGAGCACCCAGCACCCCGAGCACGTAGCACCCAGCACCCTGAGTACTGAGCACCCAACACCCAGAGTACTGAGCACCCAGCACCCCGAGTACTGAGCACCCAGCACCCCGAGCACTGAGCACCCAGCGCCCCGAGCACTGAGCACCCAGCACCCCGAGCACTGAGCACTGAGCACCCTGAGCACTGAGTACTGAGCACTGAGCACCCTGAGTACTGAGCACCCAGCACCCAGAGTACTGAGCACCCAGCACCCCGAGCACTGAGCACCCAGCTCCCCGAGCACTGAGCACCCAGCACCCCGAGCACTGAGCACTGAGCACCCTGAGCACTGAGCACCCAGCACCCCGAGTACTGAGCACTGAGAACCCTGAGTACTGAGCACCAAGCACTCCGAGTACTGAGCACTGAGCACCCTGAGTACTGAGCACCCAGCACCCTGAGCACTGAACACCCAGCACCCTGAGTACTGAGCACTGAGATCCCTGAGTACTGAGCACCGAACACCCTGAGTACTGAGCACACAGCACCCTGATCACTGAGCACGGAGCACCCCGAGGACTGAGCACCCAGCACCCTGACCACTGAGCACCCAGCAGTTTGAGTACTGAGCACCGAGCACCCCGAGCACTGAGCACCCAGCACCCGGAGCACTGAGCACCCAGCACCCTGAGCACTGAGCACGCAGCACCCCGAGCACTGAGAACCCAGCACGCTGAGTACTGAGCAATGAGCACACAGCACCCTGAGTACTGAGCAACCAGCACCTCGAGCACTGAGCACCCAGCGCCCCGAGCACTGAGCACCCAGCACCCCGAGCACTGAGCACTGAGCACACTGAGCACTGAGCACACAGCACCCCGAGTACTGAGCACTGAGCACACTGAGTACTGAGCACCCGGCACCCCGAGTACTGAGCACTGAGCACGCTGAGTACTGAGCACCCAGCACCCTGAGCACTGAGAACCCTGAGTACTGAGCAACGAGCACCCTGAGTACTGAGCACCCAGCACCCTGAGCACTGAGCACGGAGCACCCCGAGGACTGAGCACCCAGCACCCTGAGCACTGAGCACCCAGCACCTTGAGTACTGAGCACCGAGCACCCCGAGCACTGAGCACCCAGCACCCTGAATACTGAGCACCCTGCACCCTGAGCACTGAGCACCCAGCACCCCGAGCACTGAGCACCCAGCACCCCGAGCACTGAGCACCCAGCACCCTGAGTACTGAGCACCCAACACCCAGAGTCCTGAGCACCCAGCACCCTGAGCACTGAGCACCCAGCACCCTGAGTACTGAGCACCCAGCACCCTGAGTACTGAGCACCCAGCACCCTGAGTACTGAGCACTGAGCACCCAAAACCCTGAGCACTGAGCAATGAGCACCCAGCACCCCGAGCACTGAGCACCCAGCACCCCGAGCACTGAGCACCCAGCACCCTGAGCACTGAGCACCCAGCACCCTGAGCACTGAGCACCCAGCCCCCTGAGTACTGAGCACCCAGCACCATGAGAACTGAGCACCCAGCGCCCTGAGTACTGAGCACTCAGCACCCTGAGTACTGAGCACCGAGCACCCCGAGCACTGAGCACCCAGCACCCTGAGCACTGAGCACCCTGAGGACTGAGTACCCAGCACCCTGAGCACTGAGCACCCAGCACCCTGAGTACTGAGCACCGAGCACCCCGAGCACTGAGCAGCCAGCACCCTGAGTACTGAGCACCCTGAGTACTGAGCACCCTGAGTACTGACCACCGAAAACCCTGAGCACTGAGCACCCAGCACCCTGAGTACTGAGCACCCAGCACCCTGAGCACTGAGCACCAAGCACCCTGAGCACTGAGCACCCAGCACCCTGAGTGCTGAGCACCCAGCCCCCTGAGTACTGAGCACCCAGTACCCTGAGTACTGAGCACCCATCACCCCGAGCACTGAGCACCCAGCAACCTGAGTACTGAGAATAGATCACCCTGAGTACTGAGCACCGAGCACCCTGAGTACTGAGCCCCCAGCACCCTGAGTACTGAGCACCCAGCACCCCGAGCACTGAGCACCCAGCACCCCGAGAATGAGAACCCAGCACCCTGAATACTGAGAACCGAGCACCCTGAGTACTGAGCACCCAGCACCCTGAGTACTGAGCCCCTAGCACCCTGAGTACTGAGCACCCAGCACCCCGAGCACTGAGCACCCAGCACCCCGAGAATGAGTACCCAGCAACCTGAGTACTGAGCCCCCAGCACCCTGAGTACTGAGCACCCAGCACCCTGAGCACTGAGCACCCAGCACCCTTAGTACTGAGCACTGATCACCCTGAGCACTGAGCACCCAGCACCCCGAGCACTGAGCACCCAGAACCCTGAGTACTGAGCTCCCAGCACCCTGAGCACTGAGCACCCAGCACCCTGAGTACTGAGCACCCAGCACCCTGAGCACTGAGCACCCGGAGGACTGAGCACCCAGCACCCTGGGCACTGAGCACCGATCACCCTGAGCACTGAGCACCCAGCACCCCAAGCACTGAGCACCCAGCACCCTGAGTCATGAGCACCCAGCACCCCGAGTACTGAGCACCCAGCACCCTGAGTACTGAGCACCCAGCACCCCGAGCACTGAGCACCCAGCACCCTGAGTACTGAGCACCCTGAGTACTGAGCACTGAGCACCGAGCACAGTGAGTACTGAGCACCCTGAGGACTGAGCACCCAGCACCCTGAGCACTGAGCACCCAGCACCCTGAGTACTGAGCACTGATCACCCTGAGCACTGAGCACCCAGCACCCCGAGCACTGAGCACCCAGAACCCTGAGTACTGAGCACCCAGCACCCTGAGCACTGAGCACCCAGCACCCTGAGTACTGAACACCCAGCAACCTGAGCACTGAGCACTGAGCACCCAGCACCCTGAGCACTGAGCACTGAGCACCCAGCACCCCGAGCACTGAGCACCCAGCACCCTGAGCAGCCAGCACCCCGAGCACTGAGCACCCAGCACCCCGAGCACTGAGCACCCAGCACCCCGAGCACTGAGCACCCAGCACACTGAGCACCCAGCACCCTGAGCACTGAGCACCCTGAGCACTGAGCACCCTGAGCACTGAGCACCCAGCACCCTGAGTACTGAGCACCCAACACTCTGAGCACTGAGCACCCAGCACGCTGAGTACTGAGCACTGAGCACACAGCACCCTGAGTACTGAGCAACCAGCACCTCGAGCACTGAGCACCCAGCGCCCCGAGCACTGAGCACCCAGCACCCCGAGCACTGAGCACTGAGCAGACTGAGCACTGAGTACCCAGCACCCCGAGTACTGAGCACTGAGCACCCTGAGTACTGAGCACCCAGCACCCCGATTACTGAGCACTGAGCACCCTGAGTACTGAGCACCCAGCACTCTGAGCACTGAGAACCCTGAGTACTGAGCACCGAGCACCCTGAGTACTGAGCACCCAGCACCCTGAGCACTGAGCACGGAGCACCCCGAGGACTGAGCACCCAGCACCCTGAGCACTGAGCACCCAGCACCTTGAGTACTGAGCACCGAGCACCCCGAGCACTGAGCACCCAGCACCCTGAATACTGATCACCCAGCACCCTGAGCACTGAGCACCCAGCACCCCGAGCACTGAGCACCCAGCACCCTGAGCACTGAGCACCCAGCACCCTGAGTACTGAGCACCCAACACCCAGAGTCCTGAGCACCCAGTACCCTGAGCACTGAGCACCCAGCACCCTGAGTACTGAGCACCCAGCACCCTGAGTACTGAGCACCCAGCACCCTGAGCACTGAGCACTGAGCACCCAACACCCTGAGCACTGAGCACTGAGCACCCAGCACCCCGAGCACTGAGCACCCAGCACCCCGACCACTGAGCACCCAGCACCCTGAGCACTGAGCACCCAGCACCCTGAGCACTGAGCACCCAGCCCCCTGAGTACTGAGCACCCAGCACCTTGAGTACTGACCACCCAGCACCCTGAGTAATGAGCACTCAGCACCCTGAGTACTGAGCACCGAGCACCCCGAGCACTGAGCACCCAGCACCCTGAGCACTGAGCACCCTGAGGACTGAGTACCCAGCACCCTGAGCACTGAGCACCCAGCACCCTGAGTACTGAGCACTGATCACCCTGAGCACTGAGCACCCAGGACCCCGAGAACTGAGCAACCAGCACCCTGAGTACAGAGCACCCAGCACCCCGAGTACTGAGCACCCAGCACCCCGAGCACTGAGCAGCCAGCACCCTGAGTACTGAGCACCCTGAGTACTGAGCACCGATCACCCTGAGCACTGAGCACCCAGCACCCTGAGTACTGAGCACCCAGCACCAGGAGCACTGAGCACCAAGCACCCTGAGCACTGAGCACCCAGCACCCTGAGTACTGAGCACCCAGCACCCTGAGTACTGAGTACCCAGCACCCTGAGCACTGAGCACCCAGCACCCTGATTACTGAGCACCGAGCACCCTGAGTACTGAGCACCCAGCACCCTTAGTACTGAGCACCCAGCACCCTGAGCACTGAGCACCCAGCACCCTGAGTACTGAGCACCCAGCACCACCCTCAGTCCTGAGCACCCAGCACCCCGAGCACTGAGCACCCAGCACCCTGAGCACTGAGCACCCAGCACCCCGAGTACTGAGCACCCAGCACCCTGAGCACTGAGCACCCAGCACCCTGAGTACTGAGCACCCAGCACCACCCTCAGTACTGAGCACCCAGCACCCCGAGGACTGAGCACCCAGCACCCTGAGCACTGAGCACCCAGCACCTTGAGTACTGAGCACCGAGCACCCCGAGCACTCAGCACCCAGCACGCTGAGTACTGAGCACCCAGCACCCTGAGCACTGAGCACCCAGCACCCTGAGCCCTGAGCACGCAGCACCCCGAGCACTGAGCACCCAGCACTCTGAGTACTGAGCACAGAGCACCCTGAGCACTGAGCACCCAGCACCCTGAGTACTGAGCACCCAGCACCCTGAGTACTGAGCAACCAGCACCCTGAGCACTGAGCACTGAGCACCCAGCACCCTGAGCACTGAGCACTGAGCACTGAGCACTGAGCACCCAGCACCACAGCCCTGAGCACCCAGCACCCCGAGCACTGAGCACCCAGCACCCTGAGCACTGAGCACCCAGCACCATGAGCATTGAGCACGCAGCACCCTGAGTACTGAGCACCCAGCACCCTGAGTACTGAGCACCCAGCACCCTGAATCATGAGCACCCAGCACCCCGAGTACTGAGCACCCAGCACCCTGAGTCCTGAGCACCCAGCACCCCGAGCACTGAGCATCCAGCACCCTGAGTACTGAGCACCCTGAGTACTGAGCACTGAGCACCGAGCACCCTGAGTACTGAGCACCCTGAGGACTGAGCACCCAGCACCCTGAGCACTGAGCACCCAGCACCCTGAGTACTGAGCACTGATCACCCTGAGCACTGAGCACCCAGCACCCCGAGCACTGAGCACCCAGAACCCTGAGTACTGAGCACCCAGCACCCTGAGCACTGAGCACCCAGCACCCTGAGTACTGAACACCCAGCAACCTTAGCACTGAGCACTGAGCACCCAGCACCCTGAGCACTGAGCACCCAGCACCCCGAGCACTGAGCACCCAGCACCCTGAGCACCCAGCACCCCGAGCACTGAGCACCCAGCACCCCGAGCACTGAGCACCCAGCACCCCGAGCACTGAGCACCCAGCACACTGAGCACCCAGCACCCTGAGCACTGAGCACCCTGAGCACTGAGCACCCTGAGCACTGAGCACTGAGCACCCAGCACCCTGAGTACTGAGCACCCAACACTCTGAGCACTGAGCACCCAGCACGCTGAGTACTGAGCACTGAGCACACAGCACCCTGAGTACTGAGCAACCAGCACCTCGAGCACTGAGCACCCAGCGCCCCGAGCACTGAGCACCCAGCACCCCGAGCACTGAGCACTGAGCAGACTGAGCACTGAGTACCCAGCACCCCGAGTACTGAGCACTGAGCACCCTGAGTACTGAGCTCCCAGCACCCCGAGTACTGAGCACTGAGCACCCTGAGTACTGAGCACCCAGCACTCTGAGCACTGAGAACCCTGAGTACTGAGCACCGAGCACCCTGAGTACTGAGCACACAGCACCCTGAGCACTGAGCACGGAGCACCCCGAGGACTGAGCACCCAGCACCCTGAGCACTGAGCACCCAGCACCTTGAGTACTGAGCACCGAGCACCCTGAGCACTGAGCACCCAGCACCCTGAATACTGAGCACCCAGCACCCTGAGAACTGAGCACCCAGCACCCCGAGCACTGAGCACCCAGCACCCCGAGCACTGAGCACCCAGCACCCTGAGTTCTGAGCACCCAACACCCAGAGTCCTGAGCACCCAGTACCCTGAGCACTGAGCACCCAGCACCCTGAGTACTGAGCACCCAGCACCCTGAGTACTGAGCACCCAGCACCCTGAGCACTGAGCACTGAGCACCCAACACCCTGAGCACTGAACACTGAGAACACAGCACCACGAGCACTGAGCACCCAGCACCCCGAGCACTGAGCACCCAGCACCCTGAGCACTGAGCACCCAGCACCCTGAGCACTGAGCACCCAGCCCCCTGAGTACTGAGCACCCAGCACCATGAGTACTGACCACCCAGCACCCTGAGTACTGAGCACTCAGCACCCTGAGTACTGAGCACCGAGCACCCCGAGCACTGAGCACCCAGAACCCTGAGCACTGAGCACCCTGAGGACTGAGTACCCAGCACCCTGAGCACTGAGCACCCAGCACCCTGAGTACTGAGCACCGATCACCCTGAGCACTGAGCACCCAGGACCCCGAGAACTGAGCAACCACCACCCTGAGTACAGAGCACCCAGCACCCCGAGTACTGAGCACCCAGCACCCCGAGCACTGAGCAGCCAGCACCCTGAGTACTGAGCACCCTGAGTACTGAGCACCGATCACCCTGAGCACTGAGCACCCAGCACCCTGAGTACTGAGCACCCAGCACCAGGAGCACTGAGCACCAAGCACCCTGAGCACTGAGCACCCAGCACCCTGAGTACTGAGCACCCAGCACCCTGAGTACTGAGTACCCAGCACCCTGAGCACTGAGCACCCAGCACCCTGAGTACTGAGCACCCAGCACCCTTAGTACTGAGCACCCAGCACCCGGAGCACTGAGCACCCAGCACCCTGTGTACTGAGCACCCAGCACCACCCTCAGTACTGAGCACCCAGCACCCCGAGCACTGAGCACCCAGCACCCTGAGCACTGAGCACCCAGCACCCCGAGTACTGAGCACCCAGCACCCCGAGCACTGAGCACCGAGCACCCCGAGCACTGAGCACCCAGCACACTGAGTACTGAGCACCCAGCACCCTGAGTACTGAGCACTGAGCACCCCGAGTACTGAGCACCCATCACCCCGAGCACTGACCACCCAGCAACCTGAGTACTGAGAACAGATCACCCTGAGTACTTAGCACCCAGCACCCTGAGTACTGAGCCCCCAGCACCCTGAGTACTGAGCACTGAGCAACCAGCACGCCGAGCACTGAGCACCCAGCACCCTGTGTACTTAGCACTGAGCACCCTGAGTACTAAGCACCCAGCACCCTGAGTACTGAGAACCGAGCACCCTGATTACTGAGCACACAGCACCCTGAGTACTGAGCCCCCAGCACACTGAGTACTGAGCACCCAACACCCCGAGCACTGAGCACCCAGCACCCCGAGAATGAGCACCCAGCACCCTGAGTACTGAGCACCCAGCACCCTGAGTACTGAGCACTGAGCACCCAGCACCCCGAGCACGGAGCACCCAGGACCCCGAGCACTGAGTACTGAGCACCCAGCACCCTGAGTAAGGAGCATCGAGCTCCCCGAGCACTGAGCACCGCGATCACTGAGCACCCAGCACCCTGAGCACTGATCACCCAGCACCCTGAGCACTGAGCACCCAGCACCCCGAGCACTGAGTACCCAGCACCCTGAGTACTGAGCACTGAGCAACCAGCACGCCGAGCACTGAGCACCCAGCACCCTGTGTACTTAGCACTGAGCACCCTGAGTACTAAGCACCCAGCACCCTGAGTACTGAGTACCCAGGACCCTGAGCACTGAGCACCGAGCACCCCGAGCATTGAGCACCCAGCACCCTGAGCACTCAGCACCCAGCACCCCGAGCACTGAGCACCCAGCAACCTGAGCCCTGAGCACCCAGCACCCTGAGTACTGAGCCCTGAGAACCCTGAGTACTGAGCACCGAGCACCCTGAGTACTGAGCACCCAGCACCCTGATCACTGAGCACGGAGCACCCCGAGGACTGAGCACCCAGCACCCTGAGCACTGAGCACCCAGCACCTTGAGTACTGAGCACCGAGCACCCCGAGCACTGAGCACCCAGCACCCTGAGTACTGAGCACCCAGCACCCTGAGCACTGAGCACCCAGCACCCTGAGCACTGAGCACGCAGCACCCCGAGCACTGAGCACCCAGCACCCTGAGTACTGAGCACAGAGCACCCTGAGCACTGAGCACCCAGCACCCTGAGTACTGAGCACCCAGCACCCTGAGTACTGAGCAACCAGCACCCTGAGCACTGAGCACTGAGCACCCAGCACCCTGAGCACTGAGCACTGAGCACCCAGCACCACAGCCCTGAGCACCCAGCACCCCGAGCATTGAGCACCCAGCGCCCTGAGCACTGAGCACCCAGCACCATGAGCATTGAGCACCCAGCACCCTGAGTACTGAGCACCCAACACCCAGAGTCCTGAGCACCCAGCACCCTGAGCACTGAGCACCCAGCACTCTGAGTACTGAGCACCCAGCACCCTGAGTACTGAGCACCCATCACCCTGAGCACTGAGCACTGAGCACCGAACACAATGAGCACTGAGCACTGAGCACCCAGCACCCCGAGCACTGAGCACCCAGCAGCCCGAGCACTGAGCACCCAGCACCCTGAGCACTGAGCACCCAGCACCCTGAGCACTGAGCACCCAGCCCCCTGAGTACTGAGCACCCAGCACCATGAGTACCGACCACCCAGCACCCTGAGTACTGAGCAATCAGCACCCTGAGTACTGAGCACCGAGCACCCCGAGCACTGAGCACCCAGCACCCTGAGCACTGAGCACCCTGAGGACTGAGTACCCAGCATCGTGAGCACTGAGCACCCAGCACCCTGAGTACTGAGCACCGATCACCCTGAGCACTGAGCACCCAGGACCCCGAGAACTGAGCACCCAGCACCCTGAGTACAGAGCACCCAGCACCCCGAGTACTTAGCACCCAGCACCCCGAGCACTGAGCAGCCAGCACCCTGAGTAGTGAGCACCCTGAGTACTGAGCACCGATCACCCTGAGCACTGAGCACTCAGCACCCTGAGAACTGAGCACCCAGCACCAGGAGCACTGAGCACCAAGCACCCTGAGCACTGAGCACCCAGCACCCTGAGTACTGAGCACCCAGCACCCTGAGTACTGAGTACCCAGCACCCTGAGCACTGAGCACCCAGCACCCTGAGTACTGAGCACCGAGCACCCTGATTACTGAGCACCCAGCACCCTTAGTACTGAGCACCCAGCACCCTGAGCACTGAGCACCCAGCACCCTGAGTACTGAGCACCCAGCACCACAGTCAGTACTGAGCACCCAGCACCCCGAGCACTGAGCACCCAGCACCCTGAGCACTGAGCACCCAGCACCCCGAGTACTGAGCACCCTGCACCCCGAGCACTGAGCACCGAGCACCCCGAGCACTGAGCACCCAGCACCCTGAGTACTGAGCACCCAGCACACTGAGTACTGAGCACCCCGAGTACTGAGCACCCATCACCCCGAGCACTGACCACCCAGCAACCTGAGTACTGAGAACAGATCACCCTGAGTACTGAGCACCCAGCACCCTGAGTACTGAGCCCCCAGCACCAAGAGTACTGAGCACCCAGCACCCTGAGCACTGCGCACCCAGCACACCGAGAATGAGCACCCAGCACCCTGAATACTGAGAAATGAGCACCCTGATTACTGAGCACCCAGCACCCTGAGTACTGAGCCCCCAGCACCCTGAGTACTGAGCTCACAGCTCCCCGAGCACTGAGCACCCTGAGTACTGAGCACCCAGCACCCCGATCACTGAGCACCCAGCACCCTGAGTACTGAGCACCCAGCACCCTGAGTACTGAGCACCCAGCACCCTGAGCACTGAGCACCCAGCACCCTGAGCAATGAGCACCCAGCACCCCGAGCACGGAGCACCCAGCACTCTGTGTACTGAGCACCCAACACCCAGAGTACTGAGCACCCAGCACCCTGAGCACTGAGCCCCCAGCACCCTGAGTACTGAGCACCCAGCACCCTGAGTACTGAACACCCAGCACCCTGAGCACTGAGCACTGAGCACCCTGAGCACTGAGTACTGAGCACTGAGCACCCTGAGCACTGAGCACCCAGCACCCCGAGTACTGAGCACCCAGCACCCCGAGCACTGAGCACCCAGCGCCCCGAGCACTGAGCACCCAGCACCCCGAGCACTGAGCACCCAGCACCCCGAGCACTGAGCACAAAGCGCCCCGAGCACTGAGCACCCAGCACCCCAAGCACTGAGCACTGAGCACCCTGAGCACTGAGCACCCAGCACCCTGAGTACTGAGCACTGAGAACCCTGAGTACTGAGCACCGAGTACCCTGAGTACTGAGCACCCAGCACCCTGATCACTGAGCACGGAGCACCCCGAGGACTGAGCACCCAGCACCCTGA
Source organism: Microtus oregoni (assembly GCF_018167655.1). Classification (NCBI taxonomy): domain Eukaryota; kingdom Metazoa; phylum Chordata; class Mammalia; order Rodentia; family Cricetidae; genus Microtus; species Microtus oregoni. The sequence continues at coordinate 7,378,479 of NW_024543811.1, read as the reverse complement.
GCACTGAGCACCCAGCACCTTGAGTACTGAGCACCGAGCACCCCGAGCACTGAGCACCCAGCACCCTGAGTACTGAGCACCCAGCACCATGAGCACTGAGCACCCAGCACCCTGAGCACTGAGCACCCAGCATTCTGAGTACTGAGCACAGAGCACCCTGAGCACTGAGCACCCAGCACCCTGAGTACTGAGCACCCAGCACCCTGAGCACTGAGCACCCAGCACCCTGAGTACTGAGCACCCAGCACCCTGAGTACTGAGCAACCAGCACCCTGAGCACTGAGCACTGAGAACCCAGCACCCTGAGCACTGAGCACTGAGCACTGAGCACCCAGCACCACAGCCCTGAGCACCCAGCACCCCGAGCACTGAGCACCCAGCACCCTGAGCACTGAGCACCCAGCACCATGCGCATTGAGCACCCAGCACCCTCAGTACTGAGCACCCAGCACCCTGAGTACTGATCACCCAGCACCCTGAGTACTGAGCACTCAGCACCCTGAGTACTGAGCACCGAGCACCCCGAGCACTGAGCACCCAGCACCCTGAGCACTGAGCACCCGGAGGACTGAGCACCCAGCACCCTGGGCACTGAGCACCGATCACCCTGAGCACTGAGCACCCAGCACCCCGAGCACTGAGCACCCAGCACCCTGAGTCATGAGCACCCAGCACCCCGAGTACTGAGCACCCAGCACCCTGAGTACTGAGCACCCAGCACCCCGAGCACTGAGCACCCAGCACCCTGAGTACTGAGCACCCTGAGTACTGAGCACTGAGCACCCAGCACCCTGAGCACGGAGCACCCCGAGGACTGAGCACCCAGCACCCTGAGCACTGAGCACCCAGCACCTTGGGTACTGAGCACCGAGCACCTCCAGCACTGAGCACCCAGCACCCTGAGCACTGAGCACCCAGCACCCCGAGAATGAGCACCCAGCACCCTGAATACTGAGAACCGAGCACCCTGATTACTGAGCACGCAGCACCCTGAGTACTGAGCCCCCAGCACCCTGAGTACTGAGCACCCAGCACCCCGAGCACTGAGCACCCAGCACCCCGAGAATGAGCACCCAGCACCCTGAGTACTGAGCACCCAGCACCCTGAGTACTGAGCACTGAGCACCCAGCACCCCGAGCACGGAGCACCCAGGACCCCGAGCACTGAGTACTGAGCACCCAGCACCCTGAGTACTGAGCACCGAGCTCCCCGAGCACTGAGCACCCTGAGTACTGAGCACCCAGCACCCCGATCACTGAGCACCCAGCACACTGAGCACTGATCACACAGCACCCTGAGTACTGAGCACCCAGCACCCTGAGCACTGAGCACTGAGCACCCAACACCCTGAGCACTGAACACTGAGCACACAGCACCCCGAGCACTGAGCACCCAGCACCCCGAGCACTGAGCACCCAGCACCCTGAGCACTGAGCACCCAGCACCCTGAGTACTGAGCACCCAGCCCCCTGAGTACTGAGCACCCAGCACCATGAGTACTGACCACCCAGCACCCTGAGTACTGAGCACTCAGCACCCTGAGTACTGAGCACCGAGCACCCCGAGCACTGAGCACCCAGAACCCTGAGCACTGAGCACCCTGAGGACTGAGTACCCAGCACCCTGAGCACTTAGCACCCTGAGGACTGAGTACCCAGCATCGTGAGCACTGAGCACCCAGCACCCTGAGTACTGAGCACCGATCACCCTGAGCACTGAGCACCCAGGACCCCGAGAACTGAGCACCCAGCACCCTGAGTACAGAGCACCCAGCACCCCGAGTACTGAGCACCCAGCACCCCGAGCACTGAGCAGCCAGCACCCTGAGTAGTGAGCACCCTGAGTACTGAGCACCGATCACCCTGAGCACTGAGCACCCAGCACCCTGAGTACTGAGCACCCAGCACCAGGAGCACTGAGCACCAAGCACCCTGAGAACTGAGCACCCAGCACCCTGAGTACTGAGCACCCAGCACCCTGAGTACTGAGTACCCAGCACCCTGAGCACTGAGCACCCAGCACCCTGAGTACTGAGCACCGAGCACCCTGATTACTGAGCAACCAGCACCCTTAGTACTGAGCACCCAGCACCCTGAGCACTGAGCACCCAGCACCCTGAGTACTGAGCACCCAGCACCACCCTCAGTACTGAGCACCCAGCACCCCGAGCACTGAGCACCCAGCACCCTGAGCACTGAGCACCCAGCACCCCGAGTACTGAGCACCCTGCACCCCGAGCACTGAGCACCGAGCACCCCGAGCACTGAGCACCCAGCACCCTGAGTACTGAGCACCCAGCACACTGAGTACTGAGCACCCCGAGTACTGAGCACCCATCACCCCGAGCACTGACCACCCAGCAACCTGAGTACTGAGAACAGATCACCCTGAGTACTGAGCACCCAGCACCCTGAGTACTGAGCCCCCAGCACCAAGAGTACTGAGCACCCAGCACCCTGAGCACTGCGCACCCAGCACACCGAGAATGAGCACCCAGCACCCTGAATACTGAGAAATGAGCACCCTGATTACTGAGCACCCAGCACCCTGAGTACTGAGCCCCCAGCACCCTGAGTACTGAGCTCACAGCTCCCCGAGCACTGAGCACCCTGAGTACTGAGCACCCAGCACCCCGATCACTGAGCACCCAGCACCCTGAGTACTGAGCACCCAGCACCCTGAGTACTGAGCACCCAGCACCCTGAGCACTGAGCACCCAGCACCCTGAGCAATGAGCACCCAGCACCCCGAGCACGGAGCACCCAGCACTCTGTGTACTGAGCACCCAACACCCAGAGTACTGAGCACCCAGCACCCTGAGCACTGAGCCCCCAGCACCCTGAGTACTGAGCACCCAGCACCCTGAGTACTGAACACCCAGCACCCTGAGCACTGAGCACTGAGCACCCTGAGCACTGAGTACTGAGCACTGAGCACCCTGAGCACTGAGCACCCAGCACCCCGAGTACTGAGCACCCAGCACCCCGAGCACTGAGCACCCAGCGCCCCGAGCACTGAGCACCCAGCACCCCGAGCACTGAGCACCCAGCACCCCGAGCACTGAGCACAAAGCGCCCCGAGCACTGAGCACCCAGCACCCCAAGCACTGAGCACTGAGCACCCTGAGCACTGAGCACCCAGCACCCTGAGTACTGAGCACTGAGAACCCTGAGTACTGAGCACCGAGTACCCTGAGTACTGAGCACCCAGCACCCTGATCACTGAGCACGGAGCACCCCGAGGACTGAGCACCCAGCACCCTGAGCACTGAGCACCCAGCACCTTGAGTACTGAGCACCGAGCACCCCGAGCACTGAGCACCCAGCACCCTGAGTACTGAGCACCCAGCACCCTGAGCACTGAGCACCCAGCACCCTGAGCACTGAGCACCCAGCATTCTGAGTACTGAGCACAGAGCACCCTGAGCACTGAGCACCCAGCACCCTGAGTACTGAGCACCCAGCACCCTGAGCACTGAGCACCCAGCACCCTGAGTACTGAGCACCCAGCACCCTGAGTACTGAGCAACCAGCACCCTGAGCACTGAGCACTGAGAACCCAGCACCCTGAGCACTGAGCACTGAGCACTGAGCACCCAGCACCACAGCCCTGAGCACCCAGCACCCCGAGCACTGAGCACCCAGCACCCTGAGCACTGAGCACCCAGCAACATGCGCATTGAGCACCCAGCACCCTCAGTACTGAGCACCCAGCACCCTGAGTACTGATCACCCAGCACCCTGAGTACTGAGCACTCAGCACCCTGAGTACTGAGCACCGAGCACCCCGAGCACTGAGCACCCAGCACCCTGAGCACTGAGCACCCGGAGGACTGAGCACCCAGCACCCTGGGCACTGAGCACCGATCACCCTGAGCACTGAGCACCCAGCACCCCGAGCACTGAGCACCCAGCACCCTGAGTCATGAGCACCCAGCACCCCGAGTACTGAGCACCCAGCACCCTGAGTACTGAGCACCGAGCACCCCGAGCACTGAGCACCCAGCACCCTGAGTACTGAGCACCCTGAGTACTGAGCACTGAGCACCCAGCACCCTGAGCACGGAGCACCCCGAGGACTGAGCACCCAGCACCCTGAGCACTGAGCACCCAGCACCTTGGGTACTGAGCACCGAGCACCTCCAGCACTGAGCACCCAGCACCCTGAGCACTGAGCACCCAGCACCCCGAGAATGAGCACCCAGCACCCTGAATACTGAGAACCGAGCACCCTGATTACTGAGCACGCAGCACCCTGAGTACTGAGCCCCCAGCACCCTGAGTACTGAGCACCCAGCACCCCGAGCACTGAGCACCCAGCACCCCGAGAATGAGCACCCAGCACCCTGAGTACTGAGCACCCAGCACCCTGAGTACTGAGCACTGAGCACCCAGCACCCCGAGCACGGAGCACCCAGGACCCCGAGCACTGAGTACTGAGCACCCAGCACCCTGAGTACTGAGCACCGAGCTCCCCGAGCACTGAGCACCCTGAGTACTGAGCACCCAGCACCCCGATCACTGAGCACCCAGCACCCTGAGCACTGATCACCCAGCACCCTGAGTACTGAGCACCCAGCACCCTGAGCACTGAGCACTGAGCACCCAACACCCTGAGCACTGAACACTGAGCACACAGCACCCCGAGCACTGAGCACCCAGCACCCCGAGCACTGAGCACCCAGCACCCTGAGCACTGAGCACCCAGCACCCTGAGCACTGAGCACCCAGCCCCCTGAGTACTGAGCACCCAGCACCATGAGTACTGACCACCCAGCACCCTGAGTACTGAGCACTCAGCACCCTGAGTACTGAGCACCGAGCACCCCGAGCACTGAGCACCCAGCACCCTGAGCACTGAGCACCCTGAGGACTGAGTACCCAGCACCCTGAGCACTGAGCACCCAGCACCCTGAGTACTGAGCACCGATCACCCTGAGCACTGAGCACCCAGGACCCCGAGAACTGAGCAACCAGCACCCTGAGTACAGAGCACCCAGCACCCCGAGTACTGAGCACCCAGCACCCCGAGCACTGAGCAGCCAGCACCCTGAGTACTGAGCACCCTGAGTACTGAGCACCGATCACCCTGAGCACTGAGCACCCAGCACCCTGAGTACTGAGCACCCAGCACCAGGAGCACTGAGCAACAAGCACCCTGAGCACTGAGCACCCAGCACCCTGAGTACTGAGCACCCAGCACCCTGAGTACTGAGTACCCAGCACCCTGAGCACTGAGCACCCAGCACCCTGAGTACTGAGCACCGAGCACCCTGAGTACTGAGCACCCAGCACCCTTAGTACTGAGAACCCAGCACCCTGAGCACTGAGCACCCAGCACCCTGTGTACTGAGCACCCAGCACCACCCTCAGTACTGAGCACCCAGCACCCCGAGCACTGAGCACCCAGCACCCTGAGCACTGAGCACCCAGCACCCCGAGTACTGAGCACCCAGCACCCCGAGCACTGAGCACCGAGCACCCCGAGCACTGAGCACCCAGCACACTGAGTACTGAGCACCCAGCACCCTGAGTACTGAGCACTGAGCACCCCGAGTACTGAGCACCCATCACCCCGAGCACTGACCACCCAGCAACCTGAGTACTGAGAACAGATCACCCTGAGTACTTAGCACCCAGCACCCTGAGTACTGAGCCCCCAGCACCAAGAGTACTGAGCACCCAGCACCCTGAGCACTGAGCACCCAGCACCCCGAGAATGAGCACCCAGCACCCTGAATACTGAGAACCGAGCACCCTGATTACTGAGCACGCAGCACCATGAGTACTGAGCCACCAGCACCCTGAGTACTGAGCACCCAACACCCCGAGCACTGAGCACCCAGCACCCCGAGAATGAGCACCCAGCACCCTGAGTACTGAGCACCCAGCACCCTGAGTACTGAGCACTGAGCACCCAGCACCCCGAGCACGGAGCACCCAGGACCCCGAGCACTGAGTACTGAGCACCCAGCACCCTGAGTACTGAGCACCGAGCTCCCCGAGCACTGAGCACCCTGAGTACTGAGCACCCAGCACCCCGATCACTGAGCACCCAGCACCCTGAGCACTGATCACCCAGCACCCTGAGCACTGAGCACCCAGCACCCCGAGCACTGAGTACCCAGCACCCTGAGTACTGAGCACTGAGCAACCAGCACGCCGAGCACTGAGCACCCAGCACCCTGTGTACTTAGCACTGAGCACCCTGAGTACTAAGCACCCAGCACCCTGAGTACTGAGTACCCAGGACCCTGAGCACTGAGCACCGAGCACCCCGAGCATTGAGCACCCAGCACCCTGAGCACTCAGCACCGAGCACCCTGATTACTGAGCACCCAGCACCCTTAGTACTGAGCACCCAGCACCCTGAGCACTGAGCACCCAGCACCCTGAGTACTGAGCACCCAGCACCACCCTCAGTACTGAGCACCCAGCACCCCGAGCACTGAGCACCCAGCACCCTGAGCACTGAGCACCCAGCACCCCGAGTACTGAGCACCCTGCACCCCGAGCACTGAGCACCGAGCACCCCGAGCACTGAGCACCCAGCACCCTGAGTACTGAGCACCCAGCACACTGAGTACTGAGCAGCCCGAGTACTGAGCACCCATCACCCCGAGCACTGACCACCCAGCAACCTGAGTACTGAGAACAGATCACCCTGAGTACTGAGCACCCAGCACCCTGAGTACTGAGCCCCCAGCACCAAGAGTACTGAGCACCCAGCACCCTGAGTACTGCGCACCCAGCACACCGAGAATGAGCACCCAGCACCCTGAATACTGAGAAATGAGCACCCTGATTACTGAGCACCCAGCACCCTGAGTACTGAGCCCCCAGCACCCTGAGTACTGAGCTCACAGCTCCCCGAGCACTGAGCACCCTGAGTACTGAGCACCCAGCACCCCGATCACTGAGCACCCAGCACCCTGAGTACTGAGCACCCAGCACCCTGAGTACTGAGCACCCAGCACCCTGAGCACTGAGCACCCAGCACCCTGAGCAATGAGCACCCAGCACCCCGAGCACGGAGCACCCAGCACTCTGTGTAGTGAGCACCCAACACCCAGAGTACTGAGCACCCAGCACCCTGTGCACTGAGCCCCCAGCACCCTGAGTACTGAGCACCCAGCACCCTGAGTACTGAACACCCAGCACCCTGAGCACTGAGCACTGAGCACCCTGAGCACTGAGTACTGAGCACTGAGCACCCTGAGCACTGAGCACCCAGCACCCCGAGTACTGAGCACCCAGCACCCCGAGCACTGAGCACCCAGCGCCCCGAGCACTGAGCACCCAGCACCCCAAGCACTGAGCACTGAGCACCCTGAGCACTGAGCACCCAGCACCCTGAGTACTGAGCACTGAGAACCCTGAGAACTGAGCACCGAGTACACTGAGTACTGAGCAGCCAGCACCCTGATCACTGAGCACGGAGCACCCCGAGGACTGAGCACCCAGCACCCTGAGCACTGAGCACCCAGCACCTTGAGTACTGAGCACCGAGCACCCCGAGCACTGAGCAACCAGCACCCTGAGTACTGAGCACCCAGCACCCTGAGCACTGAGCACCCAGCACCCTGAGCACTGAGCACCCAGCATTCTGAGTACTGAGCACAGAGCACCCTGAGCACTGAGCACCCAGCACCCTGAGTACTGAGCACCCAGCACCCTGAGCACTGAGCACCCAGCACCCTGAGTACTGAGCACCCAGGACCCTGAGTACTGAGCAACCAGCACCCTGAGCACTGAGCACTGAGCACCCAGCACCCTGAGCACTGAGCACTGAGCACTGAGCACCCAGCACCACAGCCCTGAGCACCCAGCACCCCGAGCACTGAGCACCCAGCACCCTGAGCACTGAGCACCCAGCACCATGCGCATTGAGCACCCAGCACCCTCAGTACTGAGCACCCAGCACCCTGAGTACTGATCACCCAGCACCCTGAGTACTGAGCACTCAGCACCCTGAGTACTGAGCACCGAGCACCCCGAGCACTGAGCACCCAGCACCCTGAGCACTGAGCACCCGGAGGACTGAGCACCCAGCACCCTGGGCACTGAGCACCGATCACCCTGAGCACTGAGCAGCCAGCACCCCGAGCACTGAGCACCCAGCACCCTGAGTCATGAGCACCCAGCACCCCGAGTACTGAGCACCCAGCACCCTGAGTATTGAGCACCCAGCACCCCGAGCACTGAGCACCCAGCACCCTGAGTACTGAGCACCCTGAGTACTGAGCACTGAGCACCCAGCACCCTGAGCACGGAGCACCCCGAGGACTGAGCACCCAGCACCCTGAGCACTGAGCACCCAGCACCTTGGGTACTGAGCACCGAGCACCTCCAGCACTGAGCACCCAGCACCCTGAGCACTGAGCACCCAGCACCCCGAGAATGAGCACCCAGCACCCTGAATACTGAGAACCGAGCACCCTGATTACTGAGCACGCAGCACCCTGAGTACTGAGCCCCCAGCACCCTGAGTACTGAGCACCCCGCACCCCGAGCACTGAGCACCCAGCACCCCGAGAATGAGCACCCAGCACCCTGAGTACTGAGCACCCAGCACCCTGAGTACTGAGCACTGAGCACCCAGCACCCCGAGCACGGAGAACCCAGGACCCCGAGCACTGAGTACTGAGCACCCAGCACCCTGAGTACTGAGCACCGAGCTCCCCGAGCACTGAGCACCCTGAGTACTGAGCACCCAGCACCCCGATCACTGAGCACCCAGCACCCTGAGCACTGATCACCCAGCACCCTGAGCACTGAGCACCCAGCACCCCGAGCACTGAGTACCCAGCACCCTGAGTACTGAGCACTGAGCAACCAGCACGCCGAGCACTGAGCACCCAGCACCCTGTGTACTTAGCACTGAGCACCCGGAGTACTAAGCACCCAGCACCCTGAGTACTGAGCACCCAGCAACCTGAGTACTGAGCAACCAGCACCCTGAGCACTGAGCACTGAGCACCCAGCACCCTGAGCACTGAGCACTGAGCACTGAGCACCCAGCACCACAGCCCTGAGCACCCAGCACCCCGAGCACTGAGCACCCAGCACCCTGAGCACTGAGCACCCAGCACCATGCGCATTGAGCACCCAGCACCCTCAGTACTGAGCACCCAGCACCCTGAGTACTGATCACACAGCACCCTGAGTACTGAGCACTCAGCACCCTGAGTACTGAGCACCGAGCACCCCGAGCACTGAGCACCCAGCACCCTGAGCACTGAGCACCCGGAGGACTGAGCACCCAGCACCCTGGGCACTGAGCACCGATCACCCTGAGCACTGAGCACCCAGCACCCCGAGCACTGAGCACCCAGCACCCTGAGTCATGAGCACCCAGCACCCCGAGTACTGAGCACCCAGCACCCTGAGTACTGAGCACCCAGCACCCCGAGCACTGAGCACCCAGCACCCTGAGTACTGAGTACTGAGCACCGAGCACCCTGAGTACTGAGCACCCTGAGGACTGAGCACCCAGCACCCTGAGCACTGAGCACCCAGCACCCTGAGTATTGAGCACTGATCAACCTGAGCACTGAGCACCCAGCACCCCGAGCACTGAGCACCCAGAACCCTGAGTACTGAGCACCCAGCACCCTGAGCACTGAGCACCCAGCACCCTGAGTACTGAACACCCAGCACCCTGAGCACTGAGCACTGAGCACCCAGCACCCTGAGCACTGAGCACTGAGCACCCAGCACCCCGAGCACTGAGCACCCAGCACCCTGAGCACCCTGCACCCCGAGCACTGAGCACCCAGCACCCCGAGCACTGAGCACCCAGCACCCCGAGCACTGAGCACCCAGCACCCTGAGCACCCAGCACCCTGAGCACTGAGCACCCTGAGCACTGAGCACCCTGAGCACTGAGCAAGCAGCACCCTGAGTACTGAGCACCCAACACTCTGAGCACTGAGCACCCAGCACGCTGAGTACTGAGCACTGAGCACACAGCACCCTGAGTACTGAGCAACCAGCACCTCGAGCACTGAGCACCCAGCGCCCCGAGCACTGAGCACCCAGCACCCCGAGCACCGAGCACTGAGCAGACTGAGCACTGAGTACCCAGCACCCCGAGTACTGAGCACTGAGCACCCAGAGTACTGAGCACCCAGCACCCCGAGTACTGAGCACTGAGCACCCTGACTACTGAGCACCCAGCACCCTGAGCACTGAGAACCCTGAGTACTGAGCACCGAGCACCCTGAGTACTGAGCACCCAGCACCCTGAGCACTGAGCACGGAGCACCCCGAGGACTGAGCACCCAGCACCCTGAGCACTGAGCACCCAGCACCTTGAGTACTGAGCACCGAGCACCCCGAGCATTGAGCACCCAGCACCCTGAATACTGAGCACCCAGCACCCTGAGCACTGAGCACCCAGCACCCCGAGCACTGAGCACCCAGCACCCCGAGCACTGAGCACCCAGCACCCTGAGTACTGAGCACCCAACACCCAGAGTCCTGAGCACCCAGCACCCTGAGCACTGAGCACCCAGCACCCTGAGTACTGAGCACCCAGCACCCAGAGTCCTGAGCACCCAGCACCCTGAGCACTGAGCACCCAGCACCCTGAGCACTGAGCACGCAGCACCCCGAGCACTGAGCACCCAGCACCCTGAGTACTGAGCACAGAGCACACTGAGCACTGAGCACCCAGCACCCTGAGTACTGAGCACCCAGCACCCTGAGTACTGAGCAACCAGCACCCTGAGCACTGAGCACTGAGCACCCAGCACCCTGAGCACTGAGCACTGAGCACCCAGCACCACAGCCCTGAGCAACCAGCACCCCGAGCACTGAGCACCCAGCGCCCTGAGCACTGAGCACCCAGCACCATGAGCATTGAGCACCCAGCACCCTGAGCACTGAGCACTGAGCCCCGAACACCCTGAGCACTGAGCACTGAGCACCCAGCACCCCGAGCACTGAGCACCCAGCACCCTGAGCACTGAGCACCCAGCACCCTGAGCACTGAGCACCCAGCCCCCTGAGTACTGAGCACCCAGCACCATGAGTACTGACCACCCAGCACCCTGAGTACTGAGCACTCAGCACCCTGAGTACTGAGCACCGAGCACCCCGAGCACTGAGCACCCAGCACCCTGAGCACTGAGCACCCTGAGGACTGAGTACCCAGCATCCTGAGCACTGAGCACCCAGCACCCTGAGTACTGAGCACCGGTCACCCTGAGCACTGAGCACCCAGGACCCCGAGAACTGAGCACCCAGCACCCTGAGTACAGAGCACACATCACCCCGAGTACTGAGCACCCAGCTCCCCGAGCACTGAGCAGCCAGCACCCTGAGTACTGAGCACCCTGAGTACTGAGCACCGATCACCCTGAGCACTGAGCACCCAGCACCCTGAGTACTGAGCACCCAGCACCAGGAGCACTGAGCACCAAGCACCCTGAGCACTGAGCACTAAGCACCCTGAGTACTGAGGACCCAGCACCCTGAGTACTGAGTACCCAGCACCCTGAGCACTGAGCACCCAGCACCCTGAGTACTGAGCACCGAGCACCCTGAGTACTGAGCACCCAGCACCCTTAGTACTGAGCACCCAGCACCCTGAGCACTGAGCACCCAGCACCCTGAGTACTGAGCACCCAGCACCACCCTCAGTACTGAGCACCCAGCACCCCTAGCACTGAGCACCCAGCACCCTGAGCACTGAGCACCCAGCACCCCGAGTACTGAGCACCCAGCACCCCGAGCACTGAGCACCGAGCACCCCGAGCACTGAGCACCCAGCACCCTGAGTACTGAGCACCCAGTACCCTGAGTACTGAGCACCCCGAGTACTGAGCACCCATCACCCCGAGCACTGACCACCCAGCAACCTGAGTACTGAGAACAGATCACCCTGAGTACTGAGCACCCAGCCCCCTGAGTACTGAGCCCCCAGCACCAAGAGTACTGAGCACCCAGCACCCTGAGCACTGCGCACCCAGCACCCCGAGAATGAGCACCCAGCACCCTGAATACTGAGAACCGAGCACCCTGATTACTGAGCACACAGCACCCTGAGTACTGAGCCCCCAGCACCCTGAGTACTGAGCTCACAGCTCCCCGAGCACTGAGCACCCTGAGTACTGAGCACCCAGCACCCCGATCACTGAGCACCCAGCACCCTGAGTACTGAGCACCCAGCACCCTGAGTACTGAGCACCCAGCACCCTGAGCACTGAGCACCCAGCACCCTGAGCAATGAGCACCCAGCACCCCGAGCACGGAGCACCCAGCACTCTGTGTACTGAGCACCCAACACCCAGAGTACTGAGCACCAAGCACCCTGAGCACTGAGCCCCCAGCACCCTGAGTACTAAGCACCCAGCACCCTGAGTACTGAACACCCAGCACCCTGAGCACTGAGCACTGAGCACCCTGAGCACTGAGTACTGAGCACTGAGCACCCTGAGCACTGAGCACCCAGCACCCCGAGTACTGAGCACCCAGCACCCCGAGCACTGAGCACCCAGCGCCCCGAGCACTGAGCACCCAGCACCCCGAGCACTGAGCACCCAGCACCCCGAGCACTGAGCACCCAGCGCCCCGAGCACTGAGCACCCAGCACCCCAAGCACTGAGCACTGAGCACCCTGAGCACTGAGCACCCAGCACCCTGAGTACTGAGCACTGAGAACCCTGAGTACTGAGCACCGAGTACCCTGAGGACTGAGCACCCAGCACCCTGATCACTGAGCACGGAGCACCCCGAGGACTGAGCACCCAGCACCCTGAGCACTGAGCACCCAGCACCTTGAGTACTGAGCACCGAGCACCCTGATCACTGAGCACGGAGCACCCCGAGGACTGAGCACCCAGCACCCTGAGTACTGAGCAACCAGCACCCTGAGCACTGAGCACTGAGCACCCAGCACCCTGAGCACTGAGCACTGAGCACTGAGCACCCAGAACCACAGCCCTGAGCACCCAGCACCCCGAGCACTGAGCACCCAGCACCCTGAGTACTGAGCACCCAGCACCAGGAGCACTGAGCACCAAGCACCCTGAGCACTGAGCACCCAGCACCCTGAGTACTGAGCACCCAGCACCAGGAGCACTGAGCACCAAGCACCCTGAGCACTGAGCACCCAGCACCCTGAGTACTGAGCACCCAGCACTCTGAGTACTTAGTACCCAGTACCCCGAGCACTGAGCACCCAGCACCCCGAGCACTGAGCACCCAGCGCACCGAGCACTGAGCAACCAGCACCCCAAGCACTGAGCACTGAGCACCCTGAGCACTGAGCACCCAGCACCCTGAGTACTGAGCACTGAGAACCCTGAGTACTGAGCACCGAGTACCCTGAGTACTGAGCACCCAGCACCCTGATCACTGAGCACGGAGCACCCCGAGGACTGAGCACCCAGCACCCTGAGCACTGAGCAACCAGCACCCTGAGCACTGAGCACTGAGCACCCAGCACCCTGAGCACTGAGCACTGAGCACTGAGCACCCAGAACCACAGCCCTGAGCACCCAGCACCCCGAGCACTGAGCACCCAGCACCCTGAGCACTGAGCACCCAGCACCATGAGCATTGAGCACCCAGCACCCTCAGTACTGAGCACCCAGCACCCCGAGCACTGAGCACCCAGCATTCTGAGTACTGAGCACAGAGCACCCTGAGCACTGAGCACCCAGCACCCTGAGTACTGAGCACCCAGCACCCTGAGTACTGAGCAACCAGCACCCTGAGCACTGAGCACTGAGCACCCATCACCCTGAGCACTGAGCACTGAGCACTGAGCACCCAGCACCATGAGCATTGAGCACCCAGCACCCTCAGTACTGAGCACCCAGCACCCTGAGTACTGATCACCCAGCACCCTGAGTACTGAGCACTCAGCACCCTGAGTACTGAGCACCGAGCACCCCGAGCACTGAGCACCCAGCACCCTGAGCACTGAGCACCCGGAGGACTGAGCACCCAGCACCCTGGGCACTGAGCACCGATCACCCTGAGCACTGAGCACCCAGCACCCCGAGCACTGAGCACCCAGCACCCTGAGTCATGAGCACCCAGCACCCCGAGTACTGAGCACAAAGCACCCTGAGTACTGAGCACCCAGCACCCCGAGCACTGAGCACCCAGCACCCTGAGTACTGAGCACCCTGAGTACTGAGCACTGAGCACCGAGCACCCTGAGTACTGAGCACCCTGAGGACTGAGCACCCAGCACCCTGAGCACTGAGCACCCAGCACCCTGAGTACTGAGCACTGATCACCCTGAGCACTGAGCACCCAGCACCCCGAGCACTGAGCACCCAGAACCCTGAGTACTGAGCACCCAGCACCCTGAGCACTGAGCACCCAGCACCCTGAGTACTGAACACCCAGCACCCTGAGCACTGAGCACTGAGCACCCAGCACCCTGAGCACTGAGCACTGAGCACCCAGCACCCCGAGCACTGAGCACACAGCACCCTGAGCACCCTGCACCCCGAGCACTGAGCACCCAGCACCCCGAGCACTGAGCACCCAGCACCCCGAGTACTGAGCACCCAGCACCCTGAGCACCCAGCACCCTGAGCACTGAGCACCCTGAGCACTGAGCACCCTGAGCACTGAGCACTGAGCACCCAGCACCCTGAGTACTGAGCACCCAACACTCTGAGCACTGAGCACCCAGCACGCTGAGTACTGAGCACTGAGCACACAGCACCCTGAGTACTGAGCAACCAGCACCTCGAGCACTGAGCACCCAGCGCCCCGAGCACTGAGCACCCAGCACCCCGAGCACTGAGCACTGAGCAGACTGAGCACTGAGTACCCAGCACCCCGAGTACTGAGCACTGAGCACCCAGAGTACTGAGCACCCAGCACCCCGAGTACTGAGCACTGAGCACCCTGAGTACTGAGCACCCAGCACCCTGAGCACTGAGAACCCTGAGTACTGAGCACCGAGCACCCTGAGTAATGAGCACCCAGCACCCTGAGCACTGAGCACGGAGCACCCCGAGGACTGAGCACCCAGCACCCTGAGCACTGAGCACCCAGCACCTTGAGTACTGAGCACCGAGCACCCCGAGCACTGAGCACCCAGCACCCTGAGTACTGAGCACCCAGCACCCTGAGTACTGAGCACCCAGCACCTTGAGCACTGAGCACCCAGCACCCCGAGCACTGAGCACCCAGCACCCCGAGCACTGAGCACCCAGCACCCTGAGTACTGAGCACCCAACACCCAGAGTCCTGAGCACCCAGCACCCTGAGCACTGAGCACCCAGCACCCTGAGTACTGAGCACCCAGCACCCTGAGTACTGAGCACCCAGCACCCTGAGCACTGAGCACCCAACACCCTGAGCACTGAGCACTGAGCACCCAGCACCCCGAACACTGAGCACCCAGCACCCCGAGCACTGAGCACCCAGCACCCTGAGCACTGAGCACCCAGCACCCTGAGCACTGAGCACCCAGCCCCCTGAGTACTGAGCACCCAGCACCATGAGTACTGACCACCCAGCACCCTGAGTACTGAGCACTCAGCACCCTGAGTACTGAGCACCGAGCAGCCCGAGCACTGAGCACCCAGCACCCTGAGCACTGAGCACCCTGAGGACTGAGTACCCAGCACCCTGAGCAATGAGCACCCAGCACCCTGAGTACTGAGCACCGATCACCCTGAGCACTGAGCACCCAGCACCCCGAGCACTGAGCAGCCAGCACCCTGAGTACTGAGCACCCTGAGTACTGAGCACCGATCACCCTGAGCACTGAGCACCCAGCACCCTGAGTACTGAGCACCCAGCACCAGGAGCACTGAGCACCAAGCACCCTGAGCACTGAGCACCCAGCACCCTGAGTACTGAGCACCCAGCACTCTGAGTACTTAGTACCCAGTACCCCGAGCACTGAGCACCCAGCACCCCGAGCACTGAGCACCCAGCGCCCCGAGCACTGAGCACCCAGCACCCCAAGCACTGAGCACTGAGCACCCTGAGCACTGAGCACCCAGCACCCTGAGTACTGAGCACTGAGAACCCTGAGTACTGATTACCGAGTACCCTGAGGACTGAGCACCCAGCACCCTGATCACTGAGCACGGAGCACCCCGAGGACTGAGCACCCAGCACCCTGAGCACTGAGCACCCAGCACCTTGAGTACTGAGCACCGAGCACCCCGAGCACTGAGCACCCAGCACCCTGAGTACTGAGCACCCAGCACCCTGAGTACTGAGCAACCAGCACCCTGAGCACTGAGCACTGAGCACCCAGCACCCTGAGCACTGAGCACTGAGCACTGAGCACCCAGAACCACAGCCCTGAGCACCCAGCACCCCGAGCACTGAGCACCCAGCACCCTGAGCACTGAGCACCCAGCACCATGAGCATTGAGCACCCAGCACCCTCAGTACTGAGCACCCAGCACCCCGAGCACTGAGCACCCAGCATTCTGAGTACTGAGCACAGAGCACCCTGAGCACTGAGCACCCAGCACCCTGAGTACTGAGCACCCAGCACCCTGAGTACTGAGCAACCAGCACCCTGAGCACTGAGCACTGAGCACCCATCACCCTGAGCACTGAGCACTGAGCACTGAGCACCCAGCACCATGAGCATTGAGCACCCAGCACCCTCAGTACTGAGCACCCAGCACCCTGAGTACTGATCACCCAGCACCCTGAGTACTGAGCACTCAGCACCCTGAGTACTGAGCACCGAGCACCCCGAGCACTGAGCACCCAGCACCCTGAGCACTGAGCACCCGGAGGACTGAGCACCCAGCACCCTGGGCACTGAGCACCGATCACCCTGAGCACTGAGCACCCAGCACCCCGAGCACTGAGCACCCAGCACCCTGAGTCATGAGCACCCAGCACCCCGAGTACTGAGCACAAAGCACCCTGAGTACTGAGAACCCAGCACCCCGAGCACTGAGCACCCAGCACCCTGAGTACTGAGCACCCTGAGTACTGAGCACTGAGCACCGAGCACCCTGAGTACTGAGCACCCTGAGGACTGAGCACCCAGCACCCTGAGCACTGAGCACCCAGCACCCTGAGTACTGAGCACTGATCACCCTGAGCACTGAGCACCCAGCACCCCGAGCACTGAGCACCCAGAACCCTGAGTACTGAGCACCCAGCACCCTGAGCACTGAGCACCCAGCACCCTGAGTACTGAACACCCAGCACCCTGAGCACTGAGCACTGAGCACCCAGCACCCTGAGCACTGAGCACCCAGAGTACTGAGAACTGAGCACCGAGCACCCTGAGTACTGAGCACCCTGAGGACTGAGCACCCAGCACCCTGAGCACTGAGCACCCAGCACCCTGAGTACTGAGCACTGATCACCCTGAGCACTGAGCACCCAGCAACCCGAGTACTGAGCACCGAGCACCCTGAGTAATGAGCACCCAGCACCCTGAGCACTGAGCACGGAGCACCCCGAGGACTGAGCACCCAGCACCCTGAGCACTGAGCACCCAGCACCTTGAGTACTGAGCACCGAGCACCCCGAGCACTGAGCACCCAGCACCCTGAGTACTGAGCACCCAGCACCCTGAGTACTGAGCACCCAGCACCTTGAGCACTGAGCACCCAGCACCCCGAGCACTGAGCACCCAGCACCCCGAGCACTGAGCACCCAGCACCCTGAGTACTGAGCACCCAACACCCAGAGTCCTGAGCACCCAGCACCCTGAGCACTAAGCACCCAGCACCCTGAGTACTGAGCACCCAGCACCCTGAGTACTGAGCACCCAGCACCCTGAGCACTGAGCACCCAACACCCTGAGCACTGAGCACTGAGCACCCAGCACCCCGAACACTGAGCACCCAGCACCCCGAGCACTGAGCACCCAGCACCCTGAGCACTGAGCACCCAGCACCCTGAGCACTGAGCACCCAGCCCCCTGAGTACTGAGCACCCAGCACCATGAGTACTGACCACCCAGCACCCTGAGTACTGAGCACTCAGCACCCTGAGTACTGAGCACCGAGCACCCCGAGCACTGAGCACCCAGCACCCTGAGCACTGAGATCCCTGAGGACTGAGTACCCAGCACCCTGAGCACTGAGCACCCAGCACCCTGAGTACTGAGCACCGATCACCCTGAGCACTGAGCACCCAGCACCCCGAGCACTGAGCAGCCAGCACCCTGAGTACTGAGCACCCTGAGTACTGAGCACAGATCACCCTGAGCACTGAGCACCCAGCACCCTGAGTACTGAGCACCCAGCACCAGGAGCACTGAGCACCAAGCACCCTGAGCACTGAGCACCCAGCACCCTCAGTACTGAGCACCCAGCACTCTGAGTACTTAGTACCCAGTACCCCGAGCACTGAGCACCCAGCACCCCGAGCACTGAGCAGCCAGCGCCCCGAGCACTGAGCACCCAGCACCCCAAGCACTGAGCACTGAGCACCCTGAGCACTGAGCACCCAGCACCCTGAGTACTGAGCACTGAGAACCCTGAGTACTGAGCACCGAGTACCCTGAGTACTGAGCACCCAGCACCCTGATCACTGAGCACGGAGCACCCCGAGGACTGAGCACCCAGCACCCTGAGCACTGAGCACCCAGCACCTTGAGTACTGAGCACCGAGCACCCCGAGCACTGAGCACCCAGCACCCTGAGTACTGAGCACCCAGCACCCTGAGTACTGAGCAACCAGCACCCTGAGCACTGAGCACCCAGCACCCTGAGCACTGAGCACTGAGCACTGAGCACCCAGAACCACAGCCCTGAGCACCCAGCACCCCGAGCACTGAGCACCCAGCACCCTGAGCACTGAGCACCCAGCACCATGAGCATTGAGCACCCAGCACCCTCAGTACTGAGCACCCAGCACCCCGAGCACTGAGCACCCAGCATTCTGAGTACTGAGCACAGAGCACCCTGAGCACTGAGCACCCAGCACCCTGAGTACTGAGCACCCAGCACCCTGAGTACTGAGCAACCAGCACCCTGAGCACTGAGCACTGAGCACCCATCACCCTGAGCACTGAGCACTGAGCACTGAGCACCCAGCACCATGAGCATTGAGCACCCAGCACCCTCAGTACTGAGCACCCAGCACCCTGAGTACTGATCACCCAGCACCCTGAGTACTGAGCACTCAGCACCCTGAGTACTGAGCACCGAGCACCCCGAGCACTGAGCACCCAGCACCCTGAGCACTGAGCACCCGGAGGACTGAGCACCCAGCACCCTGGGCACTGAGCACCGATCACCCTGAGCACTGAGCACCCAGCACCCCGAGCACTGAGCACCCAGCACCCTGAGTCATGAGCACCCAGCACCCCGAGTACTGAGCACAAAGCACCCTGAGTACTGAGCACCCAGCACCCCGAGCACTGAGCACCCAGCACCCTGAGTACTGAGCACCCTGAGTACTGAGCACTGAGCACCGAGCACCCTGAGTACTGAGCACCCTGAGGACTGAGCACCCAGCACCCTGAGCACTGAGCACCCAGCACCCTGAGTACTGAGCACTGATCACCCTGAGCACTGAGCACCCAGCACCCCGAGCACTGAGCACCCAGAACCCTGAGTACTGAGCACCCAGCACCCTGAGCACTGAGCACCCAGCACCCTGAGTACTGAACACCCAGCACCCTGAGCACTGAGCACCCAGCACCCTGAGCACTGAGCACTGAGCACCCAGCACCCCGAGCACTGAGCACCCAGCACCCTGAGCACCCTGCACCCCGAGCACTGAGCACCCAGCACCCCGAGCACTGAGCACCCAGCACCCCGAGCACTGAGCACCCAGCACCCTGAGCACCCAGCACCCTGAGCACTGAGCACCCTGAGCACTGAGCACCCTGAGCACTGAGCACTGAGCACCCAGCACCCTGAGTACTGAGCACCCAACACTCTGAGCACTGAGCACCCAGCACGCTGAGTACTGAGCACTGAGCACACAGCACCCTGAGTACTGAGCAACCAGCACCTCGAGCACTGAGCACCCAGCGCCCCGAGCACTGAGCACCCAGCACCCCGAGCACTGAGCACTGAGCAGACTGAGCACTGAGTACCCAGCACCCCGAGTACTGAGCACTGAGCACCCAGAGTACTGAGCACCAGCACCCCGAGTACTGAGCACCCAGCACCCCGAGCACTGAGCACCCAGCACCCCGAGCACTGAGCACCCAGCACCCTGAGTACTGAGCACCCAACACCCAGAGTCCTGAGCACCCAGCACCCTGAGCACTGAGCACCCAGCACCCTGAGTACTGAGCACCCAGCACCCTGAGTACTGAGCACCCAGCACCCTGAGCACTGAGCACCCAACACCCTGAGCACTGAGCACTGAGCACCCAGCACCCCGAACACTGAGCACCCAGCACCCCGAGCACTGAGCACCCAGCACCCTGAGCACTGAGCACCCAGCACCCTGAGCACTGAGCACCCAGCCCCCTGAGTACTGAGCACCCAGCACGAAAGTACTGACCACCCAGCACCCTGAGTACTGAGCACTCAGCACCCTGAGTACTGAGCACCGAGCACCCCGAGCACTGAGCACCCAGCACCCTGAGCACTGAGCACCCTGAGGACTGAGTACCCAGCACCCTGAGCACTGAGCACCCAGCACCCTGAGTACTGAGCACCGATCACCCTGAGCACTGAGCACCCAGCACCCCGAGCACTGAGCAGCCAGCACCCTGAGTACTGAGCACCCTGAGTACTGAGCACCGATCACCCTGAGCACTGAGCACCCAGCACCCTGAGTACTGAGCACCCAGCACCAGGAGCACTGAGCACCAAGCACCCTGAGGACTGAGCACCCAGCACCCTGAGTACTGAGCACCCAGCACTCTGAGTACTTAGTACCCAGTACCCTGAGCACTGAGCACCCAGCACCCTGAGTACTGAGCACCGAGCACCCTGAGTACTGAGCACCCAGCACCCTTAGTACTGAGCACCCAGCACCCTGAGCACTGAGCACCCAGCACCCTGAGTACTGAGCACCCAGCACCACCCTCAGTACTGAGCACCCAGCACTCCGAGCACTGAGCACCCAGCACCCTGAGCACTGAGCACCCAGCACCCCGAGTACTGAGCACCCAGCACCCCGAGCACTGAGCACCGAGCACCCCGAGCACTGAGCACCCAGCACCCTGAGTACTGAGCACCCAGCACCCTGAATACTGAGAACCGAGCACCCTGATTACTGAGCACGCAGCACCCTGAGTACTGAGCCCCCAGCACCCTGAGTACTGAGCACCCAGCACCCCGAGCACTGAGCACCCAGCACCCCGAGAATGAGCACCCAGCACCCTGAGTACTGAGCACCCAGCACCCTGAGTACTGAGCACTCAGCACCCTGAGAACTGAGCACCGAGCACCCCGAGCACTGAGCACCCAGCACCCTGAGCACTGAGCACCCGGAGGACTGAGCACCCAGCACCCTGGGCACTGAGCACCGATCACCCTGAGCACTGAGCACCCAGCACCCCGAGCACTGAGCACCCAGCACCCTGAGTCATGAGCACCCAGCACCCCGAGTACTGAGCACAAAGCACCCTGAGTACTGAGCACCCAGCACCCCGAGCACTGAGCACCCAGCACCCTGAGTACTGAGCACCCTGAGTACTGAGCACTGAGCACCGAGCACCCTGAGTACTGAGCACCCTGAGGACTGAGCACCCAGCACCCTGAGCACTGAGCACCCAGCACCCTGAGTACTGAGCACTGATCACCCTGAGCACTGAGCACCCAGCACCCCGAGCACTGAGCACCCAGAACCCTGAGTACTGAGCACCCAGCACCCTGAGCACTGAGCACCCAGCACGCTGAGTACTGAGCACTGAGCACACAGCACCCTGAGTACTGAGCAACCAGCACCTCGAGCACTGAGCACCCAGCGCCCCGAGCACTGAGCACCCAGCACCCCGAGCACTGAGCACTGAGCAGACTGAGCACTGAGTACCCAGCACCCCGAGTACTGAGCACTGAGCACCCAGAGTACTGAGCACCAGCACCCCGAGTACTGAGCACCCAGCACCCCGAGCACTGAGCACCCAGCACCCCGAGCACTGAGCACCCAGCACCCTGAGTACTGAGCACCCAACACCCAGAGTCCTGAGCACCCAGCACCCTGAGCACTGAGCACCCAGCACCCTGAGTACTGAGCACCCAGCACCCTGAGTACTGAGCACCCAGCACCCTGAGCACTGAGCACCCAACACCCTGAGCACTGAGCACTGAGCACCCAGCACCCCGAACACTGAGCACCCAGCACCCCGAGCACTGAGCACCCAGCACCCTGAGCACTGAGCACCCAGCACCCTGAGCACTGAGCACCCAGCCCCCTGAGTACTGAGCACCCAGCACGAAAGTACTGACCACCCAGCACCCTGAGTACTGAGCACTCAGCACCCTGAGTACTGAGCACCGAGCACCCCGAGCACTGAGCACCCAGCACCCTGAGCACTGAGCACCCTGAGGACTGAGTACCCAGCACCCTGAGCACTGAGCACCCAGCACCCTGAGTACTGAGCACCGATCACCCTGAGCACTGAGCACCCAGCACCCCGAGCACTGAGCAGCCAGCACCCTGAGTACTGAGCACCCTGAGTACTGAGCACCGATCACCCTGAGCACTGAGCACCCAGCACCCTGAGTACTGAGCACCCAGCACCAGGAGCACTGAGCACCAAGCACCCTGAGGACTGAGCACCCAGCACCCTGAGTACTGAGCACCCAGCACTCTGAGTACTTAGTACCCAGTACCCTGAGCACTGAGCACCCAGCACCCTGAGTACTGAGCACCGAGCACCCTGAGTACTGAGCACCCAGCACCCTTAGTACTGAGCACCCAGCACCCTGAGCACTGAGCACCCAGCACCCTGAGTACTGAGCACCCAGCACCACCCTCAGTACTGAGCACCCAGCACTCCGAGCACTGAGCACCCAGCACCCTGAGCACTGAGCACCCAGCACCCCGAGTACTGAGCACCCAGCACCCCGAGCACTGAGCACCGAGCACCCCGAGCACTGAGCACCCAGCACCCTGAGTACTGAGCACCCAGCACCCTGAATACTGAGAACCGAGCACCCTGATTACTGAGCACGCAGCACCCTGAGTACTGAGCCCCCAGCACCCTGAGTACTGAGCACCCAGCACCCCGAGCACTGAGCACCCAGCACCCCGAGAATGAGCACCCAGCACCCTGAGTACTGAGCACCCAGCACCCTGAGTACTGAGCACTCAGCACCCTGAGAACTGAGCACCGAGCACCCCGAGCACTGAGCACCCAGCACCCTGAGCACTGAGCACCCGGAGGACTGAGCACCCAGCACCCTGGGCACTGAGCACCGATCACCCTGAGCACTGAGCACCCAGCACCCCGAGCACTGAGCACCCAGCACCCTGAGTCATGAGCACCCAGCACCCCGAGTACTGAGCACAAAGCACCCTGAGTACTGAGCACCCAGCACCCCGAGCACTGAGCACCCAGCACCCTGAGTACTGAGCACCCTGAGTACTGAGCACTGAGCACCGAGCACCCTGAGTACTGAGCACCCTGAGGACTGAGCACCCAGCACCCTGAGCACTGAGCACCCAGCACCCTGAGTACTGAGCACTGATCACCCTGAGCACTGAGCACCCAGCACCCCGAGCACTGAGCACCCAGAACCCTGAGTACTGAGCACCCAGCACCCTGAGCACTGAGCACCCAGCACCCTGAGTACTGAACACCCAGCAACCTGAGCACTGAGCACTGAGCACCCAGCACCCTGAGCACTGAGCACTGAGCACCCAGCACCCCGAGCACTGAGCACCCAGCACCCTGAGCACCCTGCACCCCGAGCACTGAGCACCCAGCACCCCGAGCACTGAGCACCCAGCACCCCGAGCACTGAGCACCCAGCACCCTGAGCACCCAGCACCCTGAGCACTGAGCACCCTGAGCACTGAGCACCCTGAGCACTGAGCACTGAGCACCCAGCACCCTGAGTACTGAGCACCCAACACTCTGAGCAATGAGCACCCAGCACGCTGAGTACTGAGCACTGAGCACACAGCACCCTGAGTACTGAGCAACCAGCACCTCGAGCACTGAGCACCCAGCGCCCCGTGCAATGAGCACCCAGCACCCCGAGCACTGAGCACTGAGCAGACTGAGCACTGAGTACCCAGCACCCCGAGTACTGAGCACTGAGCACCCAGAGTACTGAGCACCCAGCTCCCCGAGTACTGAGCACTGAGCACCCTGAGTACTGAGCACCCAGCACCCTGAGCACTGAGAACCCTGAGTACTGAGCACCGAGCACCCTGAGTAATGAGCACTCAGCACCCTGAGCACTGAGCACGGAGCACCCCGAGGACTGAGCACCCAGCACCCTGAGCACTGAGCACCCAGCACCTTGAGTACTGAGCACCGAGCACCCCGAGCACTGAGCACCCAGCACCCTGAGTACTGAGCACCCAGCACCCTGAGTACTGAGCACCCAGCACCTTGAGCACTGAGCACCCAGCACCCCGAGCACTGAGCACCCAGCACCCCGAGCACTGAGCACCCAGCACCCTGAGTACTGAGCACCCAACACCCAGAGTCCTGAGCACCCAGCCCCCTGAGCACTGAGCACCCAGCACCCTGAGTACTGAGCACCCAGCACCCTGAGTACTGAGCACCCAGCACCCTGAGCACTGAGCACCCAACACCCTGAGCACTGAGCAGTGAGCACCCAGCACCCCGAACACTGAGCACCCAGCACCCCGAGCACTGAGCACCCAGCACCCTGAGCACTGAGCACCCAGCACCCTGAGCACTGAGCACCCAGCCCGCTGAGTACTGAGCACCCAGCACCATGAGTACTGACCCCCCAGCACCCTGAGTACTGAGCACCCAGCACCCTGAGTACTGAGCACCGAGCACCCCGAGCACTGAGCACCCAGCACCCTGAGCACTGAACACGCTGAGGACTGAGTACCCAGCACCCTGAGCACTGAGCACCCAGCACCCTGAGTACTGAGCACCGATCACCCTGAGCACTGAGCACCCAGCACCCCGAGCACTGAGCAGCCAGCACCCTGAGTACTGAGCACCCTGAGTACTGAGCACCGATCACCCTGAGCACTGAGCACCCAGCACCCTGAGTACTGAGCACCCAGCACCAGGAGCACTGAGCACCAAGCACCCTGAGCACTGAGCACCCAGCACCCTGAGTACTGAGCACCCAGCACTCTGAGTACTTAGTACCCAGTACCCTGAGCACTGAGCACCCAGCACCCTGAGTACTGAGCACCGAGCACCCTGAGTACTGAGCACCCAGCACCCTTAGTACTGAGCACCCAGCACCCTGAGCACTGAGCACCCAGCACCCTGAGTACTGAGCAACCAGCACCACCCTCAGTACTGAGCACCCAGCACTCCGAGCACTGAGCACCCAGCACCCTGAGCACTGAGCACCCAGCACCCCGAGTACTGAGCACCCAGCACCCCGAGCACTGAGCACCGAGCACCCCGAGCACTGAGCACCCAGCACCCTGAGTACTGAGCACCCAGCACCCTGAGTACTGAGCACTGAGCACCCCGAGTACTGAGCACCCATCACCACGAGCACTGACCACCCAGCAACCTGAGTACTGAGAACAGATCACCCTGAGTACTGAGCACCCAGCACCCTGAGTACTGAGGGCCCAGCACCAAGAGTACTGAGCACCTAGCACCCTGAGCACTGAGCACCCAGCACCCCGAGAATGAGCACCCAGCACCCTGAATACTGAGAACCGAGCACCCTGATTACTGAGCACGCAGCACCCTGAGTACTGAGCCCCCAGCACCCTGAGTACTGAGCACCCAGCACCCCGAGCACTGAGCACCCAGCACCCCGAGAATGAGCACCCAGCACCCTGAGTACTGAGCACCCAGCACCCTGAGTAGTGAGCACTAAGCACCCTGAGCACTGAGCACCCAGCACCCCGAGCAGGGAGCACCCAGGACCCCGAGCACTGAGTACTGAGCACCCAGCACCCTGAGTACTGAGCACCGAGCTCCCCGAGCACTGAGCACCCTGAGTACTGAGCACCCAGCACCCCGATCACTGAGCACCCAGCACCCTGAGCACTGATCACCCAGCACCCTGAGCACTGAGCACCCAGCACCCCGAGCACTGAGTACCCAGCACCCTGAGTACTGAGCACTGAGCAACCAGCACGCCGAGCACTGAGCACCCAGCACCCTGTGTACTTAGCACTGAGCACCCTGAGTACTAAGCACCCAGCACCCTGAGTACTGAGTACCCAGGACCCTGAGCACTGAGCACCGAGCACCCCGAGCACTGAGCACCCAGCACCCTGAGCACTCAGCACCCAGCACCCCGAGGAATGAGCACCCAGCACCCTGAGCACTGAGCACCCAGCACCTTGAGTACTGAGCACCGAGCACCTCGAGCACTAAGCACCCAGCACCCTGAGTACTGAGCACCCAGCACCCTGAGCACTGAGCACCCAGCACCGTGAGCAATGAGCACCCAACACCCAGAGTACTGAGCACCCAGCACCCTGAGCACTCAGCACCCAGCACCCTGAGTACTGAGCACCCAGCACCCTGAGTACTGAACACCCAGCACCCTGAGCACTGAGCACTGAGCACCCTGAGCACTGAGTACTGAGCACTGAGCACCCTGAGTACTGAGCACCCAGCACCCCGAGTACTGAGCACCCAGCACCCCGAGCACTGAGCACCCAGCGCCCCGAGCACTGAGCACCCAGCACCCCGAGCTCTGAGCACCCAACACCCCGAGAACTGAGCACCCAGCGCCCCGAGCACTGAGCACCCAGCACCCCGAGTACTGAGCACTGAGCACCCTGAGTACTGAGCACCAAGCACTCCGAGTACTGAGCACTGAGCACCCTGAGTACTGAGCACCCAACACCCTGAGCACTGAGCACCCAGCACCCTGAGTACTGAGCACTGAGAACCCTGAGTACTGAGCACCGAGCACCCTGAGTACTGAGCACCCAGCACCCTGATCACTGAGCACGGAGCACCCCGAGGACTGAGCACCCAGCACCCTGAGCACTGAGCACCCAGCACCTTGAGTACTGAGCACCGAGCACCCCGAGCACTGAGCACCCAGCACCCTGAGTACTGAGCACCCAGCACCCTGAGTACTGAGCAACCAGCACCCTGAGCACTGAGCACTGAGCACCCAGCACCCTGAGCACTGAGCACTGAGCACTGAGCACCCAGAACCACAGCCCTGAGCACCCAGCACCCCGAGCACTGAGCACCCAGCACCCTGAGCACTGAGCACCCAGCACCATGAGCATTGAGCACCCAGCACCCTCAGTACTGAGCACCCAGCACCCCGAGCACTGAGCACCCAGCATTCTGAGTACTGAGCACAGAGCACCCTGAGCACTGAGCACCCAGCACCCTGAGTACTGAGCACCCAGCACCCTGAGTACTGAGCAACCAGCACCCTGAGCACTGAGCACTGAGCACCCATCACCCTGAGCACTGAGCACTGAGCACTGAGCACCCAGCACCATGAGCATTGAGCACCCAGCACCCTCAGTACTGAGCACCCAGCACCCTGAGTACTGATCACCCAGCACCCTGAGTACTGAGCACTCAGCACCCTGAGTACTGAGCACCGAGCACCCCGAGCACTGAGCACCCAGCACCCTGAGCACTGAGCACCCGGAGGACTGAGCACCCAGCACCCTGGGCACTGAGCACCGATCACCCTGAGCACTGAGCACCCAGCACCCCGAGCACTGAGCACACAGCACCCTGAGTCATGAGCACCCAGCACCCCGAGTACTGAGCACAAAGCACCCTGAGTACTGAGCACCCAGCACCCCGAGCACTGAGCACCCAGCACCCTGAGTACTGAGCACCCTGAGTACTGAGCACTGAGCACCGAGCACCCTGAGTACTGAGCACCCTGAGGACTGAGCACCCAGCACCCTGAGCACTGAGCACCCAGCACCCTGAGTACTGAGCACTGATCACCCTGAGCACTGAGCACCCAGCACACCGAGCACTGAGCACCCAGAACCCTGAGTACTGAGCACCCAGCACCCTGAGCACTGAGCACCCAGCACCCTGAGTACTGAACACCCAGCACCCTGAGCACTGAGCACTGAGCACCCAGCACCCTGAGCACTGAGCACCCTGAGTACTGAGCACTGAGCACCGAGCACCCTGAGTACTGAGCACCCTGAGGACTGAGCACCCAGCACCCTGAGCACTGAGCACCCAGCACCCTGAGTACTGAGCACTGATCACCCTGAGCACTGAGCACCCAGCAACCCGAGTACTGAGCACCGAGCACCCTGAGTAATGAGCACCCAGCACCCTGAGCACTGAGCACGGAGCACCCCGAGGACTGAGCACCCAGCACCCTGAGCACTGAGCACCCAGCACCTTGAGTACTGAGCACCGAGCACCCCGAGCACTGAGCACCCAGCACCCTGAGTACTGAGCACCCAGCACCCTGAGTACTGAGCACCCAGCACCTTGAGCACTGAGCACCCAGCACCCCGAGCACTGAGCACCCAGCACCCCGAGCACTGAGCACCCAGCACCCTGAGTACTGAGCACCCAACACCCAGAGTCCTGAGCACCCAGCACCCTGAGCACTGAGCACCCAGCACCCTGAGTACTGAGCACCCAGCACCCTGAGTACTGAGCACCCAGCACCCTGAGCACTGAGCACCCAACACCCTGAGCACTGAGCACTGAGCACCCAGCACCCCGAACACTGAGCACCCAGCACCCCGAGGACTGAGCACCCAGCACCCTGAGCACTGAGCACCCAGCACCCTGAGCACTGAGCACCCAGCCCCCTGAGTACTGAGCACCCAGCACCATGAGTACTGACCACCCAGCACCCTGAGTACTGAGCACTCAGCACCCTGAGTACTGAGCACCGAGCACCCCGAGCACTGAGCACCCAGCACCCTGAGCACTGAGCACCCTGAGGACTGAGTACCCAGCACCCTGAGCACTGAGCACCCAGCACCCTGAGTACTGAGCACCGATCACCCTGAGCACTGAGCACCCAGCACCCCGAGCACTGAGCAGCCAGCACCCTGAGTACTGAGCACCCTGAGTACTGAGCACCGATCACCCTGAGCACTGAGCACCCAGCACCCTGAGTACTGAGCACCCAGCACCAGGAGCACTGAGCACCAAGCACCCTGAGCACTGAGCACCCAGCACCCTGAGTACTGAGCACCCAGCACTCTGAGTACTTAGTACCCAGTACCCCGAGCACTGAGCACCCAGCACCCCGAGCACTGAGCACCCAGCGCCCCGAGCACTGAGCACCCAGCACCCCAAGCACTGAGCACTGAGCACCCTGAGCACTGAGCACCCAGCACCCTGAGTACTGAGCACTGAGAACCCTGAGTACTGAGCACCGAGTACCCTGAGTACTGAGCACCCAGCACCCTGATCACTGAGCACGGAGCACCCCGAGGACTGAGCACCCAGCACCCTGAGCACTGAGCACCCAGCACCTTGAGTACTGAGCACCGAGCACCACGAGCACTGAGCACCCAGCACCCTGAGTACTGAGCACCCAGCACCCTGAGTACTGAGCAACCAGCACCCTGAGCACTGAGCACTGAGCACCCAGCACCCTGAGCACTGAGCACTGAGCACTGAGCACCCAGAACCACAGCCCTGAGCACCCAGCACCCCGAGCACTGAGCACCCAGCACCCTGAGCACTGAGCACCCAGCACCATGAGCATTGAGCACCCAGCACCCTCAGTACTGAGCACCCAGCACCCCGAGCACTGAGCACCCAGCATTCTGAGTACTGAGCACAGAGCACCCTGAGCACTGAGCACCCTGCACCCTGAGTACTGAGCACCCAGCACCCTGAGTACTGAGCAACCAGCACCCTGAGCACTGAGCACTGAGCACCCATCACCCTGAGCACTGAGCACTGAGCACTGAGCACCCAGCACCATGAGCATTGAGCACCCAGCACCCTCAGTACTGAGCACCCAGCACCCTGAGTACTGATCACCCAGCACCCTGAGTACTGAGCACTCAGCACCCTGAGTACTGAGCACCGAGCACCCCGAGCACTGAGCACCCAGCACCCTGAGCACTGAGCACCCGGAGGACTGAGCACCCAGCACCCTGGGCACTGAGCACCGATCACCCTGAGCACTGAGCACCCAGCACCCCGAGCACTGAGCACCCAGCACCCTGAGTCATGAGCACCCAGCACCCCGAGTACTGAGCACAAAGCACCCTGAGTACTGAGCACCCAGCACCCCGAGCACTGAGCACCCAGCACCCTGAGTACTGAGCACCCTGAGTACTGTGCACTGAGCACCGAGCACCCTGAGTACTGAGCACCCTGAGGACTGAGCACCCAGCACCCTGAGCACTGTGCACCCAGCACCCTGATTACAGAGCACTGATCACCCTGAGCACTGAGCACCCAGCACCCCGAGCACTGAGCACCCAGAACCCTGAGTACTGAGCACCCAGCACCCTGAGCACTGAGCACCCAGCACCCTGAGTACTGAACACCCAGCACCCTGAGCACTGAGCACTGAGCACCCAGCACCCTGAGCACTGAGCACTGAGCACCCAGCACCCCGAGCACTGAGCACCCAGCACCCTGAGCACCCTGCACCCCGAGCACTGAGCACCCAGCACCCCGAGCACTGAGCACCCAGCACCCCGAGCACTGAGCACCCAGCACCCTGAGCACCCAGCACCCTGAGCACTGAGCACCCTGAGCACTGAGCACCCTGAGCACTGAGCACTGAGCACCCAGCACCCTGAGTACTGAGCACCCAACACTCTGAGCACTGAGCACCCAGCACGCTGAGTACTGAGCACTGAGCACACAGCACCCTGAGTACTGAGCAACCAGCACCTCGAGCACTGAGCACCCAGCGCCCCGAGCACTGAGCACCCAGCACCCCGAGCACTGAGCACTGAGCAGACTAAGCACTGAGTACCCAGCACCCCGAGTACTGAGCACTGAGCACCCAGAGTACTGAGCACCAGCACCCCGAGTACTGAGCACCCAGCACCCCGAGCATTGAGCACCCAGCACCCCGAGCACTGAGCACCCAGCACCCTGAGTACTGAGCACCCAACACCCAGAGTCCTGAGCACCCAGCACCCTGAGCACTGAGCACCCAGCACCCTGAGTACTGAGCACCCAGCACCCTGAGTACTGAGCACCCAGCACCCTGAGCACTGAGCACCCAACACCCTGAGCACTGAGCACTGAGCACCCAGCACCCCGAACACTGAGCACCCAGCACCCCGAGCACTGAGCACCCAGCACCCTGAGCACTGAGCACCCAGCACCCTGAGCACTGAGCACCCAGCCCCCTGAGTACTGAGCACCCAGCAACATGAGTACTGACCACCCAGCACCCTGAGTACTGAGCACTCAGCACCCTGAGTACTGAGCACCGAGCACCCCGAGCACTGAGCACCCAGCACCCTGAGCACTGAGCACCCTGAGGACTGAGTACCCAGCACCCTGAGCACTGAGCACCCAGCACCCTGAGTACTGAGCACCGATCACCCTGAGCACTGAGCACCCAGCACCCCGAGCACTGAGCAGCCAGCACCCTGAGTACTGAGCACCCTGAGTACTGAGCACCGATCACCCTGAGCACTGAGCACCCAGCACCCTGAGTACTGAGCACCCAGCACCCTGAGCACTGAGCACCCAGCACCTTGAGTACTGAGCACCGAGCACCCCGAGCACTGAGCACCCAGCACCCTGAGTACTGAGCACCCAGCACCCTGAGTACTGAGCAACCAGCACCCTGAGCACTGAGCACTGAGCACCCAGCACCCTGAGCACTGAGCACTGAGCACTGAGCACCCAGAACCACAGCCCTGAGCACCCAGCACCCCGAGCACTGAGCACCCAGCACCCTGAGCACTGAGCACCCAGCACCATGAGCATTGAGCACCCAGCACCCTCAGTACTGAGCACCCAGCACCCCGAGCACTGAGCACCCAGCATTCTGAGTACTGAGCACAGAGCACCCTGAGCACTGAGCACCCAGCACCCTGAGTACTGAGCACCCAGCACCCTGAGTACTGAGCAACCAGCACCCTGAGCACTGAGCACTGAGCACCCATCACCCTGAGCACTGAGCACTGAGCACTGAGCACTGAGCACCCAGCACCATGAGCATTGAGCACCCAGCACCCTCAGTACTGAGCACCCAGCACCCTGAGTACTGATCACCCAGCACGCTGAGTACTGAGCACTCAGCACCCTGAGTACTGAGCACCGAGCACCCCGAGCACTGAGCACCCAGCACCCTGAGCACTGAGCACCCGGAGGACTGAGCACCCAGCACCCTGGGCACTGAGCACCGATCACCCTGAGCACTGAGCACCCAGCACCCCGAGCACTGAGCACACAGCACCCTGAGTCATGAGCACCCAGCACCCCGAGTACTGAGCACAAAGCACCCTGAGTACTGAGCACCCAGCACCCCGAGCACTGAGCACCCAGCACCCTGAGTACTGAGCACTGAGCACCGAGCACCCTCAGTACTGAGCACCCTGAGGACTGAGCACCCAGCACCCTGAGCACTGAGCACCCAGCACCCTGAGTACTGAGCACTGATCACCCTGAGCACTGAGCACCCAGCACCCCGAGCACTGAGCACCCAGAACCCTGAGTACTGAGCACCCAGCACCCTGAGCACTGAGCACCCAGCACCCTGAGTACTGAACACCCAGCACCCTGAGCACTGAGCACTGAGCACCCAGCACCCTGAGCACTGAGCACGGAGCACCCCGAGGACTGAGCACCCAGCACCCTGAGCACTGAGCACCCAGCACCTTGAGTACTGAGCACCGAGCACCCCGAGCACTGAGCACCCAGCACCCTGAGTACTGAGCACCCAGCACCCTGAGTACTGAGCACCCAGCACCTTGAGCACTGAGCACCCAGCACCCCGAGCACTGAGCACCCAGCACCCCGAGCACTGAGCACCCAGCACCCTGAGTACTGAGCACCCAACACCCAGAGTCCTGAGCACCCAGCACCCTGAGCACTGAGCACCCAGCACCCTGAGTACTGAGCACCAAGCACCCTGAGTACTGAGCACCCAGCACCCTGAGCACTGAGCACCCAACACCCTGAGCACTGAGCACTGAGCACCCAGCACCCCGAACACTGAGCACCCAGCACCCCGAGCACTGAGCAACCAGCACCCTGAGCACTGAGCACCCAGCACCCTGAGCACTGAGCACCCAGCCCCCTGAGTACTGAGCACCCAGCACCATGAGTACTGACCACCCAGCACCCTGAGTACTGAGCACTCAGCACCCTGAGTACTGAGCACCGAGCACCCCGAGCACTGAGCACCCAGCACCCTGAGCACTGAGCACCCTGAGGACTGAGTACCCTGCACCCTGAGCACTGAGCACCCAGCACCCTGAGTACTGAGCACCGATCACCCTGAGCACTGAGCACCCAGCACCCCGAGCACTGAGCAGCCAGCACCCTGAGTACTGAGCACCCTGAGTACTGAGCACCGATCACCCTGAGCACTGAGCACCCAGCACCCTGAGTACTGAGCACCCAGCACCAGGAGCACTGAGCACCAAGCACCCTGAGCACTGAGCACCCAGCACCCTGAGCACTGAGCACCCATCACCCTGAGCACTGAGCACTGAGCACTGAGCACCCAGCACCATGAGCATTGAGCACCCAGCACCCTCAGTACTGAGCACCCAGCACCCTGAGTACTGATCACCCAGCACCCTGAGTACTGAGCACTCAGCACCCTGAGTACTGAGCACCGAGCACCCCGAGCACTGAGCACCCAGCACCCTGAGCACTGAGCACCCGGAGGACTGAGCACCCAGCACCCTGGGCACTGAGCACCGATCACCCTGAGCACTGAGCACCCAGCACCCCGAGCACTGAGCACCCAGCACCCTGAGTCATGAGCACCCAGCACCCCGAGTACTGAGCACAAAGCACCCTGAGTACTGAGCACCCAGCACCCCGAGCACTGAGCACCCAGCACCCTGAGTACTGAGCACCCTGAGTACTGTGCACTGAGCACCGAGCACCCTGAGTACTGAGCACCCTGAGGACTGAGCACCCAGCACCCTGAGCACTGTGCACCCAGCACCCTGAGTACAGAGCACTGATCACCCTGAGCACTGAGCACCCAGCACCCCGAGCACTGAGCACCCAGAACCCTGAGTACTGAGCACCCAGCACCCTGAGCACTGAGCACCCAGCACCCTGAGTACTGAACACCCAGCACCCTGAGCACTGAGCACTGAGCACCCAGCACCCTGAGCACTGAGCACTGAGCACCCAGCACCCCGAGCACTGAGCACCCAGCACCCTGAGCACCCTGCACCCCGAGCACTGAGCACCCAGCACCCCGAGCACTGAGCACCCAGCACCCCGAGCACTGAGCACCCAGCACCCTGAGCACCCAGCACCCTGAGCACTGAGCACCCTGAGCACTGAGCACCCTGAGCACTGAGCACTGAGCACCCAGCACCCTGAGTACTGAGCACCCAACACTCTGAGCACTGAGCACCCAGCACGCTGAGTACTGAGCACTGAGCACACAGCACCCTGAGTACTGAGCAACCAGCACCTCGAGCACTGAGCACCCAGCGCCCCGAGCACTGAGCACCCAGCACCCCGAGCACTGAGCACTGAGCAGACTAAGCACTGAGTACCCAGCACCCCGAGTACTGAGCACTGAGCACCCAGAGTACTGAGCACCAGCACCCCGAGTACTGAGCACCCAGCACCCCGAGCATTGAGCACCCAGCACCCCGAGCACTGAGCACCCAGCACCCTGAGTACTGAGCACCCAACACCCAGAGTCCTGAGCACCCAGCACCCTGAGCACTGAGCACCCAGCACCCTGAGTACTGAGCACCCAGCACCCTGAGTACTGAGCACCCAGCACCCTGAGCACTGAGCACCCAACACCCTGAGCACTGAGCACTGAGCACCCAGCACCCCGAACACTGAGCACCCAGCACCCCGAGCACTGAGCACCCAGCACCCTGAGCACTGAGCACCCAGCACCCTGAGCACTGAGCACCCAGCCCCCTGAGTACTGAGCACCCAGCAACATGAGTACTGACCACCCAGCACCCTGAGTACTGAGCACTCAGCACCCTGAGTACTGAGCACCGAGCACCCCGAGCACTGAGCACCCAGCACCCTGAGCACTGAGCACCCTGAGGACTGAGTACCCAGCACCCTGAGCACTGAGCACCCAGCACCCTGAGTACTGAGCACCGATCACCCTGAGCACTGAGCACCCAGCACCCCGAGCACTGAGCAGCCAGCACCCTGAGTACTGAGCACCCTGAGTACTGAGCACCGATCACCCTGAGCACTGAGCACCCAGCACCCTGAGTACTGAGCACCCAGCACCCTGAGCACTGAGCACCCAGCACCTTGAGTACTGAGCACCGAGCACCCCGAGCACTGAGCACCCAGCACCCTGAGTACTGAGCACCCAGCACCCTGAGTACTGAGCAACCAGCACCCTGAGCACTGAGCACTGAGCACCCAGCACCCTGAGCACTGAGCACTGAGCACTGAGCACCCAGAACCACAGCCCTGAGCACCCAGCACCCCGAGCACTGAGCACCCAGCACCCTGAGCACTGAGCACCCAGCACCATGAGCATTGAGCACCCAGCACCCTCAGTACTGAGCACCCAGCACCCCGAGCACTGAGCACCCAGCATTCTGAGTACTGAGCACAGAGCACCCTGAGCACTGAGCACCCAGCACCCTGAGTACTGAGCACCCAGCACCCTGAGTACTGAGCAACCAGCACCCTGAGCACTGAGCACTGAGCACCCATCACCCTGAGCACTGAGCACTGAGCACTGAGCACTGAGCACCCAGCACCATGAGCATTGAGCACCCAGCACCCTCAGTACTGAGCACCCAGCACACTGAGTACTGATCACCCAGCACGCTGAGTACTGAGCACTCAGCACCCTGAGTACTGAGCACCGAGCACCCCGAGCACTGAGCACCCAGCACCCTGAGCACTGAGCACCCGGAGGACTGAGCACCCAGCACCCTGGGCACTGAGCACCGATCACCCTGAGCACTGAGCACCCAGCACCCCGAGCACTGAGCACACAGCACCCTGAGTCATGAGCACCCAGCACCCCGAGTACTGAGCACAAAGCACCCTGAGTACTGAGCACCCAGCACCCCGAGCACTGAGCACCCAGCACCCTGAGTACTGAGCACTGAGCACCGAGCACCCTCAGTACTGAGCACCCTGAGGACTGAGCACCCAGCACCCTGAGCACTGAGCACCCAGCACCCTGAGTACTGAGCACTGATCACCCTGAGCACTGAGCACCCAGCACCCCGAGCACTGAGCACCCAGAACCCTGAGTACTGAGCACCCAGCACCCTGAGCACTGAGCACCCAGCACCCTGAGTACTGAACACCCAGCACCCTGAGCACTGAGCACTGAGCACCCAGCACCCTGAGCACTGAGCACGGAGCACCCCGAGGACTGAGCACCCAGCACCCTGAGCACTGAGCACCCAGCACCTTGAGTACTGAGCACCGAGCACCCCGAGCACTGAGCACCCAGCACCCTGAGTACTGAGCACCCAGCACCCTGAGTACTGAGCACCCAGCACCTTGAGCACTGAGCACCCAGCACCCCGAGCACTGAGCACCCAGCACCCCGAGCACTGAGCACCCAGCACCCTGAGTACTGAGCACCCAACACCCAGAGTCCTGAGCACCCAGCACCCTGAGCACTGAGCACCCAGCACCCTGAGTACTGAGCACCCAGCACCCTGAGTACTGAGCACCCAGCACCCTGAGCACTGAGCACCCAACACCCTGAGCACTGAGCACTGAGCACCCAGCACCCCGAACACTGAGCACCCAGCACCCCGAGCACTGAGCACCCAGCACCCTGAGCACTGAGCACCCAGCACCCTGAGCACTGAGCACCCAGCCCCCTGAGTACTGAGCACCCAGCACCATGAGTACTGACCACCCAGCACCCTGAGTACTGAGCACCCAGCACCCTGAGTACAGAGCACTGATCACCCTGAGCACTGAGCACCCAGCACCCCGAGCACTGAGCACCCAGAACCCTGAGTACTGAGCACCCAGCACCCTGAGCACTGAGCACCCAGCACCCTGAGTACTGAACACCCAGCACCCTGAGCACTGAGCACTGAGCACCCAGCACCCTGAGCACTGAGCACTGAGCACCCAGCACCCCGAGCACTGAGCACCCAGCACCCTGAGCACCCTGCACCCCGAGCACTGAGCACCCAGCACCCCGAGCACTGAGCACCCAGCACCCCGAGCACTGAGCACCCAGCACCCTGAGCACCCAGCACCCTGAGCACTGAGCACCCTGAGCACTGAGCACCCTGAGCACTGAGCACTGAGCACCCAGCACCCTGAGTACTGAGCACCCAACACTCTGAGCACTGAGCACCCAGCACGCTGAGTACTGAGCACTGAGCACACAGCACCCTGAGTACTGAGCAACCAGCACCTCGAGCACTGAGCACCCAGCGCCCCGAGCACTGAGCACCCAGCACCCCGAGCACTGAGCACTGAGCAGACTAAGCACTGAGTACCCAGCACCCCGAGTACTGAGCACTGAGCACCCAGAGTACTGAGCACCAGCACCCCGAGTACTGAGCACCCAGCACCCCGAGCATTGAGCACCCAGCACCCCGAGCACTGAGCACCCAGCACCCTGAGTACTGAGCACCCAACACCCAGAGTCCTGAGCACCCAGCACCCTGAGCACTGAGCACCCAGCACCCTGAGTACTGAGCACCCAGCACCCTGAGTACTGAGCACCCAGCACCCTGAGCACTGAGCACCCAACACCCTGAGCACTGAGCACTGAGCACCCAGCACCCCGAACACTGAGCACCCAGCACCCCGAGCACTGAGCACCCAGCACCCTGAGCACTGAGCACCCAGCACCCTGAGCACTGAGCACCCAGCCCCCTGAGTACTGAGCACCCAGCAACATGAGTACTGACCACCCAGCACCCTGAGTACTGAGCACTCAGCACCCTGAGTACTGAGCACCGAGCACCCCGAGCACTGAGCACCCAGCACCCTGAGCACTGAGCACCCTGAGGACTGAGTACCCAGCACCCTGAGCACTGAGCACCCAGCACCCTGAGTACTGAGCACCGATCACCCTGAGCACTGAGCACCCAGCACCCCGAGCACTGAGCAGCCAGCACCCTGAGTACTGAGCACCCTGAGTACTGAGCACCGATCACCCTGAGCACTGAGCACCCAGCACCCTGAGTACTGAGCACCCAGCACCCTGAGCACTGAGCACCCAGCACCTTGAGTACTGAGCACCGAGCACCCCGAGCACTGAGCACCCAGCACCCTGAGTACTGAGCACCCAGCACCCTGAGTACTGAGCAACCAGCACCCTGAGCACTGAGCACTGAGCACCCAGCACCCTGAGCACTGAGCACTGAGCACTGAGCACCCAGAACCACAGCCCTGAGCACCCAGCACCCCGAGCACTGAGCACCCAGCACCCTGAGCACTGAGCACCCAGCACCATGAGCATTGAGCACCCAGCACCCTCAGTACTGAGCACCCAGCACCCCGAGCACTGAGCACCCAGCATTCTGAGTACTGAGCACAGAGCACCCTGAGCACTGAGCACCCAGCACCCTGAGTACTGAGCACCCAGCACCCTGAGTACTGAGCAACCAGCACCCTGAGCACTGAGCACTGAGCACCCATCACCCTGAGCACTGAGCACTGAGCACTGAGCACTGAGCACCCAGCACCATGAGCATTGAGCACCCAGCACCCTCAGTACTGAGCACCCAGCACCCTGAGTACTGATCACCCAGCACGCTGAGTACTGAGCACTCAGCACCCTGAGTACTGAGCACCGAGCACCCCGAGCACTGAGCACCCAGCACCCTGAGCACTGAGCACCCGGAGGACTGAGCACCCAGCACCCTGGGCACTGAGCACCGATCACCCTGAGCACTGAGCACCCAGCACCCCGAGCACTGAGCACACAGCACCCTGAGTCATGAGCACCCAGCACCCCGAGTACTGAGCACAAAGCACCCTGAGTACTGAGCACCCAGCACCCCGAGCACTGAGCACCCAGCACCCTGAGTACTGAGCACTGAGCACCGAGCACCCTCAGTACTGAGCACCCTGAGGACTGAGCACCCAGCACCCTGAGCACTGAGCACCCAGCACCCTGAGTACTGAGCACTGATCACCCTGAGCACTGAGCACCCAGCACCCCGAGCACTGAGCACCCAGAACCCTGAGTACTGAGCACCCAGCACCCTGAGCACTGAGCACCCAGCACCCTGAGTACTGAACACCCAGCACCCTGAGCACTGAGCACTGAGCACCCAGCACCCTGAGCACTGAGCACGGAGCACCCCGAGGACTGAGCACCCAGCACCCTGAGCACTGAGCACCCAGCACCTTGAGTACTGAGCACCGAGCACCCCGAGCACTGAGCACCCAGCACCCTGAGTACTGAGCACCCAGCACCCTGAGTACTGAGCACCCAGCACCTTGAGCACTGAGCACCCAGCACCCCGAGCACTGAGCACCCAGCACCCCGAGCACTGAGCACCCAGCACCCTGAGTACTGAGCACCCAACACCCAGAGTCCTGAGCACCCAGCACCCTGAGCACTGAGCACCCAGCACCCTGAGTACTGAGCACCCAGCACCCTGAGTACTGAGCACCCAGCACCCTGAGCACTGAGCACCCAACACCCTGAGCACTGAGCACTGAGCACCCAGCACCCCGAACACTGAGCACCCAGCACCCCGAGCACTGAGCACCCAGCACCCTGAGCACTGAGCACCCAGCACCCTGAGCACTGAGCACCCAGCCCCCTGAGTACTGAGCACCCAGCACCATGAGTACTGACCACCCAGCACCCTGAGTACTGAGCACCCAGCACCCTGAGTACAGAGCACTGATCACCCTGAGCACTGAGCACCCAGCACCCCGAGCACTGAGCACCCAGAACCCTGAGTACTGAGCACCCAGCACCCTGAGCACTGAGCACCCAGCACCCTGAGTACTGAACACCCAGCACCCTGAGCACTGAGCACTGAGCACCCAGCACCCTGAGCACTGAGCACTGAGCACCCAGCACCCCGAGCACTGAGCACCCAGCACCCTGAGCACCCTGCACCCCGAGCACTGAGCACCCAGCACCCCGAGCACTGAGCACCCAGCACCCCGAGCACTGAGCACCCAGCACCCTGAGCACCCAGCACCCTGAGCACTGAGCACCCTGAGCACTGAGCACCCTGAGCACTGAGCACTGAGCACCCAGCACCCTGAGTACTGAGCACCCAACACTCTGAGCACTGAGCACCC
Organism: Microtus oregoni; assembly: GCF_018167655.1. Lineage (NCBI taxonomy): Eukaryota > Metazoa > Chordata > Mammalia > Rodentia > Cricetidae > Microtus > Microtus oregoni. The sequence continues at coordinate 7,338,110 of NW_024543811.1, read as the reverse complement.
AGCACGCTGAGTACTGAGCACTGAGCACACAGCACCCTGAGTACTGAGCAACCAGCACCTCGAGCACTGAGCACCCAGCGCCCCGAGCACTGAGCACCCAGCACCCCGAGCACTGAGCACTGAGCAGACTAAGCACTGAGTACCCAGCACCCCGAGTACTGAGCACTGAGCACCCAGAGTACTGAGCACCAGCACCCCGAGTACTGAGCACCCAGCACCCCGAGCATTGAGCACCCAGCACCCCGAGCACTGAGCACCCAGCACCCTGAGTACTGAGCACCCAACACCCAGAGTCCTGAGCACCCAGCACCCTGAGCACTGAGCACCCAGCACCCTGAGTACTGAGCACCCAGCACCCTGAGTACTGAGCACCCAGCACCCTGAGCACTGAGCACCCAACACCCTGAGCACTGAGCACTGAGCACCCAGCACCCCGAACACTGAGCACCCAGCACCCCGAGCACTGAGCACCCAGCACCCTGAGCACTGAGCACCCAGCACCCTGAGCACTGAGCACCCAGCCCCCTGAGTACTGAGCACCCAGCAACATGAGTACTGACCACCCAGCACCCTGAGTACTGAGCACTCAGCACCCTGAGTACTGAGCACCGAGCACCCCGAGCACTGAGCACCCAGCACCCTGAGCACTGAGCACCCTGAGGACTGAGTACCCAGCACCCTGAGCACTGAGCACCCAGCACCCTGAGTACTGAGCACCGATCACCCTGAGCACTGAGCACCCAGCACCCCGAGCACTGAGCAGCCAGCACCCTGAGTACTGAGCACCCTGAGTACTGAGCACCGATCACCCTGAGCACTGAGCACCCAGCACCCTGAGTACTGAGCACCCAGCACCCTGAGCACTGAGCACCCAGCACCTTGAGTACTGAGCACCGAGCACCCCGAGCACTGAGCACCCAGCACCCTGAGTACTGAGCACCCAGCACCCTGAGTACTGAGCAACCAGCACCCTGAGCACTGAGCACTGAGCACCCAGCACCCTGAGCACTGAGCACTGAGCACTGAGCACCCAGAACCACAGCCCTGAGCACCCAGCACCCCGAGCACTGAGCACCCAGCACCCTGAGCACTGAGCACCCAGCACCATGAGCATTGAGCACCCAGCACCCTCAGTACTGAGCACCCAGCACCCCGAGCACTGAGCACCCAGCATTCTGAGTACTGAGCACAGAGCACCCTGAGCACTGAGCACCCAGCACCCTGAGTACTGAGCACCCAGCACCCTGAGTACTGAGCAACCAGCACCCTGAGCACTGAGCACTGAGCACCCATCACCCTGAGCACTGAGCACTGAGCACTGAGCACTGAGCACCCAGCACCATGAGCATTGAGCACCCAGCACCCTCAGTACTGAGCACCCAGCACCCTGAGTACTGATCACCCAGCACGCTGAGTACTGAGCACTCAGCACCCTGAGTACTGAGCACCGAGCACCCCGAGCACTGAGCACCCAGCACCCTGAGCACTGAGCACCCGGAGGACTGAGCACCCAGCACCCTGGGCACTGAGCACCGATCACCCTGAGCACTGAGCACCCAGCACCCCGAGCACTGAGCACACAGCACCCTGAGTCATGAGCACCCAGCACCCCGAGTACTGAGCACAAAGCACCCTGAGTACTGAGCACCCAGCACCCCGAGCACTGAGCACCCAGCACCCTGAGTACTGAGCACTGAGCACCGAGCACCCTCAGTACTGAGCACCCTGAGGACTGAGCACCCAGCACCCTGAGCACTGAGCACCCAGCACCCTGAGTACTGAGCACTGATCACCCTGAGCACTGAGCACCCAGCACCCCGAGCACTGAGCACCCAGAACCCTGAGTACTGAGCACCCAGCACCCTGAGCACTGAGCACCCAGCACCCTGAGTACTGAACACCCAGCACCCTGAGCACTGAGCACTGAGCACCCAGCACCCTGAGCACTGAGCACGGAGCACCCCGAGGACTGAGCACCCAGCACCCTGAGCACTGAGCACCCAGCACCTTGAGTACTGAGCACCGAGCACCCCGAGCACTGAGCACCCAGCACCCTGAGTACTGAGCACCCAGCACCCTGAGTACTGAGCACCCAGCACCTTGAGCACTGAGCACCCAGCACCCCGAGCACTGAGCACCCAGCACCCCGAGCACTGAGCACCCAGCACCCTGAGTACTGAGCACCCAACACCCAGAGTCCTGAGCACCCAGCACCCTGAGCACTGAGCACCCAGCACCCTGAGTACTGAGCACCCAGCACCCTGAGTACTGAGCACCCAGCACCCTGAGCACTGAGCACCCAACACCCTGAGCACTGAGCACTGAGCACCCAGCACCCCGAACACTGAGCACCCAGCACCCCGAGCACTGAGCACCCAGCACCCTGAGCACTGAGCACCCAGCACCCTGAGCACTGAGCACCCAGCCCCCTGAGTACTGAGCACCCAGCACCATGAGTACTGACCACCCAGCACCCTGAGTACTGAGCACTCAGCACCCTGAGTACTGAGCACCGAGCACCCCGAGCACTGAGCACCCAGCACCCTGAGCACTGAGCACCCTGAGGACTGAGTACCCTGCACCCTGAGCACTGAGCACCCAGCACCCTGAGTACTGAGCACCGATCACCCTGAGCACTGAGCACCCAGCACCCCGAGCACTGAGCAGCCAGCACCCTGAGTACTGAGCACCCTGAGTACTGAGCACCGATCACCCTGAGCACTGAGCACCCAGCACCCTGAGTACTGAGCACCCAGCACCAGGAGCACTGAGCACCAAGCACCCTGAGCACTGAGCACCCAGCACCCTGAGTACTGAGCACCCAGCACTCTGAGTACTTAGTACCCAGTACCCCGAGCACTGAGCACCCAGCACCCCGAGCACTGAGCACCCAGCGCCCCGAGCACTGAGCACCCAGCACCCCAAGCACTGAGCACTGAGCACCCTGAGCACTGAGCACCCAGCACCCTGAGTACTGAGCACTGAGAACCCTGAGTACTGAGCACCGAGTACCCTGAGTACTGAGCACCCAGCACCCTGATCACTGAGCACGGAGCACCCCGAGGACTGAGCACCCAGCACCCTGAGCACTGAGCACCCAGCACCTTGAGTACTGAGCACCGAGCACCCCGAGCACTGAGCACCCAGCACCCTGAGTACTGAGCACCCAGCACCCTGAGTACTGAGCAACCAGCACCCTGAGCACTGAGCACTGAGCACCCAGCACCCTGAGCACTGAGCACTGAGCACTGAGCACCCAGAACCACAGCCCTGAGCACCCAGCACCCCGAGCACTGAGCACCCAGCACCCTGAGCACTGAGCACCCAGCACCATGAGCATTGAGCACCCAGCACCCTCAGTACTGAGCACCCAGCACCCCGAGCACTGAGCACCCAGCATTCTGAGTACTGAGCACAGAGCACCCTGAGCACTGAGCACCCTGCACCCTGAGTACTGAGCACCCAGCACCCTGAGTACTGAGCAACCAGCACCCTGAGCACTGAGCACTGAGCACCCATCACCCTGAGCACTGAGCACTGAGCACTGAGCACCCAGCACCATGAGCATTGAGCACCCAGCACCCTCAGTACTGAGCACCCAGCACCCTGAGTACTGATCACCCAGCACCCTGAGTACTGAGCACTCAGCACCCTGAGTACTGAGCACCGAGCACCCCGAGCACTGAGCACCCAGCACCCTGAGCACTGAGCACCCGGAGGACTGAGCACCCAGCACCCTGGGCACTGAGCACCGATCACCCTGAGCACTGAGCACCCAGCACCCCGAGCACTGAGCACCCAGCACCCTGAGTCATGAGCACCCAGCACCCCGAGTACTGAGCAAAAAGCACCCTGAGTACTGAGCACCCAGCACCCCGAGCACTGAGCACCCAGCACCCTGAGTACTGAGCACCCTGAGTACTGAGCACTGAGCACCGAGCACCCTGAGTACTGAGCACCCTGAGGACTGAGCACCCAGCACCCTGAGCACTGAGCACCCAGCACCCTGAGTACAGAGCACTGATCACCCTGAGCACTGAGCACCCAGCACCCCGAGCACTGAGCACCCAGAACCCTGAGTACTGAGCACCCAGCACCCTGAGCACTGAGCACCCAGCACCCTGAGTACTGAACACCCAGCACCCTGAGCACTGAGCACTGAGCACCCAGCACCCTGAGCACTGAGCACTGAGCACCCAGCACCCCGAGCACTGAGCACCCAGCACCCTGAGCACCCTGCACCCCGAGCACTGAGCACCCAGCACCCCGAGCACTGAGCACCCAGCACCCCGAGCACTGAGCACCCAGCACCCTGAGCACCCAGCACCCTGAGCACTGAGCACCCTGAGCACTGAGCACCCTGAGCACTGAGCACTGAGCACCCAGCACCCTGAGTACTGAGCACCCAACACTCTGAGCACTGAGCACCCAGCACGCTGAGTACTGAGCACTGAGCACACAGCACCCTGAGTAGTGAGCAACCAGCACCTCGAGCACTGAGCACCCAGCGCCCCGAGCACTGAGCACCCAGCACCCCGAGCACTGAGCACTGAGCAGACTGAGCACTGAGTACCCAGCACCCCGAGTACTGAGCACTGAGCACCCAGAGTACTGAGCACCAGCACCCCGAGTACTGAGCACCCAGCACCCCGAGCATTGAGCACCCAGCACCCCGAGCACTGAGCACCCAGCACCCTGAGTACTGAGCACCCAACACCCAGAGTCCTGAGCACCCAGCACCCTGAGCACTGAGCACCCAGCACCCTGAGTACTGAGCACCCAGCACCCTGAGTACTGAGCACCCAGCACCCTGAGCACTGAGCACCCAACACCCTGAGCACTGAGCACTGAGCACCCAGCACCCCGAACACTGAGCACCCAGCACCCCGAGCACTGAGCACCCAGCACCCTGAGCACTGAGCACCCAGCACCCTGAGCACTGAGCACCCAGCCCCCTGAGTACTGAGCACCCAGCACCATGAGTACTGACCACCCAGCACCCTGAGTACTGAGCACTCAGCACCCTGAGTACTGAGCACCGAGCACCCCGAGCACTGAGCACCCAGCACCCTGAGCACTGAGCACCCTGAGGACTGAGTACCCAGCACCCTGAGCACTGAGCACCCAGCACCCTGAGTACTGAGCACCGATCACCCTGAGCACTGAGCACCCAGCACCCCGAGCACTGAGCAGCCAGCACCCTGAGTACTGAGCACCCTGAGTACTGAGCACCGATCACCCTGAGCACTGAGCACCCAGCACCCTGAGTACTGAGCACCCAGCACCAGGAGCACTGAGCACCAAGCACCCTGAGCACTGAGCACCCAGCACCCTGAGTACTGAGCACCCAGCACTCTGAGTACTTAGTACCCAGTACCCTGAGCACTGAGCACCCAGCACCCTGAGTACTGAGCACCGAGCACCCTGAGTACTGAGCACCCAGCACCCTTAGTACTGAGCACCCAGCACCCTGAGCACTGAGCACCCAGCACCCTGAGTACTGAGCACCCAGCACCACCCTCAGTACTGAGCACCCAGCACTCCGAGCACTGAGCACCCAGCACCCTGAGCACTGAGCACCCAGCACCCCGAGTACTGAGCACCCAGCACCCCGAGCACTGAGCACCGAGCACCCCGAGCACTGAGCACCCAGCACCCTGAGTACTGAGCACCCAGCACCCTGAGTACTGAGCACTGAGCACCCCGAGTACTGAGCACCCATCACCCCGAGCACTGACCACCCAGCAACCTGAGTACTGAGAACAGATCACCCTGAGTACTGAGCACCCAGCACCCTGAGTACTGAGGGCCCAGCACCAAGAGTACTGAGCACCCAGCACCCTGAGCACTGAGCACCCAGCACCCCGAGAATGAGCACCCAGCACCCTGAATACTGAGAACCGAGCACCCTGATTACTGAGCACGCAGCACCCTGAGTACTGAGCCCCCAGCACCCTGAGTACTGAGCACCCAGCACCCCGAGCACTGAGCACCCAGCACCCCGAGAATGAGCACCCAGCACCCTGAGTACTGAGCACCCAGCACCCTGAGTACTGAGCACTCAGCACCCTGAGTACTGAGCACCGAGCACCCCGAGCACTGAGCATCCAGCACCCTGAGCACTGAGCACCCGGAGGACTGAGCACCCAGCACCCTGGGCACTGAGCACCGATCACCCTGAGCACTGAGCACCCAGCACCCCGAGTACTGAGCACAAAGCACCCTGAGTACTGAGCACCCAGCACCCCGAGCACTGAGCACCCAGCACCCTGAGTACTGAGCACCCTGAGTACTGAGCACTGAGCACCGAGCACCCTGAGTACTGAGCACCCTGAGGACTGAGCACCCAGCACCCTGAGCACTGAGCACCCAGCACCCTGAGTACTGAGCACTGATCACCCTGAGCACTGAGCACCCAGCACCCCGAGCACTGAGCACCCAGAACCCTGAGTACTGAGCACCCAGCACCCTGAGCACTGAGCACCCAGCACCCTGAGTACTGAACACCCAGCAACCTGAGCACTGAGCACTGAGCACCCAGCACCCTGAGCACTGAGCACTGAGCACCCAGCACCCCGAGCACTGAGCACCCAGCACCCTGAGCACCCTGCACCCCGAGCACTGAGCACCCAGCACCCCGAGCACTGAGCACCCAGCACCCCGAGCACTGAGCACCCAGCACCCTGAGCACCCAGCACCCTGAGCACTGAGCACCCTGAGCACTGAGCACCCTGAGCACTGAGCACTGAGCACCCAGCACCCTGAGTACTGAGCACCCAACACTCTGAGCACTGAGCACCCAGCACGCTGAGTACTGAGCACTGAGCACACAGCACCCTGAGTACTGAGCAACCAGCACCTCGAGCACTGAGCACCCAGCGCCCCGAGCAATGAGCACCCAGCACCCCGAGCACTGAGCACTGAGCAGACTGAGCACTGAGTACCCAGCACCCCGAGTACTGAGCACTGAGCACCCAGAGTACTGAGCATCCAGCACCCCGAGTACTGAGCACTGAGCACCCTGAGTACTGAGCACCCAGCACCCTGAGCACTGAGAACCCTGAGTACTGAGCACCGAGCACCCTGAGTAATGAGCACTCAGCACCCTGAGCACTGAGCACGGAGCACCCCGAGGACTGAGCACCAAGCACCCTGAGCACTGACCACCCAGCACCTTGAGTACTGAGCACCGAGCACCCCGAGCACTGAGCACCCACCACCCTGAGTACTGAGCACCCAGCACCCTGAGTACTGAGCACCCAGCACCTTGAGCACTGAGCACCCAGCACCCCGAGCACTGAGCACCCAGCACCCCGAGCACTGAGCACCCAGCACCCTCAGTACTGAGCACCCAACACCCAGAGTCCTGAGCACCCAGCACCCTGAGCACTGAGCACCCAGCACCCTGAGTACTGAGCACCCAGCACCCCGAGCACTGAGCACCGAGCACCCCGAGCACTGAGCACTCAGCACCCCGAGCACTGAGCACCCAGCACCCTCAGTACTGAGCACCCAACACCCAGAGTCCTGAGCACCCAGCACCCTGAGCACTGAGCACCCAGCACCCCGAGTACTGAGCACCCAGCACCCCGAGCACTGAGCACCGAGCACCCCGAGCACTGAGCACCCAGCACCCTGAGTACTGAGCACCCAGCACCCTGAGTACTGAGCACTGAGTACCCCGAGTACTGAGCACCCATCACCCCGAGCACTGACCACCCAGCAACCTGAGTACTGAGAACAGATCACCCTGAGTACTGAGCACCCAGCAACCTGAGTACTGAGGGCCCAGCACCAAGAGTACTGAGCACCCAGCACCCTGAGCACTGAGCACCCAGCACCCCGAGAATGAGCACCCAGCACCCTGAATACTGAGAACCGAGCACCCTGATTACTGAGCACGCAGCACCCTGAGTACTGAGCCCCCAGCACCCTGAGTACTGAGCACCCAGCACCCCGAGCACTGAGCACCCAGCACCCCGAGAATGAGCACCCAGCACCCTGAGTACTGAGCACCCAGCACCCTGAGTAGTGAGCACTAAGCACCCTGAGCACTGAGCACCCAGCAGCCCGAGCAGGGAGCACCCAGGACCCCGAGCACTGAGTACTGAGCACCCAGCACCCTGAGTACTGAGCACCGAGCTCCCCGAGCACTGAGCACCCTGAGTACTGAGCACCCAGCACCCCGATCACTGAGCACCCAGCACCCTGAGCACTGATCACCCAGCACCCTGAGCACTGAGCACCCAGCACCCCGAGCACTGAGTACCCAGCACCCTGAGTACTGAGCACTGAGCAACCAGCACGCCGAGCACTGAGCACCCAGCACCCTGTGTACTTAGCACTGAGCACCCTGAGTACTAAGCACCCAGCACCCTGAGTACTGAGTACCCAGGACCCTGAGCACTGAGCACCGAGCACCCCGAGCACTGAGCACCCAGCACCCTGAGCACTCAGCACCCAGCACCCCGAGCACTGAGCACCCAGCACCCTGAGCCCTGAGCACCCAGCACCCTGAGCACGGAGCACCCCGAGGACTGAGCACCCAGCACCCTGAGCACTGAGCACCCAGCACCTTGAGTACTGAGCACCGAGCACCTCGAGCACTAAGCACCCAGCACCCTGAGTACTGAGCACCCAGCACCCTGAGCACTGAGCACCCAGCACCGTGAGCAATGAGCACCCGGCACCCCGAGCACGGAGCACCCAGCACCCTGAGTACTGAGCACCCAACACCCAGAGTACTGAGCACCCAGCACCCTGAGCACTCAGCACCCAGCACCCTGAGTACTGAGCACCCAGCACCCTGAGTACTGAACACCCAGCACCCTGAGCACTGAGCACTGAGCACCCTGAGCACTGAGTACTGAGCACTGAGCACCCTGAGCACTGAGCACCCAGCACCCCGAGTACTGAGCACCCAGCACCCCGAGCACTGAGCACCCAGCGCCCCGAGCACTGAGCACCCAGCACCCTGAGCTCTGAGCACCCAACACCCCGAGAACTGAGCACCCAGAGCCCCGAGCACTGAGCACCCAGCACCCCGAGTACTGAGCACTGAGCACCCTGAGTACTGAGCACCAAGCACTCCGAGTACTGAGCACTGAGCACCCTGAGTACTGAGCACCCAGCACCCTGAGCACTAAGCACCCAGCACCCTGAGTACTGAGCACTGAGAACCCTGAGTACTGAGCACCGAGCACCCTGAGTACTGAGCACCCAGCACCCTGATCACTGAGCACGGAGCACCCCGAGGACTGAGCACCCAGAACCCTGAGCACTGAGCACCCAGCAACTTGAGTACTGAGCACCGAGCACCCCGAGCACTGAGCACCCAGCCCCCTGAGTACTGAGCACCCAGCACCCTGAGCACTGAGCACCCAGCACCCTGAGTACTGAGCACCCAGCACCCTGAGTACTGAGCACAGAGCACCCTGAGCACTGAGCACCCAGCACCCTGAGTACTGAGCACCCAGCACCCTGAGTACTGAGCAACCAGCACCGTGAACACTGAGCACTGAGCACCCAGCACCCTGAGCACTGAGCACTGAGCACCCAGCACCACAGCCCTGAGCACCCAGCACCCCGAGCACTGAGCACCCAGCACCCTGAGCACTGAGCACCCAGCACCATGAGCATTGAGCACCCAGCACCCTGAGTACTGAGCACCCAACACCCAGAGTCCTGAGCACCCAGCACCCTGAGCACTGAGCACCCAGCACCCTGAGTACTGAGCACCCAGCACCCTGAGTACTGAGCACCCAGCACCCTGAGCACTGAGCACTGAGCACCCAACACCCTGAGCACTGAGCACTGAGCACCCAGCACCCCGAGCACTGAGCACCCAGCACCCCGAGCACTGAGCACCCAGCACCCTGAGCACTGAGCACCCAGCACCCTGAGCACTGAGCACCCAGCCCCCTGAGTACTGATCACCCAGCACCATGAGTACTGACCACCCAGCACCCTGAGTACTGAGCACTCAGCACCCTGAGTACTGAGCACCGAGCACCCCGAGCACTGAGCACCCAGCACCCTGAGCACTGAGCACCCTGAGTACTGAGCACCCAGCACCCCGAGCACTGAGCACCCAGCACCCTGAGTACTGAGCACCGATCACCCTGAGCACTGAGCACCCAGGACCCCGAGCACTGAGAACCCAGCACCCTGAGTACAGAGCACCCAGCACCCCGAGTACTGAGCACCCAGCACCCCGAGCACTGAGCACCCAGCACGCTGAGTACTGAGCACCCTGAGTACTGAGCACCGATCACCCTGAGCACTGAGCACCCAGCACCCTGAGTACTGAGCACCCAGCACCCCGAGCACTGAGCACCCAGCACCCCGAGAATGAGCACCCAGCACCCTGAGTACTGAGCACCCAGCACCCTGAGTACTGAGCACTAAGCACCCAGAGCACTGAGCACCCAGCACCCCGAGCACGGAGCACCCAGGACCCCGAGCACTGAGTACTGAGCACTCAGCACCCTGAGTACTGAGCACCGAGCTCCCCGAGCACTGAGCACCCTGAGCACTGAGCACCCAGCACCACAGCCCTGAGCACCCAGCACCCCGAGCACTGAGCACCCAGCACCATGAGCATTGAGCACCCAGCACCCTGAGTACTGAGCACCCAGCACCCTGAGTACTGAGCACCCAGCACCCTGAGTACTGAGCACTCAGCACCCTGAGTACTGAGCACCCAGCACCCCGAGCACTGAGCACCCAGCACCCTGAGCACTGAGCAACCGGAGGACTGAGCACCCAGCACCCTGGGCACTGAGCACCGATCACCCTGAGCACTGAGCACCCAGCACCCCGAGCACTGAGCACCCAGGACCCTGAGTCATGAGCACCCAGCACCCCGAGTACTGAGCACCCAGCACCCTGAGTACTGAGCACCCAGCACCCCGAGCACTGAGCACCCAGCACCCTGAGTACTGAGCACCCTGAGTCCTGAGCACTGAGCACCGAGCACCCTGAGTACTGAGCACCCTGAGGACTGAGCACCCAGCACCCTGAGCACTGAGCACCCAGCACCCTGAGTACTGAGCACTGATCACCCTGAGCACTGAGCACCCAGCACCCCGAGCACTGAGCACCCAGAACCCGGAGTACTGAGCACCCAGCACCCTGAGCACTGAGCACCCAGCACCCTGAGTACTGAACACCCAGCACCCTGAGCACTGAGCACTGAGCACCCAGCACCCTGAGCACTGAGCACTGAGCACCCAGCACCCCGAGCACTGAGTACCCAGCACCCTGAGCACTGAGCACCCAGCACCATGAGTACTGAGCACCGATCACCCTGAGCACTGAGCACCCAGGACCCCGAGAACTGAGCACCCAGCACCCTGAGTACAGAGCACCCAGCACCCCGAGTACTGAGCACCCAGCACCCCGAGCAATGAGCAGCCAGCACCCTGAGTAGTGAGCACCCTGAGTACTGAGCACCGATCACCCTGAGCACTGAGCACCCAGCACCCTGAGTACTGAGCACCCAGCACCAGGAGCACTGAGCAACAAGCACCCTGAGCACTGAGCACCCAGCACCCTGAGTACTGAGCACCCAGCACCCAGAGTACTGAGTACCCAGCACCCCGAGAATGAGCACCCAGCACCCTGAGTACTGAGCACCCAGCACCCTGAGTACTGAGCACTAAGCACCCAGAGCACTGAGCACCCAGAACCCCGAGCACGGAGCACCCAGGACCCCGAGCACTGAGTACTGAGCACCCAGCATCCTGAGTACTGAGCACCCAACACCCTGAGTACTGAGCACCGAGCTCCCCGAGCACTGAGCACCATGAGTACTGAGCACCCAGCACCCCGATCACTGAGCACCCAGCACCCTGAGCACTGATCACCCAGCACCCTGAGCACTGAGTACCCAGCACCCTGAGTACTGAGCACTGAGCAACCAGCACGCCAAGCACTGAGCACCCAGCACCCTGTGTACTTAGCACTGAGCACACTGAGTACTAAGCACCCAGCACCCTGAGTACTGAGTACCCAGGACCCTGAGCACTGAGCACCGAGCACCCCGAGCACTGAGCACCCAGCACCCTGAGCACTCAGCACCCAGCACCCCGAGCACTGAGCACCCAGCACCCTGAGCCCAGAGCACCCAGCACCCTGAGCACGGAGCACCCCGAGGACTGAGCACCCAGCACCCTGAGCACTGAGCACCCAGCACCTTGAGTACTGAGCACCGAGCACCTCGAGCACTAAGCACCCAGCACCCTGAGTACTGAGCACCCAGCACCCTGAGCACTGAGCACCCAGCACCGTGAGCAATGAGCACCCAGCACCCCGAGCACGGAGCACCCAGCACCCTGAGTACTGAGCACCCAACACCCAGAGTACTGAGCACCCAGCACCCTGAGCACTGAGCACCCAGCACCCTGAGTACTGAGCACCCAGCACCCTGAGTACTGAACACCCAGCACCCTGAGCACTGAGCACTGAGCACCCTGAGCACTGAGTACTGAGCACTGAGCACCCTGAGCACTGAGCACCCAGCACCCCAAGTACTGAGCACCCAGCACCCCGAGCACTGAGCACCCAGCGCCCCGAGCACTGAGCACCCAGCACCCGGAGCACTGAGCACCCAGCACCCCGAGCACTGAGCACCCAGCGCCCCGATCACTGAGCACCCAGCACCCCGAGCACTGAGCACTGAGCACCCTGAGCACTGAGCACCCAGCACCCTGAGCACTGAGCACTGAGCACCCAGCACCCCGAGCACTGAGCACCCAGCACCCTGAGCACCCTGCACTCCGAGCACTGAGCACCCAGCACCCCGAGCACTGAGCACCCAGCACCCCGAGCACTGAGCACCCAGCACCCTGAGCACCCAGCACCCTGAGCACTGAGCACCCTGAGCACTGAGCACCCTGAGCACTGAGCACTGAGCACCCAGCACCCTGAGTACTGAGCACCCAACACTCTGAGCACTGAGCACCCAGCACGCTGAGTACTGAGCACTGAGCACACAGCACCCTGAGTACTGAGCAAACAGCACCTCGAGCACTGAGCACCCAGCGCCCCGAGCACTGAGCACCCAGCACCCCGAGCACTGAGCACTGAGCAGACTGAGCACTGAGTACCCAGCACCCCGAGTACTGAGCACTGAGCACCCAGAGTACTGAGCACCCAGCACCCCGAGTACTGAGCACTGAGCACCCTGAGTACTGAGCACCCAGCACCCTGAGCACTGAGAACCCTGAGTACTGAGCACCGAGCACCCTGAGTACTGAGCACCCAGCACCCTGAGCACTGAGCACGGAGCACCCCGAGGACTGAGCACCCAGCACCCTGAGCACTGAGCACCCAGCACCTTGAGTACTGAGCACCGAGCACCCCAAGCACTGAGCACCCAGCACCCTGAGTACTGAGCACCCAGCACCCTGAGTACTGAGCACGAAGCACCTTGAGCACTGAGCACCCAGCACCCCGAGCACTGAGCACCCAGCACCCCGTGCACTGAGCACCCAGCACCCTGAGTACTGAGCACCCAACACCCAGAGTCCTGAGCACCCAGCACCCTGAGCACTGAGCACCCAGCACCCTGAGTACTGAGCACCCAGCACCCTGAGTACTGAGCACCCAGCACCCTGAGCACTGAGCACCCAACACCCTGAGCACTGAGCACTGAGCACCCAGCACCCCGAACACTGAGCACCCAGCACCCCGAGCACTGAGCAACCAGCACCCTGAGCACTGAGCACCCAGCACCCTGAGCACTGAGCACCCAGCCCCCTGAGTACTGAGCACCCAGCACCATGAGTACTGACCACCCAGCACCCTGAGTACTGAGCACTCAGCACCCTGAGTACTGAGCACCGAGCACCCCGAGCACTGAGCACCCAGCACCCTGAGCACTGAGCACCCTGAGGACTGAGTACCCAGCACCCTGAGCACTGAGCACCCAGCACCCTGAGTACTGAGCACCGATCACCCTGAGCACTGAGCACCCAGCACCCCGAGCACTGAGCAGCCAGCACCCTGAGTACTGAGCACCCTGAGTACTGAGCACCGATCACCCTGAGCACTGAGCACCCAGCACCCTGAGTACTGAGCACCCAGCACCAGGAGCACTGAGCACCAAGCACCCTGAGCACTGAGCACCCAGCACCCTGAGTACTGAGCACCCAGCACTCTGAGTACTTAGTACCCAGTACCCTGAGCACTGAGCACCCAGCACCCTGAGTACTGAGCACCGAGCACCCTGAGTACTGAGCACCCAGCACCCTTAGTACTGAGCACCCAGCACCCTGAGCACTGAGCACCCAGCACCCTGAGTACTGAGCACCCAGCACCACCCTCAGTACTGAGCACCCAGCACTCCGAGCACTGAGCACCCAGCACCCTGAGCACTGAGCACCCAGCACCCCGAGTACTGAGCACCCAGCACCCCGAGCACTGAGCACCGAGCACCCCGAGCACTGAGCACCCAGCACCCTGAGTACTGAGCACCCAGCACCCTGAGTACTGAGCACTGAGCACCCCGAGTACTGAGCACCCATCACCCCGAGCACTGACCACCCAGCAACCTGAGTACTGAGAACAGATCACCCTGAGTACTGAGCACCCAGCACCCTGAGTACTGAGGGCCCAGCACCAAGAGTACTGAGCACCCAGCACCCTGAGCACTGAGCACCCAGCACCCCGAGAATGAGCACCCAGCACCCTGAATACTGAGAACCGAGCACCCTGATTACTGAGCACGCAGCACCCTGAGTACTGAGCCCCCAGCACCCTAAGTACTGAGCACCCAGCACCCCGAGCACTGAGCACCCAGCACCCCGAGAATGAGCACCCAGCACCCTGAGTACTGAGCACCCAGCACCCTGAGTAGTGAGCACTAAGCACCCTGAGCACTGAGCACCCAGCACCCCGAGCAGGGAGCACCCAGGACCCCGAGCACTGAGTACTGAGCACCCAGCACCCTGAGTACTGAGCACCGAGCTCCCCGAGCACTGAGCAAACTGAGTACTGAGCACCCAGCACCCCGATCACTGAGCACCCAGCACCCTGAGCACTGATCACCCAGCACCCTGAGCACTGAGCACCCAGCACCCCGAGCACTGAGTACCCAGCACCCTGAGTACTGAGCACTGAGCAACCAGCACGCCGAGCACTGAGCACCCAGCACCCTGTGTACTTAGCACTGAGCACCCTGAGTACTAAGCACCCAGCACCCTGAGTACTGAGTACCCAGGACCCTGAGCACTGAGCACCGAGCACCCCGAGCACTGAGCACCCAGCACCCTGAGCACTCAGCACCCAGCACCCCGAGCACTGAGCACCCAGCACCCTGAGCCCTGAGCACCCAGCACCCTGAGCACGGAGCACCCCGAGGACTGAGCACCCAGCACCCTGAGCACTGAGCACCCAGCACCTTGAGTACTGAGCACCGAGCACCTCGAGCACTAAGCACCCAACACCCAGAGTACTGAGCACCCAGCACCCTGAGCACTCAGCACCCAGCACCCTGAGTACTGAGCACCCAGCACCCTGAGTACTGAACACCCAGCACCCTGAGCACTGAGCACTGAGCACCCTGAGCACTGAGTACTGAGCACTGAGCACCCTGAGCACTGAGCACCCAGCACCCCGAGTATTGAGCACCCAGCACCCCGAGCACTGAGCACCCAGCGCCCCGAGCACTGAGCACCCAGCGCCCCGAGCTCTGAGCACCCAACACCCCGAGCACTGAGCACCCAGCGCCCCGAGCACTGAGCACCCAGCACCCCGAGTACTGAGCACTGAGCACCCTGAGTACTGAGCACCAAGCACTCCGAGTACTGAGCACTGAGCACCCTGAGTACTGAGCACCCAGCACCCTGAGCACTGAGCACCCAGCACCCTGAGTACTGAGCACTGAGAACCCTGAGTACTGAGCACCGAGCACCCTGAGTACTGAGCACCCAGCACCCTGATCACTGAGCACGGAGCACCCCGAGGACTGAGCACCCAGAACCCTGAGCACTGAGCACCCAGCAACTTGAGTACTGAGCACCGAGCACCCCGAGCACTGAGCACCCAGCCCCCTGAGTACTGAGCACCCAGCACCCTGAGCACTGAGCACGCAGCACTCCGAGCACTGAGCACCCAGCACCCTGAGTACTGAGCACAGAGCACCCTGAGCACTGAGCACCCAGCACCCTGAGTACTGAGCACCCAGCACCCTGAGTACTGACTGAGCAACCAGCACCCTGAACACTGAGCACTGAGCACCCAGCACCCTGAGCACTGAGCACTGAGCACCCAGCACCACAGCCCTGAGCACCCAGCACCCCGAGCACTGAGCACCCAGCACCCTGAGCACTGAGCACCCAGCACCATGAGCATTGAGCACCCAGCACCCTGAGTACTGAGCACCCAACACCCAGAGTCCTGAGCACCCAGCACCCTGAGCACTGAGCACCCAGCACCCTGAGTACTGAGCACCCAGCACCCTGAGTACTGAGCACCCAGCACCCTGAGCACTGAGCACTGAGCACCCAACACCCTGAGCACTGAGCACTGAGCACCCAGCACCCCGAGCACTGAGCACCCAGCACCCCGAGCACTCAGCACCCAGCACCCTGAGCACTGAGCACCCAGCACCCTGAGCACTGAGCACCCAGCCCCCTGAGTACTGAGCACCCAGCACCATGAGTACTGACCACCCAGCACCCTGAGTACTGAGCACTCAGCACCCTGAGTACTGAGCACCGAGCACCCCGAGCACTGAGCACCCAGCACCCAGAGCACTGAGCTCCCTCAGTACTGAGCACCCAGCACCCCGAGCACTGAGCACCCAGCACCCTGAGTACTGAGCACCGATCACCCTGAGCACTGAGCACCCAGGACCCCGAGCACTGAGAACCCAGCACCCTGAGTACAGAGCACCCAGCACCCCGAGTACTGAGCACCCAGCACCCCGAGTACTGAGCACCCAGCACGCTGAGTACTGAGCACCCTGAGTACTGAGCACCGATCACCCTGAGCACTGAGCACCCTGAGTACTGAGCACCCAGCACCCTGAGTACTGAGCACCCAGCACCCTGAGTACTGAGCACTAAGCACCCAGAGCACTGAGCACCCAGCACCCCGAGCACGGAGCACCCAGGACCCCGAGCACTGAGTACTGAGCACTCAGCACCCTGAGTACTGAGCACCGAGCTCCCCGAGCACTGAGCACCCTGAGCACTGAGCACCCAGCACCACAGCCCTGAGCACCCAGCACCCCGAGCACTGAGCACCCAGCACCCTGAGCACTGAGCACCCAGCACCATGAGCATTGAGCACCCAGCACCCTGAGTACTGAGCACCCAGCACCCTGAGTACTGAGCACCCAGCACCCTGAGTACTGAGCACTCAGCACCCTGAGTACTGAGCACCCAGCACCCCGATCACTGAGCACCCAGCACCCTGAGCACTGAGCACCCGGAGGACTGAGCACCCAGCACCCTGGGCACTGAGCACCGATCACCCTGAGCACTGAGCACCCAGCACCCCGAGCACTGAGCACCCAGGACCCTGAGTCATGAGCACCCAGCACCCCGAGTACTGAGCACCCAGCACCCTGAGTACTGAGCACCCAGCACCCCGAGCACTGAGCACCCAGCACCCTGAGTACTGAGCACCCTGAGTACTGAGCACTGAGCACCGAGCACCCTGAGTACTGAGCACCCTGAGGACTGAGCACCCAGCACCCTGAGCACTGAGCACCCAGCACCCTGAGTACTGAGCACTGATCACCCTGAGCACTGAGCACCCAGCACCCCGAGCACTGAGCACCCAGAACCCTGAGTACTGAGCACCCAGCACCCTGAGCACTGAGCACCCAGCACCCTGAGTACTGAACACCCAGCACCCTGAGCCCTGAGCACTGAGCACCCAGCACCCTGAGCACTGAGCACTGAGCACCCAGCACCCCGAGCACTGAGTACCCAGCACCCTGAGCACTGAGCACCCAGCACCCTGAGTACTGAGCACCGATCACCCTGAGCACTGAGCACCCAGGACCCCGAGAACTGAGCACCCAGCACCCTGAGTACAGAGCACCCAGCACCCCGAGTACTGAGCACCCAGCACCCCGAGCACTGAGCAGCCAGCACCCTGAGTAGTGAGCACCCTGAGTACTGAGCACCGATCACCCTGAGCACTGAGCACCCAGCACCCTGAGTACTGAGCAACCAGCACCAGGAGCACTGAGCACCAAGCACCCTGAGCACTGAGCACCCAGCACCCTGAGTACTGAGCACCCAGCACCCTGAGTACTGAGTACCCAGCACCCGGAGAATGAGCACCCAGCACCCTGAGTACTGAGCACCCAGCACCCTGAGTACTGAGCACTAAGCACCCAGAGCACTGAGCACCCAGAACCCCGAGCACGGAGCACCCAGGACCCCGAGCACTGAGTACTGAGCACCCAGCACCCTGAGTACTGAGCACCCAACACCCTGAGTACTGAGCACCGAGCTCCCCGAGCACTGAGCACCATGAGTACTGAGCACCCAGCACCCCGATCACTGAGCACCCAGCACCCTGAGCACTGATCACCCAGCACCCTGAGCACTGAGTACCCAGCACCCTGAGTACTGAGCACTGAGCAACCAGCATGCCGAGCACTGAGCACCCAGCACCCTGTGTACTTAGCACTGAGCACACTGAGTACTAAGCACCCAGCACCCTGAGTACTGAGTACCCAGGACCCTGAGCACTGAGCACCGAGCACCCCGAGCACTGAGCACCCAGCACCCTGAGCACTCAGCACCCAGCACCCCGAGCACTGAGCACCCAGCACCCTGAGCCCAGAGCACCCAGCACCCTGAGCACGGAGCACCCCGAGGACTGAGCACCCAGCACCCTGAGCACTGAGCACCCAGCACCTTGAGTACTGAGCACCGAGCACCTCGAGCACTAAGCACCCAGCACCCTGAGTACTGAGCACCCAGCACCCTGAGCACTGAGCACCCAGCACCGTGAGCAATGAGCACCCAGCACCCCGAGCACGGAGCACCCAGCACCCTGAGTACTGAGCACCCAACACCCAGAGTACTGAGCACCCAGCACCCTGAGCACTGAGCACCCAGCACCCTGAGTACTGAGCACCCAGCACCCTGAGTACTGAACACCCAGCACCCTGAGCACTGAGCACTGAGCACCCTGAGCACTGAGTACTGAGCACTGAGCACCTTGAGCACTGAGCACCCAGCACCCCGAGTACTGAGCACCCAGCACCCCGAGCACTGAGCACCCAGCGCCCCGAGCACTGAGCACCCAGTACCCGGAGCACTGAGCACCCAGCACCCCGAGCACTGAGCACCCAGCGCCCCGAGCACTGAGCACCCAGCACCCCGAGCACTGAGCACTGAGCACCCTGAGCACTGAGCACCCAGCACCCCGAGTACTGAGCACTGAGCACCGTGAGTACTGAGCACCAAGCACTCCCAGTACTGAGCACTGAGCACCCTGAGTACTGAGCACCCAGCACCCTGAGCACTGAGCACCCAGCACCCTGAGTACTGAGCACTGAGAACCCTGAGTACTGAGCACCGAGCACCCTGAGTACTGAGCACCCAGCACCCTGATCACTGAGCACGGAGCACCCCGAGGACTGAGCACCCAGCACCCTGAGCACTGAGCACCCAGCACCTTGAGCACTGAGCACCCAGCACCCTGAGCACTGAGCACGCAGCACCCCGAGCACTGAGCACCCAGCACCCTGAGTACTGAGCACAGAGCACCCTGAGCACTGAGCACCCAGCACCCTGAGTACTGAGCACCCAGCACCCTGAGTACTGAGCAACCAGCACCCTGAGCACTGAGCACTGAGCACCCAGCACCCTGAGCACTGAGCACTGAGCACCCAGCACCACAGCCCTGAGCACCCAGCACCCCGAGCACTGAGCACCCAGCACCCTGAGCACTGAACACCCAGCACCATGAGCATTGAGCACCCAGCACCCTGAGTACTGAGCACCCAACACCCAGAGTCCTGAGCACCCAGCACCCTGAGCACTGAGCACCCAGCACCCTGAGTACTGAGCACCCAGCACCCTGAGTACTGAGCACCCAGCACCCTGAGCACTGAGCACTGAGCACCCAACACCCTGAGCACTGAGCACTGAGCACCCAGCACCCCGAGCACTGAGCACCCAGCACCCCGAGCACTCAGCACCCAGCACCCTGAGCACTGAGCACCCAGCACCCTGCGCACTGAGCACCCAGCCCCCTGAGTACTGAGCACCCAGCACCATGAGTACTGACCAACCAGCACCCTGAATACTGAGCACTCAGCACCCTGAGTACTGAGCACCGAGCACCCCGAGCACTGAGCACCCAGCACCCTGAGCACTGAGCACCCTGAGGACTGAGTACCCAGCACCCTGAGCACTGAGCACCCAGCACCCTGAGTACTGAGCACCGATCACCCTGAGCACTGAGCATCCAGGACCCCGAGAACTGAGCACCCAGCACCCTGAGTACAGAGCACCCAGCACCCCGAGTACTGAGCACCCAGCACCCCGAGCACTGAGCAGCCAGCACCCTGAGTACTGAGCACCCTGAGTACTGAGCACCGATCACCCTGAGCACTGAGCACCCAGCACCCTGAGTACTGAGCACCCAGCACCAGGAGCACTGAGCACCAAGCACCCTGAGCACTGAGCACCCAGCACCCTGAGTACTCAGCACCCAGCACCCTGAGTACTGAGCACCCAGCACCAGGAGCACTGAGCACCCAGCACCCTGAGTACTGAGTACCCAGCACCCTGAGCACTGAGCACCCAGCACCCTGAGTACTGAGCACCGAGCACCCTGAGTACTGAGCACCCAGCACCCTTAGTACTGAGCACCCAGCACCCTGAGCACTGAGCACCCAGCACCCTGAGTTCTGAGCTCCCAGCACCACCCTCAGTACTGAGCACCCAGCACCCCGAGCACTGAGCACCCAGCACCCTGAGCACTGAGAACCCAGCACCCCGAGTACTGAGCACCCAGCACCCCGAGCACTGAGCACCGAGCACCCCGAGCACTGAGCACCCAGCACCCTGAGTACTGAGCACCCAGCACCCTGAGTACTGAGCACTGAGCACCCCGAGTACTGAGCACCCATCACCCCGAGCACTGACCACCCAGCAACCTGAGTACTGAGAACAGATCACCCTGAGTACTGAGCACCCAGCACCCTGAGTACTGAGCCCCCAGCACCAAGAGTACTGAGCACCCAGCACCCTGAGCACTGAGCACCCAGCACACCGAGAATGAGCACCCAGCACCCTGAATACTGAGAACCGAGCACCCTGATTACTGAGCACCCAGCACCCTGAGTACTGAGCCCCCAGCACCCTGAGTACTGAGCAACAAGCACCCCGAGCACTGAGCACCCAGCACCCCGAGAATGAGCACCCAGCACCCTGAGTACTGAGCACCCAGCACCCTGAGTACTGAGCACTAAGCACCCAGAGCACTGAGCACCCAGCACCCCGAGCACGGAGCACCCAGGACCCCGAGCACTGAGTACTGAGCACCCAGCACCCTGAGTACTGAGCACCGAGCTCCCCGAGCACTGAGCACCCTGAGTACTGAGCACCCAGCACCCCGATCACTGTGCACCCAGCACCCTGAGCACTGATCACCCAGCACCCTGAGCACTGAGCACCCAGCACCCCGAGCACTGAGTACCCAGCACCCTGAGTACTGAGCACTGAGCAACCAGCACCCCGAGCACTGAGCACCCTGAGTACTAAGCACCCAGCACCCTGAGTACTGAGTACCCAGGACCCTGAGCACTGAGCACCGAGCACCCCGAGCACTGAGCACCCAGCACCCTGAGCACTCAGCACCCAGCACCCCGATCACTGAGCACCCAGCACCCTGAGCGCTGAGCACCCAGCACCCTGAGCACGGAGCACCCCGAGGACTGAGCACCCAGCACCCTGAGCACTGAGCACCCAGCACCTTGAGTACTGAGCACCGAGCACCTCGAGCATTAAGCACCCAGCACCCTGAGTACTGAGCACCCAGCACCCTGAGCACTGAGCACCCAGCACCGTGAGCAATGAGCACCCAGCACCCCGAGCACGGAGCACCCAGCACCCTGAGTACTGAGCACCCAATACCCAGAGTACTGAGCACCCAGCACCCTGAGCACTGAGCACCCAGCACCCTGAGTACTGAACACCCAGCACCCTGAGCACTGAGCACTGAGCACCCTGAGCACTGAGTACTGAGCACTGAGCACCCTGAGCACTGAGCACCCAGCACCCCGAGTACTGAGCACCCAGCACCCTGAGCACTGAGCACCCAGCACCCTGAGTACTGAGCACTGAGAACCCTGAGTACTGAGCACCGAGCACCCTGAGTACTGATCACCCACACCCTGATCACTGAGCACGGAGCACCCCGAGGACTGAGCACCCAGCACCCTGAGCACTGAGCACCCAGCACCTTGAGTACTGAGCACTGAGCACCCCGAGCACTGAGCACCCAGCACCCTGAGTACTGAGCACCCAGCACCCTGAGTACTGAGCAACCAGCACCCTGATCACTGAGCACTGAGCACCCAGCACCCTGAGCACTGAACACTGAGCACCCAGCACCACAGCCCTGAGCACCCAGCACCCCGAGCACTGAGCACCCAGCACCCTGAGCACTGAGCACCCAGCACCATGAGCATTGAGCACCCAGCACCCTGAGTACTGAGCACCCAGCACCCTGAGTACTGAGCACCCAGCACCCTGAGTACTGAGCACTCAGCACCCTGAGTACTGAGCACCGAGCACCCCGAGCACTGAGCACCCCGCACCCTGAGCACTGAGCACCCGGATTACTGAGCACCCAGCACCCTGAGCACTGAGCACCGATCACCCTGAGCACTGAGCACCCAGCACCCCGAGCACTGAGCACCCAGCACCCTGAGTACTGAGCACCCAGCACCCCGAGTACTGAGCACCCAGCACCCTGAGTACTGAGCACCCAGCACCCCGAGCACTGAGCACCCAGCACCCTGAGAACGGAGCACCCTGAGTACTGAGCACTGAGCACCGAGCACCCTGAGTACTGAGCAACCTGAGGACTGAGCACCCAGCACCCTGAGCACTGAGCACCCAGCACCCTGAGTACTGAGCACTGATCACCCTGAGCACTGAGCACCCAGCACCCCGAGCACTGAGCACCCAGAACCCTGAGTACTGAGCACCCAGCACCCTGAGCACTGAGCACCGAGCACCCTGAGTACTGAACACCCAGCACCCTGAGCACTGAGCACTGAGCACCCAGAACCCTGAGCACTGAGCACTGAGCACCCAGCACCCCGAGCACTGAGCACCCAGCACCCTGAGCACCCAGCACCCTGAGCACTGAGCACCCTGTGCACTGAGCACCCTGAGCACTGAGCACTGAGCACCCAGCACCTTGAGTACTGAGCACCCATCACGCTGAGTACTGAGCACTGAGCACACAGCACCCTGAGTATTGAGCACCCAGCATCCCGAGCACTGAGCACCAAGCGCCCCGAGAACTGAGCACACAGCACCCCGAGCACTGAGCACTGAGCACACTGAGCACTGAGCACCCAGCACCCCGAGTACTGAGCACTGAGCACCTTAGTACTGAGCACCCAGCACCCCGAGTACTGAGCACTGAGCACCCTGAGTACTGAACACCCAGCACCCTGAGCACTGAGAACCCTGAGTACTGAGCACCGAGCACCCTGAGTACTGAGCACCCAGCACCCTGAGCACTGAGCACCCAGCACCCTGAGTACTGAGCACCCTGAGTACTGAGCCCTGAGCACCGAGCACCCTGAGTACTGAGCACCCTGAGGACTGAGCACCCAGCACCCTGAGCACTGAGCACCCAGCACCCTGAGTACTGAGCACTGATCACACTGAGCACTGAGCACCCAGCACCCCGAGCACTGAGCACCCAGAACCCTGAGTACTGAGCACCCAGCACCCTGAGCACTGAGCACCGAGCACCCTGAGTACTGAACACCCAGCACCCTGAGCACTGAGCACTGAGCACACAGCACCCTGAGCACTGAGCACTGAGCACCCAGCACCCCGAGCACTGAGCACCCAGCACCCTGAGCACCCAGCACCCTGAGCACTGAGCACCCTGAGCACTGAGCACCCTGAGCACTGAGCACTGAGCACCCAGCACCCTATGGACTGAGCACCCAACACTCTGAGCACTGAGCACCCAGCACGCTGAGTACTGAGCACTGAGCACACAGCACCCTTAGTACTGAGCACCCAGCACCCCGAGCACTGAGGACCCAGCGCCCCGAGAACTGAACACCCAGCACCCTGAGCACTGAGAACCCTGAGTACTGAGCACCGAGCACCCTGAATACTGAGCACCCAGCACCCTGAGCACTGAGCACGGAGCATCCCGTGGACTGAGCACCCAGCACCCTGAGCACTGAGCACCCAGCACCTTGAGTACTGAGCACCGAGCACCCCGAGCACTGAGCACCCAGCACCCTGAATACTGAGCACCCAGCACCCTGAGCACTGAGCACCCAGCACCCCGAGCACTGAGCACCCAGCACCCCGAGCACTGAGCACCCAGCACCCTGAGTACTGAGCACCCAACACCCAGAGTACTGAGCACCCAGCACCCTGAGCACTGAGCACCCAGCACCCTGAGTACTGAGCACCCAGGACCCTGAGTACTGAGCACCCAGCACCCTGAGCACTGAGCACTGAGCACCCAACACCCTGAGCACTGAGCACTGAGCACCCAGTACCCCGAGCACTGAGCACCCAACACCCCGAGCACTGAGCACCCAGCACGCTGAGCACTGAGCACCCAGCAACCTGAGCACTGAGCACTCAGCCCCCTGAGTACTGAGCACCCAGAACCATGAGTACTGAGCACCCAGCACCCTGAGTACTGAGCACTCAGCACCCTGAGTATTGAGCACCGAGCACCCCGAGCACTGAGCACCCAGCACCCCGAGCACTGAGCACCCAGCACCCTGAGCACCCAGCACCCTGAGCACTGAGCACCCTGAGCACTGAGCACCCTGAGCACTGAGCACTGAGCACCCAGCACCCTGAGGACTGAGCACCCAACACTCTGAGCACTGAGCACCCAGCACGCTGAGTACTGAGCACTGAGCACACAGCACCCTTAGTACTGAGCACCCAGCACCCCGAGCACTGAGGACCCAGCGCCCCGAGAACTGAACACCCAGCACCCTGAGCACTGAGAACCCTGAGTACTGAGCACCGAGCACCCTGAATACTGAGCACCCAGCACCCTGAGCACTGAGCACGGAGCATCCCGTGGACTGAGCACCCAGCACCCTGAGCACTGAGCACCCAGCACCTTGAGTACTGAGCACCGAGCACCCCGAGCACTGAGCACCCAGCACCCTGAATACTGAGCACCCAGCACCCTGAGCACTGAGCACCCAGCACCCCGAGCACTGAGCACCCAGCACCCCGAGCACTGAGCACCCAGCACCCTGAGTACTGAGCACCCAACACCCAGAGTACTGAGCACCCAGCACCCTGAGCACTGAGCACCCAGCACCCTGAGTACTGAGCACCCAGGACCCTGAGTACTGAGCACCCAGCACCCTGAGCACTGAGCACTGAGCACCCAACACCCTGAGCACTGAGCACTGAGCACCCAGTACCCCGAGCACTGAGCACCCAGCACCCCGAGCACTGAGCACCCAGCACGCTGAGCACTGAGCACCCAGCAACCTGAGCACTGAGCACTCAGCCCCCTGAGTACTGAGCACCCAGAACCATGAGTACTGAGCACCCAGCACCCTGAGTACTGAGCACTCAGCACCCTGAGTACTGAGCACCGAGCACCCCGAGCACTGAGCACCCAGCACCGTGAGCAATGAGCACCCAGCACCCCGAGCACGGAGCACCCAGCACCCTGAGTACTGAGCACCCAACACCCAGAGTACTGAGCACCCAGCACCCTGAGCACTGAGCACCCAGCACCCTGAGTACTGAACACCCAGCACCCTGAGCACTGAGCACTGAGCACCCTGAGCACTGAGTACTGAGCACTGAGCACCCTGAGCACTGAGCACCCAGCACCCCGTGTACTGAGCACCCAGCACCCTGAGCACTGAGCACCGAGCACCCTGAGTACTGAGCACTGAGAACCCTGAGTACTGAGCACCGAGCACCCTGAGTACTGATCACCCACACCCTGATCACTGAGCACGGAGCACCCCGAGGACTGAGCACCCAGCACCCTGAGCACTGAGCACCCAGCACCTTGAGTACTGAGCACCGAGCACCCCGAGCACTGAGCACCCAGCACCCTGAGTACTGAGCACCCAGCACCCTGAGTACTGAGCAACCAGCACCCTGAGCACTGAGCACTGAGCACCCAGCACCCTGAGCACTGAGCACTGAGCACCCAGCACCACAGCCCTGAGCACCCAGCACCCCGAGCACTGAGCACCCAGCACCCTGAGCACTGAGCACCCAGCACCATGAGCATTGAGCACCCAGCACCCTGAGTACTGAGCACCCAGCACCCTGAGTACTGAGCACCCAGCACCCTGAGTACTGAGCACTCAGCACCCTGAGTACTGAGCACCGAGCACCCCGAGCACTGAGCACCCCGCACCCTGAGCACTGAGCACCCGGATTACTGAGCACCCAGCACCCTGAGCACTGAGCACCGATCACCCTGAGCACTGAGCACCCAGCACCCCGAGCACTGAGCACCCAGCACCCTGAGTACTGAGCACCCAGCACCCCGAGTACTGAGCACCCAGCACCCTGAGTACTGAGCACCCAGCACCCCGAGCACTGAGCACCCAGCACCCTGAGAACGGAGCACCCTGAGTACTGAGCACTGAGCACCGAGCACCCTGAGTACTGAGCAACCTGAGGACTGAGCACCCAGCACCCTGAGCACTGAGCACCCAGCACCCCGAGCACTGAGCACCCAGCACCCTGAATACTGAGCACCCAGCACCCTGAGCACTGAGCACCCAGCACCCCGAGCACTGAGCACCCAGCACCCCGAGCACTGAGCACCCAGCACCCTGAGTACTGAGCACCCAACACCCAGAGTACTGAGCACCCAGCACCCTGAGCACTGAGCACCCAGCACCCTGAGTACTGAGCACCCAGGACCCTGAGTACTGAGCACCCAGCACCCTGAGCACTGAGCACTGAGCACCCAACACCCTGAGCACTGAGCACTGAGCACCCAGTACCCCGAGCACTGAGCACCCAGCACCCCGAGCACTGAGCACCCAGCACGCTGAGCACTGAGCACCCAGCAACCTGAGCACTGAGCACTCAGCCCCCTGAGTACTGAGCACCCAGAACCATGAGTACTGAGCACCCAGCACCCTGAGTACTGAGCACTCAGCACCCTGAGTACTGAGCACCGAGCACCCCGAGCACTGAGCACCCAGCACCCCGAGCACTGAGCACCCAGCACCCTGAGCACCCAGCACCCTGAGCACTGAGCACCCTGAGCACTGAGCACCCTGAGCACTGAGCACTGAGCACCCAGCACCCTGAGGACTGAGCACCCAACACTCTGAGCACTGAGCACCCAGCACGCTGAGTACTGAGCACTGAGCACACAGCACCCTTAGTACTGAGCACCCAGCACCCCGAGCACTGAGGACCCAGCGCCCCGAGAACTGAACACCCAGCACCCTGAGCACTGAGAACCCTGAGTACTGAGCACCGAGCACCCTGAATACTGAGCACCCAGCACCCTGAGCACTGAGCACGGAGCATCCCGTGGACTGAGCACCCAGCACCCTGAGCACTGAGCACCCAGCACCTTGAGTACTGAGCACCGAGCACCCCGAGCACTGAGCACCCAGCACCCTGAATACTGAGCACCCAGCACCCTGAGCACTGAGCACCCAGCACCCCGAGCACTGAGCACCCAGCACCCCGAGCACTGAGCACCCAGCACCCTGAGTACTGAGCACCCAACACCCAGAGTACTGAGCACCCAGCACCCTGAGCACTGAGCACCCAGCACCCTGAGTACTGAGCACCCAGGACCCTGAGTACTGAGCACCCAGCACCCTGAGCACTGAGCACTGAGCACCCAACACCCTGAGCACTGAGCACTGAGCACCCAGTACCCCCGAGCACTGAGCACCCAGCACCCCGAGCACTGAGCACCCAGCACGCTGAGCACTGAGCACCCAGCAACCTGAGCACTGAGCACTCAGCCCCCTGAGTACTGAGCACCCAGAACCATGAGTACTGAGCACCCAGCACCCTGAGTACTGAGCACTCAGCACCCTGAGTACTGAGCACCGAGCACCCCGAGCACTGAGCACCCAGCACCCTGAGCACTGAGCACCCTGAGGACTGAGTACCCAGCACACTGAGCACTGAGCACCCAGCACCCTGAGTACTGAGCACCGATCACCCTGAGCACTGAGCACCCAGGACCCCGAGCACTGAGCACCCAGCACCCTGAGTACAGAGCACCCAGCACCCTGAGTACTGAGCACCCAGAGTACTGAGCACCGATCACCCTGAGCACTGAGCACCCAGCACCCTGAGTACTGAGAACCCAGCACACTGAGCACTGAGCACCCAGGACCCTGAGTACTGAGCACCCAGCACCACCCTCAGCACTGAGCACCCAGCACCCCGAGCACTGAGCACCCAGCACCCTGAGCACTGAGCACCCAGCACCCCGAGTACTGAGCACCCAGCACCCCGAGTACTGAGCACCGAGCAACCCGAGCACTGAGCACCCAGCACCCTGAGTACTGAGCACGCAGCACCCCGAGCACTGAGCACCCAGCAACCTGAGTACTGAGAACAGATCACACTGAGTACTGAGCACCCAGCACCCTGAGTACTGAGCCCCCAGCACCCTGAGTACTGAGCACCCAGCACCCCGAGCACTGAGCACCCAGCACCCTGAGAATGAGCACCCAGCACCCTGAGTACTGAGAACCGAGCACCCTGAGTACTGAGCACCCAGCACCCTGAGTACTGAGCCTCCAGCACCCTGAGTACTGAGCACCCAGCACCCCGAGCACTGAGCACCCAGCACCCCGAGAATGAGCACCCAGCACCCTGAGTACTGAGCACCCAGCACCCTGAGTACTGAGCACTAAGCCCCCAGAGCACTGAGCACCCAGCACCCCGAGCATGGAGCTCCCAGGACACCGAGCACTGAGTACTGAGCACCCAGCACCCTGAGTACTGAGCACCGAGCTCCCCGAGCACTGAGCACCCTGAGTACTGAGCACCCAGCACCCCGATCACTGAGCACCCAGCACCCTAAGCACTGATCACCCAGCACCCTGAGCACTGAGCACCCAGCACCCTGAGTTCTGAGCACCCAGCACGCTGAGTACTGAGCACCCAGCACCCCGAGCGCTGAGCACCCAGCACCCTGTGTACTGAGCACTGAGCACCCTGAGTACTAAGCACCCAGCACCCTGAGTACTGAGCACCCAGCACCCTGAGCACTGAGCACCCAGCACCGTGAGCAATGAGCACCCAGCACCCCGAGCACGGAGCACCCAGCACCCTGAGTACTGAGCACCCAACACCCAGAGTACTGAGCACCCAGCACCCTGAGCACTGAGCACCCAGCACCCTGAGTACTGAACACCCAGCACCCTGAGCACTGAGCACTGAGCACCCTGAGCACTGAGTACTGAGCACTGAGCACCCTGAGCATTGAGCACCCAGCACCCCGAGTACTGAGCACCCAGCACCCTGAGCACTGAGCACCCAGCACCCTGAGTACTGAGCACTGAGAACCCTGAGTACTGAGCACCGAGCACCCTGAGTACTGAGCACCCACACCCTGATCACTGAGCACGGAGCACCCCGAGGACTGAGCACCCAGCACCCTGAGCACTGAGCACCCAGCACCTTGAGTACTGAGCACCGAGCACCCCGAGCACTGAGCACCCAGCACCCTGAGTACTGAGCACCCAGCACCCTGAGTACTGAGCAACCAGCACCCTGAGCACTGAGCACTGAGCACCCAGCACCCTGAGCACTGAGCACTGAGCACTGAGCACCCAGCACCACAGCCCTGAGCACCCAGCACCCCGAGCACTGAGCACCCAGCACCCTGAGCACTGAGCACCCAGCACCATGAGCATTGAGCACCCAGCACCCTGAGTACTGAGCACCCAGCACCCTGAGTACTGAGCACCCAGCACCCTGAGTACTGAGCACTCAGCACCCTGAGTACTGAGCACCGAGCACCCCGAGCACTGAGCACCCCGCACCCTGAGCACTGAGCACCCGGATTACTGAGCACCCAGCACCCTGAGCACTGAGCACCGATCACCCTGAGCACTGAGCACCCAGCACCCCGAGCACTGAGCACCCAGCACCCTGAGTACTGAGCACCCAGCACCCCGAGTACTGAGCACCCAGCACCCTGAGTACTGAGCACCCAGCACCCCGAGCACTGAGCACCCAGCACCCTGAGAACGGAGCACCCTGAGTACTGAGCACTGAGCACCGAGCACCCTGAGTACTGAGCACCCTGAGGACTGAGCACCCAGCACCCTGAGCACTGAGCACCCAGCACCCTGAGTACTGAGCACTGATCACCCTGAGCACTGAGCACCCAGCACCCCGAGCACTGAGCACCCAGAACCCTGAGTACTGAGCACCCAGCACCCTGAGCACTGAGCACCGAGCACCCTGAGTACTGAACACCCAGCACCCTGAGCACTGAGCACTGAGCACCCAGAACCCTGAGCACTGAGCACTGAGCACCCAGCACCCCGAGCACTGAGCACCCAGCACCCTGAGCACCCAGCACCCTGAGCACTGAGCACCCTGAGCACTGAGCACCCTGAGCACTGAGCACTGAGCACCCAGCACCTTGAGTACTGAGCACCCATCACGCTGAGTACTGAGCACTGAGCACACAGCACCCTGAGTATTGAGCACCCAGCACCCCGAGCACTGAGCACCAAGCGCCCCGAGAACTGAGCACCCAGCACCCCGAGCACTGAGCACTGAGCACACTGAGCACTGAGCACCCAGCACCCCGAGTACTGAGCACTGAGCACCTTAGTACTGAGCACCCAGCACCCCGAGTACTGAGCACTGAGCACCCTGAGTACTGAACACCCAGCACCCTGAGCACTGAGAACCCTGAGTACTGAGCACCGAGCACCCTGAGTACTGAGCACCCAGCACCCTGAGCACTGAGCACCCAGCACCCTGAGTACTGAGCACCCTGAGTACTGAGCCCTGAGCACCGAGCACCCTGAGTACTGAGCACCCTGAGGACTGAGCACCCAGCACCCTGAGAACTGAGCACCCAGCACCCTGAGTACTGAGCACTGATCACACTGAGCACTGAGCACCCAGCACCCCGAGCACTGAGCACCCAGAACCCTGAGTACTGAGCACCCAGCACCCTGAGCACTGAGCACCGAGCACCCTGAGTACTGAACACCCAGCACCCTGAGCACTGAGCACTGAGCACCCAGCACCCTGAGCACTGAGCACTGAGCACCCAGCACCCCGAGCACTGAGCACCCAGCACCCTGAGCACCCAGCACCCTGAGCACTGAGCACCCTGAGCACTGAGCACCCTGAGCACTGAGCACTGAGCACCCAGCACCCTGAGGACTGAGCACCCAACACTCTGAGCACTGAGCACCCAGCACGCTGAGTACTGAGCACTGAGCACACAGCACCCTTAGTACTGAGCACCCAGCACCCCGAGCACTGAGGACCCAGCGCCCCGAGAACTGAACACCCAGCACCCTGAGCACTGAGAACCCTGAGTACTGAGCACCGAGCACCCTGAATACTGAGCACCCAGCACCCTGAGCACTGAGCACGGAGCATCCCGTGGACTGAGCACCCAGCACCCTGAGCACTGAGCACCCAGCACCTTGAGTACTGAGCACCGAGCACCCCGAGCACTGAGCACCCAGCACCCTGAATACTGAGCACCCAGCACCCTGAGCACTGAGCACCCAGCACCCCGAGCACTGAGCACCCAGCACCCCGAGCACTGAGCACCCAGCACCCTGAGTACTGAGCACCCAACACCCAGAGTACTGAGCACCCAGCACCCTGAGCACTGAGCACCCAGCACCCTGAGTACTGAGCACCCAGGACCCTGAGTACTGAGCACCCAGCACCCTGAGCACTGAGCACTGAGCACCCAACACCCTGAGCACTGAGCACTGAGCACCCAGTACCCCGAGCACTGAGCACCCAGCACCCCGAGCACTGAGCACCCAGCACGCTGAGCACTGAGCACCCAGCAACCTGAGCACTGAGCACTCAGCCCCCTGAGTACTGAGCACCCAGAACCATGAGTACTGAGCACCCAGCACCCTGAGTACTGAGCACTCAGCACCCTGAGTACTGAGCACCGAGCACCCCGAGCACTGAGCACCCAGCACCCCGAGCACTGAGCACCCAGCACCCTGAGCACCCAGCACCCTGAGCACTGAGCACCCTGAGCACTGAGCACCCTGAGCACTGAGCACTGAGCACCCAGCACCCTGAGGACTGAGCACCCAACACTCTGAGCACTGAGCACCCAGCACGCTGAGTACTGAGCACTGAGCACACAGCACCCTTAGTACTGAGCACCCAGCACCCCGAGCACTGAGGACCCAGCGCCCCGAGAACTGAACACCCAGCACCCTGAGCACTGAGAACCCTGAGTACTGAGCACCGAGCACCCTGAATACTGAGCACCCAGCACCCTGAGCACTGAGCACGGAGCATCCCGTGGACTGAGCACCCAGCACCCTGAGCACTGAGCACCCAGCACCTTGAGTACTGAGCACCGAGCACCCCGAGCACTGAGCACCCAGCACCCTGAATACTGAGCACCCAGCACCCTGAGCACTGAGCACCCAGCACCCCGAGCACTGAGCACCCAGCACCCCGAGCACTGAGCACCCAGCACCCTGAGTACTGAGCACCCAACACCCAGAGTACTGAGCACCCAGCACCCTGAGCACTGAGCACCCAGCACCCTGAGTACTGAGCACCCAGGACCCTGAGTACTGAGCACCCAGCACCCTGAGCACTGAGCACTGAGCACCCAACACCCTGAGCACTGAGCACTGAGCACCCAGTACCCCGAGCACTGAGCACCCAGCACCCCGAGCACTGAGCACCCAGCACGCTGAGCACTGAGCACCCAGCAACCTGAGCACTGAGCACTCAGCCCCCTGAGTACTGAGCACCCAGAACCATGAGTACTGAGCACCCAGCACCCTGAGTACTGAGCACTCAGCACCCTGAGTACTGAGCACCGAGCACCCCGAGCACTGAGCACCCAGCACCCTGAGCACTGAGCACCCTGAGGACTGAGTACCCAGCACACTGAGCACTGAGCACCCAGCACCCTGAGTACTGAGCACCGATCACCCTGAGCACTGAGCACCCAGGACCCCGAGCACTGAGAACCCAGCACACTGAGCACTGAGCACCCAGGACCCTGAGTACTGAGCACCCAGAGTACTGAGCACCGATCACCCTGAGCACTGAGCACCCAGCACCCTGAGTACTGAGCACCCAGAGTACTGAGCACCGATCACCCTGAGCACTGAGCACCCAGCACCCTGAGTACTGAGAACCCAGCACACTGAGCACTGAGCACCCAGGACCCTGAGTACTGAGCACCCAGCACCACCCTCAGCACTGAGCACCCAGCACCCCGAGCACTGAGCACCCAGCACCCTGAGCACTGAGCACCCAGCACCCCGAGTACTGAGCACCCAGCACCCCGAGTACTGAGCACCGAGCAACCCGAGCACTGAGCACCCAGCACCCTGAGTACTGAGCACGCAGCACCCCGAGCACTGAGCACCCAGCAACCTGAGTACTGAGAACAGATCACACTGAGTACTGAGAACCCAGCACCCTGAGTACTGAGCCCCCAGCACCCTGAGTACTGAGCACCCAGCACCCTGAGCACTGAGCACCCAGCACCCTGAGAATGAGCACCCAGCACCCTGAGTACTGAGAACCGAGCACCCTGAGTACTGAGCACCCAGCACACTGAGTACTGAGCCTCCAGCACCCTGAGTACTGAGCACCCAGCACCCCGAGCACTGAGCACCCAGCACCCCGAGAATGAGCACCCAGCACCCTGAGTACTGAGCACCCAGCACCCTGAGTACTGAGCACTAAGCCCCCAGAGCACTGAGCACCCAGCACCCCGAGCATGGAGCTCCCAGGACACCGAGCACTGAGTACTGAGCACCCAGCACCCTGAGTACTGAGCACCGAGCTCCCCGAGCACTGAGCACCCTGAGTACTGAGCACCCAGCACCCCGATCACTGAGCACCCAGCACCCTAAGCACTGATCACCCAGCACCCTGAGCACTGAGCACCCAGCACCCTGAGTACTGAGCACCCAGCACGCTGAGTACTGAGCACCCAGCACCCCGAGCGCTGAGCACCCAGCACCCTGTGTACTGAGCACTGAGCACCCTGAGTACTAAGCACCCAGCACCCTGAGTACTGAGCACCCAGCACCCTGAGCACTGAGCACCCAGCACCGTGAGCAATGAGCACCCAGCACCCCGAGCACGGAGCACCCAGCACCCTGAGTACTGAGCACCCAACACCCAGAGTACTGAGCACCCAGCACCCTGAGCACTGAGCACCCAGCACCCTGAGTACTGAACACCCAGCACCCTGAGCACTGAGCACTGAGCACCCTGAGCACTGAGTACTGAGCACTGAGCACCCTGAGCATTGAGCACCCAGCACCCCGAGTACTGAGCACCCAGCACCCTGAGCACTGAGCACCCAGCACCCTGAGTACTGAGCACTGAGAACCCTGAGTACTGAGCACCGAGCACCCTGAGTACTGAGCACCCACACCCTGATCACTGAGCACGGAGCACCCCGAGGACTGAGCACCCAGCACCCTGAGCACTGAGCACCCAGCACCTTGAGTACTGAGCACCGAGCACCCCGAGCACTGAGCACCCAGCACCCTGAGTACTGAGCACCCAGCACCCTGAGTACTGAGCAACCAGCACCCTGAGCACTGAGCACTGAGCACCCAGCACCCTGAGCACTGAGCACTGAGCACCCAGCACCACAGCCCTGAGCACCCAGCACCCCGAGCACTGAGCACCCAGCACCCTGAGCACTGAGCACCCAGCACCATGAGCATTGAGCACCCAGCACCCTGAGTACTGAGCACCCAGCACCCTGAGTACTGAGCACCCAGCACCCTGAGTACTGAGCACTCAGCACCCTGAGTACTGAGCACCGAGCACCCCGAGCACTGAGCACCCCGCACCCTGAGCACTGAGCACCCGGATTACTGAGCACCCAGCACCCTGAGCACTGAGCACCGATCACCCTGAGCACTGAGCACCCAGCACCCCGAGCACTGAGCACCCAGCACCCTGAGTACTGAGCACCCAGCACCCCGAGTACTGAGCACCCAGCACCCTGAGTACTGAGCACCCAGCACCCCGAGCACTGAGCACCCAGCACCCTGAGAACGGAGCACCCTGAGTACTGAGCACTGAGCACCGAGCACCCTGAGTACTGAGCACCCTGAGGACTGAGCACCCAGCACCCTGAGCACTGAGCACCCAGCACCCTGAGTACTGAGCACTGATCACCCTGAGCACTGAGCACCCAGCACCCCGAGCACTGAGCACCCAGAACCCTGAGTACTGAGCACCCAGCACCCTGAGCACTGAGCACCGAGCACCCTGAGTACTGAACACCCAGCACCCTGAGCACTGAGCACTGAGCACCCAGAACCCTGAGCACTGAGCACTGAGCACCCAGCACCCCGAGCACTGAGCACCCAGCACCCTGAGCACCCAGCACCCTGAGCACTGAGCACCCTGAGCACTGAGCACCCTGAGCACTGAGCACTGAGCACCCAGCACCTTGAGTACTGAGCACCCATCACGCTGAGTACTGAGCACTGAGCACACAGCACCCTGAGTATTGAGCACCCAGCACCCCGAGCACTGAGCACCAAGCGCCCCGAGAACTGAGCACCCAGCACCCCGAGCACTGAGCACTGAGCACACTGAGCACTGAGCACCCAGCACCCCGAGTACTGAGCACTGAGCACCTTAGTACTGAGCACCCAGCACCCCGAGTACTGAGCACTGAGCACCCTGAGTACTGAACACCCAGCACCCTGAGCACTGAGAACCCTGAGTACTGAGCACCGAGCACCCTGAGTACTGAGCACCCAGCACCCTGAGCACTGAGCACCCAGCACCCTGAGTACTGAGCACCCTGAGTACTGAGCCCTGAGCACCGAGCACCCTGAGTACTGAGCACCCTGAGGACTGAGCACCCAGCACCCTGAGAACTGAGCACCCAGCACCCTGAGTACTGAGCACTGATCACACTGAGCACTGAGCACCCAGCACCCCGAGCACTGAGCACCCAGAACCCTGAGTACTGAGCACCCAGCACCCTGAGCACTGAGCACCGAGCACCCTGAGTACTGAACACCCAGCACCCTGAGCACTGAGCACCCAGCACCCTGAGCACTGAGCACTGAGCACCCAGCACCCCGAGCACTGAGCACCCAGCACCCTGAGCACCCAGCACCCTGAGCACTGAGCACCCTGAGCACTGAGCACCCTGAGCACTGAGCACTGAGCACCCAGCACCCTGAGGACTGAGCACCCAACACTCTGAGCACTGAGCACCCAGCACGCTGAGTACTGAGCACTGAGCACACAGCACCCTTAGTACTGAGCACCCAGCACCCCGAGCACTGAGGACCCAGCGCCCCGAGAACTGAACACCCAGCACCCTGAGCACTGAGAACCCTGAGTACTGAGCACCGAGCACCCTGAATACTGAGCACCCAGCACCCTGAGCACTGAGCACGGAGCATCCCGTGGACTGAGCACCCAGCACCCTGAGCACTGAGCACCCAGCACCTTGAGTACTGAGCACCGAGCACCCCGAGCACTGAGCACCCAGCACCCTTAATACTGAGCACCCAGCACCCTGAGCACTGAGCACCCAGCACCCCGAGCACTGAGCACCCAGCACCCCGAGCACTGAGCACCCAGCACCCTGAGTACTGAGCACCCAACACCCAGAGTACTGAGCACCCAGCACCCTGAGCACTGAGCACCCAGCACCCTGAGTACTGAGCACCCAGGACCCTGAGTACTGAGCACCCAGCACCCTGAGCACTGAGCACTGAGCACCCAACACCCTGAGCACTGAGCACTGAGCACCCAGTACCCCGAGCACTGAGCACCCAGCACCCCGAGCACTGAGCACCCAGCACGCTGAGCACTGAGCACCCAGCAACCTGAGCACTGAGCACTCAGCCCCCTGAGTACTGAGCACCCAGAACCATGAGTACTGAGCACCCAGCACCCTGAGTACTGAGCACTCAGCACCCTGAGTACTGAGCACCGAGCACCCCGAGCACTGAGCACCCAGCACCCTGAGCACTGAGCACCCTGAGGACTGAGTACCCAGCACCCTGAGCACTGAGCACCCAGCACCCTGAGTACTGAGCACCGATCACCCTGAGCACTGAGCACCCAGGACCCCGAGCACTGAGCACCCAGCACCCTGAGTACAGAGCACCCAGCACCCTGAGTACTGAGCACCCAGAGTACTGAGCACCGATCACCCTGAGCACTGAGCACCCAGCACCCTGAGTACTGAGCACCCAGCACACTGAGCACTGAGCACCCAGGACCCTGAGTACTGAGCACCCAGCACCACCCTCAGGACTGAGCACCCAGCACCCCTAGCACTGAGCACCCAGCACCCTGAGCACTGAGCACCCAGCACCCCGAGTACTGAGCACCCAGCACCCCGAGTACTGAGCACCGAGCAACCCGAGCACTGAGCACCCAGCACCCTGAGTACTGAGCACGCAGCACCCCGAGCACTGAGCACCCAGCAACCTGAGTACTGAGAACAGATCACACTGAGTACTGAGCACCCAGCACCCTGAGTACTGAGCCCCCAGCACCCTGAGTACTGAGCACCCAGCACCCCGAGCAATGAGCACCCAGCACCCTCAGAATGAGCACCCAGCACCCTGAGTACTGAGAACCGAGCACCCTGAGTACTGAGCACCCAGCACCCTGAGTACTGAGCCTCCAGCACCCTGAGTACTGAGCACCCAGCACCCCGAGAATGAGCACCCAGCACCCTGAGTACTGAGCACCCAGCACCCTGAGTACTGAGCACTAAGCCCCCAGAGCACTGAGCACCCAGCACCCCGAGCACGGAGCTCCCAGGACACCGAGCACTGAGTACTGAGCACCCAGCACCCTGAGTACTGAGCACCGAGCTCCCCGAGCACTGAGCACCCTGAGTACTGAGCACCCAGCACCCCGATCACTGAGCACCCAGCACCCTGAGCACTGATCACCCAGCACCCTGAGCACTGAGCACCCAGCACCCTGAGTACTGAGCACCCAGCACGCTGAGTACTGAGCACCCAGCACCCCGAGCGCTGAGCACCCAGCACCCTGTGTACTGAGCACTGAGCACCCTGAGTACTAAGCACCCAGCACCCTGAGTACTGAGCACCCAGCACCCTGAGCACTGAGCACCCAGCACCGTGAGCAATGAGCACCCAGCACCCCGAGCACGGAGCACCCAGCACCCTGAGTACTGAGCACCCAACACCCAGAGTACTGAGCACCCAGCACCCTGAGCACTGAGCACCCAGCACCCTGAGTACTGAACACCCAGCACCCTGAGCACTGAGCACTGAGCACCCTGAGCACTGAGTACTGAGCACTGAGCACCCTGAGCACTGAGCACCCAGCACCCCGAGTACTGAGCACCCAGCACCCTGAGCACTGAGCACCCAGCACCCTGAGTACTGAGCACTGAGAACCCTGAGTACTGAGCACCGAGCACCCTGAGTACTGAGCACCCACACCCTGATCACTGAGCACGGAGCACCCCGAGGACTGAGCACCCAGCACCCTGAGCACTGAGCACCCAGCACCTTGAGTACTGAGCACCGAGCACCCCGAGCACTGAGCACCCAGCACCCTGAGTACTGAGCACCCAGTACCCTGAGTACTGAGCAACCAGCACCCTGAGCACTGAGCACTGAGCACCCAGCACCCTGAGCACTGAGCACTGAGCACCCAGCACCACAGCCCTGAGCACCCAGCACCCCGAGCACTGAGCACCCAGCACCCTGAGCACTGAGCACCCAGCACCATGAGCATTGAGCACCCAGCACCCTGAGTACTGAGCACCCAGCACCCTGAGTACTGAGCACCCAGCACCCTGAGTACTGAGCACTCAGCACCCTGAGTACTGAGCACCGAGCACCCCGAGCACTGAGCACCCCGCACCCTGAGCACTGAGCACCCGGATTACTGAGCACCCAGCACCCTGAGCACTGAGCACCGATCACCCTGAGCACCGAGCACCCAGCACCCCGAGCACTGAGCACCCAGCACCCTGAGTACTGAGCACCCAGCACCCCGAGTACTGAGCACCCAGCACCCTGAGTACTGAGCACCCAGCACCCCGAGCACTGAGCACCCAGCACCCTGAGAACGGAGCACCCTGAGTACTGAGCACTGAGCACCGAGCACCCTGAGTACTGAGCACCCTGAGGACTGAGCACCCAGCACCCTGAGCACTGAGCACCCAGCACCCTGAGTACTGAGCACTGATCACCCTGAGCACTGAGCACCCAGCACCCCGAGCACTGAGCACCCAGAACCCTGAGTACTGAGCACCCAGCACCCTGAGCACTGAGCACCGAGCACCCTGAGTACTGAACACCCAGCACCCTGAGCACTGAGCACTGAGCACCCAGAACCCTGAGCACTGAGCACTGAGCACCCAGCACCCCGAGCACTGAGCACCCAGCACCCTGAGCACCCAGCACCCTGAGCACTGAGCACCCTGAGCACTGAGCACCCTGAGCACTGAGCACTGAGCACCCAGCACCTTGAGTACTGAGCACCCATCACGCTGAGTACTGAGCACTGAGCACACAGCACCCTGAGTATTGAGCACCCAGCACCCCGAGCACTGAGCACCAAGCGCCCCGAGAACTGAGCACCCAGCACCCCGAGCACTGAGCACTGAGCACACTGAGCACTGAGCACCCAGCACCCCGAGTACTGAGCACTGAGCACCTTAGTACTGAGCACCCAGCACCCCGAGTACTGAGCACTGAGCACCCTGAGTACTGAACACCCAGCACCCTGAGCACTGAGAACCCTGAGTACTGAGCACCGAGCACCCTGAGTACTGAGCACCCAGCACCCTGAGCACTGAGCACCCAGCACCCTGAGTACTGAGCACCCTGAGTACTGAGCCCTGAGCACCGAGCACCCTGAGTACTGAGCACCCTGAGGACTGAGCACCCAGCACCCTGAGCACTGAGCACCCAGCACCCTGAGTACTGAGCACTGATCACACTGAGCACTGAGCACCCAGCACCCCGAGCACTGAGCACCCAGAACCCTGAGTACTGAGCACCCAGCACCCTGAGCACTGAGCACCGAGCACCCTGAGTACTGAACACCCAGCACCCTGAGCACTGAGCACTGAGCACCCAGCACCCTGAGCACTGAGCACTGAGCACCCAGCACCCCGAGCACTGAGCACCCAGCACCCTGAGCACCCAGCACCCTGAGCACTGAGCACCCTGAGCACTGAGCACCCTGAGCACTGAGCACTGAGCACCCAGCACCCTGAGGACTGAGCACCCAACACTCTGAGCACTGAGCACCCAGCACGCTGAGTACTGAGCACTGAGCACACAGCACCCTTAGTACTGAGCACCCAGCACCCCGAGCACTGAGGACCCAGCGCCCCGAGAACTGAACACCCAGCACCCTGAGCACTGAGAACCCTGAGTACTGAGCACCGAGCACCCTGAATACTGAGCACCCAGCACCCTGAGCACTGAGCACGGAGCATCCCGTGGACTGAGCACCCAGCACCCTGAGCACTGAGCACCCAGCACCTTGAGTACTGAGCACCGAGCACCCCGAGCACTGAGCACCCAGCACCCTGAATACTGAGCACCCAGCACCCTGAGCACTGAGCACCCAGCACCCCGAGCACTGAGCACCCAGCACCCCGAGCACTGAGCACCCAGCACCCTGAGTACTGAGCACCCAACACCCAGAGTACTGAGCACCCAGCACCCTGAGCACTGAGCACCCAGCACCCTGAGTACTGAGCACCCAGGACCCTGAGTACTGAGCACCCAGCACCCTGAGCACTGAGCACTGAGCACCCAACACCCTGAGCACTGAGCACCCAGTACCCCGAGCACTGAGCACCCAGCACCCCGAGCACTGAGCACCCAGCACGCTGAGCACTGAGCACCCAGCAACCTGAGCACTGAGCACTCAGCCCCCTGAGTACTGAGCACCCAGAACCATGAGTACTGAGCACCCAGCACCCTGAGTACTGAGCACTCAGCACCCTGAGTACTGAGCACCGAGCACCCCGAGCACTGAGCACCCAGCACCCTGAGCACTGAGCACCCTGAGGACTGAGTACCCAGCACCCTGAGCACTGAGCACCCAGCACCCTGAGTACTGAGCACCGATCACCCTGAGCACTGAGCACCCAGGACCCCGAGCACTGAGCACCCAGCACCCTGAGTACAGAGCACCCAGCACCCTGAGTACTGAGCACCCAGAGTACTGAGCACCGATCACCCTGAGCACTGAGCACCCAGCACCCTGAGTACTGAGCACCCAGCACACTGAGCACTGAGCACCCAGGACCCTGAGTACTGAGCACCCAGCACCACCCTCAGCACTGAGCACCCAGCACCCCGAGCACTGAGCACCCAGCACCCTGAGCACTGAGCACCCAGCACCCCGAGTACTGAGCACCCAGCACCCCGAGTACTGAGCACCGAGCAACCCGAGCACTGAGCACCCAGCACCCTGAGTACTGAGCACGCAGCACCCCGAGCACTGAGCACCCAGCAACCTGAGTACTGAGAACAGATCACCCTGAGTACTGAGCACCCAGCACCCTGAGTACTGAGCCCCCAGCACCCTGAGTACTGAGCAACCAGCACCCCGAGCACTGAGCACCCAGCACCCTGAGAATGAGCACCCAGCACCCTGAGTACTGAGAACCGAGCACCCTGTGTACTGAGCACCCAGCACCCTGAGTACTGAGCCTCCAGCACCCTGAGTACTGAGCACCCAGCACCCCGAGCACTGAGCACCCAGCACCCCGAGAATGAGCACCCAGCACCCTGAGTACTGAGCACCCAGCACCCTGAGTACTGAGCACTAAGCCCCCAGAGCACTGAGCACCCAGCACCCCGAGCACGGAGCACCCAGGACACCGAGCACTGAGTACTGAGCACCCAGCACCCTGAGTACTGAGCACCGAGCTCCCCGAGCACTGAGCACCCTGAGTACTGAGCAGCCAGCACCCCGATCACTGAGCACCCAGCACCCTGAGCACTGATCACCCAGCACCCTGAGCACTGAGCACCCAGCACCCTGAGTACTGAGCACCCAGCACGCTGAGTACTGAGCACCCAGCACCCCGAGCGCTGAGCACCCAGCACCCTGTGTACTGAGCACTGAGCACCCTGAGTACTAAGCACCCAGCACCCTGAGTACTGAGGACCCAGGACCCTGAGCACTGAGCACCGAGCACCCCGAGCACTGAGCACCCAGCACCCTGAGCACTCAGCACCCAGCACCCCGAGCACTGAGCACCCAGCACCCCGAGCACTGAGCACCCAGCACCCTGAGCACTGAGCACCCAGCACCCTGAGCACTGAGCACCCAGCCCCCTGAGAACTGAGCACCCAGAACCATGAGTACTGAGCACCCAGCACCCTGAGTACTGAGCACTCAGCACCCTGAGTACTGAGCACCGAGCACCCCGAGCACTGAGCACCCAGCACCCTGAGCACTGAGCACCCTGAGGACTGAGTACCCAGCACCCTGAGCACTGAGAACCCAGCACTCTGAGTACTGAGCACCGATCACCCTGAGCACTGAGCACCCAGCACTCTGAGTACTGAGCACCCAGCACCCTGAGCACTGAGCACCCAGGACCCTGAGTACTGAGCACCCAGCACCCCGCGCACTGAGCACCCAGCACCCTGAGCACTGAGCACCCAGCACCCCGAGTACTGAGCACCCAGCACCCCGAGTACTGAGCACCGAGCACCCCGAGCACTGAGCACCCAGCACCCTGAGTACTGAGCACCCAGCATCCCGAGCACTGAGCACCCAGCAGCCTGAGTACTGAGAAA
The DNA here is from genome assembly GCF_018167655.1 of Microtus oregoni. Taxonomy (NCBI): domain Eukaryota; kingdom Metazoa; phylum Chordata; class Mammalia; order Rodentia; family Cricetidae; genus Microtus; species Microtus oregoni. The sequence goes on along the minus strand of NW_024543811.1, from coordinate 7,294,894 downwards.
AGATCACCCTGAGTACTGAGCACCGAGCACCCTGAGTACTGAGCCCCCAGCACCCTGAGTACTGAGCACCCAGCACCCCGAGCACTGAGCACCCAGCACCCCGAGATTGAGCACCCAGCACCCTGAGTACTGAGAACCGAGCACCCTGAGTACTGAGCACCCAGCACCCTGAGTACTGAGCCTCCACCTCCCTGAGTACTGAGCACCCAGCACCCCGAGCACTGAGCACCCAGCACTCCGAGAATGAGCACCCAGCACCCTGAGTACTGAGCACCCAGCACCCTGAGTACTGAGCACTAAGCACCCAGAGCCCTGAGCACCCAGCACCCCGAGCACGGAGCACCCAGGACCCCGAGCTCTGAGTACTGAGCACCCAGCACCCTGAGTACTGAGCACCGAGCTCCCCGAGCATTGAGCACCCTGAGTACTGAGCACCCAGCACCCCGATCACTGAGCACCCAGCACCCTGAGCACTGATCACGCAGCACCCTGAGCACTGAGCACCCAGCACACTGAGTACTGAGCACCCAGCACACTGAGTACTGAGCACCCAGCACCCCGAGCACTGAGCACCCAGCACCCTGTGTACTGAGCCCTGAGCACCCTGAGTACTAAGCACCCAGCACCCTGAGTACTGAGCACCCAGGACCCTGAGCACTGAGCACCGAGCACCCCGAGCACTGAGCACCCAGCACCCTGAGCACTCAGCACCCAGCACCCCAAGCACTGAGCACCCAGCACCCTGAGCACTGAGCACCCAGCACCCTGAGCACGGAGCACCCTGAGTACTGAGCACCGATCACCCTGAGCACTGAGCACCCAGCACCCTGAGTACTGAGCACCCAGCACCCTGAGTACTGAGCACCCAGGACCCTGAGCACTGAGCACCGAGCACCCCGAGCACTGAGCACCCAGCACCCTGAGCACTCAGCACCCAGCACCCCAAGCACTGAGCACCCAGCACCCTGAGTACTGAGCACCCAACACCCAGAGTACTGAGCACCCAGCACCCTGAGCACTGAGCACTGAGCACCCAACACCCTGAGCACTGAGCACCCAGCACCCCGAGCACTGAGCACCCAGCACCCTGAGCACTGAGCACCCAGGACCCTGAGTACTGAGCACCCAGCACCACCCTCAGCACTGAGCACCCAGCACCCCGAGCACTGAGCACCCAGCACCCTGAGCACTGAGCACCCAGCACCCCGAGTACTGAGCACCCAGCACCCCGAGTACTGAGCACCGAGCAACCCGAGCACTGAGCACCCAGCACCCTGAGTACTGAGCACGCAGCACCCCGAGCACTGAGCACCCAGCAACCTGAGTACTGAGAACAGATCACCCTGAGTACTGAGCACCCAGCACCCTGAGTACTGAGCCCCCAGCACCCTGAGTACTGAGCACCCAGCACCCCGAGCACTGAGCACCCAGCACCCTGAGAATGAGCACCCAGCACCCTGAGTACTGAGAACCGAGCACCCTGAGTACTGAGCACCCAGCACCCTGAGTACTGAGCCTCCAGCACCCTGAGTACTGAGCACCCAGCACCCCGAGCACTGAGCACCCAGCACCCCGAGAATGAGCACCCAGCACCCTGAGTACTGAGCACCCAGCACCCTGAGTACTGAGCACTAAGCCCCCAGAGCACTGAGCACCCAGCACCCCGAGCACGGAGCACCCAGGACACCGAGCACTGAGTACTGAGCACCCAGCACCCTGAGTACTGAGCACCGAGCTCCCCGAGCACTGAGCACCCTGAGTACTGAGCACCCAGCACCCCGATCACTGAGCACCCAGCACCCTGAGCACTGATCACCCAGCACCCTGAGCACTGAGCACCCAGCACCCTGAGTACTGAGCACCCAGCACGCTGAGTACTGAGCACCCAGCACCCCGAGCGCTGAGCACCCAGCACCCTGTGTACTGAGCACTGAGCACCCTGAGTACTAAGCACCCAGCACCCTGAGTACTGAGGACCCAGGACCCTGAGCACTGAGCACCGAGCACCCCGAGCACTGAGCACCCAGCACCCTGAGCACTCAGCACCCAGCACCCCGAGCACTGAGCACCCAGCACCCCGAGCACTGAGCACCCAGCACCCTGAGCACTGAGCACCCAGCACCCTGAGCACTGAGCACCCAGCCCCCTGAGTACTGAGCACCCAGAACCATGAGTACTGAGCACCCAGCACCCTGAGTACTGAGCACTCAGCACCCTGAGTACTGAGCACCGAGCACCCCGAGCACTGAGCACCCAGCACCCTGAGCACTGAGCACCCTGAGGACTGAGTACCCAGCACCCTGAGCACTGAGAACCCAGCACCCTGAGTACTGAGCACCGATCACCCTGAGCACTGAGCACCCAGCACTCTGAGTACTGAGCACCCAGCACCCTGAGCACTGAGCAGCCAGGACCCTGAGTACTGAGCACCCAGCACCACCCTCAGCACTGAGCACCCAGCACCCCGCGCACTGAGCACCCAGCACCCTGAGCACTGAGCACCCAGCACCCCGAGTACTGAGCACCCAGCACCCCGAGTACTGAGCACCGAGCACCCCGAGCACTGAGCACCCAGCACCCTGAGTACTGAGCACCCAGCATCCCGAGCACTGAGCACCCAGCAGCCTGTGTACTGAGAAAAGATCACCCTGAGTACTGAGCACCGAGCACCCTGAGTACTGAGCCCCCAGCACCCTGAGTACTGAGCACCCAGCACCCCGAGCACTGAGCACCCAGCACCCCGAGATTGAGCACCCAGCACCCTGAGTACTGAGAACCGAGCACCCTGAGTACTGAGCACCCAGCACCCTGAGTACTGAGCCTCCACCTCCCTGAGTACTGAGCACCCAGCACCCCGAGCACTGAGCACCCAGCACCCCGAGAATGAGCACCCAGCACCCTGAGTACTGAGCACCCAGCACCCTGAGTACTGAGCACTAAGCACCCAGAGCCCTGAGCACCCAGCACCCCGAGCACGGAGCACCCAGGACCCCGAGCTCTGAGTACTGAGCACCCAGCACCCTGAGTACTGAGCACCGAGCTCCCCGAGCATTGAGCACCCTGAGTACTGAGCACCCAGCACCCCGATCACTGAGCACCCAGCACCCTGAGCACTGATCACGCAGCACCCTGAGCACTGAGCACCCAGCACCCTGAGTACTGAGCACCCAGCACACTGAGTACTGAGAACCCAGCACCCCGAGCACTGAGCACCCAGCACCCTGTGTACTGAGCCCTGAGCACCCTGAGTACTAAGCACCCAGCACCCTGAGTACTGAGCACCCAGGACCCTGAGCACTGAGCACCGAGCACCCCGAGCACTGAGCACCCAGCAACCTGAGCACTCAGCACCCAGCACCCCAAGAACTGAGCACCCAGCACCCTGAGCACTGAGCACCCAGCACCCTGAGCACGGAGCACCCTGAGTACTGAGCACCGATCACCCTGAGCACTGAGCACCCAGCACCCTGAGTACTGAGCACCCAGCACCCTGAGTACTGAGCACCCAGGACCCTGAGCACTGAGCATCGAGCACCCCGAGCACTGAGCACCCAGCACCCTGAGCACTCAGCACCCAGCACCCCAAGCACTGAGCACCCAGCACCCTGAGTACTGAGCACCCAACACCCAGAGTACTGAGCACCCAGCACCCTGAGCACTGAGCACCCAGCACCCCGAGCACTGAGCACCCAGCACCCTGAGCACTCAGCACCCAGCACCCCAAGCACTGAGCACCCAGCACCCTGAGTACTGAGCACCCAACACCCAGAGTACTGAGCACCCAGCACCCTGAGCACTGAGCACCCAGCACCCTGAGTACTGAGCACCCAGCACCCTGAGTACTGAGCACCCAGCACCCTGAGCACTGAGCACTGAGCACCCAACACCCTGAGCACTGAGCACCCAGCACCCCGAGCACTGAGCACCCAGCACCCTGAGCACTGAGCACCCAGGACCCTGAGTACTGAGCACCCAGCACCACCCTCAGCACTGAGCACCCAGCACCCCGAGCACTGAGCACCCAGCACCCTGAGCACTGAGCACCCAGCACCCCGAGTACTGAGCACCCAGCACCCCGAGTACTGAGCACCGAGCACCCCGAGCACTGAGCACCCAGCACCCTGAGTACTGAGCACCCAGCACCCCGAGCACTGAGCACCCAGCAGCCTGAGTACTGAGAACAGATCACCCTGAGTACTGAGCACCGAGCACCCTGAGTACTGAGCCCCCAGCACCCTGAGTACTGAGCACCCAGGACCCTGAGCACTGAGCACCGAGCACCCCGAGCACTGAGCACCCAGCACCCTGAGCACTCAGCACCCAGCACCCCAAGCACTGAGCACCCAGCACCCTGAGCACTGAGCACCCAGCACCCTGAGCACGGAGCACCCTGAGTACTGAGCACCGATCACCCTGAGCACTGAGCACCCAGCACCCTGAGTACTGAGCACCCAGCACATTGAGCACTGAGCTCCAAGCACCCTGAGCACTGAGCACCCAGCACCCTGAGCACTGAGCACCCAGCACCTTGAGTACTGAGCACTGAGCACCCCGAGTACTGAGCACCCAGCACCCCGAGCACTGAGCACCCAGCAACCTGAGTACTGAGAACAGATCACCCTGAGTACTGAGCACCCAGCACCCTGAGTACTGAGCCCCCAGCACCCTGAGTACTGAGCACCCAGCACCCCGAGCACTGAGCACCCAGCACCCCGAGAATGAGCACCGAGCACCCTGAGTACTGAGAACCGAGCACCCTGAGTACTGAGCCACCAGTACCCTGAGTACTGAGCCTCCAGCACCCTGAGTACTGAGCACCCAGCACCCCGAGAATGAACACCCAGCACCCTGAGTACTGAGCACCCAGCACCCTGAGTACTGAGCACTAAGCACCCAGAGCACTGAGCACCCAGCACCCCGAGCACGGAGTACCCAGGACCCTGAGCACTGAGTACTGAGCACCCAGCACCCTGAGTACTGAGCACCCAGCACCCTGAGTACTGAGCAACCAGCACCCTGAGCACTGAGCACTGAGCACCCAGCACCCTGAGCACTGAGCACTGAGCACCCAGCACCCCGAGCACGGAGCACCCAGGACACCGAGCACTGAGTACTGAGCACCCAGCACCCTGAGTACTGAGCACCGAGCTCCCAGAGCACTGAGCACCCTGAGTACTGAGCACCCAGCACCCCGATCACTGAGCACCCAGCACCCTGAGCACTGATCACCCAGCACCCTGAGCACTGAGCACCCAGCACCCTGAGTACTGAGCACCCAGCACGCTGAGTACTGAGCACCCAGCACCCCGAGCGCTGAGCACCCAGCACCCTGTGTACTGAGCACTGAGCACCCTGAGTACTAAGCACCCAGCACCCTGAGTACTGAGGACCCAGGACCCTGAGCACTGAGCACCGAGCACCCCGAGCACTGAGCACCCAGCACGCTGAGCACTCAGCACCCAGCACCCCGAGCACTGAGCACCCAGCACCCCGAGCACTGAGCACCCAGCACCCTGAGCACTGAGCACCCAGCACCCTGAGCACTGAGCACCCAGCCCCCTGAGTACTGAGCACCCAGAACCATGAGTACTGAGCACCCAGCACCCTGAGTACTGAGCACTCAGCACCCTGAGTACTGAGCACCGAGCACCCCGAGCACTGAGCACCCAGCACCCTGAGCACTGAGCACCCTGAGGACTGAGTACCCAGCACCCTGAGCACTGAGAACCCAGCACCCTGAGTACTGAGCACCGATCACCCTGAGCACTGAGCACCCAGCACTCTGAGTACTGAGCACCCAGCACCCTGAGCACTGAGCACCCAGGACCCTGAGTACTGAGCACCCAGCACCACCCTCAGCACTGAGCACCCAGCACCCCGCGCACTGAGCACCCAGCACCCTGAGCACTGAGCACCCAGCACCCCGAGTACTGAGCACCCAGCACCCCGAGTACTGAGCACCGAGCACCCCGAGCACTGAGCACCCAGCACCCTGAGTACTGAGCACCCAGCATCCCGAGCACTGAGCACCCAGCAGCCTGAGTACTGAGAAAAGATCACCCTGAGTACTGAGCACCGAGCACCCTGAGTACTAAGCCCCCAGCACCCTGAGTACTGAGCACCCAGCACCCCGAGCACTGAGCACCCAGCACCCCGAGATTGAGCACCCAGCACCCTGAGTACTGAGAACCGAGCACCCTGAGTACTGAGCACCCAGCACCCTGAGTACTGAGCCTCCACCTCCCTGAGTACTGAGCACCCAGCACCCCGAGCACTGAGCACCCAGCACCCCGAGAATGAGCACCCAGCACCCTGAGTACTGAGCACCCAGCACCCTGAGTACTGAGCACTAAGCACCCAGAGCCCTGAGCACCCAGCACCCCGAGCACGGAGCACCCAGGACCCCGAGCTCTGAGTACTGAGCACCCAGCACCCTGAGTACTGAGCACCGAGCTCCCCGAGCATTGAGCACCCTGAGTACTGAGCACCCAGCACCCCGATCACTGAGCACCCAGCACCCTGAGCACTGATCACGCAGCACCCTGAGCACTGAGCACCCAGCACCCTGAGTACTGAGCACCCAGCACACTGAGTACTGAGAACCCAGCACCCCGAGCACTGAGCACCCAGCACCCTGTGTACTGAGCCCTGAGCACCCTGAGTACTAAGCACCCAGCACCCTGAGTACTGAGCACCCAGGACCCTGAGCACTGAGCACCGAGCACCCCGAGCACTGAGCACCCAGCACCCTGAGCACTCAGCACCCAGCACCCCAAGCACTGAGCACCCAGCACCCTGAGCACTGAGCACCCAGCACCCTGAGCACGGAGCACCCTGAGTACTGAGCACCGATCACCCTGAGCACTGAGCACCCAGCACCCTGAGTACTGAGCACCCAGCACCCTGAGTACTGAGCACCCAGGACCCTGAGCACTGAGCACCGAGCACCCCGAGCACTGAGCACCCAGCACCCTGAGCACTCAGCACCCAGCACCCCAAGCACTGAGCACCCAGCACCCTGAGTACTGAGCACCCAACACCCAGAGTACTGAGCACCCAGCACCCTGAGCACTGAGCACCCAGCACCCCGAGCACTGAGCACCCAGCACCCTGAGCACTCAGCACCCAGCACCCCAAGCACTGAGCACCCAGCACCCTGAGTACTGAGCACCCAACACCCAGAGTACTGAGCACCCAGCACCCTGAGCACTGAGCACCCAGCACCCTGAGTACTGAGCACCCAGCACCCTGAGTACTGAGCACCCAGCACCCTGAGCACTGAGCACTGAGCACCCAACACCCTGAGCACTGAGCACCCAGCACCCCGAGCACTGAGCACCCAGCACCCTGAGCACTGAGCACCCAGGACCCTGAGTACTGAGCACCCAGCACCACCCTCAGCACTGAGCACCCAGCACCCCGAGCACTGAGCACCCAGCACCCTGAGCACTGAGCACCCAGCACCCCGAGTACTGAGCACCCAGCACCCCGAGTACTGAGCACCGAGCACCCCGAGCACTGAGCACCCAGCACCCTGAGTACTGAGCACCCAGCACCCCGAGCACTGAGCACCCAGCAGCCTGAGTACTGAGAACAGATCACCCTGAGTACTGAGCACCGAGCACCCTGAGTACTGAGCCCCCAGCACCCTGAGTACTGAGCACCCAGGACCCTGAGCACTGAGCACCGAGCACCCCGAGCACTGAGCACCCAGCACCCTGAGCACTCAGCACCCAGCACCCCAAGCACTGAGCACCCAGCAACCTGAGTACTGAGAACAGATCACCCTGAGTACTGAGCACTGAGCACCCCGAGTACTGAGCACCCAGCACCCCGAGCACTGAGCACCCAGCAACCTGAGTACTGAGAACAGATCACCCTGAGTACTGAGCACCCAGCACCCTGAGTACTGAGCCCCCAGCACCCTGAGTACTGAGCACCCAGCACCCCGAGCACTGAGCACCCAGCACCCCGAGAATGAGCACCGAGCACCCTGAGTACTGAGAACCGAGCACCCTGAGTACTGAGCCTCCAGTACCCTGAGTACTGAGCCTCCAGCACCCTGAGTACTGAGCACCCAGCACCCCGAGAATGAGCACCCAGCACCCTGAGTACTGAGCACCCAGCACCCTGAGTACTGAGCACTAAGCACCCAGAGCACTGAGCACCCAGCACCCCGAGCACGGAGTACCCAGGACCCTGAGCACTGAGTACTGAGCACCCAGCACCCTGAGTACTGAGCACCCAGCACCCTGAGTACTGAGCAACCAGCACCCTGAGCACTGAGCACTGAGCACCCAGCACCCTGAGCACTGAGCACTGAGCACCCAGCACCACAGCCCTGAGCACCCAGCACCCCGAGCACTGAGCACCCAGCACCCTGAGCACTGAGCACCCAGCACCCTGAGTACTGAGCACCCAGCACCCTGAGTACTGAGCACCCAGCACCCTGAGCACTGAGCAGCCAGCAACCCGAGCACTGAGCACCCAGCACCCTGAGTACTGAGCACCCAGCACCCCGAGTACTGAGCACCCAGCACCCTGAGTACTGAGCACCCAGCACCCCGAGCACTGAGCACCCAGCACCCTGAGTACTGAGCACCCTGAGTACTGAGCACTGAGCACCGAGCACCCTGAGTACTGAGCACCTTGAGGACTGAGCACCCAGCACCCTGAGCACTGAGCACCCAGCACCCTGAGTACTGAGCACTGATCACCCTGAGCAATGAGCACCCAGCACCCCGAGCACTGAGCACCCAGCACCCTGAGTACTGAGCACCCATCACATTGAGCACTGAGCACCGAGCACCCTGAGTACTGAACACCCAGCACCCTCAGCACTGAGCACTGAGCACCCAGCACCCTGAACACTGAGCACTGAGCACCCAGCACCCCGAGCACTGAGCACCCAGCACCCTGAGCACCCAGAACCCTGAGCACTGAGCACCCTGAGCACTGAGCACCCTGAGCACTGAGCACTGAGCACCCAGCTCCCTGAGTACTGAGCACCCAACACTCTGAGCACTGAGCACCCAGCACGCTGAGTACTGAGCACTGAGCACACAGCACCCCGAGCACTGAGCACCCAGCACCCCGCGCACTGAGCACTGAGCACAATGAGCACTGAGCACCCAGAACCCCGAGTACTGAGCACTGAGCACCCTGAGTACTGAGCACCCAGCACCCTGAGCACTGAGAATCCTGAGTACTGAGCACCGAGCACCCTGAGTACTGAGCACCCAGCACCCTGAGCACTGAGCACGGAGCACCCCGAGGACTGAGCACCCAGCACCCTGAGCACTGAGCACCCAGCACCTTGAGGACTGAGCATCGAGCACCCCGAGCACTGAGCACCCAGCACGCTGAATACTGAGCACCCAGCACCCTGAGCACTGAGCACCCAGCACCCCGAGCACTGAGCACCCAGCACCCGGAGCACTGAGCACCCAGCACACTGAGTACTGAGCACCCAACACCCAGAGTACTGAGCACCCAGCACCCTGAGCACTGAGCACCCAGCACCCTGAGTACTGAGCACCCAGCACCCTGAGTACTGAGAACCCAGCACCCTGAGCACTGAGCACTGAGCACCCAGCACCCCGAGCACTGAGCACCCAGCAACCTGAGCACTGAGCACCCAGCACCCTGAGCACTGAGCACCCAGCCCCCTGAGTACTGAGCACCCAGCACCCTGAGTACTGAGAACCCAGCACCCTGAGCACTGAGCACTGAGCACCCAGCACCCCGAGCACTGAGCACCCAGCACCCTGAGCACTGAGCACCCAGCACCCTGAGCACTGAGCACCCAGCCCCCTGAGTACTGAGCACCCAGCACCATGAGCACTGAGCACCCAGCACACTGAGCACTGAGCACCCTGAGGACTGAGCACCCAGCACCCTGAGCACTGAGCACCCAGCACCCTGAGTACTGAGCACTGATCTCCCTGAGCACTGAGCACCCAGGACCCCGAGCACTGAGCACCCAGCACCCTGAGTACAGAGCACCCTGAGTACTGAGCACCGATCACCCTGAGCACTGAGCACCCAGCACCCTGAGTACTGAGCACCCAGCACCCTGAGCACTGAGCACCCAGCACCCTGAGCACTGCGCTCCCAGCACCCTGAGTACCGAGCACCCAGCACCCTGAGTACTGAGTACCCAGCACCCTGAGCACTGAGCACCCAGCACCCTGAGTACTGAGCACCCAGCACCACCCTCAGCACTGAGCACCCAGCACCCCGAGCACTGAGCACCCAGCACCCTGAGCACTGAGCACCCAGCACCCCGAGTACTGAGCACCCAGCACCCCGAGTACTGAGCACCCAGCACACTGAGTACTGAGCACCCAGCACCCTGAGTACTGAGCACTGAGCACCCCGAGTACTGAGCACCCAGCACACTGAGTACTGAGCAACCAGCACCCTGAGTACTGAGCACCCAGCACCCCGAGTACTGAGCACCCAGCACCCCGAGCACTGAGCACCCAGCACCCCGAGCACTGAGCACCCAGCAACCTGAGTACTGAGAACAGATCACCCTGAGTACTGAGCACCCAGCACCCTGAGTACTGAGCACTGAGCACCCCGAGTACTGAGCACCCAGCACCCCGAGCACTGAGCACTCAGCACCCTGAGAACTGAGCACCGAGCACCCTGAGCACTGAGCACCCAGCACCCTGATCACTGAGCACCCTGAGGACCGAGCACCCAGCACCCTGAGCACTGAGCACCCAGCACCCTGAGTACTGAGCACCGATCACCCTGAGCACTGAGCACCCAGCACCCTGAGTACAGAGCACCCAGCACCCCGAGTACTGAGCACCCAGCACCCTGAGCACTGAGCACCCAGCACCCTGAGTACTGAGCACCCTGAGTACTGAGCACCGATCACCCTGAGCACTGAGCACCCAGCACCCTGAGTACTGAGCACCCAGCACCCTGAGCACTGAGCACCCAGCACCCTGAGCACTGAGCACCCAGCACCCTGAGTACTGAGCACCCAGCACCCTGAGTACTGAGTAGCCAGCACCCTGAGCACTGAGCACCCAGCACCCTGAGTACTGAGCACCGAGCACCCTGAGTACTGAGCACCCAGCATCCTGAGTACTGAGCACCCAGCACCCTGAGTACTGAGCACCCAGCACCACCCTCAGCACTGAGCACCCAGCACCCCGAGCACTGAGCACCCAGCACCCTGAGCACTGAGCACCCAGCACCCCGAGTACTGAGCACCCAGCACCCCGAGTACTGAGCACCGAGCACCCCGAGCACTGAGCACCCAGCACACTGAGTACTGAGCACCCAGCACCCTGAGCACTGAGCACCCGGAGGACTGAGCATCCAGCACCCTGAGCACTGAGCACCGATCACCCTGAGCACTGAGCACCCAGCACCCCGAGCACTGAGCACCCAGCACCCTGAGTACTGAGCACCCAGCACCCCGAGTACTGAGCACCCAGCACCCTGAGTACTGAGCACCCAGCACCCCGAGCACTGAGCACCCAGCACCCTGAGTACTGAGCACCCTGAGTACTGAGCACTGAGCACCGAGCACCCTAAGTACTGAGCACCCTGAGGACTGAACACCCAGCACCCTGAGCACTGAGCACCCAGCACCCTGAGTACTGAGCACAGATCACCCTGAGCACTGAGCACCCAGCACCCCGAGCACTGAGCACTGAGCACCCTGAGTACTGAGCACCCAGCACCCTGAGCACTGAGCACCGAGCACCCTGAGTACTGAACACCCAGCACGCTGAGTACTGAGCACTGAGCACACAGCACCCCGAGCACTGAGCACCCAGCACCCCGAGCACTGAGCACTGAGCACACTGAGCACTGAGCACCCAGAACCCCGAGTACTGAGCACTGAGTACCCTGAGTACTGAGCACCCAGCACCCTGAGCACTGAGAACCCTGAGTACTGAGCACCGAGCACCCTGAGTACTGAGCACCCAGCACCCTGAGCACTGAGCACGGAGCACCCCGAGGACTGAGCACCCAGCACCCTGAGCACTGAGCACCCAGCACCTTGAGTACTGAGCACCGAGCACCCCGAGCACTGAGCACCCAGCACGCTGAATACTGAGCACCCAGCACCCTGAGCACTGCTCACCCAGCACCCCGAGCACTGAGCACCCAGCACCCAGAGCACTGAGCACCCAGCACACTGAGTACTGAGCACCCAACACGGAGAGTACTGAGCACCCAGCACCCTGAGCACTGAGCACCCAGCACAATGAGTACTGAGCACCCAGCACCCTGAGTACTGAGAACCCAGCACCCTGAGCACTGAGCACTGAGCACCCAACACCCTGAGCACTGAGCACTGAGCACCCAGCACCCCGAGCACTGAGCACCCAGCACACTGAGCACTGAGCACCCAGCACCCTGAGCACTGAGCACCCAGCCCCCTGAGTACTGAGCACCCAGCACCATGAGTACTGAGCACCCAGCACCTTGAGTACTGAGCACCGAGCACCGCGAGCACTGAGCACCCAGCACCCTGAGCACTGAGCACCCTGAGGACTGAGCACCCAGCACCCTGAGCACTGAGCACCCAGCACCCTGAGTACTGAGCACCGATCTCCCTGAGCACTGAGCACCGAGGACCCCGAGCACTGAGCACCCAGCACCCTGAGCACCGATCACCCTGTGCACAGAGCACCCAGGACCCTGAGTACTGAGCACCCAGCACCACCCTCAGCACTGAGCACCCAGCACCCTGAGCACTGAGCACCCAGCACCCCGAGTACTGAGCACCCAGCACCCCGAGTACTGAGCACCGAGCACCCCGAGCACTGAGCACCCAGCACCCTGAGTACTGAGCACCCAGCACCCTGAGCACTGAGCACCCAGCAACCTGAGTACTGAGAACAGATCACCCTGAGTACTGAGCACCGAGCACCCTGAGTACTGAGCCCCCAGCACCCTGAGTACTGAGCACCCAGCACCCCGAGCACTGAGCACCCAGCACCCCGAGAATGAGCACCCAGCACCCTGAGTACTGAGAACCGAGCACCCTGAGTACTGAGCACCCAGCACCCTGAGTACTGAGCCTCCAGCACCCTGAGTACTGAGCACCCAGCACCCCGAGCACTGAGCACCCAGCACCCCAAGAATGAGCACCCAGCACCCTGAGTACTGAGCACCCAGCACCCTGAGTACTGAGCACTAAGCACCCAGAGCACTGAGCACCCAGCACCCCGATCACGGAGCACCCAGGACCCCGAGCACTGAGTACTGAGCACCCAGCACCCTGAGTACTGAGCACCGAGCTCCCCGAGCATTGAGCACCCTGAGTACTGAGCACCCAGCACCCCGATCACTGAGCACCCAGCACCCTGAGCACTGATCACCCAGCACCCTGAGCACTGAGCACCCAGCACCCTGAGTACTGAGCACCCAGCACACTGAGTACTGAGCACCCAGCACCCCGAGCACTGAGCACCCAGCACCCTGTGTACTGAGCACTGAGCACCCTGAGTACTAAGCACCCAGCACCCTGAGTACTGAGCACCCAGGACCCTGAGCACTGAGCACCGAGCACCCCGAGCACTGAGCACCCATCACCCTGAGCACTCAGCACCCAGCACCCCAAGCACTGAGCACCCAGCACCCTGAGCACTGAGCACCCAGCACCCTGAGCACGGAGCACCCTGAGTACTGAGCACCGATCACCCTGAGCACTGAGCACCCAGCACCCTGAGTACTGAGCACCCAGCACATTGAGCACTGAGCACCAAGCACCCGGAGCACTGAGCACCCAGCACCCTGAGCACTGAGCACCCAGCACCTTGAGTACTGAGCACTGAGCACCCCGAGTACTGAGCACCCAGCACCCCGAGCACTGAGCTCCCAGCAACCTGAGTACTGAGAACAGATCACCCTGAGTACTGAGCACCCAGCACCCTGAGTACTGAGCCCCCAGCACCCTGAGTACTGAGCACCCAGCACCCCGAGCACTGAGCACCCAGCACCCCGAGAATGAGCACCGAGCACCCTGAGTACTGAGAACCGAGCACCCTGAGTACTGAGCACCCAGCACCCTGAGTACTGAGCCTCCAGCACCCTGAGTACTGAGCACCCAGCACCCCGAGCACTGAGCACCCAGCACCCCGAGAATGAGCACCCAGCACCCTGAGTACTGAGCACCCAGCACCCTGAGTACTGAGCACTAAGCACCCAGAGCACTGAGCACCCAGCACCCCGAGCACGGAGTACCCAGGACCCCGAGCACTGAGTACTGAGCACCCAGCACCCTGAGTACTGAGCACCCAGCACCCTGAGTACTGAGCAACCAGCACCCTGAGCACTTAGCACTGAGCACCCAGCACCCTGAGCACTGAGCACTGAGCACCCAGCACCACAGCCCTGAGCACCCAGCACCCCGAGCACTGAGCACCCAGCACCTCGAGCACTGAGCATCCAGCACCCTGAGTACTGAGCACCCAGCACCCTGAGTACTGAGCACCCAGCACCCTGAGTACTGAGCACCCAGCACCCTGAGCACTGAGCACCCAGCAACCCGAGCACTGAGCACCCAGCACCCTGAGTACTGAGCACCCAGCACCCCGAGTACTGAGCACCCAGCAACCTGAGTACTGAGCACCCAGCACCCCGAGCACTGAGCACCCAGCACCCTGAGTACTGAGCACCCTGGGTACTGAGCACTGAGCACCGAGCACCCTGAGTACTGAGCACCCTGAGGACTGAGCACGAAGCACCCTGAGCACTGAGCACCCAGCACCCTGAGTACTGAGCACTGATCACCCTGAGCACTGAGCACCCAGGACCCCGAGCACTGAGCACCCAGCACCCTGAGTACTGAGCACCCAGCACATTGAGCACTGAGCACCGAGCACCCTGAGTACTGAACACCCAGCACCCTGAGCACTGAGCACTGAGCACCCAGCACCCTGAACACTGAGCACTGAGCACCCAGCACCCCGAGCACTGAGCACCCAGCACCCTGAGCACCCAGCACCCTGAGCACTGAGCACCCTGAGCACTGAGCACCCTGAGCACTGAGCACTGAGCACCCAGCTCCCTGAGTACTGAGCACCCAACACTCTGAGCACTGAGCACCCAGCACGCTGAGTACTGAGCACTGAGCACACAGCACCCCGAGCACTGAGCACCCAGCACCCCGAGCACTGAGCACTGAGCACACTGAGCACTGAGCACCCAGAACCCCGAGTACTGAGCACTGAGCACCCTGAGTACTGAGCACCCAGCACCCTGAGCACTGAGAACCCTGAGTACTGAGCACCGAGCACCCTGAGTACTGAGCACCCAGCACCCTGAGCACTGAGCACGGAGCACCCCGAGGACTGAGCACCCAGCACCCTGAGCACTGAGCACCCAGCACCTTGAGTACTGAGCACCGAGCACCCCGAGCACTGAGCACCCAGCACGCTGAATACTGAGCACCCAGCACCCTGAGCACTGAGCACCCAGCACCCCGAGCACTGAGCACCCAGCACCCGGAGCAATGAGCACCCAGCACACTGAGTACTGAGCACCCAACACCCAGAGTACTGAGCACCCAGCACCCTGAGCACTGAGCACCCAGCACCCTGAGTACTGAGCACCCAGCAACCTGAGTACTGAGAACCCAGCACCCTGAGCACTGAGCACTGAGCACCCAACACCCTGAGCACTGAGCACTGAGCACCCAGCACCCCGAGCACTGAGCACCCAGCAACCTGAGCACTGAGCACCCAGCACCCTGAGCACTGAGCACCCAGCCCCCTGAGTACTGAGCACCCAGCACCATGAGTACTGAGCACCCAGCACCCTGAGTACTGAGCACCGAGCACCGCGAGCACTGAGCACCCAGCACCCTGAGCATTGAGCACCCTGAGGACTGAGCACCCAGCACCCTGAGCACTGAGCACCCAGCACCCTGAGTACTGAGCACCGATCTCCCTGAGCACTGAGCACCCAGGACCCCGAGCACTGAGCACCCAGCACCCTGAGTACAGAGCACCCTGAGTACTGAGCACCGATCACCCTGAGCACTGAGCACCCAGCACCCTGAGTACTGAGCACCCAGCACCCTGTGCACTGAGCACCCAGCACCCTGAGCACTGAGCTCCCAGCACCCTGATTACCGAGCACCCAGCACCCTGAGTACTGAGTACCCAGCACCCTGAGCACTGAGCACCCAGCACCCTGAGTACTGAGCACCCAGCACCCTGAGTACTGAGCACCCAGCACCACCCTCAGCACTGAGCACCCAGCACCCCGAGCACTGAGCACCCAGCACCCTGAGCACTGAGCACCCAGCACCCCGAGTACTGAGCACCCAGCACCCCGAGTACTGAGCACCGAGCACCCCGAGCACTGAGCACCCAGCACCCCGAGCACTGAGCACCCAGCAAACTGAGTACTGAGAACAGATCACCCTGAGTACTGAGCACCCAGCACCCTGAGTACTGAGCACTTAGCACCCCGAGTACTGAGCACCCAGCACCCTGAGCACTGAGCACCCTGAGGACTGAGCACCCAGCACCCTGAGCACTGAGCACCCAGCACCCTGAGTACTGAGCACCGATCACCCTGAGCACTGAGCACCCAGCACCCTGAGTACAGAGCACCCAGCACCCCGAGTACTGAGCACCCAGCACCCCGAGTACTGAGCACCGAGCACCCCGAGCACTGAGCACCCAGCACCCTGAGTACTGAGAACAGATCACCCTGAGTACTGAGCACCGAGCACCCTGAGTACTGAGCCCCCAGCACCCTGAGTACTGAGCACCCAGCACCCCGAGCACTGAGCACCCAGCACCCCGAGAATGAGCACCCAGCACCCTGAGTACTGAGAACCGAGCACCCTGAGTACTGAGCACCCAGCACCCTGAGTACTGAGCCTCCAGCACCCTGAGTACTGAGCACCCAGCACCCCGAGCACTGAGCACCCAGCACCCCAAGAATGAGCACCCAGCACCCTGAGTACTGAGCACCCAGCACCCTGAGTACTGAGCACTAAGCACCCAGAGCACTGAGCACCCAGCACCCCGATCACGGAGCACCCAGGACCCCGAGCACTGAGTACTGAGCACCCAGCACCCTGAGTACTGAGCACCGAGCTCCCCGAGCATTGAGCACCCTGAGTACTGAGCACCCAGCACCCCGATCACTGAGCACCCAGCACCCTGAGCACTGATCACCCAGCACCCTGAGCACTGAGCACCCAGCACCCTGAGTACTGAGCACCCAGCACACTGAGTACTGAGCACCCAGCACCCCGAGCACTGAGCACCCAGCACCCTGTGTACTGAGCACTGAGCACCCTGAGTACTAAGCACCCAGCACCCTGAGTACTGAGCACCCAGGACCCTGAGCACTGAGCACCGAGCACCCCGAGCACTGAGCACCCAGCACCCTGAGCACTCAGCACCCAGCACCCCAAGCACTGAGCACCCAGCACCCTGAGCACTGAGCACCCAGCACCCTGAGCACGGAGCACCCTGAGTACTGAGCACCGATCACCCTGAGCACTGAGCACCCAGCACCCTGAGTACTGAGCACCCAGCACATTGAGCACTGAGCACCAAGCACCCGGAGCACTGAGCACCCAGCACCCTGAGCACTGAGCACCCAGCACCTTGAGTACTGAGCACTGAGCACCCCGAGTACTGAGCACCCAGCACCCCGAGCACTGAGCTCCCAGCAACCTGAGTACTGAGAACAGATCACCCTGAGTACTGAGCACCCAGCACCCTGAGTACTGAGCCCCCAGCACCCTGAGTACTGAGCACCCAGCACCCCGAGCACTGAGCACCCAGCACCCCGAGAATGAGCACCCAGCACCCTGAGTACTGAGAACCGAGCACCCTGAGTACTGAGCACCCAGCACCCTGAGTACTGAGCCTCCAGCACCCTGAGTACTGAGCACCCAGCACCCCGAGCACTGAGCACCCAGCACCCCAAGAATGAGCACCCAGCACCCTGAGTACTGAGCACCCAGCACCCTGAGTACTGAGCACTAAGCACCCAGAGCACTGACCACCCAGCACCCCGATCACGGAGCACCCAGGACCCCGAGCACTGAGTACTGAGCACCCAGCACCCTGAGTACTGAGCACCGAGCTCCCCGAGCATTGAGCACCCTGAGTACTGAGCACCCAGCACCCCGATCACTGAGCACCCAGCACCCTGAGCACTGATCACCCAGCACCCTGAGCACTGAGCACCCAGCACCCTGAGTACTGAGCACCCAGCACACTGAGTACTGAGCACCCAGCACCCCGAGCACTGAGCACCCAGCACCCTGTGTACTGAGCACTGAGCACCCTGAGTACTAAGCACCCAGCACCCTGAGTACTGAGCACCCAGGACCCTGAGCACTGAGCACCGAGCACCCCGAGCACTGAGCACCCAGCACCCTGAGCACTCAGCACCCAGCACCCCAAGCACTGAGCACCCAGCACCCTGAGCACTGAGCACCCAGCACCCTGAGCACGGAGCACCCTGAGTACTGAGCACCGATCACCCTGAGCACTGAGCACCCAGCACCCTGAGTACTGAGCACCCAGCACATTGAGCACTGAGCACCAAGCACCCGGAGCACTGAGCACCCAGCACCCTGAGCACTGAGCACCCAGCACCTTGAGTACTGAGCACTGAGCACCCCGAGTACTGAGCACCCAGCACCCCGAGCACTGAGCTCCCAGCAACCTGAGTACTGAGAACAGATCACCCTGAGTACTGAGCACCCAGCACCCTGAGTACTGAGCCCCCAGCACCCTGAGTACTGAGCACCCAGCACCCCGAGCACTGAGCACCCAGCACCCCGAGAATGAGCACCGAGCACCCTGAGTACTGAGAACCGAGCACCCTGAGTACTGAGCACCCAGCACCCTGAGTACTGAGCCTCCAGCACCCTGAGTACTGAGCACCCAGCACCCCGAGCACTGAGCACCCAGCACCCCGAGAATGAGCACCCAGCACCCTGAGTACTGAGCACCCAGCACCCTGAGTACTGAGCACTAAGCACCCAGAGCACTGAGCACCCAGCACCCCGAGCACGGAGTACCCAGGACCCCGAGCACTGAGTACTGAGCACCCAGCACCCTGAGTACTGAGCACCCAGCACCCTGAGTACTGAGCAACCAGCACCCTGAGCACTTAGCACTGAGCACCCAGCACCCTGAGCACTGAGCACTGAGCACCCAGCACCACAGCCCTGAGCACCCAGCACCCCGAGCACTGAGCACCCAGCACCCTGAGCACTGAGCACCCAGCACCCTGAGTACTGAGCACCCAGCACCCTGAGTACTGAGCACCCAGCACCCTGAGTACTGAGCACCCAGCACCCTGAGCACTGAGCACCCAGCAACCCGAGCACTGAGCACCCAGCACCCTGAGTACTGAGCACCCAGCACCCCGAGTACTGAGCACCCAGCAACCTGAGTACTGAGCACCCAGCACCCCGAGCACTGAGCACCCAGCACCCTGAGTACTGAGCACCCTGGGTACTGAGCACTGAGCACCGAGCACCCTGAGTACTGAGCACCCTGAGGACTGAGCACGAAGCACCCTGAGCACTGAGCACCCAGCACCCTGAGTACTGAGCACTGATCACCCTGAGCACTGAGCACCCAGGACCCCGAGCACTGAGCACCCAGCACCCTGAGTACTGAGCACCCAGCACATTGAGCACTGAGCACCGAGCACCCTGAGTACTGAACACCCAGCACCCTGAGCACTGAGCACTGAGCACCCAGCACCCTGAACACTGAGCACTGAGCACCCAGCACCCCGAGCACTGAGCACCCAGCACCCTGAGCACCCAGCACCCTGAGCACTGAGCACCCTGAGCACTGAGCACCCTGAGCACTGAGCACTGAGCACCCAGCTCCCTGAGTACTGAGCACCCAACACTCTGAGCACTGAGCACCCAGCACGCTGAGTACTGAGCACTGAGCACACAGCACCCCGAGCACTGAGCACCCAGCACCCCGAGCACTGAGCACTGAGCACAGTGAGCACTGAGCACCCAGAACCCCGAGTACTGAGCACTGAGCACCCTGAGTACTGAGCACCCAGCACCCTGAGCACTGAGAACCCTGAGTACTGAGCACCGAGCACCCTGAGTACTGAGCACCCAGCACCCTGAGCACTGAGCACGGAGCACCCCGAGGACTGAGCACCCAGCACCCTGAGCACTGAGCACCCAGCACCTTGAGTACTGAGCACCGAGCACCCCGAGCACTGAGCACCCAGCACCCTGAATACTGAGCACCCAGCACCCTGAGCACTGAGCACCCAGCACCCCGAGCACTGAGCACCCAGCACCCGGAGCACTGAGCACCCAGCACACTGAGTACTGAGCACCCAACACCCAGAGTACTGAGCACCCAGCACCCTGAGTACTGAGCACCCAGCACCCTGAGTACTGAGCACCCAGCACCCTGAGTACTGAGAACCCAGCACCCTGAGCACTGAGCACTGAGCACCCAACACCCTGAGCACTGAGCACTGAGCACCCAGCACCACGAGCACTGAGCACCCAGCACCCTGAGCACTGAGCACCCAGCACCCTGAGCACTGAGCACCCAGCCCCCTGAGTACTGAGCACCCAGCACCATGAGTACTGAGCACCCAGCACCCTGAGTACTGAGCACCGAGCACCGCGAGCACTGAGCACCCAGCACCCTGAGCACTGAGCACCCTGAGGACTGAGCACCCAGCACCCTTAGTACTGAGCACCGATCTCCCTGAGCACTGAGCACCCAGGACCCCGAGCACTGAGCACCCAGCACCCTGAGTACAGAGCACCCTGAGTACTGAGCACCGATCACCCTGAGCACTGAGCACCCAGCACCCTGAGTACTGAGCACCCAGCACCCTGTGCACTGAGCACCCAGCACCCTGAGCACTGAGCTCCCAGCACCCTGAGCACTGAGCACCCAGCACCCTGAGTACTGAGCACCGATCACCCTGAGCACTGAGCACCCAGCACCCTGAGTACAGAGCACCCAGCACCCCGAGTACTGAGCACCCAGCACCCCGAGTACTGAGCACCGAGCACCCCGAGCACTGAGCACCCAGCACCCTGAGTACTGAGCACCCAGCACCCTGAGCACTGAGCACCCAGCAACCTGAGTACTGAGAACAGATCACCCTGAGTACTGAGCACCGAGCACCCTGAGTACTGAGCCCCCAGCACCCTGAGTACTGAGCACCCAGCACCCCGAGCACTGAGCACCCAGCACCCCGAGAATGAGCACCCAGCACCCTGAGTACTGAGAACCGAGCACCCTGAGTACTGAGTACCCAGCACCCTGAGTACTGAGCCTCCAGCACCCTGAGTACTGAGCACCCAGCACCCCGAGCACTGAGCACCCAACACCCCAAGAATGAGCACCCAGCACCCTGAGTACTGAGCACCCAGCACCCTGAGTACTGAGCACTAAGCACCCAGAGCACTGAGCACCCAGCACCCCGATCACGGAGCACCCAGGACCCCGAGCACTGAGTACTGAGCACCCAGCACCCTGAGTACTGAGCACCGAGCTCCCCGAGCATTGAGCACCCTGAGTACTGAGCACCCAGCACCCCGATTACTGAGCACCCAGCACCCTGAGCACTGATCACCCAGCACCCTGAGCACTGAGCACCCAGCACCCTGAGTACTGAGCACACAGCACACTGAGTACTGAGCACCCAGCACCCCGAGCACTGAGCACCCAGCACCCTGTGTACTGAGCACTGAGCACCCTGAGTACTAAGCACCCAGCACCCTGAGTACTGAGCACCCAGGACCCTGAGCACTGAGCACCGAGCACCCCGAGCACTGAGCACCCAGCACCCTGAGCACTCAGCACCCAGCACCCCAAGCACTGAGCACCCAGCACCCTGAGCACTGAGCACCCAGCACCCTGAGCACGGAGCACCCTGAGTACTGAGCACCGATCACCCTGAGCACTGAGCACCCAGCACCCTGAGTACTGAGCACCCAGCACATTGAGCACTGAGCACCAAGCACCCGGAGCACTGAGCACCCAGCACCCTGAGCACTGAGCACCCAGCACCTTGAGTACTGAGCACTGAGCACCCCGAGTACTGAGCACCCAGCACCCCGAGCACTGAGCTCCCAGCAACCTGAGTACTGAGAACAGATCACCCTGAGTACTGAGCACCCAGCACCCTGAGTACTGAGCCCCCAGCACCCTGAGTACTGAGCACCCAGCACCCCGAGCACTGAGCACCCAGTACCCCGAGAATGAGCACCGAGCACCCTGAGTACTGAGAACAGAGCACCCTGAGTACTGAGCACCCAGCACCCTGAGTACTGAGCCTCCAGCACCCTGAGTACTGAGCACCCAGCACCCCGAGCACTGAGCACCCAGCACCCCGAGAATGAGCACCCAGCACCCTGAGTACTGAGCACCCAGCACCCTGAGTACTGAGCACTAAGCACCCAGAGCACTGAGCACCCAGCACCCCGAGCACGGAGTACCCAGGACCCCGAGCACTGAGTACTGAGCACCCAGCACCCTGAGTACTGAGCACCCAGCACCCTGAGTACTGAGCAACCAGCACCCTGAGCACTTAGCACTGAGCACCCAGCACCCTGAGCACTGAGCACTGAGCACCCAGCACCACAGCCCTGAGCACCCAGCACCCCGAGCACTGAGCACCCAGCACCCTGAGCACTGAGCACCCAGCACCCTGAGTACTGAGCACCCAGCACCCTGAGTACTGAGCACCCAGCACCCTGAGTACTGAGCACCCAGCACCCTGAGCACTGAGCACCCAGCAACCCGAGCACTGAGCACCCAGCACCCTGAGTACTGAGCACCCAGCACCCCGAGTACTGAGCACCCAGCAACCTGAGTACTGAGCACCCAGCACCCCGAGCACTGAGCACCCAGCACCCTGAGTACTGAGCACCCTGGGTACTGAGCACTGAGCACCGAGCACCCTGAGTACTGAGCACCCTGAGGACTGAGCACCAAGCACCCTGAGCTCTGAGCACCCAGCACCCTGAGTACTGAGCACTGATCACCCTGAGCACTGAGCACCCAGGACCCCGAGCACTGAGCACCCAGCACCCTGAGTACTGAGCACCCAGCACATTGAGCACTGAGCACCGAGCACCCTGAGTACTGAACACCCAGCACCCTGAGCACTGAGCACTGAGCACCCAGCACCCTGAACACTGAGCACTGAGCACCCAGCACCCCGAGCACTGAGCACCCAGCACCCTGAGCACCCAGCACCCTGAGCACTGAGCACCCTGAGCACTGAGCACCCTGAGCACTGAGCACTGAGCACCCAGCTCCCTGAGTACTGAGCACCCAACACTCTGAGCACTGAGCACCCAGCACGCTGAGTACTGAGCACTGAGCACACAGCACCCCGAGCACTGAGCACCCAGCACCCCGAGCACTGAGCACTGAGCACACTGAGCACTGAGCACCCAGAACCAAGAGTACTGAGCACTGAGCACCCTGAGTACTGAGCACCCAGCACCCTGAGCACTGAGAACCCTGAGTACTGAGCACCGAGCACCCTGAGTACTGAGCACCCAGCACCCTGAGCACTGAGCACGGAGCACCCCGAGGACTGAGCACCCAGCACCCTGAGCACTGAGCACCCAGCAACTTGAGTACTGAGCACCGAGCACCCCGAGCACTGAGCACCCAGCACGCTGAATACTGAGCACCCAGCACCCTGAGCACTGAGCACCCAGCACACCGAGCACTGAGCACCCAGCACCCGGAGCACTGAGCACCCAGCACACTGAGTACTGAGCACCCAACACCCAGAGTACTGAGCACCCAGCACCCTGAGCACTGAGCACCCAGCACCCTGAGTACTGAGCACCCAGCACCCTGAGTACTGAGAACCCAGCACCCTGAGCACTGAGCACTGAGCACCCAACACCCTGAGCACTGAGCACTGAGCACCCAGCACCCCGAGCACTGAGCACCCAGCACCCTGAGCACTGAGCACCCAGCACCCTGAGCACTGAGCACCCAGCCCCCTGAGTACTGAGCACCCAGCACCATGAGTACTGAGCACCCAGCACCCTGAGTACTGAGCACCGAGCACCGCGAGCACTGAGCACCCAGCACCCTGAGCACTGAGCACCCTGAGGACTGAGCACCCAGCACCCTGAGCACTGAGCACCCAGCACCCTGAGTACTGAGCACCGATCTCCCTGAGCACTGAGCACCCAGGACCCCGAGCACTGAGCACACAGCACCCTGAGTACAGAGCACCCTGAGTACTGAGCACCGATCACCCTGAGCACTGAGCACCCAGCACCCTGAGTACTGAGCACCCAGCACCCTGTGCACTGAGCACCCAGCACCCTGAGCACTGAGCTCCCAGCACCCTGATTACCGAGCACCCAGCACCCTGAGTACTGAGTACCCAGCACCCTGAGCACTGAGCACCCAGCACCCTGAGTACTGAGCACCCAGCACCCTGAGTACTGAGCACCCAGCACCACCCTCAGCACTGAGCACCCAGCACCCCGAGCACTGAGCACCCAGCACCCTGAGCACTGAGCACCCAGCACCCCGAGTACTGAGCACCCAGCACCCCGAGTACTGAGCACCGAGCACCCCGAGCACTGAGCACCCAGCACACTGAGTACTGAGCACCCAGCACCCTGAGTACTGAGCACTGAGCACCCCGAGTACTGAGCACCAAGCACCCCGAGCACTGAGCACCCAGCAAACTGAGTACTGAGAACAGATCACCCTGAGTACTGAGCACCCAGCACCCTGAGTACTGAGCACTGAGCACCCCGAGTACTGAGCACCCAGCACCCTGAGCACTGAGCACCCTGAGGACTGAGCACCCAGCACCCTGAGCTCTGAGCACCCAGCACCCTGAGTACTGAGCACCGATCACCCTGAGCACTGAGCACCCAGCACCCTGAGTACAGAGCACCCAGCACCCCGAGTACTGAGCACCCAACACCCTGAGCACTGAGCACTGAGCACCCAGCACCCCGAGCACTGAGCACCCAGCACCCTGAGTACTGAGCACCCAGCACCCCGAGCACTGAGCACCCAGCACCCCGAGAATGAGCACCCAGCACCCTGAGTACTGAGCACCCAGCACCCTGAGTACTGAGCACCCAGCACCCTGAGTACTGAGCAACCAGCACCCTGAGCACTGAGCACTGAGCACCCAGCACCCTGAGCACTGAGCACTGAGCACCCAGCACCACAGCCCTGAGCACCCAGCACCCCGAGCACTGAGCACCCAGCACCCTGAGCACTGAGCACCCAGCACCCTGAGTACTGAGCACCCAGCACCCTGAGTACTGAGCACCCAGCACCCCGAGCACTGAGCACCCAGCACCCGGAGCAATGAGCACCCAGCACACTGAGTACTGAGCACCCAACACCCAGAGTACTGAGCACCCAGCACCCTGAGCACTGAGCACCCAGCACCCTGAGTACTGAGCACCCAGCAACCTGAGTACTGAGAACCCAGCACCCTGAGCACTGAGCACTGAGCACCCAACACCCTGAGCACTGAGCACTGAGCACCCAGCACCCCGAGCACTGAGCACCCAGCAACCTGAGCACTGAGCACCCAGCACCCTGAGCACTGAGCACCCAGCCCCCTGAGTACTGAGCACCGAGCACCATGAGTACTGAGCACCCAGCACCCTGAGTACTGAGCACCGAGCACCGCGAGCACTGAGCACCCAGCACCCTGAGCATTGAGCACCCTGAGGACTGAGCACCCAGCACCCTGAGCACTGAGCACCCAGCACCCTGAGTACTGAGCACCGATCTCCCTGAGCACTGAGCACCCAGGACCCCGAGCACTGAGCACCCAGCACCCTGAGTACAGAGCACCCTGAGTACTGAGCACCGATCACCCTGAGCACTGAGCACCCAGCACCCTGAGTACTGAGCACCCAGCACCCTGTGCACTGAGCACCCAGCACCCTGAGCACTGAGCTCCCAGCACCCTGATTACCGAGCACCCAGCACCCTGAGTACTGAGTACCCAGCACCCTGAGCACTGAGCACCCAGCACCCTGAGTACTGAGCACCCAGCACCCTGAGTACTGAGCACCCAGCACCACCCTCAGCACTGAGCACCCAGCACCCCGAGCACTGAGCACCCAGCACCCTGAGCACTGAGCACCCAGCACCCCGAGTACTGAGCACCCAGCACCCCGAGTACTGAGCACCGAGCACCCCGAGCACTGAGCACCCAGCACCCCGAGCACTGAGCACCCAGCAAACTGAGTACTGAGAAAAGATTACCCTGAGTACTGAGCACCCAGCACCCTGAGTACTGAGCACTTAGCACCCCGAGTACTGAGCACCCAGCAACCTGAGCACTGAGCACCCTGAGGACTGAGCACCCAGCACCCTGAGCACTGAGCACCCAGCACCCTGAGTACTGAGCACCGATCACCCTGAGCACTGAGCACCCAGCACCCTGAGTACAGAGCACCCAGCACCCCGAGTACTGAGCACCCAGCACCCCGAGTACTGAGCACCGAGCACCCCGAGCACTGAGCACCCAGCACCCTGAGTACTGAGCACCCAGCACCCTGAGCACTGAGCACCCAGCAACCTGAGTACTGAGAACAGATCACCCTGAGTACTGAGCACCGAGCACCCTGAGTACTGAGCCCCCAGCACCCTGAGTACTGAGCACCCAGCACCCCGAGCACTGAGCACCCAGCACCCCGAGAATGAGCACCCAGCACCCTGAGTACTGAGAACCGAGCACCCTGAGTACTGAGCACCCAGCACCCTGAGTACTGAGCCTCCAGCACCCTGAGTACTGAGCACCCAGCACCCCGAGCACTGAGCACCCAGCACCCCAAGAATGAGCACCCAGCACCCTGAGTACTGAGCACCCAGCACCCTGAGTACTGAGCACTAAGCACCCAGAGCACTGAGCACCCAGCACCCCGATCACGGAGCACCCAGGACCCCGAGCACTGAGTACTGAGCACCCAGCACCCTGAGTACTGAGCACCGAGCTCCCCGAGCATTGAGCACCCTGAGTACTGAGCACCCAGCACCCCGATCACTGAGCACCCAGCACCCTGAGCACTGATCACCCAGCACCCTGAGCACTGAGCACCCAGCACCCTGAGTACTGAGCACCCAGCACACTGAGTACTGAGCACCCAGCACCCCGAGCACTGAGCACCCAGCACCCTGTGTACTGAGCACTGAGCACCCTGAGTACTAAGCACCCAGCACCCTGAGTACTGAGCACCCAGGACCCTGAGCACTGAGCACCGAGCACCCAGAGCACTGAGCACCCAGCACCCTGAGCACTCAGCACCCAGCACCCCAAGCACTGAGCACCCAGCACCCTGAGCACTGAGCACCCAGCACCCTGAGCACGGAGCACCCTGAGTACTGAGCACCGATCACCCTGAGCACTGAGCACCCAGCACCCTGAGTACTGAGCACCCAGCACATTGAGCACTGAGCACCAAGCACCCGGAGCACTGAGCACCCAGCACCCTGAGCACTGAGCACCCAGCACCTTGAGTACTGAGCACTGAGCACCCCGAGTACTGAGCACCCAGCACCCCGAGCACTGAGCTCCCAGCAACCTGAGTACTGAGAACAGATCACCCTGAGTACTGAGCACCCAGCACCCTGAGTACTGAGCCCCCAGCACCCTGAGTACTGAGCACCCAGCACCCCGAGCACTGAGCACCCAGCACCCCGAGAATGAGCACCGAGCACCCTGAGTACTGAGAACCGAGCACCCTGAGTACTGAGCACCCAGCACCCTGAGTACTGAGCCTCCAGCACCCTGAGTACTGAGCACCCAGCACCCCGAGCACTGAGCACCCAGCACCCCGAGAATGAGCACCCAGCACCCTGAGTACTGAGCACCCAGCACCCTGAGTACTGAGCACTAAGCACTCAGAGCACTGAGCACCCAGCACCCCGAGCACGGAGTACCCAGGACCCCGAGCACTGAGTACTGAGCACCCAGCACCCTGAGTACTGAGCACCCAGCACCCTGAGTACTGAGCAACCAGCACCCTGAGCACTTAGCACTGAGCACCCAGCACCCTGAGCACTGAGCACTGAGCACCCAGCACCACAGCCCTGAGCACCCAGCACCCCGAGCACTGAGCACCCAGCACCCTGAGCACTGAGCACCCAGCACCCTGAGTACTGAGCACCCAGCACCCTGAGTACTGAGCACCCAGCACCCTGAGTACTGAGCACCCAGCACCCTGAGCACTGAGCACCCAGCAACCCGAGCACTGAGCACCCAGCACCCTGAGTACTGAGCACCCAGCACCCCGAGTACTGAGCACCCAGCAACCTGAGTACTGAGCACCCAGCACCCCGAGCACTGAGCACCCAGCACCCTGAGTACTGAGCACCCTGGGTACTGAGCACTGAGCACCGAGCACCCTGAGTACTGAGCACCCTGAGGACTGAGCACGAAGCACCCTGAGCACTGAGCACCCAGCACCCTGAGTACTGAGCACTGATCACCCTGAGCACTGAGCACCCAGGACCCCGAGCACTGAGCACCCAGCACCCTGAGTACTGAGCACCCAGCACATTGAGCACTGAGCACCGAGCACCCTGAGTACTGAACACCCAGCACCCTGAGCACTGAGCACTGAGCACCCAGCACCCTGAACACTGAGCACTGAGCACCCAGCACCCCGAGCACTGAGCACCCAGCACCCTGAGCACCCAGCACCCTGAGCACTGAGCACCCTGAGCACTGAGCACCCTGAGCACTGAGCACTGAGCACCCAGCTCCCTGAGTACTGAGCACCCAACACTCTGAGCACTGAGCACCCAGCACGCTGAGTACTGAGCACTGAGCACACAGCACCCCGAGCACTGAGCACCCAGCACCCCGAGCACTGAGCACTGAGCACAGTGAGCACTGAGCACCCAGAACCCCGAGTACTGAGCACTGAGCACCCTGAGTACTGAGCACCCAGCACCCTGAGCACTGAGAACCCTGAGTACTGAGCACCGAGCACCCTGAGTACTGAGCACCCAGCACCCTGAGCACTGAGCACGGAGCACCCCGAGGACTGAGCACCCAGCACCCTGAGCACTGAGCACCCAGCACCTTGAGTACTGAGCACCGAGCACCCCGAGCACTGAGCACCCAGCACCCTGAATACTGAGCACCCAGCACCCTGAGCACTGAGCACCCAGCACCCCGAGCACTGAGCACCCAGCACCCGGAGCACTGAGCACCCAGCACACTGAGTACTGAGCACCCAACACCCAGAGTACTGAGCACCCAGCACCCTGAGTACTGAGCACCCAGCACCCTGAGTACTGAGCACCCAGCACCCTGAGTACTGAGAACCCAGCACCCTGAGCACTGAGCACTGAGCACCCAACACCCTGAGCACTGAGCACTGAGCACCCAGCACCCCGAGCACTGAGCACCCAGCACCCTGAGCACTGAGCACCCAGCACCCTGAGCACTGAGCACCCAGCCCCCTGAGTACTGAGCACCCAGCACCATGAGTACTGAGCACCCAGCACCCTGAGTACTGAGCACCGAGCACCGCGAGCACTGAGCACCCAGCACCCTGAGCACTGAGCACCCTGAGGACTGAGCACCCAGCACCCTTAGTACTGAGCACCGATCTCCCTGAGCACTGAGCACCCAGGACCCCGAGCACTGAGCACCCAGCACCCTGAGTACAGAGCACCCTGAGTACTGAGCACCGATCACCCTGAGCACTGAGCACCCAGCACCCTGAGTACTGAGCACCCAGCACCCTGTGCACTGAGCACCCAGCACCCTGAGCACTGAGCTCCCAGCACCCTGATTACCGAGCACCCAGCACCCTGAGTACTGAGTACCCAGCACCCTGAGCACTGAGCACCCAGCACCCTGAGTACTGAGCACCCAGCACCCTGAGTACTGAGCACCCAGCACCACCCTCAGCACTGAGCACCCAGCAACCCGAGCACTGAGCACCCAGCACCCTGAGCACTGAGCACCCAGCACCCCGAGTACTGAGCACCCAGCACCCTGAGTACTGAGCACTGAGCACCCCGAGTACTGAGCACCCAGCACCCTGAGCACTGAGCACCCTGAGGACTGAGCACCCAGCACCCTGAGCACTGAGCACCCAGCACCCTGAGTACTGAGCACCGATCACCCTGAGCACTGAGCACCCAGCACCCTGAGTACAGAGCACCCAGCACCCCGAGTACTGAGCACCCAGCACCCCGAGTACTGAGCACCGAGCACCCCGAGCACTGAGCACCCAGCACCCTGAGTACTGAGCACCCAGCACCCTGAGCACTGAGCACCCAGCAACCTGAGTACTGAGAACAGATCACCCTGAGTACTGAGCACCGAGCACCCTGAGTACTGAGCCCCCAGCACCCTGAGTACTGAGCACCCAGCACCCCGAGCACTGAGCACCCAGCACCCCGAGAATGAGCACCCAGCACCCTGAGTACTGAGAACCGAGCACCCTGAGTACTGAGTACCCAGCACCCTGAGTACTGAGCCTCCAGCACCCTGAGTACTGAGCACCCAGCACCCCGAGCACTGAGCACCCAGCACCCCAAGAATGAGCACCCAGCACCCTGAGTACTGAGCACCCAGCACCCTGAGTACTGAGCACTAAGCACCCAGAGCACTGAGCACCCAGCACCCCGATCACGGAGCACCCAGGACCCCGAGCACTGAGTACTGAGCACCCAGCACCCTGAGTACTGAGCACCGAGCTCCCCGAGCATTGAGCACCCTGAGTACTGAGCACCCAGCACCCCGATTACTGAGCACCCAGCACCCTGAGCACTGATCACCCAGCACCCTGAGCACTGAGCACCCAGCACCCTGAGTACTGAGCACCCAGCACACTGAGTACTGAGCACCCAGCACCCCGAGCACTGAGCACCCAGCACCCTGTGTACTGAGCACTGAGCACCCTGAGTACTAAGCACCCAGCACCCTGAGTACTGAGCACCCAGGACCCTGAGCACTGAGCACCGAGCACCCCGAGCACTGAGCACCCAGCACCCTGAGCACTCAGCACCCAGCACCCCAAGCACTGAGCACCCAGCACCCTGAGCACTGAGCACCCAGCACCCTGAGCACGGAGCACCCTGAGTACTGAGCACCGATCACCCTGAGCACTGAGCACCCAGCACCCTGAGTACTGAGCACCCAGCACATTGAGCACTGAGCACCAAGCACCCGGAGCACTGAGCACCCAGCACCCTGAGCACTGAGCACCCAGCACCTTGAGTACTGAGCACTGAGCACCCCGAGTACTGAGCACCCAGCACCCCGAGCACTGAGCTCCCAGCAACCTGAGTACTGAGAACAGATCACCCTGAGTACTGAGCACCCAGCACCCTGAGTACTGAGCCCCCAGCACCCTGAGTACTGAGCACCCAGCACCCCGAGCACTGAGCACCCAGCACCCCGAGAATGAGCACCGAGCACCCTGAGTACTGAGAACAGAGCACCCTGAGTACTGAGCACCCAGCACCCTGAGTACTGAGCCTCCAGCACCCTGAGTACTGAGCACCCAGCACCCCGAGCACTGAGCACCCAGCACCCCGAGAATGAGCACCCAGCACCCTGAGTACTGCGCACCCAGCACCCTGAGTACTGAGCACTAAGCACCCAGAGCACTGAGCACCCAGCACCCCGAGCACGGAGTACCCAGGACCCCGAGCACTGAGTACTGAGCACCCAGCACCCTGAGTACTGAGCACCCAGCACCCTGAGTACTGAGCAACCAGCACCCTGAGCACTTAGCACTGAGCACCCAGCACCCTGAGCACTGAGCACTGAGCACCCAGCACCACAGCCCTGAGCACCCAGCACCCCGAGCACTGAGCACCCAGCACCCTGAGCACTGAGCACCCAGCACCCTGAGTACTGAGCACCCAGCACCCTGAGTACTGAGCACCCAGCACCCTGAGTACTGAGCACCCAGCACCCTGAGCACTGAGCACCCAGCAACCCGAGCACTGAGCACCCAGCACCCTGAGTACTGAGCACCCAGCACCCCGAGTACTGAGCACCCAGCAACCTGAGTACTGAGCACCCAGCACCCCGAGCACTGAGCACCCAGCACCCTGAGTACTGAGCACCCTGGGTACTGAGCACTGAGCACCGAGCACCCTGAGTACTGAGCACCCTGAGGACTGAGCACCAAGCACCCTGAGCTCTGAGCACCCAGCACCCTGAGTACTGAGCACTGATCACCCTGAGCACTGAGCACCCAGGACCCCGAGCACTGAGCACCCAGCACCCTGAGTACTGAGCACCCAGCACATTGAGCACTGAGCACCGAGCACCCTGAGTACTGAACACCCAGCACCCTGAGCACTGAGCACTGAGCACCCAGCACCCTGAACACTGAGCACTGAGCACCCAGCACCCCGAGCACTGAGCACCCAGCACCCTGAGCACCCAGCACCCTGAGCACTGAGCACCCTGAGCACTGAGCACCCTGAGCACTGAGCACTGAGCACCCAGCTCCCTGAGTACTGAGCACCCAACACTCTGAGCACTGAGCACCCAGCACGCTGAGTACTGAGCACTGAGCACACAGCACCCCGAGCACTGAGCACCCAGCACCCCGAGCACTGAGCACTGAGCACACTGAGCACTGAGCACCCAGAACCCCGAGTACTGAGCACTGAGCACCCTGAGTACTGAGCACCCAGCACCCTGAGCACTGAGAACCCTGAGTACTGAGCACCGAGCACCCTGAGTACTGAGCACCCAGCACCCTGAGCACTGAGCACGGAGCACCCTGAGGACTGAGCACCCAGCACCCTGAGCACTGAGCACCCAGCAACTTGAGTACTGAGCACCGAGCACCCCGAGCACTGAGCACCCAGCACGCTGAATACTGAGCACCCAGCACCCTGAGCACTGAGCACCCAGCACCCCGAGCACTGAGCACCCAGCACCCGGAGCACTGAGCACCCAGCACACTGAGTACTGAGCACCCAACACCCAGAGTACTGAGCACCCAGCACCCTGAGCACTGAGCACCCAGCACCCTGAGTACTGAGCACCCAGCACCCTGAGTACTGAGAACCCAGCACCCTGAGCACTGAGCACTGAGCACCCAACACCCTGAGCACTGAGCACTGAGCACCCAGCACCCCGAGCACTGAGCACCCAGCACCCTGAGCACTGAGCACCCAGCACCCTGAGCACTGAGCACCCAGCCCCCTGAGTACTGAGCACCCAGCACCATGAGTACTGAGCACCCAGCACCCTGAGTACTGAGCACCGAGCACCGCGAGCACTGAGCACCCAGCACCCTGAGCACTGAGCACCCTGAGGACTGAGCACCCAGCACCCTGAGCACTGAGCACCCAGCACCCTGAGTACTGAGCACCGATCTCCCTGAGCACTGAGCACCCAGGACCCCGAGCACTGAGCACACAGCACCCTGAGTACAGAGCACCCTGAGTACTGAGCACCGATCACCCTGAGCACTGAGCACCCAGCACCCTGAGTACTGAGCACCCAGCACCCTGTGCACTGAGCACCCAGCACCCTGAGCACTGAGCTCCCAGCACCCTGATTACCGAGCACCCAGCACCCTGAGTACTGAGTACCCAGCACCCTGAGCACTGAGCACCCAGCACCCTGAGTACTGAGCACCCAGCACCCTGAGTACTGAGCACCCAGCACCACCCTCAGCACTGAGCACCCAGCACCCCGAGCACTGAGCACCCAGCACCCTGAGCACTGAGCACCCAGCACCCCGAGTACTGAGCACCCAGCACCCCGAGTACTGAGCACCGAGCACCCCGAGCACTGAGCACCCAGCACACTGAGTACTGAGCACCCAGCACCCTGAGTACTGAGCACTGAGCAAATCGAGTACTGAGCACCCAGCACCCCGAGCACTGAGCACCCAGCAAACTGAGTACTGAGAACAGATCACCCTGAGTACTGAGCACCCAGCACCCTGAGTACTGAGCACTGAGCACCCCGAGTACTGAGCACCCAGCACCCTGAGCACTGAGCACCCTGAGGACTGAGCACCCAGCACCCTGAGCACTGAGCACCCAGCACCCTGAGTACTGAGCACCGATCACCCTGAGCACTGAGCACCCAGCACCCTGAGTACAGAGCACCCAGCACCCCGAGTACTGAGCACCCAACACCCTGAGCACTGAGCACTGAGCACCCAGCACCCCGAGCACTGAGCACCCAGCACCCTGAGTACTGAGCACCCAGCACCCCGAGCACTGAGCACCCAGCACCCCGAGAATGAGCACCCAGCACCCTGAGTACTGAGCACCCAGCACCCTGAGTACTGAGCACCCAGCACCCTGAGTACTGAGCAACCAGCACCCTGAGCACTGAGCACTGAGCACCCAGCACCCTGAGCACTGAGCACTGAGCACCCAGCACCACAGCCCTGAGCACCCAGCACCCCGAGCACTGAGCACCCAGCACCCTGAGCACTGAGCACCCAGCACCCTGAGTACTGAGCACCCAGCACCCTGAGTACTGAGCACCCAGCACCCTGAGCACTGAGCAACCAGCAACCCGAGCACTGAGCACCCAGCACCCTGAGTACTGAGCACCCAGCACCCCGAGTACTGAGCACCCAGCACCCTGAGTACTGAGCACCCAGCACCCCGAGCACTGAGCACCCAGCACCCTGAGTACTGAGCACCCTGAGTACTGAGCACTGAGCACCGAGCACCCTGAGTACTGAGCACCCTGAGGACTGAGCACCCAGCACCCTGAGCACTGAGCACCCAGCACCCTGAGTACTGAGCACTGATCACCCTGAGCACTGAGCACCCAGGACCCCGAGCACTGAGCACCCAGCACCCTGAGTACTGAGCACCCAGCACATTGAGCACTGAGCACCGAGCACCCTGAGTACTGAACACCCAGCACCCTGAGCACTGAGCACTGAGCACCCAGCACCCTGAACACTGAGCACTGAGCACCCAGCACCCCGAGCACTGAGCACCCAGCACCCTGAGCACCCAGCACCCTGAGCACTGAGCACCCTGAGCACTGAGCACCCTGAGCACTGAGCACTGAGCACCCAGCTCCCTGAGTACTGAGCACCCAACACTCTGAGCACTGAGCACCCAGCACGCTGAGTACTGAGCACTGAGCACACAGCACCCCGAGCACTGAGCACCCAGCACCCCGAGCACTGAGCACTGAGCACACTGAGCACTGAGCACCCAGAACCCCGAGTACTGAGCACTGAGCACCCTGAGTACTGAGCACCCAGCACCCTGAGCACTGAGAACCCTGAGTACTGAGCACCGAGCACCCTGAGTACTGAGCACCCAGCACCCTGAGCACTGAGCACGGAGCACCCCGAGGACTGAGCACACAGCACCCTGAGCACTGAGCACCCAGCACCTTGAGTACTGAGCACCGAGCACCCCGAGCACTGAGCACCCAGCACGCTGAATACTGAGCACCCAGCACCCTGAGCACTGAGCACCCAGCACCCCGAGCACTGAGCACCCAGCACCCGGAGCACTGAGCACCCAGCACACTGAGTACTGAGCACCCAACACCCAGAGTACTGAGCACCCAGCACCCTGAGCACTGAGCACCCAGCACCCTGAGTACTGAGCACCCAGCACCCTGAGTACTGAGAACCCAGCACCCTGAGCACTGAGCACTGAGCACCCAACACCCTGAGCACTGAGCACTGAGCACCCAGCACCCCGAGCACTGAGCACCCAGCACCCTGAGCACTGAGCACCCAGCACCCTGAGCACTGAGCACCCAGCCCCCTGAGTACTGAGCACCCAGCACCATGAGTACTGAGCACCCAGCACCCTGAGTACTGAGCACCGAGCACCGCGAGCACTGAGCACCCAGCACCCTGAGCAATGAGCACCCTGAGGACTGAGCACCCGGCACCCTGAGCACTGAGCACCCAGCACCCTGAGTACTGAGCACCGATCTCCCTGAGCACTGAGCACCCAGGACCCCGAGCACTGAGCACCCAGCACCCTGAGTACAGAGCACCCTGAGTACTGAGCACCGATCACCCTGAGCACTGAGCACCCAGCACCCTGAGTACTGAGCACCCAGCACCCTGAGCACTGAGCACCCAGCACCCTGAGCACTGAGCTCCCAGCACCCTGATTACCGAGCACCCAGCACCCTGAGTACTGAGTACCCAGCACCCTGAGCACTGAGCACCCAGCACCCTGTGTACTGAGCACCCAGCACCCTGAGTACTGAGCACCCAGCACCACCCTCAGCACTGAGCACCCAGCACCCCGAGCACTGAGCACCCAGCACCCTGAGCACTGAGCACCCAGCACCCCGAGTACTGAGCACCCAGCACCCCGAGTACTGAGCACCGAGCACCCCGAGCACTGAGCACCCAGCACACTGAGTACTGAGCACCCAGCACACTGAGTACTGAGCACTGAGCACCCCGAGTACTGAGCACCCAGCACCCCGAGCACTGAGCACCCAGCAAACTGAGTACTGAGAACAGATCACCCTGAGTACTGAGCACCCAGCACCCTGAGTACTGAGCACTGAGCACCCCGAGTACTGAGCACCCAGCACCCCGAGCACTGAGCACTCAGCACCCTGAGTACTGAGCACCGAGCACCCTGAGCACTGAGCACCCAGCACCCTGATCACTGAGCACCCTGAGGACTGAGCACCCAGCACCCTGAGCACTGAGCACCCAGCACCCTGAGTACTGAGCACCGATCACCCTGAGCACTGAGCACCCAGCACCCTGAGTACAGAGCACCCAGCACCCCGAGTACTGAGCACCCAACACCCTGAGCACTGAGCACTGAGCACCCAGCACCCCGAGCACTGAGCACCCAGCACCCTGAGTACTGAGCACCCAGCACCCCGAGCACTGAGCACCCAGCACCCCGAGAATGAGCACCCAGCACCCTGAGTACTGAGCACCCAGCACATTGAGCACTGAGCACCAAGCACCCGGAGCACTGAGCACCCAGCACCCTGAGCACTGAGCACCCTGAGGACTGAGCACCCAGCACACTGAGTACTGAGCACCCAGCACATTGAGCACTGAGCACCGAGCACCCTGAGTACTGAACACCCAGCACCCTGAGCACTGAGCACTGAGCACCCAGCACCCTGAACACTGAGCACTGAGCACCCAGCACCCCGAGCACTGAGCACCCAGCACCCTGAGCACCCAGCACCCTGAGCACTGAGCACCCTGAGCACTGAGCACCCTGAGCACTGAGCACTGAGCACCCAGCTCCCTGAGTACTGAGCACCCAACACTCTGAGCACTGAGCACCCAGCACGCTGAGTACTGAGCACTGAGCACACAGCACCCCGAGCACTGAGCACCCAGCACCCCGAGCACTGAGCACTGAGCACACTGAGCACTGAGCACCCAGAACCCCGAGTACTGAGCACTGAGCACCCTGAGTACTGAGCACCCAGCACCCTGAGCACTGAGAACCCTGAGTACTGAGCACCGAGCACCCTGAGTACTGAGCACCCAGCACCCTGAGCACTGAGCACGGAGCACCCTGAGGACTGAGCACCCAGCACCCTGAGCACTGAGCACCCAGCAACTTGAGTACTGAGCACCGAGCACCCCGAGCACTGAGCACCCAGCACGCTGAATACTGAGCACCCAGCACCCTGAGCACTGAGCACCCAGCACCCCGAGCACTGAGCACCCAGCACCCGGAGCACTGAGCACCCAGCACACTGAGTACTGAGCACCCAACACCCAGAGTACTGAGCACCCAGCACCCTGAGCACTGAGCACCCAGCACCCTGAGTACTGAGCACCCAGCACCCTGAGTACTGAGAACCCAGCACCCTGAGCACTGAGCACTGAGCACCCAACACCCTGAGCACTGAGCACTGAGCACCCAGCACCCCGAGCACTGAGCACCCAGCACCCTGAGCACTGAGCACCCAGCACCCTGAGCACTGAGCACCCAGCCCCCTGAGTACTGAGCACCCAGCACCATGAGTACTGAGCACCCAGCACCCTGAGTACTGAGCACCGAGCACCGCGAGCACTGAGCACCCAGCACCCTGAGCACTGAGCACCCTGAGGACTGAGCACCCAGCACCCTGAGCACTGAGCACCCAGCACCCTGAGTACTGAGCACCGATCTCCCTGAGCACTGAGCACCCAGGACCCCGAGCACTGAGCACACAGCACCCTGAGTACAGAGCACCCTGAGTACTGAGCACCGATCACCCTGAGCACTGAGCACCCAGCACCCTGAGTACTGAGCACCCAGCACCCTGTGCACTGAGCACCCAGCACCCTGAGCACTGAGCTCCCAGCACCCTGATTACCGAGCACCCAGCACCCTGAGTACTGAGTACCCAGCACCCTGAGCACTGAGCACCCAGCACCCTGAGTACTGAGCACCCAGCACCCTGAGTACTGAGCACCCAGCACCACCCTCAGCACTGAGCACCCAGCACCCCGAGCACTGAGCACCCAGCACCCTGAGCACTGAGCACCCAGCACCCCGAGTACTGAGCACCCAGCACCCCGAGTACTGAGCACCGAGCACCCCGAGCACTGAGCACCCAGCACACTGAGTACTGAGCACCCAGCACCCTGAGTACTGAGCACTGAGCAAATCGAGTACTGAGCACCCAGCACCCCGAGCACTGAGCACCCAGCAAACTGAGTACTGAGAACAGATCACCCTGAGTACTGAGCACCCAGCACCCTGAGTACTGAGCACTGAGCACCCCGAGTACTGAGCACCCAGCACCCTGAGCACTGAGCACCCTGAGGACTGAGCACCCAGCACCCTGAGCACTGAGCACCCAGCACCCTGAGTACAGAGCACCCAGCACCCCGAGTACTGAGCACCCAACACCCTGAGCACTGAGCACTGAGCACCCAGCACCCCGAGCACTGAGCACCCAGCACCCTGAGTACTGAGCACCCAGCACCCCGAGCACTGAGCACCCAGCACCCCGAGAATGAGCACCCAGCACCCTGAGTACTGAGCACCCAGCACCCTGAGTACTGAGCACCCAGCACCCTGAGTACTGAGCAACCAGCACCCTGAGCACTGAGCACTGAGCACCCAGCACCCTGAGCACTGAGCACTGAGCACCCAGCACCACAGCCCTGAGCACCCAGCACCCCGAGCACTGAGCACCCAGCACCCTGAGCACTGAGCACCCAGCACCCTGAGTACTGAGCACCCAGCACCCTGAGTACTGAGCACCCAGCACCCTGAGCACTGAGCAACCAGCAACCCGAGCACTGAGCACCCAGCACCCTGAGTACTGAGCACCCAGCACCCCGAGTACTGAGCACCCAGCACCCTGAGTACTGAGCACCCAGCACCCCGAGCACTGAGCACCCAGCACCCTGAGTACTGAGCACCCTGAGTACTGAGCACTGAGCACCGAGCACCCTGAGTACTGAGCACCCTGAGGACTGAGCACCCAGCACCCTGAGCACTGAGCACCCAGCACCCTGAGTACTGAGCACTGATCACCCTGAGCACTGAGCACCCAGGACCCCGAGCACTGAGCACCCAGCACCCTGAGTACTGAGCACCCAGCACATTGAGCACTGAGCACCGAGCACCCTGAGTACTGAACACCCAGCACCCTGAGCACTGAGCACTGAGCACCCAGCACCCTGAACACTGAGCACTGAGCACCCAGCACCCCGAGCACTGAGCACCCAGCACCCTGAGCACCCAGCACCCTGAGCACTGAGCACCCTGAGCACTGAGCACCCTGAGCACTGAGCACTGAGCACCCAGCTCCCTGAGTACTGAGCACCCAACACTCTGAGCACTGAGCACCCAGCACGCTGAGTACTGAGCACTGAGCACACAGCACCCCGAGCACTGAGCACCCAGCACCCCGAGCACTGAGCACTGAGCACACTGAGCACTGAGCACCCAGAACCCCGAGTACTGAGCACTGAGCACCCTGAGTACTGAGCACCCAGCACCCTGAGCACTGAGAACCCTGAGTACTGAGCACCGAGCACCCTGAGTACTGAGCACCCAGCACCCTGAGCACTGAGCACGGAGCACCCCGAGGACTGAGCACACAGCACCCTGAGCACTGAGCACCCAGCACCTTGAGTACTGAGCACCGAGCACCCCGAGCACTGAGCACCCAGCACGCTGAATACTGAGCACCCAGCACCCTGAGCACTGAGCACCCAGCACCCCGAGCACTGAGCACCCAGCACCCGGAGCACTGAGCACCCAGCACACTGAGTACTGAGCACCCAACACCCAGAGTACTGAGCACCCAGCACCCTGAGCACTGAGCACCCAGCACCCTGAGTACTGAGCACCCAGCACCCTGAGTACTGAGAACCCAGCACCCTGAGCACTGAGCACTGAGCACCCAACACCCTGAGCACTGAGCACTGAGCACCCAGCACCCCGAGCACTGAGCACCCAGCACCCTGAGCACTGAGCACCCAGCACCCTGAGCACTGAGCACCCAGCCCCCTGAGTACTGAGCACCCAGCACCATGAGTACTGAGCACCCAGCACCCTGAGTACTGAGCACCGAGCACCGCGAGCACTGAGCACCCAGCACCCTGAGCAATGAGCACCCTGAGGACTGAGCACCCGGCACCCTGAGCACTGAGCACCCAGCACCCTGAGTACTGAGCACCGATCTCCCTGAGCACTGAGCACCCAGGACCCCGAGCACTGAGCACCCAGCACCCTGAGTACAGAGCACCCTGAGTACTGAGCACCGATCACCCTGAGCACTGAGCACCCAGCACCCTGAGTACTGAGCACCCAGCACCCTGAGCACTGAGCACCCAGCACCCTGAGCACTGAGCTCCCAGCACCCTGATTACCGAGCACCCAGCACCCTGAGTACTGAGTACCCAGCACCCTGAGCACTGAGCACCCAGCACCCTGTGTACTGAGCACCCAGCACCCTGAGTACTGAGCACCCAGCACCACCCTCAGCACTGAGCACCCAGCACCCCGAGCACTGAGCACCCAGCACCCTGAGCACTGAGCACCCAGCACCCCGAGTACTGAGCACCCAGCACCCCGAGTACTGAGCACCGAGCACCCCGAGCACTGAGCACCCAGCACACTGAGTACTGAGCACCCAGCACACTGAGTACTGAGCACTGAGCACCCCGAGTACTGAGCACCCAGCACCCCGAGCACTGAGCACCCAGCAAACTGAGTACTGAGAACAGATCACCCTGAGTACTGAGCACCCAGCACCCTGAGTACTGAGCACTGAGCACCCCGAGTACTGAGCACCCAGCACCCCGAGCACTGAGCACTCAGCACCCTGAGTACTGAGCACCGAGCACCCTGAGCACTGAGCACCCAGCACCCTGATCACTGAGCACCCTGAGGACTGAGCACCCAGCACCCTGAGCACTGAGCACCCAGCACCCTGAGTACTGAGCACCGATCACCCTGAGCACTGAGCACCCAGCACCCTGAGTACAGAGCACCCAGCACCCCGAGTACTGAGCACCCAACACCCTGAGCACTGAGCACTGAGCACCCAGCACCCCGAGCACTGAGCACCCAGCACCCTGAGTACTGAGCACCCAGCACCCCGAGCACTGAGCACCCAGCACCCCGAGAATGAGCACCCAGCACCCTGAGTACTGAGCACCCAGCACATTGAGCACTGAGCACCAAGCACCCGGAGCACTGAGCACCCAGCACCCTGAGCACTGAGCACCCAGCACCTTGAGTACTGAGCACTGAGCACCCCGAGTACTGAGCACCCAGCACCCCGAGCACTGAGCTCCCAGCAACCTGAGTACTGAGAACAGATCACCCTGAGTACTGAGCACCCAGCACCCTGAGTACTGAGCCCCCAGCACCCTGAGTACTGAGCACCCAGCACCCCGAGCACTGAGCACCCAGCACCCCGAGAATGAGCACCGAGCACCCTGAGTACTGAGAACCGAGCACCCTGAGTACTGAGCACCCAGCACCCTGAGTACTGAGCCTCCAGCACCCTGAGTACTGAGCACCCAGCACCCCGAGCACTGAGCACCCAGCACCCCGAGAATGAGCACCCAGCACCCTGAGTACTGAGCACCCAGCACCCTGAGTACTGAGCACTAAGCACCCAGAGCACTGAGCACCCAGCACCCCGAGCACGGAGTACCCAGGACCCCGAGCACTGAGTACTGAGCACCCAGCACCCTGAGTACTGAGCACCCAGCACCCTGAGTACTGAGCAACCAGCACCCTGAGCACTTAGCACTGAGCACCCAGCACCCTGAGCACTGAGCAATGAGCACCCAGCACCACAGCCCTGAGCACCCAGCACCCCGAGCACTGAGCACCCAGCACCCTGAGCACTGAGCACCCAGCACCCTGAGTACTGAGCACCCAGCACCCTGAGTACTGAGCACCCAGCACCCTGAGTACTGAGCACCCAGCACCCTGAGCACTGAGCACCCAGCAACCCGAGCACTGAGCACCCAGCACCCTGAGTACTGAGCACCCAGCACCCCGAGTACTGAGCACCCAGCAACCTGAGTACTGAGCACCCAGCACCCCGAGCACTGAGCACCCAGCACCCTGAGTACTGAGCACCCTGGGTACTGAGCACTGAGCACCGAGCACCCTGAGTACTGAGCACCCTGAGGACTGAGCACCAAGCACCCTGAGCACTGAGCACCCAGCACCCTGAGTACTGAGCACTGATCACCCTGAGCACTGAGCACCCAGGACCCCGAGCACTGAGCACCCAGCACCCTGAGTACTGAGCACCCAGCACATTGAGCACTGAGCACCGAGCACCCTGAGTACTGAACACCCAGCACCCTGAGCACTGAGCACTGAGCACCCAGCACCCTGAACACTGAGCACTGAGCACCCAGCACCCCGAGCACTGAGCACCCAGCACCC
This sequence comes from Microtus oregoni, assembly GCF_018167655.1. Classification (NCBI taxonomy): domain Eukaryota; kingdom Metazoa; phylum Chordata; class Mammalia; order Rodentia; family Cricetidae; genus Microtus; species Microtus oregoni. The sequence goes on along the minus strand of NW_024543811.1, from coordinate 7,252,043 downwards.
TGAGCACCCAGCACCCTGAGCACTGAGCACCCTGAGCACTGAGCACCCTGAGCACTGAGCACTGAGCACCCAGCTCCCTGAGTACTGAGCACCCAACACTCTGAGCACTGAGCACCCAGCACGCTGAGTACTGAGCACTGAGCACACAGCACCCCGAGCACTGAGCACCCAGCACCCCGAGCACTGAGCACTGAGCACACTGAGCACTGAGCACCCAGAACCCCGAGTACTGAGCACTGAGCACCCTGAGTACTGAGCACCCGGCACCCTGAGCACTGAGAACCCTGAGTACTGAGCACCGAGCACCCTGAGTACTGAGCAACCAGCACCCTGAGCACTGAGCACGGAGCACCCCGAGGACTGAGCACCCAGCACCCTGAGCACTGAGCACCCAGCACCTTGAGTACTGAGCACCGAGCACCCCGAGCACTGAGCACCCAGCACGCTGAATACTGAGCACCCAGTACCCTGAGCACTGAGCACCCAGCACCCCGAGCACTGAGCACCCAGCACCCGGAGCACTGAGCACCCAGCACACTGAGTACTGAGCACCCAACACCCAGAGTACTGAGCACCCAGCACCCTGAGCACTGAGCACCCAGCACCCTGAGTACTGAGCACCCAGCACCCTGAGTACTGAGAACCCAGCACCCTGAGCACTGAGCACTGAGCACCCAACACCCTGAGCACTGAGCACTGAGCACCCAGCACCCCGAGCACTGAGCACCCAGCACCCTGAGCACTGAGCACCCAGCACCCTGAGCACTGAGCACCCAGCCCCCTGAGTACTGAGCACCCAGCACCATGAGTACTGAGCACCCAGCACCCTGAGTACTGAGCACCGAGCACCGCGAGCACTGAGCACCCAGCAACCTGAGCACTGAGCACCCTGAGGACTGAGCACCCAGCACCCTGAGCACTGAGCACCCAGCACCCTGAGTACTGAGCACCGATCTCCCTGAACACTGAGCACCCAGGACCCCGAGCACTGAGCACCCAGCACCCTGAGTACAGAGCACCCTGAGTACTGAGCACCGATCACCCTGAGCACTGAGCACCCAGCACCCTGAGTACTGAGCACCCAGCACCCTGTGCACTGAGCACCCAGCACCCTGAGCACTGAGCTCCCAGCACCCTGATTACCGAGCACCCAGCACCCTGAGTACTGAGTACCCAGCACCCTGAGCACTGAGCACCCAGCACCCTGAGTACTGAGCACCCAGCACCCTGAGTACTGAGCACCCAGCACCACCCTCAGCACTGAGCACCCAGCACCCCGAGCACTGAGCACCCAGCACCCTGAGCACTGAGCACCCAGCACCCCGAGTACTGAGCACCCAGCACCCCGAGTACTGAGCACCGAGCACCCCGAGCACTGAGCACCCAGCACACTGAGTACTGAGCACCCAGCACCCTGAGTACTGAGCACTGAGCACCCCGAGTACTGAGCACCCAGGACCCCGAGCACTGAGCACCCAGCAAACTGAGTACTGAGAACAGATCACCCTGAGTACTGAGCACCCAGCACCCTGAGTACTGAGCACTGAGCACCCCGAGTACTGAGCACCCAGCACCCTGAGCACTGAGCACCCTGAGGACTGAGCACCCAGCACCCTGAGCACTGAGCACCCAGCACCCTGAGTACTGAGCACCGATCACCCTGAGCACTGAGCACCCAGCACCCTGAGTACAGAGCACCCAGCACCCCGAGTACTGAGCACCCAACACCCTGAGCACTGAGCACTGAGCACCCAGCACCCCGAGCACTGAGCACCCAGCACCCTGAGTACTGAGCACCCAGCACCCCGAGAATGAGCACCCAGCACCCTGAGTACTGAGCACCCAGCACCCTGAGTACTGAGCAACCAGCACCCTGAGCACTGAGCACTGAGCACCCAGCACCCTGAGCACTGAGCACTGAGCACCCAGCACCACAGCCCTGAGCACCCAGCACCCCGAGCACTGAGCACCCAGCACCCTGAGCACTGAGCACCCAGCACCCTGAGTACTGAGCACCCAGCACCCTGAGTACTGAGCACCCAGCACCCTGAGCACTGAGCACCCAGCAACCCGAGCACTGAGCACCCAGCACCCTGAGTACTGAGCACCCAGCACCCCGAGTACTGAGCACCCAGCACCCTGAGTACTGAGCACCCAGCACCCCGAGCACTGAGCACCCAGCACCCTGAGTACTGAGCACCCTGAGTACTGAGCACTGAGCACCGAGCACCCTGAGTACTGAGCACCCTGAGGACTGAGCACCCAGCACCCTGAGCACTGAGCACCCAGCACCCTGAGTACTGAGCACTGATCACCCTGAGCACTGAGCACCCAGGACCCCGAGCACTGAGCACCCAGCACCCTGAGTACTGAGCACCCAGCACATTGAGCACTGAGCACCGAGCACCCTGAGTACTGAACACCCAGCACCCTGAGCACTGAGCACTGAGCACCCAGCACCCTGAACACTGAGCACTGAGCACCCAGCACCCCGAGCACTGAGCACCCAGCACCCTGAGCACCCAGCACCCTGAGCACTGAGCACCCTGAGCACTGAGCACCCTGAGCACTGAGCACTGAGCACCCAGCTCCCTGAGTACTGAGCACCCAACACTCTGAGCACTGAGCACCCAGCACGCTGAGTACTGAGCACTGAGCACACAGCACCCCGAGCACTGAGCACCCAGCACCCCGAGCACTGAGCACTGAGCACACTGAGCACTGAGCACCCAGAACCCCGAGTACTGAGCACTGAGCACCCTGAGTACTGAGAACCCAGCACCCTGAGCACTGAGAACCCTGAGTACTGAGCACCGAGCACCCTGAGTACTGAGCACCCAGCACCCTGAGCACTGAGCACGGAGCACCCCGAGGACTGAGCACACAGCACCCTGAGCACTGAGCACCCAGCACCTTGAGTACTGAGCACCGAGCACCCCGAGCACTGAGCACCCCTCACGCTGAATACTGAGCACCCAGCACCCTGAGCACTGAGCACCCAGCACCCCGAGCACTGAGCACCCAGCACCCGGAGCACTGAGCACCCAGCACACTGAGTACTGAGCACCCAACACCCAGAGTACTGAGCACCCAGCACCCTGAGCACTGAGCACCCAGCACCCTGAGTACTGAGCACCCAGCACCCTGAGTACTGAGAACCCAGCACCCTGAGCACTGAGCACTGAGCACCCAACACCCTGAGCACTGAGCACTGAGCACCCAGCACCCCGAGCACTGAGCACCCAGCACCCTGAGCACTGAGCACCCAGCACCCTGAGCACTGAGCACCCAGCCCCCTGAGTACTGAGCACCCAGCACCATGAGTACTGAGCACCCAGCACCCTGAGTACTGAGCAACGAGCACCGCGAGCACTGAGCACCCAGCACCCTGAGCACTGAGCACCCTGAGGACTGAGCACCCGGCACCCTGAGCACTGAGCACCCAGCACCCTGAGTACTGAGCACCGATCTCCCTGAGCACTGAGCACCCAGGACCCCGAGCACTGAGCACCCAGCACCCTGAGTACAGAGCACCCTGAGTACTGAGCACCGATCACCCTGAGCACTGAGCACCCAGCACCCTGAGTACTGAGCACCCAGCACCCTGAGCACTGAGCACCCAGCACCCTGAGCACTGAGCTCCCAGCACCCTGATTACCGAGCACCCAGCACCCTGAGTACTGAGTACCCAGCACCCTGAGCACTGAGCACCCAGCACCCTGAGTACTGAGCACCCAGCACCCTGAGTACTGAGCACCCAGCACCACCCTCAGCACTGAGCACCCAGCACCCCGAGCACTGAGCACCCAGCACCCTGAGCACTGAGCACCCAGCACCCCGAGTACTGAGCACCCAGCACCCCGAGTACTGAGCACCGAGCACCCCGAGCACTGAGCACCCAGCACACTGAGTACTGAGCACCCAGCACCCTGAGTACTGAGCACTGAGCACCCCGAGTACTGAGCACCCAGCACCCCGAGCACTGAGCACCCAGCAAACTGAGTACTGAGAATAGATCACCCTGAGTACTGAGCACCCAGCACCCTGAGTACTGAGCACTGAGCACCCCGAGTACTGAGCACCCAGCACCCCGAGCACTGAGCACTCAGCACCCTGAGTACTGAGCACCGAGCACCCTGAGCACTGAGCACCCAGCACCCTGATCACTGAGCACCCTGAGGACTGAGCACCCAGCACCCTGAGCACTGAGCACCCAGCACCCTGAGTACTGAGCACCGATTACCCTGAGCACTGAGCACCCAGCACCCTGAGTACAGAGCACCCAGCACCCCGAGTACTGAGCACCCAACACCCTGAGCACTGAGCACTGAGCACCCAGCACCCCGAGCACTGAGCACCCAGCACCCTGAGTACTGAGCACCCAGCACCCCGAGCACTGAGCACCCAGCACCCCGAGAATGAGCACCCAGCACCCTGAGTACTGAGCACCCAGCACCCTGAGTACTGAGCACTAAGCACCCAGAGCACTGAGCACCCAGCACCCCGAGCACGGAGTACCCAGGACCCCGAGCACTGAGTACTGAGCACCCAGCACCCTGAGTACTGAGCACCCAGCACCCTGAGTACTGAGCAACCAGCACCCTGAGCACTGAGCACTGAGCACCCAGCACCCTGAGCACTGAGCACTGAGCACCCAGCACCACAGCCCTGAGCACCCAGCACCCCGAGCACTGAGCACCCAGCACCCTGAGCACTGAGCACCCAGCACCCTGAGTACTGAGCACCCAGCACCCTGAGTACTGAGCACCCAGCACCCTGAGCACTGAGCACCCAGCAACCCGAGCACTGAGCACCCAGCATCCTGAGTACTGAGCACCCAGCACCCCGAGTACTGAGCACCCAGCACCCTGAGTACTGAGCACCCTGAGTACTGAGCACTGAGCACCGAGCACCCTGAGTACTGAGCACCCAGCACCCCGAGCACTGAGCACCCAGCACCCCGAGTACTGAGCACCCAGCACCCTGTGTACTGAGCACCCTGAGTACTGAGCACTGAGCACCCAGCACCCTGAGTACTGAGCACCCAGCACCCCGAGCACTGAGCACCCAGCACCCTGAGTACTGAGCACCCTGAGTACTGAGCACTGAGCACCGAGCACCCTGAGTACTGAGCACCCTGAGGACTGAGCACCCAGCACCCTGAGCACTGAGCACCCAGCACCCTGAGTACTGAGCACTGATCACCCTGAGCACTGAGCACCCAGGACCCTGAGCACTGAGCACCCAGCACCCTGAGTACTGAGCACCCAGCACATTGAGCACTGAGCACCGAGCACCCTGAGTACTGAACACCCAGCACCCTGAGCACTGAGCACTGAGCACCCAGCACCCTGAACACTGAGCACTGAGCACCCAGCACCCCGAGCACTGAGCACCCAGCACCCTGAGCACCCAGCACCCTGAGCACTTAGCACCCTGAGCACTGAGCACCCTGAGCACTGAGCACTGAGCACCCAGCTCCCTGAGTACTGAGCACCCAACACTCTGAGCACTGAGCACCCAGCACGCTGAGTACTGAGCACTGAGCACACAGCACCCCGAGCACTGAGCACCCAGCACCCCGAGCACTGAGCACTGAGCACACTGAGCACTGAGCACCCAGAACCCCGAGTACTGAGCACTGAGCACCCTGAGTACTGAGCACCCAGCACCCTGAGCACTGAGAACCCTGAGTACTGAGCACCGAGCACCCTGCGTACTGAGCACCCAGCACCCTGAGCACTGAGCACGGAGCAGCCAGAGGACTGATCACCCAGCACCCTGAGCACTGAGCACCCAGCACCTTGAGTACTGAGCACCGAGCACCCCGAGCACTGAGCACCCAGCACGCTGAATACTGAGCACCGAGCACCCTGAGCACTGAGCACCCAGCACCCTGAGTACTGAGCACCCAGCACCCTGTGCACTGAGCACCCAGCACCCTGAGCACTGAGCTCCCAGCACCCTGATTACCGAGCACCCAGCACCCTGAGTACTGAGTACCCAGCACCCTGAGCACTGAGCACCCAGCACCCTGAGTACTGAGCACCCAGCACCCTGAGTACTGAGCACCCAGCACCACCCTCAGCACTGAGCACCCAGCACCCCGAGCACTGAGCACCCAGCACCCTGAGCACTGAGCACCCAGCACCCCGAGTACTGAGCACCCAGCACCCCGAGTACTGAGCACCGAGCACCCCGAGCACTGAGCACCCAGCACACTGAGTACTGAGCACCCAGCACCCTGAGTACTGAGCACTGAGCACCCCGAGTACTGAGCACCCAGCACCCCGAGCACTGAGCACCCAGCAAACTGAGTACTGAGAACAGATCACCCTGAGTACTGAGCACCCAGCACCCTGAGTACTGAGCACTGAGCACCCCGAGTACTGAGCACCCAGCACCCTGAGCACTGAGCACCCTGAGGACTGAGCACCCAGCACCCTGAGCAATGAGCACTGAGCACCCAGCACCCTGAACACTGAGCACTGAGCACCCAGCACCCCGAGCACTTAGCACCCAGCACCCTGAGTACTGAGCACCCAGCACCCCGAGCACTGAGCACCCAGCACCCCGAGAATGAGCACCCAGCACCCTGAGTACTGAGCACCCAGCACCCTGAGGACTGAGCACTAAGCACCCAGAGCACTGAGCACCCAGCACCCCGAGCACGGAGTACCCAGGACCCCGAGCACTGAGTACTGAGCACCCAGCACCCTGAGTACTGAGCACCCAGCACCCTGAGTACTGAGCAACCAGCACCCTGAGCACTGAGCACTGAGCACCCAGCACCCTGAGCACTGAGCACTGAGCACCCAGCACCACAGCCCTGAGCACCCAGCACCCCGAGCACTGAGCACCCAGCACCCTGAGCACTGAGCACCCAGCACCCTGAGTACTGAGCACCCAGCACCCTGAGTACTGAGCACCCAGCACCCTGAGCACTGAGCACCCAGCAACCCGAGCACTGAGCACCCAGCACCCTGAGTACTGAGCACCCAGCACCCCGAGTACTGAGCACCCAGCACCCTGAGTACTGAGCACCCAGCACCCCGAGCACTGAGCACCCAGCACCCTGAGTACTGAGCACCCTGAGTACTGAGCACTGAGCACCGAGCACCCTGAGTACTGAGCACCCTGAGGACTGAGCACCCAGCACCCTGAGCACTGAGCACCCAGCACCCTGAGTACTGAGCACTGATCACCCTGAGCACTGAGCACCCAGGACCCCGAGCACTGAGCACCCAGCACCCTGAGTACTGAGCACCCAGCACATTGAGCACTGAGCACCGAGCACCCTGAGTACTGAACACCCAGCACCCTGAGCACTGAGCACTGAGCACCCAGCACCCTGAACACTGAGCACTGAGCACCCAGCACCCCGAGCACTGAGCACCCAGCACCCTGAGCACCCAGCACCCTGAGCACTGAGCACCCTGAGCACTGAGCACCCTGAGCACTGAGCACTGAGCACCCAGCTCCCTGAGTACTGAGCACCCAACACTCTGAGCACTGAGCACCCAGCACGCTGAGTACTGAGCACTGAACACACAGCACCCCGAGCACTGAGCACCCAGCACCCCGAGCACTGAGCACTGAGCACACTGAGCACTGAGCACCCAGAACCCCGAGTACTGAGCACTGAGCACCCTGAGTACTGAGCACCCAGCACCCTGAGCACTGAGAACCCTGAGTACTGAGCACCGAGCACCCTGAGTACTGAGCACCCAGCACCCTGAGCACTGAGCACGGAGCACCCCAGGACTGAGCACACAGCACCCTGAGCACTGAGCACCCAGCACCTTGAGTACTGAGCACCGAGCACCCCGAGCACTGAGCACCCAGCACGCTGAATACTGAGCACCCAGCACCCTGAGCACTGAGCACCCAGCACCCCGAGCACTGAGCACCCAGCACCCGGAGCACTGAGCACCCAGCACACTGAGTACTGAGCACCCAACACCCAGAGTACTGAGCACCCAGCACCCTGAGCAGTGAGCACCCAGCACCCTGAGTACTGAGCACCCAGCACCCTGAGTACTGAGAACCCAGCACCCTGAGCACTGAGCACTGAGCACCCAACACCCTGAGCACTGAGCACTGAGCACCCAGCACCCCGAGCACTGAGCACCCAGCACCCTGAGCACTGAGCACCCAGCACCCTGAGCACTGAGCACCCAGCCCCCTGAGTACTGAGCACCCAGCACCATGAGTACTGAGCACCCAGCACCCTGAGTACTGAGCACCGAGCACCGCGAGCACTGAGCACCCAGCACCCTGAGCACTGAGCACCCTGAGGACTGAGCACCCGGCACCCTGAGCACTGAGCACCCAGCACCCTGAGTACTGAGCACCGATCTCCCTGAGCACTGAGCACCCAGGACCCCGAGCACTGAGCACCCAGCACCCTGAGTACAGAGCACCCTGAGTACTGAGCACCGATCACCCTGAGCACTGAGCACCCAGCACCCTGAGTACTGAGCACCCAGCAACCTGAGCACTGAGCACCCAGCACCCTGAGCACTGAACTCCCAGCACCCTGATTACCGAGCACCCAGCACCCTGAGTACTGAGTACCCAGCACCCTGAGCACTGAGCACCCAGCACCCTGAGTACTGAGCACCCAGCACCCTGAGTACTGAGCACCCAGCACCACCCTCAGCACTGAGCACCCAGCACCCCGAGCACTGAGCATCCAGCACCCTGAGCACTGAGCACCCAGCACCCCGAGTACTGAGCACCCAGCACCCCGAGTACTGAGCACCGAGCACCCCGAGCACTGAGCACCCAGCACACTGAGTACTGAGCACCCAGCACCCTGAGTACTGAGCACTGAGCACCCCGAGTACTGAGCACCCAGCACCCCGAGCACTGAGCACCCAGCAAACTGAGTACTGAGAACAGATCACCCTGAGTACTGAGCACCCAGCACCCTGAGTACTGAGCACTGAGCACCCCGAGTACTGAGCACCCAGCACCCCGAGCACTGAGCACTCAGCACCCTGAGTACTGAGCACCGAGCACCCTGAGCACTGAGCACCCAGCACCCTGATCACTGAGCACCCTGAGGACTGAGCACCCAGCACCCTGAGTACTGAGCACCGATCACCCTGAGCACTGAGCACCCAGCACCCTGTGTACAGAGCACCCAGCACCCCGAGTACTGAGCACCCAACACCCTGAGCACTGAGCACTGAGCACCCAGCACCCCGAGCACTGAGCACCCAGCACCCTGAGTACTGAGCACCCAGCACCCCGAGCACTGAGCACCCAGCACCCCGAGAATGAGCACCCAGCACCCTGAGTACTGAGCACCCAGCACCCTGAGTACTGAGCACTAAGCACCCAGAGCACTGAGCACCCAGCACCCCGAGCACGGAGTACCCAGGACCCCGAGCACTGAGTACTGAGCACCCAGCACCCTGAGTACTGAGCACCCAGCACCCTGAGTACTGAGCAACCAGCACCCTGAGCACTGAGCACTGAGCACCCAGCACCCTGAGCACTGAGCACTGAGCACCCAGCACCACAGCCCTGAGCACCCAGCACCCCGAGCACTGAGCACCCAGCACCCTGAGCACTGAGCACCCAGCACCCTGAGTACTGAGCACCCAGCACCCTGAGTACTGAGCACCCAGCACCCTGAGCACTGAGCACCCAGCAACCCGAGCACTGAGCACCCAGCACCCTGAGTACTGAGCACCCAGCACCCCGAGTACTGAGCACCCAGCACCCTGAGTACTGAGCACCCTGAGTACTGAGCACTGAGCACCGAGCACCCTGAGTACTGAGCACCCAGCACCCCGAGCACTGAGCACCCAGCACCCCGAGTACTGAGCACCCAGCACCCTGAGTACTGAGCACCCTGAGTACTGAGCACTGAGCACCCAGCACCCTGAGTACTGAGCACCCAGCACCCCGAGCATTGAGCACCCAGCACCCTGAGTACTGAGCACCCTGAGTACTGAGCACTGAGCACCGAGCACCCTGAGTACTGAGCACCCTGAGGACTGAGCACCCAGCACCCTGAGCACTGAGCACCCAGCACCCTGAGTACTGAGCACTGATCACCCTGAGCACTGAGCACCCAGGACCCTGAGCACTGAGCACCCAGCACCCTGAGTACTGAGCACCCAGCACATTGAGCACTGAGCACCGAGCACCCTGAGTACTGAACACCCAGCACCCTGAGCACTGAGCACTGAGCACCCAGCACCCTGAACACTGAGCACTGAGCACCCAGCACCCCGAGCACTGAGCACCCAGCACCCTGAGCACCCAGCACCCTGAGCACTTAGCACCCTGAGCACTGAGCACCCTGAGCACTGAGCACTGAGCACCCAGCTCCCTGAGTACTGAGCACCCAACACTCTGAGCACTGAGCACCCAGCACGCTGAGTACTGAGCACTGAGCACACAGCACCCCGAGCACTGAGCACCCAGCACCCCGAGCACTGAGCACTGAGCACACTGAGCACTGAGCACCCAGAACCCCGAGTACTGAGCACTGAGCACCCTGAGTACTGAGCACACAGCACCCTGAGCACTGAGAACCCTGAGTACTGAGCACTGAGCACCCTGAGTACTGAGCACCCAGCACCCTGAGCACTGAGCACGGAGCAGCCCGAGGACTGATCACCCAGCACCCTGAGCACTGAGCACCCAGCACCTTGAGTACTGAGCACCGAGCACCCCGAGCACTGAGCACCCAGCACGCTGAATACTGAGCACCCAGCACCCTGAGCACTGAGCACCGATCACCCTGAGCACTGAGCACCCAGCACCCTGTGTACAGAGCACCCAGCACCCCGAGTACTGAGCACCCAACACCCTGAGCACTGAGCACTGAGCACCCAGCACCCCGAGCACTGAGCACCCAGCACCCTGAGCACTGAGCACCCAGCACCCTGTGTACAGAGCACCCAGCACCCCGAGTACTGAGCACCCAACACCCTGAGCACTGAGCACTGAGCACCCAGCACCCCGAGCACTGAGCACCCAGCACCCTGAGTACTGAGCACCCAGCACCCCGAGCACTGAGCACCCAGCACCCCGAGAATGAGCACCCAGCACCCTGAGTACTGAGCACCCAGCACCCTGAGTACTGAGCACTAAGCACCCAGAGCACTGAGCACCCAGCACCCCGAGCACGGAGTACCCAGGACCCCGAGCACTGAGTACTGAGCACCCAGCACCCTGAGTACTGAGCACCCAGCACCCTGTGTACTGAGCAACCAGCACCCTGAGCACTGAGCACTGAGCACCCAGCACCCTGAGCACTGAGCACTGAGCACCCAGCACCACAGCCCTGAGCACCCAGCACCCCGAGCACTGAGCACCCAGCACCCTGAGCACTGAGCACCCAGCACCCTGAGTACTGAGCACCCAGCACCCTGAGTACTGAGCACCCAGCACCCTGAGCACTGAGCACCCAGCAACCCGAGCACTGAGCACCCAGCACCCTGAGTACTGAGCACCCAGCACCCCGAGTACTGAGCACCCAGCACCCTGAGTACTGAGCACCCTGAGTACTGAGCACTGAGCACCGAGCACCCTGAGTACTGAGCACCCAGCACCCCGAGCACTGAGCACCCAGCACCCCGAGTACTGAGCACCCAGCACCCTGAGTACTGAGCACCCTGAGTACTGAGCACTGAGCACCCAGCACCCTGAGTACTGAGCACCCAGCACCCCGAGCATTGAGCACCCAGCACCCTGAGTACTGAGCACCCTGAGTACTGAGCACTGAGCACCGAGCACCCTGAGTACTGAGCACCCTGAGGACTGAGCACCCAGCACCCTGAGCACTGAGCACCCAGCACCCTGAGTACTGAGCACTGATCACCCTGAGCACTGAGCACCCAGGACCCTGAGCACTGAGCACCCAGCACCCTGAGTACTGAGCACCCAGCACATTGAGCACTGAGCACCGAGCACCCTGAGTACTGAACACCCAGCACCCTGAGCACTGAGCACTGAGCACCCAGCACCCTGAACACTGAGCACTGAGCACCCAGCACCCCGAGCACTGAGCACCCAGCACCCTGAGCACCCAGCACCCTGAGCACTTAGCACCCTGAGCACTGAGCACCCTGAGCACTGAGCACTGAGCACCCAGCTCCCTGAGTACTGAGCACCCAACACTCTGAGCACTGAGCACCCAGCACGCTGAGTACTGAGCACTGAGCACACAGCACCCCGAGCACTGAGCACCCAGCACCCCGAGCACTGAGCACTGAGCACACTGAGCACTGAGCACCCAGAACCCCGAGTACTGAGCACTGAGCACCCTGAGTACTGAGCACCCAGCACCCTGAGCACTGAGAACCCTGAGTACTGAGCACTGAGCACCCTGAGTACTGAGCACCCAGCACCCTGAGCACTGAGCACGGAGCAGCCCGAGGACTGATCACCCAGCACCCTGAGCACTGAGCACCCAGCACCTTGAGTACTGAGCACCGAGCACCCCGAGCACTGAGCACCCAGCACGCTGAATACTGAGCACCCAGCACCCTGAGCACTGAGCACCCAGCACCCCGAGCACTGAGAACCCAGCACCCGGAGCACTGAGCACCCAGCACACTGAGTACTGAGCACCCAACACCCAGAGTACTGAGCACCCAGCACCCTGAGCACTGAGCACCCAGCACCCTGAGTACTGAGCACCCAGCACCCTGAGTACTGAGAACCCAGCACCCTGAGCACTGAGCACTGAGCACCCAACACCCTGAGCACTGAGCACTGAGCACCCAGCACCCCGAGCACTGAGCACCCAGCACCCTGAGCACTGAGCACCCAGCACCCTGAGCACTGAGCACACAGCCCCCTGAGTACTGAGCACCCAGCACCATGAGTACTGAGCACCCAGCACCCTGAGTACTGAGCACCGAGCACCGCGAGCACTGAGCACCCAGCACCCTGAGCACTGAGCACCCTGAGGACTGAGCACCCAGCACCCTGAGCACTGAGCACCCAGCACCCTGAGTACTGAGCACCGATCTCCCTGAGCACTGAGCACCCAGGACCCCGAGCACTGAGCACCCAGCACCCTGAGTACAGAGCACCCTGAGTACTGAGCACCGATCACCCTGAGCACTGTGCACCCAGCACCCTGAGTACTGAGCACCCAGCACCCTGAGCACTGAGCACCCAGCACCCTGAGCACTGAGCTCCCAGCACCCTGAGTACCGAGCACCCAGCACCCTGAGTACTGAGTACCCAGCACCCTGAGCACTGAGCACCCAGCACCCTGAGTACTGAGCACCCAGCACCCTGAGTACTGAGCACCCAGCACCACCCTCAGACCTGAGCACCCAGCACCCCGAGCACTGAGCACCCAGCACCCTGAGCACTGAGCACCCAGCACCCCGAGTACTGAGCACCCAGCACCCCGAGTACTGAGCACCGAGCACCCCGAGCACTGAGCACCCAGCACACTGAGTACTGAGCACCCAGCACCCTGAGTACTGAGCACTGAGCACCCCGAGTACTGAGCACCCAGCACCCCGAGCACTGAGCACCCAGCAACCTGAGTACTGAGAACAGATCACCCTGAGTACTGAGCACCCAGCACCCTGAGTACTGAGCACTGAGCACCCCGAGAACTGAGCACCCAGCACCCCGAGCACTGAGCACTCAGCACCCTGAGTACTGAGCACCGAGCACCCTGAGCACTGAGCACCCAGCACCCTGATCACTGAGCACCCTGAGGACTGAGCACCCAGCATCCTGAGCACTGAGCACCCAGCACCCTGAGTACTGAGCACCGATCACCCTGAGCACTGAGCACCCAGCACCCTGAGTACAGAGCACCCAGCACCCCGAGTACTGAGCACCCAGCACCCTGAGCACTGAGCACCCAGCACCCTGAGTACTGAGCACCCTGAGTACTGAGCACCGATCACCCTGAGCACTGAGCACCCAGCACCCTGAGTACTGAGCACCCAGCACCCTGAGCACTGAGCACCCAGCACCCTGAGCACTGAGCACCCAGCACCCTGAGTACTGAGCACCCAGCACCCTGAGTACTGAGTACCCAGCACCCTGAGCACTGAGCACCCAGCACCCTGAGTACTGAGCACCGAGCACCCTGAGTACTGAGCACCCAGCACCCTTACTACTGAGCACCCAGCACCCCGAGCACTGAGCACCCAGCACCCTGAGTACTGAGCACCCAGCACCCTGAGTACTGAGCCCCTAGCACCCTGAGAATGAGCACCCAGCACCATGAGTACTGAGCACCCAGCACCCTGAGTTCTGAGCACTAAGCACCCAGAGCACTGAGCACACAGCACCCCAAGCACGGAGCACCCAGGACCCCGAGCACTGAGAACTGAGCACCCAGCACACTGAGTACTGAGCACCGAGCTCCCCGAGCACTGAGCACCCTGAGTACTGAGCACCCAGCACACCGATCACTGAGCACCCAGCACCCTGAGCACTGAGCACCCAGCACCCTGAGCACTGAGCACCCAGCACCCTGAGTACTGAGCACCCAGCACGCTGAGTACTCAGCACCCAGCACCCCGAGCACTGAGCACCAAGCACCCTGACTACTGACCACTGAGCACCCAGCACCCCGAGCACTGAGCACCCAGCACCCTGTGTACTGAGCACTGAGCACCCTGAGTACTAAGCACCCAGCACCCTGAGTACTGAACACCCAGGACCCTGAGCACTGAGCACCGAGCACCCCGAGCACTGATCACCCAGCACCCTGAGCACTCAGCACCCAGCACCCCGAGCACTGAGCACCCAGCACCCTGAGCACTGAGCACCCAGCACCCTGAGCACGGAGCACCCCGAGGACTGAGCACCCAGCACCCTGAGCACTGAGCACCCAGCACCTTGAGTACTGAGCACCGAGCACCCCGAGCACTAAGCACCCAGCACCCTGAGTACTGAGCACCCAGCACCCTGAGCACTGAGCACCCAGCACCCTGAGCACTGAGCACCCACCACCCCGAGCACGGAGCACGAAGCACCCTGAGTACTGAGCACACAACACCCAGAGTACTGAGCACCCAGCACCCTGAGCACTGAGCACCCAGCACCCCGTGTACTGAGCACCCAGCACCCTGAGTACTGAGCAACCAGCACCCTGAGCACTGAGCACCCGGAGGACTGAGCATCCAGCACCCTGAGCACTGAGCACCGATCACCCTGAGCACTGAGCACCCAGCACCCCGAGCACTGAGCACCCAGCACCCTGAGTACTGAGCACCCAGCACCCCGAGTACTGAGCACCCAGCACCCTGAGTACTGAGCACCCAGCACCCCGAGCACTGAGCACCCAGCACCCTGAGTACTGAGCACCCTGAGTACTGAGCACTGAGCACCGAGCACCCTGAGTACTGAGCACCCTGAGGACTGAGCACCCAGCACCCTGAGCACTGAGCACCCAGCACCCTGAGTACTGAGCACAGATCACCCTGAGCACTGAGCACCCAGCACCCCGAGCACTGAGCACTGAGCACCCTGAGTACTGAGCACCCAGCACCCTGAGCACTGAGCACCGAGCACCCTGAGTACTGAACACCCAGCACGCTGAGTACTGAGCACTGAGCACACAGCACCCCGAGCACTGAGCACCCAGCACCCCGAGCACTGAGCACTGAGCACACTGAGCACTGAGCACCCAGAACCCCGAGTACTGAGCACTGAGCACCCTGAGTACTGAGCACCCAGCACCCTGAGCACTGAGAACCCTGAGTACTGAGCACCGAGCACCCTGAGTACTGAGCACCCAGCACCCTGAGCACTGAGCACGGAGCACCCCGAGGACTGAGCACCCAGCACCCTGAGCACTGAGCACCCAGCACCTTGAGTACTGAGCACCGAGCACCCCGAGCACTGAGCACCCAGCACGCTGAATACTGAGCACCCAGCACCCTGAGCACTGAGCACCCAGCACCCCGAGCACTGAGCACCCAGCACCCAGAGCACTGAGCACCCAGCACACTGAGTACTGAGCACCCAACACCCAGAGTACTGAGCACCCAGCACCCTGAGCACTGAGCACCCAGCACCCTGAGTACTGAGCACCCAGCACCCTGAGCACTGAGCACCCAGCACCCTGAGCACTGAGCACCCAGCACCCTGAGTACTGAGCACCCAGCACCCTGAGCACTGAGCACCCAGCACCCTGAGCACTGAGCACCCAGCACCCTGAGTACTGAGCACCCAGCACCCTGAGTACTGAGTACCCAGCACCCTGAGCACTGAGCACCCAGCACCCTGAGTACTGAGCACCGAGCACCCTGAGTACTGAGCACCCAGCACCCTTACTACTGAGCACCCAGCACCCTGAGCACTGAGCACCCAGCACCCTGAGTACTGAGCACCCAGCACCCTGAGTACTGAGCCCCTAGCACCCTGAGAATGAGCACCCAGCACCATGAGTACTGAGCACCCAGCACCCTGAGTACTGAGCACTAAGCACCCAGAGCACTGAGCACACAGCACCCCAAGCACGGAACACCCAGGACCCCGAGCACTGAGAACTGAGCACCCAGCACACTGAGTACTGAGCACCGAGCTCCCCGAGCACTGAGCACCCTGAGTACTGAGCACCCAGCACCCCGATCACTGAGCACCCAGCACCCTGAGCACTGAGCACCCAGCACCCTGAGCACTGAGCACCCAGCACCCTGAGTTCTGAGCACCCAGCACGCTGAGTACTGAGCACCCAGCACCCCGAGCACTGAGCACCAAGCACCCTGACTACTGACCACTGAGCACCCAGCACCCCGAGCACTGAGCACCCAGCACCCTGTGTACTGAGCACTGAGCACCCTGAGTACTAAGCACCCAGAACCCTGAGTACTGAACACCCAGGACACTGAGCACTGAGCACCGAGCACCCCGAGCACTGATCACCCAGCACCCTGAGCACTCAGCACCCAGCACCCCGAGCACTGAGCACCCAGCACCCTGAGCACTGAGCACCCAGCACCCTGAGCACGGAGCACCCCGAGGACTGAGCACCCAGCACCCTGAGCACTGAGCACCCAGCACCTTGAGTACTGAGCACCGAGCACCCCGAGCACTAAGCACCCAGCACCCTGAGTACTGAGCACCCAGCACCCTGAGCACTGAGCACCCAGCACCCTGAGCACTGAGCACCCACCACCCCGAGCACGGAGCACCCAGCACCCTGAGTACTGAGCACACAACACCCAGAGTACTGAGCACCCAGCACCCTGAGCACTGAGCACCCAGCACCCCGTGTACTGAGCACCCAGCACCCTGAGTACTGAGCAACCAGCACCCTGAGCACTGAGCACCCGGAGGACTGAGCATCCAGCACCCTGAGCACTGAGCACCGATCACCCTGAGCACTGAGCACCCAGCACCCTGAGCACTGAGCACCCAGCACCCTGAGTACTGAGCACCCAGCACCCCGAGTACTGAGCACCCAGCACCCTGAGTACTGAGCACCCAGCACCCCGAGCACTGAGCACCCAGCACCCTGAGTACTGAGCACCCTGAGTACTGAGCACTGAGCACCGAGCACCCTGAGTACTGAGCACCCTGAGGACTGAGCACCCAGCACCCTGAGCACTGAGCACCCAGCACCCTGAGTACTGAGCACAGATCACCCTGAGCACTGAGCACCCAGCACCCCGAGCACTGAGGACTGAGCACCCTGAGTACTGAGCACCCAGCACCCTGAGCACTGAGCACCGAGCACCCTGAGTACTGAACACCCAGCACGCTGAGTACTGAGCACTGAGCACACAGCACCCCGAGCACTGAGCACCCAGCACCCCGAGCACTGAGCACTGAGCACACTGAGCACTGAGCACCCAGAACCCCGAGTACTGAGCACTGAGCACCCTGAGTACTGAGCACCCAGCACCCTGAGCACTGAGAACCCTGAGTACTGAGCACCGAGCACCCTGAGTACTGAGCACCCAGCACCCTGAGCACTGAGCACGGAGCACCCCGAGGACTGAGCACCCAGCACCCTGAGCACTGAGCACCCAGCACCTTGAGTACTGAGCACCGAGCACCCTGAGCACTGAGCACCCAGCACGCTGAATACTGAGCACCCAGCACCCTGAGCACTGAGCACCCAGCACCCCGAGCACTGAGCACCCAGCACCCCGAGCACTGAGCACCCAGCACCCTGAGCACTGAGCACCCAGCCCCCTGAGTACTGAGCACCCAGCACCATGAGTACTGAGCACCCAGCACCCTGAGTACTGAGCACCGAGCACCGCGAGCACTGAGCACCCAGCACCCTGAGCACTGAGCACCCTGAGGACTGAGCACCCGGCACCCTGAGCACTGAGCACCCAGCACCCTGAGTACTGAGCACCGATCTCCCTGAGCACTGAGCACCCAGGACCCCGAGCACTGAGAACCCAGCACCCTGAGTACAGAGCACCCTGAGTACTGAGCACCGATCACCCTGAGCACTGAGCACCCAGCACCCTGAATACTGAGCACCCAGCACCCTGAGCACTGAGCACCCAGCACCCTGAGCACTGAGCTCCCAGCACCCTGATTACCGAGCACCCAGCACCCTGAGTACTGAGTACCCAGCACCCTGAGCACTGAGCACCCAGCACCCTGAGTACTGAGCACCCAGCACCCTGAGTACTGAGCACCCAGCACCACCCTCAGCACTGAGCACCCAGCACCCCGAGCACTGAGCACCCAGCACCCTGAGCACTGAGCACCCAGCACCCCGAGTACTGAGCACCCAGCACCCCGAGTACTGAGCACCGAGCACCCCGAGCACTGAGCACCCAGCACGCTGAGTACTCAGCACCCAGCACCCCGAGCACTGAGCACCAAGCACCCTGACTACTGACCACTGAGCACCCAGCACCCCGAGCACTGAGCACCCAGCACCCTGTGTACTGAGCACTGAGCACCCTGAGTACTAAGCACCCAGCACCCTGAGTACTGAACACCCAGGACCCTGAGCACTGAGCACCGAGCACCCCGAGCACTGATCACCCAGCACCCTGAGCACTCAGCACCCAGCACCCCGAGCACTGAGCACCCAGCACCCTGAGCACTGAGCACCCAGCACCCTGAGCACGGAGCACCCCGAGGACTGAGCACCCAGCACCCTGAGCACTGAGCACCCAGCACCTTGAGTACTGAGCACCGAGCACCCCGAGCACTAAGCACCCAGCACCCTGAGTACTGAGCACCCAGCACCCTGAGCACTGAGCACCCAGCACCCTGAGCACTGAGCACCCACCACCCCGAGCACGGAGCACCCAGCACCCTGAGTACTGAGCACACAACACCCAGAGTACTGAGCACCCAGCACCCTGAGCACTGAGCACCCAGCACCCCGTGTACTGAGCACCCAGCACCCTGAGTACTGAGCAACCAGCACCCTGAGCACTGAGCACCCGGAGGACTGAGCATCCAGCACCCTGAGCACTGAGCACCGATCACCCTGAGCACTGAGCACCCAGCACCCCGAGCACTGAGCACCCAGCACCCTGAGTACTGAGCACCCAGCACCCCGAGTACTGAGCACCCAGCACCCTGAGTACTGAGCACCCAGCACCCCGAGCACTGAGCACCCAGCACCCTGAGTACTGAGCACCCTGAGTACTGAGCACTGAGCACCGAGCACCCTGAGTACTGAGCACCCTGAGGACTGAGCACCCAGCACCCTGAGCACTGAGCACCCAGCACCCTGAGTACTGAGCACAGATCACCCTGAGCACTGAGCACCCAGCACCCCGAGCACTGAGCACTGAGCACCCTGAGTACTGAGCACCCAGCACCCTGAGCACTGAGCACCGAGCACCCTGAGTACTGAAAACCCAGCACGCTGAGTACTGAGCACTGAGCACACAGCACCCTGAGCACTGAGCACCCAGCACCCCGAGCACTGAGCACTGAGCACACTGAGCACTGAGCACCCAGAACCCCGAGTACTGAGCACTGAGCACCCTGAGTACTGAGCACCCAGCACCCTGAGCACTGAGAACCCTGAGTACTGAGCACCGAGCACCGTGAGTACTGAGCACCCAGCACCCTGAGCACTGAGCACGGAGCACCCCGAGGACTGAGCACCCAGCACCCTGAGCACTGAGCACCCAGCACCTTGAGTACTGAGCACCGAGCACCCCGAGCACTGAGCACCCAGCACGCTGAATACTGAGCACCCAGCACCCTGAGCACTGAGCACCCAGCACCCCGAGCACTGAGCACCCAGCACCCAGAGCACTGAGCACCCAGCACACTGAGTACTGAGCACCCAACACCCAGAGTACTGAGCACCCAGCACCCTGAGCACTGAGCACCCAGCACCCTGAGTACTGAGCACCCAGCACCCTGAGCACTGAGCACCCAGCACCCTGAGCACTGAGCACCCAGCACCCTGAGTACTGAGCACCCAGCACCCTGAGCACTGAGCACCCAGCACCCTGAGCACTGAGCACCCAGCACCCTGAGTACTGAGCACCCAGCACCCTGAGTACTGAGTACCCAGCACCCTGAGCACTGAGCACCCAGCACCCTGAGTACTGAGCACCGAGCACCCTGAGTACTGAGCACCCAGCACCCTTACTACTGAGCACCCAGCACCCTGAGCACTGAGCACCCAGCACCCTGAGTACTGAGCACCCAGCACCCTGAGTACTGAGCCCCTAGCACCCTGAGAATGAGCACCCAGCACCATGAGTACTGAGCACCCAGCACCCTGAGTACTGAGCAATAAGCACCCAGAGCACTGAGCACACAGCACCCCAAGCACGGAGCACCCAGGACCCCGAGCACTGAGAACTGAGCACCCAGCACACTGAGTACTGAGCACCGAGCTCCCCGAGCACTGAGCACCCTGAGTACTGAGCACCCAGCACCCCGATCACTGAGCACCCAGCACCCTGAGCACTGAGCACCCAGCACCCTGAGCACTGAGCACCCAGCACCCTGAGTACTGAGCACCCAGCACGCTGAGTACTGAGCACCCAGCACCCCGAGCACTGAGCACCAAGCACCCTGACTACTGACCACTGAGCACCCAGCACCCCGAGCACTGAGCACCCAGCACCCTGTGTACTGAGCACTGAGCACCCTGAGTACTAAGCACCCAGAACCCTGAGTACTGAACACCCAGGACACTGAGCACTGAGCACCGAGCACCCCGAGCACTGATCACCCAGCACCCTGAGCACTCAGCACCCAGCACCCCGAGCACTGAGCACCCAGCACCCTGAGCACTGAGCACCCAGCACCCTGAGAACGGAGCACCCCGAGGACTGAGCACCCAGCACCCTGAGCACTGAGCACCCAGCACCTTGAGTACTGAGCACCGAGCACCCCGAGCACTAAGCACCCAGCACCCTGAGTACTGAGCACCCAGCACCCTGAGCACTGAGCACCCAGCACCCTGAGCACTGAGCACCCACCACCCCGAGCACGGAGCACCCAGCACCCTGAGTACTGAGCACACAACACCCAGAGTACTGAGCACCCAGCACCCTGAGCACTGAGCACCCAGCACCCCGTGTACTGAGCACCCAGCACCCTGAGTACTGAGCAACCAGCACCCTGAGCACTGAGCACCCGGAGGACTGAGCATCCAGCACCCTGAGCACTGAGCACCGATCACCCTGAGCACTGAGCACCCAGCACCCCGAGCACTGAGCACCCAGCACCCTGAGTACTGAGCACCCAGCACCCCGAGTACTGAGCACCCAGCACCCTGAGTACTGAGCACCCAGCACCCCGAGCACTGAGCACCCAGCACCCTGAGTACTGAGCACCCTGAGTACTGAGCACTGAGCACCGAGCACCCTGAGTACTGAGCACCCTGAGGACTGAGCACCCAGCACCCTGAGCACTGAGCACCCAGCACCCTGAGTACTGAGCACAGATCACCCTGAGCACTGAGCACCCAGCACCCCGAGCACTGAGGACTGAGCACCCTGAGTACTGAGCACCCAGCACCCTGAGCACTGAGCACCGAGCACCCTGAGTACTGAACACCCAGCACGCTGAGTACTGAGCACTGAGCACACAGCACCCCGAGCACTGAGCACCCAGCACCCCGAGCACTGAGCACTGAGCACACTGAGCACTGAGCACCCAGAACCCCGAGTACTGAGCACTGAGCACCCTGAGTACTGAGCACCCAGCACCCTGAGCACTGAGAACCCTGAGTACTGAGCACCGAGCACCCTGAGTACTGAGCACCCAGCACCCTGAGCACTGAGCACGGAGCACCCCGAGGACTGAGCACCCAGCACCCTGAGCACTGAGCACCCAGCACCTTGAGTACTGAGCACCGCGCACCCCGAGCACTGAGCACCCAGCACGCTGAATACTGAGCACCCAGCACCCTGAGCACTGAGCACCCAGCACCCCGAGCACTGAGCACCCAGCACCCCGAGCACTGAGCACCCAGCACCCTGAGCACTGAGCACCCAGCCCCCTGAGTACTGAGCACCCAGCACCATGAGTAGTGAGCACCCAGCACCCTGAGTACTGAGCACCGAGCACCGCGAGCACTGAGCACCCAGCACCCTGAGCACTGAGCACCCTGAGGACTGAGCACCCGTCACCCTGAGCACTGAGCACTCAGCACCCTGAGTACTGAGCACCGATCTAGCTGAGCACTGAGCACCCAGGACCCCGAGCACTGAGCACCCAGCACCCTGAGTACAGAGCACCCTGAGTACTGAGCACCGATCACCCTGAGCACTGAGCACCCAGCACCCTGAGTACTGAGCACCCAGCACCCTGAGCACTGAGCACCCAGCACCCTGAGCACTGAGCTCCCAGCACCCTGATTACCGAGCACCCAGCACCCTGAGTACTGAGTACCCAGCACCCTGAGCACTGAGCACCCAGCACCCTGAGTACTGAGCACCCAGCACCCTGAGTACTGAGCACCCAGCACCACCCTCAGCACTGAGCACCCAGCACAGCGAGCACTGAGCACCCAGCACCCTGAGCACTGAGCACCCAGCACCCCGAGTACTGAGCACCCAGCACCCCGAGTACTGAGCACCGAGCACCCCGAGCACTGAGCACCCAGCACACTGAGTACTGAGCACCCAGCACCCTGAGTACTGAGCACTGAGCACCCCGAGTACTGAGCACCCAGCACCCCGAGCACTGAGCACCCAGCAAACTGAGTACTGAGAACAGATCACCCTGAGTACTGAGCACCCAGCACCCTGAGTACTGAGCACTGAGCACCCCGAGTACTGAGCACCCAGCACCCCGAGCACTGAGCACTCAGCACCCTGAGTACTGAGCACCGAGCACCCTGAGCACTGAGCACCCAGCACCCTGATCACTGAGCACCCTGAGGACTGAGCACCCAGCACCCTGAGCACTGAGCACCCAGCACCCTGAGTACTGAGCACCGATCACCCTGAGCACTGAGCACCCAGCACCCTGAGTACAGAGCACCCAGCACCCCGAGTACTGAGCACCCAACACCCTGAGCACTGAGCACTGAGCACCCAGCACCCCGAGCACTGAGCACCCAGCACCCTGAGTACTGAGCACCCAGCACCCCGAGCACTGAGCACCCAGCACCCCGAGAATGAGCACCCAGCACCCTGAGTACTGAGCACCCAGCACCCTGAGTACTGAGCACTAAGCACCCAGAGCACTGAGCACCCAGCACCCCGAGCACGGAGTACCCAGGACCCCGAGCACTGAGTACTGAGCACCCAGCACCCTGAGTACTGAGCACCCAGCACCCTGAGTACTGAGCACCCAGCACCCTGAGCACTGAGCACTGAGCACCCAGCACCCTGAGCACTGAGCACTGAGCACCCAGCACCACAGCCCTGAGCACCCAGCACCCCGAGCACTGAGCACCCAGCACCCTGAGCACTGAGCACCCAGCACCCTGAGTACTGAGCACCCAGCACACTGAGTACTGAGCACCCAGCACCCTGAGCACTGAGCACCCAGCAACCCGAGCACTGAGCACCCAGCACCCTGAGTACTGAGCACCCAGCACCCCGAGTACTGAGCACCCAGCACCCTGAGTACTGAGCACCCTGAGTACTGAGCACTGAGCACCGAGCACCCTGAGTACTGAGCACCCAGCACCCCGAGCACTGAGCACCCAGCACCCTGAGTACTGAGCACCCAGCACCCCGAGTACTGAGCACCCAGCACCCTGAGTACTGAGCACCCTGAGTACTGAGCACTGAGCACCCAGCACCCTGAGTACTGAGCACCCAGCACCCCGAGCACTGAGCACCCAGCACCCTGAGTACTGAGCACCCTGAGTACTGAGCACTGAGCACCGAGCACCCTGAGTACTGAGCACCCTGAGGACTGAGCACCCAGCACCCTGAGCACTGAGCACCCAGCACCCTGAGTACTGAGCACTGATCACCCTGAGCACTGAGCACCCAGGACCCCGAGCACTGAGCACCCAGCAGCCTGAGTACTGAGCACCCAGCACATTGAGCACTGAGCACCGAGCACCCTGAGTACTGAACACCCAGCACCCTGAGCACTGAGCACTGAGCACCCAGCACCCTGAACACTGAGCACTGAGCACCCAGCACCCCGAGCACTGAGCACCCAGCACCCTGAGCACCCAGCACCCTGAGCACTGAGCACCCTGAGCACTGAGCACCCTGAGCACTGAGCACTGAGCACCCAGCTCCCTGAGTACTGAGCACCCAACACTCTGAGCACTGAGCACCCAGCACGCTGAGTACTGAGCACTGAGCACACAGCACCCCGAGCACTGAGCACCCAGCACCCCGAGCACTGAGCACTGAGCACACTGAGCACTGAGCACCCAGAACCCCGAGTACTGAGCACTGAGCACCCTGAGTACTGAGCACCCAGCACCCTGAGCACTGAGAACCCTGAGTACTGAGCACCGAGCACCCTGAGTACTGAGCACCCAGCACCCTGAGCACTGAGCACGGAGCAGCCCGAGGACTGATCACCCAGCACCCTGAGCACTGAGCACCCAGCACCTTGAGTACTGAGCACCGAGTACCCCGAGCACTGAGCACCCAGCACGCTGAATACTGAGCACCCAGCACCCTGAGCACTGAGCACCCAGCACCCCGAGCACTGAGCACCCAGCACCCGGAGCACTGAGCACCCAGCACACTGAGTACTGAGCACCCAACACCCAGAGTACTGAGCACCCAGCACCCTGAGCACTGAGCACCCAGCACCCTGAGTACTGAGCACCCAGCACCCTGAGTACTGAGAACCCAGCACCCTGAGCACTGAGCACTGAGCACCCAACACCCTGAGCACTGAGCACTGAGCACCCAGCACCCCGAGCACTGAGCACCCAGCACCCTGAGCACTGAGCACCCAGCACCCTGAGCACTGAGCACCCAGCCCCCTGAGTACTGAGCACCCAGCACCATGAGTACTGAGCACCCAGCACCCTGAGTACTGAGCACCGAGCACCGCGAGCACTGAGCACCCAGCACCCTGAGCACTGAGCACCCTGAGGACTGAGCACCCAGCACCCTGAGCACTGAGCACCCAGCACCCTGAGTACTGAGCACCGATCTCCCTGAGCACTGAGCACCCAGGACCCCGAGCACTGAGCACCCAGCACCCTGAGTACAGATCACCCTGAGTACTGAGCACCGATCACCCTGAGCACTGTGCACCCAGCACCCTGAGTACTGAGCACCCAGCACCCTGAGCACTGAGCACCCAGCACCCTGAGCACTGAGCTCCCAGCACCCTGAGTACCGTGCACCCAGCACCCTGAGTACTGAGTACCCAGCACCCTGAGCACTGAGCACCCAGCACCCTGAGTACTGAGCACCCAGCACCCTGAGTACTGAGCACCCAGCACCACCCTCAGAACTGAGCACCCAGCACCCCGAGCACTGAGCACCCAGCACCCTGAGCACTGAGCACCCAGCACCCCGAGTACTGAGCACCCAGCACCCCGAGTACTGAGCACCGAGCACCCCGAGCACTGAGCACCCAGCACACTGAGTACTGAGCACCCAGCACCCTGAGTACTGAGCACTGAGCACCCCGAGTACTGAGCACCCAGCACCCCGAGCACTGAGCACCCAGCAACCTGAGTACTGAGAACAGATCACCCTGAGTACTGAGCACCCAGCACCCTGAGTACTGAGCACTGAGCACCCCGAGTACTGAGCACCCAGCACCCCGAGCACTGAGCACTCAGCACCCTGAGTACTGAGCACCGAGCACCCTGAGCACTGAGCACCCAGCACACTGATCACTGAGCACCCTGAGGACTGAGCACCCAGCACCCTGAGCACTGAGCACCCAGCACCCTGAGTACTGAGCACCAATCACCCTGAGCACTGAGCACCCAGCACCCTGAGTACAGAGCACCCAGCACCCCGAGTACTGAGCACCCAGCACCCTGAGCACTGAGCACCCAGCACCCTGAGTACTGAGCACCCTGAGTACTGAGCACCGATCACCCTGAGCACTGAGCACGCAGCACCCTGAGTACTGAGCACCCAGCACCCTGAGCACTGAGCACCCAGCACCCTGAGCACTGAGCACCCAGCACCCTGAGTACTGAGCACCCAGCACCCTGAGTACTGAGTACCCAGCACCCTGAGCACTGAGCACCCAGCACCCTGAGTACTGAGCACCGAGCACCCTGAGTACTGAGCACCCAGCACCCTTACTACTGAGCACCCAGCACCCTGAGCACTGAGCACCCAGCACCCTGAGTACTGAGCACCCAGCACCCTGAGTACTGAGCCCCTAGCACCCTGAGAATGAGCACCCAGCACCATGAGTACTGAGCACCCAGCACCCTGAGTACTGAGCAATAAGCACCCAGAGCACTGAGCACACAGCACCCCAAGCACGGAACACCCAGGACCCCGAGCACTGAGAACTGAGCACCCAGCACACTGAGTACTGAGCACCGAGCTCCCCGAGCACTGAGCACCCTGAGTACTGAGCACCCAGCACACCAATCACTGAGCACCCAGCACCCTGAACACTGAGCACCCAGCACCCTGAGCACTGAGCACCCAGCACCCTGAGTACTGAGCACCCAGCACGCTGAGTACTCAGCACCCAGCACCCCGAGCACTGAGCACCAAGCACCCTGACTACTGACCACTGAGCACCCAGCACCCCGAGCACTGAGCACCCAGCACCCTGTGTACTGAGCACTGAGCACCCTGAGTACTAAGCACCCAGCACCCTGAGTACTGAACACCCAGGACCCTGAGCACTGAGCACCGAGAACCCCGAGCACTGATCACCCAGCACCCTGAGCACTCAGCACCCAGCACCCCGAGCACTGAGCACCCAGCACCCTGAGCACTGAGCACCCAGCACCCTGAGCACGGAGCACCCCGAGGACTGAGCACCCAGCACCCTGAGCACTGAGCACCCAGCACCTTGAGTACTGAGCACCGAGCACCCCGAGCACTAAGCACCCAGCACCCTGAGTACTGAGCACCCAGCACCCTGAGCACTGAGCACCCAGCACCCTGAGCACTGAGCACCCACCACCCCGAGCACGGAGCACCCAGCACCCTGAGTACTGAGCACCCAGCACCCCGAGTACTGAGCACCCAGCACCCTGAGTACTGAGCACCCAGCACCCCGAGCACTGAGCACCCAGCACCCTGAGTACTGAGCACCCTGAGTACTGAGCACTGAGCTCCGAGCACCCTGAGTACTGAGCACCCTGAGGACTGAGCACCCAGCACCATGAGCACTGAGCACCCAGCACCCTGAGTACTGAGCACAGATCACCCTGAGCACTGAGCACCCAGCACCCCGAGCACTGAGCACTGAGCACCCTGAGTACTGAGCACCCAGCACCCTGAGCACTGAGCACCGAGCACCCTGAGTACTGAACACCCAGCACGCTGAGTACTGAGCACTGAGCACACAGCACCCCGAGCACTGAGCACCCAGCACCCCGAGCACTGAGCACTGAGCACACTGAGCACTGAGCACCCAGAACCCCGAGTACTGAGCACTGAGCACCCTGAGTACTGAGCACCCAGCACCCTGAGCACTGAGAACCCTGAGTACTGAGCACCGAGCACCCTGAGTACTGAGCACCCAGCACCCTGAGCACTGAGCACGGAGCACCCCGAGGACTGAGCACCCAGCACCCTGAGCACTGAGCACCCAGCACCTTGAGTACTGAGCACCGAGCACCCCGAGCACTGAGCACCCAGCACGCTGAATACTGAGAACCCAGCACCCTGAGCACTGAGCACCCAGCACCCCGAGCACTGAGCACCCAGCACCCAGAGCACTGAGCACCCAGCACACTGAGTACTGAGCACCCAACACCCAGAGTACTGAGCACCCAGCACCCTGAGCACTGAGCACCCAGCACCCTGAGTACTGAGCACCCAGCACCCTGAGCACTGAGCACCCAGCACCCTGAGCACTGAGCACCCAGCACCCTGAGTACTGAGCACCCAGCACCCTGAGCACTGAGCACCCAGCACCCTGAGCACTGAGCACCCAGCACGGTGAGTACTGAGCACCCAGCACCCTGAGTACTGAGTACCCAGCACCCTGAGCACTGAGCACCCAGCACCCTGAGTACTGAGCATCGAGCACCCTGAGTACTGAGCACCCAGCACCCTTACTACTGAGCACCCAGCACCCTGAGCACTGAGCACCCAGCACCCTGAGTACTGAGCACCCAGCACCCTGAGTACTGAGCCGCTAGCACCCTGAGAATGAGCACCCAGCACCATGAGTACTGAGCACCCAGCACCCTGAGTACTGAGCACTAAGCACCCAGAGCACTGAGCACACAGCACCCCAAGCACGGAGCACCCAGGACCCCGAGCACTGAGAACTGAGCACCCAGCACACTGAGTACTGAGCACCGAGCTCCCCGAGCACTGAGCACCCTGAGTACTGAGCACCCAGCACCCCGATCACTGAGCACCCAGCACCCTGAGCACTGAGCACCCAGCACCCTGAGCACTGAGCACCCAGCACCCTGAGTACTGAGCACCCAGCACGCTGAGTACTGAGCACCCAGCACCCCGAGCACTGAGCACCAAGCACCCTGACTACTGACCACTGAGCACCCAGCACCCCGAGCACTGAGCACCCAGCACCCTGTGTACTGAGCACTGAGCACCCTGAGTACTAAGCACCCAGAACCCTGAGTACTGAACACCCAGGACACTGAGCACTGAGCACCGAGCACCCCGAGCACTGATCACCCAGCACCCTGAGCACTCAGCACCCAGCACCCCGAGCACTGAGCACCCAGCACCCTGAGCACTGAGCACCCAGCACCCTGAGCACGGAGCACCCCGAGGACTGAGCACCCAGCACCCTGAGCACTGAGCACCCAGCACCTTGAGTACTGAGCACCGAGCACCCCGAGCACTAAGCACCCAGCACCCTGAGTACTGAGCACCCAGCACCCTGAGCACTGAGCACCCAGCACCCTGAGCACTGAGCACCCACCACCCCGAGCACGGAGCACCCAGCACCCTGAGTACTGAGCACACAACACCCAGAGTACTGAGCACCCAGCTCCCTGAGCACTGAGCACCCAGCACCCCGTGTACTGAGCACCCAGCACCCTGAGTACTGAGCAACCAGCACCCTGAGCACTGAGCACCCGGAGGACTGAGCATCCAGCACCCTGAGCACTGAGCACCGATCACCCTGAGCACTGAGCACCCAGCACCCCGAGCACTGAGCACCCAGCACCCTGAGTACTGAGCACCCAGCACCCCGAGTACTGAGCACCCAGCACCCTGAGTACTGAGCACCCAGCACCCCGAGCACTGAGCACCCAGCACCCTGAGTACTGAGCACCCTCAGTACTGAGCACTGAGCACCGAGCACCCTGAGTACTGAGCACCCTGAGGACTGAGCACCCAGCACCCTGAGCACTGAGCACCCAGCACCCTGAGTACTGAGCACAGATCACCCTGAGCACTGAGCACCCAGCACCCCGAGCACTGAGGACTGAGCACCCTGAGTACTGAGCACCCAGCACCCTGAGCACTGAGCACCGAGCACCCTGAGTACTGAACACCCAGCACGCTGAGTACTGAGCACTGAGCACACAGCACCCCGAGCACTGAGCACCCAGCACCCCGAGCACTGAGCACTGAGCACACTGAGCACTGAGCACCCAGATCCCCGAGTACTGAGCACTGAGCACCCTGAGTACTGAGCACCCAGCACCCTGAGCACTGAGAACCCTGAGTACTGAGCACCGAGCACCCTGAGTACTGAGCACCCAGCACCCTGAGCACTGAGCACGGAGCACCCCGAGGACTGAGCACCCAGCACCCTGAGCACTGAGCACCCAGCACCTTGAGTACTGAGCACCGAGCACCCCGAGCACTGAGCACCCAGCACGCTGAATACTGAGCACCCAGCACCCTGAGCACTGAGCACCCAGCACCCCGAGCACTGAGCACCCAGCACCCAGAGCACTGAGCACCCAGCACACTGAGTACTGAGCACCCAACACCCAGAGTACTGAGCACCCAGCACCCTGAGCACTGAGCACCCAGCACCCTGAGTACTGAGCACCCAGCACCCTGAGCACTGAGCACCCAGCACCCCGAGCACTGAGCACCCAGCACCCCGAGCACTGAGCACCCAGCACCCTGAGCACTGAGCACCCAGCACCCTGAGCACAGAGCACCCAGCCCCCTGAGTACTGAGCACCCAGCACCATGAGTACTGAGCACCCAGCACCCTGAGTACTGAGCACCGAGCACCGCGAGCACTGAGCACCCAGCACCCTGAGCACTGAGCACCCTGAGGACTGAGCACCCAGCACCCTGAGCACTGAGCACCCAGCACACTGAGTACTGAGCACCGATCTCCCTGAGCACTGAGCACCCAGGACCCCGAGCACTGAGCACCCAGCACCCTGAGTACAGAGCACCCTGAGTACTGAGCACCGATCACCCTGAGCACTGAGCACCCAGCACCCTGAGTACTGAGCACCCAGCACCCTGAGCACTGAGCACCCAGCACCCTGAGCACTGAGCTCCCAGCACCCTGAGTACCGAGCACCCAGCACCCTGAGTACTGAGTACCCAGCACCCAGAGCACTGAGCACCCAGCACCCTGAGTACTGAGCACCCAGCACCCTGAGTACTGAGCACCCAGCACCACCCTCAGCACTGAGCACCCAGCACCCCGAGCACTGAGCACCCAGCACCCTGAGCACTGAGCACCCAGCACCCCGAGTACTGAGCACCCAGCACCCCGAGTACTGAGCACCGAGCACCCCGAGCACTGAGCACCCAGCACACTGAGTACTGAGCACCCAGCACCCTGAGTACTGAGCACTGAGCACCCCGAGTACTGAGCACCCAGCACCCCGAGCACTGAGCACCCAGCAACCTGAGTACTGAGAACAGATCACCCTGAGTACTGAGCACCCAGCACCCTGAGTACTGAGCACTGAGCACCCCGAGTACTGAGCACCCAGCACCCCGATCACTGAGCACTCAGCACCCTGAGTACTGAGCACCGAGCACCCTGAGCACTGAGCACCCAGCACCCTTATCACTGAGCACCCTGAGGACTGAGCACCCAGCACCCTGAGCACTGAGCACCCAGCACCCTGAGTACTGAGCACCGATCACCCTGAGCACTGAGCACCCAGCACCCTGAGTACAGAGCACCCAGCACTCCGAGTAGTGAGCACCCAGCACCCTGAGCACTGAGCACCCAGCACCCTGAGTACTGAGCACCCTGAGTACTGAGCACCGATCACCCTGAGCACTGAGCACCCAGCACCCTGAGTACTGAGCACCCAGCACCCTGAGCACTGAGCACCCAGCACCCTGAGCACTGAGCACCCAGCACCCTGAGTACTGAGCAC
This sequence comes from Microtus oregoni, assembly GCF_018167655.1. NCBI lineage: Eukaryota > Metazoa > Chordata > Mammalia > Rodentia > Cricetidae > Microtus > Microtus oregoni. Next base: position 7,220,242 of record NW_024543811.1, on the reverse strand, counting down.
CCAGCACCCTGAGTACTGAGTACCCAGCACCCTGAGCACTGAGCACCCAGCACCCTGAGTACTGAGCACCGAGCACCCTGAGTACTTAGCACCCAGCACCCTTAGTACTGAGCACCCAGCACCCTGAGCACTGAGCACCCAGCACCCTGAGTACTGAGAACCCAGCACCCTGAGTACTGAGCCCCTAGCACCCTGAGAATGAGCACCCAGCACCATGAGTACTGAGCACCCAGCACCCTGAGTACTGAGCACTAAGCACCCAGAGCACTGAGCACACAGCACCCCAAGCACGGAGCACCCAGGACTCCGAGCACTGAGAACTGAGCAACCAGCACACTGAGTACTGAGCACCGAGCTCCCCGAGCACTGAGCACCCTGAGTACTGAGCACCCAGCACCCCGATCACTGAGCACCCAGCACCCTGAGCACTGAGCACCCAGCACCCTGAGCACTGAGCACCCAGCACCCTGAGTACTGAGCACCCAACACGCTGAGTACTGAGCACCCAGCACCCCGAGCACTGAGCACCAAGCACCCTGACTACTGACCACTGAGCACCCAGCACCCCGAGCACTGAGCACCCAGCACCCGGTGTACTGAGCACTGAGCACCCTGAGTACTAAGCACCCAGCACCCTGAGTACTGAGCACCCAGGACCCTGAGCACTGAGCACCGAGCACCCAGCACCACGAGAATGAGCACCCAGCACCCTGAGTCCTGAGAACCGAGCACCCCGAGCACTAAGCACCCAGCACCCTGAGTACTGAGCCCCCAGCACCCTGAGCACTGAGCACCGATCACCCTGAGCACTGAGCACCCAGCACCCCGAGCACTGGGCACCAAGCACCCTGAGTACTGAGCACCCAGCACCCCGAGTACTGAGCACCCAGCACCCTGAGTACTGAGCACCCAGCACCCCGAGCACTGAGCACCCAGCACCCTGAGTACTGAGCACCCTGAGTACTGAGCACTGAGCACCGAGCACCCTGAGTACTGAGCACCCTGAGGACTGAGCACCCAGCACCCTGAGCACTGAGCACCCAGCACCCTGAGTACTGAGCACAGATCACCCTGAGCACTGAGCACCCAGCACCCCGAGCACTGAGCACTGAGCACCCTGAGTACTGAGCACCCAGCACCCTGAGCACTGAGCACCGAGCACCCTGAGTACTGAACACCCAGCACCCTGAGCACTGAGCACTGAGCACCCATCACCCTGAGCACTGAGCACCCAGCACCCCGAGCACTGAGCACCCAGCACCCCGAGAATGAGCACCCAGCACCCTGAGTCCTGAGAACCGAGCACCCTGAGTACTGAGCACCCAGCACCCTGAGTACTGAGCCCCTAGCACCCTGAGAATGAGCCCCCAGCACCATGAGTACTGAGCACCCAGCACCCTGAGTACTGAGCACTAAGCACCCAGAGCACTGAGCACCCAGCACCCAGAGCACGGAGCACCCAGGACCCCGAGCACTGAGAACTGAGCACCCTGAGCACTGAGCACACAGCACCCTGAGTACTGAGCACCCAGCACCCCGAGCAATGAGCATCCAGCACCCTGAGCACTGAGCACCCAGCACCCTGAGCACTGAGCACCCAGCACACTGAGTACTGAGCACCCAGCACCCCGAGCAATGAGCACCCAGCACCCTGAGTACTGAGCACTGAGCACCCAGCACCCCGTGCACTGAGCACCCAGCACCCTGTGTACTGAGCACTGAGCACACTGAGTACTAAGCACCCAGCACCCTGAGTACTGAGCACCCAGGACCCTGAGCTCTGAGCACCGAGCACCCCGAGCACTGAGCACCCAGCACCCTGAGCACTCAGCAACCAGCACCACGAGCACTGAGCACCCAGCACCCTGAGCACTGAGCACCCAGCACCCTGAGCACGGAGCACCCCGAGGACTGAGCACCCAGCACCCTGAGCACTGAGCAGCCAGCTCCTTGGGTACTGAGCACCGAGCACCGCGAGCACTGAGCACCCAGCACCCTGAGCACTGAGCACCCTGAGGACTGAGTACCAAGCACCCTGAGCACTGAGCACCCAGCACCCTGAGTACTGAGCACCCAGCACCCTGAGTACAGAGCACCAAGCACCCCGAGTACTGAGCACCCAGCACCCCGAGCACTGAGCACCCAGCACACTGAGTACTGAGCACCCTGAGTACTAAGCACCGATCACCCTGAGAACTGAGCACCCAGTACCCTGAGCACTGAGCACCCAGCACATTGAGCACTGAGCACCAAGCACCCTGAGCACTGAGCACCCAGCACCCTGAGTACTGAGCACCCAGCACCCTGAGTACTGAGTACCCAGCACCCTGAGCACTGAGCACCCAGCACCCTGAGTACTGATCACCGAGCACCCTGAGTACTGAGCACCCAGCACCCTTAGTACTGAGCACCCAGCACCCTGAGCACTGAGCACCCAGCACCCTGAGTACTGAGCACCCAGCACCACCCTCAGCACTGAGCACCCAGCACCCCGAGCACTGATCACCCAGCACCCTGAGCACTGAGCACCCAGCACCCCGAGTACTGAGCACCCAGCACCCCGAGTACTGAGCACCGAGCACCCCGAGCACTGAGCCCCCAGCACCCTGAGTACTGAGCACCCAGCACCCTGAGTACTGAGCACTGAGCACCCCGAGTACTGAGCACCCAGCACCCCGAGCACTGAGCACCCATCAACCTGAGTACTGAGAAACGATCACCCTGAGTACTGAGCACGCAGCACTCTGAGTACTGAGCCCCCAGCACCCTGAGTACTGAGCACCCAGCACCCCGAGCTCTGAGCACACAGCACCCCGAGAATGAGCACCCAGCACCCTGAGTACTGAGAACAGAGCACCCTGAGTACTGAGCACCCAGCACCATGAGTACTGAGCCCCCAGCACCCTGAGTACTGAGCACCCAGCACCCCGAAAACTGAGCACCCAGCACCCCGAGAATGAGCACCCAGCACCCTGAGTACTGAGCACCCAGCACCCTGATTACTGAGCACTAAGCACCCAGAGCACTGAGCACCCAGCACCCCGAGCACCTAGCACCCAGGACCCCGAGCACTGAGTACTGAGCACCCAGCACCCTGAGTACTGAGCACCGAGCTCCCCGAGCACTGAGCACCCTGAGTACTGAGCACCCAGCACCCCGATCACTGAGCACCCAGCACCCTGAGCACTGATCACCCAGCACCCTGAGCACTGAGCACCCAGCACCCTGAGTACAGAGCACTGATCACCCTGAGCACTGAGCACCCAGCACCCTGAGCACTGAGCACCCAGCACCCTGAGTACTGAGCACCCAGCACCCTGAGCACTGAGCACCGTGCACCCTGAGTACTGAACACCCAGCACCCTGAGCACTGAGCACTGAGCACCCAGCACCCTGAGCACTGAGCACTGAGCACCCAGCACCCCTAGCACTGAGCACCCAGCACCCTGAGCACCGAGCACCCTGAGCACTGAGCACCCTGAGCACTGAGCACCCTGAGCACTGAACACTGAGCACCCAGCACCCCGAGCACTGAGCACTGAGCATACTTAGCACTGAGCACCCAGCACCCCGAGTACTGACCACTGAGCACCCTGAGTACTGAGCACCCAGCACCCCGAGTACTGAGCACTGAGCACCCTGAGTACTGAGCACCCAGCACCCTGAGCACTGAGAACCCTGAGTACTGAGCACCGAGCACCCTGAGTACTGAGCACCCAGCACCCTGAGCACTGAGCACGGAGTACCCCGAGGACTGAGCACCCAGCACCCTGCGCACTGAGCGCCCAGCAACCTGAGTACTGAGAACAGATCACGCTGAGTACTGAGCACCCTGCACCCTGAGTACTGAGCCCCCAGCACCCTGAGTACTGAGCACCCAGCACCCCGAGAATGAGCACCCAGCACCCTGAGTACTGAGAACCGAGCACCCTGAGTACTGAGCACCCAGCACCCTGAGTACTGAGCCCCTAGCACCCTGAGAATGAGCACCCAGCACCATGAGTACTGAGCACCCAGCACCCTGAGTACTGAGCACTAAGCACCCAGAGCACTGAGCACCCAGCACCCCGAGCAAGGAGTTCCCAGGACCCCGAGCACTGAGAACTGAGCACCCAGCACCCTGAGTACTGAGCACCGAGCTCCCCGAGCACTGAGCACCCTGAGTACTGAGCACCCAGCACCCCGATCACTGAGCACCCAGCACCCTGAGCACTGAGCACCCAGCACCCTGAGCACTGAGCACCCAGCACCCTGAGTACTGAGCATCCAGCACGCTGAGTACTGAGCACCCAGCACCCCGAGCACTGAGCACGCAGCACCCTGAGTACTGAGCACTGAGCACCCAGCACCCCGAGCACTGAGCACCCAGCACTCTGTGTACTGAGCACTGCGCACCCTGAGTACTAAGCACCCAGCACCCTGAGTACTGAGCACCCAGGACCCTGAGCATTGAGCACCGAGCACTCCGAGCACTGAGCACCCATCACCCTGAGCACTCAGCACCCAGCACCCCGAGCACTGTGCACCCAGCACCCTGAGCACTGAGCACCCAGCAACCTGAGTACTGAGAACAGATCACCCTGAGTACTGAGCACCCAGCACCCTGAGTACTGAGCACTGAGCACCCCGAGTACTGAGCACCCAGCACCCCGATCACTGAGCACTCAGCACCCTGAGTACTGAGCACCGAGCACCCTGAGCACTGAGCACCCAGCACCCTTATCACTGAGCACCCTGAGGAATGAGCACCCAGCACCCTGAGCACTGAGCACCCAGCACCCTGAGTACTGAGCACCGATCACCCTGAGCACTGAGCACCCAGCACCCTGAGTACAGAGCACCCAGCACTCCGAGTAGTGAGCACCCAGCACCCTGAGCACTGAGCACCCAGCACCCTGAGTACTGAGCACCCTGAGTACTGAGCACCGATCACCCTGAGCACTGAGCACCCAGCACCCTGAGTACTGAGCACCCAGCACCCTGAGCACTGAGCACCCAGCACCCTGAGCACTGAGCACCCAGCACCCTGAGTACTGAGCACCCAGCACCCTGAGTACTGAGTACCCAGCACCCTGAGCACTGAGCACCCAGCACCCTGAGTACTGAGCACCGAGCACCCTGAGTACTTAGCACCCAGCACCCTTAGTACTGAGCACCCAGCACCCTGAGCACTGAGCACCCAGCACCCTGAGTACTGAGAACCCAGCACCCTGAGTACTGAGCCCCTAGCACCCTGAGAATGAGCACCCAGCACCATGAGTACTGAGCACCCAGCACCCTGAGTACTGAGCACTAAGCACCCAGAGCACTGAGCACACAGCACCCCAAGCACGGAGCACCCAGGACTCCGAGCACTGAGAACTGAGCAACCAGCACACTGAGTACTGAGCACCGAGCTCCCCGAGCACTGAGCACCCTGAGTACTGAGCACCCAGCACCCCGATCACTGAGCACCCAGCACCCTGAGCACTGAGCACCCAGCACCCTGAGCACTGAGCACCCAGCACCCTGAGTACTGAGCACCCAACACGCTGAGTACTGAGCACCCAGCACCCCGAGCACTGAGCACCAAGCACCCTGACTACTGACCACTGAGCACCCAGCACCCCGAGCACTGAGCACCCAGCACCCGGTGTACTGAGCACTGAGCACCCTGAGTACTAAGCACCCAGCACCCTGAGTACTGAGCACCCAGGACCCTGAGCACTGAGCACCGAGCACCCAGCACCACGAGAATGAGCACCCAGCACCCTGAGTCCTGAGAACCGAGCACCCCGAGCACTAAGCACCCAGCACCCTGAGTACTGAGCCCCCAGCACCCTGAGCACTGAGCACCGATCACCCTGAGCACTGAGCACCCAGCACCCCGAGCACTGGGCACCAAGCACCCTGAGTACTGAGCACCCAGCACCCCGAGTACTGAGCACCCAGCACCCTGAGTACTGAGCACCCAGCACCCCGAGCACTGAGCACCCAGCACCCTGAGTACTGAGCACCCTGAGTACTGAGCACTGAGCACCGAGCACCCTGAGTACTGAGCACCCTGAGGACTGAGCACCCAGCACCCTGAGCACTGAGCACCCAGCACCCTGAGTACTGAGCACAGATCACCCTGAGCACTGAGCACCCAGCACCCCGAGCACTGAGCACTGAGCACCCTGAGTACTGAGCACCCAGCACCCTGAGCACTGAGCACCGAGCACCCTGAGTACTGAACACCCAGCACCCTGAGCACTGAGCACTGAGCACCCATCACCCTGAGCACTGAGCACCCAGCACCCCGAGCACTGAGCACCCAGCACCCCGAGAATGAGCACCCAGCACCCTGAGTCCTGAGAACCGAGCACCCTGAGTACTGAGCACCCAGCACCCTGAGTACTGAGCCCCTAGCACCCTGAGAATGAGCCCCCAGCACCATGAGTACTGAGCACCCAGCACCCTGAGTACTGAGCACTAAGCACCCAGAGCACTGAGCACCCAGCACCCAGAGCACGGAGCACCCAGGACCCCGAGCACTGAGAACTGAGCACCCTGAGCACTGAGCACACAGCACCCTGAGTACTGAGCACCCAGCACCCCGAGCAATGAGCATCCAGCACCCTGAGCACTGAGCACCCAGCACCCTGAGCACTGAGCACCCAGCACACTGAGTACTGAGCACCCAGCACCCCGAGCAATGAGCACCCAGCACCCTGAGTACTGAGCACTGAGCACCCAGCACCCCGTGCACTGAGCACCCAGCACCCTGTGTACTGAGCACTGAGCACACTGAGTACTAAGCACCCAGCACCCTGAGTACTGAGCACCCAGGACCCTGAGCTCTGAGCACCGAGCACCCCGAGCACTGAGCACCCAGCACCCTGAGCACTCAGCAACCAGCACCCCGAGCACTGAGCACCCAGCACCCTGAGCACTGAGCACCCAGCACCCTGAGCACGGAGCACCCCGAGGACTGAGCACCCAGCACCCTGAGCACTGAGCAGCCAGCTCCTTGGGTACTGAGCACCGAGCACCGCGAGCACTGAGCACCCAGCACCCTGAGCACTGAGCACCCTGAGGACTGAGTACCAAGCACCCTGAGCACTGAGCACCCAGCACCCTGAGTACTGAGCACCCAGCACCCTGAGTACAGAGCACCAAGCACCCCGAGTACTGAGCACCCAGCACCCCGAGCACTGAGCACCCAGCACACTGAGTACTGAGCACCCTGAGTACTAAGCACCGATCACCCTGAGAACTGAGCACCCAGTACCCTGAGCACTGAGCACCCAGCACATTGAGCACTGAGCACCAAGCACCCTGAGCACTGAGCACCCAGCACCCTGAGTACTGAGCACCCAGCACCCTGAGTACTGAGTACCCAGCACCCTGAGCACTGAGCACCCAGCACCCTGAGTACTGATCACCGAGCACCCTGAGTACTGAGCACCCAGCACCCTTAGTACTGAGCACCCAGCACCCTGAGCACTGAGCACCCAGCACCCTGAGTACTGAGCACCCAGCACCACCCTCAGCACTGAGCACCCAGCACCCCGAGCACTGATCACCCAGCACCCTGAGCACTGAGCACCCAGCACCCCGAGTACTGAGCACCCAGCACCCCGAGTACTGAGCACCGAGCACCCCGAGCACTGAGCCCCCAGCACCCTGAGTACTGAGCACCCAGCACCCTGAGTACTGAGCACTGAGCACCCCGAGTACTGAGCACCCAGCACCCCGAGCACTGAGCACCCATCAACCTGAGTACTGAGAAACGATCACCCTGAGTACTGAGCACGCAGCACTCTGAGTACTGAGCCCCCAGCACCCTGAGTACTGAGCACCCAGCACCCCGAGTTCTGAGCACACAGCACCCCGAGAATGAGCACCCAGCACCCTGAGTACTGAGAACAGAGCACCCTGAGTACTGAGCACCCAGCACCATGAGTACTGAGCCCCCAGCACCCTGAGTACTGAGCACCCAGCACCCCGAAAACTGAGCACCCAGCACCCCGAGAATGAGCACCCAGCACCCTGAGTACTGAGCACCCAGCACCCTGATTACTGAGCACTAAGCACCCAGAGCACTGAGCACCCAGCACCCCGAGCACCTAGCACCCAGGACCCCGAGCACTGAGTACTGAGCACCCAGCACCCTGAGTACTGAGCACCGAGCTCCCCGAGCACTGAGCACCCTGAGTACTGAGCACCCAGCACCCCGATCACTGAGCACCCAGCACCCTGAGCACTGATCACCCAGCACCCTGAGCACTGAGCACCCAGCACCCTGAGTACAGAGCACTGATCACCCTGAGCACTGAGCACCCAGCACCCTGAGCACTGAGCACCCAGCACCCTGAGTACTGAGCACCCAGCACCCTGAGCACTGAGCACCGTGCACCCTGAGTACTGAACACCCAGCACCCTGAGCACTGAGCACTGAGCACCCAGCACCCTGAGCACTGAGCACTGAGCACCCAGCACCCCTAGCACTGAGCACCCAGCACCCTGAGCACCGAGCACCCTGAGCACTGAGCACCCTGAGCACTGAGCACCCTGAGCACTGAACACTGAGCACCCAGCACCCCGAGCACTGAGCACTGAGCATACTTAGCACTGAGCACCCAGCACCCCGAGTACTGACCACTGAGCACCCTGAGTACTGAGCACCCAGCACCCCGAGTACTGAGCACTGAGCACCCTGAGTACTGAGCACCCAGCACCCTGAGCACTGAGAACCCTGAGTACTGAGCACCGAGCACCCTGAGTACTGAGCACCCAGCACCCTGAGCACTGAGCACGGAGTACCCCGAGGACTGAGCAGCCAGCACCCTGCGCACTGAGCGCCCAGCAACCTGAGTACTGAGAACAGATCACGCTGAGTACTGAGCACCCTGCACCCTGAGTACTGAGCCCCCAGCACCCTGAGTACTGAGCACCCAGCACCCCGAGAATGAGCACCCAGCACCCTGAGTACTGAGAACCGAGCACCCTGAGTACTGAGCACCCAGCACCCTGAGTACTGAGCCCCTAGCACCCTGAGAATGAGCACCCAGCACCATGAGTACTGAGCACCCAGCACCCTGAGTACTGAGCACTAAGCACCCAGAGCACTGAGCACCCAGCACCCCGAGCAAGGAGTTCCCAGGACCCCGAGCACTGAGAACTGAGCACCCAGCACCCTGAGTACTGAGCACCGAGCTCCCCGAGCACTGAGCACCCTGAGTACTGAGCACCCAGCACCCCGATCACTGAGCACCCAGCACCCTGAGCACTGAGCACCCAGCACCCTGAGCACTGAGCACCCAGCACCCTGAGTACTGAGCATCCAGCACGCTGAGTACTGAGCACCCAGCACCCCGAGCACTGAGCACGCAGCACCCTGAGTACTGAGCACTGAGCACCCAGCACCCCGAGCACTGAGCACCCAGCACTCTGTGTACTGAGCACTGCGCACCCTGAGTACTAAGCACCCAGCACCCTGAGTACTGAGCACCCAGGACCCTGAGCATTGAGCACCGAGCACTCCGAGCACTGAGCACCCATCACCCTGAGCACTCAGCACCCAGCACCCCGAGCACTGTGCACCCAGCACCCTGAGCACTGAGCACCCAGCACCATGAGCACGGAGCACCCCGAGGACTGAGCACCCAGCACCATGAGCACTGAGCACCCAGCACCTTGAGTACTGAGGACCGAACACCCCGAGCACTAAGCACCCAGCACCCTGAGTACTGAGCACCCAGCACCCTGAGCACTGTGCACCCAGCACCCTGAGCACTGAGCACCCAGCACCCCGAGCACGGAGCACCCAGCACCCTGAGTACTGAGCACCCAACACCCAGAGTACTGAGCACCCAGCACCCTGAGCACTGAGCACCCAGCACCCCGAGTACTGAGCACCCAGCACCCTGAGTACTGAGCACCCAGCACCCTGAGCACTGAGCACCCGGAGGACTGAGCACCCAGCACCCTGAGCACTGAGCACCGATCACCCTGAGCACTGAGCACCCAGCACCCCGAGCACTGAGCACCCAGCACCCAGAGTACTGAGCACCCAGCACCCCGAGCACTGAGCACCCAGCACCCTGAGTACTGAGCACCCTGAGTACTGAGCACTGAGCACCGAGCACCCTGAGTACTGAGCACCCTGAGGACTGAGCACCGAGCACCCCGAGCACTGAGCACCCAGCACCCCGAGCACTGAGCACCCAGCACCCTGAGCACTGAGCACCCAGCACCCTGAGCACTGAGCACCCAGCACCCTGAGTACTGAGCACCCAGCACCCTGAGTACTGAGTACCCAGCACCCTGAGCACTGAGCACCGAGCACCCTGAGTACTGAGCACCGAGCACCCTGAGTACTGAGCACCCAGCACCATTAGTACTGAGCACCCAGCACCCTGAGCACTGAGCACCCAGCACCCTGAGTACTGAGCACCCAGCACCACCCTCAGCACTGAGCACCCAGCACCCCGAGCACTGAGCACCCAGCACCCTGAGCACTGAGCACCCAGCTCTCCGAGTACTGAGCATCCAGCACCACGAGTACTGAGCACCAAGCACCCCGAGCACTGAGCACCCAGCACCCTGAGTACTGAGCACCCAGCACCCTGAGTACTGAGCACTGATCACCCCGAGTACTGAGCACCCAGCACCCTGAGCACTGAGTACCCAGCACCCTGAGTACTGAGAAGCGAGCACCCTGAGTACTGAGCACCCAGCACCCTGAGTACTGAGCCCCTAGCACCCTGAGAATGAGCACCCAGCACCATGAGTACTGAGCACCCAGCACACTGAGTACTGAGCACTAAGCACCCAGAGCACTGAGCACCCAGCACCCCGAGCACGGAGCACCCAGGACCCCGAGCACTGAGAACTGAGCACCCAGCAGCCTGAGTACTGAGCACCGAGCTCCCCGAGCACTGAGCACCCTGAGTACTGACCACCCAGCACCCCGATCACTGAGCACCCAGCACCTTGAGCACTGAGCACCCAGCACCCTGAGCACTGAGCACCCAGCACCCTGAGTACTGAGCACCCAGCACCCCGAGCACTGAGCACCCAGCACCCTGAGTACTGAGCACTGAGCACCCAGCACCCCGAGCACTGAGCACCCAGCACCCTGTGTACTGAGCACTGAGCACCCTGAGTACTAAGCACCCAGCACCCTGAGCACTGAGCACCCAGCACCCCGAGCACGGAGCACCCAGCACCCTGAGTACTGAGCACCCAACACCCTGAGTACTGAGCACCCAGCACCCTGAGCACTGAGCACCCAGCACCCTGAGTACTGAGCACCCAGCACCCTGAGTACTGAGCACCCAGCACCCTGAGCACTGAGCACCCGGAGGACTGAGCACCCAGCACCCTGAGCACTGAGCACCGATCACCCTGAACACTGAGCACCCAGCACCCCGAGCACTGAGCACAGAGCCCCCTGAGTACTGAGCACCCAGCACCCCGAGTACTGAGCACCCAGCACCCTGAGTACTGAGCACCCAGCACCCCGAGCACTGAGCACCCAGCACCCTGAGTACTGAGCACCCTGAGTACTGAGCACTGAGCACCGAGCACCCTGAGTACTGAGCACCCTGAGGACTGAGCACCCAGCACCCTGAGCACTGAGCACCCAGCATCCTGAGTACTGAGCACTGATCACCCTGAGCACTGAGCACCCAGCACCCCGAGCACTGAGCACCCAGCACCCTGAGTACTGAGCACCCAACACCCTGAGCACTGAGCACCGAGCACCCTGAGTACTGAACACCCAGCACCCTGAGCACTGAGCACTGAGCACCCAGCACCCTGAGCACTGAGCACTGAGCACCCAGCACCCCGAGCACTGAGCACCCAGCACCCTGAGCACCCAGCACCCTGAGCACTGAGCACCCTGAGCACTGAGCACCCTGAGCACTGAGCACTGAGCACCCAGCACCCTGAGTCCTGAGCACCCAACACTCTGAGCACTGAGCACCCAGCACACTGAGTACTGAGCACTGAGCACACAGCACCCTGAGTACTGAGCACCCAGCACCCCGAGCACTGAGCACCCAGCACCCCGAGCACTGACCACTGAGCACACTGAGCACTGAGCACCCAGCACCCCGAGTACTGAGCACTGAGCACCCTGAGTACTGAGCACCCAGCACCCCGAGTACTGAGCACTGAGCACCCTGAGTACTGAGCACCCAGCACCCTGAGCACTGAGAACACTGAGTACTGAGCACCGAGCACCCTGAGTACTGAGCACCCAGCACCCTGAGTACTGAGCACCCAGCACCACCCTCAGCACTGAGCACCCAGCACCCCGAGCACTGAGCACCCAGCACCCTGAGTACTGAGCACCCTGAGTACTGAGCACCGATCACCCTGAGCACTGAGCACCCAGCACCCTGAGTACTGAGCACCCAGCACCCTGAGCACTGAGCACCCAGCACCCTGCGCACTGAGCGCCCAGCAACCTGAGTACTGAGAACAGATCACGCTGAGTACTGAGCACCCTGCACCCTGAGTACTGAGCCCCCAGCACCCTGAGTACTGAGCACCCAGCACCCCGAGAATGAGCACCCAGCACCCTGAGTACTGAGAACCGAGCACCCTGAGTACTGAGCACCCAGCACCCTGAGTACTGAGCCCCTAGCACCCTGAGAATGAGCACCCAGCACCATGAGTACTGAGCACCCAGCACCCTGAGTACTGAGCACTAAGCACCCAGAGCACTGAGCACCCAGCACCCCGAGCAAGGAGTTCCCAGGACCCCGAGCACTGAGAACTGAGCACCCAGCACCCTGAGTACTGAGCACCGAGCTCCCCGAGCACTGAGCACCCTGAGTACTGAGCACCCAGCACCCCGATCACTGAGCACCCAGCACCCTGAGCACTGAGCACCCAGCACCCTGAGCACTGAGCACCCAGCACCCTGAGTACTGAGCATCCAGCACGCTGAGTACTGAGCACCCAGCACCCCGAGCACTGAGCACGCAGCACCCTGAGTACTGAGCACTGAGCACCCAGCACCCCGAGCACTGAGCACCCAGCACCCTGTGTACTGAGCACTGCGCACCCTGAGTACTAAGCACCCAGCACCCTGAGTACTGAGCACCCAGGACCCTGAGCACTGAGCACCGAGCACTCCGAGCACTGAGCACCCATCACCCTGAGCACTCAGCACCCAGCACCCCGAGCACTGTGCACCCAGCACCCTGAGCACTGAGCACCCAGCACCCTGAGCACGGAGCACCCCGAGGACTGAGCACCCAGCACCCTGAGCACTGAGCACCCAGCACCTTGAGTACTGAGGACCGAACACCCCGAGCACTAAGCACCCAGCACCCTGAGTACTGAGCACCCAGCACCCTGAGCACTGTGCACCCAGCACCCTGAGCACTGAGCACCCAGCACCCCGAGCACGGAGCACCCAGCACCCTGAGTACTGAGCACCCAACACCCAGAGTACTGAGCACCAAGCACCCTGAGCACTGAGCACCCAGCACCCCGAGTACTGAGCACCCAGCACCCTGAGTACTGAGCACCCAGCACCCTGAGCACTGAGCACCTGGAGGACTGAGCACCCAGCACCCTGAGCACTGAGCACCGATCACCCTGAGCACTGAGCACCCAGCACCCCGAGCACTGAGCACCCAGCACCCAGAGTACTGAGCACCCAGCACCCCGAGCACTGAGCACCCAGCACCCTGAGTACTGAGCACCCTGAGTACTGAGCACTGAGCACCGAGCACCCTGAGTACTGAGCACCCTGAGGACTGAGCACCGAGCACCCCGAGCACTGAGCACCCAGCACCCCGAGCACTGAGCACCCAGCACCCTGAGTACTGAGCACCCAGCACCCTGAGCACTGAGCACCGAGCACCCTGAGTACTGAGCACCGATCACCATGAGCACTGAGCACCCAGCACCCTGAGCACCCAGCACCCTGAGCACTGAGCAGCCTGAGCACTGAGCACCCTGAGCACTGAGCACTGAGCACCCAGCACCCTGAGTACTGAGCACACAACACTCTGAGAACTGAGCACCCAGCATGCTGAGTACTGAGCACCGATCTCCCTGAGCACTGAGCACCCAGGACCCCGAGCACTGAGCACCCAGCACCCTGAGTACAGAGCACCCAGCACCCCGAGTACTGAGCACCCAGCACCCCGAGCACTGAGCACCCAGCCCCCTGAGTACTGAGCACCGATCACCATGAGCACTGAGCACCCAGCACCCTGAGTACTGAGCACCCAGCACCCTGAGCACTGAGCACCCAGCACCCTGAGCACTGAGCACCCAGCACCCTGAGTACTGAGCACCCAGCACCCTGAGTACTGAGTACCCAGCACCCTGAGTACTGAGCACAGATCACCCTGAGCACTGAGCACCCAGGACCCCGAGCACTGAGCACCCAGCACCCTGATCACTGACCACCCAGCACCCTGAGTACTGAGCACCCAGCACCACCCTCAGCACTGAGCACCCAGCACCCCGAGCACTGAGCACCCAGCACCCTGAGTACTGAGCACCCTGAGTACTGAGCACCGATCACCCTGAGCACTGAGCACCCAGCACCCTGAGTACTGAGCACCCAGCACCCTGAGCACTGAGCACCCAGCACCCTGCGCACTGAGCGCCCAGCAACCTGAGTACTGAGAACAGATCACGCTGAGTACTGAGCACCCTGCACCCTGAGTACTGAGCCCCCAGCACCCTGAGTACTGAGCACCCAGCACCCCGAGAATGAGCACCCAGCACCCTGAGTACTGAGAACCGAGCACCCTGAGTACTGAGCACCCAGCACCCTGAGTACTGAGCCCCTAGCACCCTGAGAATGAGCACCCAGCACCATGAGTACTGAGCACCCAGCACCCTGAGTACTGAGCACTAAGCACCCAGAGCACTGAGCACCCAGAACCCCGAGCAAGGAGTTCCCAGGACCCCGAGCACTGAGAACTGAGCACCCAGCACCCTGAGTACTGAGCACCGAGCTCCCCGAGCACTGAGCACCCTGAGTACTGAGCACCCAGCACCCCGATCACTGAGCACCCAGCACCCTGAGCACTGAGCACCCAGCACCCTGAGCACTGAGCACCCAGCACCCTGAGTACTGAGCATCCAGCACGCTGAGTACTGAGCACCCAGCACCCCGAGCACTGAGCACGCAGCACCCTGAGTACTGAGCACTGAGCACCCAGCACCCCGAGCACTGAGCACCCAGCACCCTGTGTACTGAGCACTGCGCACCCTGAGTACTAAGCACCCAGCACCCTGAGTACTGAGCACCCAGGACCCTGAGCACTGAGCACCGAGCACTCCGAGCACTGAGCACCCATCACCCTGAGCACTCAGCACCCAGCACCCCGAGCACTGTGCACCCAGCACCCTGAGCACTGAGCACCCAGCACCCTGAGCACGGAGCACCCCGAGGACTGAGCACCCAGCACCCTGAGCACTGAGCACCCAGCACCTTGAGTACTGAGGACCGAACACCCCGAGCACTAAGCACCCAGCACCCTGAGTACTGAGCACCCAGCACCCTGAGCACTGTGCACCCAGCACCCTGAGCACTGAGCACCCAGCACCCCGAGCACGGAGCACCCAGCACCCTGAGTACTGAGCACCCAACACCCAGAGTACTGAGCACCCAGCACCCTGAGCACTGAGCACCCAGCACCCCGAGTACTGAGCACCCAGCACCCTGAGTACTGAGCACCCAGCACCCTGAGCACTGAGCACCCGGAGGACTGAGCACCCAGCACCCTGAGCACTGAGCACCGATCACCCTGAGCACTGAGCACCCAGCACCCCGAGCACTGAGCACCCAGCACCCAGAGTACTGAGCACCCAGCACCCCGAGCACTGAGCACCCAGCACCCTGAGTACTGAGAACCCTGAGTACTGAGCACTGAGCACCGAGCACCCTGAGTACTGAGCACCCTGAGGACTGAGCACCGAGCACCCCGAGCACTGAGCACCCAGCACCCCGAGCACTGAGCACCCAGCACCCTGAGCACCCAGCACCCTGAGCACTGAGCAGCCTGAGCACTGAGCACCCTGAGCACTGAGCACTGAGCACCCAGCACCCTGAGTACTGAGCACACAACACTCTGAGAACTGAGCACCCAGCATGCTGAGTACTGAGCACCGATCTCCCTGAGCACTGAGCACACAGGACCCCGAGCACTGAGCACCCAGAACCCTGAGTACAGAGCACCCAGCACCCCGAGTACTGAGCACCCAGCACCCCGAGCACTGAGCACCCAGCCCCCTGAGTACTGAGCACCGATCACCATGAGCACTGAGCACCCAGCACCCTGAGTACTGAGCACCCAGCACCCTGAGCACTGAGCACCCAGCACCCTGAGCACTGAGCACCCAGCACCCTGAGTACTGAGCACCCAGCACCCTGAGTACTGAGTACCCAGCACCCTGAGCACTGAGCACCGAGCACCCTGAGTACTGAGCACCGAGCACCCTGAGTACTGAGCAACCAGCACCATTAGTACTGAGCACCCAGCACCCTGAGCACTGAGCACCCAGCACCCTGAGTACTGAGCACCCAGCACCACCCTCAGCACTGAGCAACCAGCACCCCGAGCACTGAGCACCCAGCACCCTGAGCACTGAGCACCCAGCTCTCCGAGTACTGAGCATCCAGCACCACGAGTACTGAGCACCAAGCACCCCGAGCACTGAGCACCCAGCACCCTGAGTACTGAGCACCCAGCACCCTGAGTACTGAGCACTGATCACCCCGAGTACTGAGCACCCAGCACCCCGAGCACTGAGTACCCAGCACCCTGAGTACTGAGAAGCGAGCACCCTGAGTACTGAGCACCCAGCACCCTGAGTACTGAGCCCCTAGCACCCTGAGAATGAGCACCCAGCACCATGAGTA
Source organism: Microtus oregoni (assembly GCF_018167655.1). NCBI lineage: Eukaryota > Metazoa > Chordata > Mammalia > Rodentia > Cricetidae > Microtus > Microtus oregoni. Next base: position 7,203,369 of record NW_024543811.1, on the reverse strand, counting down.
CTGAGCACCCAGCACACTGAGTACTGAGCACTAAGCACCCAGAGCACTGAGCACCCAGCACCCCGAGCACGGAGCACCCAGGACCCCGAGCACTGAGAACTGAGCACCCAGCAGCCTGAGTACTGAGCACCGAGCTCCCCGAGCACTGAGCACCCTGAGTACTGAGCACCCAGCACCCCGATCACTGAGCACCCAGCACCTTGAGCACTGAGCACCCAGCACCCTGAGCACTGAGCACCCAGCACCCTGAGTACTGAGCACCCAGCACGCTGAGTACTGAGCACCCAGCACCCCGAGCACTGAGCACCCAGCACCCTGAGTACTGAGCACTGAGCACCCAGCACCCCGAGCACTGAGCACCCAGCACCCTGTGTACTGAGCACTGAGCACCCTGAGTACTAAGCACCCAGCACCCTGAGCACTGAGCACCCAGCACCCCGAGCACGGAGCACCCAGCACCCTGAGTACTGAGCACCCAACACCCTGAGTACTGAGCACCCAGCACCCTGAGCACTGAGCACCCAGCACCCTGAGTACTGAGCACCCAGCACCCTGAGTACTGAGCACCCAGCACCCTGAGCACTGAGCACCCGGAGGACTGAGCACCCAGCACCCTGAGCACTGAGCACCGATCACCCTGAGCACTGAGCACCCAGCACCCCGAGCACTGAGCACAGAGCCCCCTGAGTACTGAGCACCCAGCACCCCGAGTACTGAGCACCCAGCACCCTGAGTACTGATCACCCAGCACCCCGAGCACTGAGCACCCAGCACCCTGAGTACTGAGCACCCTGAGTACTGAGCACTGAGCACCGAGCACCCTGAGTACTGAGCACCCTGAGGACTGAGCACCCAGCACCCTGAGCACTGAGCACCCAGCATCCTGAGTACTGAGCACTGATCACCCTGAGCACTGAGCACCCAGCACCCCGAGCACTGAGCACCCAGCACCCTGAGTACTGAGCACCCAACACCCTGAGCACTGAGCACCGAGCACCCTGAGTACTGAACACCCAGCACCCTGAGCACTGAGCACTGAGCACCCAGCACCCTGAGCACTGAGCACTGAGCACCCAGCACCCCGAGCACTGAGCACCCAGCACCCTGAGCACCCAGCACCCTGAGCACTGAGCACCCTGAGCACTGAGCACCCTGAGCACTGAGCACTGAGCACCCAGCACCCTGAGTCCTGAGCACCCAACACTCTGAGCACTGAGCACCCAGCACACTGAGTACTGAGCACTGAGCACACAGCACCCTGAGTACTGAGCACCCAGCACCCCGAGCACTGAGCACCCAGCACCCCGAGCACTGACCACTGAGCACACTGAGCACTGAGCACCCAGCACCCCGAGTACTGAGCACTGAGCACCATGAGTACTGAGCACCCAGCACCCCGAGTACTGAGCACTGAGCACCCTGAGTACTGAGCACCCAGCACCCTGAGCACTGAGAACACTGAGTACTGAGCACCGAGCACCCTGAGTACTGAGCACCCAGCACCCTGAGTACTGAGCACAGATCACCCTGAGCACTGAGCACCCAGGACCCCGAGCACTGAGCACCCAGCACCCTGATCACTGACCACCCAGCACCCTGAGTACTGAGCACCCAGCACCACCCTCAGCACTGAGCACCCAGCACCCCGAGCACTGAGCACCCAGCACCCTGAGTAATGAGCACCCTGAGTACTGAGCACCGATCACCCTGAGCACTGAGCACCCAGCACCCTGAGTACTGAGCACCCAGCACCCTGAGCACTGAGCACCCAGCACCCTGAGCACTGAGCACCCAGCACCCTGAGTACTGAGCACCCAGCACCCTGAGAACTGAGTACCCAGCACCCTGAGCTCTGAGCACCCTGCACCCTGAGTACTGAGCACCGAGCACCCTGAGTACTGAGCACCCAGCACCCTTAGTACTGAGCACCCAGCACCCTGAGCACTGAGCACCCAGCACCCTGAGTACTGAGCACCCAGCACCACCCTCAGCACTGAGCACCCAGCACCCCGAGCACTGAGCACCCAGCACCCTGAGCACTGAGCACCCAGCACCCCGAGTACTGAGAACACAGCACCCCGAGTACTGAGCACCGAGCACCCCGAGCACTGAGCACCCAGCAACCTGAGTACTGAGAACAGATCACCCTGAGTACTGAGCACCCAGAACCCTGAGTACTGAGCCCCCAGCACCCTGAGTACTGAGCACCCAGCACCCCGATCACTGAGCACCCAGCACCCCGAGAATGAGCACCCAGCACCCTGAGTACTGAGAACCGAGCACCCTGAGTACTTAGCACCCAGCACCCTGAGTACTGAGCCCCCAGCACCCTGAGTACTGAGCACCCAGCAACCCGAGCACTGAGCACCCAGCACCCCGAGCACTGAGCACCCAGCACCCCGAGCACTGAGCACCCAGCGCCCCGAGCACTGAGAACTGAGCACCCTGAGCACTGAGCACCCAGCACCATGAGTACTGAGCACCCAGCACCCTGAGTACTGAGCACTAAGCACCCAGAGCACTGAGCACCCAGCACCCCGAGCACTGAGCACCCAGCGCCCCGAGCACTGAGCACCCAGCACCCCGAGCACTGAGAACTGAGCACCCTGAGCACTGAGCACCCAGCACCTTGAGTACTGAGCACCGAGCACCCCGAGCACTGAGCACCCAGCACCCTGAATACTGAGCACCCAGCACCCTGAGCACTGAGCACCCAGCACCCCGAGCACTGAGCACCCAGCACCCCGAGCACTGAGCACCCAGCACCCTGAGTACTGAGCACCCAACACCCAGAGTACTGAGCACCCAGCACCCTGAGCACTGAGCACCCAGCACCCTGAGTACTGAGCACCCAGCACCCTGAGTACTGACCACCCAGCACCCTGAACACTGATCACTGAGCACCCAAAACCCTGAGCACTGAGCACTGAGCACCCAGCACCCCGAGCACTGAGCACCCAGCACCCCGAGCACTGAGAACCCAGCACCCTGAGCACTGAGCACCCAGCACCCTGAGCACTGAGCACCCAGCCCCCTGAGTAATGAGCACCCAGCACCATGAGTACTGAGCACCCAGCACCCTGAGTACTGAGCACCGAGCACCCCGAGCACTGAGCACCCAGCACCCTGAGCACTGAGCACCCAGAGGACTGAGCACCCAGCACCCTGAGCAGTGAGCACCCAGCACGCTCAGTACTGAGCACCGATCACCCTGAGCACTGAGCACCCAGGACCCCGAGCACTGAGCACCCAGCACCCTGAGTACAGAGCACCCAGCACCCCGAGTACTGAGCACCCAGCACCCCGAGCACTGAGAACACAGCACCCTGAGTACTGAGCACCCTGAGTATTGAACACCGATCACCCTGAGCACTGAGCACCCAGCACCCTGAGTACTGAGCACCCAGCACCCTGAGTACTGAGCACCCAGCACCCTGAGCACTGAGCACCCAGCACCCTGAGTACTGAGCACCCAGCACCCTGAGTACTGAGTACCCAGCACCCTGAGCTCTGAGCACCCAGCACCCTGAGTACTGAGCACCGAGCACCCTGAGTACTGAGCACCCAGCACCCTTAGTACTGAGCACCCAGCACCCTGATCACTGAGCACCCAGCACCCTGACTACTGAGCACCCAGCACCACCCTCAGCACTGAGCACCCAGCACCCCGAGCACTGAGCACCCAGCACCCTGAGCACTGAGCACCCAGCACCCCGAGTACTGAGCACCCAGCACCCCGAGTACTGAGCACCGAGCACCCCGAGCACTGAGCACCCAGCAAACTGAGTACTGAGCACCCAGCACCCTGAGTACTGAGCACTGAGCACCCCGAGTACTGAGCACCCAGCACCCCGAGCACTGAGCACCCAGCAACCTGAGTACTGAGAACAGATCACCCTGAGGACTGAGCACCCAGAACCCTGAGTACTGAGCCCCCAGCACCCTGAGTACTGAGCACCCAGCACCCCGATCACGGAGCACCCAGCACCCCGAGAATGAGCACCCAGCACCCTGAGTACTGAGAACCGAGCACCCTGAGTACTGAGCACCCAGCACCCTGAGTACTGAGCCCCCAGCACCCTGAGTACTGAGCACCCAGCAACCCGAGCACTGAGCACCCAGCACCCTGAGAATGAGCACCCAGCACCATGAGTACTGAGCACCCAGCACCCTGAGTACTGAGCACTAAGCACCCAGAGCACTGAGCACCCAGCACCCAGAGCACTGAGCACCCAGCGCCCCGAGCACTGAGCACCAAGCACCCCGAGCACTGAGAACTGAGCACCCTGAGCACTGAGCACCCAGCACCCCGAGTACTGAGCACTGAGCACCCTGAGTACTGAGCAACAAGCACCCCGAGTACTGAGCACTGAGCACCCTGAGTACTGAGCACCCAGCACCCTGAGAACTGAGCACCCAGCACCCTGAGTACTGAGCACTGAGGACCCTGAGTACTGAGCACCGAGCACCCTGAGTACTGAGCACCCAGCACCCTGATCACTGAGCACGGAGCACCCCGAGGACTGAGCACCCAGCACCCTGAGCACTGAGCACCCAGCACCTTGAGTACTGAGCACCGAGCACCCCGAGCACTGAGCACCCAGCACCCTGAGTACTGAGCACCTAGCACCCTGAGCACTGAGCACCCAGCACCCTGAGCACTGAGCACGCAGCACCCCGAGCACTGAGCACCCAGCACCCTGAGTACTGAGCACAGAGCACCCTGAGCACTGAGCACCCAGCACACTGAGTACTGAGCACCCAGCACCCTGAGTACTGAGCAACCAGCACCCTGAGCACTGAGCACTGAGCACCCAGCACCCTGAGCACTGAGCACTGAGCACCCAGCACCACAGCCCTGAGCACCCAGCACCCTGAGCACTGAGCACCCAGCACCATGAGCACTGACCACCCAGCACCCTGAGCACCCAGCACCCTGAGTACTGAGCACCCAGCCCCCTGAGTACTGAGCACCCAGCACCCTGAGTACTGAGCACTCAGCACCCTGAGTACTGAGCACCGAGCACCCCGAGCACTGAGCACCCAGCACCCTGAGGACTGAGCACCCGGAGGACTGAGCACCCAGCACCCTGATAACTGAGCACCGATCACCCTGAGCACTGAGCACCCAGCACACCGAGCACTGAGCACCCAGCACCCTGAGTACTGAGCACCCAGCACCCCGAGTACTGAGCACCCAGCACCCTGAGTACTGAGCACCCAGCACCCCGAGCACTGAGCAACCAGCACCCTGAGTACTGAGCACCCTGAGTACTGAGCACTGAGCACCGAGCACCCTGAGTACTGAGCACCCTGAGGACTGAGCACCCAGCACCCTGAGCACTGAGCACCCAGCACCCTGAGTACTGAGCACTGATCACCCTGAGCACTGAGCACCCAGCACCCCGAGCACTGAGCACCCAGCACCCTGAGTACTGAGAACCTAGCACCCTGAGCACTGAGCACCGAGCACCCTGAGTACTGAACACCCAGCACCCTGAGCACTGAGCACTGAGCACCCAGCACCCTGAGCACTGAGCACTGAGCACCCAGCACCCCGAGCGCTGAGCACCCAGCACCCTGAGCACCCAGCACCCTGAGCACTGAGCACCCTGAGCACTGAGCACTGAGCACCCAGCACCCTGAGTACTGAGCACCAAACACTCTGAGCACTGAGCACCCAGCACGCTGAGTACTGAGCACTGAGCACACAGCACCCTGAGTACTGAGCACCCAGCACCCCGAGCACTGAGCACCCAGTGCCCCGAGCACTGAGCACCCAGCACCCTGAGCACTGAGCACTGAGCACACTGAGCACTGAGCACCCAGCACCCCGAGTACTGAGCCCTGCGCACCCTGAGTACTGAGCACCCAACACCCAGAGTATTGAGCACCCAGCACCCTGAGATCTGAGCACCCAGCACCCTGAGTACTGAGCACCCAGCACCCTGAGTACTGAGCACTGAGCACCCCAGTACTGAGCACCCAGCACCCCGAGCACTGAGCACCCAGCAACCTGAGTACTGAGAACAGATCACCCTGAGTACTGAGCACCCAGAACCCTGAGTACTGAACCCCCAGCACCCTGAGTACTGAGCACCCAGCACCCCGAGCACTGAGCACCCAGCACCCCGAGAATGAGCACCCAGCACCCTGAGTACTGAGAACCGAGCACCCTGAGTACTGAGCACCCAGCACACTGAGTACTGAGCCCCCAGCACCCTGAGTACTGAGCACCCAGCAACCCGAGCACTGAGCACCCAGCACCCTGAGAATGAGCACCCAGCACCATGAGTACTGAGCACCCAGCACCCTGAGTACTGAGCACTAAGCACCCAGAGCACTGAGCACCCAGCACCCCGAGCACTGAGCACCCAGCGCCCCGAGCACTGAGCACCCAGCACCCCGAGCACTGAGAACTGAGCACCCTGAGCACTGAGCACCCAGCACCCCGAGTACTGAGCACTGAGCACCCTGAGTACTGAGCAACAAGCACCCCGCGTACTGAGCACTGAGCACCCTGAGTACTGAGCACCCAGCACCCTGAGAACTGAGCAACCAGCACCCTGAGTACTGAGCACTGAGAACCCTGAGTACTGAGCACCGATCACCCTGAGTACTGAGCACCCAGCACCCTGATCACTGAGCACGGAGCACCCCGAGGACTGAGCACCCAGCACCCTTAGCACTGAGCACCCAGCACCATGAGTACTGAGCACCGAGCACCCCGAGCACTAAGCACCCAGCACCCTGAGTACTGAGCACTCAGCACCCTGAGTACTGAGCACCGAGCACCCCGAGCACTGAGCACCCAGCACCCTGAGCACTGAGCACCCGGGGGACTGAGCACCCACCACCCTGAGCACTGAGCACCGATCACCCTGAGCACTGAGCACCCAGCACACCGAGCACTGAGCACCCAGCACCCTGAGTACTGAGCACCCAGCACCCCGAGTACTGAGCACCCAGCACCCTGAGTACTGAGCACCCAGCACCCCGAGCACTGAGCAACCAGCACCCTGAGTACTGAGCACCCTGAGTACTGAGCACTGAGCACCGAGCACCCTGAGTACTGAGCACCCTGAGGACTGAGCACCCAGCACCCTGAGCACTGAGCACCCAGCACCCTGAGTACTGAGCACTGATCACCCTGAGCACTGAGCACCCAGCACACCGAGCACTGAGCACCCAGCACCCTGAGTACTGAGCACCTAGCACCCTGAGCACTGAGCACCGAGCACCCTGAGTACTGAACACCCAGCACCCTGAGCACTGAGCACTGAGCACCCAGCACCCTGAGCACTGAGCACTGAGCACCCAGCACCCCGAGGACTGAGCACCCAGCACCCTGAGCACCCAGCACCCTGAGCACTGAGCACCCTGAGCACTGAGCACCCTGAGCACTGAACACTGAGCACCCAGCACACTGAGTACTGAGCACCCAACACTCTGAGCACTGAGCACCCAGCACGCTGAGTACTGAGCACTGAGCACACAGCACCCTGAGTACTGAGCACACAGCACCCCGAGGACTGAGCACCCAGCGCCCCGAGGACTGAGCACCCAGCACCCTGAGCACTGAGCACGGAGCACACTGAGCACTGAGCACCCAGCACCCCGAGTACTGAGCACTGAGCACCCCGAGCACTGAGCACCCAGCACCCCGAGCACTGAGCACCCAGCACACTGAGCACTGAGCACCCAGCCCCATGAGTACTGAGCACCCAGCACCATGAGTACTGAGCACCCAGCACCCTGAGTACTGAGCACCCAGCACCCTGAGTACTGAGCACCCTGAGTACTGAGCACCGATCACCCTGAGCACTGAGCACCCAGCACCCTGAGTACTGAGCACCCAGCACCCTGAGCACTGAGCACCCAGCACCCTGAGCACTGAGCACCCAGCACCCTGAGTACTGAGCACCCAGCACCCTGAGTACTGAGCACCCTGAGTACTGAGCACCGATCACCCTGAGCACTGAGCACCCAGCACCCCGAGCACTGAGCACCCAGCACCCTGAGCACTGAGCACCCAGCACCCTGAGTACTGAGCACCCTGAGTACTGAGCACCGATCACCCTGAGCACTGAGCACCCAGCACCCTGAGTACTGAGCACCCAGCACCCTGAGCACTGAGCACCCAGCACCCTGAGCACTGAGCACCCAGCACCCTGAGTACTGAGCACCCAGCACCCTGAGTACTGAGTACCCAGCACCCTGAGCACTGAGCACCCAGCACCCTGAGTACTGAGCACCGAGCACCCTGAGTACTGAGCACCCAGCACCCTGAGTACTGAGCACCCAGCACCCTGAGCACTGAGCACCCAGCACCCTGAGTACTGAGCACCCAGCACCCTGAGTACTGAGCACCCAGCCCCCAGAGCACTGAGCACCCAGCACCCCGAGCACGGAGCACCCAGCACCCTGAGCACCCAGCACCCTGAGCACAGAGCACCCTAAGCACTGAGCACCCTGAGCACTGAGCACTGAGCACCCAGCACACTGAGTACTGAGCACCCAACACTCTGAGCACTGAGCACCCAGCACGCTGAGTACTGAGCACCGATCACCCTGAGCACTGAGCACCCAGGACCCCGAGCACTGAGCACCCAGCACCCTGAGTACAGAGCACCCAGCACCCCGAGTACTGAGCACCCAGCACCCCGAGCACTGAGCACCCAGCACCCTGAGTACTGAGCACCGATCATCATGAGCACTGAGCACCCAGCACCCTGAGTACTGAGCACCCAGCACCCTGAGCACTGAGCACCCAGCACCCTGAGCACTGAGCACCCAGCACCCTGAGTACGGAGCACCCAGCACCCTGAGTACTGAGTACCCAGCACCCTGAGCACTGAGCATCCAGCACCCTGAGTACTGAGCACCGAGCACCCTGAGTACTGATCACCCAGCACCCCGAGCACTGAGCACCCAGCACCCTGAGTACTGAGCACCGATCACCCTGAGCACTGAGCACCCAGGACCCCGAGCACTGAGCACCCAGCACCCTGAGTACAGAGCACCCAGCACCCCGAGTACTGAGCACCCAGCACCCTGAGCACTGAGCACCCAGCACCCTGAGTACTGAGCACCCTGAGTACTGAGCACCGATCACCCTGAGCACTGAGCACCGAGCACCCTGAGTACTGAGCACCCAGCACCCTGAGCACTGAGCACCCAGCACCCTGAGCACTGAGCACCCAGCACACTGAGTACTGAGCACCCAGCACCCTGATTACTGAGTACCCAGCACCCTGAGCACTGAGCACCCAGCACCCTGAGTACTGAGCACCGAGCACCCTGAGTACTGAGCAACCAGCACCCTTAGTACTGAGCACCCAGCACCCCGAGCACTGAGCACACAGCACCCTGAGTACTGAGCACCCAGCACCACCCTCAGCACTGAGCACCCAGCACGCCGAGTAATGAGCACCCAGCACCCTGAGCACTGAGCACCCAGTACCCCGAGTACTGAGCACCCAGCACCCCGAGTACTGAGCACCGAGCACCTCGAGCACTGAGCACCCAGCACCCTGAGTACTGAGCACCCAGCACCCTGAGTACTGAGCACTGAGCACCCCGAGTACTGAGCACCCAGCACCCCGAACACTGAGCAACTAGCAACCTGAGTACTGAGAACAGATCACCCTGAGTACTGAGCACCCAGCACCCTGAGTACTGAGCCCCCAGCACCCTGAGTACTGAGCACCCAGCACCCCGAGCACTGAGCACCCAGCACCCCGAGAATGAGCACCCAGCACCCTGAGTACTGAGAACCGAGCACCCTGAGTACTGAGCACCCAGCACCCTGAGTACTGAGCCCCTAGCACCCTGAGAATGAGCACCCAGCACCATGAGTACTGAGCACCCAGCACCCTGAGTACTGAGCACTAAGCACCCAGAGCACTGAGAACACAGCACCCCGAGCACGGAGCACCCAGGACCCCGAGCACTGAGAACTGAGCACCCAGCACCCTGAGTACTGAGCACCGAGCTCCCCGAGCACTGAGCACCCTGAGTACTGAGCACCCAGCACCCCGATCAGTGAGCACCCAGGACCCTGAGCACTGAGCACCCAGCACCCTGAGCACTGAGCACCCAGCACCCTGAGTACTGAGCACCCAGCACGCTGAGTACTGAGCACCCAGCACCCCGAGCACTGAGCACCCAGCCCCCTGAGTACTGAGCACTGAGCACCCAGCACCCCGAGCACAGAGCACCCAGCACCCTGTGTACTGAGCACTGAGCACCCTGAGTACTAAGCACCCAGCACCCTGAGTACTGAGCACCCAGGACCCTGAGGACTGAGCACCGAGCACCCCGAGCACTGAGCACCCAGCACCCTGAGCACTCAGCACCCAGCACCCCGAGCACTGAGCACCCAGCACCCTGAGCACTGAGCACCCAGCACCCTGAACATGGAGCACCCCGAGGACTGAGCACCCAGCACCCTGAGCACTGAGCATCCAGCACCTTGAGTACTGAGCACCGAGCACCCCGAGCACTAAGCACCCAGCACCCTGAGTACTGAGCACCCAGCACCCTGAGCACTGAGCACCCAGCACCCTGAGCACTGAGCAGCCAGCAACCCGAGCACGGAGCACCCAGCACTCTGAGTACTGAGCACCCAACACCCAGAGTACTGAGCACCCAGCACCCTGAGCACTGAGCACCCAGCACCCCGAGTACTGAGCACGCAGCACCCTGAGTACTGAGCACCCAGCACCCTGAGCACTGAGCACCCGGAGGACTGAGCACCCAGCACCCTGAGCACTGAGCACCCAGCACCCTGAGCTCTGAGCACCCAGCACCCTGAGCACTGAGCACCCAGCACCTCGAGTACTGAGTACCCAGCACCCTGAGCACTGAGCACCCAGCACCCTGAGTACTGAGCACCGAGCACCCTGAGTACTGAGCACCCAGCACACTTAGTACTGAGCACCCAGCACCCTGAGCACTGAGCACCCAGCACAATGAGTAATGAGCACCCAGCACCACCCTCAGCACTGAGCACCCAGCACCCCGAGCACTGAGCACCCAGCACCCTGAGCACTGAGCACCCAGCACCCCGAGTACTGAGCACCCAGCACCCCGAGTACTGAGCACCGAGCACCCCGAGCACTGAGCACCCAGCACCCTGAGCACTGAGCACCCAGCATCCCGAGCACTGAGCACCCAGCACCTTGAGTACTGAGAACCGAGCACCCTGAGTACTGAGCACCAAGCACCCTGAGTACTGAGCCCCTAGCACCCTGAGAATGAGCACTCAGCACCATGAGTACTGAGCACCCAGCACCCTGAGTACTGAGCACTAAGAACCCAGAGCACTGAGCACCCAGCACCCCGAGCACGGAGCACCCACGACCCCGAGCACTGAGAACTGAGCACCCAGCACCCTGAGTACTGAGCACCGAGCTCCCCGAGCACTGAGCACCCTGAGTACTGAGCACCCAGCACCCCGATCACTGAGCACCCAGCACACTGAGCACTGAGCACCCAGCACCCCGAGCACTGAGCACCCAGCACCCTGAGTACTGAGCACCGATCACCCTGAGCACTGAGCACCCAGGACCCCGAGCACTGAGCACCCAGCACCCTGAGTACAGAGCACCCAGCACCCCGAGTACTGAGCACCCAGCACCCTGAGCACTGAGCACACAGCACCCTGAGTACTGAGCACACTGAGTACTGAGCACCGATCACCCTGAGCACTAAGCACCCAGCACCCTGAGTACTGAGCACCCAGCACCCTGAGCACTGAGCACCCAGCACCCTGAGCACTGAGCACCCAGCACCCTGAGTACTGAGCACCCAGCACCCTGATTACTGAGTAACCAGCACCCTGATCACTGAGCACCCAGCACCCTGAGTACTGAGCACCGAGCACCCTGAGTACTGAGCACCCAGCACCCTTAGTACTGAGCACCCAGCACCCTGAGCACTGAGCACCCAGCACCCTGAGTACTGAGCACCCAGCACCACCCTCAGCACTGAGCACCGAGCACCCCGAGGACTGAGCACCCAGCACCCTGAGCACTGAGCACCCAGCACCCTGAGTACTGAGCACCCAGCACCCCGAGTACTGAGCACCGAGCACCTCGAGCACTGAGCACCCAGCACCCTGAGTACTGAGCACCCAGCACCCTGAGTACTGAGCACTGAGCACCCCGAGTACTGAGCACCCAGCACCCCGAGCACTGAGCACCTAGCAACCTGAGTACTGAGAACAGATCACCCTGAGTACTGAGCACCCAGCACCCTGAGTACTGAGCCCCCAGCACGCTGAGTACTGAGCACCCAGCACCCCGAGCACTGAGCACCCAGCACCCCGAGAATGAGCACCCAGCACCCTGAGTACTGAGAACCGAGCACCCTGAGTACTGAGCACCCAGCACCCTGAGTACTGAGCCCCTAGCACCCTGAGAATGAGCACCCAGCACCATGAGTACTGAGCACCCAGCACCCTGAGTACTGAGCACCGAGCTCCCCGAGCACTGAGCACCCTGAGTACTGAGCACCCAGCACCCCGATCACTGAGCACCCAGCACCCTGAGCACTGAGCACCCAGCACCCTGAGCACTGAGCACCCAGCACCCTGAGTACTGAGCACCCAGCACGCTGAGTACTGAGCACCCAGCACCCCGAGCACTGAGCACCCAGCACCCTGAGTACTGAGCACTGAGCACCCAGCACCCCGAGCACTGAGCACCCAGCACCCTGTGTACTGAGCACTGAGCACCCCGAGTACTAAGCACCCAGCACCCTGAGTACTGAGCACCCAGGACCCTGAGCACGGAGCACCCCGAGCACTGAGCACCCAGCACCCTGAGCACTCAGCACCCAGCACCCCAAGCACTGAGCACCCAGCACCCTGAGCACTGAGCACCCAGCACCCTGAGCACGGAGCACCCCGAGGACTGAGCACCCAGCACCCTGAGCACTGAGCACCCAGCACCCTGAGCACTGAGCACCCAGCAGCCTGAGCACTGAGCACCCAGCACCCTGAGTACGGAGCACCCAGCACCCTGAGTACTGAGTACCCAGCACCCTGAGCACTGAGCATCCAGCACCCTGAGTACTGAGCACCGAGCACCCTGAGTACTGAGCACCCAGCACCCCGAGCACTGAGCACCCAGCACCCTGAGTACTGAGCACCGATCACCCTGAGCACTGAGCACCCAGGACCCCGAGCACTGAGCACCCAGCACCCTGAGTACAGAGCACCCAGCACCCCGAGTACTGAGCACGCAGCACCCTGAGCACTGAGCACCCAGCACCCTGAGTACTGAGCACCCTGAGTACTGAGCACCGATCACCCTGAGCACTGAGCACCCAGCACCCTGAGTACTGAGCACCCAGCACCCTGAGCACTGAGCACCCAGCACCCTGAGCACTGAGCACCTAGCACACTGAGTACTGAGCACCCAGCACCCTGATTACTGAGTACCCAGCACCCTGAGCACTGAGCACCCAGCACCCTGAGTACTGAGCACCGAGCACCCTGAGTACTGAGCACCCAGCACCCTTAGTACTGAGCACCCAGCACCCCGAGCACTGAGCACCCAGCACCCTGAGTACTGAGCACCCAGCACCACCCTCAGAACTGAGCACCCAGCACCCCGAGCACTGAGCACCCAGCACCCTGAGCACTGAGCACCCAGTACCCCGAGTACTGAGCACCCAGCACCCTGAGCACTGAGCACCCAGCACCCTGAACATGGAGCACCCCGAGGACTGAGCACCCAGCACCCTGAGCACTGAGCATCCAGCACCTTGAGTACTGAGCACCGAGCACCCCGAGCACTAAGCACCCAGCACCCTGAGTACTGAGCACCCAGCACCCTGAGCACTGAGCACCCAGCACCCTGAGCACTGAGCAGCCAGCAACCCGAGCACGGAGCACCCAGCACTCTGAGTACTGAGCACCCAACACCCAGAGTACTGAGCACCCAGCACCCTGAGCACTGAGCACCCAGCACCCCGAGAACTGAGCACGCAGCACCCTGAGTACTGAGCACCCAGCACCCTGAGCACTGAGCACCCGGAGGACTGAGCACCCAGCACCCTGAGCACTGAGCACCCAGCACCCTGAGCACTGAGCACCCAGCACCCTGAGCACTGAGCACCCAGCACCTCGAGTACTGAGTACCCAGCACCCTGAGCACTGAGCACCCAGCACCCTGAGTACTGAGCACCGAGCACCCTGAGTACTGAGCACCCAGCACACTTAGTACTGAGCACCCAGCACCCTGAGCACTGAGCACCCAGCACAATGAGTAATGAGCACCCAGCACCACACTCAGCACTGAGCACCCAGCACCCCGAGCACTGAGCACCCAGCACCCTGAGCACTGAGCACCCAGCACCCCGAGTACTGAGCACCCAGCACACCGAGTACTGAGCACCGAGCACCCCGAGCACTGAGCACCCAGCACCCTGAGCACTGAGCACCCAGCATCCCGAGCACTGAGCACCCAGCACCTTGAGTACTGAGAACCGAGCACCCTGAGTACTGAGCACCAAGCACCCTGAGTACTGAGCCCCTAGCACCCTGAGAATGAGCACCCAGCACCATGAGTACTGAGCACCCAGCACCCTGAGTACTGAGCACTAAGAACCCAGAGCACTGAGCACCCAGCAACCCGAGCACGGAGCACCCACGACCCCGAGCACTGAGAACTGAGCACCCAGCACCCTGAGTACTGAGCACCGAGCTCCCCGAACACTGAGCACCCTGAGTACTGAACACCCAGCACCCCGATCACTGAGCACCCAGCACACTGAGCACTGAGCACCCAGCACCCTGAGCACTGAGCACCCAGCACCCTGAGTACTGAGCACACAGCACGCTGAGTACTGAGCACCCAGCACCCCGAGCACTGAGCACCCAGCACCCTGAGTACTGAGCACCGATCACCCTGAGCACTGAGCACCCAGGACCCCGAGCACTGAGCAACCAGCACCCTGAGTACAGAGCACCCAGCACCCCGAGTACTGAGCACCCAGCACCCTGAGCACTGAGCACACAGCACCCTGAGTACTGAGCACCCTGAGTACTGAGCACCGATCACCCTGAGCACTGAGCACCCAGCACCCTGAGTACTGAGCACCCAGCACCCTGAGCACTGAGCACCCAGCACCCTGAGCACTGAGCACCCAGCACCCTGAGTACTGAGCACCCAGCACCCTGATTACTGAGTAACCAGCACCCTGAGCACTGAGCACCCAGCTCCCTGAGTACTGAGCACCGAGCACCCTGAGTACTGAGCACCCAGCACCCTTAGTACTGAGCACCCAGCACCCTGAGCACTGAGCACCCAGCACCCTGAGTACTGAGCACCCAGCACCACCCTCAGCACTGAGCACCGAGCACCCCGAGGACTGAGCACCCAGCACCCTGAGCACTGAGCACCCAGCACCCTGAGTACTGAGCACCCAGCACCCCGAGTACTGAGCACCGAGCACCTCGAGCACTGAGCACCCAGCACCCTGAGTACTGAGCACCCAGCACCCTGAGTACTGAGCACTGAGCACCCCGAGTACTGAGCACCCAGCACCCCGAGCACTGAGCACCTAGCAACCTGAGTACTGAGAACAGATCACCCTGAGTACTGAGCACCCAGCACCCTGAGTACTGAGCCCCCAGCACGCTGAGTACTGAGCACCCAGCACCCCGAGCACTGAGCACCCATCACCCCGAGAATGAGCACCCAGCACCCTGAGTACTGAGAACCGAGCACCCTGAGTACTGAGCACCCAGCACCCTGAGTACTGAGCCCCTAGCACCCTGAGAATGAGCACCCAGCACCATGAGTACTGAGCACCCAGCACCCTGAGTACTGAGCACTAAGCACCCAGAGCACTGAGAACCCAGCACCCCGAGCACGGAGCACCCAGGACCCCGAGCACTGAGAACTGAGCACCCAGCACCCTGAGTACTGAGCACCGAGCTCCCCGAGCACTGAGCACCCTGAGTACTGAGCACCCAGCACCCCGATCACTGAGCACCCAGCACCCTGAGCACTGAGCACCCAGCACCCTGAGCACTGAGCACCCAGCACCCTGAGTACTGAGCACCCAGCACGCTGAGTACTGAGCACCCAGCACCCCGAGCACTGAGCACCCAGCACCCTGAGTACTGAGCACTGAGCACCCAGCACCCCGAGCACTGAGCACCCAGCACCCTGTGTACTGAGCACTGAGCACCCTGAGTACTAAGCACCCAGCACCCTGAGTACTGAGCACCCAGGACCCTGAGCACGGAGCACCCCGAGCACTGAGCACCCAGCACCCTGAGCACTCAGCACCCAGCACCCCAAGCACTGAGCACCCAGCACCCTGAGCACTGAGCACCCAGCACCCTGAGCACGGAGCACCCCGAGGACTGAGCACCCAGCAGCCTGAGCACTGAGCACCCAGCACCCTGAGTACGGAGCACCCAGCACCCTGAGTACTGAGTACCCAGCACCCTGAGCACTGAGCATCCAGCACCCTGAGTACTGAATACCGAGCTCCCCGAGCACTGAGCACCCTGAGTACTGAGCACCCAGCACCCCGAGCACTGAGCACCCAGCACCCTGAGCACTGAGCAACCAGCACCCTGAGCACTGAGCACCCAGCACCCTGAGTACTGAGCACCCAGCACGCTGAGTACTGAGCACCCAGCACCCCGAGCACTGAGCACCCAGGCCCCTGAGTACTGAGCACTGAGCACCCAGCACCCCGAGCACTGAGCACCCAGCACCCTGTGTACTGAGCACTGAGCACCCTGAGTACTAAGCACCCAGCACCCTGAGTACTGAGCACCCAGGACCCTGAGGACTGAGCACCGAGCACCCCGAGCACTGAGCACCCAGCACCCTGAGCACTCAGCACCCAGCACCCCGAGCACTGAGCACCCAGCACCCTGAGCACTGAACACCCAGCACCCTGAACATGGAGCACCCCGAGGACTGAGCACCCAGCACCCTGAGCACTGAGCATCCAGCACCTTGAGTACTGAGCACCCAGCATCCCGAGCACTGAGCACCCAGCACCTTGAGTACTGAGAACCGAGCACCCTGAGTACTGAGCACCAAGCACCCTGAGTACTGAGCCCCTAGCACCCTGAGAATGAGCACCCAGCACCATGAGTACTGAGCACCCAGCACCCTGAGTACTGAGCACTAAGAACCCAGAGCACTGAGCACCCAGCAACCCGAGCACGGAGCACCCACGACCCCGAGCACTGAGAACTGAGCACCCAGCACCCTGAGTACTGAGCACCGAGCTCCCCGAACACTGAGCACCCTGAGTACTGAACACCCAGCACCCCGATCACTGAGCACCCAGCACACTGAGCACTGAGCACCCAGCACCCTGAGCACTGAGCACCCAGCACCCTGAGTACTGAGCACACAGCACGCTGAGTACTGAGCACCCAGCACCCCGAGCACTGAGCACCCAGCACCCTGAGTACTGAGCACCGATCACCCTGAGCACTGAGCACCCAGGACCCCGAGCACTGAGCACCCAGCACCCTGAGTACAGAGCACCCAGCACCCCGAGTACTGAGCACCCAGCACCCTGAGCACTGAGCACACAGCACCCTGAGTACTGAGCACCCTGAGTACTGAGCACCGATCACCCTGAGCACTGAGCACCCAGCACCCTGAGTACTGAGCACCCAGCACCCTGAGCACTGAGCACCCAGCACCCTGAGCACTGAGCACCCAGCACCCTGAGTACTGAGCACCCAGCACCCTGATTACTGAGTAACCAGCACCCTGAGCACTGAGCACCCACCACCCTGAGTACTGAGCACCGAGCACCCTGAGTACTGAGCACCCAGCACCCTTAGTACTGAGCACCCAGCACCCTGAGCACTGAGCACCCAGCACCCTGAGTACTGAGCACCCAGCACCACCCTCAGCACTGAGCACCGAGCACCCCGAGGACTGAGCACCCAGCACCCTGAGCACTGAGCACCCAGCACCCTGAGTACTGAGCACCCAGCACCCCGAGTACTGAGCACCAAGCACCTCGAGCACTGAGCACCCAGCACCCTGAGTACTGAGCACCCAGCACCCTGAGTACTGAGCACTGAGCACCCCGAGTACTGAGCACCCAGCACCCCGAGCACTGAGCACCTAGCAACCTGAGTACTGAGAACAGATCACCCTGAGTACTGAGCACCCAGCACCCTGAGTACTGAGCCCCCAGCACGCTGAGTACTGAGCACCCAGCACCCCGAGCACTGAGCACCCAGCACCCCGAGAATGAGCACCCAGCACCCTGAGTACTGAGAACCGAGCACCCTGAGTACTGAGCACCCAGCACCCTGAGTACTGAGCCCCTAGCACCCTGAGAATGAGCACCCAGCACCATGAGTACTGAGCACCCAGCACCCTGAGTACTGAGCACTAAGCACCCAGAGCACTGAGAACCCAGCACCCCGAGCACGGAGCACCCAGGACCCCGAGCACTGAGAACTGAGCACCCAGCACCCTGAGTACTGAGCACCGAGCTCCCCGAGCACTGAGCACCCTGAGTACTGAGCACCCAGCACCCCGATCACTGAGCACCCAGCACCCTGAGCACTGAGCACCCAGCACCCTGAGCACTGAGCACCCAGCACCCTGAGTACTGAGCACCCAGCACGCTGAGAACTGAGCACCCAGCACCCCGAGCACTGAGCACCCAGCACCCTGAGTACTGAGCACTGAGCACCCAGCACCCCGAGCACTGAGCACCCAGCACCCTGTGTACTGAGCACTGAGCACCCTGAGTACTAAGCACCCAGCACCCTGAGTACTGAGCACCCAGGACCCTGAGCACGGAGCACCCCGAGCACTGAGCACCCAGCACCCTGAGCACTCAGCACCCAGCACCCCAAGCACTGAGCACCCAGCACCCTGAGCACTGAGCACCCAGCACCCTGAGCACGGAGCACCCCGAGGACTGAGCACCCAGCAGCCTGAGCACTGAGCACCCAGCACCCTGAGTACGGAGCACCCAGCACCCTGAGTACTGAGTACCCAGCACCCTGAGCACTGAGCATCCAGCACCCTGAGTACTGAGCACCGAGCTCCCCGAGCACTGAGCACCCTGAGTACTGAGCACCCAGCACCGCGAGCACTGAGCACCCAGCACCCTGAGCACTGAGCAACCAGCACCCTGAGCACTGAGCACCCAGCACCCTGAGTACTGAGCACCCAGCACGCTGAGTACTGAGCACCCAGCACCCCGAGCACTGAGCACCCAGGCCCCTGAGTACTGAGCACTGAGCACCCAGCACCCCGAGCACTGAGCACCCAGCACCCTGTGTACTGAGCACTGAGCACCCTGAGTACTAAGCACCCAGCACCCTGAGTACTGAGCACCCAGGACCCTGAGGACTGAGCACCGAGCACCCCGAGCACTGAGCACCCAGCACCCTGAGCACTCAGCACCCAGCACCCCGAGCACTGAGCAC
This sequence comes from Microtus oregoni, assembly GCF_018167655.1. Taxonomy (NCBI): domain Eukaryota; kingdom Metazoa; phylum Chordata; class Mammalia; order Rodentia; family Cricetidae; genus Microtus; species Microtus oregoni. Next base: position 7,183,916 of record NW_024543811.1, on the reverse strand, counting down.
CCAGCACCCTGAGCACTGAACACCCAGCACCCTGAACATGGAGCACCCCGAGGACTGAGCACCCAGCACCCTGAGCACTGAGCATCCAGCACCTTGAGTACTGAGCACCGAGCACCCCGAGCACTAAGCACCCAGCACCCTGAGTACTGAGCACCCAGCACCCTGAGCACTGAGCACCCAGCACCCTGAGCACTGAGCAGCCAGCACCCCGAGCACGGAGCACCCAGCACTATGAGTACTGAGCACCCAACACCCAGAGTACTGAGCACCCAGCACCCTGAGCACTGAGCACCCAGCACCCCGAGTACTGAGCACGCAGCACCCTGAGTACTGAGCACACAGCACCCTGAGCACTGAGCACCCGGAGGACTGAGCACCCAGCACCCTGAGCACTGAGCACCCAGAACCCCGAGCACTGAGCACCCAGCACCCTGAGCACTGAGCACCCAGCACCCCGAGTACTGAGTACCCAGCACCCTGAGCACTGAGCACCCAGCACCCTGAGTACTGAGCACCGAGCACCCTGAGTACTGAGCACCCAGCACACTTAGTACTGAGCACCCAGCACCCTGAGCACTGAGCACCCAGCACCCTGAGTACTGAGCACCCAGCACCACCCTCAGCACTGAGCACCCAGCACCCCGAGCACTGAGCACCCAGCACCCTGAGCACTGAGCACCCAGCACCCCGAGTACTGAGCACCCAGCACCCCGAGTACTGAGCACCGAGCACCCCGAGCACTGAGCACCCAGCACCCTGAGCACTGAGCACCCAGCATCCCGAGCACTGAGCACCCAGCACCTTGAGTACTGAGAACCGAGCACCCTGAGTACTGAGCACCAAGCACCCTGAGTACTGAGCCCCTAGCACACTGAGAATGAGCACCCAGCACCATGAGTACTGAGCACCCAGCACCCTGAGTACTGAGCACTAAGAACCCAGAGCACTGAGCACCCAGCACCCCGAGCACGGAGCACCCACGACCCCGAGCACTGAGAACTGAGCACCCAGCACACTGAGTACTGAGCACCGAGCTCCCCGAGCACTGAGCATCCTGAGTACTGAGCACCCAGCACCCCGATCACTGAGAACCCAGCACACTGAGCACTGAGCACCCAGCACCCTGAGCACTGAGCACCCAGCACCCTGAGTACTGAGCACCCAGCACGCTGAGTACTGAGCACCCAGCACCCCGAGCACTGAGCACCCAGCACCCTGAGTACTGAGCACCGATCACCCTGAGCACTGAGCACCCAGGACCCCGAGCACTGAGCACCCAGCACCCTGAGTACAGAGCACCCAGCACCCCGAGTACTGAGCACCCAGCACCCTGAGCACTGAGGACACAGCACCCTGAGTACTGAGCACTGAGCACCCCGAGTACTGAGCACCCAGCACCCCGAGCACTGAGCACCTAGCAACCTGAGTACTGAGAACAGATCACCCTGAGTACTGAGCACCCAGCACCCTGAGTACTGAGCCCCCAGCACGCTGAGTACTGAGCACCCAGCACCCCGAGCACTGAGCACCCAGCACCCCGAGAATGAGCACCCAGCACCCTGAGTACTGAGAACCGAGCACCCTGAGTACTGAGCACCCAGCACCCTGAGTACTGAGCCCCTAGCACCCTGAGAATGAGCACCCAGCACCATGAGTACTGAGCACCCAGCACCCTGAGTACTGAGCACTAAGCACCCAGAGCACTGAGAACCCAGCACCCCGAGCACGGAGCACCCAGGACCCCGAGCACTGAGAACTGAGCACCCAGCACCCTGAGTACTGAGCACCAAGCTCCCCGAGCACTGAGCACCCTGAGTACTGAGCACCCAGCACCCCAATCACTGAGCACCCAGCACCCTGAGCACTGAGCACCCAGCACCCTGAGCACTGAGCACCCAGCACCCTGAGTACTGAGCACCCAGCACGCTGAGTACTGAGCACCCAGCACCCCGAGCACTGAGCACCCAGCACCCTGAGTACTGAGCACTGAGCACCCAGCACCCCGAGCACTGAGCACCCAGCACCCTGTGTACTGAGCACTGAGCACCCTGAGTACTAAGCACCCAGCACCCTGAGTACTGAGCACCCAGGACCCTGAGCACGGAGCACCCCGAGCACTGAGCACCCAGCACCCTGAGCACTCAGCACCCAGTACCCCGAGCACTGAGCACCCAGCACCCTGAGCACTGAGCACCCAGCACCCTGAGCACGGAGCACCCCGAGGACTGAGCACCCAGCAACCTGAGCACTGAGCAGCCAGCACCCTGAGCACTGAGCACCCAGCAGCCTGAGCACTGAGCACCCAGCACCCTGAGTACGGAGCACCCAGCACCCTGAGTACTGAGTACCCAGCACCCTGAGCACTGAGCATCCAGCACCCTGAGTACTGAGCACCGAGCACCCTGAGTACTGAGCACCCAGCACCCCGAGCACTGAGCACCCAGCACCCTGAGTACTGAGCACCGATCACCCTGAGCACTGAGCACCCAGGACCCCGAGCACTGAGCACCCAACACCCTGAGTACAGAGCACCCAGCACCCCGAGTACTGAGCACCCAGCACCCTGAGCACTGATCACCCAGCACCCTGAGTACTGAGCACCCTGAGTACTGAGCACCGATCACCCTGAGCACTGAGCACCCAGCACCCTGAGTACTGAGCACCCAGCACCCTGAGCACTGAGCACCCAGCACCCTGAGCACTGAGCACCCAGCACACTGAGTACTGAGCACCCAGCACCCTGATTACTGAGTACCCAGCACCCTGAGCACTGAGCACCCAGCACCCTGAGTACTGAGCACCGAGCACCCTGAGTACTGAGCACCCAGCACCCTTAGTACTGAGCACCCAGCACCCCGAGCACTGAGCACCCAGCACCCTGAGTACTGAGCACCCAGCACCACCCTCAGCACTGAGCACCCAGCACCCCGAGCACTGAGCACCCAGCACCCTGAGCACTGAGCACCCAGTACCCCGAGTACTGAGCACCCAGCACCCCGAGTACTGAGCACCGAGCACCTCGAGCACTGAGCACCCAGCACCCTGAGTACTGAGCACCCAGCACCCTGAGTACTGAGCACTGAGCACCCCGAGTACTGAGCACCCAGCACCCCGAGCACTGAGCACCTAGCAACCTGAGTACTGAGAACAGATCACCCTGAGTACTGAGCACCCAGCACCCTGAGTACTGAGCCCCCAGCACCCTGAGTACTGAGCACACAGCACCCCGAGCACTGAGCACCCAGCACCCCGAGAATGAGCACCCAGCACCCTGAGTACTGAGAACCGAGCACCCTGAGTACTGAGCACCCAGCACCCTGAGTACTGAGCCCCTAGCACCCTGAGAATGAGCACCCAGCACCATGAGTACTGAGCACCCAGCACCCTGAGTACTGAGCACTAAGCACCCAGAGCACTGAGAACCCAGCACCCCGAGCACGGAGCACCCAGGACCCCGAGCACTGAGAACTGAGCACCCAGCACCCTGAGTACTGAGCACCGAGCTCCCCGAGCACTGAGCACCCTGAGTACTGAGCACCCAGCACCCCGATCACTGAGCACCCAGCACCCTGAGCACTGAGCACCCAGCACCCTGAGCACTGAGCACCCAGCACCCTGAGTACTGAGCACACAGCACGCTGAGTACTGAGCACCCAGCACCCCGAGCACTGAGCACCCAGCCCCCTGAGTACTGAGCACTGAGCACCCAGCACCCCGAGCACTGAGCACCCAGCACCCTGTGTACTGAGCACTGAGCACCCTGAGTACTAAGCACCCAGCACCCTGAGTACTGAGCACCCAGGACCCTGAGGACTGAGCACCGAGCACCCCGAGCACTGAGCACCCAGCACCCTGAGCACTCAGCACCCAGCACCCTGAGCACTGAGCACCCAGCACCCTGAGCACTGAGCACCCAGCACCCTGAACATGGAGCACCCCGAGGACTGAGCACCCAGCACCCTGAGCACTGAACATCCAGCACATTGAGTACTGAGCACCGAGCACCCCGAGCACTAAGCACCGAGCACCCTGAGTACTGAGCACCCAGCACCCTGAGCACTGAGCACCCAGCACCCTGAGCACTGAGCAGCCAGCACCCAGAGCACTGAGCACCCAGCACCCTGAGTACTGAGCACCCAGCACCACCCTCAGCACTGAGCACCGAGCACCCCGAGCACTGAGCACCCAGCACCCTGAGCACTGAGCACCCAGCAACCTGAGCACGGAGCACCCCGAGGACTGAGCACCCAGCACCCTGAGCACTGAGCACCCAGCACCCTGAGCACTGAGCACCCAGCACCCTGAGCACTGAGCAGCCAGCACCCTGAGTACTGAGCACCCAGCACCCTGAGTACTGAGCACCGATCACCATGAGCACTGAGCAACCAGCACCCTGAGTACTGAGCACCCAGCACCCTGAGTACTGAGCACCGATCACCATGAGCACTGAGCACCCCGAGTACTGAGCACCCAGCACCCTGAGTACTGAGCACTCAGCACACTTAGTACTGAGCACCCAGCACCCTGAGCACTGAGCACCCAGCACCCTGAGTACTGAGCACCCAGCACCACCCTCAGCACTGAGCACCCAGCACCCCGAGCACTGAGCACCCAGCACCCTGAGCACTGAGCACCCAGCACCCCGAGTACTGAGCACCCAGCACCCCGAGTACTGAGCACCGAGCACCCCGAGCACTGAGCACCCAGCACCCTGAGCACTGAGCACCCAGCACCCCGAGCAATGAGCACCCAGCACCCTGAGTACTAAGAACCGAGCACCCTGAGTACTGAGCACCAAGCACCCTGAGTACTGAGCCCCTAGCACCCTGAGAATGAGCACCCAGCACCATGAGTACAGAGCACCCAGCACCCTGAGTACTGAGCACTAAGCACCCAGAGCACTGAGCACCCAGCACCCCGAGCACGGAGCACCCAGTACCCCGAGCACTGAGAACTGAGCACCCAGCACCCTGAGTACTGAGCACCGAGCTCCCCGAGCACTGAGCACCCCGAGTACTGAGCACCCAGCACCCCGATCACTGAGCACCCAGCACCCTGAGCACTGAGCACCCAGCACCCTGAGCACTGAGCACCCAGCACCCTGAGTACTGAGCACCCAGCACGCTGAGTACTGAGCACCCAGCACCCCGAGCACTGAGCACCCAGCACCCTGAGTACTGAGCACTGAGCACCCAGCACCCCGAGCACTGAGCACCCAGCACCCTGTGTACTGAGCACCCAGCACCCTGAGCACTGAGCACCCAGCACCCTGAGCACTGAGCAGCCAGCACCCCGAGCACTGAGCACCCAGCACCCTGAGTACTGAGCACCCAGCACCACCCTCAGCACTGAGCACCGAGCACCCCGAGCACTGAGCACCCAGCACCCTGAGCACTGAGCACCCAGCAACCTGAGCACGGAGCACCCCGAGGACTGAGCACCCAGCACCCTGAGCACTGAGCACCCAGCACCCGGAGCACTGAGCACCCAGCACCCTGAGCACTGAGCAGCCAGCACCCTGAGTACTGAGCACCCAGCACCCTGAGTACTGAGCACCGATCACCATGAGCACTGAGCACCCAGCACCCTGAGTACTGAGCACCCAGCACCCTGAGTACTGAGCACCCAGCACCACCCTCAGCACTGAGCACCCAGCACCCCGAGCACTGAGCACCCAGCACCCTGAGCACTGAGCACCCAGCACCCCGAGTACTGAGCACCCAGCACCCCGAGTACTGAGCACCGAGCACCCCGAGCACTGAGCACCCAGCACCCTGAGCACTGAGCACCCAGCACCCCGAGCAATGAGCACCCAGCACCCTGAGTACTAAGAACCGAGCACCCTGAGTACTGAGCACCAAGCACCCTGAGTACTGAGCCCCTAGCACCCTGAGAATGAGCACCCAGCACCATGAGTACAGAGCACCCAGCACCCTGAGTACTGAGCACTAAGCACCCAGAGCACTGAGCACCCAGCACCCCGAGCACGGAGCACCCAGTACCCCGAGCACTGAGAACTGAGCACCCAGCACCCTGAGTACTGAGCACCGAGCTCCCCGAGCACTGAGCACCCCGAGTACTGAGCACCCAGCACCCCGATCACTGAGCACCCAGCACCCTGAGCACTGAGCACCCAGCACCCTGAGCACTGAGCACCCAGCACCCTGAGTACTGAGCACCCAGCACGCTGAGTACTGAGCACCCAGCACCCCGAGCACTGAGCACCCAGCACCCTGAGTACTGAGCACTGAGCACCCAGCACCCCGAGCACTGAGCACCCAGCACCCTGTGTACTGAGCACCCAGCACCCTGAGCACTGAGCACCCAGCACCCTGAGCACTGAGCAGCCAGCACCCCGAGCACTGAGCACCCAGCACCCTGAGTACTGAGCACCCAGCACCACCCTCAGCACTGAGCACCGAGCACCCCGAGCACTGAGCACCCAGCACCCTGAGCACTGAGCACCCAGCAACCTGAGCACGGAGCACCCCGAGGACTGAGCACCCAGCACCCTGAGCACTGAGCACCCAGCACCCGGAGCACTGAGCACCCAGCACCCTGAGCACTGAGCAGCCAGCACCCTGAGTACTGAGCACCCAGCACCCTGAGTACTGAGCACCGATCACCATGAGCACTGAGCACCCAGCACCCTGAGTACTGAGCACCCAGCACCCTGAGTACTGAGCACCGATCACCATGAGCACTGAGCACCCCGAGTACTGAGCACCCAGCACCCTGAGTACTGAGCACTCAGCACACTTAGTACTGAGCACCCAGCACCCTGAGCACTGAGCACCCAGCACCCTGAGTACTGAGCACCCAGCACCACCCTCAGCACTGAGCACCCAGCACCCCGAGCACTGAGCACATAGCACCCTGAGCACTGAGCACCCAGCACCCCGAGTACTGAGCACCCAGCACCCCGAGTACTGAGCACCGAGCACCCCGAGCACTGAGCACCCAGCACCCTGAGCACTGAGCACCCAGCACCCTGAGTACTGAGAACCGAGCACCCTGAGTACTGAGCACCAAGCACCCTGAGTACTGAGCCCCTAGCACCCTGAGAATGAGCACCCAGCACCATGAGTACTGAGCACCCAGCACCCTGAGTACTGAGCACTAAGCACCCAGAGCACTGAGCACCCAGCACCCCGAGCACGGTGCACCCAGTACCCCGAGCACTGAGAACTGAGCACCCAGCACCCTGAGTACTGAGCACCGAGCTCCCCGAGCACTGAGCACCCCGAGTACTGAGCACCCAGCACCCCGATCACTGAGCACCCAGCACCCTGAGCACTGAGCACCCAGCACCCTGAGCACTGAGCACCCAGCACCCTGAGTACTGAGCACCCAGCACGCTGAGTACTGAGCACCCAGCACCCCGAGCACTGAGCACCCAGCACCCTGAGTACTGAGCACTGAGCACCCAGCACCCCGAGCACTGAGCACCCAGCACCCTGTGTACTGAGCACTGAGCACCCTGAGTACTAAGCACCCAGCACCCTGAGTACTGAGCACCCAGGACCCTGAGCACGGAGCACCCCGAGCACTGAGCACCCAGCACCCTGAGCACTGAGCACCCAGCACCCTGAGCACGGAGCACCCCGAGGACTGAGCACCCAGCACCCTGAGCACTGAGCACCCAGCACCCTGAGCACTGAGCACCCAGCAGCCTGAGCACTGAGCAGCCAGCACCCCGAGCACGGAGCACCCAGCACCCTGAGTACTGAGCACCCAACACCCAGAGTACTGAGCACCCAGCACCCTGAGCACTGAGCACCCAGCACCCCGAGTACTGAGCACCCAGCACCCTGAGTACTGAGCACCCAGCACCCTGAGCACTGAGCACCCGGGGGACTGAGCACCCAGCACCCTGAGCACTGAGCACCGATCACCCTGAGCACTGAGCACCCAGCACCCCGAGCACTGAGCACCCAGCACCCTGAGCACTGAGCACCGATCACCCTGAGCACTGAACACCCAGCACCCTCAGCACTGAGCACCCAGCACCCCGAGCACTGAGCACCCAGCACCCTGAGCACTGACCACCCAGCACCCCGAGTACTGAGCACCCAGCACCCCGAGTACTGAGCACCGAGCACCCTGAGCACTGAGCACCCAGCACCCTGAGCACTGAGCACCCAGCATCCCGAGCACTGAGCACCCAGCACCCTGAGTACTGAGAACCGAGCACCCTGAGTACTGAGCACCAAGCACCCTGAGTACTGAGCCCCTAGCACCCTGAGAATGAGCACCCAGCACCATGAGTACTGAGCACCCAGCACCCTGAGTACTGAGCACTAAGCACCCAGAGCACTGAGCACCCAGCACCCCGAGCACGGAGCACCCAGGACCCCGAGCACTGAGAACTGAGCACCCAGCACCCTGAGTACTGAGCACCGAGCTCCCCGAGCACTGAGCACCCTGAGTACTGAGCACCCAGCACCCCGATCACTGAGCACCCAGCACCCTGAGCACTGAGCACCCAGCACCCTGAGCACTGAGCACCCAGCACCCTGAGTACTGAGCACCCAGCACGCTGAGTACTGAGCACCCAGCACCCCGAGCACTGAGCACCCAGCACCCTGAGTACTGAGCACCGATCACCCTGAGCACTGAGCACCCAGGACCCCGAGCACTGAGCACCCAGCACCCTGAGTACAGAGCACCCAGCACCCCGAGTACTGAGCACCCAGCACCCTGAGCACTGAGCACCCAGCACCCTGAGTACTGAGCACCCAGCACCCTGAGCACTGAGCAACCAGCACCCTGAGTACTGAGCACCCAGCACCCTGATTACTGAGTAACCAGCACCCTGAGCACTGAGCACCCAGCACCCTGAGTACTGAGCACCGAGCACCCTGAGTACTGAGCACCCAGCACCCTTAGTACTGAGCACCCAGCACCCTGAGCACTGAGCACCCAGCACCCTGAGTACTGAGCACCCAGCACCACCCTCAGCACTGAGCACCCAGCACCCCGAGCACTGAGCAACCAGCACCCTGAGCACTGAGCACCCAGCACCCCGAGTACTGAGCACCCAGCACCCCGAGTACTGAGCACCGAGCACCTCGAGCACTGAGCACGAAGCACCCTGAGTACTGAGCACCCAGCACCCTGAGTACTGAGCACTGAGCACCCCGAGTACTGAGCACCCAGCACCCCGAGCACTGAGCACCTAGCAACCTGAGTACTGAGAAGAGATCACCCTGAGTACTGAGCACCCAGCACCCTGAGTACTGAGCCCCCAGCACGCTGAGTACTGAGCACCCAGCACCCCGAGCACTGAGCACCCAGCACCCCGAGAATGAGCACCCAGCACCCTGAGTTCTGAGAACCGAGCACCCTGAGTACTGAGCACCCAGCACCCTGAGTACTGAGCCCCTAGCACCCTGAGAATGAGCACCCAGCACCATGAGTACTGAGCAACCAGCACCCTGAGTACTGAGCACTAAGCACCCAGAGCACTGAGAACCCAGCACCCCGAGCACGGAGCACCCAGGACCCCGAGCACTGAGAACTGAGCACCCAGCACCCTGAGTACTGAGCACCGAGCTCCCCGAGCACTGAGCACCCTGAGTACTGAGCACCCAGCACCCCAATCACTGAGCACCCAGCACCCTGAGCACTGAGCACCCAGCACCCTGAGCACTGAGCACCCAGCACCCTGAGTACTGAGCACCCAGCACGCTTAGTACTGAGCACCCAGCACCCCGAGCACTGAGCACCCAGCACCCTGAGTACTGAGCACTGAGCACCCAGCACCCCGAGCACTGAGCACCCAGCACCCTGAGTACTGAGCACCCAGCACCCCGAGTACTGAGCACCCAGCACCCCGAGCACTGAGCACCCAGCACCCTGAGTACTGAGCACCGATCACCATGAGCACTGAGCACCCAGCACCCTGAGTACTGAGCACCCAGCACCCTGAGTACTGAGCACCGATCACCATGAGCACTGAGCACCCCGAGTACTGAGCACCCAGCACCCTGAGTACTGAGCACTCAGCACACTTAGTACTGAGCACCCAGCACCCTGAGCACTGAGCACCCAGCACCCTGAGTACTGAGCACCCAGCACCACCCTCAGCACTGAGCACCCAGCACCCCGAGCACTGAGCACCCAGCACCCTGAGCACTGAGCACCCAGCACCCCGAGTACTGAGCACCCAGCACCCCGAGTACTGAGCACCGAGCACCCCGAGCACTGAGCACCCAGCACCCTGAGCACTGAGCACCCAGCACCCCGAGCACTGAGCACCCAGCACCCTGAGTACTGAGAACCGAGCACCCTGAGTACTGAGCACCAAGCACCCTGAGTACTGAGCCCCTAGCACCCTGAGAATGAGCACCCAGCACCATGAGTACTGAGCACCCAGCACCCTGAGTACTAAGCACTAAGCACCCAGAGCACTGAGCACCCAGCACCCCGGGCACGGAGCACCCAGGACCCCGAGCACTGAGAACTGAGCACCCAGCACCCTGAGTACTGAGCACCGAGCTCCCCGAGCACTGAGCACCCCGAGTACTGAGCACCCAGCACCCCGATCACTGAGCTCCCAGCACCCTGAGCACTGAGCACCCAGCACCCTGAGCACTGAGCACCCAGCACCCTGAGTACTGAGCACCGAGCACCCTGAGTACTGAGCACCCAGCACCCTTAGTACTGAGCACCCAGCACCCTGAGCACTGAGCACCCAGCACCCTGAGTACTGAGCACCCAGCACCACCCTCAGCACTGAGCACCCAGCACCCCGAGCACTGAGCAACCAGCACCCTGAGCACTGAGCACCCAGCACCCCGAGTACTGAGCACCCAGCACCCCGAGTACTGAGCACCGAGCACCTCGAGCACTGAGCACGAAGCACCCTGAGTACTGAGCACCCAGCACCCTGAGTACTGAGCACTGAGCACCCCGAGTACTGAGCACCCAGCACCCCGAGCACTGAGCACCTAGCAACCTGAGTACTGAGAAGAGATCACCCTGAGTACTGAGCACCCAGCACCCTGAGTACTGAGCCCCCAGCACGCTGAGTACTGAGCACCCAGCACCCCGAGCACTGAGCACCCAGCACCCCGAGAATGAGCACCCAGCACCCTGAGTTCTGAGAACCGAGCACCCTGAGTACTGAGCACCCAGCACCCTGAGTACTGAGCCCCTAGCACCCTGAGAATGAGCACCCAGCACCATGAGTACTGAGCAACCAGCACCCTGAGTACTGAGCACTAAGCACCCAGAGCACTGAGAACCCAGCACCCCGAGCACGGAGCACCCAGGACCCCGAGCACTGAGAACTGAGCACCCAGCACCCTGAGTACTGAGCACCGAGCTCCCCGAGCACTGAGCACCCTGAGTACTGAGCACCCAGCACCCCAATCACTGAGCACCCAGCACCCTGAGCACTGAGCACCCAGCACCCTGAGCACTGAGCACCCAGCACCCTGAGTACTGAGCACCCAGCACGCTTAGTACTGAGCACCCAGCACCCCGAGCACTGAGCACCCAGCACCCTGAGTACTGAGCACTGAGCACCCAGCACCCCGAGCACTGAGCACCCAGCACCCTGAGTACTGAGCACCCAGCACCCCGAGTACTGAGCACCCAGCACCCCGAGCACTGAGCACCCAGCACCCTGAGTACTGAGCACCGATCACCATGAGCACTGAGCACCCAGCACCCTGAGTACTGAGCACCCAGCACCCTGAGTACTGAGCACCGATCACCATGAGCACTGAGCACCCCGAGTACTGAGCACCCAGCACCCTGAGTACTGAGCACTCAGCACACTTAGTACTGAGCACCCAGCACCCTGAGCACTGAGCACCCAGCACCCTGAGTACTGAGCACCCAGCACCACCCTCAGCACTGAGCACCCAGCACCCCGAGCACTGAGCACCCAGCACCCTGAGTACTGAGCACCCAGCACCCCGAGTACTGAGCACCCAGCACCCCGAGTACTGAGCACCGAGCACCCCGAGCACTGAGCACCCAGCACCCTGAGCACTGAGAACCCAGCACCCCGAGCACTGAGCACCCAGCACCCTGAGTACTGAGAACCGAGCACCCTGAGTACTGAGCACCAAGCACCCTGAGTACTGAGCCCCTAGCACCCTGAGAATGAGCACCCAGCACCATGAGTACTGAGCACCCAGCACCCTGAGTACTGAGCACTAAGCACCCAGAGCACTGAGCACCCAGCACCCCGGGCACGGAGCACCCAGGACCCCGAGCACTGAGAACTGAGCACCCAGCACCCTGAGTACTGAGCACCGAGCTCCCCGAGCACTGAGCACCCCGAGTACTGAGCACCCAGCACCCCGATCACTGAGCTCCCAGCACCCTGAGCACTGAGCACCCAGCACCCTGAGCACTGAGCACCCAGCACCCTGAGTACTGAGCACCCAGCACGCAGAGTACTGAGCACCCAGCACCCCGAGCACTGAGCACCCAGCACCCTGAGTACTGAGCACCGATCACCCTGAGCACTGAGCACCCAGGACCCCGAGCACTGAGAACCCAGCACCCTGAGTACAGAGCACCCAGCACCCCGAGTACTGAGCACCCAGCACCCTGAGCACTGAGCACCCAGCACGCTGAGTACTGAGCACCCTGAGTACTGAGCACCGATCACCCTGAGCACTGAGCACCCAGCACCCTGAGTACTGAGCACCCAGCACCCTGAGCACTGAGCACCCAGCACCCTGAGCACTGAGCACCCAGCACCCTGAGTACTGAGCACCCAGCACCCTGATTACTGAGTACCCAGCACCCTGAGCACTGAGCACCCAGCACCCTGAGTACTGAGCACCGAGCACCATGAGTACTGAGCACCCAGCACCCTTAGTACTGAGCACCCAGCACCCTGAGCACTGAACACCAAGCACCCTGAGTACTGAGCACCCAGCACCACCCTCAGCACTGAGCACCCAGCACCCCAAGCACTGAGCACCCAGCACCCTGAGCACTGAGCACCCAGCACCCCGAGTACTGAGCACCCAGCACCCCGAGTACTGAGCACCGAGCACCTCGAGCACTGAGCACCCAGCACCCTGAGTACTGAGCACCCAGCACCCTGAGTACTGAGCACTGAGCACCCCGAGTACTGAGCACCCAGCACCCCGAGCACTGAGCACACAGCAACCTGAGTACTGAGAACAGAACACCCTGAGTACTGAGCACCCAGCACCCTGAGTACTGAGCCCCCAGCACCCTGAGTACTGAGCACCCAGCACCCCGAGCACTGAGCACCCACCACCCCGAGAATGAGCACCCAGCACCCTGAGTACTGAGAACTGAGCACCCTGAGTAATGAGCACCCAGCACCTTGGGTACTGAGCCCCTAGCACCCTGAGAATGAGCACCCAGCACCATGAGTACTGAGCACCCAGCACCCTGAGTACTGAGCACTAAGCACCCAGAGCACTGAGAACCCAGCACCCCGAGCACGGAGCACCCAGCACCCTGAGCACTAAGCACCCAGCACCCTGAGCACTGAGCACCCAGCACCCTGAGTACTGACCACCCAGCACGCTGAGTACTGAGCACCCAGCACCCCGAGCACTGAGCACCCAGCACCCTGTGTACTGAGCACTGAGCACCCTGAGTACTAAGCACCCAGCACCCTGAGTACTGAGCACCCGGGACCCTGAACACTGAGCACCGAGCACCCCGAGCACTGAGCACCCAGCACCCTGAGCACTCAGCACCCAGCACCCCGAGCACTGAGCACCCAGCACCCTGAGCACTGAGCACCCAGCACCCTGAGCACGGAGCACCCCGAGGACTGAGCACCCAGCACCCTGAGCACTGAGCACCCAGCACCTTGAGTACTGAGCACCGAGCACCCCGAGCACTAAGCACCCAGCACCCTGAGTACTGAGCACCCAGCACCCTGAGCACTGAGCACCCAGCACCCTGAGCACTGAGCAGCCAGCACCCCGAGCACGGAGCACCCAGCACCCTGAGTACTGAGCACCCAACACCCAGAGTACTGAGCACCCAGCACCCTGAGCACTGAGCACCCAGGACCCTGAGTACTGAGCACCGATCACCCTGAGCACTGAGCACCCAGGACCCCGAGTACTGAGCACCCAGCACCCCGAGTACTGAGCACCGAGCACCTCGAGCACTGAGCACCCAGCACCCTGAGTACTGAGCACCCAGCACCCTGAGTACTGAGCACTGAACACCCCGAGTACTGAGCACCCAGCACCCCGAGCACTGAGCACCTAGCAACCTGAGTACTGAGAAGAGATCACCCTGTGTACTGAGCACCCAGCACCCTGAGTACTGAGCCCCCAGCACGCTGAGTACTGAGCACCCAGCACCCCGAGCACTGCGCACCCAGCACCCCGAGCACTGAGCACCCAGCACCCTGAGTACTGAGAACCGAGCACCCTGAGTACTGAGCACCCAGCACCCTGAGTACTGAGCCCCTAGCACCCTGAGAATGAGCACCCAGCACCATGAGTACTGAGCAACCAGCACCCTGAGTACTGAGCACTAAGCACCCAGAGCACTGAGAACCCAGCACCCCGAGCACGGAGCACCCAGGACCCCGAGCACTGAGAACTGAGCACCCAGCACCCTGAGTACTGAGCACCGAGCTCCCCGAGCACTGAGCACCCTGAGTACTGAGCACCCAGCACCCCGATCACTGAGCACCCAGCACCCTGAGCACTGAGCACCCAGCACCCTGAGCACTGAGCACCCAGCACCCTGAGTACTGAGCACCCAGCACGCTGAGTACTGAGCACCCAGCACCCCGAGCACTGAGCACCCAGCACCCTGAGTACTGAGCACTGAGCACGCAGCACCCCGAGCACTGAGCACCCAGCACCCTGAGTACTGAGCACCCAGCACCCCGAGTACTGAGCACCCAGCACCCCGAGCACTGAGCACCCAGCACCCTGAGTACTGAGCACCGATCACCATGAGCACTGAGCACCCAGCACCCTGAGTACTGAGCACCCAGCACCCTGAGTACTGAGCACCGATCACCATGAGCACTGAGCACCCCGAGTACTGAGCACCCAGCACCCTGAGTACTGAGCACTCAGCACACTTAGTACTGAGCACCCAGCACCCTGAGCACTGAGCACCCAGCACCCTGAGTACTGAGCACCCAGCACTACCCTCAGCACTGAGCACCCAGCACCCCGAGCACTGAGCACCCAGCACCCTGAGCACTGAGCACCCAGCACCCCGAGTACTGAGCACCCAGCACCCCGAGTACTGAGCACCGAGCACCCCGAGCACTGAGCACCCAGCACCCTGAGCACTGAGCACCCAGCACCCCGAGCACTGAGCACCCAGCACCCTGAGTACTGAGAACCGAGCACCCTGAGTACTGAGCACCAAGCACCCTGAGTACTGAGCCCCTAGCACCCTGAGAATGAGCACCCAGCACCATGAGTACTGAGCACCCAGCACCCTGAGTACTGAGCACTAAGCACCCAGAGCACTGAGCACCCAGCACCCCGGGCACGGAGCACCCAGGACCCCGAGCACTGAGAACTGAGCACCCAGCACCCTGAGTACTGAGCACCGAGCTCCCCGAGCACTGAGCACCCCGAGTACTGAGCACCCAGCACCCCGATCACTGAGCTCCCAGCACCCTGAGCACTGAGCACCCAGCACCCTGAGCACTGAGCACCCAGCACCCTGAGTACTGAGCACCCAGCACCCTGAGTACTGAGAACTGAGCACCCTGAGTAATGAGCACCCAGCACCTTGAGTACTGAGCACCCAGCACCCTGAGTACTGAGCACTAAGCACCCAGAGCACTGAGAACCCAGCACCCCGAGCACGGAGCACCCAGCACCCTGAGCACTAAGCACCCAGCACCCTGAGCACTGAGCACCCAGCACCCTGAGTACTGACCACCCAGCACGCTGAGTACTGAGCACCCAGCACCCCGAGCACTGAGCACCCAGCACCCTGTGTACTGAGCACTGAGCACCCTGAGTACTAAGCACCCAGCACCCTGAGTACTGAGCACCCGGGACCCTGAGCACTGAGCACCGAGCACCCCGAGCACTGAGCACCCAGCACCCTGAGCACTCAGCACCCAGCACCCCGAGCACTGAGCACCCAGCACCCTGAGCACTGAGCACCCAGCACCCTGAGCACGGAGCACCCCGAGGACTGAGCACCCAGCACCCTGAGCACTGAGCACCCAGCACCTTGAGTACTGAGCACCGAGCACCCCGAGCACTAAGCACCCAGCACCCTGAGTACTGAGCACCCAGCACCCTGAGCACTGAGCACCCAGCACCCTGAGCACTGAGCAGCCAGCACCCCGAGCACGGAGCACCCAGCACCCTGAGTACTGAGCACCCAACACCCAGAGTACTGAGCACCCAGCACCCTGAGCACTGAGCACCCAGGACCCTGAGTACTGAGCACCGATCACCCTCAGCACTGAGCACCCAGGACCCCGTGCACTGAGAACCCAGCACCCTGAGTACAGAGCACCCAGCACCCCGAGTACTGAGCACCCAGCACCCTGAGCACTGAGCACCCAGCACGCTGAGTACTGAGCACCCTGAGTACTGAGCACCGATCACCCTGAGCACTGAGCACCCAGCACCCTGAGTACTGAGCACCCAGCACCCTGAGCACTGAGCACCCAGCACCCTGAGCACTGAGTACCCAGCACCCTGAGTACTGAGCACCCAGCACCCTGATTACTGAGTACCCAGCACCCTGAGCACTGAGCACCCAGCACCCTGAGTACTGAGCACCGAGCACCATGAGTACTGAGCACCCAGCACCCTTAGTACTGAGCACCCAGCAACCTGAGCACTGAGCACCCAGCACCCTGAGTACTGAGCACCCAGCACCACCCTCAGCACTGAGCACCCAGCACCCCGAGCACTGAGCACCCAGCACCCTGAGCACTGAGCACCCAGCACCCCGAGTACTGAGCACCCAGCACCCCGAGTACTGAGCACCGAGCACCTCGAGCACTGAGCACCCAGCACCCTGAGTACTGAGCACCCAGCACCCTGAGTACTGAGCACTGAGCACCCCGAGTACTGAGCACCCAGCACCCCGAGCACTGAGCACCCAGCAACCTGAGTACTGAGAACAGAACACCCTGAGTACTGAGCACCCAGCACCCTGAGTACTGAGCCACCAGCACCCTGAGTACAGAGCACCCAGCACCCCGAGCACTGAGCACCCACCACCGCGAGAATGAGCACCCAGCACCCTGAGTACTGAGAACTGAGCACCCTGAGTACTGAGCACCCAGCACCTTGGGTACTGAGCCCCTAGCACCCTGAGAATGAGCACCCAGCACCATGAGTACTGAGCACCCAGCACCCTGAGTACTGAGCACTAAGCACCCAGAGCACTGAGAACCCAGTACCCCGAGCACGGAGCACCCAGCACCCTGAGCACTGAGCACCCAGCACCCTGAGCACTGAGCACCCAGCACCCTGAGTACTGAGCGCACAGCACGCTGAGTACTGAGCACCCAGCACCCCGAGCACTGAGCACCCAGCACCCTGTGTACTGAGCACTGAGCACCCTGAGTACTAAGCACCCAGCACCCTGAGTACTGAGCACCCTGGACCCTGAGCACTGAGCACCGAGCACCCCGAGCACTGAGCACCCAGCACCCTGAGCACTCAGCACCCAGCACCCCGAGCACTGAGCACCCAGCACCCTGAGCACTGAGCACCCAGCACCCTGAGCACGGAGCACCCCGAGGACTGAGCACCCAGCACCCTGAGCACTGAGCACACAGCACCTTGAGTACTGAGCACCGAGCACCCCGAGCACTAAGCACCCAGCACCCTGAGTACTGAGCACCCAGCACCCTGAGCACTGAGCACCCAGCACCCTGAGCACTGAGCAGCCAGCACCCCGAGCACGGAGCACCCAGCACCCTGAGTACTGAGCACCCAACACCCTGAGTACTGAGCACCCAGCACCCTGAGCACTGAGCACACAGCACCCCGAGTACTGAGCACCCAGCACCCTGAGTACTGAGCACCCAGCAACCTGAGCACTGAGCACCCGGAGGACTGAGCACCCAGCACCCTGAGCACTGAGCACCGATCACCCTGAGCACTGAGCACCCAGAACCATGAGCACTGAGCACCCAGCACCCTGAGCACTGAGCACCCAGCACCCCGAGTACTGAGCACCCAGCACCCTGAGTACTGAGCACCCAGCACCCTGAGCACTGAGCACCCGGAGGACTGAGCACCCAGCACCCTGAGCACTGAGCACCGATCACCCTGAGTACTGAGCACCCAGCACGCCGAGTACTGAGCACCCAGCACCCTGAGTACTGAGCACCCAGCACCCTGAGCACTGAGCACCCGGAGGACTGAGCACCCAGCACCCTGAGTACTGAGCACCGAGCACCACGAGTACTGAGCACCCAGCACCCTGAGTACTGAGCACCCAGCATCCCGAGCACTGAGCACCCAGCACCCTGAGTACTGAGCACCCTGAGTACTGAGCACTGAGCACCGAGCACCCTGAGTACTGAGCACCCTGAGGACTGAGCACCCAGCACCCTGAGCACTGAGCACCCAGCACCCTGAGTACTGTGCACAGATCACCCTGATCACTGAGCACCCAGCACCCTGAGCACTGAGCACCCAGCACCCTGAGTACTGAGCACCCAGCACCCTGAGCACTGAGCACCAAGCACCCTGAGTACTGAACACCCAGCACCCTGAGCACTGAGCACTGAGCACCCAGCACCCTGAGCACTGAGCAACCAGCACCCCGAGCACTGAGCACCCAGCACCCTGAGCACCCAGCACCCTGAGCACTGAGCACCCTGAGCACTGAGCACCCTGAGCACTGAGCACTTAGCACCCAGCACCCTGAGTACTGAGCACCGAGCACCACGAGTACTGAGCACCCAGCACCCTGAGTACTGAGCACCCAGCACCCCGAGCACTGAGCACCCAGCACCCAGAGTACAGAGCACCCAGCACCCCGTGTACTGAGCACCCAGCACAACGAGCACTGAGCACCCAGCACACTGAGTACTGAGCACCGATCACCATGAGCACTCAGCACCCAGCACCCTGAGTACTGAGCACCCAGCACCCTGAGTACTGAGCACCCAGCACCCTGAGCACTGAGCACCCGGAGGACTGAGCACCCAGCACCCTGAGTACTGAGCACCGAGCACCACGAGTACTGAGCACCCAGCACCCCGAGCACTGAGCACCCAGCACCCTGAGTACTGAGCACCCTGAGTACTGAGCACTGAGCACCGAGCACCCTGAGTACTGAGCACCCTGAGGACTGAGCACCCAGCACCCTGAGCACTGAGCACCCAGCACCCTGAGTACTGTGCACAGATCACCCTGATCACTGAGCACCCAGCACCCTGAGCACTGAGCACCCAGCACCCTGAGTACTGAGCACCCAGCACCCTGAGCACTGAGCACCAAGCACCCCGAGTACTGAACACCCAGCACCCTGAGCACTGAGCACTGAGCACCCAGCACCCTGAGCACTGAGCAACCAGCACCCCGAGCACTGAGCACCCAGCACCCTGAGCACCCAGCACCCTGAGCACTGAGCACCCTGAGCACTGAGCACCCTGAGCACTGAGCACTTAGCACCCAGCACCCTGAGTACTGAGCACCGAGCACCACGAGTACTGAGCACCCAGCACCCTGAGTACTGAGCACCCAGCACCCTGAGCACTGAGCACCGAGCACCCTGAGTACTGAGCACCCTGAGGACTGAGCACCCAGCACCCTGAGCACTGAGCACCCAGCACCCTGAGTACTGTGCACAGATCACCCTGATCACTGAGCACCCAGCACCCTGAGCACTGAGCAGCCAGCACACCGAGCACGGAGCACCCAGCACCCTGAGTACTGAGCACCCAGCAACCTGAGCACTGAGCACCCGGAGGACTGAGCACCCAGCACCCCGAGCACTGAGCACCCAACACCTTGAGTACTGAGCACTCAGCACCCTGAGCACTGAGCACCCAGCACCCCGAGTACTGAGCACCCAGCACCCTGAGTACTGAGCACCCAGCACCCTGAGCACTGAGCACCCGGAGGACTGAGCACCCAGCACCCTGAGCACTGAGCACCGATCACCCTGAGCACTGAGCACCCAGTACCCCGAGTACTGAGCACCCAGCACCCTGAGTACTGAGCACCCAGCACCCTGAGCACTGAGCACCCGGAGGACTGAGCACCCAACACCCTGAGTACTGAGCACCGAGCACCACGAGTACTGAGCACCCAGCACCCCGAGCACTGAGCACCCAGCACCCTGAGTACTGAGCACCCTGAGTACTGAGCACTGAGCACCGAGCACCCTGAGTACTGAGCACCCTGAGGACTGAGCACCCAGCACCCTGAGCACTGAGCACCCAGCACCCTGAGTACTGTGCACAGATCACCCTGATCACTGAGCACCCAGCACCCTGAGCACTGAGCACCCAGCACCCTGAGTACTGAGCACCCAGCACCCTGAGCACTGAGCACCAAGCACCCTGAGTACTGAACACCCAGCACCCTGAGCACTGAGCACTGAGCACCCAGGACCCTGAGCACTGAGCAACCAGCACCCCGAGCACTGAGCACCCAGCACCCTGAGCACCCAGCACCCTGAGCACTGAGCACCCTGAGCACTGAGTACCCTGAGCACTGAGCACTTAGCACCCAGCACCCTGAGTACTGAGCACCGAGCACCACGAGTACTGAGCACCCAGCACCCTGAGTACTGAGCACCCAGCACCCCGAGCACTGAGCACCCAGCACCCAGAGTACAGAGCACACAGCACCCCGTGTACTGAGCACCCAGCACCCCGAGCACTGAGCACCCAGCACACTGAGTACTGAGCACCGATCACCATGAGCACTGAGCACCCAGCACCCTGAGTACTGAGCACCCAGCAGCCTGAGCACTGAGCACCCAGCACCCTGAGCACTGAGCACCCAGCACCCTGAGTACTGAGCACCCAGCACCCTGAGTACTGAGTACCCACCAGCCTGAGCACTGAGCACCCAGCACCCTGAGTACTGAGCACCGAGCACCCTGAGTACTGAGCACCCAGCACCCTTAGTACTGAGCACCCAGCACCCTGAGCACTGAGCACCCAGCACCCTGAGTACTGAGCACCCAGCACCACCCTCAGCACTGAGCACCCAGCACCCCGAGCACTGAGCACCCAGCACCCTGAGCACTGAGCACCCAGCACCCCGAGTACTGAGCACCAAGCACCCCGATTACTGAGCACCGATCACCCCGAGCACTGAGCACCCAGCACCCTGAGTACTGAGCACCCAGCACCCTGAGTACTGAGCACTGAGCACCCCGAGTACTGAGCACCCTGCACCCTGAGTACTGAGAACCGAGCACCCTGAGTACTGAGCACCCAGCACCCTGAGTACTGAGAACCGAGCACCCTGAGTACTGAGCACCCCGCACCCTGAGTACTGAGCCCCTAGCACCCTGAGAATGAGCACCCAGCACCATGAGTACTGAGCACCCAGCACCCTGAGTACTGAGCACTAAGCACCCAGAGCACTGAGCACCCAGCACCCCGAGCGCGGAGCACCCAGAACCCCGAGCACTGAGAACTGAGCACCCAGCACCCTGAGTAATGAGCACCGAGCTCCCCGAGCACTGAGCACCCTGAGTACTAAGCACCCAGCACCCCGATCACTGAGCACCCAGCACCCTGAGCACTGAGACACCAGCACCCTGAGCACTGAGCACCCAGCACACTGAGTATTGAGCACCCAGCACGCTGAGTACTGAGCACCCAGCACCCCGAGCACTGAGCACCCAGCACCCTGAGTACTGAGCACTGAGCACCCAGCACCCCGAGCACTGAGCACCCAGCACCCTGTGTACTGAGCACTGAGCACCCTGAGTACTAAGCACCCAGAACCCTGAGTACTGAGCACCCAGGACCCTGAGCACTGAGCACCGAGCACCCCGAGCACTGAGCACCCAGCACCCTGAGCACTCAGCACCCAGCACCCCGATCACTGAGCACCCAGCACCCTGAGCACTGAGACACCAGCACACTGAGCACTGAGCACCCAGCACACTGAGTATTGAGCACCCAGCACGCTGAGTACTGAGCACCCAACACCCAGAGTACTGAGCACCCAGCACCCTGAGCACTGAGTACCCAGCACCCTGAGTACTGAGCACCCAGCACACTGAGTACTGAGCACCCAGCACCCTGAGCACTGAGCACCCAGCGGACTGAGCACCCAGCACCCTGAGCACAGAGCACCGATCACCCTGAGCACTGAGCACCCAGCACCCCGAGCACTGAGCACCCAGCACACTGAGTACTGAGCACCCAGCACCCCGAGTACTGAGCACCCAGCATCCTGAGTACTGAGCACCCAGCACCCCGAGCACTGAGCACTCAGCACCCTGAGTACTGAGCACCCTGAGTACTGAGCACTGAGCACCGAGCACCCTGAGTACTGAGCACCCTGAGGACTGAGCACCCAGCACCCTGAGTACTGAGCACTGATCACCCTGAGCACTGAGCACCCAGCACCCCGAGCACTGAGCACCCAGCACCCTGAGTACTGAGCACCCAGCACCCTGAGCACTGAGCACCGAGCACCCTGAGTACTGAACACCCAGCACCCTGATCACTGAGCACCCGGAGGACTGAGCACCCAGCACCCTGAGCACTGAGCACCGATCACCCTGAGCACTGAGCACCCAGCACCCCGAGTACTGAGCACCCAGCACCCTGAGTACTGAGCACCCAGCACCCTGAGCACTGAGCACCCGGAGGACTGAGCACCCAGCACCCTGAGTACTGAGCTCAGAGCACCCCGCGTACTGAGCACCCAGCACCCTGAGTACTGAGCACCCAGCACCCCGAGCACTGAGCACCCAGCACCCTGAGTACTGAGCACCCTGAGTACTGAGCACTGAGCACCGAGCACCCTGAGTACTGAGCACCCTGAGGACTGAGCACCCAGCACCCTGAGCACTGAGCACCCAGCACCCTGAGTACTGAGCACAGATCACCCTGATCACTGAGCACCCAGCACCCCGAGCACTGAGCACCCAGCACCCTGAGTACTGAGCACCCAGCACCCTGAGCACTGAGCACCAAGCACCCTGAGTACTGAACACCCAGCACCCTGAGCACTGAGCACTGAGCACCCAGCACCCTGAGCACTGAGCACTGAGCACCCAGCACCCCGAGCACTGAGCACCCAGCACCCTGAGCACCCAGCACCATGAGCACTGAGCACCCTGAGCACTGAGCACCCTGAGCACTGAGCACTGAGCACCCAGCACCCTGAGTACTGAGCACCCAACACTCTGAGCACTGAGCACCCAGCACGCTGAGTACTGAGCACCGAGCACCCTGAGTTCTGAGCACCCAGCACCCTTAGTACTGAGCACCCAGCACCCTGAGCACTGAGCACCCAGCACCCTGAGTACTGAGCACCCAGCACCACCCTCAGCACTGAGCACCCAGCACCCCGAGCACTGAGCACCCAGCACCCTGAGCACTGAGCACCCAGCACCCCGAGTACTGAGCACCAAGTACCCCGAGTACTGAGCACTGAGCACCCCGAGCACTGAGCACCCAGCACCCTGAGTACTGAGCACCCAGCACCCTGAGTACTGAGCACTGAGCACCCCGAGTACTGAGCACCCAGCACCCCGAGCACTGAGCACCCAGCACCCTGAGTACTGAGAACCGAGCACCCTGAGTACTGAGCACCCAGCACCCTGAGTACTGAGAACCTAGCACCCTGAGAATGAGCACCCAGCAACATGAGTACTGAGCACCCAGCACCCTGAGTACTGAGCACTAAGCACCCAGAGCACTGAGCACCCAGCACCCCGAGCACGGAGCACCCAGGATGCCGAGCACTGAGAACTGAGCACCCAGCACCCTGAGTAATGAGCACCGAGCTCCCCGAGCACTGAGCACCCTGAGTACTAAGCACCCAGCACCCCGATCACTGAGCACCCAGCACCCTGAGCACTGAGACACCAGCACCCTGAGCACTGAGCACCCAGCACCCTGAGTATTGAGCACCCAGCACGCTGAGCACTGAGCACCCAGCACCCCGAGCACTGAGCACCCAGCACCCTGTGTACTTAGCACTGAGCATCCTGAGTACTAAGCACCCAGCACCCTGAGTACTGAGCACACAGCACCCTGAGCACTGAGCACCGAGCACCCCGAGCACAGAGCACCCAGCACCCTGAGCACTCAGCACCCAGCACCCCGAGCACTGAGCACCCAGCACCCTGAGCACTGAGCACCCAGCAACCTGAGCACCCCGAGGACTGAGCACCCAGCACCCTGAGCACTGAGCACCCAGCACCTTGAGTACTGAGCACCGAGCACCCCGAGCACTAAGCACCCAGCACCCTGAGTACTGAGCACCCAGCACCCTGAGCACTGAGCACCCAGCACCCTGAGCACTGAGAACCCAGCACCCCGAGCACGGAGCACCCAGCACCCTGAGTACTGAGCACCCAACACCCAGAGTACTGAGCACCCAGCACCCTGAGCACTGAGCACCCAGCACCCTGAGCACAGAGCACCGATCACCCTGAGCACTGAGCACCCAGCACCCCAAGCACTGAGCACCCAGCACACTGAGT
Organism: Microtus oregoni; assembly: GCF_018167655.1. Lineage (NCBI taxonomy): Eukaryota > Metazoa > Chordata > Mammalia > Rodentia > Cricetidae > Microtus > Microtus oregoni. Next base: position 7,159,295 of record NW_024543811.1, on the reverse strand, counting down.
ACTGAGCACCCAGCACCCCGAGTACTGAGCACCCAGCATCCTGAGTACTGAGCACCCAGCACCACGAGCACTGAGCACTCAGCACCCTGAGTACTGAGCACCCTGAGTACTGAGCACTGAGCACCGAGCACCCTGAGTACTGAGCACCCTGAGGACTGAGCACCCAGCACCCTGAGCACTGAGCACCCAGCACCCTGAGTACTGAGCACTGATCACCCTGAGCACTGAGCACCCAGCACCCCGAGCACTGAGCACCCAGCACCCTGAGTACTGAGCACTGAGAACCCTGAGTACTGAGCACCCTGAGGACTGAGCACCCAGCACCCTGAGCACTGAGCACCCAGCACCCTGAGTACTGAGCACCCTGAGGACTGAGCACCCAGCACCCTGAGCACTGAGCACCCAGCACCCTGAGTACTGAGCACTGATCACCCTGAGCACTGAGCACCCAGCACCCCGAGCACTGAGCACCCAGCACCCTGAGTACTGAGCACTGAGCACCCTGAGTACTGAGCACCCTGAGGACTGAGCACCCAGCACCCTGAGCACTGAGCACCCAGCACCCTGAGTACTGAGCACCCAGCACCCTGAGTACTGAGCACTGATCACCCTGAGCACTGAGCACCCAGCACCCCGAGCACTGAGCACCAAGCACCCCGAGCACTGAGCACCCAGCACCCCGAGCACTGAGCACCGAGCACCCTGAGTACTGAGCACCCTGAGGACTGAGCACCCAGCACCCTGAGCACTGAGCACCCAGCACCCTGAGTACTGAGCACCCAGCACCCTGAGTACTGAGCACTGATCACCCTGAGCACTGAGCACCCAGCACCCCGAGCACTGAGCACCCAGCACCCTGAGTACTGAGCACACAGCACCCTGAGCACAGAGCACCGAGAACCCTGAGTACTGAACACCCAGCACCCTGAGCACTGAGCACCCGGAGGACTGAGCACCCAGCACCCTGAGCACTGAGCACCGATCACCCTGAGCACTGAGCACCCAGCACCCCGAGTACTGAGCACCCAGCACCCTGAGTACTGAGCACCCAGCACCCTGAGCACTGAGCACCCGGAGGACTGAGCACCCAGCACCCTGAGTACTGAGCACCGAGCACCCCGAGTACTGAGCACCCAGCACCCTGAGTACTGAGCACCCAGCACCCCGAGCACTGAGCACCCAGCACCCTGAGTACTGAGCACCCTGAGTACTGAGCACTGAGCACCGAGCACCCTGAGTACTGAGCACCCTGAGGACTGAGCACCCAGCACCCTGAGCACTGAGCACCCAGCACCCTGAGTACTGAGCACAGATCACCCTGATCACTGAGCACCCAGCACCCCGAGCACTGAGCACCCAGCACCCTGAGTACTGAGCACCCAGCACCCTGAGCACTGAGCACCAAGCACCCTGAGTACTGAACACCCAGCACCCTGAGCACTGAGCACTGAGCACGCAGCACCCTGAGCACTGAGCACTGAGCACCCAGCACCCCGAGCACTGAGCACCCAGCACCCTGAGCACCCAGCACCCTGAGCACTGAGCACCCTGAGCACTGAGCACTCTGAGCACTGAGCACTGAGCACCCAGCACCCTGAGTACTGAGCACCCAACACTCTGAGCACTGAGCACCCAGCACGCTGAGTACTGAGCACCGATCACCCTGAGCACTGAGCACCTAGGACCCCGAGCACTGAGCACCCAGCACCCTGAGTACAGAGCACCCAGCAACCCGTGTACTGAGCACCCAGCACCCCGAGCACTGAGCACCCAGCACCCTGAGTACTGAGCACCGATCACCATGAGCACTGAGCACCCAGCACCCTGAGTACTGAGCACCCAGCAGCCTGAGCACTGAGCACCCAGCACCCTGAGCACTGAGCACCCAGCACCCTGAGTACTGAGCACCCAGCACCCTGAGTACTGAGTACCCAGCACCCTGAGCACTGAGCACCCAGCACCCTGAGTACTGAGCACCGAGCACCCTGAGTACTGAGCACCCAGCACCCTTAGTACTGAGCACCCAGCACCCTGAGCACTGAGCACCCAGCACCCTGAGTACTGAGCACCCAGCACCACCCTCAGCACTGAGCACCCAGCACCCCGAGCACTGAACACCCAGCACCCTGAGCACTGAGCACCCAGCACCCCGAGTACTGAGCACCCAGCACCCCGAGTACTGAGCACCGAGCACCTCGAGCACTGAGCACCCAGCACCCTGAGTACTGAGCACCCAGCACCCTGAGTACTGAGCACTGAGCAACCCGAGTTCTGAGCACCCAGCACCCCGAGCACTGAGCACCCAGCAACCTGAGTACTGAGAACAGATCACCCTGAGTACTGAGCACCCAGCACCCTGAGTACTGAGCCCCCAGCACCCTGAGTACTGAGCACCCAGCACCCCGAGCACTGAGCACCCAGCACCCCGAGAATGAGCACCCAGCACCCTGAGTACTGAGAACCGAGCACCCTGAGTACTGAGCACCCAGCACCCTGAGTACTGAGAACCGAGCACCCTGAGTACTGAGCACCCAGCACAATGAGTACTGAGCACCCAGCACCCCGAGCACTGAGCACCCAGCACCCTGAGCACTGAGCACCCAGCACCCTGAGTACTGAGCACTGAGCACCCAGCACCCCGAGCACTGAGCACCCAGAACCCTGAGTACTGAGCACTGAGCACCCAGCACCCCGAGCACTGAGCACCCTGCACCCTGAGTACTAAGCACCGAGCACCCTGAGTACTGAGCACCCAGCACCCTGAGCACTGAACACACAGCACCCTGAGTACTGAGCACCTCGAGCACTGAGCACCCAGCACCCTGAGTACTGAGCACCGAGCACCCCGAGCACTGAGCACCCAGAACCCCGAGCACTGAGCACCGAGCACCCCGAGCACTGAGCACCCAGCACCCTGAGTACTGAGCACCCAGCACCCTGAGTACTGAGCACCCAGCACCCTGAGCACTGAGTACCCAGCACCCTGAGCACTGAGCACCCAGCACCCTGAGCACTGAGCACCCAGCACCCTGAGCACTGAGCACCCAGCACCCTGAGTACTGAGCACTGAGCACCCAGCACCCCGAGCACTGAGCACCCAGCACCCTCTGTACTAAGCACCCAGCACCCTGAGTACTGAGCACCCAGCACCCTGAGTACTGAGCACCCAGCGTACTGAGCACCGAGCATCCCGAGTACTGAGCACCCAGCACCCTGAATACTGAGCACCCAGCACCCTGAGCACTGAGCACCGAGCACCCTGAGCACTGAGCACACAGCACCCTGAGCACTGAGTACCCAGCACCCTGAGTACTGAGCACTGAGCACCTAGCACCCCGAGCACTGACTACCCAGCACCCTTGAGTACTGAGCACTGAGCACCCAGCACCCTGACCACTGAGCACCCAGCACTCGAGTACTGAGCACCCAGCAGCCTGAGCACTGAGCACCCAGCACCCTGAGCACTGAGCACCCAGCACCCTGAGTACTGAGCACCCAGCACCCTGAGTACTTAGTACCCAGCACCCTGAGCACTGAGCACCCAGCACCCTGAGTACTGAGCACCGAGCACCCTGAGTACTGAGCACCCAGCACCCTTAGTACTGAGCACCCAGCACCCTGAGCACTGAGCACCCAGCACCCTGAGTACTGAGCACCCAGCACCACCCTCAGCACTGAGCACCCAGCACCCCGAGCACTGAACACCCAGCACCCTGAGCACTGAGCACCCAGCACCCCGAGTACTGAGCACCCAGCACCCCGAGTACTGAGCACCGAGCACCTCGAGCACTGAGCACCCAGCACCCTGAGTACTGAGCACCCAGCACCCTGAGTACTGAGCACTGAGCAACCCGAGTTCTGAGCACCCAGCACCCCGAGCACTGAGCACCCAGCAACCTGAGTACTGAGAACAGATCACCCTGAGTACTGAGCACCCAGCACCCTGAGTACTGAGCCCCCAGCACCCTGAGTACTGAGCACCCAGCACCCCGAGCACTGAGCACCCAGCACCCCGAGAATGAGCACCCAGCACCCTGAGTACTGAGAACCGAGCACCCTGAGTACTGAGCACCCAGCACCCTGAGTACTGAGAACCGAGCACCCTGAGTACTGAGCACCCAGCACAATGAGTACTGAGCACCCAGCACCCCGAGCACTGAGCACCCAGCACCCTGAGCACTGAGCACCCAGCACCCTGAGTACTGAGCACTGAGCACGGAGCACCCCGAGCACTGAGCACCCAGAACCCTGAGTACTGAGCACTGAGCACCCAGCACCCCGAGCACTGAGCACCCTGCACCCTGAGTACTAAGCAACAAGCACCCTGAGTACTGAGCACCCAGCACCCTGAGCACTGAACACACAGCACCCTGAGTACTGAGCACCTCGAGCACTGAGCACCCAGCACCCTGAGTACTGAGCACCGAGCACCCCGAGCACTGAGCACCCAGAACCCGGAGCACTGAGCACCGAGCACCCCGAGCACTGAGCACCCAGCACCCTGAGTACTGAGCACCCAGCACCCTGAGTACTGAGCACCCAGCACCCTGAGCACTGAGTTCCCAGCACGCTGAGCACTGAGCACCCAGCACCCTGAGCACTGAGCACCCAGCACCCTGAGCACTGAGCACCCAGCACCCTGAGTACTGAGCACTGAGCACCCAGCACCCCGAGCACTGAGCACCCAGCACCCTCTGTACTAAGCACCCAGCACCCTGAGTACTGAGCACCCAGCACCCTGAGTACTGAGCACCCAGCGTACTGAGCACCGAGCATCCCGAGTACTGAGCACCCAGCACCCTGAGTACTGAGCACCTAGCACCCCGAGCACTGACTACCCAGCACCCTTGAGTACTGAGCACTGAGCACCCAGCACACTGACCACTGAGCACCCAGCACCCGAGTACTGAGCACCCAGCACCCTGAGTACTGAGCACCCAGCACCCCGAGTACTGAGCACCCAGCAACCTGAGCACTGAGCACCCAGCATCCTGAGCACTGAGCACCCAGCACCCCGAGCACTGAGCACCCAGCACCCTGAGTACTGAGCACCCAGCACCCTGAGCACTGAGCACCCAGCTCCCTGAGCACTGTGCACCCAGCACCCTGAGCACTGAGCACCCAGCACCCTGAGTAGTGAGCACCCAACGTACTGAGCACCGAGCACCCCGAGCACTGAGCACCCAGCACCCTGAGTAGTGAGCACTGAGCACCGATCACCCCGAGCACTGAGCACCCAGCACCCTGAGTAGTGAGCACCCAACGTACTGAGCACCGAGCACCCCGAGCACTGAGCACCCAGCACCCTGAGTACTGAGCACCGATCACCCCGAGCACTGAGCACCCAGCACCCTGAGTACTGAGCTCCGAGCACCCCGAGCACTGAGCACCCAGCGCCCCGAGCACTGAGCACCCAGCACCCTGAGCACTTAGCACCCAGCACCCTGAGTACTGAGCACCCAGCACCCCGAGAACTGAGCACCCAGCACCCTGAGCACTGAGCACCCAGCACACAGAGCACTGATCACCCAGCACCCTGAGCACAGAGCACCCAGCACCCTGAGTACTGAGCACTCAGCACCCTGAGTACTGAGCACCGAGCACCCCGAGCACTGAACACCCAGCACCCTGAGCACTGAGCACCCTGAGGACTGAGCACCCAGCACCCAGAGCACTGAGCACCCAGCACCCTGAGTACTGAGAACCGATCACCCTGAGCACTGAGCACCCAGAACCCCGAGCACTGAGCACCCAGCACCCTGAGTACTGAGCACCCAGCACCCCGAGCACTGAGCACCCAGAACCCTGAGTACTGAGCACCCTGAGTACTGAGCACCGATCACCCTGAGCACTGAGCTCCCAGCACCCTGAGTACTGAGCACCCAGCACCCTGAGTACTGAGCACCCAGCACCCCGAGTACTGAGCACCCAGCACCCCGAGCACTGAGCAGCCAGCACCCCGAGCACTGAGCACCCAGCACCCTGATTACTGAGCACCCAGCACCCAGAGCACTGAGCACCCAGCACCCTGAGCACTGAGCACCCAGCACACTGAGCACTGATCACCCAGCACCCTGAGCACTGAGCACCCTGCACCCTGAGTACTGAGCACCCAGCACCCTGAGTACTGAGCACTCAGCAGCCTGATTACTGAGCACCGAGCAGCCCGAGCACTGAGCACCCAGCACCCTGAGCACTGAGCACCCTGAGGACTGAGCACCCAGCACCCTGAGCACTGAGCACCCAGCACCCTGAGTACTGAGAACCGATCACCCTGAGCACTGAGCACCCTGAACCCTGAGTACTGAGCACCCTGAGTACTGAGCAAAGATCACCCTGAGCACTGAGCTCCCAGCTCCCTGAGTTCTGAGCACCCAGCACACTGAGCACTGAGCACCCAGCACCCTGAGCACTGAGCACCCAGCACCCTGAGCACTGAGCACCCAGCACCCTGAGTACTGAGCACCCAGCACCCTGAGTACTGAGCACCCAGCACCCTGAGCACTGAGCACCCAGCACCCTGAGTACTGAGCACCCAGCACCCCGAGCACTGAGCACCCAGCACCCCGAGAATAAGCACCCAGCACCCCGAGTACTGAGCACCGAGCACCCTGAGCACTGAGTAGCCAGCACCCTGAGCACTGAGCACCCAGCACCCTGAGTACTGAGCACCCAGCACCCTGAGTACTGAGCACCAAGCACCCTGAGTACTGAGCACCCAGCACCCTGAGCACTGAGCACCGAGCACCCCGAGTACTGAGCACCCAGCACCCTGAGCACTGAGCACTGAGCACCCTGAGCACTGAGTACTGAGCACTGAGCACCCCGAGAACTGAGCACCCAGCACCCGGAGTACTGAGCACCCAGCACCCTGAGTACTGAGCACCCAGCACCCCGAGCACTGAGCACCCAGCACCCTGAGCACTGAGCACCCAGCACCCTGAGTACTGAGCACTGAGCACCCAGCACCCCGAGCACTGAGCACCCAGCACGCTGAGTACTGAGCACTGAGCACCCAGCACCCTGAGCACTGAGCACCCAGCACCCTGAGTACTAAGCACCGAGCACCCTGAGTACTGAGCAACCAGCACCCTGAGCACTGAACACACAGCACCCTGAGTACTGAGCACCTCGAGCACTGAGCACCCAGCACCCTGAGTACTGAGCACCGAGCACCCAGAGCACTGAGCACCCTGAACCCCGAGCACTGTGCAATCAGCACCCCGAGCACGGAGCACCCAGCACCCTGAGTACTGAGCACCCAGCACCCTGAGTACTGAGCACCCAGAACACTGAGCACTGAGTAACCAGCACCCTGAGCACTGAGCACCCAGCACCCTGCGTACTGAGCACTGAGCACCCAGCACCCCGAGCACTGAGCACCCAGCACCCTGAGTACTAAGCACCCAGCACCCTGAGTACTGAGCACCCAGCACCCTGAGAACTGAGCAAACAGCGTACTGAGCACCGAGCACCCCGAGTACTGAGCACCCAGCACCCTGAGTACTGAGCACCCAGCACCCCGAGCACTGAGCACCCAGCACCCTGAGTACTGAGCACCGAGCACCCTGAGTACTGAGCACCCAGCACCCTGAGTACTGAGCACCCAGCGTACTGAGCACAGAGCACCCAGCACACTGAGTACTGAGCACCCAGCAACCTGAGCACTGAGCACCCAGCATACTGAGTACTGAGCACTGAGCACCCCGAGTACTGAGCACCGGGCACCCCGAGCACTGAGCACCCAGCACCCTGAGTACTGAGCTCTGAGCACCCCGAGCACTGAGCACCCAGTGCCCCGAGCACTGAGCACCCAGCACCCTGAGCACTTAGCACCCAGCACCCTGAGTACTGAGCACCCAGCACCCCGAGAACTGAGCACCCAGCACCCTGAGCACTGAGCACCCAGCAACCTGAGCACTGATCACCCAGCACCCTGAGCACTGAGCACCCAGCACCCTGAGTACTGAGCACTCAGCACCCTGAGTACTGAGCACCGAGCACCCCGATCACTGAGTACCCAGCACCCTGAGCACTGAGCACCCTGAGGACTGAGCACCCAGCACCCAGAGCACTGAGCAGCCAGCACCCTGAGTACTGAGCACCGATCAGCCTGAGCACTGAGCACCCAGAACCCCGAGCACTGAGCACCCAGCACCGTGAGTACTGAGCACACAGCACCCCGAGCACTGAGCACCCAGCACCCTGAGTACTGAGCACCCTGAGTACTGAGCACCGATCACCCTGAGCACTGAGCTCCTAGCACCCTGAGTACTGAGCACCCAGCACCCTGAGCACTGAGCACCCAGCACCCTGAGTACTGAGCACCCAGCACCCCGAGTACTGAGCACCCAGCACCCCGAGCACTGAGCACCCAGCACCCCGAGCACGGAGCAACCAGCACCCTGAGTACTGAGCACCCAGCACCCTGAGCACTGAGCACCCAGAACCCTGAGCACTGAGCACCCAGCACCCTGAGCACTGAGCACCCAGCACCCTGAGTAGTGAGCACTCAATGTACTGAGCACCGAGCACCCCGTGCACTGAGCACCCAGCACCCTGACTACTGAGCACCGATCACCACGAGCACTGAGCACCCAGCACCCTTAGTAGTGAGCTCCGAGCACCCCGAGCACTGAGCACCCAGCACCCTGAGTACTGAGCACCGATCACCCTGAGCACTGAGCACCCAGAACCCCGAGCACTGAGCACCCAGCACCCTGAGTACTGAGTACCCTGAGCAGTGAGCACCGAGCACCCTGAGCACTGAGTACCCAGCACCTTGAGTACTGAACACCCAGCACCCTGAGCACTGAGCACTGAGCACCCTGAGCACTGAGTACTGAGCACTGAGCACCCCGAGAACTGAGCACCCAGCACCCGGAGTACTGAGCACCCAGCACCCCGAGCACTGAGCACCCAGCACCCTGAGCACTGAGCACCCAGCACCCTGAGTACTGAGCACCCAGCACCCCGAGCACTGAGCACCCAGCACCCTGAGCACTGAGCACCCAGCACACTGAGCACTGATCACCCAGCACCCTGAGCACTGAGCACCCAGCACCCGGAGTACTGATCACCCAGCACCCTGAGTACTGAGCACTCAGCAGCCTGAGTATTGAGCACCGAGCACCCCGAGCACTGAGCACCCAGCACCCTGAGCACTGAGCACCCTGAGGACTGAGCACCCAGCACCCCGAGCACTGAGCACCCAGCACCCCGAGCACGGAGCACCCAGCACCCTGAGTACTGAGCACCCAGCACCCTGAGCACTGAGCACCCAGAACCCTGAGCACTGAGCACCCAGCACCCTGAGCACTGAGCACCCAGCACCCTGAGTAGTGAGCACCCAATGTACTGAGCACCGAGCACCCCGAGCACTGAGCACCCAGCACCCTGAGTACTGAGCACCGATCACCCCGAGCACTGAGCACCCAGCACCCTGAGTACTGAGCTCCGAGCACCCCGAGCACTGAGCACCCAGCGCCCCGAGCACTGAGCACCCAGCACCCTGAGCACTTAGCACCCAGCACCCTGAGTACTGAGCACCCAGCACCCCGAGAACAGAGCACCCAGCACCCTGAGCACTGAGCACCCAGCACACAGAGCACTGATCACCCAGCACCCTGAGCACAGAGCACCCAGCACCCTGAGTACTGAGCACTCAGCACCCTGAGTACTGAGCACCGAGCACCCCGAGCACTGAACACCCAGCACCCTGAGCACTGAGCACCCTGAGGACTGAGCACCCAGCACCCAGAGCACTGAGCACCCAGCACCCTGAGTACTGAGAACCGATCACCCTGAGCACTGAGCACCCAGAACCCCGAGCACTGAGCACCCAGCACCCTGAGTACTGAGCACCCAGCACCCCGAGCACTGAGCACCCAGAACCCTGAGTACTGAGCACCCTGAGTACTGAGCACCGATCACCCTGAGCACTGAGCTCCCAGCACCCTGAGTACTGAGCACCCAGCACCCTGAGTACTGAGCACCCAGCACCCCGAGTACTGAGCACCCAGCACCCCGAGCACTGAGCAGCCAGCACCCCGAGCACTGAGCACCCAGCACCCTGATTACTGAGCACCCAGCACCCAGAGCACTGAGCACCCAGCACCCTGAGCACTGAGCACCCAGCACACTGAGCACTGATCACCCAGCACCCTGAGCACTGAGCACCCTGCACCCTGAGTACTGAGCACCCAGCACCCTGAGTACTGAGCACTCAGCAGCCTGAGTACTGAGCACCGAGCAGCCCGAGCACTGAGCACCCAGCACCCTGAGCACTGAGCACCCTGAGGACTGAGCACCCAGCACCCTGAGCACTGAGCACCCAGCACCCTGAGTACTGAGAACCGATCACCCTGAGCACTGAGCACCCTGAACCCTGAGTACTGAGCACCCTGAGTACTGAGCAAAGATCACCCTGAGCACTGAGCTCCCAGCTCCCTGAGTTCTGAGCACCCAGCACCCTGAGCACTGAGCACCCAGCACCCTGAGCACTGAGCACCCAGCACCCTGAGCACTGAGCACCCAGCACCCTGAGTACTGAGCACCCAGCACCCTGAGTACTGAGCACCCAGCACCCTGAGCACTGAGCACCCAGCACCCTGAGTACTGAGCACCCAGCACCCCGAGCACTGAGCACCCAGCACCCCGAGAATAAGCACCCAGCACCCCGAGTACTGAGCACCGAGCACCCTGAGCACTGAGTAGCCAGCACCCTGAGCACTGAGCACCCAGCACCCTGAGTACTGAGCACCCAGCACCCTGAGTACTGAGCACCAAGCACCCTGAGTACTGAGCACCCAGCACCCTGAGCACTGAGCACCGAGCACCCCGAGTACTGAGCACCCAGCACCCTGAGCACTGAGCACTGAGCACCCTGAGCACTGAGTACTGAGCACTGAGCACCCCGAGAACTGAGCACCCAGCACCCGGAGTACTGAGCACCCAGCACCCTGAGTACTGAGCACCCAGCACCCCGAGCACTGAGCACCCAGCACCCTGAGCACTGAGCACCCAGCACCCTGAGTACTGAGCACTGAGCACCCAGCACCCCGAGCACTGAGCACCCAGCACGCTGAGTACTGAGCACTGAGCACCCAGCACCCTGAGCACTGAGCACCCAGCACCCTGAGTACTAAGCACCGAGCACCCTGAGTACTGAGCAACCAGCACCCTGAGCACTGAACACACAGCACCCTGAGTACTGAGCACCTCGAGCACTGAGCACCCAGCACCCTGAGTACTGAGCACCGAGCACCCAGAGCACTGAGCACCCTGAACCCCGAGCACTGAGCAATCAGCACCCCGAGCACGGAGCACCCAGCACCCTGAGTACTGAGCACCCAGCACCCTGAGTACTGAGCACCCAGAACACTGAGCACTGAGTAACCAGCACCCTGAGCACTGAGCACCCAGCACCCTGCGTACTGAGCACTGAGCACCCAGCACCCCGAGCACTGAGCAACCAGCACCCTGAGTACTAAGCACCCAGCACCCTGAGTACTGAGCACCCAGCACCCTGAGTACTGAGCAAACAGCGTACTGAGCACCGAGCACCCCGAGTACTGAGCACCCAGCACCCTGAGTACTGAGCACCCAGCACCCCGAGCACTGAGCACCCAGCACCCTGAGTACTGAGCACCGAGCACCCTGAGTACTGAGCACCCAGCACCCTGAGTACTGAGCACCCAGCGTACTGAGCACAGAGCACCCAGCACACTGAGTACTGAGCACCCAGCAACCTGAGCACTGAGCACCCAGCATACTAAGTACTGAGCACTGAGCACCCCGAGTACTGAGCACCGGGCACCCCGAGCACTGAGCACCCAGCACCCTGAGTACTGAGCTCTGAGCACCCCGAGCACTGAGCACCCAGCGCCCCGAGCACTGAGCACCCAGCACCCTGAGCACTTAGCACCCAGCACCCTGAGTACTGAGCACCCAGCACCCCGAGAACTGAGCACCCAGCACCCTGAGCACTGAGCACCCAGCAACCTGAGCACTGATCACCCAGCACCCTGAGCACTGAGCACCCAGCACCCTGAGTACTGAGCACTCAGCACCCTGAGTACTGAGCACCGAGCACCCCGATCACTGAGTACCCAGCACCCTGAGCACTGAGCACCCTGAGGACTGAGCACCCAGCACCCAGAGCACTGAGCAGCCAGCACCCTGAGTACTGAGCACCGATCAGCCTGAGCACTGAGCACCCAGAACCCCGAGCACTGAGCACCCAGCACCGTGAGTACTGAGCACACAGCACCCCGAGCACTGAGCACCCAGCACCCTGAGTACTGAGCACCCTGAGTACTGAGCACCGATCACCCTGAGCACTGAGCTCCCAGCACCCTGAGTACTGAGCACCCAGCACCCTGAGCACTGAGCACCCAGCACCCTGAGTACTGAGCACCCAGCACCCCGAGTACTGAGCACCCAGCACCCCGAGCACTGAGCACCCAGCACCCCGAGCACGGAGCACCCAGCACCCTGAGTACTGAGCACCCAGCACCCTGAGCACTGAGCACCCAGAACCCTGAGCACTGAGCACCCAGCACCCTGAGCACTGAGCACCCAGCACCCTGAGTAGTGAGCACCCAATGTACTGAGCACCGAGCACCCCGTGCACTGAGCACCCAGCACCCTGACTACTGAGCACCGATCACCCCGAGCACTGAGCACCCAGCACCCTTAGTAGTGAGCTCCGAGCACCCCGAGCACTGAGCACCCAGCACCCTGAGTACTGAGCACCGATCACCCTGAGCACTGAGCACCCAGAACCCCGAGCACTGAGCACCCAGCACCCTGAGTACTGAGTACCCTGAGCAGTGAGCACCGAGCACCCTGAGCACTGAGTACCCAGCACCCTGAGTACTGAACACCCAGCACCCTGAGCACTGAGCACTGAGCACCCTGAGCACTGAGTACTGAGCACTGAGCACCCCGAGAACTGAGCACCCAGCACCCGGAGTACTGAGCACCCAGCACCCCGAGCACTGAGCACCCAGCACCCTGAGCACTGAGCACCCAGCACCCTGAGTACTGAGCACCCAGCACCCCGAGCCCTGAGCACCCAGCACCCTGAGCACTGAGCAGCCAGCACACTGAGCACTGATCACCCAGCACCCTGAGCACTGAGCACCCAGCACCCTGAGTACTGATCACCCAGCACCCTGAGTACTGAGCACTCAGCAGCCTGAGTATTGAGCACCGAGCACCCCGAGCACTGAGCACCCAGCACCCTGAGCACTGAGCACCCTGAGGACTGAGCACCCAGCACCCCGAGCACTGAGCACCCAGCACCCCGAGCACGGAGCACCCAGCACCCTGAGTACTGAGCACCCAGCACCCTGAGCACTGAGCACCCAGAACCCTGAGCACTGAGCACCCAGCACCCTGAGCACTGAGCACCCAGCACCCTGAGTAGTGAGCACCCAATGTACTGAGCACCGAGCACCCCGTGCACTGAGCACCCAGCACCCTGACTACTGAGCACCGATCACCCCGAGCACTGAGCACCCAGCACCCTTAGTAGTGAGCTCCGAGCACCCCGAGCACTGAGCACCCAGCACCCTGAGTACTGAGCACCGATCACCCTGAGCACTGACCACCCAGAACCCCGAGCACTGAGCACCCAGCACCCTGAGTACTGAGTACCCTGAGCAGTGAGCACCGAGCACCCTGAGCACTGAGTACCCAGCACCCTGAGTACTGAACACCCAGCACCCTGAGCACTGAGCACTGAGCACCCTGAGCACTGAGTACTGAGCACTGAGCACCCCGAGAACTGAGCACCCAGCACCCGGAGTACTGAGCACCCAGCACCCCGAGCACTGATCACCCAGCACCCTGAGCACTGAGCACCCAGCACCCTGAGTACTGAGCACCCAGCACCCCGAGCACTGAGCACCCAGCACCCTGAGCACTGAGCACCCAGCACACTGAGCACTGATCACCCAGCACCCTGAGCACTGAGCACCCAGCACCCTGAGTACTGATCACCCAGCACCCTGAGTACTGAGCACTCAGCAGCCTGAGTATTGAGCACCGAGCACCCCGAGCACTGAGCACCCAGCACCCTGAGCACTGAGCACCCTGAGGACTGAGCACCCAGCACCCCGAGCACTGAGCACCCAGCACCCTGAGTACTGAGCACCGATCACCCTGAGCACTGAGCACCCAGAACCCCGAGCACTGAGCACCCAGCACCCTGAGTACTGAGTACCCTGAGCAGTGAGCACCGAGCACCCTGAGCACTGAGTACCCAGCACCCTGAGTACTGAACACCCAGCACCCTGAGCACTGAGCACTGAGCACCCTGAGCACTGAGTACTGAGCACTGAGCACCCCGAGAACTGAGCACCCAGCACCCGGAGTACTGAGCACCCAGCACCCTGAGTACTGAGCACCCAGCACCAGGAGCACTGAGCACCCAGCACCCTGAGCACTGAGCACCCAGCACCCTGAGTACTGAGCACTGAGCACCCAGCACCCCGAGCACTGAGCATCCAGCACCCTGAGTACTGAGTACTGAGCACCCAGCACCCCGAGCACTGAGCACCCAGCACCCTGAGTACTAAGCACCAAGCACCCTGAGTACTGAGCAACCAGCACCCTGAGCACTGAACACACAGCACCCTGAGTACTGAGCACCTCGAGCACTGAGCACCCAGCACCCTAAGTACTGAGCACCGAGTACCCCGAGCACTGAGCACCCTGCACCCCGAGCACTGAGCACCCAGCACCCCGAGCACTGAGCACCCAGCAACCTGAGTACTGAGCACCCAGCACCCTGAGTACTGAGCACCCAGCACCCTGAGCACTGAGTACCCAGCACCCTGAGCACTGAGCACCCAGCACCCTGAGCACTGAGCACCCAGCACCCTGAGCACTGAGCCCCAGCACCCTGATTACCGAGCACCTAGCACCCTGAGTACTGGGCACCCAGCACCCTGAGTACTGAGCACCCAGCGTACTGAGCACCGAGCACCCCGAGTACTGAGCACCCAGCACCCTGAGTACTGAGCACCCAGCACCGCGAGCACTGAGCACCCATCACGCTGAGTACTGAGCACCGAGCACCCTGAGTACTGAGCACCCAGCACCCTGAGTACTGAGCACCCAGTGTACTGAGCACGGAGCACCCAGCACCCTGAGTACTGAGCACCCAGCACCCTGAGCACTGAGCACCCAGCACCCTGAGTACTGAGCACTGAGCACCCCGAGTACTGAGCACCGGGCACCCCGAGCACTAAGCACCCAGCACCCCGAGCACCGAGCACCCAGCACCCTGAGCACTGAGCACCCAGCACCCTGAGCACTGAGCACCCAGCACCCTGAGCACTGAGCACCCAGCACCCTGAGCACTGAGCACCCAGCACCCTGAGTACTGAGCACCCAACGTACTGAGCACCGAGCACCCTGAGCACTGAGCACCCAGCACCCTGAGTACTGAGCACCCAGCACCCTGAGCAATGAGCACCCTGAGCACTGAGCACACAGCACCCGAGTACTTAGCACCCAGCACCCTGAGTACTGAGCACCCAGCACCCTGAGTACTGAGCACCCAGCACCCCGAGTACTGAGCACCCAGCACACTGAGTACTGAGCACCCAGCACCCTGAGCACTGAGCACCCAGCACCCCGAGCACTGAGCACCCAGCACCCTGAGCACAGAGCACCCAGCACCCTGAGCACTGAGCACCCAGCACCCTGAGCACTGAGCACCCAGCACCCTGAGTAGTGAGCACCCAACGTACTGAGCACCGAGCACCCCGAGCACTGAGCACCCAGCACCCTGAGTACTGAGCACCGATCACCCCGAGCACTGAGCACCCAGCACCCTTTGTACTGAGCTCCGAGCACCCCGAGCACTGAGCACCCAGCGCCCCGAGCACTGAGCACCCAGCACCCTGAGCACTGAGCACACAGCACCCTGAGTACTGAGCACTCAGCACCCTGAGTACTGAACACCCAGCACCCTGAGCACTGAGCACTGAGAACCCTGAGCACTGAGTACTGAGCACTGAGCACCCTGAGCACTGAGCACCCAGCACCCCGAGTACTGAGTACCTAGCACCCCGAGCACTGAGCACCCAGCGCCCCGAGCACTGAGCACCCAGCACCCCGAGCACTGAGCACTGAGCACCCTGAGCACTGAGCACCCAGCACGCCGAGTACTGAGCACTGAGCACCCTGAGTACTGAACACCAAGCACCCCGAGTACTGAGCACTGAGCACCCTGAGTACTGAGCACCCAGCACGCTGAGCACTGAGTACCCAGCAACCTGAGTACTGAGCACTGAGAAACCTGAGTACTGAGCACCGAGCACCCTGAGTACTGAGCACCCAGCACCCTGATCACTGAGCACCCAGCACCCTGAGCTCTGAGCACCCAGCACCTTGAGTACTGAGCACCGAGCACCCCGAGCACTGAGCACCCAGCATCCTGAGTACTGAGAACCCAGCACCCTGAGCACTGAGCACCCAGCACCCTGAGCACTGAGCACCCAGCACCCTGAGTACTGAGCACCCAGCACCCCGAGTACTGAGCACCCAGCACCCCGAGCACTGAGCACCCAGCACCCCGAGCACTGAGCACCCAGCACCCCGAGCACGGAGCACCCAGCACCCTGAGTACTGAGCACCCAGCACCCTGAGCACTGAGCACCCAGAACCCTGAGCACTGAGCACCCAGCACCCTGAGCACTGAGCACCCAGCACCCTGAGTAGTGAGCACCCAATGTACTGAGCACCGAGCACCCCGTGCACTGAGCACCCAGCACCCTGACTACTGAGCACCGATCACCCCGAGCACTGAGCACCCAGCACCCTTAGTAGTGAGCTCCGAGCACCCCGAGCACTGAGCACCCAGCGCCCCGAGCACTGAGCACCCAGCACCCTGGGCACTGAGCACCCAGCACCCTGAGTACTGAGCACCCAGCACCCTGAGCACTGAGCACCCAGCACCCTGAGCACTGAGCACCCAGCACACTGAGCACTGATCACCCAGCGCCCTGAGCACTGAGCACCCAGCACCCTGAGTACTGATCACCCAGCACCCTGAGTACTGAGCACTCAGCAGCCTGAGTATTGAGCACCGAGCACCCCGAGCACTGAGCACCCAGCACCCTGAGCACTGAGCACCCTGAGGACTGAGCACCCAGCACCCCGAGCACTGAGCACCCAGCACCCTGAGTACTGAGCACCGATCACCCTGAGCACTGAGCACCCAGAACCCCGAGCACTGAGCACCCAGCACCCTGAGTACTGAGCACCCTGAGCACTGAGCACTGAGCACCCTGAGCACTGAGTACCCAGCACCCTGAGCACTGAGCACCCAGCACCCTGAGTACTGAGCACCCAGCACCCTGAGTACTGAGCACCAAGCACCCTGAGTACTGAGCACCCAGCACCGTGAGCACTGAGCACCGAGCACCCCGAGTACTGAGCACCCAGCCCCCTGAGCACTGAGCACCCAGCACCCTGAGTACTGAGCAACCAGCACCCTGAGTACTGAACACCCAGCACCCTGAGCACTGAGCACTGAGCACCCTGAGCACTGAGTACTGAGCACTGAGCACCCCGAGAACTGAGCACCCAGCACCCGGAGTACTGAGCACCCAGCACCCTGAGTACTGAGCACCCAGCACCAGGAGCACTGAGCACCCAGCACCCTGAGCACTGAGCACCCAGCACCCTGAGTACTGAGCACTGAGCACCCAGCAAACCGAGCACTGAGCATCCAGCACCCTGAGTACTGAGTACTGAGCACCCAGCACCCCGAGCACTGAGCACCCAGCACCCTGAGTACTAAGCACCAAGCACCCTGAGTACTGAGCAACCAGCACCCTGAGCACTGAACACACAGCACCCTGAGTACTGAGCACCTCGAGCACTGAGCACCCAGCACCCTAAGTACTGAGCACCGAGTACCCCGAGCACTGAGCACCCTGCACCCCGAGCACTGAGCACCCAGCACCCCGAGCACTGAGCACCCAGCAACCTGAGTACTGAGCACCCAGCACCCTGAGTACTGAGCACCCAGCACCCTGAGCACTGAGTACCCAGCACCCTGAGCACTGAGCACCCAGCACCCTGAGCACTGAGCACCCAGCACCCTGAGCACTGAGCACCCAGCACCCTGAGTACTGAGCACCTAGCACCCTGAGTACTGAGCACCCAGCACCCTGAGTACTGAGCACCCAGCGTACTGAGCACCGAGCACCCCGAGTACTGAGCACCCAGCACCCTGAGTACTGAGCACCCAGCACCCCGAGCACTGAGCACCCATCACGCTGAGTACTGAGCACCGAGCACCCTGAGTACTGAGCACCCAGCACCCTGAGTACTGAGCACCCAGTGTACTGAGCACGGAGCACCCAGCACCCTGAGTACTGAGCACCCAGCACCCTGAGCACTGAGCACCCAGCACCCTGAGTACTGAGCACTGAGCACCCCGAGTACTGAGCACCGGGCACCCCGAGCACTAAGCACCCAGCACCCCGAGCACCGAGCACCCAGCACCCTGAGCACTGAGCACCCAGCACCCTGAGCACTGAGCACCCAGCACCCTGAGCACTGAGCACCCAGCACCCTGAGCACTGAGCACCCAGCACCCTGAGTACTGAGCACCCAGCACCCTGAGCAATGAGCACCCTGAGCACTGAGCACACAGCACCCGAGTACTGAGCACCCAGCACCCTGAGTACTGAGCACCCAGCACCCTGAGTACTGAGCACCCAGCACCCCGAGTACTGAGCACCCAGCACACTGAGTACTGAGCACCCAGCACCCTGAGCACTGAGCACCCAGCACCCCGAGCACTGAGCACCCAGCACCCTGAGCACAGAGCACCCAGCACCCTGAGCACTGAGCACCCAGCACCCTGAGCACTGAGCACCCAGCACCCTGAGTAGTGAGCACCCAACGTACTGAGCACCGAGCACCCCGAGCACTGAGCACCCAGCACCCTGAGTACTGAGCACCGATCACCCCGAGCACTGAGTACCCAGCACCCTGTGTACTGAGCTCCGAGCACCCCGAGCACTGAGCACCCAGCGCCCCGAGCACTGAGCACCCAGCACCCTGAGCACTGAGCACACAGCACCCTGAGTACTGAGCACCCAGCACCCTGAGTACTGAACACCCAGCACCCTGAGCACTGAGCACTGAGAACCCTGAGCACTGAGTACTGAGCACTGAGCACCCTGAGCACTGAGCACCCAGCACCCCGAGTACTGAGCACCTAGCACCCCGAGCACTGAGCACCCAGCGCCCCGAGCACTGAGCACCCAGCGCCCCGAGCACTGAGCACTGAGCACCCTGAGCACTGAGCACCCAGCACGCCGAGTACTGAGCACTGAGCACCCTGAGTACTGAACACCAAGCACCCCGAGTACTGAGCACTGAGCACCCTGAGTACTGAGCACCCAGCACCCTGAGCACTGAGTACCCAGCAACCTGAGTACTGAGCACTGAGAACCCTGAGTACTGAGCACCGAGCACCCTGAGTACTGAGCACCCAGCACCCTGATCACTGAGCACCCAGCACCCTGAGCTCTGAGCACCCAGCACCTTGAGTACTGAGCACCGAGCACCCCGAGCACTGAGCACCCAACATCCTGAGTACTGAGAACCCAGCACCCTGAGCACTGAGCACCCAGCACCCTGAGCACTGAGCACCCAGCACCCGGAGCACTGATCACCCAGCAACCTGAGTACTGAGCACCAAGCACCCTGAGCACTGAGCACCCAGCACCCTGAGCACTGAGCACCCAGCACCTTGAGTACTGAGCACCGAGCACCCCGAGCACTGAGCACCCAGCATCCTGAGTACTGAGAACCCAGCACCCTGAGCACTGAGCACCCAGCACCCTGAGCACTGAGCACCCAGCACCCGGAGCACTGATCACCCAGCAACCTGAGTACTGAGCACCAAGCACCCTGAGCACTGAGCACCCAGCACCCTGAGTACTGAGCACCCAGCACCCTGAGTACTGAGCAACCAGCACCCTGAGCACTGAGCACCCAGAACCCTGAGCACTGAGCACTGAGCACCCAGCACCCCGAGCACTGAGCACCCAGCACCCTGAGCACTGAGCACCCTGAGGACTGAGCACCCAGCACCCTGAGCACTGAGCACCCAGCACCCTGAGTACAGAGCACCGATCACCCTGAGCACTGACCACCCAGCACCCCGAGCACTGAACACCCAGCACCCTGAGCACTGAGCACCCAGCAGCCCAAGAATGAGCACCCAGCACCCCGAGTACTGAGCACCGAGCACCCTGAGCACTGAGTAACCAGCACCCTGAGCACTGAGCACCCAGCACCCTGAGTACTGAGCACCCAGCACCCTGAGTACTGAGCACCCAGCACCCTGAGCACTGAGCACCGAGCACCCCGAGTACTGAGCACCCAGCACCCTGAGCACTGAGCACCCAGCACCCTGAGTACTGAGCACCGATCACCAGAAGCACTGAGCACCCAGCACCCTGAGTAGTGAGCACCCAGCACCCCGAGCACTGAGCACCCAGCACCCTGAGCACTGAGCACCCAGCACACTGAGCACTGATCACCCAGCACCCTGAGCACTGAGCACCCAGCACCCTGAGTACTGATCACCCAGCACCCTGAGTACTGAGCACTCAGCAGCCTGAGTATTGAGCACCGAGCACCCCGAGCACTGAGCACCCAGCACCCTGAGCACTGAGCACCCTGAGGACTGAGCACCCAGCACCCCGAGCACTGAGCACCCAGCACCCTGAGTACTGAGCACCGATCACCCTGAGCACTGAGCACCCAGAACCCCGAGCACTGAGCACCCAGCACCCTGAGTACTGAGTACCCTGAGCAGTGAGCACCGAGCACCCTGAGCACTGAGTACCCAGCACCCTGAGTACTGAACACCCAGCACCCTGAGCACTGAGCACTGAGCACCCTGAGCACTGAGTACTGAGCACTGAGCACCCCGAGAACTGAGCACCCAGCACCCGGAGTACTGAGCACCCAGCACCCTGAGTACTGAGCACCCAGCACCAGGAGCACTGAGCACCCAGCACCCTGAGCACTGAGCACCCAGCACCCTGAGTACTGAGCACTGAGCACCCAGCACCCCGAGCACTGAGCATCCAGCACCCTGAGTACTGAGTACTGAGCACCCAGCACCCCGAGCACTGAGCACCCAGCACCCTGAGTACTAAGCACCAAGCACCCTGAGTACTGAGCAACCAGCACCCTGAGCACTGAACACACAGCACCCTGAGTACTGAGCACCTCGAGCACTGAGCACCCAGCACCCTAAGTACTGAGCACCGAGTACCCCGAGCACTGAGCACCCTGCACCCCGAGCACTGAGCACCCAGCACCCCGAGCACTGAGCACCCAGCAACCTGAGTACTGAGCACCCAGCACCCTGAGTACTGAGCACCCAGCACCCTGAGCACTGAGTACCCAGCACCCTGAGCACTGAGCACCCAGCACCCTGAGCACTGAGCACCCAGCACCCTGAGCACTGAGCACCCAGCACCCTGATTACCGAGCACCTAGCACCCTGAGTACTGGGCACCCAGCACCCTGAGTACTGAGCACCGATCACCCTGAGCACTGAGCACCCAGAACCCCGAGCACTGAGCACCCAGCACCCTGAGTACTGAGTACCCTGAGCAGTGAGCACCGAGCACCCTGAGCACTGAGTACCCAGCACCCTGAGTACTGAACACCCAGCACCCTGAGCACTGAGCACTGAGCACCCTGAGCACTGAGTACTGAGCACTGAGCACCCCGAGAACTGAGCACCCAGCACCCGGAGTACTGAGCACCCAGCACCCTGAGTACTGAGCACCCAGCACCAGGAGCACTGAGCACCCAGCACCCTGAGCACTGAGCACCCAGCACCCTGAGTACTGAGCACTGAGCACCCAGCACCCCGAGCACTGAGCATCCAGCACCCTGAGTACTGAGTACTGAGCACCCAGCACCCCGAGCACTGAGCACCCAGCACCCTGAGTACTAAGCACCAAGCACCCTGAGTACTGAGCAACCAGCACCCTGAGCACTGAACACACAGCACCCTGAGTACTGAGCACCTCGAGCACTGAGCACCCAGCACCCTAAGTACTGAGCACCGAGTACCCCGAGCACTGAGCACCCTGCACCCCGAGCACTGAGCACCCAGCACCCCGAGCACTGAGCACCCAGCAACCTGAGTACTGAGCACCCAGCACCCTGAGTACTGAGCACCCAGCACCCTGAGCACTGAGTACCCAGCACCCTGAGCACTGAGCACCCAGCACCCTGAGCACTGAGCACCCAGCACCCTGAGCACTGAGCACCCAGCACCCTGATTACCGAGCACCTAGCACCCTGAGTACTGGGCACCCAGCACCCTGAGTACTGAGCACCCAGCGTACTGAGCACCGAGCACCCCGAGTACTGAGCACCCAGCACCCTGAGTACTGAGCACCCAGCACCGCGAGCACTGAGCACCCATCACGCTGAGTACTGAGCACCGAGCACCCTGAGTACTGAGCACCCAGCACCCTGAGTACTGAGCACCCAGTGTACTGAGCACGGAGCACCCAGCACCCTGAGTACTGAGCACCCAGCACCCTGAGCACTGAGCACCCAGCACCCTGAGTACTGAGCACTGAGCACCCCGAGTACTGAGCACCGGGCACCCCGAGCACTAAGCACCCAGCACCCCGAGCACCGAGCACCCAGCACCCTGAGCACTGAGCACCCAGCACCCTGAGCACTGAGCACCCAGCACCCTGAGCACTGAGCACCCAGCACCCTGAGCACTGAGCACCCAGCACCCTGAGTACTGAGCACCCAACGTACTGAGCACCGAGCACCCTGAGCACTGAGCACCCAGCACCCTGAGTACTGAGCACCCAGCACCCTGAGCAATGAGCACCCTGAGCACTGAGCACACAGCACCCGAGTACTTAGCACCCAGCACCCTGAGTACTGAGCACCCAGCACCCTGAGTACTGAGCACCCAGCACCCCGAGTACTGAGCACCCAGCACACTGAGTACTGAGCACCCAGCACCCTGAGCACTGAGCACCCAGCACCCCGAGCACTGAGCACCCAGCACCCTGAGCACAGAGCACCCAGCACCCTGAGCACTGAGCACCCAGCACCCTGAGCACTGAGCACCCAGCACCCTGAGTAGTGAGCACCCAACGTACTGAGCACCGAGCACCCCGAGCACTGAGCACCCAGCACCCTGAGTACTGAGCACCGATCACCCCGAGCACTGAGCACCCAGCACCCTTTGTACTGAGCTCCGAGCACCCCGAGCACTGAGCACCCAGCGCCCCGAGCACTGAGCACCCAGCACCCTGAGCACTGAGCACACAGCACCCTGAGTACTGAGCACTCAGCACCCTGAGTACTGAACACCCAGCACCCTGAGCACTGAGCACTGAGAACCCTGAGCACTGAGTACTGAGCACTGAGCACCCTGAGCACTGAGCACCCAGCACCCCGAGTACTGAGTACCTAGCACCCCGAGCACTGAGCACCCAGCGCCCCGAGCACTGAGCACCCAGCACCCCGAGCACTGAGCACTGAGCACCCTGAGCACTGAGCACCCAGCACGCCGAGTACTGAGCACTGAGCACCCTGAGTACTGAACACCAAGCACCCCGAGTACTGAGCACTGAGCACCCTGAGTACTGAGCACCCAGCACGCTGAGCACTGAGTACCCAGCAACCTGAGTACTGAGCACTGAGAAACCTGAGTACTGAGCACCGAGCACCCTGAGTACTGAGCACCCAGCACCCTGATCACTGAGCACCCAGCACCCTGAGCTCTGAGCACCCAGCACCTTGAGTACTGAGCACCGAGCACCCCGAGCACTGAGCACCCAGCATCCTGAGTACTGAGAACCCAGCACCCTGAGCACTGAGCACCCAGCACCCTGAGCACTGAGCACCCAGCACCCTGAGTACTGAGCACCCAGCACCCCGAGTACTGAGCACCCAGCACCCCGAGCACTGAGCACCCAGCACCCCGAGCACTGAGCACCCAGCACCCCGAGCACGGAGCACCCAGCACCCTGAGTACTGAGCACCCAGCACCCTGAGCACTGAGCACCCAGAACCCTGAGCACTGAGCACCCAGCACCCTGAGCACTGAGCACCCAGCACCCTGAGCACTGAGCACCCAGCACCCTGATTACCGAGCACCTAGCACCCTGAGTACTGGGCACCCAGCACCCTGAGTACTGAGCACCCAGCGTACTGAGCACCGAGCACCCCGAGTACTGAGCACCCAGCACCCTGAGTACTGAGCACCCAGCACCGCGAGCACTGAGCACCCATCACGCTGAGTACTGAGCACCGAGCACCCTGAGTACTGAGCACCCAGCACCCTGAGTACTGAGCACCCAGTGTACTGAGCACGGAGCACCCAGCACCCTGAGTACTGAGCACCCAGCACCCTGAGCACTGAGCACCCAGCACCCTGAGTACTGAGCACTGAGCACCCCGAGTACTGAGCACCGGGCACCCCGAGCACTAAGCACCCAGCACCCCGAGCACCGAGCACCCAGCACCCTGAGCACTGAGCACCCAGCACCCTGAGCACTGAGCACCCAGCACCCTGAGCACTGAGCACCCAGCACCCTGAGCACTGAGCACCCAGCACCCTGAGTACTGAGCACCCAACGTACTGAGCACCGAGCACCCTGAGCACTGAGCACCCAGCACCCTGAGTACTGAGCACCCAGCACCCTGAGCAATGAGCACCCTGAGCACTGAGCACACAGCACCCGAGTACTTAGCACCCAGCACCCTGAGTACTGAGCACCCAGCACCCTGAGTACTGAGCACCCAGCACCCCGAGTACTGAGCACCCAGCACACTGAGTACTGAGCACCCAGCACCCTGAGCACTGAGCACCCAGCACCCCGAGCACTGAGCACCCAGCACCCTGAGCACAGAGCACCCAGCACCCTGAGCACTGAGCACCCAGCACCCTGAGCACTGAGCACCCAGCACCCTGAGTAGTGAGCACCCAACGTACTGAGCACCGAGCACCCCGAGCACTGAGCACCCAGCACCCTGAGTACTGAGCACCGATCACCCCGAGCACTGAGCACCCAGCACCCTTTGTACTGAGCTCCGAGCACCCCGAGCACTGAGCACCCAGCGCCCCGAGCACTGAGCACCCAGCACCCTGAGCACTGAGCACACAGCACCCTGAGTACTGAGCACTCAGCACCCTGAGTACTGAACACCCAGCACCCTGAGCACTGAGCACTGAGAACCCTGAGCACTGAGTACTGAGCACTGAGCACCCTGAGCACTGAGCACCCAGCACCCCGAGTACTGAGTACCTAGCACCCCGAGCACTGAGCACCCAGCGCCCCGAGCACTGAGCACCCAGCACCCCGAGCACTGAGCACTGAGCACCCTGAGCACTGAGCACCCAGCACGCCGAGTACTGAGCACTGAGCACCCTGAGTACTGAACACCAAGCACCCCGAGTACTGAGCACTGAGCACCCTGAGTACTGAGCACCCAGCACGCTGAGCACTGAGTACCCAGCAACCTGAGTACTGAGCACTGAGAAACCTGAGTACTGAGCACCGAGCACCCTGAGTACTGAGCACCCAGCACCCTGATCACTGAGCACCCAGCACCCTGAGCTCTGAGCACCCAGCACCTTGAGTACTGAGCACCGAGCACCCCGAGCACTGAGCACCCAGCATCCTGAGTACTGAGAACCCAGCACCCTGAGCACTGAGCACCCAGCACCCTGAGCACTGAGCACCCAGCACCCTGAGTACTGAGCACCCAGCACCCCGAGTACTGAGCACCCAGCACCCCGAGCACTGAGCACCCAGCACCCCGAGCACTGAGCACCCAGCACCCCGAGCACGGAGCACCCAGCACCCTGAGTACTGAGCACCCAGCACCCTGAGCACTGAGCACCCAGAACCCTGAGCACTGAGCACCCAGCACCCTGAGCACTGAGCACCCAGCACCCTGAGTAGTGAGCACCCAATGTACTGAGCACCGAGCACCCCGTGCACTGAGCACCCAGCACCCTGACTACTGAGCACCGATCACCCCGAGCACTGAGCACCCAGCACCCTTAGTAGTGAGCTCCGAGCACCCCGAGCACTGAGCACCCAGCGCCCCGAGCACTGAGCACCCAGCACCCTGGGCACTGAGCACCCAGCACCCTGAGTACTGAGCACCCAGCACCCTGAGCACTGAGCACCCAGCACCCTGAGCACTGAGCACCCAGCACACTGAGCACTGATCACCCAGCGCCCTGAGCACTGAGCACCCAGCACCCTGAGTACTGATCACCCAGCACCCTGAGTACTGAGCACTCAGCAGCCTGAGTATTGAGCACCGAGCACCCCGAGCACTGAGCACCCAGCACCCTGAGCACTGAGCACCCTGAGGACTGAGCACCCAGCACCCCGAGCACTGAGCACCCAGCACCCTGAGTACTGAGCACCGATCACCCTGAGCACTGAGCACCCAGAACCCCGAGCACTGAGCACCCAGCACCCTGAGTACTGAGCACCCTGAGCACTGAGCACTGAGCACCCTGAGCACTGAGTACCCAGCACCCTGAGCACTGAGCACCCAGCACCCTGAGTACTGAGCACCCAGCACCCTGAGTACTGAGCACCAAGCACCCTGAGTACTGAGCACCCAGCACCGTGAGCACTGAGCACCGAGCACCCCGAGTACTGAGCACCCAGCCCCCTGAGCACTGAGCACCCAGCACCCTGAGTACTGAGCAACCAGCACCCTGAGTACTGAACACCCAGCACCCTGAGCACTGAGCACTGAGCACCCTGAGCACTGAGTACTGAGCACTGAGCACCCCGAGAACTGAGCACCCAGCACCCGGAGTACTGAGCACCCAGCACCCTGAGTACTGAGCACCCAGCACCAGGAGCACTGAGCACCCAGCACCCTGAGCACTGAGCACCCAGCACCCTGAGTACTGAGCACTGAGCACCCAGCAAACCGAGCACTGAGCATCCAGCACCCTGAGTACTGAGTACTGAGCACCCAGCACCCCGAGCACTGAGCACCCAGCACCCTGAGTACTAAGCACCAAGCACCCTGAGTACTGAGCAACCAGCACCCTGAGCACTGAACACACAGCACCCTGAGTACTGAGCACCTCGAGCACTGAGCACCCAGCACCCTAAGTACTGAGCACCGAGTACCCCGAGCACTGAGCACCCTGCACCCCGAGCACTGAGCACCCAGCACCCCGAGCACTGAGCACCCAGCAACCTGAGTACTGAGCACCCAGCACCCTGAGTACTGAGCACCCAGCACCCTGAGCACTGAGTACCCAGCACCCTGAGCACTGAGCACCCAGCACCCTGAGCACTGAGCACCCAGCACCCTGAGCACTGAGCACCCAGCACCCTGAGTACTGAGCACCTAGCACCCTGAGTACTGAGCACCCAGCACCCTGAGTACTGAGCACCCAGCGTACTGAGCACCGAGCACCCCGAGTACTGAGCACCCAGCACCCTGAGTACTGAGCACCCAGCACCCCGAGCACTGAGCACCCATCACGCTGAGTACTGAGCACCGAGCACCCTGAGTACTGAGCACCCAGCACCCTGAGTACTGAGCACCCAGTGTACTGAGCACGGAGCACCCAGCACCCTGAGTACTGAGCACCCAGCACCCTGAGCACTGAGCACCCAGCACCCTGAGTACTGAGCACTGAGCACCCCGAGTACTGAGCACCGGGCACCCCGAGCACTAAGCACCCAGCACCCCGAGCACCGAGCACCCAGCACCCTGAGCACTGAGCACCCAGCACCCTGAGCACTGAGCACCCAGCACCCTGAGCACTGAGCACCCAGCACCCTGAGCACTGAGCACCCAGCACCCTGAGTACTGAGCACCCAGCACCCTGAGCAATGAGCACCCTGAGCACTGAGCACACAGCACCCGAGTACTGAGCACCCAGCACCCTGAGTACTGAGCACCCAGCACCCTGAGTACTGAGCACCCAGCACCCCGAGTACTGAGCACCCAGCACACTGAGTACTGAGCACCCAGCACCCTGAGCACTGAGCACCCAGCACCCCGAGCACTGAGCACCCAGCACCCTGAGCACAGAGCACCCAGCACCCTGAGCACTGAGCACCCAGCACCCTGAGCACTGAGCACCCAGCACCCTGAGTAGTGAGCACCCAACGTACTGAGCACCGAGCACCCCGAGCACTGAGCACCCAGCACCCTGAGTACTGAGCACCGATCACCCCGAGCACTGAGTACCCAGCACCCTGTGTACTGAGCTCCGAGCACCCCGAGCACTGAGCACCCAGCGCCCCGAGCACTGAGCACCCAGCACCCTGAGCACTGAGCACACAGCACCCTGAGTACTGAGCACCCAGCACCCTGAGTACTGAACACCCAGCACCCTGAGCACTGAGCACTGAGAACCCTGAGCACTGAGTACTGAGCACTGAGCACCCTGAGCACTGAGCACCCAGCACCCCGAGTACTGAGCACCTAGCACCCCGAGCACTGAGCACCCAGCGCCCCGAGCACTGAGCACCCAGCGCCCCGAGCACTGAGCACTGAGCACCCTGAGCACTGAGCACCCAGCACGCCGAGTACTGAGCACTGAGCACCCTGAGTACTGAACACCAAGCACCCCGAGTACTGAGCACTGAGCACCCTGAGTACTGAGCACCCAGCACCCTGAGCACTGAGTACCCAGCAACCTGAGTACTGAGCACTGAGAACCCTGAGTACTGAGCACCGAGCACCCTGAGTACTGAGCACCCAGCACCCTGATCACTGAGCACCCAGCACCCTGAGCTCTGAGCACCCAGCACCTTGAGTACTGAGCACCGAGCACCCCGAGCACTGAGCACCCAACATCCTGAGTACTGAGAACCCAGCACCCTGAGCACTGAGCACCCAGCACCCTGAGCACTGAGCACCCAGCACCCGGAGCACTGATCACCCAGCAACCTGAGTACTGAGCACCAAGCACCCTGAGCACTGAGCACCCAGCACCCTGAGCACTGAGCACCCAGCACCTTGAGTACTGAGCACCGAGCACCCCGAGCACTGAGCACCCAGCATCCTGAGTACTGAGAACCCAGCACCCTGAGCACTGAGCACCCAGCACCCTGAGCACTGAGCACCCAGCACCCGGAGCACTGATCACCCAGCAACCTGAGTACTGAGCACCAAGCACCCTGAGCACTGAGCACCCAGCACCCTGAGTACTGAGCACCCAGCACCCTGAGTACTGAGCAACCAGCACCCTGAGCACTGAGCACCCAGAACCCTGAGCACTGAGCACTGAGCACCCAGCACCCCGAGCACTGAGCACCCAGCACCCTGAGCACTGAGCACCCTGAGGACTGAGCACCCAGCACCCTGAGCACTGAGCACCCAGCACCCTGAGTACAGAGCACCGATCACCCTGAGCACTGACCACCCAGCACCCCGAGCACTGAACACCCAGCACCCTGAGCACTGAGCACCCAGCAGCCCAAGAATGAGCACCCAGCACCCCGAGTACTGAGCACCGAGCACCCTGAGCACTGAGTAACCAGCACCCTGAGCACTGAGCACCCAGCACCCTGAGTACTGAGCACCCAGCACCCTGAGTACTGAGCACCCAGCACCCTGAGCACTGAGCACCGAGCACCCCGAGTACTGAGCACCCAGCACCCTGAGCACTGAGCACCCAGCACCCTGAGTACTGAGCACCGATCACCAGAAGCACTGAGCACCCAGCACCCTGAGTAGTGAGCACCCAACGTACTGAGCACCGAGCACCCCGAGCACTGAGCACCGAGCACCCTGAGTACTGAGCACCGATTACCCCGAGCACTGAGCACCCAGCACCCTGAGTACTGAGCTCCGAGCACCCCGAGCACTGAGCACCCATCGCCCCGAGCACTGAGCACCCAGCACCCTGAGCACTTAGCACCCAGCACCCTGAGTACTGGGCACCCAGCACCCCGAGCACTGAGCACCCAGCACCCTGAGCACTGAGCACCCAGCACCCTGAGCACAGATCACCCAGCACACTGAGAGCTGAGCACCCAGCACCCTGAGTACTGAGCACCCAGCACCCTGAGTACTGAGCACTCAGCACCCTGAGTACTGAGCACCGAGCAGCCCGAGCACTGAGCACCCAGCACCCTGAGCACTGAGCACCCTGAGGACTGGGCACCCAGCACCCTGAGCACTGAGCACCGAGCAAACTGAGTACTGAGCACCGATCACCCTGAGCACTGAGCAGCCAGAACCCCGAGCACTGAGCACCCAGCACCCTGAGTACTGAGCACCCAGCACCCTGAGCAATGAGCACCCAGCACCCTGAGTACTGAGCACCGTGAGTACTGAGCACCGATCACCCTGAGCACTGAGCTCCCAGCACCCTGAGCACTGAGCACCCAGCACCCTGAGTACTGCGCACTGATCACCCTGAGCACTGAGCACCCAGAACCCCGAGCACTGAGCACCCAGCACCCTGAGTACTGAGGACCCAGCACCCGGAGCACTGAGCACCCAGCACCCTGAGCACTGAGCACCCAGCACCCTGAGTACTGAGCACTGAGCACACATCACCCCGAGCACTGAGCACCCAGCACCCTGAGCACTGAGCACCCAGCACCCGAGTACTGAGCACCCAGTACCCTGAGTACTGAGCACCCAGCACTCTGAGTACTGAGCACCTAGCAGCCCGAGCACTGAGCACCCAGCACCCCGAGCACCGAGCACCCTGAGTACTAAGCACCGAGCACCCTGAGTACTGAGCACCCAGCACCCTGAGCACTGAGCACCCAGCACCTCGAGCACTGAGCACCCAGCACCCTGAGCACTGAGCACCCAGCACCTCGAGCACTGAGCACCCAGCACCTCGAGCACTGAGCACCCAGCACCCTGAGTACTGAGCTCCGAGCACCCCGAGCACTGAGCACCCAGCGCCCCGAGCACCGAGCACCCTGAGCACTGAGCACCCAGCACCCTGAGCAATGAGCACCCTGAGTACTGAGCACCCAGCACCTTGAGCACTGAGCACCGAGCACCCCGAGCACTGAGCACCCAGCACCTGGAGTACTGAGCACCCAGCACCCTGAGTACTAAGCACCGAGCACCCTGAGTACTGAGCACCCAGCACCCTGAGCACTGAACACACAGCACCCTGAGTACTGAGCACCTCGAGCACTGAGCACCCAGCACCCTGAGTACTGAGCACCCAGCACCCTGAGCAATGAGCACCCTGAGTACTGAGCACCCAGCACCCTGAGCACTGAACACACAGCACCCTGAGTACTGATCGCCTCGAGCACTGAGCACCCAGCACCCTGAGTACTGGGCACCGAGCACCCCGAGCACTGAGCACCCAGCACCGCGAGCACTGAGTACCCAGCTCCCCGAGCACTGAGCACCCAGCACCCTGAGTACTGAGCACCCAGCACCCTGAGCACTGAGCACACAGCACCCTGAGCACTGAGCACTCAGTACCCTGAGTACTGAGCACTGAGCACCCAGCACCCTGAGCACTGAGCACCCAGCACCCTGAGAACTGAGCACTGAGCACCCAGCACCCCGAGCACTGAGCACCCAGCACCCTGAGCACTGAGCACCCAGCACTCGAGTACTGAGCACCCATCACCCTGAGTACTGAGCACCCAGCACCCTGAGTACTGAGCACCCAGCACCCCAAGTACTGAGCACCCAGCACCCTGAGTACTGAGCACCCAGCACCCTGAGCACTGAGCACCCAGCACCCTGAGTACTGAGCAACCAGCACCCTGAGCACTGAGCACCCAGCACCCTGAGCACTGAGCACCCAGCACACTGAGCACTGAGCACCCAGGACCCTGAGTAGTGAGCACCCAACGTACTGAGCACCGAGCACCCCGAGCACTGAGCACCCAGCACCCTTAGTACTGAGCTCCGAGCACCCCGAGCACTGAGCACCCAGCACCCGGAGTACTGAGCACCCAGCACCCTGAGTACTAAGCACCGAGCACCCTGAGTACTGAGCACCCAGTACCCTGAGCACTGAACACACAGCACCCTGAGTACTGAGCACCCCGAGCACTGAGCACCCAGCACCCTGAGCACTGAGCACCCAGCACCCTGAGTACTAAGCACCCAGCACCCTGAGTACTGAACACCCAGCACCCTGAGCACTGAGCACTGAGCACCCTGAGCACTGAGTACTGAGCACTGAGCACCCTGAGCACTGAGCACCCAGCACCCCGAGTACTGAGCACCCAGCACACCGAGCACTGAGCCCCCAGCGCCCCGAGCACTGACCACCCAGCGCCCCGAGCACTGAGCACTGAGCACCCGGAGCACTGAGCACACAGCACCCCGAGTACTGAGCACTGAGCACCCTGAGCACTGAGCACCCAGCACCCCGAGTACTGAGCACTGAGCTCCCTGAGTACTGGGAACCCAGCACCCTGAGCACTGTGTACCCAGCACCCTGAGCACTGAGCACCCAGCACCCTGAGCACTGAGCACCCAGCACACTGAGCACTGAGCACCCAGCACACTGAGTACTGAGCACTGAGCACCCAGCACCCCTAGCACTGAGCACCCAGCACCCTGAGTACTGAGCACTGAGCACCCATCACCCCGAGCACTGAGGACCCAGCACCCTGAGCACTGA
The DNA here is from genome assembly GCF_018167655.1 of Microtus oregoni. Taxonomy (NCBI): domain Eukaryota; kingdom Metazoa; phylum Chordata; class Mammalia; order Rodentia; family Cricetidae; genus Microtus; species Microtus oregoni. Next base: position 7,126,621 of record NW_024543811.1, on the reverse strand, counting down.
GCACCCAGCACCCGAGTACTGAACACCAAGTACCCTGAGTACTGAGCACCCAGCACTCTGAGTACTGAGCACCTAGCACCCCGAGCACTGAGCACCCAGCACCCCGAGCACCGAGCACCCTGAGTACTAAGCACCGAGCACCCTGAGTACTGAGCACCCAGCACCCTGAGCACTGAGCACCCAGCACCCCGAGCACTGAGCACCCAGCACCCTGAGTACTGAGCACCGAGCACCCCGAGCACTGAGCACCCAGCACCCTGAGTACTGAGCTCCGAGCACCCCGAGCACTGAGCACCCAGCGCCCCGAGCACCGAGCACCCTGAGCACTGAGCACCCAGCACCCTGAGCAATGAGCACCCTGAGTACTGAGCACCCAGCACCTTGAGCACTGAACACCGAGCACCCCGAGCACTGAGCACCCAGCACCCGGAGTACTGAGCACCCAGCACACTGAGTACTAAGCACCGAGCACCCTGAGTACTGAGCACCCAGCACCCTGAGCACTGAACACACAGCACCCTGAGTACTGAGCACCTCGAGCACTGAGCACCCAGCACCCTGAGTACTGAGCACCCAGCACCCTGAGCAATGAGCACCCTGAGTACTGAGCACCCAGCACCGCGACCACTGAGCACATAGCACCCCGAGCACTGAGCACCCAGCACCCTGAGTACTGAGCACCCAGCACCCTGAGTACTGAGCACCCAGCACCCTGAGCACTGATTACCCCGCACCCTGAGCACTGAGCACCCAGCACCCTGAGCACTGAGCACACAGCACCCTGAGCACTGAGCACCCAGCACCCTGAGTACTGAGCACTGAGCACCCAGCACCCTGAGCACTGAGCACCCAGCACCCTGAGTACTGAGCACCGAGCACCCCGAGCACTGAGCACCCAGCACCCTGAGTACTGAGCTCCGAGCACCCCGAGCACTGAGCACCCAGCGCCCCGAGCACCGAGCACCCTGAGCACTGAGCACCCAGCACCCTGAGCACTGAGCACCCAGCACCCTGAGTACTGAACACCCAGCACCCTGAGCACTGAGCACTGAGCACCCTGAGCACTGAGTACTGAGCACCGAGCACCCCGAGAACTGAGCACCCAGCACCCGGAGTACTGAGCACCCAGCACCCTGAGTACTGAGCACCCAGCACCCCGAGCACTGAGCACCCAGCACCCTGAGCACTGAGCACCCAGCACCCTGAGTACTGAGCACTGAGCACCCAGCACCCCGAGCACTGAGCAGCCAGCACCCTGAGCACTGAGCACCCAGGACCCCGAGTACTGAGCACCCAGCACCCTGAGCACTGAGCACCCAGCACCCCGAGCACTGAGCACCCAGCACCCTGAGTACTGAGCACCAAACACCCCGAGCACTGAGCACCCAGCACCCTGAGTACTGAGCTCCGAGCACCCCGAGCACTGAGCACCCAGCGCCCCGAGCACGGAGCACCCTGAGCACTGAGCACCCAGCACCCTGAGCAATGAGCACCGTGAGTACTGAGCACCCAGCACCTTGAGCACTGAGCACCGAGCACCCCGAGCACTGAGCACCCAGCACCCGGAGTACTGAGCACCCAGCACCCTGAGTACTAAGCACCGAGCACCCTGAGTACTGAGCACCCAGCACCCTGAGCACTGAACACACAGCACCCTGAGTACTGAGCACCTCGAGCACTGAGCACCCAGCACCCTGAGTACTGAGCACCCTGAGCACTGAGCACCCAGCACCCTGAGTACTGAGCACTGAGCACCCAGCACCCCGAGCACTGAGCACCCAGCACCCTGAGTACTGAGCACCGAGCACCCCGAGCACTGAGCACCCAGCACCCTGGGTACTGAGCTCCGAGCACCCCGAGGACTGAGCACCCAGCGCCCCGAGCACCGAGCACCCTGAGCACTGAGCACCCAGCACCCTGAGCACTGAGCACCCAGCACCCTGAGTACTGAACACCCAGCACCCTGAGCACTGAGCACTGAGCAGCCTGAGCACTGAGTACTGAGCACCGAGCACCCCGAGAACTGAGCACCCAGCACCCGGAGTACTGAGCACCCAGCACCCTGAGTACTGAGAACCCAGCACCTCGAGTACTGAACACCCAGCACCCTGAGTACTGAGCACCCAGCACCCTGAGCACTGAGCACCCAGCACCCCGTGCACTGAGCACCCAGCACCCTGAGTACTGAGCACCCAGCACCCTGAGCACTGAGCACCCAGCACCCAGCGCCCCGAGAACCGAGCACCCTGAGCACTGAGCACCCAGCACCCTGAGTACTGAGCACCGTGAGTACTGAGCACCGATCACCCTGAGCACTGAGCTCCCAGCACCCTGAGCACTGAGCACCCAGCACCCTGAGTACTGCGCACTGATCACCCTGAGCACTGAGCACCCAGAACCCCGAGCACTGAGCACCCAGCACCCTGAGTACTGAGGACCCAGCACCCGGAGCACTGAGCACCCAGCACCCTGAGCACTGAGCACCCAGCACCCTGAGTACTGAGCACTGAGCACACATCACCCCGAGCACTGAGCACCCAGCACCCTGAGCACTGAGCACCCAGCACCCGAGTACTGAGCACCCAGTACCCTGAGTACTGAGCACCCAGCACTCTGAGTACTGAGCACCTAGCAGCCCGAGCACTGAGCACCCAGCACCCCGAGCACCGAGCACCCTGAGTACTAAGCACCGAGCACCCTGAGTACTGAGCACCCAGCACCCTGAGCACTGAGCACCCAGCACCTCGAGCACTGAGCACCCAGCACCCTGAGCACTGAGCACCCAGCACCTCGAGCACTGAGCACCCAGCACCTCGAGCACTGAGCACCCAGCACCCTGAGTACTGAGCTCCGAGCACCCCGAGCACTGAGCACCCAGCGCCCCGAGCACCGAGCACCCTGAGCACTGAGCACCCAGCACCCTGAGCAATGAGCACCCTGAGTACTGAGCACCCAGCACCTTGAGCACTGAGCACCGAGCACCCCGAGCACTGAGCACCCAGCACCTGGAGTACTGAGCACCCAGCACCCTGAGTACTAAGCACCGAGCACCCTGAGTACTGAGCACCCAGCACCCTGAGCACTGAACACACAGCACCCTGAGTACTGAGCACCTCGAGCACTGAGCACCCAGCACCCTGAGTACTGAGCACCCAGCACCCTGAGCAATGAGCACCCTGAGTACTGAGCACCCAGCACCCTGAGCACTGAACACACAGCACCCTGAGTACTGATCGCCTCGAGCACTGAGCACCCAGCACCCTGAGTACTGGGCACCGAGCACCCCGAGCACTGAGCACCCAGCACCGCGAGCACTGAGTACCCAGCTCCCCGAGCACTGAGCACCCAGCACCCTGAGTACTGAGCACCCAGCACCCTGAGCACTGAGCACACAGCACCCTGAGCACTGAGCACTCAGTACCCTGAGTACTGAGCACTGAGCACCCAGCACCCTGAGCACTGAGCACCCAGCACCCTGAGAACTGAGCACTGAGCACCCAGCACCCCGAGCACTGAGCACCCAGCACCCTGAGCACTGAGCACCCAGCACTCGAGTACTGAGCACCCATCACCCTGAGTACTGAGCACCCAGCACCCTGAGTACTGAGCACCCAGCACCCCAAGTACTGAGCACCCAGCACCCTGAGTACTGAGCACCCAGCACCCTGAGCACTGAGCACCCAGCACCCTGAGTACTGAGCAACCAGCACCCTGAGCACTGAGCACCCAGCACCCTGAGCACTGAGCACCCAGCACACTGAGCACTGAGCACCCAGGACCCTGAGTAGTGAGCACCCAACGTACTGAGCACCGAGCACCCCGAGCACTGAGCACCCAGCACCCTTAGTACTGAGCTCCGAGCACCCCGAGCACTGAGCACCCAGCACCCGGAGTACTGAGCACCCAGCACCCTGAGTACTAAGCACCGAGCACCCTGAGTACTGAGCACCCAGTACCCTGAGCACTGAACACACAGCACCCTGAGTACTGAGCACCCCGAGCACTGAGCACCCAGGACCCTGAGCACTGAGCACCCAGCACCCTGAGTACTAAGCACCCAGCACCCTGAGTACTGAACACCCAGCACCCTGAGCACTGAGCACTGAGCACCCTGAGCACTGAGTACTGAGCACTGAGCACCCTGAGCACTGAGCACCCAGCACCCCGAGTACTGAGCACCCAGCACACCGAGCACTGAGCCCCCAGCGCCCCGAGCACTGACCACCCAGCGCCCCGAGCACTGAGCACTGAGCACCCGGAGCACTGAGCACACAGCACCCCGAGTACTGAGCACTGAGCACCCTGAGCACTGAGCACCCAGCACCCCGAGTACTGAGCACTGAGCTCCCTGAGTACTGGGAACCCAGCACCCTGAGCACTGTGTACCCAGCACCCTGAGCACTGAGCACCCAGCACCCTGAGCACTGAGCACCCAGCACACTGAGCACTGAGCACCCAGCACACTGAGTACTGAGCACTGAGCACCCAGCACCCCTAGCACTGAGCACCCAGCACCCTGAGTACTGAGCACTGAGCACCCATCACCCCGAGCACTGAGGACCCAGCACCCTGAGCACTGAGCACCCAGCACCCGAGTACTGAACACCAAGTACCCTGAGTACTGAGCACCCAGCACTCTGAGTACTGAGCACCTAGCACCCCGAGCACTGAGCACCCAGCACCCCGAGCACCGAGCACCCTGAGTACTGAGCACCCAGCACCCTGAGCACTGAGCACCCAGCACCCCGAGCACTGAGCACCCAGCACCCTGAGTACTGAGCACCGAGCACCCCGAGCACTGAGCACCCAGCACCCTGAGTACTGAGCTCCGAGCACCCCGAGCACTGAGCACCCAGCGCCCCGAGCACCGAGCACCCTGAGCACTGAGCACCCAGCACCCTGAGCAATGAGCACCCTGAGTACTGAGCACCCAGCACCTTGAGCACTGAACACCGAGCACCCCGAGCACTGAGCACCCAGCACCCGGAGTACTGAGCACCCAGCACACTGAGTACTAAGCACCGAGCACCCTGAGTACTGAGCACCCAGCACCCTGAGCACTGAACACACAGCACCCTGAGTACTGAGCACCTCGAGCACTGAGCACCCAGCACCCTGAGTACTGAGCACCCAGCACCCTGAGCAATGAGCACCCTGAGTACTGAGCACCCAGCACCACGACCACTGAGCACATAGCACCCCGAGCACTGAGCACCCAGCACCCTGAGTACTGAGCACCCAGCACCCTGAGTACTGAGCACCCAGCACCCTGAGCACTGATTACCCCGCACCCTGAGCACTGAGCACCCAGCACCCTGAGCACTGAGCACACAGCACCCTGAGCACTGAGCACCCAGCACCCTGAGTACTGAGCACTGAGCACCCAGCACCCTGAGCACTGAGCACCCAGCACCCTGAGTACTGAGCACCGAGCACCCCGAGCACTGAGCACCCAGCACCCTGAGTACTGAGCTCCGAGCACCCCGAGCACTGAGCACCCAGCGCCCCGAGCACCGAGCACCCTGAGCACTGAGCACCCAGCACCCTGAGCACTGAGCACCCAGCACCCTGAGTACTGAACACCCAGCACCCTGAGCACTGAGCACTGAGCACCCTGAGCACTGAGTACTGAGCACCGAGCACCCCGAGAACTGAGCACCCAGCACCCGGAGTACTGAGCACCCAGCACCCTGAGTACTGAGCACCCAGCACCCCGAGCACTGAGCACCCAGCACCCTGAGCACTGAGCACCCAGCACCCTGAGTACTGAGCACTGAGCACCCAGCACCCCGAGCACTGAGCAGCCAGCACCCTGAGCACTGAGCACCCAGGACCCCGAGTACTGAGCACCCAGCACCCTGAGCACTGAGCACCCAGCACCCCGAGCACTGAGCACCCAGCACCCTGAGTACTGAGCACCAAACACCCCGAGCACTGAGCACCCAGCACCCTGAGTACTGAGCTCCGAGCACCCCGAGCACTGAGCACCCAGCGCCCCGAGCACGGAGCACCCTGAGCACTGAGCACCCAGCACCCTGAGCAATGAGCACCGTGAGTACTGAGCACCCAGCACCTTGAGCACTGAGCACCGAGCACCCCGAGCACTGAGCACCCAGCACCCGGAGTACTGAGCACCCAGCACCCTGAGTACTAAGCACCTAGCACCCTGAGTACTGAGCACCCAGCACCCTGAGCACTGAACACACAGCACCCTGAGTACTGAGCACCTCGAGCACTGAGCACCCAGCACCCTGAGTACTGAGCACCCTGAGCACTGAGCACCCAGCACCCTGAGTACTGAGCACTGAGCACCCAGCACCCCGAGCACTGAGCACCCAGCACCCTGAGTACTGAGCAACGAGCACCCCGAGCACTGAGCACCCAGCACCCTGGGTACTGAGCTCCGAGCACCCCGAGGACTGAGCACCCAGCGCCCCGAGCACCGAGCACCCTGAGCACTGAGCACCCAGCACCCTGAGCACTGAGCACCCAGCACCCTGAGTACTGAACACCCAGCACCCTGAGCACTGAGCACTGAGCAGCCTGAGCACTGAGTACTGAGCACCGAGCACCCCGAGAACTGAGCACCCAGCACCCGGAGTACTGAGCACCCAGCACCCTGAGTACTGAGAACCCAGCACCTCGAGTACTGAACACCCAGCACCCTGAGTACTGAGCACCCAGCACCCTGAGCACTGAGCACCCAGCACCCCGTGCACTGAGCACCCAGCACCCTGAGTACTGAGCACCCAGCACCCTGAGCACTGAGCACCCAGCACCCAGCGCCCCGAGAACCGAGCACCCTGAGCACTGAGCACCCAGCACCCTGAGTACTGAGCACCCAGCACCCTGAGCAATGAGCACCCTGAGTACTGAGCACCCAGCACCTTGAGCACTGAGCACCGAGCACCCCGAGAACTGAGCACCCAGCACCCGGAGTACTGAGCACCCAGCGTACTGAGCACTGAGCACCCAGCACCCTGAGTACTGAGCACCCAGCACCCTGAGCACTGAGCACCCAGCATACTGAGCACCGAGCACCCAGCACCCTGAGTACTGAGCACCCAGCACCCTGAGCACTGAGCACCCAGCACCCTGAGTACTGAGCACTGAGCACCCAGCACCCCGAGCACTGAGCACCCAGCACCCTGAGTACTGAGCACCCAGCACCCTGAGCACTAAGCACCCAGCGTACTGAGCACCGAGCACCCAGCACCCTGAGTACTGAGCACCCAGCACCCTGAGCACTGAGCACCCAGCGCCCAGAGTTCTGAGCACTGAGCACCCCGAGTACTGAGCACCGGCACCCCGAGCACTAAGCACCCAGCACCCCGAGCACCGAGCAACTAGCACCCTGAGCACTGAGCACCCAGCACCCTGAGCACTGAGCACCCAGCACCCTGAGTACTGAGCACTGAGAACCCAGCACCCCGAGCACTGAGCACCCAGCACCCTGAGTACTGAGCACTGAGCACCCAGCACCCCGAGCACTGAGCACCCATCACCCTGAGCACTGAGCACCCAGCACCCGAGTACTGAGCACCCAGCACCCTGAGTACTGAGCACCCAGCACCCTGAGTACTGAGCACCAAGCACCCCGAGTACTGAGCACCCAGCACCCTGAGAACTGAGCACCCAGCACCCTGAGCACTGAGCACCCAGCACCCTGAGCACTGAGCACCCAGCACCAGAGTACTGAGCACCCAGCATCCTGAGTACTGAGCACCCAGCACCCTGAGTACTGAGCACCCAGCACCCCGAGTACTGAGCACCCAGCACCCTGAGCACTGAGCACCCAGCACCCTGAGCACTGAGCACCCAGCACCCTGAGCACTGAGCACCCAGCACCCTGAGTAGTGAGCACGCAACGTACTGAGCACCGAGCACCCCGAGCACTGAGCACCCAGCACCCTGAGTACTGAGCCCCGATCACCCTGAGCACTGAGCACCCAGCACCCTGAGTACTGAGCTCCGAGCACCCCGAGCACTGAGCACCCAGCGCCCCGAGCACTGAGCACCCAGCACCCTGAGCACTGAGCACCTAGCACCCTGAGTACTGAGCACCCAGCACCCTGAGTACTGAACACCCAGCACCCTGAGCACTGAGCACTGAGCACCCTGAGCACTGAGTACTGAGCACTGAGCACCCTGAGCACTGAGCACACAGCACCCCGAGTACTGAGCACACAGCACCCCGAGCACTGAGCACCCAGCGCCCCGAGCACTGAGCACCCAGCACCCCGAGCACTGAGCACCCTGAGCACTGAGCACCCAGCACCCCGAGTACTGAGCACTGAGCACCCTGAGTACTGAGCACCCAGCACCCTGAGCACTGAGTACCCAGCACCCTGAGTACTGAGCACTGAGAACCCTGAGTACTGAGCACCGATCACCCTGAGTACTGAGCACCCAGCACCCTGATCACTGAGCACCCAGCACCCTGAGCACTGAGCACCCAGCACCTTGAGTACTGAGCACCGAGCATCCCGAGCACTGAGCACCCAGCACACTGAGTACTGAGCACCCAGCTCCCTGAGCACTGAGCACCCAGCACCCTGAGCACTGAGCACCCAGCACCCCGAGCACTGATCACCCAGCACCCTGAGTACTGAGCACCCAGCACCCTGAGTACTGAGCACCCAGCACCCTGAGTACTGAACACCCAGCACCCTGAGCACTGAGCACTGAGCACCCTGAGCACTGAGTACTGAGCACCCAGCACCCTGAGCACTGAACACACAGCACCCTGAGTACTGAGCACCTCGAGCACTGAGCACCCAGCACCCTGAGTACTGAGCACCCAGCACCCTGAGCAATGAGCACCCTGAGTACTGAGCACCCAGCACCCTGAGCACTGAACACACAGCACCCTGAGTACTGATCGCCTCGAGCACTGAGCACCCAGCACCCTGAGTACTGGGCACCGAGCACCCCGAGCACTGAGCACCCAGCACCGCGAGCACTGAGTACCCAGCTCCCCGAGCACTGAGCACCCAGCACCCTGAGTACTGAGCACCCAGCACCCTGAGCACTGAGCACACAGCACCCTGAGCACTGAGCACTCAGTACCCTGAGTACTGAGCACTGAGCACCCAGCACCCTGAGCACTGAGCACCCAGCACCCTGAGAACTGAGCACTGAGCACCCAGCACCCCGAGCACTGAGCACCCAGCACCCTGAGCACTGAGCACCCAGCACTCGAGTACTGAGCACCCATCACCCTGAGTACTGAGCACCCAGCACCCTGAGTACTGAGCACCCAGCACCCCAAGTACTGAGCACCCAGCACCCTGAGTACTGAGCACCCAGCACCCTGAGCACTGAGCACCCAGCACCCTGAGTACTGAGCAACCAGCACCCTGAGCACTGAGCACCCAGCACCCTGAGCACTGAGCACCCAGCACACTGAGCACTGAGCACCCAGGACCCTGAGTAGTGAGCACCCAACGTACTGAGCACCGAGCACCCCGAGCACTGAGCACCCAGCACCCTTAGTACTGAGCTCCGAGCACCCCGAGCACTGAGCACCCAGCACCCGGAGTACTGAGCACCCAGCACCCTGAGTACTAAGCACCGAGCACCCTGAGTACTGAGCACCCAGTACCCTGAGCACTGAACACACAGCACCCTGAGTACTGAGCACCCCGAGCACTGAGCACCCAGCACCCTGAGCACTGAGCACCCAGCACCCTGAGTACTAAGCACCCAGCACCCTGAGTACTGAACACCCAGCACCCTGAGCACTGAGCACTGAGCACCCTGAGCACTGAGTACTGAGCACTGAGCACCCTGAGCACTGAGCACCCAGCACCCCGAGTACTGAGCACCCAGCACACCGAGCACTGAGCCCCCAGCGCCCCGAGCACTGACCACCCAGCGCCCCGAGCACTGAGCACTGAGCACCCGGAGCACTGAGCACACAGCACCCCGAGTACTGAGCACTGAGCACCCTGAGCACTGAGCACCCAGCACCCCGAGTACTGAGCACTGAGCTCCCTGAGTACTGGGAACCCAGCACCCTGAGCACTGTGTACCCAGCACCCTGAGCACTGAGCACCCAGCACCCTGAGCACTGAGCACCCAGCACACTGAGCACTGAGCACCCAGCACACTGAGTACTGAGCACTGAGCACCCAGCACCCCTAGCACTGAGCACCCAGCACCCTGAGTACTGAGCACTGAGCACCCATCACCCCGAGCACTGAGGACCCAGCACCCTGAGCACTGAGCACCCAGCACCCGAGTACTGAACACCAAGTACCCTGAGTACTGAGCACCCAGCACTCTGAGTACTGAGCACCTAGCACCCCGAGCACTGAGCACCCAGCACCCCGAGCACCGAGCACCCTGAGTACTAAGCACCGAGCACCCTGAGTACTGAGCACCCAGCACCCTGAGCACTGAGCACCCAGCACCCCGAGCACTGAGCACCCAGCACCCTGAGTACTGAGCACCGAGCACCCCGAGCACTGAGCACCCAGCACCCTGAGTACTGAGCTCCGAGCACCCCGAGCACTGAGCACCCAGCGCCCCGAGCACCGAGCACCCTGAGCACTGAGCACCCAGCACCCTGAGCAATGAGCACCCTGAGTACTGAGCACCCAGCACCTTGAGCACTGAACACCGAGCACCCCGAGCACTGAGCACCCAGCACCCGGAGTACTGAGCACCCAGCACACTGAGTACTAAGCACCGAGCACCCTGAGTACTGAGCACCCAGCACCCTGAGCACTGAACACACAGCACCCTGAGTACTGAGCACCTCGAGCACTGAGCACCCAGCACCCTGAGTACTGAGCACCCAGCACCCTGAGCAATGAGCACCCTGAGTACTGAGCACCCAGCACCACGACCACTGAGCACATAGCACCCCGAGCACTGAGCACCCAGCACCCTGAGTACTGAGCACCCAGCACCCTGAGTACTGAGCACCCAGCACCCTGAGCACTGATTACCCCGCACCCTGAGCACTGAGCACCCAGCACCCTGAGCACTGAGCACACAGCACCCTGAGCACTGAGCACCCAGCACCCTGAGTACTGAGCACTGAGCACCCAGCACCCTGAGCACTGAGCACCCAGCACCCTGAGTACTGAGCACCGAGCACCCCGAGCACTGAGCACCCAGCACCCTGAGTACTGAGCTCCGAGCACCCCGAGCACTGAGCACCCAGCGCCCCGAGCACCGAGCACCCTGAGCACTGAGCACCCAGCACCCTGAGCACTGAGCACCCAGCACCCTGAGTACTGAACACCCAGCACCCTGAGCACTGAGCACTGAGCACCCTGAGCACTGAGTACTGAGCACCGAGCACCCCGAGAACTGAGCACCCAGCACCCGGAGTACTGAGCACCCAGCACCCTGAGTACTGAGCACCCAGCACCCCGAGCACTGAGCACCCAGCACCCTGAGCACTGAGCACCCAGCACCCTGAGTACTGAGCACTGAGCACCCAGCACCCCGAGCACTGAGCAGCCAGCACCCTGAGCACTGAGCACCCAGGACCCCGAGTACTGAGCACCCAGCACCCTGAGCACTGAGCACCCAGCACCCCGAGCACTGAGCACCCAGCACCCTGAGTACTGAGCACCAAACACCCCGAGCACTGAGCACCCAGCACCCTGAGTACTGAGCTCCGAGCACCCCGAGCACTGAGCACCCAGCGCCCCGAGCACGGAGCACCCTGAGCACTGAGCACCCAGCACCCTGAGCAATGAGCACCGTGAGTACTGAGCACCCAGCACCTTGAGCACTGAGCACCGAGCACCCCGAGCACTGAGCACCCAGCACCCGGAGTACTGAGCACCCAGCACCCTGAGTACTAAGCACCGAGCACCCTGAGTACTGAGCACCCAGCACCCTGAGCACTGAACACACAGCACCCTGAGTACTGAGCACCTCGAGCACTGAGCACCCAGCACCCTGAGTACTGAGCACCCTGAGCACTGAGCACCCAGCACCCTGAGTACTGAGCACTGAGCACCCAGCACCCCGAGCACTGAGCACCCAGCACCCTGAGTACTGAGCAACGAGCACCCCGAGCACTGAGCACCCAGCACCCTGGGTACTGAGCTCCGAGCACCCCGAGGACTGAGCACCCAGCGCCCCGAGCACCGAGCACCCTGAGCACTGAGCACCCAGCACCCTGAGCACTGAGCACCCAGCACCCTGAGTACTGAACACCCAGAACCCTGAGCATTGAGCACTGAGCAGCCTGAGCACTGAGTACTGAGCACCGAGCACCCCGAGAACTGAGCACCCAGCACCCGGAGTACTGAGCACCCAGCACCCTGAGTACTGAGAACCCAGCACCTCGAGTACTGAACACCCAGCACCCTGAGTACTGAGCACCCAGCACCCTGAGCACTGAGCACCCAGCACCCCGTGCACTGAGCACCCAGCACCCTGAGTACTGAGCACCCAGCACCCTGAGCACTGAGCACCCAGCACCCAGCGCCCCGAGAACCGAGCACCCTGAGCACTGAGCACCCAGCACCCTGAGTACTGAGCACCCAGCACCCTGAGCAATGAGCACCCTGAGTACTGAGCACCCAGCACCTTGAGCACTGAGCACCGAGCACCCCGAGAACTGAGCACCCAGCACCCGGAGTACTGAGCACCCAGCGTACTGAGCACTGAGCACCCAGCACCCTGAGTACTGAGCACCCAGCACCCTGAGCACTGAGCACCCAGCATACTGAGCACCGAGCACCCAGCACCCTGAGTACTGAGCACCCAGCACCCTGAGCACTGAGCACCCAGCACCCTGAGTACTGAGCACTGAGCACCCAGCACCCCGAGCACTGAGCACCCAGCACCCTGAGTACTGAGCACCCAGCACCCTGAGCACTAAGCACCCAGCGTACTGAGCACCGAGCACCCAGCACCCTGAGTACTGAGCACCCAGCACCCTGAGCACTGAGCACCCAGCGCCCAGAGTTCTGAGCACTGAGCACCCCGAGTACTGAGCACCGGCACCCCGAGCACTAAGCACCCAGCACCCCGAGCACCGAGCAACTAGCACCCTGAGCACTGAGCACCCAGCACCCTGAGCACTGAGCACCCAGCACCCTGAGTACTGAGCACTGAGAACCCAGCACCCCGAGCACTGAGCACCCAGCACCCTGAGTACTGAGCACTGAGCACCCAGCACCCCGAGCACTGAGCACCCATCACCCTGAGCACTGAGCACCCAGCACCCGAGTACTGAGCACCCAGCACCCTGAGTACTGAGCACCCAGCACCCTGAGTACTGAGCACCAAGCACCCCGAGTACTGAGCACCCAGCACCCTGAGAACTGAGCACCCAGCACCCTGAGCACTGAGCACCCAGCACCCTGAGCACTGAGCACCCAGCACCAGAGTACTGAGCACCCAGCATCCTGAGTACTGAGCACCCAGCACCCTGAGTACTGAGCACCCAGCACCCCGAGTACTGAGCACCCAGCACCCTGAGCACTGAGCACCCAGCACCCTGAGCACTGAGCACCCAGCACCCTGAGCACTGAGCACCCAGCACCCTGAGTAGTGAGCACGCAACGTACTGAGCACCGAGCACCCCGAGCACTGAGCACCCAGCACCCTGAGTACTGAGCCCCGATCACCCTGAGCACTGAGCACCCAGCACCCTGAGTACTGAGCTCCGAGCACCCCGAGCACTGAGCACCCAGCGCCCCGAGCACTGAGCACCCAGCACCCTGAGCACTGAGCACCTAGCACCCTGAGTACTGAGCACCCAGCACCCTGAGTACTGAACACCCAGCACCCTGAGCACTGAGCACTGAGCACCCTGAGCACTGAGTACTGAGCACTGAGCACCCTGAGCACTGAGCACACAGCACCCCGAGTACTGAGCACACAGCACCCCGAGCACTGAGCACCCAGCGCCCCGAGCACTGAGCACCCAGCACCCCGAGCACTGAGCACCCTGAGCACTGAGCACCCAGCACCCCGAGTACTGAGCACTGAGCACCCTGAGTACTGAGCACCCAGCACCCTGAGCACTGAGTACCCAGCACCCTGAGTACTGAGCACTGAGAACCCTGAGTACTGAGCACCGATCACCCTGAGTACTGAGCACCCAGCACCCTGATCACTGAGCACCCAGCACCCTGAGCACTGAGCACCCAGCACCTTGAGTACTGAGCACCGAGCATCCCGAGCACTGAGCACCCAGCACACTGAGTACTGAGCACCCAGCTCCCTGAGCACTGAGCACCCAGCACCCTGAGCACTGAGCACCCAGCACCCCGAGCACTGATCACCCAGCACCCTGAGTACTGAGCACCCAGCACCCTGAGCACTGAGCACCAAGCACCCTGAGTACTGAGCACCTAGAACCCTGAGTACTGAGCAACCAGCACCCTGAGCACTGAGCACTGAGCACCCAGCACCCTGAGCACTGAGCAGTGAGCACCCAGCACCCGGAGCACTGTGCATCCAGCACCCCGAGCACTGAGCACCCAGCACCCTGAGCAGTGAGCACCCTGAGGACTGAGCACCCAGCACCCTGAGCACTGAGCACCCAGCACCCTGAGTACTGAGCACCGATCACCCTGAGCACTGAGCACCCAGAACCCCGAGCACTGAGCACCCAGCACCCTGAGTACTGAGCACCCAGCACCCCGAGCACTGAGCACCCAGCACCCTGAGTACTGAGCACCCTGAGTACTGAGCACCGATCACCCTGAGCACTGAGCTCCCAGCACCCTGAGTACTGAGCACCCAGCACCCTGAGCACTGAGCACCCAGCACCCTGAGTACTGAGCACCCAGCACCCTGAGCACTGAGCACCTAGCACCCTGAGTACTGAGCACCCAGCACCCTGAGCACTGAGCACCCAGCACCCTGAGTACTGAGCACCCAGCACCCCGAGAACTGAGCACCCAGCACCCCGAGAATGAGCACCCAGCACACCGAGTACTGAGCACCGAGCACACTGAGCACTGAGTACCCAGCACCCTGAGCACTGAGCACCCAGCACCCTGAGTACTGAGCACCCAGCACCCTGAGTACTGAGCACCCAGCACCCTGAGCACTGAGCACCGAGCACCGAGCACCCCGAGTACTGAGCACCCAGCACCCTGAGCACTGAGCACCCAGCACCCTGAGTACTGAGCACCCAGCACCCTGAGTACTGAACACCCAGCACCCTGAGCACTGAGCACCCTGAGCACTGAGTACTGAGCACCGAGCACCCCGAGCACTGAGCACCCAGGACCCGGAGTACTGAGCACCCAGCACCCGGAGTACTGAGCACCCAGCACCCTGAGCCCTGAGCACCCAGCACCCTGAGTACTGACCACCCAGCACCCTGAGCACTGAGTACCCAGCACCCTGAGCACTGAGCACCCAGCACCCTGAGCACTGAGTACCCAGCACCCTGAGCACTGAGCACCCAGCACCCTGAGCACTGAGCACACAGCACCCTGAGCACTGAGCACCCAGCACCCTGAGTACTGAGCACTGAGCACCCAGCACTCCGAGCACTGAGCACCCAGCACCCTGAGTACTGAGCACTGAGCACCCAGCACCCCGAGCACTGAGCACCCAGCACCCTGAGCACTGAGCACCCAGCACCCGAGTACTGAGCACCCAACACCCTGAGCACTGAGCACCCAGCACCCTGAGTACTGAGCACCCAGCACCCCGAGTACTGAGCACCCAGCACCCTGAGTAATGAGCACCCAGCAACCCGAGCACTGAGCACCCAGCACCCTGAGTACTGAGCACCCAGCACCCCGCGCACTGAGCACCCAGCACCCCGAGAATGAGCACCCAGCACCCCGAGTCCTGAGCACCGAGCACCCTGAGCACTGAGCACCGAGCACCCCGAGTACTGAGCACCCAGCACCCTGAGCACTGAGCACCCAGCACCCTGAGTACTGAGCACCCAGCACCCTGAGTACTGAACACCCAGCACCCTGAGCACTGAGCACTGAGCACCCTGAGCACTGAGTACTGAGCACCGAGCACCCCGAGCACTGAGCACCCAGCACCCGGAGTACTGAGCACCCAGCACCCTGAGTACTAAGCACCGAGCACCATGAGTACTGAGCACCCAGCACCCTGAGCACTGAACATACAGCGGCCTGAGTACTCAGCACCTCGAGCACTGAGCACCCAGCACCCTGAGTACTGAGCACCCAGCACCCGGAGTACTGAGCACCCAGCACCCTGAGTACTAAGCACGGAGCACCCTGAGTACTGAGCACCCAGCACCCTGAGCACTGAACACACAGCACCCTTAGTACTGAGCACCTCGAGCACTGAGCACCCAGCACCCTGAGTACTGAGCACCGAGCACCCCGAGCACTGAGCACCCAGCACCGCGACCACTGAGCACATAGCACCCCGAGCACTGAGCACCCAGCACCCTGAGTACTGAGCACCCAGCACCCTGAGCACTGAACACCCAGCACCCTGAGTACTGAGCACCCAGCACCCTGAGTACTGAGCACCCAGCACCCCAAGCACTGAGCACCCAGCACCCCGAGCACCCAGCACCCTGAGTACTGAGCACCCAGCACCCTGAGCACTGAGTACCCAGCACCCTGAGCACTGAGCACCCAGCACCCAGAGCACTGAGCACACAGCATCCTGAGCACTGAGCACCCAGCACCCTGAGTACTGAGCACTGAGCACCCAGCACCCCGAGCACTGAGCACCCAGCACCCGAGTACTGAGCACCCAGCACCCTGAGTACTGAGCACCCAGCACCCTGAGCACTGAGTACCCAGCACCCCGAGCACTGAGCACCCAGCACCCTGAGTACTGAGCTCCGAGCACCCCGAGCACTGAGCACCAAGCGCCCCGAGCACCGAGCACCCTGAGCACTGAGCACCCAGCACCCTGAGTACTGAGCACCCAGCACCCTGAGCAATGAGCACCCTGTGTACTGAGCACCCAGCACCTTGAGCACTGAGCACCGAGCACCCCGAGCACTGAGCACCCAGCACCCTGAGTACTGGGCACCGAGCACCCCGAGCACTGGGCACCCAGCACCGCCAGCACTGAGCACCCAGCTCCCCGAGCACTGAGCACCCAGCACCCTGAGCACTGAGCACCCAGCACCCCGAGCACTGAGCACCCAGCACCCTGAGTACTGAGCACCCAGCACCCTGAGCACTGAGCACCCAGCACCCTGAGCACTGAGTACCCAGCACCCAGAGCACTGAGCACCCAGCACCCTGAGTAGTGAGCACCCAACGTACTGAGCACCGAGCACCCCGAGCACTGAGCACCCAGCACCCTGAGTGCTGAGCACCGAGCACCCCGAGCACTGAGCACCCAGCACCCTGAGTACTGAGCACCGAGCACCCCGAGCACTGAGCACCCAGCGCCCCGGGCACCGAGCACCCTGAGCACTGAGCACCCAGCACCCTGAGTACTGAGCACCCAGCACTCTGAGCAATGAGCACCCTGAGTACTGAGCACCCAGCACCTTGAGCACTGAGCACCGAGCACCCCGAGCACTGAGCACCCAGCACCCGGAGTACTGAGCACCCAGCTCCCTGAGTACGAAGCACTGAGCACCCTGAGTACTGAGCACCCAGCACCCTGAGCACTGAACACACAGCACCCTGAGTACTGATCGCCTCGAGCACTGATCACCCAGCACCCTGAGTACTGGGCACCGAGCACCCCGAGCACTGAGCACCCAGCACCGCGAGCACTGAGCACCCAGCTCCCCGAGCACTGAGCACCCAGCACCCTGAGTACTGAGCACCCAGCACCCTGAGCACTGAGCACACAGCACCCTGAGCACTGAGCACCCAGTACCCTGAGTACTGAGCACTGAGCACCCAGCACCCTGAGCACTGAGCACCCAGCACCCTGAGAACTGAGCACTGAGCACCCAGCACCCCGAGCACTGAGCACCCAGCACCCTGAGCACTGAGCACCCAGCACCCGACTACTGAGCACCCAGCACCCTGAGTACTGAGCACCCAGCACCGTGAGTACTGAGCACCCAGCACCCCAAGTACTGAGCACCCAGCACCCTGAGTATTGAGCACCCAGCACCCTGAGCACTGAGCACCCAGCACCCTGAGTACTGAGCACCCAGCACGCTGAGCACTGAGCACCCAGCACCCTGAGCACTGAGCACCCAGCACACTGAGCACTGAGCACCCAGGACCCTGAGTAGTGAGCACCCAACGTACTGAGCACCGAGCACCCCGAGCACTGAGCACCCAGCACCCTGAGTACTGAGCACCGATCACCCCGAGCACTGACCACCCAGCACCCTGAGTACTGAGCTCCGAGCACCCCGAGCACTGAGCACCCAGCACCCGGAGTACTGAGCACCCAGCACCCTGAGTACTAAGCACCGAGCACCCTGAGTACTGAGCACCCAGTACCCTGAGCACTGAACACACAGCACCCTGAGTACTGAGCACCCCGAGCACTGAGCACCCAGGACCCTGTGCACTGAGCACCCAGCACCCTGAGTACTGAGCACCCAGCACCCTGAGTACTGAACACCCAGCACCCTGAGCACTGAGCACTGAGCACCCTGAGCACTGAGTACTGAGCACTGAGCACCCTGAGCACTGAGCACCCAGCACCCCGAGTACTGAGGACCCAGCACACCGAGCACTGAGCCCCCAGCGCCCCGAGTACTGACCACCCAGCACCCCGAGCAGTGAGCACTGAGCACCCGGAGCAGTGAGCACACACCACCCCGAGTACTGAGCACTGAGCACCCTGAGCACTGAGCACCCAGCACCCCGAGTACTGAGCACTGAGCTCCCTGAGTACTGAGAACCCAGTACCCTGAGCACTGTGTACCCAGCACCCTGAGCACTGAGCACCCAGCACCCTGAGCACTGAGCACCCAGCACCTTGAGCACTGAGCACCCAGCACCCTGAGTACTGAGCAATGAGCACCCAGCACCCCGAGCACTGAGCACCCAGCACCCTGAGTACTGAGCACTGAGCACCCAGCACCCCGAGCACTGAGCACCCAGCACCCTGAGCACTGAGCACCCAGCACCCGAGTACTGAGCACCCAGTACCCTGAGTAATGAGCACCCAGCACTCTGAGTATTGAGCACCTAGCACCCCGAGCACTGAGCACCCAGCACCCCGAGCACCGAGCACCCTGAGTACTAAGCACCGAGCACCCTGAGTACTGAGCACCCAGCACCCTGAGCACTGAGCACCCAGCACCCCGAGCACTGAGCACCCAGCACCCTGAGTACTGAGCACCCAGCACCCTGAGCACTGAGCACCCAGCACCCTGAGTAGTGAGCACCCAACGTACTGAGCACCGAGCACCCCGAGCACTGAGCACCCAGCACCCTGAGTACTGAGCACCCAGCACCCTGAGTACTGAGCTCCTTGCACCCCGAGCACTGAGCACCCAGCGCCCCGAGCACCGAGCACCCTGAGCACTGAGCACCCAGGACCCTGAGCAATGAGCACCCTGAGTACTGAGCACCCAGCACCTTGAGCAATGAGCACCGAGCACCCCGAGCACTGAGCACCCAGCACCCGGAGTACTGAGCACCCAGCACCCTGAGTACTAAGCACGGAGCACCCTGAGTACTGAGCACCCAGCACCCTGAGCACTGAACACACAGCACCCTTAGTACTGAGCACCTCGAGCACTGAGCACCCAGCACCCTGAGTACTGAGCACCGAGCACCCCGAGCACTGAGCACCCAGCACCGCGACCACTGAGCACATAGCACCCCGAGCACTGAGCACCCAGCACCCTGAGTACTGAGCACCCAGCACCCTGAGTACTGAGCACCCAGCACCCTGAGCACTGATTACACAGCACCCTTAGCACTGAGCACCCAGCACCCTGAGCACTGAGCACACAGCACCCTGAGCACTGAGCACCCAGCACCCTGAGTAATGAGCACTGAGCACCCAGCACCATGAGTACTGAGCACCGAGCACCCCGAGCACTGAGCACCCAGCACCCTGAGTAATGAGCACTGAGCACCCAGCACCCTGAGTACTGAGCTCCGAGCACCCCGAGCACTGAGCACCCAGCGCCCCGAGCACCGAGCACCCTGAGCACTGAGCACCCAGCACCCTGAGCACTGAGAACCCAGCACCCTGAGTACTGAACACCCAGCACCCTGAGCACTGAGCACTGAGCACCCTGAGATCTGAGTACTGAGCACCGAGCACCCCGAGAACTGAGCACCCAGCACCCGGAGTACTGAGCACCCAGCACCCTGAGTACTGAGCACCCAGCACCCCGAGCTCCGAGCACCCTGAGCACTGAGCACCCAGCACCCTGAGTACTGAGCACCCAGCACCCTGAGCAATGAGCACCCTGAGTACTGAGCACCCAGCACCTTGAGCACTGAGCACCGAGCACCCCGAGCACTGAGCACCCAGCACCCGGAGTACTGAGCACCAAGCACCCTGAGTAATAAGCACCGAGCACCCTGAGTACTGAGCACCCAGCACCCTGAGCACTGAACACACAGCACCCTGAGTACTGAGCACCTCGAGCACTGAGCACCCAGCACCCTGAGTACTGAGCACCCAGCACCCCGAGCACTGAGCACCCAGCACCGCGAGCACTGAGCACCCAGCACCCCGAGCACTGAGCACCCAGCAATCTGAGTACTGAGCACCGAGCACCCCGAGCACTGAGCACCCAGCACCGCGAGCACTGAGCACCCAGCACCCCGAGCACTGAGCACCCAGCACCCTGAGTAGTGAGCACCCAACGTACTGAGCACCGAGCACCCCGAGCACTGAGCACCCAGCACCCTGAGTACTGAGCATCGATCACCCCGAGTACTGAGCACCCAGCACCCTGAGTACTGAGCTCCGAGCACCCCGAGCACTGAGCACCCAGCGCCCCGAGCACTGAGCACCCAGCACCCTGAGCACTGAGCACCTAGCACCCTGAGTACTGAGCACCCAGCACCCTGAGTACTGAACACCCAGCACCCTGAGCACTGAGCACTGAGCACCCTGAGCACTGAGTACTGAGCACTGAGCACCCTGAGCACTGAGTACCCAGCACCCCGAGTACTGAGCACCCAGCACCCCGAGCACTGAGCACCCAGCGCCCCGAGCACTGAACACCCAGCACCCCGAGCACTGAGCACTGAGCACCCTGAGCACTGAGCACCCAGCACCCCGAGTACTGAGCACTGAGCACCCTGAGTACTGAGCACCAAGCACCCCGAGTACTGAGCACTGAGCACCCTGAGTACTGAGCACCCAGCACCCTGAGCACTGAGCACCCAGCACCCTGAGCAATGAGCACCCAGCACCCTGAGCACTGAGCACCCAGCACCCTGAGTAGTGAGCACACAACGTACTGAGCACCGAGCACCCCGAGCACTGAGCACCCAGCACCCTGGGTACTGAGCACCGAGCACCCCGAGCACTGAGCACCCAGCACCCTGAGTACTGAGCTCCGAGCACCCCGAGCACCCAGCGCCCCGAGAACCGAGCACCCTGAGCACTGAGCACCCAGCACCCTGAGTACTGAGCACCCAGCACCCTGAGCAATGAGCACCCTGAGTACTGAGCACCCAGCACCTTGAGCACTAAGCACCGAGCACCCCAAGAACTGAGCACCCAGCACCCGGAGTACTGAGCACCCAGCGTACTGAGCACCGAGCACCCAGCACCCTGAGTACTGAGCACCCAGCACCCTGAGCACTGAGCACCCAGCATACTGAGCACCGAGCACCCAGCACCCTGAGTACTGAGCACCCAGCACCCTGAGCACTGAGCACCCAGCACCCTGAGTACTGAGCACTGAGCACCCAGCACCCCGAGCACTGAGCACCCAGCACCCTGAGTACTGAGCACCCAGCACCCTGAGCACTAAGCACCCAGCGTATTGAGCACCGAGCACCCAGCACCCTGAGTACTGAGCACCCAGCACCCTGAGCACTGAGCACCCAGCGCCCAGAGTACTGAGCACTGAGCACCCCGAGTACTGAGCACCGGCACCCCGAGCACTAAGCACCCAGCACCCCGAGCACCGAGCACCTAGCACCCTGAGCACTGAGCACCCAGCACCCTGAGCACTGAGCACCGAGCACCCCGAGTACTGAGCACCCAGCACCCTGAGCACTGAGCACCCAGCACCCTGAGTACTGAGCACCCAGCACCCTGAGTACTGAACACCCAGCACCCTGAGCACTGAGCACTGAGCACCCTGAGCACTGAGTACTGAGCACCGAGCACCCCGAGCACTGAGCACCCAGCACCCGGAGTACTGAGCACCCAGCACCCTGAGTACTAAGCACCGAGCACCCTGAGTACTGAGCACCCAGCACCCTGAGCACTGAACATACAGCGGCCTGAGTACTCAGCACCTCGAGCACTGAGCACCCAGCACCCTGAGTACTGAGCACCGAGCACCCCGAGCACTGAGCACCCAGCACCCCAAGCACTGAGCACCCAGCACCCCGAGCACCCAGCACCCTGAGTACTGAGCACCCAGCACCCTGAGCACTGAGTACCCAGCACCCTGAGCACTGAGCACCCAGCACCCTGAGCACTGAGCACACAGCATCCTGAGCACTGAGCACCCAGCACCCTGAGTACTGAGCACTGAGCACCCAGCACCCCGAGCACTGAGCACCCAGCACCCTGAGTACTGAGCACTGAGCACCCAGCACCCCGAGCACTGAGCACCCAGCACCCTGAGTACTAAGCACCCAGCACCCTGAGCACTGAGTACCCAGCACCCTGAGCACTGAGCACCCAGCACCCTGAGCACTGAGCACCCAGCACCCCGAGCACTGAGCACCCAGCACCCCAAGCACTGAGCACCAAGCGCCCCGAGCACCGAGCACCCTGAGCACAGAGCAGCCAGCACCCTGAGTACTGAGCACCCAGCACCCTGAGCAATGAGCACCCTGTGTACTGAGCACCCAGCACCTTGAGCACTGAGCACCGAGCACCCCGAGCACTGAGCACCCAGCACCCTGAGTACTGGGCACCGAGTACCCCGAGCACTGGGCACCCAGCACCGCCAGCACTGAGCACCCAGCTCCCCGAGCACTGAGCACCCAGCACCCTGAGCACTGAGCACCCAGCACCCCGAGCACTGAGCACCCAGCACCCTGAGTACTGAGCACCCAGCACCCTGAGCACTGAGCACCCAGCACCCTGAGCACTGAGCACCCAGCACCCAGAGCACTGAGCACCCAGCACCCTGAGTAGTGAGCACCCAACGTACTGAGCACCGAGCACCCCGAGCACTGAGCACCCAGCACCCTGAGTGCTGAGCACCGAGCACCCCGAGCACTGAGCACCCAGCACCCTGAGTACTGAGCACCGAGCACCCCGAGCACTGAGCACCCAGCGCCCCGGGCACCGAGCACCCTGAGCACTGAGCACCCAGCACCCTGAGTACTGAGCACCCAGCACTCTGAGCAATGAGCACCCTGAGTACTGAGCACCCAGCACCTTGAGCACTGAGCACCGAGCACCCCGAGCACTGAGCACCCAGCACCCGGAGTACTGAGCACCCAGCACCCTGAGTACGAAGCACAGAGCAACCTGAGTACTGAGCACCCAGCACCCTGAGCACTGAACACACAGCACCCTGAGTACTGATCGCCTCGAGTACTGATCACCCAGCACCCTGAGTACTGGGCACCGAGCACACCGAGCACTGAGCACCCAGCACCGCGAGCACTGAGCACCCAGCTCCCCGAGCACTGAGCACCCAGCACCCTGAGTACTGAGCACCCAGCACCCTGAGCACTGAGCACACAGCACCCTGAGCACTGAGCACCCTGTACCCTGAGTACTGAGCACTGAGCACCCAGCACTCTGAGCACTGAGCACCCAGCACCCTGAGAACTGAGCACTGAGCACCCAGCACCCCGAGCACTGAGCACCCAGCACCCTGAGCACTGAGCACCCAGCACCCGAGTACTGAGCACCCAGCACCCTGAGTACTGAGCACCCAGCACCGTGAGTACTGAGCACCCAGCACCCCAAGTACTGAGCACCCAGCACCCTGAGTATTGAGCACCCAGCACCCTGAGCACTGAGCACCCAGCACCCTGAGTACTGAGCACCCAGCACCCTGAGCACTGAGCACCCAGCACCCTGAGCACTGAGCACCCAGCACACTGAGCACTGAGCACCCAGGACCCTGAGTAGTGAGCACCCAACGTACTGAGCACCGAGCACCCCGAGCACTGAGCACCCAGCACCCTGAGTACTGAGCACCGATCACCCCGAGCACTGAGCACCCAGCACCCTGAGTACTGAGCTCCGAGCACCCCGAGCACTGAGCACCCAGCACCCGGAGTACTGAGCACCCAGCACCCTGAGTACTAAGCACCGAGCACCCTGAGTACTGAGCACCCAGTACCCTGAGCACTGAACACACAGCACCCTGAGTACTGAGCACACCGAGCACTGAGCACCCAGCACCCTGTGCACTGAGCACCCAGCACCCTGAGTACTGAGCACCCAGCACCCTGAGTACTGAACACCCAGCACCCTGAGCACTGAGCACTGAGCACCCTGAGCACTGAGTACTGAGCACTGAGCACCCTGAGCACTGAGCACCCAGCACCCCGAGTACTGAGCACCCAGCACACCGAGCACTGAGCCCCCAGCGCCCCGAGCACTGACCACCCAGCACCCCGAGCAGTGAGCACTGAGCACCCGGAGCAGTGAGCACACAGCACCCCGAGTACTGAGCACTGAGCACCCTGAGCACTGAGCACCCAGCACCCCGAGTACTGAGCACTGAGCTCCCTGAGTACTGAGAACCGAGCACCCTGAGCACTGTGTACCCAGCACCCTGAGCACTGAGCACCCAGCACCCTGAGCACTGAGCACCCAGCACCTTGAGCACTGAGCACCCAGCACCCTGAGTACTGAGCAATGAGCACCCAGCACCCCGAGCACTGAGCACCCAGCACCCTGAGTACTGAGCACTGAGCACCCAGCACCCCGAGCACTGAGCACCCAGCACCCTGAGCACTGAGCACCCAGCACCCGAGTACTGAGCACCCAGTACCCTGAGTACTGAGCACCCAGCACTCTGAGTATTGAGCACCTAGCACCCCGAGCACTGAGCACCCAGCACCCCGAGCACCGAGCACCCTGAGTACTTAGCACCGAGCACCCTGAGTACTGAGCACCCAGCACCCTGATCACTGAGCACCCAGCACCCCGAGCACTGAGCACCCAGCACCCTGAGTACTGAGCACCCAGCACCCTGAGCACTGAGCACCCAGCACCCTGAGTAGTGAGCACCCAACGTACTGAGCACCGAGCACCCCGAGCACTGAGCACCCAGCACCCTGAGTACTGAGCACCGAGCACCCCGAGTACTGAGCACCCAGCACCCTGAGTACTGAGCTCCTTGCACCCCGAGCACTGAGCACCCAGCGCCGCGAGCACTGAGCAACCAGCACCCTGAGTACTGAGCACCCAGCACCCTGAGCACTGAGCACCCAGGACCCTGAGCAATGAGCACCCTGAGTACTGAGCACCCAGCACATTGAGCAATGAGCACCGAGCACCCCGAGCACTGAGCACCCAGCACCCGGAGTACTGAGCACCCAGCACCCTGAGTACTAAGCACGGAGCACCCTGAGTACTAAGCACCCAGCACCCTGAGCACTGAACACACAGCACCCTGAGTACTGAGCACCTCGAGCACTGAGCACCCAGCACCCTGAGTACTGAGCACCGAGCACCCCGAGCACTGAGCACCCAGCACCGCGACCACTGAGCACATAGCTCCCCGAGCACTGAGCACCCAGCACCCTGAGTACTGAGCACCCAGCACCCTGAGTACTGAGCACCCAGCACCCTGAGCACTGATTACACAGCACCCTGAGCACTGAGCACCCAGCACCCTGAGCACTGAGCACACAGCACCCTGAGCACTGAGCACCCAGCACCCTGAGTACTGAGCACTGAGCACTAAGCACCCTGAGTACTGAGCACCGAGCACCCCGAGCACTGAGCACCCAGCACCCTGAGTACTGAGCTCCGAGCACCCCGAGCACTGAGCACCCAGCGCCCCGAGCACCGAGCACCCTGAGCACTGAGCACCCAGCACCCTGAGCACTGAGCACCCAGCACCCTGAGTACTGAACACCCAGCACCCTGAGCACTGAGCACTGAGCACCCTGAGATCTGAGTACTGAGCACCGAGCACCCCGAGAACTGAGCACCCAGCACCCGGAGTACTGAGCACCCAGCACCCTGAGTACTGAGCACCCAACACCCCGAACACTGAGCACCCAGCACCCTGAGCACAGAGCACCCAGCACCCTGAGTACTGAGCACTGAGCACCCAGCTCCCCGAGCACTGAGCACCCAGCACCCTGAGTACTGAGAACCCAGCACCCCGAGTACTGAACACCCAGGACCCTGAGTACTGAGCACCCAGCACCCTGAGCACTGAGCACCCAGCACCCCGAGCACTGAGCACCCAGCACCCTGAGTACTGAGCACTCAGCACCCAGCACCCGGAGTACTGAGCACCCAGCACCCTGAGCACTGAGCACCCAGCACCCTGAGCACTGAGGACCCAGCACCCTGAGCCCTGAGCACCCAGCACCCTGAGTACTGAGCACTCAGCACCCAGCACCCCGAGCACTGAGCACCCAGCACCCTGAGTACTGAGCCCTGAGCACCCAGCACCCCGAGCACTGAGCACCCAGCACCCTGAGCACTGAGCACCCAGCACACTGAGCACTGAGCACCCAGGACCCTGAGTAGTGAGCACCCAACGTACTGAGCACCGAGCACCCCGAGCACTGAGCACCCAGCACCCTGAGTACTGAGCACCGATCACCCCGAGCACTGAGCACCCAGCACCCTGAGTACTGAGCTCCGAGCACCCCGAGCACTGAGCACCCAGCACCCGGAGTACTGAGCACCCAGCACCCTGAGTACTAAGCACCGAGCACCCTGAGTACTGAGCACCCAGTACCCTGAGCACTGAACACACAGCACCCTGAGTACTGAGCACCCCGAGCACTGAGCACCCAGCACCCTGTGCACTGAGCACCCAGCACCCTGAGTACTGAGCACAGAGCACCCTGAGTACTGAACACCCAGCACCCTGAGCACTGAGCACTGAGCACCCTGAGCACTGAGTACTGAGCACTGAGTACCCTGAGCACTGAGCACCCAGCACCCCGAGTACTGAGCACCCAGCACACCGAGCACTGAGCCCCCAGCGCCCCGAGCACTGACCACCCAGCACCCCGAGCACAGAGCACTGAGCACCCGGAGCACTGAGCACACAGCACCCCGAGTACTGAGCACTGAGCACCCTGAGCACTGAGCACCCAGCACCCTGAGTACTGAGCACTGAGCTCCCTGAGTACTGAGAACCCAGCACCCTGAGCACTGTGTACCCAGCACCCTGAGCACTGAGCACCCAGCACCCTGAGCACTGAGCACCCAGCACCATGAGTACTGAGCACTGAGCACCCCGAGCACTGAGCACCCAGCACCCTGAGTACTGAGCACTGAGCACCCAGCACCCCGAGCACTGAGCACCCAGCACCCTGAGCACTGAGCACCCAGCACCCGAGTACTAAGCACCGAGCACCCTGAGTACTGAGCACCCAGCACAATGAGCACTGAGCAACCAGCACCCCGAGCACTGAGCACCCAGCACCCTGAGTACTGAGCACCGAGCACCCTGAGCACTGAGCACCCAGTACCCTGAGTAGTGAGCACCCAACGTACTGAGCACCGAGCACCCCGAGCACTGAGCACCCAGCACCCTGAGTACTGAGCACCGAGCACCCCGAGTACTGAGCACCCAGCACCCTGAGTACTGAGCTCTGAGCACCCCGAGCACTGAGCACCCAGCGCCCCGAGCACCGAGCACCCTGAGCACTGAGCACCCAGGACCCTGAGCAATGAGCACCCTGAGTACTGAGCACCCAGCACCTTGAGCACTGAGCACCGAGCACCCTGAGCACTGAGCACCCAGCACCCGGAGTACTGAGCACCCAGCACCCTGAGTACTAAGCACCGAGCACCCTGAGTACTGAGCACCCAGCACCCTGAGCACTGAACACACAGCACCCTGAGTACTGAGCACCTCGAGCACTGAGCACCCAGCACCCTGAGTACTGAGCACCGAGCACCCCGAGCACTGAGCAGCCAGCACCGCGACCACTGAGCACATAGCACCCCGAGCACTGAGCACCCAGCACCCTGAGTACTGAGCACCCAGCACCCTGAGTACTGAGCACCCAGCACCCTGAGCACTGATTACCCAGCACCCTGAGCACTGAGCACCCAGCACCCTGAGCACTGAGCACACAGCACCCTGAGCACTGAGCACCCAGCACCCTGAGTACTGAGCACTGAGCACCCTGCACCCCGAGCACTGAGCACCCAGCACCCTGAGTACTGAGCACCGAGCACCCCGAGCACTGAGCACCCAGCACCCTGAGTACTGAGCTCCGAGCACCCCGAGCACTGAGCACCCAGCACCCGGAGTACTGAGCACCAAGCACCCTGAGTACTAAGCACCGAGCACCCTGAGTACTGAGCACCCAGCACCCTGAGCACTGAACACACAGCACCCTGAGTACTGAGCACCTCGAGCACTGAGCACCCAGCACCCTGAGTACTGAGCACCGAGCACCCCGAGCACTGAGCACCTAGCACCGCGAGCACTGAGCACCCAGCACCCCGAGCACTGAGCACCCAGCAACCTGAGTACTGAGCACCCAGCACCCTGAGTACTGAGCACCCAGCACACTGAGCACTGAGTACCCAGCACCCTGAGCACTGAGCACCCAGCACCCCGAGCACTGAGCACCCAGCACCCTGAGTACTGAGCACCGAGCACCCCGAGCACTGAGCACCCAGCACCCTGAGTACTGAGCTCCGAGCACCCCGAGCACTGAGCACCCAGCGCCCCGAGCACCGAGCACCCTGAGCACTGAGCACCCAGCAACCTGAGCACTGAGCACCCAGCACCCTGAGTACTGAACACCCAGCACCCTGAGCACTGAGCACTGAGCACCCTGAGCACTGAGTACTGAGCACCGAGCACCCTGAGTACTGAGCACCCAGCACCCCGAGCACTGAGCACCCAGCACCCTGAGCACTGAGCACCCAGCACCCTGAGTACTGAGCACTGAGCACCCAGCTCCCCGAGCACTGAGCACCCAGCACCCTGAGTACTGAGAACCCAGCACCCCGAGTACTGAACACCCAGGACCCTGAGTACTGAGCACCCAGCACCCTGAGCACTGAGCACCCAGCACCCCGAGCACTGAGCACCCAGCACCCTGAGTACTGAGCACTCAGCACCCAGCACCCGGAGTACTGAGCACCCAGCACCCTGAGCACTGAGCACCCAGCACCCCGAGCACTGAGCACCCAGCACCCTGAGCACTGAGCACCCAGCACCCTGAGTACTGAGCACTGAGCACCCAGCACCCCGAGCACTGAGCACCCAGCACCCTGAGCACTGAGGACCCAGCACCCTGAGCCCTGAGCACCCAGCACCCTGAGTACTGAGCACACAGCACCCAGCACCCCGAGCACTGAGCACCCAGCACCATGAGTACTGAGCACTGAGCACCCAGCACCCCGAGCACTGAGCACCCAACACCCTGAGCACTGAGCACCCAGCACCAGAGTACTGAGCACCCAGCACCCTGAGTACTGAGCACCCAGCAACCTGTGTACTGAGAACCCAGCACCCCGAGTACTGAGCACCCAGCACCCTGAATACTGAGAACCCAGCACCCCGAGTACTGAACACCCAGCACCCTGAGTACTGAGCACCCAGCACGCTGAGCACTGAGTACCCAGCACCCCGAGCACTGAGCACCCAGCACCCTGAGTACTGAGCACCCAGCACCCTGAGCACTGAGCACCCAGCACCCTTAGCACTGAGCACGGAGCACCCTGAGCACTGAGCACCCAGCACCCTGAGTAGTGAGCACCCAAAGTACTGAGCACCGAGCACAACGAGCACTGAGCACCCAGCACCCTGAGTACTGAGCACCGAGGACCCCGAGCACTGAGCACCCAGCACCCTGAGTACTGAGCTCCGAGCACTCCGAGGACTGAGCAACCAGCGCCCCGAGCACCGAGCACCCTGAGCACTGAGCACCCAGCACCCTGAGTACTGAGCACCCAGCAACCTGAACAATGAGCACCCTGAGTACTGAGCACCCAGCACCTTGAGCACTGAGCACCGAGCACCCCGAGCACTGAGCACCCAGCACCCTGAGTGCTGAGTACCCAGCACCCCGAGCACTGAGCACCCAGCACCCTGAGTACTGAGCTCTGAGCACCCCGAGCACTGAGCACCAAGCGCCCCGAGCACCGAGCACCCTGAGCACTGAGCACCCAGCACCCTGAGCAATGAGCACCCTGTGTACTGAGCACCCAGCACCTTGAGCACTGAGCACCGAGCACCCCGAGCACTGAGCACCCAGCACCCTGAGTACTGGGCACCGAGCACCCCGAGCACTGGGCACCCAGCACCGCGAGCACTGAGCACCCAGCTCCCCGAGCACTGAGCACCCAGCACCCTGAGCACTGAGCACCCAGCACCCCGAGCACTGAGCACCCAGCACCCTGAGTACTGAGCACCCAGCACCCTGAGCACTGAGCACCCAGCACCCTGAGCACTGAGCACCCAGCACCCAGAGCACTGAGCACCCAGCACCCTGAGTAGTGAGCACCCAACGTACTGAGCACCGAGCACCCCGAGCACTGAGCACCCAGCACCTTGAGTGCTGAGCACCGAGCACCCCGAGCACTGAGCACCCAGCACCCTGAGTACTGAGCACCGAGCACCCCGAGCACTGAGCACCCAGCGCCCCAGGCACCGAGCACCCTGAGCACTGAGCACCCAGCACCCTGAGTACTGAGCACCCAGCACTCTGAGCAATGAGCACCCTGAGTACTGAGCACCCAGCACCTTGAGCACTGAGCACCGAGCACCCCGAGCACTGAGCACCCAGCACCCGGAGTACTGAGCACCCAGCACACTGAGTACGAAGCACTGAGCACCCTGAGTACTGAGCACCCAGCACCCTGAGCACTGAACACACAGCACCTTGAGTACTGATCGCCTCGAGCACTGAGCACCCAGCACCCTGAGTACTGGGCACCGAGCACCCCGAGCACTGAGCACCCAGCACCGCGAGCACTGAGCACCGAGCTCCCCGAGCACTGAGCACCGAGCTCCAAGAGCACTGAGCACACAGCACCCTGAGCACTGAGCACCCAGTACCCTGAGTACTGAGCACTGTGCACCCAGCACCCTGAGCACTGAGCACCCAGCACCCTGAGAACTGAGCACTGAGCACCCAGCACCCCGAGCACTGAGCACCCAGCACCCTGAGCACTGAGCACCCAGCACCCGAGTACTGAGCACCCAGCACCCTGAGTACTGAGCACCCAGCACCCTGAGTACCGAGCACCCAGCACCCCAAGTACTGAGCACCCAGCACCCTGAGTATTGAGCACCCAGCACCCTGAGCACTGAGCACCCAGCACCCTGAGTACTGAGCACCCAGCACCCTGAGCACTGAGCACCCAGCACCCTGAGCACTGAGCACCCAGCACACTGAGCACTGAGCACCCAGGACCCTGAGTAGTGAGCAGCCAACGTACTGAGCACCGAGCACCCCGAGCACTGAGCACCCAGCACCCTGAGTACTGAGCACCGATCACCCCGAGCACTGAGCACCCAGCACCCTGAGTACTGAGCTCCGAGCACCCCGAGCACTGAGCACACAGCACCCGGAGTACTGAGCACCCAGCACCCTGAGTACTAAGCACCGAGCACCCTGAGTACTGAGCACCCAGTACCCTGAGCACTGAACACACTGCACCCTGAGTACTGAGCACCCCGAGCACTGAGCACCCAGCACCCTGTGCACTGAGCACCCAGCACCCTGAGTACTGAGCACCCAGCACCCTGAGTACTGAACACCCAGCACCCTGAGCACTGAGCACTGAGCACCCTGAGCACTGAGTACTGAGCACTGAGCACCCTGAGCACTGAGCACCCAGCACCCCGAGTACTGAGCACCCAGCACACCGAGCACTGAGCCCCCAGCGCCCCGAGCACTGACCACCCAGCACCCCGAGCACTGAGCACTGAGCACCCGGAGCACTGGCCACACAGCACCCCGAGTACTGAGAACTGAGCACCCTGAGCACTGAGCACCCAGCACCCCGAGTACTGAGCACTGAGCTCCCTGAGTACTGAGAACCCAGCACCCTGAGCACTGTGTACCCAGCACCCTGAGCACTGAGCACCCAGCACCCTGAGCACTGAGCACCAAGCACCCTGAGCACTGAGCACCCAGCACCCTGAGTACTGAGCACTGAGCACCCAGCACCCCGAGCACTGAGCACCCAGCACCCTGAGTACTGAGCACTGAGCACCCAGCACCCCGAGCACTGAGCACCCAGCACCCTGAGCACTGAGCACCCAGCACCCGAGTACTAAGCACCGAGCACCCTGAGTACTGAGCACCCAGCACCCTGAGCACTGAGCACCCAGCACCCCGAGCACTGAGCACACAGCACCCTGAGTACTGAGCACCCAGCACTCTGAGCACTGAGCACCCAGTACCCTGAGTAGTGAGCACCCAACGTACTGAGCACCGAGCACCCCGAGCACTGAGCACCCAGCACCCTGAGTACTGAGCTCCGAGCACCTCGAGTACTGAGCACCCAGCACCCTGAGTACTGAGCTCCGAGCACCCCGAGCACTGAGCACCAAGCGCCCCGAGCACCGAGCACCCTGAGCACTGAGCACCCAGGACCCTGAGCAATGAGCACCCTGAGTACTGAGCACCCAGCACCTTGAGCACTGAGCACCGAGCACCCCGAGCACTGAGCACCCAGCACCCGGAGTACTGAGCACCCAGCACCCTGAGTACTAAGCACCGAGCACCCTGAGTACTGAGCACCCAGCACCCTGAGCACTGAACACACAGCACCCTGAGTACTGAGCACCTCGAGCACTGAGCACCCAGCACCCTGAGTACTGAGCACCGAGCACCCCGAGCACTGAGCACCCAGCACCGCGACCACTGAGCACATAGCACCCCAAGCACTGAGCACCCAGCACCCTGAGTACTGAGCACCCAGCACCCTGAGTACTGAGCACCCAGCACACTGAGCACTGATTACCCAGCACCCTGAGCACTGAGCATCCAGAACCCTGAGCACTGAGCACACAGCACCCTGAGCACTGAGCACCCAGCACCCTGAGTACTGAGTACTGAGCACCCAGCACCCCGAGCACTGAGCACCCAGCACCCTGAGTACTGAGCACCGAGCACCCCGAGCACTGAGCACCCAGCACCCTGAGTACTGAGCTCCGAGCACCCCGAGCACTGAGCACCCAGCGCCCCGAGCACCGAGCACCCTGGGCACTGAGCACCCAGCACCCTGAGCACTGAGCACCCAGCACCCTGAGTACTGAACACCCAGCACCCTGAGCACTGAGCACTGAGCACCCTGAGCACTGAGTACTGAGCACCGAGCACCCCGAGAACTGAGCACCCAGCACCCGGAGTACTGAGCACCCAGCACCCTGAGTACTGAGCACCCAGCACCCCGAGCACTGAGCACCCAGCACCCTGAGCACTGAGCACCCAGCACCCTGAGTACTGAGCACTGAGCACCCAGCACCCTGAGCACTGAGCACCCAGCACCCTGAGTACTGAGAACCCAGCACCCCGAGTACTGAACACCCAGGACCCTGAGAACTGAGCACCCAGCACCCTGAGCACTGAGCACCCAGCACCCCGAGCACTGAGCACCCAGCACCCTGAGTACTGAGCACTCAGCACCCAGCACCCGGAGTACTGAGCACCCAGCACCCTGAGCACTGAGCACCCAGCACCCCGAGCACTGAGCACCCAGCACCCTGAGCACTGAGCACCCACCACCCTGAGTACTGAGCACTGAGCACCCAGCACCCCGAGCACTGAGCACCCAGCACCCTGAGCACTGAGGACCCAGCACCCAGAGCCCTGAGCACCCAGCACCCTGAGTACTGAGCACTCAGCACCCAGCACCCCGAGCACTGAGCACCCAGCACCCTGAGTACTGAGCCTTGAGCACCCAGCACCCCGAGCACTGAGCACCCAGCACCCTGAGCACTGAGCACCCAGCACCAGAGTACTGAGCACCCAGCACCCTGAGTACTGAGCACCCAGCAACCTGTGTACTGAGAACCCAGCACCCCGAGTACTGAGCACCCAGCACCCTGAGTACTGAGAACCCAGCACCCCGAGTACTGAACACCCAGCACCCTGAGTACTGAGCACCCAGCACCCTGAGCACTGAGCACCCAGCACCCCGAGCACTGAGCACCCAGCACCCTGAGTACTGAGCACCCAGCACCCTGAGCACTGAGCACCCAGCACCCTTAGCACTGAGCACCCAGCACCCTGAGCACTGAGGACCCTGCACCCTGAGTAGTGAGCACCCAAAGTACTGAGCACCGAGCACAACGAGCACTGAGCACCCAGCACCCTGAGTACTGAGCACCGAGAACCCCGAGCACTGAGGACCCAGAACCCTGAGTACTGAGCTCCGAGCACCCCGAGGACTGAGCACCCAGCGCCCCGAGCACCGAGCACCCTGAGCACTGAGCACCCAGCACCCTGAGTACTGAGCACCCAGCAACGTGAACAATGAGCACCCTGAGTACTGAGCACCCAGCACCTTGAGCACTGAGCACCGAGCACCCCGAGCACTGAGCACCCAGCACCCGGAGTACTGAGCACCAAGCACCCTGAGTACTAAGCACCGAGCACCCTGAGTACTGAGCACCCAGCACCCTGAGCACTGAACACACAGCACGGTGACTACCGAGCACCTCGAGCACTGAGCACCCAGCACCCTGAGTACTGAGCACCGAGCACCCCGAGCACTGAGCACCTAGCACCGCGAGCACTGAGCACCCAGCACCCCGAGCACTGAGCACCCAGCAACCTGAGTACTGAGCACCCAGCACCCTGAGTACTGAGCACCCAGCACACTGAGCACTGAGTACCCAGCACCCTGAGCACTGAGCACCCAGCACCCTGAGCACTGAGCACACAGCACCCTGAGCACTGAGCACCCAGCACCCTGAGTACTGAGCACTGAGCACCCAGCACCCTGAGCACTGAGCACCCAGCACCCTGAGTACTGAGCACTGAGCACCCAGCACCCCGAGCACTGAGCACCCAGCACCCTGAGCACTGAGCACCCAGCACCCGAGTACTGAGCACCCAGCACCCTGAGTACTGAGCACCCATCACCCTGAGTACTGAGCGCCCAGCACCCCGAGTACTGAGCACCCAGCACCCTGAGTACTGAGCACCCAGCACCCTGAGCACTGAGCACCCAGCACCCCGAGCACTGAGCACCCAGCACCCTGAGTACTGAGCACCCAGCACCCTGAGCGCTGAGCACCCAGCACCCAGAGCACTGAGCACCCAGCACACTGAGCACTGAGCACGCAGCACCCTGAGTAGTGAGCACCCAACGTACTGAGCACCGAGCACCCCGAGCACTGAGCACCCAGCACCCTGAGTACTGAGCACCGACCACCCCGAGAACTGAGCACCCAGCACCCTGAGTACTGAGCTCCGAGCACCCCGAGCACTGAGCACCTAGCACCCGGAGTACTGAGCACCCAGCACCCTGAGCACTGAGCACCCAGCACCCTGAGTTGTGAGCACGCAACGTACTGAGCACCGAGCACCCCGAGCACTGAGCACCCAGCACCCTGAGTACTGAGCACCGAGCACCCCGAGCACTGAGCACCCAGCACCCTGAGTACTGAGCTCCGAGCACCGTGAGCACTGAGCACCCAGCGCCCCGAGCACGGAGCACCCTGAGCACTGAGCACCCAGCACCCTGAGCAATGAGCACCCTGAGTACTGAGCACCCAGCACCTTGAGCACTGAGCACCGAGCACCCCGAGCACTGAGCACCCAGCACCCGGAGTACTGAGCACCCAGCACCCTGAGTACTGAGCACACAGCAAACCGAGCACTGTGCACCCAGCACCACGAGAATGAGCAACCAGCACCCTGAGTACTGAGAACAGAGCACCCTGAGTACTGAGCACCCAGCACGCTGAGCACTGAGCACCCAGCACCCCGAGTACTGAGCACCCAGCACCCCGAGCACTGAGCACCCTGAGTACTGAGCACCCAGCACCCCAAGCACTGAGCACCCTGAGTACTCAGCACCCAGCACCCTGAGCACTGAACAAACAGCAACCTGAGTACTGAGCACCTCGAGCACTGAGCACCCAGCACCCTGAGTATTGAGCACCGAGCACCCCGAGCACTGAGCACCCAGCACCGCGAGCACTGAGCTCCCAGCACCCCGAGCACTGAGCACCCAGCACCCTGAGCACTGAGGACCCAGCACCCTGAGCCCTGAGCACCCAGCACCCTGAGTACTGAGCACTCAGCACCCAGCACCCCGAGCACTGAGCACCCAGCACCCTGAGTACTGAGCACCGTGCACCCCGAGTACTGAGCACCCAGCACCCTGAGCACTGAGCACCCAGCACCCCGAGCACTGAGCACCCAGCACCCTGAGCACTGAGCACCCAGCACCCTGAGTACTGAGCACTGAGCACCCAGCACCCTGAGCACTGAGCACCCAGCACCCTGAGCACTGAGGACCCAGCACCCTGAGCCCTGAGCACCCAGCACCCTGAGTACTGAGCACTCAGCACCCAGCACAACGAGCACTGAGCACCCAGCACCCTGAGTACTGAGCCCTGAGCACCCAGCACCCGGAGCACTGAGCACCCAGCACCCTGAGCACTGAGCAATCAGCACCCGAGTACTGAGCACCCAGCACCCTGAGTACTGAGCACCCAGCAACCTGTGTACTGAGAACCCAGCACCCAAAGTACTGAGCACCCAGCACCCTGAGTACTGAGAACCCTGCACCCCGAGTACTGAACACCCAGCACCCTGAGTACTGAGCACCCAGCACCCTGAGCACTGAGCACCCAGCACCCCGAGCACTGAGCACCCAGCACCCTGAGTACTGAGCACCCAGCACCCTGAGCACTGAGCACCCAGCACCCTGAGCACTGAGCACCCAGCACCCTGAGCACTGAGCACCCATCACCCTGAGTAGTGAGCACACTAAGTACTGAGCACCGAGCACCCCGAGCACTGAGAACCCAGCACCTTGAGCACTGAGCACCGAGCACCCCGAGCACTGAGCACCCAGCACCCTGAGTACTGAGCACCGAGCACCCCGAGCACTGAGCACCCAGCACCGCGAGCACTGAGCACCCAGCAATCTGAGTACTGAGCACCCAGCACCCTGAGTACTGAGCACCCAGCACCCTGAGTACTGAGCACCCAGCACCCTGAGCACTGAGTACCCAGCACACTGAGCACTGAGCACCCAGCACCCTGAGCACTGAGCACACAGCACCCTGAGCACTGAGCATCCAGCACCCTGAGTACTGAGCACTGAGCACCCAGCACCCTGAGAACTGAGCACCCAGCCCCCTGAGTACTGAGCACTGAGCACCCAGCACCCCGAGCACTGAGCACCCAGCAATCTGAGTACTGAGCACCCAGCACCCTGAGTACTGAGCACCCAGCACCCTGAGCACTGAGTACCCAGCACCCTGAGCACTGAGCACCCAGCACCCTGAGCACTGAGCACACAGCACCCTGAGCACTGAGCATCCAGCACCCTGAGTACTGAGCACTGAGCACCCAGCACCCTGAGAACTGAGCACCCAGCACCCTGAGTACTGAGCACTGAGCACCCAGCACCCCGAGCACTGAGCACCCAGCACCCTGAGCACTGAGCACCCAGCACCCGAGTACTGAGCACCCAGCACCCTGAGTACTTAGCACCCAGCACCCTGAGTACTGAGCGCCCAGCAATCCGAGTACTGAGCACCCAGCACCCTGAGTACTGAGCACCCAGCAGCCTGAGCACTGAGCACCCAGCACCCCGAGCACTGAGCACCCAGCACCCTGAGTATTGAGCACCCAGCACCCTGAGCACTGAGCACCCAGTACCCTGAGCACTGAGCACCCAGCACACTGAGCACTGAGCACCCAGCACCCTGAGTAGTGAGCACCCAACGTACTGAGCACCGAGCACCCCGAGCACTGAGCACCCAGCACCCTGAGTACTGAGCACCGATCACCCCGAAAACTGAGCACCCAGCACCCTGAGTACTGAGCTCCGAGCACCCCGAGCACTGAGCACCCAGCACCCGGAGTACTGAGAACCCAGCACCCTGAGCACTGAGCACCCAGCACCCTAAGTTGTGAGCACCCAACGTACTGAGCACCGAGCACCCCGAGCACTGAGCACCCAGCACCCTGAGTACTGAGCACCGAGCACCCCGAGCACTGAGCACCCAGCACCCTGAGTACTGAGCTCCGAGCACCGTGAGCACTGAGCACCCAGCGCCCCGAGCACGGAGCACCCTGAGCACTGAGCACCCAGCATCCTGAGCAATGAGCACCCTGAGTACTGAGCACCCAGCACCTTGAGCACTGAGCACCGCGCACCCCGAGCACTGAGCACCCAGCACCCGGATTACTGAGCACCCAGCACCCTGAGTACTAAGCACCGAGCACCCTGAGTACTGAGCACCCAGCACCCTGAGCACTGAACACTCAGCACCCTGAGTACTGAGCACCTCGAGCACTGAGCACCCAGCACCCTGAGTACTGAGCACCGAGCACCCCGAGCACTGAGCACCCAGCACCGCGAGCACTGAGCACCCAGCACCCGAGCACTGAGCACCCAGCACCCTGAGTAATGAGCACCCAGCACCCTGAGTACTGAGCACCCAGCACCCTGAGCACTGAGTACCCTGCACCCTGAGCACTGAGCACCCAGCACCCTGAGCACTGAGCACACAGCACCCTGAGCACTGAGCACCCAGCACCCTGAGTACTGAACACTGAGCACCCAGCACAACGAGCACTGAGCACCCAGCACCCTGAGTACTGAGCACTGAGCACCCAGCACCCCGAGCACTGAGCACCCAGCACCCTGAGCACTGAGCACCCAGCACCCGAGTACTGAGCACCCAGCACCGTGAGTACTGAGCACCCAGCACCCTGCGCAATGAGCACCCAGCACCCAGAGCACTGAGCACCCAGCACCCTGAATACTGAGCACCCAGCACCCCGAGCACTGAGCACCCAGCGCCCCGAGCACTGAGCACCAGGCACCCCGAGCACTGAGCACTGAGCAGCCTGAGCACTGAGCACACAGCACCCCGAGTACTGAGCACTGAGCACCCTGAGCACTGAGCACCCAGCACCCCGAGTACTGAGCACTGAGCACCCTGAGTACTTAGCACCCAGAACCCTGAGCACTGAGCACCCAGCACCCTGAGCACTGAGCACCCAGCACCCTGAGTACTGAGCACCCAGCACCGCGAGCACTGAGCACATAGCACCCCGAGCACTGAGCACCCAGCACCCTGAGCACTGAGCACACAGCACCCTGAGCACTGAGCACCCAGCACCCTGAGTACTGAGCACCTAGCACCCAGAGCACTGAGCACCCAGCACCTGAGTACTGAGCACCGAGCACCCCGAGCACTGAGCACCCAGCACCCCGAGCACCGAGCACCCTGAGCACTGAGCACAAAGCCCCCTGAGTACTGGGCACCCAGCACCCTGAGCAATGAGCACCCTGAGTACTGAGCACCCAGCACCATGAGCACTGAGCACCGAGCACCCCGAGCCCTGAGCACCCAGCACCCCGATCACTGAGCACCCAGCACCCCGAGCACTGAGCACCCAGCACCCTGAGTACTGAGCACCCAGCACCCTGAGTACTGAGCACCCAGCACCCTGAGCACTGAGCACCCAGCACCCCGAGCACTGAGCACCCAGCACCCTGAGTACTGAGCACCCAGCACCCTGAGCACTGAGCACCCAGCACCCTGAGCACTGAGCACCCAGCACACTGAGCACTGAGCACCCAGCAACCTGAGTAGTGAGCACCCAACGTACTGAGCACCGAGCACCCCGAGCACTGAGCACCCAGTACCCTGAGCACTGAACACACAGCACCCTGAGTACTGAGCACCCCGAGCACTGATCACCCAGCACCCTGAGCACTGAGCAGCCAGCACCCTGAGTACTGAGCACCCAGCACCCTGAGTACTGAACACCCAGCACCCTGAGCACTGAGCACTGAGCACCCTGAGCACTGAGTACTGAGCACTGAGCACCCTGAGCACTGAGCACCCCGCACGCCGAGTACTGAGCACCCAGCACCCCGAGAACTGAGCACCCAGCGCCCCAAGCACTGAGCACCCAGCACCCCGAGCACTGAGCACTGATCACCCTGAGCACTGAGCACACAGCACCCCGAGTATTGAGCACTGAGCACCCTGAGCACTGATCACCCAGCACCCCGAGTACTGAGCACTGAGCACCCTGATTACTGAGCACCCAGCACCCTGAGCACTGAGTACCCAGCACCCTGAGCACTGAGCACCCAGCACCCTGAGCACTGAGCACCCAGCACCCTGAGCACTGAGCACCTTGAGTACTGAGCACTGAGCACCCAGCACCCTGAGCACCGAGCACCCAGCACCCTGAGCACTGAGCACCCAGCACCCTGAGTAGTGAGCACCCAACGTACTGAGCACCGAGCACCCCGAGCACTGAGCACCCAGCACCCTGAGTACTGAGCACCGAGCACCCCGAGCACTGAGCACCCAGCACCCTGAGTACTGAGCTCTGAGCACCCTGAGCACTGAGCACCCAGCACCTTGAGCACTGAGTACCCAGCACCCTGAGCACTGAGCACCCAGCACCCTGAGCACTGAGCACCCAGCACCCTGAGTACTGAGCACCGAGCACCCCGAGCACTGAGCACCCAGCACCCTGAGTACTGAGCACTGAGCACCCAGCACCCCGAGCACTGAGCACCCAGCACCCTGAGCACTGAGCACCCAGCACCCGAGTACTGAGCACCGAGCACCCTGAGTACTGAGCACCCAGCACCCTGAGTACTGAGCGCCCAGCAATCCGAGTACTGAGCACCCAGCACCCTGAGTACTGAGCACCCAGCAGCCTGAGCACTGAGCACCCAGCACCCCGAGCACTGAGCACCCAGCACCCTGAGTATTGAGCACCCAGCACCCTGAGCACTGAGCACCCAGCACCCTGAGTACTGAGCACCTAGCACCCAGAGCACTGAGCACCCAGCACCTGAGTACTGAGCACCGAGCACCCCGAGCACTGAGCACCCAGCACCCCGAGCACCGAGCACCCTGAGCACTGAGCACAAAGCACCCTGAGTACTGAGCACCCAGCACCCTGAGCAATGAGCACCCTGAGTACTGAGCACCCAGCACCATGAGCACTGAGCACCCAGCACCCTGAGCACTGAGCACACAGCACCCTGAGCACTGAGCACCCAGCACCCTGAGTACTGAGCACTGAGCACCCAGCACCCTGAGCACTGAGCACCCAGCACCCTGAGTACTGAGCACTGAGCACCCAGCACCCCGAGCACTGAGCACCCAGCACCCTGAGCACTGAGCACCCAGCCCCCGAGTACTGAGCACCCAGCACCCTGAGTACTGAGCACCCATCACCCTGAGTACTGAGCGCCCAGCACCCCGAGTACTGAGCACCCAGCACCCTGAGTACTGAGCACCCAGCACCCTGAGCACTGAGCACCCAGCACCCCGAGCACTGAGCACCCAGCACCCTGAGTACTGAGCACCCAGCACCCTGAGCACTGAGCACCCAGCACCCAGAGCACTGAGCACCCAGCACACTGAGCACTGAGCACGCAGCACCCTGAGTAGTGAGCACCCAACGTACTGAGCACCGAGCACCCCGAGCACTGAGCACCCAGCACCCTGAGTACTGAGCACCGACCACCCCGAGAACTGAGCACCCAGCACCCTGAGTACTGAGCTCCGAGCACCCCGAGCACTGAGCACCCAGCACCCGGAGTACTGAGCAGCCAGCACCCTGAGCACTGAGCACCCAGCACCCTGAGTTGTGAGCACGCAACTTACTGACCACCGAGCACCCCGAGCACTGAGCACCCAGCACCCTGAGTACTGAGCACCGAGCACCCCAAGCACTGAGCACCCAGCACCCTGAGTACTGAGCTCCGAGCACCGTGAGCACTGAGCACCCAGCGCCCCGAGCACGGAGCACCCTGAGCACTGAGCACCCAGCACCCTGAGCAATGAGCACCCTGAGTACTGAGCACCCAGCACCTTGAGCACTGAGCACCGAGCACCCCGAGCACTGAGCACCCAGCACCCTGAGTACTGAGCACCCAGCAAACCGAGCACTGTGCACCCAGCACCACGAGAATGAGCAACCAGCACCCTGAGTACTGAGAACAGAGCACCCTGAGTACTGAGCACCCAGCACGCTGAGCACTGAGCACCCAGCACCCCGAGTACTGAGCACCCAGCACCCCGAGCACTGAGCACCCTGAGTACTGAGCACCCAGCACCCCAAGCACTGAGCACCCTGAGTACTCAGCACCCAGCACCCTGAGCACTGAACAAACAGCACCCTGAGTACTGAGCACCTTGAGCACTGAGCACCCAGCACCCTGAGTATTGAGCACCGAGCACCCCGAGCACTGAGCACCCAGCACCGCGAGCACTGAGCTCCCAGCACCCCGAGCACAGAGCACCCAGCACCCTGAGCACTGAGGACCCAGCACCCTGAGCCCTGAGCATCC
Organism: Microtus oregoni; assembly: GCF_018167655.1. NCBI lineage: Eukaryota > Metazoa > Chordata > Mammalia > Rodentia > Cricetidae > Microtus > Microtus oregoni. Next base: position 7,083,925 of record NW_024543811.1, on the reverse strand, counting down.
AGCACCCTGAGTACTGAGCACTCAGCACCCAGCACCCCGAGCACTGAGCACCCAGCACCCTGAGTACTGAGCACCGTGCACCCCGAGTACTGAGCACCCAGCACCCTGAGCACTGAGCACCCAGCACCCCGAGCACTGAGCACCCAGCACCCTGAGCACTGAGCACCCAGCACCCTGAGTACTGAGCACTGAGCACCCAGCACCCTGAGCACTGAGCACCCAGCACCCTGAGCACTGAGGACCCAGCACCCTGAGCCCTGAGCACCCAGCACCCTGAGTACTGAGCACTCAGCACCCAGCACAACGAGCACTGAGCACCCAGCACCCTGAGTACTGAGCCCTGAGCACCCAGCACCCGGAGCACTGAGCACCCAGCACCCTGAGCACTGAGCAATCAGCACCCGAGTACTGAGCACCCAGCACCCTGAGTACTGAGCACCCAGCAACCTGTGTACTGAGAACCCAGCACCCAAAGTACTGAGCACCCAGCACCCTGAGTACTGAGAACCCTGCACCCCGAGTACTGAACACCCAGCACCCTGAGTACTGAGCACCCAGCACCCTGAGCACTGAGCACCCAGCACCCCGAGCACTGAGCACCCAGCACCCTGAGTACTGAGCACCCAGCACCCTGAGCACTGAGCACCCAGCACCCTGAGCACTGAGCACCCAGCACCCTGAGCACTGAGCACCCAGCACCCTGAGTAGTGAGCACACTAAGTACTGAGCACCGAGCACCCCGAGCACTGAGCACCCAGCACCCGGAGTACTGAGCACCCAGCACCCTGAGCACTGAGCACCCAGCACCCTGAGTTGTGAGCACCCAACGTACTGAGCACCGAGCACCCCGAGCACTGAGAACCCAGCACCTTGAGCACTGAGCACCGAGCACCCCGAGCACTGAGCACCCAGCACCCTGAGTACTGAGCACCGAGCACCCCGAGCACTGAGCACCCAGCACCGCGAGCACTGAGCACCCAGCAATCTGAGTACTGAGCACCCAGCACCCTGAGTACTGAGCACCCAGCACCCTGAGTACTGAGCACCCAGCACCCTGAGCACTGAGTACCCAGCACACTGAGCACTGAGCACCCAGCACCCTGAGCACTGAGCACACAGCACCCTGAGCACTGAGCATCCAACACCCTGAGTACTGAGCACTGAGCACCCAGCACCCTGAGAACTGAGCACCCAGCCCCCTGAGTACTGAGCACTGAGCACCCAGCACCCCGAGCACTGAGCACCCAGCAATCTGAGTACTGAGCACCCAGCACCCTGAGTACTGAGCACCCAGCACCCTGAGCACTGAGTACCCAGCACCCTGAGCACTGAGCACCCAGCACCCTGAGCACTGAGCACACAGCACCCTGAGCACTGAGCATCCAGCACCCTGAGTACTGAGCACTGAGCACCCAGCACCCTGAGAACTGAGCACCCAGCACCCTGAGTACTGAGCACTGAGCACCCAGCACCCCGAGCACTGAGCACCCAGCACCCTGAGCACTGAGCACCCAGCACCCGAGTACTGAGCACCCAGCACCCTGAGTACTGAGCACCCAGCACCCTGAGTACTGAGCGCCCAGCAATCCGAGTACTGAGCACCAAGCACCCTGAGTACTGAGCACCCAGCAGCCTGAGCACTGAGCACCCAGCACCCCGAGCACTGAGCACCCAGCACCCTGAGTATTGAGCACCCAGCACCCTGAGCACTGAGCACCCAGTACCCTGAGCACTGAGCACCCAGCACACTGAGCACTGAGCACCCAGCACCCTGAGTAGTGAGCACCCAACGTACTGAGCACCGAGCACCCCGAGCATTGAGCACCCAGCACCCTGAGTACTGAGCACCGATCACCCCGAAAACTGAGCACCCAGCACCCTGAGTACTGAGCTCCGAGCACCCCGAGCACTGAGCACCCAGCACCCGGAGTACTGAGAACCCAGCACCCTGAGCACTGAGCACCCAGCACCCTGAGTTGTGAGCACCCAACGTACTGAGCACCGAGCACACCAAGCACTGAGCACCCAGCACCCTGAGTACTGAGCACCGAGCACCCCGAGCACTGAGCACCCAGCACCCTGAGTACTGAGCTCCGAGCACCGTGAGCACTGAGCACCCAGCGCCCCGAGCACGGAGCACCCTGAGCACTGAGCACCCAGCATCCTGAGCAATGAGCACCCTGAGTACTGAGCACCCAGCACCTTGAGCACTGAGCACCGCGCACCCCGAGCACTGAGCACCCAGCACCCGGATTACTGAGCACCCAGCACCCTGAGTACTAAGCACCGAGCACCCTGAGTACTGAGCACCCAGCACCCTGAGCACTGAACACTCAGCACCCTGAGTACTGAGCACCTCGAGCACTGAGCACCCAGCACCCTGAGTACTGAGCACCGAGCACCCCGAGCACTGATCACCCAGCACCGCGAGCACTGAGCACCCAGCACCCGAGCACTGAGCACCCAGCACCCTGAGTAATGAGCACCCAGCACCCTGAGTACTGAGCACCCAGCACCCTGAGCACTGATTACCCTGCACCCTGAGCACTGAGCACCCAGCACCCTGAGCACTGAGCACACAGCACCCTGAGCACTGAGCACCCAGCACCCTGAGTACTGAACACTGAGCACCCAGCACAACGAGCACTGAGCACCCAGCACCCTGAGTACTGAGCACTGAGCACCCAGCACCCCGAGCACTGAGCACCCAGCACCCGAGTACTGAGCACCCAGCACCGTGAGTACTGAGCACCCAGCACCCTGCGCAATGAGCACCCAGCACCCAGAGCACTGAGCACCCAGCACCCTGAATACTGAGCACCCAGCACCCCGAGCACTGAGCACCCAGCGCCCCGAGCACTGAGCACCAGGCACCCCGAGCACTGAGCACTGAGCACCCTGAGCACTGAGCACACAGCACCCCGAGTACTGAGCACTGAGCACCCTGAGCACTGAGCACCCAGCACCCCGAGTACTGAGCACTGAGCACCCTGAGTACTTAGCACCCAGCACCCTGAGCACTGAGCACCCAGCACCCTGAGCACTGAGCACCCAGCACCCTGAGTACTGAGCACCCAGCACCGCGAGCACTGAGCACATAGCACCCCGAGCACTGAGCACCCAGCACCCTGAGTACTGAGTACCCAGCAGCCTCAGCACTGAGCACCCAGCACCCTGAGCACTGAGCACACAGCACCCTGAGCACTGAGCACCCAGCACCCTGAGTACTGAGCACCTAGCACCCAGAGCACTGAGCACCCAGCACCTGAGTACTGAGCACCGAGCACCCCGAGCACTGAGCACCCAGCACCCCGAGCACCGAGCACCCTGAGCACTGAGCACAAAGCCCCCTGAGTACTGGGCACCCAGCACCCTGAGCAATGAGCACCCTGAGTACTGAGCACCCAGCACCATGAGCACTGAGCACCGAGCACCCCGAGCACTGAGCACCCAGCACCCCGATCACTGAGCACCCAGCACCCCGAGCACTGAGCACCCAGCACCCTGAGTACTGAGCACCCAGCACCCTGAGTACTGAGCACCCAGCACCCTGAGCACTGAGCACCCAGCACCCCGAGCACTGAGCACCCAGCACCCTGAGTACTGAGCACCCAGCACCCTGAGCACTGAGCACCCAGCACCCTGAGCACTGAGCACCCAGCACACTGAGCACTGAGCACCCAGCAACCTGAGTAGTGAGCACCCAACGTACTGAGCACCGAGCACCCCGAGCACTGAGCACCCAGTACCCTGAGCACTGAACACACAGCACCCTGAGTACTGAGCACCCCGAGCACTGATCACGCAGCACCCTGAGCACTGAGCAGCCAGCACCCTGAGTACTGAGCACCCAGCACCCTGAGTACTGAACACCCAGCACCCTGAGCACTGAGCACTGAGCACCCTGAGCACTGAGTACTGAGCACTGAGCACCCTGAGCACTGAGCACCCCGCACCCCGAGTACTGAGCACCCAGCACCCCGAGAACTGAGCACCCAGCGCCCCAAGCACTGAGCACCCAGCACCCCGAGCACTGAGCACTGATCACCCTGAGCACTGAGCACACAGCACCCCGAGTACTGAGCACTGAGCACCCTGAGCACTGATCACCCAGCACCCCGAGTACTGAGCACTGAGCACCCTGATTACTGAGCACCCAGCACCCTGAGCACTGAGTACCCAGCACCCTGAGCACTGAGCACCCAGCACCCTGAGCACTGAGCACCCAGCACCCTGAGCACTGAGCACCTTGAGTACTGAGCACTGAGCACCCAGCACCCCGAGCACTGAACACCCAGCACCCCGAGTACTGAGCACTGAGCACCCTGAGTACTGAGCACCCAGCACCCTGAGCACTGAGTACCCAGCACCCTGAGCACTGAGCACCCAGCACCCTGAGTACTGAGCACCCAGCACCCTGAGCACCGAGCACCCAGCACCCTGAGCACTGAGCACCCAGCACCCTGAGTAGTGAGCACCCAACGTACTGAGCACCGAGCACCCCGAGCACTGAGCACCCAGCACCCTGAGTACTGAGCACCGAGCACCCCGAGCACTGAGCACCCAGCACCCTGAGTACTGAGCTCTGAGCACCCTGAGCACTGAGCACCCAGTGCCCCGAGCAGCGAGCACCCTGAGCACTGAGCACCCAGCACCCTGAGCAATGAGCACCCTGAGTACTGAGCACCCAGCACCTTGAGCACTGAGTACCCAGCACCCTGAGCACTGAGCACCCAGCACCCTGAGCACTGAGCACCCAGCACCCTGAGTACTGAGCACCGAGCACCCCGAGCACTGAGCACCCAGCACCCTGAGTACTGAGCACTGAGCACCCAGCACCCCGAGCACTGAGCACCCAGCACCCTGAGCACTGAGCACCCAGCACCCGAGTACTGAGCACCCAGCACCCTGAGTACTGAGCACCCAGCACCCTGAGTACTGAGCGCCCAGCAATCCGAGTACTGAGCACCCAGCACCCTGAGTACTGAGCACCCAGCAGCATGAGCACTGAGCACCCAGCACCCCGAGCACTGAGCACCCAGCACCCTGAGTATTGAGCACCCAGCACCCTGAGCACTGAGCACCCAGCACCCTGAGCACTGAGTACCCAGCACACTGAGCACTGAGCACCCAGCACCCTGAGTAGTGAGCACCCAACGTACTGAGCACCGAGCACCCCGAGCACTGAGCACCCAGCACCCTGAGTACTGAGCACCGATCACCCCGAAAACTGAGCACCCAGCACCCTGAGTACTGAGCTCCGAGCACCCCGAGCACTGAGCACCCAGCACCCGGAGTACTGAGCACCCAGCACCCTGAGCACTGAGCACCCAGCACTCTGAGTTGTGAGCACCCAACGTACTGAGCACCGAGCACCCCGAGCACTGAGCACCCAGCACCCTGAGTACTGAGCTCTGAGCACCCTGAGCACTGAGCACCCAGTGCCCCGAGCAGCGAGCACCCTGAGCACTGAGCACCCAGCACCCTGAGCAATGAGCACCCTGAGTACTGAGCACCCAGCACCTTGAGCACTGAGTACCCAGCACCCTGAGCACTGAGCACCCAGCACCCTGAGCACTGAGCACCCAGCACCCTGAGTACTGAGCACCGAGCACCCCGAGCACTGAGCACCCAGCACCCTGAGTACTGAGCTCCGAGCACCCTGAGCACTGAGCAACCAGTGCCCCGAGCACCGAGCACCCTGAGCACTGAGCACCCAGCACCCTGAGCAATGAGCACCCTGAGTACTGAGCACCCAGCACCTTGAGCACTGAGCACATAGCACCCCGAGCACTGAGCACCCAGCACCCCGAGCACTGAGCACCCAGCACCGCGAGCACTGAGCACATAGCACCCCGAGCACTGAGCACCCAGCACCCTGAGTACTGAGTACCCAGCAGCCTCAGCACTGAGCACCCAGCACCCTGAGCACTGAGCACACAGCACCCTGAGCACTGAGCACCCAGCACCCTGAGTACTGAGAACTGAGCACCCAGCACCCCGAGCACTGAGCACCCAGCACCCTGAGTACTGAGCAGCGAGCACCCCGAGCACTGAGCACCCAGCACCCCGAGCACCGAGCACCCTGAGCACTGAGCACCCAGCACCCTGAGTACTGAGCACCCAGCACCCTGAGCAATGAGCACCCTGAGTACTGAGCACCCAGCACCTTGAGCACTGAGCACCGAGCACCCCGAGCACTGAGCACCCAGCACCCCGATCACTGAGCACCCAGCACCCCGAGCACTGAGCACCCAGCACCCTGAGTACTGAGCACCCAGCACCCTGAGTACTGAGCACCCAGCACCCTGAGCACTGAGCACCCAGCACCCCGAGCACTGAGCACCCAGCACCCTGAGTACTGAGCACCAAGCACCCTGAGCACTGAGCACCCAGCACCCTGAGCACTGAGCACCCAGCACACTGAGCACTGAGCACCCAGCAACCTGAGTAGTGAGCACCCAACGTACTGAGCACCGAGCACCCCGAGCACTGAGCACCCAGCACCCTGAGTACTGAGCACCGATCACCCCGAGAACTGAGCACCCAGCACCCTGAGTACTGATCTCCGAGCACCCCGAGCACTGAGCACCCAGCACCCGGAGTACTGAGCACCCAGCACCCTGAGTACTAAGCACCGAGCACCCTGAGTACTGAGCACCCAGTACCCTGAGCACTGAACACACAGCACCCTGAGTACTGAGCACCCAGCACCCTGAGTACTGAGCACCCAGCACCCTGAGCACTGAGCACCCAGCACCCTGAGTACTGAGCACCCAGCACCCTGAGTACTGAACACCCAGCACCCTGAGCACTGAGCACTGAGCACCCTGAGCACTGAGTACTGAGCACTGAGCACCCTGAGCACTGAGCACCCCGCACCCCGAGTACTGAGCACCCAGCACCCCGAGAACTGAGCACCCAGCGCCCCGAGCACTGAGCACCCAGCACCCCGAGCACTGAGCACTGAGCACCCTGAGCACTGAGCACACAGCACCCCGAGTACTGAGCACTGAGCACCCTGAGCACTGAGCAACCAGCACCCCGAGTACTGAGCACTGAGCACCCTGAGTACTGAGCACCCAGCACCCTGAGTACTGAGCACTGAGCACCCTGAGCACTGAGCACCCAGCACCCTGAGCACTGAGCACCCAGCACCCTGAGTACTGAGCACTGAGCACCCAGCACCCCGAGCACTGAACACCCAGCACCCCGAGTACTGAGCACTGAGCACCCTGAGTACTGAGCACCCAGCACCCTGAGCACTGAGTACCCAGCACCCTGAGCACTGAGCAACCAGCACCCTGAGTAATGAGCACCCAGCACCCTGAGCACCGAGCACCCAGCACCCTGAGCACTGAGCACCCAGCACCGTGAGTAGTGAGCACCCAACGTACTGAGCACCGAGCACCCCGAGCACTGAGCACCCAGCACCCTGAGTACTGAGCACCGAGCACCCCGAGCACTGAGCACCCAGCACCCTGAGTACTGAGCTCTGAGCACCCTGAGCACTGAGCACCCAGTGCTCTGAGCACCCAGCACCCTGAGTACTGAGTACCCAGCAGCCTCAGCACTGAGCACCCAGCACCCTGAGCACTGAGCACACAGCACCCTGAGCACTGAGCACCCAGCACCCTGAGTACTGAGCACTGAGCACCCAGCACCCCGAGCACTGAGCACCCAGCACCCTGAGTACTGAGCACCGAGCACCCCGAGCACTGAGCACCCAGCACCCTGAGTACTGAGCTCCGAGCACCCCGAGCACTGAGCACCCAGCACCCCGAGCACCGAGCACCCTGAGCACTGAGCACCGAGCACCCTGAGTACTGAGCACCCAGCACCCTGAGCAATTAGCACCCTGAGTACCGAGCACCCAGCACCTTGAGCACTGAGCACCGAGCACCCCGAGCACTAGGCACCCAGCACCCCGATCACTGAGCACCCAGCACCCCGAGCACTGAGCACCCAGCACCCTGAGTACTGAGCACCCAGCACCCTGAGTACTGAGCACCCAGCACCCTGAGCACTGAGAACCCAGCACCCCGAGCACTGAGCACCCAGCAACCTGAGTACTGAGCAACCAGCACCCTGAGCAATGAGCACCCAGCACCCTGAGCACTGAGCACCCAGCACACTGAGCACTGAGCACCCAGCAACCTGAGTAGTGAGCACACAACGTACTGAGCACCGAGCACCCCGAGCACTGAGCACCCAGCACCCTGAGTACTGAGCACCGATCACCCCGAGTACTGAGCACCCAGCACCCTGAGTACTGATCTCCGAGCACCCCGAGCACTGAGCACCCAGCACCCTGAGTACTAAGCACCGAGCACCCTGAGTACTGAGCACCCAGTACCCTGAGCACTGAACACACAGCACCCTGAGTACTGAGCACCCCGAGCACTGATCACCCAGCACCCTGAGCACTGAGCACCCAGCACCCTGAGTACTGAGCACCCAGCACCCTGAGTACTGAACAACCAGCACCCTGAGCACTGAGCACTGAGCACCCTGAGCACTGAGTACTGAGCACTGAGCACCCTGTGCACTGAGCACCACGCACCCCGAGTACTGAGCACCCAGCACCCCGAGAACTGAGCACCCAGCGCCCCGAGCACTGAGCACCCAGCACCCCGAGCACTGAGCACTGAGCACCCTGAGCACTGAGCACACAGCACCCCGAGTACTGAGCACTGAGCACCCTGAGCACTGAGCACCCAGCACCCCGAGTACTGAGCACTGAGCACCCTGAGTACTGAGCACCCAGAACCCTGAGCACTGAGTACCCAGCACCCTGAGCACTGAGCACTGAGCACCCAGCACCCCGAGCACTGAACACCTAACACCCCGAGTACTGAGCACAGAGCACCCTGAGTACTGAGCACCCAGCACCCTGAGCACTGAGTACCCAGCACCCTGAGCACTGAGCACCCAGCACCCTGAGTAATGAGCACCCAGCACCCTGAGCACCGAGCACCCAGCACCCTGAGCACTGAGCACCCAGCACCCTGAGTAGTGAGCACCCAACGTACTGAGCACCAAGCACCCCGAGCACTGAGCACCCAGCACCCTGAGTACTGAGCACCGAGCACCCCGAGCACTGAGCACCCAGCACCCTGAGTACTGAGCTCTGAGCACCCTGAGCACTGAGCACCCAGTGCCCTGAGCACCGAGCACCCTGAGCACTGAGCACCCAGCACCCTGAGCAATGAGCACCCTGAGTACTGAGCACCCAGCACCTTGAGCACTGAGTACCCAGCACCCTGAGCACTGAGCACCCAGCACCCTGAGCACTGAGCACCCAGCACCCTGAGCACTGAGCACCCAGCACCCTGAGTACTGAGCACTGAGCACCCAGCACCCCGAGCACTGAACACACAGCACCCCGAGTACTGAGCACTGAGCACCCTGAGTACTGAGCACCCAGCACCCTGAGCACTGAGTACCCAGCACCCTGAGCACTGAGCACCCAGCACCCTGAGTACTGAGCACCCAGCACCCTGAGCACCGAGCACCAAGCACCCTGAGCACTGAGCACCCAGCACCCTGAGTAGTGAGCACCCAACATACTGAGCACCGAGCACCCCGAGCACTGAGCACCCAGCACCCTGAGTACTGAGCTCTGAGCACCCTGAGAAATGAGCACCCAGTGCCCCGAGCACCGAGCACCCTGAGCACTGAGCACCCAGCACCCTTAGCAATGAGCACCCTGAGTACTGAGCACCCAGCACCTTGAGCACTGAGCACTGAGAACCCCGAGCACTGAGCACCCAGCACCCGGAGTACTGAGCACCCAGCACCCTGAGTACTAAGCACCGAGCACCCTGAGTACTGAGCACCCAGCACCCTGAGCACTGAACACACAGCACCCTGAGTACTGAGCACCTCGAGCACTGAGCACCCAGCACCCTGAGTACTGAGCACCGAGCACCCCGAGCACTGAGCACCCAGTACCCTGAGTACTGAGCTCCGAGCACCCTGAGCACTGAGCACCCAGTGCCCCGAGCACCGAGCAGGCTGAGCACTGAGCACCCAGCACACGGAGTACTGAGCACCCAGCGCCCCGAGCACTGAACACACAGCACACTGAGTACTGAGCACCTCGAGCACTGAGCACCCAGCACCCTGAGTACTGAGCACCAAGCACCCCGAGCACTGAGCACCCAGGACCGCGAACACTGAGCACATAGCACCCCGATCACTGAGCACCCAGCACCCCAAGCACTGAGCACCCAGCACCGCGAGCACTGAGCACATAGCACCCCGAGCACTGAGCACCCAGCACCCTGAGTACTGAGCACTGAGCACCCAGCACCCCGAGCACTGAGCACCCAGCACCCTGAGTACTGAGCACCGAGCACCCCGAGCACTGTGCACCCAGCACCCCGAGCACCGAGCACCCTGAGCACTGAGCACCCAGCACCCTGAGTACTGAGCACCCAGCACCCTGAGCAATGAGCACCCTGAGTACTGAGCACCCAGCACCTTGAGCACTGAGCACCGAGCACCCCGAGCACTGAGCACCCAGCACCCCGATCACTGAGCACCCAGCACCCTGAGCACTGAGCACCCAGCACGAGAGTACTGAGCACCCAGCACCCTGAGTACTGAGCACCCAGCACCCTGAGTACTGAGCGCCCAGCACCCCGAGTACTGAGCACCCAGCACCCTGAGTACTGCGCACCCAGCACCCTGAGCACTGAGCACCCAGCACCCCGAGAACTGAGCACCCAGCACCCTGAGTACAGAGCACCCAGCACCCTGAGCACTGAGCACCCAGCACCCTGAGCACTGAGCACCCAGCACACTGAGCACTGAGCACCCAGCAACCTGAGTAGTGAGCACCCAACGTACTGAGCACCGAGCACCCCGAGCACTGAGCACCCAGCACCCTGAGTACTGAGCACCGATCACCCCGAGAACTGAGCACCCAGCACCCTGAGTACTGATCTCTGAGCACCCCGAGCACTGAGCACCCAGCACCCCGAGCACTGAGCACCCAGCACCCTGAGTACTGAGCACCGAGCACCCCGAGCACTGAGCACCCAGCACCCTGAGTACTGAGCTCTGAGCACCCTGAGCACTGAGCACCCAGTGCCCCGAGCACCGAGCACCCTGAGCACTGAGCACCCAGCACCCTGAGCAATGAGCACCCTGAGTACTGAGCACCCAGCACTTTGAGCACTGAGCACCGAGAACCCGAGCACTGAGCACCCAGCACCCGGAGTACTGAGCACCCAGCACCCTGAGTACTAAGCACCGAGCACCCTGAGTACTGAGCACCCAGCACCCTGAGCACTGAACACACAGCACCCTCAGTACTGAGCACCTCGAGCATTGAGCACCCAGCACCTTGAGTACTGAGCACCGAGCACCCCGAACACTGAGCACCCAGCACCGCGAGCACTGAGCACCCAGCACCCGAGCACTGAGCACCCAGCACCCTGAGTAATGAGCACCCAGCACCCTGAGTACTGAGCACCCAGCACCCTGAGCACTGAGTACCCAGCACCCTGAGCACTGAGCACCCAGCACCCTGAGCACTGAGCACACAGCACCCTGAGCACTGAGCACCCAGCACCCTGAGTACTGAGCAGTGAGCACCCAGCACAACGAGCACTGAGCACCCAGCACCCTGAGTACTGAGCACTGAGCACCCAGCACCCCGAGCACTGAGCACCCAGCACCATGAGCACTGAGCACCCAGCACCCGAGTACTGAGCACCCAGCACCCTGAGTACTGAGCACCCAGCACCCTGAGTACTGAGCGCCCAGCACCCCGAGTACTGAGCACCCAGCACCCTGAGTACTGTGCACCCAGCACCCTGAGCACTGAGCACCCAGCACCCCGAGCACTGAGCACCCAGCACCCTGAATACTGAGCACCCAGCACCGTGAGCACTGAGCACCCAGCACCCTGAGCACTGAGCACCCAGCAAACTGAGCACTGAGCACCCAGCACCCTGAGAAGTGAGCACCCAATGTACTGAGCACCGAGCACCCCGAGCACTGAGCACCCAGCACTCTGAGTACTGAGAACCGATCACCCCGAGAACTGAGCACCCATCACCCTGAGTACTGAGCTCCGAGCACCCCGAGCACTGAGCACCCATCACCCGGAGTACTGAGCACCCAGCACCCTGAGTACTAAGCACCGATCACCCTGAGTACTGAGCACCCAGTACCCTGAGCACTGAACACACAGCACCCTGAGTACTGAGCACCCCGAGCACTGAGCACCCAGCACCCTGAGCACTGAGCACCCAGCACCCTGAGTACTGAGCACCCAGCACCCTGAGTACTGAACACCCAGCACCCTGAGCACTGAGCACTGAGCACCCTGAGCACTGAGTACTGAGCACTGAGCACCCTGAGCACTGAGCACCCAGCACCCTGAGTACTGAGAACCCAGCACCCCGAGCACTGAGCAGGCAGCACCCCGAGCACTGAGCACCCAGCACCGCGAGCACTGAGCACCAAGCACCCCGAGCACTGAGCACCCAGGACCGCGAGCACTGAGCACATAGCACCCCGAGCACTGAGCACCCAGCACCCCGAGCACTGAGCACCCAGCACCGCGAGCACTGAGCACATAGCACCCCGAGCACTGAGCACCCAGCACCCTGAGTACTGTGTACCCAGCAGCCTGAGCACTGAGCACCCAGCACCCTGAGCACTGAGCACACAGCACCCTGAGCACTGAGCACCCAGCACCCTGAGTACTGAGCACTGAGCACCCAGCACCCCGAGCACTGAGCACCCAGCACCCTGAGTACTGAGCACCGAGCACCCCGAGCACTGAGCACCCAGCACCCCGAGCACCGAGCACCCTGAGCACTGAGCACCCAGCACCCTGAGTACTGAGCACCCAGCACCCTGAGCAATGAGCACCCTGAGTACTGAGCACCCAGCACCTTGAGCACTGAGCACCGAGCACCCCGAGCACTGAGCACCCATCACCCCGATCACTGAGCACCCAGCACCCTGAGCACTGAGCACCCAGCACGAGAGTACTGAGCACCCAGCACCCTGAGTACTGAGCACCCAGCACCCTGAGTACTGACCGCCCAGCACCCCGAGTACTGAGCACCCAGCAACCTGAGTACTGCGCACCCAGCACCCTGAGCACTGAGCACCCAGCACCCCGAGAACTGAGCACCCAGCACCCTGAGTACAGAGCACCCAGCACCCTGAGCACTGAGCACCCAGCACACTGAGCACTGAGCACCCAGCAACCTGAGTAGTGAGCACCCAACGTACTGAGCACCGAGCACCCCGAGCACTGAGCACCCAGCACCCTGAGTACTGAGCACCGATCACCCCGAGAACTGAGCACCCAGCACCCTGAGTACTGATCTCTGAGCACCCCGAGCACTGAGCACCCAGCACCCCGAGCACTGAGCACCCAGCACCCTGAGTACTGAGCACCGAGCACCCCGAGCACTGAGCACCCAGCACCCTGAGTACTGAGCTCTGAGCACCCTGAGCACTGAGCACCCAGTGCCCCGAGCACCGAGCACCCTGAGCACTGAGCACCCAGCACCCTGAGCAATGAGCACCCTGAGTACTGACCACCCAGCACTTTGAGCACTGAGCACCGAGAACCCGAGCACTGAGCACCCAGCACCCGGAGTACTGAGCACCCAGCACCCTGAGTACTAAGCACCGAGCACCCTGAGTACTGAGCACCCAGCACCCTGAGCACTGAACACACAGCACCCTGAGTACTGAGCACCTCGAGCACTGAGCACCCAGCACCTTGAGTACTGAGCACCGAGCACCCCGAACACTGAGCACCCAGCACCGCGAGCACTGAGCACCCAGCACCCGAGCACTGAGCACCCAGCACCCTGAGTAATGAGCACCCAGCACCCTGAGTACTGAGCACCCAGCACCCTGAGCACTGAGTACCCAGCACCCTGAGCACTGAGCACCCAGCACCCTGAGCACTGAGCACACAGCACCCTGAGCACTGAGCACCCAGCACCCTGAGTACTGAGCACTGAGCACCCAGCACAACGAGCACTGAGCACCCAGCACCCTGAGTACTGAGCACTGAGCACCCAGCACCCCGAGCACTGAGCACCCAGCACCATGAGCACTGAGCACCCAGCACCCGAGTACTGAGCACCCAGCACGCTGAGTACTGAGCAGCCAGCACCCTGAGTACTGAGCGCCCAGCACCCCGAGTACTGAGCACCCAGCACCCTGAGTACTGAGCACCCAGCACCCTGAGCACTGAGCACCCAGCACCCCGAGCCCTGAGCACCCAGCACCCTGAATACTGAGCACCCAGCACCGTGAGCACTGAGCACCCAGCACCCTGAGCACTGAGCACCCAGCACACTGAGCACTGAGCACCCAGCACCCTGAGTAGTGAGCACCCAATGTACTGAGCACCGAGCACCCCGAGCACTGAGCACCCAGCACTCTGAGTACTGAGAACCGATCACCCCGAGAACTGAGCACCCATCACCCTGAGTACTGAGCTCCGAGCACCCCGAGCACTGAGCACCCAGCACCCGGAGTACTGAGCACCCAGCACCCTGAGTACTAAGCACCGATCACCCTGAGTACTGAGCACCCAGTACCCTGAGCACTGAACACACAGCACCCTGAGTACTGAGCACCCCGAGCACTGAGCACCCAGCACCCTGAGCACTGAGCACCCAGCACCCTGAGTACTGAGCACCCAGCACCCTGAGTACTGAACACCCAGCACCCTGAGCACTGAGCACCCTGAGCACTGAGTACTGAGCACTGAGCACCCTGAGCACTGAGCACCCAGCACCCTGAGTACTGAGAACCCAGCACCCCGAGCACTGAGCACCCAGCGCACCGAGCACTGAGCACCCGCCACCCTGAGCACTGAGCACTGAGCACCCTGAGCACTCAGCACACAGCACCCCGAGTACTGACCACTGAGCACCCTGAGCACTGAGCACCCAGCACCCCGAGTACTTAGCCCTCAGCACCCTGAGTACTGAGCACCCAGCACCCTGAGCACTGAGCACCCAGCACCCTGAGCACTGAGCACCCAGCACGCTGAGTACTGAGCACTGAGCACCCAGCACCCTGATCACTGAGCACCCAGCACCCGAGTACTGAGCACCCAGGACCCTGAGTACTGAGCACCCAGCACCCTGAGTACTGAGCACCCAGCACCCCGAGCACTGAGCACCCAGCACACTGAGTACTGAGCACCCAGCACCCTGAGCACCGAGCACCCAGCACCCTGAGCACTGAGTACCCAGCACCCTGAGTAGTGAGCACCCAACGTACTGAGCACCGAGCACCCCGAGCACTGAGCACCCAGCACCCTGAGTACTGAGCACCGAGCACCCCGAGCACTGAGCACCCAGCAACCTGAGTACTGAGCTCCGAGCACCCCGAGCACTGAGCACCCAGTGCCCCGAGCACCGAGCACCCTGAGCACTGAGCACCCAGCACCCTGAGCAATGAGCACCCTGAGTACTGAGCACCCAGCACCCTGAGTACTGAGCACCGAGCACCCCGAGCACTGAGCACCCAGCACCCTGAGTACTGAGCTCCGAGCACCCTGAGCACTGAGCACCCAGTGCCCCGAGCACCGAGCACCCTGAGCACTGAGCACCCAGCACCCGGAGTACTGAGCACCCAGCGCCCCGAGCACTGAACACACAGCAACCTGAGTACTGAGCACCTCGAGCACTGAGCAACCAGCACCCTGAGTACTGAGCACCGAGCACCCCGAGCACTGAGCACCCAGCACCGCGAGCACTGAGCATATAGCACCCCGAGCACTGAGCACCCAGCACCCCGAGCACTGAGCACCCAGCACCGCGAGCACTGAGCACATAGCACCCCAAGCACTGAGCACCCAGCACCCTGAGTACTGTGTACCCAGCAGTCTGAGCACTGAGCACCCAGCACCCTGAGCACTGAGCACACAGCACCCTGAGCACTGAGCACCCAGCACTCTGAGTACTGAGCACTGAGCACCCTGAGTATTGAGCACTGAGCACCCAGCACCCTGAGTACTGAGCACCGAGCACCCCGAGCACTGAGCACCCAGCACCCCGAGCACCGAGCACCCTGAGCACTGAGCACCCAGCACCCTGAGTCCTGAGCACCCAGCACCCTGAGCAATGAGCACACTGAGTACTGAGCACCCAGCACCTTGAGCACTGAGCACCGAGCACCCCGAGCACTGAGGACCCAGCACCCCGATCACTGAGCACCCAGCACCCTGAGCACTGAGCACCCAGCACGAGAGTACTGAGCACCCAGCACCCTGAGTACTGAGCACCCAGGACCTGAGTACTGAGCGCCCAGCACCCCGAGTACTGAGCACCCAGCACCCTGAGTACTGCGCACCCAGCACCTGAGTACTGAGCGCCCAGCACCCCGAGTACTGAGCACCCAGCACCCTGAGTACTGCGCACCCAGCACCCTGAGCACTGAGCACCCAGCACCCCGAGCACTGAGCACCCAGCACCCTGAGTACTGAGCACCCAGCACCCTGAGCACTGAGCACCCAGCACCCTGAGCACTGAGCACCCAGCACACTGAGCACTGAGCACCCAGCAACCTGAGTAGTGAGCACCCAACGTACTGAGCACCAAGCACCCCGAGCACTGAGCACCCAGCACCCTGAGTACTGAGCACCGATCACCCCGAGAACTGAGCACCCAGCACCCTGAGTACTGATCTCCGAGCACCCTGAGCACTGAGCACCCAGCACCCGGAGTACTGAGCACCCAGCACCCTGAGTACTAAGCACCGAGCACCCTGAGTACTGAGCACCCAGTACCCTGAGCACTGAACACACAGCACCCTGAGTACTGAGCACCCCGAGCACTGAGCACCCAGCACCCTGAGCACTGAGCACCCAGCACACTGAGTACTGAGCACCCAGCACCCTGAGTACTGAACACCCAGCACCCTGAGCACTGAGCACTAAGCATCCTGAGGACTGAGTACTGAGCACTGAGCACCCTGAGCACTGAGCACCCCGCACCCCGAGTACTGAGCTCCCAGCACCCCGAGCACTGAGCACCCAGCGCCCCGAGCACTGAGCACCCAGCACCCCGAGCACTGAGCACTGAGCACCCTGAGCACTGAGCACCCAGCACCCTGAGCACTGAGTACCCAGCACCCTGAGCACTGAGCACCCAGCACCCTGAGCACTGAGCACCCAGCACCCTGAGCACTGAGCACCCAGCACCCTGAGTACTGAGCACTGAGCACCCAGCACCCGAGCACTGTACACCCAGCACCCTGAGTACTGAGCACTGAGCACCCAGCACCCCGAGCACTGAGCACCCAGCACCCTGAGCACTGAGCACCCAGCATCCGAGTACTGAGCAACCAGCACCCTGAGTACTGAGCACCCAGCACCCTGAGTACTGAGCACCCAGCACACCGAGCACTGAGCACCCAGCACCCTGAGTACTGAGCACCCAGCACCCTGTGCCCCGAGCACCCAGCACCCTGAGCACTGAGCACCCAGCACCCTGAGTAGTGAGCACCCAACGTACTGAGCACCGAGCACCCCGAGCACTGAGCACCCAGCACCCTGAGTACTGAGCACCGAGCACCCCGAGCACTGAGCACCCAGCACCCTGAGTACTGAGCTATGAGCACCCTGAGCACTGAGCACCCAGTGCCCCGAGCACCGAGCACCCTGAGCAATGAGCACCCTGAGTACTGAGCACCCAGCACCTTGAGCACTGAGCACCGAGAAACCAGAGCACTGAGCACCCAGCACCCTGAGCACTGAGCACCCAGCACCCTGAGCACTGAGCACACAGCACCCTGAGCACTGAGCACCCAGCACCCTGAGTACTGAGCACTGAGCACCCAGCACAACGAGCACTGAGCACCCAGCACCCTGAGTACTGAGCACTGAGCACCCAGCACCCCGAGCACTGAGCACCCAGCACCCTGAGCACTGAGCACCCAGCACCCGAGTACTGAGCACCCAGCACCCTGAGCACTGAGCACCCAGCACCCTGAGCACTGAGCACCCAGCACACTGAGCACTGAGCACCCAGCAACCTGAGTAGTGAGCACCCAACGTACTGAGCACCAAGCACCCCGAGCACTGAGCACCCAGCACCCTGAGTACTGAGCACCGATCACCCCGAGAACTGAGCACCCAGCACCCTGAGTACTGATCTCCGAGCACCCTGAGCACTGAGCACCCAGCACCCGGAGTACTGAGCACCCAGCACCCTGAGTACTAAGCACCGAGCACCCTGAGTACTGAGCACCCAGTACCCTGAGCACTGAACACACAGCACCCTGAGTACTGAGCACCCCGAGCACTGAGCACCCAGCACCCTGAGCACTGAGCACCCAGCACCCTGAGTACTGAGCACCCAGCACCCTGAGTACTGAACACCCAGCACCCTGAGCACTGAGCACTAAGCATCCTGAGGACTGAGTACTGAGCACTGAGCACCCTGAGCACTGAGCACCCCGCACCCCGAGTACTGAGCTCCCAGCACCCCGAGCACTGAGCACCCAGCGCCCCGAGCACTGAGCACCCAGCACCCCGAGCACTGAGCACTGAGCACCCTGAGCACTGAGCACTCAGCACCCTGAGCACTGAGTACCCAGCACCCTGAGCACTGAGCACCCAGCACCCTGAGCACTGAGCACCCAGCACCCTGAGCACTGAGCACCCAGCACCCTGAGTACTGAGCACTGAGCACCCAGCACCCGAGCACTGTACACCCAGCACCCTGAGTACTGAGCACTGAGCACCCAGCACCCCGAGCACTGAGCACCCAGCACCCTGAGCACTGAGCACCCAGCATCCGAGTACTGAGCAACCAGCACCCTGAGTACTGAGCACCCAGCACCCTGAGTACTGAGCACCCAGCACACCGAGCACTGAGCACCCAGCACCCTGAGTACTGAGCACCCAGCACCCTGTGCCCCGAGCACCCAGCACCCTGAGCACTGAGCACCCAGCACCCTGAGTAGTGAGCACCCAACGTACTGAGCACCGAGCACCCCGAGCACTGAGCACCCAGCACCCTGAGTACTGAGCACCGAGCACCCCGAGCACTGAGCACCCAGCACCCTGAGTACTGAGCTCTGAGCACCCTGAGCACTGAGCACCCAGTGCCCCGAGCACCGAGCACCCTGAGCAATGAGCACCCTGAGTACTGAGCACCCAGCACCTTGAGCACTGAGCACCGAGAAACCAGAGCACTGAGCACCCAGCACCCTGAGCACTGAGCACCCAGCACCCTGAGCACTGAGCACACAGCACCCTGAGCACTGAGCACCCAGCACCCTGAGTACTGAGCACTGAGCACCCAGCACAACGAGCACTGAGCACCCAGCACCCTGAGTACTGAGCACTGAGCACCCAGCACCCTGAGCACTGAGCACCCAGCACCCTGAGCACTGAGCACCCAGCACCCGAGTACTGAGCACCCAGCACCCTGAGTACTGAGCACCCAGCACCCTGAGTACTGAGCGCCCAGCACCCCGAGTACTGAGCACCCAGCACCCTGAGTACTGAGCACCCAGCACCCTGAGCACTGAGCATCCAGCACCCCGAGCACTGAGCACCCAGCACCCTGAATACTGAGCACCCAGCACCCTGAGCACTGAGCACCCAGCACCCTGAGCACTGAGCACCCAGCACACTGAGCACTGAGCACCCAGCACCCTGAGTAGTGAGCACCCAACGTACTGAGCACAGAGCAACCCGAGCACTGAGTACCCAGCACTCTGAGTACTGAGCACCGATCACCCCGAGAACTGAGCACCCATCTCCCTGAGTACTGAGCTCCGAGAACCCCGAGCACTGAGCACCCAGCACCCGGATTACTGAGCACCCAGCACTCTGAGTACTGAGCACCGATCACCCCGAGAACTGAGCACCCATCTCCCTGAGTACTGAGCTCCGAGAACCCCGAGCACTGAGCACCCAGCACCCTGAGCACTGAGAACCCAGCACCCTGAGTACTGAGCACCCAGCACCCTGAGTACTGAACACCCAGCACCCTGAGCACTGAGCACTGAGCACCCTGAGCACTGAGTACTGAGCACTGAGCACCCTGAGCACTGAGCACCCAGCACCCTGAGTACTGAGCACCCAGCACCCCTAGCACTGAGCACCCAGCGCCCCGAGCACGGAGCACCCGGCACCCCGAGCACTGAGCACTGAGCACCCTGAGCACTCAGCACACAGCACCCCGAGTACTGACCACTGAGCACCCTGAGCACTGAGCACCCAGCACCCCGAGTACTGAGCCCTGAGCACCCTGAGTACTGAGCACCCAGCACCCTGAGCACTGAGCACCCAGCACCCTGAGCACTGAGCACCCAGCACCCTGAGTACTGAGCACTGAGCACCCAGCACCCCGAGCACTGAACACCCAGCACCCTGAGTACTGAGCACTGAGCACCCAGCACCCCGAGCACTGAGCACCCAGCACCCTGAGCACTGAGCACCCAGCACCCGAGTACTGAGCACCCAGGACCCTGAGTACTGAGCACCCAGCACCCTGAGTACTGAGCACCCAGCACCCCGAGCACTGAGCACCCAGCACCCTGAGTACTGAGCACCCAGCACCCTGAGCACCGAGCACCCAGCACCCTGAGCACTGAGTACCCAGGACCCTGAGTAGTGAGCACCCAACGTACTGAGCACCGAGCACCCCGAGCACTGAGCACCCAGCACCCTGAGTACTGAGCTCCGAGCACCCTGAGCACTGAGCACCCAGTGCCCCGAGCACCGAGCTCCCTGAGCAATGAGCACCCTGAGTACTGAGCACCCAGCACCCTGAGTACTGAGCACCGAGAACCCCGAGCACTGAGCACCCAGCACCCTGAGTACTGAGCTCTGAGCACCCTGAGCACTGAGCACCCAGTGCCCCGAGCACCGAGCACCCCGAGCACTGAGCACCCAGCACCCTGAGTACTGAGTACCCAGCAGCCTGAGCACTAAGCACCCAGCACCCTGAGCACTGAGCACACAGCACCCTGAGCACTGAGCACCCAGCACCCTGAGTATTGAGCACTGAGCACCCAGCACCCCGAGCACTGAGCACCCAGCACCCTGAGTACTGAGCACCGAGCACCCCGAGCACTGAGGACCCAGCACCCCGAGCACCGAGCACCCTGAGCACTGAGCACCCAGCACCCTGAGTACTAAGCACCGAGCACCCTGAGCAATGAGCACCCTGAGTACTGAGCACCCAGCACCTTGAGCACTGAGCACCGAGCACCCCGAGCACTGAGCACCCAGCACCCCGATCACTGAGCACCCAGCACCCTGAGCACTGAGCACCCAGCACGAGAGTACTGAGCACCCAGCACCCTGACTACTGAGCACCCAGCACCCTGAGTACTGAGCACCCAGCACCCCGAGTACTGAGCACCCAGCACCCTGAGTACTGAGCACCCAGCACCCTGAGCACTGAGCACCCAGCACCCCGAGCACTGAGCACCCAGCACCCTGAGTACTGAGCACCCAGCACCCTGAGCACTGAGCACCCAGCACACTGAGCACTGAGCACCCAGCAACCTGAGTAGTGAGCACACAACGTACTGAGCACCGAGCACCGCGAGCACTGAGCACCCAGCACCCTGAGTACTGAGCACCGATCACCCCGAGAACTGAGCACTCAGCACCCTGAGTACTGATCTCCGAGCACCCCGAGCACTGAGCACCCAGCACCCGGAGTACTGAGCACCCAGCACCCTGAGTACTAAGCACCGAGCACCCTGATTACTGAGCACCCAGTACCCTGAGCACTGAACACACAGCACCCTGAGTACTGAGCACCCCGAGCACTGAGCACCCAGCACCCCGAGCACTGAGCACTGAGCACCCTGAGCACTGAGCACCCAGAACCCCGAGTACTGAGCACTGAGCACCCTGAGTACTGAGCACCCAGCACCCTGAGCATTGAGTACCCAGCACCCTGAGCACTGAGCACCCAGCACCCTGAGCACTGAGCACCCAGCACCCTG
Organism: Microtus oregoni; assembly: GCF_018167655.1. Lineage (NCBI taxonomy): Eukaryota > Metazoa > Chordata > Mammalia > Rodentia > Cricetidae > Microtus > Microtus oregoni. Next base: position 7,061,944 of record NW_024543811.1, on the reverse strand, counting down.
AGTACTGAGCACCCAGCACCCTGAATACTGAGCACTGGGCACCCAGCACCCGAGCACTGTACACCCAGCACCCTGAGAACTGAGCACTGAGCACCCAGCACCCCGAGTACTGAGCACACAGCACCCTGAGCACTGAGCACCCAGCACCCCGAGCACTGAGCACCCAGCACCCTGAGTACTGAGCACCCAGCACCCTGAGCACTGAACACACAGCACCCTGAGTACTGAGCACCTCGAGCACTGAGCACCCAGCACCCTGAGTACTGAGCACCGAGCACCCCGAGCACTGAGCGCCCAGCACCGCGAGCAATGAGCACCCAGCACCCCGAGCACTGAGCATCCAGCACCCTGAGTACTGAGCACCCAGCACCCTGAGTACTGAGCACCCAGCACCCTGAGCACTGAGTACCCAGCACCCTGAGCACTGAGCACCCAGCACACTGAGCACTGAGCACACAGCACCCTGAGCACTGAGCACCCAGCACCCTGAGTTCTGAGCACTGAGCACCCAGCACCCCGAGCACTGAGCACCCAGCACCCTGAGTACTGAGCTCTGAGCACCCAGCACCCCGAGCACTGAGCACCCAGCACCATGAGCACTGAGCACCCAGAACCCGAGTACTGAGCACCCAGCACCCTGAGTACTGAGCACCCAGCACCCCGAGTACTGCGCACCCAGCACCCTGAGTACTGAGCAACCAGCACCCTGAGCACTGAGCACCCAGCACCCTGAGTACTGAGCACCCAGCACCCTGAGCACCCAGCACCCTGAGCACTGAGCACCCAGCACCCTGAGCACTGAGCACCCAGCACCCTGAGTAGTGAGCACCCAAGGTACTGAGCACCGAGCAACCCGAGCACTGAGCACCCAGCACCCTGAGTACTGAGCACCGATCACCCCGAGCAATGAGCTCCCAGCACCCTGAGTACTGAGCTCCGAGCACCCTGAGCACTGAGCACCCAGCGCCCCGAGCACTGAGCACCCAGCACCCTGAGCACTGAGCACCCAGCGTACTGAGCACCGAGCACCCAGCACCCTGAGTACTGAGCACCCATCACCCTGAGCACTGAGCACCCAGCAGCCTGAGTACTGAGCACCGAGCTCCCCAAGTACTGAGCACCCAGCACCCCGAGCACTGAGCACGGAGCACCCCGAGCACGGAGCACCCAGCACCCCGAGCACTGAGCACCCAGCACCGCGAGCACTGAGTACCCAGCACCCCGAGCACTGAGCACCCAGCACCCCGAGCACCGAGCACCCTGAGTACTAAGCACCGAGCACCCTGAGCACTGAGCACCCAGCACCCTGAGCACTGAGCACCCAGCACCCTGAGTACTGAGCTATGAGCACCCTGAGCACTGAGCACCCAGTGCCCCGAGCACCGAGCACCCTGAGCAATGAGCACCCTGAGTACTGAGCACCCAGCACCTTGAGCACTGAGCACCGAGAAACCAGAGCACTGAGCACCCAGCACCCTGAGCACTGAGCACCCAGCACCCTGAGCACTGAGCACACAGCACCCTGAGCACTGAGCACCCAGCACCCTGAGTACTGAGCACTGAGCACCCAGCACAACGAGCACTGAGCACCCAGCACCCTGAGTACTGAGCACTGAGCACCCAGCACCCCGAGCACTGAGCACCCAGCACCCTGAGCACTGAGCACCCAGCACCCGAGTACTGAGCACCCAGCACCCTGAGCACTGAGCACCCAGCACCCTGAGCACTGAGCACCCAGCACACTGAGCACTGAGCACCCAGCAACCTGAGTAGTGAGCACCCAACGTACTGAGCACCAAGCACCCCGAGCACTGAGCACCCAGCACCCTGAGTACTGAGCACCGATCACCCCGAGAACTGAGCACCCAGCACCCTGAGTACTGATCTCCGAGCACCCTGAGCACTGAGCACCCAGCACCCGGAGTACTGAGCACCCAGCACCCTGAGTACTAAGCACCGAGCACCCTGAGTACTGAGCACCCAGTACCCTGAGCACTGAACACACAGCACCCTGAGTACTGAGCACCCCGAGCACTGAGCACCCAGCACCCTGAGCACTGAGCACCCAGCACCCTGAGTACTGAGCACCCAGCACCCTGAGTACTGAACACCCAGCACCCTGAGCACTGAGCACTAAGCATCCTGAGGACTGAGTACTGAGCACTGAGCACCCTGAGCACTGAGCACCCCGCACCCCGAGTACTGAGCTCCCAGCACCCCGAGCACTGAGCACCCAGCGCCCCGAGCACTGAGCACCCAGCACCCCGAGCACTGAGCACTGAGCACCCTGAGCACTGAGCACTCAGCACCCTGAGCACTGAGTACCCAGCACCCTGAGCACTGAGCACCCAGCACCCTGAGCACTGAGCACCCAGCACCCTGAGCACTGAGCACCCAGCACCCTGAGTACTGAGCACTGAGCACCCAGCACCCGAGCACTGTACACCCAGCACCCTGAGTACTGAGCACTGAGCACCCAGCACCCCGAGCACTGAGCACCCAGCACCCTGAGCACTGAGCACCCAGCATCCGAGTACTGAGCAACCAGCACCCTGAGTACTGAGCACCCAGCACCCTGAGTACTGAGCACCCAGCACACCGAGCACTGAGCACCCAGCACCCTGAGTACTGAGCACCCAGCACCCTGTGCCCCGAGCACCCAGCACCCTGAGCACTGAGCACCCAGCACCCTGAGTAGTGAGCACCCAACGTACTGAGCACCGAGCACCCCGAGCACTGAGCACCCAGCACCCTGAGTACTGAGCACCGAGCACCCCGAGCACTGAGCACCCAGCACCCTGAGTACTGAGCTCTGAGCACCCTGAGCACTGAGCACCCAGTGCCCCGAGCACCGAGCACCCTGAGCAATGAGCACCCTGAGTACTGAGCACCCAGCACCTTGAGCACTGAGCACCGAGAAACCAGAGCACTGAGCACCCAGCACCCTGAGCACTGAGCACCCAGCACCCTGAGCACTGAGCACACAGCACCCTGAGCACTGAGCACCCAGCACCCTGAGTACTGAGCACTGAGCACCCAGCACAACGAGCACTGAGCACCCAGCACCCTGAGTACTGAGCACTGAGCACCCAGCACCCTGAGCACTGAGCACCCAGCACCCTGAGCACTGAGCACCCAGCACCCGAGTACTGAGCACCCAGCACCCTGAGTACTGAGCACCCAGCACCCTGAGTACTGAGCGCCCAGCACCCCGAGTACTGAGCACCCAGCACCCTGAGTACTGAGCACCCAGCACCCTGAGCACTGAGCATCCAGCACCCCGAGCACTGAGCACCCAGCACCCTGAATACTGAGCACCCAGCACCCTGAGCACTGAGCACCCAGCACCCTGAGCACTGAGCACCCAGCACACTGAGCACTGAGCACCCAGCACCCTGAGTAGTGAGCACCCAACGTACTGAGCACAGAGCAACCCGAGCACTGAGTACCCAGCACTCTGAGTACTGAGCACCGATCACCCCGAGAACTGAGCACCCATCTCCCTGAGTACTGAGCTCCGAGAACCCCGAGCACTGAGCACCCAGCACCCGGATTACTGAGCACCCAGCACTCTGAGTACTGAGCACCGATCACCCCGAGAACTGAGCACCCATCTCCCTGAGTACTGAGCTCCGAGAACCCCGAGCACTGAGCACCCAGCACCCTGAGCACTGAGAACCCAGCACCCTGAGTACTGAGCACCCAGCACCCTGAGTACTGAACACCCAGCACCCTGAGCACTGAGCACTGAGCACCCTGAGCACTGAGTACTGAGCACTGAGCACCCTGAGCACTGAGCACCCAGCACCCTGAGTACTGAGCACCCAGCACCCCTAGCACTGAGCACCCAGCGCCCCGAGCACGGAGCACCCGGCACCCCGAGCACTGAGCACTGAGCACCCTGAGCACTCAGCACACAGCACCCCGAGTACTGACCACTGAGCACCCTGAGCACTGAGCACCCAGCACCCCGAGTACTGAGCCCTGAGCACCCTGAGTACTGAGCACCCAGCACCCTGAGCACTGAGCACCCAGCACCCTGAGCACTGAGCACCCAGCACCCTGAGTACTGAGCACTGAGCACCCAGCACCCCGAGCACTGAACACCCAGCACCCTGAGTACTGAGCACTGAGCACCCAGCACCCCGAGCACTGAGCACCCAGCACCCTGAGCACTGAGCACCCAGCACCCGAGTACTGAGCACCCAGGACCCTGAGTACTGAGCACCCAGCACCCTGAGTACTGAGCACCCAGCACCCCGAGCACTGAGCACCCAGCACCCTGAGTACTGAGCACCCAGCACCCTGAGCACCGAGCACCCAGCACCCTGAGCACTGAGTACCCAGGACCCTGAGTAGTGAGCACCCAACGTACTGAGCACCGAGCACCCCGAGCACTGAGCACCCAGCACCCTGAGTACTGAGCTCCGAGCACCCTGAGCACTGAGCACCCAGTGCCCCGAGCACCGAGCTCCCTGAGCACCGAGAACCCCGAGCACTGAGCACCCAGCACCCTGAGTACTGAGCTCTGAGCACCCTGAGCACTGAGCACCCAGTGCCCCGAGCACCGAGCACCCCGAGCACTGAGCACCCAGCACCCTGAGTACTGAGTACCCAGCAGCCTGAGCACTAAGCACCCAGCACCCTGAGCACTGAGCACACAGCACCCTGAGCACTGAGCACCCAGCACCCTGAGTATTGAGCACTGAGCACCCAGCACCCCGAGCACTGAGCACCCAGCACCCTGAGTACTGAGCACCGAGCACCCCGAGCACTGAGGACCCAGCACCCCGAGCACCGAGCACCCTGAGCACTGAGCACCCAGCACCCTGAGTACTAAGCACCGAGCACCCTGAGCAATGAGCACCCTGAGTACTGAGCACCCAGCACCTTGAGCACTGAGCACCGAGCACCCCGAGCACTGAGCACCCAGCACCCCGATCACTGAGCACCCAGCACCCTGAGCACTGAGCACCCAGCACGAGAGTACTGAGCACCCAGCACCCTGACTACTGAGCACCCAGCACCCTGAGTACTGAGCACCCAGCACCCCGAGTACTGAGCACCCAGCACCCTGAGTACTGAGCACCCAGCACCCTGAGCACTGAGCACCCAGCACCCCGAGCACTGAGCACCCAGCACCCTGAGTACTGAGCACCCAGCACCCTGAGCACTGAGCACCCAGCACACTGAGCACTGAGCACCCAGCAACCTGAGTAGTGAGCACACAACGTACTGAGCACCGAGCACCGCGAGCACTGAGCACCCAGCACCCTGAGTACTGAGCACCGATCACCCCGAGAACTGAGCACTCAGCACCCTGAGTACTGATCTCCGAGCACCCCGAGCACTGAGCACCCAGCACCCGGAGTACTGAGCACCCAGCACCCTGAGTACTAAGCACCGAGCACCCTGATTACTGAGCACCCAGTACCCTGAGCACTGAACACACAGCACCCTGAGTACTGAGCACCCCGAGCACTGAGCACCCAGCACCCCGAGCACTGAGCACTGAGCACCCTGAGCACTGAGCACCCAGAACCCCGAGTACTGAGCACTGAGCACCCTGAGTACTGAGCACCCAGCACCCTGAGCATTGAGTACCCAGCACCCTGAGCACTGAGCACCCAGCACCCTGAGCACTGAGCACCCAGCACCCTGAGTACTGAGCACCCAGCACCCTGAATACTGAGCACTGGGCACCCAGCACCCGAGCACTGTACACCCAGCACCCTGAGAACTGAGCACTGAGCACCCAGCACCCCGAGTACTGAGCACACAGCACCCTGAGCACTGAGCACCCAGCACCCCGAGCACTGAGCACCCAGCACCCTGAGTACTGAGCACCCAGCACCCTGAGCACTGAACACACAGCACCCTGAGTACTGAGCACCTCGAGCACTGAGCACCCAGCACCCTGAGTACTGAGCACCGAGCACCCCGAGCACTGAGCGCCCAGCACCGCGAGCAATGAGCACCCAGCACCCCGAGCACTGAGCATCCAGCACCCTGAGTACTGAGCACCCAGCACCCTGAGTACTGAGCACCCAGCACCCTGAGCACTGAGTACCCAGCACCCTGAGCACTGAGCACCCAGCACACTGAGCACTGAGCACACAGCACCCTGAGCACTGAGCACCCAGCACCCTGAGTTCTGAGCACTGAGCACCCAGCACCCCGAGCACTGAGCACCCAGCACCCTGAGTACTGAGCTCTGAGCACCCAGCACCCCGAGCACTGAGCACCCAGCACCATGAGCACTGAGCACCCAGAACCCGAGTACTGAGCACCCAGCACCCTGAGTACTGAGCACCCAGCACCCCGAGTACTGCGCACCCAGCACCCTGAGTACTGAGCAACCAGCACCCTGAGCACTGAGCACCCAGCACCCTGAGTACTGAGCACCCAGCACCCTGAGCACCCAGCACCCTGAGCACTGAGCACCCAGCACCCTGAGCACTGAGCACCCAGCACCCTGAGTAGTGAGCACCCAAGGTACTGAGCACCGAGCAACCCGAGCACTGAGCACCCAGCACCCTGAGTACTGAGCACCGATCACCCCGAGCAATGAGCTCCCAGCACCCTGAGTACTGAGCTCCGAGCACCCTGAGCACTGAGCACCCAGCGCCCCGAGCACTGAGCACCCAGCACCCTGAGCACTGAGCACCCAGCGTACTGAGCACCGAGCACCCAGCACCCTGAGTACTGAGCACCCATCACCCTGAGCACTGAGCACCCAGCAGCCTGAGTACTGAGCACCGAGCTCCCCAAGTACTGAGCACCCAGCACCCCGAGCACTGAGCACGGAGCACCCCGAGCACGGAGCACCCAGCACCCCGAGCACTGAGCACCCAGCACCGCGAGCACTGAGTACCCAGCACCCCGAGCACTGAGCACCCAGCACCCCGAGCACCGAGCACCCTGAGTACTAAGCACCGAGCACCCTGAGCACTGAGCACCCAGCACCCTGAGCACTGAGCACCCAGCACCCTGAGTACTGAGCACCCAGCACCCAGAGCACTGAGCACCCAGCACCCTGAGCACTGAGCACCCTGAGTACTGAGCACCCAGCACACTGAGCACTGAGCACCCAGCACCCCGAGCACTGAGCACCCAGCACCCAGAGCGCTGAGCACTGAGCACCCTGAGTACTGAGCACTGAGCACCCTGAGCACTGAGCACCGAGAACCCTGAGTACTGAGCACTGAGCACCCTGAGCACTGAGCACCCTGCTCCCTGAGTACTGAGCACCCAGCACCCTGAGTACTGAGCACTGAGCACCCCGAGCACTGAGCACCCAGCACCCAGAGCGCTGAGCACTGAGCACCCTGAGTACTGAGCACTGAGCACCCTGAGCACTGAGCACCGAGAACCCTGAGTACTGAGCACTGAGCACCCTGAGCACTGAGCACCCTGCTCCCTGAGCACTGAGCACCCAGCACCCAGAGCGCTGAGCACTGAGCACCCTGAGTACTGAGCACTGAGCACCCTGAGCACTGAGCACCGAGAACCCTGAGTACTGAGCACTGAGCACCCTGAGCACTGAGCACCCTGCTCCCTGAGTACTGAGCACCCAGTACCCTGAGCACTGAACACACAGCACCCTGAGTACTGAGCACCCCGAGCACTGAGTACCCAGCACCCCGAGCACTGAGCACCCAGCACCCTCAGTACTGAGCATCCAGCACCCCGAGCACTGAGCACCCAGCACCCTGAGTACTGAGTACTGAGCACCCAGCACCCAGAGCACTGAGCACCCAGCACCCTGTGAACTGAGCACTGAGTACCCAGCACCCCGAGCACTGAGCACTGAGCACCCAGCATGCTGAGTACTGTGAACTGAGCACCCTGAGTACTGAGCACCCAGCACCCTGAGCACTGAGCACCCAGCACAACGAGTACTGAGCACCCAGCACCCTGAGTACTGAGCACCCAGCACCCCGAGCACTGAGCACTGAGCACCCCGAGCACTGAGCACCCAGCACCCCGAGCACTGAGCACCCAGCACCCTGAGTACTAAGCACCCAGCACCCTGAGTACTGAGCACCCAGCACCCTGAGTACTGAGCACCCAGCACCCTGAGTACTGAGCACCCAGCGTACTGAGCACCGAGCACCCCGAGCACTGAGCACCCAGCACCCTGAGTACTGAGCACCCAGCACCCCGAGCACTGAGCACCCAGCACCCTGAGTACTGAGCACCGAGCACCCTGAGTACTGAGCACCCAACACCCTGAGTAGTGAGCACCCAACGTACTGAGCACCGAGCACCTCGAGCACTGAGCACCCAGCACCCTGAGTACTGAGCACCGATCACCCCGAGAACTGAGCACCCAGCACCCTGAGTACTGAGCTCCGAGCACCCCGAGCACTGAGCACCCAGCACCCGGAGTACTGAGCACCCAGCACCCTGAGTACTAAGCACCGAGGACCCTGAGTATTGAGCACCCAGTACCCTGAGCACTGAACACACAGCACCCTGAGTACTGAGCACCTCGAGCACTGAGCACCCAGCACCCTGAGTACTGAGCACCGAGCACCCCGAGCACTGAGCACCCAGCACCGCGAGCACTGAGCACATAGCACCCCGAGCACTGAGCACGCAGCACCCTGAGTACTGAGTACCCAGCACCCTGAGCACTGAGCACCCAGCACCCTGAGCACTGAGCACACAGCACCGTGAGCACTGAGCACCCAGCACCCTGAGTACTGAGCACCGAGCACCCTGAGCACTGAGCACCCAGCACCCTGAGTACTGAGCTCCGAGCACCCCGAGCACTGAGCACCCAGCGCCCCGAGCACCGTGCAACCTGAGCAATGAGCACCCAGCACCCTGAGTACTGAGCACCCAGCACCCTGAGCAATGAGCACCCAGCACCCAGAGCACTGAGCACCCAGCACCCTGAGCACTGAGCACCCTGAGTACTGAGCACCCAGCACACTGAGCACTGAGCACCCAGCACCCCGAGCACTGAGCACCCAGCACCCAGAGCGCTGAGCACTGAGCACCCTGAGTACTGAGCACTGAGCACCCTGAGCACTGAGCACCGAGAACCCTGAGTACTGAGCACTGAGCACCCTGAGCACTGAGCACCCTGCTCCCTGAGTACTGAGCACCCAGCACCCTGAGCACTGCGGACCGAGCACCCTGAGTACTAAGCACCCAGCACCCTGAGTACTGAGCACCCAGCACCCTGAGCACTGAGCAACCAGCACGCTGAGTCCTGAGCACTGAGCACCCAGCACAACGAGCACTGAGCACCCAGCACCCTGAGTACTGAGCACTGAGCACCCAGCACCCTGAGCACTGAGCACCCAGCACCCTGAGCACTGAGCACCCAGCACCCGAGTACTGAGCACCCAGCACCCTGAGTACTGAGCACCCAGCACCCTGAGTACTGAGCGCCCAGCACCCCGAGTACTAAGCACCCAGCACCCTGAGTACTGAGCACCCAGCACCCTGAGCACTGAGCATCCAGCACCCCGAGCACTGAGCACCCAGCACCCTGAATACTGAGCACCCAGCACCCTGAGCACTGAGCACCCAGCACCCTGAGCACTGAGCACCCAGCACACTGAGCACTGAGCACCCAGCACCCTGAGTAGTGAGCACCCAACGTACTGAGCACAGAGCAACCCGAGCACTGAGTACCCAGCACTCTGAGTACTGAGCACCGATCACCCCGAGAACTGAGCACCCATCTCCCTGAGTACTGAGCTCCGAGAACCCCGAGCACTGAGCACCCAGCACCCGGATTACTGAGCACCCAGCACTCTGAGTACTGAGCACCGATCACCCCGAGAACTGAGCACCCATCTCCCTGAGTACTGAGCTCCGAGAACCCCGAGCACTGAGCACCCAGCACCCTGAGCACTGAGAACCCAGCACCCTGAGTACTGAGCACCCAGCACCCTGAGTACTGAACACCCAGCACCCTGAGCACTGAGCACTGAGCACCCTGAGCACTGAGTACTGAGCACTGAGCACCCTGAGCACTGAGCACCCAGCACCCTGAGTACTGAGCACCCAGCACCCCTAGCACTGAGCACCCAGCGCCCCGAGCACGGAGCACCCGGCACCCCGAGCACTGAGCACTGAGCACCCTGAGCACTCAGCACACAGCACCCCGAGTACTGAACACTGAGCACCCTGAGCACTGAGCACCCAGCACCCCGAGTACTGAGCCCTGAGCACCCTGAGTACTGAGCACCCAGCACCCTGAGCACTGAGCACCCAGCACCCTGAGCACTGAGCACCCAGCACCCTGAGTACTGAGCACTGAGCACCCAGCACCCCGAGCACTGAACACCCAGCACCCTGAGTACTGAGCACTGAGCACCCAGCACCCCGAGCACTGAGCACCCAGCACCCTGAGCACTGAGCACCCAGCACCCGAGTACTGAGCACCCAGGACCCTGAGTACTGAGCACCCAGCACCCTGAGTACTGAGCACCCAGCACCCCGAGCACTGAGCACCCAGCACCCTGAGTACTGAGCACCCAGCACCCTGAGCACCGAGCACCCAGCACCCTGAGCACTGAGTACCCAGGACCCTGAGTAGTGAGCACCCAACGTACTGAGCACCGAGCACCCCGAGCACTGAGCACCCAGCACCCTGAGTACTGAGCTCCGAGCACCCTGAGCACTGAGCACCCAGTGCCCCGAGCACCGAGCTCCCTGAGCAATGAGCACCCTGAGTACTGAGCACCCAGCACCCTGAGTACTGAGCACCGAGAACCCCGAGCACTGAGCACCCAGCACCCTGAGTACTGAGCTCTGAGCACCCTGAGCACTGAGCACCCAGTGCCCCGAGCACCGAGCACCCCGAGCACTGAGCACCCAGCACCCCGAGCACTGAGCACCCAGCACCGCGAGCACTGAGCACATAGCACCCCGAGCACTGAGCACCCAGCACCCTGAGTACTGAGTACCCAGCAGCCTGAGCACTAAGCACCCAGCACCCTGAGCACTGAGCACACAGCACCCTGAGCACTGAGCACCCAGCACCCTGAGTATTGAGCACTGAGCACCCAGCACCCCGAGCACTGAGCACCCAGCACCCTGAGTACTGAGCACCGAGCACCCCGAGCACTGAGGACCCAGCACCCCGAGCACCGAGCACCCTGAGCACTGAGCACCCAGCACCCTGAGTACTAAGCACCGAGCACCCTGAGCAATGAGCACCCTGAGTACTGAGCACCCAGCACCTTGAGCACTGAGCACCGAGCACCCCGAGCACTGAGCACCCAGCACCCCGATCACTGAGCACCCAGCACCCTGAGCACTGAGCACCCAGCACGAGAGTACTGAGCACCCAGCACCCTGACTACTGAGCACCCAGCACCCTGAGTACTGAGCACCCAGCACCCCGAGTACTGAGCACCCAGCACCCTGAGTACTGAGCACCCAGCACCCTGAGCACTGAGCACCCAGCACCCCGAGCACTGAGCACCCAGCACCCTGAGTACTGAGCACCCAGCACCCTGAGCACTGAGCACCCAGCACACTGAGCACTGAGCACCCAGCAACCTGAGTAGTGAGCACACAACGTACTGAGCACCGAGCACCGCGAGCACTGAGCACCCAGCACCCTGAGTACTGAGCACCGATCACCCCGAGAACTGAGCACTCAGCACCCTGAGTACTGATCTCCGAGCACCCCGAGCACTGAGCACCCAGCACCCGGAGTACTGAGCACCCAGCACCCTGAGTACTAAGCACCGAGCACCCTGATTACTGAGCACCCAGTACCCTGAGCACTGAACACACAGCACCCTGAGTACTGAGCACCCCGAGCACTGAGCACCCAGCACCCCGAGCACTGAGCACTGAGCACCCTGAGCACTGAGCACCCAGAACCCCGAGTACTGAGCACTGAGCACCCTGAGTACTGAGCACCCAGCACCCTGAGCATTGAGTACCCAGCACCCTGAGCACTGAGCACCCAGCACCCTGAGCACTGAGCACCCAGCACCCTGAGTACTGAGCACCCAGCACCCTGAATACTGAGCACTGGGCACCCAGCACCCGAGCACTGTACACCCAGCACCCTGAGAACTGAGCACTGAGCACCCAGCACCCCGAGTACTGAGCACACAGCACCCTGAGCACTGAGCACCCAGCACCCCGAGCACTGAGCACCCAGCACCCTGAGTACTGAGCACCCAGCACCCTGAGCACTGAACACACAGCACCCTGAGTACTGAGCACCTCGAGCACTGAGCACCCAGCACCCTGAGTACTGAGCACCGAGCACCCCGAGCACTGAGCGCCCAGCACCGCGAGCAATGTGCACCCAGCACCCCGAGCACTGAGCATCCAGCACCCTGAGTACTGAGCACCCAGCACCCTGAGTACTGAGCACCCAGCACCCTGAGCACTGAGTACCCAGCACCCTGAGCACTGAGCACCCAGCACACTGAGCACTGAGCACACAGCACCCTGAGCACTGAGCACCCAGCACCCTGAGTTCTGAGCACTGAGCACCCAGCACCCCGAGCACTGAGCACCCAGCACCCTGAGTACTGAGCTCTGAGCACCCAGCACCCCGAGCACTGAGCACCCAGCACCATGAGCACTGAGCACCCAGAACCCGAGTACTGAGCACCCAGCACCCTGAGTACTGAGCACCCAGCACCCCGAGTACTGCGCACCCAGCACCCTGAGTACTGAGCAACCAGCACCCTGAGCACTGAGCACCCAGCACCCTGAGTACTGAGCACCCAGCACCCTGAGCACCCAGCACCCTGAGCACTGAGCACCCAGCACCCTGAGCACTGAGCACCCAGCACCCTGAGTAGTGAGCACCCAAGGTACTGAGCACCGAGCAACCCGAGCACTGAGCACCCAGCACCCTGAGTACTGAGCACCGATCACCCCGAGCAATGAGCTCCCAGCACCCTGAGTACTGAGCTCCGAGCACCCTGAGCACTGAGCACCCAGCGCCCCGAGCACTGAGCACCCAGCACCCTGAGCACTGAGCACCCAGCGTACTGAGCACCGAGCACCCAGCACCCTGAGTACTGAGCACCCATCACCCTGAGCACTGAGCACCCAGCAGCCTGAGTACTGAGCACCGAGCTCCCCAAGTACTGAGCACCCAGCACCCCGAGCACTGAGCACGGAGCACCCCGAGCACGGAGCACCCAGCACCCCGAGCACTGAGCACCCAGCACCGCGAGCACTGAGTACCCAGCACCCCGAGCACTGAGCACCCAGCACCCCGAGCACCGAGCACCCTGAGTACTAAGCACCGAGCACCCTGAGCACTGAGCACCCAGCACCCTGAGCACTGAGCACCCAGCACCCTGAGTACTGAGCACCCAGCACCCAGAGCACTGAGCACCCAGCACCCTGAGCACTGAGCACCCTGAGTACTGAGCACCCAGCACACTGAGCACTGAGCACCCAGCACCCCGAGCACTGAGCACCCAGCACCCAGAGCGCTGAGCACTGAGCACCCTGAGTACTGAGCACTGAGCACCCTGAGCACTGAGCACCGAGAACCCTGAGTACTGAGCACTGAGCACCCTGAGCACTGAGCACCCTGCTCCCTGAGTACTGAGCACCCAGCACCCTGAGTACTGAGCACTGAGCACCCCGAGCACTGAGCACCCAGCACCCAGAGCGCTGAGCACTGAGCACCCTGAGTACTGAGCACTGAGCACCCTGAGCACTGAGCACCGAGAACCCTGAGTACTGAGCACTGAGCACCCTGAGCACTGAGCACCCTGCTCCCTGAGCACTGAGCACCCAGCACCCAGAGCGCTGAGCACTGAGCACCCTGAGTACTGAGCACTGAGCACCCTGAGCACTGAGCACCGAGAACCCTGAGTACTGAGCACTGAGCACCCTGAGCACAGAGCACCCTGCTCCCTGAGTACTGAGCACCCAGTACCCTGAGCACTGAACACACAGCACCCTGAGTACTGAGCACCCCGAGCACTGAGCACCCAGCACCCCGAGCACTGAGCACCCAGCACCCTCAGTACTGAGCATCCAGCACCCCGAGCACTGAGCACCCAGCACCCTGAGTACTGAGTACTGAGCACCCAGCACCCAGAGCACTGAGCACCCAGCACCCTGTGAACTGAGCACTGAGTACCCAGCACCCCGAGCACTGAGCACTGAGCACCCAGCATGCTGAGTACTGTGAACTGAGCACCCTGAGTACTGAGCACCCAGCACCCTGAGCACTGAGCACCCAGCACAACGAGTACTGAGCACCCAGCACCCTGAGTACTGAGCACCCAGCACCCCGAGCACTGAGCACTGAGCACCCCGAGCACTGAGCACCCAGCACCCCGAGCACTGAGCACCCAGCACCCTGAGTACTAAGCACCCAGCACCCTGAGTACTGAGCACCCAGCACCCTGAGTACTGAGCACCCAGCACCCTGAGTACTGAGCACCCAGCGTACTGAGCACCGAGCACCCCGAGCACTGAGCACCCAGCACCCTGAGTACTGAGCACCCAGCACCCCGAGCACTGAGCACCCAGCACCCTGAGTACTGAGCACCGAGCACCCTGAGTACTGAGCACCCAACACCCTGAGTAGTGAGCACCCAACGTACTGAGCACCGAGCACCTCGAGCACTGAGCACCCAGCACCCTGAGTACTGAGCACCGATCACCCCGAGAACTGAGCACCCAGCACCCTGAGTACTGAGCTCCGAGCACCCCGAGCACTGAGCACCCAGCACCCGGAGTACTGAGCACCCAGCACCCTGAGTACTAAGCACCGAGGACCCTGAGTATTGAGCACCCAGTACCCTGAGCACTGAACACACAGCACCCTGAGTACTGAGCACCTCGAGCACTGAGCACCCAGCACCCTGAGTACTGAGCACCGAGCACCCCGAGCACTGAGCACCCAGCACCGCGAGCACTGAGCACATAGCACCCCGAGCACTGAGCACGCAGCACCCTGAGTACTGAGTACCCAGCACCCTGAGCACTGAGCACCCAGCACCCTGAGCACTGAGCACACAGCACCGTGAGCACTGAGCACCCAGCACCCTGAGTACTGAGCACCGAGCACCCTGAGCACTGAGCACCCAGCACCCTGAGTACTGAGCTCCGAGCACCCCGAGCACTGAGCACCCAGCGCCCCGAGCACCGTGCAACCTGAGCAATGAGCACCCAGCACCCTGAGTACTGAGCACCCAGCACCCTGAGCAATGAGCACCCAGCACCCAGAGCACTGAGCACCCAGCACCCTGAGCACTGAGCACCCTGAGTACTGAGCACCCAGCACACTGAGCACTGAGCACCCAGCACCCCGAGCACTGAGCACCCAGCACCCAGAGCGCTGAGCACTGAGCACCCTGAGTACTGAGCACTGAGCACCCTGAGCACTGAGCACCGAGAACCCTGAGTACTGAGCACTGAGCACCCTGAGCACTGAGCACCCTGCTCCCTGAGTACTGAGCACCCAGCACCCTGAGCACTGCGGACCGAGCACCCTGAGTACTAAGCACCCAGCACCCTGAGTACTGAGCACCCAGCACCCTGAGCACTGAGCAACCAGCACGCTGAGTACTGAGCACTGAGCACCCTGAGTACTGAGCACCGAGCACCCTGAGCACTGAGCACCCAGCACGCTGAGTACTGAGAACTGAGCACCCTGAGTACTGAGCACCCAGCACCCTGAGTACTGAGCACCCAGCACCCCGAGCACTGAGCACCGAGCACCCTGAGTACTGAGCACCCAGCACCCCGAGCACTGAGCACTGAGCACCCAGCACGCTGAGTACTGTGAACTGAGCACCCTGAGTACTGAGCACCCAGCACCCTGAGCACTGAGCACCCAGCACAACGAGTACTGAGCACCCAGCACCCTGAGTACTGAGCACCCAGCACCCCGAGCACTGAGCACTGAGCACCCCGAGCACTGAGCACCCAGCACCCCGAGCACTGAGCACCCAGCACCCTAAGTACTAAGCACCGAGCACCCTGAGCACTGAGCACCCAGCACCCTGAGCACTGAGCACCCAGCACCCTGAGCACTGAGCACCCAGCACCCTGAGTAGTGAGCACCCAACGTACTGAGCACCGAGCACCCCGAGCACTGAGCACCCAGCACCCTGAGTACTGAGCTCCGAGCACCCTGAGCACTGAGCACCCAGCGCCCCGAGCACTGAGCACCCAGCACCCTGAGCACTGAGCACCCAGCACCCTGAGCACCGAGCACCCAGCACCCTGAGTACTGAGCACCCATCACCCTGAGCACTGAGCACCCAGCACCCTGAGTACTGAGCACCGAGCACCCTGAGTACTGAGCACCCAGCACCCCGAGCTCTGAGCACGGAGCACCCCGAGCACTGAGCACCCACCACCCCGAGGACTGAGCACGCAGCACCGCGAGCACTGAGTACCCAGCACCCTGAGCACTGAGCACCCAGCACCCCAAGCACCGAGCACCCTGAGTACTAATCACCGAGCACACTGAGCACTGAGCACCCAGCACCCTGAGTACTGAGCACCCAGCACCTTGAGCACTGAGCACCGAGAACCCCGAGCACTGAGCACCCAGCACCGCGAGCACTGAGCACATAGCACCCCGAGCACTGAGCACGCAGCACCCTGAGTACTAAGTACCCAGCACCCTGAGCACTGAGCACCCAGCACCCTGAGCACTGAACACACAGAACCCTGAGTACTGAGCACCTCGAGCACTGAGCACCCAGCACCCTGAGTACTGAGCACCGAGCACCCCGAGCACTGAGCACCCAGCACCGCGAGCACTGAGCACATAGCACCCCGAGCACTGAGCACGCAGCACCCTGAGTACTAAGTACCCAGCACCCTGAGCACTGAGCACCCAGCACCCTGAGCACTGAGCACACAGCACCGTGAGCACTGAGCACCCAGCACCCTGAGTACTGAGCACCGAGCACCCTGAGCACTGAGCACCCAGCACCCTGAGTACTGAGCTCCGAGCACCCCGAGCACTGAGCACCCAGCGCCCCGAGCACCGTGCAACCTGAGCAATGAGCACCCAGCACCCTGAGTACTGAGCACCCAGCACCCTGAGCAATGAGCACCCAGCACCCAGAGCACTGAGCACCCAGCACCCTGAGCACTGAGCACCCTGAGTACTGAGCACCCAGCACACTGAGCACTGAGCACCCAGCACCCCGAGCACTGAGCACCCAGCACCCAGAGCGCTGAGCACTGAGCACCCTGAGTACTGAGCACTGAGCACCCTGAGCACTGAGCACCGAGAACCCTGAGTACTGAGCACTGAGCACCCTGAGCACTGAGCACCCTGCTCCCTGAGTACTGAGCACCCAGCACCCTGAGCACTGCGGACCAAGCACACTGAGTACTAAGCACCCAGCACCCTGAGTACTGAGCACCCAGCACCCTGAGCACTGAGCAACCAGCACGCTGAGTACTGAGCACTGAGCACCCTGAGTACTGAGCACCGAGCACCCTGAGCACTGAGCACCCAGCACGCTGAGTACTGAGAACTGAGCACCCTGAGTACTGAGCACCCAGCACCCTGAGCACTGCGGACCGAGCACACTGAGTACTAAGCACCCAGCACCCTGAGTACTGAGCACCCAGCACCCTGAGCACTGAGCAACCAGCACGCTGAGTACTGAGCACTGAGCACCCTGAGTACTGAGCACCGAGCACCCTGAGCACTGAGCACCCAGCACGCTGAGTACTGAGAACCGAGCACCCTGAGCACTGAGCACCCAGCACCCTGAGTACTGAGCACCCAGCACCCCGAGCACTGAGCACCCAGCACCCTGAGTACTGAGCACCCAGCACCCCGAGCACTGAGCACTGAGCACCCAGCACGCTGAGTACTGTGAACTGAGCACCCTGAGTACTGAGCACCCAGCACCCTGAGCACTGAGCACCCAGCACAACGAGTACTGAGCACCCAGCACCCTGAGTACTGAGCACCCAGCACCCCGAGCACTGAGCACTGAGCACCCCGAGCACTGAGCACCCAGCACCCCGAGCACTGAGCACCCAGCACCCTGAGTACTAAGCACCGAGCACCCTGAGCACTGAGCACCCAGCACCCTGAGCACTGAGCACCCAGCACCCTGAGCACTGAGCACCCAGCACCCTGAGTAGTGAGCACCCAACGTACTGAGCACCGAGCACCCCGAGCACTGAGCACCCAGCACCCTGGGTACTGAGCTCCGAGCACCCTGAGCACTGAGCACCCAGCGCCCCGAGCACTGAGCACCCAGCACCCTGAGCACTGAGCACCAAGCGTACTGAGCACCGAGCACCCAGCACCCTGAGTACTGAGCACCCATCACCCTGAGCACTGAGCACCCAGCACCCTGAGTACTGAGCACCGAGCACCCTGAGTACTGAGCACCCAGCACCCCGAGCTCTGAGCACGGAGCACCCCGAGCACTGAGCACCCACCACCCCGAGCACTGAGCACGCAGCACCGCGAGCACTGAGTACCCAGCACCCTGAGCACTGAGCACCCAGCACCCCAAGCACCGAGCACCCTGAGTACTAATCACCGAGCACACTGAGCACTGAGCACCCAGCACCCTGAGTACTGAGCACCCAGCACCCCGAGCACTGAGCACCCAGCACCCTGAGCACTGAGCACCCTGAGTACTGAGCACCCAGCACACTGAGCACTGAGCACCCAGCACCCCGAGCACTGAGCACCCAGCACCCAGAGCGCTGAGCACTGAGCAGCCTGAGTACTGAGCACTGAGCACCCTGAGCACTGAGCACCGAGAACCCTGAGTACTGAGCACTGAGCACCCTGAGCACTGAGCACCCTGCTCCCTGAGTACTGAGCACCCAGCACCCTGAGCACTGCGGACCGAGCACCCTGAGTACTAAGCACCCAGCACCCTGAGTACTGAGCACCCAGCACCCTGAGCACTGAGCAACCAGCACGCTGAGTACTGAGCACTGAGCACCCTGAGTACTGAGCACCGAGCACCCTGAGCACTGAGCACCCAGCACGCTGAGTACTGAGAACTGAGCACCCTGAGTACTGAGCACCCAGCACCCTGAGTACTGAGCACCCAGCACCCCGAGCACTGAGCACCGAGCACCCTGAGTATTGAGCACCCAGCACCCCGAGCACTGAGCACTGAGCACCCAGCATGCTGAGTACTGTGAACTGAGCACCCTGAGTACTGAGCACCCAGCACCCTGAGCACTGAGCACCCAGCACAACGAGTACTGAGCACCCAGCACCCTGAGTACTGAGCACCCAGCACCCCGAGCACTGAGCACTGAGCACCCCGAGCACTGAGCACCCAGCAGCCCGAGCACTGAGCACCCAGCACCCTGAGTACTAAGCACCCAGCACCCTGAGTACTGAGCACCCAGCACCCTGAGTACTGAGCACCCAGCACCCTGAGTACTGAGCACCCAGCGTACT
This sequence comes from Microtus oregoni, assembly GCF_018167655.1. NCBI lineage: Eukaryota > Metazoa > Chordata > Mammalia > Rodentia > Cricetidae > Microtus > Microtus oregoni. The sequence continues at coordinate 7,042,557 of NW_024543811.1, read as the reverse complement.
GAGCACCGAGCACCCCGAGCACTGAGCACCCAGCACCCTGAGTACTGAGCACCCAGCACCCCGAGCACTGAGCACCCAGCACCCTGAGTACTGAGCACCGAGCACCCTGAGTACTACGCACCCAACACCCTGAGTAGTGAGCACCCAACGTACTGAGCACCGAGCACCCCGAGCACTGAGCACCCAGCACCCTGAGTACTGAGCACCGATCACCCCGAGAACTGAGCACCCAGCACCCTGAGTACTGAGCTCCGAGGACCCCGAGCACTGAGCACCCAGCACCCGGAGTACTGAGCACCCAGCACCCTGAGTACTAAGCACCGAGCACCCTGAGTATTGAGCACCCAGTACCCTGAGCACTGAACACACAGCACCCTGAGTACTGAGCACCCCGAGCACTGAGCACCCAGCACCCTGAGCACTGAGCATCCAGCACCCTGAGTACTGAGCACCCAGCACCCTGAGTACTGAACACCCAGCACCCTGAGCACTGAGCACTGAGCACCCTGAGCACTGAGTACTGAGCACTGAGCACCCTGAGCACTGAGCACCCAGCACCCCGAGCACTGAGCACCCAGCGCCCCGAGCACTGAGCACCCAACACCCCGAGTACTGAGCATTGAGCACCCTGAGCACTGAGCACCCAGCACCCCGAGTACTGAGCACTGAGCACCCTGAGTACTGAGCACCCAGCACCCTGAGCACTGAGTACCCAGCACCCTGAGCACTGAGCACCCAGCACCCTGAGCACTGAGCACCCAGCACCCTGAGCACTGAGCACCCAGCACCCTGAGTACTGAGCACTGAGCACCCAGCACCCCGAGCACTGAACACCTAGCACCCTGAGTACTGAGCACTGAGCACCCAGCACCCCGAGCACTGAGCACCCAGCACCCTGAGCACTGAGCACCCAGCACCCGAGTACTGAGCACCCAGCAACCTGAGTACTGAGCACCCAGCACCCTGAGTACTGAGCACCCAGCACCCCGAGCACTGAGCACCCAGCACCCTGAGTACTGAGCACCCAGCACCCTGAGCACCGAGCACCCAGCACCCTGAGCACTGAGCACCCAGCACCCTGAGTAGTGAGCACCCAACGTACTGAGCACCGAGCACCCCGAGCACTGAGCACCCAGCACCCTGAGTACTGAGCACCGAGCACCCCAAGCACTGAGCACCCAGCACCCTGAGTACTGAGCTCCGAGCACCCCGAGCACTGAGCACCCAGTGCCCCGAGCACCGAGCACCCTGAGCACTGAGCACCCAGCACCCTGAGCAATGAGCACCCTGAGTACTGAGCACCCAGCACCTTGAGCACTGAGCACCGAGAACCCCGAGCACTGAGCACCCAGCACCCGGAGTACTGAGCACCCAGCACCCTGTGTACTAAGCAACGAGCACCCTGAGTACTGAGCACCCAGCACCCTGAGCACTGAACACACAGCACCCTGAGTACTGAGCACCTCGAGCACTGAGCACCCAGCACCCTGAGTACTGAGCACCGAGCACCCCGAGCACTGAGCACCCAGCACCGTGAGCACTGAGCACATAGCACCCCGAGCACTGAGCACCCAGCACCCCGAGCACTGAGCACCCAGCACCGCGAGCACTGAGCACATAGCACCCCGAGCACTGAGCACGCAGCACCCTGAGTACTGAGTACCCAGCACCCTGAGCACTGAGCACCCAGCACCCTGAGCACTGAGCACACAGCACCGTGAGCACTGAGCACCCAGCACCCTGAGTACTGAGCACCGAGCACCCCGAGCACTGAGCACCCAGCACCCTGAGTACTGAGCTCCGAGCACCCCGAGCACTGAGCACCCAGCGCCCCGAGCACCGTGCAACCTGAGCAATGAGCACCCAGCACCCTGAGTACTGAGCACCCAGCACCCTGAGCAATGAGCACCCAGCACCCAGAGCACTGAGCACCCAGCACCCTGAGCACTGAGCACCCTGAGTACTGAGCACCCAGCACACTGAGCACTGAGCACCCAGCACCCCGAGCACTGAGCACCCAGCTCCCTGAGAACTGAGCAACCAGCACGCTGAGTACTGAGCACTGAGCACCCTGAGTACTGAGCACCGAGCACCCTGAGCACTGAGCACCCAGCACGCTGAGTACTGAGAACGGAGCACCCTGAGTACTGAGCACCCAGCACCCTGAGTACTGAGCACCCAGCACCCCGAGCACTGAGCACCGAGCACCCTGAGTACTGAGCACCCAGCACCCCGAGCACTGAGCACTGAGCACCCAGCACGCTGAGTACTGTGAACTGAGCACCCTGAGTACTGAGCACCCAGCACCCTGAGCACTGAGCACCCAGCACAACGAGTACTGAGCACCCAGCACCCTGAGTACTGAGCACCCAGCACCCCGAGCACTGAGCATTGAGCACCCTGAGCACTGAGCACCCAGCACCCCGAGTACTGAGCACTGAGCACCCTGAGTACTGAGCACCCAGCACCCTGAGCACTGAGTACCCAGCACCCTGAGCACTGAGCAGCCAGCACCCTGAGCACTGAGCACCCAGCACCCTGAGCACTGAGCACCCAGCACCCTGAGTACTGAGCACTGAGCACCCAGCACCCCGAGCACTGAACACCTAGCACCCTGAGTACTGAGCACTGAGCACCCAGCACCCCGAGCACTGAGCACCCAGCACCCTGAGCACTGAGCACCCAGCACCCGAGTACTGAGCACCCAGCAACCTGAGTACTGAGCACCCAGCACCCTGAGTACTGAGCACCCAGCACCCCGAGCACTGAGCACCCAGCACCCTGAGTACTGAGCACCCAGCACCCTGAGCACCGAGCACCCAGCACCCTGAGCACTGAGCACCCAGCACCCTGAGTAGTGAGCACCCAACGTACTGAGCACCGAGCACCCCGAGCACTGAGCACCCAGCACCCTGAGTACTGAGCACCGAGCACCCCAAGCACTGAGCACCCAGCACCCTGAGTACTGAGCTCCGAGCACCCCGAGCACTGAGCACCCAGTGCCCCGAGCACCGAGCACCCTGAGCACTGAGCACCCAGCACCCTGAGCAATGAGCACCCTGAGTACTGAGCACCCAGCACCTTGAGCACTGAGCACCGAGAACCCCGAGCACTGAGCACCCAGCACCCGGAGTACTGAGCACCCAGCACCCTGTGTACTAAGCAACGAGCACCCTGAGTACTGAGCACCCAGCACCCTGAGCACTGAACACACAGCACCCTGAGTACTGAGCACCTCGAGCACTGAGCACCCAGCACCCTGAGTACTGAGCACCGAGCACCCCGAGCACTGAGCACCCAGCACCGCGAGCACTGAGCACATAGCACCCCGAGCACTGAGCACCCAGCACCCCGAGCACTGAGCACCCAGCACCGCGAGCACTGAGCACATAGCACCCCGAGCACTGAGCACGCAGCACCCTGAGTACTGAGTACCCAACACCCTGAGCACTGAGCACCCAGCACCCTGAGCACTGAGCACACAGCACCGTGAGCACTGAGCACCCAGCACCCTGAGTACTGAGCACCGAGCACCCCGAGCACTGAGCACCCAGCACCCTGAGTACTGAGCTCCGAGCACCCCGAGCACTGAGCACCCAGCGCCCCGAGCACCGTGCAACCTGAGCAATGAGCACCCAGCACCCTGAGTACTGAGCACCCAGCACCCTGAGCAATGAGCACCCAGCACCCAGAGCACTGAGCACCCAGCACCCTGAGCACTGAGCACCCTGAGTACTGAGCACCCAGCACACTGAGCACTGAGCACCCAGCACCCCGAGCACTGAGCACCCAGCACCCTGAGAACTGAGCAACCAGCACGCTGAGTACTGAGCACTGAGCACCCTGAGTACTGAGCACCGAGCACCCTGAGCACTGAGCACCCAGCACGCTGAGTACTGAGAACGGAGCACCCTGAGTACTGAGCACCCAGCACCCTGAGTACTGAGCACCCAGCACCCCGAGCACTGAGCACCGAGCACCCTGAGTACTGAGCACCCAGCACCCCGAGCACTGAGCACTGAGCACCCAGCACGCTGAGTACTGTGAACTGAGCACCCTGAGTACTGAGCACCCAGCACCCTGAGCACTGAGCACCCAGCACAACGAGTACTGAGCACCCAGCACCCTGAGTACTGAGCACCCAGCACCCCGAGCACTGAGCACTGAGCACCCCGAGCACTGAGCACCCAGCACCCCGAGCACTGAGCACCCAGCACCCTGAGTACTAAGCACCGAGCACCCTGAGCACTGAGCACCCAGCACCCTGAGCACTGAGCACACAGCACCCTGAGCACTGAGCACCCAGCACCCTGAGTAGTGAGCACCCAACGTACTGAGCACCGAGCACCCCGAGCACTGAGCACCCAGCACCCTGAGTACTGAGCTCCGAGCACCCCGAGCACTGAGCACCCAGCGCCCCGAGCACTGAGCACCCAGCACCCTGAGCACTGAGCACCAAGCGTACTGAGCACCGAGCACCCAGCACCCTGAGTACTGAGCACCCATCACCCTGAGCACTGAGCACCCAGCACCCTGAGTACTGAGCACCGAGCACCCTGAGTACTGAGCACCCAGCACCCCGAGCTCTGAGCACGGAGCACCCCGAGCACTGAGCACCCACCACCCCGAGCACTGAGCACGCAGCACCGCGAGCACTGAGTACCCAGCACCCTGAGCACTGAGCACCCAGCACCCCAAGCACCGAGCACCCTGAGTACTAAGCACCGAGCACACTGAGCACTGAGCACCCAGCACCCTGAGTACTGAGCACCCAGCACCCCGAGCACTGAGCACCCAGCACCCTGAGCACTGAGCACCCTGAGTACTGAGCACCCAGCACACTGAGCACTGAGCACCCAGCACCCCGAGCACTGAGCACCCAGCACCCAGAGCGCTGAGCACTGAGCAGCCTGAGTACTGAGCACTGAGCACCCTGAGCACTGAGCACCGAGAACCCTGAGTACTGAGCACTGAGCACCCTGAGCACTGAGCACCCTGCTCCCTGAGTACTGAGCACCCTGCACCCTGAGCACTGCGGACCGAGCACCCTGAGTACTAAGCACCCAGCACCCTGAGTACTGAGCACCCAGCACCCTGAGCACTGAGCAACCAGCACGCTGAGTACTGAGCACTGAGCACCCTGAGTACTGAGCACCGAGCACCCTGAGCACTGAGCACCCAGCACGCTGAGTACTGAGAACTGAGCACCCTGAGTACTGAGCACCCAGCACCCTGAGTACTGAGCACCCAGCACCCCGAGCACTGAGCACCGAGCACCCTGAGTACTGAGCACCCAGCACCCCGAGCACTGAGCACTGAGCACCCAGCATGCTGAGTACTGTGAACTGAGCACCCGGAGTACTGAGCACCCAGCACCCTGAGCACTGAGCACCCAGCACAACGAGTACTGAGCACCCAGCACCCTGAGTACTGAGCACCCAGCACCCCGAGCACTGAGCACTGAGCACCCCGAGCACTGAGCACCCAGCAGCCCGAGCACTGAGCACCCAGCACCCTGAGTACTAAGCACCCAGCACCCTGAGTACTGAGCACCCAGCACCCTGAGTACTGAGCACCCAGCACCCTGAGTACTGAGCACCCAGCATACTGAGCACCGAGCACCCCGAGCACTGAGCACCCAGCACCCTGAGTACTGAGCACCCAGCACCCCGAGCACTGAGCACCCAGCACCCTGAGTACTGAGCACCGAGCACCCTGAGTAATACGCACCCAACACCCTGAGTAGTGAGCACCCAACGTACTGAGCACCGAGCACCCCGAGCACTGAGCACCCAGCACCCTGAGTACTGAGCACCGATCACCCCGAGAACTGAGCACCCAGCACCCTGAGTACTGAGCTCCGAGCACCCCGAGCACTGAGCACCCAGCACCCGGAGTACTGAGCACCCAGCACCCTGAGTACTAAGCACCGAGCACCCTGAGTATTGAGCACCCAGTACCCTGAGCACTGAACACACAGCACCCTGAGTACTGAGCACCCCGAGCACTGAGCACCCAGCACCCTGAGCACTGAGCATCCAGCACCCTGAGTACTGAGCACCCAGCACCCTGAGTACTGAACACCCAGCACCCTGAGCACTGAGCACTGAGCACCCTGAGCACTGAGTACTGAGCACTGAGCACCCTGAGCACTGAGCACCCAGCACCCCGAGCACTGAGCACCCAGCGCCCCGAGCACTGAGCACCCAACACCCCGAGTACTGAGCATTGAGCACCCTGAGCACTGAGCACCCAGCACCCCGAGTACTGAGCACTGAGCACCCTGAGTACTGAGCACCCAGCACCCTGAGCACTGAGTACCCAGCACCCTGAGCACTGAGCACCCAGCACCCTGAGCACTGAGCACCCAGCACCCTGAGCACTGAGCACCCAGCACCCTGAGTACTGAGCACTGAGCACCCAGCACCCCGAGCACTGAACACCTAGCACCCTGAGTACTGAGCACTGAGCACCCAGCACCCCGAGCACTGAGCACCCAGCACCCTGAGCACTGAGCACCCAGCACCCGAGTACTGAGCACCCAGCACCCTGAGTACTGAGCACCCAGCACCCTGAGTACTGAGCACCCAGCACCCCGAGCACTGAGCACCCAGCACCCTGAGTACTGAGCACCCAGCACCCTGAGCACCGAGCACCCAGCACCCTGAGCACTGAGCACCCAGCACCCTGAGTAGTGAGCACCCAACGTACTGAGCACCGAGCACCCCGAGCACTGAGCACCCAGCACCCTGAGTACTGAGCACCGAGCACCCCAAGCACTGAGCACCCAGCACCCTGAGTACTGAGCTCCGAGCACCCCGAGCACTGAGCACCCAGTGCCCCGAGCACCGAGCACCCTGAGCACTGAGCACCCAGCACCCTGAGCAATGAGCACCCTGAGTACTGAGCACCCAGCACCTTGAGCACTGAGCACCGAGAACCCCGAGCACTGAGCACCCAGCACCCGGAGTACTGAGCACCCAGCACCCTGTGTACTAAGCAACGAGCACCCTGAGTACTGAGCACCCAGCACCCTGAGCACTGAACACACAGCACCCTGAGTACTGAGCACCTCGAGCACTGAGCACCCAGCACCCTGAGTACTGAGCACCGAGCACCCCGAGCACTGAGCACCCAGCACCGCGAGCACTGAGCACATAGCACCCCGAGCACTGAGCACCCAGCACCCCGAGCACTGAGCACCCAGCACCGTGAGCACTGAGCACATAGCACCCCGAGCACTGAGCACGCAGCACCCTGAGTACTGAGTACCCAGCACCCTGAGCACTGAGCACCCAGCACCCTGAGCACTGAGCACACAGCACCGTGAGCACTGAGCACCCAGCACCCTGAGTACTGAGCATCGAGCACCCCGAGCACTGAGCACCCAGCACCCTGAGTACTGAGCTCCGAGCACCCCGAGCACTGAGCACCCAGCGCCCCGAGCACCGTGCAACCTGAGCAATGAGCACCCAGCACCCTGAGTACTGAGCACCCAGCACCCTGAGCAATGAGCACCCAGCACCCAGAGCACTGAGCACCCAGCACCCTGAGCACTGAGCACCCTGAGTACTGAGCACCCAGCACACTGAGCACTGAGCACCCAGCACCCCGAGCACTGAGCACCCAGCACCCAGAGCGCTGAGCACTGAGCACCCTGAGTACTGAGCCCTGAGCACCCTGAGCACTGAGCACCGAGAACCCTGAGTACTGAGCACTGAGCACCCTGAGCACTGAGCACCCTGCTCCCTGAGTACTGAGCACCCAGCACCCTGAGCACTGCGGACCGAGCACCCTGAGTACTAAGCACCCAGCACCCTGAGTACTGAGCACCCAGCACCCTGAGCACTGAGCAACCAGCACGCTGAGTACTGAGCACTGAGCACCCTGAGTACTGAGCACCGAGCACCCTGAGCACTGAGGACCCAGCACGCTGAGTACTGAGAACTGAGCACCCTGAGTACTGAGCACCCAGCACCCTGAGTACTGAGCACCCAGCACCCCGAGCACTGAGCACCGAGCACCCTGAGTACTGAGCACCCAGCACCCCGAGCACTGAGCACTGAGCACCCAGCACGCTGAGTACTGTGAACTGAGCACCCTGAGTACTGAGCACCCAGCACCCTGAGCACTGAGCACCCAGCACAACGAGTACTGAGCACCCAGCACCCTGAGTACTGAGCACCCAGCACCCCGAGCACTGAGCACTGAGCACCCCGAGCACTGAGCACCCAGCACCCCGAGCACTGAGCACCCAGCACCCTGAGTACTAAGCACCCAGCACCCTGAGTACTGAGCACCCAGAACCCTGAGTACTGAGCACCCAGCACCCTGAGTACTGAGCACCCAGCGAACTGAGCTCCAAGCACCCCGAGCACTGAGCACCCAGCACCCGGAGTACTGAGCACCCAGCACCCTGAGTACTAAGCACCGAGCACCCTGAGTATTGAGCACCCAGTACCCTGAGCACTGAACACACAGCACCCTGAGTACTGAGCACCCCGAGCACTGAGCACCCAGCACCCTGAGCACTGAGCATCCAGCACCCTGAGTACTGAGCACCCAGCACCCTGAGTACTGAACACCCAGCACCCTGAGCACTGAGCACTGAGCACCCTGAGCACTGAGTACTGAGCACTGAGCACCCTGAGCACTGAGCACCCAGCACCCCGAGCACTGAGCACCCAGCGCCCCGAGCACTGAGCACCCAGCACCCCGAGTACTGAGCATTGAGCACCCTGAGCACTGAGCACCCAGCACCCCGAGTACTGAGCACTGAGCACCCTGAGTACTGAGCACCCAGCACCCTGAGCACTGAGCACCCAGCACCCTGAGCACTGAGCACGGAGCACCCTGAGCACTGAGCACCCAGCACCCTGAGTACTGAGCACTGAGCACCCAGCACCCCGAGCACTGAACACCTAGCACGCTGAGTACTGAGCACTGAGCACCCAGCACCCCGAGCACTGAGCACCCAGCACCCTGAGCACTGAGCACCCAGCACCCGAGTACTGAGCACCCAGCACATTGAGTACTGAGCACCCAGCACCCTGAGTACTGAGCACCCAGCACCCCGAGCACTGAGCACCCAGCACCCTGAGTACTGAGCACCCAGCACCCTGAGCACCGAGCACCCAGCACCCTGAGCACTGAGCACCCAGCACCCTGAGTAGTGAGCACCCAACGTACTGAGCACCGAGCACCCTGAGCACTGAGCACCCAGCACCCTGAGTACTGAGCACCGAGCACCCCAAGCACTGAGCACCCAGCACCCTGAGTACTGAGCTCCGAGCACCCCGAGCACTGAGCACCCAGTGCCCCGAGCACCGAGCACCCTGAGCACTGAGCACCCAGCACCCTGAGCAATGAGCACCCTGAGTACTGAGCACCCAGCACCTTGAGCACTGAGCACCGAGAACCCCGAGCACTGAGCACCCAGCACCCGGAGTACTGAGCACCCAGCACCCTGAGTACTAAGCAACGAGCACCCTGAGTACTGAGCACCCAGCACCATGAGCACTGAACACACAGCACCCTGAGTACTGAGCACCTCGAGCACTGAGCACCCAGCACCCTGAGTACTGAGCACCGAGCACCCCGAGCACTGAGCACCCAGCACCGCGAGCACTGAGCACATAGCACCCCGAGCACTGAGCACCCAGCACCCCGAGCACTGAGCACCCAGCACCGCGAGCACTGAGCACATAGCACCCCGAGCACTGAGCACGCAGCACCCTGAGTACTGAGTACCCAGCACCCTGAGCACTGAGCACCCAGCACCCTGAGCACTGAGCACACAGCACCGTGAACACTGAGCACCCAGCACCCTGAGTACTGAGCACCGAGCACCCCGAGCACTGAGCACCCAGCACCCTGAGTACTGAGCTCCGAGCACCCCGAGCACTGAGCACCCAGCGCCCCGAGCACCGTGCAACCTGAGCAATGAGCACCCAGCACCCTGAGTACTGAGCACCCAGCACCCTGAGCAATGAGCACCCTGAGTACTGAGCACCCAGCACCTTGAGCACTGAGCACCGAGCACCCCTAGCACTGAGCACCCAACACCCCGAGCACTGAGCACCCAGTACCCTGAGCACTGAGCACCAAGCACCCGAGTACTGAGCACCCAGCACCCTGAGTACTGAGCACCCAGCACCCTGAGTACTGAGCACCAAGCACCCCGAGCACTGAGCACCCAGCACCCTGAGTACTGTGCACCCAGCACCCTGAGCACCGAGCACACAGCACCCTGAGTACTGAGCTCTGAGCACCGTGAGCACTGAGCACCCAGTGCCCCGAGCACCGAGCACCCTGTGCACTGAGCACCCAGCACCCTGAGCAATGAGCACCCTGAGTACTGAGCAGCCAGCACCTTGAGCACTGAGCACCGAGAACCCCGAGCACTGAGCACCCAGCACCCGGAGTACTGAGCACCCAGCACCCTGAGTACTAAGCAACGAGCACCCTGAGTACTGAGCACCCAGCACCCTAAGCACTGAACACACAGCACCCTGAGTACTGAGCACCTCGAGCACTGAGCACCCAGCACCCTGAGTACTGAGCACCGAGCACCCCGAGCACTGAGCACCCAGCACCGCGAGCACTGAGCACATAGCACCCCGAGCACTGAGCACCCAGCACCCCGAGCACTGAGCACCCAGCACCTCGAGCACTGAGCACATAGCACCCCGAGCACTGAGCACGCAGCACCCTGAGTACTGAGTACCCAGCACCCTGAGCACTGAGCACCCAGCACCCTGAGCACTGAGCACACAGCACCCTGAGTACTGAGCTCCGAGCACCCCGAGCACTGAGCACCCAGTGCCCCGAGCACCGAGCACCCTGAGCACTGAGCACGCAGCACCCTGAGCAATGAGCACCCTGAGTACTGAGCACCCAGCACCTTGAGCACTGAGCACCGAGAACCCCGAGCACTGAGCACCCAGCACCCGGAGTACTGAGCACCCAGCACCCTGAGTACTAAGCAACGAGCACCCTGAGTACTGAGCACCCAGCACCCTAAGCACTGAACACACAGCACCCTGAGTACTGAGCACCTCGAGCACTGAGCACCCAGCACCCTGAGTACTGAGCACGGAGCACCCCGAGCACTGAGCACCCAGCACCGCGAGCACTGAGCACATAGCACCCCGAGCACTGAGCACCCAGCACCCCGAGCACTGAGCACCCAGCACCCCGAGCACTGAGCACATAGCACCCCGAGCACTGAGCACGCAGCACCCTGAGTACTGAGTACCCAGCACCCTGAGCACTGAGCACCCAGCACCCTGAGCACTGAGCACACTGCACCGTGAGCACTGAGCACCCAGCACCCTGAGCACTGAGCACACTGCACCGTGAGCACTGAGCACCCAGCACCCCGAGCACTGAGCACCCAGCACCCTGAGTACTGAGCACCGAGCACCCCGAGCACTGAGCACCCAGCACCCTGAGTACTGAGCTCCGAGCACCCCGAGCACTGAGCACCCAGCGCCCCGAGCACCGTGCAACATGAGCAATGAGCACCCAGCACCCTGAGTACTGAGCACCCAGCACCCTGAGCAATGAGCACCCTGTGTACTGAGCACCCAGCACCTTGAGCACTGAGCACCGAGCACCCCTAGCACTGAGCATCCAACACCCCGAGCACTGAGCACCCAGCACCCTGAGCACTGAGCACCAAGCACCCGAGTACTGAGCACCCAGCACCCTGAGTACTGAGCACCCAGCACCCTGAGTACTGAGCACCCAGCACCCCGAGCACTGAGCACCCAGCACCCTGAGTACTGAGCACCCAGCACCCTGAGCACCAAGCACCCAGCACCCTGAGCTCTGAGCACCCACCACCCTGAGTAGTGAGCACCCAACGTACTGAGCACCAAGCACCCCGAGCACTGAGCACACAGCACCCTGAGTACTGAGCTCTGAGCACCCTGAGCACTGAGCACCCAGTGCCCCGAGCACCGAGCACCCTGAGCACTGAGCACCCAGCACCCTGAGCAATGAGCACCCTGAGTACTGAGCAGCCAGCAGCTTGAGCACTGAGCACCGAGAACCCCGAGCACTGAGCACCCAGCACCCGGAGTACTGAGCACCCAGCACCCTGAGTACTAAGCACAGAGCACCCTGAGTACTGAGCACCCAGCACCCTGAGTACTGAGCACCGAACACCCCGAGCACTGAGCACCAAGCACCGCGAGCACTGAGCACATAGCACCCCGAGCACTGAGCACCCAGCACCCCGTGCACTGAGCTCCCAGCACCGCGAGCACTGAGCACATAGCACCCCGAGCACTGAGCACCCAGCACCCTGAGTACTGAGTACCCAGCACCCTGAGCACTGAGTACCCAGCACCCTGAGCACTGAGCACACAGCACCCTGAGCACTGAGCACCCAGCACCCTGAGTACTGAGCACTGAGCACCCAGCACCCCGAGCATTGAGCACCCAGCACCCTGAGTACTGAGCACCCAGCACCCCGAGCACTGAGCACCCAGCACCCTGAGTACTGAGCTCTGAGCACCCCGAGCACTGAGCAACCAACGCCCCGAGCACCGAGCACCCTGAGCACTGAGCACCCAGCACCCTGAGTACTGAGCACCCAGCACCCTGAGCAATGAGCACCCTGAGTACTGAGCACCCATCACCTTGAGCACTGAGCACCAAGCACCCCGAGCACTGAGCACCCAGCACCCTGAGCACTGAGCACCCAGCACCCGAGTACTGAGCACCCAGCACACTGAGTACTGAGCACCCAGCACCCCGAGTACTGAGCACCCAGCACCCAGAGTACTGAGCACCCAGCACCCTGAGCACTGAGCACCCAGCACCCCGAGCACTGAGCACACAGCACCCTGAGTACTGAGCACCCAGCAACCTGAGCACTGAACACACAGCACCCTGAGTACTGAGCACCACGAGCACTGAGCACACAGAACCCTGAGCACTGAGCACCCATCACCCTGAGTTCTAAGCACTGAGCACCCAGCACCCCGAGCACTGAGCACCCAGCACCCTGAGTACTGAGCACTGAGCACCCAGCACCCTGAGCACTGAGCACCCAGCACCCTGAGCACTGAGCACCCAGCACCCGAGTACAGAGCACCCAGCACCCTGAGTACTGAGCACCCAGCACCCTGAGTACTGAGCACCCAGCTCCCCGAGTACTGAGCACCCAGCACCCTGAGTACTGAGCACCCAGCACCCTGAGCACTGAGCACCCAGCACCCTGAGTACTGAGCACCCAGCACCCTGAGCACTGAGCACCCAGCACCCTGAGCACTGAGCACCCAGCACCCTGAGCACTGAGCACCCAGCACCCTGAGTAGTGAGCACCCAACGTACTGAGCACCGAGCACCCCGAGCACTGAGCACCCAGCACCCTGAGTACTGAGCTCCGAGCACCCCGAGCACTGAGCACCCAGCGCCCCGAGCACTGAGCACCCAGCACCCTGAGCACTGAGCACCAAGCGTACTGAGCACCGAGCACCCAGCACCCTGAGTACTGAGCACCCAGCACCCTGAGTACTGAGCACCGAGCACCCCGAGTACTGAGCACCCAGCACCCCGAGCTCTGAGCACGGAGCACCCCGAGCACTGAGCACCCACCACCCCGAGCACTGAGCACGCAGCACCGCGAGCACTGAGTACCCAGCACCCTGAGCACTGAGCACCCAGCACCCCGAGCAGTGAGCACCCAGCACCTTGAGCACTGAGCACCCTGAGTACTGAGCACTGAGCTCCCTGAGTACTGAGCACTGAGCACCCTGAGTACTGAGCACCCAGCACCCTGAGTACTGAGCACCCAGCACCCTGAGCAATGAGCACCCTGAGTACTGAGCACCCAGCACCCTGAGCACTGAGCACCGAGCACCCCGAGCACTGAGCACCCAGCACCCTGAGTACTGAGCACCCAGCACCCTGAGCAATGAGCACCCTGAGTACTGAGCACCCAGCACCCTGAGCAATGAGCACCCTGAGTACTGAGCACCCAGCACCCTGAGTACTAAGCACCGAGCACCCTCAGTACTGAGCACCCGGTACCCTGAGCACTGAACACACAGCACCCTGAGTACTGAGCACCCCGAGCACTGAGCACCCAGCACCCTGAGCACTGAGGACCCAGCACCCTGAGTACTGTGCATCCAGCACCCCGAGCACTGAGCACCCAGCACCCTCAGTACTGAGCATCCAGCACCCCGAGCACTGAGCACCCAGCACCCTGAGTACTGAGTACTGAGCACCCAGCACCCAGAGCACTGAGCACCCAGCACCCTGTGAACTGAGCACTGAGTACCCAGCACCCCGAGCACTGAGCACCCAGCACTCTGAGCACTGAGCACCCTGAGTACTGAGCACCCAGCACCCTGAGCACTGAGCACCCAGCACCCCGAGCACTGAGCACCCAGCACCCAGAGCACTGAGCACTGAGCACCCTGAGTACTGAGCACTGAGCACCCTGAGCACTGAGCACAGAGCACCCTGAGTACTGAGCACTGAGCACCCTGAGCACTGAGCACCCTGCTCCCTGAGTACTGAGCACCCAGCACCCTGAGCACTGAGGACCGAGCACACTGAGTACTAAGCACCCAGCACCCTGAGTACTGAGCACCCAGCACCCTGAGCACTGAGCACCCAGCACGCTGAGTACTGAGCACCCAGCACCCTGAGCAATGAGCACCCTGAGTACTGAGCACCCAGCACCCTGAGCACTGAGCACCGAGCACCCCGAGCACTGAGCACCCAGCACCCTGAGTACTGAGCACCCAGCACCCTGAGCAATGAGCACCCTGAGTACTGAGCACCCAGCACCCTGAGCAATGAGCACCCTGAGTACTGAGCACCCAGCACCCTGAGTACTAAGCACCGAGCACCCTCAGTACTGAGCACCCGGTACCCTGAGCACTGAACACACAGCACCCTGAGTACTGAGCACCCCGAGCACTGAGCACCCAGCACCCTGAGCACTGAGGACCCAGCACCCTGAGTACTGTGCATCCAGCACCCCGAGCACTGAGCACCCAGCACCCTCAGTACTGAGCATCCAGCACCCCGAGCACTGAGCACCCAGCACCCTGAGTACTGAGTACTGAGCACCCAGCACCCAGAGCACTGAGCACCCAGCACCCTGTGAACTGAGCACTGAGTACCCAGCACCCCGAGCACTGAGCACCCAGCACCCTGAGCACTGAGCACCCTGAGTACTGAGCACCCAGCACCCTGAGCACTGAGCACCCAGCACCCCGAGCACTGAGCACCCAGCACCCAGAGCACTGAGCACTGAGCACCCTGAGTACTGAGCACTGAGCACCCTGAGCACTGAGCACAGAGCACCCTGAGTACTGAGCACTGAGCACCCTGAGCACTGAGCACCCTGCTCCCTGAGTACTGAGCACCCAGCACCCTGAGCACTGAGGACCGAGCACACTGAGTACTAAGCACCCAGCACCCTGAGTACTGAGCACCCAGCACCCTGAGCACTGAGCACCCAGCACGCTGAGTACTGAGCACTGAGCACCCTGAGTACTGAGCACCGAGCACCCTGAGCACTGAGCACCCAGCACGCTGAGTACTGAGCACTGAGCACCCTGAGTACTGAGCACCCAGCACCCTGATTTCTGAGCACCCAGCACCCTGAGCACTTAGCACCCAGCAAAACGAGTACTGAGCACCCAGCACCCTGAGTACTGAGCACCCAGCACGCTGAGTACTGAGCACTGAGCACCCTGAGTACTGAGCACCGAGCACCCTGAGCACTGAGCACCCAGCACGCTGAGTACTGAGCACTGAGCACCCTGAGTACTGAGCACCGAGCACCCTGAGCACTGAGCACCCAGCACGCTGAGTACTGAGCACTGAGCACCCTGAGTACTGAGCACCCAGCACCCCGAGCACTGAGCACCCAGCACCCTGAGTACTGAGCACCGAGCACCCTGAGTACTGAGCACCCAGCACCCTGAGTACTGAGCACCCAGCGTACTGAGCACTGAGCACCCAGCACCCTGAGTACTGAGCACCCAGCACCCTGAGCACTGAGCACCCAGCACCCTGAGTACTGAGCACTGAGCACCCCGAGTACTCAGCACCGAGCACCCCAAGCACTGAGCACACAGCACCCCGAGCACCGAGCACCCTGAGTACTGAGCACCCAGCATCCTTAGCACTGAGCACCCAGCACCCTGAGCACTGAGCACCCAGCACCCTGAGCACTGAGCACCCAGCACCCTGAGTACTGAGCACCGAGCACCCCGAGCACTGAGCACCCAGCACCCTGAGCACCGAGCACCCTGAGTACTGAGCACTGAGCACCCTGAGTACTGAGCACTGAGCACCCTGAGTACTGAGCACCCAGCACCCTGAGCAATGAGAACCCTGAGTACTAAGCACCCAGCACCCTGAGTACTGAACACCCAGCACCCTGAGCACTGAGCACCGAGCACCCCGAGCACTGAGCACCCAGCACCCTGAGTACTGAGCACCCAGCACCCTGAGCAATGATCACCCTGGGTACTGAGCACCCTGCACCCTGAGCAATGAGCACCCTGAGTACTGAGCACCCAGCACCCTGAGTACTAAGCACCGAGCACCCTCAGTACTGAGCACCCAGTACCCTGAGCACTGAACACACAGCACTCTGAGTACTGAGCACCCCGAGCACTGAGCACCCAGCACCCTGAGCACTGAGGACCCAGCACCCTGAGTACTGTGCATCCAGCACCCCGAGCACTGAGCACCCAGCACCCTGAGTACTGAGCATCCAGCACCCCGAGCACTGAGCACCCAGCACCCTGAGTACTGAGTACTGAGCACCCAACACCCAGAGCACTGAGCACCCAGCACCCTGTGTACTGAGCACTGAGTACCCAGCACCCCGAGCACTGAGCACCGAGCACCCTGAGCACTGAGCACCCTGAGTACTGAGCACCCAGCACCCTGAGCACTGAGCACCCAGCACCCCGAGCACTGAGCACCCAGCACCCAGAGCACTGAGCACTGAGCACCCTGAGTACTGAGCACTGAGCACCCTGAGCACTGAGCACAGAGCACCCTGAGTACTGAGCACTGAGCACCCTGAGCACTGAGCACCCTGCTCCCTGAGTACTGAGCACCCAGCACCCTGAGCACTGAGCACCCAGCACGCTGAGTACTGAGCACTGAGCACCCTGAGTACTGAGCACCGAGCACCCTGAGCACTGAGCACCCAGCACGCTGAGTAATGAGCACTGAGCACGCTGAGTACTGAGCACCCAGCACCCTGAGTTTTGAGCACCCAGCACCCTGAGCACTTAGCACCCAGCAAAACGAGTACTGAGCACCCAGCACCCTGAGTACTGAGCACCCAGCACCCCGAGCACTGAGCACCCAGCACGCTGAGTACTGAGCACTGAGCACCCTGAGTACTGAGCACCGAGCACCCTGAGCACTGAGCACCCAGCACGCTGAGTACTGAGCACTGAGCACACTGAGTACTGAGCACCGAGTACCCTGAGCACTGAGCACCCAGCACGCTGAGTACTGAGCACAGAGCACCCTGAGTACTGAGCACCCAGCACCCCGAGCACTGAGCACCCAGCACCCTGAGTACTGAGCACCGAGCAACCTGAGTACTGAGCACCCAGCACCCTGAGTACTGAGCACCCAGCGAACTGAGCACTGAGCACCCAGCACCCTGAGTACTGAGCACCCAGCACCCTGAGCACTGAGCACCCAGCACCCTGAGTACTGAGCACTGAGCACCCCGAGTACTAAGCAACGAGCACCCCAAGCACTGAGCACACAGCACCCCGAGCACCGAGCACCCTGAGAACTGAGCACCCAGCATCCTGAGCACTGAGCACCCAGCACCCTGAGCACTGAGCACCCAGCACCCTGAGTACTGAGCACCGAGCACCCCGAGCACTGAGCACCCAGCACCCAGAGCACCGAGCACCCTGAGTACTGAGCACTGAGCACGCTGAGTACTGAGCACTGAGCACCCTGAGTACTGAGCACCCAGCACCCTGAGTACTGAGCACCCAGCACCCTGAGCAATGAGAACACTGATTACTAAGCACCCAGCACCCTGAGTACTGAACACCCAGCACCCTGAGCACTGAACACACAGCACCCCGAGCACTGAGCACCCAGCACCCCGAGCACTGAGCACCCAGCAACCCGAGCACTGAGAACCCAGCACCATGTGTACTTAGCACCCAGCACCCTGAGTACTGAGCACCCAGCACCCCGAGCACTGAGTACCCAGCACCCTGAGCACTGAGCACCCAGCACCCTGAGCACTGTGCACCCATCACCCTGAGGACTGAGCACTGAGCACCCAGCACCCCAAGCACTGAGCACCCAGCGCCCTGAGCACTGAGCACCCAGCACCCTGAGCACTGAGCAACCAGCACCCCGAGCACTGAGCACCCAGCACCCTGAGTACTGAGCACTGAGCACCCAGCACCCCGAGCACTGAGCACCCAGCACCCTGAGCACTGAGCACAAAGCACCCGAGTACTGAGCACCCAGCACCCTGAGTACTGAGCACCCAGCACCCTGAGTACTGAGCGCCCAGCACCCTGAGCACTGAGCACCCAGCACCCCGAGCACTGAGTACCCAGCACCCTGAGTACTGAGCACTGAGCACCCAGCACCCCGAGCACTGAGCACCCAGCACCCTGAGCACTGAGCACCCAGCACCCCGAGCACTGAGCACCCAGCACCCTGAGTACTGAGCACTGAGCACCCAGCACCCCGAGCACTGAGCACCCAGCACCCTGAGAACTGAGCACCCAGCACCCGAGTACTGAGCACCCAGCACCCTGAGTACTGAGCACCCAGCACCCGAGTACTGAGCACCCAGCACCCTGAGTACTGAGCACCCAGCACCCTGAGTACTGAGCACCCAGCACCCTGAGCACTGAGCACCCAGCACCCCGAGCACTGAGCACCCAGCACCCTGAGTACTGAGCACCCAGCACCCTGAGCACTGAGCACCCAGCACCCTGAGCACTGAGCACCCAGCACCCTGAGTAGTGAGCACCCAACGTACTGAGCACCGAGCACCCCGAGCACTGAGCACCCAGCACCCTGAGCACTGACCACCCTGAGTACTGAGCACCCAGCACCCTGAGCACTGAGCACCCAGCACCCCGAGCACTGAGCACCCAGCACCCAGAGCACTGAGCACTGAGCACCCTGAGTACTGAGCACTGAGCACCCTGAGCACTGAGCACCGAGCACCCTGAGTACTGAGCACTGAGCACCCTGAGCACTGAGCACCCTGCTCCCTGAGTACTGAGCACCCAGCACCCTGAGCACTGAGGACCGAGCACCCTGAGTTCTAAGCACTGAGCACCCAGCACCCCGAGCACTGAGCACCCAGCACCCTGAGTACTGAGCACTGAGCACCCAGCACCCCGAGCACTGAGCACCCAGCACCCTGAGTACTGAGCACCCAGCACCCGAGTACAGAGCACCCAGCACCCTGAGTACTGAGCACGCAGCACCCTGAGTACTGAGCACCCAGCACCCCGAGTACTGAGCACACAGCACCCTGAGTACTGAGCACCCAGCACCCTGAGCACTGAGCCCCCAGCACCCTGAGTACTGAGCACCCAGCACACTGAGCACTGAGCACCAAGCACCCTGAGCACTGAGCACCCAGCACCCTGAGCACTGAGCAACCAGCACCCTGAGTAGTGAGCACCCAACTTACTGAGCACCGAGCACCCCGAGCACTGAGCACCCAGCACCCTGAGTACTGAGCAGCGATCACCCCGAGCACTGAGCACCCAGCACCCTGAGTACTGAGCTCCGAGCACCCCGAGCACTGAGCACCCAGCGCCCCGAGCACTGAGCACCCAGCACCCTGAGCACTGAGCACCCAGCGTACTGAGCACCGAGCACCCAGCACCCTGAGTACTGAGCACCCATCACCCTGAGCACTGAGCACCCAGCACCCTGAGTACTGAGCACCCAGCACCCCGAGTACTGAGCACCAAGCACCCTGAGCACTGAGCACCCAGCACCCCGAGCACTGAGCACCCAGCACCCTGAGTACTGAGCACTGAGCACCCAGCACCCCGAGCACTGAGCACCCAGCACCCTGAGTACTGAGCACCCAGCACCCGAGTACAGAGCACCCAGCACCCCGAGAACTGAGCACGCAGCACCCTGAGTAATGAGCACCCAGCACCCCGAGTACTGAGCACACAGCACCCTGAGTACTGAGCACCCAGCACCCTGAGCACTGAGCACCAAGCACCCTGAGCACTGAGCACCCAGCACCCTGAGCACTGAGCAACCAGCACCCTGAGTAGTGAGCACCCAACTTACTGAGCACCGAGCACCCCGAGCACTGAGCACCCAGCACCCTGAGTACTGAGCAGCGATCACCCCGAGCACTTAGCACCCAGCACCCTGAGTACTGAGCTCCGAGCACCCCGAGCACTGAGCACCCAGCGCCCCGAGCACTGAGCACCCAGCACCCTGAGCACTGAGCACCCAGCGTACTGAGCACCGAGCACCCAGCACCCTGAGTACTGAGCACCCATCACCCTGAGCACTGAGCACCCAGCACCCTGAGTACTGAGCACCCAGCACCCCGAGCACTGAGCACCCAGCACCCCGAGCACTGAGCACGCAGCACCGCGAGCACTGAGTACCCAGCACCCTGAGCACTGAGCACCCAGCACCCCGAGCACCGAGCACCCTGAGTACTAAGCACCGAGCACACTGAGCACTGAGCACCCAGCACCCTGAGCACTGAGCACCCAGCACCCTGAGTACTGAGCACCCAGCACCCCGAGCACTGAGCACCCAGCACCCTGAGTACTTAGCACCCAGCACCCTGAGCACTGAGCACCGACCACCCTGAGCACTGAGCACCCAGCACCCTGAGGAATGAGCACCCAGCACCCCGAGCACTGAGCACCCAGCACCCTGAGCACTGAGCACCCTGAGTACTGAGCACTGAGCACCCTGAGTACTGAGCACTGAGCACCCTGAGTACTGAGCACCCAGCAGCCAGAGCACTGAGCACCGAGCACCCTGAGCACTGAGCACCCAGCAACCTGAGCACTGAGCACCCAGCACCCCGAGCAGTGAGCACCCAGCACCTTGAGCACTGAGCACCCTGAGTACTGAGCACTGAGCTCCCTGAGTACTGAGCACTGAGCACCCGAGTACTGAGCACCCAGCACCCTGAGTACTGAGCACCCAGAACCCTAAGCAATGAGCACCCTGAGTACTGAGCACCCAGCACCCTGAGCACTGAGCACCGAGCACCCCGAGCACTGAGCACCCAGCACCCTGAGTACTGAGCACCCAGCACCCTGAGCAATGAGCACCCTGAGTACTGAGCACCCAGCACCCTGAGCAATGAGCACCCTGAGTACTGAGCACCCAGCACTCTGAGTACTAAGCACCGAGCACCCTCAGTACTGAGCACCCAGTACCCTGAGCACTGAACACACAGCACCCTGAGTACTGAGCACCCTGAGCACTGAGGACCCAGCACCCTGAGTACTGTGCATCCAGCACCCCGAGCACTGAGCACCCAGCACCCTGAGTACTGAGCATCCAGCACCCCGAGCACTGAGCACCCAGCACCCTGAGTACTGAGTACTGAGCACCCATCACCCAGAGCACTGAGCACCCAGCACCCTGTGTACTGAGCACTGAGTACCCAGCACCCCGAGCACTGAGCACCCAGCACCCTGAGCACTGAGCACCCTGAGTACTGAGCACCCAGCACCCTGAGCACTGAGCACCCAGCACCCCGAGCACTGAGCACCCAGCACCCAGAGCACTGAGCACCCTGAGTACTGAGCACTGAGCACCCTGAGCACTGAGCACAGAGCACCCTGAGTACTGAGCACTGAGCACCCTGAGCACTGAGCACCCTGCTCCCTGAGTACTGAGCACCCAGCACCCTGAGCACTGAGGACCGAGCACACTGAGTACTAAGCACCCAGCACCCTGAGTACTGAGCACCCAGCACCCTGAGCACTGAGCACCCAGCACGCTGAGTACTGAGCACTGAGCACCCTGAGTACTGAGCACCGAGCACCCTGAGCACTGAGCACCCAGCACGCTGAGTACTGAGCACTGAGCACCCTGAGTACTGATCACCCAGCACCCTGAGTTCTGAGCACCCAGCACCCTGAGCAGTTAGCACCCAGCAAAACGAGTACTGAGCACCCAGCACCCTGAGTACTGAGAACCCAGCACGCTGAGTACTGAGCACCGAGCACCCTGAGCACTGAGCACCCAGCACGCTGAGTACTGAGCACTGAGCACCCTGAGTACTGAGCACCGAGCACCCTGAGCACTGAGCACCCAGCACGCTGAGTACTGAGCACTGAGCACCCTGAGTACTTGGCACCGAGCACCCTGAGCACTGAGCACCCAGCACGCTGAGTACTGAGCACTGAGCAACCTGAGTACTGAGCACCCAGCACCCCGAGCACTGAGCACCCAGCACCCTGAGTACTGAGCACCGAGCACCCTGAGTACTGAGCATCCAGCACCCTGAGTACTGAGCACCCAGCGTACTGAGCACTGAGCACCCAGCACCCTGAGTACTGAGCACCCAGCACCCTGAGCACTGAGCACCCAGCACCCTGAGTACTGAGCACTGAGCACCCCGAGTACTCAGCACCGAGCACCCCAAGCACTGAGCACCCAGCACCCTGAGCACCGAGCACCCTGAGTACTGAGCACTGAGCACCCTGAGTACTGAGCACTGAGCACCCTGAGTACTGAGCACCCAGCACCCTGAGTACTGAGCACCCAGCACCCTGAGCAATGAGAACCCTGAGTACTGAGCACCCAGCACCCTGAGTACTGAACACCCAGCACCCTGAGCACTGAACACACAGCACCCCGAGCACTGAGCACCCAGCACCCCGAGCACTGAGCACCCAGCAACCCGAGCACTGAGAACCCAGCACCATGTGTACTGAGCACCCAGCACCCTGAGTACTGAGCACCCAGAACCCCGAGCACTGAGTACCCAGCACCCTGAGCACTGAGCACCCAGCACCCTGAGCACTGTGCACCCATCACCCTGAGGACTGAGCACTGAGCACCCAGCACCCCGAGCACTGAGCACCCAGCGCCCTGAGCACTGAGCACCCAGCACCCTGAGCACTGAGCACCCAGCACCCCGAGCACTGAGCACCCAGCACCCTGAGTACTGAGCACTGAGCACCCAGCACCCCGAGCACTGAGCACCCAGCACCCTGAGCACTGAGCACCCAGCACCCGAGTACTGAGCACCCAGCACCCTGAGTACTGAGCACCCAGCACCCTGAGTACTGAGCGCCCAGCACCCTGAGCACTGAGCACCCAGCACCCCGAGCACTGAGTACCCAGCACCCTGAGTACTGAGCACTGAGCACCCAGCACCCCGAGCACTGAGCACCCAGCACCGTGAGCACTGAGCACCCAGCACCCCGAGCACTGAGCACCCAGCACCCTGAGTACTGAGCACTGAGCACCCAGCACCCCGAGCACTGAGCACCCAGCACCCTGAGCACAGAGCACCCAGCACCCGAGTACTGAGCACCCAGCACCCTGAGTACTGAGCACCCAGCACCCTGAGTACTGAGCACCCAGCACCCTGAGCACTGAGCACCCAGCACCCCGAGCACTGAGCACCCAGCACCCTGAGTACTGAGCACCCAGCACCCTGAGCACTGAGCACCCAGCACCCTGAGCACTGAGCACCCAGCACACTGAGCACTGAGCACCCAGCACCCTGAGTAGTGAGCACCCAACGTACTGAGCACCGAGCACCCCGAGCACTGAGCACCCAGCACCCTGAGTACTGAGCACCGATCACCCCGAGAACTGAGCACCCAGCACTCTGAGTACTGAGCTCCGAGCACCCCGAGCACTGAGCACCCAGCAACCGGAGTACTGAGCACCCAGCACCCTGAGTACTAAGCACCGAGCACCCTGAGTACTGAGCACCCAGTACCCTGAGCACTGAACACACAGCAGCCTGAGTACTGAGCACCCCGAGCACTGAGCACCCAGCACCCTGAGCACTGAGTACCCAGCTCCCTGAGTACTGAGCACCCAGCACCCTGAGTACTGAACACCCAGCACCCTGAGCACTGAGCACTGAGCACCCTGAGCACTGAGTACTGAGCACTGAGCACCCTGAGCACTGAGCACGCAGCACCCCGAGTACTGAGCCCCCAGCACCACGAGCACTGAGCACCCAGCGCCCCGAGCACTGAGCACCCAGTACCCCGAGCACTGAGCACTGAGCACCCTGAGCACTGAGCACACAGCACCCCGAGTACTGAGCACCCAGCACCCTGAGTACTTAGCACCCAGCACCCTGAGCACTGAGCACCGACCACCCTGAGCACTGAGCACCCAGCACCCTGAGGAATGAGCACCCAGCACCCCGAGCACTGAGCACCCAGCACCCTGAGCACTGAGCACACTGAGCACTGAGCACCCAGCACCCTGAGTACTGAGCACCCAGCACCCCGAGCACTGAGCACCCAGCACCCTGAGTACTTAGCACCCAGCACCCTGAGCACTGAGCACCGACCACCCTGAGCACTGAGCACCCAGCACCCTGAGGAATGAGCACCCAGCACCCCGAGCACTGAGCACCCAGCACCCTGAGCACTGAGCACCCTGAGTACTGAGCACTGAGCACCCTGAGTACTGAGCACTGAGCACCCTGAGTACTGAGCACCCAGCAGCCAGAGCACTGAGCACCGAGCACCCTGAGCACTGAGCACCCAGCAACCTGAGCACTGAGCACCCAGCACCCCGAGCAGTGAGCACCCAGCACCTTGAGCACTGAGCACCCTGAGTACTGAGCACTGAGCTCCCTGAGTACTGAGCACGGAGCACCCGAGTACTGAGCACCCAGCACCCTGAGTACTGAGCACCCAGAACCCTGAGCAATGAGCACCCTGAGTACTGAGCACCCAGCACCCTGAGCACTGAGCACCGAGCACCCCGAGCACTGAGCACCCAGCACCCTGAGTACTGAGCACCCAGCACCCTGAGCAATGAGCACCCTGAGTACTGAGCACCCAGCACCCTGAGCAATGAGCACCCTGAGTACTGAGCACCCAGCACTCTGAGTACTAAGCACCGAGCACCCTCAGTACTGAGCACCCAGTACCCTGAGCACTGAACACACAGCACCCTGAGTACTGAGCACCCTGAGCACTGAGGACCCAGCACCCTGAGTACTGTGCATCCAGCACCCCGAGCACTGAGCACCCAGCACCCTGAGTACTGAGCATCCAGCACCCCGAGCACTGAGCACCCAGCACCCTGAGTACTGAGTACTGAGCACCCATCACCCAGAGCACTGAGCACCCAGCACCCTGTGTACTGAGCACTGAGTACCCAGCACCCCGAGCACTGAGCACCCAGCACCCTGAGCACTGAGCACCCTGAGTACTGAGCACCCAGCACCCTGAGCACTGAGCACCCAGCACCCCGAGCACTGAGCACCCAGCACCCAGAGCACTGAGCACCCTGAGTACTGAGCACTGAGCACCCTGAGCACTGAGCACAGAGCACCCTGAGTACTGAGCACTGAGCACCCTGAGCACTGAGCACCCTGCTCCCTGAGTACTGAGCACCCAGCACCCTGAGCACTGAGGACCGAGCACACTGAGTCCTAAGCACCCAGCACCCTGAGTACTGAGCACCCAGCACCCTGAGCACTGAGCACCCAGCACGCTGAGTACTGAGCACTGAGCACCCTGAGTACTGAGCACCGAGCACCCTGAGCACTGAGCACCCAGCACGCTGAGTACTGAGCACTGAGCACCCTGAGTACTGAGCACCCAGCACCCTGAGTTCTAAGCACCCAGCACCCTGAGCACTTAGCACCCAGCAAAACGAGTACTGAGCACCCAGCACCCTGAGTACTGAGAACCCAGCACGCTGAGTACTGAGCACTGAGCACCCTGAGTACTGAGCACCGAGCACCCTGAGCACTGAGCACCCAGCACGCTGAGTACTGAGCACTGAGCACCCTAAGTACTGAGCACCGAGCACCCTGAGCACTGAGCACCCAGCACGCTGAGTACTGAGCACTGAGCACCCTGAGTACTGAGCACCGAGCACCCTGAGCACTGAGCACCCAGCACGCTGAGTACTGAGCACTGAGCACCCTGAGTACTTGGCATCGAGCACCCTGAGCACTGAGCACCCAGCACGCTGAGTACTGAGCACTGAGCACCCTGAGTACTGAGCACCCAGCACCCCGAGCACTGAGCACCCAGCACCCTGAGTACTGAGCACCGAGCACCCTGAGTACTGAGCACCCATCACCCTGAGTACTGAGCACCCAGCGTACTGAGCACTGAGCACCCAGCACCCTGAGTACTGAGCACCCAGCACCCTGAGCACTGAGCACCCAGCACCCTGAGTACTGAGCACTGAGCACCCCGAGTACTCAGCACCGAGCACCCCAAGCACTGAGCACCCAGCACCCCGAGCACCGAGCACCCTGAGTACTGAGCACCGAGCACCCTGAGTACTGAGCACCCAGTACCCTGAGCACTGAACACACAGCAGCCTGAGTACTGAGCACCCCGAGCACTGAGCACCCAGCACCCTGAGCACTGAGTACCCAGCTCCCTGAGTACTGAGCACCCAGCACCCTGAGTACTGAACACCCAGCACCCTGAGCACTGAGCACTGAGCACCCTGAGCACTGAGTACTGAGCACTGAGCACCCTGAGCACTGAGCACGCAGCACCCCGAGTACTGAGCCCCCAGCACCACGAGCACTGAGCACCCAGCGCCCCGAGCACTGAGCACCCAGTACCCCGAGCACTGAGCACTGAGCACCCTGAGCACTGAGCACACAGCACCCCGAGTACTGAGCACCCAGCACCCTGAGTACTTAGCACCCAGCACCCTGAGCACTGAGCACCGACCACCCTGAGCACTGAGCACCCAGCACCCTGAGGAATGAGCACCCAGCACCCCGAGCACTGAGCACCCAGCACCCTGAGCACTGAGCACCCTGAGCACTGAGCACCCAGCACCCTGAGTACTGAGCACCCAGCACCCCGAGCACTGAGCACCCAGCACCCTGAGTACTTAGCACCCAGCACCCTGAGCACTGAGCACCGACCACCCTGAGCACTGAGCACCCAGCACCCTGAGGAATGAGCACCCAGCACCCCGAGCACTGAGCACCCAGCACCCTGAGCACTGAGCACCCTGAGTACTGAGCACTGAGCACCCTGAGTACTGAGCACTGAGCACCCTGAGTACTGAGCACCCAGCAGCCAGAGCACTGAGCACCGAGCACCCTGAGCACTGAGCACCCAGCAACCTGAGCACTGAGCACCCAGCACCCCGAGCAGTGAGCACCCAGCACCTTGAGCACTGAGCACCCTGAGTACTGAGCACTGAGCTCCCTGAGTACTGAGCACGGAGCACCCGAGTACTGAGCACCCAGCACCCTGAGTACTGAGCACCCAGAACCCTGAGCAATGAGCACCCTGAGTACTGAGCACCCAGCACCCTGAGCACTGAGCACCGAGCACCCCGAGCACTGAGCACCCAGCACCCTGAGTACTGAGCACCCAGCACCCTGAGCAATGAGCACCCTGAGTACTGAGCACCCAGCACCCTGAGCAATGAGCACCCTGAGTACTGAGCACCCAGCACTCTGAGTACTAAGCACCGAGCACCCTCAGTACTGAGCACCCAGTACCCTGAGCACTGAACACACAGCACCCTGAGTACTGAGCACCCTGAGCACTGAGGACCCAGCACCCTGAGTACTGTGCATCCAGCACCCCGAGCACTGAGCACCCAGCACCCTGAGTACTGAGCATCCAGCACCCCGAGCACTGAGCACCCAGCACCCTGAGTACTGAGTACTGAGCACCCATCACCCAGAGCACTGAGCACCCAGCACCCTGTGTACTGAGCACTGAGTACCCAGCACCCCGAGCACTGAGCACCCAGCACCCTGAGCACTGAGCACCCTGAGTACTGAGCACCCAGCACCCTGAGCACTGAGCACCCAGCACCCCGAGCACTGAGCACCCAGCACCCAGAGCACTGAGCACCCTGAGTACTGAGCACTGAGCACCCTGAGCACTGAGCACAGAGCACCCTGAGTACTGAGCACTGAGCACCCTGAGCACTGAGCACCCTGCTCCCTGAGTACTGAGCACCCAGCACCCTGAGCACTGAGGACCGAGCACACTGAGTCCTAAGCACCCAGCACCCTGAGTACTGAGCACCCAGCACCCTGAGCACTGAGCACCCAGCACGCTGAGTACTGAGCACTGAGCACCCTGAGTACTGAGCACCGAGCACCCTGAGCACTGAGCACCCAGCACGCTGAGTACTGAGCACTGAGCACCCTGAGTACTGAGCACCCAGCACCCTGAGTTCTGAGCACCCAGCACCCTGAGCACTTAGCACCCAGCAAAACGAGTACTGAGCACCCAGCACCCTGAGTACTGAGAACCCAGCACGCTGAGTACTGAGCACTGAGCACCCTGAGTACTGAGCACCGAGCACCCTGAGCACTGAGCACCCAGCACGCTGAGTACTGAGCACTGAGCACCCTAAGTACTGAGCACCGAGCACCCTGAGCACTGAGCACCCAGCACGCTGAGTACTGAGCACTGAGCACCCTGAGTACTGAGCACCGAGCACCCTGAGCACTGAGCACCCAGCACGCTGAGTACTGAGCACTGAGCACCCTGAGTACTTGGCATCGAGCACCCTGAGCACTGAGCACCCAGCACGCTGAGTACTGAGCACTGAGCACCCTGAGTACTGAGCACCCAGCACCCCGAGCACTGAGCACCCAGCACCCTGAGTACTGAGCACCGAGCACCCTGAGTACTGAGCACCCATCACCCTGAGTACTGAGCACCCAGCGTACTGAGCACTGAGCACCCAGCACCCTGAGTACTGAGCACCCAGCACCCTGAGCACTGAGCACCCAGCACCCTGAGTACTGAGCACTGAGCACCCCGAGTACTCAGCACCGAGCACCCCAAGCACTGAGCACCCAGCACCCCGAGCACCGAGCACCCTGAGTACTGAGCACCCAGCATCCTGAGCACTGAGCACCCAGCACCCTGAGCACTGAGCACCCAGCACCCTGAGCACTGAGCACCCATCACCCTGAGTACTGAGCACCGAGCACCCCGAGCACTGAGCACCCAGCACCCTGAGCACCGAGCACCATGAGTACTGAGCACTGAGCACCCTGAGTACTGAGCACTGAGCACCCTGAGTACTGAGCACCCAGCACCCTGAGTACTGAGCACCCAGCACCCTGAGCAATGAGAACCCTGAGTACTGAGCACCCAGCACCCTGAGTACTGAACACCCAGCACCCTGAGCACTGAACACACAGCAACCCGAGCACTGAGCACCCAGCACCCCGAGCACTGAGCACCCAGCAACCCGAGCACTGAGAACCCAGCACCTTGAGCACTGAGCACCCTGAGTACTGAGCACTGAGCTCCCTGAGTACTGAGCACTGAGCACCCGAGTACTGAGCACCCAGCACCCTGAGTACTGAGCACCCAGAACCCTAAGCAATGAGCACCCTGAGTACTGAGCACCCAGCACCCTGAGCACTGAGCACCGAGCACCCCGAGCACTGAGCACCCAGCACCCTGAGTACTGAGCACCCAGCACCCTGAGCAATGAGCACCCTGAGTACTGAGCACCCAGCACCCTGAGCAATGAGCACCCTGAGTACTGAGCACCCAGCACTCTGAGTACTAAGCACCGAGCACCCTCAGTACTGAGCACCCAGTACCCTGAGCACTGAACACACAGCACCCTGAGTACTGAGCACCCTGAGCACTGAGGACCCAGCACCCTGAGTACTGTGCATCCAGCACCCCGAGCACTGAGCACCCAGCACCCTGAGTACTGAGCATCCAGCAGCCCGAGCACTGAGCACCCAGCACCCTGAGTACTGAGTACTGAGCACCCATCACCCAGAGCACTGAGCACCCAGCACCCTGTGTACTGAGCACTGAGTACCCAGCACCCCGAGCACTGAGCACCCAGCACCCTGAGCACTGAGCACCCTGAGTACTGAGCACCCAGCACCCTGAGCACTGAGCACCCAGCACCCCGAGCACTGAGCACCCAGCACCCAGAGCACTGAGCACCCTGAGTACTGAGCACTGAGCACCCTGAGCACTGAGCACAGAGCACCCTGAGTACTGAGCACTGAGCACCCTGAGCACTGAGCACCCTGCTCCCTGAGTACTGAGCACCCAGCACCCTGAGCACTGAGGACCGAGCACACTGAGTACTAAGCACCCAGCACCCTGAGTACTGAGCACCCAGCACCCTGAGCACTGAGCACCCAGCACGCTGAGTACTGAGCACTGAGCACCCTGAGTACTGAGCACCGAGCACCCTGAGCACTGAGCACCCAGCACGCTGAGTACTGAGCACTGAGCACCCTGAGTACTGATCACCCAGCACCCTGAGTTCTGAGCACCCAGCACCCTGAGCACTTAGCACCCAGCAAAACGAGTACTGAGCACCCAGCACCCTGAGTACTGAGAACCCAGCACGCTGAGTACTGAGCACTGAGCACCCTGAGTACTGAGCACCGAGCACCCTGAGCACTGAGCACCCAGCACGCTGAGTACTGAGCACTGAGCACCCTGAGTACTGAGCACCGAGCACCCTGAGCACTGAGCACCCAGCACGCTGAGTACTGAGCACTGAGCACCCTGAGTACTTGGCACCGAGCACCCTGAGCACTGAGCACCCAGCACGCTGAGTACTGAGCACTGAGCAACCTGAGTACTGAGCACCCAGCACCCCGAGCACTGAGCACCCAGCACCCTGAGTACTGAGCACCGAGCACCCTGAGTACTGAGCACCCAGCACCCTGAGTACTGAGCACCCAGCGTACTGAGCACTGAGCACCCAGCACCCTGAGTACTGAGCACCCAGCACCCTGAGCACTGAGCACCCAGCACCCTGAGTACTGAGCACTGAGCACCCCGAGTACTCAGCACCGAGCACCCCAAGCACTGATCACCCAGCACCCTGAGCACCGAGCACCCTGAGTACTGAGCACTGAGCACCCTGAGTACTGAGCACTGAGCACCCTGAGTACTGAGCACCCAGCACCCTGAGTACTGAGCACCCAGCACCCTGAGCAATGAGAACCCTGAGTACTGAGCACCCAGCACCCTGAGTACTGAACACCCAGCACCCTGAGCACTGAACACACAGCACCCCGAGCACTGAGCACCCAGCACCCCGAGCACTGAGCACCCAGCAACCCGAGCACTGAGAACCCAGCACCATGTGTACTGAGCACCCAGCACCCTGAGTACTGAGCACCCAGCACCCCGAGCACTGAGTACCCAGCACCCTGAGCACTGAGCACCCAGCACCCTGAGCACTGTGCACCCATCACCCTGAGGACTGAGCACTGAGCACCCAGCACCCCGAGCACTGAGCACCCAGCGCCCTGAGCACTGAGCACCCAGCACCCTGAGCACTGAGCACCCAGCACCACGAGCACTGAGCACCCAGCACCCTGAGTACTGAGCACTGAGCACCCAGCACCCCGAGCACTGAGCACCCAGCACCCTGAGCACTGAGCACCCAGCACCCGAGTACTGAGCACCCAGCACCCTGAGTACTGAGCACCCAGCACCCTGAGTACTGAGCGCCCAGCACCCTGAGCACTGAGCACCCAGCAACCCGAGCACTGAGTACCCAGCACCCTGAGTACTGAGCACTGAGCACCCAGCACCCCGAGCACTGAGCACCCAGCACCCTGAGCACTGAGCACCCAGCACCCCGAGCACTGAGCACCCAGCACCCTGAGTACTGAGCACTGAGCACCCAGCACCCCGAGCACTGAGCACCCAGCACCCTGAGCACAGAGCACCCAGCACCCGAGTACTGAGCACCCAGCACCCTGAGTACTGAGCACCCAGCACCCTGAGTACTGAGCACCCAGCACCCTGAGCACTGAGCACCCAGCACCCCGAGCACTGAGCACCCAGCACCCTGAGTACTGAGCACCCAGCACCCTGAGCACTGAGCACCCAGCACCCTGAGCACTGAGCACCCAGCACACTGAGCACTGAGCACCCAGCACCCTGAGTAGTGAGCACCCAACGTACTGAGCACCGAGCACCCCGAGCACTGAGCACCCAGCACCCTGAGTACTGAGCACCGATCACCCCGTGAACTGAGCACCCAGCACTCTGAGTACTGAGCTCCGAGCACCCCGAGCACTGAGCACCCAGCAACCGGAGTACTGAGCACCCAGCACCCTGAGTACTAAGCACCGAGCACCCTGAGTACTGAGCACCCAGTACCCTGAGCACTGAACACACAGCAGCCTGAGTACTGAGC
This sequence comes from Microtus oregoni, assembly GCF_018167655.1. Taxonomy (NCBI): domain Eukaryota; kingdom Metazoa; phylum Chordata; class Mammalia; order Rodentia; family Cricetidae; genus Microtus; species Microtus oregoni. Next base: position 7,010,181 of record NW_024543811.1, on the reverse strand, counting down.
ACCCCGAGCACTGAGCACCCAGCACCCTGAGCACTGAGTACCCAGCTCCCTGAGTACTGAGCACCCAGCACCCTGAGTACTGAACACCCAGCACCCTGAGCACTGAGCACTGAGCACCCTGAGCACTGAGTACTGAGCACTGAGCACCCTGAGCACTGAGCACGCAGCACCCCGAGTACTGAGCCCCCAGCACCACGAGCACTGAGCACCCAGCGCCCCGAGCACTGAGCACCCAGTACCCCGAGCACTGAGCACTGAGCACCCTGAGCACTGAGCACACAGCACCCCGAGTACTGAGCACCCAGCACCCTGAGTACTTAGCACCCAGCACCCTGAGCACTGAGCACCGACCACCCTGAGCACTGAGCACCCAGCACCCTGAGGAATGAGCACCCAGCACCCCGAGCACTGAGCACCCAGCACCCTGAGCACTGAGCACCCTGAGCACTGAGCACCCAGCACCCTGAGTACTGAGCACCCAGCATCCCGAGCACTGAGCACCCAGCACCCTGAGTACTTAGCACCCAGCACCCTGAGCACTGAGCACCGACCACCCTGAGCACTGAGCACCCAGCACCCTGAGGAATGAGCACCCAGCACCCCGAGCACTGAGCACCCAGCACCCTGAGCACTGAGCAACCTGAGTACTGAGCACTGAGCACCCTGAGTACTGAGCACTGAGCACCCTGAGTACTGAGCACCCAGCAGCCAGAGCACTGAGCACCGAGCACCCTGAGCACTGAGCACCCAGCAACCTGAGCACTGAGCACCCAGCACCCCGAGCAGTGAGCACCCAGCACCTTGAGCACTGAGCACCCTGAGTACTGAGCACTGAGCTCCCTGAGTACTGAGCACGGAGCACCCGAGTACTGAGCACCCAGCACCCTGAGTACTGAGCACCCAGAACCCTGAGCAATGAGCACCCTGAGTACTGAGCACCCAGCACCCTGAGCACTGAGCACCGAGCACCCCGAGCACTGAGCACCCAGCACCCTGAGTACTGAGCACCCAGCACCCTGAGCAATGAGCACCCTGAGTACTGAGCACCCAGCACCCTGAGCAATGAGCACCCTGAGTACTGAGCACCCAGCACTCTGAGTACTAAGCACCGAGCACCCTCAGTACTGAGCACCCAGTACCCTGAGCACTGAACACACAGCACCCTGAGTACTGAGCACCCTGAGCACTGAGGACCCAGCACCCTGAGTACTGTGCATCCAGCACCCCGAGCACTGAGCACCCAGCACCCTGAGTACTGAGCATCCAGCACCCCGAGCACTGAGCACCCAGCACCCTGAGTACTGAGTACTGAGCACCCATCACCCAGAGCACTGAGCACCCAGCACCCTGTGTACTGAGCACTGAGTACCCAGCACCCCGAGCACTGAGCACCCAGCACCCTGAGCACTGAGCACCCTGAGTACTGAGCACCCAGCACCCTGAGCACTGAGCACCCAGCACCCCGAGCACTGAGCACCCAGCACCCAGAGCACTGAGCACCCTGAGTACTGAGCACTGAGCACCCTGAGCACTGAGCACAGAGCACCCTGAGTACTGAGCACTGAGCACCCTGAGCACTGAGCACCCTGCTCCCTGAGTACTGAGCACCCAGCACCCTGAGCACTGAGGACCGAGCACACTGAGTCCTAAGCACCCAGCACCCTGAGTACTGAGCACCCAGCACCCTGAGCACTGAGCACCCAGCACGCTGAGTACTGAGCACTGAGCACCCTGAGTACTGAGCACCGAGCACCCTGAGCACTGAGCACCCAGCACGCTGAGTACTGAGCACTGAGCACCCTGAGTACTGAGCACCCAGCACCCTGAGTTCTGAGCACCCAGCACCCTGAGCACTTAGCACCCAGCAAAACGAGTACTGAGCACCCAGCACCCTGAGTACTGAGAACCCAGCACGCTGAGTACTGAGCACTGAGCACCCTGAGTACTGAGCACCGAGCACCCTGAGCACTGAGCACCCAGCACGCTGAGTACTGAGCACTGAGCACCCTAAGTACTGAGCACCGAGCACCCTGAGCACTGAGCACCCAGCACGCTGAGTACTGAGCACTGAGCACCCTGAGTACTGAGCACCGAGCACCCTGAGCACTGAGCACCCAGCACGCTGAGTACTGAGCACTGAGCACCCTGAGTACTTGGCATCGAGCACCCTGAGCACTGAGCACCCAGCACGCTGAGTACTGAGCACTGAGCACCCTGAGTACTGAGCACCCAGCACCCCGAGCACTGAGCACCCAGCACCCTGAGTACTGAGCACCGAGCACCCTGAGTACTGAGCACCCAGCACCCTGAGTACTGAGCACCCAGCGTACTGAGCACTGAGCACCCAGCACCCTGAGTACTGAGCACCCAGCACCCTGAGCACTGAGCACCCAGCACCCTGAGTACTGAGCACTGAGCACCCCGAGTACTCAGCACCGAGCACCCCAAGCACTGAGCACCCAGCACCCCGAGCACCGAGCACCCTGAGTACTGAGCACCCAGCATCCTGAGCACTGAGCACCCAGCACCCTGAGCACTGAGCACCCAGCACCCTGAGCACTGAGCACCCATCACCCTGAGTACTGAGCACCGAGCACCCCGAGCACTGAGCACCCAGCACCCTGAGCACCGAGCACCATGAGTACTGAGCACTGAGCACCCTGAGTACTGAGCACTGAGCACCCTGAGTACTGAGCACCCAGCACCCTGAGTACTGAGCACCCAGCACCCTGAGCAATGAGAACCCTGAGTACTGAGCACCCAGCACCCTGAGTACTGAACACCCAGCACCCTGAGCACTGAACACACAGCACCCCGAGCACTGAGCACCCAGCACCCCGAGCACTGAGCACCCAGCAACCCGAGCACTGAGAACCCAGCACCATGTGTACTGAGCACCCAGCACCCTGAGTACTGAGCACCCAGCACCCCGAGCACTGAGTACCCAGCACCCTGAGCACTGAGCACCCAGCACCCTGAGCACTGTGCACCCATCACCCTGAGGACTGAGCACTGAGCACCCAGCACCCCGAGCACTGAGCACCCAGCGCCCTGAGCACTGAGCACCCAGCACCCTGAGCACTGAGCACCCAGCACCCCGAGCACTGAGCACCCAGCACCCTGAGTACTGAGCACTGAGCACCCAGCACCCCGAGCACTGAGCACCCAGCACCCTGAGCACTGAGCACCCAGCACCCGAGTACTGAGCACCCAGCACCCTGAGTACTGAGCACCCAGCACCCTGAATACTGAGCACTGAGCACCCAGCACCCCGAGCACTGAGCACCCAGCACCCTGAGCACAGAGCACCCAGCACCCGAGTACTGAGCACCCAGCACCCTGAGTACTGAGCAACCAGCACCATGAGTACTGAGCACCCAGCACCCTGAGCACTGAGCACCCAGCACCCCGAGCACTGAGCACCCAGCACCCTGAGTACTGAGCACCCAGCACCCTGAGCACTGAGCACCCAGCACCCTGAGCACTGAGCACCCAGCACACTGAGCACTGAGCACCCAGCACCCTGAGTAGTGAGCACCCAACGTACTGAGCACCGAGCACCCCGAGCACTGAGCACCCAGCACCCTGAGTACTGAGCACCGATCACCCCGAGAACTGAGCACCCAGCACTCTGAGTACTGAGCTCCGAGCACCCCGAGCACTGAGCACCCAGCAACCGGAGTACTGAGCACCCAGCACCCTGAGTACTAAGCACCGAGCACCCTGAGTACTGAGCACCCAGTACCCTGAGCACTGAACACACAGCAGCCTGAGTACTGAGCACCCCGAGCACTGAGCACCCAGCACCCTGAGCACTGAGTACCCAGCTCCCTGAGTACTGAGCACCCAGCACCCTGAGTACTGAACACCCAGCACCCTGAGCACTGAGCACTGAGCACCCTGAGCACTGAGTACTGAGCACTGAGCACCCTGAGCACTGAGCACGCAGCACCCCGAGTACTGAGCACCCAGCACCACGAGCACTGAGCACCCAGCGCCCCGAGCACTGAGCACCCAGTACCCCGAGCACTGAGCACTGAGCACCCTGAGCACTGAGCACACAGCACCCCGAGTACTGATCATTGAGCACCCTGAGCACTGAGCACCCAGCACCCCGAGTACTGAGCACTGAGCACCCCGAGCACTGAGTACCCAGCACCGTGAGCACTGAGCACCCAGCACCCTGAGCACTGAGCACCCAGCACCCTGAGCACAGAGCACCCAGCACACTGAGTACTGAGCACTGAGCACCCAGCACCCCGAGCACTGAGCACCCAGCACCCTGAGTACAGAGCACCCAGTACCCTGAGCACTGAACACACAGCACCCTGAGTACTGAGCACCCTCAGCACTGAACACCCAGCACCCTGAGCACTGAGCACCCAGCACCCTGAGTACTGAGCACTGAGCTCCCTGAGTACTGAGCACTGCGCACCCTGACTACTGAGCACCCAGCACCCTGAGTACTGAGCACCCAGCACCCTGAGCAATGAGCACCCTGAGTACTGAGCACCGAGCACCCTGAGCACTGAGCACCGAGCACCCCGAGCACTGAGCACCCAGCACACTGAGTACTGAGCACCCAGCACCCTGAGGAATGAGCTTTCTGAGTACTGAGCACCCAGCACCCTGAGCAATGAGCACCCTGAGTACTGAGCACCCAGCACCCTGAGTACTAAGCACCGAGCACCCTCAGTACTGAGCACCCAGTACCCTGAGCACTGAACACTGCACCCTGAGTACTGAGCACCCCGAGCCCTGAGCACCCAGCACCCTGAGCACTGAGGACCCAGCACCCTGAGTACTGTGCATCCAGCACCCCGAGCACTGAGCACCCAGCACCCTGAGTACTGAGCATCTAGCACCCCGAGCACTGAGCACCCAGCACCCTGAGTACTGAGTACTGAGCACCCAGCACCCAGAGCACTGAGCACCCAGCACCCTGTGTACTGAGCACTGAGTACCCAGCACCCCGAGCACTGAGCACCCAGCACCCTGAGCTCTGAGCACCCTGAGCACTGAGCACCCAGCACCCCGAGCACTGAGCACCCAGCACCCAGAGCACTGAGCACTGAGCACCCTGAGTACTGAGCACTGAGCACCCTGATCACTGAGCACCGAGCACCCTGAGTACTGAGCACTGAGCACCCTGAGCACTGAGCACCCTGCTCCCTGAGTACTGAGCACCCAGCACCCTGAGCACTGAGGACCGAGCACCCTGAGTACTGAGCACCGATCACCCTGAGCACTGAGCACCCAGCACGCTGAGTACTGAGCACTGAGCACCCTGAGTACTGAGCACCCAGCACCCTCAGTTCTGAGCACCCAGCACCCTGAGCACTTAGCACCCAGCACAACGAGTACTGAGCACCCAGCACCCTGAGTACTGAGCACCCAGCACCCCGAGCGCTGAGCACCCAGCACGCTGAGTACTGAGCACTGAGCACCCTGAGTACTGAGCACCGAGCACCCTGAGCACTGAGCACCCAGCACGCTGAGTACTGAGCACTGAGCACCCTGAGTACTGAGCACCGAGCACCCTGAGCACTGAGCACCCAGCACGCTGAGTACTGAGCACTGAGCACCCTGAGTACTGAGCACCGAGCACCCTGAACACTGAGCACCCAGCACGCTGAGTACTGAGCACAGAGCACCCTGAGTACTGAGCACCCAGCACCCCGAGCACTGAGCACCCAGCACCCTGAGTACGGAGCACCGAGCACCCTGAGTACTGTGCACCCAGCACCCTGAGCACTGAGCACCCAGCACCCTGAGTACTGAGCACCCAGCACCCTGAGCACTGAGCACCCAGCACCCTGAGTACTGAGCACTGAGCACAAGGAGGACTGAGCACCGAGCACCCCGAGCACTGAGCACCCAGCACCCCGAGCACCGAGCACCCTGAGTACTGAGCACCCAGCACCCTGAGCACTGAGCACCCAGCACCCTGAGCACTGAGCACCCAGCACCCTGAGTACTGAGCACCCAGCACCCTGAGTACTGAGCACCGAGCACCCCGAGCACTGAGCACCCAGCACCCTGAGCACCGAGCACCCTGAGTACTGAGCACTGAGCACCCTGAGTACTGAGCACTGAGCACCCTGAGTACTGAGCACCCAGCACCCTGAGTACTGAGCACCCAGCACCCTGAGCAATGAGAACCCTGAGTACTGAGCACCCAGCATCCTGAGTACTGAACACCCAGCACCCTGAGCACTGAACACACAGCACCCCGAGCACTGAGCACCCAGCACCCGGAGCACTGAGCACCCAGCAACCCGAGCACTGAGAACCCAGCACCATGTGTACTGAGCACCCAGCACCCTGAGTACTGAGCACCCAGCACCCCGAGCACTGAGTACCCAGCACCCTGAGCACTGAGCACCCAGCACCCTGAGCACTGAGCACCCATCACCCTGAGGACTGAGCACTGAGCACCCAGCACCCCGAGCACTGAGCACCCAGCGCCCTGAGCACTGAGCACCCAGCACCCTGAGCACTGAGCACCCAGCACCCCGAGCACTGATCACCCAGCACCCTGAGTCCTGAGCACTGAGCACCCAGCACCAAGAGCACTGAGCACCCAGCACACTGAGCACTGAGCACCCAGCATCCTGAGTACTGAGCACCCAGCACCCTGAGTCCTGAGCACTGAGCACCCAGCACCAAGAGCACTGAGCACCCAGCACCCTGAGCACTGAGCACCCAGCACCCCGAGCACTGAGCACCCAGCACCCTGAGTACTGTGCACTGAGCACCCAGCACCCCGAGCACTGAGCACCCAGCACCCTGAGCACTGAGCACCCAGCACCCCGAGCACTGAGCACCCAGCACCCTGAGTACTGAGCACTGAGCACCCAGCACCCCGAGCACTGAGCACCCAGCACCCTGAACACTGAGCACCCAGCACCCGAGTACTGAGCACCCAGCACCCTGAGTACTGAGCACCCAGCACCCGAGTACTGAGCACCCAGCACCCTGAGTACTGAGCACCCAGCACCCTGAGTACTGAGCACCCAGCACCCTGAGCACTGAGCACTCAGCACACCGAGCACTGAGCACCGAGCACCCTGAGCACTGAGCACCCAGCACGCTGAGTACTAAGCACTGCGCACCCTGAGTACTGAGCACCCAGCACCCTGAGTTCTGAGCACCCAGCACCCAGAGCACTTAGCACCCAGCACAACGAGTACTGAGCACCCAGCACCCTGAGTACTGAGCACCCAGCACCCCGAGCACTGAGCACCCAGCACGCTGAGTACTCAGCACTGAGAACCCTGAGTACTGAGCACCGAGCACCCTGAGCACTGAGCACCCAGCACGCTGAGTACTGAGCACTGAGCACCCTGAGTACTGAGCACCCAGCACCCTGAGCACTGAGCACCCAGCACGCTGAGTACTGAGCACTGAGCACGCTGAGTACTGAGCACCGAGCACCCTGAGCACTGAGCACCCAGCACGCTGAGTACTGAGCACTGAGCACCCTGAGTACTGAGCACCCAGCACCCCGAGCACTGAGCACCCAGCACCCTGAGTACTGAGCACCGAGCACCCTGAGTACTGAGCACCCAGCACCCTGAGTACTGAGCACACAGCGTCCTGAGCACCGAGCACGCAGCACCCTAAGTACTGAGCACCCAGCACCCTGAGCACTGAGCACCCAGCACCCTGAATACTGAGCACTGAGCACCCCGAGTGCTGAGCACCGAGCACCCCGAGCACTGAGCACCCAGCACCCTGAGCACCGAGCACCCTGAGTACTGAGCTCCCAGCACCCTGAGCACTGAGCACCCAGCACCCTGAGCACTGAGCACCCAGCCCCCTGAGCACTGAGCACTGAGCACCCTGAGTACTGAGCACCGAGCACCCCGAGCACTGAGCACACAGCACCCTGAGCACCGAGCACCCTGAGTACTGAGCACTGAGCACCCTGAGTACTGAGCACTGAGCACCCTGAGTACTGAGCACCCAGCACCCTGAGTACTGAGCACCCAGAACCCTGAGCAATGAGAACCCTGAGTACTGAGCACCCAGCATCCTGAGTACTGAACACCCAGCACCCTGAGCACTGAACACACAGCACCCCGAGCACTGAGCACCCAGCACCCCGAGCACTGAGCACCCAGCAACCCGAGCACTGAGAACCCAGCACCATGTGTACTGAGCACCCAGCACCCTGAGTACTGAGCACCCAGCACCCCGAGCACTGAGTACCCAGCACCCTGAGCACCAAGAGCACTGAGCACCCAGCACCCTGAGCACTGAGCACCCAGCACCCCGAGCACTGAGCACCCAGCACCCTGAGTACTGTGCACTGAGCACCCAGCACCCCGAGCACTGAGCACCCAGCACCCTGAGCACTGAGCACCCAGCACCCCGAGCACTGAGCACCCAGCACCCTGAGTACTGAGCACTGAGCACCCAGCACCCCGAGCACTGAGCACCCAGCACCCTGAACACTGAGCACCCAGCACCCGAGTACTGAGCACCCAGCACCCTGAGTACTGAGCACCCAGCACCCGAGTACTGAGCACCCAGCACCCTGAGTACTGAGCACCCAGCACCCTGAGTACTGAGCACCCAGCACCCTGAGCACTGAGCACTCAGCACACCGAGCACTGAGCACCGAGCACCCTGAGCACTGAGCACCCAGCACGCTGAGTACTAAGCACTGAGCACCCTGAGTACTGAGCACCCAGCACCCTGAGTTCTGAGCACCCAGCACCCAGAGCACTTAGCACCCAGCACAACGAGTACTGAGCACCCAGCACCCTGAGTACTGAGCACCCAGCACCCCGAGCACTGAGCACCCAGCACTCTGAGTACTCAGCACTGAGCACCCTGAGTACTGAGCACCGAGCACCCTGAGCACTGAGCACCCAGCACGCTGAGTACTGAGCACTGAGCACCCTGAGTACTGAGCACCCAGCACCCTGAGCACTGAGCACCCAGCACGCTGAGTACTGAGCACTGAGCACGCTGAGTACTGAGCACCGAGCACCCTGAGCACTGAGCACCCAGCACGCTGAGTACTGAGCACTGAGCACCCTGAGTACTGAGCACCCAGCACCCCGAGCACTGAGCACCCAGCACCCTGAGTACTGAGCACCGAGCACCCTGAGTACTGAGCACCCAGCACCCTGAGTACTGAGCACACAGCGTCCTGAGCACCGAGCACGCAGCACCCTAAGTACTGAGCACCCAGCACCCTGAGCACTGAGCACCCAGCACCCTGAATACTGAGCACTGAGCACCCCGAGTGCTGAGCACCGAGCACCCCGAGCACTGAGCACCCAGCACCCCGAGCACCGAGCACCCTGAGTACTGAGCTCCCAGCACCCTGAGCACTGAGCACCCAGCACCCTGAGCACTGAGCACCCAGCCCCCTGAGCACTGAGCACTGAGCACCCTGAGTACTGAGCACCGAGCACCCCGAGCACTGAGCACACAGCACCCTGAGCACCGAGCACCCTGAGTACTGAGCACTGAGCACCCTGAGTACTGAGCACTGAGCACCCTGAGTACTGAGCACCCAGCACCCTGAGTACTGAGCACCCAGAACCCTGAGCAATGAGAACCCTGAGTACTGAGCACCCAGCATCCTGAGTACTGAACACCCAGCACCCTGAGCACTGAACACACAGCACCCCGAGCACTGAGCACCCAGCACCCCGAGCACTGAGCACCCAGCAACCCGAGCACTGAGAACCCAGCACCATGTGTACTGAGCACCCAGCACCCTGAGTACTGAGCACCCAGCACCCCGAGCACTGAGTACCCAGCACCCTGAGCACTGAGCACCCAGCACCCTGAGCACTGAGCACCCATCACCCTGAGGACTGAGCACTGAGCACCCAGCAACCCGAGCACTGAGCACCCAGCACCCCGAGCACTGAGCACCCAGCACCCTGAGCACTGAGCACCCAGCACACTGAGCACTGAGCACCCAGCACCCTGAGCACTGAGCACCCAGCACACTGAGCACTGAGCACCCAGCACCCTGAGCACTGAGCACCCAGCACACTGAGCACTGAGCACCCAGCACCCTGAGTAGTGAGCACCCAACGTACTGAGCACCGAGCACCCCGAGCACTGAGCACCCAGCACCCTGAGTACTGAGCACCGATCACCCCGAGAACTGAGCACCCAGCACACTGAGTACTGAGCTCCGAGCACCCCGAGCACTGAGCACCCAGCAACCGGAGTACTGAGCACCCAGCACCCTGAGTACTAAGCACCGAGCACCCTGAGTACTGAGCACCCAGTACCCTGAGCACTGAACACACAGCAGCCTGAGTACTGAGCACCCCGAGCACTGAGCACCCAGCACCCTGAGCACTGAGTACCCAGCACCCTGAGTACTGAGCACCCAGCACCCTGATTACTGAACACCCAGCACCCTGAGCACTGAGCACTTAGCAGCCTGAGCACTGAGTACTGAGCACTGAGCACCCTGAGCACTGAGCACGCAGCACCCCGAGGACTGAGCACCCAGCACCACGAGCACTGAGCACCCAGCGCCCCGAGCACTGAGCACCCAGCACCCCGAGCACTGAGCTCTGAGCACCCTGAGCACTGAGCACACAGCACCCCGAGTACTGAGCATTGAGCACCCTGAGCACTGAGCACCCAGCACCCCGAGTACTGAGCACTGAGCACCCCGAGCACTGAGTACCCAGCACCGTGAGCACTGAGCACCCAGCACCCTGAGCACTGAGCACCCAGCACCCTGAGCACTGAGCACCCAGCACACTGAGTACTGAGCACTGAGCACCCAGCACCCCGAGCACTGAGCACCCAGCACCCTGAGTACTGAGCACCCAGTACCCTGAGCACTGAACACACAGCACCCTGATTACTGAGCACCCTCAGCACTGAGCACCCAGCACCCTCAGCACTGAGCACCCAGCACCCTGAGTACTGAGCACTGAGCTCCCTGAGTACTGAGCACTGAGCACCCTGAGTACTGAGCACCCAGCACCCTGAGTACTGAGCACCCAGCACCCTGAGCAATGAGCACCCTGAGTACTGAGCACCCAGCAACCTGAGCACTGAGCACCGAGCACCCTGAGCACTGAGCACCCAGCACACTGAGTACTGAGCACCCAGCACCCTGAGCAATGAGCACCCTGAGTACTGAACACCCAGCACCCTGAGCAATGAGCACCCTGAGTACTGAGCACCCAGCACCCTGAGTACTAAGCACCGAGCACCCTCAGTACTGAGCACCCAGTACCCTGAGCACTGAACACACAGCACCCTGAGTACTGAGCACCCCGAGCACTGAGCACCCAGCACCCTGAGTACTGTGCACTGAGCACGCAGCACCCCGAGCACTGAGCACCCAGCACCCTGAGCACTGAGCACCCAGCACCCCGAGCACTGAGCACCCAGCACCCTGAGTACTGAGCACTGAGCACCCAGCACCCCGAGCACTGAGCACCCAGCACCCTGAACACTGAGCACCCAGCACCCGAGTACTGAGCACCCAGCACCCTGAGTACTGAGCACCCAGCACCCGAGTACTGAGCACCCAGCACCCTGAGTACTGAGCACCCAGCACCCTGAGTACTGAGCACCCAGCACCCTGAGCTCTGAGCAATCAGCACACCGAGCACTGAGCACCGAGCACCCTGAGCACTGAGCACCCAGCACGCTGAGTACTAAGCACTGAGCACCCTGAGTACTGAGCCCCCAGCACCCTGAGTTCTGAGCACCCAGCACCCAGAGCACTTAGCACCCAGCACAACGAGTACTGAGCACCCAGCACCCTGAGTACTGAGCACCCAGCACCCCGAGCACTGAGCACCCAGCACGCTGAGTACTCAGCACTGAGCACCCTGAGTACTGAGCACCGAGCACCCTGAGCACTGAGCACCCAGCACGCTGAGTACTGAGCACTGAGCACCCTGAGTACTGAGCACCCAGCACCCTGAGCACTGAGCACCCAGCACGCTGAGTACTGAGCACTGAGCACGCTGAGTACTGAGCACCGAGCACCCTGAGCACTGAGCACCCAGCACGCTGAGTACCGAGGACTGAGCACCCTGAGTACTGAGCACCCAGCACCCCGAGCACTGAGTACCCAGCACCCTGAGCACTGAGCACCCAGCACCCTGAGCACTGAGCACCCATCACCCTGAGGACTGAGCACTGAGCACCCAGAACCCCGAGCACTGAGCACCCAGCGCCCTGAGCACTGAGCACCCAGCACCCTGAGCACTGAGCACCCAGCACCCCGAGCACTGATCACCCAGCACCCTGAGTCCTGAGCACTGAGCACCCAGCACCAAGAGCACTGAGCACCCATCACACTGAGCACTGAGCACCCAGCATCCTGAGTACTGAGCACCCTGCACCCTGAGTCCTGAGCACTGAGCACCCAGCACCAAGAGCACTGAGCACCCAGCACCCTGAGCACTGAGCACCCAGCACCCCGAGCACTGAGCACCCAGCACCCTGAGTACTGTGCACTGAGCACCCAGCACCCCGAGCACTGAGCACCCAGCACCCTGAGCACTGAGCACCCAGCACCCCGAGCACTGAGCACCCAGCACCCTGAGTACTGAGCACTGAGCACCCAGCACCCCGAGCACTGAGCACCCAGCACCCTGAACACTGAGCACCCAGCACCCGAGTACTGAGCACCCAGCACCCTGAGTACTGAGCACCCAGCACCCGAGTACTGAGCACCCAGCACCCTGAGTACTGAGCACCCAGCACCCTGAGTACTGAGCACCCAGCACCCTGAGCACTGAGCACTTAGCAGCCTGAGCACTGAGTACTGAGCACTGAGCACCCTGAGCACTGAGCACGCAGCACCCCGAGTACTGAGCACCCAGCACCACGAGCACTGAGCACCCAGCGCCCCGAGCACTGAGCACCCAGCACCCCGAGCACTGAGCTCTGAGCACCCTGAGCACTGAGCACACAGCACCCCGAGTACTGAGCATTGAGCACCCTGAGCACTGAGCACCCAGCACCCCGAGTACTGAGCACTGAGCACCCCGAGCACTGAGTACCCAGCACCGTGAGCACTGAGCACCCAGCACCCTGAGCACTGAGCACCCAGCACCCTGAGCACTGAGCACCCAGCACACTGAGTACTGAGCACTGAGCACCCAGCACCCCGAGCACTGAGCACCCAGCACCCTGAGTACTGAGCACCCAGTACCCTGAGCACTGAACACACAGCACCCTGATTACTGAGCACCCTCAGCACTGAGCACCCAGCACCCTCAGCACTGAGCACCCAGCACCCTGAGTACTGAGCACTGAGCTCCCTGAGTACTGAGCACTGAGCACCCTGAGTACTGAGCACCCAGCACCCTGAGTACTGAGCACCCAGCACCCTGAGCAATGAGCACCCTGAGTACTGAGCACCCAGCAACCTGAGCACTGAGCACCGAGCACCCTGAGCACTGAGCACCCAGCACACTGAGTACTGAGCACCCAGCACCCTGAGCAATGAGCACCCTGAGTACTGAACACCCAGCACCCTGAGCAATGAGCACCCTGAGTACTGAGCACCCAGCACCCTGAGTACTAAGCACCGAGCACCCTCAGTACTGAGCACCCAGTACCCTGAGCACTGAACACACAGCACCCTGAGTACTGAACACCCCGAGCACTGAGCACCCAGCACCCTGAGTACTGTGCACTGAGCACGCAGCACCCCGAGCACTGAGCACCCAGCACCCTGAGCACTGAGCACCCAGCACCCCGAGCACTGAGCACCCAGCACCCTGAGTACTGAGCACTGAGCACCCAGCACCCCGAGCACTGAGCACCCAGCACCCTGAACACTGAGCACCCAGCACCCGAGTACTGAGCACCCAGCACCCTGAGTACTGAGCACCCAGCACCCGAGTACTGAGCACCCAGCACCCTGAGTACTGAGCACCCAGCACCCTGAGTACTGAGCACCCAGCACCCTGAGCTCTGAGCAATCAGCACACCGAGCACTGAGCACCGAGCACCCTGAGCACTGAGCACCCAGCACGCTGAGTACTAAGCACTGAGCACCCTGAGTACTGAGCCCCCAGCACCCTGAGTTCTGAGCACCCAGCACCCAGAGCACTTAGCACCCAGCACAACGAGTACTGAGCACCCAGCACCCTGAGTACTGAGCACCCAGCACCCCGAGCACTGAGCACCCAGCACGCTGAGTACTCAGCACTGAGCACCCTGAGTACTGAGCACCGAGCACCCTGAGCACTGAGCACCCAGCACGCTGAGTACTGAGCACTGAGCACCCTGAGTACTGAGCACCCAGCACCCTGAGCACTGAGCACCCAGCACGCTGAGTACTGAGCACTGAGCACGCTGAGTACTGAGCACCGAGCACCCTGAGCACTGAGCACCCAGCACGCTGAGTACCGAGGACTGAGCACCCTGAGTACTGAGCACCCAGCACCCCGAGCACTGAGTACCCAGCACCCTGAGCACTGAGCACCCAGCACCCTGAGCACTGAGCACCCATCACCCTGAGGACTGAGCACTGAGCACCCAGAACCCCGAGCACTGAGCACCCAGCGCCCTGAGCACTGAGCACCCAGCACCCTGAGCACTGAGCACCCAGCACCCCGAGCACTGATCACCCAGCACCCTGAGTCCTGAGCACTGAGCACCCAGCACCAAGAGCACTGAGCACCCAGCACACTGAGCACTGAGCACCCAGCATCCTGAGTACTGAGCACCCAGCACCCTGAGTCCTGAGCACTGAGCACCCAGCACCAAGAGCACTGAGCACCCAGCACCCTGAGCACTGAGCACCCAGCACCCCGAGCACTGAGCACCCAGCACCCTGAGTACTGTGCACTGAGCACCCAGCACCCCGAGCACTGAGCACCCAGCACCCTGAGCACTGAGCACCCAGCACCCCGAGCACTGAGCACCCAGCACCCTGAGTACTGAGCACTGAGCACCCAGCACCCCGAGCACTGAGCACCCAGCACCCTGAACACTGAGCACCCAGCACCCGAGTACTGAGCACCCAGCACCCTGAGTACTGAGCACCCAGCACCCGAGTACTGAGCACCCAGCACCCTGAGTACTGAGCACCCAGCACCCTGAGTACTGAGCACCCAGCACCCTGAGCACTGAGCACTCAGCACACCGAGCACTGAGCACTGAGCACCCTGAGCATTGAGCACCCAGCACGCTGAGTACTAAGCACTGAGCACCCTGAGTACTGAGCACCCAGCACCCTGAGTTCTGAGCACCCAGCACCCAGAGCACTGAGCACCCAGCACGCTGAGTACTCAGCACTGAGCACCCTGAGTACTGAGCACCGAGCACCCTGAGCACTGAGCACCCAGCACGCTGAGTACTGAGCACTGAGCACCCTGAGTACTGAGCACCCAGCACCCTGAGCACTAAGCACCCAGCACGCTGAGTACTGAGCACTGAGCACGCTGAGTACTGGGCACCGAGCACCCTGAGCACTGAGCACCCAGCACGCTGAGTACTGAGCACTGAGCACCCTGAGTACTGAGCACCCAGCACCCCGAGCACTGAGCACCCAGCACCCTGAGTACTGAGCACCGAGCACCCTGAGTACTGAGCACCCAGCACGCTGAGTACTGAGCACCCAGCACCCTGAGCACTGAGCACCCAGCACCCTGAATACTGAGCACTGAGCACCCCGAGTGCTGAGCACCGAGCACCCCGAGCACTGAGCACCCAGCACCCCGAGCACCGAGCACCCTGAGTACTGAGCTCCCAGCACCCTGAGCACTGAGCACCCAGCACCCTGAGCACTGAGCACCCAGCACCCTGAGCACTGAGCACCCAGCACCCTGAGTACTGAGCACCGAGCACCCCGAGCACTGAGCACACAGCACCCTGAGCACCGAGCACCCTGAGTACTGAGCACTGAGCAACCTGAGTACTGAGCACTGAGCACCCTGAGTACTGAGCACCCAGCACCCTGAGTACTGAGCACCCAGCACCCTGAGCAATGAGAACCCTGAGTACTGAGCACCCAGCATCCTGAGTACTAAACACCCAGCACCCTGAGCACTGAACACACAGCACCCCGAGCACTGAGCACCCAGCACCCCGAGCACTGAGCACCCAGCAACCCGAGCACTGAGAACCCAGCACCATGTGTACTGAGCACCCAGCACCCTGAGTACTGAGCACCCAGCACCCCGAGCACTGAGTACCCAGCACCCTGAGCACTGAGCACCCAGCACCCTGAGCACTGAGCACCCATCACCCTGAGGACTGAGCACTGAGCACCCAGCAACCCGAGCACTGAGCACCCAGCATCCCGAGCACTGAGCACCCAGCACCCTGAGTACTGAGCACCCAGCACCCTGAGCACTGAGCACCCAGCACCCTGAGCACTGAGCACCCAGCACACTGAGCACTGAGCACCCAGCACCCTGAGTAGTGAGCACCCAACGTACTGAGCACCGAGCACCCCGAGCACTGAGCACCCAGCACCCTGAGTACTGAGCACCGATCACCCCGAGAACTGAGCACCCAGCACACTGAGTACTGAGCTCCGAGCACCCCGAGCACTGAGCACCCAGCAACCGGAGTACTGAGCACCCAGCACCCTGAGTACTAAGCACCGAGTACCCTGAGTACTGAGCACCCAGTACCCTGAGCACTGAACACACAGCAGCCTGAGTACTGAGCACCCCGAGCACTGAGCACCCAGCACCCTGAGCACTGAGTACCCAGCACCCTGAGTACTGAGCACCCAGCACCCTGAGTACTGAACACCCAGCACCCTGAGCACTGAGCACCGAGCACCCTGAGCACTGAGCACCCAGCACGCTGAGTACTAAGCACTGAGCACCCTGAGTACTGAGCACCCAGCACCCTGAGTTCTGAGCACCCAGCACCCAGAGCACTTAGCACCCAGCACAACGAGTACTGAGCACCCAGCACCCTGAGTACTGAGCACCCAGCACCCCGAGCACTGAGCACCCAGCACGCTGAGTACTCAGCACTGAGCACCCTGAGTACTGAGCACCGAGCACCCTGAGCACTGAGCACCCAGCACGCTGAGTACTGAGCACTGAGCACCCTGAGTACTGAGCACCCAGCACCCTGAGCACTGAGCACCCAGCACGCTGAGTACTGAGCACTGAGCATGCTGAGTACTGAGCACCGAGCACCCTGAGCACTGAGCACCCAGCACGCTGAGTACTGAGCACTGAGCACCCTGAGTACTGAGCACCCAGCACCCCGAGCACTGAGTACCCAGCACCCTGAGCACTGAGCACCCAGCACCCTGAGCACTGAGCACCCATCACCCTGAGGACTGAGCACTGAGCACCCAGCACCCTGAGCACTGAGCACCCAGCGCCCTGAGCACTAAGCACCCAGCACCCTGAGCACTGAGCACCCAGCACCCCGAGCACTGATCACCCAGCACCCTGAGTCCTGAGCACTGAGCACCCAGCACCAAGAGCACTGAGCACCCAGCACACTGAGCACTGAGCACCCAGCATCCTGAGTACTGAGCACCCAGCACCCTGAGTCCTGAGCACTGAGCACCCAGCACCAAGAGCACTGAGCACCCAGCACCCTGAGCACTGAGCACCCAACACCCCGAGCACTGAGCACCCAGCACCCTGAGTACTGTGCACTGAGCACCCAGCACCCCGAGCACTGAGCACCCAGCACCCTGAGCACTGAGCACCCAGCACCCCGAGCACTGAGCACCCAGCACCCTGAGTACTGAGCACTGAGCACCCAGCACCCCGAGCACTGAGCACCCAGCACCCTGAACACTGAGCACCCTGCCCCCGAGTACTGAGCACCCAGCACCCTGAGTACTGAGCACCCAGCACCCGAGTACTGAGCACCCAGCACCCTGAGTACTGAGCACCCAGCACCCTGAGTACTGAGCACCCAGCACCCTGAGCACTGAGCACTCAGCACACCGAGCACTGAGCACCGAGCACCCTGAGCACTGAGCACCCAGCACGCTGAGTACTAAGCACTGAGCACCCTGAGTACTGAGCACCCAGCACCCTGAGTTCTGAGCACCCAGCACGCAGAGCACTTAGCACCCAGCACAACGAGTACTGAGCACCCAGCACCCTGAGTACTGAGCACCCAGCACCCCGAGCACTGAGCACCCAGCACGCTGAGTACTCAGCACTGAGCACCCTGAGTACTGAGCACCGAGCACCCTGAGCACTGAGCACCCAGCACGCTGAGTACTGAGCACTGAGCACGCTGAGTACTGAGCACCGAGCACCCTGAGCACTGAGCACCCAGCACGCTGAGTACTGAGCACTGAGCACCCTGAGTACTGAGCACCCAGCACCCCGAGCACTGAGCACCCAGCACCCTGAGTCCTGAGCACCGAGCACCCTGAGTACTGAGCACCCAGCACCCTGAGTACTGAGCACACAGCGTCCTGAGCACCGAGCACGCAGCACCCTGAGAACTGAGCACCCAGCACCCTGAGCACTGAGCACCCAGCACCCTGAATACTGAGCACTGAGCACCCCGAGTGCTGAGCACCGAGCACCCCGAGCACTGAGCACCCAGCACCCCGAGCACCGAGCACCCTGAGTACTGAGCTCCCAGCACCCTGAGCACTGAGCACCCAGCACCCTGAGCACTGAGCACCCAGCACCCTGAGCACTGAGCACCCAGCACCCTGAGTACTGAGCACCGAGCACCCCGAGCACTGAGCACACAGCACCCTGAGCACCGAGCACCCTGAGTACTGAGCACTGAGCAACCTGAGTACTGAGCACTGAGCACCCTGAGTACTGAGCACCCAGCACCCTGAGTACTGAGCACCCAGCACCCTGAGCAATGAGAACCCTGAGTACTGAGCACCCAGCATCCTGAGTACTGAACACCCAGCACCCTGAGCACTGAACACACAGCACCCCGAGCACTGAGCACCCAGCACCCCGAGCACTGAGCACCCAGCAACCCGAGCACTGAGAACCCAGCACCATGTGTACTGAGCACCCAGCACCCTGAGTACTGAGCACCCAGCACCCCGAGCACTGAGTACCCAGCACCCTGAGCACTGAGCACCCAGCACCCTGAGCACTGAGCACCCATCACCCTGAGGACTGAGCACTGAGCACCCAGCAACCCGAGCACTGAGCACCCAGCACCCCGAGCACTGAGCACCCAGCACCCTGAGTACTGAGCACCCAGCACCCTGAGCACTGAGCACCCAGCACCCTGAGCACTGAGCACCCAGCACACTGAGCACTGAGCACCCAGCACCCTGAGTAGTGAGCACCCAACGTACTGAGCACCGAGCACCCCGAGCACTGAGCACCCAGCACCCTGAGTACTGAGCACCGATCACCCCGAGAACTGAGCACCCAGCACACTGAGTACTGAGCTCCGAGCACCCCGAGCACTGAGCACCCAGCAACCGGAGTACTGAGCACCCAGCACCCTCAGTACTAAGCACCGAGTACCCTGAGTACTGAGCACCCAGTACCCTGAGCACTGAACACACAGCAGCCTGAGTACTGAGCACCCCGAGCACTGAGCACCCAGCACCCTGAGCACTGAGTACCCAGCACCCTGAGTACTGAGCACCCAGCACCCTGAGTACTGAACACCCAGCACCCTGAGCACTGAGCACTGAGCAGCCTGAGCACTGAGTACTGAGCACTGAGCACCCTGAGCACTGAGCACGCAGCACCCCGAGTACTGAGCACCCAGCACCACGAGCACTGAGCACCCAGCGCCCCGAGCACTGAGCACCCAGCACCCCGAGCACTGAGCTCTGAGCACCCTGAGCACTGAGCACACAGCACCCCGAGTACTGAGCATTGAGCACCCTGAGCACTGAGCACCCAGCACCCCGAGTACTGAGCACTGAGCACCCCGAGCACTGAGTACCCAGCACCGTGAGCACTGAGCACCCAGCACCCTGAGCACTGAGCACCCAGCACCCTGAGCACTGAGCACCCAGCACACTGAGTACTGAGCACTGAGCACCCAGCACCCCGAGCACTGAGCACCCAGCACCCTGAGTACTGAGCACCCAGTACCCTGAGCACTGAACACACAGCACCCTGATTACTGAGCACCCTCAGCACTGAGCACCCAGCACCCTCAGCACTGAGCACCCAGCACCCTGAGTACTGAGCACTGAGCTCCCTGAGTACTGAGCATTGAGCACCCTGAGTACTGAGCACCCAGCACCCTGAGTACTGAGCACCCAGCACCCTGAGCAATGAGCACCCTGAGTACTGAGCACCCAGCACCCTGAGCACTGAGCACCGAGCACCCTGAGCACTGAGCACCCACCACACTGAGTACTGAGCACCCAGCACCCTGAGCAATGAGCACCCTGAGTACTGAACACCCAGCACCCTGAGCAATGAGCACCCTGAGTACTGAGCACCCAGCACCCTGAGTACTAAGCACCGAGCACCCTCAGTACTGAGCACCCAGTACCCTGAGCACTGAACACACAGCACCCTGAGTACTGAGCACCCCGAGCACTGAGCACCCAGCACCCTGAGCACTGAGGACCCAGCACCCTGAGTACTGTGCATCCAGCACCCCGAGCACTGAGCATCGAGCACCCTGAGTACTGAGCATCCAGCACCCCGAGCACTGAGCACCCAGCACCCTGAGTACTGAGTACTGAGCACCCAGCACCCAGAGCACTGAGCACCCAGCACCCTGTGTACTGAGCACTGAGTACTCATTACCCCGAGCACTGAGCACCCAGCACCCTGAGCACTGAGCACCCTGAGTACTGAGCACCCAGCACCCTGAGCACTGAGCACCCAGCACCCCGAGCACTGAGCACCCAGCACCCAGAGCACTGAGCACTGAGCACCCTGAGTACTGAGCACTGAGCACCCTGATCACGGAGCAGCGAGCACCCTGAGTACTGAGCACTGAGCACCCTGAGCATTGAGCACCCTGCTCCCTGAGTACTGAGCACCCAGCACCCTGAGCACTGTGGACCGAGCACCCTGAGTACTAAGCACCCAGCACCCTGAGTACTGAGCACCCAGCACCCTGAGCACTGAGCACCCAGCACGCTGAGTACTGAGCACTGAGCACCCTGAGTACTGAGCACCGAGCACCCTGAGCACTGAGCACCCAGCACGCTGAGTACTGAGCACTGAGCACCCTGAGTACTGAGCACCCAGCACCCTCAGTTCTGAGCACCCAGCACCCTGAGCACTTAGCACCCAGCACAACGAGTACTGAGCACCCAGCACCCTGAGTACTGAGCACCCAGCACCGAGCACTGAGCACCCAGCACGCTGAGTACTGATCACTGAGCACCCTGAGTACTGAGCACCGAGCACCCTGAGCACTGAGCACCCAGCACGCTGAGTACTGAGCACTGAGCACCCTGAGTACTGAGCACCGAGCACCCTGAGCACTGAGCACCCAGCACGCTGAGTACTGAGCACTGAGCACCCTGAGTACTGAGCACCGAGCACCCTGAGCACTGAGCACCCAGCACGCTGAGTACTGAGCACTGAGCACCCTGAGTACTGAGCACCCCGAGCACTGAGCACCCAGCACCCTGAGCACTGAGTACCCAGCACCCTGAGTACTGAGCACCCAGCACCCTGAGTACTGAACACCCAGCACCCTGAGCACTGAGCACTGAGCAGCCTGAGCACTGAGTACTGAGCACTGAGCACCCTGAGCACTGAGCACGCAGCACCCCGAGTACTGAGCACCCAGCACCACGAGCACTGAGCACCCAGCGCCCCGAGCACTGAGCACCCAGCACCCCGAGCACTGAGCTCTGAGCACCCTGAGCACTGAGCACACAGCACCCCGAGTACTGAGCATTGAGCACCCTGAGCACTGAGCACCCAGCACCCCGAGTACTGAGCACTGAGCACCCCGAGCACTGAGTACCCAGCACCGTGAGCACTGAGCACCCAGCACCCTGAGCACTGAGCACCCAGCACCCTGAGCACTGAGCACCCAGCACACTGAGTACTGAGCACTGAGCACCCAGCACCCCGAGCACTGAGCACCCAGCACCCTGAGTACTGAGCACCCAGTACCCTGAGCACTGAACACACAGCACCCTGATTACTGAGCACCCTCAGCACTGAGCACCCAGCACCCTCAGCACTGAGCACCCAGCACCCTGAGTACTGAGCACTGAGCTCCCTGAGTACGGAGCACTGAGCACCCTGAGTACTGAGCACCCAGCACCCTGAGTACTGAGCACCCAGCACCCTGAGCAATGAGCACCCTGAGTACTGAGCACCCAGCACCCTGAGCACTGAGCACCGAGCACCCTGAGCACTGAGCACCCAGCACACTGAGTACTGAGCACCCAGCACCCTGAGCAATGAGCACCCTGAGTACTGAACACCCAGCACCCTGAGCAATGAGCACCCTGAGTACTGAGCACCCAGCACCCTGAGTACTAAGCACCGAGCACCCTCAGTACTGAGCACCCAGTACCCTGAGCACTGAACACACAGCACCCTGAGTACTGAGCACCCCGAGCACTGAGCACCCAGCACCCTGAGCACTGAGGACCCAGCACCCTGAGTACTGTGCATCCAGCACCCCGAGCACTGAGCATCGAGCACCCTGAGTACTGAGCATCCAGCACCCCGAGCACTGAGCACCCAGCACCCTGAGTACTGAGTACTGAGCACCCAGCACCCAGAGCACTGAGCACCCAGCACCCTGTGTACTGAGCACTGAGTACCCATTAACCCGAGCACTGAGCACCCAGCACCCTGAGCACTGAGCACCCTGAGTACTGAGCACCCAGCACCCTGAGCACTGAGCACCCAGCACCCCGAGCACTGAGCACCCAGCACCCAGAGCACTGAGCAATGAGCACCCTGAGTACTGAGCACTGAGCACCCTGATCACTGAGCAGCGAGCACCCTGAGTACTGAGCACTGAGCACCCTGAGCATTGAGCACCCTGCTCCCTGAGTACTGAGCACCCAGCACCCTGAGCACTGTGGACCGAGCACCCTGAGTACTAAGCACCCAGCACCCTGAGTACTGAGCACCCAGCACCCTGAGCACTGAGCACCCAGCACGCTGAGTACTGAGCACTGAGCACCCTGAGTACTGAGCACCGAGCACCCTGAGCACTGAGCACCCAGCACGCTGAGTACTGAGCACTGAGCACCCTGAGTACTGAGCACCCAGCACCCTCAGTTCTGAGCACCCAGCACCCTGAGCACTTAGCACCCAGCACAACGAGTACTGAGCACCCAGCACCCTGAGTACTGAGCACCCAGCACCGAGCACTGAGCACCCAGCACGCTGAGTACTGATCACTGAGCACCCTGAGTACTGAGCACCGAGCACCCTGAGCACTGAGCACCCAGCACGCTGAGTACTGAGCACTGAGCACCCTGAGTACTGAGCACCGAGCACCCTGAGCACTGAGCACCCAGCACGCTGAGTACTGAGCACTGAGCACACTGAGTACTGAGCACCGAGCACCCTGAGCACTGAGCACCCAGCACGCTGAGTACTGAGCACTGAGCACCCTGAGTACTGAGCAACCAGCACCCCGAGCACTGAGCACCCAGCACCCTGAGTACTGAGCACCGAGCACCCTGAGTACTGAGCACCCAGCACCCTGAGTACTGAGCACCCAGCGTACTGAGCACCGTGAACCCAGCACCCTGAGTACTGAGCACCCAGCACCCTGAGCACTGAGCACCCAGCACCCTGAGTACTGAGCACTGAGCACCCGGAGGACTGAGCACCGAGCACCCCGAGCACTGAGCACCCAGCACCCCGAGCACCGAGCACCCTGAGTACTGAGCACCCAGCACCCTGAGTACTGAGCACTGAGCACCCCGAGTACTGAGCACCGAGCACCCCGAGCACTGAGCACCCAGCACCCCGAGCAACGAGCACCCTGAGTACTGAGCTCCCAGCACCCTGAGCACTGAGCACCCAGCACCCTGAGCACTGAGCACCCAGCACCCTGAGCACTGAGCACCCAGCACCCTGAGTACTGAGCACCGAGCACCCCGAGCACTGAGCACACAGCACCCTGAGCACCGAGCACCCTGAGTACTGAGCACTGAGCACCCTGAGTACTGAGCACTGAGCACCCTGAGTACTGAGCACCCAGCACCCTGAGTACTGAGCACCCAGCACCCTGAGCAATGAGAACCCTGAGTACTGAGCACCCTGCATCCTGAGTACTAAACACACAGCACCCTGAGCACTGAACACACAGCACCCCGAGCACTGAGCACCCAGCAACCCGAGCACTGAGCACCCAGCAACCCGAGCACTGAGAACCCAGCACCATGTGTACTGAGCACCCAGCACCCTGAGTACTGAGCACCCAGCACCCCGAGCACTGAGTACCCAGCACCCTGAGCACTGAGCACCCAGCACCCTGAGCACTGAGCACCCATCACCCTGAGGACTGAGCACTGAGCACCCAGCACCCCGAGCACTGAGCACCCAGCGCCCTGAGCACTGAGCACCCAGCACCCTGAGCACTGAGCACCCAGCACCCCGAGCACTGAGCACCCAGCAACCTGAGCACTGAGCACCCAGCACCCGAGTACTGAGCACCCAGCACCCTGAGTACTGAGCACCCAGCACCCTGAGTTCTGAGCGCCCAGCACCCTGAGCACTGAGCACCCAGCACCCCGAGCACTGAGCACCCAGCACCCTGAGTACTGAGCCCTGAGCACCCAGCACCCCGAGCACTGAGCACCCAGCACCCTGAGCACTGAGCACCCAGCACCCCGAGCACTGAGCACCCAGCACCCTGAGTACTGAGCACTGAGCACCCAGCACCCCGAGCACTGAGCACCCAGCACCCTGAACACTGAGCACCCAGCACCCGAGTACTGAGCACCCAGCACGCGAGTACTGAGCAGCCAGCACCCTGAGTACTGAGCACCCAGCACCCTGAGTACTGAGCACCCAGCACCCTGAGCACTGAGCACCCAGCACCCTGAGTACTGAGCACCCAGCACCCTGAGCACTGAGCACCCAGCACCCTGAGCATTGAGCACCCAGCACACTGAGCACTGAGCACCCAGCACCCTGAGTAGTGAGCACCCAACGTACTGAGCACCAAGCACCCCGAGCACTGAGCACCCAGCACCCTGAGAACTGAGCACCGATCACCACGAGAACTGAGCACCCAGCACCCTGAGTACTGAGCTCCGAGCACCCCGAGCACTGAGCACCCAGCACCCGGATTACTGAGCACCCAGCACCCTGAGTACTAAGCACCGAGCACCCTGAGTACTGAGCACCCAGTACCCTGAGCACTGAACACACAGCACCCTGAGTACTGAGCACCCCGAGCACTGAGCACCCAGCACCCTGAGCACTGAGCACCCAGCACCCTGATTACTGAGCACCCAGCAAACTGAGTACTGAACACCCAGCACCCCGAGTACTGAGCACCCAGCACCATGAGCACTGAGCACCCAGCGCCCCGAGCACTGAGCACCCAGCACCCCGAGCACTGAGCACTGAGCACCCTGAGCACTGAGCACACAGCACCCCGAGTACTGAGCATTGAGCACCCTGAGCACTGAGCACCCAGCACCCCGAGTCCTGAGCACTGAGCACCCCGGGCACTGAGTACCCAGCACCCTGAGCACTGTGCACCCAGCACCCTGAGCACTGAGCACCCAGCACCCTGAGCACTGAGCACCCAGCACACTGAGTACTGAGCACTGAGCACCCAGCACCCCGAGCACTGAGCACCCAGCACCCTGAGTACTGAGCACCCAGTACCCTGAGCACTGAACACACAGCACCCTGAGTACTGAGCACCCGGAGCACTGAGCACCCAGCACCCTGAGCACTGAGCACCCAGCACCCTGAGTACTGAGCACCCAGCACCCTGAGTACTGAACACCCAGCACCCTGAGCACTGATCACTGAGCAGCCTGAGCACTGAGTACTGAGCACTGAGCACCCTGAGCACTGAGCACCCCGCACCCCGAGCACTGAGCACCCTGAGCACTGAGCACACAGCACCCCGAGTACTGAGCACTGAGCACCCTGAGCACTGAGCACCCAGCACCCCGAGTACTGATCACTGAGCACCCTGAGTACTGAGCACCCAGCACCCTGAGCACTGAGTACCCAGCACCCTGAGCACTGAGCACCCAGCACCCTGAGCACTGAGCACCCAGCACCCTGAGCACTGAGCACCCAGCACCCTGAGTACTGAGCACTGAGCACCCAGCACCCCGAGCACTGAACACCCAGCACCCTGAGTACTGAGCACTGAGCACCCAGCACCCTGAGCAATGAGCACCCTGAGTACTGAGCACGCAGCACCTTGAGCGCTGAGCACTGAGAACCCCGAGCACTGAGCACACAGCACCCGGAGTACTGAGCACCCAGCACCCTGAGTACTAAGCACCGAGCACCCTGAGAACTGAGCACCCAACACCCTGAGCACTGAACACACAGCACCCTGACTACTGAGCACCCCGAGCACTGAGCACCCAGCACCGCGAGCACTGAGCACATAGCACCCCGAGCACTGAGAACCCAGCACCCCGAGCACTGAGCACCCAGCACCGCGAGCACTAAGCACATAGCACCCCGAGCACTGAGCACCCAGCACCCTTAGTACTGAGTACCCAGCACCATGAGCACTGAGCACCCAGCACCCTGAGCACTGAGCACACAGCACCCTGAGCACTGAGCACCCAGCACCCTGAGTACTGAGCACAGAGCACCCAGCACCCCGAGCACTGAGCACCCAGCACCCTAAGTACTGAGCAACGAGCACCCCGAGCACTGAGCACCCAGCACCCTGAGTACTGAGCTCCGAGCACCCCAAGCACTGAGCACCCAGCGCCCCGAGCAACGAGCACCCTGAGCACTGAGCACCCAGCACCCTGAGTACTGAGCACCCAGCACCTTGAGCAATGGGCACCCTGAGTACTAAGCACCCAGCACCTTAAGCACTGAGCACCGAGCACCCCGAGCACTGAGCACCCAGCACCCCGAGCACTGAGCACCCAGCACCCTGAGCACTGAGCACCCAGCACCCGAGTACTGAGCACCCAGCACCCTGAGTACTGAGCACCCAGCACCCTGAGTACTGAGCACCCAGCACCCCGAGTACTGAGCACCCAGCACCCTGAGTACTGAGCACCCAGCACCCTGAGCACTGAGCACCCAGCACCCCGAGCACTGAGCACCCAGCACCCTGAGTACTGAGCACCCAGCACCCTGAGCACTGAACACACAGCACCCTGAGTACTGAGCACCTCGAGCACTGAGCACCCAGCACCCTGAGTACTGAGCACCGAGCACCCCGAGCACTGAGCACCCAGCACCGCGAGCAATGAGCACCCAGCACCCCGAGCCCTGAGCACCCAGCACCCTGAGGACAGAGCACCCAGCACCCTGAGTACTGAGCACCCAGCACCCTGAGCACTGAGTACCCAGCACCCTGTGCACTGAGCACCCAGCACCCTGAGCAGTGAGCACACAGCACACTGAGCACTGAGCACCCAGCACCCTGAGTTCTGAGCACTGAGCACCCAGCACCCTGAGTACTGAGCACTGAGCACCCAGCACCCCGAGCACTGAGCACCCAGAACCCTGAGCACTGAGCACCCAGCACCCGAGTACTGAGCACCCAGCACCCTGAGTACTGAGCACCCAGCACCCTGAGTACTGAGCACCCAGCACCCCGAGTACTGAGCACCCAGCACCCTGAGTACTGAGCACCAAGCACCCTGAGCACTGAGCACCCTGCACCCTGAGTACTGAGCACCCAGCACCCTGAACACCCAGCACCCTGAGCACTGAGCACCCAGCACCCTGAGCACTGAGCACCCAGCACCCTGAGTAGTGAGCACCCAACGTACTGAGCACCGAGCAACCTGAGCACTGAGCACCCAGCACCCTGAGTACTGAGCACCGATCACCCCGAGCACTGAGCACCCAGCACCCTGAGTACTGAGCTCCGAGCACCCCGAGCACTGAGCACCCAGCGCCCCGAGCACTGAGCACCCAGCACCCTGAGCACTGAGCACCCAGCGTAATGAGCACCGAGCACCCAGCACCCTGAGTACTGAGCACCCAACACCCTGAGCACTGAGCACCCAGCACCCTGAGTACTGAGCACCGAGCACCCAGAGTACTGAGCACCCAGCACCCCGAGCACTGTGCACGGAGCACCCCGAGCACTGAGCACCCAGCACCCCAAGCACTGAGCACACAGCACCGCGAGCACTGAGTACCCAGCACCCCGAGCACTGAGCACCCAGCACCCCGAGCACCGAGCACCCTGAGTACTAAGCACCGAGCACCCTGAGCACTGAGCACCCAGCACCCTGAGTACTGAGCACCCAGCACCCCGAGAACTGAGCACCCAGCACCCTGAGTACTTAGCACCCAGCACCCTGAGCACTGAGCACCGAGCACCCTGAGCACTGAGCACCCAGCACACTGAGGACTGAGCACCAAGCACCCCGAGCTCTGAGCACCCAGCACCCTGAGCACTGAGCACCCTGAGTACTGAGCACTCAGCACCCTGAGTACTGAGCACTGAGCACGCTGAGTACTGAGCACCTAGCACCCTGAGTACTGAGCACCCAGCACCCTGAGCACTGAGCACCGAGCACCCTGAGCACTGAGCACCCAGCAACCTGAGCACTGAGCAGCCAGCACCCCGAGCAGTGAGCACCCAGCACCCTGAGCACTGAGCACCCAGCACCCTGAGCAATGAGCATCCTGAGTACTGAGCACCCAGCACCCTGAGCAATGAGCACCCTGAGTACTGAGCACCCAGCACCCTGAGCACTGAGCACCGAGCACCCCGAGCACTGAGCACCCAGCACCCTGAGTACTGAGCACCCAGCACCCTGAGCAATGAGCACCCTGAGTACTGAGCACCCAGCACCCTGAGCAATGAGCACCCTGAGTACTGAGCACCCAGCACCCTGAGTACTAAGCACCGAGCACCCTCAGTACTGAGCACCCAGTACCCTGAGCACTGAACACACAGCACCCTGAGTACTGAGCACCCCGAGCACTGAGAACCCAGCACCCTGAGCACTGAGGACCCAGCACCCTGAGCACTGTGCACCCAGCACCCTGAGCACTGAGCACCCAGCACACTGAGTACTGAGCACCCAGCACCCTGAGCACTGAGCACCCAGCACCCTGAGTAGTGAGCATCCAGCACCCCGAGCACTGAGCACCCAGCACCCTGAGTACTGAGTACTGAGCACCCAGCACCCAGAGAACTGAGCACCCAGCACCCTGTGTACTGAGCACTGAGCACCCTGAGCACTGAGCACCGAGCACCCTGAGTACTGAGCACTGAGCACCCTGAGCACTGAGCACCCTGCTCCCTGAGTACTGAGCACCCAGCACCCTGAGCACAGAGGACCGAGCACCCTGAGTACTAAGCACCCAGCACCCTGAGTACTGAGCACCCAGCACCCTGAGCACTGAGGACCAAGCACCCTGAGTACTGTGCACCCAGCACCCTGAGCACTGAGCACCCAGCACCCTGAGTACTGAGCACCCAGCACCCCGAGCACTGAGCAACCAGCACACTGAGTACTGAGTACTGAGCACACAGCACCCAGAGCACTGAGCACCCAGCACCCTGTGTACTGAGCACTGAGTACCCAGCACCCCGAGCACTGAGCACCCAGCACCCTGAGCACTGAGCACCCTGAGTACTGAGCAACCAGCACCCTGAGCACTGAGCACCCAGCACCCAGAGCACTGAGCACCCAGCACCCAGAGCACTGAGCACTGAGCAACCTGAGTACTGAGCACTGAGCACCCTGAGCACTGAGCACCGAGCACCCTGAGTACTGAGCACTGAGCACCCTGAGCACTGAGCACCCTGCTCCCTGAGTACTGAGCACCCAGCACCCTGAGCACTGAGGACCGAGCACCCTGAGTACTAAGCACCCAGCACCCTGAGTACTGAGCACCCAGCACCCTGAGCACTGAGCAACCAGCACGCTGAGTACTGAGCACTGAGCACCCTGAGTACTGAGCACCGAGCACCCTGAGCACTGAGCACCCAGCACGCTGAGTACTGAGAACTGAGCACCCTGAGTACTGAGCACCCAGCACCCTGAGTACTGAGCGCCCAGCACCCCAAACACTGAGCACCGAGCACCCTGAGTACTGAGCACCCAGCACCCTGAGCACTGAGAACCCAGCACAACGAGTACTGAGCACCCAGCACCCTGAGTACTGAGCACCCAGCACCCCGAGCACTGAGCACTGAGCACCCCGAGCACTGAGCACCCAGCACCCCGAGCACTGAGCACCCAGCACCCTGAGTACTAAGCACCCAGCACCCTGAGTACTGAGCACCCAGCACCCTGAGTACTGAGCACCCAGCACCCTGAGTACTGAGCACCCAGCGTACTGAGCACTGAGCACCCCGAGCACTGAGCACCCAGCACCCTGAGTACTGAGCACCCAGCGTACTGAGCACCGAGCACCCCGAGCACTGAGCACCCAGCACCCTGAGTACTGAGCACCCAGCACCCTGAGCACTGAGCACTGAGCACCCTGAGCACTGAGTACTGAGCACTGAGCACCCTGAGCACTGAGCACCCAGCACCCCGAGTACTGAGCACCCAGCACCCCGAGCACTGAGCACCCAGCGCCCCGAGCACTGAGCACCCAGCACCCCGAGCACTGAGCACTGAGCACCCTGAGCACTGAGCACACAGCACCCCGAGTACTGAGCATTGAGCACCCTGAGCACTGAGCACCCTGCACCCCGAGTCCTGAGCACTGAGCACCCCGGGCACTGAGTACCCAGCACCCTGAGCACTGTGCACCCAGCACCCTGAGCACTGAGCACCCAGCACCCTGAGCACTGAGCACCCAGTACACTGAGTACTGAGCACTGAGCACCCAGCACCCCGAGCACTGAGCACCCAGCACCCTGAGTACTGAGCACCCAGTACCCTGAGCACTGAACACACAGCACCCTGAGTACTGAGCACCCGGAGCACTGAGCACCCAGCACCCTGAGCACTAAGCACCCAGCACCCTGAGTACTGAGCACCCAGCACCCTGAGTACTGAACACCCAGCACCCTGAGCACTGAGCACTGAGCACCCTGAGCACTGAGTACTGAGCACTGAGCACCCTGAGCACTGAGCACCCAGCACCCCGAGCACTGAGCACCCACCACCCTGAGCACTGAGCACCCAGCACCCGAGTACTGAGCACCCAGCACCCTGAGTACTGAGCACCCAGCACCCTGAGTACTGAGCACCCAGCACCCCGAGCACTGAACACCCAGCACCCTGAGTACTGAGCACCCAGCACCCTGAGCACCGAGCACCCAGCACCCTGAGCACTGAGCACCCAGCACCCTGAGTAGTGAGCACCCAACGTACTGAGCACCGAGCACCCCGAGCACTGAGCACCCAGCACCCTGAGTACTGAGCACCGAGCACCCCGAGCACTGAGCACCCAGCACCCTGAGTACTGAGCTCTGAGCCCCCTGAGCACTGAACACACAGCACCCTGACTACTGAGCACCTCGAGCACTGAGCACCCAGCACCCTGAGTATTGAGCACCGAGCACCCCGAGCACTGAGCACCCAGCACCCGGAGTACTGAGCACCCAGCACCCTGAGTACTAAGCACCGAGCACCCTGAGTACTGAGCACCCAGCACCCTGAGCACTGAACACACAGCACCCTGACTACTGAGCACCTCGAGCACTGAGCACCCAGCACCCTGAGTATTGAGCACCGAGCACCCCGAGCACTGAGCACCCAGCACCGCGAGCACTGAGCACATAGCACCCCGAGCACTGAGCACCCAGCACCCCGAGCACTGAGCACCCAGCACCGCGAGCACTGAGCACATAGCACCCCGAGCACTGAGAACCCAGCACCCTTAGTACTGAGTACCCAGCACCATGAGCACTGAGCACCCAGCATCCTGAGCACTGAGCACACAGCACCCTGAGCACTGAGCACCCAGCACCCTGAGTACTGAGCACTGAGCACCCAGCACCCCGAGCACTGAGCACCCAGCACCCTGATTACTGAGCAACGAGCACCCCGAGCACTGAGCACCCAGCACCCTGAGTACTGAGCTCCGAGCACCCCAAGCACTGAGCACCCAGCGCCCCGAGCACCGAGCACCCTGAGCACTGAGCACACAGCACCCTGAGTACTGAGCACCCAGCACCTTGAGCAATGAGCACCCTGAGTACTGAGCACCCAGCACCTTGAGCACTGAGCACCGAGCACCCCGAGCACTGAGCACCCAGCAGCCCGAGCACTGAGCACCCAGCACCCTGAGCACTGAGCACCCAGCACCCGAGTACTGAGCACCCAGCACCCTGAGTACTGAGCTCCCAGCACCCTGAGTACTGAGCACCCAGCACCCCGAGTACTGAGCACCCAGCACACTGAGTACTGAGCACCCAGCACCCTGAGCACTGAGCACCCAGCACCCCGAGCACTGAGCACCCAGCACCCTGAGTACTGAGCACCCAGCAACCTGAGCACTGAACACACAGCACCCTGAGTACTGAGCACCTCGAGCACTGAGCATCCAGCACCCTGAGTACTGAGCACCCAGCACCCCGAGCACTGAGCACCCAGCACCCTGAGTACAGAGCACCCAGCACCCTGAGTACTGAGCACCCAGCACCCTGAGCACTGAGTACCCAGCACCCTGTGCACTGAGCACCCAGCACCCTGAGCACTGAGCACACAGCACCCTGTGCACTGAGCACCCAGCACCCTGAGTTCTGAGCACTGAGCACCCAGCACCCCGAGCACTGAGCACCCAGCACCCTGAGTACTGAGCACTGAGCACCCAGCACCCCGAGCACTGAGCACAGAGCACCCTGAGTTCTGAGCACTGAGCACCCAGCACCCCGAGCACTGAGCACCCAGCACCCTGAGTACTGAGCACCCAGCACCCTGAGTTCTGAGCACTGAGCACCCAGCACCCCGAGCACTGAGCACCCAGCACCCTGAGTACTGAGCACAGAGCACCCAGCACCCCGAGCACTGAGCACCCAGCACCCTGAGTACTGAGCACTGAGCACCCAGCACCCGAGTACTGAGCACCCAGCACCCTGAGTACTGAGCACCCAGCACCCTGAGTACTGAGCACCCAGCACCCCGAGTACTGAGCACCCAGCACCCTGAGTACTGAGCACCAAGCACCCTGAGCACTGAGCACCCAGCACCCTGAGTACTGAGCACCCAGCACCCTGAGCACCCAGCACCCTGAGCACTGAGCACCCAGCACCCTGAGCACTGAGCACCCAGCACCCTGAGTAGTGAGCACCGATCACCCCGAGCACTGAGCACCCAGCACCCTGAGTACTGAGCTCCGAGCACCCCGAGCACTGAGCACCCAGCGCCCTGAGCACTGAGCACCCAGCACCCTGAGCACTGAGCACCCAGCGTAATGAGCACCGAGCACCCAGCACCCTGAGTACTGAGCACCCAACACCCAGAGCACTGAGCACCCAGCACCCTGAGTACTGAGCACCGAGCACCCTGAGTACTGAGCACCCAGCACCCCGAGCACTGAGCACGGAGCACCCCGAGCACTGAGCACCCAGCACCCCAAGCACTGAGCACCCAGCACCGCGAGCACTGAGTACCCAGCACCCCGAGCACTGAGCACCCAGCACCCCGAGCACCGAGCACCCTGAGTACTAAGCACCGAGCACCCTGAGCACTGAGCACCCAGCACCCTGAGTACTGAGCACCCAGCACCCCGAGCACTGAGCACCCAGCACCCTGAGTACTTAGCACCCAGCACCCTGAGCACTGAGCACCGAGCACCCTGAGCACTGAGCACCCAGCACCCTGAGGACTGAGCACCAAGCACCCCGAGCTCTGAGCACCCAGCACCCTGAGCACTGTGCACCCTGAGTACTGAGCACTGAGCACCCTGAGTACTGAGCACTGAGCACGCTGAGTACTGAGCACCTAGCACCCTGAGTACTGAGCACCCAGCACCCTGAGCACTGAGCACCGAGCACCCTGAGCACTGAGCACCCAGCAACCTGAGCACAGAGCAGCCAGCACCCCGAGCAGTGAGCACCCAGCAACCTGAGCACTGAGCATCCAGCACCCTGAGCAATGAGCACCCTGAGTACTGAGCACCCAGCACCCTGAGCAATGAGCACCCTGAGTACTGAGCACCCAGCACCCTGAGCACTGAGCACCGAGCACCCCGAGCACTGAGCACCCAGCACCCTGAGTACTGAGCACCCAGCACCCTGAGCAATGAGCACCCTGAGTACTGAGCACCCAGCACCCTGAGCAATGAGCACCCTGAGTACTGAGCACCCAGCACCCTGAGTACTAAGCACCGAGCACCCTCAGTACTGAGCACCCAGTACCCTGAGCACTGAACACACAGCACCCTGAGTACTGAGCACCCCGAGCACTGAGAACCCAGCATCCTGAGCACTGAGGACCCAGCACCCTGAGTACTGTGCATCCAGCACCCTGAGCACTGAGCACCCAGCACCCTGAGTACTGAGCACCCAGCACCCTGAGCACTGAGCACCCAGCACCCTGAGTAGTGAGCATCCAGCACCCCGAGCACTGAGCACCCAGCACCCTGAGTACTGAGTACTGAGCACCCAGCACCCAGAGCACTGAGCACCCAGCACCCTGTGTACTGAGCACTGAGTACCCCGCACCCCGAGCACTGAGCACCCAGCACCCTGAGCACTGAGCACCCTGAGTACTGAGCACCCAGCACCCTGAGCACTGAGCACCCAGCACCCGGAGCACTGAGCACCCAGCACCCAGAGCACTGAGCACTGAGCACCCTGAGTACTGAGCACTGAGCACCCTGAGCACTGAGCACCGAGCACCCTGAGTACTGAGCACTGAGCACCCTGAGCACTGAGCACCCTGCTCCCTGAGTACTGAGCACCCAGCACCCTGAGCACAGAGGACCGAGCACCCTGAGTACTAAGCACCCAGCACCCTGAGTACTGAGCACCCAGCACCCTGAGCACTGAGGACCAAGCACCCTGAGTACTGTGCACCCAGCACCCTGAGCACTGAGCACCCAGCACCCTGAGTACTGAGCACCCAGCACCCTGAGCACTGAGCACCCAGCACCCTGAGTACTGAGCATCCAGCACCCCGAGCACTGAGCAACCAGCACACTGAGTACTGAGTACTGAGCACACAGCACCCAGAGCACTGAGCACCCAGCACCCTGTGTACTGAGCACTGAGTACCCAGCACCCCGAGCACTGAGCACCCAGCACCCTGAGCACTGAGCACCCTGAGTACTGAGCAACCAGCACCCTGAGCACTGAGCACCCAGCACCCAGAGCACTGAGCACCCAGCACCCAGAGCACTGAGCACTGAGCAACCTGAGTACTGAGCACTGAGCACCCTGAGCACTGAGCACCGAGCACCCTGAGTACTGAGCACCCTGCTCCCTGAGTACTGAGCACCCAGCACCCTGAGCACTGAGGACCGAGCACCCTGAGTACTAAGCACCCAGCACCCTGAGTACTGAGCAGCCAGCACCCTGAGCACTGAGCAACCAGCACGCTGAGTACTGAGCACTGAGCACCCTGAGTACTGAGCACCGAGCACCCTGAGCACTGAGCACCCAGCACGCTGAGTACTGAGAACTGAGCACCCTGAGTACTGAGCACCCAGCACCCTGAGTACTGAGCACCCAGCACCCCGAACACTGAGCACCGAGCACCCTGAGTACTGAGCACCCAGCACCCTGAGCACTGAGAACCCAGCACAACGAGTACTGAGCACCCAGCACCCTGAGTACTGAGCACCCAGCACCCCGAGCACTGAGCACTGAGCACCCCGAGCACTGAGCACCCAGCACCCCGAGCACTGAGCACCCAGCACCCTGAGTACTAAGCACCCAGCACCCTGAGTACTGAGCACCCAGCACCCTGAGTACTGAGCACCCAGCACCCTGAGTCCTGAGCACCCAGCGTACTGAGCACCGAGCACCCCGAGCACTGAGCACCCAGCACCCTGAGTACTGAGCACCCAGCGTACTGAGCACCGAGCACCCCGAGCACTGAGCACCCAGCACCCTGAGTACTGAGCACCCAGCACCCTGAGCACTGAGCACTGAGCACCCTGAGCACTGAGTACTGAGCACTGAGCACCCTGAGCACTGAGCACCCAGCACCCCGAGTTCTGAGCACCCAGCACCCCGAGCACTGAGCACGCAGCGCCCCGAGCACTGAGCACCCAGCACCCCGAGCACTGAGCACTGAGCACCCTGAGCACTGAGCACACAGCACCCCGAGTACTGAGCATTGAGCACCCTGAGCACTGAGCACCCAGCACCCCGAGTCCTGAGCACTGAGCACCCCGGGCACTGAGTACCCAGCACCCTGAGCACTGTGCACCCAGCACCCTGAGCACTGAGCACCCAGCACACTGAGTACTGAGCACTGAGCACCCAGCTCCCCGAGCACTGAGCACCCAGCACCCTGAGTACTGAGCACCCAGTACCCTGAGCACTGAACACACAGCACCCTGAGTACTGAGCACCCGGAGCACTGAGCACCCAGCACCCTGAGCACTAAGCACCCAGCACCCTGAGTACTGAGCACCCAGCACCCTGAGTACTGAACACCCAGCACCCTGAGCACTGAGCACTGAGCACCCTGAGCACTGAGTACTGAGCACTGAGCACCCTGAGCACTGAGCACCCCTCACCCCGAGTACTGAGCACCCAGCACCCCGAGCACTGAGCACCCAGCGCCCCGAGCACTGAGCAGCCAGCACACCGAGCAATGAGCACCCTGAGCACTGAGCACACAGCACCCCTAGTACTGAGCACTGAGCACCCTGAGCACTGAGCACCCAGCACCCCGAGTACTGAGCACTGAGCACCCTGAGTACTGAGCACCCAGCACCCTGAGCACTGAGTACCCAGCACCCTGAGCACTGAGCACCCAGCACCCTGAGCACTGAGCACCCAGCACCCTGAGCACTGAGCACCCAGCACCCTGAGTACTGAGCACTGAGCACCCAGCACCCCGAGCACTGAACACCCAGCACCCTGAGTACTGAGCACTGAGCACCCAGCACCCCGAGCACTGAGCACCCAGCACCCTGAGCACTGAGCACCCAGCACCCGAGTACTGAGCACCCAGCACCCTGAGTACTGAGCACCCAGCACCCTGAGTACTGAGCACCCAGCACCCCGAGCACTGAGCACCCAGCACCCTGAGTACTGAGCACCCAGCACCCTGAGCACCGAGCACCCAGCACCCTGAGCACTGAGCACCCAGCACCCTGAGTAGTGAGCACCCAATGTACTGAGCACCGAGCACCCCGAGCACTGAGCACCCAGCACCCTGAGTACTGAGCACCGAGAACCCCGAGCACTGAGCACCCAGCACCCTGAGTACTGAGCTCTGAGCCCCCTGAGCACTGAGCACCCAGTGCCCCGAGCACCGAGCACCCTGAGCACTGAGCATCCAGCACCCTGAGCAATGAGCACCCTGAGTACTGAGCACGCAGCACCTTGAGCGCTGAGCACTGAGAACCCCGAGCACTGAGCACCCAGCACCCGGAGTACTGAGCACCCAGCACCCTGAGTACTAAGCACCGAGCACCCTGAGTACTGAGCACCCAGCACCCTGAGCACTGAACACACAGCACCCTGACTACTGAGCACCTCGAGCACTGAGCACCCAGCACCCTGAGTATTGAGCACCGAGCACCCCGAGCACTGAGCACCCAGCACCGCGAGCACTGAGCACATAGCACCCCGAGCACTGAGCACTCAGCACCCCGAGCACTGAGCACCCAGCACCGCGAGCACTGAGCACATAGCACCCCGAGCACTGAGCACCCAGCACCCTTAGTACTGAGTACCCAGCACCATGAGCACTGAGCACCCAGCACCCTGAGCACTGAGCACACAGCACCCTGAGCACTGAGCACCCAGCACCCTGAGTACTGAGCACTGAGCACCCAGCACCCCGAGCACTGAGCACCCAGCACCCTGAGTACTGAGCAACGAGCACCCCGAGCACTGAGCACCCAGCACCCTGAGTACTGAGCTCCGAGCACCCCAAGCACTGAGCACCCAGCGCCCCGAGCACCGAGCACCCTGAGCACTGAGCAAACAGCACCCTGAGTACTGAGCACCCAGCACCTTGAGCAATGAGCACCCTGAGTACTGAGCACCCAGCACCTTGAGCACTGAGGACCGAGCACCCCGAGCACTGAGCAACCAGCACCCCGAGCACTGAGCACCCAGCACCCTGAGCACTGAGCACCAAGCACCCGAGTACTGAGCACCCAGCACCCTGAGTACTGAGCACCCAGCACCCTGAGTACTGAGCACCCAGCACCCCGAGTACTGAGCACCCAGCACCCTGAGTACTGAGCACCCAGCACCCTGAGCACTGAGCACCCAGCACCCCGAGCACTGAGCACCCAGCACCCTGAGTACTGAGCACCCAGCACCCTGAGCACTGAACACACAGCACCCTGAGTACTGAGCACCTCGAGCACTGAGCACCCAGCACCCTGAGTACTGAGCACCGAGCACCCCGAGCACTGAGCACCCAGCACCGCGAGCAATGAGCACCCAGCACCCCGAGCACTGAGCACCCAGCACCCTGAGTACAGAGCACCCAGCACCCTGAGTACTGAGCACCCAGCACCCTGAGCACTGAGTACCCAGCACCCTGTGCACTGAGCACCCAGCACCCTGAGCACTGAGCACACAGCACCCTGTGCACTGAGCACCCAGCACCCTGAGTTCTGAGCACTGAGCACCCAGCACCCCGAGCACTGAGCACCCAGCACCCTGAGTACTGAGCACTGAGCACCCAGCACCCCGAGCACTGAGCACCCAGCACCCTGAGCACTGAGCACCCAGCACCCGAGTACTGAGCACCCAGCACCCTGAGTACTGAGCACCCAGCACCATGAGTACTGAGCACCCAGCACCCCGAGTACTGAGCACCCAGCACCCTGAGTACTGAGCACCAAGCACCCTGAGCACTGAGCACCCAGCACCCTGAGTACTGAGCACCCAGCACCCTGAGCACCCAGCACCCTGAGCACTGAGCACCCAGCACCCTGAGCACTGAGCACCCAGCACCCTGAGTAGTGAGCACCCAACGTACTGAGCACCGAGCAACCCGAGCACTGAGCACCCAGCACCCTGAGTACTGAGCACCGATCACCCCGAGCACTGAGTACCCAGCACCCTGAGTACTGAGCTCCGAGCACCCCGAGCACTGAGCACCCAGCGCCCCGAGCACTGAGCACCCAGCACCCTGAGCACTGAGCACCCAGCGTAATGAGCACCGAGCACCCAGCACCCTGAGTACTGAGCACCCAACACCCTGAGCACTGAGCACCCAGCACCCTGAGTACTGAGCACCGAGCACCCAGAGTACTGAGCACCCAGCACCCCGAGCACCGAGCACCCTGAGTACTAAGCACCGAGCACCCTGAGCACTGAGAACCCAGTACCCTGAGTACTGAGCACCCAGCACCCCGAGCACTGAGCACCCAGCACCCTGACTACTTAGCACCCAGCACCCTGAGCACTGAGCACAGAGCACCCTGAGCACTGAGCACCCAGCACCCTGAGGACTGAGCACCAAGCACCGCGAGCTCTGAGCACCCAGCACCCTGAGCACTGAGCACCCTGAGTACTGAGCACTGAGCACCCTGAGTACTGAGCACTGAGCACGCTGAGTACTGAGCACCTAGCACCCTGAGTACTGAGCACCCAGCACCCTGAGCACTGAGCACCGAGCACCCTGAGCACCCAGCAACCTGAGCACTGAGCAGCCAGCACCCCGAGCAGTGAGCACCCAGCACCCTGAGCACTGAGCACCCAGCACCCTGAGCAATGAGCACCCTGAGTACTGAGCACCCAGCACCCTGAGCAATGAGCACCCTGAGTACTGAGCACCCAGCACCCTGAGCACTGAGCACCGAGCACCCCGAGCACTGAGCACCCAGCACCCTGAGTACTGAGCACCCAGCACCCTGAGCAATGATCACCCTGAGTACTGAGCACCCAGCACCCTGAGCAATGAGCACCCTGAGTACTGAGCACCCAGCACCCTGAGTACTAAGCACCGAGCACCCTCAGTACTGAGCACCCAGTACCCTGAGCACTGAACACACAGCACCCTGAGTACTGAGCACCCCGAGCACTGAGAACCCAGCACCCTGAGCACTGAGGACCCAGCACCCTGAGTACTGTGCACCCAGCACACTGAGCACTGAGCACCCAGCACCCTGAGTACTGAACACCCAGCACCCTGAGCACTGAGCACCCAGCACCCTGAGTAGTGAGCATCCAGCACCCCGAGCACTGAGCACCCAGCACCCTGAGTACTGAGTACTGAGCACCCAGCACCCTGAGCACTGAGAACCCAGCACCCTGAGTACTGTGCACCCAGCACACTGAGCACTGAGCACCCAGCACCCTGAGTACTGAACACCCAGCACCCTGAGCACTGAGCACCCAGCACCCTGAGTAGTGAGCATCCAGCACCCCGAGCACTGAGCACCCAGCACCCTGTGTACTGAGCACTGAGTACCCAGCACCCCGAGCACTGAGCACCCACCACCCTGAGCACTGAGCACCCTGAGTACTGAGCACCCAGCACCCTGAGCACTGAGCACCCAGCACCCGGAGCACTGAGCACCCAGCACCCAGAGCACTGAGCACTGAGCACCCTGAGTACTGAGCACTGAGCACCCTGAGCACTGAGCACCGAGCACCCTGAGTACTGAGCACTGAGCACCCTGAGCACTGAGCACCCTGCTCCCTGAGTACTGAGCACCCAGCACCCTGAGCACAGAGGACCGAGCACCCTGAGTACTAAGCACCCAGCACCCTGAGTACTGAGCACCCAGCACCCTGAGCACTGAGGACCAAGCACCCTGAGTACTGTGCACCCAGCACCCTGAGCACTGAGCACCCAGCACGCTGAGTACTGAGCACCCAGCACCCTGAGCACTGAGCACCCAGCACCCTGAGTACTGAGCATCCAGCACCCCGAGCACTGAGCAACCAGCACCCTGAGTACTGAGTACTGAGCACCCAGCACCCAGAGCACTGAGCACCCAGCACCCTGTGTACTGAGCACTGAGTACCCAGCACCCCGAGCACTGAGCACCCAGCACCCTGAGCACTGAGCACCCTGAGTACTGAGCACCCAGCACCCTGAGCACTGAGCACCCAGCACCCAGAGCACTGAGCACCCAGCACCCAGAGCACTGAGCACTGAGCAACCTGAGTACTGAGCACTGAGCACCCTGAGCACTGAGCACCGAGCACCCTGAGTACTGAGCACTGAGCACCCTGAGCACTGAGCACCCTGCTCCCTGAGTACTGAGCACCCAGCACCCTGAGCACTGAGGACCGAGCATCCTGAGTACTAAGCACCCAGCACCCTGAGTACTGAGCACCCAGCACCCTGAGCACTGAGCAACCAGCACGCTGAGTACTGAGCACTGAGCACCCTGAGTACTGAGCACCGAGCACCCTGAGCACTGAGCACCCAGCACGCTGAGTACTGAGAACTGAGCACCCTGAGTACTGAGCACCCAGCACCCTGAGTACTGAGCACCCAGCACCCCGAACACTGAGCACCGAGCACCCTGAGTACTGAGCACCCAGCACCCTGAGCACTGAGCACCCAGCACAACGAGTACTGAGCACCCAGCACCCTGAGTACTGAGCACCCAGCACCCCGAGCACTGAGCACTGAGCACCCCGAGCACTGAGCACCCAGCACCCCGAGCACTGAGCACCCAGCACCCTGAGTACTAAGCACCCAGCACCCTGAGTACTGAGCAACCAGCACCCTGAGTACTGAGCACCCAGCACCCTGAGTACTGAGCACCCAGCGTACTGAGCACCGAGCACCCCGAGCACTGAGCACCTAGCACCCTGAGTACTGAGCACCCAGCACCCCGAGCACTGAGCACCCAGCACCCTGAGTACAGAGCACCGAGCACCCTGAGTACTGAGCACCCAGCACCCTGAGTAGTGAGCACCCAACATACTGAGCACCGAGCACCCCGAGCACTGAGCACCCAGCACCCTGAGTACTGAGCACCGATCACCCCGAGAACTGAGCACCCAGCACCCTGAGTACTGAGCTCCGAGCAGCCCGAGCACTGAGCACCCAGCACCCGGAGTACTGAGCACCCAGCACCCTGAGTACTAAGCACCGAGCACCCTGAGTACTGAGCACCCAGTACCCTGAGCACTGAACACACAGCACCCTGAGTACTGAGCACCCCGAGCACTGAGCACCCAGCACCCTGAGCACTGAGCACCCAGCACCCTGAGTACTGAGCAACCAGCACCCTGAGTACTGAACACCCAGCACCCTGAGCACTGAGCACTGAGCACCCTGAGCACTGAGTACTGAGCACTGAGAACCCTGAGCACTGAGCACCCAGCACCCCGAGTACTGAGCACCCAGCACCCCGAGCACTGAGCACTGAGCACACTGAGCACTGAGCACACAGCACCCCGAGTACTGAGCATTGAGCACCCTGAGCACTGAGCACCCAGCACCTCGAGCACTGAGCACTGAGCACCCTGAGCACTGAGCACACAGCACCCCGAGTACTGAGCATTGAGCACCCTGAGCACTGAGCATCCAGCACCCCGAGTACTGAGCACTGAGCACCCTGAGTACTGAGCACCCAGCACCCTGAGCACTGAGTACCCAGCACCCTGAGCACTGAGCACCCAGCACCCTGAGCACTGAGCACCCAGCACCCTGAGCACTTAGCACCCAGCACCCTGAGTACTGAGCACTGAGCACCCAGCACCCCGAGCACTGAACACCCAGCACCCTGAGTACTGAGCACTGAGCACCCAGCACCCCGAGCACTGAGCACCCAGCACCCTGAGCACTGAGCACCCAGCACCCGAGTACTGAGCACCCACCACCCTGAGTACTGAGCACCCAGCACCCTGAGTACTGAGCACCCAGCACCCAGAGCATTGAGCACCCAGCACCCTGAGTACTGAGCACCCAGCACCCTGAGCACCGAGCACCCAGCAGCCAGAGCACTGAGCACCCAGCACCCTGAGTAGTGAGCACCCAACGTACTGAGCACCGAGCACCCCGAGCACTGAGCACCCAGCACCCTGAGTACTGAGCACCGAGCACCCCGAGCACTGAGCACCCAGCACCCTGAGTACTGAGCTCCGAGCACCCCGAGCACTGAGCACCCAGTGCCTCGAGCGCCGAGCACCCTGAGCACTGAGCACCCAGCACCCTGAGCAGTGAGCACCCTGAGTACTGAGCACCCAGCACCTTGAGCACTGAGCACCGAGAACACCGAGCACTGAGCACCCAGCACCCTGAGCAA
This sequence comes from Microtus oregoni, assembly GCF_018167655.1. Classification (NCBI taxonomy): domain Eukaryota; kingdom Metazoa; phylum Chordata; class Mammalia; order Rodentia; family Cricetidae; genus Microtus; species Microtus oregoni. The sequence goes on along the minus strand of NW_024543811.1, from coordinate 6,966,859 downwards.
TGAGCACCCAGCACCCTGAGCACTGAGCAAACAGCACCCTGAGAACTGAGCACCCAGCACCCTGAGTACTGAGCACTGAGCACCCAGCACCCCGAGCACTGAGCACACAGCACCCTGAGTACTGAGCACCGAGCACCCCGAGCACTGAGCACCCAGCACCCTGAGTACTGAGCTCCGAGCACCCCAAGCACTGAGCACCCAGCGCCCCGAGCACCGTGCAACCTGAGCAATGAGCATCCAGCACCCTGAGTACTGAGCACCCAGCACCCTGAGCAATGAGCACCCTGAGTACTGAGCACCCAGCACCTTGAGCACTGAGCACCGAGCACCCCGAGCACTGAGCACCCAACACCCGAGCACTGAGCACACAGCACCCTGAGCACTGAGCACCCAGCACCCGAGTACTGAGTACCCAGCACCCTGAGTACTGAGCACCCAGCACCCTGAGTACTGAGCACCCAGCACCCCGAGCACCGAGCACCCAGCACCCTGAGTACTGAGCACCCAGCACCCTGAGCACCGAGCACCCAGCACCCTGAGCACTGAGCACCCAGCACCCTGAGTAGTGAGCACCCAACGTACTGAGCACCGAGCACCCCGAGTACTGAGCACCCAGCACCCTGAGTACTGAGCACCGAGCACCCCGAGCACTGAGCACCCAGCACCCTGAGTACTGAGCACCCAGCACCCTGAGCACTGAGCACCCAGCACCCCGAGCACTGCGCACCCAGCACCCTGAGTACTTAGCACCCAGCACCCTGAGCACTGAGCACCGAGCACCCTGAGCACTGAGCACCCAGCACCCTGAGGACTGAGCACCAAGCACCCCGAGCACTGAGCACCGAGCACCCTGAGCACTGAGCACCCTGAGTACTGAGCACTGAGCACCCTGAGTACTGAGCACTGAGCACCCTGAGTACTGAGCACCTAGCACCCTGAGTACTGAGCACCCAGCACCCTGAGCACTGAGCACCGAGCACCCTGAGCACTGAGCACCCAGCAACCTGAGCACTGAGCACCCAGCACCCCGAGCAGTGAGCACCCAGCACCCTGAGCACTGAGCACCCTGAGTAATGAGCACTGAGCTCCCTGAGTACTGAGCACTGAGCACCCTGAGTACTGAGCACCCAGCACCCTGAGTACTGAGCACCCAGCACCCTGAGCAATGAGCACCCTGAGTACTGAGCACCCAGCACCCTGAGCACTGAGCACCGAGCACCCCGGGCACTGAGCACCCAGCACCCTGAGTACTGAGCACCCAGCACCCTGAGCAATGAGCACCCTGAGTACTGAGCACCCAGCACCCTGAGCAATGAGCACACTGAGTACTGAGCACCCAGCACCCTGAGTACTAAGCACCGAGCACCCTCAGTACTGAGAACCCAGTACCCTGAGCACTGAACACACAGCACCCTGAGTACTGAGCACCCCGAGCACTGAGCACCCAGCACCCTGAGCACTGAGGACCCAGCACCCTGAGTACTGTGCACCCAGCACCCTGAGCACTGAGCACCTAGCACCCTGAGTACTGAGCACCCAGCACCCTGAGCACTGAGCACCCAGCACCCTGAGTACTGAGCATCCAGCACCCCGAGCACTGAGCACCCAGCACCCTGAGTACTGAGTACTGAGCACGCAGCACCCAGAGCACTGAGCACCCAGCACCCTGTGTACTGAGCACTGAGTTCCCAGCACCCCGAGCACTGAGCACCCAGCACCCTGAGCACTGAGCACCCTGAGTACTGAGCACCCAGCACCCTGAGCACTGAGCACCCAGCACCCCAAGCACTGAGCACCCAGCACCCAGCACCCAGAGCACTGAGCACTGAGCACCCTGAGTACTGAGCACTGAGCACCCTGAGCACTGAGCACCGAGCACCCTGAGTACTGAGCACTGAGCACCCTGAGCACTGAGCACCCTGCTCCCTGAGTACTGAGCACCCAGTACCCTGAGCACTGAGGACCGAGCAAACTGAGTACTAAGCACCCAGCACCCTGAGTACTGAGCACCCAGCACCCTGAGCACTGAGCAACCAGCACGCTGAGTACTGAGCACTGAGCACCCTGAGTACTGAGCACCGAGCACCCTGAGCACTGAGCAGCCAGCACGCTGAGTACTGAGAACTGAGCACCCTGAGTACTGAGCACCCAGCACCCTGAGTACTGAGCACCCAGCACCCCGAGCACTGAGCACCGAGCACCCTGAATACTGAGCACCCAGCACGCTGAGCACTGAGCACCCAGCACAACGAGTACTGAGCACCCAGCACCCTGAGTACTGAGCACCCAGCACCCCGAGCACTGAGCACTGAGCACCCCGAGCACTGAGCACCCAGCACCCCGAGCACTGAGCACGCAGCACCCTGAGTACTAAGCACCCAGCACCCTGAGTACTGAGCACCCAGCACCCTGAGTACTGAGCACCCAGCACCCTGAGTACTGAGCACCCAGCGTACTGAGCACCGAGCACCCCGAGCACTGAGCACCCAGCACCCTGAGTACTGAGCACCCAGCACCCCGAGCACTGAGCACCCAGCACCCTGAGTACTGAGCACCGAGCACCCTGTGTACTGAGCACCCAGCACCCTGAGTAGTGAGCACCCAACGTACTGAGCACCTAGCACCCCGAGCACTGAGCACCCAGCACCCTGAGGACAGAGCACCCAGCACCCAGAGCACTGAGCACTGAGCACCCTGAGTACTGAGCACTGAGCACCCTGAGCACTGAGCACCGAGCACCCTGAGTACTGAGCACTGAGCACCCTGAGCACTGAGCACCCTGCTCCCTGAGTACTGAGCACCCAGCACCCTGAGCACAGAGGACCGAGCACCCTGAGTACTAAGCACCCAGCACCCTGAGTACTGAGCACCCAGCACCCTGAGCACTGAGGACCAAGCACCCTGAGTACTGTGCACCCAGCACCCTGAGCACTGAGCACCCAGCACCCTGAGTACTGAGCACCCAGCACCCTGAGCACTGAGCACCCAGCACCCTGAGTACTGAGCATCCAGCACCCCGAGCACTGAGCAACCAGCACACTGAGTACTGAGTACTGAGCACACAGCACCCAGAGCACTGAGCACCCAGCACCCTGTGTACTGAGCACTGAGTACCCAGCACCCCGAGCACTGAGCACCCAGCACCCTGAGCACTGAGCACCCTGAGTACTGAGCAACCAGCACCCTGAGCACTGAGCACCCAGCACCCAGAGCACTGAGCACCCAGCACCCAGAGCACTGAGCACTGAGCAACCTGAGTACTGAGCACTGAGCACCCTGAGCACTGAGCACCGAGCACCCTGAGTACTGAGCACCCTGCTCCCTGAGTACTGAGCACCCAGCACCCTGAGCACTGAGGACCGAGCACCCTGAGTACTAAGCACCCAGCACACTGAGTACTGAGCACCCAGCACCCTGAGCACTGAGCAACCAGCACGCTGAGTACTGAGCACTGAGCACCCTGAGTACTGAGCACCGAGCACCCTGAGCACTGAGCACCCAGCACGCTGAGTACTGAGAACTGAGCACCCTGAGTACTGAGCACCCAGCACAGTGAGTACTGAGCACCCAGCACCCCGAACACTGAGCACCGAGCACCCTGAGTACTGAGCACCCAGCACCCTGAGCACTGAGAACCCAGCACAACGAGTACTGAGCACCCAGCACCCTGAGTACTGAGCACCCAGCACCCCGAGCACTGAGCACTGAGCACCCCGAGCACTGAGCACCCAGCACCCCGAGCACTGAGCACCCAGCACCCTGAGTACTAAGCACCCAGCATCCTGAGTACTGAGCACCCAGCACCCTGAGTACTGAGCACCCAGCACCCTGAGTACTGAGCACCCAGCGTACTGAGCACCGAGCACCCCGAGCACTGAGCACCCAGCACCCTGAGTACTGAGCACCCACCGTACTGAGCACCGAGCACCCCGAGCACTGAGCACCCAGCACCCTGAGTACTGAGCACCCAGCACCCTGAGCACTGAGCACTGAGCACCCTGAGCACTGAGTACTGAGCACTGAGCACCCTGAGCACTGAGCACCCAGCACCCCGAGTACTGAGCACCCAGCACCCCGAGCACTGAGCACCCAGCGCCCCGAGCACTGAGCACCCAGCACCCCGAGCACTGAGCACTGAGCACCCTGAGCACTGAGCACACAGCACCCCGAGTACTGAGCATTGAGCACCCTGAGCACTGAGCACCCAGCACCCCGAGTCCTGAGCACTGAGCACCCCGGGCACTGAGTACCCAGCACCCTGAGCACTGTGCACCCAGCACCCTGAGCACTGAGCACCCAGCACACTGAGTACTGAGCACTGAGCACCCAGCACCCCGAGCACTGAGCACCCAGCACCCTGAGTACTGAGCACCCAGTACCCTGAGCACTGAACACACAGCACCCTGAGTACTGAGCACCCGGAGCACTGAGCACCCAGCACCCTGAGCACTAAGCACCCAGCACCCTGAGTACTGAGCACCCAGCACCCTGAGTACTGAACACCCAGCACCCTGAGCACTGAGCACTGAGCACCCTGAGCACTGAGTACTGAGCACTGAGCACCCTGAGCACTGAGCACCCCTCACCCCGAGTACTGAGCACCCAGCACCCCGAGCACTGAGCACCCAGCGCCCCGAGCACTGAGCAGCCAGCACCCCGAGCAATGAGCACCCTGAGCACTGAGCACACAGCACCCCTAGTACTGAGCACTGAGCACCCTGAGCACTGAGCACCCAGCACCCCGAGTACTGAGCACTGAGCACCCTGAGTACTGAGCACCCAGCACCCTGAGCACTGAGTACCCAGCACCCTGAGCACTGAGCACCCAGCACCCTGAGCACTGAGCACCCAGCACCCTGAGCACTGAGCACCCAGCACCCTGAGTACTGAGCACTGAGCACCCAGCACCCCGAGCACTGAACACCCAGCACCCTGAGTACTGAGCACTGAGCACCCAGCACCCCGAGCACTGAGCACCCAGCACCCTGAGCACTGAGCACCCAGCACCCGAGTACTGAGCACCCAGCACCCTGAGTACTGAGCACCCAGCACCCTGAGTACTGAGCACCCAGCACCCCGAGCACTGAGCACCCAGCACCCTGAGTACTGAGCACCCAGCACCCTGAGCACCGAGCACCCAGCACCCTGAGCACTGAGCACCCAGCACCCTGAGTAGTGAGCACCCAATGTACTGAGCACCGAGCACCCCGAGCACTGAGCACACAGCACCCTGAGTACTGAGCACCGAGCACCCCGAGCACTGAGCACCCAGCACCCTGAGTACTGAGCTCTGAGCCCCCTGAGCACTGAGCACCCAGTGCCCCGAGCACCGAGCACCCTGAGCACTGAGCACCCAGCACCCTGAGCAATGAGCACCCTGAGTACTGAGCACGCAGCACCTTGAGCGCTGAGCACTGAGAACCCCGAGCACTGAGCACCCAGCACCCGGAGTACTGAGCACCCAGCACCCTGAGTACTAAGCACCGAGCACCCTGAGTACTGAGCACCCAGCACCCTGAGCACTGAACACACAGCACCCTGACTACTGAGCACCTCGAGCACTGAGCACCCAGCACCCTGAGTATTGAGCACCGAGCACCCCGAGCACTGAGCACCCAGCACCGCGAGCACTGAGCACATAGCACCCCGAGCACTGAGCACCCAGCACCCCGAGCACTGAGCACCCAGCACCGCGAGCACTGAGCACATAGCACCCCGAGCACTGAGCACCCAGCACCCTTAGTACTGAGTACCCAGCACCATGAGCACTGAGCACCCAGCACCCTGAGTACTGAGCTCTGAGCCCCCTGAGCACTGAGCACCCAGTGCCCCGAGCACCGAGCACCCTGAGCACTGAGCACCCAGCACCCTGAGCAATGAGCACCCTGAGTACTGAGCACGCAGCACCTTGAGCGCTGAGCACTGAGAACCCCGAGCACTGAGCACCCAGCACCCGGAGTACTGAGCACCCAGCACCCTGAGTACTAAGCACCGAGCACCCTGAGTACTGAGCACCCAGCACCCTGAGCACTGAACACACAGCACCCTGACTACTGAGCACCTCGAGCACTGAGCACCCAGCACCCTGAGTATTGAGCACCGAGCACCCCGAGCACTGAGCACCCAGCACCGCGAGCACTGAGCACATAGCACCCCGAGCACTGAGCACCCAGCACCCCGAGCACTGAGCACCCAGCACCGCGAGCACTGAGCACATAGCACCCCGAGCACTGAGCACCCAGCACCCTTAGTACTGAGTACCCAGCACCATGAGCACTGAGCACCCAGCACCCTGAGCACTGAGCACACAGCACCCTGAGCACTGAGCACCCAGCACCCTGAGTACTGAGCACTGAGCACCCAGCACCCCGAGCACTGAGCACCCAGCACCCTGAGTACTGAGCAACGAGCACCCCGAGCACTGAGCACCCAGCACCCTGAGTACTGAGCTCCGAGCACCCCAAGCACTGAGCACCCAGCGCCCCGAGCACCGAGCACCCTGAGCACTGAGCACACAGCACCCTGAGTACTGAGCACCCAGCACCTTGAGCAATGAGCACCCTGAGTACTGAGCACCCAGCACCTTGAGCACTGAGCACCGAGCACCCCGAGCACTGAGCAACCAGCACCCCGAGCACTGAGCACCCAGCACCCTGAGCACTGAGCACCAAGCAGCCGAGTACTGAGCATCCAGCACCCTGAGTACTGAGCACCCAGCACCCTGAGTACTGAGCACCCAGCACCCCGAGTACTGAGCACCCAGCACCCTGAGTACTGAGCACCCAGCACCCTGAGCACTGAGCACCCAGCACCCCGAGCACTGAGCACCCAGCACCCTGAGTACTGAGCATCCAGCACCCTGAGCACTGAACACACAGCACCCTGAGTACTGAGCACCTCGAGCACTGAGCACCCAGCACCCTGAGTACTGAGCACCGAGCACCCCGAGCACTGAGCACCCAGCACCGCGAGCAATGAGCACCCAGCACGTCGAGCACTGAGCACCCAGCACCCTGAGTACAGAGCACCCAGCACCCTGAGTACTGAGCACCCAGCACCCTGAGCACTGAGTACCCAGCACCCTGTGCACTGAGCACCCAGCACCCTGAGCACTGAGCACACAGCACCCTGTGCACTTAGCACCCAGCACCCTGAGTTCTGAGCACTGAGCACCCAGCACCCCGAGCACTGAGCACCCAGCACCCTGAGTACTGAGCACTGAGCACCCAGCACCCCGAGCACTGAGCACCCAGCACCCTGAGCACTGAGCACCCAGCACCCGAGTACTGAGCACCCAGCACCCTGAGTACTGAGCACCCAGCACCATGAGTACTGAGCACCCAGCACCCCGAGTACTGAGCACCCAGCACCCTGAGTACTGAGCACCAAGCACCCTGAGCACTGAGCACCCAGCACCCTGAGTACTGAGCACCCAGCACCCTGAGCACCCAGCACCCTGAGCACTGAGCACCCAGCACCCTGAGCACTGAGCACCCAGCACCCTGAGTAGTGAGCACCCAACGTACTGAGCACCGAGCAACCCGAGCACTGAGCACCCAGCACCCTGAGTACTGAGCACCGATCACCCCGAGCACTGAGTACCCAGCACCCTGAGTACTGAGCTCCGAGCACCCCGAGCACTGAGCACCCAGCGCCCCGAGCACTGAGCACCCAGCACCCTCAGCACTGAGCACCCAGCGTAATGAGCACCGAGCACCCAGCACCCTGAGTACTGAGCACCCAACACCCTGAGCACTGAGCACCCAGCACCCTGAGTACTGAGCACCGAGCACCCAGAGTACTGAGCACCCAGCACCCCGAGCACCGAGCACCCTGAGTACTAAGCACCGAGCACCCTGAGCACTGAGCACCCAGTACCCTGAGTACTGAGCACCCAGCACCCCGAGCACTGAGCACCCAGCACCCTGAGTACTTAGCACCCAGCACCCTGAGCACTGAGCACCGAGCACCCTGAGCACTGAGCACCCAGCACCCTGAGGACTGAGCACCAAGCACCGCGAGCTCTGAGCACCCAGCACCCTGAGCACTGAGCACCCTGAGTACTGAGCACTGAGCACCCTGAGTACTGAGCACTGAGCACGCTGAGTACTGAGCACCTAGCACCCTGAGTACTGAGCACCCAGCACCCTGAGCACTGAGCACCGAGCACACTGAGCACCCAGCAACCTGAGCACTGAGCAGCCATCACCCCGAGCAGTGAGCACCCAGCAACCTGAGCACTGAGCACCCAGCACCCTGAGCAATGAGCACCCTGAGTACTGAGCACCCAGCACCCTGAGCAATGAGCACCCTGAGTACTGAGCACCCAGCACCCTGAGCACTGAGCACCGAGCACCCCGAGCACTGAGCACCCAGCACCCTGAGTACTGAGCACCCAGCACCCTGAGCAATGAGCACCCTGAGTACTGAGCACCCAGCACCCTGAGCAATGAGCACCCTGAGTACTGAGCACCCAGCACCCTGAGTACTAAGCACCGAGCACCCTCAGTACTGAGCACCCAGTACCCTGAGCACTGAACACACAGCACCCTGAGTACTGAGCACCCCGAGCACTGAGAACCCAGCACCCTGAGCACTGAGGACCCAGCACCCTGAGTACTGTGCACCCAGCACACTGAGCACTGAGCACCCAGCACCCTGAGTACTGAACACCCAGCACCCTGAGCACTGAGCACCCAGCACCCTGAGTAGTGAGCATCCAGCACCCCGAGCACTGAGCACCCAGCACCCTGAGTACTGAGTACTGAGCACCCAGCACCCTGAGCACTGAGCACCCAGCACCCTGAGTACTGTGCACCCAGCACACTGAGCACTGAGCACCCAGCACCCTGAGTACTGAACACCCAGCACCCTGAGCACTGAGCACCCAGCACCCTGAGTAGTGAGCATCCAGCACCCCGAGCACTGAGCACCCAGCACCCTGTGTACTGAGCACTGAGTACCCAGCACCCCGAGCACTGAGCACCCACCACCCTGAGCACTGAGCACCCTGAGTACTGAGCACCCAGCACCCTGAGCACTGAGCACCCAGCACCCGGAGCACTGAGCACCCAGCACCCAGAGCACTGAGCACTGAGCACCCTGAGTACTGAGCACTGAGCACCCTGAGCACTGAGCACCGAGCACCCTGAGTACTGAGCACTGAGCACCCTGAGCACTGAGCACCCTGCTCCCTGAGTACTGAGCACCCAGCACCCTGAGCACAGAGGACCGAGCACCCTGAGTACTAAGCACCCAGCACCCTGAGTACTGAGCACCCAGCACCCTGAGCACTGAGGACCAAGCACCCTGAGTACTGTGCACCCAGCACCCTGAGCACTGAGCACCCAGCACCCTGAGTACTGAGCACCCAGCACCCTGAGCACTGAGCACCCAGCACCCTGAGTACTGAGCATCCAGCACCCCGAGCACTGAGCAACCAGCACCCTGAGTACTGAGTACTGAGCACCCAGCACCCAGAGCACTGAGCACCCAGCACCCTGTGTACTGAGCACTGAGTACCCAGCACCCCGAGCACTGAGCACCCAGCACCCTGAGCACTGAGCACCCTGAGTACTGAGCACCCAGCACCCTGAGCACTGAGCACCCAGCACCCAGAGCACTGAGCACCCAGCACCCAGAGCACTGAGCACTGAGCAACCTGAGTACTGAGCACTGAGCACCCTGAGCACTGAGCACCGAGCACCCTGAGTACTGAGCACTGAGCACCCTGAGCACTGAGCACCCTGCTCCCTGAGTACTGAGCACCCAGCACCCTGAGCACTGAGGACCGAGCATCCTGAGTACTAAGCACCCAGCACCCTGAGTACTGAGCACCCAGCACCCTGAGCACTGAGCAACCAGCACGCTGAGTACTGAGCACTGAGCACCCTGAGTACTGAGCACCGAGCACCCTGAGCACTGAGCACCCAGCACGCTGAGTACTGAGAACTGAGCACCCTGAGTACTGAGCACCCAGCACCCTGAGTACTGAGCACCCAGCACCCCGAACACTGAGCACCGAGCACCCTGAGTACTGAGCACCCAGCACCCTGAGCACTGAGCACCCAGCACAACGAGTACTGAGCACCCAGCACCCTGAGTACTGAGCACCCAGCACCCCGAGCACTGAGCACTGAGCACCCCGAGCACTGAGCACCCAGCACCCCGAGCACTGAGCACCCAGCACCCTGAGTACTAAGAACCCAGCACCCTGAGTACTGAGCACCCAGCACCCTGAGTACTGAGCACCCAGCACCCTGAGTACTGAGCACCCAGCGTAATGAGCACCGAGCACCCCGAGCACTGAGCACCCAGCACCCTGAGTACTGAGCACCCAGCACCCCGAGCACTGAGCACCCAGCACCCTGAGTACTGAGCACCGAGCACCCTGAGTACTGAGCACCCAGCACCCTGAGTAGTGAGCACCCAACATACTGAGCACCGAGCACCCCGAGCACTGAGCACCCAGCACCCTGAGTACTGAGCACCGATCACCCCGAGAACTGAGCACCCAGCACCCTGAGTACTGAGCTCCGAGCAGCCCGAGCACTGAGCACCCAGCACCCGGAGTACTGAGCACCCAGCACCCTGAGTACTAAGCACCGAGCACCCTGAGTACTGAGCACCCAGTACCCTGAGCACTGAACACACAGCACCCTGAGTACTGAGCACCCCGAGCACTGAGCACCCAGCACCCTGAGCACTGAGCACCCAGCACCCTGAGTACTGAGCACCCAGCACCCTGAGTACTGAACACCCAGCACCCTGAGCACTGAGCACTGAGCACCCTGAGCACTGAGTACTGAGCACTGAGCACCCTGAGCACTGAGCACCCAGCACCCCGAGTACTGAGCACCCAGCACCCCGAGCACTGAGCACTGAGCACCCTGAGCACTGAGCACACAGCACCCCGAGTACTGAGCATTGAGCACCCTGAGCACTGAGCACCCAGCACCTCGAGCACTGAGCACTGAGCACCCTGAGCACTGAGCACACAGCACCCCGAGTACTGAGCATTGAGCACCCTGAGCACTGAGCATCCAGCACCCCGAGTACTGAGCACTGAGCACCCTGAGTACTGAGCACCCAGCACCCTGAGCACTGAGTACCCAGCACCCTGAGCACTGAGCACCCAGCACCCTGAGCACTGAGCACCCAGCACCCTGAGCACTGAGCACCCAGCACCCTGAGTACTGAGCACTGAGCACCCAGCACCCCGAGCACTGAACACCCAGCACCCTGAGTACTGAGCACTGAGCACCCAGCACCCCGAGCACTGAGCACCCAGCACCCTGAGCACTGAGCACCCAGCACCCGAGTACTGAGCACCCACCACCCTGAGTACTGAGCACCCAGCACCCTGAGTACTGAGCACCCAGCACCCAGAGCATTGAGCACCCAGCACCCTGAGTACTGAGCACCCAGCACCCTGAGCACCGAGCACCCAGCACCCAGAGCACTGAGCACCCAGCACCCTGAGTAGTGAGCACCCAACGTACTGAGCACCGAGCACCCCGAGCACTGAGCACCCAGCACCCTGAGTACTGAGCACCGAGCACCCCGAGCACTGAGCACCCAGCACCCTGAGTACTGAGCTCCGAGCACCCCGAGCACTGAGCACCCAGTGCCTCGAGCGCCGAGCACCCTGAGCACTGAGCACCCAGCACCCTGAGCAGTGAGCACCCTGAGTACTGAGCACCCAGCACCTTGAGCACTGAGCACCGAGAACACCGAGCACTGAGCACCCAGCACCCTGAGCAATGAGCACCCAGCACCCTGAGCACTGAGCAAACAGCACCCTGAGAACTGAGCACCCAGCACCCTGAGTACTGAGCACTGAGCACCCAGCACCCCGAGCACTGAGCACACAGCACCCTGAGTACTGAGCACCGAGCACCCCGAGCACTGAGCACCCAGCACCCTGAGTACTGAGCTCCGAGCACCCCAAGCACTGAGCACCCAGCGCCCCGAGCACCGTGCAACCTGAGCAATGAGCATCCAGCACCCTGAGTACTGAGCACCCAGCACCCTGAGCAATGAGCACCCTGAGTACTGAGCACCCAGCACCTTGAGCACTGAGCAACGAGCACCCCGAGCACTGAGCACCCAACACCCGAGCACTGAGCACACAGCACCCTGAGCACTGAGCACCCAGCACCCGAGTACTGAGTACCCAGCACCCTGAGTACTGAGCACCCAGCACCCTGAGTACTGAGCACCCAGCACCCCGAGCACCGAGCACCCAGCACCCTGAGTACTGAGCACCCAGCACCCTGAGCACCGAGCACCCAGCACCCTGAGCACTGAGCACCCAGCACCCTGAGTAGTGAGCACCCAACGTACTGAGCACCGAGCACCCCGAGTACTGAGCACCCAGCACCCTGAGTACTGAGCACCGAGCACCCCGAGCACTGAGCACCCAGCACCCTGAGTACTGAGCACCCAGCACCCTGAGCACTGAGCACCCAGCACCCCGAGCACTGCGCACCCAGCACCCTGAGTACTTAGCACCCAGCACCCTGAGCACTGAGCACCGAGCACCCTGAGCACTGAGCACCCAGCACCCTGAGGACTGAGCACCAAGCACCCCGAGCACTGAGCACCGAGCACCCTGAGCACTGAGCACCCTGAGTACTGAGCACTGAGCACCCTGAGTACTGAGCACTGAGCACCCTGAGTACTGAGCACCTAGCACCCTGAGTACTGAGCACCCAGCACCCTGAGCACTGAGCACCGAGCACCCTGAGCACTGAGCACCCAGCAACCTGAGCACTGAGCACCCAGCACCCCGAGCAGTGAGCACCCAGCACCCTGAGCACTGAGCACCCTGAGTAATGAGCACTGAGCTCCCTGAGTACTGAGCACTGAGCACCCTGAGTACTGAGCACCCAGCACCCTGAGTACTGAGCACCCAGCACCCTGAGCAATGAGCACACTGAGTACTGAGCACCCAGCACCCTGAGCACTGAGCACCGAGCACCCCGGGCACTGAGCACCCAGCACCCTGAGTACTGAGCACCCAGCACCCTGAGCAATGAGCACCCTGAGTACTGAGCACCCAGCACCCTGAGCAATGAGCACACTGAGTACTGAGCACCCAGCACCCTGAGTACTAAGCACCGAGCACCCTCAGTACTGAGAACCCAGTACCCTGAGCACTGAACACACAGCACCCTGAGTACTGAGCACCCCGAGCACTGAGCACCCAGCACCCTGAGCACTGAGGACCCAGCACCCTGAGTACTGTGCACCCAGCACCCTGAGCACTGAGCACCTAGCACCCTGAGTACTGAGCACCCAGCACCCTGAGCACTGAGCACCCAGCACCCTGAGTACTGAGCATCCAGCACCCCGAGCACTGAGCACCCAGCACCCTGAGTACTGAGTACTGAGCACGCAGCACCCAGAGCACTGAGCACCCAGCACCCTGTGTACTGAGCACTGAGTACCCAGCACCCCGAGCACTGAGCACCCAGCACCCTGCGCACTGAGCACCCTGAGTACTGAGCACCCAGCACCCTGAGCACTGAGCACCCAGCACCCCAAGCACTGAGCACCCAGCACCCAGCACCCAGAGCACTGAGCACTGAGCACCCTGAGTACTGAGCACTGAGCACCCTGAGCACTGAGCACCGAGCACCCTGAGTAATGAGCACTGAGCACCCTGAGCACTGAGCACCCTGCTCCCTGAGTACTGAGCACCCAGTACCCTGAGCACTGAGGACCGAGCAACCTGAGTACTAAGCACCCAGCACCCTGAGTACTGAGCACCCAGCACCCTGAGCACTGAGCAACCAGCACGCTGAGTACTGAGCACTGAGCACCCTGAGTACTGAGCACCGAGCACCCTGAGCACTGAGCAGCCAGCACGCTGAGTACTGAGAACTGAGCACCCTGAGTACTGAGCACCCAGCACCCTGAGTACTGAGCACCCAGCACCCCGAGCACTGAGCACCGAGCACCCTGAATACTGAGCACCCAGCACGCTGAGCACTGAGCACCCAGCACAACGAGTACTGAGCACCCAGCACCCTGAGTACTGAGCACCCAGCACCCCGAGCACTGAGCACTGAGCACCCCGAGCACTGAGCACCCAGCACCCCGAGCACTGAGCACGCAGCACCCTGAGTACTAAGCACCCAGCACCCTGAGTACTGAGCACCCAGCACCCTGAGTACTGAGCACCCAGCACCCTGAGTACTGAGCACCCAGCGTACTGAGCACCGAGCACCCCGAGCACTGAGCACCCAGCACCCTGAGTACTGAGCACCCAGCACCCCGAGCACTGAGCACCCAGCACCCTGAGTACTGAGCACCGAGCACCCTGTGTACTGAGCACCCAGCACCCTGAGTAGTGAGCACCCAACGTACTGAGCACCTAGCACCCCGAGCACTGAGCACCCAGCACCCTGAGTACTGAGCACCGATCACCCCGAGAACTGAGCACCCAGCACCCTGAGGACTGAGCTCCGAGCACCCCGAGCACTGAGCACCCAGCACCCGGAGTACTGAGCACCCAGCACCCTGAGTACTAAGCACCGAGCACCCTGAGTACTGAACACCCAGTACCCTGAGCACTGAACACACAGCACCCTGAGTACTGAGCACCCCGAGCACTGAGCACCCAGCACCCTGAGCACTGAGCACCCAGCACCCTGAGTAATGAGCACCCAGCACCCTGAGTACTGAACACCCAGCACCCTGAGCACTGAGCACTGAGCACCCTGAGCACTGAGTACTGAGCACTGAGCACCCTGAGCACTGAGCACCCAGCACCCCGAGTACTGAGCACCCAGCACCCCGAGCACTGAGCACCCAGCGCCCCGAGCACTGAGCACCCAGCACCCCGAGCACTGAGCACTGAGCACCCTGAGCACTGAGCACACAGCACCCCGAGTACTGAGCACTGAGCACACTGAGCACTGAGTACCCAGCACCCTGAGCACTGAGCACCCAGCACCCTGAGCACTGAGCACCCAGCAACCCGAGTACTGAGCACTGAGCACACTGAGCACTGAGTACCCAGCACCCTGAGCACTGAGCACCCAGCACCCTGAGCACTGAGCACCCAGCACCCTGAGCACTGAGCACCCAGCACCCTGAGTACTGAGAACTGAGCACCCAGCACTCCGAGCACTGAACACCCAGCACCCTGAGTACTGAGCAATGAGCACCCAGCACCCCGAGCACTGAGCACCCAGCACCCTGAGCACTGAGCACCCAGCACACGAGTACTGAGCACCAAGCACCCTGAGTTCTGAGCACTGAGCACCCAGCACCCCGAGCACTGAACACCCAGCACCCTGAGTACTGAGCAATGAGCACCCAGCACACCGAGCACTGAGCACCCAGCACCCTGAGCACTGAGCACCCAGCACCCGAGTACTGAGCACCCAGCACCCTGAGTACTGAGCACCCAGCACCCTGAGTACTGAGCACCCAGCACCCCGAGCACTGAGCACCCAGCACCCTGAGTACTGAGCACCCAGCACCCTGAGCACCGAGCACCCACAACCCTGAGCACAGAGCACCCAGCACCCTGAGTAGTGAGCACACAACGTACTGAGCACCGAGCACCCCGAGCACTGAGCACCCAGCACCCTGAGTACTGAGCACCGAGCACCCCGAGCACTGAGCACCCATCACCCTGAGTACTGAGCTCCGAGCACCCCGAGCACTGAGCACCCAGTGCCCCGAGCAATTAGCACCCTGAGTACTGAGCACCCAGCACCTTGAGCACTGAGCACCGAGAACCCCGAGCACTGAGCACCCAGCACCCGGAGTACTGAGCACCCAGCACCCTGAGTACTAAGCACCGAGCACCCTGAGTACTGAGCACCCAGCACCCTGAGCACTGAACACACAGCACCCTGAGTACTGAGCACCTCGAGCACTGAGCACCCAGCACCCTGAGTACTGAGCACCGAGCACCCCGAGCACTGAGCACCCAGCACCGCGAGCACTGAGCACATAGCACCCCGAGCACTGAGCACCCAGCACCCCGAGCACTGAGCACCCAGCACCGCGAGCACTGAGCACATAGCACCCCGAGCACTGAGCACGCAGCACCCTGAGTACTGAGTACCCAGCACCCTGAGCACTGAGCACCCAGCACCCTGAGCACTGAGCACACAGCACCCTGAGCACTGAGCACCCAGCACCCTGAGTACTGAGCACTGAGCACCCAGCACCCCGAGCACTGAGCACCCAGCACCCTGAGTACTGAGCACCGAGCACCCTGAGCACTGAGCACCCAGCAACCTGAGTACTGAGCTCTGAGCAACCCGAGCACTGAGCACCCAGCGCCCCGAGCACCGTGCAACCTGAGCAACGAGCACCCAGCACCCTGAGTACTGAGCACCCAGCACCCTGAGCAATGAGCACCCTGAGTACTGAGCACTGAGCACCCAGCACCCCGAGCACTGAGCACATAGCACCCCGAGCACTGAGCACCAAGCACCCTGAGTACTGAGTACCCAGCACCCTGAGCACTGAGCACCCAGCACCCTGAGCACTGAGCACACAGCACCCTGAGCACTGAGCACCCAGCACCCTGAGTACTGAGCACTGAGCACCCAGCACCCCGAGCATTGAGCACCCAGCACCCTGAGTACTGAGCACCGAGCACCCCGAGCACTGAGCACCCAGCACCCCGAGCACCGAGCTCCCTGAGCACTGAGCACCCAGCACCCTGAGTACTGAGCACCCAGCACCCTGAGCAATGAGCACCCTGAGTACTGAGCACCCAGCACCTTGAGCACTGAGCACCGAGCACCCCGAGCACTGAGCACCCAGCACCCCGAGCACTGAGCACCCAGCACCCTGAGCACTGAGCACCCAGCACCCGAGTACTGAGCACCCAGCACCCTGAGTACTGAGCACCCAGCACCCTGAGTACTGAGCACCCAGCACCCTGAGTACTGAGCACCCAGCACCCTGAGTACTGAGTACTCAGCACCCTGAGCACTGAGCACCCAGCACCCCGAGCGCTGAGCACCCAGCACCCTGAGTACTGAGCACCCAGCACCCTGAGCACTGAACACAGAGCACCCTGAGTACTGAGCACCTCGAGCACTGAGCACCCAGCACCCTGAGTACTGAGCACCCAGCACCCCGAGCGCTGAGCACCCAGCACCCTGAGTACTGAGCACCCAGCACCCTGAGCACTGAACACAGAGCACCCTGAGTACTGAGCACCTCGAGCACTGAGCACCCAGCACCCTGAGTACTGAGCACCCAGCACCCCAAGCACTGAGTACCCAGCACCCTGAGCACTGAGCACCCAGCACCCTGAGCACTGTGCACCCATCACCCTGAGGACTGAGCACTGAGCACCCAGCACCCCGAGCACTGAGCACCCAGCGCCCTGAGCACTGAGCACCCAGCACCCTGAGCACTGAGCACCCAGCACCCCGAGCACTGAGCACCCAGCACCCTGAGTACTGAGCACTGAGCACCCAGCACCCCGAGCACTGAGCACCCAGCACCCTGAGCACTGAGCACCCAGCACCCGAGTACTGAGCACCCAGCACCCTGAGTACTGAGCACCCAGCACCCTGAGCACTGAGCACCCAGCACCCTGAGCACTGAGCACCCAGCACCCCGAGCACTGAGCACCCAGCACCCTGAGTACTGAGCACTGAGCACCCAGCACCCTGAGTACTGAGCACTGAGCACCCAGCACCCTGAGCACTGAGCACCCAGCACCCGAGTACTGAGCACCCAGCACCCTGAGTACTGAGCACCCAGCACCCGAGTACTGAGCACCCAGCACCCCGAGCACTGAGCACGCAGCACCCTGAGTACTAAGCACCCAGCACCCTGAGTACTGAGCACCCAGCACCCTGAGTACTGAGCACCCAGCACCCTGAGTACTGAGCACCCAGCGTACTGAGCACCGAGCACCCCGAGCACTGAGCACCCAGCACCCTGAGTACTGAGCACCCAGCACCCCGAGCACTGAGCACCCAGCACCCTGAGTACTGAGCACCGAGCACCCTGTGTACTGAGCACCCAGCACCCTGAGTAGTGAGCACCCAACGTACTGAGCACCTAGCACCCCGAGCACTGAGCACCCAGCACCCTGAGTACTGAGCACCGATCACCCCGAGAACTGAGCACCCAGCACCCTGAGGACTGAGCTCCGAGCACCCCGAGCACTGAGCACCCAGCACCCGGAGTACTGAGCACCCAGCACCCTGAGTACTAAGCACCGAGCACCCTGAGTACTGAACACCCAGTACCCTGAGCACTGAACACACAGCACCCTGAGTACTGAGCACCCCGAGCACTGAGCACCCAGCACCCTGAGCACTGAGCACCCAGCACCCTGAGTAATGAGCACCCAGCACCCTGAGTACTGAACACCCAGCACCCTGAGCACTGAGCACTGAGCACCCTGAGCACTGAGTACTGAGCACTGAGCACCCTGAGCACTGAGCACCCAGCACCCCGAGTACTGAGCACCCAGCACCCCGAGCACTGAGCACCCAGCGCCCCGAGCACTGAGCACCCAGCACCCCGAGCACTGAGCACTGAGCACCCTGAGCACTGAGCACACAGCACCCCGAGTACTGAGCACTGAGCACACTGAGCACTGAGTACCCAGCACCCTGAGCACTGAGCACCCAGCACCCTGAGCACTGAGCACCCAGCAACCCGAGTACTGAGCACTGAGCACACTGAGCACTGAGTACCCAGCACCCTGAGCACTGAGCACCCAGCACCCTGAGCACTGAGCACCCAGCACCCTGAGCACTGAGCACCCAGCACCCTGAGTACTGAGAACTGAGCACCCAGCACTCCGAGCACTGAACACCCAGCACCCTGAGTACTGAGCAATGAGCACCCAGCACCCCGAGCACTGAGCACCCAGCACCCTGAGCACTGAGCACCCAGCACACGAGTACTGAGCACCAAGCACCCTGAGTTCTGAGCACTGAGCACCCAGCACCCCGAGCACTGAACACCCAGCACCCTGAGTACTGAGCAATGAGCACCCAGCACACCGAGCACTGAGCACCCAGCACCCTGAGCACTGAGCACCCAGCACCCGAGTACTGAGCACCCAGCACCCTGAGTACTGAGCACCCAGCACCCTGAGTACTGAGCACCCAGCACCCCGAGCACTGAGCACCCAGCACCCTGAGTACTGAGCACCCAGCACCCTGAGCACCGAGCACCCACAACCCTGAGCACAGAGCACCCAGCACCCTGAGTAGTGAGCACACAACGTACTGAGCACCGAGCACCCCGAGCACTGAGCACCCAGCACCCTGAGTACTGAGCACCGAGCACCCCGAGCACTGAGCACCCATCACCCTGAGTACTGAGCTCCGAGCACCCCGAGCACTGAGCACCCAGTGCCCCGAGCAATTAGCACCCTGAGTACTGAGCACCCAGCACCTTGAGCACTGAGCACCGAGAACCCCGAGCACTGAGCACCCAGCACCCGGAGTACTGAGCACCCAGCACCCTGAGTACTAAGCACCGAGCACCCTGAGTACTGAGCACCCAGCACCCTGAGCACTGAACACACAGCACCCTGAGTACTGAGCACCTCGAGCACTGAGCACCCAGCACCCTGAGTACTGAGCACCGAGCACCCCGAGCACTGAGCACCCAGCACCGCGAGCACTGAGCACATAGCACCCCGAGCACTGAGCACCCAGCACCCCGAGCACTGAGCACCCAGCACCGCGAGCACTGAGCACATAGCACCCCGAGCACTGAGCACGCAGCACCCTGAGTACTGAGTACCCAGCACCCTGAGCACTGAGCACCCAGCACCCTGAGCACTGAGCACACAGCACCCTGAGCACTGAGCACCCAGCACCCTGAGTACTGAGCACTGAGCACCCAGCACCCCGAGCACTGAGCACCCAGCACCCTGAGTACTGAGCACCGAGCACCCTGAGCACTGAGCACCCAGCAACCTGAGTACTGAGCTCTGAGCAACCCGAGCACTGAGCACCCAGCGCCCCGAGCACCGTGCAACCTGAGCAACGAGCACCCAGCACCCTGAGTACTGAGCACCCAGCACCCTGAGCAATGAGCACCCTGAGTACTGAGCACTGAGCACCCAGCACCCCGAGCACTGAGCACATAGCACCCCGAGCACTGAGCACCAAGCACCCTGAGTACTGAGTACCCAGCACCCTGAGCACTGAGCACCCAGCACCCTGAGCACTGAGCACACAGCACCCTGAGCACTGAGCACCCAGCACCCTGAGTACTGAGCACTGAGCACCCAGCACCCCGAGCATTGAGCACCCAGCACCCTGAGTACTGAGCACCGAGCACCCCGAGCACTGAGCACCCAGCACCCCGAGCACCGAGCTCCCTGAGCACTGAGCACCCAGCACCCTGAGTACTGAGCACCCAGCACCCTGAGCAATGAGCACCCTGAGTACTGAGCACCCAGCACCTTGAGCACTGAGCACCGAGCACCCCGAGCACTGAGCACCCAGCACCCCGAGCACTGAGCACCCAGCACCCTGAGCACTGAGCACCCAGCACCCGAGTACTGAGCACCCAGCACCCTGAGTACTGAGCACCCAGCACCCTGAGTACTGAGCACCCAGCACCCTGAGTACTGAGCACCCAGCACCCTGAGTACTGAGTACTCAGCACCCTGAGCACTGAGCACCCAGCACCCCGAGCGCTGAGCACCCAGCACCCTGAGTACTGAGCACCCAGCACCCTGAGCACTGAACACAGAGCACCCTGAGTACTGAGCACCTCGAGCACTGAGCACCCAGCACCCTGAGTACTGAGCACCCAGCACCCCGAGCGCTGAGCACCCAGCACCCTGAGTACTGAGCACCCAGCACCCTGAGCACTGAACACAGAGCACCCTGAGTACTGAGCACCTCGAGCACTGAGCACCCAGCACCCTGAGTACTGAGCACCCAGCACCCCAAGCAATGAGTACCCAGCACCCTGAGCACTGAGCACCCAGCACCCTGAGCACTGTGCACCCATCACCCTGAGGACTGAGCACTGAGCACCCAGCACCCCGAGCACTGAGCACCCAGCGCCCTGAGCACTGAGCACCCAGCACCCTGAGCACTGAGCACCCAGCACCCCGAGCACTGAGCACCCAGCACCCTGAGTACTGAGCACTGAGCACCCAGCACCCCGAGCACTGAGCACCCAGCACCCTGAGCACTGAGCACCCAGCACCCGAGTACTGAGCACCCAGCACCCTGAGTACTGAGCACCCAGCACCCTGAGCACTGAGCACCCAGCACCCTGAGCACTGAGCACCCAGCACCCCGAGCACTGAGCACCCAGCACCCTGAGTACTGAGCACTGAGCACCCAGCACCCTGAGTACTGAGCACTGAGCACCCAGCACCCTGAGCACTGAGCACCCAGCACCCGAGTACTGAGCACCCAGCACCCTGAGTACTGAGCACCCAGCACCCGAGTACTGAGCACCCAGCACCCTGAGTACTGAGCACCCAGCACCCTGAGTACTGAGTACCCAGCACCCTGAGCACTGAGCACCCAGCACCCCGAGCACTGAGCACCCAGCACCCTGAGTACTGTGCACCCAGCACCCTGAGCACTGAGCACCCAGCACCCTGAGCACTGAGCACCCAGCACACTGAGCACTGAGCACCCAGCACCCTGAGTAGTGAGCACCCAACGTACAGAGCACCAAGCACCCCGAGCACTGAGCACCCAGCACCCTGAGTCCTGAGCACCGATCACCCCGAGAACTGAGCACCCAGCACCCTGAGTACTGAGCTCCGAGTACCCCGAGCACTGAGCACCCAGCACCCGGAGTACTGAGCACCCAGCACCCTGAGTACTAAGCACCGAGCACCCTGAGTACTGAGCATCCAGTACCCTGAGCACTGAACACACAGCACCCTGAGTACTGAGCACCCCGAGCACTGAGCACCCAGCACCCTGAGCACTGAGCACCCAGCACCCTGAGTACTGAGCACCCAGCACCCTGAGTACTGAACATACAGCACCCTGAGCACTGAGCACTGAGCACCCTGAGCACTGAGTACTGAGCACTGAGCACCCTGAGCACTGAGCACCCAGCACCCCGAGTACTGAGCACCCAGCACCCCGAGCACTGAGCACCCAACGCCCCGAGCACTGAGCACCCAGCACCCAGAGCACTGAGCACTGAGCACCCTGAGCACTGAGCACACAGCACCCCGAGTACTGAGCATTGAGCACCCTGAGCACTGAGCACCCAGCACCCCGAGTACTGAGCACCCAGCACCCTGAGCACTGAGCACCCAGCACCCCGAGCACTGAACAGCAAGCACCCTGAGTACTGAGCACTGAGCACCCAGCACCCCGAACACTGTGCACCCACCACCCTGAGCACTGAGCACACAGCACCTGAGTACTGAGCACCCAGCACCCTGAGTACTGAGCAGCGAGCACCCCGAGCACTGAGCACGCAGCCCCGCGAGCAATGAGCACCCAGCACCCCGAGCACTGAGCACCCAGCACCCTGAGCACCGAGCACCCTGAGTACTGAGCACTGAGCACCCTGAGTACTGAGCACTGAGCACCTTGAGCACTGAGCACTCAGCACCCTGAGTAGTGAGCACCCAACGTACTGAGCACCGTGCAACCCGAGCACTGAGCACACAGCACCCCGAGTACTGAGCAACCAGCGCCCCGAGCACTGAGCACCCAGCGCCCCGAGCACTGGGCACCCAGCACCCCGAGCACTGAGCAACCAGCACCCCAAGCAATGAGCACCCCGCACCCTGAGTACTGAGCACCCAGCACCCCGAGTACTGACCACCCAGCAACCTGAGCACCGAGCAGCCAGCACCACGAGCACTGAGCTCCCAGCGCCCTGAGCACTGAGCACCCAGCACCCTGAGTACTGAGCACTGAGCACCACGAGTACTGAGCACCCAGCACCCCGAGCACTGAGCACCGAGCACCCCGAGCACTGAGAACCCAGCACCCTGAGCACTGAGCACCCAGCACCCTGAGCACTGAGCACACAGCACCCTGAGCACTGAGCACCCAGCACCCTGAGTACTGAGCACTGAGCACCCAGCACCCCGAGCATTGAGCACCCAGCACCCTGAGTACTGAGCACCGAGCACCCCGAGCACTGAGCACCCAGCACCCTGAGTACTGAGCTCCGATCACCCCGAGCACTGAGCACCCAGCACCCCGAGCACCGAGCTCCCTGAGCACTGAGCACCCAGCACCCTGAGTACTGAGCACCCAGCACCTTGAGCAATGAGCACCCTGAGTACTGAGCACCCAGCACCTTGAGCACTGAGCACCGAGCACCCCGAGCACTGAGCACCCAGCACCCCGAGCACTGTGCACCCAGCACCCTGAGCACTGAGCACCCAGCACCCGAGTACTGAGCACCCAGCACCCTGAGTACTGAGCACCCAGCACCCTGAGTACTGAGCACCCAGCACCCCGAGTACTGAGCACCCAGCACCCTGAGTACTGAGCACCCAGCACCCTGAGCACTGAGCACCCAGCACCCCGAGCACTGAGCACCCAGCACCCTGAGTACTGAGCACCCAGCACCCTGAGCACTGAGCAACCAGCACGCTGAGTACTGAGCACTGAGCACCCTGAGTACTGAGCACCGAGCACCCTGAGCACTGAGCACCCAGCACGCTGAGTACTGAGAACTGAGCACCCTGAGTACTGAGCACCCAGCACCCTGAGTACTGAGCACCCAGCACCCCGAACACTGAGCACCGAGCACCCTGAGTACTGAGCACCCAGCACCCTGAGCACTGAGCACCCAGCACAACGAGTACTGAGCACCCAGCACCCTGAGTACTGAGCACCCAGCACCCCGAGCACTGAGCACTGAGCACCCCGAGCACTGAGCACCCAGCACCCCGAGCACTGAGCACCCAGCACCCTGAGTACTAAGAACCCAGCACCCTGAGTACTGAGCACCCAGCACCCTGAGTACTGAGCACCCAGCACCCTGAGTACTGAGCACCCAGCGTACTGAGCACCGAGCACCCCGAGCACTGAGCACCCAGCACCCTGAGTACTGAGCACCCAGCACCCCGAGCACTGAGCACCCAGCACCCTGAGTACTGAGCACCGAGCACCCTGAGTACTGAGCACCCAGCACCCTGAGTAGTGAGCACCCAACATACTGAGCACCGAGCACCCCGAGCACTGAGCACCCAGCACCCTGAGTACTGAGCACCGATCACCCCGAGAACTGAGCACCCAGCACCCTGAGTACTGAGCTCCGAGCAGCCCGAGCACTGAGCACCCAGCACCCGGAGTACTGAGCACCCAGCACCCTGAGTACTAAGCACCGAGCACCCTGAGTACTGAGCACCCAGTACCCTGAGCACTGAACACACAGCACCCTGAGTACTGAGCACCCCGAGCACTGAGCACCCAGCACCCTGAGCACTGAGCACCCAGCACCCTGAGTACTGAGCACCCAGCACCCTGAGTACTGAACACCCAGCACCCTGAGCACTGAGCACTGAGCACCCTGAGCACTGAGTACTGAGCACTGAGCACCCTGAGCACTGAGCACCCAGCACCCCGAGTACTGAGCACCCAGCACCCCGAGCACTGAGCACTGAGCACCCTGAGCACTGAGCACACAGCACCCCGAGTACTGAGCATTGAGCACCCTGAGCACTGAGCACCCAGCACCTCGAGCACTGAGCACTGAGCACCCTGAGCACTGAGCACACAGCACCCCGAGTACTGAGCATTGAGCACCCTGAGCACTGAGCATCCAGCACCCCGAGTACTGAGCACTGAGCACCCTGAGTACTGAGCACCCAGCACCCTGAGCACTGAGTACCCAGCACCCTGAGCACTGAGCACCCAGCACCCTGAGCACTGAGCACCCAGCACCCTGAGCACTGAGCACCCAGCACCCTGAGTACTGAGCACTGAGCACCCAGCACCCCGAGCACTGAACACCCAGCACCCTGAGTACTGAGCACTGAGCACCCAGCACCCCGAGCACTGAGCACCCAGCACCCTGAGCACTGAGCACCCAGCACCCGAGTACTGAGCACCCACCACCCTGAGTACTGAGCACCCAGCACCCTGAGTACTGAGCACCCAGCACCCAGAGCATTGAGCACCCAGCACCCTGAGTACTGAGCACCCAGCACCCTGAGCACCGAGCACCCAGCACCCAGAGCACTGAGCACCCAGCACCCTGAGTAGTGAGCACCCAACGTACTGAGCACCGAGCACCCCGAGCACTGAGCACCCAGCACCCTGAGTACTGAGCACCGAGCACCCCGAGCACTGAGCACCCAGCACCCTGAGTACTGAGCTCCGAGCACCCCGAGCACTGAGCACCCAGTGCCTCGAGCGCCGAGCACCCTGAGCACTGAGCACCCAGCACCCTGAGCAGTGAGCACCCTGAGTACTGAGCACCCAGCACCTTGAGCACTGAGCACCGAGAACACCGAGCACTGAGCACCCAGCACCCTGAGCAATGAGCACCCAGCACCCTGAGCACTGAGCAAACAGCACCCTGAGAACTGAGCACCCAGCACCCTGAGTACTGAGCACTGAGCACCCAGCACCCCGAGCACTGAGCACACAGCACCCTGAGTACTGAGCACCGAGCACCCCGAGCACTGAGCACCCAGCACCCTGAGTACTGAGCTCCGAGCACCCCAAGCACTGAGCACCCAGCGCCCCGAGCACCGTGCAACCTGAGCAATGAGCATCCAGCACCCTGAGTACTGAGCACCCAGCACCCTGAGCAATGAGCACCCTGAGTACTGAGCACCCAGCACCTTGAGCACTGAGCAACGAGCACCCCGAGCACTGAGCACCCAACACCCGAGCACTGAGCACACAGCACCCTGAGCACTGAGCACCCAGCACCCGAGTACTGAGTACCCAGCACCCTGAGTACTGAGCACCCAGCACCCTGAGTACTGAGCACCCAGCACCCCGAGCACCGAGCACCCAGCACCCTGAGTACTGAGCACCCAGCACCCTGAGCACCGAGCACCCAGCACCCTGAGCACTGAGCACCCAGCACCCTGAGTAGTGAGCACCCAACGTACTGAGCACCGAGCACCCCGAGTACTGAGCACCCAGCACCCTGAGTACTGAGCACCGAGCACCCCGAGCACTGAGCACCCAGCACCCTGAGTACTGAGCACCCAGCACCCTGAGCACTGAGCACCCAGCACCCCGAGCACTGCGCACCCAGCACCCTGAGTACTTAGCACCCAGCACCCTGAGCACTGAGCACCGAGCACCCTGAGCACTGAGCACCCAGCACCCTGAGGACTGAGCACCAAGCACCCCGAGCACTGAGCACCGAGCACCCTGAGCACTGAGCACCCTGAGTACTGAGCACTGAGCACCCTGAGTACTGAGCACTGAGCACCCTGAGTACTGAGCACCTAGCACCCTGAGTACTGAGCACCCAGCACCCTGAGCACTGAGCACCGAGCACCCTGAGCACTGAGCACCCAGCAACCTGAGCACTGAGCACCCAGCACCCCGAGCAGTGAGCACCCAGCACCCTGAGCACTGAGCACCCTGAGTAATGAGCACTGAGCTCCCTGAGTACTGAGCACTGAGCACCCTGAGTACTGAGCACCCAGCACCCTGAGTACTGAGCACCCAGCACCCTGAGCAATGAGCACACTGAGTACTGAGCACCCAGCACCCTGAGCACTGAGCACCGAGCACCCCGGGCACTGAGCACCCAGCACCCTGAGTACTGAGCACCCAGCACCCTGAGCAATGAGCACCCTGAGTACTGAGCACCCAGCACCCTGAGCAATGAGCACACTGAGTACTGAGCACCCAGCACCCTGAGTACTAAGCACCGAGCACCCTCAGTACTGAGAACCCAGTACCCTGAGCACTGAACACACAGCACCCTGAGTACTGAGCACCCCGAGCACTGAGCACCCAGCACCCTGAGCACTGAGGACCCAGCACCCTGAGTACTGTGCACCCAGCACCCTGAGCACTGAGCACCTAGCACCCTGAGTACTGAGCACCCAGCACCCTGAGCACTGAGCACCCAGCACCCTGAGTACTGAGCATCCAGCACCCCGAGCACTGAGCACCCAGCACCCTGAGTACTGAGTACTGAGCACGCAGCACCCAGAGCACTGAGCACCCAGCACCCTGTGTACTGAGCACTGAGTACCCAGCACCCCGAGCACTGAGCACCCAGCACCCTGCGCACTGAGCACCCTGAGTACTGAGCACCCAGCACCCTGAGCACTGAGCACCCAGCACCCCAAGCACTGAGCACCCAGCACCCAGCACCCAGAGCACTGAGCACTGAGCACCCTGAGTACTGAGCACTGAGCACCCTGAGCACTGAGCACCGAGCACCCTGAGTACTGAGCACTGAGCACCCTGAGCACTGAGCACCCTGCTCCCTGAGTACTGAGCACCCAGTACCCTGAGCACTGAGGACCGAGCAACCTGAGTACTAAGCACCCAGCACCCTGAGTACTGAGCACCCAGCACCCTGAGCACTGAGCAACCAGCACGCTGAGTACTGAGCACTGAGCACCCTGAGTACTGAGCACCGAGCACCCTGAGCACTGAGCAGCCAGCACGCTGAGTACTGAGAACTGAGCACCCTGAGTACTGAGCACCCAGCACCCTGAGTACTGAGCACCCAGCACCCCGAGCACTGAGCACCGAGCACCCTGAATACTGAGCACCCAGCACGCTGAGCACTGAGCACCCAGCACAACGAGTACTGAGCACCCAGCACCCTGAGTACTGAGCACCCAGCACCCCGAGCACTGAGCACTGAGCACCCCGAGCACTGAGCACCCAGCACCCCGAGCACTGAGCACGCAGCACCCTGAGTACTAAGCACCCAGCACCCTGAGTACTGAGCACCCAGCACCCTGAGTACTGAGCACCCAGCACCCTGAGTACTGAGCACCCAGCGTACTGAGCACCGAGCACCCCGAGCACTGAGCACCCAGCACCCTGAGTACTGAGCACCCAGCACCCCGAGCACTGAGCACCCAGCACCCTGAGTACTGAGCACCGAGCACCCTGTGTACTGAGCACCCAGCACCCTGAGTAGTGAGCACCCAACGTACTGAGCACCTAGCACCCCGAGCACTGAGCACCCAGCACCCTGAGTACTGAGCACCGATCACCCCGAGAACTGAGCACCCAGCACCCTGAGGACTGAGCTCCGAGCACCCCGAGCACTGAGCACCCAGCACCCGGAGTACTGAGCACCCAGCACCCTGAGTACTAAGCACCGAGCACCCTGAGTACTGAACACCCAGTACCCTGAGCACTGAACACACAGCACCCTGAGTACTGAGCACCCCGAGCACTGAGCACCCAGCACCCTGAGCACTGAGCACCCAGCACCCTGAGTAATGAGCACCCAGCACCCTGAGTACTGAACACCCAGCACCCTGAGCACTGAGCACTGAGCACCCTGAGCACTGAGTACTGAGCACTGAGCACCCTGAGCACTGAGCACCCAGCACCCCGAGTACTGAGCACCCAGCACCCCGAGCACTGAGCACCCAGCGCCCCGAGCACTGAGCACCCAGCACCCCGAGCACTGAGCACTGAGCACCCTGAGCACTGAGCACACAGCACCCCGAGTACTGAGCACTGAGCACACTGAGCACTGAGTACCCAGCACCCTGAGCACTGAGCACCCAGCACCCTGAGCACTGAGCACCCAGCAACCCGAGTACTGAGCACTGAGCACACTGAGCACTGAGTACCCAGCACCCTGAGCACTGAGCACCCAGCACCCTGAGCACTGAGCACCCAGCACCCTGAGCACTGAGCACCCAGCACCCTGAGTACTGAGAACTGAGCACCCAGCACTCCGAGCACTGAACACCCAGCACCCTGAGTACTGAGCAATGAGCACCCAGCACCCCGAGCACTGAGCACCCAGCACCCTGAGCACTGAGCACCCAGCACACGAGTACTGAGCACCAAGCACCCTGAGTTCTGAGCACTGAGCACCCAGCACCCCGAGCACTGAACACCCAGCACCCTGAGTACTGAGCAATGAGCACCCAGCACACCGAGCACTGAGCACCCAGCACCCTGAGCACTGAGCACCCAGCACCCGAGTACTGAGCACCCAGCACCCTGAGTACTGAGCACCCAGCACCCTGAGTACTGAGCACCCAGCACCCCGAGCACTGAGCACCCAGCACCCTGAGTACTGAGCACCCAGCACCCTGAGCACCGAGCACCCACAACCCTGAGCACAGAGCACCCA
This sequence comes from Microtus oregoni, assembly GCF_018167655.1. Classification (NCBI taxonomy): domain Eukaryota; kingdom Metazoa; phylum Chordata; class Mammalia; order Rodentia; family Cricetidae; genus Microtus; species Microtus oregoni. The sequence goes on along the minus strand of NW_024543811.1, from coordinate 6,937,624 downwards.
GCACCCTGAGTAGTGAGCACACAACGTACTGAGCACCGAGCACCCCGAGCACTGAGCACCCAGCACCCTGAGTACTGAGCACCGAGCACCCCGAGCACTGAGCACCCATCACCCTGAGTACTGAGCTCCGAGCACCCCGAGCACTGAGCACCCAGTGCCCCGAGCAATTAGCACCCTGAGTACTGAGCACCCAGCACCTTGAGCACTGAGCACCGAGAACCCCGAGCACTGAGCACCCAGCACCCGGAGTACTGAGCACCCAGCACCCTGAGTACTAAGCACCGAGCACCCTGAGTACTGAGCACCCAGCACCCTGAGCACTGAACACACAGCACCCTGAGTACTGAGCACCTCGAGCACTGAGCACCCAGCACCCTGAGTACTGAGCACCGAGCACCCCGAGCACTGAGCACCCAGCACCGCGAGCACTGAGCACATAGCACCCCGAGCACTGAGCACCCAGCACCCCGAGCACTGAGCACCCAGCACCGCGAGCACTGAGCACATAGCACCCCGAGCACTGAGCACGCAGCACCCTGAGTACTGAGTACCCAGCACCCTGAGCACTGAGCACCCAGCACCCTGAGCACTGAGCACACAGCACCCTGAGCACTGAGCACCCAGCACCCTGAGTACTGAGCACTGAGCACCCAGCACCCCGAGCACTGAGCACCCAGCACCCTGAGTACTGAGCACCGAGCACCCTGAGCACTGAGCACCCAGCAACCTGAGTACTGAGCTCTGAGCAACCCGAGCACTGAGCACCCAGCGCCCCGAGCACCGTGCAACCTGAGCAACGAGCACCCAGCACCCTGAGTACTGAGCACCCAGCACCCTGAGCAATGAGCACCCTGAGTACTGAGCACTGAGCACCCAGCACCCCGAGCACTGAGCACATAGCACCCCGAGCACTGAGCACCAAGCACCCTGAGTACTGAGTACCCAGCACCCTGAGCACTGAGCACCCAGCACCCTGAGCACTGAGCACACAGCACCCTGAGCACTGAGCACCCAGCACCCTGAGTACTGAGCACTGAGCACCCAGCACCCCGAGCATTGAGCACCCAGCACCCTGAGTACTGAGCACCGAGCACCCCGAGCACTGAGCACCCAGCACCCCGAGCACCGAGCTCCCTGAGCACTGAGCACCCAGCACCCTGAGTACTGAGCACCCAGCACCCTGAGCAATGAGCACCCTGAGTACTGAGCACCCAGCACCTTGAGCACTGAGCACCGAGCACCCCGAGCACTGAGCACCCAGCACCCCGAGCACTGAGCACCCAGCACCCTGAGCACTGAGCACCCAGCACCCGAGTACTGAGCACCCAGCACCCTGAGTACTGAGCACCCAGCACCCTGAGTACTGAGCACCCAGCACCCTGAGTACTGAGCACCCAGCACCCTGAGTACTGAGTACTCAGCACCCTGAGCACTGAGCACCCAGCACCCCGAGCGCTGAGCACCCAGCACCCTGAGTACTGAGCACCCAGCACCCTGAGCACTGAACACAGAGCACCCTGAGTACTGAGCACCTCGAGCACTGAGCACCCAGCACCCTGAGTACTGAGCACCCAGCACCCCGAGCGCTGAGCACCCAGCACCCTGAGTACTGAGCACCCAGCACCCTGAGCACTGAACACAGAGCACCCTGAGTACTGAGCACCTCGAGCACTGAGCACCCAGCACCCTGAGTACTGAGCACCCAGCACCCCAAGCACTGAGTACCCAGCACCCTGAGCACTGAGCACCCAGCACCCTGAGCACTGTGCACCCATCACCCTGAGGACTGAGCACTGAGCACCCAGCACCCCGAGCACTGAGCACCCAGCGCCCTGAGCACTGAGCACCCAGCACCCTGAGCACTGAGCACCCAGCACCCCGAGCACTGAGCACCCAGCACCCTGAGTACTGAGCACTGAGCACCCAGCACCCCGAGCACTGAGCACCCAGCACCCTGAGCACTGAGCACCCAGCACCCGAGTACTGAGCACCCAGCACCCTGAGTACTGAGCACCCAGCACCCTGAGCACTGAGCACCCAGCACCCTGAGCACTGAGCACCCAGCACCCCGAGCACTGAGCACCCAGCACCCTGAGTACTGAGCACTGAGCACCCAGCACCCTGAGTACTGAGCACTGAGCACCCAGCACCCTGAGCACTGAGCACCCAGCACCCGAGTACTGAGCACCCAGCACCCTGAGTACTGAGCACCCAGCACCCGAGTACTGAGCACCCAGCACCCCGAGCACTGAGCACGCAGCACCCTGAGTACTAAGCACCCAGCACCCTGAGTACTGAGCACCCAGCACCCTGAGTACTGAGCACCCAGCACCCTGAGTACTGAGCACCCAGCGTACTGAGCACCGAGCACCCCGAGCACTGAGCACCCAGCACCCTGAGTACTGAGCACCCAGCACCCCGAGCACTGAGCACCCAGCACCCTGAGTACTGAGCACCGAGCACCCTGTGTACTGAGCACCCAGCACCCTGAGTAGTGAGCACCCAACGTACTGAGCACCTAGCACCCCGAGCACTGAGCACCCAGCACCCTGAGTACTGAGCACCGATCACCCCGAGAACTGAGCACCCAGCACCCTGAGGACTGAGCTCCGAGCACCCCGAGCACTGAGCACCCAGCACCCGGAGTACTGAGCACCCAGCACCCTGAGTACTAAGCACCGAGCACCCTGAGTACTGAACACCCAGTACCCTGAGCACTGAACACACAGCACCCTGAGTACTGAGCACCCCGAGCACTGAGCACCCAGCACCCTGAGCACTGAGCACCCAGCACCCTGAGTAATGAGCACCCAGCACCCTGAGTACTGAACACCCAGCACCCTGAGCACTGAGCACTGAGCACCCTGAGCACTGAGTACTGAGCACTGAGCACCCTGAGCACTGAGCACCCAGCACCCCGAGTACTGAGCACCCAGCACCCCGAGCACTGAGCACACAGCGCCCCGAGCACTGAGCACCCAGCACCCCGAGCACTGAGCACTGAGCACCCTGAGCACTGAGCACACAGCACCCCGAGTACTGAGCACTGAGCACACTGAGCACTGAGTACCCAGCACCCTGAGCACTGAGCACCCAGCACCCTGAGCACTGAGCACCCAGCAACCCGAGTACTGAGCACTGAGCACACTGAGCACTGAGTACCCAGCACCCTGAGCACTGAGCACCCAGCACCCTGAGCACTGAGCACCCAGCACCCTGAGCACTGAGCACCCAGCACCCTGAGTACTGAGAACTGAGCACCCAGCACTCCGAGCACTGAACACCCAGCACCCTGAGTACTGAGCAATGAGCACCCAGCACCCCGAGCACTGAGCACCCAGCACCCTGAGCACTGAGCACCCAGCACACGAGTACTGAGCACCAAGCACCCTGAGTTCTGAGCACTGAGCACCCAGCACCCCGAGCACTGAACACCCAGCACCCTGAGTACTGAGCAATGAGCACCCAGCACACCGAGCACTGAGCACCCAGCACCCTGAGCACTGAGCACCCAGCACCCGAGTACTGAGCACCCAGCACCCTGAGTACTGAGCACCCAGCACCCTGAGTACTGAGCACCCAGCACCCCGAGCACTGAGCACCCAGCACCCTGAGTACTGAGCACCCAGCACCCTGAGCACCGAGCACCCACAACCCTGAGCACAGAGCACCCAGCACCCTGAGTAGTGAGCACACAACGTACTGAGCACCGAGCACCCCGAGCACTGAGCACCCAGCACCCTGAGTACTGAGCACCGAGCACCCCGAGCACTGAGCACCCATCACCCTGAGTACTGAGCTCCGAGCACCCCGAGCACTGAGCACCCAGTGCCCCGAGCAATTAGCACCCTGAGTACTGAGCACCCAGCACCTTGAGCACTGAGCACCGAGAACCCCGAGCACTGAGCACCCAGCACCCGGAGTACTGAGCACCCAGCACCCTGAGTACTAAGCACCGAGCACCCTGAGTACTGAGCACCCAGCACCCTGAGCACTGAACACACAGCACCCTGAGTACTGAGCACCTCGAGCACTGAGCACCCAGCACCCTGAGTACTGAGCACCGAGCACCCCGAGCACTGAGCACCCAGCACCGCGAGCACTGAGCACATAGCACCCCGAGCACTGAGCACCCAGCACCCCGAGCACTGAGCACCCAGCACCGCGAGCACTGAGCACATAGCACCCCGAGCACTGAGCACGCAGCACCCTGAGTACTGAGTACCCAGCACCCTGAGCACTGAGCACCCAGCACCCTGAGCACTGAGCACACAGCACCCTGAGCACTGAGCACCCAGCACCCTGAGTACTGAGCACTGAGCACCCAGCACCCCGAGCACTGAGCACCCAGCACCCTGAGTACTGAGCACCGAGCACCCTGAGCACTGAGCACCCAGCAACCTGAGTACTGAGCTCTGAGCAACCCGAGCACTGAGCACCCAGCGCCCCGAGCACCGTGCAACCTGAGCAACGAGCACCCAGCACCCTGAGTACTGAGCACCCAGCACCCTGAGCAATGAGCACCCTGAGTACTGAGCACTGAGCACCCAGCACCCCGAGCACTGAGCACATAGCACCCCGAGCACTGAGCACCAAGCACCCTGAGTACTGAGTACCCAGCACCCTGAGCACTGAGCACCCAGCACCCTGAGCACTGAGCACACAGCACCCTGAGCACTGAGCACCCAGCACCCTGAGTACTGAGCACTGAGCACCCAGCACCCCGAGCATTGAGCACCCAGCACCCTGAGTACTGAGCACCGAGCACCCCGAGCACTGAGCACCCAGCACCCCGAGCACCGAGCTCCCTGAGCACTGAGCACCCAGCACCCTGAGTACTGAGCACCCAGCACCCTGAGCAATGAGCACCCTGAGTACTGAGCACCCAGCACCTTGAGCACTGAGCACCGAGCACCCCGAGCACTGAGCACCCAGCACCCCGAGCACTGAGCACCCAGCACCCTGAGCACTGAGCACCCAGCACCCGAGTACTGAGCACCCAGCACCCTGAGTACTGAGCACCCAGCACCCTGAGTACTGAGCACCCAGCACCCTGAGTACTGAGCACCCAGCACCCTGAGTACTGAGTACTCAGCACCCTGAGCACTGAGCACCCAGCACCCCGAGCGCTGAGCACCCAGCACCCTGAGTACTGAGCACCCAGCACCCTGAGCACTGAACACAGAGCACCCTGAGTACTGAGCACCTCGAGCACTGAGCACCCAGCACCCTGAGTACTGAGCACCCAGCACCCCGAGCGCTGAGCACCCAGCACCCTGAGTACTGAGCACCCAGCACCCTGAGCACTGAACACAGAGCACCCTGAGTACTGAGCACCTCGAGCACTGAGCACCCAGCACCCTGAGTACTGAGCACCCAGCACCCCAAGCACTGAGTACCCAGCACCCTGAGCACTGAGCACCCAGCACCCTGAGCACTGTGCACCCATCACCCTGAGGACTGAGCACTGAGCACCCAGCACCCCGAGCACTGAGCACCCAGCGCCCTGAGCACTGAGCACCCAGCACCCTGAGCACTGAGCACCCAGCACCCCGAGCACTGAGCACCCAGCACCCTGAGTACTGAGCACTGAGCACCCAGCACCCCGAGCACTGAGCACCCAGCACCCTGAGCACTGAGCACCCAGCACCCGAGTACTGAGCACCCAGCACCCTGAGTACTGAGCACCCAGCACCCTGAGCACTGAGCACCCAGCACCCTGAGCACTGAGCACCCAGCACCCCGAGCACTGAGCACCCAGCACCCTGAGTACTGAGCACTGAGCACCCAGCACCCTGAGTACTGAGCACTGAGCACCCAGCACCCTGAGCACTGAGCACCCAGCACCCGAGTACTGAGCACCCAGCACCCTGAGTACTGAGCACCCAGCACCCGAGTACTGAGCACCCAGCACCCTGAGTACTGAGCACCCAGCACCCTGAGTACTGAGTACCCAGCACCCTGAGCACTGAGCACCCAGCACCCCGAGCACTGAGCACCCAGCACCCTGAGTACTGTGCACCCAGCACCCTGAGCACTGAGCACCCAGCACCCTGAGCACTGAGCACCCAGCACACTGAGCACTGAGCACCCAGCACCCTGAGTAGTGAGCACCCAACGTACAGAGCACCAAGCACCCCGAGCACTGAGCACCCAGCACCCTGAGTCCTGAGCACCGATCACCCCGAGAACTGAGCACCCAGCACCCTGAGTACTGAGCTCCGAGTACCCCGAGCACTGAGCACCCAGCACCCGGAGTACTGAGCACCCAGCACCCTGAGTACTAAGCACCGAGCACCCTGAGTACTGAGCATCCAGTACCCTGAGCACTGAACACACAGCACCCTGAGTACTGAGCACCCCGAGCACTGAGCACCCAGCACCCTGAGCACTGAGCACCCAGCACCCTGAGTACTGAGCACCCAGCACCCTGAGTACTGAACATACAGCACCCTGAGCACTGAGCACTGAGCACCCTGAGCACTGAGTACTGAGCACTGAGCACCCTGAGCACTGAGCACCCAGCACCCCGAGTACTGAGCACCCAGCACCCCGAGCACTGAGCACCCAACGCCCCGAGCACTGAGCACCCAGCACCCAGAGCACTGAGCACTGAGCACCCTGAGCACTGAGCACACAGCACCCCGAGTACTGAGCATTGAGCACCCTGAGCACTGAGCACCCAGCACCCCGAGTACTGAGCACCCAGCACCCTGAGCACTGAGCACCCAGCACCCCGAGCACTGAACAGCAAGCACCCTGAGTACTGAGCACTGAGCACCCAGCACCCCGAACACTGTGCACCCACCACCCTGAGCACTGAGCACACAGCACCTGAGTACTGAGCACCCAGCACCCTGAGTACTGAGCAGCGAGCACCCCGAGCACTGAGCACGCAGCCCCGCGAGCAATGAGCACCCAGCACCCCGAGCACTGAGCACCCAGCACCCTGAGCACCGAGCACCCTGAGTACTGAGCACTGAGCACCCTGAGTACTGAGCACTGAGCACCTTGAGCACTGAGCACTCAGCACCCTGAGTAGTGAGCACCCAACGTACTGAGCACCGTGCAACCCGAGCACTGAGCACACAGCACCCCGAGTACTGAGCAACCAGCGCCCCGAGCACTGAGCACCCAGCGCCCCGAGCACTGGGCACCCAGCACCCCGAGCACTGAGCAACCAGCACCCCAAGCAATGAGCACCCCGCACCCTGAGTACTGAGCACCCAGCACCCCGAGTACTGACCACCCAGCAACCTGAGCACCGAGCAGCCAGCACCACGAGCACTGAGCTCCCAGCGCCCTGAGCACTGAGCACCCAGCACCCTGAGTACTGAGCACTGAGCACCACGAGTACTGAGCACCCAGCACCCCGAGCACTGAGCACCGAGCACCCCGAGCACTGAGAACCCAGCACCCTGAGCACTGAGCACCCAGCACCCTGAGCACTGAGCACACAGCACCCTGAGCACTGAGCACCCAGCACCCTGAGTACTGAGCACTGAGCACCCAGCACCCCGAGCATTGAGCACCCAGCACCCTGAGTACTGAGCACCGAGCACCCCGAGCACTGAGCACCCAGCACCCTGAGTACTGAGCTCCGATCACCCCGAGCACTGAGCACCCAGCACCCCGAGCACCGAGCTCCCTGAGCACTGAGCACCCAGCACCCTGAGTACTGAGCACCCAGCACCTTGAGCAATGAGCACCCTGAGTACTGAGCACCCAGCACCTTGAGCACTGAGCACCGAGCACCCCGAGCACTGAGCACCCAGCACCCCGAGCACTGTGCACCCAGCACCCTGAGCACTGAGCACCCAGCACCCGAGTACTGAGCACCCAGCACCCTGAGTACTGAGCACCCAGCACCCTGAGTACTGAGCACCCAGCACCCCGAGTACTGAGCACCCAGCACCCTGAGTACTGAGCACCCAGCACCCTGAGCACTGAGCACCCAGCACCCCGAGCACTGAGCACCCAGCACCCTGAGTACTGAGCACCCAGCACCCTGAGCACTGAACACAGAGCACCCTGAGTACTGAGAACCTCGAGCACTGAGCACCCAGCACCCTGAGTACTGAGCACCGAGCACCCCGAGCACTGAGCATGCAGCACCGCGAGCAATGAGCACCCAGCAACCGGAGCAATGAGCACCCAGCACCCTGAGCACTGAGCACCCTGAGTACTGAGCACTGAGCACCCTGAGTACTGAGCACCCAGCACCCTGAGTACTGAGCACCCAGCACCCTGAGCAATGAGAACCCTGAGTACTGAGCACCCAGCACCCTGAGTACTGAACACCCAGCACCGTGAGCACTGAACACACAGCACCCCGAGCACTGAGCACCCAGCACCCCGAGCACTGAGCACCCAGCAACCCGAGCACTGAGAACCCAGCACCATGTGTACTGAGCACCCAGCACCCTGAGTACTGAGCACCCAGCACCCCGAGCACTGAGTACCCAGCACCCTGAGCACTGAGCACCCAGCACCCTGAGCACTGTGCACCCATCACCCTGAGGACTGAGCACTGAGCACCCAGCACCCCGAGCACTGAGCACCCAGCGCCCTGAGCACTGAGCACCCAGCACCCTGAGCACTGAGCACCCAGCACCCCGAGCACTGAGCACCCAGCACCCTGAGTACTGAGCACTGAGCACACAGCACCCCGAGCACTGAGCACCCAGCACCCCGAGCACTGAGCACCCAGCACCCTGAGTACTGAGCACTGAGCATCCAGCACCCTGAGTAGTGAGCACCCAGCACCCCGAGCACTGAGCACCCAGCACCCTGAGTACTGAGCACTGAGCACCCAGCACCCCGAGCACTGAGCACCCAGCACCCTGAGCACTGAGCACCCAGCACCCGAGTACTGAGCACCCAGCACCCTGAGTACTGAGCACCCAGCACCCGAGTACTGAGCACCCAGCACCCTGAGTACTGAGCACCCAGCACCCTGATTACTGAGCACCCAGCACCCTGAGCACTGAGCACCCAGCAACCCGAGCACTGAGCACCCAGCACCCTGAGTACTGTGCACCCAGCACCCTGAGCACTGAGCACCCAGCACCCTGAGCACTGAGCACCCAGCACACTGAGCACTGAGCACCCAGCACCCTGAGTAGTGAGCACCCAACGTACTGAGCACCAAGCACCCCGATCACTGAGCACCCAGCACCCTGAGTACTGAGCACCGATCACCCCGAGAACTGAGCACCCAGCACCCTGAGTACTGAGCTCCGAGTACCCCGAGCACTGAGCACCCAGCACCCGGAGTACTGAGCACCCAGCACCCTGAGTACTAAGCACCGAGCACCCTGAGTACTGAGCATCCAGTACCCTGAGCACTGAACACACAGCACCCTGAGTACTGAGCACCCCGAGCACTGAGCACCCAGCACCCTGAGCACTGAGCACCAAGCACCCTGAGTACTGAGCACACAGCACCCTGAGTACTGAACATACAGCACCCTGAGCACTGAGCACTGAGCACCCTGAGCACTGAGTACTGAGCACTGAGCACCCTGAGCACTGAGCACCCAGCACCCCGAGTACTGAGCACCCTGAGAACTGAGTACTGAGCACTGAGCACCCTGAGCACTGAGCACCCAGCACCCCGAGTACTGAGCACCCAGCACCCCGAGGACTGAGCACCCAGCGCCCCGAGCACTGAGCACCCTGAGCACTGAGCACACAGCACCCCGAGTACTGAGCATTGAGCACCCTGAGCACTGAGCACCCAGCACCCCGAGCACTGAGCACCCTGAGCACTGAGCACACAGCACCCCGAGTACTGAGCACTGAGCACCCTGAGCACTGAGCACCCAGCACCCCGAGCACTGAACACCAAGCACCCTGAGTACTGAGCACTGAGCAGCCAGCACCCCGAACACTGAGCACCCTGCACCCTGAGCACTGAGCACCCAGCACCTGAGTACTGAGCACCCAGCACCCTGAGTACTGAGCACCGAGCACCCCGAGCACTGAGCACGCAGCACCGCGAGCAATGAGCACCCAGCACCCCGAGCACTGAGCACCCAGCACCCTGAGCACCGAGCACCCTGAGTACTGAGCACTGAGCACCCTGAGTACTGAGCACTGAGCACCCTGAGCACTGAGCACTCAGCACCCTGAGTAGTGAGCACCCAACGAACTGAGCACCGTGCAACCCGAGCACTGAGAACCCAGCACCCTGAGTACTGAGCTCCGAGCACCCAGAGCACTGAGCACCCAGCGTCCCGAGCACTGAGCAACCAGCGCCCCGAGCACTGAGCACCCAGCGCCCCGAGCACTGAGCACCCAGCACCCCGAGCACTGAGCAACCAGCACCCCAAGCAATGAGCACCCCGCACCCTGAGTACTGAGCACCCAGCACCCCGAGTACTGACCACCCAGCAACCTGAGCACCGAGCAGCCAGCACCCCGAGCACTGAGCACCCAGCGCCCTGAGCACTGAGCACCCAGCACCCTGAGTACTGAGCACTGAGCACCACGAGTACTAAGCACCCAGCACCCCGAGCACTGAGCACCGAGCACCCCGAGCACTGAGAACCCAGCACCCCGAGCACTGAGCACCCAGCACCCCGAGCACTGAGCACCCAGCACCCTGAGCACTGAGCACCCAGCACCCCGAGCACTGAGCACCCAGCACCCCGAGCACTGAGCACCCAGCACCCCGAGCACTGAGCACCCAGCACCCCGAGCACTGAGCACCCAGCACCCTGAGTACTGAGCACCCAGCACCCTGAGTACTGAGCACCCAACACCCTGATCACTGAGCACCCAGCAACCTGAGTACTGAGCACCCAACACCCCAAGCACTGAGCACCCTGAGTACTGAGCACCCAGCACCCAAAGCACTGAGCTCCCTGAGTACTGAGCACCCAGCACGCTGAGTACTGAGCAGCCAGCACCTTGAGTACTGAGCACCCAGCACCCTGAGCACTGAGCACCCAGCACCCCGAGCACTGAGCACCCAGCACCCCGTGCACTGAGCACCCAGCACCCCGAGCACCGAGCACCCTGAGTACTAAGCACCGAGCACGCTGAGCACTGAGCACCCAGCACCCTGAGCACTGAGCACCCAGCACTCTGAGTACTGAGCACCCAGCACCCCGAGCACTGAGCACACAGCACCCTGAGTACTGAGCACCCAGCACCCTGAGCACTGAGCACTGAGCACCCTGAGCACTGAGCACCCAGCACCCTGAGGACTGAGCACCCAGCACCCTGAGAACTGAGCACCCTGAGTACTGAGCACTGAGCACCCTGAGTACTGAGCACTGAGCACCCTGAGTACTGAGCAACCAGCACCCTGAGTACTGAGCACCCAGCACCCTGAGCACTGAGCACCAAGCACCCTGAGCACTGAGCACCCAGCACCCTGAGCACTGAGCACCCAGCACCCTGAGTAGTGAGCACCCAACGTACTGAGCACTGAGCACCCCGAGCACTGAGCACCCAGCAACCTGAGTACTGAGCACGGATCACCCCGAGCACTGAGCACCCAGCACCCTGAGTAGTGAGCACCCAACGTACTGAGCACCGAGCACACCAAGCACTGAGCACCCAGCAACCTGAGTACTGAGCACCCAGCACCCCGAGCACTGAGCACCCAGCACGCTGAGCACTGAGCACCCAGCACCCTGAGCACTGATCACCCAGCAACCTGAGCACTGAGCACCCAGCACCCTGAGTACTGAGCACCCAGCACCCTGAGTACTGAGCACTCAGCACCCTGAGTACTGAGCACCGAGCACCCCGAGCACTGAGCACCCAGCACCCTGAGCACTAAGCACCCTGAGGACTGAGCACCCAGCACCCTGAGCACTGAGCACCCAGCACAATGAGTACTGAGCACCGATCACCCTGAGCACTGAGCACCCAGAACCCAAAGCACTGAGCACACAGCACCCTGAATACTGAGCACCCAGCACCCCGAACACTGAGCACCCAGCACCCTGAGTACTGAGCACCCTGAGTACTGAGCACCGATCACCCTGAGCACTGAGCTCCCAGCACCCTGAGTACTGAGCACCCAGCACCCTGAGCACTGAGCACCCAGCACCCTGAGTACTGAGCACCCAGCACCCTGAGCACTGAGCACCCAGCACCGTGAGTACTGAGCACCCAGCACCCTGAGCACTGAGCACCCAGCACCCTGAGTACTGAGCACCCAGCACCCCGAGCACTGTGCACCCAGCACCCCGAGAATGAGCACCCAGCACCCCGAGTACTGAGCACCGAGCACCCTGAGCACTGAGTACCCAGCACCCTGAGTACTGAGCACCCAGCACCCTGAGCACTGGGCACCGAGCACCCCGAGTACTGAGCACCCAGCAGCCTGAGCACTGAGCACCCAGCACCCTGAGTACTGAGCACCCAGCTCCCTGAGTACTGAAAACCCAGCACCCTGAGCACTGAGCACTCAGCACCCTGATCACTGAGTACTGAGCACCGAGCACCCCGAGAACTGAGCACCCAGCACCCGGAGTACTGAGCACCCAACACCCTGAGTACTGAGCACCCAGCACCCCGAGTACTGAGCACCCAGCACCCCGAGCACTGAGCACCCAGCACCCCGAGCACTGAGCACCCAGCACCCTGAGTACTGAGCACTGAGCACCCAGCACCCCGAGCACTGAGCACCCAGCACCCTGAGTACTGAGCACTGAGCACCCAGCACCCCGAGCACTGAGCACCCAGCACCCTGAGCACTGAGCACCCAGCACCCTGAGCACTGAGCACCCAGCACCCTGAGTACTGAGCACTGAGCACCCAGCACCCTGAGTACTGAGCACTGAGCACCCAGCACCCCGAGCACTGAGCACCCAGCACCCTGAGCACTGAGCACCCAGCACCCTGAGCACTGAGCACCCAGCACCCGAGTACTGAGCACCCAGCACCCTGAGTACTGAGCACCCAGCACCCTGAGCACTGAGCACCAAGCACCCTGAGCACTGAGCACCCAGCACGCCGAGCACTGAGCAACCAGCACCCCAAGCAATGAGCACCCCGCACCCTGAGTACTGAGCACCCAGCACCCCGAGTACTGACCACCCAGCAACCTTAGCACCGAGCAGCCAGCACCCCGAGCACTGAGCACCCAGCGCCCTGAGTAGTGAGCACCCAACGTACTGAGCAACGAGCACCCCGAGTACTGAGCACCCAGCACCCCGAGCACTGAGCACCGAGCACCCCGAGCACTGAGAACCCACCACCCCGAGCACTGAGCACCCAGCACCCCGAGCACTGAGCACCCAGCACCCTGAGCACTGACACCCAGCACCCCGAGCACTGAGCACCCAGCACCCCGAGCACTGAGCACCCAGCACCCCGAGCACTGAGCACACAGCACCCCGAGCACTGAGCACCCAGCACCCTGAGTACTGAGCACCCTGAGCACCCAACACCCTGATCACTGAGCACCCAGCAACCTGAGTACTGAGCACCCAACACCCCAAGCACTGAGCACCCTGAGTACTGAGCACCCAGCACCCCAAGCACTGAGCTCCCTGAGTACTGAGCACCCAGCACCCTGAGTACTGAGCAGCCAGCACCTTGAGTACTGAGCACCCAGCACCCTGAGCACTGAGCACCCAGCACCCCGAGCACTGAGCACCCAGCACCCCGTGCACTGAGCACCCAGCACCCCGAGCACCGAGCACCCTGAGTACTAAGCACCGAGCACCCTGAGCACTGAGCACCCAGCACCCTGAGCACTGAGCACCCAGCACTCTGAGTACTGAGCACCCAGCACCCCGAGCACTGAGCACACAGCACCCTGAGTACTGAGCACCCAGCACCCTGAGCACTGAGCACTGAGCACCCTGAGCACTGAGCACCCAGCACCCTGAGCACTGAGCACTCAGCACCCTGATCACTGAGTACTGAGCACCGAGCACCCCGAGAACTGAGCACCCAGCACCCGGAGTACTGAGCACCCAACACCCTGAGTACTGAGCACCCAGCACCCCGAGCACTGAGCACCCAGCACCCTGAGTACTGAGCAATGAGCACCCAGCACCCCGAGCACTGAGCACCCAGCACCCTGAGTACTGAGCACTGAGCACCCAGCACCCTGAGCACTGAGCACCCAGCACCCTGAGCACTGAGCACCCAGCACCCTGAGCACTGAGCACCCAGCACCCTGAGTACTGAGCACTGAGCACCCAGCACCCTGAGTACTGAGCACTGAGCACCCAGCACCCCGAGCACTGAGCACCCAGCACCCTGAGCACTGAGCACCCAGCACCCTGAGCACTGAGCACCCAGCACCCGAGTACTGAGCACCCAGCACCCTGAGTACTGAGCACCCAGCACCCTGAGTACTGAGCACCCAGCACCCTGAGCACTGAGCAACCAGCACCCTGAGTACTGAGCACCCAGCACCCTGAGCACTGAGCACCCAGCACCCTGAGCACTGAGCACCCAGCACCCTGAGCACTGAGCACACAGCACCTTGAGTAGTGAGCACCCAACGTACTGAGCACCGAGCACCCCGAGCACTGAGCACCCAGCACCCTGAGTACTGAGCACCGAGCACCCCGAGCACTGAGCACACAGCACCCTGAGTAGTGAGCACCCAACGTACTGAGCACCGAGAACCCCGAGCACTGAGCACCCAGCACCCCGAGCACTGAGCACCCAGCGCCCCGAGCACCGAGCACCCTGAGCACTGAGCACCCAGCACCCTGACTACTGAGCACCCAGCACTCTGAGCACTGAGCACCCAGCACCCCAAGCACTGAGCACCCAGCACCCTGAGTACTGAGCACCCAGCGCCCCGAGCACTGAGCACCCAGCACCCTGAGCACTGAGCACCCAGCACCCTGAGTACTGAGCACCCAGCACCCTGAGTACTGAACACCCAGCACCCTGAGCACTGAGCACTGAGCACCCTGAGCACTGAGTACTGAGCACTGAGCACCCTGAGCACTGAGCACCCAGCACCCCGAGCACTGAGCACCCAGCACCCCGAGCGCTGAGCACTGAGCACCCAGCACCCCGAGTACTGAGCAGTGAGCACCCTGAGCACTGAGCACCCAGCACCCCGAGTACTGAGCACTGAGCACCCTGAGTACTGAGCACCCAGCACCCTGAGCACTGAGTACCCAGCACCCTGAGCACTGAGCACCCAGCACCCTGAGCACTGAGCACCCAGCACCCTGAGTACTGATCACTGAGCACCCAGCACCCCGAGCACTGAGCACCCAGCACCCTGAGTACTGAGCACTGAGCACCCAGCACCCCGAGCACTGAGCACCCAGCACCCTGAGCACTGAGCACCCAGCACCCGAGTACTGAGCACCCAGCACCCTGAGTACTGAGCACCCAGCACCCTGAGTACTGAGCACCCAGCACCCCGAGTACTGAGCACCCAGCACCCTGAGTACTGAGCACAAAGCACCCTGAGCACTGAGCACCCAGCACCCCGAGCACTGAGCACCCAGCACCCTGAGTACTGAGCACACAGCACCCTGAGCACTGAGCACACAGCACCCTGAGCACTGAGCACCCAGCACCCTGAGCACTGAGCACCCAGCACCCTGAGTAGTGAGCACCCAACGTACTGAGCACCGAGCACCCCGAGCACTGAGCACCCAGCACCCTGAGTACTGAGCACCGAGCACCCTGAGCACTGAGCACCCAGCACCCTGAGTACTGAGCTCCGAGCACCCCGAGCACTGAGCACCCAGCGCCCCGAGCACCGAGCACCCTGAGCACTGAGCACCCAGCACCCTGAGTACTGAGCACCCTGAACAATGAGCAATGAGCACCCTGAGTACTGAGCACCCAGCACCTTGAGCACTGAGCACTCAGCACCCGGAGTACTGAGCACCCAGCACCCTGAGTACTAAGCACCGAGCACCCTGAGTACTGAGCACCCAGCACCCTGAGCACTGAACACACAGCACCCTGAGTACTGAGCACCTCGAGCACTGAGCACCCAGCACCCTGAGTACTGAGCACCGAGCACCCCGAGCACTGATCACCCAGCACCGCGAGCACTGAGCACATAGCACCCCGAGCACTGAGCACCCAGCACCCTGAGTACTGAGCACCCAGCACCCTGAGCACTGAGTACCCAGCACCCTGAGCACTGAGCACCCAGCACCCTGAGCACTGAGCACACAGCACCCTGAGCACTGAGCACCCAGCACCCTGAGTACTGAGCACTGAGCACCCAGCACCCCGAGCACTGAGCACCCAGCACCCTGAGTACTGAGCACCGAGCACCCCGAGCACTGAGCACCCTGAGCACTGAGCACCGAGCACCCTGAGTACTGAGCACTGAGCACCCAGCACCCCGAGCACTGAGCACCCAGCACCCTGAGTACTGAGCCCCGAGCACCCCGAGCACTGAGCACCCTGAGCACTGAGCACCGAGCACCCTGAGCACTGAGCACCCAGAACCCTGAGTACTGAGCACCCAGCACCCTGAGCAATGAGCACCCTGAGTACTGAGCACCCAGCACCCTGAGCACTGAACACACAGCACCCTGAGTACTGAGCACCTCGAGCACTGAGCACCCAGTACCCTGAGTACTGAGCACCGAGCACCCCGAGAACTGAGCACCCAGCGCCGCGAGCACTGAGCACATAGCACCCCGAGAACTGAGCACCCAGCACCCTGAGTACTGAGCACCCAGCACCCTGAGTACTGAGCACCCAGCACAATGAGCACTGAGTACCCAGCACCCTGAGCACAGAGCTCCCAGCACCCTGAGCACTGAGCACACAGCACCCTGAGCACTGAGCACCCAGCACCCTGAGTACTGAGCACTGAGCACCCAGCACCCCGAGCACTGAGCACCCAGCACCCTGAGTACTGAGCACCGAGCACCCCGAGCACTGAGCATCCAGCACCCTGAGTACTGAGCTCCGAGCACCCCGAGCACTGAGCACCCTGAGCACTGAGCACCGAGCACCCTGAGTACTGAGCACTCAGCACCTTGAGCACTGAGCACCGAGCACCCCGAGCACTGAGCACCCAGCACCCGGAGTACTGAGCACCCAGCACCCTGAGTACTAAGCACCGAGCACAGTGAGTACTGAGCACCCAGCACCCTGAGCACTGAACACACAGCACCCTGAGTACTGAGCACCCCGAGCACTGAGCACCCAGCACCGCGAGCACTGAGCACCCAGCACCCCGAGCACTGAGCACCCAGCACCCTGAGTACTGAGCACCCAGCGCCCCGAGCACTGAGCACCCAGCACCCTGAGCACTGAGCACCCAGCACCCTGAGTACTGAGCACCCAGCACCCTGAGTACTGAACACCCAGCACCCTGAGCACTGAGCACTGAGCACCCTGAGCACTGAGTACTGAGCACTGAGCACCCTGAGCACTGAGCACCCAGCACCCCGAGCACTGAGCACCCAGCACCCCGAGCGCTGAGCACTGAGCACCCAGCACCCCGAGTACTGAGCAGTGAGCACCCTGAGCACTGAGCACCCAGCACCCCGAGTACTGAGCACTGAGCACCCTGAGTACTGAGCACCCAGCACCCTGAGCACTGAGTACCCAGCACCCTGAGCACTGAGCACCCAGCACCCTGAGCACTGAGCACCCAGCACCCTGAGTACTGATCACTGAGCACCCAGCACCCCGAGCACTGAGCACCCAGCACCCTGAGTACTGAGCACTGAGCACCCAGCACCCCGAGCACTGAGCACCCAGCACCCTGAGCACTGAGCACCCAGCACCCGAGTACTGAGCACCCAGCACCCTGAGTACTGAGCACCCAGCACCCTGAGTACTGAGCACCCAGCACCCCGAGTACTGAGCACCCAGCACCCTGAGTACTGAGCACAAAGCACCCTGAGCACTGAGCACCCAGCACCCCGAGCACTGAGCACCCAGCACCCTGAGTACTGAGCACACAGCACCCTGAGCACTGAGCACCCAGCACCCTGAGCACTGAGCACCCAGCACCCTGAGCACTGAGCACCCAGCACCCTGAGTAGTGAGCACCCAACGTACTGAGCACCGAGCACCCCGAGCACTGAGCACCCAGCACCCTGAGTACTGAGCACCGAGCACCCTGAGCACTGAGCACCCAGCACCCTGAGTACTGAGCTCCGAGCACCCCGAGCACTGAGCACCCAGCGCCCCGAGCACCGAGCACCCTGAGCACTGAGCACCCAGCACCCTGAGTACTGAGCACCCTGAACAATGAGCAATGAGCACCCTGAGTACTGAGCACCCAGCACCTTGAGCACTGAGCACTCAGCACCCGGAGTACTGAGCACCCAGCACCCTGAGTACTAAGCACCGAGCACCCTGAGTACTGAGCACCCAGCACCCTGAGCACTGAACACACAGCACCCTGAGTACTGAGCACCTCGAGCACTGAGCACCCAGCACCCTGAGTACTGAGCACCGAGCACCCCGAGCACTGATCACCCAGCACCGCGAGCACTGAGCACATAGCACCCCGAGCACTGAGCACCCAGCACCCTGAGTACTGAGCACCCAGCACCCTGAGCACTGAGTACCCAGCACCCTGAGCACTGAGCACCCAGCACCCTGAGCACTGAGCACACAGCACCCTGAGCACTGAGCACCCAGCACCCTGAGTACTGAGCACTGAGCACCCAGCACCCCGAGCACTGAGCACCCAGCACCCTGAGTACTGAGCACCGAGCACCCCGAGCACTGAGCACCCTGAGCACTGAGCACCGAGCACCCTGAGTACTGAGCACTGAGCACCCAGCACCCCGAGCACTGAGCACCCAGCACCCTGAGTACTGAGCCCCGAGCACCCCGAGCACTGAGCACCCTGAGCACTGAGCACCGAGCACCCTGAGCACTGAGCACCCAGAACCCTGAGTACTGAGCACCCAGCACCCTGAGCAATGAGCACCCTGAGTACTGAGCACCCAGCACCCTGAGCACTGAACACACAGCACCCTGAGTACTGAGCACCTCGAGCACTGAGCACCCAGTACCCTGAGTACTGAGCACCGAGCACATTGAGAACTGAGCACCCAGCGCCGCGAGCACTGAGCACATAGCACCCCGAGAACTGAGCACCCAGCACCCTGAGTACTGAGCACCCAGCACCCTGAGTACTGAGCACCCAGCACAATGAGCACTGAGTACCCAGCACCCTGAGCACAGAGCTCCCAGCACCCTGAGCACTGAGCACACAGCACCCTGAGCACTGAGCACCCAGCACCCTGAGTACTGAGCACTGAGCACCCAGCACCCCGAGCACTGAGCACCCAGCACCCTGAGTACTGAGCACCGAGCACCCCGAGCACTGAGCATCCAGCACCCTGAGTACTGAGCTCCGAGCACCCCGAGCACTGAGCACCCTGAGCACTGAGCACCGAGCACCCTGAGTACTGAGCACCCAGCACCTTGAGCACTGAGCACCGAGCACCCCGAGCACTGAGCAGCCAGCACCCGGAGTACTGAGCACCCAGCACCCTGAGTACTAAGCACCGAGCACAGTGAGTACTGAGCACCCAGCACCCTGAGCACTGAACACACAGCACCCTGAGTACTGAGCACCCCGAGCACTGAGCACCCAGCACCGCGAGCACTGAGCACCCAGCACCCCGAGCACTGAGCACCCAGCACCCTGAGTACTGAGCACTGAGCACCACGAGTACTGAGCACCCAGCACCCTGATCACTGAGCACCCAACACACTGAGTACTGAGCACCCAACACCCCAAGCACTGAGCTCCCTGAGTACTGAGCACCCAACACCCCAAGCACTGAGCACCCTGAGTATTGAGCACCCAGCACCCTGAGTACTGAGCAGCCAGCACCCTGAGTACTGAGCACCCAGCACCCTGAGTACTGAGCACCCAGCACCCCGAGCACTGAGCACACAGCACCCTGAGTATTGAGCACCCAGCACCCTGAGCACTGAGCACCGAGCACCCTGAGCACTGAGCACCCAGCACCCTGAGGACTGAGCACCCAGCACCCTGAGCACTGAGCACCCTGAGTACTGAGCACTGAGCACCCTGAGTACTGAGCACTGAGCACCCTGAGTACTGAGCAACCAGCACCCTGAGTACTGAGCACCCAGCACCCTGAGCACTGAGCACCGAGCACCCTGAGCACTGAGCACCCAGCACCCTGAGCACTGAGCACCCAACACCCTGAGTAGTGAGCACCCAACGTACTGAGCACCGAGCACCCCGAGCACTGAGCACCCAGCACCCTGAGTACTGAGCACATAGCACCCCGAGCACTGAGCACCCAGCACCCTGAGCACTGAGCACCCAGCACTCTGAGCACTGATCACCCAGCACCCTGAGCACTGAGCACCCAGCACCCTGAGTTCTGAGCACCCAGTACCCTGAGTACTGAGCACTCAGCACCCTGAGTACTGAGCACTGAGCACCCCGAGCACTGAGCACCAAGCACCCTGAGTACTGAGCACCCAGCACCCTGAGTACTGAGCACTCAGCACCCTGAGTACTGAGCACCCAGCTCCCTGAGCACTGAGCACCCAGAACCCAAAGCACTGAGCACCCAGCACCCTCAGTACTGAGCACCCAGCACCCCGAGCACTGAGCACCCAGCACCCTGAGTACTGAGCACCCTGAGTACTGAGCACCCAGCAACCTGAGGACTGAGCACCCAGCACCCTGGGTACTGAGCACCCAGCACCCTGAGCACTGAGCACCCAGCACCCTGAGTACTGAGCACCCAGCACCCTGAACACTGAGCACCCAGCACCCCGAGAATGAGCACCCAGCACCCCGAGTACTGAGCACCGAGCACCCTGAGCACTGAGTACCCAGCACCCCGAGAATGAGCACCCAGCACCCCGAGTACTGAGCACCCAGCACCCTGAACACTGAGCACCCAGCACCCCGAGAATGAGCACCGAGCACCCCGAGTACTGAGCACCCAGCACCCTGAGCACTGAGCACCCAGCACCCTGAGTACTGAGCACGCAGCACCCTGAGTACTGAACACCCAGCACCCTGAGCACTGACCACGGAGCACCCTGATCACTGAGTACTGAGCACCGAGCACCCCGAGAACTGAGCACCCAGCACCCGGAGTACTGAGCACCCAGCACCCTGAGTACTGAGCACCCAGCACCCCGAGCACTGAGCACCCAGCACCCTGAGAACTTAGCACCCAGCACCCCGAGTACTGAGCACCCAGCACCCCGAGCACTGAGCACCCAGCACCCCGAGCACTGAGCACCCAGCACCCTGAGTACTGAGCACTGAGCACCCAGCACCCCGAGCACTGAGCACCCAGCACCCTGAGTACTGAGCACTGAGCACCCAGCACCCCGAGCACTGAGCACCCAGCACCCTGAGCACTGAGCACCCAGCACCCTGAGCACTGAGCACTCAGCACCCTGAGTACTGAGCACTGAGCACCCAGCACCCTGAGTACTGAGCACTGAGCACCCAGCACCCCGAGCACTGAGCACCCAGCACCCTGAGCACTGAGCACCCAGCACCCTGAGCACTGAGCACCCAGCACCCGAGTACTGAGCACCCAGCACCCTGAGTACTGAGCACCCAGCACCCTGAGTACTGAGCACCCAGCAACCTGAGTACTGAGCACCCAGCACCCCGAGCACTGAGCACCCAGCACCCCAAGTACTGAGCACCCAGCTCCCTGAGCACTGAGCACCCAGCACCCTGAGCACTGAGCACCCAGCACCCTGAGAACTGAGCACCCAGCACCCTGAGTACTGAGCACCCAGCACCCTGAGCACTGAGCACCCAGCACCCTGAGCACTGAGCACCCAGCACCCTGAACACTGAGCACACAGCACCCTGAGTAGTGAGCACCCAACGTACTGAGCACCGAGCACCCCGAGCACTGAGCACCCAGCACCCTGAGTACTGAGCACCGAGCACCCCGAGCACTGAGCACACAGCACCCTGAGTAGTGAGCACCCAACGTACTGAGCACCGAGAACCCCGAGCACTGAGCACCCAGCACCCCGAGCACTGAGCACCCAGCGCCCCGAGCACCGAGCACCCTGAGCACTGAGCACCCACCACCCTGACTACTGAGCACCCAGCACCCTGAGCACTGAGCACCCAGCACCCCAAGCACTGAGCACCCAGCACCCTGAGTACTGAGCACCCAGCGCCCCGAGCACTGAGCACCCAGCACCCTGAGCATAGAGCACCCAGCACCCTGAGTACTGAGCACCCAGCACCCTGAGTACTGAACACCCAGCACCCTGAGCACTGAGCACTGAGCACCCTGAGCACTGAGTACTGAGCACTGAGCACCCTGAGCACTGAGCACCCAGCACCCCGAGTACTGAGCACCCAGCACCCCGAGCACTGAGCACCCAGCGCCCCGAGCACTGAGCACCCAGCACCCCGAGCGCTGAGCACTGAGCACCCAGCACCCCGAGTACTGAGCAGTGAGCACCCTGAGCACTGAGCACCCAGCACCCCGAGTACTGAGCACTGAGCACCCTGAGTACTGAGCACCCAGCACCCTGAGCACTGAGTACCCAGCACCCGAGTACTGAGCACCCAGCACCCTGAGTACTGAGCACCCAGCACCCTGAGTACTGAGCACCCAGCACCCCGAGTACTGAGCACCCAGCACCCTGAGTACTGAGCACCCAGCACCCTGAGCACTGAGCACCCAGCACCCCGAGCACTGAGCACCCAGCACCCTGAGTACTGAGCACCCAGCACCCTGAGCACTGAGCACCCAGCACCCTGAGCACTGAGCACCCAGCACCCTGAGCACTGAGCACCCAGCACCCTGAGTAGTGAGCACCCAACGTACTGAGCACCGAGCACCCCGAGCACTGAGCACCCAGCACCCTGAGTACTGAGCACCGAGCACCCTGAGCACTGAGCACCCAGCACCCTGAGTACTGAGCTCCGAGCACCCCGAGCACTGAGCACCCAGCGCCCCGAGCACCGAGCAACCCGAGCACTGAGCACCCAGCACCCTGAGTACTGAGCACCCTGAACAATGAGCAATGAGCACCCTGAGTACTGAGCACCCAGCACCTTGAGCACTGAGCACTCAGCACCCGGAGTACTGAGCACCCAGCACCCTGAGTACTAAGCACCGAGCACCCTGAGTACTGAGCACCCAGCACACTGAGCACTGAACACACAGCACCCTGAGTACTGAGCACCTCGAGCACTGAGCACCCAGCACCCTGTGTACTGAGCACCGAGCACCCCGAGCACTGATCACCCAGCACCGCGAGCACTGAGCACATAGCACCCCGAGCACTGAGCACCCAGCACCCTGAGTACTGAGCACCCAGCACCCTGAGTACTGAGCACCCAGCACCCTGAGCACTGAGTACCCAGCACCCTGAGCACTGAGCACCCAGCACCCTGAGCACTGAGCACACAGCACCCTGAGCACTGAGCACCCAGCACCCTGAGTACTGAGCACTGAGCACCAAGCACCCCGAGCACTGAGCACCCAGCACCCTGAGTACTGAGCACCGAGCACCCCGAGCACTGAGCACCCTGAGCACTGAGCACTGAGCACCATGAATACTGAGCACTGAGCACCCAGCACCCCGAGCACTGAGCACCCAGCACCCTGAGTACTGAGCTCCGAGCACCCCGAGCACTGAGCACCCTGAGCACTGAGCACCGAGCACCCTGAGCACTGAGCACCCAGAACCCTGAGTACTGAGCACCCAGCACCCAGAGCAATGAGCACCCTGAGTACTGAGCACCCAGCACCCTGAGCACTGAACACACAGCACCCTGAGTACTGAGCACCTCGAGCACTGAGCACCCAGTACCCTGAGTACTGAGCACCGAGCACCCCGAGCACTGAGCACCCAGCGCCGCGAGCACTGAGCACATAGCACCCCGAGCACTGAGCACCCAGCACCCTGAGTACTGAGCACCCAGCACCCTGAGTACTGAGCACCCAGCACCCTGAGCACTGAGTACCCAGCACCCTGAGCACAGAGCACCCAGCACCCTGAGCACTGAGCACACAGCACCCTGAGCACTGAGCACCCAGCACCCTGAGTACTGAGCACTGAGCACCCAGCACCCCGAGCACTGAGCACCCAGCACCCTGAGTACTGAGCACCGAACACCCCGAGCACTGAGCACCCAGCACCCTGAGTACTGAGCTCCGAGCACCCCGAGCACAGGCACGCTGAGCACTGAGCACCGAGCACCCTGAGTACTGAGCACCCAGCACCTTGAGCACTAAGCACCGAGCACCCCGAGCACTGAGCACCCAGCACCCGGAGTACTGAGCACCCAGCACCCTGAGTACTAAGCACCGAGCACCCTGAGTACTGAGCACCCAGCACCCTGAGCACTGAACACACAGCACCCTGAGTACTGAGCACCTCGAGCACTGAGCACCCAGCACCCTGAGTACTGAGAACCGAGCACCCCGAGCACTGAGCACCCAGCACCGCGAGCACTGAGCACCCAGCACCCCGAGCACTGAGCACCCAGCACCCTGAGTACTGAGAACTGAGCACCACGAGTACTGAGCACCCAGCACCCTGATCACTGAGCACCCAACACACTGAGTACTGAGCACCCAACACCCCAAGCACTGAGCACCCTGAGTACTGAGCACCCAGCACCCCAAGCACTGAGCACCCTGAGTATTGAGCACCCAGCACCCTGAGTACTGAGCAGCCAGCACCCTGAGTACTGAGCACCCAGCACCATGAGTACTGAGCACCCAGCACCGCGAGCACTGAGCACCCAGCACCCTGAGTATTGAGCACCCAGCACCCTGAGCACTGAGCACCGAGCACCCTGAGCACTGAGCACCCAGCACCCTGAGGACTGAGCACCCAGCACCCTGAGCACTGAGCACCCTGAGTACGGAGCACTGAGCACCCTGAGTACTGAGCACTGAGCACCCTGAGTACTGAGCAACCAGCACCCTGAGTACTGAGCACCCAGCACCCTGAGCACTGAGCACCGAGCACCCTGAGCACTGAGCACCCAGCACCCTGAGCACTGAGCACCCAACACCCTGAGTAGTGAGCACCCAACGTACTGAGCACCGAGCACCCCGAGCACTGAGCACCCAGCACCCTGAGTACTGAGCACCCAGCACCCCGAGCACTGAGCACCCAGCACCCTGAGCACTGAGCACCCAGCACCCTGAGCACTGATCACCCAGCACCCTGAGCACTGAGCACCCAGCACCCTGAGTACTGAGCACCCAGCACCCTGAGTACTGAGCACTCAGCACCCTGAGTACTGAGCACCGAGCACCCTGAGCACTGAGCACCCAGCACCCTGAGCACTGAGCACCCTGGGGACTGAGCACCCAGCACACTGAGCACTGAGCACCCAGCTCCCTGAGCACTGAGCACCCAGAACAAAATGCACTGAGCACCCAGCACGCTCAGTACTGAGCACCCAGCACCCCGAGCACTGAGCACCCAGCACCCTGAGTACTGAGCACCCTGAGTACTGAGCACCGATCACCCTGAGCACTGAGCTCCCAGCACCCTGAGTACTGAGCACCCAGCACCCTGAGGACTGAGCACCCAGCACCCTGAGTACTGAGCACCCGACACCCTGAGCACTGAGCACCCAGCACCCTGAGTACTGAGCACCCAGCACCCTGAACACTGAGCACCCAGCACCCCGAGAATGAGCACCCAGCACCCCGAGTACTGAGCACCGAGCACCCTGAGCACTGAGTACCCAGCACCCTGAGTACTGAGCACCCAGCACCCTGAGCACTGAGCACCGAGCACCCCGAGTACTGAGCACCCAGCACCCTGACCACTGAGCACCCAGCACCCTGAGTACTGAGCACGCAGCACCCTGAGTACTGAACACCCAGCACCCTGAGCACTGACCACTGAGCACCCTGATCACTGAGTACTGAGCACCGAGCACCCCGAGAACTGAGCACCCAGCACCCGGAGTACTGAGCACCCAGCACCCTGAGTACTGAGCACCCAGCACCCCGAGCACTGAGCACCCAGCACCCTGAGTACTGAGCACCCAGCACCCCGAGCACTGAGCACCCAGCACCCTGAGTACTGAGCACCCAGCACCCGAGTACTGAGCACCCAGCACCCTGAGTACTGAGCACCCAGCACCCTGTGTACTGAGCACCCAGCAACCTGAGTACTGAGCACCCAGCACCCCGAGCACTGAGCACCCAGCACCCCAAGTACTGAGCACCCAGCACCCTGAGCACTGAGCACCCAGCACCCTGAGCACTGAGCACCCAGCACCCTGAGCACTGAGCACCCAGCACCCTGAGTACTGAGCACCCAGCACCCTGAGCACTGAGCACCCAGCACCCTGAGCACTGAGCACCCAGCACCCTGAACACTGAGCACACAGCACCCTGAGTAGTGAGCACCCAACGTACTGAGCACCGAGCACCCCGAGCACTGAGCACCCAGCACCCTGAGTACTGAGCACCGAGCACCCCGAGCACTGAGCACACAGCACCCTGAGTAGTGAGCACCCAACGTACTGAGCACCGAGAACCCCGAGCACTGAGCACCCAGCACCCCGAGCACTGAGCACCCAGCGCCCCGAGCACCGAGCACCCTGAGCACTGAGCACCCAGCACCCTGACTACTGAGCACCCAGCACCCTGAGCACTGAGCACCCAGCACCCCAAGCACTGAGCACCCAGCACCCTGAGTACTGAGCACCCAGCGCCCCGAGCACTGAGCACCCAGCACCCTGAGCACTGAGCACCCAGCACCCTGAGTACTGAGCACCCAGCACCCTGAGTACTGAACACCCAGCACCCTGAGCACTGAGCACTGAGCACCCTGAGCACTGAGTACTGAGCACTGAGCACCCTGAGTACTGAGCACTGAGCACCCTGAGCACTGAGCACCGAGCACCCTGAGCACTGAGCACCCAGCACCCTGAGCACTGAGCACCCAACACCCTGAGTAGTGAGCACCCAACGTACTGAGCACCGAGCACCCCGAGCACTGAGCACCCAGCACCCTGAGTACTGAGCACCCAGCACCCCGAGCACTGAGCACCCAGCACCCTGAGCACTGAGCACCCAGCACCCTGAGCACTGATCACCCAGCACCCTGAGCACTGAGCACCCAGCACCCTGAGTACTAAGCACCCAGCACCCTGAGTACTGAGCACTCAGCACCCTGAGTACTGAGCACCGAGCACCCTGAGCACTGAGCACCCAGCACCCTGAGCACTGAGCACCCTGGGGACTGAGCACCCAGCACCCTGAGCACTGAGCACCCAGCTCCCTGAGCACTGAGCACCCAGAACCCAAAGCACTGAGCACCCAGCACCCTCAGTACTGAGCACCCAGCACCCCGAGCACTGAGCACCCAGCACCCTGAGTACTGAGCACCCTGAGTACTGAGCACCGATCACCCTGAGCACTGAGCTCCCAGCACCCTGAGTACTGAGCACCCAGCACCCTGAGGACTGAGCACCCAGCACCCTGAGTACTGAGCACCCAACACCCTGAGCACTGAGCACCCAGCACCCTGAGTACTGAGCACCCAGCACCCTGAACACTGAGCACCCAGCACCCCGAGAATGAGCACCCAGCACCCCGAGTACTGAGCACCCAGCACCCTGAGTACTGAGCACCCAACACCCAGCACCCCAAGCACTGAGCACCCTGAGTATTGAGCACCCAGCACCCTGAGTACTGAGCAGCCAGCACCCTGAGTACTGAGCACCCAGCACCGTGAGTACTGAGCACCCAGCACCGCGAGCACTGAGCACCCAGCACCCTGAGTATTGAGCACCCAGCACCCTGAGCACTGAGCACCGAGCACCCTGAGCACTGAGCACCCAGCACCCTGAGGACTGAGCACCCAGCACCCTGAGCACTGAGCACCCTGAGTACGGAGCACTGAGCACCCTGAGTACTGAGCACTGAGCACCCTGAGTACTGAGCAACCAGCACCCTGAGTACTGAGCACCCAGCACCCTGAGCACTGAGCACCGAGCACCCTGAGCACTGAGCACCCAGCACCCTGAGCACTGAGCACCCAACACCCTGAGTAGTGAGCACCCAACGTACTGAGCACCGAGCACCCCGAGCACTGAGCACCCAGCACCCTGAGTACTGAGCACCCAGCACCCCGAGCACTGAGCACCCAGCACCCTGAGCACTGAGCACCCAGCACCCTGAGCACTGATCACCCAGCACCCTGAGCACTGAGCACCCAGCACCCTGAGTACTGAGCAGCCAGCACCCTGAGTACTGAGCACTCAGCACCCTGAGTACTGAGCACCGAGCACCCTGAGCACTGAGCACCCAGCACCCTGAGCACTGAGCACCCTGGGGACTGAGCACCCAGCACCCTGAGCAGTGAGCACCCAGCTCCCTGAGCACTGAGCACCCAGAACCCAATGCACTGAGCACCCAGCACGCTCAGTACTGAGCACCCAGCACCCCGAGCACTGAGCACCCAGCACCCTGAGTACTGAGCACCCTGAGTACTGAGCACCGATCACCCTGAGCACTGAGCTCCCAGCACCCTGAGTACTGAGCACCCAGCACCCTGAGGACTGAGCACCCAGCACCCTGAGTACTGAGCACCCGACACCCTGAGCACTGAGCACCCAGCACCCTGAGTACTGAGCACCCAGCACCCTGAACACTGAGCACCCAGCACCCCGAGAATGAGCACCCAGCACCCCGAGTACTGAGCACCGAGCACCCTGAGCACTGAGTACCCAGCACCCTGAGTACTGAGCACCCAGCACCCTGAGCACTGAGCACCGAGCACCCCGAGTACTGAGCACCCAGCACCCTGACCACTGAGCACCCAGCACCCTGAGTACTGAGCACGCAGCACCCTGAGTACTGAACACCCAGCACCCTGAGCACTGACCACTGAGCACGCTGATCACTGAGTACTGAGCACCGAGCACCCCGAGAACTGAGCACCCAGCACCCGGAGTACTGAGCACCCAGCACCCTGAGTACTGAGCACTCAGCACCCTGAGCACTGAGCACCCAGCACCCTGAGCACTGAGCACCCAGCACCCTGAACACTGAGCACACAGCACCCTGAGTAGTGAGCACCCAACGTACTGAGCACCGAGCACCCCGAGCACTGAGCACCCAGCACCCTGAGTACTGAGCACCGAGCACCCCGAGCACTGAGCACACAGCACCCTGAGTAGTGAGCACCCAACGTACTGAGCACCGAGAACCCCGAGCACTGAGCACCCAGCACCCCGAGCACTGAGCACCCAGCGCCCCGAGCACCGAGCACCCTGAGCACTGAGCACCCAGCACCCTGACTACTGAGCACCCAGCACCCTGAGCACTGAGCACCCAGCACCCCAAGCACTGAGCACCCAGCACCCTGAGTACTGAGCACCCAGCACCCTGAGCACTGAGCACCCAGCACCCCGAGCACTGAGCACCCAGCACCCTGAGCACTGAGCACCCAGCACCCTGAGTACTGAGCACCCAGCACCCTGAGTACTGAACACCCAGCACCCTGAGCACTGAGCACTGAGCACCCTGAGCACTGAGTACTGAGCACTGAGCACCCTGAGTACTGAGCACTGAGCACCCTGAGTACTGAGCAACCAGCACCCTGAGTACTGAGCACCCAGCACCCTGAGCACTGAGCACCGAGCACCCTGAGCACTGAGCACCCAGCACCCTGAGCACTGAGCACCCAACACCCTGAGTAGTGAGCACCCAACGTACTGAGCACCGAGCACCCCGAGCACTGAGCACCCAGCACCCTGAGTACTGAGCACCCAGCACCCCGAGCACTGAGCACCCAGCACCCTGAGCACTGAGCACCCAGCACCCTGAGCACTGATCACCCAGCACCCTGAGCACTGAGCACCCAGCACCCTGAGTACTAAGCACCCAGCACCCTGAGTACTGAGCACTCAGCACCCTGAGTACTGAGCACCGAGCACCCTGAGCACTGAGCACCCAGCACCCTGAGCACTGAGCACCCTGGGGACTGAGCACCCAGCACCCTGAGCACTGAGCACCCAGCTCCCTGAGCACTGAGCACCCAGCACCCTCAGTACTGAGCACCCAGCACCCTGAGCACTGAGCACCCAGCACCCTGAGCACTGAGCACCCATCACCCTGAGCACTGAGCACCCAGCACCCTGAGTACTGAGCACCCAGCACCCTGAGCACTGAGCACCCAGCACCCTGAGCACTGAGCACCCAGCACCCTGAACACTGAGCACACAGCACCCTGAGTAGTGAGCACCCAACATACTGAGTACCGAGCACCCCGAGCACTGAGCACCCAGCACCCTGAGTACTGAGCACCGAGCACCCCGAGCACTGAGCACACAGCACCCTGAGTAGTGAGCACCCAACGTACTGAGCACCGAGAACCCCGAGCACTGAGCACCCAGCACCCCGAGCACTGAGCACCCAGCGCCCCGAGCACCGAGCACCCTGAGCACTGAGCACCCAGCACCCTGACTACTGAGCACCCAGCACCCTGAGCACTGAGCACCCAGCACCCCAAGCACTGAGCACCCAGCACCCTGAGTACTGAGCACCCAGCGCCCCGAGCACTGAGCACCCAGCACCCTGAGCACTGAGCACCCAGCACCCTGAGTACTGAGCACCCAGCACCCTGAGTACTGAACACCCAGCACCCTGAGCACTGAGCACTGAGCACCCTGAGCACTGAGTACTGAGCACTGAGCACCCTGAGTACTGAGCACTGAGCACCCTGAGTACTGAGCAACCAGCACCCTGAGTACTGAGCACCCAGCACCCTGAGCACTGAGCACCGAGCACCCTGAGCACTGAGCACCCAGCACCCTGAGCACTGAGCACCCAACACCCTGAGTAGTGAGCACCCAACGTACTGAGCACCGAGCACCCCGAGCACTGAGCACCCAGCACCCTGAGTACTGAGCACCCAGCACCCCGAGCACTGAGCACCCAGCACCCTGAGCACTGAACACCCAGCACCCTGAGCACTGATCACCCAGCACCCTGAGCACTGAGCACCCAGCACCCTGAGTACTAAGCACCCAGCACCCTGAGTACTGAGCACTCAGCACCCTGAGTACTGAGCACCGAGCACCCTGAGCACTGAGCACCCAGCACCCTGAGCACTGAGCACCCTGGGGACTGAGCACCCAGCACCCTGAGCACTGAGCACCCAGCTCCCTGAGCACTGAGCACCCAGAACCCAAAGCACTGAGCACCCAGCACCCTCAGTACTGAGCACCCAGCACCCCGAGCACTGAGCACCCAGCACCCTGAGTACTGAGCACCCTGAGTACTGAGCACCGATCACCCTGAGCACTGAGCTCCCAGCACCCTGAGTACTGAGCACCCAGCACCCTGAGGACTGAGCACCCAGCACCCTGAGTACTGAGCACCCAACACCCTGAGCACTGAGCACCCAGCACCCTGAGTACTGAGCACCCAGCACCCTGAACACTGAGCACCCAGCACCCCGAGAATGAGCACCCAGCACCCCGAGTACTGAGCACCGAGCACCCTGAGCACTGAGTACCCAGCACCCTGAGTACTGAGCACCCAGCACCCTGAGCACTGAGCACCGAGCACCCCGAGTACTGAGCACCCAGCACCCTGACCACTGAGCACCCAGCACCCTGAGTACTGAGCACGCAGCACCCTGAGTACTGAACACCCAGCACCCTGAGCACTGACCACTGAGCACCCTGATCACTGAGTACTGAGCACCGAGCACCCCGAGAACTGAGCACCCAGCACCCGGAGTACTGAGCACCCAGCACCCTGAGTACTGAGCACCCAGCACCCTGAGCACTGAGCACCCAGCACCCTGAGCACTGATCACCCAGCACCCTGAGCACTGAGCACCCAGCACCCTGAGTACTAAGCACCCAGCACCCTGAGTACTGAGCACTCAGCACCCTGAATACTGAGCACCGAGCACCCTGAGCACTGAGCACCCAGCACCCTGAGCACTGAGCACCCTGGGGACTGAGCACCCAGCACCCTGAGCACTGAGCACCCAGCTCCCTGAGCACTGAGCACCCAGCACCCTCAGTACTGAGCACCCAGCACCCTGAGCACTGAGCACCCAGCACCCTGAGCACTGAGCACCCAGCACCCTGAGCACTGAGCACCCAGCACCCTGAGTACTGAGCACCCAGCACCCTGAGCACTGAGCACCCAGCACCCTGAGCACTGAGCACCCAGCACCCTGAACACTGAGCACACAGCACCCTGAGTAGTGAGCACCCAACGTACTGAGCACCGAGCACCCCGAGCACTGAGCACCCAGCACCCTGAGTACTGAGCACCGAGCACCCCGAGCACTGAGCACACAGCACCCTGAGTAGTGAGCACCCAACGTACTGAGCACCGAGAACCCCGAGCACTGAGCACCCAGCACCCCGAGCACTGAGCACCCAGCGCCCCGAGCACCGAGCACCCTGAGCACTGAGCACCCAGCACCCTGACTACTGAGCACCCAGCACCCTGAGCACTGAGCACCCAGCACCCCAAGCACTGAGCACCCAGCACCCTGAGTACTGAGCACCCAGCGCCCCGAGCACTGAGCACCCAGCACCCTGAGCACTGAGCACCCAGCACCCTGAGTACTGAACACCCAGCACCCTGAGCACTGAGCACTGAGCACCCTGAGCACTGAGTACTGAGCACTGAGCACCCTGAGTACTGAGCACTGAGCACCCTGAGTACTGAGCAACCAGCACCCTGAGTACTGAGCACCCAGCACCCTGAGCACTGAGCACCGAGCACCCTGAGCACTGAGCACCCAGCACCCTGAGCACTGAGCACCCAACACCCTGAGTAGTGAGCACCCAACGTACTGAGCACCGAGCACCCCGAGCACTGAGCACCCAGCACCCTGAGTACTGAGCACCCAGCACCCCGAGCACTGAGCACCCAGCACCCTGAGCACTGAACACCCAGCACCCTGAGCACTGATCACCCAGCACCCTGAGCACTGAGCACCCAGCACCCTGAGTACTAAGCACCCAGCACCCTGAGTACTGAGCACTCAGCACCCTGAGTACTGAGCACCGAGCACCCTGAGCACTGAGCACCCAGCACCCTGAGCACTGAGCACCCTGGGGACTGAGCACCCAGCACCCTGAGCACTGAGCACCCAGCTCCCTGAGCACTGAGCACCCAGAACCCAAAGCACAGAGCACCCAGCACCCTCAGTACTGAGCACCCAGCACCCCGAGCACTGAGCACCCAGCACCCTGAGTACTGAGCACCCTGAGTACTGAGCACCGATCACCCTGAGCACTGAGCTCCCAGCACCCTGAGTACTGAGCACCCAGCACCCTGAGGACTGAGCACCCAGCACCCTGAGTACTGAGCACCCAACACCCTGAGCACTGAGCACCCAGCACCCTGAGTACTGAGCACCCAGCACCCTGAACACTGAGCACCCAGCACCCCGAGAATGAGCACCCAGCACCCCGAGTACTGAGCACCGAGCACCCTGAGCACTGAGTACCCAGCACCCTGAGTACTGAGCACCCAGCACCCTGAGCACTGAGCACCGAGCACCCCGAGTACTGAGCACCCAGCAACCTGAGCACTGAGCACCCAGCACCCTGAGTACTGAGCACGCAGCACCCTGAGTACTGAACACCCAGCACCCTGAGCACTGACCACTGAGCACCCTGATCACTGAGTACTGAGCACCGAGCACCCCGAGAACTGAGCACCCAGCACCCGGAGTACTGAGCACCCAGCACCCTGAGTACTGAGCACCCAGCACCCCGAGCACTGAGCACCCAGCACCCTGAGTACTGAGCACTGAGCAACCAGCACCCCGAGCACTGAGCACCCAGTACCCTGAGCACTGAGCACCCATCACCCGAGTACTGAGCACCCAGCACACTGAGTACTGAGCACCCAGCACCCTGAGTACTGAGCACCCAGCACCCCGAGTACTGAGCACCCAGCACCCTGAGTACTGAGCACCCAGCACCCTGAGCACTGAGCACCCAGCACCCCGAGCACTGAGCACCCAGCACCCTGAGTACTGAGCACCCAGCACCCTGAGCACTGAGCACCCAGCACCCTGAGCACTGAGCACCCAGCACCCTGAGCACTGAGCACCCAGCACCCTGAGTAGTGAGCACCCAACGTACTGAGCACCGAGCACCCCGAGCACTGAGTACCCAGCACCCTGAGTACTGAGCACCGAGCACCCTGAGCACTGAGCACCCAGCACCCTGAGTACTGAGCTCCAAGAACCCCGAGCACTGAGCACCCAGCGCCCCGAGCACCGAGCACCCTGCACAATGAGCAATGAGCACCCTGAGTACTGAGCACCCAGCACCTTGAGCACTGAGCACCCAGCACCCGGAGTACTGAGCACCCAGGACACTGAGTACTAAGCACCGAGCACCCTGAGTACTGAGCACCCAGCACCCTGAGCACTGAACACACAGCACCCTGAGTACTGAGCACCTCGAGCACTGAGCACCCAGCACCCTGAGTACTGAGCACCGAGCACCCCGAGCACTGAGCACCCAGCACCGCGAGCACTGAGCACATAGCACCCCGAGCACTGAGCACTCAGCACCCTGAGTACTGAGCACCCAGCACCCTGAGCACTGAGCACTGAGCACCCACCACCCTGAGCACTTAGCACTGAGTACCAAGCACCCTGAGCACTGAGCACCCAGCACCCTGAGCACTGAGTACCCAGCATTCTGAGCAGTGAGCACCCAGCACCCTGAGCACTGAGCACACAGCACCCTGAGCACTGAGCACCTAGCACCCTGAGGACTGAGCACTGAGCACCCAGCACCCTGAGCACTGAGCACCCAGCACCCTGAGTACTGAGCACCTAGCACCCCGAGCACTGAGCACCCAGCACCCTGAGTACTGAGCTCCGAGCACCCTGAGCACTGAGCACCCTGAGCACTGAGCACCGAGCACCCTGAGCACTGAGTACCCAGCACACTGAGCAATGTGCACCCAGCACCCTGAGCACTGAGCACCCAGCACCCCGAGCACTGAGCACCCAGCACCCCGAGTACTGAGCACTGAGCACGCTGAGTACTGAGCACCCAGCACCCTGAGCACTGAGTACCCAGCACCCTGAGCACTGAGCACCCATCACCCTGAGCACTGAGCACCCAGGACCCTGAGCACTGAGCACCCAGCACCCTGAGTACTGAGCACTGAGCACCCAGCCCTCCGAGCACTGAGCACCCAGCACCCTGAGTACTGTGCACTGAGCACCCCGAGCACTGAGCACCCAGCACCCTGAGCACTGAGCACCCAGCACCCGAGTACTGAGCACACAGCATCCTGAGTACTGAGAACCCAGCACCCTGAGTACTGAGGACCCAGCACTCCGAGTACTGAGCACCCAGCACCCTGAGTACTGAGCACCCAGCACCCTGAGCACTGAGCACCCAGCACCCCAAGCACTGAGCACCCAGCACCCTGAGTACTGAGCAGCCAGCACCCTGAGCACTGAGCACCCAGCACCCTGAGCACTGAGCACCCAGCACCCTGAGCACTGAGCACTGAGCACCCTGATCACTGAGTACTGAGCTCCGAGCACCCCGAGAACTGAGCACCCAGCACCCTGAGTACTGAGCACCCAGCACCCCAAGCACTGAGCACCCTGAGTATTGAGCACCCAGAACACTGAGTACTGAGCAGCCAGCACCCTGAGTACTGAGCAAACAGCACCCTGAGTACTGATCACCCAGCACCCCGAGCACTGAGCACCCAGCACCCTGAGGACTGAGCACCCAGCACCATGAGCACTGAGCACACTGAGTACTGAGCACTGAGCACCCTGAGTACTGAGCACTGAGCACCCTGAGTACTGAGTAACCAGCACCCAGAGTACTGAGCACCCAGCACCCTGAGCACTGAGCACCGAGCACCATGAGCACTGAGAACCCAGCACCCTGATCACTGAGCACCCAGCACCCAGAGTAGTGAGCACCCAACGTACTGAGCACCGAGCACCCCGAGCACTGAGCACCCAGCACCCTGAGTACTGAGCACCCAGCACCCCGAGCACTGAGCACCCAGCACCCTGAGCACTGAGCACCCAGCACCCTGAGCACTGATCACCCAGCACCCTGAGCTCTGAGCACCCAGCACCCTGAGTACTGAGCACCCAGCACCCTGAGTACTGAGCACTCAGCACCCTGAGTACTAAGCACCGAGCACCGCGAGCACTGAGCACCCAGCACCCTGAGCACAGAACACCCTGAGGACTGAGCACCCAGCACCCTGAGCACTGAGCACCCAGCACCCTGAGTACTGAGCACCGATAATCCTGAGCACTGAGCACCCAGAACCCAAAGCACTGAGCACCCAGCACCCTCAGTACTGAGCACCCAGCACCCCGAGCACTGAGCACCCAGCACCCTGAGTACTGAGCACCCTGAGTACTGAGCACCGAGCACCCCGAGCACTGAGCACCCAGCACCCTGAGTACAGAGCACTCAGCACCCTGAGTACTGAGAACCCAGCACCCTGAGTACTGAGCACTCAGCACCCTGAGCACTGAGCACTGAGCACCCTGAGCACTGAGTACTGAGCACTGAGCACCCTGAGTACGGAGCACTGAGCACCCTGAGTACTGAGCAACCAGCACCCTGAGTACTGAGCACCCAGCACCCTGAGCACTGAGCACCGAGCACCCTGAGCACTGAGCACCCAGCACCCTGAGCACTGAGCACCCAACACCCTGAGGAGTGAGCACCCAACGTACTGAGCACCGAGCACCCCGAGCACTGAGCACCCAGCACCCTGAGTACTGAGCACCCAGCACCCCGAGCACTGAGCACCCAGCACCCTGAGCACTGAACACCCAGCACCCTGAGCACTGATCACCCAGCACCCTGAGCACTGAGCACCCAGCACCCTGAGTACTAAGCACCCAGCACCCTGAGTACTGAGCACTCAGCACCCTGAGTACTGAGCACCGAGCACCCTGAGCACTGAGCACCCAGCACCCTGAGCACTGAGCACCCTGGGGACTGAGCACCCAGCACCCTGAGCACTGAGCACCCAGCTCCCTGAGCACTGAGCACCCAGAACCCAAAGCACTGAGCACCCAGCACCCTCAGTACTGAGCACCCAGCACCCCGAGCACTGAGCACCCAGCACCCTGAGTACTGAGCACCCTGAGTACTGAGCACCGATCACCCTGAGCACTGAGCTCCCAGCACCCTGAGTACTGAGCACCCAGCACCCTGAGGACTGAGCACCCAGCACCCTGAGTACTGAGCACCCAACACCCTGAGCACTGAGCACCCAGCACCCTGAGTACTGAGCACCCAGCACCCTGAACACTGAGCACCCAGCACCCCGAGAATGAGCACCCAGCACCCCGAGTACTGAGCACCGAGCACCCTGAGCACTGAGTACCCAGCACCCTGAGTACTGAGCACCCAGCACCCTGAGCACTGAGCACCGAGCACCCCGAGTACTGAGCACCCAGCACCCTGACCACTGAGCACCCAGCACCCTGAGTACTGAGCACGCAGCACCCTGAGTACTGAACACCCAGCACCCTGAGCACTGACCACTGAGCACCCTGATCACTGAGTACTGAGCACCGAGCACCCCGAGAACTGAGCACCCAGCACCCGGAGTACTGAGCACCCAGCACCCTGAGTACTGAGCACCCAGCACCCCGAGCACTGAGCACCCAGCACCCTGAGTACTGAGCACTGAGCAACCAGCACCCCGAGCACTGAGCACCCAGTACCCTGAGCACTGAGCACCCATCACCCGAGTACTGAGCACCCAGCACACTGAGTACTGAGCACCCAGCACCCTGAGTACTGAGCACCCAGCACCCCGAGTACTGAGCACCCAGCACCCTGAGTACTGAGCACCCAGCACCCTGAGCACTGAGCACCCAGCACCCCGAGCACTGAGCACCCAGCACCCTGAGTACTGAGCACCCAGCACCCTGAGCACTGAGCACCCAGCACCCTGAGCACTGAGCACCCAGCACCCTGAGCACTGAGCACCCAGCACCCTGAGTAGTGAGCACCCAACGTACTGAGCACCGAGCACCCCGAGCACTGAGTACCCAGCACCCTGAGTACTGAGCACCGAGCACCCTGAGCACTGAGCACCCAGCACCCTGAGTACTGAGCTCCAAGAACCCCGAGCACTGAGCACCCAGCGCCCCGAGCACCGAGCACCCTGCACAATGAGCAATGAGCACCCTGAGTACTGAGCACCCAGCACCTTGAGCACTGAGCACCCAGCACCCGGAGTACTGAGCACCCAGGACACTGAGTACTAAGCACCGAGCACCCTGAGTACTGAGCACCCAGCACCCTGAGCACTGAACACACAGCACCCTGAGTACTGAGCACCTCGAGCACTGAGCACCCAGCACCCTGAGTACTGAGCACCGAGCACCCCGAGCACTGAGCACCCAGCACCGCGAGCACTGAGCACATAGCACCCCGAGCACTGAGCACTCAGCACCCTGAGTAATGAGCACCCAGCACCCTGAGCACTGAGCACTGAGCACCCACCACCCTGAGCACTGAGCACTGAGTACCAAGCACCCTGAGCACTGAGCACCCAGCACCCTGAGCACTGAGTACCCAGCACCCTGAGCAGTGAGCACCCAGCACCCTGAGCACTGAGCACACAGCACCCTGAGCACTGAGCACCTAGCACCCTGAGGACTGAGCACTGAGCACCCAGCACCCTGAGCACTGAGCACCCAGCACCCTGAGTACTGAGCACCGAGCACCCCGAGCACTGAGCACCCAGCACCCTGAGTACTGAGCTCCGAGCACCCTGAGCACTGAGCACCCTGAGCACTGAGCACCGAGCACCCTGAGCACTGAGTACCCAGCACACTGAGCAATGTGCACCCAGCACCCTGAGCACTGAGCACCCAGCACCCCGAGCACTGAGCACCCAGCACCCCGAGTACTGAGCACTGAGCACGCTGAGTACTGAGCACCCAGCACCCTGAGCACTGAGTACCCAGCACCCTGAGCACTGAGCACCCATCACCCTGAGCACTGAGCACCCTGGACCCTGAGCACTGAGCACCCAGCACCCTGAGTACTGAGCACTGAGCACCCAGCCCTCCGAGCACTGAGCACCCAGCACCCTGAGTACTGTGCACTGAGCATCCAGCACCCCGAGCACTGAGCACCCAGCACCCTGAGCACTGAGCACCCAGCACCCGAGTACTGAGCACACAGCATCCTGAGTACTGAGAACCCAGCACCCTGAGTACTGAGGACCCAGCACTCCGAGTACTGAGCACCCAGCACCCTGAGTACTGAGCACCCAGCACCCTGAGCACTGAGCACCCAGCACCCCAAGCACTGAGCACCCAGCACCCTGAGTACTGAGCAGCCAGCACCCTGAGCACTGAGCACCCAGCACCCTGAGCACTGAGCACCCAGCACCCTGAGCACTGAGCACTGAGCACCCTGATCACTGAGTACTGAGCTCCGAGCACCCCGAGAACTGAGCACCCAGCACCCTGAGTACTGAGCACCCAGCACCCCAAGCACTGAGCACCCTGAGTATTGAGCACCCAGAACACTGAGTACTGAGCAGCCAGCACCCTGAGTACTGAGCAAACAGCACCCTGAGTACTGATCACCCAGCACCCCGAGCACTGAGCACCCAGCACCCTGAGGACTGAGCACCCAGCACCATGAGCACTGAGCACACTGAGTACTGAGCACTGAGCACCCTGAGTACTGAGCACTGAGCACCCTGAGTACTGAGTAACCAGCACCCAGAGTACTGAGCACCCAGCACCCTGAGCACTGAGCACCGAGCACCATGAGCACTGAGAACCCAGCACCCTGATCACTGAGCACCCAGCACCCAGAGTAGTGAGCACCCAACGTACTGAGCACCGAGCACCCCGAGCACTGAGCACCCAGCACCCTGAGTACTGAGCACCCAGCACCCCGAGCACTGAGCACCCAGCACCCTGAGCACTGAGCACCCAGCACCCTGAGCACTGATCACCCAGCACCCTGAGCTCTGAGCACCCAGCACCCTGAGTACTGAGCACCCAGCACCCTGAGTACTGAGCACTCAGCACCCTGAGTACTAAGCACCGAGCACCGCGAGCACTGAGCACCCAGCACCCTGAGCACAGAACACCCTGAGGACTGAGCACCCAGCACCCTGAGCACTGAGCACCCAGCACCCTGAGTACTGAGCACCGATAATCCTGAGCACTGAGCACCCAGAACCCAAAGCACTGAGCACCCAGCACCCTCAGTACTGAGCACCCAGCACCCCGAGCACTGAGCACCCAGCACCCTGAGTACTGAGCACCCTGAGTACTGAGCACCGAGCACCCCGAGCACTGAGCACCCAGCACCCTGAGTACAGAGCACTCAGCACCCTGAGTACTGAGAACCCAGCACCCTGAGTACTGAGCACTCAGCACCCTGAGCACTGAGCACCGAGCACCCCGAGTACTGAGCACCCAGCACCCTGAGCACTGAGCACCCAGCACCCTGAGTACTGAGCACCCAGCACCCTGAGTACTGAACACCCAGCACCCTGAGCACTGAGCACTGAGCACCCTGATCACTGAGTACTGAGCACCGAGCACCCCGAGAACTGAGCACCCAGCACCCGGAGTACTGAGCACCCAGCACCCTGAGTACTGAGCACCGAGCACCCCGAGCACTGAGCACCCAGCACCCCGAGTACTGAGCACCGAGCACCCTGATCACTGAGTACTGAGCACCGAGCACCCCGAGCACTGAGTACCCAGCACCCTGAGTACTGAGCACTCAGCACCCTGAGCACTGAGCACCGAGCACCCCGAGTACTGAGCACCCAGCACCCTGAGCACTGAGCACCCAGCACGCTGAGTACTGAGCACCCAGCACCCTGAGTACTGAACACCCAGCACCCTGAGCACTGAGCACTGAGCACCCTGATCACTGAGTGCTGAGCACCGAGCACCCCGAGAACTGAGCACCCAGCACCCGGAGTACTGAGCACCCAGCACCCTGAGTACTGAGCACCCAGCACCCCGAGCACTGAGCACCCAGCACCCTGAGCACTGAGCACCCAGCACCCTGAGCACTGAGCACACAGCACCCTGAGCACTGAGCACCTAGCACCCTGAGGACTGAGCACTGAGCACCCAGCACCCTGAGCACTGAGCACCCAGCACCCTGAGTACTGAGCAGCCAGCACCCTGAGCACTGAGCACCCAGCACCCTGAGCACTGAGCACCCAGCACCCTGAGTACTGAGCAGCCAGCACCCTGAGTACTGAGCACCGAGCACCCCGAGCACTGAGCACCCAGCACCCTGAGTACTGAGCTCCGAGCACCCTGAGCACTGAGCACCCTGAGCACTGAGCACCGAGCACCCTGAGCACTGAGTACCCAGCACCCTGAGCAATGTGCACCCAGCACCCTGAGCACTGAGCACCCAGCACCCCGAGCACTGAGCACCCAGCACCCCGAGTACTGAGCACTGAGCACGCTGAGTACTGAGCACCCAGCACCCTGAGCACTGAGTACCCAGCACCCTGAGCACTGAGCACCCATCACCCTGAGCACTGAGCACCCAGGACCCTGAGCACTGAGCACCCAGCACCCTGAGTACTGAGCACTGAGCACCCAGCCCTCCGAGCACTGAGCACCCAGCACCCTGAGTACTGTGCACTGAGCACCCAGCACCCCGAGCACTGAGCACCCAGCACCCTGAGCACTGACCACCCAGCACCCGAGTACTGAGCACACAGCATCCTGAGTACTGAGAACCCAGCACCCTGAGTACTGAGCACCCAGCACTCCGAGTACTGAGCACCCAGCACCCTGAGTACTGAGCACCCAGCACCCTGAGCACTGAGCACCCAGCACCCCGAGCACTGAGCACCCACCACCCTGAGTACTGAGCAGCCAGCACCCTGAGCACTGAGCACCCAGCACCCTGAGCACTGAGCACCCAGCACCCTGAGCACTGAGCACTGAGCACCCTGATCACTGAGTACTGAGCACCGAGCACCCCGAGAACTGAGCACCCAGCACCCTGAGTACTGAGCACCCAGCACCCCAAGCACTGAGCACCCTGAGTATTGAGCACCCAGAACACTGAGTACTGAGCAGCCAGCACCCTGAGTACTGAGCAAACAGCACCCTGAGTACTGAGCACCCAGCACCCCGAGCACTGAGCACCCAGCACCCTGAGGATTGAGCACCCAGCACCATGAGCACTGAGCCCACTGAGTACTGAGCACTGAGCACCCTGAGTACTGAGCACTGAGCACCCTGAGTACTGAGCAACCAGCACCCTGAGTACTGAGCACCCAGCACCCTGAGCACTGAGCACCGAGCACCATGAGCACTGAGCACCCAGCACCCTGATCACTGAGCACCCAGCACCCAGAGTAGTGAGCACCCAACGTACTGAGCACCGAGCACCCCGAGCACTGAGCACCCAGCACCCTGAGTACTGAGCACCCAGCACCCCGAGCACTGAGCACCCAGCACCCTGAGCACTGAGCACCCAGCAC
The DNA here is from genome assembly GCF_018167655.1 of Microtus oregoni. Taxonomy (NCBI): domain Eukaryota; kingdom Metazoa; phylum Chordata; class Mammalia; order Rodentia; family Cricetidae; genus Microtus; species Microtus oregoni. Next base: position 6,895,193 of record NW_024543811.1, on the reverse strand, counting down.
CCTGAGCACTGATCACCCAGCACCCTGAGCTCTGAGCACCCAGCACCCTGAGTACTGAGCACCCAGCACCCTGAGTACTGAGCACTCAGCACCCTGAGTACTAAGCACCGAGCACCGCGAGCACTGAGCACCCAGCACCCTGAGCACAGAGCACCCTGAGGACTGAGCACCCAGCACCCTGAGCACTGAGCACCCAGCACCCTGAGTACTGAGCACCGATAATCCTGAGCACTGAGCACCCAGAACCCAAAGCACTGAGCACCCAGCACCCTCAGTACTGAGCACCCAGCACCCCGAGCACTGAGCACCCAGCACCCTGAGTACTGAGCACCCTGAGTACTGAGCACCGAGCACCCTGAGCACTGAGCACCCAGCACCCTGAGTACAGAGCACTCAGCACCCTGAGTACTGAGAACCCAGCACCCTGAGTACTGAGCACTCAGCACCCTGAGCACTGAGCACCGAGCACCCCGAGTACTGAGCACCCAGCACCCTGAGCACTGAGCACCCAGCACCCTGAGTACTGAGCACCCAGCACCCTGAGTACTGAACACCCAGCACCCTGAGCACTTAGCACTGAGCACGCTGATCACTGAGTACTGAGCACCGAGCACCCCGAGAACTGAGCACCCAGCACCCGGAGTACTGAGCACCCAGCACCCTGAGTACTGAGCACCGAGCACCCCGAGCACTGAGCACCCAGCACCCCGAGTACTGAGCACCGAGCACCCTGATCACTGAGTACTGAGCACCGAGCACCCCGAGCACTGAGTACCCAGCACCCTGAGTACTGAGCACTCAGCACCCTGAGCACTGAGCACCGAGCACCCCGAGTACTGAGCACCCAGCACCCTGAGCACTGAGCACCCAGCACGCTGAGTACTGAGCACCCAGCACCCTGAGTACTGAACACCCAGCACCCTGAGCACTGAGCACTGAGCACCCTGATCACTGAGTACTGAGCACCGAGCACCCCGAGTACTGAGCACCCAGCACCCGGAGTACTGAGCACCCAGCACCCTGAGTACTGAGCACCCAGCACCCCGAGCACTGAGCACCCAGCACCCTGAGCACTGAGCACCCAGCACCCTGAGTACTGAGCACTGAGCACCCAGCACACCGAGCACTGAGCACCCAGGACCCTGATTACTGAGCACTGAGCACCCAGCACCCCGAGCACTGAGCAGCCAGCACCCTGAGCACTGAGCACCCAGAACCCTGAGCACTGAGCACCCAGCACCCTGAGTACTGAGCACTGAGCACCCAGCACCCCGGGCACTGAGCACCCAGCACCCTGAGTACTGAGCACTGAGCACCCAGCACCCCGAGCACTGAGCACCCAGCACCCTGAGCACTGAGCACCCAGCACCCGAGTACTGAGCACCCAGCACCCTGAGTACTGAGCACCCAGCACCCTGAGTACTGAGCACCCAGCACCCTGAGTACTGAGCACCCAGCACCCCGAGCACTGAGCACCCAGCACCCCGAGTACTGAGCACCCAGCACCCTGAGTACTGAGCACCCAGCACCCTGAGCACTGAGAACCCAGCACCCCGAGCACTGAGCACCCAGCACCCTGAGTACTGAGCACCCAGAACCCTGAGCACTGAGCACCCAGCACCCTGAGTAGTGAGCACCCAACGTACTGAGCACCGAGCACCCCGAGCACTGAGCACCCAGCACCCTGAGTACTGAGCACCGAGCACCCCGAGCACTGAGCACCCAGCGCCCAGAGCACCGAACACCCTGAGCACTGAGCACCCAGCACCCTGACTACTGAGCACCCAGCACCCTGAGCAATGAGCAACCTGAGTAATGAGCACCCAGCACCTTGAGCACTGAGCACCGAGCACCCCGAGCACTGAGCACCCAGCACCCTGAGCACTGAACACACAGCACCCTGAGTACTGAGCACCTCGAGCACTGAGCACCCAGCACCCTGAGCACTGAGTACCCAGCACCCTTAGCACTGAGCACCCAGCACCCTGAGCACTGAGCACACAGCACCCTGAGCACTGAGCACCCAGCACCCTGAGTACTGAGCACTGAGCACCCAGCACCCCGAGCACTGTGCACCCAGCACCCTGAGTACTGAGCACTGAGCACCCAGCACCCCGAACACAGAGCACCCAGCACCCTGAGCACTGAGCACCCAGCACCCGAGTACTGAGCACCCAGCACCCTGAGTACTGAGCACCCAGCACCCTGAGTACTGAGCACAGAGCACCCCGAGTACTGAGCACCCAGCACCCTGAGTACTGAGCACCCAGCATCCTGAGCACTGAGCACCCAGCACCCGAGCACTGAGCACCCAGCACCCTGAGTACTGAGCACCCAGCGCCCCGAGCACTGACCACCCAGCACCCTGAGCACTGAGCACCCAGCACCCTGAGTACTGAGCACCCAGCACCCTGAGTACTGAACACCCAGCACCCTGAGCACTGAGCACTGAGCACCCTGAGCACTGAGTACTGAGCACTGAGCACCATGAGCACTGAGCACCCAGCACCCCGAGTACAGAGCACACAGCACCCCGAGCACTGAGCACCCAGCGCCCCGAGCACTGAGCACTGAGCACCCAGCACCCCGAGTACTGAGCAGTGAGCACCCTGAGCAATGAGCACCCAGCACCCTGAGGACTGAGCACCCAGCACCCTGAGCACTGAGCACCCAGCACCCTGAGCACTGAGCACCCAGCACCCTGAGTACTGATCACTGAGCACCCAGCACCCCGAGCACTGAGCACCCAGCACCCTGAGTACTGAGCACTGAGCACCCAGCACCCCGAGCACTGAGCACCCAGCACCCTGAGCACTGAGCACCCAGCACCCGAGTACTGAGCACCCAGCACCCTGCGTACTGAGCACCCAGCACCCTGAGTACTGAGCACCCAGCACCCTGAGTACCGAGCACCCAGCAACCCGAGCACTGAGCACCCAGCACCCCGACCACTGAGCACCCAGCACCCTGAGTACTGAGCACCCAGCACCCTGAGCACTGAGCACCCAGCACCCCGAGCACTGAGCACCCAGCACCCTGAGTACAGAGCACCCAGCACCCTGAGCACTGAGCACCCAGCACCCTGAGTAGTGAGCACCCAACATACTGAGCACCGAGCACCCCGAGCACTGAGAACCCAGCACCCTGAGTACTGAGCAACGAGCACCCCGAGCACTGAACACCCAGCACCCTGAGTACTGAGCTCCGAGGACCCCGAGCACTGAGCACCCAGCGCCCCGAGCACCGAGCACCCTGAGCACTGAGCACCCAGCACCCTGACTACTGAGCACCCAGCACCCTGAGCAATGAGCAGCCTGAGTACTGAGCACCCAGCACCTTGAGCACTGAGCACCGAGCACCCCGAGCACTGAGCACCCAGCACCCTGAGCACTGAACACACAGCACCCTGAGTACTGAGCACCTCGAGCACTGAGCACCCAGCACACTGAGCACTGAGTACCCAGCACCCTGAGCACTGAGCACACAGCACCCTGAGCACTGAGCACCCAGCACCCTGAGTACTGAGCACTGAGCACCCAGCACCCCGAGCACTGAGCACCCAGCACCCTGAGTACTGAGCACTGAGCACGCAGCATCCAGAACACTGAGCACCCAGCACCCTGAGCACTGAGCACCCAGCACCCGAGTACTGAGCACCCAGCACCCTGAGTACTGAGCACCCAGCACCCTGAGTACTGAGCACCCAGCACCCCGAGTACTGAGCACCCAGCACCCTGAGTACTGAGCACCCAGCATCCTGAGCACTGAGCACCCAGCACCCTGAGTACTGAGTACGCAGCACCCTGCGCACTGAGCACCCAGCACCCCGAGCACTGAGCACCCAGCACCCTGAGTACTGAGCACCCAGCACCCTGAGCACTGAGCACCCAGCACCCTGAGTAGTGAGCACCAAACGTACTGAGCACCGAGCACCCCGAGCACTGAGCACCCAGCACCCTGAGTACTGAGCACCGAGCACCCCGAGCACTGAACACCCAGCACCCTGAGTACTGAGCTCCGAGGACCCCGAGCACTGAGCACCCAGCGCCCCGAGCACCGAGCACCCTGAGCACTGAGCACCCAGCACCCTGACTACTGAGCACCCAGCACCCTGAGCAATGAGCAACCTGAGTACTGAGCACCCAGCACCCTGAGCACTGAACACACAGCACCTTGAGTACTGAGCACCTCGAGCACTGTGCACGCAGCACCGTGAGCACTGAGCACCCAGCACCCCGAATACTGAGCAGTGAGCACCCTGAGCACTGAGCACCCAGCACCCTGAGTACTGAGCACCGATAATCCTGAGCACTGAGCACCCAGAACCCAAAGCACTGAGCACCCAGCACCCTCAGTACTGAGCACCCAGCACCCCGAGCACTGAGCACCCAGCACCCTGAGTACTGGGCACCCTGAGTAATGAGCACCGAGCACCCCGAGCACTGAGCACCCAGCACCCTGAGTACAGAGCACTCAGCACCCTGAGTACTGAACACCCAGCACCCTGAGCACTGAGCACTGAGCACCCTGATCACTGAGTACTGAGCACCGAGCACCCCGAGAACTGAGCAACCAGCACCCGGAGTACTGAGCACCCAGCACCCTGAGTACTGAGCACCGAGCACCCCGAGCACTGAGCACCCAGCACCCCGAGTACTGAGCACCGAGCAGCCTGGGCACTGAGTACCCAGCACCCTGAGTACTGAGCACTCAGCACCCTGAGCACTGAGCACCGAGCACCCCGAGTACTGAGCACCCAGCACCCTGAGCACTGAGCACCCAGCACGCTGAGTACTGAGCACCCAGCACCCTGAGTACTGAACACCCAGCACCCTGAGCACTGAGAACTGAGCACCCTGATCACTGAGTACTGAGCACCGAGCACCCCGAGAACTGAGCACCCAGCACCCGGAGTACTGAGCACCCAGCACCCTGAGTACTGAGCACCAAGCACCCCGAGCACTGAGCACCCAGCACCCTGAGCACTGAGCACCCAGCACCCTGAGTACTGAGCACTGAGCACCCAGCACACCGAGCACTGAGCACCCAGGACCCTGATTACTGAGCACTGAGCACCCAGCACCGGGAGCACTGAGCACCCAGCACCCTGAGCACTGAGCACCCAGAACCCTGAGCACTGAGCACCTAGCACCCTGAGTACTGAGCACTGAGCACCCAGCACCCTGAGTACTGAGCACCGAGCACCCCGAGCACTGAACACCCAGCACCCTGAGTACTGAGCTCCGAGGACCCCGAGCACTGAGCACCCAGCGCCCCGAGCACCGAGCACCCTGAGCCCTGAGCACCCAGCACCCTGACTACTGAGCACCCAGCACCCTGAGCAATGAGCAACCTGAGTACTGAGCACCCAGCACCTTGAGCACTTAGCACCGAGCACCCCGAGCACTGAGCACCCAGCACCCTGAGCACTGAACACACAGCACCCTGAGTACTGAGCACCTCGAGCACTGAGCACCCAGCACCCTGAGCACTGAGTACCCAGCACCCTGAAGACTGAGCACCCAGCACCCTGAGCACTGAGCACACAGCACCCTGAGCACTGAGCACCCAGCACCCTGAGTACTGAGCACTGAGCACCCAGCACCCCGAGCACTGAGCACCCAGCACCCTGAGTACTGAGCACTGAGCACCCAGCACCCCGAACACTGAGCACCCAGCACCCTGAGCACTGAGCTCCCAGCACCCGAGTACTGAGCACCCAGCACCCTGAGTACTGAGCACCCAGCACCCTGAGTACTGAGCACCCAGCACCAAGAGTACTGAGCACCCAGCACCCTGAGTACTGAGCACCCAGCATCCTGAGCACTGAGCACCGAGCACCCCGAGCACTGAGCACCCAGCACCCTGAGTACTGAGCACCCAGCACCCTGAGCACTGAGCACCCAGCACCCCGAGCACTGAGCGCCCAGCACCCTGAGTACTGAGCACCCAGCACCCTGAGCACTGAGCACCCAGCACCCTGAGTAGTGAGCACCCAACGTACTGAGCACCGAGCACCCCGAGCACTGAGCACCCAGCACCCTGAGTACTGAGCACCGAGCACCCCGAGCACTGAACACCCAGCACCCTGAGTACTGAGCTCCGAGGACCCCGAGCACTGAGCACCCAGCGCCCCGAGCACCGAGCACCCTGAGCACTGAGCACCCAGCACCCTGACTACTGAGCACCCAGCACCCTGAGCAATGAGCAACCTGAGTACTGAGCACCCAGCACCTTAAGCACTGAGCACCGAGCACCCCGAGCACTGAGCACCCAGCACCCTGAGCACTGAACACACAGCACCCTGAGTACTGAGCACCTCGAGCACTGAGCACCCAGCACCCTGAGCACTGAGTACCCAGCACCCTGAGCACTGAGCACCCAGCACCCTGAGCACTGAGCACACAGCACCCTGAGCACTGAGCACCCAGCACCCTGAGTACTGAGCACTGAGCACCCAGCACCCCGAGCACTGAGCACCCAGCACCCTGAGTACTGAGCACTGAGCACCCAGCACCCCGAACACTGAGCACCCAGCACCCTGAGCACTGAGCACCCAGCACCCGAGTACTGAGCACCCAGCACCCTGAGTACTGAGCACCCAGCACCCTGAGTACTGAGGACCCAGCATCCCGAGTACTGAGCACCCAGCACCCTGAGTACTGAGCACCCAGCATCCTGAGCACTGAGCACCCAGCACCCCGAGCACTGAGCACCCAGCACCCTGAGTACTGAGCACTCAGCGCCCCGAGCACTGAGCACCCAGCACCCTGAGCACTGAGCACCCAGCACCCTGAGTACTGAGCACCCAGCACCCTGAGTACTGAACACCCAGCACCCTGAGCACTGAGCACTGAGCACCCTGAGCACTGAGTACTGAGCACTGAGCACCCTGAGCACTGAGCACCCAGCACCCCGAGTACTGAGCACCCAGCACCCCGAGCACTGAGCACCCAGCGCCCCGAGCACTGAGCACCCAGCACCCCGAGCACTGAGCACTGAGCACCCAGCACCCCGAGTACTGAGCAATGAGCACCCTGAGCACTGAGCACCCAGCACCCCGAGTACTGAGCACTGAGCACCCTGAGTACTGAGCAACCAGCACCCTGAGCACTGAGTACCCAGCACCCTGAGGACTGAGCACCCAGCACACTGAGCACTGAGCACCCAGCACCCTGAGCACTGAGCACCCAGCACCCTGAGTACTGATCACTGAGCACCCAGCACCCCGAGCACTGAGCACCCAGCACCCCGAGTACTGACCACTGAGCACCCAGCACCCCGAGCACTGAGCACCCAGCACCCTGAGCACTGAGCACCCATCACCCGAGTACTGAGCACCCAGCACCCTGAGTACTGAGCACCCAGCACCCTGAGTACTGAGAACCCAGCACCCTGAGCACTGAGCACCCAGCACCCTGAGTACTGAGCACCCAGCACCCTGAGCACTGAGCAACCAGCACCCTGAGCTCTGAGCACCCAGCACCCTGAGCACTGAGCACCCAGCACCCTGAGTAGTGAGCACCCAACGTACTGAGGACCGAGCACCCCGAGCACTGTGCACCCAGCACCCTGAGTACTGATCACCGAGTACCCTGAGCACTGAGCACCCAGCACCCTGAGTACTGAGCTCCGAGCACCCCGAGCACTGAGCACCGAGCACCCTGTGCACTGAGTACCCAGCACCCTGAGTACTGAGCACTCAGCACCCTGAGCACTGAGCACCGAGCACCCTGAGTACTGAGCACCGAGCACCCTGAGCACTGAGAACCCAGCACCCTGAGTACTGAGCTCCGAGCACCCCGAGCACTGAGCACCCAGCACCCTGAGTACTGAGCACCCTGCACCCTGAGCAATGAGCACCCTGAGTACTGAGCACCCAGCACCTTGAGCACTGAGCACCCAGCACTCTGAGCACTGAACACACAGCACCCTGAGTACTGTGCACCTCGAGCACTGAGCATCCAGCACCTTGAGTACTGAGTACCGAGCACCCCGAGCACTGAGAACCCAGCCCCGCGAGCACTGAGCACATAGCACCCCGAGCACTGAGCACCCAGCACCCTGAGTACTGAGCACCCAGCACCCTGAGTACTGAGCACTCAGCACCCTGAGCACTGAGCACCCAGCACCCTGAGCACTGAGCACCCAGCACCCTGAGCACTGAGCACACAGCACCCTGAGCACTGAGCACCCAGCACCCTGAGTACTGAGCACTGAGCACCGAGCACCCCGAGCAGTGAGCAGCCAGCACCCTGAGTACTGAGCACCGAGCACCCCGAGCAGTGAGCACCCAGCACCCTGAGTACTGAGCTCCGAGCACTCCGAGCACTGAGCACCCTGAGCACTGAGCACCGAGCACCCTGAGCACTGAGTACCCAGCGCCCTGAGCACTGAGCACCCAGCACCCCGAGCACTGAGCACCCAGCACCCCGAGTACTGAGCACTGAGCACCCTGAGTACTGAGCACCCAGCACCCTGAGCACTGAGTACCCAGCACCCTTAGCACTGAGCACCCAGCACGCTGAGCACTGAGCACCCAGCACCCTGAGCACTGAGCACCCAGCACCCTGAGTACTGAGCACTGAGCACCCAGCACCCCGATCACTGAGGACCCAGCACCCTGAGTACTGAGCACTGAGCACCCAGCACCCCGAGCACTGAGCACCCAGCACCCTGAGCACTGAGCACCCAGCACCCGAGTACTGAGCACACAGCACCCTGAGTACTGAGCACCCAGCACCCTGAGTACTGAGCACCCAGCACCCCGAGCACTGAGCACCCAGCACCCTGATTACTGAGCACCCAGCACCCTGAGCACTGAGCACCCAGCACCCCGAGCACTGTGCACCCAGCACCCTGAGTACAGAGCACCCAGCACCCTGAGCACTGAGCACCCAGCACCCTGAGCACTGAGCACGGAGCACCCTGAGCACTGAGCACTGAGCACACTGATCACTGAGTACTGAGCACCGAGCACCCCGAGAACTGAGCACCCAGCACCCGGAGTACTGAGCACCCAGCAGCAAAAGCACTGAGCACCCTGAGTATTGAGCACCCAGCACCCTGAGTACTGAGCAGCCAGCATCCTGAGTACTGAGCAACGAGCACCCTGAGTACAGAGCACCCAGCACCCCGAGCACTGAGCACCCAGCACCCTGAGGACTGAGCACCCAGCACCCTGAGCACTGAGCACCCTGAGTACTGAGCACTGAGCACCCTGAGTACTGAGCACTGAGCACCCTGAGTACTGAGCAACCAGCACCCTGAGTACTGAGCACACAGGACCCTGAGCAATGAGCACCGAGCACCCTGAGCACTGAGCACCCAGCACCCTGAGCACTGAGCACCCAGCACCCTGAGTAGTGAGCACCCAACGTACTGAGCACCGAGCACCCCAAGCACTGAGCACCCAGCACCCTGAGGACTGAGCACCCAGCACCCCGAGCACTGAGCACCCAGCACCCTGAGCACTGAGCACCCAGCACCATGAGCATTGATCACCTAGCACCCTGAGCACTGAGCACCAAGCACCCTGAGTACTGAGCACCCAGCACCCTGAGTACTAAGCACCCAGCACCCCGAGCACTGAGCACCCAGCACCCTGAGTACTGAGCACCCAGCACCACGTGCACTGAGCACCGAGCACCCTGAGCACTGAGCACCCAGCACCCTGAGGATTGAGCACCCTGAGGACTGAGCACCCAGCACCCTGAGCACTGAGCAACCAGCACCCTGAGTACTGAGCACCGATCATCCTGAGCACTGAGCACCCAGAACCCATAGCACCCTCAGTACTGAGCACCCAGCACCCCGAGCACTGAGCACCCAGCACCATGAGTACTGAGCACTCTGAGTACTGAGCACCGATCACCCTGAGCACTGAGCTCCCAGCACCCTGAGTACTGAGCACCCAGCACCCTGAGCAATGAGCACCAAGCACCCTGAGTACTGAGCACCCAGCACGCTGAGCACTGAGCACCCAGCACCCCGAGAATGAGCACCCAGCACCCCGAGTACTGAGCACCGAGCACCCTGAGCACTGAGTACCCAGCAAACTGAGCACTGATCACTCAGCACCCTCAGCAATGAGCACTGAGCACCCCGAGTACTGAGCACCCAGCACCCTGAGCACTGAGCACCCAGCACCCTGAGCACTGAGCACCCAGGAACCTGAGCACTGAGCACCCAGCACCCTGAGTACTGAGCACTGAGCACCCAGCACCCCGAGCACTGAGCACCCAGCACCCTGAGTACTGAGCACTGAGCACCCAGCACCCCGAGCACTGAGCACCCAGCACCCTGAGCACTGAGCACCCAGCACACGAGTACTGAGCACACAGCACCCTGAGTACTGAGCACCCAGCACCCTGAGTACTGAGCACCCAGCACTCCGAGTACTGAGCACCCAGCACCCCGAGCACTGAGCACCCAGCACCCTGAGTACTGAGCACCCAGCACCCTGAGCACTGAGCACCCAGCACCCTGAGCACTGAGCACCCAGCACACTGAGCACTGAGCACTGAGCACCCTGATCACTGAGTACTGAGCACCGAGAACCCCGAGAACTGAGCACCCAGCACCCGGAGTACTGAGCACCCAGCACCCCAAGCACTGAGCACCCTGAATATTCAGCACCCAGCACCCTGAGTACTGAGCAGCCAGCACCCTGAGTCCTGAGCAAACATCACCCTGAGTATTGAGCACCCAGCACCCCGAGCACTGAGCACCCAGCTCCCTGAGGACTGAGCACAGAGCACCCTGAGCACTGAGCACCCTGAGTACTGAGCACTGAGCACCCTGAGTACTGAGCACTGAGCACCCTGAGTACTGAGCAACCAGCACCCTGAGTACTGAGCACCCAGCACCCTGAGCACTGAGCACCGAGCACCCTGAGCACTGAGCACCCAGCACCCTGAGCACTGAGCACCCAGCACCCTGAGCACTGAGCACCCAGCACCCTGAGCACTGAGCACTGAGCACCCTGATCACTGAGTACTGAGCACCGAGCACCCCGAGAACTGAGCACCCAGCTCCCTGAGGACTGAGCACAGAGCACCCTGAGCACTGAGCACCCTGAGTACTGAGCACTGAGCACCCTGAGTACTGAGCACTGAGCACCCTGAGTACTGAGCAACCAGCACCCTGAGCACTGAGTACCCAGCACCCTGAGCACTGAGCACAAAGCGCCCTGAGCACTGAGCACCCAGCACCCTGAGCACTGAGCACCCAGCACCCTGAGTACTGAGCACTGAGCACCCAGCACCCCGAGCACTGAGCACCCAGCACCCCGAGTACTGAGCACTGAGCACCCTGAGTACTGAGCACCCAGCACCCTGAGCACTGAGTACCCAGCACCCTTAGCACTGAGCACCCAGCACGCTGAGCACTGAGCACCCAGCACCCTGAGCACTGAGCACCCAGCACCCTGAGTACTGAGCACTGAGCACCCAGCACCCCGATCACTGAGCACCCAGCACCCTGAGTACTGAGCACTGAGCACCCAGCACCCCGAGCACTGAGCACCCAGCACCCTGAGCACTGAGCACCCAGCACCCGAGTACTGAGCACACAGCACCCTGAGTACTGAGCACCCAGCACCCTGAGTACTGAGCACCCAGCACCCCGAGCACTGAGCACCCAGCACCCTGATTACTGAGCACCCAGCACCCTGAGCACTGAGCACCCAGCACCCCGAGCACTGTGCACCTAGCACCCTGAGTACAGAGCACCCAGCACCCTGAGCACTGAGCACCCAGCACCCTGAGCACTGAGCACGGAGCACCCTGAGCACTGAGCACTGAGCACACTGATCACTGAGTACTGAGCACCGAGCACCCCGAGAACTGAGCACCCAGCACCCGGAGTACTGAGCACCCAGCAGCCCAAGCACTGAGCACCCTGAGTATTGAGCACCCAGCACCCTGAGTACTGAGCAGCCAGCATCCTGAGTACTGAGCAACGAGCACCCTGAGTACAGAGCACCCAGCACCCCGAGCACTGAGCACCCAGCACCCTGAGGACTGAGCACCCAGCACCCTGAGCACTGAGCACCCTGAGTACTGAGCACTGAGCACCCTGAGTACTGAGCACTGAGCACCCTGAGTACTGAGCAACCAGCACCCTGAGTACTGAGCACCCAGGACCCTGAGCAATGAGCACCGAGCACCCTGAGCACTGAGCACCCAGCACCCTGAGCACTGAGCACCCAGCACCCTGAGTAGTGAGCACCCACCGTACTGAGCACCGAGCACCCCAAGCACTGAGCACCCAGCACCCTGAGGACTGAGCACCCAGCACCCCGAGCACTGAGCACCCAGCACCCTGAGCACTGAGCACCCAGCACCATGAGCATTGATCACCTAGCACCCTGAGCACTGAGCACCAAGCACCCTGAGTACTGAGCACCCAGCACCCTGAGTACTAAGCACCCAGCACCCCGAGCACTGAGCACCCAGCACCCTGAGTACTGAGCACCCAGCACCACGTGCACTGAGCACCGAGCACCCTGAGCACTGAGCACCCAGCACCCTGAGGACTGAGCACCCTGAGGACTGAGCACCCAGCACCCTGAGCACTGAGCAACCAGCACCCTGAGTACTGAGCACCGATCATCCTGAGCACTGAGCACCCAGAACCCATAGCACCCTCAGTACTGAGCACCCAGCACCCCGAGCACTGAGCACCCAGCACCATGAGTACTGAGCACTCTGAGTACTGAGCACCGATCACCCTGAGCACTGAGCTCCCAGCACCCTGAGTACTGAGCACCCAGCACCCTGAGCAATGAGCACCAAGCACCCTGAGTACTGAGCACCCAGCACCCTGAGCACTGAGCACCCAGCACCCCGAGAATGAGCACCCAGCACCCCGAGTACTGAGCACCGAGCACCCTGAGCACTGAGTACCCAGCAAACTGAGCACTGATCACTCAGCACCCTCAGCAATGAGCACTGAGCACCCCGAGTACTGAGCACCCAGCACCCTGAGCACTGAGCACCCAGCACCCTGAGCACTGAGCACCCAGGAACCTGAGCACTGAGCACCCAGCACCCTGAGTACTGAGCACTGAGCACCCAGCACCCCGAGCACTGAGCACCCAGCACCCTGAGTACTGAGCACTGAGCACCCAGCACCCCGAGCACTGAGCACCCAGCACCCTGAGCACTGAGCACCCAGCACACGAGTACTGAGCACACAGCACCCTGAGTACTGAGCACCCAGCACCCTGAGTACTGAGCACCCAGCACTCCGAGTACTGAGCACCCAGCACCCCGAGCACTGAGCACCCAGCACCCTGAGTACTGAGCACCCAGCACCCTGAGCACTGAGCACCCAGCACCCTGAGCACTGAGCACCCAGCACACTGAGCACTGAGCACTGAGCACCCTGATCACTGAGTACTGAGCACCGAGAACCCCGAGAACTGAGCACCCAGCACCCGGAGTACTGAGCACCCAGCACCCCAAGCACTGAGCACCCTGAATATTCAGCACCCAGCACCCTGAGTACTGAGCAGCCAGCACCCTGAGTCCTGAGCAAACATCACCCTGAGTATTGAGCACCCAGCACCCCGAGCACTGAGCACCCAGCTCCCTGAGGACTGAGCACAGAGCACCCTGAGCACTGAGCACCCTGAGTACTGAGCACTGAGCACCCTGAGTACTGAGCACTGAGCACCCTGAGTACTGAGCAACCAGCACCCTGAGTACTGAGCACCCAGCACCCTGAGCACTGAGCACCGAGCACCCTGAGCACTGAGCACCCAGCACCCTGAGCACTGAGCACCCAGCACCCTGAGCACTGAGCACCCAGCACCCTGAGCACTGAGCACTGAGCACCCTGATCACTGAGTACTGAGCACCGAGCACCCCGAGAACTGAGCACCCAGCACCCGGAGTACTGAGCACCCAGCACCCCAAGCACTGAGCACCCTGAGTATTGAGCACCCAGCACCCTGAGTACTGAGCAGCCAGCACCCTGAGTACTGAGCAAACAGCACCCTGAGTATTGAGCACCCAGCACCCCGAGCACTGAGCACCCAGCACCCTGAGGACTGAGCACAGAGCACCCTGAGCACTGAGCACCCTGAGTACTGAGCACTGAGCACCCTGAGTACTGAGCACTGAGCACCCTGAGTACTGAGCACCCAGCACCCTGAGCACTGAGCACCGAGCACCCTGAGCACTGAGCACCCAGCACCCTGAGCACTGAGCACCCAGCACCCTGAGTAGTGAGCACCCAACGTACTGAGCACCGAGCACCCAGCACCCTGAGTACTGAGCAGCCATCACCCCGAGCACTCAGCACCCAGAACCCTGAGTTCTGAGCACCCAGCACCCTGAGTACTGAGCACCCAGCACCCTGAGTACTGAGCACTGAGCACCCAGCAACCCGAGCACTGAGCATCCAGCACCCTGAGAACTGAGCACCCAGCACCCGAGTACTGATCACCCAACACTCTAAGTACTGAGCACCCCGCCCCCTGAGTACTGAGCACCCAGCACCCCGAGTACTGAGCACCCAGCACCCTGAGCACTGAGCACCCAGCACCCTGAGCACTGAGCACCCAGCACCCCGAGCACTGTGCACCCAGCACCCTGAGTACTGAGCACCCAGCACCCTGAGCACTGAGCACCCAGCACCCTGAGCACTGAGCAACCAGCACCCCGAGCACTGCGCACCCAGCACCCTGAGTACTGAGAACCCAGCACCCTGAGCACTGAGCACCCAGCACCCTGAGCACTGAGCTCCCAGCACCCTGAGCACTGAGTACCCAGCACCCTGAGTAGTGAGCACCCAACGTACTGAGCACCAAGCACCCCGAGCACTGAGCACCCAGCACCCTGAGTACTGAGCACCGAGCACCCCGAGCACTGAGCACCCAGCACCCTGAGTACTGAGCTCCGATCACCCCTAGCACTGAGCACCCAGCGCCCCGAGCACTGAGCACTCAGAACCCCGAGCACTGAGCACCCAGCACCCCGAGCACTGAGCACACAGCACCCAGAGCAATGAGCACCCAGCACCCTGAGTACTGAGCACCCAGCACCCGGAGTACTGAGCACCCAGCACCCCAAGCACTGAGCACCCTGAGTATTGAGCACCCAGCACCCTGAGTACTGAGCAGCCAGCACCCTGAGTCCTGAGCAAACAGCACCCTGAGTATTGAGCACCCAGCACCCCGAGCAATGAGCACCCAGCACCCTGAGGACTGAGCACAGAGCACCCTGAGCACTGAGCACCCTGAGTACTGAGCACTGAGCACCCTGAGTACTGAACACTGAGCACCCTGAGTACTGAGCAACCAGCACCCTGAGTACTGAGCACCCAGCACCCTGAGCACTGAGCACCGAGCACCCTGAGCACTGAGCACCCAGCACCCTGAGCACTGAGCACCCAGCACCCTGAGTACTGAGCACCCAGCACCCTGAGTACTGAGCACTCAGCACCCTGAGTACTGAGCACCGAGCACCCCGAGCACTGAGCACCCAGCACCCTGAGCACTGAGCACCCTGAGGACTGAGCACCCAGCACCCTGAGCACTGAGCAACCAGCACCCTGAGTACTGAGCACCGATCATCCTGAGCACTGAGCACCCAGAACCCATAGCACCCTCAGTACTGAGCACCCAGCACCCCGAAAACTGAGCACCCAGCACCATGAGTACTGAGCACTCTGAGTACTGAGCACCGATCACCCTGAGCACTGAGCTCCCAGCACCCTGAGTACTGAGCACCCAGCAGCCTGAGCAATGAGCACCAAGCACCCTGAGTACTGAGCACCCAGCACCCTGAGCACTGAGCACCCAGCACCCCGAGAATGAGCACCCAGCACCCCGAGTACTGAGCACCGAGCACCCTGAGCACTGAGTACCCAGCAAACTGAGCACTGATCACTCAGCACCCTCAGCAATGAGCACTGAGCACCCCGAGTACTGAGCACCCAGCACCCTGAGCACTGAGCACCCAGCACCCTGAGCACTGAGCACCCAGGAACCTGAGCACTGAGCACCCAGCACCCTGAGTACTGAGCACTGAGCACCCAGCACCCCGAGCACTGAGCACCCAGCACCCTGAGTACTGAGCACTGAGCACCCAGCACCCCGAGCACTGAGCACCCAGCACCCTGAGCACTGAGCACCCAGCACACGAGTACTGAGCACACAGCACCCTGAGTACTGAGCACCCAGCACCCTGAGTACTGAGCACCCAGCACTCCGAGTACTGAGCACCCAGCACCCCGAGCACTGAGCACCCAGCACCCTGAGTACTGAGCACCCAGCACCCTGAGCACTGAGCACCCAGCACCCTGAGCACTGAGCACCCAGCACACTGAGCACTGAGCACTGAGCACCCTGATCACTGAGTACTGAGCACCGAGAACCCCGAGAACTGAGCACCCAGCACCCGGAGTACTGAGCACCCAGCACCCCAAGCACTGAGCACCCTGAATATTCAGCACCCAGCACCCTGAGTACTGAGCAGCCAGCACCCTGAGTCCTGAGCAAACATCACCCTGAGTATTGAGCACCCAGCACCCCGAGCACTGAGCACCCAGCTCCCTGAGGACTGAGCACAGAGCACCCTGAGCACTGAGCACCCTGAGTACTGAGCACTGAGCACCCTGAGTACTGAGCACTGAGCACCCTGAGTACTGAGCAACCAGCACCCTGAGTACTGAGCACCCAGCACCCTGAGCACTGAGCACCGAGCACCCTGAGCACTGAGCACCCAGCACCCTGAGCACTGAGCACCCAGCACCCTGAGCACTGAGCACCCAGCACCCTGAGCACTGAGCACTGAGCACCCTGATCACTGAGTACTGAGCACCGAGCACCCCGAGAACTGAGCACCCAGCACCCGGAGTACTGAGCACCCAGCACCCCAAGCACTGAGCACCCTGAGTATTGAGCACCCAGCACCCTGAGTACTGAGCAGCCAGCACCCTGAGTACTGAGCAAACAGCACCCTGAGTATTGAGCACCCAGCACCCCGAGCACTGAGCACCCAGCACCCTGAGGACTGAGCACAGAGCACCCTGAGCACTGAGCACCCTGAGTACTGAGCACTGAGCACCCTGAGTACTGAGCACTGAGCACCCTGAGTACTGAGCAACCAGCACCCTGAGTACTGAGCACCCAGCACCCTGAGCACTGAGCACCGAGCACCCTGAGCACTGAGCACCCAGCACCCTGAGCACTGAGCACCCAGCACCCTGAGTAGTGAGCACCCAACGTACTGAGCACCGAGCACCCAGCACCCTGAGTACTGAGCAGCCATCACCCCGAGCACTCAGCACCCAGAACCCTGAGTACTGAGCACCCAGCACCCTGAGTACTGAGCACCCAGCACCCTGAGTACTGAGCACTGAGCACCCAGCAACCCGAGCACTGAGCATCCAGCACCCTGAGAACTGAGCACCCAGCACCCGAGTACTGATCACCCAACACTCTAAGTACTGAGCACCCCGCCCCCTGAGTACTGAGCACCCAGCACCCCGAGTACTGAGCACCCAGCACCCTGAGCACTGAGCACCCAGCACCCTGAGCACTGAGCACCCAGCACCCCGAGCACTGTGCACCCAGCACCCTGAGTACTGAGCACCCAGCACCCTGAGCACTGAGCACCCAGCACCCTGAGCACTGAGCACCCAGCACCCCGAGCACTGCGCACCCAGCACCCTGAGTACTGAGAACCCAGCACCCTGAGCACTGAGCACCCAGCACCCTGAGCACTGAGCTCCCAGCACCCTGAGCACTGAGTACCCAGCACCCTGAGTAGTGAGCACCCAACGTACTGAGCACCAAGCACCCCGAGCACTGAGCACCCAGCACCCTGAGTACTGAGCACCGAGCACCCCGAGCACTGAGCACCCAGCACCCTGAGTACTGAGCTCCGATCACCCCTAGCACTGAGCACCCAGCGCCCCGAGCACTGAGCACTCAGAACCCCGAGCACTGAGCACCCAGCACCCCGAGCACTGAGCACACAGCACCCAGAGCAATGAGCACCCAGCACCCTGAGTACTGAGCACCCAGCACCCGGAGTACTGAGCACCCAGCACCCCAAGCACTGAGCACCCTGAGTATTGAGCACCCAGCACCCTGAGTACTGAGCAGCCAGCACCCTGAGTCCTGAGCAAACAGCACCCTGAGTATTGAGCACCCAGCACCCCGAGCAATGAGCACCCAGCAACCTGAGGACTGAGCACAGAGCACCCTGAGCACTGAGCACCCTGAGTACTGAGCACTGAGCACCCTGAGTACTGAACACTGAGCACCCTGAGTACTGAGCAACCAGCACCCTGAGTACTGAGCACCCAGCACCCTGAGCACTGAGCACCGAGCACCCTGAGCACTGAGCACCCAGCACCCTGAGCACTGAGCACCCAGCACCCTGAGTACTGAGCACCCAGCACCCTGAGTACTGAGCACTCAGCACCCTGAGTACTGAGCACCGAGCACCCCGAGCACTGAGCACCCAGCACCCTGAGCACTGAGCACCCTGAGGACTGAGCACCCAGCACCCTGAGCACTGAGCAACCAGCACCCTGAGTACTGAGCACCGATCATCCTGAGCACTGAGCACCCAGAACCCATAGCACCCTCAGTACTGAGCACCCAGCACCCCGAGCACTGAGCACCCAGCACCATGAGTACTGAGCACTCTGAGTACTGAGCACCGATCACCCTGAGCACTGAGCTCCCAGCACCCTGAGTACTGAGCACCCAGCACCCTGAGCAATGAGCACCAAGCACCCTGAGTACTGAGCACCCAGCACCCTGAGCACTGAGCACCCAGCACCCCGAGAATGAGCACCCAGCACCCCGAGTACTGAGCACTGAGCACCCTGAGCACTGAGTACCCAGCAAACTGAGCACTGATCACTCAGCACCCTCAGCAATGAGCACTGAGCACCCCGAGTACTGAGCACCCAGCACCCTGAGCACTGAGCACCCAGCACCCTGAGCACTGAGCACCCAGGAACCTGAGCACTGAGCACCCAGCACCCTGAGTACTGAGCACTGAGCACCCAGCACCCCGAGCACTGAGCACCCAGCACCCTGAGTACTGAGCACTGAGCACCCAGCACCCCGAGCACTGAGCACCCAGCACCCTGAGCACTGAGCACCCAGCACACGAGTACTGAGCACACAGCACCCTGAGTACTGAGCACCCAGCACCCTGAGTACTGAGCACCCAGCACTCCGAGTACTGAGCACCCAGCACCCCGAGCACTGAGCACCCAGCACCCTGAGTACTGAGCACCCAGCACCCTGAGCACTGAGCACCCAGCACCCTGAGCACTGAGCACCCAGCACACTGAGCACTGAGCACTGAGCACCCTGATCACTGAGTACTGAGCACCGAGAACCCCGAGAACTGAGCACCCAGCACCCGGAGTACTGAGCACCCAGCACCCCAAGCACTGAGCACCCTGAATATTCAGCACCCAGCACCCTGAGTACTGAGCAGCCAGCACCCTGAGTCCTGAGCAAACATCACCCTGAGTATTGAGCACCCAGCACCCCGAGCACTGAGCACCCAGCTCCCTGAGGACTGAGCACAGAGCACCCTGAGCACTGAGCACCCTGAGTACTGAGCACTGAGCACCCTGAGTACTGAGCACTGAGCACCCTGAGTACTGAGCAACCAGCACCCTGAGTACTGAGCACCCAGCACCCTGAGCACTGAGCACCGAGCACCCTGAGCACTGAGCACCCAGCACCCTGAGCACTGAGCACCCAGCACCCTGAGCACTGAGCACCCAGCACCCTGAGCACTGAGCACTGAGCACCCTGATCACTGATTACTGAGCACCGAGCACCCCGAGAACTGAGCACCCAGCACCCGGAGTACTGAGCACCCAGCACCCCAAGCACTGAGCACCCTGAGTATTGAGCACCCAGCACCCTGAGTACTGAGCAGCCAGCACCCTGAGTACTGAGCAAACAGCACCCTGAGTATTGAGCACCCAGCACCCCGAGCACTGAGCACCCAGCACCCTGAGGACTGAGCACAGAGCACCCTGAGCACTGAGCACCCTGTGTACTGAGCACTGAGCACCCTGAGTACTGAGCACTGAGCACCCTGAGTACTGAGCAACCAGCACCCTGAGTACTGAGCACCCAGCACCCTGAGCACTGAGCACCGAGCACCCTGAGCACTGAGCACCCAGCACCCTGAGCACTGAGCACCCAGCACCCTGAGTAGTGAGCACCCAACGTACTGAGCACCGAGCACCCAGCACCCTGAGTACTGAGCAGCCATCACCCCGAGCACTCAGCACCCAGAACCCTGAGTACTGAGCACCCAGCACCCTGAGTACTGAGCACCCAGCACCCTGAGTACTGAGCACTGAGCACCCAGCAACCCGAGCACTGAGCATCCAGCACCCTGAGAACTGAGCACCCAGCACCCGAGTACTGATCACCCAACACTCTAAGTACTGAGCACCCCGCCCCCTGAGTACTGAGCACCCAGCACCCCGAGTACTGAGCACCCAGCACCCTGAGCACTGAGCACCCAGCACCCTGAGCACTGAGCACCCAGCACCCCGAGCACTGTGCACCCAGCACCCTGAGTACTGAGCACCCAGCACCCTGAGCACTGAGCACCCAGCACCCTGAGCACTGAGCACCCAGCACCCCGAGCACTGCGCACCCAGCACCCTGAGTACTGAGAACCCAGCACCCTGAGCACTGAGCACCCAGCACCCTGAGCACTGAGCTCCCAGCACCCTGAGCACTGAGTACCCAGCACCCTGAGTAGTGAGCACCCAACGTACTGAGCACCAAGCACCCCGAGCACTGAGCACCCAGCACCCTGAGTACTGAGCACCGAGCACCCCGAGCACTGAGCACCCAGCACCCTGAGTACTGAGCTCCGATCACCCCTAGCACTGAGCACCCAGCGCCCCGAGCACTGAGCACTCAGAACCCCGAGCACTGAGCACCCAGCACCCCGAGCACTGAGCACACAGCACCCAGAGCAATGAGCACCCAGCACCCTGAGTACTGAGCACCCAGCACCCGGAGTACTGAGCACCCAGCACCCCAAGCACTGAGCACCCTGAGTATTGAGCACCCAGCACCCTGAGTACTGAGCAGCCAGCACCCTGAGTCCTGAGCAAACAGCACCCTGAGTATTGAGCACCCAGCACCCCGAGCAATGAGCA
This sequence comes from Microtus oregoni, assembly GCF_018167655.1. Taxonomy (NCBI): domain Eukaryota; kingdom Metazoa; phylum Chordata; class Mammalia; order Rodentia; family Cricetidae; genus Microtus; species Microtus oregoni. Next base: position 6,874,013 of record NW_024543811.1, on the reverse strand, counting down.
CCCAGCACCCTGAGGACTGAGCACAGAGCACCCTGAGCACTGAGCACCCTGAGTACTGAGCACTGAGCACCCTGAGTACTGAACACTGAGCACCCTGAGTACTGAGCAACCAGCACCCTGAGTACTGAGCACCCAGCACCCTGAGCACTGAGCACCGAGCACCCTGAGCACTGAGCACCCAGCACCCTGAGCACTGAGCACCCAGCACCCTGAGTACTGAGCACCCAGCACCCTGAGTACTGAGCACTCAGCACCCTGAGTACTGAGCACCGAGCACCCCGAGCACTGAGCACCCAGCACCCTGAGCACTGAGCACCCTGAGGACTGAGCACCCAGCACCCTGAGCACTGAGCAACCAGCACCCTGAGTACTGAGCACCGATCATCCTGAGCACTGAGCACCCAGAACCCATAGCACCCTCAGTACTGAGCACCCAGCACCCCGAGCACTGAGCACCCAGCACCATGAGTACTGAGCACTCTGAGTACTGAGCACCGATCACCCTGAGCACTGAGCTCCCAGCACCCTGAGTACTGAGCACCCAGCACCCTGAGCAATGAGCACCAAGCACCCTGAGTACTGAGCACCCAGCACCCTGAGCACTGAGCACCCAGCACCCCGAGAATGAGCACCCAGCACCCCGAGTACTGAGCACCGAGCACCCTGAGCACTGAGTACCCAGCAAACTGAGCACTGATCACTCAGCACCCTCAGCAATGAGCACCGAGCACCCCGAGTACTGAGCACCCAGCACCCTGAGCACTGAGCACCCAGGACCCTGAGCACTGAGCACCCAGGAACCTGAGCACTGAGCACCCAGCACCCTGAGTACTGAGCACTGAGCACCCAGCACCCCGAGCACTGAGCACCCAACACCCTGAGTACTGAGCACTGAGCACCCAGCACCCCGAGCACTGAGCACCCAGCACCCTGAGCACTGAGCACCCAGCACACGAGTACTGAGCACACAGCACCCTGAGTACTGAGCACCCAGCACCCAGAGTACTGAGCACCCAGCACTCCGAGTACTGAGCACCCAGCACCCCGAGCACTGAGCACCCAGCACCCTGAGTACTGAGCACCCAGCACCCTGAGCACTGAGCACCCAGCACCCTGAGCACTGAGCACCCAGCACACTGAGCACTGAGCACTGAGCACCCTGATCACTGAGTACTGAGCACCGAGAACCCCGAGAACTGAGCACCCAGCACCCGGAGTACTGAGCACCCAGCACCCCAAGCACTGAGCACCCTGAATATTCAGCACCCAGCACCCTGAGTACTGAGCAGCCAGCACCCTGAGTCCTGAGCAAACATCACCCTGAGTATTGAGCACCCAGCACCCCGAGCATTGAGCACCCAGCTCCCTGAGGACTGAGCACAGAGCACCCTGAGCACTGAGCACCCTGAGTACTGAGCACTGAGCACCCTGAGTACTGAGCACTGAGCACCCTGAGTACTGAGCAACCAGCACCCTGAGTACTGAGCACCCAGCACCCTGAGCACTGAGCACCGAGCACCCTGAGCACTGAGCACCCAGCACCCTGAGCACTGAGCACCCAGCACCCTGAGCACTGAGCACTGAGCACCCTGATCACTGAGTACTGAGCACCGAGCACCCCGAGAACTGAGCACCCAGCACCCGGAGTACTGAGCACCCAGCACCCCAAGCACTGAGCACCCTGAGTATTGAGCACCCAGCACCCTGAGTACTGAGCAGCCAGCACCCTGAGTACTGAGCAAACAGCACCCTGAGTATTGAGCACCCAGCAACCTGAGCACTGAGCATCCAGCACCCTGAGAACTGAGCACCCAGCACCCGAGTACTGATCACCCAACACTCTAAGTACTGAGCACCCCGCCCCCTGAGTACTGAGCACCCAGCACCCCGAGTACTGAGCACCCAGCACCCTGAGCACTGAGCACCCAGCACCCTGAGCACTGAGCACCCAGCACCCCGAGCACTGTGCACCCAGCACCCTGAGTACTGAGCACCCAGCACCCTGAGCACTGAGCACCCAGCACCCTGAGCACTGAGCACCCAGCACCCCGAGCACTGCGCACCCAGCACCCTGAGTACTGAGAACCCAGCACCCTGAGCACTGAGCACCCAGCACCCTGAGCACTGAGCTCCCAGCACCCTGAGCACTGAGTACCCAGCACCCTGAGTAGTGAGCACCCAACGTACTGAGCACCAAGCACCCCGAGCACTGAGCACCCAGCACCCTGAGTACTGAGCACCGAGCACCCCGAGCACTGAGCACCCAGCACCCTGAGTACTGAGCTCCGATCACCCCTAGCACTGAGCACCCAGCGCCCCGAGCACTGAGCACTCAGAACCCCGAGCACTGAGCACCCAGTACCCCGAGCACTGAGCACACAGCACCCAGAGCAATGAGCACCCAGCACCCTGAGTACTGAGCACCCAGCACCCGGAGTACTGAGCACCCAGCACCCCAAGCACTGAGCACCCTGAGTATTGAGCACCCAGCACCCTGAGTACTGAGCAGCCAGCACCCTGAGTCCTGAGCAAACAGCACCCTGAGTATTGAGCACCCAGCACCCCGAGCAATGAGCACCCAGCACCCTGAGGACTGAGCACAGAGCACCCTGAGCACTGAGCACCCTGAGTACTGAGCACTGAGCACCCTGAGTACTGAGCACTGAGCACCCTGAGTACTGAGCAACCAGCACCCTGAGTACTGAGCACCCAGCACCCTGAGCACTGAGCACCGAGCACCCTGAGCACTGAGCACCCAGCACCCTGAGCACTGAGCACCCAGCACCCTGAGCACTGAGCACCCAACACCCTGAGCACTGAGCACTGAGCACCCTGATCACTGAGTACTGAGCACCGAGCACCCCGAGAACTGAGCACCCAGCACACCAAGCACTGAGCACCCTGAGTATTGAGCACCCAGCACCCTGAGTACTGAGCAGCCAGCACCCTGAGTACTGAGCAAACAGCACCCTGAGTATTGAGCACCCAGCACCCCGAGCACTGAGCACCCAGCACCCTGAGGACTGAGCACAGAGCACCCTGAGCACTGAGGACCCTGAGTACTGAGCACTGAGCACCCTGAGTACTGAGCACTGAGCACCCTGAGTACTGAGCAACCAGCACCCTGAGTACTGAGCACCCAGCACCCTGAGGACTGAGCACCGAGCACCCTGAGCACTGAGCACCCAGCACCCTGAGCACTGAGCAACCAGCACCCTGAGTAGTGAGCACCCAACGTACTGAGCACCGAGCACCCAGCACCCTGAGTACTGAGCAGCCAGCACACCGAGCACTCAGCACCCAGCACCCTGAGCACTGAGCACCCAGCACCCTGAGTACTGAGCACCCAGCACCCTGAGTACTGAGCACTGAGCACTCAGCAACCCGAGCACTGAGCATCCAGCACCCTGAGAACTGAGCACCCAGCACCCGAGTAAGGATCACCCAACACCCTAAGTACTGAGCACCCCACACCCTGAGTACTGAGCACCCAGCACCCCGAGTACTGAGCACCCAGCACCCTGAGCACTGAGCACCCAGCACCCTGAGCACTGAGCACCCAGCACCCCGAGCACTGTGCACCCAGCACCCTGAGTACTGAGCACCCAGCACCCTGAGCACTGAGCACCCAGCACCCTGAGCACTGAGCACCCAGCACCCCGAGCACTGCGCACCCAGCACCCTGAGTACTGAGAACCCAGCACCCTGAGCACTGAGCACCCAGCACCCTGAGCACTGAGCTCCCAGAACCCTGAGCACTGAGTACCCAGCACCCTGAGTAGTGAGCACCCAACGTACTGAGCACCGAGCACCCCGAGCACTGAGCACCCAGCACCCTGAGTACTGAGCACCGAGCACCCCGAGCACTGAGCACCCAGCACCCTGAGTACTGAGCTCCGATCACCCCGAGCACTGAGCACACAGCGCCCCGAGCACTGAGCACCCAGAACCCTGAGCACTGAGCACCCAGCACCCCGAGCACTGAGCACACAGCACCCAGAGCAATGAGCACCCAGCACCCTGAGTACTGAGCACCCAGCACCCCGAGTTCTGAGCACACAGCAACCTGAGCACCGAGCAGCCAGCACCCCGAGCACTGAGCACCCAGCACCCCGAGCACTGCGCACCCAGCACCCTGAGTACTGAGCACCCAGCACCCTGAACACTGAGCACCCAGCACCCTGAGCACTGAGCACCCAGCACCCTGAGCACTGAGCACCCAGCACCCTGAGTAGTGAGCACCCAACGTACTGAGCACCGAGCTCCCCGAGCACTGAGCACCCAGCACCCTGAGTACTGAGCACCGAGCACCCCGAGCACTGAGCACCCAGCACCCTGAGTACTGAGTTCCGAGCTCCCCGAGCACTGAGCACCCAGCGCCCCGAGCACTGAGCACCCAGAACCCCGAGCACTGAGCACCCAGCACCCCGAGCACTGAGCAAACAGCACCCAGAGCAATGAGCACCCAGCACACTGAGTACTGAGCACCCAGCACCCCGAGTACTGAGCACCCAGCAACCTGAGCACCGAGCAGCCAGCACCCCGAGCACTGAGCACCCAGCACCCTGAGCACTGAGCACCCAGCACCCTGAGTACTGAGCACTGAGCAACCCGAGTACTGAGCACCCAGCACCCCGAGCACTGAGCACCGAGCACCCCGAGAACTGAGCACCCAGCACCCCGAGCACTGAGCACCTAGCACCCCGAGCACTGAGCACTAAGCACCCTGAGTACTGAGCACCCAGCACCCTGAGTACTGAGCACCGAGCACTCAGCAACCCGAGCACTGAGCATCCAGCACCCTGAGAACTGAGCACCCAGCACCCGAGTAAGGATCACCCAACACCCTAAGTACTGAGCACCCCGCACCCTGAGTACTGAGCACCCAGCACCCCGAGTACTGAGCACCCAGCACCCTGAGCACTGAGCACCCAGCACCCTGAGCACTGAGCACCCAGCACCCCGAGCACTGTGCACCCAGCACCCTGAGTACTGAGCACCCAGCACCCTGAGCACTGAGCACCCAGCACCCTGAGCACTGAGCACCCAGCACCCCGAGCACTGCGCACCCAGCACCCTGAGTACTGAGAACCCAGCACCCTGAGCACTGAGCACCCAGCACCCTGAGCACTGAGCTCCCAGAACCCTGAGCACTGAGTACCCAGCACCCTGAGTAGTGAGCACCCAACGTACTGAGCACCGAGCACCCCGAGCACTGAGCACCCAGCACCCTGAGTACTGAGCACCGAGCACCCCGAGCACTGAGCACCCAGCACCCTGAGTACTGAGCTCCGATCACCCCGAGCACTGAGCACCCAGCGCCCCGAGCACTGAGCACCCAGAACCCTGAGCACTGAGCACCCAGCACCCCGAGCACTGAGCACACAGCACCCAGAGCAATGAGCACCCAGCACCCTGAGTACTGAGCACCCAGCACCCCGAGTACTGAGCACACAGCAACCTGAGCACCGAGCAGCCAGCACCCCGAGCACTGAGCACCCAGCACCCCGAGCACTGCGCACCCAGCACCCTGAGTACTGAGCACCCAGCACCCTGAACACTGAGCACCCAGCACCCTGAGCACTGAGCACCCAGCACCCTGAGCACTGAGCACCCAGCACCCTGAGTAGTGAGCACCCAACGTACTGAGCACCGAGCTCACCGAGCACTGAGCACCCAGCACCCTGAGTACTGAGCACCGAGCACCCCGAGCACTGAGCACCCAGCACCCTGAGTACTGAGTTCCGAGCTCACCGAGCACTGAGCACCCAGCGCCCCGAGCACTGAGCACCCAGAACCCCGAGCACTGAGCACCCAGCACCCCGAGCACTGAGCAAACAGCACCCAGAGCAATGAGCACCCAGCACCCTGAGTACTGAGCACCCAGCACCCCGAGTACTGAGCACCCAACAACCTGAGCACCGAGCAGCCAGCACCCCGAGCACTGAGCACCCAGCACCCTGAGCACTGAGCACCCAGCACCCTGAGTACTGAGCACTGAGCAACCCGAGTACTGAGCACCCAGCACCCCGAGCACTGAGCACCGAGCACCCCGAGAACTGAGCACCCAGCACCCCGAGCACTGAGCACCTAGCACCCCGAGCACTGAGCACCCAGCACCCTGAGCACTGAGCACCCAGCACCCTGAGAACTGAGCACCCAGCACCCCGAGCACTGAGCACCAAGCACCCCGAGCACTGAGCACCCAACACCCCGAGCACTGAGCACCCAGCACCCTGAGTACTGAGCACCCAGCACCCTGAGTACTGAGCACCCAGCACCCTGAGCACTGAGCACACAGCACCCTGAGTACTGAGCACCCAACACCCCAAGCACTGAGCACCCGGAGTACTGAGCACCCAGCACCCCAAGCACTGAGCACCCTGAGTACTGAGCACCCAGCACCCTGAGTAATGAGCACCCAGCACCCCGAGCACTGAGCACCCAGCACCCTGAGTACTGAGCACCGAGCACCCTGAGTACTGATCAGCCAGCACCCTGAGTACTGAGCACCCAGCGTACTGAGCACCGAGCACCGAGCACCCTGGGTACTGAGCACCCAGCACCCTGAGCACTGAGCACCCAGCACCCTGAGTACTGAGCACCGAGCAACCCGAGTACTGAGCACCCAGCACCCCGAGCACTGAGCACCCAGCACCCCGAGCACTGAGCACCCAGCACCCCGAGCACTGAGCACATAGCACCCCGAGCACTGAGCACCCAGCACCCCGAGCACCGAGCACCCTGAGTACTAAGCACCGAGCACCCTGAGCACTGAACACCCAGCACCCTGAGCACTGAGCACCCAGCACCATGAGTACTGAGCACCCATCACCCCGAGCACTGAGCACCCAGCACCCTGAGCACTGAGCACCCAGCACCCTGAGTACTGAGCACCCAGCACCCTGAGCACTGAGCACCGAGCACCCTGAGCACTGAGCACCCAGCACCCTGAGCACTGAGCACCCAGCACCCTGAGGACTGAGCACCCAGCACCCCGAGCACTGAGCACCCTGAGTACTGAGCACTGAGCACCCTGAGTACTGAGCACTGAGCACCCTGAGTACTGAGCACTGAGCACCCTGAGTACTGAGCACCCAGCACCCTGAGCACTGAGCACACAGCACCCTGAGCACTGAGCACCCAGCACCCTGAGCACTGAGCACCCAGCACCCCGAGTACTGAACACTGAGCACCCAGCACCCCGAGCACTGAGCACCCAGCACCCTGTGTACTGAGCACTGAGCACCCAGCAACCCGAGCACTGAGCACCCAGCACCCCGAGTACTGAACACTGAGCACCCAGCACCCCGAGCACTGAGCACCCAGCACCCTGTGTACTGAGTACTGAGCACCCAGCACCCTGAGCACTGAGCACCCAGCACCCTGAGCACTGAGTACCCAGCACCCCGAGCACTGCGCACCCAGCACCCTGAGTACTGAGCACCCAGCACCCTGAGCACTGAGCACCGAGCACCCTGAGCACTGAGCACCCAGCACCCTGAGCACTGAGCACCCAGCACCCTGAGTAGTGAGCACCCAACGTACTGAGCACCGAGCACCCCGAGCACTGAGCACCCTGAGTACTGAGCACCGAGCACCCCGAGCACTGAGCACCCAGCACCCTCAGTACTGAGCTCCGAGCACCCCGAGCACTGAGCACCCAGCGCCTTGAGCACTGAGCACCCAGCGCCCCGAGCACTGAGCACCCAGAACCCCGAGCACTGAGCACCCAGCACCCCGAGCACTGAGCACACAGCACCCCGAGCAATGAGCACCCAGCACCCTGAGTACTGAGCACCCAGCACCCCGAGTACTGAGCACCCAGCAACCTGAGCACCGAGCAGCCAGCACCCCGAGCACTCAGCACCCAGCACCCTGAGCACTGAGCACACAGCACCCTGAGTACTGAGCACCCAGCACCCTGAGTACTGAGCACTGAGCACCCAGCAACCCGAGCACCGAGCATCCAGCACCCTGAGCACTGAGCAACCAGCACCCGAGTACTGATCACCCAACACCCTACGTACTGAGCACCCCGCACCCTGAGTACTGAGCACCGAGCACCCTGAGCACTGAGCACACAGCACCCTGAGTACTGAGCACCCAACACCCCAAGCACTGAGAACCCGGAGTACTGAGCACCCACCACCCCAAGCACTGAGCACCCTGAGTACTGAGCACCCAGCACCCTGAGTAATGAGCACCCAGCACCCCGAGCACTGAGCACCCAGCACCCTGAGTACTGAGCACCCAGCACCCTGAGTACTGAGAAGCCAGCACCCTGAGCACTGAGCACCCAGCACCCTGAGGACTGAGCACCCAGCACCCCGAGCACTGAGCACCCTGAGTACTGAGCACTGAGCACCCTGAGTACTGAGCACTGAGCACCCTGAGTACTGAGCACCCAGCACCCTGAGTACTGAGCACTGAGCACCCAGCAACCCGAGCACTGAGCATCCAGCACCCTGAGCACTGAGCACCCAGCACCCGAGTACTGATCACCCAACACCCTACGTACTGAGCACCCCGCACCCTGAGTACTGAGCACCCAGCACCCCGAGTACTGAGCACCCAGCACCCTGAGCACTGAGCACCCAGCACCCCGAGCACTGAGCACCCAGCACCCCGAGCACTGTGCACCCAGCACCCTGAGTACTGAGCACCCAGCACCCTGAGCACTGAGCACCCAGCACCCTGAGCACTGAGCACCCAGCACCCTGAGAACTGCGCACCCAGCACCCTGAGTACTGAGAACCCAGCACCCTGAGCACTGAGAACCCAGCACCCCGAGCACTGAGCACCCAGCACCCCGAGCACTGAGCACCCAGCACCCCGAGCACTGAGCACCCAGCACCCTGAGTACTGAGCACCCAGCACCCTGAGTACTGAGCACCCAGCACCCTGAGCACTGAGCACACAGCACCCTGAGTACTGAGCACCCAACACCCCAAGCACTGAGCACCCGGAGTACTGAGCACCCAGCACCCCAAGCACTGAGCACCCTGAGTACTGAGCACCCAGCACCCTGAGTAATGAGCACCCAGCACCCCGAGCACTGAGCACCCAGCACCCTGAGTACTGAGCACCCAGCACCCTGAGTACTGAGCAGCCAGCACCCTGAGTACTAAGCACCCAGCGTACTGAGCACCGAGCACCCAGAACCCTGAGTACTGAGCACCCAGCACCCTGAGCACTGAGCACCCAGCACCCTGAGTACTGAGCACCGAGCAACCCGAGTACTGAGCACCCAGCACCCCGAGCACTGAGCAGCCAGCACCCCGAGCACTGAGCACCCAGCACCCCGAGCACTGAGCACATAGCACCCCGAGCACTGAGCACCCAGCACCCCGAGCACCGAGCACCCTGAGTACTAAGCACCGAGCACCCTGAGCACTGAGCACCCAGCACCCCGAGCACTGAGCACCCAGCACCCTGAGTACTGAGCACCCAGCACCCTGAGTACTGAGCACCCAGCACCCTGAGCACTGAGCACCGAGCACCCTGAGCACTGAGCACCCAGCACCCTGAGCACTGAGCACCCAGCACCCTGAGGACTGAGCACCCAGCACCCCGAGCACTGAGCACCCTGAGTACTGAGCACTGAGCACCCTGAGTACTGAGCACTGAGCACCCTGAGTACTGAGCACTGAGCACCCTGAGTACTGAGCACCCAGCACCCTGAGCACTGAGCACACAGCACCCTGAGCACTGAGCACCCAGCACCCTGAGCACTGAGCACCCAGCACCCCGAGTACTGAACACTGAGCACCCAGCACCCCGAGCACTGAGCACCCAGCACCCTGTGTACTGAGCACTGAGCACCCAGCAACCCGAGCACTGAGCACCCAGCACCCTGAGCACTGAGAACCCAGCACCCGAGTACTGATCACCCAACACCCTGAGTACTGAGCACCCCGCACCCTGAGTACTGAGCACCCAGCACCCCGAGTACTGAGCACCCAGCACCCTGAGCACTGAGCACCCAGCACCCTGAGCACTGAGCACCCAGCACCCCGAGCACTGCGCACCCAGCACCCTGAGTACTGAGCACCCAGCACCCTGAGCACTGAGCACCGAGCACCCTGAGCACTGAGCACCCAGCACCCTGAGCACTGAGCACCCAGCACCCTGAGTAGTGAGCACCCAACGTACTGAGCACCGAGCACCCCGAGCACTGAGCACCCTGAGTACTGAGCACCGAGCACCCCGAGCACTGAGCACCCAGCACCCTCAGTACTGAGCTCCGAGCACCCCGAGCACTGAGCACCCAGCGCCTTGAGCACTGAGCACCCAGCGCCCCGAGCACTGAGCACCCAGAACCCCGAGCACTGAGCACCCAGCACCCCGAGCACTGAGCACACAGCACCCCGAGCAATGAGCACCCAGCACCCTGAGTACTGAGCACCCAGCACCCCGAGTACTGAGCACCCAGCAACCTGAGCACCGAGCAGCCAGCACCCCGAGCACTCAGCACCCAGCACCCTGAGCACTGAGCACACAGCACCCTGAGTACTGAGCACCCAGCACCCTGAGTACTGAGCACTGAGCACCCAGCAACCCGAGCACCGAGCATCCAGCACCCTGAGCACTGAGCAACCAGCACCCGAGTACTGATCGCCCAACACCCTACGTACTGAGCACCCAACACCCCAAGCACTGAGCACCCGGAGTACTGAGCACCCACCACCCCAAGCACTGAGCACCCTGAGTACTGAGCACCCAGCACCCTGAGTAATGAGCACCCAGCACCCCGAGCACTGAGCACCCAGCACCCTGAGTACTGAGCACCCAGCACCCTGAGTACTGAGAAGCCAGCACCCTGAGCACTGAGCACCCAGCACCCTGAGGACTGAGCACCCAGCACCCCGAGCACTGAGCACCCTGAGTACTGAGCACTGAGCACCCTGAGTACTGAGCACTGAGCACCCTGAGTACTGAGCACCCAGCACCCTGAGTACTGAGCACTGAGCACCCAGCAACCCGAGCACTGAGCATCCAGCACCCTGAGCACTGAGCACCCAGCACCCGAGTACTGATCACCCAACACCCTACGTACTGAGCACCCCGCACCCTGAGTACTGAGCACCCAGCACCCCGAGTACTGAGCACCCAGGACCCTGAGCACTGAGCACCCAGCACCCCGAGCACTGAGCACCCAGCACCCCGAGCACTGTGCACCCAGCACCCTGAGTACTGAGCACCCAGCACCCTGAGCACTGAGCACCCAGCACCCTGAGCACTGAGCACCCAGCACCCCGAGAACTGCGCACCCAGCACCCTGAGTACTGAGAACCCAGCACCCTGAGCACTGAGAACCCAGCACCCCGAGCACTGAGCACCCAGCACCCCGAGCACTGAGCACCCAGCACCCCGAGCACTGAGCACCCAGCACCCTGAGTACTGAGCACCCAGCACCCTGAGTATTGAGCACCCAGCACCCTGAGCACTGAGCACACAGCACCCTGAGTACTGAGCACCCAACACCCCAAGCACTGAGCACCCGGAGTACTGAGCACCCAGCACCCCAAGCACTGAGCACCCTGAGTACTGAGCACCCAGCACCCTGAGTAATGAGCACCCAGCACCCCGAGCACTGAGCACCCAGCACCCTGAGTACTGAGCACCCAGCACCCTGAGTACTGAGCAGCCAGCACCCTGAGTACTAAGCACCCAGCGTACTGAGCACCGAGCACCCAGAACCCTGAGTACTGAGCACCCAGCACCCTGAGCACTGAGCACCCAGCACCCTGAGTACTGAGCACCGAGCAACCCGAGTACTGAGCACCCAGCACCCCGAGCACTGAGCAGCCAGCACCCCGAGCACTGAGCACCCAGCACCCCGAGCACTGAGCACATAGCACCCCGAGCACTGAGCACCCAGCACCCCGAGCACCGAGCACCCTGAGTACTAAGCACCGAGCACCCTGAGCACTGAACACCCAGCACCCTGAGCACTGAGCACCCAGCACCCTGAGTACTGAGCACCCATCACCCCGAGCACTGAGCACCCAGCACCCTGAGTACTGAGCACCCAGCACCCTGAGCACTGAGCACCCAGCACCCTGAGCACTGAGCACCCAGCACCCTGAGTAGTGAGCACCCAACGTACTGAGCACCGAGCTCCCCGAGGACTGAGCACCCAGCACCCTGAGTACTGAGCACCGAGCACCCCGAGCACTGAGCACCCATCACCCTGAGTGCTGAGCTCCGATCACCGCGAGCACTGAGCACCCAGCGCCCCGAGCACTGAGCACCCAGAACCCCGAGCACTGAGCACCCAGCACCCCGAGCACTGAGCACACAGCACCCAGAGCAATGAGCACAAAGCACCCTGAGTACTGAGCACCCAGCACCCCGAGTACTGAGCACCCAGCAACCTGAGCACCGAGCAGCCAGCACCCCGAGCACTGAGCACCCAGCACCCCGAGCACTGCGCACCCAGCACCCTGAGTACTGAACACCCAGCACCCTGAACACTGAGCACCCAGCACCCTGAGCACTGAGCACCCAGCACCCTGAGCACTGAGCACCCAGCACCCTGAGTAGTGAGCACCCAACGTACTGAGCACCGAGCTCCCCGAGCACTGAGCACCCAGCACCCTGAGTACTGAGCACCGAGCACCCCGAGCACTGAGCACCCAGCACCCTGAGTACTGAGTTCCGAGCACCCCGAGCACTGAGCACCCAGCGCCCCGAGCACTGAGCACCCAGAACCCCGAGCACTGAGCACCCAGCACCCCAAGCACTGAGCAAACAGCACCCAGAGCAATGAGCACCCAGCACCCTGAGTACTGAGCACCCAGCACCCCGAGTACTGAGCACCCAGCAACATGAGCACCGAGCAGCCAGCACCCCGAGCACTGAGCACCCAGCACCCTGAGCACTGAGCACCCAGCACCCTGAGTACTGAGCACTGAGCAACCCGAGTACTGAGCACCCAGCACCCCGAGCACTGAGCACCGAGCACCCCGAGCACTGAGCACCCAGCACCCCGAGCACTGAGCACCTAGCACCCCGAGCACTGAGCACCCAGCACCCTGAGTACTGAGCACCCAGCACCCTGAGTACTGAGCACCCAGCACCCTGAGCACTGAGCACACAGCACCCTGAGTACTGAGCACCCAGCACCCTGAGTAATGAGCACCCAGCACCCCGAGCACTGAGCACCCAGCACGCTGAGTACTGAGCACCGAGCACCCTGAGTACTGATCAGCCAGCACCCTGAGTACTGAGCACCCAGCGTACTGAGCACCGAGCACCGAGCACCCTGTTTACTGAGCACCCAGCACCCTGAGCACTGAGCACCCAGCACCCTGAGTACTGAGCACCGAGCAACCCGAGTACTGAGCACCCAGCACCCCGAGCACTGAGCACATAGCACCCCGAGCACCGAGCACCCTGAGTACTAAGCACCGAGCACCCTGAGCACTGAACACCCAGCACCCTGAGCACTGAGCACCCAGCACCATGAGTACTGAGCACCCATCACCCCGAGCACTGAGCACCCAGCACCCTGAGTACTGAGCACCCAGCACACTGAGCACTGAGCACCGAGCACCCTGAGCACTGAGCACCCAGCACACTGAGGACTGAGCATCCAGCACCCCGAGCACTGAGCACCCTGAGTACTGAGCACTGAGCACCCTGAGTACTGAGCACTGAGCACCCAGCACCCTGAGCACTGAGCACCCAGCACCCCGAATACTGAACACTGAGCACCCAGCACCCCGAGCACTGAGCACCCAGCACCCTGAGTACTGAGCACTGAGCACCCAGCAACCCGAGCACTGAGCACCCAGCACCCTGAGCACTGAGAACCCAGCACCCGAGTACTGATCACCCAACACCCTGAGTACTGAGCACCCCGCACCCTGAGTACTGAGCACCCAGCACCCCGAGTACTGAGCACCCAGCACCCTGAGCACTGAGCACCCAGCACCCTGAGCACTGAGCACCCAGCACCCCGAGCACTGCGCACCCAGCACCCTGAGTACTGAGCACCCAGCACCCTGAGCACTGAGCACCGAGCACCCTGAGCACTGAGCACCCAGCACCCTGAGCACTGAGCACCCAGCACCCTGAGTAGTGAGCACCCAACGTACTGAGCACCGAGCACCCCGAGCACTGAGCACCCTGAGTACTGAGCACCGAGCACCCCGAGCACTGAGCACCCAGCACCCTCAGTACTGAGCTCCGAGCACCCCGAGCACTGAGCACCCAGCACCTTGAGCAATGAGCACCCAGCGCCCCGAGCACTGAGCACCCAGAACCCCGAGCACTGAGCACCCAGCACCCCGAGCACTGAGCACACAGCACCCCGAGCAATGAGCACCCAGCACCCTGAGTACTGAGCACCCAGCACCCCGAGTACTGAGCACCCAGCAACCTGAGCACCGAGCAGCCAGCACCCCGAGCACTCAGCACCCAGCACCCTGAGCACTGAGCACACAGCACCCTGAGTACTGAGCACCCAGCACCCTGAGTACTGAGCACTGAGCACCCAGCAACCCGAGCACCGAGCATCCAGCACCCTGAGCACTGAGCAACCAGCACCCGAGTACTGATCACCCAACACCCTACGTACTGAGCACCCCGCACCCTGAGTACTGAGCACCCAGCACCCTGAGCACTGAGCACACAGCACCCTGAGTACTGAGCACCCAACACCCCAAGCACTGAGCACCCGGAGTACTGAGCACCCACCACCCCAAGCACTGAGCACCCTGAGTACTGAGCACCCAGCACCCTGAGTAATGAGCACCCAGCACCCCGAGCACTGAGCACCCAGCACCCTGAGTACTGAGCACCCAGCACCCTGAGTACTGAGAAGCCAGCACCCTGAGCACTGAGCACCCAGCACCCTGAGGACTGAGCACCCAGCACCCCGAGCACTGAGCACCCTGAGTACTGAGCACTGAGCACCCTGAGTACTGAGCACTGAGCACCCTGAGTACTGAGCACCCAGCACCCTGAGTACTGAGCACTGAGCACCCAGCAACCCGAGCACTGAGCATCCAGCACCCTGAGCACTGAGCACCCAGCACCCGAGTACTGATCACCCAACACCCTACGTACTGAGCACCCCGCACCCTGAGTACTGAGCACCCAGCACCCCGAGTACTGAGCACCCAGCACCCTGAGCACTGAGCACCCAGCACCCCGAGCACTGAGCACCCAGCACCCCGAGCACTGTGCACCCAGCACCCTGAGTACTGAGCACCCAGCACCCTGAGCACTGAGCACCCAGCACCCTGAGCACTGAGCACCCAGCACCCCGAGAACTGCGCACCCAGCACCCTGAGTACTGAGAACCCAGCACCCTGAGCACTGAGAACCCAGCACCCCGAGCACTGAGCACCCAGCACCCCGAGCACTGAGCACCCAGCACCCCGAGCACTGAGCACCCAGCACCCTGAGTACTGAGCACCCAGCACCCTGAGTACTGAGCACCCAGCACCCTGAGCACTGAGCACACAGCACCCTGAGTACTGAGCACCCAACACCCCAAGCACTGAGCACCCGGAGTACTGAGCACCCAGCACCCCAAGCACTGAGCACCCTGAGTACTGAGCACCCAGCACCCTCAGTAATGAGCACCCAGCACCCCGAGCACTGAGCACCCAGCACCCTGAGTACTGAGCACCCAGCACCCTGAGTACTGAGCAGCCAGCACCCTGAGTACTAAGCACCCAGCGTACTGAGCACCGAGCACCCAGAACCCTGAGTACTGAGCACCCAGCACCCTGAGCACTGAGCACCCAGCACCCTGAGTACTGAGCACCGAGCAACCCGAGTACTGAGCACCCAGCACCCCGAGCACTGAGCAGCCAGCACCCCGAGCACTGAGCACCCAGCACCCCGAGCACTGAGCACATAGCACCCCGAGCACTGAGCACCCAGCACCCCGAGCACCTAGCACCCTGAGTACTAAGCACCGAGCACCCTGAGCACTGAACACCAAGCACCCTGAGCACTGAGCACCCAGCACCCTGAGTACTGAGCACCCATCACCCCGAGCACTGAGCACCCAGCACCCTGAGTACTGAGCACCCAGCACCCTGAGCACTGAGCACCCAGCACCCTGAGCACTGAGCACCCAGCACCCTGAGTAGTGAGCACCCAACGTACTGAGCACCGAGCTCCCCGAGGACTGAGCACCCAGCACCCTGAGTACTGAGCACCGAGCACCCCGAGCACTGAGCACCCATCACCCTGAGTGCTGAGCTCCGATCACCGCGAGCACTGAGCACCCAGCGCCCCGAGCACTGAGCACCCAGAACCCCGAGCACTGAGCACCCAGTACCCCGAGCACTGAGCACACAGCACCCAGAGCAATGAGCACAAAGCACCCTGAGTACTGAGCACCCAGCACCCCGAGTACTGAGCACCCAGCAACCTGAGCACCGAGCAGCCAGCACCCCGAGCACTGAGCACCCAGCACCCCGAGCACTGCGCACCCAGCACCCTGAGTACTGAGCACCCAGCACCCTGAACACTGAGCACCCAGCACCCTGAGCACTGAGCACCCAGCACCCTGAGCACTGAGCACCCAGCACCCTGAGTAGTGAGCACCCAACGTACTGAGCACCGAGCTCCCCGAGCACTGAGCACCCAGCACCCTGAGTACTGAGCACCGAGCACCCCGAGCACTGAGCACCCAGCACCCTGAGTACTGAGTTCCGAGCACCCCGAGCACTGAGCACCCAGCGCCCCGAGCACTGAGCACCCAGAACCCCGAGCACTGAGCACCCAGCACCCCAAGCACTGAGCAAACAGCACCCAGAGCAATGAGCACCCAGCACCCTGAGTACTGAGCACCCAGCACCCCGAGTACTGAGCACCCAGCAACCTGAGCACCGAGCAGCCAGCACCCCGAGCACTGAGCACCCAGCACCCTGAGCACTGAGCACCCAGCACCCTGAGTACTGAGCACTGAGCAACCCGAGTACTGAGCACCCAGCACCCCGAGCACTGAGCACCGAGCACCCCGAGCACTGAGCACCCAGCACCCCGAGCACTGAGCACCTAGCACCCCGAGCACTGAGCACCCAGCACCCTGAGTACTGAGCACCCAGCACCCTGAGTACTGAGCACCCAGCACCCTGAGCACTGAGCACACAGCACCCTGAGTACTGAGCACCCAGCACCCTGAGTAATGAGCACCCAGCACCCCGAGCACTGAGCACCCAGCACCCTGAGTACTGAGCACCGAGCACCCTGAGTACTGATCAGCCAGCACCCTGAGTACTGAGCACCCAGCGTACTGAGCACCGAGCACCGAGCACCCTGGGTACTGAGCACCCAGCACCCTGAGCACTGAGCACCCAGCACCCTGAGTACTGAGCACCGAGCAACCCGAGTACTGAGCACCCAGCACCCCGAGCACTGAGCACATAGCACCCCGAGCACCGAGCACCCTGAGTACTAAGCACCGAGCACCCTGAGCACTGAACACCCAGCACACTGAGCACTGAGCACCCAGCACCATGAGTACTGAGCACCCATCACCCCGAGCACTGAGCACCCAGCACCCTGAGTACTGAGCACCCAGCACACTGAGCACTGAGCACCGAGCACCCTGAGCACTGAGCACCCAGCACACTGAGGACTGAGCATCCAGCACCCCGAGCACTGAGCACCCTGAGTACTGAGCACTGAGCACCCTGAGTACTGAGCACTGAGCACCCTGAGTACTGAGCACTGAGCACCCTGAGTACTGAGCACCCAGCACCCTGAGCACTGAGCACACAGCACCCTGAGCACTGAGCACCCAGCACCCTGAGCACTGAGCACCCAGCACCCCGAGTACTGAACACTGAGCACCCAGCACCCCGAGCACTGAGCACCCAGCACCCTGAGTACTGAGCACTGAGCACCCAGCAACCCGAGCACTGAGCACCCAGCACCCTGAGCACTGAGAACCCAGCACCCGAGTACTGATCACCCAACACCCTGAGTACTGAGCACCCCGCACCCTGAGTACTGAGCACCCAGCACCCCGAGTACTGAGCACCCAGCACCCTGAGCCCTGAGCACCCAGCACCCTGAGCACTGAGCACCCAGCACCCCGAGCACTGCGCACCCAGCACCCTGAGTACTGAGCACCCAGCACCCTGAGCACTGAGCACCGAGCACCCTGAGCACTGAGCACCCAGCACCCTGAGCACTGAGCACCCAGCACCCTGAGTAGTGAGCACCCAACGTACTGAGCACCGAGCACCCCGAGCACTGAGCACCCAGCACCCTGAGTACTGAGCACCGAGCACCCCGAGCACTGAGCACCCAGCACCCTCAGTACTGAGCTCCGAGCACCCCGAGCACTGAGCACCCAGCGCCCTGAGCAATGAGCACCCAGCGCCCCGAGCACTGAGCACTCAGAACCCCGAGCACTGAGCACCCAGCACCCCGAGCACTGAGCACACAGCACCCCGAGCAATGAGCACCCAGCACCCTGAGTACTGAGCACCCAGCACCCCGAGTACTGAGCACCCAGCAACCTGAGCACCGAGCAGCCAGCACCCCGAGCACTCAGCACCCAGCACCCTGAGCACTGAGCTCCCAGCACCCTGAGTACTTAGCACCCAGCACCCTGAGTACTGAGCACTGAGCACCCAGCAACCCGAGCACCGAGCATCCAGCACCCTGAGCACTGAGCGCCCAGCACACGAGTACTGATCACCCAACACCCTACGTACTGAGCACCCCGCACCCTGAGTACTGATCACCCAGCACCCCGAGTACTGAGCACCCAGCACCCTGAGCACTGAGCACCCAGCACCCCGAGCACTGAGCACCAAGCACCCCGAGCACTGTGCACCCAGCACCCTGAGTACTGAGCACCCAGCACCCTGAGCACTGAGCACCCAGCACCCTGAGCACTGAGCACCCAGCACCCCGAGCACTGCGCACCCAGCACCCTGAGTACTGAGAACCCAGCACCCTGAGCACTGAGCACCCAGCACCCCGAGCACTGAGCACCCAGCACCCCGAGCACTGAGCACCCAGCACCCTGAGTACTGAGCACCCAGCACCCTGAGCACTGAGCACACAGCACCCTGAGTACTGAGCACCCAGCACCCTGAGCACTGAGCACACAGCACCCTGAGTACTGAGCACCCAACACCCCAAGCACTGAGCACCCGGAGTACTGAGCACCCAGCTCCCTAGCACTGAGCACCCTGAGTACTGAGCACCCAGCATCCTGAGTAATGAGCACCCAGCACCCCGAGCACTGAGCACCCAGCACCCTGAGTACTGAGCACCCAGCACCCTGAGTACTGAGCACCCAGCGTACTGAGCACCGAGCACCCAGAACCCTGGGTACTGAGCACCCAGCACCCTGAGCACTGAGCACCCAGCACCCTGAGGACTGAGCACCCAGCACCCCGAGCACTGAGCACCCTGAGTACTGAGCACTGAGCACCCTGAGTACTGAGCACTGAGCACCCTGAGTACTGAGCACTGAGCACACTGAGTACTGAGCACCCAGCACCCTGAGCACTGAGCACACAGCACCCTGAGCACTGAGCACCCAGCACCCTGAGCACTGAGCACCCAGCACCCCGAGTACTGAACACTGAGCACCCAGCACCCCGAGCACTGAGCACCCAGCACCCTGAGTACTGAGCACTGAGCACCCAGCAACCCGAGCACTGAGCACCCAGCACCCTGAGCACTGAGAACCCAGCACCCGAGTACTGATCACCCAACACCCTGAGTACTGAGCACCCCGCACCCTGAGTACTGAGCACCCAGCACCCCGAGTACTGAGCACCCAGCACCCTGAGCACTGAGCACCCAGCACCCCGACCACTGAGCACCCAGCACCCCGAGCACCGAGCACCCTGAGTACTAAGCACCAAGCACCCTGAGCACTGAACACCCAGCACCCTGAGCACTGAGCACCCAGCACCCTGAGTACTGAGCACCCATCACCCCGAGCACTGAGCACCCAGCACCCTGAGTACTGAGCACCCAGCACCCTGAGCACTGAGCACCGAGCACCCTGAGCACTGAGCACCCAGCACCCTGAGGACTGAGCACCCAGCACCCCGAGCACTGAGCACCCTGAGTACTGAGCACTGAGCACCCTTAGTACTGAGCACTGAGCACCCTGAGTACTGAGCACCCAGCACCCTGAGTACTGAGCACCCAGCACCCCGAGCACTGTGTACCCAGCACCCTGAGCACTGACTACCCAGCACCCTGAGCACTGAGCACCCAGCACCCTGAGCACTGAGCACCCAGCACCCCGAGCACTGAGCACCCAGCACCCTGAGCACTGAGCACCCTGATTACTGAGCACTGAGCACCCTGAGTACTGAGCACTGAGCACCCTGAGTACTGAGCACCCAGCACCCTGAGCACTGAGCACCCAGCACCCTGAGTACTGAGTACTGAGCACCCAGCACCCCGAGCACTGAGCACCCAGCACCCTGATTACTGAGCACTGAGCACCCTGAGCACTGAGCACCCAGCACCCCGAGCACTGAGCACCCAGCACCCTGAGCACTGAGCACCCTGATTACTGAGCACTGAGCACCCTGAGTACTGAGCACTGAGCACCCTGAGTACTGAGCACCCAGCACCCTGAGCACTGAGCACCCAGCACACTGAGTACTGAGTACTGAGCACCCAGCACCCCGAGCACTGAGCACCCAGCACCCTGAGTACTGAGCACAGTGCACCCAGCACCCCGAGCACTGAGCACACAGCACCCTGAGCACTGAGCACCCAGCACCCGAGTACTGATCACCCAGCACAATGAGTACTGAGCACCCAGCACCCTGAGTACTGAGCACCCAGCACCCCGAGTACTGAGCACCCAGCACCCTGAGCACTGAGCACCCAGCACCCTGAGCACTGAGCACCCAGCACCCCGAGCACTGAGCACCCAGCACCCTGAGTACTGAGCATCCAGCACCCCGAGCACTGAGCACCCAGCACCGCGTGCACAGAGCACTCAGCACCCTGTGTACTGAGCACTGAGTACCCAGCACCCCGAGCACTGAGCACCCAGCACGCTGAGCACTGAGCACCCTGAGAACTGAGCACCCAGGACCCTGAGCACTGAGCACCCACACCCCGAGCACTGAGCACCCAGCACCCAGAGCACTGAGCACTGAGCACACTGAGTACTGAGCACTGAGCACCCTGAGCACTGAGCACCGAGCACCCTGAGTACTGAGCACTGAGCACCCTGAGCACTGAGCACCCAGCACCCTGAGTACTGAGCACCCAGCACCCTGAGCACTGAGGACCAAGCACCCTGAGTACTAATCACCCAACACCCTGAGCACTGAGCAGCCAGCACCCTGAATACTGAGCACCCAGCACCCTGAGCACTGAGGACCGAGCACCCTGAGTACTAAGCACCCAGCACCCTGAGTACTGAGCACCCAGCACCCTGAGCACTGAGCACCCAGCACGCTGAGTACTGAGCACTGAGCACACTGAGTACTGAGCACCGAGCACCCTGAGCAATGAGCACCCAGCACGCTGAGTAATGAGCACTGAGCACACTGAGTACTGAGCACCAAGCACCCTGAGTACTGAGCACCCAGCACTCTGAGCACTGAGCACCCAGCACCCTGAGCACTGAGCACCCAGCACACCGAGCACTGAGCACCCAGCACCCCGAGTACTGAGCACCCAGCACCCCGAGCACTGAGCACTGAGCACCCTAAGTACTGAGCACTGAGCACCCTGAGTACTAAGCACCCAGCACCCTGAGTACTGAGCACCCAGCACCCTGAGTACTGAGCACCCAGCACCCTGAGTACTGAGCACCCAGCGTACTGAGCACCGAGCACCCCGAGCACTGAGCACCCAGCACCCTGAGTACTGAGCACCCAGCACCCCGAGCACTGAGCACCCAGTAACCTGAGTACTGAGGACCCAGCGTACTGAGCACCGAGCACCCAGCAGCCTGAGTACTGAGCACCCAGCACCCTGAGCACTGAGCACCCAGCACCCTGAGTACTGAGCACTGAGCACCCTGAGCACTGAGCACCCAGCACCCTGAGTACTGAGTTCCGAGCACCCCGAGCACTGAGCACCCAGCGCCCCGAGCACTGAGCACCCAGAACCCCGAGCACTGAGCACCCAGCACCCCAAGCACTGAGCAAACAGCACCCAGAGCAATGAGCACCCAGCACCCTGAGTACTGAGCACCCAGCACCCCGAGTACTGAGCACCCAGCAACCTGAGCACCGAGCAGCCAGCACCCCGAGCACTGAGCACCCAGCACCCTGAGCACTGAGCACCCAGCACCCTGAGTACTGAGCACTGAGCAACCCGAGTACTGAGCACCCAGCACCCCGAGCACTGAGCACCGAGCACCCCGAGCACTGAGCACCCAGCACCCCGAGCACTGAGCACCTAGCACCCCGAGCACTGAGCACCCAGCACCCTGAGTACTGAGCACCCAGCACCCTGAGTACTGAGCACCAAGCACCCTGAGCACTGAGCACACAGCACCCTGAGTACTGAGCACCCAACACCCCAAGCACTGAGCACCCGGAGTACTGAGCACCCAGCACCCTGAGTAATGAGCACCCAGCACCCCGAGCACTGAGCACCCAGCACCCTGAGTACTGAGCACCGAGCACCCTGAGTACTGATCAGCCAGCACCCTGAGTACTGAGCACCCAGCGTACTGAGCACCGAGCACCCAGCACCCTGGGTACTGAGCACCCAGCACCCTGAGCACTGAGCACCCAGCACCCTGAGTACTGAGCACCGAGCAACCCGAGTACTGAGCACCCAGCACCCCGAGCACTGAGCACCCAGCACCCCGAGCACTGAGCACCCAGCACCCCGAGCACTGAGCACATAGCACCCCGAGCACTGAGCACCCAGCACCCCGAGCACCGAGCACCCTGAGTACTAAGCACCGAGCACCCTGAGCACTGAACACCCAGCACCCTGAGCACTGAGCACCCAGCACCATGAGTACTGAGCACCCATCACCCCGAGCACTGAGCACCCAGCACCCTGAGTACTGAGCACCCAGCACCCTGAGCACTGAGCACCGAGCACCCTGAGCACTGAGCACCCAGCACCCTGAGGACTGAGCACCCAGCACCCCGAGCACTGAGCACCCTGAGTACTGAGCACTGAGCACCCTGAGTACTGAGCACTGAGCACCCTGAGTACTGAGCACTGAGCACGCTGAGTACTGAGCACCCAGCACCCTGAGCACTGAGCACACAGCACCCTGAGCACTGAGCACCCAGCACCCTGAGCTCTGAGCACCCAGCACCCCGAGTACTGAACACTGAGCACCCAGCACCCCGAGCACTGAGCACCCAGCACCCTGAGTACTGAGCACTGAGCACCCAGCAACCCGAGCACTGAGCACCCAGCACCCTGAGCACTGAGAACCCAGCACCCGAGTACTGATCACCCAACACCCTGAGTACTGAGCACCCCGCACCCTGAGTACAGAGCACCCAGCACCCCGAGTACTGAGCACCCAGCACCCTGAGCACTGAGCACCCAGCACCCTGAGCACTGAGCACCCAGCACCCCGAGCACTGCGCACCCAGCACCCTGAGTACTGAGCACCCAGCACCCTGAGCACTGAGCACCGAGCAACCTGAGCACTGAGCACCCAGCACCCTGAGCACTGAGCACCCAGCACCCTGAGTAGTGAGCACCCAACGTACTGAGCACCGAGCACCCCGAGCACTGAGCACCCAGCACCCTGAGTACTGAGCACCGAGCACCCCGAGCACTGAGCACCCAGCGCCCTGAGCAATGAGCACCCAGCGCCCCGAGCACTGAGCACTCAGAACCCAGAGCACTGAGCACCCAGCACCCCGAGCACTGAGCACACAGCACCCCGAGCAATGAGCACCCAGCACCCTGAGTACTGAGCACCCAGCACCCCGAGTACTGAGCACCCAGCAACCTGAGCACCGAGCAGCCAGCACCCCGAGCACTCAGCACCCAGCACCCTGAGCACTGAGCACCCAGCACCCTGAGTACTGAGCACCCAGCACCCTGAGTACTGAGCACTGAGCACCCTGAGAACTGAGCACCCAGCACCCTGAGCACTGAGCACCCAGCACACTGAGTACTGAGTACTGAGCACCCAGCACCCCGAGCACTGAGCACCCAGCACCCTGAGTACTGAGCACAGTGCACCCAGCACCCCGAGCACTGAGCACACAGCACCCTGAGCACTGAGCACCCAGCACCCGAGTACTGATCACCCAGCACAATGAGTACTGAGCACCCAGCACCCTGAGTACTGAGCACCCAGCACCCCGAGTACTGAGCACCCAGCACCCTGAGCACTGAGCACCCAGCACCCTGAGCACTGAGCACCCAGCACCCCGAGCACTGAGCACCCAGCACCCTGAGTACTGAGCATCCAGCACCCCGAGCACTGAGCACCCAGCACCGCGTGCACAGAGCACTCAGCACCCTGTGTACTGAGCACTGAGTACCCAGCACCCCGAGCACTGAGCACCCAGCACGCTGAGCACTGAGCACCCTGAGAACTGAGCACCCAGGACCCTGAGCACTGAGCACCCACACCCCGAGCACTGAGCACCCAGCACCCAGAGCACTGAGCACTGAGCACACTGAGTACTGAGCACTGAGCACCCTGAGCACTGAGCACCGAGCACCCTGAGTACTGAGCACTGAGCACCCTGAGCACTGAGCACCCAGCACCCTGAGTACTGAGCACCCAGCACCCTGAGCACTGAGGACCAAGCACCCTGAGTACTAATCACCCAACACCCTGAGCACTGAGCAGCCAGCACCCTGAATACTGAGCACCCAGCACCCTGAGCACTGAGGACCGAGCACCCTGAGTACTAAGCACCCAGCACCCTGAGTACTGAGCACCCAGCACCCTGAGCACTGAGCACCCAGCACGCTGAGTACTGAGCACTGAGCACACTGAGTACTGAGCACCGAGCACCCTGAGCAATGAGCACCCAGCACGCTGAGTAATGAGCACTGAGCACACTGAGTACTGAGCACCAAGCACCCTGAGTACTGAGCACCCAGCACTCTGAGCACTGAGCACCCAGCACCCTGAGCACTGAGCACCCAGCACACCGAGCACTGAGCACCCAGCACCCCGAGTACTGAGCACCCAGCACCCCGAGCACTGAGCACTGAGCACCCTAAGTACTGAGCACTGAGCACCCTGAGTACTAAGCACCCAGCACCCTGAGTACTGAGCACCCAGCACCCTGAGTACTGAGCACCCAGCACCCTGAGTACTGAGCACCCAGCGTACTGAGCACCGAGCACCCCGAGCACTGAGCACCCAGCACCCTGAGTACTGAGCACCCAGCACCCCGAGCACTGAGCACCCAGTACCCTGAGTACTGAGCACCCAGCGTACTGAGCACCGAGCACCCAGCAGCCTGAGTACTGAGCACCCAGCACCCTGAGCACTGAGCACCCAGCACCCTGAGTACTGAGCACTGAGCACCCTGAGCACTGAGCACCCAGCACCCTGAGTACTGAGTTCCGAGCACCCCGAGCACTGAGCACCCAGCGCCCCGAGCACTAAGCACCCAGAACCCCGAGCACTGAGCACCCAGCACCCCAAGCACTGAGCAAACAGCACCCAGAGCAATGAGCACCCAGCACCCTGAGTACTGAGCACCCAGCACCCCGAGTACTGAGCACCCAGCAACCTGAGCACCGAGCAGCCAGCACCCCGAGCACTGAGCACCCAGCACCCTGAGCACTGAGCACCCAGCACCCTGAGTACTGAGCACTGAGCAACCCGAGTACTGAGCACCCAGCACCCCGAGCACTGAGCACCGAGCACCCCGAGCACTGAGCACCCAGCACCCCGAGCACTGAGCACCTAGCACCCCGAGCACTGAGCACCCAGCACCCTGAGTACTGAGCACCCAGCACCCTGAGTACTGAGCACCAAGCACCCTGAGCACTGAGCACACAGCACCCTGAGTACTGAGCACCCAACACCCCAAGCACTGAGCACCCGGAGTACTGAGCACCCAGCACCCCAAGCACTGAGCACCCTGAGTACTGAGCACCCAGCACCCTGAGTAATGAGCACCCAGCACCCCGAGCACTGAGCACCCAGCACCCTGAGTACTGAGCACCGAGCACCCTGAGTACTGATCAGCCAGCACCCTGAGTACTGAGCACCCAGCGTACTGAGCACCGAGCACCGAGCACCCTGGGTACTGAGCACCCAGCACCCTGAGCACTGAGCACCCAGCACCCTGAGTACTGAGCACCGAGCAACCCGAGTACTGAGCACCCAGCACCCCGAGCACTGAGCACCCAGCACCCCGAGCACTGAGCACCCAGCACCCCGAGCACTGAGCACATAGCACCCCGAGCACTGAGCACCCAGCACCCCGAGCACCGAGCACCCTGAGTACTAAGCACCGAGCACCCTGAGCACTGAACACCCAGCACCCTGAGCACTGAGCACCCAGCACCATGAGTACTGAGCACCCATCACCCCGAGCACTGAGCACCCAGCACCCTGAGTACTGAGCACCCAGCACCCTGAGCACTGAGCACCGAGCACCCTGAGCACTGAGCACCCAGCACCCTGAGGACTGAGCACCCAGCACCCCGAGCACTGAGCACCCTGAGTACTGAGCACTGAGCACCCTGAGTACTGAGCACTGAGCACCCTGAGTACTGAGCACTGAGCACCCTGAGTACTGAGCACCCAGCACCCTGAGCACTGAGCACACAGCACCCTGAGCACTGAGCACCCAGCACCCTGAGCTCTGAGCACCCAGCACCCCGAGTACTGAACACTGAGCACCCAGCACCCCGAGCACTGAGCACCCAGCACCCTGAGTACTGAGCACTGAGCACCCAGCAACCCGAGCACTGAGCACCCAGCACCCTGAGCACTGAGAACCCAGCACCCGAGTACTGATCACCCAACACCCTGAGTACTGAGCACCCCGCACCCTGAGTACAGAGCACCCAGCACCCCGAGTACTGAGCACCCAGCACCCTGAGCACTGAGCACCCAGCACCCTGAGCACTGAGCACCCAGCACCCCGAGCACTGCGCACCCAGCACCCTGAGTACTGAGCACCCAGCACCCTGAGCACTGAGCACCGAGCAACCTGAGCACTGAGCACCCAGCACCCTGAGCACTGAGCACCCAGCACCCTGAGTAGTGAGCACCCAACGTACTGAGCACCGAGCACCCCGAGCACTGAGCACCCAGCACCCTGAGTACTGAGCACCGAGCACCCCGAGCACTGAGCACCCAGCGCCCTGAGCAATGAGCACCCAGCGCCCCGAGCACTGAGCACTCAGAACCCAGAGCACTGAGCACCCAGCACCCCGAGCACTGAGCACACAGCACCCCGAGCAATGAGCACCCAGCACCCTGAGTACTGAGCACCCAGCACCCCGAGTACTGAGCACCCAGCAACCTGAGCACCGAGCAGCCAGCACCCCGAGCACTCAGCACCCAGCACCCTGAGCACTGAGCACCCAGCACCCTGAGTACTGAGCACCCAGCACCCTGAGTACTGAGCACTGAGCACCCAGCAACCCGAGCACCGAGCATCCAGCACCCTGAGCACTGAGCGCCCAGCACCCGAGTACTGATCACCCAACACCCTACGTACTGAGCACCCCGCACCCCGAGTACTGAGCACCCAGCACCCTGAGCACTGAGCACCCAGCACCCCGAGCACTGAGCACCAAGCACCCCGAGCACTGTGCACCCAGCACCCTGAGTACTGAGCACCCAGCACCCCGAGCACTGCGCACCCTGCACCCTGAGTACTGAGAACCCAGCACCCTGAGCACTGAGCACCCAGCACCCCGAGCACTGCGCACCCTGCACCCTGAGTACTGAGAACCCAGCACCCTGAGCACTGAGCACCCAGCACCCCGAGCACTGCGCACCCTGCACCCTGAGTACTGAGAACCCAGCACCCTGAGCACTGAGCACCCAGCACCCCGAGCACTGAGCACCCAGCACCCCGAGCACTGAGCACCCAGCACCCCGAGCACTGAGCACCCAGCACCCTGAGTACTGAGCACCCAGCACCCTGAGCACTGTGCACCCAGCACCCTGAGCACTGAGCACACAGCACCCTGAGTACTGAGCACCCAACACCCCAAGCACTGAGCACCCGGAGTACTGAGCACCCAGCACCCCAAGCACTGAGCACCCTGAGTACTGAGCACCCAGCACGCTGAGTAATGAGCACCCAGCACCCCGAGCACTGAGCACCCAGCACCCTGAGTACTGAGCACCCAGCACCCTGAGTACTGAGCAGCCAGCACCCTGAGTACTGAGCACCCAGCGTACTGAGCTCCGAGCACCCAGAACCCTGGGTACTGAGCACCCAGCACCCTGAGCACTGAGCACCCAGCACCCTGAGGACTGAGCACCCAGCACCCCGAGCACTGAGCACCCTGAGTACTGAGCACTGAGCACCCTGAGTACTGAGCACTGAGCACCCTGAGTACTGAGCACTGAGCACACTGAGTACTGAGCACCCAGCACCCTGAGCACTGAGCACACAGCACCCTGAGCACTGAGCACCCAGCACCCTGAGCACTGAGCACCCAGCACCCCGAGTACTGAACACTGAGCACCCAGCACCCCGAGCACTGAGCACCCAGCAACCTGAGCACTGAGCACCCAGCACCCTGAGCACTGAGAACCCAGCACCCGAGTACTGATCACCCAACACCCTGAGTACTGAGCACCCCGCACCCTGAGTACTGAGCACCCAGCACCCCGAGTACTGAGCACCCAACACCCTGAGCACTGAGCACCCAGCAGCCCGAGCACTGAGCACCCAGCACCCCGAGCACCGAGCACCCTGAGTACTAAGCACCGAGCACCCTGAGCACTGAACACCCAGCACCCTGAGCACTGAGCACCCAGCACCCTGAGTACTGAGCACCCATCACCCCGAGCACTGAGCACCCAGCACCCTGAGTACTGAGCACCCAGCACCCTGAGCACTGAGCACCGAGCACCCTGAGCACTGAGCACCCAGCACCCTGAGGACTGAGCACCCAGCACCCCGAGCACTGAGCACCCTGAGTACTGAGCACTGAGCACCCTTAGTACTGAGCACTGAGCACCCTGAGTACTGAGCACCCAGCACCCTGAGTACTGAGCACCCAGCACCCCGAGCACTGAGTACCCAGCACCCTGAGCACTGACTACCCAGCACCCTGAGCACTGAGCACCCAGCACCCTGAGCACTGAGCACCCAGCACCCCGAGCACTGAGCACCCAGCACCCTGAGCACTGAGCACCCTGATTACTGAGCACTGAGCACCCTGAGTACTGAGCACTGAGCACCCTGAGTACTGAGCACCCAGCACCCTGAGCACTGAGCACCCAGCACCCTGAGTACTGAGTACTGAGCACCCAGCACCCCGAGCACTGAGCACCCAGCACCCTGATTACTGAGCACTGAGCACCCTGAGCACTGAGCACCCAGCACCCCGAGCACTGAGCACCCAGCACCCTGAGCACTGAGCACCCTGATTACTGAGCACTGAGCACCCTGAGTACTGAGCACTGAGCACCCTGAGTACTGAGCACCCAGCACCCTGAGCACTGAGCACCCAGCACCCTGAGTACTGAGCACCCAGCACCCCGAGCACTGAACACCCAGCACCCTGAGTACTGAGCACTGTGCACACAGCACCCCGAGCACTGAGCACCCAGCACCCTGAGCACTGAGCACCCAGCACCCGAGTACTGATCACCCAGCACAATGAGTACTGAGCACCCAGCACCCTGAGTACTGAGCACCCAGCACCCCGAGTACTGAGCACCCAGCACCCTGAGCACTGAGCACCCAGCACCCTGAGCACTGAGCACCCAGCACCCCGAGCACTGAGCACCCAGCACCCTGAGTACTGAGCATCCAGCACCCTGAGCACTGAGCACCCAGCACCCCGTGCACAGAGCACTCAGCACCCTGTGTACTGAGCACTGAGTACCCAGAACCCCGAGCACTGAGCACCCAGCACGCTGAGCACTGAGCACCCTGAGTACTGAGCACCCAGCACCCTGAGCACTGAGCACCCACACCCCGAGCACTGAGCACCCAGCACCCAGAGCACTGAGCACTGAGCACACTGAGTACTGAGCACTGAGCACCCTGAGCACTGAGCTCCGAGCACCCTGAGTACTGAGCACTGAGCACCCTGAGCACTGAGCACCCAGCACCCTGAGTACTGAGCACCCAGCACCCTGAGCACTGAGGACCAAGCACCCTGAGTACTAATCACCCAACACCCTGAGCACTGAGCAGCCAGCACCCTGAATACTGAGCACCCAGCACCCTGAGCACTGAGGACCGAGCACCCTGAGTACTAAGCACCCAGCACCCTGAGTACTGAGCACCCAGCACCCTGAGCACTGAGCACCCAGCACGCTGAGTACTGAGCACTGAGCACACTGAGTACTGAGCACCGAGCACCCTGAGCAATGAGCACCCAGCACGCTGAGTAATGAGCACTGAGCACACTGAGTACTGAGCACCAAGCACCCTGAGTACTGAGCACCCAGCACTCTGAGCACTGAGCACCCAGCACCCTGAGCACTGAGCACCCAGCACACCGAGCACTGAGCACCCAGCACCCCGAGTACTGAGCACCCAGCACCCCGAGCACTGAGCACTGAGCACCCTAAGTACTGAGCACTGAGCACCCTGAGTACTAAGCACCCAGCACCCTGAGTACTGAGCACCCAGCACCCTGAGTACTGAGCACCCAGCACCCTGAGTACTGAGCACCCAGCGTACTGAGCACCGAGCACCCCGAGCACTGAGCACCCAGCACCCTGAGTACTGAGCACCCAGCACCCCGAGCACTCAGCACCCAGTACCCTGAGTACTGAGCACCCAGCGTACTGAGCACCGAGCACCCAGCAGCCTGAGTACTGAGCACCCAGCACCCTGAGCACTGAGCACCCAGCACCCTGAGTACTGAGCACTGAGCACCCTGAGTACTGAGCACCGAGCAACCCGAGCTCTGAACACCCAGCACCCCGAGCACCGAGCACCCAGCACCCTGAGCACTGAGCACCCAGCACCCTGAGCACTGAGCACCCAGCACCCTGAGCACTGAGCACCCAGCACCCTGAATACTGAGCACCCAAAGTACTGAGCAAAGAGCACCCTGAGCACTGAGCACCCAGCACCCTGAGTACTGAGCACCCAGCAACCTGAGCAATGAGCACCCTGAGTACTGAGCACCCAGCACCTTGAGCACTGAGCACCGAGCACCCTGAGCACTGAGCACCCAGCACCCGGAGTACTGAGCACCCAGCACCCTGAGTACTAAGCACCGAGCACCCTGAGTACTGAGCACCCAGCACCCTGAGCACTGAACACACAGCACCCTGAGTACTGAGCACCCCAAGCACTGAGCACCCAGCACCCTGAGTACTGAGCACCGAGCACCCCGAGCACTGAGCACCCAGCACCCCGAGCACTGAGCACCCAGCACCCCGAGCACTGAGCACCCAGCACCCTGAGTACTGAGCATCCAGCACCCTGAGTACTGAGGACCCAGCACCCCGAGCACTGAGAACCCAGCACCCTGAGCACTGAGCACACAGCACCCTGAGCACTGAGCACCCAGCAGCCTGAGCACTGAGCACCCAGCACCCCGAGCACTGAGCACCCAGCACCCTGAGTACTGAGCACTGAGCAACCAGCAACCCGAGCACTGAGCACCCAGCACCCTGAGCACTGAGAACCCAGCACCCGAGTACTTATCACCCAACACCCTGAGTACTGAGCACCCCGCACCCTGAGTACTGAGCACCCAGCACCCCGAGTACTGAGCACCCAGCACCCTGAGCACTGAGCACCCAGCACCCTGAGCACTGAGCACCCAGCACCCCGAGCACTGCGCACCCAGCACCCTGAGTACTGAGCACCCAGCACCCTGAGCACTGAGCACCCAGCACCCTGAGCACTGAGCACCCAGCACCCTGAGCACTGAGCACCCAGCACCCTGAGTAGTGAGCACCCAACGTACTGAGCACCGAGCACCCCGAGCACTGAGCACCCAGCACCCTGAGTACTGAGCACCGAGCACCCCGAGCACTGAGCACCCAGCACCCTAAGTACTGAGCTCCGAGCACCCCGAGCACTGAGCACCCAGCGCCCCGAGCACTGAGCACCCAGAACCCCGAGCACTGAGCACCCAGCACCCCGAGCACTGAGCAAACAGCACCCAGAGCAATGAGCACCCAGCACCCTGAGTACTGAGCACCCAGCACCCCGAGTACTGAGCACCCAGCAACCTGAGCACCGAGCAGCCAGCACCCCGAGCACTGAGCACCCAGCACCCTGAGCACTGAGCACCCAGCACCCTGAGTACTGAGCACTGAGCAACCCGAGTACTGAGCACCCAGCACCCCGAGCACTGAGCACCGAGCACGCCGAGCACTGAGCACCCAGCACCCTGAGCACTGAGCACCCAGCACCCTGAGTACTGAGCACCCAGCACCCCGAACACTGAGCACCAAGCACCCCGAGCACTGAGCAAACAGCACCCAGAGCAATGAGCACCCAGCACCCTGAGTACTGAGCACCCAGCACCCCGAGTACTGAGCACCCAGCAACCTGAGCACCGAGCAGCCAGCACCCCGAGCACGGAGCACCCAGCACCCTGAGCACTGAGCACCCAGCACCCCGAGCACTGAGCACCCAGCGCCCCGAGCACTGAGCACCCAGAACCCTGAGCACTGAGCACCCAGCACCCCGAGCACTGAGCAAACAGCACCCAGAGCAATGAGCACCCAGCACCCTGAGTACTGAGCACCCAGCACCCCGAGTACTGAGCACCCAGCAACCTGAGCACCGAGCAGCCAGCACCCCGAGCACTGAGCACCCAGCACCCTGAGCACTGAGCACCCAGCACCCTGAGTACTGAGCACTGAGCAACCCGAGTACTGAGCACCCAGCACCCCGAGCACTGAGCACCGAGCACCCCGAGCACTGAGCACCCAGCACCCCGAGCACTGAGCACCTAGCACCCCGAGCACTGAGCACCCAGCACCCTGAGTACTGAGCACCCAGCACCCTGAGTACTGAGCACCCAGCACCCTGAGCACTGAGCACACAGCACCCTGAGTACTGAGCACCCAACACCCCAAGCACTGAGCACCCGGAGTACTGAGCACCCAGCACCCCAAGCACTGAGCACCCTGAGTACTGAGCACCCAGCACCCTGAGTAATGAGCACCCAGCACCCCGAGCACTGAGCACCCAGCACCCTGAGTACTGAGCACCGAGCACCCTGAGTACTGATCAGCCAGCACC
Source organism: Microtus oregoni (assembly GCF_018167655.1). Classification (NCBI taxonomy): domain Eukaryota; kingdom Metazoa; phylum Chordata; class Mammalia; order Rodentia; family Cricetidae; genus Microtus; species Microtus oregoni. The sequence goes on along the minus strand of NW_024543811.1, from coordinate 6,840,705 downwards.
CTGAGTACTGAGCACCCAGCGTACTGAGCACCGAGCACCCAGCACCCTGGGTACTGAGCACCCAGCACCCTGAGCACTGAGCACCCAGCACCCTGAGTACTGAGCACCGAGCAACCCGAGTACTGAGCACCCAGCACCCCGAGCACTGAGCACCCAGCACCCCGAGCACTGAGCACCCAGCACCCCGAGCACTGAGCACATAGCACCCCGAGCACTGAGCACCCAGCACCCCGAGCACCGAGCACCCTGAGTACTAAGCACCGAGCACCCTGAGCACTGAACACCCAGCACCCTGAGCACTGAGCACCCAGCACCATGAGTACTGAGCACCCATCACCCCGAGCACTGAGCACCCAGCACCCTGAGTACTGAGCACCCAGCACCCTGAGCACTGAGCACCGAGCACCCTGAGCACTGAGCACCCAGCACCCTGAGGACTGAGCACCCAGCACCCCGAGCACTGAGCACCCTGAGTACTGAGCACTGAGCACCCTGAGTACTGAGCACTGAGCACCCTGAGTACTGAGCACTGAGCACCCTGAGTACTGAGCACCCAGCACCCTGAGCACTGAGCACACAGCACCCTGAGCACTGAGCACCCAGCACCCTGAGCTCTGAGCACCCAGCACCCCGAGTACTGAACACTGAGCACCCAGCACCCCGAGCACTGAGCACCCAGCACCCTGAGTACTGAGCACTGAGCACCCAGCAACCCGAGCACTGAGCACCCAGCACCCTGAGCACTGAGAACCCAGCACCCGAGTACTGATCACCCAACACCCTGAGTACTGAGCACCCCGCACCCTGAGTACTGAGCACCCAGCACCCCGAGTACTGAGCACCCAGCACCCTGAGCACTGAGCACCCAGCACCCTGAGCACTGAGCACCCAGCACCCCGAGCACTGCGCACCCAGCACCCTGAGTACTGAGCACCCAGCACCCTGAGCACTGAGCACCGAGCACCCTGAGCACTGAGCACCCAGCAACCTGAGCACTGAGCACACAGCACCCTGAGTAGTGAGCACCCAACGTACTGAGCACCGAGCACCCCGAGCACTGAGCACCCAGCACCCTGAGTACTGAGCACCGAGCACCCCGAGCACTGAGCACCCAGCGCCCTGAGCAATGAGCACCCAGCGCCCCGAGCACTGAGCACTCAGAACCCAGAGCACTGAGCACCCAGCACCCCGAGCACTGAGCACACAGCACCCCGAGCAATGAGCACCCAGCACCCTGAGTACTGAGCACGCAGCACCCCGAGTACTGAGCACCCAGCAACCTGAGCACCGAGCAGCCAGCACCCCGAGCACTCAGCACCCAGCACCCTGAGCACTGAGCACCCAGCACCCTGAGTACTGAGCACCCAGCACCCTGAGTACTGAGCACTGAGCACCCAGCAACCCGAGCACCGAGCATCCAGCACCCTGAGCACTGAGCGCCCAGCACCCGAGTACTGATCACCCAACACCCTACGTACTGAGCACCCCGCACCCCGAGTACTGAGCACCCAGCACCCTGAGCACTGAGCACCCAGCACCCCGAGCACTGAGCACCAAGCACCCCGAGCACTGTGCACCCAGCACCCTGAGTACTGAGCACCCAGCACCCTGAGCACTGAGCACCCAGCACCCTGAGCACTGAGCACCCAGCACCCCGAGCACTGCGCACCCTGCACCCTGAGTACCGAGAACCCAGCACCCTGAGCACTGAGCACCCAGCACCCCGAGCACTGAGCACCCAGCACCCCGAGCACTGAGCACCCAGCACCCCGAGCACTGAGCACCCAGCACCCTGAGTACTGAGCACCCAGCACCCTGAGTACTGAGCACCCAGCACCCTGAGCACTGAGCACACAGCACCCTGAGTACTGAGCACCCAACACCCCAAGCACTGAGCACCCGGAGTACTGAGCACCCAGCACCCCAAGCACTGAGCACCCTGAGTACTGAGCACCCAGCACGCTGAGTAATGAGCACCCAGCACCCCGAGCACTGAGCACCCAGCACCCTGAGTACTGAGCACCCAGCACCCTGAGTACTGAGCAGCCAGCACCCTGAGTACTGAGCACCCAGCGTACTGAGCACCGAGCACCCAGAACCCTGGGTACTGAGCACCCAGCACCCTGAGCACTGAGCACCCAGCACCCTGAGGACTGAGCACCCAGCACCCCGAGCACTGAGCACCCTGAGTACTGAGCACTGAGCACCCTGAGTACTGAGCACTGAGCACCCTGAGTACTGAGCACTGAGCACACTGAGTACTGAGCACCCAGCACCCTGAGCACTGAGCACACAGCACCCTGAGCACTGAGCACCCAGCACCCTGAGCACTGAGCACCCAGCACCCCGAGTACTGAACACTGAGCACCCAGCACCCCGAGCACTGAGCACCCAGCAACCCGAGCACTGAGCACCCAGCACCCTGAGCACTGAGAACCCAGCACCCGAGTACTGATCACCCAACACCCTGAGTACTGAGCACCCCGCACCCTGAGTACTGAGCACCCAGCACCCCGAGTACTGAGCACCCAGCACCCTGAGCACTGAGCACCCAGCACCCCGAGCACTGAGCACCCAGCACCCCGAGCACCGAGCACCCTGAGTACTAAGCACCGAGCACCCTGAGCACTGAACACCCAGCACCCTGAGCACTGAGCACCCAGCACCCTGAGTACTGAGCACCCATCACCCCGAGCACTGAGCACCCAGGACCCTGAGTACTGAGCACCCAGCACCCTGAGCACTGAGCACCGAGCACCCTGAGCACTGAGCACCCAGCACCCTGAGGACTGAGCACCCAGCACCCCGAGCACTGAGCACCCTGAGTACTGAGCACTGAGCACCCTTAGTACTGAGCACTGAGCACCCTGAGTACTGAGCACCCAGCACCCTGAGTACTGAGCACCCAGCACCCCGAGCACTGAGTACCCAGCACCCTGAGCACTGACTACCCAGCACCCTGAGCACTGAGCACCCAGCACCCTGAGCACTGAGCACCCAGCACCCCGAGCACTGAGCACCCAGCACCCTGAGCACTGAGCACCCTGATTACTGAGCACTGAGCACCCTGAGTACTGAGCACTGAGCACCCTGAGTACTGAGCACCCAGCACCCTGAGCACTGAGCACCCAGCACCCTGAGTACTGAGTACTGAGCACCCAGCACCCCGAGCACTGAGCACCCAGCACCCTGATTACTGAGCACTGAGCACCCTGAGCACTGAGCACCCAGCACCCCGAGCACTGAGCACCCAGCACCCTGAGCACTGAGCACCCTGATTACTGAGCACTGAGCACCCTGAGTACTGAGCACTGAGCACCCTGAGTACTGAGCACCCAGCACCCTGAGCACTGAGCACCCAGCACCCTGAGTACTGAGCACCCAGCACCCCGAGCACTGAGCACCCAGCACCCTGAGTACTGAGCACTGTGCACCCAGCACCCCGAGCACTGAGCACCCAGCACCCTGAGCACTGAGCACCCAGCACCCGAGTACTGATCACCCAGCACAATGAGTACTGAGCACCCAGCACCCTGAGTACTGAGCACCCAGCACCCCGAGTACTGAGCACCCAGCACCCTGAGCACTGAGCACCCAGCACCCTGAGCACTGAGCACCCAGCACCCCGAGCACTGAGCACCCAGCACCCTGAGTACTGAGCATCCAGCACCCCGAGCACTGAGCACCCAGCACCCCGTGCACAGAGCACTCAGCACCCTGTGTACTGAGCACTGAGTACCCAGCACCCCGAGCACTGAGCACCCAGCACGCTGAGCACTGAGCGCCCTGAGTACTGAGCACCCAGCACCCTGAGCACTGAGCACCCACACCCCGAGCACTGAGCACCCAGCACCCAGAGCACTGAGCACTGATCACACTGAGTACTGAGCACTGAGCACCCTGAGCACTGAGCACCGAGCACCCTGAGTACTGAGCACTGAGCACCCTGAGCACTGAGCACCCAGCACCCTGAGTACTGAGCACCCAGCACCCTGAGCACTGAGGACCAAGCACCCTGAGTACTAATCACCCAACACCCTGAGCACTGAGCAGCCAGCACCCTGAATACTGAGCACCCAGCACCCTGAGCACTGAGGACCGAGCACCCTGAGTACTAAGCACCCAGCACCCTGAGTACTGAGCACCCAGCACCCTGAGCACTGAGCACCCAGCACGCTGAGTACTGAGCACTGAGCACACTGAGTACTGAGCACCGAGCACCCTGAGCAATGAGCACCCAGCACGCTGAGTAATGAGCACTGAGCACACTGAGTACTGAGCACCAAGCACCCTGAGTACTGAGCACCCAGCACTCTGAGCACTGAGCACCCAGCACCCTGAGCACTGAGCACCCAGCACACCGAGCACTGAGCACCCAGCACCCCGAGTACTGAGCACCCAGCACCCCGAGCACTGAGCACTGAGCACCCTAAGTACTGAGCACTGAGCACCCTGAGTACTAAGCACCCAGCACCCTGAGTACTGAGCACCCAGCACCCTGAGTACTGAGCACCCAGCACCCTGAGTACTGAGCACCCAGCGTACTGAGCACCGAGCACCCCGAGCACTGAGCACCCAGCACCCTGAGTACTGAGCACCCAGCACCCCGAGCACTGAGCACCCAGTACCCTGAGTACTGAGCACCCAGCGTACTGAGCACCGAGCACCCAGCAGCCTGAGTACTGAGCACCCAGCACCCTGAGCACTGAGCACCCAGCACCCTGAGTACTGAGCACTGAGCACCCTGAGTACTGAGCACCGAGCAACCCGAGCTCTGAACACCCAGCACCCCGAGCACCGAGCACCCAGCACCCTGAGCACTGAGCACCCAGCACCCTGAGCACTGAGCACCCAGCACCCTGAGCACTGAGCACCCAGCACCCTGAATACTGAGCACCCAAAGTACTGAGCAAAGAGCACCCTGAGCACTGAGCACCCAGCACCCTGAGTACTGAGCACCCAGCAACCTGAGCAATGAGCACCCTGAGTACTGAGCACCCAGCACCTTGAGCACTGAGCACCGAGCACCCTGAGCACTGAGCACCCAGCACCCGGAGTACTGAGCACCCAGCACCCTGAGTACTAAGCACCGAGCACCCTGAGTACTGAGCACCCAGCACCCTGAGCACTGAACACACAGCACCCTGAGTACTGAGCACCCCAAGCACTGAGCACCCAGCACCCTGAGTACTGAGCACCGAGCACCCCGAGCACTGAGCACCCAGCACCCCGAGCACTGAGCACCCAGCACCCCGAGCACTGAGCACCCAGCACCCTGAGTACTGAGCACCCAGCACCCTGAGTACTGAGGACCCAGCACCCCGAGCACTGAGAACCCAGCACCCTGAGCACTGAGCACACAGCACCCTGAGCACTGAGCACCCAGCACCCTGAGCACTGAGCACCCAGCACCCCGAGCACTGAGCACCCAGCACCCTGAGTACTGAGCACTGAGCAACCAGCAACCCGAGCACTGAGCACCCAGCACCCTGAGCACTGAGAACCCAGCACCCGAGTACTGATCACCCAACACCCTGAGTACTGAGCACCCCGCACCCTGAGTACTGAGCACCCAGCACCCCGAGTTCTGAGCACCCAGCACCCTGAGCACTGAGCACCCAGCACCCTGAGCACTGAGCACCCAGCACCCCGAGCACTGCGCACCCAGCACCCTGAGTACTGAGCACCCAGCACCCTGAGCACTGAGCACCCAGCACCCTGAGCACTGAGCACCCAGCACCCTGAGCACTGAGCACCCAGCACCCTGAGTAGTGAACACCCAACGTACTGAGCACCGAGCACCCCGAGCACTGAGCACCCAGCACCCTGAGTACTGAGCACTGAGCACCCCGAGCACTGAGCACCCAGCACCCTCAGTACTGAGCTCCGAGCACATCGAGCACTGAGCACCCAGCGCCCTGAGCACTGAGCACCCAGCGCCCCCAGCACTGAGCACCCAGAACCCCGAGCACTGAGCACCCAGCACCCCGAGCACTGAGCACACAGCACCCCGAGCAATGAGCACACAGCACCCTGAGTACTGAGCACCCAGCACCCCGAGTACTGAGCACCCAGCAACCTGAGCACCGAGCAGCCAGCACCCCGAGCACTCAGCACCCAGCACCCTGATCACTGAGCACCCAGCACCCTGAGTACTGAGCACCCAGCACCCTGAGTACTGAGCACTGAGCACCCAGCAACCCGAGCACTGAGCATCCAGCACCCTGAGCACTGAGCACCCAGCACCCGAGTACTGATCACCCAACACCCTAATTACTGAGCAGCCCGCACCCTGAGAACTGAGCACCCAGCACCCCGAGTACTGAGCACCCAGCACCCTGAGCACTGAGCACCCAGCACCCTGAGCATTGAGCACCCAGCACCCCGAGCACTGTGCACCCAGCACCCTGAGTACTGAGCACCCAGCACCCTGAGCACTGAGCACCCAGCACCCCGAGCACTGCGCACCCAGCACCCTGAGTACTGAGAACCCAGCACCCTGAGCACTGAGCACCCAGCACCCTGAGCACTGAGCACCCAGCACCCTGAGCACTGAGCACCCAGCACCCTGAGTAGTGAGCACCCAACGTACTGAGCACCTAGCACCCCGAGCACTGAGCACCCAGCACCCTGAGTACTGAGCACCGAGCACCCCGAGCACTGAGCACCCAGCACCCTGAGTCCTGAGCTCCGAGCACCCCGAGCACTGAGCACCCAGCGCCCCGAGCACTGAGCACCCAGAACCCCGAGCACTGAGCACCCAGCACCCCGAGCACTGAGCACACAGCACCCAGAGCATTGAGCACCCAGCACCCTGAGTACTGAGCACCCAGCACCCCGAGTACTGAGCACCCAGCAACCTGAGCACCGAGCAGCCAGCACCCCGAGCACTGAGAACCCAGCACCCCGAGCACTGCGCACCCAGCACCCTGAGTACTGAGCACCCAGCACCCTGAGCACTGAGCACCCAGCACCCTGAGCACTGAGCACCCAGCACCCTGAGCACTGAGCACCCAGCACTCTGAGTAGTGAGCACCCAACGTACTGAGCACCGAGCACCCCGAGCACTGAGCACCCAGCACCCTGAGTACTGAGCACCGAGCACCCCGAGCACTGAGCACCCAGCACCCTGAGTACTGAGCTCCGAGCACCCCGAGCACTGAGCACCCAGCGCCCCGAGCACTGAGCACCCAGAACCCCGAGCACTGAGCACCCAGCACCCCGAGCACTGAGCAAACAGCACCCAGAGCAATGAGCACCCAGCACCCTGAGTACTGAGCACCCAGCACCCCGAGTACTGAGCACCCAGCAACCTGAGCACCGAGCAGCCAGCACCCCGAGCACTGAGCACCCAGCACCCTGAGCACTGAGCACCCAGCACCCTGAGTACTGAGCACTGAGCAACCCGAGTACTGAGCACCCAGCACCCCGAGCACTGAGCACCGAGCACGCCGAGCACTGAGCACCCAGCACCCTGAGCACTGAGCACCCAGCACCCTGAGTACTGAGCACCCAGCACCCCGAGCACTGAGCACCAAGCACCCCGAGCACTGAGCAAACAGCACCCAGAGCAATGAGCACCCAGCACCCTGAGTACTGAGCACCCAGCACCCCGAGTACTGAGCACCCAGCAACCTGAGCACCGAGCAGCCAGCACCCCGAGCACTGAGCACCCAGCACCCTGAGCACTGAGCACCCAGCACCCCGAGCACTGAGCACCCAGCGCCCCGAGCACTGAGCACCCAGAACCCCGAGCACTGAGCACCCAGCACCCCGAGCACTGAGCAAACAGCACCCAGAGCATTGAGCACCCAGCACCCTGAGTACTGAGCACTGAGAAACCCGAGTACTGAGCACCCAGCACCCCGAGCACTGAGCACCCAGAACCCCGAGCACTGAGCACCCAGCACCCCGAGCACTGCGCACCCAGCACCCTGAGCACTGAGCACCCAGCACCCTGAGTACTGAGCACTGAGCAACCCGAGTACTGAGCACCCAGCACCCCGAGCACTGAGCACCTAGCACCCCGAGCACTGAGCACCCAGCACCCTGAGCACTGAGCACCCAGCACCCTGAGTACTGAGCACCCAGCACCCCGAGCACTGAGCACCAAGCACCCCGAGCACTGAGCACCCAACACCCCGAGCACTGAGCACCAGGCACCCTGAGTACTGAGCACCCAGCACCCTGAGTGCTGAGCACCCAGCACCCTGAGCACTGAGCACACAGCACCCTGAGTACTGAGCACCCAACACCCCAAGCACTGAGCACCCGGAGTACTGAGCACCCAGCACCCCAAGCACTGAGCACCCTGAGTACTGAGCACCCAGCACCCTGAGTAATGAGCACCCAGCACCCCGAGCACTGAGCACCCAGCACCCTGAGTACTGAGCACCGAGCACCCTGAGTACTGAGCAGCCAGCACCCTGAGTACTGTGCACCCAGCGTACTGAGCACCGAGCACCCAGCACCCTGGGTACTGAGCACCCAGCACCCTGAGCACTGAGCACCCAGCACCCTGAGTACTGAGCACCGAGCAATCCGAGTACTGAGCACCCAGCACCCCGAGCACTGAGCACCCAGCACCCCGAGCACTGAGCACCCAGCACCCCGAGCACTGAGCACATAGCACCCCGAGCACTGAGCACCCAGCACCCCGAGCACCGAGCACCCAACGTACTAAGCACCGAGCACCCTGAGCACTGAACACCCAGCACCCTGAGCACTGAGCACCCAGCACCCTGAGTACTGAGCACCCATCACCCCGAGCACTGAGCACCCAGCACCCTGAGTACTGAGCACAAAGCACCCTGAGCACTGAGCACCGAGCACCCTGAGCACTGAGCACCCAGCACCCTGAAGACTGAGCACCCAGCACCCCGAGCACTGTGCACCCTGAGTACTGAGCACTGAGCACCCTGAGTACTGAGCACTGAGCACCCTGAGTACTGAGCACCCAGCACCCTGAGTACTGAGCACCCAGCACCCCGAGCACTGAGTACCCAGCACCCTGAGCACTGAGTACCCAGCACCCTGAGCACTGAGCACCCAGCACCCAGAGCACTGAGCACCCAGGACCCCGAGCACTGAGCACCCAGCACCCTGAGCACTGAGCACCCTGATTACTGAGCACTGAGTACCCTGAGTACTGAGCACTGAGCACCCTGAGTACTGAGCACCCACCACCCTGAGCACTGAGCACCCAGCACCCTGAGTACTGAGTACTGAGCACCCAGGACCCCGAGCACTGAGCACCCAGCACCCTGAGTACTGAGCACTGTGCACCCAGCACCCCGAGCACTGAGCACCCAGCACCCTGAGCACTGAGCACCCAGCACCCGAGTACTGATCACCCAGCACCCTGAGTACTGAGCACCCAGCACCCTGAGTACTGAGCACCCAGCACCCCGAGTACTGAGCACCCAGCACCCTGAGCACTGAGCACCCAGCACCCTGAGCACTGAGCACCCAGCACCCCGAGCACTGAGAACTCAGCACCCTGAGTACTGAGCATCCAGCACCCTGAGCACTGAGCACCCAGCACCCTGAGCACTGAGCACCCAGCACCCTGAGCACTGAGCACCCAGCACCCTGAGTAGTGAGCACCCAACGTACTGAGCACCGAGCACCCCGAGCACTGAGCACCCAGCACCCTGAGTACTGAGCACCGAGCACCCCGAGCACTGAGCACCCAGCACCCTGAGTACTGAGCTCCGAGCACCCCGAGCACTGAGCACCCAGCGCCCCGAGCACTGAGCACCCAGAACCCCGAGCACTGAGCACCCAGCACCCCGAGCACTGAGCAAACAGCACCCAGAGCAATGAGCACCCAGCACCCTGAGTACTGAGCACCCTGCACCCCGAGTACTGAGCACCCAGCAACCTGAGCACCGAGCAGCCAGCACCCCGAGCACTGAGCACCCAGCACCCTGAGCACTGAGCACCCAGCACCCTGAGTACTGAGCACTGAGCAACCCGAGTACTGAGCACCCAGCACCCTGAGCACTGAGCACCGAGCACCCCGAGCACTGAGCACCCAGCACCCCGAGCACTGAGAACCTAGCACCCCGAGCACTGAGCATCCAGCACCCTGAGCACTGAGCACCCAGCACCCTGAGTACTGAGCACCCAGCACCCCGAGCACTGAGCACCAAGCACCCCGAGCACTGAGCACCCAACACCCCGAGCACTGAGCACCCAGCACCCTGAGTACTGAGCACCCAGCACCCTGAGTACTGAGCACCCTGCACCCTGAGCACTGAGCACACAGCACCCTGAGTACTGAGCACCCAACACCCCAAGCACTGAGCACCCGGAGTACTGAGCACCCAGCACCCCAAGCACTGGGCACCCTGAGTACTGAGCACCCAGCACCCTGAGTAATGAGCACCCAGCACCCCGAGCACTGAGCACCCAGCACCCTGAGTACTGAGCACCGAGCACCCTGAGTACTGAGCAGCCAGCACCCTGAGTACTGTGCACCCAGCGTACTGAGCACCGAGCACCCAGCACCCTGGGTACTGAGCACCCAGCACCCTGAGCACTGAGCACCCAGCACCCTGAGTACTGAGCACCGAGCAACCCGAGTACTGAGCACCCAGCATCCCGAGCACTGAGTACCCAGCACCCCAAGCACTGAGCACCCAGCACCCCGAGCACTGAGCACATAGCACCCCGAGCACTGAGCACCCAGCACCCCGAGCACCGAGCACCCTGAGTACTAAGCACCGAGCACCCTGAGCACTGAACACCCAGCACCCTGAGCACTGAGCACCCAGCACCCTGAGTACTGAACACCCATCACCCCGAGCACTGAGCACCCAGCACCCTGAGTACTGAGCACCCAGCACCCTGAGCACTGAGCACCGAGCACCCTGAGCACTGAGCACCCAGCACCCTGAAGACTGAGCACCCAGCACCCCGAGCACTGAGCACCCTGAGTACTGAGCACTGAGCACCCTGAGTACTGAGCACTGAGCACCCTGAGTACTGAGCACCCAGCACCCTGAGTACTGAGCACCCAGCACCCCGAGCACTGAGTACCCAGCACCCTGAGCACTGAGTACCCAGCACCCTGAGCACTGAGCACCCAGCACCCTGAGCACTGAGCACCCAGCACCCCGAGCACTGAGCACCCAGCACCCTGAGCACTGAGCACCCTTATTACTGAGCACTGAGCACCCTGAGTACTGAGCACCCAGCACCCTGAGCACTGAGCACCCAGCACCCTGAGTACTGAGCACTGTGCACCCAGCACCCCGAGCACTGAGCACCCAGCACCCTGAGCACTGAGCACCCAGCACCCGAGTACTGATCACCCAGCACCCTGAGTACTGAGCACCCAGCACCCTGAGTACTGAGCACCCAGCACCCCGAGTACTGAGCACCCAGCACCCTGAGCACTGAGCACCCAGCACCCTGAGCACTGAGCACCCAGCACCCCGAGCACTGAGCACCCATCACCCTGAGTACTGAGCATCCAGCACCCTGAGCACTGAGCACCCAACACCCCGTGCACTGAGCACTCAGCACCCTGTGTACTGAGCACTGAGTACCCAGCACCCCGAGCACTGAGCACCCAGCACCCTGAGCACTGAGCTCCCTGAGTACTGAGCACCCAGCACCCTGAGCACTGAGCACCCACACCCCGAGCACTGAGCACCCAGCACCCAGAGCACTGAGCACTGAGCACACTGAGTACTGAGCACTGAGCACCCTGAGCACTGAGCACCTAGCACCCTGAGTACTGAGCACTGAGCACCCTGAGCACTGAGCACCCAGCACCCTGAGTACTGAGCACCCAGCACCCTGAGCACTGAGGACCGAGCACCCTGAGTACTAAGCACCCAGCACCCTGAGCACTGAGCAGCCAGCACCCTGAATACTGAGCACCCAGCACCCTGAGCACTGAGGACCGAGCACCCTGAGTACTAAGCACCCAGCACCCTGAGTACTGAGCACCCAGCACCCTGAGCACTGAGCACCCAGCACGCTGAGTACTGAGCACTGAGCACACTGAGTACTGAGCACCGAGCACCCTGAGCAATGAGCACCCAGCACGCTGAGTAATGAGCAATGAGCACACTGAGTACTGAGCATCCAGCACCCCGGGCACTGAGCACCCAACACCCCGTGCACTGAGCACCTAGCACCCTGAGTACTGAGCACTGAGCACCCTGAGCACTGAGCACCCAGCACCCTGAGTACTGAGCACCCAGCACCCTGAGCACTGAGGACCGAGCACCCTGAGTACTAAGCACCCAGCACCCTGAGCACTGAGCAGCCAGCACCCTGAATACTGAGCACCCAGCACCCTGAGAACTGAGGACCGAGCACCCTGAGTACTAAGCACCCAGCACCCTGAGTACTGAGCACCCAGCACCCTGAGCACTGAGCACCCAGCACGCTGAGTACTGAGCACTGAGCACACTGAGTACTGAGCACCGAGCACCCTGAGCCATGAGCACCCAGCACGCTGAGTAATGAGCAATGAGCACACTGAGTACTGAGCACCGAGCACCCTGAGTACTGAGCACCAAGCACTCTGAGCACTGAGCACCCAGCACCCTGAGTACTGAGCACCCAGCGTACTGAGCACCGAGCACCCCGAGCACTGAGCACCCAGCACCCTGAGTACTGAGCAGCCAGCACCCCGAGCACTGAGCACCCAGCACCCTGAGTACTGAGCACCCAGCGTACTGAGCACCGAGCACCCAGCACCCTGAGTACTGAGCACCCAGCACCCTGAGCACTGAGCACCCAGCACCCTGAGTACTGAGCACCCAGCACCCTGAGTACTAAGCACCGAGCACCCTGAGTACTGAGCACCCAGCACCCTGAGCACTGAACACACAGCACCCCAAGCACTGAGCACCCAGCACCCTGAGCACTGAGCACCCTGATTACTGAGCACTGAGCACCCTGAGTACTGAGCACTGAGCACCCTGAGTACTGAGCACCCAGCACCCTGAGCACTGAGCACCCAGCACCCTGAGTACTGAGTACTGAGCACCCAGCACCCCGAGCACTGAGCACCCAGCACCCTGATTACTGAGCACTGAGCACCCTGAGCACTGAGCACCCAGCACCCCGAGCACTGAGCACCCAGCACCCTGAGCACTGAGCACCCTGATTACTGAGCACTGAGCACCCTGAGTACTGAGCACTGAGCACCCTGAGTACTGAGCACCCAGCACCCTGAGCACTGAGCACCCAGCACCCTGAGTACTGAGCACCCAGCACCCCGAGCACTGAGCACCCAGCACCCTGAGTACTGAGCACTGTGCACCCAGCACCCCGAGCACTGAGCACCCAGCACCCTGAGCACTGAGCACCCAGCACCCGAGTACTGATCACCCAGCACAATGAGTACTGAGCACCCAGCACCCTGAGTACTGAGCACCCAGCACCCCGAGTACTGAGCACCCAGCACCCTGAGCACTGAGCACCCAGCACCCTGAGCACTGAGCACCCAGCACCCCGAGCACTGAGCACCCAGCACCCTGAGTACTGAGCATCCAGCACCCCGAGCACTGAGCACCCAGCACCCCGTGCACAGAGCACTCAGCACCCTGTGTACTGAGCACTGAGTACCCAGCACCCCGAGCACTGAGCACCCAGCACGCTGAGCACTGAGCACCCTGAGTACTGAGCACCCAGCACCCTGAGCACTGAGCACCCACACCCCGAGCACTGAGCACCCAGCACCCAGAGCACTGAGCACTGAGCACACTGAGTACTGAGCACTGAGCACCCTGAGCACTGAGCACCGAGCACCCTGAGTACTGAGCACTGAGCACCCTGAGCACTGAGCACCCAGCACCCTGAGTACTGAGCACCCAGCACCCTGAGCACTGAGGACCAAGCACCCTGAGTACTAATCACCCAACACCCTGAGCACTGAGCAGCCAGCACCCTGAATACTGAGCACCCAGCACCCTGAGCACTGAGGACCGAGCACCCTGAGTACTAAGCACCCAGCACCCTGAGTACTGAGCACCCAGCACCCTGAGCACTGAGCACCCAGCACGCTGAGTACTGAGCACTGAGCACACTGAGTACTGAGCACCGAGCACCCTGAGCAATGAGCACCCAGCACGCTGAGTAATGAGCACTGAGCACACTGAGTACTGAGCACCAAGCACCCTGAGTACTGAGCACCCAGCACTCTGAGCACTGAGCACCCAGCACCCTGAGCACTGAGCACCCAGCACACCGAGCACTGAGCACCCAGCACCCCGAGTACTGAGCACCCAGCACCCCGAGCACTGAGCACTGAGCACCCTAAGTACTGAGCACTGAGCACCCTGAGTACTAAGCACCCAGCACCCTGAGTACTGAGCACCCAGCACCCTGAGTACTGAGCACCCAGCACCCTGAGTACTGAGCACCCAGCGTACTGAGCACCGAGCACCCCGAGCACTGAGCACCCAGCACCCTGAGTACTGAGCACCCAGCACCCCGAGCACTGAGCACCCAGTACCCTGAGTACTGAGCACCCAGCGTACTGAGCACCGAGCACCCAGCAGCCTGAGTACTGAGCACCCAGCACCCTGAGCACTGAGCACCCAGCACCCTGAGTACTGAGCACTGAGCACCCTGAGTACTGAGCACCGAGCAACCCGAGCTCTGAACACCCAGCACCCCGAGCACCGAGCACCCAGCACCCTGAGCACTGAGCACCCAGCACCCTGAGCACTGAGCACCCAGCACCCTGAGCACTGAGCACCCAGCACCCTGAATACTGAGCACCCAAAGTACTGAGCAAAGAGCACCCTGAGCACTGAGCACCCAGCACCCTGAGTACTGAGCACCCAGCAACCTGAGCAATGAGCACCCTGAGTACTGAGCACCCAGCACCTTGAGCACTGAGCACCGAGCACCCTGAGCACTGAGCACCCAGCACCCGGAGTACTGAGCACCCAGCACCCTGAGTACTAAGCACCGAGCACCCTGAGTACTGAGCACCCAGCACCCTGAGCACTGAACACACAGCACCCTGAGTACTGAGCACCCCAAGCACTGAGCACCCAGCACCCTGAGTACTGAGCACCGAGCACCCCGAGCACTGAGCACCCAGCACCCCGAGCACTGAGCACCCAGCACCCCGAGCACTGAGCACCCAGCACCCTGAGTACTGAGCACCCAGCACCCTGAGTACTGAGGACCCAGCACCCCGAGCACTGAGAACCCAGCACCCTGAGCACTGAGCACACAGCACCCTGAGCACTGAGCACCCAGCACCCTGAGCACTGAGCACCCAGCACCCCGAGCACTGAGCACCCAGCACCCTGAGTACTGAGCACTGAGCAACCAGCAACCCGAGCACTGAGCACCCAGCACCCTGAGCACTGAGAACCCAGCACCCGAGTACTGATCACCCAACACCCTGAGTACTGAGCACCCCGCACCCTGAGTACTGAGCACCCAGCACCCCGAGTACTGAGCACCCAGCACCCTGAGCACTGAGCACCCAGCACCCTGAGCACTGAGCACCCAGCACCCCGAGCACTGCGCACCCAGCACCCTGAGTACTGAGCACCCAGCACCCTGAGCACTGAGCACCCAGCACCCTGAGCACTGAGCACCCAGCACCCTGAGCACTGAGCACCCAGCACCCTGAGTAGTGAACACCCAACGTACTGAGCACCGAGCACCCCGAGCACTGAGCACCCAGCACCCTGAGTACTGAGCACTGAGCACCCCGAGCACTGAGCACCCAGCACCCTCAGTACTGAGCTCCGAGCACATCGAGCACTGAGCACCCAGCGCCCTGAGCACTGAGCACCCAGCGCCCCCAGCACTGAGCACCCAGAACCCCGAGCACTGAGCACCCAGCACCCCGAGCACTGAGCACACAGCACCCCGAGCAATGAGCACACAGCACCCTGAGTACTGAGCACCCAGCACCCCGAGTACTGAGCACCCAGCAACCTGAGCACCGAGCAGCCAGCACCCCGAGCACTCAGCACCCAGCACCCTGATCACTGAGCACCCAGCACCCTGAGTACTGAGCACCCAGCACCCTGAGTACTGAGCACTGAGCACCCAGCAACCCGAGCACTGAGCATCCAGCACCCTGAGCACTGAGCACCCAGCACCCGAGTACTGATCACCCAACACCTTAATTACTGAGCAGCCCGCACCCTGAGAACTGAGCACCCAGCACCCCGAGTACTGAGCACCCAGCACCCTGAGCACTGAGCACCCAGCACCCTGAGCATTGAGCACCCAGCACCCCGAGCACTGTGCACCCAGCACCCTGAGTACTGAGCACCCAGCACCCTGAGCACTGAGCACCCAGCACCCCGAGCACTGCGCACCCAGCACCCTGAGTACTGAGAACCCAGCACCCTGAGCACTGAGCACCCAGCACCCTGAGCACTGAGCACCCAGCACCCTGAGCACTGAGCACCCAGCACCCTGAGTAGTGAGCACCCAACGTACTGAGCACCTAGCACCCCGAGCACTGAGCACCCAGCACCCTGAGTACTGAGCACCGAGCACCCCGAGCACTGAGCACCCAGCACCCTGAGTCCTGAGCTCCGAGCACCCCGAGCACTGAGCACCCAGCGCCCCGAGCACTGAGCACCCAGAACCCCGAGCACTGAGCACCCAGCACCCCGAGCACTGAGCACACAGCACCCAGAGCATTGAGCACCCAGCACCCTGAGTACTGAGCACCCAGCACCCCGAGTACTGAGCACCCAGCAACCTGAGCACCGAGCAGCCAGCACCCCGAGCACTGAGCACCCAGCACCCCGAGCACTGCGCACCCAGCACCCTGAGTACTGAGCACCCAGCACCCTGAGCACTGAGCACCCAGCACCCTGAGCACTGAGCACCCAGCACCCTGAGCACTGAGCACCCAGCACCCTGAGTAGTGAGCACCCAACGTACTGAGCACCGAGCACCCCGAGCACTGAGCACCCAGCACCCTGAGTACTGAGCACCGAGCACCCCGAGCACTGAGCACCCTGCACCCTGAGTACTGAGCTCCGAGCACCCCGAGCACTGAGCACCCAGCGCCCCGAGCACTGAGCACCCAGAACCCCGAGCACTGAGCACCCAGCACCCCGAGCACTGAGCAAACAGCACCCAGAGCAATGAGCACCCAGCACCCTGAGTACTGAGCACCCAGCACCCCGAGTACTGAGCACCCAGCAACCTGAGCACCGAGCAGCCAGCACCCCGAGCACTGAGCACCCAGCACCCTGAGCACTGAGCACCCAGCACCCTGAGTACTGAGCACTGAGCAACCCGAGTACTGAGCACCCAGCACCCCGAGCACTGAGCACCGAGCACGCCGAGCACTGAGCACCCAGCACCCTGAGCACTGAGCACCCAGCACCCTGAGTACTGAGCACCCAGCACCCCGAGCACTGAGCACCAAGCACCCCGAGCACTGAGCAAACAGCACCCAGAGCAATGAGCACCCAGCACCCTGAGTACTGAGCACCCAGCACCCCGAGTACTGAGCACCCAGCAACCTGAGCACCGAGCAGCCAGCACCCCGAGCACTGAGCACCCAGCACCCTGAGCACTGAGCACCCAGCACCCCGAGCACTGAGCACCCAGCGCCCCGAGCACTGAGCACACAGAACCCCGAGCACTGAGCACCCAGCACCCCGAGCACTGAGCAAACAGCACCCAGAGCAATGAGCACCCAGCACCCTGAGTACTGAGCACCCAGCACCCCGAGTACTGAGCACCCAGCAACCTGAGCACCGAGCAGCCAGCACCCCGAGCACTGAGCACCCAGCACCCTGATCACTGAGCACCCAGCACCCTGAGTACTGAGCACTGAGCAACCCGAGTACTGAGCACCCAGCACCCCGAGCACTGAGCACCGAGCACGCCGAGCACTGAGCACCCAGCACCCTGAGCACTGAGCACCCAGCACCCTGAGTACTGAGCACCCAGCACCCCGAGCACTGAGCACCCAGCACCCCGAGCACTGCGCACCCAGCACCCTGAGTACTGAGCACCCAGCACCCTGAGCACTGAGCACCCAGCACCCTGAGCACTGAGCACCCAGCACCCTGAGCACTGAGCACCCAGCACCCTGAGTAGTGAGCACCCAACGTACTGAGCACCGAGCACCCCGAGCACTGAGCACCCAGCACCCTGAGTACTGAGCACCGAGCACCCCGAGCACTGAGCACCCAGCACCCTGAGTACTGAGCTCCGAGCACCCCGAGCACTGAGCACCCAGCGCCCCGAGCACTGAGCACCCAGAACCCCGAGCACTGAGCACCCAGCACCCCGAGCACTGAGCAAACAGCACCCAGAGCAATGAGCACCCAGCACCCTGAGTACTGAGCACCCAGCACCCCGAGTACTGAGCACCCAGCAACCTGAGCACCGAGCAGCCAGCACCCCGAGCACTGAGCACCCAGCACCCTGAGCACTGAGCACCCAGCACCCTGAGTACTGAGCACTGAGCAACCCGAGTACTGAGCACCCAGCACCCCGAGCACTGAGCACCTAGCACCCCGAGCACTGAGCACCCAGCACCCTGAGCACTGAGCACCCAGCACCCTGAGTACTGAGCACCCAGCACCCCGAGCACTGAGCACCAAGCACCCCGAGCACTGAGCACCCAACACCCCGAGCACTGAGCACCAGGCACCCTGAGTACTGAGCACCCAGCACCCTGAGTGCTGAGCACCCAGCACCCTGAGCACTGAGCACACAGCACCCTGAGTACTGAGCACCCAACACCCCAAGCACTGAGCACCCGGAGTACTGAGCACCCAGCACCCCAAGCACTGAGCACCCTGAGTACTGAGCACCCAGCACCCTGAGTAATGAGCACCCAGCACCCCGAGCACTGAGCACCCAGCACCCTGAGTACTGAGCACCGAGCACCCTGAGTACTGAGCAGCCAGCACCCTGAGTACTGTGCACCCAGCGTACTGAGCACCGAGCACCCAGCACCCTGGGTACTGAGCACCCAGCACCCTGAGCACTGAGCAGCCAGCACCCTGAGTACTGAGCACCGAGCAATCCGAGTACTGAGCACCCAGCACCCCGAGCACTGAGCACCCAGCACCCCGAGCACTGAGCACCCAGCACCCCGAGCACTGAGCACATAGCACCCCGAGCACTGAGCACCCAGCACCCCGAGCACCGAGCACCCTGAGTACTAAGCACCGAGCACCCTGAGCACTGAACACCCAGCACCCTGAGCACTGAGCACCCAGCACCCTGAGTACTGAGCACCCATCACCCCGAGCACTGAGCACCCAGCACCCTGAGTACTGAGCACCCAGCACCCTGAGCACTGAGCACCGAGCACCCTGAGCACTGAGCACCCAGCACCCTGAAGACTGAGCACCCAGCACCCCGAGCACTGTGCACCCTGAGTACTGTGCACTGAGCACCCTGAGTACTGAGCACTGAGCACCCTGAGTACTGAGCACCCAGCACCCTGAGTACTGAGCACCCAGCACCCCGAGCACTGAGTACCCAGCACCCTGAGCACTGAGTACCCAGCACCCTGAGCACTGAGCACCCAGCACCCTGAGCACTGAGCACCCAGCACCCCAAGCACTGAGCACCCAGCACCCTGAGCACTGAGCACCCTGATTACTGAGCACTGAGCACCCTGAGTACTGAGCACTGAGCACCCTGAGTACTGAGCACCCACCACCCTGAGCACTGAGCACCCAGCACCCTGAGTACTGAGTACTGAGCACCCAGGACCCCGAGCACTGAGCACCCAGCACCCTGAGTACTGAGCACTGTGCACCCAGCACCCCGAGCACTGAGCACCCAGCACCCTGAGCACTGAGCACCCAGCACCCGAGTACTGATCACCCAGCACCCTGAGCACTGAGCACCCAGCACCCGAGTACTGATCACCCAGCACCCTGAGTACTGAGCACCCAGCACCCTGAGTACTGAGCACCGAGCACCCCGAGCACTGAGCACCCAGCACCCTGAGTCCTGAGCTCCGAGCACCCCGAGCACTGAGCACCCAGCGCCCCGAGCACTGAGCACCCAGAACCCCGAGCACTGAGCACCCAGCACCCCGAGCACTGAGCACACAGCACCCAGAGCATTGAGCACCCAGCACCCTGAGTACTGAGCACCCAGCACCCCGAGTACTGAGCACCCAGCAACCTGAGCACCGAGCAGCCAGCACCCCGAGCACTGAGCACCCAGCACCCCGAGCACTGCGCACCCAGCACCCTGAGTACTGAGCACCCAGCACCCTGAGCACTGAGCACCCAGCACCCTGAGCACTGAGCACCCAGCACCCTGAGCACTGAGCACCCAGCACCCTGAGTAGTGAGCACCCAACGTACTGAGCACCGAGCACCCCGAGCACTGAGCACCCAGCACCCTGAGTACTGAGCACCGAGCACCCCGAGCACTGAGCACCCTGCACCCTGAGTACTGAGCTCCGAGCACCCCGAGCACTGAGCACCCAGCGCCCCGAGCACTGAGCACCCAGAACCCCGAGCACTGAGCACCCAGCACCCCGAGCACTGAGCAAACAGCACCCAGAGCAATGAGCACCCAGCACCCTGAGTACTGAGCACCCAGCACCCCGAGTACTGAGCACCCAGCAACCTGAGCACCGAGCAGCCAGCACCCCGAGCACTGAGCACCCAGCACCCTGAGCACTGAGCACCCAGCACCCTGAGTACTGAGCACTGAGCAACCCGAGTACTGAGCACCCAGCACCCCGAGCACTGAGCACCGAGCACGCCGAGCACTGAGCACCCAGCACCCTGAGCACTGAGCACCCAGCACCCTGAGTACTGAGCACCCAGCACCCCGAGCACTGAGCACCAAGCACCCCGAGCACTGAGCAAACAGCACCCAGAGCAATGAGCACCCAGCACCCTGAGTACTGAGCACCCAGCACCCCGAGTACTGAGCACCCAGCAACCTGAGCACCGAGCAGCCAGCACCCCGAGCACTGAGCACCCAGCACCCTGAGCACTGAGCACCCAGCACCCCGAGCACTGAGCACCCAGCGCCCCGAGCACTGAGCACACAGAACCCCGAGCACTGAGCACCCAGCACCCCGAGCACTGAGCAAACAGCACCCAGAGCAATGAGCACCCAGCACCCTGAGTACTGAGCACCCAGCACCCCGAGTACTGAGCACCCAGCAACCTGAGCACCGAGCAGCCAGCACCCCGAGCACTGAGCACCCAGCACCCTGATCACTGAGCACCCAGCACCCTGAGTACTGAGCACTGAGCAACCCGAGTACTGAGCACCCAGCACCCCGAGCACTGAGCACCGAGCACGCCGAGCACTGAGCACCCAGCACCCTGAGCACTGAGCACCCAGCACCCTGAGTACTGAGCACCCAGCACCCCGAGCACTGAGCACCCAGCACCCCGAGCACTGCGCACCCAGCACCCTGAGTACTGAGCACCCAGCACCCTGAGCACTGAGCACCCAGCACCCTGAGCACTGAGCACCCAGCACCCTGAGCACTGAGCACCCAGCACCCTGAGTAGTGAGCACCCAACGTACTGAGCACCGAGCACCCCGAGCACTGAGCACCCAGCACCCTGAGTACTGAGCACCGAGCACCCCGAGCACTGAGCACCCAGCACCCTGAGTACTGAGCTCCGAGCACCCCGAGCACTGAGCACCCAGCGCCCCGAGCACTGAGCACCCAGAACCCCGAGCACTGAGCACCCAGCACCCCGAGCACTGAGCAAACAGCACCCAGAGCAATGAGCACCCAGCACCCTGAGTACTGAGCACCCAGCACCCCGAGTACTGAGCACCCAGCAACCTGAGCACCGAGCAGCCAGCACCCCGAGCACTGAGCACCCAGCACCCTGAGCACTGAGCACCCAGCACCCTGAGTACTGAGCACTGAGCAACCCGAGTACTGAGCACCCAGCACCCCGAGCACTGAGCACCTAGCACCCCGAGCACTGAGCACCCAGCACCCTGAGCACTGAGCACCCAGCACCCTGAGTACTGAGCACCCAGCACCCCGAGCACTGAGCACCAAGCACCCCGAGCACTGAGCACCCAACACCCCGAGCACTGAGCACCAGGCACCCTGAGTACTGAGCACCCAGCACCCTGAGTGCTGAGCACCCAGCACCCTGAGCACTGAGCACACAGCACCCTGAGTACTGAGCACCCAACACCCCAAGCACTGAGCACCCGGAGTACTGAGCACCCAGCACCCCAAGCACTGAGCACCCTGAGTACTGAGCACCCAGCACCCTGAGTAATGAGCACCCAGCACCCCGAGCACTGAGCACCCAGCACCCTGAGTACTGAGCACCGAGCACCCTGAGTACTGAGCAGCCAGCACCCTGAGTACTGTGCACCCAGCGTACTGAGCACCGAGCACCCAGCACCCTGGGTACTGAGCACCCAGCACCCTGAGCACTGAGCAGCCAGCACCCTGAGTACTGAGCACCGAGCAATCCGAGTACTGAGCACCCAGCACCCCGAGCACTGAGCACCCAGCACCCCGAGCACTGAGCACCCAGCACCCCGAGCACTGAGCACATAGCACCCCGAGCACTGAGCACCCAGCACCCCGAGCACCGAGCACCCTGAGTACTAAGCACCGAGCACCCTGAGCACTGAACACCCAGCACCCTGAGCACTGAGCACCCAGCACCCTGAGTACTGAGCACCCATCACCCCGAGCACTGAGCACCCAGCACCCTGAGTACTGAGCACCCAGCACCCTGAGCACTGAGCACCGAGCACCCTGAGCACTGAGCACCCAGCACCCTGAAGACTGAGCACCCAGCACCCCGAGCACTGTGCACCCTGAGTACTGTGCACTGAGCACCCTGAGTACTGAGCACTGAGCACCCTGAGTACTGAGCACCCAGCACCCTGAGTACTGAGCACCCAGCACCCCGAGCACTGAGTACCCAGCACCCTGAGCACTGAGTACCCAGCACCCTGAGCACTGAGCACCCAGCACCCTGAGCACTGAGCACCCAGCACCCCAAGCACTGAGCACCCAGCACCCTGAGCACTGAGCACCCTGATTACTGAGCACTGAGCACCCTGAGTACTGAGCACTGAGCACCCTGAGTACTGAGCACCCACCACCCTGAGCACTGAGCACCCAGCACCCTGAGTACTGAGTACTGAGCACCCAGGACCCCGAGCACTGAGCACCCAGCACCCTGAGTACTGAGCACTGTGCACCCAGCACCCCGAGCACTGAGCACCCAGCACCCTGAGCACTGAGCACCCAGCACCCGAGTACTGATCACCCAGCACCCTGAGTACTGAGCACCCAGCACCCTGAGTACTGAGCACCCAGCACCCCGAGTACTGAGCACCCAGCACCCTGAGCACTGAGCACCCAGCACCCTGAGCACTGAGCACCCAGCACCCCGAGCACTGAGAACTCAGCACCCTGAGTACTGAGCATCCAGCACCCCGAGCACTGAGCACCCAACACCCCGTGCACTGAGCACTCAGCACCCTGTGTACTGAGCACTGAGTACCCAGCACCCCGAGCACTGAGCACCCAGCACCCTGAGCACTGAGCACCCTGAGTACTGAGCACCCAGCACCCTGAGCACTGAGCACCCACACCCCGAGCACTGAGCACCCAGCACCCAGAGCACTGAGCACTGAGCACACTGAGTACTGAGCACTGAGCACCCTGAGCACTGAGCACCTAGCACCCTGAGTACTGAGCACTGAGCACCCTGAGCACTGAGCACCCAGCACCCTGAGTACTGAGCACCCAGCACCCTGAGCACTGAGGACCGAGCACCCTGAGTACTAAGCACCCAGCACCCTGAGCACTGAGCAGCCAGCACCCTGAATACTGAGCACCCAGCACCCTGAGCACTGAGGACCGAGCACCCTGAGTACTAAGCACCCAGCACCCTGAGTACTGAGCACCCAGCACCCTGAGCACTGAGCACCCAGCACGCTGAGTACTGAGCACTGAGCACACTGAGTACTGAGCACCGAGCACCCTGAGCAATGAGCACCCAGCACGCTGAGTAATGAGCAATGAGCACACTGAGTACTGAGCACCGAGCACCCTGAGTACTGAGCACCCAGCACTCTGAGCACTGAGCACCCAGCACCCTGAGCACTGAGCACCCAGCACACCGAGCACTGACCACCCAGCACCCCGAGCACTGAGCACCCAGCACCCCGAGCACTGAGCACTGAGCACCCTAAGTACTGAGCACTGAGCACCCTGAGTTCTAAGCACCCAGATCCCTGAGTACTGAGCACCCAGCACCCTGAGTACTGAGCACCCAGCACCCTGAGTACTGAGCACCCAGCGTACTGAGCACCGAGCACCCCGAGCACTGAGCACACAGCACCCTGAGTACTGATCAGCCAGCACCCCGAGCACTGAGGACACAGCACCCTGAGTACTGAGCACCCAGCGTACTGAGCACCGAGCACCCAGCACCCTGAGTACTGAGCACCCAGCACCCTGAGCACTGAGCACCCAGCACCCTGAGTACTGAGCATTGAGCACCCTGAGTACTGAGCACCCAGCACCCTGAGCACTGAGCACACAGCACCCAGAGCAATGAGCACCCAGCACCCTGAGTACTGAGCACCCAGCACCCCGAGTACTGAGCACCCAGCAACCTGAGCACCGAGCAGCCAGCACCCCGAGCACTGAGCACCCAGCACCCCGAGCACTGCGCACCCAGCACCCTGAGTACTGAGCACCCAGCACCCTGAGCACTGAGCACCCAGCACCCTGAGCACTGAGCACCCAGCACCCTGAGCACTGAGCACCCAGCACCCTGAGTAGTGAGCACCCAACGTACTGAGCACCGAGCACCCCGAGCACTGAGCACCCAGCACCCTGAGTACTGAGCACCGAGCACCCCGAGCACTGAGCACCCAGCACCCTGAGTACTGTGCTCCGAGCACCCCGAGCACTGAGCACCCAGCGCCCCGAGCACTGAGCACCCAGAACCCCGAGCACTGAGCACCCAGCACCCCGAGCACTGAGCAAACAGCACCCAGAGCAATGAGCACCCAGCACCCTGAGTACTGAGCACCCTGCACCCCGAGTACTGAGCACCCAGCAACCTGAGCACCGAGCAGCCAGCACCCCGAGCACTGAGCACCGAGCACCCCGAGCACTGAGCACCGAGCACCCCGAGCACTGAGCACCCAGCACCCCGAGCACTGAGAACCTAGCACCCCGAGCACTGAGCATCCAGCACCCTGAGCACTGAGCACCCAGCACCCTGAGTACTGAGCACCCAGCACCCCGAGCACTGAGCACCAAGCACCCCGAGCACTGAGCACCCAACACCCCGAGCACTGAGCACCCAGCACCCTGAGTACTGAGCACCCAGCACCCTGAGTACTGAGCACCCTGCACCCTGAGCACTGAGCACACAGCACCCTGAGTACTGAGCACCCAACACCCCAAGCACTGAGCACCCGGAGTACTGAGCACCCAGCACCCCAAGCACTGGGCACCCTGAGTACTGAGCACCCAGCACCCTGAGTAATGAGCACCCAGCACCCCGAGCACTGAGCACCCAGCACCCTGAGTACTGAGCACCGAGCACCCTGAGTACTGAGCAGCCAGCACCCTGAGTACTGTGCACCCAGCGTACTGAGCACCGAGCACCCAGCACCCTGGGTACTGAGCACCCAGCACCCTGAGCACTGAGCACCCAGCACCCTGAGTACTGAGCACCGAGCAACCCGAGTACTGAGCACCCAGCATCCCGAGCACTGAGTACCCAGCACCCCGAGCACTGAGCACCCAGCACCCCGAGCACTGAGCACATAGCACCCCGAGCACTGAGCACCCAGCACCCCGAGCACCGAGCACCCTGAGTACTAAGCACCGAGCACCCTGAGCACTGAACACCCAGCACCCTGAGCACTGAGCACCCAGCACCCTGAGTACTGAGCACCCATCACCCCGAGCACTGAGCACCCAGCACCCTGAGTACTGAGCACCCAGCACCCTGAGCACTGAGCACCGAGCACCCTGAGCACTGAGCACCCAGCACCCTGAAGACTGAGCACCCAGCACCCCGAGCACTGAGCACCCTGAGTACTGAGCACTGAGCACCCTGAGTACTGAGCACTGAGCACCCTGAGTACTGAGCACCCAGCACCCTGAGTACTGAGCACCCAGCACCCCGAGCACTGAGTACCCAGCACCCTGAGCACTGAGTACCCAGCACCCTGAGCACTGAGCACCCAGCACCCTGAGCACTGAGCACCCAGCACCCCGAGCACTGAGCACCCAGCACCCTGAGCACTGAGCACCCTTATTACTGAGCACTGAGCACCCTGAGTACTGAGCACCCAGTACCCTGAGCACTGAGCACCCAGCACCCTGAGTACTGAGCACTGTGCACCCAGCACCCCGAGCACTGAGCACCCAGCACCCTGAGCACTGAGCACCCAGCACCCGAGTACTGATCACCCAGCTCCCTGAGTACTGAGCACCCAGCACCCTGAGTACTGAGCACCCAGCACCCCGAGTACTGAGCACCCAGCACCCTGAGCACTGAGCACCCAGCACCCTGAGCACTGAGCACCCAGCACCCCGAGCACTGAGCACCCAGCACCCTGAGTACTGAGCATCCAGCACCCCGAGCACTGAGCACCCAACACCCCGTGCACTGAGCACTCAGCACCCTGTGTACTGAGCACTGAGTACCCAGCACCCCGAGCACTGAGCACCCAGCACCCTGAGCACTGAGCTCCCTGAGTACTGAGCACCCAGCACCCTGAGCACTGAGCACCCACACCCCGAGCACTGAGCACCCAGCACCCAGAGCACTGAGCACTGAGCGCACTGAGTACTGAGCACTGAGCACCCTGAGCACTGAGCACCTAGCACCCTGAGTACTGAGCACTGAGCACCCTGAGCACTGAGCACCCAGCACCCTGAGTACTGAGCACCCAGCACCCTGAGCACTGAGGACCGAGCACCCTGAGTACTAAGCACCCAGCACCCTGAGCACTGAGCAGCCAGCACCCTGAATACTGAGCACCCAGCACCCTGAGCACTGAGGACCGAGCACCCTGAGTACTAAGCACCCAGCACCCTGAGTACTGAGCACCCAGCACCCTGAGCACTGAGCACCCAGCACGCTGAGTACTGAGCACTGAGCACACTGAGTACTGAGCACCGAGCACCCTGAGCAATGAGCACCCAGCACGCTGAGTAATGAGCAATGAGCACACTGAGTACTGAGCATCCAGCACCCCGAGCACTGAGCACCCAACACCCCGTGCACTGAGCACCTAGCACCCTGAGTACTGAGCACTGAGCACCCTGAGCACTGAGCACCCAGCACCCTGAGTACTGAGCACCCAGCACCCTGAGCACTGAGGACCGAGCACCCTGAGTACTAAGCACCCAGCACCCTGAGCACTGAGCAGCCAGCACCCTGAATACTGAGCACCCAGCACCCTGAGAACTGAGGACCGAGCACCCTGAGTACTAAGCACCCAGCACCCTGAGTACTGAGCACCCAGCACCCTGAGCACTGAGCACCCAGCACGCTGAGTACTGAGCACTGAGCACACTGAGTACTGAGCACCGAGCACCCTGAGCAATGAGCACCCAGCACGCTGAGTAATGAGCAATGAGCACACTGAGTACTGAGCACCGAGCACCCTGAGTACTGAGCACCAAGCACTCTGAGCACTGAGCACCCAGCACCCTGAGTACTGAGCACCCAGCGTACTGAGCACCGAGCACCCCGAGCAATGAGCACCCAGCACCCTGAGTACTGAGCAGCCAGCACCCCGAGCACTGAGCACCCAGCACCCTGAGTACTGAGCACCCAGCGTACTGAGCACCGAGCACCCAGCACCCTGAGTACTGAGCACCCAGCACCCTGAGCACTGAGCACCCAGCACCCTGAGTACTGAGCACCCAGCACCCTGAGTACTAAGCACCGAGCACCCTGAGTACTGAGCACCCAGCACCCTGAGCACTGAACACACAGCACCCTGAGTACTGAGCACCCCGAGTACTGAGCACCCAGCACCCCGAGTACTGAGCACCGAGCACCCCGAGCACTGAGCACCCAGCACCCCGAGCACTGAGCACCCAGCGCCCCGAGCACTGAGCACCCAGCACCCTGAGTACTGAGCACCCAGCACCCTGAGTACTGAGCACCCAGCACCCTGAGCACTGAGTACCCAGCACCCTGAGCACTGAGCACCCAGCACCCTGAGCACTGAGCACCCAGCACCCTGAGCACTGAGCACCCAGCACCCCGAGTACTGAACACTGAGCACCCAGCACCCGAGCACTGAGCACCCAGCACCCTGAGTACTGAGCACTTAGCAACCAGCAACCCGAGCACTGAGCACCCAGCACCCTGAGCACTGAGAACCCAGCACCCGAGTACTGATCAGCCAACACCCTGAGTACTGAGCACCCCGCACCCTGAGTACTGAGCACCCAGCACCCCGAGTACTGAGCACCCAGCACCCTGAGCACTGAGCACCCAGCACCCTGAGCACTGAGCACCCAGCACCCCGAGCACTGCGCACCCAGCACCCTGAGTACTGAGCACCCAGCACCCTGAGCACTGAGCACCCAGCACCCTGAGCACTGATCACCCAGCACCCTGAGCACTGAGCACCCAGCACCCTGAGCACTGAGCACCCAGCACCCTGAGCACTGCGCACCCAGCACCCTGAGTACTGACCACCCAGCACCCTGAGTACTGAGTACCGAGCACCCTGAATACTGAGCAGCCAGCACCCTGAGTACTGAGCACCCAGCGTACTGAGCACCGAGCACCCAGCACCCTGAGTACTGAGCACCCAGCACCCCGAGCACTGAGCACCCAGCACCCCGAGCACTGAGCACCCAGCACCCCGAGCACTGAGCACCCAGCACCCCGAGCACCGAGCACCCTGAGTACTAAGCACTGAGCACCCTGAGCACTGAACACCCAGCACCCTGAGCACTGAGCACCCAGCACCCTGAGTACTGAGCACCCAGCACCCTGAGCACTGAGCACCGAGCACCCTGAGCTCTGAGCACCCAGCACCCTGAGGACTGAGCACCCAGCACCCCGAGCACTGAGTACCCAGCACCCTGAGGACTGAGCACCCAGCACCCCGAGCACTGAGTACCCAGCACCCTGAGCACTGACTACCCAGCACCCTGAGCACTGAGCACCCAGCACCCTGAGCACTGAGCACCCAGCACCCTGAGCACTGAGCACCCAGCACCCTCAACACTGAGCACCCTGAGTACTGAGCACTGAGCACCCTGAGTACTGAGCACTGAGCACCCTGAGCACTGAGCACCCAGCACCCTGAGCACTGAGCACCGAGCACCCTGAGCACTGAGCAACCAGCACCCTGAGCACTGAGCACCCAGCACCCTGAGCACTGAGCACCCAGCACCCCGAGCACTGAGCAACCAGCACACCGAGCACTGAGCACCCAGCACCCCGAGCACTGAGCACCCAGCACCCCGAGCACTGAGCACCCAACACCCCGTGCACTGAGCACTCAGCACCCTGTGTACTGAGCACTGAGTACCCAGCACCCCGAGCACTGAGCACCCAGCACCCTGAGCACTGAGCACCCTGAGTACTGAGCACCCAGCACCCTGAGCACTGAGCACCCACACCCCGAGCACTGAGCACCCAGCACCCAGAGCACTGAGCACTGAGCACACTGAGTACTGAGCACTGAGCACCCTGAGCACTGAGCACCCAGCACCCTGAGTACTGAGCACCCAGCACCCTGAGCACTGAGGACCGAGCACCCTGAGTACTAAGCACCCAGCACCCTGAGCACTGAGCAGCAAGCACCCTGAATACTGAGCACCCAGCACCCTGAGCACTGAGGACCGAGCACCCTGAGTACTAAGCACCCAGCACCCTGAGTACTGAGCACCCAGCACCCTGAGCACTGAGCACCCAGCACGCTGAGTACTGAGCACTGAGCACACTGAGTACTGAGCACCGAGCACCCTGAGCAATGAGCACCCAGCACGCTGAGTAATGAGCACTGAGCACACTGAGTACTGAGCACCGAGCACCCTGAGTACTGAGCACCCAGCACTCTGAGCACTGAGCACCCAGCACCCTGAGCACTGAGCACCGAGCACCCTGAGCACTGAGCACCCAGCACCCTGAAGACTGAGCACCCAGCACCCCGAGCACTGAGCACCCTGAGTACTGAGCACTGAGCACCCTGAGTACTGAGCACTGAGCACCCTGAGTACTGAGCACCCAGCACCCTGAGTACTGAGCACCCAGCACCCCGAGAACTGAGTACCCAGCACCCTGAGCACTGAGTACCCAGCACCCTGAGCACTGAGCACCCAGCACCCTGAGCACTGAGCACCCAGCACCCCGAGCACTGAGCACCCAGCACCCTGAGCACTGAGCACCCTGATTACTGAGCACTGAGCACCCTGAGTACTGAGCACCCAGCACCCTGAGCACTGAGCACCCAGCACCCGAGTACTGATCACCCAGCACCCTGAGTACTGAGCACCCAGCACCCTGAGTACTGAGCACCCAGCACCCCGAGTACTGAGCACCCAGCACCCTGAGCACTGAGCACCCAGCACCCTGAGCACTGAGCACCCAGCACCCCGAGCACTGAGCACCCAGCACCCTGAGTACTGAGCATCCAGCACCCCGAGCACTGAGCACCCAACACCCCGTGCACTGAGCACTCAGCACCCTGTGTACTGAGCACTGAGTACCCAGCACCCCGAGCACTGAGCACCCAGCACCCTGAGCACTGAGCACCCTGAGTACTGAGCACCCAGCACCCTGAGCACTGAGCACCCACACCCCGAGCACTGAGCACCCAGCACCCAGAGCACTGAGCACTGAGCACACTGAGTACTGAGCACTGAGCACCCTGAGCACTGAGCACCTAGCACCCTGAGTACTGAGCACTGAGCACCCTGAGCACTGAGCACCCAGCACCCTGAGTACTGAGCACCCAGCACCCTGAGCACTGAGGACCGAGCACCCTGAGTACTAAGCACCCAGCACCCTGAGCACTGAGCAGCCAGCACCCTGAATACTGAGCACCCAGCACCCTGAGCACTGAGGACCGAGCACCCTGAGTACTAAGCACCCAGCACACTGAGTACTGAGCACCCAGCACCCTGAGCACTGAGCACCCAGCACGCTGAGTACTGAGCACTGAGCACACTGAGTACTGAGCACCGAGCACCCTGAGCAATGAGCACCCAGCACGCTGAGTAATGAGCAATGAGCACACTGAGTACTGAGCACCGAGCACCCTGAGTACTGAGCACCCAGCACTCTGAGCACTGAGCACCCAGCACCCTGAGCACTGAGCACCCAGCACACCGAGCACTGAGCACCCAGCACCCCGAGCACTGAGCACCCAGCACCCCGAGCACTGAGCACTGAGCACCCTAAGTACTGAGCACTGAGCACCCTGAGTTCTAAGCACCCAGCACCCTGAGTACTGAGCACCCAGCACCCTGAGTACTGAGCACCCAGCGTACTGAGCACCGAGCACCCCGAGCACTGAGCACCCAGCACCCTGAGTACTGAGCAGCCAGCACCCCGAGCACTGAGCACCCAGCACCCTGAGTACTGAGCACCCAGCGTACTGAGCACCGAGCACCCAGTACCCTGAGTACTGAGCACCCAGCACCCTGAGCACTGAGCACCCAGCACCCTGAGTACTGAGCACTGAGCACCCTGAGTACTGAGCACCGAGCAACCCGAGCTCTGAACACCCAGCACCCCGAGCACCGAGCACCCAGCACCCTGAGCACTGAGCACCCAGCACCCTGAGCACTGAGCACCCAGCACCCTGAACACTGAGCACCCAGCACCCTGAATACTGAGCACCCAACGTACTGAGCAAAGAGCACCCTGAGCACTGAGCACCCAGCACCCTGAGTACTGAGCACCCAGCACCCTGAGCAATGAGCACCCTGAGTACTGAGCACCCAGCACCTTGAGCACTGAGCACCGAGCACCCTGAGCACTGAGCACCCAGCACCCGGAGTACTGAGCACCCAGCACCCTGAGTACTAAGCACCGAGCACCCTGAGTACTGAGCACCCAGCACCCTGAGCACTGAACACACAGCACCCTGAGTACTGAGCACCCCGAGTACTGAGCACCCAGCACCCCGAGTACTGAGCACGGAGCACCCCGAGCACTGAGCACCCAGCACCCCGAGCACTGAGCACCCAGCGCCCCGAGCACTGAGCACCCAGCACCCTGAGTACTGAGCACCCAGCACCCTGAGTACTGAGCACCCAGCACCCTGAGCACTGAGTACCCAGCACCCTGAGCACTGAGCACCCAGCACCCTGAGCACTGAGCACCCAGCACCCTGAGCACTGAGCACCCAGCACCCCGAGTACTGAACACTGAGAACCCAGCACCCGAGCACTGAGCACCCAGCACCCTGAGTACTGAGTACTTAGCACCCAGCAACCCGAGCACTGAGCACCCAGCACCCTGAGCACTGAGAACCCAGCACCCGAGTACTGATCAGCCAACACCCTGAGTACTGAGCACCCCGCACCCTGAGTACTGAGCACCCAGCACCCCGAGTACTGAGCACCCAGCACCCTGAGCACTGAGCACCCAGCACCCTGAGCACTGAGCACCCAGCACCCCGAGCACTGCGCACCCAGCACCCTGAGTACTGAGCACCCAGCACCCTGAGCACTGAGCACCCAGCACACCGAGCACTGAGCACCCAGCACCCCGAGCACTGAGCACCCAGCACCCCGAGCACTGAGCACCCTACACCCCGTGCACTGAGCACTCAGCACCCTGTGTACTGAGCACTGAGTACCCAGCACCCCGAGCACTGAGCACCCAGCACCCTGAGCACTGAGCACCCTGAGTACTGAGCACCCAGCACCCTGAGTAGTGAGCACCCAGCACCCTGAGCACTGAGGACCGAGCACCCTGAGTACTAAGCACCCAGCACCCTGAGCACTGAGCAGCAAGCACCCTGAATACTGAGCACCCAGCACCCTGAGCACTGAGGACCGAGCACCCTGAGTACTAAGCACCCAGCACCCTGAGTACTGAGCACCCAGCACCCTGAGCACTGAGCACCCTGAGTACTGAGCACCCACACGCCGAGCACTGAGCACCCAGCACCCAGAGCACTGAGCACTGAGCACACTGAGTACTGAGCACTGAGCACCCTGAGCACTGAGCACCCAGCACCCTGAGTAGTGAGCACCCAGCACCCTGAGCACTGAGGACCGAGCACCCTGAGTACTAAGCACCCAGCACCCTGAGCACTGAGCAGCAAGCACCCTGAATACTGAGCACCCAGCACCCTGAGCACTGAGGACCGAGCACCCTGAGTACTAAGCACCCAGCACCCTGAGTACTGAGCACCCAGCACCCTGAGCACTGAGCACCCAGCACGCTGAGTACTGAGCACTGAGCACACTGAGTACTGAGCACCGAGCACCCTGAGCAATGAGCACCCAGCACGCTGAGTAATGAGCACTGAGCACACTGAGTACTGAGCACCGAGCACCCTGAGTACTGAGCACCCAGCACTCTGAGCACTGAGCACCCAGCACCCTGAGCACTGAGCACCCAGCACACCGAGCACTGAGCACCCAGCACCCCGAGCACTGAGCACCCAGCACCCCGAGCACTGAGCACTGAGCACCCTAAGTACTGAGCATTGAGCACCCTGAGTACTAAGCACCCAGCACCCTGAGTACTGAGCACCCAGCACCCTGAGTACTGAGCACCCAGCACCCTGAGTACTGAGCACCCAGCGTACTGAGCACCGAGCACCCCGAGCACTGAGCACCCAGCACCCTGAGTACTGAGCAGCCAGCACCCCGAGCACTGAGCACCCAGCACCCTGAGTACTGAGCACCCAGCGTACTGAGCACCGAGCACCCAGCACCCCGAGCACTGAGCACCCAGCACCCTGAGTACTGAGCAGCCAGCACCCCGAGCACTGAGCACCCAGCACCCTGAGTACTGAGCACCCAGCGTACTGAGCACCGAGCACCCAGCACCCTGAGTACTGAGCACCCAGCACCCTGAGCACTGAGCACCCAGCACCCTGAGTACTGAGCACTGAACACCCTGAGTACTGAGCACCGAGCAACCCGTGCTCTGAACACCCAGCACCCCGAGCACCGAGCACCCAGCACCCTGAGCACTGAGCACCCAGCACCCTGAGCACTGAGCACCCCGCACCCTGAGCACTGAGCACCCAGCACCCTGAATACTGAGCACCCAACGTACTGAGCAAAGAGCACCCTGAGCACTGAGCACCCAGCACCCTGAGTACTGAGCACCCAGCACCCTGAGCAATGAGCACCCTGAGTACTGAGCACCCAGCACCTTGAGCACTGAGCACCGAGCACCCTGAGCACTGAGCACCCAGCACCCGGAGTACTGAGCACCCAGCACCCTGAGTACTAAGCACCGAGCACCCTGAGTACTGAGCACCCAGCACCCTGAGCACTGAACACACAGCACCCTGAGTACTGAGCACCCCGAGCACTGAGCACCCAGCACCCTGAGTAATGAGCACCGAGCACCCCGAGCACTGAGCACCCAGCACCCCGAGCACTGAGCACCCAGCACCCCGAGCACTGAGCACCCAGCACCCTGAGTACTGAGCACCCAGCACCCTGAGTACTGAGCACCCAGCACCCTGAGCACTGAGTACCCAGCACCCTGTGCACTGAGCACCCAGCACCCTGAGCACTGAGCACCCAGCACCCTGAGCACTGAGCACCCAGCACCCCGAGTACTGAACACTGAGCACCCAGCACCCGAGCACTGAACACCCAGCACCCTGAGTACTGAGCACTGAGCACCCAGCAACCCGAGCACTGAGCACCCAGCACCCTGAGCACTGAGAACCCAGCACCCGAGTACTGATCACCCAACACCCTGAGTACTGAGCACCCCGCACCCTGAGTACTGAGCACCCAGCACCCCGAGTACTGAGCACCCAGCACCCTGAGCACTGAGAACCCAGCACCCTGAGCACTGAGCACCCAGCACCCCGAGCACTGCGCACCCAGCACCCTGAGTACTGAGCACCCAGCACCATGAGCACTGAGCACTGAGCACCCAGCACCCTGAGCACTGAGCACCCAGCAGCCTGAGCACTGAGCACCCAGCACCCTGAGCACTGAGCACACAGCACCCTGAGCACTGCGCACCCACCACCCTGAGTACTGAGCACCCAGCACCCTGAGTACTGAGCACCGAGCACCCTGAATACTTAGCAGCCAGCACGCTGAGTACTGAGCAGCCAGCGTACTGAGCACCGAGCACCCAGCACCCTGAGTACTGAGCACCCAGCACCCTGAGCACTGAGCACCCAGCACCCTGAGTACTGAGCACCGAGCAACCCGAGTACTGAGTACCCAGCACCCCGCGCACTGAGCACCCAGCACCCCGAGCACTGAGCACCCAGCACCCCGAGCACTGAGCACCCAGCACTCCGAGCACTGAGCACATAGCACCCCGAGCACTGAGCACGCAGCACCCCGAGCACCGAGCACCCTGAGTACTAAGCACTGAGCACCCTGAGCACTGAACACCCAGCACCCTGAGCACTGAGCACCCAGCACCCTGAGTACTGAGCACCCAGCACCCTGAGCACTGAGCACCGAGCACCCTGAGCACTGAGCACCCAGCACCCTGAGGACTGAGCACCCAGCACCCCGAGCACTGAGTACCCAGCACCCTGAGGACTGAGCACCCAGTACCCCGAGCACTGAGTACCCAGCACCCTGAGCACTGAGTACCCAGCACCCTGAGCACTGAGCACCCAGCACCCTGAGCACTGAGCACCCAGCACCCTGAGCACTGAGCACCCAGCACCCTGAACACTGAGCACCCTGAGTACTGAGCACTGAGCACCCTGAGTACTGAGCACTGAGCACCCTGAGTACTGAGCACCCAGCACCCTGAGCACTGAGCACCGAGCACCCTGAGCACTGAGCACCCAGCACACTGAGGACTGAGCACCCAGCACCCCGAGCACTGAGCACCGAGCACCCCGAGCACTGAGCACCCAGCACCCCGAGCACTGAGCACCCAGCACCCCGATCACTGAGCACCCAGCACCCTGAGCACTGAGCACCCAGCACCCTGAGCACTGAGCACCCAGCACCCCGAGCACTGAGCATCCAGCACCCCGAGCACTGAGCACCCAGCACCCCGAGCACTGAGCACCCAGCACCCTGAGTAATGAGCACCCAGCACCCTGAGTACTGAGCACCCAGCACCCTGAGCACTGAACACACAGCACCCAGAGTACTGAGCACCCAACACTCCAAGCACTGAGCACCCTGAGTAGTGAGCACACAGCACCCCAAGAACTGAGCACCCTGAGTACTGAGCACCCAGCACCCTGAGTAATGAGCACCCAGCACCCCGAGCACTGAGCACCCAGCACCCTGAGTACTGAGCACCGAGCACCCTGAATACTGAGCAGCCAGCACCCTGAGTACTGAGCACCCAGCATACTGAGCACTGAGCACCCAGCACCCTGAGTACTGAGCACCGAGCAACCCGAGTACTGAGCACCCAGCACCCCGAGCACTGAGCACCCAGCACCCCGAGCACTGAGCACCCAGCACCCCGAGCACTGAGCACCCAGCACCCCGAGCACTGAGCACATAGCACCCCGATCACTGAGCACCCAGCACCCCGAGCACCGAGCACCCTGTGTACTATGCACTGAGCACCCTGAGCACTGAACACCCAGCACCCTGAGCACTGAGCACCCAGCACCCTGAGTACTGAGCACCCAGCACCCTGAGCACTGAGCACCCAGCACCCTGAGCACTGAGCACCCAGCACCCTGAGGACTGAGCACCCAGCACCCCGAGCACTGTGTACCCAGCACCCTGAGGACTGAGCACCCAGCACCCCGAGCACTGAGTACCCAGCACCCTGAGCACTGAGTACCCAGCACCCTGAGCACTGAGCACCCAGCACCCTGAGCACTGAGCACCCAGCACCCCGAGCACTGAGCACCCAGCACCCTGAACACTGAGCACCCTGAGTACTGAGCACTGAGCACCCTGAGTACTGAGCATTGAGCACCCTGAGTACTGAGCACCCAGCACCCTGAGCACTGAGCACCCAGCACCCTGAGTACTGAGCACTGAGCACCCAGCACCCCGAGCACTGAGCACCCAGCACCCTGAGTACTGAGCACTGTGCACCCAGCACCCCGAGCACTGATCACACAGCACCCTGAGTACTGAGCACCCAGCACCCGAGTACTGATCACCCAGCACCCTGAGTACTGAGCACCCAGCACCCTGAGTACTGAGCACCCAGCACCCCGAGTACTGAGCACCCAGCACCCTGAGCACTGAGCACCCAGCACACTGAGTACTGAGCTCCGAGCACCCTGAGCACTGAGCACACAGCACCCTGAGCACTGAGCACACAGCACACTGAGTAGAGAGCACCCAACGTACTGAGCACTGAGCACCCCGAGCACTGAGCACCCAGCACCCTGAGTACTGAGCACCGAGCACCCCGAGCACTGAGCACCCAGCACCCTGAGTACTGAGCTCCGAGCACCCTGAGTACTGAGCAGCCAGCACCCTGAGTACTGAGCACCCAGCGTACTGAGCACCGAGCACCCAGCACCCTGAGTACTGAGCACCGAGCACCCCGAGCACTGAGCACCCAGCACCCCGAGCACTGAGCACCCAGCACCCCAAGCAACGAGCACCCAGAGTACTAAGCACCGAGCACACTGAGCACTGAGCACCCAGCACCCTGAGCAGTGAGGACCCAGCATCCTGAGCACCGAGCACCCAGCACCCTGAGTACTGAGCACCCAGCACCCCGAGTACTGAGCACCCAGCACCCCGAGCACTGAGCACACAGCACCCAGAGCACTGAGGACCCAGCACCCTGAGCATTGAACACACAGCACCCTGAGTACTGAGCACCCCGAGCACTGAGCACCCAGCACCCTGAGTACTGAGCAGCAAGCACCGGAGCACTGAGCACACAGCACCCCGAGTACTGAGCACCCAGCACCCTGAGTACTGAGCACCCAGCACCACGAGTACTGAGCACCCAGCACCCTGAGCACTGAGCACCCAGCACACTGAGTACTGAGCTCCGAGCACCCTGAGCACTGAGCACCCAGCACCCTGAGCACTGAGCACACAGCACACTGAGTAGAGAGCACCCAACGTACTGAGCACTGAGCACCCTGAGCACTGAGCACCCAGCACCCTGAGTACTGAGCACCCAGCACCCTGAGCACTGAGGACCGAGCACCCTGAGTACTAAGCACCCAGCACCCTGAGCACTGAGCAGCCAGCACCCTGAATACTGAGCACCCAGCACCCTGAGCAATGAGGACCGAGCACCCTGAGTACTAAGCACCCAGCACACTGAGTACTGAGCACCCAGCACCCTGAGCACTGAGCACCCAGCACGCTGAGTACTGAGCACTGAGCACACTGAGTACTGAGCACCGAGCACCCTGAGCAATGAGCACCCAGCACGCTGAGTAATGAGCAATGAGCACACTGAGTACTGAGCACCGAGCACCCTGAGTACTGAGCACCCAGCACTCTGAGCACTGAGCTCCCAGCACCCTGAGCACTGAGCACCCAGCACACCGAGCACTGAGCACCCAGCACCCCGAGCACTGAGCACCCAGCACCCCGAGCACTGAGCACTGAGCACCCTGAGTTCTAAGCACCCAGCCCCCTGAGTACTGAGCACCCAGCACCCTGAGTACTGAGCACCCAGCGTACTGAGCACCGAGCACCCCGAGCACAGAGCACCCAGCACCCTGAGTACTGAGCAGCCAGCACCCCGAGCACTGAGCACCCAGCACCCTGAGTACTGAGCACCCAGCGTACTGAGCACCGAGCACCCAGCACCCTGAGTACTGAGCACCCAGCACCCTGAGCACTGAGCACCCAGCACCCTGAGTACTGAGCACTGAGCACCCTGAGTACTGAGCACCGAGCAACCCGAGCTCTGAACACCCAGCACCCCGAGCACCGAGCACCCAGCACCCTGAGCACTGAGCACCCAGCACCCTGAGCACTGAGCACCCAGCACCCTGAACACTGAGCACCCAGCACCCTGAATACTGAGCACCCAACGTACTGAGCAAAGAGCACCCTGAGCACTGAGCACCCAGCACCCTGAGTACTGAGCACCCAGCACCCTGAGAAATGAGCACCCTGAGTACTGAGCACCCAGCACCTTGAGCACTGAGCACCGAGCACCCTGAGCACTGAGCACCCAGCACCCGGAGTACTGAGCACCCAGCACCCTGAGTACTAAGCACCGAGCACCCTGAGTACTGAGCACCCAGCACCCTGAGCACTGAGCAAACAGCACCCTGAGTACTGAGCACCCCGAGTACTGAGCACCCAGCACCCCGAGTACTGAGCACGGAGCACCCCGAGCACTGAGCACCCAGCACCCCGAGCACTGAGCACCCAGCGCCCCGAGCACTGAGCACCCAGCACCCTGAGTACTGAGCACCCAGCACCCTGAGTACTGAGCACCCAGCACCCTGAGCACTGAGTAC
Organism: Microtus oregoni; assembly: GCF_018167655.1. Classification (NCBI taxonomy): domain Eukaryota; kingdom Metazoa; phylum Chordata; class Mammalia; order Rodentia; family Cricetidae; genus Microtus; species Microtus oregoni. The sequence goes on along the minus strand of NW_024543811.1, from coordinate 6,801,177 downwards.
CCAGCACCCTGAGCACTGAGCACCCAGCACCCTGAGCACTGAGCACCCAGCACCCTGAGCACTGAGCACCCAGCACCCCGAGTACTGAACACTGAGAACCCAGCACCCGAGCACTGAGAACCCAGCACCCTGAGTACTGAGTACTTAGCACCCAGCAACCCGAGCACTGAGCACCCAGCACCCTGAGCACTGAGAACCCAGCACCCGAGTACTGATCAGCCAACACCCTGAGTACTGAGCACCCCGCACCCTGAGTACTGAGCACCCAGCACCCCGAGTACTGAGCACCCAGCACCCTGAGCACTGAGCACCCAGCACCCTGAGCACTGAGCACCCAGCACCCCGAGTACTGCGCACCCAGCACCCTGAGTACTGAGCACCCAGCACCCTGAGCACTGAGCACCCAGCACCCTGAGCACTGATCACCCAGCACCCTGAGCACTGAGCACCCAGCACCCTGAGCACTGCGCACCCAGCACCCTGAGTACTGAGCACCCAGCACCCTGAGTACTGAGTACCGAGCACCCTGAATACTGAGCAGCCAGCACCCTGAGTACTGAGCACCCAGCGTACTGAGCACCGAGCACCCAGCACCCTGAGTACTGAGCACCCAGCACCCTGAGCACTGAGCTCCCAGCACCCTGAGTACTGAGCACCGAGCAACACGAGTACTGAGCACCCAGCACCCCGAGCACTGAGCACCCAGCACCCCGAGCACTGAGCACCCAGCACCCCGAGCACTGAGCACCCAGCACCCCGAGCACTGAGCACATAGCACCCCGAGCACTGAGCACCCAGCACCCCGAGCACCGAGCACCCTGAGTACTAAGCACTGAGCACCCTGAGCACTGAACACCCAGCACCCTGAGTACTGAGCACCCAGCACCCTGAGCACTGAGCACCGAGCACCCTGAGCTCTGAGCACCCAGCACCCTGAGGACTGAGCACCCAGCACCCCGAGCACTGAGTACCCAGCACCCTGAGGACTGAGCACCCAGCACCCCGAGCACTGAGTACCCAGCACCCTGAGCACTGAGTACCCAGCACCCTGAGCACTGAGCACCCAGCACCCTGAGCACTGAGCACCCAGCACCCTGAGCACTGAGCACCCAGCACCCTCAACACTGAGCACCCTGAGTACTGAGCACTGAGCACCCTGAGCACTGAACACCCAGCACCCTGAGCACTGAGCACCCAGCACACTGAGTACTGAGCACCCAGCACCCTGAGCACTGAGCACCGAGCACCCTGAGCTCTGAGCACCCAGCACCCTGAGGACTGAGCACCCAGCACCCCGAGCACTGAGTACCCAGCACCCTGAGGACTGAGCACCCAGCATCCCGAGCACTGAGTACCCAGCACCCTGAGCACTGAGTACCCAGCACCCTGAGCACTGAGCACCCAGCACCCTGAGCACTGAGCACCCAGCACCCTGAGCACTGAGCACCCAGCACCCTCAACACTGAGCACCCTGAGTACTGAGCACTGAGCACCCTGAGTACTGAGCACTGAGCACCCTGGGCACTGAGCACCCAGCACCCTGAGCACTGAGCACCGAGCACCCTGAGCACTGAGCAACCAGCACCCTGAGCACTGAGCACCCAGCACCCTGAGCACTGAGCACCCAGCACACCGTGCACTGAGCACCCAGCACCCCGAGCACTGAGCACCCAGAACCCCGAGCACTGAGCACGCAACACCCCGTGCACTGAGCACTCAGCACCCTGTGTACTGAGCACTGAGTACCCAGCACCCCGAGCACTGAGCACCCAGCACCCTGAGCACTGAGCACCCTGAGTACTGAGCACCCAGCACCCTGAGCACTGAGCACCCACACCCCGAGCACTGAGCACCCAGCACCCAGAGCACTGAGCACTGAGCACACTGAGTACTGAGCACTGAGCACCCTGAGCACTGAGCACCCAGCACCCTGAGTAGTGAGCACCCAGCACCCTGAGCACTGAGGACCGAGCACCCTGAGTACTAAGCACCCAGCACCCTGAGCACTGAGCAGCAAGCACCCTGAATACTGAGCACCCAGCACCCTGAGCACTGAGGACCGAGCACCCTGAGTACTAAGCACCCAGCACCCTGAGTACTGAGCACCCAGCACCCTGAGCACTGAGCACCCAGCACGCTGAGTACTGAGCACTGAGCACACTGAGTACTGAGCACCGAGCACCCTGAGCAATGAGCACCCAGCACGCTGATTAATGAGCACTGAGCACACTGAGTACTGAGCACCGAGCACCCTGAGTACTGAGCACCCAGCACTCTGAGCACTGAGCACCCAGCACCCTGAGCACTGAGCACCCAGCACACCGAGCACTGAGCACCCAGCACCCCGAGCACTGAGCACCCAGCACCCCGAGCACTGAGCACTGAGCACCCTAAGTACTGAGCATTGAGCACCCTGAGTACTAAGCACCCAGCACCCTGAGTACTGAGCACCCAGCACCCTGAGTACTGAGCACCCAGCACCCTGAGTACTGAGCACCCAGCGTACTGAGCACCGAGCACCCCGAGCACTGAGCACCCAGCACCCTGAGTACTGAGCAGCCAGCACCCCGAGCACTGAGCACCCAGCACCCTGAGTACTGAGCACCCAGCGTACTGAGCACCGAGCACCCAGCACCCTGAGTACTGAGCACCCAGCACCCTGAGCACTGAGCACCCAGCACCCTGAGTACTGAGCACTGAACACCCTGAGTACTGAGCACCGAGCAACCCGTGCTCTGAACACCCAGCACCCCGAGCACCGAGCACCCAGCACCCGGAGCACTGAGCACCCAGCACCCTGAGCACTGAGCACCCAGCACCCTGAGTACTGAGCACCCAGCACCCTGAGCACTGAGTACCCAGCACCCTGAGCACTGAGCACCCAGCACCCTGAGTACTGAGCACCCAGCACCCTGAGCAATGAGCACCCTGAGTACTGAGCACCCAGCACCTTGAGCACTGAGCACCGAGCACCCTGAGCACTGAGCACCCAGCACCCGGAGTACTGAGCACCCAGCACCCTGAGTACTAAGCACCGAGCACCCTGAGTACTGAGCACCCAGCACCCTGAGCACTGAACACACAGCACCCTGAGTACTGAGCACCCCGAGCACTGAGCACCCAGCACCCTGAGTACTGAGCACCGAGCACCCCGAGCACTGAGCACCCAGCACCCCGAGCACTGAGCACCCAGCACCCCGAGCACTGAGCACCCAGCACCCTGAGTACTGAGCACCCAGCACCCTGAGTACTGAGCACCCAGCACCCTGAGCACTGAGTACCCAGCACCCTGAGCACTGAGCACCCAGCACCCTGAGCACTGAGCACCCAGCACCCTGAGCACTGAGCACCCAGCACACCGAGTACTGAACACTGAGCACCCAGCACCCGAGCACTGAGCACCCAGCACCCTGAGTACTGAGCACTGAGCACCCAGCAACCCGAGCACTGAGCACCCAGCACCCTGAGTACTGAGCACCCAGCACCCTGAGTACTGAGCACCCAGCGTACTGAGCACCGAGCACCCCGAGCACTGAGCACCCAGCACCCTGAGTACTGAGCAGCCAGCACCCCGAGCACTGAGCACCCAGCACCCTGAGTACTGAGCACCCAGCGTACTGAGCACCGAGCACCCAGCACCCTGAGTACTGAGCACCCAGCACCCTGAGCACTGAGCACCCAGCACCCTGAGTACTGAGCACTGAACACCCTGAGTACTGAGCACCGAGCAACCCGTGCTCTGAACACCCAGCACCCCGAGCACCAAGCACCCAGCACCCTGAGCACTGAGCACCCAGCACCCTGAGCACTGAGCAGCCCGCACCCTGAGCACTGAGCACCCAGCACCCTGAATACTGAGCACCCAACGTACTGAGCAAAGAGCACCCTGAGCACTGAGCACCCAGCACCCTGAGTACTGAGCACCCAGCACCCTGAGCAATGAGCACCCTGAGTACTGAGCACCCAGCACCTTGAGCACTGAGCACCGAGCACCCTGAGCACTGAGCACCCAGCACCCGGAGTACTGAGCACCCAGCACCCTGAGTACTAAGCACCGAGCACCCTGAGTACTGAGCACCCAGCACCCTGAGCACTGAACACACAGCACCCTGAGTACTGAGCACCCTGAGCACTGAGCACCCAGCACCCTGAGTACTGAGCACCGAGCACCCCGAGCACTGAGCACCCAGCACCCCGAGCACTGAGCACCCAGCACCCCGAGCACTGAGCACCCAGCACCCTGAGTACTGAGCACCCAGCACCCTGAGTACTGAGCACCCAGCACCCTGAGCACTGAGTACCCAGCACCCTGTGCACTGAGCACCCAGCACCCTGAGCACTGAGCACCCAGCACCCTGAGCACTGAGCACCCAGCACCCCGAGTACTGAACACTGAGCACCCAGCACCCGAGCACTGAGCACCCAGCACCCTGAGTACTGAGCACTGAGCACCCAGCAACCCGAGCACTGAGCACCCAGCACCCTGAGCACTGAGAACCCAGCACCCGAGTACTGATCACCCAACACCCTGAGTACTGAGCACCCCGCACCCTGAGGACTGAGCACCCAGCACCCCGAGTACTGAGCACCCAGCACCCTGAGCACTGAGAACCCAGCACCCTGAGCACTGAGCACCCAGCACCCCGAGCACTGCGCACCCAGCACCCTGAGTACTGAGCACCCAGCACCATGAGCACTGAGCACTGAGCACCCAGCACCCTGAGCACTGAGCACCCAGCACCCTGAGCACTGAGCACCCAGCACCCTGAGCACTGAGCACAGAGCAACCTGAGCACTGCGCACCCACCACCCTGAGTACTGAGCACCCAGCACCCTGAGTACTGAGCACCGAGCACCCTGAATACTGAGCAGCCAGCACGCTGAGTACTGAGCAGCCAGCGTACTGAGCACCGAGCACCCAGCACCCTGAGTACTGAGCACCCAGCACCCTGAGCACTGAGCACCCAGCACCCTGAGTACTGAGCACCGAGCAACCCGAGTACTGAGCACCCAGCACCCCGCGCACTGAGCACCCAGCACCCCGAGCACTGAGCACCCAGCACCCCGAGCACTGAGCACCCAGCACTCCGAGCACTGAGCACATAGCACCCCGAGCACTGAACACGCAGCACCCCGAGCACCGAGCACCCTGAGTACTAAGCACTGAGCACCCTGAGCACTGAACACCCAGCACCCTGAGCACTGAGCACCCAACACCCTGAGTACTGAGCACCCAGCACCCTGAGCACTGAGCACCGAGCACCCTGAGCACTGAGAACCCAGCACCCTGAGGACTGAGCACCCAGCACCCCGAGCACTGAGTACCCAGCACCCTGAGGACTGAGCACCCAGCACCCCGAGCACTGAGTACCCAGCACCCTGAGCACTGAGTACCCAGCACTCTGAGCACTGAGCACCCAGCACCCTGAGCACTGAGCACCCAGCACCCTGAGCACTGAGCACCCAGCACCCTGAACACTGAGCACCCTGAGTACTGAGCACTGAGCACCCTGAGTACTGAGCACTGAGCACCCTGAGTACTGAGCACCCAGCACCCTGAGCACTGAGCACCGAGCACCCTGAGCACTGAGCACCCAGCACACTGAGGACTGAGCACCCAGCACCCCGAGCACTGAGCACCGAGCACCCCGAGCACTGAGCACCCAGCACCCCGAGCACTGAGCACCCAGCACCCCGATCACTGAGCACCCAGCACCCTGAGCACTGAGCACCCAGCACCCTGAGCACTGAGCACCCAGCACACCGAGCACTGAGCATCCAGCACCCCGAGCACTGAGCACCCAGCACCCCGAGCACTGAGCACCCAGCACCCTGAGTAATGAGCACCCAGCACCCTGAGTACTGAGCACCCAGCACCCTGAGCACTGAACACACAGCACCCAGAGTACTGAGCACCCAACACCCCAAGCACTGAACACCCTGAGTAGTGAGCACCCAGCACCCCAAGCACTGAGCACCCTGAGTACTGAGCACCCAGCACCCTGAGTAATGAGCACCCAGCACCCCGAGCACTGAGCACCCAGCACCCTGAGTACTGAGCACCGAGCACCCTGAATACTGAGCAGCCAGCACCCTGAGTACTGAGCACCCAGCATACTGAGCACTGAGCACCCAGCACCCTGAGTACTGAGCACCGAGCAACCCGAGTACTGAGCACCCAGCACCCCGAGCACTGAGCACCCAGCACCCCGAGCACTGAGCACCCAGCACCCCGAGCACTGAGCACCCAGCACCCCGAGCACTGAGCACATAGCACCCCGAGCACTGAGCACCCAGCACCCCGAGCACCGAGCACCCTGTGTACTAAGCACTGAGCACCCTGAGCACTGAACACCCAGCACCCTGAGCACTGAGCACCCAGCACCCTGAGTACTGAGCACCCAGCACCCTGAGCACTGAGCACCCAGCACCCTGAGCACTGAGCACCCAGCACCCTGAGGACTGAGCACCCAGCACCCCGAGCACTGTGTACCCAGCACCCTGAGGACTGAGCACCCAGCACCCCGAGCACTGAGTACCCAGCACCCTGAGCACTGAGTACCCAGCTCCCTGAGCACTGAGCACCCAGCACCCTGAGTACTGAGCACTGAGCACCCTGAGTACTGAGCACCCAGCACCCTGAGCACTGAGCACCCAGCACCCTGAGTACTGAGCACTGAGCACCCAGCACCCCGAGCACTGAGCACCCAGCACCCTGAGTACTGAGCACTGTGCACCCAGCACCCCGAGCACTGATCACACAGCACCCTGAGTACTGAGCACCCAGCACCCGAGTACTGATCACCCAGCACCCTGAGTACTGAGCACCCAGCACCCTGAGTACTGAGCACCCAGCACCACGAGTACTGAGCACCCAGCACCCTGAGCACTGAGCACCCAGCACACTGAGTACTGAGCTCCGAGCACCCTGAGCACTGAGCACCCAGCACCCTGAGCACTGAGCACACAGCACACTGAGTAGAGAGCACCCAACGTACTGAGCACTGAGCACCCCGAGCACTGAGCACCCAGCACCCTGAGTACTGAGCACCGAGCACCCCGAGCACTGAGCACCCAGCACCCTGAGTACTGAGCTCCGAGCACCCTGAGTACTGAGCAGCCAGCACCCTGAGTACTGAGCACCCAGCGTACTGAGCACCGAGCACCCAGCACCCTGAGTACTGAGCACCCAGCACCCCGAGCACTGAGCACCCAGCACCCTGAGTACTGAGCACCGAGCACTCCGAGTACTGAGCACCCAGCACCCCGCGCACTGAGCACCCAGCACCCCGAGCACTGAGCACCCAGCACCCCAAGCAACGAGCACCCAGAGTACTAAGCACCGAGCACACTGAGCACTGAGCACCCAGCACCCTGAGCACTGAGGACCCAGCATCCTGAGCACCGAGCACCCAGCACCCTGAGTACTGAGCACCCAGCACCCCGAGTACTGAGCACCCAGCACCCCGAGCACTGAGCACACAGCACCCAGAGCACTGAGCACCCAGCACCCTGAGCATTGAACACACAGCACCCTGAGTACTGAGCACCCCGAGCACTGAGCACCCAGCACCCTGAGTACTGAGCAGCGAGCACCGGAGCACTGAGCACACAGCACCCCGAGTACTGAGCACCCAGCACCCCGAGTACTGAGCACCCAGCAACCTGAGCACTGAGCACCCAGCACCCCGAGTACTGAGCACCCAGCACACCGAGCACTGAGCACCCAGCACCCTGAGCACTGAGCACCCAGCACCCTGAGTACTGAGCACTGAGCACCCCGCGTACTGAGCACCCCGCACCCCGAGCACTGAGCACCGAGCACCCCGAGCACTGAGCAGCCAGCACCCCGAACACTGAGCACTGAGCACCCTAAGTACTGAGCATTGAGCACCCTGAGTACTAAGCACCCAGCACCCTGAGTACTGAGCACCCAGCACCCTGAGTACTGAGCACCCAGCACCCTGAGTACTGAGCACCCAGCGTACTGAGCACCGAGCACCCCGAGCACTGAGCACCAAGCACCCTGAGTACTGAGCACCCAGCGTACTGAGCACCGAGCACCCAGCACCCTGAGTACTGAGCACCCAGCACCCTGAGCACTGAGCACCCAGCACCCTGAGTACTGAGCACTGAACACCCTGAGTACTGAGCACCGAGCAACTCGTGCTCTGAACACCCAGCACCCCGAGCACCGAGCACCCAGCACCCTGAGCACTGAGCACCCAGCACCCTGAGCACTGAGCACCCAGCACCCTGAGCACTGAGCACCCAGCACCCTGAATACTGAGCACCCAACGTACTGAGCAAAGAGCACCCTGAGCACTGAGCACCCAGCACCCTGAGTACTGAGCACCCAGCACCCTGAGCAATGAGCACCCTGAGTACTGAGCACCCAGCACCTTGAGCACTGAGCACCGAGCACCCTGAGCACTGAGCACCCAGCACCCGGAGTACTGAGCACCCAGCACCCTGAGTACTAAGCACCGAGCACCCTGAGTACTGAGCACCCAGCACCCTGAGCACTGAACACACAGCACCCTGAGTACTGAGCACCCCGAGCACTGAGCACCCAGCACCCTGAGTACTGAGCACCGAGCACCCCGAGCACTGAGCACCCAGCACCCCGAGCACTGAGCACCCAGCACCCCGAGCACTGAGCACCCAGCACCCTGAGTACTGAGCACCCAGCACCCTGAGTACTGAGCACCCAGCACCCTGAGCACTGAGTACCCAGCACCCTGAGCACTGAGCACCCAGCACCCTGAGCACTGAGCACCCAGCACCCTGAGCACTGAGCACCCAGCACCCCGAGTACTGAACACTGAGCACCCAGCACCCGAGCACTGAGCACCCAGCACCCTGAGTACTGAGCACTGAGCACCCAGCAACCCGAGCACTGAGCACCCAGCACCCTGAGTACTGAGCACCCAGCACCCTGAGTACTGAGCACCCAGCGTACTGAGCACCGAGCACCCCGAGCACTGAGCACCCAGCACCCTGAGTACTGAGCAGCCAGCACCCCGAGCACTGAGCACCCAGCACCCTGAGTACTGAGCACCCAGCGTACTGAGCACCGAGCACCCAGCACCCTGAGTACTGAGCACCCAGCACCCTGAGCACTGAGCACCCAGCACCCTGAGTACTGAGCACTGAACACCCTGAGTACTGAGCACCGAGCAACCCGTGCTCTGAACACCCAGCACCCCGAGCACCGAGCACCCAGCACCCTGAGCACTGAGCACCCAGCACCCTGAGCACTGAGCACCCCGCACCCTGAGCACTGAGCACCCAGCACCCTGAATACTGAGCACCCAACGTACTGAGCAAAGAGCACCCTGAGCACTGAGCACCCAGCACCCTGAGTACTGAGCACCCAGCACCCTGAGTACTGAGCACCCAGCACCCTGAGTACTGAGCACCCAGCGTACTGAGCACCGAGCACCCCGAGCACTGAGCACCCAGCACCCTGAGTACTGAGCAGCCAGCACCCCGAGCACTGAGCACCCAGCACCCTGAGTACTGAGCACCCAGCGTACTGAGCACCGAGCACCCAGCACCCTGAGTACTGAGCACCCAGCACCCTGAGCACTGAGCACCCAGCACCCTGAGTACTGAGCACTGAACACCCTGAGTACTGAGCACCGAGCATCCCGTGCTCTGAACACCCAGCACCCCGAGCACCGAGCACCCAGCACCCTGAGCACTGAGCACCCAGCACCCTGAGCACTGAGCACCCAGCACCCTGAGCACTGAGCACCCAGCACCCTGAATACTGAGCACCCAACGTACTGAGCAAAGAGCACACTGAGCACTGAGCACCCAGCACCCTGAGTACTGAGCACCCAGCACCCTGAGCAATGAGCACCCTGAGTACTGAGCACCCAGCACCTTGAGCACTGAGCACCGAGCACCCTGAGCACTGATCACCCAGCACCCGGAGTACTGAGCACCCAGCACCCTGAGTACTAAGCACCGAGCACCCTGAGTACTGAGCACCCAGCACCCTGAGCACTGAACACACAGCACCCTGAGTACTGAGCACCCCGAGCACTGAGCACCCAGCACCCTGAGTACTGAGCACCGAGCACCCCGAGAACTGAGCACCCAGCACCCCGAGCACTGAGCACCCAGCACCCCGAGCACTGAGCACCCAGCACCCTGAGTACTGAGCACCCAGCACCCTGAGTACTGAGCACCCAGCACCCTGAGCACTGAGTATCCAGCACCCTGAGCACTGAGCACCCAGCACCCTGAGCACTGAGCACCCAGCACCCTGAGCACTGAGCACCCAGCACCCCGAGTACTGAACACTGAGCACCCAGCACCCGAGCACTGAGCACCCAGCACCCTGAGTACTGAGCACTGAGCACCCAGCAACCCGAGCACTGAGCACCCAGCACCCTGAGTACTGAGCACCAAGCACCCTGAGTACTGAGCACCCAGCGTACTGAGCACCGAGCACCCCGAGCACTGAGCACCCAGCACCCTGAGTACTGAGCAGCCAGCACCCCGAGCACTGAGCACCCAGCACCCTGAGTACTGAGCACCCAGCGTACTGAGCACCGAGCACCCAGCACCCTGAGTACTGAGCACCCAGCACCCTGAGCACTGAGCACCCAGCACCCTGAGTACTGAGCACTGAACACCCTGAGTACTGAGCACCGAGCAACCCGTGCTCTGAACACCCAGCACCCCGAGCACCGAGCAACCAGCACCCTGAGCACTGAGCACCCAGCACCCTGAGCACTGAGCACCCCGCACCCTGAGCACTGAGCACCCAGCACCCTGAATACTGAGCACCCAACGTACTGAGCAAAGAGCACCCTGAGCACTGAGCACCCAGCACCCTGAGGACTGAGCACCCAGCACCCCGAGCACTGAGTACCCAGCACCCTGAGCACTGAGTACCCAGCACCCTGAGCACTGAGCACCCAGCACCCTGAGCACTGAGCACCCAGCACCCTGAGCACTGAGCACCCAGCACCCTGAACACTGAGCACCCTGAGTACTGAGCACTGAGCACCCTGAGTACTGAGCACTGAGCACCCTGAGTACTGAGCACCCAGCACCCTGAGCACTGAGCACCGAGCACCCTGAGCACTGAGCACCCAGCACACTGAGGACTGAGCACCCAGCACCCCGAGCACTGAGCACCGAGCACCCCGAGCACTGAGCACCCAGCACCCCGAGCACTGAGCACCCAGCACCCCGAGCACTGAGCACCCAGCACCCTGAGCACTGAGCACCCAGCACCCTGAGCACTGAGCACCCAGCACCCCGAGCACTGAGCATCCAGCACCCCGAGCACTGAGCACCCAGCACCCCGAGCACTGAGCACCCAGCACCCTGAGTAATGAGCACCCAGCACCCTGAGTACTGAGCACCCAGCACCCTGAGCACTGAACACACAGCACCCAGAGTACTGAGCACCCAACACCCCAAGCACTGAGCACCCTGAGTAGTGAGCACCCAGCACCCCAAGCACTGAGCACCCTGAGTACTGAGCACCCAGCACCCTGAGTAATGAGCACCCAGCACCCCGAGCACTGAGCAGCCAGCACCCTGAGTACTGAGCACCCAGCATACTGAGCACTGAGCACCCAGCACCCTGAGTACTGAGCACCGAGCAACCCGAGTACTGAGCACCCAGCACCCCGAGCACTGAGCACCCAGCACCCCGAGCACTGAGCACCCAGCACCCCGAGCACTGAGCACCCAGCACCCCGACCACTGAGCACATAGCACCCCGAGCACTGAGCACCCAGCACCCCGAGCACCGAGCACCCTGTGTACTAAGCACTGAGCACCCTGAGCACTGAACACCCAGCACCCTGAGCACTGAGCACCCAGCACCCTGAGTACTGAGCACCCAGCACCCTGAGCACTGAGCACCCAGCACCCTGAGCACTGAGCACCCAGCACCCTGAGGACTGAGCACCCAGCACCCCGAGCACTGTGTACCCAGCACCCTGAGGACTGAGCACCCAGCACCCCGAGCACTGAGTACCCAGCACCCTGAGCACTGAGTACCCAGCACCCTGAGCACTGAGCACCCAGCCCCCTGAGCACTGAGCACCCAGCACCCCGAGCACTGAGCACCCAGCAGCCTGAACACGGAGCACCCTGAGTACTGAGCACTGAGCACCCTGAGTACTGAGCACTGAGCACCCTGAGTACTGAGCACCCAGCACCCTGAGCACTGAGCACCCAGCACCCTGAGTACTGAGCACTGAGCACCCAGCACCCCGAGCACTGAGCACCCAGCACCCTGAGTACTGAGCACTGTGCACCCAGCACCCCGAGCACTGATCACACAGCACCCTGAGTACTGAGCACCCAGCACCCGAGTACTGATCACCCAGCACCCTGAGTACTGAGCACCCAGCACCCTGAGTACTGAGCACCCAGCACCACGAGTACTGAGCACCCAGCACCCTGAGCACTGAGCACCCAGCACACTGAGTACTGAGCTCCGAGCACCCTGAGCACTGAGCACCCAGAACCCTGAGCTCTGAGCACACAGCACACTGAGTAGAGAGCACCCAACGTACTGAGCACTGAGCACCCCGAGCACTGAGCACCCAGCACCCTGAGTACTGAGCACCGAGCACCCCGAGCACTGAGCACCCAGCACCCTGAGTACTGAGCTCCGAGCACCCTGAGTACTGAGCAGCCAGCACCCTGAGTACTGAGCACCCAGCGTACTGAGCACCGAGCACCCAGCACCCTGAGTACTGAGCACCCAGCACCCCGAGCACTGAGCACCCAGCACCCTGAGTACTGAGCACCGAGCACTCCGAGTACTGAGCACCCAGCACCCCGCGCACTGAGCACCCAGCACCCCGAGCACTGAGCACCCAGCACCCCAAGCAACGAGCACCCAGAGTACTAAGCACCGAGCACACTGAGCACTGAGCACCCAGCACCCTGAGCACTGAGGACCCAGCATCCTGAGCACCGAGCACCCAGCACCCTGAGTACTGAGCACCCAGCACCCCGAGTACTGAGCACCCAGCACCCCGAGCACTGAGCACACAGCACCCAGAGCACTGAGCACCCAGCACCCTGAGCATTGAACACACAGCACCCTGAGTACTGAGCACCCCGAGCACTGAGCACCCAGCACCCTGAGTACTGAGCAGCGAGCACCGGAGCACTGAGCACACAGCACCCCGAGTACTGAGCACCCAGCACCCCGAGTACTGAGCACCCAGCAACCTGAGCACTGAGCACCCAGCACCCCGAGTACTGAGCACCCAGCACACCGAGCACTGAGCACCCAGCACCCTGAGCACTGAGCACCCAGCACCCTGAGTACTGAGCACTGAGCACCCCGCGTACTGAGCACCCCGCACCCCGAGCACTGAGCACCGAGCACCCCGAGCACTGAGCACCCAGCACCCCGAACACTGAGCACTGAGCACCCTAAGTACTGAGCATTGAGCACCCTGAGTACTAAGCACCCAGCACCCTGAGTACTGAGCACCCAGCACCCTGAGTACTGAGCACCCAGCACCCTGAGTACTGAGCACCCAGCGTACTGAGCACCGAGCACCCCGAGCACTGAGCACCCAGCACCCTGAGTACTGAGCAGCCAGCACCCCGAGCACTGAGCACCCAGTACCCTGAGTACTGAGCACCTAGCGTACTGAGCACCGAGCACCCAGCACCCTGAGTACTGAGCACCCAGCACCCTGAGCACTGAGCACCCAGCACCCTGAGTACTGAGCACTGAACACCCTGAGTACTGAGCACCGAGCAACCCGTGCTCTGAACACCCAGCACCCCGAGCACCGAGCACCCAGCACCCTGAGCACTGAGCACCCAGCACCCTGAGCACTGAGCACCCAGCACCCTGAGCACTGAGCACCCAGCACCCTGAGTACTGAGCACCCAACGTACTGAGCAAAGAGCACCCTGAGCACTGAGCACCCAGCACCCTGAGTACTGAGCACCCAGCACCCTGAGCAATGAGCACCCTGAGTACTGAGCACCCAGCACCTTGAGCACTGAGCACCGAGTACCCTGAGCACTGAGCACCCAGCACCCGGAGTATTGAGCACCCAGCACCCTGAGTACTAAGCACCGAGCACCCTGAGTACTGAGCACCCAGCACCCTGAGCACTGAACACACAGCACCCTGAGTACTGAGCACCCCGAGCACTGAGCACCCAGCACCCTGAGTACTGAGCACCGAGCACCCCGAGCACTGAGCACCCAGCACCCCGAGCACTGAGCACCCAGCACCCCGAGCACTGAGCACCCAGCACCCTGAGTACTGAGCACCCAGCACCCTGAGTACTGAGCACCCAGCACCCTGAGCACTGAGTACCCAGCACCCTGAGCACTGAGCACCCAGCACCCTGAGCACTGAGCACCCAGCACCCTGAGCACTGAGCACCCAGCACCCCGAGTACTGAACACTGAGCACCCAGCACCCGAGCACTGAGCACCCAGCACCCTGAGTACTGAGCACTGAGCACCCAGCAACCCGAGCACTGAGCACCCAGCACCCTGAGTACTGAGCACCCAGCACCCTGAGTACTGAGCACCCAGCGTACTGAGCACCGAGCACCCCGAGCACTGAGCACCCAGCACCCTGAGTACTGAGCAGCCAGCACCCCGAGCACTGAGCACCCAGCACCCTGAGTACTGAGCACCCAGCGTACTGAGCACCGAGCACCCAGCACCCTGAGTACTGAGCACCCAGCACCCTGAGCACTGAGCACCCAGCACCCTGAGTACTGAGCACCGAGCACTCCGAGTACTGAGCACCCAGCACCCCGCGCACTGAGCACCCAGCACCCCGAGCACTGAGCACCCAGCACCCCAAGCAACGAGCACCCAGAGTACTAAGCACCGAGCACACTGAGCACTGAGCACCCAGCACGCTGAGCACTGAGGACCCAGCATCCTGAGCACCGAGCACCCAGCACCCTGAGTACTGAGCACCCAGCACCCCGAGTACTGAGCACCCAGCACCCCGAGCACTGAGCACACAGCACCCAGAGCACTGAGCACCCAGCACCCTGAGCATTGAACACACAGCACCCTGAGTACTGAGCACCCCGAGCACTGAGCACCCAGCACCCTGAGTACTGAGCAGCGAGCACCGGAGCACTGAGCACACAGCACCCCGAGTACTGAGCACCCAGCACCCCGAGTACTGAGCACCCAGCAACCTGAGCACTGAGCACCCAGCACCCCGAGTACTGAGCACCCAGCACACCGAGCACTGAGCACCCAGCACCCTGAGCACTGAGCACCCAGCACCCTGAGTACTGAGCACTGAGCACCCCGCGTACTGAGCACCCCGCACCCCGAGCACTGAGCACCGAGCACCCCGAGCACTGAGCACCCAGCACCCCGAACACTGAGCACTGAGCACCCTAAGTACTGAGCATTGAGCACCCTGAGTACTAAGCACCCAGCACCCTGAGTACTGAGCACCCAGCACCCTGAGTACTGAGCAACCAGCACCCTGAGTACTGAGCACCCAGCACCCTGAGCACCGAGCACCCCGAGCACTGAGCACCCAGCACCCTGAGTACTGAGCAGCCAGCACCCCGAGCACTGAGCACCCAGCACCCTGAGTACTGAGCACCTAGCGTACTTAGCACCGAGCACCCAGCAACCTGAGTACTGAGCACCCAGCACCCTGAGCACTGAGCACCCAGCACCCTGAGTACTGAGCACTGAACACCCTGAGTACTGAGCACCGAGCAACCCGTGCTCTGAACACCCAGCACCCCGAGCACCGAGCACCCAGCACCCTGAGCACTGAGCACCCAGCACCCTGAGCACTGAGCACCCAGCACCCTGAGCACTGAGCACCCAGCACCCTGAATACTGAGCACCCAACGTACTGAGCAAAGAGCACCCTGAGCACTGAGCACCCAGCACCCTGAGTACTGAGCACCCAGCACCCTGAGCAATGAGCACCCTGAGTACTGAGCACCCAGCACCTTGAGCACTGAGCACCGAGTACCCTGAGCACTGAGCACCCAGCACCCGGAGTATTGAGCACCCAGCACCCTGAGTACTAAGCACCGAGCACCCTGAGTACTGAGCACCCAGCACCCTGAGCACTGAACACACAGCACCCTGAGTACTGAGCACCCCGAGCACTGAGCACCCAGCACCCTGAGTACTGAGCACCGAGCACCCCGAGCACTGAGCACCCAGCACCCCGAGCACTGAGCACCCAGCACCCCGAGCACTGAGCACCCAGCACCCTGAGTACTGAGCACCCAGCACCCTGAGTACTGAGCACCCAGCACCCTGAGCACTGAGTACCCAGCACCCTGAGCACTGAGCACCCAGCACCCTGAGCACTGAGCACCCAGCACCCTGAGCACTGAGCACCCAGCACCCCGAGTACTGAACACTGAGCACCCAGCACCCGAGCACTGAGCACCCAGCACCCTGAGTACTGAGCACTGAGCACCCAGCAACCCGAGCACTGAGCACCCAGCACCCTGAGTACTGAGCACCCAGCACCCTGAGTACTGAGCACCCAGCGTACTGAGCACCGAGCACCCCGAGCACTGAGCACCCAGCACCCTGAGTACTGAGCACCCAGCACCCCGAGCACTGAGCACCCAGCACCCTGAGTACTGAGCACCCAGCGTACTGAGCACCGAGCACCCAGCACCCTGAGTACTGAGCACCCAGCACCCTGAGCACTGAGCACCCAGCACCCTGAGTACTGAGCACTGAACACCCTGAGTACTGAGCACCGAGCAACCCGTGCTCTGAACACCCAGCACCCCGAGCACCGAGCACCCAGCACCCTGAGCACTGAGCACCCCGCACCCTGAGCACTGAGCACCCAGCACCCTGAATATTGAGCACCCAACGTACTGAGCAAAGAGCACCCTGAGCACTGAGCACCCAGCACCCTGAGTACTGAGCACCCAGCACCCTGAGTACTGAGCACCCAGCACCCTGAGTACTGAGCACCCAGCGTACTGAGCACCGAGCACCCCGAGCACTGAGCACCCAGCACCCTGAGTACTGAGCACCCAGCACCCCGAGCACTGAGCAACCAGCACCCTGAGTACTGAGCACCCAGCGTACTGAGCACCGAGCACCCAGCACCCTGAGTACTGAGCACCCAGCACCCTGAGCACTGAGCACCCAGCACCCTGAGTACTGAGCACTGAACACCCTGAGTACTGAGCACCGAGCAACCCGTGCTCTGAACACCCAGCACCCCGAGCACCGAGCACCCAGCACCCGGAGCACTGAGCACCCAGCACCCTGAGCACTGAGCACCCAGCACCCTGAGCACTGAGCACCCAGCACCCTGAATACTGAGCACCCAACGTACTGAGCAAAGAGCACCCTGAGCACTGAGCACCCAGCACCCTGAGTACTGAGCACCCAGCACCCTGAGCAATGAGCACCCTGAGTACTGAGCACCCAGCACCTTGAGCACTGAGCACCGAGCACCCTGAGCACTGAGCACCCAGCACCCGGAGTACTGAGCACCCAGCACCCTGAGTACTAAGCACCGAGCACCCTGAGTACTGAGCACCCAGCACCCTGAGCACTGAACACACAGCACCCTGAGTACTGAGCACCCCGAGCACTGAGCACCCAGCACCCTGAGAACTGAGCACCGAGCACCCCGAGCACTGAGCACCCAGCACCCCGAGCACTGAGCACCCAGCACCCCGAGCACTGAGCACCCAGCACCCTGAGTACTGAGCACCCAGCACCCTGAGTACTGAGCACCCAGCACCCTGAGCACTGAGTACCCAGCACCCTGAGCACTGAGCACCCAGCACCCTGAGCACTGAGCACCCAGCACCCTGAGCACTGAGCACCCAGCACCCCGAGTACTGAACACTGAGCACCCAGCACCCGAGCACTGAGCACCCAGCACCCTGAGTACTGAGCACTGAGCACCCAGCAACCCGAGCACTGAGCACCCAACACCCTGAGTACTGAGCACTCAGCACCCTGAGTACTGAGCACCCAGCGTACTGAGCACCGAGCACCCCGAGCACTGAGCACCCAGCACCCTGAGTACTGAGCAGCCAGCACCCCGAGCACTGAGCACCCAGCACCCTGAGTACTGAGCACCCAGCGTACTGAGCACCGAGCACCCAGCACCCTGAGTACTGAGCACCCAGCACCCTGAGCACTGAACACACAGCACCCTGAGTACTGAGCACCCCGAGCACTGAGCACCCAGCACCCTGAGTACTGAGCACCGAGCACAACGAGCACTGAGCACCCAGCACCCTGAGTACTGAGCAGCCAGCACCCCGAGCACTGAGCACCCAGCACCCTGAGTACTGAGCACCCAGCACCCTGAGTACTGAGCACCCAGCACCCTGTGCACTGAGCACCCAGCACCCTGAGCACTGAGCACCCAGCACCCTGAGCACTGAGCACCCAGCACCCCGAGTACTGAACACTGAGCACCCAGCACCCGAGCACTGAGCACCCAGCACCCTGAGTACTGAGCACTGAGCACCCAGCAACCCGAGCACTGAGCACCCAGCAGCCTGAGCACTGAGAACCCAGCACCCGAGTACTGATCACCCAACACCCTGAGTACTGAGCACCCCGAACCCTGAGTACTGAGCACCCAGCACCCCGAGTACTGAGCACCCAGCACCCTGAGCACTGAGAACCCAGCACCCTGAGCACTGAGCACCCAGCACCCCGAGCACTGAGCACCCAGCACCCTGAACACTGAGCACCCTGAGTACTGAGCACTGAGCACCCTGAGTACTGAGCACTGAGCACCCTGAGTACTGAGCACCCAGCACCCTGAGCACTGAGCACCGAGCACCCTGAGCACTGAGCACCCAGCACCCTGAGGACTGAGCACCCAGCACCCCGAGCACTGAGCACCGAGCACCCCGAGCACTGAGCACCCAGCACCCCGAGCACTGAGCACCCAGCACCCCGATCACTGAGCACCCAGCACCCTGAGCACTGAGCACCCAGCACCCTGAGCACTGAGCACCCAGCACCCCGAGCACTGAGCATCCAGCACCCCGAGCACTGAGCACCCTGAGTAGTGAGCACCCAGCACCCCAAGCACTGAGCACCCTGAGTACTGAGCACACAGCACCCTGAGTAATGAGCACCCAGCACCCCGAGCACTGAGCACCCAGCACCCTGAGTACTGAGCACCGAGCACCCTGAATACTGAGCAGCCAGCACCCTGAGTACTGAGCACCCAGCATACTGAGCACTGAGCACCCAGCACCCTGAGTACTGAGCACCGAGCAACCCGAGTACTGAGCACCCAGCACCCAGAGCACTGAGCACCCAGCACCCCGAGCACTGAGCACCCAGCACCCCGAGCACTGAGCACCCAGCACCCCGAGCACTGAGCACATAGCACCCCGAGCACTGAGCACCCAGCACCCCGAGCACCGAGCACCCTGTGTACTAAGCACTGAGCACCCTGAGCACTGAACACCCAGCACCCTGAGCACTGAGCACCCAGCACCCTGAGTACTGAGCACCCAGCACCCTGAGCACTGAGCACCCAGCACCCTGAGCACTGAGCACCCAGCACCCTGAGGACTGAGCACCCAGCACCCCGAGCACTGTGTACCCAGCACCCTGAGGACTGAGCACCCAGCACCCCGAGCACTGAGTACCCAGCACCCTGAGCACTGAGTACCCAGCACCCTGAGCACTGAGCACCCAGCACCCTGAGCACTGAGCACCCAGCACCCCGAGCACTGAGCACCCAGCAGCCTGAACACTGAGCACTGTGCACCCAGCACCCCGAGCACTGATCACACAGCACCCTGAGTACTGAGCACCCAGCACCCGAGTACTGATCACCCAGCACCCTGAGCACTGAGCACCCAGCACCCTGAGTACTGAGCACTGAGCACCCTGAGTACTGAGCACCCAGCACCCTGAGCACTGAGCACCCAGCACCCTGAGTACTGAGCACTGAGCACCCAGCACCCCGAGCACTGAGCACCCAGCACCCTGAGTACTGAGCACTGTGCACCCAGCACCCCGAGCACTGATCACACAGCACCCTGAGTACTGAGCACCCAGCACCCGAGTACTGATCACCCAGCACCCTGAGTACTGAGCACCCAGCACCCTGAGTACTGAGCACCCAGCACCACGAGTACTGAGCACCCAGCACCCTGAGCACTGAGCACCCAGCACACTGAGTACTGAGCTCCGAGCACCCTGAGCACTGAGCACCCAGCACCCTGAGCACTGAGCACACAGCACACTGAGTAGAGAGCACCCAACGTACTGAGCACTGAGCACCCCGAGCACTGAGCACCCAGCACCCTGAGTACTGAGCACCGAGCACCCCGAGCACTGAGCACCCAGCACCCTGAGTACTGAGCTCCGAGCACCCTGAGTACTGAGCAGCCAGCACCCTGAGTACTGAGCACCCAGCGTACTGAGCACCGAGCACCCAGCACCCTGAGTACTGAGCACCCAGCACCCCGAGCACTGAGCACCCAGCACCCTGAGTACTGAGCACCGAGCACTCCGAGTACTGAGCACCCAGCACCCCGCTCACTGAGCACCCAGCACCCCGAGCACTGAGCACCCAGCACCCCAAGCAACGAGCACCCAGAGTACTAAGCACCGAGCACACTGAGCACTGAGCACCCAGCACCCTGAGCACTGAGGACCCAGCATCCTGAGCACCGAGCACCCAGCACCCTGAGTACTGAGCACCCAGCACCCCGAGTACTGAGCACCCAGCACCCCGAGCACTGAGCACACAGCACCCAGAGCACTGAGCACCCAGCACCCTGAGCATTGAACACACAGCACCCTGAGTACTGAGCACCCCGAGCACTGAGCACCCAGCACCCTGAGTACTGAGCAGCGAGCACCGGAGCACTGAGCACACAGCACCCCGAGTACTGAGCACCCAGCACCCCGAGTACTGAGCACCCAGCAACCTGAGCACTGAGCACCCAGCACCCCGAGTACTGAGCACCCAGCACACCGAGCACTGAGCACCCAGCACCCTGAGCACTGAGCACCCAGCACCCTGAGTACTGAGCACTGAGCACCCCGCGTACTGAGCACCCCGCACCCCGAGCACTGAGCACCGAGCACCCCGAGCACTGAGCACCCAGCACCCCGAACACTGAGCACTGAGCACCCTAAGTACTGAGAATTGAGCACCCTGAGTACTAAGCACCCAGCACCCTGAGTACTGAGCACCCAGCACCCTGAGTACTGAGCACCCAGCACCCTGAGTACTGAGCACCCAGCGTACTGAGCACCGAGCACCCCGAGCACTGAGCACCCAGCACCCTGAGTACTGAGCAGCCAGCACCCCGAGCACTGAGCACCCAGCACCCTGAGTACTGAGCACCTAGCGTACTGAGCACCGAGCACCCAGCACCCTGAGTACTGAGCACCCAGCACCCTGAGCACTGAGCACCCAGCACCCTGAGTACTGAGCACTGAACACCCTGAGTACTGAGCACCGAGCAACCCGTGCTCTGAACACCCAGCACCCCGAGAACCGAGCACGCAGCACCCTGAGCACTGAGCACCCAGCACCCTGAGCACTGAGCACCCAGCACCCTGAGCACTGAGCACCCAGCACCCTGAATACTGAGCACCCAACGTACTGAGCAAAGAGCACCCTGAGCACTGAGCACCCAGCACCCTGAGTACTGAGCACCCAGCACCCTGAGCAATGAGCACCCTGAGTACTGAGCACCCAGCACCTTGAGCACTGAGCACCGAGTACCCTGAGCACTGAGCACCCAGCACCCGGAGTATTGAGCACCCAGCACCCTGAGTACTAAGCACCGAGCACCCTGAGTACTGAGCACCCAGCACCCTGAGCACTGAACACACAGCACCCTGAGTACTGAGCACCCCGAGCACTGAGCACCCAGCACCCTGAGTACTGAGCACCGAGCACCCCGAGCACTGAGCACCCAGCACCCCGAGCACTGAGCACCCAGCACCCCGAGCACTGAGCACCCAGCACCCTGAGTACTGAGCACCCAGCACCCTGAGTACTGAGCACCCAGCACCCTGAGCACTGAGTACCCAGCACCCTGAGCACTGAGCACCCAGCACCCTGAGCACTGAGCACCCAGCACCCTGAGCACTGAGCACCCAGCACCCCGAGTACTGAACACTGAGCACCCAGCACCCGAGCACTGAGCACCCAGCACCCTGAGTACTGAGCACTGAGCACCCAGCAACCCGAGCACTGAGCACCCAGCACCCTGAGTACTGAGCACCCAGCACCCTGAGTACTGAGCACCCAGCGTACTGAGCACCGAGCACCCCGAGCACTGAGCACCCAGCACCCTGAGTACTGAGCAGCCAGCACCCCGAGCACTGAGCACCCAGCACCCTGAGTACTGAGCACCCAGCGTACTGAGCACCGAGCACCCAGCACCCTGAGTAGTGAGCACCCAGCACCCTGAGCACTGAGCACCCAGCACCCTGAGTACTGAGCACTGAACACCCTGAGTACTGAGCACCGAGCAACCCGTGCTCTGAACACCCAGCACCCCGAGCACCGAGCACCCAGCACCCTGAGCACTGAGCACCCAGCACCCTGAGCACTGAGCACCCCGCACCCTGAGCACTGAGCACCCAGCACCCTGAATACTGAGCACCCAACGTACTGAGCAAAGAGCACCCTGAGCACTGAGCACCCAGCACCCTGAGTACTGAGCACCCAGCACCCTGAGTACTGAGCACCCAGCACCCTGAGTACTGAGCACCCAGCGTACTGAGCACCGAGCACCCCGAGCACTGAGCACCCAGCACCCTGAGTACTGAGCACCCAGCACCCCGAGCACTGAGCACCCAGCACCCTGAGTACTGAGCACCCAGCGTACTGAGCACCGAGCACCCAGCACCCTGAGTACTGAGCACCCAGCACCCTGAGCACTGAGCACCCAGCACCCTGAGTACTGAGCACTGAACACCCTGAGTACTGAGCACCGAGCAACCCGTGCTCTGAACACCCAGCACCCCGAGCACCGAGCACCCAGCACCCTGAGCACTGAGCACCCAGCACCCTGAGCACTGAGCACCCAGCACCCTGAGCACTGAGCACCCAGCACCCTGAATACTGAGCACCCAACGTACTGAGCAAAGAGCACCCTGAGCACTGAGCACCCAGCACCCTGAGTACTGAGCACCCAGCACCCTGAGCAA
Source organism: Microtus oregoni (assembly GCF_018167655.1). Lineage (NCBI taxonomy): Eukaryota > Metazoa > Chordata > Mammalia > Rodentia > Cricetidae > Microtus > Microtus oregoni. The sequence goes on along the minus strand of NW_024543811.1, from coordinate 6,778,008 downwards.
TGAGCACCCTGAGTACTGAGCACCCAGCACCTTGAGCACTGAGCACCGAGCACCCTGAGCACTGAGCACCCAGCACCCGGAGTACTGAGCACCCAGCACCCTGAGTACTAAGCACCGAGCACCCTGAGTACTGAGCACCCAGCACCCTGAGCACTGAACACACAGCACCCTGAGTACTGAGCACCCCGAGCACTGAGCACCCAGCACCCTGAGTACTGAGCACCGAGCACCCCGAGCACTGAGCACCCAGCACCCCGAGCACTGAGCACCCAGCACCCCGAGCACTGAGCACCCAGCACCCTGAGTACTGAGCACCCAGCACCCTGAGTACTGAGCACCCAGCACCCTGAGCACTGAGTACCCAGCACCCTGAGCACTGAGCACCCAGCACCCTGAGCACTGAGCACCCAGCACCCTGAGCACTGAGCACCCAGCACCCCGAGTACTGAACACTGAGCACCCAGCACCCGAGCACTGAGCACCCAGCACCCTGAGTACTGAGCACTGAGCACCCAGCAACCCGAGCACTGAGCACCCAGCACCCTGAGTACTGAGCACTCAGCACCCTGAGTACTGAGCACCCAGCGTACTGAGCACCGAGCACCCCGAGCACTGAGCACCCAGCACCCTGAGTACTGAGCAGCCAGCACCCCGAGCACTGAGCACCCAGCACCCTGAGTACTGAGCACCCAGCGTACTGAGCACCGAGCACCCAGCACCCTGAGTACTGAGCACCCAGCACCCTGAGCACTGAGCACCCAGCACCCTCAGTACTGAGCACTGAACACCCTGAGTACTGAGCACCGAGCAACCCGTGCTCTGAACACCCAGCACCCCGAGCACCGAGCACCCAGCACCCTGAGCACTGAGCACCCAGCACCCTGAGCACTGAGCACCCCGCACCCTGAGCACTGAGCACCCAGCACCCTGAATACTGAGCACCCAACGTACTGAGCAAAGAGCACCCTGAGCACTGAGCACCCAGCACCCTGAGTACTGAGCACCCAGCACCCTGAGCAATGAGCACCCTGAGTACTGAGCACCCAGCACCTTGAGCACTGAGCACCGAGCACCCTGAGCACTGAGCACCCAGCACCCGGAGTACTGAGCACCCAGCACCCTGAGTACTAAGCACCGAGCACCCTGAGTACTGAGCACCCAGCACCCTGAGCACTGAACACACAGCACCCTGAGTACTGAGCACCCCGAGCACTGAGCACCCAGCACCCTGAGTACTGAGCACCGAGCACAACGAGCACTGAGCACCCAGCACCCCGAGCACTGAGCACCCAGAACCCCGAGCACTGAGCACCCAGCACCCTGAGTACTGAGCACCCAGCACCCTGAGTACTGAGCACCCAGCACCCTGTGCACTGAGCACCCAGCACCCTGAGCACTGAGCACCCAGCACCCTGAGCACTGAGCACCCAGCACCCCGAGTACTGAACACTGAGCACCCAGCACCCGAGCACTGAGCACCCAGCACCCTGAGTACTGAGCACTGAGCACCCAGCAACCCGAGCACTGAGCACCCAGCAGCCTGAGCACTGAGAACCCAGCACCCGAGTACTGATCACCCAACACCCTGAGTACTGAGCACCCCGAACCCTGAGTACTGAGCACCCAGCACCCCGAGTACTGAGCACCCAGCACCCTGAGCACTGAGAACCCAGCACCCTGAGCACTGAGCACCCAGCACCCCGAGCACTGAGCACCCAGCACCCTGAACACTGAGCACCCTGAGTACTGAGCACTGAGCACCCTGAGTACTGAGCACTGAGCACCCTGAGTACTGAGCACCCAGCACCCTGAGCACTGAGCACCGAGCACCCTGAGCACTGAGCACCCAGCACCCTGAGGACTGAGCACCCAGCACCCCGAGCACTGAGCACCGAGCACCCCGAGCACTGAGCACCCAGCACCCCGAGCACTGAGCACCCAGCACCCCAATCACTGAGCACCCAGCACCCTGAGCACTGAGCACCCAGCACCCTGAGCACTGAGCACCCAGCACCCCGAGCACTGAGCATCCAGCACCCCGAGCACTGAGCACCCTGAGTAGTGAGCACCCAGCACCCCAAGCACTGAGCACCCTGAGTACTGAGCACCCAGCACCCTGAGTAATGAGCACCCAGCACCCCGAGCACTGAGCACCCAGCACCCTGAGTACTGAGCACCGAGCACCCTGAATACTGAGCAGCCAGCACCCTGAGTACTGAGCACCCAGCATACTGAGCACTGAGCACCCAGCACCCTGAGTACTGAGCACCGAGCAACCCGAGTACTGAGCACCCAGCACCCAGAGCACTGAGCACCCAGCACCCCGAGCACTGAGCACCCAGCACCCCGAGCACTGAGCACCCAGCACCCCGAGCACTGAGCACATAGCACCCCGAGCACTGAGCACCCAGCACCCCGAGCACCGAGCACCCTGTGTACTAAGCACTGAGCACCCTGAGCACTGAACACCCAGCACCCTGAGCACTGAGCACCCAGCACCCTGAGTACTGAGCACCCAGCACCCTGAGCACTGAGCACCCAGCACCCTGAGTACTGAGCACCCAGCACCCTGAGTACTGAGCCCCCAGCACCCTGAGCACTGAGCACCGAGCACCCTGAGCACTGAGCACCCAGCACCCTGAGTACTGAGCACCGAGCACCCCGAGCACTGAGCACCCAGCACCCTGAGTACTGAGCTCCGAGCACCCTGAGTACTGAGCAGCCAGCACCCTGAGTACTGAGCACCCAGCGTACTGAGCACCGAGCACCCAGCACCCTGAGTACTGAGCACCCAGCACCCCGAGCACTGAGCACCCAGCACCCTGAGTACTGAGCACCGAGCACTCCGAGTACTGAGCACCCAGCACCCCGCGCACTGAGCACCCAGCACCCCGAGCACTGAGCACCCAGCACCCCAAGCAACGAGCACCCAGAGTACTAAGCACCGAGCACACTGAGCACTGAGCACCCAGCACCCTGAGCACTGAGGACCCAGCATCCTGAGCACCGAGCACCCAGCACCCTGAGTACTGAGCACCCAGCACCCCGAGTACTGAGCACCCAGCACCCCGAGCACTGAGCACACAGCACCCAGAGCACTGAGCACCCAGCACCCTGAGCATTGAACACACAGCACCCTGAGTACTGAGCACCCCGGGCACTGAGCACCCAGCACCCTGAGTACTGAGCAGCGAGCACCGGAGCACTGAGCACACAGCACCCCGAGTACTGAGCACCCAGCACCCCGAGTACTGAGCACCCAGCAACCTGAGCACTGAGCACCCAGCACCCCGAGTACTGAGCACCCAGCACACCGAGCACTGAGCACCCAGCACCCTGAGCACTGAGCACCCAGCACCCTGAGTACTGAGCACTGAGCACCCCGCGTACTGAGCACCCCGCACCCCGAGCACTGAGCACCGAGCACACCGAGCACTGAGCACCCAGCACCCCGAACACTGAGCACTGAGCACCCTAAGTACTGAGAATTGAGCACCCTGAGTACTAAGCACCCAGCACCCTGAGTACTGAGCACCCAGCACCCTGAGTACTGAGCACCCAGCACCCTGAGTACTGAGCACCCAGCGTACTGAGCACCGAGCACCCCGAGCACTGAGCACCCAGCACCCTGAGTACTGAGCAGCAAGCACCCCGAGCACTGAGCACCCAGCACCCTGAGTACTGAGCACCTAGCGTACTGAGCACCGAGCACCCAGCACCCTGAGTACTGAGCACCCAGCACCCTGAGCACTGAGCACCCAGCACCCTGAGTACTGAGCACTGAACACCCTGAGTACTGAGCACCGAGCAACCCGTGCTCTGAACACCCAGCACCCCGAGCACCGAGCACGCAGCACCCTGAGCACTGAGCACCCAGCACCCTGAGCACTGAGCACCCAGCACCCTGAGCACTGAGCACCCAGCACCCTGAATACTGAGCACCCAACGTACTGAGCAAAGAGCACCCTGAGCACTGAGCACCCAGCACCCTGAGTACTGAGCACCCAGCACCCTGAGCAATGAGCACCCTGAGTACTGAGCACCCAGCACCTTGAGCACTGAGCACCGAGTACCCTGAGCACTGAGCACCCAGCACCCGGAGTATTGAGCACCCAGCACCCTGAGTACTAAGCACCGAGCACCCTGAGTACTGAGCACCCAGCACCCTGAGCACTGAACACACAGCACCCTGAGTACTGAGCACCCCGAGCACTGAGCACCCAGCACCCTGAGTACTGAGCACCGAGCACCCCGAGCACTGAGCACCCAGCACCCCGAGCACTGAGCACCCAGCACCCCGAGCACTGAGCACCCAGCACCCTGAGTACTGAGCACCCAGCACCCTGAGTACTGAGCACCCAGCACCCTGAGCACTGAGTACCCAGCACCCTGAGCACTGAGCACCCAGCACCCTGAGCACTGAGCACCCAGCACCCTGAGCACTGAGCACCCAGCACCCCGAGTACTGAACACTGAGCACCCAGCACCCGAGCACTGAGCACCCAGCACCCTGAGTACTGAGCACTGAGCACCCAGCAACCCGAGCACTGAGCACCCAGCACCCTGAGTACTGAGCACCCAGCACCCTGAGTACTGAGCACCCAGCGTACTGAGCACCGAGCACCCCGAGCACTGAGCACCCAGCACCCTGAGTACTGAGCAGCCAGCACCCCGAGCACTGAGCACCCAGCACCCTGAGTACTGAGCACCCAGCGTACTGAGCACTGAGCACCCAGCACCCTGAGTAGTGAGCACCCAGCACCCTGAGCACTGAGCACCCAGCACCCTGAGTACTGAGCACTGAACACCCTGAGTACTGAGCACCGAGCAACCCGTGCTCTGAACACCCAGCACCCCGAGCACCGAGCACCCAGCACCCTGAGCACTGAGCACCCAGCACCCTGAGCACTGAGCACCCCGCACCCTGAGCACTGAGCACCCAGCACCCTGAATACTGAGCACCCAACGTACTGAGCAAAGAGCACCCTGAGCACTGAGCACCCAGCACCCTGAGTACTGAGCACCCAGCACCCTGAGTACTGAGCACCCAGCACCCTGAGTACTGAGCACCCAGCGTACTGAGCACCGAGCACCCCGAGCACTGAGCACCCAGCACCCTGAGTACTGAGCACCCAGCACCCCGAGCACTGAGCACCCAGCACCCTGAGTACTGAGCACCCAGCGTACTGAGCACCGAGCACCCAGCACCCTGAGTACTGAGCACCCAGCACCCTGAGCACTGAACACCCAGCACCCTGAGTACTGAGCACTGAACACCCTGAGTACTGAGCACCGAGCAACCCGTGCTCTGAACACCCAGCACCCCGAGCACCGAGCACCCAGCACCCTGAGCACTGAGCACCCAGCACCCTGAGCACTGAGCACCCAGCACCCTGAGCACTGAGCACCCAGCACCCTGAATACTGAGCACCCAACGTACTGAGCAAAGAGCACCCTGAGCACTGAGCACCCAGCACCCTGAGTACTGAGCACCCAGCACCCTGAGCAATGAGCACCCTGAGTACTGAGCACCCAGCACCTTGAGCACTGAGCACCGAGCACCCTGAGCACTGAGCACCCAGCACCCGGAGTACTGAGCACCCAGCACCCTGAGTACTAAGCACCGAGCACCCTGAGTACTGAGCACCCAGCACCCTGAGCACTGAACACACAGCACCCTGAGTACTGAGCACCCCGAGCACTGAGCACCCAGCACCCTGAGTACTGAGCACCGAGCACCCCGAGCACTGAGCACCCAGCACCCCGAGCACTGAGCACCCAGCACCCCGAGCACTGAGCACCCAGCACCCTGAGTACTGAGCACCCAGCACCCTGAGTACTGAGCACCCAGCACCCTGAGCACTGAGTACCCAGCACCCTGAGCACTGAGCACCCAGCACCCTGAGCACTGAGCACCCAGCACCCTGAGCACTGAGCACCCAGCACCCCGAGTACTGAACACTGAGCACCCAGCACCCGAGCACTGAGCACCCAGCACCCTGAGTACTGAGCACTGAGCACCCAGCAACCCGAGCACTGAGCACCCAGCACCCTGAGTACTGAGCACTCAGCACCCTGAGTACTGAGCACCCAGCGTACTGAGCACCGAGCACCCCGAGCACTGAGCACCCAGCACCCTGAGTACTGAGCAGCCAGCACCCCGAGCACTGAGCACCCAGCACCCTGAGTACTGAGCACCCAGCGTACTGAGCACCGAGCACCCAGCACCCTGAGTACTGAGCACCCAGCACCCTGAGCACTGAGCACCCAGCACCCTGAGTACTGAGCACTGAACACCCTGAGTACTGAGCACCGAGCAACCCGTGCTCTGAACACCCAGCACCCCGAGCACCGAGCACCCAGCACCCTGAGCACTGAGCACCCAGCACCCTGAGCACTGAGCACCCCGCACCCTGAGCACTGAGCACCCAGCACCCTGAATACTGAGCACCCAACGTACTGAGCAAAGAGCACCCTGAGCACTGAGCACCCAGCACCCTGAGTACTGAGCACCCAGCACCCTGAGCAATGAGCACCCTGAGTACTGAGCACCCAGCACCTTGAGCACTGAGCACCGAGCACCCTGAGCACTGAGCACCCAGCACCCGGAGTACTGAGCACCCAGCACCCTGAGTACTAAGCACCGAGCACCCTGAGTACTGAGCACCCAGCACCCTGAGCACTGAACACACAGCACCCTGAGTACTGAGCACCCCGAGCACTGAGCACCCAGCACCCTGAGTACTGAGCACCGAGCACAACGAGCACTGAGCACCCAGCACCCCGAGCACTGAGCACCCAGCACCCCGAGCACTGAGCACCCAGCACCCTGAGTACTGAGCACCCAGCACCCTGAGTACTGAGCACCCAGCACCCTGTGCACTGAGCACCCAGCACCCTGAGCACTGAGCACCCAGCACCCTGAGCACTGAGCACCCAGCACCCCGAGTACTGAACACTGAGCACCCAGCACCCGAGCACTGAGCACCCAGCACCCTGAGTACTGAGCACTGAGCACCCAGCAACCCGAGCACTGAGCACCCAGCAGCCTGAGCACTGAGAACCCAGCACCCGAGTACTGATCACCCAACACCCTGAGTACTGAGCACCCCGAACCCTGAGTACTGAGCACCCAGCACCCCGAGTACTGAGCACCCAGCACCCTGAGCACTGAGAACCCAGCACCCTGAGCACTGAGCACCCAGCACCCCGAGCACTGAGCACCCAGCACCCTGAACACTGAGCACCCTGAGTACTGAGCACTGAGCACCCTGAGTACTGAGCACTGAGCACCCTGAGTACTGAGCACCCAGCACCCTGAGCACTGAGCACCGAGCACCCTGAGCACTGAGCACCCAGCACCCTGAGGACTGAGCACCCAGCACCCCGAGCACTGAGCACCGAGCACCCCGAGCACTGAGCACCCAGCACCCCGAGCACTGAGCACCCAGCACCCCAATCACTGAGCACCCAGCACCCTGAGCACTGAGCACCCAGCACCCTGAGCACTGAGCACCCAGCACCCCGAGCACTGAGCATCCAGCACCCCGAGCACTGAGCACCCTGAGTAGTGAGCACCCAGCACCCCAAGCACTGAGCACCCTGAGTACTGAGCACCCAGCACCCTGAGTAATGAGCACCCAGCACCCCGAGCACTGAGCACCCAGCACCCTGAGTACTGAGCACCGAGCACCCTGAATACTGAGCAGCCAGCACCCTGAGTACTGAGCACCCAGCATACTGAGCACTGAGCACCCAGCACCCTGAGTACTGAGCACCGAGCAACCCGAGTACTGAGCACCCAGCACCCAGAGCACTGAGCACCCAGCACCCCGAGCACTGAGCACCCAGCACCCCGAGCACTGAGCACCCAGCACCCCGAGCACTGAGCACATAGCACCCCGAGCACTGAGCACCCAGCACCCCGAGCACCGAGCACCCTGTGTACTAAGCACTGAGCACCCTGAGCACTGAACACCCAGCACCCTGAGCACTGAGCACCCAGCACCCTGAGTACTGAGCACCCAGCACCCTGAGCACTGAGCACCCAGCACCCTGAGTACTGAGCACCCAGCACCCTGAGTACTGAGCCCCCAGCACCCTGAGCACTGAGCACCGAGCACCCTGAGCACTGAGCACCCAGCACCCTGAGGACTGAGCACCCAGCACCCCGAGCACTGAGCACCCAGCACCCTGAGCACTGAGCACCCTGAGTACTGAGCACTGAGCACCCTGAGTATTGAGCACTGAGCACCCTGAGTACTGAGCACCCAGCACCCTGAGTACTGAGCACCCAGCACCCCGAGCACTGAGTACCCAGCACCCTGAGCACTGAGCACCCAGCACCCTGAGTACTGAGCACTGTGCACCCAGCACCCCGAGCACTGAGCACACAGCACCCTGAGTACTGAGCACTGAGCACCCAGCACCCTGAGCACTGAGCACCCAGCACCCGAGTACTGATCACCCAGCACCCTGAGTACTGAGCACCCAGCACCCTGAGTACTGAGCACCCAGCAACCAGAGTACTGAGCACCCAGCACCCTGAGCACTGAGCACTCAGCACCCTGAGCACTGAGCACCCAGCACCCCGAGCACTGCGCACCCAGCACCCTGAGTACTGAGCACCCAGCACCCTGAGCACTGAGCACCCAGCACCCTGAGCACTGAGCACCCAGCACCCTGAGCACTGAGCACCCAGCACGGTGAGTAGTGAGCACCCAATGTACTGAGCAACGAGCACCCCGAGCACTGAGCACCCAGCACCCTGAGTACTGAGCTCCGAGCACCCCGAGCACTGAGCACCCAGCGCCCCGAGCACTGAGCACCCAGAACCCTGAGCACTGAGCACCCAGCACCCCGAGCACAGAGCACCCAGCACCCTGAGTACTGAGCACCAAGCACCCTGAGTACTGAGCACCCAGCACCCTGAGTACTGAGCACCCAACACCCCGAACACTGAGCACCTTGCACCCTGAGTAATGAGCACCCAGCACCCCGAGCACTGAGCACCCAGCACCCCGAACACTGAGCACCTAGCACCCTGAGTAATGAGCACCCAGCACGCTGAGTACTGAGCACCCAGCACCCTGAGCACTGAGCACCCAGCACCCTGAGTACTGAGCACCCAACACCCCAAGCACTGAGAACCCTGAGTACTGAGCACCCAGCACCCCAAGCACTGAGCACCCTGAGTACTGAGCACCCAACACCCTGAGTACTGCGCACCCAGCACCCCAAGCACTGAGCACCCTGAGTACTGAGCACCCAGTACCCTGAGCACTGAACACACAGCACCCTGAGTACTGAGCACCCCGAGCACTGAGCACCCAGCATACTGAGTACTGAGCACCCAGCACCCTGAGTACTGAGCACCCAGCACCCTGAGCACTGAGCAACCAGCACCCTGAGTACTGAGCATCAAGCACCCCGAGCACTGAGCACCCAGCACCCTGAGTACTGAGCACTGAGCACCCAGCACCCTGAGTACTGAGCACCCAGCACCCCGAGCACTGAGCACCCAGCACCCTGAGTACTGAGCCCCCAGCACGCTGAGCACTGAGCACCGAGCACCCTGAGCACTGAGCACCCAGCACCCTGAGGACTGAGCACCCAGCACCCCGAGCACTGAGCACCCAGCACCCTGAGCACTGAGCACCCTGAGTACTGAGCACTGAGCACCCTGAGTACTGAGCACTGAGCACCCTGAGTACTGAGCACCCAGCACCCTGAGTACTGAGCACCCAGCACCCTGAGTACTGAGCACTGTGCACCCAGCACCCTGAGCACTGAGCACCCAGCACCCTGAGCACTGAGCACCCAGCACCCCGAGCACTGAGCACCCAGCACCCTGAACACTGAGCACCCTGAGTACTGAGCACTGAGCACCCTGAGTACTGAGCACTGAGCACCCTGAGTACTGAGCACCCAGCACCCTGAGCACTGAGCACCCAGCACCCTGAGTACTGAGCACTGAGCACCCAGCACCCCGAGCACTGAGCACCCAGCACCCTGAGTACTGAGCACTGTGCACCCAGCACCCCGAGCACTGATCACACAGCACCCTGAGTACTGAGCCCCCAGCACCCGAGTACTGATCACCCAGCACCCTGAGTACTGAGCACCCAGCACCCTGAGTACTGAGCACCCAGCACCAAGTGTACTGAGCACCCAGCACCCTGAGCACTGAACACACAGCACCCTGAGTACTGAGCACCCCGAGCACTGAGCACCCAGCACCCTGAGTACTGAGCACTGAGCACCCTGAGTACTGAGCACCCAGCACCCTGAGCACTGAGCACCCAGCACCCTGAGTACTGAGCACTGAGCACCCAGCACCCCGAGCACTGAGCACCCAGCACCCTGAGTACTGAGCAATGTGCACCCAGCACCCCGAGCACTGATCACACAGCACCCTGAGTACTGAGCACCCAGCACCCCGAGCACTGAGCACCCAGCACCCCGAGCACTGAGCACCCAGCACCCTGAGTACTGAGCACCCAGCACCCTGAGTACTGAGCACCCAGCACCATGAGCACTGAGTACCCAGCACCCTGAGCACTGAGCACCCAGCACCCTGAGCACTGAGCACCCAGCACCCTGAGCACTGAGCACCCAGCACCCCGAGTACTGAACACTGAGCACCCAGCACCCGAGCACTGAGCACCCAGCACCCTGAGTACTGAGCACTGAGCACCCAGCAACCCGAGCACTGAGCACCCAGCACCCTGAGTACTGAGCACCCAGCACCCTGAGTACAGAGCACCCAGCGTACTGAGCACCGAGCACCCCGAGCACTGAGCACCCAGCACCCTGAGTACTGAGCAGCCAGCACCCCGAGCACTGAGCACCCAGCACCCTGAGTACTGAGCACCCAGCGTACTGAGCACCGAGCACCCAGCACCCTGAGTACTGAGCACCCAGCACCCTGAGCACTGAGCACCCAGCACCCTGAGTACTGAGCACTGAACACCCTGAGTACTGAGCACCGAGCAACCCGTGCTCTGAACACCCAGCACCCCGAGCACCGAGCACCCAGCACCCTGAGCACTGAGCACCCAGCACCCTGAGCACTGAGCACCCCGCACCCTGAGCACTGAGCACCCAGCACCCTGAATACTGAGCACCCAACGTACTGAGCAAAGAGCACCCTGAGCACTGAGCACCCAGCACCCTGAGTACTGAGCACCCAGCACCCTGAGCAATGAGCACCCTGAGTACTGAGCACCCAGCACCTTGAGCACTGAGCACCGAGCACCCTGAGCACTGAGCACCCAGCACCCGGAGTACTGAGCACCCAGCACCCTGAGTACTAAGCACCGAGCACCCTGAGTACTGAGCACCCAGCACCCTGAGCACTGAACACACAGCACCCTGAGTAATGAGCACCCCGAGCACTGAGCACCCAGCACCCTGAGTACTGAGCACCGAGCACCCCGAGCACTGAGCACCCAGCACCCCGAGCACTGAGCACCCAGCACCCCGAGCACTGAGCACCCAGCACCCTGAGTACTGAGCACCCAGCACCCTGAGTACTGAGCACCCAGCACCCTGTGCACTGAGCACCCAGCACCCTGAGCACTGAGCACCCAGCACCCTGAGCACTGAGCACCCAGCACCCCGAGTACTGAACACTGAGCACCCAGCACCCGAGCACTGAGCACCCAGCACCCTGAGTACTGAGCACTGAGCACCCAGCAACCCGAGCACTGAGCACCCAGCACCCTGAGCACTGAGAACCCAGCGCCCGAGTACTGATCACCCAACACCCTGAGTACTGAGCACTCCGCACCCTGAGTACTGAGCACCCAGCACCCCGAGTACTGAGCACCCAGCACCCTGAGCACTGAGAACCCAGCACCCCAAGCACTGAGCACCCTGAGTACTGAGCACCCAGCACCCTGAGTAATGAGCACCCAGCACCCCGAGCACTGAGCACCCAGCACCCTGAGTACTGAGCACCGAGCACCCTGAATACTGAGCAGCCAGCACCCTGAGTACTGAGCACCCAGCATACTGAGCACTGAGCACCCAGCACCCTGAGTACTGAGCACCGAGCAACCCGAGTACTGAGCACCCAGCACCCCGAGCACTGAGCACCCAGCACCCCGAGCACTGAGCACCCAGCACCCCGAGCACTGAGCACCCAGCACCCCGAGCACTGAGCACATAGCACCCCGAGCACTGAGCACCCAGCACCCCGAGCACCGAGCACCCTGTGTACTAAGCACTGAGCACCCTGAGCACTGAACACCCAGCACCCTGAGCACTGAGCACCCAGCACCCTGAGTACTGAGCACCCAGCACCCTGAGCACTGAGCACCCAGCACCCTGAGCACTGAGCACCCAGCACCCTGAGGACTGAGCACCCAGCACCCCGAGCACTGTGTACCCAGCACCCTGAGGACTGAGCACCCAGCACCCCGAGCACTGAGTACCCAGCACCCTGAGCACTGAGTACCCAGCACCCTGAGCACTGAGCACCCAGCACCCTGAGCACTGAGCACCCAGCACCCCGAGCACTGAGCACCCAGCACCCTGAACACTGAGCACCCTGAGTACTGAGCACTGAGCACCCTGAGTACTGAGCACTGAGCACCCAGAGTACTGAGCACCCAGCACCCTGAGCACTGAGCACCCAGCACCCTGAGTACTGAGCACTGAGCACCCAGCACCCCGAGCACTGAGCACCCAGCACCCTGAGTACTGAGCACTGTGCACCCAGCACCCCGAGCACTGATCACACAGCACCCTGAGTACAGAGCACCCAGCACCCGAGTACTGATCACCCAGCACCCTGAGTACTGAGCACCCAGCACCCTGAGTACTGAGCACCCAGCACCACGTGTACTGAGCACCCAGCACCCTGAGCACTGAACACACAGCACCCTGAGTACTGAGCACCCCGAGCACTGAGCACCCAGCACCCTGAGTACTGAGCACCGAGCACCCCGAGCACTGAGCACCCAGCACCCCGAGCACTGAGCACCCAGCACCCCGAGCACTGAGCACCCAGCACCCTGAGTACTGAGCACCCAGCACCCTGAGTACTGAGCACCCAGCACCCTGAGCACTGAGTACCCAGCACCCTGAGCACTGAGCACCCAGCACCCTGAGCACTGAGCACCCAGCACCCTGAGCACTGAGCACCCAGCACCCCGAGTACTGAACACTGAGCACCCAGCACCCGAGCACTGAGCACCCAGCACCCTGAGTACTGAGCACTGAGCACCCAGCAACCCGAGCACTGAGCACCCAGCACCCTGAGTACTGAGCACCCAGCACCCTGAGTACAGAGCACCCAGCGTACTGAGCACCGAGCACCCCGAGCACTGAGCACCCAGCACCCTGAGTACTGAGCAGCCAGCACCCCGAGCACTGAGCACCCAGCACCCTGAGTACTGAGCACCCAGCGTACTGAGCACCGAGCACCCAGCACCCTGAGTACTGAGCACCCAGCACCCTGAGCACTGAGCACCCAGCACCCTGAGTACTGAGCACTGAACACCCTGAGTACTGAGCACCGAGCAACCCGTGCTCTGAACACCCAGCACCCCGAGCACCGAGCACCCAGCACCCTGAGCACTGAGCACCCAGCACCCTGAGCACTGAGCACCCCGCACCCTGAGCACTGAGCACCCAGCACCCTGAATACTGAGCACCCAACGTACTGAGCAAAGAGCACCCTGAGCACTGAGCACCCAGCACCCTGAGTACTGAGCACCCAGCACCCTGAGCAATGAGCACCCTGAGTACTGAGCACCCAGCACCTTGAGCACTGAGCACCGAGCACCCTGAGCACTGAGCACCCAGCACCCGGAGTACTGAGCACCCAGCACCCTGAGTACTAAGCACCGAGCACCCTGAGTACTGAGCACCCAGCACCCTGAGCACTGAACACACAGCACCCTGAGTACTGAGCACCCCGAGCACTGAGCACCCAGCACCCTGAGTACTGAGCACCGAGCACCCCGAGCACTGAGCACCCAGCACCCCGAGCACTGAGCACCCAGCACCCCGAGCACTGAGCACCCAGCACCCTGAGTACTGAGCACCCAGCACCCTGAGTACTGAGCACCCAGCACCCTGTGCACTGAGCACCCAGCACCCTGAGCACTGAGCACCCAGCACCCTGAGCACTGAGCACCCAGCACCCCGAGTACTGAACACTGAGCACCCAGCACCCGAGCACTGAGCACCCAGCACCCTGAGTACTGAGCACTGAGCACCCAGCAACCCGAGCACTGAGCACCCAGCACCCTGAGCACTGAGAACCCAGCACCCGAGTACTGATCACCCAACACCCTGAGTACTGAGCACCCCGCACCCTGAGTACTGAGCACCCAGCACCCCGAGTACTGAGCACCCAGCACGCTGAGCACTGAGAACCCAGCACCCTGAGCACTGAGCACCCAGCACCCCGAGCACTGAGCACCGAGCACCCCGAGCACTGAGCACCCAGCACCCCGAGCACTGAGCACCCAGCACCCCGATCACTGAGCACCCAGCACCCTGAGCACTGAGCACCCAGCACCCTGAGCACTGAGCACCCAGCACCCCGAGCACTGAGCATCCAGCACCCCGAGCACTGAGCACCCAGCAGCCCGAGCACTGAGCACCCAGCACCCTGAGTAATGAGCACCCAGCACCCTGAGTACTGAGCACCCAGCACCCTGAGCACTGAACACACAGCACCCAGAGTACTGAGCACCCAACACCCCAAGCACTGAGCACCCTGAGTAGTGAGCACCCAGCACCCCAAGCACTGAGCACCCTGAGTACTGAGCACCCAGCACCCTGAGTAATGAGCACCCAGCACCCCGAGCACTGAGCACCCAGCACCCTGAGTACTGAGCACCGAGCACCCTGAATACTGAGCAGCCAGCACCCTGAGTACTGAGCACCCAGCATACTGAGCACTGAGCACCCAGCACCCCGAGCACTGAGCACCCAGCACCCCGAGCACTGAGCACATAGCACCCCGAGCACTGAGCACCCAGCACCCCGAGCACCGAGCACCCTGTGTACTAAGCACTGAGCACCCTGAGCACTGACCACCCAGCACCCTGAGCACTGAGCACCCAGCACCCTGAGTACTGAGAACCCAGCACCCTGAGCACTGAGCACCCAGCACCCTGAGCACTGAGCACCCAGCACCCTGAGGACTGAGCACCCAGCACCCCGAGCACTGTGTACCCAGCACCCTGAGGACTGAGCACCCAGCACCCCGAGCACTGAGTACCCAGCACCCTGAGCACTGAGTACCCAGCACCCTGAGCACTGAGCACCCAGCACCCTGAGCACTGAGCACCCAGCACCCCGAGCACTGAGCACCCAGCACCCTGAACACTGAGCACCCTGAGTACTGAGCACTGAGCACCCTGAGTACTGAGCACTGAGCACCCTGAGTACTGAGCACCCAGCACCCTGAGCACTGAGCACCCAGCACCCTGAGTACTGAGCACTGAGCACCCAGCACCCCGAGCACTGAGCACCCAGCACCCTGAGTACTGAGCACTGTGCACCCAGCACCCCGAGCACTGATCACACAACACCCTGAGTACTGAGCACCCAGCACCCGAGTACTGATCACCCAGCACCCTGAGTACTGAGCACCCAGCACCTGAGTACTGAGCACCCAGCACCACGAGTACTGAGCACCCAGCACCCTGAGCACTGAGCACCCAGCACACTGAGTACTGAGCTCCGAGCACCCTGAGCACTGAGCACCCAGCACCCTGAGCACTGAGCACACAGCACACTGAGTAGAGAGCACCCAACGTACTGAGCACTGAGCACCCCGAGCACTGAGCACCCAGCACCCTGAGTACTGAGCACCGAGCACCCCGAGCACTGAGCACCCAGCACCCTGAGTACTGAGCTCCGAGCACCCTGAGTACTGAGCAGCCAGCACCCTGAGTACTGAGCACCCAGCGTACTGAGCACCGAGCACCCAGCACCCTGAGTACTGAGCACCCAGCACCCCGAGCACTGAGCACCCAGCACCCTGAGTACTGAGCACCGAGCACTCCGAGTACTGAGCACCCAGCACCCCGCGCACTGAGCACCCAGCACCCCGAGCACTGAGCACCCAGCACCCCAAGCAACGAGCACCCAGAGTACTAAGCACCGAGCACACTGAGCACTGAGCACCCAGCACCCTGAGCACTGAGGACCCAGCATCCTGAGCACCGAGCACCCAGCACCCTGAGTACTGAGCACCCAGCACCCCGAGTACTGAGCACCCAGCACCCCGAGCACTGAGCACACAGCACCCAGAGCACTGAGCACCCAGCACCCTGAGCATTGAACACACAGCACCCTGAGTACTGAGCACCCCGAGCACTGAGCACCCAGCACCCTGAGTACTGAGCAGCGAGCACCGGAGCACTGAGCACACAGCACCCCGAGTACTGAGCACCCAGCACCCCGAGTACTGAGCACCCAGCAACCTGAGCACTGAGCACCCAGCACCCCGAGTACTGAGCACCCAGCACACCGAGCACTGAGCACCCAGCACCCTGAGCACTGAGCACCCAGCACCCTGAGTACTGAGCACTGAGCACCCCGCGTACTGAGCACCCCGCACCCCGAGCACTGAGCACCGAGCACCCCGAGCACTGAGCACCCAGCACCCCGAACACTGTGCACCCAGCACCAAGAGCACTGAGCACCCAGCACCCTGAGCACTGAGCACCCAGCACCCCGAGCACTGAGCACCCAGCACCCCGAGCACTGAGCACCCAGCACCCCGAGCACTGAGCACCCAGCACCCCGAGCACTGAGCAACCAGCACCCTGAGTACTGAGCACCCAGCACCCTGAGTACTGAGCACCCAGCACCCTGAGGACTGAGCACACAGCACCCTGAGTACTGAGCACCCAACACCCCAAGCAATGAGCACCCTGAGTACTGAGCACCCAGCACCCCAACCACTGAGCACCCTGAGTACTGAGCACCCAGCACCCTGAGTAATGAGTACCCAGCACCCCGAGCACTGAGCACACAGCACCCTGAGTACTGAGCACCGAGCACCCTGAGTACTGAGCAGCCAGCACCCTGAGTACTGAGCACCCAGCGTACTGAGCACCGAGCACCCAGCACCCTGAGTACTGAGCACCCAGCACCCTGAGCACTGAGCACCCAGCACCCTGAGTACTGAGCACCGAGCAACCCGAGTACTGAGCACCCAGCACCCCGAGCACTGAGCACCCAGCACCCCGAGCACTGAGCACCCAGCACCCCGAGCACTGAGCACCCAGCACCCCGAGCACTGAGCACTCAGCACCCTGTGTACTGAGCACCGAGCACCCAGCACCCTGAGTAATGAGCACCCAGCACCCTGAGCACTGAGCACCCAGCACCCTGAGTACTGAGCACCGAGCAACCCGAGTACTGAGCACCCAGCACCCCGAGCACTGACCATCCAGCACCCCGAGCACTGAGCACCCAGCACCCCGAGCACCGAGCACCCTGAGTACTAAGCACCGAGCACCCTGAGCAATCAACACCCAGCACCCTGAGCACTGAGCACCCAGCACCCTGAGTACTGAGCACCCAGCACCCCGAGCACTGAGCACCCAGCACCCTGAGTACTGTGCACAACGCACCCTGAGCACTGAGCACTGAGCAACCCGAGTACTGAGCACCCAGCACCCCGAGCACTGAGCACCCAGCACCCCGAGCACTGAGCACCCAGCACCCCGAGCACCGAGCACCCTGAGTACTAAGCACCGAGCACCCTGCGCACTGAACACCCAGCACCCTGAGCACTGAGCACCCAGCACATTGAGTACTGAGCACCCAGCACCCTGAGCACTGAGCACCCAGCACCCTGAGTACTGAGCACCCAGCACCCTGAGCACTGAGCACCCAGCACCCTGAGGACTGAGCACCCAGCACCCCGAGCACTGAGCACCCTGAGGACTGAGCACTGAGCACCCTGAGTACTGAGCACTGAGCACCCTGAGCACTGAGCACCCAGCACCCTGAGTACTGAGCACTGAGCACCCAGCACGCCGAGCACTGAGCACCCAGCACCCTGAGGACTGAGCACCCAGCACCCCGAGCACTGAGCACCCTGAGTACTGAGCACCCAGCAACCTGAGCACTGAGCACCAAGCACCCTGAGTACTGAGTACCGAGGACCCCGAGTACTGAGCACCCAGCACCCCGAGCACTGAGCACCCAGCACCCCGAGCACTGAGCACCCATCACCCTGAGCACTGAACACACAGCACCCTGAGTACTGAGCACCCCGAGCACTGAGCACCCAGCACCCTGAGTACTGAGCACCGAGCACCATGAGCACTGAGCATCCAGCACCCCGAGTACTGAGCACCCAGCACCCCAAGTACTGAGCACCCAGCAACCTGAGCACCGAGCAGCCAGCACCCCGAGCACTGAGCACCCAGCACCCTGAGCACTGAGCACCCAGCACCCGGAGTACTGAGCACTGAGCACCCCGAGTACTGAGCACCCAGCACCCCGAGCACTGAGCACCGAGCACCCCAAGCACTGAGCACCCAGCACCCCGAGCACTGAGCACCCAGCACCCCGAGCACTGAGCACCCGGCACCCCGAACACTGAGCACCCAGCACCCTGAGCATTGAACACACAGCACCCTGAGTACTGAGCACCCCGAGCAATGAGCACCCAGCACCCTGAGTACTGAGCAGCGAGCACCGGAGCACTGAGCACACAGCACCCCGAGTACTGAGCACCCAGCACCCCGAGTACTGAGCACCCAGCAACCTGAGAACCGCGCAGCCAGCACACCGAGCACTGAGCACCCAGCACCCTGAGCACTGAGCACCCAGCACCCTGAGTACTGAGCACTGAGCACCCCGCGTACTGAGCACCCAGCACCCCGAGCACTGAGTACCCAGCCACCCGAGTACTGAGCACCCAGCACCCCGAGCACTGAGCACCCAGCACCCCGAGCACTGAGCACCCAGCTCCCCGAGCACCGAGCACCCTGAGTACTAAGCACCGAGCACCCTGCGCACTGAACACCCAGCACCCTGAGCACTGAGCACCCAGCACATTGAGTACTGAGCACCCAGCACCCTGAGCACTGAGCACCCAGCACCCTGAGTACTGAGCACCCAGCACCCTGAGCACTGAGCACCGAGCACCCTGAGCACTGAGCACCCAGCACCCTGAGGACTGAGCACCCAGCACCCCGAGCACTGAGCACCCTGAGGACTGAGCACTGAGCACCATGAGTACTGAGCACTGACCACCCTGAGCACTGAGCACCCAGCACCCTGAGTACTGAGCACTGAGCACCCAGCACCCCGAGCACTGAGCACCCAGCACCCTGAGGACTGAGCACCCAGCACCCCGAGCACTGAGCACCCTGAGTACTGAGCACCCAGCAACCTGAGCACTGAGCACCAAGCACCCTGAGTACTGAGTACCGAGCACCCCGAGTACTGAGCACCCAGCACCCCGAGCACTGAGCACCCAGCACCCCGAGCACTGAGCACCCATCACCCTGAGCACTGAACACACAGCACCCTGAGTACTGAGCACCCCTAGCACTGAGCACCCAGCACCCTGAGTACTGAGCACCGAGCACCATGAGCACTGAGCATCCAGCACCCCGAGTACTGAGCACTCAGCACCCCAAGTACTGAGCACCCAGCAACCTGAGCACCGAGCAGCCAGCACCCCGAGCACTGAGCACCCAGCACCCTGAGCACTGAGCACCCAGCACCCGGAGTACTGAGCACTGAACACCCCGAGTACTGAGCACCCAGCACCCCGAGCACTGAGCACCGAGCACCCCGAGCACTGAGCACCCAGCACCCCGAGCACTGAGCACCCAGCACCCCGAGCACTGAGCACCCGGAACCCCGAACACTGAGCACCGAGCACCCCGAGCACTGAGCACCCAGCACCCTGAGCACTGAGCACCCAGCACCCCGAGCACTGAGCACCCAGCACCCCGAGCACTGAGCACCCAGCACCCCGAGCACTGAGCACCCAGCACCCCGAGCACTGAGCACCCAGCACCCTGAGTACTGAGCACCCAGCACCCTGAGTACTGAGCACCCAGCACCCTGAGCACTGAGCACACAGCACCCTGAGTACTGAGCACCCAACACCCCAAGCAATGAGCACCCTGAGTACTGAGCACCCAGCAACCCAACCACTGAGCACCCTGAGTACTGAGCACCCAGCACCCTGAGTAATGAGTACCCAGCACCCCGAGCACTGAGCACACAGCACCCTGAGTACTGAGCACCGAGCACCCTGAGTACTGAGCAGCCAGCACCCTGAGTACTGAGCACCCAGCGTACTGAGCACCGAGCACCCAGCACCCTGAGTACTGAGCACCCAGCACCCTGAGCACTGAGCACCCAGCACCCTGAGTACTGAGCACCGAGCAACCCGAGTACTGAGCACCCAGCACCCCGAGCACTGAGCACCCAGCACCCCGAGCACTGAGCACCCAGCACCCCGAGCACTGAGCACCCAGCACCCCGAGCACTGAGCACTCAGCACCCTGTGTACTGAGCACCGAGCACCCAGCACCCTGAGTACTGAGCACCCAGCACCCTGAGCACTGAGCACCCAGCACCCTGAGTACTGAGCACCGAGCAACCCGAGTACTGAGCACCCAGCACCCCGAGCACTGACCATCCAGCACCCCGAGCACTGAGCACCCAGCACCCCGAGCACCGAGCACCCTGAGTACTAAGCACCGAGCACCCTGAGCAATGAACACCCAGCACCCTGAGCACTGAGCACCCAGCACCCTGAGTACTGAGCACCCAGCACCCCGAGCACTGAGCACCCAGCACCCTGAGTACTGTGCACAACGCACCCCGAGCACTGAGCACCCAGCACCCCGAGCACTGAGCACCCAGCACCCCGAGCACCGAGCACCCTGAGTACTAAGCACCGAGCACCCTGCGCACTGAACACCCAGCACCCTGAGCACTGAGCACCCAGCACATTGAGTACTGAGCCCCCAGCACCCTGAGCACTGAGCACCCAGCACCCTGAGTACTGAGCACCCAGCACCCTGAGCACTGAGCACCCAGCACCCTGAGGACTGAGCACCCAGCACCCCGAGCACTGAGCACCCTGAGGACTGAGCACTGAGCACCCTGAGTACTGAGCACTGAGCACCCTGAGCACTGAGCACCCAGCACCCTGAGTACTGAGCACTGAGCACCCAGCACCCCGAGCACTGAGCACCCAGCACCCTGAGGACTGAGCACCCAGCACCCCGAGCACTGAGCACCCTGAGTACTGAGCACCCAGCAACCTGAGCACTGAGCACCAAGCACCCTGAGTACTGAGTACCGAGGACCCCGAGTACTGAGCACCCAGCACCCCGAGCACTGAGCACCCAGCACCCCGAGCACTGAGCACCCATCACCCTGAGCACTGAACACACAGCACCCTGAGTACTGAGCACCCCGAGCAATGAGCACCCAGCACCCTGAGTACTGAGCAGAGAGCACCGGAGCACTGAGCACACAGCACCCCGAGTACTGAGCACCCAGCACCCCGAGTACTGAGCACCCAGCAACCTGAGCACCGCGCAGCCAGCACACCGAGCACTGAGCACCCAGCACCCTGAGCATTGAGCACCCAGCACCCTGAGTACTGAGCACTGAGCACCCCGCGTACTGAGCACCCAGCACCCCGAGCACTGAGTACCCAGCCACCCGAGTACTGAGCACCCAGCACCCCGAGCACTGAGCACCCAGCACCCCGAGCACTGAGCACCCAGCTCCGCGAGCACCGAGCACCCTGAGTACTAAGCACCGAGCACCCTGCGCACTGAACACCCAGCACCCTGAGCACTGAGCACCCAGCACATTGAGTACTGAGCACCCAGCACCCTGAGCACTGAGCACCCAGCACCCTGAGTACTGAGCACCCAGCACCCTGAGCACTGAGCACCGAGCACCCTGAGCACTGAGCACCCAGCACCCTGAGGACTGAGCACCCAGCACCCCGAGCACTGAGCACCCTGAGGACTGAGCACTGAGCACCCTGAGTACTGAGCACTGAGCACCCTGAGCACTGAGCACCCAGCACCCTGAGTACTGAGCACTGAGCACCCAGCACCCCGAGCACTGAGCACCCAGCACCCTGAGGACTGAGCACCCAGCACCCCGAGCACTGAGCACCCTGAGTACTGAGCACCCAGCAACCTGAGCACTGAGCACCAAGCACCCTGAGTACTGAGTACCGAGCACCCCGAGTACTGAGCACCCAGCACCCCGAGCACTGAGCACCCAGCACCCCGAGCACTGAGCACCCATCACCCTGAGCACTGAACACACAGCACCCTGAGTACTGAGCACCCCTAGCACTGAGCACCCAGCACCCTGAGTACTGAGCACCGAGCACCATGAGCACTGAGCATCCAGCATCCCGAGTACTGAGCACTCAGCACCCCAAGTACTGAGCAACCAGCAACCTGAGCACCGAGCAGCCAGCACCCCGAGCACTGAGCACCCAGCACCCTGAGCACTGAGCACCCAGCACCCGGAGTACTGAGCACTGAGCACCCCGAGTACTGAGCACCCAGCACCCCGAGCACTGAGCACCGAGCACCCCGAGCACTGAGCACCCAGCACCCCGAGCACTGAGCACCCAGCACCCCGAGCACTGAGCACCCGGAACCCCGAACACTGAGCACCGAGCACCCCGAGCACTGAGCACCCAGCACCCTGAGCACTGAGCACCCAGCACCCCGAGCACTGAGCACCCAGCACCCCGAGCACTGAGCACCCAGAACCCCGAGCACTGAGCACCCAGCACCCCGAGCACTGAGCACCCAGCACCCTGAGTACTGAGCACCCAGCACCCTGAGTACTGAGCACCCAGCACCCTGAGCACTGAGCACACAGCACCCTGAGTACTGAGCACCCAACACCCCAAGCAATGAGCACCCTGAGTACTGAGCACCCAGCACCCCAACCACTGAGCACCCTGAGTACTGAGCACCCAGCACCCTGAGTAATGAGTACCCAGCACCCTGAGCACTGAGCACACAGCACCCTGAGTACTGAGCACCGAGCACCCTGAGTACTGAGCAGCCAGCACCCTGAGTACTGAGCACCCAGCATACTGAGCACCGAGCACCCAGCACCCTGAGTACTGAGCACCCAGCACCCTGAGCACTGAGCACCCAGCACCCTGAGTACTGAGCACCGAGCAACCCGAGTACTGAGCACCCAGCACCCCGAGCACTGAGCACCCAGCACCCCGAGCACTGAGCACCCAGCACCATGAGCACTGAGCACCCAGCACCCCGAGCACTGAGCACCCAGCACCCCGAGCACTGAGCACTCAGCACCCTGTGTACTGAGCACCGAGCACCCAGCACCCTGAGTACTGAGCACCGAGCACCCTGAGCAATGAACACCCAGCACCCTGAGCACTGAGCACCCAGCACCCTGAGTACTGAGCACCCAGCACCCCGAGCACTGAGCACCCAGCACCCCGAGCACTGAGCACCCAGCACCCCGAGTACTGAGCACCCAGCACCCCGAGCACTGAGCACCCAGCACCCCGAGCACTGAGCACCCAGCACCCCGAGCACCGAGCACCCTGAGTACTAAGCACCGAGCACCCTGCGCACTGAACACCCAGCACCCTGAGCACTGAGCAGCCAGCACATTGAGTACTGAGCACCCAGCACCCTGAGCACTGAGCACCCAGCACCCTGAGTACTGAGCACCCAGCACCCTGAGCACTGAGCACCGAGCACCCTGAGCACTGAGCACACAGCACCCTGAGGACTGAGCACCCAGCACCCAGAGCACTGAGCACCCTGAGGACTGAGCACTGAGCACCCTGAGTACTGAGCACTGAGCACCCTGAGCACTGAGCACCCAGCACCCTGAGTACTGAGCACTGAGCACCCAGCACCCCGAGCACTGAGCACCCAGCACCCTGAGGACTGAGCACCCAGCACCCCGAGCACTGAACACCCTGAGTACTGAGCACCCAGCAACCTGAGCACTGAGCACCAAGCACCCTGAGTACTGAGTACCGAGCACCCCGAGTACTGAGCACCCAGCACCCCGAGCACTGAGCACCCAGCACCCCGAGCACTGAGCACCCATCACCCTGAGCACTGAACACACAGCACCCTGAGTACTGAGCACCCCGAGCACTGAGCACCCAGCACCCTGAGTACTGTGCACAACGCACCCTGAGCACTGAGCACTGAGCAACCCGAGTACTGAGCACCCAGCACCCCGAGCACTGAGCACCCAGCACCCCGAGCACTGAGCACCCAGCACCCCGAGCACCGAGCACCCTGAGTACTAAGCACCGAGCACCCTGCGCACTGAACACCCAGCACCCTGAGCACTGAGCACCCAGCACATTGAGTACTGAGCACCCAGCACCCTGAGCACTGAGCACCCAGCACCCTGAGTACTGAGCACCCTGCACCCTGAGCACTGAGCACCCAGCACCCTGAGGACTGAGCACCCAGCACCCCGAGCACTGAGCACCCTGAGGACTGAGCACTGAGCACCCTGAGTACTGAGCACTGAGCACCCTGAGCACTGAGCACCCAGCACCCTGAGTACTGAGCACTGAGCACCCAGCACCCCGAGCACTGAGCACCCAGCACCCTGAGGACTGAGCACCCAGCACCCCGAGCACTGAGCACCCTGAGTACTGAGCACCCAGCAACCTGAGCACTGAGCACCAAGCACCCTGAGTACTGAGTACCGAGGACCCCGAGTACTGAGCACCCAGCACCCCGAGCACTGAGCACCCAGCACCCTGAGCACTGAGCACCCATCACCCTGAGCACTGAACACACAGCACCCTGAGTACTGAGCACCCCGAGCACTGAGCACCCAGCACCCTGAGTACTGAGCACCGAGCACCATGAGCACTGAGCATCCAGCACCCCGAGTACTGAGCACCCAGGACCCCAAGTACTGAGCACCCAGCAACCTGAGCACCGAGCAGCCAGCACCCCGAGCACTGAGCACCCAGCACCCTGAGCACTGAGCACCCAGCACCCGGAGTACTGAGCACTGAGCACCCCGAGTACTGAGCACCCAGCACCCCGAGCACTGAGCACCGAGCACCCCAAGCACTGAGCACCCAGCACCACGAGCACTGAGCACCCAGCACCCCGAGCACTGAGCACCCGGCACCCCGAACACTGAGCACCCAGCACCCTGAGCATTGAACACACAGCACCCTGAGTACTGAGCACCCCGAGCAATGAGCACCCAGCACCCTGAGTACTGAGCAGCGAGCACCGGAGCACTGAGCACACAGCACCCCGAGTACTGAGCACCCAGCACCCCGAGTACTGAGCACCCAGCAACCTGAGCACCGCGCAGCCAGCACACCGAGCACTGAGCACCCAGCACCCTGAGCACTGAGCACCCAGCACCCTGTGTACTGAGCACTGAGCACCCCGCGTACTGAGCACCCAGCACCCCGAGCACTGAGTACCCAGCCACCCGAGTACTGAGCACCCAGCACCCCGAGCACTGAGCACCCAGCACCCCGAGCACTGAGCACCCAGCTCCCCGAGCACCGAGCACCCTGAGTACTAAGCACCGAGCACCCTGCGCACTGAACACCCAGCACCCTGAGCACTGAGCACCCAGCACATTGAGTACTGAGCACCCAGCACCCTGAGCACTGAGCACCCAGCACCCTGAGTACTGAGCACCCAGCACCCTGAGCACTGAGCACCGAGCACCCTGAGCACTGAGCACCCAGCACCCTGAGGACTGAGCACCCAGCACCCCGAGCACTGAGCACCCTGAGGACTGAGCACTGAGCACCCTGAGTACTGAGCACTGAGCACCCTGAGCACTGAGCACCCAGCACCCTGAGTACTGAGCACTGAGCACCCAGCACCCCGAGCACTGAGCACCCAGCACCCTGAGGACTGAGCACACAGCACCCCGAGCACTGAGCACCCTGAGTACTGAGCACCCAGCAACCTGAGCACTGAGCACCAAGCACCCTGAGTACTGAGTACCGAGCACCCCGAGTACTGAGCACCCAGCACCCCGAGCACTGAGCACCCAGCACCCCGAGCACTGAGCACCCATCACCCTGAGCACTGAACACACAGCACCCTGAGTACTGAGCACCCCTAGCACTGAGCACCCAGCACCCTGAGTACTGAGCACCGAGCACCATGAGCACTGAGCATCCAGCACCCCGAGTACTGAGCACTCAGCACCCCAAGTACTGAGCAACCAGCAACCTGAGCACCGAGCAGTCAGCACCCCGAGCACTGAGCACCCAGCACCCTGAGCACTGAGCACCCAGCACCCGGAGTACTGAGCACTGAGCACCCCGAGTACTGAGCACCCAGCACCCCGAGCACTGAGCACCGAGCACCCCGAGCACTGAGCACCCAGCACCCCGAGCACTGAGCACCCAGCACCCCGAGCACTGAGCACCCGGAACCCCGAACACTGAGCACCGAGCACCCCGAGCACTGAGCACCCAGCACCCTGAGCACTGAGCACCCAGCACCCCGAGCACTGAGCACCCAGCACCCCGAGCACTGAGCACCCAGAACCCCGAGCACTGAGCACCCAGCACCCCGAGCACTGAGCACCCAGCACCCTGAGTACTGAGCACCCAGCACCCTGAGTACTGAGCACCCAGCACCCTGAGCACTGAGCACACAGCACCCTGAGTACTGAGCACCCAACACCCCAAGCAATGAGCACCCTGAGTACTGAGCACCCAGCACCCCAACCACTGAGCACCCTGAGTACTGAGCACCCAGCACCCTGAGTAATGAGTACCCAGCACCCCGAGCACTGAGCACACAGCACCCTGAGTACTGAGCACCGAGCACCCTGAGTACTGAGCAGCCAGCACCCTGAGTACTGAGCACCCAGCATACTGAGCACCGAGCACCCAGCACCCTGAGTACTGAGCACCCAGCACCCTGAGCACTGAGCACCCAGCACCCTGAGTACTGAGCACCGAGCAACCCGAGTACTGAGCACCCAGCACCCCGAGCACTGAGCACCCAGCACCCCGAGCACTGAGCACCCAGCACCATGAGCACTGAGCACCCAGCACCCCGAGCACTGAGCACCCAGCACCCCGAGCACTGAGCACTCAGCACCCTGTGTACTGAGCACCGAGCACCCAGCACCCTGAGTACTGAGCACCGAGCACCCTGAGCAATGAACACCCAGCACCCTGAGCACTGAGCACCCAGCACCCTGAGTACTGAGCACCCAGCACCCCGAGCACTGAGCACCCAGCACCCTGAGTACTGTGCACCCCGCACCCTGAGCACTGAGCACCGAGCAACCCGAGTACTGAGCACCCAGCACCCCGAGCACTGAGCACCCAGCACCCCGAGCACTGAGCACCCAGCACCCCGAGCACCGAGCACCCTGAGTACTAAGCAGCGAGCACCCTGCGCACTGAACACCCAGCACCCTGAGCACTGAGCACCCAGCACCCCGAGCACTGAGCACCGAGCACCCTGAGCACTGAGCACACAGCACCCTGAGGACTGAGCACCCAGCACCCCGAGCACTGAGCACCCTGAGGACTGAGCACTGAGCACCCTGAGTACTGAGCACTGAGCACCCTGAGCACTGAGCACCCAGCACCCTGAGTACTGAGCACTGAGCACCCAGCACCCCGAGCACTGAGCACCCAGCACCCTGAGGACTGAGCACCCAGCACCCCGAGCACTGAACACCCTGAGTACTGAGCACCCAGCAACCTGAGCACTGAGCACCAAGCACCCTGAGTACTGAGTACCGAGCACCCCGAGTACTGAGCACCCAGCACCCCGAGCACTGAGCACCCAGCACCCCGAGCACTGAGCACCCATCACCCTGAGCACTGAACACACAGCACCCTGAGTACTGAGCACCCCGAGCACTGAGCACCCAGCACCCTGTGTACTGAGCACCGATGCAACATGAGCACTGAGCATCCAGCACCCCGAGTACTGAGCACCCAGCACCCCAAGTACTGAGCACCCAGCAACCTGAGCACCGAGCAGCCAGCACCCCGATCACTGAGCACCCAGCACCCTGAGCACTGAGCACCCAGCACCCGGAGTGCTGAGCACTGAGCACCCCGAGTACTGAGCACCCAGCACCCCGAGCACTGAGCACCGAGCACCCCGAGCACTGAGCACCCAGCATCCCGAGCACTGAGCACCCAGCACCCCGAGCACTGAGCACCCGGCACCCCGAACACTGAGCACCCAGCACCAAGAGCACTGAGCACCCAGCACCCTGGGCACTGAGCACCCAGCACCCCGAGCACTGAGCACCCAGCACCCCGAGCACTGAGCACCCAGCACCCCGAGCACTGAGCACCCAGCACCCCGAGCACTGAGCACCCAGCACCCTGAGTACTGAGCACCCAGGACCCTGAGTACTGAGCACCCAGCACCCTGAGCACTGAGCACACAGCACCCTGAGTACTGAGCACCCAACACCCCAAGCAATGAGCACCCTGAGTACTGAGCACCCAGCACCCCAACCACTGAGCACCCTGAGTACTGAGCACCCAGCACCCTGAGTAATGAGTACCCAGCACCCCGAGCACTGAGCACACAGCACCCTGAGTACTGAGCACCGAGCACCCTGAGTACTGAGCAGCCAGCACCCTGAGTACTGAGCACCCAGCGTACTGAGCACCGAGCACCCAGCACCCTGAGTACTGAGCACCCAGCACCCTGAGCACTGAGCACCCAGCACCCTGAGTACTGAGCACCGAGCAACCCGAGTACTGAGCACCCAGCACCCTGAGTACTGAGCACTGAGCACCCAGCAACCCGAGCACTGAGCACCCAGCACCCTGAGCACTGAGAACCCAGCACCCGAGTACTGATCACCCAACACCCTGAGTACTGAGCACCCCGCACCCTGAGTACTGAGCACCCAGCACCCCGAGTACTGAGCACCCACCACCCTGAGCACTGAGAACCCAGCACCCTGAGCACTGAGCACCCAGCACCCCGAGCACTGCGCACACAGCACCCTGAGTACTGAGCACCCAGCACCCTGAGCACTGAGCACCCAGCACCCTGAGCACTGAGCACCCAGCACCCTGAGCACTGAGCATCCAGCACCCTGAGCACTGAGCACACAGCACCATGAGCACTGCGCACCCACCACCCTGAGTACTGAGCACCCAGCACCCTGAGTACTGAGCACCGAGCACCCTGAATACTGAGCAGCCAGCACGCTGAGTACTGAGCAGCCAGCGTACTGAGCACCGAGCACCCAGCACCCTGAGTACTGAGCACCCAGCACCCTGAGCACTGAGCACCCAGCACCCTGAGTACTGAGCACCGAGCAACCCGAGTACTGAGCACCCAGCACCCCGCGCACTGAGCACCCAGCACCCCGAGCACTGAGCACCCAGCACCCCGAGCACTGAGCACCCAGCACTCCGAGCACTGAGCACATAGCACCCCGAGCACTGAGCACGCAGCACCCCGAGCACCGAGCACCCTGAGTACTAAGCACTGAGCACCCTGAGCACTGAACACCCAGCACCCCGAGCACTGAGTACCCAGCAACCCGAGTACTGAGCACCCAGCACCCCGAGCACTGAGCACCCAGCACCCCGAGCACTGAGCACCCAGCTCCCCGAGCACCGAGCACCCTGAGTACTAAGTACCGAGCACCCTGCGCACTGAACACCCAGCACCCTGAGTACTGAGCACCCAGCACCCTGAGCACTGAGCACCGAGCACCCTGAGCACTGAGCACCCAGCACCCTGAGGACTGAGCACCCAGCACCCCGAGCACTGAGCACCCTGAGGACTGAGCACTGAGCACCCTGAGTACTGAGCACTGAGCACCCTGAGCACTGAGCACCCAGCACCCTGAGTACTGAGCACTGAGCACCCAGCACCCCGAGCACTGAGCACCCAGCACCCTGAGGACTGAGCACCCAGCACCCCGAGCACTGAGCACCCTGAGTACTGAGCACCCAGCAACCTGAGCACTGAGCACCAAGCACCCTGAGTACTGAGTACCGAGCACCCCGAGTACTGAGCACCCAGCACCCCGAGCACTGAGCACCCAGCACCCCGAGCACTGAGCACCCATCACCCTGAGCACTGAACACACAGCACCCTGAGTACTGAGCACCCCGAGCACTGAGCACCCAGCACCCTGAGTACTGAGCACCGAGCACCATGAGCACTGAGCATCCAGCACCCCGAGTACTGAGCACCCAGCACCCCAAGTACTGAGCACCCAGCAACCTGAGCACCGAGCAGCCAGCACCCCGAGCACTGAGCACCCAGCACCCTGAGCACTGAGCACCCAGCACCCGGAGTACTGAGCACTGAGCACCCCGAGTACTGAGCACCCAGCACCCCGAGCACTGAGCACCGAGCACCCCGAGCACTGAGCACCCAGCACCCCGAGCACTGAGCACCCAGCACCCCGAGCACTGAGCACCCGGAACCCCGAACACTGAGCACCGAGCACCCCGAGCACTGAGCACCCAGCACCCTGAGCACTGAGCACCCAGCACCCCGAGCACTGAGCACCCAGCACCCCGAGCACTGAGCACCCAGCACCCCGAGCACTGAGCACCCAGCACCCCGAGCACTGAGCACCCAGCACCCTGAGTACTGAGCACCCAGCACCCTGAGTACTGAGCACCCAGCACCCTGAGCACTGAGCACACAGCACCCTGAGTACTGAGCACCCAACACCCCAAGCAATGAGCACCCTGAGTACTGAGCACCCAGCACCCCAACCACTGAGCACCCTGAGTACTGAGCACCCAGCACCCTGAGTAATGAGTACCCAGCACCCCGAGCACTGAGCACACAGCACCCTGAGTACTGAGCACCGAGCACCCTGAGTACTGAGCAGCCAGCACCCTGAGTACTGAGCACCCAGTGTACTGAGCACCGAGCACCCAGCACCCTGAGTACTGAGCACCCAGCACCCTGAGCACTGAGCACCCAGCACCCTGAGTACTGAGCACCGAGCAACCCGAGTACTGAGCACCCAGCACCCCGAGCACTGAGCATCCCGCACCCCGAGCACTGAGCACCCAGCACCCCGAGCACTGAGCACCCAGCACCCCGAGCACTGAGCACCCAGCACCCCGAGCACTGAGCACTCAGCACCCTGTGTACTGAGCACCGAGCACCCAGCACCCTGAGTTCTGAGCACCCAGCACCCTGAGCACTGAGCACCCAGCACCCTGAGTACTGAGCACCGAGCAACCCGAGTACTGAGCACCCAGCACCCCGAGCACTGACCATCCAGCACCCCGAGCACTGAGCACCCAGCACCCCGAGCACCGAGCACCCTGAGTACTAAGCACCGAGCACCCTGAGCAATGAACACCCAGCACCCTGAGCACTGAGCACCCAGCACCCTGAGTACTGAGCACCCAGCACCCCGAGCACTGAGCACCCAGCACCCTGAGTACTGTGCACCCCGCACCCTGAGCACTGAGCACCGAGCAACCCGAGTACTGAGCACCCAGCACCCCGAGCACTGAGCACCCAGCACCCCGAGCACTGAGCACCCAGCACCCCGAGCACCGAGCACCCTGAGTACTAAGCACCGAGCACCCTGCGCACTGAACACCCAGCACCCTGAGCACTGAGCACCCAGCACATTGAGTACTGAGCACCCAGCACCCTGAGCACTGAGCACCCAGCACCCTGAGTACTGAGCACCCAGCACCCTGAGCACTGAGCACCGAGCACCCTGAGCACTGAGCACCCAGCACCCTGAGGACTGAGCACCCAGCACCCCGAGCACTGAGCACCCTGAGGACTGAGCACTGAGCACCCTGAGTACTGAGCACTGAGCACCCTGAGCACTGAGCACCCAGCACCCTGAGTACTGAGCACTGAGCACCCAGCACCCCGAGCACTGAGCACCCAGCACCCTGAGGACTGAGCACCCAGCACCCCGAGCACTGAGCACCCTGAGTACTGAGCACCCAGCAACCTGAGCACTGAGCACCAAGCACCCTGAGTACTGAGTACCGAGCACCCCGAGTACTGAGCACCCAGCACCCCGAGCACTGAGCACCCAGCACCCCGAGCACTGAGCACCCATCACCCTGAGCACTGAACACACAGCACCCTGAGTACTGAGCACCCCGAGCACTGAGCACCCAGCACCCTGAGTACTGAGCACCGAGCACCATGAGCACTGAGCATCCAGCACCCCGAGTACTGAGCACCCAGCACCCCAAGTACTGAGCACCCAGCAACCTGAGCACCGAGCAGCCAGCACCCCGAGCACTGAGCACCCAGCACCCTGAGCACTGAGCACCCAGCACCCGGAGTACTGAGCACTGAGCACCCCGAGTACTGAGCACCCAGCACCCCGAGCACTGAGCACCGAGCACCCCGAGCACTGAGCACCCAGCACCCCGAGCACTGAGCACCCAGCACCCCGAGCACTGAGCACCCGGAACCCCGAACACTGAGCACCGAGCACCCCGAGCACTGAGCACCCAGCACCCTGAGCACTGAGCACCCAGCACCCCGAGCACTGAGCACCCAGCACCCCGAGCACTGAGCACCCAGCACCCCGAGCACTGAGCACCCAGCACCCCGAGCACTGAGCACCCAGCACCCTGAGTACTGAGCACCCAGCACCCTGAGTACTGAGCACCCAGCACCCTGAGCACTGAGCACACAGCACCCTGAGTACTGAGCACCCAACACCCCAAGCAATGAGCACCCTGAGTACTGAGCACCCAGCACCCCAACCACTGAGCACCCTGAGTACTGAGCACCCAGCACCCTGAGTAATGAGTACCCAGCACCCCGAGCACTGAGCACACAGCACCCTGAGTACTGAGCACCGAGCACCCTGAGTACTGAGCAGCCAGCACCCTGAGTACTGAGCACCCAGCGTACTGAGCACCGAGCACCCAGCACCCTGAGTACTGAGCACCCAGCACCCTGAGCACTGAGCACCCAGCACCCTGAGTATTGAGCACCGAGCAACCCGAGTACTGAGCACCAAGCACCCCGAGCACTGAGCACCCAGCACCCCGAGCACTGAGCACCCAGCACCCCGAGCACTGTGCACCCAGCACCCCGAGCACTGAGCACCCAGCACCCCGAGCACTGAGCACTCAGCACCCTGTGTACTGAGCACCGAGCACCCAGCACCCTGAGTACTGAGCACCCAGCACCCTGAGCACTGAGCACCCAGCACCCTGAGTACTGAGCACCGAGCAACCCGAGTACTGAGCACCCAGCACCCCGAGCACTGACCATCCAGCACCCCGAGCACTGAGCACCCAGCACCCCGAGCACCGAGCACCCTGAGTACTAAGCACCGAGCACCCTGAGCAATGAACACCCAGCACCCTGAGCACTGAGCATCCAGCACCCTGAGTACTGAGCACCCAGCACCCCGAGCACTGAGCACCCAGCACCCTGAGTACTGTGCACCCCGCACCCTGAGCACTGAGCACCGAGCAACCCGAGTACTGAGCACCCAGCACCCCGAGCACTGAGCACCCAGCACCCCGAGCACTGAGCACCCAGCACCCCGAGCACCGAGCACCCTGAGTACTAAGCACCGAGCACCCTGCGCACTGAACACCCAGCACCCTGAGCACTGAGCACCCAGCACATTGAGTACTGAGCACCCAGCACCCTGAGCACTGAGCACCCAGCACCCTGAGTACTGAGCACCCAGCACCCTGAGCACTGAGCACCGAGCACCCTGAGCACTGAGCACCCAGCACCCTGAGGACTGAGCACCCAGCACCCCGAGCACTGAGCACCCTGAGGACTGAGCACTGAGCACCCTGAGTACTGAGCACTGAGCACCCTGAGCACTGAGCACCCAGCACCCTGAGTACTGAGCACTGAGCACCCAGCACCCCGAGCACTGAGCACCCAGCACCCTGAGGACTGAGCACCCAGCACCCCGAGCACTGAGCACCCTGAGTACTGAGCACCCAGCAACCTGAGCACTGAGCACCAAGCACCCTGAGTACTGAGTACCGAGCACCCCGAGTACAGAGCACCCAGCACCCCGAGCACTGAGCACCCAGCACCCCGAGCACTGATCACCCATCACCCTGAGCACTGAACACACAGCACCCTGAGTACTGAGCACCCCGAGCACTGAGCACCCAGCACCCTGAGTACTGAGCACCGAGCACCATGAGCACTGAGCATCCAGCACCCCGAGTACTGAGCACCCAGCACCCCAAGTACTGAGCACCCAGCAACCTGAGCACCGAGCAGCCAGCACCCCGAGCACTGAGCATCCAGCACCCTGAGCTCTGAGCACCCAGCACCCGGAGTACTGAGCACTGAGCACCCCGAGTACTGAGCACCCAGCACCCCGAGCACTGAGCACCGAGCACCCCGAGCACTGAGCACCCAGCACCCCGAGCACTGAGCACCCAGCACCCCGAACACTGAGCACCCGGCACCCCGAACACTGAGCACCCAGCACCAAGAGCACTGAGCACCCAGCACCCTGAGCACTGAGCACCCAGCACCCCGAGCACTGAGCACCCAGCACCCCGAGCACTGAGCACCCAGCACCCCGAGCACTGAGCACCCAGCACCCCGAGCACTGAGCACCCAGCACCCTGAGTACTGAGCACCCAGCACCCTGAGTACTGAGCACCGAGCACCCTGAGTACTGAGCACCCAGCGTACTGAGCACCGAGCACCCAGCACCCTGAGTACTGAGCACCCAGCACCCTGAGCACTGAGCACCCAGCGTACTGAGCACCGAGCACCCAGCACCCTGAGTACTGAGCACCCAGCACCCTGAGCACTGAGCACCCAGCACCCTGAGTACTGAGCACCGAGCAACCCGAGTACTGAGCACCAAGCACCCCGAGCACTGAGCACCCAGCACCCCGAGCACTGAGCACCCAGCACCCCGAGCACTGAGCACCCAGCACCCCGAGCACTGAGCACCCAGCACCCCGAGCACTGAGCACTCAGCACCCTGTGTACTGAGCACCGAGCACCCAGCACCCTGAGTACTGAGCACCCAGCACCCTGAGCACTGAGCACCCAGCACCCTGAGTACTGAGCACCGAGCAACCCGAGTCCTGAGCACCCAGCACCCCGAGCACTGACCATCCAGCACCCCGAGCACTGAGCACCCAGCACCCCGAGCACCGAGCACCCTGAGTACTAAGCACCGAGCACCCTGAGCAATGAACACCCAGCACCCTGAGCACTGAGCATCCAGCACCCTGAGTACTGAGCACCCAGCACCCCGAGCACTGAGCACCCAGCACCCTGAGTACTGTGCACCCCGCACCCTGAGCACTGAGCACCGAGCAACCCGAGTACTGAGCACCCAGCACCCCGAGCACTGAGCACCCAGCACCCCGAGCACTGAGCACCCAGCACCCCGAGCACCGAGCACCCTGAGTACTAAGCACCGAGCACCCTGCGCACTGAACACCCAGCACCCTGAGCACTGAGCACCCAGCACATTGAGTACTGAGCACCCAGCACCCTGAGCACTGAGCACCCAGCACCCTGAGTACTGAGCACCCAGCACCCTGAGCACTGAGCACCGAGCACCCTGAGCACTGAGCACCCAGCACCCTGAGGACTGAGCACCCAGCACCCCGAGCACTGAGCACCCTGAGGACTGAGCACTGAGCACCCTGAGTACTGAGCACTGAGCACCCTGAGCACTGAGCACCCAGCACCCTGAGTACTGAGCACTGAGCACCCAGCACCCCGAGCACTGAGCACCCAGCACCCTGAGGACTGAGCACCCAGCACCCCGAGCACTGAGCAATCTGAGTACTGAGCACCCAGCAACCTGAGCACTGAGCACCAAGCACCCTGAGTACTGAGTACCGAGCACCCCGAGTACTGAGCACCCAGCACCCCGAGCACTGAGCACCCAGCACCCCGAGCACTGAGCACCCATCACCCTGAGCACTGAACACACAGCACCCTGAGTACTGAGCACCCCGAGCACTGAGCACCCAGCACCCTGAGTACTGAGCACCGAGCACCATGAGCACTGAGCATCCAGCACCCCGAGTACTGAGCACCCAGCACCCCAAGTACTGAGCACCCAGCAACCTGAGCACCGAGCAGCCAGCACCCCGAGCACTGAGCATCCAGCACCCTGAGTACTGAGCACCCAGCACCCGGAGTACTGAGCACTGAGCACCCCGAGTACTGAGCACCCAGCACCCCGAGCACTGAGCACCGAGCACCCCGAGCACTGAGCACCCAGCACCCTGAGTAATGAGTACCCAGCACCCCGAGCACTGAGCACACGGCACCCTGAGTACTGAGCACCGAGCACCCTGAGTACTGAGCAGCCAGCACCCTGAGTACTGAGCACCCAGCGTACTGAGCACCGAGCACCCAGCACCCTGAGTACTGAGCACCCAGCACCCTGAGCACTGAGCACCCAGCACCCTGAGTACTGAGCACCGAGCAACCCGAGTACTGAGCACCCAGCACCCCGAGCACTGAGCACCCAGCACCCCGAGCACTGAGCACCCAGCACCCCGAGCACTGAGCACCCAGCACCCCGAGCACTGAGCACCCAGCACCCCGAGCACTGAGCACTCAGCACCCTGTGTACTGAGCACCGAGCACCCAGCACCCTGAGTACTGAGCACCCAGCACCCTGAGCACTGAGCACCCAGCACCCTGAGTACTGAGCACCGAGCAACCCGAGTACTGAGCACCCAGCACCCTGAGTACTGAGCACTGAGCACCCAGCAACCCGAGCACTGAGCACCCAGCACCCTGAGCACTGAGAACCCAGCACCCGAGTACTGATCACCCAACACCCTGAGTACTGAGCACCCCGCACCCTGAGTACTGAGCACCCAGCACCCCGAGTACTGAGCACCCAGCACCCTGAGCACTGAGAACCCAGCACCCTGAGCACTGAGCACCCAGCACCCTGAGCACTGCGCACACAGCACCCTGAGTACTGAGCACCCAGCACCCTGAGCACTGAGCACTGAGCACCCAGCACCCTGAGCACTGAGCACCCAGCACCCTGAGCACTGAGCACCCAGCACCCTGAGCACTGAGCACACAGCACCATGAGCACGACGCACCCACCACCCTGAGTACTGAGCACCCAGCACCCTGAGTACTGAGCACCGAGCACCCTGAATACTGAGCAGCCAGCACGCTGAGTACTGAGCAGCCAGCGTACTGAGCACCGAGCACCCAGCACCCTGAGTACTGAGCACCCAGCACCCTGAGCACTGAGCACCCAGCACCCTGAGTACTGAGCACCGAGCAACCCGAGTACTGAGCACCCAGCACCCCGCGCACTGAGCACCCAGCACCCCGAGCACTGAGCACCCAGCACCCCGAGCACTGAGCACCCAGCACTCCGAGCACTGAGCACATAGCACCCCGAGCACTGAGCACGCAGCACCCCGAGCACCGAGCACCCTGAGTACTAAGCACTGAGCACCCTGAGCACTGAACACCCAGCACCCTGAGCACTGAGCACCCAGCACCCTGAGTACTGAGCACCCAGCACCCTGAGCACTGAGCACCCAGCACCCCGACCACTGAGTACCCAGCACCCTGAGGACTGAGCACCCAGCACCCCGAGCACTGGGTACCCAGCACCCTGAGCACTGAGTACCCAGCACCCTGAGCACTGAGCACCCAGCACCCTGAGCACTGAGCACCCAGCACCCTGAGCACTGAGCACCCAGCACCCTGAACACTGAGCACCCTGAGTACTGAGCACTGAGCACCCTGAGTACTGAGCACTGAGCACCCTGAATACTGAGCACCCAGCACCCTGAGCACTGAGCACCGAGCACCCTGAGCACTGAGCACCCAGCACCCTGAGGACTGAGCACCCAGCACCCCGAGCACTGAGCACCGAGCACCCCGAGCACTGAGCACCCAGCACCCCGAGCACTGAGCACCCAGCACCCTGAGCACTGAGCACCCAGCACCCTGAGCACTGAGCACCCAGCACCCCGAGCACTGAGCATCCAGCACCCCGAGCACTGAGCACCCAGCACCCCGAGCACTGAGCACCCAGCACCCTGAGTAATGAGCACCCAGCACCCTGAGTACTGAGCACCCAGCACCCTGAGCACTGAACACACAGCACCCAGAGTACTGAGCACCCAACACCCCAAGCACTGAGCACCCTGAGTAGTGAGCACCCAGCACCCCAAGCACTGAGCACCCTGAGTACTGAGCACCCAGCACCCTGAGTAATGAGCACCCAGCACCCCGAGCACTGAGCACCCAGCACCCTGAGTACTGAGCACCGAGCACCCTGAATACTGAGCAGCCAGCACCCTGAGTACTGAGCACCCAGCATACTGAGCACTGAGCACCCAGCACCCTGAGTACTGAGCACCGAGCAACCCGAGTACTGAGCACCCAGCACCCCGAGCACTGAGCACCCAGCACCCCGAGCACTGAGCACCCAGCACCCCGAGCACTGAGCACCCAGCACCCCGAGCACTGAGCACCGAGCACCCCGAGCACTGAGCACCCAGCACCCCGAGCACTGAGCACCCTGAGTACTGAGCACCCAGCACCCTGAGCACTGAGCACCCAGCACCCTGAGCACTGAGCACCCAGCACCCCGAGCACTGAGCACCCAGCACCCTGAACACTGAGCACCCTGATTACTGAGCACTGAGCACCCTGAGTACTGAGCACTGAGCACCCTGAGTACTGAGCACCCAGCACCCTGAGCACTGAGCACCCAGCACCCTGAGTACTGAGCACTGAGCACCCAGCACCCCGAGCACTGAGCACCCAGCACCCTGAGTACTGAGCACTGTGCACCCAGCACCCCGAGCACTGATCACACAGCACCCTGAGTACTGAGCACCCAGCACCCGAGTACTGATCACCCAGCACCCTGAGTACTGAGCACCCAGCACCCTGAGTACTGAGCACCCAGCACCCCGAGTACTGAGCACCCAGCACCCTGAGCACTGAGCACCCAGCACACTGAGTACTGAGCTCCGAGCACCCTGAGCACTGAGCACCCAGCACCCTGAGCACTGAGCACACAGCACACTGAGTAGAGAGCACCCAACGTACTGAGCACTGAGCACCCCGAGCACTGAGCACCCAGCACCCTGAGTACTGAGCACCGAGCACCCCGAGCACTGAGCACCCAGCACCCTGAGTACTAAGCTCCGAGCACCCTGAGTACTGAGCAGCCAGCACCCTGAGGACTGAGCACCCAGCGTACTGAGCAGCCAGCACCCCAAGCAACGAGCACCCAGAGTACTAAGCACCGAGCACACTGAGCACTGAGCACCCAGCACCCTGAGCACTGAGGACCCAGCATCCTGAGCACCGAGCACCCAGCACCCTGAGTACTGAGCACCCAGCACCCCGAGTACTGAGCACCAAGCACCCCGAGCACTGAGCACACAGCACCCAGAGCACTGAGCACCCAGCACCCTGAGCATTGAACACACAGCACCCTGAGTACTGAGCACCCCGAGCACTGAGCACCCAGCACCCTGAGTACTGAGCAGCGAGCACCGGAGCACTGAGCACACAGCACCCCGAGTACTGAGGACCCAGCACCCCGAGTACTGAGCACCCAGCAACCTGAGCACCGCGCAGCCAGCACACCGAGCACTGAGCACCCAGCACCCTGAGCACTGAGCACCCAGCACCCTGAGTACTGAGCACTGAGCACCCCGCGTACTGAGCACCCCGCACCCCGAGCACTGAGCACCGAGCACACCGAGCACTGAGCACCCAGCACCCCGAACACTGAGCACCCAGCACCAAGAGCACTGAGCACCCAGCACCCTGAGCACTGAGCACCCAGCACCCCGAGCACTGAGCACCCAGCACCCCGAGCACTGAGCACCCAGCACCCCGAGCACTGAGCACCCAGCACCCCGAGCACTGAGCTCCCAGCACCCTGAGTACTGAGCACCCAGCACCCTGAGTACTGAGCACCCAGCACCCTGAGCACTGAGCACACAGCACCCTGAGTACTGAGCACCCAACACCCCAAGCAATGAGCACCCTGAGTACTGAGCACCCAGCACCCCAACCACTGAGCACCCTGAGTACTGAGCACCCAGCACCCTGAGTAATGAGTACCCAGCACCCCGAGCACTGAGCACACAGCACCCTGAGTACTGAGCACCGAGCACCCTGAGTACTGAGCAGCCAGCACCCTGAGTACTGAGCACCCAGCGTACTGAGCACCGAGCACCCAGCACCCTGAGTA
This sequence comes from Microtus oregoni, assembly GCF_018167655.1. NCBI lineage: Eukaryota > Metazoa > Chordata > Mammalia > Rodentia > Cricetidae > Microtus > Microtus oregoni. Next base: position 6,737,805 of record NW_024543811.1, on the reverse strand, counting down.
CTGAGCACCCAGCACCCTGAGCACTGAGCACCCAGCACCCTGAGTACTGAGCACCGAGCAACCCGAGTACTGAGCACCCAGCACCCCGAGCACTGAGCACCCAGCACCCCGAGCACTGAGCACCCAGCACCCCGAGCACTGAGCACCCAGCACCCCGAGCACTGAGCACCCAGCACCCCGAGCACTGAGCACTCAGCACCCTGTGTACTGAGCACCGAGCACCCAGCACCCTGAGTACTGAGCACCCAGCACACTGAGCACTGAGCACCCAGCACCCTGAGTACTGAGCACCGAGCAACCCGAGTACTGAGCACCCAGCACCCCGAGCACTGACCATCCAGCACCCCGAGCACTGAGCACCCAGCACCCCGAGCACCGAGCACCCTGAGTACTAAGCACCGAGCACCCTGAGCAATGAACACCCAGCACCCTGAGCACTGAGCACCCAGCACCCTGAGTACTGAGCACCCAGCACCCCGAGCACTGAGCACCCAGCACCCAGAGTACTGTGCACAACGCACCCTGAGCACTGAGCACCGAGCAACCCGAGTACTGAGCACCCAGCACCCCGAGCACTGAGCACCCAGCACCCCGAGCACTGAGCACCCAGCACCCCGAGCACCGAGCACCCTGAGTATTAAGCACCGAGCACCCTGCGCACTGAACACCCAGCACCCTGAGCACTGAGCACCCAGCACATTGAGTACTGAGCACCCAGCACCCTGAGCACTGAGCACCCAGCACCCTGAGTACTGAGCACCCAGCACCCTGAGCACTGAGCACCCAGCACCCTGAGGACTGAGCACCCAGCACCCCGAGCACTGAGCACCCTGAGGACTGAGCACTGAGCACCCTGAGTACTGAGCACTGAGCACCCTGAGCACTGAGCACCCAGCACCCTGAGTACTGAGCACTGACCACCCAGCACCCCGAGCACTGAGCACCCAGCACCATGAGGACTGAGCACCCAGCACCCCGAGCACTGAGCACCCTGAGTACTGAGCACCCAGCAACCTGAGCACTGAGCACCAAGCACCCTGAGTACTGAGTACCGAGCACCCCGAGTACTGAGCACCCAGCACCCGGAGCACTGAGCACCCAGCACCCCGAGCACTGAGCACCCATCACCCTGAGCACTGAACACACAGCACCCTGAGTACTGAGCACCCCGAGCACTGAGCACCCAGCACCCTGAGTACTGAGCACCGAGCACCATGAGCACTGAGCATCCAGCACCCCGAGTACTGAGCACCCAGCACCCCAAGTACTGAGCACCCAGCACCCTGAGCACTGAGCACCCAGCACCCCGAGCACTGAGCACCCAGCACCCTGAACACTGAGCACCCTGAGTACTGAGCACTGAGCACCCTGAGTACTGAGCGCTGAGCACCCTGAGTACTGAGCACCCAGCACCCTGAGCACTGAGCACCCAGCACCCTGAGTACTGAGCACTGAGCACCCAGCACCCCGAGCACTGAGCACCCAGCACCCTGAGTACTGAGCACTGTGCACCCAGCACCCCGAGCACTGATCACACAGCACCCTGAGTACTGAGCACCCAGCACCCGAGTACTGATCACCCAGCACCCTGAGTACTGAGCACCCAGCACCCTGAGTACTGAGCACCCAGCACCCCGAGTACTGAGCACCCAGCACCCTGAGCACTGAGCACCCAGCACACTGAGTACTGAGCTCCGAGCACCCTGAGCACTGAGCACCCAGCACCCTGAGCACTGAGCACACAGCACACTGAGTAGAGAGCACCCAACGTACTGAGCACTGAGCACCCCGAGCACTGAGCACCCAGCACCCTGAGTACTGAGCACCGAGCACCCAGAGCACTGAGCACCCAGCACCCTGAGTACTGAGCTCCGAGCACCCTGAGTACTGAGCAGCCAGCACCCTGAGGACTGAGCACCCAGCGTACTGAGCACCCAGCACCCCAAGCAACGAGCACCCAGAGTACTAAGCACCGAGCACACTGAGCACTGAGCACCCAGCACCCTGAGCACTGAGGACCCAGCATCCTGAGCACCGAGCACCCAGCACCCTGAGTACTGAGCACCCAGCACCCCGAGTACTGAGCACCCAGCACCCCGAGCACTGAGCACACAGCACCCAGAGCACTGAGCACCCAGCACCCTGAGCATTGAACACACAGCACCCTGAGTACTGAGCACCCCGAGCACTGAGCACCCAGCACCCTGAGTACTGAGCAGCGAGCACCGGAGCACTGAGCACACAGCACCCCGAGTACTGAGCACCCAGCACCCCGAGTACTGAGCACCCAGCAACCTGAGCACCGCGCAGCCAGCACACCGAGCACTGAGCACCCAGCACCCTGAGCACTGAGCACCCAGCACCCTGAGTACTGAGCACTGAGCACCCCGCAAACCGAGCACTGAGCACCGAGCACACCGAGCACTGAGCACCCAGCACCCCGAACACTGAGCACCCAGCACCAAGAGCACTGAGCACCCAGCACCCTGAGCACTGAGCACCCAGCACCCTGAGTACTGAGCACCGAGCAACCCGAGTACTGAGCACCCAGCACCCCGAACACTGAGCACCCTGCACCAAGAGCACTGAGCACCCAGCATACTGAGCACTGAGCACCCAGCACCCTGAGTACTGAGCACCGAGCAACCCGAGTACTGAGCACCCAGCACCCCGAGCACTGAGCACCCAGCACCCCGAGTACTGAGCACCCAGCACCCCGAGCACTGAGCACCCAGCACCCCGAGCACTGAGCACATAGCACCCCGAGCACTGAGCACCCAGCACCCCGAGCACCGAGCACCCTGTGTACTAAGCACTGAGCACCCTGAGCACTGAACACCCAGCACACTGAGCACTGAGCACCCAGCACCCTGAGTACTGAGCACCCAGCACCCTGAGCACTGAGCACCCAGCACCCTGAGCACTGAGCACCCAGCACCCTGAGGACTGAGCACCCAGCACCCCGAGCACTGAATACCCAGCACCCTGAGGACTGAGCACCCAGCACCCCGAGCACTGAGTACCCAGCACCCTGAGCGCTGAGTACCCAGGACCCTGAGCACTGAGCACCCAGCACCCTGAGCACTGAGCACCCAGCACCCCGAGCACTGAGCACCCAGCACCCTGAACACTGAGCACCCTGAGTACTGAGCACTGAGCACCCTGAGTACTGAGCACTGAGCACCCTGAGTACTGAGCACCCAGCACCCTGAGCACTGAGCACCCAGCACCCTGAGTACTGAGCACTGAGCACCCAGCACCCCGAGCACTGAGCACCCAGCACCCTGAGTACTGAGCACTGTGCACCCAGCACCCCGAGCACTGAGCACCCAGCACCCCGAGCACTGAGCACCCTGAGGACTGAGCACTGAGCACCCTGAGTACTGAGCACTGAGCACCCTGAGCACTGAGCACCCAGCACCCTGAGTACTGAGCACTGAGCACCCAGCACCCCGAGCACTGAGCACCCAGCACCCTGAGGACTGAGCACCCAGCACCCCGAGCACTGAGCACCCTGAGTACTGAGCACCCAGCAACCTGAGCACTGAGCACCAAGCACCCTGAGTACTGAGTACCGAGCACCCTGAGCACTGAGCACCCAGCACCCTGAGTACTGAGCACTGAGCACCCAGCACCCCGAGCACTGAGCACCCAGCACCCTGAGTACTGAGCACTGTGCACCCAGCACCCCGAGCACTGATCACACAGCACCCTGAGTACTGAGCACCCAGCACCCGAGTACTGATCACCCAGCACCCTGAGTACTGAGCACCCAGCACCCTGAGTACTGAGCACCCAGCACCCCGAGTACTGAGCACCCAGCACCCTGAGCACTGAGCACCCAGCACACTGAGTACTGAGCTCCGAGCACCCTGAGCACTGAGCACCCAGCACCCTGAGCACTGAGCACACAGCACACTGAGTAGAGAGCACCCAACGTACTGAGCACTGAGCACCCCGAGCACTGAGCACCCAGCACCCTGAGTACTGAGCACCGAGCACCCCGAGCACTGAGCACCCAGCACCCTGAGTACTGAGCTCCGAGCACCCTGAGTACTGAGCAGCCAGCACCCTGAGGACTGAGCACCCAGCGTACTGAGCACCCAGCAACCCAAGCAACGAGCACCCAGAGTACTAAGCACCGAGCACACTGAGCACTGAGCACCCAGCACCCTGAGCACTGAGGACCCAGCATCCTGAGCACCGAGCACCCAGCACCCTGAGTACTGAGCACCCAGCACCCCGAGTACTGAGCACCCAGCACCCCGAGCACTGAGCACACAGCACCCAGAGCACTGAGCACCCAGCACCCTGAGCATTGAACACACAGCACCCTGAGTACTGAGCACCCCGAGCACTGAGCACCCAGCACCCTGAGTACTGAGCAGCGAGCACCGGAGCACTGAGCACCCAGCACCCCGAGTACTGAGTACCCAGCACCCTGAGCGCTGAGTACCCAGGACCCTGAGCACTGAGCACCCAGCACCCTGAGCACTGAGCACCCAGCACCCCGAGCACTGAGCACCCAGCACCCTGAACACTGAGCACCCTGAGTACTGAGCACTGAGCACCCTGAGTACTGAGCACTGAGCACCCTGAGTACTGAGCACTGAGCACCCCGCGTACTGAGCACCCCGCACCCCGAGCACTGAGCACCGAGCACACCGAGCACTGAGCACCCAGCACCCCGAACACTGAGCACCCAGCACCAAGAGCACTGAGCACCCAGCACCCTGAGCACTGAGCACCCAGCACCCCGAGCACTGAGCACCCAGCACCCCGAGCACTGAGCACCCAGCACCCCGAGCACTGAGCACCCAGCACCCCGAGCACTGAGCACCCAGCACCCTGAGTACTGAGCACCCAGCACCCTGAGTACTGAGCACCCAGCACCCTGAGCACTGAGCACACAGCACCCTGAGTACTGAGCACCCAACACCCCAAGCAATGAGCACCCTGTGTACTGAGCACCCAGCACCCCAACCACTGAGCACCCTGAGTACTGAGCACCCAGCACCCTGAGTAATGAGTACCCAGCACCCCGAGCACTGAGCACACAGCACCCTGAGTACTGAGCACCGAGCACCCTGAGTACTGAGCAGCCAGCACCCTGAGTACTGAGCACCCAGCGTACTGAGCACCGAGCACCCAGCACCCTGAGTACTGAGCACCCAGCACCCTGAGCACTGAGCACCCAGCACCCTGAGTACTGAGCACCGAGCAACCCGAGTACTGAGCACCCAGCAATCCGAGCACTGAGCACCCAGCACCCCGAGCACTGAGCACCCAGCACCCCGAGCACTGAGCACCCAGCACCCCGAGCACTGAGCACCCAGCACCCCGAGCACTGAGCACTCAGCACCCTGTGTACTGAGCACCGAGCACCCAGCACCCTGAGTACTGAGCACCCAGCACCCTGAGCACTGAGCACCCAGCACCCTGAGTACTGAGCACCGAGCAACCCGAGTACTGAGCACCCAGCACCCCGAGCACTGACCATCCATCACCCCGAGCACTGAGCACCCAGCACCCCGAGCACCGAGCACCCTGAGTACTAAGCACCGAGCACCCTGAGCAATGAACACCCAGCACCCTGAGCACTGAGCATCCAGCACCCTGAGTACTGAGCACCCAGCACCCCGAGCACTGAGCACCCAGCACCCAGAGTACTGTGCACAACGCACCCTGAGCACTGAGCACCGAGCAACCCGAGTACTGAGCACCCAGCACCCCGAGCACTGAGCACCCAGCACCCCGAGCACTGAGCACCCAGCACCCCGAGCACCGAGCACCCTGAGTACTAAGCACCGAGCACCCTGCGCACTGAACACCCAGCACCCTGAGCACTGAGCACCCAGCATATTGAGTACTGAGCACCCAGCACCCTGAGCACTGAGCACCCAGCACCCTGAGTACTGAGCACCCAGCACCCTGAGCACTGAGCACCCAGCACCCCGAGCACTGAGCACCCTGAGGACTGAGCACTGAGCACCCTGAGTACTGAGCACTGAGCACCCTGAGCACTGAGCACCCAGCACCCTGAGTACTGAGCACTGAGCACCCAGCACCCCGAGCACTGAGCACCCAGCACCCTGAGGACTGAGCACCCAGCACCCCGAGCACTGAGCACCCTGAGTACTGAGCACCCAGCAACCTGAGCACTGAGCACCAAGCACCCTGAGTACTGAGTACCGAGCACCCCGAGTACTGAGCACCCTGCACCCCGAGCACTGAGCACCCAGCAACCCGAGCACTGAGCACCCATCCCCCTGAGCACTGAACACACAGCACCCTGAGTACTGAGCACCCCGAGCACTGAGCACCCAGCACCCTGAGTACTGAGCACCGAGCACCATGAGCACTGAGCATCCAGCACCCCGAGTACTGAGCACCCAGCACCCCAAGTACTGAGCACCCAGCACCCTGAGCACTGAGCACCCAGCACCCCGAGCACTGAGCACCCAGCACCCTGAACACTGAGCACCCTGAGTACTGAGCACTGAGCACCCTGAGTACTGAGCGCTGAGCACCCTGAGTACTGAGCACCCAGCACCCTGAGCACTGAGCACCCAGCACCCTGAGTACTGAGCACTGAGCACCCAGCACCCCGAGCACTGAGCACCCAGCACCCTGAGTACTGAGCACTGTGCACCCAGCACCCCGAGCACTGATCACACAGCACCCTGAGCACTGAGCACCCAGCACCTGAATACTGATCACCCAGCACCCTGAGTACTGAGAACCCAGCACCCTGAGTACTGAGCACCCAGCACCCCGAGTACTGAGCACCCAGCACCCTGAGCACTGAGCACCCAGCACACTGAGTACTGAGCTCTGAGCACCCTGAGCACTGAGCACCCAGCACCCTGAGCACTGAGCACACAGCACACTGAGTAGAGAGCACCCAACGTACTGAGCCCTGAGCACCCCGAGCACTGAGCACCCAGCACCCTGAGTACTGAGCACCGAGCACCCCGAGCACTGAGCACCCAGCACCCTGAGTACTGAGCTCCGAGCACCCTGAGTACTGAGCAGCCAGCACCCTGAGGACTGAGCACCCAGCGTACTGAGCACCCAGCACCCCAAGCAACGAGCACCCAGAGTACTAAGCACCGAGCACACTGAGCACTGAGCACCCAGCACCCTGAGCACTGAGGACCCAGCATCCTGAGCACCGAGCACCCAGCACCCTGAGTACTGAGCACCCAGCACCCCGAGTACTGAGCACCCAGCACCCCGAGCACTGAGCACACAGCACCCAGAGCACTGAGCACCCAGCACCCTGAGCATTGAACACACAGCACCCTGAGTACTGAGCACCCCGAGCACTGAGCACCCAGCACCCTGAGTACTGAGCAGCGAGCACCGGAGCACTGAGCACACAGCACCCCGAGTACTGAGCACCCAGCACCCCGAGTACTGAGCACCCAGCAACCTGAGCACCGCGCAGCCAGCACACCGAGCACTGAGCACCCAGCACCCTGAGCACTGAGCACCCAGCACCCTGAGTACTGAGCACTGAGCACCCCGCGTACTGAGCACCCCGCAAACCGAGCACTGAGCACCGAGCACACCGAGCACTGAGCACCCAGCACCCCGAACACTGAGCACCCAGCACCCTGAGCACTGAGCACCCAGCACCCCGAGCACTGAGCACCCAGCACCCTGAGCACTGAGAACCCAGCACCCGAGTACTGAGCACCGAGCAACCCGAGTACTGAGCACCCAGCACCCTGAGTACTGAGCACTGAGCACCCAGCAACCCGAGCACTGAGCACCCAGCACCCTGAGCACTGAGAACCCAGCACCCGAGTACTGATCACCCAACACCCTGAGTACTGAGCACCCCGCACCCTGAGTACTGAGCACCCAGCACCCCGAGTACTGAGCACCCAGCACCCTGAGCACTGAGAACCCAGCACCCTGAGCACTGAGCACCCAGCACCCCGAGCACTGCGCACACAGCACCCTGAGTACTGAGCACCCAGCACCCTGAGCACTGAGCACTGAGCACCCAGCACCCTGAGCACTGAGCACCCAGCACCCTGAGCACTGAGCACCCAGCACTCCGAGCACTGAGCACATAGCACCCCGAGCACTGAGCACGCAGCACCCCGAGCACCGAGCACCCTGAGTACTAAGCACTGAGCACCCTGAGCACTGAACACCCAGCACCCTGAGCACTGAGCACCCAGCACCCTGAGTACTGAGCACCCAGCACCCTGAGCACTGAGCACCCAGCACCCCGAGCACTGAGTACCCAGCACCCTGAGGACTGAGCACCCAGCACCCCGAGCACTGAGTACCCAGCACCCTGAGCACTGAGTACCCAGCACCCTGAGCACTGAGCACCCAGCACCCTGAGCACTGAGCACCCAGCACCCTGAGCACTGAGCACCCAGCACCCTGAACACTGAGCACCCTGAGTACTGAGCACTGAGCACCCTGAGTACTGAGCACTGAGCACCCTGAATACTGAGCACCCAGCACCCTGAGCACTGAGCACCGAGCACCCTGAGCACTGAGCACCCAGCACCCTGAGGACTGAGCACCCAGCACCCCGAGCACTGAGCACCGAGCACCCCGAGCACTGAGCACCCAGCACCCCGAGCACTGAGCACCCAGCACCCCGAGCACTGAGCACCCAGCACCCTGAGCACTGAGCACCCAGCACCCTGAGCACTGAGCACCCAGCACCCCGAGCACTGAGCATCCAGCACCCCGAGCACTGAGCACCCAGCACCCCGAGCACTGAGCACCCAGCACCCTGAGTAATGAGCACCCAGCACCCTGAGTACTGAGCACCCAGCACCCTGAGCACTGAACACACAGCACCCAGAGTACTGAGCACCCAACACCCCAAGCACTGAGCACCCTGAGTAGTGAGCACCCAGCACCCCAAGCACTGAGCACCCTGAGTACTGAGCACCCAGCACCCTGAGTAATGAGCACCCAGCACCCCGAGCACTGAGCACCCAGCACCCTGAGTACTGAGCACCGAGCACCCTGAATACTGAGCAGCCAGCACCCTGAGTACTGAGCACCCAGCATACTGAGCACTGAGCACCCAGCACCCTGAGTACTGAGCACCGAGCAACCCGAGTACTGAGCACCCAGGACCCCGAGCACTGAGCACCCAGCACCCCGAGCACTGAGCACCCAGCACCCCGAGCACTGAGCACCTAGCACCCCGAGCACTGAGCACATAGCACCCCGAGCACTGAGCACCCAGCACCCCGAGCACCGAGCACCCTGTGTACTAAGCACTGAGCACCCTGAGCACTGAACACCCAGCACCCTGAGCACTGAGCACCCAGCACCCTGAGTACTGAGCACCCAGCACCCTGAGCACTGAGCACCCAGCACCCTGAGCACTGAGCACCCAGCACCCTGAGGACTGAGCACCCAGCACCCCGAGCACTGAGTACCCAGCACCCTGAGGACTGAGCACCCAGCACCCCGAGCACTGAGTACCCAGCACCCTGAGCGCTGAGTACCCAGCACCCTGAGCACTGAGCACCCAGCACCCTGAGCACTGAGCACCCAGCACCCCGAGCACTGAGCACCCAGCACCCTGAACACTGAGCACCCTGAGTACTGAGCACTGAGCACCCTGAGTACTGAGCACTGAGCACCCTGAGTACTGAGCACCCAGCACCCTGAGCACTGAGCACCCAGCACCCTGAGTACTGAGCACTGAGCACCCAGCACCCCGAGCACTGAGCACCCAGCACCCTGAGTACTGAGCACTGTGCACCCAGCACCCCGAGCACTGATCACACAGCACCCTGAGTACTGAGCACCCAGCACCCGAGTACTGATCACCCAGCACCCTGAGTACTGAGCACCCAGCACCCTGAGTACTGAGCACCCAGCACCCCGAGTACTGAGCACCCAGCACCCTGAGCACTGAGCACCCAGCACACTGAGTACTGAGCTCCGAGCACCCTGAGCACTGAGCACCCAGCACCCTGAGCACTGAGCACACAGCACACTGAGTAGAGAGCACCCAACGTACTGAGCACTGAGCACCCCGAGCAATGAGCACCCAGCACCCTGAGTACTGAGCACCGAGCACCCCGAGCACTGAGCACCCAGCACCCTGGGTACTAAGCTCCGAGCACCCTGAGTACTGAGCAGCCAGCACCCTGAGGACTGAGCACCCAGCGTACTGAGCACCCAGCACCCCAAGCAACGAGCACCCAGAGTACTAAGCACCGAGCACACTGAGCACTGAGCACCCAGCACCCTGAGCACTGAGGACCCAGCATCCTGAGCACCGAGCACCCAGCACCCTGAGTACTGAGCACCCAGCACCCCGAGTACTGAGCACCCAGCACCCCGAGCACTGAGCACACAGCACCCAGAGCACTGAGCACCCAGCACCCTGAGCATTGAACACACAGCACCCTGAGTACTGAGCACCCCGAGCACTGAGCACCCAGCACCCTGAGTACTGAGCAGCGAGCACCGGAGCACTGAGCACACAGCACCCCGAGTACTGAGCACCCAGCACCCCGAGTACTGAGCACCCAGCAACCTGAGCACCGCGCAGCCAGCACACCGAGCACTGAGCACCCAGCACCCTGAGCACTGAGCACCCAGCACCCTGAGTACTGAGCACTGAGCACCCCGCGTACTGAGCACCCCGCACCCCGAGCACTGAGCACCGAGCACACCGAGCACTGAGCACCCAGCACCCCGAACACTGAGCACCCAGCACCAAGAGCACTGAGCACCCAGCACCCTGAGCACTGAGCACCCAGCACCCCGAGCACTGAGCACCCAGCACCCCGAGCACTGAGCACCCAGCACCCCGAGCACTGAGCACCCAGCACCCCGAGCACTGAGCACCCAGCACCCTGAGTACTGAGCACCCAGCACCCTGAGTACTGAGCACCCAGCACCCTGAGCACTGAGCACACAGCACCCTGAGTACTGAGCACCCAACACCCCAAACAATGAGCACCCTGAGTACTGAGCACCCAGCACCCCAACCACTGAGCACCCTGAGTACTGAGCACCCAGCACCCTGAGTAATGAGTACCCAGCACCCCGAGCACTGAGCACACAGCACCCTGAGTACTGAGCACCGAGCACCCTGAGTACTGAGCAGCCAGCACCCTGAGTACTGAGCACCCAGCGTACTGAGCACCGAGCACCCAGCACCCTGAGTACTGAGCACCCAGCACCCTGAGCACTGAGCACCCAGCACCCTGAGTACTGAGCACCGAGCAACCCGAGTACTGAGCACCCAGCACCCCGAGCACTGAGCACCCAGCACCCCGAGCACTGAGCACCCAGCACCCCGAGCACTGAGCACCCAGCACCCCGAGCACTGAGCACCCAGCACCCCGAGCACTGAGCACTCAGCACCCTGTGTACTGAGCACCGAGCACCCAGCACCCTGAGTACTGAGCACCCAGCACCCTGAGCACTGAGCACCCAGCACCCTGAGTACTGAGCACCGAGCAACCCGAGTACTGAGCACCCAGCACCCCGAGCACTGACCATCCAGCACCCCGAGCACTGAGCACCCAGCACCCCGAGCACCGAGCACCCTGAGTACTAAGCACCGAGCACCCTGAGCAATGAACACCCAGCACCCTGAGCACTGAGCACCCAGCACCCTGAGTACTGAGCACCCAGCACCCCGAGCACTGAGCACCCAGCACCCAGAGTACTGTGCACAACGCACCCTGAGCACTGAGCACCGAGCAACCCGAGTACTGAGCACCCAGCACCCCGAGCACTGAGCACCCAGCACCCCGAGCACTGAGCACCCAGCACCCCGAGCACCGAGCACCCTGAGTACTAAGCACCGAGCACCCTGCGCACTGAACACCCAGCACCCTGAGCACTGAGCACCCAGCACATTGAGTACTGAGCACCCAGCACCCTGAGCACTGAGCACCCAGCACCCTGAGTACTGAGCACCCAGCACCCTGAGCACTGAGCACCCAGCACCCTGAGGACTGAGCACCCAGCACCCCGAGCACTGAGCACCCTGAGGACTGAGCACTGAGCACCCTGAGTACTGAGCACTGAGCACCCTGAGCACTGAGCACCCAGCACCCTGAGTACTGAGCACTGAGCACCCAGCACCCCGAGCACTGAGCACCCAGCACCCTGAGGACTGAGCACCCAGCACCCCGAGCACTGAGCACCCTGAGTACTGAGCACCCAGCAACCTGAGCACTGAGCACCAAGCACCCTGAGTACTGAGTACCGAGCACCCCGAGTACTGAGCACCCAGCACCCCGAGCACTGAGCACCCAGCACCCCGAGCACTGAGCACCCATCACCCTGAGCACTGAACACACAGCACCCTGAGTACTGAGCACCCCGAGCACTGAGCACCCAGCACCCTGAGTACTGAGCACCGAGCACCATGAGCACTGAGCATCCAGCACCCCGAGTACTGAGCACCCAGCACCCCAAGTACTGAGCACCCAGCACCCTGAGCACTGAGCACCCAGCACCCCGAGCACTGAGCACCCAGCACCCTGAACACTGAGCACCCTGAGTACTGAGCACTGAGCACCCTGAGTACTGAGCGCTGAGCACCCTGAGTACTGAGCACCCAGCACCCTGAGCACTGAGCACCCAGCCCCCTGAGTACTGAGCACTGAGCACCCAGCACCCCGAGCACTGAGGACCCAGCACCCTGAGTACTGAGCACTGTGCACCCAGCACCCCGAGCACTGATCACACAGCACCCTGAGTACTGAGCACCCAGCACCCGAGTACTGATCACCCAGCACCCTGAGTACTGAGCACCCAGCACCCTGAGTACTGAGCACCCAGCACCCCGAGTACTGAGCACCCAGCACCCTGAGCACTGAGCACCCAGCACACTGAGTACTGAGCTCCGAGCACCCTGAGCACTGAGCACCCAGCACCCTGAGCACTGAGCACACAGCACACTGAGTAGAGAGCACCCAACGTACTGAGCACTGAGCACCCCGAGCACTGAGCACCCAGCACCCTGAGTACTGAGCACCGAGCACCCCGAGCACTGAGCACCCAGCACCCTGAGTACTGAGCTCCGAGCACCCTGAGTACTGAGCAGCCAGCACCCTGAGGACTGAGCACCCAGCGTACTGAGCACCCAGCACCCCAAGCAACGAGCACCCAGAGTACTAAGCACCGAGCACACTGAGCACTGAGCACCCAGCACCCTGAGCACTGAGGACCCAGCATCCTGAGCACCGAGCACCCAGCACCCTGAGTACTGAGCACCCAGCACCCCGAGTACTGAGCACCCAGCACCCCGAGCACTGAGCACACAGCACCCAGAGCACTGAGCACCCAGCACCCTGAGCATTGAACACACAGCACCCTGAGTACTGAGCACCCCGAGCACTGAGCACCCAGCACCCTGAGTACTGAGCAGCGAGCACCGGAGCACTGAGCACACAGCACCCCGAGTACTGAGCACCCAGCACCCCGAGTACTGAGCACCCAGCAACCTGAGCACCGCGCAGCCAGCACACCGAGCACTGAGCACCCAGCACCCTGAGCACTGAGCACCCAGCACCCTGAGTACTGAGCACTGAGCACCCCGCGTACTGAGCACCCCGCACCCCGAGCACTGAGCACCGAGCACACCGAGCACTGAGCACCCAGCACCCCGAACACTGAGCACCCAGCACCAAGAGCACTGAGCACCCAGCACCCTGAGCACTGAGCACCCAGCACCCCGAGCACTGAGCACCCAGCACCCCGAGCACTGAGCACCCAGCACCCCGAGCACTGAGCACCCAGCACCCCGAGCACTGAGCACCCAGCACCCTGAGTACTGAGCACCCAGCACCCTGAGTACTGAGCACCCAGCACCCTGAGCACTGAGCACACAGCACCCTGAGTACTGAGCACCCAACACCCCAAGCAATGAGCACCCTGAGTACTGAGCACCCAGCACCCCAACCACTGAGCACCCTGAGTACTGAGCACCCAGCACCCTGAGTAATGAGTACCCAGCACCCCGAGCACTGAGCACACAGCACCCTGAGTACTGAGCACCGAGCACCCTGAGTACTGAGCAGCCAGCACCCTGAGTACTGAGCACCCAGCGTACTGAGCACCGAGCACCCAGCACCCTGAGTACTGAGCACCCAGCACCCTGAGCACTGAGCACCCAGCACCCTGAGTACTGAGCACCGAGCAACCCGAGTACTGAGCACCCAGCACCCCGAGCACTGAGCACCCAGCACCCCGAGCACTGAGCACCCAGCACCCCGAGCACTGAGCACCCAGCACCCCGAGCACTGAGCACCCAGCACCCCGAGCACTGAGCACTCAGCACCCTGTGTACTGAGCACCGAGCACCCAGCACCCTGAGTACTGAGCACCCAGCACCCTGAGCACTGAGCACCCAGCACCCTGAGTACTGAGCACCGAGCAACCCGAGTACTGAGCACCCAGCACCCCGAGCACTGACCATCCAGCACCCCGAGCACTGAGCACCCAGCACCCCGAGCACCGAGCACCCTGAGTACTAAGCACCGAGCACCCTGAGCAATGAACACCCAGCACCCTGAGCACTGAGCACCCAGCACCCTGAGTACTGAGCACCCAGCACCCCGAGCACTGAGCACCCAGCACCCAGAGTACTGTGCACAACGCACCCTGAGCACTGAGCACCGAGCAACCCGAGTACTGAGCACCCAGCACCCCGAGCACTGAGCACCCAGCACCCCGAGCACTGAGCACCCAGCACCCCGAGCACCGAGCACCCTGAGTACTAAGCACCGAGCACCCTGCGCACTGAACACCCAGCACCCTGAGCACTGAGCACCCAGCACATTGAGTACTGAGCACCCAGCACCCTGAGCACTGAGCACCCAGCACCCTGAGTACTGAGCACCCAGCACCCTGAGCACTGAGCACCCAGCACCCTGAGGACTGAGCACCCAGCACCCCGAGCACTGAGCACCCTGAGGACTGAGCACTGAGCACTGAGCACCCTGAGTACTGAGCACTGAGCACCCTGAGCACTGAGCACCCAGCACCCTGAGTACTGAGCACTGAGCACCCAGCACCCCGAGCACTGAGCACCCAGCACCCTGAGGACTGAGCACCCAGCACCCCGAGCACTGAGCACACTGAGTACTGAGCACCCAGCAACCTGAGCACTGAGCACCAAGCACCCTGAGTACTGAGTACCGAGCACCCCGAGTACTGAGCACCCAGCACCCCGAGCACTGAGCACCCAGCACCCCGAGCACTGAGCACCCATCACCCTGAGCACTGAACACACAGCACCCTGAGTACTGAGCACCCCGAGCACTGAGCACCCAGCACCCTGAGTACTGAGCACCCAGCACCATGAGCACTGAGCATCCAGCACCCCGAGTACTGAGCACCCAGCACCCCAAGTACTGAGCACCCAGCACCCTGAGCACTGAGCACCCAGCACCCCGAGCACTGAGCACCCAGCACCCTGAACACTGAGCACCCTGAGTACTGAGCACTGAGCACCCTGAGTACTGAGCGCTGAGCACCCTGAGTACTGAGCACCGAGCACCCTGAGCACTGAGCACCCAGCACTCTTAATACTGAGCACTGCGCTTCCTGAGCACTCAGCACAAAGCACCCTGAGTACTGAGCACCGAGCACCCTGAGTACTGAGCACCCAGCACTCTGAGCACTGAGCACACAGCACCCCGAGCACTGAGCACCCAGCACCCCGAGCACTGAGCACCCAGCACCCCGAGCACTGAGCACCCAGCACTCTGAGTACTGAGCACTGAGCACCCTGAGCACTGAGCACAAAGCACCCTGAGTACTGAGCACCGAGCACCCTGAGTACTGAGCACTGAGTACCCAGCACCCAGAGCACTAAGCACCCAGCACCCTGAGAACTGAGCACCCTGAGTACTGAGAACCCAGCACCCTGAGCACTGAGCACCCAGCACCCCGAGCACTGAGCACCCAGCACCCAGAGCACTGAGCACTGAGCACCCTGAGTACTGAGCACCGAGCACCCTGAGCACTGAGCACCCTGAGGACTGAGCACCCAGCACCCTGAGCACTGAGCACCCAGCACCCTGAGCACTGAGCACCCTGAGGACTGAGCACCCAGCACCCTGAGCACTGAGCACCCAGCACCCTGAGTACTGAGCACCGATCACCTGAGCACTGAGCACCCAGCACCCCGAGCACTGAGCACCCAGCACCCCGAGCACTGAGCACCCAGCACCCTGAGCACTGAGCACCGAGGACCCTGAGTACTGAGCACTGAGCACCCTGAGCACTGAGCACCCTGCACCCTGAGTACTGAGCACACAGCACCCTGAGCACTGAGGACCGAGCACACTGAGTACTAAGCACCCTGCACCCTGAGTACTGAGCACCCAGCACCCTGAGCTCTGAGCACCCAGCACGCTGAGTACTGAGCACTGAGCACCCTGAGTACTGAGCACCGAGCACCCTGAGCACTGAGCACCCAGCACTCTGAGAACTGAGCACCCAGCACCCTGAGCACTGAGCACCCAGCACCCCGAGCACTGAGCACCGAGCACCCTGAGTACTAAGCACCCAGCACCCTGAGTACTGAGCACCCAGCACCCTGAGCACTGAGCACCCAGCACCCCGAGCACTGAGCATCGAGCACCCTGAGTACTAAGCACCCAGAACCCTGAGTACTGAGCACCCAGCACCCTGAGTACTGAGCTCCCAGCACCCTGAGTACTGAGCACCCAGCGTACTGAGCACCGAGCACCCCGAGCACTGAGCACCTAGCACCCTGAGTACTGAGCACCCAGCACCCTGAGCACTGAGCACCCAGCACCCTGAGTACTGAGCACCGAGCACCCTGAGTACTGAGCACCCAGCACCCTGAGTACTGAGCACCCAGCACGCTGAGTACTGAGCACCCAGCGTACTGAGCACTGAGCACCCAGCACCCCGAGCACTGAGCACCCAGCACCCCGAGCACTGAGCACCCAGCACCCCGAGCACTGAGCACCCAGCACCCCGAGCACTGAGCACCCAGCACCCTGAGTACTGAGCACCCAGCACCCTGAGTACTGAGCACCCAGCACCCTGAGCACTGAGCACACAGCACCCTGAGTACTGAGCACCCAACACCCCAAACAATGAGCACCCTGAGTACTGAGCACCCAGCACCCCAACCACTGAGCACCCTGAGTACTGAGCACCCAGCACCCTGAGTAATGAGTACCCAGCACCCCGAGCACTGAGCACACAGCACCCTGAGTACTGAGCACCGAGCACCCTGAGTACTGAGCAGCCAGCACCCTGAGTACTGAGCACCCAGCGTACTGAGCACCGAGCACCCAGCACCCTGAGTACTGAGCACCCAGCACCCTGAGCACTGAGCACCCAGCACCCTGAGTACTGAGCACCGAGCAACCCGAGTACTGAGCACCCAGCACCCCGAGCACTGAGCACCCAGCACCCCGAGCACTGAGCACCCAGCACCCCGAGCACTGAGCACCCAGCACCCCGAGCACTGAGCACCCAGCACCCCGAGCACTGAGCACTCAGCACCCTGTGTACTGAGCACCGAGCACCCAGCACCCTGAGTACTGAGCACCCAGCACCCTGAGCACTGAGCACCCAGCACCCTGAGTACTGAGCACCGAGCAACCCGAGTACTGAGCACCCAGCACCCCGAGCACTGACCATCCAGCACCCCGAGCACTGAGCACCCAGCACCCCGAGCACCGAGCACCCTGAGTACTAAGCACCGAGCACCCTGAGCAATGAACACCCAGCACCCTGAGCACTGAGCACCCAGCACCCTGAGTACTGAGCACCCAGCACCCCGAGCACTGAGCACCCAGCACCCAGAGTACTGTGCACAACGCACCCTGAGCACTGAGCACCGAGCAACCCGAGTACTGAGCACCCAGCACCCCGAGCACTGAGCACCCAGCACCCCGAGCACTGAGCACCCAGCACCCCGAGCACCGAGCACCCTGAGTACTAAGCACCGAGCACCCTGCGCACTGAACACCCAGCACCCTGAGCACTGAGCACCCAGCACATTGAGTACTGAGCACCCAGCACCCTGAGCACTGAGCACCCAGCACCCTGAGTACTGAGCACCCAGCACCCTGAGCACTGAGCACCCAGCACCCTGAGGACTGAGCACCCAGCACCCCGAGCACTGAGCACCCTGAGGACTGAGCACTGAGCACCCTGAGTACTGAGCACTGAGCACCCTGAGCACTGAGCACCCAGCACCCTGAGTACTGAGCACTGAGCACCCAGCACCCCGAGCACTGAGCACCCAGCACCCTGAGGACTGAGCACCCAGCACCCCGAGCACTGAGCACCCTGAGTACTGAGCACCCAGCAACCTGAGCACTGAGCACCAAGCACCCTGAGTACTGAGTACCGAGCACCCCGAGTACTGAGCACCCAGCACCCCGAGCACTGAGCACCCAGCACCCCGAGCACTGAGCACCCATCACCCTGAGCACTGAACACACAGCACCCTGAGTACTGAGCACCCCGAGCACTGAGCACCCAGCACCCTGAGTACTGAGCACCGAGCACCATGAGCACTGAGCATCCAGCACCCCGAGTACTGAGCACCC
Organism: Microtus oregoni; assembly: GCF_018167655.1. Taxonomy (NCBI): domain Eukaryota; kingdom Metazoa; phylum Chordata; class Mammalia; order Rodentia; family Cricetidae; genus Microtus; species Microtus oregoni. The sequence goes on along the minus strand of NW_024543811.1, from coordinate 6,719,233 downwards.
AGCACCCCAAGTACTGAGCACCCAGCACCCTGAGCACTGAGCACCCAGCACCCCGAGCACTGAGCACCCAGCACCCTGAACACTGAGCACCCTGAGTACTGAGCACTGAGCACCCTGAGTACTGAGCGCTGAGCACCCTGAGTACTGAGCACCCAGCACCCTGAGCACTGAGCACCCAGCCCCCTGAGTACTGAGCACTGAGCACCCAGCACCCCGAGCACTGAGGACCCAGCACCCTGAGTACTGAGCACTGTGCACCCAGCACCCCGAACACTGATCACACAGCACCCTGAGTACTGAGCACCCAGCACCCGAGTACTGATCACCCAGCACCCTGAGTACTGAGCACCCAGCACCCTGAGTACTGAGCACCCAGCACCCCGAGTACTGAGCACCCAGCACCCTGAGCACTGAGCACCCAGCACACTGAGTACTGAGCTCCGAGCACCCTGAGCACTGAGCACCCAGCACCCTGAGCACTGAGCACACAGCACACTGAGTAGAGAGCACCCAACGTACTGAGCACTGAGCACCCCGAGCACTGAGCACCCAGCACCCTGAGTACTGAGCACCGAGCACCCCGAGCACTGAGCACCCAGCACCCTGAGTACTGAGCTCCGAGCACCCTGAGTACTGAGCAGCCAGCACCCTGAGGACTGAGCACCCAGCGTACTGAGCACCCAGCACCCCAAGCAACGAGCACCCAGAGTACTAAGCACCGAGCACACTGAGCACTGAGCACCCAGCACCCTGAGCACTGAGGACCCAGCATCCTGAGCACCGAGCACCCAGCACCCTGAGTACTGAGCACCCAGCACCCCGAGTACTGAGCACCCAGCACCCCGAGCACTGAGCACACAGCACCCAGAGCACTGAGCACCCAGCACCCTGAGCATTGAACACACAGCACCCTGAGTACTGAGCACCCCGAGCACTGAGCACCCAGCACCCTGAGTACTGAGCAGCGAGCACCGGAGCACTGAGCACACAGCACCCCGAGTACTGAGCACCCAGCACCCCGAGTACTGAGCACCCAGCAACCTGAGCACCGCGCAGCCAGCACACCGAGCACTGAGCACCCAGCACCCTGAGCACTGAGCACCCAGCACCCTGAGTACTGAGCACTGAGCACCCCGCGTACTGAGCACCCCGCACCCCGAGCACTGAGCACCGAGCACACCGAGCACTGAGCACCCAGCACCCCGAACACTGAGCACCCAGCACCAAGAGCACTGAGCACCCAGCACCCTGAGCACTGAGCACCCAGCACCCCGAGCACTGAGCACCCAGCACCCCGAGCACTGAGCACCCAGCACCCCGAGCACTGAGCACCCAGCACCCCGAGCACTGAGCACCCAGCACCCTGAGTACTGAGCACCCAGCACCCTGAGTACTGAGCACCCAGCACCCTGAGCACTGAGCACACAGCACCCTGAGTACTGAGCACCCAACACCCCAAGCAATGAGCACCCTGAGTACTGAGCACCCAGCACCCCAACCACTGAGCACCCTGAGTACTGAGCACCCAGCACCCTGAGTAATGAGTACCCAGCACCCCGAGCACTGAGCACACAGCACCCTGAGTACTGAGCACCGAGCACCCTGAGTACTGAGCAGCCAGCACCCTGAGTACTGAGCACCCAGCGTACTGAGCACCGAGCACCCAGCACCCTGAGTACTGAGCACCCAGCACCCTGAGCACTGAGCACCCAGCACCCTGAGTACTGAGCACCGAGCAACCCGAGTACTGAGCACCCAGCACCCCGAGCACTGAGCACCCAGCACCCCGAGCACTGAGCACCCAGCACCCCGAGCACTGAGCACCCAGCACCCCGAGCACTGAGCACCCAGCACCCCGAGCACTGAGCACTCAGCACCCTGTGTACTGAGCACCGAGCACCCAGCACCCTGAGTACTGAGCACCCAGCACCCTGAGCACTGAGCACCCAGCACCCTGAGAACTGAGCACCGAGCAACCCGAGTACTGAGCACCCAGCACCCCGAGCACTGACCATCCAGCACCCCGAGCACTGAGCACCCAGCACCCCGAGCACCGAGCACCCTGAGTACTAAGCACCGAGCACCCTGAGCAATGAACACCCAGCACCCTGAGCACTGAGCACCCAGCACCCTGAGTACTGAGCACCCAGCACCCCGAGCACTGAGCACCCAGCACCCAGAGTACTGTGCACAACGCACCCTGAGCACTGAGCACCGAGCAACCCGAGTACTGAGCACCCAGCACCCCGAGCACTGAGCACCCAGCACCCCGAGCACTGAGCACCCAGCACCCCGAGCACCGAGCACCCTGAGTACTAAGCACCGAGCACCCTGCGCACTGAACACCCAGCACCCTGAGCACTGAGCACCCAGCACATTGAGTACTGAGCACCCAGCACCCTGAGCACTGAGCACCCAGCACCCTGAGTACTGAGCACCCAGCACCCTGAGCACTGAGCACCCAGCACCCTGAGGACTGAGCACCCAGCACCCCGAGCACTGAGCACCCTGAGGACTGAGCACTGAGCACTGAGCACCCTGAGTACTGAGCACTGAGCACCCTGAGCACTGAGCACCCAGCACCCTGAGTACTGAGCACTGAGCACCCAGCACCCCGAGCACTGAGCACCCAGCACCCTGAGGACTGAGCACCCAGCACCCCGAGCACTGAGCACACTGAGTACTGAGCACCCAGCAACCTGAGCACTGAGCACCAAGCACCCTGAGTACTGAGTACCGAGCACCCCGAGTACTGAGCACCCAGCACCCCGAGCACTGAGCACCCAGCACCCCGAGCACTGAGCACCCATCACCCTGAGCACTGAACACACAGCACCCTGAGTACTGAGCACCCCGAGCACTGAGCACCCAGCACCCTGAGTACTGAGCACCGAGCACCATGAGCACTGAGCATCCAGCACCCCGAGTACTGAGCACCCAGCACCCCAAGTACTGAGCACCCAGCACCCTGAGCACTGAGCACCCAGCACCCCGAGCACTGAGCACCCAGCACCCTGAACACTGAGCACCCTGAGTACTGAGCACTGAGCACCCTGAGTACTGAGCGCTGAGCACCCTGAGTACTGAGCACCGAGCACCCTGAGCACTGAGCACCCAGCACTCTTAATACTGAGCACTGCGCTTCCTGAGCACTCAGCACAAAGCACCCTGAGTACTGAGCACCGAGCACCCTGAGTACTGAGCACCCAGCACTCTGAGCACTGAGCACACAGCACCCCGAGCACTGAGCACCCAGCACCCCGAGCACTGAGCACCCAGCACCCCGAGCACTGAGCACCCAGCACTCTGAGTACTGAGCACTGAGCACCCTGAGCACTGAGCACAAAGCACCCTGAGTACTGAGCACCGAGCACCCTGAGTACTGAGCACTGAGTACCCAGCACCCAGAGCACTAAGCACCCAGCACCCTGAGAACTGAGCACCCTGAGTACTGAGAACCCAGCACCCTGAGCACTGAGCACCCAGCACCCCGAGCACTGAGCACCCAGCACCCAGAGCACTGAGCACTGAGCACCCTGAGTACTGAGCACCGAGCACCCCGAGCACTGACCACCCAGCACCCTGAGCACTGAGCACCCTGAGGACTGAGCACCCAGCACCCTGAGCACTGAGCACCCAGCACCCTGAGCACTGAGCACCCTGAGGACTGAGCACCCAGCACCCTGAGCACTGAGCACCCAGCACCCTGAGTACTGAGCACCGATCACCTGAGCACTGAGCACCCAGCACCCCGAGCACTGAGCACCCAGCACCCCGAGCACTGAGCACCCAGCACCCTGAGCACTGAGCACCGAGGACCCTGAGTACTGAGCACTGAGCACCCTGAGCACTGAGCACCCTGCACCCTGAGTACTGAGCACACAGCACCCTGAGCACTGAGGACCGAGCACACTGAGTACTAAGCACCCTGCACCCTGAGTACTGAGCACCCAGCACCCTGAGCTCTGAGCACCCAGCACGCTGAGTACTGAGCACTGAGCACCCTGAGTACTGAGCACCGAGCACCCTGAGCACTGAGCACCCAGCACTCTGAGAACTGAGCACCCAGCACCCTGAGCACTGAGCACCCAGCACCCCGAGCACTGAGCACCGAGCACCCTGAGTACTAAGCACCCAGCACCCTGAGTACTGAGCACCCAGCACCCTGAGCACTGAGCACCCAGCACCCCGAGCACTGAGCATCGAGCACCCTGAGTACTAAGCACCCAGAACCCTGAGTACTGAGCACCCAGCACCCTGAGTACTGAGCTCCCAGCACCCTGAGTACTGAGCACCCAGCGTACTGAGCACCGAGCACCCCGAGCACTGAGCACCTAGCACCCTGAGTACTGAGCACCCAGCACCCTGAGCACTGAGCACCCAGCACCCTGAGTACTGAGCACCGAGCACCCTGAGTACTGAGCACCCAGCACCCTGAGTACTGAGCACCCAGCACGCTGAGTACTGAGCACCCAGCGTACTGAGCACTGAGCACCGAGCACACTGAGTACTGAGCACTGAGCACCCTGAGCACTGAGCACCCTGCACCCTGAGTACTGAGCACCCAGCACCCTGAGCACTAAGGACCGAGCACACTGAGTACTAAGCACCCAGCACCCTGAGTACTGAGCACCCAGCACCCTGAGCACTGAGCACCAAGCACGCTGAGTACTGAGCACTGAGCACCCTGAGTACTGAGCACCGAGCACCCTGAGCACTGAGCACCCAGCACTCTGAATACTGAGCACTGAGCACCCTGAGCACTCAGCACAAAGCACCCTGAGTACTGAGCACCGAGCACCCTGAGTACTGAGCACCCAGCACTCTGAGCACTGAGCACACAGCACCCCGAGCACTGAGCACCCAGCACCCCGAGCACTGAGCACCCAGCACCCCGAGCACTGAGCACCCAGCACTCTGAGTACTGAGCACTGAGCACCCTGAGCACTGAGCACAAAGCACCCTGAGTACTGAGCACCGAGCACCCTGAGTACTGAGCACCCAGCACCCCGAGCACTGAGCACCCAGCACCCCGAGCACTGAGCACCCAGCACCCCGAGCACTGAGCACCCAGTACCCTGAGTACTGAGCAATGAGCACCCTGAGTACTGAGCACCGAGCACCCTGAGTACTGAGCAACCAGCACCCCGAGCACTGAGCACCGGGCACCCTGAGTACTGAGCACCCAGCACCCTGAGCACTGAGCACCCAGCACAACGAGTACTGAGCACCCAGCACCCTGATTACTGAGCACCAAGCAAAATGAGCACTGAGCACCGAGCACCCCAAGCACTGAGCACCCAGCACCCCGAGCACTGAGCACCCAGCACCCTGAGTACTAAGCACCCAGCACCCTGAGTACTGAGCACCCAGCACCCTGAGTACTGAGTACCCAGCAACCTGAATACTGAGCACCGAGCGTACTGAGCACCGAGCACCCCGAGCACTGAGCACCTAGCACCCTGAGTACTGAGCACCCAGCACCCTGAGCACTGAGCACCCAGCACCCTGAGTACTGAGCACCGAGCACCCTGAGTACTGAGCACCCAGCACCCTGAGTACTGAGCACCCAGCACCCTGAGTACTGAGCACCCAGCGTACTGAGCACCGAGCACCCAGCACCCTGAGTACTGAGCACCAAGCACCCTGAGCACTGAGCACCCAGCACCCTGAGCACTGAGCACCCAGCACCCTGAGTACTGAGCACCGATCACCCTGAGCACTGAGCTCCCAGCCCCCTCAGTACTGAGCACCCAGGACCCTGAGCACTGAGCACCCAGCAACCTGAGTACTGAGCACCCAGCACCCTGAGCACTGAGCACCCAGCACCCTGAGTACTGAGCACCCATCACAGCGAGCACTGAGCACCCAGCACCCTGAGAATGAGCACCCAGCACCCCGAGTACTGAGCACCGAGCACCCTGAGCACTGAGTACCCAGCACCCTGAGTACTGAGCACCCAGAACCCTGAGCACGGAGCACCCAGCACACTGAGTACTGAGCACCCAGCACCCTGAGCACTGAGCACCCAGCACCCTGAGTACTGAGCACCCAGCACCCCGAGCACTGAGCACCCAGCACCCTGTTTACTGAGCACTGAGTACCCAGCACCCAGAGCACTAAGCACCCAGCACCCTGAGAACTGAGCACCCTGAGTACTGAGAACCCAGCACCCTGAGCACTGAGCACCCAGCACCCCGAGCACTGAGCACCCAGCACCCAGAGCACTGAGCACTGAGCACCCTGAGTACTGAGCACCGAGCACCCCGAGCACTGACCACCCAGCACCCTGAGCACTGAGCACCCTGAGGACTGAGCACCCAGCACCCTGAGCACTGAGCACCCAGCACCCTGAGCACTGAGCACCCTGAGGACTGAGCACCCAGCACCCTGAGTACTGAGCACCGATCACCTGAGCACTGAGCACCCAGCACCCCGAGCACTGAGCACCCAGCACCCCGAGCACTGAGCACCCAGCACCCTGAGCACTGAGCACCGAGGACCCTGAGTACTGAGCACTGAGCACCCTGAGCACTGAGCACCCTGCACCCTGAGTACTGAGCACACAGCACCCTGAGCACTGAGGACCGAGCACACTGAGTACTAAGCACCCTGCACCCTGAGTACTGAGCACCCAGCACCCTGAGCTCTGAGCACCCAGCACGCTGAGTACTGAGCACTGAGCACCCTGAGTACTGAGCACCGAGCACCCTGAGCACTGAGCACCCAGCACTCTGAGTACTGAGCACTGAGCACCCTGAGCACTGAGCACCCAGCACCCTGAGTACTGAGCACCGATCACCCTGAGTACTGAGCACCCAGCACTCTGAGAACTGAGCACCCAGCACCCTGAGCACTGAGCACCCAGCACCCCGAGCACTGAGCATCGAGCACCCTGAGTACTAAGCACCCAGAACCCTGAGTACTGAGCACCCAGCACCCTGAGTACTGAGCACCCAGCACCCTGAGTACTGAGCACCCAGCGTACTGAGCACCGAGCACCCCGAGCACTGAGCACCTAGCACCCTGAGTACTGAGCACCCAGCACCCTGAGCACTGAGCACCCAGCACTCTGAATACTGAGCACTGAGCACCCTGAGCACTCAGCACAAAGCACCCTGAGTACTGAGCACCGAGCACCCTGAGTACTGAGAACCCAGCACTCTGAGCACTGAGCACACAGCACCCCGAGCACTGAGCACCCAGCACCCCGAGCACTGAGCACCCAGCACCCCGAGCACTGAGCACCCAGCACTCTGAGTACTGAGCACTGAGCACCCTGAGCACTGAGCACAAAGCACCCTGAGTACTGAGCACCGAGCACCCTGAGTACTGAGCACCCAGCACTCTGAGCACTGAGCACCCAGCACCCCGAGCACTGAGCACCCAGCACCCCGAGCACTGAGCACCCAGTACCCTGAGTACTGAGCAATGAGCACCCTGAGTACTGAGCACCGAGCACCCTGAGTACTGAGCAACCAGCACCCCGAGCACTGAGCACCGGGCACCCTGAGTACTGAGCACCCAGCACCCTGAGCACTGAGCACCCAGCACAACGAGTACTGAGCACCCAGCACCCTGATTACTGAGCACCAAGCAAAATGAGCACTGAGCACCGAGCACCCCAAGCACTGAGCACCCAGCACCCCGAGCACTGAGCACCCAGCACCCTGAGTACTAAGCACCCAGCACCCTGAGTACTGAGCACCCAGCACCCTGAGTACTGAGTACCCAGCAACCTGAATACTGAGCACCCAGCGTACTGAGCACCGAGCACCCTGAGCACTGAGCACCTAGCACCCTGAGTACTGAGCACCCAGCACCCTGAGCACTGAGCACCCAGCACCCTGAGTACTGAGCACCGAGCACCCTGAGTACTGAGCACCCAGCACCCTGAGTACTGAGCACCCAGCACCCTGAGTACTGAGCACCCAGCGTACTGAGCACCGAGCACCCAGCACCCTGAGTACTGAGCACCAAGCACCCTGAGCACTGAGCACCCAGCACCCTGAGCACTGAGCACCCAGCACCCTGAGTACTGAGCACCGATCACCCTGAGCACTGAGCTCCCAGCCCCCTCAGTACTGAGCACCCAGGACCCTGAGCACTGAGCACCCAGCACCCTGAGTACTGAGCACCCAGCACCCTGAGCACTGAGCACCCAGCAACCTGAGTACTGAGCACCCAGCACCCTGAGCACTGAGCACCCAGCACCCTGAGTACTGAGCACCCATCACAGCGAGCACTGAGCACCCAGCACCCTGAGAATGAGCACCCAGCACCCCGAGTACTGAGCACCGAGCACCCTGAGCACTGAGTACCCAGCACCCTGAGTACTGAGCACCCAGCACCCTGAGCACGGAGCACCCAGCACACTGAGTACTGAGCACCCAGCACCCTGAGCACTGAGCACCCAGCACCCTGAGTACTGAGCACCCAGCACCCCGAGCACTGAGCACCCAGCACCCTGTTTACTGAGCACTGAGTACCCAGCACCCAGAGCACTAAGCACCCAGCACCCTGAGAACTGAGCACCCTGAGTACTGAGAACCCAGCACCCTGAGCACTGAGCACCCAGCACCCCGAGCACTGAGCACCCAGCACCCAGAGCACTGAGCACTGAGCACCCTGAGTACTGAGCACCGAGCACCCCGAGCACTGACCACCCAGCACCCTGAGCACTGAGCACCCTGAGGACTGAGCACCCAGCACCCTGAGCACTGAGCACCCAGCACCCTGAGCACTGAGCACCCTGAGGACTGAGCACCCAGCACCCTGAGTACTGAGCACCGATCACCTGAGCACTGAGCACCCAGCACCCCGAGCACTGAGCACCCAGCACCCCGAGCACTGAGCACCCAGCACCCTGAGCACTGAGCACCGAGGACCCTGAGTACTGAGCACTGAGCACCCTGAGCACTGAGCACCCTGCACCCTGAGTACTGAGCACACAGCACCCTGAGCACTGAGGACCGAGCACACTGAGTACTAAGCACCCTGCACCCTGAGTACTGAGCACCCAGCACCCTGAGCTCTGAGCACCCAGCACGCTGAGTACTGAGCACTGAGCACCCTGAGTACTGAGCACCGAGCACCCTGAGCACTGAGCACCCAGCACTCTGAGTACTGAGCACTGAGCACCCTGAGCACTGAGCACCCAGCACCCTGAGTACTGAGCACCGATCACCCTGAGTACTGAGCACCCAGCACTCTGAGAACTGAGCACCCAGCACCCTGAGCACTGAGCACCCAGCACCCCGAGCACTGAGCATCGAGCACCCTGAGTACTAAGCACCCAGAACCCTGAGTACTGAGCACCCAGCACCCTGAGTACTGAGCACCCAGCACCCTGAGTACTGAGCACCCAGCGTACTGAGCACCGAGCACCCCGAGCACTGAGCACCTAGCACCCTGAGTACTGAGCACCCAGCACCCTGAGCACTGAGCACCCAGCACCCTGAGTACTCAGCACCGAGCACCCTGATTACTGAGCACCCAGCACCCTGAGTACTGAGCACCCAGCACGCTGAGTACTGAGCACCCAGCGTACTGAGCACAGAGCACCCAGCACCCTGAGTACTGAGCACCCAGCACCCTGAGCGCTGAGCACCCAGCACCCTGAGTACTGAGCACCGAGCACCCCGAGCACTGAGCACCCAGCACCCTGAGCACGGAGCACCCTGATTACTGAGCACTGAGCACCCTGAGTACTGAGCACCCAGCACCCTGAGTACTGAGCACCCAGCACCCTGAGCAATGATCACCCTGTGTACTGAGCACCCAGCACCTTGAGCACCGAGCACCGAGCACCCCGAGCACTGAGCACCCAGCATCCTGAGTACTAAGCACCGAGCACCCTGAGTACTGAGCACCCAGCACCCTGAGCACTGAACACACAGCACCCTGAGTACTGAGCACCCTGAGCACTGAGCACCCAGCACCCTGAGTACTGAGCACCCAGCACCCTGAGCGCTGAGCACCCAGCACCCCGAGTACTGAGCACCGAGCACCCTGAGCACTGAGTACCCAGCACCCTGAGTACTGAGCACCCAGCACCCTGAGCACGGAGCACCCAGCACACTGAGTACTGAGCACCCAGCACCCTGAGCACTGAGCACCCAGCACCCTGAGTACTGAGCACCCAGCACCCCGAGCACTGAGCACCCAGCACCCTGTTTACTGAGCACTGAGTACCCAGCACCCAGAGCACTAAGCACCCAGCACCCTGAGAACTGAGCACCCTGAGTACTGAGAACCCAGCACCCTGAGCACTGAGCACCCAGCACCCCGAGCACTGAGCACCCAGCACCCAGAGCACTGAGCACTGAGCACCCTGAGTACTGAGCACCGAGCACCCCGAGCACTGACCACCCAGCACCCTGAGCACTGAGCACCCTGAGGACTGAGCACCCAGCACCCTGAGCACTGAGCACCCAGCACCCTGAGCACTGAGCACCCTGAGGACTGAGCACCCAGCACCCTGAGTACTGAGCACCGATCACCTGAGCACTGAGCACCCAGCACCCCGAGCACTGAGCACCCAGCACCCCGAGCACTGAGCACCCAGCACCCTGAGCACTGAGCACCGAGGACCCTGAGTACTGAGCACTGAGCACCCTGAGCACTGAGCACCCTGCACCCTGAGTACTGAGCACACAGCACCCTGAGCACTGAGGACCGAGCACACTGAGTACTAAGCACCCTGCACCCTGAGTACTGAGCACCCAGCACCCTGAGCTCTGAGCACCCAGCACGCTGAGTACTGAGCACTGAGCACCCTGAGTACTGAGCACCGAGCACCCTGAGCACTGAGCACCCAGCACTCTGAGTACTGAGCACTGAGCACCCTGAGCACTGAGCACCCAGCACCCTGAGTACTGAGCACCGATCACCCTGAGTACTGAGCACCCAGCACTCTGAGAACTGAGCACCCAGCACCCTGAGCACTGAGCACCCAGCACCCCGAGCACTGAGCATCGAGCACCCTGAGTACTAAGCACCCAGAACCCTGAGTACTGAGCACCCAGCACCCTGAGTACTGAGCACCCAGCACCCTGAGTACTGAGCACCCAGCGTACTGAGCACCGAGCACCCCGAGCACTGAGCACCTAGCACCCTGAGTACTGAGCACCCAGCACCCTGAGCACTGAGCACCCAGCACCCTGAGTACTCAGCACCGAGCACCCTGAGTACTGAGCACCCAGCACCCTGAGTACTGAGCACCCAGCACGCTGAGTACTGAGCACCCAGCGTACTGAGCACAGAGCACCCAGCACCCTGAGTACTGAGCACCCAGCACCCTGAGCGCTGAGCACCCAGCACCCTGAGTACTGAGCACCGAGCACCCCGAGCACTGAGCACCCAGCACCCTGAGCACGGAGCACCCTGATTACTGAGCACTGAGCACCCTGAGTACTGAGCACCCAGCACCCTGAGTACTGAGCACCCAGCACCCTGAGCAATGATCACCCTGTGTACTGAGCACCCAGCACCTTGAGCACCGAGCACCGAGCACCCCGAGCACTGAGCACCCAGCATCCTGAGTACTAAGCACCGAGCACCCTGAGTACTGAGCACCCAGCACCCTGAGCACTGAACACACAGCACCCTGAGTACTGAGCACCCTGAGCACTGAGCACCCAGCACCCTGAGTACTGAGCACCGTGCACCCCGAGAACTGAGCACCCAGCACCCCGAGCACTCAGCACCCAGCACCCCGAGCACTGAGCACCCAGCACCCTGAGTACTGAGCACCCAGCACCCTGAGTACTGAGCAACCAACACCCCGAGCACTGAGCACCCAGCACCCTGAGCACTGAGCACCCAGCACCCTGAGCACTGAGCACCCAGCACCCCGAGCACTGAGCACCCAGCACCCTGAGTACTGAGCACCCAGCACCCTGAGTACTGAGCACCCAGCACCCTGAGCACTGAGCACCCAGCACCCTGAGTACTGAGCACCCAGCACCCCGAGCACTGAGCACCCAGCACCCTGTTTACTGAGCACTGAGTACCCAGCACCCAGAGCACTAAGCACCCAGCACCCTGAGAACTGAGCACCCGGAGTACTGAGAACCCAGCACCCTGAGCACTGAGCACCCAGCACCCCGAGCACTGAGCACCCAGCACCCAGAGCACTGAGCACTGAGCACCCTGAGTACTGAGCACCGAGCACCCCGAGCACTGACCACCCAGCACCCTGAGCACTGAGCACCCTGAGGACTGAGCACCCAGCACCCTGAGCACTGAGCACCCAGCACCCTGAGTACTGAGCACCCTGAGGACTGAGCACCCAGCACCCTGAGCACTGAGCACCCAGCACCCTGAGTACTGAGCACCGATCACCTGAGCACTGAGCACCCAGCACCCCGAGCACTGAGCACCCAGCACCACGAGCACTGAGCACCCAGCACCCTGAGCACTGAGCACCGAGGACCCTGAGTACTGAGCACTGAGCACCTGAGCACTGAGCACCCTGCACCCTGAGTACTGAGCACACAGCACCCTGAGCACTGAGGACCGAGCACACTGAGTACTAAGCACCCTGCACCCTGAGTACTGAGCACCCAGCACCCTGAGCTCTGAGCACCCAGCACGCTGAGTACTGAGCACTGAGCACCCTGAGTACTGAGCACCGAGCACCCTGAGCACTGAGCACCCAGCACTCTGAGTACTGAGCACTGAGCACCCTGAGCACTGAGCACCCAGCACCCTGAGTACTGAGCACCGATCACCCTGAGTACTGAGCACCCAGCACTCTGAGAACTGAGCACCCAGCACCCTGAGCACTGAGCACCCAGCACCCCGAGCACTGAGCACCGAGCACCCTGAGTACTAAGCACCCAGCACCCTGAGTACTGAGCACCCAGCACCCTGAGCACTGAGCACCCAGCACCCCGAGCACTGAGCATCGAGCACCCTGAGTACTAAGCACCCAGAACCCTGAGTACTGAGCACCCAGCACCCTGAGTACTGAGCACCCAGCACCCTGAGTACTGAGCACCCAGCGTACTGAGCACCGAGCACCCCGAGCACTGAGCACCTAGCACCCTGAGTACTGAGCACCCAGCACCCTGAGCACTGAGCACCCAGCACCCTGAGTACTGAGCACCGAGCACCCTGAGTACTGAGCACCCAGCACCCTGAGTACTGAGCACCCAGCACGCTGAGTACTGAGCACCCAGCGTACTGAGCACTGAGCACCGAGCACACTGAGTACTGAGCACTGAGCACCCTGAGCACTGAGCACCCTGCACCCTGAGTACTGAGCACCCAGCACCCTGAGCACTAAGGACCGAGCACACTGAGTACTAAGCACCCAGCACCCTGAGTACTGAGCACCCAGCACCCTGAGCACTGAGCACCAAGCACGCTGAGTACTGAGCACTGAGCACCCTGAGTACTGAGCACCGAGCACCCTGAGCACTGAGCACCCAGCACTCTGAATACTGAGCACTGAGCACCCTGAGCACTCAGCACAAAGCACCCTGAGTACTGAGCACCGAGCACCCTGAGTACTGAGCACCCAGCACTCTGAGCACTGAGCACACAGCACCCCGAGCACTGAGCACCCAGCACCCCGAGCACTGAGCACCCAGCACTCTGAGTACTGAGCACTGAGCACCCTGAGCACTGAGCACAAAGCACCCTGAGTACTGAGCACCGAGCACCCTGAGTACTGAGCACCAAGCACCCTGAGCACTGAGCACCCAGCACCCTGAGCACTGAGCACCCAGCACCCTGAGTACTGAGCACCGATCACCCTGAGCACTGAGCTCCCAGCCCCCTCAGTACTGAGCACCCAGGACCCTGAGCACTGAGCACCCAGCACCCTGAGTACTGAGCACCCAGCACCCTGAGCACTGAGCACCCAGCAACCTGAGTACTGAGCACCCAGCACCCTGAGCACTGAGCACCCAGCACCCTGAGTACTGAGCACCCATCACAGCGAGCACTGAGCACCCAGCACCCTGAGAATGAGCACCCAGCACCCCGAGTACTGAGCACCGAGCACCCTGAGCACTGAGTACCCAGCACCCTGAGTACTGAGCACCCAGCACCCTGAGCACGGAGCACCCAGCACACTGAGTACTGAGCACCCAGCACCCTGAGCACTGAGCACCCAGCACCCTGAGTACTGAGCACCCAGCACCCCGAGCACTGAGCACCCAGCACCCTGTTTACTGAGCACTGAGTACCCAGCACCCAGAGCACTAAGCACCCAGCACCCTGAGAACTGAGCACCCTGAGTACTGAGAACCCAGCACCCTGAGCACTGAGCACCCAGCACCCCGAGCACTGAGCACCCAGCACCCAGAGCACTGAGCACTGAGCACCCTGAGTACTGAGCACCGAGCACCCCGAGCACTGACCACCCAGCACCCTGAGCACTGAGCACCCTGAGGACTGAGCACCCAGCACCCTGAGCACTGAGCACCCAGCACCCTGAGCACTGAGCACCCTGAGGACTGAGCACCCAGCAACCTGAGCACTGAGCACCCAGCACCCTGAGTACTGAGCACCGATCACCTGAGCACTGAGCACCCAGCACCCCGAGCACTGAGCACCCAGCACCCCGAGCACTGAGCACCCAGCACCCTGAGCACTGAGCACCGAGGACCCTGAGTACTGAGCACTGAGCACCCTGAGCACTGAGCACCCTGCACCCTGAGTTCTGAGCACACAGCACCCTGAGCACTGAGGACCGAGCACACTGAGTACTAAGCACCCTGCACCCTGAGTACTGAGCACCCAGCACCCTGAGCTCTGAGCACCCAGCACGCTGAGTACTGAGCACTGAGCACCCTGAGTACTGAGCACCGAGCACCTTGAGCACTGAGCACCCAGCACTCTGAGTACTGAGCACTGAGCACCCTGAGCACTGAGCACCCAGCACCCTGAGTACTGAGCACCGATCACCCTGAGTACTGAGCACCCAGCACTCTGAGAACTGAGCACCCAGCACCCTGAGCACTGAGCACCCAGCACCCCGAGCACTGAGCACCGAGCACCCTGAGTACTAAGCACCCAGCACCCTGAGTACTGAGCACCCAGCACCCTGAGCACTGAGCACCCAGCACCCCGAGCACTGAGCATCGAGCACCCTGAGTACTAAGCACCCAGAACCCTGAGTACTGAGCACCCAGCACCCTGAGTTCTGAGCACCCAGCACCCTGAGTACTGAGCACCCAGCGTACTGAGCACCGAGCACCCTGAGTACTGAGCACCCAGCACACTGAGTACTGAGCACCCAGCACCCTGAGCATTGAGCACCCAGCACCCTGAGTACTGAGCATCCAGCACCCCGAGCACTGAGCACCCAGCACCCTGAGTACTGAGCACTGAGCACCCAGCACCCCGAGCACTGAGCACCCAGCACCCTGTTTACTGAGCACTGAGTACCCAGCACCCAGAGCACTGAGCACCCAGCACCCTGAGAACTGACCACCCTGAGTACTGAGAACCCAGCACCCTGAGCACTGAGCACCCAGCACCCCGAGCACTGAGCACCCAGCACCCAGAGCACTGAGCACTGAGCACCCTGAGTACTGAGCACCGAGCACCCCGAGCACTGAGCACCGAGCACCCTGAGCACTGAGCACCCTGAGGACTGAGCACCCAGCACCCTGAGCACTGAGCACCCAGCACCCTGAGCACTGAGCACCCTGAGTACTGAGCACCGATCACCTGAGCACTGAGCACCCAGCACCCCGAGCACTGAGCACCCAGCACCCAGAGCACTGAGCACCCAGCACCCTGAGCACTGAGCACCGAGCACACTGAGTACTGAGCACTGAGCACCCTGAGCACTGAGCACCCTGCACCCTGAGTACTGAGCACCCAGCACCCTGAGCACTAAGGACCGAGCACACTGAGTACTAAGCACCCAGCACCCTGAGTACTGAGCACCCAGCACCCTGAGCACTGAGCACCAAGCACGCTGAGTACTGAGCACTGAGCACCCTGAGTACTGAGCACCGAGCACCCTGAGCACTGAGCACCCAGCACTCTGAATACTGAGCACTGAGCACCCTGAGCACTCAGCACAAAGCACCCTGAGTACTGAGCACCGAGCACCCTGAGTACTGAGCACCCAGCACTCTGAGCACTGAGCACACAGCACCCCGAGCACTGAGCACCCAGCACCCCGAGCACTGAGCATCCAGCACCCCGAGCACTGAGCACCCAGCACTCTGAGTACTGAGCACTGAGCACCCTGAGCACTGAGCACAAAGCACCCTGAGTACTGAGCACCGAGCACCCTGAGTACTGAGCACCCAGCACTCTGAGCACTGAGCACCCAGCACCCCGAGCACTGAGCACCCAGCACCCCGAGCACTGAGCACCCAGCACCCCGAGCACTGAGCACCCAGTACCCTGAGTACTGAGCACTGAGCACCCTGAGTACTGAGCACCGAGCACCCTGAGTACTGAGCACCCAGGACCCCGAGCACTGAGCACCGGGCACCCTGAGTACTGAGCACCCAGCACCCTGAGCACTGAGCACCAAGCACAACGAGTACTGAGCACCCAGCACCCTGATTACTGAGCACCAAGCAAAATGAGCACTGAGCACCGAGCACCCCAAGCACTGAGCACCCAGCACCCCGAGCACTGAGCACCCAGCACCCTGAGTACTAAGCACCCAGCACCCTGAGTACTGAGCACCCAGCACCCTGAGTACTGAGTACCCAGCAACCTGAGTACTGAGCACCCAGCGTACTGAGCACCGAGCACCCCGAGCACTGAGCACCTAGCACCCTGAGTACTGAGCACCCAGCACCCTGAGCACTGAGCACCCAGCACCCTGAGTACTGAGCACCGAGCACCCTGAGTACTGAGCACCCAGCACCCTGAGTACTGAGCACCCAGCACCCTGAGTACTGAGCACCCAGCGTACTGAGCACCGAGCACACAGCACCCTGAGTACTGAGCACCAAGCACCCTGAGCACTGAGCACCCAGCACCCTGAGCACTGAGCACCCAGCACCCTGAGTACTGAGCACCGATCACCCTGAGCACTGAGCTCCCAGCCCCCTCAGTACTGAGCACCCAGCACCCTGAGCACTGAGCACCCAGCACCCTGAGTACTGAGCACCCAGCACACTGAGCACTGAGCACCCAGCAACCTGAGTACTGAGCACCCAGCACCCTGAGCACTGAGCACCCAGCACCCTGAGTACTGAGCACCCATCACAGCGAGTACTGAGCACCCAGCACCCTGAGAATGAGCACCCAGCACCCCGAGTACTGAGCACCGAGCACCCTGAGCACTGAGTACCCAGCACCCTGAGTACTGAGCACCCAGCACCCTGAGCACGGAGCACCCAGCACACTGAGTACTGAGCACCCAGCACCCTGAGCACTGAGCACCCAGCACCCTGAGTACTGAGCACCCAGCACCCTGAGCACTGAGCACCCAGCACCCTGTTTACTGAGCAATGAGTACCCAGCACCCAGAGCACTAAGCACCCAGCACCCTGAGAACTGAGCACCCTGAGTACTGAGAACCCAGCACCCTGAGCACTGAGCACCCAGCACCCCGAGCACTGAGCACTGAGCACCCTGAGTACTGAGCACCGAGCACCCCGAGCACTGACCACCCAGCACCCTGAGCACTGAGCACCCTGAGGACTGAGCACCCAGCACCCTGAGCACTGAGCACCCAGCACCCTGAGCACTGAGCACCCTGAGGACTGAGCACCCAGCACCCTGAGCACTGAGCACCCAGCACCCTGAGTACTGAGCACCGATCACCTGAGCACTGAGCACCCAGCACCCCGAGCACTGAGCACCGAGGACCCTGAGTACTGAGCACTGAGCACCCTGAGCACTGAGCACCCTGCACCCTGAGTACTGAGCACACAGCACCCTGAGCACTGAGGACCGAGCACACTGAGTACTAAGCACCCTGCACCCTGAGTACTGAGCACCCAGCACCCTGAGCTCTGAGCACCCAGCACGCTGAGTACTGAGGACTGAGCACCCTGAGTACTGAGCACCGAGCACCCTGAGCACTGAGCACCCAGCACTCTGAGTACTGAGCACTGCGCACCCTGAGCACTGAGCACCCAGCACCCTGAGTACTGAGCACCGATCACCCTGAGTACTGAGCACCCAGCACTCTGAGAACTGAGCACCCAGCACCCTGAGCACTGAGCACCCAGCACCCCGAGCACTGAGCACCGAGCACCCTGAGTACTAAGCACCCAGCACCCTGAGTACTGAGCACCCAACGTACTGAGCACTGAGCATCGAGCACACTGAGTACTGAGCACTGAGCACCCTGAGCACTGAGCACCCTGCACCCTGAGTACTGAGCACCCAGCACCCTGAGCACTAAGGACCGAGCACACTGAGTACTAAGCACCCAGCACCCTGAGTACTGAGCACCCAGCACCCGGAGCACTGAGCACCAAGCACGCTGAGTACTGAGCACTGAGCACCCTGAGTACTGAGCACTGAGCACCCTGAGCACTGAGCACCCAGCACTCTGAATACTGAGCACTGAGCACCCTGAGCACTCAGCACAAAGCACCCTGAGTACTGAGCACCGAGCACCCTGAGTACTGAGCACCCAGCACTCTGAGCACTGAGCACACAGCACCCCGAGCACTGAGCACCCAGCACCCCGAGCACTGAGCACCCAGCACCCCGAGCACTGAGCACCCAGCACTCTGAGTACTGAGCACTGAGCACCCTGAGCACTGAGCACAAAGCACCCTGAGTACTGAGCACCGAGCACCCTGAGTACTGAGCACCCAGCACTCTGAGCACTGAGCACCCAGCACCCCGAGCACTGAGCACCCAGCACCCCGAGCACTGAGCACCCAGCACCCCGAGCACTGAGCACCCAGTACCCTGATTACTGAGCACTGAGCACCCTGAGTACTGAGCACCGAGCACCCTGAGTACTGAGCACCCAGCACCCCGAGCACTGAGCACCGGGCACCCTGAGTACTGAGCACCCAGCACCCTGAGCACTGAGCACCCAGCACAACGAGTACTGAGCACCCAGCACCCTGATTACTGAGCACCAAGCAAAATGAGCACTGAGCACTGAGCACCCAGCACCCCGAGCACTGAGCACCCAGCACCCTGAGTACTGAGCACTGAGCACCCAGCACCCCGAGCACTGAGCACCCAGCACCCTGAGCCCTGAGCACCCAGCACCCGAGTACTGAGCACCCAGCACCCAGAGTACTGAGCACCCAGCATCCCGAGTACTGACCACCCAGCACCCCGAGTACTGAGCACCCAGCACCCTGAATACTGAGCACCCAGCACCCTGAGCACTGAGCACCCAGGACCCCGAGCACTGAGGACCTAGCACCCTGAGCACTGAGCACCCAGCACCCTGAGTACTGAGCACCGAGCACCCTGAGTACTGAGCACCCAGCACCCTGAGTACTAAGCACCCAGCACACTGAGTACTGAGCACCCAGCACCCTGAGCACTGATCACCCAGCACCCTGAGTACTGAGCACTGAGCACCCATCACCCCGAGCACTGAGCACCCAGCACCCTGAGAATGAGCACCCAGCACCCCGAGGACTGAGCACCGAGCACCCTGAGCACTGAGCACCCAGCACCCTGAGCACTGAGCACCCAGCACACTGAGTACTGAGCACCCAGCACCCTGAGCACTGAGCACCCAGCACCCTGAGTACTGAGCATCCAGCACCCCGAGCACTGAGCACCCAGCACCCTGAGTACTGAGCACTGAGCACCCAGCACTCCGAGCACTGAGCACCCAGCACCCTGTTTACTGAGCACTGAGTACCCAGCACCCAGAGCACTGAGCACCCAGCACCCTGAGAACTGACCACCCTGAGTACTGAGAACCCAGCACCCTGAGCACTGAGCACCCAGCACCACGAGCACTGAGCACCCAGCACCCAGAGCACTGAGCACTGAGCACCCTGAGTACTGAGCACCGAGCACCCCGAGCACTGAGCACCGAGCACCCTGAGCACTGAGCACCCTGAGGACTGAGCACCCAGCACCCTGAGCACTGAGCACCCAGCACCCTGAGCACTGAGCACCCTGAGTACTGAGCACCGATCACCTGAGCACTGAGCACCCAGCACCCCAAGCACTGAGCACCCAGCACCCTGAGCACTGAGCACCCAGCACCCTGAGCACTGAGCACCGAGCACCCTGAGTACTGAGCACTGAGCACCCTGAGCACTGAGCACCCTGCACCCTGAGTACTGAGCACCCAGCACCCTGAGCACTAAGGACCGAGCACAATGAGTACTAAGCACCCAGCACCCTGAGTACTGAGCACCCAGCACCCTGAGCACTGAGCACCCAGCACGCTGAGTACTGAGCACTGAGCACCCTGAGTACTGAGCACCCAGCACCCTGAGCACTGAGCACCCAGCACTCTGAATACTGAGCACTGAGCACCCTGAGCACTCAGCACAAAGCACCCTGAGTACTGAGCACCGAGCACCCTGAGTACTGAGCACCCAGCACTCTGAGCACTGAGCACACAGCACCCCGAGCACTGAGCACCCAGCACCCCGAGCACTGAGCACCCAGCACCCCGAGCACTGAGCACCCAGCACTCTGAGTACTGAGCACTGAGCACCCTGAGCACTGAGCACAAAGCACCCTGAGTACTGAGCACCGAGCACCCTGAGTACTGAGCACCCAGCACTCTGAGCACTGAGCACCCAGCACCCCGAGCACTGAGCACCCAGCACCCCGAGCACTGAGCACCCAGCACCCCGAGCACTGAGCACCCAGCACCCTGAGTACTGAGCACTGAGCACCCTGAGTACTGAGCACCGAGCACCCTGAGTACTGAGCACCCAGCACCCCGAGCACTGAGCACCGAGCACCCTGAGTACTGAGCACCCCTACTCTGAGCACTGAGCACCCAGCACAACGAGTACTGAGCACCCAGCACCCTGATTACTGAGCACCAAGCAAAATGAGCACTGAGCACCGAGCACCCCAAGCACTGAGCACCCAGCACCCCGAGCACTGAGCACCCAGCACCCTGAGTACTAAGCACCCAGCACCCTGAGTACTGAGCACCCAGCACCCTGAGTACTGAGTACCCAGCACCCTGAGTACTGAGCACCCAGCGTACTGAGCACCGAGCACCCCGAGCACTGAGCACCTAGCACCCTGAGTACTGAGCACCCAGCACCCTGAGCACTGAGCACCCAGCACCCTGAGTACTGAGCACCGAGCACCCTGAGTACTGAGCACCCAGCACCCTGAGTACTGAGCACCCAGCACCCTGAGCACTGAGCACCCAGCACCCTGAGCACTGAGCACCCAGCACCCTGAGTACTGAGCACCGATCACCCTGAGCACTGAGCTCCCAGCCCCCTCAGTACTGAGCACCCAGCACCCTGAGCACTGAGCACCCAGCACCCTGAGTACTGAGCACCCAGCACCCTGAGCACTGAGCACCCAGCAACCTGAGTACTGAGCACCCAGCACCCTGAGCACGGAGCACCCAGCACCCTGAGTACTGAGCACCCATCACAGCGAGCACTGAGCACCCAGCACCCTGAGAATGAGCACCCAGCACCCCGAGTACTGAGCACCGAGCACCCTGAGCACTGAGTACCCAGCACCCTGAGTACTGAGCACCCAGCACGCTGAGTACGGAGCACCCAGCACACTGAGTACTGAGCACCCAGCAAACTGAGCCCTGAGCACCCAGCACCCTGAGTACTGAGCACCCAGCACCCCGAGCACTGAGCACCCAGCACCCTGTTTACTGAGCACTGAGTACCCAGCACCGAGAGCACTAAGCACCCAGCACCCTGAGAACTGAGCACCCTGAGTACTGAGAACCCAGCACACTGAGCACTGAGCACCCAGCACCCTGAGTACTGAGTACCCAGCACCCTGAGTACTGAGCACCCAGCGTACTGAGCACCGAGCACCCCGAGCACTGAGCACCTAGCACCCTGAGTACTGAGCACCCAGCACCCTGAGCACTGAGCACCCAGCACCCTGAGTACTGAGCACCGAGCACCCTGAGTACTGAGCACCCAGCACCCTGAGTACTGAGCACCCAGCACCCTGAGTACTGAGCACCCAGCGTACTGAGCACCGAGCACCCAGCACCCTGAGTACTGAGCACCCAGCACCCTGAGCACTGAGCACCCACCACCCTGAGCACTGAGCACCCAGCACCCTGAGTACTGAGCACCGATCACCCTGAGCACTGAGCTCCCAGCCCCCTCAGTACTGAGCACCCAGCACCCTGAGCACTGAGCACCCAGCACCCTGAGTACTGAGCACCCAGCACCCTGAGCACTGAGCACCCAGCAACCTGAGTACTGAGCACCCAGCACCCTGAGCACGGAGCACCCAGCACCCTGAGTACTGAGCACCCATCACAGCGAGCACTGAGCACCCAGCACCCTGAGAATGAGCACCCAGCACCCCGAGTACTGAGCACCGAGCACCCTGAGCACTGAGTACCCAGCACCCTGAGTACTGAGCACCCAGCACGCTGAGTACGGAGCACCCAGCACACTGAGTACTGAGCACCCAGCAAACTGAGCCCTGAGCACCCAGCACCCTGAGTACTGAGCACCCAGCACCCCGAGCACTGAGCACCCAGCACCCTGTTTACTGAGCACTGAGTACCCAGCACCCAGAGCACTAAGCACCCAGCACCCTGAGAACTGAGCACCCTGAGTACTGAGAACCCAGCACACTGAGCACTGAGCACCCAGCACCCCGAGCACTGAGCACCCAGCACCCAGAGCACTGAGCACTGAGCACCCTGAGTACTGAGCACCGAGCACCCCGAGCACTGACCACCCAGCACCCTGAGCACTGAGCACCCAGCACCCTGAGCACTGAGCACCCTGAGGACTGAGCACCCAGCACCCTGAGCACTGAGCACCCTGCACCCTGAGTACTGAGCACCCAGCACCCTGAGCTCTGAGCACCCAGCACGCTGAGTACTGAGCACTGAGCACCCTGAGTACTGAGCACCGAGCACCTTGAGCACTGAGCACCCAGCACTCTGAGTACTGAGCACTGAGCACCCTGAACACTGAGCACCCAGCACCCTGAGTACTGAGCACCGATCACCCTGAGTACTGAGCACCCAGCACTCTGAGAACTGAGCACCCAGCACCCTGAGCACTGAGCACCCAGCACCCCGAGCACTGAGCACCGAGCACCCTGAGTACTAAGCACCCAGCACCCTGAGTACTGAGCACCCAGCACCCTGAGCACTGAGCACCCAGCACCCCGAGCACTGAGCATCGAGCACCCTGAGTACTAAGCACCCAGAACCCTGAGTACTGAGCACCCAGCACCCTGAGTACTGAGCACACAGCACCCTGAGTACTGAGCACCCAGCGTACTGAGCACCGAGCACCCTGAGCACTGAGCACCCAGCACACTGAGTACTGTGCACCCAGCACCCTGAGCATTGAGCACCCAGCACCCTGAGTACTGAGCATCCAGCACCCCGAGCACTGAGCACCCAGCACCGTGAGTACTGAGCACTGAGCACCCAGCACCCCGAGCACTGAGCACCCAGCACCCTGTTTACTGAGCACTGAGTACCCAGCACCCAGAGCACTGAGCACCCAGCACCCTGAGAACTGACCACCCTGAGTACTGAGAACCCAGCACCCTGAGCACTGAGCACCCAGCACCCCGAGCACTGAGCACCCAGCACCCAGAGCACTGAGCACTGAGCACCCTGAGTACTGAGCACCGAGCACCCTGAGTACTGAGCACCCAGCACCCCGAGCACTGAGCACCGAGCACCCTGAGTACTGAGCACCCCTACTCTGAGCACTGAGCACCCAGCACAACGAGTACTGAGCACCCAGCACCCTGATTACTGAGCACCAAGCAAAATGAGCACTGAGCACCGAGCACCCCAAGCACTGAGCACCCAGCACCCCGAGCACTGAGCACCCAGCACCCTGAGTACTAAGCACCCAGCACCCTGAGTACTGAGCACCCAGCACCCTGAGTACTGAGTACCCAGCACCCTGAGTACTGAGCACCCAGCGTACTGAGCACCGAGCACCCCGAGCACTGAGCACCTAGCACCCTGAGTACTGAGCACCCAGCACCCTGAGCACTGAGCACCCAGCACCCTGAGTACTGAGCACCGAGCACCCTGAGTACTGAGCACCCAGCACCCTGAGTACTGAGCACCCAGCACCCTGAGTACTGAGCACCCAGCGTACTGAGCACCGAGCACCCAGCACCCTGAGTACTGAGCACCCAGCACCCTGAGCACTGAGCACCCAGCACCCTGAGCACTGAGCACCCAGCACCCTGAGTACTGAGCACCGATCACCCTGAGCACTGAGCTCCCAGCCCCCTCAGTACTGAGCACCCAGCACCCTGAGCACTGAGCACCCAGCACCCTGAGTACTGAGCACCCAGCACCCTGAGCACTGAGCACCCAGCAACCTGAGTACTGAGCACCCAGCACCCTGAGCACGGAGCACCCAGCACCCTGAGTACTGAGCACCCATCACAGCGAGCACTGAGCACCCAGCACCCTGAGAATGAGCACCCAGCACCCCGAGTACTGAGCACCGAGCACCCTGAGCACTGAGTACCCAGCACCCTGAGTACTGAGCACCCAGCACCCTGAGCACGGAGCACCCAGCACACTGAGTACTGAGCACCCAGCAAACTGAGCCCTGAGCACCCAGCACCCTGAGTACTGAGCACCCAGCACCCCGAGCACTGAGCACCCAGCACCCTGTTTACTGAGCACTGAGTACCCAGCACCCAGAGCACTAAGCACCCAGCACCCTGAGAACTGAGCACCCTGAGTACTGAGAACCCAGCACACTGAGCACTGAGCACCCAGCACCCCGAGCACTGAGCACCCAGCACCCAGAGCACTGAGCACTGAGCACCCTGAGTACTGAGCACCGAGCACCCCGAGCACTGACCACCCAGCACCCTGAGCATTGAGCACCCAGCACCCTGAGCACTGAGCACCCTGAGGACTGAGCACCCAGCACCCTGAGCACTGAGCACCCAGCACCCTGAGTACTGAGCACCGATCACCTGAGCACTGAGCACCCAGCACCCCGAGCACTGAGCACCCAGCACCCCGAGCACTGAGCACCCAGCACCCTGAGCACTGAGCACCGAGGACCCTGAGTACTGAGCACTGAACACCCTGAGCACTGAGCACCCTGCACCCTGAGTACTGAGCACCCAGCACCCTGAGCACTGAGGACCGAGCACACTGAGTACTAAGCACCCTGCACCCTGAGTACTGAGCACCCAGCACCCTGAGCTCTGAGCACCCAGCACGCTGAGTACTGAGCACTGAGCACCCTGAGTACTGAGCACCGAGCACCTTGAGCACTGAGCACCCAGCACTCTGAGTACTGAGCACTGAGCACCCTGAGCACTGAGCACCCAGCACCCTGAGTACTGAGCACCGATCACCCTGAGTACTGAGCACCCAGCACTCTGAGAACTGAGCACCCAGCACCCTGAGCACTGAGCACCCAGCACCCCGAGCACTGAGCACCGAGCACCCTGAGTACTAAGCACCCAGCACCCTGAGTACTGAGCACCCAGCACCCTGAGCACTGAGCACCCAGCACCCCGAGCACTGAGCATCGAGCACCCTGAGTACTAAGCACCCAGAACCCTGAGTACTGAGCACCCAGCACCCTGAGTACTGAGCACCCAGCACCCTGAGTACTGAGCACCCAGCGTACTGAGCACCGAGCACCCTGAGCACTGAGCACCCAGCACACTGAGTACTGTGCACCCAGCACCCTGAGCATTGAGCACCCAGCACCCTGAGTACTGAGCATCCAGCACCCCGAGCACTGAGCACCCAGCACCGTGAGTACTGAGCACTGAGCACCCAGCACCCCGAGCACTGAGCACCCAGCACCCTGTTTACTGAGCACTGAGTACCCAGCACCCAGAGCACTGAGCACCCAGCACCCTGAGAACTGACCACCCTGAGTACTGAGAACCCAGCACCCTGAGCACTGAGCACCCAGCACCCCGAGCACTGAGCACGCAGCACCCAGAGCACTGAGCACTGAGCACCCTGAGTACTGAGCACCGAGCACCCCGAGCACTGAGCACCGAGCACCCTGAGCACTGAGCACCCTGAGGACTGAGCACCCAGCACCCTGAGCACTGAGCACCCAGCACCCTGAGCACTGAGCACCCTGAGTACTGAGCACCGATCACCTGAGCACTGAGCACCCAGCACCCCGAGCACTGAGCACCCAGCACCCTGAGCACTGAGCACCCAGCACCCTGAGCACTGAGCACCGAGCACACTGCGTACTGAGCACTGAGCACCCTGAGCACTGAGCACCCTGCACCCTGAGTACTGAGCACCCAGCACCCTGAGCACTAAGGACCGAGCACACTGAGTACTAAGCACCCAGCACCCTGAGTACTGAGCACCCAGCACCCTGAGCACTGAGCACCAAGCACGCTGAGTACTGAGCACTGAGCACCCTGAGTACTGAGCACCGAGCACCCTGAGCACTGAGCACCCAGCACTCTGAATACTGAGCACTGAGAACCCTGAGCACTCAGCACAAAGCACCCTGAGTACTGAGCACCGAGCACCCTGAGTACTGAGCACCCAGTACCCTGAGCACTGAACACACAGCACCCTGAGTACTGAGCACCCCGAGCACTGAGCACCCAGCACTCTGAGCACTGAGGACCCAGCAACCTGAGTACTGAGCACCCAGCACACTGAGCACTGAGCACCCAGCACCCTGAGTACTGAGCACCCAGCACCCTGAGCACTGAGCACCCAGCACCCTGAGTACTGAGCATCCAGCACCCCGAGCACTGAGCACCCAGCACCCTGAGTACTGAGCACTGAGCACCCAGCACCCCGAACACTGAGCACTCAGCACCCTGTGTACTGAGCACTGAGTACCCAGCACCCCGAGCAATGAGCACCCAGCACCCTGAGCACCCTGAGAACTGAGCACCCAGCACCCTGAGCACTGAGCACCCAGCACCCCGAGCACTGAGCACCCAGCACCCAGAGTACTGAGCACTGAGCACACTGCACCCTGAGTACTGAGCACCCAGCACCCCGAGAATGAGCACCCTGAGCACTGAGGACCCAACACCATGAGTACTGAGCACCGAGCACCCTGAGTACTGAGCACCCAGCACCCTGAGCACTGAGCACCCAGCACGCTGAGTACTGAGCACTGAGCAAGCTGAGTACTGAGCACCGAGCACCCTGAGCTCTGAGCACCCAGCACGCTGAGTACTGAGCACTGAGCACCCTGAGTACTGAGCACCGAGCACCCTGAGTACTGAGCACCCAGCACTCTGAGCACTGAGCACTCAGCACCCCGAGCACTGAGCACCCGGCACCCCGAGCACTGAGCACCCAGCACCCCGAGCACTGAGCACCCAGCACCCCGAGCACTGAGCACTGAGCACCCTGCGTACTGAGCACTGAGCACCCTTAGTACTGAGCACCGAGCACCCTGAGTACTGAGCACCCAGCACCCCGAGCACTGAGCACCGAGCACCCTGAGTACTGAGCACCCAGCACACCGAGTACTGAGCACCCAGCACCCTGAGTACTGAGCACCCAGCACCCCTAGCACTGAGCACCGAGCACCCCGAGCACTGAGCACCCAGCACACCGATCACTGAGCACCCAGCACCCTGAGTACTAAGCACCCCTCACCCTGAGTACTGAGCACCCAGCACCCTGAGTACTGAGCACCCAGCGTGATGAGCACCGAGCACCCCGAGCACTGAGCACCCAGCACCCTGAGTACTGAGCACCCAGCACCCCGAGCACTGAGCACCCAGCACCCTGAGTACTGAGCACCGAACACCCTGAGTACTGAGCACCCAGCACCCTGAGTACTGAGCACCCAGCGTACTGAGCACCGAGCACCCAGCACCCTGAGTACTGAGCACCCAGCACCCTGAGCACTGAGCACCCAGCACCCTGAGTACTGAGCACTGAGCACCCTGAGTACTGAGCACCCAAGGTACTGAGCACCGAGCACCCTGAGCACTGAGCACCCAGCACCCTGAGCACTGAGCACCCAGCACCCTGTGCACTGAGCACCCAGCACCCTGAGTACTGAGCACCCAAGGTACTGAGCACCGAGCACCCTGAGCACTGAGCACCCAGCACCCAGAGTACTGAGCACCCAGCAACCTGAGCAATGAGCACCCTGAGTACTGAGCACCCAGCACCTTGAGCACTGAGCACCGAGCACCCCGAGCACTGAGCACCCTGCACCCGGAGTACTGAGCACCCAGCACCCTGAGCACTGAACACACAGCACCCTGAGTACTGAGCACCCCGAGCACTGAGCACCCAGCACCCTGAGTACTGTGCAGCGAGCACCCCGTGTACTGAGCACCCAGCACCCCGAGCACTGAGCACCCAGCACCCCGAGCACTGAGCACCCAGCACCCTGAGTACTGAACACCCAGCACCCTGAGTACTGAGCACCCAGCACCCCGAGCACTGAGTACCCAGCACCCTGAGCACTGAGCACCCAGCACCCTGAGCACTGAGCAACCAGCACCCTGAGCACTGAGCACCCAGCACACTGAGTACTGAGCACTGAGCACCCAGCACCCCGAGTGTGAGCACCCAGCACCCTGAATACTGAGCACTGAGCACCCAGCACACCGAGCACTGAGCACCCAGCACCCTGAGCACTGAGCACCCAGCACCCGAGTACTGAGCAACCAGCACCCTGAGTACTGAGCACCCAGCACCCCGAGCACGGGGCACCCAGCACCCTGAGTACTGAGCACCCAGCACCCTGAGCACAGAGCACCGAGCACCCTGAGCACTGAGCACCCAGCACCCTGGGGACTGAGCACCCAGCACCCCGAGCACTGATCACCCAGCACCCTGAGCACTGAGCACCCTGAGTACTGAGCACTGAGCACCCTGAGTACTGAGCAATGAGCACCCTGAGTACTGAGCACTGAGCACCCAGAGAACTGAGCACACAGCACCCCGAGGACTGAGCACCCAGCACCCTGAGTACTGAGCACACAGCACCCTGAGTACTGAGCACCCAGCACCCTGAGTACTGAGCACACAGCACCCTGAGTACTGAGCACTGAGCACCCAGAGAACTGAGCACCCAGCACCCCGAGGACTGAGCTCCCAGCACCCTGTGCACTGAGCACTGAGCATCCAGCACCAAGAGCACTGAGCACCCTGAGCTCTTAGCACCCTGAGTACTGAGCACCCAGCACCCTGAGTACTGAGCACCGAGCTCCCCGAGCACTGAGCACCCTGAGTACTGAGCACCCAGCACCCTGAGTACTGAGCACCGAGCACCCCGAGCACTGAGCACCCAGCACCGCGAGCACTGAGCACCCAGCACCCTGAGTACTGAGCACCCAGCACCCCGAGAATGAGCTCCCTGAGCACTGAGTACCCAGCACCATGAGTACTGAGCACCCAGCACCCTGAGTACTGAGCACCCAGTACCCTGAGCACTGAACACACAGCACCCTGAGTACTGAGCACCCCGAGCACTGAGCACCCAGCACCCTGAGCACAGAGGACCCAGCACCCTGAGTACTGAGCACCCAGCACCCTGAGCACTGAGCACCCAGCACCCAGAGTACTGAGCACCCAGCACCCTGAGCACTGAGCACCCAGCACCCTGAGTACTGAGCATCCAGCACTCCGAGCACTGAGCACCCAGCACCCTGAGTACTGAGCACTGAGCACCCAGCACCCCGAGCACTGAGCACTCAGCACCCTGTGTACTGAGCATTGAGTACCCAGCACCCCGAGCACTGAGCACCCAGCACCCTGAGCACCCTGAGTACTGAGCACCCAGCACCCCGAGCACTGAGCACTGAGCAGCCTGAGCACTGAGCACCCAGCACACTGAGTACTGAGCACCCAGCACCCTGAGCACTGAGGACCGAGCACCCTCAGTACTAAGCACCCAGCACCCTGAGTACTGAGCACCCAGCACCCTGAGCACTGAGCACCCAGCACGCTGAGTACTGAGCACTGAGCACCCTGAGTACTGAGCACCGAGCACCCTGAGCACTGAGCACACAGCACGATGAGTACTGAGCACTGAGCACCCTGAGTACTGAGCACCGAGCACCCTGAGTACTGAGCACCCAGCACTCTGAGCACAGAGCACCCAGCACCCTGAGCACTGAGCACCCAGCACCCCTAGCACTGAGCACCCAGCACCCCAAGCACTGAGCACCCAGCACCCCAAGCACTGAGCACTGAGCACCCAGCACAACGAGCACTGAGCACCCAGCACCCTGAGTACTGAGCACCCAGCACCCTGAGCACTGAGCACCCTGAGTACTGAGCAACCAGCACCCCAAGCACTGAGCACCCTGAGGACTGAGCACCCAGCACCCTGAGTAATGAGCACCCAGCACCCCGAGCACTGAGCACCCAGCACCCTGAGTACTGTGCAGCCAGCACACTGAGTACTGAGCACCCAGCGTACTGAGCACCGAGCACCCAGCACCCTGAGTACTGAGCACCGAGCACTCTGAGTACTGAGCAGCCAGCACCCTGAGTACTGAGCACCCAGCAGCCTGAGCACAGAGCACCAAGCACCCTGAGTACTGAGCACCGAGCACCCCGAGTACTGAGCACCCAGCACCCCGAGCACTGAGCACCCAGCACCCCGAGCACTGAGCACCCAGCACCGCGAGCACTGAGCACCCAACACCCCGAGCACTGAGCACACAGCACCCCGAGCACTGAGCACCCAGCACCCCGAGCACCGAGCACCCTGAGTACTAAGCACCGAGCACCCTGAGCACTGAGCACCCAGCACCCTGAGCACTGAGCACCCAGCACCTTGAGTACTGAGCACCCAGCACCCCGAGCACTGAGCACCCAGCACCCTGAGTATTGAGCACCCAGCACCCTGATCACTGAGCACCGAGCACCCTGAGCACTGAGCACCCAGCACCCTGAGGACTGAGCACCCAGCACCCCGAGCACTGAGCACAAAGCACCCTGAGCACTGAGCACCCTGAGTACTGAGCACTGAGCACCCTGAGTACTGAGCACTGAGCACCCTGAGTACTGAGCACCGAGCACCCTGAGCACTGAGCATCCAGCACCCTGAGCACTGAGCACCCAGCACCCCGAGCAGTGAGCACCCAGCACCCTGAGCCCTGAGCACCCTGAGTACTGAGCACTGAGCACCCTGAGTACTGAGCACTGAGCACCCTGAGTACTGAGCACCCAGCACCCTGAGTAATGAGCACCCAGCACACTGAGTACTGAGCACCCAGCACCCTGAGCAATGAGCACCCTGAGTACTGAGCACCCAGCACCCTGAGCACTGAGCACCCAGCACCCTGAGTACTGAGCAACCAGCACCCTGAGCACTGAGCACCCAGCACCCTGAGTACTGAGCATCCAGCACCCCGAGCACTGAGCACCCAGCACCCTGAGTACTGAGCACTGAGCACCCATCACCCCGAGCACTGAGCACCCAGCACCCTGTGTACTGAGCACTGAGAACCCAGCACCCCGAGGACTGAGCACCCAGAACCCTGAGCACTGAGCACCCTGAGTACTGAGCACTGAGCACCAGGCACCCTGAGTACTGAGCACCCAGCACCCTGAGCACTGAGCACCCTGAGTACTGAGCACCGAGCACCCTGAGAACTGAGCACCCAGTACCCTGAGCACTGAACACACATCACCCTGAGTACTGAGCACCCCGAGCACCGAGCACCCAGCACCCTGAGTACTGAGCACCCAGTACCCTGAGCACTGAGCACCCAGCACCCTGAGTACTGAGCACCGAGCACCCCGAGTACTGAGCACCCAGCACCCCGAGCACTGAGCACCCAGCACCCCGAGCACTGAGCACCCAGCACCCCGAGCACTGAGCACCCAGCAACCCGAGCACTGAGCACCCAGCACCGCGAGCACCGAGCACCCCGAGTACTAAGCACCGAGCACCCTGAGCACTGAGCACCCAGCACCCTGAGCACTGAGCACCCAGCACCCTGAGTACTGAGCACCCAGCAACCCGAGCACTGAGAACCCAGCACCCTGAGTACTGAGCACCCAGCACCCTGAGCACTGAGCACCGAGCACCCTGAGCACTGAGCACCCAGCACCCTGAGGACTGAGCACCCAGCACCCCGAGCACTGAGCACCCAGCACGCTGAGCACTGAGCACCCTTGTACGGAGCACTGAGCACCATGAGTACTGAGCACTGAGCACCCTGAGTACTGAGCACCCAGCACCCTGAGTACTGAGCACCCAGCACCCCGAGCACTGAGTACCCAGCACCCTGAGCACTGAGTACCCAGCACCCTGAGCACTGAGCACCCAGCACCCTGAGCACTGAGCACCCAGCACCCGGAGCACTGAGCACCCAGCACCCTGAGTACTGAGCACTGAGCACCCAGCACCCCGAGCACTGAGCACCCAGCACCCTGAGTACTGAGCACCCAGCACCCTGAGCACTGAGCACCCAGCACCCTGAGTACTGAGCACCCAACACCCCAAGCACTGAGCACCCTGAGTACTGAGCAACCAGCACCCCAAGCACTGAGCACCCTGAGTACTGAGCACCCAGCACACTGAGTACTGAGCACCCAGCACCCCGAGCACTGAGCACCCAGCACCCTGATTACTGAGCAGCCAGCACCCTGAGTACTGAGCACCCAGCGTACTGAGCACCGAGCACGCAGCACCCTGAGTACTAAGCACCGAGCACCCTGAGTACTGAGCAGCCAGCACCCTGAGTACTGAGCACCCAGCACCCTGAGCACTGAGCACCAAGCACCCTGAGTACTGAGCACCGAGCACCCCGAGTACTGAGCACCCAGCACCCCGAGCACTGAGCACCCAGCACCCCGAGCACTGAGCACCCAGCACCCCGAGCACTGAGCACCCAGCACCCTGAGCACTGAGCACCCAGCACCCTGAGCACTGAGCACCCAGCACCCCGAGCACCGAGCACCCTGAGTACTAAGCACCGAGCACCCTGAGCACTGAGCACCCAGCACCCTGAGCACTGAGCACCCAGCACCCTGTGTACTGAGCACTGAGAACCCAGCACCCCGAGCACTGAGCACCCAGCACCCTGAGCACTGAGCACCCTGAGTACTGAGCACTGAGCACCAGGCACCCTGAGTACTGAGCACCCAGCACCCTGAGCACTGAGCACCCTGAGTACTGAGCACCGAGCACCCTGAGAACTGAGCACCCAGTACCCTGAGCACTGAACACACATCACCCTGAGTACTGAGGACCCCGAGCACTGAGCACCAAGCACCCTGAGTACTGAGCACCCAGCGTACTGAGCACCGAGCACCCAGCACCCTGAGTACTCAGCACCCAGTACCCTGAGCACTGAGCACCCAGCACCCTGAGTACTGAGCACCGAGCACCCCGAGTACTGAGCACCCAGCACCCCGAGCACTGAGCACCCAGCACCCCGAGCACTGAGCACCCAGCACCCCGAGCACTGAGCACCCAGCAACCCGAGCACTGAGCACCCAGCACCGCGAGCACCGAGCACCCTGAGTACTAAGCACCGAGCACCCTGAGCACTGAGCACCCAGCACCCTGAGCACTGAGCACCCAGCACCCTGAGTACTGAGCACCCAGCAACCCGAGCACTGAGAACCCAGCACCCTGAGTACTGAGCACCCAGCACCCTGAGCACTGAGCACCGAGCACCCTGAGCACTGAGCACCAAGCACCCTGAGGACTGAGCACCCAGCACCCCGAGCACTGAGCACCCAGCACCCTGAGCACTGAGCACCCTTGTACGGAGCACTGAGCACCATGAGTACTGAGCACTGAGCACCCTGAGTACTGAGCACCCAGCACCCTGAGTACTGAGCACCCAGCACCCCGAGCACTGAGTACCCAGCACCCTGAGCACTGAGTACCCAGCACCCTGAGCACTGAGCACCCAGCACCCTGAGCACTGAGCACCCAGCACCCGGAGCACTGAGCACCCAGCACCCTGAGTACTGAGCACTGAGCACCCAGCACCCCGAGCACTGAGCACCCAGCACCCTGAGTACTGAGCACCCAGCACCCTGAGCACTGAGCACCCAGCACCCTGAGTACTGAGCACCCAACACCCCAAGCACTGAGCACCCTGAGTACTGAGCAACCAGCACCCCAAGCACTGAGCACCCTGAGTACTGAGCACCCAGCACACTGAGTACTGAGCACCCAGAACCCCGAGCACTGAGCACCCAGCACCCTGATTACTGAGCAGCCAGCACCCTGAGTACTGAGCACCCAGCGTACTGAGCACCGAGCACGCAGCACCCTGAGTACTGAGCACCGAGCACCCTGAGTACTGAGCAGCCAGCACCCTGAGTACTGAGCACCCAGAACCCTGAGCACTGAGCACCAAGCACCCTGAGTACTGAGCACCGAGCACCCCGAGTACTGAGCACCCAGCACCCCGAGCACGGAGCACCCAGCACCCCGAGCACTGAGCACCCAGCACCCCGAGCACTGAGCACCCAGCACCCTGAGCACTGAGCACCCAGCACCCGGAGCACTGAGCACCCAGCACCCCGAGCACCGAGCACCCTGAGTACTAAGCACCGAGCACCCTGAGCACTGAGCACCCAGCACCCTGAGCACTGAGCACCCAGCACCCTGAGTACTGAGCACCCAGCACCCTGAGCACTAAGCACCCAGCACCCTGAGTACTGAGCACCCAGCACCCTGATCACTGAGCACCGAGCACCCTGAGCACTGAGCACCCAGCACCCTGAGGACTGAGCACCCAGCACCCCGAGCACTGAGCACCCAGCACCCTGAGCACTGAGCACCCTGAGTACTGAGCACTGAGCACCCTGAGTACTGAGCACTGAGCACCCTGAGTACTGAGCACCCAGCACCCTGAGTACTGAGCACCCAGCACCCTGAGTACTGAGCACCCAGCACCCTGAGTACTGAGCACCCAGCACCCTGAGTACTGAGCACCCAGCACCCTGAGCAATGAGCACCCTGAGTACTGAGCACCCAGCACCCTGAGCACTGAGCACCCAGCACCCTGAGTACTGAGCAACCAGCACCCTGAGCACTGAGCACCCAGCACCCTGAGTACTGAGCATCCAGCACCCAGAGCACTGAGCACCCAGCTCCCTGAGTACTGAGCACTGAGCACCCAGCACCCCGAGCACTGAGCACCCAGCACCCTGTGTACTGAGCACTGAGTACCCAGAACCCCGAGCACTGAGCACCCAGCACCCTGAGCACTGAGCACCCTGAGTACTGAGCACTGAGAACCCTGCACCCTGAGTACTGAGCACCCAGCACCCTGAGCACTGAGCACACTGAGTACTGAGCACCGAGTACCCTGACCACTGAGCACCCTGCACGCTGAGTACTGAGCACTGAGCACCCTGAGCACTGAGCACCCAGCACCCTGAGTACTGAGTACCGAGCACCCTGAGTACTGAGCACCCAGCACTCTAAGCACTGAGCACCCAGCACCCCGAGCACTGAGCACCCGGCACCCCGAACACTGAGCACCCAGCACCAAGAGCACTGAGCACCCAGCACCCTGAGCACTGAGCACCCAGCACCCCGAGCACTGAGCACCCAGCACCCCGAGCACTGAGCACCCAGCACCCCGAGCACTGAGCACCCAGCACCCCGAGCACTGAGCACCCAGCACCCTGAGTACTGAGCACCCAGCACCCTGAGTACTGAGCACCCAGCACCCTGAAAACTGAGCACCGAGCACCCTGAGCACTGAGCACCCAGCACCCTGAGCACTAAGCACCCAGCACCCCGAGCAGTGAGCACCCAGCACCCTGAGCCCTGAGCACCCTGATTACTGAGCACTGAGCACCCTGAGTACTGAGCACTGAGCACCCTGAGTACTGAGCACCCAGAACCCTGAGTACTGAGCACCCAGCACCCTGAGTACTGAGCACCCAGCACCCTGAGCAATGAGCACCCTGAGTACTGAGCACCCAGCACCCTGAGCACTGAGCACCCAGCACCCTGAGTACTGAGCAACCAGCACCCTGAGCACTGAGTACCCAGCACCCTGAGTACTGAGCATCCAGCACCCGGAGCACTGAGCACCCAGCTCTCTGAGTACTGAGCACTGAGCACCCAGCACCCCGAGCACTGCGCACCCAGCACCCTGTGTACTGAGCACTGAGTACCCAGCACCCCGAGCACTGAGCACCCAGCACCCTGAGCACTGAGCACCCTGAGTACTGAGCACTGAGCACCCTGCACCCTGAGTACTGAGCACCCAGCACTCTGAGCACTGAGCACCCTGAGTACTGAGCACCGAGCACCCTGACCACTGAGCACCCTGCACGCTGAGTACTGAGCACTGAGCACCCTGAGCACTGAGCACCCAGCACCCTGAGTACTGAGCACCGAGCACCCTGAGTACTGAGCACCCAGCACTCTAAGCACTGAGCACCCAGCACCCTGAGCACTGAGCACCCAGCACCCTGAGTACTGAGCACCCAGCACCCTGAGTACTGAACACCCAGCACCCCGCGCACTGAGCACCCAGCACCCTGAGCACTGAGCAACGAGCACCCTGAGCACTGAGCACCCAGCACGCTGAGTACTGAGCACTGAGCACCCTGAGTACTGAGCACCGAGCACCCTGAGTACTGAGCACCCAGCACTCTGAGCACTGAGCACTCAGCACCCCGAGCACTGAGCACCCGGCACCCCGAGCACTGAGCACCCAGCACCCCGAGCACTGAGCACCCAGCACCCCGAGCACTGAGCACTGAGCACCCTGCGTACTGAGCACTGAGCACCCTTAGTACTGAGCACCGAGCACCCTGAGTACTGAGCACCCAGCACCCCGAGCACTGAGCACCGAGCACCCTGAGTACTGAGCACCCAGCACACCGAGTACTGAGCACCCAGCACCCTGAGTACTGAGCACCCAGCACCCCTAGCACTGAGCACCGAGCACCCCGAGCACTGAGCACCCAGCACACCGATCACTGAGCACCCAGCACCCTGAGTACTAAGCACCCCTCACCCTGAGTACTGAGCACCCAGCACCCTGAGTACTGAGCACCCAGCGTGATGAGCACCGAGCACCCCGAGCAGTGAGCACCCAGCACCCTGAGTACTGAGCACCCAGCACCCCGAGCACTGAGCACCCAGCACCCTGAGTACTGAGCACCGAACACCCTGAGTACTGAGCACCCAGCACCCTGAGTACTGAGCACCCAGCGTACTGAGCACCGAGCACCCAGCACCCTGAGTACTGAGCACCCAGCACCCTGAGCACTGAGCACCCAGCACCCTGAGTACTGAGCACTGAGCACCCTGAGTACTGAGCACCGAGCACCCCGAGCACTGAGCACCCAGCACCCCGAGCACTGAGAACCCAGCACCCTGAGTACTGAGCACCCAACGTACTGAGCACCGAGCACCCTGAGCACTGAGCACCCAGCACCCTGAGCACTGAGCACCCAGCACCCTGTGCACTGAGCACCCAGCACCCTGAGTACTGAGCACCCAAGGTACTGAGCACCGAGCACCCTGAGCACTGAGCACCCAGCACCCAGAGTACTGAGCACCCAGCACCCTGAGCAATGAGCACCCTGAGTACTGAGCACCCAGCACCTTGAGCACTGAGCACCGAGCACCCCGAGCACTGAGCACCCTGCACCCGGAGTACTGAGCACCCAGCACCCTGAGCACTGAACACACAGCACCCTGAGTACTGAGCACCCCGAGCACTGAGCACCCAGCACCCTGAGTACTGTGCAGCGAGCACCCCGTGTACTGAGCACCCAGCACCCCGAGCACTGAGCACCCAGCACCCCGAGCACTGAGCACCCAGCACCCTGAGTACTGAACACCCAGCACCCTGAGTACTGAGCACCCAGCACCCCGAGCACTGAGTACCCAGCACCCTGAGCACTGAGCACCCAGCACCCTGAGCACTGAGCAACCAGCACCCTGAGCACTGAGCACCCAGCACACTGAGTACTGAGCACTGAGCACCCAGCACCCCGAGTGTGAGCACCCAGCACCCTGAATACTGAGCACTGAGCACCCAGCACACCGAGCACTGAGCACCCAGCACCCTGAGCACTGAGCACCCAGCACCCGAGTACTGAGCAACCAGCACCCTGAGTACTGAGCACCCAGCACCCCGAGCACGGGGCACCCAGCACCCTGAGTACTGAGCACCCAGCACCCTGAGCACAGAGCACCGAGCACCCTGAGCACTGAGCACCCAGCACCCTGGGGACTGAGCACCCAGCACCCCGAGCACTGATCACCCAGCACCCTGAGCACTGAGCACCCTGAGTACTGAGCACTGAGCACCCTGAGTACTGAGCAATGAGCACCCTGAGTACTGAGCACTGAGCACCCAGAGAACTGAGCACACAGCACCCCGAGGACTGAGCACCCAGCACCCTGAGTACTGAGCACACAGCACCCTGAGTACTGAGCACCCAGCACCCTGAGTACTGAGCACACAGCACCCTGAGTACTGAGCACTGAGCACCCAGAGAACTGAGCACCCAGCACCCCGAGGACTGAGCTCCCAGCACCCTGTGCACTGAGCACTGAGCATCCAGCACCAAGAGCACTGAGCACCCTGAGCTCTTAGCACCCTGAGTACTGAGCACCCAGCACCCTGAGTACTGAGCACCGAGCTCCCCGAGCACTGAGCACCCTGAGTACTGAGCACCCAGCACCCTGAGTACTGAGCACCGAGCACCCCGAGCACTGAGCACCCAGCACCGCGAGCACTGAGCACCCAGCACCCTGAGTACTGAGCACCCAGCACCCCGAGAATGAGCTCCCTGAGCACTGAGTACCCAGCACCATGAGTACTGAGCACCCAGCACCCTGAGTACTGAGCACCCAGTACCCTGAGCACTGAACACACAGCACCCTGAGTACTGAGCACCCCGAGCACTGAGCACCCAGCACCCTGAGCACAGAGGACCCAGCACCCTGAGTACTGAGCACCCAGCACCCTGAGCACTGAGCACCCAGCACCCAGAGTACTGAGCACCCAGCACCCTGAGCACTGAGCACCCAGCACCCTGAGTACTGAGCATCCAGCACTCCGAGCACTGAGCACCCAGCATCCTGAGTACTGAGCACTGAGCACCCAGCACCCCGAGCACTGAGCACTCAGCACCCTGTGTACTGAGCATTGAGTACCCAGCACCCCGAGCACTGAGCACCCAGCACCCTGAGCACCCTGAGTACTGAGCACCCAGCACCCCGAGCACTGAGCACTGAGCAGCCTGAGCACTGAGCACCCAGCACACTGAGTACTGAGCACCCAGCACCCTGAGCACTGAGGACCGAGCACCCTCAGTACTAAGCACCCAGCACCCTGAGTACTGAGCACCCAGCACCCTGAGCACTGAGCACCCAGCACGCTGAGTACTGAGCACTGAGCACCCTGAGTACTGAGCACCGAGCACCCTGAGCACTGAGCACACAGCACGATGAGTACTGAGCACTGAGCACCCTGAGTACTGAGCACCGAGCACCCTGAGTACTGAGCACCCAGCACTCTGAGCACAGAGCACCCAGCACCCTGAGCACTGAGCACCCAGCACCCCTAGCACTGAGCACCCAGCACCCCAAGCACTGAGCACCCAGCACCCCAAGCACTGAGCACTGAGCACCCAGCACAACGAGCACTGAGCACCCAGCACCCTGAGTACTGAGCACCCAGCACCCTGAGCACTGAGCACCCAGCACCCTGAGTACTGAGCAACCAACACCCCAAGCACTGAGCACCCTGAGTACTGAGCAACCAGCACCCCAATCACTGAGCACCCTGAGGACTGAGCACCCAGCACCCTGAGTAATGAGCACCCAGCACCCCGAGCACTGAGCACCCAGCACCCTGAGTACTGTGCAGCCAGCACACTGAGTACTGAGCACCCAGCGTACTGAGCACCGAGCACCCAGCACCCTGAGTACTGAGCACCGAGCACTCTGAGTACTGAGCAGCCAGCACCCTGAGTACTGAGCACCCAGCAGCCTGAGCACAGAGCACCAAGCACCCTGAGTACTGAGCACCGAGCACCCCGAGTACTGAGCACCCAGCACCCCGAGCACTGAGCACCCAGCACCCCGAGCACTGAGCACCCAGCACCGCGAGCACTGAGCACCCAACACCCCGAGCACTGAGCACCCAGCACCCCGAGCACTGAGCACCCAGCACCCCGAGCACCGAGCACCCTGAGTACTAAGCACCGAGCACCCTGAGCACTGAGCACCCAGCACCCTGAGCACTGAGCACCCAGCACCTTGAGTACTGAGCACCCAGCACCCCGAGCACTGAGCACCCAGCACCCTGAGTATTGAGCACCCAGCACCCTGATCACTGAGCACCGAGCACCCTGAGCACTGAGCACCCAGCACCCTGAGGACTGAGCACCCAGCACCCCGAGCACTGAGCACAAAGCACCCTGAGCACTGAGCACCCTGAGTACTGAGCACTGAGCACCCTGAGTACTGAGCACTGAGCACCCTGAGTACTGAGCACCGAGCACCCTGAGCACTGAGCATCCAGCACCCTGAGCACTGAGCACCCAGCACCCCGAGCAGTGAGCACCCAGCACCCTGAGCCCTGAGCACCCTGAGTACTGAGCACTGAGCACCCTGAGTACTGAGCACTGAGCACCCTGAGTACTGAGCACCCAGCACCCTGAGTAATGAGCACCCAGCACACTGAGTACTGAGCACCCAGCACCCTGAGCAATGAGCACCCTGAGTACTGAGCACCCAGCACCCTGAGCACTGAGCACCCAGCACCCTGAGTACTGAGCAACCAGCACCCTGAGCACTGAGCACCCAGCACCCTGAGTACTGAGCATCCAGCACCCCGAGCACTGAGCACCCAGCACCCTGAGTACTGAGCACTGAGCACCCATCACCCCGAGCACTGAGCACCCAGCACCCTGTGTACTGAGCACTGAGAACCCAGCACCCCGAGGACTGAGCACCCAGAACCCTGAGCACTGAGCACCCTGAGTACTGAGCACTGAGCACCAGGCACCCTGAGTACTGAGCACCCAGCACCCTGAGCACTGAGCACCCTGAGTACTGAGCACCGAGCACCCTGAGAACTGAGCACCCAGTACCCTGAGCACTGAACACACATCACCCTGAGTACTGAGCACCCCGAGCACCGAGCACCCAGCACCCTGAGTACTGAGCACCCAGTACCCTGAGCACTGAGCACCCAGCACCCTGAGTACTGAGCACCGAGCACCCCGAGTACTGAGCACCCAGCACCCCGAGCACTGAGCACCCAGCACCCCGAGCACTGAGCACCCAGCACCCCGAGCACTGAGCACCCAGCAACCCGAGCACTGAGCACCCAGCACCGCGAGCACCGAGCACCCCGAGTACTAAGCACCGAGCACCCTGAGCACTGAGCACCCAGCACCCTGAGCACTGAGCACCCAGCACCCTGAGTACTGAGCACCCAGCAACCCGAGCACTGAGAACCCAGCACCCTGAGTACTGAGCACCCAGCACCCTGAGCACTGAGCACCGAGCACCCTGAGCACTGAGCACCCAGCACCCTGAGGACTGAGCACCCAGCACCCCGAGCACTGAGCACCCAGCACGCTGAGCACTGAGCACCCTTGTACGGAGCACTGAGCACCATGAGTACTGAGCACTGAGCACCCTGAGTACTGAGCACCCAGCACCCTGAGTACTGAGCACCCAGCACCCCGAGCACTGAGTACCCAGCACCCTGAGCACTGAGTACCCAGCACCCTGAGCACTGAGCACCCAGCACCCTGAGCACTGAGCACCCAGCACCCGGAGCACTGAGCACCCAGCACCCTGAGTACTGAGCACTGAGCACCCAGCACCCCGAGCACTGAGCACCCAGCACCCTGAGTACTGAGCACCCAGCACCCTGAGCACTGAGCACCCAGCACCCTGAGTACTGAGCACCCAACACCCCAAGCACTGAGCACCCTGAGTACTGAGCAACCAGCACCCCAAGCACTGAGCACCCTGAGTACTGAGCACCCAGCACACTGAGTACTGAGCACCCAGCACCCCGAGCACTGAGCACCCAGCACCCTGATTACTGAGCAGCCAGCACCCTGAGTACTGAGCACCCAGCGTACTGAGCACCGAGCACGCAGCACCCTGAGTACTGAGCACCGAGCACCCTGAGTACTGAGCAGCCAGCACCCTGAGTACTGAGCACCCAGCACCCTGAGCACTGAGCACCAAGCACCCTGAGTACTGAGCACCGAGCACCCCGAGTACTGAGCACCCAGCACCCCGAGCACTGAGCACCCAGCACCCCGAGCACTGAGCACCCAGCACCCCGAGCACTGAGCACCCAGCACCCTGAGCACTGAGCACCCAGCACCCTGAGCACTGAGCACCCAGCACCCCGAGCACCGAGCACCCTGAGTACTAAGCACCGAGCACCCTGAGCACTGAGCACCCAGCACCCTGAGCACTGAGCACCCAGCACCCTGTGTACTGAGCACTGAGAACCCAGCACCCCGAGCACTGAGCACCCAGCACCCTGAGCACTGAGCACCCTGAGTACTGAGCACTGAGCACCAGGCACCCTGAGTACTGAGCACCCAGCACCCTGAGCACTGAGCACCCTGAGTACTGAGCACCGAGCACCCTGAGAACTGAGCACCCAGTACCCTGAGCACTGAACACACATCACCCTGAGTACTGAGGACCCCGAGCACTGAGCACCAAGCACCCTGAGTACTGAGCACCCAGCGTACTGAGCACCGAGCACCCAGCACCCTGAGTACTCAGCACCCAGTACCCTGAGCA
Source organism: Microtus oregoni (assembly GCF_018167655.1). Lineage (NCBI taxonomy): Eukaryota > Metazoa > Chordata > Mammalia > Rodentia > Cricetidae > Microtus > Microtus oregoni. The sequence continues at coordinate 6,676,433 of NW_024543811.1, read as the reverse complement.
CTGAGCACCCAGCACCCTGAGTACTGAGCACCGAGCACCCCGAGTACTGAGCACCCAGCACCCCGAGCACTGAGCACCCAGCACCCCGAGCACTGAGCACCCAGCACCCCGAGCACTGAGCACCCAGCAACCCGAGCACTGAGCACCCAGCACCGCGAGCACCGAGCACCCTGAGTACTAAGCACCGAGCACCCTGAGCACTGAGCACCCAGCACCCTGAGCACTGAGCACCCAGCACCCTGAGTACTGAGCACCCAGCAACCCGAGCACTGAGAACCCAGCACCCTGAGTACTGAGCACCCAGCACCCTGAGCACTGAGCACCGAGCACCCTGAGCACTGAGCACCAAGCACCCTGAGGACTGAGCACCCAGCACCCCGAGCACTGAGCACCCAGCACCCTGAGCACTGAGCACCCTTGTACGGAGCACTGAGCACCATGAGTACTGAGCACTGAGCACCCTGAGTACTGAGCACCCAGCACCCTGAGTACTGAGCACCCAGCACCCCGAGCACTGAGTACCCAGCACCCTGAGCACTGAGTACCCAGCACCCTGAGCACTGAGCACCCAGCACCCTGAGCACTGAGCACCCAGCACCCGGAGCACTGAGCACCCAGCACCCTGAGTACTGAGCACTGAGCACCCAGCACCCCGAGCACTGAGCACCCAGCACCCTGAGTACTGAGCACCCAGCACCCTGAGCACTGAGCACCCAGCACCCTGAGTACTGAGCACCCAACACCCCAAGCACTGAGCACCCTGAGTACTGAGCAACCAGCACCCCAAGCACTGAGCACCCTGAGTACTGAGCACCCAGCACACTGAGTACTGAGCACCCAGAACCCCGAGCACTGAGCACCCAGCACCCTGATTACTGAGCAGCCAGCACCCTGAGTACTGAGCACCCAGCGTACTGAGCACCGAGCACGCAGCACCCTGAGTACTGAGCACCGAGCACCCTGAGTACTGAGCAGCCAGCACCCTGAGTACTGAGCACCCAGAACCCTGAGCACTGAGCACCAAGCACCCTGAGTACTGAGCACCGAGCACCCCGAGTACTGAGCACCCAGCACCCCGAGCACGGAGCACCCAGCACCCCGAGCACTGAGCACCCAGCACCCCGAGCACTGAGCACCCAGCACCCTGAGCACTGAGCACCCAGCACCCTGAGCACTGAGCACCAAGCACCCCGAGCACCGAGCACCCTGAGTACTAAGCACCGAGCACCCTGAGCACTGAGCACCCAGCACCCTGAGCACTGAGCACCCAGCACCCTGAGTACTGAGCACCCAGCACCCTGAGCACTAAGCACCCAGCACCCTGAGTACTGAGCACCCAGCACCCTGATCACTGAGCACCGAGCACCCTGAGCACTGAGCACCCAGCACCCTGAGGACTGAGCACCCAGCACCCCGAGCACTGAGCACCCAGCACCCTGAGCACTGAGCACCCTGAGTACTGAGCACTGAGCACCCTGAGTACTGAGCACTGAGCACCCTGAGTACTGAGCACCCAGCACCCTGAGTACTGAGCACCCAGCACCCTGAGTACTGAGCACCCAGCACCCTGAGTACTGAGCACCCAGCACCCTGAGTACTGAGCACCCAGCACCCTGAGCAATGAGCACCCTGAGTACTGAGCACCCAGCACCCTGAGCACTGAGCACCCAGCACCCTGAGTACTGAGCAACCAGCACCCTGAGCACTGAGCACCCAGCACCCTGAGTACTGAGCATCCAGCACCCAGAGCACTGAGCACCCAGCTCCCTGAGTACTGAGCACTGAGCACCCAGCACCCCGAGCACTGAGCACCCAGCACCCTGTGTACTGAGCACTGAGTACCCAGAACCCCGAGCACTGAGCACCCAGCACCCTGAGCACTGAGCACCCTGAGTACTGAGCACTGAGAACCCTGCACCCTGAGTACTGAGCACCCAGCACCCTGAGCACTGAGCACACTGAGTACTGAGCACCGAGCACCCTGACCACTGAGCACCCTGCACGCTGAGTACTGAGCACTGAGCACCCTGAGCACTGAGCACCCAGCACCCTGAGTACTGAGTACCGAGCACCCTGAGTACTGAGCACCCAGCACTCTAAGCACTGAGCACCCAGCACCCTGAGCACTGAGCACCCAGCACCCCGAGCACTGAGCACCCAGCACTCCGAGCACTGAGCACCCAGCACCCCGAGCACTGAGCCTGAGCACCCTGAGTACTGAGCACTGAGCACCGTGAGTACTGAGTACCGAGCACCCTGAGTACTGAGCACCCAGCACCCTGAGCACTGAGCACCCAGCACAACGAGTACTGAGCACCCAGCACCCTGATTACTGAGCACCAAGCACCCCGAGCACTGAGCACCCAGCACAACGAGTACTGAGCACCCAGCACCCTGATTACTGAGCACCAAGCACCCCGAGCACTGAGCACCGAGCACCCCGAGCACTGAGCACTCAGCACCCTGAGCACTGAGAACCCAGCACCTTGAGCACTGAGCACCCAGCACCCTGAGTACTGAGCAGTGAGCACCCAGCACCCCGAGCACTGAGCACCCAGCACCCTGAGTACTGAGCACCCAGCACCCTGAGCACTGAGCACCCAGCACCCTGAGTACTGAGCACCCAACACCCCAAGCACTGAGCACCCTGAGTACTGAGCACCAGCACCCCAAGCACTGAGCACCCTGAGTACTGAGCACCCAGCACACTGAGTACTGAGCACCCAGCACCCCGAGCACTGAGCACCCAGCACCCTGATTACTGAGCAGCCAGCACCCTGAGTACTGAGCACCCAGCGTACTGAGCACCGAGCACGCTGCACCCTGAGTACTGAGCACCGAGCACCCTGAGTACTGAGCAGCCAGCACCCTGAGTACTGAGCACCCAGCACCCTGAGCACTGAGCACCTAGCACCCTGAGTACTGAGCACCGAGCACCCCGAGTACTGAGCACCCAGCACCCCGAGCACTGAGCACCCAGCACCCCGAGCACTGAGCACCCAGCACCCTGAGCACTGAGCACCCAGCACCCTGAGCACTGAGCACCCAGCACCCCGAGCACTGAGCACCCAGCACCCCGAGCACTGAGCACCCAGCACCCCGAGCACTGAGCACCCAGCACCCCGAGCACTGAGCACCCAGCACCCCGAGCACTGAGCACCCAGCACCCTGAGCACTGAGCACCCAGCACCCTGAGCACTGAGCACCCAGCACCCTGAGCACTGAGCACCCAGCACCCTGAGTACTGAGCACCCAGCACCCTGATCACTGAGCACCGAGCACCCTGAGCACTGAGCACCCAGCACCCTGAGGACTGAGCAACCAGCACCCCGAGCACTGAGCACCCAGCACCCTGAGCACTGAGCACCCTGAGTACTGAGCACTGAGCACCCTGAGTACTGAGCACTGAGCACCCTGAGTACTGAGCACCCAGCACCCTGAGTACTGAGCACCCAGCACCCTGAAAACTGAGCACCGAGCACCCTGAGCACTGAGCACCCAGCACCCTGAGCACTAAGCACCCAGCACCCCGAGCAGTGAGCACCCAGCACCCTGAGCCCTGAGCACCCTGATTACTGAGCACTGAGCACCCTGAGTACTGAGCACTGAGCACCCTGAGTACTGAGCACCCAGAACCCTGAGTACTGAGCACCCAGCACCCTGAGTACTGAGCACCCAGCACCCTGAGCAATGAGCACCCTGAGTACTGAGCACCCAGCACCCTGAGCACTGAGCACCCAGCACCCTGAGTACTGAGCAACCAGCACCCTGAGCACTGAGTACCCAGCACCCTGAGTACTGAGCATCCAGCACCCGGAGCACTGAGCACCCAGCTCTCTGAGTACTGAGCACTGAGCACCCAGCACCCCGAGCACTGCGCACCCAGCACCCTGTGTACTGAGCACTGAGTACCCAGCACCCCGAGCACTGAGCACCCAGCACCCTGAGCACTGAGCACCCTGAGTACTGAGCACTGAGCACCCTGCACCCTGAGTACTGAGCACCCAGCACTCTGAGCACTGAGCACCCTGAGTACTGAGCACCGAGCACCCTGACCACTGAGCACCCTGCACGCTGAGTACTGAGCACTGAGCACCCTGAGCACTGAGCACCCAGCACCCTGAGTACTGAGCACCGAGCACCCTGAGTACTGAGCACCCAGCACTCTAAGCACTGAGCACCCAGCACCCTGAGCACTGAGCACCCAGCACCCTGAGTACTGAGCACCCAGCACCCTGAGTACTGAACACCCAGCACCCCGCGCACTGAGCACCCAGCACCCTGAGCACTGAGCAACGAGCACCCTGAGTACTGAGCACCCAGCACCCTGAGTACTGAGCACACAGCACCCTGAGCACTGAGCACACAGCACCCTGAGCACTGAGCACCCAGCACCCTGAGTACTGAGCACCCAGCACCATGAGTACTGAACACCCAGCACCCTGAGCACTGAGCACTGAGCACCCAGCACCCTGAGCACTAAGCACTGAGCACCCAGCACCCTGAGCACTGAGCACCCAGCACCCCGAGCACTGAGCACCCAGCACCCTGAGCACCCAGCACCCTGAGCACTGAGCACCCTGAGCACTGAGCACTGAGCACCCAGCACCCTGAGTACTGAGCACCCAACACTCTGAGCACTGAGCACCCAGCACGCTGAGTACTGAGCCCTGAGCACCCAGCACCCTGAGTACTGAGCACCCAGCACCCCGAGCACTGAGCACCCAGCAACCTGTGTACTGAGCATCGAGCACCCTGAGCACTGAGCAACCAGCACCCTGAGTACTGAGCACCCAGCACCCTGAGCACTGAGCACCCAGCACCCTGAGCACTGAGCACCCAGCACCCAGAGCACTGAGCACTGAGCACCCTGAGTACTGAGCACTGAGCACCCTGAGCACTGAGCACTGAGCACCCTGAGTACTGAGCACTGAGCACCCTGAGCACTGAGCACCCAGCACCCCGAGCACTGAGCACCCAGCACCCCGAGCACTGAGCACCCAGCACCCCGAGCACTGAGCACCCAGCACCCCGAGCACTGAGCACCAAGCACCCCGAGCACTGAGCACCCAGCACCCCGAGCACCGAGCACCCTGAGTACTAAGCACCGAGCACCCTGAGCACTGAGCATCCAGCACACTGAGCACTGAGCACCCAGCACCCTGAGTACTGAGCACCCAGCACCCCGAGCACTGAGCACCCAGCACCCTGAGTACTGAGCACCCAGCACCCTGATCACTGAGCATCGAGCACCCTGATCACTGAGCACCCAGCAACCTGAGGACTGAGCACCCAGCACCCCGAGCACTGAGCTCCCAGCACCCTGAGCCCTGAGCACCCTGAGTACTGAGCACTGAGCACCCTGAGTACTGAGCACTGAGCACCCTGAGTACTGAGCACCCAGCACCCTGAGTACTGAGCACCCAGCACCCTGAGAACTGAGCACCGAGCACCCTGAGCACTGAGCACCCAGCACCCTGAGCACTGAGCACCCAGCACCCCGAGCAGTGAGCACCCAGCACCCTGAGCCCTGAGCACCCTGAGTACTGAGCACTGAGCACCCTGAGTACTGAGCACCCAGCACCCTGAGTACTGAGCACCCAGCACCCTGAGTACTGAGCACCCAGCACCCTGAGCAATGAGCACCCTGAGTACTGAGCACCCAGCACCCTGAGCAATGAGCACCCAGCACCCTGAGTACTGAACAACCAGCACCCTGAGCACTGAGCACCCAGCACCCTGAGTACTGAGCATCCAGCACCCTGAGCACTGAGCACCCAGCTCCCTGAGTACTGAGCACTGAGCACCCAGCACCCCGAGCACTGAGCACCCAGCACCCTGTGTACTGAGCACTGAGTACCCAGCACCCCGAGCACTGAGCACCCAGCACCCTGAGCACTGAGCACCCTGAGTACTGAGCACTGAGCACCCTGCACCCTGAGTACTGAGCACCCAGCACCCTGAGCACTGAGCACCCTGAGTACTGAGCACCGAGCACCCTGACCACTGAGCACCCAGCACGCTGAGTACTGAGCACTGAGCACCCTGAGCACCGAGCACCCAGCACCCTGAGTACTGAGCACCCAGAACCCTGAGTACTGAGCCCCCAGCATACTGAGCACCGAGCACGCAGCACCCTGAGTACTGAGCACCCAGCACCCTGAGAACTGAGCACCCAGCACCCTGAGTACTGAGCACTGAGCACCCCGAGTACTGAGCACCGAGCACCCCGAGCACTGAGCACCCAGCACCCCGAGCACCGAGCACCCTGAGTACTGAGCACCCAGCACCCTGAGCACTGAGCACCCAGCACCCTGAGCACTGAGCACCCAGCACCCTGAGCACTGAGCACCCTGCACCCTGAGTACTGGGCACCGAGCACCCCGAGCACTGATCACCCAGCACCCTGAGCACTGAGCACCCTTAGTACTGAGCACTGAGCACCCTGAGTACTGAGCACTGAGCACCCTGAGTACTGAGCACCCTGCACCCTGAGTACTGAGCACCCAGCACTCTGAGCAATGATCACCCTGAGTACTGAGCACCCAGCACCTTGAGCACTGAGCACCGAGCACGCCATGCACTGGGCACCCAGCACCCGGAGTACTGAGCACCCAGCACCCTGAGTACTAAGCACCGAGCACCCTGAGTACTGAGCACCCAGCACCCTGAGCACTGAACACACAGCACCCTGAGTACTGAGCACCCCGAGCACTGAGCACCCAGCACCCTGAGTACTGAGCACCGAGCACCCCGAGCACTGAGCACCCAGCACCCCGAGCACTGAGCACCCAGCACCCCGAGCACTGAGCACCCAGCACCCTGAGTACTGAGCACCCAGCACCCTGAGTACTGAGCACCCAGCACCCCGAGCACTGAGCACCCAGCACCCTGAGCACTGAGCACCCAGCACCCTGAGCACTGAGCACCCAGCACCCCGAGCACTGAGCACCAAGCACCCTGAGTACTGAGCACTGAGCACCCAGCACCCCGAGCACTGAGCACTCAGCACCCTGAGTACTGAGCACTGAGCACCCAGCACCCCGAGCACTGAGCACCCAGCACCCTGAGCACTGAGCACCCAGCACCCGAGTACTGAGCACCCAGCAAAATGAGTACTGAGCACCCAGCTCCCTGAGTACTGAGCACCCAGCACCCCGAGTACTGAGCACCCAGCACCCTGAGTACTGAGCACTCAGCACCCTGAGCACTGAGAACCCAGCAACCTGAGTACTGAGCACCGAGCACCCTGAGTACTGAGCACCCAGCACCCTGAGTACTGAGCACCCAGCACACTGAGTACTGAGCACCCAGCACCCTGAGCACTGATCACCCAGCACCCTGAGTACTGAGCACCGAGTACCCTGAGTACTGAGCACCCAGCACCCCGAGCACTGAGCACTCAGCACCCTGAGTACTGAGCACTGAGCACCCAGCACCCTGAGCACTGAGCACCCAGCACCCTGTGTACTGAGCACTGAGTACCCAGTACCCCGAGCACTGAGAACCAGCACCCTGAGCAGTGAGCACCCAGCACCGCGAGTACTGAGCACACAGCACCCCGAGCACTGAGCAACCAGCACCCTGAGCACTGAGCACCCAGCACGCTGAGTACTGAGCACCCAGCACCCCGAGTACTGAGCACCCAGCACCCTGAGCACTGTGCACCCAGCACCCTGAGCACTGAGCACCGAAAACCCTGAGTACTGAGCACGGAGCACCCTGAGTACTGAGCACCCAGCACCCTGAGCACTGAGCACCCAGCACCCTGAGCACTGAGCACCCAGCACCCTTAGTACTGAGCACCCAGCACCCTGAGTACTGAACACCCAGCACCCCGAGCACTGAGCACCCAGCACCCTGAGCACTGAGCACCGAGCACCCTGAGTACTGAGCACCGAGCACCCTGAGTACTGAGCACCCAGCACCCTGAGCACTGAGCACCCAGCACCCTGAGCACTGAGCACCCAGCACCCTGAGTACTGAGCACCCAGCACCCTGAGTACTGAACACCCAGCACCCTGAGCACTGAGCACTGAGCACCCAGCACCCTGAGCACTGAGCACTGAGCACGCAGCACCCTGAGCACTGAGCACCCAGCACCCCGAGCACTGAGCACCCAGCACCCTGAGCACCCAGCACCCTGAGCACTGAGCACCCTGAGCACTGAGCCCTGAGCACCCAGCACCCTGAGTACTGTGCACCCAACACTCTGAGCACTGAGCACCCAGCACGCTGAGTACTGAGCCCTGAGCACCCAGCACCCTGAGTACTGAGCACCCAGCACCCCGAGCACTGAGCACCCAGCACCCTGTGTACTGAGCATCGAGCAACCCGAGCACTGAGCAACCAGCACCCTGAGTACTGAGCACCCAGCAAACCGAGAATGAGCACCCAGCACCCCGAGCACTGAGCACCCAGCACCCTGAGCACTGAGCACCCAGCACCATGAGTACTGAGCACCCTGAGTACTGACCACCCAGCACCCTGAGTACTGAGCACACTGCACCCCGAGCACTGAGCTCCCTGAGTACTGAGCACCCAGCAACCTGAGTACTGAGCACACAGCACCCTGAGTACTGAGCACTGAGCACCCAGAGAACTGAGCACCCAGCACCCCGAGGACTGAGCACCCAGCACCCTGTGCACTGAGCACTGAGCATTCAGCACCCCGAGCACTGAGCACCCTGAGCTCTTAGCACCCTGAGTACTGAGCACCCAGCACCCTGAGTACTGAGCACCCAGCACCCTGAGCACTGAGCACCCTGCACCCTGAGTACTGAGCACCCAGCACCCTGAGTACTGAGCACCAAGCACCCCGAGCACTGAGCACCCAGCACCCTGAGCACTGAGCACCCAGCACCCTGAGCACTGAGCACCCAGCACCCCGAGTACTGAGCAACGAGCACCCCGAGCACTGAGCACCCAGCACCCTGAGTACTGAGCACTCAGCACCCTGAGCACTGAGCACCCAGCACCCCGAGTACTGAGCACCCAGCACCCCGAGTACTGACCACTGAGCACCCTGAGTACTGAGCACCGAGCACCCCGAGTACTGAGCACTGAGCACTATGAGTACTGAGCACCCAGCACCCTGAGTACTGAGCACCCAGCACCCTGAGCACTGAGGACACAGCACCCTGAGTACTGAGCACGAGGCACCCTGAGCACTGAGCACCCAGCACCCTAAGTACTGAGCATCCAGCACCCCTCGCACTGAGCACCCAGCACCCTGAGTACTGAGCACTGAGCACCCAGCACCCCGAGCACTGAGCACACAGCACCCTGTGTACTGAGCACTGAGTACCCAGCACCCCGAGCACTGAGCACCGAGCACACTGAGTACTGAGCACTGAGCACCCAGCACCCCGAGCACTGAGCACTCAGCACCCTGTGTACTGAGCACTGAGCACCCAGCACCCCGAGCACTGAGCACCGAGCACCCTGAGTATTGAGCACCCAGCACACCGAGTACTGAGCACCCAGCACCCTGAGTACTGAGCACCCAGCACCCCGAGCACTGAGCACCGAGCACCCCGAGCACTGAGCACCCAGCACCCCGAGCACTGAGCACCCAGCACCCTGAGTACTTAGCACCCAGCACCCCGAGCACTGAGCACCCAGCACCCTGAGTACTGAGCACCGAGCACCCTGAGTACTGAGCACCCAGCACCCTGAGCACTGAGCACCCAGCACCCTGAGCACTGAGCACCCAGCACCCTGAGCACTGAGCACCCAGCACCCTGAGTACTGAGCACCCAATGTACTGAGCACTGAGCACCCTGAGCACTGAGCACCCAGCACCCTGAGTACTGAGCACCCAGCACCCTTAGTACTGAGCACCCAATGTACTGAGCACCGAGCACCCTGAGCACTGAGCACCCAGCACCCTGAGTACTGAGCACCCAGCACCCTGAGCACTGAGCACCCTGAGTACTGAGCACTGAGCACCCTGAGTACTGAGCAATGAGCACCCTGAGTACTGAGCACCCAGCACCCTGAGTACTGAGCACCCAGCAACCTGAGCACTGAGCACCGAGCACCCTGAGCACTGAGCACCCAGCACCCTGAGCACTGAGCACCCAGCACCCTGAGCACTGAGCACCCAGCACCCCGAGCACTGAGCACCCAGCACCCTGAGCACTGAGAACCCTGAGTACTGAGCACTGAGCACCCTGAGTACTGAGCACTGAGCACCCTGAGTATTGAGCACCCAGCACCCTGAGTACTGAGCACCCAGGACCCGGAGGAATGAGCACCCTGAGTACTGAGCTCCCAGCACCCTGAGCACTGAGCACCGAGCACCCCGAGCACTGAGCACCCAGCACCCGGAGTACTGAGCACCCAGCACCCTGAGTACTAAGCACCGAGCACGCTGAGTACTGAGCACCCAGTACCCTGAGCACTGAACACACAGCACCCTGAGTACTGAGCTCCCCGAGCACTGAGCACCCAGCATCCTGAGCACTGAGGACCCAGCACCCTGAGTACTGAGCACCCAGCACCCTGAGCACTGAGCACCCAGCACCCTGAGTACTGAGCACCCAGCACCCTGAGCACTGAGCACCCTGATTACTGAGCACTGAGCACCCTGAGTACTGAGCACTGAGCACCCTGAGTACTGAGCACCCAGCACCCTGAGTACTGAGCACCCAGCACCCTGAGTACTGAGCACCCAGCACCCTGAGTACTGAGCACCCAGCACCCTGAGTACTGAGCACCCAGCACCCTGAGCAATGAGCACCCTGAGTACTGAGCACCCAGCACCCTGAGCACTGAGCAGCCAGCACCCTGAGTACTGAGCAACCAGCACCCTGAGCACTGAGCACCCAGCACCCTGAGTACTGAGCATCCAGCACCCAGAGCACTGAGCACCCAGCTCCCTGAGTACTGAGCACTGAGCACCCAGCACCCCGAGCACTGAGCACCCAGCACCCTGTGTACTGAGCACTGAGTACCCAGAACCCCGAGCACTGAGCACCCAGCACCCTGAGCACTGAGCACCCTGAGTACTGAGCACTGAGCACCCTGCACCCTGAGTACTGAGCACCCAGCACCCTGAGCACTGAGCACACTGAGTACTGAGCACCGAGCACCCTGACCACTGAGCACCCTGCACGCTGAGTACTGAGCACTGAGCACCCTGAGCACTGAGCACCCAGCACCCTGAGTACTGAGTACCGAGCACCCTGAGTACTGAGCACCCAGCACTCTAAGCACTGAGCACCCAGCACCCTGAGCACTGAGCACCCAGCACCCCGAGCACTGAGCACCCAGCACTCCGAGCACTGAGCACCCAGCACCCCTAGCACTGAGCCTGAGCACCCTGAGTACTGAGCACTGAGCACCGTGAGTACTGAGTACCGAGCACCCTGAGTACTGAGCACCCAGCACCCTGAGCACTGAGCACCCAGCACAACGAGTACTGAGCACCCAGCACCCTGATTACTGAGCACCAAGCACCCCGAGCACTGAGCACCCAGCACAACGAGTACTGAGCACCCAGCACCCTGATTACTGAGCACCAAGCACCCCGAGCACTGAGCACCGAGCACCCCGAGCACTGAGCACTCAGCACCCTGAGCACTGAGGACCCAGCACCTTGAGCACTGAGCACCCAGCACCCTGAGTACTGAGCAGTGAGCACCCAGCACCCCGAGCACTGAGCACCCAGCACCCTGAGTACTGAGCACCCAGCACCCTGAGCACTGAGCAACCAGCACCCTGAGTACTGAGCACCCAACACCCCAAGCACTGAGCACCCTGAGTACTGAGCACCAGCACCCCAAGCACTGAGCACCCTGAGTACTGAGCACCCAGCACACTGAGTACTGAGCACCCAGCACCCCGAGCACTGAGCACCCAGCACCCTGATTACTGAGCAGCCAGCACCCTGAGTACTTAGCACCCAGCGTACTGAGCACCGAGCACGCAGCACCCTGAGTACTGAGCACCGAGCACCCTGAGTACTGAGCAGCCAGCACCCTGAGTACTGAGCACCCAGCACCCTGAGCACTGAGCACCTAGCACCCTGAGTACTGAGCACCGAGCACCCCGAGTACTGAGCACCCAGCACCCCGAGCACTGAGCACCCAGCACCCCGAGCACTGAGCACCCAGCACCCCGAGCACTGAGCACCCAGCACCCTGAGCACTGAGCACCCAGCACCCTGAGGACTGAGCACCCAGCACCCCGAGCACTGAGCACCCAGCACCCTGAGCACTGAGCACCCTGAGTACTGAGCACTGAGCACCCTGAGTACTGAGCACTGAGCACCCTGAGTACTGAGCACCCAGCACCCTGAGTACTGAGCACCCAGCACCCTGAGAACTGAGCACCGAGCACCCTGAGCACTGAGCACCCAGCACCCTGAGCACTGAGCACCCAGCACCCCGAGCAGTGAGCACCCAGCACCCTGAGCCCTGAGCACCCTGATTACTGAGCACTGAGCACCCTGAGTACTGAGCACTGAGCACCCTGAGTACTGAGCACCCAGAACCCTGAGTACTGAGCACCCAGCACCCTAAGCAATGAGCACCCTGAGTACTGAGCACCCAGCACCCTGAGCACTGAGCACCCAGCACCCTGAGTACTGAGCATCCAGCACCCGGAGCACTGAGCACCCAGCTCTCTGAGTACTGAGCACTGAGCACCCAGCACCCCGAGCACTGCGCACCCAGCACCCTGTGTACTGAGCACTGAGTACCCAGCACCCCGAGCACTGAGCACCCAGCACCCTGAGCACTGAGCACCCTGAGTACTGAGCACTGAGCACCCTGCACCCTGAGTACTGAGCACCCAGCACCCTGAGCACTGAGCACCCTGAGTACTGAGCACCGAGCACCCTGACCACTGAGCACCCTGCACGCTGAGTACTGAGCACTGAGCACCCTGAGCACTGAGCACCCAGCACCCTGAGTACTGAGCACCGAGCACCCTGAGTACTGAGCACCCAGCACTCTAAGCACTGAGCACCCAGCACCCTGAGCACTGAGCACCTAGCACCCTGAGTACTGAGCACCCAGCACCCTGAGTACTGAACACCCAGCACCCCGCGCACTGAGCACCCAGCACCCTGAGCACTTAGCAACGAGCACCCTGAGTACTGAGCACCCAGCACCCTGAGTACTGAGCACACAGCACCCTGAGCACTGAGCACCCAGCACCCTGAGCACTGAGCACCCAGCACCCTGAGTACTGAGCACCCAGCACCATGAGTACTGAACACCCAGCACCCTGAGCACTGAGCACTGAGCACCCAGCACCCTGAGCACTAAGCACTGAGCACCCAGCACCCTGAGCACTGAGCACCCAGCACCCCGAGCACTGAGCACCCAGCACCCTGAGCACCCAGCACCCTGAGCACTGAGCACCCTGAGCACTGAGCACTGAGCACCCAGCACCCTGAGTACTGAGCACCCAACACTCTGAGCACTGAGCACCCAGCACGCTGAGTACTGAGCCCTGAGCACCCAGCACCCTGAGTACTGAGCACCCAGCACCCCGAGCACTGAGCACCCAGCAACCTGTGTACTGAGCATCGAGCACCCTGAGCACTGAGCAACCAGCACCCTGAGTACTGAGCACCCAGCACCCTGAGCACTGAGCACCCAGCACCCTGAGCACTGAGCACCCAGCACCCAGAGCACTGAGCACTGAGCACCCTGAGTACTGAGCACTGAGCACCCTGAGCACTGAGCACTGAGCACCCTGAGTACTGAGCACTGAGCACCCTGAGCACTGAGCACCCAGCACCCCGAGCACTGAGCACCCAGCACCCCGAGCACTGAGCACCCAGCACCCCGAGCACTGAGCACCCAGCGCCCCGAGCACTGAGCACCAAGCACCCCGAGCACTGAGCACCCAGCACCCCGAGCACCGAGCACCCTGAGTACTAAGCACCGAGCACCCTGAGCACTGAGCATCCAGCACCCTGAGCACTGAGCACCCAGCACCCTGAGTACTGAGCACCCAGCACCCCGAGCACTGAGCACCCAGCACCCTGAGTACTGAGCACCCAGCACCCTGATCACTGAGCATCGAGCACCCTGATCACTGAGCACCCAGCAACCTGAGGACTGAGCACCCAGCACCCCGAGCACTGAGCTCCCAGCACCCTGAGCCCTGAGCACCCTGAGTACTGAGCACTGAGCACCCTGAGTACTGAGCACTGAGCACCCTGAGTACTGAGCACCCAGCACCCTGAGTACTGAGCACCCAGCACCCTGAGAACTGAGCACCGAGCACCCTGAGCACTGAGCACCCAGCACCCTGAGCACTGAGCACCCAGCACCCCGAGCAGTGAGCACCCAGCACCCTGAGCCCTGAGCACCCTGAGTACTGACCACTGAGCACCCTGAGTACTGAGCACCCAGCACCCTGAGTACTGAGCACCCAGCACCCTGAGCACTGAGCACCCTGCACCCTGAGTACTGAGCACCCAGCACCCTGAGTACTGAGCACCGAGCACCCCGAGCACTGAGCACACAGCACCCTGAGCACTGAGCACCCAGCACCCTGAGCACTGAGCACCCAGCACCCCGAGTACTGAGCAACGAGCACCCCGAGCACTGAGCACCCAGCACCCTGAGTACTGAGCACTCAGCACCCTGAGAACTGAGCACCCAGCACCCCGAGTACTGAGCACCCAGCACCCCGAGTACTGACCACTGAGCACCCTGAGTACTGAGCACCCAGCACCCCGAGTACTGAGCACTGAGCACTATGAGTACTGAGCACCCAGCACCCTGAGTACTGAGCACCCAGTACCCTGAGCACTGAACACACAGAACCCTGAGTACTGAGCACCCCGAGCACTGAGCACCCAGCACCCTGAGCACTGAGGACACAGCACCCTGAGTACTGAGCACCCAGCACCCTGAGCACTGAGCACCCAGCACCCTGAGTACTGAGCACGAGGCACCCTGAGCACTGAGCACCCAGCACCCTAAGTACTGAGCATCCAGCACCCCTCGCACTGAGCACCCAGCACCCTGAGTACTGAGCACTGAGCACCCAGCACCCCGAGCACTGAGCACACAGCACCCTGTGTACTGAGCACTGAGTACCCAGCACCCCGAGCACTGAGCACCGAGCACACTGAGTACTGAGCACTGAGCACCCAGCACCCCGAGCACTGAGCACTCAGCACCCTGTGTACTGAGCACTGAGCACCCAGCACCCCGAGCACTGAGCACCGAGCACCCTGAGTATTGAGCACCCAGCACACCGAGTACTGAGCACCCAGCACCCTGAGTACTGAGCACCCAGCACCCCGAGCACTGAGCACCGAGCACCCCGAGCACTGAGCACCCAGCACCCCGAGCACTGAGCACCCAGCACCCTGAGTACTTAGCACCCAGCACCCCGAGCACTGAGCACCCAGCACCCTGAGTACTGAGCACCGAGCACCCTGAGTACTGAGCATCCAGCACCCTGAGCACTGAGCACCCAGCACCCTGAGCACTGAGCACCCAGCACCCTGAGCACTGAGCACCCAGCACCCTGAGTACTGAGCACCCAATGTACTGAGCACTGAGCACCCTGAGCACTGAGCACCCAGCAACCTGAGTACTGAGCACCCAGCACCCTTAGTACTGAGCACCCAATGTACTGAGCACCGAGCACCCTGAGCACTGAGCACCCAGCACCCTGAGTACTGATCACCCAGCACCCTGAGCACTGAGCACCCTGAGTACTGAGCACTGAGCACCCTGAGTACTGAGCAATGAGCACCCTGAGTTCTGAGCACCCAGCACCCTGAGTACTGAGCACCCAGCAACCTGAGCACTGAGCACCGAGCACCCTGAGCACTGAGCACCCAGCACCCTGAGCACTGAGCACCCAGCACCCTGAGCACTGAGCATCCAGCACCCCGAGCACTGAGCACCCAGCACCCTGAGCACTGAGAACCCTGAGTACTGAGCACTGAGCACCCTGAGTACTGAGCACTGAGCACCCTGAGTATTGAGCACCCAGCACCCTGAGTACTGAGCACCCAGGACCCGGAGGAATGAGCACCCTGAGTACTGAGCTCCCAGCACCCTGAGCACTGAGCACCGAGCACCCCGAGCACTGAGCACCCAGCACCCGGAGTACTGAGCACCCAGCACCCTGAGTACTAAGCACCGAGCACCCTGAGTACTGAGCACCCAGTACCCTGAGCACTGAACACACAGCACCCTGAGTACTGAGCTCCCCGAGCACTGAGCACCCAGCATCCTGAGCACTGAGGACCCAGCACCCTGAGTACTGAGCACCCAGCACCCTGAGCACTGAGCACGCAGCACCCTGAGTACTGAGCACCCAGCACCCTGAGCACTGAGCACCCTGAGTACTGAGCACTGAGCACCCTGAGTACTGAGCACTGAGCACCCTGAGTACTGAGCACCCAGCACCCTGAGTACTGAGCACCCAGCACCCTGAGTACTGAGCACCCAGCACCCTGAGTACTGAGCACCCAGCACCCTGAGTACTGAGCACCCAGCACCCTGAGCAATGAGCACCCTGAGTACTGAGCACCCAGCACCCTGAGCACTGAGCATCCAGCACCCTGAGTACTGAGCAACCAGCACCCTGAGCACTGAGCACCCAGCACCCTGAGTACTGAGCATCCAGCACCCAGAGCACTGAGCACCCAGCTCCCTGAGTACTGAGCACTGAGCACCCAGCACCCCGAGCACTGAGCACCCAGCACCCTGTGTACTGAGCACTGAGTACCCAGAACCCCGAGCACTGAGCACCCAGCACCCTGAGCACTGAGCACCCTGAGTACTGAGCACTGAGCACCCTGCACCCTGAGTACTGAGCACCCAGCACCCTGAGCACTGAGCACACTGAGTACTGAGCACCGAGCACCCTGACCACTGAGCACCCTGCACGCTGAGTACTGAGCACTGAGCACCCTGAGCACTGAGCACCCAGCACCCTGAGTACTGAGTACCGAGCACCCTGAGTACTGAGCACCCAGCACTCTAAGCACTGAGCACCCAGCACCCTGAGCACTGAGCACCCAGCACCCCGAGCACTGAGCACCCAGCACTCCGAGCCATGAGCACCCAGCACCCCGAGCACTGAGCCTGAGCACCCTGAGTACTGAGCACTGAGCACCGTGAGTACTGAGTACCGAGCACCCTGAGTACTGAGCACCCAGCACCCTGAGCACTGAGCACCCAGCACAACGAGTACTGAGCACCCAGCACCCTGATTACTGAGCACCAAGCACCCCGAGCACTGAGCACCCAGCACAACGAGTACTGAGCACCCAGCACCCTGATTACTGAGCACCAAGCACCCCGAGCACTGAGCACCGAGCACCCCGAGCACTGAGCACTCAGCACCCTGAGCACTGAGGACCCAGCACCTTGAGCACTGAGCACCCAGCACCCTGAGTACTGAGCAGTGAGCACCCAGCACCCCGAGCACTGAGCACCCAGCACCCTGAGTACTGAGCACCCAGCACCCTGAGCACTGAGCAACCAGCACCCTGAGTACTGAGCACCCAACACCCCAAGCACTGAGCACCCTGAGTACTGAGCACCAGCACCCCAAGCACTGAGCACCCTGAGTACTGAGCACCCAGCACACTGAGTACTGAGCACCCAGCACCCCGAGCACTGAGCACCCAGCACCCTGATTACTGAGCAGCCAGCACCCTGAGTACTGAGCACCCAGCGTACTGAGCACCGAGCACGCAGCACCCTGAGTACTGAGCACCGAGCACCCTGAGTACTGAGCAGCCAGCACCCTGAGTACTGAGCACCCAGCACCCTGAGCACTGAGCACCTAGCACCCTGAGTACTGAGCACCGAGCACCCCGAGTACTGAGCACCCAGCACCCCGAGCACTGAGCACCCAGCACCCCGAGCACTGAGCACCCAGCACCCCGAGCACTGAGCACCCAGCACCCTGAGCACTGAGCACCCAGCACCCTGAGGACTGAGCACCCAGCACCCCGAGCACTGAGCACCCAGCACCCTGAGCACTGAGCACCCTGAGTACTGAGCACTGAGCACCCTGAGTACTGAGCACTGAGCACCCTGAGTACTGAGCACCCAGCACCCTGAGTACTGAGCACCCAGCACCCTGAGAACTGAGCACCGAGCACCCTGAGCACTGAGCACCCAGCACCCTGAGCACTGAGCACCCAGCACCCCGAGCAGTGAGCACCCAGCACCCTGAGCCCTGAGCACCCTGATTACTGAGCACTGAGCACCCTGAGTACTGAGCACTGAGCACCCTGAGTACTGAGCACCCAGAACCCTGAGTACTGAGCACCCAGCACCCTGAGCAATGAGCACCCTGAGTACTGAGCACCCAGCACCCTGAGCACTGAGCACCCAGCACCCTGAGTACTGAGCATCCAGCACCCGGAGCACTGAGCACCCAGCTCTCTGAGTACTGAGCACTGAGCACCCAGCACCCCGAGCACTGCGCACCC
Organism: Microtus oregoni; assembly: GCF_018167655.1. Lineage (NCBI taxonomy): Eukaryota > Metazoa > Chordata > Mammalia > Rodentia > Cricetidae > Microtus > Microtus oregoni. The sequence goes on along the minus strand of NW_024543811.1, from coordinate 6,657,994 downwards.
AGCACCCTGTGTACTGAGCACTGAGTACCCAGCACCCCGAGCACTGAGCACCCAGCACCCTGAGCACTGAGCACCCTGAGTACTGAGCACTGAGCACCCTGCACCCTGAGTACTGAGCACCCAGCACCCTGAGCACTGAGCACCCTGAGTACTGAGCACCGAGCATCCTGACCACTGAGCACCCTGCACGCTGAGTACTGAGCACTGAGCACCCTGAGCACTGAGCACCCAGCACCCTGAGTACTGAGCACCGAGCACCCTGAGTACTGAGCACCCAGCACTCTAAGCACTGAGCACCCAGCACCCTGAGCACTGAGCACCTAGCACCCTGAGTACTGAGCACCCAGCACCCTGAGTACTGAACACCCAGCACCCCGCGCACTGAGCACCCAGCACCCTGAGCACTGAGCAACGAGCACCCTGAGTACTGAGCACCCAGCACCCTGAGTACTGAGCACACAGCACCCTGAGCACTGAGCACATAGCACCCTGAGCACTGAGCACCCAGCACCCTGAGTACTGAGCACCCAGCACCATGAGTACTGAACACCCAGCACCCTGAGCACTGAGCACTGAGCACCCAGCACCCTGAGCACTAAGCACTGAGCACCCAGCACCCTGAGCACTGAGCACCCAGCACCCCGAGCACTGAGCACCCAGCACCCTGAGCACCCAGCACCCTGAGCACTGAGCACCCTGAGCACTGAGCACTGAGCACCCAGCACCCTGAGTACTGAGCACCCAACACTCTGAGCACTGAGCACCCAGCACGCTGAGTACTGAGCCCTGAGCACCCAGCACCCTGAGTACTGAGCACCCAGCACCCCGAGCACTGAGCACCCAGCAACCTGTGTACTGAGCATCGAGCACCCTGAGCACTGAGCAACCAGCACCCTGAGTACTGAGCACCCAGCACCCTGAGCACTGAGCACCCAGCACCCTGAGCACTGAGCACCCAGCACCCAGAGCACTGAGCACTGAGCACCCTGAGTACTGAGCACTGAGCACCCTGAGCACTGAGCACTGAGCACCCTGAGTACTGAGCACTGAGCACCCTGAGCACTGAGCACCCAGCACCCCGAGCACTGAGCACCCAGCACCCCGAGCACTGAGCACCCAGCACCCCGAGCACTGAGCACCGAGCACTCTGAGCACTGAGCATCCAGCACCCTGAGCACTGAGCACCCAGCACCCTGAGTACTGAGCACCGAGCACCCTGATCACTGAGCATCGAGCACCCTGATCACTGAGCACCCAGCAACCTGAGGACTGAGCACCCAGCACCCCGAGCACTGAGCTCCCAGCACCCTGAGCCCTGAGCACCCTGAGTACTGAGCACTGAGCACCCTGAGTACTGAGCACTGAGCACCCTGAGTACTGAGCACCCAGCACCCTGAGTACTGAGCACCCAGCACCCTGAGAACTGAGCACCGAGCACCCTGAGCACTGAGCACCCAGCACCCTGAGCACTGAGCACCCAGCACCCCGAGCAGTGAGCACCCAGCACCCTGAGCCCTGAGCACCCTGAGTACTGACCACTGAGCACCCTGAGTACTGAGCACCCAGCACCCTGAGTACTGAGCACCCAGCACCCTGAGTACTGAGCACCCAGCACCCTGAGCAATGAGCACCCTGAGTACTGAGCACCCAGCACCCTGAGCAATGAGCACCCAGCACCCTGAGTACTGAACAACCAGCACCCTGAGCACTGAGCACCCAGCACCCTGAGTACTGAGCATCCAGCACCCTGAGCACTGAGCACCCAGCTCCCTGAGTACTGAGCACTGAGCACCCAGCACCCCGAGCACTGAGCACCCAGCACCCTGTGTACTGAGCACTGAGTACCCAGCACCCCGAGCACTGAGCACCCAGCACCCTGAGCACTGAGCACCCTGAGTACTGAGCACTGAGCACCCTGCACCCTGAGTACTGAGCACCCAGCACCCTGAGCACTGAGCACCCTGAGTACTGAGCACTGAGCACCCTGACCACTGAGCACCCAGCACGCTGAGTACTGAGCACTGAGCACCCTGAGCACCGAGCACCCAGCACCCTGAGTACTGAGCACCCAGCACCCTGAGTACTGAGCCCCCAGCATACTGAGCACCGAGCACGCAGCACCCTGAGTACTGAGCACCCAGCACCCTGAGAACTGAGCACCCAGCACCCTGAGTACTGAGCACTGAGCACCCCGAGTACTGAGCACCGAGCACCCCGAGCACTGAGCACCCAGCACCCCGAGCACCGAGCACCCTGAGTACTGAGCACCCAGCACCCTGAGCACTGAGCACCCAGCACCCTGAGCACTGAGCACCCAGCACCCTGAGCACTGAGCACCCTGCACCCTGAGTACTGGGCACCGAGCACCCCGAGCACTGATCACCCAGCACCCTGAGCACTGAGCACCCTTAGTACTGAGCACTGAGCACCCTGAGTACTGAGCACTGAGCACCCTGAGTACTGAGCACCCTGCACCCTGAGTACTGAGCACCCAGCACTCTGAGCAATGATCACCCTGAGTACTGAGCACCCAGCACCTTGAGCACTGAGCACCGAGCACGCCATGCACTGGGCACCCAGCACCCGGAGTACTGAGCACCCAGCACCCTGAGTACTAAGCACCGAGCACCCTGAGTACTGAGCACCCAGCACCCTGAGCACTGAACACACAGCACCCTGAGTACTGAGCACCCCGAGCACTGAGCACCCAGCACCCTGAGTACTGAGCACCGAGCACCCCGAGCACTGAGCACCCAGCACCCCGAGCACTGAGCACCCAGCACCCCGAGCACTGAGCACCCAGCACCCTGAGTACTGAGCACCCAGCACCCTGAGTACTGAGCACCCAGCACCCCGAGCACTGAGCACCCAGCACCCTGAGCACTGAGCACCCAGCACCCTGAGCACTGAGCACCCAGCACCCCGAGCACTGAGCACCAAGCACCCTGAGTACTGAGCACTGAGCACCCAGCACGCCGAGCACTGAGCACTCAGCACCCTGAGTACTGAGCACTGAGCACCCAGCACCCCGAGCACTGAGCACCCAGCACCCTGAGCACTGAGCACCCAGCACCCGAGTACTGAGCACCCAGCAAAATGAGTACTGAGCACCCAGCTCCCTGAGTACTGAGCACCCAGCACCCCGAGTACTGAGCACCCAGCACCCTGAGTACTGAGCACTCAGCACCCTGAGCACTGAGAACCCAGCAACCTGAGTACTGAGCACCGAGCACCCTGAGTACTGAGCACCCAGCACCCTGAGTACTGAGCACCCAGCACACTGAGTACTGAGCACCCAGCACCCTGAGCACTGATCACCCAGCACCCTGAGTACTGAGCACCGAGTACCCTGAGTATTGAGCACCCAGCACCCCGAGCACTGAGCACTCAGCACCCTGAGTACTGAGCACTGAGCACCCAGCACCCCGAGCACTGAGCACCCAGCACCCTGTGTACTGAGCACTGAGTACCCAGTACCCCGAGCACTGAGAACCAGCACCCTGAGCAGTGAGCACCCAGCACCGCGAGTACTGAGCACACAGCACCCCGAGCACTGAGCAACCAGCACCCTGAGCACTGAGCACCCAGCACGCTGAGTACTGAGCACCCAGCACCCCGAGTACTGAGCACCCAGCAACCTGAGCACTGTGCACCCAGCACCCTGAGCACTGAGCACCGAGAACCCTGAGTACTGAGCACGGAGCACCCTGAGTACTGAGCACCCAGCACCCTGAGCACTGAGCACCCAGCACCCTGAGCACTGAGCACCCAGCACCCTGAGTACTGAGCACCCAGCACCCTGAGTACTGAACACCCAGCACCCCGAGCACTGAGCACCCAGCACCCTGAGCACTGAGCACCGAGCACCCTGAGTACTGAGCACCGAGCACCCTGAGTACTGAGCACCCAGCACCCTGAGCACTGAGCACCCAGCACCCTGAGCACTGAGCACCCAGCACCCTGAGTACTGAGCACCCAGCACCCTGAGTACTGAACACCCAGCACCCTGAGCACTGAGCACTGAGCACCCAGCACCCTGAGCACTGAGCACTGAGCACGCAGCACCCTGAGCACTGAGCACCCAGCACCCCGAGCACTGAGCACCCAGCACCCTGAGCACCCAGCACCCTGAGCACTGAGCACCCTGAGCACTGAGCCCTGAGCACCCAGCACCCTGAGTACTGTGCACCCAACACTCTGAGCACTGAGCACCCAGCACGCAGAGTACTGAGCCCTGAGCACCCAGCACCCTGAGTACTGAGCACCCAGCACCCCGAGCACTGAGCACCCAGCACCCTGTGTACTGAGCATCGAGCAACCCGAGCACTGAGCAACCAGCACCCTGAGTACTGAGCACCCAGCAAACCGAGAATGAGCACCCAGCACCCCGAGCACTGAGCACCCAGCACCCTGAGCACTGAGCACCCAGCACCCTGAGTACTGAGCACCCTGAGTACTGACCAACCAGCACCCTGAGTACTGAGCACACTGCACCCCGAGCACTGAGCTCCCTGAGTACTGAGCACCCAGCACCCTGAGTACTGAGCACACAGCACCCTGAGTACTGAGCACTGAGCACCCAGAGAACTGAGCACCCAGCACCCCGAGGACTGAGCACCCAGCACCCTGTGCACTGAGCACTGAGCATTCAGCACCCCGAGCACTGAGCACCCTGAGCTCTTAGCACCCTGAGTACTGAGCACCCAGCACCCTGAGTACTGAGCACCCAGCACCCTGAGCACTGGGCACCCTGCACCCTGAGTACTGAGCACCCAGCACCCTGAGTACTGAGCACCGAGCACCCCGAGCACTGAGCACCCAGCACCCTGAGCACTGAGCACCCAGCACCCTGAGCACTGAGCACCCAGCACCCCGAGTACTGAGCACCGAGCACCCCGAGCACTGAGCACCCAGCACCCTGAGTACTGAGCACTCAGCACCCTGAGCACTGAGCACCCAGCACCCCGAGTACTGAGCACCCAGCACCCCGAGTACTGACCACTGAGCACCCTGAGTACTGAGCACCCAGCACCCCGAGTACTGAGCACTGAGCACTATGAGTACTGAGCACCCAGCACCCTGAGTACTGAGCACCCAGTACCCTGAGCACTGAACACACAGAACCCTGAGTACTGAGCACCCCGAGCACTGAGCACCCAGCACCCTGAGCACTGAGGACACAGCACCCTGAGTACTGAGCACCCAGCACCCTGAGCACTGAGCACCCAGCACCCTGAGTACTGAGCACGAGGCACCCTGAGCACTGAGCACCCAGCACCCTAAGTACTGAGCATCCAGCACCCCTCGCACTGAGCACCCAGCACCCTGAGTACTGAGCACTGAGCACCCAGCACCCCGAGCACTGAGCACACAGCACCCTGTGTACTGAGCACTGAGTACCCAGCACCCCGAGCACTGAGCCCCGAGCACCCTGAGTACTGAGCACTGAGCACCCAGCACCCCGAGCACTGAGCACTCAGCACCCTGTGTACTGAGCACTGAGCACCCAGCACCCCGAGCACTGAGCACCGAGCACCCTGAGTATTGAGCACCCAGCACACCGAGTACTGAGCACCCAGCACCCTGAGTACTGAGCACCCAGCACCCCGAGCACTGAGCACCGAGCACCCCGAGCACTGAGCACCCAGCACCCCGAGCACTGAGCACCCAGCACCCTGAGTACTTAGCACCCAGCACCCCGAGCACTGAGCACCCAGCACCCTGAGTACTGAGAACCGAGCACCCTGAGTACTGAGCACCCAGCACCCTGAGCACTGAGCACCCAGCACCCTGAGCACTGAGCACCCAGCACCCTGAGCACTGAGCACCCAGCACCCTGAGTACTGAGCACCCAATGTACTGAGCACTGAGCACCCTGAGCACTGAGCACCCAGCACCCTGAGTACTGAGCACCCAGAACCCTTAGTACTGAGCACCCAATGTACTGAGCACCGAGCACCCTGAGCACTGAGCACCCAGCACCCTGAGTACTGAGCACCGAGCACCCTGAGCACTGAGCACCCAGCACCCTGAGCACTGAGCACCCAGCACCCCGAGCACTGAGCACCCAGCACCCTGAGCACTGAGAACCCTGAGTACTGAGCACTGAGCACCCTGAGTACTGAGCACTGAGCACCCTGAGTATTGAGCACCCAGCACCCTGAGTACTGAGCACCCAGGACCCGGAGGAATGAGCACCCTGAGTACTGAGCTCCCAGCACCCTGAGCACTGAGCACCGAGCACCCCGAGCACTGAGCACCCAGCACCCGGAGTACTGAGCACCCAGCACCCTGAGTACTAAGCACCGAGCACCCTGAGTACTGAGCACCCAGTACCCTGAGCACTGAACACACAGCACCCTGAGTACTGAGCTCCCCGAGCACTGAGCACCCAGCACCCTGAGCACTGAGGACCCAGCACCCTGAGTACTGAGCACCCAGCACCCTGAGCACTGAGCACCCAGCACCCTGAGTACTGAGCACCCAGCACCCTGAGCACTGAGCACCCAGCACCCTGAGTACTGAGCATCCAGCACCCTGAGCACTGAGCAGCCAGCACCCTGAGTACTGAGCACTGAGCACCCAGCACCCAGAGCACTGAGCACTCAGCACCCTGTGTACTGAGCACTGAGCACCCAGCACCCTGAGCACTAAGCACCCTGAGTACCGAGCACTCAGCACCCTGAGCACTGAGCACCCAGCACCCCGAGCACTGAGCACCCAGCACCCTGAGCACTGAGCACTGAGCACCCTGAGTACTGAGCACTGAGCACCCTGAGCACTGAGCACCGAGCACCCTGAGTACTGAGCACTGAGCACCCTGAGCACTGAGCACCCAGCACCCTGAGTACTGAGCACCCAGCACCCTGAGCACTGAGCACGCCGCACGCTGAGGACTGAGCACTGAGCACCGTGAGTACTGAGTACCGAGCACCCTGAGTACTGAGCACCCAGCACCCTGAGCACTGAGCACCCAGCACAACGAGTACTGAGCACCCAGCACCCTGAGTACTGAGCACCAAGCACCCCGAGCACTGAGCACCGAGCACCCCGAGCACTGAGCACCCAGCACCCCGAGCACTGAGCACCCAGCACCCTGAGTACTAAGCACCCAGCACCCCGAGTACTGAGCACCGAGAACCCCGAGCACTGAGCACCCAGCACCCCGAGAACTGAGCACCCAGCACCCTGAGCACTGAGCACCCAGCACCCCGAGTACTGAGCACCCAGCACCCTGAGTACTGAACACTCAGCACCCTGAGCACTGAGCACCCAGCACCCTGAGTACTGAGCACCCAGCACCCTGAGTACTGAACACCCAGCACCCTGAGTACTGAGCACCCAGCACCCCGAGTACTGAGCACTGAGCACTATGAGTACTGAGCACCCAGCACCCTGAGTACTGAGGACCCAGTACCCTGAGCACTGAACACACAGAACCCTGAGTACTGAGCACCCCGAGCAATGAGCACCCAGCACCCTGAGCACTGAGGACCCAGCACCCTGAGTACTGAGCACCCAGCACCCTGAGCACTGAGCACCCAGCACCCTGAGTACTGAGCACGAGGCACCCTGAGCACTGAGCACCCAGCACCCTAAGTACTGAGCATCCAGCACCCCGAGCACTGAGCACCCAGCACCCTGAGTACTGAGCACTGAGCACCCAGCACCCCGAGCACTGAGCACCGAGCACCCTGAGTACTGAGCACTGAGCACCCAGCACCCCGAGCACTGAGCACTTAGCACCCTGTGTACTGAGCACTGAGCACCCAGCACCCCGAGCACTGAGCACCGAGCACCCTGAGTACTGAGCACCCAGCACACCGAGTACTGAGAACCCAGCACCCTGAGTACTGAGCACCCAGCAACCCGAGCACTGAGCACCGAGCACCCCGAGCACTGAGCACCCAGCACCGCGAGCACTGAGCACCCAGCACCCTGAGTACTGAGCACCCAGCACCCCGAGCACTGAGCACCCAGCACCCTGAGTCCTGAGCACCGAGCACCCTGAGTACTGAGCACCCAGCACCCTGAGCACTGAGCACCCAGCACGCTGAGCACTGAGCACCCAGCACCCTGAGCACTGAGCACCCAGCACCCTGAGTACTGAGCACCCAATGTACTGAGCACTGAGCACCCTGAGCACTGAGCACCCAGCACCCTGAGTACTGAGCACCCAGCATCCTGAGTACTGAGCACCCAATGTACTGAGCACCGAGCACCCTGAGCACTGAGCACCCAGCACCCTGAGTACTGAGCACCCAGCACCCTGAGCACTGAGCACCCAGCACCCTGAGCACTGAGCACCCAGCACCCCGAGCACTGAGCACCCAGCACCCTGAGCACTGAGAACCCTGAGTACTGAGCACTGAGCACCCTGAGTACTGAGCACTGAGCACCCTGAGTATTGAGCACCCAGCACCCTGTGTACTGAGCACCCAGGACCCGGAGCAATGAGCACCCTGAGTACTGAGCACCCAGCACCCTGAGCACTGAGCACCGAGCACCCCGAGCACTGAGCACCCAGCACCTGGAGTACTGAGCACCTAGCACCCTGAGTACTAAGCACCGAGCACCCTGAGTACTGAGCACCCAGTACCCTGAGCACTGAACACACAGCACCCTGAGTACTGAGCTCCCCGAGCGCTGAGCACCCAGCACCCTGAGCACTGAGGACCCAGCACCCTGAGTACTGAGCACCCAGCACCCTGAGCACTGAGCACCTAGCACCCTGAGTACTGAGCACCCAGCACCCTGAGCACTGAGCACCCAGCACCCTGAGTACTGAGCATCCAGCACCCTGAGCACTGAGCAGCCAGCACCCTGAGTACTGAGCACGGAGCACCAAGCACCCAGAGCACTGAGCACTCAGCACCCTGTGTACTGAGCACTGAGCACCCAGCACCATGAGCACTGAGCACCCTGAGTACTGAGCACCCAGCACCCTGAGCACTGAGCACCCAGCACCCCGAGCACTGAGCACCCAGCACCCTGAGCACTGAGCACTGAGCACCCTGAGTACTGAGCACTGAGCACCCTGAGCACAGAGCACCGAGCACCCTGAGTACTGAGCACTGAGCACCCTGAGCACTGAGCACCCAGCACCCTGAGTACTGAGCACCCAGCACCCTGAGCACTGAGCACCCAGCACGCTGAGTACTGAGCACTGAGCACCGTGAGTACTGAGTACCGAGCACCCTGAGTACTGAGCACCCAGCACCCTGAGCACTGAGCACCCAGCACAACGAGTACTGAGCACCCAGCACCCTGATTACTGAGCACCAAGCACCCCGAGCACTGAGCACCGAACACCCCGAGCACTGAGCACCCAGCACCCCGAGCACTGAGCACCCAGCACCCTGAGTACTAAGCACCCAGCACCCCGAGCACTGAGCACCCAGCACCCTGAGTACTAAGCACCCAGCACCCTGAGTACTGAGCACCCAGCACCCTGAGCACTGAGCACCCAGCACCCTGAGTACTGAGCACTCAGCACCCTGAGCACTGAGCACCCAGCACCCTGAGTACTGAGCACCCAGCACCCTGAGTACTGAACACCCAGCACCCCGCGCACTGAGCACCCAGCATCCTGAGCACTGAGCAACGAGCACCCTGAGTACTGAGCACCCAGCACCCTGAGCACTGAGCACCCAGCACCCTGAGCACTGAGCACCCAGCACCCTGAGTACTGAGCACCCAGCACCGTGAGTACTGAACACCCAGCACCCTGAGCACTGAGCACTGAGCACCCAGCACCCTGAGCACTAAGCACTGAGCACCCAGCACCCTGAGCACTGAGCACCCAGCACCCCGAGCACTGAGCACCCAGCACCCTGAGCACCCAGCACCCTGAGCACTGAGCACCCTGAGCACTGAGCACTGAGCACCCAGCACCCTGAGTACTGAGCACCCAACACTCTGAGCACTGAGCACCCAGCACGCTGAGTACTGAGCCCTGAGCACCCAGCACCCTTAGTACTGAGCACCCAGCACCCCGAGCACTGAGCACCCAGCAACCTGTGTACTGAGCATCGAGCACCCCGAGCACTGAGCAACCAGCACCCAGAGCACTGAGCACTGAGCACCCTGAGTACTGAGCACTGAGCATCCTGAGCACTGAGCACTGAGCACCCTGAGTACTGAGCACTGAGCACCCTGAGCACTGAGCACCCAGCACCCCGAGCACTGAGCACCCAGCACCCCGAGCACTGAGCACCCAGCATCCCGAGCACTGAGCACCCAGCACCCCGAGCACTGAGCACCCAGCACCCCGAGCACTGAGCACCCAGCACCCCGAGCACCGAGCACCCTGAGTGCTAAGCACCGAGCACCCTGAGCACTGAGCATCCAGCACCCTGAGCACTGAGCACCCAGCACCCTGAGTACTGAGCACCCAGCACCCCGAGCACTGAGCACCCAGCACCCTGAGTACTGAGCACCCAGCACCCTGATCACTGAGCATCGAGCACCCTGATCACTGAGCACCCAGCAACCTGAGGACTGAGCACCCAGCACCCCGAGCACTGAGCTCCCAGCACCCTGAGCACTGAGAACCCTGAGTACTGAGCACTGAGCACCCTGAGTACAGAGCACTGAGCACCCTGTGTACTGAGCACCCAGCACCCTGAGTACTGAGCGCCCAGCACCCTGAGAACTGAGCACCGAGCACCCTGAGCACTGAGCACCCAGCACCCCGAGCACTGAGCACCCAGCACCCTGAGTACTGAGCACCCAGCACCCCGAGCACTGAGCACCCAGCACCCTGAGAACTGAGCACCCAGCACCCTGAGCACTGAGCACCCAGCACCCCGAGCACTGAGCACCAAGCACCCTGAGTACTGAGCACTGAGCACCCAGCACCCCGAGCACTGAGCACTCAGCACCCTGAGTACTCAGCACTGAGCACCCAGCACCCCGAGCACTGAGCACCCAGCACCCTGAGCACTGAGCACCCAGCACCGGAGTACTGAGCACCCAGCACAATGAGTACTGAGCACCCAGCTCCCTGAGTACTGAGCACCCAGCACCCCGAGTACTGAGCACCCAGCACCCTGAGTACTGAGCACTCAGCACCCTGAGCACTGAGGACCCAGCACCCTGAGTACTGAGCACCGAGCACCCTGAGTACTGAGCACCCAGCACCCTGAGTACTGAGCACCCAGCACACTGAGTACTGAGCACCCAGCACCCTGAGCACTGATCACCCAGCACCCTGAGTACTGAGCACCGAGCACCCAGCACCCCGAGCACTGAGCACTCAGCACCCTGTGTACTGAGCACTGAGCACCCAGCACCCCGAGCACTGAGCAACGAGCACCCTGAGTACTGAGCACCCAGCACACCGAGTACTGAGCACCCAGCACCCCGAGCACTGAGCACCCAGCACCCTGAGTACTGAGCACCCAGCACCCCGAGCACTGAGCACCCAGCACCCTGAGTACTGAGCACCGAGCACCCTGAGTACTGAGCACCCAGCACGCTGAGCACTGAGCACCCAGCACCCTGAGCACTGAGCACCCAGCACCCTGAGCACTGAGCACCCAGCACCCTGAGTACTGAGCACCCAATGTACTGAGCACTGAGCACCCTGAGCACTGAGCACCCAGCACCCTGAGTACTGAGCACCCAGCACCCTGAGTACTGAGCACCCAATGTACTGAGCACCGAGCACCCTGAGCACTGAGCACCCAGCACCCTGAGTACTGAGCACCCAGCACCCTGAGCACTGAGCACCCTGAGTACTGAGCACTGAGCACCCTGAGTACTGAGCAATGAGCACACTGAGTACTGAGCACCCAGCACCCTGAGTACTGAGCACCCAGCAACCTGAGCACTGAGCACCCAGCACCCTGAGCACTGAGCACCCAGCACCCTGAGCACTGAGCACCCAGCACCCTGAGCACTGAGCACCCAGCACCCCGAGCACTGAGCACCCAGCACCCTGAGCACTGAGAACCCTGAGTACTGAGCACTGAGCACCCTGAGTACTGAGCACTGAGCACCCTGTGTACTGAGCACCCAGCACACCGAGTACTGAGCACCCAGCACCCTGAGTACTGAGCACCCAGCACCCCGAGCACAGAGCACCGAGCACGCCGTGCACTGGGCACCCAGCACCCTGAGTACTAAGCACCGAGCACCCTGAGTACTGAGCACCCAGCACCCTGAGCACTGAACACACAGCACCCTGAGTACTGAGCACCCCGAGCACTGAGCACCCAGCACCCTGAGTACTGAGCACCAAGCACCCCGAGCACTGAGCACCCAGCACCCCGAGCACTGAGCACCCAGCACCCCGAGCACTGAGCACCCAGCACCCCGAGCACTGAGCACCCAGCACCCTGAGTACTGAGCACCCAGCACCCCGAGCACTGAGCACCCAGCACCCTGAGCACTGAGCACCCAGCACCCTGAGCACTGAGCACCCAGCACCCCGAGCACTGAGCACCAAGCACCCTGAGTACTGAGCACTGAGCACCCAGCACCCCGAGCACTGAGCACTCAGCACCCTGAGTACTCAGCACTGAGCACCCAGCACCCCGAGCACTGAGCACCCAGCACCCTGAGCACTGAGCACCCAGCACCCGAGTACTGAGCACCCAGCACAATGAGTACTGAGCACCCAGCTCCCTGAGTACTGAGCACCCAGCACCCCGAGTACTGAGCACCCAGCACCCTGAGTACTGAGCACTCAGCACCCTGAGCACTGAGGACCCAGCACCCTGAGTACTGAGCACCGAGCACCCTGAGTACTGAGCACCCAGCACCCTGAGTACTGAGCACCCAGCACACTGAGTACTGAGCACCCAGCACCCTGAGCACTGATCACCCAGCACCCTGAGTACTGAGCACCGAGCACCCAGCACCCCGAGCACTGAGCACTCAGCACCCTGTGTACTGAGCACTGAGCATCCAGCACCCCGAGCACTGAGCACCGAGCACCCTGAGTACTGAGCACCCAGCACACCGAGTACTGAGCACCCAGCACCCTGATTACTGAGCACCCAGCACCCCGAGCACAGAGCACCGAGCACACCGAGCACTGAGCACCCAGCACCCCGAGTACTGAGCACCCAGCACCCTGAGTACTGAGCACCCAGCACCCCGAGCACTGAGCACCCAGCACCCTGAGTACTGAGCACCGAGCACCCTGAGTACTGAGCACCCAGCACGCTGAGCACTGAGCACCCAGCACCCTGAGCACTGAGCACCCAGCACCCTGAGCACTGAGCACCCAGCACCCTGAGTACTGAGCACCCAATGTACTGAGCACTGAGCACCCTGAGCACTGAGCACCCAGCACCCTGAGTACTGAGCACCCAGCACCCTGAGTACTGAGCACCCAATGTACTGAGCACCGAGCACCCTGAGCACTGAGCACCCAGCACCCTGAGTACTGAGCACCCAGCACCCTGAGCACTGAGCACCCTGAGTACTGAGCACTGAGCACCCGGAGTACTGAGCAATGAGCACCCTGAGTACTGAGCACCCAGCACCCTGAGTACTGAGCACCCAGCAACCTGAGCACTGAGCACCCAGCACCCTGAGCACTGAGCACCCAGCACCCTGAGCACTGAGCACCCAGCACCCTGAGCACTGAGCACCCAGCACCCCGAGCACTGAGCACCCAGCACCCTGAGCACTGAGCACCCTGAGTACTGAGCACCGAGCACCCTGAGTACTGAGCACCCAGCACACCGAGTACTGAGCACCCAGCACCCTGAGTACTGAGCACCCAGCACCCCGAGCACAGAGCACCGAGCACACCGAGCACTGAGCACCCAGCACCCCGAGCACTGAGCACCCAGCACCCTGAGTACTGAGCACCCAGCACCCCGAGCACTGAGCACCCAGCACCCTGAGTACTGAGCACCGAGCACCCTGAGTACTGAGCACCCAGCACCCTGAGCACTGAGCACCCAGCACCCTGAGCACTGAGCACCCAGCACCCTGAGCACTGAGCACCCAGCACCCTGAGTACTGAGCACCCAATGTACTGAGCACTGAGCACCCTGAGCACTGAGCACCCAGCACCCTGAGTACTGAGCACCCAGCACCCTGAGTACTGAGCACCCAATGTACTGAGCACCGAGCACCCTGAGCACTGAGCACCCAGCACCCTGAGTACTGAGCACCCAGCACCCTGAGCACTGAGCACCCTGAGTACTGAGCACTGAGCACCCTGAGTACTGAGCAATGAGCACCCTGAGTACTGAGCACCCAGCACCCTGAGTACTGAGCACCCAGCAACCTGAGCACTGAGCACCAAGCACCCTGAGCACTGAGCACCCAGCACCCTGAGCACTGAGCACCCAGCACCCTGAGCACTGAGCACCCAGCACCCCGAGCACTGAGCACCCAGCACCCTGAGCACTGAGAACCCTGAGTACTGAGCACTGAGCACCCTGAGTACTGAGCACTGAGCACCCTGAGTATTGAGCACCCAGCACCCTGAGTACTGAGCACCCAGGACCCGGAGCAATGAGCACCCTGAATACTGAGCACCCAGCACCCTGAGCACTGAGCACCGAGCACCCCGAGCACTGAGCACCCAGCACCCGGAGTACTGAGCACCCAGCACCCTGAGTACTAAGCACCGAGCACCCTGAGTACTGAGCACCCAGTACCCTGAGCACTGAACACACAGCACCCTGTGTACTGAGCTCCCCGAGCACTGAGCACCCAGCACCCTGAGCACTGAGGACCCAGCACCCTGAGTACTGAGCATCCAGACACCCTGAGCACTGAGCAGCCAGCACCCTGAGTACTGAGCACTGAGCACCCAGCACCCAGAGAACTGAGCACTCAGCTCCCTGTGTACTGAGCACTGAGCACCCAGCACCCTGAGCACTGAGCACCCTGAGTACTGAGCACCCAGCACCCTGAGCACTGAGCACCCAGCACCCCGAGCCCTGAGCACCCAGCACCCTGAGCACTGAGCACTGAGCACCCTGAGTACTGAGCACTGAGCACCCTGAGCACTGAGCACCGAGCACCCTGAGTACTGAGCACTGAGCACCCTGAGCACTGAGCACCCAGCACCCTGAGTACTGAGCACCCAGCACCCTGAGCACTGAGCACCCAGCACGCTGAGTACTGAGCACTGAGCACCGTGAGTACTGAGTACCGAGCACCCTGAGTACTGAGCACCCAGCACCCTGAGCACTGAGCACCCAGCACAACGAGTACTGAGCACCCAGCACCCTGATTACTGAGCACCAAGCACCCCGAGCACTGAGCACCGAGCACCCCGAGCACTGAGCACCCAGCACCCCGAGCACTGAGCACCCAGCACCCTGAGTACTAAGCACCCAGCACCCTGAGTACTGAGCACCCAGCACCCCTAGCACTGAGCACCCAGCACCCTGAGTACTGAGCACTCAGCACCCTGAGCACTGAGCACCCAGCACCCTGAGTACTGAGCACCCAGCACCCTGAGTACTGAACACCCAGCACCCCGCGCACTGAGCACCCAGCATCCTGAGCACTGAGCAACGAGCACCCTGAGTACTGAGCACCCAGCACCCTGAGTACTGAGCACCCAGCACCCTGAGCACTGAGCACCCAGCACCCCGAGCACTGAGCATCGAGCACCCTGAGTACTAAGCACCCAGAACCCTGAGTACTGAGCACCCAGCAACCTGAGTACTGAGCACCCAGCACCCTGAGTACTGAGCACCCAGCGTACTGAGCACCGAGCACCCCGAGCACTGAGCACCTAGCACCCTGAGTACTGAACACCCAGCACCCTGAGCACTGAGCACCGAGCACACTGAGTACTGAGCACTGAGCACCCAGCACCCCGAGCACTGAGCACCCAGCACCCCGAGCACTGAGCACCCAGCACCCCGAGCACTGAGCACCCAGCACCCTGAGTACTGAGCACCCAGCACCCTGAGTACTGAGCACCCAACACCCTGATCACTGAGCACCCAGCAACCTGAGTACTGAGCACCCAACACCCCAAGCACTGAGCACCCTGAGTACTGAGCACCCAGCACCCCAAGCACTGAGCTCCCTGAGTACTGAGCACCCAGCACCCTGAGTACTGAGCAGCCAGCACCTTGAGTACTGAGCACCCAGCACCCTGAGCACTGAGCACCCAGCACCCCGAGCACTGAGCACCCAGCACCCCGTGCACTGAGCACCCAGCACCCCGAGCACCGAGTACCCTGAGTACTAAGCACCGAGCACCCTGAGCACTGAGCACCCAGCACCCTGAGCACTGAGCACCCAGCACTCTGAGTACTGAGCACCCAGCACCCTGAGCACTGAGCACACAGCACCCTGAGTACTGAGCACCCAGCACCCTGAGCACTGAGCACTGAGCACCCTGAGAACTGAGCACCCAGCACCCTGAGGACTGAGCACCCAGCACCCTGAGAACTGAGCACCCTGAGTACTGAGCACTGAGCACCCTGAGTACTGAGCACTGAGCACCCTGAGTACTGAGCAACCAGCACCCTGAGTACTGAGCACCCAGCACCCTGAGCACTGAGCACCAAGCACCCTGAGCACTGAGCACCCAGCACCCTGAGCACTGAGCACCCAGCACCCTGAGTAGTGAGCACCCAACGTACTGAGCACTGAGCACCCCGAGAACTGAGCACCCAGCAACCTGAGTACTGAGCACGGATCACCCCGAGCACTGAGCACCCAGCACCCTGAGTAGTGAGCACCCAACGTACTGAGCACCGAGCACACCAAGCACTGAGCACCCAGCAACCTGAGTACTGACCACCCAGCACCCCGAGCACTGAGCACCCAGCACGCTGAGCACTGAGCACCCAGCACCTTGAGCACTGATCACCCAGCAACCTGAGCACTGAGCACCCAGCACCCTGAGTACTGAGCACCCAGCACCCTGAGTACTGAGCACTCAGCACCCTGAGTACTGAGCACCGAGCACCCCGAGCACTGAGCACCCAGCACCCTGAGCACTAAGCACCCTGAGGACTGAGCACCCAGCACCCTGAGCACTGAGCACCCAGCACCCTGAGTACTGAGCACCGATCACCCTGAGCACTGAGCACCCAGAACCCAAAGCACTGAGCACCCAGCACCCTGAATACTGAGCACCCAGCACCCCGAGCACTGAGCACCCAGCACCCTGAGTACTGAGCACCCTGAGTACTGAGCACCGATCACCCTGAGCACTGAGCTCCCAGCACCCTGAGTACTGAGCACTCAGCACCCTGAGCACTGAGCACCCAGCACCCTGAGTACTGAGCACCCAGCACCCTGAGCACTGAGCACCCAGCACCCTGAGTACTGAGCACCCAGCACCCTGAGCACTGAGCACCCAGCACCCTGAGTACTGAGCACCCAGCACCCCGAGCACTGAGCACCAAGCACCCCGAGAATGAGCACCCAGCACCCCGAGTACTGAGCACCGAGCACCCTGAGCACTGAGTACCCAGCAACCTGAGTACTGAGCACCGAGCACCCCGAGCACTGAGCATGCAGCACCGCGAGCAATGAGCACCCAGCACCCGGAGCAATGAGCACCCAGCACCCTGAGCACCGAGCACCCTGAGTACTGAGCACTGAGCACCCTGAGTACTGAGCACAGAGCACCCTGAGTACTGAGCACCCAGCACCCTGAGTACTGAGCACCCAGCACCCTGAGCAATGAGAACCCTGAGTACTGAGCACCCAGCATCCTGAGTACTGAACACCCAGCACCGTGAGCACTGAACACACAGCACCCCGAGCACTGAGCACCCAGCACCCCGAGCACTGAGCACCCAGCAACCCGAGCACTGAGAACCCAGCACCATGTGTACTGAGCACCCAGCACCCTGAGTACTGAGCACCCAGCACCCCGAGCACTGAGCACCCAGCACCCTGAGCACTGAGCACCCAGCACCCCGAGCACTGAGCACCCAGCACCCAGCACCCTGAGCACTGAACACCCAGCACCCCGAGCACCGAGCACCCTGAGTACTAAGCACCGAGCACCCTGAGCACTGAGCACCCAGCACCCTGAGCACTGAGCACCCAGCACTCTGAGTACTGAGCACTCAGCACCCCGAGCACTGAGCACACAGCACCCTGAGTACTGAGCACCCAGCACCCCGAGCACTGAGCACCCAGCACCCCGAGCACCGAGCACCCTGAGTACTAAGCACCGAGCACCCTGAGCACTGAGCACCCAGCACCCTGAGCACTGAGCACCCAGCACTCTGAGTACTGAGCACCCAGCACCCCGAGCACTGAGCACACAGCACCCTGAGTACTGAGCACCCAGCACCCCGAGCACTGAGCACCCAGCACGCTGAGCACTGAGCACCCAGCACCCTGAGCACTGATCACCCAGCAACCTGAGCACTGAGCACCCAGCACCCTGAGTACTGAGCACCCAGCACCCTGAGTACTGAGCACTCAGCACCCTGAGTACTGAGCACCGAGCACCCCGAGCACTGAGCACCCAGCACCCTGAGCACTAAGCACCCTGAGGACTGAGCACCCAGCACCCTGAGCACTGAGCACCAAGCACCCTGAGCACTGAGCACCCTGAGTACTGAGCACCGATCACCCTGAGCACTGAGCTCCCAGCACCCTGAGTACTGAGCACCCAGCACCCTGAGCACTGAGCACCCAGCACCCTGAGTACTGAGCACCCAGCACCCTGAGCACTGGGCACCGAGCACCCCGAGTACTGAGCACCCAGCTCCCTGAGTACTGAACACCCAGCACCCTGAGCACTGAGCACTCAGCACCCTGATCACTGAGTACTGAGCACCGAGCACCCCGAGAACTGAGCACCCAGCACCCGGAGTACTGAGCACCCAACACCCTGAGTACTGAGCACCCAGCACCCCGAGTACTGAGCACCCAGCACCCCGAGCACTGAGCACCCAGCACCCCGAGCACTGAGCACCCAGCACCCTGAGTACTGAGCACTGGGCACCCAGCACCCCGAGCACTGAGCACCCAGCACCCTTAGTACTGAGCACTGAGCACCCAGCACCCCGAGCACTGAGCACCCAGCACCCTGAGCACTGAGCACCCAGCACCCTAAGCACTGAGCACCCAGCACCCTGAGTACTGAGCACTGAGCACCCAGCACCCTGAGTACTGAGCACTGAGCACCCAGCACCCCGAGCACTGAGCACCCAGCACCCTGAGCACTGAGCACCCAGCACCCTGAGCACTGAGCACCCAGCACCCGAGTACTGAGCACCCAGCACCCTGAGTACTGAGCACCCAGCACCCTGAGTACTGAGCACTGAGCACCCAGCACCCCGAGCACTGAGCACCCAGCACCCGAGTACTGAGCACCCAGCACCCCGAGCACTGAGCACCCAGCACCCCGAGAACTGAGCACCCAGCACCCCGAGCACTGAGCACCCAGCACCCTGAGTACTGAGCACCCAGCACCCTGAGTACTGAGCACCCAACACCCTGATCACTGAGCACCCAGCAACCTGAGTACTGAGCACCCAACACCCCAAGCACTGAGCACCCTGAGTACTGAGCACCCAGCAACCCAAGCACTGAGCTCCCTGAGTACTGAGCACCCAGCACCCTGAGTACTGAGCAGCCAGCACCTTGAGTACTGAGCACCCAGCACCCTGAGCACTGAGCACCCAGCACCCCGAGCACTGAGCACCCAGCACCCCGTGCACTGAGCACCCAGCACCCCGAGCACCGAGCACCCTGAGTACTAAGCACCGAGCACCCTGAGCACTGAGCACCCAGCACCCTGAGCACTGAGCACCCAGCACTCTGAGTACTGAGCACCCAGCACCCCGAGCACTGAGCACACAGCACCCTGAGTACTGAGCACCCAGCACCCTGAGCACTGAGCACTGAGCACCCTGAGCACTGAGCACCCAGCACCCTGAGGACTGAGCACCCAGCACCCTGAGAACTGAGCACCCTGAGTACTGAGCACTGAGCACCCTGAGTACTGAGCACTGAGCACCCTGAGTACTGAGCAACCAGCACCCTGAGTACTGAGCACCCAGCACCCTGAGCACTGAGCACCAAGCACCCTGAGCACTGAGCACCCAGCACCCTGAGCACTGAGCACCCAGCACCCTGAGTAGTGAGCACCCAACGTACTGAGCACTGAGCACCCCGAGAACTGAGCACCCAGCAACCTGAGTACTGAGCACGGATCACCCCGAGCACTGAGCACCCAGCACCCTGAGTAGTGAGCACCCAACGTACTGAGCACCGAGCACACCAAGCACTGAGCACCCAGCAACCTGAGCACTGAGCACCCAGCACCCTGAGTACTGAGCACCCAGCACCCTGAGTACTGAGCACTCAGCACCCTGAGTACTGAGCACCGAGCACCCCGAGCACTGAGCACCCAGCACCCTGAGCACTAAGCACCCTGAGGACTGAGCACCCAGCACCCTGAGCACTGAGCACCCAGCACCCTGAGTACTGAGCACCGATCACCCTGAGCACTGAGCACCCAGAACCCAAAGCACTGAGCACCCAGCACCCTGAATACTGAGCACCCAGCACCCCGAGCACTGAGCACCCAGCACCCTGAGTACTGAGCACCCTGAGTACTGAGCACCGATCACCCTGAGCACTGAGCTCCCAGCACCCTGAGTACTGAGCACTCAGCACCCTGAGCACTGAGCACCCAGCACCCTGAGTACTGAGCACCCAGCACCCTGAGCACTGAGCACCCAGCACCCTGAGTACTGAGCACCCAGCACCCTGAGCACTGAGCACCCAGCACCCTGAGTACTGAGCACCCAGCACCCCGAGCACTGAGCACCAAGCACCCCGAGAATGAGCACCCAGCACCCCGAGTACTGAGCACCGAGCACCCTGAGCACTGAGTACCCAGCACCCTGAGTACTGAGCATGCAGCACCGCGAGCAATGAGCACCCAGCACCCGGAGCAATGAGCACCCAGCACCCTGAGCACCGAGCACCCTGAGTACTGAGCACTGAGCACCCTGAGTACTGAGCACTGAGCACCCTGAGTACTGAGCACCCAGCACCCTGAGTACTGAGCACCCAGCACCCTGAGCAATGAGAACCCTGAGTACTGAGCACCCAGCATCCTGAGTACTGAACACCCAGCACCGTGAGCACTGAACACACAGCACCCCGAGCACTGAGCACCCAGCACCCCGAGCACTGAGCACCCAGCAACCCGAGCACTGAGAACCCAGCACCATGTGTACTGAGCACCCAGCACCCTGAGTACTGAGCACCCAGCACCCCGAGCACTGAGTACCCAGCACCCTGAGCACTGAGCACCCAGCACCCTGAGCACTGTGCACCCATCACCCTGAGGACTGAGCACTGAGCACCCAGCGCCCTGAGCACTGAGCACCCAGCACCCTGAGCACTGAGCACCCAGCACCCCGAGCACTGAGCACCCAGCACCCTGAGTACTGAGCACTGAGCACCCAGCACCCCGAGCACTGAGCACCCAGCACCCTGAGCACTGAGCACCCAGCACCCGAGTACTGAGCACCCAGCACCCTGAGTACTGAGCACCCAGCACCCCGAGCACTGAGCACCCAGCACCCTGAGCACTGAGCACCCAGCACCCCGAGCACTGAGCACCCAGCACCCTGAGTACTGAGCACTGAGCACCCAGCACCCCGAGCACTGAGCACCCAGCACCCTGAGTACTGAGCACCCAGCACCCGAGTACTGAGCACCCAGCACCCTGAGTACTGAGCACCCAGCACCCCGAGCACTGAGCACCCAGCACCCTGAGTACTGTGCACCCAGCACCCTGAGCACTGAGCACCCAGCACCCTGAGCACTGAGCACCCAGCACCCTGAGCACTGAACACCCAGCACCCCGAGCACCGAGCACCCTGAGTACTAAGCACCGAGCACCCTGAGCACTGAGCACCCAGCACCCTGAGCACTGAGCACCCAGCACTCTGAGTACTGAGCACTCAGCACCCCGAGCACTGAGCACACAGCACCCTGAGTACTGAGCACCCAGCACCCCGAGCACTGAGCACCCAGCACCCCGAGCACCGAGCACCCTGAGTACTAAGCACCGAGCACCCTGAGCACTGAGCACCCAGCACCCTGAGCACTGAGCACCCAGCACTCTGAGTACTGAGCACCCAGCACCCCGAGCACTGAGCACACAGCACCCTGAGTACTGAGCACCCAGCACCCCGAGCACTGAGCACCCAGCACGCTGAGCACTGAGCACCCAGCACCCTGAGCACTGATCACCCAGCAACCTGAGCACTGAGCACCCAGCACCCTGAGTACTGAGCACCCAGCACCCTGAGTACTGAGCACTCAGCACCCTGAGTACTGAGCACCGAGCACCCCGAGCACTGAGCACCCAGCACCCTGAGCACTAAGCACCCTGAGGACTGAGCACCCAGCACCCTGAGCACTGAGCACCAAGCACCCTGAGCACTGAGCACCCTGAGTACTGAGCACCGATCACCCTGAGCACTGAGCTCCCAGCACCCTGAGTACTGAGCACCCAGCACCCTGAGCACTGAGCACCCAGCACCCTGAGTACTGAGCACCCAGCACCCTGAGCACTGGGCACCGAGCACCCCGAGTACTGAGCACCCAGCTCCCTGAGTACTGAACACCCAGCACCCTGAGCACTGAGCACTCAGCACCCTGATCACTGAGTACTGAGCACCGAGCACCCCGAGAACTGAGCACCCAGCACCCGGAGTACTGAGCACCCAACACCCTGAGTACTGAGCACCCAGCACCCCGAGTACTGAGCACCCAGCACCCCGAGCACTGAGCACCCAGCACCCCGAGCACTGAGCACCCAGCACCCTGAGTACTGAGCACTGGGCACCCAGCACCCCGAGCACTGAGCACCCAGCACCCTGAGTACTGAGCACTGAGCACCCAGCACCCCGAGCACTGAGCACCCAGCACCCTGAGCACTGAGCACCCAGCACCCTAAGCACTGAGCACCCAGCACCCTGAGTACTGAGCACTGAGCACCCAGCACCCTGAGTACTGAGCACTGAGCACCCAGCACCCCGAGCACTGAGCACCCAGCACCCTGAGCACTGAGCACCCAGCACCCTGAGCACTGAGCACCCAGCACCCGAGTACTGAGCACCCAGCACCCTGAGTACTGAGCACCCAGCACCCTGAGTACTGAGCACTGAGCACCCAGCACCCCGAGCACTGAGCACCCAGCACCCGAGTACTGAGCACCCAGCACCCCGAGCACTGAGCACCCAGCACCCCGAGAACTGAGCACCCAGCACCCCGAGCACTGAGCACCCAGCACCCTGAGTACTGAGCACCCAGCACCCTGAGTACTGAGCACCCAACACCCTGATCACTGAGCACCCAGCAACCTGAGTACTGAGCACCCAACACCCCAAGCACTGAGCACCCTGAGTACTGAGCACCCAGCAACCCAAGCACTGAGCTCCCTGAGTACTGAGCACCCAGCACCCTGAGTACTGAGCAGCCAGCACCTTGAGTACTGAGCACCCAGCACCCTGAGCACTGAGCACCCAGCACCCCGAGCACTGAGCACCCAGCACCCCGTGCACTGAGCACCCAGCACCCCGAGCACCGAGCACCCTGAGTACTAAGCACCGAGCACCCTGAGCACTGAGCACCCAGCACCCTGAGCACTGAGCACCCAGCACTCTGAGTACTGAGCACCCAGCACCCCGAGCACTGAGCACACAGCACCCTGAGTACTGAGCACCCAGCACCCTGAGCACTGAGCACTGAGCACCCTGAGCACTGAGCACCCAGCACCCTGAGGACTGAGCACCCAGCACCCTGAGAACTGAGCACCCTGAGTACTGAGCACTGAGCACCCTGAGTACTGAGCACTGAGCACCCTGAGTACTGAGCAACCAGCACCCTGAGTACTGAGCACCCAGCACCCTGAGCACTGAGCACCAAGCACCCTGAGCACTGAGCACCCAGCACCCTGAGCACTGAGCACCCAGCACCCTGAGTAGTGAGCACCCAACGTACTGAGCACTGAGCACCCCGAGAACTGAGCACCCAGCAACCTGAGTACTGAGCACGGATCACCCCGAGCACTGAGCACCCAGCACCCTGAGTAGTGAGCACCCAACGTACTGAGCACCGAGCACACCAAGCACTGAGCACCCAGCAACCTGAGCACTGAGCACCCAGCACCCTGAGTACTGAGCACCCAGCACCCTGAGTACTGAGCACTCAGCACCCTGAGTACTGAGCACCGAGCACCCCGAGCACTGAGCACCCAGCACCCTGAGCACTAAGCACCCTGAGGACTGAGCACCCAGCACCCTGAGCACTGAGCACCCAGCACCCTGAGTACTGAGCACCGATCACCCTGAGCACTGAGCACCCAGAACCCAAAGCACTGAGCACCCAGCACCCTGAATACTGAGCACCCAGCACCCCGAGCACTGAGCACCCAGCACCCTGAGTACTGAGCACCCTGAGTACTGAGCACCGATCACCCTGAGCACTGAGCTCCCAGCACCCTGAGTACTGAGCACTCAGCACCCTGAGCACTGAGCACCCAGCACCCTGAGTACTGAGCACCCAGCACCCTGAGCACTGAGCACCCAGCACCCTGAGTACTGAGCACCCAGCACCCTGAGCACTGAGCACCCAGCACCCTGAGTACTGAGCACCCAGCACCCCGAGCACTGAGCACCAAGCACCCCGAGAATGAGCACCCAGCACCCCGAGTACTGAGCACCGAGCACCCTGAGCACTGAGTACCCAGCACCCTGAGTACTGAGCACCGAGCACCCCGAGCACTGAGCATGCAGCACCGCGAGCAATGAGCACCCAGCACCCGGAGCAATGAGCACCCAGCACCCTGAGCACCGAGCACCCTGAGTACTGAGCACTGAGCACCCTGAGTACTGAGCACTGAGCACCCTGAGTACTGAGCACCCAGCACCCTGAGTACTGAGCACCCAGCACCCTGAGCAATGAGAACCCTGAGTACTGAGCACCCACCACCCTGAGTACTGAACACCCAGCACCGTGAGCACTGAACACACAGCACCCCGAGCACTGAGCACCCAGCACCCCGAGCACTGAGCACCCAGCAACCCGAGCACTGAGAACCCAGCACCATGTGTACTGAGCACCCAGCACACTGAGTACTGAGCACCCAGCACCCCGAGCACTGAGTACCCAGCACCCTGAGCACTGAGCACCCAGCACCCTGAGCACTGTGCACCCATCACCCTGAGGACTGAGCACTGAGCACCCAGCGCCCTGAGCACTGAGCACCCAGCACCCTGAGCACTGAGCACCCAGCACCCCGAGCACTGAGCACCCAGCACCCTGAGTACTGAGCACCCAGCACCCGAGTACTGAGCACCCAGCACCCTGAGTACTGAGCACCCAGCACCCCGAGCACTGAGCACCCAGCACCCTGAGTACTGTGCACCCAACACCCTGAGCACTGAGCACCCAGCACCCTGAGCACTGAGCACCCAGCACCCTGAGCACTGAACACCCAGCACCCCGAGCACTGAGCACCCAGCACCCCGTGCACTGAGCACCCAGCACCCCGAGCACCGAGCACCCTGAGTACTAAGCACCGAGCACCCTGAGCACTGAGCACCCAGCACCCTGAGCACTGAGCACCCAGCACTCTGAGTACTGAGCACCCAGCACCCCGAGCACTGAGCACACAGCACCCTGAGTACTGAGCACCCAGCACCCCGAGCACTGAGCACCCAGCACGCTGAGCACTGAGCACCCAGCACCCTGAGCACTGATCACCCAGCAACCTGAGCACTGAGCACCCAGCACCCTGAGTACTGAGCACCCAGCACCCTGAGTACTGAGCACTCAGCACCCTGAGTACTGAGCACCGAGCACCCCGAGCACTGAGCACCCAGCACCCTGAGCACTAAGCACCCTGAGGACTGAGCACCCAGCACCCTGAGCACTGAGCACCCAGCACCCTGAGTACTGAGCACCGATCACCCTGAGCACTGAGCACCCAGAACCCAAAGCACTGAGCACCCAGCACCCTGAATACTGAGCACCCAGCACCCCGAGGACTGAGCACCCAGCACCCTGAGTACTGAGCACCCTGAGTACTGAGCACCGATCACCCTGAGCACTGAGCTCCCAGCACCCTGAGTACTGAGCACTCAGCACCCTGAGCACTGAGCACCCAGCACCCTGAGTACTGAGCACCCAGCACCCTGAGCACTGAGCACCCAGCACCCTGAGTACTGAGCACCCAGCACCCTGAGCACTGAGCACCCAGCACCCTGAGTACTGAGCACCCAGCACCCCGAGCACTGAGCACCAAGCACCCCGAGAATGAGCACCCAGCACCCCGAGTACTGAGCACCGAGCACCCTGAGCACTGAGTACCCAGCACTCTGAGTACTGAGCACCGAGCACCCCGAGCACTGAGCATGCAGCACCGCGAGCAATGAGCACCCAGCACCCGGAGCAATGAGCACCCAGCACCCTGAGCACCGAGCACCCTGAGTACTGAGCACTGAGCACCCTGAGTACTGAGCACTGAGCACCCTGAGTACTGAGCACCCAGCACCCTGAGTACTGAGCACCCAGCACCCTGAGCAATGAGAACCCTGAGTACTGAGCACCCAGCACCCTGAGTACTGAACAACCAGCACCGTGAGCACTGAACACACAGCACCCCGAGCACTGAGCACCCAGCAACCCGAGCACTGAGCACCCAGCAACCCGAGCACTGAGAACCCAGCACCATGTGTACTGAGCACCCAGCACCCTGAGTACTGAGCACCCAGCACCCCGAGCACTGAGTACCCAGCACCCTGAGCACTGAGCACCCAGCACCCTGAGCACTGTGCACCCATAAACCTGAGGACTGAGCACTGAGCACCCAGCGCCCTGAGCACTGAGCACCCAGCACCCTGAGCACTGAGCACCCAGCACCCCGAGCACTGAGCACCCAGCACCCTGAGTACTGAGCACTGAGCACCCAGCACCCCGAGCACTGAGCACCCAGCACCCTGAGCACTGAGCACCCAGCACCCGAGTACTGAGCACCCAGCACCCTGAGTACTGAGCACCCAGCACCCCGAGCACTGAGCACCCAGCACACTGAGCACTGAGCACCCAGCACCCCGAGCACTGAGCACCCAGCACCCTGAGTACTGAGCACTGAGCACCCAGCACCCCGAGCACTGAGCACCCAGCACCCTGAGTACTGAGCACCCAGCACCCGAGTACTGAGCACCCAGCACCCTGAGTACTGAGCACCCAGCACCCCGAGCACTGAGCACCCAGCACCCTGAGTACTGTGCACCCAGCACCCTGAGAACTGAGCACCCAGCACCCCGAGCACTGAGCACCCAGCACCCCGTGCACTGAGCACCCAGCACCCCGTGCACTGAGCACCCAGCACCCCGAGCACCGAGCACCCTGAGTACTAAGCACCGAGCACCCTGAGCACTGAGCACCCAGCACCCTGAGCACTGAGCACCCAGCACTCTGAGTACTGAGCACCCAGCACCCCGAGCACTGAGCACACAGCACCCTGAGTACTGAGCACCCAGCACCCTGAGCACTGAGCACTGAGCACCCTGAGCACTGAGCACCCAGCACCCTGAGGACTGAGCACCCAGCACCCTGAGAACTGAGCACCCTGAGTACTGAGCACTGAGCACCCTGAGTACTGAGCACTGAGCACCCTGAGTACTGAGCAACCAGCACCCTGAGTACTGAGCACCCAGCACCCTGAGCACTGAGCACCAAGCACCCTGAGCACTGAGCACCCAGCACCCTGAGCACTGAGCACCCAGCACCCTGAGTAGTGAGCACCCAACGTACTGAGCACTGAGCACCCCGAGAACTGAGCACCCAGCAACCTGAGTACTGAGCACGGATCACCCCGAGCACTGAGCACCCAGCACCCTGAGTAGTGAGCACCCAACGTACTGAGCACCGAGCACACCAAGCACTGAGCACCCAGCACGCTGAGCACTGAGGACCCAGCACCCTGAGCACTGATCACCCAGCAACCTGAGCACTGAGCACCCAGCACCCTGAGTACTGAGCACCCAGCACCCTGAGTACTGAGCACTCAGCACCCTGAGTACTGAGCACCGAGCACCCCGACCACTGAGCACCCAGCACCCTGAGCACTAAGCACCCTGAGGACTGAGCACCCAGCACCCTGAGCACTGAGCACCCAGCACCCTGAGTACTGAGCACCGATCACCCTGAGCACTGAGCATCCAGAACCCAAAGCACTGAGCACCCAGCACCCTGAATACTGAGCACCCAGCACCCCGAGCACTGAGCACCCAGCACCCTGAGTACTGAGCACCCTGAGTACTGAGCACCGATCACCCTGAGCACTGAGCTCCCAGCACCCTGAGTACTGAGCACCCAGCACCCTGAGCACTGAGCACCCAGCACCCTGAGTACTGAGCACCCAGCACCCTGAGCACTGAGCACCCAGCAGCCTGAGTACTGAGCACCCAGCACCCTGAGCACTGAGCACCCAGCACCCTGAGTACTGAGCACCCAGCACCCCGAGCACTGAGCACCAAGCACCCCGAGAATGAGCACCCAGCACCCCGAGTACTGAGCACCGAGCACCCTGAGCACTGAGTACCCAGCACCCTGAGTACTGAGCACCGAGCACCCCGAGCACTGAGCATGTAGCACCGCGAGCAATGAGCACCCAGCACCCGGAGCAATGAGCACCCAGCACCCTGAGCACCGAGCACCCTGAGTACTGAGCACTGAGCACCCTGAGTACTGAGCACTGAGCACCCTGAGTACTGAGCACCCAGCACCCTGAGTACTGAGCACCCAGCACCCTGAGCAATGAGAACCCTGAGTACTGAGCACCCAGCACCCTGAGCACTGAGCACCAAGCACCCTGAGCACTGAGCACCCTGAGTACTGAGCACCGATCACCCTGAGCACTGAGCTCCCAGCACCCTGAGTACTGAGCACCCAGCACCCTGAGCACTGAGCACCCAGCACCCTGAGTACTGAGCACCCAGCACCCTGAGCACTGAGCACCCAGCACCCTGAGTACTGAGCACCCAGCACCCTGAGCACTGAGCACCCAGCACCCTGAGTACTGAGCACCCAGCACCCCGAGCACTGAGCACCCAGCACCCCGAGAATGAGCACCCAGCACCCCGAGTACTGAGCACCGAGCACCCTGATCACTGAGTACCCAGCACCCTGAGTACTGAGCACCCAGCACCCTGAGCACTGGGCACCGAGCACCCCGAGTACTGAGCACCCAGCAGCCTGAGCACTGAGCACCCAGCACCCTGAGTACTGAGCACCCAGCTCCCTGAGTACTTAACACCCAGCACCCTGAGCACTGAGCACTCAGCACCCTGATCACTGAGTACTGAGCACCGAGCACCCCGAGAACTGAGCACCCAGCACCCGGAGTACTGAGCACCCAACACCCTGAGGACTGAGCACCCAGCACCCCGAGTACTGAGCACCCAGCACCCCGAGCACTGAGCACCCAGCACCCCGAGCACTGAGCACCCAGCACCCTGAGTACTGAGCACTGGGCACCCAGCACCCTGAGCACTGAGCACCCAGCACCCTGAGTACTGAGCACTGAGCACCCAGCACCCCGAGCACTGAGCACCCAGCACCCTGAGCACTGAGCACCCAGCACCCTAAGCACTGAGCACCCAGCACCCTGAGTACTGAGCACTGAGCACCCAGCACCCTGAGTACTGAGCACTGAGCACAAAGCACCCCGAGCACTGAGCACCCAGCACCCTGAGCACTGAGCACCCAGCACCCTGAGCACTGAGCACCCAGCACCCGAGTACTGAGCACCCAGCACCCTGAGTACTGAGCACCCAGCACCCTGAGCACTGAGCACCAAGCACCCTGAGCACTGAGCACCCAGCACCCCGAGCACTGAGCAACCAGCACCCCAAGCAATGAGCACCCCGCACCCTGAGTACTGAGCACCCAGCGCCCCGAGTACTGACCACCCAGCAACCTGAGCACCGAGCAGCCAGCACCCCTAGGACTGAGCACCCAGCGCCCTGAGCACTGAGCACCCAGCACCCTGAGTACTGAGCACTGAGCACCACGAGTACTGAGCACCCAGCACCCCGAGCACTGAGCACCGAGCACCCCGAGCACTGAGAACCCAGCACCCCGAGCACTGAGCACCCAGCACCCCGAGCACTGAGCACCCAGCACCCTGAGCACTGAGCACCCAGCACCCCGAGCACTGAGCACCCAGCACCCCGAGCACTGAGCACCCAGCACCCCGAGCACTGAGCATCCAGCACCCCGAGGACTGAGCACCCAGCACCCTGAGTACTGAGCACCCAGCACCCTGAGTACTGAGCACCCAACACCCTGATCACTGAGCACCCAGCAACCTGAGTACTGAGCACCCAACACCCCAAGCACTGAGCACCCTGAGTACTGAGCACCCAGCACCCCAAGCACTGAGCTCCCTGAGTACTGAGCACCCAGCACCCTGAGTACTGAGCAGCCAGCACCTTGAGTACTGAGCACCCAGCACCCTGAGCACTGAGCACCCAGCACCCCGAGCACTGAGCACCCAGCACCCCGTGCACTGAGCACCCAGCACCCCGAGCACCGAGCACCCTGAGTACTAAGCACCGAGCACCCTGAGCACTGAGCACCCAGCACCCTGAGCACTGAGCACCCAGCACTCTGAGTACTGAGCACCCAGCACCCCGAGCACTGAGCACACAGCACCCTGAGTACTGAGCACCCAGCACCCTGAGCACAGAGCACTGAGCACCCTGAGCACTGAGCACCCAGCACCCTGAGCACTGAGCACCCAGCACCCTGAGAACTGAGCACCCTGAGTACTGAGCACTGAGCACCCTGAGTACTGAGCACTGAGCACCCTGAGTACTGAGCAACCAGCACCCTGAGTACTGAGCACCCAGCACCCTGAGCACTGAGCACCCAGCACCCTGAGCACTGAGCACCCAGCACCCTGAGCACTGAGCACCCAGCACCCTGAGTAGTGAGCACCCAACGTACTGAGCACTGAGCACCCCGAGAACTGAGCACCCAGCAACCTGAGTACTGAGCACGGATCACCCCGAGCACTGAGCACCCAGCACCCTGAGTAGTGAGCACCCAACGTACTGAGCACCGAGCACACCAAGCACTGAGCACCCAGCAACCTGAGTACTGAGCACCCAGCACCCCGCGCACTGAGCACCCAGCACGCTGAGCACTGAGCACCCAGCACCCTGAGCACTGATCACCCAGCAACCTGAGCACTGAGCACCCAGCACCCTGAGTACTGAGCACCCAGCACCCTGAGTACTGAGCACTCAGCACCCTGAGTACTGAGCACCGAGCACCCCGAGCACTGAGCACCCAGCACCCTGAGCACTAAGCACCCTGAGGACTGAGCACCCAGCACCCTGAGCACTGAGCACCCAGCACCCTGAGTACTGAGCACCGATCACCCTGAGCACTGAGCACCCAGAACCCAAAGCACTGAGCACCCAGCACCCTGAATACTGAGCACCCAGCACCCCGAGCACTGAGCACCCAGCACCCTGAGTACTGAGCACCCTGAGTACTGAGCACCGATCACCCTGAGCACTGAGCTCCCAGCACCCTGAGTACTGAGCACTCAGCACCCTGAGCACTGAGCACCCAGCACCCTGAGTACTGAGCACCCAGCACCCTGAGCACTGAGCACCCAGCACCCTGAGTACTGAGCACCCAGCACCCTGAGCACTGAGCACCCAGCACCCTGAGTACTGAGCACCCAGCACCCCGAGCACTGAGCACCAAGCACCCCGAGAATGAGCACCCAGCTCCCCGAGTACTGAGCACCGAGCACCCTGAGCACTGAGTACCCAGCACCCTGAGTACTGAGCACCGAGCACCCCGAGCATTGAGCTTGCAGCACCGCGAGCAATGAGCACCCAGCACCCGGAGCAATGAGCACCCAGCACCCTGAGCACCGAGCACCCTGAGTACTGAGCACTGAGCACCCTGAGTACTGAGCACTGAGCACCCTGAGTAC
The DNA here is from genome assembly GCF_018167655.1 of Microtus oregoni. Lineage (NCBI taxonomy): Eukaryota > Metazoa > Chordata > Mammalia > Rodentia > Cricetidae > Microtus > Microtus oregoni. The sequence goes on along the minus strand of NW_024543811.1, from coordinate 6,626,031 downwards.
TGAGCACCCAGCACCCTGAGTACTGAGCACCCAGCACCCTGAGCAATGAGAACCCTGAGTACTGAGCACCCAGCACCCTGAGTACTGAACACCCAGCACCGTGAGCACTGAACACACAGCACCCCGAGCACTGAGCACCCAGCACCCCGAGCACTGAGCACCCAGCAACCCGAGCACTGAGAACCCAGCACCATGTGTACTGAGCACCCAGCACCCTGAGTACTGAGCACCCAGCACCCCGAGCACTGAGTACCCAGCACCCTGAGCACTGAGCACCCAGCACCCTGAGCACTGTGCACCCATCACCCTGAGGACTGAGCACTGAGCAACCAGCGCCCTGAGCACTGAGCACCCAGCACCCTGAGCACTGAGCACCCAGCACCCCGAGCACTGAGCACCCAGCACCCTGAGTACTGAGCACTGAGCACCCAGCACCCCGAGCACTGAGCACCCAGCACCCTGAGCACTGAGCACCCAGCACCCGAGTACTGAGCACCCAGCACCCTGAGTACTGAGCACCCAGCACCCCGAGCACAGAGCACCCAGCACCCTGAGCACTGAGCACCCAGCACAGCGAGGACTGAGCACCCAGCACCCTGAGTACTGAGCACTGAGCACCCAGCACCCCGAGCACTGAGCACCCAGCACCCTGAGTACTGAGCACCCAGCACCCGAGTACTGAGCACCCAGCACCCTGAGTACTGAGCACCCAGCACCCCGAGCACTGAGCACCCAGCACCATGAGTACTGTGCACACAGCACCCTGAGCACTGAGCACCCAGCACCCTGAGCACTGAGCACCCAGCACACTGAGCACTGAGCACCCAGCACCCTGAGTAGTGAGCACCCAACGTACTGAGCACCAAGCACCCCGAGCACTGAGCACCCAGCACCCTGAGTACTGAGCACCGATCACCCCGAGAACTGAGCACCCAGCACCCTGAGTACTGAGCTCCGAGTACCCCGAGCACTGAGCACCCAGCACCCGGAGTACTGAGCACCCAGCACCCTGAGTACTAAGCACCGAGCACCCTGAGTACTGAGCATCCAGTACCCTGAGCACTGAACACACAGCACCCTGAGTACTGAGCACCCCGAGCACTGAGCACCCAGCACCCTGAGCACTGAGCACCCAGCACCCTGAGTACTGAGCAACCAGCACCCTGAGTACTGAACATACAGCACCCTGAGCACTGAGCACTGAGCACCCTGAGCACTGAGTACTGAGCACTGAGCACAGTGAGCACTGAGCACCCAGCACCCCGAGTACTGAGCACCCTGAGCACTGAGTACTGAGCACTGAGCACCCTGAGCACTGAGCACCCAGCACCCTGAGTACTGAGCACCCAGCACCCCGAGCACTGAGCACCCAGCGCCCCGAGCACTGAGCACCCAGCACCCCGAGCACTGAGCACCCTGAGCACTGAGCACACAGCACCCCGAGTACTGAGCATTGAGCACCCTGAGCTCTGAGCACCCAGCACCCCGAGTACTGAGCACTGAGCACCCTGAGCACTGAGCACCCAGCACCCCAAGCACTGAACACCAAGCACCCTGAGTACTGAGCACTGAGCACCCAGCACCCCGAATACTGAGCACCCAGCACCCTGAGCACTGAGCACCCAGCACCTGAGTACTGAGCACCCAGCACCCTGAGTGCTGAGCACCGAGCACCCCGAGCACTGAGCACGCAGCACCGCGAGTAATGAGCACCCAGCACCCCGAGCACTGAGCACCCAGCACCCTGAGCACCGAGCACCCTGAGTACTGAGCACTGAGCACCCTGAGTACTGAGCACTGAGCACCCTGAGCACTGAGCACTCAGCACCCTGAGTAGTGAGCACCCAACATACTGAGCACCGTGCAACCCGAGCACTGAGAACCCAGCACCCTGAGTACTGAGCACCGAGCACCCAGAGCACTGAGCACCCAGCGCCCCGAGCACTGAGCAACCAGCGCCCCGAGCACTGAGCACCCAGCGCCCCGAGCACTGAGCACCCAGCACCCCGAGCACTGAGCAACCAGCACCCCAAGCAATGAGCACCCCGCACCCTGAGTACTGAGCACCCAGCACCCCGAGTACTGACCACCCAGCAACCTGAGCACCGAGCAGCCAAAACCCTGAGCACTGAGCACCCAGCGCCCTGAGCACTGGGCACCCAGCACCCTGAGTACTGAGCACTGATTACCACGAGTACTGAGCACCCAGCACCCCGAGCACTGAGCACCGAGCACCCCGAGCACTGAGAACCCAGCACCCCGAGCACTGAGCACCCAGCACCCCGAGCACTGAGCACCCAGCACCCTGAGCACTGAGCACCCAGCACCCCGAGCACTGAGCACCCAGCACCCCGAGCACTGAGCACCCAGCACCCCGAGCACTGAGCACCCAGCACCCCGAGCACTGAGCACCCAGCACCCTGAGTACTGAGCACCCAGCACCCTGAGTACTGAGCACCCAACACCCTGATCACTGAGCACCCAGCAACCTGAGTACTGAGCACCCAACACCCCAAGCACTGAGCACCCTGAGTACTGAGCACCCAGCACCCCAAGCACTGAGCTCCCTGAGTACTGAGCACCCAGCACCCTGAGTACTGAGCAGCCAGCACCTTGAGTACTGAGCACCCAGCACCCTGAGCACTGAGCACCCAGCACCCCGAGCACTGAGCACCCAGCACCCCGTGCACTGAGCACCCAGCACCCCGAGCACCGAGCACCCTGAGTACTAAGCACCGAGCACCCTGAGCACTGAGCACCCAGCACCCTGAGCACTGAGCACCCAGCATTCTGAGTACTGAGCACCCAGCACCCCGAGCACTGAGCACAATGCACCCTGAGTACTGAGCACCCAGCACCCTGAGAACTGAGCACCCTGAGTACTGAGCACTGAGCACCCTGAGTACTGAGCACTGAGCACCCTGAGTACTGAGCAACCAGCACCCTGAGTACTGAGCACCCAGCACCCTGAGCACAGAGCACCAAGCACCCTGAGCACTGAGCACCCAGCACCCTGAGCACTGAGCACCCAGCACCCTGAGTAGTGAGCACCCAACGTACTGAGCACTGAGCACCCCGAGCACTGAGCACCCAGCAACCTGAGTACTGAGCACGGATCACCCCGAGCACTGAGCACCCAGCACCCTGAGTAGTGAGCACCCAACGTACTGAGCACCGAGCACACCAAGCACTGAGCACCCAGCACGCTGAGCACTGGGCACCCAGCACCCTGAGCACTGATCACCCAGCAACCTGAGCACTGAGCACCCAGCACCCTGAGTACTGAGCACCCAGCACCCTGAGTACTGAGCACTCAGCACCCTGAGTACTGAGCACCGAGCACCCCGAGCACTGAGCACCCAGCACCCTGAGCACTAAGCACCCTGAGGACTGAGCACCCAGCACCCTGAGCACTGAGCACCCAGCACCCTGAGTACTGAGCACCGATCACCCTGAGCACTGAGCACCCAGAACCCAAAGCACTGAGCACCCAGCACCCTGAATACTGAGCACCCAGCACCCCGAGCACTGAGCACCCAGCACCCTGAGTACTGAGCACCCTGAGTACTGAGCACCGATCACCCTGAGCACTGAGCTCCCAGCACCCTGAGTACTGAGCACCCAGCACCCTGAGCACTGAGCACCCAGCACCCTGAGTACTGAGCACCCAGCACCCTGAGCACTGAGCACCCAGCACCCTGAGTACTGAGCACCCAGCACCCCGAGCACTGAGCACCCAGCACCCTGAGTACTGAGCACCCAGCACCCCGAGCACTGAGCACCCAGCACCCCGAGAATGAGCACCCAGCACCCCGAGTACTGAGCACCGAGCACCCTGAGCACTGAGTACCCAGCACCCTGAGTACTGAGCACCCAGAACCCTGAGCACTGGGCACCGAGCACCCCGAGTACTGAGCACCCAGCAGCCTGAGCACTGAGCACCCAGCACCCTGAGTACTGAGCACCCAGCTCCCTGAGTACTGAACACCCAGCACCCTGAGCACTGAGCACTCAGCACCCTGATCACTGAGTACTGAGCACCGAGCACCCCGAGAACTGAGCACCCAGCACCCGGAGTACTGAGCACCCAACACCCTGAGGACTGAGCACCCAGCACCCCGAGTACTGAGCACCCAGCACCCCGAGCACTGAGCACCCAGCACCCCGAGCACTGAGCACCGAGCACCCTGAGTACTGAGCACTGGGCACCCAGCACCCCGAGCACTGAGCACCCAGCACCCTGAGTACTGAGAACTGAGCACCCAGCACCCCGAGCACTGAGCACCCAGCACCCTGAGCACTGAGCACCCAGCACCCTAAGCACTGAGCACCCAGCACCCTGAGTACTGAGCACTGAGCACCCAGCACCCTGAGTACTGAGCACTGAGCACCCAGCACCCCGAGCACTGAGCACCCAGCACCCTGAGCACTGAGCACCCAGCACCCTGAGCACTGAGCACCCAGCACCCGAGTACTGAGCACCCAGCACCCTGAGTACTGAGCACCCAGCACCCTGAGCACTGAGCACCAAGCACCCTGAGCACTGAGCACCCAGCACCCCGAGCACTGAGCAACCAGCACCCCAAGCAATGAGCACCCCGCACCCTGAGTACCGAGCACCCAGCGCCCCGAGTACTGACCACCCAGCCACCTGAGCACCGAGCAGCCAGCACCCCTAGCACTGAGCACCCAGCGCCCTGAGCACTGAGCACCCAGCACCCTGAGTACTGAGCACTGAGCACCACGAGTACTGAGCACCCAGCACCCCGAGCACTGAGCACCGAGCACCCCGAGCACTGAGAACCCAGCACCCCGAGCACTGAGCACCCAGCACCCCGAGCACTGAGCACCCAGCACCCCGAGCACTGAGCACCCAGCACCCCGAGCACTGAGCACCCAGCACCCTGAGTACTGAGCACCCAGCACCCTGAGTACTGAGCACCCAACACCCTGATCACTGAGCACCCAGCAACCTGAGTACTGAGCACCCAACACCCCAAGCACTGAGCACCCTGAGTACTGAGCACCCAGCACCCCAAGCACTGAGATCCCTGAGTACTGAGCACCCAGCACCCTGAGTACTGAGCAGCCAGCACCTTGAGTACTGAGCACCCAGCACCCTGAGCACTGAGCTCCCAGCACCCCGAGCACTGAGCACCCAGCACCCCGTGCACTGAGCACCCAGCACCCCGAGCACCGAGCACCCTGAGTACTAAGCACCGAGCACCCTGAGCACTGAGCACCCAGCACCCTGAGCACTGAGCACCCAGCACTCTGAGTACTGAGCACCCAGCACCCCGAGCACTGAGCACACAGCACCCTGAGTACTGAGCACCCAGCACCCTGAGCACTGAGCACTGAGCACCCTGAGCACTGAGCACCCAGCACCCTGAGGACTGAGCACCCAGCACCCTGAGAACTGAGCACCCTGAGTACTGTGCACTGAGCACCCTGAGTACTGAGCACTGAGCACCCTGAGTACTGAGCAACCAGCACCCTGAGTACTGAGCACCCAGCACCCTGAGCACTGAGCACCCAGCACCCTGAGCACTGAGCACCCAGCACCCTGAGCACTGAGCACCCAGCACCCTGAGTAGTGAGCACCCAACGTACTGAGCACTGAGCACCCCGAGAACTGAGCACCCAGCAACCTGAGTACTGAGCACGGATCACCCCGAGCACTGAGCACCCAGCACCCTGAGTAGTGAGCACCCAACGTACTGAGCACCGAGCACACCAAGCACTGAGCACCCAGCAACCTGAGTACTGAGCACCCAGCACCCCGCGCACTGAGCACCCAGCACGCTGAGCACTGAGCACCCAGCACCCTGAGCACTGATCACCCAGCAACCTGAGCACTGAGCACCCAGCACCCTGAGTACTGAGCACCCAGCACCCTGAGTACTGAGCACTCAGCACCCTGAGTACTGAGCACCGAGCACCCCGAGCACTGAGCACCCAGCACCCTGAGCACTAAGCACCCTGAGGACTGAGCACCCAGCACCCTGAGCACTGAGCACCCAGCACCCTGAGTACTGAGCACCGATCACCCTGAGCACTGAGCACCCAGAACCCAAAGCACTGAGCACCCAGCACCCTGAATACTGAGCACCCAGCACCCCGAGCACTGAGCACCCAGCACCCTGAGTACTGAGCACCCTGAGTACTGAGCACCGATCACCCTGAGCACTGAGCTCCCAGCACCCTGAGTACTGAGCACTCAGCACCCTGAGCACTGAGCACCCAGCACCCTGAGTACTGAGCACCCAGCACCCTGAGCACTGAGCACCCAGCACCCTGAGTACTGAGCACCCAGCACCCTGAGCACTGAGCACCCAGCACCCTGAGTACTGAGCACCCAGCACCCCGAGCACTGAGCACCAAGCACCCCGAGAATGAGCACCCAGCACCCCGAGTACTGAGCACCGAGCACCCTGAGCACTGAGTACCCAGCACCCTGAGTACTGAGCACCGAGCACCCCGAGCACTGAGCTTGCAGCACCGCGAGCAATGAGCACCCAGCACCCGGAGCAATGAGCACCCAGCACCCTGAGCACCGAGCACCCTGAGTACTGAGCACTGAGCACCCTGAGTACTGAGCACTGAGCACCCTGAGTACTGAGCACCCAGCACCCTGAGTACTGAGCTCCCAGCACCCTGAGCAATGAGAACCCTGAGTACTGAGCACCCAGCACCCTGAGTACTGAACACCCAGCACCGTGAGCACTGAACACACAGCACCCCGAGCACTGAGCACCCAGCACCCCGAGCACTGAGCACCCAGCAACCCGAGCACTGAGAACCCAGCACCATGTGTACTGAGCACCCAGCACCCTGAGTACTGAGCACCCAGCACCCTGAGGACTGAGCACCCAGCACCCCGAGTACTGAGCACCCAGCACCCCGAGCACTGAGCACCCAGCACCCCGAGCACTGAGCACCGAGCACCCTGAGTACTGAGCACTGGGCACCCAGCACCCCGAGCACTGAGCACCCAGCACCCTGAGTACTGAGCACTGAGCACCCAGCACCCCGAGCACTGAGCACCCAGCACCCTGAGCACTGAGCACCCAGCACCCTAAGCACTGAGCACCCAGCACCCTGAGTACTGAGCACTGAGCACCCAGCACCCTGAGTACTGAGCACTGAGCACCCAGCACCCCGAGCACTGAGCACCCAGCACCCTGAGCACTGAGCACCCAGCACCCTGAGCACTGAGCACCCAGCACCCGAGTACTGAGCACCCAGCACCCTGAGTACTGAGCACCCAGCACCCTGAGCACTGAGCACCAAGTACCCTGAGCACTGAGCACCCAGCACCCCGAGCACTGTGCAACCAGCACCCCAAGCAATGAACACCCCGCACCCTGAGTACCGAGCACCCAGCGCCCCGAGTACTGACCACCCAGCCACCTGAGCACCGAGCAGCCAGCACCCCTAGCACTGAGCACCCAGCGCCCTGAGCACTGAGCACCCAGCACCCTGAGTACTGAGCACTGAGCACCACGAGTACTGAGCACCCAGCACCCCGAGCACTGAGCACCGAGCACCCCGAGCACTGAGAACCCAGCACCCCGAGCACTGAGCACCCAGCACCCCGAGCACTGAGCACCCAGCACCCCGAGCACTGAGCACCCAGCACCCCGAGCACTGAGCACCCAGCACCCTGAGTACTGAGCACCCAGCACCCTGAGTACTGAGCACCCAACACCCTGATCACTGAGTACCCAGCAACCTGAGTACTGAGCACCCAACACCCCAAGCACTGAGCACCCTGAGTACTGAGCACCCAGCACCCCAAGCACTGAGCTCCCTGAGTACTGAGCACCCAGCACCCTGAGTACTGAGCAGCCAGCACCTTGAGTACTGAGCACCCAGCACCCTGAGCACTGAGCACCCAGCACCCCGAGCACTGAGCACCCAGCACCCCGTGCACTGAGCACCCAGCACCCCGAGCACCGAGCACCCTGAGTACTAAGCACCGAGCACCCTGAGCACTGAGCACCCAGCACCCTGAGCACTGAGCACCCAGCACTCTGAGTACTGAGCACCCAGCACCCCGAGCACTGAGCACACAGCACCCTGAGTACTGAGCACCCAGCACCCTGAGCACTGAGCACTGAGCACCCTGAGCACTGAGCACCCAGCACCCTGAGGACTGAGCACCCAGCACCCTGAGAACTGAGCACCCTGAGTACTGAGCACTGAGCACCCTGAGCACTGAGCACTGAGCACCCTGAGTACTGAGCAACCAGCACCCTGAGCACTGAGCACCCAGCACCCTGAGCACTGAGCACCCAGCACCCTGAGCACTGAGCACCCAGCACCCTGAGTAGTGAGCAACCAACGTACTGAGCACTGAGCACCCCGAGAACTGAGCACCCAGCAACCTGAGTACTGAGCACGGATCACCCCGAGCACTGAGCACCCAGCACCCTGAGTAGTGAGCACCCAACGTACTGAGCACCGAGCACACCAAGCACTGAGCACCCAGCAACCTGAGTACTGAGCACCCAGCACCCCGCGCACTGAGCACCCAGCACGCTGAGCATTGAGCACCCAGCACGCTGAGCACTGATCACCCAGCAACCTGAGCACTGAGCACCCAGCACCCTGAGTACTGAGCACCCAGCACCCTGAGTACTGAGCACTCAGCACCCTGAGTACTGAGCACCGAGCACCCCGAGCACTGAGCACCCAGCACCCTGAGCACTAAGCACCCTGAGGACTGAGCACCCAGCACCCTGAGCACTGAGCACCCAGCACCCTGAGTACTGAGCACCGATCACCCTGAGCACTGAGCACCCAGAACCCAAAGCACTGAGCACCCAGCACCCTGAATACTGAGCACCCAGCACCCCGAGCACTGAGCACCCAGCACCCTGAGTACTGAGCACCCTGAGTACTGAGCACCGATCACCCTGAGCACTGAGCTCCCAGCACCCTGAGTACTGAGCACTCAGCACCCTGAGCACTGAGCACCCAGCACCCTGAGTACTGAGCACCCAGCACCCTGAGCACTGAGCACCCAGCACCCTGAGTACTGAGCACCCAGCACCCTGAGCACTGAGCACCCAGCACCCTGAGTACTGAGCACCCAGCACCCCGAGCACTGAGCACCAAGCACCCCGAGAATGAGCACCCAGCACCCCGAGTACTGAGCACCGAGCACCCTGAGCACTGAGTACCCAGCACCCTGAGTACTGAGCACTGAGCACCCCGAGCACTGAGCTTGCAGCACCGCGAGCAATGAGCACCCAGCACCCGGAGCAATGAGCACCCAGCACCCTGAGCAACGAGCACCCTGAGTACTGAGCACTGAGCACCCTGAGTACTGAGCACTGAGCACCCTGAGTACTGAGCACCCAGCACCCTGAGTACTGAGCTCCCAGCACCCTGAGCAATGAGAACCCTGAGTACTGAGCACCCAGCACCCTGAGTACTGAACACCCAGCACCGTGAGCACTGAACACACAGCACCCCGAGCACTGAGCACCCAGCACCCCGAGCACTGAGCACCCAGCAACCCGAGCACTGAGAACCCAGCACCATGTGTACTGAGCACCCAGCACCCTGAGTACTGAGCACCCAGCACTCCGAGCACTGAGTACCCAGCACCCTGAGCACTGAGCACCCAGCACCCTGAGCACTGTGCACCCATCACCCTGAGGACTGAGCACTGAGCACCCAGCGCCCTGAGCACTGAGCACCCAGCACCCTGAGCACTGAGCACCCAGCACCCCAAGCACTGAGCACCCAGCACCCTGAGTACTGAGCACTGAGCACCCAGCACCCCGAGCACTGAGCACCCAGCACCCTGAGCACTGAGCACCCAGCACCCGAGTACTGAGCACCCAGCACCCTGAGTACTGAGCACCCAGCACCCCGAGCACAGAGCACCCAGCACCCTGAGCACTGAGCACCCAGCACCCCGAGCACTGAGCACCCAGCACCCTGAGTACTGAGCACTGAGCACCCAGCACCCCGAGCACTGAGCACCCAGCACCCTGAGTACTGAGCACCCAGCACCCGAGTACTGAGCACCCAGCACCCTGAGTACTGAGCACCCAGCACCCCGAGCACAGAGCACCCAGCACCCTGAGTACTGAGCACTGAGCACCCTGAGTACTGAGCATTGAGCACCCTGAGTACTGAGCAACCAGCACCCTGAGTACTGAGCACCCAGCACCCTGAGCACAGAGCACCAAGCACCCTGAGCACTGAGCACCCAGCACCCTGAGCACTGAGCACCCAGCACCCTGAGTAGTGAGCACCCAACGTACTGAGCACTGAGCACCCCGAGCACTGAGCACCCAGCAACCTGAGTACTGAGCACGGATCACCCCGAGCACTGAGCACCCAGCACCCTGAGTAGTGAGCACCCAACGTACTGAGCACCGAGCACACCAAGCACTGAGCACCCAGCACGCTGAGCACTGAGCACCCAGCACCCTGTGCACTGATCACCCAGCAACCTGAGCACTGAGCACCCAGCACCCTGAGTACTGAGCACCCAGCACCCTGAGTACTGAGCACTCAGCACCCTGAGTACTGAGCACCGAGCACCCCGAGCACTGAGCACCCAGCACCCTGAGTACTGAGCACCGATCACCCTGAGCACTGAGCACCCAGAACCCAAAGCACTGAGCACCCAGCACCCTGAATACTGAGCACCCAGCACCCCGAGCACTGAGCACCCAGCACCCTGAGTACTGAGCACCCTGAGTACTGAGCACCGATCACCCTGAGCACTGAGCTCCCAGCACCCTGAGTACTGAGCACCCAGCACCCTGAGCACTGAGCACCCAGCACCCTGAGTACTGAGCACCCAGCACCCTGAGCACTGAGCACCCAGCACCCTGAGTACTGAGCACCCAGCACCCTGAGCACTGAGCACCCAGCACCCTGAGTACTGAGCACCCAGCACCCCGAGCACTGAGCACCAAGCACCCCGAGAATGAGCACCCAGCACCCCGAGTACTGAGCACCGAGCACCCTGAGCACTGAGTACCCAGCACCCTGAGTACTGAGCACCGAGCACCCCGAGCACTGAGCATGTAGCACCGCAAGCAATGAGCACCCAGCACCCGGAGCAATGAGCACCCAGCACCCTGAGCACCGAGCACCCTGAGTACTGAGCACTGAGCACCCTGAGTACTGAGCACTGAGCACCCTGAGTACTGAGCACCCAGCACCCTGAGTACTGAGCACCCAGCACCCTGAGCAATGAGAACCCTGAGTACTGAGCACCCAGCACCCTGAGCACTGAGCACCAAGCACCCTGAGCACTGAGCACCCTGAGTACTGAGCACCGATCACCCTGAGCACTGAGCTCCCAGCACCCTGAGTACTGAGCACCCAGCACCCTGAGCACTGAGCACCCAGCACCCTGAGTACTGAGCACCCAGCACCCTGAGCACTGAGCACCCAGCACCCTGAGTACTGAGCACCCAGCACCCTGAGCACTGAGCACCCAGCACCCTGAGTACTGAGCACCCAGCACCCCGAGCACTGAGCACCCAGCACCCCGAGAATGAGCACCCAGCACCCCGAGTACTGAGCACCGAGCACCCTGAGCACTGAGTACCCAGCACCCTGAGTACTGAGCACCCAGCACCCTGAGCACTGGGCACCGAGCACCCTGAGTACTGAGCACCCAGCTCCCTGAGTACTGAACACCCAGCACCCTGAGCACTGAGCACTCAGCACCCTGATCACTGAGTACTGAGAACCCAGCAGCCTGAGCACTGAGCACCCAGCACCCTGAGTACTGAGCACCCAGCTCCCTGAGTACTGAACACCCAGCACCCTGAGCACTGAGCACTCAGCACCCTGATCACTGAGTACTGAGCACCGAGCACCCTGAGAACTGAGCACCCAGCACCCGGAGTACTGAGCACCCAACACCCTGAGGACTGAGCACCCAGCACCCCGAGTACTGAGCACCCAGCACCCCGAGCACTGAGCACCCAGCACCCCGAGCACTGAGCACCGAGCACCCTGAGTACTGAGCACTGTGCACCCAGCACCCCGAGCACTGAGCACCCAGCACCCTGAGTACTGAGCACTGAGCACCCAGCACCCCGAGTACTGAGCACCCAGCACCCTGAGCACTGAGCACCCAGCACCCTAAGCACTGAGCACCCAGCACCCTGAGTACTGAGCACTGAGCACCCAGCACCCTGAGTACTGAGCACTGAGCACCCAGCACCCCGAGCACTGAGCACCCAGCACCCTGAGCACTGAGCACCCAGCACCCTGAGCACTGAGCACCCAGCACCCGAGTACTGAGCACCCAGCACCCTGAGTACTGAGCACCCAGCACCCTGAGCACTGAGCACCAAGCACCCTGAGCACTGAGCACCCAGCACCCCGAGCACTGAGCAACCAGCACCCCAAGCAATGAGCACCCCGCACCCTGAGTACTGAGCACCCAGCGCCCCGAGTACTGACCACCCAGCAACCTGAACACCGAGCAGCCAGCACCCCTAGCACTGAGCACCCAGCGCCCTGAGCACTGAGCACCCAGCACCCTGAGTACTGAGCACTGAGCACCACGAGTACTGAGCACCCAGCACCCCGAGCACTGAGCACCGAGCACCCCGAGCACTGAGAACCCAGCACCCCGAGCACTGATCACCCAGCACCCCGTGCACTGAGCACCCAGCACCCTGAGCACTGAGCACCCAGCACCCCGAGCACTGAGCACCCAGCACCCCGAGCACTGAGCACCCAGCACCCCGAGCACTGAGCACCCAGCACCCCGAGCACTGAGCACCCAGCACCCTGAGTACTGAGCACCCAGCACCCTGAGTACTGAGCACCCAACACCCTGATCACTGAGCACCCAGCAACCTGAGTACTGAGCACCCAACACCCCAAGTACTGAGCACCCTGAGTACTGAGCACCCAGCACCCCAAGCACTGAGCTCCCTGAGTACTGAGCACCCAGCACCCTGAGTACTGAGCAGCCAGCACCTTGAGTACTGAGCACCCAGCACCCTGAGCACTGAGCACCCAGCACCCCGAGCACTGAGCACCCAGCACCCCGTGCACTGAGCACCCAGCACCCCGAGCACCGAGCACCCTGAGTACTAAGCACCGAGCACCCTGAGCACTGAGCACCCAGCACCCTGAGCACTGAGCACCCAGCACTCTGAGTACTGAGCACCCAGCACCCCGAGCACTGAGCACACAGCACCCTGAGTACTGAGCACCCAGCACCCTGAGCACTGAGCACTGAGCACCCTGAGCACTGAGCACCCAGCACCCTGAGGACTGAGCACCCAGCACCCTGAGAACTGAGCACCCTGAGTACTGAGCACTGAGCACCCTGAGTACTGAGCACTGAGCACCCTGAGTACTGAGCAACCAGCACCCTGAGTACTGAGCACCCAGCACCCTGAGCACTGAGCACCCAGCACCCTGAGCACTGAGCACCCAGCACCCTGAGCACTGAGCACCCAGCACCCTGAGTAGTGAGCACCCAACGTACTGAGCACTGAGCACCCCGAGAACTGAGCACCCAGCAACCTGAGTACTGAGCACCCAGCAACCTGAGTACTGAGCCCCCAGCACCCTGAGTACTGAGCACCCAGCACCCTGAGCACTGAGCACCCAGCACCCTGAGTACTGAGCACCCAGCACCCTGAGCACTGAGCACCCAGCACCCTGAGTACTGAGCACCCAGCACCCTGAGCACTGAGCACCCAGCACCCTGAGTACTGAGCACCCAGCACCCCGAGCACTGAGCACCAAGCACCCCGAGAATGAGCACCCAGCACCCCGAGTACTGAGCACCGAGCACCCTGAGTACTGAGCACTGAGCACCCTGAGTACTGAGCAACCAGCACCCTGAGTACTGAGCACCCAGCACCCTGAGCACAGAGCACCAAGCACCCTGAGCACTGAGCACCCAGCACCCTGAGCACTGAGCACCCAGCACCCTGAGTAGTGAGCACCCAACGTACTGAGCACTGAGCACCCCGAGCACTGAGCACCCAGCAACCTGAGTACTGAGCACGGATCACCCCGAGCACTGAGCACCCAGCACCCTGAGTAGTGAGCACCCAACGTACTGAGCACCTAGCACACCAAGCACTGAGCACCCAGCACGCTGAGCACTGAGCACCCAGCACCCTGAGCACTGATCACCCAGCAACCTGAGCACTGAGCACCCAGCACCCTAAGTACTGAGCACCCAGCACCCTGAGTACTGAGCACTCAGCACCCTGAGTACTGAGCACCGAGCACCCCGAGCACTGAGCACCCAGCACCCTGAGCACTAAGCACCCTGAGGACTGAGCACCCAGCACCCTGAGCACTGAGCACCCAGCACCCTGAGTACTGAGCACCGATCACCCTGAGCACTGAGCACCCAGAACCCAAAGCACTGAGCACCCAGCACCCTGAATACTGAGCACCCAGCACCCCGAGCACTGAGCACCCAGCACCCTGAGTACTGAGCACCCTGAGGACTGAGCACCGATCACCCTGAGCACTGAGCTCCCAGCACCCTGAGTACTGAGCACCCAGCACCCTGAGCACTGAGCACCCAGCACCCTGAGTACTGAGCACCCAGCACCCTGAGCACTGAGCACCCAGCACCCTGAGTACTGAGCACCCAGCACCCTGAGCACTGAGCACCCAGCACCCTGAGTACTGAGCACCCAGCACCCCGAGCACTGAGCACCAAGCACCCCGAGAATGAGCACCCAGCACCCCGAGTACTGAGCACCGAGCACCCTGAGCACTGAGTACCCAGCACCCTGAGTACTGAGCACCGAGCACCCCGAGCACTGAGCATGTAGCACCACGAGCAATGAGCACCCAGCACCCGGAGCAATGAGCACCCAGCACCCTGAGCACCGAGCACCCTGAGTACTGAGCACTGAGCACCCTGAGTACTGAGCACTGAGCACCCTGAGTACTGAGCACCCAGCACCCTGAGTACTGAGCACCCAGCACCCTGAGCAATGAGAACCCTGAGTACTGAGCACCCAGCACCCTGAGCACTGAGCACCAAGCACCCTGAGCACTGAGCACCCTGAGTACTGAGCACCGATCACCCTGAGCACTGAGCTCCCAGCACCCTGAGTACTGAGCACCCAGCACCCTGAGCACTGAGCACCCAGCACCCTGAGTACTGAGCACCCAGCACCCTGAGCACTGAGCACCCAGCACGCTGAGTACTGAGCACCCAGCACCCTGAGCACTGAGCACCCAGCACCCTGAGTACTGAGCACCCAGCACCCCGAGCACTGGGCACCGAGCACCCCGAGTACTGAGCACCCAGCAGCCTGAGCACTGAGCACCCAGCACCCTGAGTACTGAGCACCCAGCTCCCTGAGTACTGAACACCCAGCACCCTGAGCACTGAGCACTCAGCACCCTGATCACTGAGTACTGAGCACCGAGCACCCCGAGAAATGAGCACCCAGCACCCGGAGTACTGAGCACCCAACACCCTGAGGACTGAGCACCCAGCACCCCGAGTACTGAGCACCCAGCACCCCGAGCACTGATCACCCAGCACCCCGAGCACTGAGCACCGAGCACCCTGAGTACTGAGCACTGGGCACCCAGCACCCCGAGCACTGAGCACCCAGCACCCTGAGTACTGAGCACTGAGCACCCAGCACCCCGAGCACTGAGCACCCAGCACCCTGAGCACTGAGCACCCAGCACCCTAAGCACTGAGCACCCAGCACCCTGAGTACTGAGCACTGAGCACCCAGCACCCTGAGTACTGAGCACTGAGCACCCAGCACCCCGAGCACTGAGCACCCAGCACCCTGAGCACTGAGCACCCAGCACCCTGAGCACTGAGCACCCAGCACCCGAGTACTGAGCACCCAGCACCCTGAGTACTGAGCACCCAGCACCCTGAGCACTGAGCACCAAGCTCCCTGAGCACTGAGCACCCAGCACCCCGAGCACTGAGCAACCAGCACCCCAAGCAATGAGCACCCCGCACCCTGAGTACTGAGCACCCAGCGCCCCGAGTACTGACCACCCAGCAACCTGAGCACCGAGCAGCCAGCACCCCTAGCACTGAGCACCCAGCGCCCTGAGCACTGAGCACCCAGCACCCTGAGTACTGAGCACTGAGCACCACGAGTACTGAGCACCCAGCACCCCGAGCACTGAGCACCGAGCACCCCGAGCACTGAGAACCCAACACCCCGAGCACTGAGCACCCAGCACCCCGAGCACTGAGCACCCAGCACCCTGAGCACTGAGCACCCAGCACCCCGAGCACTGAGCACCCAGCACCCCGAGCACTGAGCACCCAGCACCCCGAGCACTGAGCACCCAGCACCCCGAGCACTGAGCACCCAGCACCCTGAGTACTGAGCACCCAGCACCCTGAGTACTGAGCACCCAACACCCTGATCACTGAGCACCCAGCAACCTGAGTACTGAGCACCCAACACCCCAAGCACTGAGCACCCTGAGTACTGAGCACCCAGCACCCCAAGCACTGAGCTCCCTGAGTACTGAGCACCCAGCACCCTGAGCACTGAGCACCCAGCACACCGAGCACTGAGCACCCAGCACCCCGTGCACTGAGCACCCAGCACCCCGAGCACCGAGCACCCTGAGTACTAAGCACCGAGCACCCTGAGCACTGAGCACCCAGCACCCTGAGCACTGAGCACCCAGCACTCTGAGTACTGAGCACCCAGCACCCCGAGCACTGAGCACACAGCACCCTGAGTACTGAGCACCCAGCACCCTGAGCACTGAGCACTGAGCACCCTGAGCACTGAGCACCCAGCACCCTGAGGACTGAGCACCCAGCACCCTGAGAACTGAGCACCCTGAGTACTGAGCACTGAGCACCCTGAGTACTGAGCACTGAGCACCCTGAGTACTGAGCAACCAGCACCCTGAGTACTGAGCACCCAGCACCCTGAGCACTGAGCACCAAGCACCCTGAGCACTGAGCACCCAGCACCCTGAGCACTGAGCACCCAGCACCCTGAGTAGTGAGCACCCAACGTACTGAGCACTGAGCACCCCGAGAACTGAGCACCCAGCAACCTGAGTACTGAGCACGGATCACCCCGAGCACTGAGCACCCAGCACCCTGAGTAGTGAGCACCCAACGTACTGAGCACCGAGCACACCAAGCACTGAGCACCCAGCAACCTGAGTACTGAGCACCCAGCACCCCGCGCACTGAGCACCCAGCACGCTGAGCACTGAGCACCCAGCACCCTGAGCACTGATCACCCAGCAACCTGAGCACTGAGCACCCAGCACCCTGAGTACTGAGCACCCAGCACCCTGAGTACTGAGCACTCAGCAACCTGAGTACTGAGCACCGAGCACCCCGAGCACTGAGCACCCAGCACCCTGAGCACTAAGCACCCTGAGGACTGAGCCCCCAGCACCCTGAGCACTGAGCACCCAGCACCCTGAGTACTGAGCACCGATCACCCTGAGCACTGAGCACCCAGAACCCAAAGCACTGAGCACCCAGCACCCTGAATACTGAGCACCCAGCACCCCGAGCACTGAGCACCCAGCACCCTGAGTACTGAGCACCCTGAGTACTGAGCACCGATCACCCTGAGCACTGAGCTCCCAGCACCCTGAGTACTGAGCACTCAGCACCCTGAGCACTGAGCACCCAGCACCCTGAGTACTGAGCACCCAGCACCCTGAGCACTGAGCACCCAGCACCCTGAGTACTGAGCACCCAGCACCCTGAGCACTGAGCACCCAGCAAACTGAGTACTGAGCACCCAGCACCCCGAGCACTGAGCACCAAGCACCCCGAGAATGAGCACCCAGCACCCCGAGTACTGAGCACCGAGCACCCTGAGCACTGAGTACCCAGCACCCTGAGTACTGAGCACCGAGCACCCCGAGCACTGAGCTTGCAGCACCGCGAGCAATGAGCACCCAGCACCCAGAGCAATGAGCACCCAGCACCCTGAGCACCGAGCACCCTGAGTACTGAGCACTGAGCACCCTGAGTACTGAGCACTGAGCACCCTGAGTACTGAGCACCCAGCACCCTGAGTACTGAGCACCCAGCACCCTGAGCAATGAGAACCCTGAGTACTGAGCACCCAGCACCCTGAGTACTGAACACCCAGCACCGTGAGCACTGAACACACAGCACCCCGAGCACTGAGCACCCAGCACCCCGAGCACTGAGCACCCAGCAACCCGAGCACTGAGAACCCAGCACCATGTGTACTGAGCACCGAGCACCCTGAGTACTGAGCACCCAGCACCCCGAGCACTGAGTACCCAGCACCCTGAGCACTGAGCACCCAGCACCCTGAGCACTGTGCACCCATCACCCTGAGGACTGAGCACTGAGCACCCAGCGCCCTGAGCACTGAGCACCCAGCACCCTGAGCACTGAGCACCCAGCACCCCGAGCACTGAGCACCCAGCACCCTGAGTACTGAACACTGAGCACCCAGCACCCCGAGCACTGAGCACCCAGCACCCTGAGCACTGAGCACCCAGCACCCGAGTACTGAGCACCCAGCACCCTGAGTACTGAGCACCCAGCACCCCGAGCACAGAGCACCCAGCACCCTGAGCACTGAGCACCCAGCACCCCGAGCACTGAGCACCCAGCACCCTGAGTACTGAGCACTGAGCACCCAGCACCCCGAGCACTGAGCACCCAGCACCCTGAGTACTGAGCACCCAGCACCCGAGTACTGAGCACCCAGCACCCTGAGTACTGAGCACCCAGCACCCCGAGCACTGAGCACCCAGCACCCTGAGTACTGTGCACACAGCACCCTGAGCACTGAGCACCCAGCACCCTGAGCACTGAGCACCCAGCACACTGAGCACTGAGCACCCAGCACCCTGAGTAGTGAGCACCCAACGTACTGAGCACCAAGCACCCCGAGCACTGAGCACCCAGCACCCTGAGTACTGAGCACCGATCACCCCGAGAACTGAGCACCCAGCACCCTGAGTACTGAGCTCCGAGTACCCCGAGCACTGAGCACCCAGCACCCGGAGTACTGAGCACCCAGCACCCTGAGTACTAAGCACCGAGCACCCTGAGTACTGAGCATCCAGTACCCTGAGCACTGAACACACAGCACCCTGAGTACTGAGCACAACGAGCACTGAGCAGCCAGCACCCTGAGCACTGAGCACCCAGCACCCTGAGTACTGAGCAACCAGCACCCTGAGTACTGAACATACAGCACCCTGAGCACTGAGCACTGAGCACCCTGAGCACTGAGTACTGAGCACTGAGCACCCTGAGCACTGAGCACCCAGCACCCCGAGTACTGAGCACCCTGAGCACTGAGTACTGAGCACTGAGCACCCTGAGCACTGAGCACCCAGCACCCTGAGTACTGAGCACCCAGCACCCCGAGCACTGAGCACCCAGCGCCCCGAGCACTGAGCACCCAGCACCCCGAGCACTGAGCACCCTGAGCACTGAGCACACAGCACGCCGAGTACTGAGCATTGAGCACCCTGAGCTCTGAGCACCCAGCACCCCGAGTACTGAGCACTGAGCACCCTGAGCACTGAGCACCCAGCACCCCAAGCACTGAACACCAAGCACCTGAGTACTGAGCACCCAGCACCCTGAGTGCTGAGCACCGAGCACCCCGAGCACTGAGCACGCAGCACCGCGAGTAATGAGCACCCAGCACCCCGAGCACTGAGCACCCAGCACCCTGAGCACCGAGCACCCTGAGTACTGAGCACTGAGCACCCTGAGTACTGAGCACTGAGCACCCTGAGCACTGAGCACTCAGCACCCTGAGTAGTGAGCACCCAACGTACTGAGCACCGTGCAACCCGAGCACTGAGAACCCAGCACCCTGAGTACTGAGCACCGAGCACCCAGAGCACTGAGCACCCAGCGCCCCGAGCACTGAGCAACCAGCGCCCCGAGCACTGAGCACCCAGCGCCCCGAGCACTGAGCACCCAGCACCCCGAGCACTGAGCAACCAGCACCCCAAGCAATGAGCACCCCGCACCCTGAGTACTGAGCACCCAGCACCCCGAGTACTGACCACCCAGCAACCTGAGCACCGAGCAGCCAGCACCCTGAGCACTGAGCACCCAGCGCCCTGAGCACTGGGCACCCAGCACCCTGAGTACTGAGCACTGAGCACCACGAGTACTGAGCACCCAGCACCCCGAGCACTGAGCACCGAGCACCCCGAGCACTGAGAACCCAGCACCCCGAGCACTGAGCACCCAGCACCCCGAGCACTGAGCACCCAGCACCCCGAGCACTGAGCACCCAGCACCCCGAGCACTGAGCACCCAGCACCCCGAGCACTGAGCACCCAGCACCCCGAGCACTGAGCACCCAGCACACTGAGTACTGAGCACCCAGCACCCTGAGTACTGAGAACCCAACACCCTGATCACTGAGCACCCAGCAACCTGAGTACTGAGCACCCAACACCCCAAGCACTGAGCACCCTGAGTACTGAGCACCCAGCACCCCAAGCACTGAGCTCCCTGAGTACTGAGCACCCAGCACCCTGAGTACTGAGCAGCCAGCACCTTGAGTACTGAGCACCCAGCACCCTGAGCACTGAGCACCCAGCACCCCGAGCACTGAGCACCCAGCACCCCGTGCACTGAGCACCCAGCACCCCGAGCACCGAGCACCCTGAGTACTAAGCACCGAGCACCCTGAGCACTGAGCACCCAGCACCCTGAGCACTGAGCACCCAGCATTCTGAGTACTGAGCACCCAGCACCCCGAGCACTGAGCACAATGCACCCTGAGTACTGAGCACCCAGCACCCTGAGAACTGAGCACCCTGAGTACTGAGCACTGAGCACCCTGAGTACTGAGCACTGAGCACCCTAAGTACTGAGCAACCAGCACCCTGAGTACTGAGCACCCAGCACCCTGAGCACAGAGCACCAAGCACCCTGAGCACTGAGCACCCAGCACCCTGAGCACTGAGCACCCAGCACCCTGAGTAGTGAGCACCCAACGTACTGAGCACTGAGCACCCCGAGCACTGAGCACCCAACAACCTGAGTACTGAGCACGGATCACCCCGAGCACTGAGCACCCAGCACCCTGAGTAGTGAGCACCCAACGTACTGAGCACCGAGCACACCAAGCACTGAGCACCCAGCACGCTGAGCACTGAGCACCCAGCACCCTGAGCACTGATCACCCAGCAACCTGAGCACTGAGCACCCAGCACCCTGAGTACTGAGCACCCAGCACCCTGAGTACTGAGCACTCAGCACCCTGAGTACTGAGCACCGAGCAACCCAAGCACTGAGCACCCAGCACCCTGAGCACTAAGCACCCTGAGGACTGAGCACCCAGCACCCTGAGCACTGAGCACCCAGCACCCTGAGTACTGAGCACCGATCACCCTGAGCACTGAGCACCCAGAACCCAAAGCACTGAGCACCCAGCACCCTGAATACTGAGCACCCAGCACCCCGAGCACTGAGCACCCAGCACCCTGAGTACTGAGCACCCTGAGTACTGAGCACCGATCACCCTGAGCACTGAGCTCCCAGCACCCTGAGTACTGAGCACCCAGCACCCTGAGCACTGAGCACCCAGCACCCTGAGTACTGAGCACCCAGCACCCTGAGCACTGAGCACCCAGCACCCTGAGTACTGAGCACCCAGCACCCTGAGCACTGAGCACCCAGCACCCTGAGTACTGAGCACCCAGCACCCCGAGCACTGAGCACCCAGGACCCCGAGAATGAGCACCCAGCACCCCGAGTACTGAGCACCGAGCACCCTGAGCACTGAGTACCCAGCACCCTGAGTACTGAGCAACCAGCACCCAGAGCCCTGGGCACCGAGCACCCCGAGTACTGAGCACCCAGCAGCCTGAGCACTGAGCACTCAGCACCCTGAGTACTGAGCACCCAGCTCCCTGAGTACTGAACACCCAGCACCCTGAGCACTGAGCACTCAGCACCCTGATCACTGAGTACTGAGCACCGAGCACCCCGAGAACTGAGCACCCAGCACCCGGAGTACTGAGCACCCAACACCCTGAGTACTGAGCACCCAGCACCCCGAGTACTGATCACCCAGCACCCCGAGCACTGAGCACCCAGCACCCCGAGCACTGAGCACCCAGCACCCTGAGTACTGAGCACTGAGCACCCAGCACCCCGAGCACTGAGCACCCAGCACCCTGAGTACTGAGCACTGAGCACCCAGCACCCCGAGCACTGAGCACCCAGCACCCTGAGCACTGAGCACCCAGCACCCTGAGCACTGAGCACCCAGCACCCTGAGTACTGAGCACTGAGCACCCAGCACCCTGAGTACTGAGCACTGAGCACCCAGCACCCCGAGCAATGAGCACCCAGCACCCTGAGCACTGAGCACCCAGCACCCTGAGCACTGAGCACCCAGCACCCGAGTACTGAGCACCCAGCACCCTGAGTACTGAGCACCCAGCACCCTGAGCACTGAGCACCAAGCACCCCGAGCACTGAGCACCCAGCACCCCGAGCACTGAGCAACCAGCACCCCAAGCAATGAGCACCCCGCACCCTGAGTACTGAGCACCCAGCACCCCGAGTACTGACCACCCAGCAACCTGAGCACCGAGCAGCCAGCACCCTGAGCACTGAGCACCCAGCGCCCTGAGCACTGGGCACCCAGCACCCTGAGTACTGAGCACTGAGCACCACGAGTACTGAGCACCCAGCACCCCGAGCACTGAGCACCGAGCACCCCGAGAACTGAGAACCCAGCACCCCGAGCACTGAGCACCCAGCACCCCGAGCACTGAGCACCCAGCATCCCGAGCACTGAGCACCCAGCACCCCGAGCACTGAGCACCCAGCACCCCGAGCACTGAGCACCCAGCACCCCGAGCACTGAGCACCCAGCACCCTGAGTACTGAGCACCCAGCACCCTGAGTACTGAGAACCCAACACCCTGATCACTGAGCACCCAGCAACCTGAGTACTGAGCACCCAACACCCCAAGCACTGAGCACCCTGAGTACTGAGCACCCAGCACCCCAAGCACTGAGCTCCCTGAGTACTGAGCACCCAGCACCCTGAGTACTGAGCATCCAGCACCTTGAGTACTGAGCACCCAGCACCCTGAGCACTGAGCACCCAGCACCCCGAGCACTGAGCACCCAGCACCCCGTGCACTGAGCACCCAGCACCCTGAGCACTGAGCACCCAGCATTCTGAGTACTGAGCACCCAGCACCCCGAGCACTGAGCACAATGCACCCTGAGTACTGAGCACCCAGCACCCTGAGAACTGAGCACCCTGAGTACTGAGCACTGAGCACCCTGAGTACTGAGCACTGAGCACCCTGAGTACTGAGCAACCAGCACCCTGAGTACTGAGCACCCAGCACCCTGAGCACAGAGCACCAAGCACCCTGAGCACTGAGCACCCAGCACCCTGAGCACTGAGCACCCAGCACCCTGAGTAGTGAGCACCCAACGTACTGAGCACTGAGCACCCCGAGCACTGAGCACCCAACAACCTGAGTACTGAGCACGGATCACCCCGAGCACTGAGCACCCAGCACCCTGAGTAGTGAGCACCCAACGTACTGAGCACCGAGCACACCAAGCACTGAGCACCCAGCACGCTGAGCACTGAGCACCCAGCACCCTGAGCACTGATCACCCAGCAACCTGAGCACTGAGCACATAGCACCCTGAGTACTGAGCACCCAGCACCCTGAGTACTGAGCACTCAGCACCCTGAGTAATGAGCACCGAGCAACCCAAGCACTGAGCACCCAGCACCCTGAGCACTAAGCACCCTGAGGACTGAGCACCCAGCACCCTGAGCACTGAGCACCCAGCACCCTGAGTACTGAGCACCGATCACCCTGAGCACTGAGCACCCAGAACCCAAAGCACTGAGCACCCAGCACCCTGAATACTGAGCACCCAGCACCCCGAGCACTGAGCACCCAGCACCCTGAGTACTGAGCACCCTGAGTACTGAGCACCGATCACCCTGAGCACTGAGCTCCCAGCACCCTGAGTACTGAGCACCCAGCACCCTGAGCACTGAGCACCCAGCACCCTGAGTACTGAGCACCCAGCACACTGAGCACTGAGCACCCAGCACCCTGAGTACTGAGCACCCAGCACCCTGAGCACTGAGCACCCAGCACCCTGAGTACTGAGCACCCAGCACCCCGAGCACTGAGCACCCAGGACCCCGAGAATGAGCACCCAGCACCCCGAGTACTGAGCACCGAGCACCCTGAGCACTGAGTACCCAGCACCCTGAGTACTGAGCAACCAGCACCCAGAGCACTGGGCACCGAGCACCCCGAGTACTGAGCACCCAGCAGCCTGAGCACTGAGCACTCAGCACCCTGAGTACTGAGCACCCAGCTCCCTGAGTACTGAACACCCAGCACCCTGAGCACTGAGCACTCAGCACCCTAATCACTGAGTACTGAGCACCGAGCACCCCGAGAACTGAGCACCCAGCACCCGGAGTACTGAGCACCCAACACCCTGAGTACTGAGCACCCATCACCCCGAGTACTGATCACCCAGCACCCCGAGCACTGAGCACCCAGCACCCCGAGCACTGAGCACCCAGCACCCTGAGTACTGAGCACTGAGCACCCAGCACCCCGAGCACTGAGCACCCAGCACCCTGAGTACTGAGCACTGAGCACCCAGCACCCCGAGCACTGAGCACCCAGCACCCTGAGCACTGAGCACCCAGCACCCTGAGCACTGAGCACCCAGCACCCTGAGTACTGAGCACTGAGCACCCAGCACCCTGAGTACTGAGCACTGAGCACCCATCACCCCGAGCAATGAGCACCCAGCACCCTGAGCACTGAGCACCCAGCACCCTGAGCACTGAGCACCCAGCACCCGAGTACTGAGCACCCAGCACCCTGAGTACTGAGCACCCAGCACCCTGAGCACTGAGCACCAAGCACCCTGAGCACTGAGCACCCAGCACCCCGAGCACTGAGCAACCAGCACCCCAAGCAATGAGCACCCTTCACCCTGAGTACTGAGCACCCAGCACCCCGAGTACTGACCACCCAGCAACCTGAGCACCGAGCAGCCAGCACCCCGAGCACTGAGCACAAAGCGCCCTGAGCACTGAGCACCCAGCACCCTGAGTACTGAGCACTGAGCACCACGAGTACTGAGCACCCAGCACCCCGAGCACTGAGCACCGAGCACCCCGAGCACTGAGAACCCAGCACCCCGAGCACTGAGCACCCAGCACCCCGAGCACTGAGCACCCAGCACCCCGAGCACTGAGCAACCAGCACCCCGAGCACTGAGCACCCAGCACCCCGAGCACTGAGCACCCAGAACCCCGAGCACTGAGCACCCAGCACCCCGAGCACTGAGCACCCAGCACCCTGAGTACTGAGCACCCAGCACCCTGAGTACTGAGCACCCAACACCCTGATCACTGAGCACCCAGCAACCTGAGTACTGAGCACCCAACACCCCAAGCACTGAGCACCCTGAGTACTGAGCACCCTGCACCCCAAGCACTGAGCTCCCTGAGTACTGAGCACCCAGCACCCTGAGTACTGAGCAGCCAGCACCTTGAGTACTGAGCACCCAGCACCCTGAGCACTGAGAACCCAGCACCCCGAGCACTGAGCACCCAGCACCCCGTGCACTGAGCACCCAGCACCCCGAGCACCGAGCACCCTGAGTACTAAGCACCGAGCACCCTGAGCACTGAGCACCCAGCACCCTGAGCACTGAGCACCCAGCACACTGAGTACTGAGCACCCAGCACCCCGAGCACTGAGCACACAGCACCCTGAGTACTGAGCACCCAGCACCCTGAGCACTGAGCACTGAGCACCCTGAGCACTGAGCACCCAGCACCCTGAGGACTGAGCACCCAGCACCCTGAGAACTGAGCACCCTGAGTACTGAGCACTGAGCACCCTGAGTACTGAGCACTGAGCACCCTGAGTACTGAGCAACCAGCACCCTGAGTACTGAGCACCCAGCACCCTGAGCACTGAGCACCAAGCACCCTGAGCACTGAGCACCCAGCACCCTGAGCACTGAGCACCCAGCACCCTGAGTAGTGAGCACCCAACGTACTGAGCACTGAGCACCCCGAGAACTGAGCACCCAGCAACCTGAGTACTGAGCACGGATCACCCCGAGCACTGAGCACCCAGCACGCTGAGCACTGAGCACCCAGCACCGTGAGCACTGATCACCCAGCAACCTGAGCACTGAGCACCCAGCACCCTGAGTACTGAGCACCCAGCACCCTGAGTACTGAGCAACCAGCACCCCGAGCACTGAGCACCCAGCACCCCGTGCACTGAGCACCCAGCACCCCGAGCACCGAGCACCCTGAGTACTAAGCACCGAGCACCCTGAGCACTGAGCACCCAGCACCCTGAGCACTGAGCACCCAGCACACTGAGTACTGAGCACCCAGCACCCCGAGCACTGAGCACACAGCACCCTGAGTACTGAGCACCCAGCACCCTGAGCACTGAGCACTGAGCACCCTGAGCACTGAGCACCCAGCACCCTGAGGACTGAGCACCCAGCACCCTGAGAACTGAGCACCCTGAGTACTGAGCTCTGAGCACCCTGAGTACTGAGCACTGAGCACCCTGAGTACTGAGCAACCAGCACCCTGAGTACTGAGCACCCAGCACCCTGAGCACTGAGCACCAAGCACCCTGAGCACTGAGCACCCAGCACCCTGAGCACTGAGCACCCAGCACCCTGAGTAGTGAGCACCCAACGTACTGAGCACTGAGCACCCCGAGAACTGAGCACCCAGCAACCTGAGTACTGAGCACGGATCACCCCGAGCACTGAGCACCCAGCACGCTGAGCACTGAGCACCCAGCACCATGAGCACTGATCACCCAGCAACCTGAGCACTGAGCACCCAGCACCCTGAGTACTGAGCACCCAGCACCCTGAGTACTGAGCACTCAGTACCCTGAGTACTGAGCACCGAGCACCCCGAGCACTGAGCACCCAGCACCCTGAGCATTAAGCACCCTGAGGACTGAGCACCCAGCACCCTGAGCACTGAGCACCCAGCACCCTGAGTACTGAGCACCGATCACCCTGAGCACTGAGCACCCAGAACCCAAAGCATTGAGCACCCAGCACCCTGAATACTGAGCACCCAGCACCCCGAGCACTGAGCACCCAGCACCCTGAGTACTGAGCACCCTGAGTACTGAGCACCGATCACCCTGAGCACTGAGCTCCCAGCACCCTGAGTACTGAGCACCCAGCACCCTGAGCACTGAGCACCCAGCACCCTGAATACTGAGCACCCAGCACCCTGAGCACTGAGCACCCAGCACCCTGAGTACTGTGCACCCAGCACCCTGAGCACTGAGCACCCAGCACCCTGAGTACTGAGCACCCAGCACCCCGAGCACTGAGCACCCAGCACCCCGAGAATGAGCACCCAGCAGCCTGATCACTGAGTACTGAGCACCGAGCACCCCGAGAACTGAGCACCCAGCACCCGGAGTACTGAGCACCCAACACCCTGAGTACTGAGCACCCAGCACCCCGAGTACTGAGCGCCCAGCACACCGAGCACTGAGCACCCAGCACCCCGAGCACTTAGCACCCAGCACCCTGAGTACTGAGCACTGAGCACCCAGCACCCCGAGCACTGAGCACCCAGCACCCTGAGTACTGAGCACTGAGCACCCAGCACCCCGAGCACTGAGCACCCAGCACCCTGAGCACTGAGCACCCAGCACCCTGAGCACTGAGCACCCAGCACCCTGAGTACTGAGCACTGAGCACCCAGCACCCTGAGTACTGAGCACTGAGCACCCAGCACCCCGAGCACTGAGCACCCAGCACCCTGAGCACTGAGCACCCAGCACCCTGAGCACTGAGCACCCAGCACCCGAGTACTGAGCACCCAGCACCCTGAGTACTGAGCACCCAGCACCCTGAGTACTGAGCACCCAGCACCCTGAGTACTGAGCACCCAGCACCCCGAGCACTGAGCACCCAGCACCCCAAGTACTGAGCACCCAGCACCCTGAGCACTGAGCACCCAGCACCCTGAGCACTGAGCACCCAGCACCCTGAGCACTGAGCACCCAGCACCCTGAGTACTGAGCACCCAGCACCCTGAGCACTGAGCACCCAGCACCCTGAGCACTGAGCACCCAGCACCCTGAGCACTGAGCACACAGCACCCTGAGTAGTGAGCACCCAACGTACTGAGCACCGAGAACCCCGAGCACTGAGCACCCAGCACCCCGAGCACTGAGCACCCAGCGCCCCGAGCACCGAGCACCCTGAGCACTGAGCACCCAGCACCCTGACTACTGAGCACCCAGCACCCTGAGCACTGAGCACCCAGCACCCCAAGCACTGAGCACCCAGCACCCTCAGCACTGAGCACCCAGCGCCCCGAGCACCGAGCACCCTGAGCACTGAGCACCCAGCACCCTGACTACTGAGCACCCAGCACCCTGAGTACTGAGCACCCTGCGCCCCGAGCACTGAGCACCCAGCACCCTCAGCACTGAGCACCCAGCACCCTGAGCACTGAGCACCCAGCACCCTGAGTAGTGAGCACCCAACGTACTGAGCACTGAGCACCCCGAGAACTGAGCACCCAGCAACCTGAGTACTGAGCACGGATCACCCCGAGCACTGAGCACCCAGCACGCTGAGCACTGAGCACCCAGCACCGTGAGCACTGATCACCCAGCAACCTGAGCACTGAGCACCCAGCACCCTGAGTACTGAGCACCCAGCACCCTGAGTACTGAGCAACCAGCACCCCGAGCACTGAGCACCCAGCACCCCGTGCACTGAGCACCCAGCACCCCGAGCACTGAGCACCCAGAACCCCGAGCACTGAGCACCCAGCACCCTGAGTACTGAGCACCCAGCACCCTGAGTACTGAGCACCCAGCACCCCGAGCACTGAGCAACCAGCACCCCGAGCACTGAGCACCCAGCACCCCGAGCACTGAGCACCCAGAACCCCGAGCACTGAGCACCCAGCACCCCGAGCACTGAGCACCCAGCACCCTGAGTACTGAGCACCCAGCACCCTGAGTACTGAGCACCCAACACCCTGATCACTGAGCACCCAGCAACCTGAGTACTGAGCACCCAACACCCCAAGCACTGAGCACCCTGAGTACTGAGCACCCTGCACCCCAAGCACTGAGCTCCCTGAGTACTGAGCACCCAGCACCCTGAGTACTGAGCAGCCAGCACCTTGAGTACTGAGCACCCAGCACCCTGAGCACTGAGCACCCAGCACCCCGAGCACTGAGCACCCAGCACCCCGTGCACTGAGCACCCAGCACCCCGAGCACCGAGCACCCTGAGTACTAAGCACCGAGCACCCTGAGCACTGAGCACCCAGCACCCTGAGCACTGAGCACCCAGCACACTGAGTACTGAGCACCCAGCACCCCGAGCACTGAGCACACAGCACCCTGAGTACTGAGCACCCAGCACCCTGAGCACTGAGCACTGAGCACCCTGAGCACTGAGCACCCAGCACCCTGAGGACTGAGCACCCAGCACCCTGAGAACTGAGCACCCTGAGTACTGAGCACTGAGCACCCTGAGTACTGAGCACTGAGCACCCTGAGTACTGAGCAACCAGCACCCTGAGTACTGAGCACCCAGCACCCTGAGCACTGAGCACCAAGCACCCTGAGCACTGAGCACCCAGCACCCTGAGCACTGAGCACCCAGCACCCTGAGTAGTGAGCACCCAACGTACTGAGCACTGAGCACCCCGAGAACTGAGCACCCAGCAACCTGAGTACTGAGCACGGATCACCCCGAGCACTGAGCACCCAGCACGCTGAGCACTGAGCACCCAGCACCGTGAGCACTGATCACCCAGCAACCTGAGCACTGAGCACCCAGCACCCTGAGTACTGAGCACCCAGCACCCTGAGTACTGAGCAACCAGCACCCCGAGCACTGAGCACCCAGCACCCCGTGCACTGAGCACCCAGCACCCCGAGCACCGAGCACCCTGAGTACTAAGCACCGAGCACCCTGAGCACTGAGCACCCAGCACCCTGAGCACTGAGCACCCAGCACACTGAGTACTGAGCACCCAGCACCCCGAGCACTGAGCACACAGCACCCTGAGTACTGAGCACCCAGCACCCTGAGCACTGAGCACTGAGCACCCTGAGCACTGAGCACCCAGCACCCTGAGGATTGAGCACCCAGCACCCTGAGAACTGAGCACCCTGAGTACTGAGCTCTGAGCACCCTGAGTACTGAGCACTGAGCACCCTGAGTACTGAGCAACCAGCACCCTGAGTACTGAGCACCCAGCACCCTGAGCACTGAGCACCAAGCACCCTGAGCACTGAGCACCCAGCACCCTGAGCACTGAGCACCCAGCACCCTGAGTAGTGAGCACCCAACGTACTGAGCACTGAGCACCCCGAGAACTGAGCACCCAGCAACCTGAGTACTGAGCACGGATCACCCCGAGCACTGAGCACCCAGCACGCTGAGCACTGAGCACCCAGCACCATGAGCACTGATCACCCAGCAACCTGAGCACTGAGCACCCAGCACCCTGAGTACTGAGCACCCAGCACCCTGAGTACTGAGCACTCAGCACCCTGAGTACTGAGCACCGAGCACCCCGAGCACTGAGCACCCAGCACCCTGAGCATTAAGCACCCTGAGGACTGAGCACCCAGCACCCTGAGCACTGAGCACCCAGCACCCTGAGTACTGAGCACCGATCACCCTGAGCACTGAGCACCCAGAACCCAAAGCATTGAGCACCCAGCACCCTGAATACTGAGCACCCAGCACCCCGAGCACTGAGCACCCAGCACCCTGAGTACTGAGCACCCTGAGTACTGAGCACCGATCACCCTGAGCACTGAGCTCCCAGCACCCTGAGTACTGAGCACCCAGCACCCTGAGCACTGAGCACCCAGCACCCTGAATACTGAGCACCCAGCACCCTGAGCACTGAGCACCCAGCACCCTGAGTACTGTGCACCCAGCACCCTGAGCACTGAGCACCCAGCACCCTGAGTACTGAGCACCCAGCACCCCGAGCACTGAGCACCCAGCACCCCGAGAATGAGCACCCAGCAGCCTGATCACTGAGTACTGAGCACCGAGCACCCCGAGAACTGAGCACCCAGCACCCGGAGTACTGAGCACCCAACACCCTGAGTACTGAGCACCCAGCACCCCGAGTACTGAGCGCCCAGCACACCGAGCACTGAGCACCCAGCACCCCGAGCACTTAGCACCCAGCACCCTGAGTACTGAGCACTGAGCACCCAGCACCCCGAGCACTGAGCACCCAGCACCCTGAGTACTGAGCACTGAGCACCCAGCACCCCGAGCACTGAGCACCCAGCACCCTGAGCACTGAGCACCCAGCACCCTGAGCACTGAGCACCCAGCACCCTGAGTACTGAGCACTGAGCACCCAGCACCCTGAGTACTGAGCACTGAGCACCCAGCACCCCGAGCACTGAGCACCCAGCACCCTGAGCACTGAGCACCCAGCACCCTGAGCACTGAGCACCCAGCACCCGAGTACTGAGCACCCAGCACCCTGAGTACTGAGCACCCAGCACCCTGAGTACTGAGCACCCAGCACCCTGAGTACTGAGCACCCAGCACCCCGAGCACTGAGCACCCAGCACCCCAAGTACTGAGCACCCAGCACCCTGAGCACTGAGCACCCAGCACCCTGAGCACTGAGCACCCAGCACCCTGAGCACTGAGCACCCAGCACCCTGAGTACTGAGCACCCAGCACCCTGAGCACTGAGCACCCAGCACCCTGAGCACTGAGCACCCAGCACCCTGAGCACTGTGCACACAGCACCCTGAGTAGTGAGCACCCAACGTACTGAGCACCGAAAACCCCGAGCACTGAGCACCCAGCACCCCGAGCACTGAGCACCCAGCGCCCCGAGCACCGAGCACCCTGAGCACTGAGCACCCAGCACCCTGACTACTGAGCACCCAGCACCCTGAGCACTGAGCACCCAGCACCCCAAGCACTGAGCACCCAGCACCCTGAGTACTGAGCACCCTGCGCCCCGAGCACTGAGCACCCAGCACCCTCAGCACTGAGCACCCAGCACCCTGAGTACTGAGCACCCAGCGCCCCGAGCACTGAGCACCCAGCACCCCGAGCGCTGAGCACTGAGCACCCAGCACCCCGAGTACTGAGCACTGAGCACCCTGAGTACTGAGCACCCAGCACATTGAGCACTGAGTACCCAGCACCCTGATCACTGAGCACCCAGCACCCTGAGCACTGAGCATCCAGCACCCTGAGTACTGATCACTGAGCACCCAGCACCCCGAGCACTGAGCACCCAGCACCCTGAGCACTGAGCACCCAGCACCCGAGTACTGAGCACCCAGCACCCTGAGTACTGAGCACCGAGCACCCTGAGTACTGAGCACCCAGCACCCCGAGTACTGAGCACCCAGCACCCTGAGTACTGAGCACCCAGCACCCTGAGCACTGAGCACCCAGCACCCCGAGCACTGAGCACCCAGCACCCTGAGTATTGAGCACCCAGCACCCTGAGCACTGAGCACCCAGCACCCTGAGCACTGAGCACCCAGCACCCTGAGCACTGAGCACCCAGCACCCTGAGTAGTGAGCACCCAACGTACTGAGCACCGAGCACCCCGAGCACTGAGCACACAGCACCCTGAGTACTGAGCACCGAGCACCCTGAGCACTGAGCACCCAGCACCCTGAGTACTGAGCTCCGAGCACCCCGAGCACTGAGCACCCAGCGCCCCGAGCACCGAGCACCCTGAGCACTGAGCACCCAGCACCCTGAGTACTGAGCACCCTGAACAATGAGCAATGAGCACCCTGAGTACTGAGCACCCAGCACCTTGAGCACTGAGCACTCAGCACCCGGAGTACTGAGCACCCAGCACCCTGAGTACTGAGCACCCAGCACCCCGAGAACTGAGCACCCAGCACCCTGAGTACTGAGCACCCAGCACCCTGAGCACTGAGCACCCAGCACCCCGACCACTGAGCACCCAGCACCCTGAGTACTGAGCACCCAGCACCCTGAGTACTGAGCGCCCAGCACCCTGAGTACTGAGCACCCAGCACCCCGAGTACTGAGCACCCAGCACCCTGAGTACTGAGCACCCAGCACCCTGAGCACAGAGCACCCAGCACCCCGAGCACTGAGCACCCAGCACCCTGAGTACTGAGCACACAGCACCCTGAGCACTGAGCACCCAGCACCCTGAGCACTGAGCACCCAGCACCCTAAGCACTGAGCACCCAGCACCCTGAGTAGTGAGCACCCAACGTACTGAGCACCGAGCAGCCCGAGCACTGAGCACCCAGCACCCTGAGTACTGAGCACCGAGCACCCTGAGCACTGAGCACCCAGCACCCTGAGTACTGAGCTCCGAGCACCCCGAGCACTGAGCACCCAGCGCCCCGAGCACCGAGCACCCTGAGCACTGAGCACCCAGCACCCTGAGTACTGATCACCCTGAACAATGAGCAATGAGCACCCTGAGTACTGAGCACCCAGCACCTTGAGCACTGAGCACTCAGCACCCTGAGCACTGAGCACCCAGCACCCTGAGCACTGAGCACCCAGCACCCTGAGCACTGAGCACCCAGCACCCTGAGTAGTGAGCACCCAACGTATTGAGCACCGAGCACCCCGAGCACTGAGCACCCAGCACCCTGAGTACTGAGCACCCAGCACCCTGAGTACTGAGCACCCAGCACCCTGAGTACTGAGCACCCAGCACCCTGAGTACTGAGTACCCAGCACCCCGAGCACTGAGCACCCAGCACCCCAAGTACTGAGCACCCAGCACCCTGAGCACTGAGCACCCAGCACCCTGAGCACTGAGCACCCAGCACCCTGAGCACTGAGCACCCAGCACCCTGAGTACTGAGCACCCAGCACCCTGAGCACTGAGCACCCAGCACCCTGAGCACTGAGCACCCAGCACCCTGAGCACTGAGCACACAGCACCCTGAGTAGTGAGCACCCAACGTACTGAGCACCGAGCACCCCGAGCACTGAGCACCCAGCACCCTGAGTACTGAGCACCGAGCACCCCGAACTCTGAGCACACAGCACCCTGAGTAGTGAGCACCCAACGTACTGAGCACCGAGAACCCCGAGCACTGAGCACCCAGCACCCCGAGCACTGAGCACCCAGCGCCCCGAGCACCGAGCACCCTGAGCACTGAGCACCCAGCACCCTGACTACTGAGCACCCAGCACCCTGAGCACTAAGCACCCAGCACCCCAAGTACTAAGCACCCAGCACCCTGAGTACTGAGCACCCAGCGCCCCGAGCACTGAGCACCCAGCACCCTGAGCACTGAGCACCCAGCACCCTGAGTACTGAGCACCCAGCACCCTGAGTACTGAACACCCAGCACCCTGAGCACTGAGCACTGAGCACCCTGAGCACTGAGTACTGAGCACTGAGCACCTTGAGCACTGAGCACCCAGCACCCCGAGTATTGAGCACACAGCACCCCGAGCACAGAGCACCCAGCGCCCCGAGCACTGAGCACCCAGCACCCCGTGCGCTGAGCACTGAGCACCCAGCACCCCGAGTACTGAGCACTGAGCACCCTGAGCACTGAGCATCCAGCACCCCGAGTACTGAGCACTGAGCACACTGAGTACTGAGCACCCAGCACATTGAGCACTGAGTACCCAGCACCCTGAGCACTGAGCACCCAGCACCCTGAGTTCTGAGCACCCAGCACCCTGAGTACTGATCACTGAGCACCCAGCACCCCGAGCACTGAGCACCCAGCACCCTGAGTACTGAGCACTGAGCACCCAGCACCCCGAGCACTGAGCACCCAGCACCCTGAGCACTGAGCACCCAGCACCCGAGTACTGAGCACCCAGCACCCTGAGTACTGAGCACCCAGCACCCTGAGTACTGAGCACCCAGCACCCCGAGTACTGAGCACCCAGCACCCTGAATACTGAGCACCCAGCACCCTGAGCACAGAGCACCCAGCACCCCGAGCACTGAGCACCCAGCACCCTGAGTACTGAGCACCCAGCACCCTGAGCACTGAGCACCCAGCACCCTGAGCACTGAGCACCCAGCACCCTGAGCACTGAGCACCCAGCACCCTGAGTAGTGAGCACCCAACGTACTGAGCACCGAGCACCCCGAGCACTGAGCACCCAGCACCCTGAGTACTGAGCACCGAGCACCCTGAGCACTGAGCACCCAGCACCCTGAGTACTGAGCTCCGAGCACCCCGAGCACTGAGCACCCAGCGCCCCGAGCACCGAGCACCCTGAGCACTGAGCACCCAGCACCCTGAGTACTGAGCACCCTGAACAATGAGCAATGAGCACCCTGAGTACTGAGCACCCAGCACCTTGAGCACTGAGCACTCAGCACCCGGAGTACTGAGCACCCAGCACCCTGAGTACTGAGCACCCAGCACCCCGAGTACTGAGCACCCAGCACCCTGAGTACTGAGCACCCAGCACCATGAGCACTGAGCACCCAGCACCCCGAGCACTGAGCACCCAGCACCCTGAGTACTGAGCACGCAGCACCCTGAGTACTGAGCACCCAGCACCCCGAGTACTGAGCACCCAGCACCCTGAGTACTGAGCACCCAGCACCCTGAGCACTGAGCACCCAGCACCCCGAGCACTGAGCACCCAGCACCCTGAGTACTGAGCACCCAGCACCCTGAGCACTGAGCACCCAGCACCCTGAGCACTGAGCACCCAGCACCCTAAGCACTGAGCACCCAGCACCCTGAGTAGTGAGCACCCAACGTACTGAGCACCGAGCAGCCCGAGCACTGAGCACCCAGCACCCTGAGTACTGAGCACCGAGCACCCTGAGCACTGAGCACCCAGCACCCTGAGTACTGAGCTCCGAGCACCCCGAGCACTGAGCACCCAGCGCCCCGAGCACCGAGCACCCTGAGCACTGAGCACCCAGCACCCTGAGTACTGAGCACCCTGAACAATGAGCAATGAGCACCCTGAGTACTGAGCACCCAGCACCTTGAGCACTGAGCACTCAGCACCCTGAGCACTGAGCACCCAGCACCCTGAGCACTGAGCACCCAGCACCCTGAGCACTGAGCACCCAGCACCCTGAGTAGTGAGCACCCAACGTACTGAGCACCGAGCACCCCGAGCACTGATCACCCAGCACCCTGAGTACTGAGCACCGAGCACCCTGAGCACTGAGCACCCAGCACCCTGAGTACTGAGCTCCGAGCACCCCGAGCACTGAGCACCCAGCGCCCCGAGCACCGAGCACCCTGAGCACTGAGCACCCAGCACCCTGAGGACTGAGCACCCAGCACCCTGAGCACTGAGCACCCTGAGTACTGAGCACTGAGCACCCTGAGTACTGAGCACTGAGCACCCTGAGTACTGAGCAACCAGCACCCTGAGTACTGAGCACCCAGCACCCTGAGCACTGAGCACCGAGCACCCTGAGCACTGAGCACCCAGCACCCTGAGCACTGAGCACCCAACACCCTGAGTAGTGAGCACCCAACGTACTGAGCACCGAGCACCCCGAGCACTGAGCACCCAGCACCCTGAGTACTGAGCACCCAGCACCCCGAGCACTGAGCACCCAGCACCCTGAGCACTGAGCACCCAGCACCCTGAGCACTGATCACCCAGCACCCTGAGCAGTGAGCACCCAGCACCCTGAGTACTGAGCACCCAGCACCCTGAGTACTGAGCACTCAGCACCCTGAGTACTGAGCACCGAGCACCCCGAGCACTGA
The DNA here is from genome assembly GCF_018167655.1 of Microtus oregoni. Taxonomy (NCBI): domain Eukaryota; kingdom Metazoa; phylum Chordata; class Mammalia; order Rodentia; family Cricetidae; genus Microtus; species Microtus oregoni. The sequence continues at coordinate 6,589,265 of NW_024543811.1, read as the reverse complement.
GCACCCAGCACCCTGAGTACTGAGCACCCAGCACCCTGAGTACTGAGCACTCAGCACCCTGAGTACTGAGCACCCAGCTCCCTGAGCACTGAGCACCCAGAACCCAAAGCACTGAGCACCCAGCACCCTCAGTACTGAGCACCCAGCACCCCGAGCACTGAGCACCCAGCACCCTGAGTACTGAGCACCCTGAGTACTGAGCACCGATCACACTGAGCACTGAGCTCCCAGCACCCTGAGTACTGAGCACCCAGCAACCTGAGGACTGAGCACCCAGCACCCTGAGTACTGAGCACCCAGCACCCTGAGCACTGAGCACCCAGCACCCTGAGTACTGAGCACCCAGCACCCTGAACACTGAGCACCCAGCACCCCGAGATTGAGCACCCAGCACCCCGAGTACTGAGCACCGAGCACCCTAAGCACTGAGTACCCAGCACCCTGAGTACTGAGCACCCAGCACCCTGAGCACTGAGCACCGAGCACCCCGAGTACTGAGCACCCAGCACCCTGAGCACTGAGCACCCAGCACCCTGAGTACTGAGCAGGCAGCACCCTGAGTACTGAACACCCAGCACCCTGAGCACTGACCACTGAGCACCCTGAGCACTGAGCACCCAGCACCCTGAGCACTGAGCACCCAGCACCCTGAGTAGTGAGCACCCAACGTACTGAGCACCGAGCAGCCCGAGCACTGAGCACCCAGCACCCTGAGTACTGAGCACCGAGCACCCTGAGCACTGAGCACCCAGCACCCTGAGTACTGAGCTCCGAGCACCCCGAGCACTGAGCACCCAGCGCCCCGAGCACCGAGCACCCTGAGCACTGAGCACCCAGCACCCTGAGTACTGAGCACCCTGAACAATGAGCAATGAGCACCCTGAGTACTGAGCACCCAGCACCTTGAGCACTGAGCACTCAGCACCCTGAGCACTGAGCACCCAGCACCCTGAGCACTGAGCACCCAGCACCCTGAGCACTGAGCTCCCAGCACCCTGAGTAGTGAGCACCCAACGTACTGAGCACCGAGCACCCCGAGCACTGATCACCCAGCACCCTGAGTACTGAGCACCGAGCACCCCGAGCACTGAGCACCCAGCGCCCCGAGCACCGAGCACCCTGAGCACTGAGCACCCAGCACCCTGAGTACTGAGCACCCTGAACAATGAGCAATGAGCACCCTGAGTACTGAGCACCCAGCACCTTGAGCACTGAGCACTCAGAACCCGGAGTACTGAGCACCCAGCACCCTGAGTACTAAGCACCGAGCACCCTGAGTACTGAGCACCCAGCACCCTGAGAACTGAACACACAGCACCCTGAGTACTGAGCACCTCGAGCACTGAGCACCCAGCACCCTGAGTACTGAGCACCGAGCACCCCGAGCACTGATCACCCAGCACCGCGAGCACTGAGCACATAGCACCCCGAGCACTGAGCACCCAGCACCCTGAGTACTGAGCACCCAGCACCCTGAGTACTGAGCACCCAGCACCCTGAGCACTGAGTACCCAGCACCCTGAGCACTGAGCACCCAGCACCCTGAGCACTGAGCACACAGCACCCTGAGCACTGAGCACCCAGCACCCTGAGTACTGAGCACTGAGCACCCAGCAACCCGAGCACTGAGCACCCAGCACCCTGAGTACTGAGCACCGAGCACCCCGAGCACTGAGCACCCTGAGCACTGAGCACCGAGCACCCTGAGTACTGAGCACTGAGAACCCAGCACCCCGAGCACTGAGCACCCAGCACCCTGAGTACTGAGCTCCGAGCACCCCGAGCACTGAGCACCCTGAGCACTGAGCACCGAGCACCCTGAGCACTGAGCACCCAGAACCCTGAGTACTGAGCACCTAGCACCCTGAGCAATGAGCACCCTGAGTACTGAGCACCCAGCACCCTCAGCACTAAACACACAGCACCCTGAGTACTGAGCACCTCGAGCACTGAGCACCCAGTACCCTGAGTACTGAGCACCGAGCACCCCGAGCACTGAGCACCCAGTGCCGCGAGCACTGAGCACATAGCACCCCGAGCACTGAGCACCCAGCACCCTGAGTACTGAGCACCCAGCACCCTGAGTACTGAGCACCCAGCACCCTGAGCACTGAGTACCCAGCACCCTGAGCACAGAGCACCCAGCACCCTGAGCACTGAGCACACAGCACCCTGAGCACTGAGCACCCAGCACCCTGAGTACTGAGCACTGAGCACCCAGCACCCCGAGCACTGAGCACCCAGCACCCTGAGTACTGAGCACCGAGCACCCCGAGCACTGAGCACCCAGCACCCTGAGTACTGAGCTCCGAGCACCCCGAGCACTGAGCACCCTGAGCACTGAGCACCGAGCACCCTGAGCACTGAGCACCCAGCACCCTGAGGACTGAGCACCCAGCACCCTGAGCACTGAGCACCCTGAGTACTGAGCACTGAGCACCCTGAGTACTGAGCACTGAGCACCCTGAGTACTGAGCAACCAGCACCCTGAGTACTGAGCACCCAGCACCCTGAGCACTGAGCACCGAGCACCCTGAGCACTGAGCACCCAGCACCCTGAGCACTGAGCACCCAGCACCCTGAGTAGTGAGCACCCAACGTACTGAGCACCGAGCACCCCGAGCACTGAGCACCCAGCACCCTGAGTACTGAGCACCCAGCACCCCGAGCACTGAGCACCCAGCACCCTGAGCACTGAGCACCCAGCACCCTGAGCACTGATCACCCAGCACCCTGAGCAGTGAGCACCCAGCACCCTGAGTACTGAGCACCCAGCACCCTGAGTACTGAGCACTCAGCACCCTGAGTACTGAGCACCGAGCACCCCGAGCACTGAGCACCCAGCACCCTGAGTACTGAGCACCCAGCACCCTGAGTACTGAGCACTCAGCACCCTGAGTACTGAGCACCCAGCTCCCTGAGCACTGAGCACCCAGAACCCAAAGCACTGAGCACCCAGCACCCTCAGTACTGAGCACCCAGCACCCCGAGCACTGAGCACCCAGCACCCTGAGTACTGAGCACCCTGAGTACTGAGCACCGATCACACTGAGCACTGAGCTCCCAGCACCCTGAGTACTGAGCACCCAGCAACCTGAGGACTGAGCACCCAGCACCCTGAATACTGAGCACCCAGCACCCTGAGCACTGAGCACCCAGCACCCTGAGTACTGAGCACCCAGCACCCTGAACACTGAGCACCCAGCACCCCGAGATTGAGCACCCAGCACCCCGAGTACTGAGCACCGAGCACCCTAAGCACTGAGTACCCAGCACCCTGAGTACTGGGCACCCAGCACCCTGAGCACTGAGCACCGAGCACCCCGAGTACTGAGCACCCAGCACCCTGAGCACTGAGCACCCAGCACCCTGAGTACTGAGCAGGCAGCACCCTGAGTACTGAACACCCAGCACCCTGAGCACTGACCACTGAGCACCCTGAGCACTGAGCACCCAGCACCCTGAGCACTGAGCACCCAGCACCCTGAGTAGTGAGCACCCAACGTACTGAGCACCGAGAACCCCGAGCACTGAGCACCCAGCACCCCGAGCACTGAGCACCCAGCGCTCCGAGCACCGAGCACCCTGAGCACTGAGCACCCAGCACCCTGACTACTGAGCACCCAGCACCCTGAGCACTAAGCACCCAGCACCCCAAGTACTAAGCACCCAGCACCCTGAGTACTGAGCACCCAGCGCCCCGAGCACTGAGCACCCAGCACCCTGAGCACTGAGCACCCAGCACCCTGAGTACTGAGCACCCAGCACCCTGAGTACTGAACACCCAGCACCCTGAGCACTGAGCACTGAGCACCCTGAGCACTGAGTACTGAGCACTGAGCACCTTGAGCACTGAGCACCCAGCACCCCGAGTATTGAGCACACAGCACCCCGAGCACAGAGCACCCAGCGCCCCGAGCACTGAGCACCCAGCACCCCGAGCGCTGAGCACTGAGCACCCAGCACCCCGAGTACTGAGCACTGAGCACCCTGAGCACTGAGCATCCAGCACCCCGAGTACTGAGCACTGAGCACCCTGAGTACTGAGCACCCAGCACATTGAGCACTGAGTACCCAGCACCCTGAGCACTGAGCACCCAGCACCCTGAGTACTGAGCACCCAGCACCCTGAGTACTGATCACTGAGCACCCAGCACCCCGAGCACTGAGCACCCAGCACCCTGAGTACTGAGCACTGAGCACCCAGCACCCCGAGCACTGAGCACCCAGCACCCTGAGCACTGAGCACCCAGCACCCGAGTACTGAGCACCCAGCACCCTGAGTACTGAGCACCCAGCACCCTGAGTACTGAGCACCCAGCACCCCGAGTACTGAGCACCCAGCACCCTGAGTACTGAGCACCCAGCACCCTGAGCACAGAGCACCCAGCACCCCGAGCACTGAGCACCCAGCACCCTGAGTACTGAGCACCCAGCACCCTGAGCACTGAGCACCCAGCACCCTGAGCACTGAGCACCCAGCACCCTGAGCACTGAGCACCCAGCACCCTGAGTAGTGAGCACCCAACGTACTGAGCACCGAGCACCTCGAGCACTGAGCACCCAGCACCCTGAGTACTGAGCACCGAGCACCCTGAGCACTGAGCACCCAGCACCCTGAGTACTGAGCTCCGAGCACCCCGAGCACTGAGCACCCAGCGCCCCGAGCACCGAGCACCCTGAGCACTGAGCACCCAGCACCCTGAGTACTGAGCACCCTGAACAATGAGCAATGAGCACCCTGAGTACTGAGCACCCAGCACCTTGAGCACTGAGCACTCAGCACCCGGAGTACTGAGCACCCAGCACCCTGAGTACTGAGCACCCAGCACCCCGAGTACTGAGCACCCAGCACCCTGAGTACTGAGCACCCAGCACCCTGAGCACTGAGCACCCAGCACCCCGAGCACTGAGCACCCAGCACCCTGAGTACTGAGCACGCAGCACCCTGAGTACTGAGCACCCAGCACCCCGAGTACTGAGCACCCAGCACCCTGAGTACTGAGCACCCAGCACCCTGAGCACTGAGCACCCAGCACCCCGAGCACTGAGCACCCAGCACCCTGAGTACTGAGCACCCAGCACCCTGAGCACTGAGCACCCAGCACCCTGAGCACTGAGCACCCAGCACCCTAAGCACTGAGCACCCAGCACCCTGAGTAGTGAGCACCCAACGTACTGAGCACCGAGCAGCCCGAGCACTGAGCACCCAGCACCCTGAGTACTGAGCCCCGAGCACCCTGAGCACTGAGCACCCAGCACCCTGAGTACTGAGCTCCGAGCACCCCGAGCACTGAGCACCCAGCGCCCCGAGCACCGAGCACCCTGAGCACAGAGCACCCAGCACCCTGAGTACTGAGCACCCTGAACAATGAGCAATGAGCACCCTGAGTACTGAGCACCCAGCACCTTGAGCACTGAGCACTCAGCACCCTGATCACTGAGCACCCAGCACCCTGAGCACTGAGCACCCAGCACCCTGTGCACTGAGCACCCAGCACCCTGAGTAGTGAGCACCCAACGTACTGAGCACCGAGCACCCCGAGCACTGATCACCCAGCACCCTGAGTACTGAGCACCGAGCACCCTGAGCACTGAGCACCCAGCACCCTGAGTACTGAGCTCCGAGCACCCCGAGCACTGAGCACCCAGCGCCCCGAGCACCGAGCACCCTGAGCACTGAGCACCCAGCACCCTGAGTACTGAGCACCCTGAACAATGAGCAATGAGCACCCTGAGTACTGAGCACCCAGCACCTTGAGCACTGAGCACTCAGCACCCGGAGTACTGAGCACCCAGCACCCTGAGTACTAAGCACCGAGCACCCTGAGTACTGAGCACCCAGCACCCTGAGCACTGAACACACAGCACCCTGAGTACTGAGCACCTCGAGCACTGAGCACCCAGCACCCTGAGTACTGAGCACCGAGCACCCCGAGCACTGATCACCCAGCACCGCGAGCACTGAGCACATAGCACCCCGAGCACTGAGCACCCAGCACCCTGAGTACTGAGCACCCAGCACCCTGAGTACTGAGCACCCAGCACCCTGAGCACTGAGTACCCAGCACCCTGAGCACTGAGCACCCAGCACCCTGAGCACTGAGCACACAGCACCCTGAGCACTGAGCACCCAGCACCCTGAGTACTGAGCACTGAGCACCCAGCAACCCGAGCACTGAGCACCCAGCACCCTGAGTACTGAGCACCGAGCACCCCGAGCACTGAGCACCCTGAGCACTGAGCACCGAGCACCCTGAGTACTGAGCACTGAGAACCCAGCACCCCGAGCACTGAGCACCCAGCACCCTGAGTACTGAGCTCCGAGCACCCCGAGCACTGAGCACCCTGAGCACTGAGCACCGAGCACCCTGAGCACTGAGCACCCAGAACCCTGAGTACTGAGCACCCAGCACCCTGAGCAATGAGCACCCTGAGTACTGAGCACCCAGCACCCTCAGCACTAAACACACAGCACCCTGAGTACTGAGCACCTCGAGCACTGAGCACCCAGTACCCTGAGTACTGAGCACCGAGCACCCCGAGCACTGAGCACCCAGCGCCGCGTGCACTGAGCACATAGCACCCCGAGCACTGAGCACCCAGCACCCTGAGTACTGAGCACCCAGCACCCTGAGTACTGAGCACCCAGCACCCTGAGCACTGAGTACCCAGCACCCTGAGCACAGAGCACCCAGCACCCTGAGCACTGAGCACACAGCACCCTGAGCACTGAGCACCCAGCACCCTGAGTACTGAGCACTGAGCACCCAGCACCCCGAGCACTGAGCACCCAGCACCCTGAGTACTGAGCACCGAGCACCCCGAGCACTGAGCACCCAGCACCCTGAGTACTGAGCTCCGAGCACCCCGAGCACTGAGCACCCTGAGCACTGAGCACCGAGCACCCTGAGCACTGAGCACCCAGCACCCTGAGGACTGAGCACCCAGCACCCTGAGCACTGAGCACCCTGAGTACTGAGCACTGAGCACCCTGAGTACTGAGCACTGAGCACCCTGAGTACTGAGCAACCAGCACCCTGAGTACTGAGCACCCAGCACCCTGAGCACTGAGCACCGAGCACCCTGAGCACTGAGCACCCAGCACCCTGAGCACTGAGCACCCAACACCCTGAGTAGTGAGCACCCAACGTACTGAGCACCGAGCAGCCCGAGCACTGAGCACCCAGCACCCTGAGTACTGAGCACCGAGCACCCTGAGCACTGAGCACCCAGCACCCTGAGTACTGAGCTCCGAGCACCCCGAGCACTGAGCACCCAGCGCCCCGAGCACCGAGCACCCTGAGCACTGAGCTCCCAGCACCCTGAGTACTGAGCACCCTGAACAATGAGCAATGAGCACCCTGAGTACTGAGCACCCAGCACCTTGAGCACTGAGCACTCAGCACCCTGAGCACTGAGCCCCCAGCACCCTGAGCACTGAGCACCCAGCACCCTGAGCACTGAGCACCCAGCACCCTGAGTAGTGAGCACCCAACGTACTGAGCACCGAGCACCCCGAGCACTGATCACCCAGCACCCTGAGTACTGAGCACCGAGCACCCTGAGCACTGAGCACCCAGCACCCTGAGTACTGAGCTCCGAGCACCCCGAGCACTGAGCACCCAGCGCCCCGAGCACCGAGCACCCTGAGCACTGAGCACCCAGCACCCTGAGTACTGAGCACCCTGAACAATGAGCAATGAGCACCCTGAGTACTGAGCACCCAGCACCTTGAGCACTGAGCACTCAGCACCCGGAGTACTGAGCACCCAGCACCCTGAGTACTAAGCACCGAGCACCCTGAGTACTGAGCACCCAGCACCCTGAGCACTGAACACACAGCACCCTGAGTACTGAGCACCTCGAGCACTGAGCACCCAGCACCCTGAGTACTGAGCACCGAGCACCCCGAGCATTGATCACCCAGCACCTCGAGCACTGAGCACATAGCACCCCGAGCACTGAGCACCCAGCACCCTGAGTACTGAGCACCCAGCACCCTGAGTACTGAGCACCCAGCACCCTGAGCACTGAGTACCCAGCACCCTGAGCACTGAGCACCCAGCACCCTGAGCACTGAGCACACAGCACCCTGAGCACTGAGCACCCAGCACCCTGAGTACTGAGCACTGAGCACCCAGCAACCCGAGCACTGAGCACCCAGCACCCTGAGTACTGAGCACCGAGCACCCCGAGCACTGAGCACCCTGAGCACTGAGCACCGAGCACCCTGAGTACTGAGCACTGAGAACCCAGCACCCCGAGCACTGAGCACCCAGCACCCTGAGTACTGAGCTCCGAGCACCCCGAGCACTGAGCACCCTGAGCACTGAGCACCGAGCACCCTGAGCACTGAGCACCCAGAACCCTGAGTACTGAGCACCCAGCACCCTGAGCAATGAGCACCCTGAGTACTGAGCACCCAGCACCCTCAGCACTAAACACACAGCACCCTGAGTACTGAGCACCTCGAGCACTGAGCACCCAGTACCCTGAGTACTGAGCACCGAGCACCCCGAGCACTGAGCACCCAGCGCCGCGAGCACTGAGCACATAGCACCCCGAGCACTGAGCACCCAGCACCCTGAGTACTGAGCACCCAGCACCCTGAGTACTGAGCACCCAGCACCCTGAGCACTGAGTACCCAGCACCCTGAGCACAGAGCACCCAGCACCCTGAGCACTGAGCACACAGCACCCTGAGCACTGAGCACCCAGCACCCTGAGTACTGAGCACTGAGCACCCAGCACCCCGAGCACTGAGCACCCAGCACCCTGAGTACTGAGCACCGAGCATCCCGAGCACTGAGCACCCAGAACCCTGAGTACTGAGCTCCGAGCACCCCGAGCACTGAGCACCCTGAGCACTGAGCACCGAGCACCCTGAGCACTGAGCACCCAGCACCCTGAGGACTGAGCACCCAGCACCCTGAGCACTGAGCACCCTGAGTACTGAGCACTGAGCACCCTGAGTACTGAGCACTGAGCACCCTGAGTACTGAGCAACCAGCACCCTGAGTACTGAGCACCCAGCACCCTGAGCACTGAGCACCGAGCACCCTGAGCACTGAGCACCCAGCACCCTGAGCACTGAGCACCCAACACCCTGAGTAGTGAGCACCCAACGTACTGAGCACCGAGCACCCCGAGCACTGAGCACCCAGCACCCTGAGTACTGAGCACCCAGCACCCCGAGCACTGAGCACCCAGCACCCTGAGCACTGAGCACCCAGCACCCTGAGCACTGATCACCCAGCACCCTGAGCAGTGAGCACCCAGCACCCTGAGTACTGAGCACCCAGCACCCTGAGTACTGAGCACTCAGCACCCTGAGTACTGAGCACCGAGCACCCCGAGCACTGAGCACCCAGCACCCTGAGTACTGAGCACCCAGCACCCTGAGTACTGAGCACTCAGCACCCTGAGTACTGAGCACCCAGCTCCCTGAGCACTGAGCACCCAGAACCCAAAGCACTGAGCACCCAGCACCCTCAGTACTGAGCACCCAGCACCCCGAGCACTGAGCACCCAGCACCCTGAGTACTGAGCACCCTGAGTACTGAGCACCGATCACACTGAGCACTGAGCTCCCAGCACCCTGAGTACTGAGCACCCAGCAACCTGAGGACTGAGCACCCAGCACCCTGAGTACTGAGCACCCAGCACCCTGAGCACTGAGCACCCAGCACCCTGAGTACTGAGCTCCGAGCACCCCGAGCACTGAGCACCCAGCGCCCCGAGCACCGAGCACACTGAGCACAGAGCACCCAGCACCCTGAGTACTGAGCACCCTGAACAATGAGCAATGAGCACCCTGAGTACTGAGCACCCAGCACCTTGAGCACTGAGCACTCAGCACCCTGATCACTGAGCACCCAGCACCCTGAGCACTGAGCACCCAGCACCCTGTGCACTGAGCACCCAGCACCCTGAGTAGTGAGCACCCAACGTACTGAGCACCGAGCACCCCGAGCACTGATCACCCAGCACCCTGAGTACTGAGCACCGAGCACCCTGAGCACTGAGCACCCAGCACCCTGAGTACTGAGCTCCGAGCACCCCGAGCACTGAGCACCCAGCGCCCCGAGCACCGAGCACCCTGAGCACTGAGCACCCAGCACCCTGAGTACTGAGCACCCTGAACAATGAGCAATGAGCACCCTGAGTACTGAGCACCCAGCACCTTGAGCACTGAGCACTCAGCACCCGGAGTACTGAGCACCCAGCACCCTGAGTACTAAGCACCGAGCACCCTGAGTACTGAGCACCCAGCACCCTGAGCACTGAACACACAGCACCCTGAGTACTGAGCACCTCGAGCACTGAGCACCCAGCACCCTGAGTACTGAGCACCGAGCACCCCGAGCACTGATCACCCAGCACCGCGAGCACTGAGCACATAGCACCCCGAGCACTGAGCACCCAGCACCCTGAGTACTGAGCACCCAGCACCGTGAGTACTGAGCACCCAGCACCCTGAGCACTGAGTACCCAGCACCCTGAGCACTGAGCACCCAGCACCCTGAGCACTGAGCACACAGCACCCTGAGCACTGAGCACCCAGCACCCTGAGTACTGAGCACTGAGCACCCAGCAACCCGAGCACTGAGCACCCAGCACCCTGAGTACTGAGCACCGAGCACCCCGAGCACTGAGCACCCTGAGCACTGAGCACCGAGCACCCTGAGTACTGAGCACTGAGAACCCAGCACCCCGAGCACTGAGCACCCAGCACCCTGAGTACTGAGCTCCGAGCACCCCGAGCACTGAGCACCCTGAGCACTGAGCACCGAGCACCCTGAGCACTGAGCACCCAGAACCCTGAGTACTGAGCACCCAGCACCCTGAGCAATGAGCACCCTGAGTACTGAGCACCCAGCACCCTCAGCACTAAACACACAGCACCCTGAGTACTGAGCACCTCGAGCACTGAGCACCCAGTACCCTGAGTACTGAGCACCGAGCACCCCGAGCACTGAGCACCCAGCGCCGCGAGCACTGAGCACATAGCACCCCGAGCACTGAGCACCCAGCACCCTGAGTACTGAGCACCCAGCACCCTGAGTACTGAGCACCCAGCACCCTGAGCACTGAGTACCCAGCACCCTGAGCACAGAGCACCCAGCACCCTGAGCACTGAGCACACAGCACCCTGAGCACTGAGCACCCAGCACCCTGAGTACTGAGCACTGAGCACCCAGCACCCCGAGCACTGAGCACCCAGCACCCTGAGTACTGAGCACCGAGCACCCCGAGCACTGAGCACCCAGCACCCTGAGTAATGAGCTCCGAGCACCCCGAGCACTGAGCACCCTGAGCACTGAGCACCGAGCACCCTGAGCACTGAACACCCAGCACCCTGAGGACTGAGCACCCAGCACCCTGAGCACTGAGCACCCTGAGTACTGAGCACTGAGCACCCTGAGTACTGAGCACTGAGCACCCTGAGTACTGAGCAACCAGCACCCTGAGTACTGAGCACCCAGCACCCTGAGCACTGAGCACCGAGCACCCTGAGCACTGAGCACCCAGCACCCTGAGCACTGAGCACCCAACACCCTGAGTAGTGAGCACCCAACGTACTGAGCACCGAGCAGCCCGAGCACTGAGCACCCAGCACCCTGAGTACTGAGCACCGAGCACCCTGAGCACTGAGCACCCAGCACCCTGAGTACTGAGCTCCGAGCACCCCGAGCACTGAGCACCCAGCGCCCCGAGCACCGAGCACCCTGAGCACTGAGCACCCAGCACCCTGAGTACTGAGCACCCTGAACAATGAGCAATGAGCACCCTGAGTACTGAGCACCCAGCACCTTGAGCACTGAGCACTCAGCACCCTGAGCACTGAGCCCCCAGCACCCTGAGCACTGAGCACCCAGCACCCTGAGCACTGAGCACCCAGCACCCTGAGTAGTGAGCACCCAACGTACTGAGCACCGAGCACCCCGAGCACTGATCACCCAGCACCCTGAGTACTGAGCACCGAGCACCCTGAGCACTGAGCACCCAGCACCCTGAGTACTGAGCTCCGAGCACCCCGAGCACTGAGCACCCAGCGCCCCGAGCACCGAGCACCCTGAGCACTGAGCACCCAGCACCCTGAGTACTGAGCACCCTGAACAATGAGCAATGAGCACCCTGAGTACTGAGCACCCAGCACCTTGAGCACTGAGCACTCAGCACCCGGAGTACTGAGCACCCAGCACCCTGAGTACTAAGCACCGAGCACCCTGAGTACTGAGCACCCAGCACCCTGAGCACTGAACACACAGCACCCTGAGTACTGAGCACCTCGAGCACTGAGCACCCAGCACCCTGAGTACTGAGCACCGAGCACCCCGAGCATTGATCACCCAGCACCTCGAGCACTGAGCACATAGCACCCCGAGCACTGAGCACCCAGCACCCTGAGTACTGAGCACCCAGCACCCTGAGTACTGAGCACCCAGCACCCTGAGCACTGAGTACCCAGCACCCTGAGCACTGAGCACCCAGCACCCTGAGCACTGAGCACACAGCACCCTGAGCACTGAGCACCCAGCACCCTGAGTACTGAGCACTGAGCACCCAGCAACCCGAGCACTGAGCACCCAGCACCCTGAGTACTGAGCACCGAGCACCCCGAGCACTGAGCACCCTGAGCACTGAGCACCGAGCACCCTGAGTACTGAGCACTGAGAACCCAGCACCCCGAGCACTGAGCACCCAGCACCCTGAGTACTGAGCTCCGAGCACCCCGAGCACTGAGCACCCTGAGCACTGAGCACCGAGCACCCTGAGCACTGAGCACCCAGAACCCTGAGTACTGAGCACCCAGCACCCTGAGCAATGAGCACCCTGAGTACTGAGCACCCAGCACCCTCAGCACTAAACACACAGCACCCTGAGTACTGAGCACCTCGAGCACTGAGCACCCAGTACCCTGAGTACTGAGCACCGAGCACCCCGAGCACTGAGCACCCAGCGCCGCGAGCACTGAGCACATAGCACCCCGAGCACTGAGCACCCAGCACCCTGAGTACTGAGCACCCAGCACCCTGAGTACTGAGCACCCAGCACCCTGAGCACTGAGTACCCAGCACCCTGAGCACAGAGCACCCAGCACCCTGAGCACTGAGCACACAGCACCCTGAGCACTGAGCACCCAGCACCCTGAGTACTGAGCACTGAGCACCCAGCACCCCGAGCACTGAGCACCCAGCACCCTGAGTACTGAGCACCGAGCATCCCGAGCACTGAGCACCCAGAACCCTGAGTACTGAGCTCCGAGCACCCCGAGCACTGAGCACCCTGAGCACTGAGCACCGAGCACCCTGAGCACTGAGCACCCAGCACCCTGAGGACTGAGCACCCAGCACCCTGAGCACTGAGCACCCTGAGTACTGAGCACTGAGCACCCTGAGTACTGAGCACTGAGCACCCTGAGTACTGAGCAACCAGCACCCTGAGTACTGAGCACCCAGCACCCTGAGCACTGAGCACCGAGCACCCTGAGCACTGAGCACCCAGCACCCTGAGCACTGAGCACCCAACACCCTGAGTAGTGAGCACCCAACGTACTGAGCACCGAGCACCCCGAGCACTGAGCACCCAGCACCCTGAGTACTGAGCACCCAGCACCCCGAGCACTGAGCACCCAGCACCCTGAGCACTGAGCACCCAGCACCCTGAGCACTGATCACCCAGCACCCTGAGCAGTGAGCACCCAGCACCCTGAGTACTGAGCACCCAGCACCCTGAGTACTGAGCACTCAGCACCCTGAGTACTGAGCACCGAGCACCCCGAGCACTGAGCACCCAGCACCCTGAGTACTGAGCACCCAGCACCCTGAGTACTGAGCACTCAGCACCCTGAGTACTGAGCACCCAGCTCCCTGAGCACTGAGCACCCAGAACCCAAAGCACTGAGCACCCAGCACCCTCAGTACTGAGCACCCAGCACCCCGAGCACTGAGCACCCAGCACCCTGAGTACTGAGCACCCTGAGTACTGAGCACCGATCACACTGAGCACTGAGCTCCCAGCACCCTGAGTACTGAGCACCCAGCAACCTGAGGACTGAGCACCCAGCACCCTGAGTACTGAGCACCCAGCACCCTGAGCACTGAGCACCCAGCACCCTGAGTACTGAGCTCCGAGCACCCCGAGCACTGAGCACCCAGCGCCCCGAGCACCGAGCACCCTGAGCACAGAGCACCCAGCACCCTGAGTACTGAGCACCCTGAACAATGAGCAATGAGCACCCTGAGTACTGAGCACCCAGCACCTTGAGCACTGAGCACTCAGCACCCTGATCACTGAGCACCCAGCACCCTGAGCACTGAGCACCCAGCACCCTGTGCACTGAGCACCCAGCACCCTGAGTAGTGAGCACCCAACGTACTGAGCACCGAGCACCCCGAGCACTGATCACCCAGCACCCTGAGTACTGAGCACCGAGCACCCTGAGCACTGAGCACCCAGCACCCTGAGTACTGAGCTCCGAGCACCCCGAGCACTGAGCACCCAGCGCCCCGAGCACCGAGCACCCTGAGCACTGAGCACCCAGCACCCTGAGTACTGAGCACCCTGAACAATGAGCAATGAGCACCCTGAGTACTGAGCACCCAGCACCTTGAGCACTGAGCACTCAGCACCCGGAGTACTGAGCACCCAGCACCCTGAGTACTAAGCACCGAGCACCCTGAGTACTGAGCACCCAGCACCCTGAGCACTGAACACACAGCACCCTGAGTACTGAGCACCTCGAGCACTGAGCACCCAGCACCCTGAGTACTGAGCACCGAGCACCCCGAGCACTGATCACCCAGCACCGCGAGCACTGAGCACATAGCACCCCGAGCACTGAGCACCCAGCACCCTGAGTACTGAGCACCCAGCACCGTGAGTACTGAGCACCCAGCACCCTGAGCACTGAGTACCCAGCACCCTGAGCACTGAGCACCCAGCACCCTGAGCACTGAGCACACAGCACCCTGAGCACTGAGCACCCAGCACCCTGAGTACTGAGCACTGAGCACCCAGCAACCCGAGCACTGAGCACCCAGCACCCTGAGTACTGAGCACCGAGCACCCCGAGCACTGAGCACCCTGAGCACTGAGCACCGAGCACCCTGAGTACTGAGCACTGAGAACCCAGCACCCCGAGCACTGAGCACCCAGCACCCTGAGTACTGAGCTCCGAGCACCCCGAGCACTGAGCACCCTGAGCACTGAGCACCGAGCACCCTGAGCACTGAGCACCCAGAACCCTGAGTACTGAGCACCCAGCACCCTGAGCAATGAGCACCCTGAGTACTGAGCACCCAGCACCCTCAGCACTAAACACACAGCACCCTGAGTACTGAGCACCTCGAGCACTGAGCACCCAGTACCCTGAGTACTGAGCACCGAGCACCCCGAGCACTGAGCACCCAGCGCCGCGAGCACTGAGCACATAGCACCCCGAGCACTGAGCACCCAGCACCCTGAGTACTGAGCACCCAGCACCCTGAGTACTGAGCACCCAGCACCCTGAGCACTGAGTACCCAGCACCCTGAGCACAGAGCACCCAGCACCCTGAGCACTGAGCACACAGCACCCTGAGCACTGAGCACCCAGCACCCTGAGTACTGAGCACTGAGCACCCAGCACCCCGAGCACTGAGCACCCAGCACCCTGAGTACTGAGCACCGAGCACCCCGAGCACTGAGCACCCAGCACCCTGAGTAATGAGCTCCGAGCACCCCGAGCACTGAGCACCCTGAGCACTGAGCACCGAGCACCCTGAGCACTGAACACCCAGCACCCTGAGGACTGAGCACCCAGCACCCTGAGCACTGAGCACCCTGAGTACTGAGCACTGAGCACGCTGAGTACTGAGCACTGAGCACCCTGAGTACTGAGCAACCAGCACCCTGAGTACTGAGCACCCAGCACCCTGAGCACTGAGCACCGAGCACCCTGAGCACTGAGCACCCAGCACCCTGAGCACTGAGCACCCAACACCCTGAGTAGTGAGCACCCAACGTACTGAGCACCGAGCAGCCCGAGCACTGAGCACCCAGCACCCTGAGTACTGAGCACCGAGCACCCTGAGCACTGAGCACCCAGCACCCTGAGTACTGAGCTCCGAGCACCCCGAGCACTGAGCACCCAGCGCCCCGAGCACCGAGCACCCTGAGCACTGAGCACCCAGCACCCTGAGTACTGAGCACCCTGAACAATGAGCAATGAGCACCCTGAGTACTGAGCACCCAGCACCTTGAGCACTGAGCACTCAGCACCCTGAGCACTGAGCCCCCAGCACCCTGAGCACTGAGCACCCAGCACCCTGAGCACTGAGCACCCAGCACCCTGAGTAGTGAGCACCCAACGTACTGAGCACCGAGCACCCCGAGCACTGATCACCCAGCACCCTGAGTACTGAGCACCGAGCACCCTGAGCACTGAGCACCCAGCACCCTGAGTACTGAGCTCCGAGCACCCCGAGCACTGAGCACCCAGCGCCCCGAGCACCGAGCACCCTGAGCACTGAGCACCCAGCACCCTGAGTACTGAGCACCCTGAACAATGAGCAATGAGCACCCTGAGTACTGAGCACCCAGCACCTTGAGCACTGAGCACTCAGCACCCGGAGTACTGAGCACCCAGCACCCTGAGTACTAAGCACCGAGCACCCTGAGTACTGAGCACCCAGCACCCTGAGCACTGAACACACAGCACCCTGAGTACTGAGCACCTCGAGCACTGAGCACCCAGCACCCTGAGTACTGAGCACCGAGCACCCCGAGCATTGATCACCCAGCACCTCGAGCACTGAGCACATAGCACCCCGAGCACTGAGCACCCAGCACCCTGAGTACTGAGCACCCAGCACCCTGAGTACTGAGCACCCAGCACCCTGAGCACTGAGTACCCAGCACCCTGAGCACTGAGCACCCAGCACCCTGAGCACTGAGCACACAGCACCCTGAGCACTGAGCACCCAGCACCCTGAGTACTGAGCACTGAGCACCCAGCAACCCGAGCACTGAGCACCCAGCACCCTGAGTACTGAGCACCGAGCACCCCGAGCACTGAGCACCCTGAGCACTGAGCACCGAGCACCCTGAGTACTGAGCACTGAGAACCCAGCACCCCGAGCACTGAGCACCCAGCACCCTGAGTACTGAGCTCCGAGCACCCCGAGCACTGAGCACCCTGAGCACTGAGCACCGAGCACCCTGAGCACTGAGCACCCAGAACCCTGAGTACTGAGCACCCAGCACCCTGAGCAATGAGCACCCTGAGTACTGAGCACCCAGCACCCTCAGCACTAAACACACAGCACCCTGAGTACTGAGCACCTCGAGCACTGAGCACCCAGTACCCTGAGTACTGAGCACCGAGCACCCCGAGCACTGAGCACCCAGCGCCGCGAGCACTGAGCACATAGCACCCCGAGCACTGAGCACCCAGCACCCTGAGTACTGAGCACCCAGCACCCTGAGTACTGAGCACCCAGCACCCTGAGCACTGAGTACCCAGCACCCTGAGCACAGAGCACCCAGCACCCTGAGCACTGAGCACACAGCACCCTGAGCACTGAGCACCCAGCACCCTGAGTACTGAGCACTGAGCACCCAGCACCCCGAGCACTGAGCACCCAGCACCCTGAGTACTGAGCACCGAGCATCCCGAGCACTGAGCACCCAGCACCCTGAGTACTGAGCTCCGAGCACCCCGAGCACTGAGCACCCTGAGCACTGAGCACCGAGCACCCTGAGCACTGAGCACCCAGCACCCTGAGGACTGAGCACCCAGCACCCTGAGCACTGAGCACCCTGAGTACTGAGCACTGAGCACCCTGAGTACTGAGCACTGAGCACCCTGAGTACTGAGCAACCAGCACCCTGAGTACTGAGCACCCAGCACCCTGAGCACTGAGCACCGAGCACCCTGAGCACTGAGCACCCAGCACCCTGAGCACTGAGCACCCAACACCCTGAGTAGTGAGCACCCAACGTACTGAGCACCGAGCACCCCGAGCACTGAGCACCCAGCACCCTGAGTACTGAGCACCCAGCACCCCGAGCACTGAGCACCCAGCACCCTGAGCACTGAGCACCCAGCACCCTGAGCACTGATCACCCAGCACCCTGAGCAGTGAGCACCCAGCACCCTGAGTACTGAGCACCCAGCACCCTGAGTACTGAGCACTCAGCACCCTGAGTACTGAGCACCGAGCACCCCGAGCACTGAGCACCCAGCACCCTGAGTACTGAGCACCCAGCACCCTGAGTACTGAGCACTCAGCACCCTGAGTACTGAGCACCCAGCTCCCTGAGCACTGAGCACCCAGAACCCAAAGCACTGAGCACCCAGCACCCTCAGTACTGAGCACCCAGCACCCCGAGCACTGAGCACCCAGCACCCTGAGTACTGAGCACCGATCACACTGAGCACTGAGCTCCCAGCACCCTGAGTACTGAGCACCCAGCAACCTGAGGACTGAGCACCCAGCACCCTGAGTACTGAGCACCCAGCACCCTGAGCACTGAGCACCCAGCACCCTGAGTACTGAGCACCCAGCACCCTGAACACTGAGCACCCAGCACCCCGAGATTGAGCACCCAGCACCCCGAGTACTGAGCACCGAGCACCCTGAGCACTGAGTACCCAGCACCCTGAGTACTGAGCACCCAGCACCCTGAGCACTGAGCACCGAGCACCCCGAGTACTGAGCACCCAGCACCCTGAGCACTGAGCACCCAGCACCCTGAGTACTGAGCAGGCAGCACCCTGAGTACTGAACACCCAGCACCCTGAGCACTGACCACTGAGCACCCTGAGCACTGAGCACCCAGCACCCTGAGCACTGAGCACCCAGCACCCTGAGTAGTGAGCACCCAACGTACTGAGCACCGAGAACCCCGAGCACTGAGCACCCAGCACCCCGAGCACTGAGCACCCAGCGCTCCGAGCACCGAGCACCCTGAGCACTGAGCACCCAGCACCCTGACTACTGAGCACCCAGCACCCTGAGCACTGAGCACCCAGCACCCCAAGCACTGAGCACCCAGCACCCTGAGTACTGAGCACCCAGCGCCCCGAGCACTGAGCACCCAGCACCCTGAGCACTGAGCACCCAGCACCCTGAGTACTGAGCACCCAGCACCCTGAGTACTGAACACCCAGCACCCTGAGCACTGAGCACTGAGCACCCTGAGCACTGAGTACTGAGCACTGAGCACCCTGAGCACTGAGCACCCAGCACCCCGAGTACTGAGCACCCAGCACCCCGAGCACTGAGCACCCAGCGCCCCGAGCACTGAGCACCCAGCACCCCGAGCGCTGAGCACTGATCACCCAGCACCCCGAGTACTGAGAAGTGAGCACCCTGAGCACTGAGCACCCAGCACCCTGAGCACTGAGCATCCAGCACCCTGAGTACTGATCACTGAGCACCCAGCACCCCGTGCACTGAGCACCCAGCACCCTGAGTACTGAGCACTGAGCACCCAGCACCCCGAGCACTGAGCACCCAGCACCCTGAGCACTGAGCACCCAGCACCCGAGTACTGAGCACCCAGCACCCTGAGTACTGAGCACCCAGCACCCCGAGTACTGAGCACCCAGCACCCCGAGTACTGAGCACCCAGCACCCTGAGTACTGAGCACCCAGCACCCTGAGCACTGAGCACCCAGCACCCCGAGCACTGAGCACCCAGCACCCTGAGTACTGAGCACCCAGCACCCTGAGCACTGAGCACCCAGCACGCTGAGCACTGAGCACCCAGCACCCTGAGCACTGAGCACCCAGCACCCTGAGTAGTGAGCACCCAACGTACTGAGCACCGAGCACCCCGAGCACTGAGCACCCAGCACCCTGAGTACTGAGCACCGAGCACCCTGAGCACTGAGCACCCAGCACCCTGAGTACTGAGCTCCGAGCACCCCGAGCACTGAGCACCCAGCGCCCTGAGCACCGAGCACCCTGAGCACTGAGCACCCAGCACCCTGAGTACTGAGCACCCTGAACAATGAGCAATGAGCACCCTGAGTACTGAGCACCCAGCACCTTGAGCACTGAGCACTCAGCAGCCGGAGTACTGAGCACCCAGCACCCTGAGTACTAAGCACCGAG
Organism: Microtus oregoni; assembly: GCF_018167655.1. Classification (NCBI taxonomy): domain Eukaryota; kingdom Metazoa; phylum Chordata; class Mammalia; order Rodentia; family Cricetidae; genus Microtus; species Microtus oregoni. Next base: position 6,569,154 of record NW_024543811.1, on the reverse strand, counting down.
CACCCTGAGTACTGAGCACCCAGCACCCTGAGCACTGAACACACAGCACCCTGAGTACTGAGCACCTCGAGCACTGAGCACCCAGCACCCTGAGTACTGAGCACCGAGCACCCTGAGCACTGATCACCCAGCACCGCGAGCACTGAGCACATAGCACCCCGAGCACTGAGCACCCAGCACCCTGAGTACTGAGAACCCAGCACCCTGAGTACTGAGCACCCAGCACCCTGAGCACTGAGTACCCAGCACCCTGAGCACTGAGCACCCAGCACCCTGAGCACTGAGCACACAGCACCCTGAGCACTGAGCACCCAGCACCCTGAGTACTGAGCACTCAGCACCCTGAGTACTAAGCACCGAGCACCGCGAGCACTGAGCACCCAGCACCCTGAGCACAGAGCACCCTTAGGACTGAGCACCCAGCACCCCAAGCACTGAGCACCCTGAGTATTGAGCACCCAGCACCCTGAGTACTGAGCAGCCAGCACCCTGAGTACTGAGCACCCAGCACCCTGAGTACTGAGCACCCAGCACACTGAGTACTGAGCACCCAACACCCCAAGCACTGAGCACCCTGAGTACTGAGCACCCAGCACCCCAAGCACTGAGCACCCTGAGTATTGAGCACCCAGCACCCTGAGTACTGAGCAGCCAGCACCCTGAGTACTGAGCACCCAGCACCCTGAGTACTGAGCACCCAGCACCCCGAGCACTGAGCACCCAGCACCCTGAGTATTGAGCACCCAGCACCCTGAGCACTGAGCACCGAGCACCCTGAGCACTGAGCACCCAGCACCCTGAGGACTGAGCACCCAGCACCCTGAGCACTGAGCACCCTGAGTACGGAGCACTGAGTACCCTGAGTACTGAGCACTGAGCACCCTGAGTACTGAGCAACCAGCACCCTGAGTACTGAGCACCCAGCACCCTGAGCACTGAGCACCGAGCACCCTGAGCACTGAGCACCCAGCACCCTGAGCACTGAGCACCCAACACCCTGAGTAGTGAGCACCCAACGTACTGAGCACCGAGCACCCCGAGCACTGAGCACCCAGCACCCTGAGTACTGAGCACCCAGCACCCCGAGCACTGAGCACCCAGCACCCTGAGCACTGAGCACCCAGCACCCTGAGCACTGATCACCCAGCACCCTGAGCACTGAGCACCCAGCACCCTGACTACTGAGCACCCAGCACCCTGAGTACTGAGCACTCAGCACCCTGAGTACTGAGCACCGAGCACCCCGAGCACTGAGCACCCAGCACCCTGAGCACTGCGCACCCTGGGGACTGAGCACCCAGCACCCTGAGCACTGAGCACCCAGGTCCCTGAGCACTGAGCACCCAGAACCCAAAGCACTGAGCACCCAGCACCCTCAGTACTGAGCACCCAGCACCCCGAGCACTGAGCACCCAGCACCCCAAGCACTGAGCACCCTGAGTATTGAGCACCCAGCACCCTGAGTACTGAGCAGCCAGCACCCTGAGTACTGAGCACCCAGCACCCTGAGTACTGAGCACCCAGCACACTGAGTACTGAGCACCCAACACCCCAAGCACTGAGCACCCTGAGTACTGAGCACCCAGCACCCCAAGCACTGAGCACCCTGAGTATTGAGCACCCAGCACCCTGAGTACTGAGCAGCCAGCACCCTGAGTACTGAGCACACAGCACCCTGAGTACTGAGCACCCAGCACCCCGAGCACTGAGCACCCAGCACCCTGAGTATTGAGCACCCAGCACCCTGAGCACTGAGCACCGAGCACCCTGAGCACTGAGCACCCAGCACCCTGAGTACTGAGCACCCAGCACCCTGAGTATTGAGCACCCAGCACCCTGAGCACTGAGCACCGAGCACCCTGAGCACTGAGCACCCAGCACCCTGAGGCCTGAGCACCCAGCACCCTGAGCACTGAGCACCCTGAGTACGGAGCACTGAGTACCCTGAGTACTGAGCACTGAGCACCCTGAGTACTGAGCAACCAGCACCCTGAGTACTGAGCACCCAGCACCCTGAGCACTGAGCACCGAGCACCCTGAGCACTGAGCACCCAGCACCCTGAGCACTGAGCACCCAACACCCTGAGTAGTGAGCACCCAACGTACTGAGCACCGAGCAGCCCGAGCACTGAGCACCCAGCACCCTGAGTACTGAGCACCGAGCACCCTGAGCACTGAGCACCCAGCACCCTGAGTACTGAGCTCCGAGCACCCCGAGCACTGAGCACCCAGCGCCCCGAGCACCGAGCACCCTGAGCACTGAGCACCCAGCACCCTGAGTACTGATCACCCTGAACAATGAGCAATGAGCACCCTGAGTACTGAGCACCCAGCACCTTGAGCACTGAGCACTCAGCACCCTGAGCACTGAGCACCCAGCACCCTGAGCACTGAGCACCCAGCACCCTGAGCACTGAGCACCCAGCACCCTGAGTAGTGAGCACCCAACGTATTGAGCACCGAGCACCCCGAGCACTGAGCACCCAGCACCCTGAGTACTGAGCACCCAGCACCCTGAGTACTGAGCACCCAGCACCCTGAGTACTGAGCACCCAGCACCCTGAGTACTGAGTACCCAGCACCCCGAGCACTGAGCACCCAGCACCCCAAGTACTGAGCACCCAGCACCCTGAGCACTGAGCACCCAGCACCCTGAGCACTGAGCACCCAGCACCCTGAGCACTGAGCACCCAGCACCCTGAGTACTGAGCACCCAGCACCCTGAGCACTGAGCACCCAGCACCCTGAGCACTGAGCACCCAGCACCCTGAGCACTGAGCACACAGCACCCTGAGTAGTGAGCACCCAACGTACTGAGCACCGAGCACCCCGAGCACTGAGCACCCAGCACCCTGAGTACTGAGCACCGAGCACCCCGAGCTCTGAGCACACAGCACCCTGAGTAGTGAGCACCCAACGTACTGAGCACCGAGAACCCCGAGCACTGAGCACCCAGCACCCCGAGCACTGAGCACCCAGCGCCCCGAGCACCGAGCACCCTGAGCACTGAGCACCCAGCACCCTGACTACTGAGCACCCAGCACCCTGAGCACTAAGCACCCAGCACCCCAAGTACTAAGCACCCAGCACCCTGAGTACTGAGCACCCAGCGCCCCGAGCACTGAGCACCCAGCACCCTGAGCACTGAGCACCCAGCACCCTGAGTACTGAGCACCCAGCACCCTGAGTACTGAACACCCAGCACCCTGAGCACTGAGCACTGAGCACCCTGAGCACTGAGTACTGAGCACTGAGCACCTTGAGCACTGAGCACCCAGCACCCCGAGTATTGAGCACACAGCACCCCGAGCACAGAGCACCCAGCGCCCCGAGCACTGAGCACCCAGCACCCCGAGCGCTGAGCACTGAGCACCCAGCACCCCGAGTACTGAGCACTGAGCACCCTGAGCACTGAGCGTCCAGCACCCCGAGTACTGAGCACTGAGCACACTGAGTACTGAGCACCCAGCACATTGAGCACTGAGTACCCAGCACCCTGAGCACTGAGCACCCAGCACCCTGAGTTCTGAGCACCCAGCACCCTGAGTACTGATCACTGAGCACCCAGCACCCCGAGCACTGAGCACCCAGCACCCTGAGTACTGAGCACTGAGCACCCAGCACCCCGAGCACTGAGCACCCAGCACCCTGAGCACTGAGCACCCAGCACCCGAGTACTGAGCACCCAGCACCCTGAGTACTGAGAACCCAGCACCCTGAGTACTGAGCACCCAGCACCCCGAGTACTGAGCACCCAGCACCCTGAATACTGAGCACCCAGCACACTGAGCACAGAGCACCCAGCACCCCGAGCACTGAGCACCCAGCACCCTGAGTACTGAGCACCCAGCACCCTGAGCACTGAGCACCCAGCACCCTGAGCACTGAGCACCCAGCACCCTGAGCACTGAGCACCCAGCACCCTGAGTAGTGAGCACCCAACGTACTGAGCACCGAGCACCCCGAGCACTGAGCACCCAGCACCCTGAGTACTGAGCACCGAGCACCCTGAGCACTGAGCACCCAGCACCCTGAGTACTGAGCTCCGAGCACCCCGAGCACTGAGCACCCAGCGCCTCGAGCACCGAGCACCCTGAGCACTGAGCACCCAGCACCCTGAGTACTGAGCACCCTGAACAATGAGCAATGAGCACCCTGAGTACTGAGCACCCAGCACCTTGAGCACTGAGCACTCAGCACCCGGAGTACTGAGCACCCAGCACCCTGAGTACTGAGCACCCAGCACCCCGAGTACTGAGCACCCAGCACCCTGAGTACTGAGCACCCAGCACCCTGAGCACTGAGCACCCAGCACCCCGAGCACTGAACACCCAGCACCCTGAGTACTGAGCACGCAGCACCCTGAGTACTGAGCACCCAGCACCCCGAGTACTGAGCACCCAGCACCCTGAGTACTGAGCACCCAGCACCCTGAGCACTGAGCACCCAGCACCCCGAGCACTGAGCACCCAGCACCCTGAGTACTGAGCACCCAGCACCCTGAGCACTGAGCACCCAGCACCCTGAGCACTGAGCACCCAGCACCCTAAGCACTGAGCACCCAGCACCCTGAGTAGTGAGCACCCAACGTACTGAGCACCGAGCAGCCCGAGCACTGAGCACCCAGCACCCTGAGTACTGAGCACCGAGCACCCTGAGCACTGAGCACCCAGCACCCTGAGTACTGAGCTCCGAGCACCCCGAGCACTGAGCACCCAGCGCCCCGAGCACCGAGCACCCTGAGCACTGAGCACCCAGCACCCTGAGTACTGAGCACCCTGAACAATGAGCAATGAGCACCCTGAGTACTGAGCACCCAGCACCTTGAGCACTGAGCACTCAGCACCCTGAGCACTGAGCACCCAGCACCCTGAGCACTGAGCACCCAGCACCCTGAGCACTGAGCACCCAGCAAGCACCCTGAGTAGTGAGCACCCAACGTACTGAGCACCGAGCACCCCGAGCACTGATCACCCAGCACCCTGAGTACTGAGCACCGAGCACCCTGAGCACTGAGCACACAGCACCCTGAGTACTGAGCTCCGAGCACCCCGAGCACTGAGCACCCAGCGCCCCGAGCACCGAGCACCCTGAGCACTGAGCACCCAGCACCCTGAGTACTGAGCACCCTGAACAATGAGCAATGAGCACCCTGAGTACTGAGCACCCAGCACCTTGAGCACTGAGCACTCAGCACCCGGAGTACTGAGCACCCAGCACCCTGAGTACTAAGCACCGAGCACCCTGAGTACTGAGCACCCAGCACCCTGAGCACTGAACACACAGCACCCTGAGTACTGAGCACCTCGAGCACTGAGCACCCAGCACCCTGAGTACTGAGCACCGAGCACCCCGAGCACTGATCACCCAGCACCGCGAGCACTGAGCACATAGCACCCCGAGCACTGAGCACCCAGCACCCTGAGTACTGAGCACCCAGCACCCTGAGTACTGAGCACCCAGCACCCTGAGCACTGAGTACCCAGCACCCTGAGCACTGAGCACCCAGCACCCTGAGCACTGAGCACACAGCACCCTGAGCACTGAGCACCCAGCACCCTGAGTACTGAGCACTGAGCACCCAGCAACCCGAGCACTGAGCACCCAGCACCCTGAGTACTGAGCACCGAGCACCCCGAGCACTGAGCACCCTGAGCACTGAGCACCGAGCACCCTGAGTACTGAGCACTGAGAACCCAGCACCCCGAGCACTGAGCACCCAGCACCCTGAGTACTGAGCTCCGAGCACCCCGAGCACTGAGCACCCTGAGCACTGAGCACCGAGCACCCTGAGCACTGAGCACCCAGAACCCTGAGTACTGAGCACCCAGCACCCTGAGCAATGAGCACCCTGAGTACTGAGCACCCAGCACCCTCAGCACTAAACACACAGCACCCTGAGTACTGAGCACCTCGAGCACTGAGCACCCAGTACCCTGAGTACTGAGCACCGAGCACCCCGAGCACTGAGCACCCAGCGCCGCGAGCACTGAGCACATAGCACCCCGAGCACTGAGCACCCAGCACCCTGAGTACTGAGCACCCAGCACCCTGAGTACTGAGCACCCAGCACCCTGAGCACTGAGTACCCAGCACCCTGAGCACAGAGCACCCAGCACCCTGAGCACTGAGCACACAGCACCCTGAGCACTGAGCACCCAGCACCCTGAGTACTGAGCACTGAGCACCCAGCACCCCGAGCACTGAGCACCCAGCACCCTGAGTACTGAGCACCGAGCACCCCGAGCACTGAGCACCCAGCACCCTGAGTACTGAGCTCCGAGCACCCCGAGCACTGAGCACCCTGAGCACTGAGCACCGAGCACCCTGAGCACTGAGCACCCAGCACCCTGAGGACTGAGCACCCAGCACCCTGAGCACTGAGCACCCTGAGTACTGAGCACCCAGCACCCTGAGCACTGAGCACCCAACACCCTGAGCACTGAGCACCCAACACCCTGAGTAGTGAGCACCCAACGTACTGAGCACCGAGCACCCCGAGCACTGAGCACCCAGCACCCTGAGTACTGAGCACCCAGCACCCCGAGCACTGAGCACCCAGCACCCTGAGCACTGAGCACCCAGCACCCTGAGCACTGATCACCCAGCACCCTGAGCAGTGAGCACCCAGCACCCTGAGTACTGAGCACCCAGCACCCAGAGTACTGAGCACTCAGCACCCTGAGTACTGAGCACCGAGCACCCCGAGCACTGAGCACCCAGCACCCTGAGTACTGAGCACCCAGCACCCTGAGTACTGAGCACTCAGCACCCTGAGTACTGAGCACCCAGCTCCCTGAGCACTGAGCACCCAGAACCCAAAGCACTGAGCACCCAGCACCCTCAGTACTGAGCACCCAGCACCCCGAGCACTGAGCACCCAGCACCCTGAGTACTGAGCACCCTGAGTACTGAGCACCGATCACACTGAGCACTGAGCTCCCAGCACCCTGAGTACTGAGCACCCAGCAACCTGAGGACTGAGCACCCAGCACCCTGAGTACTGAGCACCCAGCACCCTGAGCACTGAGCACCCAGCACCCTGAGTACTGAGCACCCAGCACCCTGAACACTGAGCACCCAGCACCCCGAGATTGAGCACCCAGCACCCCGAGTACTGAGCACCGAGCACCCTAAGCACTGAGTACCCAGCACCCTGAGTACTGAGCACCCAGCACCCTGAGCACTGAGCACCGAGCACCCCGAGTACTGAGCACCCAGCACCCTGAGCACTGAGCACCCAGCACCCTGAGTACTGAGCAGGCAGCACCCTGAGTACTGAACACCCAGCACCCTGAGCACTGACCACTGAGCACCCTGAGCACTGAGCACCCAGCACCCTGAGCACTGAGCACCCAGCACCCTGAGTAGTGAGCACCCAACGTACTGAGCACCGAGCAGCCCGAGCACTGAGCACCCAGCACCCTGAGTACTGAGCACCGAGCACCCTGAGCACTGAGCACCCAGCACCCTGAGTACTGAGCTCCGAGCACCCCGAGCACTGAGCACCCAGCGCCCCGAGCACCGAGCACCCTGAGCACTGAGCACCCAGCACCCTGAGTACTGAGCACCCTGAACAATGAGCAATGAGCACCCTGAGTACTGAGCACCCAGCACCTTGAGCACTGAGCACTCAGCACCCTGAGCACTGAGCACCCAGCACCCTGAGCACTGAGCACCCAGCACCCTGAGCACTGAGCACCCAGCACCCTGAGTAGTGAGCACCCAACGTACTGAGCACCGAGCACCCCGAGCACTGATCACCCAGCACCCTGAGTACTGAGCACCGAGCACCCTGAGCACTGAGCACCCAGCACCCTGAGTACTGAGCTCCGAGCACCCCGAGCACTGAGCACCCAGCGCCCCGAGCACCGAGCACCCTGAGCACTGAGCACCCAGCACCCTGAGTACTGAGCACCCTGAACAATGAGCAATGAGCACCCTGAGTACTGAGCACCCAGCACCTTGAGCACTGAGCACTCAGCACCCGGAGTACTGAGCACCCAGCACCCTGAGTACTAAGCACCGAGCACCCTGAGTACTGAGCACCCAGCACCCTGAGCACTGAACACACAGCACCCTGAGTACTGAGCACCTCGAGCACTGAGCACCCAGCACCCTGAGTACTGAGCACCGAGCACCCCGAGCACTGATCACCCAGCACCGCGAGCACTGAGCACATAGCACCCCGAGCACTGAGCACCCAGCACCCTGAGTACTGAGCACCCAGCACCCTGAGTACTGAGCACCCAGCACCCTGAGCACTGAGTACCCAGCACCCTGAGCACTGAGCACCCAGCACCCTGAGCACTGAGCACACAGCACCCTGAGCACTGAGCACCCAGCACCCTGAGTACTGAGCTCCGAGCACCCCGAGCACTGAGCACCCTGAGCACTGAGCACCGAGCACCCTGAGCACTGAGCACCCAGAACCCTGAGTACTGAGCACCCAGCACCCTGAGCAATGAGCACCCTGAGTACTGAGCACCCAGCACCCTCAGCACTAAACACACAGCACCCTGAGTACTGAGCACCTCGAGCACTGAGCACCCAGTACCCTGAGTACTGAGCACCGAGCACCCCGAGCACTGAGCACCCAGCGCCGCGAGCACTGAGCACATAGCACCCCGAGCACTGAGCACCCAGCACCCTGAGTACTGAGCACCCAGCACCCTGAGTACTGAGCACCCAGCACCCTGAGCACTGAGTACCCAGCACCCTGAGCACAGAGCACCCAGCACCCTGAGCACTGAGCACACAGCACCCTGAGCACTGAGCACCCAGCACCCTGAGTACTGAGCACTGAGCACCCAGCACCCCGAGCACTGAGCACCCAGCACCCTGAGTACTGAGCACCGAGCACCCCGAGCACTGAGCACCCAGCACCCTGAGTACTGAGCTCCGAGCACCCCGAGCACTGAGCACCCTGAGCACTGAGCACCGAGCACCCTGAGCACTGAGCACCCAGCACCCTGAGGACTGAGCACCCAGCACCCTGAGCACTGAGCACCCTGAGTACTGAGCACTGAGCACCCTGAGTACTGAGCACTGAGCACCCTGAGTACTGAGCAACCAGCACCCTGAGTACTGAGCACCCAGCACCCTGAGCACTGAGCACCGAGCACCCTGAGCACTGAGCACCCAGCACCCTGAGCACTGAGCACCCAACACCCTGAGTAGTGAGCACCCAACGTACTGAGCACCGAGCACCCCGAGCTCTGAGCACCCAGCACCCTGAGTACTGAGCACCCAGCACCCCGAGCACTGAGCACCCAGCACCCTGAGCACTGAGCACCCAGCACCCTGAGCACTGATCACCCAGCACCCTGAGCAGTGAGCACCCAGCACCCTGAGTACTGAGCACCCAGCACCCTGAGTACTGAGCACTCAGCACCCTGAGTACTGAGCACCGAGCACCCCGAGCACTGAGCACCCAGCACCCTGAGTACTGAGCACCCAGCACCCTGAGTACTGAGCACTCAGCACCCTGAGTACTGAGCACCCAGCTCCCTGAGCACTGAGCACCCAGAACCCAAAGCACTGAGCACCCAGCACCCTCAGTACTGAGCACCCAGCACCCCGAGCACTGAGCACCCAGCACCCTGAGTACTGAGCACCCTGAGTACTGAGCACCGATCACACTGAGCACTGAGCTCCCAGCACCCTGAGTACTGAGCACCCAGCAACCTGAGGACTGAGCACCCAGCACCCTGAGTACTGAGCACCCAGCACCCTGAGCACTGAGCACCCAGCACCCTGAGTACTGAGCACCCAGCACCCTGAACACTGAGCACCCAGCACCCCGAGATTGAGCACCCAGCACCCCGAGTACTGAGCACCGAGCACCCTAAGCACTGAGTACCCAGCACCCTGAGTACTGAGCACCCAGCACCCTGAGCACTGAGCACCGAGCACCCCGAGTACTGAGCACCCAGCACCCTGAGCACTGAGCACCCAGCACCCTGAGTACTGAGCAGGCAGCACCCTGAGTACTGAACACCCAGCACCCTGAGCACTGACCACTGAGCACCCTGAGCACTGAGCACCCAGCACCCTGAGCACTGAGCACCCAGCACCCTGAGTAGTGAGCACCCAACGTACTGAGCACCGAGAACCCCGAGCACTGAGCACCCAGCACCCCGAGCACTGAGCACCCAGCGCTCCGAGCACCGAGCACCCTGAGCACTGAGCACCCAGCACCCTGACTACTGAGCACCCAGCACCCTGAGCACTAAGCACCCAGCACCCCAAGTACTAAGCACCCAGCACCCTGAGTACTGAGCACCCAGCGCCCCGAGCACTGAGCACCCAGCACCCTGAGCACTGAGCACCCAGCACCCTGAGTACTGAGCACCCAGCACCCTGAGTACTGAACACCCAGCACCCTGAGCACTGAGCACTGAGCACCCTGAGCACTGAGTACTGAGCACTGAGCACCTTGAGCACTGAGCACCCAGCACCCCGAGTATTGAGCACACAGCACCCCGAGCACAGAGCACCCAGCGCCCCGAGCACTGAGCAACCAGCACCCCGAGCGCTGAGCACTGAGCACCCAGCACCCCGAGTACTGAGCACTGAGCACCCTGAGCACTGAGCATCCAGCACCCCGAGTACTGAGCACTGAGCACCCTGAGTACTGAGCACCCAGCACATTGAGCACTGAGTACCCAGCACCCTGAGCACTGAGCACCCAGCACCCTGAGTACTGAGCACCCAGCACCCTGAGTACTGATCACTGAGCACCCAGCACCCCGAGCACTGAGCACCCAGCACCCTGAGTACTGAGCACTGAGCACCCAGCACCCCGAGCACTGAGCACCCAGCACCCTGAGCACTGAGAACCCAGCACCCCGAGTACTGAGCACCCAGCACCCTGAGCACAGAGCACCCAGCACCCCGAGCACTGAGCACCCAGCACCCTGAGTACTGAGCACCCAGCACCCTGAGCACTGAGCACCCAGCACCCTGAGCACTGAGCACCCAGCACCCTGAGCACTGAGCACCCAGCACCCTGAGCACTGAGCACCCAGCACCCTGAGTAGTGAGCACCCAACGTACTGAGCACCGAGCACCTCGAGCACTGAGCACCCAGCACCCTGAGTACTGAGCACCGAGCACCCTGAGCACTGAGCACCCAGCACCCTGAGTACTGAGCTCCGAGCACCCCGAGCACTGAGCACCCAGCGCCCCGAGCACCGAGCACCCTGAGCACTGAGCACCCAGCACCCTGAGTACTGAGCACCCTGAACAATGAGCAATGAGCACCCTGAGTACTGAGCACCCAGCACCTTGAGCACTGAGCACTCAGCACCCGGAGTACTGAGCACCCAGCACCCTGAGTACTGAGCACCCAGCACCCCGAGTACTGAGCACCCAGCACCCTGAGTACTGAGCACCCAGCACCCTGAGCACTGAGCACCCAGCACCCCGAGCACTGAGCACCCAGCACCCTGAGTACTGAGCACGCAGCACCCTGAGTACTGAGCACCCAGCACCCCGAGTACTGAGCACCCAGCACCCTGAGTACTGAGCACCCAGCACCCTGAGCACTGAGCACCCAGCACCCCGAGCACTGAGCACCCAGCACCCTGAGTACTGAGCACCAAGCACCCTGAGCACTGAGCACCCAGCACCCTGAGCACTGAGCACCCAGCACCCTAAGCACTGAGCACCCAGCACCCTGAGTAGTGAGCACCCAACGTACTGAGCACCGAGCAGCCCGAGCACTGAGCACCCAGCACCCTGAGTACTGAGCCCCGAGCACCCTGAGCACTGAGCACCCAGCACCCTGAGTAATGAGCTCCGAGCACCCCGAGCACTGAGCACCCAGCGCCCCGAGCACCGAGCACCCTGAGCACAGAGCACCCAGCACCCTGAGTACTGAGCACCCTGAACAATGAGCAATGAGCACCCTGAGTACTGAGCACCCAGCACCTTGAGCACTGAGCACTCAGCACCCTGATCACTGAGCACCCAGCACCCTGAGCACTGAGCACCCAGCACCCTGTGCACTGAGCACCCAGCACCCTGAGTAGTGAGCACCCAACGTACTGAGCACCGAGCACCCCGAGCACTGATCACCCAGCACCCTGAGTACTGAGCACCGAGCACCCTGAGCACTGAGCACCCAGCACCCTGAGTACTGAGCTCCGAGCACCCCGAGCACTGAGCACCCAGCGCCCCGAGCACCGAGCACCCTGAGCACTGAGCACCCAGCACCCTGAGTACTGAGCACCCTGAACAATGAGCAATGAGCACCCTGAGTACTGAGCACCCAGCACCTTGAGCACTGAGCACTCAGCACCCGGAGTACTGAGCACCCAGCACCCTGAGTACTAAGCACCGAGCACCCTGAGTACTGAGCACCCAGCACCCTGAGCACTGAACACACAGCACCCTGAGTACTGAGCACCTCGAGCACTGAGCACCCAGCACCCTGAGTACTGAGCACCGAGCACCCCGAGCACTGATCACCCAGCACCGCGAGCACTGAGCACATAGCACCCCGAGCACTGAGCACCCAGCACCCTGAGTACTGAGCACCCAGCACCCTGAGTACTGAGCACCCAGCACCCTGAGCACTGAGTACCCAGCACCCTGAGCACTGAGCACCCAGCACCCTGAGCACTGAGCACACAGCACCCTGAGCACTGAGCACCCAGCACCCTGAGTACTGAGCACTGAGCACCCAGCAACCCGAGCACTGAGCACCCAGCACCCTGAGTACTGAGCACCGAGCACCCCGAGCACTGAGCACCCTGAGCACTGAGCACCGAGCACCCTGAGTACTGAGCACTGAGAACCCAGCACCCCGAGCACTGAGCACCCAGCACCCTGAGTACTGAGCTCCGAGCACCCCGAGCACTGAGCACCCTGAGCACTGAGCACCGAGCACCCTGAGCACTGAGCACCCAGAACCCTGAGTACTGAGCACCCAGCACCCTGAGCAATGAGCACCCTGAGTACTGAGCACCCAGCACCCTCAGCACTAAACACACAGCACCCTGAGTACTGAGCACCTCGAGCACTGAGCACCCAGTACCCTGAGTACTGAGCACCGAGCACCCCGAGCACTGAGCACCCAGCGCCGCGAGCACTGAGCACATAGCACCCCGAGCACTGAGCACCCAGCACCCTGAGTACTGAGCACCCAGCACCCTGAGTACTGAGCACCCAGCACCCTGAGCACTGAGTACCCAGCACCCTGAGCACAGAGCACCCAGCACCCTGAGCACTGAGCACACAGCACCCTGAGCACTGAGCACCCAGCACCCTGAGTACTGAGCACTGAGCACCCAGCACCCCGAGCACTGAGCACCCAGCACCCTGAGTACTGAGCACCGAGCACCCCGAGCACTGAGCACCCAGCACCCTGAGTACTGAGCTCCGAGCACCCCGAGCACTGAGCACCCTGAGCACTGAGCACCGAGCACCCTGAGCACTGAGCACCCAGCACCCTGAGGACTGAGCACCCAGCACCCTGAGCACTGAGCACCCTGAGTACTGAGCACTGAGCACCCTGAGTACTGAGCACTGAGCACCCTGAGTACTGAGCAACCAGCACCCTGAGTACTGAGCACCCAGCACCCTGAGCACTGAGCACCGAGCACCCTGAGCACTGAGCACCCAGCACCCTGAGCACTGAGCACCCAACACCCTGAGTAGTGAGCACCCAACGTACTGAGCACCGAGCAGCCCGAGCACTGAGCACCCAGCACCCTGAGTACTGAGCACCGAGCACCCTGAGCACTGAGCACCCAGCACCCTGAGTACTGAGCTCCGAGCACCCCGAGCACTGAGCACCCAGCGCCCCGAGCACCGAGCACCCTGAGCACTGAGCACCCAGCACCCTGAGTACTGAGCACCCTGAACAATGAGCAATGAGCACCCTGAGTACTGAGCACCCAGCACCTTGAGCACTGAGCACTCAGCACCCTGAGCACTGAGCCCCCAGCACCCTGAGCACTGAACACCCAGCACCCTGAGCACTGAGCACCCAGCACCCTGAGTAGTGAGCACCCAACGTACTGAGCACCGAGCACCCCGAGCACTGATCACCCAGCACCCTGAGTACTGAGCACCGAGCACCCTGAGCACTGAGCACCCAGCACCCTGAGTACTGAGCTCCGAGCACCCCGAGCACTGAGCACCCAGCGCCCCGAGCACCGAGCACCCTGAGCACTGAGCACCCAGCACCCTGAGTACTGAGCACCCTGAACAATGAGCAATGAGCACCCTGAGTACTGAGCACCCAGCACCTTGAGCACTGAGCACTCAGCACCCGGAGTACTGAGCACCCAGCACCCTGAGTACTAAGCACCGAGCACCCTGAGTACTGAGCACCCAGCACCCTGAGCACTGAACACACAGCACCCTGAGTACTGAGCACCTCGAGCACTGAGCACCCAGCACCCTGAGTACTGAGCACCGAGCACCCCGAGCATTGATCACCCAGCACCTCGAGCACTGAGCACATAGCACCCCGAGCACTGAGCACCCAGCACCCTGAGTACTGAGCACCCAGCACCCTGAGTACTGAGCACCCAGCACCCTGAGCACTGAGTACCCAGCACCCTGAGCACTGAGCACCCAGCACCCTGAGCACTGAGCACACAGCACCCTGAGCACTGAGCACCCAGCACCCTGAGTACTGAGCACTGAGCACCCAGCAACCCGAGCACTGAGCACCCAGCACCCTGAGTACTGAGCACCGAGCACCCCGAGCACTGAGCACCCTGAGCACTGAGCACCGAGCACCCTGAGTACTGAGCACTGAGAACCCAGCACCCCGAGCACTGAGCACCCAGCACCCTGAGTACTGAGCTCCGAGCACCCCGAGCACTGAGCACCCTGAGCACTGAGCACCGAGCACCCTGAGCACTGAGCACCCAGAACCCTGAGTACTGAGCACCCAGCACCCTGAGCAATGAGCACCCTGAGTACTGAGCACCCAGCACCCTCAGCACTAAACACACAGCACCCTGAGTACTGAGCACCTCGAGCACTGAGCACCCAGTACCCTGAGTACTGAGCACCGAGCACCCCGAGCACTGAGCACCCAGCGCCGCGAGCACTGAGCACATAGCACCCCGAGCACTGAGCACCCAGCACCCTGAGTACTGAGCACCCAGCACCCTGAGTACTGAGCACCCAGCACCCTGAGCACTGAGTACCCAGCACCCTGAGCACAGAGCACCCAGCACCCTGAGCACTGAGCACACAGCACCCTGAGCACTGAGCACCCAGCACCCTGAGTACTGAGCACTGAGCACCCAGCACCCCGAGCACTGAGCACCCAGCACCCTGAGTACTGAGCACCGAGCATCCCGAGCACTGAGCACCCAGCACCCTGAGTACTGAGCTCCGAGCACCCCGAGCACTGAGCACCCTGAGCACTGAGCACCGAGCACCCTGAGCACTGAGCACCCAGCACCCTGAGGACTGAGCACCCAGCACCCTGAGCACTGAGCACCCTGAGTACTGAGCACTGAGCACCCTGAGTACTGAGCACTGAGCACCCTGAGTACTGAGCAACCAGCACCCTGAGTACTGAGCACCCAGCACCCTGAGCACTGAGCACCGAGCACCCTGAGCACTGAGCACCCAGCACCCTGAGCACTGAGCACCCAACACCCTGAGTAGTGAGCACCCAACGTACTGAGCACCGAGCACCCCGAGCACTGAGCACCCAGCACCCTGAGTACTGAGCACCCAGCACCCCGAGCACTGAGCACCCAGCACCCTGAGCACTGAGCACCCAGCACCCTGAGCACTGATCACCCAGCACCCTGAGCAGTGAGCACCCAGCACCCTGAGTACTGAGCACCCAGCACCCTGAGTACTGAGCACTCAGCACCCTGAGTACTGAGCACCGAGCACCCCGAGCACTGAGCACCCAGCACCCTGAGTACTGAGCACCCAGCACCCTGAGTACTGAGCACTCAGCACCCTGAGTACTGAGCACCCAGCTCCCTGAGCACTGAGCACCCAGAACCCAAAGCACTGAGCACCCAGCACCCTCAGTACTGAGCACCCAGCACCCCGAGCACTGAGCACCCAGCACCCTGAGTACTGAGCACCCTGAGTACTGAGCACCGATCACACTGAGCACTGAGCTCCCAGCACCCTGAGTACTGAGCACCCAGCAACCTGAGGACTGAGCACCCAGCACCCTGAGTACTGAGCACCCAGCACCCTGAGCACTGAGCACCCAGCACCCTGAGTACTGAGCACCCAGCACCCTGAACACTGAGCACCCAGCACCCCGAGATTGAGCACCCAGCACCCCGAGTACTGAGCAGCGAGCACCCTGAGCACTGAGTACCCAGCACCCTGAGTACTGAGCACCCAGCACCCTGAGCACTGAGCACCGAGCACCCCGAGTACTGAGCACCCAGCACCCTGAGCACTGAGCACCCAGCACCCTGAGTACTGAGCAGGCAGCACCCTGAGTACTGAACACCCAGCACCCTGAGCACTGACCACTGAGCACCCTGAGCACTGAGCACCCAGCACCCTGAGCACTGAGCACCCAGCACCCTGAGTAGTGAGCACCCAACGTACTGAGCACCGAGAACCCCGAGCACTGAGCACCCAGCACCCCGAGCACTGAGCACCCAGCGCTCCGAGCACCGAGCACCCTGAGCACTGAGCACCCAGCACCCTGACTACTGAGCACCCAGCACCCTGAGCACTGAGCACCCAGCACCCCAAGCACTGAGCACCCAGCACCCTGAGTACTGAGCACCCAGCGCCCCGAGCACTGAGCACCCAGCACCCTGAGCACTGAGCACCCAGCACCCTGAGTACTGAGCACCCAGCACCCTGAGTACTGAACACCCAGCACCCTGAGCACTGAGCACTGAGCACCCTGAGCACTGAGTACTGAGCACTGAGCACCCTGAGCACTGAGCACCCAGCACCCCGAGTACTGAGCACCCAGCACCCCGAGCACTGAGCACCCAGCGCCCCGAGCACTGAGCACCCAGCACCCCGAGCGCTGAGCACTGATCACCCAGCACCCCGAGTACTGAGAAGTGAGCACCCTGAGCACTGAGCACCCAGCACCCTGAGCACTGAGCATCCAGCACCCTGAGTACTGATCACTGAGCACCCAGCACCCCGAGCACTGAGCACCCAGCACCCTGAGTACTGAGCACTGAGCACCCAGCACCCCGAGCACTGAGCACCCAGCACCCTGAGCACTGAGCACCCAGCACCCGAGTACTGAGCACCCAGCACCCTGAGTACTGAGCACCCAGCACCCCGAGTACTGAGCACCCAGCACCCCGAGTACTGAGCACCCAGCACCCTGAGTACTGAGCACCCAGCACCCTGAGCACTGAGCACCCAGCACCCCGAGCACTGAGCACCCAGCACCCTGAGTACTGAGCACCCAGCACCCTGAGCACTGAGCACCCAGCACGCTGAGCACTGAGCACCCAGCACCCTGAGCACTGAGCACCCAGCACCCTGAGTAGTGAGCACCCAACGTACTGAGCACCGAGCACCCCGAACACTGAGCACCCAGCACCCTGAGTACTGAGCACCGAGCACCCTGAGCACTGAGCACCCAGCACCCTGAGTACTGAGCTCCGAGCACCCCGAGCACTGAGCACCCAGCGCCCCGAGCACCGAGCACCCTGAGCACTGAGCACCCAGCACCCTGAGTACTGAGCACCCTGAACAATGAGCAATGAGCACCCTGAGTACTGAGCACCCAGCACCTTGAGCACTGAGCACTCAGCAGCCGGAGTACTGAGCACCCAGCACCCTGAGTACTAAGCACCGAGCACCCTGAGTACTGAGCACCCAGCACCCTGAGCACTGAACACACAGCACCCTGAGTACTGAGCACCTCGAGCACTGAGCACCCAGCACCCTGAGTACTGAGCACCGAGCACCCTGAGCACTGATCACCCAGCACCGCGAGCACTGAGCACATAGCACCCCGAGCACTGAGCACCCAGCACCCTGAGTACTGAGAACCCAGCACCCTGAGTACTGAGCACCCAGCACCCTGAGCACTGAGTACCCAGCACCCTGAGCACTGAGCACCCAGCACCCTGAGCACTGAGCACACAGCACCCTGAGCACTGAGCACCCAGCACCCTGAGTACTGAGCACTCAGCACCCTGAGTACTAAGCACCGAGCACCGCGAGCACTGAGCACCCAGCACCCTGAGCACAGAGCACCCTTAGGACTGAGCACCCAGCACCCCAAGCACTGAGCACCCTGAGTATTGAGCACCCAGCACCCTGAGTACTGAGCAGCCAGCACCCTGAGTACTGAGCACCCAGCACCCTGAGTACTGAGCACCCAGCACACTGAGTACTGAGCACCCAACACCCCAAGCACTGAGCACCCTGAGTACTGAGCACCCAGCACCCCAAGCACTGAGCACCCTGAGTATTGAGCACCCAGCACCCTGAGTACTGAGCAGCCAGCACCCTGAGTACTGAGCACCCAGCACCCCGAGCACTGAGCACCCAGCACCCTGAGTATTGAGCACCCAGCACCCTGAGCACTGAGCACCGAGCACCCTGAGCACTGAGCACCCAGCACCCTGAGGACTGAGCACCCAGCACCCTGAGCACTGAGCACCCTGAGTACGGAGCACTGAGTACCCTGAGTACTGAGCACTGAGCACCCTGAGTACTGAGCAACCAGCACCCTGAGTACTGAGCACCCAGCACCCTGAGCACTGAGCACCGAGCACCCTGAGCACTGAGCACCCAGCACCCTGAGCACTGAGCACCCAACACCCTGAGTAGTGAGCACCCAACGTACTGAGCACCGAGCACCCCGAGCACTGAGCACCCAGCACCCTGAGTACTGAGCACCCAGCACCCCGAGCACTGAGCACCCAGCACCCTGAGCACTGAGCACCCAGCACCCTGAGCACTGATCACCCAGCACCCTGAGCACTGAGCACCCAGCACCCTGACTACTGAGCACCCAGCACCCTGAGTACTGAGCACTCAGCACCCTGAGTACTGAGCACCGAGCACCCCGAGCACTGAGCACCCAGCACCCTGAGCACTGAGCACCCTGGGGACTGAGCACCCAGCACCCTGAGCACTGAGCACCCAGGTCCCTGAGCACTGAGCACCCAGAACCCAAAGCACTGAGCACCCAGCACCCTCAGTACTGAGCACCCAGCACCCCGAGCACTGAGCACCCAGCACCCCAAGCACTGAGCACCCTGAGTATTGAGCACCCAGCACCCTGAGTACTGAGCAGCCAGCACCCTGAGTACTGAGCACCCAGCACCCTGAGTACTGAGCACCCAGCACACTGAGTACTGAGCACCCAACACCCCAAGCACTGAGCACCCTGAGTACTGAGCACCCAGCACCCCAAGCACTGAGCACCCTGAGTATTGAGCACCCAGCACCCTGAGTACTGAGCAGCCAGCACCCTGAGTACTGAGCACACAGCACCCTGAGTACTGAGCACCCAGCACCCCGAGCACTGAGCACCCAGCACCCTGAGTATTGAGCACCCAGCACCCTGAGCACTGAGCACCGAGCACCCTGAGCACTGAGCACCCAGCACCCTGAGTACTGAGCACCCAGCACCCTGAGTATTGAGCACCCAGCACCCTGAGCACTGAGCACCGAGCACCCTGAGCACTGAGCACCCAGCACCCTGAGGACTGAGCACCCAGCACCCTGAGCACTGAGCACCCTGAGTACGGAGCACTGAGTACCCTGAGTACTGAGCACTGAGCACCCTGAGTACTGAGCAACCAGCACCCTGAGTACTGAGCACCCAGCACCCTGAGCACTGAGCACCGAGCACCCTGAGCACTGAGCACCCAGCACCCTGAGCACTGAGCACCCAACACCCTGAGTAGTGAGCACCCAACGTACTGAGCACCGAGCACCCCGAGCACTGAGCACCCAGCACCCTGAGTACTGAGCACCCAGCACCCCGAGCACTGAGCACCCAGCACCCTGAGCACTGAGCACCCAGCACCCTGAGCACTGATCACCCAGCACCCTGAGCACTGAGCACCCAGCACCCTGACTACTGAGCACCCAGCACCCTGAGTACTGAGCACTCAGCACCCTGAGTACTGAGCACCGAGCACCCCGAGCACTGAGCACCCAGCACCCTGAGCACTGAGCACCCTGAGGACTGAGCACCCAGCACCCTGAGCACTGAGCACCCAGGTCCCTGAGCACTGAGCACCCAGAACCCAAAGCACTGAGCACCCAGCACCCTCAGTACTGAGCACCCAGCACCCCGAGCACTGAGCACCCAGCACCCTGAGTACTGAGCACCCTGAGTACTGAGCACCGATCACCCTGAGCACTGAGCTCCCAGCACCCTGAGTACTGAGCACCCAGCACCCTGAGGACTGAGCACCCAGCACCCTGAGTACTGAGCACCCAACACCCTGAGCACTGAGCACCCAGCACCCTGAGTACTGAGCACCCAGCACCCTGAACACTGAGCACCCAGCACCCCGAGAATGAGCACCCAGCACCCCGAGTACTGAGCACCGAGCACCCTGAGCACTGAGTACCCAGCACCCTGAGTACTGAGCACCCAGCACCCTGAGCACTGAGCACCGAGCACCCCGAGTACTGAGCACCCAGCACCCTGACCACTAAGAACCCAGCACCCTGAGTACTGAGCACGCAGCACCCTGAGTACTGAACACCCAGCACCCTGAGCACTGACCACTGAGCACCCTGATCACTGAGTACTGAGCACCGAGCACCCCGAGAACTGAGCACCCAGCACCCGGAGTACTGAGCACCCAGCACCCTGAGTACTGAGCACCCAGCACCCCGAGCACTGAGCACCCAGCACCCTGAGTACTGAGCACTGAGCACCCAGCACCCCGAGCACTGAGCACCCAGCACCCTGAGCACTGAGCACCCAGCACCCGAGTACTGAGCACCCAGCACCCTGAGTACTGAGCACCCAGGACCCTGAGTACTGAGCACCCAGCACCCCGAGTACTGAGCACCCAGCACCCTGAGTACTGAGCACCCAGCACCCTGAGCACTGAGCACCGAGCACCCTGAGCACTGAGCACCCAGCACCCTGAGGACTGAGCACCCAGCACCCTGAGCACTGAGCACCCTGAGTACGGAGCACTGAGTACCCTGAGTACTGAGCACTGAGCACCCTGAGTACTGAGCAACCAGCACCCTGAGTACTGAGCACCCAGCACCCTGAGCACTGAGCACCGAGCACCCTGAGCACCTAGCACCCAGCACCCTGAGCACTGAGCACCCAACACGCTGAGTAGTGAGCACCCAACGTACTGAGCACCGAGCACCCCGAGCACTGAGCACCCAGCACCCTGAGTACTGAGCACCCAGCACCCCGAGCACTGAGCACCCAGCACCCTGAGCACTGAGCACCCAGCACCCTGAGCACTGATCACCCAGCACCCTGAGCACTGAGCACCCAGTACCCTGACTACTGAGCACCCAGCACCCTGAGTACTGAGCACTCAGCACCCTGAGTACTGAGCACCGAGCACCCCGAGCACTGAGCACCCAGCACCCTGAGCACTGAGCACCCTGGGGACTGAGCACCCAGCACCCTGAGCACTGAGCACCCAGGTCCCTGAGCACTGAGCACCCAGAACCCAAAGCACTGAGCACCCAGCACCCTCAGTACTGAGCACCCAGCACCCCGAGCACTGAGCACCCAGCACCCTGAGTACTGAGCACCCTGAGTACTGAGCACCGATCACCCTGAGCACTGAGCTCCCAGCACCCTGAGTACTGAGCACCCAGCACCCTGAGGACTGAGCACCCAGCACCCTGAGTACTGAGCACCCAACACCCTGAGCACTGAGCACCGAGCACCCTGAGTACTGAGCACCCAGCACCCTGAACACTGAGCACCCAGCACCCCGAGAATGAGCACCCAGCACCCCGAGTACTGAGCACCGAGCACCCTGAGCACTGAGTACCCAGCACCCTGAGTACTGAGCACCCAGCACCCTGAGCACTGAGCACCGAGCACCCCGAGTACTGAGCACCCAGCACCCTGACCACTAAGAACCCAGCACCCTGAGTACTGAGCACGCAGCACCCTGAGTACTGAACACCCAGCACCCTGAGCACTGACCACTGAGCACCCTGATCACTGAGTACTGAGCACCGAGCACCCCGAGAACTGAGCACCCAGCACCCGGAGTACTGAGCACCCAGCACCCTGAGTACTGAGCACCCAGCACCCCGAGCACTGAGCACCCAGCACCCTGAGTACTGAGCACTGAGCACCCAGCACCCCGAGCACTGAGCACCCAGCACCCTGAGCACTGAGCACCCAGCACCCGAGTACTGAGCACCCAGCACCCTGAGTACTGAGCACCCAGGACCCTGAGTACTGAGCACCCAGCACCCCGAGTACTGAGCACCCAGCACCCTGAGTACTGAGCACCCAGCACCCTGAGCACTGAGCACCCAGCACCCCGAGCGCTGAGCACCCAGCACCCTGAGCACTGAGCACCCAGCACCCTGAGCACTGAGCACCCAGCACCCTGAGCACTGAGCACCCAGCACCCTGAGCACTGAGCACCCAGCACCCTGAGCACTGAGCACCCAGCACCCTGAGTAGTGAGCACCCAACGTACTGAGCACCAAGCACCCCGAGCACTGAGCACCCAGCACCCTTAGTACTGAGCACCGAGCACCCTGAGCACTGAGCACCCAGCACCCTGAGTACTGAGCTCCGAGCACCCCGAGCACTGAGCACCCAGCGCCCCGAGCACCGAGCACCCTGAGCACTGAGCACCCAGCACCCTGAGTACTGAGCACCCTGCACAATGAGCAATGAGCACCCTGAGTACTGAGCACCCAGCACCTTGAGCCCTGAGCACCCAGCACCCGGAGTACTGAGCACCCAGGACACTGAGTACTAAGCACCGAGCACCCTGAGTACTGAGCACCCAGCACCCTGAGCACTGAACACACAGCACCCTGAGTACTGAGCACCTCGAGCACTGAGCACCCAGCACCCTGAGTACTGAGCACCGAGCACCCCGAGCACTGAGCACCCAGCACCGCGAGCACTGAGCACATAGCACCCCGAGCACTGAGCACCCAGCACCCTGAGTACTGAGCACCCAGCACCCTGAGCACTGAGTACCCAGCACCCTGAGCACTGAGCACCCAGCACCCTGAGCACTGAGCACACAGCACCCTGAGCACTGAGCACCCAGCACCCTGAGTACTGAGCACTCAGCACCCTGAGTACTAAGCACCGAGCACCGCGAGCACTGAGCACCCAGCACCCTGAGCACAGAGCACCCTTAGGACTGAGCACCCAGCACCCCAAGCACTGAGCACCCTGAGTATTGAGCACCCAGCACCCTGAGTACTGAGCAGCCAGCACCCTGAGTACTGAGCACCCAGCACCCTGAGTACTGAGCACCCAGCACCCCGAGCACTGAGCACCCAGCACCCTGAGTATTGAGCACCCAGCACCCTGAGCACTGAGCACCGAGCACCCTGAGCACTGAGCACCCAGCACCCTGAGGACTGAGCACCCAGCACCCTGAGCACTGAGCACCCTGAGTACGGAGCACTGAGTACCCTGAGTACTGAGCACTGAGCACCCTGAGTACTGAGCAACCAGCACCCTGAGTACTGAGCACCCAGCACCCTGAGCACTGAGCACCGAGCACCCTGAGCACTGAGCACCCAGCACCCTGAGCACTGAGCACCCAACACCCTGAGTAGTGAGCACCCAACGTACTGAGCACCGAGCACCCCGAGCACTGAGCACCCAGCACCCTGAGTACTGAGCACCCAGCACCCCGAGCACTGAGCACCCAGCACCCTGAGCACTGAGCACCCAGCACCCTGAGCACTGATCACCCAGCACCCTGAGCACTGAGCACCCAGCACCCTGACTACTGAGCACCCAGCACCCTGAGTACTGAGCACTCAGCACCCTGAGTACTGAGCACCGAGCACCCCGAGCACTGATCACCCAGCACCCTGAGCACTGAGCACCCTGGGGACTGAGCACCCAGCACCCTGAGCACTGAGCACCCAGGTCCCTGAGCACTGAGCACCCAGAACCCAAAGCACTGAGCACCCAGCACCCTCAGTACTGAGCACCCAGCACCCCGAGCACTGAGCACCCAGCACCCCAAGCACTGAGCACCCTGAGTATTGAGCACCCAGCACCCTGAGTACTGAGCAGCCAGCACCCTGAGTACTGAGCACCCAGCACCCTGAGTACTGAGCACCCAGCACACTGAGTACTGAGCACCCAACACCCCAAGCACTGAGCACCCTGAGTACTGAGCACCCAGTACCCCAAGCACTGAGCACCCTGAGTATTGAGCACCCAGCACCCTGAGTACTGAGCAGCCAGCACCCTGAGTACTGAGCACCCAGCACCCTGAGTACTGAGCACCCAGCACCCCGAGCACTGAGCACCCAGCACCCTGAGTATTGAGCACCCAGCACCCTGAGCACTGAGCACCGAGCACCCTGAGCACTGAGCACCCAGCACCCTGAGTACTGAGCACCCAGCACCCTGAGTATTGAGCACCCAGCACCCTGAGCACTGAGCACCGAGCACCCTGAGCACTGAGCACCCAGCACCCTGAGGACTGAGCACCCAGCACCCTGAGCACTGAGCACCCTGAGTACGGAGCACTGAGTACCCTGAGTACTGAGCACTGAGCACCCTGAGTACTGAGCAACCAGCACCCTGAGTACTGAGCACCCAGCACCCTGAGCACTGAGCACCGAGCACCCTGAGCACTGAGCACCCAGCACCCTGAGCACTGAGCACCCAACACCCTGAGTAGTGAGCACCCAACGTACTGAGCACCGAGCACCCCGAGCACTGAGCACCCAGCACCCTGAGTACTGAGCACCCAGCACCCCGAGCACTGACCACCCAGCACCCTGAGCACTGAGCACCCAGAACCCTGAGCACTGATCACCCAGCACCCTGAGCACTGAGCACCCAGCACCCTGACTACTGAGCACCCAGCACCCTGAGTACTGAGCACTCAGCACCCTGAGTACTGAGCACCGAGCACCCCGAGCACTGAGCACCCAGCACCCTGAGCACTGAGCACCCTGGGGACTGAGCACCCAGCACCCTGAGCACTGAGCACCCAGGTCCCTGAGCACTGAGCACCCAGAACCCAAAGCACTGAGCACCCAGCACCCTCAGTACTGAGCACCCAGCACCCCGAGCACTGAGCACCCAGCACCCTGAGTACTGAGCACCCTGAGTACTGAGCACCGATCACCCTGAGCACTGAGCTCCCAGCACCCTGAGTACTGAGCACCCAGCACCCTGAGGACTGAGCACCCAGCACCCTGAGTACTGAGCACCCAACACCCTGAGCACTGAGCACCCAGCACCCTGAGTACTGAGCACCCAGCACCCTGAACACTGAGCACCCAGCACCCCGAGAATGAGCACCCAGCACCCCGAGTACTGAGCACCGAGCACCCTGAGCACTGAGTACCCAGCACCCTGAGTACTGAGCACCCAGCACCCTGAGCACTGAGCACCGAGCACCCCGAGTACTGAGCACCCAGCACCCTGACCACTAAGAACCCAGCACCCTGAGTACTGAGCACGCAGCACCCTGAGTACTGAACACCCAGCACCCTGAGCACTGACCACTGAGCACCCTGATCACTGAGTACTGAGCACCGAGCACCCCGAGAACTGAGCACCCAGCACCCGGAGTACTGAGCACCCAGCACCCTGAGTACTGAGCACCCAGCACCCCGAGCACTGAGCACCCAGCACCCTGAGTACTGAGCACTGAGCACCCAGCACCCCGAGCACTGAGCACCCAGCACCCTGAGCACTGAGCACCCAGCACCCGAGTACTGAGCACCCAGCACCCTGAGTACTGAGCACCCAGGACCCTGAGTACTGAGCACCCAGCACCCCGAGTACTGAGCACCCAGCACCCTGAGTACTGAGCACCCAGCACCCTGAGCACTGAGCACCCAGCACCCCGAGCGCTGAGCACCCAGCACCCTGAGTACTGAGCACCCAGCACCCTGAGCACTGAGCACCCAGCACCCTGAGCACTGAGCACCCAGCACCCTGAGCACTGAGCACCCAGCACCCTGAGCACTGAGCACCCAGCACCCTGAGTAGTGAGCACCCAACGTACTGAGCACCAAGCACCCCGAGCACTGAGCACCCAGCACCCTTAGTACTGAGCACCGAGCACCCTGAGCACTGAGCACCCAGCACCCTGAGTACTGAGCTCCGAGCACCCCGAGCACTGAGCACCCAGCGCCCCGAGCACCGAGCACCCTGAGCACTGAGCACCCAGCACCCTGAGTACTGAGCACCCTGCACAATGAGCACCCTGAGTACTGAGCACCCAGCACCTTGAGCCCTGAGCACCCAGCACCCGGAGTACTGAGCACCCAGGACACTGAGTACTAAGCACCGAGCACCCTGAGTACTGAGCACCCAGCACCCTGAGCACTGAACACACAGCACCCTGAGTACTGAGAACCTCGAGCACTGAGCACCCAGCACCCTGAGTACTGAGCACCGAGCACCCCGAGCACTGAGCACCCAGCACCGCGAGCACTGAGCACATAGCACCCCGAGCACTGAGCACCCAGCACCCTGAGTACTGAGCACCCAGCACCCTGAGCACTGAGCACTGAGCACCCACCACCCTGAGCACTGAGCACTGAGTACCAAGCACCCTGAGCACTGAGCACCCAGCACCCTGAGCACTGAGTACCCAGCACCCTGAGCACTGAGCACCCAGCACCCTGAGCACTGAGCACACAGCACCATGAGCACTGAGCACCTAGCACCCTGAGGACTGAGCACTGAGCACCCAGCACCCTGAGCACTGAGCACCCAGCACCCTGAGTACTGAGCACCGAGCACCCCGAGCACTGAGCACCCAGCACCCTGAGTACTGAGCTCCGAGCACCCTGAGCACTAAGCACCCTGAGCACTGAGCACCGAGCACCCTGAGCACTGAGTACCCAGCACCCTGAGCAATGTGCACCCAGCACCCTGAGCACTGAGCACCCAGGACCCTGAGCACTGAGCACCCAGCACCCTGAGTACTGAGCACTGAGCACCCAGCCCTCCGAGCACTGAGCACCCAGCACCCTGAGTACTGAGCACTGAGCACCCAGCACCCCGAGCACTGAGTACCCAGCACCCTGAGCACTGAGCACCCAGCACCCGAGTACTGAGCACACAGCATCCTGAGTACTGAGCACCCAGCACCCTGAGTACTGAGCACCCAGCACTCTGAGTACTGAGCACCCAGCACCCTGAGTACTGAGCACCCAGCACCCTGAGCACTGAGCACCCAGCACGCCGAGCACTGAGCACCCAGCACCCTGAGTACTGAGCACCCAGCACCCTGAGCACTGAGCACCCAGCACCCTGAGCACTGAGCACCCAGCACCCTGAGCACTGAGCACTGAGCACCCTGATCACTGAGTACTGAGCACCGAGCACCCCGAGAACTGTGCACCCAGCACCCTGAGTACTGAGCACCCAGCACCCCAAGCACTGAGCACCCTGAGTATTGAGCACCCAGAACCCTGAGTACTGAGCAGCCAGCACCCTGAGTACTGAGCAAACAGCACCCTGAGTATTGAGCACCCAGCACCCCGAGCACTGAGCACCCAGCACCCTGAGGACTGAGCACCCAGCACCATGAGCACTGAGCACACTGAGTACTGAGCACTGAGCACCCTGAGTACTGAGCACTGAGCACCCTGAGTACTGAGCAACCAGCACCCTGAGTACTGAACACCCAGCACCCTGAGCACTGAGCACCGAGCACCCTGAGCACTGAGCACCCAGCACCCTGATCACTGAGCACCCAGCACCCAGAGTAGTGAGCACCCAACGTACTGAGCACCGAGCACCCCGAGCACTGAGCACCCAGCACCTTGAGTACTGAGCACCCAGCACCCCGAGCACTGAGCACCCAGCACCCTGAGCACTGAGCACCCAGCACCCTGAGCACTGATCACCCAGCAACCTGAGCTCTGAGCACCCAGCACCCTGAGTACTGAGCACCCAGCACCCTGAGTACTGAGCACTCAGCACCCTGAGTACTAAGCACCGAGCACCGCGAGCACTGAGCACCCAGCACCCTGAGCACAGAGCACCCTGAGGACTGAGCACCCAGCACCCTGAGCACTGAGCACCCAGCACCCTGAGTACTGAGCACGGATAATCCTGAGCACTGAGCACCCAGAACCCAAAGCACTGAGCACCCAACACCCTCAGTACTGAGCACCCAGCACCCCGAGCACTGAGCACCCAGCACCCTGAGTACTGAGCACCCTGAGTACTGAGCACCGAGCACCCCGAGCACTGAGCACCCAGCACCCTGAGTACAGAGCACTCAGCACCCTGAGTACTGAGAACCCAGCACCCTGAGTACTGAGCACTCAGCACCCTGAGCACTGAGCACCGAGCACCCCGAGTACTGAGCACCCAGCACCCTGAGCACTGAGCACCCAGCACCCTGAGTACTGAGCACCCAGCACCCTGAGTACTGAACACCCAGCACCCTGAGCACTGAGCACTGAGCACCCTGATCACTGAGTACTGAGCACCGAGCACCCCGAGAACTGAGCACCCAGCACCCGGAGTACTGAGCACCCAGCACCCTGAGTACTGAGCACCGAGCACCCCGAGCACTGAGCACCCAGCACCCCGAGTACTGAGCACCGAGCACCCTGATCACTGAGGACTGAGCACCGAGCACCCCGAGCACTGAGTACCCAGCACCCTGAGTACTGAGCACTCAGCACCCTGAGCACTGAGCACCGAGCACCCCGAGTACTGAGCACCCAGCACCCTGAGCACTGAGCACCCAGCACGCTGAGTACTGAGCACCCAGCACCCTGAGTACTGAACACCCAGCAACCTGAGCAATGAGCACTGAGCACCCTGATCACTGAGTACTGAGCACCGAGCACCCCGAGAACTGAGCACCCAGCACCCGGAGTACTGAGCACCCAGCACCCTGAGTACTGAGCACCCAGCACCCCGAGCACTGAGCACCCAGCACCCTGAGCACTGAGCACCCAGCACCCTGAGTACTGAGCACTGAGCACCCAGCACACCGAGCACTGAGCACCCAGGACCCTGATTACTGAGCACTGAGCACCCAGCACCCCGGGCACTGAGCACCCAGAACCCTCAGCACTGAGCACCCAGCACCCTGAGTACTGAGCACTCAGCACCCAGCACCCCGGGCACTGAGCACCCAGCACCCTGAGTACTGAGCACTGAGCACCCAGCACCCCGAGCACTGAGCACCCAGCACCCTGAGCACTGAGCACCCAGCACCCGAGTACTGAGCACCCAGCACCCTGAGTACTGAGCACCCAGCACCCTGAGTACTGAGCACCCAGCACCCTGAGTACTGAGCACCCAGCACCCCGAGCACTGAGCACCCAGAACCCTCAGCACTGAGCACCCAGCACCCTGAGTACTGAGCACCCAGCACCCTGAGTACTGAGCACTCAGCACCCTGAGTACTGAGCACCCAGCACCCTGAGTACTGAGCACTGAGCACACAGCACCCTGAGCACTGAGCACCCAGAACCCTCAGCACTGAGCACCCAGTACCCTGAGTACTGAGCACTGAACACCCAGCACCCGAGTACTGAGCACCCAGCACCCTGAGTACTGAGCACCCAGCACCCTGAGTACTGAGCACCCAGCACCCTGAGTACTGAGCACTGAGCACACAGCACCCTGAGCACTGAGCACCCAGAACCCTCAGCACTGAGCACCCAGCACCCTGAGTACTGAGCACTGAGCACCCAGCACCCCGGGCACTGAGCACCCAGCACCCTGAGTACTGAGCACTGAGCACCCAGCACCCCGAGCACTGAGCACCCTGCACCCTGAGCACTGAGCACCCAGCACCCGAGTACTGAGCACCCAGCACCCTGAGTACTGAGCACCCAGCACCCTGAGTACTGAGCACCCAGCACCCTGAGTACTGAGCACCCAGCACCCCGAGCACTGAGCACCCAGCACCCCGAGTACTGAGCACCCAGCACACTGAGTACTGAGCACCCAGCACCCTGTGCACTGAGCACCCAGCACCCCGAGCACTGAGCACCCAGCACCCTGAGTACTGAGCACCCAGCACCCTGAGCACTGAGCACCCAGCACCCTGAGTAGTGAGCACCCAACGTACTGAGCACCGAGCACCCCGAGCACTGAGCACCCAGCACCCTGAGTACTGAGCACCGAGCACCCCGAGCACTGAACACCCAGCACCCTGAGTACTGAGCTCCGAGGACCCCGAGCACTGAGCACCCAGCGCCCCGAGCACCGAACACCCTGAGCACTGAGCACCCAGCACCCTGACTACTGAGCACCCAGCACCCTGAGCAATGAGCAACCTGAGTAATGAGCACCCAGCACCTTGAGCACTGAGCACCGAGCACCCCGAGCACTGAGCACCCAGCACCCTGAGCACTGAACACACAGCACCCTAAGTACTGAGCACCTCGAGCACTGAGCACCCAGCACCCTGAGCACTGAGTACCCAGCACCCTTAGCACTGAGCACCCAGCACCCTGAGCACTGAGCACACAGCACCCTGAGCACTGAGCACCCAGCACCCTGAGTACTGAGCACTGAGCACCCAGCACCCCGAGCATTGAGCACCCAGCAACCTGAGTACTGAGCACTGAGCACCCAGCACCCCGAACACTGAGCACCCAGCACCCTGAGCACTGAGCACCCAGCACCCGAGTACTGAGCACCCAGCACCCTGAGTACTGAGCACCCAGCACCCTGAGTACTGAGCACAGAGCACCCCGAGTACTGAGCACCCAGCACCCTGAGTACTGAGCACCCAGCATCCTGAGCACTGAGCACCCAGCACCCCGAGCACTGAGCAACCAGCACCCTGAGTACTGAGCACCCAGGGCCCCGAGCACTGAGCACCCAGCACCCTGAGCACTGAGCACCCAGCACCCTGAGTACTGAGCACCCAGCACCCTGAGTACTGAACACCCAGCACCCTGAGCACTGAGCACTGAGCACCCTGAGCACTGAGTACTGAGCACTGAGCACCCTGAGCACTGAGCACCCAGCACCCCGAGTACTGAGCACCCAGCACCCCGAGCACTGAGCACCCAGCGCCCCGAGCACTGAGCACCCAGCACCCCGAGCACTGAGCACTGAGCAACCAGGACCCGGAGTACTGAGCAGTGAGCACCCCGAGCACTGAGCACCCAGCACCCCGAGTTCTGAGCACTGAGCACCCTGAGTACTGAGCAACCAGCACCCTGAGCACTGAGTACCCAGCACCCTGAGGACTGAGCACCCAGCACCCTGAGCACTGAGCACCCAGCACCCTGAGCACTGAGCACCCAGCACCCTGAGTACTGATCACTGAGCACCCAGCACCCCGAGCACTGAGCACCCAGCACCCTGAGTACTGAGCACTGAGCACCCAGCACCCCGAGCACTGAGCACCCAGCACCCTGAGCACTGAGCACCCAGCACCCGAGTACTGAGCACCCAGCACCCTGCGTACTGAGCACCCAGCACCCTGAGTACTGAGCACCCAGCACCCTGAGTACCAAGCACCCAGCACCCCGAGCACTGAGCACCCAGCACCCCGAGTACTGAGCACCCAGCACCCTGAGTACTGAGCACCCAGCACCCTGAGCACTGAGCACCCAGCACCCCGAGCACTGAGCACCCAGCACCCTGAGTACTGAGCACCCAGCACCCTGAGCACTGAGCACCCAGCACCCTGAGTAGTGAGCACCCAACATACTGAGCACCGAGCACCCCGAGCACTGAGCACCCAGCACCCTGAGTACTGAGCACCGAGCACCCCGAGCACTGAACACCCAGCACCCTGAGTACTGAGCTCTGAGGACCCCGAGCACTGAGCACCCAGCGCCCCGAGCACCGAGCACCCTGAGCACTGAGCACCCAGCACCCTGACTACTGAGCACCCAGCACCCTGAGCAATGAGCAACCTGAGTACTGAGCACCCAGCACCTTGAGCACTGAGCACCGAGCACCCCGAGCACTGAGCACCCAGCACCCTGAGCACTGAGTACCGAGCACCCTGAGCACTGAGCACACAGGCCCCTGAGCACTGAGCACCCAGCAGCCTGAGTACTGAGCACTGAGCACCCAGCACCCCGAGCACTGAGCACCCAGCACCCTGAGTACTGAGCACTGAGCACCCAGCACCCCGAACACTGAGCACCCAGCACCCTGAGCACTGAGCACCCAGCACCCGAATACTGAGCACCCAGCACCCTGAGTACTGAGCACCCAGCACCCTGAGTACTGAGCACCCAGCACACCGAGTACTGAGCACCCAGCACCCTGAGTACTGAGCACCCAGCATCCTGAGCACTGAGCACCCAGCACCCCGAGCACTGAGCACCCAGCACCCTGAGTACTGAGTACCCAGCACCCTGAGCACTGAGCACCCAGCACCCCGAGCACTGAGCACCCAGCACCCTGAGTACTGAGCACCCAGTACCCTGAGCACTGAGCACCCAGCACCCTGAGTAGTGAGCACCCAACGTACTGAGCACCGAGCACCCCGAGCACTGAGCACCCAGCACCCTGAGTACTGAGCACCGAGCACCCCGAGCACTGAACACCCAGCACCCTGAGTACTGAGCTCCGAGGACCCCGAGCACTGAGCACCCAGCGCCCCGAGCACCGAGCACCCTGAGCACTGAGCACCCAGCACCCTGACTACTGAGCACCCAGCACCCTGAGCAATGAGCAACCTGAGTACTGAGCACCCAGCACCCTGAGCACTGAGCACACAGCACCCTGAGCACTGAGCACCCAGCACCCTGAGTACTGAGCACTGAGCACCCAGCACCCCGAGCACTGAGCACCCAGCACCCTGAGTACTGAGCACTGAGCACCCAGCACCCCGAACACTGAGCACCCAGCACCCTGAGCACTGAGCACCCAGTACCCGAGTACTGAGCACCCAGCACCCTGAGTACTGAGCACCCAGCACCCTGAGTACTGAGCACCCAGCAACCCGAGTACTGAGCACCCAGCACCCTGAGTACTGAGCACCCAGCATCCTGAGCACTGAGCACCCAGCACCCCGAGCACTGAGCACCCAGCACCCTGAGTACTGAGCACCCAGCGCCCCGAGCACTGAGCACCCAGCACCCTGAGCACTGAGCACCCAGCACCCTGAGTACTGAGCACCCAGCACCCTGAGTACTGAACACCCAGCACCCTGAGCACTGAGCACTGAGCACCCTGAGCACTGAGTACTGAGCACTGAGCACCCTGAGCACTGAGCACCCAGCACCCCGAGTACTGAGCACCCAGCACCCCGAGCACTGAGCACCCAGCGCCCCGAGCACTGAGCACCCGGCACCCCGAGCACTGAGCACTGAGCACCCAGCACCCCGAGTACTGAGCAGTGAGCACCCTGAGCACTGAGCACCCAGCACCCTGAGTACTGAGCACCGATAATCCTGAGCACTGAGCACCCAGAACCCAAAGCACTGAGCACCCAGCACCCTCAGTACTGAGCACCCAGCACCCCGAGCACTGAGCACCCAGCACCCTGAGTACTGAGCACCCTGAGTACTGAGCACCGAGCACCCCGAGCACTGAGCACCCAGCACCCTGAGTACAGAGCACTCAGCACCCTGAGTACTGAGAACCCAGCACCCTGAGTACTGAGCACTCAGCACCCTGAGCACTGAGCACCGAGCACCCCGAGTACTGAGCACCCAGCACCCTGAGCACTGAGCACCCAGCAACCTGAGTACTGAGCACCCAGCACCCTGAGTACTGAACACCCAGCACCCTGAGCACTGAGCACTGAGCACCCTGATCACTGAGTACTGAACACTGAGCACCCCGAGAACTGAGCACCCAGCACCCGGAGTACTGAGCACCCAGCACCCTGAGTACTGAGCACCGAGCACCCCGAGCACTGAGCACCCAGCACCCCGAGTACTGAGCACCGAGCAGCCTGGGCACTGAGTACCCAGCACCCTGAGTACTGAGCACTCAGCACCCTGAGCACTGAGCACCGAGCACCCCGAGTACTGAGCACCCAGCACCCTGAGCACTGAGCACCCAGCACGCTGAGTACTGAGCACCCAGCACCCTGAGTACTGAACACCCAGCACCCTGAGCACTGAGCACTGAGCACCCTGATCACTGAGTACTGAGCACCGAGCACCCCGAGAACTGAGCACCCAGCACCCGGAGTACTGAGCACCCAGCACCCCGAAAACTGAGCACCCAGCACCCGGAGTACTGAGCACCCAGCACCCTGAGCACTGAGCACCCAGCACCCTGAGTACTGAGCACTGAGCACCCAGCACACCGAGCACTGAGCACCCAGGACCCTGATTACTGAGCACTGAGCACCCAGCACCCCGAGCACTGAGCACCCAGCACCCTGAGCACTGAGCACCCAGAACCCTGAGCACTGAGCACACAGCACCCTGAGTACTGAGCACTGAGCACCCAGCACCCCGGGCACTGAGCACCCAGCACCCTGAGTACTGAGCACTGAGCACCCAGCACCCCGAGCACTGAGCAACCAGCACCCTGAGCACTGAGCACCCAGCACCCTAGTACTGAGCACCCAGCACCCTGAGTACTGAGCACCCAGCACCCTGAGTACTGAGCACCCAGCACCCTGAGTACTGAGCACCCAGCACCCCGAGCACTGAGCACCCAGCACCCCGAGTACTGAGCACCCAGCACCCTGAGTACTGAGCACCCAGCACCCTGAGCACTGAGCACCAAGCACCCCGAGCACTGAGCACCCAGCACCCTGAGTACTGAGCACCCAGCACCCTGAGCACTGAGCACCCAGCACCAGGAGTAGTGAGCACCCAACGTACTGAGCACCGAGCACCCCGAGCCCTGAGCACCCAGCACCCTGAGTACTGAGCACCGAGCACCCCGAGCACTGAGCACCCAGCACCCTGAGTACTGAGCTCCGAGGACCCCGAGCACTGAGCACCCAGCGCCCCGAGCACCGAACACCCTGAGCACTGAGCACCCAGCACCCTGACTCCTGAGCACCCAGCACCCTGAGCAATGAGCAACCTGAGTACTGAGCACCCAGCACCTTGAGCACTGAGCACCGAGCACCCCGAGCACTGAGCACCCAGCACACTGAGCACTGAACACACAGCACCCTGAGTACTGAGCACCTCGAGCACTGAGCACCCAGCACCCTGAGCACTGAGTACCCAGCACCCTTAGCACTGAGCACACAGCACACTGAGCACTGAGCACACAGCACCCTGAACACTGAGCACCCAGCACCCTGAGTACTGAGCACTGAGCACCCAGCACACCGAGCACTGAGCACCCAGCACCCTGAGTACTGAGCACTGAGCACCCAGCACCCCGAACACTGAGCACCCAGCACCCTGAGCACTGAGCACCCAGCACCCGAGTACTGAGCACCCAGCACCCTGAGTACTGAGCACCCAGCACCCTGAGTACTGAGCACCCAGCACCCCGAGTACTGAGCACCCAGCACCCTGAGTACTGAGCACCCAGCATCCAGAGCACAGAGTACCCAGCACCCCGAGCACTGAGCACCCAGCACCCTGAGTACTGAGCACCCAGCGCCCCGAGCACTGAGCACCCAGCACCCTGAGCACTGAGCACCCAGCACCCTGAGTACTGAACACCCAGCACCCTGAGTACTGAACACCCAGCACCCTGAGCACTGAGCACTGAGCACCCTGAGCACTGAGCACCCAGCACCCCGAGTACTGAGCACCCAGCACCCCGAGCACTGAGCACCCAGCGCCCCGAGCACTGAGCACCCAGCACCCCGAGCACTGAGCACTGAGCACCCAGCACCCTGAGTACTGAGCAGTGTGCACCCTGAGCACTGAGCACCCAGCACCCCGAGTACTGAGCACTGAGCACCCTGAGTACTGAGCAACCAGCACCCTGAGCACTGAGTACCCAGCACCCTGAGGACTGAGCACCCAGCACCCTGAGCACTGAGCACCCAGCACCCTGAGCACTGAGCACCCAGCACCCTGAGTACTGATCACTGAGCACCCAGCACCCCGTGCACTGAGCACCCAGCACCCTGAGTACTGAGCACTGAGCACCCAGCACCCCGAGCACTGAGCACCCAGCACCCTGAGCACTGAGCACCCAGCACCCGAGTACTGAGCACCCAGCACCCTGCGTACTGAGCACCCAGCACCCTGAGTACTGAGCACCCAGCACCCTGAGAACCGAGCACCCAGCACCCCGAGCACTGAGCACCCAGCACCCCGAGTACTGAGCACCCAGCACCCTGAGTACTGAGCACCCAGCACCCTGAGCACTGAGCACCCAGCAACCTGAGTAGTGAGCACCCAGCACCCCGAGCACAGAGCACCCAGCACCCTGAGTAGTGAGCACCCAACATACTGAGCACCGAGCACCCCGAGCACTGAGCACCCAGCACCCTGAGTACTGAGCACCGAGCACCCCGAGCACTGAACACCCAGCACCCTGAGTACTGAGCTCCGAGGACCCCGAGCACTGAGCACCCAGCGCCCCGAGCACCCAGCACCCTGACTACTGAGCACCCAGCACCCTGAGCAATGAGCAACCTGAGTACTGAGCACCCAGCACCTTGAGCACTGAGCACCGAGCACCCCGAGCACTGAGCACCCAGCACCCTGAGCACTGAACACACAGCACCCTGAGTACTGAGCACCTCGAGCACTGAGCACCCAGCACCCTGAGCACTGAGTACCCAGCACACTGAGCACTGAGCACCCAGCACCCTGAGCACTGAGCACACAGCACCCTGAGCACTGAGCACCCAGCACCCTGAGTACTGAACACTGAGCACCCAGCACCCCGAGCACTGAGCACCCAGCACCCTGAGTACTGAGCACTGAGCACCCAGCACCCCGAACACTGAGCACCCAGCACCCTGAGCACTGAGCACCCAGCACCCGAGTACTGAGCACCCAGCACCCTGAGTACTGAGCACCCAGCACCCTGAGTACTGAGCACCCAGCACCCCGAGTACTGAGCACCCAGCACCCTGAGTACTGAGCACCCAGCATCCTGAGCACTGAGCACCAAGCACCCCGAGCACTGAGCACCCAGCACCCTGAGTACTGAGCACCCAGCACCCTGAGCACTGAGCACCCAGCACCCCGAGCACTGAGCACCCAGCACCCTGAGCACTGAGCACCAAGCACCCCGAGCACTGAGCACCCAGCACCCTGAGTACTGAGCACCCAGCACCCTGAGCACTGAGCAACCAGCACCCCGAGCACTGAGCACCCAGCACCCTGAGTACTGAGCACCCAGCACCCTGAGCACTGAGCACCCAGCACCCTGAGTAGTGAGCACCCAACGTACTGAGCACCGAGCACCCCGAGCACTGAGCACCCAGCACCCTGAGTACTGAGCACCGAGCACCCCGAGCACTGAACAAACAGCACCCTGAGTACTGAGCTCCGAGGACCCCTAGCACTGAGCACCCAGCGCCCCGAGCACCGAGCACCCTGAGCACTGAGCACCCAGCACCCTGACTACTGAGCACCCAGCACCCTGAGCAATGAGCAACCTGAGTACTGAGCACCCAGCACCTTGAGCACTGAGCACTGAGCACCCCGAGCACTGAGCACCCAGCACCCTGAGCACTGAACACACAGCACCCTGAGTACTGAGCACCTCGAGCACTGAGCACCCAGCACCCTGAGCACTGAGTACCCAGCACCCTGAGCACTGAGCACCCAGCACCCTGAGCACTGAGCACACAGCACCCTGAGCACTGAGCACCCAGCACCCTGAGTACTGAGCACTGAGCACCCAGCACCCCGAGCACTGAGCACCCAGCACCCTGAGTACTGAGCACTGAGCACCCAGCACCCCGAACACTGAGCACCCAGCACCCTGAGCACTGAGCACCCAGCACCCGAGTATTGAGCACCCAGCACCCTGAGTACTGAGCACCCAGCACCCTGAGTACTGAGCACCCAGCATCCCGAGTACTGAGCACCCAGCACCCTGAGTACTGAGCACCCAGCATCCTGAGCACTGAGCACCCAGCACCCCGAGCACTGAGCACCCAGCACCCTGATTACTGAGCACCCAGCGCCCCGAGCACTGAGCACCCAGCACCCTGAGCACTGAGCACCCAGCACCCTGAGTACTGAGCACCCAGCACCCTGAGTACTGAACTCCCAGCACCCTGAGCACTGAGCACTGAGCACCCTGAGCACTGAGTACTGAGCACTGAGCACCCTGAGCACTGAGCACCCAGCAACCCGAGTACTGAGCACCCAGCACCCCGAGCACTGAGCACCCAGCGCCCCGAGCACTGAGCACCCAGCACCCCGAGCACTGAGCACTGAGCACCCAGCACCCCGAGTACTGAGCAGTGAGCACCCTGAGCACTGAACACCCAGCACCCCGAGTACTGAGCACTGAGCACCCTGAGTACTGAGCAACCAGCACCCTGAGCACTGAGTACCCAGCACCCTGAGGACTGAGCACCCAGCACACTGAGCACTGAGCACCCAGCACCCTGAGCACTGAGCACCCAGCACCCTGAGTACTGATCACTGAGCACCCAGCACCCCGAGCACTGAGCACCCAGCACCCTGAGTACAGAGCACTGAGCACCCAGCACCCCGAGCACTGAGCACCCAGTACCCTGAGCACTGAGCACCCAGCACCCGAGTACTGAGCACCCAGCACCCTGAGTACTGAGCACCCAGCACCCTGAGTACTGAGAACCCAGCACCCTGAGCACTGAGCACCCAGCCCCCCGAGCACTGAGCACCCAGCACCCTGAGTACTGAGCACCCAGCACCCTGAGAACTGAGCAACCAGCACCCTGAGCTCTGAGCACCCAGCACCCTGAGCACTGAGCACCCAGCACCCTGAGTAGTGAGCACCCAACGTACTGAGCACCGAGCACCCCGAGCACTGTGCACCCAGCACCCTGAGTACTGATCACCGAGTACCCTGAGCACTGAGCACCCAGCACCCTGAGTACTGAGCTCCGAGCACCAGGAGCACTGAGCACCGAGCACCCTGTGCACTGAGTACCCAGCACCCTGAGTACTGAGCACTCAGCACCCTGAGCACTGAGCACCGAGCACCCTGAGTACTGAGCACCGAGCACCCTGAGCACTGAGAACCCAGCACCCTGAGTACTGAGCTCCGAGCACCCCGAGCACTGAGCACCCAGCACCCTGAGTACTGAGCACCCTGCACCCTGAGCAATGAGCACCCTGAGTACTGAGCACCCAGCACCTTGAGCACTGAGCACCCAGCACCCTGAGCACTGAACACACAGCACCCTGAGTACTGAGCACCTCGAGCACTGAGCATCCAGCACCCTGAGTACTGAGCACCGAGCACCCCGAGCACTGAGAACCCAGCACCGCGAACACTGAGCACATAGCACCCCGAGCACTGAGCACCCAGCACCCTGAGTACTGAGCACCCAGCACCCTGAGTACTGAGCACCCAGCACCCTGAGCACTGAGTACCCAACACCCTGAGCACTGAGCACCCAGCACCCTGAGCACTGAGCACACAGCACCCTGAGCACTGAGCACCCAGCACCCTGAGTACTGAGCACTGAGCACCCAGCACCCCGAGCAGTGAGCAGCCAGCACCCTGAGTACTGAGCACCGAGCACCCCGAGCAATGAGCACCCAGCACCCTGAGTACTGAGCTCCGAGCACTCCGAGCACTGAGCACCCTGAGCACTGAGCACCGAGCACCCTGAGCACTGAGTACCCAGCACCCTGAGCGCTGAGCACCCAGCGCCCTGAGCACTGAGCACCCAGCACCCTGAGCACTGAGCACCCAGCACCCTGAGTACTGAGCACTGAGCACCCAGCACCCCGAGCACTGAGCACCCAGCACCCCGAGTACTGAGCACTGAGCACCCTGAGTACTGAGCACCCAGCACCCTGAGCACTGAGTACCCAGCACCCTTAGCACTGAGCACCCAGCACCCTGAGCACTGAGCACCCAGCACCCTGAGCACTGAGCACCCAGCACCCTGAGTACTGAGCACTGAGCACCCAGCACCCTGAGCACTGAGCACCCAGCACCCGAGTACTGAGCACACAGCACCCTGAGTACTGAGCACCCAGCACCCTGAGCACTGAGCACCCAGAACCCCGAGCACTGAGCACCCAGCACCCTGAGTACTGAGCACCCAGCACCCTGAGCACTGAGCACCCAGCACCCCGAGCACTGTGCACCCAGCACCCTGAGTACTGAGCACCCAGCACCCTGAGCACTGAGCACCCAGCACCCTGAGCACTGAGCACGGAGCACCCTGAGCACTGAGCACTGAGCACCCTGATCACTGAGTACTGAGCACCGAGCACCCCGAGAACTGAGCACCCAGCACCCGTAGTACTGAGCACCCAGCAGCCCAAGCACTGAGCACCCTGAGTATTGAGCACCCAGCACCCTGAGTACTGAGCAGCCAGCATCCTGAGTACTGAGCAACGAGCACCCTGAGTACAGAGCACCCAGCACCCCGAGCACTGAGCACCCAGCACCCTGAGGACTGAGCACCCAGCACCCTGAGCACTGAGCACCCTGAGTACTGAGCACTGAGCACCCTGAGTACTGAGCACTGAGCACCCTGAGTACTGAGCAACCAGCACCCTGAGCAATGAGCACCGAGCACCCTGAGCACTTAGCACCCAGCATCCCGAGTACTGAGCACCCAGCACCCTGAGTACTGAGCACCCAGCATCCTGAGCACTGAGCACCCAGCACCCCGAGCACTGAGCACCCAGCACCCTGAGTACTGAGCACCCAGCGCCCCGAGCACTGAGCACCCAGCACCCTGAGCACTGAGCACCCAGCACCCTGAGTACTGAGCACCCAGCACCCTGAGTACTGAACACCCAGCACCCTGAGCACTGAGCACTGAGCACCCTGAGCACTGAGTACTGAGCACTGAGCACCCTGAGCACTGAGCACCCAGCACCCCGAGTACTGAGCAACCAGCACCCCGAGCACTGAGCACAAAGCGCCCCGAGCACTGAGCACCCAGCACCCCGAGCACTGAGCACTGAGCACCCAGCACCCCGAGTACTGAGCAGTGAGCACCCTGAGCACTGAACACCCAGCACCCCGAGTACTGAGCACTGAGCACCCTGAGTACTGAGCAACCAGCACCCTGAGCACTGAGTACCCAGCACCCTGAGGACTGAGCACCGAGCACCCCGAGCACTGAGAACCCAGCACCGCGAACACTGAGCACATAGCACCCCGAGCACTGAGCACCCAGCACCCTGAGTACTGAGCACCCAGCACCCTGAGTACTGATCACCGAGTACCCTGAGTATTGAGCACCCAGCACCCTGAGTACTGAGCAGCCAGCATCCTGAGTACTGAGCAACGAGCACCCTGAGTACAGAGCACCCAGCACCCCGAGCACTGAGCACCCAGCACCCTGAACACTGAGCACCCAGCACCCTGAGCACTGAGCACCCAGCACCCTGAGTACTGATCACTGAGCACCCAACACCCCGAGCACTGAGCACCCAGCACCCTGAGTACAGAGCACTGAGCACCCAGCACCCCGAGCACTGAGCACCCAGCACCCTGAGCACTGAGCACCCAGCACCCGAGTACTGAGCACCCAGCACCCTGAGTACTGAGCACCCAGCACCCTGAGTACTGAGAACCCAGCACCCTGAGCACTGAGCACCCAGCCCCCCGAGCACTGAGCACCCAGCACCCTGAGTACTGAGCACCCAGCACCCTGAGAACTGA
The DNA here is from genome assembly GCF_018167655.1 of Microtus oregoni. Classification (NCBI taxonomy): domain Eukaryota; kingdom Metazoa; phylum Chordata; class Mammalia; order Rodentia; family Cricetidae; genus Microtus; species Microtus oregoni. The sequence goes on along the minus strand of NW_024543811.1, from coordinate 6,527,372 downwards.
GCAACCAGCACCCTGAGCTCTGAGCACCCAGCACCCTGAGCACTGAGCACCCAGCACCCTGAGTAGTGAGCACCCAACGTACTGAGCACCGAGCACCCCGAGCACTGTGCACCCAGCACCCTGAGTACTGATCACCGAGTACCCTGAGCACTGAGCACCCAGCACCCTGAGTACTGAGCTCCGAGCACCAGGAGCACTGAGCACCGAGCACCCTGTGCACTGAGTACCCAGCACCTTGAGTACTGAGCACTCAGCACCCTGAGCACTGAGCACCGAGCACCCTGAGAACTGAGCACCGAGCACCCTGAGCACTGAGAACCCAGCACCCTGAGTACTGAGCTCCGAGCACCCCGAGCACTGAGCACCCAGCACCCTGAGTACTGAGCACCCTGCACCCTGAGCAATGAGCACCCTGAGTACTGAGCACCCAGCACCTTGAGCACTGAGCACCCAGCACCCTGAGCACTGAACACACAGCACCCTGAGTACTGAGCACCTCGAGCACTGAGCATCCAGCACCCTGAGTACTGAGCACCGAGCACCCCGAGCACTGAGAACCCAGCACCGCGAACACTGAGCACATAGCACCCCGAGCACTGAGCACCCAGCACCCTGAGTACTGAGCACCCAGCACCCTGAGTACTGAGCACCCAGCACCCTGAGCACTGAGTACCCAACACCCTGAGCACTGAGCACCCAGCACCCTGAGTACTGAGCACTGAGCACCCAGCACCCCGAGCAGTGAGCAGCCAGCACCCTGAGTACTGAGCACCGAGCACCCCGAGCAATGAGCACCCAGCACCCTGAGTACTGAGCTCCGAGCACTCCGAGCACTGAGCACCCTGAGCACTGAGCACCGAGCACCCTGAGCACTGAGTACCCAGCACCCTGAGCGCTGAGCACCCAGCGCCCTGAGCACTGAGCACCCAGCACCCTGAGCACTGAGCACCCAGCACCCTGAGTACTGAGCACTGAGCACCCAGCACCCCGAGCACTGAGCACCCAGCACCCCGAGTACTGAGCACTGAGCACCCTGAGTACTGAGCACCCAGCACCCTGAGCACTGAGTACCCAGCACCCTTAGCACTGAGCACCCAGCACCCTGAGCACTGAGCACCCAGCACCCTGAGCACTGAGCACCCAGCACCCTGAGTACTGAGCACTGAGCACCCAGCACCCTGAGCACTGAGCACCCAGCACCCGAGTACTGAGCACACAGCACCCTGAGTACTGAGCACCCAGCACCCTGAGCACTGAGCACCCAGAACCCCGAGCATTGAGCACCCAGCACCCTGAGTACTGAGCACCCAGCACCCTGAGCACTGAGCACCCAGCACCCCGAGCACTGTGCACCCAGCACACTGAGTACTGAGCACCCAGCACCCTGAGCACTGAGCACCCAGCACCCTGAGCACTGAGCACGGAGCACCCTGAGCACTGAGCACTGAGCACCCTGATCACTGAGTACTGAGCACCGAGCACCCCGAGAACTGAGCACCCAGCACCCGTAGTACTGAGCACCCAGCAAACCAAGCACTGAGCACCCTGAGTATTGAGCACCCAGCACCCTGAGTACTGAGCAGCCAGCATCCTGAGTACTGAGCAACGAGCACCCTGAGTACAGAGCACCCAGCACCCCGAGCACTGAGCACCCAGCACCCTGAGGACTGAGCACCCAGCACCCTGAGCACTGAGCACCCTGAGTACTGAGCACTGAGCACCCTGAGTACTGAGCACTGAGCACCCTGAGTACTGAGCAAGGAGCACCCTGAGCAATGAGCACCGAGCACCCTGAGCACTTAGCACCCAGCATCCCGAGTACTGAGCACCCAGCACCCTGAGTACTGAGCACCCAGCATCCTGAGCACTGAGCACCCAGCACCCCGAGCACTGAGCACCCAGCACCCTGAGTACTGAGCACCCAGCGCCCCGAGCACTGAGCACCCAGCACCCTGAGCACTGAGCACCCAGCACCCTGAGTACTGAGCACCCAGCACCCTGAGTACTGAACACCCAGCACCCTGAGCACTGAGCACTGAGCACCCTGAGCACTGAGTACTGAGCACTGTGCACCCTGAGCACTGAGCACCCAGCACCCCGAGTACTGAGCACCCAGCACCCCGAGCACTGAGCACCCAGCGCCCCGAGCACTGAGCACCCAGCACCCCGAGCACTGAGCACTGAGCACCCAGCACCCCGAGTACTGAGCAGTGAGCACCCTGAGCACTGAACACCCAGCACCCCGAGTACTGAGCACTGAGCACCCTGAGTACTGAGCAACCAGCACCCTGAGCACTGAGTACGCAGCACCCTGAGGACTGAGCACCCAGCACACTGAGCACTGAGCACCCAGCACCCTGAGCACTGAGCACCCAGCACCCTGAGTACTGATCACTGAGCACCCAGCACCCCGAGCACTGAGCACCCAGCACCCTGAGTACTGAGCACTGAGCACCCAGCACCCCGAGCACTGAGCACCCAGCACCCTGAGCACTGAGCACCCAGCACCCGAGTACTGAGCACCCAGCACCCTGAGTACTGAGCACCCAGCACCCTGAGTACTGTGAACCCAGCACCCTGAGCACTGAGCACCCAGCACCCCGAGCACTGAGCACCCAGCACCCAGAGTACTGAGCACCCAGCACCCTGAGCACTGAGCAACCAGCACCCTGAGCTCTGAGCATCCAGCACCCTGAGCACTGAGCACCCAGCACCCTGAGTAGTGAGCACCCAACGTACTGAGCACCGAGCACCCCGAGCACTGTGCACCCAGCACCCTGAGTACTGATCACCGAGTACCCTGAGCACTGAGCACCCAGCACCCTGAGTACTGAGCTCCGAGCACCCCGAGCACTGAGCACTGAGCACCCTGTGCACTGAGTACCCAGCACCCTGAGTACTGAGCACTCAGCACCCTGAGCACTGAGCACCGAGCACCCTGAGAACTGAGCACCGAGCACCCTGAGCACTGAGAACCCAGCACCCTGAGTACTGAGCTCCGAGCACCCCGAGCACTGAGCACCCAGCACCCTGAGTACTGAGCACCCTGCACCCTGAGCAATGAGCACCCTGAGTACTGAGCACCCAGCACCTTGAGCACTGAGCACCCATCACCCTGAGCACTGAACACACAGCACCCTGAGTACTGAGAACCTCGAGCACTGAGCATCCAGCACCCTGAGTACTGAGCACCGAGCACCCCGTGCACTGAGAACCCAGCACCGCGAGCACTGAGCACATAGCACCCCGAGCACTGAGCACCCAGCACCATGAGTACTGAGCACCCAGCACCCTGAGTACTGAGCACCCAGCACCCTGAGCACTGAGTACCCAACACCCTGAGCACTGAGCACCCAGCACCCTGAGCACTGAGCACACAGCACCCTGAGCACTGAGCACCCTGATCACTGAGCACCCAGCACCCTGAGTACTGAGCACTGAGCACCCAGCACCCCGAGCACTGAGCACCCAGCACCCCGAGTACTGAGCACTCAGCACCCTGAGTACTGAGCACCCAGCACCCTGAGCACTGAGTACCCAGCACCCTTAGCACTGAGCACCCAGCACCCTGAGCACTGAGCACCCAGCACCCTGAGCACTGAGCACCCAGCACCCTGAGTACTGAGCACTGAGCACCCAGCACCCCGATCACTGAGCACCCAGCACCCTGAGTACTGAGCACTGAGCACCCAGCACCCCGAGCACTGAGCACCCAGCACCCTGAGCACTGAGCACCCAGCACCCGAGTACTGAGCACACAGCACCCTGAGTACTGAGCACCCAGCACCCTGAGCACTGAGCACCCAGCACCCTGAGTACTGAGCACCCAGCACCCAGAGCACTGAGCACCCAGAACCCCGAGCACTGTGCACCCAGCACCCTGAGTACTGAGCACCCAGCACCCTGAGCACTGAGCAACCAGCACCCTGAGCACTGAGCACGGAGCACCCTGAGCACTGAGCACTGAGCACCCTGATCACTGAGTACTGAGCACCGAGCACCCCGAGAACTGAGCACCCAGCACCCGGAGTACTGAGCACCCAGCAGCCCAAGCACTGAGCACCCTGAGTATTGAGCACCCAGCACCCTGAGTACTGAGCAGCCAGCATCCTGAGTACTGAGCAACGAGCACCCTGAGTACAGAGCACCTAGCACCCCGAGCACTGAGCACCCAGCACTCTGAGGACTGAGCACCCAGCACCCTGAGCACTGAGCACCCTGAGTACTGAGCACTGAGCACCCTGAGTACTGAGCACTGAGCACCCTGAGTACTGAGCAACCAGCACCCTGAGTACTGAGCACCCAGGACCCTGAGCAATGAGCAACGAGCACCCTGAGCACTGAGCACCCAGCACCCTGAGCACTGAGCACCCAGCACCCTGAGTAGTGAGCACCCAACGTACTGAGCACCGAGCACCCTGAGCACTGAGCACCCAGCACCCTGACTACTGAGCACCCAGCACCCTGAGCAATGAGCAACCTGAGTACTGAGCACCCAGCACCTTGAGCACTGAGCACCGAGCACCCCGAGCACTGAGCACCCAGCACCCTGAGCACTGAACACACAGCACCCGGAGTACTGAGCACCCCGAGCACTGAGCACCCAGCACCATGAGTACTGAGCACCCAGCACCCTGAGTACTGAGCACCCAGCACCCTGAGCACTGAGTACCCAACACCCTGAGCACTGAGCACCCAGCACCCTGAGCACTGAGCACACAGCACCCTGAGCACTGAGCACCCTGATCACTGAGCACCCAGCACCCTGAGTACTGAGCACTGAGCACCCAGCACCCCGAGCACTGAGCACCCAGCACCCCGAGTACTGAGCACTCAGCACCCTGAGTACTGAGCACCCAGCACCCTGAGCACTGAGTACCCAGCACCCTTAGCACTGAGCACCCAGCACCCTGAGCACTGAGCACCCAGCACCCTGAGCACTGAGCACCCAGCACCCTGAGTACTGAGCACTGAGCACCCAGCACCCCGATCACTGAGCACCCAGCACCCTGAGTACTGAGCACTGAGCACCCAGCACCCCGAGCACTGAGCACCCAGCACCCTGAGCACTGAGCACCCAGCACCCGAGTACTGAGCACACAGCACCCTGAGTACTGAGCACCCAGCACCCTGAGCACTGAGCACCCAGCACCCTGAGTACTGAGCACCCAGCACCCAGAGCACTGAGCACCCAGAACCCCGAGCACTGTGCACCCAGCACCCTGAGTACTGAGCACCCAGCACCCTGAGCACTGAGCAACCAGCACCCTGAGCACTGAGCACCCAGCACCCTGAGCACTGAGCACTGAGCACCCTGATCACTGAGTACTGAGCACCCTGAGTAGTGAGCACCCAACGTACTGAGCACCGAGCACCCTGAGCACTGAGCACCCAGCACCCTGACTACTGAGCACCCAGCACCCTGAGCAATGAGCAACCTGAGTACTGAGCACCCAGCACCTTGAGCACTGAGCACCGAGCACCCCGAGCACTGAGCACCCAGCACCCTGAGCACTGAACACACAGCACCCGGAGTACTGAGCACCTCGAGCACTGAGCACCCAGCACCCTGAGCACTGAGTACCCAGCACCCTGAGCACTGAGCACCCAGCACCCTGAGCACTGAGCACACAGCACCCTGAGCACTGAGCACCCAGCACCCTGAGTACTGAGCACTGAGCACCCAGCACCCCGAGCACTGAGCACCCAGCACCCTGAGTACTGAGCACTGAGCACCCAGCACCCCGAACACTGAGCACCCAGCACCCTGAGCACTGAGCACCCAGCACCCGAGTACTGAGCACCCAGCACCCTGAGTACTGAGCACCCAGCACCCTGAGTACTGAGCACCCAGCATCCCGAGTACTGAGCACCCAGCACCCTGAGTACTGAGCACCCAGCATCCTGAGCACTGAGCACCCAGCACCCCGAGCACTGAGCACCCAGCACCCTGATTACTGAGCACCCAGCGCCCCGAGCACTGAGCACCCAGCACCCTGAGCACTGAGCACCCAGCACCCTGAGGACTGAGCACCCAGCACCCTGAGTACTGAACTCCCAGCACCCTGAGCACTGAGCACTGAGCACCCTGAGCACTGAGTACTGAGCACTGAGCACCCTGAGCACTGAGCACCCAGCACCCCGAGTACTGAGCACCCAGCACCCCGAGCACTGAGCACCCAGCGCCCCGAGCACTGAGCACCCAGCACCCCGAGCACTGAGCACTGAGCACCCAGTACCCCGAGTACTGAGCAGTGAGCACCCTGAGCACTGAACACCCAGCACCCCGAGTACTGAGCACTGAGCACCCTGAGTACTGAGCAACCAGCACCCTGAGCACTGAGTACCCAGCACCCTGAGGACTGAGCACCCAGCAAACTGAGCACTGAGCACCCAGCACCCTGAGCACTGAGCACCCAGCACCCTGAGTACTGATCACTGAGCACCCAGCACCCCGAGCACTGAGCACCCAGCACCCTGAGTTCTGAGCACTGAGCACCCAGCACCCCGAGCACTGAGCACCCAGCACCCTGAGCACTGAGCACCCAGCACCCGAGTACTGAGCACCCAGCACCCTGAGTACTGAGCACTCAGCACCCTGAGTACTGAGAACCCAGCACCCTGAGCACTGAGCACCCAGCCCCCCGAGCACTGAGCACCCAGCACCCTGAGTACTGAGCACCCAGCACCCTGAGCACTGAGCAACCAGCACCCTGAGCTCTGAGCACCCAGCACCCTGAGCACTGAGCACCCAGCACCCTGAGTAGTGAGCACCCAACTTACTGAGCACCGAGCACGCCGAGCACTGTGCACCCAGCACCCTGAGTACTGATCACCGAGTACCCTGAGCACTGAGCACCCAGCACCCTGAGTACTGAGCTCCGAGCACCCCGAGCACTGAGCACCGAGCACCCTGTGCACTGAGTACCCAGCATCCTGAGTACTGAGCACTCAGCACCCTGAGCACTGAGCACCGAGCACCCTGAGTACTGAGCACCGAGCACCCCGAGCACTGAGCACCCAGCACCCTGAGTACTGAGCACCCTGCACCCTGAGCAATGAGCACCCTGAGTACTGAGCACCCAGCACCTTGAGCACTGAGCACCCAGCACCCTGAGCACTGAACACACAGCACCCTGAGTACTGAGCTCCGAGCACCCCGAGCACTGAGCACCGAGCACCCCGAGCACTGAGAACCCAGCACCGCGAGCACTGAGCACATAGCACCCCGAGCACTGAGCACCCAGCACCCTGAGTGCTGAGCACCCAGCACCCTGAGTACTGAGCACCCAGCACCCTGAGCACTGAGTACCCAACACCCTGAACACTGAGCACCCAGCACCCTGAGCACTGAGCACACAGCACCCTGAGCACTGAGCACCCAGCACCCTGAGTACTGAGCACTGAGCACCCAGCACCCTGAGCAGTGAGCAGCCAGCACCCTGAGTACTGAGCACCGAGCACCCCGAGCAATGAGCACCCAGCACCCTGAGTACTGAGCTCCGAGCACTCCGAGCACTGAGCTCCCTGAGCACTGAGCACCGAGCACCCTGAGCACTGAGTACCCAGCACCCTGAGCACTGAGCACCCAGCGCCCTGAGCACTGAGCACCCAGCACCCTGAGCACTGAGCACCCAGCACCCTGAGTACTGAGCACTGAGCACCCAGCACCCCGAGCACTGAGCACCCAGCACCCCGAGTACTGAGCACTGAGCACCCTGAGTACTGAGCACCCAGCACCCTGAGCACTGAGTACCCAGCACCCTTAGCACTGAGCAGCCAGCACCCTGAGCACTGAGCACCCAGCACCCTGAGCACTGAGCACCCAGCACCCTGAGTACTGAGCACTGAGCACCCAGCACCCCGATCACTGAGCACCCAGCACCCTGAGTACTGAGCACTGAGCACCCAGCACCCCGAGCACTGAGCACCCAGCACCCTGAGCACTGTGCACCCAGCACCCGAGTACTGAGCACACAGCACCCTGAGTACTGAGCACCCAGCACCCTGAGCACTGAGCACCCAGCACCCCGAGCACTGTGCACCCAGCACCCTGAGTACTGAGCACCCAGCACCCTGAGCACTGAGCACCCAGCACCCTGAGCACTGAGCACGGAGCACCCTGAGCACTGAGCACTGAGCACCCTGATCACTGTGTACTGAGCACCGAGCACCCCGAGAACTGAGCACCCAGCACCCGGAGTACTGAGCACCCAGCAGCCCAAGCACTGAGCACCCTGATTATTGAGCACCCAGCACCCTGAGTACTGAGCAGCCAGCATCCTGAGTACTGAGCAACGAGCACCCTGAGTACAGAGCACCCAGCACCCCGAGCACTGAGCACCCAGCACCCTGAGGACTAAGCACACAGCACCCTGAGCACTGAGCACCCTGAGTACTGAGCACTGAGCACCCTGAGTACTGAGCACTGAGCACCCTGAGTACTGAGCAACCAGCACCCTGAGTACTGAGCACCCAGGACCCTGAGCAATGAGCACCGAGCACCCTGAGCACTGAGCACCCAGCACCCTGAGCACTGAGCACCCAGCACCCTGAGTAGTGAGCACCCAACGTACTGAGCACCGAGCACCCCAAGCACTGAGCACCCAGCACCCTGAGTACTGAGCACCCAGCACCCCGAGCACTGAGCACCAAGCACCCCGAGCACTGAGCACCCAGCACCCTGAGCACTGATCACCTAGCACCCTGAGCACTGAGCACCCAGCACCCTGAGTACTGAGCACCCAGCACCCTGAGTACTGAGCACCCAGCACCTCGAGCACTGAGCACCCAGCACCCTGAGTACTGAGCACCCAGCACCCTGTGCACTGAGCACCGAGCACCCTGAGCACTGAGCACCCAGCACCCTGAGGACTGAGCACCCAGCACCCTGAGCACTGAGCACCCTGAGTACTGAGCACTGAGCACCCTGAGTACTGAGCACTGAACACCCTGAGTACTGAGCAACCAGCACCCTGAGTACTGAGCACCCAGCACCCTGAGCACTGAGCACCGAGCACCCTGAGCACTGAGCACCCAGCACTCTGAGTTGTGAGCACACAACGTACTGAGCACCGAGCACCCCGAGCACTGAGCACCCAGCACCCTGACTACTGAGCACCCAGCACCCCGAGCACTGAGCACCCAGCACCCTGAGCACTGAGCAACCAGCACCCTGAGCACTGATCACCCAGCACACTGAGCACTGAGCACCCAGCACCCTGAGTACTGAGCACCCAGCACCCTGAGTACTGAGCACTCAGCACCCTGAGTACTGAGCACCGAGCAACCTGAGCACTGAGCAACCAGCACCCTGAGCACTGAGCACCCTGAGGACTGAGCACCCAGCACCCTGAGCACTGAGCAACCAGCACCCTGAGTACTGAGCACCGATCATCCTGAGCACTGAGCACCCAGAACCCAAAGCACCCTCAGTACTGAGCACCCAGCACCCCGAGCACTGAGCACCCAGCACCATGAGTACTGAGCACTCTGAGTACTGAGCACCGATCACCCTGAGCACTGAGCTCCCAGCACCCTGAGTACTGAGCACCCAGCACCCTGAGCAATGAGCACCAAGCACCCTGAGTACTGAGCACCCAGCACCCTGAGCACTGAGCAACCAGCACCCCGAGAATGAGCACCCAGCACCCCGAGTACTGAGCACCGAGCACCCTGAGCACTGAGTACCCAGCACCCTGAGTACTGATCACTCAGCACCCTCAGCACTGAGCACCGAGCACCCCGAGTACTGAGCACCCAGCACCCTGAGCACTGAGCACCCAGCACCCTGAGCACTGAGAACCCAGGAACCTGAGCACTGAGCACCCAGCACCCTGAGTACTGAGCACTGAGCACCCAGCACCCTGAGCACTGAGCACCCAGCACCCTGAGTACTGAGCACTGAGCACCCAGCACCCCGAGCACTGAGCACCCAGCACCCTGAGTACTGAGCACCGAGCACCCCGAGCACTGAACACCCAGCACCCTGAGTACTGAGCTCCGAGGACCCCGAGCACTGAGCACCCAGCGCCCCGAGCACCGAGCACCCTGAGCACTGAGCACCCAGCACCCTGACTACTGAGCACCCAGCACCCTGAGCAATGAGCAACCTGAGTACTGAGCACCCAGCACCTTGAGCACTGAGCACCGAGCACCCCGAGCACTGAGCACCCAGCACCCTGAGCACTGAACACACAGCACCCTGAGTACTGAGCACCTCGAGCACTGAGCACCCAGCACCCTAAGCACTGAGTACCCAGCACCCTGAGCACTGAGCACCCAGCACCCTGAGCACTGAGCACACAGCACCCTGAGCACTGAGCACCCAGCACCCTGAGTACTGAGCACTGAGCACCCAGCACCCCGAGCACTGAGCACCCAGCACCCTGAGTACTGAGCTCTGAGCACCCAGCACCCCGAACACTGAGGACCCAGCACCCTGAGCACTGAGCACCCAGCACCCGAGTACTGAGCACCCAGCACCCTGAGTACTGAGCACCCAGCACCCTGAGTACTGAGCACCCAGCATCCCGAGTACTGAGCACCCAGCACCCTGAGTACTGAGCACCCAGCATCCTGAGCACTGAGCACCCAGCACCTCGAGCACTGAGCACCCAGCACCCTGAGTACTGAGCACCCAGCGCACCGAGCACTGAGCACCCAGCACCCTGAGCACTGAGCACCCAGCACCCTGAGTACTGAGCACCCAGCACCCTGAGTACTGAACACCCAGCACCCTGAGCACTGAGCACTGAGCACCCTGAGCACTGAGTACTGAGCACTGAGCACCCTGAGCACTGAGCACCCAGCACCCCGAGTACTGAGCACCCAGCACCCCGAGCACTGAGCACCCAGCGCCCCGAGCACTGAGCACCCAGCACCCCGAGCACTGAGCACTGAGCACCCAGCACCCCGAGTACTGAGCAGTGAGCACCCTGAGCACTGAGCACCCAGCAACCTGAGTAGTGAGCACCCAACGTACTGAGCACCGAGCACCCCGAGCACTGTGCACCCAGCACCCTGAGTACTGAGCACTCAGCACCCTGAGCACTGAGCACCGAGCACCCTGAGCACTGAGCACACAGCACCCTGAGCACTGAGCACCCTGAGTACTGAGCACCCAGCACCTTGAGCACTGAGCACCCAACACCCTGAGCACTGAACACACAGCACCCTGAGTACTGAGCACCTCGAGCACTGAGCACCCAGCACCCTGAGTACTGAGCACCGAGCACCCCGAGCACTGAGAACCCAGCACCGCGAGCACTGAGCACATAGCACCCCGAGCACTGAGCACCCAGCACCCTGAGTACTGAGCACCCAGCACCCTGAGTACTGAGCACCCAGCACCCTGAGCACTGAGTACCCAACACCCTGAGCACTGAGCACCCAGCACCCTGAGCACTGAGCACACAGCACCCTGAACACTGAGCACCCAGCACCCTGAGTACTGAGCACTGAGCACCCAGCACCCCGAGCAGTGAGCAGCCAGCACCCTGAGTACTGAGCACCGAGCACCCCGAGCAATGAGCACCCAGCACCCTGAGTACTGAGCTCCGAGCACTCCGAGCACTGAGCACCCTGAGCACTGAGCACCGAGCACCCTGAGCACTGAGTACCCAGCACCCTGAGCGCTGAGCACCCAGCGCCCTGAGCACTGAGCACCCAGCACCCTGAGCACTGAGCACCCAGCACCCTGAGTACTGAGCACTGAGCACCCAGCACCCCGAGCACTGAGCACCCAGCACCCCGAGTACTGAGCACTGAGCACCCTGAGTACTGAGCACCCAGCACGCTGAGCACTGAGTACCCAGCACCCTTAGCACTGAGCACCCAGCACCCTGAGCACTGAGCACCCAGCACCCTGAGCACTGAGCACCCAGCACCCTGAGTACTGAGCACTGAGCACCCAGCACCCCGATCACTGAACACCCAGCACCCTGAGTACTGAGCACTGAGCACCCAGCACCCCGAGCACTGAGCACCCAGCACTCTGAGTACAGAGCTCTGAGCACCCAGCACCCCGAACACTGAGGACCCAGCACCCTGAGCACTGAGCAACCAGCACCCGAGTACTGAGCACCCAGCACCCTGAGTACTGAGCACCCAGCACCCTGAGTACTGAGCACCCAGCATCCCGAGTACTGAGCACCCAGCACCCTGAGTACTGAGCACCCAGCATCCTGAGCACTGAGCACCCAGCACCTCGAGCACTGAGCACCCAGCACCCTGAGTACTGAGCACCCAGCGCACCGAGCACTGAGCACCCAGCACCCTGAGCACTGAGCACCCAGCACCCTGAGTACTGAGCACCCAGCACCCTGAGTACTGAACACCCAGCACCCTGAGCACTGAGCACTGAGCACCCTGAGCACTGAGTACTGAGCACTGAGCACCCTGAGCACTGAGCACCCAGCACCCCGAGTACTGAGCACCCAGCACCCCGAGCACTGAGCACCCAGCGCCCCGAGCACTGAGCACCCAGCACCCCGAGCACTGAGCACTGAGCACCCAGCACCCCGAGTACTGAGCAGTGAGCACCCTGAGCACTGAGCACCCAGCAACCTGAGTAGTGAGCACCCAACGTACTGAGCACCGAGCACCCCGAGCACTGTGCACCCAGCACCCTGAGTACTGAGCACTCAGCACCCTGAGCACTGAGCACCGAGCACCCTGAGCACTGAGCACACAGCACCCTGAGCACTGAGCACCCTGAGTACTGAGCACCCAGCACCTTGAGCACTGAGCACCCAGCACCCTGAGCACTGAACACACAGCACCCTGAGTACTGAGCACCTCGAGCACTGAGCATCCAGCACCCTGAGTACTGAGCACCGAGCACCCCGAGCACTGAGAACCCAGCACCGCGAGCACTGAGCACATAGCACCCCGAGCACTGAGCACCCAGCACCCTGAGTACTGAGCACCCAGCACCCTGAGTACTGAGCACCCAGCACCCTGAGCACTGAGTACCCAACACCCTGAGCACTGAGCACCCAGCACCCTGAGCACTGAGCACACAGCACCCTGAACACTGAGCACCCAGCACCCTGAGTACTGAGCACTGAGCACCCAGCACCCCGAGCAGTGAGCAGCCAGCACCCTGAGTACTGAGCACCGAGCACCCCGAGCAATGAGCACCCAGCACCCTGAGTACTGAGCTCTGAGCACTCCGAGCACTGAGCACCCTGAGCACTGAGCACCGAGCACCCTGAGCACTGAGTACCCAGCACCCTGAGCGCTGAGCACCCAGCGCCCTGAGCACTGAGCACCCAGCACCCTGAGCACTGAGCACCCAGCACCCTGAGTACTGAGCACTGAGCACCCAGCACCCCGAGCACTGAGCACCCAGCACCCCGAGTACTGAGCACTGAGCACCCTGAGTACTGAGCACCCAGCACGCTGAGCACTGAGTACCCAGCACCCTTAGCACTGAGCACCCAGCACCCTGAGCACTGAGCACCCAGCACCCTGAGCACTGAGCACCCAGCACCCTGAGCACTGAGCACGGAGCACCCTGAGCACTGAGCACTGAGCACCCTGATCACTGAGTACTGAGCACCGAGCACCCCGAGAACTGAGCACCCAGCACCCGGAGTACTGAGCACCCAGCAGCCCAAGCACTGAGCACCCTGATTATTGAGCACCCAGCACCCTGAGTACTGAGCAGCCAGCATCCTGAGTACTGAGCAACGAGCACCCTGAGTACAGAGCACCCAGCACCCCGAGCACTGAGCACCCAGCACCCTGAGGACTAAGCACACAGCACCCTGAGCACTGAGCACCCTGAGTACTGAGCACTGAGCACCCTGAGTACTGAGCACTGAGCACCCTGAGTACTGAGCAACCAGCACCCTGAGTACTGAGCACCCAGGACCCTGAGCAATGAGCACCGAGCACCCTGAGCACTGAGCACCCAGCACCCTGAGCACTGAGCACCCAGCACCCTGAGTAGTGAGCACCCAACGTACTGAGCACCGAGCACCCCAAGCACTGAGCACCCAGCACCCTGAGTACTGAGCACCCAGCACCCCGAGCACTGAGCACCAAGCACCCTGAGCACTGAGCACCCAGCACACTGAGCACTGATCACCCAGCACCCTGAGCACTGAGCACCCAGCACCCTGAGTACTGAGCACCCAGCACCCTGAGTACTGAGCACCCAGCACCTCGAGCACTGAGCACCCAGCACCCTGAGTACTGAGCACCCAGCACCCTGTGCACTGAGCACCGAGCACCCTGAGCACTGAGCACCCAGCACCCTGAGGACTGAGCACCCAGCACCCTGAGCACTGAGCACCCTGAGTACTGAGCACTGAGCACCCTGAGTACTGAGCACTGAACACCCTGAGTACTGAGCAACCAGCACCCTGAGTACTGAGCACCGAGCACCCTGAGCACTGAGCACACCACCCTGAGCACTGAGCACCCTGAGTACTGAGCACCCAGCACCCTGTGCACTGAGTACCCAGCACCCTGAGTACTGAGCACTCAGCACCCTGAGCACTGAGCACCGAGCACCCTGAGTACTGAGCACCGAGCACCCCGAGCACTGAGCACCCAGCACCCTGAGTACTGAGCACCCTGCACCCTGAGCAATGAGCACCCTGAGTACTGAGCACCCAGCACCTTGAGCACTGAGCACCCAGCACCCTGAGCACTGAACACACAGCACCCTGAGTACTGAGCTCCGAGCACCCCGAGCACTGAGCACCGAGCACCCCGAGCACTGAGAACCCAGCACCGCGAGCACTGAGCACATAGCACCCCGAGCACTGAGCACCCAGCACCCTGAGTACTGAGCACCCAGCACCCTGAGTACTGAGCACCCAGCACCCTGAGCACTGAGTACCCAACACCCTGAACACTGAGCACCCAGCACCCTGAGCACTGAGCACACAGCACCCTGAGCACTGAGCACCCAGCACCCTGAGTACTGAGCACTGAGCACCCAGCACCCTGAGCAGTGAGCAGCCAGCACCCTGAGTACTGAGCACCGAGCACCCCGAGCAATGAGCACCCAGCACCCTGAGTACTGAGCTCCGAGCACTCCGAGCACTGAGCTCCCTGAGCACTGAGCACCGAGCACCCTGAGCACTGAGTACCCAGCACCCTGAGCACTGAGCACCCAGCGCCCTGAGCACTGAGCACCCAGCACCCTGAGCACTGAGCACCCAGCACCCTGAGTACTGAGCACTGAGCACCCAGCACCCCGAGCACTGAGCACCCAGCACCCCGAGTACTGAGCACTGAGCACCCTGAGTACTGAGCACCCAGCACCCTGAGCACTGAGTACCCAGCACCCTTAGCACTGAGCAGCCAGCACCCTGAGCACTGAGCACCCAGCACCCTGAGCACTGAGCACCCAGCACCCTGAGTACTGAGCACTGAGCACCCAGCACCCCGATCACTGAGCACCCAGCACCCTGAGTACTGAGCACTGAGCACCCAGCACCCCGAGCACTGAGCACCCAGCACCCTGAGCACTGTGCACCCAGCACCCGAGTACTGAGCACACAGCACCCTGAGTACTGAGCACCCAGCACCCTGAGCACTGAGCACCCAGCACCCCGAGCACTGTGCACCCAGCACCCTGAGTACTGAGCACCCAGCACCCTGAGCACTGAGCACCCAGCACCCTGAGCACTGAGCACGGAGCACCCTGAGCACTGAGCACTGAGCACCCTGATCACTGAGTACTGAGCACCGAGCACCCCGAGAACTGAGCACCCAGCACCCGGAGTACTGAGCACCCAGCAGCCCAAGCACTGAGCACCCTGATTATTGAGCACCCAGCACCCTGAGTACTGAGCAGCCAGCATCCTGAGTACTGAGCAACGAGCACCCTGAGTACAGAGCACCCAGCACCCCGAGCACTGAGCACCCAGCACCCTGAGGACTAAGCACACAGCACCCTGAGCACTGAGCACCCTGAGTACTGAGCACTGAGCACCCTGAGTACTGAGCACTGAGCACCCTGAGTACTGAGCAACCAGCACCCTGAGTACTGAGCACCCAGGACCCTGAGCAATGAGCACCGAGCACCCTGAGCACTGAGCACCCAGCACCCTGAGCACTGAGCACCCAGCACCCTGAGTAGTGAGCACCCAACGTACTGAGCACCGAGCACCCCAAGCACTGAGCACCCAGCACCCTGAGTACTGAGCACCCAGCACCCCGAGCACTGAGCACCAAGCACCCCGAGCACTGAGCACCCAGCACCCTGAGCACTGATCACCTAGCACCCTGAGCACTGAGCACCCAGCACCCTGAGTACTGAGCACCCAGCACCCTGAGTACTGAGCACCCAGCACCTCGAGCACTGAGCACCCAGCACCCTGAGTACTGAGCACCCAGCACCCTGTGCACTGAGCACCGAGCACCCTGAGCACTGAGCACCCAGCACCCTGAGGACTGAGCACCCAGCACCCTGAGCACTGAGCACCCTGAGTACTGAGCACTGAGCACCCTGAGTACTGAGCACTGAACACCCTGAGTACTGAGCAACCAGCACCCTGAGTACTGAGCACCCAGCACCCTGAGCACTGAGCACCGAGCACCCTGAGCACTGAGCACCCAGCACTCTGAGTTGTGAGCACACAACGTACTGAGCACCGAGCACCCCGAGCACTGAGCACCCAGCACCCTGACTACTGAGCACCCAGCACCCCGAGCACTGAGCACCCAGCACCCTGAGCACTGAGCAACCAGCACCCTGAGCACTGATCACCCAGCACACTGAGCACTGAGCACCCAGCACCCTGAGTACTGAGCACCCAGCACCCTGAGTACTGAGCACTCAGCACCCTGAGTACTGAGCACCGAGCAACCCGAGCACTGACCACCCAGCACCCTGAGCACTGAGCACCCTGAGGACTGAGCACCCAGCACCCTGAGCACTGAGCAACCAGCACCCTGAGTACTGAGCACCGATCATCCTGAGCACTGAGCACCCAGAACCCAAAGCACCCTCAGTACTGAGCACCCAGCACCCCGAGCACTGAGCACCCAGCACCATGAGTACTGAGCACTCTGAGTACTGAGCACCGATCACCCTGAGCACTGAGCTCCCAGCACCCTGAGTACTGAGCACCCAGCACCCTGAGCAATGAGCACCAAGCACCCTGAGTACTGAGCACCCAGCACCCTGAGCACTGAGCAACCAGCACCCCGAGAATGAGCACCCAGCACCCCGAGTACTGAGCACCGAGCACCCTGAGCACTGAGTACCCAGCACCCTGAGTACTTATCACTCAGCACCCTCAGCACTGAGCACCGAGCACCCCGAGTACTGAGCACCCAACACCCTGAGCACTGAGCACCCAGCACCCTGAGCACTGAGAACCCAGGAACCTGAGCACTGAGCACCCAGCACCCTGAGTACTGAGCACTGAGCACCCAGCACCCTGAGCACTGAGCACCCAGCACCCTGAGTACTGAGCACTGAGCACCCAGCACCCCGAGCACTGAGCACCCAGCACCCTGAGTACTGAGCACCGAGCACCCCGAGCACTGAACACCCAGCACCCTGAGTACTGAGCTCCGAGGACCCCGAGCACTGAGCACCCAGCGCCCCGAGCACCGAGCACCCTGAGCACTGAGCACCCAGCACCCTGACTACTGAGCACCCAGCACCCTGAGCAATGAGCAACCTGAGTACTGAGCACCCAGCACCTTGAGCACTGAGCACCGAGCACCCCGAGCACTGAGCACCCAGCACCCTGAGCACTGAACACACAGCACCCTGAGTACTGAGCACCTCGAGCACTGAGCACCCAGCACCCTAAGCACTGAGTACCCAGCACCCTGAGCACTGAGCACCCAGCACCCTGAGCACTGAGCACACAGCACCCTGAGCACTGAGCACCCAGCACCCTGAGCACTGAGCACTGAGCACCCAGCACCCCGAGCACTGAGCACCCAGCACCCTGAGTACTGAGCTCTGAGCACCCAGCACCCCGAACACTGAGGACCCAGCACCCTGAGCACTGAGCACCCAGCACCCGAGTACTGAGCACCCAGCACCCTGAGTACTGAGCACCCAGCCCCCTGAGTACTGAGCACCCAGCATCCCGAGTACTGAGCACCCAGCACCCTGAGTACTGAGCACCCAGCATCCTGAGCACTGAGCACCCAGCACCTCGAGCACTGAGCACCCAGCACCCTGAGTACTGAGCACCCAGCGCACCGAGCACTGAGCACCCAGCACCCTGAGCACTGAGCACCCAGCACCCTGAGTACTGAGCACCCAGCACCCTGAGTACTGAACACCCAGCACCCTGAGCACTGAGCACTGAGCACCCTGAGCACTGAGTACTGAGCACTGAGCACCCTGAGCACTGAGCACCCAGCACCCCGAGTACTGAGCACCCAGCACCCCGAGCACTGAGCACCCAGCGCCCCGAGCACTGAGCACCCAGCACCCCGAGCACTGAGCACTGAGCACCCAGCACCCCGAGTACTGAGCAGTGAGCACCCTGAGCACTGAGCACCCAGCAACCTGAGTAGTGAGCACCCAACGTACTGAGCACCGAGCACCCCGAGCACTGTGCACCCAGCACCCTGAGTACTGAGCACTCAGCACCCTGAGCACTGAGCACCGAGCACCCTGAGCACTGAGCACACAGCACCCTGAGCACTGAGCACCCTGAGTACTGAGCACCCAGCACCTTGAGCACTGAGCACCCAACACCCTGAGCACTGAACACACAGCACCCTGAGTACTGAGCACCTCGAGCACTGAGCACCCAGCACCCTGAGTACTGAGCACCGAGCACCCCGAGCACTGAGAACCCAGCACCGCGAGCACTGAGCACATAGCACCCCGAGCACTGAGCACCCAGCACCCTGAGTACTGAGCACCCAGCACCCTGAGTACTGAGCACCCAGCACCCTGAGCACTGAGTACCCAACACCCTGAGCACTGAGCACCCAGCACCCTGAGCACTGAGCACACAGCACCCTGAACACTGAGCACCCAGCACCCTGAGAACTGAGCACTGAGCACCCAGCACCCCGAGCAGTGAGCAGCCAGCACCCTGAGTACTGAGCACCGAGCACCCCGAGCAATGAGCACCCAGCACCCTGAGTACTGAGCTCCGAGCACTCCGAGCACTGAGCACCCTGAGCACTGAGCACCGAGCACCCTGAGCACTGAGTACCCAGCACCCTGAGCGCTGAGCACCCAGCGCCCTGAGCACTGAGCACCCAGCACCCTGAGCACTGAGCACCCAGCACCCTGAGTACTGAGCACTGAGCACCCAGCACCCCGAGCACTGAGCACCCAGCACCCCGAGTACTGAGCACTGAGCACCCTGAGTACTGAGCACCCAGCACGCTGAGCACTGAGTACCCAGCACCCTTAGCACTGAGCACCCAGCACCCTGAGCACTGAGCACCCAGCACCCTGAGCACTGAGCACCCAGCACCCTGAGTACTGAGCACTGAGCACCCAGCACCCCGATCACTGAACACCCAGCACCCTGAGTACTGAGCACTGAGCACCCAGCACCCCGAGCACTGAGCACCCAGCACCCTGAGTACAGAGCTCTGAGCACCCAGCACCCCGAACACTGAGGACCCAGCACCCTGAGCACTGAGCACCCAGCACCCGAGTACTGAGCACCCAGCACCCTGAGTACTGAGCACCCAGCACCCTGAGTACTGAGCACCCAGCATCCCGAGTACTGAGCACCCAGCACCCTGAGTACTGAGCACCCAGCATCCTGAGCACTGAGCACCCAGCACCTCGAGCACTGAGCACCCAGCACCCTGAGTACTGAGCACCCAGCGCACCGAGCACTGAGCACCCAGCACCCTGAGCACTGAGCACCCAGCACCCTGAGTACTGAGCACCCAGCACCCTGAGTACTGAACACCCAGCACCCTGAGCACTGAGCACTGAGCACCCTGAGCACTGAGTACTGAGCACTGAGCACCCTGAGCACTGAGCACCCAGCACCCCGAGTACTGAGCACCCAGCACCCCGAGCACTGAGCACCCAGCGCCCCGAGCACTGAGCACCCAGCACCCCGAGCACTGAGCACTGAGCACCCAGCACCCCGAGTACTGAGCAGTGAGCACCCTGAGCACTGAGCACCCAGCAACCTGAGTAGTGAGCACCCAACGTACTGAGCACCGAGCACCCCGAGCACTGTGCACCCAGCACCCTGAGTACTGAGCACTCAGCACCCTGAGCACTGAGCACCGAGCACCCTGAGCACTGAGCACACAGCACCCTGAGCACTGAGCACCCTGAGTACTGAGCACCCAGCACCTTGAGCACTGAGCACCCAGCCCCCTGAGCACTGAACACACAGCACCCTGAGTACTGAGCACCTCGAGCACTGAGCATCCAGCACCCTGAGTACTGAGCACCGAGCACCCCGAGCACTGAGAACCCAGCACCGCGAGCACTGAGCACATAGCACCCCGAGCACTGAGCACCCAGCACCCTGAGTACTGAGCACCCAGCACCCTGAGTACTGAGCACCCAGCACCCTGAGCACTGAGTACCCAACACCCTGAGCACTGAGCACCCAGCACCCTGAGCACTGAGCACACAGCACCCTGAACACTGAGCACCCAGCACCCTGAGTACTGAGCACTGAGCACCCAGCACCCCGAGCAGTGAGCAGCCAGCACCCTGAGTACTGAGCACCGAGCACCCCGAGCAATGAGCACCCAGCACCCTGAGTACTGAGCTCTGAGCACTCCGAGCACTGAGCACCCTGAGCACTGAGCACCGAGCACCCTGAGCACTGAGTACCCAGCACCCTGAGCGCTGAGCACCCAGCGCCCTGAGCACTGAGCACCCAGCACCCTGAGCACTGAGCACCCAGCACCCTGAGTACTGAGCACTGAGCACCCAGCACCCCGAGCACTGAGCACCCAGCACCCCGAGTACTGAGCACTGAGCACCCTGAGTACTGAGCACCCAGCACGCTGAGCACTGAGTACCCAGCACCCTTAGCACTGAGCACCCAGCACCCTGAGCACTGAGCACCCAGCACCCTGAGCACTGAGCACCCAGCACCCTGAGCACTGAGCACGGAGCACCCTGAGCACTGAGCACTGAGCACCCTGATCACTGAGTACTGAGCACCGAGCACCCCGAGAACTGAGCAGCCAGCACCCGGAGTACTGAGCACCCAGCAGCCCAAGCACTGAGCACCCTGATTATTGAGCACCCAGCACCCTGAGTACTGAGCAGCCAGCATCCTGAGTACTGAGCAACGAGCACCCTGAGTACAGAGCACCCAGCACCCCGAGCACTGAGCACCCAGCACCCTGAGGACTAAGCACACAGCACCCTGAGCACTGAGCACCCTGAGTACTGAGCACTGAGCACCCTGAGTACTGAGCACTGAGCACCCTGAGTACTGAGCAACCAGCACCCTGAGTACTGAGCACCCAGGACCCTGAGCAATGAGCACCGAGCACCCTGAGCACTGAGCACCCAGCACCCTGAGCACTGAGCACCCAGCACCCGAGTACTGAGCACCCAGCACCCTGAGTACTGAGCACCCAGCACCCTGAGTACTGAGCACCCAGCATCCCGAGTACTGAGCACCCAGCACCCTGAGTACTGAGCACCCAGCATCCTGAGCACTGAGCACCCAGCACCTCGAGCACTGAGCACCCAGCACCCTGAGTACTGAGCACCCAGCGCACCGAGCACTGAGCACCCAGCACCCTGAGCACTGAGCACCCAGCACCCTGAGTACTGAGCACCCAGCACCCTGAGTACTGAACACCCAGCACCCTGAGCACTGAGCACTGAGCACCCTGAGCACTGAGTACTGAGCACTGAGCACCCTGAGCACTGAGCACCCAGCACCCTGAGTACTGAGCACCCAGCACCCCGAGCACTGAGCACCCAGCGCCCCGAGCACCGAGCACCCAGCACCCCGAGCACTGAGCACTGAGCACCCAGCACCCCGAGTACTGAGCAGTGAGCACCCTGAGCACTGAGCACCCAGCAACCTGAGTAGTGAGCACCCAACGTACTGAGCACCGAGCACCCCGAGCACTGTGCACCCAGCACCCTGAGTACTGAGCACTCAGCACCCTGAGCACTGAGCACCGAGCACCCTGAGCACTGAGCACACAGCACCCTGAGCACTGAGCACCCTGAGTACTGAGCACACAGCACCTTGAGCACTGAGCACCCAGCACCCTGAGCACTGAACACACAGCACCCTGAGTACTGAGCACCTCGAGCACTGAGCATCCAGCACCCTGAGTACTGAGCACCGAGCACCCCGAGCACTGAGAACCCAGCACCGCGAGCACTGAGCACATAGCACCCCGAGCACTGAGCACCCAGCACCCTGAGTACTGAGCACCAAGCACCCTGAGTACTGAGCACCCAGCACCCTGAGCACTGAGTACCCAACACCCTGAGCACTGAGCACCCAGCACCCTGAGCACTGAGCACACAGCACCCTGAACACTGAGCACCCAGCACCCTGAGTACTGAGCACTGAGCACCCAGCACACCGAGCAGTGAGCAGCCAGCACCCTGAGTACTGAGCACCGAGCATCCCGAGCAATGAGCACCCAGCACCCTGAGTACTGAGCTCCGAGCACTCCGAGCACTGAGCACCCTGAGCACTGAGCACCGAGCACCCTGAGCACTGAGTACCCAGCACCCTGAGCGCTGAGCACCCAGCGCCCTGAGCACTGAGCACCCAGCACCCTGAGCACTGAGCACCCAGCACCCTGAGTACTGAGCACTGAGCACCCAGCACCCCGAGCACTGAGCACCCAGCACCCCGAGTACTGAGCACTGAGCACCCTGAGTACTGAGCACCCAGCACGCTGAGCACTGAGTACCCAGCACCCTTAGCACTGAGCACCCAGCACCCTGAGCACTGAGCACCCAGCACCCTGAGCACTGAGCACCCAGCACCCTGAGTACTGAGCACTGAGCACCCAGCACCCCGATCACTGAACACCCAGCACCCTGAGTACTGAGCACTGAGCACCCAGCACCCCGAGCACTGAGCACCCAGCAGCCTGAGTACTGAGCTCTGAGCACCCAGCACCCCGAACACTGAGGACCCAGCACCCTGAGCACTGAGCACCCAGCACCCGAGTACTGAGCACCCAGCACCCTGAGTACTGAGCACCCAGCACCCTGAGTACTGAGCACCCAGCATCCCGAGTACTGAGCACCCAGCACCCTGAGTACTGAGCACCCAGCATCCTGAGCACTGAGCACCCAGCACCTCGAGCACTGAGCACCCAGCACCCTGAGTACTGAGCACCCAGCGCACCGAGCACTGAGCACCCAGCACCCTGAGCACTGAGCACCCAGCACCCTGAGTACTGAGCACCCAGCACCCTGAGTACTGAACACCCAGCACCCTGAGCACTGAGCACTGAGCACCCTGAGCACTGAGTACTGAGCACTGAGCACCCTGAGCACTGAGCACCCAGCACCCCGAGTACTGAGCACCCAGCACCCCGAGCACTGAGCACCCAGCGCCCCGAGCACTGAGCACCCAGCACCCCCGAGCACTGAGCACTGAGCACCCAGCACCCCGAGTACTGAGCAGTGAGCACCCTGAGCACTGAGCACCCAGCAACCTGAGTAGTGAGCACCCAACGTACTGAGCACCGAGCACCCCGAGCACTGTGCACCCAGCACCCTGAGTACTGAGCACTCAGCACCCTGAGCACTGAGCACCGAGCACCCTGAGCACTGAGCACACAGCACCCTGAGCACTGAGCACCCTGAGTACTGAGCACCCAGCACCTTGAGCACTGAGCACCCAGCACCCTGAGCACTGAACACACAGCACCCTGAGTACTGAGCACCTCGAGCACTGAGCATCCAGCACCCTGAGTACTGAGCACCGAGCACCCCGAGCACTGAGAACCCAGCACCGCGAGCACTGAGCACATAGCACCCCGAGCACTGAGCACCCAGCACCCTGAGTACTGAGCACCCAGCACCCTGAGTACTGAGCACCCAGCACCCTGAGCACTGAGTACCCAACACCCTGAGCACTGAGCACCCAGCACCCTGAGCACTGAGCACACAGCACCCTGAACACTGAGCACCCAGCACCCTGAGTACTGAGCACTGAGCACCCAGCACCCCGAGCAGTGAGCAGCCAGCACCCTGAGTACTGAGCACCGAGCACCCCCGAGCAATGAGCACCCAGCACCCTGAGTACTGAGCTCCGAGCACTCCGAGCACTGAGCACCCTGAGCACTGAGCACCGAGCACCCTGAGCACTGAGTACCCAGCACCCTGAGCGCTGAGCACCCAGCGCCCTGAGCACTGAGCACCCAGCACCCTGAGCTCTGAGCACCCAGCACCCTGAGTACTGAGCACTGAGCACCCAGCACCCCGAGCACGGAGCACCCAGCACCCCGAGTACTGAGCACTGAGCACCCTGAGTACTGAGCACCCAGCACGCTGAGCACTGAGCACGGAGCACCCTGAGCACTGAGCACTGAGCACCCTGATCACTGAGTACTGAGCACCGAGCACCCCGAGAACTGAGCAAGCAGCACCCGTAGTACTGAGCACCCAGCAGCCCAAGCACTGAGCACCCTGAGTATTGAGCACCCAGCACCCTGAGTACTGAGCAGCCAGCCTCCTGAGTACTGAGCAACGAGCACCCTGAGTACAGAGCACCCAGCACCCCGAGCACTGAGCACCCAGCACCCTGAGGACTGAGCACCCAGCACCCTGAGCACTGAGCACCCTGAGTACTGAGCACTGAGCACCCTGAGTACTGAGCACTGAGCACCCTGAGTACTGAGCAACCAGCACCCTGAGCAATGAGCACCGAGCACCCTGAGCACTGAGCACCCAGCACCCTGAGCACTGAGCACCCAGCACCCTGAGTAGTGAGCACCCAACGTACTGAGCACCGAGCACCCCAAGCACTGAGCACCCAGCACCCTGAGTACTGAGCACCCAGCACCCCGAGCACTGAGCACCCAGCACCCTGAGCACTGAGCACCCAGCACCCTGAGCACTGATCACCTAGCACCCTGAGCACTGAGCACCCAGCACCCTGAGTACTGAGCACCCAGCACCCTGAGTACTGAGCACCCAGCACCCCGAGCACTGACCACCCAGCACCCTGAGTACTGAGCACCCAGCACCCTGTGCACTGAGCACCGAGCACCCTGAGCACTGAGCACCCAGCACCCTGAGGACTGAGCACCCAGCATCCTGAGCACTGAGCACCCTGAGTACTGAGCACTGAGCACCCTGAGTACTGAGCACTGAACACCCTGAGTACTGAGCAACCAGCACCCTGAGTACTGAGCACCCAGCACCCTGAGCACTGAACACCGAGCACCCTGAGCACTGAGCACCCAGCACACTGAGCACTTAGCACCCAGCACTCTGAGTTGTGAGCAACCAACGTACTGAGCACCGAGCACCCCGAGCACTGAGCACCCAGCACCCTGACTACTGAGAACCCAGCACCCCGAGCACTGAGCACCCAGCACCCTGAGCACTGAGCACCCAGCACCCTGAGCACTGATCACCCAGCACACTGAGCACTGAGCACCCAGCACCCTGAGTCCTGAACACCCAGCACCCTGAGTACTGAGCACTCAGCACCCTGAGTACTGAGCACCGAGCACCCCGAGCACTGAGCACCCAGCACCCTGAGCACTGAGCACCCTGAGGACTGAGCACCCAGCACCCTGAGTACTGAGCACCCAGCACCCTGAGCAATGAGCACCCAGGAACCTGAGCACTGAGCACCCAGCACCCTGAGTACTGAGCACTGAGCACCCAGCACCCCGAGCACTGAGCACCCTGCACCCTGAGTACTGAGCACTGAGCACCCAGCACCCCGAGCACTGAGCACCCAGCACCCTGAGTACTGAGCACCGAGCACCCCGAGCACTGAACACCCAGCACCCTGAGTACTGAGCTCCGAGGACCCCGAGCACTGAGCACCCAGCGCCCCGAGCACCGAGCACCCTGAGCACTGAGCACCCAGCACCCTGAGCACTGAGCACCCAGCACCCTGAGTACTGAGCACTGAGCACCCAGCACCCCGAGCACTGAGCACCCAGCACCCTGAGTACTTAGCACTGAGCACCCAGCACCCCGAACACTGAGCACCCAGCACCCTGAGCACTGAGCACCCAGCACCCGAGTACTGAGCACCCAGCACCCTGAGTACTGAGCACCCAGCACCCTGAGTACTGAGCACCCAGCATCCCGAGTACTGAGCACCGAGCACCCTGAGTACTGAGCACCCAGCATCCTGAGCACTGAGCACCCAGCACCCCGAGCACTGAGCACCCAGCACCCTGAGTACTGAGCACCCAGCGCCCCGAGCACTGAGCACCCAGCACCCTGAGCACTGAGCACCCAGCACCCTGAGTACTGAGCACCCAGCACCCTGAGTACTGAACACCCAGCACCCTGAGCACTGAGCACTGAGCACCCTGAGCACTGAGTACTGAGCACTGAGCACCCTGAGCACTGAGCACCCAGCACCCCGAGTACTGAGCACCCAGCACCCCGAGCACTGAGCACCCAGCGCCCCGAGCACTGAGCACCCAGCACCCCGAGCACTGAGCACCGAGCACCCCGAGTACTGAGCAGTGAGCACCCTGAGCACTGAGCACCCAGCACCCTGAGTAGTGAGCACCCAACGTACTGAGCACCGATCACCCCGAGCACTGTGCACCCAGCACCCTGAGTACTGAGCACTCAGCACCCTGAGCACTGAGCACCGAGCACCCTGAGCACTGAGCACACAGCACCCTGAGCACTGAGCACCCTGAGTACTGAGCACCCAGCACCTTGAGCACTGAGCACCCAGCACCCTGAGCACTGAACACACAGCAACCTGAGTACTGAGCACCTCGAGCACTGAGCATCCAGCACCCTGAGTACTGAGCACCGAGCACCCCGAGCACTGAGAACCCAGCACCGCGAGCACTGAGCACATAGCACCCCGAGCACTGAGCACCCAGCACCCTGAGTACTGAGCACCCAGCACCCTGAGTACTGAGCACCCAGCACCCTGAGCACTGAGTACCCAACACCCTGAGCACTGAGCACCCAGCACCCTGAGCACTGAGCACACAGCACCCTGAACACTGAGCACCCAGCACCCTGAGTACTGAGCACTGAGCACCCAGCACCCCGAGCAGTGAGCAGCCAGCACCCTGAGTACTGAGCACCGAGCACCCCGAGCAATGAGCACCCAGCACCCTGAGTACTGAGCTCCGAGCACTCCGAGCACTGAGCACCCTGAGCACTGAGCACCGAGCACCCTGAGCACTGAGTACCCAGCACCCTGAGCGCTGAGCACCCAGCGCCCAGAGCACTGAGCACCCAGCACCCTGAGCACTGAGCACCCAGCACCCTGAGTACTGAGCACTGAGCACCCAGCACCCCGAGCACTGAGCACCCAGCACCCCGAGTACTGAGCACTGAGCACCCTGAGTACTGAGCACCCAGCACCCTGAGCACTGAGTACCCAGCACCCTTAGCACTGAGCACCCAGCACCCTGAGCACTGAGCACCAAGCACCCTGAGCACTGAGCACCCAGCACCCTGAGTACTGAGCACAGAGCACCCAGCACCCCGATCACTGAACACCCAGCACCCTGAGTACTGAGCACTGAGCACAGAGCACCCCGAGCACTGAGCACCCAGCACCCTGAGCACTGAGCACCCAGCACCCGAGTACTGAGCACACAGCACCCTGAGTACTGAGCACCCAGCACCCTGAGCACTGAGCACCCAGCACCCCGAGCACTGAGCACCCAGCACCCTGAGTACTGAGGACCCAGCACCCTGAGCACTGAGCACCCAGCACCCCGAGCACTGTGCACCCAGCACCCTGAGTACTGAGCACCCAGCACCCTGAGCACTGAGCACCCAGCACCCTGAGCACTGAGCACGGAGCACCCTGAGCACTGAGCACTGAGCACCCTGATCACTGAGTACTGAGCACCGAGCACCCCGAGAACTGAGCAAGCAGCACCCGTAGTACTGAGCCCCCAGCAGCCCAAGCACTGAGCACCCTGAGTATTGAGCACCCAGCACCCTGAGTACTGAGCAGCCAGCCTCCTGAGTACTGAGCAACGAGCACCCTGAGTACAGAGCACCCAGCACCCCGAGCACTGAGCACCCAGCACCCTGAGGACTGAGCACCCAGCACCCTGAGCACTGAGCACCCTGAGTACTGAGCACTGAGCACCCTGAGTACTGAGCACTGAGCACCCTGAGTACTGAGCAACCAGCACCCTGAGCAATGAGCACCGAGCACCCTGAGCACTGAGCACCCAGCACCCTGAGCACTGAGCACCCAGCACCCTGAGTAGTGAGCACCCAACGTACTGAGCACCGAGCACCCCAAGTACTGAGCACCCAGCACCCTGAGTACTGAGCACCCAGCACCCCGAGCACTGAGCACCCAGCACCCTGAGCACTGAGCACCCAGCACCCTGAGCACTGATCACCTAGCACCCTGAGCACTGAGCACCCAGCACCCTGAGTACTGAGCACCCAGCACCCTGAGTACTGAGCACCCAGCACCCCGAGCACTGAGCACCCAGCACCCTGAGTACTGAGCACCCAGCACCCTGTGCACTGAGCACCGAGCACCCTGAGCACTGAGCACCCAGCACCCTGAGGACTGAGCACCCAGCATCCTGAGCACTGAGCACCCTGAGTACTGAGCACTGAGCACCCTGAGTACTGAGCACTGAACACCCTGAGTACTGAGCAACCAGCACCCTGAGTACTGAGCACCCAGCACCCTGAGCACTGAGCACCGAGCACCCTGAGCACTGAGCACCCAGCACCCTGAGCACTTAGCACCCAGCACTCTGAGTTGTGAGCAACCAACGTACTGAGCACCGAGCACCCCGAGCACTGAGCACCCAGCACCCTGACTACTGAGCACCCAGCACCCCGAGCACTGAGCACCCAGCACCCTGAGCACTGAGCACCCAGCACCCTGAGCACTGATCACCCAGCACACTGAGCACTGAGCACCCAGCACCCTGAGTCCTGAGCACCCAGCACCCTGAGTACTGAGCACTCAGCACCCTGAGTACTGAGCACCGAGCACCCCGAGCACTGAGCACCCAGCACCCTGAGCACTGAGCACCCTGAGGACTGAGCACCCAGCACCCTGAGTACTGAGCACCCAGCACCCTGAGCAATGAGCACCCAGGAACCTGAGCACTGAGCACCCAGCACCCTGAGTACTGAGCACTGAGCACCCAGCACCCCGAGCACTGAGCACCCTGCACCCTGAGTACTGAGCACTGAGCACCCAGCACCCCGAGCACTGAGCACCCAGCACCCTGAGTACTGAGCACCGAGCACCCCGAGCACTGAACACCCAGCACCCTGAGTACTGAGCTCCGAGGACCCCGAGCACTGAGCACCCAGCGCCCCGAGCACCGAGCACCCTGAGCACTGAGCACCCAGCACCCTGAGCACTGAGCACCCAGCACCCTGAGTACTGAGCACTGAGCACCCAGCACCCCGAGCACTGAGCACCCAGCACCCTGAGTACTGAGCACTGAGCACCCAGCACCCCGAACACTGAGCACCCAGCACCCTGAGCACTGAGCACCCAGCACCCGAGTACTGAGCACCCAGCACCCTGAGTACTGAGCACCCAGCACCCTGAGTACTGAGCACCCAGCATCCCGAGTACTGAGCACCCAGCACCCTGAGTACTGAGCACCCAGCATCCTGAGCACTGAGCACCCAGCACCCCGAGCACTGAGCACCCAGCACCCTGAGTACTGAGCACCCAGCGCCCCGAGCACTGAGCACCCAGCACCCTGAGCACTGAGCACCCAGCACCCTGAGTACTGAGCACCCAGCACCCTGAGTACTGAACACCCAGCACCCTGAGCACTGAGCACTGAGCACCCTGAGCACTGAGTACTGAGCACTGAGCACCCTGAGCACTGAGCACCCAGCACCCCGAGTACTGAGCACCCAGCACCCCGAGCACTGAGCACCCAGCGCCCCGAGCACTGAGCACCCAGCACCCCGAGCACTGAGCACTGAGCACCCAGCACCCCGAGTACTGAGCAGTGAGCACCCTGAGCACTGAACACCCAGCACCCCGAGTACTGAGCACTGAGCACCCTGAGTACTGAGCAACCAGCACCCTGAGCACTGAGTACCCAGCACCCTGAGGACTGAGCACCCAGCACACTGAGCACTGAGCACCCAGCACCCTGAGCACTGAGCACCCAGCACACTGAGTACTGATCACTGAGCACCCAGCACCCCGAGCACTGAGCACCCAGCACCCTGAGTACTGAGCACTGAGCACCCAGCACCCTGAGCACTGAGCACCCAGCACCCTGAGCACTGAGCACCCAGCACCCGAGTACTGAGCACCCAGCACCCTGAGTACTGAGCACCCAGCACCCTGAGTACTGAGAACCCAGCACCCTGAGCACTGAGCACCCAGCACCCTGAGTACTGAGCACCCTGAGTACTGAGCACCGAGCACCCCGAGCACTGAGCACCCAGCACCCTGAGTACAGAGCACTCAGCACCCTGAGTACTGCGCACCCAGCACCCTGAGTACTGAACACCCAGCACCCTGAGCACTGAGCACTGAGCACCCTGAGCACTGAGTACTGAGCACTGAGCACCCTGAGCACTGAGCACCCAGCACCCCGAGTACTGAGCACCCAGCACCCCCGAGCACTGAGCACCCAGCGCCCCGAGCACTGAGCACCCAGCACCCCGAGCATTGAGCACTGAGCACCCAGCACCCCGAGTACTGAGCAGTGAGCACCCTGAGCACTGAACACCCAGCACCCCGAGTACTGAGCACTGAGCACCCTGAGTACTGAGCAACCAGCACCCTGAGCACTGAGTACCCAGCACCCTGAGGACTGAGCACCCAGCACACTGAGCACTGAGCACCCAGCACCCTGAGCACTGAGCACCCAGCACCCTGAGTACTGATCACTGAGCACCCAGCACCCCGAGCACTGAGCACCCAGCACCCTGAGTACTGAGCACTGAGCACCCAGCACCCCGAGCACTGAGCACCCAGCACCCTGAGCACTGAGCACCCAGCACCCGAGTACTGAGCACCCAGCACCCTGAGTACTGAGCACCCAGCACCCTGAGTACTGAGAACCCAGCACCCTGAGCACTGAGCACCCAGCACCCCGAGCACTGAGCACCCAGCACCCTGAGTACTGAGCACCCAGCACCCTGAGCACTGAGCAACCAGCACCCTGAGCTCTGAGCATCCAGCACCCTGAGCACTGAGCACCCAGCACCCTGAGTAGTGAGCACCCAACGTACTGAGCACCGAGCACCCCGAGCACTGTGCACCCAGCACCCTGAGTACTGATCACCGAGTACCCTGAGCACTGAGCACCCAGCACCCTGAGTACTGAGCTCTGAGCACCCCGAGCACTGAGCACCGAGCAACCTGTGCACTGAGTACCCAGCACCCTGAGTACTGAGCACTCAGCACCCTGAGCACTGAGCACCGAGCACCCTGAGTACTGAGCACCGAGCACCCTGAGCACTGAGAACCCAGCACCCTGAGTACTGAGCTCCGAGCACCCCGAGCACTGAGCACCCGGCACCCTGAGTACTGAGCACCCTGCACCCTGAGCAATGAGCACCCTGAGTACTGAGCACCCAGCACCTTGAGCACTGAGCACCCATCACCCTGAGCACTGAACACACAGCACCCTGAGTACTGAGAACCTCGAGCACTGAGCATCCAGCACCCTGAGTACTGAGCACCGAGCACCCCGAGCACTGAGAACCCAGCACCCTGAGTACTGAGCACCCATCACCCTGAGTACTGAGCACCCAGCACCCTGAGCACTGAGTACCCAACACCCTGAGCACTGAGCACCCAGCACCCTGAGCACTGAGCACACAGCACCCTGAGCACTGAGCACCCTGAGCACTGAGCACCCAGCACCCTGAGTACTGAGCACTGAGCACCCAGCACCCCGAGCACTGAGCACCCAGCACCCCGAGTACTGAGCACTGAGCACCCTGAGTACTGAGCACCCAGCACCCTGAGCACTGAGTACCCAGCACCCTTAGCACTGAGCACCCAGCACCCTGAGCAATGAGCACCCAGCACACCGAGCACTGAGCACCCAGCACCCTGAGCACTGAGCACCCAGCACCCTGAGTACTGAGCACTGAGCACCCAGCACCCCGAGCACTGAGCACCCAGCACCCCGAGTACTGAGCACTGAGCACCCTGAGTACTGAGCACCCAGCACCCTGAGCACTGAGCACCCAGCACCCTGAGTACTGAGCACTGAGCACCCAGCACCCCGATCACTGAGCACCCAGCACCCTGAGTACTGAGCACTGAGCACCCAGCACCCCGAGCACTGAGCACCCAGCACCCTGAGCACTGAGCACCCAGCACCCGAGTACTGAGCACCCAGCACACCGAGCACTGAGCACCCAGCACCCTGAGTACTGAGCACTCAGCACCCTGAGCACTGAGCACCGAGCACCCTGAGTACTGAGCACCGAGCACCCTGAGCACTGAGAACCCAGCACCCTGAGTACTGAGCTCCGAGCACCCCGAGCACTGAGCACCCGGCACCCTGAGTACTGAGCACCCTGCACCCTGAGCAATGAGCACCCTGAGTACTGAGCACCCAGAACCTTGAGCACTGAGCACCCATCACCCTGAGCACTGAACACACAGCACCCTGAGTACTGAGAACCTCGAGCACTGAGCATCCAGCACCCTGAGTACTGAGCACCGAGCACCCCGAGCACTGAGAACCCAGCACCGCGAGCACTGAGCACATAGCACCCCGAGCACTGAGCACCCAGCACCCTGAGTACTGAGCACCCAGCACCCTGAGTACTGAGCACCCAGCACCCTGAGCACTGAGTACACAAAACCCTGAGCACTGAGCACCCAGCACCCTGAGCACTGAGCACACAGCACCCTGAGCACTGAGCACCCTGAGTACTGAGCACCCAGCACCCTGAGTACTGAGCACTGAGCACCCAGCACCCCGAGCACTGAGCACCCAGAACCCCGAGTACTGAGCACTGAGCACCCTGAGTACTGAGCACCCAGCACCCTGAGCACTGAGTACCCAGCACCCTTAGCACTGAGCACCCAGCACCCAGAGCACTGAGCACCCAGCACCCTGAGCACTGAGCACCCAGCACCCTGAGTACTGAGCACTGAGCACCCAGCACCCCGATCACTGAGCACCCAGCACCCTGAGTACTGAGCACTGAGCACCCAGCACCCCGAGCACTGAGAACCCAGCACCCTGAGCACTGAGCACCCAGCACCCGAGTACTGAGCACCCAGCACACCGAGCACTGAGCACCCAGCACCCTGAGTACTGAGCACCCAGCACCCAGAGCACTGAGCACCCAGCACCCCGAGCACTGTGCACCCAGCACCCTGAGTACTGAGCACCCAGCACCCTGAGCACTGAGCACCCAGCACCCTGAGCACTGAGCACGGAGCACCCTGAGCACTGAGCACTGAGCACCCTGATCACTGAGTACTGAGCACCGAGCACCCCGAGAACTGAGCACCCAGCACCCGGAGTACTGAGCACCCAGCAGCCCAAGTACTGAGCACCCTGAGTATTGAGCACCCAGCACCCTGAGTACTGAGCAGCCAGCATCCTGAGTACTGAGCAACGAGCACCCTGAGTACAGAGCACCCAGCACCCCGAGCACTGAGCACCCAGCACCCTGAGCACTGAGCACCCAGCACCCTGAGCACTGAGCACCCTGAGTACTGAGCACTGAGCACACTGAGTACTGAGCACTGAGCACCCTGAGTACAGAGCAACCAGCACCCTGAGTACTGAGCACCCAGGACCCTGAGCAATGAGCACCGAGCACCCTGAGCACTGAGCACCCAGCACCCTGAGTACTGAGCACCCAGCACCCTGGGTACTGAGCACCGAGCACCCCGAGCACTGAGCACCCAGCACCCTGAGTACTGAGCACTCAGCACCCTGTGCACTGAGCACCGAGCACCCTGAGCACTGAGCACCCAGCACCCTGAGGACTGAGCACCCAGCACCCTGAGCACTGAGCACCCTGAGTACTGAGCACTGAGCACCCTGAGTACTGAGCACTGAACACCCTGAGTACTGAGCAACCAGCACCCTGAGTACTGAGCACCCAGCACCCTGAGCACTGAGCACCGAGCACCCTGAGCACTGAGCACCCAGCACCCTGAGCACTGAGCACCCAGCACCCTGAGCACTGATCACCCAGCACACTGAGCACTGAGCACCCAGCACCCTGAGTCCTGAGCACCCAGCACCCTGAGTACTGAGCACTCAGCACCCTGAGTACTGAGCACCGAGCACCCCGAGCACTGAGCACCCAGCACCCTGAGCACTGAGCACCCTGAGGACTGAGCACCAAGCACCCTGAGTACTGAGCACCCAGCACCCTGAGCAATGAGCACCCAGGAACCTGAGCACTGAGCACCCAGCACCCTGAGTACTGAGCACTGAGCACCCAGCACCCCGAGCACTGAGCACCCTGCACCCTGAGTACTGAGCACTGAGCACCCAGCACCCCGAGCACTGAGCACCCAGCACCCTGAGTACTGAGCACCGAGCACCCCGAGCACTGAACACCCAGCACCCTGAGTACTGAGCTCCGAGGACCCCGAGCACTGAGCACCCAGCGCCCCGAGCACCGAGCACCCTGAGCACTGAGCACCCAGCACCCTGAGCACTGAGCACCCAGCACCCTGAGTACTGAGCACTGAGCACCCAGCACCCCGAGCACTGAGCACCCAGCACCCTGAGTACTGAGCACTGAGCACCCAGCACCCCGAACACTGAACACCCAGCACCCTGAGCACTGAGCACCCAGCACCCGAGTACTGAGCACCCAGCACCCTGAGTACTGAGCACCCAGCACCCTGAGTACTGAGCACCCAGCATCCCGAGTACTGAGCACCCAGCACCCTGAGTACTGAGCACCCAGCATCCCGAGCACTGAGCACCCAGCACCCCGAGCACTGAGCACCCAGCACCCTGATTACTGAGCACCCAGCGCCCAGAGCACTGAGCACCCAGCACCCTGTGCACTGAGCACCCAGCACCCTGAGTACTGAGCACCCAGCACCCTGAGTACTGAACACCCAGCACCCTGAGCAGTGAGCACTGAGCACCCTGAGCACTGAGTACTGAGCACTGAGCACCCTGAGCACTGAGCACCCAGCACCCTGAGTACTGAGCACCCAGCACCCCGAGCACTGAGCACCCAGCACCCCGAGCACTGAGCACTGAGCACCCAGCACCCCGAGTACTGAGCAGTGAGCACCCTGAGCACTGAACACCCAGCACCCCGAGTACTGAGCACTGAGCACCCTGAGTACTGAGCAACCAGCACCCTGAGCACTGAGTACCCAGCACCCTGAGGACTGAGCACCCAGCACACTGAGCACTGAGCACCCAGCACCCTGAGCACTGAGCACCCAGCACCCTGAGTACTGATCACTGAGCACCCAGCAAACCGAGCACTGAGCACCCAGCACCCTGAGTACTGAGCACTGAGCACCCAGCACCCCGAGCACTGAGCACCCAGCACCCTGAGCACTGAGCACCCAGCACCCGAGTACTGAGCACCCAGCACCCTGAGTACTGAGCACCCAGCACCCTGAGTACTGAGAACCCAGCACCCTGAGCACTGAGCACCCAGCACCCCGAGCACTGAGCACCCAGCACCCTGAGTACTGAGCACCCAGCACCCTGAGCACTGAGCAACCAGCACCCTGAGCTCTGAGCATCCAGCACCCTGAGCACTGAGCACCCAGCACCCTGAGTAGTGAGCACCCAACGTACTGAGCACCGAGCACCCCGAGCACTGTGCACCCAGCACCCTGAGTACTGATCACCGAGTACCCTGAGCACTGAGCACCCAGCACCCTGAGTACTGAGCTCTGAGCACCCCGAGCACTGAGCACCAAGCAACCTGTGCACTGAGTACCCAGCACCCTGAGTACTGAGCACTCAGCACCCTGAGCACTGAGCACCGAGCACCCTGAGTACTGAGCACCGAGCACCCTGAGCACTGAGAACCCAGCACCCTGAGTACTGAGCTCCGAGCACCCCGAGCACTGAGCACCCGGCACCCTGAGTACTGAGCACCCTGCACCCTGAGCAATGAGCACCCTGAGTACTGAGCACCCAGCACCTTGAGCACTGAGCACCCATCACCCTGAGCACTGAACACACAGCACCCTGAGTACTGAGAACCTCGAGCACTGAGCATCCAGCACCCTGAGTACTGAGCACCGAGCACCCCGAGCACTGAGAACCCAGCACCGCGAGCACTGAGCACATAGCACCCCGAGCACTGAGCACCCAGCACCCTGAGTACTGAGCACCCAGCACCCTGAGTACTGAGCACCCAGCACCCTGAGCACTGAGTACCCAACACCCTGAGCACTGAGCACCCAGCACCCTGAGCACTGAGCACACAGCACCCTGAGCACTGAGCACCCTGAGCACTGAGCACACAGCACCCTGAGTACTGAGCACTGAGCACCCAGTACCCCGTCACTGAGCACCCAGCACCCCGAGTACTGAGCACTGAGCACCCTGAGTACTGAGCACCCAGCACCCTGAGCACTGAGTACCCAGCACCCTTAGCACTGAGCACCCAGCACCCTGAGCACTGAGCACCCAGCACCCTGAGCACTGAGCACCCAGCACCCTGAGTACTGAGCACTGAGCACCCAGCACCCCGATCACTGAGCACCCAGCACCCTGAGTACTGAGCACTGAGCACCCAGCACCCCGAGCACTGAGCACCCAGCACCCTGAGCACTGAGCACCGAGCACCCCGAGCACTGAACACCCAGCACCCTGAGTACTGAGCTCCGAGGACCCCGAGCACTGAGCACCCAGCGCCCCGAGCACCGAGCACCCTGAGCACTGAGCACCCAGCACCCTGAGCACTGAGCACCCAGCACCCTGAGTACTGAGCACTGAGCACCCAGCACCCCGAGCACTGAGCACCCAGCACCCTGAGTACTGAGCACTGAGCACCCAGCACCCCGAACACTGAACACCCAGCACCCTGAGCACTGAGCACCCAGCACCCGAGTACTGAGCACCCAGCACCCTGAGTACTGAGCACCCAGCACCCTGAGTACTGAGCACCCAGCATCCCGAGTACTGAGCACCCAGCACCCTGAGTACTGAGCACCCAGCATCCCGAGCACTGAGCACCCAGCACCCCGAGCACTGAGCACCCAGCACCCTGATTACTGAGCACCCAGCGCCCAGAGCACTGAGCACCCAGCACCCTGTGCACTGAGCACCCAGCACCCTGAGTACTGAGCACCCAGCACCCTGAGTACTGAACACCCAGCACCCTGAGCACTGAGCACTGAGCACCCTGAGCACTGAGTACTGAGCACTGAGCACCCTGAGCACTGAGCACCCAGCACCCTGAGTACTGAGCACCCAGCACCCCGAGCACTGAGCACCCAGCACCCCGAGCACTGAGCACTGAGCACCCAGCACCCCGAGTACTGAGCAGTGAGCACCCTGAGCACTGAACACCCAGCACCCCGAGTACTGAGCACTGAGCACCCTGAGTACTGAGCAACCAGCACCCTGAGCACTGAGTACCCAGCACCCTGAGGACTGAGCACCCAGCACACTGAGCACTGAGCACCCAGCACCCTGAGCACTGAGCACCCAGCACCCTGAGTACTGATCACTGAGCACCCAGCAAACCGAGCACTGAGCACCCAGCACCCTGAGTACTGAGCACTGAGCACCCAGCACCCCGAGCACTGAGCACCCAGCACCCTGAGCACTGAGCACCCAGCACCCGAGTACTGAGCACCCAGCACCCTGAGTACTGAGCACCCAGCACCCTGAGTACTGAGAACCCAGCACCCTGAGCACTGAGCACCCAGCACCCCGAGCACTGAGCACCCAGCACCCTGAGTACTGAGCACCCAGCACCCTGAGCACTGAGCAACCAGCACCCTGAGCTCTGAGCATCCAGCACCCTGAGCACTGAGCACCCAGCACCCTGAGTAGTGAGCACCCAACGTACTGAGCACCGAGCACCCCGAGCACTGTGCACCCAGCACCCTGAGTACTGATCACCGAGTACCCTGAGCACTGAGCACCCAGCACCCTGAGTACTGAGCTCTGAGCACCCCGAGCACTGAGCACCGAGCAACCTGTGCACTGAGTACCCAGCACCCTGAGTACTGAGCACTCAGCACCCTGAGCACTGAGCACCGAGCACCCTGAGTACTGAGCACCGAGCACCCTGAGCACTGAGAACCCAGCACCCTGAGTACTGAGCTCCGAGCACCCCGAGCACTGAGCACCCGGCACCCTGAGTACTGAGCACCCTGCACCCTGAGCAATGAGCACCCTGAGTACTGAGCACCCAGCACCTTGAGCACTGAGCACCCATCACCCTGAGCACTGAACACACAGCACCCTGAGTACTGAGAACCTCGAGCACTGAGCATCCAGCACCCTGAGTACTGAGCACCGAGCACCCCGAGCACTGAGAACCCAGCACCGCGAGCACTGAGCACATAGCACCCCGAGCACTGAGCACCCAGCACCCTGAGTACTGAGCACCCAGCACCCTGAGTACTGAGCACCCAGCACCCTGAGCACTGAGTACCCAACACCCTGAGCACTGAGCACCCAGCACCCTGAGCACTGAGCACACAGCACCCTGAGCACTGAGCACCCTGAGCACTGAGCACACAGCACCCTGAGTACTGAGCACTGAGCACCCAGCACCCCGTCACTGAGCACCCAGCACCCCGAGTACTGAGCACTGAGCACCCTGAGTACTGAGCACCCAGCACCCTGAGCACTGAGTACCCAGCACCCTTAGCACTGAGCACCCAGCACCCTGAGCACTGAGCACCCAGCACCCTGAGCACTGAGCACCCAGCACCCTGAGTACTGAGCACTGAGCACCCAGCACCCCGATCACTGAGCACCCAGCACCCTGAGTACTGAGCACTGAGCACCCAGCACCCCGAGCACTGAGCACCCAGCACCCTGAGCACTGAGCACCCAGCACCTGAGTACTGAGCACCCAGCACCCCGAGCACTGAGCACCCAGCACCCTGAGTACTGAGCACCCAGCACCCAGAGCACTGAGCACCCAGCACCCCGAGCACTGTGCACCCAGCACCCTGAGTACTGAGCACCCAGCACCCTGAGCACTGAGCACCCAGCACCCTGAGCACTGAGCACGGAGCACCCTGAGCACTGAGCACTGAGCACCCTGATCACTGAGTACTGAGCACCGAGCACCCCGAGAACTGAGCACCCAGCACCCGGAGTACTGAGGACCCAGCGGCCCAAGTACTGAGCACCCTGAGTATTGAGCACCCAGCACCCTGAGTACTGAGCAGCCAGCATCCTGAGTACTGAGCAACGAGCACCCTGAGTACAGAGCACCCAGCACCCCGAGCACTGAGCACCCAGCACCCTGAGGACTGAGCACCCAGCACCCTGAGCACTGAGCACCCTGAGTACTGAGCACTGAGCACCCTGAGTACTGAGCACTGAGCACCCTGAGTACTGAGCAACCAGCACCCTGAGTACTGAGCACCCAGGACCCTGAGCAATGAGCACCGAGCACCCTGAGCACTCAGCACCCAGCACCCTGAGCACTGAGCACCCAGCACCCTGAGTAGTGAGCACCCAACGTACTGAGCACCGAGCACCCCAAGCACTGAGCACCCAGCACACTGAGTACTGATCACCTAGCACCCTGAGCACTGAGCACCCAGCACCCTGAGTACTGAGCACCCAGCACCCTGAGTACTGAGCACCCAGCACCCCGAGCACTGAGCACCCAGCACCCTGAGTACTGAGCACTCAGCACCCTGTGCATTGAGCACCGAGCACCCTGAGCACTGAGCACCCAGCACACTGAGGACTGAGCACCCAGCACCCTGAGCACTGAGCACCCTGAGTACTGAGCACTGAGCACCCTGAGTACTGAGCACTGAACACCCTGAGTACTGAGCAACCAGCACCCTGAGTACTGAGCACCCAGCACCCTGAGCACTGAGCACCGAGCACCCTGAGCACTGAGCACCCAGCACCCTGAGCACTGAGCACCCAGCATTCTGAGTTGTGAGCAC
Source organism: Microtus oregoni (assembly GCF_018167655.1). Taxonomy (NCBI): domain Eukaryota; kingdom Metazoa; phylum Chordata; class Mammalia; order Rodentia; family Cricetidae; genus Microtus; species Microtus oregoni. Next base: position 6,487,218 of record NW_024543811.1, on the reverse strand, counting down.
CCAACGTACTGAGCACCGATCACCCCGAGCACTGAGCACCCAGCACCCTGACTACTGAGCACCCAGCACCCCGAGCACTGAGCACCCAGCACCCTGAGCACTGAGCACCCAGCACCCTGAGCACTGATCACCCAGCACACTGAGCACTGAGCACCCAGCACCCTGAGTCCTGAGCACCCAGCACCCTGAGTACTGAGCACTCAGCACCCTGAGTACTGAGCACCGAGCACCCCGAGCACTGAGCACCCAGCACCCTGAGCACTGAGCACCCTGAGCACTGAGCACCCAGCACCCCGAGCACTGAGCACCCAGCACCCTGAGTACTGAGCACCCAGCGCCCCGAGCACTGAGCACCCAGCACCCTGAGCACTGAGCACCCAGCACCCTGAGTACTGAGCACCCAGCACCCTGAGTACTGAACACCCAGCACCCTGAGCACTGAGCACTGAGCACCCTGAGCACTGAGTACTGAGCACTGAGCACCCTGAGCACTGAGCACCCAGCACCCCGAGTACTGAGCACCCAGCACCCCGAGCACTGAGCACCGAGCGCCCCGAGCACTGAGCACCCAGCACCCCGAGCACTGAGCACTGAGCACCCAGCACCCCAAGTACTGAGCAGTGAGCACCCTGAGCACTGAACACCCAGCACCCCGAGTACTGAGCACTGAGCACCCTGAGTACTGAGCAACCAGCACCCTGAGCACTGAGTACCCAGCACCCTGAGGACTGAGCACCCAGCACACTGAGCACTGAGCACCCAGCACCCTGAGCACTGAGCACCCAGCACCCTGAGTACTGATCACTGAGCACCCAGCACCCCGAGCACTGAGCACCCAGCACCCTGAGTACTGAGCACTGAGCACCCAGCACCCCGAGCACTGAGCACCCAGCACCCTGAGTACTGAGCACCCTGCACCCTGAGCAATGAGCACCCTGAGTACTGAGCACCCAGCACCTTGAGCACTGAGCACCCAGCACCCTGAGCACTGAACACACAGCACCCTGAGTACTGAGAACCTCGAGCACTGAGCATCCAGCACCCTGAGTACTGAGCACCGAGCACCCCGAGCACTGAGAACACAGCACCGCGAGCACTGAGCACATAGCACCCCGAGCACTGAGCACCCAGCACCCTTAGTACTGAGCACCCAGCACCCTGAGTACTGAGCACCCAGCACCCTGAGCACTGAGTACCCAACACCCTGAGCACTGAGCACCCAGCACCCTGAGCACTGATCACACAGCACCCTGAGCACTGAGCACCCAGCACCCTGAGTACTGAGCACTGAGCACCCAGCACCCCGAGCAGTGAGCAGCCAGCACCCTGAGTACTGAGCACCGAGCACCCCGAGCAATGAGCACCCAGCACCCTGAGTACTGAGCTCTGAGCACTCCGAGCACTGAGCACCCTGAGCACTGAGCACCGAGCACCCTGAGCACTGAGTACCCAGCACCCTGAGCACTGAGCACCCAGCGCCCTGAGCACTGAGCACCCAGCACCCTGAGCACTGAGCACCCATCACCCTGAGTACTGAGCACTGAGCACCCAGCACCCCGAGCACTGAGCACCCAGCACCCAGCACCCCGAGTACTGAGCACTGAGCACCCTGAGTACTGAGCACCCAGCACCCTGAGCACTGAGTACCCAGCACCCTTAGCACTGAGCACCCAGCACCCTGAGCACTGAGCACCCAGCACCCTGAGCACTGAGCACCCAGCACCCTGAGTACTGAGCACTGAGCACCCAGCACCCCGATCACTGAGCACCCAGCACCCTGAGTACTGAGCACTGAGCACCCAGCACCCCGAGCACTGAGCACCCAGCACCCTGAGCACTGAGCACCCAGCACCCGAGTACTGAGCACACAGCACCCTGAGTACTGAGCACCCAGCACCCTGAGCACTGAGCACCCAGCACCCCGAGTACTGAGCAGTGAGCACCCTGAGCACTGAACACCCAGCACCCCGAGTACTGAGCACTGAGCACCCTGAGTACTGAGCAACCAGCACCCTGAGCACTGAGTACCCAGCACCCTGAGGACTGAGCACCCAGCACACTGAGCACTGAGCACCCAGCACCCTGAGCACTGAGCACCCAGCACCCTGAGTACTGATCACTGAGCACCCAGCACCCCGAGCACTGAGCACCCAGCACCCTGAGTACTGAGCACTGAGCACCCAGCACCCCGAGCACTGAGCACCCAGCACCCTGAGCACTGAGCACCCAGCACCCGAGTACTGAGCACCCAGCACCCTGAGTACTGAGCACCCAGCACCCTGAGTACTGAGAACCCAGCACCCTGAGCACTGAGCACCCAGCACCCCGAGCACTGAGCACCCAGCACCCTGAGTACTGAGCACCCAGCACCCTGAGCACTGAGCAACCAGCACCCTGAGCTCTGAGCATCCAGCACCCTGAGCACTGAGCACCCAGCACCCTGAGTAGTGAGCACCCAACGTACTGAGCACCGAGCACCCCGAGCACTGTGCACCCAGCACCCTGAGTACTGATCACCGAGTACCCTGAGCACTGAGCACCCAGCACCCTGAGTACTGAGCTCTGAGCACCCCGAGCACTGAGCACCGAGCAACCTGTGCACTGAGTACCCAGCACCCTGAGTACTGAGCACTTAGCACCCTGAGCACTGAGCACCGAGCACCCTGAGTACTGAGCACCGAGCACCCTGAGCACTGAGAACCCAGCACCCTGAGTACTGAGCTCCGAGCACCCCGAGCACTGAGCACCCGGCACCCTGAGTACTGAGCACCCTGCACCCTGAGCAATGAGCACCCTGAGTACTGAGCACCCAGCACCTTGAGCACTGAGCACCCAGCACCCTGAGCACTGAACACACAGCACCCTGAGTACTGAGCACCTCGAGCACTGAGCATCCAGCACCCTGAGTACTGAGCACCGAGCACCCCGAGCACTGAGAACCCAGCACCGCGAACACTGAGCACATAGCACCCCGAGCACTGAGCACCCAGCACCCTGAGTACTGAGCACCCAGCACCCTGAGTACTGAGCACCCAGCACCCTGAGCACTGAGTACCCAACACCCTGAGCACTGAGCACCCAGCACCCTGAGCACTGAGCACACAGCACCCTGAGCACTGAGCACCCTGAGCACTGAGCACACAGCACCCTGAGTACTGAGCACTGAGCACCCAGCACCCCGTCACTGAGCACCCAGCACCCCGAGTACTGAGCACTGAGCACCCTGAGTACTGAGCACCCAGCACCCTGAGCACTGAGTACCCAGCACCCTTAGCACTGAGCACCCAGCACCCTGAGCACTGAGCACCCAGCACCCTGAGCACTGAGCACCCAGCACCCTGAGTACTGAGCACTGAGCACCCAGCACCCCGATCACTGAGCACCCAGCACCCTGAGTACTGAGCATTGAGCACCCAGCACCCCGAGCACTGAGCACCCAGCACCCTGAGCACTGAGCACCCAGCACCCGAGTACTGAGCACCCAGCACCCCGAGCACTGAGCACCCAGCACCCTGAGTACTGAGCACCCAGCACCCAGAGCACTGAGCACCCAGCACCCCGAGCACTGTGCACCCAGCACCCTGAGTACTGAGCACCCAGCACCCTGAGCACTGAGCACCCAGCACCCTGAGCACTGAGCACGGAGCACCCTGAGCACTGAGCACTGAGCACCCTGATCACTGAGTACTGAGCACCGAGCACCCCGAGAACTGAGCACCCAGCACCCGGAGTACTGAGCACCCAGCGGCCCAAGTACTGAGCACCCTGAGTATTGAGCACCCAGCACACTGAGTACTGAGCAGCCAGCATCCTGAGTACTGAGCAACGAGCACCCTGAGTACAGAGCACCCAGCACCCCGAGCACTGAGCACCCAGCACCCTGAGGACTGAGCACCCAGCACCCTGAGCACTGAGCACCCTGAGTACTGAGCACTGAGCACCCTGAGTACTGAGCACTGAGCACCCTGAGTACTGAGCAACCAGCACCCTGAGTACTGAGCACCCAGGACCCTGAGCAATGAGCACCGAGCACCCTGAGCACTCAGCACCCAGCACCCTGAGCACTGAGCACCCAGCACCCTGAGTAGTGAGCACCCAACGTACTGAGCACCGAGCACCCCAAGCACTGAGCACCCAGCACCCTGAGTACTGATCACCTAGCACCCTGAGCACTGAGCACCCAGCACCCTGAGTACTGAGCACCCAGCACCCTGAGTACTGAGCACCCAGCACCCCGAGCACTGAGCACCCAGCACCCTGAGTACTGAGCACTCAGCACCCTGTGCACTGAGCACCGAGCACCCTGAGCACTGAGCACCCAGCACACTGAGGACTGAGCACCCAGCACCCTGAGCACTGAGCACCCTGAGTACTGAGCACTGAGCACCCTGAGTACTGAGCACTGAACACCCTGAGTACTGAGCAACCAGCACCCTGAGTACTGAGCACCCAGCACCCTGAGCACTGAGCACCGAGCACCCTGAGCACTGAGCACCCAGCACCCTGAGCACTGAGCACCCAGCACTCTGAGTTGTGAGCACCCAACGTACTGAGCACCGATCACCCCGAGCACTGAGCACCCAGCACCCTGACTACTGAGCACCCAGCACCCCGAGCACTGAGCACCCAGCACCCTGAGCACTGAGCACCCAGCACCCTGAGCACTGATCACCCAGCACACTGAGCACCCAGCACCCTGAGTCCTGAGCACCCAGCACCCTGAGTACTGAGCACTCAGCACCGGGAGTACTGAGCACCGAGCACGCCGAGCACTGAGCACCCAGCACCCTGAGCACTGAGCACCCTGAGCACTGAGCACCCAGCACCCCGAGCACTGAGCACCCAGCACCCTGAGTACTGAGCACCCAGCGCCCCGAGCACTGAGCACCCAGCACCCTGAGCACTGAGCACCCAGCACCCTGAGTACTGAGCACCCAGCACCCTGAGTACTGAACACCCAGCACCCTGAGCACTGAGCACTGAGCACCCTGAGCACTGAGTACTGAGCACTGAGCACCCTGAGCACTGAGCACCCAGCACCCCGAGTACTGAGCACCCAGCACCCCGAGCACTGAGCACCGAGCGCCCCGAGCACTGAGCACCCAGCACCCCGAGCACTGAGCACTGAGCACCCAGCACCCCAAGTACTGAGCAGTGAGCACCCTGAGCACTGAACACCCAGCACCCCGAGTACTGAGCACTGAGCACCCTGAGTACTGAGCAACCAGCACCCTGAGCACTGAGTACCCAGCACCCTGAGGACTGAGCACCCAGCACACTGAGCACTGAGCACCCAGCACCCTGAGCACTGAGCACCCAGCACCCTGAGTACTGATCACTGAGCACCCAGCACCCCGAGCACTGAGCACCCAGCACCCTGAGTACTGAGCACTGAGCACCCAGCACCCCGAGCACTGAGCACCCAGCACCCTGAGCACTGAGCACCCAGCACCCGAGTACTGAGCACCCAGCACCCTGAGTACTGAGCACCCAGCACCCTGAGTACTGAGAACCCAGCACCCTGAGCACTGAGCACCCAGCACCCCGAGCACTGAGCACCCAGCACCCTGAGTACTGAGCACCCAGCACCCTGAGCACTGAGCAACCAGCACCCTGAGCTCTGAGCATCCAGCACCCTGAGCACTGAGCACCCAGCACCCTGAGTAGTGAGCACCCAACGTACTGAGCACCGAGCACCCCGAGCACTGTGCACCCAGCACCCTGAGTACTGATCACCGAGTACCCTGAGCACTGAGCACCCAGCACCCTGAGTACTGAGCTCTGAGCACCCCGAGCACTGAGCACCGAGCAACCTGTGCACTGAGTACCCAGCACCCTGAGTACTGAGCACTTAGCACCCTGAGCACTGAGCACCGAGCACCCTGAGTACTGAGCACCGAGCACCCTGAGCACTGAGAACCCAGCACCCTGAGTACTGAGCTCCGAGCACCCCGAGCACTGAGCACCCGGCACCCTGAGTACTGAGCACCCTGCACCCTGAGCAATGAGCACCCTGAGTACTGAGCACCCAGCACCTTGAGCACTGAGCACCCAGCACCCTGAGCACTGAACACACAGCACCCTGAGTACTGAGCACCTCGAGCACTGAGCATCCAGCACCCTGAGTACTGAGCACCGAGCACCCCGAGCACTGAGAACCCAGCACCGCGAACACTGAGCACATAGCACCCCGAGCACTGAGCACCCAGCACCCTGAGTACTGAGCACCCAGCACCCTGAGTACTGAGCACCCAGCACCCTGAGCACTGAGTACCCAACACCCTGAGCACTGAGCACCCAGCACCCTGAGCACTGAGCACACAGCACCCTGAGCACTGAGCACCCTGAGCACTGAGCACACAGCACCCTGAGTACTGAGCACTGAGCACCCAGCACCCCGTCACTGAGCACCCAGCACCCCGAGTACTGAGCACTGAGCACCCTGAGTACTGAGCACCCAGCACCCTGAGCACTGAGTACCCAGCACCCTTAGCACTGAGCACCCAGCACCCTGAGCACTGAGCACCCAGCACCCTGAGCACTGAGCACCCAGCACCCTGAGTACTGAGCACTGAGCACCCAGCACCCCGATCACTGAGCACCCAGCACCCTGAGTACTGAGCATTGAGCACCCAGCACCCCGAGCACTGAGCACCCAGCACCCTGAGCACTGAGCACCCAGCACCCGAGTACTGAGCACCCAGCACCCCGAGCACTGAGCACCCAGCACCCTGAGTACTGAGCACCCAGCACCCAGAGCACTGAGCACCCAGCACCCCGAGCACTGTGCACCCAGCACCCTGAGTACTGAGCACCCAGCACCCTGAGCACTGAGCACCCAGCACCCTGAGCACTGAGCACGGAGCACCCTGAGCACTGAGCACTGAGCACCCTGATCACTGAGTACTGAGCACCGAGCACCCCGAGAACTGAGCACCCAGCACCCGGAGTACTGAGCACCCAGCGGCCCAAGTACTGAGCACCCTGAGTATTGAGCACCCAGCACACTGAGTACTGAGCAGCCAGCATCCTGAGTACTGAGCAACGAGCACCCTGAGTACAGAGCACCCAGCACCCCGAGCACTGAGCACCCAGCACCCTGAGGACTGAGCACCCAGCACCCTGAGCACTGAGCACCCTGAGTACTGAGCACTGAGCACCCTGAGTACTGAGCACTGAGCACCCTGAGTACTGAGCAACCAGCACCCTGAGTACTGAGCACCCAGGACCCTGAGCAATGAGCACCGAGCACCCTGAGCACTCAGCACCCAGCACCCTGAGCACTGAGCACCCAGCACCCTGAGTAGTGAGCACCCAACGTACTGAGCACCGAGCACCCCAAGCACTGAGCACCCAGCACCCTGAGTACTGATCACCTAGCACCCTGAGCACTGAGCACCCAGCACCATGAGTACTGAGCACCCAGCACCCTGAGTACTGAGCACCCAGCACCCCGAGCACTGAGCACCCAGCACCCTGAGTACTGAGCACTCAGCACCCTGTGCACTGAGCACCGAGCACCCTGAGCACTGAGCACCCAGCACACTGAGGACTGAGCACCCAGCACCCTGAGCACTGAGCACCCTGAGTACTGAGCACTGAGCACCCTGAGTACTGAGCACTGAACACCCTGAGTACTGAGCAACCAGCACCCTGAGTACTGAGCACCCAGCACCCTGAGCACTGAGCACCGAGCACCCTGAGCACTGAGCACCCAGCACCCTGAGCACTGAGCACCCAGCACTCTGAGTTGTGAGCACCCAACGTACTGAGCACCGATCACCCCGAGCACTGAGCACCCAGCACCCTGACTACTGAGCACCCAGCACCCCGAGCACTGAGCACCCAGCACCCTGAGCACTGAGCACCCAGCACCCTGAGCACTGATCACCCAGCACACTGAGCACCCAGCACCCTGAGTCCTGAGCACCCAGCACCCTGAGTACTGAGCACTCAGCACCGGGAGTACTGAGCACCGAGCACGCCGAGCACTGAGCACCCAGCACCCTGAGCACTGAGCACCCTGAGCACTGAGCACCCAGCACCCCGAGCACTGAGCACCCAGCACCCTGAGTACTGAGCACCCAGCGCCCCGAGCACTGAGCACCCAGCACCCTGAGCACTGAGCACCCAGCACCCTGAGTACTGAGCACCCAGCACCCTGAGTACTGAACACCCAGCACCCTGAGCACTGAGCACTGAGCACCCTGAGCACTGAGTACTGAGCACTGAGCACCCTGAGCACTGAGCACCCAGCACCCCGAGTACTGAGCACCCAGCACCCCGAGCACTGAGCACCGAGCGCCCCGAGCACTGAGCACCCAGCACCCCGAGCACTGAGCACTGAGCACCCAGCACCCCAAGTACTGAGCAGTGAGCACCCTGAGCACTGAACACCCAGCACCCCGAGTACTGAGCACTGAGCACCCTGAGTACTGAGCAACCAGCACCCTGAGCACTGAGTACCCAGCACCCTGAGGACTGAGCACCCAGCACACTGAGCACTGAGCACCCAGCACCCTGAGCACTGAGCACCCAGCACCCTGAGTACTGATCACTGAGCACCCAGCACCCCGAGCACTGAGCACCCAGCACCCTGAGTACTGAGCACTGAGCACCCAGCACCCCGAGCACTGAGCACCCAGCACCCTGAGCACTGAGCACCCAGCACCCGAGTACTGAGCACCCAGCACCCTGAGTACTGAGCACCCAGCACCCTGAGTACTGAGAACCCAGCACCCTGAGCACTGAGCACCCAGCACCCCGAGCACTGAGCACCCAGCACCCTGAGTACTGAGCACCCAGCACCCTGAGCACTGAGCAACCAGCACCCTGAGCTCTGAGCATCCAGCACCCTGAGCACTGAGCACCCAGCACCCTGAGTAGTGAGCACCCAACGTACTGAGCACCGAGCACCCCGAGCACTGTGCACCCAGCACCCTGAGTACTGATCACCGAGTACCCTGAGCACTGAGCACCCAGCACCCTGAGTACTGAGCTCTGAGCACCCCGAGCACTGAGCACCGAGCAACCTGTGCACTGAGTACCCAGCACCCTGAGTACTGAGCACTTAGCACCCTGAGCACTGAGCACCGAGCACCCTGAGTACTGAGCACCGAGCACCCTGAGCACTGAGAACCCAGCACCCTGAGTACTGAGCTCCGAGCACCCCGAGGACTGAGCACCCGGCACCCTGAGTACTGAGCACCCTGCACCCTGAGCAATGAGCACCCTGAGTACTGAGCACCCAGCACCTTGAGCACTGAGCACCCAGCACCCTGAGCACTGAACACACAGCACCCTGAGTACTGAGCACCTCGAGCACTGAGCATCCAGCACCCTGAGTACTGAGCACCGAGCACCCCGAGCACTGAGAACCCAGCACCGCGAACACTGAGCACATAGCACCCCGAGCACTGAGCACCCAGCACCCTGAGTACTGAGCACCCAGCACCCTGAGTACTGAGCACCCAGCACCCTGAGCACTGAGTACCCAACACCCTGAGCACTGAGCACCCAGCACCCTGAGCACTGAGCACACAGCACCCTGAGCACTGAGCACCCTGAGCACTGAGCACACAGCACCCTGAGTACTGAGCACTGAGCACCCAGCACCCCGTCACTGAGCACCCAGCACCCCGAGTACTGAGCACTGAGCACCCTGAGTACTGAGCACCCAGCACCCTGAGCACTGAGTACCCAGCACCCTTAGCACTGAGCACCCAGCACCCTGAGCACTGAGCACCCAGCACCCTGAGCACTGAGCACCCAGCACCCTGAGTACTGAGCACTGAGCACCCAGCACCCCGATCACTGAGCACCCAGCACCCTGAGTACTGAGCATTGAGCACCCAGCACCCCGAGCACTGAGCACCCAGCACCCTGAGCACTGAGCACCCAGCACCCGAGTACTGAGCACCCAGCACCCCGAGCACTGAGCACCCAGCACCCTGAGTACTGAGCACCCAGCACCCAGAGCACTGAGCACCCAGCACCCCGAGCACTGTGCACCCAGCACCCTGAGTACTGAGCACCCAGCACCCTGAGCACTGAGCACCCAGCACCCTGAGCACTGAGCACGGAGCACCCTGAGCACTGAGCACTGAGCACCCTGATCACTGAGTACTGAGCACCGAGCACCCCGAGAACTGAGCACCCAGCACCCGGAGTACTGAGCACCCAGCGGCCCAAGTACTGAGCACCCTGAGTATTGAGCACCCAGCACACTGAGTACTGAGCAGCCAGCATCCTGAGTACTGAGCAACGAGCACCCTGAGTACAGAGCACCCAGCACCCCGAGCACTGAGCACCCAGCACCCTGAGGACTGAGCACCCAGCACCCTGAGCACTGAGCACCCTGAGTACTGAGCACTGAGCACCCTGAGTACTGAGCACTGAGCACCCTGAGTACTGAGCAACCAGCACCCTGAGTACTGAGCACCCAGGACCCTGAGCAATGAGCACCGAGCACCCTGAGCACTCAGCACCCAGCACCCTGAGCACTGAGCACCCAGCACCCTGAGTAGTGAGCACCCAACGTACTGAGCACCGAGCACCCCAAGCACTGAGCACCCAGCACCCTGAGTACTGATCACCTAGCACCCTGAGCACTGAGCACCCAGCACCCTGAGTACTGAGCACCCAGCACCCTGAGTACTGAGCACCCAGCACCCCGAGCACTGAGCACCCAGCACCCTGAGTACTGAGCACTCAGCACCCTGTGCACTGAGCACCGAGCACCCTGAGCACTGAGCACCCAGCACACTGAGGACTGAGCACCCAGCACCCTGAGCACTGAGCACCCTGAGTACTGAGCACTGAGCACCCTGAGTACTGAGCACTGAACACCCTGAGTACTGAGCAACCAGCACCCTGAGTACTGAGCACCCAGCACCCTGAGCACTGAGCACCGAGCACCCTGAGCACTGAGCACCCAGCACCCTGAGCACTGAGCACCCAGCACTCTGAGTTGTGAGCACCCAACGTACTGAGCACCGATCACCCCGAGCACTGAGCACCCAGCACCCTGACTACTGAGCACCCAGCACCCCGAGCACTGAGCACCCAGCACCCTGAGCACTGAGCACCCAGCACCCTGAGCACTGATCACCCAGCACACTGAGCACCCAGCACCCTGAGTCCTGAGCACCCAGCACCCTGAGTACTGAGCACTCAGCACCGGGAGTACTGAGCACCGAGCACGCCGAGCACTGAGCACCCAGCACCCTGAGCACTGAGCACCCTGAGCACTGAGCACCCAGCACCCCGAGCACTGAGCACCCAGCACCCTGAGTACTGAGCACCCAGCGCCCCGAGCACTGAGCACCCAGCACCCTGAGCACTGAGCAACCAGCACCCTGAGTACTGAGCACCCAGCACCCTGAGTACTGAACACCCAGCACCCTGAGCACTGAGCACTGAGCACCCTGAGCACTGAGTACTGAGCACTGAGCACCCTGAGCACTGAGCACCCAGCACCCCGAGTACTGAGCACCCAGCACCCCGAGCACTGAGCACCGAGCGCCCCGAGCACTGAGCACCCAGCACCCCGAGCACTGAGCACTGAGCACCCAGCACCCCAAGTACTGAGCAGTGAGCACCCTGAGCACTGAACACCCAGCACCCCGAGTACTGAGCACTGAGCACCCTGAGTACTGAGCAACCAGCACCCTGAGCACTGAGTACCCAGCACCCTGAGGACTGAGCACCCAGCACACTGAGCACTGAGCACCCAGCACCCTGAGCACTGAGCACCCAGCACCCTGAGTACTGATCACTGAGCACCCAGCACCCCGAGCACTGAGCACCCAGCACCCTGAGTACTGAGCACTGAGCACCCAGCACCCCGAGCACTGAGCACCCAGCACCCTGAGCACTGAGCACCCAGCACCCGAGTACTGAGCACCCAGCACCCTTAGTACTGAGCACCCAGCACCTGAGTACTGAGAACCCAGCACCCTGAGCACTGAGCACCCAGCACCCCGAGCACTGAGCACCCAGCACCCTGAGTACTGAGCACCCAGCACCCTGAGCACTGAGCAACCAGCACCCTGAGCTCTGAGCATCCAGCACCCTGAGCACTGAGCACCCAGCACCCTGAGTAGTGAGCACCCAACGTACTGAGCACCGAGCAAACCGAGCACTGTGCTCCCAGCACCCTGAGTACTGATCACCGAGTACCCTGAGCACTGAGCACCCAGCACCCTGAGTACTGAGCTCCGAGCACCCCGAGCACTGAGCACCGAGCACCCTGTGCACTGAGTACACAGCACCCTGAGTACTGAGCACTCAGCACCCTGAGCACTGAGCACCGAGCACCCTGAGTACTGAGCACCGAGCACCCTGAGCACTGAGAACCCAGCACCCTGAGTACTGAGCTCCGAGCACCCCGAGCACTGAGCACCCAGCACCCTGAGTACTGAGCACCCTGCACCCTGAGCAATGAGCACCCTGAGTACTGAGCACCCAGCACCTTGAGCACTGAGCACCCAGCACCCTGAGCACTGAACACACAGCACCCTGAGTACTGAGAACCTGGAGCACTGAGCATCCAGCACCCTGAGTACTGAGCACCGAGCACCCCGAGCACTGAGAACACAGCACCGCGAGCACTGAGCACATAGCACCCCGAGCACTGAGCACCCAGCACCCTTAGTACTGAGCACCCAGCACCCTGAGTACTGAGCACCCAGCACCCTGAGCACTGAGTACCCAACACCCTGAGCACTGAGCACCCAGCACCCTGAGCACTGATCACACAGCACCCTGAGCACTGAGCACCCAGCACCCTGAGTACTGAGCACTGAGCACCCAGCACCCCGAGCAGTGAGCAGTCAGCACCCTGAGTACTGAGCACCGAGCACCCCGAGCAATGAGCACCCAGCACCCTGAGTACTGAGCTCCGAGCACTCCGAGCACTGAGCACCCAGCACCCTGAGCACTGAGTACCCAGCACCCTGAGCACTGATCACACAGCACCCTGAGCACTGAGCACCCAGCACCCTGAGTACTGAGCACTGAGCACCCAGCACCCTGAGTACTGAGCACCCTGCACCCTGAGCAATGAGCACCCTGAGTACTGAGCACCCAGCACCTTGAGCACTGAGCACCCAGCACCCTGAGCACTGAACACACAGCACCCTGAGTACTGAGAACCTGGAGCACTGAGCATCCAGCACCCTGAGTACTGAGCACCGAGCACCCCGAGCACTGAGAACACAGCACCGCGAGCACTGAGCACATAGCACCCCGAGCACTGAGCACCCAGCACCCTTAGTACTGAGCACCCAGCACGCTGAGTACTGAGCACCCAGCACCCTGAGCACTGAGTACCCAACACCCTGAGCACTGAGCACCCAGCACCCTGAGCACTGATCACACAGCACCCTGAGCACTGAGCACCCAGCACCCTGAGTACTGAGCACTGAGCACCCAGCACCCCGAGCAGTGAGCAGTCAGCACCCTGAGTACTGAGCACCGAGCACCCCGAGCAATGAGCACCCAGCACCCTGAGTACTGAGCTCCGAGCACTCCGAGCACTGAGCACCCAGCACCCTGAGCACTGAGTACCCAGCACCCTGAGCACTGATCACACAGCACCCTGAGCACTGAGCACCCAGCACCCTGAGTACTGAGCACTGAGCACCCAGCACCCCGAGCACTGAGCACCCAGCACCCCGAGTACTGAGCACTGAGCACCCTGAGTACTGAGCACCCAGCACCCTGAGCACTGAGTACCCAGCACCCTGAGCACTGAGCACCCAGCACCCTGAGTACTGAGCACTGAGCACCCAGCACCCCGATCACTGAGCACCCAGCACCCTGAGTACTGAGCACTGAGCACCCAGCACCCCGAGCACTGAGCACCCAGCACCCTGAGCACTGAGCACCCAGCACCCGAGTACTGAGCACACAGCACCCTGAGTACTGAGCACCCAGCACCCTGAGCACTGAGCACCCAGCACCCCGAGCACTGAGTACCCAGCACCCTGAGTACTGAGCACCCAGCACCCTGAGCACTGAGCACCCAGCACCCCGAGCACTGTGCACCCAGCACCCTGAGTACTGAGCACCCAGCACCCTGAGCACTGAGCACCCAGCACCCTGAGCACTGAGCACGGAGAACCCTGAGCACTGAGCACTGAGCACCCTGATCACTGAGTACTGATCAACGAGCACCCTGAGTACAGAGCACCCAGCACCCCGAGCACTGAGCACCCAGCACCCTGAGTACTGAGCACCCAGCACCCTGAGCACTGAGCACCCTGAGTACTGAGCACTGAGCACCCTGAGTACTGAGCACTGAGCACCCTGAGTACTGAGCAACCAGCACCCTGAGTACTGAGCACCCAGGACCCTGAGAAATGAGCACCGAGCACCCTGAGCACTGAGCACCCAGCACCCTGAGCACTGAGCACCCAGCACCCTGAGTAGTGAGCACCCAACGTACTGAGCACCGAGCACCCCAAGCACTGAGCACCCAGCACCCTGAGTACTGATCACCTAGCACCCTGAGCACTGAGCACCCAGCACCCTGAGTACTGAGCACCCAGCACCCTGAGTACTGAGCACCCAGCACCCCGAGCACTGAGCACCCAGCACCCTGAGTACTGAGCACTCAGCACCCTGTGCACTGAGCACCGAGCAGCCTGAGCACTGATCAGCCAGCACCCTGAGGACTGAGCACCCAGCACCCTGAGCACTGAGCACCCTGAGTACTGAGCACTGAGCACCCTGAGTACTGAGCACTGAATACCCTGAGTACTAAGCACCCAGCACCCTGAGCACTGAGCACCGAGCACCCTGAGCACTGAGCACCCAGCACCCTGAGCACTGAGCACCCAGCACTCTGAGTTGTGAGCACCCAACGTACTGAGCACCGAGCACCCCGAGCACTGAGCACCCAGCACCCTGACTACTGAGCACCCAGCACCCCGAGCACTGAGCACCCAGCACCCTGAGCACTGAGCACCCAGCACCCTGAGCACTGATCACCCAGCACACTGAGCACTGAGCACCCAGCACCCTGAGTCCTGAGCACCCAGCACCCCGAGCACTGAGCACCCAGCACCCTGAGCACTGAGCACCCTGAGGACTGAGCACCCAGCACCCTGAGCACTGAGTACCCAGCACCCTGAGCACTGAGCACCCAGCGCCCTGAGCACTGAGCACCCAGCACCCTGAGCACTGAGCACCCATCACCCTGAGTACTGAGCACTGAGCACCCAGCACCCCGAGCACTGAGCACCCAGCACCCAGCACCCCGAGTACTGAGCACTGAGCACCCTGAGTACTGAGCACCCAGCACCCTGAGCACTGAGTACCCAGCACCCTTAGCACTGAGCACCCAGCACCCTGAGCACTGAGCACCCAGCACCCTGAGCACTGAGCACCCAGCACCCTGAGTACTGAGCACTGAGCACCCAGCACCCCGATCACTGAGCACCCAGCACCCTGAGTACTGAGCACTGAGCACCCAGCACCCCGAGCACTGAGCACCCAGCACCCTGAGCACTGAGCACCCAGCACCCGAGTACTGAGCACACAGCACCCTGAGTACTGAGCACCCAGCACCCTGAGCACTGAGCACCCAGCACCCCGAGTACTGAGCAGTGAGCACCCTGAGCACTGAACACCCAGCACCCCGAGTACTGAGCACTGAGCACCCTGAGTACTGAGCAACCAGCACCCTGAGCACTGAGTACCCAGCACCCTGAGGACTGAGCACCCAGCACACTGAGCACTGAGCACCCAGCACCCTGAGCACTGAGCACCCAGCACCCTGAGTACTGATCACTGAGCACCCAGCACCCCGAGCACTGAGCACCCAGCACCCTGAGTACTGAGCACTGAGCACCCAGCACCCCGAGCACTGAGCACCCAGCACCCTGAGCACTGAGCACCCAGCACCCGAGTACTGAGCACCCAGCACCCTGAGTACTGAGCACCCAGCACCCTGAGTACTGAGAACCCAGCACCCTGAGCACTGAGCACCCAGCACCCCGAGCACTGAGCACCCAGCACCCTGAGTACTGAGCACCCAGCACCCTGAGCACTGAGCAACCAGCACCCTGAGCTCTGAGCATCCAGCACCCTGAGCACTGAGCACCCAGCACCCTGAGTAGTGAGCACCCAACGTACTGAGCACCGAGCACCCCGAGCACTGTGCACCCAGCACCCTGAGTACTGATCAAAGAGTACCCTGAGCACTGAGCACCCAGCACCCTGAGTACTGAGCTCTGAGCACCCCGAGCACTGAGCACCGAGCAACCTGTGCACTGAGTACCCAGCACCCTGAGTACTGAGCACTTAGCACCCTGAGCACTGAGCACCGAGCACCCTGAGTACTGAGCACCGAGCACCCTGAGCACTGAGAACCCAGCACCCTGAGTACTGAGCTCCGAGCACCCCGAGCACTGAGCACCCGGCACCCTGAGTACTGAGCACCCTGCACCCTGAGCAATGAGCACCCTGAGTACTGAGCACCCAGCACCTTGAGCACTGAGCACCCAGCACCCTGAGCACTGAACACACAGCACCCTGAGTACTGAGCACCTCGAGCACTGAGCATCCAGCACCCTGAGTACTGAGCACCGAGCACACCGAGCACTGAGAACCCAGCACCGCGAACACTGAGCACATAGCACCCCGAGCACTGAGCACCCAGCACCCTGAGTACTGAGCACCCAGCACCCTGAGTACTGAGCACCCAGCACCCTGAGCACTGAGTACCCAACACCCTGAGCACTGAGCACCCAGCACCCTGAGCACTGAGCACACAGCACCCTGAGCACTGAGCACCCTGAGCACTGAGCACACAGCACCCTGAGTACTGAGCACTGAGCACCCAGCACCCCGTCACTGAGCACCCAGCACCCCGAGTACTGAGCACTGAGCACCCTGAGTACTGAGCACCCAGCACCCTGAGCACTGAGTACCCAGCACCCTTAGCACTGAGCACCCAGCACCCTGAGCACTGAGCACCCAGCACCCTGAGCACTGAGCACCCAGCACCCTGAGTACTGAGCACTGAGCACCCAGCACCCCGATCACTGAGCACCCAGCACCCTGAGTACTGAGCATTGAGCACCCAGCACCCCGAGCACTGAGCACCCAGCACCCTGAGCACTGAGCACCCAGCACCCGAGTACTGAGCACCCAGCCCACCGAGCACTGAGCACCCAGCACCCTGAGTACTGAGCACCCAGCACCCAGAGCACTGAGCACCCAGCACCCCGAGCACTGTGCACCCAGCACCCTGAGTACTGAGCACCCAGCACCCTGAGCACTGAGCACCCAGCACCCTGAGCACTGAGCACGGAGCACCCTGAGCACTGAGCACTGAGCACCCTGATCACTGAGTACTGAGCACCGAGCACCCCGAGTACTGAGCACCCAGCACCCGGAGTACTGAGCACCCAGCGGCCCAAGTACTGAGCACCCTGAGTATTGAGCACCCAGCACACTGAGTACTGAGCAGCCAGCATCCTGAGTACTGAGCAACGAGCACCCTGAGTACAGAGCACCCAGCACCCCGAGCACTGAGCACCCAGCACCCTGAGGACTGAGCACCCAGCACCCTGAGCACTGAGCACCCTGAGTACTGAGCACTGAGCACCCTGAGTACTGAGCACTGAGCACCCTGAGTACTGAGCAACCAGCACCCTGAGTACTGAGCACCCAGGACCCTGAGCAATGAGCACCGAGCACCCTGAGCACTCAGCACCCAGCACCCTGAGCACTGAGCACCCAGCACCCTGAGTAGTGAGCACCCAACGTACTGAGCACCGAGCACCCCAAGCACTGAGCACCCAGCACCCTGAGTACTGATCACCTAGCACCCTGAGCACTGAGCACCCAGCACCCTGAGTACTGAGCACCCAGCACCCTGAGTACTGAGCACCCAGCACCCCGAGCACTGAGCACCCAGCACCCTGAGTACTGAGCACTCAGCACCCTGTGCACTGAGCACCGAGCACCCTGAGCACTGAGCACCCAGCACACTGAGGACTGAGCACCCAGCACCCTGAGCACTGAGCACCCTGAGTACTGAGCACTGAGCACCCTGAGTACTGAGCACTGAACACCCTGAGTACTGAGCAACCAGCACCCTGAGTACTGAGCACCCAGCACCCTGAGCACTGAGCACCGAGCACCCTGAGCACTGAGCACCCAGCACCCTGAGCACTGAGCACCCAGCACTCTGAGTTGTGAGCACCCAACGTACTGAGCACCGATCACCCCGAGCACTGAGCACCCAGCACCCTGACTACTGAGCACCCAGCACCCCGAGCACTGAGCACCCAGCACCCTGAGCACTGAGCACCCAGCACCCTGAGCACTGATCACCCAGCACACTGAGCACCCAGCACCCTGAGTCCTGAGCACCCAGCACCCTGAGTACTGAGCACTCAGCACCGGGAGTACTGAGCACCGAGCACGCCGAGCACTGAGCACCCAGCACCCTGAGCACTGAGCACCCTGAGCACTGAGCACCCAGCACCCCGAGCACTGAGCACCCAGCACCCTGAGTACTGAGCACCCAGCGCCCCGAGCACTGAGCACCCAGCACCCTGAGCACTGAGCACCCAGCACCCTGAGTACTGAGCACCCAGCACCCTGAGTACTGAACACCCAGCACCCTGAGCACTGAGCACTGAGCACCCTGAGCACTGAGTACTGAGCACTGAGCACCCTGAGCACTGAGCACCCAGCACCCCGAGTACTGAGCACCCAGCACCCCGAGCACTGAGCACCGAGCGCCCCGAGCACTGAGCACCCAGCACCCCGAGCACTGAGCACTGAGCACCCAGCACCCCAAGTACTGAGCAGTGAGCACCCTGAGCACTGAACACCCAGCACCCCGAGTACTGAGCACTGAGCACCCTGAGTACTGAGCAACCAGCACCCTGAGCACTGAGTACCCAGCACCCTGAGGACTGAGCACCCAGCACACTGAGCACTGAGCACCCAGCACCCTGAGCACTGAGCACCCAGCACCCTGAGTACTGATCACTGAGCACCCAGCACCCCGAGCACTGAGCACCCAGCACCCTGAGTACTGAGCACTGAGCACCCAGCACCCCGAGCACTGAGCACCCAGCACCCTGAGCACTGAGCACCCAGCACCCGAGTACTGAGCACCCAGCACCCTTAGTACTGAGCACCCAGCACCCTGAGTACTGAGAACCCAGCACCCTGAGCACTGAGCACCCAGCACCCCGAGCACTGAGCACCCAGCACCCTGAGTACTGAGCACCCAGCACCCTGAGCACTGAGCAACCAGCACCCTGAGCTCTGAGCATCCAGCACCCTGAGCACTGAGCACCCAGCACCCTGAGTAGTGAGCACCCAACGTACTGAGCACCGAGCAAACCGAGCACTGTGCTCCCAGCACCCTGAGTACTGATCACCGAGTACCCTGAGCACTGAGCACCCAGCACCCTGAGTACTGAGCTCCGAGCACCCCGAGCACTGAGCACCGAGCACCCTGTGCACTGAGTACACAGCACCCTGAGTACTGAGCACTCAGCACCCTGAGCACTGAGCACCGAGCACCCTGAGTACTGAGCACCGAGCACCCTGAGCACTGAGAACCCAGCACCCTGAGTACTGAGCTCCGAGCACCCCGAGCACTGAGCACCCAGCACCCTGAGTACTGAGCACCCTGCACCCTGAGCAATGAGCACCCTGAGTACTGAGCACCCAGCACCTTGAGCACTGAGCACCCAGCACCCTGAGCACTGAACACACAGCACCCTGAGTACTGAGAACCTGGAGCACTGAGCATCCAGCACCCTGAGTACTGAGCACCGAGCACCCCGAGCACTGAGAACACAGCACCGCGAGCACTGAGCACATAGCACCCCGAGCACTGAGCACCCAGCACCCTTAGTACTGAGCACCCAGCACCCTGAGTACTGAGCACCCAGCACCCTGAGCACTGAGTACCCAACACCCTGAGCACTGAGCACCCAGCACCCTGAGCACTGATCACACAGCACCCTGAGCACTGAGCACCCAGCACCCTGAGTACTGAGCACTGAGCACCCAGCACCCCGAGCAGTGAGCAGTCAGCACCCTGAGTACTGAGCACCGAGCACCCCGAGCAATGAGCACCCAGCACCCTGAGTACTGAGCTCCGAGCACTCCGAGCACTGAGCACCCAGCACCCTGAGCACTGAGTACCCAGCACCCTGAGCACTGATCACACAGCACCCTGAGCACTGAGCACCCAGCACCCTGAGTACTGAGCACTGAGCAACCAGCACCCAGAGTACTGAGCACCCTGCACCCTGAGCAATGAGCACCCTGAGTACTGAGCACCCAGCACCTTGAGCACTGAGCACCCAGCACCCTGAGCACTGAACACACAGCACCCTGAGTACTGAGAACCTGGAGCACTGAGCATCCAGCACCCTGAGTACTGAGCACCGAGCACCCCGAGCACTGAGAACACAGCACCGCGAGCACTGAGCACATAGCACCCCGAGCACTGAGCACCCAGCACCCTTAGTACTGAGCACCCAGCACGCTGAGTACTGAGCACCCAGCACCCTGAGCACTGAGTACCCAACACCCTGAGCACTGAGCACCCAGCACCCTGAGCACTGATCACACAGCACCCTGAGCACTGAGCACCCAGCACCCTGAGTACTGAGCACTGAGCACCCAGCACCCCGAGCAGTGAGCAGTCAGCACCCTGAGTACTGAGCACCGAGCACCCCGAGCAATGAGCACCCAGCACCCTGAGTACTGAGCTCCGAGCACTCCGAGCACTGAGCACCCAGCACCCTGAGCACTGAGTACCCAGCACCCTGAGCACTGATCACACAGCACCCTGAGCACTGAGCACCCAGCACCCTGAGTACTGAGCACTGAGCACCCAGCACCCCGAGCACTGAGCACCCAGCACCCCGAGTACTGAGCACTGAGCACCCTGAGTACTGAGCACCCAGCACCCTGAGCACTGAGTACCCAGCACCCTGAGCACTGAGCACCCAGCACCCTGAGTACTGAGCACTGAGCACCCAGCACCCCGATCACTGAGCACCCAGCACCCTGAGTACTGAGCACTGAGCACCCAGCACCCCGAGCACTGAGCACCCAGCACCCTGAGCACTGAGCACCCAGCACCCGAGTACTGAGCACACAGCACCCTGAGTACTGAGCACCCAGCACCCTGAGCACTGAGCACCCAGCACCCCGAGCACTGAGTACCCAGCACCCTGAGTACTGAGCACCCAGCACCCTGAGCACTGAGCACCCAGCACCCCGAGCACTGTGCACCCAGCACCCTGAGTACTGAGCACCCAGCACCCTGAGCACTGAGCACCCAGCACCCTGAGCACTGAGCACGGAGAACCCTGAGCACTGAGCACTGAGCACCCTGATCACTGAGTACTGAGCAACGAGCACCCTGAGTACAGAGCACCCAGCACCCCGAGCACTGAGCACCCAGCACCCTGAGTACTGAGCACCCAGCACCCTGAGCACTGAGCACCCTGAGTACTGAGCACTGAGCACCCTGAGTACTGAGCACTGAGCACCCTGAGTACTGAGCAACCAGCACCCTGAGTACTGAGCACCCAGGACCCTGAGAAATGAGCACCGAGCACCCTGAGCACTGAGCACCCAGCACCCTGAGCACTGAGCACCCAGCACCCTGAGTAGTGAGCACCCAACGTACTGAGCACCGAGCACCCCAAGCACTGAGCACCCAGCACCCTGAGTACTGATCACCTAGCACCCTGAGCACTGAGCACCCAGCACCCTGAGTACTGAGCACCCAGCACCCTGAGTACTGAGCACCCAGCACCCCGAGCACTGAGCACCCAGCACCCTGAGTACTGAGCACTCAGCACCCTGTGCACTGAGCACCGAGCAGCCTGAGCACTGATCAGCCAGCACCCTGAGGACTGAGCACCCAGCACCCTGAGCACTGAGCACCCTGAGTACTGAGCACTGAGCACCCTGAGTACTGAGCACTGAATACCCTGAGTACTAAGCACCCAGCACCCTGAGCACTGAGCACCGAGCACCCTGAGCACTGAGCACCCAGCACCCTGAGCACTGAGCACCCAGCACTCTGAGTTGTGAGCACCCAACGTACTGAGCACCGAGCACCCCGAGCACTGAGCACCCAGCACCCTGACTACTGAGCACCCAGCACCCCGAGCACTGAGCACCCAGCACCCTGAGCACTGAGCACCCAGCACCCTGAGCACTGATCACCCAGCACACTGAGCACTGAGCACCCAGCACCCTGAGTCCTGAGCACCCAGCACCCCGAGCACTGAGCACCCAGCACCCTGAGCACTGAGCACCCTGAGGACTGAGCACCCAGCACCCTGAGCACTGAGCAACCAGCACCCTGAGTACTGAGCACCGATCATCCTGAGCACTGAGCACCCAGAACCCAAAGCACCCTCAGTACTGAGCACCCAGCACCCCGAGCACTGAGCACCCAGCACCCTGAGTACTGAGCACTCTGAGTACTGAGCACCGATCACCCTGAGCACTGAGCTCCCAGCACCCTGAGTACTGAGCACCCAGCACCCTGAGCAATGAGCACCAAGCACCCTGAGTACTGAGCACCCAGCACCCTGAGCACTTAGCACCCAGCACCCCGAGAATGAGCACCCAGCACCCCGAGTACTGAGCACCGAGCACCCTGAGCACTGAGTACCCAGCACCCTGAGTACTGATCACTCAGCACCCTCAGCACTGAGCACCGAGCACCCCGAGTACTGAGCACCCAGCACCCTGAGCACTGAGCACCCAGCACCCTGAGCACTGAGCACCCAGGAACCTGAGCACTGAGCACCCAGCACCCTGAGTACTGAGCACTGAGCACCCAGCACCCCGAGCACTGAGCACCCAGCACCCTGAGTACTGAGCACTGAGCAATCAGCACCCCGAGCACTGAGCACCCAGCACCCTGAGCACTGAGCACCCAGCACCCGAGTACTGAGCACACAGCACCCTGAGTACTGAGCACCCAGCACCCTGAGTACTGAGCACCCAGCACTCCGAGTACTGAGCACCCAGCACCCTGAGTACTGAGCACCCAGCACCCTGAGCACTGAGCACCCAGCACCCCGAGCACTGAGCACCCAGCACCCTGAGTACTGAGCACCCAGCACCCTGAGCACTGAGCACCCAGCACCCTGAGCACTGAGCACCCAGCACCCTGAGCACTGAGCACTGAGCACCCTGATCACTGAGTACTGAGCACCGAGCACCCCGAGAACTGAGCACCCAGCACCCGGAGTACTGAGCACCCAGCACCCCAAGCACTGAGCACCCTGAGTATTGAGCACCCAGCACCCTGAGTACTGAGCAGCCAGCACCCTGAGTCCTGAGCAAACAGCACCCTGAGTATTGAGCACCCAGCACCCCGAGCACTGAGCAGCCAGCATCCTGAGTACTGAGCAACGAGCACCCTGAGTACAGAGCACCCAGCACCCCGAGCACTGAGCACCCAGCACCCTGAGGACTGAGCACCCAGCACCCTGAGCACTGAGCACCCTGAGTACTGAGCACTGAGCACCCTGAGTACTGAGCACTGAGCACCCTGAGTACTGAGCAACCAGCACCCTGAGTACTGAGCACCCAGGACCCTGAGCAATGAGCACCGAGCACCCTGAGCACTGAGCACCCAGCACCCTGAGCACTGAGCACCCAGCACCCTGAGTAGTGAGCACCCAACGTACTGAACACCGAGCACCCCAAGCACTGAGCACCCAGCACCCTGAGTACTGATCACCTAGCACCCTGAGCACTGAGCACCCAGCACCCTGAGTAGGGAGCACCCAACGTACTGAGCACCGAGCACCCCAAGCACTGAGCACCCAGCACCCTGAGTACTGATCACCTAGCACCCTGAGTACTGAGCACCCAGCACCCTGAGTACTGAGCACCCAGCACCCCGAGCACTGAGTACCCAGCACCCTGAGTACTGAGCACTCAGCACCCTGTGCACTGAGCACCGAGCACCCTGAGCACTGAGCACCCAGCACCCTGAGGACTGAGCACCCAGCACCCTGAGCACTGAGCACACTGAGTACTGAGCACTGAGCACCCTGAGTACTGAGCACTGAACACCCTGAGTACTGAGCAACCAGCACCCTGAGTACTGAGCACCCAGCACCCTGAGCACTGAACACCGAGCACCCTGAGCACTGAGCACCCAGCACCCTGAGCACTGAGCACCCAGCACTCTGAGTTGTGAGCACCCAACGTACTGAGCACCGAGCACCCCGAGCACTGAGCACCCAGCACCCTGACTACTGAGCACCCAGCACCCCGAGCACTGAGCACCCAGCACCCTGAGCACTGAGCACCCAGCACCCTGAGCACTGATCACCCAGCACACTGAGCACTGAGCACCCAGCACCCTGAGTCCTGAGCACCCAGCACCCTGAGTACTGAGCACTCAGCACCCTGAGTACTGAGCACCGAGCACCCCGAGCACTGAGCACCCAGCACCCTGAGCACTGAGCACCCTGAGGACTGAGCACCCAGCACCCTGAGCACTGAGCAACCAGCACCCTGAGTACTGAGCACCGATCATCCTGAGCACTGAGCACCCAGAACCCAAAGCACCCTCAGTACTGAGCACCCAGCACCCCGAGCACTGAGCACCCAGCACCATGAGTACTGAGCACTCTGAGTACTGAGCACCGATCACCCTGAGCACTGAGCTCCCAGCACCCTGAGTACTGAGCACCCAGCACCCTGAGCAATGAGCACCAAGCACCCTGAGTACTGAGCACCCAGCACCCTGAGCACTGAGCACCCAGCACCCCGAGAATGAGCACCCAGCACCCCGAGTACTGAGCACCGAGCACCCTGAGCACTGAGTACCCAGCACCCTGAGTACTGATCACTCAGCACCCTCAGCACTGAGCACCGAGCACCCCGAGTACTGAGCACCCAGCACAATGAGCACTGAGCACCCAGCACCCTGAGCACTGAGCACCCAGGAACCTGAGCACTGAGCACCCAGCACCCTGAGTACTGAGCACTGAGCACCCAGCACCCCGAGCACTGAGCACCCAGCACCCTGAGTACTGAGCACTGAGCACCCAGCACCCCGAGCACTGAGCACCCAGCACCCTGAGCACTGAGCACCCAGCACCCGAGTACTGAGCACACAGCACCCTGAGTACTGAGCACCCAGCACCCTGAGTACTGAGCACCCAGCACTCCGAGTACTGAGCACCCAGCACCCTGAGTACTGAGCACCCAGCACCCTGAGCACTGAGCACCCAGCACCCCGAGCACTGAGCACCCAGCACCCTGAGTACTGAGCACCCAGCACCCTGAGCACTGAGCACCCAGCACCCTGAGCACTGAGCACCCAGCACCCTGAACACTGAGCACTGAGCACCCTGATCTCTGAGTACTGAGCACCGAGCACCCAGAGAACTGAGCACCCAGCACCCGGAGTACTGAGCACCCAGCACCCCAAGCACTGAGCACCCTGAGTATTGAGCACCCAGCACCCTGAGTACTGAGCAGCCAGCACCCTGAGTCCTGAGCAAACAGGACCCTGAGTATTGAGCACCCAGCACCCCGAGCACTGAGCACCCAGCACCCTGAGGACTGAGCACAGAGCCCCCTGAGCACTGAGCACCCTGAGTACTGAGCACTGAGCACCCTGAGTACTGAGCACTGAGCACCCTGAGTACTGAGCAACCAGCACCCTGAGTACTGAGCACCCAGCACCCTGAGCACTGAGCACCGAGCACCCTGAGCACTGAGCACCCAGCACCCTGAGCACTGAGCACCCAGCACCCTGAGCACTGAGCACCCAGCACCCTGAGCACTGAGCACTGAGCACCCTGATCACTGTGTACTGAGCACCGAGCACCCCGAGAACTGAGCACCCAGCACCCGGAGTACTGAGCACCCAGCAACCCAAGCACTGAGCACCCTGAGTATTGAGCACCCAGCACCCTGAGTACTGAGCAGCCAGCACCCTGAGTACTGAGCAAACAGCACCCTGAGTATTGAGCACCCAGCACCCCGAGCACTGAGCACCCAGCACCCTGAGGACTGAGCACATAGCACCCTGAGCACTGAGCACCCTGAGTACTGAGCACTGAGCACACTGAGTACTGAGCACTGAGCACCCTGAGTACTGAGCAACCAGCACCCTGAGTACTGAGCACCCAGCAGCCCGAGCACTGAGCACCGAGCACCCTGAGCACTGAGCACCCAGCACCCTGAGCACTGAGCACCCAGCACCCTGAGTAGTGAGTACCCAACGTACTGAGCACCGAGCACCCCGAGCACTGAGCACCCAGCACCCTGAGTACTGAGCACCCAGCACCCCGAGCACTGAGCACCCAGCACCCTGAGCACTGAGCACCCAGCACCCTGAGCACTGATCACCCAGCACCCTGAGCACTGAGCACCCAACACCCTGAGTACTGAGCACCCAGCACCCTGAGTACTGAGCACTCAGCACCCTGAGTACTGAGCACCGAGCACCCCGAGCACTGAGCAACCAGCACCCTGAGCACTGAGCACCCTGAGGACTGAGCACACAGCACCCTGAACACTGAGCACCCAGCACCCTGAGTACTGAGCACCGATCATCCTGAGCACTGAGCACCCAGAACCCAAAGCACTGAGCACACAGCACCCTCAGTACTGAGCACCCAGCACCCCGAGCACTGAGCACCCAGCACCCTGTGTACTGAGCACCTTGAGTACAAAGCACCCAGCACCCCAAGCACTGAGCACCCAGCACCCTGAGTACTGAGCACTCAACACCCTGAGGACTGAGCACCCAGCACCCCGAGTACTGAGCACCCAGCACCCTGAGTATTGAGCACCCAGCACCCCGAGCACTGAGCACCCAGCACCCCGAGCACTGAGCACCCAGCTCCCTGAGTACTAAGCACCCAGCACCCTGAGCACTGAGCACCCAGCACCCTGAGCACTGAGCACCCAGCACCCTGAGCACTGAGCACCCAGCACCGTGAGTAGTGTGCACCCAACGTACTGAGCACCGAGCACCCCGAGCACTGAGCACCCAGTACCCTGAGTACTGAGCACCGAGCACCCTGAGTACTGAGCACCCAGCACCCTGAGTACTGAGCTCCGAGCACCCCGAGCACTGAGCACCCAGCGCCCCGAGCACCGAGCACCCTGAGTACTGAGCACCCAGCACCCTGAGTACTGAGCACCCTGCACCCTGAGCAATGAGCACCCTGAGTACTGAGCACCCAGCACCTTGAGCACTGAGCACCCAGCACCCGGAGTACTGAGCACCCAGCACCCTGAGTACTAAGCACCGAGAACCCTGAGTACTGAGCACCCAGCACCCTGAGCACTGAACACACAGCACCCTGAGTACTGAGCACCTCGAGCACTGAGCACCCAGCACCCTGAGTACTGAGCACCGAGCACCCCGAGCACTGAGCACCCAGCACCGCGAGCACTGAGCACATTGCACCCCGAGCACTGAGCACCCAGCACCCTGAGTACTGAGCACCCAGCACCCTGAGTACTGAGCACCCAGCACCCTGAGCACTGAGTACCCAGCACCCTGAGCACTGAGCACCCAGCACCCTGTGCACTGAGCACACAGCACCCTGAGCACTGAGCACCCAGCACCCTGAGTACTGAGCACTGAGCACCCAGCACCCCGAGCAGTGAGCACCCAGCACCCTGAGCACTGAGCACCCAGCACCCTGAGTACTGAGCACTGAGCACCCAGCACCCCGAGCATTGAGCCCCCAGCACCCTGAGTACTGAGCACTGAGCACCCAGCACCCCGAGCACTGAGCCCCCAGCACCCTGAGCACTGAGCACCCAGCACCCGAGTACTGAGCACACAGCACCCTGAGTACTGAGCACCCAGCACCCTGAGTACTGAGCACCCAGCACCCTGAGTACTGAGCACCCAGCACTCCGAGTACTGAGCACCCAGCACCCTGAGTACTGAGCACCCAGCACCCTGAGTACTGAGCACCCAGCACTCCGAGTACTGAGCACCCAGCACCCTGAGTACTGAGCACCCAGCACCCTGAGCACTGAGCACCCAGCACCCCGAGCACTGAGCACCCAGCACCCTGAGTACTGAGCACCCAGCACCCTGAGCACTGAGCACCCAGCACCCTGAGCACTGAGCACCCAGCACCCTGAGCACTGAGCACTGAGCACCCTGATCACTGAGTACTGAGCACCGAGCACCCCGAGAACTGAGCACCCAGCACCCGGAGTACTGAGCACCCAGCACCCCAAGCACTGAGCACCCTGAGTATTGAGCACCCAGCACCCTGAGTACTGAGCAGCCAGCACCCTGAGTCCTGAGCAAACAGCACCCTGAGTATTGAGCACCCAGCACCCCGAGCACTGAGCACCCAGCACCCTGAGGACTGAGCACAGAGCACCCTGAGCACTGAGCACCCTGAGTACTGAGCACTGAGCACCCTGAGTACTGAGCACTGAGCACCCTGAGTACTGAGCAACCAGCACCCTGAGTACTGAGCACCCAGCACCCTGAGCACTGAGCACCGAGCACCCTGAGCACTGAGCACCCAGCACCCTGAGCACTGAGCACCCAGCACCCTGAGCACTGAGCACCCAGCACCCTGAGCACTGAGCACTGAGCACCCTGATCACTGAGTACTGAGCACCGAGCACCCTGAGAACTGAGCACCCAGCACCCGGAGTACTGAGCACCCAGCACCCCAAGCACTGCGCACCCTGAGTATTGAGCACCCAGCACCCTGAGTACTGAGCAGCCAGCACCCTGAGTCCTGAGCAAACAGCACCCTGAGTATTGAGCACCCAGCACCCCGAGCACTGAGCACCCAGCACCCTGAGGACTGAGCACAGAGCACCCTGAGCACTGAGCACCCTGAGTACTGAGCACTGAGCACCCTGAGTACTGAGCACTGAGCACCCTGAGTACTGAGCAACCAGCACCCTGAGTACTGAGCACCCAGCACCCTGAGCACTGAGCACCGAGCACCCTGAGCACTGAGCACCCAGCACCCTGAGCACTGAGCACCCAGCACCCTGAGCACTGAGCACCCAGCACCCTGAGCACTGAGCACTGAGCACCCTGATCACTGAGTACTGAGCCCCGAGCACCCCGAGAACTGAGCACCCAGCACCCGGAGTACTGAGCACCCAGCACCCCAAGCACTGAGCACCCTGAGTATTGAGCACCCAGCACCCTGAGTACTGAGCAGCCAGCACTCTGAGTACTGAGCAAACAGCACCCTGAGTATTGAGCACCCAGCACCCCGAGCACTGAGCACCCAGCACCCTGAGGACTGAGCACAGAGCACCCTGAGCACTGAGCACCCTGAGTACTGAGCACTGAGCACCCTGAGTACTGAGCACTGAGCACCCTGAGTACTGAGCAACCAGCACCCTGAGTACTGAGCACCCAGCACCCTGAGCACTGAGCACCGAGCACCCTGAGCACTGAGCACCCAGCACCCTGAGCACTGAGCACCCAGCACCCTGAGTAGTGAGCACCCAACGTACTGAGCACCGAGCACCCCGAGCACTGAGCACCCAGCACCCTGAGTACTGAGCACCCAGCACCCCGAGCACTGAGCACCCAGCACCCTGAGCACTGAGCACCCAGCACCCTGAGCACTGATCACCCAGCACCCTGAGCACTGAGCACCCAGCACCCTGAGTACTGAGCACCCAGCACCCTGAGTACTGAGCACTCAGCACCCTGAGTACTGAGCACCGAGCACCCCGAGCCCTGAGCACCCAGCACCCTGAGCACTGAGCACCCTGAGGACTGAGCACCCAGCACCCTGAACACTGAGCACCCAGCACCCTGAGTACTGAGCACCGATCATCCTGAGCACTGAGCACCCAGAACCCAAAGCACTGAGCACCCAGCACCCTCAGTACTGAGCACCCAGCACCCCGAGCACTGAGCACCCAGCACCCTGTGTACTGAGCACCTTGAGTACAAAGCACCCAGCACCCCAAGCACTGAGCACCCAGCACCCTGAGTACTGAGCACCCAGCACCCTGAGGACTGAGCACCCAGCACCCCGAGTACTGAGCACCCAGCACCCTGAGTATTGAGCACCCAGTACCCCGAGCACTGAGCACCCAGCACCCCGAGCACTGAGCACCCAGCTCCCTGAGTACTAAGCACCCAGCACCCTGAGCACTGAGCACCCAGCACCCTGAGAACTGAGCACCCAGCACCCTGAGCACTGAGCACCCAGCACCCTGAGTAGTGAGCACCCAACGTACTGAGCACCGAGCACCCCGAGCACTGAGCACCCAGCACCCTGAGTACTGAGCACCGAGCACCCTGAGTACTGAGCACCCAGCACCCTGAGTACTGAGCTCCGAGCACCCCGAGCACTGAGCACCCAGCACCCCGAGCACCGAGCACCCTGAGTACTGAGCACCCAGCACCCTGAGTACTGAGCACCCTGCATCCTGAGCAATGAGCACCCTGAGTACTGAGCACCCAGCACCTTGAGCACTGAGCACCCAGCACCCGGAGTACTGAGCACCCAGCACCCTGAGTACTAAGCACCGAGAACCCTGATTACTGAGCACCCAGCACCCTGAGCACTGAACAAACAGCACCCTGAGTACTGAGCACCTCGAGCACTGAGCACCCAGCACCCTGAGTACTGAGCACCGAGCACCCCGAGCACTGAGCACCCAGCACCGCGAGCACTGAGCACATAGCACCCCGAGCACTGAGCACCCAGCACCCTGAGTACTGAGCACCCAGCACCCTGAGTACTGAGCACCCAGCACCCTGAGCACTGAGTACCCAGCACCCTGAGCACTGAGCACCCAGCACCCTGAGCACTGAGCACACAGCACCCTGAGCACTGAGCCCCCAGCACCCTGAGTACTGAGCACTGAGCACCCAGCACCCCGAGCAGTGAGCACCCAGCACCCTGAGTACTGAGCACCGAGCACCCCGAGCACTGAGCACCCAGCACCCTTAGTACTGAGCTCCGAGCACCCCGAGCACTGAGCACCCTGAGCACTGAGCACCGAGCACACTGAGCACTGAGTACCCAGCACCCTGAGCACTGAGCACTGAGCACCCTGAGTACTGAGCACCCAGCACCCTGAGCACTGAGTACCCAGCACCCTTAGCACTGAGCACCCAGCACCCTGAGCACTGAGCACCCAGCATCCTGAGCACTGAGCACCCAGCACCCTGAGTACTGAGCACTGAGCACCCAGCACCCCGTGCACTGAGCACCCAGCACCCTGAGTACTGAGCACTGAGCACCCAGCACCCCGAGCACTGAGCACCCAGCACCCTGAGCACTGAGCACCCAGCACCCGAGTACTGAGCACACAGCACCCTGAGTACTGAGCACCCAGCACCCTGAGTACTGAGCACCCAGCACCCCGAGCACTGAGCACCCAGCACCCTGAGTACTGAGCACCCAGCACCCTGAGCACTGAGCACCCAGCACCCCGAGCACTGAGCACCCAGCACCCTGAGTACTGAGCACCCAGCACCCTGAGCACTGAGCACCCAGCACCCTGAGCACTGAGCACGGAGCACCCTGAGCACTGAGCACTGAGCACCCTGATCACTGAGTACTGAGCACCGAGCACCCCGAGAACTGAGCACCCAGCACCCGGAGTACTGAGCACCCAGCAGCCCAAGCACTGAGCACCCTGAGTATTGAGCACCCAGCACCCTGAGTACTGAGCAGCCAGCACCCTGAGTACAGAGCACCCAGCACCCCGAGCACTGTGCACCCAGCACCCTGAGGACTGAGCACCCAGCACCCTGAGCACTGAGCACCCTGAGTACTGAGCACTGAGCACCCTGAGTACTGAGCACTGAGCACCCTGAGTACTGAGCAACCAGCACCCTGAGTACTGAGCACCCAGGACCCTGAGCAATGAGCACCGAGCATCCTGAGCACTGAGCACCCAGCACCCTGAGCACTGAGCACAAAGCACCCTGAGTAGTGAGCACCCAACGTACTGAGCACCGAGCACCCCAAGCACTGAGCACCCAGCACCCTGAGTACTGAGCACCCAGCACCCCGAGCACTGAGCACCCAGCACCCTGAGCACTGAGCACCCAGCACCCTGAGCACTGATCACCCAGCGCTCTGAGCACTGAGCACCCTGCACCTTGAGTACTGAGCACCCAGCACCCTGAGTACTGAGCACCCAGCACCCCGAGCACTGAGCACCCAGCACCCTGAGTACTGAGCACCCAGCACCCTGAGCACTGAGCACCGAGCACCCTGAGCACTGAGCACCCAGCACCCTGAGGACTGAGCACCCAGCACCCTGAGCACTGAGCACCCTGAGTACTGAGCACTGAGCACCCTGAGTACTGAGCACTGAACACCCTGAGTACTGAGCAACCAGCACCCTGAGTACTGAGCACCCAGCACCCTGAGCACTGAGCACCCAGAACCCAAAGAACCCTCAGTACTGAGCACCCAGCACCCCGAGCACTGAGCACCCAGCACCATGAGTACTGAGCACTCTGAGTACTGAGCACCGATCACCCTGAGCACTGAGCTCCCAGCACCCTGAGTACTGAGCACCCAGCACACTGAGCAATGAGCACCAAGCACCCTGAGCACTGAGCACCCAGCACCCTGAGTACTGAGCACCCAGCACCCCGAACACTGAGCGCCCAGCACCCCGAGAATGAGCACCCAGCACCCCGAGTACTGAGCACCGAGCACCCTGAGAACTGAGTACCCAGCACCCTGAGTACTGAGCACTCAGCACCCTGAGCACTGAGCACCGAGCACCCCGAGTACTGAGCACCCAGCACCCTGAGCACTGAGCACCCAGCACCCTGAGCACTGAGCACCCAGGAACCTGAGCACTGAGCACCCAGCACCCTGAGTACTGAGCACTGAGCACCCAGCACCCCGAGCACTGAGCACCCAGCACCCTGAGTACTGAGCACTGAGCACCCAGCACCCCGAGCACTGAGCAAACAGCACCCTGAGCACTGAGCACCCAGCACCCGAGTACTGAGCACACAGCACCCTGAGTACTGAGCACCCAGCACCCTGAGTACTGAGCACCCAGCACTCCGAGTACTGAGCACCCAGCACCCTGAGTACTGAGCACCCAGCACCCTGAGCACTGAGCACCCAGCACCCCGAGCACTGAGCACCCAGCACCCTGAGTACTGAGCACCGAGCACCCTGAGCACTGAGCACCCAGCACCCTGAGCACTGAGCACCCAGCACCCTGATCACCCAGCACCCTGATCACTGAGCACTGAGCACCCAGCACCCTGAGCACTGAGCACCCTGATCACTGAGTACTGAGCACCGAGCACCCCGAGAACTGAGCACCCAGCAGCCGGAGTACTGAGCACCCAGCACCCCAAGCACTGAGCACCCTGAGTATTGAGCACCCAGCACCCTGAGTACTGAGCAGCCAGCACCCTGAGTACTGAGCAAACAGCACCCTGAGTATAGAGCACCCAGCACCCCGAGCACTGAGCACCCAGCACCCTGAGGACTGAGCACAGAGCACCCTGAGCACTGAGCACCCTGAGTAAAGAGCACTGAGCACCCTGAGTACTGAGCACTGAGCACCCTGAGTACTGAGCAACCAGCACCCTGAGTACTGAGCACCCAGCACCCTGAGCACTGAGCACCGAGCACCCTGAGCACTGAGCTCCCAGCACCCTGAGCACTGAGCACCCAGCACCCTGAGTAGTGAGCACCCAACGTACTGAGCACCGAGCACCCCGAGCACTGAGCACCCAGCACCCTGAGTACTGAGCACCCAGCACACCGAGCACTGGGCACCCAGCACCCTGAGCACTGAGCACCCAGCACCCTGAGCACTGATGACCCAGCACCCTGAGCACTGAGCACCCAGCACCCTGAGTACTGAGCACCCAGCACCCTGAGTACTGAGCACTCAGCACCCTGAGTACTGAGCACTGAGCACCCTGAGTACTGAGCAACCAGAACCCTGAGTACTGAGCACCCAGGACCCTGAGAAATGAGCACCGAGCACCCTGAGCACTGAGCACCCAGCACCCTGAGCACTGAGCACCCAGCACCCTGAGTAGTGAGCACCCAACGTACTGAGCACCGAGCACCCCAAGCACTGAGCACCCAGCACCCTGAGTACTGATCACCTAGCACCCTGAGCACTGAGCACCCAGCACCCTGAGTACTGAGCACCCAGCACCCTGAGTACTGAGCACCCAGCACCCCGAGCACTGAGCACCCAGCACCCTGAGTACTGAGCACTCAGCACCCTGTGCACTGAGCACCGAGCAGCCTGAGCACTGATCAGCCAGCACCCTGAGGACTGAGCACCCAGCACCCTGAGCACTGAGCACCCTGAGTACTGAGCACTGAGCACCCTGAGTACTGAGCACTGAATACCCTGAGTACTAAGCACCCAGCACCCTGAGCACTGAGCACCGAGCACCCTGAGCACTGAGCACCCAGCACCCTGAGCACTGAGCACCCAGCACTCTGAGTTGTGAGCACCCAACGTACTGAGCACCGAGCACCCCGAGCACTGAGCACCCAGCACCCTGACTACTGAGCACCCAGCACCCCGAGCACTGAGCACCCAGCACCCTGAGCACTGAGCACCCAGCACCCTGAGCACTGATCACCCAGCACACTGAGCACTGAGCACCCAGCACCCTGAGTCCTGAGCACCCAGCACCCCGAGCACTGAGCACCCAGCACCCTGAGCACTGAGCACCCTGAGGACTGAGCACCCAGCACCCTGAGCACTGAGCAACCAGCACCCTGAGTACTGAGTACCGATCATCCTGAGCACTGAGCACCCAGAACCCAAAGCACCCTCAGTACTGAGCACCCAGCACCCCGAGCACTGAGCACCCAGCACCCTGAGTACTGAGCACTCTGAGTACTGAGCACCGATCACCCTGAGCACTGAGCTCCCAGCACCCTGAGTACTGAGCACCCAGCACCCTGAGCAATGAGCACCAAGCACCCTGAGTACTGAGCACCCAGCACCCTGAGCACTTAGCACCCAGCACCCCGAGAATGAGCACCCAGCACCCTGAGTACTGAGCACCGAGCACCCTGAGCACTGAGTACCCAGCACCCTGAGTACTGATCACTCAGCACCCTCAGCACTGAGCACCGAGCACCCCGAGTACTGAGCACCCAGCACCCTGAGCACTGAGCACCCAGCACCCTGAGCACTGAGCACCCAGGAACCTGAGCACTGAGCACCCAGCACCCTGAGTACTGAGCACTGAGCACCCAGCACCCCGAGCACTGAGCACCCAGCACCCTGAGTACTGAGCACTGAGCAATCAGCACCCCGAGCACTGAGCACCCAGCACCCTGAGCACTGAGCACCCAGCACCCGAGTACTGAGCACACAGCACCCTGAGTACTGAGCACCCAGCACCCTGAGTACTGAGCACCCAGCACTCCGAGTACTGAGCACCCAGCACCCTGAGTACTGAGCACCCAGCACCCTGAGCACTGAGCACCCAGCACCCCGAGCACTGAGCACCCAGCACCCTGAGTACTGAGCACCCAGCACCCTGAGCACTGAGCACCCAGCACCCTGAGCACTGAGCACCCAGCACCCTGAGCACTGAGCACTGAGCACCCTGATCACTGAGTACTGAGCACCGAGCACCCCGAGAACTGAGCACCCAGCACCCGGAGTACTGAGCACCCAGCACCCCAAGCACTGAGCACCCTGAGTATTGAGCACCCAGCACCCTGAGTACTGAGCAGCCAGCACCCTGAGTCCTGAGCAAACAGCACCCTGAGTATTGAGCACCCAGCACCCCGAGCACTGAGCAGCCAGCATCCTGAGTACTGAGCAACGAGCACCCTGAGTACAGAGCACCCAGCACCCCGAGCACTGAGCACCCAGCACCCTGAGGACTGAGCACCCAGCACACTGAGCACTGAGCACCCTGAGTACTGAGCACTGAGCACCCTGAGTACTGAGCACTGAGCACCCTGAGTACTGAGCAACCAGCACCCTGAGTACTGAGCACCCAGGACCCTGAGCAATGAGCACCGAGCACCCTGAGCACTGAGCACCCAGCACCCTGAGCACTGAGCACCCAGCACCCTGAGTAGTGAGCACCCAACGTACTGAACACCGAGCACCCCAAGCACTGAGCACCCAGCACCCTGAGTACTGATCACCTAGCACCCTGAGCACTGAGCACCCAGCACCCTGAGTAGGGAGCACCCAACGTACTGAGCACCGAGCACCCCAAGCACTGAGCACCCAGCACCCTGAGTACTGATCACCTAGCACCCTGAGTACTGAGCACCCAGCACCCTGAGTACTGAGCACCCAGCACCCCGAGCACTGAGCACCCAGCACCCTGAGTACTGAGCACTCAGAACCCTGTGCACTGAGCACCGAGCACCCTGAGCACTGAGCACCCAGCACCCTGAGGACTGAGCACCCAGCACCCTGAGCACTGAGGACACTGAGTACTGAGCACTGAGCACCCTGAGTACTGAGCACTGAACACCCTGAGTACTGAGCAACCAGCACCCTGAGTACTGAGCACCCAGCACCCTGAGCACTGAACACCGAGCACCCTGAGCACTGAGCACCCAGCACCCTGAGCACTGAGCACCCAGCACTCTGAGTTGTGAGCACCCAACGTACTGAGCACCGAGCACCCCGAGCACTGAGCACCCAGCACCCTGACTACTGAGCACCCAGCACCCCGAGCACTGAGCACCCAGCACCCTGAGCACTGAGCACCCAGCACCCTGAGCACTGATCACCCAGCACACTGAGCACTGAGCACCCAGCACCCTGAGTCCTGAGCACCCAGCACCCTGAGTACTGAGCACTCAGCACCCTGAGTACTGAGCACCGAGCACCCCGAGCACTGAGCACCCAGCACCCTGAGCACTGAGCACCCTGAGGACTGAGCACCCAGCACCCTGAGCACTGAGCAACCAGCACCCTGAGTACTGAGCACCGATCATCCTGAGCACTGAGCACCCAGAACCCAAAGCACCCTCAGTACTGAGCACCCAGCACCCCGAGCACTGAGCACCCAGCACCATGAGTACTGAGCACTCTGAGTACTGAGCACCGATCACCCTGAGCACTGAGCTCCCAGCACCCTGAGTACTGAGCACCCAGCACCCTGAGCAATGAGCACCAAGCACCCTGAGTACTGAGCACCCAGCACCCTGAGCACTGAGCACCCAGCACCCCGAGAATGAGCACCCAGCACCCCGAGTACTGAGCACCGAGCACCCTGAGCACTGAGTACCCAGCACCCTGAGTACTGATCACTCAGCACCCTCAGCACTGAGCACCGAGCACCCCGAGTACTGAGCACCCAGCACAATGAGCACTGAGCACCCAGCACCCTGAGCACTGAGCACCCAGGAACCTGAGCACTGAGCACCCAGCACCCTGAGTACTGAGCACTGAGCACCCAGCACCCCGAGCACTGAGCACCCAGCACCCTGAGTACTGAGCACTGAGCACCCAGCACCCTGAGCACTGAGCACCCAGCACCCTGAGCACTGAGCACCCAGCACCCGAGTACTGAGCACACAGCACCCTGAGTACTGAGCACCCAGCACCCTGAGTACTGAGCACCCAGCACTCCGAGTACTGAGCACCCAGCACCCTGAGTACTGAGCACCCAGCACCCTGAGCACTGAGCACCCAGCACCCCGAGCACTGAGCACCCAGCACCCTGAGTACTGAGCACCCAGCACCCTGAGCACTGAGCACCCAGCACCCTGAGCACTGAGCACCCAGCACCCTGAGCACTGAGCACTGAGCACCCTGATCTCTGAGTACTGAGCACCGAGCACCCCGAGAACTGAGCACCCAGCACCCGGAGTACTGAGCACCCAGCACCCCAAGCACTGAGCACCCTGAGTATTGAGCACCCAGCACCCTGAGTACTGAGCAGCCAGCACCCTGAGTCCTGAGCAAACAGCACCCTGAGTATTGAGCACCCAGCACCCCGAGCACTGAGCACCCAGCACCCTGAGGACTGAGCACAGAGCCCCCTGAGCACTGAGCACCCTGAGTACTGAGCACTGAGCACCCTGAGTACTGAGCACTGAGCACCCTGAGTACTGAGCAACCAGCACCCTGAGTACTGAGCACCCAGCACCCTGAGCACTGAGCACCGAGCACCCTGAGCACTGAGCACCCAGCACCCTGAGCACTGAGCACCCAGCACCCTGAGCACTGAGCACCCAGCACCCTGAGCACTGAGCACTGAGCACCCTGATCACTGTGTACTGAGCACCGAGCACCCCGAGAACTGAGCACCCAGCACCCGGAGTACTGAGCACCCAGCACCCCAAGCACTGAGCACCCTGAGTATTGAGCACCCAGCACCCTGAGTACTGAGCAGCCAGCACCCTGAGTACTGAGCAAACAGCACCCTGAGTATTGAGCACCCAGCACCCCGAGCACTGAGCACCCAGCACCCTGAGGACTGAGCACATAGCACCCTGAGCACTGAGCACCCTGAGTACTGAGCACTGAGCACACTGAGTACTGAGCACTGAGCACCCTGAGTACTGAGCAACCAGCACCCTGAGTACTGAGCACCCAGCAGCCCGAGCACTGAGCACCGAGCACCCTGAGCACTGAGCACCCAGCACCCTGAGCACTGAGCACCCAGCACCCTGAGTAGTGAGTACCCAACGTACTGAGCACCGAGCACCCCGAGCACTGAGCACCCAGCACCCTGAGTACTGAGCACCCAGCACCCCGAGCACTGAGCACCCAGCACCCTGAGCACTGAGCACCCAGCACCCTGAGCACTGATCACCCAGCACCCTGAGCACTGAGCACCCAACACCCTGAGTACTGAGCACCCAGCACCCTGAGTACTGAGCACCGAGCACCCCGAGCACTGAGCAACCAGCACCCTGAGCACTGAGCACCCTGAGGACTGAGCACCCAGCACCCTGAACACTGAGCACCCAGCACCCTGAGTACTGAGCACCGATCATCCTGAGCACTGAGCACCCAGAACCCAAAGCACTGAGCACACAGCACCCTCAGTACTGAGCACCCAGCACCCCGAGCACTGAGCACCCAGCACCCTGTGTACTGAGCACCTTGAGTACAAAGCACCCAGCACCCCAAGCACTGAGCACCCAGCACCCTGAGTACTGAGCACTCAACACCCTGAGTACTGAGCACCCAGCACCCCGAGTAATGAGCACCCAGCACCCTGAGTATTGAGCACCCAGCACCCCGAGCACTGAGCACCCAGCACCCCGAGCACTGAGCACCCAGCTCCCTGAGTACTAAGCACCCAGCACCCTGAGCACTGAGCACACAGCACCCTGAGCACTGAGCACCCAGCACCCTGAGCACTGAGCACCCAGCACCCTGAGTAGTGAGCACCCAACGTACTGAGCACCGAGCACCCCGAGCACTGAGCACCCAGTACCCTGAGTACTGAGCACCGAGCACCCTGAGTACTGAGCACCCAGCACCCTGAGTACTGAGCTCCGAGCACCCCGAGCACTGAGCACCCAGCGCCCCGAGCACCGAGCACCCTGAGTACTGAGCACCCAGCACCCTGAGTACTGAGCACCCTGCACCCTGAGCAATGAGCACCCTGAGTACTGAGCACCCAGCACCTTGAGCACTGAGCACCCAGCACCCGGAGTACTGAGCACCCAGCACCCTGAGTACTAAGCACCGAGAACCCTGAGTACTGAGCACCCAGCACCCTGAGCACTGAACACACAGCACCCTGAGTACTGAGCACCTCGAGCACTGAGCACCCAGCACCCTGAGTACTGAGCACCGAGCACCCCGAGCACTGAGCACCCAGCACCGCGAGCACTGAGCACATTGCACCCCGAGCACTGAGCACCCAGCACCCTGAGTACTGAGCACCCAGCACCCTGAGTACTGAGCACCCAGCACCCTGAGCACTGAGTACCCAGCACCCTGAGCACTGAGCACCCAGCACCCTGTGCACTGAGCACACAGCACCCTGAGCACTGAGCACCCAGCACCCTGAGTACTGAGCACTGAGCACCCAGCACCCCGAGCAGTGAGCACCCAGCACCCTGAGCACTGAGCACCCAGCACCCTGAGTACTGAGCACTGAGCACCCAGCACCCCGAGCATTGAGCCCCCAGCACCCTGAGTACTGAGCACTGAGCACCCAGCACCCCGAGCACTGAGCACCCAGCACCCTGAGCACTGAGCACCCAGCACCCGAGTACTGAGCACACAGCACCCTGAGTACTGAGCACCCAGCACCCTGAGTACTGAGCACCCAGCACCCTGAGTACTGAGCACCCAGCACTCCGAGTACTGAGCACCCAGCACCCTGAGTACTGAGCACCCAGCACCCTGAGTACTGAGCACCCAGCACTCCGAGTACTGAGCACCCAGCACCCTGAGTACTGAGCACCCAGCACCCTGAGCACTGAGCACCCAGCACCCCGAGCACTGAGCACCCAGCACCCTGAGTACTGAGCACCCAGCACCCTGAGCACTGAGCACCCAGCACCCTGAGCACTGAGCACCCAGCACCCTGAGCACTGAGCACTGAGCACCCTGATCACTGAGTACTGAGCACCGAGCACCCCGAGAACTGAGCACCCAGCACCCGGAGTACTGAGCACCCAGCACCCCAAGCACTGAGCACCCTGAGTATTGAGCACCCAGCACCCTGAGTACTGAGCAGCCAGCACCCTGAGTCCTGAGCAAACAGCACCCTGAGTATTGAGCACCCAGCACCCCGAGCACTGAGCACCCAGCACCCTGAGGACTGAGCACAGAGCACCCTGAGCACTGAGCACCCTGAGTACTGAGCACTGAGCACCCTGAGTACTGAGCACTGAGCACCCTGAGTACTGAGCAACCAGCACCCTGAGTACTGAGCACCCAGCACCCTGAGCACTGAGCACCGAGCACCCTGAGCACTGAGCACCCAGCACCCTGAGCACTGAGCACCCAGCACCCTGAGCACTGAGCACCCAGCACCCTGAGCACTGAGCACTGAGCACCCTGATCACTGAGTACTGAGCACCGAGCACCCCGAGAACTGAGCACCCAGCACCCGGAGTACTGAGCACCCAGCACCCCAAGCACTGCGCACCCTGAGTATTGAGCACCCAGCACCCTGAGTACTGAGCAGCCAGCACCCTGAGTCCTGAGCAAACAGCACCCTGAGTATTGAGCACCCAGCACCCCGAGCACTGAGCACCCAGCACCCTGAGGACTGAGCACAGAGCACCCTGAGCACTGAGCACCCTGAGTACTGAGCACTGAGCACCCTGAGTACTGAGCACTGAGCACCCTGAGTACTGAGCAACCAGCACCCTGAGTACTGAGCACCCAGCACCCTGAGCACTGAGCACCGAGCACCCTGAGCACTGAGCACCCAGCACCCTGAGCACTGAGCACCCAGCACCCTGAGCACTGAGCACCCAGCACCCTGAGCACTGAGCACTGAGCACCCTGATCACTGAGTACTGAGCCCCGAGCACCCCGAGAACTGAGCACCCAGCACCCGGAGTACTGAGCACCCAGCACCCCAAGCACTGAGCACCCTGAGTATTGAGCACCCAGCACCCTGAGTACTGAGCAGCCAGCACTCTGAGTACTGAGCAAACAGCACCCTGAGTATTGAGCACCCAGCACCCCGAGCACTGAGCACCCAGCACCCTGAGGACTGAGCACAGAGCACCCTGAGCACTGAGCACCCTGAGTACTGAGCACTGAGCACCCTGAGTACTGAGCACTGAGCACCCTGAGTACTGAGCAACCAGCACCCTGAGTACTGAGCACCCAGCACCCTGAGCACTGAGCACCGAGCACCCTGAGCACTGAGCACCCAGCACCCTGAGCACTGAGCACCCAGCACCCTGAGTAGTGAGCACCCAACGTACTGAGCACCGAGCACCCCGAGCACTGAGCACCCAGCACCCTGAGTACTGAGCACCCAGCACCCCGAGCACTGAGCACCCAGCACCCTGAGCACTGAGCACCCAGCACCCTGAGCACTGATCACCCAGCACCCTGAGCACTGAGCACCCAGCACCCTGAGTACTGAGCACCCAGCACCCTGAGTACTGAGCACTCAGCACCCTGAGTACTGAGCACCGAGCACCCCGAGCCCTGAGCACCCAGCACCCTGAGCACTGAGCACCCTGAGGACTGAGCACCCAGCACCCTGAACACTGAGCACCCAGCACCCTGAGTACTGAGCACCGATCATCCTGAGCACTGAGCACCCAGAACCCAAAGCACTGAGCACCCAGCACCCTCAGTACTGAGCACCCAGCACCCCGAGCACTGAGCACCCAGCACCCTGTGTACTGAGCACCTTGAGTACAAAGCACCCAGCACCCCAAGCACTGAGCACCCAGCACCCTGAGTACTGAGCACCCAGCACCCTGAGGACTGAGCACCCAGCACCCCGAGTACTGAGCACCCAGCACCCTGAGTATTGAGCACCCAGTACCCCGAGCACTGAGCACCCAGCACCCCGAGCACTGAGCACCCAGCTCCCTGAGTACTAAGCACCCAGCACCCTGAGCACTGAGCACCCAGCACCCTGAGAACTGAGCACCCAGCACCCTGAGCACTGAGCACCCAGCACCCTGAGTAGTGAGCACCCAACGTACTGAGCACCGAGCACCCCGAGCACTGAGCACCCAGCACCCTGAGTACTGAGCACCGAGCACCCTGAGTACTGAGCACCCAGCACCCTGAGTACTGAGCTCCGAGCACCCCGAGCACTGAGCACCCAGCACCCCGAGCACCGAGCACCCTGAATACTGAGCACCCAGCACCCTGAGTACTGAGCACCCTGCATCCTGAGCAATGAGCACCCTGAGTACTGAGCACCCAGCACCTTGAGCACTGAGCACCCAGCACCCGGAGTACTGAGCACCCAGCACCCTGAGTACTAAGCACCGAGAACCCTGATTACTGAGCACCCAGCACCCTGAGCACTGAACACACAGCACCCTGAGTACTGAGCACCTCGAGCACTGAGCACCCAGCACCCTGAGTACTGAGCACCGAGCACCCCGAGCACTGAGCACCCAGCACCGCGAGCACTGAGCACATAGCACCCCGAGCACTGAGCACCCAGCACCCTGAGTACTGAGCACCCAGCACCCTGAGTACTGAGCACCCAGCACCCTGAGCACTGAGTACCCAGCACCCTGAGCACTGAGCACCCAGCACCCTGAGCACTGAGCACACAGCACCCTGAGCACTGAGCCCCCAGCACCCTGAGTACTGAGCACTGAGCACCCAGCACCCCGAGCAGTGAGCACCCAGCACCCTGAGTACTGAGCACCGAGCACCCCGAGCACTGAGCACCCAGCACCCTGAGTACTGAGCTCCGAGCACCCCGAGCACTGAGCACCCTGAGCACTGAGCACCGAGCACACTGAGCACTGAGTACCCAGCACCCTGAGCACTGAGCACTGAGCACCCTGAGTACTGAGCACCCAGCACCCTGAGCACTGAGTACCCAGCACCCTTAGCACTGAGCACCCAGCACCCTGAGCACTGAGCACCCAGCATCCTGAGCACTGAGCACCCAGCACCCTGAGTACTGAGCACTGAGCACCCAGCACCCCGAGCACTGAGCACCCAGCACCCTGAGTACTGAGCACTGAGCACCCAGCACCCCGAGCACTGAGCACCCAGCACCCTGAGCACTGAGCACTCAGCACCCGAGTACTGAGCACACAGCACCCTGAGTACTGAGCACCCAGCACCCTGAGTACTGAGCACCCAGCACCCCGAGCACTGAGCACCCAGCACCCTGAGTACTGAGCACCCAGCACCCTGAGCACTGAGCACCCAGCACCCCGAGCACTGAGCACCCAGCACCCTGAGTACTGAGCACCCAGCACCCTGAGCACTGAGCACCCAGCACCCTGAGCACTGAGCACGGAGCACCCTGAGCACTGAGCACTGAGCACCCTGATCACTGAGTACTGAGCACCGAGCACCCCGAGAACTGAGCACCCAGCACCCGGAGTACTGAGCACCCAGCAGCCCAAGCACTGAGCACCCTGAGTATTGAGCACCCAGCACCCTGAGTACTGAGCAGCCAGCACCCTGAGTACTGAGCAACCAGCACCCTGAGTACAGAGCACCC
Organism: Microtus oregoni; assembly: GCF_018167655.1. Taxonomy (NCBI): domain Eukaryota; kingdom Metazoa; phylum Chordata; class Mammalia; order Rodentia; family Cricetidae; genus Microtus; species Microtus oregoni. The sequence continues at coordinate 6,443,102 of NW_024543811.1, read as the reverse complement.
AGCACCCCGAGCACTGTGCACCCAGCACCCTGAGGACTGAGCACCCAGCACCCTGAGCACTGAGCACCCTGAGTACTGAGCACTGAGCACCCTGAGTACTGAGCACTGAGCACCCTGAGTACTGAGCAACCAGCACCCTGAGTACTGAGCACCCAGGACCCTGAGCAATGAGCACCGAGCATCCTGAGCACTGAGCACCCAGCACACTGAGCACTGAGCACAAAGCACCCTGAGTAGTGAGCACCCAACGTACTGAGCACCGAGCACCCCAAGCACTGAGCACCCAGCACCCTGAGTACTGAGCACCCAGCACCCCGAGCACTGAGCACCCAGCACCCTGAGCACTGAGCACCCAGCACCCTGAGCACTGATCACCCAGCGCTCTGAGCACTGAGCACCCTGCACCCTGAGTACTGAGCACCCAGCACCCTGAGTACTGAGCACCCAGCACCCCGAGCACTGAGCACCCAGCACCCTGAGTACTGAGCACCCAGCACCCTGAGCACTGAGCACCGAGCACCCTGAGCACTGAGCACCCAGCACCCTGAGGACTGAGCACCCAGCACCCTGAGCACTGAGCACCCTGAGTACTGAGCACTGAGCACCCTGAGTACTGAGCACTGAACACCCTGAGTACTGAGCAACCAGCACCCTGAGTACTGAGCACCCAGCACCCTGAGCACTGAGCACCCAGAACCCAAAGCACCCTCAGTACTGAGCACCCAGCAACCCGAGCACTGAGCACCCAGCACCATGAGTACTGAGCACTCTGAGTACTGAGCACCGATCACCCTGAGCACTGAGCTCCCAGCACCCTGAGTACTGAGCACATAGCACACTGAGCAATGAGCACCAAGCACCCTGAGCACTGAGCACCCAGCACCCTGAGTACTGAGCACCCAGCACCCCGAACACTGAGCGCCCAGCACCCCGAGAATGAGCACCCAGCACCCCGAGTACTGAGCACCGAGCACCCTGAGAACTGAGTACCCAGCACCCTGAGTACTGAGCACTCAGCACCCTGAGCACTGAGCACCGAGCACCCCGAGTACTGAGCACCCAGCACCCTGAGCACTGAGCACCCAGCACCCTGAGCACTGAGCACCCAGGAACCTGAGCACTGAGCACCCAGCACCCTGAGTACTGAGCACTGAGCACCCAGCACCCCGAGCACTGAGGACCCAGCACCCTGAGTACTGAGCACTGAGCACCCAGCACCCCGAGCACTGAGCAAACAGCACCCTGAGCACTGAGCACCCAGCACCCGAGTACTGAGCACACAGCACCCTGAGTACTGAGCACCCAGCACCCTGAGTACTGAGCACCCAGCACTCCGAGTACTGAGCACCCAGCACCCTGAGTACTGAGCACCCAGCACCCTGAGCACTGAGCACCCAGCACCCCGAGCACTGAGCACCCAGCACCCTGAGTACTGAGCACCGAGCACCCTGAGCACTGAGCACCCAGCACCCTGAGCACTGAGCACCCAGCACCCTGATCACCCAGCACCCTGATCACTGAGCACTGAGCACCCAGCACCCTGAGCACTGAGCACCCTGATCACTGAGTACTGAGCACCGAGCACCCCGAGAACTGAGCACCCAGCAGCCGGAATACTGAGCACCCAGCACCCCAAGCACTGAGCACCCTGAGTATTGAGCACCCAGCACCCTGAGTACTGAGCAGCCAGCACCCTGAGTACTGAGCAAACAGCACCCTGAGTATAGAGCACCCAGCACCCCGAGCACTGAGCACCCAGCACCCTGAGGACTGAGCACAGAGCACCCTGAGCACTGAGCACCCTGAGTAAAGAGCACTGAGCACCCTGAGTACTGAGCACTGAGCACCCTGAGTACTGAGCAACCAGCACCCTGAGTACTGAGCACCCAGCACCCTGAGCACTGAGCACCGAGCACCCTGAGCACTGAGCTCCCAGCACCCTGAGCACTGAGCACCCAGCACCCTGAGTAGTGAGCACCCAACGTACTGAGCACCGAGCACCCCGAGCACTGAGCACCCAGCACCCTGAGTACTGAGCACCCAGCACACCGAGCACTGGGCACCCAGCACCCTGAGCACTGAGCACCCAGCACCCTGAGCACTGATCACCCAGCACCCTGAGCACTGAGCACCCAGCACCCTGAGTACTGAGCACCCAGCACCCTGAGTACTGAGCACTCAGCACCCTGAGTACTGAGTACCGAGCACCCCGAGCACTGAGCACCCAGCACCCTGAGCACTGAGCACCCTGAGGACTGAGCACCCAGCACCCAGAACACTGAGCACCCAGCACCCTGAGTACTGAGCACCGATCATCCTGAGCACTGAGCACCCAGAACCCAAAGCACTGAGCACCCAGCACCCTCAGTACTGAGCACCCAGCACCCCGAGCACTGAGCACCCAGCACCCTGTGTACTGAGCACCCTGAGTACAAAGCACCCAGCACCCCAAGCACTGGAGCACCCAGCACCCTGAGTACTGAGCACTCAGCACCCTGAGTACTGAGCACCCAGCACCCTGAGTACTGAGCTCCCAGCACCCTGAGTACTGAGCACCCAGCACCCCGAGCACTGAGCACCCAGCACCCCGAGCACTGAGCACCCAGCTCCCTGAGTACTGAGCACCCAACACCCTGAGCACTGAGCACCCAGCACCCTGAGCACTGAGCACCCAGCACCCTGAGCACTGAGCACCCAGCACCCTGAGTACTGAGCACCGAGCACCCTGAGCACTGAGCACCCAGCACCCTGAGTACTGAGCTCCGAGCACACCGAGCACTGAGCACCCAGCGCCCCGAGCACCGAGCACCCTGAGTACTGAGCACCCAGCACCCTGAGTACTGAGCACCCTGCACCCTGAGCAATGAGCACCCTGAGAACTGAGCACCCAGCACCTTGAGCACTGAGCACCCAGCACCCGGAGTACTGAGCACCCAGCACCCTGAGTACTAAGCACCGAGAACCCTGAGTACTGAGCACCCAGCAACCTGAGCACTGAACACACAGCAACCTGAGTACTGAGCACCTCGAGGACTGAGCACCCAGCACCCTGAGTACTGAGCACCCAGCACCCTGAGTACTGAGCACCCAGCACCCCGAGCACTGAGCACCCAGCACCCTGAGTACTGAGCACCCAGCACCCTGAGCACTGAGCACCGAGCACCCTGAGCACTGAGCACCCAGCACCCTGAGGACTGAGCACCCAGCACCCTGAGCACTGAGCACACTGAGTACTGAGCACTGAGCACCCTGAGTACTGAGCACTGAACACCCTGAGTACTGAGCAACCAGCACCCTGAGTACTGAGCACCCAGCACCCTGAGCACTGAGCACCCAGAACCCAAAGCACCCTCAGTACTGAGCACCCAGCACCCCGAGCACTGAGCACCCAGCACCATGAGTACTGAACACTCTGAGTACTGAGCACCGATCACCCTGAGCACTGAGCTCCCAGCACCCTGAGTACTGAGCACCCAGCACACTGAGCAATGAGCACCAAGCACCCTGAGCACTGAGCACCCAGCACCCTGAGTACTGAGCACCCAGCACCCCGAACACTGAGCGCCCAGCACCCCGAGAATGAGCACCCAGCACCCCGAGTACTGAGCACCGAGCACCCTGAGAACTGAGTACCCAGCACCCTGAGTACTGAGCACTCAGCACCCTGAGCACTGAGCACCGAGCACCCCGAGTACTGAGCACCCAGCACCCTGAGCACTGAGCACCCAGCACCCTGAGCACTGAGCACCCAGGAACCTGAGCACTGAGCACCCAGCACCCTGAGTACTGAGCACTGAGCACCCAGCACCCCGAGCACTGAGCACCCAGCACCCTGAGTACTGAGCACTGAGCACCCAGCACCCCGAGCACTGAGCAAACAGCACCCTGAGCACTGAGCACCCAGCACCCGAGTACTGAGCACACAGCACCCTGAGTACTGAGCACCCAGCACCCTGAGTACTGAGCACCCAGCACTCCGAGTACTGAGCACCCAGCACCCTGAGTACTGAGCACCCAGCACCCTGAGCACTGAGCACCCAGCACCCCGAGCACTGAGCACCCAGCACCCTGAGTACTGAGCACCGAGCACCCTGAGCACTGAGCACCCAGCACCCTGAGCACTGAGCACCCAGCACCCTGATCACCCAGCACCCTGATCACTGAGCACTGAGCACCCAGCACCCTGAGCACTGAGCACCCTGATCACTGAGTACTGAGCACCGAGCACCCCGAGAACTGAGCACCCAGCAGCCGGAGTACTGAGCACCCAGCACCCCAAGCACTGAGCACCCTGAGTATTGAGCACCCAGCACCCTGAGTACTGAGCAGCCCGCACCCTGAGTACTGAGCAAACAGCACCCTGAGTATAGAGCACCCAGCACCCCGAGCACTGAGCACCCAGCACCCTGAGGACTGAGCACAGAGCACCCTGAGCACTGAGCACCCTGAGTAAAGAGCACTGAGCACCCTGAGTACTGAGCACTGAGCACCCTGAGTACTGAGCAACCAGCACCCTGAGTACTGAGCACCCAGCACCCTGAGCACTGAGCACCGAGCACCCTGAGCACTGAGCTCCCAGCACCCTGAGCACTGAGCACCCAGCACCCTGAGTAGTGAGCACCCAACGTACTGAGCACCGAGCACCCCGAGCACTGAGCACCCAGCACCCTGAGTACTGAGCACCCAGCACACCGAGCACTGGGCACCCAGCACCCTGAGCACTGAGCACCCAGCACCCTGAGCACTGATCACCCAGCACCCTGAGCACTGAGCACCCAGCACCCTGAGTACTGAGCACCCAGCACCCTGAGTACTGAGCACTCAGCACCCTGAGTACTGAGTACCGAGCACCCCGAGCACTGAGCACCCAGCACCCTGAGCACTGAGCACCCTGAGGACTGAGCACCCAGCACCCAGAACACTGAGCACCCAGCACCCTGAGTACTGAGCACCAATCATCCTGAGCACTGAGCACCCAGAACCCAAAGCACTGAGCACCCAGCACCCTCAGTACTGAGCACCCAGCACCCCGAGCACTGAGCACCCAGCACCCTGTGTACTGAGCACCCTGAGTACAAAGCACCCAGCACCCCAAGCACTGGAGCACCCAGCACCCTGAGTACTGAGCGCTCAGCACCCTGAGTACTGAGCACCCAGCAGCCTGAGTACTGAGCTCCCAGCACCCTGAGTACTGAGCACCCAGCACCCCGAGCACTGAGCACCCAGCACCCCGAGCACTGAGCACCCAGCTCCCTGAGTACTGAGCACCCAACACCCTGAGCACTGAGCACCCAGCACCCTGAGCACTGAGCACCCAGCACCCTGAGCACTGAGCACCCAGCACCCTGAGTACTGAGCACCGAGCACCCTGAGCACTGAGCACCCAGCACCCTGAGTACTGAGCTCCGAGCACACCGAGCACTGAGCACCCAGCGCCCCGAGCACCGAGCACCCTGAGTACTGAGCACCCAGCACCCTGAGTACTGAGCACCCTGCACCCTGAGCAATTAGCACCCTGAGAACTGAGCACCCAGCACCTTGAGCACTGAGCACCCAGCACCCGGAGTACTGAGCACCCAGCACCCTGAGTACTAAGCACCGAGAACCCTGAGTACTGAGCACCCAGCAACCTGAGCACTGAACACACAGCAACCTGAGTACTGAGCACCTCGAGGACTGAGCACCCAGCACCCTGAGTACTGAGCACCGAGCACCCCGAGCACTGAGCACCCAGCACCGCGAGCACTGAGCACATAGCACCCCGAGCACTGAGCACCCAGCACCCTGAATACTGAGCACCCAGCACCCTGAGTACTGAGCACCCAGCACCCTGAGCACTGAGTACCCAGCACCCTGAGCACTGAGCACCCAGCACCCTGAGCACTGAGCACACAGCACCCTGAGCACTGAGCACCCAGCACCCTGAGTACCGAGCACTGAGCACCCAGCACCCCGAGCAGTGAGCACCCAGCACCCTGAGTACTGAGCACCGAGCACCCCGAGCACTGAGCACCCAGCACCCTGAGTACTGAGCTCCGAGCACCCAGAGCACTGAGCACCCTGAGCACTGAGCACCGAGCACCCTGAGCACTGAGTACCCAGCACCCTGAGCACTGAGCACCCAGCGCCCTGAGCACTGAGCACCCAGCACCCTGAGCACTGAGCACCCAGCACCCTGAGTACTGAGCACTGAGAACCCAGCACCCCGAGCACTGAGCACCCAGCACCCCGAGTACTGAGCACTGAGCACCCTGAGTACTGAGCACCCAGCAGCCTGAGCACTGAGTACCCAGCACCCTGAGCACTGAGCACCCAGCACCCTGAGCACTGAGGACCCAGCACCCTGAGAACTGAGCACCCAGCACCCTGAGTACTGAGCACTGAGCACCCAGCACCCCGAGCACTGAGCACCCAGCACCCTGAGTACTGAGCAATGAGCACCCAACACCCTGAGCACTGAGCACCCAGCACCCTGAGCACTGAGCACCCAGCACCCGAGTACTGAGCACACAGCACCCTGAGTACTGAGCACCCAGCACCCTGAGTACTGAGCACCCAGCACCCCGAGCACTGAGCACCCAGCACCCTGAGTACTGACCACCCAGCACCCTGAGCACTGAGCACCCAGCACCCCGAGCACTGAGCACCCAGCACCCTGAGTACTGAGCACCCAGCACCCTGAGCACTGAGCACCCAGCACCCTGAGCACTGAGCACCCAGCACCCTGAGCACTGAGCACTGAGCACCCTGATCACTGAGTACTGAGCACAGAGCACCCCGAGAACTGAGCACACAGCACCCGGAGTACTGATCACCCAGCACGCCTAGCACTGAGCACCCTGAGTATTGAGCACACAGCACCCTGAGTACTGAGCAGCCAGCACCCTGAGTACTGAGCAACCAGCACCCTGAGTACAGAGCACCCTGCACCACGAGCTCTGAGCACCCAGCACCCTGAGGACTGAGCACCCAGCACCCTGAGCACTGAGCACCCTGAGTACTGAGCACTGAGCACCCTGAGTACTGAGCACTGAGCATCCTGAGTACTGAGCAACCAGCACCCTGAGTACTGAGCACCCAGGACCCTGAGCAATGAGCACCGAGCATCCTGAGCACTGAGCACCCAGCACCCTGAGCACTGAGCACCCAGCACCCTGAGTAGTGAGCACACAACGTACTGAGCACCGAGCACCCCAAGCACTGAGCACCCAGCACCCTGAGTACTGAGCACCCAGCACCCCGAGCACTGAGCACCCAGCACCCTGAGCACTGAGCACCCAGCACCCTGAGCACTGATCAGCCAGCACCCTGAGCACTGAGCACCCAGCACCCTGAGCACTGAGCACCCTGAGTACTGAGCACAGAGCACCCTGAGTACTGAGCACTGAGCACCCTGAGTACTGAGCAACCAGCACCCTGAATACTGAGCACCCAGGACCCTGAGCAATGAGGACCGAGCACCCTGAGCACTGAGCACCCAGCACCCTGAGCACTGAGCACCCAGCACCCTGAGTAGTGAGCACCCAACGTACTGAGCACCGAGCACCCCATGCACTGAGCACCCAGCACCCTGAGCACTGATCACCCAGCACCCTGAGCACTGAGCACCCAGCACCCTGAGTACTGAGCACCCAGCACCCTGAGTACTGAGCACCCAGCACCCCGAGCACTGAGCACCCAGCACCCTGAGTACTGAGCACCCAGCACCCTGAGCACTGAGCACCGAGCACCCTGAGCACTGAGCACCCAGCACCCTGAGGACTGAGCACCCAGCACCCTGAGCACTGAGCACCCTGGGTACTGAGCACTGAGCACCCTGAGTACTGAGCACTGAACACCCTGAGTACTGAGCAACCAGCACCCTGAGTACTGAGCACCCAGCACCCTGAGCACTGAGCACCGAGCACCCTGAGCACTGAGCACCCAGCACCCTGAGCACTGAGCACCCAGCACCCTGTGTTGTGAGCACCCAACGTACTGAGCACCGAGCACCCCGAGCACTGAGCACCCAGCACCCTGAGTACTGAGCACCCAGCACCCCGAGCACTGAGCACCCAGCACCCTGAGCACTGAGCACCCAGCACCCTGAGCACTGATCACCCAGCACCCTGAGCACTGAGCACCCAGCACCCTGAGTACTGAGCACCCAGCACCCTGAGTACTGAGCACTCAGCACCCTGAGTACTGAGCACCGAGCACCCCGAGCACTGAGCACCCAGCACCCTGAGCACTGAGCAAGCTGAGGACTGAGCACCCAGCACCCTGAGCACTGAGCACGCAGCACCCTGAGTACTGAGCACCGATCATCCTGAGCACTGAGCACCCAGAACCCAAAGCACCCTCAGTACTGAGCACCCAGCACCCCGAGCACTGAGCACCCAGCACCATGAGTACTGAGCACTCTGAGTACTGAGCACCGATCACCCTGAGCACTGAGCTCCCAGCACCCTGTGTACTGAGCACCCAGCACCCTGAGCAATGAGCACCACGCACCCTGAGTACTGAGCACCCAGCAACCTGAGCACTGAGCACCCAGCACCCTGAGTACTGAGCACCCAGCACCCCGAACACTGAGCACCCAGCACCCCGAGAATGAGCACCCAGCACCCCAAGTACTGAGCACCGAGCACCCTGAGCACTGAGTACCCAGCACCCAAAGTACTGAGCACTCAGCACCCTGAGCACTGAGCACCGAGCACCCCGAGTACTGAGCACCCAGCACCCTGAGCACTGAGCACCCAGCACCCTGAGCACTGAGCACCCAGGAACCTGAGCACTGAGCACCCAGCACCCTGAGTACTGAGCACTGAGTACCCAGCACCCCGAGCACTGAGCACCCAGCACCCTGAGTACTGAGCACTGAGCACCCAGCACCCCGAGCACTGAGCACCCAGCACCCTGAGCACTGAGCACCCAGCACCCGAGTACTGAGCACACAGCACCCTGAGTACTGAGCACCCAGCACCCTGAGTACTGAGCACCCAGCACTCCGAGTACTGAGCACCCAGCACCCTGAGTACTGAGCACCCAGCACCCTGAGCACTGAGCACCCAGCACCCAGAGCACTGAGCACCCAGCACCCAGAGCAGTGAGCACCCAGCACCCTGAGCACTGAGCACCCAGCACCCTGAGCACTGAGCACCCAGCACCCTGAGCACTGAGCACTGAGCACCCTGATCACTGAGTACTGAGCACCCAGCACTCCGAGTACTGAGCACCCAGCACCCCGAGAACTGAGCACCCAGCACCCGGAGTACTGAGCACCCAGCACCCCAAGCACTGAGCACCCTGAGTATTGAGCACCCAGCACCCTGAGTACTGAGCAGCCAGCACCCTGAGTACTGAGCAACCAGCACCCTGAGTATTGAGCACCCAGCACCCCGAGCACTGAGCACCCAGCACCCTGAGGACTGAGCACAGAGCACCCTGAGCACTGAGCACCCTGAGTACTGAGCACTGAGCACCCTGAGTACTGAGCACTGAGCACCCTGAGTACTGAGCAACCAGCACCCTGAGTACTGAGCACCCAGCACCCTGAGCACTGAGCACCTAGCACCCTGAGCACTGAGCACCCAGCACCCTGAGCACTGAGCACCCAGCACCCTGAGTAGTGAGCAGCCAACGTACTGAGCACCGAGCACCCCGAGCACTGAGCACCCAGCAAACTGAGTACTGAGCACCCAGCACCCCGAGCACTGAGCACCCAGCACCCTGAGCACTGAGCACCCAGCACCCTGAGCACTGATCACCCAGCACCCTGAGCACTGAGCACCCAGCACCCTGAGTACTGAGCACCCAGCACCCTGAGTACTGAGCACTCAGCACCCTGAGTACTGAGCACCGAGCACCCCGAGCACTGAGCACCCAGCACCCTGAGCACTGAGCACCCTGAGGACTGAGCACCCAGCACCCTGAACACTGAGCAGCCAGCACCCTGAGTACTGAGCACCGATCATCCTGAGCACTGAGCACCCAGAACCCAAAGCACTGAGCACCCAGCACCCTCAGTACTGAGCACCCAGCACCCCGAGCACTGAGCACCCAGCACCCTGTGTACTGAGCACCCTGAGTACAAAGCACCCAGCACCCCAAGCTCTGAGCACCCAGCACCCTGAGTACTGAGCACTCAGCACCCTGAGGACTGAGCACCCAGCACCCCGAGTACTGAGCACCCAGCACCCTGAGTACTGAGCACCCAGCACCCCGAGCACTGAGCACCCAGCACCCCGAGCACTGAGCACCCAGCTCCCTGAGTACTGAGCACCCAGCACCCTGAGCACTGAGCACCCAGCACCCTGAGCACTGAGCACCCAGCACCCTGAGCACTGAGCACCCAGCACCCTGAGTAGTGAGCACCCAACGTACTGAGCACCGAGCACCCCGAGCACTGAGCACCCAGCACCCTGAGTACTGAGCACTGAGCACCCTGAGCACTGAGCACCCAGCACCCTGAGTACTGAGCTCCGAGCACCCTGAGCACTGAGCACCCAGCGCCCCGAGCACCGTGCACCCTGAGTACTGAGCACGCAGCACCCTGAGTACTGAGCACCCTGCACCCTGAGCAATGAGCACCCTGAGTACTGAGCACCCAACACCTTTAGCACTGAGCACCCAGCACCCGGAGTACTGAGCACCCAGCAACCTGAGTACTAAGCACCGAGAACCCTGAGTACTGAGCACCCAGCACCCTGAGCACTGAACACACAGCACCCTGAGTACTGAGCACCTCGAGCACTGAGCACCCAGCACCCTGAGTACTGAGCACCGAGCACCCCGAGCACTGAGCACCCAGCACCGCGAGCACTGAGCACATAGCACCCCGAGCACTGAGCACCCAGCACCCTGAGTACTGAGCACCCAGCACCCTGAGTACTGAGCACCCAGCACCCTGAGCACTGAGTACCCAGCACACTGAGCACTAAGCACCCAGCACCCTGAGTACTGAGCACTGAGCACCCAGCACCCAGAGCAGTGAGCACCCAGCACCCTGACTACTGAGCACCGAGCACCCCGAGCACTGAGCACCCAGCATCCTGAGTACTGAGCTCCGAGCACCCCGAGCACTGAGCACCCTGAGCACTGAGCACCGAGCACCCTGAGCACTGAGTACCCAGCACCCTGAGCACTGAGCACCCAGCGCCCTGAGCACTGAGCACCCAGCACCCTGAGCACTGAGCACCCAGCACCCTGAGTACTGAGCACTGAGCACCCAGCACCCCGAGCACTGAGCACCCAGCACCCCGAGTACTGAGCACCCAGCACCCTGAGTATTGAGCACCCAGTACCCCGAGCACTGAGCACCCAGCACCCCGAGCACTGAGCACCCAGCTCCCTGAGTACTAGGCACCCAGCACCCTGAGCACTGAGCACCCAGCACCCTGAGAACTGAGCACCCAGCACCCTGAGCACTGAGCACCCAGCACCCTGAGTAGTGAGCACCCAACGTACTGAGCACCGAGCACCCCGAGCACTGAGCACCCAGCACCCTGAGTACTGAGCACCGAGCACCCTGAGTACTGAGCACCCAGCACCCTGAGTACTGAGCTCCGAGCACCCCGAGCACTGAGCACCCAGCACCCCGAGCACCGAGCACCCTGAGTACTGAGCACCCAGCACCCTGAGTACTGAGCACCCTGCATCCTGAGCAATGAGCACCCTGAGTACTGAGCACCCAGCACCTTGAGCACTGAGCACCCAGCACCCGGAGTACTGAGCACCCAGCACCCTGAGTACTAAGCACCGAGAACCCTGATTACTGAGCACCCAGCACCCTGAGCACTGAACACACAGCACCCTGAGTACTGAGCACCTCGAGCACTGAGCACCCAGAAACCTGAGTACTGAGCACCGAGCACCCCGAGCACTGAGCACCCAGCACCGCGAGCACTGAGCACATAGCACCCCGAGCACTGAGCACCCAGCACCCTGAGTACTGAGCACCCAGCACCCTGAGTACTGAGCACCCAGCACCCTGAGCACTGAGTACCCAGCACCCTGAGCACTGAGCACCCAGCACCCTGAGCACTGAGCACACAGCACCCTGAGCACTGAGCCTCCAGCACCCTGAGTACTGATCACTGAGCACCCAGCACCCCGAGCAGTGAGCACCCAGCACCCTGAGTACTGAGCACCGAGCACCCCGGGCACTGAGCACCCAGCACCCTGAGTACTGAGCTCCGAGCACCCCGAGCACTGAGCACCCTGAGCACTGAGCACCGAGCACCCTGAGCACTGAGTACCCAGCACCCTGAGCACTGAGCACTGAGCACCCTGAGTACTGAGCACCCAGCACCCTGAGCACTGAGTACCCAGCACCCTTAGCACTGAGCACCCAGCACCCTGAGCACTGAGCACCCAGCATCCTGAGCACTGAGCACCCAGCACCCTGAGTACTGAGCACTGAGCACCCAGCACCCCGAGCACTGAGCACCCAGCACCCTGAGTACTGAGCACTGAGCACCCAGCACCCCGAGCACTGAGCACCCAGCACCCTGAGCACTGAGCACCCAGCACCCGAGTACTGAGCACACAGCACCCTGAGTACTGAGCACCCAGCACCCTGAGTACTGAGCACCCAGCACCCCGAGCACTGAGCACCCAGCACCCTGAGTACTGAGCACCCAGCACCCTGAGCACTGAGCACACAGCACTCCGAGCACTGAGCACCCAGCACCCTGAGTACTGAGCACCCAGCACCCTGAGCACTGAGCACCCAGCACCCTGAGCACTGAGCACGGAGCACCCTGAGCACTGAGCACTGAGCACCCTGATCACTGAGTACTGAGCACCGAGCACCCCGAGAACTGAGCACCCAGCACCCGGAGTACTGAGCACCCAGCAGCCCAAGCACTGAGCACCCTGAGTATTGAGCACCCAGCACCCTGAGTACTGAGCAGCCAGCACCCTGAGTACTGAGCAACCAGCACCCTGAGTACAGAGCACCCAGCACCCCGAGCACTGTGCACCCAGCACCCTGAGGACTGAGCACCCAGCACCCTGAGCACTGAGCACCCTGAGTACTGAGCACTGAGCACCCTGAGTACTGAGCACTGAGCACCCTGAGTACTGAGCAACCAGCACCCTGAGTACTGAGCACCCAGGACCCTGAGCAATGAGCACCGAGCATCCTGAGCACTGAGCACCCAGCACCCTGAGCACTGAGCACAAAGCACCCTGAGTAGTGAGCACCCAACGTACTGAGCACCGAGCACCCCAAGCACTGAGCACCCAGCACCCTGAGTACTGAGCACCCAGCACCCCGAGCACTGAGCACCCAGCACCCTGAGCACTGAGCACCCAGCACCCTGAGCACTGATCACCCAGCGCCCTGAGCACTGAGCACCCTGCACCCTGAGTACTGAGCACCCAGCACCCTGAGTACTGAGCACCCAGCACCCCGAGCACTGAGCACCCAGCACCCTGAGTACTGAGCACCCAGCACCCTGAGCACTGAGCACCGAGCACCCTGAGCACTGAGCACCCAGCACCCTGAGCACTGAGCACCCAGCACCCTGAGCACTGATCACCCAGCACCCTGAGCACTGAGCACCCAGCACCCTGAGTACTGAGCACCCAGCACCCTGAGTACTGAGCACTCAGCACCCTGAGGACTGAGCACCCAGCACCCTGAGCACTGAGCACCCTGAGTACTGAGCACTGAGCACCCTGAGTACTGAGCACTGAACACCCTGAGTACTGAGCAACCAGCACCCTGAGTACTGAGCACCCAGCACCCTGAGCACTGAGCACCCAGAACCCAAAGCACCCTCAGTACTGAGCACCCAGCACCCCGAGCACTGAGCACCCAGCACCATGAGTACCGAGCACTCTGAGTACTGAGCACCGATCACCCCGAGCACTGAGCTCCCAGCACCCTGAGTACTGAGCACCCAGCACACTGAGCAATGAGCACCAAGCACCCTGAGCACTGAGCACCCAGCACCCTGAGTACTGAGCACCCAGCACCCCGAACACTGAGCGCCCAGCACCCCGAGAATGAGCACCCAGCACCCCGAGTACTGAGCACCGAGCACCCTGAGAACTGAGTACCCAGCACCCTGAGTACTGAGCACTCAGCACCCTGAGCACTGAGCACCGAGCACCCCGAGTACTGAGCACCCAGCACCCTGAGCACTGAGCACCCAGCACCCTGAGCACTGAGCACCCAGGAACCTGAGCACTGAGCACCCAGCACCCTGAGTACTGAGCACTGAGCACCCAGCACCCCGAGCACTGAGCACCCAGCACCCAGAGTACTGAGCACTGAGCACCCAGCACCCCGAGCACTGAGCAAACAGCACCCTGAGCACTGAGCACCCAGCACCCGAGTACTGAGCACACAGCACCCTGAGTACTGAGCACCCAGCACCCTGAGTACTGAGCACCCAGCACTCCGAGTACTGAGCACCCAGCACCCTGAGTACTGAGCACCCAGCACCCTGAGCACTGAGCACCCAGCACCCCGAGCACTGAGCACCCAGCACCCTGAGTACTGAGCACCGAGCACCCTGAGCACTGAGCACCCAGCACCCTGATCACCCAGCACCCTGATCACTGAGCACTGAGCACCCAGCACCCTGAGCACTGAGCACCCTGATCACTGAGTACTGAGCACCGAGCACCCCGAGAACTGAGCACCCAGCAGCCGGAGTACTGAGCACCCAGCACCCCAAGCACTGAGCACCCTGAGTATTGAGCACCCAGCACCCTGAGTACTGAGCAGCCAGCACCCTGAGTACTGAGCAAACAGCACCCTGAGTATAGAGCACCCAGCACCCCGAGCACTGAGCACCCAGCACCCTGAGGACTGAGCACAGAGCACCCTGAGCACTGAGCACCCTGAGTAAAGAGCACTGAGCACCCTGAGTACTGAGCACTGAGCACCCTGAGTACTGAGCAACCAGCACCCTGAGTACTGAGCACCCAGCACCCTGAGCACTGAGCACCGAGCACCCTGAGCACTGAGCTCCCAGCACCCTGAGCACTGAGCACCCAGCACCCTGAGTAGTGAGCACCCAACGTACTGAGCACCGAGCACCCCGAGCACTGAGCACCCAGCACCCTCAGTACTGAGCACCCAGCACACCGAGCACTGGGCACCCAGCACCCTGAGAACTGAGCACCCAGCACCCTGAGCACTGATCACCCAGCACCCTGAGCACTGAGCACCCAGCACCCTGAGTACTGAGCACCCAGCACCCTGAGTACTGAGCACTCAGCACCCTGAGTACTGAGTACCGAGCACCCCGAACACTGAGCACCCAGCACCCTGAGCACTGAGCACCCTGAGGACTGAGCACCCAGCACCCAGAACACTGAGCACCCAGCACCCTGAGTACTGAGCACCGATCATCCTGAGCACTGAGCACCCAGAACCCAAAGCACTGAGCACCCAGCACCCTCAGTACTGAGCACCCAGCACCCCGAGCACTGAGCACCCAGCACCCTGTGTACTGAGCACCCTGAGTACAAAGCACCCAGCACCCCAAGCACTGGAGCACCCAGCACCCTGAGTACTGAGCACTCAGCACCCTGAGTACTGAGCACCCAGCACCCTGAGTACTGAGCTCCCAGCACCCTGAGTACTGAGCACCCAGCACCCCGAGCACTGAGCACCCAGCACCCCGAGCACTGAGCACCCAGCTCCCTGAGTACTGAGCACCCAACACCCTGAGCACTGAGCACCCAGCACCCTGAGCACTGAGCACCCAGCACCCTGAGCACTGAGCACCCAGCACCCTGAGTACTGAGCACCGAGCACCCTGAGCACTGAGCACCCAGCACCCTGAGTACTGAGCTCCGAGCACACCGAGCACTGAGCACCCAGCGCCCCGAGCACCGAGCACCCTGAGTACTGAGCACCCAGCACCCTGAGTACTGAGCACCCTGCACCCTGAGCAATGAGCACCCTGAGAACTGAGCACCCAGCACCTTGAGCACTGAGCACCCAGCACCCGGAGTACTGAGCACCCAGCACCCTGAGTACTAAGCACCGAGAACCCTGAGTACTGAGCACCCAGCAACCTGAGCACTGAACACACAGCAACCTGAGTACTGAGCACCTCGAGGACTGAGCACCCAGCACCCTGAGTACTGAGCACCGAGCACCCCGAGCACTGAGCACCCAGCACCGCGAGCACTGAGCACATAGCACCCCGAGCACTGAGCACCCAGCACCCTGAATACTGAGCACCCAGCACCCTGAGTACTGAGCACCCAGCACCCTGAGCACTGAGTACCCAGCACCCTGAGCACTGAGCACCCAGCACCCTGAGCACTGAGCACACAGCACCCTGAGCACTGAGCACCCAGCACCCTGAGTACCGAGCACTGAGCACCCAGCACCCCGAGCAGTGAGCACCCAGCACCCTGAGTACTGAGCACCGAGCACCCCGAGCACTGAGCACCCAGCACCCTGAGTACTGAGCTCCGAGCACCCAGAGCACTGAGCACCCTGAGCACTGAGCACCGAGCACCCTGAGCACTGAGTACCCAGCACCCTGAGCACTGAGCACCCAGCGCCCTGAGCACTGAGCACCCAGCACCCTGAGCACTGAGCACCCAGCACCCTGAGTACTGAGCACTGAGAACCCAGCACCCTGAGCACTGAGCACCCAGCACCCCGAGTACTGAGCACTGAGCACCCTGAGTACTGAGCACCCAGCAGCCTGAGCACTGAGTACCCAGCACCCTGAGCACTGAGCACCCAGCACCCTGAGCACTGAGGACCCAGCACCCTGAGAACTGAGCACCCAGCACCCTGAGTACTGAGCACTGAGCACCCAGCACCCCGAGCACTGAGCACCCAGCACCCTGAGTACTGAGCAATGAGCACCCAACACCCTGAGCACTGAGCACCCAGCACCCTGAGCACTGAGCACCCAGCACCCGAGTACTGAGCACACAGCACCCTGAGTACTGAGCACCCAGCACCCTGAGTACTGAGCACCCAGCACCCCGAGCACTGAGCACCCAGCACCCTGAGTACTGACCACCCAGCACCCTGAGCACTGAGCACCCAGCACCCCGAGCACTGAGCACCCAGCACCCTGAGTACTGAGCACCCAGCACCCTGAGCACTGAGCACCCAGCACCCTGAGCACTGAGCACCCAGCACCCTGAGCACTGAGCACTGAGCACCCTGATCACTGAGTACTGAGCACAGAGCACCCCGAGAACTGAGCACACAGCACCCGGAGTACTGATCACCCAGCACGCCTAGCACTGAGCACCCTGAGTATTGAGCACACAGCACCCTGAGTACTGAGCAGCCAGCACCCTGAGTACTGAGCAACCAGCACCCTGAGTACAGAGCACCCAGCACCACGAGCTCTGAGCACCCAGCACCCTGAGGACTGAGCACCCAGCACCCTGAGCACTGAGCACCCTGAGTACTGAGCACTGAGCACCCTGAGTACTGAGCACTGAGCATCCTGAGTACTGAGCAACCAGCACCCTGAGTACTGAGCACCCAGGACCCTGAGCAATGAGCAGCGAGCATCCTGAGCACTGAGCACCCCGCACCCTGAGCACTGAGCATCCAGCACCCTGAGTAGTGAGCACACAACGTACTGAGCACCGAGCACCCCAAGCACTGAGCACCCAGCACCCTGAGTACTGAGCACCCAGCACCCCGAGCACTGAGCACCCAGCACCCTGAGCACTGAGCACCCAGTACCCTGATCACTGATCAGCCAGCACCCTGAGCACTGAGCACCCAGCACCTTGAGCACTGAGCACCCTGAGTACTGAGCACAGAGCACCCTGAGTACTGAGCACTGAGCACCCTGAGTACTGAGCAACCAGCACCCTGAGTACTGAGCACCCAGGACCCTGAGCAATGAGCACCGAGCACCCTGAGCACTGAGCACCCAGCACCCTGAGCACTGAGCACCCAGCACCCTGAGTAGTGAGCACCCAACGTACTGAGCACCGAGCACCCCATGCACTGAGCACCCAGCACCCTGAGTACTGAGCACCCAGCACCCCGAGCACTGAGCACACCGCACCCTGAGCACTGAGCACCCAGCACCCTGAGCACTGATCACCCAGCACCCTGAGCACTGAGCACCCAGCACCCTGAGTACTGAGCACCCAGCACCCTGAGTACTGAGCACCCAGCACCCCGAGCACTGAGCACCCAGCACCCTGAGTACTGAGCACCCAGCACCCTGAGCACTGAGCACCGAGCACCCTGAGCACTGAGCACCCAGCACCCTGAGGACTGAGCACCCAGCACCCTGAGCACTGAGCACCCTGGGTACTGAGCACTGAGCACCCTGAGTACTGAGCACTGAACACCCTGAGTACTGAGCAACCAGCACCCTGAGTACTGAGCACCCAGCACCCTGAGCACTGAGCACCGAGCACCCTGAGCACTGAGCACCCAGCACCCTGAGCACTGAGCACCCAGCACCCTGTGTTGTGAGCACCCAACGTACTGAGCACCGAGCACCCCGAGCACTGAGCACCCAGCACCCTGAGTACTGAGCACCCAGCACCCCGAGCACTGAGCACCCAGCACCCTGAGCACTGAGCACCCAGCACCCTGAGCACTGATCACCCAGCACCCTGAGCACTGAGCACCCAGCACCCTGAGTACTGAGCACCCAGCACCCTGAGTACTGAGCACTCAGCACCCTGAGTACTGAGCACCGAGCACCCCGAGCACTGAGCACCCAGCACCCTGAGCACTGAGCAAGCTGAGGACTGAGCACCCAGCACCCTGAGCACTGAGCACGCAGCACCCTGAGTACTGAGCACCGATCATCCTGAGCACTGAGCACCCAGAACCCAAAGCACCCTCAGTACTGAGCACCCAGCACCCCGAGCACTGAGCACCCAGTACCATGAGTACTGAGCACTCTGAGTACTGAGCACCGATCACCCTGAGCACTGAGCTCCCAGCACCCTGTGTACTGAGCACCCAGCACCCTGAGCAATGAGCACCACGCACCCTGAGTACTGAGCACCCAGCAACCTGAGCACTGAGCACCCAGCACCCTGAGTACTGAGCACCCAGCACCCCGAACACTGAGCACCCAGCACCCCGAGAATGAGCACCCAGCACCCCAAGTACTGAGCACCGAGCACCCTGAGCACTGAGTACCCAGCACCCAAAGTACTGAGCACTCAGCACCCTGAGCACTGAGCACCGAGCACCCCGAGTACTGAGCACCCAGCACCCTGAGCACTGAGCACCCAGCACCCTGAGCACTGAGCACCCAGGAACCTGAGCACTGAGCACCCAGCACCCTGAGTACTGAGCACTGAGCACCCAGCACCCCGAGCACTGAGCACCCAGCACCCTGAGTACTGAGCACTGAGCACCCAGCACCCCGAGCACTGAGCACCCAGCACCCTGAGCACTGAGCACCCAGCACCCGAGTACTGAGCACACAGCACCCTGAGTACTGAGCACCCAGCACCCTGAGTACTGAGCACCCAGCACTCCGAGTACTGAGCACCCAGCACCCTGAGTACTGAGCACCCAGCACCCTGAGCACTGAGCACCCAGCACCCCGAGCACTGAGCACCCAGCACACTGAGTACTGAGCACCCAGCACCCTGAGCACTGAGCACCCAGCACCCTGAGCACTGAGCACCCAGCACCCTGAGCACTGAGCACTGAGCACCCTGATCACTGAGTACTGAGCACCCAGCACTCCGAGTACTGAGCACCCAGCACCCCGAGAACTGAGCACCCAGCACCCGGAGTACTGAGCACCCAGCACCCCAAGCACTGAGCACCCTGAGTATTGAGCACCCAGCACCCTGAGTACTGAGCAGCCAGCACCCTGAGTACTGAGCAACCAGCACCCTGAGTATTGAGCACTCAGCACCCCGAGCACTGAGCACCCAGCACCCTGAGGACTGAGCACAGAGCACCCTGAGCACTGAGCACCCTGAGTACTGAGCACTGAGCACCCTGAGTACTGAGCACCCTGAGTACTGAGCAACCAGCACCCTGAGTACTGAGCACCCAGCACCCTGAGCACTGAGCACCGAGCACCCTGAGCACTGAGCACCCAGCACCCTGAGCACTGAGCACCCAGCACCCTGAGTAGTGAGCAGCCAACGTACTGAGCACCGAGCACCCCGAGCACTGAGCACCCAGCAAACTGAGTACTGAGCACCCAGCACCCCGAGCACTGAGCACCCAGCACCCTGAGCACTGAGCACCCAGCACCCTGAGCACTGATCACCCAGCACCCTGAGCACTGAGCACCCAGCACCCTGAGTACTGAGCACCCAGCACCCTGAGTACTGAGCACTCAGCACCCTGAGTACTGAGCACCGAGCACCCCGAGCACTGAGCACCCAGCACCCTGAGCACTGAGCACCCTGAGGACTGAGCACCCAGCACCCTGAACACTGAGCAGCCAGCACCCTGAGTACTGAGCACCGATCATCCTGAGCACTGAGCACCCAGAACCCAAAGCACTGAGCACCCAGCACCCTCAGTACTGAGCACCCGGCACCCCGAGCACTGAGCACCCAGCACCCTGTGTACTGAGCACCCTGAGTACAAAGCACCCAGCACCCCAAGCTCTGAGCACCCAGCACCCTGAGTACTGAGCACTCAGCACCCTGAGGACTGAGCACCCAGCACCCCGAGTACTGAGCACCCATCACCCTGAGTACTGAGCACCCAGCACCCCGAGCACTGAGCACCCAGCACCCCGAGCACTGAGCACCCAGCTCCCTGAGTACTGAGCACCCAGCACCCTGAGCACTGAGCACCCAGCACCCTGAGCACTGAGCACCCAGCACCCTGAGCACTGAGCACCCAGCACCCTGAGTAGTGAGCACCCAACGTACTGAGCACCGAGCACCCCGAGCACTGAGCACCCAGCACCCTGAGTACTGAGCACTGAGCACCCTGAGCACTGAGCACCCAGCACCCTGAGTACTGAGCTCCGAGCACCCTGAGCACTGAGCACCCAGCGCCCCGAGCACCGTGCACCCTGAGTACTGAGCACCCAGCACCCTGAGTACTGAGCACCCTGCACCCTGAGCAATGAGCACCCTGAGTACTGAGCACCCAACACCTTTAGCACTGAGCACCCAGCACCCGGAGTACTGAGCACCCAGCAACCTGAGTACTAAGCACCGAGAACCCTGAGTACTGAGCACCCAGCACCCTGAGCACTGAACACACAGCACCCTGAGTACTGAGCACCTCGAGCACTGAGCACCCAGCACCCTGAGTACTGAGCACCGAGCACCCCGAGCACTGAGCACCCAGCACCGCGAGCACTGAGCACATAGCACCCCGAGCACTGAGCACCCAGCACCCTGAGTACTGAGCACCCAGCACCCTGAGTACTGAGCACCCAGCACCCTGAGCACTGAGTACCCAGCACACTGAGCACTAAGCACCCAGCACCCTGAGTACTGAGCACTGAGCACCCAGCACCCAGAGCAGTGAGCACCCAGCACCCTGACTACTGAGCACCGAGCACCCCGAGCACTGAGCACCCAGCATCCTGAGTACTGAGCTCCGAGCACCCCGAGCACTGAGCACCCTGAGCACTGAGCACCGAGCACCCTGAGCACTGAGTACCCAGCACCCTGAGCACTGAGCACCCAGCGCCCTGAGCACTGAGCACCCAGCACCCTGAGCACTGAGCACCCAGCACCCTGAGTACTGAGCACTGAGCACCCAGCACCCCGAGCACTGAGCACCCAGCACCCCGAGTACTGAGCACTGAGCACCCTGAGTACTGAGCACCCAGCACCCTGAGCACTGAGCACCCAGCACCCTGAGTACTGAGCACTGAGCACCCAGCACCCCGAGCACTGAGCACCCAGCACCCTGAGTACTGAGCACTGAGCACCCAACACCCCGAGCACTGAGCACCCAGCACCCTGAGCACTGAGCACCCAGCACCCGAGTACTGAGCACACAGCACCCTGAGTACTGAGCACCCAGCACCCTGAGTACTGAGCACCCAGCACCCCGAGCACTGAGCACCCAGCACCCTGAGTACTGAGCACCCAGCACACTGAGCACTGAGCACCCAGCACCCCGAGCACTGAGCACCCTGAGTATTGAGCACCCAGCACCCTGAGTACTGAGCAGCCAGCACCCTGAGTACTGATCAACCAGCACCCTGAGTACAGAGCACCCAGCACCACGAGCACTGAGCACCCAGCACCATGAGGACTGTGCACCCAGCACCCTGAGCAATGAGCACCCTGAGTACTGAGCACTGAGCACCCTGAGTACTGAGCACTGAGCACCCTGAGTACTGAGCAACCAGCACAATGAGTACTGAGCACCCAGGACCCTGAGCAATGAGCACCGAGCACCCTGAGCACTGAGCACCCAGCACCCTGAGCACTGAGCACCCAGCACCCTGAGTAGTGAGCACCCAACGTACTGAGCACCGAGCATCCCAAGCACTGAGCACCCAGCACCCTGAGTACTGAGCACCCAGCACCCCGAGCACTGAGCAGCCAGCACCCTGAGCACTGAGCACCCAGCACCCTGAGCACTGATCAGCCAGCACCCTGAGCACTGAGCACCCAGCACCCTGAGTACTGAGCACCCAGGACACTGAGTACTGAGCGCCCAGGACCCCGAGCACTGAGCACCCAGCACCCGGAGTACTGAGCACCCAGCACCCTGAGCACTGAGCACCGAGCACCCTGAGCAATGAGCACCCACCACCGCGAGCACTGAGCACATAGCACCCCGAGCACTGAGCACCCAGCACCCTGAGTACTGAGCACCCAGCACCCTGAGTACTGAGCACCCAGCACCCTGAGCACTGTGTACCCAGCACCCTGAGCACTGAGCACCCAGCACCCTGAGCACTGAGCACACAGCACCCTGAGCACTGAGCACCCAGCACCCTGAGTACTGAGCACTGAGCACCCAGCACCCCGAGCAGTGAGCACCCAGCACCCTGAGTACTGAGCACCGAGCACCCCGAGCACTGAGCACCCAGCACCCTGAGTACTGAGCTCCGAGCACCCCGAGCACTGAGCACCCTGAGCACTGAGCACCGAGCACCCTGAGCACTGAGTACCCAGCACCCTGAGCACTGAGCACCCAGCGCCCTGAGCACTGAGCACCCAGCACCCTGAGCACTGAGCACCCAGCACCCTGAGTACTGAGCACTGAGCACGCAGCACCCGAGCACTGAGCACCCAGCACCCCGAGTACTGAGCACTGATCACCCTGAGTACTGAGCACGCAGCACCCTGAGCACTGAGTACCCAGCACCCTGAGCACTGAGCACCCAGCAGCCTGAGCACTGAGCACCCAGCACTCTGAGCACTGAGCACCCAGCACCCTGAGTACTGAGCACTGAGCACCCAGCACCCCGAGCACTGAGCACCCAGCACCCTGAGTACTGAGCACTGAGCACCCAGCACCCCGAGCACTGAGCACACAGCACCCTGAGCACTGAGCACCCAGCACCCGAGTACTGAGCACCCAGCACCCTGAGCACTGAGCACCCAGCACCCTGAGCACTGAGCACCCAGCACCCTGAGCACTGAGCACTGAGCACCCTGATCAGTGAGTACTGAGCACCGAGCACCCCGAGAACTGAGCACACAGCACCCGGAGTACTGAGCACCCAGCACCCCAAGCACTGAGCACCCTGAGTATTGAGCACCCAGCACCCTGAGTACTGAGCAGCCAGCACCCTGAGGACTGAGCACCCAGCACCCTGAGCACTGAGCACCCTGAGTACTGAGCACTGAGCACCCTGAGTACTGAGCACTGAGCACCCTGAGTACTGAGCAACCAGCACCCTGAGTACTGAGCACCCAGCACCCCGAGCACTGAGCACCCAGCACCCTGAGTACTGAGCAGCCAGCACCCTGAGGACTGAGCACCCAGCACCCTGAGCACTGAGCACCCTGAGTACTGAGCACTGAGCAACCTGAGTACTGAGCACTGAGCACCCTGAGTAGTGAGCACCCAACATACTGAGCACCGAGCACCCCAAGCACTGAGCAACCAGCACCCTGAGTACTGAGCACCCAGGACCCTGAGCAATGAGCACCGAGCACCCTGAGCACTGAGCACCCAGCACCCTGAGCACTGAGCACCCAGCACCCTGAGTAGTGAGCACCCAACATACTGAGCACCGAGCACCCCAAGCACTGAGCACCCAGCACCCTGAGCACTGAGCACCCAGCACCCCGAGCACTGAGCACCCAGCACCCTGAGCACTGAGCACCCAGCACCCTGAGCACTGATCAGCCAGCACCCTGAGCACTGAGCACCCAGCACCCTGAGTACTGAGCACCCAGCACCCTGAGTACTGAGCACCCAGCACCCCGAGCACTGAGCACCCAGCACCCTGAGTACTGAGCACCCAGCACCCTGAGCACTGAGCACCGAGCACCCTGAGCACTGAGCACCCAGCACCGCGAGCACTGAGCACATAGCACCCCGAGCACTGAGCACCCAGCACCCTGAGTACTGAGCACCCAGCACCCTGAGCACTGAGTACCCAGCACCCTGAGCACTGAGCACCCAGCACCCTGAGCACTGAGCACACAGCACCCTGAGCACTGAGCACCCAGCACCCTGAGTACTGAGCACTGAGCATCCAGCACCCTGAGCACTGAGCACCCAGCACCCTGAGTACTGAGCACCCAGCACCCCGAACACTGAGCACCCAGCACCCCGAGAATGAGCACCCAGCACCCCGAGCACTGAGCACTGAGCACCCAGCACCCCGAGTACAGAGCAGTGAGCACCCTGAGCACTGAGCACCCAGCACCCCGAGTACTGAGCACTGAGCACCCTGAGTACTGAGCACCCAGCACCCTGAGCAATGAGTACCCAGCATCCTGAGGACTGAGCACCCAGCACCCTGAGCACTGAGCACCCAGCACCCTGAGCACTGAGCACCCAGCACCCTGAGTACTGATCACTGAGCACCCAGCACCCCGAGCACTGAGCACCCAGCACCCTGAGTACTGAGCTCCGAGCACCCCGAGCACTGAGCACCCTGAGCACTGAGCACCGAGCACCCTGAGCACTGAGTACCCAGCACCCTGAGCACTGAGCACCCAGCGCCCTGAGCACTGAGCACCCAGCACCCTGAGCACTGAGCACCCAGCACCCTGAGTACTGAGCACTGAGCACCCAGCACCCCGAGCACTGAGCACCCAGCACCCCGAGTACTGAGCACTGAGCACCCTGAGTACTGAGCACCCAGCACCCTGAGCACTGAGCACCCAGCACCCTGAGTACTGAGCACTGAGCACCCAGCACCCCGAGCACTGAGCACCCAGCACCCTGAGTACTGAGCACTGAGCACCCAACACCCCGAGCACTGAGCACCCAGCACCCTGAGCACTGAGCACCCAGCACCCGAGTACTGAGCACACAGCACCCTGAGTACTGAGCACCCAGCACCCTGAGTACTGAGCACCCAGCACCCCGAGCACTGAGCACCCAGCACCCTGAGTACTGAGCACCCAGCACACTGAGCACTGAGCACCCAGCACCCCGAGCACCGAGCACCCAGCACCCTGAGTACTGAGCACCCAGCACCCTGAGCACTGAGCACCCAGCACCCTGAGCACTGAGCACCCAGCACCCTGAGCACTGAGCACTGAGCACCCTGATCACTGAGTACTGAGCACCGAGCACCCCGAGAACTGAGCACACAGCACCCGGAGTACTGAGCACCCAGCACCCCAAGCACTGAGCACCCTGAGTATTGAGCACCCAGCACCCTGAGTACTGAGCAGCCAGCACCCTGAGTACTGATCAACCAGCACCCTGAGTACAGAGCACCCAGCACCACGAGCACTGAGCACCCAGCACCATGAGGACTGTGCACCCAGCACCCTGAGCAATGAGCACCCTGAGTACTGAGCACTGAGCACCCTGAGTACTGAGCACTGAGCACCCTGAGTACTGAGCAACCAGCACAATGAGTACTGAGCACCCAGGACCCTGAGCAATGAGCACCGAGCACCCTGAGCACTGAGCACCCAGCACCCTGAGCACTGAGCACCCAGCACCCTGAGTAGTGAGCACCCAACGTACTGAGCACCGAGCATCCCAAGCACTGAGCACCCAGCACCCTGAGTACTGAGCACCCAGCACCCCGAGCACTGAGCACCCAGCACCCTGAGCACTGAGCACCCAGCACCCTGAGCACTGATCAGCCAGCACCCTGAGCACTGAGCACCCAGCACCCTGAGTACTGAGCACCCAGGACACTGAGTACTGAGCACCCAGGACCCCGAGCACTGAGCACCCAGCACCCGGAGTACTGAGCACCCAGCACCCTGAGCACTGAGCACCGAGCACCCTGAGCAATGAGCACCCACCACCGCGAGCACTGAGCACATAGCACCCCGAGCACTGAGCACCCAGCACCCTGAGTACTGAGCACCCAGCACCCTGAGTACTGAGCACCCAGCACCCTGAGCACTGTGTACCCAGCACCCTGAGCACTGAGCACCCAGCACCCTGAGCACTGAGCACACAGCACCCTGAGCACTGAGCACCCAGCACCCTGAGTACTGAGCACTGAGCACCCAGCACCCCGAGCAGTGAGCACCCAGCACCCTGAGTACTGAGCACCGAGCACCCCGAGCACTGAGCACCCAGCACCCTGAGTACTGAGCTCCGAGCACCCCGAGCACTGAGCACCCTGAGCACTGAGCACCGAGCACCCTGAGCACTGAGTACCCAGCACCCTGAGCACTGAGCACCCAGCGCCCTGAGCACTGAGCACCCAGCACCCTGAGCACTGAGCACCCAGCACCCTGAGTACTGAGCACTGAGCACGCAGCACCCGAGCACTGAGCACCCAGCACCCCGAGTACTGAGCACTGAGCACCCTGAGTACTGAGCACGCAGCACCCTGAGCACTGAGTACCCAGCACCCTGAGCACTGAGCACCCAGCAGCCTGAGCACTGAGCACCCAGCACTCTGAGCACTGAGCACCCAGCACCCTGAGTACTGAGCACTGAGCACCCAGCACCCCGAGCACTGAGCACCCAGCACCCTGAGTACTGAGCACTGAGCACCCAGCACCCCGAGCACTGAGCACACAGCACCCTGAGCACTGAGCACCCAGCACCCGAGTACTGAGCACCCAGCACCCTGAGCACTGAGCACCCAGCACCCTGAGCACTGAGCACCCAGCACCCTGAGCACTGAGCACTGAGCACCCTGATCAGTGAGTACTGAGCACCGAGCACCCCGAGAACTGAGCACACAGCACCCGGAGTACTGAGCACCCAGCACCCCAAGCACTGAGCACCCTGAGTATTGAGCACCCAGCACCCTGAGTACTGAGCAGCCAGCACCCTGAGGACTGAGCACCCAGCACCCTGAGCACTGAGCACCCTGAGTACTGAGCACTGAGCACCCTGAGTACTGAGCACTGAGCACCCTGAGTACTGAGCAACCAGCACCCTGAGTACTGAGCACCCAGCACCCCGAGCACTGAGCACCCAGCACCCTGAGTACTGAGCAGCCAGCACCCTGAGGACTGAGCACCCAGCACCCTGAGCACTGAGCACCCTGAGTACTGAGCACTGAGCACCCTGAGTACTGAGCACTGAGCACCCTGAGTAGTGAGCACCCAACATACTGAGCACCGAGCACCCCAAGCACTGAGCAACCAGCACCCTGAGTACTGAGCACCCAGGACCCTGAGCAATGAGCACCGAGCACCCTGAGCACTGAGCACCCAGCACCCTGAGCACTGAGCACCCAGCACCCTGAGTAGTGAGCACCCAACATACTGAGCACCGAGCACCCCAAGCACTGAGCACCCAGCACCCTGAGCACTGAGCACCCAGCACCCCGAGCACTGAGCACCCAGCACCCTGAGCACTGAGCACCCAGCACCCTGAGCACTGATCAGCCAGCACCCTGAGCACTGAGCACCCAGCACCCTGAGTACTGAGCACCCAGCACCCTGAGTACTGAGCACCCAGCACCCCGAGCACTGAGCACCCAGCACCCTGAGTACTGAGCACCCAGCACCCTGAGCACTGAGCACCGAGCACCCTGAGCACTGAGCACCCAGCACCGCGAGCACTGAGCACATAGCACCCCGAGCACTGAGCACCCAGCACCCTGAGTACTGAGCACCCAGCACCCTGAGCACTGAGTACCCAGCACCCTGAGCACTGAGCACCCAGCACCCTGAGCACTGAGCACACAGCACCCTGAGCACTGAGCACCCAGCACCCTGAGTACTGAGCACTGAGCATCCAGCACCCTGAGCACTGAGCACCCAGCACCCTGAGTACTGAGCACCCAGCACCCCGAACACTGAGCACCCAGCACCCCGAGAATGAGCACCCAGCACCCCGAGCACTGAGCACTGAGCACCCAGCACCCCGAGTACAGAGCAGTGAGCACCCTGAGCACTGAGCACCCAGCACCCCGAGTACTGAGCACTGAGCACCCTGAGTACTGAGCACCCAGCACCCTGAGCAATGAGTACCCAGCATCCTGAGGACTGAGCACCCAGCACCCTGAGCACTGAGCACCCAGCACCCTGAGCACTGAGCACCCAGCACCCTGAGTACTGATCACTGAGCACCCAGCACCCCGAGCACTGAGCACCCAGCACCCTGAGTACTGAGCACAGAGCACCCAGCACCCCGAGCAGTGAGCACCCAGCACCCTGAGCACTGAGCACCCAGCACCCCGAGCACTGAGCACCCAGCACCCTGAGCACTGAGCACCCAGCACCCGAGTACTGAGCACCCAGCACCCTGAGTACTGAGCACCCAGCACCCTGAGTACTGAGCACCCAGCACCCCGAGCACTGAGCATCCAGCTCCCCGAGCACTGAGAACCCAGCACCCTGAGCACTGAGCACCCAGCACCCCGAGCACTGAGCACCCAGCACCCTGAGCACTGAGCACCCAGCACCCTGAGCACTGAGCACCCAGCACCCTGAGTAGTGTGCACCCAACGTACTGAGCACCGAGCACCCCGAGCACTGAGCACCCAGCACCCTGAGTACTGAGCACCGAGCACCCTGAGCACTGAGCACCCAGCACCCTGAGCACTGAGCACTGAGCACCCTGATCACTGAGTACTGAGCACCGAGCACCCTGAGCACTGAGCACCCAGCACCCGAGTACTGAGCACACAGCACCCTGACTACTGAGCACCCAGCACCCTGAGTACTGAGCATCCAGCACCCCGAGCACTGAGCACCCAGCACCCTGAGTACTGAGTACTGAGTACCCAGCACCCTGAGCACTGAGCACCCAGCACCCTGAGCACTGAGCACCCAGCACCCTGAGCACTGAGCACCCAGCACCCTGAGTACTGAGCACTGAGCACCCTGAGTACTGAGCACTGAGCACCCTGAGTACTGAGCAACCAGCACCCTGAGTACTGAGCACCCAGCACCCCGAGCACTGAGCACCCAGCACCCTGAGTACTGAGCAGCCAGCACCCTGAGGACTGAGCACCCAGCACCCTGAGAACTGAGCACCCTGAGTACTGAGCACTGAGCACCCTGAGTACTGAGCACTGAGCACCCTGAGTAGTGAGCACCCAACATACTGAGCACCGAGCACCCCAAGCACTGAGCAACCAGCACCCTGAGTACTGAGCACCCAGGACCCTGAGCAATGAGCACCGAGCACCCTGAGTACTGAGCACCCAGCACCCTGAGCACTGAGCACCCAGCACCCTGAGTAGTGAGCACCCAACATACTGAGCACCGAGCACCCCAAGCACTGAGCACCCAGCACCCTGAGCACTGAGCACCCAGCACCCCGAGCACTGAGCACCCAGCACCCTGAGCACTGAGCACCCAGCACCCTGAGCACTGATCAGCCAGCAACCTGAGCACTGAGCACCCAGCACCCTGAGTACTGAGCACCCAGCACCCTGAGTACTGAGCACCCAGCACCCCGAGCACTGAGCACCCAGCACCCTGAGTACTGAGCACCCAGCACCCTGAGCACTGAGCACCCAGCACCCTGAGCACTGAGCACCCAGCACCGCGAGCACTGAGCACATAGCACCCCGAGCACTGAGCACCCAGCACCCTGAGTACTGAGCACCCAGCACCCTGAGCACTGAGTACCCAACACCCTGAGCACTGAGCACCCAGCACCCTGAGCACTGAGCACACAGCACCCTGAGCACTGAGCACCCAGCACCCTGAGTACTGAGCACTGAGCATCCAGCACCCTGAGCACTGAGCACCCAGCACCCTGAGTACTGAGCACCCAGCACCCCGAACACTGAGCACCCAGCACCCCGAGAATGAGCACCCAGCACCCCGAGCACTGAGCACTGAGCACCCAGCACCCCGAGTACAGAGCAGTGAGCACCCTGAGCACTGAGCACCCAGCACCCCGAGTACTGAGCACTGAGCACCCTGAGTACTGAGCACCCAGCACCCTGAGCACTGAGTACCCAGCATCCTGAGGACTGAGCACCCAGCACCCTGAGCACTGAGCACCCAGCACCCTGAGCACTGAGCACCCAGCACCCTGAGTACTGATCACTGAGCACCCAGCACCCCGAGCACTGAGCACCCAGCACCCTGAGCACTGAGCACCCAGCACCCGAGTACTGAGCACACAGCACCCTGAGTACTGAGCACCCAGCACCCTAAGTACTGAGCACCCAGCACCCCGAGCACTGAGCACCCAGCACCCTGAGTACTGAGCACCCAGCACAATGAGCACTGAGCACCCAGCACCCCGAGCACTGAACACCCAGCACCCTGAGTACTGAGCACCCAGCACCCTGAGCACTGAGCACCCAGCACCCTGAGCACTGAGAACCCAGCACCCTGAGCACTGAGCACCCTGATCACTGAGTACTGAGCACCGAGCACCCCGAGACCTGAGCACACAGCACCCGGAGTACTGAGCAGCCAGCACCCTGAGTACTGAGCAACCAGCACCCTGAGTATTGAGCACCCAGCACCCCGAGCACTGAGCACCCAGCACCCTGAGGACTGAGCACAGAGCACCCTGAGCACTGAGCACCCTGAGTACTGAGCACTGAGCACCCTGAGTACTGAGCACTGAGCACCCTGAGTACTGAGCAACCAGCACCCTGAGTACTGAGCACCCAGCACCCTGAGCACTGAGCACCGAGCACCCTGAGCACTGAGCACCCAGCACCCTGAGCACTGAGCACCCAGCACCCTGAGTAGTGAGCACCCAACGTACTGAGCACCGAGCACCCCGAGCACTGAGCACCCAGCAAACTGAGTACTGAGCACCCAGCACCCCGAGCACTGAGCACCCAGCACCCTGAGCACTGAGCACCCAGCACCCTGAGCACTGATCACCCAGCACCCTGAGCACTGAGCACCCAGCACCCTGAGTACTGAGCACCCAGCACCCTGAGTACTGAGCACTCAGCACCCTGAGTACTGAGCACCGAGCACCCCGAGCACTGAGCACCCAGCAACCTGAGCACTGAGCACCCTGAGGACTGAGCACCCAGCACCCTGAACACTGAGCAGCCAGCACCCTGAGTACTGAGCACCGATCATCCTGAGCACTGAGCACCCAGAACCCAAAGCACTGAGCACCCAGCACCCTCAGTACTGAGCACCCAGCACACCGAGCACTGAGCACCCAGCACCCTGTGTACTGAGCACCCTGAGTACAAAGCACCCAGCACCCCAAGCTCTGAGCACCCAGCACCCTGAGTACTGAGCACTCAGCACCCTGAGGACTGAGCACCCAGCACCCCGAGTACTGAGCACCCA
This sequence comes from Microtus oregoni, assembly GCF_018167655.1. Taxonomy (NCBI): domain Eukaryota; kingdom Metazoa; phylum Chordata; class Mammalia; order Rodentia; family Cricetidae; genus Microtus; species Microtus oregoni. The sequence goes on along the minus strand of NW_024543811.1, from coordinate 6,411,389 downwards.
GCACCCTGAGTACTGAGCACCCAGCACCCCGAGCACTGAGCACCCAGCACCCCGAGCACTGAGCACCCAGCTCCCTGAGTACTGAGCACCCAGCACCCTGAGTATTGAGCACCCAGCACCCCGAGCACTGAGCACCCAGCACCCTGAGGACTGAGCACAGAGCACCCTGAGCACTGAGCACCCTGAGTACTGAGCACTGAGCACCCTGAGTACTGAGCACTGAGCACCCTGAGTACTGAGCAACCAGCACCCTGAGTACTGAGCACCCAGCACCCTGAGCACTGAGCACCGAGCACCCTGAGCACTGAGCACCCAGCACCCTGAGCACTGAGCACCCAGCACCCTGAGTAGTGAGCACCCAACGTACTGAGCACCGAGCACCCCGAGCACTGAGCACCCAGTAAACTGAGTACTGAGCACCCAGCACCCCGAGCACTGAGCACCCAGCACCCTGAGCACTGAGCACCCAGCACCCTGAGCACTGATCACCCAGCACCCTGAGCCCTGAGCACCCAGCACCCTGAGTATTGAGCACCCAGCACCCTGAGTACTGAGCAATCAGCACCCTGAGTACTGAGCACCGAGCACCCCGAGCACTGAGCACCCAGCACCCTGAGCACTGAGCACCCTGAGGACTGAGCATCCAGCACCCTGAACACTGAGCAGCCAGCACCCTGAGTACTGAGCACCGATCATCCTGAGCACTGAGCACCCAGAACCCAAAGCACTGAGCACCCAGCACCCTCAGTACTGAGCACCCAGAACCCGAGCACTGAGCACCCAGCACCCTGTGTACTGAGCACCCTGAGTACAAAGCACCCAGCACCCCAAGCTCTGAGCACCCAGCACCCTGAGTACTGAGCACTCAGCACCCTGAGGACTGAGCACCCAGCACCCCGAGTACTGAGCACCCAGCACCCTGAGTACTGAGCACCCAGCACCCCGAGCACTGAGCACCCAGCACCCCGAGCACTGAGCACCCAGCACCCTGAGTACTGATCACTGAGCACCCAGCACCCCGAGCACTGAGCACCCAGCACCCTGAGTACTGAGCACAGAGCACCCAGCACCCCGAGCAGTGAGCACCCAGCACCCTGAGCACTGAGCACCCAGCACCCCGAGCACTGAGCACCCAGCACCCTGAGCACTGAGCACCCAGCACCCGAGTACTGAGCACCCAGCACCCTGAGTACTGAGCACCCAGCACCCTGAGTACTGAGCACCCAGCACCCCGAGCACTGAGCATCCAGCTCCCCGAGCACTGAGAACCCAGCACCCTGAGCACTGAGCACCCAGCACCCCGAGCACTGAGCACCCAGCACCCTGAGCACTGAGCACCCAGCACCCTGAGCACTGAGCACCCAGCACCCTGAGTAGTGTGCACCCAACGTACTGAGCACCGAGCACCCCGAGCACTGAGCACCCAGCACCCTGAGTACTGAGCACCGAGCACCCTGAGCACTGAGCACCCAGCACCCTGAGCACTGAGCACTGAGCACCCTGATCACTGAGTACTGAGCACCGAGCACCCTGAGCACTGAGCACCCAGCACCCGAGTACTGAGCACACAGCACCCTGACTACTGAGCACCCAGCACCCTGAGTACTGAGCATCCAGCACCCCGAGCACTGAGCACCCAGCACCCTGAGTACTGAGTACTGAGTACCCAGCACCCTGAGCACTGAGCACCCAGCACCCTGAGCACTGAGCACCCAGCACCCTGAGCACTGAGCACCCAGCACCCTGAGTACTGAGCACTGAGCACCCTGAGTACTGAGCACTGAGCACCCTGAGTACTGAGCAACCAGCACCCTGAGTACTGAGCACCCAGCACCCCGAGCACTGAGCACCCAGCACCCTGAGTACTGAGCAGCCAGCACCCTGAGGACTGAGCACCCAGCACCCTGAGAACTGAGCACCCTGAGTACTGAGCACTGAGCACCCTGAGTACTGAGCACTGAGCACCCTGAGTAGTGAGCACCCAACATACTGAGCACCGAGCACCCCAAGCACTGAGCAACCAGCACCCTGAGTACTGAGCACCCAGGACCCTGAGCAATGAGCACCGAGCACCCTGAGTACTGAGCACCCAGCACCCTGAGCACTGAGCACCCAGCACCCTGAGTAGTGAGCACCCAACATACTGAGCACCGAGCACCCCAAGCACTGAGCACCCAGCACCCTGAGCACTGAGCACCCAGCACCCCGAGCACTGAGCACCCAGCACCCTGAGCACTGAGCACCCAGCACCCTGAGCACTGATCAGCCAGCAACCTGAGCACTGAGCACCCAGCACCCTGAGTACTGAGCACCCAGCACCCTGAGTACTGAGCACCCAGCACCCCGAGCACTGAGCACCCAGCACCCTGAGTACTGAGCACCCAGCACCCTGAGCACTGAGCACCCAGCACCCTGAGCACTGAGCACCCAGCACCGCGAGCACTGAGCACATAGCACCCCGAGCACTGAGCACCCAGCACCCTGAGTACTGAGCACCCAGCACCCTGAGCACTGAGTACCCAACACCCTGAGCACTGAGCACCCAGCACCCTGAGCACTGAGCACACAGCACCCTGAGCACTGAGCACCCAGCACCCTGAGTACTGAGCACTGAGCATCCAGCACCCTGAGCACTGAGCACCCAGCACCCTGAGTACTGAGCACCCAGCACCCCGAACACTGAGCACCCAGCACCCCGAGAATGAGCACCCAGCACCCCGAGCACTGAGCACTGAGCACCCAGCACCCCGAGTACAGAGCAGTGAGCACCCTGAGCACTGAGCACCCAGCACCCCGAGTACTGAGCACTGAGCACCCTGAGTACTGAGCACCCAGCACCCTGAGCACTGAGTACCCAGCATCCTGAGGACTGAGCACCCAGCACCCTGAGCACTGAGCACCCAGCACCCTGAGCACTGAGCACCCAGCACCCTGAGTACTGATCACTGAGCACCCAGCACCCCGAGCACTGAGCACCCAGCACCCTGAGCACTGAGCACCCAGCACCCGAGTACTGAGCACACAGCACCCTGAGTACTGAGCACCCAGCACCCTAAGTACTGAGCACCCAGCACCCCGAGCACTGAGCACCCAGCACCCTGAGTACTGAGCACCCAGCACAATGAGCACTGAGCACCCAGCACCCCGAGCACTGAACACCCAGCACCCTGAGTACTGAGCACCCAGCACCCTGAGCACTGAGCACCCAGCACCCTGAGCACTGAGAACCCAGCACCCTGAGCACTGAGCACCCTGATCACTGAGTACTGAGCACCGAGCACCCCGAGACCTGAGCACACAGCACCCGGAGTACTGAGCAGCCAGCACCCTGAGTACTGAGCAACCAGCACCCTGAGTATTGAGCACCCAGCACCCCGAGCACTGAGCACCCAGCACCCTGAGGACTGAGCACAGAGCACCCTGAGCACTGAGCACCCTGAGTACTGAGCACTGAGCACCCTGAGTACTGAGCACTGAGCACCCTGAGTACTGAGCAACCAGCACCCTGAGTACTGAGCACCCAGCACCCTGAGCACTGAGCACCGAGCACCCTGAGCACTGAGCACCCAGCACCCTGAGCACTGAGCACCCAGCACCCTGAGTAGTGAGCACCCAACGTACTGAGCACCGAGCACCCCGAGCACTGAGCACCCAGCAAACTGAGTACTGAGCACCCAGCACCCCGAGCACTGAGCACCCAGCACCCTGAGCACTGAGCACCCAGCACCCTGAGCACTGATCACCCAGCACCCTGAGCACTGAGCACCCAGCACCCTGAGTACTGAGCACCCAGCACCCTGAGTACTGAGCACTCAGCACCCTGAGTACTGAGCACCGAGCACCCCGAGCACTGAGCACCCAGCAACCTGAGCACTGAGCACCCTGAGGACTGAGCACCCAGCACCCTGAACACTGAGCAGCCAGCACCCTGAGTACTGAGCACCGATCATCCTGAGCACTGAGCACCCAGAACCCAAAGCACTGAGCACCCAGCACCCTCAGTACTGAGCACCCAGCACACCGAGCACTGAGCACCCAGCACCCTGTGTACTGAGCACCCTGAGTACAAAGCACCCAGCACCCCAAGCTCTGAGCACCCAGCACCCTGAGTACTGAGCACTCAGCACCCTGAGGACTGAGCACCCAGCACCCCGAGTACTGAGCACCCAGCACCCTGAGTACTGAGCACCCAGCACCCCGAGCACTGAGCACCCAGCACCCCGAGCACTGAGCACCCAGCTCCCTGAGTACTGAGCACCCAGCACCCTGAGTATTGAGCACCCAGCACCCCGAGCACTGAGCACCCAGCACCCTGAGGACTGAGCACAGAGCACCCTGAGCACTGAGCACCCTGAGTACTGAGCACTGAGCACCCTGAGTACTGAGCACTGAGCACCCTGAGTACTGAGCAACCAGCACCCTGAGTACTGAGCACCCAGCACCCTGAGCACTGAGCACCGAGCACCCTGAGCACTGAGCACCCAGCACCCTGAGCACTGAGCACCCAGCACCCTGAGTAGTGAGCACCCAACGTACTGAGCACCGAGCACCCCGAGCACTGAGCACCCAGTAAACTGAGTACTGAGCACCCAGCACCCCGAGCACTGAGCACCCAGCACCCTGAGCACTGAGCACCCAGCACCCTGAGCACTGATCACCCAGCACCCTGAGCCCTGAGCACCCAGCACCCTGAGTATTGAGCACCCAGCACCCTGAGTACTGAGCAATCAGCACCCTGAGTACTGAGCACCGAGCACCCCGAGCACTGAGCACCCAGCACCCTGAGCACTGAGCACCCTGAGGACTGAGCATCCAGCACCCTGAACACTGAGCAGCCAGCACCCTGAGTACTGAGCACCGATCATCCTGAGCACTGAGCACCCAGAACCCAAAGCACTGAGCACCCAGCACCCTCAGTACTGAGCACCCAGAACCCGAGCACTGAGCACCCAGCACCCTGTGTACTGAGCACCCTGAGTACAAAGCACCCAGCACCCCAAGCTCTGAGCACCCAGCACCCTGAGTACTGAGCACTCAGCACCCTGAGGACTGAGCACCCAGCACCCCGAGTACTGAGCACCCAGCACCCTGAGTACTGAGCACCCAGCACCCCGAGCACTGAGCACCCAGCACCCCGAGCACTGAGCACCCAGCTCCCTGAGTACTGAGCACCCAGCACCCTGAGCACTGAGCACCCAGCACCCTGAGCACTGAGCACCCAGCACCCTGAGCACTGAGCACCCAGCACCCTGAGTAGTGAGCACCCAACGTACTGAGCACCGAGCACCCCGAGCACTGAGCACCCAGCACCCTGAGTACTGAGCACTGAGCACCCTGAGCACTGAGCACCCAGCACCCTGAGTACTGAGCTCCGAGCACCCTGCGCACTGAGCACCCAGCGCCCCGAGCACCGTGCACCCTGAGTACTGAGCACCCAGCACCCTGAGTACTGAGCACCCTGCACCCTGAGCAATGAGCACCCTGAGTACTGAGCACCCAACACCTTTAGCACTGAGCACCCAGCACCCGGAGTACTGAGCACCCAGCAACCTGAGTACTAAGCACCGAGAACCCTGAGTACTGAACACCCAGCACCCTGAGCACTGAACACACAGCACCCTGAGTACTGAGCACCTCGAGCACTGAGCACCCAGCACCCTGAGTACTGAGCACCGAGCACCCCGAGCACTGAGCACCCAGCACCGCGAGCACTGAGCACATAGCACCCCAAGCACTGAGCACCCAGCACCCTGAGTACTGAGCACCCAGCACCCTGAGTACTGAGCACCCAGCACCCTGAGCACTGAGTACCCAGCACCCTGAGCACTGAGCACCCAGCACCCTGAGTACTGAGCACTGAGCACCCAGCACCCAGAGCATTGAGCACCCAGCACCCTGACTACTGAGCACCGAGCACCCCGAGCACTGAGCACCCAGCATCCTGAGTACTGAGCTCCGAGCACCCCGAGCACTGAGCACCCTGAGCACTGAGCACCGAGCACCCTGAGCACTGAGTACCCAGCACCCTGAGCACTGAGCACCCAGCGCCCTGAGCACTGAGCACCCAGCACCCTGAGCACTGAGCACCCAGCACCCTGAGTACTGAGCACTGAGCACCCAGCACCCCGAGCACTGAGCACCCAGCACTCCGTGTACTGAGCACTGAGCACCCTGAGTACTGAGCACCCAGCACCCTGAGCACTGAGCACCCAGCACCCTGAGTACTGAGCACTGAGCACCCAGCACCCCGAGCACTGAGCACCCAGCACCCTGAGTACTGAGCACTGAGCACCCAACACCCCGAGCACTGAGCACCCAGCACCCTGAGCACTGAGCACCCAGCACCCGAGTACTGAGCACACAGCACCCTGAGTACTGAGCACCCAGCACCCTGAGTACTGAGCACCCAGCACCCCGAGCACTGAGCACCCAGCACCCTGAGTACTGAGCACCCAGCACACTGAGCACTGAGCACCCAGCACCCCGAGCACCGAGCACCCAGCACCCTGAGTACTGAGCACCCAGCACCCTGAGCACTGAGCACCCAGCACCCTGAGCACTGAGCACCCAGCACCCTGAGCACTGAGCACTGAGCACCCTGATCACTGAGTACTGAGCACCGAGCACCCCGAGAACTGAGCACACAGCACCCGGAGTACTGAGCACCCAGCACCCCAAGCACTGAGCACCCTGAGTATTGAGCACCCAGCACCCTGAGTACTGAGCAGCCAGCACCCTGAGTACTGAGCAACCAGCACCCTGAGTACAGAGCACCCAGCACCACGAGCACTGAGCACCCAGCACCATGAGGACTGTGCACCCAGCACCCTGAGCAATGAGCACCCTGAGTACTGAGCACTGAGCACCCTGAGTACTGAGCACTGAGCACCCTGAGTACTGAGCAACCAGCACAATGAGTACTGAGCACCCAGGACCCTGAGCAATGAGCACCGAGCACCCTGAGCACTGAGCACCCAGCACCCTGAGGACTGAGCACCCAGCACCCTGAGCACTGAGCACCCTGAGTACTGAGCACTGAGCACCCTGAGTACTGAGCACCCAGCACCCTGAGTACTGAGCACCCAGCACCCCGAGCACTGAGCACCCAGCACCCTGAGCACTGAGCACCCAGCACCCTGAGCACTGATCACCCAGCACCCTGAGCACTGAGCACCCAGCACCCTGAGTACTGAGCACCCAGCACCCTGAGTACTGAGCACTCAGCACCCTGAGTACTGAGCACCGAGCACCCAGAGCACTGAGCACCCAGCAACCTGAGCACTGAGCACCCTGAGGACTGAGCACCCAGCACCCTGAGCACTGAGCACCCAGCACCCTGAGTACTGAGCACCCAGCACCATGAGTACTGAGCACTCTGAGTACTGAGCACCGATCACCCTGAGCACTGAGCTCCCAGCACCCTGAGTACTGAGCACCCAGCACCCTGAGCAATGAGCACCAAGCACCCGGAGTACTGAGCAACCAGCACCCTGAGCACTGAGCACCCAGCACCCTGAGTACTGAGCACCCAGCACCCCGAACACTGAGCACCCAGCACCCCGAGAATGAGCACCCAGCACCCCGAGCACTGAGCACTGAGCACCCAGCACCCCGAGTACTGAGCAGAGAGCACCCTGAGCACTGAGCACCCAGCTCCCCGAGTACTGAGCACTGAGCACCCTGAGTACTGAGCACCCAGCACCCTGAGCACTGAGTACCCAGCATCCTGAGGACTGAGCACCCAGCACCCTGAGCACTGAGCACCCAGCACCCTGAGCACTGAGCACCCAGCACCCTGAGTACTGATCACTGAGCACCCAGCACCCTGAGCACTGAGCAGCCTGCACCCTGAGTACTGAGCACTGAGCACCCAGCACCCCGAGAACTGAGCACCCAGCACCCTGAGCACTGAGCACCCAGCACCCCGAGCACTGAGCACCCAGCACCCTGAGCACTGAGCACCCAGCACCCGAGTACTGAGCACCCAGCACCCTGAGTACTGAGCACCCAGCACCCTGAGTACTGAGCACCCAGCACCCCGAGCACTGAGCATCCAGCTCCCCGAGCACTGAGAACCCAGCACCCTGAGCACTGAGCACCCAGCACCCCGAGCACTGAGCACCCAGCACCCTGAGCACTGAGCACCCAGCACCCTGAGCACTGAGCACCCAGCACCCTGAGTAGTGAGCACCCAACGTACTGAGCACCGAGCACCCCGAGCACTGAGCACCCAGCACCCTGAGTACTGAGCACCGAGCACCCTGAGCACTGAGCACCCAGCACCCTGAGCACTGAGCACTGAGCACCCTGATCACTGAGTACTGAGCTCCGAGCACCCTGAGCACTGAGCACCCAGCACCCGAGTACTGAGCACACAGCACCCTGACTACTGAGCACCCAGCACCCTGAGTACTGAGCACCCAGCACCCTGAGCACTGAGCACCCAGCACCCCGAGCACTGAGCACCCAGCACTCTGAGTACTGAGCACCCAGCACCCTGAGCACTGAGCACCCAGCACCCTGAGCACTGAGCACCCAGCACCCTGAGCACTGAGCACTGAGCACCCTGATCACTGAGTACTGAGCACCGAGCACCCCGAGAACTGAGCACCCAGCACCCGGAGTACTTTGCACCCAGCACACCAAGCACTGAGCACCCTGAGTATTGAGCACCCAGCACCCTGAGTACTGAGCAGCCAGCACCCTGAGTACTGAGCAACCAGCACCCTGAGTACAGAGCACCCAGCACCCCGAGTACTGAGCACCCAGCACCCTGAGGACTGAGCACCCAGCACCCTGAGCACTGAGCACCCTGAGTACTGAGCACTGAGCACCCTGAGTACTGTGTACTGAGCACCCTGAGTACTGAGCAACCAGCACCCTGAGTACTGAGCACCCAGGACCCTGAGCAATGAGCACCGAGCACCCTGAGCACTGAGCACCCAGCACCCTGAGTACTGAGCACCCAGCACCCTGAGCACTGAGCACCCAGCACCCTGAGCACTGAGCACCCAGCACCCTGAGCACTGAGCACCCAGCACCCTGAGTACTGAGCACTGAGCACCCAGCACCCCGAGCACTGAGCACCCAGCACCCTGAGTACTGAGCACTGAGCACCCAGCACCCCGAGCACTGAGCACCCAGCACCCTGAGCACTGAGCACCCAGCACCCGAGTACTGAGCACACAGCACCCTGAGTACTGAGCACCCAGCACCATGAGTACTGAGCACTCTGAGTACTGAGCACCGATCACCCTGAGCACTGAGCTCCCAGCACCCTGAGTACTGAGCACCCAGCACCCTGAGCAATGAGCACCAAGCACCCGGAGTACTGAGCAACCAGCACCCTGAGCACTGAGCACCCAGCACCCTGAGTACTGAGCACCCAGCACCCCGAACACTGAGCACCCAGCACCCCGAGAATGAGCACCCAGCACCCCGAGCACTGAGCACTGAGCACCCAGCACCCCGAGTACTGAGCAGAGAGCACCCTGAGCACTGAGCACCCAGCTCCCCGAGTACTGAGCACTGAGCACCCTGAGTACTGAGCACCCAGCACCCTGAGCACTGAGTACCCAGCATCCTGAGGACTGAGCACCCAGCACCCTGAGCACTGAGCACCCAGCACCCTGAGCACTGAGCACCCAGCACCCTGAGTACTGATCACTGAGCACCCAGCACCCTGAGCACTGAGCACCCAGCACCCTGAGTACTGAGCACTGAGCACCCAGCACCCCGAGAACTGAGCACCCAGCACCCTGAGCACTGAGCACCCAGCACCCCGAGCACTGAGCACCCAGCACCCTGAGCACTGAGCACCCAGCACCCGAGTACTGAGCACCCAGCACCCTGAGTACTGAGCACCCAGCACCCTGAGTACTGAGCACCCAGCACCCCGAGCACTGAGCATCCAGCTCCCCGAGCACTGAGAACCCAGCACCCTGAGCACTGAGCACCCAGCACCCCGAGCACTGAGCACCCAGCACCCTGAGCACTGAGCACCCAGCACCCTGAGCACTGAGCACCCAGCACCCTGAGTAGTGAGCACCCAACGTACTGAGCACCGAGCACCCCGAGCACTGAGCACCCAGCACCCTGAGTACTGAGCACCGAGCACCCTGAGCACTGAGCACCCAGCACCCTGAGCACTGAGCACTGAGCACCCTGATCACTGAGTACTGAGCTCCGAGCACCCTGAGCACTGAGCACCCAGCACCCGAGTACTGAGCACACAGCACCCTGACTACTGAGCACCCAGCACCCTGAGTACTGAGCACCCAGCACCCTGAGCACTGAGCACCCAGCACCCCGAGCACTGAGCACCCAGCACTCTGAGTACTGAGCACCCAGCACCCTGAGCACTGAGCACCCAGCACCCTGAGCACTGAGCACCCAGCACCCTGAGCACTGAGCACTGAGCACCCTGATCACTGAGTACTGAGCACCGAGCACCCCGAGAACTGAGCACCCAGCACCCGGAGTACTTTGCACCCAGCACACCAAGCACTGAGCACCCTGAGTATTGAGCACCCAGCACCCTGAGTACTGAGCAGCCAGCACCCTGAGTACTGAGCAACCAGCACCCTGAGTACAGAGCACCCAGCACCCCGAGTACTGAGCACCCAGCACCCTGAGGACTGAGCACCCAGCACCCTGAGGACTGAGCACCCAGCACCCTGAGCACTGAGCACCCTGAGTACTGAGCACTGAGCACCCTGAGTACTGTGTACTGAGCACCCTGAGTACTGAGCAACCAGCACCCTGAGTACTGAGCACCCAGGACCCTGAGCAATGAGCACCGAGCACCCTGAGCACTGAGCACCCAGCACCCTGAGTACTGAGCACCCAGCACCCTGAGCACTGAGCACCCAGCACCCTGAGCACTGAGCACCCAGCACCCTGAGCACTGAGCACCCAGCACCCTGAGTACTGAGCACTGAGCACCCAGCACCCCGAGCACTGAGCACCCAGCACCCTGAGTACTGAGCACTGAGCACCCAGCACCCCGAGCACTGAGCACCCAGCACCCTGAGCACTGAGCACCCAGCACCCGAGTACTGAGCACACAGCACCCTGAGTACTGAGCACCCAGCACCCTGAGTACTGAGCACCCAGCACCCTGAGCACTGAGCACCCAGCACCCTGAGTACTGAGCACCCAGCACAATGAGCACTGAGCACCCAGCACCCCGAGCACTGAGCACCCAGCACCCTGAGTACTGAGCACCCAGCACCCTGAGCACTGAGCACCCAGCACCCTGAGCACTGAGAACCCAGCACCCTGAGCACTGAGCACTGAGCACCCTGATCACTGAGTACTGAGCACCGAGCACCCCGAGACCTGAGCACACAGCACCCGGAGTACTGAGCACCCAGCACCCCAAGCACTGAGCACCCTGAGTATTGAGCACCCAGCACCCTGAGTACTGAGCAGCCAGCACCCTGAGTACTGAGCAACCAGCACCCTGAGTACAGAGCACCCAGCACCCCGAGCACTGAGCACCCAGCACCCTGAGGACTGAGCACCCAGCACCCTGAGCACTGAGCACCCTGAGTACTGAGCACTGAGCACCCTGAGTACTGAGCACTGAGCACCCTGAGTACTGAGCAACCAGCACCCTGAGTACTGAGCACCCAGGACCCTGAGCAATGAGCACCGAGCACCCTGAGCACTGAGCACCCAGCACCGTGAGCACTGAGCACCCAGCACCCTGAGTAGTGAGCACCCAACGTACTGAGCACCGAGCACCCCAAGCACTGAGCACCCAGCACCCTCAGTACTGAGCACCCAGCACCCCGAGCACTGAGCACCCAGCACCCTGAGCACTGAGCACCCAGCACCCTGAGCACTGATCAGCAAGCACCCTGAGCACGGACACCCAGCACCCTGAGTACTGAGCACCCAGCACCCTGAGTACTGAGCACCCAGCACACCGAGCACTGAGCACCCAGCACCCTGAGTACTGAGCACCCAGCACCCTGAGCACTGAGCACCGAGAACCCTGAGCACTGAGCACCCAGCACCCTGAGGACTGAGCACTCAGCACCCTGAGCACTGAGCACCCTGAGTACTGAGCACTGAGCACCCTGAGTACTGAGCACTGAGCACCCTGAGTACTGAGCAACCAGCACCCTGAGTACTGAGCACCAGCACCCTGAGCACTGAGCACCCAGCACCCTGAGTTGTGAGCACCCAACGTACTGAGCACCGAGCACCCCGAGCACTGAGCACCCAGCACCCTGAGTACTGCGCACCCAGCACCCCGAGCACTGAGCACCCAGCACCCTGAGCACTGAGCACCCAGCACCCTGAGCACTGATCACCCAGCACCCTGAGCACTGAGCAGCCAGCACCCTGAGTACTGAGCACCCAGCACCCTGAGTACTGAGCACTCAGCACCCTGAGTACTGAGCACCGAGCACCCAGAGCACTGAGCACCCAGCAACCTGAGCACTGAGCACCCTGAGGACTGAGCACCCAGCACCCTGAGCACTGAGCACCCAGCACCCTGAGTACTGAGCACCCAGCACCATGAGTACTGAGCACTCTGAGTACTGAGCACCGATCACCCTGAGCACTGAGCTCCCAGCACCCTGAGTACTGAGCACCCAGCACCCTGAGCAATGAGCACCAAGCACCCGGAGTACTGAGCACCCAGCACCCTGAGCACTGAGCACCCAGCACCCTGAGTACTGAGCACCCAGCACCCCGAACACTGAGCACCCAGCACCCCGAGAATGAGCACCCAGCACCCCGAGCACTGAGCACTGAGCACCCAGCACCCCGAGTACTGAGCAGTGAGCACCCTGAGTACTGAGCACCCAGCACCCTGAGCACTGAGTACCCAGCATCCTGAGGACTGAGCACCCAGCACCCTGAGCACTGAGCACCCAGCACCCTGAGCACTGAGCACCCAGCACCCTGAGTACTGATCACTGAGCACCCAGCACCCCGAGCACTGAGCACCCAGCACGCTGAGTACTGAGCACTGAGCACCCAGCACCCCGAGCACTGAGCACCCAGCACCCTGAGCACTGAGCACCCAGCACCCTGAGCACTGAGCACCCAGCACCCTGAGCACTGAGCACCCAGCACCCGAGTACTGAGCACCCAGCACCCTGAGTACTGAGCACCCAGCTCCCTGAGTACTGAGCACCCAGCACCCCGAGCACTGAGCATCCAGCTCCCCGAGCACTGAGAACCCAGCACCCTGAGCACTGAGCTCCCAGCACCCCGAGCACTGAGCACCCAGCACCCTGAGCACTGAGCACCCAGCAACCTGAGCACTGAGCACCCAGCACCCTGAGTAGTGAGCACCCAACGTACTGAGCACCGAGCACCCCGAGCACTGAGCACCCAGCACCCTGAGTACTGAGCACCGAGCACCCTGAGCACTGAGCACCCAGCACCCTGAGCACTGAGCACTGAGCACCCTGATCACTGAGTACTGAGCACCGAGCACCCTGAGCACTGAGCACCCAGCACCCGAGTACTGAGCACACAGCACCCTGACTACTGAGCACCCAGCACCCTGAGTACTGAGCACCCAGCACGCCTAGTACTGAGCACCCAGCACCCTGAGTACTGAGCACCCAGCACCCTGAGCACTGAGCACCCAGCACCCCGAGCACTGAGCACCCAGCACTCTGAGTACTGAGCACCCAGCACCCTGAGCACTGAGCACCCAGCACCCTGAGCACTGAGCACCCAGCACCCTGAGCACTGAGCACTGAGCACCCTGATCACTGAGTACTGAGCACCGAGCACCCTGAGCACTGAGCACCCAGCACCCGGAGTACTGAGCACCCAGCACACCAAGCACTGAGCACCCTGAGTATTGAGCACCCAGCACCCTGAGTACTGAGCAGCCAGCACCCTGAGTACTGAGCAACCAGCACCCTGAGTACAGAGCACCCAGCACCCCGAGTACTGAGCACCCAGCACCCTGAGGACTGAGCACCCAGCACCCTGAGCACTGAGCACCCTGAGTACTGAGCACTGAGCACCCTGAGTACTGAGCACTGAGCACCCTGAGTACTGAGCAACCAGCACCCTGAGTACTGAGCACCCAGGACCATGAGCAATGAGCACCGAGCACCCTGAGCACTGAGCACCCAGCACCCTGAGCACTGAGCACCCAGCACCCTGAGTAGTGAGCACCCAACGTACTGAGCACCGAGCACCCCAAGCACTGAGCACCCAGCACCCTGAGTACTGAGCACCCAGCACCCCGAGCACTGAGCACCCAGCACCCTGAGCACTGAGCACCCAGCACCCTGAGCACTGATCAGCCAGCACCCTGAGCACTGAGCACCCAGCACCCTGAGTACTGAGCACCCAGCACCCTGAGTAATGAGCACCCAGCACCCCGAGCACTGAGCACCCAGCACTCTGAGTACTGAGCACCCAGCACCCTGAGCACTGAGCACCGAGCACCCTGAGCACTGAGCACCCAGCACCCTGAGGACTGAGCACCCAGCACCCTGAGCACTGAGCACCCTGAGTACTGAGCACTGAGCACCCTGAGTACTGAGCACTGAGCACCCTGAGTACTGAGCAACCAGCACCCTGAGTACTGAGAAACCAGCACCCTGAGCACTGAGCACCCAGCACCCTGAGTTGTGAGCACCCAACGTACTGAGCACCGAGCACCCCGAGCACTGAGCACCCAGCACCATGAGTACTGAGCACCCAGCACCCCTAGCACTGAGCACCCAGCACCCTGAGTACTGATCACCCAGCACCCTGAGCACTGAGCACCCAGCACCCTGAGTACTGAGCACCCAGCACCCTGAGTACTGAGCACTCAGCACCCTGAGTACTGAGCACCTAGCACCATGAGTACTGAGCACTCTGAGTACTGAGCACCGATCACCCTGAGCACTGAGCTCCCAGCACCCTGAGTACTGAGCACCCAGCACCCTGAGCAATGAGCACCAAGCACCCTGAGTATTGAGCACCCAGCACCCCGAACACTGAGCACCCAGCACCCCGAGAATGAGCACCCAGCACCCCGAGCACTGAGCACTGAGCACCCAGCACCCCGAGTACTGAGCAGTGAGCACCCTGAGCACTGAGCACCCAGCACCCCGAGTACTGAGCACTGAGCACCCTGAGTACTGAGCACCCAGCACCCTGAGCACTGAGTACCCAGCATCCTGAGGACTGAGCACCCAGCACCCTGAGCACTGAGCACCCAGCACCCTGAGCACTGAGCACCCAGCACCCTGAGTACTGATCACTGAGCACCCAGCACCCCGAGCACTGAGCACCCAGCACCCTGAGTACTGAGCACTGAGCACCCAGCACCCCGAGCACTGAGCACCCAGCACCCTGAGCACTGAGCACCCAGCACCCCGAGCACTGAGCACCCAGCACCCTGAGCACTGAGCACCCAGCACCCGAGTACTGAGCACCCAGCACCCTGAGTACTGAGCACCCAGCACCCTGAGTACTGAGCACCCAGCACCCCGAGCACTGAGCATCCAGCTCCCCGAGCACTGAGAACCCAGCACCCTGAGCACTGAGCACCCAGCACCCCGAGCACTGAGCACCCAGCACCCTGAGCACTGAGCACCCAGCACCCTGAGCACTGAGCACCCAGCACCCTGAGTAGTGAGCACCCAACGTACTGAGTACCGAGCACCCCGAGCACTGAGCACCCAGCACCCAGAGTACTGAGCACCGAGCACCCTGAGCACTGAGCACCCAGCACCCTGAGCACTGAGCACTGAGCACCCTGATCACTGAGTACTGAGCACCGAGCACCCTGAGCACTGAGCACCCAGCACCCGAGTACTGAGCACACAGCACCCTGACTATTGAGCACCCAGCACCCTGAGTACTGTGCACCCAGCACCCCTAGTACTGAGCACCCAGCACACTGAGTACTGAGCACCCAGCACCCTGAGCACTGAGCACCCAGCACCCCGAGCACTGAGCACCCAGCACTCTGAGTACTGAGCACCCAGCACCCTGAGCACTGAGCACCCAGCACCCTGAGCACTGAGCACCCAGCACCCTGAGCACTGAGCACTGAGCACCCTGATCACTGAGTACTGAGCACCGAGCACCCCGAGAACTGAGCACCCAGCACCCGGAGTACTGAGCACCCAGCACACCAAGCACTGAGCACCCTGAGTATTGAGCACCCAGCACCCTGAGTACTGAGCAGCCAGCACCCTGAGTACTGAGCAACCAGCACCCTGAGTACTGAGCACCCAGCACCCCGAGCACTGAGCACCCAGCACCCTGAGGACTGAGCACCCAGCACCCTGAGCACTGAGCACCCTGAGTACTGGGCACTGAGCACCCTGAGTACTGAGCACTGAGCACCCTGAGTACTGAGCAACCAGCACCCTGAGTACTGAGCACCCAGGACCCTGAGCAATGAGCACCGAGCACCCTGAGCACTGAGCACCCAGCACCCTGAGCACTGAGCACCCAGCACCCTGAGTAGTGAGCACCCAACGTACTGAGCACCGAGCACCCCAAGCACTGAGCACCCAGCACCCTGAGTACTGAGCACCCAGCACCCCGAGCACTGAGCACCCAGCACCCTGAGCACTGAGCACCCAGCACCCTGAGCACTGATCAGCCACCACCCTGAGCACTGAGCACCCAGCACCCTGAGTACTGAGCACCCAGCACCCTGAGTACTGAGCACCCAGCACCCCGAGCACTGAGCACCCAGCACCCTGAGTACTGAGCACCCAGCACCCTGAGCACTGAGCACCGAGCACCCTGAGCACTGAGCACCCAGCACCCTGAGGACTGAGCACCCAGCACCCTGAGCACTGAGCACCCTGAGTACTGAGCACTGAGCACCCTGAGTACTGAGCACTGAGCACCCTGAGTACTGAGCAACCAGCACCCTGAGTACTGAGCACCCAGCACCCTGAGCACTGAGCACCCAGCACCCTGAGTTGTGAGCACCCAACGTACTGAGCACCGAGCACCCCGAGCACTGAGCACCCAGCACCCTGAGTATTGAGCACCCAGCACCCCGAGCACTGAGCACCCAGCACCCTGAGCACTGAGCACCCAGCACCCTGAGCACTGATCACCCAGCACCCTGAGCACTGAGCACCCAGCACCCTGAGTACTGAGCACCCAGCACCCTGAGTACTGAGCACTCAGCACCCTGAGTACTGAGCACCGAGCACCCCGAGCACTGAGCACCCAGCAACCTGAGCACTGAGCACCCTGAGGACTGAGCACCCAGCACCCTGAGCACTGAGCACCCAGCACCCTGAGTACTGAGCACCCAGCACCATGAGTACTGAGCACTCTGAGTACTGAGCACCGATCACCCTGAGCACTGAGCTCCCAGCACCCTGAGTACTGAGCACCCAGCACCCTGAGCAATGAGCACCAAGCACCCTGAGTACTGAGCACCTAGCACCCTGAGTACTGAACACCCAGCACCCTGAGCACTGAACACACAGCACCCTGAGTACTGAGCACCTCGAGCACTGAGCACCCAGCACCCTGAGTACTGAGCACCGAGCACCCCGAGCACTGAGCACCCAGCACCGCGAGCACTGAGCACATAGCACCCCAAGCACTGAGCACCCAGCACCCTGAGTACTGAGCACCCAGCACCCTGAGTACTGAGCACCCAGCACCCTGAGCACTGAGTACCCAGCACCCTGAGCACTGAGCACCCAGCACCCTGAGTACTGAGCACTGAGCACCCAGCACCCAGAGCATTGAGCACCCAGCACCCTGACTACTGAGCACCGAGCACCCCGAGCACTGAGCACCCAGCATCCTGAGTACTGAGCTCCGAGCACCCCGAGCACTGAGCACCCTGAGCACTGAGCACCGAGCACCCTGAGCACTGAGTACCCAGCACCCTGAGCACTGAGCACCCAGCGCCCTGAGCACTGAGCACCCAGCACCCTGAGCACTGAGCACCCAGCACCCTGAGTACTGAGCACTGAGCACCCAGCACCCCGAGCACTGAGCACCCAGCACTCCGTGTACTGAGCACTGAGCACCCTGAGTACTGAGCACCCAGCACCCTGAGCACTGAGCACCCAGCACCCTGAGTACTGAGCACTGAGCACCCAGCACCCCGAGCACTGAGCACCCAGCACCCTGAGTACTGAGCACTGAGCACCCAACACCCCGAGCACTGAGCACCCAGCACCCTGAGCACTGAGCACCCAGCACCCGAGTACTGAGCACACAGCACCCTGAGTACTGAGCACCCAGCACCCTGAGTACTGAGCACCCAGCACCCCGAGCACTGAGCACCCAGCACCCTGAGTACTGAGCACCCAGCACACTGAGCACTGAGCACCCAGCACCCCGAGCACCGAGCACCCAGCACCCTGAGTACTGAGCACCCAGCACCCTGAGCACTGAGCACCCAGCACCCTGAGCACTGAGCACCCAGCACCCTGAGCACTGAGCACTGAGCACCCTGATCACTGAGTACTGAGCACCGAGCACCCCGAGAACTGAGCACACAGCACCCGGAGTACTGAGCACCCAGCACCCCAAGCACTGAGCACCCTGAGTATTGAGCACCCAGCACCCTGAGTACTGAGCAGCCAGCACCCTGAGTACTGAGCAACCAGCACCCTGAGTACAGAGCACCCAGCACCACGAGCACTGAGCACCCAGCACCATGAGGACTGTGCACCCAGCACCCTGAGCAATGAGCACCCTGAGTACTGAGCACTGAGCACCCTGAGTACTGAGCACTGAGCACCCTGAGTACTGAGCAACCAGCACAATGAGTACTGAGCACCCAGGACCCTGAGCAATGAGCACCGAGCACCCTGAGCACTGAGCACCCAGCACCCTGAGGACTGAGCACCCAGCACCCTGAGCACTGAGCACCCTGAGTACTGAGCACTGAGCACCCTGAGTACTGAGCACCCAGCACCCTGAGTACTGAGCACCCAGCACCCCGAGCACTGAGCACCCAGCACCCTGAGCACTGAGCACCCAGCACCCTGAGCACTGATCACCCAGCACCCTGAGCACTGAGCACCCAGCACCCTGAGTACTGAGCACCCAGCACCCTGAGTACTGAGCACTCAGCACCCTGAGTACTGAGCACCGAGCACCCAGAGCACTGAGCACCCAGCAACCTGAGCACTGAGCACCCTGAGGACTGAGCACCCAGCACCCTGAGCACTGAGCACCCAGCACCCTGAGTACTGAGCACCCAGCACCATGAGTACTGAGCACTCTGAGTACTGAGCACCGATCACCCTGAGCACTGAGCTCCCAGCACCCTGAGTACTGAGCACCCAGCACCCTGAGCAATGAGCACCAAGCACCCGGAGTACTGAGCAACCAGCACCCTGAGCACTGAGCACCCAGCACCCTGAGTACTGAGCACCCAGCACCCCGAACACTGAGCACCCAGCACCCCGAGAATGAGCACCCAGCACCCCGAGCACTGAGCACTGAGCACCCAGCACCCCGAGTACTGAGCAGAGAGCACCCTGAGCACTGAGCACCCAGCTCCCCGAGTACTGAGCACTGAGCACCCTGAGTACTGAGCACCCAGCACCCTGAGCACTGAGTACCCAGCATCCTGAGGACTGAGCACCCAGCACCCTGAGCACTGAGCACCCAGCACCCTGAGCACTGAGCACCCAGCACCCTGAGTACTGATCACTGAGCACCCAGCACCCTGAGCACTGAGCAGCCTGCACCCTGAGTACTGAGCACTGAGCACCCAGCACCCCGAGAACTGAGCACCCAGCACCCTGAGCACTGAGCACCCAGCACCCCGAGCACTGAGCACCCAGCACCCTGAGCACTGAGCACCCAGCACCCGAGTACTGAGCACCCAGCACCCTGAGTACTGAGCACCCAGCACCCTGAGTACTGAGCACCCAGCACCCCGAGCACTGAGCATCCAGCTCCCCGAGCACTGAGAACCCAGCACCCTGAGCACTGAGCACCCAGCACCCCGAGCACTGAGCACCCAGCACCCTGAGCACTGAGCACCCAGCACCCTGAGCACTGAGCACCCAGCACCCTGAGTAGTGAGCACCCAACGTACTGAGCACCGAGCACCCCGAGCACTGAGCACCCAGCACCCTGAGTACTGAGCACCGAGCACCCTGAGCACTGAGCACCCAGCACCCTGAGCACTGAGCACTGAGCACCCTGATCACTGAGTACTGAGCTCCGAGCACCCTGAGCACTGAGCACCCAGCACCCGAGTACTGAGCACACAGCACCCTGACTACTGAGCACCCAGCACCCTGAGTACTGAGCACCCAGCACCCTGAGCACTGAGCACCCAGCACCCCGAGCACTGAGCACCCAGCACTCTGAGTACTGAGCACCCAGCACCCTGAGCACTGAGCACCCAGCACCCTGAGCACTGAGCACCCAGCACCCTGAGCACTGAGCACTGAGCACCCTGATCACTGAGTACTGAGCACCGAGCACCCCGAGAACTGAGCACCCAGCACCCGGAGTACTTTGCACCCAGCACACCAAGCACTGAGCACCCTGAGTATTGAGCACCCAGCACCCTGAGTACTGAGCAGCCAGCACCCTGAGTACTGAGCAACCAGCACCCTGAGTACAGAGCACCCAGCACCCCGAGTACTGAGCACCCAGCACCCTGAGGACTGAGCACCCAGCACCCTGAGCACTGAGCACCCTGAGTACTGAGCACTGAGCACCCTGAGTACTGTGTACTGAGCACCCTGAGTACTGAGCAACCAGCACCCTGAGTACTGAGCACCCAGGACCCTGAGCAATGAGCACCGAGCACCCTGAGCACTGAGCACCCAGCACCCTGAGTACTGAGCACCCAGCACCCTGAGCACTGAGCACCCAGCACCCTGAGCACTGAGCACCCAGCACCCTGAGCACTGAGCACCCAGCACCCTGAGTACTGAGCACTGAGCACCCAGCACCCCGAGCACTGAGCACCCAGCACCCTGAGTACTGAGCACTGAGCACCCAGCACCCCGAGCACTGAGCACCCAGCACCCTGAGCACTGAGCACCCAGCACCCGAGTACTGAGCACACAGCACCCTGAGTACTGAGCACCCAGCACCATGAGTACTGAGCACTCTGAGTACTGAGCACCGATCACCCTGAGCACTGAGCTCCCAGCACCCTGAGTACTGAGCACCCAGCACCCTGAGCAATGAGCACCAAGCACCCGGAGTACTGAGCAACCAGCACCCTGAGCACTGAGCACCCAGCACCCTGAGTACTGAGCACCCAGCACCCCGAACACTGAGCACCCAGCACCCCGAGAATGAGCACCCAGCACCCCGAGCACTGAGCACTGAGCACCCAGCACCCCGAGTACTGAGCAGAGAGCACCCTGAGCACTGAGCACCCAGCTCCCCGAGTACTGAGCACTGAGCACCCTGAGTACTGAGCACCCAGCACCCTGAGCACTGAGTACCCAGCATCCTGAGGACTGAGCACCCAGCACCCTGAGCACTGAGCACCCAGCACCCTGAGCACTGAGCACCCAGCACCCTGAGTACTGATCACTGAGCACCCAGCACCCTGAGCACTGAGCACCCAGCACCCTGAGTACTGAGCACTGAGCACCCAGCACCCCGAGAACTGAGCACCCAGCACCCTGAGCACTGAGCACCCAGCACCCCGAGCACTGAGCACCCAGCACCCTGAGCACTGAGCACCCAGCACCCGAGTACTGAGCACCCAGCACCCTGAGTACTGAGCACCCAGCACCCTGAGTACTGAGCACCCAGCACCCCGAGCACTGAGCATCCAGCTCCCCGAGCACTGAGAACCCAGCACCCTGAGCACTGAGCACCCAGCACCCCGAGCACTGAGCACCCAGCACCCTGAGCACTGAGCACCCAGCACCCTGAGCACTGAGCACCCAGCACCCTGAGTAGTGAGCACCCAACGTACTGAGCACCGAGCACCCCGAGCACTGAGCACCCAGCACCCTGAGTACTGAGCACCGAGCACCCTGAGCACTGAGCACCCAGCACCCTGAGCACTGAGCACTGAGCACCCTGATCACTGAGTACTGAGCTCCGAGCACCCTGAGCACTGAGCACCCAGCACCCGAGTACTGAGCACACAGCACCCTGACTACTGAGCACCCAGCACCCTGAGTACTGAGCACCCAGCACCCTGAGCACTGAGCACCCAGCACCCCGAGCACTGAGCACCCAGCACTCTGAGTACTGAGCACCCAGCACCCTGAGCACTGAGCACCCAGCACCCTGAGCACTGAGCACCCAGCACCCTGAGCACTGAGCACTGAGCACCCTGATCACTGAGTACTGAGCACCGAGCACCCCGAGAACTGAGCACCCAGCACCCGGAGTACTTTGCACCCAGCACACCAAGCACTGAGCACCCTGAGTATTGAGCACCCAGCACCCTGAGTACTGAGCAGCCAGCACCCTGAGTACTGAGCAACCAGCACCCTGAGTACAGAGCACCCAGCACCCCGAGTACTGAGCACCCAGCACCCTGAGGACTGAGCACCCAGCACCCTGAGGACTGAGCACCCAGCACCCTGAGCACTGAGCACCCTGAGTACTGAGCACTGAGCACCCTGAGTACTGTGTACTGAGCACCCTGAGTACTGAGCAACCAGCACCCTGAGTACTGAGCACCCAGGACCCTGAGCAATGAGCACCGAGCACCCTGAGCACTGAGCACCCAGCACCCTGAGTACTGAGCACCCAGCACCCTGAGCACTGAGCACCCAGCACCCTGAGCACTGAGCACCCAGCACCCTGAGCACTGAGCACCCAGCACCCTGAGTACTGAGCACTGAGCACCCAGCACCCCGAGCACTGAGCACCCAGCACCCTGAGTACTGAGCACTGAGCACCCAGCACCCCGAGCACTGAGCACCCAGCACCCTGAGCACTGAGCACCCAGCACCCGAGTACTGAGCACACAGCACCCTGAGTACTGAGCACCCAGCACCCTGAGTACTGAGCACCCAGCACCCTGAGCACTGAGCACCCAGCACCCTGAGTACTGAGCACCCAGCACAATGAGCACTGAGCACCCAGCACCCCGAGCACTGAGCACCCAGCACCCTGAGTACTGAGCACCCAGCACCCTGAGCACTGAGCACCCAGCACCCTGAGCACTGAGAACCCAGCACCCTGAGCACTGAGCACTGAGCACCCTGATCACTGAGTACTGAGCACCGAGCACCCCGAGACCTGAGCACACAGCACCCGGAGTACTGAGCACCCAGCACCCCAAGCACTGAGCACCCTGAGTATTGAGCACCCAGCACCCTGAGTACTGAGCAGCCAGCACCCTGAGTACTGAGCAACCAGCACCCTGAGTACAGAGCACCCAGCACCCCGAGCACTGAGCACCCAGCACCCTGAGGACTGAGCACCCAGCACCCTGAGCACTGAGCACCCTGAGTACTGAGCACTGAGCACCCTGAGTACTGAGCACTGAGCACCCTGAGTACTGAGCAACCAGCACCCTGAGTACTGAGCACCCAGGACCCTGAGCAATGAGCACCGAGCACCCTGAGCACTGAGCACCCAGCACCGTGAGCACTGAGCACCCAGCACCCTGAGTAGTGAGCACCCAACGTACTGAGCACCGAGCACCCCAAGCACTGAGCACCCAGCACCCTCAGTACTGAGCACCCAGCACCCCGAGCACTGAGCACCCAGCACCCTGAGCACTGAGCACCCAGCACCCTGAGCACTGATCAGCAAGCACCCTGAGCACGGACACCCAGCACCCTGAGTACTGAGCACCCAGCACCCTGAGTACTGAGCACCCAGCACACCGAGCACTGAGCACCCAGCACCCTGAGTACTGAGCACCCAGCACCCTGAGCACTGAGCACCGAGAACCCTGAGCACTGAGCACCCAGCACCCTGAGGACTGAGCACTCAGCACCCTGAGCACTGAGCACCCTGAGTACTGAGCACTGAGCACCCTGAGTACTGAGCACTGAGCACCCTGAGTACTGAGCAACCAGCACCCTGAGTACTGAGCACCAGCACCCTGAGCACTGAGCACCCAGCACCCTGAGTTGTGAGCACCCAACGTACTGAGCACCGAGCACCCCGAGCACTGAGCACCCAGCACCCTGAGTACTGCGCACCCAGCACCCCGAGCACTGAGCACCCAGCACCCTGAGCACTGAGCACCCAGCACCCTGAGCACTGATCACCCAGCACCCTGAGCACTGAGCAGCCAGCACCCTGAGTACTGAGCACCCAGCACCCTGAGTACTGAGCACTCAGCACCCTGAGTACTGAGCACCGAGCACCCAGAGCACTGAGCACCCAGCAACCTGAGCACTGAGCACCCTGAGGACTGAGCACCCAGCACCCTGAGCACTGAGCACCCAGCACCCTGAGTACTGAGCACCCAGCACCATGAGTACTGAGCACTCTGAGTACTGAGCACCGATCACCCTGAGCACTGAGCTCCCAGCACCCTGAGTACTGAGCACCCAGCACCCTGAGCAATGAGCACCAAGCACCCGGAGTACTGAGCACCCAGCACCCTGAGCACTGAGCACCCAGCACCCTGAGTACTGAGCACCCAGCACCCCGAACACTGAGCACCCAGCACCCCGAGAATGAGCACCCAGCACCCCGAGCACTGAGCACTGAGCACCCAGCACCCCGAGTACTGAGCAGTGAGCACCCTGAGTACTGAGCACCCAGCACCCTGAGCACTGAGTACCCAGCATCCTGAGGACTGAGCACCCAGCACCCTGAGCACTGAGCACCCAGCACCCTGAGCACTGAGCACCCAGCACCCTGAGTACTGATCACTGAGCACCCAGCACCCCGAGCACTGAGCACCCAGCACGCTGAGTACTGAGCACTGAGCACCCAGCACCCCGAGCACTGAGCACCCAGCACCCTGAGCACTGAGCACCCAGCACCCTGAGCACTGAGCACCCAGCACCCTGAGCACTGAGCACCCAGCACCCGAGTACTGAGCACCCAGCACCCTGAGTACTGAGCACCCAGCTCCCTGAGTACTGAGCACCCAGCACCCCGAGCACTGAGCATCCAGCTCCCCGAGCACTGAGAACCCAGCACCCTGAGCACTGAGCTCCCAGCACCCCGAGCACTGAGCACCCAGCACCCTGAGCACTGAGCACCCAGCAACCTGAGCACTGAGCACCCAGCACCCTGAGTAGTGAGCACCCAACGTACTGAGCACCGAGCACCCCGAGCACTGAGCACCCAGCACCCTGAGTACTGAGCACCGAGCACCCTGAGCACTGAGCACCCAGCACCCTGAGCACTGAGCACTGAGCACCCTGATCACTGAGTACTGAGCACCGAGCACCCTGAGCACTGAGCACCCAGCACCCGAGTACTGAGCACACAGCACCCTGACTACTGAGCACCCAGCACCCTGAGTACTGAGCACCCAGCACGCCTAGTACTGAGCACCCAGCACCCTGAGTACTGAGCACCCAGCACCCTGAGCACTGAGCACCCAGCACCCCGAGCACTGAGCACCCAGCACTCTGAGTACTGAGCACCCAGCACCCTGAGCACTGAGCACCCAGCACCCTGAGCACTGAGCACCCAGCACCCTGAGCACTGAGCACTGAGCACCCTGATCACTGAGTACTGAGCACCGAGCACCCTGAGCACTGAGCACCCAGCACCCGGAGTACTGAGCACCCAGCACACCAAGCACTGAGCACCCTGAGTATTGAGCACCCAGCACCCTGAGTACTGAGCAGCCAGCACCCTGAGTACTGAGCAACCAGCACCCTGAGTACAGAGCACCCAGCACCCCGAGTACTGAGCACCCAGCACCCTGAGGACTGAGCACCCAGCACCCTGAGCACTGAGCACCCTGAGTACTGAGCACTGAGCACCCTGAGTACTGAGCACTGAGCACCCTGAGTACTGAGCAACCAGCACCCTGAGTACTGAGCACCCAGGACCATGAGCAATGAGCACCGAGCACCCTGAGCACTGAGCACCCAGCACCCTGAGCACTGAGCACCCAGCACCCTGAGTAGTGAGCACCCAACGTACTGAGCACCGAGCACCCCAAGCACTGAGCACCCAGCACCCTGAGTACTGAGCACCCAGCACCCCGAGCACTGAGCACCCAGCACCCTGAGCACTGAGCACCCAGCACCCTGAGCACTGATCAGCCAGCACCCTGAGCACTGAGCACCCAGCACCCTGAGTACTGAGCACCCAGCACCCTGAGTAATGAGCACCCAGCACCCCGAGCACTGAGCACCCAGCACTCTGAGTACTGAGCACCCAGCACCCTGAGCACTGAGCACCGAGCACCCTGAGCACTGAGCACCCAGCACCCTGAGGACTGAGCACCCAGCACCCTGAGCACTGAGCACCCTGAGTACTGAGCACTGAGCACCCTGAGTACTGAGCACTGAGCACCCTGAGTACTGAGCAACCAGCACCCTGAGTACTGAGAAACCAGCACCCTGAGCACTGAGCACCCAGCACCCTGAGTTGTGAGCACCCAACGTACTGAGCACCGAGCACCCCGAGCACTGAGCACCCAGCACCATGAGTACTGAGCACCCAGCACCCCTAGCACTGAGCACCCAGCACCCTGAGTACTGATCACCCAGCACCCTGAGCACTGAGCACCCAGCACCCTGAGTACTGAGCACCCAGCACCCTGAGTACTGAGCACTCAGCACCCTGAGTACTGAGCACCTAGCACCATGAGTACTGAGCACTCTGAGTACTGAGCACCGATCACCCTGAGCACTGAGCTCCCAGCACCCTGAGTACTGAGCACCCAGCACCCTGAGCAATGAGCACCAAGCACCCTGAGTATTGAGCACCCAGCACCCCGAACACTGAGCACCCAGCACCCCGAGAATGAGCACCCAGCACCCCGAGCACTGAGCACTGAGCACCCAGCACCCCGAGTACTGAGCAGTGAGCACCCTGAGCACTGAGCACCCAGCACCCCGAGTACTGAGCACTGAGCACCCTGAGTACTGAGCACCCAGCACCCTGAGCACTGAGTACCCAGCATCCTGAGGACTGAGCACCCAGCACCCTGAGCACTGAGCACCCAGCACCCTGAGCACTGAGCACCCAGCACCCTGAGTACTGATCACTGAGCACCCAGCACCCCGAGCACTGAGCACCCAGCACCCTGAGTACTGAGCACTGAGCACCCAGCACCCCGAGCACTGAGCACCCAGCACCCTGAGCACTGAGCACCCAGCACCCCGAGCACTGAGCACCCAGCACCCTGAGCACTGAGCACCCAGCACCCGAGTACTGAGCACCCAGCACCCTGAGTACTGAGCACCCAGCACCCTGAGTACTGAGCACCCAGCACCCCGAGCACTGAGCATCCAGCTCCCCGAGCACTGAGAACCCAGCACCCTGAGCACTGAGCACCCAGCACCCCGAGCACTGAGCACCCAGCACCCTGAGCACTGAGCACCCAGCACCCTGAGCACTGAGCACC
Source organism: Microtus oregoni (assembly GCF_018167655.1). NCBI lineage: Eukaryota > Metazoa > Chordata > Mammalia > Rodentia > Cricetidae > Microtus > Microtus oregoni. Next base: position 6,383,956 of record NW_024543811.1, on the reverse strand, counting down.
CAGCACCCTGAGTAGTGAGCACCCAACGTACTGAGTACCGAGCACCCCGAGCACTGAGCACCCAGCACCCAGAGTACTGAGCACCGAGCACCCTGAGCACTGAGCACCCAGCACCCTGAGCACTGAGCACTGAGCACCCTGATCACTGAGTACTGAGCACCGAGCACCCTGAGCACTGAGCACCCAGCACCCGAGTACTGAGCACACAGCACCCTGACTATTGAGCACCCAGCACCCTGAGTACTGTGCACCCAGCACCCCTAGTACTGAGCACCCAGCACACTGAGTACTGAGCACCCAGCACCCTGAGCACTGAGCACCCAGCACCCCGAGCACTGAGCACCCAGCACTCTGAGTACTGAGCACCCAGCACCCTGAGCACTGAGCACCCAGCACCCTGAGCACTGAGCACCCAGCACCCTGAGCACTGAGCACTGAGCACCCTGATCACTGAGTACTGAGCACCGAGCACCCCGAGAACTGAGCACCCAGCACCCGGAGTACTGAGCACCCAGCACACCAAGCACTGAGCACCCTGAGTATTGAGCACCCAGCACCCTGAGTACTGAGCAGCCAGCACCCTGAGTACTGAGCAACCAGCACCCTGAGTACTGAGCACCCAGCACCCCGAGCACTGAGCACCCAGCACCCTGAGGACTGAGCACCCAGCACCCTGAGCACTGAGCACCCTGAGTACTGGGCACTGAGCACCCTGAGTACTGAGCACTGAGCACCCTGAGTACTGAGCAACCAGCACCCTGAGTACTGAGCACCCAGGACCCTGAGCAATGAGCACCGAGCACCCTGAGCACTGAGCACCCAGCACCCTGAGCACTGAGCACCCAGCACCCTGAGTAGTGAGCACCCAACGTACTGAGCACCGAGCACCCCAAGCACTGAGCACCCAGCACCCTGAGTACTGAGCACCCAGCACCCCGAGCACTGAGCACCCAGCACCCTGAGCACTGAGCACCCAGCACCCTGAGCACTGATCAGCCACCACCCTGAGCACTGAGCACCCAGCACCCTGAGTACTGAGCACCCAGCACCCTGAGTACTGAGCACCCAGCACCCCGAGCACTGAGCACCCAGCACCCTGAGTACTGAGCACCCAGCACCCTGAGCACTGAGCACCGAGCACCCTGAGCACTGAGCACCCAGCACCCTGAGGACTGAGCACCCAGCACCCTGAGCACTGAGCACCCTGAGTACTGAGCACTGAGCACCCTGAGTACTGAGCACTGAGCACCCTGAGTACTGAGCAACCAGCACCCTGAGTACTGAGCACCCAGCACCCTGAGCACTGAGCACCCAGCACCCTGAGTTGTGAGCACCCAACGTACTGAGCACCGAGCACCCCGAGCACTGAGCACCCAGCACCCTGAGTATTGAGCACCCAGCACCCCGAGCACTGAGCACCCAGCACCCTGAGCACTGAGCACCCAGCACCCTGAGCACTGATCACCCAGCACCCTGAGCACTGAGCACCCAGCACCCTGAGTACTGAGCACCCAGCACCCTGAGTACTGAGCACTCAGCACCCTGAGTACTGAGCACCGAGCACCCCGAGCACTGAGCACCCAGCAACCTGAGCACTGAGCACCCTGAGGACTGAGCACCCAGCACCCTGAGCACTGAGCACCCAGCACCCTGAGTACTGAGCACCCAGCACCATGAGTACTGAGCACTCTGAGTACTGAGCACCGATCACCCTGAGCACTGAGCTCCCAGCACCCTGAGTACTGAGCACCCAGCACCCTGAGCAATGAGCACCAAGCACCCTGAGTACTGAGCACCTAGCACCCTGAGCACTGAGCACCCAGCACCCTGAGTACTGAGCACCCAGCACCCCGAACACTGAGCACCCAGGACCCCGAGAATGAGCACCCAGCGCCCCGAGCACTGAGCACTGAGCACCCAGCACCCCGAGTACTGAGCAGTGAGCACCATGAGCACTGAGCACCCAGCACCCTGAGCACTGAGTACCCAGCATCCTGAGAACTGAGCACCCAGCACCCTGAGCACTAAGCTCCCAGCACCCTGAGCACTGAGCACCCAGCACCCTGAGTACTGATCACTGAGCACCCAGCACCCCGAGCACTGAGCACACAGCACCCTGAGTACTGAGCACTGAGCACCCAGCACCCCGAGCACTGAGCACCCAGCACCCTGAGCACTGAGCACCCAGCACCCCGAGCACTGAGCACCCAGCACCCTGAGCACTGAGCACCCAGCACCCGAGTACTGAGCACCCAGCACCCTGAGTACTGAGCACCCAGCACCCTGAGTACTGAGCACCCAGCACCCCGAGCACTGAGCATCCAGCTCCCCGAGCACTGAGAACCCAGCACCCTGAGCACTGAGCACCCAGCACCCCGAGCACTGAGCACCCAGCACCCTGAGCACTGAGCACCCAGCACCCTGAGCACCGAGCACCCAGCACCCTGAGTAGTGAGCACCCAACGTACTGAGCACAGAGCACCCCGAGCACTGAGCACCCAGCACCCTGAGTACTGAGCACCGAGCACCCTGAGCACTGAGCACCCAGCAGCCTGAGCACTGAGCACTGAGCACCCTGATCACTGAGTACTGAGCACCGAGCACCCTGAGCACTGAGCACCCAGCACCCGAGTACTGAGCACACAGCACCCTGAGTACTGAGCACCCAGCACCCTGAGTACTGAGCACCCAGCACCCTGAGTACTGAGCACCCAGCACCCTGAGCACTGAGCACCCAGCACCCCGAGCACTGAGCACCCAGCACTCTGAGTACTGAGCACCCAGCACCCTGAGCACTGAGCACCCAGCACCCTGAGGACTGAGCACCCAGCACCCTGAGCACTGAGCACCCTGAGTACTGGGCACTGAGCACCCTGAGTACTGAGCACTGAGCACCCTGAGTACTGAGCAACCAGCACCCTGAGTACTGAGCACCCAGGACCCTGAGCAATGAGCACCGAGCACACTGAGCACTGAGCACCCAGCACCCTGAGCACTGAGCACCCAGCACCCTGAGTAGTGAGCACCCAACGTACTGAGCACCGAGCATCCCAAGCACTGAATACCCAGCACCCTGAGTACTGAGCACCCAGCACCCCGAGCACTGAGCACCCAGCACCCTGAGCACTGAGCACCCAGCACCCTGAGCACTGATCAGCCAGCACCCTGAGCACTGAGCACCCAGCACCCTGAGTACTGAGCACCCAGCACCCTGAGTACTGAGCACCCAGCACCCCGAGCACTGAGAACCCAGCACCCTGAGTACTGAGCACCCAGCACCCTGAGCACTGAGCACCGAGCACCCTGAGCACTAAGCACCCAGCACCCTGAGGACTGAGCACCCAGCACCCTGAGCACTGAGCACCCTGAGTACTGAGCACTGAGCACCCTGAGTACTGAGCACTGAGCACCCTGAGTACTGAGCAACCAGCACCCTGAGTACTGAGCACCCAGCACCCTGAGCACTGAGCACCCAGCACCCTGAGTTGTTAGCACCCAACGTACTGAGCACCGAGCACCCCGAGCACTGAGCACCCAGCACCCTGAGTACTGAGCACCCAGCACCCCGAGCACTGAGCACCCAGCACCCTGAGCACTGAGCACCCAGCACCCTGAGCACTGATCACCCAGCACCCTGAGCACTGAGCACCCAGCACCCTGAGTACTGAGCACCCAGCACCCTGAGTACTGAGCACTCAGCACCCTGAGTACTGAGCACCGAGCACCCCGAGCACTGAGCACACAGCAACCTGAGCACTGAGCACCCTGAGGACTGAGCACCCAGCACCCTGAGCACTGAGCACCCAGCACCCTGAGTACTGAGCACCCAGCACCATGAGTACTGAGCACTCTGAGTACTGAGCACCGATCACCCTGAGCACTGAGCTCCCAGCACCCTGAGTACTGAGCACCCAGCACCCTGAGCAATGAGCACCAAGCACCCTGAGTACTGAGCACCTAGCACCCTGAGCACTGAGCACCCAGCACCCTGAGTACTGAGCACCCAGCACCCCGAACACTGAGCACCCAGGACCCCGAGAATGAGCACCCAGCACCCCGAGCACTGAGCACTGAGCACCCAGCACCCCGAGTACTGAGCAGTGAGCACCATGAGCACTGAGCACCCAGCTCCCCGAGTACTGAGCACTAAGCACCCTGAGTACTGAGCACCCAGCACCCTGAGCACTGAGTACCCAGCATCCTGAGGACTGAGCACCCAGCACCCTGAGCACTGAGCTCCCAGCACCCTGAGCACTGAGCACCCAGCACCCTGAGTACTGATCACTGAGCACCCAGCACCCCGAGCACTGAGCACCCAGCACCCTGAGTACTGAGCACTGAGCACCCAGCACCCCGAGCACTGAGCACCCAGCACCCTGAGCACTGAGCACCCAGCACCCCGAGCACTGAGCACCCAGCACCCTGAGCACTGAGCACCCAGCACCCGAGTACTGAGCACCCAGCACCCTGAGTACTGAGCACCCAGCACCCTGAGTACTGAGCACCCAGCACCCCGAGCACTGAGCATCCAGCTCCCCGAGCACTGAGAACCCAGCACCCTGAGCACTGAGCACCCAGCACCCCGAACACTGAGCACCCAGCACCCTGAGCACTGAGCACCCAGCACCCTGAGCACTGAGCACCCAGCACCCTGAGTAGTGAGCACCCAACGTACTGAGCACCGAGCACCCCGAGCACTGAGCACCCAGCACCCTGAGTACTGAGCACCGAGCACCCTGAGCACTGAGCACCCAGCAGCCTGAGCACTGAGCACTGAGCACCCTGATCACTGAGTACTGAGCACCGAGCACCCTGAGCACTGAGCACCCAGCACCCGAGTACTGAGCACACAGCACCCTGAGTACTGAGCACCCAGCACCCCTAGTACTGAGCACCCAGCACCCTGAGTACTGAGCACCCAGCACCCTGAGCACTGAGCACCCAGCACCCCGAGCACTGAGCACCCAGCACTCTGAGTACTGAGCACCCAGCACCCTGAGCACTGAGCACCCAGCACCCTGAGCACTGAGCACCCAGCACCCTGAGCACTGAGCACTGAGCACCCTGATCACTGAGTACTGAGCACCGAGCACCCCGAGAACTGAGCACCCAGCACCCGGAGTACTGAGCACCCAGCACACCAAGCACTGAGCACCCTGAGTATTGAGCACCCAGCACCCTGAGTACTGAGCAACCAGCACCCTGAGTACAGAGCACCCAGCACCCCGAGCACTGAGCACCCAGCACCCTGAGGACTGAGCACCCAGCACCCTGAGCACTGAGCACCCTGAGTACTGAGCACTGAGCACTCTGAGTACTGAGCACTGAGCACCCTGAGTACTGAGCAACCAGCACCCTGAGTACTGAGCACCCAGGACCCTGAGCAATGAGCACCGAGCACCCTGAGCACTGAGCACCCAGCACCCTGAGCACTGAGCACCCAGCACCCTGAGTAGTGAGCACCCAACGTACTGAGCACCGAGCACCCCAAGCACTGAGCACCCAGCACCCTGAGTACTGAGCACCCAGCACCCTGAGCACTGAGCACCCAGCACCCTGAGCACTGAGCACCCAGCACCCTGAGCACTGATCAGCCAGCACCCTGAGCACTGAGCATCCAGCTCCCCGAGCACTGAGAACCCAGCACCCTGAGCACTGAGCTCCCAGCACCCCGAGCACTGAGCATCCAGCTCCCCGAGCACTGAGAACCCAGCACCCTGAGCACTGAGCTCCCAGCACCCCGAGCACTGAGCACCCAGCACCCTGAGCACTGAGCACCCAGCAACCTGAGCACTGAGCACCCAGCACCCTGAGTAGTGAGCACCCAACGTACTGAGCACCGAGCACCCCGAGCACTGAGCACCCAGCACCCTGAGTACTGAGCACCGAGCACCCTGAGCACTGAGCACCCAGCACCCTGAGCACTGAGCACTGAGCACCCTGATCACTGAGTACTGAGCACCGAGCACCCTGAGCACTGAGCACCCAGCACCCGAGTACTGAGCACACAGCACCCTGACTACTGAGCACCTAGCACCATGAGTACTGAGCACTCTGAGTACTGAGCACCGATCACCCTGAGCACTGAGCTCCCAGCACCCTGAGTACTGAGCACCCAGCACCCTGAGCAATGAGCACCAAGCACCCTGAGTATTGAGCACCCAGCACCCCAAACACTGAGCACCCAGCACCCCGAGAATGAGCACCCAGCACCCCGAGCACTGAGCACTGAGCACCCAGCACCCCGAGTACTGAGCAGTGAGCACCCTGAGCACTGAGCACCCAGCACCCCGAGTACTGAGCACTGAGCACCCTGAGTACTGAGCACCCAGCACCCTGAGCACTGAGTACCCAGCATCCTGAGGACTGAGCACCCAGCACCCTGAGCACTGAGCACCCAGCACCCTGAGCACTGAGCACCCAGCACCCTGAGTACTGATCACTGAGCACCCAGCACCCCGAGCACTGAGCACCCAGCACCCTGAGTACTGAGCACTGAGCACCCAGCACCCCGAGCACTGAGCACCCAGCACCCTGAGCACTGAGCACCCAGCACCCCGAGCACTGAGCACCCAGCACCCTGAGCACTGAGCACCCAGCACCCGAGTACTGAGCACCCAGCACCCTGAGTACTGAGCACCCAGCACCCTGAGTACTGAGCACCCAGCACCCCGAGCACTGAGCATCCAGCTCCCCGAGCACTGAGAACCCAGCACCCTGAGCACTGAGCACCCAGCACCCCGAGCACTGAGCATCCAGCACCCTGAGCACTGAGCACCCAGCACCCTGAGCACTGAGCACCCAGCACCCTGAGTAGTGAGCACCCAACGTACTGAGTACCGAGCACCCCGAGCACTGAGCACCCAGCACCCAGAGTACTGAGCACCGAGCACCCTGAGCACTGAGCACCCAGCACCCTGAGCACTGAGCACTGAGCACCCTGATCACTGAGTACTGAGCACCGAGCACCCTGAGCACTGAGCACCCAGCACCCGAGTACTGAGCACACAGCACCCTGACTATTGAGCACCCAGCACCCTGAGTACTGTGCACCCAGCACCCCTAGTACTGAGCACCCAGCACCCTGAGTACTGTGCACCCAGCACCCTGAGCACTGAGCACCCAGCACCCCGAGCACTGAGCACCCAGCACTCTGAGTACTGAGCACCCAGCACCCTGAGCACTGAGCACCCAGCACCCTGAGCACTGAGCACCCAGCACCCTGAGCACTGAGCACTGAGCACCCTGATCACTGAGTACTGAGCACCGAGCACCCCGAGAACTGAGCACCCAGCACCCGGAGTACTGAGCACCCAGCACACCAAGCACTGAGCACCCTGAGTATTGAGCACCCAGCACCCTGAGTACTGAGCAGCCAGCACCCTGAGTACTGAGCAACCAGCACCCTGAGTACTGACACCCAGCACCCCGAGCACTGAGCACCCAGCACCCTGAGGACTGAGCACCCAGCACCCTGAGCACTGAGCACCCTGAGTACTGGGCACTGAGCACCCTGAGTACTGAGCACTGAGCACCCTGAGTACTGAGCAACCAGCACCCTGAGTACTGAGCACCCAGGACCCTGAGCAATGAGCACCGAGCACCCTGAGCACTGAGCACCCAGCACCCTGAGCACTGAGCACCCAGCACCCTGAGTAGTGAGCACCCAACGTACTGAGCACCGAGCACCCCAAGCACTGAGCACCCAGCACCCTGAGTACTGAGCACCCAGCACCCCGAGCACTGAGCACCCAGCACCCTGAGCACTGAGCACCCAGCACCCTGAGCACTGATCAGCCAGCACCCTGAGCACTGAGCACCCAGCACCCTGAGTACTGAGCACCCAGCACCCTGAGTACTGAGCACCCAGCACCCCGAGCACTGAGCACCCAGCACCCTGAGTACTGAGCACCCAGCACCCTGAGCACTGAGCACCGAGCACCCTGAGCACTGAGCACCCAGCACCCTGAGGACTGAGCACCCAGCACCCTGAGCACTGAGCACCCTGAGTACTGAGCACTGAGCACCCTGAGTACTGAGCACTGAGCACCCTGAGTACTGAGCAACCAGCACCCTGAGTACTGAGCACCCAGCACCCTGAGCACTGAGCACCCAGCACCCTGAGTTGTGAGCACCCAACGTACTGAGCACCGAGCACCCCGAGCACTGAGCACCCAGCACCCTGAGTATTGAGCACCCAGCACCCCGAGCACTGAGCACCCAGCACCCTGAGCACTGAGCACCCAGCACCCTGAGCACTGATCACCCAGCACCCTGAGCACTGAGCACCCAGCACCCTGAGTACTGAGCACCCAGCACCCTGAGTACTGAGCACTCAGCACCCTGAGTACTGAGCACCGAGCACCCCGAGCACTGAGCACCCAGCAACCTGAGCACTGAGCACCCTGAGGACTGAGCACCCAGCACCCTGAGCACTGAGCACCCAGCACCCTGAGTACTGAGCACCCAGCACCATGAGTACTGAGCACTCTGAGTACTGAGCACCGATCACCCTGAGCACTGAGCTCCCAGCACCCTGAGTACTGAGCACCCAGCACCCTGAGCAATGAGCACCAAGCACCCTGAGTACTGAGCACCTAGCACCCTGAGCACTGAGCACCCAGCACCCTGAGTACTGAGCACCCAGCACCCCGAACACTGAGCACCCAGGACCCCGAGAATGAGCACCCAGCGCCCCGAGCACTGAGCACTGAGCACCCAGCACCCCGAGTACTGAGCAGTGAGCACCATGAGCACTGAGCACCCAGCACCCTGAGCACTGAGTACCCAGCATCCTGAGAACTGAGCACCCAGCACCCTGAGCACTAAGCTCCCAGCACCCTGAGCACTGAGCACCCAGCACCCTGAGTACTGATCACTGAGCACCCAGCACCCCGAGCACTGAGCACACAGCACCCTGAGTACTGAGCACTGAGCACCCAGCACCCCGAGCACTGAGCACCCAGCACCCTGAGCACTGAGCACCCAGCACCCCGAGCACTGAGCACCCAGCACCCTGAGCACTGAGCACCCAGCACCCGAGTACTGAGCACCCAGCACCCTGAGTACTGAGCACCCAGCACCCTGAGTACTGAGCACCCAGCACCCCGAGCACTGAGCATCCAGCTCCCCGAGCACTGAGAACCCAGCACCCTGAGCACTGAGCACCCAGCACCCCGAGCACTGAGCACCCAGCACCCTGAGCACTGAGCACCCAGCACCCTGAGCACCGAGCACCCAGCACCCTGAGTAGTGAGCACCCAACGTACTGAGCACAGAGCACCCCGAGCACTGAGCACCCAGCACCCTGAGTACTGAGCACCCAGCACCCTGAGTACTGAGCACCCAGCACCCTGAGTACTGAGCACCCAGCACCCTGAGCACTGAGCACCCAGCACCCCGAGCACTGAGCACCCAGCACTCTGAGTACTGAGCACCCAGCACCCTGAGCACTGAGCACCCAGCACCCTGAGGACTGAGCACCCAGCACCCTGAGCACTGAGCACCCTGAGTACTGGGCACTGAGCACCCTGAGTACTGAGCACTGAGCACCCTGAGTACTGAGCAACCAGCACCCTGAGTACTGAGCACCCAGGACCCTGAGCAATGAGCACCGAGCACACTGAGCACTGAGCACCCAGCACCCTGAGCACTGAGCACCCAGCACCCTGAGTAGTGAGCACCCAACGTACTGAGCACCGAGCACCCCAAGCACTGAATACCCAGCACCCTGAGTACTGAGCACCCAGCACCCCGAGCACTGAGCACCCAGCACCCTGAGCACTGAGCACCCAGCACCCTGAGCACTGATCAGCCAGCACCCTGAGCACTGAGCACCCAGCACCCTGAGTACTGAGCACCCAGCACCCTGAGTACTGAGCACCCAGCACCCCGAGCACTGAGAACCCAGCACCCTGAGTACTGAGCAACCAGCACCCTGAGCACTGAGCACCGAGCACCCTGAGCACTGAGCACCCAGCACCCTGAGGACTGAGCACCCAGCACCCTGAGCACTGAGCACCCTGAGTACTGAGCACTGAGCACCCTGAGTACTGAGCACTGAGCACCCTGAGTACTGAGCAACCAGCACCCTGAGTACTGAGCACCCAGCACCCTGAGCACTGAGCACCCAGCACCCTGAGTTGTGAGCACCCAACGTACTGAGCACCGAGCACCCCGAGCACTGAGCACCCAGCACCCTGAGTACTGAGCACCCAGCACCCCGAGCACTGAGCACCCAGCACCCTGAGCACTGAGCACCCAGCACCCTGAGCACTGATCACCCAGCACCCTGAGCACTGAGCACCCAGCACCCTGAGTACTGAGCACCCAGCACCCTGAGTACTGAGCACTCAGCAACCTGAGTACTGAGCACCGAGCACCCCGAGCACTGAGCACACAGCAACCTGAGCACTGAGCACCCTGAGGACTGAGCACCCAGCACCCTGAGCACTGAGCACCCAGCACCCTGAGTACTGAGCACCCAGCACCATGAGTACTGAGCACTCTGAGTACTGAGCACCGATCACCCTGAGCACTGAGCTCCCAGCACCCAGAGTACTGAGCACCCAGCACCCTGAGCAATGAGCACCAAGCACCCTGAGTACTGAGCACCTAGCACCCTGAGCACTGAGCACCCAGCACCCTGAGTACTGAGCACCCAGCACCCCGAACACTGAGCACCCAGGACCCCGAGAATGAGCACCCAGCACCCCGAGCACTGAGCACTGAGCACCCAGCACACCGAGTACTGAGCAGTGAGCACCATGAGCACTGAGCACCCAGCTCCCCGAGTACTGAGCACTAAGCACCCTGAGTACTGAGCACCCAGCACCCTGAGCACTGAGTACCCAGCATCCTGAGGACTGAGCACCCAGCACCCTGAGCACTGAGCTCCCAGCACCCTGAGCACTGAGCACCCAGCACCCTGAGTACTGATCACTGAGCACCCAGCACCCCGAGCACTGAGCACCCAGCACCCTGAGTACTGAGCACTGAGCACCCAGCACCCCGAGCACTGAGCACCCAGCACCCTGAGCACTGAGCACCCAGCACCCCGAGCACTGAGCACCCAGCACCCTGAGCACTGAGCACCCAGCACCCGAGTACTGAGCACCCAGCACCCTGAGTACTGAGCACCCAGCACCCTGAGTACTGAGCACCCAGCACCCCGAGCACTGAGCATCCAGCTCCCCGAGCACTGAGAACCCAGCACCCTGAGCACTGAGCACCCAGCACCCCGAGCACTGAGCACCCAGCACCCTGAGCACTGAGCACCCAGCACCCTGAGCACTGAGCACCCAGCACCCTGAGTAGTGAGCACCCAACGTACTGAGCACCGAGCACCCCGAGCACTGAGCACCCAGCACCCTGAGTACTGAGCACCGAGCACCCTGAGCACTGAGCACCCAGCAGCCTGAGCACTGAGCACTGAGCACCCTGATCACTGAGTACTGAGCACCGAGCACCCTGAGCACTGAGCACCCAGCACCCGAGTACTGAGCACACAGCACCCTGAGTACTGAGCACCCAGCACCCCTAGTACTGAGCACCCAGCACCCTGAGTACTGAGCACCCAGCACCCTGAGCACTGAGCACCCAGCACCCCGAGCACTGAGCACCCAGCACTCTGAGTACTGAGCACCCAGCACCCTGAGCACTGAGCACCCAGCACCCTGAGCACTGAGCACCCAGCACCCTGAGCACTGAGCACTGAGCACCCTGATCACTGAGTACTGAGCACCGAGCACCCCGAGAACTGAGCACCCAGCACCCGGAGTACTGAGCACCCAGCACACCAAGCACTGAGCACCCTGAGTATTGAGCACCCAGCACCCTGAGTACTGAGCAACCAGCACCCTGAGTACAGAGCACCCAGCACCCCGAGCACTGAGCACCCAGCACCCTGAGGACTGAGCACCCAGCACCCTGAGCACTGAGCACCCTGAGTACTGAGCACTGAGCACCCTGAGTACTGAGCACTGAGCACCCTGAGTACTGAGCAACCAGCACCCTGAGTACTGAGCACCCAGGACCCTGAGCAATGAGCACCGAGCACCCTGAGCACTGAGCACCCAGCACCCTGAGCACTGAGCACCCAGCACCCTGAGTAGTGAGCACCCAACGTACTGAGCACCGAGCACCCCAAGCACTGAGCACCCAGCACCCTGAGTACTGAGCACCCAGCACCCTGAGCACTGAGCACCCAGCACCCTGAGCACTGAGCACCCAGCACCCTGAGCACTGATCAGCCAGCACCCTGAGCACTGAGCACCCAGCACCCTGAGTACTGAGCACCCAGCACCCTGAGTAATGAGCACCCAGCACCCCGAGCACTGAGCACCCAGCACCCTGAGTACTGAGCACCCAGCACCCTGAGCACTGAGCACCGAGCACCCTGAGCACTGAGCACCCAGCACCCTGAGGACTGAGCACCCAGCACCCTGAGCACTGAGCACCCTGAGTACTGAGCACTGAGCACCCTGAGTACTAAGCACTGAGCACCCTGAGTACTGAGCAACCTGCACCCTGAGTACTGAGCACCCAGCACCCTGAGCACTGAGCACCCAGCACCCTGAGTTGTGAGCACCCAACGTACTGAGCACCGAGCACCCCGAGCACTGAGCACCCAGCACCCTGAGTACTGAGCACCCAGCACCCCGAGCACTGAGCACCCAGCACCCTGAGCACTGAGCACCCAGCACCCTGAGCACTGATCACCCAGCACCCTGAGCACTGAGCACCCAGCACCCTGAGTACTGAGCACCCAGCACCCTGAGTACTGAGCACTCAGCACCCTGAGTACTGAGCACCGAGCACCCCGAGCACTGAGCACCCAGCAACCTGAGCACTGAGCACCCTGAGGACTGAGCACCCAGCACCCTGAGCACTGAGCACCCAGCACCCTGAGTACTGAGCACCCAGCACCATGAGTACTGAGCACTCTGAGTACTGAGCACCGATCACCCTGAGCACTGAGCTCCCAGCACCCTGAGTACTGAGCACCCAGCACCCTGAGCAATGAGCACCAAGCACCCTGAGTACTGAGCACCTAGCACCCTGAGCACTGAGCACCCAGCACCCTGAGTACTGAGCACCCAGCACCCCGAACACTGAGCACCCAGGACCCCGAGAATGAGCACCCAGCGCCCCGAGCACTGAGCACTGAGCACCCAGCACCCCGAGTACTGAGCAGTGAGCACCATGAGCACTGAGCACCCAGCACCCTGAGCACTGAGTACCCAGCATCCTGAGAACTGAGCACCCAGCACCCTGAGCACTAAGCTCCCAGCACCCTGAGCACTGAGCACCCAGCACCCTGAGTACTGATCACTGAGCACCCAGCACCCCGAGCACTGAGCACACAGCACCCTGAGTACTGAGCACTGAGCACCCAGCACCCCGAGCACTGAGCACCCAGCACCCTGAGCACTGAGCACCCAGCACCCCGAGCACTGAGCACCCAGCACCCTGAGCACTGAGCACCCAGCACCCGAGTACTGAGCACCCAGCACCCTGAGTACTGAGCACCCAGCACCCTGAGTACTGAGCACCCAGCACCCCGAGCACTGAGCATCCAGCTCCCCGAGCACTGAGAACCCAGCACCCTGAGCACTGAGCACCCAGCACCCCGAGCACTGAGCACCCAGCACCCTGAGCACTGAGCACCCAGCACCCTGAGCACCGAGCACCCAGCACCCTGAGTAGTGAGCACCCAACGTACTGAGCACAGAGCACCCCGAGCACTGAGCACCCAGCACCCTGAGTACTGAGCACCGAGCACCCTGAGCACTGAGCACCCAGCAGCCTGAGCACTGAGCACTGAGCACCCTGATCACTGAGTACTGAGCACCGAGCACCCTGAGCACTGAGCACCCAGCACCCGAGTACTGAGCACACAGCACCCTGAGTACTGAGCACCCAGCACCCTGAGTACTGAGCACCCAGCACCCTGAGTACTGAGCACCCAGCACCCTGAGCACTGAGCACCCAGCACCCCGAGCACTGAGCACCCAGCACTCTGAGTACTGAGCACCCAGCACCCTGAGCACTGAGCACCCAGCACCCTGAGGACTGAGCACCCAGCACCCTGAGCACTGAGCACCCTGAGTACTGGGCACTGAGCACCCTGAGTACTGAGCACTGAGCACCCTGAGTACTGAGCAACCAGCACCCTGAGTACTGAGCACCCAGGACCCTGAGCAATGAGCACCGAGCACACTGAGCACTGAGCACCCAGCACCCTGAGCACTGAGCACCCAGCACCCTGAGTAGTGAGCACCCAACGTACTGAGCACCGAGCACCCCAAGCACTGAATACCCAGCACCCTGAGTACTGAGCACCCAGCACCCCGAGCACTGAGCACCCAGCACCCTGAGCACTGAGCACCCAGCACCCTGAGCACTGATCAGCCAGCACCCTGAGCACTGAGCACCCAGCACCCTGAGTACTGAGCACCCAGCACCCTGAGTACTGAGCACCCAGCACCCCGAGCACTGAGAACCCAGCACCCTGAGTACTGAGCACCCAGCACCCTGAGCACTGAGCACCGAGCACCCTGAGCACTGATCACCCAGCACCCTGAGGACTGAGCACCCAGCACCCTGAGCACTGAGCACCCTGAGTACTGAGCACTGAGCACCCTGAGTACTGAGCACTGAGCACCCTGAGTACTGAGCAACCAGCACCCTGAGTACTGAGCACCCAGCACCCTGAGCACTGAGCACCCAGCACCCTGAGTTGTGAGCACCCAACGTACTGAGCACCGAGCACCCCGAGCACTGAGCACCCAGCACCCTGAGTACTGAGCACCCAGCACCCCGAGCACTGAGCACCCAGCACCCTGAGCACTGAGCACCCAGCACCCTGAGCACTGATCACCCAGCACCCTGAGCACTGAGCACCCAGCACCCTGAGTACTGAGCACCCAGCACCCTGAGTACTGAGCACTCAGCACCCTGAGTACTGAGCACCGAGCACCCCGAGCACTGAGCACACAGCAACCTGAGCACTGAGCACCCTGAGGACTGAGCACCCAGCACCCTGAGCACTGAGCACCCAGCACCCTGAGTACTGAGCACCCAGCACCATGAGTACTGAGCACTCTGAGTACTGAGCACCGATCACCCTGAGCACTGAGCTCCCAGCACCCTGAGTACTGAGCACCCAGCACCCTGAGCAATGAGCACCAAGCACCCTGAGTACTGAGCACCTAGCACCCTGAGCACTGAGCACCCAGCACCCTGAGTACTGAGCACCCAGCACCCCGAACACTGAGCACCCAGGACCCCGAGAATGAGCACCCAGCACCCCGAGCACTGAGCACTGAGCACCCAGCACCCCGAGTACTGAGCAGTGAGCACCATGAGCACTGAGCACCCAGCTCCCCGAGTACTGAGCACTAAGCACCCTGAGTACTGAGCACCCAGCACCCTGAGCACTGAGTACCCAGCATCCTGAGGACTGAGCACCCAGCACCCTGAGCACTAAGCTCCCAGCACCCTGAGCACTGAGCACCCAGCACCCTGAGTACTGATCACTGAGCACCCAGCACCCCGAGCACTGAGCACCCAGCACCCTGAGTACTGAGCACTGAGCACCCAGCACCCCGAGCACTGAGCACCCAGCACCCTGAGCACTGAGCACCCAGCACCCCGAGCACTGAGCACCCAGCACCCTGAGCACTGAGCACCCAGCACCCGAGTACTGAGCACCCAGCACCCTGAGTACTGAGCACCCAGCACCCTGAGTACTGAGCACCCAGCACCCCGAGCACTGAGCATCCAGCTCCCCGAGCACTGAGAACCCAGCACCCTGAGCACTGAGCACCCAGCACCCCGAGCACTGAGCACCCAGCACCCTGAGCACTGAGCACCCAGCACCCTGAGCACTGAGCACCCAGCAACCTGAGTAGTGAGCACCCAACGTACTGAGCACCGAGCACCCCGAACACTGAGCACCCAGCACCCTGAGTACTGAGCACCGAGCACCCTGAGCACTGAGCACCCAGCAGCCTGAGCACTGAGCACTGAGCACCCTGATCACTGAGTACTGAGCACCGAGCACCCTGAGCACTGAGCACCCAGCACCCGAGTACTGAGCACACAGCACCCTGAGTACTGAGCACCCAGCACCCCTAGTACTGAGCACCCAGCACCCTGAGTACTGAGCACCCAGCACCCTGAGCACTGAGCACCCAGCACCCCGAGCACTGAGCACCCAGCACTCTGAGTACTGAGCACCCAGCACCCTGAGCACTGAGCACCCAGCACCCTGAGCACTGAGCACCCAGCACCCTGAGCACTGAGCACTGAGCACCCTGATCACTGAGTACTGAGCACCGAGCACCCCGAGAACTGAGCACCCAGCACCCGGAGTACTGAGCACCCAGCACACCAAGCACTGAGCACCCTGAGTATTGAGCACCCAGCACCCTGAGTACTGAGCAACCAGAACCCTGAGTACAGAGCACCCAGCACCCCGAGCACTGAGCACCCAGCACCCTGAGGACTGAGCACCCAGCACCCTGAGCACTGAGCACCCTGAGTACTGAGCACTGAGCACCCTGAGTACTGAGCACTGAGCACCCTGAGTACTGAGCAACCAGCACCCTGAGTACTGAGCACCCAGGACCCTGAGCAATGAGCACCGAGCACCCTGAGCACTGAGCACCCAGCACCCTGAGCACTGAGCACCCAGCACCCTGAGTAGTGAGCACCCAACGTACTGAGCACCGAGCACCCCAAGCACTGAGCACCCAGCACCCTGAGTACTGAGCACCCAGCACCCTGAGCACTGAGCACCCAGCACCCTGAGCACTGAGCACCCAGCACCCTGAGCACTGATCAGCCAGCACCCTGAGCACTGAGCACCCAGCACCCTGAGTACTGAGCACCCAGCACCCTGAGTAATGAGCACCCAGCACCCCGAGCACTGAGCACCCAGCACCCTGAGTACTGAGCACCCAGCACCCTGAGCACTGAGCACCGAGCACCCTGAGCACTGAGCACCCAGCACCCTGAGTACGGAGCACCCAGCACCCTGAGCACTGAGCACCCAGCACCCTGAGCACTGATCAGCCAGCACCCTGAGCACTGAGCACCCAGCACCCTGAGCACTGATCAGCCAGCACCCTGAGCACTGAGCACCCAGCACCCTGAGTACTGAGCACCCAGCACCCTGAGTACTGAGCACCCAGCACCCCAAGCACTGAGCACCCAGCACCCTGAGTACTGAGCACCCAGCACCCTGAGCACTGAGCACCCAGCACCCTGAGCACTGAGCACCCAGCACCCTGAGCACTGATCAGCCAGCACCCTGAGCACTGAGCACCCAGCACCCTGAGTACTGAGCACCCAGCACCCTGAGTACTGAGCACCCAGCACCCTGAGCACTGAGCACCCAGCACCCTGAGCACTGAGCACCCAGCACCCCGAGCACTGAGCACCCAGCACCCTGAGTACTGAGCACCCAGCACCCTGAGCACTGAGCACCCAGCACCCTGAGTAGTGAGCACCCAACGTACTGAGCACCGAGCACCCCAAGCACTGAGCACCCAGCACCCTGAGTACTGAGCACCCAGCACCCTGAGCACTGAGCACCCAGCACCCTGAGCACTGAGCACCCAGCACCCTGAGCACTGATCAGCCAGCACCCTGAGCACTGAGCACCCAGCACCCTGAGTACTGAGCACCCAGCACCCTGAGTAATGAGCACCCAGCACCCCGAGCACTGAGCACCCAGCACCCTGAGTACTGAGCACCCAGCACCCTGAGCACTGAGCACCGAGCACCCTGAGCACTGAGCACCCAGCCCCCTGAGGACTGAGCACCCAGCACCCTGAGCACTGAGCACCCTGAGTACTGAGCACTGAGCACCCTGAGTACTAAGCACTGAGCACCCTGAGTACTGAGCAACCAGCACCCTGAGTACTGAGCACCCAGCACCCTGAGCACTGAGCACCCAGCACCCTGAGTTGTGAGCACCCAACGTACTGAGCACCGAGCACCCCGAGCACTGAGCACCCAGCACCCTGAGTACTGAGCACCCAGCACCCCGAGCACTGAGCACCCAGCACCCTGAGCACTGAGCACCCAGCACCCTGAGCACTGATCACCCAGCACCCTGAGCACTGAGCACCCAGCACCCTGAGTACTGAGCACCCAGCACCCTGAGTACTGAGCACTCAGCACCCTGAGTACTGAGCACCGAGCACCCCGAGCACTGAGCACCCAGCAACCTGAGCACTGAGCACCCTGAGGACTGAGCACCCAGCACCCTGAGCACTGAGCACCCAGCACCCTGAGTACTGAGCACCCAGCACCATGAGTACTGAGCACTCTGAGTACTGAGCACCGATCACCCTGAGCACTGAGCTCCCAGCACCCTGAGTACTGAGCACCCAGCACCCTGAGCAATGAGCACCAAGCACCCTGAGTACTGAGCACCTAGCACCCTGAGCACTGAGCACCCAGCACCCTGAGTACTGAGCACCCAGCACCCCGAACACTGAGCACCCAGGACCCCGAGAATGAGCACCCAGCGCCCCGAGCACTGAGCACTGAGCACCCAGCACCCCGAGTACTGAGCAGTGAGCACCATGAGCACTGAGCACCCAGCACCCTGAGCACTGAGTACCCAGCATCCTGAGAACTGAGCACCCAGCACCCTGAGCACTAAGCTCCCAGCACCCTGAGCACTGAGCACCCAGCACCCTGAGTACTGATCACTGAGCACCCAGCACCCCGAGCACTGAGCACACAGCACCCTGCGTACTGAGCACTGAGCACCCAGCACCCCGAGCACTGAGCACCCAGCACCCTGAGCACTGAGCACCCAGCACCCCGAGCACTGAGCACCCAGCACCCTGAGCACTGAGCACCCAGCACCCGAGTACTGAGCACCCAGCACCCTGAGTACTGAGCACCCAGCACCCTGAGTACTGAGCACCCAGCACCCCGAGCACTGAGCATCCAGCTCCCCGAGCACTGAGAACCCAGCACCCTGAGCACTGAGCACCCAGCACCCCGAGCACTGAGCACCCAGCACCCTGAGCACTGAGCACCCAGCACCCTGAGCACCGAGCACCCAGCACCCTGAGTAGTGAGCACCCAACGTACTGAGCACAGAGCACCCCGAGCACTGAGCACCCAGCACCCTGAGTACTGAGCACCGAGCACCCTGAGCACTGAGCACCCAGCAGCCTGAGCACTGAGCACTGAGCACCCTGATCACTGAGTACTGAGCACCGAGCACCCTGAGCACTGAGCACCCAGCACCCGAGTACTGAGCACACAGCACCCTGAGTACTGAGCACCCAGCACCCTGAGTACTGAGCACCCAGCACCCTGAGTACTGAGCACCCAGCACCCTGAGCACTGAGCACCCAGCACCCCGAGCACTGAGCACCCAGCACTCTGAGTACTGAGCACCCAGCACCCTGAGCACTGAGCACCCAGCACCCTGAGGACTGAGCACCCAGCACCCTGAGCACTGAGCACCCTGAGTACTGGGCACTGAGCACCCTGAGTACTGAGCACTGAGCACCCTGAGTACTGAGCAACCAGCACCCTGAGTACTGAGCACCCAGGACCCTGAGCAATGAGCACCGAGCACACTGAGCACTGAGCACCCAGCACCCTGAGCACTGAGCACCCAGCACCCTGAGTAGTGAGCACCCAACGTACTGAGCACCGAGCACCCCAAGCACTGAATACCCAGCACCCTGAGTACTGAGCACCCAGCACCCCGAGCACTGAGCACCCAGCACCCTGAGCACTGAGCACCCAGCACCCTGAGCACTGATCAGCCAGCACCCTGAGCACTGAGCACCCAGCACCCTGAGTACTGAGCACCCAGCACCCTGAGTACTGAGCACCCAGCACCCCGAGCACTGAGAACCCAGCACCCTGAGTACTGAGCACCCAGCACCCTGAGCACTGAGCACCGAGCACCCTGAGCACTGAGCACCCAGCACCCTGAGGACTGAGCACCCAGCACCCTGAGCACTGAGCACCCTGAGTACTGAGCACTGAGCACCCTGAGTACTGAGCACTGAGCACCCTGAGTACTGAGCAACCAGCACCCTGAGTACTGAGCACCCAGCACCCTGAGCACTGAGCACCCAGCACCCTGAGTTGTGAGCACCCAACGTACTGAGCACCGAGCACCCCGAGCACTGAGCACCCAGCACCCTGAGTACTGAGCACCCAGCACCCCGAGCACTGAGCACCCAGCACCCTGAGCACTGAGCACCCAGCACCCTGAGCACTGATCACCCAGCACCCTGAGCACTGAGCACCCAGCACCCTGAGTACTGAGCACCCAGCACCCTGAGTACTGAGCACTCAGCACCCTGAGTACTGAGCACCGAGCACCCCGAGCACTGAGCACACAGCAACCTGAGCACTGAGCACCCTGAGGACTGAGCACCCAGCACCCTGAGCACTGAGCACCCAGCACCCTGAGTACTGAGCACCCAGCACCATGAGTACTGAGCACTCTGAGTACTGAGCACCGATCACCCTGAGCACTGAGCTCCCAGCACCCTGAGTACTGAGCACCCAGCACCCTGAGCAATGAGCACCAAGCACCCTGAGTACTGAGCACCTAGCACCCTGAGCACTGAGCACCCAGCACCCTGAGTACTGAGCACCCAGCACCCCGAACACTGAGCACCCAGGACCCCGAGAATGAGCACCCAGCACCCCGAGCACTGAGCACTGAGCACCCAGCACCCCGAGTACTGAGCAGTGAGCACCATGAGCACTGAGCACCCAGCTCCCCGAGTACTGAGCACTAAGCACCCTGAGTACTGAGCACCCAGCACCCTGAGCACTGAGTACCCAGCATCCTGAGGACTGAGCACACAGCACCCTGAGCACTAAGCTCCCAGCACCCTGAGCACTGAGCACCCAGCACCCTGAGTACTGATCACTGAGCACCCAGCACCCCGAGCACTGAGCACCCAGCACCCTGAGTACTGAGCACTGAGCACCCAGCACCCCGAGCACTGAGCACCCAGCACCCTGAGCACTGAGCACCCAGCACCCCGAGCACTGAGCACCCAGCACCCTGAGCACTGAGCACCCAGCACCCGAGTACTGAGCACCCAGCACCCTGAGTACTGAGCACCCAGCACCCTGAGTACTGAGCACCCAGCACCCCGAGCACTGAGCATCCAGCTCCCCGAGCACTGAGAACCCAGCACCCTGAGCACTGAGCACCCAGCACCCCGAGCACTGAGCACCCAGCACCCTGAGCACTGAGCACCCAGCACCCTGAGCACTGAGCACCCAGCAACCTGAGTAGTGAGCACCCAACGTACTGAGCACCGAGCACCCCGAGCACTGAGCACCCAGCACCCTGAGTACTGAGCACCGAGCACCCTGAGCACTGAGCACCCAGCAGCCTGAGCACTGAGCACTGAGCACCCTGATCACTGAGTACTGAGCACCGAGCACCCTGAGCACTGAGCACCCAGCACCCGAGTACTGAGCACACAGCACCCTGAGTACTGAGCACCCAGCACCCCTAGTACTGAGCACCCAGCACCCTGAGTACTGAGCACCCAGCACCCTGAGCACTGAGCACCCAGCACCCCGAGCACTGAGCACCCAGCACTCTGAGTACTGAGCACCCAGCACCCTGAGCACTGAGCACCCAGCACCCTGAGCACTGAGCACCCAGCACCCTGAGCACTGAGCACTGAGCACCCTGATCACTGAGTACTGAGCACCGAGCACCCCGAGAACTGAGCACCCAGCACCCGGAGTACTGAGCACCCAGCACACCAAGCACTGAGCACCCTGAGTATTGAGCACCCAGCACCCTGAGTACTGAGCAACCAGAACCCTGAGTACAGAGCACCCAGCACCCCGAGCACTGAGCACCCAGCACCCTGAGGACTGAGCACCCAGCACCCTGAGCACTGAGCACCCTGAGTACTGAGCACTGAGCACCCTGAGTACTGAGCACTGAGCACCCTGAGTACTGAGCAACCAGCACCCTGAGTACTGAGCACCCAGGACCCTGAGCAATGAGCACCGAGCACCCTGAGCACTGAGCACCCAGCACCCTGAGCACTGAGCACCCAGCACCCTGAGTAGTGAGCACCCAACGTACTGAGCACCGAGCACACCAAGCACTGAGCACCCAGCACCCTGAGTACTGAGCACCCAGCACCCTGAGCACTGAGCACCCAGCACCCTGAGCACTGAGCACCCAGCACCCTGAGCACTGATCAGCCAGCACCCTGAGCACTGAGCACCCAGCACCCTGAGTACTGAGCACCCAGCACCCTGAGTAATGAGCACCCAGCACCCCGAGCACTGAGCACCCAGCACCCTGAGTACTGAGCACCCAGCACCCTGAGCACTGAGCACCGAGCACCCTGAGCACTGAGCACCCAGCACCCTGAGGACTGAGCACCCAGCACCCTGAGCACTGAGCACCCTGAGTACTGAGCACTGAGCACCCTGAGTACTAAGCACTGAGCACCCTGAGTACTGAGCAACCAGCACCCTGAGTACTGAGCACCCAGCACCCTGAGCACTGAGCACCCAGCACCCTGAGTTGTGAGCACCCAACGTACTGAGCACCGAGCACCCCGAGCACTGAGCACCCAGCACCCTGAGTACTGAGCACCCAGCACCCCGAGCACTGAGCACCCAGCACCCTGAGCACTGAGCACCCAGCACCCTGAGCACTGATCACCCAGCACCCTGAGCACTGAGCACCCAGCACCCTGAGTACTGAGCACCCAGCACCCTGAGTACTGAGCACTCAGCACCCTGAGTACTGAGCACCGAGCACCCCGAGCACTGAGCACCCAGCAACCTGAGCACCCAGCACCCTGAGTACTGAGCACCCAGCACCATGAGTACTGAGCACTCTGAGTACTGAGCACCGATCACCCTGAGCACTGAGCTCCCAGCACCCTGAGTACTGAGCACCCAGCACCCTGAGCAATGAGCAAAAAGCACCCTGAGTACTGAGCACCCAGCACCCTGAGCACTGAGCACCCAGCACCCTGAGTACTGAGCACCCAGCACCCCGAACACTGAGCACCCAGCACCCCGAGAATGAGCACCCAGCACCCCGAGCACTGAGCACTGAGCACCCAGCACCCCGAGTACTGAGCAGTGAGCACCCTGAGCACTGAGCACCCAGCACCCCGAGTACTGAGCACTGAGCACCCTGAGTACTGAGCACCCAGCACCCAGAGCACTGAGTACCCAGCATCCTGAGGACTGAGCACCCAGCACCCTGAGCACTGAGCACCCAGCACCCTGAGCACTGAGCACCCAGCACCCTGAGTACTGATCACTGAGCACCCAGCACCCCGAGCACTGAGCACCCAGCACCCTGAGTACTGAGCACTGAGCACACAGCACGCCGAGCACTGAGCACCCAGCACCCTGAGCACTGAGCACCCAGCACCCCGAGCACTGAGCACCCAGCACCCTGAGCACTGAGCACCCAGCACCCGAGTACTGAGCACCCAGCACCCTGAGTACTGAGCACCCAGCACCCTGAGTACTGAGCACCCAGCACCCCGAGCACTGAGCATCCAGCTCCCCGAGCACTGAGAACCCAGCACCCTGAGCACTGAGCAACCAGCACCCCGAGCACTGAGCACCCAGCACCCTGAGCACTGAGCACCCAGCACCCTGAGCACTGAGCACCCAGCACCCTGAGTAGTGAGCACCCAACGTACTGAGCACCGATCACCCCGAGCACTGAGCACCCAGCACCCTGAGTACTGAGCACCGAGCACCCTGAGCACTGAGCACCCAGCACCCTGAGCACTGAGCACTGAGCACCCTGATCACTGAGTACTGAGCACCGAGCACCCTGAGCACTGAGCACCCAGCACCCGAGTACTGAGCACACAGCACCCTGACTACTGAGCACCCAGCACCCTGAGTACTGAGCACCCAGCACCCCTAGTACTGAGCACCCAGCACCCTGAGTACTGAGCACCCAGCACCCTGAGCACTGAGCACCCAGCACCCCGAGCACTGAGCACCCAGCACTCTGAGTACTGAGCACCCAGCACCCTGAGCACTGAGCACCCAGCACCCTGAGCACTGAGCACCCAGCACCCTGAGCACTGAGCACTGAGCACCCTGATCACTGAATACTGAGCACCGAGCACCCCGAGAACTGAGCACCCAGCACCCGGAGTACTGAGCACCCAGCACACCAAGCACAGAGCACCCTGAGTATTGAGCACACAGCACCCTGAGTACTGAGCACCCAGCACCCCGAGCACTGAGCACCCAGCACCCTGAGCACTGAGCACCCTGAGGACTGAGCACTCAGCACCCTGAGCACTGAGCACTGAGCACCCAGCACCCTGAGCACTGATCACCCAGCACACTGAGCACTGAGCACCCAGCACCCTGAGTACTGAGCACCCAGCACCTTGAGTACTGAGCACTCAGCACCCTGAGTACTGAGCACCGAGCACCCCGAGCACTGAGCACACAGCACCCTGAGCACTGAGCACCCTGAGGACTGAGCACTCAGCACCCTGAGCACTGAGCACCCAGCACCCTGAGTACTGAGCACCGATCATCCTGAGCACTGAGCACCCAGAACCCAAAGCACTGAGCACCCAGCACCCTCAGTACTGAGCACCCAGCACCCCGAGCACTGAGCACCCAGCACCCTGAGTACTGAGCACCCTGAGTACTGAGCACCGATCACGCTGAGCACTGAGCTCCCAGCACCCTGAGTACTGAGCACCCAGCACCCTGAGCACTGAGCTCCCAGCGCCCCGAGCACTGAGCACCCAGCACCCCGAGCACTGAGCACTGAGCACCCAGCACCCCGAGTACTGAGCAGTGAGCACCCTGAGCACTGAGCACGCAGCACCCCGAGTACTGAGCACTGAGCACCCTGAGTACTGAGCACCCAGCACCCTGAGCACTGAGCACCCAGCACCCGAGTACTGAGCACCCAGCACATTGAGTACTGAGCACCCAGCACCCTGAGTACTGAGCACCCAGCACCCGAGTACTGAGCACCCAGCACCCTGAGTACTGAGCACCCAGCACCCTGAGTACTGAGCACCCAGCACCCCGAGCACTGAGCATCCAGCTCCCCGAGTACTGAGAACCCAGTACCCTGAGCACTGAGCACCCAGCACCCCGAGCACTGAGCACCCAGCACCCTGAGCACTGAGCACCCAGCACCCTGAGCATTGAGCACCCAGCACCCTGAGTAGTGAGCACCCAACGTACTGAGCACCGAGCACCCCGAGCACTGAGCACCCAGCACCCTGAGTACTGAGCACCGAGCACCATGAGCACTGAGCACCCAGCACCCTGAGTACTGAGCTCCGAGCACCCCGAGCACTGAGCACCCAGCGCCCCGAGCACCGAGCACCCTGAGCACTGAGCACCCAGCAACCTGAGTACTGAGCACCCTGCACCCTGAGCAATGAGCACCCTGAGTACTGAGCACCCAGCACCTTGAGCACTGAGCACACAACACCCGGAGTACTGAGCACCCAGCACCCTGAGTACTAAGCACCGAGCACCCTGAGTACTGAGCACCCAGCACCCTGAGCACCGAACACACAGCACCCTGAGTACTGAGCACCTCGAGCACTGAGCACCCAGCACCCTGAGTACTGAGCACCGAGCACCCCGAGCACTGAGCACCCAGCACCCTGAGTACTGAGCTCCCAGCACCCTCATAACTGAGCACCCAGCACCCTGAGCACTGAGCACCCAGCACCCTGAGCACTGAGCACACAGCACCCTGAGCACTGAGCACCCAGCACCCTGAGTACTGAGCACTGAGAACCCAGCACCCCGAGCACTGAGCACCCAGCACCCTGAGTACTGAGCACCGAGCACCCCGAGCACTGAGCAACCAGCACCCTGAGTACAGAGCTCCGAGCACCCCGAGCACTGAGCACGCTGAGCACTGAGCACCGAGCACCCTGAGCACTGAGCACCCTGAGTACTGAGCACTGAGCACCCTGAGTACTGAGCACTGAGCACCCTGAGCACTGATCACCCAGCACCCTGAGCACTGAGCACCCAGCACCCTGAGTACTGAGCACCCAGCACCCTGAGTACTGAGCACTCAGCACCCTGAGTACTGAGCACCGAGCACCCCGAGCACTGAGCACCCAGCAACCTGAGCACTGAGCACCCTGAGCACTGAGCACCCAGCACCCTGAGCACTGAGCACCCAGCACCATGAGTACTGAGCACCCAGCACCATGAGTACTGAGCACTCTGAGTACTGAGCAACGATCACCCTGAGCACTGAGCTCCCAGCACCCTGAGTACTGAGCACCCAGCACCCTGAGGAATGAGCACCAAGCACCCTGAGTACTAAGCACCTAGCACCCTGAGCACTGAGCACCCAGCACCCTGAGTACTGAGCACCCAGCATCCCGAACACTGAGCACCCAGCACCCCGAGAATGAGCACCCAGCACCCCGAGCACTGAGCACTGAGCACCCAGCACCCCGAGTACTGAGCAGTGAGCACCATGAGCACTGAGCACCCAGCTCCCCGAGTACTGAGCACTGAGCACCCTGAGTACTGAGCACCCAGCACCCTGAGCACTGAGTACCCAGCATCCTGAGGACTGAGCACCCAGCACCCTGAGCACTGAGCACCCAGCACCCTGAGCACTGAGCACCCAGCACCCTGAGTACTGATCACTGAGCACCCAGCACCCTGAGTACTGAGCACTGAGCACCCAGCACCCCGAGCACTGAGCACCCAGCACCCTGAGCACTGAGCACCCAGCACCCTGAGCACTGAGCACCCAGCACCCTGAGCACTGAGCACCCAGCACCCGAGTACTGAGCACCCAGCACCCTGATTACTGAGCACGCAGCACCCTGAGTACTGAGCACCCAGCACCCAGAGCACTGAGCATCCAGCTCCCCGAGCACTGAGAACCCAGCACCCTGAGCACTGAGCACCCAGCACCCCGAGCACTGAGCACCCAGCACCCTGAGCACTGAGCACCCAGCACCCTGAGCACTGAGCACCCAGCACCCTGAGTAGTGAGCACCCAACGTACTGAGCACCGAGCACCCCGAGCACTGAGCACCCAGCACCCTGAGTACTGAGCACCGAGCACCCTGAGCACTGAGCACCCAGCAGGGTGAGCACTGAGCACTGAGCACCCTGATCACTGAGTACTGAGCACCGAGCACCCTGAGCACTGAGCACCCAGCACCCGAGTACTGAGCACACAGCACCCTGAGTACTGAGCACCCAGCACCCCTAGTACTGAGCACCCAGCACCCTGAGTACTGAGCACCCAGCACCCTGAGCACTGAGCACCCAGCACCCCGAGCACTGAGCACCCAGCACTCTGAGTACTGAGCACCCAGCACCCTGAGCACTGAGCACCCAGCACCCTGAGCACTGAGCACCCAGCACCCTGAGCACTGAGCACTGAGCACCCTGATCACTGAGTACTGAGCACCGAGCACCCCGAGAACTGAGCACCCAGCACCCGGAGTACTGAGCACCCAGCACACCAAGCACTGAGCACCCTGAGTATTGAGCACCCAGCACCCTGAGTACTGAGCAACCAGCACCCTGAGTAGAGAGCACCCAGCACCCCGAGCACTGAGCACACAGCACCCTGAGGACTGAGCACCCAGCACCCTGAGCACTGAGCACCCTGAGTACTAAGCACTGAGCACCCTGAGTACTGAGCACTGAGCACCCTGAGTACTGAGCAACCAGCACCCTGAGTACTGAGCACCCAGGACCCTGAGCAATGAGCACCGAACACCCTGAGCACTGAGCACCCAGCACCCTGAGCACTGAGCACCCAGCACCCTGAGTAGTGAGCACCCAACGTACTGAGCACCGAGCACCCCAAGCACTGAGCACCCAGCACCCTGAGTACTGAGCACCCAGCACCCTGAGCACTGAGCACCCAGCACCCTGAGCACTGAGCACCCAGCACACTGAGCACTGATCAGCCAGCACCCTGAGCACTGAGCACCCAGCACCCTGAGTACTGAGCACCCAGGACCCTGAGTACTGAGCACCCAGCACCCCGAGCACTGAGCACCCAGCACCCTGAGTACTGAGCACCCAGCACCCTGAGCACTGAGCACCGAGCACCCTGAGCACTGAGCACCCAGCACCCTGAGGACTGAGCACCCAGCACCCTGAGTACTGAGCACCCTGAGTACTGAGCACCGATCACGCTGAGCACTGAGCTCCCAGCACCCTGAGTACTGAGCACCCAGCACCCTGAGCACTGAGCTCCCAGCGCCCCGAGCACTGAGCACCCAGCACCCCGAGCACTGAGCACTGAGCACCCAGCACCCCGAGTACTGAGCAGTGAGCACCCTGAGCACTGAGCACGCAGCACCCCGAGTACTGAGCACTGAGCACCCTGAGTACTGAGCACCCAGCACCCTGAGCACTGAGCACCCAGCACCCGAGTACTGAGCATCCAGCACATTGAGTACTGAGCACCCAGCACCCTGAGTACTGAGCACCCAGCACCCGAGTACTGAGCACACAGCACCCTGAGTACTGAGCACCCAGCACCCTGAGTACTGAGCACCCAGCACCCCGAGTACTGAGCACCCAGCACCCTGAGTACTGAGCACCCAGGACCCTGAGCAATGAGCACCGAGCACCCTGAGCACTGAGCACCCAGCACCCTGAGCACTGAGCACCCAGCACCCTGAGTAGTGAGCACCCAACGTACTGAGCACCGAGCACCCCAAGCACTGAGCACCCAGCACCCTGAGTACTGAGCACCCAGCACCCTGAGCACTGAGCACCCAGCACCCTGAGCACTGAGCACCCAGCACCCTGAGCACTGATCAGCCAGCACCCTGAGCACTGAGCACCCAGCACCCTGAGTACTGAGCACCCAGCACCCTGAGTACTGAGCACCCAGCACCCCGAGCACTGAGCACCCAGCACCCTGAGTACTGAGCACCCAGCACCCTGAGCACTGAGCACCGAGCACCCTGAGCACTGAGCACCCAGCACCCTGAGGACTGAGCACCCTGCACCCTGAGTACTGAGCACCCTGAGTACTGAGCACCGATCACGCTGAGCACTGAGCCCCAAGCACCCTGAGTACTGAGCACCCAGCACCCTGAGCACTGAGCTCCCAGCGCCCCGAGCACTGAGCACCCAGCACCCCGAGCACTGAGCACTGAGCACCCAGCACCCCGAGTACTGAGCAGTGAGCACCCTGAGCACTGAGCACGCAGCACCGCGAGTACTGAGCACTGAGCACCCTGAGTACTGAGCACCCAGCACCCTGAGCACTGAGCACCCAGCACATTGAGTACTGAGCACCCAGCACCCTGAGTACTGAGCACCCAGCACCCGAGTACTGAGCACCCAGCACCCTGAGTACTGAGCACCCAGCACCCTGAGTACTGAGCAACCAGCACCCCGAGCACTGAGCATCCAGCTCCCCGAGTACTGAGAACCCAGCACCCTGAGCACTGAGCACCCAGCACCCCGAGCACTGAGCACCCAGCACCCTGAGCACTGAGCACCCAGCACCCTGAGCATTGAGCACCCAGCACCCTGAGTAGTGAGCACCCAACGTACTGAGCACCGAGCACCCCGAGCACTGAGCACCCAGCACCCTGAGTACTGAGCACCGAGCACCCTGAGCACTGAGCACCCAGCACCCTGAGTACTGAGCTCCGAGCACCCCGAGCACTGAGCACCCAGCGCCCCGAGCACCGAGCACCCTGAGCACTGAGCACCCAGCAACCTGAGTACTGAGCACCCTGCACCCTGAGCAATGAGCACCCTGAGTACTGAGCACCCAGCACCTTGAGCACTGAGCACCCAACACCCGGAGTACTGAGCACCCAGCACCCTGAGTACTAAGCACCGAGCACCCTGAGTACTGAGCACCCAGCACCCTGAGCACCGAACACACAGCACCCTGAGTACTGAGCACCTCGAGCACTGAGCACCCAGCACCCTGAGTACTGAGCACCGAGCACCCCGAGCACTGAGCACCCAGCACCCTGAGTACTGAGCTCCCAGCACCCTCAGAACTGAGCACCCAGCACCCTGAGCACTGAGCACCCAGCACCCTGAGCACTGAGCACACAGCACCCTGAGCACTGAGCACCCAGCACCCTGAGTACTGAGCACTGAGCACCCAGCACCCCGAGCACTGAGCACCCAGCACCCTGAGTACTGAGCACCGAGCACCCCGAGCACTGAGCAACCAGCACCCTGAGTACAGAGCTCCGAGCACCCCGAGCACTGAGCACGCTGAGCACTGAGCACCGAGCACCCTGAGCACTGAGCACCCAGCACCCTGAGGACTGAGCACCCAGCACCCTGAGCACTAAGCATCCTGAGTAGTGAGCACTGAGCACCCTGAGTACTGAGCACTGAGCACCCTGAGCACGGATCACCCAGCACCCTGAGCACTGAGCACCCAGCACCCTGAGTACTGAGCACCCAGCACCCTGAGTACTGAGCACTCAGCACCCTGAGTACTGAGCACCGAGCACCCCGAGCACTGAGCACCCAGCAACCTGAGCACTGAGCACCCTGAGGACTGAGCACCCAGCACCCTGAGCACTGAGCACCCAGCACCCTGAGTACTGAGCACCCAGCACCATGAGTACTGAGCACTCTGAGTACTGAGCAACGATCACCCTGAGCACTGAGCTCCCAGCACCCTGAGTACTGAGCACCCAGCACCCTGAGGAATGAGCACCAAGCACCCTGAGTACTGAGCACCTAGCACCCTGAGCACTGAGCACCCAGCACCCTGAATACTGAGCACCCAGCATCCCGAACACTGAGCACCCAGCACCGAGAATGAGCACCCAGCACCCCGAGCACTGAGCACTGAGCACCCAGCACCCCGAGTACTGAGCAGTGAGCACCATGAGCACTGAGCACCCAGCTCCCCGAGTACTGAGCACTGAGCACCCAGCACCCCGAGCACTGAGCACCCAGCACCCTGAGCACTGAGCACCCAGCACCCTGAGCACTGAGCACCCAGCACCCTGAGCACTGAGCACCCAGCACCCGAGTACTGAGCACCCAGCACCCTGAGTACTGAGCACGCAGCACCCTGAGTACTGAGCACCCAGCACCCAGAGCACTGAGCATCCAGCTCCCCGAGCACTGAGAACCCAGCACCCTGAGCACTGAGCACCCAGCACCCCGAGCACTGAGCACCCAGCACCCTGAGCACTGAGCACCCAGCACCCTGAGCACTGAGCACCCAGCACCCTGAGTAGTGAGCACCCAACGTACTGAGCACCGAGCACCCCGAGCACTGAGCACGCAGCACCCTGAGTACTGAGCACCGAGCACCCTGAGCACTGAGCACCCAGCAGGGTGAGCACTGAGCACTGAGCACCCTGATCACTGAGTACTGAGCACCGAGCACCCTGAGCACTGAGCACCCAGCACCCGAGTACTGAGCACACAGCACCCTGAGTACTGAGCACCCAGCACCCCTAGTACTGAGCACCCAGCACCCTGAGTACTGAGCACCCAGCACCCTGAGCACTGAGCACCCAGCACCCCGAGCACTGAGCACCCAGCACTCTGAGTACTGAGCACCCAGCACCCTGAGCACTGAGCACCCAGCACCCTGAGCACTGAGCACCCAGCACCCTGAGCACTGAGCACTGAGCACCCTGATCACTGAGTACTGAGCACCGAGCACCCCGAGAACTGAGCACCCAGCACCCGGAGTACTGAGCACCCAGCACACCAAGCACTGAGCACCCTGAGTATTGAGCACCCAGCACCCTGAGTACTGAGCAACCAGCACACTGAGTAGAGAGCACCCAGCACCCCGAGCACTGAGCACCCAGCACCCTGAGGACTGAGCACCCAGCACCCTGAGCACTGAGCACCCTGAGTACTGAGCACTGAGCACCCTGAGTACTGAGCACTGAGCACCCTGAGTACTGAGCAACCAGCACCCTGAGTACTGAGCACCCAGGACCCTGAGCAATGAGCACCGAGCACCCTGAGCACTGAGCACCCAGCACCCTGAGCACTGAGCACCCAGCACCCTGAGTAGTGAGCACCCAACGTACTGAGCACCGAGCACCCCAAGCACTGAGCACCCAGCACCCTGAGTACTGAGCACCCAGCACCCTGAGCACTGAGCACCCAGCACCCTGAGCACTGAGCACCCAGCACCCTGAGCACTGATCAGCCAGCACCCTGAGCACTGAGCACCCAGCACCCTGAGTACTGAGCACCCAGCACCCTGAGTACTGAGCACCCAGCACCCCGA
The DNA here is from genome assembly GCF_018167655.1 of Microtus oregoni. NCBI lineage: Eukaryota > Metazoa > Chordata > Mammalia > Rodentia > Cricetidae > Microtus > Microtus oregoni. The sequence continues at coordinate 6,351,684 of NW_024543811.1, read as the reverse complement.
GCACTGAGCACCCAGCACCCTGAGTACTGAGCACCCAGCACCCTGAGCACTGAGCACCGAGCACCCTGAGCACTGAGCACCCAGCACCCTGAGGACTGAGCACCCAGCACCCTGAGCACTGAGCACCCTGAGTACTGAGCACTGAGCACCCTGAGTACTGAGCACTGAGCACCCTGAGTACTGAGCAACCAGCACCCTGAGTACTGAGCACCCAGCACCCTGAGCACTGAGCACCCAGCACCCTGAGTTGTGAGCACCCAACGTACTGAGCACCGAGCACCCCGAGCACTGAGCACCCAGCACCCTGAGTACTGAGCACCCAGCACCCCGAGCACTGAGCACCCAGCACCCTGAGCACTGAGCACCCAGCACCCTGAGCACTGATCACCCAGCACCCTGAGCACTGAGCACCCAGCACCCTGAGTACTGAGCACCCAGCACCCTGAGTACTGAGCACTCAGCACCCTGAGTACTGAGCACCGAGCACCCCGAGCACTGAGCACCCAGCAACCTGAGCACTGAGCACCCTGAGGACTGAGCACCCAGCACCCTGAGCACTGAGCACCCAGCACCCTGAGTACTGAGCACCCAGCACCATGAGTACTGAGCACTCTGAGTACTGAGCACCGATCACCCTGAGCAATGAGCTCCCAGCACCCTGAGTACTGAGCACCCAGCACCCTGAGCAATGAGCACCAAGCACCCTGAGTACTGAGCACCCAGCACCCTGAGCACTGAGCACCCAGCACCCTGAGTACTGAGCACCCAGCACCCCGAACACTGAGCACCCAGCACCCCGAGAATGAGCACCCAGCACCCCGAGCACTGAGCACTGACCACCCAGCACCCCGAGTACTGAGCAGTGAGCACCCTGAGCACTGAGCACCCAGCACCCCGAGTACTGAGCACTGAGCACCCTGAGTACTGAGCACCCAGCACCCTGAGCACTGAGTACCCAGCATCCTGAGGACTGAGCACCCAGCACCCTGAGCACTGAGCACCCAGCACCCTGAGCACTGAGCACCCAGCACCCTGAGTACTGATCACTGAGCACCCAGCACCCCGAGCACTGAGCACCCAGCACCCTGAGTACTGAGCACTGAGCACCCAGCACCCCGAGCACTGAGCACCCAGCACCCTGAGCACTGAGCACCCAGCACCCCGAGCACTGAGCACCCAGCACCCTGAGCACTGAGCACCGAGCACCCGAGTACTGAGCACCCAGCACCCTGAGTACTGAGCACCCAGCACCCTGAGCACTGAGCACCCAGCACCCTGAGCACTGAGCACCCAGCACCCTGAGTAGTGAGCACCCAACGTACTGAGCACCGAGCACCCCGAGCACTGAGCACCCAGCACCCTGAGTACTGAGCACCGAGCACCCTGAGCACTGAGCACCCAGCACCCTGAGCACTGAGCACTGAGCACCCTGATCACTGAGTACTGAGCACCGAGCACCCTGAGCACTGAGCACCCAGCACCCGAGTACTGAGCACATAGCACCCTGACTACTGAGCACCCAGCACCCTGAGTACTGAGCACCCAGCACCCCTAGTACTGAGCACCCAGCACCCTGAGTACTGAGCACCCAGCACCCTGAGCACTGAGCACCCAGCACCCCGAGTACTGAGCACCCAGCACTCTGAGTACTGAGCACCCAGCACCCTGAGCACTGAGCACCCAGCACCCTGAGCACTGAGCACCCAGCACCCTGAGCACTGAGCACTGAGCACCCTGATCACTGAGTACTGAGCACCGAGCACCCCGAGAACTGAGCACCCAGCACCCGGAGTACTGAGCACCCAGCACACCAAGCACTGAGCACCCTGAGTATTGAGCACCCAGCACCCTGAGTACTGAGCACCCAGCACCCCGAGCACTGAGCACCCAGTACCCTGAGCACTGAGCACCCTGAGGACTGAGCACTCAGCACCCTGAGCACTGAGCATTGAGCACCCAGCACCCTGAGCACTGATCACCCAGCACACTGAGCACTGAGCACCCAGCACCCTGAGTACTGAGCACCCAGCACCCTGAGTACTGAGCACTCAGCACCCTGAGTACTGAGCACCGAGCACCCCGAGCACTGAGCACCCAGCACCCTGAGCACTGAGCACCCTGAGGACTGAGCACTCAGCACCCTGAGCACTGAGCACCCAGCACCCTGAGTACTGAGCACCGATCATCCTGAGCACTGAGCACCCAGAACCCAAAGCACTGAGCACCAAGCACCCTCAGTACTGAGCACCCAGCACCCCGAGCACTTAGCACCCAGCACCCTGAGTACTGAGCACCCTGAGTACTGAGCACCAATCACGCTGAGCACTGAGCTCCCAGCACCCTGAGTACTGAGCACCCAGCACCCTGAGCACTGAGCTCCCAGCGCCCCGAGCACTGAGCACCCAGCACCCCGAGCACTGAGCACTGAGCACCCAGCACCCCGAGTACTGAGCAGTGAGCACCCTGAGCACTGAGCACCCAGCACCCCGAGTACTGAGCACTGAGCACCCTGAGTACTGAGCACCCAGCACCCTGAGCACTGAGTACCCAGCATCCTGAGGACTGAGCACCCAGCACCCTGAGCACTGAGCACCCAGCACCCTGAGCACTGAGCACCCAGCACCCTGAGTACTGATCACTGAGCAACCAGCACCCCGAGCACTGAGCACCCAGCACCCTGAGTACTGAGCACTGAGCACCCAGCACCCTGAGTACTGATCACTGAGCAACCAGCACCCCGAGCACTGAGCACACAGCACCCTGAGTACTGAGCACCCAGCACCCTGAGTACTGAGCACCCAGCACCCCGAGTAATGAGCACCCAGCACCCTGAGTACTGAGCACCCAGCACCCTGAGCACTGAGCACCCAGCACCCCGAGCACTGAGCACCCAGAACTCTGAGTACTGAGCAAACAGCACCCTGAGCACTGAGCACACAGCACCCTGAGCACTGAGCACCCAGCACCCTGAGTACTGAGCACTGAGCACCCAGCACCCCGAGCACTGAGCACCCAGCACCCTGAGTACTGAGCACCGAGCACCCCGAGCACTGATCACCCAGCACCCTGAGTACTGAGCTCCGAGCACCCCGAGCACTGAGCACCCTGAGCACTGAGCACCGAGCACCCTGAGCACTGAGCACCAGAACCCTGAGCACTGAGCACCCAGCACCCTGAGTATTGAGCACTGAGCACCCAGCACGGCGAGCACTGAGCACCCAGCACCCTGAGTACTCAGCACTGAGCACCCTGAGTACTGAGCACCCAGCACCCTGAGCACTGAGTACCCAGCACCCTGAGCACTGAGCACCCAGCACCCTGAGCACTGAGCACCCAGCACCCTGAGCACTGAGCACCCAACACCCTGAGTACTGAGCACTGAGCACCCAGCACCCCGAGCACTGAGCACCCAGCACCCTGAGTACTGAGCACTGAGCACCCAGCACCCCGAGCACTGAGCACCCAGCACATTGAGCACTGAGCACCCAGCACCCGAGTACTGAGCACACAGCACCCTGAGTACTGAGCACCCAGCACCCTGAGTACTGAGCACCCAGCACGCCGAGTACTGTGCACCCAGCACCCTGAGTACTGAGCTCCCAGCACCCTGAGCACTGAACACCCAGCACCCCGAGCACTGAGCACCCAGCACCCTGAGTACTGAGCACCCAGCAACCTGAGCACTGAGCACCCAGCACCCTGAGCACTGAGCACCCAGCAGCCTGAGCACTGAGAACTGAGCACCCTGATCACTGAGTACTGAGCACCGAGCACCCTGAGCAGTGAGCACCCAGCACCCGAGTACTGAGCACACAGCACCCTGAGTACTGAGCACCCAGCACCCTGAGTACTGAGCACCCAGCACCCCTAGTACTGAGAACCCAGCACCCTGAGTACTGAGCACCCAGCACCCTGAGCACTGAGCACCCAGCACCCCGAGCACTGAGCACCCAGCACTCTGAGTACTGAGCACACAGCACCCTGAGCACTGAGCACCCAGAACCCTGAGCACTGAGCACCCAGCACCCTGAGCACTGAGCACTGAGCACCCTGATCACTGAGTACTGAGCACCGAGCACCCCGAGAACTGAGCACCCAGCACCTGGAGTACTGAGCACCCAGCACACCAAGCACTGAGCACCCTGAGTATTGAGCACCCAGCACCCTGAGTACTGAGCAGCCAGCACCCTGAGTACTGAGCAACCCGCACCCTGAGTACTGAGCACCCAGCACCCGAGCACTGAGCACCCAGCACCCTGAGGACTGAGCACCCAGCACCCTGAGCACTGAGCACCCTGAGTACTGAGCACTGAGCTCCCTGAGTACTGAGCACTGAGCACCCTGAGTACTGAGCAACCAGCACCCTGAGTACTGAGCACCCAGCACCCTGAGCACTGAGCACCGATCACCCTGAGCACTGAGCACCCAGCACCCTGAGCACTGAGCACCCAGCACCCCGAGCACTGAGGACCCAGCACCCTGAGCACTGAGCACCCAGCACCCTGAGTACTGAGCACTGAGCACCCAGCACCCTGAGCACTGAGCACCCAGCACCCCGAGCACTGAGCACCCAGCACTCTGAGTACTGAGCAAACAGCACCCTGAGCACTGAGCACACAGCACCCTGAGCACTGAGCACCCAGCACCCTGAGTACTGAGCACTGAGCACCCAGCACCCCGAGCACTGAGCACCCAGCACCCTGAGTACTGAGCACCGAGCACCCCGAGCACTGAGCACCCAGCACCCTGAGTACTGAGCTCCGAGCACCCCGAGCACTGAGCACCCTGAGCACTGAGCACCGAGCACCCTGAGCACTGAGCACCAGCACCCTGAGCACTGAGCACCCAGCACCCTGAGTATTGAGCACTGAGCACCCAGCACGGCGAGCACTGAGCACCCAGCACCCTGAGTACTCAGCACTGAGCACCCTGAGTACTGAGCACCCAGCACCCTGAGCACTGAGTACCCAGCACCCTGAGCACTGAGCACCCAGCACCCTGAGCACTGAGCACCCAGCACCCTGAGCACTGAGCACCCAACACCCTGAGTACTGAGCACTGAGCACCCAGCACCCCGAGCACTGAGCACCCAGCACCCTGAGTACTGAGCACTGAGCACCCAGCACCCCGAGCACTGAGCACCCAGCACCCTGTGCACTGAGCACCCAGCACCCGAGTACTGAGCACACAGCACCCTGAGTACTGAGCACCCAGCACCCTGAGTACTGAGCACCCAGCACCCCGAGTACTGTGAATCCAGCACCCTGAGTACTGAGCACCCAGCACCCTGAGCACTGAGCAGCCTGAGTACTGAGCACTGAGCACCCTGAGTACTGAGCACTGAGCACCCTGAGTACTGAGCAACCAGCACCCTGAGTACTGAGCACCCAGCACCCTGAGCACTGAGCACTGAGCACCCTGAGCACTGAGCACCCAGCACCCTGAGCACTGAGCACCCAGCACCCTGAGTAGTGAGCACCCAACGTACTGAGCACCGAGCACCCCGAGCACTGAGCACCCAGCACCCTGAGTACTGAGCACCCAGCGCCCCGAGCACTGAGCAACCAGCACCCTGAGCACTGAGCACCCAGCACCCTGAGCACTGATCACCCAGCACCCTGAGCACTGAGCACCCAGCACCCTGAGTACTGAGCACCCAGCACCCTGAGTACTGAGCACTCAGCACCCTGAGTACTGAGCACCGAGCACCCCGAGCACTGAGCACCCAGCACCCTGACCACTGAGCACCCTGAGGACTGAGCACCCAGCACCCTGAGCACTGAGCACCCAGCACCCTGAGTACTGAGCACCGATCATCCTGAGCACTGAGCACCCAGAACCCAAAGCTCTGAGCACCCAGCACCCTCAGTACTGAGCACCCAGCACCCCGAGCACTGAGCACCCAGCACCCTGAGTACTGAGCACCCTGAGTACTGAGCACCGATCACCCTGAGCACTGAGCACCCAGCACCCTGAGTACTGAGCACCCAGCACCCTGAGCACTGAGCTCCCAGCACCCTGAGTACTGAGCACCCAGCACCCTGAGCACTGAGCACCCAGCACCCTGAGTACTGAGCACCCAGCACCCCGAACACTGAGCAGCCAGCACCCGAGAATGAGGACCCAGCACCCCGAGTACTGAGCACCGAGCACCCTGAGCACTGAGTACCCAGCACCCTGAGTACTGAGCACCCAGCACCCTGAGCACTGAGCACCGAGCACCCCGAGTACTGAGCACCCAGCACGCTGAGCACTGAGCACCCAGCACCCTGAGTACTGAGCACCCAGCACCCTGAGTACTGAACACCCAGCACCCTGAGCACTGAGCACTGAGCACCCTGATCACTGAGTACTGAGCACCGAGCACCCCGAGAACCGAGAACCCAGCACCCGGAGTACTGAGCACCCAGCACCCTGAGTACTGAGCACCCAGCACCCCGAGCACTGAGCACCCAGCACCCTGAGCACTGAGCACCCAGCACCCTGAGTACTGAGCACTGAGCACCCAGCACACCGAGCACTGAGCACCCAGCACCCTGAGTACTGAGCACTGAGCACCCAGCACCCCGAGCACTGAGCACCCAGCACCCTGAGCACTGAGCACCCAGCACCCTGAGTACTGAGCACCGAGCACCCCGAGCACTGAGCACCCAGCACCCTGAGTACTGAGCTCCCAGCACCCTCAGAACTGAGCACCCAGCACCCTGAGCACTGAGCACCCAGCACCCTGAGTACTGAGCTCCCAGCACCCTCAGAACTGAGCACCCAGCACCCTGAGCACTGAGCACCCAGCACCCTGAGCACTGAGCACACAGCACCCTGAGCACTGAGCACCCAGCACCCTGAGTACTGAGCACTGAGCACCCCGAGCACTGAGCACCCAGCACCCTGAGTACTGAGCTCCCAGCACCCTCAGAACTGAGCACCCAGCACCCTGAGCACTGAGCACCCAGCACCCTGAGCACTGAGCACACAGCACCCTGAGCACTGAGCACCCAGCACCCTGAGTACTGAGCACTGAGCACCCAGCACCCCGAGCACTGAGCACCCAGCACCCTGAGTACTGAGCACCGAGCACCCCGAGCACTGAGCAACCAGCACCCTGAGTACAGAGCTCCGAGCACCCCGAGCACTGAGCACGCTGAGCACTGAGCACCGAGCACCCTGAGCACTGAGCACCCAGCACCCTGAGGACTGAGCACCCAGCACCCTGAGCACTAAGCATCCTGAGTAGTGAGCACTGAGCACCCTGAGTACTGAGCACTGAGCACCCTGAGCACGGATCACCCAGCACCCTGAGCACTGAGCACCCAGCACCCTGAGTACTGAGCACCCAGCACCCTGAGTACTGAGCACTCAGCACCCTGAGTACTGAGCACCGAGCACCCCGAGCACTGAGCACCCAGCAACCTGAGCACTGAGCACCCTGAGGACTGAGCACCCAGCACCCTGAGCACTGAGCACCCAGCACCCTGAGTACTGAGCACCCAGCACCATGAGTACTGAGCACTCTGAGTACTGAGCAACGATCACCCTGAGCACTGAGCTCCCAGCACCCTGAGTACTGAGCACCCAGCACCCTGAGGAATGAGCACCAAGCACCCTGAGTACTGAGCACCTAGCACCCTGAGCACTGAGCACCCAGCACCCTGAATACTGAGCACCCAGCATCCCGAACACTGAGCACCCAGCACCGAGAATGAGCACCCAGCACCCCGAGCACTGAGCACTGAGCACCCAGCACCCCGAGTACTGAGCAGTGAGCACCATGAGCACTGAGCACCCAGCTCCCCGAGTACTGAGCACTGAGCACCCTGAGTACTGAGCACCCAGCACCCTGAGCACTGAGTACCCAGCATCCTGAGGACTGAGCACCCAGCACCCTGAGCACTGAGCACCCAGCACCCTGAGCACTGAGCACCCAGCACCCTGAGTACTGATCACTGAGCACCCAGCACCCTGAGTACTGAGCACTGAGCACCCAGCACCCCGAGCACTGAGCACCCAGCACCCTGAGCACTGAGCACCCAGCACCCTGAGCACTGAGCACCCAGCACCCTGAGCACTGAGCACCCAGCACCCGAGTACTGAGCACCCAGCACCCTGAGTACTGAGCACGCAGCACCCTGAGTACTGAGCACCCAGCACCCAGAGCACTGAGCATCCAGCTCCCCGAGCACTGAGAACCCAGCACCCTGAGCACTGAGCACCCAGCACCCCGAGCACTGAGCACCCAGCACCCTGAGCACTGAGCACCCAGCACCCTGAGCACTGAGCACCCAGCACCCTGAGTAGTGAGCACCCAACGTACTGAGCACCGAGCACCCCGAGCACTGAGCACGCAGCACCCTGAGTACTGAGCACCGAGCACCCTGAGCACTGAGCACCCAGCAGGGTGAGCACTGAGCACTGAGCACCCTGATCACTGAGTACTGAGCACCGAGCACCCTGAGCACTGAGCACCCAGCACCCGAGTACTGAGCACACAGCACCCTGAGTACTGAGCACCCAGCACCCCTAGTACTGAGCACCCAGCACCCTGAGTACTGAGCACCCAGCACCCTGAGCACTGAGCACCCAGCACCCCGAGCACTGAGCACCCAGCACTCTGAGTACTGAGCACCCAGCACCCTGAGCACTGAGCACCCAGCACCCTGAGCACTGAGCACCCAGCACCCTGAGCACTGAGCACTGAGCACCCTGATCACTGAGTACTGAGCACCGAGCACCCCGAGAACTGAGCACCCAGCACCCGGAGTACTGAGCACCCAGCACACCAAGCACTGAGCACCCTGAGTATTGAGCACCCAGCACCCTGAGTACTGAGCAACCAGCACCCTGAGTAGAGAGCACCCAGCACCCCGAGCACTGAGCACCCAGCACCCTGAGGACTGAGCACCCAGCACCCTGAGCACTGAGCACCCTGAGTACTGAGCACTGAGCACCCTGAGTACTGAGCACTGAGCACCCTGAGTACTGAGCAACCAGCACCCTGAGTACTGAGCACCCAGGACACTGAGCAATGAGCACCGAGCACCCTGAGCACTGAGCACCCAGCACCCTGAGCACTGAGCACCCAGCACCCTGAGTAGTGAGCACCCAACGTACTGAGCACCGAGCACCCCAAGCACTGAGCACCCAGCACCCTGAGTACTGAGCACCCAGCACCCTGAGCACTGAGCACCCAGCACCCTGAGCACTGAGCACCCAGCACCCTGAGCACTGATCAGCCAGCACCCTGAGCACTGAGCACCCAGCACCCTGAGTACTGAGCACCCAGCACCCTGAGTACTGAGCACCCAGCACCCCGAGCACTGAGCACCCAGCACCCTGAGTACTGAGCACCCAGCACCCTGAGCACTGAGCACCGAGCACCCTGAGCACTGAGCACCCAGCACCCTGAGGACTGAGCACCCAGCACCCTGAGCACTGAGCACCCTGAGTACTGAGCACTGAGCACCCTGAGTACTGAGCACTGAGCACCCTGAGTACTGAGCAACCAGCACCCTGAGTACTGAGCACCCAGCACCCTGAGCACTGAGCACCCAGCACCCTGAGTTATGAGCACCCAACGTACTGAGCACCGAGCACCCCGAGCACTGAGCACCCAGCACCCTGAGTACTGAGCACCCAGCACCCCGAGCACTGAGCACCCAGCACCCTGAGCACTGAGCACCCAGCACCCTGAGCACTGATCACCCAGCACCCTGAGCACTGAGCACCCAGCACCCTGAGTACTGAGCACCCAGCACCCTGAGTACTGAGCACTCAGCACCCTGAGTACTGAGCACCGAGCACCCCGAGCACTGAGCACCCAGCAACCTGAGCACTGAGCACCCTGAGGACTGAGCACCCAGCACCCTGAGCACTGAGCACCCAGCACCCTGAGTACTGAGCACCCAGCACCATGAGTACTGAGCACTCTGAGTACTGAGCACCGATCACCCTGAGCAATGAGCTCCCAGCACCCTGAGTACTGAGCACCCAGCACCCTGAGCAATGAGCACCAAGCACCCTGAGTACTGAGCACCCAGCACCCTGAGCACTGAGCACCCAGCACCCTGAGTACTGAGCACCCAGCACCCCGAACACTGAGCACCCAGCACCCCGAGAATGAGCACCCAGCACCCCGAGCACTGAGCACTGAGCACCCAGCACCCCGAGTACTGAGCAGTGAGCACCCTGAGCACTGAGCACCCAGCACCCCGAGTACTGAGCACTGAGCACCCTGAGTACTGAGCACCCAGCACCCTGAGCACTGAGTACCCAGCATCCTGAGGACTGAGCACCCAGCACCCTGAGCACTGAGCACCCAGCACCCTGAGCACTGAGCACCCAGCACCCTGAGTACTGATCACTGAGCACCCAGCACCCCGAGCACTGAGCACCCAGCACCCTGAGTACTGAGCACTGAGCACCCAGCACCCCGAGCACTGAGCACCCAGCACCCTGAGCACTGAGCACCCAGCACCCCGAGCACTGAGCACCCAGCACCCTGAGCACTGAGCACCGAGCACCCGAGTACTGAGCACCCAGCACCCTGAGTACTGAGCACCCAGCACCCTGAGTACTGAGCACCCAGCAACCCGAGCACTGAGCATCCAGCTCCCCGAGCACTGAGAACCCAGCACCCTGAGCACTGAGCACCCAGCACCCCGAGCACTGAGCACCCAGCACCCTGAGCACTGAGCACCCAGCACCCTGAGCACTGAGCACCCAGCACCCTGAGTAGTGAGCACCCAACGTACTGAGCACCGAGCACCCCGAGCACTGAGCACCCAGCACCCTGAGTACTGAGCACCGAGCACCCTGAGCACTGAGCACCCAGCACCCTGAGCACTGAGCACTGAGCACCCTGATCACTGAGTACTGAGCACCGAGCACCCTGAGCACTGAGCACCCAGCACCCGAGTACTGAGCACATAGCACCCTGACTACTGAGCACCCAGCACACTGAGTACTGAGCACCCAGCACCCCTAGTACTGAGCACCCAGCACCCTGAGTACTGAGCACCCAGCACCCTGAGCACTGAGCACCCAGCACCCCGAGTACTGAGCACCCAGCACTCTGAGTACTGAGCACCCAGCACCCTGAGCACTGAGCACCCAGCACCCTGAGCACTGAGCACCCAGCACCCTGAGCACTGAGCACTGAGCACCCTGATCACTGAGTACTGAGCACCGAGCACCCCGAGAACTGAGCACCCAGCACCCGGAGTACTGAGCACCCAGCACACCAAGCACTGAGCACCCTGAGTATTGAGCACCCAGCACCCTGAGTACTGAGCACCCAGCACCCCGAGCACTGAGCACCCAGCACCCTGAGCACTGAGCACCCTGAGGACTGAGCACTCAGCACCCCGAGCACTGAGCATTGAGCACCCAGCACCCTGAGCACTGATCACCCAGCACACTGAGCACTGAGCACCCAGCACCCTGAGTACTGAGCACCCAGCACCCTGAGTACTGAGCACTCAGCACCCTGAGTACTGAGCACCGAGCACCCCGAGCACTGAGCACCCAGCACCCTGAGCACTGAGCACCCTGAGGACTGAGCACTCAGCACCCTGAGCACTGAGCACCCAGCACCCTGAGTACTGAGCACCGATCATCCTGAGCACTGAGCACCCAGAACCCAAAGCACTGAGCACCAAGCACCCTCAGTACTGAGCACCCAGCACCCCGAGCACTTAGCACCCAGCACCCTGAGTACTGAGCACCCTGAGTACTGAGCACCAATCACGCTGAGCACTGAGCTCCCAGCACCCTGAGTACTGAGCACCCAGCACCCTGAGCACTGAGCTCCCAGCGCCCCGAGCACTGAGCACCCAGCACCCCGAGCACTGAGCACTGAGCACCCAGCACCCCGAGTACTGAGCAGTGAGCACCCTGAGCACTGAGCACCCAGCACCCCGAGTACTGAGCACTGAGCACCCTGAGTACTGAGCACCCAGCACCCTGAGCACTGAGTACCCAGCATCCTGAGGACTGAGCACCCAGCACCCTGAGCACTGAGCACCCAGCACCCTGAGCACTGAGCACCCAGCACCCTGAGTACTGATCACTGAGCAACCAGCACCCCGAGCACTGAGCACCCAGCACCCTGAGTACTGAGCACTGAGCACCCAGCACCCTGAGTACTGATCACTGAGCAACCAGCACCCCGAGCACTGAGCACACAGCACCCTGAGTACTGAGCACCCAGCACCCTGAGTACTGAGCACCCAGCACCCCGAGTAATGAGCACCCAGCACCCTGAGTACTGAGCACCCAGCACCCTGAGCACTGAGCACCCAGCACCCCGAGCACTGAGCACCCAGAACTCTGAGTACTGAGCAAACAGCACCCTGAGCACTGAGCACACAGCACCCTGAGCACTGAGCACCCAGCACCCTGAGTACTGAGCACTGAGCACCCAGCACCCCGAGCACTGAGCACCCAGCACCCTGAGTACTGAGCACCGAGCACCCCGAGCACTGATCACCCAGCACCCTGAGTACTGAGCTCCGAGCACCCCGAGCACTGAGCACCCTGAGCACTGAGCACCGAGCACCCTGAGCACTGAGCACCAGAACCCTGAGCACTGAGCACCCAGCACCCTGAGTATTGAGCACTGAGCACCCAGCACGGCGAGCACTGAGCACCCAGCACCCTGAGTACTCAGCACTGAGCACCCTGAGTACTGAGCACCCAGCACCCTGAGCACTGAGTACCCAGCACCCTGAGCACTGAGCACCCAGCACCCTGAGCACTGAGCACCCAGCACCCTGAGCACTGAGCACCCAACACCCTGAGTACTGAGCACTGAGCACCCAGCACCCCGAGCACTGAGCACCCAGCACCCTGAGTACTGAGCACTGAGCACCCAGCACCCCGAGCACTGAGCACCCAGCACATTGAGCACTGAGCACCCAGCACCCGAGTACTGAGCACACAGCACCCTGAGTACTGAGCACCCAGCACCCTGAGTACTGAGCACCCAGCACCCCGAGTACTGTGCACCCAGCACCCTGAGTACTGAGCTCCCAGCACCCTGAGCACTGAACACCCAGCACCCCGAGCACTGAGCACCCAGCACCCTGAGTACTGAGCACCCAGCAACCTGAGCACTGAGCACCCAGCACCCTGAGCACTGAGCACCCAGCAGCCTGAGCACTGAGAACTGAGCACCCTGATCACTGAGTACTGAGCACCGAGCACCCTGAGCAGTGAGCACCCAGCACCCGAGTACTGAGCACACAGCACCCTGAGTACTGAGCACCCAGCACCCTGAGTACTGAGCACCCAGCACCCCTAGTACTGAGAACCCAGCACCCTGAGTACTGAGCACCCAGCACCCTGAGCACTGAGCACCCAGCACCCCGAGCACTGAGCACCCAGCACTCTGAGTACTGAGCACACAGCACCCTGAGCACTGAGCACCCAGAACCCTGAGCACTGAGCACCCAGCACCCTGAGCACTGAGCACTGAGCACCCTGATCACTGAGTACTGAGCACCGAGCACCCCGAGAACTGAGCACCCAGCACCTGGAGTACTGAGCACCCAGCACACCAAGCACTGAGCACCCTGAGTATTGAGCACCCAGCACCCTGAGTACTGAGCAGCCAGCACCCTGAGTACTGAGCAACCCGCACCCTGAGTACTGAGCACCCAGCACCCGAGCACTGAGCACCCAGCACCCTGAGGACTGAGCACCCAGCACCCTGAGCACTGAGCACCCTGAGTACTGAGCACTGAGCTCCCTGAGTACTGAGCACTGAGCACCCTGAGTACTGAGCAACCAGCACCCTGAGTACTGAGCACCCAGCACCCTGAGCACTGAGCACCGAGCACCCTGAGCACTGAGCACCCAGCACCCTGAGCACTGAGCACCCAGCACCCCGAGCACTGAGGACCCAGCACCCTGAGCACTGAGCACCCAGCACCCTGAGTACTGAGCACTGAGCACCCAGCACCCTGAGCACTGAGCACCCAGCACCCCGAGCACTGAGCACCCAGCACTCTGAGTACTGAGCAAACAGCACCCTGAGCACTGAGCACACAGCACCCTGAGCACTGAGCACCCAGCACCCTGAGTACTGAGCACTGAGCACCCAGCACCCCGAGCACTGAGCACCCAGCACCCTGAGTACTGAGCACCGAGCACCCCGAGCACTGAGCACCCAGCACCCTGAGTACTGAGCTCCGAGCACCCCGAGCACTGAGCACCCTGAGCACTGAGCACCGAGCACCCTGAGCACTGAGCACCAGCACCCTGAGCACTGAGCACCCAGCACCCTGAGTATTGAGCACTGAGCACCCAGCACGGCGAGCACTGAGCACCCAGCACCCTGAGTACTCAGCACTGAGCACCCTGAGTACTGAGCACCCAGCACCCTGAGCACTGAGTACCCAGCACCCTGAGCACTGAGCACCCAGCACCCTGAGCACTGAGCACCCAGCACCCTGAGCACTGAGCACCCAACACCCTGAGTACTGAGCACTGAGCACCCAGCACCCCGAGCACTGAGCACCCAGCACCCTGAGTACTGAGCACTGAGCACCCAGCACCCCGAGCACTGAGCACCCAGCACCCTGTGCACTGAGCACCCAGCACCCGAGTACTGAGCACACAGCACCCTGAGTACTGAGCACCCAGCACCCTGAGTACTGAGCACCCAGCACCCCGAGTACTGTGAATCCAGCACCCTGAGTACTGAGCACCCAGCACCCTGAGCACTGAGCAGCCTGAGTACTGAGCACTGAGCACCCTGAGTACTGAGCACTGAGCACCCTGAGTACTGAGCAACCAGCACCCTGAGTACTGAGCACCCAGCACCCTGAGCACTGAGCACTGAGCACCCTGAGCACTGAGCACCCAGCACCCTGAGCACTGAGCACCCAGCACCCTGAGTAGTGAGCACCCAACGTACTGAGCACCGAGCACCCCGAGCACTGAGCACCCAGCACCCTGAGTACTGAGCACCCAGCGCCCCGAGCACTGAGCAACCAGCACCCTGAGCACTGAGCACCCAGCACCCTGAGCACTGATCACCCAGCACCCTGAGCACTGAGCACCCAGCACCCTGAGTACTGAGCACCCAGCACCCTGAGTACTGAGCACTCAGCACCCTGAGTACTGAGCACCGAGCACCCCGAGCACTGAGCACCCAGCACCCTGACCACTGAGCACCCTGAGGACTGAGCACCCAGCACCCTGAGCACTGAGCACCCAGCACCCTGAGTACTGAGCACCGATCATCCTGAGCACTGAGCACCCAGAACCCAAAGCTCTGAGCACCCAGCACCCTCAGTACTGAGCACCCAGCACCCCGAGCACTGAGCACCCAGCACCCTGAGTACTGAGCACCCTGAGTACTGAGCACCGATCACCCTGAGCACTGAGCACCCAGCACCCTGAGTACTGAGCACCCAGCACCCTGAGCACTGAGCTCCCAGCACCCTGAGTACTGAGCACCCAGCACCCTGAGCACTGAGCACCCAGCACCCTGAGTACTGAGCACCCAGCACCCCGAACACTGAGCAGCCAGCACCCGAGAATGAGGACCCAGCACCCCGAGTACTGAGCACCGAGCACCCTGAGCACTGAGTACCCAGCACCCTGAGTACTGAGCACCCAGCACCCTGAGCACTGAGCACCGAGCACCCCGAGTACTGAGCACCCAGCACGCTGAGCACTGAGCACCCAGCACCCTGAGTACTGAGCACCCAGCACCCTGAGTACTGAACACCCAGCACCCTGAGCACTGAGCACTGAGCACCCTGATCACTGAGTACTGAGCACCGAGCACCCCGAGAACCGAGAACCCAGCACCCGGAGTACTGAGCACCCAGCACCCTGAGTACTGAGCACCCAGCACCCCGAGCACTGAGCACCCAGCACCCTGAGCACTGAGCACCCAGCACCCTGAGTACTGAGCACTGAGCACCCAGCACACCGAGCACTGAGCACCCAGCACCCTGAGTACTGAGCACTGAGCACCCAGCACCCCGAGCACTGAGCACCCAGCACCCTGAGCACTGAGCACCCAGCACCCTGAGCTCTGAGCACCCAGCACCCTGAGTACTGAGCACTGAGCACCCAGCACCCCAGGCACTGAGCACCCAGCACCCTGAGTACTGAGCACTGAGCACCCAGCACCCCGAGCACTGAGCACCATGCACCCTGAGCACTGAGCACACAGCACCCGAGTACTGAGCACCCAGCACCCTGAGTACTGCGCACCCAGCACCCTGAGTACTGAGCACCCAGCACCCTGAGTACTGAGCACCCAGCACCCCGATCACTGAGCACCCAGCTCCCCGAGTACTGAGCACCCAGCACCCTGAGTACTGAGCACCCAGCACCCTGAGCACTGAGCACCCAGCACCCCGAGCACTGAGCAACCAGCACCCTGAGTACTGACCACCCAGCAGGCTGAGCAATGAGCACCCAGCACCCTGAGTAGTGAGCACCCAACGTACTGAGCACCGAGCACCCCGAGCACTGAGCACCCAGCACCCTGAGTACTGAGCACCGAGCACCCCGAGTACTGAACACCCAGCAGCCTGACTACTGAGCTCCGAGCACCCCGAGCACTGAGCACCCAGCACCCTGACTACTGAGCACCCAGCACCCTGAGCAATGAGCAACCTGAGTACTGAGCACCCAGCACCTTGAGCACTGAGCACCGAGCACCCCGAGCACTGAGCACCCAGCACCCGGAGTACTGAACACCCAGCACCCTGAGTTCTAAGCACCGAGCACCCTGAGTACTGAGCACCCAGCACCCTGAGCACTGACCACACAGCACCCTGAGTACTGAGCACCTCGAGCACTGAGCACCCAGCACCCTGAGCACTGAGTACCCAGCACCCTGAGCACTGAGCACCCAGCACCCTGAGCACTGAGCAAACAGCACCCTGAGCACTGAGCACCCAGCACCCTGAGTACTGAGCACTGAGCACCCAGCACCCCAAGCACTGAGCACCCAGCACCCTGAGAACTGAGCACTGAGCACCCAGCAACCCGAGCACTGAGAACCCAGCACCCTGAGCACTGAGCACCCAGCACCCGAGTACTGAGCACCCAGCACCCTGAGTACTGAGCAAACAGCACCCTGAGTACTGAGCACCCAGCACCCCGAGTACTGAGCACCCAGCACCCTGAGTACTGAGCACCCAGCACCCTGAGCACTGAGCACCAAGCACCCCGAGCACTGAGCAACCAGCACCCTGAGTACTGAGCACCCAGCGCCCCGAGCACTGAGCACCCAGCACCCTGAGCACTGAGCACACAGCACCCTGAGTACTGAGCACCCAGCACCCTGAGTACTGAACACCCAGCACCCTGAGCACTGAGCACTGAGCACCCTGAGCACTGAGTACTGAGCACTGAGCACCCTGAGCACTGAGCACCCAGCAACCCGAGTACTGAGCACCCAGCACCCCGAGCACTGAGCACCCAGCGCCCCGAGCACTGAGCACCCAGCAACCTGAGCACTGAGCACTGAGCACCCAGCACCCCGAGTACTGAGCAGTGAGCACCCTGAGCACTGAGCACCCAGCACCCCGAGCACTGAGCACTGAGCACCCTGAGTACTGAGCAAACAGCACCCTGAGCACTGAGTACCCAGCACCCTGAGCACTGAGCACCCAGCACCCTGAGCACTGAGCACCCAGCACCCTCAGCACTGAGCACCCAGCACCCTGAGTACTGAGCACCCAGCACCCAGCACCCCGAGCACTGAGCACCCAGCACCCTGAGTACTGAGCACTGAGCACCCAGCACCCCGAGCACTGAGCACCCAGCACCCTGAGCACTGAGCACCCAGCACCCGAGTACTGAGCACCCAGCCCATTGAGTACTGAGCACCCAGCACCCTGAGTACTGAGCAACCAGCACCCCGAGTACTGAGCACCCAGCACCCTGAGTACTGAGCACCCAGCACCCTGAGCACTGAGCACCCAGCACCCCGAGCACTGAGCACCCAGCTCCCTGAGTACTGAGCACCCAGCACCCTGAGCACTGAGCACCCAGCACCCTGAGCACTGAGCACCCAGCACCCTGGGTAGTGAGCACCCAACGTACTGAGCACCGAGCACCCCGAGCACTGAGCACCCAGCACCCTGAGTACTGAGCACCGAGCACCCTGAGCACTGAGCACCCAGCACCCTGAGTACTGAGCTCCGAGCACCCCGAGCACTGAGCACCCAGCGCCCCGAGCACCGAGCACCCTGAGCACTGAGCACCCAGCACCCTGAGTACTGAGCACCCTGCACCCTGAGCAATGAGCACCCTGAGTACTGAGCACCCAGCACCTTGAGCACTGAGCACCCAGCACCCGGAGTACTGAGCACCCAGCAACCTGAGTACTAAGCACCGAGCACCCTGAGTACTGAGCACCCAGCACCCTGAGCACTGAACACACAGCACCCTGAGTACTGAGCACCTCGAGCACTGAGCACCCAGCACCCTGAGTACTGAGCACCGAGCACCCTGAGCACTGAGCACCCAGCACCGCGAGCACTGAGCACATAGCACCCCGAGCACTGAGCACCCAGCACCCTGAGTACTGAGCACCCAGCACCCTGAGTACTGAGCACCCAGCACTCTGAGCACTGAGTACCCAGCACCCTGAGCACTTAGCACCCAGCACCCTGAGCACTGAGCACACACCACCCTGAGCACTGAGCACCCTGAGGACTGAGCACCCAGAATCCAAAGCACTGAGCAACCAGCACCCTCAGTACTGAGCACCCAGCACCCCGAGCACTGAGCACCCAGCACCCTGAGTACTGAGCACCCTGAGTACTGAGCACCGATCACCCTGAGCACTGAGCTCCCAGCACCCTGAGTACTGAGCACCCAGCACCCTGAGTACTGAGCACCCAGCACTCTGAGCACTGAGTACCCAGCACCCTGAGCACTGAGCACCCAGCACCCTGAGCACTGAGCACTGAGCACCCTGATCACTGAGTACTGAGCACCGAGCACCCCGAGAACTGAGCACCCAGCACCCGGAGTACTGAGCACCCAGCACCCCAAGCACTGAGCACCCTGAGTATTGAGCACCCAGCACCCTGAGTACTCAGCACCCAGCACCCTGAGTACTGAGCACCCAGCACCCTGAGTACTGAGCACCCAGCACCCCGAGCACTGAGCACCCAGCACCCTGAGTACTGAGCACCCAGCACCCTGAGCCTTGAGCACCGAGCACCCTGAGCACTAGGCACCCAGCACCCTGAGGACTGAGCACCCAGCACCCTGAGCACTGAGCACCATGAATACTGAGCACTGAGCACCCTGAGTACTGAGCACTGAGCACCCTGAGTACTGAGCACCCAGCACCCTGAGCACTGAGCACCCTGAGGACTGAGCACCCAGAATCCAAAGCACTGAGCAACCAGCACCCTCAGTACTGAGCACCCAGCACCCCGAGCACTGAGCACCCAGCACCCTGAGTACTGAGCACCCTGAGTACTGAGCACCGATCACCCTGAGCACTGAGCTCCCAGCACCCTGAGTACTGAGCACCCAGCACCCTGAGCACTGAGCCCCCATCACCCTGAGTACTGAGCACCCAGCACTCTGAGCACTGAGCACCCAGCACCCTGAGTACTGAGCACCCAGCACCCCGAACACTGAGCACCCAGCACCCCGAGAATGAGCACCCAGCACCCCGAGTACTGAGCACCGAGCACCCTGAGCACTGAGTACCCAGCACCCTGAGTACTGAGCACCCAGCACCCTGAGCACTGAGCACCGAGCACCCCGAGTACTGAGCACCCAGCACCCTGAGCACTGAGCACCCAGCACCCTGAGTACTGAGCACCCAGCACCCTGAG
Source organism: Microtus oregoni (assembly GCF_018167655.1). Lineage (NCBI taxonomy): Eukaryota > Metazoa > Chordata > Mammalia > Rodentia > Cricetidae > Microtus > Microtus oregoni. The sequence goes on along the minus strand of NW_024543811.1, from coordinate 6,331,855 downwards.
TACTGAACACCCAGCACCCTGAGCACTGAGCACTGAGCACCCTGATCACTGAGTACTGAGCACCGAGCACCCCGAGAACTGAGAACCCAGCACCCGGAGTACTGAGCACCCAGCAACCTGAGTACTGAGCACACAGCACCCCGAGCACTGAGCACCCAGCACCCTGAGCACTGAGCACCCAGCACCCTGAGTACTGAGCACTGAGCACCCAGCACCCCAGGCACTGATCACCCAGCACCCTGAGTACTGAGCACTGAGCACCCAGCACCCTGAGCTCTGAGCACCCAGCACCCTGAGTACTGAGCACTGAGCACCCAGCACCCCAGGCACTGAGCACCCAGCACCCTGAGTACTGAGCACTGAGCACCCAGCACCCCGAGCACTGAGCACCATGCACCCTGAGCACTGAGCACACAGCACCCGAGTACTGAGCACCCAGCACCCTGAGTTCTGAGCACCCAGCACCCTGAGTACTGAGCACCCAGCACCCTGAGTACTGAGCACCCAGCACCCCGATCACTGAGCACCCAGCACCCCGAGTACTGAGCACCCAGCACCCTGAGTACTGAGCACCCAGCACCCTTAGCACTGAGCATTCAGCACCCCGAGCACTGAGCACCCAGCACCCTGAGTAGTGAGCACCCAACGTACTGAGCACCGAGCACCCCGAGCACTGAGCACCCAGCACCCTGAGTACTGAGCACCCAGCACCCTGAGTACTGAGCACCCAGCACCCTGAGTACTGAGCACCCAGCACCCCGATCACTGAGCACCCAGCACCCCGAGTACTGAGCACCCAGCACCCTGAGTACTGAGCACCCAGCACCCTTAGCACTGAGCATTCAGCACCCCGAGCACTGAGCAACCAGCACCCTGAGTACTGACCACCCAGCACCCTGAGCAATGAGCACCCAGCACCCTGAGTAGTGAGCACCCAACGTACTGAGCACCGAGCACCCCGAGCACTGAGCACCCAGCACCCTGAGTACTGAGCACCGAGCACCCCGAGCACTGAACACCCAGCACCCTGAGTACTGAGCTCCGAGCACCCCGAGCACTGAGCACCCAGCGCCCCGAGCACCGAGCACCCTGAGCACTGAGCACCCAGCACCCTGACTACTGAGCACCCAGCACCCTGAGCAATGAGCAACCTGAGTACTGAGCACCCAGCACCTTGAGCACTGAGCACCGAGCACCCCGAGCACTGAGCACCCAGCACCCGGAGTACTGAGCACCCAGCAACCTGAGTTCTAAGCACCGAGCACCCTGAGTACTGAGCACCCAGCACCCTGAGCACTGAACACACAGCACCCTGAGTACTGAGCACCTCGAGCACTGAGCACCCAGCACCCTGAGCACTGAGTACCCAGCACCCTGAGCACTGAGCACCCAGCACCCTGAGCACTGAGCACCCAGCACCCTGAGCACTGAGCACCCAGCACCCTGAGTACTGAGCACTGAGCACCCAGCACCCCAAGCACTGAGCACCCAGCACCCTGAGAACTGAGCACTGAGCACCCAGCACCCCGAGCACTGAGCACCCAGCACCCTGAGCACTGAGCACCCAGCACCCGAGTACTGAGCACCCAGCACCCTGAGTACTGAGCAAACAGCACCCTGAGTACTGAGCACCCAGCACCCCGAGTACTGAGCACCCAGCACCCTGAGTACTGAGCACCCAGCACCCTGAGCACTGAGCACCAAGCACCCCGAGCACTGAGCACCCAGAACCCTGAGTACTGAGCACCCAGCGCCCCGAGCACTGAGCACCCAGCACCCTGAGCACTGAGCACCCAGCACCCTGAGTACTGAGCACCCAGCACCCTGAGTACTGAACACCCAGCTCCCTGAGCACGGAGCACTGAGCACCCTGAGCACTGAGTACTGAGCACTGAGCACCCTGAGCACTGAGCACCCAGCACCCCGAGTACTGAGCACTGAGCACCCTGAGTACTGAGCACCCAGCACCCTGAGCACTGAGTACCCAGCACCCTGAGCACTGAGCACCCAGCACCCTGAGCACTGAGCACCCAGCACCCTCAGCACTGAGCACCCAGCACCCTGAGTACTGATCACTGAGCACCCAGCACCCCGAGCATTGAGCACCCAGCACCCTGATCACTGAGCACCCAGCACCCGAGTACTGAGCACCCAGCACATTGAGTACTGAGCACCCAGCACCCTGAGTACTGAGCACCCAGCACCCCGAGTACTGATCACCCAGCACCCTGAGTACTGAGCACCCAGCACCCTGAGCACTGAGCACCCAGCACCCCGAGCACTGAGCACCCAGCTCCCTGAGTACTGAGCACCCAGCACCCTGAGCACTGAGCACCCAGCACCCTGAGCACTGAGCACCCAGCACCCTGAGTAGTGAGCACCCAACGTAGTGAGCACCGAGCACCCCGAGCACTGAGCACCCAGCACCCTGAGTACTGAGCACCGAGCACCCTGAGCACTGAGCACCCAGCACCCTGTGTACTGAGCTCCGAGCACCCCGAGCACTGAGCACCCAGCGCCCCGAGCACCGAGCACCCTGAGCACTGAGCACCCAGCACCCTGAGTACTGAGCACCCTGCACCCTGAGCAATGAGCACCCTGAGTACTGAGCACCCAGCACCTTGAGCACTGAGCACCCAGCACCCGGAGTACTGAGCACCCAGCAACCTGAGTACTAAGCACCGAGCACCCTGAGTACTGAGCACCCGCACCCTGAGCACTGAACACACAGCACCCTGAGTACTGAGCACCTCGAGCACTGAGCACCCAGCACCCTGAGTACTGAGCACCGAGCACCCCGAGCACTGAGCACCCAGCACCGCGAGCACTGAGCACATAGCACCCCGAGCACTGAGCACCCAGCACCCCGAGTACTGAGCACCCAGGACCCTGAGCACTGAGCACCCAGCACCCTGAGTACTGAGCACCCAGCACCCTGAGTACTGAACACCCAGCACCCTGAGCACTGAGCACTGAGCACCCTGATCACTGAGTACTGAGCACCGAGCACCCCGAGAACTGAGAACCCAGCACCCGGAGTGCTGAGCACCCAGCACCCTGAGTACTGAGCACACAGCACCCCGAGCACTGAGCACCCAGCACCCTGAGCACTGAGCACCCAGCACCCTGAGTACTGAGCACTGAGCACCCAGCACACCGAGCACTGAGCACCCAGCACCCTGAGTACTGAGCACTGAGCACCCAGCACCCTGAGCACTGAGCACCCAGCACCCTGAGCTCTGAGCACCCAGCACCCTGAGTACTGAGCACTGAGCACCCAGCACCCCGGGCACTGAGCACCCAGCACCCTGAGTACTGAGCACTGAGCACCCAGCACCCCGAGCACTGAGCACCCAGCACCCTGAGCACTGAGCACACAGCACCCGAGTACTGAGTACCCAGCACCCTGAGTACTGAGCACCCAGCACCCTGAGTACTGAGCACCCAGCACACTGAGTACTGAGCACCCAGCACCCCGACCACTGAGCACCCAGCACCCCGAGTACTGAGCACCTAGCACCCTGAGTACTGAGCACCCAGCACCCTGAGCACTGAGCACCCAGCACCCCGAGCACTGAGCAACCAGCACCCTGAGTACTGAGCACCCAGCAACCTGAGCAATGAGCACCCAGCACCCTGAGTAGTGAGCACCCAACGTACTGAGCACCGAGCACCCCGAGCACTGAGCACCCAGCACCCTGAGTACTGAGCAACCTGAGTACTGAGCACCCAGCACCTTGAGCACTGAGCACCGAGCACCCCGAGCACTGAGCACCCAGCACCCGGAGTACTGAGCACCCAGCACCCTGAGTACTAAGCACCGAGCACCCTGAGTACTGAGCACCCAGCACCCTGAGCACTGAACACACAGCACCCTGAGTACTGAGCACCTCGAGCACTGAGCACCCAGCACCCTGAGCACTGAGTACCCAGCACCCTGAGCACTGAGCACCCAGCACCCTGAGTACTGAGCACCGAGCACCCTGAGCACTGAGCACCCAGGACCCTGAGTACTGAGCTCCGAGCACCCCGAGCACTGAGCACCCAGCGTCCCGAGCACCGAGCACCCTGAGCACTGAGCACCCAGCACCCTGAGTACTGAGCACCCTGCACCCTGAGCAATGAGCACCCTGAGTACTGAGCACCCAGCACCTTGAGCACTGAGCACCCAGCACCCGGAGTACTGAGCACCCAGCAACCTGAATACTAAGCACTGAGCACCCTGAGTACTGAGCACCCAGCACCCTGAGCACTGAACACACAGCACCCTGAGTACTGAGCACCTCGAGCACTGAGCACCCAGCACCCTGAGTACTGAGCACCGAGCACCCCGAGCACTGAGCACCCAGCACAGCGAGCACTGAGCACATAGCACCCCGAGCACTGAACACCCAGCACCCTGAGTACTGAGCACCCAGCACCCTGAGTACTGAGTACCCAGCACCCTGAGCCCTGAGTACCCAGCACCCTGAGCACTTAGCACCCAGCACCCTGAGCACTGAGCACACATCACCCTGAGCACTGAGCACCCAGCACCCTGAGCACTGAGCACTGAGCACCCTGATCACTGAGTACTGAGCACCGAGCACCCCGAGAACTGAGCACCCAGCACCCGGAGTACTGAGCACCCAGCACCCCAAGCACTGAGCACCCTGAGTATTGAGCACCCAGCACCCTGAGTACTGAGCACCCAGCACCCTGAGTACTGAGCACCCAGCACCCTGAGTACTGAGCACCCAGGACCTCGAGCACTGAGCACCCAGCACCCTGAGTACTGAGCACCCAGCACCCTGAGCCTTGAGCACCGAGCACCCTGAGCACTGAGCACCCAGCACCCTGAGGACTGAGCACCCAGCACCCTGAGCGCTGAGCACCCTGAGTACTGAGCACTGAGCACCCTGAGTACTGAGCACTGAGCACCCTGAGTACTGAGCAACCAGCACCCTGAGTACTGAGCACCCAGCACCCTGAGCACTGAGCACCGAGCACGCTGAGCACTGAGCACCCAGCACCCTGAGCACTGAGCACCCAGCACCCTGAGTTGTGAGCACCCAGCACCCCGAGCACTGAGCACCCAGCACCCTGAGCACTGAGCAACCAGCACCCTGAGCACTGATCACCCAGCACCCTGAGCACTGAGCACCCAGCACCCTGAGTACTGAGCACCCAGCACCCTGAGTACTGAGCACTCAGCACCCTGAGTACTGAGCACCGAGCACCCCGAGCACTGAGCACCCAGCACCCTGAGCACTGAGCACCCTGAGGACTGAGCACCCAGCACCCTGAGCACTGAGCACCCAGCACCCTGAGCACTGAGCACCCAGCACCCTGAGTACTGAGCACCCAGCACCCTGAGTACTGAGCACTCAGCACCCTGAGTACTGAGCACCGAGCACCCCGAGCACTGAGCACCCAGCACCCTGAGCACTGAGCACCCTGAGGACTGAGCACCCAGCACCCTGAGCACTGAGCACCCAGCACCCTGAGTACTGAGCACCGATCATCCTGAGCACTGAGCACCCAGAATCCAAAGCACTGAGCAACCAGCACCCTCAGTACTGAGCACCCAGCAACCCGAGCACTGAGCACAAAGCACCCTGAGTACTGAGCACCCTGAGTACTGAGCACCGATCACCCTGAGCACTGAGCTCCCAGCACCCTGAGTACTGAGCACCCAGCACCCTGAGCACTGAGCACCCAGCACCCTGAGTACTGAGCACCCAGCACCCCGAACACTGAGCACCCAGCACCCCGAGAATGAGCACCCAGCACACCGAGTACTGAGCACCGAGCACCCTGAGCACTGAGTACCCAGCACCCTGAGTACTGAGCACCCAGCACCCTGAGCACTGAGCACCGAGCACCCCGAGTACTGAGCACCCAGCACCCTGAGCACTGAGCACCCAGCACCCTGAGTACTGAGCACCCAGCACCCTGAGTACTGAACACCCAGCACCCTGAGCACTGAGCACTGAGCACCCTGATCACTGAGTACTGAGCACCGAGCACCCCGAGAACTGAGAACCCAGCACCCGGAGTGCTGAGCACCCAGCACCCTGAGTACTGAGCACACAGCACCCCGAGCACTGAGCACCCAGCACCCTGAGCACTGAGCACCCAGCACCCTGAGTACTGAGCACTGAGCACCCAGCACACCGAGCACTGAGCACCCAGCACCCTGAGTACTGAGCACTGAGCACCCAGCACCCCGAGCACTGAGCACCCAGCACCCTGAGTACTGAGCACTGAGCACCCAGCACCCCGAGCACTGAGCACCCAGCACCCTGAGCACTGAGCACACAGCACCCGAGTACTGAGCACCCAGCACCCTGAGTACTGAGCACCCAGCACCCTGAGTACTGAGCACACAGCACCCTGAGTACAGAGCACCCAGCACCCCGAGCACTGAGCACCCAGCACCCCGAGTACTGAGCACCCAGCACCCTGAGTACTGAGCACCCAGCACCCTGAGTACTGAGCACCCAGCACCCCGAGCACTGAGCAACCAGCACCCTGAGTACTGAGCACCCAGCAACATGAGCAATGAGCACCCAGCACCTTGAGTAGTGAGCACCCAACGTACTGTGGACCGAGCACCCTGAGCACTGAGCACCCAGCACCCTGAGTACTGAGCACCGAGCACCCCGAGCACTGAACACCTAGCACCCTGAGTACTGAGCTCCGAGCACCCCGAGAACTGAGCACCCAGCGCCCCGAGCACTGAGCACCCTGAGCACTGAGCACCCAGCACCCTGACTACTGAGCAACCAGCACCCTGAGCAATGAGCAACCTGAGTACTGAGCACCCAGCACCTTGAGCACTGAGCACCGAGCACCCCGAGCACTGAGCACCCAGCACCCGGAGTACTGAGCACCCAGCACCCTGAGTACTAAGCACCGAGCACCCTGAGCACTGAGCACCCAGCACCCCGAGCACTGAGCACCCAGCGCCCCGAGCACTGAGCACCCAGCACCCCGAGCACTGAGCACTGAGCACCCAGCACCCCGAGTACTGAGCAGTGAGCACCCTGAGCACTGAGCACCCAGCACCCCGAGTACTGAGCACTGAGCACCCTGAGTACTGAGCACCCAGCACCCTGAGCACTGAGTACCCAGCACCCTGAGCACTGAGCACCCAGCACCCTGAGCACTGAGCACCCAGCACCCCGAGCACTGAGCACTGAGCACCCAGCACCCCGAGTACTGAGCAGTGAGCACCCTGAGCACTGAGCACCCAGCACCCCGAGTACTGAGCACTGAGCACCCTGAGTACTGAGCACCCAGCACCCTGAGCACTGAGTACCCAGCACCCTGAGCACTGAGCACCCAGCACCCTGAGCACTGAGCACCCAGCACCCTGAGCACTGAGCACCCAGCACCCTGAGTACTGATCACTGAGCACCCAGCACCCCGAGCACTGAGCACCCAGCACCCTGAGTACTGAGCACCCAGCACCCTGAGCCTTGAGCACCGAGCACCCTGAGCACTGAGCACCCAGCACCCTGAGGACTGAGCACCCAGCACCCTGAGCGCTGAGCACCCTGAGTACTGAGCACTGAGCACCCTGAGTACTGAGCACTGAGCACCCTGAGTACTGAGCAACCAGCACCCTGAGTACTGAGCACCCAGCACCCTGAGCACTGAGCACCGAGCACCCTGAGCACTGAGCACCCAGCACCCTGAGCACTGAGCACCCAGCACCCTGAGTTGTGAGCACCCAGCACCCCGAGCACTGAGCACCCAGCACCCTGAGCACTGAGCAACCAGCACCCTGAGCACTGATCACCCAGCACCCTGAGCACTGAGCACCCAGCACCCTGAGTACTGAGCACCCAGCACCCTGAGTACTGAGCACTCAGCACCCTGAGTACTGAGCACCGAGCACCCCGAGCACTGAGCACCCAGCACCCTGAGCACTGAGCACCCTGAGGACTGAGCACCCAGCACCCTGAGCACTGAGCACCCAGCACCCTGAGTACTGAGCACTGATCATCCTGAGCACTGAGCACCCAGAATCCAAAGCACTGAGCAACCAGCACCCTCAGTACTGAGCACCCAGCAACCCGAGCACTGAGCACAAAGCACCCTGAGTACTGAGCACCCTGAGTACTGAGCACCGATCACCCTGAGCACTGAGCTCCCAGCACCCTGAGTACTGAGCACCCAGCACCCTGAGTACTGAGCACCCAGCACCCCGAACACTGAGCACCCAGCACCCCGAGTATGAGCACCCAGCACCCCGAGTACTGAGCACCGAGCACCCTGAGCACTGAGTACCCAGTACCCTGAGTACTGAGCACCCAGCACCCTGAGCACTGAGCACCGAGCACCCCGAGTACTGAGCACCCAGCACCCTGAGCACTGAACACACAGCACCCTGAGTACTGAGCACCTCGAGCACTGAGCACCCAGCACCCTGAGTACTGAGCACTGAGCACCCAGCACCCCGAGTACTGACCACCCAGCACCCTGAGAACTGAGCACTGAGCACCCAGCACCCCGAGCACTGAGCACACAGCACCCTGAGCACTGAGCACCCAGCACCCGAGTTCTGAGCACCCAGCACCCTGAGTACTGAGCACCCAGCACCCTGAGTACTGAGCACACAGCACCCCGAGTACTGAGCACCCAGCACCCTGAGTACTGAGCACCCAGCACCCTGAGCACTGAGCATCCAGCACCCCGAGCACTGAGCACCCAGCACCCTGAGTACTGAGCACCCAGCGCCCCGAGCACTGAGCACCCAGCACCCTGAGTACTGAGCACCCAGCACCCTGAGTACTGAACACCCAGCACCCTGAGCACTGAGCACTGAGCACCCTGAGCACTGAGTACTGAGCACTGAGCACCCTGAGCACTGAGCACCCAGCACCCCGAGTACTGAGCACCCAGCACCCCGAGCACTGAGCACCCAGCGCCCCGAGCACTGAGCACCCAGCACCCCGAGCACTGAGCACTGAGCACCCAGCACCCCGAGTACTGAGCAGTGAGCACCCTGAGCACTGAGCACCCAGCACCCCGAGTACTGAGCACTGAGCACCCTGATTACTGAGCACCCAGCACCCTGAGCACTGAGTACCCAGCACCCTGAGCACTGAGCACCCAGCACCCTGAGCACTGAGCACCCAGCACCCTGAGCACTGAGCACCCAGCACCCTGAGTACTGATCACTGAGCACCCAGCACCCCGAGCACTGAGCACCCAGCACCCTGAGTACTGAGCACTGAGCACCCAGCACCCCGAGCACTGAGCACCCAGCACCCTGAGCACTGAGCACCCAGCACCCGAGTACTGAGCACCCAGCACATTGAGTCCTGAGCACCTCGAGCACTGAGCACCCAGCACCCTGAGTACTGAGCACCGAGCACCCCGAGCACTGAGCACCCAGCACCGCGAGCACTGAGCACATAGCACCCCGAGCACTGAGCACCCAGCACCCTGAGTACTGAGCACCCAGCACCCTGAGTACTGAGCACCCAGCACCCTGAGCACTGAGTACCCAGCACCCTGAGCACTTAGCACCCAGCACCCTGAGCACTGAGCACACATCACCCTGAGCACTGAGTACCCAGCACCCTGAGCACTTAGCACCCAGCACCCTGAGCACTGAGCACACATCACCCTGAGTACTGAGCACCCAGGACCCCGAGCACTGAGCACCCAGCACCCTGAGTACTGAGCACCCAGCACCCTGAGCCTTGAGCACCGAGCACCCTGAGCACTGAGCACCCAGCACCCTGAGGACTGAGCACCCAGCACCCTGAGCGCTGAGCACCCTGAGTACTGAGCACTGAGCACCCTGAGTACTGAACACTGAGCACCCTGAGTACTGAGCAACCAGCAACCTGAGTACTGAGCACCCAGCACCCTGAGCACTGAGCACCGAGCACCCTGAGCACTGAGCACCCAGCACCCTGAGCACTGAGCACCCAGCACCCTGAGTTGTGAGCACCCAGCACCCCGAGCACTGAGCACCCAGCACCCTGAGCACTGAGCAACCAGCACCCTGAGCACTGATCACCCAGCACCCTGAGCACTGAGCACCCAGCACCCTGAGTACTGAGCACCCAGCACCCTGAGTACTGAGCACTCAGCACCCTGAGTACTGAGCACCGAGCACCCCGAGCACTGAGCACCCAGCACCCTGAGCACTGAGCACCCTGAGGACTGAGCACCCAGCACCCTGAGCACTGAGCACCCAGCACCCTGAGTACTGAGCACCGATCATCCTGAGCACTGAGCACCCAGAATCCAAAGCACTGAGCAACCAGCACCCTCAGTACTGAGCACCCAGCAACCCGAGCACTGAGCACAAAGCACCCTGAGTACTGAGCACCCTGAGTACTGAGCACCGATCACCCTGAGCACTGAGCTCCCAGCACCCTGAGTACTGAGCACCCAGCACCCTGAGCACTGAGCACCCAGCACCCTGAGTACTGAGCACCCAGCACCCCGAACACTGAGCACCCAGCACCCCGAGAATGAGCACCCAGCACCCCGAGTACTGAGCACCGAGCACCCTGAGCACTGAGTACCCAGCACCCTGAGTACTGAGCACCCAGCACCCTGAGCACTGAGCACCGAGCACCCCGAGTACTGAGCACCCAGCACCCTGAGCACTGAGCACCCAGCACCCTGAGTACTGAGCACCCAGCACCCTGAGTACTGAACACCCAGCACCCTGAGCACTGAGCACTGAGCACACTGATCACTGAGTACTGAGCACCGAGCACCCCGAGAACTGAGAACCCAGCACCCGGAGTGCTGAGCACCCAGCACCCTGAGTACTGAGCACACAGCACCCCGAGCACTGAGCACCCAGCACCCTGAGCACTGAGCACCCAGCACCCTGAGTACTGAGCACTGAGCACCCAGCACACCGAGCACTGAGCACCCAGCACCCTGAGTACTGAGCACTGAGCACCCAGCACCCTGAGCACTGAGCACCCAGCACCCTGAGCTCTGAGCACCCAGCACCCTGAGTACTGAGCACTGAGCACCCAGCACCCCGGGCACTGAGCACCCAGCACCCTGAGTACTGAGCACTGAGCACCCAGCACCCCGGGCACTGAGCACCCAGCACCCTGAGCACTGAGCACACAGCACCCGAGTACTGAGCACCCAGCACCCTGAGTACTGAGCACCCAGCACCCTGAGTACTGAGCACCCAGCACCCTGAGTACAGAGCACCCAGCACCCCGAGCACTGAGCACCCAGCACCCCGAGTACTGAGCACCCAGCACCCTGAGTACTGAGCACCCAGCACCCTGAGCACTGAGCACCCAGCACACCGAGCACTGAGCAACCAGCACCCTGAGTACTGAGCACCCAGCACCCTGAGTAGTGAGCACCCAACGTACTGTGGACCGAGCACCCTGAGCACTGAGCACCCAGCACCCTGAGTACTGAGCACCGAGCACCCCGAGCACTGAACACCTAGCACCCTGAGTACTGAGCTCCGAGCACCCCGAGCACTGAGCACCCAGCGCCCCGAGCACTGAGCACCCTGAGCACTGAGCACCCAGCACCCTGACTACTGAGCAACCAGCACCCTGAGCAATGAGCAACCTGAGTACTGAGCACCCAGCACCTTGAGCACTGAGCACCGAGCACCCCGAGCACTGAGCACCCAGCACCCGGAGAACTGAGCACCCAGCACCCTGAGTACTAAGCACCGAGCACCCTGTGTACTGAGCACCCAGCACCCTGAGCACTGAACACACAGCACCCTGAGTACTGAGCACCTCGAGCACTGAGCACCCAGCACCCTGAGTACTGAGCACTGAGCACCCAGCGCCCTGAGAACTGAGCAATGAGCACCCAGCACCCCGAGCACTGAGCACACAGCACCCTGAGCACTGAGCACCCAGCACCCGAGTACTGAGCACCCAGCACCCTGAGTACTGAGCACCCAGCACCCTGAGTACTGAGCACACAGCACCCCGTGTACTGAGCACCCAGCACCCTGAGTACTGAGCACCCAGCACCCTGAGCACTGAGCATCCAGCACCCCGAGCACTGAGCACCCAGCACCCTGAGTACTGAGCACCCAGCGCCCCGAGCACTGAGCACCCAGCACCCTGAGCACTGAGCAACCAGCACCCTGAGTACTGAGCACCCAGCACCCTGAGTACTGAACACCCAGCACCCTGAGCACTGAGCACTGAGCACCCTGAGCACTGAGTACTGAGCACTGAGCACCCTGAGCACTGAGCACCCAGCACCCCGAGTACTGAGCACCCAGCACCCCGAGCACTGAGCACCCAGCGCCCCGAGCACTGAGCACCCAGCACCCCGAGCACTGAGCACTGAGCACCCAGCACCCCGAGTACTGAGCAGTGAGCACCCTGAGCACTGAGCACCCAGCACCCCGAGTACTGAGCACTGAGCACCCTGAGTACTGAGCACCCAGCACCCTGAGCACTGAGTACCCAGCACCCTGAGCACTGAGCACCCAGCACCCTGAGCACTGAGCACCCAGCACCCTGAGCACTGAGCACCCAGCACCCTGAGTACTGATCACTGAGCACCCAGCACCCCGAGCACTGAGCACCCAGCACCCTGAGTACTGAGCACTGAGCACCCAGCACCCCGAGCACTGAGCACCCAGCACCCTGAGCACTGAGCACCCAGCACCGGAGTACTGAGCACCCAGCACATTGAGTCCTGAGCTCCTCGAGCACTGAGCACCCAGCACCCTGAGTACTGAGCACCGAGCACCCCGAGCACTGAGCACCCAGCACCGCGAGCACTGAGCACATAGCACCCCGAGCACTGAGCACCCAGCACCCTGAGTACTGAGCACCCAGCACCCTGAGTACTGAGCACCCAGCACCCTGAGCACTGAGTACCCAGCACCCTGAGCACTTAGCACCCAGCACCCTGAGCACTGAGCACACATCACCCTGAGCACTGAGCACCCAGCACCCTGAGCACTGAGCACTGAGCACCCTGATCACTGAGTACTGAGCACCGAGCACCCCGAGAACTGAGCACCCAGCACCCGGAGTACTGCGCACCCAGCACCCCAAGCACTGAGCACCCTGAGTATTGAGCACCCAGCAACCTGAGTACTGAGCACCCTGCACCCTGAGTACTGAGCACCCAGCACCCTGAGTACTGAGCACCCAGCACCCCGAGCACTGAGCACCCAGCACCCTGAGTACTGAGCACCCAGCACCCTGAGCCTTGAGCACCGAGCACCCTGAGCACTGAGCACCCAGCATCCTGAGGACTGAGCACCCAGCACCCTGAGCACTGAGCACCCTGAGTACTGAGCACTGAGCACCCTGAGTACTGAGCACTGAGCACCCTGAGTACTGAGCAACCAGCACCCTGAGTACTGAGCACCCAGCACCCTGAGCACTGAGCACCGAGCACCCTGAGCACTGAGCACCCAGCACCCTGAGCACTGAGCACCCAGCACCCTGAGTTGTGAGCACCCAAAGTACTGAGCACCGAGCACCCCGAGCACTGAGCACCCAGCACCCTGAGTACTGAGCACCCAGCACCCCGAGCACTGAGCACCCAGCACCCTGAGCACTGAGCACCCAGCACCCTGAGCACTGATCACCCAGCACCCTGAGCACTGAGCACCCAGCACCCTGAGTACTGAGCACCCAGCACCCTGAGTACTGAGCACTCAGCACCCTGAGTACTGAGCATCGAGCACCCCGAGCACTGAGCACCCAGCACCCAGAGCACTGAGCACCCTGAGGACTGAGCCCCCAGCACCCTGGGCACAGAGCACCCAGCACCCTGAGTACTGAGCACCGATCACCCTGAGCACTGAGCACCCAGCACCCCGAGCACTGAGCACCCAGCACCCTGAGCACTGAGCACCCAGCACCCTGAGCACTGAGCACCCAGCACCCTGAGTAGTGAGCACCCAACGTACTGAGCACCGAGCACCCCGAGCACTGAGCACCCAGCATCCTGAGCACTGAGTACCCAGCACCCTGAGCACTGAGCACCCAGCACCCTGAGCACTGAGCACCCAGCACCCTGAGCACTGAGCACCCAGCACCCTGAGTACTGATCACTGAGCACCCAGCACCCCGAGCACTGAGCACCCAGCACCCTGAGTACTGAGCACTGAGCACCCAGCACCCCGAGCACTGAGCACCCAGCACCCTGAGCACTGAGCACCCAGCACCCGAGTACTGAGCACCCAGCACATTGAGTCCTGAGCACCCAGCACCCTGAGTACTGAGCACCCAGCACCCCGAGTACTGAGCACCCAGCACCCTGAGTACTGAGCACCCAGCACCCTGAGCACTGAGCACCCAGCAACCCGAGCACTGAGCACCCAGCTCCCTGAGTACTGAGCACCCAGCACCCTGAGCACCCAGCACCCTGAGCACTGAGCACCCAGCACCCTGAGCACTGAGCACCCAGCACCCTGAGTAGTGAGCACCCAACGTACTGAGCAGCGAGCACCCCGAGCACTGAGCACCCAGCACCCTGATTACTGAGCACCGAGCACCCTGAGCACTGACCACACAGCACCCTGCGTACTGAGCTCCGAGCACCCTGAGCACTGAGCACCCAGCACCCCGAGCACTGAGCACCCAGCACCCTGAGCACTGAGCACCCAGCACCCTGAGCACTGAGCACCCAGCACCCCGAGCACTGAGCACCCAGCACCCTGAGCACTGAGCACCCAGCACCCCGAGCACTGAGTACCCAGCACCCTGAGTACTGAGCACCGAGCACCCCGAGCACTGAGCACCCAGCACCCTAAGTACTGAGCTCCGAGCACCCCGAGCACTGAGCACCCAGTGCCCCGAGCACCGAGCACCCTGAGCACTGAGCACCCAGCACCCTGACTACTGAGCACCCAGCACCCTGAGCAATGAGCACCCTGAGCACTGAGCACCCAGCACCCGGAGTACTGAGCACCCAGCACCCTGAGTACTAAGCACCAAGCACCCTGAGTACTGAGCACCTAGCACCCTGAGCACTGAACACACAGCACCCTGAGTACTGAGCACCCAGCACACCGAGCACTGAGCACCCAGCACCGAGAGCACTGAGCATCCAGCACGCCGAGCACTGAGCACCCAGCACCCTCAGTACTGAGCACCCAGCACCCTGAGTACTGTGCACCCAGCACCCTGAGCACTGTGTACCCAGCACCCTGAGCACTGAGCACCCAGCACCCTGAGCACTGAGCACACAGCACCCTGAGCACTGAGCACCCAGCACCCTGAGTACTGAGCACCGATCACCCTGAGCACTGAGAACCCAGCACCCCGAGCACTGAGCACCCAGCACCCTGAGTACTGAGCACCCTGAGTACTGAGCACCGATCACCCTGAGCACTGAGCTCCCAGCACCCTGAGTACTGAGCACCCAGCACCCTGAGTACTGAGCACCCAGCACCCTGAGCACTGAGCACCCAGCACCCTGAGTACTGAGCACCCAGCACCCCGAGCACTGAGCACCCAGCACCCCGAGAATGAGCACCCAGCACCCCGAGTACTGAGCACCGAGCACCCTGAGCACTGAGTACCCAGCACCCTGAGTACTGAGCACCCAGCACCCCGAGCACTGAGAACCGAGCACCCCGAGTACTGAGCACCCAGCACCCTGAGCACTGAGCACCCAGCACCCTGAGTACTGAGCACCCAGCACCCTGAGCACTGAGCACCCAGCACGCCGAGCACTGAGCACCCACCACCCTGAGTACTGAGCACCCAGCACCCTGAACACTGTGCACCCAGCACCCTGAGCACTGAGTACCCAGCACCCTGAGCACTGAGCACCCAGCACCCTGAGCACTGAGCACACAGCACCCTGAGCACTGAGCACCCAGCACCCTGAGTACTGAGCACTGAGCACCCAGCACCCCGAGCACTGAGCACCCAGCACCCTGAGTACTGAGCACTGAGCACCCAGCACACCGAGCACTGAGCACCCAGCACCCTGAGTACTGAGCACCCAGCACCCTGAGCACTGAGCACCCAGCACCCTGAGCACTGAGCACCCAACACCCTGAGTACTGAGCACCCAGCACCCTGAGTACTGAACACCAAGCACCCTGAGCACTGAGCACTGAGCACCCTGAGCACTGAGTACTGAGCACTGAGCACCCTGAGCACTGAGCACCCAGCACCCCGAGTACTGAGCACCCAGCACCCCGAGCACTGTGCACCCAGCACCCCGAGCACTGAGCACCCAGCAAACCGAGCACTGAGCACTGAGCACCCAGCACCCCGAGTACTGAGCAGTGAGCACCCTGAGCACTGAGCACCCAGCACCCCGAGTACTGAGCACTGAGCACCCTGAGTACTGAGCACCCAGCACCCTGAGCACTGAGTACCCAGCACCCTGAGCACTGAGCACCCAGCACCCTGAGCACTGAGCACCCAGCACCCTGAGCACTGAGCACCCAGCACCCTGAGTACTGATCACTGAGCACCCAGCACCCCGAGCACTGAGCACCCAGCACCCTGAGTACTGAGCACTGAGCACCCAGCACCCCGAGCACTGAGCACCCAGCACCCTGAGTACTGAGCTCCGAGCACCGCGAGCACTGAGCACCCAGCGCCCCGAGCACCGAGCACCCTGAGCACTGAGCACCCAGCACCCTGAGTACTGAGCACCCTGCACCCTGAGCAATGAGCACCCTGAGTATTGAGCACCCAGCACCTTGAGCACTGAGCACCCAGCACCCGGAGTACTGAGCACCCAGCACCCTGAGTACTAAGCACCGAGCACCCTGAGTACTGAGCACACAGCACCCTGAGCACTGAACACCCCGAGCACTGAGCCCCCAGCACCGCGAGCACTGAGCACATAGCTCCCCGAGCACTGAGCACCCAGCACCCTGAGTACTGAGCACCCAGCACCCTGAGTACTGAGCACCCAGCACCCTGAGCACTGAGTACCCAGCACCCTGAGCACTGAGCACCCAGCACCCTGAGCACTGAGCACACAGCACCCTGAGCACTGAGCACACAGCACCCTGAATACTGAGCACTGAGCACCCAGCACCCCGAGCACTGAGCACCCAGCACCCTGAGTACTGAGCACCGAGCACCCCGAGCACTGAGCACCCAGCACCCTGAGTACTGAGCACCGAGCACCCTGAGCACTGAGCACCCAGCACCCTGAGCACTGAGCACCCAGCACCCTGAGCACTGAGCACCCAGCACCCTGAGCACTGAGCACCCAGCACCCTGAGCACTGAGCACACAGCACCCTGAGCACTGAGCACACAGCACCCTGAATACTGAGCACTGAGCACCAAGCACCCCGAGCACTGAGCACCCAGCACCCTGAGTACTGAGCACCGAGCACCCTGAGCACTGAGCACCCAGCACCCTGAGCACTGAGCACCCAGCACCCTGAGTACTGAGCACTGAGCACCCAGCACCCCGAGCACTGAGCACCCAGCACCCCGAGTACTGAGCACTGAGCACCCTGAGTACTGAGCACCCAGCACACTGAGCACTGAGTACACAGCACCCTGAGCACTGAGCACCCAGCACCCTGAGCACTGAGCACCCAGCACCCTGAGCACTGAGCACCCAGCACCATGAATACTGAGCACTGAGCACCCAGCACCCCGAGCACTGAGCACCCAGCACCCTGAGTACTGAGCACTGAGCAACCAGCACCCCGAGCACTGAGCACCCAGCACCCTGAGCACTGAGCACCCAGCACCTGAGTACTGAGCACACAGCACCCTGAGTACTGAGCACCCAGCACCCTGAGTACTGAGCACCGAGCACCCCGAGAAGTGAGCACCCAGCACCCTGAGTACTGAGCACCCAGCACCCTGAGCACTGAGCACCCAGCACCCCGAGCACTGAGCACCCAGCACCCTGAGTACTGAGCACCCAGCACCCTGAGCACTGAGCACCCAGCACCCTGAGCACTGAGCACCCAGCACCCAGCACCCGGAGTACTGAGCACCCAGCACCCTGAGGACTGAGCACCCAGCACCCTGAGCACTGAGCACCCTGAGTACTGAGCACTGAGCACCCAACGTACTGAGCACCGAGCACCCCGAGCACTGAGCACCCAGCTCCCTGAGTACTGAGCACCCAGCACCCCGAGCACTTAGCACCCAGCACCCTGAGCAGTGAGCACCCAGCACCCTGAGCACTGATCACCCAGCACCCTGAGCACTGAGCACCCAGCACCCTGAGTACTGAGCACCCAGCACCCTGAGTACTGAGCACTCAGCACCCTGAGTACTGAGCATCGAGCACCCCGAGCACTGAGCACCCAGCACCCTGAGCACTGAGCACCCTGAGGACTGAGCACCCAGCACCCTGAGCACTGAGCACCCAGCACCCTGAGTACTGAGCACCGATCACCCTGAGCACTGAGCACCCAGCACCCCAAGCACTGAGCACCCAGCACCCTGAGTACTGAGCACCCTGAGTACTGCGCACCGATCACCCTGAGCACTGAGCTCCCAGCACCCTGAGTACTGAGCACCCAGCACCCTGAGCACTGAGCACCCAGCACCCTGAGTACAGAGCACCCAGCACCCTGAGCACTGAGCACCCAGCACACTGAGTACTGAGCACCCAGCACCCCGAGCACTGAGCACCCAGCACCCCGAGAATGAGCACCCAGCACCCCGAGTACTGAGCACCGAGCACCCTGAGCACTGAGTACCCAGCACCCTGAGTACTGAGCACCCAGCACCCTGAGCACTGAGCACCGAGCAACCCGAGTACTGAGCACCCAGCACCCTGAGCACTGAGCACCCAGCACCCTGAGTACTGAGCACCCAGCACCCTGAGTACTGAACACCCAGCACCCTGAGCACTGAGCACTGAGCACCCTGATCACTGAGTACTGAGCACCGAGCACCCCGAGAACTGAGCACCCAGCACCCGGAGTACTGAGCACCCAGCACCCTGAGTACTGAGCACCCAGCACCCCGAGCACTGAGCACCCAGCACCCTGAGCACTGAGCACCCAGCACCCTGAGTACTGAGCACTGAGCACCCAGCACCCTGAGCACTGAGGACCCAGCACCCTGAGTACTGAGCACTGAGCACCCAGCACCCCGAGCACTGAGCACCCAGCACCCTGAGCACTGAGCCCCCAGCACCCTGAGCACTGAGCACCCAGCACCCCGAGCACTGAGCACCCAGCACCCTGAGTACTGAGCACCCAGCACCCTGAGCACTGAGCACCCAGCACCCTGAGCACTGAACACCCAGCACCCCGAGCACTGAGCACCCAGCACCCTGAGTACTGAGCACCCAGCACCATGAGCACTGAGCACCCAGCACCCTGAGCACTGAGTACCCAGCATCCTGAGCACTGAGCACCCAGCACCCTGAGTAGTGAGCACCCAACGTACTGAGCACCGAGCACCCCGAGCACTGAGCACCCAGCACCCTGAGTACTGAGCACCGAGCACCCTGAGCACTGAGCAACCAGCACCCTGAGTACTGAGCTCCGAGCACCACGAGCACTGAGCACCCAGCGCCCCGAGCACCGAGCACCCTGAGCACTGAGCACCCAGCACCCTGAGTACTGAGCACCCTGCACCCTGAGCAATGAGCACCCTGAGTACTGAGCACCCAGCACCTTGAGCACTGAGCACCCAGCACCCGGAGTACTGAGCACCCAGCACACTGAGTACTAAGCACCGAGCACCCTGAGTACTGAACACCTCGAGCACTGAGCACCCAGCACCCTGAGTACTGAGCACCGAGCACCCCGAGCACTGAGCACCCAGCACCGCGAGCACTGAGCACATAGCACCCCGAGCACTGAGCACCCAGCACCCTGAGTACTGAGCACCCAGCACCCCGAGTACTGAGCACCCTGAGCACTGAGCACCGTGCACCCTGAGCACTGAGTACCCAGCACCCTGAGCACTGAGCACCCAGCACCCTGAGCACTGAGCACCCAGCACCCTGAGCACTGAGCACCCAGCACCCTGAGCACTGAGCACCCAGCACCCTGAGTACTGAGCACTGAGCACCCAGCACCCCGAGCAATGAGCACCCAGCACCCCGAGTACTGAGCACTGAGCACCCTGAGTACTGAGCACCCAGCACCCTGAGCACTGAGTACACAGCACCCTGAGCACTGAGCACCCAGCACCCTGAGCACTGAGCACCCAGCACCCTGAGCACTGAGCACCCAGCACCATGAATACTGAGCACTGAGCACCCAGCACCCCGAGCACTGAGCAACCAGCACCCTGAGTACTGAGCACTGAGCACCCAGCACCCCGAGCACTGAGCACCCAGCACCCTGAGCACTGAGCACCCAGCACCTGAGTACTGAGCACACAGCACCCTGAGTACTGAGCACCCAGGACCCTGAGTACTGAGCACCGAGCACCCCGAGAACTGAGCACCCAGCACCCTGAGTACTGAGCACCCAGCACCCTGAGCACTGAGCACCCAGCACCCTGAGCACTGAGCACCCAGCACCCAGCACCCGGAGTACTGAGCACCCAGCACCCTGAGGATTGAGCACCCAGCACCCTGAGCACTGTGCACCCTGAGTACTGAGCACTGAGCACCCTGAGTACTGAGCACTGAGCACCCTGAGTACTGAGCAACCAGCACCCTGAGTACTGAGCACCCAGCACCCTGAGCACTGAGCTCTGAGCACCCTGAGCACTGAGGACCCAGCACCCTGAGCACTGATCACCCAGCACCCTGAGTTGTGAGCACCCAACGTACTGAGCACCGAGCACCCCGAGCACTGAGCACCCAGCACCCTGAGTACTGAGCACCCAGCACCCCGAGCACTGAGCACCCAGCACCCTGAGCACTGAGCACCCAGCACCCTGAGCACTGATGCCCCAGCACCCTGAGCACTGAGCACCCAGCACCCTGAGTACTGAGCACCCAGCACCCTGAGTACTGAGCACTCAGCACCCTGAGTACTGAGCACCGAGCACCCCGAGCACTGAGCACCCAGCACCCTGAGCACTGAGCACCCTGAGGACTGAGCACCCAGAACCCTGAGCACTGAGCACCCAGCACCCTGAGTACTGAGCACCGATCACCCTGAGCACTGAGCACCCAGCACCCCGAGCACTGAGCACCCAGCACCCTGAGTACTGAGCACCCTGAGTACTGAGCACCGATCACCCTGAGCACTGAGCTCCCAGCACCCTGAGCACTGAGCACAAAGCACCCTGAGCACTGAGCACCCAGCACCCTGAGTACAGAGCACCCAGCACCCTGAGCACTGAGCACCCAGCACACTGAGTAGTGAGCACCCACCAC
This sequence comes from Microtus oregoni, assembly GCF_018167655.1. NCBI lineage: Eukaryota > Metazoa > Chordata > Mammalia > Rodentia > Cricetidae > Microtus > Microtus oregoni. The sequence continues at coordinate 6,310,628 of NW_024543811.1, read as the reverse complement.
CCTGAGCACTGAGCACCCAGCACCCCGAGAATGAGCACCCAGCACCCCGAGTACTGAGCACCGAGCACCCTGAGCACTGAGTACCCAGCACCCTGAGTACTGAGCACCCAGCACCCTGAGCACTGAGCACCGAGCACCCCGAGAACTGAGCACCCAGCACCCGGAGTACTGAGCACCCAGCACCCTGAGTACTGAGCACTGAGCACCCAGCACCCTGAGCACTGAGCACCCAGCACCCTGAGTACTGAGCACTGAGCACCCAGCACACCGAGCACTGAGCACCCAGCACCCTGAGCACTGAGCACCCAGCACCCTGAGCACTGAGCACCCAGCACCCTGAGTACTGAGCACTGAGCACCCAGCACCCCGGGCACTGAGCACCCAGCACCCTGAGTACTGAGCACTGAGCAACCAGCACCCCGAGAACTGAGCACCCAGCACCCTGAGCACTGAGCACCCAGCACCCGAGTACTGAGCGCCCAGCAACCTGAGTACTGAGCACCCAGCACCCTGAGTACTGAGCACCCAGCACCCTGAGTACTGAGCACCCAGCACCCCGAGCATTGAGCACCCAGCACCCCAAGTACTGAGCACCCAGCACCCTGAGTACTGAGCACCCAGCACCCTGAGCACTGAGCACCCAGCACCCCGAGCACTGAGCACACAGCACCCTGAGTACTGAGCACCCAGCACCCTGAGCACTGAGCACACAGCACCCTGAGCACTGAGCACCCAGCACCCTGAGCACTGAGCACCCAGCACCCTGAGTAGTGAGCACCTAACGTACTGAGCACCGAGCACCCCGAGCACTGAGTACCCAGCACCCAGAGTACTGAGCACCCAGCACCCCGAGCACTGAGCACCCAGCACCCTGAGTACTGAGCTCCGAGCACCCCGAGCACTGAGCACCCAGCGCCACGAGCACCGAGCACCCTGAGCACTGAGCAACCTGAGTACTGAGCACCCAGCACCTTGAGCACTGAGCACCGAGCACCCCGAGCACTGAGCACCCAGCACCCGGAGTACTGAGCACCCAGCACCCTGAGTACTAAGCACCGAGCACCCTGAGTACGAGCACCCAGCACCCTGAGCACTGAACACACAGCACCCTGAGTACTGAGCACCTCGATCACTGAGCACCCAGCACCCTGAGTACTGAGCACCGAGCACACCGAGCACTGAGCACCCAGCACCGTGAGCACTGAGCCCCCAGCACCCCGAGCACTGAGCACCCAGCACCCTGAGTACTGAGCACCCAGCACCCTGAGTACTGAGCACCCAGCACTCTGAGCGCTGAGTACCCAGCACCCTGAGCACTGAGCACCCAGCACCCTGAGCACTGAGCACACAGCACCCTGAGCACTGAGCACCCAGCACCCCGAGCACTGAGCACCCAGCACCCTGAGTACTGAGCACTGAGCACCCAGCACCCTGAGCACTGAGCACCCAGCACCCGAGTACTGAGCACCCAGCACCCTGAGTACTGAGCACCCAGCACCCTGAGTACTGAGCACACAGCACCCCGAGTACTGAGCACCCAGCACCCCGAGTACTGAGCACCCAGCACCCTGAGCACTGAGCACCCAGCATCCCGAGCACTGAGCACCCAGCACCCTGAGTACTGAGCACCCAGCGCCCCGAGCACTGAGCACCCAGCACCCTGAGCACTGAGCACCCAGCACCCTGAGTACTGAGCACCCAGCACCCTGAGTACTGAACACCCAGCACCATGAGCACTGAGCACTGAGCACCCTGAGCACTGAGTACTGAGCCATGAGCACCCTGAGCACTGAGCACCCAGCACCCCGAGTACTGAGCACCCAGCACCCCGAGCACTGAGCACCCAGCGCCCCGAGCACTGAGCACCCAGCACCCCGAGCACTGAGCACTGAGCACCCAGCACCCCGAGTACTGAGCAGTGAGCACCCTGAGCACTGAGCACCCAGCACCCCGAGTACTGAGCACTGAGTACCCTGAATACTGAGCACCCAGCACCCTGAGCACTGAGCCCCCAGCACCCTGAGCACTGAGCACCCAACACCCCGAGCACTGAGCACCCAGCACCCTGAGTACTGAGCACTGAGCACCCAGCACCCCGAGCACTGAGCACCCAGCACCCTGAGCACTGAGCACCCTGCACCCGAGTACTGAGCACCCAGCACCCTGAGTACTGAGCACCCAGCACCCTGAGTACTGAGCACCTAGCACCCCGAGTACTGAGCACGAAGCACCCTGAGTACTGAGCACCCAGCACCCTGAGCACTGAGCACCCAGCACCCCGAGCACTGAGCACCCAGCACCCTGAGTACTGAGCACCCAGCACCCTGAGCACTGAGCACCCAGCACCCTGAGCACTGAGCACCCAGCACCCTGAGCACTGAGCACCCAGCACCCCGAGCACTGAGCACCCAGCGCCCCGAGCACCGAGCACCCTGAGCACTGAGCACCCAGCACCCTGAGTACTGAGCACCCTGCACCCTGAGCAATGAGCACCCTGAGTACTGAGCACCCAGCACCTTGAGCACTGAGCACCCAGCACCCAGAGTACTGAGCACCCAGCACCCTGAGTACTAAGCACCAAGCACCCTGAGTACTGAGCACACAGCACCCTGAGCACTGAACACACAGCACCCTGAGTACTGAGCACCTCGAGCACTGAGCACCCAGCACCCTGAGTACTGAGCACCGAGCACCCTGAGCACTGAGCACCCAGCACCCTGAGCACTGAGCACACAGCACCCTGAGCACTGAGCACCCTGCACCCTGAGTACTGAGCACTGAGCACCCAGCACCCCGAGCACTGAGCACTCAGCACCCTGAGTACTGAGCACCGAGCACCCCGAGCACTGAGCACCCAGCACCCTGAGTACTGAGATCCGAGCACCCCGAACACTGAGCACCCTGAGCACTGAGCACCGAGCACCCTGAGCACTGAGTACCCAGCACCCTGAGCACTGAGCACACAGCACCCTGAGCACTGAGCACCCAGCACCCTGAGCACTGAGCACCCAGCACCCTGATTACTGAGCACCCAGCACCCCGAGCACTGAGCACCCAGCACCCCGAGTACTGAGCACTGAGCACCCTGAGTACTGAGCACGCAGCACCCTGAGCACTGAGTACCCCGCACCCTGAGCACTGAGCACCCAGCACCCTGAGCACTGAGCACCCAGCACCCTGAGCACTGAGCACCCAGCACCCTGAGTACTGAGCACTTACCACCCAGCACCCCGAGCACTGAGCTCCCAGCACCCTGAGTACTGAGCACTGAGCACCCAGCAACCTGAGCACTGAGCACCCAGCACCCTGAGCACTGAGCACCCACCACCCGAGTACTGAGCACCCAGCACCCTGGGTACTGAGCACCCAGCACCCTGAGTACTGAGCACCCAGCACCCTGAGCACTGAGCACTGAGCACCCTGATCACTGAGTACTGAGCACCGAGCACACTGAGAACTGAGCACCCAGCACCCGGAGTACTGAGCACCCAGCACCCTGAGTACTGAGCACCCAGCACCCCGAGCACTGAGCCCCCAGCACGCCGAGTACTGAGTACCCAGCACCCTGAGTACTGAGCACCCAGCACCCTGAGCACTGAGCACCCAGCACCCCGAGCACTGAGCACCCAGCACCCTGAGTACTGAGCACCCAGCACCCGGAGCACTGAGCACCCAGCACCCTGAGCACTGAGCACCCAGCACACTGAGAACTGAGCACACAGCACCCTGAGTACTGAGCACTGAGCACCCAGCACCCCGAGCACTGAGCACCCAGCACCCTGAGTACTGAGCACCGAGCACCCCGAGCACTGAGCACCCAGCACCCTGAGTACTGAGATCCGAGCACCCCGAACACTGAGCACCCTGAGCACTGAGCACCGAGCACCCTGAGCACTAAGTACCCAGCACCCTGAGCACTGAGCACCCACCACCCTGAGTACTGAGCACCCAGCACCCTGAGTACTGAGCACCCAGCACCCCGAGTACTGAGCACCCAGCACCCTGAGAACTGAGCACCCAGCACCCTGAGCAGTGAACACCCAGCACCCCGAGCACTGAGCACCCAGCACACTGAGTACTGAGCACCCAGCACCCTGAGCACTGAGTACCCAGCACCCTGAGCACTGAGCACCCAGCACCCTGAGCACTGAGCACTGAGCACCCTGATCACTGAGTACTGAGCACCGAGCACCCCGAGAACTGAGCACCCAGCACCCTGAGCACTGAGCACCCAGCACCCTGAGCACTGAGCACCCACCACCCTGAGTACTGAGCACTGAGCACCCAGCACCCCGGGCACTGAGCACCCAGCACCCTGAGTACTGAGCACTGAGCACCCAGCACCAAGAGCACTGAGCACCCAGCTCCCTGAGCACTGAGCACCCAGCACCCGAGTACTGAGCGCCCAGCACCCTGAGTACTGAGCACCCAGCACCCTGAGTACTGAGCACCCAGCACCCTGAGTACTGAGCACCCAGCTCCCCGAGCATTGAGCACCCAGCACCCGAAGTACTGAGCACCCAGCACACTGAGTACTGAGCACCCAGCACCCTGAGCACTGAGCACCCAGCACCCCGAGCACTGAGCACCCAGCACCTTGAGTACTGAGCACCCAGCACCCTGAGCACTGAGCACCCAGCACCCTGAGCACTGAGCACCCAGCACCCTGAGTAGTGAGCACCCAACGTACTGAGCACCGAGCACCCCGAGCACTGAGTACCCAGCACATAGAGTACTGAGCACCGAGCACCCGGAGCACTGAGCACCCAGCACCCTGAGTACTGAGCTCCGAGCACCCCGAGCACTGAGCACCCAGCGCCCCGAGCACCGAGCACCCTGAGCACTGAGCACCCAGCACCCTGACTACTGAGCACCCAGCACCCTGAGCAATGAGCAACCTGAGTACTGAGCACCCAGCACCTTGAGCACTGAGCACCGAGCACCCCGAGCACTGAGCACCCAGCACCCTGAGCACTGAGCACACAGCACCCTGAGCACTGAGCACCCAGCACCCTGAGCACTGAGCACCCAGCACCCTGAGTAGTGAGCACCTAACGTACTGAGCACCGAGCACCCCGAGCACTGAGTACCCAGCACCCAGAGTACTGAGCACCGAACACCCCGAGCACTGAGCACCCAGCACCCTGAGTACTGAGCTCTGAGCACCCCGAGCACTGAGCACCCAGCGCCACGAGCACCGAGCACCCTGAGCACAGAGCAACCTGAGTAGTGAGCACCCAGCACCTTGAGCACTGAGCACCCCGAGCACTGAGCACCCAGCACCCGGAGTACTGAGCACCCAGCACCCTGAGTACTAAGCACCGAGCACCCTGAGTACTGAGCACCCAGCACCCTGAGCACTGAACACACAGCACCCTGAGTACTGAGCACCTCGAGCACTGAGCACCCAGCACCCTGAGTACTGAGCACCGAGCACACCGAGCACTGAGCACCCAGCACCGTGAGCACTGAGCCCCCAGCACCCCGAGCACTGAGCACCCAGCACCCTGAGTACTGAGCACCCCGCACCCTGAGTACTGAGCACCCACCACTCTGAGCGCTGAGTACACAGCACCCTGAGCACTGAGCACCCAGCACCCTGAGCACTGAGCACACAGCACCCTGAGCACTGAGCACCCAGCACCCTGAGTACTGAGCACTGAGCACCCAGCACCCCGAGCACTGAGCACCCAGCACCCTGAGTACTGAGCACTGAGCACCCAGCACCCTGAGCACTGAGCACCCAGCACCCGAGTACTGAGCACCCAGCACCCTGAGTACTGAGCACCCAGCACCCTGAGTACTGAGCACACAGCACCCCGAGTACTGAGCACCCAGCACCCCGAGTACTGAGCACCCAGCACCCTGAGCACTGAGCACCCAGCACCCTGAGTACTGAGCACCCAGCACCCTGAGTACTGAACACCCAGCACCCTGAGCACTGAGCACTGAGCACCCTGATCACTGAGTACTGAGCACCGAGCACCCCGAGAACTGAGCACCCAGCACCCGGAGTACTGAGCACCCAGCACCCTGAGTACTGAGCACCCAGCACCCCGAGCACTGAGCACCCAGCACCCTGAGCACTGAGCACCCAGCACCCTGAGTACTGAGCACTGAGCACCCAGCACCCTGAGCACTGAGCACCCAGCACCCTGAGTACTGAGCACTGAGCACCCAGCACCCCGAGCACTGAGCACCCAGCACCCTGAGCACTGAGCCCCCAGCACCCTGAGCACTGAGCACCCAGCACCCCGAGCACTGAGCACCCAGCACCCTGAGTACTGAGCACCGAGCACCCTGAGCACTGAGCACCCAGCACCCTGAGTACTGAGCACCCTGCACCCTGAGCAATGAGCACCCTGAGTACTGAGCACCGAGCACCCCGAGCACTGAGCACCCAGCACCCTGAGCACTGAGCACCCTGAGGACTGAGCACCCAGCACCCTGAGCACTGAGCACCCAGCACCCTGAGTACTGAGCACCGATCACCCTGAGCACTGAGCACCCAGCACCCCGAGCACTGAGCACCCAGCACCCTGAGTACTGAGCACCCTGAGTACTGAGCACCAATCACCCTGAGCACTGAGCTCCCAGCACCCTGAGTACTGAGCACCCAGCACCCTGAGCACTGAGCACCCAGCACCCTGAGTACAGAGCACCCAGCACCCTGAGCAGTGAGCACCCAGCACACTGAGTAGTGAGCACCCACCACCCCGAGCACTGAGCACCCAGCACCCAGAGAATGAGCACCCAGCACCCCGAGTACTGAGCACCGAGCACCCTGAGCACTGAGTACCCAGCACCCTGAGTACTGAGCACCCAGCACCCTGAGCACTGAGCACCGAGCACCCCGAGAACTGAGCACCCAGCACCCGGAGTACTGAGCACCCAGCACCCTGAGTACTGAGCACTGAGCACCCAGCACCCTGAGCACTGAGCACCCAGCACCCTGAGTACTGAGAACTGAGCACCCAGCACCCCGAGCACTGAGCACCCAGCACCCTGAGCACTGAGCACCCAGCACCCTGAGCACTGAGCAACCAGCACCCTCAGTACTGAGCACTGAGCACCCAGCACCCCGGGCACTGAGCACCCAGCACCCTGAGTACTGAGCACTGAGCAACCAGCACCCCGAGAACTGAGCACCCAGCACCCTGAGCACTGAGCACCCAGCACCCGAGTACTGAGCGCCCAGCACCCTGAGTACTGAGCACCCAGCACCCTGAGTACTGAGCACCCAGCACCCTGAGTACTGAGCACCCAGAACCCCGAGCATTGAGCACCCAGCACCCCAAGTACTGAGCACCCAGCACCCTGAGTACTGAGCACACAGCACCCTGAGCACTGAGCACCCAGCACCCCGAGCACTGAGCACCCAGCACCCTGAGTACTGAGCACCCAGCACCCTGAGCACTGAGCACACAGCACCCTGAGCACTGAGCACCCAGCACCCTGAGCACTGAGCACCCAGCACCCTGAGTAGTGAGCACCTAACGTACTGAGCACCGAGCACCCCGAGCACTGAGTACCCAGCACCCAGAGAACTGAGCACCCAGCACCCCGAGCACTGAGCACCCAGCACCCTGAGTACTGAGCTCCGAGCACCCCGAGCACTGAGCACCCAGTGCCACGAGCACCGAGCACCCTGAGCACTGAGCAACCTGAGTACTGAGCACCCAGCACCTTGAGCACTGAGCACCGAGCACCCCGAGCACTGAGCACCCAGCACCCGGAGTACTGAGCACCCAGCACCCTGAGTACTAAGCACCGAGCACCCTGAGTACGAGCACCCAGCACTCTGAGCACTGAACACACAGCACCCTGAGTACTGAGCACCTCGATCACTGAGCACCCAGCACCCTGAGTACTGAGCACCGAGCACACCGAGCACTGAGCACCCAGCACCGTGAGCACTGAGCCCCCAGCACCCCGAGCACTGAGCACCCAGCACCCTGAGTACTGAGCCCCCAGCACCCCGAGCACTGAGCACCCAGCACCCTGAGTACTGAGCACCCAGCACCCTGAGTACTGAGCACCCAGCACTCTGAGCGCTGAGCACCCAGCACCCTGAGCACTGAGCACACAGCACCCTGAGCACTGAGCACCCAGCACCCTGAGTACTGAGCACTGAGCACCCAGCACCCCGAGCACTGAGCACCCAGCACCCTGAGTACTGAGCACCCAGCACCCTGAGCACTGAGCACCCAGCACCCGAGTACTGAGCACCCAGCACCCTGAGTACTGAGCACCCAGCACCCTGAGTACTGAGCACACAGCACCCCGAGTACTGAGCACCCAGCACCCCGAGTACTGAGCACCCAGCACCCTGAGCACTGAGCACCCAGCATCCCGAGCACTGAGCACCCAGCACCCTGAGTACTGAGCACCCAGCGCCCCGAGCACTGAGCACCCAGCACCCTGAGCACTGAGCACCCAGCACCCTGAGTACTGAGCACCCAGCACCCTGAGTACTGAACACCCAGCACCCTGAGAACTGAGCACTGAGCACCCTGAGCCCTGAGTACTGAGCACTGAGCACCCTGAGCACTGAGCACCCAGCACCCCGAGTACTGAGCACCCAGCACCCAGCACCCCGAGCACTGAGCACCCAGCGCCCCGAGCACTGAGCACCCAGCACCCCGAGCACTGAGCACTGAGCACCCAGCACCCCGAGTACTGAGCAGTGAGCACCCTGAGCACTGAGCACCCAGCACCCCGAGTACTGAGCAATGAGTACCCTGAATACTGAGCACCCAGCACCCTGAGCACTGAGCCCCCAGCACCCTGAGCACTGAGCACCCAACACCCCGAGCACTGAGCACCCAGCACCCTGAGTACTGAGCACTGAGCACCCAGCACCCCGAGCACTGAGCACCCAGCACCCTGAGCACTGAGCACCCTGCACCCGAGTACTGAGCACCCAGCACCCTGAGTACTGAGCACCCAGCACCCTGAGTACTGAGCACCCAGCACCCCGAGTACTGAGCACGAAGCACCCTGAGTACTGAGCACCCAGCACCCTGAGCACTGAGCACCCAGCACCCCGAGCACTGAGCACCCAGCACCCTGAGTATTGAGCACCCAGCACCCTGAGCACTGAGCACCCAGCACCCTGAGCACTGAGCACCCAGCACCCTGAGCACTGAGCACCCAGCACCCTGAGTACTGAGCACCGAACACCCCGAGCACTGAGCACCCAGCACCCTGAGTACTGAGCTCTGAGCACCCCGAGCACTGAGCACCCAGCGCCACGAGCACCGAGCACCCTGAGCACAGAGCAACCTGAGTACTGAGCACCCAGCACCTTGAGCACTGAGCACCCCGAGCACTGAGCAGCCAGCACCCGGAGTACTGAGCACCCAGCACCCTGAGTACTAAGCACCGAGCACCCTGAGTACTGAGCACCCAGCACCCTGAGCACTGAACACACAGCACCCTGAGTACTGAGCACCTCGAGCACTGAGCACCCAGCACCCTGAGTACTGAGCACCAAGCACACCGAGCACTGAGCACCCAGCACCGTGAGCACTGAGCCCCCAGCACCCCGAGCACTGAGCACCCAGCACCCTGAGTACTGAGCACCCAGCACCCTGAGTACTGAGCACCCACCACTCTGAGCGCTGAGTACCCAGCACCCTGAGCACTGAGCACCCAGCACCCTGAGCACTGAGCACACAGCACCCTGAGCACTGAGCACCCAGCACCCTGAGTACTGAGCACTGAGCACCCAGCACCCTGAGCACTGAGCACCCAGCACCCGAGTACTGAGCACCCAGCACCCTGAGTACTGAGCACCCAGCACCCTGAGTACTGAGCACACAGCACCCCGAGTACTGAGCACCCAGCACCCCGAGTACTGAGCACCCAGCACCCTGAGCACTGAGCACCCAGCATCCCGAGCACTGAGCACCCAGCACCCTGAGTACTGAGCACCCAGCGCCCCGAGCACTGAGCACCCAGCACCGTGAGCACTGAGCACCCAGCACCCTGAGTACTGAGCACCCAGCACCCTGAGCACTGAGCACCCAGCACCCTGAGCACTGAGCACTGAGCACCCTGAGCACTGAGTACTGAGCACTGAGCACCCTGAGCACTGAGCACCCAGCACCCCGAGTACTGAGCACCCAGCACCCCGAGCACTGAGCACCCAGCGCCCCGAGCACTGAGCACCCAGCACCCCGAGCACTGAGCACTGAGCACCCAGCACCCCGAGTACTGAGCAGTGAGCACCCTGAGCACTGAGCACCCAGCACCCCGAGTACTGAGCACTGAGTACCCTGAGTACTGAGCACCCAGCACCCTGAGCACTGAGTACCCAGCACCTTGAGCACTGAGCACCCAGCACCCTGAGCACTGAGCACCCAGCACCCTGAGCACTGAGCACCCAGCACCCTGAGTACTGAGCACTGAGCACCCAGCACCCCGAGCACTGAGCACCCAGCACCCTGAGTACTGAGCACTGAGCACCCAGCACCCCGAGCACTGAGCACCCAGCACCCTGAGCACTGAGCACCCTACACCCGAGTACTGAGCACCCAGCACCCTGAGTACTGAGCACCCAGCACCCTGAGTACTGAGCACCCAGCACCCCGAGTACTGAGCACGAAGCACCCTGAGTACTGAGCACCCAGCACCCTGAGCACTGAGCACCCAGCATCCCGAGCACTGAGCACCCAGCACCCTGAGTACTGAGCACCCAGCACCCTGAGCACTGAGCACCCAGCACCCTGAGCACTGAGCACCCAGCACCCTGAGCACTGAGCACCCAGCACCCTGAGTAGTGAGCACCCAACGTACTGAGCACCGAGCACCCCGAGTACTGAGCACCCAGCACCCTGAGTACTGAGCACCGAGCACCCTGAGCACTGAGCACCCAGCACCTTGAGTACTGAGCTCCGAGCACCCTGAGCACTGAGCACACAGCGCCCCGAGCACCGAGCACCCTGAGCACTGAGCACCCAGCACCCTGAGTACTGAGCACCCTGCACCCTGAGCAATGAGCACCCTGAGTACTGAGCACACAGCACCTTGAGCACTGAGCACCCAGCACCCAGAGTACTGAGCACCCAGCACCCTGAGTACTAAGCACCAAGCACCCTGAGTACTGAGCACCCAGCACCCTGAGCACTGAACACACAGCACCCTGAGTACTGAGCACCTCGAGCACTGAGCACCCAGCACCCTGAGTACTGAGCACCGAGCACCCCGAGCACTGAGCACCCAGCACCCTGAGCACTGAGCACACAGCACCCTGAGCACTGAGCACCCAGCACACTGAGTACAGAGCACTGAGCGCCCAGCACCCCGAGCACTGAGCACTCAGCACCCTGAGTACTGAGCACCGAGCACCCCGAGCACTGAGCACCCAGCACCCTGAGTACTGAGATCCGAGCACCCCGAACACTGAGCACCCTGAGCACTGAGCACCGAGCACCCTGAGCACTGAGTACCCAGCACCCTGAGCACTGAGCCCCCAGCACCCTGAGCACTGAGCACCCAACACCCCGAGCACTGAGCACCCAGCACCCTGAGTACTGAGCACTGAGCACCCAGCACCCCGAGCACTGAGCACCCAGCACCCTGAGCACTGAGCACCCTGCACCCGAGTACTGAGCACCCAGCACCCTGAGTACTGAGCACCCAGCACCCTGAGTACTGAGCACCCAGCACCCCGAGTACTGAGCACGAAGCACCCTGAGTACTGAGCACCCAGCACCCTGAGCACTGAGCACCCAGCACCCCGAGCACTGAGCACCCAGCACCCTGAGTATTGAGCACCCAGCACCCTGAGCACTGAGCACCCAGCACCCTGAGCACTGAGCACCCAGCACCCTGAGCACTGAGCACCCAGCACCCTGAGTACTGAGCACCGAACACCCCGAGCACTGAGCACCCAGCACCCTGAGTACTGAGCTCTGAGCACCCCGAGCACTGAGCACCCAGCGCCACGAGCACCGAGCACCCTGAGCACAGAGCAACCTGAGTACTGAGCACCCAGCACCTTGAGCACTGAGCACCCCGAGCACTGAGCAGCCAGCACCCGGAGTACTGAGCACCCAGCACCCTGAGTACTAAGCACCGAGCACCCTGAGTACTGAGCACCCAGCACCCTGAGCACTGAACACACAGCACCCTGAGTACTGAGCACCTCGAGCACTGAGCACCCAGCACCCTGAGTACTGAGCACCAAGCACACCGAGCACTGAGCACCCAGCACCGTGAGCACTGAGCCCCCAGCACCCCGAGCACTGAGCACCCAGCACCCTGAGTACTGAGCACCCAGCACCCTGAGTACTGAGCACCCACCACTCTGAGCGCTGAGTACCCAGCACCCTGAGCACTGAGCACCCAGCACCCTGAGCACTGAGCACACAGCACCCTGAGCACTGAGCACCCAGCACCCTGAGTACTGAGCACTGAGCACCCAGCACCCTGAGCACTGAGCACCCAGCACCCGAGTACTGAGCACCCAGCACCCTGAGTACTGAGCACCCAGCACCCTGAGTACTGAGCACACAGCACCCCGAGTACTGAGCACCCAGCACCCCGAGTACTGAGCACCCAGCACCCTGAGCACTGAGCACCCAGCATCCCGAGCACTGAGCACCCAGCACCCTGAGTACTGAGCACCCAGCGCCCCGAGCACTGAGCACCCAGCACCGTGAGCACTGAGCACCCAGCAACCTGAGTACTGAGCACCCAGCACCCTGAGCACTGAGCACCCAGCACCCTGAGCACTGAGCACTGAGCACCCTGAGCACTGAGTACTGAGCACTGAGCACCCTGAGCACTGAGCACCCAGCACCCCGAGTACTGAGCACCCAGCACCCCGAGCACTGAGCACCCAGCGCCCCGAGCACTGAGCACCAAGCACCACGAGCACTGAGCACTGAGCACCCAGCACCCCGAGTACTGAGCAGTGAGCACCCTGAGCACTGAGCACCCAGCACCCCGAGTACTGAGCACTGAGTACCCTGAGTACTGAGCACCCAGCACCCTGAGCACTGAGTACCCAGCACCTTGAGCACTGAGCACCCAGCACCCTGAGCACTGAGCACCCAGCACCCTGAGCACTGAGCACCCAGCACCCTGAGTACTGAGCACTGAGCACCCAGCACCCCGAGCACTGAGCACCCAGCACCCTGAGTACTGAGCACTGAGCACCCAGCACCCCGAGCACTGAGCACCCAGCACCCTGAGCACTGAGCACCCTACACCCGAGTACTGAGCACCCAGCACCCTGAGTACTGAGCACCCAGCACCCTGAGTACTGAGCACCCAGCACCCCGAGTACTGAGCACGAAGCACCCTGAGTACTGAGCACCCAGCACCCTGAGCACTGAGCACCCAGCATCCCGAGCACTGAGCACCCAGCACCCTGAGTACTGAGCACCCAGCACCCTGAGCACTGAGCACCCAGCACCCTGAGCACTGAGCACCCAGCACCCTGAGCACTGAGCACCCAGCACCCTGAGTAGTGAGCACCCAACGTACTGAGCACCGAGCACCCCGAGTACTGAGCACCCAGCACCCTGAGTACTGAGCACCGAGCACCCTGAGCACTGAGCACCCAGCACCTTGAGTACTGAGCTCCGAGCACCCTGAGCACTGAGCACACAGCGCCCCGAGCACCGAGCACCCTGAGCACTGAGCACCCAGCACCCTGAGTACTGAGCACCCTGCACCCTGAGCAATGAGCACCCTGAGTACTGAGCACACAGCACCTTGAGCACTGAGCACCCAGCACCCAGAGTACTGAGCACCCAGCACCCTGAGTACTAAGCACCAAGCACCCTGAGTACTGAGCACCCAGCACCCTGAGCACTGAACACACAGCACCCTGAGTACTGAGCACCTCGAGCACTGAGCACCCAGCACCCTGAGTACTGAGCACCGAGCACCCCGAGCACTGAGCACCCAGCACCCTGAGCACTGAGCACACAGCACCCTGAGCACTGAGCACCCAGCACACTGAGTACAGAGCACTGAGCGCCCAGCACCCCGAGCACTGAGCACTCAGCACCCTGAGTACTGAGCACCGAGCACCCCGAGCACTGAGCACCCAGCACCCTGAGTACTGAGATCCGAGCACCCCGAACACTGAGCACCCTGAGCACTGAGCACCGAGCACCCTGAGCACTGAGTACCCAGCACCCTGAGCACTGAGCCCACAGCACCCTGAGCACTGAGCACCCAGCACCCTGAGCACTGAGCACCCAGCACCCTGATTACTGAGCACTGAGCACCCAGCACCCCAAGCACTGAGCACCCAGCACCCCGAGTACTGAGCACTGAGCACCCTGAGTACTGAGCAACCAGCACCCTGAGCACTGAGTACCCCGCACCCTGAGCACTGAGCACCCAGCACCCTGAGCACTGAGCACCCAGTACCCTGAGCACTGAGCACCCAGCACCCTGAGTACTGAGCACTGACCACCCAGCACCCCGAGCACTGAGCTCCCAGCACCCTGAGTACTGAGCACTGAGCACCCAGCAACCCGAGCACTGAGCACCCAGCACCCTGAGCACTGAGCACCCACCACCCGAGTACTGAGCACCCAGCATCCTGGGTACTGAGCACCCAGCACCCTGAGTACTGAGCACCCAGCACCCCGAGCACTGAGCACCCAGCACCCTGAGCACTGAGCACCCACCACCCGAGTACTGAGCACCCAGCACCCTGGGTACTGAGCACCCAGCACCCTGAGTACTGAGCACCCAGCACCCTGAGCACTGAGCACTGAGCACCCTGATCACTGAGTACTGAGCACCGAGCACACCGAGAACTGAGCACCCAGCACCCCGAGTACTGAGCACCCAGCACCCTGAGTACTGAGCACCCAGCACCCCGAGCACTGAGCACCCAGCACCCTGAGCACTTAGCACCCAGCACCCTGAGTACTGAGCACTGAGCACCCAGCACACCGAGCACTGAGCACCCAGCACCCTGAGTACTGAGCACTGAGGACCCAGCACCCCGAGCACTGAGCACCCAGCACCCTGAGCACTGAACACCCAGGACCCTGAGCACTGAGCACCCAGCACCCTGAGTACTGAGCACTGAGCACCCAGCACCCCGAGCAATGAGCACCCAGCACCCTGAGTACTGAGCACTGAGCACCCAGCACCCTGAGCACTGAGCACACAGCACCCTGAGCACTGAGCACCCAGCACCCGAGTACTGAGCACCCAGCACCCTGAGTACTGAGCACGCAGCACCCTGAGTACTGAGCACCCAGAACCCTGAGTACTGAGCACCCAGAACCCCGAGCACTGAGCCCCCAGCACCCCGAGTACTGAGTACCCAGCACCCTGAGTACTGAGCACCCAGCACCCTGAGCACTGAGCACCCAGCACCCTGAGCACTGAGCACCCAGCACCCTGAGCACTGAGCACCCAGCACCCTGAGTAGTGAGCACCCAACGTACTGAGCACCGAGCACCCCGAGTACTGAGCACCCAGCACCCTGAGTACTGAGCACCGAGCACCCTGAGCACTGAGCACCCAGCACCTTGAGTACTGAGCTCCGAGCACCCTGAGCACTGAGCACACAGCGCCCCGAGCACCGAGCACCCTGAGCACTGAGCACCCAGCACCCTGAGTACTGAGCACCCTGCACCCTGAGCAATGAGCACCCTGAGTACTGAGCACACAGCACCTTGAGCACTGAGCACCCAGCACCCAGAGTACTGAGCACCCAGCACCCTGAGTACTAAGCACCAAGCACCCTGAGTACTGAGCACCCAGCACCCTGAGCACTGAACACACAGCACCCTGAGTACTGAGCACCTCGAGCACTGAGCACCCAGCACCCTGAGTACTGAGCACCGAGCACCCCGAGCACTGAGCACCCAGCACCCTGAGCACTGAGCACACAGCACCCTGAGCACTGAGCACCCAGCACACTGAGTACAGAGCACTGAGCGCCCAGCACCCCGAGCACTGAGCACTCAGCACCCTGAGTACTGAGCACCGAGCACCCCGAGCACTGAGCACCCAGCACCCTGAGTACTGAGATCCGAGCACCCCGAACACTGAGCACCCTGAGCACTGAGCACCGAGCACCCTGAGCACTAAGTACCCAGCACCCTGAGCACTGAGCACACAGCACCCTGAGCACTGAGCACCCAGCACCCTGAGCACTGAGCACCCAGCACCCTGATTACTGAGCACTGAGCACCCAGCACCCCAAGCACTGAGCACCCAGCACCCCGAGTACTGAGCACTGAGCACCCTGAGTACTGAGCAACCAGCACCCTGAGCACTGAGTACCCCGCACCCTGAGCACTGAGCACCCAGCACCCTGAGCACTGAGCACCCAGCACCCTGAGCACTGAGCACCCAGCACCCTGAGTACTGAGCACTGACCACCCAGCACCCCGAGCACTGAGCTCCCAGCACCCTGAGTACTGAGCACTGAGCACCCAGCAACCCGAGCACTGAGCACCCAGCACCCTGAGCACTGAGCACCCACCACCCGAGTACTGAGCACCCAGCATCCTGGGTACTGAGCACCCAGCACCCTGAGTACTGAGCACCCAGCACCCCGAGCACTGAGCACCCAGCACCCTGAGCACTGAGCACCCACCACCCGAGTACTGAGCACCCAGCACCCTGGGTACTGAGCACCCAGCACCCTGAGTACTGAGCACCCAGCACCCTGAGCACTGAGCACTGAGCACCCTGATCACTGAGTACTGAGCACCGAGCACACCGAGAACTGAGCACCCAGCACCCGGAGTACTGAGCACCCAGCACCCTGAGTACTGAGCACCCAGCACCCCGAGCACTGAGCACCCAGCACCCTGAGCACTTAGCACCCAGCACCCTGAGTACTGAGCACTGAGCACCCAGCACACCGAGCACTGAGCACCCAGCACCCTGAGCACTGAACACCCAGCACCCTGAGCACTGAGCACCCAGCACCCTGAGTACTGAGCACTGAGCACCCAGCACCCCGAGCAATGAGCACCCAGCACCCTGAGTACTGAGCACTGAGCACCCAGCACCCTGAGCACTGAGCACACAGCACCCTGAGCACTGAGCACCCAGCACCCGAGTACTGAGCACCCAGCACCCTGAGTACTGAGCACGCAGCACCCTGAGTACTGAGCACCCAGAAACCTGAGTACTGAGCACCCAGAACCCCGAGCACTGAGCCCCCAGCACCCCGAGTACTGAGTACCCAGCACCCTGAGTACTGAGCACCCAGCACCCTGAGCACTGAGCACCCAGCACCCCGAGCACAGAGCACCCAGCACCCTGAGTACTGAGCACACAGCACCCTGAGCACTGAGCACCCAGCACCCTGAGCACTGAGCACCCAGCACCCTGAGTACTGAGCACCCAGCACCCTGAGTACTGAGCACTGAGCACCCAGCACCCCGAGCACTGAGCACCCAGCACCCTGAGTACTGAGCACCGAGCACCCCGAGCACTGAGCACCCAGCACCCTGAGTACTGAGATCCGAGCACCCTGAACACTGAGCACCCTGAGCACTGAGCACCGAGCACCCTGTGCACTGAGTACCCAGCACCCTGAGCACTGAGCACCCAGCACCCTGAGCACTGAGCACCCAGCACCCTGAGCACTGAGCACCCAGCACCCTGAGCACTGAGCACCCAGCACCCTGAGTACTGAGCACTGAGCACCCTGAGTACTGAGCACCCAGCACCCTGAGCACTGAGTACCCAGCACCCTGAGCACTGAGCACCCAGCACCCTGAGCACTGAGCACCCAGCACCCAGAGTACTGAGCACTGAGCACCCAGCATCCCGAGCACTGAGCACCCAGCACCCTGAGTACTGAGCACTGAGCACCCAGCACCCCGAGCACTGAGCACCCAGCACCCTGAGCACTGAGCACCCACCACTCTGAGTACTGAGCACCCAGCACCCTGAGTACTGAGCACCCAGCACCCTGAGTACTGAGCACCCAGCACCTCGAGTACTGAGCACCCAGCACCCTGAGTACTGAGCACCCAGCACCCTGAGCACTGAACACCCAGCACCCCGAGCACTGAGCACCCAGCACACTGAGTACTGAGCACCCAGCACCCTGAGCACTGAGCACCCAGCACCCTGAGCACTGAGCACCCAGCACCCTGAGTACTGAGCACTGAGCACCCTGATCACTGAGTACTGAGCACCGAGCACCCCGAAAACTGAGCACCCAGCACCCTGAGCACTGAGCACCCAGCACCCTGAGCACTGAGCACCCACCACCCTGAGTACTGAGCACTGAGCACCCAGCACCCCGGGCACAGAGCACCCAGCACCCTGAGTACTGAGCACTGAGCACCCAGCACCCCGAGCACTGAGCACCCAGCTCCCTGAGCACTGAGCACCCAGCACCCGAGTACTGAGCGCCCAGCACCCTGAGTACTGAGCACCCAGCACCCTGAGTACTGAGCACCCAGCACCCTGAGTACTGAGCACCCAGCTCCCCGAGCATTGAGCACCCAGCACCCCAAGTACTGAGCACCCAGCACACTTAGTACTGAGCACCCAGCACCCTGAGCACTGAGCACCCAGCACCCTGAGCACTGAGCACCCAGAACCCTGAGCACTGAGCACCCAGCACCCTGAGTAGTGAGCACCCAACGTACTGAGCACCGAGCACCCCGAGCACTGAGTACCCAGCACCCAGAGTACTGAGCACCGAGCACCCCGAGCACTGAGCACCCAGCACCCTGAGTACTGAGCTCCGAGCACCCCGAGCACTGAGCACCCAGCGCCCCGAGCACCGAGCACCCTGAGCACTGAGCACCCAGCACCCTGACTACTGAGCACCCAGCACCCTGAGCAATGAGCAACCTATGTACTGAGCACCCAGCACCTTGAGCACTGAGCACCGAGCACCCCGAGCACTGAGCACCCAGCACCCGGAGTACTGAGCACCCAGCACCCTGAGTACTAAGCACCGAGCACCCTGAGTACTGAGCACCCAGCACCCTGAGCACTGAACACACAGCACCCTGAGTACTTAGCACCTCGAGCACTGAGCACCCAGCACCCTGAGTACTGAGCACCAAGCACACCGAGCACTGAGCACCCAGCACCGTGAGCACTGAGCCCCCAGCACCCCGAGCACTGAGCACTCAGCACCCTGAGTACTGAGCACCCAGCACCCTGAGTACTGAGCACCCACCACTCTGAGCGCTGAGTACCCAGCACCCTGAGCACTGAGCACCCAGCACCCTGAGCACTGAGCACACAGCACCCTGAGCACTGAGCACCCAGCACCCTGAGTACTGAGCACTGAGCACCCAGCACCCTGAGCACTGAGCACCCAGCAGCCTGAGTACTGAGCACTGAGCACCCAGCACCCTGAGCACTGAGCACCCAGCACCCGAGTACTGAGCACCCAGCACCCTGAGTACTGAGCACCCAGCACCCTGAGTACTGAGCACACAGCACCCCGAGTACTGAGCACCCAGCACCCCGAGTACTGAGCACCCAGCACCCTGAGCACTGAGCACCCAGCATCCCGAGCACTGAGCACCCAGCACCCTGAGTACTGAGCACCCAGCGCCCCGAGCACTGAGCACCCAGCACCCTGAGCACTGAGCACCCAGCACCCTGAGTACTGAGCACCCAGCACCCTGAGCACTGAGCACCCAGCACCCTGAGCACTGAGCACTGAGCACCCTGAGCACTGAGTACTGAGCACTGAGCACCCTGAGCACTGAGCACACAGCACCCCGAGTACTGAGCACCCAGCACCCCGAGCACTGAGCACCCAGCGCCCCGAGCACTGAGCACCCAGCACCCCGAGCACTGAGCACTGAGCACCCAGCACCCCGAGTACTGAGCAGTGAGCACCCTGAGCACTGAGCACCCAGCACCCCGAGTACTGAGCACTGAGTACCCTGAGTACTGAGCACCCAGCACCCTGAGCACTGAGTACCCAGCACCTTGAGCACTGAGCACCCAGCACCCTGAGCACTGAGCACCCAGCACCCTGAGCACTGAGCACCCAGCACCCTGAGTACTGAGCACTGAGCACCCAGCACCCCGAGCACTGAGCACCCAGCACCCTGAGTACTGAGCACTGAGCACAAAGCACCCCGAGCACTGAGCACCCAGCACCCTGAGCACTGAGCACCCTACAACCGAGTACTGAGCACCCAGCACCCTGAGTACTGAGCACCCAGCACCCTGAGTACTGAGCACCCAGCACCCCGAGTACTGAGCACGAAGCACCCTGAGTACTGAGCACCCAGCACCCTGAGCACTGAGCACCCAGCATCCCGAGCACTGAGCACCCAGCACCCTGAGTACTGAGCACCCAGCACCCTGAGCACTGAGCACCCAGCACCCTGAGCACTGAGCACCCAGCACCCTGAGCACTGAGCACCCAGCACCCTGAGTAGTGAGCACCCAACGTACTGAGCACCGAGCACCCCGAGTACTGAGCACCCAGCACCCTGAGTACTGAGCACCGAGCACCCTGAGCACTGAGCACCCAGCACCTTGAGTACTGAGCTCCGAGCACCCTGAGCACTGAGCACACAGCGCCCCGAGCACCGAGCACCCTGAGCACTGAGCACCCAGCACCCTGAGTACTGAGCACCCTGCACCCTGAGCAATGAGCACCCTGAGTACTGAGCACACAGCACCTTGAGCACTGAGCACCCAGCACCCAGAGTACTGAGCACCCAGCACCCTGAGTACTAAGCACCAAGCACCCTGAGTACTGAGCACCCAGCACCCTGAGCACTGAACACACAGCACCCTGAGTACTGAGCACCTCGAGCACTGAGCACCCAGCACCCTGAGCACTGAGCACACAGCACCCTGAGCACTGAGCACCCAGCACACTGAGTACAGAGCACTGAGCGCCCAGCACCCCGAGCACTGAGCACTCAGCACCCTGAGTACTGAGCACCAAGCACCCCGAGCACTGAGCACCCAGCACCCTGAGTACTGAGATCCGAGCACCCCGAACACTGAGCACCCTGAGAACTGAGCACCGAGCACCCTGAGCACTGAGTACCCAGCACCCTGAGCACTGAGCACACAGCACCCTGAGCACTGAGCACCCAGCACCCTGAGCACTGAGCACCCAGCACCCTGATTACTGAGCACTGAGCACCCAGCACCCCAAGCACTGAGCACCCAGCACCCCGAGTACTGAGCACTGAGCACCCTGAGTACTGAGCAACCAGCACCCTGAGCACTGAGTACCCCGCACCCTGAGCACTGAGCACCCAGCACCCTGAGCACTGAGCACCCAGCACCCTGAGCACTGAGCACCCAGCACCCTGAGTACTGAGCACTGACCACCCAGCACCCCGAGCACTGAGCTCCCAGCACCCTGAGTACTGAGTACTGAGCACCCAGCAACCCGAGCACTGAGCACCCAGCACCCTGAGCACTGAGCACCCAACACCCGAGTACTGAGCACCCAGCATCCTGGGTACTGAGCACCCAGCACCCTGAGTACTGAGCACCCAGCACCCCGAGCACTGAGCACCCAGCACCCTGAGCACTGAGCACCCACCACCCGAGTACTGAGCACCCAGCACCCTGGGTACTGAGCACCCAGCACCCTGAGTACTGAGCACCCAGCACCCTGAGCACTGAGCACTGAGCACCCTGATCACTGAGTACTGAGCACCGAGCACACCGAGAACTGAGCACCCAGCACCCGGAGTACTGAGCACCCAGCACCCTGAGTACTGAGCACCCAGCACCCCGAGCACTGAGCACCCAGCACCCTGAGCACTTAGCACCCAGCACCCTGAGTACTGAGCACTGAGCACCCAGCACACCGAGCACTGAGCACCCAGCACCCTGAGTACTGAGCACTGAGGACCCAGCACCCCGAGCACTGAGCACCCAGCACCCTGAGCACTGAACACCCAGCACCCTGAGCACTGAGCACCCAGCACCCTGAGTACTGAGCACTGAGCACCCAGCACCCCGAGCAATGAGCACCCAGCACCCTGAGTACTGAGCACTGAGCACCCAGCACCCTGAGCACTGAGCACACAGCACCCTGAGCACTGAGCACCCAGCACCCGAGTACTGAGCACCCAGCACCCTGAGTACTGAGCACGCAGCACCCTGAGTACTGAGCACCCAGAACCCTGAGTACTGAGCACCCAGCACCCCGAGCACTGAGCCCCCAGCACCCCGAGTACTGAGTACCCAGCACCCTGAGTACTGAGCACCCAGCACCCTGAGCACTGAGCACCCAGCACCCCGAGCACAGAGCACCCAGCACCCTGAGTACTGAGCACCCAGCACCCTGAGCACTGAGCACCCAGCACCCTGAGCACTGAGCACCCAGCACCCTGAGTACTGAGCACCCAGCACCCTGAGTACTGAGCACTGAGCACCCAGCACCCCGAGCACTGAGCACCCAGCACCCTGAGTACTGAGCACCGAGCACCCCGAGCACTGAGCACCCAGCACCCTGAGTACTGAGATCCGAGCACCCTGAACAATGAGCACCCTGAGCACTGAGCACCGAGCACCCTGTGCACTGAGTACCCAGCACCCTGAGCACTGAGCACCCAGCACACTGAGCACTGAGCACCCAGCACCCTGAGCACTGAGCACCCAGCACCCTGAGCACTGAGCACCCAGCACCCTGAGTACTGAGCACTGAGCACCCTGAGTACTGAGCACCCAGCACCCTGAGCACTGAGTACCCAGCACCCTGAGCACTGAGCACCCAGCACCCTGAGCACTGAGCACCCAGCACCCAGAGTACTGAGCACTGAGCACCCAGCATCCCGAGCACTGAGCACCCAGCACCCTGAGTACTGAGCACTGAGCACCCAGCACCCCGAGCACTGAGCACCCAGCACCCTGAGCACTGAGCACCCACCACTCTGAGTACTGAGCACCCAGCACCCTGAGTACTGAGCACCCAGCACCCTGAGCACTGAGCACCCAGCACCTCGAGTACTGAGCACCCAGCACCCTGAGTACTGAGCACCCAGCACCCTGAGCACTGAACACCCAGCACCCCGAGCACTGAGCACCCAGCACACTGAGTACTGAGCACCCAGCACCCTGAGCACTGAGCACCCAGCACCCTGAGCACTGAGCACCCAGCACCCTGAGTACTGAGCACTGAGCACCCTGATCACTGAGTACTGAGCACCGAGCACCCCGAAAACTGAGCACCCAGCACCCTGAGCACTGAGCACCCAGCACCCTGAGCACTGAGCACCCACCACCCTGAGTACTGAGCACTGAGCACCCAGCACCCCGGGCACAGAGCACCCAGCACCCTGAGTACTGAGCACTGAGCACCCAGCACCCCGAGCACTGAGCACCCAGCTCCCTGAGCACTGAGCACCCAGCACCCGAGTACTGAGCGCCCAGCACCCTGAGTACTGAGCACCCAGCACCCTGAGTACTGAGCACCCAGCACCCTGAGTACTGAGCACCCAGCTCCCCGAGCATTGAGCACCCAGCACCCCAAGTACTGAGCACCCAGCACACTTAGTACTGAGCACCCAGCACCCTGAGCACTGAGCACCCAGCACCCTGAGCACTGAGCACCCAGCACCCTGAGCACTGAGCACCCAGCACCCTGAGTAGTGAGCACCCAACGTACTGAGCACCGAGCACCCCGAGCACTGAGTACCCAGCACCCAGAGTACTGAGCACCGAGCACCCCGAGCACTGAGCACCCAGCACCCTGTGTACTGAGCTCCGAGCACCCCGAGCACTGAGCACCCAGCGCCCCGAGCACCGAGCACCCTGAGCACTGAGCACCCAGCACCCTGACTACTGAGCACCCAGCACCCTGAGCAATGAGCAACCTATGTACTGAGCACCCAGCACCTTGAGCACTGAGCACCCAGCACCCAGAGTACTGAGCACCCAGCACCCTGAGTACCAAGCACCAAGCACCCTGAGTACTGAGCACCCAGCACCCTGAGCACTGAGCACCCAGTACCCTGAGTACTGAGCACTGAGCACCCAGCACCCCGAGCACTGAGCACACAGCACCCTGATCACTGAGTACTGAGCACCGAGCACCCCGAGAACTGAGCACCCAGCACTCTGAGCACTGAGTACCCAGCACCCTGAGCACTGAGCACCCAGCACCCTGAGCACTGAGCACACAGCACCCTGAGCACTGAGCACCCAGCACCCTGAGCACTGAGCACACAGCACCCCGAGTACTGAGCACCCAGCACCCCGTGTACTGAGCACCCAGCACCCTGAGCACTGAGCACCCAGCATCCCGAGCACTGAGCACCCAGCACCCTGAGTACTGAGCACCCAGCACCCTGAGCACTGAGCACCCAACACCTTGAGTACTGAGCTCCGAGCACCGTGAGCACTGAGCACACAGCGCGACGAGCATCGAGCACCCTGAGCACTGAGAACCCAGCACCCTGAGTACTGAGCACCCTGCACCCTGAGCAATGAGCACCCTGAGTACTGAGCACACAGCACCTTGAGCACTGAGCACCCAGCACCCAGAGTACTGAGCACCCAGCACCCTGAGTACCAAGCACCAAGCACCCTGAGTACTGAGCACCCAGCACCCTGAGCACTGAACACACAGCACCCTGAGTACTGAGTACCTCGAGCACTGAGCACCCAGGACCCTGAGTACTGAGCACCGAGCACCCCGAGCACTGAGCACCCAGCACCCTGAGCACTGAGCACACAGCACCCTGAGCACTGAGCACCCAGCACCCTGAGTACTGAGCACTGAGCACCCAGCACCCCGAGCACTGAGCACTCAGCACCCTGAGTACTGAGCACCGAGCACCCCGAGCACTGAGCACCCAGCACCCTGAGTACTGAGATCCGAGCACCCCGAACACTGAGCACCCTGAGCACTGAGCACCGAGCACCCTGAGCACTGAGTACCCAGCACCCTGAGCACTGAGCACACAGCACCCTGAGCACTGAGCACCCAGCACCCTGAGCACTGAGCACCCAGCACCCTGATTACTGAGCACTGAGCACCCAGCACCCCAAGCACTGAGCACCCAGCACCCCGAGTACTGAGCACTGAGCACCCTGAGTACTGAGCACCCAGCACCCTGAGCACTGAGTACCCCGCACCCTGAGCACTGAGCACCCAGCACCCTGAGCACTGAGCACCCAGCACCCTGAGCACTGAGCACCCAGCACCCTGAGTACTGAGCACTGACTACCCAGCACCCCGAGCACTGAGTTCCCAGCACCCTGAGTACTGAGCACTGAGCACCCAGCAACCCGAGCACTGAGCACCCAGCACCCTGAGCACTGAGCACCCACCACCCGAGTACTGAGCACCCAGCACCCTGGGTACTGAGCACCCAGCACCCTGAGTACTGAGCACCCAGCACCCTGAGCACTGAGCACTGAGCACCCTGATCACTGAGTACTGAGCACCGAGCACACCGAGAACTGAGCACCCAGCACCCGGAGTACTGAGCACCCAGCACCCTGAGTACTGAGCACCCAGCACCCCGAGCACTGAGCACCCAGCACCCTGAGCACTTAGCACCCAGCACCCTGAGTACTGAGCACTGAGCACCCAGCACACCGAGCACTGAGCACCCAGCACCCTGAGTACTGAGCAATGAGGACAAAGCACCCCGAGCACTGAGCACCCAGCACCCTGAGCACTGAACACCCAGCACCCTGAGCACTGAGCACCCAGCACCCTGAGTACTGAGCACTGAGCACCCAGCACCCCGAGCAATGAGCACCCAGCACCCTGAGTACTGAGCACTGAGCACCCAGCACCCTGAGCACTGAGCACACAGCACCCTGAGCACTGAGCACCCAGCACCCGAGTACTGAGCACCCAGCACCCTCAGTACTGAGCACGCAGCACCCTGAGTACTGAGCACCCAGCACCCTGAGTACTGAGCACCCAGCACCCCGAGCACTGAGCCCCCAGCACCCCGAGTACTGAGTACCCAGCACCCTGAGTACTGAGCACCCAGCACCCTGAGCACTGAGCACCCAGCACCCCGAGCACTGAGCACCCAGCACCCTGAGTACTGAGCACCCAGCACCCTTAGCACTGAGCACCCAGCACCCTGAGCACTGAGCACCCAGCACCCTGAGTACTGAGCACCCAGCACCCTGAGTACTGAGCACTGAGCACCCAGCACCCCGAGCACTGAGCACCCAGCACCCTGAGTACTGAGCACCGAGCACCCCGAGCACTGAGCACCCAGCACCCTGAGTACTGAGATCTGAGCACCCTGAACACTGAGCACCCTGAGCACTGAGCACCGAGCACCCTGAGCACTGAGTACCCAGCACCCTGAGCACTGAGCACCCAGCACCCTGAGCACTGAGCACCCAGCACCCTGAGCACTGAGCACCCAGCACCCTGAGTACTGAGCACTGAGCACCCTGAGTACTGAGCACCCAGCACCCTGAGCACTGAGAACCCAGCACCCTGAGCACTGAGCACCCAGCACCCTGAGCACTGAGCACCCAGCACCCAGAGTACTGAGCACTGAGCACCCAGCATCCCGAGCACTGAGCACCCAGCACCCTGAGTACTGAGCACTGAGCACCCAGCACCCCGAGCACTGAGCACCCAGCACCCTGAGCACTGAGCACCCACCACTCTGAGTACTGA
The DNA here is from genome assembly GCF_018167655.1 of Microtus oregoni. NCBI lineage: Eukaryota > Metazoa > Chordata > Mammalia > Rodentia > Cricetidae > Microtus > Microtus oregoni. The sequence continues at coordinate 6,284,053 of NW_024543811.1, read as the reverse complement.
GCACCCAGCACCCTGAGTACTGAGCACCCAGCACCCTGAGTACTGAGCACCCAGCACCTCGAGTACTGAGCACCCAGCACCCTGAGTACTGAGCACCCAGCACCCTGAGCACTGAACACCCAGCACCCCGAGCACTGAGCACCCAGCACACTGAGTACTGAGCACCCAGCACCCTGAGCACTGAGCACCCAGCACCCTGAGCACTGAGCACCCAGCACCCTGAGTACTGAGCACTGAGCACCCTGATCACTGAGTACTGAGCACCGAGCACCCCGAGAACTGAGCACCCAGCACCCTGAGCACTGAGCACCCAGCACCCTGAGCACTGAGCACCCACCACCCTGAGTACTGAGCACTGAGCACCCAGCACCCCGGGCACTGAGCACCCAGCACCCTGAGTACTGAGCACTGAGCACCCAGCACCCCGAGCACTGAGCACCCAGCTCCCTGAGCACTAAGCACCCAACACCCGAGTACTGAGCGCCCAGCACCCTGAGTACTGAGCACCCAGCACCCTGAGTACTGAGCACCCAGCACCCTGAGTACTGAGCACCCAGCTCCCCGAGCATTGAGCACCCAGCACCCCAAGTACTGAGCACCCAGCACACTTAGTACTGAGCACCCAGCACGCTGAGCACTGAGCACCCAGCACCCTGAGCACTGAGCACCCAGCACCCTGAGCACTGAGCACCCAGCACCCTGAGTAGTGAGCACCCAACGTACTGAGCACCGAGCACCCCGAGCACTGAGTACCCAGCACCCAGAGTACTGAGCACCGAGCACCCCGAGCACTGAGCACCCAGCACCCTGAGTACTGCGCTCCGAGCACCCCGAGCACTGAGCACCCAGCGCCCCGAGCACCGAGCACCCTGAGCACTGAGCACCCAGCACCCTGACTACTGAGCACCCAGCACCCTGAGCAATGAGCAACCTGAGTACTGAGCACCCAGCACCTTGAGCACTGAGCACCGAGCACCCCGAGCACTGAGCACCCAGCACCCGGAGTACTGAGCACCCAGCACCCTGAGTACTAAGCACCGAGCACCCTGAGTACTGAGCACCCAGCACCCTGAGCACTGAACACACAGCACCCTGAGTACTGAGCACCTCGAGCACTGAGCACCCAGCACCCTGAGTACTGAGCACCGAGCACACCGAGCACTGAGCACCCAGCACCGTGAGCACTGAGCCCCCAGCACCCCGAGCACTGAGCACCCAGCACCCTGAGTACTGAGCACCCAGCACCCTGAGTACTGAGCACCCAGCACTCTGAGCACTGAGTACCCAGCACCCTCAGCACTGAGCACCCAGCACCCTGAGCACTGAGCACACAGCACCCTGAGCACTGAGCACCCAGCACCCTGAGTACTGAGCACTGAGCACCCAGCACCCCGAGCACTGAGCACCCAGTACCCTGAGTACGGAGCACTGAGCACCCAGCACCCCGAGCACTGAGCACACAGCACCCTGAGCACTGAGCACCCAGCACCCGAGTACTGAGCACCCAGCACCCTGAGTACTGAGCACCCAGCACCCTGAGTACTGAGCACACAGCACCCCGAGTACTGAGCACCCAGCACCCCGTGTACTGAGCACCCAGCACCCTGAGCACTGAGCACCCAGCATCCCGAGCACTGAGCACCCAGCACCCTGAGTACTGAGCGCCCAGCGCCCCGAGCACTGAGCACCCAGCACCCTGAGCACTGAGCACCCAGCACCCTGAGTACTGAGCACCCAGCACCCTGAGTACTGAACACCCAGCACCCTGAGCACTGAGCACTGAGCACCCTGAGCACTGAGTACTGATTACTGAGCACCCTGAGCACTGAGCACCCAGCACCCCGAGTACTGAGCACCCAGCACCCCGAGCACTGAGCACACAGCGCCCCGAGCACTGAGCACGCAGCACCCCGAGCACTGAGCACCCAGCACCCCGAGTACTGAGCAGTGAGCACCCTGAGCACTGAGCACCCAGCACCCCGAGTACTGAGCACTGAGAACCCTGAGTACTGAGCACCCAGCACCCTGAGCACTGAGTACCCAGCACCTTGAGCACTGAGCACCCAGCACCCTGAGCACTGAGCACCCAGCACCCTGAGCACTGAGCACCCAGCACCCTGAGTACTGAGCACTGAGCACCCAGCACCCCGAGCACTGAACACCCAGCACCCTGAGTACTGAGCACTGAGCACCCAGCACCCCGAGCACTGAGCACCCAGCACCCTGAGCAATGAGCACCCAGCACCCGAGTACTGAGCACCCAGCACCCTGAGTACTGAGCACCCAGCACCCTGAGTACTGAGCACCCAGCACCCCGAGTACTGAGCACGAAGCACCCTGAGTAATGAGAACCCAGCACCCTAAGAACTGAGCACCCAGCACCCCGAGCACTGAGTACCCAGCACCCTGAGTACTGAGCACCCAGCACCCTGAGCACTGAGCACCCAGCACCCTGAGCTCTGAGCACCCAGCACCCTGAGCACTGAGCACCCAGCACCCTGAGTAGTGAGCAGCCAACGTACTGAGCACCGAGCACCCCGAGCACTGAGCACCCAGCTCCCTGAGTACTGAGCACCGAGCACCCTGAGCACTGAGCACCCAGCACCTTGAGTACTGAGCTCCGAGCACCCCGATCACTGAGCACCCAGCGCCCCGAGCACCGAGCACCCTGAGCACTGAGCACCCAGCACCCTGAGTACTGAGCACCCTGCACCCTGAACAATGAGCACCCTGAGTACTGAGCACCCAGCACCTTGAGCACTGAGCACCCAGCACCCGGAGTACTGAGCACCCAGCACCCTGAGTACTAAGCACCGAGCACCCTGAGTACTGAGCACCCAGCACCCTGAGCACTGAGCACCTCGAGCTCTGAGCACCCAGCACCCTGAGAACTGAGCACCGAGCACCCCGAGCACTGAGCACCCAGCACCATGAGCACTGTGCACACAGCACCCTGAGCACTGAGCACCCAGCACCCTGAGTACTGAGCACTGAGCACCCAGCACCCCGAGCACTGAGCACCCAGCACCCTGAGTACTGAGCACCGAGCACCCCGAGCACTGAGCACCCAGCACCCTGAGTACTGAGATCCGAGCACCCCGAACACTGAGCAACCTGAGCACTGAGCACCCAGTACCCTGAGTACTGAGCACCGAGCACCCCGAGCACTGAGTACCCAGCACCCTGAGCACTGAGCACCCAGCACCCTGAGCACTGAGCACCCAGCACCCCGAGCACTGAGCACCCAGCACCCCGAGTACTGAGCACTGAGCACCCTGAGTACTGAGCACCCAGCACCCTGAGCACTGAGTACCCCGCACCCTGAGCACTGAGCACCCAGCACCCTGAGCACTGAGCACCCAGCCCCCTGAGCACTGAGCACCCAGCACCCTGAGTACTGAGCACTGAGCACCCAGCACCCCGAGCACTTAGCACCCAGCACCCTGAGTACTGAGCACTGAGCACCCAGCAACCCTAGCACTGAGCACCCAGCACCCTGAGCACTGAGCACCCACCACCCGAGTACTGAGCACCCAGCACCCTGAGTACTGAGCACCCAGCACCCTGAGTACTGAGCACCCAGCACCCTGAGCACTGAGCACTGAGCACCCTGATCACTGAGTACTGAGCACCGAGCACCCCGAGCACTGAGCACCCAGCACCCTGAGTACTGAGCACTGAGCACCCTGAGCACTGAGCACCCAGCACCTTGAGTACTGAGCTCCGAGCACCCCGAGCACTGAGTACCCAGCGCCCCGAGCACAGAGCACCCTGAGCACTGAGCACCCAGCACCCTGAGTACTGAGCACCCTGCACCCTGAACAATGAGCACCCTGAGTACTGAGCACCCAGCACCTTGAGCACTGAGCACCCAGCACCCTGAGTACTGAGCACCGAGCACCCCGAGCACTGAGCACCCAGCACCCTGAGCACTGAGCACACAGCACCCTGATAACTGAGCACCCAGCACCCTGAGTACTGAGCACTGAGCACCCAGCACCCCGAGCACTGAGCACCCAGCACCCTGAGTACTGAGCACCGAGCACCCCGAGCACTGAGCACCCAGCACCCTGAGTACTGAGATCCGAGCACCCCGAACACTGAGCACCCTGAGCACTGAGCACCGAGCACCCTGAGCACTGTGTACACAGCACCCTGAGCACTGAGCACCCAGCACCCTGAGCACTGAGCACCCAGCACCCTGAGCACTGAGCACCCAGCACCCTGAGTACTGAGCACTGAGCACCCAGCACCCCGAGCACTGAGCACCCAGCACCCCGAGTACTGAGCACTGAGCACCCTGAGTACTGAGCACCCAGCACCCTGAGCACTGAGTACCCCGCACCCTGAGCACTGAGCACCCAGCACCCTGAGCACTGAGCACACAGCACCCTGAGCACTGAGCACCCAGCACCCTGAGTACTGAGCACTGAGCACCCAGCACCCCGAGCACTGAGCACCCAGCACCCTGAGTACTGAGCACTGAGCACCCAGCAACCCGAGCACTGAGCACCCAGCACCCTGAGCACTGAGCACCCACCACCCGAGTACTGAGCACCCAGCACCCTGAGTACTGAGCACCCAGCACCCTGAGTACTGAGCACCCAGCACCCTGAGCACTGAGCACTGTGCACCCTGATCACTGAGTACTGAGCACCGAGCACCCCGAGAACTGAGCACCCAGCACCCGGAGTACTGAGCACCCAGCACCCTGAGTACTGAGCACCCAGCACCCCGAGCACTGAGCACCCAGCACCCTGAGCACTTAGCACCCAGCACCCTGAGTACTGAGCACTGAGCACCCAGCACACCGAGCACTGAGCACCCAGCACCCTGAGTACTGAGCACCGAGCACCCCGAGCACTGAGCACCCAGCACCCTGAGCACTGAGCACACAGCACCCTGAGCACTGAGCACCCAGCACCCTGAGTACTGAGCACTGAGCACCCAGCACCCCGAGCAGTGAGCACCCAGCACCCTGAGTACTGAGCACCGAGCACCCCGAGCACTGAGCACCCAGCACCCTGAGTACTGAGATCCGAGCACCCCGAACACTGAGCACCCTGAGCACTGAGCACCGAGCACCCTGAGCACTGAGTACCCAGCACCCTGAGCACTGAGCACCCAGCACCCTGAGCACTGAGCACCCAGCACCCTGAGCACTGAGCACCCAGCACCCTGAGTACTGAGCACTGAGCACCCAGAACCCCGAGCACTGAGCACCCAGCACCCCGAGTACTGAGCAGTGAGCACCCTGAGTACTGAGCACCCAGCAACCTGAGCACTGAGTACCCCGCACCCTGAGCACTGAGCACCCAGCACCCTGAGCACTGAGCACCCAGCACCCTGAGTACTGAGCACTGAGCACCCAGCACCCCGAGCACTTAGCACCCAGCACCCTGAGTACTGAGCACTGAGCACCCAGCAACCCGAGCACTGAGCACCCAGCACCCTGAGCACTGAGCACCCACCACCCGAGTACTGAGCACCCAGCACCCTGAGTACTGAGCACCCAGCACCCTGAGTACTGAGCACCCAGCACCCTGAGCACTGAGCACTGAGCACCCTGATCACTGAGTACTGAGCACCGAGCACCCCGAGAACTGAGCAGCCAGCACCCGGAGTACTGAGCACCCAGCACCCTGAGTACTGAGCACCCAGCACCCCGAGCACTGAGCACCCAGCACCCTGAGCACTTAGCACCCAGCACCCTGAGTACTGAGCACTGAGCACCCAGCACACCGAGCACTGAGCACCCAGCACCCTGAGTACTGAGCACCGAGCACCCCGAGCACTGAGCACCCAGCACCCTGATCACTGAGCACACAGCACCCTGAGCACTGAGCACCCAGCACCCTGAGTACTGAGCACTGAGCACCCAGCACCCCGAGCACTGAGCACCCAGCACCCTGAGTACTGAGCACCGAGCACCTAGCACCCAGCACCCTGAGTACTGAGATCCGAGCACCCCGAACACTGAGCACCCTGAGCACTGAGCACCGAGCACCCTGAGCATTGCGTACCCAGCACCCTGAGCACTGAGCACCCAGCACCCTGAGCACTGAGCACCCAGCACCCTGAGCACTGAGCACCCAGCACCCTGAGTACTGAGCACTGAGCACCCAGCACCCCGAGCACTGAGCAACCAGCACCCCGAGTACTGAGCAGTGAGCACCCTGAGTACTGAGCACCCAGCAACCTGAGCACTGAGTACCCCGCACCCTGAGCACTGAGCACCCAGCACCCTGAGCACTGAGCACCCAGCACCCTGAGTACTGAGCACTGAGCACCCAGCACCCCGAGCATTTAGCACCCAGCACCCTGAGTACTGAGCACTGAGCACCCAGCAACCCGAGCACTGAGCACCCAGCACCCTGAGCACTGAGCACCCACCACCCGAGTACTGAGCACCCTGAGTACTGAGCACCGATCACCCTGAGCACTGAGCACCCAGCACCCTGAGTACTGAGCACGCAGCACCCTGAGTACTGAGCACCCAGCACCCTGAGTACTGAGCACCCAGCACCCCGAGCACTGTGCACCCAGCACCCCGAGTACTGAGTACCCAGCACACTGAGTACTGAGCACCCAGCGCCCTGAGCACTGAGAACCCAGCACCCCGAGCACTGAGCACCCAGCACCCTGAGTACTGAGCACCCAGCACCCTGAGCACTGAGCACCCAGCACCCTGAGAACTGAGCACCCAGCACCCTGAGTAATGAGCACCCAGCACCCTGAGTACTGAGCACTGAGCACCCAGCACCCCGAGCACTGAGCACCCAGCACCCTGAGTACTGAGCACCGAGCACCCCGAGCACTGAGCACCCAGCACCCTGAGTACTGAGATCCGAGCAACCCGAACAATGAGCACCCTGAGCACTGAGCACCGAGCACCCTGAGCACTGAGTACCCAGCACCCTGAGCACTGAGCACCCAGCACCCTGAGCACTGAGCACCCAGCACCCTGAACACTGAGCACCCAGCACCCTGAGTACTGAGCACTGAGCACCCAGCACCCCGAGCACTGAGCACCCAGCACCCCGAGTACTGAGCACTGAGCACCCTGAGTACTGAGCACCCAGCAACCTGAGCACTGAGTACCCCGCACCCTGAGCACTGAGCACCCAGCACCCTGAGCACTGAGCACCCAGCACCCTGAGTACTGAGCACTGAGCACCCAGCACCCCGAGCACTTAGCACCCAGCACCCTGAGTACTGAGCACTGAGCACCCAGCAACCCGAGCACTGAGCACCCAGCACCCTGAGCACTGAGCACCCACCACCCGAGTACTGAGCACCCAGCTCCCTGAGTACTGAGCACCCAGCACCCTGAGTACTGAGAACCCAGCACCCTGAGCACTGAGCACTGAGCACCCTGATCCCTGAGTACTGAGCACCGAGCACCCCGAGAACTGAGCACCCAGCACCCGGAGTACTGAGCACCCAGCACCCTGAGTACTGAGCACGCAGCACCCCGAGCACTGAGCACCCAGCACCCTGAGCACGTAGCACCCAGCACCCTGAGTACTGAGCACTGAGCACCCAGCACACCGAGCACTGAGCACCCAGCACACTGAGTACTGAGCACCGAGCACCCCGAGCACTGAGCACCCAGCACCCTGAGCACTGAGCACACAGCACCCTGAGCACTGAGCACCCAGCACCCTGAGAACTGAGCACTGAGCACCCAGCACCCTGAGCACTGAGCACCCAGCACCCTGAGTAATGAGCACCGAGCACCCCGAGCACTGAGCACCCAGCACCCTGAGTACTGAGATCCGAGCACCCCGAACACTGAGCACCCTGAGCACTGAGCACCGAGCACCCTGAGCACTGAGTACCCAGCACCCTGAGCACTGAGCACCCAGCACCCTGAGCACTGAGCACCCAGCACCCTGAGCACTGAGCACCCAGCACCCTGAGTACTGAGCACTGAGCACACAGCACCCCGAGCACTGAGCACCCAGCACCCCGAATACTGAGCACTGAGCACCCTGAGTACTGAGCACCCAGCACACTGAGCACTGAGTACCCCGCACCCTGAGCACTGAGCACCCAGCACCCTGAGCACTGAGCACCCAGCACCCTGAGCACTGAGCACCCAGCACCCTGAGTACTGAGCACTGAGCACACAGCACCCCGAGCACTGAGCACCCAGCACCCCGAATACTGAGCACTGAGCACCCTGAGTACTGAGCACCCAGCACACTGAGCACTGAGTACCCCGCACCCTGAGCACTGAGCACCCAGCACCCTGAGCACTGAGCACCCAGCACCCTGAGCACTGAGCACCCACCACCCGAGTACTGAGCACCCAGCACCCTGAGTACTGAGCACCCAGCACCCTGAGTACTGAGCACCCAGCACCCTGAGCACTGAGCACTGAGCACCCTGATCACTGAGTACTGAGCACCGAGCACCCCGAGCACTGAGCACCCAGCACCCTGAGTACTGAGCACTGAGCACCCTGAGCACTGAGCACCCAGCACCTTGAGTACTGAGCTCCGAGCACCCCGAGCACTGAGTACCCAGCGCCCCGAGCACAGAGCACCCTGAGCACTGAGCACCCAGCACCCTGAGTACTGAGCACCCTGCACCCTGAACAATGAGCACCCTGAGTACTGAGCACCCAGCACCTTGAGCACTGAGCACCCAGCACCCTGAGTACTGAGCACCGAGCACCCCGAGCACTGAGCACCCAGCACCCTGAGCACTGAGCACACAGCACCCTGATCACTGAGCACCCAGCACCCTGAGTACTGAGCACTGAGCACCCAGCACCCCGAGCACTGAGCACCCAGCACCCTGAGTACTGAGCACCGAGCACCCCGAGCACTGAGCACCCAGCACCCTGAGTACTGAGATCCGAGCACATCGAACACTGAGCACCCTGAGCACTGAGCACCGAGCACCCTGAGCACTGTGTACACAGCACCCTGAGCACTGAGCACCCAGCACCCTGAGCACTGAGCACCCAGCACCCTGAGCACTGAGCACCCAGCACCCTGAGTACTGAGCACTGAGCACCCAGCACCCCGAGCACTGAGCACCCAGCACCCCGAGTACTGAGCACTGAGCACCCTGAGTACTGAGCACCCAGCACCCTGAGCACTGAGTACCCCGCACCCTGAGCACTGAGCACCCAGCACCCTGAGCACTGAGCACACAGCACCCTGAGCACTGAGCACCCAGCACCCTGAGTACTGAGCACTGAGCACCCAGCACCCCGAGCACTGAGCACCCAGCACCCTGAGTACTGAGCACTGAGCACCCAGCAACCCGAGCACTGAGCACCCAGCACCCTGAGCACTGAGCACCCACCACCCGAGTACTGAGCACCCAGCACCCTGAGTACTGAGCACCCAGCACCCTGAGTACTGAGCACCCAGCACCCTGAGCACTGAGCACTGTGCACCCTGATCACTGAGTACTGAGCACCGAGCACCCCGAGAACTGAGCACCCAGCACCCGGAGTACTGAGCACCCAGCACCCTGAGTACTGAGCACCCAGCACCCCGAGCACTGAGCACCCAGCACCCTGAGCACTTAGCACCCAGCACCCTGAGTACTGAGCACTGAGCACCCAGCACACCGAGCACTGAGCACCCAGCACCCTGAGTACTGAGCACCGAGCACCCCGAGCACTGAGCACCCAGCACCCTGAGCACTGAGCACACAGCACCCTGAGCACTGAGCACCCAGCACCCTGAGTACTGAGCACTGAGCACCCAGCACCCCGAGCAGTGAGCACCCAGCACCCTGAGTACTGAGCACCGAGCACCCCGAGCACTGAGCACCCAGCACCCTGAGTACTGAGATCCGAGCACCCCGAACACTGAGCACCCTGAGCACTGAGCACCGAGCACCCTGAGCACTGAGTACCCAGCACCCTGAGCACTGAGCACCCAGCACCCTGAGCACTGAGCACCCAGCACCCTGAGCACTGAGCACCCAGCACCCTGAGTACTGAGCACTGAGCACCCAGAACCCCGAGCACTGAGCACCCAGCACCCCGAGTACTGAGCAGTGAGCACCCTGAGTACTGAGCACCCAGCAACCTGAGCACTGAGTACCCCGCACCCTGAGCACTGAGCACCCAGCACCCTGAGCACTGAGCACCCAGCACCCTGAGTACTGAGCACTGAGCACCCAGCACCCCGAGCACTTAGCACCCAGCACCCTGAGTACTGAGCACTGAGCACCCAGCAACCCGAGCACTGAGCACCCAGCACCCTGAGCACTGAGCACCCACCACCCGAGTACTGAGCACCCAGCACCCTGAGTACTGAGCACCCAGCACCCTGAGTACTGAGCACCCAGCACCCTGAGCACTGAGCACTGAGCACCCTGATCACTGAGTACTGAGCACCGAGCACCCCGAGAACTGAGCAGCCAGCACCCGGAGTACTGAGCACCCAGCACCCTGAGTACTGAGCACCCAGCACCCCGAGCACTGAGCACCCAGCACCCTGAGCACTTAGCACCCAGCACCCTGAGTACTGAGCACTGAGCACCCAGCACACCGAGCACTGAGCACCCAGCACCCTGAGTACTGAGCACCGAGCACCCCGAGCACTGAGCACCCAGCACCCTGATCACTGAGCACACAGCACCCTGAGCACTGAGCACCCAGCACCCTGAGTACTGAGCACTGAGCACCCAGCACCCCGAGCACTGAGCACCCAGCACCCTGAGTACTGAGCACCGAGCACCTAGCACCCAGCACCCTGAGTACTGAGATCCGAGCACCCCGAACACTGAGCACCCTGAGCACTGAGCACCGAGCACCCTGAGCACTGCGTACCCAGCACCCTGAGCACTGAGCACCCAGCACCCTGAGCACTGAGCACCCAGCACCCTGAGCACTGAGCACCCAGCACCCTGAGTACTGAGCACTGAGCACCCAGCACCCCGAGCACTGAGCAACCAGCACCCCGAGTACTGAGCAGTGAGCACCCTGAGTACTGAGCACCCAGCAACCTGAGCACTGAGTACCCCGCACCCTGAGCACTGAGCACCCAGCACCCTGAGCACTGAGCACCCAGCACCCTGAGTACTGAGCACTGAGCACCCAGCACCCCGAGCATTTAGCACCCAGCACCCTGAGTACTGAGCACTGAGCACCCAGCAACCCGAGCACTGAGCACCCAGCACCCTGAGCACTGAGCACCCACCACCCGAGTACTGAGCACCCTGAGTACTGAGCACCGATCACCCTGAGCACTGAGCACCCAGCACCCTGAGTACTGAGCACGCAGCACCCTGAGTACTGAGCACCCAGCACCCTGAGTACTGAGCACCCAGCACCCCGAGCACTGTGCACCCAGCACCCCGAGTACTGAGTACCCAGCACACTGAGTACTGAGCACCCAGCGCCCTGAGCACTGAGAACCCAGCACCCCGAGCACTGAGCACCCAGCACCCTGAGTACTGAGCACCCAGCACCCTGAGCACTGAGCACCCAGCACCCTGAGAACTGAGCACCCAGCACCCTGAGTAATGAGCACCCAGCACCCTGAGTACTGAGCACTGAGCACCCAGCACCCCGAGCACTGAGCACCCAGCACCCTGAGTACTGAGCACCGAGCACCCCGAGCACTGAGCACCCAGCACCCTGAGTACTGAGATCCGAGCAACCCGAACAATGAGCACCCTGAGCACTGAGCACCGAGCACCCTGAGCACTGAGTACCCAGCACCCTGAGCACTGAGCACCCAGCACCCTGAGCACTGAGCACCCAGCACCCTGAACACTGAGCACCCAGCACCCTGAGTACTGAGCACTGAGCACCCAGCACCCCGAGCACTGAGCACCCAGCACCCCGAGTACTGAGCACTGAGCACCCTGAGTACTGAGCACCCAGCAACCTGAGCACTGAGTACCCCGCACCCTGAGCACTGAGCACCCAGCACCCTGAGCACTGAGCACCCAGCACCCTGAGTACTGAGCACTGAGCACCCAGCACCCCGAGCACTTAGCACCCAGCACCCTGAGTACTGAGCACTGAGCACCCAGCAACCCGAGCACTGAGCACCCAGCACCCTGAGCACTGAGCACCCACCACCCGAGTACTGAGCACCCAGCTCCCTGAGTACTGAGCACCCAGCACCCTGAGTACTGAGAACCCAGCACCCTGAGCACTGAGCACTGAGCACCCTGATCCCTGAGTACTGAGCACCGAGCACCCCGAGAACTGAGCACCCAGCACCCGGAGAACTGAGCACCCAGCACCCTGAGTACTGAGCACGCAGCACCCCGAGCACTGAGCACCCAGCACCCTGAGCACGTAGCACCCAGCACCCTGAGTACTGAGCACTGAGCACCCAGCACACCGAGCACTGAGCACCCAGCACACTGAGTACTGAGCACCGAGCACCCCGAGCACTGAGCACCCAGCACCCTGAGCACTGAGCACACAGCACCCTGAGCACTGAGCACCCAGCACCCTGAGAACTGAGCACTGAGCACCCAGCACCCTGAGCACTGAGCACCCAGCACCCTGAGTAATGAGCACCGAGCACCCCGAGCACTGAGCACCCAGCACCCTGAGTACTGAGATCCGAGCACCCCGAACACTGAGCACCCTGAGCACTGAGCACCGAGCACCCTGAGCACTGAGTACCCAGCACCCTGAGCACTGAGCACCCAGCACCCTGAGCACTGAGCACCCAGCACCCTGAGCACTGAGCACCCAGCACCCTGAGTACTGAGCACTGAGCACACAGCACCCCGAGCACTGAGCACCCAGCACCCCGAATACTGAGCACTGAGCACCCTGAGTACTGAGCACCCAGCACACTGAGCACTGAGTACCCCGCACCCTGAGCACTGAGCACCCAGCACCCTGAGCACTGAGCACCCAGCACCCTGAGCACTGAGCACCCAGCACCCTGAGTACTGAGCACTGAGCACCCAGCACCCCGAGCACTTAGCACCCAGCACCCTGAGTACTGAGCACTGAGCACCCAGCAACCCGAGCACTGAGCACCCAGCACCCTGAGCACTGAGCACCCACCACCCGAGTACTGAGCACCGAGCACCCTGAGTACTGAGCACCCAGCACCCTGAGTACTGAGCACCCAGCACCCTGAGCAGTGAGCACTGAGCACCCTGATCACTGAGTACTGAGCACCGAGCACCCCGAGAACTGAGCACCCAGCACCCGGAGTACTGAGCACCCAGCACCCTGAGTACTGAGCACCCAGCACCCCGAGCACTGAGCACCAGGCACCCTGAGTACTGAGCACCCAGCACCCTGAGTACTGAGCACTGAGCACCCACCACCCGAGTACTGAGCACCCAGCACCCTGAGTACTGAGCACCCAGCACCCTGAGTACTGAGCACTGGGCACCCAGCACACCGAGCACTGAGCACCCAGCACCCTGAGTACTGAGCACTGAGCACCCAGCACCCCGAGCACTGAGCACCCAGCACCCTGAGCACTGGGCACCCAGCACCCTGAGCACTGAGCACCCAGCACCCTGAGTACTGAGCACTGAGCACCCAGCACCCCGGGCACTGAGCACCCAGCACCCTGAGTACTGAGCACTGAGCACCCAGCACGCTGAGCACTGAGCACACAGCACCCTGAGCACTGAGCACCCAGCACCCGAGTACTAAGCACCCAGCACCCTGAGTACTGAGCACGCAGCACCCTGAGTACTGAGCACCCAGCACCCTGAGTACTGAGCACCCAGCACCCTGAGCACTGAGCACCCAGCACCCCGAGTACTGAGTACCCAGCACCCTGAGTACTGAGCACCCAGCGCCCTGAGCACTGAGCACCCAGCACCCCGAGCACTGAGCACCCAGCACCCTGAGTACTGAGCACCCAGCACCCTGAGCACTGAGCACCCAGCACCCTGAGCACTGAGCACCCAGCACCCTGAGTACTGAGCACCCAGCACCCTGAGTTCTGAGCACTGAGCACCCAGCACCCCGAGCACTGAGCACCCAGCACCCTGAGTACTGAGCACCGAGCACCCCGAGCAATGAGCACCCAGCACCCTGAGTACTGAGATCCGAGCAACCCGAACAATGAGCACCCTGAGCACTGAGCACCGAGCACCCTGAGCACTGAGTACCCAGCACCCTGAGCACTGAGCACCCAGCACGCTGAGCACTGAGCACCCAGCACCCTGAGCACTGAGCACCCAGCACCCTGAGTACTGAGCACTGAGCACCCAGCACCCCGAGCACTGAGCACCCAGCACCCCGAGTACTGAGCACTGAGCACCCTGACTACTGAGCACCCAGCACCCTGAGCACTGAGTACCCAGCACCCTGAGCACTGAGCACCCAGCACCCTGAGCACTGAGCACCCAGCACCCTGAGTACTGAGCACTGAGCACCCAGCAACCCGAGCACTGAGCACCCAGCACCCTGAGTACTGAGCACCCAGCACCCCGAGCACTGAGCACCCAGCACCCTGAGCACTGAGCACCCAACACCCGAGTACTGAGCACCCAGCACCCTGAGTACTGAGCACCCAGCACCCTGAGTACTGAGCACCCAGCACCCCGAGTACTGAGCACCCAGCACCCTGAGTACTGAGCACCCAGCACCTTGAGCACTGAGCACCCAGCACCCCGAGCACTGAGCACCCAGCACACTGAGTACTGAGCACCCAGCACCCTGAGCACTGAGCACCCAGCACCCTGAGCACTGAGCACCCAGCACCCTGAGCACTGAGCACCCTGATCACTGAGTACTGAGCACCGAGCACCCCGAGAACTGAGCACCCAGCACCCGGAGTACTGAGCACCCAGCACCCTGAGTACTGAGCACCCAGCACCCTGAGCACTGAGCACCTAGCACCCTGAGCACTGAGCACCCAGCACCCTGAGTACTGAGCACTGAGCACCCAGCACACCGAGCACTGAGCACCCAGCACCCTGAGTACTGAGCACTGAGCACCCAGCACCCCGAGCACTGAGCACCCAGCACCCTGAGCACTGAGCACCCAGCACCCTGAGCACTGAGCACCCAGCACCCTGAGTACTGAGCACTGAGCACCCAGCACCCCGGGCACTGAGTACCCAGCACCCTGAGTACTTAGCACTGAGCACCCAGCACCCCGAGCACTGAGCACCCAGCACCCTGAGCACTGAGCACCCAGCACCCGAGTACTGAGCACCCAGCACCGCGAGCACTGAGCACCCAGCACTCCGAGTACTGAGCACCCAGCACCCTGAGTACTGAGCACCCAGCACCCTGAGCACTGAGCACCCAGCACCCCGAGAACTGAGCACCCAGCACCCTGAGTACTGAGCACCCAGCACCCTGAGCACTGAGCACCCAGCACCCTGAGCACTGAGCACCCAGCAAACTGAGCACTGAGCACCCAGCACCCTGAGTAGTGAGCACCCAACGTACTGAGCACCGAGCACCCCGAGCACTGAGCACCCAGCACCCTGAGTACTGAGAACCGAGCACCCCGAGCACTGAGCACCCAGCACCCTGAGCACTGAGCACCCAGCACCCTGAGTACTGAGCACTGAGCACCCAGCACCCCGAGCACTTAGCACCCAGCACCCTGAGTACTGAGCACTGAGCACCCAGCAACGCGAGCACTGAGCACCCAGCACCCTGAGCACTGAGCACCCACCACCCGAGTACTGAGCACCCAGCTCCCTGAGTACTGAGCACCCAGCACCCTGAGTACTGAGCACCCAGCACCCTGAGCACTGAGCACTGAGCACCCTGATCACTGAGTACTGAGCACCGAGCACCCCGAGAACTGAGCACCCAGCACCCGGACTACTGAGCACCCAGCACCCTGAGTACTGAGCACCCAGCACCCCGAGCACTGAGCACCCAGCACCCTGAGCACTTAGCACCCAGCACCCTGAGTACTGAGCACTGAGCACCCAGCACACCGAGCACTGAGCACCCAGCACCCTGAGTACTGAGCACCGAGCACCCCGAGCACTGAGCACCCAGCACCCTGAGCACTGAGCACACAGCACCCTGAGCACTGAGCACCCAGCACCCTGAGAACTGAGCACTGAGCACCCAGCACCCCGAGCACTGAGCACCCAGCACCCTGAGTACTGAGCACCGAGCACCCCGAGCACTGAGCACCCAGCACCCTGAGTACTGAGATCCGAGCACCCCGAACACTGAGCACCCTGAGCACTGAGCACCGAGCACCCTGAGCACTGAGTACCCAGCACCCTGAGCACTGAGCACCCAGCACCCTGAGCACTGAGCACCCAGCACCCTGAGCACTGAGCACCCAGCACCCTGAGTACTGAGCACTGAGCACCCAGCACCCCGAGCACTGAGCACCCAGCACCCCGAGTACTGAGCACTGAGCACCCTGAGTACTGAGCACCCAGCACCCTGAGCACTGAGTACCCCGCACCCTGAGCACTGAGCACCCAGCACCCTTAGCACTGAGCACCCAGCACCTTGAGCACTGAGCACCCAGCACCCTGAGTACTGAGCACTGAGCACCCAGCACCCCGAGCACTTAGCTCCCAGCACCCTGAGTACTGAGCACTGAGCACCCAGCAACCCGAGCACTGAGCACCCAGCACCCTGAGCACTGAGCACCCACCACCCGAGTACTGAGCACCGAGCACCCTGAGTACTGAGCACCCAGCACCCTGAGTACTGAGCACCCAGCACCCTGAGCACTGAGCACTGAGCACCCTGATCACTGAGTACTGAGCACCGAGCACCCCGAGAACTGAGCACCCAGCACCCGGAGTACTGAGCACCCAGCACCCTGAGTACTGAGCACCAAGCACCCCGAGCACTGAGCACCAGGCACCCTGAGTACTGAGCACCCAGCACCCTGAGTACTGAGCACTGAGCACCCACCACCCGAGTACTGAGCACCCAGCACCCTGAGTACTGAGCACAGAGCACCCTGAGTACTGAGCACTGAGCACCCAGCACATCGAGCACTGAGCACGCAGCACCCTGAGTACTGAGCACTGAGCACCCAGCACCCCGAGCACTGAGCACCCAGCACCCTGAGCACTGAGCACCCAGCACCCTGAGCACTGAGCACCCAGCACCCTGAGTACTGAGCACTGAGCACCCAGCACCCCGGGCACTGAGCACCCAGCACCCTGAGTACTGAGCACTGAGCACCCAGCACCCTGAGCACTGAGCACACAGCACCCTGAGCACTGAGCAAACAGCACCCGAGTACTAAGCACCCAGCACCCTGAGTACTGAGCACGCAGCACCCTGAGTACTGAGCACCCAGCACCCTGAGTACTGAGCACCCAGCACCCCGAGCACTGAGCACCCAGCACCCCGAGTACTGAGTACCCAGCACCCTGAGTACTGAGCACCCAGCGCCCTGAGCACTGAGCACCCAGCACCCCGAGCACTGAGCACCCAGCACCCTGAGTACTGAGCACCCAGCACCCTGAGCACTGAGCACCCAGCACCCTGAGCACTGAGCACCCAGCACCCTGAGTACTGAGCACCCAGCACCCTGATTACTGAGCACTGAGCACCAAGCACCCCGAGCACTGAGCACCCAGCACCCTGAGTACTGAGCACCGAGCACCCCGAGCACTGAGCACCCAGCACCCTGAGTACTGAGATCCGAGCAACCCGAACAATGAGCACCCTGAGCACTGAGCACCGAGCACCCTGAGCACTGAGTACCCAGCACCCTGAGCACTGAGCACCCAGCACCCTGAGCACTGAGCACCCAGCACCCTGAGCACTGAGCACCCAGCACCCTGAGTACTGAGCACTGAGCACCCAGCACCCCGAGCACTGAGCACCCAGCACCCCGAGTACTGAGCACTGAGCACCCTGAGTACTGAGCACCCAGCACCCTGAGCACTGAGTACCCAGCACCCTGAGCACTGAGCACCCAGCACCCTGAGCACTGAGCACCCAGCACCCTGAGTACTGAGCACTGAGCACCCAGCACCCCGAGCACTGAGCACCCAGCACCCTGAGTACTGAGCACTGAGCACCCAGCACCCCGAGCACTGAGCACCCAGCACCCTGAGCACTGAGCACCCAACACCCGAGTACTGAGCACCCAGCACCCTGAGTACTGAGCACCCAGCACCCTGAGTACTGAGCACCCAGCACCCTGAGCACTGAGCACCCAGCACCCCGAGCACTGAGCACCCAGCACACTGAGTACTGAGCACCCAGCACCCTGAGCACTGAGCACCCAGCACCCTGAGCACTGAGCACCCAGCACCCTGAGCACTGAGCACCCAACACCCGAGTACTGAGCACCCAGCACCCTGAGTACTGAGCACCCAGCACCCTGAGTACTGAGCACCCAGCACCCTGAGTACTGAGCACTGAGCACCCAGCACACCGAGCACTGAGCACCCAGCACCCTGAGTACTGAGCACTGAGCACCCAGCACCCCGAGCACTGAGCACCCAGCACCCTGAGCACTGAGCACCCAGCACCCTGAGCACTGAGCACCCAGCACCCTGAGTACTGAGCACTGAGCACCCAGCACCCCGGGCACTGAGCACCCAGCACCCTGAGTACTTAGCACTGAGCACCCAGCACCCCGAGCACTGAGCACCCAGCACCCTGAGCACTGAGCACCCAGCACCCGAGTACTGAGCACCCAGCACCGCGAGCACTGAGCACCCAGCACTCCGAGTACTGAGCACCCAGCACCCTGAGTACTGAGCACCCAGCACCCTGAGCACTGAGCACCCAGCACCCCGAGCACTGAGCACCCAGCACCCTGAGTACTGAGCACCCAGCACCCTGAGCACTGAGCACCCAGCACCCTGAGCACTGAGCACCCAGCAAACTGAGCACTGAGCACCCAGCACCCTGAGTAGTGAGCACCCAACGTACTGAGCACCGAGCACCCCGAGCACTGAGCACCCAGCACCCTGAGTACTGAGAACCGAGCACCCCGAGCACTGAGCACCCAGCACCCTGAGTACTGAGCTCCAAGCACCCTGAGCACTGAGCACCCAGCGCCCCGAGCACCGAGCACCCTGAGCACTGAGCACCCAGCACCCTGACTACTGAGCACCCAGCACCCTGAGCAATGAGCAACCTGAGTACTGAGCACCCAGCACCTTGAGCACTGAGCACCGAGCACCCCGAGCACTGAGCACCCAGCACCCTGAGTACTAAGCACCCAGCACCCTGAGTACTGAGCACCCAGCACCCTGAGCACTGAACACACAGCACCCTGAGTACTGAGCACCTCGAGCACTGAACACCCAGCACCCTGAGTACTGAGCACCGAGCACCCCGAGCACTGAGCACCCAGCACCGTGAGCACTGAGCACCCAGCACCCCGAGAACTGAGCACCCAGGACCCTGAGTACTGAGCACCCAGCACCCTGAGTACTGAGCACCCAGCACCCTGAGCACTGAGTACCCAGCACCCTGAGCACTGAGCACCCAGCACCCTGAGCACTGAGCACACAGCACCCTGAGCACTGAGCACTGAGCACCCATCACCCCGAGTACTGAGCACTGAGCACCCAGCACCCCGAGCACTGAGCACCCAGCACACTGAGTAATGAGCACTGAGCACCCAGCACCCGAGTACTTAGCACCAAGCACCCTGAGTACTGAGCACCCACCACCCTGAGTACTGAGCACCCAGCACCCCGAGTACTGAGCACCCAGCACCCTGAGTACTGAGCACCCAGCACCCTGAGCACTGAGCACCCAACACCCCGAGCACTGAGCACCCAGCACCCTGAGTACTGAGCACCCAACGTACTGAGCACCGAGCACCCCGAGCACTGAGCACCCAGCACCCTGAGTACTGAGCACCCAGCACCCTGAGCACTGAGCACCCAGCACCCTGAGTACTGAGCTCCGAGCACCCCGAGCACTGAGCACCCAGCGCCCCGAGCACCGAGCACCCTGAGCACTGAGCACCCAGCACCCTGAGTACTGAGAACCCTGCACCCTGAGCAATGAGCACAGTGAGTACTGAGCACCTAGCACCTTGAGCACTGAGCACCCAGCATCCGGAGTACTGAGCACCCAGCACACTGAGTACTAAGCACCGAGCACCCTGAGTACTGAGCACCCAGCACCCTGAGCACTGCACACACAGCACCCTGAGTACTGAGCACCTCGAGCACTGAGCACCCAGCACCCTGAGTACTGAGCACCGAGCACCCCGAGCACTGAGCACCCAGCACCCCGAGCACTGTGCACCCAGCACCCCGAGTACTGAGTACCCAGCACACTGAGTACTGAGCACCCAGCGCCCTGAGCACTGAGAACCCAGCACCCCGAGCACTGAGCACCCAGCACCCTGAGTACTGAGCACCCAGCACCCTGAGCACTGAGCACCCAGCACCCTGAGAACTGAGCACCCAGCACCCTGAGTAATGAGCACCCAGCACCCTGAGTACTGAGCACTGAGCACCCAGCACCCCGAGCACTGAGCACCCAGCACCCTGAGTACTGAGCACCGAGCACCCCGAGCACTGAGCACCCAGCACCCTGAGTACTGAGATCCGAGCAACCCGAACAATGAGCACCCTGAGCACTGAGCACCGAGCACCCTGAGCACTGAGTACCCAGCACCCTGAGCACTGAGCACCCAGCACCCTGAGCACTGAGCACCCAGCACCCTGAGCACTGAGCGCCCAGCACCCTGAGTACTGAGCACTGAGCACCCAGCACCCCGAGCACTGAGCACCCAGCACCCCGAGTACTGAGCACTGAGCACCCTGAGTACTGAGCACCCAGCAACCTGAGCACTGAGTACCCCGCACCCTGAGCACTGAGCACCCAGCACCCTGAGCACTGAGCACCCAGCACCCTGAGTACTGAGCACTGAGCACCCAGCACCCCGAGCACTTAGCACCCAGCACCCTGAGTACTGAGCACTGAGCACCCAGCAACCCGAGCACTGAGCACCCAGCACCCTGAGCACTGAGCACCCACCACCCGAGTACTGAGCACCCAGCTCCCTGAGTACTGAGCACCCAGCACCCTGAGTACTGAGCACCCAGCACCCTGAGCACTGAGCACTGAGCACCCTGATCCCTGAGTACTGAGCACCGAGCACCCCGAGAACTGAGCATCCAGCACCCGGAGTACTGAGCACCCAGCACCCTGAGTACTGAGCACCCAGCACCCCGAGCACTGAGCACCCAGCACCCTGAGCACGTAGCACCCAGCACCCTGAGTACTGAGCACTGAGCACCCAGCACACCGAGCACTGAGCACCCAGCACACTGAGTACTGAGCACCGAGCACCCCGAGCACTGAGCACCCAGCACCCTGAGCACTGAGCACACAGCACCCTGAGCACTGAGCACCCAGCACCCTGAGAACTGAGCACTGAGCACCCAGCACCCTGAGCACTGAGCACCCAGCACCCTGAGTAATGAGCACCGAGCACCTCGAGCACTGAGCACCCAGCACCCTGAGTACTGAGATCCGAGCACCCCGAACACTGAGCACCCTGAGCACTGAGCACCGAGCACCCTGAGCACTGAGTACGCAGCACCCTGAGCACTGAGCACCCAGCACCCTGAGCACTGAGCACCCAGCACCCTGAGCACTGAGCACCCAGCACCCTGAGTACTGAGCACTGAGCACCCAGCACCCCGAGCACTGAGCACCCAGCACCCCGAGTACTGAGCACTGAGCACCCTGAGTACTGAGCACCCAGCACACTGAGCACTGAGTACCCCGCACCCTGAGCACTGAGCACCCAGCACCCTGAGCACTGAGCACCCAGCACCCTGAGCACTGAGCACCCAGCACCCTGAGTACTGAGCACTGAGCACCCAGCACCCCGAGCACTTAGCACCCAGCACCCTGAGTACTGAGCACTGAGCACCCAGCAACCCGAGCACTGAGCACCCAGCACCCTGAGCACTGAGCACCCACCACCCGAGTACTGAGCACCGAGCACCCTGAGTACTGAGCACCCAGCACCCTGAGTACTGAGCACCCAGCACCCTGAGCAGTGAGCACTGAGCACCCTGATCACTGAGTACTGAGCACCGAGCACCCCGAGAACTGAGCACCCAGCACCCGGAGTACTGAGCACCCAGCACCCTGAGTACTGAGCACCCAGCACCCCGAGCACTGAGCACCAGGCACCCTGAGTACTGAGCACCCAGCACCCTGAGTACTGAGCACTGAGCACCCACCACCCGAGTACTGAGCACCCAGCACCCTGAGTACTGAGCACCCAGCAACCTGAGTACTGAGCACTGGGCACCCAGCACACCGAGCACTGAGCACCCAGCACCCTGAGTACTGAGCACTGAGCACCCAGCACCCCGAGCACTGAGCACCCAGCACCCTGAGCACTGAGCACCCAGCACCCTGAGCACTGAGCACCCAGCACCCTGAGTACTGAGCACTGAGCACCCAGCACCCCGGGCACTGAGCACCCAGCACCCTGAGTACTGAGCACTGAGCACCCAGCACGCTGAGCACTGAGCACACAGCACCCTGAGCACTGAGCACCCAGCACCCGAGTACTAAGCACCAAGCACCCTGAGTACTGAGCACGCAGCACCCTGAGTACTGAGCACCCAGCACCCTGAGTACTGAGCACCCAGCACCCTGAGCACTGAGCACCCAGCACCCCGAGTACTGAGTACCCAGCACCCTGAGTACTGAGCACCCAGCGCCCTGAGCACTGAGCACCCAGCACCCCGAGCACTGAGCACCCAGCACCCTGAGTACTGAGCACCCAGCACCCTGAGCACTGAGCACCCAGCACCCTGAGCACTGAGCACCCAGCACCCTGAGTACTGAGCACCCAGCACCCTGAGTTCTGAGCACTGAGCACCCAGCACCCCGAGCACTGAGCACCCAGCACCCTGAGTACTGAGCACCGAGCACCCCGAGCACTGAGCACCCAGCACCCTGAGTACTGAGATCCGAGCAACCCGAACAATGAGCACCCTGAGCACTGAGCACCGAGCACCCTGAGCACTGAGTACCCAGCACCCTGAGCACTGAGCACCCAGCACCCTGAGCACTGAGCACCCAGCACCCTGAGCACTGAGCACCCAGCACCCTGAGTACTGAGCACTGAGCACCCAGCACCCCGAGCACTGAGCACCCAGCACCCCGAGTACTGAGCACTGAGCACCCTGAGTACTGAGCACCCAGCACCCTGAGCACTGAGTACCCAGCACCCTGAGCACTGAGCACCCAGCACCCTGAGCACTGAGCACCCAGCACCCTGAGTACTGAGCACTGAGCACCCAGCAACCCGAGCACTGAGCACCCAGCACCCTGAGTACTGAGCACTGAGCACCCAGCACCCCGAGCACTGAGCACCCAGCACCCTGAGCACTGAGCACCCAACACCCGAGTACTGAGCACCCAGCACCCTGAGTACTGAGCACCCAGCACCCTGAGTACTGAGCACCCAGCACCCCGAGTACTGAGCACCCAGCACCCTGAGTACTGAGCACCCAGCACCCTGAGCACTGAGCACCCAGCACCCCGAGCACTGAGCACCCAGCACACTGAGTACTGAGCACCCAGCACCCTGAGCACTGAGCACCCAGCACCCTGAGCACTGAGCACCCAGCACCCTGAGCACTGAGCACCCTGATCACTGAGTACTGAGCACCGAGCACCCCGAGAACTGAGCACCCAGCACCCGGAGTACTGAGCACCCAGCATCCTGAGTACTGAGCACCCAGCACCCTGAGCACTGAGCACCCAGCACCCTGAGCACTGAGCACCCAGCACCCTGAGTACTGAGCGCTGAGCACCCAGCACACCGAGCACTGAGCACCCAGCACCCTGAGTACTGAGCACTGAGCACCCAGCACCCCGAGCACTGAGCACCCAGCACCCTGAGCACTGAGCACCCAGCACCCTGAGCACTGAGCACCCAGCACCCTGAGTACTGAGCACTGAGCACCCAGCACCCCGGGCACTGAGTACCCAGCACCCTGAGTACTTAGCACTGAGCACCCAGCACCCCGAGCACTGAGCACCCAGCACCCTGAGCACTGAGCACCCAGCACCCGAGTACTGAGCACCCAGCACCGCGAGCACTGAGCACCCAGCACTCCGAGTACTGAGCACCCAGCACCCTGAGTACTGAGCACCCAGCACCCTGAGCACTGAGCACCCAGCACCCCGAGCACTGAGCACCCAGCACCCTGAGTACTGAGCACCCAGCACCCTGAGCACTGAGCACCCAGCACCCTGAGCACTGAGCACCCAGCAAACTGAGCACTGAGCACCCAGCACCCTGAGTAGTGAGCACCCAACGTACTGAGCACCGAGCACCCCGAGCACTGAGCACCCAGCACCCTGAGTACTGAGAACCGAGCACCCCGAGCACTGAGCACCCAGCACCCTGAGCACTGAGCACCCAGCACCCTGAGTACTGAGCACTGAGCACCCAGCACCCCGAGCACTTAGCACCCAGCACCCTGAGTACTGAGCACTGAGCACCCAGCAACGCGAGCACTGAGCACCCAGCACCCTGAGCACTGAGCACCCACCACCCGAGTACTGAGCACCCAGCTCCCTGAGTACTGAGCACCCAGCACCCTGAGTACTGAGCACCCAGCACCCTGAGCACTGAGCACTGAGCACCCTGATCACTGAGTACTGAGCACCGAGCACCCCGAGAACTGAGCACCCAGCACCCGGACTACTGAGCACCCAGCACCCTGAGTACTGAGCACCCAGCACCCCGAGCACTGAGCACCCAGCACCCTGAGCACTTAGCACCCAGCACCCTGAGTACTGAGCACTGAGCACCCAGCACACCGAGCACTGAGCACCCAGCACCCTGAGTACTGAGCACCGAGCACCCCGAGCACTGAGCACCCAGCACCCTGAGCACTGAGCACACAGCACCCTGAGCACTGAGCACCCAGCACCCTGAGAACTGAGCACTGAGCACCCAGCACCCCGAGCACTGAGCACCCAGCACCCTGAGTACTGAGCACCGAGCACCCCGAGCACTGAGCACCCAGCACCCTGAGTACTGAGATCCGAGCACCCCGAACACTGAGCACCCTGAGCACTGAGCACCGAGCACCCTGAGCACTGAGTACCCAGCACCCTGAGCACTGAGCACCCAGCACCCTGAGCACTGAGCACCCAGCACCCTGAGCACTGAGCACCCAGCACCCTGAGTACTGAGCACTGAGCACCCAGCACCCCGAGCACTGAGCACCCAGCACCCCGAGTACTGAGCACTGAGCACCCTGAGTACTGAGCACCCAGCACCCTGAGCACTGAGTACCCCGCACCCTGAGCACTGAGCACCCAGCACTCTGAGCACTGAGCACCCAGCACCTTGAGCACTGAGCACCCAGCACCCTGAGTACTGAGCACTGAGCACCCAGCACCCCGAGCACTTAGCACCCAGCACCCTGAGTACTGAGCACTGAGCACCCAGCAACCCGAGCACTGAGCACCCAGCACCCTGAGCACTGAGCACCCACCACCCGAGTACTGAGCACCGAGCACCCTGAGTACTGAGCACCCAGCACCCTGAGTACTGAGCACCCAGCACCCTGAGCACTGAGCACTGAGCACCCTGATCACTGAGTACTGAGCACCGAGCACCCCGAGAACTGAGCACCCAGCACCCGGAGTACTGAGCACCCAGCACCCTGAGTACTGAGCACCAAGCACCCCGAGCACTGAGCACCAGGCACCCTGAGTACTGAGCACCCAGCACCCTGAGTACTGAGCACTGAGCACCCACCACCCGAGTACTGAGCACCCAGCACCCTGAGTACTGAGCACCCAGCACCCTGAGTACTGAGCACTGAGCACCCAGCACATCGAGCACTGAGCACCCAGCACCCTGAGTACTGAGCACTGAGCACCCAGCACCCCGAGCACTGAGCACCCAGCACCCTGAGCACTGAGCACCCAGCACCCTGAGCACTGAGCAACCAGCACCCTGAGTACTGAGCACTGAGCACCCAGCACCCCGGGCACTGAGCACCCAGCACCCTGAGTACTGAGCACTGAGCACCCAGCACCCTGACCACTGAGCACACAGCACCCTGAGCACTGAGCACCCAGCACCCGATTACTAAGCACCCAGCACCCTGAGTACTGAGCACGCAGCACCCTGAGTACTGAGCACCCAGCACCCTGAGTACTGAGCACCCAGCACCCCGAGCACTGAGCACCCAGCACCCCGAGTACTGAGTACCCAGCACCCTGAGTACTGAGCACCCAGCGCCCTGAGCACTGAGCACCCAGCACCCCGAGCACTGAGCACCCAGCACCCTGAGTACTGAGCACCCAGCACCCTGAGCACTGAGCACCCAGCACCCTGAGCACTGAGCACCCAGCACCCTGAGTACTGAGCACCCAGCACCCTGAGTACTGAGCACTGAGCACCAAGCACCCCGAGCACTGAGCACCCAGCACCCTGAGTACTGAGCACCGAGCACCCCGAGCACTGAGCACCCAGCACCCTGAGTACTGAGATCCGAGCAACCCGAACAATGAGCACCCTGAGCACTGAGCACCGAGCACCCTGAGCACTGAGTACCCAGCACCCTGAGCACTGAGCACCCAGCACGTTAGCACTGAGCACCCAGCACCCTGAGCACTGAGCACCCAGCACCCTGAGTACTGAGCACTGAGCACCCAGCACCCCGAGCACTGAGCACCCAGCACCCCGAGTACTGAGCACTGAGCACCCTGAGTACTGAGCACCCAGCACCCTGAGCACTGAGTACCCAGCACCCTGAGCACTGAGCACCCAGCACCCTGAGCACTGAGCACCCAGCACCCTGAGTACTGAGCACTGAGCACCCAGCACCCCGAGCACTGAGCACCCAGCACCCTGAGTACTGAGCACTGAGCACCCAGCACCCCGAGCACTGAGCACCCAGCACCCTGAGCACTGAGCACCCAACACCCGAGTACTGAGCACCCAGCACCCTGAGTACTGAGCACCCAGCACCCTGAGTACTGAGCACCCAGCACCCTGAGCACTGAGCACCCAGCACCCCGAGCACTGAGCACCCAGCACACTGAGTACTGAGCACCCAGCACCCTGAGCACTGAGCACCCAGCACCCTGAGCACTGAGCACCCAGCACCCTGAGCACTGAGCACCCAACACCCGAGTACTGAGCACCCAGCACCCTGAGTACTGAGCACCCAGCACCCTGAGTACTGAGCACCCAGCACCCTGAGTACTGAGCACTGAGCACCCAGCACACCGAGCACTGAGCACCCAGCACCCTGAGTACTGAGCACTGAGCACCCAGCACCCCGAGCACTGAGCACCCAGCACCCTGAGCACTGAGCACCCAGCACCCTGAGCACTGAGCACCCAGCACCCTGAGTACTGAGCACTGAGCACCCAGCACCCCGGGCACTGAGCAC
Organism: Microtus oregoni; assembly: GCF_018167655.1. Taxonomy (NCBI): domain Eukaryota; kingdom Metazoa; phylum Chordata; class Mammalia; order Rodentia; family Cricetidae; genus Microtus; species Microtus oregoni. Next base: position 6,256,744 of record NW_024543811.1, on the reverse strand, counting down.
CCAGCACCCTGAGTACTTAGCACTGAGCACCCAGCACCCCGAGCACTGAGCACCCAGCACCCTGAGCACTGAGCACCCAGCACCCGAGTACTGAGCACCCAGCACCGCGAGCACTGAGCACCCAGCACTCCGAGTACTGAGCACCCAGCACCCTGAGTACTGAGCACCCAGCACCCTGAGCACTGAGCACCCAGCACCCCGAGCACTGAGCACCCAGCACCCTGAGTACTGAGCACCCAGCACCCTGAGCACTGAGCACCCAGCACCCTGAGCACTGAGCACCCAGCAAACTGAGCACTGAGCACCCAGCACCCTGAGTAGTGAGCACCCAACGTACTGAGCACCGAGCACCCCGAGCACTGAGCACCCAGCACCCTGAGTACTGAGAACCGAGCACCCCGAGCACTGAGCACCCAGCACCCTGAGTACTGAGCTCCAAGCACCCTGAGCACTGAGCACCCAGCGCCCCGAGCACCGAGCACCCTGAGCACTGAGCACCCAGCACCCTGACTACTGAGCACCCAGCACCCTGAGCAATGAGCAACCTGAGTACTGAGCACCCAGCACCTTGAGCACTGAGCACCGAGCACCCCGAGCACTGAGCACCCAGCACCCTGAGTACTAAGCACCGAGCACCCTGAGTACTGAGCACCCAGCACCCTGAGCACTGAACACACAGCACCCTGAGTACTGAGCACCTCGAGCACTGAACACCCAGCACCCTGAGTACTGAGCACCGAGCACCCCGAGCACTGAGCACCCAGCACCGTGAGCACTGAGCACCCAGCACCCCGAGAACTGAGCACCCAGGACCCTGAGTACTGAGCACCCAGCTCCCTGAGTACTGAGCACCCAGCACCCTGAGCACTGAGTACCCAGCACCCTGAGCACTGAGCACCCAGCACCCTGAGCACTGAGCACACAGCACCCTGAGCACTGAGCACTGAGCACCCATCACCCCGAGTACTGAGCACTGAGCACCCAGCACCCCGAGCACTGAGCACCCAGCACACTGAGTAATGGGCACTGAGCACCCAGCACCCGAGTACTTAGCACCAAGCACCCTGAGTACTGAGCACCCACCACCCTGAGTACTGAGCACCCAGCACCCCGAGTACTGAGCACCCAGCACCCTGAGTACTGAGCACCCAGCACCCTGAGCACTGAGCACCCAGCACCCCGAGCACTGAGCACCCAGCACCCTGAGTACTGAGCACCCAACGTACTGAGCACCGAGCACCCCGAGCACTGAGCACCCAGCACCCTGAGTACTGAGCACCCAGCACCCTGAGCACTGAGCACCCAGCACCCTGAGTACTGAGCTCCGAGCACCCCGAGCACTGAGCACCCAGCGCCCCGAGCACCGAGCACCCTGAGCACTGAGCACCCAGCACCCTGAGTACTGAGAACCCTGCACCCTGAGCAATGAGCACAGTGAGTACTGAGCACCTAGCACCTTGAGCACTGAGCACCCAGCATCCGGAGTACTGAGCACCCAGCACCCCGAGTACTGAGCACTGAGCACCCTGAGTACTGAGCACCCAGCACCCTGAGCACTGAGTACCCAGCACCCTGAGCACTGAGCACCCAGCACCCTGAGCACTGAGCACCCAGCACCCTGAGTACTGAGCACTGAGCACCCAGCACCCCGAGCACTGAGCACCCAGCACCCTGAGTACTGAGCACTGAGCACCCAGCACCCCGAGCACTGAGCACCCAGCACCCTGAGCACTGAGCACCCAACACCCGAGTACTGAGCACCCAGCACCCTGAGTACTGAGCACCCAGCACCCTGAGTACTGAGCACCCAGCACCCTGAGCACTGAGCACCCAGCACCCCGAGCACTGAGCACCCAGCACACTGAGTACTGAGCACCCAGCACCCTGAGCACTGAGCACCCAGCACCCTGAGCACTGAGCACCCAGCACCCTGAGCACTGAGCACCCAACACCCGAGTACTGAGCACCCAGCACCCTGAGTACTGAGCACCCAGCACCCTGAGTACTGAGCACCCAGCACCCTGAGTACTGAGCACTGAGCACCCAGCACACCGAGCACTGAGCACCCAGCACCCTGAGTACTGAGCACTGAGCACCCAGCACCCCGAGCACTGAGCACCCAGCACCCTGAGCACTGAGCACCCAGCACCCTGAGCACTGAGCACCCAGCACCCTGAGTACTGAGCACTGAGCACCCAGCACCCCGGGCACTGAGCACCCAGCACCCTGAGTACTTAGCACTGAGCACCCAGCACCCCGAGCACTGAGCACACAGCACCCTGAGCACTGAGCACCCAGCACCCGAGTACTGAGCACCCAGCACCGCGAGCACTGAGCACCCAGCACTCCGAGTACTGAGCACCCAGCACCCTGAGTACTGAGCACCCAGCACCCTGAGCACTGAGCACCCAGCACCCCGAGCACTGAGCACCCAGCACCCTGAGTACTGAGCACCCAGCACCCTGAGCACTGAGCACCCAGCACCCTGAGCACTGAGCACCCAGCAAACTGAGCACTGAGCACCCAGCACCCTGAGTAGTGAGCACCCAACGTACTGAGCACCGAGCACCCCGAGCACTGAGCACCCAGCACCCTGAGTACTGAGAACCGAGCACCCCGAGCACTGAGCACCCAGCACCCTGAGTACTGAGCTCCAAGCACCCTGAGCACTGAGCACCCAGCGCCCCGAGCACCGAGCACCCTGAGCACTGAGCACCCAGCACCCTGACTACTGAGCACCCAGCACCCTGAGCAATGAGCAACCTGAGTACTGAGCACCCAGCACCTTGAGCACTGAGCACCGAGCACCCCGAGCACTGAGCACCCAGCACCCTGAGTACTAAGCACCGAGCACCCTGAGTACTGAGCACCCAGCACCCTGAGCACTGAACACACAGCACCATGAGTACTGAGCACCTCGAGCACTGAACACCCAGCACCCTGAGTACTGAGCACCGAGCACCCCGAGCACTGAGCACCCAGCACCGTGAGCACTGAGCACCCAGCACCCCGAGAACTGAGCACCCAGGACCCTGAGTACTGAGCACCCAGCACCCTGAGTACTGAGCACCCAGCACCCTGAGCACTGAGTACCCAGCACCCTGAGCACTGAGCACCCAGCACCCTGAGCACTGAGCACACAGCACCCTGAGCACTGAGCACTGAGCACCCATCACCCCGAGTACTGAGCACTGAGCACCCAGCACCCCGAGCACTGAGCACCCAGCACACTGAGTAATGGGCACTGAGCACCCAGCACCCGAGTACTTAGCACCAAGCACCCTGAGTACTGAGCACCCACCACCCTGAGTACTGAGCACCCAGCACCCCGAGTACTGAGCACCCAGCACCCTGAGTACTGAGCACCCAGCACCCTGAGCACTGAGCACCCAGCACCCCGAGCACTGAGCACCCAGCACCCTGAGTACTGAGCACCCAACCTACTGAGCACCGAGCACCCCGAGCACTGAGCACCCAGCACCCTGAGTACTGAGCACCCAGCACCCTGAGCACTGAGCACCCAGCACCCTGAGTACTGAGCTCCGAGCACCCCGAGCACTGAGCACCCAGCGCCCCGAGCACCGAGCACCCTGAGCACTGAGCACCCAGCACCCTGAGTACTGAGAACCCTGCACCCTGAGCAATGAGCACAGTGAGTACTGAGCACCTAGCACCTTGAGCACTGAGCACCCAGCATCCGGAGTACTGAGCACCCAGCACACTGAGTACTAAGCACCGAGCACCCTGAGTACTGAGCACCCAGCACCCTGAGCACTGCACACACAGCACCCTGAGTACTGAGCACCTCGAGCACTGAGCACCCAGCACCCTGAGTACTGAGCACCGAGCACCCCGAGCACTGAGCACCCAGCACCGCGAGCACTGAGCACATAGCACCCCGAGCACTGAGCACCCAGCACCCTGAGTACTGAGCACCCAGCACCCTGAGTACTGAGCACCCAGCACCCTGAGCACTGAGTACCCACCACCCTGAGCACTGAGCACCCAGCACCCTGAGCACTGAGCACACAGCACCCTGAGCACTGAGCACCCAGCACCCTGAGTACTGAGCACTGAGCACCCAGCACCCCGAGCACTGAGCACCCAGCACCCTGAGTACTGAGCACCGAGCATCCCGAGCACTGAGCACCCAGCACCCTGAGTACTGAGCTCCGAGCACCCCGAGCACTGAGCACCCTGAGCACTGAGCACCGAGCACCCTGAGCACTGAGCACCCAGCACCCCGAGCACTGAGCACCCAGCACCCTGAGTACTGAGCACTGAGCACCCAGCACCCCGAGGACTGAGCACCCAGCACCCTGAGTACTGAGCACTGAGCACCCAGCACCCTGAGTACTGAGCACTGAGCACCCAGCACCCTGAGCACTGAGCACCCAGCACCCTGAGCACTGAGCACCCAGCACCCTGAGTACTGAGCACCCAGCACCCTGAGTACTGAGCACCCAGCACCCCGAGCACTGAGCACCCAGCACCCTGAGCACTGAGCACCCAGCACCCTGTGCACTGAGCATCCAGCACCCCGAGCACTGAGCACTCAGCACCCTGAGTACTGAGCACTGAGCACCCAGCACCCCGTGCAGTGAGCACCCAGCACCCTGAGTAATGAGCTCTGAGCACCCAGCACCCTGAACACTGAGCACCCAGCACCCTGAGCACTGAGCACCCAGCACCCGAGTACTGAGCACCCAGCACCCTGTGTACTGAGCACCCAGCACCCCGAGCACTGAACACCCAGCAGCCTGAGCACTGAGCACCGAGCACCCCGAGCACTGAGCACCCAGCACCCTGTGTACTGAGCACCGAGCACCCCGAGCAATGAGCACCCAGCACCCTGAGTACTGAGCACGGAGCACCCTGAGTACTGTGCACCCAGCACCCTGAGCACTTAGCACCCAGCACCCTGAGTACTCTGCACCCAGCACCCTGAGCACTGAGCACCGATCACCCAGCACCCAGAGCACTGAGCACCCAGCACCCTGAGTACTGAGCACCCAGCACATTGAGTACTGAGCACTCAGCACCCTGAGTACTGAGCACCCAGCACCCCGAGCACTGAGCACCCAGCACCCTGAGCACTGAGCACCCTGAGGACTGAGCACCCAGCACCCTGAGCACTGAGCACCCAGCACCCTGAGTACTGAGCACCGATCACCCTGAGCACTGAGAACCCAGAACCCAAAGCACTGAGCACCCAGCACCCTCAGTACTGAGCACCCAGCACCCCGAGCACTGAGCACCCAGCACCCTGAGTACTGAGAACCCTGCACCCTGAGCAATGAGCACAGTGAGTACTGAGCACCTAGCACCTTGAGCACTGAGCACCCAGCATCCGGAGTACTGAGCACCCAGCACACTGAGTACTAAGCACCGAGCACCCTGAGTACTGAGCACCCAGCACCCTGAGCACTGCACACACAGCACCCTGAGTACTGAGCACCTCGAGCACTGAGCACCCAGCACCCTGAGTACTGAGCACCGAGCACCCCGAGCACTGAGCACCCAGCACCGCGAGCACTGAGCACATAGCACCCCGAGCACTGAGCACCCAGCACCCTGAGTACTGAGCACCCAGCACCCTGAGTACTGAGCACCCAGCACCCTGAGCACTGAGTACCCACCACCCTGAGCACTGAGCACCCAGCACCCTGAGCACTGAGCACACAGCACCCTGAGCACTGAGCACCCAGCACCCTGAGTACTGAGCACTGAGCACCCAGCACCCCGAGCACTGAGCACCCAGCACCCTGAGTACTGAGCACCGAGCATCCCGAGCACTGAGCACCCAGCACCCTGAGTACTGAGCTCCGAGCACCCCGAGCACTGAGCACCCTGAGCACTGAGCACCGAGCACCCTGAGCACTGAGCACCCAGCACCCCGAGCACTGAGCACCCAGCACCCTGAGTACTGAGCACTGAGCACCCAGCACCCCGAGGACTGAGCACCCAGCACCCTGAGTACTGAGCACTGAGCACCCAGCACCCTGAGTACTGAGCACTGAGCACCCAGCACCCTGAGCACTGAGCACCCAGCACCCTGAGCACTGAGCACCCAGCACCCTGAGTACTGAGCACCCAGCACCCTGAGTACTGAGCACCCAGCACCCCGAGCACTGAGCACCCAGCACCCTGAGCACTGAGCACCCAGCACCCTGTGCACTGAGCATCCAGCACCCCGAGCACTGAGCACTCAGCACCCTGAGTACTGAGCACTGAGCACCCAGCACCCCGTGCAGTGAGCACCCAGCACCCTGAGTAATGAGCTCTGAGCACCCAGCACCCTGAACACTGAGCACCCAGCACCCTGAGCACTGAGCACCCAGCACCCGAGTACTGAGCACCCAGCACCCTGTGTACTGAGCACCCAGCACCCCGAGCACTGAACACCCAGCAGCCTGAGCACTGAGCACCGAGCACCCCGAGCACTGAGCACCCAGCACCCTGTGTACTGAGCACCGAGCACCCCGAGCAATGAGCACCCAGCACCCTGAGTACTGAGCACGGAGCACCCTGAGTACTGTGCACCCAGCACCCTGAGCACTTAGCACCCAGCACCCTGAGTACTCTGCACCCAGCACCCTGAGCACTGAGCACCGATCACCCAGCACCCAGAGCACTGAGCACCCAGCACCCTGAGTACTGAGCACCCAGCACATTGAGTACTGAGCACTCAGCACCCTGAGTACTGAGCACCCAGCACCCCGAGCACTGAGCACCCAGCACCCTGAGCACTGAGCACCCTGAGGACTGAGCACCCAGCACCCTGAGCACTGAGCACCCAGCACCCTGAGTACTGAGCACCGATCACCCTGAGCACTGAGAACCCAGAACCCAAAGCACTGAGCACCCAGCACCCTCAGTACTGAGCACCCAGCACCCCGAGCACTGAGCACCCAGCACCCTGAGTATTGAGCACCCTGAGTACTGAGCACCGATCACCCTGAGCACTGAGCTCCCAGCACCCTGAGTACTGAGCACCCAGCACCCTGAGCACTTAACACCCAGAACCCTGAGTACTGAGCACCCAGCACCCTGAGCACTGAGCACACAGCACCCTGAGTACTGAGCACCCAGCACCCTGAGCACTGAGCACCCAGCACCCTGAGTACTGAGCACCAAGCACCCCGGGCACTGAGCACCCAGCACCCCGAGAATGAGCACCCAGCACCCCGAGTACTGAGCACCGAGCACCCTGAGCACTGAGCACCCAGCACCCTGAGTACTGAGCACCCAGCACCCCGAGAATGAGCACCCTGAGCACTGAGTACCCAGCACCATGAGTACTGAGCACCGAGCACCCTGAGCACTGAGCACCCAGCACCCTGAATACTGAGCACCCAGCACCCTGACTACTGAGCACCCAGCACCCTGAGCACTGAGCACCCAGCACCCTGAGTACTGAGCACCCAGAACTCCGAGCACTGAGCACCCAGCACCCCGAGCACTGAGCACACAGCACACCGAGCACTGAGCACTGAGCACCCTGAGCACTGAGCACCCAGCACCCCGAGTACTGAGCACTGAGCACCCTGAGTACTGAGCACCCAGCACCCCGAGTACTGAGCACTGAGCACCCTGAGTACTGAGCACCCAGCACCCTGAGAACTGAGCACTGAGAACCCTGAGTACTGAGCAGCGAGCACCCCGAGCACTGAGCACCCAGCACCCCAAGCACTGAGCACCCATCACCCTGAGTACTGAGCATTGAGCACCCAGCACCCCGAGCACTGAGCACTCAGCGCCCTGTGTACTGAGCACTGAGTACCCAGTACCCCGAGCACTGAGATCCAGCACCCTGAGCACTGAGCACCCAGCACCCCGAGTACTGAGCACGAAGCACCCCGAGCACTGAGCACCCAGCACCCCGAGCACTGAGCACCCAGCACCCCGAGCACTGAGCACCCAGCACCCCGAGCACTGAGCACCCAGAACCCCGAGCACTGAGCACCCAGCACCCCGAGCACTGAGCACCCAGCACCCTGAGCACTGAGCACCCAGCACCCTGAGTACTGAGCACCCAGCACCCCGAGCACTGAGCACCCAGCACCCTGAGTACTGAGCACCGAGCACACTGAGCACTGAGCACCAAGCACCCCGAGCACTGAGCACCCAGCACCCTGAGTACTGAGCACCGAGCACCCCGAGCACTGAGCACCAAGCACCCTGAGTACTGTGCACCGATCACCCCGAGCACTGAGCACGTAGCACCCTGAGTCCTGAGCACCCAGCACCCCGAGCACTTAGCACCCAACACCCTGAGTACTGAGCACCCAGCACCCTGAGCACTGAGCACCCAGCACCCCGAGCAATGAGCACCCAGCACTCTGAGTACTGAGAACCGAGCACACCAAGCACTGAGCACCCAGCACCCTGAGCACTGAGCACGCTGAGAACTGAGCACCCAGCACCCTGAGTACTGAGCACCCAGCACCCCGAGCACTGAGCACGGAGCACCTCGAGGACTGAGCACCCAGCACACTGAGCACTGAGCACCGAGCACACCGAGCACTGAGCACCCAGCACCCTGAGTACTGAGCACCCAGCACCCCGAGCACTGAGCACCCAGCACCCCGAGCACTGTGCACCCAGAACCCCGAGAATGAGCACACAGCACCCTGAGTACTGAGCACCGAGCACCCTGAGCACTGAGCACCCAGAACCCAAAGCACTGAGCACCCAGCACCCTCAGTACTGAGCACCCAGCACCCCGAGCACTGAGCACCCAGCACCCTGAGTACTGAGCACCCTGAGTACTGAGCACCGATCACCCTGAGCACTGAGCTCCCAGCACCCTGAGTACTGAGCACCCAGCACCCTGAGCACTTAACACCCAGAACCCTGAGTACTGAGCACCCAGCACCCTGAGCACTGAGCACACAGCACCCTGAGTACTGAGCACCCAGCACCCTGAGCACTGAGCACCCAGCACCCTGAGTACTGAGCACCAAGCACCCCGAGCACTGAGCACCCAGCACCCCGAGAATGAGCACCCAGCACCCCGAGTACTGAGCACCGAGCACCCTGAGCACTGAGCACCCAGCACCCTGAGCACTGAGCAACCAGCACACCGAGTACTGAGCACTGAGCACCCTGAGTACTGAGCACCCAGCACCCCGAGCACTGAGCACCCAGCACACCGAGCACTGAGCACTGAGTACCCTGAGCACTGAGCTCCCAGCACCCCGAGTACTGAGCACTGAGCACCCTGAGTACTGAGCACCCAGCACCCTGAGCACTGAACACCCAGCACCCTGAGTACTGAGCACCGAGCACCCTGAGTACTTATCACCCAGCACCCTGAGCACTGAGCACCCAGCACCCTGAGTACTGAGCATCCAGGACCCCGAGCACTGAGCACCCAGCACCCTGAGTACTGAGCACCGAGCTCCCCGAGCACTGAGCACCCTGAGTACTGAGCACCGAGCACACCAAGCACTGAGCACCCAGAACCCCGAGCACTGAGCACCCAGCACCCTGAGTACTGAGCACCCAGCACCCCGAGAATGAGCACCCTGAGCACTGAGTACCCAGCACCATGAGTACTGAGCACCGAGCACCCTGAGCACTGAGCACCCAGCACCCTGAATACTGAGCACCCAGCACCCTGACTACTGAGCATGAGCACCCAGCACCCTGAGCACTGAGCACCCAGCACCCTGAGTACTGAGCACCCAGAACTCCGAGCACTGAGCACCCAGCACCCCGAGCACTGAGCACCCAGCACACCGAGCACTGAGCACTGAGCACCCTGAGCACTGAGCACCCAGCACCCCGAGTACTGAGCACTGAGCACCCTGAGTACTGAGCACCCAGCACCCCGAGTACTGAGCACTGAGCACCCTGAGTACTGAGCACCCAGCACCCTGAGAACTGAGCACTGAGAACCCTGAGTACTGAGCAGCGAGCACCCCGAGCACTGAGCACCCAGCACCCCAAGCACTGAGCACCCATCACCCTGAGTACTGAGCATTGAGCACCCAGCACCCCGAGCACTGAGCACTCAGCACCCTGTGTACTGAGCACTGAGTACCCAGTACCCCGAGCACTGAGATCCAGCACCCTGAGCACTGAGCACCCAGCACCCCGAGTACTGAGCACGAAGCACCCTGAGCACTGAGCACCCAGCACCCCGAGCACTGAGCACCCAGCACCCCGAGCACTGAGCACCCAGCACCCCGAGCACTGAGCACCCAGAACCCCGAGCACTGAGCACCCAGCACCCCGAGCACTGAGCACCCAGCACCCTGAGCACTGAGCACCCAGCACCCTGAGTACTGAGCACCCAGCACCCCGAGCACTGAGCACCCAGCACCCTGAGTACTGAGCACCGAGCACACTGAGCACTGAGCACCAAGCACCCCGAGCACTGAGCACCCAGCACCCTGAGTACTGAGCACCGAGCACCCCGAGCACTGAGCACCAAGCACCCTGAGTACTGTGCACCGATCACCCCGAGCACTGAGCACCCAGCACCCTGAGTCCTGAGCACCCAGCACCCCGAGCACTTAGCACCCAACACCCTGAGTACTGAGCACCCAGCACCCTGAGCACTGAGCACCCAGCACCCCGAGCAATGAGCACCCAGCACTCTGAGTACTGAGAACCGAGCACACCGAGCACTGAGCACCCAGCACCCTGAGCACTGAGCACGATGAGAACTGAGCACCCAGCACCCTGAGTACTGAGCACCCAGCACCCCGAGCACTGAGCACGGAGCACCTCGAGGACTGAGCACCCAGCACACTGAGCACTGAGCACCGAGCACACCGAGCACTGAGCACCCAGCACCCTGAGTACTGAGCACCCAGCACCCCGAGCACTGAGCACCCAGCACCCCGAGCACTGTGCACCCAGAACCCCGAGAATGAGCACACAGCACCCTGAGTACTGAGCACCGAGCACCCTGAGCACTGAGCACCCAGCACCCTGAGTACTGAGCACCCAGCACCCTTTGTACTGAGCACCGAGCACCCCGAGCACTGAGCACTGAGCACCCTGAGTACTGAGCACCCAGCACCCCGAGCACTGAGCACCCAGCACCCTGAGCACTGAGCACCCAGCACCTTGAGTACTGAGCACCCCGCACCCCGAGGACTGAGCACCCTGAGTACTGAGCACACAGCACCCTGAGTACTGAGCACCCTGCACCCCGAGCACTGAGCTCCCTGAGTACTGAGCACCCAGCACCCTGAGTACTGAGCACCCAGCACCCTGAGGACTGAGCACTGAGCACCCAGAGACCTGAGCACACAGCACCCCGAGGACTGAGCAAACAGCACGCTGAGCACTGAGCAATGAGCACCCAGCACCCTGTGCACTGAGCACTGAGCACCCAGCACCGTGAGCACTGAGCACCCTGAGTACTGAGCACCCAGCACCCTGAGTACTGAGCACCCAGCACCCTGAGCACTGAGCACCCAGCACCCTGAGTACTGAGCACCCAGCACCCTGAGTACTGAGCACCCAGCACCCTGAGTACTGAGCACCCAGCACCCTGAATACTGAGCACCGAGCACCCCGAGCACTGAGAACCCAGCACCCTGAGCACTGAGCACCCAGCACCCTGAGCACTGAGCACCCAGCACCCTGAGCACTGAGCACACAGCACCCCGAGTACTGAGCACCAAGCACCCCGAGAACTGAGCACCCAGCACCCCGAGCACTGAGCACTGAGCACCCTGAGCACTGAGCACCCAGCACACCGAGTACTGAGCACTGAGCACCCTGAGTACTGAGCACCCAGCACCCTGAGCACTGAGCACCCATTACCTTGAGTACTGAGCACTGAGCACCCCGAGCACTGAGCACCCAGCACCCTGAGTACTGAGCACAAAGCTCCCCGAGCACTAAGCACCCTGAGTACTGAACACCCAGCACCCTGAGTACTGAGCACCCAGCACCCTGAGCACTGAGCACCCAGCACCCTGAGTACTGAGCACTGAGCACCCCGAGCACTGAGCACCCAGCACCCCGAGCACTGAGTACCCAGCAACCTGAGTACTGAGCACCCAGCACCCCGAGAATGAGCACCCAGCACCATGAGTACTGAGCACCGAGCACCCTGACCACTGAGCACACAGCACCCTGAGCACTGAGCACCCAGCACCCTGAGTACTGAGCACTGAGCACCCTGAGTACTGAGCACCCAGCACCCTTAGTACTGAGCACCCAGCACCCTGAGTACTGAGCACCCAGCGTACTGAGCACCGAGCACCCAGCACCCTGAGTACTGAGCACCCAGCACCTTGAGCACTGAGCACCCAGCACCCTGAGTACTGAGCACTGAGCACCCCGAGTACTGAGCACCGAGCACCCTGAGCACTGAGCACCCAGCACCCTGAGTACTGAGCACTGAGCACCCCGAGTACTGAGCACCCAGCAACCTGAGTACTGAGCACCAAGCACCCTGAGGAGTGAGCACCCAGCACCCTGAGCACTGAGCACCCAGCACCCTGAGCACTTAGCACCCAGCACACTGAGTACTGAGCACCGAGCACCCAGAGCACTGAGCACCCAGCACCCTGAGCACTGAGCACCCTTAGTACTGAGCACTGAGCACCCTGAGTACTGAGCACTGAGCACCCTGTGTACTGAGCACCCAGCACCCTGAGTACTGAGCACCCAGCACCCTGAGCAATGATCACCCTGAATACTGAGCACCCAGCACCTTGAGCACTGAACACACAGCACCCTGAGTACTGAGCACCCCGAGCACCGAGCACCCAGCACCCTGAGTACTGAGTACCCACCACCCTGAGTACTGAGCACCGAGCACCCCGAGCACTGAGCACCCAGCACCCCGAGCACTGAGCACACAGCACCCCGAGCAGTGAGCACCCAGCACCCTGAGCACTGAGCACCCAGCACCCTGAGCACTGAGCACCCAGCATACCGAGCACTGAGCACCCAGCACCCTGAGTACTGAGCACTGAGCACCCAGCACCCCGAGCACTGAGCACCCAGCACCCTGAGTAATGAGCACTGAGCACCCAGCACCCCATGCACTGAGCACCCAGCACCCTGAGTACTGAGCACTGAGCACCCAGCACCCCGAGCACTGAGCACCGTGCACCCCGAGCACTGAGCACCCAGCACCCCGAGCACTGAGCACCCAGCACCCTGAGTACTGAGCACCCAGCACCCTTAGTACTGAGCACCCAGCACCCCGAGCACTGAGCACCCAGCACCCTGAGTACTGAGCACCCAGCACCCCGAGCACTGAGCACCCAGCACACTGAGCACTGAGCACCCAGCACCCTGAGCACTGAGCAACCAGCACCCCGAGCACTGAGCACCCAGCACCCTGAGTACTGAGCACTGAGCACCCAGCACCCCGAGCACTGAGCACACAGCACCCTGAGTACTGAGCACTGAGCACCCAGCACCCTGAGCACTGAGCACCCAGCACCCTGAGCACTGAGCACCCAGCACCCGAGTACTGAGCACCCAGCACCCTGAGTACTAAGCACTGAGCACCCAGCACCCTGAGCACTGAGCACCCAGCACCCTGAGCACTGAGCACCCAGCACCCTGAGTACTGAGCACTGAGCACCCAGCACCCCGAGCACTGAGCACCCAGCACCCCGAGTACTGAGCACTGAGCACCCTGAGTACTGAGCACCCGGCACCCTGAGCACTGAGTACCCAGCACCCTGAGCACTGAGCACCCAGCACCCTGAGCACTGAGCACCCATCACCCTGAGTACTGAGCACTGAGCACCCAGCACCCCGAGCACTGAGCACCCAGCACCCTGAGTACTGAGCACTGAGCACCCAGCACCCCGAGCACTGAGCCCCCAGCACCCTGAGCACTGAGCACCCAACACCCGAGTACTGAGCACCCAGCACCCTGAGTACTGAGCACCCAGCACCCTGAGTACTGAGCACCCAGCACCCCGAGTACTGAGCACCCAGCACCCTGAGTACTGAGCATCCAGCACCCTGAGCACTGAGCACCCAGCACCCCGAGCACTGAGCAACCAGCACCCTGAGTACTGAGCACCCAGCACCCTGAGTACTGAGCACCCAGCACCCCGAGTACTGAGCACCCAGCACCCTGAGCACTGAGCACCCAGCACCCTGAGCACTGAGCACCCTGATCACTGAGTACTGAGCACCGAGCACCCCGAGAACTGAGCACCCAGCACCCGGAGTACTGAGCACCCAGCACCCTGAGTACTGAGCACCCAGCACCCTGAGCACTGAGCACCCAGCACCCTGAGCACTGAGCACCCAGCACCCTGAGTACTGAGCACTGAGCACCCAGCACACCGAGCACTGAGCACCCAGCACCCTGAGTACTGAGCACTGAGCACCCAGCACCCCGAGCACTGAGCACCCAGCACCCTGAGAACTGAGCACCCAGCACCCTGAGCACTGAGCACCCAGCACCCTGAGTACTGAGCACTGAGCACCCAGCACCCCGGGCACTGAGCACCCAGCACCCTGAGTACTTAGCACTGAGCACCCAGCACCCCGAGCACTGAGCACCCAGCACCCTGAGCACTGAGCACCCAGCACCCGAGTACTGAGCACCCAGCACCGCGAGCACTGAGCACCCAGCACTCCGAGTACTGAGCACCCAACACCCTGAGTACTGAGCACCCAGCACCCTGAGCGCTGAGCACCCAGCACCCCGAGCACTGAGCACCCAGCACCCTGAGTACTGAGCACCCAGCACCCTGAGCACTGAGCACCCAGCACCCTGAGCACTGAGCACCCAGCAAACTGAGCACTGAGCACCCAGCACCCTGAGTAGTGATCACCCAACGTACTGAGCACCGAGCACCCCGAGCACTGAGCACCCAGCACCCTGAGTACTGAGAACCGAGCACCCCGAGCACTGAGCACCCAGCACCCTGAGTACTGAGCTCCAAGCACCCTGAGCACTGAGCACCCAGCGCCCCGAGCACCGAGCACCCTGAGCACTGAGCACCCAGCACCCTGACTACTGAGCACCCAGCACCCTGAGCAATGAGCAACCTGAGCACTGAGCACCCAGCACCCTGAGCACTTAGCACCCAGCACACTGAGTACTGAGCACCGAGCACCCAGAGCACTGAGCACCCAGCACCCTGAGAACTGAGCACCCTTAGTACTGAGCACTGAGCACCCTGAGTACTGAGCACTGAGCACCCTGTGTACTGAGCACCCAGCACCCTGAGTACTGAGCACCCAGCACCCTGAGCAATGATCACCCTGAATACTGAGCACCCAGCACCTTGAGCACTGAACACACAGCACCCTGAGTACTGAGCACCCCGAGCACCGAGCACCCAGCACCCTGAGTACTGAGTACCCACCACCCTGAGTACTGAGCACCGAGCACCCCGAGCACTGAGCACCCAGCACCCCGAGCACTGAGCACACAGCACCCCGAGCAGTGAGCACCCAGCACCCTGAGCACTGAGCACCCAGCACCCTGAGCACTGAGCACCCAGCATACCGAGCACTGAGCACCCAGCACCCTGAGTACTGAGCACTGAGCACCCAGCACCCCGAGCACTGAGCACCCAGCACCCTGAGTAATGAGCACTGAGCACCCAGCACCCCATGCACTGAGCACCCAGCACCCTGAGTACTGAGCACTGAGCACCCAGCACCCCGAGCACTGAGCACCGTGCACCCCGAGCACTGAGCACCCAGCACCCCGAGCACTGAGCACCCAGCACCCTGAGTACTGAGCACCCAGCACCCTTAGTACTGAGCACCCAGCACCCCGAGCACTGAGCACCCAGCACCCTGAGTACTGAGCACCCAGCACCCCGAGCACTGAGCACCCAGCACACTGAGCACTGAGCACCCAGCACCCTGAGCACTGAGCAACCAGCACCCCGAGCACTGAGCACCCAGCACCCTGAGTACTGAGCACTGAGCACCCAGCACCCCGAGCACTGAGCACACAGCACCCTGAGTACTGAGCACTGAGCACCCAGCACCCTGAGCACTGAGCACCCAGCACCCTGAGCACTGAGCACCCAGCACCCGAGTACTGAGCACCCAGCACCCTGAGTACTAAGCACTGAGCACCCAGCACCCTGAGCACTGAGCACCCAGCACCCTGAGCACTGAGCACCCAGCACCCTGAGTACTGAGCACTGAGCACCCAGCACCCCGAGCACTGAGCACCCAGCACCCCGAGTACTGAGCACTGAGCACCCTGAGTACTGAGCACCCAGCACCCTGAGCACTGAGTACCCAGCACCCTGAGCACTGAGCACCCAGCACCCTGAGCACTGAGCACCCATCACCCTGAGTACTGAGCACTGAGCACCCAGCACCCCGAGCACTGAGCACCCAGCACCCTGAGTACTGAGCACTGAGCACCCAGCACCCCGAGCACTGAGCCCCCAGCACCCTGAGCACTGAGCACCCAACACCCGAGTACTGAGCACCCAGCACCCTGAGTACTGAGCACCCAGCACCCTGAGTACTGAGCACCCAGCACCCCGAGTACTGAGAACCCAGCACCCTGAGTACTGAGCATCCAGCACCCTGAGCACTGAGCACCCAGCACCCCGAGCACTGAGCAACCAGCACCCTGAGTACTGAGCACCCAGCACCCTGAGTACTGAGCACCCAGCACCCCGAGTACTGAGCACCCAGCACCCTGAGCACTGAGCACCCAGCACCCTGAGCACTGAGCACCCTGATCACTGAGTACTGAGCACCGAGCACCCCGAGAACTGAGCACCCAGCACCCGGAGTACTGAGCACCCAGCACCCTGAGTACTGAGCACCCAGCACCCTGAGCACTGAGCACCCAGCACCCTGAGCACTGAGCACCCAGCACCCTGAGTACTGAGCACTGAGCACCCAGCACACCGAGCACTGAGCACCCAGCACCCTGAGTACTGAGCAATGAGCACCCAGCACCCCGAGCACTGAGCACCCAGCACCCTGAGCACTGAGCACCCAGCACCCTGAGCACTGAGCACCCAGCACCCTGAGTACTGAGCACTGAGCACCCAGCACCCCGGGCACTGAGCACCCAGCACCCTGAGTACTTAGCACTGAGCACCCAGCACCCCGAGCACTGAGCACCCAGCACCCTGAGCACTGAGCACCCAGCACCCGAGTACTGAGCACCCAGCACCGCGAGCACTGAGCACCCAGCACTCCGAGTACTGAGCACCCAACACCCTGAGTACTGAGCACCCAGCACCCTGAGCGCTGAGCACCCAGCACCCCGAGCACTGAGCACCCAGCACCCTGAGTACTGAGCACCCAGCACCCTGAGCACTGAGCACCCAGCACCCTGAGCACTGAGCACCCAGCAAACTGAGCACTGAGCACCCAGCACCCTGAGTAGTGAGCACCCAACGTACTGAGCACCGAGCACCCCGAGCACTGAGCACCCAGCACCCTGAGTACTGAGAACCGAGCACCCCGAGCACTGAGCACCCAGCACCCTGAGTACTGAGCTCCAAGCACCCTGAGCACTGAGCACCCAGCGCCCCGAGCACCGAGCACCCTGAGCACTGAGCACCCAGCACCCTGACTACTGAGCACCCAGCACCCTGAGCAATGAGCAACCTGAGCACTGAGCACCCAGCACCCTGAGCACTTAGCACCCAGCACACTGAGTACTGAGCACCGAGCACCCAGAGCACTGAGCACCCAGCACCCTGAGAACTGAGCACCCTTAGTACTGAGCACTGAGCACCCTGAGTACTGAGCACTGAGCACCCTGTGTACTGAGCACCCAGCACCCTGAGTACTGAGCACCCAGCACCCTGAGCAATGATCACCCTGAATACTGAGCACCCAGCACCTTGAGCACTGAACACACAGCACCCTGAGTACTGAGCACCCCGAGCACCGAGCACCCAGCACCCTGAGTACTGAGTACCCACCACCCTGAGTACTGAGCACCGAGCACCCCGAGCACTGAGCACCCAGCACCCCGAGCACTGAGCACACAGCACCCCGAGCAGTGAGCACCCAGCACCCTGAGCACTGAGCACCCAGCACCCTGAGCACTGAGCACCCAGCATACCGAGAACTGAGCACCCAGCACCCTGAGTACTGAGCACTGAGCACCCAGCACCCCGAGCACTGAGCACCCAGCACCCTGAGTACTGAGCTCTGAGCACCCAGCACCCCATGCACTGAGCACCCAGCACCCTGAGTACTGAGCACTGAGCACCCAGCACCCCGAGCACTGAGCACCCTGCACCCCGAGCACTGAGCACCCAGCACCCCGAGCACTGAGCACCCAGCACCCTGAGTACTGAGCACCCAGCACCCTGAGTACTGAGCACCCAGCACCCCGAGCACTGAGCACTCAGCACCCTGAGTACTGAGCACCCAGCACCCCGAGCACTGAGCACCCAGCACACTGAGCACTGAGCACCCAGCACCCTGAGCACTGAGCAACCAGCACCCCGAGCACTGAGCACCCAGCACCCTGAGTACTGAGCACTGAGCACCCAGCACCCCGAGCACTGAGCACACAGCACCCTGAGTACTGAGCACTGAGCACCCAGCACCCTGAGCACTGAGCACCCAGCACCCTGAGCACTGAGCACCCAGCACCCGAGTACTGAGCACCCAGCACCCTGAGTACTGAGCACTGAGCACCCAGCACCCTGAGCACTGAGCACCCAGCACCCTGAGCACTGAGCACCCAGCACCCTGAGTACTGAGCACTGAGCACCCAGCACCCCGAGCACTGAGCACCCAGCACCCCGAGTACTGAGCACTGAGCACCCTGAGTACTGAGCACCCAGCACCCTGAGCACTGAGTACCCAGCACCCTGAGCACTGAGTACCCAGCACCCTGAGCACTGAGCACCCATCACCCTGAGTACTGAGCACTGAGCACCCAGCACCCCGAGCACTGAGCACCCAGCACCCTGAGTACTGAGCACTGAGCACCCAGCACCCCGAGCACTGAGCACCCAGCACCCTGAGCACTGAGCACCCAACACCCGAGTACTGAGCACCCAGCACCCTGAGTACTGAGCACCCAGCACCCTCAGTACTGAGCACCCAGCACACCGAGTACTGAGCACCCAGCACCCTGAGTACTGAGCACCCAGCACCCTGAGCACTGAGCACCCAGCACCCCGAGCACTGAGCACCCAGCACACTGAGTACTGAGCACCCAGCACCCTGAGCACTGAGCACCCAGCACGCTGAGCACTGAGCACCCAGCACCCTGAGCACTGAGCACCCTAATCACTGAGTACTGAGCACCGAGCACCCCGAGAACTGAGCACCCAGCACCCGGAGTACTGAGCACCCAGCACCCTGAGTACTGAGCACCCAGCACCCTGAGCACTGAGCACCCAGCACCCTGAGCACTGAGCACCCAGCACCCTGAGTACTGAGCACTGAGCACCCAGCACACCGAGCACTGAGCACCCAGCACCCTGAGTACTGAGCACTGAGCACCCAGCACCCCGAGCACTGAGCACCCAGCACCCTGAGCACTGAGCACCCAGCACCCTGAGCACTGAGCACCCATCACCCTGAGTACTGAGCACTGAGCACCCAGCACCCCGGGCACTGAGAACCCAGCACCCTGAGTACTTAGCACTGAGCACCCAGCACCCCGAGCACTGAGCACCCAGCACCCTGAGCACTGAGCACCCAGCACCCGAGTACTGAGCACCCAGCACCGCGAGCACTGAGCACCCAGCACTCCGAGTACTGAGCACCCAACACCCTGAGTACTGAGCACCCAGCACCCTGAGCACTGAGCACCCAGCACCCCGAGCACTGAGCACCCAGCACCCTGAGTACTGAGCACCCAGCACCCTGAGCACTGAGCACCCAGCACCCTGAGCACTGAGCACCCAGCAAACTGAGCACTGAGCACCCAGCACCCTGAGTAGTGAGCACCCAACGTACTGAGCACCGAGCACCCCGAGCACTGAGCACCCAGCACCCTGAGTACTGAGAACCGAGCACCCCGAGCACTGAGCACCCAGCACCCTGAGTACTGAGCTCCAAGCACCCTGAGCACTGAGCACCCAGCGCCCCGAGCACCGAGCACCCATTAGCACTGAGCACCCAGCACCCTGACTACTGAGCACCCAGCACCCTGAGCAATGAGCAACCTGAGTACTGAGCACCCAGCACCTTGAGCACTGAGCACCGAGCACCCCGAGCACTGAGCACCCAGCACCCTGAGTACTGAGCACCCAGCACCCTGAGTACTGAGCACCCAGCACCCTGAGCACTGAGTACCCACCACCCTGAGCACTGAGCACCCAGCACCCTGAGCACTGAGCACACAGCACCCTGAGCACTGAGCACCCAGCACCCTGAGTACTGAGCACTGAGCACCCAGCACCCCGAGCACTGAGCACCCAGCAACCTGAGTACTGAGCACCGAGCACCCCGAGCACTGAGCACCCAGCACCCTGAGTACTGAGCTCCGAGCACCCCGAGCACTGAGCACCCTGAGCACTGAGCACCGAGCACCCTGAGCACTGAGCACCCAGCACCCTGAGTACTGAGCACTGAGCACCCAGCACCCCGAGCACTGAGCACCCAGCACCCTGAGTACTGAGCACTGAGCACCCAGCACCCCGAGGACTGAGCACCCAGCACCCTGAGTACTAAGCACCGAGCACCCTGAGTACTGAGCACCCAGCACCCTGAGCACTGAGCACCCAGCACCCTGAGTACTGAGCACTGAGCACCCAGCACCCCGAGCACTGAGCACCCAGCACCCTGAGTACTAAGCACCGAGCACCCTGAGTACTGAGCACCCAGCACCCTGAGCACTGAACACACAGCACCCTGAGTACTGAGCACCTCGAGCACTGAGCACCCAGCACCCTGAGTACTGAGCACTGAGCACCCCGAGCACTGAGCACCCAGCACCGTGAGCACTGAGCACCCAGCACCCCGAGAACTGAGCACCCAGGACCCTGAGTACTGAGCACCCAGCACCCTGAGTACTGAGCACCCAGCACCCTGAGCACTGAGTACCCAGCACCCTGAGCACTGAGCACCCAGCACCCTGAGCACTGAGCACACAGCACCCTGAGCACTGAGCACTGAGCACCCATCACCCCGAGTACTGAGCACTGAGCACCCAGCACCCCGAGCACTGAGCACCCAGCACACTGAGTAATGAGCACTGAGCACCCAGCACCCCGAGCACTGAGCACCCAGCACCCTGAGCACTGAGCACCCAGCACCCGAGTACTTAGCACCAAGCACCCTGAGTACTGAGCACCCACCACCCTGAGTACTGAGCACCCAGCACCCTGAGTACTGAGCACCCAGCACCCTGAGTACTGAGCACCCAGCACCCTGAGCACTGAGCACCCAGCACCCCGAGCACTGAGCACCCAGCACCCTGAGTACTGAGCACCCAACGTACTGAGCACCGAGCACCCCGAGCACTGAGCACCCAGCACCCTGAGTACTGAGCACCCAGCACCCTGAGCACTGAGCACCCAGCACCCTGAGTACTGAGCTCCGAGCACCCCGAGCACTGAGCACCCAGGGCCCCGAGCACCGAGCACCCTGAGCACTGAGCACCCAGCACCCTGAGTACTGAGAACCCTGCACCCTGAGCAATGAGCACATAGAGTAATGAGCACCTAGCACCTTGAGCACTGAGCACCCAGCACCCGGAGTACTGAGCACCCAGCACACTGAGTACTAAGAACCGAGCACCCTCAGTACTGAGCACCCAGCACCCTGAGCACTGCACACACAGCACCCTGAGTACTGAGCACCTCGAGCACTGAGCACCCAGCACCCTGAGTACTGAGCACCGAGCACCCCGAGCACTGAGCACCCAGCACCGCGAGCACTGAGCACATAGCACCCCGAGCACTGAGCACCCAGCACCCTGAGTACTGAGCACCCAGCACCCTGAGTACTGAGCACCCAGCACCCTGAGCACTGAGTACCCACCACCCTGAGCACTGAGCACCCAGCACCCTGAGCACTGAGCACACAGCACCCTGAGCACTGAGCACCCAGTACCCTGAGTACTGAGCACTGAGCACCCAGCACCCCGAGCACTGAGCACCCAGCACCCTGAGTACTGAGCACCGAGCACCCCGAGCACTGAGCACCCAGCACCCTGAGTACTGAGCTCCGAGCACCCCGAGCACTGAGCACCCTGAGCACTGAGCACCGAGCACCCTGAGCACTGAGCACCCAGCACCCTGAGCACTGAGCACCCAGCACCCGAGTACTGAGCACCCAGCACCCTGAGTACTGAGCACCCAGCACCCCGAGCATTGAACACCCAGCACCCTGAGTACTGAGCACCGAGCACCCCGAGCACTGAGCACCCAGCACCCTGTGTACTGAGCACCGAGCACCCCGAGCAATGAGCACCCAGCACCCTGAGTACTGAGCACGGAGCACCCTGAGTACTGTGCACCCAGCACCCCGAGCACTTAGCACCCAGCACCCTGAGTACTCTGCACCCAGCACCCTGAGCACTGAGCACCGATCACCCAGCACCCTGAGCACTGAGCACCCAGCACCCTGAGTACTGAGCACCCAGCACATTGAGTACTGAGCACTCAGCACCCTGAGTACTGAGCACCCAGCACCCCGAGCACTGAGCACCCAGCACACCGAGCACTGAGCACTGAGTACCCTGAGCACTGAGCACCCAGCACCCCGAGTACTGAGCACTGAGCACCCTGAGTACTGAGCACCCAGCACCCTGAGCACTGAGCACCCAGCACCCTGAGTACTGAGCACCGAGCACCCTGAGTACTTATCACCCAGCACCCTGAGCACTGAGCACCCAGCACCCTGAGTACTGAGCATCCAGGACCCCGAGCACTGAGCACCCAGCACCCTGAGTACTGAGCACCGAGCTCCCCGAGCACTGAGCACTCTGAGTACTGAGCACCCAGCACACCAAGCACTGAGCACCCAGAACCCCGAGCACTGAGCACCCAGCACCCTGAGTACTGAGCACCCAGCACCCCGAGAATGAGCACCCTGAGCACTGAGTACCCAGCACCATGAGTACTGAGCACCGAGCACCCTGAGCACTGAGCACCCAGCACCCTGAATACTGAGCACCCAGCACCCTGACTACTGAGCACCCAGCACCCTGAGCACTGAGCACCCAGCACCCTGAGTACTGAGCACCCAGAACTCTGAGCACTGAGCACCCAGCACCCCGAGCACTGAGCACCCAGCACACCGAGCACTGAGCACTGAGCACCCTGAGCACTGAGCACCCAGCACCCCGAGTACTGAGCACTGAGCACCCTGAGTACTGAGCACCCAGCACCCTGAGAACTGAGCATTGAGAACCCTGAGTACTGAGCAGCGAGCACCCCGAGCACTGAGCACCCAGCACCCCAAGCACTGAGCAACCATCACCCTGAGTACTGAGCATTGAGCACCCAGCACCCCGAGCACTGAGCACTCAGCGCGCTGTGTACTGAGCACTGAGTACCCAGTACCCCGAGCACTGAGCACCCAGAACCCCGAGCACTGAGCACCCAGAACTCTGAGCACTGAGCACCCAGCACCCCGAGCACTGAGCACCCAGCACCCCGAGCACTGAGCACCCAGAACCCCGAGCACTGAGCACCCAGAACCCCGAGCACTGAGCACCCAGCACCCTGAGCACTGAGCACCCAGCACCCTGAGTACTGAGCACCCAGCACCCTGAGTACTGAGCACCGAGCACACTGAGCACTGAGCACCAAGCACCCCGAGCACTGAGCACCAAGCACCCTGAGTACTGTGCACCGATCACCCCGAGCACTGAGCACCCAGCACCCTGAGTCCTGAGCACCCAGCACCCCGAGCACTTAGCACCCAACACCCTGAGTACTGAGCACCCAGCACCCTGAGCACTGAGCACCCAGCACCCCGAGCAATGAGCACCCAGCACTCTGAGTACTGAGAACCGAGCACACCGAGCACTGAGCACCCAGCACCCTGAGCACTGAGCACGCTGAGAACTGAGCACCCAGCACCCTGAGTACTGAGCACCCAGCACCCCGAGCACTGAGCACGGAGCACCTCGAGGACTGAGCACCCAGCACACTGAGCACTGAGCACCGAGCACACCGAGCACTGAGCACCCAGCACCCTGAGTACTGAGCACCCAGCACCCCGAGCACTGAGCACCCAGCACCCCGAGCACTATGCACCCAGAACCCCGAGAATGAGCACACAGCACCCTGAGTACTGAGCACCGAGCACCCTGAGCACTGAGCACCCAGCACCCTGAGTACTGAGCACCCAGCACCCTTTGTACTGAGCACCGAGCACCCCGAGCACTGAGCACTGAGCACCCTGAGTACTGAGCACCCAGCACCCCGAGCACTGAGCACCCAGCACCCTGAGCACTGAGCACCCAGCACCTTGAGTACTGAGCACCCCGCACCCCGAGGACTGAGCACCCTGAGTACTGAGCACCCAGCACCCTGAGTACTGAGCACCCTGCACCCCGAGCACTGAGCTCCCTGAGTACTGAGCACCCAGCACCCTGAGTACTGAGCACCCAGCACCCTGAGGACTGAGCACTGAGCACCCAGAGAACTGAGCACACAGCACCCCGAGGACTGAGCAAACAGCACGCTGAGCACTGAGCAATGAGCACCCAGCACCCTGTGCACTGAGCACTGAGCACCCAGCACCGTGAGCACTGAGCACCCTGAGTACTGAGCACCCAGCACCCTGAGTACTGAGCACCCAGCACCCTGAGCACTGAGCACCCAGCACCCTGAGTACTGAGCACCCAGCACCCTGAGTACTGAGCACCCAGCACCCTGAGTACTGAGCACCAAGCACCCTGAATACTGAGCACCAAGCACCCCGAGCACTGAGAACCCAGCACCCTGAGCACTGAGCACCCAGCACCCTGAGCACTGAGCACCCAGCACCCTGAGCACTGAGCACACAGCACCCCGAGTACTGAGCACCAAGCACACCGAGAACTGAGCACCCAGCACCTCGAGCACTGAGCACTGAGCACCCTGAGCACTGAGCACCCAGCACACCGAGTACTGAGCACTGAGCACCCTGAGTACTGAGCACCCAGCACCCTGAGCACTGAGCACCCATGACCTTGAGTACTGAGCACTGAGCACCCCGAGCACTGAGCACCCAGCACCCTGAGTACTGAGCACAAAGCTCCCCGAGCACTAAGCACCCTGAGTACTGAACACCCAGCACCCTGAGTACTGAGCACCCAGCACCCTGAGCACTGAGCACCCAGCACACTGAGTACTGAGCACTGAGCACCCCGAGCACTGCGCACCCAGCACCCCGAGCACTGAGCACCCAGCAACCTGAGTACTGAGCACCCAGCACCCCGAGAATGAGCACCCAGCACCCTGAGTACTGAGCACCGAGCACCCTGACCACTGAGCACACAGCACCCTGAGCACTGAGCACCCAGCACCCTGAGTACTGAGCACTGAGCACCCTGAGTACTGAGCACCCAGCACCCTGAGTACTGAGCACCCAGCACCCTGAGTACTGAGCACCCAGCGTACTGAGCACCCAGCACCCAGCACCCTGAGTACTGAGCACCCAGCACCTTGAGCACTGAGCACCCAGCACCCTGAGTACTGAGCACTGAGCACCCCGAGTACTGAGCACCGAGCACCCTGAGCACTGAGCACCCAGCACCCTGAGTACTGAGCACTGAGCACCCCGAGTACTGAGCACCCAGCAACCTGAGTACTGAGCACCAAGCACCCTGAGGAGTGAGCACCCAGCACCCTGAGCACTGAGCACCCAGCACCCTGAGCACTTAGCACCCAGCACACTGAGTACTGAGCACCAAGCACCCAGAGCACTGAGCACCCAGCACCCTGAGCACTGAGCACCCTTAGTACTGAGCACTGAGCACCCTGAGTACTGAGCACTGAGCACCCTGTGTACTGAGCACCCAGCACCCTGAGTACTGAGCACCCAGCACCCTGAGCAATGATCACCCTGAATACTGAGCACCCAGCACCTTGAGCACTGAACACACAGCACCCTGAGTACTGAGCACCCCGAGCACCGAGCACCCAGCACCCTGAGTACTGAGTACCCAGCACCCTGAGTACTGAGCACTGAGCACCCCAAGCACTGAGCACCCAGCACCCCGAGCACTGAGCACACAGCACCCCGAGCAGTGAGCACCCAGCACCCTGAGCACTGAGCACCCAGCACCCTGAGCACTGAGCACCCAGCACCCCGAGCACTGAGCACCCAGCACCCTGAGTACTGAGCACTGAGCACCCAGCACCCGGAGCACTGAGCACCCAGCACCCTGAGTACTGAGCACTGAGCACCCAGCACCCCATGCACTGAGCACCCAGCACCCTGAGTACTGAGCACTGAGCACCCAGCACCCCGAGCACTGAGCACCCTGCACCCCGAGCACTGAGCACCCAGCACCCCGAGCACTGAGCACCCAGCACCCTGAGTACTGAGCACCCAGCACCCTGAGTACTGAGCACCCAGCACCCCGAGCACTGAGCACCCAGCACCCTGAGTACTGAGCACCCAGCACCCCGAGCACTGAGCACCCAGCACACTGAGCACTGAGCACCCAGCACCCTGAGCACTGAGCAACCAGCACCCCGAGCACTGAGCACCCAGCACCCTGAGTACTGAGCACTGAGCACCCAGCACCCCGAGCACTGAGCACACAGCACCCTGAGTACTGAGCACTGAGCACCCAGCACCCTGAGCACTGAGCACCCAGCACCCTGAGCACTGAGCACCCAGCACCCGAGTACTGAGCACCCAGCACCCTGAGTACTGAGCACACAGCACCCTGAGCACTGAGCACCCAGCACCCTGAGTACTGAGCACTGAGCACCCTGAGTACTGAGCACCCAGCACCCTGAGTACTGAGCACCCAGCACCCTGAGTACTGAGCACCCAGCGTACTGAGCACCGAGCACCCAGCACCCTGAGTACTGAGCACCCAGCACCTTGAGCACTGAGCACCCAGCACCCTGAGTACTGAGCACTGAGCACCCCGAGTACTGAGCACCGAGCACCCTGAGCACTGAGCACCCAGCACCCTGAGTACTGAGCACTGAGCACCCCGAGTACTGAGCACCCAGCAACCTGAGTACTGAGCACCAAGCACCCTGAGGAGTGAGCACCCAGCACCCTGAGCACTGAGCACCCAGCACCCTGAGCACTTAGCACCCAGCACACTGAGTACTGAGCACCGAGCACCCAGAGCACTGAGCACCCAGCACCCTGAGCACTGAGCACCCTTAGTACTGAGCACTGAGCACCCTGAGTACTGAGCACTGAGCACCCTGTGTACTGAGCACCCAGCACCCTGAGTACTGAGCACCCAGCACCCTGAGCAATGATCACCCTGAATACTGAGCACCCAGCACCTTGAGCACTGAACACACAGCACCCTGAGTACTGAGCACCCCGAGCACCGAGCACCCAGCACCCTGAGTACTGAGTACCCAGCACCCTGAGTACTGAGCACCGAGCACCCCAAGCACTGAGCACCCAGCACCCCGAGCACTGAGCACACAGCACCCCGAGCAGTGAGCACCCAGCACCCTGAGCACTGAGCACCCAGCACCCTGAGCACTGAGCACCCAGCGCCCCGAGCACTGAGCACCCAGCACCCTGAGTACTGAGCACTGAGCACCCAGCACCCGGAGCACTGAGCACCCAGCACCCTGAGTACTGAGCACTGAGCACCCAGCACCCCATGCACTGAGCACCCAGCACCCTGAGTACTGAGCACTGAGCACCCAGCACCCCGAGCACTGAGCACCCTGCACCCCGAGCACTGAGCACCCAGCACCCCGAGCACTGAGCACCCAGCACCCTGAGTACTGAGCACCCAGCACCCTGAGTACTGAGCACCCAGCACCCCGAGCACTGAGCACCCAGCACCCTGAGTACTGAGCACCCAGCACCCCGAGCACTGAGCACCCAGCACACTGAGCACTGAGCACCCAGCACCCTGAGCACTGAGCAACCAGCACCCCGAGCACTGAGCACCCAGCACCCTGAGTACTGAGCACTGAGCACCCAGCACCCCGAGCACTGAGCACACAGCACCCTGAGTACTGAGCACTGAGCACCCAGCACCCTGAGCACTGAGCACCCAGCACCCTGAGCACTGAGCACCCAGCACCCGAGTACTGAGCACCCAGCACCCTGAGTACTGAGCACCCAGCACCCCGAGCACTGAGCACCCAGCACCCTGAGTACTGAGCACCGAGCACCCCGAGCACTGAGCACCAAGCACCCCGAGCACTGAGCACCCAGCCCCCTGAGTACTGAGCACCGAGCACCCCGAGCACTGAGCACCCTGCACTCTGAGTACTGAGAACCAAGCACACCGAGCACTGAGCACCCAGCACCCCGAGCACTGAGCACCCTGAGTACTGAGCACCGAGCACCCTGAGCACTGAGCAACCAACACCCTGAGTACTGAGCACCCAGCACCCTGAGTACTGAGCACCCAGAACCCTGAGTACTGAGCACCCAGCACCCTGAGTACTGAGCACCCAGCACCCTGAGTACTGAGCACCGAACACCCTGAGCACTGAGCACCCAGCACCCTGAGTACTGAGCACCGAGCACCCTGAGCACTGAGCACCCAGCACCCTTTGTACTGAGCACCGAGCACCCCGAGCACTGAGCACTGAGCACCCTGAGTACTGCGCACCCAGCACCCCGAGCACTGAGCACCCAGCACCTTGAGTTCTGAGCACCCCGCCCCCCGAGTACTGAGCACCCTGAGTACTGTGCACCCAGCACCCTGAGTACTGAGCACACTGCACCCCGAGCACTGAAATCCCTGAGTACTGAGCACCCAACACCCTGAGTACTGAGCACCCAGCACCCTGAGGACTGAGCACTGAGCACCCAGAGAACTGAGCACCCTGCACCCCGAGGACTGAGCACCCAGCACCCTGAGCACTGAGCACTGAGCACCCAGCACCCTGTGCACTGAACACTGAGCACACAGCACCCTGAGCACTGAGCACCCTGAGTACTGAGCACCCAGCACCCCGAGAATGAGCACCCAGCACCATGAGTACTGAGCCCCGAGCACCCTGAGCACTGAGCACCCAGCACCCTGAGTACTGAGCACCTAGCACCCTGAGTACTGAGCACCAAGCACCCTGAGTACTGAGCAGCCAGCACCCTGAGCACCCACCACCCTGAGTACTGAGCACCCAGCAATCCAAGCACTGAGCACCCAGCACCCCGAGCACTGACCACCCAGCACCCCGAGCACTGAGCACTGAGCACCCTGAGCACTGAGCAACCAGCACCCCGAGTACTGAGCACTGAGCACCCTGAGTACTGAGCCCCGAGCACCCTGAGTACTGAGCACCCAGCACCCTGAGCACTGAGCACCAGCACCCTGAGTTCTGAGCACCCAGCACCCTGAGCACTGAGCACCCAGCACCCTGAGTACTGAGCACTGAGCACCCACCACCCCGAGCACTGAGCACCCAGCACCCTGAGCACTGAGCAGCCAGCACCCTGAGCACTGAGCACCCAGCACCCTGAGTACTGAGCACTGAGCACCCAGCACCCCGAGCACTGAGCACCCAGCACCCTGAGTACTGAGCACTGAGCAGCCAGCACCCTGAGCACTGAGCACCCAGCAACCTGAGCACTGAGCACCCAGCACCCGAGTACTGAGCACCCAGCACCCTGAGTACTGAGCACCCAGCACCCCGAGCACTGAGCACCCAGCACCCCGAGTACTGAGCACCCAGCACCCTGAGTACTGAGCACCCAGCACCCTGAGCACTGAGCACCCAGGACCCCGAGCACTGAGCACCCAGCACCCTGAGTACTGAGCACCCAGCACCCTGAGCACTGAGCACCCAGCACCCTGAGCACTGAGCACCCAGCACCCTGAGCACTGAGCACCCAGCACCCTGAGTAGTGAGCACCCAACGTACTGAGCACCGTGCACCCCGAGCACTGAGCACCCAGCACCCTGAGTACTGAGCACCGAGCACCCCGAGCACTGAGCACCCAGCACCCTGAGTACTGAGCTCCGAGCACCCCGAGCACTGAGCACCCAGCGCCCCGAGCACCGAGCACCCTGAGCACTGAGCACCCAGCACCCTGACTACTGAGCACCCAGCACCCTGAGCAATGAGCAACCTGAGTACTGAGCACCCAGCACCTTGAGCACTGAGCACCGAGCACCCCGAGCACTGAGAACCCAGCACCCGTAGTACTGAGCACCCAGCACCCCGAGCACTGAGCACCCAGCACCGTGAGCACTGAGCACCCAGCACCCCGAGTACTGAGCACCCAGCACCCTGAATACTGAACACCCAGCACCCTGAGTACTGAGCACCCAGCACCCTGAGCACTGAGTACCCAGCACCCTGAGCAATGAGCACCCAGTACCCTGAGCACTGAGCACCCAGCGCCCCGAGCACTGAGCACCCAGCACCCTGAGTACTGAGCACTGAGCACCCAGCACCCCGAGCACTGAGCACCCAGCACCCTGAGTACTGAGCACTGAGCACCCAGCACCCCGAGCACTGAGCACCCAGCACCCTGATCACTGAGCACCCAGCACCCTGAGTACTGAGCACCCAGCACCCTGAGTACTGAGCAACCAGCACCCTGAGCACTGAGCACTGAGCACCCAGCACCCTGAGCACTGAGCACCCAGCACCCTGAGCACTGAGCACCCAGCACCCTGAGCACTGAGCACCCAGCACCCTGAGCACTGAGCACCCAGCACCCTGAGTACTGAGCACTGAGCACCCAGCACACCGAGCACTGAGCACCCAGCACCCTGAGTACTGAGCACTGAGCACCCATCACCCCGAGCACTGAGCACCCAGCAACCTGAGCACTGAGCACCCAGCACCCAAGTACTGAGCACCCAGCACCCTGAGTACTGAGCACCCAGCACCCTGAGCACTGAGCACCCAGCAACCTGAGCACTGAGCACCCAGCACCCTGAGCACTGAGCACCCAGCACCCTGAGCACTGAGCACCCAGCACCCTGAGTACTGAGCACTGAGCACCCAGCACCCCGAGCACTGAGCACCCAGCACCCTGAGTACTGAGCACTGAGCAGCCAGCACCCTGAGCACTGAGCACCCAGCAACCTGAGCACTGAGCACCCAGCACCCGAGCACTGAGCACCCAGCAACCTGAGCACTGAGCACCCAGCACCCGAGTACTGAGCACCCAGCACCCTGAGTACTGAGCACCCAGCACCCTGAGCACTGAGCACCCAGCAACCTGAGCACTGAGCACCCAGCACCCGAGCACTGAGCACCCAGCAACCTGAGCACTGAGCACCCAGCACCCAAGTACTGAGCACCCAGCACCCTGAGTACTGAGCACCCAGCACCCTGAGCACTGAGCACCCAGCAACCTGAGCACTGAGCACCCAGCACCCTGAGCACTGAGCACCCAGCACCCTGAGCACTGAGCACCCAGCACCCTGAGTACTGAGCACTGAGCACCCAGCACCCCGAGCACTGAGCACCCAGCACCCTGAGTACTGAGCACTGAGCAGCCACCACCCTGAGCACTGAGCACCCAGCAACCTGAGCACTGAGCACCCAGCACCCGAGCACTGAGCACCCAGCAACCTGAGCACTGAGCACCCCGCACCCAAGTACTGAGCACCCAGCACCCTGAGTACTGAGCACCCAGCACCCTGAGTACTGAGCACCCAGCACCCCGAGAACTGAGCACACAGCACCCTGAGTACTGAGCACCCAGCACCCTGAGAACTGAGCACCCAGCACCCCGAGCACTGAGCACCCAGCACCCTGAGTAGTGAGCACCCAACGTACTGAGCACCGAGCTCCCCGAGCACTGAGCACCCAGCACCCTGAGTACTGAGCACCAAGCACCCAGAGCACTGAACACCCAGCACCCTGAGTACTGAGCTGCGAGCACCCCGAGCACTGAGCAACCAGCGCCCCGAGCACCGAGCACCCTGAGCACTGAGCACCCAGCACCCTGAGTACTGAGCACCCAGCACCCTGAGCAATGAGCACCCTGAGTACTGAGCACCCAGCACCTTGAGCACTGAGCACCGAGCACCCCGAGCACTGAGCACCCAGCACCCGGAGTACTGAGCACCCAGCACCCTGAGTACTAAGCACCGAGCACCCTGAATACTGAGCACCCAGCACCCTGAGCACTGAACACACAGCACCCTGAGTACTGAGCACCTCGAGCACTGAGCACCCAGCACCCTGAGTACTGAGCACCGAGCACGCCGAGCACTGAGCACCCAGCACCGCGAGCACTGAGCACCCAGCACCCCGAGCACTGAGCACCCAGCACCCTGAGTACTGAGCACCCAGCACCCTGAGCACTGAGCACCCAGCACCCTGAGCACTGAGCACCCAGCACCCTGAGCACTGAGCACCCAGCACCCTGAGTAGTGAGCACCCAACGTACTGAGCACCGAGCACCCCGAGCAGTGAGCACCCAGCACCCTGAGTACGGAAGACTGAGCACCCAGCACCCCGAGCACTGAGCACCCAGCACCCTGAGCACTGAGCACCCAGCTCCCGAGTACTGAGCACCCAGCACCCTGAGTACTGAGCACCCAGCACCCTGAGTACTGAGCACCCAGCACCCTGAGCACTGAGCACCCTGCACCCCGAGCACGGAGCACCCAGCACCCTGAGTACTGAGCACCCAGCACCCTGAGCACTGAGCACCCAGCACCCCGAGCACTGAGCACCCAGCACCCTGAGTACTGAGCACCCAGCACCCTGAGCACTGAGCACCCAGCACCCTGAGGACTGAGCACCCAGCACCCTGAGCACTGAGCACCCAGCACCCTGAGTACTGAGCTCCGAGCACCCCGAGCACTGAGCACCCAGCGCCCCGAGCACTGAGCACCCAGCACCCTGAGTACTGAGCACCCAGCACCCTGAGCACTGAGCACCCAGCACCCAACGTACAGAGCACCGAGCACTCCGAGCACTGAGCACCCAGCACCCTGAGTACTGAGCTCCGAGCACCCCGAGCACTGAGCACCCAGCGCCCCGAGCACTGAGCACCCAGCGCCCCGAGCACTGAGCACCAAGCACCCCGAGCAATGAGCACCCAGCACCCCGAGCACTGAGCTCCCAGCACCCCAAGCAATGAGCACCCAGCACCCTGAGTACTGAGCACCCAGCACCCCGAATACTGAGCACCCAGCAACCTGAGCACCGAGCAGCCAGCACCCTCAGCACTGAGCACCCAGCACCCTGAGCACTGAGCACCCAGCTCCCTGAGTACTGAGCACTGAGCACCACGAGTACTGAGCACCCAGCACCCTGATCACTGAGCACCCCACACCCTGAGTACTGAGCACCCAACACCCCAAGCACTGAGCACCCTGAGTACTGAGCACCCAGCACACTAAGCACTGAGCACCCTGAGTATTGAGCACCCAGCAACCTGAGTACTGAGCAGCCAGCACCCTGAGTACTGAGCACCCAGCACCCTGAGCACTGAGCACCCAGCACCCTGAGGACTGAGCACCCAGCACCCTGAGCACTGAGCACCCAGCACCCTGAGTACTGAGCACCCAGCACCCTGAGCACTGATCATCCAGCACCCTGAGTACTGAGCACCCAGCACCCTGAGAACTGAGCACCCAGCACCCTGAGAACTGAGCACCCAGCACCCGAGCACTGAGCACCCAGCACCCTGAGTACTGAGCACTGAGCAGCCAGCACCCTGAGCACTGAGCACCCAGCAACCTGAGCACTGAGCACCCAGCACCCTGAGCACTGAGCACCCAGCACCCTGAGCACTGAGCACCCAGCACCCTGAGTACTGAGCACTGAGCACCCAGCACCCCGAGCACTGAGCACCCAGCACCCTGAGTACTGAGCACTGAGCAGCCAGCACCCTGAGCACTGAGCACCCAGCAACCTGAGCACTGAGCACCCAGCACCCGAGCACTGAGCACCCAGCAACCTGAGCACTGAGCACCCAGCACCCGAGTACTGAGCACCCAGCACCCTGAGTACTGAGCACCCAGCACCCTGAGTACTGAGCACCCAGCACCCCGAGCACTGAGCACCCAGCACCCCGAGCACTGAGCACCCAGCACCCTGAGTACTGAGCACCCAGCACCCTGAGCACTGAGCACCCAGGACCCCGAGCACTGAGCACCCAGCACCCTGAGTACTGAGCACCCAGCACCCTGAGCACTGAGCACCCAGCACCCTGAGCACTGAGCACCCAGCACCCTGAGCACTGAGCACCCAGCACCCTGAGTAGTGAGCACCCAACGTACTGAGCACCGTGCACCCCGAGCACTGAGCACCCAGCACCCTGAGTACTGAGCACCAAGCACCCAGAGCACTGAGCACCCAGCACCCTGAGTACTGAGCTCCGAGCACCCCGAGCACTGAGCACCCAGCGCCCCGAGCACCGAGCACCCTGAGCACTGAGCACCCAGCACCCTGACTACTGAGCACCCAGCACCCTGAGCAATGAGCAACCTGAGTACTGAGCACCCAGCACCTTGAGCACTGAGCACCGAGCACCCCGAGCACTGAGCACCCAGCACCCGTAGTACTGAGCACCCAGCACCCCGAGCACTGAGCACCCAGCACCGTGAGCACTGAGCACCCAGCACCCCGAGTACTGAGCACCCAGCACCCTGAATACTGAACACCCAGCACCCTGAGTACTGAGCACCCAGCACCCTGAGCAATGAGCACCCAGCACCCTGAGCACTGAGCACCCAGCACCCTGAGTACTGAGCACTGAGCACCCAGCACCCCGAGCACTGAGCACCCAGCACACTGAGTACTGAGCACTGAGCACCCAGCACCCCGAGCACTGAGCACCCAGCACCCTGATCACTGAGCACCCAGCACCCTGAGTACTGAGCACCCAGCACCCTGAGTACTGAGCAACCAGCACCCTGAGCACTGAGCACTGAGCACCCAGCACCCTGAGCACTGAGCACCCAGCACCCTGAGCACTGAGCACCCAGCACCCTGAGCACTGAGCACCCAGCACCCTGAGCACTGAGCACCCAGCACCCTGAGTACTGAGCACTGAGCACCCAGCACACCGAGCACTGAGCACCCAGCACCCTGAGTACTGAGCACTGAGCACCCAGCACCCCGAGCACTGAGCACCCAGCAACCTGAGCACTGAGCACCCCGCACCCAAGTACTGAGCACCCAGCACCCTGAGTACTGAGCACCCAGCACCCTGAGTACTGAGCACCCAGCACCCCGAGAACTGAGCACACAGCACCCTGAGTACTGAGCACCCAGCAGCCTGAGAACTGAGCACCCAGCACCCCGAGCACTGAGCACCCAGCACCCTGAGTAGTGAGCACCCAGCACCCTGAGCACTGAGCACCCAGCACCCTGAGCACTCAGCACCCAGCACCCTGAGCACTGAGCACCCAGCACCCTGAGTAGTGAGCACCCAACGTACTGAGCACCGAGCTCCCCGAGCACTGAGCACCCAGCACCCTGAGTACTGAGCACCAAGCACCCAGAGCACTGAGCACCCAGCACCCTGAGTACTGAGCTGCGAGCACCCCGAGCACTGAGCAACCAGCGCCCCGAGCACCGAGCACCCTGAGCACTGAGCACCCAGCACCCTGAGTACTGAGCACCGAGCACCCCGAGCACTGAGCACCCAGCACCCTGAGTACTGAGCTCCGAGCAACCCGAGCACTGAGCACCCAGCGCCCCGAGCACCGAGCACCCTGAGCACTGAGCACCCAGCACCCTGACTACTGAGCACCCAGCACCCTGAGCAATGAGCAACCTGAGTACTGAGCACCCAGCACCTTGAGCACTGAGCACCGAGCACCCCGAGCACTGAGCACCCAGCACCCGTAGTACTGAGCACCCAGCACCCCGAGCACTGAGCACCCAGCACCGTGAGCACTGAGCACCCAGCACCCCGAGTACTGAGCACCCAGCACCCTGAATACTGAACACCCAGCACCCTGAGTACTGAGCACCCAGCACCCTGAGCAATGAGCACCCAGCACCCTGAGCACTGAGCACCCAGCACCCTGAGTACTGAGCACTGAGCACCCAGCACCCCGAGCACTGAGCACCCAGCACACTGAGTACTGAGCACTGAGCACCCAGCACCCCGAGCACTGAGCACCCAGCACCCTGATCACTGAGCACCCAGCACCCTGAGTACTGAGCACCCAGCACCCTGAGTACTGAGCAACCAGCACCCTGAGCACTGAGCACTGAGCACCCAGCACCCTGAGCACTGAGCACCCAGCACCCTGAGCACTGAGTACCCAGCACCCTGAGCACTGAGCACCCAGCACCCTGAGCACTGAGCACCCAGCACCCTGAGTACTGAGCACTGAGCACCCAGCACACCGAGCACTGAGCACCCAGCACCCTGAGTACTGAGCACTGAGCACCCAGCACCCCGAGCACTGAGCACCCAGCAACCTGAGCACTGAGCACCCCGCACCCAAGTACTGAGCACCCAGCACCCTGAGTACTGAGCACCCAGCACCCTGAGTACTGAGCACCCAGCACCCCGAGAACTGAGCACACAGCACCCTGAGTACTGAGCACCCAGCACCCTGAGAACTGAGCACCCAGCACCCCGAGCACTGAGCACCCAGCACCCTGAGTAGTGAGCACCCAACGTACTGAGCACCGAGCTCCCCGAGCACTGAGCACCCAGCACCCTGAGTACTGAGCACCAAGCACCCAGAGCACTGAGCACCCAGCACCCTGAGTACTGAGCTGCGAGCACCCCGAGCACTGAGCAACCAGCGCCCCGAGCACCGAGCACCCTGAGCACTGAGCACCCAGCACCCTGAGTACTGAGCACCCAGCACCCTGAGCAATGAGCACCCTGAGTACTGAGCACCCAGCACCTTGAGCACTGAGCACCGAGCACCCCGAGCACTGAGCACCCAGCACCCGGAGTACTGAGCACCCAGCCCCCTGAGTACTAAGCACCGAGCACCCTGAATACTGAGCACCCAGCACCCTGAGCACTGAACACACAGCACCCTGAGTACTGAGCACCTCGAGCACTGAGCACCCAGCACCCTGAGTACTGAGCACCGAGCACGCCGAGCACTGAGCACCCAGCACCGCGAGCACTGAGCACCCAGCACCCCGAGCACTGAGCACCCAGCACCCTGAGTACTGAGCACCCAGCACCCTGAGCACTGAGCACCCAGCACCCTGAGCACTGAGCACCCAGCACCCTGAGCACTGAGCACCCAGCACCCTGAGTAGTGAGCACCCAACGTACTGAGCACCGAGCACCCCGAGCAGTGAGCACCCAGCACCCTGAGTACGGAAGACTGAGCACCCAGCACCCCGAGCACTGAGCACCCAGCACCCTGAGCACTGAGCACCCAGCTCCCGAGTACTGAGCACCCAGCACCCTGAGTACTGAGCACCCAGCACCCTGAGTACTGAGCACCCAGCACCCTGAGCACTGAGCACCCTGCACCCCGAGCACGGAGCACCCAGCACCCTGAGTACTGAGCACCCAGCACCCTGAGCACTGAGCACCCAGCACCCCGAGCACTGAGCACCCAGCACCCTGAGTACTGAGCACCCAGCACCCTGAGCACTGAGCACCCAGCACCCTGAGGACTGAGCACCCAGCACCCTGAGCACTGAGCACCCAGCACCCTGAGTACTGAGCTCCGAGCACCCCGAGCACTGAGCACCCAGCGCCCCGAGCACTGAGCACCCAGCACCCTGAGTACTGAGCACCCAGCACCCTGAGCACTGAGCACCCAGCACCCAACGTACAGAGCACCGAGCACTCCGAGCACTGAGCACCCAGCACCCTGAGTACTGAGCTCCGAGCACCCCGAGCACTGAGCACCCAGCGCCCCGAGCACTGAGCACCCAGCGCCCCGAGCACTGAGCACCAAGCACCCCGAGCAATGAGCACCCAGCACCCCGAGCACTGAGCTCCCAGCACCCCAAGCAATGAGCACCCAGCACCCTGAGTACTGAGCACCCAGCACCCCGAATACTGAGCACCCAGCAACCTGAGCACCGAGCAGCCAGCACCCTCAGCACTGAGCACCCAGCACCCTGAGCACTGAGCACCCAGCTCCCTGAGTACTGAGCACTGAGCACCACGAGTACTGAGCACCCAGCACCCTGATCACTGAGCACCCCACACCCTGAGTACTGAGCACCCAACACCCCAAGCACTGAGCACCCTGAGTACTGAGCACCCAGCACACTAAGCACTGAGCACCCTGAGTATTGAGCACCCAGCAACCTGAGTACTGAGCAGCCAGCACCCTGAGTACTGAGCACCCAGCACCCTGAGCACTGAGCACCCAGCACCCTGAGGACTGAGCACCCAGCACCCTGAGCACTGAGCACCCAGCACCCTGAGTACTGAGCACCCAGCACCCTGAGCACTGATCACCCAGCACCCTGAGTACTGAGCACCCAGCACCCTGAGAACTGAGCACCCAGCACCCTGAGAACTGAGCACCCAGCACCCGAGCACTGAGCACCCAGCACCCTGAGTACTGAGCACTGAGCAGCCAGCACCCTGAGCACTGAGCACCCAGCAACCTGAGCACTGAGCACCCAGCACCCTGAGCACTGAGCACCCAGCACCCTGAGCACTGAGCACCCAGCACCCTGAGTACTGAGCACTGAGCACCCAGCACCCCGAGCACTGAGCACCCAGCACCCTGAGTACTGAGCACTGAGCAGCCAGCACCCTGAGCACTGAGCACCCAGCAACCTGAGCACTGAGCACCCAGCACCCGAGCACTGAGCACCCAGCAACCTGAGCACTGAGCACCCAGCACCCGAGTACTGAGCACCCAGCACCCTGAGTACTGAGCACCCAGCACCCTGAGTACTGAGCACCCAGCACCCCGAGCACTGAGCACCCAGCACCCCGAGCACTGAGCACCCAGCACCCTGAGTACTGAGCACCCAGCACCCTGAGCACTGAGCACCCAGGACCCCGAGCACTGAGCACCCAGCACCCTGAGTACTGAGCACCCAGCACCCTGAGCACTGAGCACCCAGCACCCTGAGCACTGAGCACCCAGCACCCTGAGCACTGAGCACCCAGCACCCTGAGTAGTGAGCACCCAACGTACTGAGCACCGTGCACCCCGAGCACTGAGCACCCAGCACCCTGAGTACTGAGCACCAAGCACCCAGAGCACTGAGCACCCAGCACCCTGAGTACTGAGCTCCGAGCACCCCGAGCACTGAGCACCCAGCGCCCCGAGCACCGAGCACCCTGAGCACTGAGCACCCAGCACCCTGACTACTGAGCACCCAGCACCCTGAGCAATGAGCAACCTGAGTACTGAGCACCCAGCACCTTGAGCACTGAGCACCGAGCACCCCGAGCACTGAGCACCCAGCACCCGTAGTACTGAGCACCCAGCACCCCGAGCACTGAGCACCCAGCACCGTGAGCACTGAGCACCCAGCACCCCGAGTACTGAGCACCCAGCACCCTGAATACTGAACACCCAGCACCCTGAGTACTGAGCACCCAGCACCCTGAGCAATGAGCACCCAGCACCCTGAGCACTGAGCACCCAGCACCCTGAGTACTGAGCACTGAGCACCCAGCACCCCGAGCACTGAGCACCCAGCACACTGAGTACTGAGCACTGAGCACCCAGCACCCCGAGCACTGAGCACCCAGCACCCTGATCACTGAGCACCCAGCACCCTGAGTACTGAGCACCCAGCACCCTGAGTACTGAGCAACCAGCACCCTGAGCACTGAGCACTGAGCACCCAGCACCCTGAGCACTGAGCACTGAGCACCCTGAGCACTGAGCACCCAGCACCCTGAGCACTGAGCACCCAGCACCCTGAGCACTGAGCACCCAGCACCCTGAGTACTGAGCACTGAGCACCCAGCACACCGAGCACTGAGCACCCAGCACCCTGAGTACTGAGCACTGAGCACCCAGCACCCCGAGCACTGAGCACCCAGCAACCTGAGCACTGAGCACCCCGCACCCAAGTACTGAGCACCCAGCACCCTGAGTACTGAGCACCCAGCACCCTGAGTACTGAGCACCCAGCACCCCGAGAACTGAGCACACAGCACCCTGAGTACTGAGCACCCAGCAGCCTGAGAACTGAGCACCCAGCACCCCGAGCACTGAGCACCCAGCACCCTGAGTAGTGAGCACCCAGCACCCTGAGCACTGAGCACCCAGCACCCTGAGCACTCAGCACCCAGCACCCTGAGCACTGAGCACCCAGCACCCTGAGTAGTGAGCACCCAACGTACTGAGCACCGAGCTCCCCGAGCACTGAGCACCCAGCACCCTGAGTACTGAGCACCAAGCACCCAGAGCACTGAGCACCCAGCACCCTGAGTACTGAGCTGCGAGCACCCCGAGCACTGAGCAACCAGCGCCCCGAGCACCGAGCACCCTGAGCACTGAGCACCCAGCACCCTGAGTACTGAGCACCCAGCACCCTGAGCAATGAGCACCCTGAGTACTGAGCACCCAGCACCTTGAGCACTGAGCACCGAGCACCCCGAGCACTGAGCACCCAGCACCCGGAGTACTGAGCACCCAGCCCCCTGAGTACTAAGCACCGAGCACCCTGAATACTGAGCACCCAGCACCCTGAGCACTGAACACACAGCACCCTGAGTACTGAGCACCTCGAGCACTGAGCACCCAGCACCCTGAGTACTGAGCACCGAGCACGCCGAGCACTGAGCACCCAGCACCGCGAGCACTGAGCACCCAGCACCCCGAGCACTGAGCACCCAGCACCCTGAGTACTGAGCACCCAGCACCCTGAGCACTGAGCACCCAGCACCCTGAGCACTGAGCACCCAGCACCCTGAGCACTGAGCACCCAGCACCCTGAGTAGTGAGCACCCAACGTACTGAGCACCGAGCACCCCGAGCAGTGAGCACCCAGCACCCTGAGTACGGAAGACTGAGCACCCAGCACCCCGAGCACTGAGCACCCAGCACCCTGAGCACTGAGCACCCAGCTCCCGAGTACTGAGCACCCAGCACCCTGAGTACTGAGCACCCAGCACCCTGAGTACTGAGCACCCAGCACCCTGAGCACTGAGCACCCTGCACCCCGAGCACGGAGCACCCAGCACCCTGAGTACTGAGCACCCAGCACCCTGAGCACTGAGCACCCAGCACCCCGGGCACTGAGCACCCAGCACCCTGAGTACTGAGCACCCAGCACCCTGAGCACTGAGCACCCAGCACCCTGAGGACTGAGCACCCAGCACCCTGAGCACTGAGCACCCAGCACCCTGAGTACTGAGCTCCGAGCACCCCGAGCACTGAGCACCCAGCGCCCCGAGCACTGAGCACCCAGCACCCTGAGTACTGAGCACCCAGCACCCTGAGCACTGAGCACCCAGCACCCAACGTACAGAGCACCGAGCACTCCGAGCACTGAGCACCCAGCACCCTGAGTACTGAGCTCCGAGCACCCCGAGCACTGAGCACCCAGCGCCCCGAGCACTGAGCACCCAGCGCCCCGAGCACTGAGCACCAAGCACCCCGAGCAATGAGGACCCAGCACCCCGAGCACTGAGCTCCCAGCACCCCAAGCAATGAGCACCCAGCACCCTGAGTACTGAGCACCCAGCACCCCGAATACTGAGCACCCAGCAACCTGAGCACCGAGCAGCCAGCACCCTCAGCACTGAGCACCCAGCACCCTGAGCACTGAGCACCCAGCTCCCTGAGTACTGAGCACTGAGCACCACGAGTACTGAGCACCCAGCACCCTGATCACTGAGCACCCCACACCCTGAGTACTGAGCACCCAACACCCCAAGCACTGAGCACCCTGAGTACTGAGCACCCAGCACACTAAGCACTGAGCACCCTGAGTATTGAGCACCCAGCAACCTGAGTACTGAGCAGCCAGCACCCTGAGTACTGAGCACCCAGCACCCTGAGCACTGAGCACCCAGCACCCTGAGGACTGAGCACCCAGCACCCTGAGCACTGAGCACCCAGCACCCTGAGTACTGAGCTCCGAGCACCCCGAGCACTGAGCACCCAGCGCCCCGAGCACTGAGCACCCAGCACCCTGAGTACTGAGCACCCAGCACCCTGAGCACTGAGCACCCAGCACCCAACGTACAGAGCACCGAGCACTCCGAGCACTGAGCACCCAGCACCCTGAGTACTGAGCTCCGAGCACCCCGAGCACTGAGCACCCAGCACCCTGAGCAATGAGCACCCAGCACCCTGAGCACTGAGCACCCAGCACCCTGAGCACTGAGCACTGAGCACCCAGCACCCTGAGTACTGAGCCCCCAGCACCCTGAGTACTGAGCCCCCAGCACCCTGAGTACTGAGCACCCAGCACCCTGAGTACTGAGCCCCCAGCACCCTGAGTACTGAGCACCCAGCACCCCGAGTACTGAGCACCCAGCACCCTGAATACTGAACACCCAGCACCCTGAGTACTGAGCACCCAGCACCCTGAGCAATGAGCACCCAGCACCCTGAGCACTGAGCACCCAGCACCCTGAGTACTGAGCACTGAGCACCCAGCACCCCGAGCACTGAGCACCCAGCACCCTGAGTACTGAGCACTGAGCACCCAGCACCCCGAGCACTGAGCACCCAGCACCCTGATCACTGAGCACCCAGCACCCTGAGTACTGAGCACCCAGCACCCTGAGTACTGAGCAACCAGCACCCTGAGCACTGAGCACTGAGCACCCAGCACCCTGAGCACTGAGCACCCAGCACCCTGAGCACTGAGCACCCAGCACCCTGAGCACTGAGCACCCAGCACCCTGAGCACTGAGCACCCAGCACCCTGAGTAGTGAGCACTGAGCACCCAGCACACCGAGCACTGAGCACCCAGCACCCTGAGTACTGAGCACTGAGCACCCAGCACCCTGAGTAGTGAGCACCCAACGTACTGAGCACCGAGCTCCCCGAGCACTGAGCACCCAGCACCCTGAGTACTGAGCACCAAGCACCCAGAGCACTGAGCACCCAGCACCCTGAGTACTGAGCTGCGAGCACCCCGAGCACTGAGCAACCAGCGCCCCGAGCACCGAGCACCCTGAGCACTGAGCACCCAGCACCCTGAGTACTGAGCACCCAGCACCCTGAGCAATGAGCACCCTGAGTACTGAGCACCCAGCACCTTGAGCACTGAGCACCGAGCACCCCGAGCACTGAGCACCCAGCACCCGGAGTACTGAGCACCCAGCCCCCTGAGTACTAAGCACCGAGCACCCTGAATACTGAGCACCCAGCACCCTGAGCACTGAACACACAGCACCCTGAGTACTGAGCATCTCGAGCACTGAGCACCCAGCACCCTGAGTACTGAGCACCGAGCACGCCGAGCACTGAGCACCCAGCACCGCGAGCACTGAGCACCCAGCACCCCGAGCACTGAGCACCCAGCACCCTGAGTACTGAGCACCCAGCACCCTGAGCACTGAGCACCCAGCACCCTGAGCACTGAGCACCCAGCACCCTGAGCACTGAGCACCCAGCACCCTGAGTAGTGAGCACCCAACGTACTGAGCACCGAGCACCCCGAGCAGTGAGCACCCAGCACCCTGAGTACGGAAGACTGAGCACCCAGCACCCCGAGCACTGAGCACCCAGCACCCTGAGCACTGAGCACCCAGCTCCCGAGTACTGAGCACCCAGCACCCTGAGTACTGAGCACGCAGCACCCTGAGTACTGAGCACCCAGCACCCTGAGCACTGAGCACCCTGCACCCCGAGCACGGAGCACCCAGCACCCTGAGTACTGAGCACCCAGCACCCTGAGCACT
Organism: Microtus oregoni; assembly: GCF_018167655.1. Classification (NCBI taxonomy): domain Eukaryota; kingdom Metazoa; phylum Chordata; class Mammalia; order Rodentia; family Cricetidae; genus Microtus; species Microtus oregoni. The sequence continues at coordinate 6,213,009 of NW_024543811.1, read as the reverse complement.
GAGCACCCAGCACCCCGAGCACTGAGCACCCAGCACCCTGAGTACTGAGCACCCAGCACCCTGAGCACTGAGCACCCAGCACCCTGAGGACTGAGCACCCAGCACCCTGAGCACTGAGCACCCAGCACCCTGAGTACTGAGCTCCGAGCACCCCGAGCACTGAGCACCCAGCGCCCCGAGCACTGAGCACCCAGCACCCTGAGTACTGAGCACCCAGCACCCTGAGCACTGAGCACCCAGCACCCAACGTACAGAGCACCGAGCACTCCGAGCACTGAGCACCCAGCACCCTGAGTACTGAGCTCCGAGCACCCCGAGCACTGAGCACCCAGCGCCCCGAGCACTGAGCACCCAGCGCCCCGAGCACTGAGCACCAAGCACCCCGAGCAATGAGGACCCAGCACCCCGAGCACTGAGCTCCCAGCACCCCAAGCAATGAGCACCCAGCACCCTGAGTACTGAGCACCCAGCACCCCGAATACTGAGCACCCAGCAACCTGAGCACCGAGCAGCCAGCACCCTCAGCACTGAGCACCCAGCACCCTGAGCACTGAGCACCCAGCTCCCTGAGTACTGAGCACTGAGCACCACGAGTACTGAGCACCCAGCACCCTGATCACTGAGCACCCCACACCCTGAGTACTGAGCACCCAACACCCCAAGCACTGAGCACCCTGAGTACTGAGCACCCAGCACACTAAGCACTGAGCACCCTGAGTATTGAGCACCCAGCAACCTGAGTACTGAGCAGCCAGCACCCTGAGTACTGAGCACCCAGCACCCTGAGCACTGAGCACCCAGCACCCTGAGGACTGAGCACCCAGCACCCTGAGCACTGAGCACCCAGCACCCTGAGTACTGAGCTCCGAGCACCCCGAGCACTGAGCACCCAGCGCCCCGAGCACTGAGCACCCAGCACCCTGAGTACTGAGCACCCAGCACCCTGAGCACTGAGCACCCAGCACCCAACGTACAGAGCACCGAGCACTCCGAGCACTGAGCACCCAGCACCCTGAGTACTGAGCTCCGAGCACCCCGAGCACTGAGCACCCAGCACCCTGAGCAATGAGCACCCAGCACCCTGAGCACTGAGCACCCAGCACCCTGAGCACTGAGCACTGAGCACCCAGCACCCTGAGTACTGAGCCCCCAGCACCCTGAGTACTGAGCCCCCAGCACCCTGAGTACTGAGCACCCAGCACCCTGAGTACTGAGCCCCCAGCACCCTGAGTACTGAGCACCCAGCACCCCGAGTACTGAGCACCCAGCACCCTGAATACTGAACACCCAGCACCCTGAGTACTGAGCACCCAGCACCCTGAGCAATGAGCACCCAGCACCCTGAGCACTGAGCACCCAGCACCCTGAGTACTGAGCACTGAGCACCCAGCACCCCGAGCACTGAGCACCCAGCACCCTGAGTACTGAGCACTGAGCACCCAGCACCCCGAGCACTGAGCACCCAGCACCCTGATCACTGAGCACCCAGCACCCTGAGTACTGAGCACCCAGCACCCTGAGTACTGAGCAACCAGCACCCTGAGCACTGAGCACTGAGCACCCAGCACCCTGAGCACTGAGCACCCAGCACCCTGAGCACTGAGCACCCAGCACCCTGAGCACTGAGCACCCAGCACCCTGAGCACTGAGCACCCAGCACCCTGAGTACTGAGCACTGAGCACCCAGCACACCGAGCACTGAGCACCCAGCACCCTGAGTACTGAGCACTGAGCACCCAGCACCCTGAGTAGTGAGCACCCAACGTACTGAGCACCGAGCTCCCCGAGCACTGAGCACCCAGCACCCTGAGTACTGAGCACCAAGCACCCAGAGCACTGAGCACCCAGCACCCTGAGTACTGAGCTGCGAGCACCCCGAGCACTGAGCAACCAGCGCCCCGAGCACCGAGCACCCTGAGCACTGAGCACCCAGCACCCTGAGTACTGAGCACCCAGCACCCTGAGCAATGAGCACCCTGAGTACTGAGCACCCAGCACCTTGAGCACTGAGCACCGAGCACCCCGAGCACTGAGCACCCAGCACCCGGAGTACTGAGCACCCAGCCCCCTGAGTACTAAGCACCGAGCACCCTGAATACTGAGCACCCAGCACCCTGAGCACTGAACACACAGCACCCTGAGTACTGAGCATCTCGAGCACTGAGCACCCAGCACCCTGAGTACTGAGCACCGAGCACGCCGAGCACTGAGCACCCAGCACCGCGAGCACTGAGCACCCAGCACCCCGAGCACTGAGCACCCAGCACCCTGAGTACTGAGCACCCAGCACCCTGAGCACTGAGCACCCAGCACCCTGAGCACTGAGCACCCAGCACCCTGAGCACTGAGCACCCAGCACCCTGAGTAGTGAGCACCCAACGTACTGAGCACCGAGCACCCCGAGCAGTGAGCACCCAGCACCCTGAGTACGGAAGACTGAGCACCCAGCACCCCGAGCACTGAGCACCCAGCACCCTGAGCACTGAGCACCCAGCTCCCGAGTACTGAGCACCCAGCACCCTGAGTACTGAGCACCCAGCACCCTGAGTACTGAGCACCCAGCACCCTGAGCACTGAGCACCCTGCACCCCGAGCACGGAGCACCCAGCACCCTGAGTACTGAGCACCCAGCACCCTGAGCACTGAGCACCCAGCACCCCGAGCACTGAGCACCCAGCACCCTGAGTACTGAGCACCCAGCACCCTGAGCACTGAGCACCCAGCACCCTGAGGACTGAGCACCCAGCACCCTGAGCACTGAGCACCCAGCACCCTGAGTACTGAGCTCCGAGCACCCCGAGCACTGAGCACCCAGCGCCCCGAGCACTGAGCACCCAGCACCCTGAGTACTGAGCACCCAGCACCCTGAGCACTGAGCACCCAGCACCCAACGTACAGAGCACCGAGCACCCCGAGCACTGAGCACCCAGCGCCCCGAGCACTGAGCACCCAGCGCCCCGAGCACTGAGCACCAAGCACCCCGAGCAATGAGCACCCAGCACCCCGAGCACTGAGCTCCCAGCACCCCAAGCAATGAGCACCCAGCACCCTGAGTACTGAGCACCCAGCACCCCGAATACTGAGCACCCAGCAACCTGAGCACCGAGCAGCCAGCACCCTCAGCACTGAGCACCCAGCACCCTGAGCACTGAGCACCCAGCTCCCTGAGTACTGAGCACTGAGCACCACGAGTACTGAGCACCCAGCACGCTGATCACTGAGCACCCCACACCCTGAGTACTGAGCACCCAACACCCCAAGCACTGAGCACCCTGAGTACTGAGCACCCAGCACACTAAGCACTGAGCACCCTGAGTATTGAGCACCCAGCAACCTGAGTACTGAGCAGCCAGCACCCTGAGTACTGAGCACCCAGCACCCTGAGCACTGAGCACCCAGCACCCTGAGGACTGAGCACCCAGCACCCTGAGCACTGAGCACCCAGCACCCTGAGTACTGAGCTCCGAGCACCCCGAGCACTGAGCACCCAGCGCCCCGAGCACTGAGCACCCAGCACCCTGAGTACTGAGCACCCAGCACCCTGAGCACTGAGCACCCAGCACCCAACGTACAGAGCACCGAGCACTCCGAGCACTGAGCACCCAGCACCCTGAGTACTGAGCTCCGAGCACCCCGAGCACTGAGCACCCAGCACCCTGAGCAATGAGCACCCAGCACCCTGAGCACTGAGCACCCAGCACCCTGAGCACTGAGCACTGAGCACCCAGCACCCTGAGTACTGAGCCCCCAGCACCCTGAGTACTGAGCACCCAGCACCCCGAGTACTGAGCACCCAGCACCCTGAATACTGAACACCCAGCACCCTGAGTACTGAGCACCCAGCACCCTGAGCAATGAGCACCCAGCACCCTGAGCACTGAGCACCCAGCACCCTGAGTACTGAGCACTGAGCACCCAGCACCCCGAGCACTGAGCACCCAGCACCCTGAGTACTGAGCACTGAGCACCCAGCACCCCGAGCACTGAGCACCCAGCACCCTGATCACTGAGCACCCAGCACCCTGAGTACTGAGCACCCAGCACCCTGAGTACTGAGCAACCAGCACCCTGAGCACTGAGCACTGAGCACCCAGCACCCTGAGCACTGAGCACCCAGCACCCTGAGCACTGAGCACCCAGCACCCTGAGCACTGAGCACCCAGCACCCTGAGCACTGAGCACCCAGCACCCTGAGTACTGAGCACTGAGCACCCAGCACACCGAGCACTGAGCACCCAGCACCCTGAGTACTGAGCACTGAGCACCCAGCACCCTGAGTAGTGAGCACCCAACGTACTGAGCACCGAGCTCCCCGAGCACTGAGCACCCAGCACCCTGAGTACTGAGCACCAAGCACCCAGAGCACTGAGCACCCAGCACCCTGAGTACTGAGCTGCGAGCACCCCGAGCACTGAGCAACCAGCGCCCCGAGCACCGAGCACCCTGAGCACTGAGCACCCAGCACCCTGAGTACTGAGCACCCAGCACCCTGAGCAATGAGCACCCTGAGTACTGAGCACCCAGCACCTTGAGCACTGAGCACCGAGCACCCCGAGCACTGAGCACCCAGCACCCGGAGTACTGAGCACCCAGCCCCCTGAGTACTAAGCACCGAGCACCCTGAATACTGAGCACCCAGCACCCTGAGCACTGAACACACAGCACCCTGAGTACTGAGCATCTCGAGCACTGAGCACCCAGCACCCTGAGTACTGAGCACCGAGCACGCCGAGCACTGAGCACCCAGCACCGCGAGCACTGAGCACCCAGCACCCCGAGCACTGAGCACCCAGCACCCTGAGTACTGAGCACCCAGCACCCTGAGCACTGAGCACCCAGCACCCTGAGCACTGAGCACCCAGCACCCTGAGCACTGAGCACCCAGCACCCTGAGTAGTGAGCACCCAACGTACTGAGCACCGAGCACCCCGAGCAGTGAGCACCCAGCACCCTGAGTACGGAAGACTGAGCACCCAGCACCCCGAGCACTGAGCACCCAGCACCCTGAGCACTGAGCACCCAGCTCCCGAGTACTGAGCACCCAGCACCCCGAGTACTGAGCACCCAGCACCCTGAGTACTGAGCACCCAGCACCCTGAGCACTGAGCACCCTGCACCCCGAGCACGGAGCACCCAGCACCCTGAGTACTGAGCACCCAGCACCCTGAGCACTGAGCACCCAGCACCCCGAGCACTGAGCACCCAGCACCCTGAGTACTGAGCACCCAGCACCCTGAGCACTGAGCACCCAGCACCCTGAGGACTGAGCACCCAGCACCCTGAGCACTGAGCACCCAACACCCTGAGTACTGAGCTCCGAGCACCCCGAGCACTGAGCACCCAGCGCCCCGAGCACTGAGCACCCAGCACCCTGAGTACTGAGCACCCAGCACCCTGAGCACTGAGCACCCAGCACCCAACGTACAGAGCACCGAGCACCCCGAGCACTGAGCACCCAGCGCCCCGAGCACTGAGCACCCAGCGCCCCGAGCACTGAGCACCAAGCACCCCGAGCAATGAGCACCCAGCACCCCGAGCACTGAGCTCCCAGCACCCCAAGCAATGAGCACCCAGCACCCTGAGTACTGAGCACCCAGCACCCCGAATACTGAGCACCCAGCAACCTGAGCACCGAGCAGCCAGCACCCTCAGCACTGAGCACCCAGCACCCTGAGCACTGAGCACCCAGCTCCCTGAGTACTGAGCACTGAGCACCACGAGTACTGAGCACCCAGCACCCTGATCACTGAGCACCCCACACCCTGAGTACTGAGCACCCAACACCCCAAGCACTGAGCACCCTGAGTACTGAGCACCCAGCACACTAAGCACTGAGCACCCTGAGTATTGAGCACCCAGCAACCTGAGTACTGAGCAGCCAGCACCCTGAGTACTGAGCACCCAGCACCCTGAGCACTGAGCACCCAGCACCCTGAGGACTGAGCACCCAGCACCCTGAGCACTGAGCACCCAGCACCCTGAGTACTGAGCTCCGAGCACCCCGAGCACTGAGCACCCAGCGCCCCGAGCACTGAGCACCCAGCACCCTGAGTACTGAGCACCCAGCACCCTGAGCACTGAGCACCCAGCACCCAACGTACAGAGCACCGAGCACTCCGAGCACTGAGCACCCAGCACCCTGAGTACTGAGCTCCGAGCACCCCGAGCACTGAGCACCCAGCACCCTGAGCAATGAGCACCCAGCACCCTGAGCACTGAGCACCCAGCACCCTGAGCACTGAGCACTGAGCACCCAGCACCCTGAGTACTGAGCCCCCAGCACCCTGAGTACTGAGCACCCAGCACCCCGAGTACTGAGCACCCAGCACCCTGAATACTGAACACCCAGCACCCTGAGTACTGAGCACCCAGCACCCTGAGCAATGAGCACCCAGCACCCTGAGCACTGAGCACCCAGCACCCTGAGTACTGAGCACTGAGCACCCAGCACCCCGAGCACTGAGCACCCAGCACCCTGAGTACTGAGCACTGAGCACCCAGCACCCCGAGCACTGAGCACCCAGCACCCTGATCACTGAGCACCCAGCACCCTGAGTACTGAGCACCCAGCACCCTGAGTACTGAGCAACCAGCACCCTGAGCACTGAGCACTGAGCACCCAGCACCCTGAGCACTGAGCACCCAGCACCCTGAGCACTGAGCACCCAGCACCCTGAGCACTGAGCACCCAGCACCCTGAGCACTGAGCACCCAGCACCCTGAGTACTGAGCACTGAGCACCCAGCACACCGAGCACTGAGCACCCAGCACCCTGAGTACTGAGCACTGAGCACCCAGCACCCCGAGCACTGAGCACCCAGCAACCTGTGCACTGAGCACCCCGCACCCAAGTACTGAGCACCCAGCACCCTGAGTACTGAGCACCCAGCACCCTGAGTACTGAGCACCCAGCACCCCGAGTACTGAGCACACAGCACCCTGAGTACTGAGCACCCAGCACCCTGAGAACTGAGCACCCAGCACCCCGAGCACTGAGCACACAGCACCCTGAGTACTGAGCACCCAGGACCCTGAGCACTGAGCACCCAGCACCCTGAGCACTGAGCACCCAGCACCCTGAGCACTGAGCACCCAGCACCCTGAGTAGTGAGCACCCAACGTACTGAGCACCGAGCTCCCCGAGCACTGAGCACCCAGCACCCTGAGTACTGAGCACCAAGCACCCAGAGCACTGAGCACCCAGCACCCTGAGTACTGAGCTGCGAGCACCCCGAGCACTGAGCAACCAGCGCCCCGAGCACCGAGCACCCTGAGCACTGAGCACCCAGCACCCTGAGTACTGAGCACCCAGCACCCTGAGCAATGAGCACCCTGAGTACTGAGCACCCAGCACCTTGAGCACTGAGCACCGAGCACCCCGAGCACTGAGCACCCAGCACCCGGAGTACTGAGCACCCAGCCCCCTGAGTACTAAGCACCGAGCACCCTGAATACTGAGCACCCAGCACCCTGAGCACTGAACACACAGCACCCTGAGTACTGAGCACCTCGAGCACTGAGCACCCAGCACCCTGAGTACTGAGCACCGAGCACGCCGAGCACTGAGCACCCAGCACCGCGAGCACTGAGCACCCAGCACCCCGAGCACTGAGCACCCAGCACCCTGAGTACTGAGCACCCAGCACCCTGAGCACTGAGCACCCAGCACCCTGAGCACTGAGCACCCAGCACCCTGAGCACTGAGCACCCAGCACCCTGAGTAGTGAGCACCCAACGTACTGAGCACCGAGCACCCCGAGCAGTGAGCACCCAGCACCCTGAGTACGGAAGACTGAGCACCCAGCACCCCGAGCACTGAGCACCCAGCACCCTGAGCACTGAGCACCCAGCTCCCGAGTACTGAGCACCCAGCACCCTGAGTACTGAGCACCCAGCACCCTGAGTACTGAGCACCCAGCACCCTGAGCACTGAGCACCCTGCACCCCGAGCACGGAGCACCCAGCACCCTGAGTACTGAGCACCCAGCACCCTGAGCACTGAGCACCCAGCACCCCGAGCACTGAGCACCCAGCACCCTGAGTACTGAGCACCCAGCACCCTGAGCACTGAGCACCCAGCACCCTGAGGACTGAGCACCCAGCACCCTGAGCACTGAGCACCCAGCACCCTGAGTACTGAGCTCCGAGCACCCCGAGCACTGAGCACCCAGCGCCCCGAGCACTGAGCACCCAGCACCCTGAGTACTGAGCACCCAGCACCCTGAGCACTGTGCACCCAGCACCCAACGTACAGAGCACCGAGCACTCCGAGCACTGAGCACCCAGCACCCTGAGTACTGAGCTCCGAGCACCCCGAGCACTGAGCACCCAGCGCCCCGAGCACTGAGCACCCAGCGCCCCGAGCACTGAGCACCAAGCACCCCGAGCAATGAGCACCCAGCACCCCGAGCACTGAGCTCCCAGCACCCCAAGCAATGAGCACCCAGCACCCTGAGTACTGAGCACCCAGCACCCCGAATACTGAGCACCCAGCAACCTGAGCACCGAGCAGCCAGCACCCTCAGCACTGAGCACCCAGCACCCTGAGCACTGAGCACCCAGCTCCCTGAGTACTGAGCACTGAGCACCACGAGTACTGAGCACCCAGCACCCTGATCACTGAGCACCCCACACCCTGAGTACTGAGCACCCAACACCCCAAGCACTGAGCACCCTGAGTACTGAGCACCCAGCACACCAAGCACTGAGCACCCTGAGTATTGAGCACCCAGCAACCTGAGTACTGAGCAGCCAGCACCCTGAGTACTGAGCACCCAGCACCCTGAGTACTGAGCACCCAGCACCCCGAGCACTGAGCACCCAGCACCCTGAGTACTGAGCACCCAGCACCCTGAGCACTGAGCACCGAGCACCCTGAGCACTGAGCACCCAGCACCCTGAGGACTGAGCACCCAGCACCCTGAGCACTGAGCACCCTGAGTACTGAGCACTGAGCACCCTGAGTACTGAGCACTGAGCACCCTGAGTACTGAGCAACCAGCACCCTGAGTACTGAGCACCCAGCACCCTGAGCACTGAGCACCGAGCACCCTGAGCACTGAGCACCCAGCACCCTGAGCACTGAGCACCCAGCACCCTGAGTAGTGAGCACGCAACGTACTGAGCACCGAGCATCCCGAGCACTGAGAACCCAGCACCCTGAGTACTGAGCACCCAGCACCCCGAGCACTGAGCACCCAGCACCCCAAGTACTGAGCACCCAGCACCCTGAGCACTGATCACCCAGCACCCTGAGCACTGAGCACCCAGCACCCTGAGTACTGAGCACCCAGCACCCTGAGTACTGTGCACTCAGCACCCTGAGTACTGAGCACCGAGCACCCCGAGCACTGAGCACCCAGCACCCTGAGCACTGAGTACCCAGCACCCTGAGCAATGAGCACCCCGCACCCTGAGCACTGAGCACCCAGCGCCCCGAGCACTGAGCACCCAGCACCCTGAGTACTGAGCACTGAGCACCCAGCACCCCGAGCACTGAGCACCCAGCACCCTGAGTACTGAGCACTGAGCACCCAGCACCCCGAGCACTGAGCACCCAGCACCCTGATCACTGAGCACCCAGCACCCTGAGTACTGAGCACCCAGCACCCTGAGTACTGAGCAACCAGCACCCTGAGCACTGAGCACTGAGCACCCAGCACCCTGAGCACTGAGCACCCAGCACCCTGAGCACTGAGCACCCAGCACCCTGAGCACTGAGCACCCAGCACCCTGAGCACTGAGCACCCAGCACCCTGAGTACTGAGCACTGAGCACCCAGCACACCGAGCACTGTGCACCCAGCACCCTGAGTACTGAGCACTGAGCACCCAGCACCCCGAGCACTGAGCACCCAGCAACCTGAGCACTGAGCACCCAGCACCCGAGTACTGAGCACCCAGCACCCTGAGTACTGAGCACCCAGCACCCTGAGTACTGAGCACCCAGCACCCCGAGTACTGAGCACACAGCACCCTGAGTACTGAGCACCCAGCACCCTGAGAACTGAGCACCCAGCACACCGAGCACTGAGCACCCAGCACCCTGAGTAGTGAGCACCCAGCACCCTGAGCACTCAGCAGGCAGCACCCTGAGCACTGAGCACCCAGCACCCTGAGTAGTCAGCACCCAACGTACTGAGCACCGAGCTCCCCGAGCACTGAGCACCCAGCACCCTGAGTACTGAGCACCAAGCACCCAGAGCACTGAGCACCCAGCACCCTGAGTACTGAGCTGCGAGCACCCCGAGCACTGAGCAACCAGCGCCCCGAGCACCGAGCACCCTGAGCACTGAGCACCCAGCACCCTGAGTACTGAGCACCCAGCACCCTGAGCAATGAGCACCCTGAGTACTGAGCACCCAGCACCTTGAGCACTGAGCACCGAGCACCCCGAGCACTGAGCACCCAGCACCCGGAGTACTGAGCACCCAGCACCCTGAGTACTAAGCACCGAGCACCCTGAATACTGAGCACCCAGCACCCTAAGCACTGAACACACAGCACCCTGAGTACTGAGCACCTCGAGCACTGAGCACCCAGCACCCTGAGTACTGAGCACCGAGCACGCCGAGCACTGAGCACCCAGCACCGCGAGCACTGAGCACCCAGCACCCCGAGCACTGAGCACCCAGCACCCTGAGTACTGAGCACCCAGCACCCTGAGCACTGAGCACCCAGCACCCTGAGCACTGAGCACCCAGCACCCTGAGCACTGAGCACCCAGCACCCTGAGTAGTGAGCACCCAACGTACTGAGCACCGAGCACCCCGAGCAGTGAGCACCCAGCACCCTGAGTACGGAAGACTGAGCACCCAGCACCCCGAGCACTGAGCACCCAGCACCCTGAGCACTGAGCACCCAGCTCCCGAGTACTGAGCACCCAGCACCCTGAGTACTGAGCACAAAGCACCCTGAGTACTGAGCACCCAGCACCCTGAGCACTGAGCACCCAGCACCCCGAGCACGGAGCACCCAGCACCCTGAGTACTGAGCACCCAGCACCCTGAGCACTGAGCACCCAGCACCCCGAGCACTGAGCACCCAGCACCCTGAGTACTGAGCACCCAGCACCCTGAGCACTGAGCACCCAGCACCCTGAGGACTGAGCACCCAGCACCCTGAGCACTGAGCACCCAGCACCCTGAGTACTGAGCTCCGAGCACCCCGAGCACTGAGCACCCAGCGCCCCAAGCACTGAGCACCCAGCACCCTGAGTACTGAGCACCCAGCACCCTGAGCACTGAGCACACAGCACCCAACGTACAGAGCACCGAGCACTCCGAGCACTGAGCACCCAGCACCCTGAGTACTGAGCTCCGAGCACCCCGAGCACTGAGCACCCAGCGCCCCGAGCACTGAGCACCCAGCGCCCCGAGCACTGAGCACCAAGCACCCCGAGCAATGAGCACCCAGCACCCCGAGCACTGAGCTCCCAGCACCCCAAGCAATGAGCACCCAGCACCCTGAGTACTGAGCACCCAGCACCCCGAATACTGAGCACCCAGCAACCTGAGCACCGAGGATCCAGCACCCTGAGCACTGAGCACCCAGCACCCTGAGCACTGAGCACCCAGCTCCCTGAGTACTGAGCACTGAGCACCACGAGTACTGAGCACCCAGCACCCTGATCACTGAGCACCCCACACCCTGAGTACTGAGCACCCAACACCCCAAGCACTGAGCACCCAGCACACCAAGCACTGAGCACCCTGAGTATTGAGCACCCAGCAACCTGAGTACTGAGCAGCCAGCACCCTGAGTACTGAGCACCCAGCACCCTGAGTACTGAGCACCCAGCACCCCGAGCACTGAGCACCCAGCACCCTGAGTACTGAGCACCCAGCACCCTGAGCACTGAGCACCGAGCACCCTGAGCACTGAGCACCGAGCACCCTGAGGACTGAGCACCCAGCACCCTGAGCACTGAGCACCCTGAGTACTGAGCACTGAGCACCCTGAGTACTGAGCACTGAGCACCCTGAGTACTGAGCAACCAGCACCCTGAGTACTGAGCACCCAGCACCCTGAGCACTGAGCACCGAGCACCCTGAGCACTGAGCACCCAGCACCCTGAGCACTGAGCACCCAGCACCCTGAGTAGTGAGCACGCAACGTACTGAGCACCGAGCACCCCGAGCACTGAGAACCCAGCACCCTGAGTACTGAGCACCCAGCACCCCGAGCACTGAGCACCCAGCACCCTGAGCACTGAGCACCAAGCACCCTGAGCACTGATCACCCAGCACCCTGAGCACTGAGCACCCAGCACCCTGAGTACTGAGCACCCAGCACCCTGAGTACTGTGCACTCAGCACCCTGAGTACTGAGTACCGAGCACCCCGAGCACTGAGCACCCAGCACCCTGAGCACTGAGCACCCTGAGGACTGAGCACCCAGCACCCTGAGCACTGAGCACCCAGCACCCTGAGTACTGAGCACCGATCACCCTGAGCACTGAGCACCCAGCACCGCGAGCACTGAGCACCCAGCACCCTGAGTACTGAGCACCTTGAGTACTGAGCACCCAGCACCCTGAGCACTGAGCACCCAGCACCCTGAGTACTGAGCACCCAGCACCCTGAGCACTGAGCACCCAGCACCCTGAGTAATGAGCACCCAGCACCCCGAGCACTGAGCACCCAGCACCCCGAGAATGAGCACCCAGCACCCTGAGTACTGAGCACCCAGCACCCTGAGCACTGAGCACCCAGCACACCGAGCACTGAGCACCCAGCACCCTGAGTACTGAGCACTGAGCACCCAGCACCCCGAGCACTGAGCACCCAGCACCCTGAGTACTGAGCACTGAGCACCCAGCACCCCGAGCACTGAGCACCCAGCACCCTGAGTACTGAGCACCCAGCACCCTGAGTACTGAGCACCCAGCACCCCGAGTACTGAGCACCCAGCACCCTGAGTACTGAGCACCCAGCACCCTGAGCACTGAGCACCCAGCACACCGAGCACTGAGTACCCAGCACCCTGAGTACTGAGCACCCAGCGCCCCGAGCACTGAGCACCCAGCACAGTGAGCACTGAGCACCGAGCACCCTGAGTACTGAGCATCCAGCACCCCGAGTACTGAACACCCAGCACCCTGAGCACTGAGCACTGAGCACCCTGAGCACTGAGTACTGAGCACTGAGCACCCTGAGCACTGAGCACCCAGCACCCCGAGTACTGAGCACCCAGCACCCCGCGCACTGAGCACCCAGCGCCCCGAGCACTGAGCACCCAGCGCCCCGAGCACTGAGCACTGAGCACCCTGAGCACTGAGCACCCAGCACCCCGAGTACTGAGCAGTGAGCAACCTGAGCACTGAGCACCCAGCACGCCGAGTACTGAGCACTGAGCACCCTGAGTACTGAGCACCCAGCACCCTGAGCACTGAGTACCCAGCACACTGAGCACTGAGCACAGAGCACCCTGAGCACTGAGCACCCAGCACCCTGAGCACTGAGCACCCAGCACCCTGAGTACTGAGCACTGAGCACCCAGCACCCCGAGCACTGAGCACCCAACACCCTGAGTACTGAGCACTGAGCACCCAGCACCCCGAGCACTGAGCACCCAGCACCCTGAGTACTGAGCACCCAGCACCCTGAGTACTGAGCACCCAGCACCCCGAGTACTGAGCACCCAGCACCCTGAGTACTGAGCACCCAGCACCCTGAGAACTGAGCACCCAGCACCCCGAGCACTGAGCACCCAGCACCCTGAGTAGTGAGCACCCAGCAACCTGCGCACTGAGCACCCAGCACCCTGAGCACTCAGCACCCAGCACCCAGAGCACTGAGCACCCAGCACCCTGAGTAGTGAGCACACAACGTACTGAGCAATGAGCTCCCCGAGCACTGAGCACCCAGCACCCTGAGTACTGAGCACCCAGCACCCTGAGTACTGAGCACCCAGCACCCTGAGCAATGAGTACCCAGCACCCTGAGCACTGAGTACCCAGCACTCTGAGCACTGAGCACACAGGACCCTGAGCACTGAGCACCCAGCACCCTGAGTACTGAGCACCCAGCACCCTGAGTACTGAGCACCCAGCACCCTGAGCACTGAGTACCCAGCACCCTGAGCACTGAGTACCCAGCACCCTGAGCACTGAGCACACAGCACCCTGAGCACTGAGCACCCAGCACCCTGAGTACTGAGCACTGAGCACCCAGCACCCCTAGCACTGAGCACCCAGCACCCTGAGTACTGAGCACTGAGCACCCAGCACCCCGAGCACTGAGCACCCAGCACCCTGAGCACTGAGCACCCAGCACCCGAGTACTGAGCACCCAGCACCCTGAGTACTGAGCACCCAGCACCCTGAGTACTGAGCAGCCAGCACCCCGAGTACTGAGCACCCAGCACCCTGAGCACTGAGCACCCAGCACCCAACGTACAGAGCACCGAGCACTCCGAGCACTGAGCACCCAGCACCCTGAGTACTGAGCTCCGAGCACCCCGAGCACTGAGCACCCAGCGCCCCGAGCACTGAGCACCCAGCGCCCCGAGCACTGAGCACCAAGCACCCCGAGCAATGAGCACCCAGCACCCCGAGCACTGAGCTCCCAGCACCCCAAGCAATGAGCACCCAGCACCCTGAGTACTGAGCACCCAGCACCCCGAATACTGAGCACCCAGCAACCTGAGCACCGAGGATCCAGCACCCTGAGCACTGAGCACCCAGCACCCTGATCACTGAGCACCCCACACCCTGAGTACTGAGCACCCAACACCCCAAGCACTGAGCACCCTGAGTACTGAGCACCCAGCACACCAAGCACTGAGCACCCTGAGTATTGAGCACCCAGAAACCTGAGTACTGAGCAGCCAGCACCCTGAGTACTGAGCACCCAGCACCCTGAGTACTGAGCACCCAGCACCCCGAGCACTGAGCACCCAGCACCCTGAGTACTGAGCACCCAGCACCCTGAGCACTGAGCACCGAGCACCCTGAGCACTGAGCACCCAGCACCCTGAGGACTGAGCACCCAGCACCCTGAGCACTGAGCACCCTGAGTACTGAGCACTGAGCACCCTGAGTACTGAGCACTGAGCACCCTGAGTACTGAGCAACCAGCACCCTGAGTACTGAGCACCCAGCACCCTGAGCACTGAGCACCGAGCACCCTGAGCACTGAGCACCCAGCACCCTGAGCACTGAGCACCCAGCACCCTGAGTAGTGAGCACGCAACGTACTGAGCACCGAGCACCCCGAGCACTGAGAACCCAGCACCCTGAGTACTGAGCACCCAGCACCCCGAGCACTGAGCACCCAGCACCCTGAGCACTGAGCACCAAGCACCCTGAGCACTGATCACCCAGCACCCTGAGCACTGAGCACCCAGCACCCTGAGTACTGAGCACCCAGCACCCTGAGTACTGTGCACTCAGCACCCTGAGTACTGAGTACCGAGCACCCCGAGCACTGAGCACCCAGCACCCTGAGCACTGAGCACCCTGAGGACTGAGCACCCAGCACCCTGAGCACTGAGCACCCAGCACCCTGAGTACTGAGCACCGATCACCCTGAGCACTGAGCACCCAGCACCGCGAGCACTGAGCACCCAGCACCCTGAGTACTGAGCACCTTGAGTACTGAGCACCCAGCACCCTGAGCACTGAGCACCCAGCACCCTGAGTACTGAGCACCCAGCACCCTGAGCACTGAGCACCCAGCACCCTGAGTAATGAGCACCCAGCACCCCGAGCACTGAGCACCCAGCACCCCGAGAATGAGCACCCAGCACCCTGAGTACTGAGCACCCAGCACCCTGAGCACTGAGCACCCAGCACACCGAGCACTGAGCACCCAGCACCCTGAGTACTGAGCACTGAGCACCCAGCACCCCGAGCACTGAGCACCCAGCACCCTGAGTACTGAGCACTGAGCACCCAGCACCCCGAGCACTGAGCACCCAGCACCCTGAGTACTGAGCACCCAGCACCCTGAGTACTGAGCACCCAGCACCCCGAGTACTGAGCACCCAGCACCCTGAGTACTGAGCACCCAGCACCCTGAGCACTGAGCACCCAGCACACCGAGCACTGAGTACCCAGCACCCTGAGTACTGAGCACCCAGCGCCCCGAGCACTGAGCACCCAGCACAGTGAGCACTGAGCACCGAGCACCCTGAGTACTGAGCATCCAGCACCCCGAGTACTGAACACCCAGCACCCTGAGCACTGAGCACTGAGCACCCTGAGCACTGAGTACTGAGCACTGAGCACCCTGAGCACTGAGCACCCAGCACCCCGAGTACTGAGCACCCAGCACCCCGCGCACTGAGCACCCAGCGCCCCGAGCACTGAGCACCCAGCGCCCCGAGCACTGAGCACTGAGCACCCTGAGCACTGAGCACCCAGCACCCCGAGTACTGAGCAGTGAGCAACCTGAGCACTGAGCACCCAGCACGCCGAGTACTGAGCACTGAGCACCCTGAGTACTGAGCACCCAGCACCCTGAGCACTGAGTACCCAGCACACTGAGCACTGAGCACCCAGCACCCTGAGTACTGAGCACCTTGAGTACTGAGCACCCAGCACCCTGAGCACTGAGCACCCAGCACCCTGAGTACTGAGCACCCAGCACCCTGAGCACTGAGCACCCAGCACCCTGAGTACTGAGCACCCAGCGCCCCGAGCACTGAGCACCCAGCACCCCGAGAATGAGCACCCAGCACCCCGAGCACTGAACACACAGCACCCTGAGTACTGAGCACCTCGAGCACTGAGCACCCAGCACCCTGAGGACTGAGCACCGAGTACCCCGAGCACTGAGCACCCAGCACCGTGAGCACTGAGCACCCAGCACCCCGAGCACTGAGCACCCAGCACCCTGAGTACTGAGCACCCAGCACCCTGAGTACTGAGCACCCAGCACCCTGAGAACTGAGTACCCAGCACCCTGAGCACTGAGCACCCAGCAACCTGAGCACTGAGCACACAGCACCCTGAGCACTGAGCACCCAGCACCCTGAGTACTGAGCACTGAGCACCCAGCACCCCGAGCACTGAGCACCCAGCACCCTGAGTACTGAGCACTGAGCACCCAGCACCCCGAGCACTGAGCACCCAGCACCCTGAGTACTGAGCACCCAGCACCCTGAGTACTGAGCACCCAGCACCCCGAGTACTGAGCACCCAGCACCCTGAGTACTGAGCACCCAGCACCCTGAGCACTGAGCACCCAGCACACCGAGCACTGAGCACCCAGCACCCTGAGTACTGAGCACCCAGCGCCCCGAGCACTGAGCACCCAGCACCCTGAGCACTGAGCACCGAGCACCCTGAGTACTGAGCATCCAGCACCCCGAGTACTGAACACCCAGCACCCTGAGCACTGAGCACTGAGCACCCTGATCACTGAGTACTGAGCACTGAGCACCGTGAGCACTGAGCACCCAGCACCCCGAGTACTGAGCACCCAGCACCCCGCGCACTGAGCACCCAGCGCCCCGAGCACTGAGCACCCAGCGCCCCGAGCACTGAGCACTGAGCACCCTGAGCACTGAGCACCCAGCACCCCGAGTACTGAGAAGTGAGCACCCTGAGCAATGAGCACCCAGCACCCCGAGTACTGAGCACTGAGCACCCTGAGTACTGAGCACCCAGCACCCTGAGCACTGAGTACCCAGCACACTGAGCACTGAGCACCCAGCACCCTGAGCACTGAGCACCCAGCACCCTGAGCACTGAGCACCCAGCACCCTGAGTACTGAGCACTGAGCACCCAGCACCCCGAGCTCTGAGCACCCAGCACCCTGAGTACTGAGCACTGAGCACAAAGCACCCCGAGCACTGAGCACCCAGCACCCTGAGTACTGAGCACCCAGCACTCTGAGTACTGAGCACCCAGCACCCCGAGTACTGAGCACCCAGCACCCTGAGTACTGAGCACCCAGCACCCTGAGAACTGAGCACCCAGCACCCCGAGCACTGAGCACCCAGCACCCTGAGTAGTGAGCACCCAGCAACCTGCGCACTGAGCACCCAGCACCCTGAGCACTCAGCACCCAGCACCCTGAGCACTGAGCACCCAGCACCCTGAGTAGTGAGCACCCAACGTACTGAGCACTGAGCTCCGCGAGCACTGAGCACCCAGCACCCTGAGTACTGAGCACCCAGCACCCTGAGTACTGAGCACCCAGCACCCTGAGCACTGAGTACACAGCACCCTGAGCACTGAGTACCCAGCACCCTGAGCACTGAGCACACAGCACCCTGAGCACTGAGCACCCAGCACCCTGAGTGCTGAGCACCCAGCACCCTGAGTACTGAGCAGCCAGCACCCTGAGCACTGAGTACCCAGCACACTGAGCACTGAGTACCCAGCACCCTGAGCACTGAGCACACAGCACCCTGAGCACTGAGCACCCAGCACCCCGAGCACTGAGCACCCAGCACCCTGAGTACTGAGCACCCAGCACCCTGAGCACTGAGCACCGAGCACCCTGAGCACTGAGCACCCAGCACCCTGAGGACTGAGCACCCAGCACCCTGAGCACTGAGCACCCTGAGTACTGAGCACTGAGCACCCTGAGTACTGAGCACTGAGCACCCTGAGTACTGAGCAACCAGCACCCTGAGTACTGAGCACCCAGCACCCTGAGCACTGAGCACCGAGCACCCTGAGCACTGAGCACCCAGCACCCTGAGCACTGAGCACCCAGCACCCTGAGTAGTGAGCACGCAACGTACTGAGCACCGAGCACCCCGAGCACTGAGAACCCAGCACCCTGAGTACTGAGCACCCAGCACCCCGAGCACTGAGCACCCAGCACCCTGAGCACTGAGCACCAAGCACCCTGAGCACTGATCACCCAGCACCCTGAGCACTGAGCACCCAGCACCCTGAGTACTGAGCACCCAGCACCCTGAGTACTGTGCACTCAGCACCCTGAGTACTGAGTACCGAGCACCCCGAGCACTGAGCACCCAGCACCCTGAGCACTGAGCACCCTGAGGACTGAGCACCCAGCACCCTGAGCACTGAGCACCCAGCACCCTGAGTACTGAGCACCGATCACCCTGAGCACTGAGCACCCAGCACCGCGAGCACTGAGCACCCAGCACCCTGAGTACTGAGCACCTTGAGTACTGAGCACCCAGCACCCTGAGCACTGAGCACCCAGCACCCTGAGTACTGAGCACCCAGCACCCTGAGCACTGAGCACCCAGCACCCTGAGTAATGAGCACCCAGCACCCCGAGCACTGAGCACCCAGCACCCCGAGAATGAGCACCCAGCACCCTGAGTACTGAGCACCCAGCACCCTGAGCACTGAGCACCCAGCACACCGAGCACTGAGCACCCAGCACCCTGAGTACTGAGCACTGAGCACCCAGCACCCCGAGCACTGAGCACCCAGCACCCTGAGTACTGAGCACTGAGCACCCAGCACCCCGAGCACTGAGCACCCAGCACCCTGAGTACTGAGCACCCAGCACCCTGAGTACTGAGCACCCAGCACCCCGAGTACTGAGCACCCAGCACCCTGAGTACTGAGCACCCAGCACCCTGAGCACTGAGCACCCAGCACACCGAGCACTGAGTACCCAGCACCCTGAGTACTGAGCACCCAGCGCCCCGAGCACTGAGCACCCAGCACAGTGAGCACTGAGCACCGAGCACCCTGAGTACTGAGCATCCAGCACCCCGAGTACTGAACACCCAGCACCCTGAGCACTGAGCACTGAGCACCCTGAGCACTGAGTACTGAGCACTGAGCACCCTGAGCACTGAGCACCCAGCACCCCGAGTACTGAGCACCCAGCACCCCGCGCACTGAGCACCCAGCGCCCCGAGCACTGAGCACCCAGCGCCCCGAGCACTGAGCACTGAGCACCCTGAGCACTGAGCACCCAGCACCCCGAGTACTGAGCAGTGAGCAACCTGAGCACTGAGCACCCAGCACGCCGAGTACTGAGCACTGAGCACCCTGAGTACTGAGCACCCAGCACCCTGAGCACTGAGTACCCAGCACACTGAGCACTGAGCACCCAGCACCCTGAGTACTGAGCACCTTGAGTACTGAGCACCCAGCACCCTGAGCACTGAGCACCCAGCACCCTGAGTACTGAGCACCCAGCACCCTGAGCACTGAGCACCCAGCACCCTGAGTACTGAGCACCCAGCGCCCCGAGCACTGAGCACCCAGCACCCCGAGAATGAGCACCCAGCACCCCGAGCACTGAACACACAGCACCCTGAGTACTGAGCACCTCGAGCACTGAGCACCCAGCACCCTGAGGACTGAGCACCGAGTACCCCGAGCACTGAGCACCCAGCACCGTGAGCACTGAGCACCCAGCACCCCGAGCACTGAGCACCCAGCACCCTGAGTACTGAGCACCCAGCACCCTGAGTACTGAGCACCCAGCACCCTGAGAACTGAGTACCCAGCACCCTGAGCACTGAGCACCCAGCAACCTGAGCACTGAGCACACAGCACCCTGAGCACTGAGCACCCAGCACCCTGAGTACTGAGCACTGAGCACCCAGCACCCCGAGCACTGAGCACCCAGCACCCTGAGTACTGAGCACTGAGCACCCAGCACCCCGAGCACTGAGCACCCAGCACCCTGAGTACTGAGCACCCAGCACCCTGAGTACTGAGCACCCAGCACCCCGAGTACTGAGCACCCAGCACCCTGAGTACTGAGCACCCAGCACCCTGAGCACTGAGCACCCAGCACACCGAGCACTGAGCACCCAGCACCCTGAGTACTGAGCACCCAGCGCCCCGAGCACTGAGCACCCAGCACCCTGAGCACTGAGCACCGAGCACCCTGAGTACTGAGCATCCAGCACCCCGAGTACTGAACACCCAGCACCCTGAGCACTGAGCACTGAGCACCCTGATCACTGAGTACTGAGCACTGAGCACCGTGAGCACTGAGCACCCAGCACCCCGAGTACTGAGCACCCAGCACCCCGCGCACTGAGCACCCAGCGCCCCGAGCACTGAGCACCCAGCGCCCCGAGCACTGAGCACTGAGCACCCTGAGCACTGAGCACCCAGCACCCCGAGTACTGAGAAGTGAGCACCCTGAGCAATGAGCACCCAGCACCCCGAGTACTGAGCACTGAGCACCCTGAGTACTGAGCACCCAGCACCCTGAGCACTGAGTACCCAGCACACTGAGCACTGAGCACCCAGCACCCTGAGCACTGAGCACCCAGCACCCTGAGCACTGAGCACCCAGCACCCTGAGTACTGAGCACTGAGCACCCAGCACCCCGAGCTCTGAGCACCCAGCACCCTGAGTACTGAGCACTGAGCACAAAGCACCCCGAGCACTGAGCACCCAGCACCCTGAGTACTGAGCACCCAGCACTCTGAGTACTGAGCACCCAGCACCCCGAGTACTGAGCACCCAGCACCCTGAGTACTGAGCACCCAGCACCCTGAGAACTGAGCACCCAGCACCCCGAGCACTGAGCACCCAGCACCCTGAGTAGTGAGCACCCAGCAACCTGCGCACTGAGCACCCAGCACCCTGAGCACTCAGCACCCAGCACCCTGAGCACTGAGCACCCAGCACCCTGAGTAGTGAGCACCCAACGTACTGAGCACTGAGCTCCGCGAGCACTGAGCACCCAGCACCCTGAGTACTGAGCACCCAGCACCCTGAGTACTGAGCACCCAGCACCCTGAGCACTGAGTACACAGCACCCTGAGCACTGAGTACCCAGCACCCTGAGCACTGAGCACACAGCACCCTGAGCACTGAGCACCCAGCACCCTGAGTGCTGAGCACCCAGCACCCTGAGTACTGAGCAGCCAGCACCCTGAGCACTGAGTACCCAGCACACTGAGCACTGAGTACCCAGCACCCTGAGCACTGAGCACACAGCACCCTGAGCACTGAGCACCCAGCACCCTGAGTACTGAGCACTGAGCACCCAGCACCCCTAGCACTGAGCACCCAGCACCCTGAGTACTGAGCACTGAGCACCCAGCACCCCGAGCACTGAGCACCCAGCACCCTGAGCACTGAGCACCCAGCACCCGAGTACTGAGCACGCAGCACCCTGAGTACTGAGCACCCAGCACCCTGAGTACTGAGCACCCAGCACCCCGAGTACTGAGCACCCAGCACCCTGAGTACTGAGCACCCAGCACCCCGAGCACTGAGCACCCAGCACCCCGAGTACTGAACACCCAGCACCCTGAGCACTGAGCACTGAGCACCCTGAGCACTGAGTACTGAGCACTGAGCAACCTGAGCACTGAGAACCCAGCACCCCGAGTACTGAGCACCCAGCACCCCGAACACTGAGCACCCAGCGCCCCGAGCACTGAGCACCCAGCACCCCGAGCACTGAGCACTGAGCATCCTGAGCACTGAGCACCCAGCACCCCGAGTACTGAGCAGTGAGCACCCAGAGCACTGAGCACCCAGCACCCCGAGTACTGAGCACTGAGCACCCTGAGTACTGAGCACCAAGCACCCTGAGCACTGAGTACCCAGCACCCTGAGCACTGAGCACCCAGCACCCTGAGCACTGAGCACCCAGCACCCTGAGAACTGAGCACTGAGCACCCAGCACCCCGAGCACTGAGCACCCAGCACCCTGAGTACTGAGCACTGAGCACCCAGCACCCCGAGCACTGAGCACCCAGCACCCTGAGCACTGAGCACCCAGCACCCGAGTACTGAGCACCCAGCACCCTGAGTACTGAGCACCCAGCACCCTGAGTACTGAGCACCCAGCACCCTGAGTAGTGAGTACCCAGCACCCTGAGCACTGAGCACCCAGCACCCTGAGCACTCAGCACCCAGCACCCTGAGCACTGAGCACCCAGCACCCTGAGCACTGAGCACCAAGCACCCTGAGCACTGAGCACCCTGAGTACTGAGCACTGAGCACCACGAGTACTGAGCACCCAGCACCCTGATCACTGAGCACCCAACACCCTGAGTACTGAGCACCCAACACCCAAAGCACTGAGCACCCTAAGTACTGAGCACCCAGCACCCCAAGCACTGAGCACCCTGAGTATTGAGCACCCAGCAACCTGAGTACTGAGCAGCCAGCACCCTGAGTACTGAGCACCCAGCACACTGAGTACTGAGCACCCAGCACCCCGAGCACTGAGCACCCAGCACCCTGAGTACTGAGCACCCAGCACCCTGAGCACTGAGCACCGAGCACCCTGAGCACTGACCACCCAGCACCCTGAGGACTGAGCACCCAGCACCCTGAGCACTGAGCACCCTGAGTACTGAGCACTGAGCACCCTGAGTACTGAGCACTGAGCACCCTGAGTACTGAGCAACCAGCACCCTGAGTACTGAGCACCCAGCACCCTGAGCACTGAGCACCGAGCACCCTGAGCACTGAGCACCCAGCACCCTGAGCACTGAGCATCCAGCACCCTGAGTAGTGAGCACCCAACGTACTGAGCAGCGAGCACACCGATCACTGAGCACCCAGCTCCCTGAGTACTGAGCACCCAGCACCCCGAGCACTGAGCACCCAGCACCCTGAGCACTGAGCACCCAGCACCCTGAGCACTGATCACCAAGCACCCTGAGCACTGAGCACCCAGCACCCTGAGTACTGAGCACCCAGCACCCTGAGTACTGAGCACTCAGCACCCTGAGTACAGAGCACCGAGCACCCCGAGCACTGAGCACCCAACACCCTGAGCACTGAGCACCCTGAGGACTGAGCACCCAGCACCCTGAGCACTGAGCACCCAGCACCCTGAGTACTGAGCACCGATCACCCTGAGCACTGAGCACCCAGCACCCCGAGCCTTGAGCACCCAGCACCCTGAGTACTGAGCAACCTAAGTACTGAGCACCCAGCACCCTGAGCACTGAGCACCCAGCACCCTGAGTACTGAGCACCCAGCACCCTGAGAACTGAGCACCCAGCACCCTGAGTACTGAGCTGCGAGCACCCCAAGCACTGAGCACCCAGCACCCTGAGCACTGAGCACCGAGCACCCCGAGTACTGAGCACCCAGCACCCTGAGTACTGAACACCCAGCACCCTGAGCACTGAGCACTGAGCACCCTGATCACTGAGTACTGAGCACCGAGCACCCCGAGAACTGAGCAACCAGCACCCGGAGTACTGAGCACCCAGCACCCTGAGTACTGAGCACCCAGCACCCAGAGCACTGATCAACCAGCACCCTGAGCACTGAGCACCCAGCACCCTGAGTACTGAGCACCCAGCACCCTGAGTACTGAGCACCCAGCACCCTGAGTACTGAGCTGCGAGCACCCCGAGCACTGAGCACCCAGCGCCCCGAGCACCGAGCACCCTGAGCACTGAGCACCCAGCACCCTGAGTACTGAGCACTCAGCACCCTGAGCAATGAGCACCCTGAGTACTGAGCACCCAGCACCTTGAGCAGTGAGCACCTAGCACCCCGAGCACTGAGCACCCAGCACCCGGAGTACTGAGCACCCAGCACCCTGAGTACTAAGCACCGAGCACCCTGAATACTGAGCACCCAGCACCCTGAGCACTGAACACACAACACCCTGAGTACTGAGCGCCTCGAGCACTGAGCACCCAGCACCCTGAGTACTGAGCACCGAGCACCCCGAGCACTGAGCACCCAGCACCGCGAGCACTGAGCACCCAGCACCCCGAGCACTGAGCACCCAGCACCCTGAGTACTGAGCACCCAGCACCCTGAGCACTGAGCACCCAGCACCCTGAGCACTGAGCACCCAGCACCCTGAGCCCTGAGCACCCAGCACCCTGAGTAGTGAGCACCCAACGTACTGAGCACCGAGCACCCCGAGCAGTGAGCACCCAGCACCCTGAGTACTGAAGACTGAGCACCCAGCACCCCGAGCACTGAGCACCCAGCACCCTGAGCACTGAGCACCCAGCTCCCGAGTACTGAGCACCCAGCACCCTGAGTACTGAGCACCCAGCACCCTGAGTACGGAGCACCCAGCACCCTGAGCACTGAGCACCCAGCACCCCGAGCACTGAGCACCCAGCACACTGAGTAATGAGCACCCAGCACCCTGAGCACTGAGCACCCAGCACCCCGAGCACTGAGCACCCAGCACCCTGAGTACTGAGCACCCAGCACCCTGAGCACTGAGCACCCAGAACCCTGAGCACTGAGCACCCAGCACCCTGAGCACTGAGCACCCAGCACCCTGAGCACTGAGCTCCGAGCACCCCGAGCACTGAGCACCCAGCGCCCCGAGCACTGAGCACGCAGCACCCTGAGTACTGAGCACCCAGCACCCTGAGCACTAAGCACCCCGCACCCAACGTACTGAGCACCGAGCACCCCGAGCACTGAGCACCCAGCACCCTAAGTACTGAGCTCCGAGCACCCCGAGCACTGAGCACCCAGCGCCCCGAGCACTGAGCACCCAGCACCCCGAGCACTGAGCACCAAGCACCCCGAGCAATGAGAACCCAGCACCAAGAGCACTGAGCACCCAGCACCCCAAGCAATGAGCACCCAGCACCCTGAGTACTGAGCACCCAGCACCCCGAATACTGAGCACCCAGCAACCTGAGCACCGAGCAGCCAGCACCCTGAGCACTGAGCACCCAGCATCCTGAGCACTGAGCACCCAGCACCCTGAGTACTGAGCACTGAGCACCACGAGTACTGAGCACCCAGCACCCTGATCACTGAGCACACAACACCCTGAGTACTGAGCACCCAACACCCCAAGCACTGAGCACCCTGATCACTGAGTACTGAGCACCGAGCACCCCGAGAACTGAGCACCCAGCACCCGGAGTACTGAGCACCCAGCACCCTGAGTACTGAGCACCCAGCACCCTGAGCACTGATCACCCAGCACCCTGAGCACTGAGCACCCAGCACCCTGAGTACTGAGCACCCAGCACCCTGAGTACTGAGCACCCAGCACCCTGAGTACTGAGCTGCGAGCACCCCGAGCACTGAGCACCCAGCGCCCCGAGCACCGAGCACCCTGAGCACTGAGCTCCCAGCACCCTGAGTACTGAGCACTCAGCACCCTGAGCAATGAGCACCCTGAGTACTGAGCACCCAGCACCTTGAGCAGTGAGCACCTAGCACCCCGAGCACTGAGCACCCAGCACCCGGAGTACTGAGCACCCAGCACCCTGAGTACTAAGCACCGAGCACCCTGAATACTGAGCACCCAGCACCCTGAGCACTGAACACACAACACCCTGAGTACTGAGCGCCTCGAGCACTGAGCACCCAGCACCCTGAGTACTGAGCTCCGAGCACCCCGAGCACTGAGCACCCAGCGCCCCGAGCACTGAGCACCCAGCACCCTGAGTACTGAGCACCCAGCACCCTGAGCACTGAGCACCCAGCACCCAACGTACAGAGCACCGAGCACTCCGAGCACTGAGCACCCAGCACCCTGAGTACTGAGCTCCGAGCACCCCGAGCACTGAGCACCCAGCACCCTGAGCAATGAGCACCCAGCACCCTGAGCACTGAGCACCCAGCACCCTGAGCACTGAGCACTGAGCACCCAGCACCCTGAGTACTGAGCCCCCAGCACCCTGAGTACTGAGCACCCAGCACCCCGAGTACTGAGCACCCAGCACCCTGAATACTGAACACCCAGCACCCTGAGTACTGAGCACCCAGCACCCTGAGCAATGAGCACCCAGCACCCTGAGCACTGAGCACCCAGCACCCTGAGTACTGAGCACTGAGCACCCAGCACCCCGAGCACTGAGCACCCAGCACCCTGAGTACTGAGCACTGAGCACCCAGCACCCCGAGCACTGAGCACCCAGCACCCTGATCACTGAGCACCCAGCACCCTGAGTACTGAGCACCCAGCACCCTGAGTACTGAGCAACCAGCACCCTGAGCACTGAGCACTGAGCACCCAGCACCCTGAGCACTGAGCACCCAGCACCCTGAGCACTGAGCACCCAGCACCCTGAGCACTGAGCACCCAGCACCCTGAGCACTGAGCACCCAGCACCCTGAGTACTGAGCACTGAGCACCCAGCACACCGAGCACTGAGCACCCAGCACCCTGAGTACTGAGCACTGAGCACCCAGCACCCCGAGCACTGAGCACCCAGCAACCTGAGCACTGAGCACCCCGCACCCAAGTACTGAGCACCCAGCACCCTGAGTACTGAGCACCCAGCACCCTGAGTACTGAGCACCCAGCACCCCGAGTACTGAGCACACAGCACCCTGAGTACTGAGCACCCAGCACCCTGAGAACTGAGCACCCAGCACCCCGAGCACTGAGCACACAGCACCCTGAGTACTGAGCACCCAGCACCCTGAGCACTGAGCACCCAGCACCCTGAGCACTGAGCACCCAGCACCCTGAGCACTGAGCACCCAGCACCCTGAGTAGTGAGCACCCAACGTACTGAGCACCGAGCTCCCCGAGCACTGAGCACCCAGCACCCTGAGTACTGAGCACCAAGCACCCAGAGCACTGAGCACCCAGCACCCTGAGTACTGAGCTGCGAGCACCCCGAGCACTGAGCAACCAGCGCCCCGAGCACCGAGCACCCTGAGCACTGAGCACCCAGCACCCTGAGTACTGAGCACCCAGCACCCTGAGCAATGAGCACCCTGAGTACTGAGCACCCAGCACCTTGAGCACTGAGCACCGAGCACCCCGAGCACTGAGCACCCAGCACCCGGAGTACTGAGCACCCAGCCCCCTGAGTACTAAGCACCGAGCACCCTGAATACTGAGCACCCAGCACCCTGAGCACTGAACACACAGCACCCTGAGTACTGAGCACCTCGAGCACTGAGCACCCAGCACCCTGAGTACTGAGCACCGAGCACGCCGAGCACTGAGCACCCAGCACCGCGAGCACTGAGCACCCAGCACCCCGAGCACTGAGCACCCAGCACCCTGAGTACTGAGCACCCAGCACCCTGAGCACTGAGCACCCAGCACCCTGAGCACTGAGCACCCAGCACCCTGAGCACTGAGCACCCAGCACCCTGAGTAGTGAGCACCCAACGTACTGAGCACCGAGCACCCCGAGCAGTGAGCACCCAGCACTCTGAGTACGGAAGACTGAGCACCCAGCACCCCGAGCACTGAGCACCCAGCACCCTGAGCACTGAGCACCCAGCTCCCGAGTACTGAGCACCCAGCACCCTGAGTACTGAGCACCCAGCACCCTGAGTACTGAGCACCCAGCACCCTGAGCACTGAGCACCCTGCACCCCGAGCACGGAGCACCCAGCACCCTGAGTACTGAGCACCCAGCACCCTGAGCACTGAGCACCCAGCACCCC
The DNA here is from genome assembly GCF_018167655.1 of Microtus oregoni. NCBI lineage: Eukaryota > Metazoa > Chordata > Mammalia > Rodentia > Cricetidae > Microtus > Microtus oregoni. The sequence continues at coordinate 6,184,769 of NW_024543811.1, read as the reverse complement.
GAGCACTGAGCACCCAGCACCCTGAGTACTGAGCACCCAGCACCCTGAGCACTGAGCACCCAGCACCCTGAGGACTGAGCACCCAGCACCCTGAGCACTGAGCACCCAGCACCCTGAGTACTGAGCTCCGAGCACCCCGAGCACTGAGCACCCAGCGCCCCGAGCACTGAGCACCCAGCACCCTGAGTACTGAGCACCCAGCACCCTGAGCACTGTGCACCCAGCACCCAACGTACAGAGCACCGAGCACTCCGAGCACTGAGCACCCAGCACCCTGAGTACTGAGCTCCGAGCACCCCGAGCACTGAGCACCCAGCGCCCCGAGCACTGAGCACCCAGCGCCCCGAGCACTGAGCACCAAGCACCCCGAGCAATGAGCACCCAGCACCCCGAGCACTGAGCTCCCAGCACCCCAAGCAATGAGCACCCAGCACCCTGAGTACTGAGCACCCAGCACCCCGAATACTGAGCACCCAGCAACCTGAGCACCGAGCAGCCAGCACCCTCAGCACTGAGCACCCAGCACCCTGAGCACTGAGCACCCAGCTCCCTGAGTACTGAGCACTGAGCACCACGAGTACTGAGCACCCAGCACCCTGATCACTGAGCACCCCACACCCTGAGTACTGAGCACCCAACACCCCAAGCACTGAGCACCCTGAGTACTGAGCACCCAGCACACCAAGCACTGAGCACCCTGAGTATTGAGCACCCAGCAACCTGAGTACTGAGCAGCCAGCACCCTGAGTACTGAGCACCCAGCACCCTGAGTACTGAGCACCCAGCACCCCGAGCACTGAGCACCCAGCACCCTGAGTACTGAGCACCCAGCACCCTGAGCACTGAGCACCGAGCACCCTGAGCACTGAGCACCCAGCACCCTGAGGACTGAGCACCCAGCACCCTGAGCACTGAGCACCCTGAGTACTGAGCACTGAGCACCCTGAGTACTGAGCACTGAGCACCCTGAGTACTGAGCAACCAGCACCCTGAGTACTGAGCACCCAGCACCCTGAGCACTGAGCACCGAGCACCCTGAGCACTGAGCACCCAGCACCCTGAGCACTGAGCACCCAGCACCCTGAGTAGTGAGCACGCAACGTACTGAGCACCGAGCATCCCGAGCACTGAGAACCCAGCACCCTGAGTACTGAGCACCCAGCACCCCGAGCACTGAGCACCCAGCACCCCAAGTACTGAGCACCCAGCACCCTGAGCACTGATCACCCAGCACCCTGAGCACTGAGCACCCAGCACCCTGAGGACTGAGCACCCAGCACCCTGAGCACTGAGCACCCTGAGTACTGAGCACTGAGCACCCTGAGTACTGAGCACTGAGCACCCTGAGTACTGAGCACCGAGCACCCCGAGCACTGAGCACCCAGCACCCTGAGCACTGAGTACCCAGCACCCTGAGCAATGAGCACCCCGCACCCTGAGCACTGAGCACCCAGCGCCCCGAGCACTGAGCACCCAGCACCCTGAGTACTGAGCACTGAGCACCCAGCACCCCGAGCACTGAGCACCCAGCACCCTGAGTACTGAGCACTGAGCACCCAGCACCCCGAGCACTGAGCACCCAGCACCCTGATCACTGAGCACCCAGCACCCTGAGTACTGAGCACCCAGCACCCTGAGTACTGAGCAACCAGCACCCTGAGCACTGAGCACTGAGCACCCAGCACCCTGAGCACTGAGCACCCAGCACCCTGAGCACTGAGCACCCAGCACCCTGAGCACTGAGCACCCAGCACCCTGAGCACTGAGCACCCAGCACCCTGAGTACTGAGCACTGAGCACCCAGCACACCGAGCACTGTGCACCCAGCACCCTGAGTACTGAGCACTGAGCACCCAGCACCCCGAGCACTGAGCACCCAGCAACCTGAGCACTGAGCACCCAGCACCCGAGTACTGAGCACCCAGCACCCTGAGTACTGAGCACCCAGCACCCTGAGTACTGAGCACCCAGCACCCCGAGTACTGAGCACACAGCACCCTGAGTACTGAGCACCCAGCACCCTGAGAACTGAGCACCCAGCACACCGAGCACTGAGCACCCAGCACCCTGAGTAGTGAGCACCCAGCACCCTGAGCACTCAGCAGGCAGCACCCTGAGCACTGAGCACCCAGCACCCTGAGTAGTCAGCACCCAACGTACTGAGCACCGAGCTCCCCGAGCACTGAGCACCCAGCACCCTGAGTACTGAGCACCAAGCACCCAGAGCACTGAGCACCCAGCACCCTGAGTACTGAGCTGCGAGCACCCCGAGCACTGAGCAACCAGCGCCCCGAGCACCGAGCACCCTGAGCACTGAGCACCCAGCACCCTGAGTACTGAGCACCCAGCACCCTGAGCAATGAGCACCCTGAGTACTGAGCACCCAGCACCTTGAGCACTGAGCACCGAGCACCCCGAGCACTGAGCACCCAGCACCCGGAGTACTGAGCACCCAGCACCCTGAGTACTAAGCACCGAGCACCCTGAATACTGAGCACCCAGCACCCTGAGCACTGAACACACAGCACCCTGAGTACTGAGCACCTCGAGCACTGAGCACCCAGCACCCTGAGTACTGAGCACCGAGCACGCCGAGCACTGAGCACCCAGCACCGCGAGCACTGAGCACCCAGCACCCCGAGCACTGAGCACCCAGCACCCTGAGTACTGAGCACCCAGCACCCTGAGCACTGAGCACCCAGCACCCTGAGCACTGAGCACCCAGCACCCTGAGCACTGAGCACCCAGCACCCTGAGTAGTGAGCACCCAACGTACTGAGCACCGAGCACCCCGAGCAGTGAGCACCCAGCACCCTGAGTACGGAAGACTGAGCACCCAGCACCCCGAGCACTGAGCACCCAGCACCCTGAGCACTGAGCACCCAGCTCCCGAGTACTGAGCACCCAGCACCCTGAGTACTGAGCACAAAGCACCCTGAGTACTGAGCACCCAGAACCCTGAGCACTGAGCACCCAGCACCCCGAGCACGGAGCACCCAGCACCCTGAGTACTGAGCACCCAGCACCCTGAGCACTGAGCACCCAGCACCCCGAGCACTGAGCACCCAGCACCCTGAGTACTGAGCACCCAGCACCCTGAGCACTGAGCACCCAGCACCCTGAGGACTGAGCACCCAGCACCCTGAGCACTGAGCACCCAGCACCCTGAGTACTGAGCTCCGAGCACCCCGAGCACTGAGCACCCAGCGCCCCAAGCACTGAGCACCCAGCACCCTGAGTACTGAGCACCCAGCACCCTGAGCACTGAGCACACAGCACCCAACGTACAGAGCACCGAGCACTCCGAGCACTGAGCACCCAGCACCCTGAGTACTGAGCTCCGAGCACCCCGAGCACTGAGCACCCAGCGCCCCGAGCACTGAGCACCCAGCGCCCCGAGCACTGAGCACCAAGCACCCCGAGCAATGAGCACCCAGCACCCCGAGCACTGAGCTCCCAGCACCCCAAGCAATGAGCACCCAGCACCCTGAGTACTGAGCACCCAGCACCCCGAATACTGAGCACCCAGCAACCTGAGCACCGAGGATCCAGCACCCTGAGCACTGAGCACCCAGCACCCTGAGCACTGAGCACCCAGCTCCCTGAGTACTGAGCACTGAGCACCACGAGTACTGAGCACCCAGCACCCTGATCACTGAGCACCCCACACCCTGAGTACTGAGCACCCAACACCCCAAGCACTGAGCACCCAGCACACCAAGCACTGAGCACCCTGAGTATTGAGCACCCAGCAACCTGAGTACTGAGCAGCCAGCACCCTGAGTACTGAGCACCCAGCACCCTGAGTACTGAGCACCCAGCACCCCGAGCACTGAGCACCCAGCACCCTGAGTACTGAGCACCCAGCACCCTGAGCACTGAGCACCGAGCACCCTGAGCACTGAGCACCCAGCACCCTGAGGACTGAGCACCCAGCACCCTGAGCACTGAGCACCCTGAGTACTGAGCACTGAGCACCCTGAGTACTGAGCACTGAGCACCCTGAGTACTGAGCAACCAGCACCCTGAGTACTGAGCACCCAGCACCCTGAGCACTGAGCACCGAGCACCCTGAGCACTGAGCACCCAGCACCCTGAGCACTGAGCACCCAGCACCCTGAGTAGTGAGCACGCAACGTACTGAGCACCGAGCACCCCGAGCACTGAGAACCCAGCACCCTGAGTACTGAGCACCCAGCACCCCGAGCACTGAGCACCCAGCACCCTGAGCACTGAGCACCAAGCACCCTGAGCACTGATCACCCAGCACCCTGAGCACTGAGCACCCAGCACCCTGAGTACTGAGCACCCAGCACCCTGAGTACTGTGCACTCAGCACCCTGAGTACTGAGTACCGAGCACCCCGAGCACTGAGCACCCAGCACCCTGAGCACTGAGCACCCTGAGGACTGAGCACCCAGCACCCTGAGCACTGAGCACCCAGCACCCTGAGTACTGAGCACCGATCACCCTGAGCACTGAGCACCCAGCACCGCGAGCACTGAGCACCCAGCACCCTGAGTACTGAGCACCTTGAGTACTGAGCACCCAGCACCCTGAGCACTGATCACCCAGCACCCTGAGTACTGAGCACCGAGCACCCTGAGCACTGAGCACCCAGCACCCTGAGTAATGAGCACCCAGCACCCCGAGCACTGAGCACCCAGCACCCCGAGAATGAGCACCCAGCACCCTGAGTACTGAGCACCCAGCACCCTGAGCACTGAGCACCCAGCACACCGAGCACTGAGCACCCAGCACCCTGAGTACTGAGCACTGAGCACCCAGCACCCCGAGCACTGAGCACCCAGCACCCTGAGTACTGAGCACTGAGCACCCAGCACACCGAGCACTGAGCACCCAGCACCCTGAGTACTGAGCACCCAGCACCCTGAGTACTGAGCACCCAGTACCCCGAGTACTGAGCACCCAGCACCCTGAGTACTGAGCACCCAGCACCCTGAGCACTGAGCACCCAGCACACCGAGCACTGAGTACCCAGCACCCTGAGTACTGAGCACCCAGCGCCCCGAGCACTGAGCACCCAGCACAGTGAGCACTGAGCACCGAGCACCCTGAGTACTGAGCATCCAGCACCCCGAGTACTGAACACCCAGCACCCTGAGCACTGAGCACTGAGCACCCTGAGCACTGAGTACTGAGCACTGAGCACCCTGAGCACTGAGCACCCAGCACCCCGAGTACTGAGCACCCAGCACCCCGCGCACTGAGCACCCAGCGCCCCGAGCACTGAGCACCCAGCGCCCCGAGCACTGAGCACTGAGCACCCTGAGCACTGAGCACCCAGCACCCCGAGTACTGAGCAGTGAGCAACCTGAGCACTGAGCACCCAGCACGCCGAGTACTGAGCACTGAGCACCCTGAGTACTGAGCACCCAGCACCCTGAGCACTGAGTACCCAGCACACTGAGCACTGAGCACCCAGCACCCTGAGCACTGAGCACCCAGCACCCTGAGCACTGAGCACCCAGCACCCTGAGTACTGAGCACTGAGCACCCAGCACCCCGAGCACTGAGCACCCAACACCCTGAGTACTGAGCACTGAGCACCCAGCACCCCGAGCACTGAGCACCCAGCACCCTGAGTACTGAGCACCCAGCACCCTGAGTACTGAGCACCCAGCACCCCGAGTACTGAGCACCCAGCACCCTGAGTACTGAGCACCCAGCACCCTGAGAACTGAGCACCCAGCACCCCGAGCACTGAGCACCCAGCACCCTGAGTAGTGAGCACCCAGCAACCTGCGCACTGAGCACCCAGCACCCTGAGCACTCAGCACCCAGCACCCAGAGCACTGAGCACCCAGCACCCTGAGTAGTGAGCACACAACGTACTGAGCACTGAGCTCCCCGAGCACTGAGCACCCAGCACCCTGAGTACTGAGCACCCAGCACCCTGAGTACTGAGCACCCAGCACCCTGAGCACTGAGTACCCAGCACCCTGAGCACTGAGCACACAGCACCCTGAGCACTGAGCACCCAGCACCCTGAGTACTGAGCACTGAGCACCCAGCACCCCTAGCACTGAGCACCCAGCACCCTGAGTACTGAGCACTGAGCACCCAGCACCCCGAGCACTGAGCACCCAGCACCCTGAGCACTGAGCACCCAGCACCCGAGTACTGAGCACCCAGCACCCTGAGTACTGAGCACCCAGCACCCTGAGTACTGAGCAGCCAGCACCCCGAGTACTGAGCACCCAGCACCCTGAGCACTGAGCACCCAGCACCCAACGTACAGAGCACCGAGCACTCCGAGCACTGAGCACCCAGCACCCTGAGTACTGAGCTCCGAGCACCCCGAGCACTGAGAACCCAGCGCCCCGAGCACTGAGCACCCAGCGCCCCGAGCACTGAGCACCAAGCACCCCGAGCAATGAGCACCCAGCACCCCGAGCACTGAGCTCCCAGCACCCCAAGAAATGAGCACCCAGCACCCTGAGTACTGAGCACCCAGCACCCCGAATACTGAGCACCCAGCAACCTGAGCACCGAGGATCCAGCACCCTGAGCACTGAGCACCCAGCACCCTGATCACTGAGCACCCCACACCCTCAGTACTGAGCACCCAACACCCCAAGCACTGAGCACCCTGAGTACTGAGCACCCAGCACACCAAGCACTGAGCACCCTGAGTATTGAGCACCCAGAAACCTGAGTACTGAGCAGCCAGCACCCTGAGTACTGAGCACCCAGCACCCTGAGTACTGAGCACCCAGCACCCCGAGCACTGAGCACCCAGCACCCTGAGTACTGAGCACCCAGCACCCTGAGCACTGAGCACCGAGCACCCTGAGCACTGAGCACCCAGCACCCTGAGGACTGAGCACCCAGCACCCTGAGCACTGAGCACCCTGAGTACTGAGCACTGAGCACCCTGAGTACTGAGCAACCAGCACCCTGAGTACTGAGCACCCAGCATCCTGAGCACTGAGCACCGAGCACCCTGAGCACTGAGCACCCAGCACCCTGAGCACTGAGCACCCAGCACCCTGAGTAGTGAGCACGCAACGTACTGAGCACCGAGCACCCCGAGCACTGAGAACCCAGCACCCTGAGTACTGAGCACCCAGCACCCCGAGCACTGAGCACCCAGCACCCTGAGCACTGAGCACCAAGCACCCTGAGCACTGATCACCCAGCACCCTGAGCACTGAGCACCCAGCACCCTGAGTACTGAGCACCCAGCACCCTGAGTACTGTGCACTCAGCACCCTGAGTACTGAGTACCGAGCACCCCGAGCACTGAGCACCCAGCACCCTGAGCACTGAGCACCCTGAGGACTGAGCACCCAGCACCCTGAGCACTGAGCACCCAGCACCCTGAGTACTGAGCACCGATCACCCTGAGCACTGAGCACCCAGCACCGCGAGCACTGAGCACCCAGCACCCTGAGTACTGAGCACCTTGAGTACTGAGCACCCAGCACCCTGAGCACTGAGCACCCAGCACCCTGAGTACTGAGCACCCAGCACCCTGAGCACTGAGCACCCAGCACCCTGAGTAATGAGCACCCAGCACCCCGAGCACTGAGCACCCAGCACCCCGAGAATGAGCACCCAGCACCCTGAGTACTGAGCACCCAGCACCCTGAGCACTGAGCACCCAGCACACCGAGCACTGAGCACCCAGCACCCTGAGTACTGAGCACTGAGCACCCAGCACCCCGAGCACTGAGCACCCAGCACCCTGAGTACTGAGCACTGAGCACCCAGCACCCCGAGCACTGAGCACCCAGCACCCTGAGTACTGAGCACCCAGCACCCTGAGTACTGAGCACCCAGCACCCCGAGTACTGAGCACCCAGCACCCTGAGTACTGAGCACCCAGCACCCTGAGCACTGAGCACCCAGCACACCGAGCACTGAGTACCCAGCACCCTGAGTACTGAGCACCCAGCGCCCCGAGCACTGAGCACCCAGCACAGTGAGCACTGAGCACCGAGCACCCTGAGTACTGAGCATCCAGCACCCCGAGTACTGAACACCCAGCACCCTGAGCACTGAGCACTGAGCACCCTGAGCACTGAGTACTGAGCACTGAGCACCCTGAGCACTGAGCACCCAGCACCCCGAGTACTGAGCACCCAGCACCCCGCGCACTGAGCACCCAGCGCCCCGAGCACTGAGCACCCAGCGCCCCGAGCACTGAGCACTGAGCACCCTGAGCACTGAGCACCCAGCACCCCGAGTACTGAGCAGTGAGCAACCTGAGCACTGAGCACCCAGCACGCCGAGTACTGAGCACTGAGCACCCTGAGTACTGAGCACCCAGCACCCTGAGCACTGAGTACCCAGCACACTGAGCACTGAGCACCCAGCACCCTGAGCACTGAGCACCCAGCACCCTGAGCACTGAGCACCCAGCACCCTGAGTACTGAGCACTGAGCACCCAGCACCCCGAGCACTGAGCACCCAACACCCTGAGTACTGAGCACTGAGCACCCAGCACCCCGAGCACTGAGCACCCAGCACCCTGAGTACTGAGCACCCAGCACTCTGAGTACTGAGCACCCAGCACCCCGAGTACTGAGCACCCAGCACCCTGAGTACTGAGCACCCAGCACCCTGAGAACTGAGCACCCAGCACCCCGAGCACTGAGCACCCAGCACCCTGAGTAGTGAGCACCCAGCAACCTGCGCACTGAGCACCCAGCACCCTGAGCACTCAGCACCCAGCACCCTGAGCACTGAGCACCCAGCACCCTGAGTAGTGAGCACACAACGTACTGAGCACTGAGCTCCCCGAGCACTGAGCACCCAGCACCCTGAGTACTGAGCACCCAGCACCCTGAGTACTGAGCACCCAGCACCCTGAGCAATGAGTACCCAGCACCCTGAGCACTGAGTACCCAGCACCCTGAGCACTGAGCACACAGGACCCTGAGCACTGAGCACCCAGCACCCTGAGTACTGAGCACCCAGCACCCTGAGTACTGAGCACCCAGCACCCTGAGCACTGAGTACCCAGCACCCTGAGCACTGAGTACCCAGCACCCTGAGCACTGAACACACAGCACCCTGAGCACTGAGCACCCAGCACCCTGAGTACTGAGCACTGAGCACCCAGCACCCCTAGCACTGAGCACCCAGCACCCTGAGTACTGAGCACTGAGCACCCAGCACCCCGAGCACTGAGCACCCAGCACCCTGAGCACTGAGCACCCAGCACCCGAGTACTGAGCACCCAGCACCCTGAGTACTGAGCACCCAGCACCCTGAGTACTGAGCACCCAGCACCCCGAGTACTGAGCACCCAGCACCCTGAGCACTGAGCACCCAGCACCCAACGTACAGAGCACCGAGCACTCCGAGCACTGAGCACCCAGCACCCTGAGTACTGAGCTCCGAGCACCCCGAGCACTGAGCACCCAGCGCCCCGAGCACTGAGCACCCAGCGCCCCGAGCACTGAGCACCAAGCACCCCGAGCAATGAGCACCCAGCACCCCGAGCACTGAGCTCCCAGCACCCCAAGCAATGAGCACCCAGCACCCTGAGTACTGAGCACCCAGCACCCCGAATACTGAGCACCCAGCAACCTGAGCACCGAGGATCCAGCACCCTGAGCACTGAGCACCCAGCACCCTGATCACTGAGCACCCCACACCCTGAGTACTGAGCACCCAACACCCCAAGCCCTGAGCACCCTGAGTACTGAGCACCCAGCACACCAAGCACTGAGCACCCTGAGTATTTAGCACCCAGAAACCTGAGTACTGAGCAGCCAGCACCCTGAGTACTGAGCACCCAGCACCCTGAGTACTGAGCACCCAGCACCCCGAGCACTGAGCACCCAGCACCCTGAGTACTGAGCACCCAGCACCCTGAGCACTGAGCACCGAGCACCCTGAGCACTGAGCACCCAGCACCCTGAGGACTGAGCACCCAGCACCCTGAGCACTGAGCACCCTGAGTACTGAGCACTGAGCACCCTGAGTACTGAGCACTGAGCACCCTGAGTACTGAGCAACCAGCACCCTGAGTACTGAGCACCCAGCACCCTGAGCACTGAGCACCGAGCACCCTGAGCACTGAGCACCCAGCACCCTGAGCACTGAGCACCCAGCACCCTGAGTAGTGAGCACGCAACGTACTGAGCACCGAGCACCCCGAGCACTGAGAACCCAGCACCCTGAGTACTGAGAACCCAGCACCCCGAGCACTGAGCACCCAGCACCCTGAGCACTGAGCACCCAGCACCCTGAGCACTGATCACCCAGCACCCTGAGCACTGAGCACCCAGCACCCTGAGTACTGAGCACCCAGCACCCTGAGTACTGTGCACTCAGCACCCTGAGTACTGAGCACCGAGCACCCCGAGCACTGAGCACCCAGCACCCTGAGCACTGAGCACCCTGAGGACTGAGCACCCAGTACCCTGAGCACTGAGCACCCAGCACCCTGAGTACTGAGCACCGATCACCCTGAGCACTGAGCACCCAGCACCGCGAGCACTGAGCACCCAGCACCCTGAGTACTGAGCACCTTGAGTACTGAGCACCCAGCACCCTGAGCACTGAGCACCCAGCACCCTGAGTACTGAGCACCCAGCAACCTGAGCACTGAGCACCCAGCACCCTGAGTACTGAGCACCCAGCGCCCCGAGCACTGAGCACCCAGCACCCCGAGAATGAGCACCCAGCACCCCGAGCACTGAACACACAGCACCCTGAGTACTGAGCACCTCGAGCACTGAGCACCCAGCACCCTGAGGACTGAGCACCGAGTACCCCGAGCACTGAGCACCCAGCACCGTGAGCACTGAGCACCCAGCACCCCGAGCACTGAGCACCCAGCACCCTGAGTACTGAGCACCCAGCACCCTGAGTACTGAGCACCCAGCACCCTGAGAACTGAGTACCCAGCACCCTGAGCACTGAGCACCCAGCAACCTGAGCACTGAGCACACAGCACCCTGAGCACTGAGCACCCAGCACCCTGAGTACTGAGCACTGAGCACCCAGCACCCCGAGCACTGAGCACCCAGCACCCTGAGTACTGAGCACTGAGCACCCAGCACCCCGAGCACTGAGCACCCAGCACCCTGAGTACTGAGCACCCAGCACCCTGAGTACTGAGCACCCAGCACCCCGAGTACTGAGCACCCAGCACCCTGAGTACTGAGCACCCAGCACCCTGAGCACTGAGCACCCAGCACACCGAGCACTGAGCACCCAGCACCCTGAGTACTGAGCACCCAGCGCCCCGAGCACTGAGCACCCAGCACCCTGAGCACTGAGCACCGAGCACCCTGAGTACTGAGCATCCAGCACCCCGAGTACTGAACACCCAGCACCCTGAGCACTGAGCACTGAGCACCCTGATCACTGAGTACTGAGCACTGAGCACCGTGAGCACTGAGCACCCAGCACCCCGAGTACTGAGCACCCAGCACCCCGCGCACTGAGCACCCAGCGCCCCGAGCACTGAGCACCCAGCGCCCCGAGCACTGAGCACTGAGCACCCTGAGCACTGAGCACCCAGCACCCCGAGTACTGAGAAGTGAGCACCCTGAGCAATGAGCACCCAGCACCCCGAGTACTGAGCACTGAGCACCCTGAGTACTGAGCACCCAGCACCCTGAGCACTGAGTACCCAGCACACTGAGCACTGAGCACCCAGCACCCTGAGCACTGAGCACCCAGCACCCTGAGCACTGAGCACCCAGCACCCTGAGTACTGAGCACTGAGCACCCAGCACCCCGAGCTCTGAGCACCCAGCACCCTGAGTACTGAGCACTGAGCACAAAGCACCCCGAGCACTGAGCACCCAGCACCCTGAGTACTGAGCACCCAGCACTCTGAGTACTGAGCACCCAGCACCCCGAGTACTGAGCACCCAGCACCCTGAGTACTGAGCACCCAGCACCCTGAGAACTGAGCACCCAGCACCCCGAGCACTGAGCACCCAGCACCCTGAGTAGTGAGCACCCAGCAACCTGCGCACTGAGCACCCAGCACCCTGAGCACTCAGCACCCAGCACCCTGAGCACTGAGCACCCAGCACCCTGAGTAGTGAGCACCCAACGTACTGAGCACTGAGCTCCGCGAGCACTGAGCACCCAGCACCCTGAGTACTGAGCACCCAGCACCCTGAGTACTGAGCACCCAGCACCCTGAGCACTGAGTACACAGCACCCTGAGCACTGAGTACCCAGCACCCTGAGCACTGAGCACACAGCACCCTGAGCACTGAGCACCCAGCACCCTGAGTGCTGAGCACCCAGCACCCTGAGTACTGAGCAGCCAGCACCCTGAGCACTGAGTACCCAGCACACTGAGCACTGAGTACCCAGCACCCTGAGCACTGAGCACACAGCACCCTGAGCACTGAGCACCCAGCACCCTGAGTACTGAGCACTGAGCACCCAGCACCCCTAGCACTGAGCACCCAGCACCCTGAGTACTGAGCACTGAGCACCCAGCACCCCGAGCACTGAGCACCCAGCACCCTGAGCACTGAGCACCCAGCACCCGAGTACTGAGCACGCAGCACCCTGAGTACTGAGCACCCAGCACCCTGAGTACTGAGCACCCAGCACCCCGAGTACTGAGCACCCAGCACCCTGAGTACTGAGCACCCAGCACCCCGAGCACTGAGCACCCAGCACCCCGAGTACTGAACACCCAGCACCCTGAGCACTGAGCACTGAGCACCCTGAGCACTGAGTACTGAGCACTGAGCACCCTGAGCACTGAGAACCCAGCACCCCGAGTACTGAGCACCCAGCACCCCGAACACTGAGCACCCAGCGCCCCGAGCACTGAGCACCCAGCACCCCGAGCACTGAGCACTGAGCATCCTGAGCACTGAGCACCCAGCACCCCGAGTACTGAGCAGTGAGCACCCAGAGCACTGAGCACCCAGCACCCCGAGTACTGAGCACTGAGCACCCTGAGTACTGAGCACCAAGCACCCTGAGCACTGAGTACCCAGCACCCTGAGCATTGAGCACCCAGCACCCTGAGCACTGAGCACCCAGCACCCTGAGAACTGAGCACTGAGCACCCAGCACCCCGAGCACTGAGCACCCAGCACCCTGAGTACTGAGCACTGAGCACCCAGCACCCCGAGCACTGAGCACCCAGCACCCTGAGCACTGAGCACCCAGCACCCGAGTACTGAGCACCCAGCACCCTGAGTACTGAGCACCCAGCACCCTGAGTACTGAGCACCCAGCACCCTGAGTAGTGAGTACCCAGCACCCTGAGCACTGAGCACCCAGCACCCTGAGCACTCAGCACCCAGCACCCTGAGCACTGAGCACCCAGCACCCTGAGCACTGAGCACCAAGCACCCTGAGCACTGAGCACCCTGAGTACTGAGCACTGAGCACCACGAGTACTGAGCACCCAGCACCCTGATCACTGAGCACCCAACACCCTGAGTACTGAGCACCCAACACCCAAAGCACTGAGCACCCTAAGTACTGAGCACCCAGCACCCCAAGCACTGAGCACCCTGAGTATTGAGCACCCAGCAACCTGAGTACTGAGCAGCCAGCACCCTGAGTACTGAGCACCCAGCACACTGAGTACTGAGCACCCAGCACCCCGAGCACTGAGCACCCAGCACCCTGAGTACTGAGCACCCAGCACCCTGAGCACTGAGCACCGAGCACCCTGAGCACTGACCACCCAGCACCCTGAGGACTGAGCACCCAGCACCCTGAGCACTGAGCACCCTGAGTACTGAGCACTGAGCACCCTGAGTACTGAGCACTGAGCACCCTGAGTACTGAGCAACCAGCACCCTGAGTACTGAGCACCCAGCACCCTGAGCACTGAGCACCGAGCACCCTGAGCACTGAGCACCCAGCACCCTGAGCACTGAGCATCCAGCACCCTGAGTAGTGAGCACCCAACGTACTGAGCAGCGAGCACACCGATCACTGAGCACCCAGCTCCCTGAGTACTGAGCACCCAGCACCCCGAGCACTGAGCACCCAGCACCCTGAGCACTGAGCACCCAGCACCCTGAGCACTGATCACCAAGCACCCTGAGCACTGAGCACCCAGCACCCTGAGTACTGAGCACCCAGCACCCTGAGTACTGAGCACTCAGCACCCTGAGTACAGAGCACCGAGCACCCCGAGCACTGAGCACCCAACACCCTGAGCACTGAGCACCCTGAGGACTGAGCACCCAGCACCCTGAGCACTGAGCACCCAGCACCCTGAGTACTGAGCACCGATCACCCTGAGCACTGAGCACCCAGCACCCCGAGCCTTGAGCACCCAGCACCCTGAGTACTGAGCAACCTAAGTACTGAGCACCCAGCACCCTGAGCACTGAGCACCCAGCACCCTGAGTACTGAGCACCCAGCACCCTGAGAACTGAGCACCCAGCACCCTGAGTACTGAGCTGCGAGCACCCCAAGCACTGAGCACCCAGCACCCTGAGCACTGAGCACCGAGCACCCCGAGTACTGAGCACCCAGCACCCTGAGTACTGAACACCCAGCACCCTGAGCACTGAGCACTGAGCACCCTGATCACTGAGTACTGAGCACCGAGCACCCCGAGAACTGAGCAACCAGCACCCGGAGTACTGAGCACCCAGCACCCTGAGTACTGAGCACCCAGCACCCAGAGCACTGATCACCCAGCACCCTGAGCACTGAGCACCCAGCACCCTGAGTACTGAGCACCCAGCACCCTGAGTACTGAGCACCCAGCACCCTGAGTACTGAGCTGCGAGCACCCCGAGCACTGAGCACCCAGCGCCCCGAGCACCGAGCACCCTGAGCACTGAGCACCCAGCACCCTGAGTACTGAGCACTCAGCACCCTGAGCAATGAGCACCCTGAGTACTGAGCACCCAGCACCTTGAGCAGTGAGCACCTAGCACCCCGAGCACTGAGCACCCAGCACCCGGAGTACTGAGCACCCAGCACCCTGAGTACTAAGCACCGAGCACCCTGAATACTGAGCACCCAGCACCCTGAGCACTGAACACACAACACCCTGAGTACTGAGCGCCTCGAGCACTGAGCACCCAGCACCCTGAGTACTGAGCACCGAGCACCCCGAGCACTGAGCACCCAGCACCGCGAGCACTGAGCACCCAGCACCCCGAGCACTGAGCACCCAGCACCCTGAGTACTGAGCACCCAGCACCCTGAGCACTGAGCACCCAGCACCCTGAGCACTGAGCACCCAGCACCCTGAGCCCTGAGCACCCAGCACCCTGAGTAGTGAGCACCCAACGTACTGAGCACCGAGCACCCCGAGCAGTGAGCACCCAGCACCCTGAGTACTGAAGACTGAGCACCCAGCACCCCGAGCACTGAGCACCCAGCACCCTGAGCACTGAGCACCCAGCTCCCGAGTACTGAGCACCCAGCACCCTGAGTACTGAGCACCCAGCACCCTGAGTACGGAGCACCCAGCACCCTGAGCACTGAGCACCCAGCACCCCGAGCACTGAGCACCCAGCACACTGAGTAATGAGCACCCAGCACCCTGAGCACTGAGCACCCAGCACCCCGAGCACTGAGCACCCAGCACCCTGAGTACTGAGCACCCAGCACCCTGAGCACTGAGCACCCAGAACCCTGAGCACTGAGCACCCAGCACCCTGAGCACTGAGCACCCAGCACCCTGAGCACTGAGCTCCGAGCACCCCGAGCACTGAGCACCCAGCGCCCCGAGCACTGAGCACGCAGCACCCTGAGTACTGAGCACCCAGCACCCTGAGCACTAAGCACCCCGCACCCAACGTACTGAGCACCGAGCACCCCGAGCACTGAGCACCCAGCACCCTAAGTACTGAGCTCCGAGCACCCCGAGCACTGAGCACCCAGCGCCCCGAGCACTGAGCACCCAGCACCCCGAGCACTGAGCACCAAGCACCCCGAGCAATGAGAACCCAGCACCAAGAGCACTGAGCACCCAGCACCCCAAGCAATGAGCACCCAGCACCCTGAGTACTGAGCACCCAGCACCCCGAATACTGAGCACCCAGCAACCTGAGCACCGAGCAGCCAGCACCCTGAGCACTGAGCACCCAGCATCCTGAGCACTGAGCACCCAGCACCCTGAGTACTGAGCACTGAGCACCACGAGTACTGAGCACCCAGCACCCTGATCACTGAGCACCCAACACCCTGAGTACTGAGCACCCAACACCCCAAGCACTGAGCACCCTGATCACTGAGTACTGAGCACCGAGCACCCCGAGAACTGAGCACCCAGCACCCGGAGTACTGAGCACCCAGCACCCTGAGTACTGAGCACCCAGCACCCTGAGCACTGATCACCCAGCACCCTGAGCACTGAGCACCCAGCACCCTGAGTACTGAGCACCCAGCACCCTGAGTACTGAGCACCCAGCACCCTGAGTACTGAGCTGCGAGCACCCCGAGCACTGAGCACCCAGCGCCCCGAGCACCGAGCACCCTGAGCACTGAGCTCCCAGCACCCTGAGTACTGAGCACTCAGCACCCTGAGCAATGAGCACCCTGAGTACTGAGCACCCAGCACCTTGAGCAGTGAGCACCTAGCACCCCGAGCACTGAGCACCCAGCACCCGGAGTACTGAGCACCCAGCACCCTGAGTACTAAGCACCGAGCACCCTGAATACTGAGCACCCAGCACCCTGAGCACTGAACACACAACACCCTGAGTACTGAGCGCCTCGAGCACTGAGCACCCAGCACCCTGAGTACTGAGCACCGAGCACCCCGAGCACTGAGCACCCAGCACCGCGAGCACTGAGCACCCAGCACCCCGAGCACTGAGCACCCAGCACCCTGAGTACTGAGCACCCAGCACCCTGAGCACTGAGCACCCAGCACCCTGAGCACTGAGCACCCAGCACCCTGAGCCCTGAGCACCCAGCACCCTGAGTAGTGAGCACCCAACGTACTGAGCACCGAGCACCCCGAGCAGTGAGCACCCAGCACCCTGAGTACTGAAGACTGAGCACCCAGCACCCCGAGCACTGAGCACCCAGCACCCTGAGCACTGAGCACCCAGCTCCCGAGTACGGAGCACCCAGCACCCTGAGTACTGAGCACCCAGCACCCTGAGTACGGAGCACCCAGCACCCTGAGCACTGAGCACCCAGCACCCCGAGCACTGAGCACCCAGCACACTGAGTAATGAGCACCCAGCACCCTGAGCACTGAGCACCCAGCACCCCGAGCACTGAGCACCCAGCACCCTGAGTACTGAGCACCCAGCACCCTGAGCACTGAGCACCCAGAACCCTGAGCACTGAGCACCCAGCACCCTGAGCACTGAGCACCCAGCACCCTGAGCACTGAGCTCCGAGCACCCCGAGCACTGAGCACCCAGCGCCCCGAGCACTGAGCACGCAGCACCCTGAGTACTGAGCACCCAGCACCCGGAGCACTAAGCACCCCGCACCCAACGTACTGAGCACCGAGCACCCCGAGCACTGAGCACCCAGCGCCCCGAGCACTGAGCACCCAGCACCCCGAGCACTGAGCACCAAGCACCCCGAGCAATGAGAACCCAGCACCAAGAGCACTGAGCACGCAGCACCCCAAGCAATGAGCACCCAGCACCCTGAGTACTGAGCACCCAGCACCCCGAATACTGAGCACCCAGCAACCTGAGCACCGAGCAGCCAGCACCCTGAGCACTGAGCACCCAGCATCCTGAGCACTGAGCACCCAGCACCCTGAGTACTGAGCACTGAGCACCACGAGTACTGAGCACCCAGCACCCTGATCACTGAGCACCCAACACCCTGAGTACTGAGCACCCAACACTCCAAGCACTGAGCACCCTGAGTACTGAGCACCCAGCACACCAAGCACTGAGCACCCTGAGTATTGAGCACCCAGCAACCTGAGTACTGAACAGCCAGCACCCTGAGTACTGAGCACCCAGCACCCTGAGTACTGAGCACCCAGCACCCCGAGCACTGAGCACCCAGCACCCTGAGTACTGAGCACCCAGCACCCTGAGCACTGAGCACCGAGCACCCTGAGCACTGAGCACACAGCACCCTGAGGACTGAGCACCCAGCAACCTGAGCACTGAGCACCCTGAGTACTGAGCACTGAGCACCCTGAGTACTGAGCACTGAGCACCCTGAGTACTGAGCACCCAGCACCCTGAGCACTGAGCACCCAGCACCCTGAGCACTGATCACCCAGCACCCTGAGCACTGAGCACCCAGCACCCTGAGTACTGAGCAACCAGCACCCTGAGTACTGTGCACTCAGCACCCTGAGTACTGAGCACCGAGCACCCCGAGCACTGAGCACCCAGCAGCCTGAGCACTGAGCACCCTGAGGACTGAGCACCCAGCACCCTGAGCACTGAGCACCCAGCACCCTGAGTACGGAGCACCGATCACCCTGAGCACTGAGCACCCAGCACCCCGAGCACTGAGCACCCAGCACCCTGAGTACTGAGCACCCTGAGTACTGAGCACCCAGCACCCTGAGCACTGAACACCCAGCACCCTGAGTACTAAGCGCCCAGCACCCTGAGCACTGAGCACCCAGCACCCTGAGTACTGAGCACCCAGCACCCCGAGCACTGAGCACCCAGCACCCCTAGAATGAGCACCCAGCACCCCGAGTACTGAGCACCGAGCACCCTGAGCACTGAGTACCCAGCACCCTGAGCACTGAGCACCGAGCACCCCGAGTACTGAGCACAAAGCACCCTGAGCACTGAGCACCCAGCACCCTGAGTACTGAGCACCCAGCACCGTGAGTACTGAGCACTGAGCACCCAGCACACCGAGCACTGAGCACCCAGCACCCTGAGTACTGAGCACTGAGCACCCAGCACCCCGAGCACTGAGCACCCAGCACCCTGAGCACTGAGCACCCAGCACCCTGAGCACTGAGCACCCAGCACCCTGAGTACTGAGCACTGAGCACCCAGCACCCCGAGCATTGAGCACCCAGCACCCCGAGCACTGAGCACCCAGCACCCCGAGTACTGAGCACCCAGCACCCTGAGTACTGAGCACCCAGCACCCTGAGAACTGAACACCCAGCACCCTGAGTACTGAGCACCCAGCACCCTGAGTACTGAGCACCCAGCACCCCGAGCACTGAGCACCCAGCACCCCGAGTCCTGAGCACCCAGCACCCTGAGTACTGAGCACCCAGCACCCTGAGCACTGAGCACCCAGCACACCGAGCACTGAGCACCCAGCACCCCGAGCACTGAGCACCCAGCACCCTGAGTACTGAGCTCCGAGCACCCCGAGCACTGAGCACCCAGCGCCCCGAGCACCGAGCACCCTGAGCACTGAGCACCCAGCACCCTGACTACTGAGCACCCAGCACCCTGAGCAATGAGCAACCTGAGTACTGAGCACCCAGCACCTTGAGCACTGAGCACCGAGCACCCCGAGCACTGAGCACCCAGCACCCGGAGTACTGATCACCCAGCACCCTGAGTACTAAGCACCGAGCACCCTGAGTACTGAGCACCCAGCACCCTGAGCACTGAACACACAGCACCCTGAGTACTGAGCACCTCGAGCACTGAGCACCCAGCACCCTGAGGACTGAGCACCGAGTACCCCGAGCACTGAGCACCCAGCACCGTGAGCACTGAGCACCCAGCACCCCGAGCACTGAGCACACAGCACCCTGAGTACTGAGCACAGAGCACCCTGAGTACTGAGCACCCAGCACCCTGAGCACTGAGTACCCAGCACCCTGAGCACTGAGCACCCAGCACCCTGAGCACTGAGCACACAGCACCCTGAGCACTGAGCACCCAGCACCCTGAGTACTGAGCAACCAGCACCCTGAGTACTGTGCACTCAGCACCCTGAGTACTGAGCACCGAGCACCCCGAGCACTGAGCACCCAGCAGCCTGAGCACTGAGCACCCTGAGGACTGAGCACCCAGCACCCTGAGCACTGAACACCCAGCACCCTGAGTACTAAGCGCCCAGCACCCTGAGCACTGAGCACCCAGCACCCTGAGTACTGAGCACCCTGAGTACTGAGCACCCAGCACCCTGAGCACTGAACACCCAGCACCCTGAGTACTAAGCGCCCAGCACCCTGAGCACTGAGCACCCAGCACCCTGAGTACTGAGCACCCAGCACCCCGAGCACTGAGCACCCAGCACCCCTAGAATGAGCACCCAGCACCCCGAGTACTGAGCACCGAGCACCCTGAGCACTGAGTACCCAGCACCCTGAGCACTGAGCACCGAGCACCCCGAGTACTGAGCACAAAGCACCCTGAGCACTGAGCACCCAGCACCCTGAGTACTGAGCACCCAGCACCGTGAGTACTAAGCACTGAGCACCCAGCACACCGAGCACTGAGCACCCAGCACCCTGAGTACTGAGCACTGAGCACCCAGCACCCCGAGCACTGAGCACCCAGCACCCTGAGCACTGAGCACCCAGCACCCTGAGCACTGAGCACCCAGCACCCTGAGTACTGAGAACTGAGCACCCAGCACCCCGAGCATTGAGCACCCAGCACCCCGAGCACTGAGCACCCAGCACCCCGAGTACTGAGCACCCAGCACCCTGAGTACTGAGCACCCAGCACCCTGAGAACTGAACACCCAGCACCCTGAGTACTGAGCACCCAGCACCCTGAGTACTGAGCACCCAGCACCCCGAGCACTGAGCACCCAGCACCCCGAGTCCTGAGCACCCAGCACCCTGAGTACTGAGCACCCAGCACCCTGAGCACTGAGCACCCAGCACACCGAGCACTGAGCACCCAGCACCCCGAGCACTGAGCACCCAGCACCCTGAGTACTGAGCTCCGAGCACCCCGAGCACTGAGCACCCAGCGCCCCGAGCACCGAGCACCCTGAGCACTGAGCACCCAGCACCCTGACTACTGAGCACCCAGCACCCTGAGCAATGAGCAACCTGAGTACTGAGCACCCAGCACCTTGAGCACTGAGCACCGAGCACCCCGAGCACTGAGCACCCAGCACCCGGAGTACTGATCACCCAGCACCCTGAGTACTAAGCACCGAGCACCCTGAGTACTGAGCACCCAGCACCCTGAGCACTGAACACACAGCACCCTGAGTACTGAGCACCTCGAGCACTGAGCACCCAGCACCCTGAGGACTGAGCATCGAGTACCCCGAGCACTGAGCACCCAGCACCGTGAGCACTGAGCACCCAGCACCCCGAGCACTGAGCACACAGCACCCTGAGTACTGAGCACAGAGCACCCTGAGTACTGAGCACCCAGCACCCTGAGCACTGAGTACCCAGCACCCTGAGCACTGAGCACCCAGCACCCTGAGCACTGAGCACACAGCACCCTGAGCACTGAGCACCCAGCACCCTGAGTACTGAGCACTGAGCACCCAGCACCCCGAGCACTGAGCACCCAGCACCCTGAGTACTGAGCACTGAGCACCCAGCACCCCGAGCACTGAGCACCCAGCACCCTGAGTACTGAGCACCCAGCGCCCCGAGCACTGAGCACCCAGCACCCTGAACACTGAGCACCCTGCACCCTGAGTACTGAGCATCCAGAACCCCGAGTACTGAACACCCAGCACCCTGAGCACTGAGCACTGAGCACCCTGAGCACTGAGTACTGAGCACTGAGCACCCTGAGCACTGAGCACCCAGCACCCCGAATACTGAGCACCCAGCACCCCGAGCACTGAGCACCCAGCACCCTGAGTACTGAGCACTGAGCACCCAGCACCCCGAGCACTGAGCACCCAGCACCCTGAGTACTGAGCACCCAGCGCCCCGAGCACTGAGCACCCAGCACCCTGAACACTGAGCACCCAGCACCCTGAGTACTGAGCACCCAGCGCCCCAAGCACTGAGCACCCAGCACCCCGAGCACTGAGCACTGAGCACCCTGAGCACTGAGCACCCAGCACCCCGAGTACTGAGCAGTGAGCACCCTGAGCACTGAGCACCCAGCACCCCGAGTACTGAGCACTGAGCACCCTGAGTTCTGAGCACCCAGCTCCCTGAGCACTGAGTACCCAGCACCCTGAGCACTGAGCACCCAGCACCCTGAGCACTGAGCACCCAGCACCCTGAGCACTGAGCACTGAGCACCCAGCACCCCGAGCACTGAGCACCCAGCACTCTGTGTACTAAGCACCCAGCACCCTGAGAACTGAGCACCCAGCACCCCGAGCACTGAGCACACAGCACCCTGAGTAGTGAGCACCCAGCACCCTGAGCACTGAGCACCCAGCACCCTGAGCACTCAGCACCCAGCACCCTGAGCACTGAGCACCCAGCACCCTGAGATATGAGCACCCAACGTACTGAGCACCGAGCTCCCCGATCACTGAGCACCCAGCACCCCGAGTACTGAGCACCCAGCACCCTGAGTACTGAGCACCCAGCACCCTGAGCACTGAGTACCGAGCACCCTGAGCACTGAGCACCCAGCACCCTGAGCACTGAGCACACAGCACCCTGAGCACTGAGCACCCAGCACCCTGAGTACTGAGCACTGAGCACCCAGCACCCCGAGCACTGAGCACCCAGCACCCGGAGTACTGAGCACCCAGCACCCTGAGTACTAAGCACCGAGCACCCTGAATACTGAGCACCCAGCACCCTGAGCACTGAACACACAGCACCCTGAGTACTGAGCACCTCGAGCACTGAGCACCCAGCACCCTGAGTACTGAGCACCGAGCACCCCGAGCACTGAGCACCGAGCACCGCGAGCACTGAGCACCCAGCACCCCGAGACTTAGCACCCAGCAACCTGAGTACTGAGCACCCAGCACCCTGAGCACTGAGCACCCAGCACCCGGAGCACTGAGCACCCAGCACCCTGAGCACTGAGCACCCAACACCCTGAGTAGTGAGCACCCAACGTACTGAGCACCGAGCACCCCGAGCACTGAGCACCCAGCACCCTGAGTACTGAGCACTGAGCACCCGGCACCCCGAGCACTGAGCACCCAGCACCCTGAGCACTGAGCACCCAGGACCCGAGTACTGAGCACCCAGCACCCTGAGTACTGAGCACCCAGCACCCCGAGCACTGAGCACCCAGCACCCTGAGTACTGAGCACCCAGCACCCTGAGCACTGAGCACTGAGCACCCAGCACCCCGAGCACTGAGCACACAGCACCCTGAGTACTGAGCACCCAACACCCTGAGCACTGAGCACCCAGCACCATGAGCACTGAGCACCCAGCTCCCTGAGCACTGAGCACCCAGCACCCAGAGTACTGAGCTCCGAGCACCCCGAGCACTGAGCACCCAGTGCCCCGAGCACTGAGCACCCAGCACCCTGAGTACTGAGCACCCAGCACCCTGAGCACTGAGCACCCAGCACCCATCGTACTGAGCACCGAGCACCCCGAGCACTGAGCACCCAGCACCCTGAGTACTGAGCTCCGAGCACCCGAGCACTGAGCACCCAGCGCCCCGAGCACTGAGCACCCAGCGCCCCGAGCACTGAGCACAAAGCACCCCGAGCAACGAGCACCCAGCACCCCGAGCACTGAGCACCCAGCACCCCAAGCAATGAGCACCCAGCACCCTGAGTACTGAGCACCCAGCACCCCGAATACTGAGGACCCAGCAACCTGAGCACCGAGCACCCAGCACCCTGAGTACTGAGCACCCAGCACCCTGAGTACTGAGCACCCAGCACCCCGAGTACTGAGCACCCAGCACCCTGAGCACTGAGCACCCAGCACCCCGAGCACTGAGCACCCAGCACCCTGAGTACTGAGCACCCAGCGCCCCGAGCACTGCGCACCCAGCACCCTGAGCGCTGAGCACCCAGCACCCTGAGTACTGAGCATCCAGCACCCCGAGTACTGAACACCCAGCACCCTGAGCCCTGAGCACTGAGCACGCTGAACACTGAGTACTGAGCACTGAGCACCCTGAGCACTGAGCACCCAGCACCCCGAGTACTGAGCACCCAGCACCCCGAGCACTGAGCACCCAGCGCCCCGAGCACAGAGCACCCAGCACCCCGAGCACTGAGCACTGAGCACCCTGAGCACTGAGCACCCAGCACCCCGAGTACTGAGCAGTGAGCACCCTGAGCACTGAGCACCCAGCACCCCGAGTACTGAGCACTGAGCACCCTGAGTACTGAGCACCCAGCACCCTGAGCACGGAGTACCCAGCACACTGAGCACTGAGCACCCAGCACCCTGAGCACTGAGCACCCAGCACCCTGAGCACTGAGCACCCAGCACCCTGAGTACTGAGCACTAAGCACCCAGCACCCCGAGCACTGAGCACACAGCACCCTGAGTTCTGAGCACTGAGCACCCAGTACCCCGAGCACTGAGCACCCAGCACCCTGAGCACTGAGCACCCAGCATCCGAGTACTGAGCAACCAGCACCCTGAGTACTGAGCACCCAGCTCCCTGAGTACTGAGCACCCAGCACCCCGAGTACTGAGCACCCAGCACCCTGAGTACTGAGCACCCAGCACCCCGAGCACTGAGCACCCAGCACCCTGAGTACTGAGCACTGAGCACCCAGCACCCCGAGCACTGAGCACCCAGCACCCTGAGTACTGAGCACCTAGCGCCCCGAGCACTGAGCACCCAGCACCCTGAACACTGAGCACCCAGCACCCTGAGTACTGAGCATCCAGCACCCCGAGTACTGAACACCCAGCACCCCGAGCACTGAGCACCCTGAGCACTGAGTACTGAGCACTGAGCACCCTGAGCACTGAGCACCCAGCACCCCGAATACTGAGCACCCAGCACCCCGAGCACTGAGCACCCAGCACCCTGAGTACTGAGCACTGAGCACCCAGCACCCCGAGCACTGAGCACCCAGCACCCTGAGTACTGAGCACCCAGCGCCCCGAGCACTGAGCACCCAGCACCCTGAACACTGAGCACCCAGCACCCTGAGTACTGAGCACCCAGCGCCCCAAGCACTGAGCACCCAGCACCCCGAGCACTGAGCACTGAGCACCCTGAGCACTGAGCACCCAGCACCCCGAGTACTGAGCAGTGAGGACCCTGAGCACTGAGCACCCAGCACCCCGAGTACTGAGCACTGAGCACCCTGAGTACTGAGCACCCAGCTCCCTGAGCACTGAGTACCCAGCACCCTGAGCACTGAGCACCCAGCACCCTGAGCACTGAGCACGCAGCACCCTGAGCACTGAGCACCCAGCACCCTGAGTACTGAGCACTGAGCACCCAGCACCCCGAGCACTGAGCACCCAGCACCCTGAGTACTGAGCACCCAGCACCCTGAGAACTTAGCACCCAGCACCCCGAGCACTGAGCACCCAGCACCCTGAGTAGTGAGCACCCAGCACCCTGAGCACTGAGCACCCAGCACCCTGAGCACTCAGCACCCAGCACCCTGAGAACTGAGCACCCAGCACCCTGAGATATGAGCACCCAACGTACTGAGCACCGAGCTCCCCGAGCACTGAGCACCCAGCACCCCGAGTACTGAGCACCCAGCACCCTGAGTACTGAGCACCCAGCACCCTGAGCACTGAGTACCGAGCACCCTGAGCACTGAGCACCCAGCACCCTGAGCACTGAGCACACAGCACCCTGAGCACTGAGCACCCAGCACCCTGAGTACTGAGCACTGAGCACCCAGCACCCTGAGTACTGAGCACTGAGCACCCAGCACCCCGAGCACTGAGCACCCAGCACCCTGAGCACTGAGCACCCAGCACCCGAGTTCTGAGCACCCAGCACCCTGAGTACTGAGCACCCAGCACCCTGAGGACTGAGCACCGAGTACCCCGAGCACTGAGCACCCAGCACCGTGAGCACTGAGCACCCAGCACCCCGAGCACTGAGCACCCAGCACCCTGAGTACTGAGCACCCAGCACCCTGAGTACTGAGCACCCAGCACCCTGAGCCCTGAGTACCCAGCACCCTGAGCACTGAGCACCCAGCACCCTGAGCACTGAGCACACAGCACCCTGAGCACTGAGCACCCAGCACCCTGAGTACTGAGCACTGAGCACCCAGCATCCCGAGCACTGAGCACCCAGCACCCTGAGTACTGAGCACTGAGCACCAAGCACCCCGAGCATTGAGCACCCAGCACCCTGAGTACTGAGCACCCAGCACCCTGAGTACTGAGCACCCAGCACCCCGAGTACTGAGCACCCAGCACCCTGAGTACTGAGCACCCAGCACCCTGAGCACTGAGCACCCAGCACCCCGAGCACTGAGCACCCAGCACCCTGAGTACTGAGCACCCAGCGCCCCGAGCACTGAGCACCCAGCACCCTGAGCACTGAGCACCCAGCACCCTGAGTACTGAGCATCCAGCACCCCGAGTACTGAACACCCAGCACCCTGAGCACTGAGCACTGAGCACCCTGAGCACTGAGTACTGAGCACTGAGCACCCTGAGCACTGAGCACCCAGCACCCCGAGTACTGAGCACCCAGCACCCCGAGCACTGAGCACCCAGCGCCCCGAGCACTGAGCACCCAGCACCCCGAGCACTGAGCACTGAGCACCCTGAGCACTGAGCACCCAGCACCCCGAGTACTGAGCAGTGAGCACCCTGAGCACTGAGCACCCAGCACCCCGAGTACTGAGCACTAAGCACCCTGAGTACTGAGCACCCAGCACCCTGAGCACTGAGTACCCAGCACCCTGAGCACTGAGCACCCAGCACCCTGAGCACTGAGCACCCAGCACCCTGAGCACTGAGCACCCAGCACCCTGAGTACTGAGCACTGAGCACCCAGCACCCCGAGCACTGAGCACCCAGCACCCTGAGTACTGAGCACTGAGCACCCAGCACCCCGAGCACTGAGCACCCAGCACCCTGAGTACTGAGCACCCAGCACCCTGAGTACTGAGCACCCAGCACCCCGAGTACTGAGCACCCAGCACCCTGAGTACTGAGCACCCAGCACCCTGAGAGCTGAGCACCCTGCACCCCGAGTACTGAGCACCCAGCACCCTGAGTAGTGAGCACCCAGCACCCTGAGCACTGAGCACCCAGCACCCTGAGCACTCAGCACCCAGCACCCTGAGCACAGAGCACCCAGCACCCTGAGTAGTGAGCACCCAACGTACTGAGCACCGAGCTCCCCGAGCACTGAGCACCCAGCACCCTGAGTACTGAGCACCCGGCACCCTGAGTACTGAGCACCCAGCACCCTGAGCACTGAGTACCCAGCACACTGAGCACTGAGCACCCAGCACCCTGAGCACTGAGCACACAGCACCCTGAGCACTGAGCACCCAGCACCCTGAGTACTGAGCACTGAGCACCCAGCACCCCGAGCACTGAGCACCCAGCACCCTGAGTACTGAGCACTGAGCAACCAGCACCCCGAGCACTGAGCACCCAGCACCCTGAGCACTGAGCACCCAGCACCCGAGTACTGAGCACCCAGCACCCTGAGTACTGAGCACCCAGCACCCTGAGTACTGAGCACCCAGCACCCCGAGTACTGAGCACCCAGCACCCTGAGTACTGAGCACCCAGCACCCTGAGCACTGAGCACCCAGCACCCCGAGCACTGCGCACCCAGCACCCTGAGTACTGAGCACCCAGCGACCCGAGCACTAAGCACCCAGCACCCTGAGCACTGAGCACCCAGCACCCTGAGTACTGAGCATCCAGCACCCCGAGTACTGAACACCCAGCACCCTGAGCACTGAGCACTGAGCACCCTGAGCACTGAGTACTGAGCACTGAGCACCCTGAGCACTGAGCACCCAGCACCCCGAGTACTGAGCACCCAGCACCCCGAGCACTGAGCACTGAGCACCCTGAGCACTGAGCACCCAGCACCCCGAGTACTGAGCAGTGAGCACCCTGAGCACTGACCACCCAGCACCCCGAGTACTGAGCACTGAGCACCCTGAGTACTGAGCACCCAGCACCCTGAGCACTGAGTACCCAGCACACTGAGCACTGAGCACCCAGCACCCTGAGCACTGAGCACCCAGCACCCTGAGCACTGAGCACCCAGCACCCTGAGTACTGAGCACTGAGCACCCAGCACCCCGAGCACTGAGCACACAGCACCCTGAGTTCTGAGCACTGAGCACCCAGCACCCCGAGCACTGAGCACCCAGCACCCTGAGCACTGAGCACCCAGCATCCGAGTACTGAGCACCCAGCACCCTGAGTACTGAGCACCCAGCACCCTGAGTACTGAGCACCCAGCACCCCGAGTACTGAGCACCCAGCACCCTGAGTACTGAGCACCCAGCACCCTGAGCACTGAGTACCGAGCACCCTGAGCACTGAGCACCCAGCACCCTGAGTAGTGAGCACCCAGCACCCTGAGCACTGAGCACCCAGCACCCTGAGTACTGAGCACTGAGCACCCAGCACCCCGAGCCCTGAGCACCCAGCACCCTGAGTAGTGAGCACCCAACGTACTGAGCACCGAGCTCCCTGAGCACTGAGCACCCAGCAACCTGAGTACTGAGCACCAAGCACCCAGAGCACTGAGCACCCAGCACCCTGAGTACTGAGTTCCGAGCACCCCGAGCACTGAGCACCCAGCGCCCCGAGCACCGAGCACCCTGAGCACTGAGCACCCAGCACCCTGAGTACTGAGCACCCAGCACGCTGAGCAATGAGCACCCTGAGTACTGAGCTCCCAGCACCTTGAGCAATGAGCACCGAGCACCCCGAGCACTGAGCACCCAGCACCCGGAGTACTGAGCACCCAGCACCCTGAGTACTAAGCACCGAGCACCCTGAATACTGAGCACCCAGCACCCTGAGGACTGAACACACAGCACCCTGAGTACTGAGCACCTCGAGCACTGAGCACCCAGCACACTGAGTACTGAGCACCGAGCACCCCGAGCACTGAGCACCCAGCACCGTGAGCACTGAGCACCCAGCACCCCGAGACTTAGCACCCAGCACCCTGAGTACTGAGCACCCAGCACCCTGAGCACTGAGCACCCAGCACCCTGAGTAGTGAGCACCCAACGTACTGAGCACCGAGCACCCCGAGCACTGAGCACCCAGCACCCTGAGTACTGAGCACTGAGCACCCGGCACCCCGAGCACTGAGCACCCAGCACCCTGAGCACTGAGCACCCAGCACCCGAGTACTGAGCACCCAGCACCCTGAGTACTGAGCACCCAGCACCCTGAGTACTGAGCACCCAGCACCCGAGTACTGAGCACCCAGCACCCTGAGTACTGAGCACTGAGCACCCGGCACCCCGAGCACTGAGCACCCAGCACCCTGAGCACTGAGCACCCAGCACCCGAGTACTGAGCACCCAGCACCCTGAGTACTGAGCACCCAGCACCCTGAGTACTGAGCACCCAGCACCCTGAGTACTGAGCACTGAGCACCCGGCACCCCGAGCACTGAGCACCCAGCACCCTGAGTACTGAGCACCCAGCACCCTGAGCACTGAGCACCCAGCACCCTGAGTACTGAGCACCCAGCACCCTGAGCACTGAGCACTGAGCACCCAGCACCCCGAGCACTGAGCACGCAGCACCCTGCGTACTGAGCACCCAACACCCTGAGCACTGAGCACCCAGCACCATGAGCACTGAGCACCCAGCACCCTGAGCACTGAGCACCCAGCACCCTGAGTACTGAGCTCCAAGCACCCCGAGCACTGAGCACCCAGTGCCCCGAGCACTGAGCACCCAGCACCCTGAGTACTGAGCACCCAGCACCCTGAGCACTGAGCACCCAGCACCCATCGTACTGAGCACCGAGCACCCCGAGCACTGAGCACCCAGCACAATGAGTACTGAGCTCCGAGCACCCCGAGCACTGAGCACCCAGCGCCCCGAGCACTCAGCACCCAGCACCCTGAGCACTGAGCACCCAGCACCCTGAGTAGTGAGCACCCAACGTACTGAGCACCGAGCTCCCCGAGCACTGAGCACCCAGCACCCTGAGTACTGAGCACCCAGCACCCTGAGTACTGAGCACCCAGCACCCTGAGCACTGAGTACCCAGCACACTGAGCACTGAGCACCCAGCACCCTGAGCACTGAGCACACAGCACCCTGAGCACTGAGCACCCAGCACCCTGAGTACTGAGCACTGAGCACCCAGCACCCCGAGCACTGAGCACCCAGCACCCTGAGTACTGAGCACTGAGCAACCAGCACCCCGAGCACTGAGCACCCAGCACCCTGAGCACTGAGCACCCAGCACCCGAGTACTGAGCACCCAGCACCCTGAGTACTGAGCACCCAGCACCCTGAGTACTGAGCACCCAGCACCCCGAGTACTGAGCACCCAGCACCCTGAGTACTGAGCACCCAGCACCCTGAGCACTGAGCACCCAGCACCCCGAGCACTGCGCACCAAGCACCCTGAGTACTGAGCACCCAGCGACCCGAGCACTAAGCACCCAGCACCCTGAGCACTGAACACCCAGCACCCTGAGTACTGAGCATCCAGCACCCCGAGTACTGAACACCCAGCACCCTGAGCACTGAGCACTGAGCACCCTGAGCACTGAGTACTGAGCACTGAGCACCCTGAGCACTGAGCACCCAGCACCCCGAGTACTGAGCACCCAGCACCCCGAGCACTGAGCACCCAGCGCCCCGAGCACTGAGCACCCAGCACCCTGAGCACTGAGCACTGAGCACCCAGCACCCCGAGCACTGAGCACGCAGCACCCTGAGTACTGAGCACCCAACACCCTGAGCACTGAGCACCCAGCACCATGAGCACTGAGCACCCAGCACCGCGAGCACTGAGCACCCAGCACCCCGAGACTTAGCACCCAGCACCCTGAGTACTGAGCACCCAGCACCCTGAGCACTGAGCACCCAGCACCCTGAGCACTGAGCACCAAGCACCCTGAGCACTGAGCACCCAGCACCCTGAGTAGTGAGCACCCAACGTACTGAGCACCGAGCACCCCGAGCACTGAGCACCCAGGACCCTGAGTACTGAGCACTGAGCACCCGGCACCCCGAGCACTGAGCACCCAGCACCCTGAGCACTGAGCACCCAGCACCCGAGTACTGAGCACCCAGCACCCTGAGTACTGAGCACCCAGCACCCTGAGCACTGAGCACCCAGCACCCCGAGCACTGAGCACCCAGCACCCTGAGTACTGAGCACCCAGCACCCTGAGCACTGAGCACTGAGCACCCAGCACCCCGAGCACTGAGCACGCAGCACCCTGAGTACTGAGCACCCAACACCCTGAGCACTGAGCACCCAGCACCATGAGCACTGAGCACCCAGCACCCCGAGTACTGAGCACCCAGCACCCCGAGCACTGAGCACCCAGCGCCCCGAGCACAGAGCACCCAGCACCCCGAGCACTGAGCACTGAGCACCCTGAGCACTGAGCACCCAGCACCCCGAGTACTGAGCAGTGAGCACCCTGAGCACTGAGCACCCAGCACCCCGAGTACTGAGCACTGAGCACCCTGAGTACTGAGCACCCAGCACCCTGAGCACGGAGTACCCAGCACACTGAGCACTGAGCACCCAGCACCCTGAGCACTGAGCACCCAGCACCCTGAGCACTGAGCACCCAGCACCCTGAGTACTGAGCACTGAGCACCCAGCACCCCGAGCACTGAGCACACAGCACCCTGAGTTCTGAGCACTGAGCACCCAGCACCCCGAGCACTGAGCACCCAGCACCCTGAGCACTGAGCACCCAGCATCCGAGTACTGAGCAACCAGCACCCTGAGTACTGAGCACCCAGCACCCTGAGTACTGAGCACCCAGCACCCCGAGTACTGAGCACCCAGCACCCTGAGTACTGAGCACCCAGCACCCCGAATACTGAGGACCCAGCACCCTGAGCGCTGAGCACCCAGCACCCCGAGTACTGAGCACCCAGCACCCTGAGTACTGAGCACCCAGCGCCCCGAGCACTGAGCACCCAGCACCCTGAGCGCTGAGCACCCAGCACCCTGAGTACTGAGCATCCAGCACCCCGAGTACTGAACACCCAGCACCCTGAGCACTGAGCACTGAGCACCCTGAGCACTGAGTACTGAGCACTGAGCACCCTGAGCACTGAGCACCCAGCACCCCGAGTACTGAGCACCCAGCACCCCGAGCACTGAGCACCCAGCGCCCCGAGCACAGAGCACCCAGCACCCCGAGCACTGAGCACTGAGCACCCTGAGCACTGAGCACCCAGCACCCCGAGTACTGAGCAGTGAGCACCCTGAGCACTGAGCACCCAGCACCCCGAGTACTGAGCACTGAGCACCCTGAGTACTGAGCACCCAGCACCCTGAGCACGGAGTACCCAGCACACTGAGCACTGAGCACCCAGCACCCTGAGCACTGAGCACCCAGCACCCTGAGCACTGAGCACCCAGCACCCTGAGTACTGAGCACTGAGCACCCAGCACCCCGAGCACTGAGCACACAGCACCCTGAGTTCTGAGCACTGAGCACCCAGCACCCCGAGCACTGAGCACCCAGCACCCTGAGCACTGAGCACCCAGCATCCGAGTACTGAGCAACCAGCACCCTGAGTACTGAGCACCCAGCACCCTGAGTACTGAGCACCCAGCACCCCGAGTACTGAGCACCCAGCACCCTGAGTACTGAGCACCCAGCACCCTGAGAACTGAACACCAAGCACCCCGATCACTGAGCACCCAGCACCCTGAGTAGTGAGCACCCAGCACCCTGAGCACTGAGCACCCAGCACCCTGAGCACTCAGCACCCAGCACCCTGAGCACTGAGCACCCAGCACCCTGAGCACTGAGCACCCAGCACCCTGAGCAATGAGCACCCAGCACCCTGAGTACTGAGCTCCGAGCACCCCGAGCACTGAGCACCCAGTGCCCCGAGCACTGAGCACCCAGCACCCTGAGTACTGAGCACCCAGCACCCTGAGCACTGAGCACCAAGCACCCATCGTACTGAGCACCGAGCACCCCGAGCACTGAGCACCCAGCACCCTGAGTACTGAGCTCCGAGCACCCCGAGCACTGAGCACCCAGCGCCCCGAGCACTGAGCACCCAGCGCCCCGAGCACTGAGCACAAAGCACCCCGAGCAATGAGCACCCAGAACCCCGAGCACTGAGCACCCAGCACCCCAAGCAATGAGCACCCAGCACCCTGAGTACTGAGCACCCAGCACCCCGAATACTGAGGACCCAGCAACCTGAGCACCGAGCACCCAGCACCCTGAGTACTGAGCACCCAGCACCCTGAGTACTGAGCACCCAGCACCCCGAGTACTGAGCACCCAGCACCCTGAGTACTGAGCAACCAGCACCCTGAGAACTGAGCACCCAGCACCCCGAGAACTGAGCACAGAGCACCCTGAGTAGTGAGCACCCAGCACCCTGAGCACTGAGCACCCAGCACCCTGAGTACTGAGCACCCAGCACCCTGAGCACTGAGTACCCAGCACCCTGAGCACTGAGCACCCAGCACACTGAGCACTGAGCACACAGCACCCTGAGCACTGAGCACCCAGCACCCTGAGTACTGAGCACTGAGCACCCAGCACCCCGAGCACTGAGCACCCAGCACCCTGAGTACTGAGCACTGAGCACCCAGCACCCCGAGCACTGAGCACCCAGCACCCTGAGCACTGAGCACCCAGCACCCGAGTACTGAGCACCCAGCACCCTGAGTACTGAGCACCCAGCACCCTGAGTACTGAGCACCCAGCACCCCGAGTACTGAGCACCCAGCACCCTGAGTACTGAGCACCCAGCACCCTGAGTACTGAGCACTGAGCACCCAGCACCCCGAGTACTGAGCACCCAGCACCCCGAGCACTGAGCACCCAGCACCCTGAGTACTGAGCACTGAGCACCCAGCACCCCGAGCACTGAGCACCCAGCACCCTGAGCACTGAGCACCCAGCACCCGAGTACTGAGCACCCAGCACCCTGAGTACTGAGCACCCAGCACCCTGAGTACTGAGCACCCAGCACCCCGAGTACTGAGCACCCAGCACCCTGAGTACTGAGCACCCAGCACCCTGAGCACTGAGCACCCAGCACCCCGAGCACTGAGCACCCAGCACCCTGAGTACTGAGCACCCAGCGAACCGAGCACTGAGCACCCAGCACCCTAAGCACTGAGCACCCAGCACCCTGAGTACTGAGCATCCAGCATCCCGAGTACTGAACACCCAGCACCCTGAGCACTGAGCACCCTGAGCACTGAGTACTGAGCACTGAGCACCCTGAGCACTGAGCACCCAGCACCCCGAGTACTGAGCACCCAGCACCCCGAGCACTGAGCACCCAGCGCCCCGAGCACTGAGCACCCAGCACCCCGAGCACTGAGCACTGAGCACCCTGAGCACTGAGCACCCAGCTCCCCGAGTACTGAGCAGTGAGCACCCTGAGTACTGAGCACCCAGCACCCCGAGTACTGAGCACTGAGCACCCTGAGTACTGAGCACCCATCACCCTGAGCACTGAGTACCCAGCACCCTGAGCACTGAGCACCCAGCACCCTGAGCATTGAGCACCCAGCACCCTGAGCACTGAGCACCCAGCACCCTGAGTACTGAGCACTGAGCACCCAGCACCCCGAGCACTGAGCACCCAGCACCCTGAGTACTGAGCACTGAGCACCCAGCACCCCGAGCACTGAGCACCCAGCACCCTGAGCACTGAGCACCCAGCATCCGAGTACTGAGCACCCAGCACCCTGAGTACTGAGCACCCAGCACCCTGAGTACTGAGCACCCAGCACCCCGAGTACTGAGCACCCAGCACCCTGAGTACTGAGCACCCAGCACCCTGAGAACTGAACACCCAGCACCCCGATCACTGAGCACCCAGCACCGTGAGTAGTGAGCACCCAGCACCCTGAGCACTGAGCACCCAGCACCCTGAGCACTCAGCACCCAGCACCCTGAGCACTGAGCACCCAGCACCCTGAGTAGTGAGCACCCAACGTACTGAGCACCGAGCTCCCCGAGCACTGAGCACCCAGCACCCTGAGTACTGAGCACCAAGCACCCAGAGCACTGAGCACCCAGCACCCTGAGTACTGAGTTCTGAGCACGCCGAGCACTGAGCACCCAGCGCCCCGAGCACCGAGCACCCTGAGCACTGAGCACCCAGCACCCTGAGTACTGAGCACCCAGCACCCTGAGCAATGAGCACCCTGAGTACTGAGCACCCAGCACCTTGAGCAATGAGCACCGAGCACCCCGAGCACTGAGCACCCAGCACACGGAGTACTGAGCACCCAGCACCCTGAGTACTAAGCACTGAGCACCCTGAATACTGAGCACCCAGCACCCTGAGCACTGAACACACAGCACCCTGAGTACTGAGCACCTCGTGCACTGAGCACCCAGCACCCTGAGTACTGAGCACCGAGCACCCCGAGCACTGAGCACCCAGCACCGCGAGCACTGAGCACCCAGCACCCCGAGATTGAGCACCCAGCACCCTGAGTACTGAGCACCCAGCACCCTGAGCACTGAGCACCCAGCACCCTGAGCACTGAGCACCCAGCACCCTGAGCACTGAGCACCCAGCACCCTGAGTAGTGAGCACCCAACGTACTGAGCACCGAGCACCTCGAGCACTGAGCACCCAGCACCCTGAGTACTGAGCACTGAGCACCCGGCACCCCGAGCACTGAGCACCCAGCACCCTGAGCACTGAGCACCCAGCACCCGAGTACTGAGCACCCAGCACCCTGAGTACTGAGCACCCAGCACCCTGAGTACTGAGCACCCAGCACCCTGAGCACTGAGCACCCAGCACCCCGAGCACTGAGCACCCAGCACCCTGAGTACTGAGCACCCAGCACCCTGAGCACTGAGCACTGAGCACCCAGCACCCCGAGCACTGAGCACGCAGCACCCTGAGTACTGAGCACCCAACACCCTGAGCACTGAGCACCCAGCACCCTGAGCACTGAGCACCCAGCACCCTGAGCACTGAGCACCCAGCACCCTGAGTACTGAGCTCCGAGCACCCCGAGCATTGAGCACCCAGCGCCCCGAGCACTGAGCACCCAGCACCCTGAGTACTGAGCACCCAGCACCCTGAGCACTGAGCACCCAGCATCGAACGTACTGAGCAACGAGCACCCCGAGCACTGAGCACCCAGCACCCTGAGTACTGAGCTCCGAGCACCCCGAGCACTGAACACCCAGCGCCCCGAGCACTGAGCACCCAGCGCCCCGAGCACTGAGCAAAAAGCACCCCGAGCAATGAGCACCCAGCACCCCGAGCACTGAGCACCCAGCACCCCAAGCAATGAGCACCCAGCACCCTGAGTACTGAGCACCCAGCACCCCGAATACTGAGCACCCAGCAACCTGAGCACCGAGCAGCCAGCACCCTGAGCACTGAGCACCCAGCACCCTGAGCACTGAGCACCAAGCACCCTGAGTACTGAGCACTGAGCACCACGAGTACTGAGCACCCAGCACCCTGATCACTGAGCACCCTACACCCTGAGTACTGAGCACCCAACACCCCAAGCACTGAGCACCCTAAGTACTGAGCACCCAGCACCCCAAGCACTGAGTACCCTGAGTATTGAGCACCCAGCAACCTGAGTATTGAGCAGCCAGCACCCTGAGTACTGAGCACCGAGCACCCTGAGTACTGAGCACCCAGCACCCCGAGCACTGAGCACCCAGCACCCTGAGTACTGAGCACCCAGCACCCTGAGCACTGAGCACCGAGCACCCTGAGCACTGACCACCCAGCACCCTGAGGACTGAGCACCCAGCACCCGGAGCACTGAGCACCCTGAGTACTGAGCACTGAGCACCCTGAGTACTGAGCACTGAGCACCCTGAGTACTGAGCAACCAGCACCCTGAGTACTGAGCACCCAGCACCCTGAGCACTGAGCACCGAGCACCCTGAGCACTGAGCACCCAGCACCCTGAGCACTGAGCACCCAGCACCCTGAGTAGTGAGCACCCAACGTACTGAGCACCGAGCACCCCGATCACTGAGCACCCAGCTCCCTGAGTACTGAGCACCCAGCACCCCGAGCACTGAGCACCCAGCACCCTGAGCACTGAGCACCCAGCACCCTGAGCACTGATCACCAAGCACCCTGAGCACTGAGCACCCAGCACCCTGAGTACTGAGCACCCAGCACCCTGAGTACTGAGCACTCAGCACCCTGAGTACAGAGCACCGAGCAGCCCGAGCACTGAGCACCCAACACCCTGAGGACTGAGCACCCTGAGGACTGAGCACCCAGCACCCTGAGCACTGAGCACCCAGCACCCTGAGTACTGAGCACCGATCACCCTGAGCACTGAGCACCCAGCACCCGGAGTACTGAGCACCCAGCGCCCTGAGTACTAAGCACCGAGCACCCTGAAAACTGAGTACCCAGCACCCTGAGCACTGAACACACAGCACCCTGAGTACTGAGCACCGAGCACCCTGAGTACTGAGCACCCAGCACCCCGAGCACTGAGCACCCAGCACCCTGAGCACTGAGCACCCAGCACCCTGAGTAGTGAGCACCCAACGTACTGAGCACCGAGCACCCCGAGCACTGAGCACCCAGCACCCTGAGTACTGAGCACTGAGCACCCGGCACCCCGAGCACTGAGCACCCAGCACCATGAGCACTGAGCACCCAGCACCCGAGTACTGAGCACCCAGCACCCTGAGTACTGAGCACCCAGCACCCTGAGTACTGAGCACCCAGCACCCTGAGCACTGAGCACCCAGCACCCCGAGCACTGAGCACCCAGCACCCTGAGTACTGAGCACCCAGCACCCTGAGCACTGAGCACTGAGCACCCAGCACCCCGAGCACTGAGCACGCAGCACCCTGAGTACTGAGCACGCAACACCCTGTGCACTGAGCACCCAGCACCCTGAGCACTGAGCACCCAGCACCCTGAGCACTGAGCACCCAGCACCCTGAGTACTGAGCTCCGAGCACCCCGAGCATTGAGCACCCAGCGCCCCGAGCACTGAGCACCCAGCACCCTGAGTACTGAGCACCCAGCACCCTGAGCACTGAGCACCCAGCACCCAACGTACTGAGCACCGAGCACCCCGAGCACTGAGCACCCAGCACCCTGAGTACTGAGCTCCGAGCACCCCGAGCACTGAACACCCAGCGCCGCGAGCACTGAGCACCCAGCGCCCTGAGCACTGAGCACAAAGCACCCTGAGCAATGAGCACCCAGCACCCCGAGCACTGAGCACCCAGCACCCCAAGCAATGAGCACCCAGCACCCTGAGTACTGAGCACCCAGCACCCCGAATACTGAGCACCCAGCAACCTGAGCACCGAGCAGCCAGCACCCTGAGCACTGAGCACCCAGCACCCTGAGCACTGAGCACCAAGCACCCTGAGTACTGAGCACTGAGCACCACGAGTACTGAGCACCCAGCACCCTGATCACTGAGCACCCTACACCCTGAGTACTGAGCACCCAACACCCCAAGCACTGAGCACCCTAAGTACTGAGCACCCAGCACCCCAAGCACTGAGTACCCTGAGTATTGAGCACCCAGCAACCTGAGTACTGAGCAGCCAGCACCCTGAGTACTGAGCACCGAGCACCCTGAGTACTGAGCACCCAGCACCCCGAGCACTGAGCACCCAGCACCCTGAGTACTGAGCACCCAGCACCCTGAGCACTGAGCACCGAGCACCCTGAGCACTGACCACCCAGCACCCTGAGGACTGAGCACCCAGCACCCGGAGCACTGAGCACACTGAGTACTGAGCACTGAGCACCCTGAGTACTGAGCACTGAGCAACCTGAGTACTGAGCAACCAGCACCCTGAGTACTGAGCACCCAGCACCCTGAGCACTGAGCACCGAGCACCCTGAGCACTGAGCACCCAGCACCCTGAGCACTGAGCACCCAGCACCCTGAGTAGTGAGCACCCAACGTACTGAGCACCGAGCACCCCGATCACTGAGCACCCAGCTCCCTGAGTACTGAGCACCCAGCACCCCGAGCACTGAGCACCCAGCACCCTGAGCACAGAGCACCCAGCACCCTGAGCACTGATCACCAAGCACCCTGAGCACTGAGCACCCAGCACCCTGAGTACTGAGCACCCAGCACCCTGAGTACTGAGCACTCAGCACCCTGAGTACAGAGCACCGAGCACCCCGAGCACTGAGCACCCAACACCCTGAGGACTGAGCACCCTGAGGACTGAGCACCCAGCACCCTGAGCACTGAGCACCCAGCACCCTGAGTACTGAGCACCAATCACCCTGAGCACTGAGCACCCAGCACCCCGAGCCTTGAGCACCCAGCACCCTGAGTACTGAGCAACCTAAGTACTGAGCACCCAGCACCCTGAGCACTGAGCACCCAGCACCCTGAGTACTGAGCACCCAGCACCCTCAGTACTGAGCACCCAGCACCCCGAGCACTGAGCACCCAGCACCCCGAGAATGAGCACCCAGCACCCCGAGTACTGAGCACCGAGCACCCTGAGCACTGAGTACCCAGCACCCTGAGTACTGAGCACCAAGGACCCTGAGCACTGAGCACCGAGCAACCCAAGTACTGAGCACAAAGCACCCTGAGCACTGAGCACCCAGCACCCTGAGTACTGAGCACCCAGCACCCTGAGTACTCAACACGCAGCACCCTGAGCACTGAGCACTGAGAAATATGATCACTGAGGACTGAGCACCGAGCACCCCGAGAACTGAGCACCCAGCACCCAGAGAACTGAGCACCCAGCACCCTGAGTACTGAGCACCCAGCACCCTGAGCACTGATCACCCAGCACCCTGAGCACTGAGCACCCAGCACCCTGAGTACTGAGCACCCAGCACCCTGAGTACTGAGCACCCTGCACCCTGAGTACTGAGCTCCGAGCACCCCGAGCACTGAGCACCCAGCGCCCCGAGCACCGAGCACCCTGAGCACTGAGCACCCAGCACCCTGAGTACTGAGCACCCAGAACCCTGAGCAATGAGCAACTTGAGTACTGAGCACCCAGCACCTTGAGCACTGAGCACCCAGCACCCGGAGTACTGAGCACCCAGCGCCCTGAGTACTAAGCACCGAGCACCCTGAAAACTGAGTACCCAGCACCCTGAGCACTGAACACACAGCACCCTGAGTACTGAGCACCGAGCACCCTGAGTACTGAGCACCCAGCACCCCGAGGACTGAGCACCCAGCACCCTGAGTACTGAGCACCCAGCACCCTGAGCACTGAGCACCGAGCACCCTGAGCACTGACCACCCAGCACCCTGAGGACTGAGCACCCAGCACCCGGAGCACTGAGCACCCTGAGTACTGAGCACTGAGCACCCTGAGTACTGAGCACTGAGCACCCTGAGTACTGAGCAACCAGCACCCTGAGTACTGAGCACCCAGCACCCTGAGCACTGAGCACCGAGCACCCTGAGCACTGAGCACCCAGCTCCCTGAGCACTGAGCACCCAGCACCCTGAGTAGTGAGCACCCAACGTACTGAGCACCGAGCACCCCGATCACTGAGCACCCAGCTCCCTGAGTACTGAGCACCCAGCACCCCGAGCACTGAGCACCCAGCACCCTGAGCACTGAGCACCCAGCACCCTGAGAACTGATCACCAAGCATCCTGAGCACTGAGCACCCAGCACCCTGAGTACTGAGCACCCAGCACCCTGAGTACTGAGCACCCACCACCCTGAGCACTGAGTACCCAGCACCCTGAGCACTGAGCACCCAGCACCCTGAGCACTGAGCACACAGCACCCTGAGCACTGAGCACCCAGCACCCTGAGTACTGAGCACTGAGCACCCAGCACCCCGAGCACTGAGCACCCAGCACCCTGAGTACTGAGCACTGAGCACCCAGCACCCCGAGCACTGAGCACCCAGGACCCTGAGCACTGAGAACCCAGCACCCGAGTATTGAGCACCCAGCACCCTGAGTACTGAGCACCCAGCACCCTGAGTACTGAGCACCCAGAACCCCGAGTACTGAGCACCCAGCACCCTGAGTACTGAGCACCCAGCACCCTGAGCACTGAGCACCCAGCACCCCGAGCACTGAGCACCCAGCACCCTGAGTACTGAGCACCCAGCGCCCCGAGCACTGAGCACCCAGCACCCTAAGCACTGAGCACCCAGCACCCTGAGTACTGAGCACCCAGCACCCCGAGTACTGAGCACCCAGCACCCTGAGTACTGAGCACCCAGCACCCTGAGCACTGAGCACCCAGCACCCCGAGCACTGAGCACCCAGCACCCTGAGTACTGAGCACCCAGCATCCCGAGTACTGAACACCCAGCACCCTGAGCACTGAGCACTGAGCACCCTGAGCACTGAGTACTGAGCACTGAGCACCCTGAGCACTGAGCACCCAGCACCCTGAGTACTGAGCACCCAGCACCCCGAGAACTGAGCACCCAGCGCCCCGAGCACTGAGCACCCAGCACCCCGAGCACTGAGCACTGAGCACACTGAGCACTGAGCACCCAGCACCCCGAGTACTGAGCAGTGAGCACCCTGAGTACTGAGCACCCAGCACCCCGAGTACTGAGCACTGAGCACCCTGAGTACTGAGCACCCATCACCCTGAGCACTGAGTACCCAGCACCCTGAGCACTGAGCACCCAGCACCCTGAGCACTGAGCACCCAGCACCCTGAGTACTGAGCACTGAGCACCCAGCACCCAGAGCACTGAGCACCCAGCAACCTGAGTACTGAGCACTGAGCACACAGCACCACGAGCACTGAGCACCCAGCACCCTGAGCACTGAGCACCCAGCATCCGAGTACTGAGCACCCAGCACCCTGGGTACTGAGCACCCAGCACCCTGAGTACTGAGCACCCAGCACCCTGAGTACTGAGCACCCAGCACCCTGAGAACTGAACACCCAGCACCCCGATCACTGAGCACCCAGCACCCTGAGTAGTGAGCACCCAGCACCCTGAGCACTGAGCACCCAGCACCCTGAGCACTCAGCACCCAGCACCCTGAGCACTGAGCACCCAGCACCCTGAGTAGTGAGCACCCAACGTACTGAGCACCGAGCTCCCCGAGCACTGAGCACCCAGCACCCTGAGTACTGAGCACCAAGCACCCAGAGCACTGAGCACCCAGCTCCCTGAGTACTGAGCACCCAGCACCCCGAGCACTGAGCACCCAGCACCCTGAGCACTGAGCACCCAGCACCCTGAGCACTGATCACCAAGCACCCTGAGCACTGAGCACCCAGCACCCTGAGTACTGAGCACCCAGCACCCTGAGTACTGAGCACCCACCACCCTGAGCACTGAGTACCCAGCACCCTGAGCACTGAGCACCCAGCACCCTGAGCACTGAGCACACAGCACCCTGAGCACTGAGCACCCAGCACCCTGAGTACTGAGCACTGAGCACCCAGCACCCCGAGCACTGAGCACCCAGCACCCTGAGTACTGAGCACTGAGCACCCAGCACCCCGAGCACTGAGCACCCAGCACCCTGAGCACTGAGAACCCAGCACCCGAGTATTGAGCACCCAGCACCCTGAGTACTGAGCACCCAGCACCCTGAGTACTGAGCACCCAGCACCCCGAGTACTGAGCACCCAGCACCCTGAGTACTGAGCACCCAGCACCCTGAGCACTGAGCACCCAGCACCCCGAGCACTGAGCACCCAGCACCCTGAGTACTGAGCACCCAGCGCCCCGAGCACTGAGCACCCAGCAACCTAAGCACTGAGCACCCAGCACCCTGAGTACTGAGCATCCAGCATAGCGAGTACTGAAGACCCAGCACCCTGAGCACTGAGCACCCTGAGCACTGAGTACTGAGCACTGAGCACCCTGAGCACTGAGCACCCAGCACCCCGAGTACTGAACACCCAGCACCCCGAGAACTGAGCACCCAGCGCCCCGAGCACTGAGCACCCAGCACCCCGAGCACTGAGCACTGAGCACCCTGAGCACTGAGCACCAAGCACCCCGAGTACTGAGCAGTGAGCACCCTGAGTACTGAGCACCCAGCACCCCGAGTACTGAGCACTGAGCACCCTGAGTACTGAGCACCCATCACCCTGAGCACTGAGTACCCAGCACCCTGAGCACTGAGCACCCAGCACCCTGAGCACTGAGCACCCAGCACCCTGAGCACTGAGCACCCAGCACCCTGAGTACTGAGCACTGAGCACCCAGCACCCAGAGCACTGAGCACCCAGCAACCTGAGTACTGAGCACTGAGCACCCAGCACCCCGAGCACTGAGCACCCAGCACCCTGAGCACTGAGCACCCAGCATCCGAGTACTGAGCACCCAGCACCCTGAGTACTGAGCACCCAGCACCCTGAGTACTGAGCACCCAGCACCCCGAGTACTGAGCACCCAGCACCCTGAGTACTGAGCACTGAGCACCACGAGTACTGAGCACCCAGCACCCTGATCACTGAGCACCCTACACCCTGAGTACTGAGCACCCAACACCCCAAGCACTGAGCACCCTAAGTACTGAGCACCCAGCACCCCAAGCACTGAGTACCCTGAGTATTGAGCACCCAGCAACCTGAGTACTGAGCAGCCAGCACCCTGAGTACTGAGCACCGAGCACCCTGAGTACTGAGCACCCAGCACGCCGAGCACTGTGCACCCAGCACCCTGAGTACTGAGCACCCAGCACCCTGAGCACTGAGCACCGAGCACCCTGAGCACTGACCACCCAGCACCCTGAGGACTGAGCACCCAGCACCCGGAGCACTGAGCACCCTGAGTACTGAGCACTGAGCACCCTGTGTACTGAGCACTGAGCACCCTGAGTACTGAGCAACCAGCACCCTGAGTACTGAGCACCCAGCACCCTGAGCACTGAGCACCGAGCACCCTGAGCACTGAGCACCCAGCACCCTGAGCACTGAGCACCCAGCACCCTGAGTAGTGAGCACCCAACGTACTGAGCACCGAGCACCCCGAGCACTGAGCACCCAACACCCTGAGGACTGAGCACCCTGAGGACTGAGCACCCAGCACCCTGAGCACTGAGCACCCAGCACCCTGAGTACTGAGCACCGATCACCCTGAGCACTGAGCACCCAGCACCCCGAGCCTTGAGCACCCAGCACCCTGAGTACTGAGCAACCTAAGTACTGAGCACCCAGCACCCTGAGTACTGAGCACCCAGGACCCTGAGCACTGAGCACCGAGCAACCCAAGTACTGAGCACAAAGCACCCTGAGCACTGAGCACCCAGCACCCTGAGTACTGAGCACCCAGCACCCTGAGTACTGAGCACCCAGCACCCCGAGCACTGAGCACCCAGCACCCCGAGAATGAGCACCCAGCACCCCGAGTACTGAGCACCGAGCACCCTGAGCACTGAGTACCCAGCACCCTGAGTACTGAGCACCCAGGACCCTGAGCACTGAGCACCGAGCAACCCAAGTACTGAGCACAAAGCACCCTGAGCACTGAGCACCCAGCACCCTGAGTACTGAGCACCCAGCACCCTGAGTACTGAACACCCAGCACCCTGAGTACTGAGCACCCAGCACCCTGAGCACTGATCACCCAGCACCCTGAGCACTGAGCACCCAGCACCCTGAGTACTGAGCACCCAGCACCCTGAGTACTGAGCACCCTGCACCCTGAGTACTGAGCGCCGAGCACCCCGAGCACTGAGCACCCAGCGCCCCGAGCACCGAGCACCCTGAGCACTGAGCACCCAGCACCCTGAGTACTGAGCACCCAGCACCCTGAGCAATGAGCAACTTGAGTACTGAGCACCCAGCACCTTGAGCACTGAGCACCCAGCACCCGGAGTACTGAGCACCCAGCGCCCTGAGTACTAAGCACCGAGCACCCTGAATACTGAGTACCCAGCACCCTGATCACTGAACACACAGCACC
The DNA here is from genome assembly GCF_018167655.1 of Microtus oregoni. Taxonomy (NCBI): domain Eukaryota; kingdom Metazoa; phylum Chordata; class Mammalia; order Rodentia; family Cricetidae; genus Microtus; species Microtus oregoni. Next base: position 6,140,077 of record NW_024543811.1, on the reverse strand, counting down.
CTGAGTACTGAGCACTGAGCACCCTGAGTACTGAGCACCCAGCACCCCGAGCACTGAGCACCCAGCACCCTGAGTACTGAGCACCCAGCACCCTGAGCACTGAGCACCGAGCACCCTGAGCACTGACCACCCAGCACCCTGAGGACTGAGCACCCAGCACCCGGAGCACTGAGCACCCTGAGTACTGAGCACTGAGCACCCTGAGTACTGAGCACTGAGCACTCTGAGTACTGAGCAACCAGCACCCTGAGTACTGAGCACCCAGCACCCTGAGCACTGAGCACCGAGCACCCTGAGCACTGAGCACCCAGCACCCTGAGCACTGAGCACCCAGCACCCTGAGTAGTGAGCACCCAACGTACTGAGCACCGAGCACCCCGATCACTGAGCACCCAGCTAACTGAGTACTGAGCACCCAGCACCCTGAGCACTGAGCACCCAGCACCCTGAGCACTGAGCACCCAGCACCCTGAGCACTGATCACCAAACACCCTGAGCACTGAGCACCCAGCACCCTGAGTACTGAGCACCCAGCACCCTGAGAACTGAGCACCCAGCACCCTGAGCACTGAGTACCCAGCACCCTGAGCACTGAGCACCCAGCACCCTGAGCTCTGAGCACACAGCACCCTGAGTACTGAGCACCCAGCACCCCGAGCACTGAGCACCCAGCACCCCGAGAATGAGCACCCAGCACACCGAGTACTGAGCACCGAGCACCCTGAGCACTGAGTACCCAGCACCCTGAGTACTGAGCACCCAGGACCCTGAGCACTGAGCACCGAGCAACCCTAGTACAGAGCACAAAGCACCCTGAGCACTGAGCACCCAGCACCCTGAGTACTGAGCACCCAGCACCCTGAGTACTGAACACCCAGCACCCTGAGTACTGAGCACCCAGCACCCTGAGCACTGATCACCCAGCACCCTGAGCACTGAGCACCCAGCACCCTGAGTACTGAGCACCCAGCACCCTGAGTACTGAGCACCCTGCACCCTGAGTACTGAGCTCCGAGCAACCCGAGCACTGAGCACCCAGCGCCCCGAGCACCGAGCACCCTGAGCACTGAGCACCCAGCAGCCTGAGTACTGAGCACCCAGCACCCTGAGCAATGAGCAACTTGAGTACTGAGCACCCAGCACCTTGAGCACTGAGCACCCAGCACACGGAGTACTGAGCACCCAGCGCCCTGAGTACTAAGCACCGAGCACCCTGAATACTGAGTACCCAGCACCCTGAGCACTGAACACACAGCACCCTGAGAACTGAGCACCGAGCACCCTGAGTACTGAGCACCCAGCACCCCGAGCACTGAGCATCCAGCACCCTGAGTACTGAGCACCCAGCACCCTGAGCACTGAGCACCGAGCACCCTGAGCACTGACCACCCAGCACCCTGAGGACTGAGCCCCCAGCACCCGGAGCACTGAGCACCCTGAGTACTGAGCACTGCTCACCCTGAGTACTGAGCACTGAGCACCCTGAGTACTGAGCAACCAGCACCCTGAGTACTGAGCACCCAGCACCCTGAGCACTGAGCACCGAGCACCCTGAGCACTGAGCACCCAGCACCCTGAGCACTGAGCACCCAGCACCCTGAGTAGTGAGCACCCAACGTACTGAGCACCGAGCACCCCGATCACTGAGCACCCAGCTCCCTGAGTACTGAGCACCCAGCACCCTGAGCACTGAGCACCCAGCACCCTGAGCACTGAGCACCCCGCACCCTGAGCACTGATCACCAAACACCCTGAGCACTGAGCACCCAGCACCCTGAGTACTGAGCACCCAGCACCCTGAGTACTGAGCACCCAGCACTCTGAGCACTGAGTACCCAGCACCCTGAGCACTGAGCACCCAGCACCCTGAGCACTGAGCACACAGCACCCTGAGCACTGAGCACCCAGCACCCTGAGTACTGAGCACTGAGCACCCAGCACCCCGAGCACTGAGCACCCAGCACCCTGAGTACTGAGCACTGAGCACCCAGCACCCCGAGCACTGAGCACCCAGCACCCTGAGTACTGAGCACCCAGCACCCTGAGCACTGAGCACCGAGCACCCTGAGCACTGACCACCCAGCACCCTGAGGACTGAGCACCCAGCACCCGGAGCACTGAGCACCCTGAGTACTGAGCACTGAGCACCCTGAGTACTGAGCACTGAGCACCCTGAGTACTGAGCAACCAGCACCCTGAGTACTGAGCACCCAGCACCCTGAGCACTGAGCACCGAGCACCCTGAGCACTGAGCACCCAGCACCCTGAGCACTGAGCACCCAGCACCCTGAGTAGTGAGCACCCAACGTACTGAGCACCGAGCACCCCGATCACTGAGCACCCAGCTCCCTGAGTACTGAGCACCCAGCACCCTGAGCACTGAGCACCCAGCACCCTGAGCACTGAGCACCCCGCACCCTGAGCACTGATCACCAAACACCCTGAGCACTGAGCACCCAGCACCCTGAGTACTGAGCACCCAGCAACCTGAGTACTGAGCACCCAGCACCCTGAGCACTGAGTACCCAGCACCCTGAGCACTGAGCACCCAGCACCCTGAGCACTGAGCACACAGCACCCTGAGCACTGAGCACCCAGCACCCTGAGTACTGAGCACTGAGCACCCAGCACCCCGAGCACTGAGCACCCAGCACCCTGAGTACTGAGCACTGAGCACCCAGCACCCCGAGCCCTGAGCACCCAGAACCCTGAGCACTGAGCACCCAGCACCCGAGTACTGAGCACCCAGCACCCTGAGTACTGAGCACCCAGCACCCTGAGTACTGAGCACCCAGCACCCCGAGTACTGAGCACCCAGCACCCTGAGTACTGAGCACCCAGCACCCTGAGCACTGAGCACCCAGCACCCCGAGCACTGAGCACCCAGCATCCTGAGTACTGAGCACCCAGCGCCCCGAGCACTGAGCACCCAGCACCCTAAGCACTGAGCACCCAGCACCCTGAGTACTGAGCATCCAGCATCCCGAGTACTGAACACCCAGCACCCTGAGCACTGAGCACTGAGCACCCTGAGCACTGAGTACTGAGCACTGAGCACCCTGAGCACTGAGCACCCAGCACCCCGAGTACTGAGCACCCAGCACCCCGAGAACTGAGCACCCAGCGCCCCGAGCACTGAGCACCCAGCACCCCGAGCACTGAGCACTGAGCACCCTGAGCACTGAGCACCCAGCACCCCGAGTACTGAGCAGTGAGCACCCTGAGTACTGAGCACCCAGCACCCCGAGTACTGAGCACTGAGCACCCTGAGTACTGAGCACCCATCACCCTGAGCACTGAGTACCCAGCACCCTGAGCACTGAGCACCCAGCACCCTGAGCACTGAGCACCCAGCACCCTGAGCACTGAGCACCCAGCACCCTGAGTACTGAGCACTGAGCACCCAGCACCCCGAGCACTGAGCACCCAGCACCCTGAGTACTGAGCACTGAGCACCCAGCACCCCGAGCACTGAGCACCCAGCACCCTGAGCACTGAGCACCCAGCATCCGAGTACTGAGCACCCAGCACCCTGAGTACTGAGCACCCAGCACCCTGAGTACTGAGCACCCAGCACCCCGAGTACTGAGCACCCAGCACCCTGAGTACTGAGCACATAGCACCCTGAGCACTGAGCACCCAGCACCCTGAGTACTGAGCACCCAGCACCCTGAGTACTGAGCACCCAGCACCCTGAGTACTGAACACCCAGCATCCCGATCACTGAGCACCCAGCACCCTGAGTAGTGAGCAGCCAGCACCCTGAGAAATGAGCACCCAGCACCCTGAGCACTCAGCACCCAGCACCCTGAGCACTGAGCACCCAGCACCCTGAGTAGTGAGCACCCAACGTACTGAGCACCGAGCTCCCCGAGCACTGAGCACCCAGCACCCTGAGTACTGAGCACCAAGCACCCAGAGCACTGAGCACCCAGCACCCTGAGTACTGAGTTCCGAGCACAACGAGCACTGAGCACCCAGCGCCCCGAGCACCGAGCACCCTGAGCAGTGAGCACCCAGCACCCTGAGTACTGAGCACCCAGCACCCTGAGCAATGAGCACCCTGAGTACTGAGCACCCAGCACCTTGAGCAATGAGCACCGAGCACCCCGAGCACTGAGCACCCAGCACCCGGAGTACTGAGCACCCAGCACCCTGAGTACTAAGCACTGAGCACCCTGAATACTGAGCACCCAGCACCCTGAGCACTGAACACACAGCACCCTGAGTACTGAGCACCTCGTGCACTGAGCACCCAGCACCCTGAGTACTGAGCACCGAGCACCCCGAGCACTGAGCACCCAGCACCGCGAGCACTGAGCACCCAGCACCCCGAGACTGAGCACCCAGCACCCTGAGTACTGATCACCCAGCACCCTGAGCACTGAGCACCCAGCACCCTGAGCACTGAGCACCCAGCACCCTGAGCACTGAGCACCCAGCACCCTGAGTAGTGAGCACCCAACGTACTGAGCACCGAGCACCCCGAGCACTGAGCACCCAGCACCCTGTGTACTGAGCACTGAGCACCCGGCACCCCGAGCACTGAGCACCCAGCACCCTGAGCACTGAGCACCCAGCACCCGAGTACTGAGCACCCAGCACCCTGAGTACTGAGCACCCAGCACCCTGAGTACTGAGCACCCAGCACCCTGAGCACTGAGCACCCAGCACCCCGAGCACTGAGCACCCAGCACCCTGAGTACTGAGCACCCAGCACCCTGAGCACTGAGCACTGAGCACCCAGCACCCCGAGCACTGAGCACGCAGCACCCTGAGTACTGAGCACCCAACACCCTGAGCACTGAGCACCCAGCACCCTGAGCACTGAGCACCCAGCACCCTGAGCACTGAGCACCCAGCACCCTGAGTACTGAGCTCCGAGCACCACGAGCATTGAGCACCCAGCGCCCCGAGCACTGAGCACCCAGCACCCTGAGTACTGAGCACCCAGCACCCTGAGCACTGAGCACCCAGCACCCAACGTACTGAGCACCGAGCACCCCGAGCACTGAGCACCCAGCACCCTGAGTACTGAGCTCCGAGCACCCCGAGCACTGAACACACAGCGCCCCGAGCACTGAGCACCCAGCGCCCCGAGCACTGAGCACAAAGCACCCCGAGCAATGAGCACCCAGCACACCGAGCACTGAGCACCCAGCACCCCAAGCAATGAGCACCCAGCACCCTGAGTACTGAGCACCCAGCACCCCGAATACTGAGCACCCAGCAACCTGAGCACCGAGCAGCCAGCACCCTGAGCACTGAGCACCCAGCACCCTGAGAACTGAGCACCAAGCACCCTGAGTACTGAGCACTGAGCACCACGAGTACTGAGCACCCAGCACCCTGATCACTGAGCACCCTACACCCTGAGTACTGAGCACCCAACACCCCAAGCACTGAGCACCCTAAGTACTGAGCACCCAGCACCCCAAGCACTGAGTACCCTGAGTATTGAGCACACAGCAACCTGAATACTGAGCAGCCAGCACCCTGAGTACTGAGCACCGAGCACCCTGAGTACTGAGCACCAAGCACCCCGAGCACTGAGCACCCAGCACCCTGAGTACTGAGCACCCAGCACCCTGAGCACTGAGCACCGAGCACCCTGAGCACTGACCACCCAGCACCCTGAGGACTGTGCACCCAGCACCCGGAGCACTGAGCACCCTGAGTACTGAGCACTGAGCACCCTGAGTACTGAGCACTGAGCACCCTGAGTACTGAGCAACCAGCACCCTGAGTACTGAGCACCCAGCACCCTGAGCACTGAGCACCGAGCACCCTGAGCACTGAGCACCCAGCACCCTGAGCACTGAGCACCCAGCACCCTGAGTAGTGAGCACCCAACATACTGAGCACCGAGCACCCCGATCACTGAGCACCCAGCTCCCTGAGTACTGAGCACCCAGCACCCTGAGCACTGAGCACCCAGCACCCTGAGCACTGATCACCAAGCACCCTGAGCACTGAGCACCCAGCACCCTGAGTACTGAGCACCCAGCACCCTGAGCAATGAGCACCTTGAGTACTGAGCACCCAGCACCCTGAGCACTGATCACCAAGCACCCTGAGCACTGAGCACCCAGCACCCTGAGTACTGAGCACTCAGCACCCTGAGTACAGAGCACCGAGCACCCCGAGCACTGAGCACCCAACACCCTGAGGACTGAGCACCCTGAGGACTGAGCACCCAGCACCCTGAGCACTGAGCACCCAGCATCCTGAGTACTGAGCACCGATCACCCTGAGCACTGAGCACCCAGCACCCCGAGCCTTGAGCACCCAGCACCCTGAGTACTGAGCAACCTAAGTACTGAGCACCCAGCACCCTGAGCACTGAGCACCCAGCACCCTGAGTACTGAGCACCCAGCACCCTGAGTACTGAGCACCCAGCACCCCGAGCACTGAGCACCCAGCACCCCGAGAATGAGCACCCAGCACCCCGAGTACTGATCACCGAGCACCCTGAGCACTGAGTACCCAGCACCCTGAGTACTGAGCACCCAGGACCCTGAGCACTGAGCACCGAGCAACCCAAGTACTGAGCACAAAGCACCCTGAGCACTGAGCACCCAGCACCCTGAGTACTGAGCACCCAGCACCCTGAGTACTGAACACCCAGCACCCTGAGCACTGAGCCCTGAGCAATATGATCACTGAGAACTGAGCACGGAGCACCCCGAGAACTGAGCACCCAGCACCCGGAGAACTGAGCACCCAGCACCCTGAGTACTGAGCACCCAGCACCCTGAGCACTGATCACCCAGCACCCTGAGCACTGAGCACCCAGCACCCTGAGTACTGAGCACCCAGCACCCTGAGTACTGAGCACCCTGCACCCTGAGTACTGAGCTCCGAGCACCCCGAGCACTGAGCACCCAGCGCCCCGAGCACCGAGCACCCTGAGCACTGAGCACCCAGCACCCTGAGTACTGAGCACCCAGCACCCTGAGCAATGAGCACCTTGAGTACTGAGCACCCAGCACCTTGAGCACTGAGCACCCAGCACCCGGAGTACTGAGCACCCAGCGCCCTGAGTACTAAGCACCGAGCAACCTGAATACTGAGTACCCAGCACCCTGAGCACTGAACACACAGCACCCTGAGTACTGAGCATCGAGCACCCTGAGTACTGAGCACCCAGCACCCTGAGCACTGAGCACCCAGCACCCTGAGTACTGAGCACCCAGCACCCTGAGCACTGAGCACCGAGCACCCTGAGCACTGACCACCCAGCACCCTGAGGACTGAGCACCCAGCACTCGGAGCACTGAGCACACTGAGTACTGAGCACTGAGCACCCTGAGTACTGAGCACTGAGCACCCTGAGTACTGAGCAACCAGCACCCTGAGCACTGAGCACCGAGCACCCTGAGCACTGGGCACCCAGCACCCTGAGCACTGAGCACCCAGCACCCTGAGTAGTGAGCACCCAACGTACTGAGCACCGAGCACCCCGATCACTGAGCACCCAGCTCCCTGAGTACTGAGCACCCAGCACCCCGAGCACTGAGCACCCAGCACCCTGAGCACTGAGCACCCAGCACCCTGAGCACTGATCACCAAGCACCCTGAGCACTGAGCACCCAGCACCCTGAGTACTGAGCACCCAGCACCCTGAGTACTGAGCACTCAGCACCCTGAGTACAGAGCACCGAGCACCCCGAGCACTGAGCACCCAACACCCTGAGGACTGAGCACCCTGAGGACTGAGCAACCAGCACCCTGAGCACTGAGCACCCAGCACCCTGAGTACTGAGCACCGATCACCCTGAGCACTGAGCACCCAGCACCCCGAGCCTTGAGCACCCAGCACCCTGAGTACTGAGCAACCTAAGTACTGAGCACCCAGGACCCTGAGCACTGAGCACCGAGCAACCCAAGTACTGAGCACAAAGCACCCTGAGCACTGAGCACCCAGCACCCTGAGTACTGAGCACCCAGCACCCTGAGTACTGAACACCCAGCACCCTGAGCACTGAGCACTGAGCAATATGATCACTGAGAACTGAGCACCGAGCACCCCGAGAACTGAGCACCCAGCACCCGGAGAACTGAGCACCCAGCACCCTGAGTACTGAGCACCCAGCACCCTGAGCACTGATCACCCAGCACCCTGAGCACTGAGCACCCAGCACCCTGAGTACTGAGCACCCAGCACCCTGAGTACTGAGCACCCTGCACCCTGAGTACTGAGCTCCGAGCACCCCGAGCACTGAGCACCCAGCGCCCCGAGCACCGAGCACCCTGAGCAATGAGCACCCAGCACCCTGAGTACTGAGCACCCAGCACCCTGAGCAATGAGCACCCTGAGTACTGAGCACCCAGCACCTTGAGCACTGAGCACCCAGCACCTGGAGTACTGAGCACCCAGCACCCTGAGCACTGAGCACCCAGCACCCTGAGCACTGAGCACCTCGAGCACTGAGCACCCAGCACCCTGAGTACTGAGCACCGAGCACCCCGAGCACTGAGCACCCAGCACCGCGAGCACCGTGCACCCAGCACAACGAGACTGAGCACCCAGCACCCTGAGTACTGATCACCCAGCACCCTGAGCACTGAGCACCCAGCACCCTGAGCACTGAGCACCCAGCACCCTGAGCACTGAGCACCCAGCACCCTGCGTAGTGAGCACCCAATGTACTGAGCACCGAGCACCCAGCACCCTGAGCACTGAGCACCCAGCACCCTGAGTACTGAGCACTGAGCACCCCGCACCCCGAGCACTGAGCACCCAGTACCCTGATCACTGAGCACCCAGCACCCGAGTACTGAGCACCCAGCACCCTGAGTACTGAGCACCCAGCACCCTGAGTACTGAGCACCCAGCACCCTGAGCACTGAGCACCCAGCACCCCGAGCACTGAGCACCCAGCACCCTGAGTACTGAGCACCCAGCAACCTGAGCACTGAGCACCCAGCACCCCGAGCACTGAGCACCCAGCACCCTGAGTACTGAGCACCCAGCACCCTGAGCACTGAGCACCCAGCACCCTGAGCACTGAGCACCCAGCACCCTGAGCACTGAGCACCCAGCACCCTGAGTACTGAGCTCCGAGCACCCCGAGCACTGAGCACCCAGCGCCCCGAGCACTGAGCACCCAGCACCCTGAGTACTGAGCACCCAGCACCCTGAGCACTGAGCACCCAGCACCCAACGTACTGAGAACCGAGCACCCCGAGCACTGAGCACCCAGCACCCTGAGTACTGAGCTCCGAGCACCCCGAGCACTGAGCACCCAGCGCCCCGAGCACTGAGCACCCAGCGCCCCGAGCACTGAGCACCAAGCACCCCGAGCAATGAGCACCCAGCACCCCGAGCACTGAGCACCCAGCACCCCAAGCAATTAGCACCCAGCACCCTGAGTACTGAGCACCCAGCACCCCGAATACTGAGCACCCAGCAACTTGAGCACCGAGCAGCCAGCACCCTGAGCACTGAGCACCCAGCACCCTGAGCACTGAGCACCCAGCACCCTGAGTACTGAGCACTGAGCACCACGAGTACTGAGCACCCAGCACCCTGATCACTGAGCACCCAACACCCTGAGTACTGAGCACCCAACACCCCAAGCACTGAGCACCCTAAGTACTGAGCACCCAGCATCCCAAGCACTGAGCACCCTGAGTATTGATCACCCAGCAACCTGAGTACTGAGCAGCCAGCACCCTGAGTACTGAGCACCCAGCACCCTGAGTACTGAGCACCCAGCACCCCGAGCACTGAGCACCCAGCACCCTTAGTACTGAGCACCCAGCACCCTGAGCACTGAGCACCGAGCACCATGAGCACTGAGCACCCAGCACCCTGAGGACTGAGCACCCAGCACCCTGAGCACTGAGCACCCAGAGTACTGAGCACTGAGCACCCTGAGTACTGAGCACTGAGCACCCTGAGTACTGAGCAACCAGCACCCTGAGTAATGAGCACCCAGCACCCTGAGCACTGAGCACCGAGCACCCTGAGCACTGAGCACCCAGCACCCTGAGGACTGAGCACCCAGCACCCTGAGCACTGAGCACCCTGAGTACTGAGCACTGAGTACCCTGAGTACTGAGCACTGAGCACCCTGAGTACTGAGCACCCAGCACCCTGAGTAGTGAGCACCCAACGTACTGAGCACCGAACACCCCGATCACTGAGCACCCAGCTCCCTGAGTACTGAGCACCCAGCACCCCGAGCACTGAGCACCCAGCACCCTGAGCACTGATCACCCAGCACCCTGAGCACTGAGCACCCAGCACCGTGAGTACTGAGCACCCAGCACCCTGAGTACTGAGCACTCAGCTCCCTGAGTACTGACCACCGAGCACCCCGAGCACTGAGCAACCAGCACCCTGAGCACTGAGCACCCTGAGGACTGAGCACCAAGCACCCTGAGCACTGAGGACCCAGCACCCTGAGTACTGAGCACCAATCACCCTGAGCACTGAGCACCCAGCACCCCGAGCACTGAGCACCCAGCAACCTGAGTACTGAGCAACCTGAGTACTGAGCACCCAGCACCCTGAGCACTGAGCACCCAGCACCCTGAGTACTGAGCAAACAGCACCCTGAGCACTGAGCACCCAGCACCCTGAGTACTGAGCACCCAGCACCCTGAGCACTGAGCACCCAGCATCCCGAGAATGAGCACACAGCACCCCGAGTACTGAGTACCGAGCACCCTGAGTACTGAGCACCCAGCACCCTGAGCACTGAGCACTGAGCACCCCGAGTACTGAGCACAAAGCACCCTGACTACTGAGCACCCAGCACCCTGAGTACTGAGCACCCAGCACCCTGAGTACTGAAAACCCAGCACCCTGAGCACTGAGCACTGAGCACCCTGATCACTGAGTACTGAGCACCGAGCACCCCGAGAACTGAGCACCCAGCACCCGGAGTACTGAGCACCCAGCACCCTGAGTACTGAGCACCCAGCACCCTGAGCACTGATCACCCAGCACCCTGAGCACTGAGCACCCAGCACCCTGAGTACTGAGCACCCAGCACCCTGAGTACTGAGCACCCAGCACCCTGAGTACTGAGCTCCGAGCACCCCGAGCACTGAGCACCCAGCGCCCCGAGCACCAAGCACCCTGAGCACTGAGCACCCAGCACCCTGAGTACTGAGCACCCAGCACCCTGAGCAATGAGCACCCTGAGTACTGAGCACCCAGCACCTTGAGCACTGAGCACCGAGCACCCTGAATACTGAGCACCCAGCACCCTGAGCACTGAACACACAGCACCCTGAGTACTGAGCACCTCGTGCACTGAGCACCCAGCACCCTGAGTACTGAGCACCGAGCACCGCGAGCACTGAGCACCCAGCACCGCGAGCACTGAGCACCCAGCACCCCGAGACTGAGCACCCAGCACCCAACGTACTGAGCACCGAGCACCCCGAGCACTGAGCACCCAGCACCCTGAGTACTGAGCACCCAGCAGCCTGAGCACTGAGCACTCCGCACCCCGAGCCCTGAGCACCCAGCATCCTGAGCACTGAGCACCCAGCACCCGAGTACTGAGCACCCAGCACCCTGAGTACTGAGCACCCAGCACCCTGAGTACTGAGCACCCAGCAGCCTGAGCACTGAGCACCCAGCACCCTGAGCACTGAGCACCCAGCACCCTGAGTACTGAGCACCCAGCACCCTGAGCACTGAGCACCCAGCACCCCGAGCACTGAGCACCCAGCACCCTGAGTACTGAGAACCCAGCACCCTGAGCACTGAGCACCCAGCACCCTGAGCACTGAGCACCCAGCACCCTGAGCACTGAGCACCCAGCACCCTGAGTACTGAGCTCCGAGCACCCCGAGCACTGAGCACCCAGCGCCCCGAGCACTGAGCACCCAGCACCCTGAGTACTGAGCACCCAGCACCCTGAGCACTGAGCACCCAGCACCCAACGTACTGAGCACCGAGCACCCCGAGCACTGAGCCCCCAGCACCCTGAGTACTGAGCTCCGAGCACCCCGAGCACTGAGCACCCAGCGCCCCGAGCACTGAGCACCCAGCGCCCCGAGCACTGAGCACCAAGCACCCCGAGCAATGAGCACCCTGCACCCCGAGCACTGAGCACCCAGCACCCCAAGCAATGAGCACCCAGCACCCTGAGTACTGAGCACCCAGCACCCCTAATACTGAGCACCCAGCAACCTGAGCACCGAGCAGCCAGCACCCTGAGCACTGAGCACCCAGAACCCTGAGCACTGAGCACCCAGCACCCTGAGTACTGAGCACTGAGCACCACGAGTACTGAGCACCCAGCACCCTGATCACTGAGCACCCAACACCCTGAGTACTGAGCACCCAACACCCCAAGCACTGAGCACCCTAAGTACTGAGCACCCAGCACCCCAAGCACTGAGCACCCTGAGTATTGAGCACCCAGAAACCTGAGTACTGAGCAGCCAGCACCCTGAGTACTGAGCACCCAGCACCCCGAGCACTGAGCACCGAGCACCCTGAGCACTGAGCACCCAGCACCCTGAGCACTGAGCACCCAGCACCCTGAGCACTGAGCACCCTGAGTACTGAGCACTGAGCACCCTGAGTACTGAGCACTGAGCACCCTGAGTACTGAGCAACCAGCACCCTGAGTACTGAGCACCCAGCACCCTGAGCACTGAGCACCGAGCACCCTGAGCACTGAGCACCCAGCACCCTGAGCACTGAGCACCCAGCACCCTGAGTAGTGAGCACCCAACGTACTGAGCACCGAGCACCCCGATGACTGAGCACACAGCTCCCTGAGTACTGAGCACCCAGCACCCCGAGCACTGAGCACCCAGCATCCTGAGCACTGAGCACCCAGCACCATGAACACTGATCACCCAGCACCCGGAGCACTGAGCACCCAGCACCCTGAGCACTGATCACCCAGCACCCTGAGCACTGAGCACCCAGCACCCTGAGTACTGAGCACCCAGCAACCTGAGTACTGAGCACCCAGCACCCTGAGTACTGAGCTCCGAGCACCCCGAGCACTGAGCACCCAGCGCCCCGAGCACCAAGCACCCTGAGCACTGACACCCAGCACCCTGAGCAATGAGCACCCTGAGTACTGAGCACCCAGCACCTTGAGCACTGAGCACCGAGCACCCTGAATACTGAGCACCCAGCACCCTGAGCACTGAACACACAGCACCCTGAGTACTGAGCACCTCGAGCACTGAGCACCCAGCACCCTGAGTACTGAGCACCAAGCACCCCGAGCACTGAGCACCCAGCACGGCGAGCACTGAGCACCCAGCACCCCGAGACTGAGCACCCAGCACCCTGAGTACTGAGCACCCAGCACCCTGTGCACTGAGCACCCAGCACCCTGAGCACTGAGCACCCAGCACCCTGAGCACTGAGCACCCAGCACCCTGAGTAGTGAGCACCCAACGTACTGAGCACCGAGCACCCCGAGCACTGAGCACCCAGCACCCTGAGTACTCAGCACTGAGCACTCCGCACACCGAGCCCTGAGCACCCAGCATCCTGAGCACTGAGCACCCAACACCCGAGTACTGAGCACCCAGCACCCTGAGTACTGAGCACCCAGCACCCTGAGTACTGAGCACCCAGCAGCCTGAGCACTGAGCACCCAGCACCCTGAGCACTGAGCACCCAGCACCCTGAGTACTGAGCACCCAGCACCCTGAGCACTGAGCACCCAGCACCCCGAGCACTTAGCACCCAGCACCCTGAGTACTGAGAACCCAGCACCCTGAGCACTGAGCACCCAGCACCCTGAGCACTGAGCACCCAGCACCCTGAGCACTGAGCACCCAGCACCCTGAGCACCGAGCAGCCAGCACCCTGAGCACTGAGCACCCAGCACCCTGAGCACTGAGCACCCAGCACCCTGAGTACTGAGCACTGAGCACCACGAGTACTGAGCACCCAGCACCCTGATCACTGAGCACCCAGCTCCCTGAGTACTGAGCACCCAGAACCCCGAGCACTGAGCACCCAGCACCCTGAGCACTGAGCACCCAGCACCATGAGCACTGATCACCCAGCACCCGGAGCACTGAGCACCCAGCACCCTGAGCACTCATCACCCAGCACCCTGAGCACTGAGCACCCAGCACCCTGAGTACTGAGCACCCAGCAACCTGAGTACTGAGCACCCAGCACCCTGAGTACTGAGCTCCGAGCACCCCGAGCACTGAGCACCCAGCGCCCCGAGCACCAAGCACCCTGAGCACTGAGCACCCAGCACCCTGAGTACTGAGCACCCTGCACCCTGAGCAATGAGCACCCTGAGTACTGAGCACCCAGCACCTTGAGCACTGAGCACCGAGCACCCTGAATACTGAGCACCCAGCACCCTGAGCACTGAACACACAGCACCCTGAGTACTGAGCACCCCGAGAACTGAGCACCCAGCACCGCGAGCACTGAGCACCCAGCACCCCGAGACTGAGCACCCAGCACCCTGAGTACTGAGCACCCAGCACCCTGAGCACTGAGCACCCAGCACCCTGAGCACTGAGCACCCAGCACCCTGAGCACTGAGCACCCAGCACCCTGAGTAGTGAGCACCCAACGTACTGAGCACCGAGCACCCCGAGCACTGAGCACCCAGCACCCTGAGTACTCAGCACTGAGCACTCCGCACACCGAGCCCTGAGCACACAGCATCCTGAGCACTGAGCACCCAGCACCCGAGTACTGAGCACCCAGCACCCTGAGTACTGAGCACCCAGCACCCTGAGTACTGAGCACCCAGCAGCCTGAGCACTGAGCACCCAGCACCCCGAGCACTGAGCACCCAGCACCCTGAGTACTGAGCACCCAGCACCCTGAGCACTGAGCACCCAGCACCCCGAGCACTTAGCACCCAGCACCCTGAGTACTGAGAACCCAGCACCCTGAGCACTGAGCACCCAGCACCCTGAGCACTGAGCACCCAGCACCCTGAGCACTGAGCACCCAGCACCCTGAGTACTGAGCTCCGAGCACCCCGAGCACTGAGCACCCAGCGCCCCGAGCACTGAGCACCCAGCACCCTGAGTACTGAGCACCCAGCACCCTGAGCACTGAGCACCCAGCACCCAACGTACTGAGCACCGAGCACCCCGAGCACTGAGCACCCAGCAACCTGAGTACTGAGCTCCGAGCACCCCGAGCACTGAGCACCCAGCGCCCCGAGCACTGAGCACCCAGTGCCCCGAGCACTGAGCACCAAGCACCCCGAGCAATGAGCACCCTGCACCCCGAGCACTGAGCACCCAGCACCCCAAGCAATGAGCACCCAGCACCCTGAGTACTGAGCACCCAGCACCCCGAATACTGAGCACCCAGCAACCTGAGCACCGAGCAGCTAGCACCCTGAGCACTGAGCACCCAGCACCCTGAGCACTGAGCACCCAGCACCCTGAGTACTGAGCACCCAACACCCTGAGTACTGAGCACCCAACACCCCAAGCACTGAGCACCCTAAGTACTGAGCACCCAGCACCCCAAGCACTGAGCACCCTGAGTATTGAGCACCCAGAAACCTGAGTACTGAGCAGCCAGCACCCTGAGTACTGAGCACCCAGCACCCTGAGTACTGAGCACCCAGCACCCCGAGCATTGAGCACGCAGCACCCTGAGTACTGAGCACCCAGCACCCTGAGCACTGAGCACCGAGCACCCTGAGCACTGAGCACCCTGAGTACTGAGCACTGAGCACCCTGAGTACTGAGCACTGAGCACCCTGAGTACTGAGCAACCAGCACCCTGAGTACTGAGCACCCAGCACCCTGAGCACTGAGCACCGAGCACCCTGAGCACTGAGCACCCTGAGTACTGAGCACTGAGCACCCTGAGTACTGAGCACCCAGCACCCTGAGTACTGAGCACCCAGCACCCCGAGCACTGAGCACGCAGCACCCTGAGTACTGAGCACCCAGCACCCTGAGCACTGAGCACCGAGCACCCTGAGCACTGAGCACCCAGCACCCTGAGCACTGATCACCCAGCACCCTGAGCACTGAGCACCCAGCACCGTGAGTACTGAGCACCCAGCACCCTGAGTACTGAGCACTCAGCTCCCTGAGTACTGACCACCGAGCACCCCGAGCACTGAGCAACCAGCACCCTGAGCACTGAGCACCCTGAGGACTGAGCACCAAGCACCCTGAGCACTGAGGACCCAGCACCCTGAGTACTGAGCACCAATCACCCTGAGCACTGAGCACCCAGCACCCCGAGCACTGAGCACCCAGCACCCTGAGTACTGAGCAAACAGCACCCTGAGCACTGAGCACCCAGCACCCTGAGTACTGAGCAACCTGAGTACTGAGCACCCAGCACCCTGAGCACTGAGCACCCAGCACCCTGAGTACTGAGCAAACAGCACCCTGAGCACTGAGCACCCAGCACCCTGAGTACTGAGCACCCAGCACCCTGAGCACTGAGCACCCAGCATCCCGAGAATGAGCACACAGCACCCCGAGTACTGAGCACCGAGCACCCTGAGTATTGAGCACCCAGCACCCTGAGCACTGAGCACTGAGCACCCCGAGTTCTGAGCACAAAGCACCCTGAGTACTGAGCACCCAGCACCCTGAGTACTGAGCACCCAGCACCCTGAGTACTGAAAACCCAGCACCCTGAGCACTGAGCACTGAGCACCCTGATCACTGAGTACTGAGCACCGAGCACCCCGAGAACTGAGCACCCAGCACCCGGAGTACTGAGCACCCAGCACCCTGAGTACTGAGCACCCAGCACCCTGAGCACTGATCACCCAGCACCCTGAGCACTGAGCACCCAGCACCCTGAGTACTGAGCACCCAGCACCCTGAGTACTGAGCACCCAGCACCCTGAGTACTGAGCTCCGAGCACCCCGAGCACTGAGCACCCAGCGCCCTGAGCACCAAGCACCCTGAGCACTGAGCACCCAGCACCCTGAGTACTGAGCACCCAGCACCCTGAGCAATGAGCACCCTGAGTACTGAGCACCCAGCACCTTGAGCACTGAGCACCGAGCACCCTGAATACTGAGCACCCAGCACCCTGAGCACTGAACACACAGCACCCTGAGTACTGAGCACCTCGTGCACTGAGCACCCAGCACCCTGAGTACTGAGCACCGAGCACCGCGAGCACTGAGCACGAAGCACCGCGAGCACTGAGCACCCAGCACCCCGAGACTGAGCACCCAGCACCCTGAGTACTGAGCACCCAGCACCCTGAGCACTGAGCACCCAGCACCCTGAGCACTGAGCACCCAGCATCCTGAGTAGTGAGCACCCAACGTACTGAGCACCGAGCACCCCGAGCACTGAGCACCCAGCACCCTGAGTACTGAGCACCCAGCAGCCTGAGCACTGAGCACTCCGCACCCCGAGCCCTGAGCACCCAGCATCCTGAGCACTGAGCACCCAGCACCCGAGTACTGAGCACCCAGCACCCTGAGTACTGAGCATCCAGCACCCTGAGTACTGAGCACCCAGCAGCCTGAGCACTGAGCACCCAGCACCCCGAGCACTGAGCACCCAGCACCCTGAGTACTGAGCACCCAGCACCCTGAGCACTGAGCACCGAGCACCCCGAGCACTGAGCACCCAGCACCCTGAGTACTGAGCTCCGAGCACCCCGAGCACTGAGCACCCAGCGCCCCGAGCACTGAGCACCCAGCGCCCCGAGCACTGAGCACCAAGCACCCCGAGCAATGAGCACCCTGCACCCCGAGCACTGAGCACCCAGCACCCCAAGCAATGAGCACCCAGCACCCTGAGTACTGAGCACCCAGCACCGCTAATACTGAGCACCCAGCAACCTGAGCACCGAGCAGCCAGCACCCTGAGCACTGAGCACCCAGCACCCTGAGCACTGAGCACCCAGCACCCTGAGTACTGAGCACTGAGCACCACGAGTACTGAGCACCCAGCACCCTGATCACTGAGCACCCAACACCCTGAGTACTGAGCACCCAACACCCCAAGCACTGAGCACCCTAAGTACTGAGCACCCAGCACCCCAAGCACTGAGCACCCTGAGTATTGAGCACCCAGAAACCTGAGTACTGAGCAGCCAGCACCCTGAGTACTGAGCACCCAGCACCCTGAGTACTGAGCACCCAGCACCCCGAGCACTGAGCACGCAGCACCCTGAGTACTGAGCACCCAGCACCCTGAGCACTGAGCACCGAGCACCCTGAGCACTGAGCACCCAGCACCCTGAGGACTGAGCACCCAGCACCCTGAGCACTGAGCACCCTGAGTACTGAGCACTGAGCACCCTGAGTACTGAGCACTGAGCACCCTGAGTACTGAGCAACCAGCACCCTGAGTACTGAGCACCCAGCACCCTGAGCACTGAGCACCGAGCACCCTGAGCACTGAGCACCCAGCACCCTGAGCACTGAGCACCCAGCACCCTGAGTAGTGAGCACCCAACGTACTGAGCACCGAGCACCCCGATCACTGAGCACCCAGCTCCCAGAGTACTGAGCACCCAGCACCCCGAGCACTGAGCACCCAGCACCCTGAGCACTGAGCACCCAGCACCATGAGCACTGATCACCCAGCACCCGGAGCACTGAGCACCCAGCACCCTGAGCACTGATCACCCAGCACTCTGAGCACTGAGCACCCAGCACCCTGAGTACTGAGCACCCAGCAACCTGAGTACTGAGCACCCAGCACCCTGAGTACTGAGCTCCGAGCACCCCGAGCACTGAGCACCCAGCGCCCCGAGCACCAAGCACCCTGAGCACTGAGCACCCATCACCCTGAGTACTGAGCACCCAGCACCCTGAGCAATGAGCACCCTGAGTACTGAGCACCCAGCACCTTGAGCACTGAGCACCGAGCACCCTGAATACTGAGCACCCAGCATCCTGAGCACTGAACACACAGCACCCTGAGTACTGAGCACCTCGAGCACTGAGCACCCAGCACCCTGAGTACTGAGCACCGAGCACCCCGAGCACTGAGCACCCAGCACCGCGAGCACTGAGCACCCAGCACCCCGAGACTGAGCACCCAGCACCCTGAGTACTGAGCACCCAGCACCCTGAGCACTGAGCACCCAGCACCCTGAGCACTGAGCACCCAGCACCCTGAGCACTGAGCACCCAGCACCCTGAGTAGTGAGCACCCAACGTACTGAGCACCGAGCACCCCGAGCACTGAGCACCCAGCAACCTGAGTACTCAGCACTGAGCACTCCGCACACCGAGCCCTGAGCACCCAGCATCCTGAGCACTGAGCACCCAGCACCCGAGTACTGAGCACCCAGCACCCTGAGTACTGAGCACCCAGCACCCTGAGTACCGAGCACCCAGCAGCCTGAGCACTGAGCACCCAGCACCCCAAGCACTGAGCACCCAGCACCCTGAGTACTGAGCACCCATCACCCTGAGCACTGAGCACCCAGCACCCCGAGCACTTAGCACCCAGCACCCTGAGTACTGAGAACCCAGCACCCTGAGCACTGAGCACCCAGCACCCTGAGCACTGAGCACCCAGCACCCTGAGCACTGAGCACCCAGCACCCTGAGCACCGAGCAGCCAGCACCCTGAGCACTGAGCACCCAGCACCCTGAGCACTGAGCACCCAGCACCCTGAGTACTGAGCACTGAGCACCACGAGTACTGAGCACCCAGCACCCTGATCACTGAGCACCCAGCTCCCTGAGTACTGAGCACCCAGCACCCCGAGCACTGAGCACCCAGCACCCTGAGCACTGAGCACCCAGCACCATGAGCACTGATCACCCAGCACCCGGAGCACTGAGCACCCAGCACCCTGAGCACTCATCACCCAGCACCCTGAGCACTGAGCACCCAGCACCCTGAGTACTGAGCACCCAGCAACCTGAGTACTGAGCACCCAGCACCCTGAGTACTGAGCTCCGAGCACCCCGAGCACTGAGCACCCAGCGCCCCGAGCACCAAGCACCCTGAGCACTGAGCACCCAGCACCCTGAGTACTGAGCACCCTGCACCCTGAGCAATGAGCACCCTGAGTACTGAGCACCGAGCACCTTGAGCACTGAGCACCGAGCACCCTGAATACTGAGCACCCAGCACCCTGAGCACTGAACACACAGCACCCTGAGTACTGAGCACCTCGAGCACTGAGCACCCAGCACCCTGAGTACTGAGCACCGAGCACCCCGAGCACTGAGCACCCAGCACCGCGAGCACTGAGCACCCAGCACCCCGAGACTGAGCACCCAGCACCCTGAGTACTGAGCACCCAGCACCCTGAGCACTGAGCACCCAGCACCCTGAGCACTGAGCACCCAGCACCCTGAGCACTGAGCACCCAGCACCCTGAGTAGTGAGCACCCAACGTACTGAGCACCGAGCACCCCGAGCACTGAGCACCCAGCACCCTGAGTACTCAGCACTGAGCACTCCGCACACCGAGCCCTGAGCACCCAGCATCCTGAGAACTGAGCACCCAGCACCCGAGTACTGAGCACCCAGCACCCTGAGTACTGAGCACCCAGCACCCTGAGTACTGAGCACCCAGCAGCCTGAGCACTGAGCACCCAGCACCCCGAGCACTGAGCACCCAGCACCCTGAGTACTGAGCACCCATCACACTGAGCACTGAGCACCCAGCACCCTGAGCACTTAGCACCCAGCACCCTGAGTACTGAGAACCCAGCACCCTGAGCACTGAGCACCCAGCACCCTGAGCACTGAGCACCCAGCACCCTGAGCACTGAGCACCCAGCACCCTGAGCACCGAGCAGCCAGCACCCTGAGCACTGAGCACCCAGCACCCTGAGCACTGAGCACCCAGCACCCTGAGTACTGAGCACTGAGCACCACGAGTACTGAGCACCCAGCACCCTGATCACTGAGCACCCAGCTCCCTGAGTACTGAGCACCCAGCACCCCGAGCACTGAGCACCCAGCACCCTGAGCACTGAGCACCCAGCACCATGAGCACTGATCACCCAGCACCCGGAGCACTGAGCACCCAGCACCCTGAGCACTCATCACCCAGCACCCTGAGCACTGAGCACCCAGCACCCTGAGTACTGAGCACCCAGCAACCTGAGTACTGAGCACCCAGCACCCTGAGTACTGAGCTCCGAGCACCCCGAGCACTGAGCACCCAGCGCCCCGAGCACCAAGCACCCTGAGCACTGAGCACCCAGCACCCTGAGTACTGAGCACCCTGCACCCTGAGCAATGAGCACTCTGAGTACTGAGCACCGAGCACCTTGAGCACTGAGCACCGAGCACCCTGAATACTGAGCACCCAGCACCCTGAGCACTGAACACACAGCACCCTGAGTACTGAGCACCTCGAGCACTGAGCACCCAGCACCCTGAGTACTGAGCACCGAGCACCCCGAGCACTGAGCACCCAGCACCGCGAGCACTGAGCACCCAGCACCCCGAGACTGAGCACCCAGCACCCTGAGTACTGAGCACCCAGCACCCTGAGCACTGAGCACCCAGCACCCTGAGCACTGAGCACCCAGCACCCTGAGCACTGAGCACCCAGCACCCTGAGTAGTGAGCACCCAACGTACTGAGCACCGAGCACCCCGAGCACTGAGCACCCAGCACCCTGAGTACTCAGCACTGAGCACTCCGCACACCGAGCCCTGAGCACCCAGCATCCTGAGCACTGAGCACCCAGCACCCGAGTACTGAGCACCCAGCACCCTGAGTACTGAGCACCCAGCACCCTGAGTACTGAGCACCCAGCAGCCTGAGCACTGAGCACCCAGCACCCTGAGTACTGAGCACCCAGCACCCTGAGTACTGAGCACCCATCACACTGAGCACTGAGCACCCAGCACCCCGAGCACTTAGCACCCAGCACCCTGAGTACTGAGAACCCAGCACCCTGAGCACTGAGCACCCAGCACCCTGAGCACTGAGCACCCAGCACCCTGAGCACTGAGCACCCAGCACCCTGAGCACCGAGCAGCCAGCACCCTGAGCACTGAGCACCCAGCACCCTGAGCACTGAGCACCCAGCACCCTGAGTACTGAGCACCCAGCACCCTGAGCACTGAGCACCCAGCACCCAACGTACTGAGCACCGAGCACCCCGAGCACTGAGCACCCAGCACCCTGAGTACTGAGCTCCGAGCACCCCGAGCACTGAGCACCCAGCGGCCCGAGCACTGAGCACCCAGCGCCCCGAGCACTGAGCACCAAGCACCCCGAGCAATGAGCACCCTGCACCCCGAGCACTGAGCACCCAGCACCCCAAGCAATGAGCACCCAGCACCCTGAGTACTGAGCACCCAGCACCCCGAATACTGAGCACCCAGCAACCTGAGCACCGAGCAGCTAGCACCCTGAGCACTGAGCACCCAGCACCCTGAGCACTGAGCACCCAGCACCCTGAGTACTGAGCACCCAACACCCTGAGTACTGAGCACCCAACACCCCAAGCACTGAGCACCCTAAGTACTGAGCACCCAGCACCCCAAGCACTGAGCACCCTGAGTATTGAGCACCCAGAAACCTGAGTACTGAGCAGCCAGCACCCTGAGTACTGAGCACCCAGCACCCTGAGTACTGAGCACCCAGCACCCCGAGCACTGAGCACGCAGCACCCTGAGTACTGAGCACCCAGCACCCTGAGCACTGAGCACCGAGCACCCTGAGCACTGAGCACCCAGCACCCTGAGGACTGAGCACCCAGCACCCTGAGCACTGAGCACCCTGAGTACTGAGCACTGAGCACCCTGAGTACTGAGCACTGAGCACCCTGAGTACTGAGCAACCAGCACCCTGAGTACTGAGCACCCAGCACCCTGAGCACTGAGCACCGAGCACCCTGAGCACTGAGCACCCTGAGTACTGAGCACTGAGCACCCTGAGTACTGAGCACTGAGCACCCTGAGTACTGAGCAACCAGCACCCTGAGTACTGAGCACCCAGCACCCTGAGCACTGAGCACCCAGCACCCTGAGTACTGAGCACCCAGCACCCTGAGTACTGAGCACCCAGCACCCTGAGTACTGAGCTCCGAGCACCCCGAGCACTGAGCACCCAGCGCCCCGAGCACCAAGCACCCTGAACACTGAGCACCCAGCACCCTGAGTACTGAGCACCCAGCACCCTGAGCAATGAGCACCCTGAGTACTGAGCACCCAGCACCTTGAGCACTGAGCACCGAGCACCCTGAATACTGAGCACCCAGCACCCTGAGCACTGAACACACAGCACCCTGAGTACTGAGCACCTCGAGCACTGAGCACCCAGCACCCTGAGTACTGAGCACCGAGCACCCTGAGCACTGAGCACCCAGCACCGCGAGCACTGAGCACCCAGCACCCCGAGACTGAGCACCCAGCACCCTGAGTCCTGAGCACCCAGCACCCTGAGCACTGAGCACCCAGCACCCTGAGCACTGAGCACCCAGCACCCTGAGCACTGAGCACCCAGCACCCTGAGTAGTGAGCACCCAACGTACTGAGCACCGAGCACCCCGAGCACTGAGCACCCAGCACCCTGAGTACTGAGCACTGAGCACTCCGCACACCGAGCCCTGAGCACCCAGCATCCTGAGCACTGAGCACCCAGCACCCGAGTACTGAGCACCCAGCACCCTGAGTACTGAGCACCCAGCACCCTGAGTACTGAGCACCCAGCAGCCTGAGCACTGAGCACCCAGCACCCCGAGCACTGAGCACCCAGCACCCTGAGTACTGAGCACCCAGCACCCTGAGCACTGAGCACCCAGCACCCCGAGCACTGAGCACCCAGCACCCTGAGTACTGAGAACCCAGAACCCTGAGCACTGAGCACCCAGCACCCTGAGCACTGAGCACCCAGCACCCTGAGCACTGAGCACCCTTCACCCTGAGTACTGAGCTCCGAGCACCCCGAGCACTGAGCACCCAGCGCCCCGAGCACTGAGCACCCAGGACCCTGAGTACTGAGCACCCAGCACCCTGAGCACTGAGCACCCAGCACCCAACGTACTGAGCACCGAGCACCCCGAGCACTGAGCACCCAGCACCCTGAGTACTGAGCTCCGAGCACCCCGAGCACTGAGCACCCAGCGCCCCGTGCACTGAGCACCCAGCGCCCCGAGCACTGAGCACCAAGCACCCCGAGCAATGAGCACCCTGCACCCCGAGCACTGAGCACCCAGCACCCCAAGAGATGAGCACCCAGCACCCTGAGTACTGAGCACCCAGCACCCCGAATACTGAGCACCCAGCAACCTGAGCACCGAGCAGCCAGCACTCTGAGCACTGAGCACCCAGCACCCTGAGCACTGAGCACCCAGCACCCTGAGTACTGAGCACTGAGCACCACGAGTACTGAGCACCCAGCACCCTGATCACTGAGCACCCAACACCCTGAGTACTGAGCACCCAACACCCCAAGCACTGAGCACCCTAAGTACTGAGCACCCAGCACCCCAAGCACTGAGCACCCTGAGTATTGAGCACCCAGCAACCTGAGTACTGAGCAGCCAGCACCCTGAGTACTGAGCACCCAGCACCCTGAGTACTGAGCACCCAGCACCCCGAGCACTGAGCACCCAGCACCCTGAGTACTGAGCACCCAGCACCCTGAGCACTGAGCACCGAGCACCATGAGCACTGAGCACCCAGCACCCCGAGCACTGAGCACCCAGCACCCCGAGAATGAGCACCCAGCACCCCGAGTACTGAGCAACGAGCACCCTGAGCACTGAGTACCCAGCACCCTGTGTACTGAGCACCCAGGACCCTGAGCACTGAGCACCGAGCAACCCAAGTACTGAGCACAAAGCACCCTGAGCACTGAGCACCCAGCACCCTGAGTACTGAGCACCCAGCACCCTGAGTACTGAACACCCAGCACCCTGAGCACTGAGCACTGAGCAATATGATCACTGAGAACTGAGCACCGAGCACCCCGAGAACTGAGCACCCAGCACCCGGAGTACTGAGCACCCAGCACCCTGAGTACTGAGCACCCAGCACCCTGAGCACTGATCACCCAGCACCCTGAGCACTGAGCACCCAGCACCCTGAGTACTGAGCACCCAGCACCCTGAGTACTGAGCACCCTGCACCCTGAGTACTGAGCTCCGAGCACCCCGAGCACTGAGCACCCAGCGCCCCGAGCACCGAGCACCCTGAGCACTGAGCACCGAGCACCCTGAGCACTGAGCACCCAACGCCCCGAGCACTGAGCACCCAGCACCCTGAGCACTGAGCACCCAGCACCCTGAGCACTGAGCACCCAGCACCCTGAGCACTGAGCACCCAGCACCCTGAGTACTGAGCTCTGAGCACCCCGAGCACTGAGCACCCAGCGCCCCGAGCACTGAGCACCCAGCACCCTGAGTACTGAGCACCCAGCACCCTGAGCACTGAGCACCCAGCACCCAACGTACTGAGAACCGAGCACCCCGAGCACTGAGCACCCAGCACCCTGAGTACTGAGCTCCGAGCACCCCGAGCACTGAGCACCCAGCGCCCCGAGCACTGAGCACCCAGCGCCCCGAGCACTGAGCACCAAGCACCCCGAGCAATGAGCACCCAGCACCCCGAGCACTGAGCACCCAGCACTCCAAGCAATTAGCACCCAGCACCCTGAGTACTGAGCACCCAGCACCCCGAATACTGAGCACCCAGCAACTTGAGCACCGAGCAACCAGCACCCTGAGCACTGAGCACCCAGCACCCTGAGCACTGAGCACCCAGCACCCTGAGTACTGAGCACTGAGCACCACGAGTACTGAGCACCCAGCACCCTGATCACTGAGCACCCAACACCCTGAGTACTGAGCACCCAACACCCCAAGCACTGAGCACCCTAAGTACTGAGCACCCAGCACCCCAAGCACTGAGCACCCTGAGTATTGAGCACCCAGCAACCTGAGTACTGAGCAGCCAGCACCCTGAGTACTGAGCACCCAGCACCCTGAGTACTGAGCACCCAGCACCCCGAGCACTGAGCACCCAGCACCCTGAGCACTGAGCACCGAGCACCATGAGCACTGAGCACCCAGCACCCTGAGGACTGAGCACCCAGCACCCTGAGCACTGAGCACCCAGTGTACTGAGCACTGAGCACCCTGAGTACTGAGCACTGAGCACCCTGAGTACTGAGCAACCAGCACCCTGAGTAATGAGCACCCAGCACCCTGAGCACTGAGCACCGAGCACCCTGAGCACTGAGAACCCAGCACCCTGAGGACTGAGCACCCAGCACCCTGAGCACTGAGCACCCTGAGTACTGAGCACTGAGCACGCTGTGTACTGAGCACTGAGCACCCTGAGTACTGAGCAATCAGCACCCTGAGTACTGAGCACCCAGCACCCTGAGCACTGAGCACCCAGCACCCTGAGTAGTGAGCACCCAACGTACTGAGCACCGAACAACCCGATCACTGAGCACCCAGCTCCCTGAGTACTGAGCACCCAGTACCCCGAGCACTTTGCACCCAGCACCCTGAGCACTGAGCACCCAGCACCCTGAGCACTGATCACCCAGCACCCTGAGCACTGAGCACCCAGCACCGTGAGTACTGAGCACACAGCACCCTGAGTACTGAGCACTCAGCACCCTGAGTACTGACCACCGAGCACCCCGAGCACTGAGCAACCAGCACCCTGAGCACTGAGCACCCTGAGGACTGAGCACCAAGCACCCTGAGCACTGAGGACCCAGCACCCTGAGTACTGAGCACCAATCACCCTGAGCACTGAGCACCCAGCACCCCGAGCACTGAGCACCCAGCAACCTGAGTACAGAGCAACCTGAGTACTGAGCACCCAGCACCCTGAGCACTGAGCACCCAGCACCCTGAGTACTGAGCAAACAGCACCCTGAGCACTGAGCACCAAGTACCCTGAGTACTGAGCACCCAGCACCCTGAGCACTGAGCACCCAGCATCCCGAGAATGAGCACACAGCACCCCGAGTACTGAGCACCGAGCACCCTGAGTACTGAGCACCCAGCACCCTGAGCACTGAGCACTGAGCACCCCGAGTACTGAGCACAAAGCACCCTGAGTACTGAGCACCCAGCACCCTGAGTACTGAGCACCCAGCACCCGGAGTACTGAGCACCCAGCACCCTGAGCACTGAGCACCCAGCACCCTGAGCACTGATCACCCAGCACCCTGAGCACTGAGCACCCAGCACCCTGAGTACTGAGCACCCAGCACCCTGAGTACTGAGCACCCAGCACCCTGAGTACTGAGCTCCGAGCACCCCGAGCACTGAGCACCCAGCGCCCCGAGCACCAAGCACCCTGAGCACTGAGCACCCAGCACCCTGAGTACTGAGCACCCAGCACCCTGAGCAATGAGCACCCTGAGTACTGAGCACCCAGCACCTTGAGCACTGAGCACCGAGCACCCTGAATACTGAGCACCCAGCACCCTGAGCACTGAACACACAGCACCCTGAGTACTGAGCACCTCGTGCACTGAGCACCCAGCACCCTGAGTACTGAGCACCGAGCACCGCGAGCACTGAGCACCCAGCACCGCGAGCACTGAGCACCCAGCACCCCGAGACTGAGCACCCAGCACCCTGAGTACTGAGCACCCAGCACCCTGAGCACTGAGCACCCAGCACCCTGAGCACTGAGCACCAAGCACCCCGAGCAATGAGCACCCTGCACCCCGAGCACTGAGCACCCAGCACCCCAAGCAATGAGCACCCAGCACCCTGAGTTCTGAGCACCCAGCACCCCGAATACTGAGCACCCAGCAACCTGAGCACCGAGCAGCCAGCACCATGAGCACTGAGCACCCAGCACCCTGAGCACTGAGCACCCAGCACCCTGAGTACTGAGCACCCAACACCCTGAGTACTGAGCACCCAACACCCCAAGCACTGAGCACCCTAAGTACTGAGCACCCAGCACCCCAAGCACTGAGCACCCTGAGTATTGAGCACCCAGAAACCTGAGTACTGAGCAGCCAGCACCCTGAGTACTGAGCACCCAGCACCCTGAGTACTGAGCACCCAGCACCCCGAGCACTGAGCACGCAGCACCCTGAGTACTGAGCACCCAGCACCCTGAGCACTGAGCACCGAGCACCCTGAGCACTGAGCACCCAGCACCCTGAGGACTGAGCACCCAGCACCCTGAGCACTGAGCACCCTGAGTACTGAGCACTGAGCACCCTGAGTACTGAGCACTGAGCACCCTGAGTACTGAGCAACCAGCACCCTGAGTACTGAGCACCCAGCACCCTGAGCACTGAGCACCGAGCACCCTGAGCACTGAGCACCCAGCACCCTGAGCACTGAGCACCCAGCACCCTGAATAGTGAGCACCCAACGTACTGAGCACCGAGCACCCCGATCACTGAGCACCCAGCTCCCTGAGTACTGAGCACCCAGCACCCCGAGCACTGAGCACCCAGCACCCTGAGCACTGAGCACCCAGCACCATGAGCACTGATCACCCAGCACCCGGAGCACTGAGCACCCAGCACCCTGAGCACTGATCACCCAGCACCCTGAGCACTGAGCACCCAGCACCCTGAGTACTGAGCTCCGAGCACCCCGAGCACTGAGCACCCAGCGCCCCGAGCACCAAGCACCCTGAACACTGAGCACCCAGCACCCTGAGTACTGAGCACCCAGCACCCTGAGCAATGAGCACCCTGAGTACTGAGCACCCAGCACCTTGAGCACTGAGCACCGAGCACCCTGAATACTGAGCACCCAGCACCCTGAGCACTGAACACACAGCACCCTGAGTACTGAGCACCTCGAGCACTGAGCACCCAGCACCCTGAGTACTGAGCACCGAGCACCCCGAGCACTGAGCACCCAGCACCGCGAGCACTGAGCACCCAGCACCCCGAGACTGAGCACCCAGCACCCTGAGTACTGAGCACCCAGCATCCTGAGCACTGAGCACCCAGCACCCTGAGCACTGAGCACCCAGCACCCTGAGCACTGAGCACCCAGCACCCTGAGTAGTGAGCACCCAACGTACTGAGCACCGAGCACCCCGAGCACTGAGCACCCAGCACCCTGAGTACTGAGCACTGAGTACTCCGCACACCGAGCCCTGAGCACCCAGCATAGTGAGCACTGAGCACCCAGCACCCGAGTACTGAGCACCCAGCACCCTGAGTACTGAGCACCCAGCACGCTGAGTACTGAGCACCCAGCAGCCTGAGCACTGAGCACCCAGCACCCCGAGCACTGAGCACCCAGCACCCTGAGTACTGAGCACCCAGCACCCTGAGCACTGAGCACCCAGCACCCCGAGCACTGAGCACCCAGCACCCTGAGTACTGAGAACCCAGCACCCTGAGCACTGAGCACCCAGCACCCTGAGCACTGAGCACCCAGCACCCTGAGCACTGAGCACCCTTCACCCTGAGTACTGAGCTCCGAGCACCCCGAGCACTGAGCACCCAGCGCCCCGAGCACTGAGCACCCAGGACCCTGAGTACTGAGCACCCAGCACCCTGAGCACTGAGCGCCCAGCACCCAACGTACTGAGCAGCGAGCACCCCGAGCACTGAGCACCCAGCACCCTGAGTACTGAGCTCCGAGCACCCCGAGCACTGAGCACCCAGTGCCCCGAGCACTGAGCACCCAGCGCCCCGAGCACTGAGCACCAAGCACCCCGAGCAATGAGCACCCTGCACCCCGAGCACTGAGCACCCAGCACCCCAAGAGATGAGCACCCAGCACCCTGAGTACTGAACACCCAGCACCCCGAATACTGAGCACCCAGCAACCTGAGCACCGAGCAGCCAGCACTCTGAGCACTGAGCACCCAGCACCCTGAGCACTGAGCACCCAGCACCCTGAGTACTGAGCACTGAGCACCACGAGTACTGAGCACCCAGCACCCTGATCACTGAGCACCCAACAACCTGAGTACTGAGCACCCAACACCCCAAGCACTGAGCACCCTAAGTACTGAGCACCCAGCACCCCAAGCACTGAGCACCCTGAGTATTGAGCACCCAGCAACCTGAGTACTGAGCAGCCAGCACCCTGAGTACTGAGCACCCAGCACCCTGAGTACTGAGCACCCAGCACCCCGAGCACTGAGCACCCAGCACCCTGAGTACTGAGCACCCAGCACCCTGAGCACTGAGCACCGAGCACCATGAGCACTGAGCACCCAGCACCCCGAGCACTGAGCACCCAGCACCCCGAGAATGAGCACCCAGCACCCCGAGTACTGAGCACCGAGCACCCTGAGCACTGAGTACCCAGCACCCTGTGTACTGAGCACCCAGGACCCTGAGCACTGAGCACCGAGCAACCCAAGTACTGAGCACAAAGCACCCTGAGCACTGAGCACCCAGCACCCTGAGTACTGAGCACCCAGCACCCTGAGTACTGAACACCCAGCACCCTGAGCACTGAGCACTGAGCAATATGATCACTGAGAACTGAGCACCGAGCACCCCGAGAACTGAGCACCCAGCACCCGGAGAACTGAGCACCCAGCACCCTGAGTACTGAGCACCCAGCACCCTGAGCACTGATCACCCAGCACCCTGAGCACTGAGCACCCAGCACCCTGAGTACTGAGCACCCAGCACCCTGAGTACTGAGCACCCTGCACCCTGAGTACTGAGCTCCGAGCACCCCGAGCACTGAGCACCCAGCGCCCCGAGCACTGAGCACCCTGAGCAATGAGCACCCAGCACCCTGAGTACTGAGCACCCAGCACCCTGAGCAATGAGCACCCTGAGTACTGAGCACCCAGCACCTTGAGCACTGAGCACCCAGCACCTGGAGTACTGAGCACCCAGCACCCGAGTACTGAGCACCCAGCACCCTGAGTACTGAGCACCCAGCACGCTGAGTACTGAGCACCCAGCAGCCTGAGCACTGAGCACCCAGCACCCCGAGCACTGAGCACCCAGCACCCTGAGTACTGAGCACCCAGCACCCTGAGCACTGAGCACCCAGCACCCCGAGCACTGAGCACCCAGCACCCTGAGTACTGAGAACCCAGCACCCTGAGCACTGAGCACCCAGCACCCTGAGCACTGAGCACCCAGCACCCTGAGCACTGAGCACCCTTCACCCTGAGTACTGAGCTCCGAGCACCCCGAGCACTGAGCACCCAGCGCCCCGAGCACTGAGCACCCAGGACCCTGAGTACTGAGCACCCAGCACCCTGAGCACTGAGCACCCAGCACCCAACGTACTGAGCAGCGAGCACCCCGAGCACTGAGCACCCAGCACCCTGAGTACTGAGCTCCGAGCACCCCGAGCACTGAGCACCCAGTGCCCCGAGCACTGAGCACCCAGCGCCCCGAGCACTGAGCACCAAGCACCCCGAGCAATGAGCACCCTGCACCCCGAGCACTGAGCACCCAGCACCCCAAGAGATGAGCACCCAGCACCCTGAGTACTGAACACCCAGCACCCCGAATACTGAGCACCCAGCAACCTGAGCACCGAGCAGCCAGCACTCTGAGCACTGAGCACCCAGCACCCTGAGCACTGAGCACCCAGCACCCTGAGTACTGAGCACTGAGCACCACGAGTACTGAGCACCCAGCACCCTGATCACTGAGCACCCAACAACCTGAGTACTGAGCACCCAACACCCCAAGCACTGAGCACCCTAAGTACTGAGCACCCAGCACCCCAAGCACTGAGCACCCTGAGTATTGAGCACCCAGCAACCTGAGTACTGAGCAGCCAGCACCCTGAGTACTGAGCACCCAGCACCCTGAGTACTGAGCACCCAGCACCCCGAGCACTGAGCACCCAGCACCCTGAGTACTGAGCACCCAGCACCCTGAGCACTGAGCACCGAGCACCATGAGCACTGAGCACCCAGCACCCCGAGCACTGAGCACCCAGCACCCCGAGAATGAGCACCCAGCACCCCGAGTACTGAGCACCGAGCACCCTGAGCACTGAGTACCCAGCACCCTGTGTACTGAGCACCCAGGACCCTGAGCACTGAGCACCGAGCAACCCAAGTACTGAGCACAAAGCACCCTGAGCACTGAGCACCCAGCACCCTGAGTACTGAGCACCCAGCACCCTGAGTACTGAACACCCAGCACCCTGAGCACTGAGCACTGAGCAATATGATCACTGAGAACTGAGCACCGAGCACCCCGAGAACTGAGCACCCAGCACCCGGAGAACTGAGCACCCAGCACCCTGAGTACTGAGCACCCAGCACCCTGAGCACTGATCACCCAGCACCCTGAGCACTGAGCACCCAGCACCCTGAGTACTGAGCACCCAGCACCCTGAGTACTGAGCACCCTGCACCCTGAGTACTGAGCTCCGAGCACCCCGAGCACTGAGCACCCAGCGCCCCGAGCACTGAGCACCCTGAGCAATGAGCACCCAGCACCCTGAGTACTGAGCACCCAGCACCCTGAGCAATGAGCACCCTGAGTACTGAGCACCCAGCACCTTGAGCACTGAGCACCCAGCACCTGGAGTACTGAGCACCCAGCGCCCTGAGTACTAAGCACCGAGCACCCTGAATACTGAGTACCCAGCACCCTGAGTACTGAGCACCGAGCACCCCGAGCACTGAGCACCCAGCACCGCGAGCACCGTGCACCCAGCACAATGAGACTGAGCACCCAGCACCCTGAGTACTGAGCACCCAGCACCCTGAGCACTGAGCACCCAGCACCCTGAGCACTGAGCACCCAGCACCCTGAGCACTGAGCACCCAGCACCCTGAGTAGTGAGCACCCAACGTACTGAGCATCGAGCACCCAGCACCCTGAGCACTGAGCACCCAGCACCCTGAGTACTGAGCACTGAGCACCCCGCACCCCGAGCACTGAGCACCCAGCACCCTGAGCACTGAGCACCCAGCACCCGAGTACTGAGCACCCAGCACCCTGAGTACTGAGCACCCAGCACCCTGAGTACTGAGCACCCAGCACCCTGAGTACTGAGCACCCAGCACCCCGAGCACTGAGCACCCAGCACCCTGAGTACTGAGCACCCAGCAACCTGAGCACTGAGCACCCAGCACCCCGAGCACTGAGCACCCAGCACCCTGAGTACTGAGCACCCAGCACCCTGAGCACTGAGCACCCAGCACCCTGAGCACTGAGCACCCAGCACCCTGAGCACTGAGCACCCAGCACCCTGAGTACTGAGCTCCGAGCACCCCGAGCACTGAGCACCCAGCGCCCCGAGCACTGAGCACCCAGCACCCTGAGTACTGAGCACCCAGCACCCTGAGCACTGAGCACCCAGCACCCAACGTACTGAGAACCGAGCACCCCGAGCACTGAGCACCCAGCACCCTGAGTACTGAGCTCCGAGCACCCCGAGCACTGAGCACCCAGCGCCCCGAGCACTGAGCACCCAGCGCCCCGAGCACTGAGCACCAAGCACCCCGAGCAATGAGCACCCAGCACCCCGAGCACTGAGCAAACAGCACCCCAAGCAATTAGCACCCAGCACCCTGAGTACTGAGCACCCAGCACCCCGAATACTGAGCACCCAGCAACTTGAGCACCGAGCAACCAGCACCCTGAGCACTGAGCACCCAGCACCCTGAGCACTGAGCACCCAGCACCCTGAGTACTGAGCACTGAGCACCACGAGTACTGAGCACCCAGCACCCTGATCACTGAGCACCCAACACCCTGAGTACTGAGCACCCAACACCCCAAGCACTGAGCACCCTAAGTACTGAGCACCCAGCACCCCAAGCACTGAGCACCCTGAGTATTGAGCACCCAGCAACCTGAGTACTGAGCAGCCAGCACCCTGAGTACTGAGCACCCAGCACCCTGAGTACTGAGCACCCAGCACCCCGAGCACTGAGCACCCAGCACCCTGAGCACTGAGCACCGAGCACCATGAGCACTGAGCACCCAGCACCCTGAGGACTGAGCACCCAGCACCCTGAGCACTGAGCACCCAGTGTACTGAGCACTGAGCACCCTGAGTACTGAGCACTGAGCACCCTGAGTACTGAGCAACCAGCACCCTGAGTAATGAGCACCCAGCACCCTGAGCACTGAGCACCGAGCACCCTGAGCACTGAGAACCCAGCACCCTGAGGACTGAGCACCCAGCACCCTGAGCACTGAGCACCCTGAGTACTGAGCACTGAGCACGCTGAGTACTGAGCACTGAGCACCCTGAGTACTGAGCAATCAGCACCCTGAGTACTGAGCACCCAGCACCCTGAGCACTGAGCACCCAGCACCCTGAGTAGTGAGCACCCAACGTACTGAGCACCGAACAACCCGATCACTGAGCACCCAGCTCCCTGAGTACTGAGCACCCAGCACCCCGAGCACTGAGCACCCAGCACCCTGAGCACTGAGCACCCAGCACCCTGAGCACTGATCACCCAGCACCCTGAGCACTGAGCACCCAGCACCGTGAGTACTGAGCACCCAGCACCCTGAGTACTGAGCACTCAGCACCCTGAGTACTGACCACCGAGCACCCCGAGCACTGAGCAACCAGCACCCTGAGCACTGAGCACCCTGAGGACTGAGCACCAAGCACCCTGAGCACTGAGGACCCAGCACCCTGAGTACTGAGCACCAATCACCCTGAGCACTGAGCACCCAGCACCCCGAGCACTGAGCACCCAGCAACCTGAGTACTGAGCAACCTGAGTACTGAGCACCCAGCACCCTGAGCACTGAGCACCCTGAGTACTGAGCACTGAGCACCCTGAGTACTGAGCACTGAGCACCCTGAGTACTGAGCAACCAGCACCCTGAGTACTGAGCACCCAGCACCCTGAGCACTGAGCACCGAGCACCCTGAGCACTGAGCACCCAGCACCCTGAGCACTGAGCACCCAGCACCCTGAATAGTGAGCACCCAACGTACTGAGCACCGAGCACCCCGATCACTGAGCACCCAGCTCCCTGAGTACTGAGCACCCAGCACCCCGAGCACTGAGCACCCAGCACCCTGAGCACTGAGCACCCAGCACCATGAGCACTGATCACCCAGCACCCGGAGCACTGAGCACCCAGCACCCTGAGCACTGATCACCCAGCACCCTGAGCACTGAGCACTGAGCACCCAGCACCCTCAGTACTGAGCACCCAGCACCCTGAGTACTGAGCACCCAGCACCCTGAGTACTGAGCTCCGAGCACCCCGAGCACTGAGCACCCAGCGCCCCGAGCACCAAGCACCCTGAACACTGAGCACCCAGCACCCTGAGTACTGAGCACCCAGCACCCTGAGCAATGAGCACCCTGAGTACTGAGCACCCAGCACCTTGAGCACTGAGCACCGAGCACCCTGAATACTGAGCACCCAGCACCCTGAGCACTGAACACACAGCACCCTGAGTACTGAGCACCTCGAGCACTGAGCACCCAGCACCCTGAGTACTGAGCACCGAGCACCCCGAGCACTGAGCACCCAGCACCGCGAGCAATGAGCACCCAGCACCCCGAGACTGAGCACCCAGCACCCTGAGTACTGAGCACCCAGCATCCTGAGCACTGAGCACCCAGCACCCTGAGCACTGAGCACCCAGCACCCTGAGCACTGAGCACCCAGCACCCTGAGTAGTGAGCACCCAACGTACTGAGCACCGAGCACCCCGAGCACTGAGCACCCAGCACCCTGAGTACTGAGCACTGAGTACTCCGCACACCGAGCCCTGAGCACCCAGCATAGTGAGCACTGAGCACCCAGCACCCGAGTACTGAGCACCCAGCACCCTGAGTACTGAGCACCCAGCACGCTGAGTACTGAGCACCCAGCAGCCTGAGCACTGAGCACCCAGCACCCCGAGCACTGAGCACCCAGCACCCTGAGTACTGAGCACCCAGCACCCTGAGCACTGAGCACCCAGCACCCCGAGCACTGAGCACCCAGCACCCTGAGTACTGAGAACCCAGCACCCTGAGCACTGAGCACCCAGCACCCTGAGCACTGAGCACCCAGCACCCTGAGCACTGAGCACCCTTCACCCTGAGTACTGAGCTCCGAGCACCCCGAGCACTGAGCACCCAGCGCCCCGAGCACTGAGCACCCAGGACCCTGAGTACTGAGCACCCAGCACCCTGAGCACTGAGCACCCAGCACCCAACGTACTGAGCAGCGAGCACCCCGAGCACTGAGCACCCAGCACCCTGAGTACTGAGCTCCGAGCACCCCGAGCACTGAGCACCCAGTGCCCCGAGCACTGAGCACCCAGCGCCCCGAGCACTGAGCACCAAGCACCCCGAGCAATGAGCACCCTGCACCCCGAGCACTGAGCACCCAGCACCCCAAGAGATGAGCACCCAGCACCCTGAGTACTGAACACCCAGCACCCCGAATACTGAGCACCCAGCAACCTGAGCACCGAGCAGCCAGCACTCTGAGCACTGAGCACCCAGCACCCTGAGCACTGAGCACCCAGCACCCTGAGTACTGAGCACTGAGCACCACGAGTACTGAGCACCCAGCACCCTGATCACTGAGCACCCAACAACCTGAGTACTGAGCACCCAACACCCCAAGCACTGAGCACCCTAAGTACTGAGCACCCAGCACCCCAAGCACTGAGCACCCTGAGTATTGAGCACCCAGCAACCTGAGTACTGAGCAGCCAGCACCCTGAGTACTGAGCACCCAGCACCCTGAGTACTGAGCACCCAGCACCCCGAGCACTGAGCACCCAGCACCCTGAGTACTGAGCACCCAGCACCCTGAGCACTGAGCACCGAGCACCATGAGCACTGAGCACCCAGCACCCCGAGCACTGAGCACCCAGCACCCCGAGAATGAGCACCCAGCACCCCGAGTACTGAGCACCGAGCACCCTGAGCACTGAGTACCCAGCACCCTGTGTACTGAGCACCCAGGACCCTGAGCACTGAGCACCGAGCAACCCAAGTACTGAGCACAAAGCACCCTGAGCACTGAGCACCCAGCACCCTGAGTACTGAGCACCCAGCACCCTGAGTACTGAACACCCAGCACCCTGAGCACTGAGCACTGAGCAATATGATCACTGAGAACTGAGCACCGAGCACCCCGAGAACTGAGCACCCAGCACCCGGAGAACTGAGCACCCAGCACCCTGAGTACTGAGCACCCAGCACCCTGAGCACTGATCACCCAGCACCCTGAGCACTGAGCACCCAGCACCCTGAGTACTGAGCACCCAGCACCCTGAGTACTGAGCACCCTGCACCCTGAGTACTGAGCTCCGAGCACCCCGAGCACTGAGCACCCAGCGCCCCGAGCACTGAGCACCCTGAGCAATGAGCACCCAGCACCCTGAGTACTGAGCACCCAGCACCCTGAGCAATGAGCACCCTGAGTACTGAGCACCCAGCACCTTGAGCACTGAGCACCCAGCACCTGGAGTACTGAGCACCCAGCGCCCTGAGTACTAAGCACCGAGCACCCTGAATACTGAGTACCCAGCACCCTGAGTACTGAGCACCGAGCACCCCGAGCACTGAGCACCCAGCACCGCGAGCACCGTGCACCCAGCACAATGAGACTGAGCACCCAGCACCCTGAGTACTGAGCACCCAGCACCCTGAGCACTGAGCACCCAGCACCCTGAGCACTGAGCACCCAGCACCCTGAGCACTGAGCACCCAGCACCCTGAGTAGTGAGCACCCAACGTACTGAGCATCGAGCACCCAGCACCCTGAGCACTGAGCACCCAGCACCCTGAGTACTGAGCACTGAGCACCCCGCACCCCGAGCACTGAGCACCCAGCACCCTGAGCACTGAGCACCCAGCACCCGAGTACTGAGCACCCAGCACCCTGAGTACTGAGCACCCAGCACCCTGAGTACTGAGCACCCAGCACCCTGAGTACTGAGCACCCAGCACCCCGAGCACTGAGCACCCAGCACCCTGAGTACTGAGCACCCAGCAACCTGAGCACTGAGCACCCAGCACCCCGAGCACTGAGCACCCAGCACCCTGAGTACTGAGCACCCAGCACCCTGAGCACTGAGCACCCAGCACCCTGAGCACTGAGCACCCAGCACCCTGAGCACTGAGCACCCAGCACCCTGAGTACTGAGCTCCGAGCACCCCGAGCACTGAGCACCCAGCGCCCCGAGCACTGAGCACCCAGCACCCTGAGTACTGAGCACCCAGCACCCTGAGCACTGAGCACCCAGCACCCAACGTACTGAGAACCGAGCACCCCGAGCACTGAGCACCCAGCACCCTGAGTACTGAGCTCCGAGCACCCCGAGCACTGAGCACCCAGCGCCCCGAGCACTGAGCACCCAGCGCCCCGAGCACTGAGCACCAAGCACCCCGAGCAATGAGCACCCAGCACCCCGAGCACTGAGCAAACAGCACCCCAAGCAATTAGCACCCAGCACCCTGAGTACTGAGCACCCAGCACCCCGAATACTGAGCACCCAGCAACTTGAGCACCGAGCAACCAGCACCCTGAGCACTGAGCACCCAGCACCCTGAGCACTGAGCACCCAGCACCCTGAGTACTGAGCACTGAGCACCACGAGTACTGAGCACCCAGCACCCTGATCACTGAGCACCCAACACCCTGAGTACTGAGCACCCAACACCCCAAGCACTGAGCACCCTAAGTACTGAGCACCCAGCACCCCAAGCACTGAGCACCCTGAGTATTGAGCACCCAGCAACCTGAGTACTGAGCAGCCAGCACCCTGAGTACTGAGCACCCAGCACCCTGAGTACTGAGCACCCAGCACCCCGAGCACTGAGCACCCAGCACCCTGAGCACTGAGCACCGAGCACCATGAACACTGAGCACCCAGCACCCTGAGGACTGAGCACCCAGCACCCTGAGCACTGAGCACCCAGTGTACTGAGCACTGAGCACCCTGAGTACTGAGCACTGAGCACCCTGAGTACTGAGCAACCAGCACCCTGAGTAATGAGCACCCAGCACCCTGAGCACTGAGCACCGAGCACCCTGAGCACTGAGAACCCAGCACCCTGAGGACTGAGCACCCAGCACCCTGAGCACTGAGCACCCTGAGTACTGAGCACTGAGCACGCTGAGTACTGAGCACTGAGCACCCTGAGTACTGAGCAATCAGCACCCTGAGTACTGAGCACCCAGCACCCTGAGCACTGAGCACCCAGCACCCTGAGTAGTGAGCACCCAACGTACTGAGCACCGAACAACCCGATCACTGAGCACCCAGCTCCCTGAGTACTGAGCACCCAGCACCCCGAGCACTGAGCACCCAGCACCCTGAGCACTGAGCACCCAGCACCCTGAGCACTGATCACCCAGCACCCTGAGCACTGAGCACCCAGCACCGTGAGTACTGAGCACCCAGCACCCTGAGTACTGAGCACTCAGCACCCTGAGTACTGACCACCGAGCACCCCGAGCACTGAGCAACCAGCACCCTGAGCACTGAGCACCCTGAGGACTGAACACCAAGCACCCTGAGCACTGAGGACCCAGCACCCTGAGTACTGAGCACCAATCACCCTGAGCACTGAGCACCCAGCACCCCGAGCACTGAGCACCCAGCAACCTGAGTACTGAGCAACCTGAGTACTGAGCACCCAGCACCCTGAGCACTGAGCACCCAGCACCCTGAGTACTGAGCAAACAGCACCCTGAGCACTGAGCACCAAGCACCCTGAGTACTGAGCACCCAGCACCCTGAGCACTGAGCACCCAGCATCCCGAGAATGAGCACACAGCACCCCGAGTACTGAGCAACGAGCACCCTGAGTACTGAGCACCCAGCACCCTGAGCACTGAGCACTGAGCACCCCGAGTACTGAGCACAAAGCACCCTGAGTACTGAGCACCCAGCACCCTGAGTACTGAGCACCCAGTACCCTGAGTACTGAAAACCCAGCACCCTGAGCACTGAGCACTGAGCACCCTGATCACTGAGTACTGAGCACCGAGCACCCCGAGAACTGAGCACCCAGCACCCGGAGTACTGAGCACCCAGCACCCTGAGTACTGAGCACCCAGCACCCTGAGCACTGATCACCCAGCACCCTGAGCACTGAGCACCCAGCACCCTGAGTACTGAGCACCCAGCACCCTGAGTACTGAGCACCCAGCACCCTGAGTACTGAGCTCCGAGCACCCCGAGCACTGAGCACCCAGCGCCCCGAGCACCAAGCACCCTGAGCACTGAGCACCCAGCACCCTGAGTACTGAGCACCCAGCACCCTGAGCAATGAGCACCCTGAGTACTGAGCACCCAGCACCTTGAGCACTGAGCACCGAGCACCCTGAATACTGAGCACCCAGCACCCTGAGCACTGAACACACAGCACCCTGAGTACTGAGCACCTCGTGCACTGAGCACCCAGCACCCTGAGTACTGAGCACCGAGCACCGCGAGCACTGAGCACCCAGCACCGCGAGCACTGAGCACCCAGCACCCCGAGACTGAGCACCCAGCACCCTGAGTACTGAGCACCCAGCACCCTGAGCACTGAGCACCCAGCACCCTGAGCACTGAGCACCCAGCACCCTGAGTAGTGAGCACCCAACGTACTGAGCACCGAGCACCCCGAGCACTGAGCACCCAGCACCCTGAGTACTGAGCACCCAGCAGCCTGAGCACTGAGCACTCCGCACCCCGAGCCCTGAGCACCCAGCATCCTGAGCACTGAGCACCCAGCACCCGAGTACTGAGCACCCAGCACCCTGAGTACTGAGCACCCAGCACCCTGAGTACTGAGCACCCAGCAGCCTGAGCACTGAGCATCCAGCACCCCGAGCACTGAGCACCCAGCACCCTGAGTACTGAGCACCCAGCACCCTGAGCACTGAGCACCCAGCACCCCGAGCACTGAGCACCCAGCACCCTGAGTACTGAGAACCCAGCACCCTGAGCACTGAGCACCCAGCACCCTGAGCACTGAGCACCCAGCACCCTGAGCACTGAGCACCCAGCACCCTGAGTACTCAGCTCCGAGCACCCCGAGCACTGAGCACCCAGCGCCCCGAGCACTGAGCACCCAGCACCCTGAGTACTGAGCACCCAGCACCCTGAGCACTGAGCACCCAGCACCCAACGTACTGAGCACCGAGCACCCCGAGCACTGAGCACAAAGCACCCTGAGTACTGAGCTCCGAGCACCCCGAGCACTGAGCACCCAGCGCCCCGAGCACTGAGCACCCAGCGCCCCGAGCACTGAGCACCAAGCACCCCGAGCAATGAGCACCCTGCACCCCGAGCACTGAGCACCCAGCACCCCAAGCAATGAGCACCCAGCACCCTGAGTACTGAGCACCCAGCACCCCTAATACTGAGCACCCAGCAACCTGAGCACCGAGCAGCCAGCACCCTTAGCACTGAGCACCCAGCACCCTGAGCACTGAGCACCCAGCACCCTGAGTACTGAGCACTGAGCACCACGAGTACTGAGCACCCAGCACCCTGATCACTGAGCACCCAACACCCTGAGTACTGAGCACCCAACACCCCAAGCACTGAGCACCCTAAGTACTGAGCACCCAGCACCCCAAGCACTGAGCACCCTGAGTATTGAGCACCCAGAAACCTGAGTACTGATCAGCCAGCACCCTGAGTACTGAGCACCCAGCACCCTGAGTACTGAGCACCCAGCACCCCGAGCACTGAGCACGCAGCACCCTGAGTACTGAGCACCCAGCACCCTGAGCACTGAGCACCGAGCACCCTGAGCACTGAGCACCCAGCACCCTGAGGACTGAGCACCCAGCACCCTGAGCACTGAGCACCCT
The DNA here is from genome assembly GCF_018167655.1 of Microtus oregoni. Lineage (NCBI taxonomy): Eukaryota > Metazoa > Chordata > Mammalia > Rodentia > Cricetidae > Microtus > Microtus oregoni. The sequence goes on along the minus strand of NW_024543811.1, from coordinate 6,098,513 downwards.
AAGTACTGAGCACTGAGCACCCTGAGTACTGAGCACTGAGCACCCTGAGTACTGAGCAACCAGCACCCTGAGTACTGAGCACCCAGCACCCTGAGCACTGAGCACCGATCACCCTGAGCACTGAGCACCCAGCACCCTGAGCACTGAGCACCCAGCACCCTGAGTAGTGAGCACCCAACGTACTGAGCACCGAGCACCCCGATCACTGAGCACCCAGCTCCCTGAGTACTGAGCACCCAGCACCCCGAGCACTGAGCACCCAGCAACCTGAGCACTGAGCACCCAGCACCATGAGCACTGATCACCCAGCACCCGGAGCACTGAGCAACCAGCACCCTGAGCACTGATCACCCAGCACCCGGAGCACTGAGCACCCAGCACCCTGAGTACTGAGCACCCAGCAACCTGAGTACTGAGCACCCAGCACCCTGAGTACTGAGCTCCGAGCACCCCGAGCACTGAGCACCCAGCGCCCCGAGCACCAAGCACCCTGAGCACTGAGCACCCAGCACCCTGAGTACTGAGCACCCAGCACCCTGAGCAATGAGCACCCTGAGTACTGAGCACCCAGCACCTTGAGCACTGAGCACCGAGCACCCTGAATACTGAGCACCCAGCACCCTGAGCACTTAACACACAGCACCCTGAGTACTGAGCACCTCGAGCACTGAGCACCCAGCACCCTGAGTACTGAGCACCGAGCACCCCGAGCACTGAGCACCCAGCACTGCGAGCACTGAGCACCCAGCACCCCGAGACTGAGCACCCAGCACCCTGAGTACTGAGAACCCAGCAACCTGAGCACTGAGCACCCAGCACCCTGAGCACTGAGCACCCAGCAACCTGAGCACTGAGCACCCAGCACCCTGAGTAGTGAGCACCCAACGTACTGAGCACCGAGCACCCCGAGCACTGAGCACCCAGCACCCTGAGTACTCAGCACTGAGCACTCCGCACACCGAGCCCTGAGCACCCAGCATCCTGAGCACTGAGCACCCAGCACCCGAGTACTGAGCACCCAGCACCCTGAGTACTGAGCACCCAGCACCCTGAGTACTGAGCACCCAGCAGCCTGAGCACTGAGCACCCAGCACCCCGAGCACTGAGCACCCAGCACCCTGAGTACTGAGCACCCAGCACCCTGAGCACTGAGCACCCAGCACCCCGAGCACTTAGCACCCAGCACCCTGAGTACTGAGAACCCAGCACCCTGAGCACTGAGCACCCAGGACCCTGAGCACTGAGCACCCAGCAGCCTGAGCACTGAGCACCCAGCACCCTGAGTACTGAGCTCCGAGCACCCCGAGCACTGAGCACCCAGCGCCCCGAGCACTGAGCACCCAGCACCCTGAGTACTGAGCACCCAGCACCCTGAGCACTGAGCACCCAGCACCCAACGTACTGAGCACCGAGCACCCCGAGCACTGAGCACCCAGCACCCTGAGTACTGAGCTCTGAGCACCCCGAGCACTGAGCACCCATCGCCCCGAGCACTGAGCACCCAGCGCCCCGAGCACTGAGCACCAAGCACCCCGAGCAATGAGCACCCTGCACCCCGAGCACTGAGCACCCAGCACCCCAAGCAATGAGCACCCAGCACCCTGAGTACTGAGCACCCAGCACCCCGAATACTGAGCACCCAGCAACCTGAGCACCGAGCAGCCAGCACCCTGAGCACTGAGCACCCAGCACCCTGAGCACTGAGCACCCAGCACCCTGAGTACTGAGCACCCAACACCCTGAGTACTGAGCACCCAACACCCCAAGCACTGAGCACCCTAAGTACTGAGCACCCAGCACCCCAAGCACTGAGCACCCTGAGTATTGAGCACCCAGAAACCTGAGTACTGAGCTGCCAGCACCCTGAGTACTGAGCACCCAGCACCCTGAGTACTGAGCACCCAGCACCCCGAGCACTGAGCACGCAGCACCCTGAGTACTGAGCACCCAGCACCCTGAGCACTGAGCACCGAGCACCCTGAGCACTGAGCACCCAGCACCCTGAGGACTGAGCACCCAGCACCCTGAGCACTGAGCACCCTGAGTACTGAGCACTGAGCACCCTGAGTACTGAGCACTGAGCACCCTGAGTACTGAGCAACCAGCACAATGAGTACTGAGCACCCAGCACCCTGAGCACTGAGCACCGAGCACCCTGAGCACTGAGCAGCCAGCACCCTGAGCACTGAGCACCCAGCACCCTGAATAGTGAGCACCCAACGTACTGAGCACCGAGCACCCCGATCACTAAGCACCCAGCTCCCTGAGTACTGAGCACCCAGCACCCCGAGCACTGAGCACCCAGCACCCTGAGCACTGAGCACCCAGCACCATGAGCACTGATCACCCAGCACCCGGAGCACTGAGCACCCAGCACCCTGAGTACTGAGCACCCAGCACACTGAGCACTGAGCACCCTGCACCCCGAGCACTGAGCACCCAGCAACCTGAGTACTGAGAACCCAGCACCCTGAGCACTGAGCACCCAGCACCCTGAGCACTGAGCACCCAGCACCCTGAGCACTGAGCACCCTTCACCCTGAGTACTGAGCTCCGAGCACCCCGAGCACTGAGCACCCAGCGCCCCGAGCACTGAGCACCCAGGACCCTGAGTACTGAGCACCCAGCACCCTGAGCACTGAGCACCCAGCACCCAACGTACTGAGCACCGAGCACCCCGAGCACTGAGCACCCAGCACCCTGAGTACTGAGCTCCGAGCACCCCGAGCACTGAGCACCCAGCGCCCCGAGCACTGAGCACCCAGCGCCCCGAGCACTGAGCACCAAGCACCCCGAGCAATGAGCACCCTGCACCCCGAGCACTGAGCACCCAGCACCCCAAGAGATGAGCACCCAGCACCCTGAGTACTGAGCACCCAGCACCCCGAATACTGAGCACCCAGCAACCTGAGCACCGAGCAGCCAGCACCCTGAGCACTGAGCACCCAGCACCCTGAGCACTGAGCACCCAGCACCCTGAGTACTGAGCACTGATCACCACGAGTACTGAGCACCCAGCACCCTGATCACTGAGCACCCAACACCCTGAGTACTGAGCACCCAACACCCCAAGCACTGAGCACCCTAAGTACTGAGCACCCAGCACCCCAAGCACTGAGCACCCTGAGTATTGAGCACCCAGCAACCTGAGTACTGAGCAGCCAGCACCCTGAGTACTGAGCACACAGCACCCTGAGTACTGAGCACCCAGCACCCCGAGCACTGAGCACCCAGCACCCTGAGTACTGAGCACCCAGCACCCTGAGCCCTGAGCACCGAGCACCCTGAGCACTGAGCACCCAGCACCCTGAGGACTGAGCACCCAGCACCCTGAGCACTGAGCACCCTGAGTACTGAGCACTGAGCACCCTGAGTACTGAGCACTGAGCACCCTGAGTACTGAGCACCCAGCACCCTGAGCACTGAGCACCGAGCACCCTGAGCACTGAGCACCCAGCAGCCTGAGCACTGAGCACCCAGCACCCTGAGTAGTGAGCACCCAACGTACTGAGCACCGAGCACCCCGATCACTGAGCACCCAGCTCCCTGAGTACTGAGCACCCAGCACCCCGAGCACTGAGCACCCAGCACCCTGAGCACTGAGCACCCAGCACCATGAGCACTGATCACCCAGCACCCGGAGCACTGAGCACCCAGCACCCTGAGCACTGATTACCCAGCACCCTGAGCACTGAGCACCCAGCACCCTGAGTACTGAGCACCCAGCACCCTGAGCAATGAGCACCCTGAGTACTGAGCACCCAGCAGCTTGAGCACTGAGCACCGAGCACCCTGAATACTGAGCACCCAGCACCCTGAGCACTGAACACACAGCACCCTGAGTACTGAGCACCTCGAGCACTGAGCACCCAGCACCCTGAGTACTGAGCACCGAGCACCCCGAGCACTGAGCACCCAGCACCACGAGCACTGAGCACCCAGCACCCCGAGACTGAGCACCCAGCACCCTGAGTACTGAGCTCCCAGCACCCTGAGCACTGAGCACCCAGCACCCTGAGCACTGAGCACCCAGCACCCTGAGCACTGAGCACCCAGCACCCTGAGTAGTGAGCACCCAACGTACTGAGCACCGAGCACCCCGAGCACTGAGCACCCAGCACCCTGAGTACTGAGCACTGAGCACTCCGCACACCGAGCCCTGAGCACCCAGCATCCAGAGCACTGAGCACCCAGCACCCGAGTACTGAGCACCCAGCACCCTGAGTACTGAGCACCCAGCACCCTGAGTACTGAGCACCCAGCAGCCTGAGCACTGAGCACCCAGCACCCCGAGCACTGAGCACCCAGCACCCTGAGTACTGAGCACCCAGCAACCTGAGCACCGAGCAGCCAGCACTCTGAGCACTGAGCACCCAGCACCCTGAGCACTGAGCACCCAGCACCCTGAGTACTGAGCACTGAGCACCACGAGTACTGAGCACCCAGCACCCTGATCACTGAGCACCCAACAACCTGAGTACTGAGCACCCAACACCCCAAGCACTGAGCACCCTAAGTACTGAGCACCCAGCACCCCAAGCACTGAGCACCCTGAGTATTGAGCACCCAGCAACCTGAGTACTGAGCAGCCAGCACCCTGAGTACTGAGCACCCAGCACCCTGAGTACTGAGCACCCAGCACCCCGAGCACTGAGCACCCAGCACCCTGAGTACTGAGCACCCAGCACCCTGAGCACTGAGCACCGAGCACCATGAGCACTGAGCACCCAGCACCCCGAGCACTGAGCACCCAGCACCCCGAGAATGAGCACCCAGCACCCCGAGTACTGAGCACCGAGCACCCTGAGCACTGAGTACCCAGCACCCTGTGTACTGAGCACCCAGGACCCTGAGCACTGAGCACCGAGCAACCCAAGTACTGAGCACAAAGCACCCTGAGCACTGAGCACCCAGCACCCTGAGTACTGAGCACCCAGCACCCTGAGTACTGAACACCCAGCACCCTGAGCACTGAGCACTGAGCAATATGATCACTGAGAACTGAGCACCGAGCACCCCGAGAACTGAGCACCCAGCACCCGGAGAACTGAGCACCCAGCACCCTGAGTACTGAGCACCCAGCACCCTGAGCACTGATCACCCAGCACCCTGAGCACTGAGCACCCAGCACCCTGAGTACTGAGCACCCAGCACCCTGAGTACTGAGCACCCTGCACCCTGAGTACTGAGCTCCGAGCACCCCGAGCACTGAGCACCCAGCGCCCCGAGCACTGAGCACCCTGAGCAATGAGCACCCAGCACCCTGAGTACTGAGCACCCAGCACCCTGAGCAATGAGCACCCTGAGTACTGAGCACCCAGCACCTTGAGCACTGAGCACCCAGCACCTGGAGTACTGAGCACCCAGCGCCCTGAGTACTAAGCACCGAGCACCCTGAATACTGAGTACCCAGCACCCTGAGTACTGAGCACCGAGCACCCCGAGCACTGAGCACCCAGCACCGCGAGCACCGTGCACCCAGCACAATGAGACTGAGCACCCAGCACCCTGAGTACTGAGCACCCAGCACCCTGAGCACTGAGCACCCAGCACCCTGAGCACTGAGCACCCAGCACCCTGAGCACTGAGCACCCAGCACCCTGAGTAGTGAGCACCCAACGTACTGAGCATCGAGCACCCAGCACCCTGAGCACTGAGCACCCAGCACCCTGAGTACTGAGCACTGAGCACCCCGCACCCCGAGCACTGAGCACCCAGCACCCTGAGCACTGAGCACCCAGCACCCGAGTACTGAGCACCCAGCACCCTGAGTACTGAGCACCCAGCACCCTGAGTACTGAGCACCCAGCACCCTGAGTACTGAGCACCCAGCACCCCGAGCACTGAGCACCCAGCACCCTGAGTACTGAGCACCCAGCAACCTGAGCACTGAGCACCCAGCACCCCGAGCACTGAGCACCCAGCACCCTGAGTACTGAGCACCCAGCACCCTGAGCACTGAGCACCCAGCACCCTGAGCACTGAGCACCCAGCACCCTGAGCACTGAGCACCCAGCACCCTGAGTACTGAGCTCCGAGCACCCCGAGCACTGAGCACCCAGCGCCCCGAGCACTGAGCACCCAGCACCCTGAGTACTGAGCACCCAGCACCCTGAGCACTGAGCACCCAGCACCCAACGTACTGAGAACCGAGCACCCCGAGCACTGAGCACCCAGCACCCTGAGTACTGAGCTCCGAGCACCCCGAGCACTGAGCACCCAGCGCCCCGAGCACTGAGCACCCAGCGCCCCGAGCACTGAGCACCAAGCACCCCGAGCAATGAGCACCCAGCACCCCGAGCACTGAGCAAACAGCACCCCAAGCAATTAGCACCCAGCACCCTGAGTACTGAGCACCCAGCACCCCGAGCACTGAGCACCCAGCACCCTGAGCACTGAGCACCCAGCACCCTGAGCACTGATCACCCAGCACCCTGAGCACTGAGCACCCAGCACCGTGAGTACTGAGCACCCAGCACCCTGAGTACTGAGCACTCAGCACCCTGAGTACTGACCACCGAGCACCCCGAGCACTGAGCAACCAGCACCCTGAGCACTGAGCACCCTGAGGACTGAACACCAAGCACCCTGAGCACTGAGGACCCAGCACCCTGAGTACTGAGCACCAATCACCCTGAGCACTGAGCACCCAGCACCCCGAGCACTGAGCACCCAGCAACCTGAGTACTGAGCAACCTGAGTACTGAGCACCCAGCACCCTGAGCACTGAGCACCCAGCACCCTGAGTACTGAGCAAACAGCACCCTGAGCACTGAGCACCAAGCACCCTGAGTACTGAGCACCCAGCACCCTGAGCACTGAGCACCCAGCATCCCGAGAATGAGCACACAGCACCCCGAGTACTGAGCAACGAGCACCCTGAGTACTGAGCACCCAGCACCCTGAGCACTGAGCACTGAGCACCCCGAGTACTGAGCACAAAGCACCCTGAGTACTGAGCACCCAGCACCCTGAGTACTGAGCACCCAGTACCCTGAGTACTGAAAACCCAGCACCCTGAGCACTGAGCACTGAGCACCCTGATCACTGAGTACTGAGCACCGAGCACCCCGAGAACTGAGCACCCAGCACCCGGAGTACTGAGCACCCAGCACCCTGAGTACTGAGCACCCAGCACCCTGAGCACTGATCACCCAGCACCCTGAGCACTGAGCACCCAGCACCCTGAGTACTGAGCACCCAGCACCCTGAGTACTGAGCACCCAGCACCCTGAGTACTGAGCTCCGAGCACCCCGAGCACTGAGCACCCAGCGCCCCGAGCACCAAGCACCCTGAGCACTGAGCACCCAGCACCCTGAGTACTGAGCACCCAGCACCCTGAGCAATGAGCACCCTGAGTACTGAGCACCCAGCACCTTGAGCACTGAGCACCGAGCACCCTGAATACTGAGCACCCAGCACCCTGAGCACTGAACACACAGCACCCTGAGTACTGAGCACCTCGTGCACTGAGCACCCAGCACCCTGAGTACTGAGCACCGAGCACCGCGAGCACTGAGCACCCAGCACCGCGAGCACTGAGCACCCAGCACCCCGAGACTGAGCACCCAGCACCCTGAGTACTGAGCACCCAGCACCCTGAGCACTGAGCACCCAGCACCCTGAGCACTGAGCACCCAGCACCCTGAGTAGTGAGCACCCAACGTACTGAGCACCGAGCACCCCGAGCACTGAGCACCCAGCACCCTGAGTACTGAGCACCCAGCAGCCTGAGCACTGAGCACTCCGCACCCCGAGCCCTGAGCACCCAGCATCCTGAGCACTGAGCACCCAGCACCCGAGTACTGAGCACCCAGCACCCTGAGTACTGAGCACCCAGCACCCTGAGTACTGAGCACCCAGCAGCCTGAGCACTGAGCATCCAGCACCCCGAGCACTGAGCACCCAGCACCCTGAGTACTGAGCACCCAGCACCCTGAGCACTGAGCACCCAGCACCCCGAGCACTGAGCACCCAGCACCCTGAGTACTGAGAACCCAGCACCCTGAGCACTGAGCACCCAGCACCCTGAGCACTGAGCACCCAGCACCCTGAGCACTGAGCACCCAGCACCCTGAGTACTCAGCTCCGAGCACCCCGAGCACTGAGCACCCAGCGCCCCGAGCACTGAGCACCCAGCACCCTGAGTACTGAGCACCCAGCACCCTGAGCACTGAGCACCCAGCACCCAACGTACTGAGCACCGAGCACCCCGAGCACTGAGCACAAAGCACCCTGAGTACTGAGCTCCGAGCACCCCGAGCACTGAGCACCCAGCGCCCCGAGCACTGAGCACCCAGCGCCCCGAGCACTGAGCACCAAGCACCCCGAGCAATGAGCACCCTGCACCCCGAGCACTGAGCACCCAGCACCCCAAGCAATGAGCACCCAGCACCCTGAGTACTGAGCACCCAGCACCCCTAATACTGAGCACCCAGCAACCTGAGCACCGAGCAGCCAGCACCCTTAGCACTGAGCACCCAGCACCCTGAGCACTGAGCACCCAGCACCCTGAGTACTGAGCACTGAGCACCACGAGTACTGAGCACCCAGCACCCTGATCACTGAGCACCCAACACCCTGAGTACTGAGCACCCAACACCCCAAGCACTGAGCACCCTAAGTACTGAGCACCCAGCACCCCAAGCACTGAGCACCCTGAGTATTGAGCACCCAGAAACCTGAGTACTGATCAGCCAGCACCCTGAGTACTGAGCACCCAGCACCCTGAGTACTGAGCACCCAGCACCCCGAGCACTGAGCACGCAGCACCCTGAGTACTGAGCACCCAGCACCCTGAGCACTGAGCACCGAGCACCCTGAGCACTGAGCACCCAGCACCCTGAGGACTGAGCACCCAGCACCCTGAGCACTGAGCACCCTAAGTACTGAGCACTGAGCACCCTGAGTACTGAGCACTGAGCACCCTGAGTACTGAGCAACCAGCACCCTGAGTACTGAGCACCCAGCACCCTGAGCACTGAGCACCGATCACCCTGAGCACTGAGCACCCAGCACCCTGAGCACTGAGCACCCAGCACCCTGAGTAGTGAGCACCCAACGTACTGAGCACCGAGCACCCCGATCACTGAGCACCCAGCTCCCTGAGTACTGAGCACCCAGCACCCCGAGCACTGAGCACCCAGCAACCTGAGCACTGAGCACCCAGCACCATGAGCACTGATCACCCAGCACCCGGAGCACTGAGCAACCAGCACCCTGAGCACTGATCACCCAACACCCGGAGCACTGAGCACCCAGCACCCTGAGTACTGAGCACCCAGCAACCTGAGTACTGAGCACCCAGCACCCTGAGTACTGAGCTCCGAGCACCCCGAGCACTGAGCACCCAGCGCCCCGAGCACCAAGCACCCTGAGCACTGAGCACCCAGCACCCTGAGTACTGAGCACCCAGCACCCTGAGCAATGAGCACCCTGAGTACTGAGCACCCAGCACCTTGAGCACTGAGCACCGAGCACCCTGAATACTGAGCACCCAGCACCCTGAGCACTTAACACACAGCACCCTGAGTACTGAGCACCTCGAGCACTGAGCACCCAGCACCCTGAGTACTGAGCACCGAGCACCCCGAGCACTGAGCACCCAGCACTGCGAGCACTGAGCACCCAGCACCCCGAGACTGAGCACCCAGCACCCTGAGTACTGAGAACCCAGCAACCTGAGCACTGAGCACCCAGCACCCTGAGCACTGAGCACCCAGCAACCTGAGCACTGAGCACCCAGCACCCTGAGTAGTGAGCACCCAACGTACTGAGCACCGAGCACCCCGAGCACTGAGCACCCAGCACCCTGAGTACTCAGCACTGAGCACTCCGCACACCGAGCCCTGAGCACCCAGCATCCTGAGCACTGAGCACCCAGCACCCGAGTACTGAGCACCCAGCACCCTGAGTACTGAGCACCCAGCACCCTGAGTACTGAGCACCCAGCAGCCTGAGCACTGAGCACCCAGCACCCCGAGCACTGAGCACCCAGCACCCTGAGTACTGAGCACCCAGCACCCTGAGCACTGAGCACCCAGCACCCCGAGCACTTAGCACCCAGCACCCTGAGTACTGAGAACCCAGCACCCTGAGCACTGAGCACCCAGGACCCTGAGCACTGAGCACCCAGCAGCCTGAGCACTGAGCACCCAGCACCCTGAGTACTGAGCTCCGAGCACCCCGAGCACTGAGCACCCAGCGCCCCGAGCACTGAGCACCCAGCACCCTGAGTACTGAGCACCCAGCACCCTGAGCACTGAGCACCCAGCACCCAACGTACTGAGCACCGAGCACCCCGAGCACTGAGCACCCAGCACCCTGAGTACTGAGCTCTGAGCACCCCGAGCACTGAGCACCCATCGCCCCGAGCACTGAGCACCCAGCGCCCCGAGCACTGAGCACCAAGCACCCCGAGCAATGAGCACCCTGCACCCCGAGCACTGAGCACCCAGCACCCCAAGCAATGAGCACCCAGCACCCTGAGTACTGAGCACCCAGCACCCCAAATACTGAGCACCCAGCAACCTGAGCACCGAGCAGCCAGCACCCTGAGCACTGAGCACCCAGCACCCTGAGCACTGAGCACCCAGCACCCTGAGTACTGAGCACCCAACACCCTGAGTACTGAGCACCCAACACCCCAAGCACTGAGCACCCTAAGTACTGAGCACCCAGCACCCCAAGCACTGAGCACCCTGAGTATTGAGCACCCAGAAACCTGAGTACTGAGCTGCCAGCACCCTGAGTACTGAGCACCCAGCACCCTGAGTACTGAGCACCCAGCACCCCGAGCACTGAGCACGCAGCACCCTGAGTACTGAGCACCCAGCACCCTGAGCACTGAGCACCGAGCACCCTGAGCACTGAGCACCCAGCACCCTGAGGACTGAGCACCCAGCACCCTGAGCACTGAGCACCCTGAGTACTGAGCACTGAGCACCCTGAGTACTGAGCACTGAGCACCCTGAGTACTGAGCAACCAGCACAATGAGTACTGAGCACCCAGCACCCTGAGCACTGAGCACCGAGCACCCTGAGCACTGAGCAGCCAGCACCCTGAGCACTGAGCACCCAGCACCCTGAATAGTGAGCACCCAACGTACTGAGCACCGAGCACCCCGATCACTAAGCACCCAGCTCCCTGAGTACTGAGCACCCAGCACCCCGAGCACTGAGCACCCAGCACCCTGAGCACTGAGCACCCAGCACCATGAGCACTGATCACCCAGCACCCGGAGCACTGAGCACCCAGCACCCTGAGTACTGAGCACCCAGCACCCTGAGCACTGAGCACCCTGCACCCCGAGCACTGAGCACCCAGCAACCTGAGTACTGAGAACCCAGCACCCTGAGCACTGAGCACCCAGCACCCTGAGCACTGAGCACCCAGCACCCTGAGCACTGAGCACCCTTCACCCTGAGTACTGAGCTCCGAGCACCCCGAGCACTGAGCACCCAGCGCCCCGAGCACTGAGCACCCAGGACCCTGAGTACTGAGCACCCAGCACCCTGAGCACTGAGCACCCAGCACCCAACGTACTGAGCACCGAGCACCCCGAGCACTGAGCACCCAGCACCCTGAGTACTGAGCTCCGAGCACCCCGAGCACTGAGCACCCAGCGCCCCGAGCACTGAGCACCCAGCGCCCCGAGCACTGAGCACCAAGCACCCCGAGCAATGAGCACCCTGCACCCCGAGCACTGAGCACCCAGCACCCCAAGAGATGAGCACCCAGCACCCTGAGTACTGAGCACCCAGCACCCCGAATACTGAGCACCCAGCAACCTGAGCACCGAGCAGCCAGCACCCTGAGCACTGAGCACCCAGCACCCTGAGCACTGAGCACCCAGCACCCTGAGTACTGAGCACTGATCACCACGAGTACTGAGCACCCAGCACCCTGATCACTGAGCACCCAACACCCTGAGTACTGAGCACCCAACACCCCAAGCACTGAGCACCCTAAGTACTGAGCACCCAGCACCCCAAGCACTGAGCACCCTGAGTATTGAGCACCCAGCAACCTGAGTACTGAGCAGCCAGCACCCTGAGTACTGAGCACACAGCACCCTGAGTACTGAGCACCCAGCACCCCGAGCACTGAGCACCCAGCACCCTGAGTACTGAGCACCCAGCACCCTGAGCCCTGAGCACCGAGCACCCTGAGCACTGAGCACCCAGCACCCTGAGGACTGAGCACCCAGCACCCTGAGCACTGAGCACCCTGAGTACTGAGCACTGAGCACCCTGAGTACTGAGCACTGAGCACCCTGAGTACTGAGCACCCAGCACCCTGAGCACTGAGCACCGAGCACCCTGAGCACTGAGCACCCAGCAGCCTGAGCACTGAGCACCCAGCACCCTGAGTAGTGAGCACCCAACGTACTGAGCACCGAGCACCCCGATCACTGAGCACCCAGCTCCCTGAGTACTGAGCACCCAGCACCCCGAGCACTGAGCACCCAGCACCCTGAGCACTGAGCACCCAGCACCATGAGCACTGATCACCCAGCACCCGGAGCACTGAGCACCCAGCACCCTGAGCACTGATTACCCAGCACCCTGAGCACTGAGCACCCAGCACCCTGAGTACTGAGCACCCAGCACCCTGAGCAATGAGCACCCTGAGTACTGAGCACCCAGCAGCTTGAGCACTGAGCACCGAGCACCCTGAATACTGAGCACCCAGCACCCTGAGCACTGAACACACAGCACCCTGAGTACTGAGCACCTCGAGCACTGAGCACCCAGCACCCTGAGTACTGAGCACCGAGCACCCCGAGCACTGAGCACCCAGCACCACGAGCACTGAGCACCCAGCACCCCGAGACTGAGCACCCAGCACCCTGAGTACTGAGCTCCCAGCACCCTGAGCACTGAGCACCCAGCACCCTGAGCACTGAGCACCCAGCACCCTGAGCACTGAGCACCCAGCACCCTGAGTAGTGAGCACCCAACGTACTGAGCACCGAGCACCCCGAGCACTGAGCACCCAGCACCCTGAGTACTGAGCACTGAGCACTCCGCACACCGAGCCCTGAGCACCCAGCATCCAGAGCACTGAGCACCCAGCACCCGAGTACTGAGCACCCAGCACCCTGAGTACTGAGCACCCAGCACCCTGAGTACTGAGCACCCAGCAGCCTGAGCACTGAGCACCCAGCACCCCGAGCACTGAGCACCCAGCACCCTGAGTACTGAGCACCCAGCAACCTGAGCACCGAGCAGCCAGCACTCTGAGCACTGAGCACCCAGCACCCTGAGCACTGAGCACCCAGCACCCTGAGTACTGAGCACTGAGCACCACGAGTACTGAGCACCCAGCACCCTGATCACTGAGCACCCAACAACCTGAGTACTGAGCACCCAACACCCCAAGCACTGAGCACCCTAAGTACTGAGCACCCAGCACCCCAAGCACTGAGCACCCTGAGTATTGAGCACCCAGCAACCTGAGTACTGAGCAGCCAGCACCCTGAGTACTGAGCACCCAGCACCCTGAGTACTGAGCACCCAGCACCCCGAGCACTGAGCACCCAGCACCCTGAGTACTGAGCACCCAGCACCCTGAGCACTGAGCACCGAGCACCATGAGCACTGAGCACCCAGCACCCCGAGCACTGAGCACCCAGCACCCCGAGAATGAGCACCCAGCACCCCGAGTACTGAGCACCGAGCACCCTGAGCACTGAGTACCCAGCACCCTGTGTACTGAGCACCCAGGACCCTGAGCACTGAGCACCGAGCAACCCAAGTACTGAGCACAAAGCACCCTGAGCACTGAGCACCCAGCACCCTGAGTACTGAGCACCCAGCACCCTGAGTACTGAACACCCAGCACCCTGAGCACTGAGCACTGAGCAATATGATCACTGAGAACTGAGCACCGAGCACCCCGAGAACTGAGCACCCAGCACCCGGAGAACTGAGCACCCAGCACCCTGAGTACTGAGCACCCAGCACCCTGAGCACTGATCACCCAGCACCCTGAGCACTGAGCACCCAGCACCCTGAGTACTGAGCACCCAGCACCCTGAGTACTGAGCACCCTGCACCCTGAGTACTGAGCTCCGAGCACCCCGAGCACTGAGCACCCAGCGCCCCGAGCACTGAGCACCCTGAGCAATGAGCACCCAGCACCCTGAGTACTGAGCACCCAGCACCCTGAGCAATGAGCACCCTGAGTACTGAGCACCCAGCACCTTGAGCACTGAGCACCCAGCACCTGGAGTACTGAGCACCCAGCGCCCTGAGTACTAAGCACCGAGCACCCTGAATACTGAGTACCCAGCACCCTGAGTACTGAGCACCGAGCACCCCGAGCACTGAGCACCCAGCACCGCGAGCACCGTGCACCCAGCACAATGAGACTGAGCACCCAGCACCCTGAGTACTGAGCACCCAGCACCCTGAGCACTGAGCACCCAGCACCCTGAGCACTGAGCACCCAGCACCCTGAGCACTGAGCACCCAGCACCCTGAGTAGTGAGCACCCAACGTACTGAGCATCGAGCACCCAGCACCCTGAGCACTGAGCACCCAGCACCCTGAGTACTGAGCACTGAGCACCCCGCACCCCGAGCACTGAGCACCCAGCACCCTGAGCACTGAGCACCCAGCACCCGAGTACTGAGCACCCAGCACCCTGAGTACTGAGCACCCAGCACCCTGAGTACTGAGCACCCAGCACCCTGAGTACTGAGCACCCAGCACCCCGAGCACTGAGCACCCAGCACCCTGAGTACTGAGCACCCAGCAACCTGAGCACTGAGCACCCAGCACCCCGAGCACTGAGCACCCAGCACCCTGAGTACTGAGCACCCAGCACCCTGAGCACTGAGCACCCAGCACCCTGAGCACTGAGCACCCAGCACCCTGAGCACTGAGCACCCAGCACCCTGAGTACTGAGCTCCGAGCACCCCGAGCACTGAGCACCCAGCGCCCCGAGCACTGAGCACCCAGCACCCTGAGTACTGAGCACCCAGCACCCTGAGCACTGAGCACCCAGCACCCAACGTACTGAGAACCGAGCACCCCGAGCACTGAGCACCCAGCACCCTGAGTACTGAGCTCCGAGCACCCCGAGCACTGAGCACCCAGCGCCCCGAGCACTGAGCACCCAGCGCCCCGAGCACTGAGCACCAAGCACCCCGAGCAATGAGCACCCAGCACCCCGAGCACTGAGCAAACAGCACCCCAAGCAATTAGCACCCAGCACCCTGAGTACTGAGCACCCAGCACCCCGAATACTGAGCACCCAGCAACTTGAGCACCGAGCAACCAGCACCCTGAGCACTGAGCACCCAGCACCCTGAGCACTGAGCACCCAGCACCCTGAGTACTGAGCACTGAGCACCACGAGTACTGAGCACCCAGCACCCTGATCACTGAGCACCCAACACCCTGAGTACTGAGCACCCAACACCCCAAGCACTGAGCACCCTAAGTACTGAGCACCCAGCACCCCAAGCACTGAGCACCCTGAGTATTGAGCACCCAGCAACCTGAGTACTGAGCAGCCAGCACCCTGAGTACTGAGCACCCAGCACCCTGAGTACTGAGCACCCAGCACCCCGAGCACTGAGCACCCAGCACCCTGAGCACTGAGCACCGAGCACCATGAGCACTGAGCACCCAGCACCCTGAGGACTGAGCACCCAGCACCCTGAGCACTGAGCACCCAGTGTACTGAGCACTGAGCACCCTGAGTACTGAGCACTGAGCACCCTGAGTACTGAGCAACCAGCACCCTGAGTAATGAGCACCCAGCACCCTGAGCACTGAGCACCGAGCACCCTGAGCACTGAGAACCCAGCACCCTGAGGACTGAGCACCCAGCACCCTGAGCACTGAGCACCCTGAGTACTGAGCACTGAGCACGCTGAGTACTGAGCACTGAGCACCCTGAGTACTGAGCAATCAGCACCCTGAGTACTGAGCACCCAGCACCCTGAGCACTGAGCACCCAGCACCCTGAGTAGTGAGCACCCAACGTACTGAGCACCGAACAACCCGATCACTGAGCACCCAGCTCCCTGAGTACTGAGCACCCAGCACCCCGAGCACTGAGCACCCAGCACCCTGAGCACTGAGCACCCAGCACCCTGAGCACTGATCACCCAGCACCCTGAGCACTGAGCACCCAGCACCGTGAGTACTGAGCACCCAGCACCCTGAGTACTGAGCACTCAGCACCCTGAGTACTGACCACCGAGCACCCCGAGCACTGAGCAACCAGCACCCTGAGCACTGAGCACCCTGAGGACTGAGCACCAAGCACCCTGAGCACTGAGGACCCAGCACCCTGAGTACTGAGCACCAATCACCCTGAGCACTGAGCACCCAGCACCCCGAGCACTGAGCACCCAGCAACCTGAGTACTGAGCAACCTGAGTACTGAGCACCCAGCACCCTGAGCACTGAGCACCCAGCACCCTGAGTACTGAGCAAACAGCACCCTGAGCACTGAGCACCAAGCACCCTGAGTACTGAGCACCCAGCACCCTGAGCACTGAGCACCCAGCATCCCGAGAATGAGCACACAGCACCCCGAGTACTGAGCAACGAGCACCCTGAGTACTGAGCACCCAGCACCCTGAGCACTGAGCACTGAGCACCCCGAGTACTGAGCACAAAGCACCCTGAGTACTGAGCACCCAGCACCCTGAGTACTGAGCACCCAGTACCCTGAGTACTGAAAACCCAGCACCCTGAGCACTGAGCACTGAGCACCCTGATCACTGAGTACTGAGCACCGAGCACCCCGAGAACTGAGCACCCAGCACCCGGAGTACTGAGCACCCAGCACCCTGAGTACTGAGCACCCAGCACCCTGAGCACTGATCACCCAGCACCCTGAGCACTGAGCACCCAGCACCCTGAGTACTGAGCACCCAGCACCCTGAGTACTGAGCACCCAGCACCCTGAGTACTGAGCTCCGAGCACCCCGAGCACTGAGCACCCAGCGCCCCGAGCACCAAGCACCCTGAGCACTGAGCACCCAGCACCCTGAGTACTGAGCACCCAGCACCCTGAGCAATGAGCACCCTGAGTACTGAGCACCCAGCACCTTGAGCACTGAGCACCGAGCACCCTGAATACTGAGCACCCAGCACCCTGAGCACTGAACACACAGCACCCTGAGTACTGAGCACCTCGTGCACTGAGCACCCAGCACCCTGAGTACTGAGCACCGAGCACCGCGAGCACTGAGCACCCAGCACCGCGAGCACTGAGCACCCAGCACCCCGAGACTGAGCACCCAGCACCCTGAGTACTGAGCACCCAGCACCCTGAGCACTGAGCACCCAGCACCCTGAGCACTGAGCACCCAGCACCCTGAGTAGTGAGCACCCAACGTACTGAGCACCGAGCACCCCGAGCACTGAGCACCCAGCACCCTGAGTACTGAGCACCCAGCAGCCTGAGCACTGAGCACTCCGCACCCCGAGCCCTGAGCACCCAGCATCCTGAGCACTGAGCACCCAGCACCCGAGTACTGAGCACCCAGCACCCTGAGTACTGAGCACCCAGCACCCTGAGTACTGAGCACCCAGCAGCCTGAGCACTGAGCATCCAGCACCCCGAGCACTGAGCACCCAGCACCCTGAGTACTGAGCACCCAGCACCCTGAGCACTGAGCACCCAGCACCCCGAGCACTGAGCACCCAGCACCCTGAGTACTGAGAACCCAGCACCCTGAGCACTGAGCACCCAGCACCCTGAGCACTGAGCACCCAGCACCCTGAGCACTGAGCACCCAGCACCCTGAGTACTCAGCTCCGAGCACCCCGAGCACTGAGCACCCAGCGCCCCGAGCACTGAGCACCCAGCACCCTGAGTACTGAGCACCCAGCACCCTGAGCACTGAGCACCCAGCACCCAACGTACTGAGCACCGAGCACCCCGAGCACTGAGCACAAAGCACCCTGAGTACTGAGCTCCGAGCACCCCGAGCACTGAGCACCCAGCGCCCCGAGCACTGAGCACCCAGCGCCCCGAGCACTGAGCACCAAGCACCCCGAGCAATGAGCACCCTGCACCCCGAGCACTGAGCACCCAGCACCCCAAGCAATGAGCACCCAGCACCCTGAGTACTGAGCACCCAGCACCCCTAATACTGAGCACCCAGCAACCTGAGCACCGAGCAGCCAGCACCCTGAGCACTGAGCACCCAGCACCCTGAGCACTGAGCACCCAGCACCCTGAGTACTGAGCACTGAGCACCACGAGTACTGAGCACCCAGCACCCTGATCACTGAGCACCCAACACCCTGAGTACTGAGCACCCAACACCCCAAGCACTGAGCACCCTAAGTACTGAGCACCCAGCACCCCAAGCACTGAGCACCCTGAGTATTGAGCACCCAGAAACCTGAGTACTGATCAGCCAGCACCCTGAGTACTGAGCACCCAGCACCCTGAGTACTGAGCACCCAGCACCCCGAGCACTGAGCACGCAGCACCCTGAGTACTGAGCACCCAGCACCCTGAGCACTGAGCACCGAGCACCCTGAGCACTGAGCACCCAGCACCCTGAGGACTGAGCACCCAGCACCCTGAGCACTGAGCACCCTAAGTACTGAGCACTGAGCACCCTGAGTACTGAGCACTGAGCACCCTGAGTACTGAGCAACCAGCACCCTGAGTACTGAGCACCCAGCACCCTGAGCACTGAGCACCGATCACCCTGAGCACTGAGCACCCAGCACCCTGAGCACTGAGCACCCAGCACCCTGAGTAGTGAGCACCCAACGTACTGAGCACCGAGCACCCCGATCACTGAGCACCCAGCTCCCTGAGTACTGAGCACCCAGCACCCCGAGCACTGAGCACCCAGCAACCTGAGCACTGAGCACCCAGCACCATGAGCACTGATCACCCAGCACCCGGAGCACTGAGCAACCAGCACCCTGAGCACTGATCACCCAGCACCCGGAGCACTGAGCACCCAGCACCCTGAGTACTGAGCACCCAGCAACCTGAGTACTGAGCACCCAGCACCCTGAGTACTGAGCTCCGAGCACCCCGAGCACTGAGCACCCAGCGCCCCGAGCACCAAGCACCCTGAGCACTGAGCACCCAGCACCCTGAGTACTGAGCACCCAGCACCCTGAGCAATGAGCACCCTGAGTACTGAGCACCCAGCACCTTGAGCACTGAGCACCGAGCACCCTGAATACTGAGCACCCAGCACCCTGAGCACTTAACACACAGCACCCTGAGTACTGAGCACCTCGAGCACTGAGCACCCAGCACCCTGAGTACTGAGCACCGAGCACCCCGAGCACTGAGCACCCAGCACTGCGAGCACTGAGCACCCAGCACCCCGAGACTGAGCACCCAGCACCCTGAGTACTGAGAACCCAGCAACCTGAGCACTGAGCACCCAGCACCCTGAGCACTGAGCACCCAGCAACCTGAGCACTGAGCACCCAGCACCCTGAGTAGTGAGCACCCAAAGTACTGAGCACCGAGCACCCCGAGCACTGAGCACCCAGCACCCTGAGTACTCAGCACTGAGCACTCCGCACACCGAGCCCTGAGCACCCAGCATCCTGAGCACTGAGCACCCAGCACCCGAGTACTGAGCACCCAGCACCCTGAGTACTGAGCACCCAGCACCCTGAGTACTGAGCACCCAGCAGCCTGAGCACTGAGCACCCAGCACCCCGAGCACTGAGCACCCAGCACCCTGAGTACTGAGCACCCAGCACCCTGAGCACTGAGCACCCAGCACCCCGAGCACTTAGCACCCAGCACCCTGAGTACTGAGAACCCAGCACCCTGAGCACTGAGCACCCAGGACCCTGAGCACTGAGCACCCAGCAGCCTGAGCACTGAGCACCCAGCACCCTGAGTACTGAGCTCCGAGCACCCCGAGCACTGAGCACCCAGCGCCCCGAGCACTGAGCACCCAGCACCCTGAGTACTGAGCACCCAGCACCCTGAGCACTGAGCACCCAGCACCCAACGTACTGAGCACCGAGCACCCCGAGCACTGAGCACCCAGCACCCTGAGTACTGAGCTCTGAGCACCCCGAGCACTGAGCACCCATCGCCCCGAGCACTGAGCACCCAGCGCCCCGAGCACTGAGCACCAAGCACCCCGAGCAATGAGCACCCTGCACCCCGAGCACTGAGCACCCAGCACCCCAAGCAATGAGCACCCAGCACCCTGAGTACTGAGCACCCAGCACCCCGAATACTGAGCACCCAGCAACCTGAGCACCGAGCAGCCAGCACCCTGAGCACTGAGCACCCAGCACCCTGAGCACTGAGCACCCAGCACCCTGAGTACTGAGCACCCAACACCCTGAGTACTGAGCACCCAACACCCCAAGCACTGAGCACCCTAAGTACTGAGCACCCAGCACCCCAAGCACTGAGCACCCTGAGTATTGAGCACCCAGAAACCTGAGTACTGAGCTGCCAGCACCCTGAGTACTGAGCACCCAGCACCCTGAGTACTGAGCACCCAGCACCCCGAGCACTGAGCACGCAGCACCCTGAGTACTGAGCACCCAGCACCCTGAGCACTGAGCACCGAGCACCCTGAGCACTGAGCACCCAGCACCCTGAGGACTGAGCACCCAGCACCCTGAGCACTGAGCACCCTGAGTACTGAGCACTGAGCACCCTGAGTACTGAGCACTGAGCACCCTGAGTACTGAGCAACCAGCACAATGAGTACTGAGCACCCAGCACCCTGAGAACTGAGCACCGAGCACCCTGAGCACTGAGCAGCCAGCACCCTGAGCACTGAGCACCCAGCACCCTGAATAGTGAGCACCCAACGTACTGAGCACCGAGCACCCCGATCACTAAGCACCCAGCTCCCTGAGTACTGAGCACCCAGCACCCCGAGCACTGAGCACCCAGCACCCTGAGCACTGAGCACCCAGCACCATGAGCACTGATCACCCAGCACCCGGAGCACTGAGCACCCAGCACCCTGAGTACTGAGCACCCAGCACCCTGAGCACTGAGCACCCTGCACCCCGAGCACTGAGCACCCAGCAACCTGAGTACTGAGAACCCAGCACCCTGAGCACTGAGCACCCAGCACCCTGAGCACTGAGCACCCAGCACCCTGAGCACTGAGCACCCTTCACCCTGAGTACTGAGCTCCGAGCACCCCGAGCACTGAGCACCCAGCGCCCCGAGCACTGAGCACCCAGGACCCTGAGTACTGAGCACCCAGCACCCTGAGCACTGAGCACCCAGCACCCAACGTACTGAGCACCGAGCACCCCGAGCACTGAGCACCCAGCACCCTGAGTACTGAGCTCCGAGCACCCCGAGCACTGAGCACCCAGCGCCCCGAGCACTGAGCACCCAGCGCCCCGAGCACTGAGCACCAAGCACCCCGAGCAATGAGCACCCTGCACCCCGAGCACTGAGCACCCAGCACCCCAAGAGATGAGCACCCAGCACCCTGAGTACTGAGCACCCAGCACCCCGAATACTGAGCACCCAGCAACCTGAGCACCGAGCAGCCAGCACCCTGAGCACTGAGCACCCAGCACCCTGAGCACTGAGCACCCAGCACCCTGAGTACTGAGCACTGAGCACCACGAGTACTGAGCACCCAGCACCCTGATCACTGAGCACCCAACACCCTGAGTACTGAGCACCCAACACCCCAAGCACTGAGCACCCTAAGTACTGAGCACCCAGCACCCCAAGCACTGAGCACCCTGAGTATTGAGCACCCAGCAACCTGAGTACTGAGCAGCCAGCACCCTGAGTACTGAGCACACAGCACCCTGAGTACTGAGCACCCAGCACCCCGAGCACTGAGCACCCAGCACCCTGAGTACTGAGCACCCAGCACCCTGAGCCCTGAGCACCGAGCACCCTGAGCACTGAGCACCCAGCACCCTGAGGACTGAGCACCCAGCACCCTGAGCACTGAGCACCCTGAGTACTGAGCACTGAGCACCCTGAGTACTGAGCACTGAGCACCCTGAGTACTGAGCACCCAGCACCCTGAGCACTGAGCACCGAGCACCCTGAGCACTGAGCACCCAGCAGCCTGAGCACTGAGCACCCAGCACCCTGAGTAGTGAGCACCCAACGTACTGAGCACCGAGCACCCCGATCACTGAGCACCCAGCTCCCTGAGTACTGAGCACCCAGCACCCCGAGCACTGAGCACCCAGCACCCTGAGCACTGAGCACCCAGCACCATGAGCACTGATCACCCAGCACCCGGAGCACTGAGCACCCAGCACCCTGAGCACTGATTACCCAGCACCCTGAGCACTGAGCACCCAGCACCCTGAGTACTGAGCACCCAGCACCCTGAGCAATGAGCACCCTGAGTACTGAGCACCCAGCAGCTTGAGCACTGAGCACCGAGCACCCTGAATACTGAGCACCCAGCACCCTGAGCACTGAACACACAGCACCCTGAGTACTGAGCACCTCGAGCACTGAGCACCCAGCACCCTGAGTACTGAGCACCGAGCACCCCGAGCACTGAGCACCCAGCACCACGAGCACTGAGCACCCAGCACCCCGAGACTGAGCACCCAGCACCCTGAGTACTGAGCTCCCAGCACCCTGAGCACTGAGCACCCAGCACCCTGAGCACTGAGCACCCAGCACCCTGAGCACTGAGCACCCAGCACCCTGAGTAGTGAGCACCCAACGTACTGAGCACCGAGCACCCCGAGCACTGAGCACCCAGCACCCTGAGTACTGAGCACTGAGCACTCCGCACACCGAGCCCTGAGCACCCAGCATCCAGAGCACTGAGCACCCAGCACCCGAGTACTGAGCACCCAGCACCCTGAGTACTGAGCACCCAGCACCCTGAGTACTGAGCACCCAGCAGCCTGAGCACTGAGCACCCAGCACCCCGAGCACTGAGCACCCAGCACCCTGAGTACTGAGCACCCAGCACCCTGAGCACTGAGCACCCAGCACCCCGAGGACTGAGCACCCAGCACCCTGAGTACTGAGAACCCAGCACCCTGAGCACTGAGCACCCAGCACCCTGAGCACTGAGCACCCAGCACCCTGAGCACTGAGCACCCAGCACCCTGAGTACTGAGCTCCGAGCACCCCGAGCACTGAGCACCCAGCGCCCCGAGCACTGAGCACCCAGCACCCTGAGTACTGAGCACCCAGCACCCTGAGCACTGAGCACCCAGCACCCAACGTACTGAACACCGATCACCCCGAGCACTGAGCACCCAGCACCCTGAGTACTGAGATCCGAGCACCCCGAGCACTGAGCACCCAGCGCCCCGAGCACTGAGCACCCAGCGCCCCGAGCACTGAGCACCAAGCACCCCGAGCAATGAGCACCCTGCACCCCGAGCACTGAGCACCCAGCACCCCAAGCAATGAGCACCCAGCACCCTGAGTACTGAGCACTGAGCACCCTGAGTACTGAGCAACCAGCACCCTGAGTACTGAGCACCCAGCACCCTGAGCACTGAGCACCGAGCACCCTGAGCACTGAGCACCCAGCACCCTGAGCACTGAGCACCCAGCACCCTGAGTAGTGAGCACCCAACGTACTGAGCACCGAGCACCCCGATCACTGAGCACCCAGCTCCCTGAGTACTGAGCACCCAGCACCCCGAGCACTGAGCACACAGCACCCTGAGCACTGAGCACCCAGCACCCTGAGTACTGAGCACTGAGCACTCCGCACACCAAGCCCTGAGCACCCAGCATCCAGAGCACTGAGCACCCAGCACCCGAGTACTGAGCACCCAGCACCCTGAGTACTGAGCACCCAGCACCCTGAGTACTGAGCACCCAGCAGCCTGAGCACTGAGCACCCAGCACCCCGAGCACTGAGCACCCAGCAACCTGAGTACTGAGCACCCAGCAACCTGAGCACTGAGCACCCAGCACCCCGAGGACTGAGCACCCAGCACCCTGAGTACTGAGAACCCAGCACCCTGAGCACTGAGCACCCAGCACCCTGAGCACTGAGCACCCAGCACCCTGAGCACTGAGCACCCAGCACCCTGAGTACTGAGCTCCGAGCACCCCGAGCACTGAGCACCCAGCGCCCCGAGCACTGAGCACCCAGCACCCTGAGTACTGAGCACCCAGGACCCTGAGCACTGAGCACCCAGCACCCAACGTACTGAACACCGAGCACCCCGAGCACTGAGCACCCAGAACCCTGAGTACTGAGATCCGAGCACCCCGAGCACTGAGCACCCAGCGCCCCGAGCACTGAGCACCCAGCGCCCCGAGCACTGAGAACCAAGCACCCCGAGCAATGAGCACCCTGCACCCCGAGCACTGAGCACCCAGCACCCCAAGCAATGAGCACCCAGCACCCTGAGTACTGAGCACCCAGCACCCCGAATTCTGAGCACCCAGCAACCTGAGCACCGAGCAGCAAGCACCCTGAGCACTGAGCACCCAGCACCCTGAGCACTGAGCACACAGCACCCTGAGTACTGAGCACTGAGCACCACGAGTACTGAGCACCCAGCACCCTGATCACTGAGCACCCAACACCCTGAGTACTGAGCACCCAACACCCCAAGCACTGAGCACCCTAAGTACTGAGCACCCAGCAACCTGAGTACTGAGCAGCCAGCACCCTGAGTACTGAGCACCCAGCACCCCGAGCACTGAGCACCCAGCACCCTGAGTACTGAGCACCCAGCACCCTGAGCACTGAGCACCGAGCACCCTGAGCACTGAGCACCCAGCACCCTGAGGACTGAGCACCCAGCAGCCTGAGCACTGAGCACACTGAGTACTGAGCACTGAGCACCCTGAGTACTGAGCACTGAGCACCCTGAGTACTGATCAACCAGCACCCTGAGTTCTGAGCACCCAGCACCCTGAGCACTGAGCACCGAGCACCCTGAGCACTGAGCACCCAGCACCCTGAGCACTGAGCACCCAGCACCCTGAGTAGTGAGCACCCAACGTACTGAGCACCGAGCACCCCGATCACTGAGCACCCAGCTCCCTGAGTACTGAGCACCCACCACCCCGAGCACTGAGCACACAGCACACTGAGCACTGAGCACCCAGCACCATGAGCACTGATCACCCAGCACCCGGAGCACTGAGCACCCAGCACCCTGAGTACTGAGCACCCAGCACCCTGAGTACTGAGCACTCAGCACCCTGAGTACTGAGAACCGAGCACCCTGAGCACTGAGCACGCAGCACCCTGAGCACTGAGCACCCTGAGGACTGAGCACCCAGCACCCTGAGCACTGAGCACCCAGCACCCTGAGTACTGAGCACCGATCACCCTGAGCACTGAGCACCCAGCACCCCGAGCACTGAGCACCCAGCACCCTGAGTACTGAGCAACCTCAGTACTGAGCACCCAGCACCCTGAGCACTGAGCACCCAGCACCCTGAGTACTGAGCACCCAGCACCCTGAGCACTGAGCACCCAGCACCCTGAGTACTGAGCACCCAGCACCGCGAGCACTGAGCACCCAGCACCCCGAGTACTGAGCACCGAGCACCCTGAACACTGAGTACCCAGCACCCTGAGTACTGAGCACCCAGCACCCTGAGCACTGAGCACCGAGCACCCCGAGTACTGAGCTCAAAGCACCCTGAGCACTGAGCACCCAGCACCCTGTGTACTGAGCACCCAGCACCCTGAGTACTGAACACCCAGCACCCTGAGGACTGAGCACTGAGCACCCTGATCACTGAGTACTGAGCACCGAGCACCCCGAGAACTGAGCACCCAGCACCCGGAGTACTGAGCACCCAGCACACTGAGTACTGAGCACCCAGCACCCCGAGCACTGAGCACCCAGCACCCTGAGCAATGAGCACCCTGCACCCTGAGTACTGAGCACTGAGCACCCAGCACACCGAGCACTGAGCACCCAGAACCCTGAGTACTGAGCACTGAGCAGCCAGCACCCCGAGCACTGAGCACCCAGCACCCTGAGCACTGAGCATCCAGCACCCTGAGCACTGAGCACCCAGCACCCTGAGTACTGAGCACTGAGCACCCAGCACCCTGAGCACTGAGCACCCAGCACCCTGAGTACTGAGCACTGAGCTCCCAGCACCCCGAGCACTGAGCACCCAGCACCCTGAGTACTGAGCACCCAGCACCCTGAGTACTGAACACTGAGCCCCCAGCTCCCCGAGCACTGAGCACCCAGCACCCCGAGCACTGAGCACCCAGCACCCTGAGTACTGAGCTCTGAGCACCCCGAGCACTGAGCACCCAGCGCCCCGAGCAACGAGCACCCTGAGTACTGAGCACCCAGCAACCTGACTACTGAGCACCCAGCACCCTGAGCAATGAGCAACCTGAGTACTGAGCACCCAGCACCTTGAGCACTGAGCACCGAGCACACCGAGCACTGAGCACCCAGCACCCAGAGTACTGAGCACCCAGCACCCTGAGTACTAAGCACCAAGCACCCTGAGTACTGAGCACCCAGCACCCTGAGCACTGAACACACAGCACCCTGATTACTGAGCACCTCGAGCACTGAGCACCCAGCACCCTGAGGACTGAGCACCGAGTACCCCGAGCACTGAGCACCCAGCACTGTGAGCACTGAGCACCCAGCACCCCGAGCACTGAGCACCCAGCACCCTGAGTACTGAGCACCCATCACCCTGAGTACTGAGCACCCAGCAACCTGAGCACTGAGTACCCAGCACCCTGAGCACTGAGCACCCAGCACCCTGAGCACTGAGCACACAGCACCCTGAGCACTGAGCACCCAGCACCCTGAGTACTGAGCACTGAGCACCCAGCACCCCGAGCACTGAGCACCCAGCACCCTGAGTACTGAGCAATGAGCACCCCGAGCACTGAGCACCCAGCACCCTGAGTACTGAGCAACCTCAGTACTGAGCACCCAGCAACCTGAGCACTGAGCACCCAGCACCCTGAGTACTGAGCACCCAGCACCCTGAGCACTGAGCACCCAGCACCCTGAGTACTGAGCACCCAGCACCCCGAGCACTGAGCACCCAGCACCCCGAGAATGAGCAACCAGCACCCCGAGTACTGAGCACTGAGCACCCAGCACACCGAGCACTGAGCACCCAGAACCCTGAGTACTGAGCACTGAGCACCCAGCACCCCGAGCACTGAGCACCCAGCACCCTGAGCACTGAGCATCCAGCACCCTGAGCACTGAGCACCCAGCACCCTGAGTACTGAGCACTGAGCACCCAGCACCCTGAGCACTGAGCACCCAGCACCCTGAGTACTGAGCACTGAGCTCCCAGCACCCCGAGCACTGAGCACCCAGCACCCTGAGTACTGAGCACCCAGCACCCTGAGTACTGAGCACTGAGCCCCCAGCACCCCGAGCACTGAGAACCCAGCACCCCGAGCACTGAGCACCCAGGACCCTGAGTACTGAGCTCCGAGCACCCCGAGCACTGAGCACCCAGCGCCCCGAGCACCGAGCACCCTGAGCACTGAGCACCCAGCACCTTGAGCACTGAGCACCGAGCACCCCGATCACTGAGCACCCAGCACCCCGAGCACTGAGCACTGAGCACCCAGCACCCCGAGCACTGAGCACCCAGCACCCTGAGTACTGAGCACCGAGCACCCTGAGCACTGAGTACCCAGCACCCTGAGTACTGAGCTCCGAGCACTCCGAGCACTGAGCACCCTGAGCACTGAGCACCGAGCACCCTGAGCACTGAGTACCCAGCACCCTGAGCACTGAGCACCCAGCACCCTGAGCACTGAGCACCCAGCACCCTGAGTACTGAGCACTGAGCACCCAGCACCCCGAGCACTGAGCACCCAGCACCCCGAGTACTGAGCACTGAGCACCCTGAGTACTGAGCACCCAGCACCCTGAGCACTGAGTACCAAGAACCCTGAGCACTGAGCACCCAGCACCCTGAGCACTGAGCACCCAGCACCCTGAGTACTGAGCACCCAGCACCCTGAGTACTGAGCACTCAGCACCTCGAGTACTGAGCACCCAGCACCGTCAGTACTGAGCACCCAGCACCCAGAGCACTGAGCAGCCAGCACCCTGAGTACTGAGCACCGAGCACACTGAGCACTGAGCACCCAGCACCCTGAGTACTGAGCACCCAGCACCCCGAGCACCGAGCACCCTGAGCACTGTGCACCCAGCACCCTGTGTACTGAGCACCCAGCACCCTGAGCAATGAGCACCCTGAGTACTGAGCACCCAGCACCTTGAGCACTGAGCACCGAGCAGCCCGAGCACTGAGCACCCAGCACCCGGAGTACTGAGCACCCAGCACCCTGAGTACTACGCACCGAGCACCCTGAGTACTGAGCACCCAGCACCCTGAGCACTGAACACACAGCACCCTGAGTACTGAGCACCGAGCACCCTGAGCACTGAGCACCCAGCACCCTGAGTACTGAGCACCGAGCACCCTGAGCACTGAGCACCCAGCACACTGAGTACTGAGCACCCAGCACCGCGAGCACTGAGCACATAGCACCCCGAGCACTGAGCACCCAGCACCCTGAGTACTTAGCACCCAGCACCCTGAGGACTGAGCACCCAGCACCCTGAGCACTGAGCACACTGAGTACTGAGCACTGAGCACCCTGAGTACTGATCACTGAGCACCCTGAGTACTGAGCAACCAGCACACTGAGTACTGAGCACCCAGCACCCTGAGCACTGAGCACCGAGCACCCTGAGCACTGAGCACCCAGCACCCTGAGCACTGAGCACCCAGCACCCTGAGTAGTGAGCACCCAACGTACTGAGCACTGAGCACCCCGATCACTGAGCACCCAGCTCCCTGAGTACTGAGCACCCAGAACCCTGAGCACTGAGCACCCAGCACCGTGAGTACTGAGCACCCAGCACCCTGAGTACTGAGCACTCAGCACCCTGAGTACTGAGCACCGAGCACCCCGAGCCTTGAGCACCCAGCACCCTGAGCACTGAGCACCCTGAGGACTGAGCACCCAGCACCCTGAGCACTGAGCACCCAGCACCCTGAGCACTGAGCACCCAGCACCCTGAGCACTGAGCACCCAGCACCCTGAGCACTGAGCACCCAGCACCCTGAGTAGTGAGCACCCAACGTACTGAGCACCGAGCACCCCGAGCACTGAGCACCCAGCACCCTGAGTACTGAGCACTGAGCACCCCGCACCCCGAGCCCTGAGCACCCAGCACCCTGAGCACTGAGCACCCAGCACCCGAGTACTGAGCACCCAGCACCCTGAGTACTGAGCACCCAGCACCCTGAGTACTGAGCACCCAGCACCCTGAACACTGAGCACCCAGCACCCCGAGGACTGAGAACCCAGCACCCGGAGTACTGAGCACCCAGCACCCTGAGCACTGAGCACCCAGCACCCCGAGCACTGAGCACCCAGCACCCTGAGTACTGAGCACCCAGCACCCTGAGCACTGAGCACCCAGCACCCTGAGCACTGAGCACCCAGCACCCTGAGCACTGAGCACCCAGCACCCTGAGTACTGAGCTCCGAGCACCCCGAGCACTGAGCACCCAGCGCTCCGAGCACTGAGCACCCAGCACCCTGAGTACTGAGGACCCAGCACCCTGAGCACTGAGCAGCCAGCACCCAACGTACTGAGCACCGAGCACCCCGAGCACTGAGCACCCAGCACCCTGAGTACTGAGTACCCAGCACCCTGAGCACTGAGCACCCAGCACCCTGAGCACTGAGCACCCAGCACCCTGAGCACTGAGCACCCAGCACCCTGAGTACTGAGCTCCGAGCACCCCGAGCACTGAGCACCCAGCGCCCCGAGCACTGAGCACCCAGCGCCCCGAGCACTGAGCACCAAGCACCCCGAGCAATGAGCACCCAGCACCCCGAGCACTGAGCACCCAGCACCCCAAGCAATGAGCACCCAGCACCCTGAGTACTGAGCACCCAGCACCCTGAGTACTGAGCAGCCAGCACCCTGAGCACTGAGCACCCAGCACCCTAAGCACTGAGCACCCAGCACCCTGAGTACTGAGCACTGAGCACCACGAGTACTGAGCACCCAGCACCCTGATCACTGAGCACCCAACACCCTGAGTACTGAGCACCCAACACCCCAAGCACTGAGCACCCTAAGTACTGAGCACCCAGCACCCCAAGCACTGAGCACCCTGAGTATTGAGCACCCAGCAACCTGAGTACTGAGCACCCAGCACCCTGAGTACTGAGCACCCAGCACCCCGAGCACTGAGCACCCAGCACCCTGAGTACTGAGCACCCAGCACCCTGAGCACTGAGCACCGAGCACCCTGAGCACTGAGCACCCAGCACCCTGAGGACTGAGCACCCAGCACCCTGATTACTGAGCACCCTGAGTACTGAGCACTGAGCACCCTGAGTACTGAGCACTGAGCACCCTGAGTATTGAGCAACCAGCACACTGAGTACTGAGCACCCAGCACCCTGAGCACTGAGCACCGAGCACCCTGAGCACTGAGCACCCAGCACCCTGAGCACTGAGCACCCAGCACCCTGAGTAGTGAGCACCCAACGTACTGAGCACCGAGCACCCCGATCACTGAGTACCCAGCTCCCTGAGTACTGAGCAGCCAGCACCCCGAGCACTGAGCACCCAGCACCCTGAGCACTGAGCACCCAGCACCATGAGCACTGATCACCCAGCACCCTGAGCACTGAGCACCCAGCACCCTGAGTACTGAGCACCCAGCACCCTGAGTACTGAGCACTCAGCACCCTGAGTACTGAGCACCGAGCACCCCGAGCACTAAGCACGCAGCACCCTGAGCACTGAGCACCCTGAGGACTGAGCACCCAGAACCCTGAGGACTGAGCACCCAGCACCCTGAGTACTGAGCACCGATCACCCTGAGCACTGAGCACCCAGCACCCCGAGCACTGAGCACCCAGCACCCTGAGTACTGAGCAACCTGAGTACTGAGCACCCAGCACCCTGAGAACTGAGCACCCAGCACCCTGAGTACTGAGCACCCAGCACCCTGAGCACTGAGCACCCAGCACCCTGAGTACTGAGCACCCAGCACCCCGAGCACTGAGCACCCAGCACCCCGAGAATGAGCACCCAGCACCCTGAGTACTGAGCACCGAGCACCCTGAGCACTGAGTACCCAGCACCCTGAGTACTGAGCACCCAGCACCCTGAGTACTGAACACCCAGCACCCTGAGCACTGAGCACTGAGCACCCTGATCACTGAGTACTGAGCACCGAGCACCCCGAGAACTGAGCACCCAGCACCCGGAGTACTGAGCACCCAGCACCCTGAGTACTGAGCACTGAGCACCCAGCACACCGAGCACTGAGCACGCAGGACCCTGAGTACTGAGCACTGAGCACCCAGCACCCCGAGCACTGAGCACCCAGCACCCTGAGCACTGAGCACCCAGCACCCTGAGCACTGAGCACCCAGCACCCTGAGTACTGAGCACTGAGCACCCAGCACCCCGAGCACTGAGCACCCAGCACCGTGAGTACTGAGCACTGAGCACCCAGCACCCCGAGCACTGAGCACCCAGCACCCTGAGTACTGAGCACTGAGCATCCAGCACCCCGAGCACTGAGCACCCAGCACCCTGAGTACTGAGCACTGAGCACCCAGCACCCTGAGCACTGAGCACCCAGCACACTGAGTACTGAGCACTGAGAACCCAGCACCCCGAGTACTGAGCACCCAGCACCCTGAGTACTGAGCACCCAGCACCCTGAGCACTGAGCACCCAGCACCCCGAGCACTGAGCACCCAGCACCCCGAGCACTGAGCACCCAGCTCCCTGAGTACTGAGCTCCGAGCACCCCGAGCACTGAGCACCCAGCGCCCCGAGCACCAAGCACCCTGAGCACTGAGCACCCAGCACCCTGACTACTGAGCACCCAGCACCCTGAGCAATGAGCAACTTGAGTACTGAGCACCCAGCACCTTGAGCACTGAGCACCGAGCACCCCGAGCACTGAGCACCCAGCACCCGGAGTACTGAGCACCCAGCACCCTGAGTACTAAGCACCCTGAGTACTGAGCACTGAGCACCCTGAGTACTGAGCACTGAGCACCCTGAGTATTGAGCAACCAGCACCCTGAGTACTGAGCACCCAGCACCCTGAGCACTGAGCACCCAGCACCCCGAGCACTGAGCACCCAGCACCCTGAGTACTGAGCACCCAGCACCCTGAGCACTGAGCACCGAGCACCCTGAGCACTGAGCACCCAGCACCCTGAGGACTGAGCACCCAGCACCCTGAGCACTGAGCACCCTGAGTACTGAGCACTGAGCACCCTGAGTACTGAGCACTGAGCACCCTGAGTATTGAGCAACCAGCACCCTGAGTACTGAGCACCCAGCACCCTGAGCACTGAGCACCGAGCACCCTGAGCACTGAGCACCCAGCACCCTGAGCACTGAGCACCCAGCACCCTGAGTAGTGAGCACCCAGCACACTGAGCACCGAGCACCACGATCACTGAGTACCCAACACCCTGAGTACTGAGCACCCAGCACCCCGAGCACTAAGCACCCAGCACACTGAGCACTGAGCACCCAGCACCCGGAGTACTGAGCACCCAGCACCCTGAGTACTAAGCACCCTGAGTACTGAGCACTGAGCACCCTGAGTACTGAGCACTGAGCACCCTGAGTATTGAGCAACCAGCACACTGAGTACTGAGCACCCAGCACCCTGAGCACTGAGCACCCAGCACCCCGAGCACTGAGCACCCAGCACCCTGAGTACTGAGCACCCAGCACCCTGAGCACTGAGCACCGAGCACCCTGAGCACTGAGCACCCAGCACCCTGAGGACTGAGCACCCAGCACCCTGAGCACTGAGCACCCTGAGTACTGAGCACTGAGCACCCTGAGTACTGAGCACTGAGCACCCTGAGTATTGAGCAACCAGCACCCTGAGTACTGAGCACCCAGCACCCTGAGCACTGAGCACCGAGCACCCTGAGCACTGAGCACCCAGCACCCTGAGCACTGAGCACCCAGCACCCTGAGTAGTGAGCACCCAGCACACTGAGCACCGAGCACCACGATCACTGAGTACCCAACACCCTGAGTACTGAGCACCCAGCACGCCGAGCACTAAGCACCCAGCACACTGAGCACTGAGCACCCAGCACCATGAGCACTGATCACCCAGCACCCTGAGCACTGAGCACCCAGCACCCTGAGTACTGAGCACCCAGCACCCTGAGTACTGAGCACTCAGTACCCTGAGTACTGAGCAGCGAGCACCCCGAGCACTGAGCACGCAGCACCCTGAGCACTGAGCACCCTGAGGACTGAGTACCCAGCACCCTGAGCACTGAGCACCCAGCACCCTGAGTACTGAGCACCGATCACCCTGAGCACTGAGCACCCAGCACCCCGGGCACTGAGCACCCAGAACCCTGAGTACTGAGCAACCTGAGTACTGAGCAACCAGCACCCTGAGAACTGAGCACCCAGCACCCTGAGTACTGAGCACCCAGCACCCTGAGCACTGAGCACCCAGCGCTCCGAGCACTGAGCACCCAGCACCCTGAGTACTGAGGACCCAGCACCCTGAGCACTGAGCAGCCAGCACCCAACGTACTGAGCACCGAGCACCCCGAGCACTGAGCACCCAGCACCCTGAGTACTGAGCACCCAGCACCCTGAGCACTGAGCACCCAGCACCCTGAGCACTGAGCACCCAGCACCCTGAGCACTGAGCACCCAGCACCCTGAGTACTGAGCTCCGAGCACCCCGAGCACTGAGCACCCAGCGCCCCGAGCACTGAGCACCCAGCGCCCCGAGCACTGAGCACCAAGCACCCCGAGCAATGAGCACCCAGCACCCCGATCACTAAGCACCCAGCACCCCAAGCAATGAGCACCCAGCACCCTGAGTACTGAGCACCCAGCACCCTGAGTACTGAGCAGCCAGCACCCTGAGCACTGAGCACCCAGCACCCTAAGCACTGAGCACCCAGCACCCTGAGTACTGAGCACTGAGCACCACGAGTACTGAGCACCCAGCACCCTGATCACTGAGCACCCTGAGTATTGAGCACCCAGCAACCTGAGTACTGAGCACCCAGCACCCTGAGTACTGAGCACCCATCACCCCGAGCACTGAGCACCCTGAGTATTGAGCACCCAGCAACCTGAGTACTGAGCACCCAACACCCCAAGCACTGAGCACCCTAAGTACTGAGCACCCAGCACCCCAAGCACTGAGCACCCTGAGTATTGAGCACCCAGCAACCTGAGTACTGAGCAACCAGCACCCTGAGTACTGAGCACCCAGCACCCCGAGCACTGAGCACCCAGCACCCTGAGTACTGAGCACCCAGCACCCTGAGCACTGAGCACCGAGCACCCTGAGCACTGAGCACCCAGCACCCTGAGGACTGAGCACCCAGCACCCTGATTACTGAGCACCCTGAGTACTGAGCACTGAGCACCCTGAGTACTGAGCACTGAGCACCCTGAGTATTGAGCAACCAGCACCCTGAGTACTGAGCACCCAGCACCCTGAGCACTGAGCACCGAGCACCCTGAGCACTGAGCACCCAGCACCCTGAGCACTGAGCACCCAGCACCCTGTGTAGTGAGCACCGAACGTACTGAGCACCGAGCACCCCGATCACTGAGTACCCAGCTCCCTGAGTACTGAGCACCCAGCACCCCGAGCACTGAGCACACAGCACCCTGAGCACTGAGCACCCAGCACCATGAGCACTGATCACCCAGCACCCTGAGCACTGAGCACCCAGCACCCTGAGTACTGAGCACCCAGCACCCTGAGTACTGAGCACTCAGCACCCTGAGTACTGAGCACCGAGCACCCCGAGCACTGAGCACGCAGCACCCTGAGCACTGAGCACCCTGAGGACTGAGCACCCAGAACCCTGAGCACTGAGCACCCAGCACCCTGAGTACTGAGCACCGATCACCCTGAGCACTGAGCACCCAGCACCCCGAGCACTGAGCACCCAGCACCCTGAGTGATGGAGGAAGGTCATTGGCTAATAAAGGCACTGCCCTGGCCCATTTTATTGGTTAGGACATAGGTAGGTGGAGTAAACAGATCAAAATGCTGGGAGGAAGAGGAAGTGAGGTCAGAGACTCCACCGCTCTGCTCTCGGGAGCAGATGCCTCAGGGAGACCCATACTCCCAGCTCCCAGGCAGACACATGCCATGAAGCTCGACCCAGGATGGACTAGGCTAGAATCTTCCCGGTAAGACCGGTGCTCACCGATTATTAGAGATGGGTTGATCGGGATATCAGAATTAGCCTGTAAGTGCTAGAGCTAAAGGGCCAAGCAGTGCTTAAAAGAATACAGTGTCTGTGTAATTATTTTGGGGCATAAGCTAGCTGGGCAGGTGGCCGGGGTGTTGGGGACGCCCACTTGATGGACTAAACCCACTTAAAAAACCTGAGAAGGCTTAAAAATAAGGGAGAGAGAGTTTAACACAGATTTTTGCTGTTTGTTGGTGGCGTGCTGTAGAGAGATTTCCTGATTCGGCAACAGTAGCAGAAAAAATGCTGTGTCATTTTAAAGCTCGACTTCCTGGGGCTGTGCCGCCATTGCGATCTCTGTCTGGCTCCTGCGGGAGACAGAGCTTTTGAATAGAGCATTTGGAGTAAAGTGCTACGATTAGTTTGATGGCAACTAGACTCGCTGTGTTCTCGGGTCTGCTCTGCTTGTTAGAGGCAAGCATGCGCTTTCTTCTAAGAGAAGCTTCCTGACTCAGCTTTAGCTGCAAAGCCTGCAGCTCATTAAGAGGTCCTGCCACGAAACACTTAAACGGTGTTGACGAAAAGCTGAACGCATGCCTTTCGGTTTTCAGCCGTAGCAGGAAAAAAGCTGAGCCGTTTAAAAATGCCGGCTTTCTGGGCTGTCCTGCCAGGACAAACTCTGACTCTTTTACGCAGGCGGTTTGTGCGGTTTGCAAGCACAGGCTGCTGAAGCTTGCTTGCTGGCTACAGCCAGTACCTCAGCCATGAGGCTGGAAAGCTAAGGAATGGGCAAAGCCACGCCTTTAATCCTACTGATATTGCTTGGTAAATTAAAGACTCGTGTGGTCAGAAAAAGAGAGATATACAGTAAAGAGAGGTTCAAAGACAAAGAAAATTTCTAAATGGTTTGAAGTGTGTTAAAAATATATGCAGACTAAAAGTTGAAGTTCTTAAAGTAAAAAACAAATAAAGGAAGAGAGTTGTGTGTGGTAGCACACGCCTTTAATCCCAGTGCCTAGAAGGCAGAGACAAACAGATCTCTGTGAGTTCAAGGTGTAGTAGTGTACACCTTTAATCCCGAATGCCTGGGAGGCAGAGACAGGCAGATCTCTGAGAGTTCAAAGACAGCCTGGTCTACAGAGTTACTTCAGATCAAAGATACAGAGAACCTGTCTCAAAAAGCAAAGAGTTAAAAGTAAAAATAAACAAAATAGAGGTTAAAACACAGCTGCACAAAGATGGAAAATACACAGAGAATTTTGATACTGTATGCTATTATGCTCTCTTTGAATTGTTTGAATGCTGAGGAAAGAGCAAAAGCTACTAAAAGATATTTATAAATGCTGCTGAACTAATCCAACATAGATATTTTGAATTTGTATCTAAGGATATGATACTTTGGAAAGGAGTTTCTTATTTTGTTTTCACAGAGGATGAGACGCTGTTCATTTCTTCTATTCCGATTTGGTATGATGGACCACGCCCTCCTGAAGGGTTGCAGTGAACATCTTCAGAAAATTGCTTCGCTCAACTGCCAACTGAGATGAAACTAGCACACAGGGTTATACCATGAAAGACCTAATTAACGACGCCCCCATTCAGCAGGAAGCAGTTTGGAGAGAAAAAACTGCGCCCATGTTCCCAAATATGGTTTATAAACGTCCTTTTACATTTAAAGGGGGATATGATATAGGTATGAATAATTTGCATTAGTATAGATTTTGCTTTATTGATAGAGATTTACGGTCAATTTTGCTATATTTATAAGTGTTTCTGATTTTGATTAAGGTATTGTGATTGTGTAGTTCATTTAAATATGTACTGTATAATTAAGAAATATAGGTTGTTAATGGATAATCATCGATAATAGTAAAGCTTGTAGTCATGTTAGTTAGATTTTCTAGATATATAGAGATATATTTTAGATAGACATTCTTCATGTCTTTCAAAGATTACAGAATAGGACATTTAATGTTTTAATAACTGAGGACTTTTCATGACAATGAGACACTCTGCTCCTGGCAGCACCAATCTATTTCAAGAGGAAGATGGGCATCGAAGAGGCACCTTATGGAGTTTGATAGCCATTTGGGCAAGAAACTGCTCTTGCCTGGACTATTGCGTAAACTGGACACAGAGAACCCGCAGAGAGAGGACTACTGAACTTGCCTAAGGTGAGATGATCTTTCGGGGTTCCTGATTCATTTTGAAAGAGTCTGCGAGACATTCTGCAGGACACAACAGATAGTGACTGAACTGACTTTGAATTTTCCTGCTTTATGGAAATGTCTGCTGGATACCATGGGCCTGAAGGCTGAAGATGGATGCCCCAATGGTACAAAAGAACTTTGGGTGACTGTCCAGGCAGCGAGATGTCTTTGTCATTTCTAGAGTTTGAAGTTTCTTAGTTCTTGTTTACTTAGGTAATATATCTTTCTGGAGTCTTTGATGGAGTTAAGAATAGTTAGTTATAGTTTTCCTTAGTTATGATAAAGATTATTGTAACTTTTACTTGATAACTGTTTTGTTATATGTAATTTTGCTATGTTAAAGCCTTTTTTTTTTGTTTAAACCGAAAAAGGGGAAATGATGGAGGAAGGTCATTGGCTAATAAAGGCACTGCCCTGGCCCATTTTATTGGTTAGGACATAGGTAGGTGGAGTAAACAGATCAAAATGCTGGGAGGAAGAGGAAGTGAGGTCAGAGACTCCACCGCTCTGCTCTCGGGAGCAGATGCCTCAGGGAGACCCATACTCCCAGCTCCCAGGCAGACACATGCCATGAAGCTCGACCCAGGATGGACTAGGCTAGAATCTTCCCGGTAAGACCGGTGCTCACCGATTATTAGAGATGGGTTGATCGGGATATCAGAATTAGCCTGTAAGTGCTAGAGCTAAAGGGCCAAGCAGTGCTTAAAAGAATACAGTGTCTGTGTAATTATTTTGGGGCATAAGCTAGCCGATCAGGCGGCCGGGGTGCTGGGAACGCAGCGCCGCCACTCTTATTACTTCACCTGAGTACTGAGCAACCTCAGTACTGAGCACCCAGCACCCTGAGAACTGAGCACCCAGCACCCTGAGTACTGAGCACCCAGCACCCTGAGCACTGAGCACCCAGCACCCTGAGTACTGAGCACTCAGCACCCTGAGTACTGAGCACCGAGCACCCCGAGCACTGAGCACCCAGCACCCCGAGAATGAGCACCCAGCACCCCGAGTACTGAGCACCGAGCACCCTGAGCACTGAGTACCCAGCACCCTGAGTACTGAGCACCCAGCACCCTGAGTACTGAACACCCAGCACCCTGATCACTGAGCACTGAGCACCCTGATCACTGAGTACTGAGCACTGAGCACCCCGAGAACTGTGCACCCAGCACCCGGAGTACTGAGCACCCAGCACCCTGAGTACTGAGCACCCAGCACCCCGAGCACTGAGCACCCAGCACCCTGAGCACTGAGCACCCAGCACCCTGAGTACTGAGCACCCAGCACCCTGAGTACTGAACACCCAGCACCCTGAGCACTGAGCACGGTGATCACTGAGTACTGAGCACCGAGCACACCGAGAACTGAGCACCCAGCACCCGGATTACTGAGCACCCAGCATTCTGAGTACTGAGCACCCAGCACCCCGATCACTGAGCACCCAGCACCCTGAGCACTGAGCACCCAGCACCCTGAGTACTGAGCACTGAGCACCCAGCACAAAGAGCACTGAGCACGCAGAACCCTGAGTACTGAGCACTGAGCACCCAGCACCCCGAGCACTGAGCACCCAGCACCCTGAGCACTGAGCACCCAGCACCCTGAGCACTGAGCACCCAGCACCCTGAGTACTGAGCACTGAGCACCCAGCACCCTGAGCACTGAGCACCCAGCACCGTGAGTACTGAGCACTGAGCAACCAGCACCCCGAGCACTGAGCACCCAGCACCCTGAGTACTGAGCACTGAGCACCCAGCACCACGAGCACTGAGCACCCAGCACCCTGAGTACTGAGCACTGTGCACCCAGCACCCTGAGCACTGAGCACCCAGCACACTGAGTACTGAGCACTGAGAACCCAGCACCCCGAGTACTGAGCACCCAGCACCCTGAGTACTGAGCACCCAGCACCCTGAGCACTGAGCACCCAGCACCCCGAGCACTGAGCACCCAGCACCCCGAGCACTGAGCACCCAGCTCCCTGAGTACTGAGCTCTGAGCACCCCGAGCACTGAGCACCCAGCGCCCCGAACACCGAGCACCCTGAGCACTGAGCACCCAGCACCCTGACTACTGAGCACCCAGCACCCTGAGCAATGAGCAAATTGAGTACTGAGCACCCAGCACCTTGAGCACTGAGCACCGAGCACCCCGAGCACTGAGCACCCAGCACCCGGAGTACTGAGCACCCAGCACCCTGAGTACTAAGCACCCTGAGTACTGAGCACTGAGCACCCTGAGTACTGAGCACTGAGCACCCTGAGTATTGAGCAACCAGCACCCTGAGTACTGAGCACCCAGCACCCTGAGCACTGAGCACCCAGCACCCCGAGCACTGAGCACCCAGCACCCTGAGTACTGAGCAACCAGCACCCTGAGTACTGAGCACCCAGCACCCTGAGCACTGAGCACCGAGCACCCTGAGCACTGAGCACCCAGCACCCTGAGCACTGAGCACCCAGCACCCTGAGTAGTGAGCACCCAGCACACTGAGCACCGAACACCACGATCACTGAGTACCCAGCACCCTGAGTACTGAGCACCCAGCACCCCGAGCACTGAGCACCCAGCACACTGAGCACTGAGCACCCAGCACCATGAGCACTGATCACCCAGCACCCTGAGCACTGAGCACCCAGCACCCTGAGTACTGAGCACCCAGCACCCTGAGTACTGAGCACTCAGCACCCTGAGTACTGAGCAGTGAGCACCCCGAGCACTGAGCACGCAGCACCCTGAGCACTGAGCACCCTGAGGACTGAGCACCCAGCACCCTGAGCACTGAGCACCAAGCACCCTGAGTACTGAGCACCGATCACCCTGAGCACTGAGCACCCAGCACCCCGGGCACTGAGCACCCAGCACCCTGAGTACTGAGCAACCTGAGTACTGAGCAACCAGCACCCTGAGAACTGAGCACCCAGCACCCTGAGGACTGAGCACCCAGCACCCTGATTACTGAGCACCCTGAGTACTGAGCACTGAGCACCCTGAGTACTGAGCACTGAGCACCCTGAGTATTGAGCAACCAGCACCCTGAGTACTGAGCACCCAGCACCCTGAGCACTGAGCACCGAGCACCCTGAGCACTGAGCACCCAGCACCCTGAGCACTGAGCACCCAGCACCCTGTGTAGTGAGCACCGAACGTACTGAGCACCGAGCACCCCGATCACTGAGTACCCAGCTCCCTGAGTACTGAGCACCCAGCACCCCGAGCACTGAGCACACAGCACCCTGAGCACTGAGCACCCAGCACCATGAGCACTGATCACCCAGCACCCTGAGCACTGAGCACCCAGCACCCTGAGTACTGAGCACCCAGCACCCTGAGTACTGAGCACTCAGCACCCTGAGTACTGAGCACCGAGCACCCCGAGCACTGAGCACGCAGCACCCTGAGCACTGAGCACCCTGAGGACTGAGCACCCAGAACCCTGAGCACTGAGCACCCAGCACCCTGAGTACTGAGCACCGATCACCCTGAGCACTGAGCACCCAGCACCCCGAGCACTGAGCACCCAGCACCCTGAGTGATGGAGGAAGGTCATTGGCTAATAAAGGCACTGCCCTGGCCCATTTTATTGGTTAGGACATAGGTAGGTGGAGTAAACAGATCAAAATGCTGGGAGGAAGAGGAAGTGAGGTCAGAGACTCCACCGCTCTGCTCTCGGGAGCAGATGCCTCAGGGAGACCCATACTCCCAGCTCCCAGGCAGACACATGCCATGAAGCTCGACCCAGGATGGACTAGGCTAGAATCTTCCCGGTAAGACCGGTGCTCACCGATTATTAGAGATGGGTTGATCGGGATATCAGAATTAGCCTGTAAGTGCTAGAGCTAAAGGGCCAAGCAGTGCTTAAAAGAATACAGTGTCTGTGTAATTATTTTGGGGCATAAGCTAGCTGGGCAGGTGGCCGGGGTGTTGGGGACGCCCACTTGATGGACTAAACCCACTTAAAAAACCTGAGAAGGCTTAAAAATAAGGGAGAGAGAGTTTAACACAGATTTTTGCTGTTTGTTGGTGGCGTGCTGTAGAGAGATTTCCTGATTCGGCAACAGTAGCAGAAAAAATGCTGTGTCATTTTAAAGCTCGACTTCCTGGGGCTGTGCCGCCATTGCGATCTCTGTCTGGCTCCTGCGGGAGACAGAGCTTTTGAATAGAGCATTTGGAGTAAAGTGCTACGATTAGTTTGATGGCAACTAGACTCGCTGTGTTCTCGGGTCTGCTCTGCTTGTTAGAGGCAAGCATGCGCTTTCTTCTAAGAGAAGCTTCCTGACTCAGCTTTAGCTGCAAAGCCTGCAGCTCATTAAGAGGTCCTGCCACGAAACACTTAAACGGTGTTGACGAAAAGCTGAACGCATGCCTTTCGGTTTTCAGCCGTAGCAGGAAAAAAGCTGAGCCGTTTAAAAATGCCGGCTTTCTGGGCTGTCCTGCCAGGACAAACTCTGACTCTTTTACGCAGGCGGTTTGTGCGGTTTGCAAGCACAGGCTGCTGAAGCTTGCTTGCTGGCTACAGCCAGTACCTCAGCCATGAGGCTGGAAAGCTAAGGAATGGGCAAAGCCACGCCTTTAATCCTACTGATATTGCTTGGTAAATTAAAGACTCGTGTGGTCAGAAAAAGAGAGATATACAGTAAAGAGAGGTTCAAAGACAAAGAAAATTTCTAAATGGTTTGAAGTGTGTTAAAAATATATGCAGACTAAAAGTTGAAGTTCTTAAAGTAAAAAACAAATAAAGGAAGAGAGTTGTGTGTGGTAGCACACGCCTTTAATCCCAGTGCCTAGAAGGCAGAGACAAACAGATCTCTGTGAGTTCAAGGTGTAGTAGTGTACACCTTTAATCCCGAATGCCTGGGAGGCAGAGACAGGCAGATCTCTGAGAGTTCAAAGACAGCCTGGTCTACAGAGTTACTTCAGATCAAAGATACAGAGAACCTGTCTCAAAAAGCAAAGAGTTAAAAGTAAAAATAAACAAAATAGAGGTTAAAACACAGCTGCACAAAGATGGAAAATACACAGAGAATTTTGATACTGTATGCTATTATGCTCTCTTTGAATTGTTTGAATGCTGAGGAAAGAGCAAAAGCTACTAAAAGATATTTATAAATGCTGCTGAACTAATCCAACATAGATATTTTGAATTTGTATCTAAGGATATGATACTTTGGAAAGGAGTTTCTTATTTTGTTTTCACAGAGGATGAGACGCTGTTCATTTCTTCTATTCCGATTTGGTATGATGGACCACGCCCTCCTGAAGGGTTGCAGTGAACATCTTCAGAAAATTGCTTCGCTCAACTGCCAACTGAGATGAAACTAGCACACAGGGTTATACCATGAAAGACCTAATTAACGACGCCCCCATTCAGCAGGAAGCAGTTTGGAGAGAAAAAACTGCGCCCATGTTCCCAAATATGGTTTATAAACGTCCTTTTACATTTAAAGGGGGATATGATATAGGTATGAATAATTTGCATTAGTATAGATTTTGCTTTATTGATAGAGATTTACGGTCAATTTTGCTATATTTATAAGTGTTTCTGATTTTGATTAAGGTATTGTGATTGTGTAGTTCATTTAAATATGTACTGTATAATTAAGAAATATAGGTTGTTAATGGATAATCATCGATAATAGTAAAGCTTGTAGTCATGTTAGTTAGATTTTCTAGATATATAGAGATATATTTTAGATAGACATTCTTCATGTCTTTCAAAGATTACAGAATAGGACATTTAATGTTTTAA
The DNA here is from genome assembly GCF_018167655.1 of Microtus oregoni. NCBI lineage: Eukaryota > Metazoa > Chordata > Mammalia > Rodentia > Cricetidae > Microtus > Microtus oregoni. The sequence continues at coordinate 6,055,399 of NW_024543811.1, read as the reverse complement.
TAACTGAGGACTTTTCATGACAATGAGACACTCTGCTCCTGGCAGCACCAATCTATTTCAAGAGGAAGATGGGCATCGAAGAGGCACCTTATGGAGTTTGATAGCCATTTGGGCAAGAAACTGCTCTTGCCTGGACTATTGCGTAAACTGGACACAGAGAACCCGCAGAGAGAGGACTACTGAACTTGCCTAAGGTGAGATGATCTTTCGGGGTTCCTGATTCATTTTGAAAGAGTCTGCGAGACATTCTGCAGGACACAACAGATAGTGACTGAACTGACTTTGAATTTTCCTGCTTTATGGAAATGTCTGCTGGATACCATGGGCCTGAAGGCTGAAGATGGATGCCCCAATGGTACAAAAGAACTTTGGGTGACTGTCCAGGCAGCGAGATGTCTTTGTCATTTCTAGAGTTTGAAGTTTCTTAGTTCTTGTTTACTTAGGTAATATATCTTTCTGGAGTCTTTGATGGAGTTAAGAATAGTTAGTTATAGTTTTCCTTAGTTATGATAAAGATTATTGTAACTTTTACTTGATAACTGTTTTGTTATATGTAATTTTGCTATGTTAAAGCCTTTTTTTTTTGTTTAAACCGAAAAAGGGGAAATGATGGAGGAAGGTCATTGGCTAATAAAGGCACTGCCCTGGCCCATTTTATTGGTTAGGACATAGGTAGGTGGAGTAAACAGATCAAAATGCTGGGAGGAAGAGGAAGTGAGGTCAGAGACTCCACCGCTCTGCTCTCGGGAGCAGATGCCTCAGGGAGACCCATACTCCCAGCTCCCAGGCAGACACATGCCATGAAGCTCGACCCAGGATGGACTAGGCTAGAATCTTCCCGGTAAGACCGGTGCTCACCGATTATTAGAGATGGGTTGATCGGGATATCAGAATTAGCCTGTAAGTGCTAGAGCTAAAGGGCCAAGCAGTGCTTAAAAGAATACAGTGTCTGTGTAATTATTTTGGGGCATAAGCTAGCCGATCAGGCGGCCGGGGTGCTGGGAACGCAGCGCCGCCACTCTTATTACTTCACCTGAGTACTGAGCAACCTCAGTACTGAGCACCCAGCACCCTGAGAACTGAGCACCCAGCACCCTGAGTACTGAGCACCCAGCACCCTGAGCACTGAGCACCCAGCACCCTGAGTACTGAGCACTCAGCACCCTGAGTACTGAGCACCGAGCACCCCGAGCACTGAGCACCCAGCACCCCGAGAATGAGCACCCAGCACCCCGAGTACTGAGCACCGAGCACCCTGAGCACTGAGTACCCAGCACCCTGAGTACTGAGCACCCAGCACCCTGAGTACTGAACACCCAGCACCCTGATCACTGAGCACTGAGCACCCTGATCACTGAGTACTGAGCACTGAGCACCCCGAGAACTGTGCACCCAGCACCCGGAGTACTGAGCACCCAGCACCCTGAGTACTGAGCACCCAGCACCCCGAGCACTGAGCACCCAGCACCCTGAGCACTGAGCACCCAGCACCCTGAGTACTGAGCACCCAGCACCCTGAGTACTGAACACCCAGCACCCTGAGCACTGAGCACGGTGATCACTGAGTACTGAGCACCGAGCACACCGAGAACTGAGCACCCAGCACCCGGATTACTGAGCACCCAGCATTCTGAGTACTGAGCACCCAGCACCCCGATCACTGAGCACCCAGCACCCTGAGCACTGAGCACCCAGCACCCTGAGTACTGAGCACTGAGCACCCAGCACAAAGAGCACTGAGCACGCAGAACCCTGAGTACTGAGCACTGAGCACCCAGCACCCCGAGCACTGAGCACCCAGCACCCTGAGCACTGAGCACCCAGCACCCTGAGCACTGAGCACCCAGCACCCTGAGTACTGAGCACTGAGCACCCAGCACCCTGAGCACTGAGCACCCAGCACCGTGAGTACTGAGCACTGAGCAACCAGCACCCCGAGCACTGAGCACCCAGCACCCTGAGTACTGAGCACTGAGCACCCAGCACCACGAGCACTGAGCACCCAGCACCCTGAGTACTGAGCACTGTGCACCCAGCACCCTGAGCACTGAGCACCCAGCACACTGAGTACTGAGCACTGAGAACCCAGCACCCCGAGTACTGAGCACCCAGCACCCTGAGTACTGAGCACCCAGCACCCTGAGCACTGAGCACCCAGCACCCCGAGCACTGAGCACCCAGCACCCCGAGCACTGAGCACCCAGCTCCCTGAGTACTGAGCTCTGAGCACCCCGAGCACTGAGCACCCAGCGCCCCGAACACCGAGCACCCTGAGCACTGAGCACCCAGCACCCTGACTACTGAGCACCCAGCACCCTGAGCAATGAGCAAATTGAGTACTGAGCACCCAGCACCTTGAGCACTGAGCACCGAGCACCCCGAGCACTGAGCACCCAGCACCCGGAGTACTGAGCACCCAGCACCCTGAGTACTAAGCACCCTGAGTACTGAGCACTGAGCACCCTGAGTACTGAGCACTGAGCACCCTGAGTATTGAGCAACCAGCACCCTGAGTACTGAGCACCCAGCACCCTGAGCACTGAGCACCCAGCACCCCGAGCACTGAGCACCCAGCACCCTGAGTACTGAGCAACCAGCACCCTGAGTACTGAGCACCCAGCACCCTGAGCACTGAGCACCGAGCACCCTGAGCACTGAGCACCCAGCACCCTGAGCACTGAGCACCCAGCACCCTGAGTAGTGAGCACCCAGCACACTGAGCACCGAACACCACGATCACTGAGTACCCAGCACCCTGAGTACTGAGCACACAGCACCCCGAGCACTGAGCACCCAGCACACTGAGCACTGAGCACCCAGCACCATGAGCACTGATCACCCAGCACCCTGAGCACTGAGCACCCAGCACCCTGAGTACTGAGCACCCAGCACCCTGAGTACTGAGCACTCAGCACCCTGAGTACTGAGCAGTGAGCACCCCGAGCACTGAGCACGCAGCACCCTGAGCACTGAGCACCCTGAGGACTGAGCACCCAGCACCCTGAGCACTGAGCACCAAGCACCCTGAGTACTGAGCACCGATCACCCTGAGCACTGAGCACCCAGCACCCCGGGCACTGAGCACCCAGCACCCTGAGTACTGAGCAACCTGAGTACTGAGCAACCAGCACCCTGAGAACTGAGCACCCAGCACCCTGAGTACTGAGCACCCAGCACCCTGAGCACTGAGCACTGAGCACCCAGCACCCTGAGCACTGAGCACCCTGAGTACTGAGCACCGAGCACCCCGAGAACTGAGCACCCAGCACCCGGAGTACTGAGCACCCAGCACCCTGAGTACTGAGCACCCAGCACCCCGAGCACTGAGCACCCAGCACCCTGAGCACTGAGCACCAAGCACCCTGAGTACTGAGCACCCAGCACCCTGAGTACTGAACACCCAGCACCCTGAGCACTGAGCACTGAGCACCCAGATCACTGAGTACTGAGCACCGAGCACCCCGAGAACTGAGCACCCAGCACCCGGAGTACTGAGCACCCAGCATTCTGAGTACTGAGCACCCAGCACCCCGAGCACTGAGCACCCAGCACCCTGAGCACTGAGCACCCAGCACCCTGAGTACTGAGCACTGAGCACCCAGCACACCGAGCACTGAGCACGCAGAACCATGAGTACTGAGCACTGAGCACCCAGCACCCCAAGCACTGAGCACCCAGCACCCTGAGCACTGAGCACCCAGCACCCTGAGCACTGAGCACCCAGCACCCTGAGTACTGAGCACTGAGCACCCAGCACCCTGAGCACTGAGCACCCAGCACCCTGAGTACTGAGCACTGAGCACCCAGCACCACGAGCACTGAGCACCCAGCACCCTGAGTACTGAGCACTGAGCACCCAGCACACCGAGCATTGAGCACCCAGCACCCCGAGCACTGAGCACCCAGCACCCTGAGTACTGAGCACTGAGCACCCAGCACCCTGAGCACTGAGCAGCCAGCACCCTGAGTACTGAGCACTGAGAACGCAGCACCCCGAGTACTGAGCACCCAACACCCTGAGTACTGAGCACCCAGCACACTGAGCACTGAGCACCCAGCGCCCCGAGCACTGAGCACCCAGCACCCCGATCACTGAGCACCCAGCTCCCTGAGTACTGAGCTCCGAGCACCCCGAGCACTGAGCATCCAGCGCCCCGAGCACCGAGCACCCTGAGCACTGAGCACCCAGCACCCTGACTACTGAGCACCCAGCACCCTGAGCAATGAGCAACTTGAGTACTGAGCACCCAGCACCTTGAGCACTGAGCACCGAGCACCCCGAGCACTGAGCACCCAGCACCCGGAGTACTGAGCACCCAGCACCCTGAGTAGTAAGCACTGAGCACCCTGAGTACTGAGCACCCAGCACCCTGAGCACTGAACACACAGCACCCTGAGTACTGAGCACCTCGAGCACTGAGCACCCAGCACCCTGAGGAATGAGCACCGAGTACCCCGAGCACTGACCACCCAGCAACGTGAGCACTGAGCACCCAGCACCCCGAGCACTGAGCACCCAGCACCCTGAGTACTGAGCACTGAGCACCCAGCACCCCGAGCACTGAGCACCCAGCACCCCGAGCACTGAGCACCCAGCACCCTGAGTACTGAGCAATGAGCACCCAGCACCCTGAGCACTGAGCAGCCAGCACCCTGAGTACTGAGCACTGAGAACGCAGCACCCCGAGTACTGAGCACCCAACACCCTGAGTACTGAGCACCCAGCACACTGAGCACTGAGCACCCAGCGCCCCGAGCACTGAGCACCCAGCACCCCGAGCACTGAGCACCCAGCTCCCTGAGTACTGAGCTCCGAGCATCCCGAGCACTGAGCACCCAGCGCCCCGAGCACCGAGCACCCTGAGCACTGAGCACCCAGCACCCTGACTACTGAGCACCCAGCACCCTGAGCAATGAGCAACTTGAGTACTGAGCACCCAGCAACTTGAGCACTGAGCACCGAGCACCCCGAGCACTGAGCACCCAGCACCCGGAGTACTGAGCACCCAGCACCCTGAGTACTAAGCACTGAGCACCCTGAGTACTGAGCACCCAGCACCCTGAGCACTGAACACACAGCACCCTGAGTACTGAGCACCTCGAGCACAGAGCACCCAGCACCCTGAGGAATGAGCACCGAGTACCCCGAGCACTGACCACCCAGCAACGTGAGCACTGAGCACCCAGCACCCTGAGTACTGAGCACTGAGCACCCAGCACACCGAGCACTGAGCACCCAGCACCCTGAGTACTGAGCACTGAGCACCCAGCACCCCGAGCACTGAGCACCCAGCACCCTGAGCACTGAGCACCCAGCACCCCGAGTACTGAGCACTGAGCACCCTGAGTACTGAGCACCCAGCACCCTGAGCACTGAGTACCCAGCACCCTGAGCACTGAGCACCCAGCACCCTGAGCACTGAGCACCCAGCACCCTGAGCACTGAGCACCCAGCATCCTGAGTACTGAGCACTGAGCACCCAGCACCCCGAGCACTGAGCACCCAGCACCCTGAGTACTGAGCACTGAGCACCCAGCACCCCGAGCACTGAGCACCCAGCACCCTGAGCACTGAGCACCCAGCACCCGAGTACTGAGCACCCAGCACCCTGAGTACTGAGCACCCAGCACCCTGAGTACTGAGCACCCAGCACCCCGAGTACTGAGCACCCAGCACCCTGAGTACTGAGCACTCAGCACCTTGAGCACTGAGCACCCAGCACCCCGAGCACTGAGCACCCAGCACCCTGAGTACTGAGCACCCAGCACCCTGAGCACTGAGCACCCAGCACCCTGAGCACTGAGCACCCAGCACCCTGAGCACTGAGCACCCAGCACCCTGAGTAGTGAGCACCCAACGTACTGAGCACCGATCACCCCGAGCACTGAACATCCAGCACCCTGAGTACTGAGCACCGAGCACCCTGAGCACTGAGCACCCAGCACCCTGAGTACTGAGCTCCGAGCACCCCGAGCACTGAGCACCCAGCACCCCGAGCACCGAGCACCCTGAGCACTGAGCACCCAGAACCCTGAGGACTGAGCACCCTGCATCCTGAGCAATGAGCACCCTGAGTACTGAGCACCCAGCACCTTGAGCACTGAGCACCGAGCACCCCGAGCACTGAGCACCAAGCACCCGGAGTACTGATCACCCAGCACCCTGAGTACTAAGCACCGAGCACCCTGAGTACTGAGCACCCAGCACCCTGAGCACTGAACACACAGCACCCTGAGTACTGAGCACCTCGAGCACTGAGCAACCAGCAGCCTGAGTACTGAGCACCGAGCACCCCGAGCACTGAGCACCCAGCACCGCGAGCACTGAGCACATAGTACCCCGAGCACTGAGCACCCAGCACCCTGAGTACTGAGCACCCAGCACCCTGAGTACTGAGCACCCAGCACCCTGAGCACTGAGTACCCAGCACCCTGAGCACTGAGCACCCAGCACCCTGAGCACTGAGCACACAGCACCCTGAGCACTGAGCACCCAGCACCCTGAGTACTGAGCACTGAGCACCCAGCACCCCGAGCACTGAGCACCCAGCACCCTGAGTACTGAGCACCGAGCACCCCGAGCACTGAGCACGCAGCACCCTGAGTACTGAGCTCCGAGCACCCCGAGCACTGAGCACCCTGAGCACTGAGCACCGAGCACCCTGAGCACTGAGTACCCAGCACCCTGAGCACTGAGCACACAGCACCCTGAGCACTGAGCACCCAGCACCCTGAGCACTGAGCACCCAGCACCCTGAGTACTGAGAACTGAGCACCCAGCACCCCGAGCACTGAGCACCCAGCACCCCGAGTACTGAGCACTGAGCACCCTGAGTACTGAGCACCCAGCACCCTGAGCACTGAGTACCAAGCACCCTGAGCACTGAGCACCCAGCACCCTGAGCACTGAGCACCCAGCACCCTGAGCACTGAGCACCCAGCACCCTGAGTACTGAGAACTAAGCACCCAGCACCCCGAGCACTGAGCACCCAGCACCCTGAGCAATGAGCACCCAGCACCCGAGTACTGAGCACACAGCACCCTGAGTACTGAGCACCCAGCACCCTGAGTACTGAGCACTCAGCACCTTGAGTACTGAGCACCCAGCACCGTCAGTACTGAGCACCCAGCACCCTGAGCACTGAGCACCCAGCACCCTGAGCACTGAGCACCCAGCACCCTGAGTACTGAGCACCCAGATCCCTGAGCACTGAGCACCCAGCACAGTGAGCACTGAGCACCCAGCACCCCGAGCACTGAGCACCCAGCACCCCGAGCACTGAGCACCCAGCTCCCTGAGTACTGAGCTCCGAGCACCCCGAGCACTGAGCACCCAGCGCCCCGAGCACCGAGCACCCTGAGCACTGAGCACCCAGCACCCTGACTACTGAGCACCCAGCACCCTGAGCAATGAGCAAATTGAGTACTGAGCACCCAGCACCTTGAGCACTGAGCACCGAGCACCCCGAGCACTGAGCAGCCAGCACCCGGAGTACTGAGCACCCAGCACCCTGAGTACTAAGCACCCTGAGTACTGAGCACTGAGCACCCTGAGTACTGAGCACTGAGCACCCTGAGCATTGAGCAACCAGCACCCTGAGTACTGAGCACCCAGCACCCTGAGCACTGAGCACCCAGCACCCCGAGCACTGAGCACCCAGCACCCTGAGTACTGAGCACCCAGCACCCTGAGCACTGAGCACCGAGCACCCTGAGCACTGAGCACCCAGCACCCTGAGGACTGAGCACCCAGCACCCTGAGCACTGAGCACCCTGAGTACTGAGCACTGAGCACCCTGAGTACTGAGCACTGAGCACCCTGAGTATTGAGCAACCAGCACCCTGAGTACTGAGCACCCAGCACCCTGAGCACTGAGCACCGAGCACCCTGAGCACTGAGCACCCAGCACCCTGAGCACTGAGCACCCAGCACCCTGAGTAGTGAGCACCCAACGTACTGAGCACCGAGCACCACGATCACTGAGTACCCAGCACCCTGAGTACTGAGCACCCAGCACCCCGAGCACTGAGCACCCAGCACACTGAGCACTGAGCACCCAGCACCATGAGCACTGATCACCCAGCACCCTGAGCACTGAGCCCCCAGCACCCTGAGTACTGAGCACCCAGCACCCTGAGTACTGAGCACTCAGCACCCTGAGTACTGAGCAGCGAGCACCCCAAGTACTGAGCACGCAGCACCCTGAGCACTGAGCACCCTGAGGACTGAGCACCCAGCACCCTGAGTACTGAGCACAGATCACCCTGAGCACTGAGCACCCAGCACCCCGGGCACTGAGCACCCAGCACCCTGAGTACTGAGCAACCTGAGTACTGAGCAACCAGCACCCTGAGAACTGAGCACCCAGCACCCTGAGTACTGAGCACCCAGCACCCTGAGCACTGAGCACTGAGCACCCAGCACCCTGAGCACTGAGCACCCTGAGTACTGAGCACCGAGCACCCCGAGAACTGAGCACCCAGCACCCGGAGTACTGAGCACCCAGCACCCTGATTACTGAGCACCCAGCACCCCGAGCACTGAGCACCCAGCACCCTGAGCACTGAGCACCCAGCACCCTGAGTACTGAGCACCCAGCACCCTGAGTACTGAACACCCAGCACCCTGAGCACTGAGCATTGAGCACCCAGATCACTGAGTACTGAGCACCGAGCACCCCGAGAACTGAGCACCCAGCACCCGGAGTACTGAGCACCCAGCATTCTGAGTACTGAGCACCCAGCACCCCGAGCACTGAGCACCCAGCACCCTGAGCACTGAGCACCCAGCACCCTGAGTACTGAGCACTGAGCACCCAGCACACCGAGCACTGAGCACGCAGAACCCTGAGTACTGAGCACTGAGCACCCAGCACCCCGAGCACTGAGCACCCAGCACCCTGAGCACTGAGCACCCAGCACCCTGAGCACTGAGCACCCAGCACCCTGAGTACTGAGCACTGAGCACCCAGCACCCTGAGCACTGAGCACCCAGCACCCTGAGTACTGAGCACTGAGCACCCAGCACCACGAGCACTGAGCACCCAGCACCGCGAGCACTGAGCACATAGTACCCCGAGCACTGAGCACCCAGCACCCTGAGTACTGAGCACCCAGCACCCTGAGTACTGAGCACCCAGCACCCTGAGCACTGAGTATCCAGCACCCTGAGCACTGAGCACCCAGCACCCTGAGCACTGAGCACACAGCACCCTGAGCACTGAGCACCCAGCACCCTGAGTACTGAGCACTGAGCACCCAGCACCCCGAGCACTGAGCACCCAGCACCCTGAGTACTGAGCACCGAGCACCCCGAGCACTGAGCACCCAGCACCCTGAGTACTGAGCTCCGAGCAACCCGAGCACTGAGCACCCTGAGCACTGAGCACCGAGCACCCTGAGCACTGAGTACCCAGCACCCTGAGCACTGAGCACACAGCACCCTGAGCACTGAGCACCCAGCACCCTGAGCACTGAGCACCCAGCACCCTGAGTACTGAGAACTGAGCACCCAGCACCCCGAGCACTGAGCACCCAGCACCCCGAGTACTGAGCACTGAGCACCCTGAGTACTGAGCACCCAGCACCCTGAGCACTGAGTACCAAGCACCCTGAGCACTGAGCACCCAGCACCCTGAGCACTGAGCACCCAGCACCCTGAGCACTGAGCACCCAGCACCCTGAGTACTGAGCACTAAGCACCCAGCACCCCGAGCACTGAGCACCCAGCACCCTGAGCAATGAGCACCCAGCACCCGAGTACTGAGCACACAGCACCCTGAGTACTGAGCACCCAGCACCCTGAGTACTGAGCACTCAGCACCTTGAGTACTGAGCACCCAGCACCCTGAGTACTGAACACCCAGCACCCTGAGCACTGAGCATTGAGCACCCAGATCACTGAGTACTGAGCACCGAGCACCCCGAGAACTGAGCACCCAGCACCCGGAGTACTGAGCACCCAGCATTCTGAGTACTGAGCACCCAGCACCCCGAGCACTGAGCACCCAGCACCCTGAGCACTGAGCACCCAGCACCCTGAGTACTGAGCACTGAGCACCCAGCACACCGAGCACTGAGCACGCAGAACCCTGAGTACTGAGCACTGAGCACCCAGCACCCCGAGCACTGAGCACCCAGCACCCTGAGCACTGAGCACCCAGCACCCTGAGCACTGAGCACCCAGCACCCTGAGTACTGAGCACTGAGCACCCAGCACCCTGAGCACTGAGCACCCAGCACCCTGAGTACTGAACACTGAGCACCCAGCACCACGAGCACTGAGCACCCAGCACCCTGAGTACTGAGCACTGGGCACCCAGCACCCCGAGCACTGAGCACCCAGCACCCCGAGCACTGAGCACCCAGCACCCTGAGTACTGAGCACTGAGCACCCAGCACCCCGAGCACTGAGCACCCAGCACCCTGAGTACTGAGCACTGAGCACCCAGCACCGCGAGCACTGAGCACATAGTACCCCGAGCACTGAGCACCCAGCACCCTGAGTACTGAGCACCCAGCACCCTGAGTACTGAGCACCCAGCACCCTGAGCACTGAGTACCCAGCACCCTGAGCACTGAGCACCCAGCACCCTGAGCACTGAGCACACAGCACCCTGAGCACTGAGCACCCAGCACCCTGAGTACTGAGCACTGAGCACCCAGCACCCCGAGCACTGAGCACCCAGCACCCTGAGTACTGAGCACCGAGCACCCCGAGCACTGAGCACCCAGCACCCTGAGTACTGAGCTCCGAGCACCCCGAGCACTGAGCACCCTGAGCACTGAGCACCGAGCACCCTGAGCACTGAGTACCCAGCACCCTGAGCACTGAGCACACAGCACCCTGAGCACTGAGCACCCAGCACCCTGAGCACTGAGCACCCAGCACCCTGAGTACTGAGAAATGAGCACCCAGCACCCCGAGCACTGAGCACCCAGCACCCCGAGTACTGAGCACTGAGCACCCTGAGTACTGAGCACCCAGCACCCTGAGCACTGAGTACCAAGCACCCTGAGCACTGAGCACCCAGCACCCTGAGCACTGAGCACCCAGCACCCTGAGTACTGAGCACTAAGCACCCAGCACCCCGAGCACTGAGCACCCAGCACCCTGAGCAATGAGCACCCAGCACCCGAGTACTGAGCACACAGCACCCTGAGTACTGAGCACCCAGCACCCTGAGTACTGAGCACTCAGCACCTTGAGTACTGAGCACCCAGCACCCTGAGTACTGAACACCCAGCACCCTGAGCACTGAGCATTGAGCACCCAGATCACTGAGTACTGAGCACCGAGCACCCCGAGAACTGAGCACCCAGCACCCGGAGTACTGAGCACCCAGCATTCTGAGTACTGAGCACCCAGCACCCCGAGCACTGAGCACCCAGCACCCTGAGCACTGAGCACCCAGCACCCTGAGTACTGAGCACTGAGCACCCAGCACACCGAGCACTGAGCACGCAGAACCCTGAGTACTGAGCACTGAGCACCCAGCACCCCGAGCACTGAGCACCCAGCACCCTGAGCACTGAGCACCCAGCACCCTGAGCACTGAGCACCCAGCACCCTGAGTACTGAGCACTGAGCACCCAGCACCCTGAGCACTGAGCACCCAGCACCCTGAGTACTGAACACTGAGCACCCAGCACCACGAGCACTGAGCACCCAGCACCCTGAGTACTGAGCACTGAGCACCCAGCACCCCGAGCACTGAGCACCCAGCACCCCGAGCACTGAGCACCCAGCACCCTGAGTACTGAGCACTGAGCACCCAGCACCCTGAGCACTGAGCAGCCAGCACCCTGAGTACTGAGCACTGAGAACCCAGCACCCCGAGTACTGAGCACCCAACACCCTGAGTACTGAGCACCGAGCACACTGAGCACTGAGCACCCAGCACCCCGAGCACTGAGCACCCAGCACCCCGAGCACTGAGCACCCAGCTCCCTGAGTACTGAGCTCCGAGCACCCCGAGCACTGAGCACCCAGCGCCCCGAGCACCGAGCACCCTGAGCACTGAGCACCCAGCACCCTGACTACTGAGCACCCAGCACCTGAGCAATGAGCAACTTGAGTACTGAGCACCCAGCACCTTGAGCACTGAGCACCGAGCACCCCGAGCACTGAGCACCCAGCACCCGGAGTACTGAGCACCCAGCACCCTGAGTACTGAGCAGCCAGCACCCTGAGTACTGAGCACTGAGCACCACGAGTACTGAGCACCCAGCACCCTGATCACTGAGCACCCAACACCCCAAGCACTGAGCACCCTAAGTACTGAGCACCCAGCACCCCAAGCACTGAGCACCCTGAGTATTGAGCACCCAGCAACCTGAGTACTGAGCACCCAGCACCCTGAGTACTGAGCACCCAGCACCCCGAGCACTGAGCACCCAGCACCCTGAGTACTGAGCACCCAGCACCATGAGCATTGAGCACCGAGCACCCTGAGCACTGAGCACCCAGCACCCTGAGGACTGAGCACCCAGCACCCTGATTACTGAGCACCCTGAGTACTGAGCACTGAGCACCCTGAGTACTGAGCACTGAGCACCCTGAGTATTGAGCAACCAGCACACTGAGTACTGAGCACCCAGCACCCTGAGCACTGAGCACCGAGCACCCTGAGCACTGAGCACCCAGCACCCTGAGCACTGAGCACCCAGCACCCTGAGTAGTGAGCACCCAACGTACTGAGCACCGAGCACCCCGATCACTGAGTACCCAGCTCCCTGAGTACTGAGCACCCAGCACCCCGAGCACTGAGCACCCAGCACCCTGAGCACTGAGCACCCAGCACCATGAGCACTGATCACCCAGCACCCTGAGCACTGAGCACCCAGCACCCTGAGTACTGAGCACCCAGCACCCTGAGTACTGAGCACTCAGCACCCTGAGTACTGAGCACCGAGCACCCCGAGCACTAAGCACGCAGCACCCTGAGCACTGAGCACCCTGAGGACTGAGCACCCAGAACACTGAGGACTGAGCACCCAGCACCCTGAGTACTGAGCACCGATCACCCTGAGCACTGAGCACCCAGCACCCCGAGCACTGAGCACCCAGCACCCTGAGTACTGAGCAACCTGAGTACTGAGCACCCAGCACCCTGAGAACTGAGCACACAGCACCCTGAGTACTGAGCACCCAGCACCCTGAGCACTGAGCACCCAGCACCCTGAGTACTGAGCACCCAGCACCCCGAGCACTGAGCACCCAGCACCCCGAGAATGAGCACCCAGCACCCCGAGTACTGAGCACCGAGCACCCTGAGCACTGAGTACCCAGCACCCTGAGTACTGAGCACCCAGCACCCTGAGTACTGAACACCCAGCACCCTGAGCACTGAGCACCCTGATCACTGAGTACTGAGCACCGAGCACCCCGAGAACTGAGCACCCAGCACCCGGAGTACTGAGCACCCAGCACCCTGAGTACTGAGCACTGAGCACCCAGCACACCGAGCACTGAGCACGCAGGACCCTGAGTACTGAGCACTGAGCACCCAGCACCCCGAGCACTGAGCACCCAGCACCCTGAGCACTGAGCACCCAGCACCCTGAGCACTGAGCACCCAGCACCCTGAGTACTGAGCACTGAGCACCCAGCACCCCGAGCACTGAGCACCCAGCACCGTGAGTACTGAGCACTGAGCACCCAGCACCCCGAGCACTGAGCACCCAGCACCCTGAGTACTGAGCACTGAGCACCCAGCACCCCGAGCACTGAGCACCCAGCACCCTGAGTACTGAGCACTGAGCACCCAGCACCCTGAGCACTGAGCACCCAGCACACTGAGTACTGAGCACTGAGAACCCAGCACCCCGAGTACTGAGCACCCAGCACCCTGAGTACTGAGCACCCAGCACCCTGAGCACTGAGCACCCAGCACCCCGAGCACTGAGCACCCAGCACCCTGAGCACTGAGCACCCAGCTCCCTGAGTACTGAGCTCCGAGCACCCCGAGCACTGAGCACCCAGCGCCCCGAGCACCAAGCACCCTGAGCACTGAGCACCCAGCACCCTGACTACTGAGCACCCAGCACCCTGAGCAATGAGCAACTTGAGTACTGAGCACCCAGCACCTTGAGCACTGAGCACCGAGCACCCCGAGCACTGAGCACCCAGCACCCGGAGTACTGATCACCCAGCACCCTGAGTACTAAGCACGCTGAGTACTGAGCACTGAGCACCCTGAGTACTGAGCACTGAGCACCCTGAGTATTGAGCAACCAGCACCCTGAGTACTGAGCACCCAGCACCCTGAGCACTGAGCACCCAGCACCCCGAGCACTGAGCACCCAGCACCCTGAGTACTGAGCACCCAGCACCCTGAGCACTGAGCACCGAGCACCCTGAGCACTGAGCACCCAGCACCCTGAGGACTGAGCACCCAGCACCCTGAGCACTGAGCACACTGAGTACTGAGCACTGAGCACCCTGAGTACTGAGCACTGAGCACCCTGAGTATTGAGCAACCAGCACCCTGAGTACTGAGCACCCAGCACCCTGAGCACTGAGCACCGAGCACCCTGAGCACTGAGCACCCAGCACCCTGAGCACTGAGCACCCAGCACCCTGAGTAGTGAGCACCCAGCACACTGAGCACCGAGCACCACGATCACTGAGTACCCAACACCCTGAGTACTGAGCACCCAGCACCCCGAGCACTAAGCACCCAGCACACTGAGCACTGAGCACCCAGCACCATGAGCACTGATCACCCAGCACCCTGAGCACTGAGCACCCAGCACCCTGAGTACTGAGCACCCAGCACCCTGAGTACTGAGCACTCAGCACCCTGAGTACTGAGCAGCGAGCACCCCGAGCACTGAGCACGCAGCACCCTGAGCACTGAGCACCCTGAGGACTGAGTACCCAGCACCCTGAGCACTGAGCACCCAGCACCCTGAGTACTGAGCACCGATCACCCTGAGCACTGAGCACCCAGCACCCCGGGCACTGAGCACCCAGCACCCTGAGTACTGAGCAACCTGAGTACTGAGCAACCAGCACCCTGAGAACTGAGCACCCAGCACCCTGAGTACTGAGCACCCAGCACCCTGAGCACTGAGCACCCAGCGCTCCGAGCACTGAGCACCCAGCACCCTGAGTACTGAGGACCCAGCACCCTGAGCACTGAGCAGCCAGCACCCAACGTACTGAGCACCGAGCACCCCGAGCACTAAGCACCCAGCACCCTGAGTACTGAGCACCCAGCACCCTGAGCACTGAGCACCCAGCACCCTGAGCACTGAGCACCCAGCACCCTGAGCACTGAGCACCCAGCACCCTGAGTACTGAGCTCCGAGCACCCCGAGCACTGAGCACCCAGCGCCCCGAGCACTGAGCACCCAGCGCCCCGAGCACTGAGCACCAAGCACCCCGAGCAATGAGCACCCAGCACCCCGAGCACTAAGCACCCAGCACCCCAAGCAATGAGCACCCAGCACCCTGAGTACTGAGCACCCAGCACCCTGAGTACTGAGCAGCCAGCACCCTGAGCACTGAGCACCAAGCACCCTAAGCACTGAGCACCCAGCACCCTGAGTACTGAGCACTGAGCACCACGAGTACTGAGCACCCAGCACCCTGATCACTGAGCACCCTGAGTATTGAGCACCCAGCAACCTGAGTACTGAGCACCCAGCACCCTGAGTACTGAGCACCCATCACCCCGAGCACTGAGCACCCTGAGTATTGAGCACCCAGCAACCTGAGTACTGAGCACCCAACACCCCAAGAACTGAGCACCCTAAGTACTGAGCACCCAGCACCCCAAGCACTGAGCACCCTGAGTATTGAGCACCCAGCAACCTGAGTACTGAGCAACCAGCACCCTGAGTACTGAGCACCCAGCACCCTGAGCACTGAGCACCGAGCACCCTGAGCACTGAGCACCCAGCACCCTGAGGACTGAGCACCCAGCACCCTGATTACTGAGCACCCTGAGTACTGAGCACTGAGCACCCTGAGTACTGAGCACTGAGCACCCTGAGTATTGAGCAACCAGCACCCTGAGTACTGAGCACCCAGCACCCTGAGCACTGAGCACCGAGCACCCTGAGCACTGAGCACCCAGCACCCTGAGCACTGAGCACCCAGCACCCTGAGTAGTGAGCACCTAACGTACTGAGCACCGAGCACCCCGATCACTGAGTACCCAGCTCCCTGAGTACTGAGCACCCAGCACCCCGAGCACTGAGCACCCAGCACCCTGAGCACTGAGCACCCAGCACCATGAGCACTGATCACCCAGCACCCTGAGCACTGAGCACCCAGCACCCTGAGTACTGAGCAACCAGCACCCTGAGTAATGAGCACTCAGCACCCTGAGTACTGAGCACCGAGCACCCCGAGCACTGAGCACGCAGCACCCTGAGCACTGAGCACCCTGAGGACTGAGCACCCAGAACCCTGAGCACTGAGCACCCAGCACCCTGAGTACTGAGCACCGATCACCCTGAGCACTGAGCACCCAGCACCCCGAGCACTGAGCACCCAGCACCCTGAGTACTGAGCAACCTCAGTACTGAGCACCCAGCACCCTGAGAACTGAGCACCCAGCACCCTGAGTACTGAGCACCCAGCACCCTGAGCACTGAGCACCCAGCACCCTGAGTACTGAGCACTCAGCACCCTGAGTACTGAGCACCGAGCACCCCGAGCACTGAGCACCCAGCACCCCGAGAATGAGCACCCAGCACCCCGAGTACTGAGCACCGAGCACCCTGAGCACTGAGTACCCAGCACCCTGAGTACTGAGCACCCAGCACCCTGAGTACTGAACACCCAGCACCCTGAGCACTGAGCACTGAGCACCCTGATCACTGAGTACTGAGCACTGAGCACCCCGAGAACTGTGCACCCAGCACCCGGAGTACTGAGCACCCAGCACCCTGAGTACTGAGCACCCAGCACCCCGAGCACTGAGCACCCAGCACCCTGAGCACTGAGCACCCAGCACCCTGAGTACTGAGCACCCAGCACCCTGAGTACTGAACACCCAGCACCCTGAGCACTGAGCACGGTGATCACTGAGTACTGAGCACCGAGCACCCCGAGAACTGAGCACCCAGCACCCGGATTACTGAGCACCCAGCATTCTGAGTACTGAGCACCCAGCACCCCGATCACTGAGCACCCAGCACCCTGAGCACTGAGCACCCAGCACCCTGAGTACTGAGCACTGAGCACCCAGCACACCGAGCACTGAGCACGCAGAACCCTGAGTACTGAGCACTGAGCACCCAGCACCCCGAGCACTGAGCACCCAGCACCCTGAGCACTGAGCACCCAGCACCCTGAGCACTGAGCACCCAGCACCCTGAGTACTGAGCACTGAGCACCCAGCACCCTGAGCACTGAGCACCCAGCACCGTGAGTACTGAGCACTGAGCAACCAGCACCCCGAGCACTGAGCACCCAGCACCCTGAGTACTGAGCACTGAGCACCCAGCACCACGAGCACTGAGCACCCAGCACCCTGAGTACTGAGCACTGAGCACCCAGCACCCTGAGCACTGAGCACCCAGCACACTGAGTACTGAGCACTGAGAACCCAGCACCCCGAGTACTGAGCACCCAGCACCCTGAGTACTGAGCACCCAGCACCCTGAGCACTGAGCACCCAGCACACCGAGCACTGAGCACCCAGCACCCCGAGCACTGAGCACCCAGCTCCCTGAGTACTGAGCACTGAGCACCCCGAGCACTGAGCACCCAGCGCCCCGAGCACCGAGCACCCTGAGCACTGAGCACCCAGCACCCTGACTACTGAGCACCCAGCACCCTGAGCAATGAGCAAATTGAGTACTGAGCACCCAGCACCTTGAGCACTGAGCACCGAGCACCCCGAGCACTGAGCACCCAGCACCCGGAGTACTGAGCACCCAGCACCCTGAGTACTAAGCACCCTGAGTACTGAGCACTGAGCACCCTGAGTACTGAGCACTGAGCACCCTGAGTATTGAGCAACCAGCACCCTGAGTACTGAGCACCCAGCACCCTGAGCACTGAGCACCCAGCACCCCGAGCACTGAGCACCCAGCACCCTGAGTACTGAGCACCCAGCACCCTGAGTACTGAGCACCCAGCACCCTGAGCACTGAGCACCGAGCACCCTGAGTAGTGAGCACCCAACGTACTGAGCACCGAGCACCCCGATCACTGAGTACCCAGCTCCCTGAGTACTGAGCACCCAGCACCCCGAGCACTGAGCACCCAGCACCCTGAGCACTGAGCACCCAGCACCATGAGCACTGATCACCCAGCACCCTGAGCACTGAGCACCCAGCACCCTGAGTACTGAGCACCCAGCACCCTGAGGACTGAGCACTCAGCACCCTGAGTACTGAGCACCGAGCACCCCGAGCACTAAGCACGCAGCACCCTGAGCACTGAGCACCCTGAGGACTGAGCACCCAGAACCCTGAGGACTGAGCACCCAGCACCCTGAGTACTGAGCACCGATCACCCTGAGCACTGAGCACCCAGCACCCCGAGCACTGAGCACCCAGCACCCTGAGTACTGAGCAACCTGAGTACTGAGCACCCAGCACCCTGAGAACTGAGCACCCAGCACCCTGAGTACTGAGCACCCAGCACCCTGAGCACTGAGCACCCAGCACCCTGAGTACTGAGCACCCAGCACCCCGAGCACTGAGCACCCAGCACCCCGAGAATGAGCACCCAGCACCCCGAGTACTGAGCACCGAGCACCCTGAGCACTGAGTACCCAGCACCCTGAGTACTGAGCACCCAGCACCCTGAGTACTGAACACCCAGCACCCTGAGCACTGAGCACTGAGCACCCTGATCACTGAGTACTGAGCACCGAGCACCCCGAGAACTGAGCACCCAGCACCCGGAGTACTGAGCACCCAGCACCCTGAGTACTGAGCACTGAGCACCCAGCACACCGAGCACTGAGCACGCAGGACCCTGAGTACTGAGCACTGAGCACCCAGCACCCCGAGCACTGAGCACCCAGCACCCTGAGCACTGAGCACCCAGCACCCTGAGCACTGAGCACCCAGCACCCTGAGTACTGAGCACTGAGCACCCAGCACCCCGAGCACTGAGCACCCAGCACCCTGAGTACTGAGCACTGAGCACCCAGCACCCCGAGCACTGAGCACCCAGCACCCTGAGTACTGAGCACTGAGCACCCAGCACCCCGAGCACTGAGCACCCAGCACCCTGAGTACTGAGCACTGAGCACCCAGCACCCTGAGCACTGAGCACCCAGCACACTGAGTACTGAGCACTGAGAACCCAGCACCCCGAGTACTGAGCACCCAGCACCCTGAGTACTGAGCACCCAGCACCCTGAGCACTGAGCACCCAGCACCCCGAGCACTGAGCACCCAGCACCCCGAGCACTGAGCACCCAGCTCCCTGAGTACTGAGCTCCGAGCACCCCGAGCACTGAGCACCCAGCGCCCCGAGAACCAAGCACCCTGAGCACTGAGCACCAAGCACCCTGACTACTGAGCACCCAGCACCCTGAGCAATGAGCAACTTGAGTACTGAGCACCCAGCACCTTGAGCACTGAGCACCGAGCACCCCGAGCACTGAGCACCCAGCACCCGGAGTACTGAGCACCCAGCACCCTGAGTACTAAGCACGCTGAGTACTGAGCACTGAGCACCCTGAGTACTGAGCACTGAGCACCCTGAGTATTGAGCAACCAGCACCCTGAGTACTGAGCACCCAGCACCCTGAGCACTGAGCACCCAGCACCCCGAGCACTGAGCACCCAGCACCCTGAGTACTGAGCACCCAGCACCCTGAGCACTGAGCACCGAGCACCCTGAGCACTGAGCACCCAGCACCCTGAGGACTGAGCACCCAGCACCCTGAGCACTGAGCACCCTGAGTACTGAGCACTGAGCACCCTGAGTACTGAGCACTGAGCACCCTGAGTATTGAGCAACCAGCACCCTGAGTACTGAGCACCCAGCACCCTGAGCACTGAGCACCGAGCACCCTGAGCACTGAGCACCCAGCACCCTGAGCACTGAGCACCCAGCACCCTGAGTAGTGAGCACCCAGCACACTGAGCACCGAGCACCACGATCACTGAGTACCCAACACCCTGAGTACTGAGCACCCAGCACCCCGAGCACTAAGCACCCAGCACACTGAGCACTGAGCACCCAGCACCATGAGCACTGATCACCCAGCACCCTGAGCACTGAGCACCCAGCACCCTGAGTACTGAGTACCCAGCACCCTGAGTACTGAGCACTCAGCACCCTGAGTACTGAGCAGCGAGCACCCCGAGCACTGAGCACGCAGCACCCTGAGCACTGAGCACCCTGAGGACTGAGTACCCAGCACCCTGAGCACTGAGCACCCAGCACCCTGAGTACTGAGCACCGATCACCCTGAGCACTGAGCACCCAGCACCCCGGGCACTGAGCACCCAGCACCCTGAGTACTGAGCAACCTGAGTACTGAGCAACCAGCACCCTGAGAACTGAGCACCCAGCACCCTGAGTACTGAGCACCCAGCACCCTGAGCACTGAGCACCCAGCGCTCCGAGCTCTGAGCACCCAGCACCCTGAGTACTGAGGACCCAGCACCCTGAGCACTGAGCAGCCAGCACCCAACGTACTGAGCACCGAGCACCCCGAGCACTGAGCACCCAGCACCCTGAGTACTGAGCACCCAGCACCCTGAGCACTGAGCACCCAGCACCCTGAGCACTGAGCACCCAGCACCCTGAGCACTGAGCACCCAGCACCCTGAGTACTGAGCTCCGAGCACCCCGAGCACTGAGCACCCAGCGCCCCGAGCACTGAGCATCCAGCGCCCCGAGCACTGAGCACCAAGCACCCCGAGCAATGAGCACCCAGCACCCCGAGCACTAAGCACCCAGCACCCCAAGCAATGAGCACCCAGCACCCTGAGTACTGAGCACCCAGCACCCTGAGTACTGAGCAGCCAGCACCCTGAGCACTGAGCACCCAGCACCCTGAGCACTGAGCACCCAGCACCCTGAGTACTGAGCACTGAGCACCACGAGTACTGAGCACCCAGCACCCTGATCACTGAGCACCCTGAGTATTGAGCACCCAGCAACCTGAGTACTGAGCACCCAGCACCCTGAGTACTGAGCACCCATCACCCCGAGCACTGAGCACCCTGAGTATTGAGCACCCAGCAACCTGAGTACTGAGCACCCAACACCCCAAGAACTGAGCACCCTAAGTACTGAGCACCCAGCACCCCAAGCACTGAGCACCCTGAGTATTGAGCACCCAGCAACCTGAGTACTGAGCAACCAGCACCCTGAGTACTGAGCACCCAGCACCCCGAGCACTGAGCACCCAGCACCCTGAGTACTGAGCACCCAGCACCCTGAGCACTGAGCACCGAGCACCCTGAGCACTGAGCACCCAGCACCCTGAGGACTGAGCACCCAGCACCCTGATTACTGAGCACCCTGAGTACTGAGCACTGAGCACCCTGAGTACTGAGCACTGAGCACCCTGAGTATTGAGCAACCAGCACCCTGAGTACTGAACACCCAGCACCCTGAGCACTGAGCACCGAGCACCCTGAGCACTGAGCACCCAGCACCCTGAGCACTGAGCACCCAGCACCCTGAGTAGTGAGCACCGAACGTACTGAGCACCGAGCACCCCGATCACTGAGTACCCAGCTCCCTGAGTACTGAGCACCCAGCACCCCGAGCACTGAGCACCCAGCACCCTGAGCACTGAGCACCCAGCACCATGAGCACTGATCACCCAGCACCCTGAGCACTGAGCACCCAGCACCCTGAGTACTGAGCACCCAGCACCCTGAGTACTGAGCACTCAGCACCCTGAGTACTGAGCACCGAGCACCCCGAGCACTGAGCACGCAGCACCCTGAGCACTGAGCACCCTGAGGACTGAGCACCCAGAACCCTGAGCACTGAGCACCCAGCACCCTGAGTACTGAGCACCGATCACCCTGAGCACTGAGCACCCAGCACCCCGAGCACTGAGCACCCAGCACCCTGAGTACTGAGCAACCTCAGTACTGAGCACCCAGCACCCTGAGAACTGAGCACCCAGCACCCTGAGTACTGAGCACCCAGCACCCTGAGCACTGAGCACCCAGCACCCTGAGTACTGAGCACTCAGCACCCTGAGTACTGAGAACCGAGCACCCCGAGCACTGAGCACCCAGCACCCCGAGAATGAGCACCCAGCACCCCGAGTACTGAGCACCGAGCACCCTGAGCACTGAGTACCCAGCACCCTGAGTACTGAGCACCCAGCACCCTGAGTACTGAACACCCAGCACCCTGAGCACTGAGCACTGAGCACCCTGATCACTGAGTACTGAGCACTGAGCACCCCGAGAACTGTGCACCCAGCACCCGGAGTACTGAGCACCCAGCACCCTGAGTACTGAGCACCCAGCACCCCGAGCACTGAGCACCCAGCACCCTGAGCACTGAGCACCCAGCACCCTGAGTACTGAGCACCCAGCACCCTGAGTACTGAACACCCAGCACCCTGAGCACTGAGCACGGTGATCACTGAGTACTGAGCACCGAGCACCCTGAGAACTGAGCACCCAGCACCCGGATTACTGAGCACCCAGCATTCTGAGTACTGAGCACCCAGCACCCCGATCACTGAGCACCCAGCACCCTGAGCACTGAGCACCCAGCACCCTGAGTACTGAGCACTGAGCACCCAGCACACCGAGCACTGAGCACGCAGAACCCTGAGTACTGAGCACTGAGCACCCAGCACCCCGAGCACTGAGCACCCAGCACCCTGAGCACTGAGCACCCAGCACCCTGAGCACTGAGCACCCAGCACCCTGAGTACTGAGCACTGAGCACCCAGCACCCTGAGCACTGAGCACCCAGCACCGTGAGTACTGAGCACTGAGCAACCAGCACCCCGAGCACTGAGCACCCAGCACCCTGAGTACTGAGCACTGAGCACCCAGCACCACGAGCACTGAGCACCCAGCACCCTGAGTACTGAGCACTGAGCACCCAGCACACTGAGCACTGAGCACCCAGCACACTGAGTACTGGGCACTGAGAACCCAGCACCCCGAGTACTGAGCACCCAGCACCCTGAGTACTGAGCACCCAGCACCCTGAGCACTGAGCACCCAGCACCCCGAGCACTGAGCACCCAGCACCCCGAGCACTGAGCACCCAGCTCCCTGAGTACTGAGCTCTGAGCACCCCGAGCACTGAGCACCCAGCGCCACGAGCACCGAGCACCCTGAGCACTGAGCACCCAGCACCCTGACTACTGAGCACCCAGCACCCTGAGCAATGAGCAAATTGAGTACTGAGCACCCAGCACCTTGAGCACTGAGCACCGAGCACCCCGAGCACTGAGCACCCAGCACCCGGAGTACTGAGCACCCAGCACCCTGAGTACTAAGCACCCTGAGTACTGAGCACTGAGCACCCTGAGTACTGAGCACTGAGCACCCTGAGTATTGAGCAACCAGCACCCTGAGTACTGAGCACCCAGCACCCTGAGCACTGAGCACCCAGCACCCCGAGCACTGAGCACCCAGCACCCTGAGTACTGAGCACCCAGCACCCTGAGTACTGAGCACCCAGCACCCTGAGCACTGAGCACCGAGCACCCTGAGCACTGAGCACCCAGCACCCTGAGCACTGAGCACCCAGCACCCTGAGTAGTGAGCACCCAGCACACTGAGCACCGAACACCACGATCACTGAGTACCCAGCACCCTGAGTACTGAGCACCCAGCACCCCGAGCACTGAGCACCCAGCACACTGAGCACTGAGCACCCAGCACCATGAGCACTGATCACCCAGCACCCTGAGCACTGAGCACCCAGCACCCTGAGTACTGAGCACCCAGCACCCTGAGTACTGAGCACTCAGCACCCTGAGTACTGAGCAGCGAGCACCCCGAGCACTGAGCACGCAGCACCCTGAGCACTGAGCACCCTGAGGACTGAGCACCCAGCACCCTGAGCACTGAGCACCCAGCACCCTGAGTACTGAGCACCGATCACCCTGAGCACTGAGCACCCAGCACCCCGGGCACTGAGCACCCAGCACCCTGAGTACTGAGCAACCTGAGTACTGAGCAACCAGCACCCTGAGAACTGAGCACCCAGCACCCTGAGTACTGAGCACCCAGCACCCTGAGCACTGAGCACTGAGCACCCAGCACCCTGAGCACTGAGCACCCTGAGTACTGAGCACCGAGCACCCCGAGAACTGAGCACCCAGCACCCGGAGTACTGAGCACCAAGCACCCTGAGTACTGAGCACCCAGCACCCCGAGCACTGAGCACCCAGCACCCTGAGCACTGAGCACCCAGCACCCTGAGTACTGAGCACCCAGCACCCTGAGTACTGAACACCCAGCACCCTGAGCACTGAGCACTGAGCACCCAGCACACCGAGCACTGAGCACGCAGAACCATGAGTACTGAGCACTGAGCACCCAGCACCCCAAGCACTGAGCACCCAGCACCCTGAGCACTGAGCACCCAGCACCCTGAGCACTGAGCACCCAGCACCCTGAGTACTGAGCACTGAGCACCCAGCACCCTGAGCACTGAGCACCCAGCACCCTGAGTACTGAGCACTGAGCACCCAGCACCACGAGCACTGAGCACCCAGCACCCTGAGTACTGAGCACTGAGCACCCAGCACCCCGAGCACTGAGCACCCAGCACCCCGAGCACTGAGCACCCAGCACCCTGAGTACTGAGCACTGAGCACCCAGCACCCTGAGCACTGAGCAGCCAGCACCCTGAGTACTGAGCACTGAGAACGCAGCACCCCGAGTACTGAGCACCCAACACCCTGAGTACTGAGCACCCAGCACACTGAGCACTGAGCACCCAGCGCCCCGAGCACTGAGCACCCAGCACCCCGAGCACTGAGCACGCAGCTCCCTGAGTACTGAGCTCCGAGCACCCCGAGCACTGAGCACCCAGCGCCCCGAGCACCGAGCACCCTGAGCACTGAGCACCCAGCACCCTGACTACTGAGCACCCAGCACCCTGAGCAATGAGCAACTTGAGTACTGAGCACCCAGCACCTTGAGCACTGAGCACCGAGCACCCCGAGCACTGAGCACCCAGCACCCGGAGTACTGAGCACCCAGCACCCTGAGTACTAAGCACTGAGCACCCTGAGTACTGAGCACCCAGCACCCTGAGCACTGAACACACAGCACCCTGAGTACTGAGCACCTCGAGCACTGAGCACCCAGCACCCTGAGGAATGAGCACCGAGTACCCCGAGCACTGACCACCCAGCAACGTGAGCACTGAGCACCCAGCACCCCGAGCACTGAGCACCCAGCACCCTGAGTACTGAGCACTGAGCACCCAGCACCCCGAGCACTGAGCACCCAGCACCCCGAGCACTGAGCACCCAGCACCCTGAGTACTGAGCACTGAGCACCCAGCACCCTGAGCACTGAGCAGCCAGCACCCTGAGTACTGAGCACTGAGAACGCAGCACCCCGAGTACTGAGCACCCAACACCCTGAGTACTGAGCACCCAGCACACTGAGCACTGAGCACCCAGCGCCCCGAGCACTGAGCACCCAGCACCCCGAGCACTGAGCACCCAGCTCCCTGAGTACTGAGCTCCGAGCACCCCGAGCACTGAGCACCCAGCGCCCCGAGCACCGAGCACCCTGAGCACTGAGCACCCAGCACCCTGACTACTGAGCACCCAGCACCCTGAGCAATGAGCAACTTGAGTACTGAGCACCCAGCACCTTGAGCACTGAGCACCGAGCACCCCGAGCACTGAGCACCCAGCACCCGGAGCACTGAGCACCCAGCACCCTGAGTACTAAGCACTGAGCACCCTGAGTACTGAGCACCCAGCACCCTGAGCACTGAACACACAGCACCCTGAGTACTGAGCACCTCGAGCACTGAGCACCCAGCACCCTGAGGAATGAGCACCGAGTACCCCGAGCACTGACCACCCAGCAACGTGAGCACTGAGCACCCAGCACCCTGAGTACTGAGAACTGAGCACCCAGCACACCGAGCACTGAGCACCCAGCACCCTGAGTACTGAGCACTGAGCACCCAGCACCCCGAGCACTGAGCACCCAGCACCCTGAGCACTGAGCACCCAGCACCCCGAGTACTGAGCACTGAGCACCCTGAGTACTGAGCACCCAGCACCCTGAGCACTGAGTTCCCAGCACCCTGAGCACTGAGCACCCAGCACCCTGAGCACTGAGCACCCAGCACCCTGAGCACTGAGCACCCAGCATCCTGAGTACTGAGCACTGAGCACCCAGCACCCCGAGCACTGAGCACCCAGCACCCTGAGCACTGAGCACCCAGCACCCGAGTACTGAGCACCCAGCACCCTGAGTACTGAGCACCCAGCACCCTGAGTACTGAGCACCCAGCACCCCGAGTACTGAGCACCCAGCACCCTGAGTACTGAGCACTCAGCACCTTGAGCACTGAGCACCCAGCACCCCGAGCACTGAGCACCCAGCACCCTGAGTACTGAGCACCCAGCAACCTGAGCACTGAGCACCCAGCACCCTGAGCACTGAGCACCCAGCACCCTGAGCACTGAGCACCCAGCACCCTGAGTAGTGAGCACCCAACGTACTGAGCACCGATCACCCCGAGCACTGAACATCCAGCACCCTGAGTACTGAGCACCGAGCACCCTGAGCACTGAGCACCCAGCACCCTGAGTACTGAGCTCCGAGCACCCCGAGCACTGAGCACCCAGCACCCCGAGCACCGAGCACCCTGAGCACTGAGCACCCAGAACCCTGAGTACTGAGCACCCTGCATCCTGAGCAATGAGCACCCTGAGTACTGAGCACCCAGCACCTTGAGCACTGAGCACCGAGCACCCCGAGCACTGAGCACCAAGCACCCGGAGTACTGATCACCCAGCACCCTGAGTACTAAGCACCGAGCACCCTGAGTACTGAGCACCCAGCACCCTGAGCACTGAACACACAGCACCCTGAGTACTGAGCACCTCGAGCACTGAGCAACCAGCACCCTGAGTACTGAGCAGGGAGCACCCCGAGCACTGAGCACCCAGCACCGCGAGCACTGAGCACATAGTACCCCGAGCACTGAGCACCCAGCACCCTGAGTACTGAGCACCCAGCACCCTGAGTACTGAGCACCCAGCACCCTGAGCACTGAGTACCCAGCACCCTGAGCACTGAGCACCCAGCACCCTGAGCACTGAGCACACAGCACCCTGAGCACTGAGCACCCAGCACCCTGAGTACTGAGCACTGAGCACCCAGCACCCCGAGCACTGAGCACCCAGCACCCTGAGTACTGAGCACCGAGCACCCCGAGCACTGAGCACCCAGCACCCTGAGTACTGAGCTCCGAGCACCCCGAGCACTGAGCACCCTGAGCACTGAGCACCGAGCACCCTGAGCACTGAGTACCCAGCACCCTGAGCACTGAGCACACAGCACCCTGAGCACTGAGCACCCAGCACCCTGAGCACTGAGCACCCAGCACCCTGAGTACTGAGAACTGAGCACCCAGCACCCCGAGCACTGAGCACCCAGCACCCCGAGTACTGAGCACTGAGCACCCTGAGTACTGAGCACCCAGCACCCTGAGCACTGAGTACCAAGCACCCTGAGCACTGAGCACCCAGCACCCTGAGCACTGAGCACCCAGCACCCTGAGCACTGAGCACCCAGCACCCTGAGTACTGAGCACTAAGCACCCAGCACCCCGAGCACTGAGCACCCAGCACCCTGAGCAATGAGCACCCAGCACCCGAGTACTGAGCACACAGCACCCTGAGTACTGAGCACCCAGCACCCTGAGTACTGAGCACTCAGCACCTTGAGTACTGAGCACCCAGCACCGTCAGTACTGAGCACCCAGCACCCTGAGCACTGAGCACCCAGCACCCTGAGCACTGAGCACCCAGCACCCTGAGTACTGATCACCCAGATCCCTGAGCACTGAGCACCCAGCACCCTGAGCACTGAGCACCCAGCACCCCGAGCACTGAGCACCCAGCACCCCGAGCACTGAGCACCCAGCTCCCTGAGTACTGAGCTCCGAGCACCCCGAGCACTGAGCACCCAGCGCCCCGAGCACCGAGCACCCTGAGCACTGAGCACCCAGCACCCTGACTACTGAGCACCCAGCACCCTGAGCAATGAGCAAATTGAGTACTGAGCACCCAGCACCTTGAGCACTGAGCACCGAGCACCCCGAGCACTGAGCACCCAGCACCCGGAGTACTGAGCACCCAGCACCCTGAGTACTAAGCACCCTGAGTACTGAGCACTGAGCACCCTGAGTACTGAGCACTGAGCACCCTGAGCATTGAGCAACCAGCACCCTGAGTACTGAGCACCCAGCACCCTGAGCACTGAGCACCCAGCACCCCGAGCACTGAGCACCCAGCACCCTGAGTACTGAGCACCCAGCACCCTGAGCACTGAGCACCGAGCACCCTGAGCACTGAGCACCCAGCACCCTGAGGACTGAGCACCCAGCACCCTGAGCACTGAGCACCCTGAGTACTGAGCACTGAGCACCCTGAGTACTGAGCACTGAGCACCCTGAGTATTGAGCAACCAGCACCCTGATTACTGAGCACCCAGCACCCTGAGCACTGAGCACCGAGCACCCTGAGCACTGAGCACCCAGCACCCTGAGCACGGAGCACCAAGCACCCTGAGTAGTGAGCACCCAACGTACTGAGCACCGAGCACCACGATCACTGAGTACCCAGCACCCTGAGTACTGAGCACCCAGCACCCCGAGCACTGAGCACCCAGCACACTGAGCACTGAGCACCCAGCACCATGAGCACTGATCACCCAGCACCCTGAGCACTGAGCCCCCAGCACCCTGAGTACTGAGCACCCAGCACCCTGAGTACTGAGCACTCAGCACCCTGAGTACTGAGCAACGAGCACCCCGAGCACTGAGCACGCAGCACCCTGAGCACTGAGCACCCTGAGGACTGAGCACCCAGCACCCTGAGTACTGAGCACCGATCACCCTGAGCACTGAGCACCCAGCACCCCGGGCACTGAGCACCCAGCACCCTGAGTACTGAGCAACCTGAGTACTGAGCAACCAGCACCCTGAGAACTGAGCACCCAGCACCCTGAGTACTGAGCACCCAGCACCCTGAGCACTGAGCACCCTGAGTACTGAGCACCGAGCACCCCGAGAACTGAGCACCCAGCACCCGGAGTACTGAGCACCCAGCACCCTGAGTACTGAGCACCCAGCACCCCGAGCACTGAGCACCCAGCACCCTGAGCACTGAGCACCCAGCACCCTGAGTACTGAGCACCCAGCACCCTGAGTACTGAACACCCAGCACCCTGAGCACTGAGCACTGAGCACCCAGATCACTGAGTACTGAGCACCGAGCACCCCGAGAACTGAGCACCCAGCACCCGGAGTACTGAGCACCCAGCATTCTGAGTACTGAGCACCCAGCACCCCGAGCACTGAGCACCCAGCACCCTGAGCACTGAGCACCCAGCACCCTGAGTACTGAGCACTGAGCACCCAGCACACCGAGCACTGAGCACGCAGAACCCTGAGTACTGAGCACTGAGCACCCAGCACCCCGAGCACTGAGCACCCAGCACAATGAGCACTGAGCACCCAGCACCCTGAGCACTGAGCACCCAGCACCCTGAGTACTGAGCACTGAGCACCCAGCACCCTGAGCACTGAGCACCCAGCACCCTGAGTACTGAGCACTGAGCACCCAGCACCACGAGCACTGAGCACCCAGCACCCTGAGTACTGAGCACTGAGCACCCAGCACCCCGAGCACTGAGCACCCAGCACCCCGAGCACTGAGCACCCAGCACCCTGAGTACTGAGCACTGAGCACCCAGCACCCTGAGCACTGAGCAGCCAGCACCCTGAGTACTGAGCACTGAGAACCCAGCACCCCGAGTACTGAGCACCCAACACCCTGAGTACTGAGCACCGAGCACACTGAGCACTGAGCACCCAGCACCCCGAGCACTGAGCACCCAGCACCCCGAGCACTGAGCACCCAGCTCCCTGAGTACTGAGCTCCGAGCACCCCGAGCACTGAGCACCCAGCGCCCCGAGCACCGAGCACCCTGAGCACTGAGCACCCAGCACCCTGACTACTGAGCACCCAGCACCCTGAGCAATGAGCAACTTGAGTACTGAGCACCCAGCATTTGAGCACTGAGCACCGAGCACCCCAAGCACTGAGCACCCAGCACCCGGAGTACTGAGCACCCAGCACCCTGAGTACTAAGCACTGAGCACCCTGAATACTGAGCACCCAGCACCCTGAGCACTGAACACACAGCACCCTGAGTACTGAGCACCTCGAGCACTGAGCACCCAGCACCCTGAGGAATGAGCACCGAGTACCCCGAGCACTGACCACCCAGCAACGTGAGCACTGAGCACCCAGCACCCCGAGCACTGAGCACCCAGCACCCTGAGTACTGAGCACCCAGCACCCTGAGTACTGAGCACCCAGCAACCTGAGCACTGAGTACCCAGCACCCTGAGCACTGAGCACCCAGCACCCTGAGCACTGAGCACACAGCACCCTGAGCACTGAGCACCCAGCACCCTGAGTACTGAGCACTGAGCACCCAGCACACCGAGCACTGAGCACCCAGCACCCTGAGTACTGAGCACTGAGCACCCAGCACCCCGAGCACTGAGCACCCAGAACCCTGAGCACTGAGCACCCAGCACCCGAGTACTGAGCACCCAGCACCCTGAGTACTGAGCACCCAGCACCCTGAGTACTGAGCACCCAGCACCCCGAGTACTGAGCACCCAGCACCCTGAGTACTGAGCACCCAGCACCCTGAGTACTGAGCACCCAGCGCCCCGAGCACAGAGCACCCAGCACCCTGAGCACTGAGCACCCAGCATCCTGAGTACTTAGCATCCAGCACACCGAGTACTGAACTCCCAGCACCCCGAGCACTGAGCACTGAGCACCCGGAGCACTGAGCACACAGCACCCCGAGTACTGAGCAGTGAGCACCCTGAGCACTGAGCACCCAGCACCCCGAGTACTGAGCACTGAGCACCCTGAGTACTGAGCACCCAGCACCCTGAGCACTGAGTACCCAGCACCCTGAGCACTGAGCACCCAGCACCCTGAGCACTGAGCACCCAGCACCCCGAGCACTGAGCACCCAGCACCCTGAGTACTGAGCACTGAGCACCCAGCACCCCGAGCACTGAGCACCCAGCACCCTGAGTACTGAGCACTGAGCACCCAGCACCCCGAGCACTGAGCACCCAGCACCATGAGCACTGAGCACCCAGCACCCGAGTACTGAGCATCCAGCACCCTGAGTACTGAGCACCCAGCACCCTGAGTACTGAGCACCCAGCACCCCGAGTACTGAGCACCCAGCACCCTGAGTACTGAGCACTCAGCACCTTGAGCACTGAGCACCCAGCACTTCGAGCACTGAGCACCCAGCAACCTGAGTACTGAGCACCCAGCACCCTGAGCACTGAGCACCCAGCACCCTGAGCACTGAGCACCCAGCACCCTGAGCACTGAGCACCCAGCACCCTGAGTAGTGAGCACCCAACGTACTGAGCACCGATCACCCCGAGCACTGAACATCCAGCACCCTGAGTACTGAGCACCGAGCACCCTGAGCACTGAGCACCCAGCACCCTGAGTACTGAGCTCCGAGCACCCCGAGCACTGAGCACCCAGCACCCCGAGCACCGAGCACCCTGAGCACTGAGCACCCAGAACCCTGAGTACTGAGCACCCTGCATCCTGAGCAATGAGCACCCTGAGTACTGAGCACCCAGCACCCTGAGCACTGAGCACCCAGCACCCTGAGTACTGAGCACCCAGATCCCTGAGCACTGAGCACCCAGCACCCTGAGCACTGAGCACCCAGCACCCTGAGCACTGAGCACCCAGCACGCTGAGTAGTGAGCACCCAACGTACTGAGCACCGAGCACCCCGAGCACTGAGCACCCAGCACCCTGAGTACTGAGCACCGAGCACCCTGAGCACTGAGCACCCAGCACCCTGAGTACTGAGCTCCGAGCACCCCAAGCACTGAGCACCCAGCACCCCGAGCACTGAGCACCCAGCACCCGGATTACTGAGCACCCAGCACCCTGAGTACTAAGCACCGAGCACCCTGAGTACTGAGCACCCAGCACCCTGAGCACTGAACACACAGCACCCTGAGTACTGAGCACCTCGCGCACTGAGCACCCAGCACCCTTAGTACTGAGCACAGCGCACCCTGAGCACTGAGCACCCAGCACCCTGAGTACTGAGCACCCAGCACCCTGAGTACTGAGCACTCAGCACCCTGAGTACTGAGCAGCGAGCACCCCGAGCACTGAGCACGCAGCACCCTGAGCACTGAGCACCCTGAGGACTGAGCCCCCAGCACCCTGAGCACTGAGCACCCAGCACCCTGAGTACTGAGCACTGAGCACCCAGCACACCGAGCACTGAGCACGCAGAACCCTGAGTACTGAGCACTGAGCACCCAGCACCCCGAGCACTGAGCACCCAGCACCCTGAGCACTGAGCACCCAGCACCCTGAGCACTGAGCACCCAGCACCCTGAGTACTGAGCACTGAGCACCCAGCACCCTGAGCACTGAGCACCCAGCACCCTGAGTACTGAGCACTGAGCACCCAGCACCACGAGCACTGAGCACCCAGCACCCTGAGTACTGAGCACTGAGCACCCAGCACCCCGAGCACTGAGCACCCAGCACCCCGAGCACTGAGCACCCAGCACCCTGAGTACTGAGCACTGAGCACCCAGCACCCTGAGCACTGAGCAGCCAGCACCCTGAGTACTGAGCACTGAGAACCCAGCACCCCGAGTACTGAGCACCCAACACCCTGAGTACTGAGCACCGAGCACACTGAGCACTGAGCACCCAGCACCCCGAGCACTGAGCACCCAGCACCCCGAGCACTGAGCACCCAGCTCCCTGAGTACTGAGCTCCGAGCACCCCGAGCACTGAGCACCCAGCGCCCCGAGCACCGAGCACCCTGAGAACTGAGCACCCAGCACCCTGACTACTGAGCACCCAGCACCCTGAGCAATGAGCAACTTGAGTACTGAGCACCCAGCACCTTGAGCACTGAGCACCGAGCACCCCGAGCACTGAGCACCCAGCACCCGGAGTACTGAGCACCCAGCACCCTGAGTACTAAGCACTGAGCACCCTGAATACTGAGCACCCAGCACCCTGAGCACTGAACACACAGCACCCTGAGTACTGAGCACCTCGAGCACTGAGCACCCAGCACCCTGAGGAATGAGCACCGAGTACCCCGAGCACTGACCACCCAGCAACGTGAGCACTGAGCACCCAGCACCCCGAGCACTGAGCACCCAGCACCCTGAGTACTGAGCACCCAGCACCCTGAGTACTGAGCACCCAGCAACCTGAGCACTGAGCACCCAGCACCCTGAGTACTGAGCACTGAGCACCCAGCACCACGAGCACTGAGCACCCAGCACCCTGAGTACTGAGCACTGAGCACCCAGCACCCCGAGCACTGAGCACCCAGCACCCCGAGCACTGAGCACCCAGCACCCTGAGTACTGAGCACTGAGCACCCAGCACCCTGAGCACTGAGCAGCCAGCACCCTGAGTACTGAGCACTGAGAACCCAGCACCCCGAGTACTGAGCACCCAACACCCTGAGTACTGAGCACCGAGCACACTGAGCACTGAGCACCCAGCACCCCGAGCACTGAGCACCCAGCACCCCGAGCACTGAGCACCCAGCTCCCTGAGTACTGAGCTCCGAGCACCCCGAGCACTGAGCACCCAGCGCCCCGAGCACCGAGCACCCTGAGCACTGAGCACCCAGCACCCTGACTACTGAGCACCCAGCACCCTGAGCAATGAGCAACTTGAGTACTGAGCACCCAGCATTTGAGCACTGAGCACCGAGCACCCCAAGCACTGAGCACCCAGCACCCGGAGTACTGAGCACCCAGCACCCTGAGTACTAAGCACTGAGCACCCTGAATACTGAGCACCCAGCACCCTGAGCACTGAACACACAGCACCCTGAGTACTGAGCACCTCGAGCACTGAGCACCCAGCACCCTGAGGAATGAGCACCGAGTACCCCGAGCACTGACCACCCAGCAACGTGAGCACTGAGCACCCAGCACCCCGAGCACTGAGCACCCAGCACCCTGAGTACTGAGCACCCAGCACCCTGAGTACTGAGCACCCAGCAACCTGAGCACTGAGTACCCAGCACCCTGAGCACTGAGCACCCAGCACCCTGAGCACTGAGCACACAGCACCCTGAGCACTGAGCACCCAGCACCCTGAGTACTGAGCACTGAGCACCCAGCACACCGAGCACTGAGCACCCAGCACCCTGAGTACTGAGCACTGAGCACCCAGCACCCCGAGCACTGAGCACCCAGAACCCTGAGCACTGAGCACCCAGCACCCGAGTACTGAGCACCCAGCACCCTGAGCACTGAGCACCCAGCATCCTGAGTACTTAGCATCCAGCACACCGAGTACTGAACACCCAGCACCCCGAGCACTGAGCACTGAGCACCCTGAGCACTGAGCACACAGCACCCCGAGTACTGAGCAGTGAGCACCCTGAGCACTGAGCACCCAGCACCCCGAGTACTGAGCACTGAGCACCCTGAGTACTGAGCACCCAGCACCCTGAGCACTGAGTACCCAGCACCCTGAGCACTGAGCACCCAGCACCCTGAGCACTGAGCACCCAGCACCCCGAGCACTGAGCACCCAGCACCCTGAGTACTGAGCACTGAGCACCCAGCACCCCGAGCACTGAGCACCCAGCACCCTGAGTACTGAGCACTGAGCACCCAGCACCCCGAGCACTGAGCACCCAGCACCATGAGCACTGAGCACCCAGCACCCGAGTACTGAGCACCCAGCACCCTGAGTACTGAGCACCCAGCACCCTGAGTACTGAGCACCCAGCACCCCGAGTACTGAGCACCCAGCACCCTGAGTACTGAGCACTCAGCACCTTGAGCACTGAGCACCCAGCACTTCGAGCACTGAGCACCCAGCAACCTGAGTACTGAGCACCCAGCACCCTGAGCACTGAGCACCCAGCACCCTGAGCACTGAGCACCCAGCACCCTGAGCACTGAGCACCCAGCACCCTGAGTAGTGAGCACCC
This sequence comes from Microtus oregoni, assembly GCF_018167655.1. Lineage (NCBI taxonomy): Eukaryota > Metazoa > Chordata > Mammalia > Rodentia > Cricetidae > Microtus > Microtus oregoni. The sequence goes on along the minus strand of NW_024543811.1, from coordinate 6,020,192 downwards.
AACGTACTGAGCACCGATCACCCCGAGCACTGAACATCCAGCACCCTGAGTACTGAGCACCGAGCACCCTGAGCACTGAGCACCCAGCACCCTGAGTACTGAGCTCCGAGCACCCCGAGCACTGAGCACCCAGCACCCCGAGCACCGAGCACCCTGAGCACTGAGCACCCAGAACCCTGAGTACTGAGCACCCTGCATCCTGAGCAATGAGCACCCTGAGTACTGAGCACCCAGCACCCTGAGCACTGAGCACCCAGCACCCTGAGTACTGAGCACCCAGATCCCTGAGCACTGAGCACCCAGCACCCTGAGCACTGAGCACCCAGCACCCTGAGCACTGAGCACCCAGCACCCTGAGTAGTGAGCACCCAACGTACTGAGCACCGAGCACCCCGAGCACTGAGCACCCAGCACCCTGAGTACTGAGCACCGAGCACCCTGAGCACTGAGCACCCAGCACCCTGAGTACTGAGCTCCGAGCACCCCAAGCACTGAGCACCCAGCACCCCGAGCACTGAGCACCCAGCACCCGGATTACTGAGCACCCAGCACCCTGAGTACTAAGCACCGAGCACCCTGAGTACTGAGCACCCAGCACCCTGAGCACTGAACACACAGCACCCTGAGTACTGAGCACCTCGCGCACTGAGCACCCAGCACCCTGAGTACTGAGCACCGAGCACCCTGAGCACTGAGCACCCAGCACCCTGAGTACTGAGCACCCAGCACCCTGAGTACTGAGCACTCAGCACCCTGAGTACTGAGCAGCGAGCACCCCGAGCACTGAGCACGCAGCACCCTGAGCACTGAGCACCCTGAGGACTGAGCCCCCAGCACCCTGAGCACTGAGCACCCAGCACCCTGAGTACTGAGCACTGAGCACCCAGCACACCGAGCACTGAGCACGCAGAACCCTGAGTACTGAGCACTGAGCACCCAGCACCCCGAGCACTGAGCACCCAGCACCCTGAGCACTGAGCACCCAGCACCCTGAGCACTGAGCACCCAGCACCCTGAGTACTGAGCACTGAGCACCCAGCACCCTGAGCACTGAGCACCCAGCACCCTGAGTACTGAGCACTGAGCACCCAGCACCACGAGCACTGAGCACCCAGCACCCTGAGTACTGAGCACTGAGCACCCAGCACCCCGAGCACTGAGCACCCAGCACCCCGAGCACTGAGCACCCAGCACCCTGAGTACTGAGCACTGAGCACCCAGCACCCTGAGCACTGAGCAGCCAGCACCCTGAGTACTGAGCACTGAGAACCCAGCACCCCGAGTACTGAGCACCCAACACCCTGAGTACTGAGCACCGAGCACACTGAGCACTGAGCACCCAGCACCCCGAGCACTGAGCACCCAGCACCCCGAGCACTGAGCACCCAGCTCCCTGAGTACTGAGCTCCGAGCACCCCGAGCACTGAGCACCCAGCGCCCCGAGCACCGAGCACCCTGAGCACTGAGCACCCAGCACCCTGACTACTGAGCACCCAGCACCCTGAGCAATGAGCAACTTGAGTACTGAGCACCCAGCACCTTGAGCACTGAGCACCGAGCACCCCGAGCACTGAGCACCCAGCACCCGGAGTACTGAGCACCCAGCACCCTGAGTACTAAGCACTGAGCACCCTGAATACTGAGCACCCAGCACCCTGAGCACTGAACACACAGCACCCTGAGTACTGAGCACCTCGAGCACTGAGCACCCAGCACCCTGAGGAATGAGCACCGAGTACCCCGAGCACTGACCACCCAGCAACGTGAGCACTGAGCACCCAGCACCCCGAGCACTGAGCACCCAGCACCCTGAGTACTGAGCACCCAGCACCCTGAGTACTGAGCACCCAGCAACCTGAGCACTGAGTACCCAGCACACTGAGCACTGAGCACCCAGCACCCTGAGCACTGAGCACACAGCACCCTGAGCACTGAGCACCCAGCACCCTGAGTACTGAGCACTGAGCACCCAGCACACCGAGCACTGAGCACCCAGCACCCTGAGTACTGAGCACTGAGCACCCAGGACCCCGAGCACTGAGCACCCAGCACCCTGAGCACTGAGCACCCAGCACCCGAGTACTGAGCAACCAGCACCCTGAGTACCTAGCACCCAGCACCCTGAGTACTGAGCACCCAGCACCCCGAGTACTGAGCACAAAGCACCCTGAGTACTGAGCACCCAGCACCCTGAGTACTGAGCACCCAGCGCCCCGAGCACTGAGCACCCAGCACCCTGAGCACTGAGCACCCAGCATCCTGAGTACTTAGCATCCAGCACCCCGAGTACTGAACACCCAGCACCCCGAGCACTGAGCACAGAGCACCCTGAGCACTGAGCACACAGCACCCCGAGTACTGAGCAGTGAGCACCCTGAGCACTGAGCACCCAGCACCCCGAGTACTGAGCACTGAGCACCCTGAGTACTGAGCACCCAGCACCCTGAGCACTGAGTACCCAGCACCCTGAGCACTGAGCACCCAACACCCTGAGCACTGAGCACCCAGCACCCTGAGCACTGAGCACCCAGCACCCTGAGTACTGAGCACTGAGCACCCAGCACCCCGAGCACTGAGCACCCAGCACCCTGAGTACTGAGCACTGAGCACCCAGCACCCCGAGCACTGAGCACCCAGCACCATGAGCACTGAGCACCCAGCACCCGAGTACTGAGCACCCAGCACCCTGAGTACTGAGCACCCAGCACCCTGAGTACTGAGCACCCAGCACCCCGAGTACTGAGCACCCAGCACCCTGAGTACTGAGCACTCAGCACCTTGAGCACTGAGCACCCAGCACCCCGAGCACTGAGCACCCAGCACCCTGAGTACTGAGCACCCAGCACCCTGAGCACTGAGCACCCATCTCCCTGAGCACTGAGCACCCAGCACCCTGAGCACTGAGCACCCAGCACCCTGAGTAGTGAGCACCCAACGTACTGAGCACCGATCACCCCGAGCAGTGAACATCCAGCACCCTGAGTACTGAGCACCGAGCACCCTGAGCACTGAGCACCCAGCACCCTGAGTACTGAGCTCCGAGCACCCCGAGCACTGAGCACCCAGCACCCCGAGCACCGAGCACCCTGAGCACTGAGCACCCAGAACCCTGAGTACTGAGCACCCTGCATCCTGAGCAATGAGCACCCTGAGTACTGAGCACCCAGCACCCTGAGCACTGAGCACCCAGCACCCTGAGTACTGAGCACCCAGATCCCTGAGCACTGAGCACCCAGCACCCTGAGGACTGAGTACCCAGCACCCTGAGCACTGAGCACCCAGCACCCTGAGTACTGAGCACTGATCACCCTGAGCACTGAGCACCGAGCACCCCGAGCACTGAGCACCCAGCACCCTGAGTACTGAGCACCGAGCACCCTGAGCACTGAGCACCCAGCACCCTGAGTACTGAGCTCCGAGCACCCCAAGCACTGAGCACCCAGCACCCCGAGCACTGAGCACCCAGCACCCGGATTACTGAGCACCCAGCACCCTGAGTACTAAGCACCGAGCACCCTGAGTACTGAGCACCCAGCACCCTGAGCACTGAACACACAGCACCCTGAGTACTGAGCACCTCGCGCACTGAGCACCCAGCACCCTGAGTACTGAGCACCGAGCACCCTGAGCACTGAGCACCCAGCACCCTGAGTACTGAGCACCCAGCACCCTGAGTACTGAGCACTCAGCACCCTGAGTACTGAGCAGCGAGCACCCCGAGCACTGAGCACGCAGCACCCTGAGCACTGAGCACCCTGAGGACTGAGCACCCAGCACCCTGAGCACTGAGCACCCAGCACCCTGAGTACTGAGCACCGATCACCCTGAGCACTGAGCACCCAGCACCCCGGGCACTGAGCACCCAGCACCCTGAGTACTGAGCAACCTGAGTACTGAGCAACCAGCACCCTGAGAACTGAGCACCTAGCACCCTGAGTACTGAGCACCCAGCACCCTGAGCACTGAGCACTGAGCACCCAGCACCCTGAGCACTGAGCAACCTGATTACTGAGCACCGAGCACCCCGAGAACTGAGCACCCAGCACCCGGAGTACTGAGCACCCAGCACCCTGAGTACTGAGCACCCAGCACCCCGAGCACTGAGCACCCAGCACCCTGAGCACTGAGCACCCAGCACCCTGAGTACTGAGCACCCAGCACCCTGAGTACTGAACACCCAGCACCCTGAGCACTGAGCACTGAGCACCCAGATCACTGAGTACTGAGCACCGAGCACCCCGAGAACTGAGCACCCAGCACCCGGAGTACTGAGCACCCAGCATTCTGAGTACTGAGCACCCAGCACCCTGAGCACTGAGCACCCAGCACCCTGAGTACTGAGCACTGAGCACCCAGCACACCGAGCACTGAGCACGCAGAACCCTGAGTACTGAGCACTGAGCACCCAGCACCCCGAGCACTGAGCACCCAGCACCCTGAGCACTGAGCACCCAGCACCCTGAGCACTGAGCACCCAGCACCCTTTGTACTGAGCACTGAGCACCAAGCACCACGAGCACTGAGCACCCAGCACCCTGAGTACTGAGCACTGAGCACCCAGCACCCCGAGCACTGAGCACCCAGCACCCCGAGCACTGAGCACCCAGCACCCTGAGTACTGAGCACTGAGCACCCAGCACCCTGAGCACTGAGCAGCCAGCACCCTGAGTACTGAGCACTGAGAACCCAGAACCCCGAGTACTGAGCACCCAACACCCTGAGTACTGAGCACCCAGCACCCTGAGCACTGAGCACCCAGCACCCCGAGCACTGAGCACCCAGCACCCCGAGCACTGAGCACCCAGCGCCCTGACTACTGAGCACCCAGCACCCTGAGCAATGAGCAACTTGAGTACTGAGCACCCAGCACCTTGAGCACTGAGCACCGAGCACCCCGAGCACTGAGCACCCAGCACCCGGAGTACTGAGCACCCAGCACCCTGAGTACTAAGCACTGAGCACCCTGAGTACTGAGCACCCAGCACCCTGAGCACTGAACACACAGCACCCTGAGTACTGAGCACCTCGAGCACTGAGCACCCAGCACCCTGAGGAATGAGCACCGAGTACCCCGAGCACTGACCACCCAGCAACGTGAGCACTGAGCACCCAGCACCCCGAGCACTGAGCACCCAGCACCCTGAGTACTGAGCACCCAGCACCCTGAGAACTGAGCACCCAGCAACCTGAGCACTGAGTACCCAGCACCCTGAGCACTGAGCACACAGCACCCTGAGCACTGAGCACACAGCACCCTGAGCACTGAGCACCCAGCACCCTGAGTACTGAGCACTGAGCACCCAGCACCCCGAGCACTGAGCACCCAGCACCCTGAGTACTGAGCACCGAGCACCCCAAGCACTGAGCACCCAGCACCCTGAGTACTGAGCTCCGAGCACCCCGAGCACTGAGCACCCTGAGCACTGAGCACCGAGCACCCTGAGCACTGAGTACCCAGCACCCTGAGCACTGAGCACACAACACCCTGAGCACTGAGCACCCAGCACCCTGAGCACTGAGCACCCAGCACCCTGAGTACTGAGCACTGAGCACCCAGCACCCCGAGCACTGAGCACCCAGCACCCCGAGTACTGAGCACTGAGCACACTGAGTACTGAGCACCCAGCACCCTGAGCACTGAGTACCAAGCACCCTGAGCACTGAGCACCCAGCACCCTGAGCACTGAGCACCCAGCACCCTGAGCACTGAGCACCCAGCACCCTGAGTACTGAGCACTAAGCACCCAGCACCCCGAGCACTGAGCACCCAGCACCCTGAGCAATGAGCACCCAGCACCCGAGTACTGAGCACCCAGCACCCTGAGTACTGAGCACCCAGCACCCTGAGTACTGAGCACCCAGCACCGTCAGTACTGAGCACCCAGCACCCTGAGCACTGAGCACCCAGCACCCTGAGCACTGAGCACCCAGCACCCTGAGTACTGAGCACCCAGATCCCTGAGCACTGAGCACCCAGCACCCTGAGAACTGAGCACCCAGCACCCTGAGCACTGAGCACCCAGCACCCTGAGTAGTGAGCACCCAACGTACTGAGCACCGAGCACCCCGAGCACTGAGCACCCAGCACCCTGAGTACTGAGCACCGAGCACCCTGAGCACTGAGCAGCCAGCACCCTGAGTACTGAGCTCCGAGCACCCCAAGCACTGAGCACAGAGCACCCCGAGCACTGAGCACCCAGCACCCGGATTACTGAGCACCCAGCACCCTGAGTACTAAGCACCGAGCACCCTGAGTACTGAGCACCCAGCACCCTGAGCACTGAACACACAGCACCCTGAGTACTGAGCACCTCGCGCACTGAGCACCCAGCACCCTGAGTACTGAGCACCGAGCACCCTGAGCACTGAGCACCCAGCACCCTGAGTACTGAGCACCCAGCTCCCTGAGTACTGAGCACCCAGCACCCTGAGCACTGAGTACCCAGCACCCTGAGCACTGAGCACCCAGCACCCTGAGTACTGAGGACCCAGCACCCTGAGCAATAAGCACCCTGAGTACTGAGAAGCCAGCACCCTGAGCACTGAGCACCCAGCACCCTGAGCACTGAGCACACAGCACCATGAGCACTGAGCACCCAGCACCCTGAGTACTGAGCACTGAGCACCCAGCACCCCGAGCACTGAGCACCCAGCACCTTGAGTACTGAGCACCGAGCACCCCGAGCACTGAGCACCCAGCACCCTGAGTACTGAGCTCCGAGCACCCCGAGCACTGAGCACCCTGAGCACTGAGCACCGAGCACCCTGAGCACTGAGCACCCAGCACCCTGAGTACTGAGGACCCAGCACCCTGAGCAATAAGCACCCTGAGTACTGAGAAGCCAGCACCTTGAGCACTGAGCACCGAGCACCCCGAGCACTGAGCACCCAGCACCCGGAGTACTGAGCACCCAGCACCCTGAGTATTAAGCACCGAGCACCCTGAGTACTGAGCACCCAGCACCCTGAGTACTGAGGACCCAGCACCCTGAGCAATAAGCACCCTGAGTACTGAGAAGCCAGCACCCTGAGCACTGAGCACCGAGCACCCCGAGCACTGAGCACCCAGCACTGCGAGCACTGAGCACCCAGCACCCTGAGTACTGAGCACCCAGCACCCTGAGTACTGAGCACCCAGCACCCTGAGTACTGAGCACCCAGCACCCTGAGTACTGAGCTCCGAGCACCCCGAGCACTGAGCACCCAGCACCCCGAGCACCGAGCACCCTGAGCACTGAGCACCCAGAACCCTGAGTACTGAGCACCCTGCACCCTGAGCAATGAGCACCCTGAGTACTGAGCACCCAGCACCTTGAGCACTGAGCACCGAGCACCCCGAGCACTGAGCACCCAGCACCGCGAGCACTGAGCACATAGCACCCCGAGCACTGATCACCCAGCACCCTGAGTACTGAGCACCCAGCACCCTGAGTACTGAGCACCCAGTACCCTGAGCACTGAGTACCCAGCACCCTGAGCACTGAGCACCCAGCACCCTGAGCACTGAGCACACAGCACCCTGAGCACTGAGCACCCAGCACCCTGAGTACTGAGCACTGAGCACCCAGCACCCCGAGCACTGTGCACCCAGCACCCTGAGTACTGAGCACCGAGCACCCCGAGCACTGAGCACCCAGCACCCTGAGTACTGAGCTCCGAGCACCCCGAGCACTCAGCACCCTGAGCACTGAGCACCGAGCACCCTGAGCACTGAGTACCCAGCACCCTGAGCACTGAGCACACAGCACCCTGAGCACTGAGCACCCAGCACCCTGAGCACTGAGCACCCAGCACCCTGAGTACTGAGCACTGAGCACCCAGCACCCCGAGCAATGAGCACCCAGCACCCCGAGTACTGAGCACTGAGCACCCTGAGTACTGAGCACCCAGCACCCTGAGCACTGAGTACCAAGCACCCTGAGCACTGAGCACCCAGCACCCTGAGCACTGAGCACCCAGCACCCTGAGCACTGAGCACCCAGCACCCTGAGTACTGAGCACTAAGCACCCAGCACCCCGAGCACTGGGCACCCAGCACCCTGAGCAATGAGCACCCAGCACCCGAGTACTGAGCACCCAGCACCCTGAGTACTGAGCACCCAGCACCCTGAGTACTGAGCACTCAGCACCTCGAGTACTGAGCATACAGCACCGTCAGTACTGAGCACCCAGCACCCTGAGCACTGAGCACCCAGCACCCTGAGCACTGAGCACCCAGCACCCTGAGTACTGAGCACCCAGCACCCTGAGCACTGAGCACCCAGCACCCTGAGCACTGAGCACCCAGCACCCTGAGCACTGAGCACCCAGCACCCTGAGTAGTGAGCACCCAACGTACTGAGCACCGAGCACCCCGAGCACTGAGCAGCCAGCACCCTGAGTACTGAGCACCGAGCACCCTGAGCACTGAGCACCCAGCACCCTGAGTACTGAGCTCCGAGCACCCCAAGCACTGAGCACCCAGCACCCCGAGCACCGAGCACCCTGAGCACTGAGCACCCAGCACCCTGAGTACTGAGCACCCAGCACACTGAGCACCGAGCACCCTGAGCACTGAGCACCCAGCACCCTGAGTACTGAGCTCCGAGCACCCCAAGCACTGAGCCCCCAGCACCCCGAGCACCGAGCACCCTGAGCACTGAGCACCCAGCACCCCGAGCACTGAGCACCCAGCACCCCGAGCACTGAGCACCCAGCACCCTGAGTACTGAGCACTGAGCACCCAGCACCCTGAGCACTGAGCAGCCAGCACCCTGAGTACTGAGCACTGAGAACCCAGATCCAGGAGTACTGAGCACCCAACACCCTGAGTACTGAGCACCCAGCACCCTGAGCACTGAGCACCCAGCACCCCGAGCACTGAGCACCCAGCACCCCGAGCACTGAGCACCCAGCTCCCTGAGTACTGAGCTCCGAGCACCCCGAGCACTGAGCACCCAGCGCCCTGACTACTGAGCACCCAGCACCCTGAGCAATGAGCAACTTGAGTACTGAGCACCCAGCACCTTGAGCACTGAGCACCGAGCACCCCGAGCACTGAGCACCCAGCACCCGGAGTACTGAGCACCCAGCACCCTGAGTACTAAGCACTGAGCACCCTGAGTACTGAGCACCCAGCACCCTGAGCACTGAACACACAGCACCCTGAGTACTGAGCACCTCGAGCACTGAGCACCCAGCACCCTGAGGAATGAGCACCGAGTACCCCGAGCACTGACCACCCAGCAACGTGTGCACTGAGCACCCAGCACCCCGAGCACTGAGCACCCAGCACCCTGAGTACTGAGCACCCAGCACCCTGAGAACTGAGCACCCAGCAACCTGAGCACTGAGTACCCAGCACCCTGAGCACTGAGCACACAGCACCCTGAGCACTGAGCACACAGCACCCTGAGCACTGAGCACCCAGCACCCTGAGTACTGAGCACTGAGCACCCAGCACCCCGAGCACTGAGCACCCAGCACCCTGAGTACTGAGCACCGAGCACCCCGAGCACTGAGCACCCAGCACCCTGAGTACTGAGCTCCGAGCACCCCGAGCACTGAGCACCCTGAGCACTGAGCACCGAGCACCCTGAGCACTGAGTACCCAGCACCCTGAGCACTGAGCACACAGCACCCTGAGCACTGAGCACCCAGCACCCTGAGCACTGAGCACCCAGCACCCTGAGTACTGAGCACTGAGCACCCAGCACCCCGAGCACTGAGCACCCAGCACCCCGAGTACTGAGCACTGAGCACACTGAGTACTGAGCACCCAGCACCCTGAGCACTGAGTACCAAGCACCCTGAGCACTGAGCACCCAGCACCCTGAGCACTGAGCACCCAGCACCCTGAGCACTGAGCACCCATCACCCTGAGTACTGAGCACTAAGCACCCAGCACCCCGAGCACTGAGCACCCAGCACCCTGAGCAATGAGCACCCAGCACCCGAGTACTGAGCACCCAGCACCCTGAGTACTGAGCACCCAGCACCCTGAGTACTGAGCACCCAGCACCGTCAGTACTGAGCACCCAGCACCCTGAGCACTGAGCACCCAGCACCCTGAGCACTGAGCACCCAGCACCCTGAGTACTGAGCACCCAGATCCCTGAGCACTGAGCACCCAGCACCCTGAGCACTGAGCACCCAGCACCCTGAGCACTGAGCACCCAGCACCCTGAGTAGTGAGCACCCAACGTACTGAGCACCGAGCACCCCGAGCACTGAGCACCCATCACCCTGAGTACTGAGCACCGAGCACCCTGAGCACTGAGCAGCCAGCACCCTGAGTACTCAGCTCCGAGCACCCCAAGCACTGAGCACAGAGCACCCCGAGCACTGAGCACCCAGCACCCGGATTACTGAGCACCCAGCACCCTGAGTACTAAGCACCGAGCACCCTGAGTACTGAGCACCCAGCACCCTGAGCACTGAACACACAGCACCCTGAGTACTGAGCACCTCGCGCACTGAGCACCCAGCACCCTGAGTACTGAGCACCGAGCACCCTGAGCACTGAGCACCCAGCACCCTGAGTACTGAGCACCCAGCACCGCGAGCAATGAGCACATAGCACCCCGAGCACTGAGCACCCAGCACCCTGAGTACTGAGCACCCAGCTCCCTGAGTACTGAGCACCCAGCACCCTGAGCACTGAGTACCCAGCACCCTGAGCACTGAGCACCCAGCACCCTGAGCACTGAGCACACAGCACCATGAGCACTGAGCACCCAGCACCCTGAGTACTGAGCACTGAGCACCCAGCACCCCGAGCACTGAGCACCCAGCACCTTGAGTACTGAGCACCGAGCACCCCGAGCACTGAGCACCCAGCACCCTGAGTACTGAGCTCCGAGCACCCCGAGCACTGAGCACCCTGAGCACTGAGCACCGAGCACCCTGAGCACTGAGCACCCAGCACCCTGAGTACTGAGGACCCAGCACCCTGAGCAATAAGCACCCTGAGTACTGAGAAGCCAGCACCTTGAGCACTGAGCACCGAGCACCCCGAGCACTGAGCACCCAGCACCCGGAGTACTGAGCACCCAGCACCCTGAGTATTAAGCACCGAGCACCCTGAGTACTGAGCACCCAGCACCCTGAGCACTGAACACACAGAACCCTGAGTACTGAGCACCTCGAGCACTGAGCACCCTGCACGCTGAGTACTGAGCACCGAGCACCCCGAGCACTGAGCACCCAGCACTGCGAGCACTGAGCACCCAGCACCCTGAGTACTGAGCACCCAGCACCCTGAGTACTGAGCACCCAGCACCCTGAGTACTGAGCACCCAGCACCCTGCGTACTGAGCTCCGAGCACCCCGAGCACTGAGCACCCAGCACCCCGAGCACCGAGCACCCTGAGCACTGAGCACCCAGAACCCTGAGTACTGAGCACCCTGCACCCTGAGCAATGAGCACCCTGAGTACTGAGCACCCAGCACCTTGAGCACTGAGCACCGAGCACCCCGAGCACTGAGCACCCAGCACCGCGAGCACTGAGCACATAGCACCCCGAGCACTGATCACCCAGCACCCTGAGTACTGAGCACCCAGCACCCTGAGTACTGAGCACCCAGTAACCTGAGCACTGAGTACCCAGCACCCTGAGCACTGAGCACCCAGCACCCTGAGCACTGAGCACACAGCACCCTGAGCACTGAGCACCCAGCACCCTGAGTACTGAGCACTGAGCACCCAGCACCCCGAGCACTGAGCACCCAGCACCCTGAGTACTGAGCACCGAGCACCCCGAGCACTGAGCACCCAGCACCCTGAGTACTGAGCTCCGAGCACCCCGAGCACTCAGCACCCTGAGCACTGAGCACCGAGCACCCTGAGCACTGAGTACCCAGCACCCTGAGCACTGAGCACACAGCACCCTGAGCACTGAGCACCCAGCACCCTGAGCACTGAGCACCCAGCACCCTGAGTACTGAGCACTGAGCACCCAGCACCCCGAGCAATGAGCACCCAGCACCCCGAGTACTGAGCACTGAGCACCCTGAGTACTGAGCACCCAGCACCCTGAGCACTGAGTACCAAGCACCCTGAGCACTGAGCACCCAGCACCCTGAGCACTGAGCACCCAGCACCCTGAGCACTGAGCACCCAGCACCCTGAGTACTAAGCACTAAGCACCCAGCACCCCGAGCACTGGGCACCCAGCATCCTGAGCAATGAGCACCCAGCACCCGAGTACTGAGCACCCAGCACCCTGAGTACTGAGCACCCAGCACCCTGAGTACTGAGCACTCAGCACCTCGAGTACTGAGCACCCAGCACCGTCAGTACTGAGCACCCAGCACCCTGAGCACTGAGCACCCAGCACCCTGAGCACTGAGCACCCAGCACCCTGAGTACTGAGCACCCAGCAACCTGAGCACTGAGCACCCAGCACCCTGAGCACTGAGCACCCAGCACCCTGAGCACTGAGCACCCAGCACCCTGAGTAGTGAGCACCCAACGTACTGAGCACCGAGCACCCCGAGCACTGAGCACCCAGCACCCTGAGTACTGAGCACCGAGCACCCTGAGCACTGAGCACCCAGCACCCTGAGTACTGAGCTCCGAGCACCCCAAGCACTGAGCACCCAGCACCCCGAGCACCGAGCACCCTGAGCACTGAGCACCCAGCACCCTGAGTACTGAGCACCCAGCACACTGAGCACCGAGCACCCTGAGCACTGAGCACCCAGCACCCTGAGTACTGAGCTCCGAGCACCCCAAGCACTGAGCCCCCAGCACCCCGAGCACCGAGCACCCTGAGCACTGAGCACCCAGCACCCCGAGCACTGAGCACCCAGCACCCCGAGCACTGAGCACCCAGCACCCTGAGTACTGAGCACTGAGCACCCAGCACCCTGAGCACTGAGCAGCCAGCACCCTGAGTACTGAGCACTTGATAACCCAGAACCCCGAGTACTGAGCACCCAACACCCTGAGTACTGAGCACCCAGCACCCTGAGCACTGAGCACCCAGCACCCCGAGCACTGAGCACCCAGCACCCCGAGCACTGAGCACCCAGCTCCCTGAGTACTGAGCTCCGAGCACCCCGAGCACTGAGCACCCAGCGCCCTGACTACTGAGCACCCAGCACCCTGAGCAATGAGCAACTTGAGTACTGAGCACCCAGCACCTTGAGCACTGAGCACCGAGCACCCCGAGCACTGAGCACCCAGCACCCGGAGTACTGAGCACCCAGCACCCTGAGTACTAAGCACTGAGCACCCTGAGTACTGAGCACCCAGCACCCTGAGCACTGAACACACAGCACCCTGAGTACTGAGCACCTCGAGCACTGAGCACCCAGCACCCTGAGGAATGAGCACCGAGTACCCCGAGCACTGACCACCCAGCAACGTGTGCACTGAGCACCCAGCACCCCGAGCACTGAGCACCCAGCACCCTGAGTACTGAGCACCCAGCACCCTGAGAACTGAGCACCCAGCAACCTGAGCACTGAGTACCCAGCACCCTGAGCACTGAGCACACAGCACCCTGAGCACTGAGCACACAGCACCCTGAGCACTGAGCACCCAGCACCCTGAGTACTGAGCACTGAGCACCCAGCACCCCGAGCACTGAGCACCCAGCACCCTGAGTACTGAGCACCGAGCACCCCGAGCACTGAGCACCCAGCACCCTGAGTACTGAGCTCCGAGCACCCCGAGCACTGAGCACCCTGAGCACTGAGCACCGAGCACCCTGAGCACTGAGTACCCAGCACCCTGAGCACTGAGCACACAGCACCCTGAGCACTGAGCACCCAGCACCCTGAGCACTGAGCACCCAGCACCCTGAGTACTGAGCACTGAGCACCCAGCACCCCGAGCACTGAGCACCCAGCACCCCGAGTACTGAGCACTGAGCACACTGAGTACTGAGCACCCAGCACACTGAGCACTGAGTACCAAGCACCCTGAGCACTGAGCACCCAGCACCCTGAGCACTGAGCACCCAGCACCCTGAGCACTGAGCACCCAGCACCCTGAGTACTGAGCACTAAGCACCCAGCACCCCGAGCACTGAGCACCCAGCACCCTGAGCAATGAGCACCCAGCAACGGAGTACTGAGCACCCAGCACCCTGAGTACTGAGCACCCAGCACCCTGAGTACTGAGCACCCAGCACCGTCAGTACTGAGCACCCAGCACCCTGAGCACTGAGCACCCAGCACCCTGAGCACTGAGCACCCAGCACCCTGAGTACTGAGCACCCAGATCCCTGAGCACTGAGCACCCAGCACCCTGAGCACTGAGCACCCAGCACCCTGAGCACTGAGCACCCAGCACCCTGAGTAGTGAGCACCCAACGTACTGAGCACCGAGCACCCCGAGCACTGAGCACCCAGCACCCTGAGTACTGAGCACCGAGCACCCTGAGCACTGAGCAGCCAGCACCCTGAGTACTGAGCTCCGAGCACCCCAAGCACTGAGCACAGAGCACCCCGAGCACTGAGCACCCAGCACCCGGATTACTGAGCACCCAGCACCCTGAGTACTAAGCACCGAGCACCCTGAGTACTGAGCACCCAGCACCCTGAGCACTGAACACACAGCACCCTGAGTACTGAGCACCTCGCGCACTGAGCACCCAGCACCCTGAGTACTGAGCACCGAGCACCCTGAGCACTGAGCACCCAGCACCCTGAGTACTGAGCACCCAGCACCGCGAGCAATGAGCACATAGCACCCCGAGCACTCAGCACCCAGCACCCTGAGTACTGAGCACCCAGCTCCCTGAGTACTGAGCACCCAGCACCCTGAGCACTGAGTACCCAGCACCCTGAGCACTGAGCACCCAGCACCCTGAGCACTGAGCACACAGCACCATGAGCACTGAGCACCCAGCACCCTGAGTACTGAGCACTGAGCACCCAGCACCCCGAGCACTGAGCACCCAGCACCTTGAGTACTGAGCACCGAGCACCCCGAGCACTGAGCACCCAGCACCCTGAGTACTGAGCTCCGAGCACCCCGAGCACTGAGCACCCTGAGCACTGAGCACCGAGCACCCTGAGCACTGAGCACCCAGCACCCTGAGTACTGAGGACCCAGCACCCTGAGCAATAAGCACCCTGAGTACTGAGAAGCCAGCACCTTGAGCACTGAGCACCGAGCACCCAGCACCCGGAGTACTGAGCACCCAGCACCCTGAGTATTAAGCACCGAGCACCCTGAGTACTGAGCACCCAGCACCCTGAGCACTGAACACACAGAACCCTGAGTACTGAGCACCTCGAGCACTGAGCACCCTGCACCCTGAGTACTGAGCACCGAACACCCCGAGCACTGAGCACCCAGCACTGCGAGCACTGAGCACCCAGCACCCTGAGTACTGAGCACCCAGCACCCTGAGTACTGAGCACCCAGCACCCTGAGTACTGAGCACCCAGCACCCTGAGTACTGAGCTCCGAGCACCCCGAGCACTGAGCACCCAGCACCCCGAGCACCGAGCACCCTGAGCACTGAGCACCCAGAACCCTGAGTACTGAGCACCCTGCACCCTGAGCAATGAGCACCCTGAGTACTGAGCACCCAGCACCTTGAGCACTGAGCACCGAGCACACCGACCACTGAGCACCCTGCACCCGGAGTACTGATCACCCAGCACCCTGAGTACTAAGCACCGAGCACCCTGAGTACTGAGCACCCAGCACCCTGAGCACTGAACACACAGCACCCTGAGTACTGAGCACCTCGAGCAATGAGCACGCAGCACCCTGAGTACTGAGCACCGAGCACCCCGAGCACTGAGCACCCAGCACCGCGAGCACTGAGCACATAGCACCCCGAGCACTGATCACCCAGCACCCTGAGTACTGAGCACCCAGCACCCTGAGTACTGAGCACCCAGTACCCTGAGCACTGAGTACCCAGCACCCTGAGCACTGAGCACCCAGCACCCTGAGCACTGAGCACACAGCACCCTGAGCACTGAGCACCCAGCACCCTGAGTACTGAGCACTGAGCACCCAGCAACCCGAGCACTGAGCACCCAGCACCCTGAGTACTGAGCACCGAGCACCCCGAGCACTGAGCACCCAGCACCCTGAGTACTGAGCTCCGAGCACCCCGAGCACTCAGCACCCTGAGCACTGAGCACCGAGCACCCTGAGCACTGAGTACCCAGCACCCTG
The DNA here is from genome assembly GCF_018167655.1 of Microtus oregoni. Classification (NCBI taxonomy): domain Eukaryota; kingdom Metazoa; phylum Chordata; class Mammalia; order Rodentia; family Cricetidae; genus Microtus; species Microtus oregoni. Next base: position 6,004,063 of record NW_024543811.1, on the reverse strand, counting down.
AGCACTGAGCACACAGCACCCTGAGCACTGAGCACCCAGCACCCTGAGCACTGAGCACCCAGCACCCTGAGTACTGAGCACTGAGCACCCAGCACCCCGAGCAATGAGCACCCAGCACCCCGAGTACTGAGCACTGAGCACCCTGAGTACTGAGCACCCAGCACCCTGAGCACTGAGTACCAAGCACCCTGAGCACTGAGCACCCAGCACCCTGAGCACTGAGCACCCAGCACCCTGAGCACTGAGCACCCAGCACCCTGAGTACTGAGCACTAAGCACCCAGCACCCCGAGCACTGGGCACCCAGCACCCTGAGCAATGAGCACCCAGCACCCGAGTACTGAGCACCCAGCACCCTGAGTACTGAGCACCCAGCACCGTCAGTACTGAGCACCCAGCACCCTGAGCACTGAGCACCCAGCACCCTGAGCACTGAGCACCCAGCACCCTGAGCACTGAGCATCCAGCACCCTGAGTACTGAGCACCCAGCACCCTGAGCACTGAGCACCCAGTACCCTGAGCACTGAGCACACAGCACCCTGAGCACTGAGCACCCAGCACCCTGAGAAGTGAGCACCCAACGTACTGAGCACCGAGCACCCCGAGCACTGAGCACCCAGCACCCTGAGTACTGAGCACCGAGCACCCTGAGCACTGAGCACCCAGCACCCTGAGTACTGAGCTCCGAGCACCCCAAGCACTGAGCACCCAGCACCCCGAGCACCGAGCACCCTGAGCACTGAGCACCCAGCACCCTGAGTACTGAGCACCCAACACACTGAGCAATGAGCACCCTGAGTACTGAGCACCCAGCACCTTGAGCACTGAGCACCGAGCACCCCGAGCACTGAGCACCCAGCACCCGGAGTACTGAGCACCCAGCACCCTGAGTACTAAGCACCGAGCACCCTGAGTACTGAGCACCCAGCACCCTGAGCACTGAACACACAGCACCCTGAGTACTGAACACACAGCACCCTGAGTACTGAGCACCTCGAGCAATGAGCACCCAGCACCCTGAGTATTGAGCACCGAGCACCCCGAGCACTGAGCACCCAGCACCCTGAGTACTGAGCACCGAGCACCCTGAGCACTGAGCACCCAGCACCCTGAGTACTGAGCACCCAGCACCGCGAGCACTGAGCACATAGCACCCCGAGCACTGAGCACCCAGCACCCTGAGTACTGAGCACCCAGCACCCTGAGTACTGAACACCCAGCACCCTGAGCACTGAGTACCCAGCCCCCTGAGCACTGAGCACCCAGCACCCTGAGCACTGAGCACACAGCACCCTGAGCACTGAGCACCCAGCACCCTGAGTACTGAGCACTGAGCACCCAGCACCCCGAGCACTGAGCACCCAGCACCTTGAGTACTGAGCACCGAGCACCCCGAGCACTGAGCACCCAGCACCCTGAGTACTGAGCTCCGAGCACCCCGAGCACTGAGCACCCTGAGCACTGAGCACCGAGCACCCTGAGCACTGAGCACCCAGCAACCTGAGTACTGAGCACCCAGCACCCTGAGCAATAAGCACCCTGAGTACTGAGCACCCAGCATCTTGAGCACTGAGCACCGAGCACCCCGAGCACTGAGCACCCAGCACCCGGAGTACTGAGCACCCAGCACCCTGAGTACTAAGCACCGAGCCTCCTGAGTACTGAGCACCCAGCAACCTGAGCACTGAACACAGAGCACCCTGAGTACTGAGCACCTCGAGCACTGAGCACCCTGCACCCTGAGTACTGAGCACCGAGCACCCCGAGCACTGAGCACCCAGCACTGCGAGCACTGAGCACCCAGCACCCGGAGCACTGAGCACCCAGCACCCTGAGTACTGAGCACCCAGCACCCTGAGTACTGAGTACCCAGCACCCTGAGCACTGAGCACCCAGCACCCTGAGCACTGAGCACACAGCACTCTGAGCACTGAGCACCCAGCACCCTGAGTACTGAGCACTGAGCACCCAGCACCCTGAGCACTGAGCATCCAGCACCCTGAGTACTGAGCACTGAGCACCTAGCACCCCGAGCACTGAGCACCCAGCACCCTGAGCACTGAGCACCCAGCACCCGAGTACTGAGCACCCAGCACCCTGAGTACTGAGCACCCTGCACCCTGAGTACTGAGCACCCAGCACCCCGAGTACTGAGCACCCAGCACCCTGAGTACTGAGCACCCAGCACCCTGAGCAGTGAGCACATAGCACCCCGAGCACTGAGCACCCAGCACCCTGAGTACTGAGCACCCAGCACCCTGAGCACTGAGCACCCAGCACCCTGAGCACTGAGCACCCAGCACCCTGAGCACTGAGCACCCAGCACACTGAGTAGTGAGCACCCAACGTACTGAGCACCGAGCACCCCGAGCACTGAGCACCCAGCACCCTGAGCACTGAGCACCCAGCACCCGAGTACTGAGCACCCAGCACCCTGAGTACTGAGCACCCAGCACCCTGAGTACTGAGCACAAAGCACCCCGAGTACTGAGCACCCAGCACCCTGAGTACTGAGCACCCAGCACCCTGAGCACTTAGCACCCAGCACCCCGAGCACTGAGCACCCAGCACCCTGAGTACTGAGCACCCAGCACCCTGAGCAATAAGCACCCTGAGTACTGAGCACCCAGCACCTTGAGCACTGAGCACCGAGCACCCTGAGCACTGAGCACAGAGCACCCGGAGTACTGAGCACCCAGCACCCTGAGTACTAAGCACCGAGCCTCCTGAGTACTGAGCACCCAGCACCCTGAGCACTGAACACAGAGCACCCTGAGTACTGAGCACCTCGAGCACTGAGCACCCTGCACCCTGAGTACTGAGCACCGAGCACCCCGAGCACTGAGCACCCAGCACTGCGAGCACTGAGCACCCAGCACCCGGAGCACTGAGCACCCAGCACCCTGAGTACTGAGCACCCAGCACCCTGAGTACTGAGTACCCAGCACCCTGAGCACTGAGCACCCAGCACCCTGAGCACTGAGCACACAGCACTCTGAGCACTGAGCACCCAGGACCCTGAGTACTGAGCACTGAGCACCCAGCACCCTGAGCACTGAGCATCCAGCACCCTGAGTACTGAGCACTGAGCACCCAGCACCCCGAGCACTGAGCACCCAGCACCCTGAGCACTGAGCACCCAGCACCCGAGTACTGAGCACCCAGCACCCTGAGTACTGAGCACCCTGCACCCTGAGTACTGAGCACCCAGCACCCCGAGTACTGAGCACCCAGCACCCTGAGTACTGAGCACCCAGCACCCTGAGCACTTAGCACATAGCACCCCGAGCACTGAGCACCCAGCACACTGAGTACTGAGCACCCAGCACCCTGAGCACTGAGCACCCAGCACCCTGAGCACTGAGCACCCAGCACCCTGAGCACTGAGCACCCAGCACCCTGAGTAGTGAGCACCCAACGTACTGAGCACCGAGCACCCCGAGCACTGAGCACCCAGCACCCTGAGCACTGAGCACCCAGCACCCGAGTACTGAGCACCCAGCACCCTGAGTACTGAGCACCCAGCACCCTGAGTACTGAGCACAAAGCACCCCGAGTACTGAGCACCCAGCACCCTGAGTACTGAGCACCCAGCACCCTGAGCACTGAGCACCCAGCACCCCGAGCACTGAGCACCCAGCACCCTGAGTACTGAGCACCCAGCGCCCCGAGCACTGAGCACCCAGCACCCTGAGCACTGAGCACCCAGCACCCTGAGTACTGAGCATCCAGCACCCCGAGCACTGAGCACCCAGCACCCTGAGCACTGAGCACCCAGCACCCTGAGTACTGAGCATCCAGCACCCCGAGTACTGAGCACCCAGCACCCCGAGCACTGGTCACCCAGCGCCCCGAGCACTGAGCACATACCACCCCGAGCACTGAGCACTGAGCACCCTGAGCACTGAGCACCCAGCACCCCGAGTACTGAGCAGTGAGCACCCAGAGCACTGAGCACCCAGCACCCTGAGCAATGAGCACCCTGAGTACTGAGCACCCAGCACCTTGAGCACTGAGCACCGAGCACCCTGAGCACTGAGCACCCAGCATCCGGAGTACTGAGCACCCAGCACCCTGAGTACTAAGCACCGAGCACCCTGAGTACTGAGCACCCAGCACCCTGAGCACTGAACACACAGAACCCTGAGTACTGAGCACCTCGAGCACTGAGCACCCAGCACCCTGAGTACTGAGCACCGAGCACCCTGAGCACTGAGCACCCAGCACCCTGAGTACTGAGCACCCAGCACCGCGAGCACTGAGCACATAGCACCCCAAGCACTGAGCACCCAGCACCCTGAGTACTGAGCACCCAGCACCCTGAGCACTGAGCACCCAGCACCCTGAGCACTGAGTACCCAGCACCCTGAGCACTGAGCACCCAGCACCCTGAGCACTGAGCACACAGCACCCTGAGCACTGAGCACCCAGCACCCTGAGTACTGAGCACTGAGCACCCAGCACCCCGAGCACTGAGCACCCAGCACCTTGAGTACTGAGCACCGAGCACCCCGAGCACTGAGCACCCAGCACCCTGAGTACTGAGCTCCGAGCACCCCGAGCACTGAGCACCCTGAGCACTGAGCACCGAGCACCCTGAGTACTGAGCACCCAGCACCCTGAGTACTGAGCACCCAGCACCCTGAGCAATAAGCACCCTGAGTACTGAGCACCCAGCACCTTGAGCACTGAGCACCGAGCACCCCGAGCACTGAGCACCCAGCACCCGGAGTACTGAGCACCCAGCACCCTGAGTACTGAGCACCGAGCACCCCGAGCACTGAGCACCCAGCACCGCGAGCACTGAGCACCCAGCACCCCGAGCACTGAGCACCCAGCACCCTGAGTACTGAGCACTGAGAACCCAGCACCCCGAGTACTGAGCACCCAGCACCCTGAGCACTGAGCACTGAGCACCCAGCACCCTGAGCACTGAGCACCCAGCACCCTGAGAACTGAGCACTGAGAACACAGCACCCCGAGTACTGAGCACCCAGCACCCTGAGCACTGAGCACCCAGCACCCTGAGCACTGATCACCCAGCACCCTGAGCACAGAGCACCCAGCACCGTGAGTACTGAGCACCCAGCACCCTGAGTACTGAGCACTCAGCACCCTGAGTACTGAGCACCGAGCACCCCGAGCACTGAGCACCCAGCACCCTGAGCACTGAGCACCCTGAGGACTGAGGACCCAGCACCCTGAGCACTGAGCACCCAGCACCGTGAGAACTGAGCACCGATCACCCTGAGCACTGAGCACCCAGCACCCCGAGCACTGAGCAGGCAGCACCCTGAGTACTGAGCAACCTGAGTACTGAGCACCCAGCACCCTGAGCACTGAGCACCCAGCACCCTGAGTACTGAGCACCCAGCACCCTGAGCACTGAGCACCCAGCACCCTGAGTACTGAGCAACCTGAGTACTGAGCACCCAGCACCCCGAGCACTGAGCACCCAGCACCCTGAGTACTGAGCAACCTGAGTACTGAGCACCCAGCACCCTGAGCACTGAGCACCCAGCACCCTGAGCATTGAGCACCCAGCACCCTGAGTACTGAGCACCCAGCACCCTGAGCACTGAGCACCCAGCACCCCGAGAATGAGCACCCAGCACCCCGAGTACTGAGCACCGAGCACCCTGAGCACTGAGTACCCAGCACCCTGAGTACTGAGCACCCAGCACCCTGAGCACTGAGCACCAAGCAGCCCGAGTACTGAGCACAAAGCACCCTGAGTACTGAGCACCCAGCACCCTGAGTACTGAGCACCCAGCACCCTGAGTACTGAACACCCAGCACCCTGAGCAATGAGCACTGAGCACCCAGCACCCAGAGTACTGAGCACCCAACACCCTGACTACTGAGCACCCAGCACCCTGAGTACTGAGCTCCGAGCACCCCGAGCACTGAGCACTCAGCGCCCCGAGCACCGAGCACCCTGAGCACTGAGCACCCAGCACCCTGAGTACTGAGCACCCAGCACCCTGAGTACTGAGCACCTCGAGCACTGAGCACCCAGCACCCTGAGTACTGAGCACCGAGCACCCCGAGCACTGAGCACCCAGCACCGCGAGCACTGAGCACCCAGCACCCCGAGACTGATCACCCAGCACCCTGAGTACTGAGCACCCAGCACCCTGAGCACTGAGCACCCAGCACCCTGAGCACTGAGCACCCAGCACCCTGAGCACTGAGCACCCAGCACCCTGAGTAGTGAGCACCCAACGTACTGAGCACCGAGCACCCCGAGCACTGAGCACCCAGCACCCTGAGTACTGAGCACTGAGCACCCCGCACCCCGAGCCCTGAGCACCCAGCACCCTGAGCACTGAGCACCCAGCACCCGAGTACTGAGCACCCAGCACCCTGAGTACTGAGCACACAGCACCCTGAGTACTGAGCACCCAGCACCCTCAACACTGAGCACCCAGCACCCCGAGGACTTAGCACCCAGCACCCTGAGTACTGAGCACCCAGCACCCTGAGCACTGAACACACAGCACCCTGAGTACTGAGCACCTCGAGCACTGAGCACCCAGCACCCCGAGCACTGAGCACCCAGCACCCTGAGTACTGAGCACCCAGCACCCTGAGCACTGAGCACCCAGCACCCTGAGCACTGAGCACCCAGTAGCCTGAGTACTGAGCTCCGAGGACCCCGAGCACTGAGCACCCAGCGCCCCGAGCACTGAGCACCCAGCACCCTGAGTACTGAGCACCCAGCACCCTGAGCACTGAACACACAGCACCCTGAGTACTGAGCACCTCGAGCACTGAGCACCCAGCACCCTGAGTACTGAGCACCGAGCACCCTGAGTACTGAGCACCCAGCACCCTGAGCACTGAGCACCCAGCACCCTGAGCACTGAGCACCCAGCACCCTGAGCACTGAGCACCCAGCACCCTGAGTAGTGAGCACCCAACGTACTGAGCACCGAGAACCCCGAGCACTGAGCACCCAGCACCCTGAGCACTGAGCACCCAGCACCCGAGTACTGAGCACCCAGCACCCTGAGTACTGAGCACCCAGTACCCTGAGTACTGAGCACAAAGCACCCCGAGTACTGAGCACCCAGCACCCTGAGTACTGAGCACCCAGCACCCTGAGCACTGAGCACCCAGCACCCTGAGCACTGAGCACCCAGCACCCTGAGTACTGAGCACCCAGCGCCCCGAGCACTGAGCACCCAGCACCCTGAGCACTGAGCACCCAGCACCCTGAGTACTGAGCATCCAGGACCCCGAGTACTGAACACCCAGCACCCTGAGCACTGAGCACTGAGCACCCTGAGCACTGAGTACTGAGCACTGAGCACCCTGAGCACTGAGCACCCAGCACCCCGAGTACTGAGCACCCAGCACCCCAAGCACTGGTCACCCAGCGCCCCGAGCACTGAGCACATAGCACCCCGAGCACTGAGCACTGAGCAACCTGAGCACTGAGCACCCAGCACCCCGAGTACTGAGCAGTGAGCACCCAGAGCACTGAGCACCCAGCACCCTGAGCAATGAGGACCCTGAGTACTGAGCACCCAGCACCTTGAGCACTGAGCACCGAGCACCCCGAGCACTGAGCACCCAGCACCCGGAGTACTGAGCACCCAGCACCCTGAGTACTAAGCACCGAGCACCCTGAGTACTGAGCACCCAGCACCCTGAGCACTGAACACACAGCACCCTGAGTACTGAGCACCTCGAGCACTGAGCACCCAGCACCCTGAGTACTGAGCACCGAGCACCCTGAGCACTGAGCACCCAGCACCCTGAGTACTGAGCACCCAGCACCGCGAGCACTGAGCACATAGCAGCCCGAGCACTGAGCACCCAGCACCCTGAGTACTGAGCACCCAGCACCCTGAGTACTGAGCACCCAGCACCCTGAGCACTGAGTACCCAGCACCCTGAGCACTGAGCACCCAGCACCCTGAGCACTGAGCACACAGCACCCTGAGCACTGAGCACCCAGCACCCTGAGTACTGAGCACTGAGCAACCAGCACCTCGAGCACTGAGCACCCAGCACCTTGAGTACTGTGCACCGAGCACCCCGAGCACTGAGCACCCAGCACCCTGAGTACTGAGCTCCGAGCACCCCGAGCACTGAGCACCCTGAGCACTGAGCACCGAGCACCCTGAGCTCTGAGCACCCAGCACCCTGAGTACTGAGCACCCAGCACCCTGAGCAATAAGCACCCTGAGTAGTGAGCACAAAGCACCTTGAGCACTGAGCACCCAGCACCCTGAGCACTGAGCACCCAGCACCCTGAGCACTGATCACCCAGCACCCTGAGCACAGAGCACCCAGCACCGTGAGTACTGAGCACCCAGCACCCTGAGTACTGAACACTCAGCACCCTGAGTACTGAGCACCGAGCACCCCGAGCACTGAGCACCCAGCACCCTGAGCACTGAGCACCCTGAGGACTGAGCACCCAGCACCCTGAGCACTGAGCACCCAGCACCGTGAGAACTGAGCACCGATCACCCTGAGCACTGAGCACCCAGCACCCCGAGCACTGAGCACCCAGCACCCTGAGTACTGAGCACCCTGAGTACTGAGCACCCAGCACCCTGAGTACTGAACACCCAGCACCCTGAGCACTGAGCACTGAGCACCCAGCACCCTGAGTACTGAGCACCCAACACCCTGACTACTGAGCACCCAGCACCCTGAGTACTGAGCTCCGAGCACCCCGAGCACTGAGCACTCAGCGCCCCGAGCACCGAGCACCCTGAGCACTGAGCACCCAGCACCCTGAGTACTTAGCACCCAGCACCCTGAGTACTGAGCACCTCGAGCACTGAGCACCCAGCACCCTGAGTACTGAGCACCGAGCACCCCGAGCACTGAGCACCCAGCACCGCGAGCACTGAGCACCCAGCACCCCGAGACTGATCACCCAGCACCCTGAGTACTGAGCACCCAGCACCCTGAGCACTGAGCACCCAGCACCCTGAGCACTGAGCACCCAGCACCCTGAGCACTGAGCACCCAGCACCCTGAGTAGTGAGCACCCAACGTACTGAGCACCGAGCACCCCGAGCACTGAGCACCCAGCACCCTGAGTACTGAGCACTGAGCACCCCGCACCCCGAGCCCTGAGCACCCAGCACCCTGAGCACTGAGCACCCAGCACCCGAGTACTGAGCACCCAGCACCCTTAGTACTGAGCACACAGCACCCTGAGTACTGAGCACCCAGCACCCTCAACACTGAGCACCCAGCACCCCGAGGACTTAGCACCCAGCACCCTGAGTACTGAGCACCCAGCACCCTGAGCACTGAGCACCCAGCACCCCGAGCACTGAGCACCCAGCACCCTGAGTACTGAGCACCCAGCACCCTGAGCACTGAGCACCCAGCACACTGAGCACTGAGCACCCAGCACCCTGAGTACTGAGCTCCGAGGACCCCGAGCACTGAGCACCCAGCGCCCCGAGCACTGAGCACCCAGCACCCTGAGTACTGAGCACCCAGCACCCTGAGCACTGAACACACAGCACCCTGAGTACTGAGCACCTCGAGCACTGAGCACCCAGCACCCTGAGTACTGAGCACCGAGCACCCTGAGTAGTGAGCACCCAACGTACTGAGCACCGAGCACCCCGAGCACTGAGCACCCAGCACCCTGAGCACTGAGCACCCAGCACCCGAGTACTGAGCACCCAGCACCCTGAGTACTGAGCACCCAGCACCCTGAGCACTGAGCACCCAGCACCCTGAGCACTGAGCACCCAGCACCCTGAGTACTGAGCACCCAGCGCCCCGAGCACTGAGCACCCAGCACCCTGAGCACTGAGCACCCAGCACCCCGAGTACTGAGCATCCAGGACCCCGAGTACTGAACACCCAGCACCCTGAGCACTGAGCACTGAGCACCCTGAGTACTGAGCACTGAGCACCCTGAGCACTGAGCACCCAGCACCCCGAGTACTGAGCACCCAGCACCCCGAGCACTGGTCACCCAGCGCCCCGAGCACTGAGCACATAGCACCCCGAGCACTGAGCACTGAGCAACCTGAGCACTGAGCACCCAGCACCCCGAGTACTGAGCAGTGAGCACCCAGAGCACTGAGCACCCAGCACCCTGAGCAATGAGCACCCTGAGTACTGAGCACCCAGCACCTTGAGCACTGAGCACCGAGCACCCCGAGCACTGAGCACCCAGCACCCGGAGTACTGAGCACCCAGCACCCTGAGTACTAAGCACCGAGCACCCTGAGTACTGAGCACCCAGCACCCTGAGCACTGAGCACCCAGCACACCTGAGCACTGAGCACCCAGCACCCTGAGTACTGAGCACCGAGCACCCTGAGCACTGAGCACCCAGCACCCTGAGTACTGAGCACCCAGCACCCTGAGCACTGAGCACATAGCACCCCGAGCACTGAGCACCCTGAGTACTGAGCACCCAGCACCCTGAGCACTGAGCACCCAGCACCCTGAGCACTGAGCACCCAGCACCCTGAGCACTGAGCACACAGCACCCTGAGCACTGAGCACCCAGCACCCTGAGTACTGAGCACTGAGCACCAGCACCCCGAGCACTGAGCACCCAGCACCTTGAGTACTGAGCACCGAGCACCCCGAGCACTGAGCACCCAGCACCCTGAGTACTGAGCACCGAGCACCCCGAGCACTGAGCACCCAGCACCCTGAGTACTGAGCACCCTGAGCACTGAGCACCCAGCACCCTGAGTACTGAGCACCCAGCACCCTGAGCAATAAGCACCCTGAGTAGTGAGCACAAAGCACCTTGAGCACTGAGCACCGAGCACCCGAGCACTGAGCACCCAGCACCCGGAGTACTGAGCACCCAGCACCCTGAGTACTAAGCACCAAGCACCCTGAGTACTGAGCACCCAGCACCCTGAGCACTGAACACACAGCACCCTGAGTACTGAGCACCTCGAGCACTGAGCACCCTGCACCCTGAGAACTGAGCACCGAGCACCCCGAGCACTGAGCACCCAGCACCGCGAGCACTGAGCACCCAGCACCCCGAGCACTGAGCACCCAGCACCCTGAGTACTGAGCACTGAGAACCCAGCACCCCGAGTACTGAGCACCCAGCACCCTGAGCACTGAGCACTGAGCACCCAGCACCCTGAGCACTGAGCACCCAGCACCCTGAGTACTGAGCACTGAGAACCCAGCACCCCGAGTACTGAGCACCCAGCACCCTGAGCACTGAGCACCCAGCACCCTGAGCACTGATCACCCAGCACCCTGAGCACTGAGCACCCAGCACCGTGAGTACTGAGCACCCAGCACCCTGAGTACTGAGCACTCAGCACCCTGAGTACTGAGCACCCAGCACCCCGAGTACTGAGCACCCAGCACCCTGAGTACTGAGCACCCAGCACTTTGAGCACTGAGCACCCAGCACCCGAGTACTGAGCACCCAGCACCCTGAGTACTGAGCACCCAGCACCCTGAGTACTGAGCACCCAGCACCCCGAGTACTGAGCACCCAGCACCCTGAGTACTGAGCACCCAGCACTTTGAGCACTGAGCACCCAGCACCCCGAGCACTGAGCACCCAGCACCCCTGAGTACTGAGAACCCAGCACCCTGAGCACTGAGCACCCAGCACCCTGAGCACTGAGCACCCAGCACCCTGAGCACTGAGAACCCAGCACCCTGAGTAGTGAGCACCCAACGTACTGAGCACCGATCACCCCGAGCACTGAGCATCCAGCACCCTGAGTACTGAGCACCGAGCACCCTGAGCACTGAGCACCCAGCACCCTGAGTACTGAGCTCCGAGCACCCCGAGCACTGAGCACCCAGCACCCCGAGCACCGAGCACCCTGAGCACTGAGCACCCAGAACCCTGAGTACTGAGCACCCTGCACCCTGAGCAATGAGCACCCTGAGTACTGAGCACCCAGCACCTTGAGCACTGAGCACCGAGCACCCCGAGCACTGAGCACCCAGCACCCGGAGTACTGATCACCCAGCACCCTGAGTACTAAGCACCGAGCACCCTGAGTACTGAGCACCCAGCACCCTGAGCACTGAACACACAGCACCCTGAGTACTGAGCACCCAGCACCCTGAGTACTGAGCACACAGCACCCTGAGCACTGAGCACCCAGCACCCTGAGCACTGAGCACCCAGCACCCTGAGTACTGAGCACCCAGCACCCTGAGCACTGAGCACCCAGCACCCTGAGCACTGAGCACCCAGCACCCTGAGCACTGAGCACCCAGCACCCTGAGTAGTGAGCACCCAACGTACTGAGCACCGAGCACCCCGAGCATTGAGCACCCAGCACCCTGAGTACTGAGCACAAAGCACCCTGAGCACTGAGCACCCAGCACCCTGAATACTGAGCTCCGAGCACCCCAAGCACTGAGCACCCAGCACCCCGAGGACACACGAGCATCCTGAGCACTGAGCACCCAGCACCCTGAGTACTGAGCACCCAGCACCCTGAGCACTGAGCACCCAGCACCCTGAGTACTGAGCACCCAGCACCCAGAGAACTGAGCACCCAGCACCCTGAGTACTGAGAACAGATCACCCTGAGTACTGAGCACCCAGCACCCTGAGTACAGAGCCCCCAGCACCCTGAGTACTGAGCACCCAGTACCCCCGAGCAACTGAGAACCCAGCACCCCGAGAATGAGCACCCAGTACCCTGAGTACTGAGAACCGAGCACCCTGAGTACTGAGCACCCCAGCACACTGAGTACTGAGCCCCCAGCACCCTGAGTACTGAGCACCCCAGCACCCCGAGCACTGAGCACCCAGCACCCCGAGAATGAGCACCCAGCACCCTGAGTACTGAGCACCCAACACCCCGAGCACGGAGCACCCAGGACCCCCGAGCACTGAGTACTGAGCACCCAGCACCCTGAGTACTGAGCACCGAGCTCCTTGAGCACTGAGCACCCAGCACCCTGAGCACTGAGCACCCAGCACCCCGAGCACTGAGCACCCAGCACCCTGTGTACTGAGCACTGAGCACCCTGAGTACTAAGCACCCAGCACCCTGAGTACTGAGCACCCAGGACCCTGAGCACTGAGCACCGAGCACCCCGAGCACTGAGCACCCAGCACCCTGAGCACTCAGCACCCATCACCCCCGATCACTGAGCACCCAGCACCCTGAGCACTGAGCACCCAGCAACCTTGAGCACTGAGCACCCAGCACCCAGAGCACTGAGCACCCAGCACCCTGAGCACTGAGCACCCAGAACCCTGAGTACTGAGCACCCAGCACCCTGAGTACTGAGCACCCAGACCCCGAGCACTGAGCACCCAGCACCACTAGCACTGTGCACCCAGCACCCTGTGTACTGAGAACCAGCACCCTGAGTACTGAGCACCCAGCACCCTGAGCACTGAGCACCAGCAGCCCGAGCACTGAGCACCCAGCATCCTGAACACTGAGTACTGAGCACCCAGCACCCTGAGCACTGAGCACCCAGCACCCTGAGCACTGAGCACCCAGCACCCTGAGTACTGAGCACCCAGCCCCCCCAGCACTGAGCACCGAGCACCCCTGAGTACTGAGCACCCAGCACGCTGAGCACTGAGCACCCAGCACCCCGAGTACTGAGCACCCAGCACCCTGAGTACTGAGCACCCCAGCACCCTGAGTACTGAGCACCCAGCACCCCGAGCACTGAGCACCCAGCACCCTGAGCACTGAGCACCCAGCAACCCTGAGTACTGAGCATCAAGCACCCTGAGCACTGAGCACCCAGCACCCTGAGTACTGAGCACCCAGCACCCTGAGTACTGGGCACCCAGCACCCTGAGTACTGAGCACCCAGCACCCTGAGCACTGAGCACAAAGCACGCTGAGAACTGAGCACTGAGCACCCTGAGTACTGAGCACTGAGGACCCTGAGCACTGAGCACCTAGCACCCTGAGTACTGAACACCCAGCACCCTGAGCACTGAGCAGCCAGCACCCTCAGCACTGAGCACCCAGCACCCAGAGCACTGAGCACACAGCACCCTGAGCACTGAGCACCCAGCACCCCGAGTACTGAGCACCCAGCGCCCTGAGTACTGATCACTGAGCACCCGAGCATTGAGCACCCAACACCCTGAGTACTGAGCACCCAGCACCCTGAGTACTGAGCACCCCGAGTACTGAGCACCCAGCACCCAGAGAACTGAGCACCCAGCACCCTGAGTACTGAGAACAGATCACCCTGAGTACTGAGCACCCAGCACCCTGAGTACAGAGCCGAGAGCACCCTGAGTACTGAGCACCCAGTACCCCGAGCACTGAGAACCCAGCACCCCGAGAATGAGCACCCAGCACCCTGAGTACTGAGAACAGAGCACCCTGAGTACTGAGCACCCAGCACCCTGAGTACTGAGCCCCCAGCACCCTGAGTACTGAGCACCCAGCACCCCGAGCACTGAGCACCCAGCACCCCGAGAATGAGCACCCAGCACCCTGAGTACTGAGCACCCAACACCCCGAGCACGCAGCACCCAGGACCCCGAGCACTGAGTACTGAGCACCCAGCACCCTGAGTACTGAGCACCGAGCTACTCGAGCACTGAGCACCCAGCACCCTGAGCACTGAGCACCCAGCACCCCGAGCACTGAGCACCCAGCACCCTGTGTACTGAGCACTGAGCACCCTGAGTACTAAGCACCCAGCACCCTGAGTACTGAGCACCCAGGACCCTGAGCACTGAGCACCCCAGCACCCTGAGTACTGAGCACCCAGCACCAAGAGTACTGAGCAGCGAGCACCCCGAGCACTGAGCACCCAGCACCCTGAGTAATGAGCACCCAGCACACCGAGTACTGAGAACCGAGCACCCTGAGTACTGAGCACCCAGCACGCTGAGCACTGAGCAACCATCACCCCGAGTACTGAGCACCCAGCACCCTGAGACTGAGCACCCAGCACCCTGAGTACTGAGCACCCAGCACCCTGATTACTGAGCACAAAGCACCCCGAGCACTGAGCACCCTGAATACTGAGCACCCAGCACCCTGAAATACTGTGCACTAAGCACCCAGAGGGCTGAGAACCCAGGACCCCCGAGCACTGAGTACTGAGCACCCAGCACACAGAGTACTGAGCACCGAGCTCCCCGAGCACTGAGCACCCTGAGTACTGAGCACCCAGCACCCTGAGTACTGAGCACCGAGCTCCACGAGCACTGAGCACCCAGCACCCTGAGCACTGAGCACCCAGCACCCCGAGCACTGAGCACCCAGCACCCTGTGTACTGAGCACCCTGCGTACTAAGCACCCAGCACCCTGAGTACTGAGCACCCAGGACCCTGAGCATTGAGCACCGAGCACCCTGAGCACTGAGCACCCAGCACCCTGAGCACTCAGCACCCATCACCCCGATCACTGAGCACCCAGCACCCTGAGCACTGAGCACCCAGCACCCTGAGCACTGAGCACCCAGCAGCCAGAGCACTGAGCACCCAGCACCCTGAGCACTGAGCACCGAGCACCCTGAATACTGAGCACCCAGCACGCTGAGCACTGAGCACCCAGCACTCCCGAGTACTGAGCACCCAGCACCCTGTTTACTGAGCACCCAGCACCCTGAGTACTGAGCACCCAGCACCCCGAGCACTGAGCACCCAGCACCCTGAGCACTGAGCACCCAGCACCCTGAGTACTGAGGCATCAAGCACGCTGGAGCACTGAGCACCCAGCACCCTGAGTACTGAGCACACAGGCACACTGAGCACTGAGCACTCAGCACCCTGTGTACTAAGCACCGAGCACCCCGAGCACTGAGCACCGGGTACCCCCGAGCACTGAGCACCCAGCACCCTGAGTACTGAGCACCCAGCACCCTGAGTACTGAGCACTGAGCACTGAGCACCCTGAGAACTGAGCACCCAGCACCCTGAGCACTGGAGCACCCACAGCTCCCCGAGCACTGAGCACCCTGAGTACTGAGCACCCAGCACCCTGAGTACTGAGCACCCAGCACCCTGAGCACTGAGCACCCAGCACCCTGAGTACTGAGCCACCCAGCACCCTGAGCACTGAGCACCCAGCACCCTGAGTACTGAGCACCCAGCACCCTGAGTACTGAGCAACCAGAGCACTGAGCACCCTGAGCACTGAGCACCCAGCACCCCTGAGCACTGAGCACCCAGCACCCCGAGCACTGAGCACCCAGCACCCTGAGCACTGAGCACCCAGCACCCCAAGCACTGAGCACCCCAGCACCCTGAGTACTGAGTACTGAGCACCCTGAGTACTGAGCACCCAGCACCCCTGAAGCACTGAGCATACTGCACCCTGAGTACTGAGCACCTGAGCACCCCGAGCACTGAGCACCCAGCACCCTGAGTACTGAGCACCCAGCACCCTGAGTACTGGGCACCCAGCACCCTGAGTACTGAGCACCCAGCACCCTGAGCACTGAGCACAAGCACGCTGAGAACTGAGCACTGAGCACCCTGAGTACTGAGCACCGAGGACCCTGAGCACTGAGCACCTAGCACCCTGAGTACTGAGCACCCAGCACCCTGAGCACTGAGCCGCCAGCACCCTCAGCACTGAGCACCCAGCACCCCGAGCACTGAGCACACAGCACCCTGAGCACTGAGCACCCAGCAACCCGAGTACTGAGCACCCAGCGCCCTGAGTACTGATCACTGAGCACCCGAGCATTGAGCACCCAGCACCCTGAGTACTGAGCACCCAGCAACCCTGAGTACTGAGCAACCCGAGTACTGAGCACCCAGCACCCAGAGAACTGAGCACCCAGCACCCTGAGTACTGAGAACAGATCACCCTGAGTACTGAGCACCCAGCACCCTGAGTACAGAGCCCCCAGCACCCTGAGTACTTGAGCACCCAGTACCCCCGAGCACTGAGAACCCCAGCACCCGAGAATGAGCACCCAGTACCCTGAGTACTGAGAACCGAGCACCCTGAGTACTGAGCACCCAGCACCCTGAGTACTGAGCCCCCAGCACCCTGAGTACTGAGCACCCAGCACCCCGAGCACTGAGCACCCAGCACCCCGAGAATGAGCACCCAGCACCCTGAGTACTGAGCACCCAACACCCCGAGCACGGAGCACCCAGGACCCCCGAGCACGAGTACTGAGCACCCAGCACCCTGAGTACTGAGCACCGAGCTCCTTGAGCACTGAGCACCCAGCACCCTGAGCACTGAGCACCCAGCACCCCGAGCACTGAGCACCCAGCACCCTGTGAACTGAGCACTGAGCACCCTGAGTACTAAGCATCCAGCACCCTGAGTACTGAGCACCCAGGACCCTGAGCACTGAGCACCGAGCACCCCGAGCACTGAGCACCCAGCACCCTGAGCACTCAGCACCCATCACCCCGATCACTGAGCACCCAGCACCCTGAGCACTGAGCACCCACACCCTGAGCACTGAGCACACCCAGCACCCAGAGCACTGAGCACCCAGCACCCTGAGCACTGAGCATCCCAGAACCCTGAGTACTGAGCACCCAGCACCCTGAGTACTGAGCACCCAGACCCCGAGCACTGAGCACCCAGCACCACTAGCACTGTGCACCCAGCACCCTGTGTACTGAGAACCCAGCACCCTGAGTACTGAGCACCCAGCACCCTGAGCACTTGAGCACCCAGCAGCCCGAGCACTGAGCACCCAGCATCCTGAACACTGAGTACTGAGCACCCAGCACCCTGAGCACTGAGCACCCAGCACCCTGAGCACTGAGCACCCAGCACCCTGAGTACTGAGCACCCAGCACCCCAAGCACTGAGCACCGAGCACCCTGAGTTACTGAGCACCCAGCACGCTGAGCACTGAGCACCCAGCACCCCGAGTACTGAGCACCCAGCACCCTGAGTACTGACACCCAGCACCCTGAGTACTGAGCACCCAGCACCCCGAGCACTGAGCACCCCAGCACCCTGAGCACTGAGCACCCAGCACCCTGAGTACTGAGCATCAAGCACCCTGAGCACTGAGCACCCAGCACCCTGAGTACTGAGCACCCAGCACCCTGAGTACTGGGCACCCAGCACCCTGAGTACTGAGCACCCAGCACCCTGAGCACTGAGCACAAAGCACGCTGAGAAACTGAGCACTGAGCACCCTGAGTACTGAGCACTGAGGACCCTGAGCACTGAGCACCTAGCACCCTGAGTACTGAACACCCAGCACCCTGAGCACTGAGCAGCCAGCACCCTCAGCACTGAGCACCCAGCACCCCGAGCACTGAGCACACAGCACCCTGAGCACTGAGCACCCAGCACCCCGAGTACTGAGCACCCAGCGCCCTGAGTACTGATCACTGAGCACCCGAGCATTGAGCACCCAACACCCTGAGTACTGAGCACCCAGCACCCTGAGTACTGAGCACCCCGAGTACTGAGCACCCAGCACCCAGAGAACTGAGCACCCAGCACCCTGAGTACTGAGAACAGATCACCCTGAGTACTGAGCACCCAGCACCCCTGAGTACAGAGCCGAGAGCACCCTGAGTACTGAGCACCCAGTACCCAGAGCACTGAGAACCCAGGCACCCCGAGAATGAGCACCCAGCACCCTGAGTACTGAGAAACAGAGCACCCTGAGTACTGAGCACCCAGCACCCTGAGTACTGAGCCTCCAGCACCCTGAGTACTGAGCACCCAGCACCCCGAGCACTGAGCACCCAGCACCTCCGAGAATGAGCACCCAGCACCCTGAGTACTGAGCACCCAACACCCCCGAGCACGCAGCACCCAGGACCCCGAGCACTGAGTACTGAGCACCCAGCACCCTGAGTACTGAGCACCCAGCACCCCGAGCACTGAGCACCCCAGCACCCTGAGCACTGAGCACTCCAGCACCCTGAGTACTGAGCATCAAGCACGCTGAGCACTGAGCACCCAGCACCCTGAGTACTGAGCACCCAGCACCCTGAGCACTGAGCACTCAGCACCCTGAGTACTGAGCACCGGGTACCCCGAGCACTGAGCACCCAGCACCCTGAGTACTGAGCATCCAGCACCCTGAGTACTGAGCACTGAGCACTGCGCAACCTGAGCAATGAGCACCCAGCACCCTGAGCACTGAGCACCCAGCATCCCTGAGCACTGAGTACTAAGCACCCAGCCACACTGAGCACTGAGCAGCCAGCACCATGAGCACTGAGCACCCAGCACCCTGAGTACTGAGCACCCAGCACCCCAAACACTGAGCACCGAGCTCCCTGAGAACTGAGCCCCGAGCACCCAGAGTACTGAGCAACCTGAGTACTGAGAGCACCCCAGCACCCCGAGAATGAGCACCCAGCACCATGAGTACTGAGCACCGAGCACCCTGAGCACTGAGCACCCAGCACCCTGAGTACTGAGCACCCCAGCACCCTGAATTCTGAGCACCCAGCACCCTGAGCACTGAGCACACTGATTACTGAGCAACCAGCACCCTGAGCACTGAGCACCCAGCACCCTGAGCACTGAGCACCCAGCACCCCGAGCACTGAGCACTGAGCACCCTGAGCACTGAGGACCCAGCACCCCGAGCACTGAGCACCCAGCACCCTGAGTACTGAGCAACCAGCACCCTGAGCACAGAGGACCCAGCACCCCGAGCACTGAGCACCCAGCACGCTGAGTACTGAGCACTTGAGCATCCAGCACCCTGAGTACTGAGCACCCAGCACCCTGAGTTCTGAGCACCCAGCACCCCGAGCACTGAGCACTGAGCAACCTGAGTACTGAGCACTGAGCACCCTTAGTACTGAGCACCCGAGCACCCTGAGAACTGAGCACCCAGCACCCTGAGCACTGAGCACCCAGCACCCCGAGTACTGAGCACCCAGCGCCCTGAGTACTGATCACTGAGCACCCGAGCATTGAGCACCCAACACCCTGAGTACTGAGCACCCAGCACCCTGAGTACTGAGCACCCCGAGTACTGAGCACCCAGCACCCAGAGAACTGAGCACCCAGCACCCTGAGTACTGAGAACAGATCACCCTGAGTACTGAGCACCCAGCACCCTGAGTACAGAGCCGAGAGCACCCTGAGTACTGAGCACCCAGTACCCCCGAGCACTGAGAACCCAGCACCCCGAGAATGAGCACCCAGCACCCTGAGTACTGAGAACAGAGCACCCTGAGTACTGAGCACCCAGCACCCTGGAGTACTGAGCCCCCAGCACCCTGAGTACTGAGGCACCCAGCACCCCGAGCACTGAGGCACCCAGCACCCCTGAGAATGAGCACCCAGCACCCTGAGTACTGAGCCCCCAGCACCCTGAGTACTGAGCCCCCAGCACCCTGAGTACTGAGCACCCAGCACCCCGAGCACTGAGCACCCAGCACCCCGAGAATGAGCACCCAGCACCCTGAGTACTGAGCCCCCAGCACCCTGAGTACTGAGCACCCAGCACCCCGAGAATGAGCACCCAGCACCATGAGTACTGAGCACCGCGCACCCTGAGCACTGAGCACCCAGCACCCTGAGTACTGAGCACCAAGCACCCTGTGTACTGAGCACCCAGCACCCTGAGTACTGAGCACCCAGCACCCTGAATTCTGAGAACAAAGCACCCTGAGCACAGAGCACACTGAGTACTGAGCACCCATCACCTTGAGCACAGAGGACCCAGCACCCCGAGCACTGAGCACCCAGCACGCTGAGTACTGAGCACTGAGCATCCAGCACCCTGAGTACTAAGCACCCAGCACCCTGAGTACTGAGCAACCAGCACCCTGAGCACTGAGCACGGAGCACCCCGAGGACTGAGCACCCAGCACCGTGAGCACTGAGCACCCAGCACCTTGAGTACTGAGCACCGAGCACCCCGAGCACTGAGCACACAGCACCCTGAGTACTGAGCACCCAGCAACCCGAGCACTGAGCACCCAGCACCCTGAGTACTGAGCACCCAGCACCCTGAGTACTGAGCACTGAGCACCCTGAGCACTGAGCACCCAGCACCCTCAGTACTGAGCACCCAGCAACCTGAGTACTGAGCACTCAGCACCCTGAGTACTGAGCACCGAGCACAACGAGCACTGAGCACCCAGCACCCTGAGCACTGAGCACCCTGAGGACTGAGCACCCAGCACCCTGAGTACTGAGCACCCAGCACCCTGAGTACTGAGCACCCAGCATCCTGAGTACTGAGCACCGATCACCCTGATCACTGAGCATCCAGCACCCCGAGCACTGAGCACCCAGCACACTGAGTACTGAGCACCCTGAGTACTGAGCACCCAGCACCCCGAGCACTGAGCACAGAGCACCCTGAGTACTGAGCACCCTGAGTGCTGAGCACCCAGCACCCTTAGTACTGAGCACCCAGCACCCTGAGCACTGAGCACCCCAGCACCCTGAGTAATGAGCACCCAGCACCCTGAGTACTTAGCACGGAGCACCTGAGCACTGAGCACCCAGCACCCTGAGTTCTGAGCACCGAGCACCCTGAGTACTGAGCAACCAGCACCCTGAGTACTGAGCACCCAGCACCCTGAGTACTGAGCACCGAGCACCCCGAGTACTGAGCACCCAGCCACCCTGAGCACTGAGCACGCAGCACCCCGAGCACTGAGCACCCAGCACCCTGAGTACTGAGCACCGAGCACCCCGAGCACTGAGCACCCAGCACCCTGAGCACTGAGCACCCAGCACCCTGAGTACTGAGCACCCAGCACCCTGAGTACTGAGCACACAGCACCCTGAGCACTGAGCACCCAGCACCCTGAGTACTGAGCATCCAGCACCCTGAACACTGAGCACCCAGCACCCTGAGTACTGAGCACCGAGCACCCCGAGCACTGAGCACCCAGCACCCTGAGTACTGAGCACCCAGCACCAAAAGTACTGAGCACCGAGCATCCTGAGCACTGAGCACCGAGCACCCCGAGCACTGAGCACCCAGCACCCTGAGTACTGAGCACCCAGCACCAAGAGTACTGAGCAGCGAGCACCCTGAGCACTGAGCACCCAGCACCCTGAGTAATGAGCACCCAGCACCCCGAGTACTGAGCACCCAGCACCGTGAGTACTGAGAACCGAGCACCCTGAGTACTGAGCACCCAGCACGCTGAGCACTGAGCAACCATCACCCCGAGTACTGAGCACCCAGCACCCCGAGAATGAGCACCCAGCACCCTGAGTACTGAGCACCCAGCACCCCGAGCACTGAGCACCCTGAATACTGAGCACCCAGAACCCTGAATACTGTGCACTAAGCACCCAGAGGGCTGAGAACCCAGGACCCCGAGCACTGAGTACTGAGCACCCAGCACCCTGAGTACTGAGCACCGAGCTCCCCCGAGCACTGAGCACCCTGAGTACTGAGCACCCAGAACCCTGAGTACTGAGCACCGAGCTCCCCGAGCACTGAGCACCCAGCACCCTGAGCACTGAGCACCCAGCACCCCGAGCACTGAGCACCCAGCACCCTGTGTACTGAGCACTGAGCACCCTGCGTACTAAGCACCCAGCACCCTGAGTACTGAGCACCCAGGACCCTGAGCACTGAGCACCGAGCACCCCGAGCACTGAGCACCCAGCACCCTGAGCACTCAGCACCCATCACCCCGATCACTGAGCACAAAGCACCCTGAGCACTGAGCACCCAGCACCCAGAGCACTGAGCACCCAGCACCCTGAGCACTGAGCACCCAGAACCCTGAGTACTGAGCACCCAGCACCCTGAGTACTGAGCACCCAGACCCCGAGCACTGAGCACCCAGCAACCCTAGCACTGTGCACCCAGCACCCTGAGTACTGAGAAGCCAGCACCCTGAGTACTGAGCACCCAGCACCCTGAGCACTGAGCACCCAGCAGCCCGAGCACTGAGCACCCAGCATCCTGAGCACTGAGTACTGAGCACCCAGCACCATGAGCACTGAGCACCCAGCACCCTGAGCACTGAGCACCCAGCACCCAGAGTATTGAGCACCCAGCACCCCAAGCACTGAGCACCGAGCACCCTGAGTACTGAGCACCCAGCACGCTGAGCACTGAGCACCCAGCACCCCGAGTACTGAGCACCCAGCACCCTGAGTACTGAGCACCCAGCACCCTGAGTACTGAGCACCCAGCACCCCGAGCACTGAGCACCCTGCACCCTTAGCACTGAGCACCCAGCACCCTGAGTACTGAGCATTAAGCACGCTGAGCACTGAGCACCCAGCACCCTGAGTACTGAGCACCCAGCACCCCGAGCACTGAGCACCCAGCACCCTGAGCACTGAGCACCCAGCACCCTGAGTACTGAGCATCAAGCACGCTGAGCACTGAGCACCCAGCACCCTGAGTACTGAGCACCCAGCACCCTGAGTACTGAGCACCGAGCACCCCGAGCACTGAGCACCGAGCACCCTGAGTACTGAGCACCCAGCACCCTGAGTACTGAGCACTGAGCACTGAGCACCCTGAGCACTGAGCACCCAGCACCCTGAGCACTGAGCACCCAGCATCCTGAGCACTGAGCACGGAGCACCCCGAGGACTGAGCACCCAGCACCGTGAGCACTGAGCACCCAGCACCTTGAGTACTGAGCACCGAGCACCCCGAACACTGAGCACCCAGCACCCTGAGTACTGAGCACCCAGCAACCCGAGCACTGAGCACCCAGCACCCTGAGTACTGAGCACCCAGCACCCTGAGTACTGAGCACTGAGCACCCTGAGCACTGAGCACCCAGCACCCTGAGTACTGAGCACCCAGCAACCTGAGTACTGAGCACTCAGCACCCTGAGTACTGAGCACCGAGCACCCCGAGCACTGAGCACCCAGCACCCTGAGCACTGAGCACCCTGAGGACTGAGCACCCAGCACCCTGAGTACTGAGCACCCAGCACCCTGAGCACTGAGCATCCAGCACCCCGAGCACTGAGCACCCAGCACCCTGAGTACTGAGCACCCTGAGTACTGAGCACCCAGCACCCCGAGCACTGAGCACAGAGCACCCTGAGTACTGAGCACCCTGAGTGCTGAGCACCCAGCACCCTGAGTACTGAGCACCCAGCACCCTGAGCACTGAGCACCCAGCACCCTGAGTAATGAGCACCCAGCACCCTGAGTACTTAGCACGGAGCACCTGAGCACTGAGCACCCAGCACCCTGAGTTCTGAGCACCGAGCACCCTGAGTAATGAGCACACAGCACCCTGAGTACTGAGCACCCAGAACCCTGAGTACTGAGCACCGAGCACCCCGAGTACAGAGCACCCAGCACCCTGAGCACTGAGCACGCAGCACCCCGAGCACTGAGCACCCAGCACCCTGAGTACTGAGCACCGAGCACCCCGAGCACTGAGCACCCAGCACCCTGAGCACTGAGCACCCAGCACCCTGAGTACTGAGCACCCAGCACCCTGACTACTGAGCACACAGCACCCTGAGCACTGAGCACCCAGCACCCTGAGTACTGAGCATCCAGCACCCTGAACACTGAGCACCCAGCACCCTGAGTACTGAGCACCGAGCACCCCGAGCACTGAGCACCCAGCACCCTGAGTACTGAGCACCCAGCACCATATGTACTGAGCACCGAGCATCCTGAGCACTGAGCACCGAGCACCCCGAGCACTGAGCACCCAGCACCCTGAGTACTGAGCACCCAGCACCAAGAGTACTGAGCAGCGAGCACCCCGAGCACTGAGCACCCAGCACCCTGAGTAATGAGCACCCAGCACCCCGAGTACTGAGCACCCAGCACCGTGAGTACTGAGAACCGAGCACCCTGAGTACTGAGCACCCAGCACGCTGAGCACTGAGCAACCATCACCCCGAGTACTGAGCACCCAGCACCCTGAGACTGAGCACCCAGCACCCTGAGTACTGAGCACCCAGCACCCTGATTACTGAGCACAAAGCACCCCGAGCACTGAGCACCCTGAATACTGAGCACCCAGCACCCTGAATACTGTGCACTAAGCACCCAGAGGGCTGAGAACCCAGGACCCCGAGCACTGAGTACTGAGCACCCAGCACACAGAGTACTGAGCACCGAGCTCCCCGAGCACTGAGCACCCTGAGTACTGAGCACCCAGCACCCTGAGTACTGAGCACCGAGCTCCACGAGCACTGAGCACCCAGCACCCTGAGCACTGAGCACCCAGCACCCCGAGCACTGAGCACCCAGCACCCTGTGTACTGAGCACCCTGCGTACTAAGCACCCAGCACCCTGAGTACTGAGCACCCAGGACCCTGAGCATTGAGCACCGAGCACCCTGAGCACTGAGCACCCAGCACCCTGAGCACTCAGCACCCATCACCCCGATCACTGAGCACCCAGCACCCTGAGCACTGAGCACCCAGCACCCTGAGCACTGAGCACCCAGCAGCCAGAGCACTGAGCACCCAGCACCCTGAGCACTGAGCACCCAGAACCCTGAGTACTGAGAACCCAGCACCCTGAGTACTGAGCACCCAGACCCCGAGCACTGAGCACCCAGCACCCCTAGCACTGTGCACCCAGCACCCTGAGTACTGAGAACCCAGCACCCTGAGTACTGAGCACCCAGCACCCTGAGCACTGAGCACCTAGCAGACCGAGCACTGAGCACCCAGCATCCTGAGCACTGAGTACTGAGCACCCAGCACCCTGAGCACTGAGCACCCAGCACCCTGAGCACTGAGCACCCAGCACCCTGAGTACTGAGCACCCAGCACCCCAAGCACTGAGCACCGAGCACCCTGAATACTGAGCACCCAGCACGCTGAGCACTGAGCACCCAGCACCCCGAGTACTGAGCACCCAGCACCCTGTTTACTGAGCACCCAGCACCCTGAGTACTGAGCACCCAGCACCCCGAGCACTGAGCACCCAGCACACTGAGCACTGAGCACCCAGCACCCTGAGTACTGAGCATCAAGCACGCTGAGCACTGAGCACCCAGCACCCTGAGTACTGAGCACACAGCACACTGAGCACTGAGCACTCAGCACCCTGTGTACTAAGCACCGAGCACCCCGAGCACTGAGCACCGGGTACCCCGAGCACTGAGCACCCAGCACCCTGAGTACTGAGCACCCAGCACCCTGAGTACTGAGCACTGAGCACTGAGCACCCTGAGAACTGAGCACCCAGCACCCTGAGCACTGAGCACCCAGCTCCCCGAGCACTGAGCACCCTGAGTACTGAGCACCCAGCACCCTGAGTACTGAGCACCCAGCACCCTGAGCACTGAGCACCCAGCACCCTGAGTACTGAGCACCCAGCACCCTGAGCACTGAGCACCCAGCACCCTGAGTACTGAGCACCCAGCACCCTGAGTTCTGAGCAACCAGAGCACTGAGCACCCTGAGCACTGAGCACCCAGCACCCTGAGCACTGAGCACCCAGCACCCCGAGCACTGAGCACCCAGCACCCTGAGCACTGAGCACCCAGCACCCCAAGCACTGAGCACCCAGCACCCTGAGTACTGAGTACTGAGCACCCTGAGTACTGAGCACCCAGCACCCTGAGCACTGAGCATACTGCACCCTGAGTACTGAGCACCGAGCACCCCGAGCACTGAGCACCCAGCACCCTGAGTACTGAGCACCCAGCACCCTGAGTACTGGGCACCCAGCACCCTGAGTACTGAGCACCCAGCACCCTGAGCACTGAGCACAAAGCACGCTGAGAACTGAGCACTGAGCACCCTGAGTACTGAGCACCGAGGACCCTGAGCACTGAGCACCTAGCACCCTGAGTACTGAGCACCCAGCACCCTGAGCACTGAGCAGCCAGCACCCTCAGCACTGAGCACCCAGCACCCCGAGCACTGAGCACACAGCACCCTGAGCACTGAGCACCCAGCACCCCGAGTACTGAGCACCCAGCGCCCTGAGGACTGATCACTGAGCACCCGAGCATTGAGCACCCAGCACCCTGAGTACTGAGCACCCAGCACCCTGAGTACTGAGCACCCCGAGTACTGAGCACCCAGCACCCAGAGAACTGAGCACCCAGCACCCTGAGTACTGAGAACAGATCACCCTGAGTACTGAGCACCCAGCACCCTGAGTACAGAGCCCCCAGCACCCTGAGTACTGAGCACCCAGTACCCCGAGCACTGAGAACCCAGCACCCCGAGAATGAGCACCCAGTACCCTGAGTACTGAGAACCGAGCACCCTGAGTACTGAGCACCCAGCACACTGAGTACTGAGCCCCCAGCACCCTGAGTACTGAGCACCCAGCACCCCGAGCACTGAGCACCCAGCACCCCGAGAATGAGCACCCAGCACCCTGAGTACTGAGCACCCAACACCCCGAGCACGGAGCACCCAGGACCCCGAGCACTGAGTACTGAGCACCCAGCACCCTGAGTACTGAGCACCGAGCTCCTTGAGCACTGAGCACCCAGCACCCTGAGCACTGAGCACCCAGCACCCCGAGCACTGAGCACCCAGCACCCTGTGTACTGAGCACTGAGCACCCTGAGTACTAAGCACCCAGCACCCTGAGTACTGAGCACCCAGGACCCTGAGCACTGAGCACCGAGCACCCCGAGCACTGAGCACCCAGCACCCTGAGCACTCAGCACCCATCACCCCGATCACTGAGCACCCAGCACCCTGAGCACTGAGCACCCAGCACCCTGAGCACTGAGCACCCAGCACCCAGAGCACTGAGCACCCAGCACCCTGAGCACTGAGCACCCAGAACCCTGAGTACTGAGCACCCAGCACCCTGAGTACTGAGCACCCAGACCCCGAGCACTGAGCACCCAGCACCACTAGCACTGTGCACCCAGCACCCTGTGTACTGAGAACCCAGCACCCTGAGTACTGAGCACCCAGCACCCTGAGCACTGAGCACCCAGCAGCCCGAGCACTGAGCACCCAGCATCCTGAACACTGAGTACTGAGCACCCAGCACCCTGAGCACTGAGCACCCAGCACCCTGAGCACTGAGCACCCAGCACCCTGAGTACTGAGCACCCAGCACCCCAAGCACTGAGCACCGAGCACCCTGAGTACTGAGCACCCAGCACGCTGAGCACTGAGCACCCAGCACCCCGAGTACTGAGCACCCAGCACCCTGAGTACTGAGCACCCAGCACCCTGAGTACTGAGCACCCAGCACCCCGAGCACTGAGCACCCAGCACCCTGAGCACTGAGCACCCAGCACCCTGAGTACTGAGCATCAAGCACCCTGAGCACTGAGCACCCAGCACCCTGAGTACTGAGCACCCAGCACCCTGAGTACTGGGCACCCAGCACCCTGAGTACTGAGCACCCAGCACCCTGAGCACTGAGCACAAAGCACGCTGAGAACTGAGCACTGAGCACCCTGAGTACTGAGCACTGAGGACCC
The DNA here is from genome assembly GCF_018167655.1 of Microtus oregoni. Classification (NCBI taxonomy): domain Eukaryota; kingdom Metazoa; phylum Chordata; class Mammalia; order Rodentia; family Cricetidae; genus Microtus; species Microtus oregoni. The sequence continues at coordinate 5,975,830 of NW_024543811.1, read as the reverse complement.
TGAGCACTGAGCACCTAGCACCCTGAGTACTGAACACCCAGCACCCTGAGCACTGAGCAGCCAGCACCCTCAGCACTGAGCACCCAGCACCCAGAGCACTGAGCACACAGCACCCTGAGCACTGAGCACCCAGCACCCCGAGTACTGAGCACCCAGCGCCCTGAGTACTGATCACTGAGCACCCGAGCATTGAGCACCCAACACCCTGAGTACTGAGCACCCAGCACCCTGAGTACTGAGCACCCCGAGTACTGAGCACCCAGCACCCAGAGAACTGAGCACCCAGCACCCTGAGTACTGAGAACAGATCACCCTGAGTACTGAGCACCCAGCACCCTGAGTACAGAGCCGAGAGCACCCTGAGTACTGAGCACCCAGTACCCCGAGCACTGAGAACCCAGCACCCCGAGAATGAGCACCCAGCACCCTGAGTACTGAGAACAGAGCACCCTGAGTACTGAGCACCCAGCACCCTGAGTACTGAGCCCCCAGCACCCTGAGTACTGAGCACCCAGCACCCCGAGCACTGAGCACCCAGCACCCCGAGAATGAGCACCCAGCACCCTGAGTACTGAGCACCCAACACCCCGAGCACGCAGCACCCAGGACCCCGAGCACTGAGTACTGAGCACCCAGCACCCTGAGTACTGAGCACCGAGCTACTCGAGCACTGAGCACCCAGCACCCTGAGCACTGAGCACCCAGCACCCCGAGCACTGAGCACCCAGCACCCTGTGTACTGAGCACTGAGCACCCTGAGTACTAAGCACCCAGCACCCTGAGTACTGAGCACCCAGGACCCTGAGCACTGAGCACCCAGCACCCTGAGTACTGAGCACCCAGCACCAAGAGTACTGAGCAGCGAGCACCCCGAGCACTGAGCACCCAGCACCCTGAGTAATGAGCACCCAGCACCCCGAGTACTGAGAACCGAGCACCCTGAGTACTGAGCACCCAGCACGCTGAGCACTGAGCAACCATCACCCCGAGTACTGAGCACCCAGCACCCTGAGACTGAGCACCCAGCACCCTGAGTACTGAGCACCCAGCACCCTGATTACTGAGCACAAAGCACCCCGAGCACTGAGCACCCTGAATACTGAGCACCCAGCACCCTGAATACTGTGCACTAAGCACCCAGAGGGCTGAGAACCCAGGACCCCGAGCACTGAGTACTGAGCACCCAGCACACAGAGTACTGAGCACCGAGCTCCCCGAGCACTGAGCACCCTGAGTACTGAGCACCCAGCACCCTGAGTACTGAGCACCGAGCTCCACGAGCACTGAGCACCCAGCACCCTGAGCACTGAGCACCCAGCACCCCGAGCACTGAGCACCCAGCACCCTGTGTACTGAGCACCCTGCGTACTAAGCACCCAGCACCCTGAGTACTGAGCACCCAGGACCCTGAGCATTGAGCACCGAGCACCCTGAGCACTGAGCACCCAGCACCCTGAGCACTCAGCACCCATCACCCCGATCACTGAGCACCCAGCACCCTGAGCACTGAGCACCCAGCACCCTGAGCACTGAGCACCCAGCAGCCAGAGCACTGAGCACCCAGCACCCTGAGCACTGAGCACCCAGAACCCTGAGTACTGAGCACCCAGCACCCTGAGTACTGAGCACCCAGACCCCGAGCACTGAGCACCCAGCACCCCTAGCACTGTGCACCCAGCACCCTGAGTACTGAGAACCCAGCACCCTGAGTACTGAGCACCCAGCACCCTGAGCACTGAGCACCTAGCAGACCGAGCACTGAGCACCCAGCATCCTGAGCACTGAGTACTGAGCACCCAGCACCCTGAGCACTGAGCACCCAGCACCCTGAGCACTGAGCACCCAGCACCCTGAGTACTGAGCACCCAGCACCCCAAGCACTGAGCACCGAGCACCCTGAATACTGAGCACCCAGCACGCTGAGCACTGAGCACCCAGCACCCCGAGTACTGAGCACCCAGCACCCTGTTTACTGAGCACCCAGCACCCTGAGTACTGAGCACCCAGCACCCCGAGCACTGAGCACCCAGCACCCTGAGCACTGAGCACCCAGCACCCTGAGTACTGAGCATCAAGCACGCTGAGCACTGAGCACCCAGCACCCTGAGTACTGAGCACACAGCACACTGAGCACTGAGCACTCAGCACCCTGTGTACTAAGCACCGAGCACCCCGAGCACTGAGCACCGGGTACCCCGAGCACTGAGCACCCAGCACCCTGAGTACTGAGCACCCAGCACCCTGAGTACTGAGCACTGAGCACTGAGCACCCTGAGAACTGAGCACCCAGCACCCTGAGCACTGAGCACCCAGCTCCCCGAGCACTGAGCACCCTGAGTACTGAGCACCCAGCACCCTGAGTACTGAGCACCCAGCACCCTGAGCACTGAGCACCCAGCACCCTGAGTACTGAGCACCCAGCACCCTGAGCACTGAGCACCCAGCACCCTGAGTACTGAGCACCCAGCACCCTGAGTACTGAGCAACCAGAGCACTGAGCACCCTGAGCACTGAGCACCCAGCACCCTGAGCACTGAGCACCCAGCACCCCGAGCACTGAGCACCCAGCACCCTGAGCACTGAGCACCCAGCACCCCAAGCACTGAGCACCCAGCACCCTGAGTACTGAGTACTGAGCACCCTGAGTACTGAGCACCCAGCACCCTGAGCACTGAGCATACTGCACCCTGAGTACTGAGCACCGAGCACCCCGAGCACTGAGCACCCAGCACCCTGAGTACTGAGCACCCAGCACCCTGAGTACTGGGCACCCAGCACCCTGAGTACTGAGCACCCAGCACCCTGAGCACTGAGCACAAAGCACGCTGAGAACTGAGCACTGAGCACCCTGAGTACTGAGCACCGAGGACCCTGAGCACTGAGCACCTAGCACCCTGAGTACTGAGCACCCAGCACCCTGAGCACTGAGCCGCCAGCACCCTCAGCACTGAGCACCCAGCACCCCGAGCACTGAGCACACAGCACCCTGAGCACTGAGCACCCAGCAACCCGAGTACTGAGCACCCAGCGCCCTGAGTACTGATCACTGAGCACCCGAGCATTGAGCACCCAGCACCCTGAGTACTGAGCACCCAGCACCCTGAGTACTGAGCACCCCGAGTACTGAGCACCCAGCACCCAGAGAACTGAGCACCCAGCACCCTGAGTACTGAGAACAGATCACCCTGAGTACTGAGCACCCAGCACCCTGAGTACAGAGCCCCCAGCACCCTGAGTACTGAGCACCCAGTACCCCGAGCACTGAGAACCCAGCACCCCGAGAATGAGCACCCAGTACCCTGAGTACTGAGAACCGAGCACCCTGAGTACTGAGCACCCAGCACCCTGAGTACTGAGCCCCCAGCACCCTGAGTACTGAGCACCCAGCACCCCGAGCACTGAGCACCCAGCACCCCGAGAATGAGCACCCAGCACCCTGAGTACTGAGCACCCAACACCCCGAGCACGGAGCACCCAGGACCCCGAGCACTGAGTACTGAGCACCCAGCACCCTGAGTACTGAGCACCGAGCTCCTTGAGCACTGAGCACCCAGCACCCTGAGCACTGAGCACCCAGCACCCCGAGCACTGAGCACCCAGCACCCTGTGAACTGAGCACTGAGCACCCTGAGTACTAAGCATCCAGCACCCTGAGTACTGAGCACCCAGGACCCTGAGCACTGAGCACCGAGCACCCCGAGCACTGAGCACCCAGCACCCTGAGCACTCAGCACCCATCACCCCGATCACTGAGCACCCAGCACCCTGAGCACTGAGCACCCAGCACCCTGAGCACTGAGCACCCAGCACCCAGAGCACTGAGCACCCAGCACCCTGAGCACTGAGCACCCAGAACCCTGAGTACTGAGCACCCAGCACCCTGAGTACTGAGCACCCAGACCCCGAGCACTGAGCACCCAGCACCACTAGCACTGTGCACCCAGCACCCTGTGTACTGAGAACCCAGCACCCTGAGTACTGAGCACCCAGCACCCTGAGCACTGAGCACCCAGCAGCCCGAGCACTGAGCACCCAGCATCCTGAACACTGAGTACTGAGCACCCAGCACCCTGAGCACTGAGCACCCAGCACCCTGAGCACTGAGCACCCAGCACCCTGAGTACTGAGCACCCAGCACCCCAAGCACTGAGCACCGAGCACCCTGAGTACTGAGCACCCAGCACGCTGAGCACTGAGCACCCAGCACCCCGAGTACTGAGCACCCAGCACCCTGAGTACTGAGCACCCAGCACCCTGAGTACTGAGCACCCAGCACCCCGAGCACTGAGCACCCAGCACCCTGAGCACTGAGCACCCAGCACCCTGAGTACTGAGCATCAAGCACCCTGAGCACTGAGCACCCAGCACCCTGAGTACTGAGCACCCAGCACCCTGAGTACTGGGCACCCAGCACCCTGAGTACTGAGCACCCAGCACCCTGAGCACTGAGCACAAAGCACGCTGAGAACTGAGCACTGAGCACCCTGAGTACTGAGCACTGAGGACCCTGAGCACTGAGCACCTAGCACCCTGAGTACTGAACACCCAGCACCCTGAGCACTGAGCAGCCAGCACCCTCAGCACTGAGCACCCAGCACCCCGAGCACTGAGCACACAGCACCCTGAGCACTGAGCACCCAGCACCCCGAGTACTGAGCACCCAGCGCCCTGAGTACTGATCACTGAGCACCCGAGCATTGAGCACCCAACACCCTGAGTACTGAGCACCCAGCACCCTGAGTACTGAGCACCCCGAGTACTGAGCACCCAGCACCCAGAGAACTGAGCACCCAGCACCCTGAGTACTGAGAACAGATCACCCTGAGTACTGAGCACCCAGCACCCTGAGTACAGAGCCGAGAGCACCCTGAGTACTGAGCACCCAGTACCCAGAGCACTGAGAACCCAGCACCCCGAGAATGAGCACCCAGCACCCTGAGTACTGAGAACAGAGCACCCTGAGTACTGAGCACCCAGCACCCTGAGTACTGAGCCTCCAGCACCCTGAGTACTGAGCACCCAGCACCCCGAGCACTGAGCACCCAGCACCCCGAGAATGAGCACCCAGCACCCTGAGTACTGAGCACCCAACACCCCGAGCACGCAGCACCCAGGACCCCGAGCACTGAGTACTGAGCACCCAGCACCCTGAGTACTGAGCACCCAGCACCCCGAGCACTGAGCACCCAGCACCCTGAGCACTGAGCACCCAGCACCCTGAGTACTGAGCATCAAGCACGCTGAGCACTGAGCACCCAGCACCCTGAGTACTGAGCACCCAGCACCCTGAGCACTGAGCACTCAGCACCCTGAGTACTGAGCACCGGGTACCCCGAGCACTGAGCACCCAGCACCCTGAGTACTGAGCATCCAGCACCCTGAGTACTGAGCACTGAGCACTGCGCAACCTGAGCAATGAGCACCCAGCACCCTGAGCACTGAGCACCCAGCATCCTGAGCACTGAGTACTAAGCACCCAGCACACTGAGCACTGAGCAGCCAGCACCATGAGCACTGAGCACCCAGCACCCTGAGTACTGAGCACCCAGCACCCCAAACACTGAGCACCGAGCTCCCTGAGAACTGAGCCCCGAGCACCCAGAGTACTGAGCAACCTGAGTACTGAGCACCCAGCACCCCGAGAATGAGCACCCAGCACCATGAGTACTGAGCACCGAGCACCCTGAGCACTGAGCACCCAGCACCCTGAGTACTGAGCACCCAGCACCCTGAATTCTGAGCACCCAGCACCCTGAGCACTGAGCACACTGAGTACTGAGCAACCAGCACCCTGAGCACTGAGCACCCAGCACCCTGAGCACTGAGCACCCAGCACCCTGAGCACTGAGCACTGAGCACCCTGAGCACTGAGGACCCAGCACCCCGAGCACTGAGCACCCAGCACCCTGAGTACTGAGCAACCAGCACCCTGAGCACAGAGGACCCAGCACCCCGAGCACTGAGCACCCAGCACGCTGAGTACTGAGCACTGAGCATCCAGCACCCTGAGTACTGAGCACCCAGCACCCTGAGTTCTGAGCACCCAGCACCCCGAGCACTGAGCACTGAGCAACCTGAGTACTGAGCACTGAGCACCCTTAGTACTGAGCACCGAGCACCCTGAGAACTGAGCACCCAGCACCCTGAGCACTGAGCACGGAGCACCCCGAGGACTGAGCACCCAGCACCGTGAGCACTGAGCACCCAGCACCTTGAGTACTGAGCACCGAGCACCCCGAGCACTGAGCACCCAGCACCCTGAGTACTGAGCACCCAGCAACCCGAGCACTGAGCACCCAGCACCCTGAGTACTGAGCAGCCAGCACCCTGAGTACTGAGCACTGAGCACCCTGAGCACTGAGCACCCAGCACCCTGAGTACTGAGCACCCAGCAACCTGAGTACTGAGCACTCAGCACCCTGAGTACTGAGCACCGAGCACCCCGAGCACTGAGCACCCAGCACCCTGAGCACTGAGCACCCTGAGGACTGAGCACCCAGCACCCTGAGTACTGAGCACCCAGTACCCTGAGTACTGAGCACCCAGCATCCTGAGTACTGAGCACCGATCACCCTGAGCACTGAGCATCCAGCACCCCGAGCACTGAGCACCCAGCACCCTGAGTACTGAGCACCCAGCACCCTGAGTACTGAGCAACCAGAGCACTGAGCACCCTGAGCACTGAGCACCCAGCACCCTGAGCACTGAGCACCCAGCACCCCGAGCACTGAGCACCCAGCACCCTGAGCACTGAGCACCCAGCACCCCAAGCACTGAGCACACAGCACCCTGAGTACTGAGAACCCAGCACCCTGAGTACTGAGCACCCAGCACCCTGAGCACTGAGCACCCAGCAGAACGAGCACTGAGCACCCAGCATCCTGAGCACTGAGTACTGAGCACCCAGCACCCTGAGGACTGAGCACCCAGCACCCTGAGCACTGAGCACCCAGCACCCTGAGTACTGAGCACCCAGCACCCCAAGCACTGAGCACCGAGCACCCTGAATACTGAGCACCCAGCACGCTGAGCACTGAGCACCCAGCACCCCGAGTACTGAGCACCCAGCACCCTGAGTACTGAGCACCCAGCACCCTGAGTACTGAGCACCCAGCACCCCGAGCACTGAGCACCCAGCACCCTGAGCACTGAGCACCCAGCACCCTGAGTACTGAGCATCAAGCACGCTCAACACTGAGCATCCAGCACCCTGAGTACTGAGCACACAGCACACTGAGCACTGAGCACTCAGCACCCTGTGTACTGAGCACCGAGCACCCCGAGCACTGAGCACCGGGTACCCCGAGCACTGAGCACCCAGCACCCTGAGTACTGAGCACCCAGCACCCTGAGTACTCTGCACTGAGCACTGAGCACCCTGAGCACTGAGCACCCAGCACCCTGAGCACTGAGCCCCCAGCACCCTGAGTACTGAGCACCCAGCACCCCGAGCACTGAGCACCCAGCACCCCGAGAATGAGCACCCAGCACCCTGAGTACTGAGCACCCAACACCCCGAGCACGGAGCACCCAGGACCCCGAGCACTGAGTACTGAGCACCCAGCACCCTGAGCACTGAGCACCGAGCTCCTCGAGCACTGAGCACCCAGCACCCTGAGTACTGAGCACCCAGCACCCCAAGCACTGAGCACCGAGCACCCTGAATACTGAGCACCCAGCACGCTGAGCACTGAGCACCCAGCACCCCGAGTACTGAGCACCCAGCACCCTGAGTACTGAGCACCCAGCACCCTGAGTACTGAGCACCCAGCACCCCGAGCACTGAGCACCCAGCACCCTGAGCACTGAGCACCCAGCACCCTGAGTACTGAGCATCAAGCACGCTGAGCACTGAGCATCCAGCACCCTGAGTACTGAGCACACAGCACACTGAGCACTGAGCACTCAGCACCCTGTGTACTGAGCACCGAGCACCCCGAGCACTGAGCACCGGGTACCCCGAGCACTGAGCACCCAGCACCCTGAGTACTGAGCACCCAGCACCCTGAGTACTCTGCACTGAGCACTGAGCACCCTGAGAACTGAGCACCCAGCACCCTGAGCACTGAGCCCCCAGCACCCTGAGTACTGAGCACCCAGCACCCCGAGCACTGAGCACCCAGCACCCCGAGAATGATCACCCAGCACCCTGAGTACTGAGCACCCAACACCCCGAGCCCGGAGCACCCAGGACCCCGAGCACTGAGTACTGAGCACCCAGCACCCTGAGCACTGAGCACTGAGCTCCTCGAGCACTGAGCACCCAGCACCCTGAGCACTGAGCACCCAGCACCCCGAGCACTGAGCACCCAGCACCCTTTGTACTGAGCACTGAGCACCCTGAGTACTAAGCACCCAGCACCCTGAGTACTGAGCACCCAGGACCCTGAGCACTGAGCACCGAGCACCCCGAGCACTGTGCACCCAGCACCCTGAGCACTCAGCACCCATCACCCCGATCACTGAGCACCCAGCACCCTGAGCACTGAGCACCCAGCACCCTGAGCACTGAGCACCCAGCACCCAGAGCACTGAGCACCCAGCACCCTGAGCACTGAGCACCCAGAACCCTGAGTACTGAGCACCCAGCACCCTGAGTACTGAGCACCCAGACCCCGAGCACTGAGCACCCAGCACCCCTAGCACTGTGCACCCAGCACCCTGTGTACTGAGAACCCAGCACCCTGAGTACTGAGCACCCAGCACCCTGAGCACTGAGCACCCAGCAGCCCGAGCACTGAGCACCCAGCATCGTGAACACTGAGTACTGAGCACCCAGCAACCTGATCACTGAGCACCCAGCACCCTGAGCACTGAGCACCCAGCACCCTGAGTACTGAGCACCCAGCACCCCAAGCACTGAGCACTGAGCACCCTGAGTACTGAGCACCCAGCACGCTGAGCACTGAGCACCCAGCACCCCGAGTACTGAGCACCCAGCACCCTGAGTACTGAGCACCCAGCACCCTGAGTACTGAGCACCCAGCACCCCGAGCACTGAGCACCCTGCACCCTGAGCACTGAGCACCCAGCACCCTGAGTACTGAGCATCAAGCACGCTGAGCACTGAGCACCCAGCACCCTGAGTACTGAGCACCCAGCACCCTGAGCACTGAGCACTCAGCACCCTGAGTACTGAGCACCGAGCAAACCGAGCACTGAGCACCGGGTACCCCGAGCACTGAGCACCCAGCACCCTGAGTACTGAGCACCCAGCACCCTGAGTACTGAGCACTGAGCACTGAGCAACCTGAGCAATGAGCACCCAGCACCCTGAGCACTGAGCACCCAGCATGCTGAGCACTGAGTACTAAGCACCCAGCACACTGAGCACTGAGCAGCCAGCACCATGAGCACTGAGCACCCAGCACCCTGAGTACTGAGCACCCAGCACCCCAAACACTGAGCACCGAGCTCCCTGAGAACTGAGCCCCGAGCACCCAGAGTACTGAGCAACCTGAGTACTGAGCACCCAGCACCCCGAGAATGAGCACCCAGCACCATGAGTACTGAGCACCGAGGACCCTGAGCACTGAGCACCCAGCACCCTGAGTACTGAGCACCCAGCACCCTGAATTCTGAGCACCCAGCACCCTGAGCACTGAGCACACTGAGTACTGAGCAACCAGCACCCTGAGAACTGAGCACCCAGCACCCTGAGTACTGAGCACCCAGCACCCCGAGCACTGAGCACTGAGCACCCTGAGCACTGAGGACCCAGCACCCCGACCACTGAGCACCCAGCACCCTGAGTACTGAGCACCCAGCACCCTGAGCACAGAGGACCCAGCACCCCGAGCACTGAGCACCCAGCACGCTGAGTACTGAGCACTGAGCATCCAGCACCCTGAGTACTGAGCACCCAGCACCCTGAGTACTGAGCACCCAGCACCCCGAGCACTGAGCACTGAGCAACCTGAGTACTGAGCACTGAGCACCCTTAGTACTGAGCACCGAGCACCCTGAGTACTGAGCACCCAGCACCCTGAGCACTGAGCACGGAGCACCCCGAGGACTGAGCACCCAGCACCGTGAGCACTGAGCACCCAGCACCTTGAGTACTGAGCACCGAGCACCCCGAGCACTGAGCACCCAGCACCCTGAGTACTGAGCACCCAGCAACCCGAGCACTGAGCACCCAGCACCCCGAGGACTGAGCACCCAGCACCCTGAGTACTGAGCACCCAGCACCAAGAGTACTGAGCAACGAGCACCCCGAGCACTGAGCACCCAGCACCCTGAGTAATGAGCACCCAGAACCCCGAGTACTGAGCACCCAGCACCGTGAGTTCTGAGAACCGAGCACCCTGAGTACTGAGCACGAAGCACCCCGAGCACTGAGCAACCAGCACCCCGGGAATGAGCACCCAGCACCCTGAGTACTGAGCACCCAGCTCCCTGAGTTCTGAGCACCCAGCACCCCGAGCACTGAGCACCCTGAATACTGAGCACCAAGCACCCTGAGTACTGTGCACTAAGCACCTAGAGGGCTGAGAACCGAGGACCCCGAGCACTGAGTACTGAGCACCCAGCACCCTGAGTACTGAGCACCGAGCTACCCGAGCACTGAGCACCCTGAGTACTGAGCACCCAGCACCCTGAATACTGAGCACCCAGCAACCTGAGCACTGAGCACCCAGCACCCTGAGTACTGAGCACCCAGCACCCCGAGCACTGAGCACCCAGCAACCTGAGTACGGAGCACCCAGCACCCTGAGTACTGAGCAACCAGAGCACTGAGCACCCAGCACCCTGAGTACTGAGCACCCTGAGGACTGAGCACTGATCACCCTGAGCACTGAGCACCGAGCACCCTGAGTACTGAGCACCCAGCACCCTGAGCACTGAGCACCCAGCACCCTGAGTACTGAGCAGCGAGCACCCTGAGTACTGAGCACCCAGCACCCTGAGTACTGAGCACCCAGCACCCTGAGTACTGAGCAGCGAGCACCCCGAGTACTGAGCACCCAGCACCTTGAGCACTCAGCACCCAGCACCCCGAGCACTGAGCACCCAGCACCCTGAGTACTGAGCTCCCAGCACCCCGAGTCCTGAGCAACCAGCACCCTGAGTACTGAGCACCCTGAGTACTGAGCACCGATCACCCTGAGCACTGAGCACCCAGCACCCTGAGTACTGAGCACCCAACGTACTGAGCACCAAGCACACCGCGCACTGAGCACACAGCACCCTGAGTACTGAGCACAAAGCACGCTGAGAACTGAGCACTGAGCACCCTGAGTACTGAGCACGGAGGACCCTGAGCACTGAGCACCTAGCACCCTGAGTACTGAGCACCCAGCACCCTGAGCACTGAGCAGCCAGCACCCTCAGCACTGAGCACCCAGCACCCCGAGCACTGAGCACCCAGCACCCTGAGCACTGAGCACCCAGCACCGCGAGTACAGAGCACCCAGCACCCCGAGTACTGAGCACCGAGCACCCCGAGCATTGAGCACCCAGCACCCTGAGTACTGAGCACCCAGCACCCTGAGTACTGAGCACCCCGAGTACTGAGCACCCAGCACCCAGAGCACTGAGCACCCAGCACCCTGAGTACTGAGAACCGAGCACCCTGAGTACTGAGCACCCAGCACCATGAGTACTGAGCCCCCAGCACCCTGAGTACTGAGCACCCAGCACCCTGAGTACTGAGCACCGAGCTCCCCGAGCACTGAGCACCCAGCACCCTGAGCACTGAGCACCCAGCACCCCGAGCACTGAGCACCCAGCACCCTGTGTACTGAGCACTGAGCACCCTGAGTACTAAGCACCCAGCACCCTGAGTACTCAGCACCCAGGACCCTGAGCACTGAGCACCGAGCACCCCGAGCACTGAGCACCCAGCACCCTGAGCACTCAGCACCCATCACCCCGATCACTGAGCACCCAGCACCCTGAGCACTGAGCACCCAGCACCCTGAGCACTGAGCACCCAGAACCCAGAGCACTGAGCACCCAGCACCCTGAGCACTGAGCACCCAGAACCCTGAGTACTGAGCACCCAGCACCCTGAGTACTGAGCACCCAGACCCCGAGCACTGAGCACCCAGCACCCCTAGCACTGTGCACCCAGCACCCTGAGTACTGAGAACCCAGCACCCTGAGTACTGAGCACCCAGCACCCTGAGCACTGAGCACCCAGCAGCCCGAGCACTGAGCACAAAGCATCCTGAGCACTGAGTACTTTGCACCCAGCACCCTGAGCACTGAGCACCCAGCACCCTGAGCACTGAGCACCCATCACCCTGAGTACTGAGCACCCAGCATCCCAAGCACTGAGCACCGAGCACCCTGAGTACTGAGCACCCAGCACCCCGAGCACTGAGCACCCAGCACCCTGAGCACTGAGCACCCAGCACCCTGAGTACTGAGCATCAAGCACGCTGAGCACTGAGCACCCAGCACCCCGAGTACTGAGCACCCAGCACCCTGAGTACTGAGCACCGAGCACCCCGAGCACTGAGCACCGGGTACCCCGAGCACTGAGCACCCAGCAACCTGAGTACTGAGCACCCAGCACCCCGAGCACTGAGCACCCAGCACCCTGAGTACTGAGCACCCAGCACCCTGAGCACTGAGCACTGAGCACCCTGAGCACTGAGCACCCAGCACCCTGAGCACTGAGCACCCAGCATCCTGAGCACTGAGTACTGAGCACCAAGCACACTGAGCACTGAGCAGCCAGCACCATGAGCCCTGAGCACCCAGCACCCTGAGAACTGAGCACCCAGCACCCCAAACACTGAGCACCGAGCTCCCTGAGAACTGAGCACCGAGCACCCTGAGTACTGAGCACCCAGCACCATGAGTACTGAGCCCCGAGCACCCAGAGTACTGAGCAACCTGAGTACTGAACACCCAGCACCCCGAGAATGAGCACCCAGCACCATGAGTACTGAGCACCGAGCACCCTGAGCACTGAGCACCCAGCACCCTGAGTACTGAGCACCAAGCACCCTGAGTACTGAGCACCCAGCACCCTGAGTACTGAGCACCCAGCACCCTGAATTCTGAGCACCCAGCACCCTGAGCACTGAGCACACTGAGTACTGAGCAACCAGCACCCTGAGCACTGAGCACCCAGCACGGCAAGCACTGAGTACCCAGCTCCCCAAGCACTGAGCACTGAGCACCCTGAGCACTGAGGACCCAGCACCCCGAGCACTGAGCACCCAGCACCCTGAGTACTGAGCACCCAGCACCCTGAGCACAGAGGACCCAGCACCCCGAGCACTGAGCACCCAGCACGCTGAGTACTGAGTACTGAGCATCCAGCACCCTGAGTACTGAGCACCCAGCACCCTGAGTACTGAGCACCCAGCACCCCGAGCACTGAGCACTGAGCAACCTGAGTACTGAGCACTGAGCACCCTTAGTACTGAGCACCGAGCACCCTGAGTACTGAGCACCCAGCACCCTGAGCACTGAGCACGGAGCACCCCGAGGACTGAGCACCCAGCACCGTGAGCACTGAGCACCCAGCACCTTGAGTACTGAGCACCGAGCACCCCGAGCACTGAGCACCCAGCACCCTGAATACTGAGCACCCAGCAACCCGAGCACTGAGGACCCAGCACCCTGAGTACTGAGCACCCAGCACCCTGAGTACTGAGCACTGAGCACCCTGAGCACTGAGCACCCAGCACCCTGAGTACTGAGCACGCACCAACCTGAGTACTGAGCACTCAGTACCCTGAGTACTGAGCACCGAGCACCCCGAGCACTGAGCACCCAGCACCCTGAGCACTGAGCACCCTGAGGACTGAGCACCCAGCACCCTGAGTACTGAGCACCCAGCACCCTGAGTACTGAGCACCCAGCATCCTGAGTACTGAGCACCGATCACCCTGAGCACTGAGCATCCAGCACCCCGAGCACTGAGCACCCAGCACCCTGAGTACTGAGCACCCTGAGTACTGAGCACCCAGCACCCCGAGCACTGAGCACCCAGCACCCTGAGTACTGAGCACCCTGAGTGCTGAGCACCCAGCACCCTGAGTACAGAGCCCCCAGCACCCTGAGTACTGAGCACCCAGTACCCCGAGCACTGAGCACCCAGCACCCCGAGAATGAGCACCCAGCACCCTGAGTACTGAGAACCGAGCACCCTGAGTACTGAGCACCCAGCACCCTGAGTACTGAGCCCCCAGCACGCTGAGTACTGAGCACCCAGCAACCCGAGCACTGAGCACCCAGCACCCCGAGAATGAGCACCCAGCACCCTGAGTACTGAGCACCCAACACCCCGAGCACGGAGCACCCAGGACCCCGAGCACTGAGTACTGAGCACCCAGCACCCTGAGTACTGAGCACCGAGCTCCCCGAGCACTGAGCACACAGCACCCTGAGCACTGAGCACCCAGCACCCCGAGCACTGAGCACCCAGGACCCTGAGCACTGAGCACCGAGCAACCCGAGCACTGAGCACCCAGCACCCTGAGCACTCAGCACCCATCACCCCGATCACTGAGCACCCAGCACCCTGAGCACTGAGCACCCAGCACCCTGAACACTGAGCCCCCAGCACCCTGAGTACTGAGCACCCAGCACCCTGAGCACAGAGGACCCAGCACCCCGAGCACTGAGCACCCAGCACGCTGATTACTGAGTACTGAGCATCCAGCACCCTGAGTACTGAGCACCCAGCACCCTGAATACTGAGCACCCAGCACCCCGAGCACTGAGCACTGAGCAACCTGAGTACTGAGCACTGAGCACCCTTAGTACTGAGCACCGAGCACCCTGAGTACTGAGCACCCAGCGCCCTGAGCACTGAGCACGGAGCACCCCGAGGACTGAGCACCCAGCACCGTGAGCACTGAGCACCCAGCACCTTGAGTACTGAGCACCGAGCACCCCGAGCACTGAGCACCCAGCACCCTGAGTACTGAGCACCCAGCAACCCGAGCACTGAGCACCCAGCACCCTGAGTACTGAGCACCCAGCACCCTGAGTACTGAGCACTGAGCACCCTGAGCACTGAGCACCCAGCACCCTGAGTACTGAGCACGCACCAACCTGAGTACTGAGCACTCAGTACCCTGAGTACTGAGCACCGAGCACCCCGAGCACTGAGCACCCAGCACCCTGAGCACTGAGCACCCTGAGGACTGAGCACCCAGCACCCTGAGTACTGAGCACCCAGCACCCTGAGTACTGAGCACCCAGCATCCTGAGTACTGAGCACCGATCACCCTGAGCACTGAGCATCCAGCACCCCGAGCACTGAGCACCCAGCACCCTGAGTACTGAGCACCCTGAGTACTGAGCACCCAGCACCCCGAGCACTGAGCACCCAGCACCCTGAGTACTGAGCACCCTGAGTGCTGAGCACCCAGCACCCTGAGTACAGAGCCCCCAGCACCCTGAGTACTGAGCACCCAGTACCCTGAGTACAGAGCACCCAACACCCCGAGCACGGAGCACCCAGGACCCCGAGCACTGAGTACTGAGCAACCAGCACCCTGAGTACTGAGCCCCCAGCACCCTGAGTACTGAGCACCCAGCACCCCGAGCACTGAGCACCCAGCACCCCGAGAATGAGCACCCAGCACCCTGAGTACAGAGCACCCAACACCCCGAGCACGGAGCACCCAGGACCCCGAGCACTGAGTACTGAGCAACCAGCACCCTGAGTACTGAGCCCCCAGCACCCTGAGTACTGAGCACCCAGCACCCCGAGCACTGAGCACCCAGCACCCCGAGAATGAGCACCCAGCACCCTGAGTACAGAGCACCCAACACCCCGAGCACGGAGCACCCAGGACCCCGAGCACTGAGTACTGAGCAACCAGCACCCTGAGTACTGAGCACAGAGCTCCCCGAGCACTGAGCACCCAGCACCCTGAGCACTGAGCACCCAGCACCCCGAGTACTGAGCACCCAGCACCCCGAGCACTGAGCACTGAGCAACCTGAGTACTGAGCACTGAGCACCCTTAGTACTGAGCACCGAGCACCCTGAGTACTGAGCACCCAGCACCCTGAGCACTGAGCACCGAGCACCCCGAGGACTGAGTACCCAGCACCGTGAGCACTGAGCACTCAGCACCCTGAGTACTGAGCACCCAGCAACCCGAGCACTGAGCACCCAGCACCCTGAGTACTGAGCACCTAGCACCCTGAGTACTGAGCACTGAGCACCCTGAGCACTGAGCACCCAGCACCCTGAGTACTGAGCACCCAGCAACCTGAGTACTGAGCACTCAGCACCCTGAGTACTGAGCACCGAGCACCCCGAGCACTGAGCACCCAGCACCCTGAGCACTGAGCACCCTGAGGACTGAGCACCCAGCACCCTGAGTACTGAGCACCCAGCACCCTGAGTACTGAGCACCCAGCATCCTGAGTACTGAGCACCGATCACCCTGAGCACTGAGCATCCAGCACCCCGAGCATTGAGCACCCAGCACCCTGAGTACTGAGCATCCTGAGTACTGAGCACCCAGCACCCCGAGCACTGAGCAGCCAGCACCCTGAGTACTGAGCACCCTGAGTGCTGAGCACCCAGCACCCTGAGTACTGAGCACCCTGAGTGCTGAGCACCCAGCACCCTGAGTACTGAGCACCCAGCACCCTGAGCACTGAGCACCCAGCACCCTGAGTACTGAGCACCCAGCAACCTGAGTACTTAGCACCCAGCACCTGAGCACTGAGCACCCAGCACCCTGAGTTCTGAGCACCGAGCACCCTGAGTACTGAGCACCCAGCACCCTGAGTACTGAGCACCCAGCACCCTGAGTACTGAGCACCGAGCACCCCGAGTACTGAGCACCCAGCACCCTGAGCACAGAGCATGCAGCACCCCGAGCACTGAGCACCCAGCACCCTGAGTTCTGAGCACCGAGCACCCCGAGCACTGAGCACCCAGCACCCTGAGCACTGAGCACCCAGCACCCTGAGTACTGAGCACCCAGCACCCCGAGCACTGAGCACTGAGCACCCTGAGCACTGAGCACCCAGCACCCTGAGTACTGAGCACGCACCAACCTGAGTACTGAGCACTCAGTACCCTGAGTACTGAGCACCGAGCACCCCGAGCACTGAGCACCCAGCACCCTGAGCACTGAGCACCCTGAGGACTGAGCACCCAGCACCCTGAGTACTGAGCACCCAGCACCCTGAGTACTGAGCACCCAGCATCCTGAGTACTGAGCACCGATCACCCTGAGCACTGAGCATCCAGCACCCCGAGCACTGAGCACCCTGCACCCTGAGTACTGAGCACCCTGAGTACTGAGCACCCAGCACCCCGAGCACTGAGCACCCAGCACCCTGAGTACTGAGCACCCTGAGTGCTGAGCACCCAGCACCCTGAGTACAGAGCCCCCAGCACCCTGAGTACTGAGCACCCAGTACCCCGAGCACTGAGCACCCAGCACCCCGAGAATGAGCACCCAGCACCCTGAGTACTGAGAACCGAGCACCCTGAGTACTGAGCACCCAGCACCCTGAGTACTGAGCCCCCAGCACGCTGAGTACTGAGCACCCAGCAACCCGAGCACTGAGCACCCAGCACCCCGAGAATGAGCACCCAGCACCCTGAGTACTGAGCACCCAACACCCCGAGCACGGAGCACCCAGGACCCCGAGCACTGAGTACTGAGCACCCAGCACCCTGAGTACTGAGCACCGAGCTCCCCGAGCACTGAGCACCCAGCACCCTGAGCACTGAGCACCCAGCACCCCGAGCACTGAGCACCCAGCACCCTGTGTACTGAGCACTGAGCACCCTGAGTACTAAGCACCCAGCACCCTGAGTACTGAGCACCCAGGACCCTGAGCACTGAGCACCGAGCAACCCGAGCACTGAGCACCCAGCACCCTGAGCACTCAGCACCCATCACCCCGATCACTGAGCACCCAGCACCCTGAGCACTGAGCACCCAGCACCCTGAACACTGAGCCCCCAGCACCCTGAGTACTGAGCACCCAGCACCCTGAGCACAGAGGACCCAGCACCCCGAGCACTGAGCACCCAGCACGCTGATTACTGAGTACTGAGCATCCAGCACCCTGAGTACTGAGCACCCAGCACCCTGAATACTGAGCACCCAGCACCCCGAGCACTGAGCACTGAGCAACCTGAGTACTGAGCACTGAGCACCCTTAGTACTGAGCACCGAGCACCCTGAGTACTGAGCACCCAGCACCCTGAGCACTGAGCACGGAGCACCCCGAGGACTGATCACCCAGCACCGTGAGCACTGAGCACCCAGCACCTTGAGTACTGAGCACCGAGCACCCCGAGCACTGAGCACCCAGCACCCTGAGTACTGAGCACCCAGCAACCCGAGCACTGAGCACCCAGCACCCTGAGTACTGAGCACCCAGCACCCTGAGTACTGAGCACTGAGCACCCTGAGCACTGAGCACCCAGCACCCTGAGTACTGAGCACGCACCAACCTGAGTACTGAGCACTCAGTACCCTGAGTACTGAGCACCGAGCACCCCGAGCACTGAGCACCCAGCACCCTGAGCACTGAGCACCCTGAGGACTGAGCACCCAGCACCCTGAGTACTGAGCACCCAGCACCCTGAGTACTGAGCACCCAGCATCCTGAGTACTGAGCACCGATCACCCTGAGCACTGAGCATCCAGCACCCCGAGCACTGAGCACCCAGCACCCTGAGTACTGAGCACCCTGAGTACTGAGCACCCAGCACCCCGAGCACTGAGCACCCAGCACCCTGAGTACTGAGCACCCTGAGTGCTGAGCACCCAGCACCCTGAGTACAGAGCCCCCAGCACCCTGAGTACTGAGCACCCAGTACCCTGAGTACAGAGCACCCAACACCCCGAGCACGGAGCACCCAGGACCCCGAGCACTGAGTACTGAGCAACCAGCACCCTGAGTACTGAGCCCCCAGCACCCTGAGTACTGAGCACCCAGCACCCCGAGCACTGAGCACCCAGCACCCCGAGAATGAGCACCCAGCACCCTGAGTACAGAGCACCCAACACCCCGAGCACGGAGCACCCAGGACCCCGAGCACTGAGTACTGAGCAACCAGCACCCTGAGTACTGAGCACAGAGCTCCCCGAGCACTGAGCACCCAGCACCCTGAGCACTGAGCACCCAGCACCCCGAGTACTGAGCACCCAGCACCCCGAGCACTGAGCACTGAGCAACCTGAGTACTGAGCACTGAGCACCCTTAGTACTGAGCACCGAGCACCCTGAGTACTGAGCACCCAGCACCCTGAGCACTGAGCACCGAGCACCCCGAGGACTGAGTACCCAGCACCGTGAGCACTGAGCACTCAGCACCCTGAGTACTGAGCACCCAGCAACCCGAGCACTGAGCACCCAGCACCCTGAGTACTGAGCACCTAGCACCCTGAGTACTGAGCACTGAGCACCCTGAGCACTGAGCACCCAGCACCCTGAGTACTGAGCACCCAGCAACCTGAGTACTGAGCACTCAGCACCCTGAGTACTGAGCACCGAGCACCCCGAGCACTGAGCACCCAGCACCCTGAGCACTGAGCACCCTGAGGACTGAGCACCCAGCACCCTGAGTACTGAGCACCCAGCACCCTGAGTACTGAGCACCCAGCATCCTGAGTACTGAGCACCGATCACCCTGAGCACTGAGCATCCAGCACCCCGAGCATTGAGCACCCAGCACCCTGAGTACTGAGCATCCTGAGTACTGAGCACCCAGCACCCCGAGCACTGAGCAGCCAGCACCCTGAGTACTGAGCACCCTGAGTGCTGAGCACCCAGCACCCTGAGTACTGAGCACCCTGAGTGCTGAGCACCCAGCACCCTGAGTACTGAGCACCCAGCACCCTGAGCACTGAGCACAAAGCACCCTGAGTACTGAGCACCCAGCAACCTGAGTACTTAGCACCCAGCACCTGAGCACTGAGCACCCAGCACCCTGAGTTCTGAGCACCGAGCACCCTGAGTACTGAGCACCCAGCACCCTGAGTACTGAGCACCCAGCACCCTGAGTACTGAGCACCGAGCACCCCGAGTACTGAGCACCCAGCACCCTGAGCACAGAGCATGCAGCACCCCGAGCACTGAGCACCCAGCACCCTGAGTACTGAGCACCGAGCACCCCGAGCACTGAGCACCCAGCACCCTGAGCACTGAGCACCCAGCACCCTGAGTACTGAGCACCCAGCACCCTGAGTACTGAGCACACAGCACCCTGAGCACTGAGCACCCAGCACCCTGAGTACTGAGCACCCAGCACCCTGAAAACTGAGCACCCAGCACCCTGAGTACTGAGCACCGAGCACCCCGAGCACTGAGCACCCAGCACCCTGAGTACTGAGCACCCAGCACCAAGAGTACTGAGCAGCGAGCACCCCGAGCACTGAGCACCCAGCACCCTGAGTAATGAGCACCCAGCACCCCGAGTACTGAGCACCCAGCACCGTGAGTTCTGAGAACCGAGCACCCTGAGTACTGAGCACCCAGCACGCTGAGCACTGAGCAACCATCACCCCGAGTACTGAGCACGAAGCACCCCGAGCACTGAGCAACCAGCACCCCGAGAATGAGCACCCAGCACCCTGAGTACTGAGCACCCAGCTCCCTGAGTTCTGAGCACCCAGCACCCCGAGCACTGAGCACCCTGAATACTGAGCACCAAGCACCCTGAGTACTGTGCACTAAGCACCTAGAGGGCTGAGAACCGAGGACCCCGAGCACTGAGTACTGAGCACCCAGCACCCTGAGTACTGAGCACCGAGCTATCCGAGCACTGAGCACCCTGAGTACTGAGCACCCAGCACCCTGAGTACTGAGCACCCAGCAACCTGAGCACTGAGCACCCAGCACCCTGAGTACTGAGCACCCAGCACCCCGAGCACTGAGCACCCAGCAACCTGAGTACGGAGCACCCAGCACCCTGAGTACTGAGCAACCAGAGCACTGAGCACCCAGCACCCTGAGTACTGAGCACCCTGAGGACTGAGCACTGATCACCCTGAGCACTGAGCACCGAGCACCCTGAGTACTGAGCACCCAGCACCCTGAGCACTGAGCACCCAGCACCCTGAGTACTGAGCAGCGAGCACCCTGAGTACTGAGCACCCAGCACCCTGAGTACTGAGCACCCAGCACCCTGAGTACTGAGCAGCGAGCACCCCGAGTACTGAGCACCCAGCACCTTGAGCACTCAGCACCCAGCACCCCGAGCACTGAGCACCCAGCACCCTGAGTACTGAGCTCCCAGCACCCCGAGCCCTGAGCACCCAGCACCCTGAGTACTGAGCACCCTGAGTACTGAGCACCGATCACCCTGAGCACTGAGCACCCAGCACCCTGAGTACTGAGCACCCAACGTACTGAGCACCGAGCACACCGCGCACTGAGCACACAGCACCCTGAGTACTGAGCACAAAGCACGCTGAGAACTGAGCACTGAGCACCCTGAGTACTGAGCACGGAGGACCCTGAGAACTGAGCACCTAGCACCCTGAGTACTGAGCACCCAGCACCCTGAGCACTGAGCAGCCAGCACCCTCAGCGCTGAGCACCCAGCACCCCGAGCACTGAGCACCCAGCACCCTGAGCACTGAGCACCCAGCACCGCGAGTACTGAGCACCCAGCACCCCGAGTACTGAGAACCGAGCACCCCGAGCATTGAGCACCCAGCACCCTGAGTACTGAGCACCCAGCACCCTGAGTACTGAGCACCCCGAGTACTGAGCACCCAGCACCCAGAGCACTGAGCACCCAGCACCCTGAGTACTGAGAACCGAGCACCCTGAGTACTGAGCACCCAGCACCATGAGTACTGAGCCCCCAGCACCCTGAGTACTGAGCACCCAGCACCCTGAGTACTGAGCACCGAGCTCCCCGAGCACTGAGCACCCAGCACCCTGAGCACTGAGCACCCAGCACCCCGAGCACTGAGCACCCAGCACCCTGTGTACTGAGCACTGAGCACCCTGAGTACTAAGCACCCAGCACCCTGAGTACTGAGCACCCAGGACCCTGAGCACTGAGCACCGAGCACCCCGAGCACTGAGCACCCAGCACCCTGAGCACTCAGCACCCATCACCCCGATCACTGAGCACCCAGCACCCTGAGCACTGAGCACCCAGCACCCTGAGCACTGAGCACCCATAACCCAGAGCACTGAGCACCCAGCACCCTGAGCACTGAGCACCCAGAACCCTGAGTACTGAGCACCCAGCACCCTGAGTACTGAGCACCCAGACCCCGAGCACTGAGCACCCAGCACCCCTAGCACTGTGCACCCAGCACCCTGAGTACTGAGAACCCAGCACCCTGAGTACTGAGCACCCAGCACCCTGAGCACTGAGCACCCAGCAGCCCGAGCACTGAGCACAAAGCATCCTGAGCACTGAGTACTTTGCACCCAGCACCCTGAGCACTGAGCACCCAGCACCCTGAGCACTGAGCACCCATCACCCTGAGTACTGAGCACCCAGCACCCCAAGCACTGAGCACCGAGCACCCTGAGTACTGAGCACCCAGCACGCTGAGCACTGAGCACCCAGCACCCCGAGTACTGAGCACCCAGCACCCTGAGTACTGAGCACCCAGCACCCTGAGTACTGAGCACCCAGCACCCCGAGCACTGAGCACCCAGCACCCTGAGCACTGAGCACCCAGCACCCTGAGTACTGAGCATCAAGCACGCTGAGCACTGAGCACCCAGCACCCCGAGTCCTGAGCACCCAGCACCCTGAGTACTGAGCACCGAGCACCCCGAGCACTGAGCACCGGGTACCCCGAGCACTGAGCACCCAGCAACCTGAGTACTGAGCACCCAGCACCCTGAGTACTGAGCACTGAGCACTGAGCACCCTGAGCACTGAGCACCCAGCACCCTGAGCACTGAGCACCCAGCATCCTGAGCACTGAGTACTGAGCACCTAGCACCCTGAGAACTGAGCACCCAGCACCCCAAACACTGAGCACCGAGCTCCCTGAGAACTGAGCACCGAGCACCCTGAGTACTGAGCACCCAGCACCATGAGTACTGAGCCCCGAGCACCCAGAGTACTGAGCAACCTGAGTACTGAACACCCAGCACCCCGAGAATGAGCACCCAGCACCATGAGTACTGAGCACCGAGCACCCTGAGCACTGAGCACCCAGCACCCTGAGTACTGAGCACCAAGCACCCTGAGTACTGAGCACCCAGCACCCTGAGTACTGAGCACCCAGCACCCTGAATTCTGAGCACCCAGCACCCTGAGCACTGAGCACACTGAGTACTGAGCAACCAGCACCCTGAGCACTGAGCACCCAGCACCCCAAGCACTGAGCACCCAGCTCCCCAAGCACTGAGCACTGAGCACCCTGAGCACTGAGGACCCAGCACCCCGAGCACTGAGCACCCAGCACCCTGAGTACTGAGCACCCAGCACCCTCAGCACTGAGCACCCAGCACCCCGAGCACTGAGCACCCAGCACCCAGAGCACTGAGCACCCAGCACCGCGAGTACTGAGCACCCAGCACCCTGAGTACTGAGCACCGAGCACCCCGAGCATTGAGCACCCAGCACCCTGAGTACTGAGCACCCAGCACCCCGAGCACTGAGCACTGAGCAACCTGAGTACTGAGCACTGAGCACCCTTATTACTGAGCACCGAGCACCCTGAGTACTGAGCACCCAGCACCCTGAGCACTGAGCACGGAGCACCCCGAGGACTGAGCACCCAGCACCGTGAGCACTGAGCACCCAGCACCTTGAGTACTGAGCACCGAGCACCCCGAGCACTGAGCACCCAGCACCCTGATTACTGAGCACCCAGCAACCCGAGCACTGAGGACCCAGCACCCTGAGTACTGAGCACCGAGCACCCTGAGTACTGAGCACTGAGCACCCTGAGCACTGAGCACCCAGCACCCTGAGTACTGAGCACGCACCAACCTGAGTACTGAGCACTCAGTACCCTGAGTACTGAGCACCGAGCACCCCGAGCACTGAGCACCCAGCACCCTGAGCACTGAGCACCCTGAGGACTGAGCACCCAGCACCCTGAGTACTGAGCACCCAGCACCCTGAGTACTGAGCACCCAGCATCCTGAGTACTGAGCACCGATCACCCTGAGCACTGAGCATCCAGCACCCCGAGCACTGAGCACCCAGCACCCTGAGTACTGAGCACCCTGAGTACTGAGCACCCAGCACCCCGAGCACTGAGCACCCAGCACCCTGAGTACTGAGCACCCTGAGTGCTGAGCACCCAGCACCCTGAGTACAGAGCCCCCAGCACCCTGAGTACTGAGCACCCAGTACCCCGAGCACTGAGCACACAGCACCCCGAGAATGAGCACCCAGCACCCTGAGTACTGAGAACCGAGCACCCTGAGTACTGAGCACCCAGCACCCTGAGTACTGAGCCCCCAGCACGCTGAGTACTGAGCACCCAGCAACCCGAGCACTGAGCACCCAGCACCCCGAGAATGAGCACCCAGCACCCTGAGTACTGAGCACCCAACACCCCGAGCACGGAGCACCCAGGACCCCGAGCACTGAGTACTGAGCACCCAGCACCCTGAGTACTGAGCACCGAGCTCCCCGAGCACTGAGCACCCAGCACCCTGAGCACTGAGCACCCAGCACCCCGAGCACTGAGCACCCAGCACCCTGTGTACTGAGCACTGAGCACCCTGAGTACTAAGCACCCAGCACCCCGAGCACTGAGAACCCAGCACCCTGAGTACTGAGCACCCAGCACCCTGAGTACTGAGCAGCGAGCACCCCGAGTACTGAGCACCCAGCACCTTGAGCACTCAGCACCCAGCTCCCCGAGCACTGAGCACCCAGCACCCTGAGCACTGAGCACCCAGCACCCCGAGCACTGAGCACCCAGCACCCTGTGTACTGAGCACTGAGCACCCTGAGTACTAAGCACCCAGCACCCCGAGCACTGAGCACCCAGCACCCTGAGTACTGAGCACCCAGCACCCTGAGTACTGAGCAGAGAGCACCCCGAGTACTGAGCACCCAGCACCTTGAGCACTCAGCACCCAGCACCCCGAGCACTGAGCACCCAGCACCCTGAGTACTGAGCTCCCAGCACCCTGAGCCCTGAGCACCCAGCACCCTGAGTACTGAGCACCCTGAGTACTGAGCACCGATCACCCTGAGCACTGAGCACCCAGCACCCTGAGTACTGAGCACCCAACGTACTGAGCACCGAGCACACCGCGCACTGAGCACACAGCACCCTGAGTACTGAGCACAAAGCACGCTAAGAACTGAGCACTGAGCACCCTGAGTACTGAGCACGGAGGACCCTGAGCACTGAGCACCTAGCACCCTGAGTACTGAGCACCCAGCACCCTGAGCACTGAGCAGCCAGCACCCTCAGCACTGAGCACCCAGCACCTCGAGCACTGAGCACCCAGCACCCTGAGCACTGAGCACCCAGCACCCCGAGTACTGAGCACCCAGCACCCCGAGTACTGAGCACCGAGCACCCCGAGCATTGAGCACCCAGCACCCTGAGTACTGAGCACCCAGCACCCTGAGTACTGAGCACCCCGAGTACTGAGCACCCAGCACCCAGAGCACTGAGCACCCAGCACCCTGAGTACTGAGAACAGATCACCCTGAGTACTGAGCACCCAGCACCCTGAGTACAGAGCCCCCAGCACCCTGAGTATTGAGCACCCAGTACCCCGAGCACTGAGCACCCAGCACCCCGAGAATGAGCACCCAGCACCCTGAGTACTGAGAACCGAGCACCCTGAGTACTGAGCACCCAGCACCATGAGTACTGAGCCCCCAGCACCCTGAGTACTGAGCACCCAGCACCCCGAGCACTGAGCACCCAGCACCCCGAGAATGAGCACCCAGCACCCTGAGTACGGAGCACCCAACACCCCGAGCACGGAGCACCCAGGACCCCGAGCACTGAGTACTGAGCACCCAGCACCCTGAGTACTGAGCACCGAGCTCCCCGAGCACTGAGCACCCAGCACCCTGAGCACTGAGCACCCAGCACCCCGAGCACTGAGCACCCAGCACCCTGTGTACTGAGCACTGAGCACCCTGAGTACTAAGCACCCAGCACCCTGAGTACTGAGCACCCAGGACCCTGAGCACTGAGCACCGAGCACCCCGAGCACTGAGCACCCAGCACACTGAGCACTCAGCACCCATCACCCCGATCACTGAGCACCCAGCACCCTGAGCACTGAGCACCCAGCACCCTGAGCACTGAGCACCCAGCACCCAGAGCACTGAGCACCCAGCACCCTGAGCACTGAGCACCCAGAACCCTGAGTACTGAGCACCCAGCACCCTGAGTACTGAGCACCCAGACCCCGAGCACTGAGCACCCAGCACCCCTAGCACTGTGCACCCAGCACCCTGAGTACTGAGAACCCAGCACCCTGAGTACTGAGCACACAGCACCCTGAGCACTGAGCACCCAGCAGCCCGAGCACTGAGCACCCAGCATCCTGAGCACTGAGTACTGAGCACCCAGCACCCTGAGCACTGAGCACCCAACACCCTGAGCACTGAGCACCCAGCACCCTGTGTACTGAGCACCCAGCACCCCAAGCACTGAGCACCGAGCACCCTGAGTGCTGAGCACCCAGCACGCTGAGCACTGAGCACCCAGCACCCCGAGTACTGAGCACCCAGCACCCTGAGTACTGAGCACCCAGCACCCTGAGTACTGAGCACCCAGCACCCCGAGCACTGAGCACCCAGCACCCTGAGCACTGAGCACCCAGCACCCTGAGTACTGAGCATCAAGCACGCTGAGCACTGAGCACCCAGCACCCTGAGTACTGAGCACCCAGCACCCTGAGTACTGAGCACCCAGCTCCCTGAGTTCTGAGCACCCAGCACCCCGAGCACTGAGCACCCTGAATACTGAGCACCCAGCACCCTGAGTACTGAGCACCCAGCACCCTGAGTACTGAGCAGCGAGCACCCCGAGTACTGAGCACCCAGCACCTTGAGCACTCAGCACCCAGCACCCCGAGCACTGAGCACCCAGCACCCTGAATACTGAGCTCCCAGCACCCCGAGCCCTGAGCACCCAGCTCCCTGAGTACTGAGCACCCTGAGTACTGAGCACCGATCACCCTGAGCACTGAGCACCCAGCACCCTGAGTACTGAGCACCCAACGTACTGAGCACCGAGCACACCGCGCACTGAGCACACAGCACCCTGAGTACTGAGCACAAAGCACGCTAAGAACTGAGCACTGAGCACCCTGAGTACTGAGCACGGAGGACCCTGAGCACTGAGCACCTAGCACCCTGAGTACTGAGCACCCAGCACCCTGAGCACTGAGCAGCCAGCACCCTCAGCACTGAGCACCCAGCACCTCGAGCACTGAGCACCCAGCACCCTGAGCACTGAGCACCCAGCACCCCGAGTACTGAGCACCCAGCACCCCGAGTACTGAGCACCGAGCACCCCGAGCATTGAGCACCCAGCACCCTGAGTACTGAGCACCCAGCACCCTGAGTACTGAGCACCCCGAGTACTGAGCACCCAGCACCCAGAGCACTGAGCACCCAGCACCCTGAGTACTGAGAACAGATCACCCTGAGTACTGAGCACCCAGCACCCTGAGTACAGAGCCCCCAGCACCCTGAGTATTGAGCACCCAGTACCCCGAGCACTGAGCACCCAGCACCCCGAGAATGAGCACCCAGCACCCTGAGTACTGAGAACCGAGCACCCTGAGTACTGAGCACCCAGCACCATGAGTACTGAGCCCCCAGCACCCTGAGTACTGAGCACCCAGCACCCCGAGCACTGAGCACCCAGCACCCTGAGAATGAGCACCCAGCACGCTGAGTACGGAGCACCCAACACCCCGAGCACGGAGCACCCAGGACCCCGAGCACTGAGTACTGAGCACCCAGCACCCTGAGTACTGAGCACCGAGCTCCCCGAGCACTGAGCACCCAGCACCCTGAGCACTGAGCACCCAGCACCCCGAGCACTGAGCACCCAGCACCCTGTGTACTGAGCACTGAGCACCCTGAGTACTAAGCACCCAGCACCCTGAGTACTGAGCACCCAGGACCCTGAGCACTGAGCACCGAGCACCCCGAGCACTGAGCACCCAGCACACTGAGCACTCAGCACCCATCACCCCGATCACTGAGCACCCAGCACCCTGAGCACTGAGCACCCAGCACCCTGAGCACTGAGCACCCAGCACCCAGAACACTGAGCACCCAGCACCCTGAGCACTGAGCACCCAGAACCCTGAGTACTGAGCACCCAGCACCCTGAGTACTGAGCACCCAGACCCCGAGCACTGAGCACCCAGCACCCCTAGCACTGTGCACCCAGCACCCTGAGTACTGAGAACCCAGCACCCTGAGTACTGAGCACACAGCACCCTGAGCACTGAGCACCCAGCAGCCCGAGCACTGAGCACCCAGCATCCTGAGCACTGAGTACTGAGCACCCAGCACCCTGAGCACTGAGCACCCAACACCCTGAGCACTGAGCACCCAGCACCCTGTGTACTGAGCACCCAGCACCCCAAGCACTGAGCACCGAGCACCCTGAGTGCTGAGCACCCAGCACCCCGAGCACTGAGCACCCAGCACCCTGAGCACTGAGCACCCAGCACCCTGAGTACTGAGCATCAAGCACGCTGAGCACTGAGCACCCAGCACCCTGAGTACTGAGCACCCAGCACCCTGAGTACTGAGCACCCAGCTCCCTGAGTTCTGAGCACCCAGCACCCCGAGCACTGAGCACCCTGAATACTGAGCACCAAGCACCCTGAGTACTGTGCACTAAGCACCTAGAGGGCTGAGAACCGAGGACCCCGAGCACTGAGTACTGAGCACCCAGCACCCTGAGTACTGAGCACCGAGCTACCCGAGCACTGAGCACCCTGAGTACTGAGCACCCAGCACCCTGAGTACTGAGCACCCAGCAACCTGAGCACTGAGCACCCAGCACCCTGAGTACTGAGCACCCAGCACCCCGAGCACTGAGCACCCAGCACCCTGAGTACGGAGCACCCAGCACCCTGAGTACTGAGCAACCAGAGCACTGAGCACCCAGCACCCTGAGTACTGAGCACCCTGAGGACTGAGCACTGATCACCCTGAGCACTGAGCACCGAGCACCCTGAGTACTGAGCACCCAGCACCCTGAGCACTGAGCACCCAGCACCCTGAGTACTGAGCAGCGAGCAACCTGAGTACTGAGCACCCAGCACCCTGAGTACTGAGCACCCAGCACCCTGAGTACTGAGCAGCGAGCACCCCGAGTACTGAGCACCCAGCACCTTGAGCACTCAGCACCCAGCACCCCGAGCACTGAGCACCCAGCACCCTGAGTACTGAGCTCCCAGCACCCCGAGCCCTGAGCACCCAGCACCCTGAGTACTGAGCACCCTGAGTACTGAGCACCGATCACCATGAGCACTGAGCACCCAGCACCCTGAGTACTGAGCACCCAACGTACTGAGCACCGAGCACACCGCGCACTGAGCACACAGCACCCTGAGTACTGAGCACAAAGCACGCTGAGAACTGAGCACTGAGCACCCTGAGTACTGAGAACGGAGGACCCTGAGCACTGAGCACCTAGCACCTGAGTACTGAGCACCCAGCACCCTGAGCACTGAGCAGCCAGCACCCTCAGCACTGAGCACCCAGCACCCCGAGCACTGAGCACCCAGCACCCTGAGCACTGAGCACCCAGCACCCTGAGTACTGAGCACCCAGCACCCCGAGTATTGAGCACCGAGCACCCCGAGCATTGAGCACCCAGCACCCTGAGTACTGAGCACCCAGCACCCTGAGTACTGAGCACCCCGAGTACTGAGCACCCAGCACCCAGAGCACTGAGCACCCAGCACCCTGAGTACTGAGAACAGATCACCCTGAGTACTGAGCACCCAGCACCCTGAGTACTGAGCACCCAGCAACCTGAGCACTGAGCACCCAGCACCCTGAGTACAGAGCCCCCAGCACCCTGAGTATTGAGCACCCAGTACCCCGAGCACTGAGCACCCAGCACCCCGAGAATGAGCACCCAGCACCCTGAGTACTGAGAACCGAGCACCCTGAGTACTGAGCACCCAGCACCATGAGTACTGAGCCCCCAGCACCCTGAGTACTGAGCACCCAGCACCCCGAGCACTGAGCACTCAGCACCCCGAGAATGAGCACCCAGCACCCTGAGTACGGAGCACCCAACACCCCGAGCACGGAGCACCCAGGACCCCGAGCACTGAGTACTGATTCACCCAGCACCCTGAGTACTGAGCACCGAGCTCCCCGAGCACTGAGCACCCAGCACCCTGAGCACTGAGCACCCAGCACCCCGAGCACTGAGCACCCAGCACCCTGTGTACTGAGCACTGAGCACCCTGAGTACTA
This sequence comes from Microtus oregoni, assembly GCF_018167655.1. NCBI lineage: Eukaryota > Metazoa > Chordata > Mammalia > Rodentia > Cricetidae > Microtus > Microtus oregoni. Next base: position 5,945,492 of record NW_024543811.1, on the reverse strand, counting down.
AGCACCCAGCACCCTGAGTACTGAGCACCCAGGACCCTGAGCACTGAGCACCGAGCACCCCGAGCACTGAGCACCCAGCACCCTGAGCACTCAGCACCCATCACCCCGATCACTGAGCACCCAGCACCTTGAGCACTGAGCACCCAGCACCCTGAGCACTGAGCACCCAGCACCCAGAACACTGTGCAGCCAGCACTCTGAGTACTGAGAACCCAGCACCCTGAGTACTGAGCACACAGCACCCTGAGCACTGAGCACCCAGCAGCCCGAGCACTGAGCACCCAGCATCCTGAGCACTGAGTACTGAGCACCCAGCACCCTGAGCACTGAGCACCCTGAGTACGGAGCACCCAGCACCCTGAGTACTGAGCACCCAGCACCCCGAGCACTGAGCACCCAGCACCCTGAGCACTGAGCACCCAGCACCCTGAGTACTGAGCATCAAGCACGCTGAGCACTGAGCACCCAGCACCCTGAGTACTGAGCACCCAGCACCCTGAGCACTGAGCACTCAGCACCCTGAGTACTGAGCACCGAGCACCCCGAGCACTGAGCACCGGGTACCCCGAGCACTGAGCACCCAGCACCCTGAGTACTGAGCACCCAGCACCCTGAGTACTGAGCACTGAGCACTGAGCACCCTGAGCACTGAGCACCCAGCACCCTCAGCACTGAGCACCCAGCATCCTGAGCACTGAGTACTGAGCACCAAGCACACTGAGCACTGAGCAGCCAGCACCATGAGCACTGAGCACCCAGCACCCTGAGTACTGAGCACCCAGCACCCCAAACACTGAGCACCGAGCTCCCTGAGAACTGAGCACCGAGCACCCTGAGTACTGAGCACCCAGCACCATGAGTACTGAGCCCCGAGCACCCAGAGTACTGAGCAACCTGAGTACTGAACACCCAGCACCCCGAGAATGAGCACCCTGAGTACTGAGCACCCAGCACCCTGAGTACTGAGCACACAGCACCCTGAGCACTGAGCACCCAGCAGCCCGAGCACTGAGCACCCAGCATCCTGAGCACTGAGTACTGAGCACCCAGCACCCTGAGTACTGAGCAGCGAGCACCCCGAGCACTGAGCACCCAGCACCCTGAGAACTGAGCACCCAGCACCCTGAGTACTGAGCACCCAGCACCCTGAGTACTGAGCACAGAGCACCCTGAGCACTGAGCACCCAGCACCCTGAGTACTGAGCCCCCAGCACCCTGAACACTGAGCACCCAGCACCCTGAGCACTGAGCACCGAGCACCCCGAGCACTGAGCACCCAGCACCCTGAGTACTGAGCACCCAGCACCAAGAGTACTGAGCAGCGAGCACCCCGAGCACTGAGCACCCAGCACCCTGAGTAATGAGCACCCAGCACCCCGAGTACTGAGCACCCAGCACCGTGAGTACTGAGAACCGAGCACCCTGAGTACTGAGCACCCAGCACGCTGAGCACTGAGCAACCATCACCCCGAGTACTGAGCACCCAGCACCCCGAGCACTGAGCAACCAGCACCCCGAGAATGAGCACCCAGCACCCTGAGTACTGAGCACCCAGGACCCTGAGTACTGAGCACCCAGCACCCCGAGCACTGAGCACCCTGAATACTGAGCACCAAGCACCCTGAGTACTGTGCACTAAGCACCTAGAGGGCTGAGAACCCAGGACCCCGAGCACTGAGTACTGAGCACCCAGCACCCTGAGTACTGAGCACCGAGCTCCCCGAGCACTGAGCACCCTGAGTACTGAGCACCCAGCACCCTGAGTACTGAGCACCCAGCAACCTGAGCACTGAGCACCCAGCACACTGAGTACTGTGCACCCAGCACCCCGAGCACTGAGCACCCAGCACCCTGGGTACTGAGCACCCAGCACCCTGAGTACTGAGCAACCAGAGCACTGGGCACCCAGCACCCTGAGTACTGAGCACCCTGAGGACTGAGCACCGATCACCCTGAGCACTGAGCACCGAGCACCCTGAGAACTGAGCACCCAGCACCCTGAGCACTGAGCACCCAGCACCCTGAGTACTGAGCAGCGAGCACCCTGAGTACTGAGCACCCAGCACCCTGAGTACTGAGCACCCAGCACCCTGAGTACTGAGCACCGAGCACCCCGAGTACTGAGCACCCAGCACCCTGAGCACTCAGCACCCAGCACCCCGACAACTGAGTACCCAGCACCCTGAGTACTGAGCTCCCAGCACCCCGAGCCCTGAGCACCAAGCACCCTGAGAACTGAGCACCCTGAGTACTGAGCACCGATCACCCTGAGCACTGAGCACCCAGCACCCTGAGTACTGAGCACCCAACGTACTGAGCACCGAGCACACCAAGCACTGAGCACCCAGCACCCTGAGTACTGAGCACCGAGCACCCTGAGCACTGAGCACCCAGCACCCTGAGTACTGAGCACCGAGCACCCCGAGCACTGAGCACCCAGCGCCCCGAGCACTGAGCACCCAGAACCCCGAGTACTGAGCACCCTGCACCCTGAGTAATGAGCACCCAGCACCCTGAGTACTTAGCACGGAGCACCTGAGCACTGAGCACCCAGCACCCTGAGTTCTGAGCACCGAGCACCCTGAGTACTGAGCACCCAGCACCCTGAGTACTGAGCACCCAGCACCCTGAGTACTGAGCACTGAGCACCCCGAGTACTGAGCACCCAGCACCCTGAGTACTGAGCACCCAGCACCCTGAGTACTGAGCACCCAGCACCCCGAGCACTGAGCACCCAGCACCCTGAGCACTGAGCACCCAGAACCCTGAGTACTGAGCATCAAGCACGCTGAGCACTGAGCACCCAGAACCCTGAGTACTGAGCATCAAGCACCCCGAGCAATGAGCACCGGGTACCCCGAGCACTGAGCACCCAGCACCCTGAGTACTGAGCACCCAGCACCCTGAGTACTGAGCACTGAGCACTGAGCACCCTGAGAACTGAGCACCCAGCACCCTGAGCACTGAGCACCCAGCTCCCCGAGCACTGAGCACCCTGAGTACTGAGCACCCAGCACCCTGAGTACTGAGCACCCAGCACCCTGAGCACTGAGCACCCAGCACCCTGAGTACTGAGCACCCAGCACCCCGAGCACTGAGCACCCAGCACCCTGAGTACTGAGCACCCAGCACCCTGAGTACTGAGCAACCAGAGCACTGAGCACCCTGAGCACTGAGCACCCAGCACCCTGAGCACTGAGCACCCAGCACCCCGAGCACTGCGCACCCAGCACCCTGAGCACTGAGCACCCAGCACCCCAAGCACTGAGCACCCAGCACCCTGAGTACTGAGTACTGAGCACCCTGAGTACTGAGCACCCAGCACCCTGAGCACTGAGCACCCTGCACCTTGAGTACTGAGCACCGAGCACCCCGAGCACTGAGCACCCAGCACCCTGAGTACTGAGCACCCAGCACCCTGAGTACTGGGCACCCAGCACCCTGAGTACTGAGCACCCAGCACCCTGAGCACTGAGCACAAAGCACGCTGAGAACTGAGCACTGAGCACCCTGAGTACTGAGCACCGAGGACCCTGAGCACTGAGCACCTAGCACCCTGAGTACTGAGCACCCAGCACCCTGAGCACTGAGCAGCCAGCACCCTCAGCACTGAGCACCCAGCACCCCGAGCACTGAGCACACAGCACCCTGAGCACTGAGCACCCAGCACACCGAGTACTGAGCACCCAGCGCCCTGAGTACTGATCACTGAGCACCCGAGCATTGAGCACCCAGCACCCTGAGTACTGAGCACCCAGCACCCTGAGTACTGAGCACCCCGATTACTGAGCACCCAGCACCCAGAGAACTGAGCACCCAGCACCCTGAGTACTCAGAACAGATCACCCTGAGTACTGAGCACCCAGCACCCTGAGTACAGAGCCCCCAGCACCCTGAGTACTGAGCACCCAGTACCCCGAGCACTGAGAACCCAGCACCCCGAGAATGAGCACCCAGCACCCTGAGTGCTGAGCACCCAGCACCCTGAGTACTGAGCACCCAGCACCCTGAGTACTGAGCCCCCAGCACCCTGAGTTCTGAGCACCCAGCACCCCGAGCACTGAGCACCCAGCACCCCGAGAATGAGCACCCAGCACCCTGAGTACTGAGCACCCAACACCCCGAGCACGGAGCACCCAGGACCCCGAGCACTGAGTACTGAGCACCCAGCACCCTGAGTACTGAGCACCCAGCACCCCGAGCACTGAGCACCCAGCACCCTGTGTACTGAGCACTGAGCACCCTGAGTACTAAGCACCCAGCACCCTGAGTACTGAGCACCCAGGACCCTGAGCACTGAGCACCGAGCTCCTCTAGCACTGAGCACCCAGCACCCTGAGCACTGAGCACCCAGCACCCCGAGCACTGAGCACCCAGCACCCTGTGTACTGAGCACTGAGCACCCTGAGTACTAAGCACCCAGCACCCTGAGTACTGAGCACCCAGCACCATGAGTACTGAGCCCCGAGCACCCAGAGTACTGAGCAACCTGAGTACTGAACACCCAGCACCCCGAGAATGAGCACCCAGCACCATGAGTACTGAGCACCGAGCACCCAGAGCACTGAGCACCCAGCACCCTGAGTACTGAGCACCAAGCACCCTGAGTAATGAGCACCCAGCACCCTGAGTACTGAGCACCCAGCACCCTGAATTCTGAGCACCCAGCACCCTGAGCACTGAGCACACTGAGTACTGAGCAACCAGCACCCTGAGCACTGAGCACCCAGCACCCCGAGCACTGAGCACCCAGCACCCCAAGCACTGAGCACTGAGCACCCTGAGCACTGAGGACCCAGCACCCCGAGCACTGAGCACCCAGCACCCTGAGTACTGAGCACCCAGCACCCTGAGAACAGAGGACCCAGCACCCCGAGCACTGAGCACCCAGCACGCTGAGTACTGAGCACTGAGCATCCAGCACCCTGAGTACTGAGCACCCAGCACCCTGAGTACTGAGCACCCAGCACCCCGAGCACTGAGCACTGAGCAACCTGAGTACTGAGCACTGAGCACCCTTAGTACTGAGCACCGAGCACCCTGAGTACTGAGCACCCAGCACCCTGAGCACTGAGCACGGAGCACCCCGAGGACTGAGCACCCAGCACCGTGAGCACTGAGCACCCAGCACCTTGAGTACTGAGCACCGAGCACCCCGAGCACTGAGCACCCAGCACCCTGAGTACTGAGCACCCAGCAACCCGAGCACTGAGCACCCAGCACCCTGAGTACTGAGCACCCAGCACCCTGAGTACTGAGCACTGAGCACCCTGAGCACTGAGCACCCAGCACCCTGAGTACTGAGCACCCAGCAACCTGAGTACTGAGCACTCAGTACCCTGAGTACTGAGCACCGAGAACCCCGAGCACGGAACACCCAGCACCCTGAGCACTGAGCACCCTGAGGACTGAGCACCCAGCACCCTGAGTACTGAGCACCCAGCACCCTGAGTACTGAGCACCCATCATCCTGAGTACTGAGCACCGATCACCCTGAGCACTGAGCATCCAGCACCCCGAGCACTGAGCACCCAGCACCCTGAGTACTGAGCACCCTGATTACTGAGCACCCAGCACCCCGAGCACTGAGCACCCAGCACCCTGAGTACTGAGCACCCTGAGTGCTGAGCACCCAGCACCCTGAGTACTGAGCACCCAGCACCCTGAGTACTGAGCCCCCAGCACCCTGAACACTGAGCACCCAGCACCCTGAGCACTGAGCACCGAGCACCCCGAGCACTGAGCACCCAGCACCCTGAGAACTGAGCACCCAGCACCCTGAGTACTGAGCACCCAGCACCCTGAGTACTGAGCACAGAGCACCCTGAGCACTGAGCACCCAGCACCCTGAGTACTGAGCCCCCAGCACCCTGAACACTGAGCACCCAGCACCCTGAGCACTGAGCACCGAGCACCCCGAGCACTGAGCACCCAGCACCCTGAGTACTGAGCACCCAGCACCAAGAGTACTGAGCAGCGAGCACCCCGAGCACTGAGCACCCAGCACCCTGAGTAATGAGCACCCAGCACCCCGAGTACTGAGCACCCAGCACCGTGAGTACTGAGAACCGAGCACCCTGAGTACTGAGCACCCAGCACGCTGAGCACTGAGCAACCATCACCCCGAGTACTGAGCACCCAGCACCCCGAGCACTGAGCAACCAGCACCCCGAGAATGAGCACCCAGCACCCTGAGTACTGAGCACCCAGGACCCTGAGTACTGAGCACCCAGCACCCCGAGCACTGAGCACCCTGAATACTGAGCACCAAGCACCCTGAGTACTGTGCACTAAGCACCTAGAGGGCTGAGAACCCAGGACCCCGAGCACTGAGTACTGAGCACCCAGCACCCTGAGTACTGAGCACCGAGCTCCCCGAGCACTGAGCACCCTGAGTACTGAGCACCCAGCACCCTGAGTACTGAGCACCCAGCAACCTGAGCACTGAGCACCCAGCACACTGAGTACTGTGCACCCAGCACCCCGAGCACTGAGCACCCAGCACCCTGGGTACTGAGCACCCAGCACCCTGAGTACTGAGCAACCAGAGCACTGGGCACCCAGCACCCTGAGTACTGAGCACCCTGAGGACTGAGCACCGATCACCCTGAGCACTGAGCACCGAGCACCCTGAGAACTGAGCACCCAGCACCCTGAGCACTGAGCACCCAGCACCCTGAGTACTGAGCAGCGAGCACCCTGAGTACTGAGCACCCAGCACCCTGAGTACTGAGCACCCAGCACCCTGAGTACTGAGCACCGAGCACCCCGAGTACTGAGCACCCAGCACCCTGAGCACTCAGCACCCAGCACCCCGACAACTGAGTACCCAGCACCCTGAGTACTGAGCTCCCAGCACCCCGAGCCCTGAGCACCAAGCACCCTGAGAACTGAGCACCCTGAGTACTGAGCACCGATCACCCTGAGCACTGAGCACCCAGCACACTGAGTACTGAGCACCCAACGTACTGAGCACCGAGCACACCAAGCACTGAGCACCCAGCACCCTGAGTACTGAGCACCGAGCACCCTGAGCACTGAGCACCCAGCACCCTGAGTACTGAGCACCGAGCACCCCGAGCACTGAGCACCCAGCGCCCCGAGCACTGAGCACCCAGAACCCCGAGCACTGAGGACCCTGCACCCTGAGTAATGAGCACCCAGCACCCTGAGTACTTAGCACGGAGCACCTGAGCACTAAGCACCCAGCACCCTGAGTTCTGAGCACCGAGCACCCTGAGTACTGAGCACCCAGCACCCTGAGTACTGAGCACCCAGCACCCTGAGTACTGAGCACTGAGCACCCCGAGTACTGAGCACCCAGCACCCTGAGTACTGAGCACCCAGCACCCTGAGTACTGAGCACCCAGCACCCCGAGCACTGAGCACCCAGCACCCTGAGCACTGAGCACCCAGAACCCTGAGTACTGAGCATCAAGCACGCTGAGCACTGAGCACCCAGAACCCTGAGTACTGAGCATCAAGCACCCCGAGCAATGAGCACCGGGTACCCCGAGCACTGAGCACCCAGCACCCTGAGTACTGAGCACCCAGCACCCTGAGTACTGAGAACTGAGCACTGAGCACCCTGAGAACTGAGCACCCAGCACCCTGAGCACTGAGCACCCAGCTCCCCGAGCACTGAGCACCCTGAGTACTGAGCACCCAGCACCCTGAGTACTGAGCACCCAGCACCCTGAGCACTGAGCACCCAGCACCCTGAGTACTGAGCACCCAGCACCCCGAGCACTGAGCACCCAGCACCCTGAGTACTGAGCACCCAGCACCCTGATTACTGAGCAACCAGAGCACTGAGCACCCTGAGCACTGAGCACCCAGCACCCTGAGCACTGAGCACCCAGCACCCCGAGCACTGCGCACCCAGCACCCTGAGCACTGAGCACCCAGCACCCCAAGCACTGAGCACCCAGCACCCTGAGTACTGAGTACTGAGCACCCTGAGTACTGAGCACCCAGCACCCTGAGCACTGAGCACCCTGCACCTTGAGTACTGAGCACCGAGCACCCCGAGCACTGAGCACCCAGCACCCTGAGTACTGAGCACCCAGCACCCTGAGTACTGGGCACCCAGCACCCTGAGTACTGAGCACCCAGCACCCTGAGCACTGAGCACAAAGCACGCTGAGAACTGAGCACTGAGCACCCTGAGTACTGAGCACCGAGGACCCTGAGCACTGAGCACCTAGCACCCTGAGTACTGAGCACCCAGCACCCTGAGCACTGAGCAGCCAGCACCCTCAGCACTGAGCACCCAGCACCCCGAGCACTGAGCACACAGCACCCTGAGCACTGAGCACCCAGCACACCGAGTACTGAGCACCCAGCGCCCTGAGTATTGATCACTGAGCACCCGAGCATTGAGCACCCAGCACCCTGAGTACTGAGCACCCAGCACCCTGAGTACTGAGCACCCCGATTACTGAGCACCCAGCACCCAGAGAACTGAGCACCCAGCACCCTGAGTACTCAGAACAGATCACCCTGAGTACTGAGCACCCAGCACCCTGAGTACAGAGCCCCCAGCACCCTGAGTACTGAGCACCCAGTACCCCGAGCACTGAGAACCCAGCACCCCGAGAATGAGCACCCAGCACCCTGAGTGCTGAGCACCCAGCACCCTGAGTACTGAGCACCCAGCACCCTGAGTACTGAGCCCCCAGCACCCTGAGTTCTGAGCACCCAGCACCCCGAGCACTGAGCACCCAGCACCCCGAGAATGAGCACCCAGCACCCTGAGTACTGAGCACCCAACACCCCGAGCACGGAGCACCCAGGACCCCGAGCACTGAGTACTGAGCACCCAGCACCCTGAGTACTGAGCACCCAGCACCCCGAGCACTGAGCACCCAGCACCCTGTGTACTGAGCACTGAGCACCCTGAGTACTAAGCACCCAGCACCCTGAGTACTGAGCACCCAGGACCCTGAGCACTGAGCACCGAGCTCCTCTAGCACTGAGCACCCAGCACCCTGAGCACTGAGCACCCAGCACCCCGAGCACTGAGCACCCAGCACCCTGTGTACTGAGCACTGAGCACCCTGAGTACTAAGCACCCAGCACCCTGAGTACTGAGCACCCAGGACCCTGAGCACTGAGCACCGAGCACCCAGAGCACTGAGCACCCAGCACCCTGAGCACTCAGCACCCATCACCCCGATCACTGAGCACCCAGCACCCTGAGCACTGAGCACCCAGCACCCTGAGCACTGAGCACCCAGCACCCAGAGCACTGAGCACCCAGCAACCTGAGCACTGAGCACCCAGAACCCTGAGTACTGAGAACCCAGCACCCTGAGTACTGAGCACCCAGCACCCTGAGCACTGAGCACCCAGCAACCCTAGCACTGTGCACCCAACACCCTGTGTACTGAGAACCCAGCACCCTGAGTACTGAGCACCCAGTACCCTGAGCACTGAGCACCCAGCAGCCCGAGCACTGAGCACCCAGCATCCTGAACACTGAGTACTGAGCACCCAGCACCCTGAGCACTGAGCACCCAGCACCCTGAGCACTGAGCACCCAGCACCCTGAGTACTGAGCACCCAGCACCCCAAGCACTGAGCACCGAGCACCCTGAGTACTGAGCACCCAGCACGCTGAGCACTGAGCACCCAGCACCCCGAGTACTGAGCACCCAGCACCCTGAGTACTGAGCACCCAGCACCCTGAGTACTGAGCACCCAGCACCCCGAGCACTGAGCACCCAGCACCCTGAGCACTGAGCACCCAGCACCCTGAGTACTGAGCATCAAGCACGCTGAGCACTGAGCACCCAGCACCCTGAGTACTGAGCACCCAGCACCCTGAGTACTGGGCACCCAGCACCCTGAGTACTGAGCACCCAGCACCCTGAGCACTGAGCACAAAGCACGCTGAGAACTGAACACTGAGCACCCTGAGTACTGAGCACCGAGGACCCTGAGCACTGAGCACCTAGCACCCTGAGTACTGAGCACCCAGCACCATGAGCACTGAGCAGCCAGCCCCCTCAGCACTGAGCACCCAGCACCCCGAGAACTGAGCACACAGCACCCTGAGCACTGAGCACCCAGCACCCCGAGTACTGAGCACCCAGCACCCTGAGTACTGATCACTGAGCACCCGAGCATTGAGCACCCAGCACCCTGAGTACTGAGAACCCAGCACCCTGAGTACTGAGCACCCCGAGTACTGAGCACACAGCACCCTGAGTACTGAGAACCGAGCACCCTGAGTACTGAGCACCCAGCACCCTGAGTACTGAGCCCCCAGCACCCTGAGTACTGAGCACCCAGCACCCCGAGCACTGAGCACCCAGCACCGCGAGAATGAGCACCCAGCACCCTGAGTACTGAGCACCCAACACCCCGAGCACGGAGCACCCAGGACCCCGAGCACTGAGTACTGAGCACCCAGCACCCTGAGTACTGAGCACCGAGCTACTCGAGCACTGAGCACCCAGCACCCTGAGCACTGAACACCCAGCACCCCAAGCACTGAGCACCCAGCACCCTGTGTACTGAGCACTGAGCACCCTGAGTACTAAGCACCCAGCACCCTGAGTAATGAGCACCCGGCACCCTGAGTACTGAGCACCCAGCACCCCAAGCACTGAGCACCGAGCACCCTGAATACTGAGCACCCAGCACGCTGAGCACTGAGCACCAAGCACCCCGAGTACTGAGCACCCAGCACCCTGAGTACTGAGCACCCAGCACCCTGAGTACTGAGCACCCAGCACCCCGAGCACTGAGCACCCAGCACCCTGAGCACTGAGCACCCAGCACCCTGAGTACTGAGCATCAAGCACGCTGAGCACTGAGCACCCAGCACCCTGAGTACTGAGCACACAGCACACTGAGCACTGAGCACTCAGCACCCTGTGTACTGAGCACCGAGCACCCCGAGCACTGAGCACCGGGTACCCCGAGCACTGAGCACCCAGCACCCTGAGTACTGAGCACCCAGCACCCTGAGTACTGAGCACTGAGCACTGAGCACCCTGAGAACTGAGCACCCAGCACCCTGAGCACTGAGCACCCAGCTCCCCGAGCACTGAGCACCCTGAGTACTGAGCACCCAGCACCCTGAGTACTGAGCACCCAGCACCCTGAGCACTGAGCACCCAGCATCCTGAGTACTGAGCACCCAGCACCCCGAGCACTGAGCACCCAGAACCCTGAGTACTGAGCACCCAGCACCCTGAGTACTGAGCAACAAGAGCACTGAGCACCCTGAGCACTGAGCACCCAGCACCCCGAGCACTGAGCACCCAGAACCCTGATCACTGAGCACCCAGCACCCCAAGCACTGAGCACCCAGCACCCTGAGTACTGAGTACTGAGCACCCTGAGTACTGAGCACCCAGCACCCTGAGCACTGAGCACCCTGCACCCTGAGTACTGAGCACCGAGCACCGCGAGCACCGAGCACCCAGCACCCTGAGTACTGAGCACCCAGCACCCTGAGTACTGGGCACCCAGCACCCTGAGTACTGAGCACCCAGCACCCTGAGCACTGAGCACAAAGCACGCTGAGAACTGAGCACTGAGCACCCTGAGTACTGAGCACCGAGGACCCTGAGCACTGAGCACCTAGCACCCTGAGTACTGAGCACCCAGCACCCTGAGCACTGAGCAGCCAGCACCATCAGCACTGAGCACCCAGCACCCCGAGCACTGAGCACACAGCACCCTGAGCACTGAGCACCCAGCACCCCGAGTACTGAGCACCCAGCGCCCTGAGTACTGATCACTGAGCACCCGAGCATTGAGCACCCAGCACCCTGAGTACTGAGCACCCAGCACCCTGAGTACTGAGCACCCCGAGTACTGAGCACCCAGCACCCAGAGAACTGAGCACCCAGCACCCTGAGTACTGAGAAGAGATCACCCTGAGTACTGAGCACCCAGCACCCTGAGTACAGAGCCCCCAGCACCCTGAGTACTGAGCACCCAGTACCCCGAGCACTGAGAACCCAGCACCCCGAGAATGAGCACCCAGCACCCTGAGTACTGAGAACCGAGCACCCTGAGTACTGAGCACCCAGCACCCTGAGTACTGAGCCCCCAGCACCCTGAGTACTGAGCACCCAGCACCCCGAGCACTGAGCACCCAGCACCCTGAGAATGAGCACCCAGCACCCTGAGTACTGAGCACCCAACACCCCGAGCACGGAGCACCCAGGACCCCGAGCACTGAGTACTGAGCACCCAGCACCCTGAGCACTGTGCACCGAGCTCCTCGAGCACTGAGCACCCAGCACCCTGAGCACTGAGCACCCAGCACCCCGAGCACTGAGCACCCAGCACCCTGTGTACTGAGCACTGAGCACCCTGAGTACTAAGCACCCAGCACCCTGAGTACTGAGCACCCAGGACCCTGAGCACTGAGCACCGAGCACCCCGAGCACTGAGCACCCAGCACCCTGAGCACTCAGCACCCATCACCCGATCACTGAGCACCCAGCACCCTGAGCACTGAGCACCCAGCACCCTGAGCACTGATCACCCAGCACCCCGAGCACTGAGCACTGAGCACCCTGAGCACTGAGGACCCAGCACCCCGAGCACTGAGCACCCAGCACCCTGAGTACTGAGCACCCAGCACCCTGAGCACAGAGGACCCAGCACCCCGAGCACTGAGCACCCAGCACGCTGAGTACTGAGCACTGAGCATCCAGCACCCTGAGTACTGAGCACCCAGCACCCTGAGTACTGAGCACCCAGCACCCCGAGCACTGAGCACTGAGCAACCTGAGTACTGAGCACTGAGCACCCTTAGTACTGAGCACCGAGCACCCTGAGTACTGAGCACCTAGCACCCTGAGCACTGAGCACGGAGCACCCCGAGCACTGAGCACCCAGCACCCTGAGTACTGAGCACCCAGCAACCCGAGCACTGAGCACCCAGCACCCTGAGTACTGAGCACCCAGCACCCTGAGTACTGAGCAACCAGAGCACTGAGCACCCTGAGCACTGAGCACCCAGCACCCTGAGCAATGAGCACCCAGCAACCCGAGCACTGAGCACCCAGCACCCTGAGCACTGAGCACCCAGCACCCCAAGCACTGAGCACACAGCACCCTGAGTACTGAGAACCCAGCACCCTGAGTACTGAGCACCCAGCACCCTGAGCACTGAGCACCCAGCAGACCGAGAACTGAGCACCCAGCATACTGAGCATTGAGCACTGAGCACCCAGCACCCTGAGTACTGAGCACACAGCACACTGAGCACTCAGCACCCTGTGTACTGAGCACCGAGCACCCCGAGCACTGAGCACCGGGTACCCCGAGCACTGAGCACCCAGCACCCTGAGTACTGAGCACCCAGCACCCTGAGTACTGAGCACTGAGCACTGAGCACCCTGAGAACTGAGCACCCAGCACCCTGAGCACTGAGCACCCAGCTCCCCGAGCACTGAGCACCCTGAGTACTGAGCACCCAGCACCCTGAGCACTGAGCACCCAGCACCCCAAGCACTGAGCACACAGCACCCTGAGTACTGAGAACCCAGCACCCTGAGTACTGAGCACCCAGCACCCTGAGCACTGAGCACCCAGCAGACCGAGAACTGAGCACCCAGCATACTGAGCATTGAGTCCTGAGCACCCAGCACCCTGAGCACTGAGCACCCAGCACCCTGAGCACTGAGCACCCAGCACCCTGAGCACTGAGCACCCAGCACCCCAAGCACTGAGCACACAGCACCCTGAGTACTGAGAACCCAGCACCCTGAGTACTGAGCACCCAGCACCCTGAGTACTGAGCACCCCGAGTACTGAGCACACAGCACCCTGAGTACTGAGAACCGAGCACCCTGAGTACTGAGCACCCAGCACCCTGAGTACTGAGCCCCCAGCACCCTGAGTACTGAGCACCCAGCACCCCGAGCACTGAGCACCCAGCACCGCGAGAATGAGCACCCAGCACCCTGAGTACTGAGCACCCAACACCCCGAGCACGGAGCACCCAGGACCCCGAGCACTGAGTACTGAGCACCCAGCACCCTGAGTACTGAGCACCGAGCTACTCGAGCACTGAGCACCCAGCACCCTGAGCACTGAACACCCAGCACCCCAAGCACTGAGCACCCAGCACCCTGTGTACTGAGCACTGAGCACCCTGAGTACTAAGCACCCAGCACCCTGAGTACTGAGCACCCGGCACCCTGAGTACTGAGCACCCAGCACCCCAAGCACTGAGCACCGAGCACCCTGAATACTGAGCACCCAGCACGCTGAGCACTGAGCACCAAGCACCCCGAGTACTGAGCACCCAGCACCCTGAGTACTGAGCACCCAGCACCCTGAGTACTGAGCACCCAGCACCCCGAGCACTGAGCACCCAGCACCCTGAGCACTGAGCACCCAGCACCCTGAGTACTGAGCATCAAGCACGCTGAGCACTGAGCACCCAGCACCCTGAGTACTGAGCACACAGCACACTGAGCACTGAGCACTCAGCACCCTGTGTACTGAGCACCGAGCACCCCGAGCACTGAGCACCGGGTACCCCGAGCACTGAGCACCCAGCACCCTGAGTACTGAGCACCCAGCACCCTGAGTACTGAGCACTGAGCACTGAGCACCCTGAGAACTGAGCACCCAGCACCCTGAGCACTGAGCACCCAGCTCCCCGAGCACTGAGCACCCTGAGTACTGAGCACCCAGCACCCTGAGTACTGAGCACCCAGCACCCTGAGCACTGAGCACCCAGCATCCTGAGTACTGAGCACCCAGCACCCCGAGCACTGAGCACCCAGCACCCTGAGTACTGAGCACCCAGCACCCTGAGTACTGAGCAACAAGAGCACTGAGCACCCTGAGCACTGAGCACCCAGCACCCCGAGCACTGAGCACCCAGAACCCTGATCACTGAGCACCCAGCACCCCAAGCACTGAGCACCCAGCACCCTGAGTACTGAGTACTGAGCACCCTGAGTACTGAGCACCCAGCACCCTGAGCACTGAGCACCCTGCACCCTGAGTACTGAGCACCGAGCACCGCGAGCACCGAGCACCCAGCACCCTGAGTACTGAGCACCCAGCACCCTGAGTACTGGGCACCCAGCACCCTGAGTACTGAGCACCCAGCACCCTGAGCACTGAGCACAAAGCACGCTGAGAACTGAGCACTGAGCACCCTGAGTACTGAGCACCGAGGACCCTGAGCACTGAGCACCTAGCACCCTGAGTACTGAGCACCCAGCACCCTGAGCACTGAGCAGCCAGCACCATCAGCACTGAGCACCCAGCACCCCGAGCACTGAGCACACAGCACCCTGAGCACTGAGCACCCAGCACCCCGAGTACTGAGCACCCAGCGCCCTGAGTACTGATCACTGAGCACCCGAGCATTGAGCACCCAGCACCCTGAGTACTGAGCACCCAGCACCCTGTGTACTGAGCACCCCGAGTACTGAGCACCCAGCACCCAGAGAACTGAGCACCCAGCACCCTGAGTACTGAGAAGAGATCACCCTGAGTACTGAGCACCCAGCACCCTGAGTACAGAGCCCCCAGCACCCTGAGTACTGAGCACCCAGTACCCCGAGCACTGAGAACCCAGCACCCCGAGAATGAGCACCCAGCACCCTGAGTACTGAGAACCGAGCACCCTGAGTACTGAGCACCCAGCACCCTGAGTACTGAGCCCCCAGCACCCTGAGTACTGAGCACCCAGCACCCCGAGCACTGAGCACCCAGCACCCTGAGAATGAGCACCCAGCACCCTGAGTACTGAGCACCCAACACCCCGAGCACGGAGCACCCAGGACCCCGAGCACTGAGTACTGAGCACCCAGCACCCTGAGCACTGTGCACCGAGCTCCTCGAGCACTGAGCACCCAGCACCCTGAGCACTGAGCACCCAGCACCCCGAGCACTGAGCACCCAGCACCCTGTGTACTGAGCACTGAGCACCCTGAGTACTAAGCACCCAGCACCCTGAGTACTGAGCACCCAGGACCCTGAGCACTGAGCACCGAGCACCCCGAGCACTGAGCACCCAGCACCCTGAGCACTCAGCACCCATCACCCGATCACTGAGCACCCAGCACCCTGAGCACTGAGCACCCAGCACCCTGAGCACTGAGCACCCAGCACCCCGAGCACTGAGCACTGAGCACCCTGAGCACTGAGGACCCAGCACCCCGAGCACTGAGCACCCAGCACCCTGAGTACTGAGCACCCAGCACCCTGAGCACAGAGGACCCAGCACCCCGAGCACTGAGCACCCAGCACGCTGAGTACTGAGCACTGAGCATCCAGCACCCTGAGTACTGAGCACCCAGCACCCTGAGTACTGAGCACCCAGCACCCCGAGCACTGAGCACTGAGCAACCTGAGTACTGAGCACTGAGCACCGTTAGTACTGAGCACCGAGCACCCTGAGTACTGAGCACCTAGCACCCTGAGCACTGAGCACGGAGCACCCCGAGCACTGAGCACCCAGCACCCTGAGTACTGAGCACCCAGCAACCCGAGCACTGAGCACCCAGCACCCTGAGTACTGAGCACCCAGCACCCTGAGTACTGAGCAACCAGAGCACTGAGCACCCTGAGCACTGAGCACCCAGCACCCTGAGCAATGAGCACCCAGCAACCCGAGCACTGAGCACCCAGCACCCTGAGCACTGAGCACCCAGCACCCCAAGCACTGAGCACACAGCACCCTGAGTACTGAGAACCCAGCACCCTGAGTACTGAGCACCCAGCACCCTGAGCACTGAGCACCCAGCAGACCGAGAACTGAGCACCCAGCATACTGAGCATTGAGCACTGAGCACCCAGCACCCTGAGTACTGAGCACACAGCACACTGAGCACTGAGCACTCAGCACCCTGTGTACTGAGCACCGAGCACCCCGAGCACTGAGCACCGGGTACCCCGAGCACTGAGCACCCAGCACCCTGAGTACTGAGCACCCAGCACCCTGAGTACTGAGCACTGAGCACTGAGCACCCTGAGAACTGAGCACCCAGCACCCTGAGCACTGAGCACCCAGCTCCCCGAGCACTGAGCACCCTGAGTACTGAGCACCCAGCACCCTGAGCACTGAGCACCCAGCACCCCAAGCACTGAGCACACAGCACCCTGAGTACTGAGAACCCAGCACCCTGAGTACTGAGCACCCAGCACCCTGAGCACTGAGCACCCAGCAGACCGAGAACTGAGCACCCAGCATACTGAGCATTGAGTACTGAGCACCCAGCACCCTGAGCACTGAGCACCCAGCACCCTGAGCACTGAGCACCCGGCACCCTGAGTACTGAGCACCCAGCACCCCAAGCACTGAGCACCGAGCACCCTGAATACTGAGCACCCAGCACGCTGAGCACTGAGCACCAAGCACCCCGAGTACTGAGCACCCAGCACCCTGAGTACTGAGCACCCAGCACCCTGAGTACTGAGCACCCAGCACCCCGAGCACTGAGCACCCAGCACCCTGAGCACTGAGCACCCAGCACCCTGAGTACTGAGCATCAAGCACGCTGAGCACTGAGCACCCAGCACCCTGAGTACTGAGCACACAGCACACTGAGCACTGAGCACTCAGCACCCTGTGTACTGAGCACCGAGCACCCCGAGCACTGAGCACCGGGTACCCCGAGCACTGAGCACCCAGCACCCTGAGTACTGAGCACCCAGCACCCTGAGTACTGAGCACTGAGCACTGAGCACCCTGAGAACTGGCACCCAGCACCCTGAGCACTGAGCACCCAGCTCCCCGAGCACTGAGCACCCTGAGTACTGAGCACCCACCAGCCTGAGTACTGAGCACCCAGCACCCTGAGCACTGAGCACCCAGCATCCTGAGTACTGAGCACCCAGCACCCCGAGCACTGAGCACCCAGCACCCTGAGTACTGAGCACCCAGCACCCTGAGTACTGAGCAACAAGAGCACTGAGCACCCTGAGCACTGAGCACCCAGCACCCTGAGCACTGAGCACCCAGCACCCCGAGCACTGAGCACCCAGCATCCTGAGCACTGAGCACCCAGCACCCCAAGCACTGAGCACCCAGCACCCTGAGTACTGAGTACTGAGCACCCTGAGTACTGAGCACCCAGCACCCTGAGCACTGAGCACCCTGCACCCTGAGTACTGAGCACCGAGCACCCCGAGCACCGAGCACCCAGCACCCTGAGTACTGAGCACCCAGCACCCTGAGTACTGAGCACCCAGCACCCTGAGCACTGAGCACAAAGCACGCTGAGTACTGATCACTGAGCACCCGAGCATTGAGCACCCAGCACCCTGAGTACTGAGCACCCAGCACCCTGAGTACTGAGCACCCCGAGTACTGAGCACCCAGCACCCAGAGAACTGAGCACCCAGCACCCTGAGTACTGAGAAGAGATCACCCTGAGTACTGAGCACCCAGAACCCTGAGTACAGAGCCCCCAGCACCCTGAGTACTGAGCACCCAGT
The DNA here is from genome assembly GCF_018167655.1 of Microtus oregoni. Taxonomy (NCBI): domain Eukaryota; kingdom Metazoa; phylum Chordata; class Mammalia; order Rodentia; family Cricetidae; genus Microtus; species Microtus oregoni. The sequence continues at coordinate 5,927,054 of NW_024543811.1, read as the reverse complement.
ACCCCGAGCACTGAGAACCCAGCACCCCGAGAATGAGCACCCAGCACCCTGAGTACTGAGAACCGAGCACCCTGAGTACTGAGCACCCAGCACCCTGAGTACTGAGCCCCCAGCACCCTGAGTACTGAGCACCCAGCACCCCGAGCACTGAGCACCCAGCACCCCGAGAATGAGCACCCAGCACCCTGAGTACTGAGCACCCAACACCCCGAGCACGGAGCACCCAGGACCCCGAGCACTGAGTACTGAGCACCCAGCACCCTGAGCACTGTGCACCGAGCTCCTCGAGCACTGAGCACCCAGCACCCTGAGCACTGAGCACCCAGCACCCCGAGCACTGAGCACCCAGCACCCTGTGTACTGAGCACTGAGCACCCTGTGTACTAAGCACCCAGCACCCTGAGTACTGAGCACCCAGGACCCTGAGCACTGAGCACCGAGCACCCCGAGCACTGAGCACCCAGCACCCTGAGCACTCAGCACAAATCACCCCGATCACTGAGCACCCAGCACCCTGAGCACTGAGCACCCAGCACCCTGAGCACTGAGCACCCAGCACCCAGAGCACTGAGCACACAGCACCCTGAGTACTGAGCATCAAGCACGCTGAGCACTGAGCACCCAGCACCCTGAGTACTGAGCACCCAGCACCCTGAGTACTGGGCACCCAGCACCCTGAGTACTGAGCACCCAGCACCCTGAGCACTGAGCACCCAGCACCCTGAGTACTGAGCAGCGAGCACCCTGAGTACTGAGCACCCAGCACCCTGAGTACTGAGCACCCAGCACCCTGAGTACTGAGCACCGAGCACCCCGACTACTGAGCACCCAGCACCCTGAGCACTCAGCACCCAGCACCCCGAGCACTGAGCACCCAGCACCCTGAGTACTGAGCTCCCAGCACCCCGAGCCCTGAGCACCCAGCACCCTGAGAACTGAGCACCCTGAGTACTGAGCACCGATCACCCTGAGCACTGAGCACCCAGCACCCTGAGTACTGAACACCCAACGTACTGAGCACCGAGCACACCAAGCACTGAGCCCCCAGCACCCTGAGTACTGAGCACCCAGCACCCTGAGCACTGAGCACCCAGCACCCTGAGTACTGAGCACCGAGCACCCCGAGCACTGAGCACCCAGCGCCCCGAGCACTGAGCACCCAGAACCCCGAGCACTGAGCACCCTGCACCCTGAGTAATGAGCACCCAGCACCCTGAGTACTTAGCACGGAGCACCTGAGCACTGAGCACCCAGCACCCTGAGTTCTGAGCACCGAGCACCCTGAGTACTGAGCACCCAGCACCCTGAGTACTGAGCACCCAGCACCCTGAGTAGTGAGCAGCGAGCACCCCGAGTACTGAGCACCCAGCACCCTGAGTACTGAGCACCCAGCACCCTGAGTACTGAGCACCCAGCACCCCGAGCACTGAGCACCCAGCACCCTGAGCACTGAGCACCCAGAACCCTGAGTACTGAGCATCAAGCACGCTGAGCACTGAGCACCCAGCACCCTGAGTACTGAGCACACAGCACACTGAGCACTGAGCACTCAGCACCCTGTGTACTGAGCACCGAGCACCCCGAGCACTGAGCACCGGGTACCCCGAGCACTGAGCACCCAGCACCCTGAGTACTGAGCACCCAGCACCCTGAGTACTGAGCACTGAGCACTGAGCACCCTGAGAACTGAGCGCCCAGCACCCTGAGCACTGAGCACCCAGCTCCCCGAGCACTGAGCACCATGAGAACTGAGCACCCAGCACCCTGAGCACTGAGCACCCAGCACCCTGAGTACTGAGCACCCAGCACCCCGAGCACTGAGCACCCAGCAACCTGAGTACTGAGCACCCAGCACCCTGAGTACTGAGCAACCAGAGCACTGAGCACCCTGAGCACTGAGCACCCAGCACCCTGAGCACTGAGCACCCAGCACCCCGAGCACTGCGCACCCAGCACCCTGAGCACTGAGCACCCAGCACCCCAAGCACTGAGCACCCAGCACCCTGAGTACTGAGTACTGAGCACCCTGAGTACTGAGCACCCAGCACCCTGAGCACTGAGCACCCTGCACCCTGAGTACTGAGCACCGAACACCCCGAGCACTGAGCACCCAGCACCCTGAGTACTGAGCACCCAGCACCCTGAGTACTGGGCACCCAGCACCCTGAGTACTGAGCACCCAGCACACCGAGTACTGAGCACCCCGCGCCCTGAGTACTGATCACTGAGCACCCGAGCATTGAGCACCCAGCACCCTGAGTACTGAGCACCCAGCACCCTGAGTACTGAGCACCCCGAGTACTGAGCACCCAGCACCCAGAGAACTGAGCACCCAGCACCCTGAGTACTGAGAACAGATCACCCTGAGTACTGAGCACCCAGCACCCTGAGTACAGAGCCCCCAGCACCCTGAGTACTGAGCACCCAGTACCCGAGCACTGAGAACCCAGCACCCCGAGAATGAGCACCCAGCACCCTGAGTACTGAGAACCGAGCACCCTGAGTACTGAGCACCCAGCACCCTGAGTACTGAGCCCCCAGCACCCTGAGTACTGAGCACCCAGCACCCCGAGCACTGAGCACCCAGCACCGCGAGAATGAGCACCCAGCACCCTGAGTACTGAGCACCCAACACCCCGAGCACGGAGCACCAAGGACCCCGAGCACTGAGTACTGAGCACCCAGCACCCTGAGTACTGAGCACCCAGCACCCCGAACACTGAGCACCCAGCACCCTGTGTACTGAGCACTGAGCACCCTGAGTACTAAGCACCCAGCACCCTGAGTACTGAGCACCCAGGACCCTGAGCACTGAGCACCGAGCTCCTCTAGCACTGAGCACCGAGCACCCTGAGCACTGAGCACCCAGCACCCCGAGCACTGAGCACCCAGCACCCTGTGTACTGAGCACTGAGCACCCTGAGTACTAAGCACCCAGCACCCTGAGTACTGAGCACCCAGGACCCTGAGCACTGAGCACCGAGCACCCCGAGCACCCCGAGCACTGAGCACCCAGCACCCTGAGCACTCAGCACCCATCACCCCGATCACTGAGCACCCAGCACCCTGAGCACTGAGCACCCAGCACCCTGAGCACTGAGCACCCAGCACCCAGAGCACTGAGCACCCAGCACCCTGAGCACTGAGCACCCAGAACCCTGAGTACTGAGAACCCAGCACCCTGAGTACTGAGCACCCAGCACCCTGAGCACTGAGCACCCAGCACCCCTAGCACTGTGCACCCAGCACCCTGTGTACTGAGAACCCAGCACCCTGAGTACTGAGCACCCAGCACCCTGAGCACTGAGCACCCAGCAGCCCGAGCACTGAGCACCCAGCATCCTGAACACTGAGTACTGAGCACCCAGCACCCTGAGCACTGAGCACCCAGCACCTTGAGCACTGAGCACCCAGCACCCTGAGTACTGAGCACCCAGCACACCAAGCACTGAGCACCGAGCACCCTGAGTACTGAGCACCCAGCACGCTGAGCACTGAGCACCCAGCACCCCGAGTACTGAGCACCCAGCACCCTGAGTACTGAGCACCCAGCACCCTGAGTACTGAGCACCCAGCACCCCGAGCACTGAGCACCCAGCACCCTGAGCACTGAGCACCCAGCACCCTGAGTACTGAGCATCAAGCACGCTGAGCACTGAGCACCCAGCACCCTGAGTACTGAGCACCCAGCACCCTGAGTACTGGGCACCCAGCACCCTGAGTACTGAGCACCCAGCACCCTGAGCACTGAGCACAAAGCACGCTGAGAACTGAACACTGAGCACCCTGAGTACTGAGCACCGAGGACCCTGAGCACTGAGCACCTAGCTCCCTGAGTACTGAGCACCCAGCACCCTGAGCACTGAGCAGCCAGCACCCTCAGCACTGAGCACCCAGCACCCCGAGAACTGAGCACACAGCACCCTGAGCACTGAGCACCCAGCACCCTGAGCACTGAGCACCCAGCACCCCGAGTACTGAGCACCCAGCACCCTGAGTACTGAGAACCCAGCACCCTGAGTACTGAGCACCCCGAGTACTGAGCACCCAGCACCCAGAGAACTGAGCACCCAGCACCCTGAGTACTGAGAACAGATCACCCTGAGTACTGAGCACCCAGCACCCTGAGTACAGAGCCCCCAGCACCCTGAGTACTGAGCACCCAGTACCCCGAGCACTGAGAACCCAGCACCCCGAGAATGAGCACCCAGCACCCTGAGTACTGAGAACCGAGCACCCTGAGTACTGAGCACCCAGCACCCTGAGTACTGAGCCCCCAGCACCCTGAGTACTGAGCACCCAGCACCCCGAGCACTGAGCACCCAGCACCGCGAGAATGAGCACCCAGCACCCTGAGTACTGAGCACCCAACACCCCGAGCACGGAGCACCCAGGACCCCGAGCACTGAGTACTGAGCACCCAGCACCCTGAGTACTGAGCACCGAGCTACTCGAGCACTGAGCACCCAGCACCCTGAGCACTGAACACCCAGCACCCCGAGCACTGAGCACCCAGCACCCTGTGTACTGAGCACTGAGCACCCTGAGTACTAAGCACCCAGCACCCTGAGTACTGAGCACCCAGGAACCTGAGCACTGAGCACCGAGCACCCCGAGCACTGAGCACCCAGCACCCTGAGCACTCAGCACCCATCACCCCGATCACTGAGCACCCAGCACCCTGAGCACTGAGCACCCAGCACCCTGAGCACTGAGCACCCAGCACCCAGAGCACTGAGCACCCAGCACCCTGAGCACTGAGCACCCAGAACCCTGAGTACTGAGAACCCAGCACCCTGAGTACTGAGCACCCAGACCCCGAGCACTGAGCACCCAGCACCCTGAGCACTGAGCACCCAGCACCCCTAGCACTGTGCACCCAGCACCCTGTGTACTGAGAACCCAGCACCCTGAGTACTGAGCACCCAGCACCCTTAGCACTGAGCACCCAGCAGCCCGAGCACTGAGCACCCAGCATCCTGAACACTGAGTACTGAGCACCCAGCACCCTGAGCACTGAGCACCCAGCACCCTGAGCACTGAGCACCCAGCACCCTGAGTACTGAGCACCCAGCACCCCAAGCACTGAGCACCGAGCACCCTGAGTACTGAGCACCCAGCACGCTGAGCACTGAGCACCCAGCACCCCGAGTACTGAGCACCCAGCACCCTGAGTACTGAGCACCCAGCACCCTGAGTACTGAGCACCCAGCACCCCGAGCACTGAGCACCCAGCACCCTGAGCACTGAGCACCCAGCACCCTGAGTACTGAGCATCAAGCACGCTGAGCACTGAGCACCCAGCACCCTGAGTACTGAGCACCCAGCACCCTGAGTACTGGGCACCCAGCACCCTGAGTACTGAGCACCCAGCACCCTGAGCACTGAGCACAAAGCACGCTGAGAACTGAACACTGAGCACCCTGAGTACTGAGCACCGAGGACCCTGAGCACTGAGCACCTAGCACCCTGAGTACTGAGCACCCAGCACCCTGAGCACTGAGCAGCCAGCACCCTCAGCACTGAGCACCCAGCACCCCGAGAACTGAGCACACAGCACCCTGAGCACTGAGCACCCAGCACCCTGAGCACTGAGCACCCAGCACCCCGAGTACTGAGCACCCAGCACCCTGAGTACTGATCACTGAGCACCCGAGCATTGAGCACCCAGCACCCTGAGTACTGAGAACCCAGCACCCTGAGTACTGAGCACCCCGAGTACTGAGCACCCAGCACCCAGAGAACTGAGCACCCAGCACCCTGAGTACTGAGAACAGATCACCCTGAGTACTGAGCACCCAGCACCCTGAGTACAGAGCCCCCAGCACCCTGAGTACTGAGCACCCAGTACCCCGAGCACTGAGAACCCAGCACCCCGAGAATGAGCACCCAGCACCCTGAGTACTGAGAACCGAGCACCCTGAGTACTGAGCACCCAGCACCCTGAGTACTGAGCCCCCAGCACCCTGAGTACTGAGCACCCAGCACCCCGAGCACTGAGCACCCAGCACCGCGAGAATGAGCACCCAGCACCCTGAGTACTGAGCACCCAACACCCCGAGCACGGAGCAGCCAGGACCCCGAGCACTGAGTACTGAGCACCCAGCACCCTGAGTACTGAGCACCGAGCTACTCGAGCACTGCGCACCCAGCACCCTGAGCACTGAACACCCAGCACCCCGAGCACTGAGCACCCAGCACCCTGTGTACTGAGCACTGAGCACCCTGAGTACTAAGCACCCAGCACCCTGAGTACTGAGCACCCAGGAACCTGAGCACTGAGCACCGAGCACCCGGAGCACTGAGCACCCAGCACCCTGAGCACTCAGCACCCATCACCCCGATCACTGAGCACCCAGCACCCTGAGCACTGAGCACCCAGCACCCTGAGCACTGAGCACCCAGCACCCAGAGCACTGAGCACCCAGCACCCTGAGCACTGAGCACCCAGAACCCTGAGTACTGAGAACCCAGCACCCTGAGTACTGAGCACCCAGACCCCGAGCACTGAGCACCCAGCACCCCTAGCACTGTGCACCCAGCACCCTGTGTACTGAGAACCCAGCACCCTGAGTACTGAGCACCCAGCACCCTGAGCACTGAGCACCCAGCACCCCGAGCACTGAGCACCCAGCACCCTGAGCACTGAGCACCCAGCACCCTGAGTACTGAGCATCAAGCACGCTGAGCACTGAGCACCCAGCACCCTGAGTACTGAGCACCCAGCACCCTGAGTACTGGGCACCCAGCACCCTGAGTACTGAGCACCCAGCACCCTGAGCACTGAGCACAAAGCACGCTGAGAACTGAACACTGAGCACCCTGAGTACTGAGCACCGAGGACCCTGAGCACTGAGCACCTAGCACCCTGAGTACTGAGCACCCAGCACCCTGAGCACTGAGCAGCCAGCAACCTCAGCACTGAGCACCCAGCACCCCGAGAACTGAGCACACAGCACCCTGAGCACTGAGCACCCAGCACCCCGAGTACTGAGCACCCAGCACCCTGAGTACTGATCACTGAGCACCCGAGCATTGAGCACCCAGCACCCTGAGTACTGAGAACCCAGCACCCTGAGTACTGAGCACCCCGAGTACTGAGCACCCAGCACCCAGAGAACTGAGCACCCAGCACCCTGAGTACTGAGAACAGATCACCCTGAGTACTGAGAACCCAGCACCCTGAGTACAGAGCCCCCAGCACCCTGAGTACTGAGCACCCAGTACCCCGAGCACTGAGAACCCAGCACCCCGAGAATGAGCACCCAGCACCCTGAGTACTGAGAACCGAGCACCCTGAGTACTGAGCACCCAGCACCCTGAGTACTGAGCCCCCAGCACCCTGAGTACTGAGCACCCAGCACCCCGAGCACTGAGCACCCAGCACCTCGAGAATGAGCACCCAGCACCCTGAGTACTGAGCACCCAACACCCCGAGCACGGAGCACCCAGGACCCCGAGCACTGAGTACTGAGCACCCAGCACCCTGAGTACTGAGCACCGAGCTACTCGAGCACTGAGCACCCAGCACCCTGAGCACTGAACACCCAGCACCCCGAGCACTGAGCACCCAGCACCCTGTGTACTGAGCACTGAGCACCCTGAGTACTAAGCACCCAGCACCCTGAGTACTGAGCACCCAGGAACCTGAGCACTGAGCACCGAGAACCCCGAGCACTGAGCACCCAGCACCCTGAGCACTCAGCACCCATCACCCCGATCACTGAGCACCCAGCACCCTGAGCACTGAGCACCCAGCACCCTGAGCACTGAGCACCAAGCACCCAGAGCACTGAGCACCCAGCACCCTGAGCACTGAGCACCCAGAACCCTGAGTACTGAGAACCCAGCACCCTGAGTACTGAGCACCCAGACCCCGAGCACTGAGCACCCAGCACCCCTAGCACTGTGCACCCAGCACCCTGTGTACTGAGAACCCAGCACCCTGAGTACTGAGCACCCAGCACCCTGAGCACTGAGCACCCAGCAGCCCGAGCACTGAGCACCCAGCATCCTGAACACTGAGTACTGAGCACCCAGCACCCTGAGCACTGAGCACCCAGCACCCTGAGCACTGAGCACCCAGCACCCTGAGTACTGAGCACCCAGCACCCCAAGCACTGAGCACCGAGCACCCTGAGTACTGAGCACCCAGCACGCTGAGCACTGAGCACCCAGCACCCCGAGTACTGAGCACCCAGCACCCTGAGTACTGAGCACCCAGCACCCTGAGTACTGAGCACCCAACACCCGAGCACTGAGCACCCAGCACCCTGAGCACTGAGCACCCAGCACCCTGAGTACTGAGCATCAAGCACGCTGAGCACTGAGCACCCAGCACCCTGAGTACTGAGCACCCAGCACTCTGAGCACTGAGCACTCAGCACCCTGAGTACTGAGCACCGGGTACCCCGAGCACTGAGCACCCAGCACCCTGAGTACTGAGCACCCAGCACCCTGAGTACTGAGCATTGAGCACTGAGCAACCTGAGCAATGAGCACCCAGCACCCTGAGCACTGAGCACCCAGCATCCTGAGCACTGAGTACTAAGCACCCTGAGTACTGATCACCCAACGTACTGAGCACCGAGCACACCGAGCACTGAGCACACAGCACCCTGAGTACTGAGCACAAAGCACGCTGAGAACTGAGCACTGAGCACCCTGAGTACTGAGCACAGAGGACCCTGAGCACTGAGCAACTAGCACCCTGAGTACTGAGCACCCAGCACCCTGAGCACTGTGCAGTCAGCACCCTCAGCACTGAGCACCCAGCACCCTGAGCACTGAGCACCCAGCACCCCGAGTACTGAGCACCCAGCACCCCGAGTACTGAGCACCGAGCACCCCGAGCATTGAGCACCCAGCACCCTGAGTACTGAGCACCCAGCACCCTGAGTACTGAGCACCCCGAGTACTGAGCACCCAGCACCCAGAGCACTGAGCACCCAGCACCCTGAGTACTGAGAACAGATCACCCTGAGTACTGAGCACCCAGCACCCTGAGTACAGAGCCCCCAGCACCCTGAGTACTGAGCACCCAGTACCCCGAGCACTGAGCACCCAGCACCCCGAGAATGAGCACCCAGCACCCTGAGTACTGAGCCCCCAGCACCCTGAGTACTGAGCACCCAGCACCCCGAGCACTGAGCACCCAGCACCCCGAGAATGAGCACCCAGCACCCTGAGTACGGAGCACCCAACACCCCGAGCACGGAGCACCCAGGACCCCGAGCACTGAGTACTGAGCACAAAGCACCCTGAGTACTGAGCACCGAGCTCCCCGAGCACTGAGCACCCAGCACCCTGAGCACTGAGCACCCAGCACCCCGAGCACTGAGCACCCAGCACCCTGAGCACTGAGCACCCAGAACCCTGAGTACTGAGCACAGAGCACCCTGAGTACTGAGCACCCAGACCCCGAGCACTGAGCACCCAGCACCCCTAGCGCTGTACACCCAGCACCCTGAGTACTGAGAACCCAGCACCCTGAGTACTGAGCACCCAGCACCCTGAGCACTGAGCACCCAGCAGCCCGAGCACTGAGCACAAAGCATCCTGAGCACTGAGTACTTTGCACCCAGCAACCTGAGCACTGAGCACCCAGCACCCTGAGCACTGAGCACCCATCACCCTGAGTACTGAGCACCCAGCACCCCTAGCACTGAGCACCGAGCACCCTGAGTACTGAGCACCCAGCACGCTGAGCACTGAGCACCCAGCACCCCGAGTACTGAGCACCCAGCACCCTGAGCACTGAGCACCCAGCACCCTGAGTACTGAGCACCCAGCACCCCGAGCACTGAGCACCCAGCACCCTGAGCACTTAGCACCCAGCACCCTGAGTACTGAGCATCAAGCACGCTGAGCACTGAGCACCCAGCACCCTGAGTACTGAGCACCCAGCACCCTGAGCACTGAGCACTCAGCACACTGAGTACTGAGCACCGAGCACCCCGAGCACTGAGCAACGGGTACCCCGAGCACTGAGCACCCAGCACCCTGAGTACTGAGCACCCAGCACCCTGAGTACTGAGCACTGAGCACTGAGCACCCTGAGCACTGAGCACCCAGCACCCTGAACACTGAGCACCCAGCATCCTGAGCACTGAGTACTGAGCACCAAGCACACTGAGCACTGAGCAGCCAGCACCATGAGCCCTGAGCACCCAGCACCCTGAGTACTGAGCACCCTGCACCCCAAACACTGAGCACCGAGCTCCCTGAGAACTGAGCACCGAGCACCCTGAGTACTGAGCACCCAGCACCATGAGTACTGAGCCCCGAGCACCCAGAGTACTGAGCAACCTGAGTACTGAACACCCAGCACCCCGAGAATGAGCACCCAGCACCATGAGTACTGAGCACCGAGCACCCTGAGCACTGAGCACCCAGCACCCTGAGTACTGAGCACCAAGCACCCTGAGTACTGAGCACCCAGCACCCTGAGTACTGAGCACCCAGCACCCTGAATTCTGAGCACCCAGCACCCTGAGCACTGAGCACACTGAGTACTGAGCAACCAGCACCCTGAGCACTGAGCACACAGCACCCCAAGCACTGAGCACCCAGCACCCCAAGCACTGAGCACTGAGCACCCTGAGCACTGAGGACCCAGCACCCCGAGCACTGAGCACCCAGCACCCTGAGTACTGAGAACCCAGCACCCTGAGCACAGAGGACCCAGCACCCCGAGCACTGAGCACCCAGCACGCTGAGTACTGAGTACTGAGCATCCAGCACCCTGAGTACTGAGCACCCAGCACCCTGAGCACTGAGCACGGAGCACCCCGAGGACTGAGCACCCAGCACCGTGAGCACTGAGCACCCAGCACCTTGAGTACTGAGCACTGAGCACCCCGAGCACTGAGCACCCAGCACCCTGAGTACTGAGCACCCAGCAACCCGAGCACTGAGCACCCAGCACCCTGAGTACTGAGCACCCAGCACCCTGAGTACTGAGCACTGAGCACCCTGAGCACTGAGCACCCAGCACGCTGAGTACTGAGCACGCAGCAACCTGAGTACTGAGCACTCAGTACCCTGAGTACTGAGCACCGAGCACCCCGAGCACTGAGCACCCAGCACGCTGAGCACTGAGCACCCTGAGGACTGAGCACCCAGCACCCTGAGTACTGAGCAACCAGCACCCTGAGTACTGAGCACCCAGCATCCTGAGTACTGAGCACCGATCACCCTGAGCACTGAGCATCCAGCACCCCGAGCACGGAGCACCCAGCACCCTGAGTACTGAGCACCCTGAGTACTGAGCACCCAGCACCCCGAGCACTGAGCACCCAGCACCCTGAGTACTGAGCACCCTGAGTGCTGAGCACCCAGCACCCTGAGTACAGAGCCCCCAGCACCCTGAGTACTGAGCACCCAGTACCCCGAGCACTGAGCACCCAGCACCCCGAGAATGAGCACCCAGCACCCTGAGTACTGAAAACCGAGCACCCTGAGTACTGAGCACCCAGCACCCTGAGTACTGAGCCCCCAGCACCCTGAGTACTGAGCACCCAGCACCCCGAGCACTGAGCACCCAGCACCCCGAGAATGAGCACCCAGCACCCTGAGTACTGAGCACCCAACACCCCGAGCACGGAGCACCCAGGACCCCGAGCACTGAGTACTGAGCACCCAGCACCCTGAGTACTGAGCACCGAGCTCCCCGAGCACTGAGCAAGCAGCACCCTGAGCACTGAGCACCCAGCACCCCGAGCACTGAGCACCCAGCACCCTGTGTACTGAGCACTGAGCACCCTGAGTACTAAGCACCCAGCACCCTGAGTACTGAGCACCCAGGACGCTGAGCACTGAGCACCGAGCACCCCGAGCACTGAGCACCCAGCACCCTGAGCACTCAGCACCCATCACCCCGATCACTGAGCACCCAGCACCCTGAGCACTGAGCACACAGCACCCTGAGCACTGAGCACCCAGCACCCAGAACACTGAGCACCCAGCACCCTGAGCACTGAGCACCCAGAACCCTGAGTACTGAGCACCCAGCACCCTGAGCACTGAGCACCCAGACCCCGAGCACTGAGCACCCAGCACCCCTATCACTGTGCACCCAGCACCCTGAGTACTGAGAACCCAGCACCCTGAGTACTGAGCACCCAGCACCCTGAGCACTGAGCACCCAGCAGCCCGAGCACTGAGCACCCAGCATCCTGAGCACTGAGTACTGAGCACCCAGCACCCTGAGCACTGAGCACCCAGCACCCTGAGCACTGAGCACCCAGCACCCTGAGTACTGAGCACCCAGCACCCCAAGCACTGAGCACCGAGCATCCTGAGTACTGAGCACCCAGCACGCTGAGCACTGAGCACCCAGCACCCCGAGTACTGAGCACCCAGCACCCTGAGTACTGAGCACCCAGCACCCTGAGTCCTGAGCACCCAGCACCCCGAGCACTGAGCACCCAGCACCCTGAGCACTGAGCACCCAGCACCCTGAGTACTGAGCATCAAGCACGCTGAGCACTGAGCACCCAGCACCCTGAGTACTGAGCACCCAGCACCCTGAGCACTGAGCACTCAGCACCCTGAGTACTGAGCACCGAGCACCCCGAGCACTGAGCACCGGGTACCCCGAGCACTGAGCACCCAGCACCCTGAGTACTGAGCACCCAGCACCCTGAGTACTGAGCACTGAGCACTGAGCACCCTGAGCACTGAGCACCCAGCACCCTCAGCACTGAGCACCCAGCATCCTGAGCACTGAGTACTGAGCACCAAGCACACTGAGCACTGAGCAGCCTGCACCATGAGCACTGAGCACCCAGCACCCTGAGTACTGAGCACCCAGCACCCCAAACACTGAGCACCGAGCTCCCTGAGAACTGAGCACCGAGCACCCTGAGTACTTAGCACCCAGCACCATGAGTACTGAGCCCCGAGCACCCAGAGTACTGAGCAACCTGAGTACTGAACACCCAGCACCCCGAGAATGAGCACCCAGCACTATGAGTACTGAGCACCGAGAACCCTGAGCACTGAGCACCCAGCACCCTGAGTACTGAGTACTGAGCACCCTGAGTACTGAGCACCCAGCACCCTGAGCACTGAGCACCCTGCACCCTGAGTACTGAGCACCGAGCACCCCGAGCACCGAGCACCCAGCACCCTGAGTACTGAGCACCCAGCACCCTGAGTACTGGGCACCCAGCACCCTGAGTACTGAGCACCCAGCACCCTGAGCACTGAGCACAAAGCACGCTGAGAACTGAGCACTGAGCACCCTGAGTACTGAGCACCGAGGACCCTGAGCACTGAGCACCTAGCACCCTGAGTACTGAGCACCCAGCACCCTGAGCACTGAGCAGCCAGCACCATCAGCACTGAGCACCCAGCACCCCGAGTACTGAGCACCCAGCGCCCTGAGTACTGATCACTGAGCACCCGAGCATTGAGCACCCAGCACCCTGAGTACTGAGCACCCAGCACTCTGAGTACTGAGCACCCCGAGTACTGAGCACCCAGCACCCAGAGAACTGAGCACCCAGCACCCTGAGTACTGAGAAGAGATCACCCTGAGTACTGAGCACCCAGCACCCTGAGTACAGAGCCCCCAGCAACCTGAGTACTGAGCACCCAGTACCCCGAGCACTGAGAACCCAGCACCCCGAGAATGAGCACCCAGCACCCTGAGTAGTGAGAACCGAGCACCCTGAGTACTGAGCACCCAGCACCCTGAGTACTGAGCCCCCAGCACCCTGAGTACTGAGCACCCAGCACCCCGAGCACTGAGCACCCAGCACCCCGAGAATGAGCACCCAGCACCCTGAGTACTGAGCACCCAACACCCCGAGCACGGAGCACCCAGGACCCCGAGCACTGAGTACTGAGCACCAAGCACCCTGAGCACTGTGCACCGAGCTCCTCGAGCACTGAGCACCCAGCACCCTGAGCACTGAGCACCCAGCACCCTGTGTACTGAGCACTGAGCACCCTGAGCACTGAGCACCCAGCACCCTGAACACTGAGCACCCAGCATCCTGAGCACTGAGTACTGAGCACCAAGCACACTGAGCACTGAGCAGCCAGCACCATGAGCCCTGAGCACCCAGCACCCTGAGTACTGAGCACCCAGCACCCCAAACACTGAGCACCGAGCTCTCTGAGAACTGAGCACCGAGCACCCTGAGTACTGAGCACCCAGCACCATGAGTACTGAGCCCCGAGCACCCAGAGTACTGAGCAACCTGAGTACTGAACACCCAGCACCCCGAGAATGAGCACCCAGCACCATGAGTACTGAGCACCGAGCACCCTGAGCACTGAGCACCCAGCACCCTGAGTACTGAGCACCAAGCACCCTGAGTACTGAGCACCCAGCACCCTGAGTACTGAGCACCCAGCACCCTGAATTCTGAGCACCCAGCACCCTGAGCACTGAGCACACTGAGTACTGAGCAACCAGCACCCTGAGCACTGAGCACACAGCACCCCAAGCACTGAGCACCCAGCACCCCAAGCACTGAGCACTGAGCACCCTGAGCACTGAGGACCCAGCACCCCGAGCACTGAGCACCCAGCACCCTGAGTACTGAGAACCCAGCACCCTGAGCACAGAGGACCCAGCACCCCGAGCACTGAGCACCCAGCACGCTGAGTACTGAGTACTGAGCATCCAGCACCCTGAGTACTGAGCACCCAGAACCCTGAGCACTGAGCACGGAGCACCCCGAGGACTGAGCACCCAGCACCGTGAGCACTGAGCACCCAGCACCTTGAGTACTGAGCACTGAGCACCCCGAGCACTGAGCACCCAGCACCCTGAGTACTGAGCACCCAGCAACCCGAGCACTGAGCACCCAGCACCCTGAGTACTGAGCACCCAGCACCCTGAGTACTGAGCACTGAGCACCCTGAGCACTGAGCACCCAGCACCCTGAGTACTGAGCACGCAGCAACCTGAGTACTGAGCACTCAGTACCCTGAGTACTGAGCACCGAGCACCCCGAGCACTGAGCACCCAGCACCCTGAGCACTGAGCACCCTGAGGACTGAGCACCCAGCACCCTGAGTACTGAGCAACCAGCACCCTGAGTACTGAGCACCCAGCATCCTGAGTACTGAGCACCGATCACCCTGAGCACTGAGCATCCAGCACCCCGAGCACTGAGCACCCAGCACCCTGAGTACTGAGCACCCTGAGTACTGAGCACCCAGCACCCCGAGCACTGAGCACCCAGCACCCTGAGTACTGAGCACCCTGAGTGCTGAGCACCCAGCACCCTGAGTACAAAGCCCCCAGCACCCTGAGTACTGAGCACCCAGTACCCCGAGCACTGAGCACCCAGCACCCCGAGAATGAGCACCCAGCACCCTGAGTACTGAAAACCGAGCACCCTGAGTACTGAGCACCCAGCACCCTGAGTACTGAGCCCCCAGCACCCTGAGTACTGAGCACCCAGCACCCCGAGCACTGAGCACCCAGCACCCCGAGAATGAGCACCCAGCACCCTGAGTACTGAGCACCCAACACCCCGAGCACGGAGCACCCAGGACCCCGAGCACTGAGTACTGAGCACCCAGCACCCTGAGTACTGAGCACCGAGCTCCCCGAGCACTGAGCAACCAGCACCCTGAGCACTGAGAACCCAGCACCCCGAGCACTGAGCACCCAGCACCCTGTGTACTGAGCACTGAGCACCCTGAGTACTAAGCACCCAGCACCCTGAGTACTGAGCACCCAGGACGCTGAGCACTGAGCACCGAGCACCCCGAGCACTGAGCACCCAGCACCCTGAGCACTCAGCACCCATCACCCCGATCACTGAGCACCCAGCACCCTGAGCACTGAGCACCCAGCACCCTGAGCACTGAGCACCCAGCACCCAGAACACTGAGCACCCAGCACCCTGAGCACTGAGCACCCAGCACCCCTATCACTGTGCACCCAGCACCCTGAGTACTGAGAACCCAGCACCCTGAGTACTGAGCACCCAGCACCCTGAGCACTGAGCACCCAGCAGCCCGAGCACTGAGCACCCAGCATCCAGCACTGAGTACTGAGCACCCAGCACCCTGAGCACTGAGCACCCAGCACCCTGAGCACTGAGCACCCAGCACCCTGAGTACTGAGCACCCAGCACCCCAAGCACTGAGCACCGAGCACCCTGAGTGCTGAGCACCCAGCACGCTGAGCACTGAGCACCCAGCACCCCGAGTACTGAGCACCCAGCACCCTGAGTACTGAGCACCCAGCACCCTGAGTCCTGAGCACCCAGCACCCCGAGCACTGAGCACCCAGCACCCTGAGCACTGAGCACCCAGCACCCTGAGTACTGAGCATCAAGCACGCTGAGCACTGAGCACCCAGCACCCTGAGTACTGAGCACCCAGGACCCTGAGCACTGAGCACTCAGCACCCTGAGTACTGAGCACCGAGCACCCCGAGCACTGAGCACCGGGTACCCCGAGCACTGAGCACCCAGCACCCTGAGTACTGAGCACCCAGCACCCTGAGTACTGAGCACTGAGCACTGAGCACCCTGAGCACTGAGCACCCAGCACCCTCAGCACTGAGCACCCAGCATCCTGAGCACTGAGTACTGAGCACCAAGCACACTGAGCACTGAGCAGCCTGCACCATGAGCACTGAGCACCCAGCACCCTGAGTACTGAGCACCCAGCACCCCAAACACTGAGCACCGAGCTCCCTGAGAACTGAGCACCGAGCACCCTGAGTACTTAGCACCCAGCACCATGAGTACTGAGCCCCGAGCACCCAGAGTACTGAGCAACCTGAGTACTGAACACCCAGCACCCCGAGAATGAGCACCCAGCACTATGAGTACTGAGCACCGAGAACCCTGAGCACTGAGCACCCAGCACCCTGAGTACTGAGTACTGAGCACCCTGAGTACTGAGCACCCAGCTCCCTGAGCACTGAGCACCCAGCACCCTGAGTACTGAGCACCGAGCACCCCGAGCACCGAGCACCCAGCACCCTGAGTACTGAGCACCCAGCACCCTGAGTACTGGGCACCCAGCACCCTGAGTACTGAGCACCCAGCACCCTGAGCACTGAGCACAAAGCACGCTGAGAACTGAGCACTGAGCACCCTGAGTACTGAGCACCGAGGACCCTGAGCACTGAGCACCTAGCACCCTGAGTACTGAGCACCCAGCACCCTGAGCACTGAGCAGCCAGCACCATCAGCACTGAGCACCCAGCACCCCGAGCACTGAGCACACAGCACCCTGAGCACTGAGCACCCAGCACCCCGAGTACTGAGCACCCAGCGCCCTGAGTACTGATCACTGAGCACCCGAGCATTGAGCACCCAGCACCCTGAGTACTGAGCACCCAGCACTCTGAGTACTGAGCACCCCGAGTACTGAGCACCCAGCACCCAGAGAACTGAGCACCCAGCACCCTGAGTACTGAGAAGAGATCACCCTGAGTACTGAGCACCCAGCACCCTGAGTACAGAGCCCCCAGCAACCTGAGTACTGAGCACCCAGTACCCCGAGCACTGAGAACCCAGCACCCCGAGAATGAGCACCCAGCACCCTGAGTAGTGAGAACCGAGCACCCTGAGTACTGAGCACCCAGCACCCTGAGTACTGAGCCCCCAGCACCCTGAGTACTGAGCACCCAGCACCCCGAGCACTGAGCACCCAGCACCCCGAGAATGAGCACCCAGCACCCTGAGTACTGAGCACCCAACACCCCGACCACGGAGCACCCAGGACCCCGAGCACTGAGTACTGAGCACCAAGCACCCTGAGCACTGTGCACCGAGCTCCTCGAGCACTGAGCACCCAGCACCCTGAGCACTGAGCACCCAGCACCCTGTGTACTGAGCACTGAGCACCCTGAGTACTAAGCACCCAGCACCCTGAGTACTGAGCACCCAGGACCCTGAGCACTGAGCACCGAGCACCCCGAGCACTGAGCACCCAGCACCCTGAGCACTCAGCACCCATCACCCCGATCACTGAGCACCCAGCACCCTGAGCACTGAGCACCCAGCACCCTGAGCACTGAGCACCCAGCACCCAGAGCACTGAGCACCCAGCACCCTGAGCACTGAGCACCCAGAACCCTGAGTACTGAGCACCCAGCACCCTGAGTACTGAGCACCCAGACCCCGAGCACTGAGCACCCAGCACCCCTAGCACTGTGCACCCAGCACCCTGTGTACTGAGAACCCAGCACCCTGAGTACTGAGCACCCAGCACCCTGAGCACTGAGCACCCAGCAGCCCGAGCACTGAGCACCCAGCATCCTGAACCCTGAGTACTGAGCACCCAGCACCCTGAGCACTGAGCACCCAGCACCTTGAGCACTGAGCACCCAGCACCCTGAGTACTGAGCACCCAGCACCCCAAGCACTGAGCGCCGAGCACCCTGAGTACTGAGCACCCAGCACGCTGAGCACTGAGCACCCAGCACCCCGAGTACTGAGCACCCAGCACCCTGAGTACTGAGCACCCAGCACCCTGAGTACTGAGCACCCAGCACCCCGAGCACTGAGCACCCAGCACCCTGAGCACTGAGCACCCAGCACCCTGAGTACTGAGCATCAATCACGCTGAGCACTGAGCACCCAGCACCCTGAGTACTGAGCACCCAGCACCCTGAGCACTGAGCACTCAGCACCCTGAGTACTGGGCACCGATGACCCCGAGCACTGAGCACCGGGTACCCCGAGCACTGAGCACCCAGCACCCTGAGTACTGAGCACCCAGCACCCTGAGTACTGAGCACTGAGCACTGAGCAACCTGAGCAATGAGCACCCAGCACCCTGAGCACTGAGCACCCAGCATCCTGAGCACTGAGTACTAAGCACCCAGCACACTGAGCACTGAGCAGCCAGCACCATGAGCACTGAGCACCCAGCACCCCGAGGACTGAGCACAGAGCACCGTGAGCACTGAGCACCCAGCACCTTGAGTACTGAGCACCGAGCACCCCGAGTACTGAGCACCCAGCACCCTGAGTACTGAGCACCCAGAAACCTGAGCACTGAGCACCCAGCACCCTGAGTACTGAGCACCCAGCACCCTGAGTACTGAGCACTGAGCACCCTGAGCACTGAGCACCCAGCACCCTGAGTACTGAGCACCCAGCAACCTGAGTACTGAGCACTCAGCACCCTGAGTACTGAGCACCGAGCACCCCGAGCACTGAGCACCCAGCACCCTGAGCACTGAGCACCCTGAGGACTGGGCACCCAGCACCCTGAGTACTGAGCACCCAGCACCCTGAGTACTGAGCAGCCTGCACCATGAGCACTGAGCACCCAGCACCCTGAGTACTGAGCACCCAGCACCCCAAACACTGAGCACTGAGCTCCCTGAGAACTGAGCACCGAGCACCAAGCACACTGAGCACTGAGCAGCCTGCACCATGAGCACTGAGCACCCAGCACCCTGAGTACTGAGCACCCAGCACCCCAAACACTGAGCACCGAGCTCCCTGAGAACTGAGCACCGAGCACCCTGAGTACTTAGCACCCAGCACCATGAGTACTGAGCCCCGAGCACCCAGAGTACTGAGCAACCTGAGTACTGAACACCCAGCACCCCGAGAATGAGCACCCAGCACTATGAGTACTGAGCACCGAGAACCCTGAGCACTGAGCACCCAGGACCCTGAGTACTGAGTACTGAGCACCCTGAGTACTGAGCACCCAGCACCCTGAGCACTGAGCACCCTGCACCCTGAGTACTGAGCACCGAGCACCCCGAGCACCGAGCACCCAGCACCCTGAGTACTGAGCACCCAGCACCCTGAGTACTGGGCACCCAGCACCCTGAGTACTGAGCACCCAGCACCCTGAGCACTGAGCACAAAGCACGCTGAGAACTGAGCACTGAGCACCCTGAGTACTGAGCACCGAGGACCCTGAGCACTGAGCACCTAGCACCCTGAGTACTGAGCACCCAGCACCCTGAGCACTGAGCAGCCAGCACCATCAGCACTGAGCACCCAGCACCCCGAGCACTGAGCACCCAGCACCCTGAGCACTGAGCACCCAGCACCCCGAGTACTGAGCACCCAGCGCCCTGAGTACTGATCACTGAGCACCCGAGCATTGAGCACCCAGCACCCTGAGTACTGAGCACCCAGCACTCTGAGTACTGAGCACCCCGAGTACTGAGCACCCAGCACCCAGAGAACTGAGCACCCAGCACCCTGAGTACTGAGAAGAGATCACCCTGAGTACTGAGCACCCAGCACCCTGAGTACAGAGCCCCCAGCAACCTGAGTACTGAGCACCCAGTACCCCGAGCACTGAGAACCCAGCACCCCGAGAATGAGCACCCAGCACCCTGAGTAGTGAGAACCGAGCACCCTGAGTACTGAGCACCCAGCACCCTGAGTACTGAGCCCCCAGCACCCTGAGTACTGAGCACCCAGCACCCCGAGCACTGAGCACCCAGCACCCCGAGAATGAGCACCCAGCACCCTGAGTACTGAGCACCCAACACCCCGAGCACGGAGCACCCAGGACCCCGAGCACTGAGTACTGAGCACCAAGCACCCTGAGCACTGTGCACCGAGCTCCTCGAGCACTGAGCACCCAGCACCCTGAGCACTGAGCACCCAGCACCCTGTGTACTGAGCACTGAGCACCCTGAGCACTGAGCACCCAGCACCCTGAACACTGAGCACCCAGCATCCTGAGCACTGAGTACTGAGCACCAAGCACACTGAGCACTGAGCAGCCAGCACCATGAGCCCTGAGCACCCAGCACCCTGAGTACTGAGCACCCAGCACCCCAAACACTGAGCACCGAGCTCTCTGAGAACTGAGCACCGAGCACCCTGAGTACTGAGCACCCAGCACCATGAGTACTGAGCCCCGAGCACCCAGAGTACTGAGCAACCTGAGTACTGAACACCCAGCACCCCGAGAATGAGCACCCAGCACCATGAGTACTGAGCACCGAGCACCCTGAGCACTGAGCACCCAGCACCCTGAGTACTGAGCACCAAGCACCCTGAGTACTGAGCACCCAGCACCCTGAGTACTGAGCACCCAGCACCCTGAATTCTGAGCACCCAGCAACCTGAGCACTGAGCACACTGAGTACTGAGCAACCAGCACCCTGAGCACTGAGCACACAGCACCCCAAGCACTGAGCACCCAGCACCCCAAGCACTGAGCACTGAGCACCCTGAGCACTGAGGACCCAGCACCCCGAGCACTGAGCACCCAGCACGCTGAGTACTGAGTACTGAGCATCCAGCACCCTGAGTACTGAGCACCCAGCACCCTGAGTACTGAGAACCCAGCACCCTGAGCACAGAGGACCCAGCACCCCGAGCACTGAGCACCCAGCACGCTGAGTACTGAGTACTGAGCATCCAGCACCCTGAGTACTGAGCACCCAGCACCCTGAGCACTGAGCACGGAGCACCCCGAGGACTGAGCACCCAGCACCGTGAGCACTGAGCACCCAGCACCTTGAGTACTGAGCACTGAGCACCCCGAGCACTGAGCACCCAGCACCCTGAGTACTGAGCACCCAGCAACCCGAGCACTGAGCACCCAGCACCCTGAGTACTGAGCACCCAGCACCCTGAGTACTGAGCACTGAGCACCCTGAGCACTGAGCACCCAGCACCCTGAGTACTGAGCACGCAGCAACCTGAGTACTGAGCACTCAGTACCCTGAGTACTGAGCACCGAGCACCCCGAGCACTGAGCACCCAGCACCCTGAGCACTGAGCACCCTGAGGACTGAGCACCCAGCACCCTGAGTACTGAGCAACCAGCACCCTGAGTACTGAGCACCCAGCATCCTGAGTACTGAGCACCGATCACCCTGAGCACTGAGCATCCAGCACCCCGAGCACTGAGCACCCAGCACCCTGAGTACTGAGCACCCTGAGTACTGAGCACCCAGCACCCCGAGCACTGAGCACCCAGCACCCTGAGTACTGAGCACCCTGAGTGCTGAGCACCCAGCACCCTGAGTACAGAGCCCCCAGCACCCTGAGTACTGAGCACCCAGTACCCCGAGCACTGAGCACCCAGCACCCCGAGAATGAGCACCCAGCACCCTGAGTACTGAAAACCGAGCACCCTGAGTACTGAGCACCCAGCACCCTGAGTACTGAGCCCCCAGCACCCTGAGTACTGAGCACCCAGCACCCCGAGCACTGAGCACCCAGCACCCCGAGAATGAGCACCCAGCACCCTGAGTACTGAGCACCCAACACCCCGAGCACGGAGCACCCAGGACCCCGAGCACTGAGTACTGAGCACCCAGCACCCTGAGTACTGAGCACCGAGCTCCCCGAGCACTGAGCAACCAGCACCCTGAGCACTGAGCACCCAGCACCCCGAGCACTGAGCACCCAGCACCCTGTGTACTGAGCACTGAGCACCCTGAGTACTAAGCACCCAGCACCCTGAGTACTGAGCACCCAGGACGCTGAGCACTGAGCACCGAGCACCCCGAGCACTGAGCACCCAGCACCCTGAGCACTCAGCACCCATCACCCCGATCACTGAGCACCCAGCACCCTGAGCACTGAGCACCCAGCACCCTGAGCACTGAGCACCCAGCACCCAGAACACTGAGCACCCAGCACCCTGAGCACTGAGCACCCAGCACCCCTATCACTGTGCACCCAGCACCCTGAGTACTGAGAACCCAGCACCCTGAGTACTGAGCACCCAGCACCCTGAGCACTGAGCACCCAGCAGCCCGAGCACTGAGCACCCAGCATCCTGAGCACTGAGTACTGAGCACCCAGCACCCTGAGCACTGAGCACCCAGCACCCTGAGCACTGAGCACCCAGCACCCTGAGTACTGAGCACCCAGCACCCCAAGCACTGAGCACCGAGCACCCTGAGTACTGAGCACCCAGCACGCTGAGCACTGAGCACCCAGCACCCCGAGTACTGAGCACCCAGCACCCTGAGTACTGAGCACCCAGCACCCTGAGTCCTGAGCACCCAGCACCCCGAGCACTGAGCACCCAGCACCCTGAGCACTGAGCACCCAGCACCCTGAGTACTGAGCATCAAGCACGCTGAGCACTGAGCACCCAGCACCCTGAGTACTGAGCACCCAGCACCCTGAGCACTGAGCACTCAGCACCCTGAGTACTGAGCACCGAGCACCCCGAGCACTGAGCACCGGGTACCCCGAGCACTGAGCACCCAGCACCCTGAGTACTGAGCACCCAGCACCCTGAGTACTGTGCACTGAGCACTGAGCACCCTGAGCACTGAGCACCCAGCACCCTCAGCACTGAGCACCCAGCATCCTGAGCACTGAGTACTGAGCACCAAGCACACTGAGCACTGAGCAGCCTGCACCATGAGCACTGAGCACCCAGCACCCTGAGTACTGAGCACCCAGCACCCCAAACACTGAGCACCGAGCTCCCTGAGAACTGAGCACCGAGCACCCTGAGTACTTAGCACCCAGCACCATGAGTACTGAGCCCCGAGCACCCAGAGTACTGAGCAACCTGAGTACTGAACACCCAGCACCCCGAGAATGAGCACCCAGCACTATGAGTACTGAGCACCGAGAACCCTGAGCACTGAGCACCCAGCACCCTGAGTACTGAGTACTGAGCACCCTGAGTACTGAGCACCCAGCACCCTGAGCACTGAGCACCCAGCACCCTGAGTACTGAGCACCGAGCACCCCGAGCACCGAGCACCCAGCACCCTGAGTACTGAGCACCCAGCACCCTGAGTACTGGGCACCCAGCACCCTGAGTACTGAGCACCCAGCACCCTGAGCACTGAGCACAAAGCACGCTGAGAACTGAGCACTGAGCACCCTGAGTACTGAGCACCGAGGACCCTGAGCACTGAGCACCTAGCACCCTGAGTACTGAGCACCCAGCACCCTGAGCACTGAGCAGCCAGCACCATCAGCACTGAGCACCCAGCACCCCGAGCACTGAGCACACAGCACCCTGAGCACTGAGCACCCAGCACCCCGAGTACTGAGCACCCAGCGCCCTGAGTACTGATCACTGAGCACCCGAGCATTGAGCACCCAGCACCCTGAGTACTGAGCACCCAGCACTCTGAGTACTGAGCACCCCGAGTACTGAGCACCCAGCACCCAGAGAACTGAGCACCCAGCACCCTGAGTACTGAGAAGAGATCACCCTGAGTACTGAGCACCCAGCACCCTGAGTACAGAGCCCCCAGCAACCTGAGTACTGAGCACCCAGTACCCCGAGCACTGAGAACCCAGCACCCCGAGAATGAGCACCCAGCACCCTGAGTAGTGAGAACCGAGCACCCTGAGTACTGAGCACCCAGCACCCTGAGTACTGAGCCCCCAGCACCCTGAGTACTGAGCACCCAGCACCCCGAGCACTGAGCACCCAGCACCCCGAGAATGAGCACCCAGCACCCTGAGTACTGAGCACCCAACACCCCGAGCACGGAGCACCCAGGACCCCGAGCACTGAGTACTGAGCACCAAGCACCCTGAGCACTGTGCACCGAGCTCCTCGAGCACTGAGCACCCAGCACCCTGAGCACTGAGCACCCAGCACCCTGTGTACTGAGCACTGAGCACCCTGAGTACTAAGCACCCAGCACCCTGAGTACTGAGCACCCAGGACCCTGAGCACTGAGCACCGAGCACCCCGAGCACTGAGCACCCAGCACCCTGAGCACTCAGCACCCATCACCCCGATCACTGAGCACCCAGCACCCTGAGCACTGAGCACCCAGCACCCTGAGCACTGAGCACCCAGCACCCAGAGCACTGAGCACCCAGCACCCTGAGCACTGAGCACCCAGAACCCTGAGTACTGAGCACCCAGCACCCTGAGTACTGAGCACCCAGACCCCGAGAACTGAGCACCCAGCACCCCTAGCACTGTGCACCCAGCACCCTGTGTACTGAGAACCCAGCACCCTGAGTACTGAGCACCCAGCACCCTGAGCACTGAGCACCCAGCAGCCCGAGCACTGAGCACCCAGCATCCTGAACACTGAGTACTGAGCACCCAGCACCCTGAGCACTGAGCACCCAGCACCTTGAGCACTGAGCACCCAGCACCCTGAGTACTGAGCACCCAGCACCCCAAGCACTGAGCGCCGAGCACCCTGAGTACTGAGCACCCAGCACGCTGAGCACTGAGCACCCAGCACCCCGAGTACTGAGCACCCAGCACCCTGAGTACTGAGCACCCAGCACCCTGAGTACTGAGCACCCAGCACCCCGAGCACTGAGCACCCAGCACCCTGAGCACTGAGCACCCAGCACCCTGAGTACTGAGCATCAAGCACGCTGAGCACTGAGCACCCAGCACCCTGAGTACTGAGCACCCAGCACCCTGAGCACTGAGCACTCAGCACCCTGAGTACTGGGCACCGACGACCCCGAGCACTGAGCACCGGGTACCCCGAGCACTGAGCACCCAGCACCCTGAGTACTGAGCACCCAGCACCCTGAGTACTGAGCACTGAGCACTGAGCAACCTGAGCAATGAGCACCCAGCACCCTGAGCACTGAGCACCCAGCATCCTGAGCACTGAGTACTAAGCACCCAGCACACTGAGCACTGAGCAGCCAGCACCATGAGCACTGAGCACCCAGCACCCCGAGGACTGAGCACAGAGCACCGTGAGCACTGAGCACCCAGCACCTTGAGTACTGAGCACCGAGCACCCCGAGTACTGAGCACCCAGCACCCTGAGTACTGAGCACCCAGAAACCTGAGCACTGAGCACCCAGCACCCTGAGTACTGAGCACCCAGCACCCTGAGTACTGAGCACTGAGCACCCTGAGCACTGAGCACCCAGCACCCTGAGTACTGAGCACCCAGCAACCTGAGTACTGAGCACTCAGCACCCTGAGTACTGAGCACCGAGCACCCCGAACACTGAGCACCCAGCACCCTGAGCACTGAGCACCCTGAGGACTGGGCACCCAGCACCCTGAGTACTGAGCACCCAGCACCCTGAGTACTGAGCACCCAGCATCCTGAGTACTGAGCACCGATCACCCTGAGCACTGAGCATCCAGCACCCCGAGCACTGAGCACCCAGCACCCTGAGTACTGAGCACCCTGAGTACTGAGCACCCAGCACCCCGAGCACTGAGCAGCCAGCACCCTGAGTACTGAGCACCCTGAGTGCTGAGCACCCAGCACCCTGAGTACTGAGCACCCAGCACCCTGAGCCCTGAGCACCCAGCACCCTGAGTACTGAGCACCCAGCAACCTGAGTACTTAGCACCCAGCACCTGAGCACTGAGCACCCAGCACCCTGAGTTCTGAGCACCGAGCACCCTGAGTACTGAGCACCCAGCACCCTGAGTACTGAGCACCCAGCATCCTGAGTACTGAGCACCGAGCACCCCGAGTACTGAGCACCCAGCACCCTGAGCACAGAGCACGCAGCACCCCGAGCACTGAGCACCCAGCACCCTGAGTACTGAGCACCGAGCACCCCGAGCACTGAGCACCCAGCACCCTGAGCACTGAGCACCCAGCACCCTGAGTACTGAGCACCCAGCACCCTGAGTACTGAGCACACAGCACCCTGAGCACTGAGCACCCAGCACCCTGAGTACTGAGCACCCAGCACCCTGAAAACTGAGCACCCAGCACCCTGAGTACTGAGCACCGAGCACCCCGAGCACTGAGCACCCAGCACCCTGAGTACTGAGCAGCCAGCACCAAAAGTACTGAGCACCGAGCATCCTGAGCACTGAGCACCGAGCACCCCGAGCACTGAGCACCCAGCACCCTGAGTACTGAGCACCCAGCACCAAGAGTACTGAGCAGCGAGCACCCCGAGCACTGAGCACCCAGCACCCTGAGTAATGAGCACCCAGCACCCCGAGTACTGAGCACCCAGCACCGTGAGTACTGAGAACCGAGCACCCTGAGTACTGAGCACCCAGCACGCTGAGCACTGAGCAACCATCACCCCGAGTACTGAGCACCCAGCACCCCGAGCACTGAGCAACCAGCACCCCGAGAATGAGCACCCAGCACCCTGAGTACTGAGCACCCAGCTCCCTGAGTTCTGAGCACCCAGCACCCCGAGCACTGAGCACCCTGAATACTGAGCACCAAGCACCCTGAGTACTGTGCACTAAGCACCTAGAGGGCTGAGAACCCAGGACCCCGAGCACTGAGTACTGAGCACCCAGCACCCTGAGTACTGAGCACCGAGCTCCCCGAGCACTGAGCACCCTGAGTACTGAGCACCCAGCACCCTGAGTACTGAGCACCCAGCAACCTGAGCACTGAGCACCTAGCACCCTGAGTACTGAGCACCCAGCACCCCGAGCAATGAGCACCCAGCACCCTGAGTACGGAGCACCCAGCACCCTGAGTACTGAGCAACCAGAGCACTGAGCACCCAGCACCCTGAGTACTGAGCACCCTGATTACTGAGCACTGATCACCCTGAGCACTGAGCACCGAGCACCCTGAGTACTGAGCACCCACCTCCCTGAGCACTGAGCACCCAGCACCCTGAGTACTGAGCACCCAGCACCCTGAGTACTGAGCACCCAACACCCTGAGTACTGAGCAGCGAGCACCCCGAGTACTGAGCACCCAGCAACTTGAGCACTCAGCACCCAGCACCCCGAGCACTGAGCACCCAGCACCCTGAGAACTGAGCTCCCAGCACCCCGAGCCCTGAGCACCCAGCACCCTGAGTACTGAGCACCGATCACCCTGAGCACTGAGCACCCAGCACCCTGAGTACTGAGCACCCAACGTACTGAGCACCGAGCACACCGAGCACTGAGCACACAGCACCCTGAGTACTGAGCACAAAGCACGCTGAGAACTGAGCACTGAGCACCCTGAGTACTGAGCACAGAGGACCCTGAGCACTGAGCAACTAGCACCCTGAGTACTGAGCACCCAGCACCCTGAGCACTGTGCAGCCAGCACCCTCAGCACTGAGCACCCAGCACCCCGAGCACTGAGCACCCAGCACCCTGAGCTCTGAGCACCCAGCACCCCGAGTACTGAGCACCCAGCACCCCGAGTACTGAGCACCGAGCACCCCGAGCATTGAGCACCCAGCACCCAGAGCACTGAGCACCCCGAGTACTGAGCACCCAGCACCCAGAGCACTGAGCACCCAGCACCCTGAGTACTGAGAACAGATCACCCTGAGTACTGAGCACCCAGCACCCTGAGTACAGAGCCCCCAGCACCCTGAGTACTGAGCAACTAGTACCCCGAGCACTGAGCACCCAGCACCCCGAGAATGAGCACCCAGCACCCTGAGTACTGAGCCCCCAGCACCCTGAGTACTGAGCACCCAGCACCCCGAGCACTGAGCACCCAGCACCCCGAGCATGAGCACCCAGCACCCTGAGTACGGAGCACCCAACACCCCGAGCACGGAGCACCCAGGACCCCGGGCACTGAGTACTGAGCACCCAGCACCCTGAGTACTGAGCACCGAGCTCCCCGAGCACTGAGCACCCAGCACCCTGAGCACTGAGCACCCAGCACCCCGAGCACTGAGCACCCAGCACCCTGTGTACTGAGCACTGAGCACCCTGAGTACTAAGCACCCAGCACCCTGAGTACTGAGCACCCAGGACCCTGAGCACTGAGCACCGAGCACCCCGAGCACTGAGCACCCAGCACCCTGAGCACTCAGCACCCATCACCCCGATCACTGAGCACCCAGCACCCTGAGCACTGAGCACCCAGCACCCTGAGCACTGAGCACCCAGCACCCAGAGCACTGAGCACCCAGTACCCTGAGCACTGAGCACCCAGAACCCTGAGTACTGAGCACCCAGCACCCTGAGTACTGAGCACCCAGCACCCTGAGCACTGAGCACCCAGCAGCCCGAGCACTGAGCACAAAGCATCCTGAGCACTGAGTACTTTGCACCCAGCACCCTGAGCACTGAGCACCCAGCACCCTGAGTACTGAGCACTGAGCAC
The DNA here is from genome assembly GCF_018167655.1 of Microtus oregoni. Classification (NCBI taxonomy): domain Eukaryota; kingdom Metazoa; phylum Chordata; class Mammalia; order Rodentia; family Cricetidae; genus Microtus; species Microtus oregoni. The sequence goes on along the minus strand of NW_024543811.1, from coordinate 5,898,151 downwards.
CCTGAGCACTGAGCACCCAACACCCTGAGTACTGAGCACCCAGCAACCTGAGTACTGAGCACTCAGCACCCTGAGTACTGAGCACCGAGCACCCCGAGCACTGAGCACCCAGCACCCTGAGCACTGAGCACCCTGAGGACTGAGCACCCAGCACCCTGAGTACTGAGCACCCAGCACCCTGAGTACTGAGCACCCAGCATCCTGAGTACTGAGCACCGATCACCCTGAGCACTGAGCATCCAGCACCCCGAGCACTGAGCACCCAGCACCCTGAGTACTGAGCACCCTGAGTACTGAGCACCCAGCACCCCGAGCACTGAGCAGCCAGCACCCTGAGTACTGAGCACGCTGAGTGCTGAGCACCCAGCACCCTGAGTACTGAGCACCCAGCACCCTGAGCACTGAGCACCCAGCACCCTGAGTACTGAGCACCCAGCAACCTGAGTACTTAGCACCCAGCACCTGAGCACTGAGCACCCAGCACCCTGAGTTCTGAGCACCGAGCACCCTGAGTACTGAGCACCCAGCACCCTGAGTACTGAGCACCCAGCATCCTGAGTACTGAGCACCGAGCACCCCGAGTACTGAGCACCCAGCACCCTGAGCACAGAGCACGCAGCACCCCGAGCACTGAGCACCCAGCACCCTGAGTACTGAGCACCGAGCACCCCGAGCACTGAGCACCCAGCACCCTGAGCACTGAGCACCCAGCACCCTGAGTACTGAGCACCCAGCACCCTGAGTACTGAGCACACAGCACCCTGAGCACTGAGCACCCAGCACCCTGAGTACTGAGCACCCAGCACCCTGAAAACTGAGCACCCAGCACCCTGAGTACTGAGCACCGAGCACCCCGAGCACTGAGCACCCAGCACCCTGAGTACTGAGCAGCCAGCACCAAAAGTACTGAGCACCGAGCATCCTGAGCACTGAGCACCGAGCACCCCGAGCACTGAGCACCCAGCACCCTGAGTACTGAGCACCCAGCACCAAGAGTACTGAGCAGCGAGCACCCCGAGCACTGAGCACCCAGCACCCTGAGTAATGAGCACCCAGCACCCCGAGTACTGAGCACCCAGCACCGTGAGTACTGAGAACCGAGCACCCTGAGTACTGAGCACCCAGCACGCTGAGCACTGAGCAACCATCACCCCGAGTACTGAGCACCCAGCACCCCGAGCACTGAGCAACCAGCACCCCGAGAATGAGCACCCAGCACCCTGAGTACTGAGCACCCAGCTCCCTGAGTTCTGAGCACCCAGCACCCCGAGCACTGAGCACCCTGAATACTGAGCACCAAGCACCCTGAGTACTGTGCACTAAGCACCTAGAGGGCTGAGAACCCAGGACCCCGAGCACTGAGTACTGAGCACCCAGCACCCTGAGTACTGAGCACCGAGCTCCCCGAGCACTGAGCACCCTGAGTACTGAGCACCCAGCACCCTGAGTACTGAGCACCCAGCAACCTGAGCACTGAGCACCTAGCACCCTGAGTACTGAGCACCCAGCACCCCGAGCAATGAGCACCCAGCACCCTGAGTACGGAGCACCCAGCACCCTGAGTACTGAGCAACCAGAGCACTGAGCACCCAGCACCCTGAGTACTGAGCACCCTGATTACTGAGCACTGATCACCCTGAGAACTGAGCACCGAGCACCCTGAGTACTGAGCACCCACCTCCCTGAGCACTGAGCACCCAGCACCCTGAGTACTGAGCACCCAGCACCCTGAGTACTGAGCACCCAACACCCTGAGTACTGAGCAGCGAGCACCCCGAGTACTGAGCACCCAGCACCTTGAGCACTCAGCACCCAGCACCCCGAGCACTGAGCACCCAGCACCCTGAGTACTGAGCTCCCAGCACCCCGAGCCCTGAGCACCCAGCACCCTGAGTACTGAGCACCCTGAGTACTGAGCACCGATCACCCTGAGCACTGAGCACCCAGCACCCTGAGTACTGAGCACCCAACGTACTGAGCACCGAGCACACCGAGCACTGAGCACACAGCACCCTGAGTACTGAGCACAAAGCACGCTGAGAACTGAGCACTGAGCACCCTGAGTACTGAGCACAGAGGACCCTGAGCACTGAGCAACTAGCACCCTGAGTACTGAGCACCCAGCACCCTGAGCACTGTGCAGCCAGCACCCTCAGCACTGAGCACCCAGCACCCCGAGCACTGAGCACCCAGCACCCTGAGCACTGAGCACCCAGCACCCCGAGTACTGAGCACCCACCACCCCGAGTACTGAGCACCGAGCACCCCGAGCATTGAGCACCCAGCACCCAGAGCACTGAGCACCCCGAGTACTGAGCACCCAGCACCCAGAGCACTGAGCACCCAGCACCCTGAGTACTGAGAACAGATCACCCTGAGTACTGAGCACCCAGCACCCTGAGTACAGAGCCCCCAGCACCCTGAGTACTGAGCACCCAGTACCCCGAGCACTGAGCACCCAGCACCCCGAGAATGAGCACCCAGCACCCTGAGTACTGAGCCCCCAGCACCCTGAGTACTGAGCACCCAGCACCCCGAGCACTGAGCACCCAGCACCCCGAGAATGAGCACCCAGCACGCTGAGTACGGAGCACCCAACACCCCGAGCACGGAGCACCCAGGACCCCGGGCACTGAGTACTGAGCACCCAGCACCCTGAGTACTGAGCACCGAGCTCCCCGAGCACTGAGCACCCAGCACCCTGAGCACTGAGCACCCAGCACCCCGAGCACTGAGCACCCAGCACCCTGTGTACTGAGCACTGAGCACCCTGAGTACTAAGCACCCAGCACCCTGAGTACTGAGCACCCAGGACCCTGAGCACAGAGCACCGAGCACCCCGAGCACTGAGCACCCAGCACCCTGAGCACTCAGCACCCATCACCCCGATCACTGAGCACCCAGCACCCTGAGCACTGAGCACCCAGCACCCTGAGCACTGAGCACCCAGCACCCAGAGCACTGAGCACCCAGCACCCTGAGCACTGAGCACCCAGAACCCTGAGTACTGAGCACCCAGCACCCTGAGTACTGAGCACCCAGACCCCGAGCACTGAGCACCCAGCACCCCTAGCGCTGTGCACCCAGCACCCTGAGTACTGAGAACCCAGCACCCTGAGTACTGAGCACCCAGCACCCTGAGCACTGAGCACCCAGCAGCCCGAGCACTGAGCACAAAGCATCCTGAGCACTGAGTACTTTGCACCCAGCACCCTGAGCACTGAGCACCCAGCACCCTGAGCACTGAGCACCCATCACCCTGAGTACTGAGCACCCAGCACCCCAAGCACTGAGCACCGAGCACCCTGAGTACTGAGCACCCAGCACGCTGAGCACTGAGCACCCAGCACCCCGAGTACTGAGCACCCAGCACCCTGAGCACTGAGCACCCAGCACCCTGAGTACTGAGCACCCAGCACCCCGAGCACTGAGCACCCAGCACCCTGAGCACTTAGCAGCCAGCACCCTGAGTACTGAGCATCAAGCACGCTGAGCACTGAGCACCCAGCACCCTGAGTACTGAGCACCCAGCACCCTGAGCACTGAGCACTCAGCACCCTGAGTACTGAGCACGGAGCACCCCGAGCACTGAGCACCGGGTACCCCGAGCACTGAGCACCCAGCACCCTGAGTACTGAGCACCCAGCACCCTGAGTACTGAGCACTGAGCACTGAGCACCCTGAGCACTGAGCACCCAGCACCCTGTACACTGAGCACCCAGCATCCTGAGCACTGAGTACTGAGCACCAAGCACACTGAGCACTGAGCAGCCAGCACCATGAGCCCTGAGCACCCAGCACCCTGAGTACTGAGCACCCAGCACCCCAAACACTGAGCACCGAGTTCCCTGAGAACTGAGCACCGAGCACCCTGAGTACTGAGCACCCAGCACCATGAGTACTGAGCCCCGACCACCCAGAGTACTGAGCAACCTGAGTACTGAACACCCAGCACCCCGAGAATCAGCACCCAGCACCATGAGTACTGAGCACCGAGCACCCTGAGCACTGAGCACCCAGCACCCTGAGTACTGAGCACCAAGCACCCTGAGTACAGAGCACCCAGCACCCTGAGTACTGAGCACCCAGCACCCTGAATTCTGAGCACCCAGCACCCTGAGCACTGAGCACACTGAGTACTGAGCAACCAGCACCCTGAGCACTGAGCACACAGCACCCCAAGCACTGAGCACCCAGCACCCCAAGCACTGAGCACTGAGCACCCTGAGCACTGAGGACCCAGCACCCCGAGCACTGAGCACCCAGCACCCTGAGTACTGAGAACCCAGCACCCTGAGCACAGAGGACCCAGCACCCCGAGCACTGAGCACCCAGCACGCTGAGTACTGAGTACTGAGCATCCAGCACCCTGAGTACTGAGCACCCAGCACCCTGAGCACTGAGCACGGAGCACCCCGAGGACTGAGCACCCAGCACCGTGAGCACTGAGCACCCAGCACCTTGAGTACTGAGCACTGAGCACCCCGAGCACTGAGCACCCAGCACCCTGAGTACTGAGCACCCAGCAACCCGAGCACTGAGCACCCAGCACCCTGAGTACTGAGCACCCAGCACCCTGAGTACTGAGCACTGAGCACCCTGAGCACTGAGCACCCAGCACCCTGAGTACTGAGCATGCAGCAACCTGAGTACTGAGCACTCAGTACCCTGAGTACTGAGCACCGAGCACCCCGAGCACTGAGCACCCAGCACCCTGAGCACTGAGCACCCTGAGGACTGAGCACCCAGCACCCTGAGTACTGAGCAACCAGCACCCTGAGTACTGAGCACCCAGCATCCTGAGTACTGAGCACCGATCACCCTGAGCACTGAGCATCCAGCACCCCGAGCACTGAGCACCCAGCACCCTGAGTACTGAGCACCCTGAGTACTGAGCACCCAGCACCCCGAGCACTGAGCACCCAGCACCCTGAGTACTGAGCACTGAGCACCCAGCACCCCGAGCACTGAGCACCCAGCACTCTGAGCACTGAGAACCCAGCACCCGAGTACTGATCACACAGCACCCTGAGTACTGAGCACCCAGCACCCTGAGTACAGAGCCCCCAGCACCCTGAGTACTGAGCACCCAGTACCCCGAGCACTGAGCACCCAGCACCCCGAGAATGAGCACCCAGCACCCTGAGTACTGAAAACCGAGCACCCTGAGTACTGAGCACCCAGCACCCTGAGTACTGAGCCCCCAGCACCCTGAGTACTGAGCACCCAGCACCCCGAGCACTGAGCACCCAGCACCCCGAGAATGAGCACCCAGCACCCTGAGTACTGAGCACCCAACACCCTGAGTACTGAGCACCGAGCTCCCCGAGCACTGAGCAACCAGCACCCTGAGCACTGAGCACCCAGCACCCCGAGCACTGAGCACCGAGCACCCCGAACACTGTGCACCCAGCACCCTGAGAACTGAGCACCCAGCACCCTGAGTACTGAGCACCCAGCATCGTGAGCACTGAGCACCCAGCACCCTGAGCACTGAGCACCCAGCACCCTGAGCACTGAGCACCCAGCACCCTGAGTACTGAGCACTCAGCACCCTGAGTACTGAGCACCGAGCACCCCGAGCACTGAGCACCCAGCACCCTGAGCACTGAGCACGCTGAGGACTGAGCAACCAGCACCCTGAGAACTGAGCACCCAGCACCCTGAGTACTGAGCACCCAGCATCGTGAGCACTGAGCACCCAGCACCCTGAGCACTGAGCACCCAGCACCCTGAGTACTGAGCACCCAGCACCCCGAACACTGTGCACCCAGCACCCTGAGAACTGAGCACCCAGCAACCTGAGTACTGAGCACCCAGCATCGTGAGCACTGAGCACCCAGCACCCTGAGCACTGAGCACCCAGCACCCTGAGTACTGAGCACCCAGCACCCCGAGCACTTAGCACCGAGCACCCCGAACACTGTGCACCCAGCACCCTGAGAACTGAGCACCCAGCACCCTGAGTACTGAGCACCCAGCATCGTGAGCACTGAGCACCCAGCACCCTGAGCACTGAGCACCCAGCACCCTGAGTACTGAGCACCCAGCACCCCGAGCACTGAGCACCGAGCACCCCGAACACTGTGCACCCAGCACCCTGAGAACTGAGCACCCAGCACCCTGAGTACTGAGCACCCAGCATCGTGAGCACTGAGCACCCAGCACCCTGAGCACTGAGCACCCAGCACCCTGAGTACTGAGCACCCAGCACCCTGAGTACTGAACACCCAGCACCCTGAGTACTGAGCACTCAGCACCCTGAGTACTGAGCACTCAGCACCCTGAGCACCCAGCACCCTGAGCACTGAGCACCCTGAGCCCTGAGCACTGAGCACCCAGCACCCTGAGCACTGAGCACTGAGCACCCAGCACCCTGAGCACTGAGCACCCAGCACCCCGAGCACTGAGCACCCAGCACCCTGAGCACCCAGCACACTGAGCACTGAGCACCCTGAGCACTGAGCACTGAGCACCCAGCACCCTGAGTTCTGAGCATCAAACACTCTGAGCACTGAGCACAGAGCACGCTGAGTACTGAGCACTGAGCACCCAGCACCCTGAGTACTGAGCACCCAGCACCCCGAGCACTGAGCACCCAGCACACTGAGTACTGAGCACCGAGCACCCCGAGCACTGAGCACCCAGCACCCTGAGCACTGAGCACCCAGCACCCTGAGTACTGAGCACCCAGCACCCCGAGCACTGAGCACCAAGCACCCTGAGTAATGAGCACCCAGCACCCTGAGTACTGAGCACTGAGCACCCTGAGCACTGACTAACCAGCACCCTGAGCACTGAGCACCCAGCACCCTGAGTACTGAGCACTCAGCACCCTGAATACTGAGCACCGAGCACCCCGAGCACTGAGCACCCAGCACCCTGAGCACTGAGCACGCTGAGGACTGAGCAACCAGCACCCTGAGTACTGAGCACCCAGCACCCTGAGTACTGAGCACCCAGCACCCCGAGCACTGAGCACCGAGCACCCCGAACACTGTGCACCCAGCACCCTGAGAACTGAGCACCCAGCACCCTGAGTACTGAGCACCCAGCATCGTGAGCACTGAGCACCCAGCACCCTGAGCACTGAGCACCCAGCTCCCTGAGTACTGAGCACCCAGCACCCTGAGTACTGAACACCCAGCACCCTGAGCCCTGAGCACTGAGCACCCAGCACCCTGAGCACTGAGCACTGAGCACCCAGCACCCTGAGCACTGAGCACCCAGCACCCCGAGCACTGAGCACCCAGCACCCTGAGCACCCAGCACCCTGAGCACTGAGCACCCTGAGCACTGAGCACTGAGCACCCAGCACCCTGAGTACTGAGCATCAAACACTCTGAGCACTGAGCACAGAGCACGCTGAGTACTGAGCACTGAGCACCCAGCACCCTGAGTACTGAGCACCCAGCACCCCGAGCACTGAGCACCCAGCACCCTGAGTACTGAGCATCAAACACTCTGAGCACTGAGCACAGAGCACGCTGAGCACCCTGAGCACTGAGCACCCAGCACCCTGAGTACTGAGCACCCAGCACCCCAAACACTGAGCACTGAGCACCCTGAGAACTGAGCACCGATCACCCTGAGTACTGAGCACCCAGCACCCCGAGTACTGAGCACCGAGCACCCTGATCACTGAGCACCCAGCACCCTGAGCACTGAGCACGGAGCACCCCGAGGACTGAGCACCCAGCACCCTGAGTACTGAGCACCCTGAGTACTGAGCACCCAGCACCCTGAGTACTGAGCACCCTGCACCCCGAGCACTGAGCACCCTGAGCACTGAGCACCCAGCATCCTGAGCACTGAGTACTGAGCACCCAGCACGCTGAGCACTGAGCACCAAGCACCCTGAACACTGAGCACCCAGCACCCTGAGTACTGAGCACCCAGCACCCCAAACACTAAGCACCGAGCACCCTGAGAACTGAGCACCGAGCACCCTGAGTACTGAGCACCCAGCACCATGAGTACTGAGCACCGAGCACCCAGAGTACTGAGCAACCTGAGTACTGAGCACCCAGCACCCCGAGAATGAGCACCCAGCACCATGAGTACTGAGCACCGAGCACCCTGAGCACTGAGCACCCAGCACCCTGAGCACTGAGCACGGAGCACCCCGAGGACTGAGCACCCAGCACCGTGAGCACTGAGCACCCAGCACCTTGAGTACTGAGCACTGAGCACCCCAAGCACTGAGCACCCAGCACCCTAAGTAATGAGCACCCAGCACCCTGAGCACTGAGCACTCAGCCCACCGAGCACTGAGAACCCAGCACCCTGAGTACTGAGCACCGAGCACCCCGAGCACTGAGCACCCAGCACCCTGAGCACTGAGCACCCAGCACCCTGAGTACTGAGCACCCAGCACCCCGAGCACTGAGCACCAAGCACCCTGAGTAATGAGCACCGAGCACCCCGAGCACTGAGCACCCAGCACCCTGAGCACTGAGCACCCAGCACCCTGAGTACTGAGCACCCAGCACCCCGAGCACTGAGCACCAAGCACCCTGAGTAATGAGCACCCAGCACCCTGAGTACTGAGCACTGAGCACACTGAGCACTGAGCAACCAGCACCCTGAGCACTGAGCACCCAGCACCCTGAGTACTGAGCACTCAGCACCCTGAGTACTGAGCACCGAGCACCCCGAGCACTGAGCACCCAGCACCCTGAGCACTGAGCACGCTGAGGACTGAGCAACCAGCACCCTGAGTACTGAGCACCCAGCACCCTGAGTACTGAGCACCCAGCACCCCGAGCACTGAGCACCGAGCACCCCGAACACTGTGCACCCAGCACCCTGAGAACTGAGCACCCAGCACCCTGAGTACTGAGCACCCAGCATCGTGAGCACTGAGCACCCAGCACCCTGAGCACTGAGCACCCAGCACCCTGAGTACTGAGCACCCAGCACCCTGAGTACTGAACACCCAGCACCCTGAGCCCTGAGCACTGAGCACCCAGCACCCTGAGCACTGAGCACTGAGCACCCAGCACCCTGAGCACTGAGCACCCAGCACCCCGAGCACTGAGCACCCAGCACCCTGAGCACCCAGCACCCTGAGCACTGAGCAACCTGAGCACTGAGCACTGAGCACCCACCACCCTGAGTACTGAGCATCAAACACTCTGAGCACTGAGCACAGAGCACGCTGAGTACTGAGCACTGAGCACCCAGCACCCTGAGTACTGAGCACCCAGCACCCCGAGCACTGAGCACCCAGCACACTGAGTACTGAGCACCGAGCACCCCGAGCACTGAGCACCCAGCACCCTGAGCACTGAGCACCCAGCACCCTGAGTACTGAGCACCCAGCACCCCGAGCACTGAGCACCAAGCACCCTGAGTAATGAGCACCCAGCACCCTGAGTACTGAGCACTGAGCACCCTGAGCACTGAGCAACCAGCACCCTGAGCACTGAGCACCCAGCACCCTGAGTACTGAGCACCCAGCATCGTGAGCACTGAGCACCCAGCACCCTGAGCACTGAGCACCCAGCACCCTGAGTACTGAGCACCCAGCACCCTGAGTACTGAACACCCAGCACCCTGAGTACTGAGCACTCAGCACCCTGAGTACTGAGCACTCAGCACCCTGAGCACCCAGCACCCTGAGCACTGAGCACCCTGAGCCCTGAGCACTGAGCACCCAGCACCCTGAGCACTGAGCACTGAGCACCCAGCACCCTGAGCACTGAGCACCCAGCACCCCGAGCACTGAGCACCCAGCACCCTGAGCACCCAGCACCCTGAGCACTGAGCACCCTGAGCACTGAGCACTGAGCACCCAGCACCCTGAGTTCTGAGCATCAAACACTCTGAGCACTGAGCACAGAGCACGCTGAGTACTGAGCACTGAGCACCCAGCACCCTGAGTACTGAGCACCCAGCACCCCGAGCACTGAGCACCCAGCACACTGAGTACTGAGCACCGAGCACCCCGAGCACTGAGCTCCCAGCACCCTGAGCACTGAGCACCCAGCACCCTGAGTACTGAGCACCCAGCACCCCGAGCACTGAGCACCAAGCACCCTGAGTAATGAGCACCCAGCACCCTGAGTACTGAGCACTGAGCACCCTGAGCACTGAGCAACCAGCACCCTGAGCACTGAGCACCCAGCACCCTGAGTACTGAGCACTCAGCACCCTGAATACTGAGCACCGAGCACCCCGAGCACTGAGCACCCAGCACCCTGAGCACTGAGCACGCTGAGGACTGAGCAACCAGCACCCTGAGTACTGAGCACCCAGCACCCTGAGTACTGAGCACCCAGCACCCCGAGCACTGAGCACCGAGCACCCCGAACACTGTGCACCCAGCACCCTGAGAACTGAGCACCCAGCACCCTGAGTACTGAGCACCCAGCATCGTGAGCACTGAGCACCCAGCACCCTGAGCACTGAGCACCCAGCACCCTGAGTACTGAGCACCCAGCACCCTGAGTACTGAACACCCAGCACCCTGAGCCCTGAGCACCCAGCACCCTGAGTACTGAACACCCAGCACCCTGAGTACTGAGCACTCAGCACCCTGAGTACTGAGCACTCAGCACCCTGAGCACCCAGCACCCTGAGCACTGAGCACCCTGAGCCCTGAGCACTGAGCACCCAGCACCCTGAGCACTGAGCACTGAGCACCCAGCACCCTGAGCACTGAGCACCCAGCACCCCGAGCACTGAGCACCCAGCACCCTGAGCACCCAGCACCCTGAGCACTGAGCACCCTGAGCACTGAGCACTGAGCACCCAGCACCCTGAGTTCTGAGCATCAAACACTCTGAGCACTGAGCACAGAGCACGCTGAGTACTGAGCACTGAGCACCCAGCACCCTGAGTACTGAGCACCCAGCACCCCGAGCACTGAGCACCCAGCACACTGAGTACTGAGCACCGAGCACCCCGAGCACTGAGCACCCAGCACCCTGAGCACTGAGCACCCAGCACCCTGAGTACTGAGCACCCAGCACCCCGAGCACTGAGCACCAAGCACCCTGAGTAATGAGCACCCAGCACCCTGAGTACTGAGCACTGAGCACCCTGAGCACTGAGCAACCAGCACCCTGAGCACTGAGCACCCAGCACCCTGAGTACTGAGCACTCAGCACCCTGAATACTGAGCACCGAGCACCCCGAGCACTGAGCACCCAGCACCCTGAGCACTGAGCACGCTGAGGACTGAGCAACCAGCACCCTGAGTACTGAGCACCCAGCACCCTGAGTACTGAGCACCCAGCACCCCGAGCACTGAGCACCGAGCACCCCGAACACTGTGCACCCAGCACCCTGAGAACTGAGCACCCAGCACCCTGAGTACTGAGCACCCAGCATCGTGAGCACTGAGCACCCAGCACCCTGAGCACTGAGCACCCAGCACCCTGAGTACTGAGCACCCAGCACCCTGAGTACTGAACACCCAGCACCCTGAGCCCTGAGCACTGAGCACCCAGCACCCTGAGCACTGAGCACTGAGCACCCAGCACCCTGAGCACTGAGCACCCAGCACCCCGAGCACTGAGCACCCAGCACCCTGAGCACCCAGCACCCTGAGCACTGAGCACCCTGAGCACTGAGCACTGAGCACCCAGCACCCTGAGTACTGAGCATCAAACACTCTGAGCACTGAGCACAGAGCACGCTGAGTACTGAGCACTGAGCACCCAGCACCCTGAGTACTGAGCACCCAGCACCCCGAGCACTGAGCACCCAGCACCCTGAGTACTGAGCATCAAACACTCTGAGCACTGAGCACAGAGCACGCTGAGCACCCTGAGCACTGAGCACCCAGCACCCTGAGTACTGAGCACCCAGCACCCCAAACACTGAGCACTGAGCACCCTGAGAACTGAGCACCGATCACCCTGAGTACTGAGCACCCAGCACCCCGAGTACTGAGCACCGAGCACCCTGATCACTGAGCACCCAGCACCCTGAGCACTGAGCACGGAGCACCCCGAGGACTGAGCACCCAGCACCCTGAGTACTGAGCACCCTGAGTACTGAGCACCCAGCACCCTGAGTACTGAGCACCCTGCACCCCGAGCACTGAGCACCCTGAGCACTGAGCACCCAGCATCCTGAGCACTGAGTACTGAGCACCCAGCACGCTGAGCACTGAGCACCAAGCACCCTGAACACTGAGCACCCAGCACCCTGAGTACTGAGCACCCAGCACCCCAAACACTAAGCACCGAGCACCCTGAGAACTGAGCACCGAGCACCCTGAGTACTGAGCACCCAGCACCATGAGTACTGAGCACCGAGCACCCAGAGTACTGAGCAACCTGAGTACTGAGCACCCAGCACCCCGAGAATGAGCACCCAGCACCATGAGTACTGAGCACCGAGCACCCTGAGCACTGAGCACCCAGCACCCTGAGCACTGAGCACGGAGCACCCCGAGGACTGAGCACCCAGCACCGTGAGCACTGAGCACCCAGCACCTTGAGTACTGAGCACTGAGCACCCCAAGCACTGAGCACCCAGCACCCTAAGTAATGAGCACCCAGCACCCTGAGCACTGAGCACTCAGCCCACCGAGCACTGAGAACCCAGCACCCTGAGTACTGAGCACCGAGCACCCCGAGCACTGAGCACCCAGCACCCTGAGCACTGAGCACCCAGCACCCTGAGTACTGAGCACCCAGCACCCCGAGCACTGAGCACCAAGCACCCTGAGTAATGAGCACCGAGCACCCCGAGCACTGAGCACCCAGCACCCTGAGCACTGAGCACCCAGCACCCTGAGTACTGAGCACCCAGCACCCCGAGCACTGAGCACCAAGCACCCTGAGTAATGAGCACCCAGCACCCTGAGTACTGAGCACTGAGCACACTGAGCACTGAGCAACCAGCACCCTGAGCACTGAGCACCCAGCACCCTGAGTACTGAGCACTCAGCACCCTGAGTACTGAGCACCGAGCACCCCGAGCACTGAGCACCCAGCACCCTGAGCACTGAGCACGCTGAGGACTGAGCAACCAGCACCCTGAGTACTGAGCACCCAGCACCCTGAGTACTGAGCACCCAGCACCCCGAGCACTGAGCACCGAGCACCCCGAACACTGTGCACCCAGCACCCTGAGAACTGAGCACCCAGCACCCTGAGTACTGAGCACCCAGCATCGTGAGCACTGAGCACCCAGCACCCTGAGCACTGAGCACCCAGCACCCTGAGTACTGAGCACCCAGCACCCTGAGTACTGAACACCCAGCACCCTGAGCCCTGAGCACTGAGCACCCAGCACCCTGAGCACTGAGCACTGAGCACCCAGCACCCTGAGCACTGAGCACCCAGCACCCCGAGCACTGAGCACCCAGCACCCTGAGCACCCAGCACCCTGAGCACTGAGCAACCTGAGCACTGAGCACTGAGCACCCACCACCCTGAGTACTGAGCATCAAACACTCTGAGCACTGAGCACAGAGCACGCTGAGTACTGAGCACTGAGCACCCAGCACCCTGAGTACTGAGCACCCAGCACCCCGAGCACTGAGCACCCAGCACACTGAGTACTGAGCACCGAGCACCCCGAGCACTGAGCACCCAGCACCCTGAGCACTGAGCACCCAGCACCCTGAGTACTGAGCACCCAGCACCCCGAGCACTGAGCACCAAGCACCCTGAGTAATGAGCACCCAGCACCCTGAGTACTGAGCACTGAGCACCCTGAGCACTGAGCAACCAGCACCCTGAGCACTGAGCACCCAGCACCCTGAGTACTGAGCACTCAGCACCCTGAGTACTGAGCACCGAGCACCCCGAGCACTGAGCACCCAGCACCCTGAGCACTGAGCACGCTGAGGACTGAGCAACCAGCACCCTGAGTACTGAGCACCCAGCACCCTGAGTACTGAGCACCCAGCACCCCGAGCACTGAGCACCGAGCACCCCGAACACTGTGCACCCAGCACCCTGAGAACTGAGCACCCAGCACCCTGAGTACTGAGCACCCAGCATCGTGAGCACTGAGCACCCAGCACCCTGAGCACTGAGCACCCAGCACCCTGAGTACTGAGCACCCAGCACCCTGATTACTGAACACCCAGCACCCTGAGCCCTGAGCACTGAGCACCCAGCACCCTGAGCACTGAGCACTGAGCACCCAGCACCCTGAGCACTGAGCACCCAGCACCCCGAGCACTGAGCACCCAGCACCCTGAGCACCCAGCACCCTGAGCACTGAGCACCCTGAGCACTGAGCACTGAGCACCCAGCACCCTGAGTACTGAGCATCAAACACTCTGAGCACTGAGCACAGAGCACGCTGAGTACTGAGCACTGAGCACCCAGCACCCTGAGTACTGAGCACCCAGCACCCCGAGCACTGAGCACCCAGCACCCTGAGTACTGAGCATCAAACACTCTGAGCACTGAGCACAGAGCACGCTGAGCACCCTGAGCACTGAGCACCCAGCACCCTGAGTACTGAGCACCCAGCACCCCAAACACTGAGCACCGAGCACCCTGAGAACTGAGCACCGATCACCCTGAGTACTGAGCACCCAGCACCCCGAGTACTGAGCACCGAGCACCCTGATCACTGAGCACCCAGCACCCTGAGCACTGAGCACGGAGCACCCCGAGGACTGAGCACCCAGCACTGTGAGCACTGAGCACCCAGCACCTTGAGTACTGAGCACGGAGCACCCCGAGCACTGAGCACCCAGCACCCTAAGTAATGAGCACCCAGCACCCTGAGCACTGAGCACCCAGCCCCCCGAGCACTGAACACCCAGCACCCTGAGTACTGAGCACCCAGCACCCTGAGTACTGAGCACCCAGCACCCCGAGCACTGAGCACCCAGCACCCTGAGCACTGAGTACCCAGCACCCTGAGTACTGAGCACCCAGCACCCCGAGCACTGAGCACCAAGCACCCTGAGTAATGAGCACCCAGCACCCTGAGTACTGAGCACTGAGCACCCTAAGCACTGAGCACCCAGCACCCTGAGCACTGAGCACGCTGAGGACTGAGCAACCAGCACCCTGAGTACTGAGCATCCAGCACCCTGAGTACTGAGCACCCAGCACCCTGAGTACTGAGCACCCTGAGTACTGAGCACCCAGCACCCCGAGCACTGAGCACCCAGCACCCTGAGTACTGAGCACCCTGAGTACTGAGCACCCAGCACCCTGAGTACTGAGCACCCTGAGTACTGAGCATCCAGCACCCTGAGCACTGAGCACCCAGCACATTGAGTACTGAGCAGCCAGCACCCTGAGCACTGAGCACCCAGCAACCTGAGTAGTGAGCACCCAGCACCCCGAGTACTGAGCACCCAGCACCGTGAGTACTGACCAATCAGCACCCTGAGTACTGAGCACCCGGCACCCCGAGCACTAAGCACCCAGCACCCCGAGCGCCGAGCACCCAGCACCCTGAGCACTGAGCACCCAGCACCCTGAGCACTGAGAACCCAGCACCCTGAGTACTGAGCACTGAGCACCCAGCACCCTGAGCACTGAGCACCCAGCACCCTGACTACTAAGCACCCAGCACACTGAGTACTGAGCACCCAGCACCCTGAGTACTGAGCACCCAGCGTACTGAGCACCGAGCACCCCGAGCACTGAGCACCCAGCACCCTGAGTACTGAGCACCCAGCACCCCGAGCACTGAGCACCCAGCACCCTGAGTACTGAGCACCGAGCACCCTGAGTACTGAGCACCCAGCACCCTGAGCACTGAGCACCCAGCACCCTGAGTACTGAGCACTGAGCACCCTGAGAACTGAGCACCCAGCACCCCGAGCACTGAGCACCCAGCACCCCGAGCACTGAGCACCCAGAACCCTGAGTACTGAGCACCCAGCACCCCAAGCACTGAGCACCCAGCACCCTGAGCACTGAGCACCCAGCACCCTGAGTACTGAGCACCCAGCACCCTGAGCACTGAGCACCGAGCACCCCGAACACTGTGCACCCAGCACCCTGAGAACTGAGCACCCAGCACCCTGAGTACTGAGCACCCAGCATCCTGAGCACTGAGCACCCAGCACCCCGAGCACTGAGCACACAGCACCCTGAGCACTGAGCACGCTGAGGACTGAGCACCCAGCACCCTGAGTACTGAGCACCCAGCACCCTGAGTACTGAACACCCAGCACCCTGAGCACTGAGCACTGAGCACCCAGCACCCTGAGCACTGAGCACCCAGTACCCCGAGCACTGAGCACCCAGCACCCTGAGCACCCAGCACCCTGAGCACTGAGCACCCTGAGCACTGAGCACTGAGCACCCAGCACCCTGAGTACTGAGCATCCAACACTCTGAGCACTGAGCACAGAGCACGCTGAGTACTGAGCACTGAGAACCCAGCACCCCGAGCACTGAGCACCCAGCACCCTGAGTACTGAGCATCCAACACTCTGAGCACTGAGCACAGAGCACGCTGAGTACTGAGCACTGAGAACCCAGCACCCCGAGCACTGAGCACCCAGCACCCTGAGTACTGAGCACCCAGCACCCCGAGCACTGAGCACCCAGCACCCCGAGCACTGAGCACCCAGCACCCTGAGTACTGAGCACCCAGCACCCTGAGCACTGAGCACCGAGCACCCCGAACACTGTGAACCCAGCACCCTGAGAACTGAGCACCCAGCACCCTGAGTACTGAGCACCCAGCATCGTGAGCACTGAGCACCCAGCACCCTGAGCACTGAGCACCCAGCACCCTGAGTACTGAGCACCCAGCACCCTGAGTACTGAACACCCAGCACCCTGAGCACTGAGCACTGAGCACCCAGCACCCTGAGCACTGAGCATTGAGCACCCAGCACCCTGAGCACTGAGCACCCAGCACCCCGAGCACTGAGCACCCAGCACCCTGAGCACCCAGCACCCTGAGCACTGAGCACCCTGAGCACTGAGCACTGAGCACCCAGCACCCTGAGTATTGAGCATCCAACACTCTGAGCACTGAGCACAGAGCACGCTGAGTACTGAGCACTGAGCACCCAGCACCCTGAGTACTGAGCACCCAGCACCCCGAGCACTGAGCACCCAGCACCCTGTGTACTGAGCACCGAGCACCCCGAGCACTGAGCACCCAGCACCCTGAGTACTGAGCACCCAGCACCCCGAGAATGAGCACCCAGCACCCCGAGCACTGAGCACCCAGCACCCTGAGCACTGAGCACCCAGCACCCTGAGTACTGAGCATCCAGCACCCCGAGCACTGAACACCCAGCACCCTGAGTACTGAGCACCCTGACTACTGAGCACCCAGCACCCTGAGTACTGAGCACCCTGCACCCCGAGCACTGAGCACCCTGAGCACTGAGCACCCAGCATCCTGAGCACTGAGTACTGAGCACCCAGCACGCTGATCAATGAGCACCAAGCACCCTGAACACTGAGCACCCAGCACCCTGAGTACTGAGCACCCAGCACCCCAAACACTGAGCACCGAGCACCCTGAGAACTGAGCACCGAGCACCCTGAGTACTGAGCACCCAGCACCATGAGTACTGAGCACCGAGCACCCAGAGTACTGAGCAACCTGAGTACTGAGCACCCAGCACCCCGAGAATGAGCACCCAGCACCATGAGTACTGAGCACCCAGCACCCTGAGCACTGAGCACGGAGCACCCCGAGGACTGAGCACCCAGCCCCGTGAGCACTGAGCACCCAGCACCTTGAGTACTGAGCACCGAGCACCCCGAGCACTGAGCACCCAGCACCCTAAATAATGAGCACCCAGCACCCTGAGCACTGAGCACCCAGCCCCCCGAGCACTGAGCACCCAGCACCCTGAGTACTGAGCACCCAGCACCCCGAGCACTGAGCACCCAGCACCCTGAGCACTGAGCACCCAGCACCCTGAGTACTGAGCACCCAGCACCCCGAGCACTGAGCACCAAGCACCCTGAGTAATGAGCACCCAGCACCCTGAGTACAGAGCACTGAGCACCCTGAGCACTGAGCACCCAGCACCCTGAGCACTGAGCACCCAGCACCCTGAGTAATGAGCACTCAGCACCCTGAGTACTGAGCACCGAGCACCCTGAGCACTGAGCACCCAGCACCCTGATCACTGAGCACGCTGAGGACTGAGCAACCAGCACCCTGAGTACTGAGCACCCAGCACCCTGAGTACTGTGCACCCAGGACCCCGAGCACTGAGCACCGAGCACCCTGAACACTGTGCACACAGCACCCTGAGAACTGAGCACCCAGCACCCTGAGTACTGAGCACCCAGCATCGTGAGCACTGAGCACCCAGCACCCTGAGCACTGAGCACCCAGCACCCTGAGTACTGAGCACCCAGCACCCTGAGTACTGAACACCCAGCACCCTGAGCCCTGAGCACTGAGCACCCAGCACCCTGAGCACTGAGCACTGAGCACCCAGCACCCTGAGCACTGAGCACCCAGCACCCCGAGCACTGAGCACCCAGCACCCTGAGTACTGAGCACCCTGAGTACTGAGCACCCAGCACCCTGAGCACTGAGCACCCAACACCCCGAGCACTGAGCATCCAGCACCCTGAGTACTGAGCACCCTGAGTACTGAGCACCCAGCACCCTGAGTACTGAGCACCCTGAGTACAGAGCACCCAGCACCCTGAGCACTGAGCACCCAGCACATTGAGTACTGAGCACCCAGCACCCTGAGCACTGAGCACCCAGCACCCTGAGTACTGAGCACCGAGCACCCCGAGCACTGAGCACCCAGCACCCTGAGCACTGAGCACCCAGCACCCTGAGTACTGAGCACCCAGCATCATGAGTACTGAGCACCGAGCACCCAGAGTACTGAGCAACCTGAGTACTGAGCACCCAGCACCCTGAGTACTGAGCACCCTGCACCCCGAGCACTGAGCACCCTGAGCACTGAGCACCCAGCATCCTGAGCACTGAGTACTGAGCACCCAGCACGCTGAGCAATGAGCACCAAGCACCCTGAACACTGAGCACCCAGCACCCTGAGTACTGAGCACCCAGCACCCCAAACACTGAGCACCGAGCACCCTGAGAACTGAGCACCGAGCACCCTGAGTACTGAGCACCCAGCACCATGAGTAGTGAGCACCGAGCACCCAGAGTACTGAGCAACCTGAGTACTGAGCACCCAGCACCCTGAGAATGAGCACCCAGAACCATGAGTACTGAGCACCCAGCACCCTGAGCACTGAGCACGGAGCACCCCGAGGACTGAGCACCCAGCACCGTGAGCACTGAGCACCCAGCACCTTGAGTACTGAGCACCGAGCACCCCGAGCACTGAGCACCCAGCACCCTAAGTAATGAGCACCCAGCACCCTGAGCACTGAGCACCCAGCCCCCCGAGCACTGAGCACCCAGCACCCTGAGTACTGAGCACCCAGCACCCCGAGCACTGAGCAACCAGCACCCTGAGCACTGAGCACCCAGCACCCTGAGTACTGAGCACCAAGCACCCTGAGTAATGAGCACCCAGCACCCTGAGTACTGAGCACTGAGCACCCTGAGCACTGAGCACCCAGCACCCTAAGCACTGAGCACCCAGCACCCTGAGTAATGAGCACTCAGCACCCTGAGTACTGAGCACCGAGCACCCCGAGCACTGAGCACCCAGCACCCTGATCACTGAGCACGCTGAGGACTGAGCAACCAGCACCCTGAGTACTGAGCACCCAGCACCCTGAGTACTGTGCACCCAGGACCACGAGCACTGAGCACCGAGCACCCCGAACACTGTGCACACAGCACCCTGAGAACTGAGCACCCAGCACCCTGAGTACTGAGCACCCAGCATCGTGAGCACTGAGCACCCAGCACCCTGAGCACTGAGCACCCAGCACCCTGAGTACTGAGCACCCAGCACCCTGAGTACTGAACACCCAGCACCCTGAGCCCTGAGCACTGAGCACCCAGCACCCTGAGCACTGAGCACTGAGCACCCAGCACCCTGAGCACTGAGCACCCAGCACCCCGAGCACTGAGCACCCAGCACCCTGAGCACCCAGCACCCTGAGCACTGAGCACCCTGAGCACTGAGCACCCAGCACCC
This sequence comes from Microtus oregoni, assembly GCF_018167655.1. Lineage (NCBI taxonomy): Eukaryota > Metazoa > Chordata > Mammalia > Rodentia > Cricetidae > Microtus > Microtus oregoni. The sequence continues at coordinate 5,878,146 of NW_024543811.1, read as the reverse complement.
TGAGTACTGAGCACCCAGCACCCCGAGCACTGAGCACCCAGCACCCTGTGTACTGAGCAGCGAGCACCCCGAGCACTGAGCACCCAGCACCCTGAGTACTGAGCACCCTGCACCCCGAGCACTGAGCGCCCTGAGCACTGAGCACCCAGCATTCTGAGCACTGAGTACTGAGCACCCAGCACGCTGAGCACTGAGCACCCAGCACCCTGAACACTGAGCACCCAGCACCCTGAGTACTGAGCACCCAGCACCCCAAACACTGAGCACCGAGCACCCTGAGAACTGAGCACCGAGCACCCTGAGTACTGAGCACCCAGCACCATGAATACTGAGCACCGAGCACCCAGAGTACTGAGCAACCTGAGTACTGAGCACCCAGCACCCCGAGAATGAGCACCCAGCACCATGAGTACTGAGCACCGAGCACCCTGATCACTGAGCACCCAGCACCCTGAGCACTGAGCACGGAGCAACCCGAGGACTGAGCACCCAGCACCGTGAGCACTGAGCACCCAGCACCTTGAGTACTGAGCACCGAGCAACCCGAGCACTGAGCACCCAGCACCCTAAGTAATGAGCACCCAGCACCCTGAGCACTGAGCATCCAGCACCCTGAGTACTGAGCACCCAGCACCCTGAGTACTGAGCACCCAGCACCCCGAGCACTGAGCACCCAGCACCCTGAGCACTGAGCACCCAGCACCCTGAGTACTGAGCACCCAGCACCCCGAGCACTGAGCACCAAGCACCCTGAGTAATGAGCACCCAGCACCCTGAGTACTGAGCACTGAGCACCCTGAGCACTGAGCACCCAGCACCCTGAGCACTGAGCACCCAGCACCCTGAGTACTGAGCACTCAGCACCCTGAGTACTGAGCACCGAGCACCCCGAGCACTGAGCACCCAGCACCCTGAGCACTGAGCACGCTGAGGACTGAGCAACCAGCACCCTGAGTACTGAGCATCCAGCACCCTGATTACTGAGCACCCAGCATCCTGAGTACTGAGCACCGATCACCCTGAGCACTGAGCACCCAGCACCCCGAGCACTGAGCACCCAGCACCCTGAGTACTGAGCACCCTGAGTACTGAGCACCCAGCACCCCGAGCACTGAGCATTAAGCACCCTGAGTACGGAGCACCCTGAGTACTGAGCACCCAGCACCCTGAGTACTGAGCACCCTGAGTACAGAGCACCCAGCACCCTGAGCACTGAGCACCCAGCACATTGAGTACTGAGCACCGAGCACCCCGAGCACTGAGCACCCAGCACCCTGAGTACTGAGCAACCAGCACCCCGAGCACTGAGCACCCAGCACCCTGAGTACTGAGCACCGAGCACCCTGAGTACTGAGCACCCAGCACCCTGAGTACTGAGCACCCAGCGTACTGAGTACCGAGCACCCAGCACCCTGAGTACTGAGCACCCAGCACCCTGAGCAAGGAGCACCCAGCACCCTGAGTACTGAGCACTGAGCACCCTGAGAACTGAGCACTGAGCACCCTGAGCACTGAGCACCCAGCACCCCGAGCACTGAGCACCCAGCACCCCGAGCACTGAGCACCCAGCACCCTGTGTACTGAGCACCGAGCACCCCGAGCACTGAGCACCCAGCACCCTGAGTACTGAGCACCCAGCACCCCGAGCACTGAGCACCCAGCACCCTGAGTACTGAGCACCCTGAGTACTGAGCACCCAGCACCCTGAGTACTGAGCACCCTGCACCCCGAGCACTGAGCACCCTGAGCACTGAGCACCCAGCATCCTGAGCACTGAGTACTGAGCACCCAGCACGCTGAGCACTGAACACCAAGCACCCTGAACACTGAGCACCCAGCACCCTGAGTACTGAGCACCCAGCACCCCAAACACTAAGCACCGAGCACCCTGAGAACTGAGCACCGAGCACCCTGAGTACTGAGCACCCAGCACCATGAGTACTGAGCACCGAGCACCCAGAGTACTGAGCAACCTGAGTACTGAGCACCCAGCACCCTGAGAATGAGCACCCAGCACCATGACTACTGATCCCTGAGCACCCTGAGCACTGAGCACCCAGCACCCTGAGCACTGAGCACGGAGCACCCCGAGGACTGAGCACCCAGCACCGTGAGCACTGAGCACCCAGCACCTTGAATACTGAGCACCGAGCACCCCGAGCACTGAGCACACAGCACCCTAAGTAATGAGCACCCAGCACCCTGAGCACTGAGCACTCAGCCCCCCGAGCACTGAGCACCCAGCACCCTGAGTACTGAGCACCCAGCACCCCGAGTACTGAGCACCCAGCACCCTGAGCACTGAGCACCCAGCACCCTGAGTACTGAGCACCCAGCACCCCGAGCACTGAGCACCAAGCACCCTGAGTAATGAGCACCCAGCACCCTGAGTACTGAGCACTGAGCACCCTGAGCACTGAGCACCCAGCACCCTGAGCACTGAGCACCCAGCACCCTGAGTACTGAGCACTCAGCACCCTGAGTACTGAGCACCGAGCACCCCGAGCACTGAGCACCCAGCACCCTGAGCACTGAGCACGCTGAGGACTGAGCAACCAGCACCCTGAGTACTGAGCACCCAGCATCGTGAGCACTGAGCACCCAGCACCCTGAGCACTGAGCACCCAGCACCCTGAGTACTGAGCACCCAGCACCCTGAGTACTGAACACCCAGCACCCTGAGCCCTGAGCACTGAGCACCCAGCACCCTGAGCACTGAGCACTGAGCACCCAGCACCCTGAGCACTGAGCACCCAGCACCCCGAGCACTGAGCACCCAGCACCCTGAGCACTGAGCACCCTGAGCACTGAGCACTGAGCACCCAGCACCCTGAGTACTGAGCATCAAACACTCTGAGCACTGAGCACAGAGCACGCTGAGTACTGAGCACTGAGCACCCAGCACCCCGAGTACTGAGCACCCAGCACCCCGAGCACTGAGCACTCAGCACCCTGTGTACTGAGCACCGAGCACCCCGAGCACTGAGCACCCAGCACCCTGAGTACTGAGCACCCAGCACCCCGAGAATGAGCACCCAGCACCCCGAGCACTGAGCACCCAGCACCCTGAGCACTGAGCACCCAGCACCCTGAGTACTGAGCACCCAGCACCCCAAGCACTGAGCACTCAGCACCCTGAGTACTGAGCACCCTGAATACTGAGCACCCAGCACCCTGAGTACTGAGCACCCTGCACCCCGAGCACTGAGCACCCTGAGCACTGAGCACCCAGCATCCTGAGCACTGAGTACTGAACACCCAGCACGCTGAGCACTGAGCACCTCACCCTGAACACTGAGCACCCAGCACCCTGAGTACTGAGCACCCAGCACCCCAAACACTGAGCACCGAGCACCCTGAGAACTGAGCACCGAGCACCCTGAGTACTGAGCACCCAGCACCCCGAGTACTGAGCACCGAGCACCCTGATCACTGAGCACCCAGCACCCTGAGCACTGAGCACGGAGCACCCCGAGGACTGAGCACCCAGCACCGTGAGCACTGAGCACCCAGCGCCCTGAGTACTGAGCACTCAGCACCCTGAGTACTGAGCACCGAGCACCCCGAGCACTGAGCACCCAGCACCCTGAGCACTGAGCACCCTGAGTACTGAGCACCCAGCAACCCGAGCACTGAGCACCCAGCACCCTGAGTACTGAGCACCCTGAGTACTGAGCACCCAGCACCCTGAGTACTGAGCACCCTGAGTACAGAGCACCCAGCACCCTGAGCACTGAGCACCCAGCACATTGAGTACTGAGCACCCAGCACCCTGAGCACTGAGCACCCAGCACCCTGAGTACTGAGCACCGAGCACACCGAGCACTGAGCACCCAGCACCCTGAGTACTGAGCACCCAGCACCCTGAGTAGTGAGCACCCAGCACCCCGAGTACTGAGCACCCAGCACCGTGAGTACTGACCACCCAGCACCCTGAGTACTGAGCACCCAGCACCCCGAGCACTAAGCACCCAGCACCCCGAGCGCCGAGCACCCAGCACCCTGAGCACTGAGCACCCAGCACCCTGAGCACGGAGCACCCAGCAACCTGAGTACTGAGCACTGAGCACCCAGCATACTGAGCACTGAGCACCCAGCACCCTGAGTAATGAGCACCCAGCACCCTGAGTACTGAGCACCCAGCACCCTGAGTACTGAGCACCCAGCGTACTGAGCACCGAGCACCCCGAGCACTGAGCACCCAGCACCCTGAGTACTGAGCACCCAGCACCCCGAGCACTGAGCACCCAGCACCCTGAGTACTGAGCACCGAGCACCCTGAGTACTGAGCACCCAGCACCCTGAGTACTGAGCACCCAGCGTACTGAGCACCGAGCACCCAGCACACTGAGTACTGAGCACCCAGCACTCTGAGCACGGAGCACCCAGCACCCTGAGTACTGAGCACTGAGCACCCTGAGAACTGAGCACTGAGCACCCTGAGCACTGAGCACCCAGCACCCCGAGCACTGAGCACCCAGCACCCTGAGTACTGAGCAACCAGCACCCTGAGTACTGAGCACTCAGCACCCTGAGTACTGAGCACCCTGAGGATTGAGCAACCAGCACCCTGAGTACTGAGCACTAAGCACCCAGAGCACTGAGCACCCAGCACCCCGAGCACGGAGCACCCAGTAACCCGAGCACTGAGTACTGAGCACCCAGCACCCTGAGTACTGAGCACCGAGCTCCCCGAGCACTGAGCACCCTGAGTACTGAGCACCCAGCACCCCGATCACTGAGCACCCAGCACCCTGAGCACTGAGCACCCAGCACCCTGACCACTGTGCAGCCAGCACCCTCAGCACTGAGCACCCAGCACCCTTAGCACTGAGCTCCCAGCACCCCGAGTACAAAGCACCCAGCACCCTGTGTACTGAGCACCGAGCACCCCGAGCACTGAGCACCCAGCACCCTGAGCACTCAGCACCCAGCACCCCGAGCACTGAGCACCCAGCACCCTGAGTACTGAGCACCCAGACCCCGAGCACTGAGCACACAGCACCGCTAGCACTGTGCACCCAGCACCCTGAGTACTGAGAACCCAGCACCCTGAGTACTGAGCACCCAGCACCCTGAGCACTGAGAACCCAGCAGCCCGAGCACTGAGCACCCAGCATCCTGAGCACTGAGTACTGAGCACCCAGCACACTGAGCACTGAGTACGCAGCACCCTGAGCACTGAGAACCCAGCACCCTGAGTACTGAGCACCCAGCACCCCAAGCACTGAGCACCGAGCACCCTGAATACTGAGCACACAGCACACTGAGTAGTGAGCACCCAGCACCCGAGTACTGAGCACCCAGCACCGTGAGTACTGAACACCCAGCACCCTGAGTACTGAGCACCCAGCACCCCGAGCACTAAGCACCCAGCACCCCGAGCACCGAGCACCCAGACCCCGAGCACTGAGCACCCAGCACCGCTAGCACTGTGCACCCAGCACCCTGAGTACTGAGAACCCAGCACCCCGAGCACTGATCACCCAGCACCCTGAGCACTGAGCACCCTGAGGACTGAGCAACCAGCACCCTGAGTACTGAGCACCCAGCACCCTGAGTACTGAGCACCCAGCATCCTGAGTACTGAGCACCGATCACCCTGAGCACTGAGCACCCAGCACCCCGAGCACTGGGCACCCTGAGTACTGAGCACCCAGCACCCTGAGTACTGAGCTCCCAGCACCCCGAGCACTGAGCACCCTGAGTACTGAGCACCCAGCACCCTGAGTACTGAGCACTAAGCACCCAGAGCACTTAGCAGCCAGCACCCCGAGCACGGAGCACCCAGGACCCCGAGCACTGAGTACTGAGCACCCAGCACCCCGATCACTGAGCACCCAGCACCCTGAGCACTGAGCACCCAGCACCCTGAGCACTGAGCACCCAGAACCCTGAGTACTGAGCACCCAGCACGCTGAGTACTGAGCAACCAGCACCCCGAGCACTGAGCACCCAGCACCCTGAGTACTGAGCACTGAGCACTCAGCACCCCGAGCACTGAGCACCCAGCACCCTGTGTACTGAGCACCGAGCACCCCGAGCACTGAGCACCCAGCACCCTGAGCACTCAGCACCCAGAACCCCGAGCACTGAGCACCCAGAACCCTGAGCACTGAGCACCCAGCACCCTGAGCACTGAGCACCCAGCACACAGAGCACTTAGCACCCAGCACCCTGAGCACTGAGCACCCAGCACCCTGAGTACTGAGCACACAGCACCCTGAGTACTGAGCACCCAGACCCGAGCACTGAGAACCCAGCACCCCTAGCACTGTGCACCCAGCACCCCGAGTACTGAGAACCCATCACCCTGAGTACTGAGCACCCAGCACCCTGAGCACTGAGCACCCAGCAGCCCGAGCACTGAGCACCCAGCATCCTGAGCACTGAGTACTGAGCACCCAGCACCCTGAGCACTGAGCACGCAGCACCCTGAGCACTGAGCACCCAGCACCCTGAGTACTGAGCACCCAGCACCCCAAGCACTGAGCACCGAGCACCCTGAGTACTGAGCACCCAGCACGCTGAGCACTGAGCACCCAGCACCCCGAGTACTGAGCACCCAGCACCCTGAGTACTGAGCACCCAGCACCCTGAGCACTGAGCACCCAGCACCCCGAGCACTGAGCACCCAGCACCCTGAGCACTGAGCACCCAGCACCCTGAGTACTTAGCATCAAGCACCCTGAGCACTGAGCACCCAGCACCCTGAGCGCTGAGCAGCCAGCACCCTGAGCACTGAGCACACAACGTACTGAGCAACGAGCACCCCGAGCACTGAGCACCCAGCACCCTGAGTACTGAGCGCTGAGCACCCTGAGTACTGAGCACCCAGCACCCCGAGCACTGAGCACCCAGCACCCCTAGCACTGAGCACCCAGCACCCCGAGCACTGAGCACCCAGCACCGTGAGTTCTGAGCACCCAGCACCCTGAGTACTGAGCACCGAGCACCCCGAGCACTGAGCACCGGGCACCCCGAGCACTGAGCACCCAGCACCCTGAGTACTGAGCACCCAGCACCCTAAGTACTGAGCACTGAGCTCCCTGAGCACTGAGCACCCAGCACCCTGAGCACTGAGCACCCAGCATCCTGAGCACTGAGTACTGAGCACCCAGCACCCAGAGCACTGAGCACCGAGCCCCCTGAGCACTGAGCAATCAGCACCCTGAGTACTGAGCACCCAGCACCCCAAACACTGAGCACTGAGCACCCTGAGAACTGAGCACCGAGCACCCTGAGTACTGAGCAGCCAGCACCATGAGTACTGAGCACCGAGCACCAAGAGTACTGAGCAACCTGAGTACTGAGCACCCAGCACGCTGAGAATGAGCACCCAGCACCATGAGTACTGAGCACCGAGCACCCTGAGCACTGAGCACCCAGCACCCTGAGTACTGAGCACCCAGCACCCCGAGAACTGAGCACCCAGCACCCTGAGTAATGAGCACCCAGCACCCTGAGTACTGAGCACTGAGCACCCTGAGCACTGAGCACCCAGCACTACGAGCACTGAGCACCCAGCACCCTGAGGACTGAGCACCCAGCACCCTGAGTACTGAGCACCCAGCACCCTGAGTACTGAGCACCGAGCACCCCGAGCACTGAGCACCCAGCACCCTTAGCACTGAGCACCTTGAGGACTGAGCAACCAGCACCCTGAGTACTGAGCACCCAGCACCCTGAGTACTGAGCACCCAGCACCCTGAGTACTGAGCACCCAGCATCCTGAGTACTGAGCACCCTGAGTACTGAGCACCCAGCACCCTGAGTACTGAGCACCCTGAGTAATGAGCACCCTGAGTACTGAGCACCGAGCACCCCGAGCACTGAGCACCCAGCACCCTGAGTACTGAGCACCCAGCACCCTGAGTAGTGAGCACCCAGCACCCCGAGTACTGAGCACTCAGCACTGTGAGTACTGACCACCCAGCCCCCTGAGTACTGAGCACCCAGCACCCCGAGCACTAAGCACCCAGCACCCCGAGCAGCGAGCACGAAGCACCCTGAGCACTGAGCACCCAGCAACCTGAGCACTGAGCACCCAGCACCCTGAGTACTGAGCACTGAGCACCCAGCACCCCGAGCACTGAGCACCCAGCACCCTGAGTACTAAGCACCCAGCACCCTGAGTACTGAGCACCCAGCACCCTGAGTACTGAGCACCCAGCATACTGAGCACCGAGCACCCCGAGCACTGAGCACCCAGCACCCTGTGTACTGAGCACTGAGCACCCTGAGTACTAAGCACCCAGCACCCTGAGTACTGAGCACCCAGGATCCTGAGCACTGAGCACCGAGCACCCCGAGCACTGAGCACCCAGCACCCTGAGCACTCAGCACCCAGCACCCCGAGCACTGAGCACCCAGCACCCTGAGCACTGAGCACCCAGCACCCTGAGCACGGAGCACCCCGAGGACTGAGCACCCAGCACCCTGAGCACTGAGCACCCAGCACCTTGAGTACTGAGCACTGAGCACCTCGAGCACTGAGCACCCAGCACCCTGAGTACTGAGCAACGAGCACCCTGAGCACTGAGCACCCAGCACCCTGAGCACTGAGCACCCAGTACCCTGAGTACTGAGCAACCAGCACCCTGAGCACTGAGCACCCAGCACCCTGAGCACCGAGCACCCAGCACCCTGAGTACTGAGCAAACAACACTCAAGTACTGGGCACCCAGCACCCTGAGCACTGAGCACCCAGCACCCTGAGTACTGAGCACACAGCACCCTGAGTACTGAAAACCCTGCACCCTGAGCACTGAGCACTGAGCACCCTGAGCATTGAGTACTGAGCACTGAGCACCCTGAGCACTGAGCACACAGCACACCGAGTACTGTGCACCCAGCACCCTGAGTACTGAACACCCAGCACCCTGAGCACTGAGTACTGAGCACTGAGCACCCTGAGCACTGAGCACCCAGCACCCTGAGTACTGAGCACCCAGCACCCTGAGTACTGAACACCCAGGACCCTGAGCAGTGAGCACTGAGCACCCAGCACCCCGAGCACTGAGCACTGAGCACCCTGAGCACTGAGCACCCAGCACCCCGAGTACTGAGCACTGAGCACCCTGAGCACTGAGCACCAAGCACCCCGAGTACTGAGCACTGAGCAATCTGAGTACTCAGCACCCAGCACCCTGAGCACTGAGCACCCAGCACCCTGAGTACTGAGCTCTGAGAACCCTGAGTACTGAGCACTGAGCACCCTGAGCACTGAGCACCCAGCACCTTGAGTACTGAGCACCGAGCACCCCGAGCAATGAGCACCCAGCACCCTTAGTACTGAGCAGCCAGCACCCTGAGCACTGAGCACCCAGCACCCTGAGCACTGAGCACCCAGCACCCTGAGCACTGAGCACCCAGCACCCTGAGTACTGAGCACCCAGCACCCTGAGCACTGAGCACCCAGCACCGTACTGAGCACCGAGCACCCTGAGCACTGAGCACCCAGCACCTTGAGCACTGAGCACCCTGAGGACTGAGCACCCAGCACCCTGAGCACTGAGCACCGAGCACCCTGAGCACTGAGCAGCCAGCACCTTGAGTACTGAGCACCGAGCACCTCGAGCACTAAGCACCCAGCAACCTGAGTACTGAGCACCCAGCACCCTGAGCACTGAGCACCCAGCACCCTGAGCACTGAGCACACAGCACCCTGAGTACTGAGCACCCAGCACCCTGAGTACTTAGCACCCAGCACCCTGAGCACTGAGCACCCAGCACCCTGAATACTGAGCACCGAGCACCCTGAGTACTGAGAACCCAGCACCCTGAGCACTGAGCACCCAGCACCCTGAGTACTGAGCACCGAGCACCCCGAGCACTGAGCACCCAGCACCCTGAGTACTGAGCACCCATCACCAAGAGTACTGAGCACCGAGCATCCTGAGCACTGAGCACCGAGCACCGCGAGCACTGAGCACCCAGCACCCTGAGTACTGAGCACCCAGCACCAAGAGTACTGAGCACCGAGCACCCCGAGCACTGAGCACCCAGCACCCTGAGAACTGAGCACCCAGCACCCTGAGCACTGAGCACCCAGCACCCTGAGCACTGAGCACGCAGCACCCCGAGCACTGAGCACGCAGCACCCTGAGCACTGAGCACCCAGCACCCTGAGCACTGAGCACCCAGCACCCTGAGTACTGAGCACCCAGCACCCTGAGTACTGAGCAACCAGCACAATGAGCACTGAGCACTGAGCACAAAGCACCCTGAGCACTGAGCACTGAGCACCCAGCACCCCGAGAACTGACGACCCAGCACCCCGAGCACTGAGCACCCAGCACCCTTAGCACTGAGCACCCAGCACTACGAGCACTGAGCACCCAGCACCCTGAGGACTGAGCACCCAGCACCCTGAGTACTGAGCACCCAGCACCCTGAGTACTGAGCACCGAGCACCCCGAGCACTGAGCACCCAGCACCCTTAGCACTGAGCACCTTGAGGACTGAGCAACCAGCACCCTGAGTACTGAGCACCCAGCACCCTGAGTACTGAGCACCCAGCATCCTGAGTACTGAGCACCGATCACCCTGAGCACTGAGCACGAGGCACCCCGAGCACTGAGCACCCAGCACCCTGAGTACTGACCACCCTGAGTACTGAGCACCCAGCACCCCGAGCACTGAGCACCCAGCACCCTGAGTACTGAGCACCCTGAGTACTGAGCACCCAGCACCCTGAGTACTGAGCACCCTGAGTAATTTGCACCCTGAGTACTGAGCACCGAGCACCCCGAGCACTGAGCACCCAGCACCCTGAGTACTGAGCACCCAGCACCCTGAGTAGTGAGCACCCAGCACCCCGAATACTGAGCACCCAGCACTGTGAGTACTGACCACCCAGCCCCGTGAGTACTGAGCACCCAGCACCCCGAGCACTAAGCACCCAGCACCCCGAGCAGCGAGCACGAAGCACCCTGAGCACTGAGCACCCAGCAACCTGAGCACTGAGCACCCAGCACCCTGAGTACTGAGCACTGAGCACCCAGCACCCCGAGCACTGAGCACCCAGCACCCTGAGTACTAAGCACCCAGCACCCTGAGTACTGAGCACCCAGCACCCTGAGTACTGAGCACCCAGCATACTGAGCACCGAGCACCCCGAGCACTGAGCACCCAGCACCCTGTGTACTGAGCACTGAGCACCCTGAGTACTAAGCACCCAGCACCCTGAGTACTGAGCACCCAGGATCCTGAGCACTGAGCACCGAGCACCCCGAGCACTGAGCACCCAGCACCCTGAGCACTCAGCACCCAGCACCCCGAACACTGAGCACCCAGCACCCTGAGCACTGAGCACCCAGCACCCTGAGCACGGAGCACCCCGAGGACTGAGCACCCAGCACCCTGAGCACTGAGCACCCAGCACCTTGAGTACTGAGCACTGAGCACCTCGAGCACTGAGCACCCAGCACCCTGAGTACTGAGCAACGAGCACCCTGAGCACTGAGCACCCAGCACCCTGAGCACTGAGCACCCAGTACCCTGAGTACTGAGCAACCAGCACCCTGAGCACTGAGCACCCAGCACCCTGAGCACCGAGCACCCAGCACCCTGAGTACTGAGCAAACAACACCCAAGTACTGGGCACCCAGCACCCTGAGCACTGAGCACCCAGCACCCTGAGTACTGAGCACCCAGCACCCTGAGTACTGAAAACCCTGCACCCTGAGCACTGAGCACTGAGCACCCTGAGCACTGAGTACTGAGCACTGAGCACCCTGAGCACTGAGCACACAGCACACCGAGTACTGTGCACCCAGCACCCTGAGTACTGAACACCCAGCACCCTGAGCACTGAGTACTGAGCACTGAGCACCCTGAGCACTGAGCACCCAGCACCCTGAGTACTGAGCACCCAGCACCCTGAATACTGAACACCCAGGACCCTGAGCAGTGAGCACTGAGCACCCAGCACCCCGAGCACTGAGCACTGAGCACCCTGAGCACTGAGCACCCAGCACCCCGAGTACTGAGCACTGAGCACCCTGAGCACTGAGCACCAAGCACCCCGAGTACTGAGCACTGAGCAATCTGAGTACTGAGCACCCAGCACCCTGAGCACTGAGCACCCAGCACCCTGAGTACTGAGCTCTGAGAACCCTGAGTACTGAGCACTGAGCACCCTGAGCACTGAGCACCCAACACCTTGAGTACTGAGCACCGAGCACCCCGAGCAATGAGCACCCAGCACCCTTAGTACTGAGCAGCCAGCACCCTGAGCACTGAGCACCCAGCACCCTGAGCACTGAGCACCCAGCACCCTGAGCACTGAGCACCCAGCACCCTGAGTACTGAGCACCCAGCACCCTGAGCACTGAGCACCCAGCACCGTACTGAGCACCGAGCACCCTGAGCACTGAGCACCCAGCACCTTGAGCACTGAGCACCCTGAGGACTGAGCACCCAGCACCCTGAGCACTGAGCACCGAGCACCCTGAGCACTGAGCAGCCAGCACCTTGAGTACTGAGCACCGAGCACCTCGAGCACTAAGCACCCAGCAACCTGAGTACTGAGCACCCAGCACCCTGAGCACTGAGCACCCAGCACCCTGAGCACTGAGCACACAGCACCCTGAGTACTGAGCACCCAGCACCCTGAGTACTTAGCACCCAGCACCCTGAGCACTGAGCACCCAGCACCCTGAATACTGAGCACCGAGCACCCTGAGTACTGAGAACCCAGCACCCTGAGCACTGAGCACCCAGCACCCTGAGTACTGAGCACCGAGCACCCCGAGCACTGAGCACCCAGCACCCTGAGTACTGAGCACCCATCACCAAGAGTACTGAGCACCGAGCATCCTGAGCACTGAGCACCGAGCACCGCGAGCACTGAGCACCCAGCACCCTGAGTACTGAGCACCCAGCACCAAGAGTACTGAGCACCGAGCACCCCGAGCACTGAGCACCCAGCACCCTGAGAACTGAGCACCCAGCACCCTGAGCACTGAGCACCCAGCACCCTGAGCACTGAGCACGCAGCACCCCGAGCACTGAGCACGCAGCACCCTGAGCACTGAGCACCCAGCACCCTGAGCACTGAGCACCCAGCACCCTGAGTACTGAGCACCCAGCACCCTGAGTACTGAGCAACCAGCACAATGAGCACTGAGCACTGAGCACAAAGCACCCTGAGCACTGAGCACTGAGCACCCAGCACCCCGAGAACTGACGACCCAGCACCCCGAGCACTGAGCACCCAGCACCCTTAGCACTGAGCACCCAGCACCCTGAGCACTGAGCACCCAGCACCCTGAGTAATGAATATTCAGCACCCTGAGCACTGAGCACCCAGCACCCTGAGTACTGATCACCAAGCACCCCGAGCACTGAGCACCCAGCACCCTGAGTACTGAGCACCCAGCACCCTGAGTACTGAGCACCCAGCACCCTGAGCACTGTGCAGCCAGCACCCTCAGCACTGAGCACCCAGCACCCTAAGCACTGAGCACCCAGCACCCCGAGTACTGAGCACCCAGCACCCCGAGTACTGAGCACCGAGCACCCTGAGCACTGAGCACCCAGCACCCTGAGTACTGAGCACCCAGCACCAAGAGTACTGAGCACCGAGCACCCCGAGCACTGAGCACCCAGCACCCTGAGTACTGAGCACCCAGCACCCTGAGCACTGAGCACCCAGCACCCTGAGCACTGAGCACGCAGCACCCCGAGCACTGAGCACCCAGCACCCTGAGTAGTGAGCACCCAGCACCCTGAGCACTGAGCACCCAGAAACCTGAGTACTGAGCACACAGCACCCTGAGTACTGAGGAACCAGCACCCTGAGCACTGAGCACTGAGCACCCAGTACCCTGAGCACTGAGCACCCAGCACCCTGAGCACTGAGCACCCAGCACCCTGAGTACTGAGCACCCAGCACCCTGAATACTGAGCAACCAGCAACCTGAGCACTGAGCAGTGAGCACCCAGCACCCCGAGCACTGAGCACCCAGCACCGTCAGCACTGAGCACCCAGCACTCTGACCACTGAGCACCCAGCACCCTGAGTACTGAGCACCCAGCACCCTGAGTACTGAGCACCCAGCACCCTGAGTACTGAGCACTCAGCACCCTGAGTACTGAGCACCGAGCACCCTGAGCACTGAGCACCCAGCACCTTGAGCACTGAGCACCCTGAGGACTGACCACCCAGCACCCTGAGCACTGAGCACCCAGCACCCTGAGCACTGAGCACCCTGCACCTTGAGTACTGAGCACCGAGCACCTCGTGCACTAAGCACCCAGCACCCTGAGTACTGAGCACCCAGCACCCTGAGCACTGAGCACCCAGCACCCTGAGCACTGAGCACACAGCACCCTGAGTACTGAGCACCCAGCACCCTGAGTACTTAGCACCCAGCACCCTGAGCACTGAGCACCCAGCACCCTGAATACTGAGCACCGAGCACCCTGAGTACTGAGAACCCAGCACCCTGAGCACTGAGCACCCAGCACCCTGAGTACTGAGCACCGAGCACCCCGAGCACTGAGCACACAGCACCCTGAGTACTGAGCACCCAGCACCAAGAGTACTGAGCATCGAGCATCCTGAGCACTGAGCACCGAGCACCGCGAGCACTGAGCACCCAGCACCCTGAGTACTGAGCACCCAGCACCAAGAGTACTGAGCACCGAGCACCCCAAGCACTGAGCACCCAGCACCCTGAGTACTGTGCACCCAGCACCCTGAGTACTGAACACCCAGCACCCTGAGCACTGAGTACTGAGCACTGAGCACCCTGAGCACTGAGCACCCAGCATCCTGAGTACTGAGCACCCAGCACCCTGAGTACTGAACACCCAGGACCCTGAGCAGTGAGGACTGAGCACCCAGCACCCCGAGCACTGAGCACTGAGCACCCTGAGCACTGAGCACACAGCACCCCGAGTACTGAGCACTGTGCACCCTGAGCACTGAGCACCAAGCACCCCGAGTACTGAGCACTGAGCAATCTGAGTACTGAGCACCCAGCACCCTGAGCACTGAGCACCCAGCACCCTGAGTACTGAGCTCTGAGAACCCTGAGTACTGAGCACTGAGCACCCTGAGCACTGAGCACCCAGCACCTTGAGTACTGAGCACCGAGCACCCCGAGCAATGAGCACCCAGCACCCTTAGTACTGAGCAGCCAGCACCCTGAGCACTGAGCACCCAGCACCCTGAGCACTGAGCACCCAGCACCCTGAGCACTGAGCACCCAGCACCCTGAGTACTGAGCACCCAGCACCCTGAGCACTGAGCACCCAGCACCGTACTGAGCACCGAGCACCCTGAGCACTGAGCACCCAGCACCTTGAGCACTGAGCACCCTGAGGACTGAGCACCCAGCACCCTGAGCACTGAGCACCCAGCACCCTGAGCACTGAGCAGCCAGCACCTTGAGTACTGAGCACCGAGCACCTCGAGCACTAAGCACCCAGCAACCTGAGTACTGAGCACCCAGCACCCTGAGCACTGAGCACCCAGCACCCTGAGCACTGAGCACACAGCACCCTGAGTACTGAGCACCCAGCACCCTGAGTACTTAGCACCCAGCACCCTGAGCACTGAGCACCCAGCACCCTGAATACTGAGCACCGAGCACATTGAGTACTGAGAACCCAGCACCCTGAGCACTGAGCACCCAGCACCCTGAGTACTGAGCACCGAGCACCCCGAGCACTGAGCACCCAGCACCCTGAGTACTGAGCACCCATCACCAAGAGTACTGAGCACCGAGCATCCTGAGCACTGAGCATCGAGCACCGCGAGCACTGAGCACCCAGCACCCTGAGTACTGAGCACCCAGCACCAAGAGTACTGAGCACCGAGCACCCCGAGCACTGAGCACCCAGCACCCTGAGAACTGAGCACCCAGCACCCTGAGCACTGAGCACCCAGCACCCTGAGCACTGAGCACGCAGCACCCCGAGCACTGAGCACGCAGCACCCTGAGCACTGAGCACCCAGCACCCTGAGAACTGAGCACCCAGCACCCTGAGTACTGAGCACCCAGCACCCTGAGTACTGAGCAACCAGCACAATGAGCACTGAGCACTGAGCACAAAGCACGCTGAGCACTGAGCACTGAGCACCCAGCACCCCGAGAACTGACGACCCAGCACCCCGAGCACTGAGCACCCAGCACCCTTAGCACTAAGCACCCAGCACCCTGAGCACTGAGCACCCAGCACCCTGAGTAATGAATATTCAGCACCCTGAGCACTGAGCACCCAGCACCCTGAGTACTGATCACCAAGCACCCCGAGCACTGAGCACCCAGCACCCTGAGTACTGAGCACCCAGCACCCTGAGTACTGAGCACCCAGCACCCTGAGCACTGTGCAGCCAGCACCCTCAGCACTGAGCACCCAGCACCCTAAGCACTGAGCACCCAGCACCCCGAGTACTGAGCACCCAGCACCCCGAGTACTGAGCACCGAGCACCCTGAGCACTGAGCACCCAGCACCCTGAGTACTGAGCACCCAGCACCAAGAGTACTGAGCACCGAGCACCCCGAGCACTGAGCACCCAGCACCCTGAGTACTGAGCACCCAGCACCCTGAGCACTGAGCACCCAGCACCCTGAGCACTGAGCACGCAGCACCCCGAGCACTGAGCACCCAGCACCCTGAGTAGTGAGCACCCAGCACCCTGAGCACTGAGCACCCAGAAACCTGAGTACTGAGCACACAGCACCCTGAGTACTGAGGAACCAGCACCCTGAGCACTGAGCACTGAGCACCCAGTACCCTGAGCACTGAGCACCCAGCACCCTGAGCACTGAGCACCCAGCACCCTGTGTACTGAGCACCCAGCACCCTGAATACTGAGCAACCAGCAACCTGAGCACTGAGCACTGAGCACCCAGCACCCCGAGCACTGAGCACCCAGCACCCCGAGCACTGAGCACCCAGCACCCTCAGCACTGAGCACCCAGCACCCTGAGCACTGAGCACCCAGCACCCTGAGTACTGAGCACCCAGCACCCTGAGTACTGAGCACCCAGTACCCTGAGTACTGAGCACTCAGCACCCTGAGTACTGAGCACCGAGCACCCTGAGCACTGAGCACCCAGCACCTTGAGCACTGAGCACCCTGAGGACTGACCACCCAGCACCCTGAGCACTGAGCACCCAGCACCCTGAGCACTGAGCACCCTGCACCTTGAGTACTGAGCACCGAGCACCTCGTGCACTAAGCACCCAGCACCCTGAGTACTGAGCACCCAGCACCCTGAGCACTGAGCACCCAGCACCCTGAGCACTGAGCACACAGCACCCTGAGTACTGAGCACCCAGCACCCTGAGTACTTAGCACCCAGCACCCTGAGCACTGAGCACCCAGCACCCTGAATACTGAGCACCGAGCACCCTGAGTACTGAGAACCCAGCACCCTGAGCACTGAGCACCCAGCACCCTGAGTACTGAGCACCGAGCACCCCGAGCACTGAGCACACAGCACCCTGAGTACTGAGCACCCAGCACCAAGAGTACTGAGCATCGAGCATCCTGAGCACTGAGCACCGAGCACCGCGAGCACTGAGCACCCAGCACCCTGAGTACTGAGCACCCAGCACCAAGAGTACTGAGCACCGAGCACCCTGAGCACTGAGCACCCAGCACCCTGAGTACTGAGCACCCAGCACCCTGAGCACTGAGCACCCAGCACCCTGAGCACTGAGAACGCAGCACCCCGAGCACTGAGCACCCAGCACCCTGAGTACTGAGCACCCAGCACCCCGAGCACTGAGCACCCAGCACCCTGAGTACTGAGCACCCAGCACCCTGAGTACTGAGAAACCAGAACCCTGAGCACTGAGCACTAAGCACAAAGCACCCTGAGCACTGAGCACCCAGCACCCCGAGAACTGACCACCCAGCACCCCGAGCACTGAGCACCCAGCACCCTGAGCACTGAGCACCCAGCACCCTGAGCACTGAGCACCCAGCACCCTGAGTAATGAGTATTCAGCACCCTGAGCACTGAGCACCCAGCACCCTGAGTACTGATCACCAAGCACCCCGAGCACTGAGCACCCAGCACCCTGAGTACTGAGCACCCAGCACCCTGAGTGCTGAGCACCCAGCACCCTGAGCACTGAGCACCAAGCACCCTGAGTACTGAGCACTGAGCACCCAGCACCCCGAGCACTGAGCACCCAGCACCCCAAGCACTGAGCACCTTGAGTACTGAGCACCCAGTACCCTGAGCACTGAACACACAGCACCCTGAGTACTGAGCACCCTGAGCACTGAGCACCCAGCATACTGAGTACTGAGCACCCAGCACCCTGAGTACTGAGCACCCAGCACCCTGAGCACTGAGCACCCAGCACCCTGAGTACTGAGCATCCAGCATCCCGAGCACTGAGCACCCAGCACCCTGAGTACTGAGCACTGAGCACCCAGCACCCTGAGCACTGAGCACCCAGCACCCTGTGTACTGAGCACTGAGTACCCAGCACCCCGAGCACTGAGCACCCAGCACCCTGAGCACTGAGCACCCTGAGTACTGAGCACCCAGCACCCCGAGCACTAAGCACCCAGCACCCCGAGCACTGAGGACCCAGCACCCTGAGCACTGAGCACCCAGCACCCTGAGAACTGAGCACCGAGCACCCTGAGTACTGAGCACCCAGCACCCTGAGTACTGAGCACACAGCACACTGAGTACTGAGCACCCAGCACCCTGAGCACTGAGCACCAAGCACCCTGAGTACTGAGCACTGAGCATCCAGCACCCCGAGCACTGAGCACCCAGCACCCTGTGTACTGAGCACTGAGTACCCATTACCCCAAGCACTGAGACCCAGCACCCTGAGCACTGAGCACCCAGCACCCCGAGTAGTGAGCACCCAGCACCCCGAGCACTGAGCACCCAGCACCCCGAGCACTGAGCACCCAGCACCCCGAGTACTGAGCACCCAGCACCCCGAGCACTGAGCACCCAGCACCCTGAGTACTGAGCACCCTGCACCCCGAGTACTGAGCACCCAGCAACCTGAGCACTGAGCACCCAGCACCCTGAGTACTGAGCACCCAGCACCCTGAGCACTGAGCACTGAGCACCCAGCACCCCGATCACTGAGCACCTAGCACCCTGAGTACTGAGCACTGAGCACCCAGCACCCCGAGCACAGAGCACCCAGCACCCTGAGTACTGAGCACCCAGCACCCTGAGTACTGAGCACACAGCACACTGAGTACTGAGCACCCAGCACCCTGAGCACTGAGCACCCAGCACCCTGAGTACTGAGCACTGAGCACCCAGCACCCCGAGCACTGAGCACCCAGCACCCTGTGTACTGAGCACTGAGTACCCATTACCCCAAGCACTGAGACCCAGCACCCTGAGCACTGAGCACCCAGCACCCCGAGCACTGAGCACCCAGCACCCTGAGCACTGAGCACCCAGCACCCCGAGTACTGAGCACCCAGCACCCCGAGCACTGAGCACACAGCACCCTGAGTACTGAGCACCCTGCACCCCGAGTACTGAGCACCCAGCAACCTGAGCACTGAGCACCCAGCACCCTGAGCACTGAGCACCCAGCACCCTGAGTACTGAGCACCGAGCACCCCGAGCACTGAGCACACAGCACCCTGAGTACTGAGCACCCAGCACCAAGAGTACTGAGCATCGAGCATCCTGAGCACTGAGCACCGAGCACCGCGAGCACTGAGCACCCAGCACCCTGAGTACTGAGCACCCAGCACCAAGAGTACTGAGCACCGAGCACCCTGAGCACTGAGCACCCAGCACCCTGAGTACTGAGCACCCAGCACCCTGAGCACTGAGCACCCAGCACCCTGAGCACTGAGAACGCAGCACCCCGAGCACTGAGCACCCAGCACCCTGAGTACTGAGCACCCAGCACCCCGAGCACTGAGCACCCAGCACCCTGAGTACTGAGCACCCAGCACCCTGAGTACTGAGAAACCAGAACCCTGAGCACTGAGCACTAAGCACAAAGCACCCTGAGCACTGAGCACCCAGCACCCCGAGAACTGACCACCCAGCACCCCGAGCACTGAGCACCCAGCACCCTGAGCACTGAGCACCCAGCACCCTGAGCACTGAGCACCCAGCACCCTGAGTAATGAGTATTCAGCACCCTGAGCACTGAGCACCCAGCACCCTGAGTACTGATCACCAAGCACCCCGAGCACTGAGCACCCAGCACCCTGAGTACTGAGCACCCAGCACCCTGAGTACTGAGCACCCAGCACCCTGAGCACTGAGCACCAAGCACCCTGAGTACTGAGCACTGAGCACCCAGCACCCCGAGCACTGAGCACCCAGCACCCCAAGCACTGAGCACCTTGAGTACTGAGCACCCAGTACCCTGAGCACTGAACACACAGCACCCTGAGTACTGAGCACCCTGAGCACTGAGCACCCAGCATACTGAGTACTGAGCACCCAGCACCCTGAGTACTGAGCACCCAGCACCCTGAGCACTGAGCACCCAGCACCCTGAGTACTGAGCATCCAGCATCCCGAGCACTGAGCACCCAGCACCCTGAGTACTGAGCACTGAGCACCCAGCACCCTGAGCACTGAGCACCCAGCACCCTGAGTACTGAGCACCCAGCACCCTGAGCACTGAGCACCCAGCACCCTGAGCACTGAGCACCCAGCACCCTGAGTACTGAGCACCCAGCACCCTGAGTACTAAGCACCGAGCACCCTGAGCACTGAGCACCCAGCACCCTGAGCACTGAGCACCCAGCACCCTGAGTACTGAGCACCCAGCACCCCAAGCACTGAGCACCCAGCACCCTGAGTACTGAGCACCGAGCACCCTGAGCACTGAGCACCGAGCACCCTGAGCACTGAGCACCCAGCACCCTGAGGACTGAGCAGCCAGCACCCCGAGCACTGAGCACCCAGCACCCTGAGCACTGAGCACCCTGAGTACTGAGCACCCAGCACCCTGAGTACTGAGCACCCAGCACCCTGAGTACTGAGCACCCAGCACCCCGAGCACTGAGTACCCAGCACCCTGAGCACTGAGCACCCAGCACCCTGAGCACTGAGCACCCAGCACCCTGAGTACTGAGCACTGTGCACCCAGCACCCCGAGCACTGAGCACCCAGCACCCTGAGTAGAGAGCACTGAGCACCCAGCACCCCGAGCACTGAGCACCCAGCACTCTGAGCACTGAGCACCCAGCACCCGAGTACTGATCACCCAGCACCCTGAGTACTGAGCACCCAGCACCCTGAGTACTGAGCACCCAGCACCCCGAGTACTGAGCACCCAGCACCCTGAGCACTGAGCACCAAGCACCCTGAGCTCTAAGCACCCAGCACCCCGAGCACTGAGCACCCTGAGTACTGAGCACCCAGCACCCTGAGCACTGAGCACCCAGCACCCTGAGCATTGAGCACCCAGCACCCTGAGCACTGAGCACCCAGCACCCTGAGTAGTGAGCACCCAACGTACTGAGCACCGAGCACCCCGAGCACTGAGCACCCAGCACCCTGAGTACTGAGCACCGAGC
This sequence comes from Microtus oregoni, assembly GCF_018167655.1. Lineage (NCBI taxonomy): Eukaryota > Metazoa > Chordata > Mammalia > Rodentia > Cricetidae > Microtus > Microtus oregoni. Next base: position 5,856,634 of record NW_024543811.1, on the reverse strand, counting down.
ACCCCGAGCACTGAGCACCCAGCCCCCTGAGTACTGAGCTCCGAGCACCCCGAGCACTGAGCACCCAGCGCCCCGAGCACTGAGCACCCAGAACCCTGAGTACTGAGCACCCAGCACCCCGTGCACTGAGCACCCAGCACCCCGAGCACTGAGCACCCAGCACCCCGAGCACTAAGCACCCAGCACCCTGAGTACTGAGCACCCAGCACCCTGAGTACTGAGCACCCAGCACCCTGAGCACTGAGCACCCAGCACCATGAGTACTGAGCACCCAACACCACAAGCACTGAGCACCCTGAGTACTGAGCACCCAGCACCCCAAGCACTGAGCACCCTGAGTACTGAGCACCCAGCACCCTGAGTACTGAGCACCCAGCACCCCAAGCACTGAGCACCCTGAGTACTGATCACCCAGTACCCTGAGCACTGAACACACAGCACCCTGAGTACTGAGCTCCCAGCACCCTGAGTACTGAGCACACAGCACACTGAGTACTGAGCACCCAGCACCCTGAGCACTGAGTACCCAGCACCCTGAGTACTGAGCACTGAGCACCCAGCACCCCGAGCACTGAGCACCCAGCACCCTGAGTACTGAGCACCCAGCACCCTGAGTACTGAGCACACAGCACACTGAGTACTGAGCACCCAGCACCCTGAGCACTGAGCACCCAGCACCCTGAGTACTGAGCACTGAGCACCCAGCACCCCGAGCACTGAGCACCCAGCACCCTGTGTACTGAGCACTGAGTACCCATTACCCCAAGCACTGAGACCCAACACCCTGAGCACTGAGCACCCAGCACCCAGAGTACTGAGCACCCAGCACCCCGAGCACTGAGCACCCAGCACCCCGAGCACTGAGCACCCAGCACCCCGAGTACTGAGCACCCAGCACCCCGAGCACTGAGCACCCAGCACCCTGAGTACTGAGCACCCTGCAACCTGAGTACTGAGCACCCAGCACCCCGAGCACTGAGTACCCAGCAACCTGAGCACTGAGCACCCAGCACCCTGAGCACTGAGTACCCAGCAACCTGAGCACTGAGCACCCAGCACCCTGAGCACTGAGCACCCAGCACCCTGAGCACTGAGCACCCAGCACCCCGAGCACTGAGCACCCAGCAACCTGAGCACTGAGCACCCAGCACCCTGAGTACTGAGCACCCAGCACCCTGAGTACTGAGCACCCAGCACCCCGAGCACTGAGTACCCAGCAACCTGAGCACTGAGCACCCAGCACCCTGAGCACTGAGCACCCAGCACCCTGAGCACTGAGCACCCAGCACCCTGAGTACTGAGCACTGAGCACCCAGCACCCCGAGCACTGAGCACCTAGCACCCTGAGTACTGAGCATTGAGCACCCAGCACCCCGAGCACTGAGCACCCAGCACCCTGAGCACTGAGCACCCTGAGTACTGAGCACCCAGCACCCCGAGCACTAAGCACCCAGCACCCCGAGCACTGAGGACCCAGCACCCTGAGCACTGAGCACCCAGCACCCTGAGAACTCAGCACCGAGCACCCTGAGTACTGAGCACCCAGCACCCTGAGTACTGAGCACACAGCACACTGAGTACTGAGCACCCAGCACCCTGAGCACTGAGCACCAAGCACCCTGAGTACTGAGCACTGAGCACCCAGCACCCCGAGCACTGAGCACCCAGCACCCTGTGTACTGAGCAATGAGTACCCATTACCCCAAGCACTGAGACCCAGCACCCTGAGCACTGAGCACCCAGCACCCCGAGTACTGAGCACCCAGCACCCCGAGCACTGAGCACCCAGCACCCCGAGCACTGAGCACCCAGCACCCCGAGTACTGAGCACCCAGCACCCCGAGCACTGAGCACCCAGCACCCTGAGTACTGAGCACCCTGCACCCCGAGTACTGAGCACCCAGCAACCTGAGCACTGAGCACCCAGCACCCTGAGTACTGAGCACCCAGCACCCTGAGCACTGAGCACTGAGCACAAAGCACCCCGATCACTGAGCACCTAGCACCCTGAGTACTGAGCACTGAGCACCCAGCACCCCGAGCACAGAGCACCCAGCACCCTGAGTACTGAGCACCCAGCACACTGAGTACTGAGCACACAGCACACTGAGTACTGAGCACCCAGCACCCTGAGCACTGAGCACCCAGCACCCTGAGTACTGAGCACTGAGCACCCAGCACCCCGAGCACTGAGCACCCAGCACCCTGTGTACTGAGCACTGAGTACCCATTACCCCAAGCACTGAGACCCAGCACCCTGAGCACTGAGCACCCAGCACCCCGAGCACTGAGCACCCAGCACCCTGAGTACTGAGCACCCAGCACCCTGAGCACTGAGCACCCAGCACCATGAGTACTGAGCACCCAACACCACAAGCACTGAGCACCCTGAGTACTGAGCACCCAGCACCCCAAGCACTGAGCACCCTGAGTACTGAGCACCCAGCACCCTGAGTACTGAGCACCCAGCACCCCAAGCACTGAGCACCCTGAGTACTGATCACCCAGTACCCTGAGCACTGAACACACAGCACCCTGAGTACTGAGCACCCAGCACCCTGAGTACTGAGCACACAGCACACTGAGTACTGAGCACCCAGCACCCTGAGCACTGAGTACCCAGCACCCTGAGTACTGAGCACTGAGCACCCAGCACCCCGAGCACTGAGCACCCAGCACCCTGAGTACTGAGCACCCAGCACCCTGAGTACTGAGCACACAGCACACTGAGTACTGAGCACCCAGCACCCTGAGCACTGAGCACCCAGCACCCTGAGTACTGAGCACTGAGCACCCAGCACCCCGAGCACTGAGCACCCAGCACCCTGTGTACTGAGCACTGAGTACCCATTACCCCAAGCACTGAGACCCAACACCCTGAGCACTGAGCACCCAGCACCCAGAGTACTGAGCACCCAGCACCCCGAGCACTGAGCACCCAGCACCCCGAGCACTGAGCACCCAGCACCCCGAGTACTGAGCACCCAGCACCCCGAGCACTGAGCACCCAGCACCCTGAGTACTGAGCACCCTGCAACCTGAGTACTGAGCACCCAGCACCCCGAGCACTGAGTACCCAGCAACCTGAGCACTGAGCACCCAGCACCCTGAGCACTGAGTACCCAGCAACCTGAGCACTGAGCACCCAGCACCCTGAGCACTGAGCACCCAGCACCCTGAGCACTGAGCACCCAGCACCCCGAGCACTGAGCACCCAGCAACCTGAGCACTGAGCACCCAGCACCCTGAGTACTGAGCACCCAGCACCCTGAGTACTGAGCACCCAGCACCCCGAGCACTGAGTACCCAGCAACCTGAGCACTGAGCACCCAGCACCCTGAGCACTGAGCACCCAGCACCCTGAGCACTGAGCACCCAGCACCCTGAGTACTGAGCACTGAGCACCCAGCACCCCGAGCACTGAGCACCTAGCACCCTGAGTACTGAGCATTGAGCACCCAGCACCCCGAGCACTGAGCACCCAGCACCCTGAGCACTGAGCACCCTGAGTACTGAGCACCCAGCACCCCGAGCACTAAGCACCCAGCACCCCGAGCACTGAGGACCCAGCACCCTGAGCACTGAGCACCCAGCACCCTGAGAACTCAGCACCGAGCACCCTGAGTACTGAGCACCCAGCACCCTGAGTACTGAGCACACAGCACACTGAGTACTGAGCACCCAGCACCCTGAGCACTGAGCACCAAGCACCCTGAGTACTGAGCACTGAGCACCCAGCACCCCGAGCACTGAGCACCCAGCACCCTGTGTACTGAGCACTGAGTACCCATTACCCCAAGCACTGAGACCCAGCACCCTGAGCACTGAGCACCCAGCACCCCGAGTACTGAGCACCCAGCACCCCGAGCACTGAGCACCCAGCACCCCGAGCACTGAGCACCCAGCACCCCGAGTACTGAGCACCCAGCACCCCGAGCACTGAGCACCCAGCACCCTGAGTACTGAGCACCCTGCACCCCGAGTACTGAGCACCCAGCAACCTGAGCACTGAGCACCCAGCACCCTGAGTACTGAGCACCCAGCACCCTGAGCACTGAGCACCCTGAGTACTGAGCACCCAGCACCCTGAGCAATGAGCACCCAGCACCCCGAGCACTGAGCACCCAGCACCCAGAGCACTGAGCACTGAGCACCCTGAGTACTGAGTACCCAGCACACCGATCACTGAGCACCGAGCACCCTGAGCACTGAGCACCCAGCACCCTGATTACTAAGCACCCAGCACCCTGAGTACTATGCACCCAGCACTCAGAGCACTGAGCACTGAGCACCCTGAGTACTGAGCACTGAGCACCCCGAGTACTGAGCACCGAAAACCCCGAGCACTGAGCACCCAGCACCCCGAGCACCGAGCACCCTGAGTACTGAGCACCCAGCACCCTGAGCACTGAGCAACCAGCACCCTGAGCACTGAGCACCCAGCACCCTGAGCACTTAGCACCCAGCACCCTGAGTACTGAGCACCGAGCACCCCGAGCATTGAGCACCCAGCACCCTGAGCACTGAGCACCCTTAGTACTGAGCACTGAGCACCCTGAGTACTGAGCACTGAGCACCCTGAGTACTCAGCACCCAGCACCCTGAGTACTGTGCACCCAGCACCCTGAGCAATCATCACCCTGAGTACTGAGCACCCAGCACCTTGAGCACTGAGCACCGAGCACCCCGAGCATTGAGCACCCAGCACACTGAGTACTGAGCACTGTGCACCCAGCACCCCGAGCACTGAGCACCCAGCACCCTGAGCACTGAGCACCCTGAGTACTGAGCACCCAGCTCCCTGAGTAGTAAGCACCGAGCACCCTGAGTACTGAGCACCCAGCACCCTGAGCACTGAACACACAGCACCCTGAGCACTGAGCACCCAGCACACTGAGTACTGAGCACTGTGCACCCAGCACCCCGAGCACTGAGCACCCAGCACCCTGAGTACTGAGAACTGAGCACCAGCACCCCGAGCACTGAGCACCCAGAACTCTGAGCACTGAGCACCCAGCACCCGAGTACTGATCACCCAGCACCCCGAGCACTGAGCACACAGCACCCCGAGGACTGAGCACCCAGCACCCCGAGTACTGAGCACCCAGCACCCCGAGCACTGAGCACCCAGCACCCCGAGTACTGAGCACCCTGCACCCCGAGTACTGAGCACCCAGCAACCTGAGCACTGAGCACCCAGCACCCTGAGTACTGAGCACCCAGCACCCAGAACTCTGAGCACTGAGCACCCAGCACCCGAGTACTGATCACCCAGCACCCGAGTACTGATCACCCAGCACCCCGAGTACTGAGCACCCAGCACCCCGAGCACTGAGCACACAGCACCCCGAGGACTGAGCACCCAGCACCCCGAGTACTGAGCACCCAGCACCCCGAGCACTGAGCACCCAGCACCCTGAGTACTGAGCACCCTGCACCCCGAGTACTGAGCACCCAGCAACCTGAGCACTGAGCACCCAGCACCCTGAGTACTGAGCACCCAGCACCCTGAGCACTGAGCACTGAGCACCCAGCACCCCGATCACTGAGCACCTAGCACCCTGAGTACTGAGCACTGAGCACCCAGCACCCCGAGCACAGAGCACCCAGCACCCTGAGTACTGAGCACCCAGCACCCTGAGTACTGAGCACACAGCACACTGAGTACTGAGCACCCAGCACCCTGAGCACTGAGCACCCAGCACCCTGATTACTGAGCACTGAGCACCCAGCACCCCGAGCACTGAGCACCCAGCACCCTGTGTACTGAGCACTGAGTACCCATTACCCCAAGCACTGAGACCCAGCACCCTGAGCACTGAGCACCCAGCACCCCGAGCACTGAGCACCCAGCACCCTGAGCACTGAGCACCCAGCACCCCGAGTACTGAGCACCCAGCACCCCGAGCACTGAGCACCCTGAGTACTGAGCACCCAGCACCCTGAGCACTGAGCACCCAGCACCCTGAGCACTGAGCACCCAGCACCCTGAGCACTGAGCACCCAGCACCCTGAGTAGTGAGCACCCAACGTACTGAGCACCGAGCACCCCGAGCACTGAGCACCCAGCACCCTGAGTACTGAGCACCGAGCACCCCGAGCACTGAGCACCCAGCCCCCTGAGTACTGAGCTCCGAGCACCCCGAGCACTGAGCACCCAGCGCCCCGAGCACTGAGCACCCAGAACCCTGAGTACTGAGCACCCAGCACCCCGTGCACTAAGCACCCAGCACCCCGAGCACTGAGCACCCAGCACCCCGAGCACTACGCACCCAGCACCCTGAGTACTGAGCACCCAGCACCCTGAGTACTGAGCACCCAGCACCCTGAGCACTGAGCACCCAGCACCATGAGTACTGAGCACCCAACACCACAAGCACTGAGCACCCTGAGTACTGAGCACCCAGCACCCCAAGCACTGAGCACCCTGAGTACTGAGCACCCAGCACCCTGAGTACTGAGCACCCAGCACCCCAAGCACTGAGCACCCTGAGTACTGAGCACCCAGTACCCTGAGCACTGAACACACAGCACCCTGAGTACTGAGCACCAAGCACCCTGAGTACTGAGCACTGAGCACCCAGCACCCCGAGCACTGAGCACCCAGCACCCTGTGTACTGAGCACTGAGTACCCATTACCCCAAGCACTGAGACCCAGCACCCTGAGCACTGAGCACCCAGCACCCCGAGTACTGAGCACCCAGCACCCCGAGCACTGAGCACCCAGCACCCCGAGCACTGAGCACCCAGCACCCCGAGTACTGAGCACCCAGCACCCCGAGCACTGAGCACCCAGCACCCTGAGTACTGAGCACCCTGCACCCCGAGTACTGAGCACCCAGCAACCTGAGCACTGAGCACCCAGCACCCTGAGTACTGAGCACCCAGCACCCTGAGCACTGAGCACTGAGCACACAGCACCCCGATCACTGAGCACCTAGCACCCTGAGTACTGAGCACTGAGCACCCAGCACCCCGAGCACAGAGCAACCAGCACCCTGAGTACTGAGCACCCAGCACACTGAGTACTGAGCACACAGCACACTGAGTACTGAGCACCCAGCACCCTGAGCACTGAGCACCCAGCACCCTGAGTACTGAGCACTGAGCACCCAGCACCCCGAGCACTGAGCACCCAGCACCCTGTGTACTGAGCACTGAGTACCCATTACCCCAAGCACTGAGACCCAGCACCCTGAGCACTGAGCACCCAGCACCCCGAGCACTGAGCACCCAGCACCCTGAGCACTGAGCACCCAGCACCCCGAGTACTGAGCACCCAGCACCCCGAGCACTGAGCACCCAGCACCCTGAGTACTGAGCACCCTGCACCCCGAGTACTGAGCACCCAGCAACCTGAGCACTGAGCACCCAGCACCCTGAGTACTGAGCACCCAGCACCCTGAGTACTGAGCACCCAGCACCCCGAGCACTGAGTACCCAGCAACCTGAGCACTGAGCACCCAGCACCCTGAGCACTGAGCACCCAGCACCCTGAGCAGTGAGCACCCAGCACCCTGAGTACTGAGCACTGATCACCCAGCACCCCGAGCACTAAGCACCCAGCACCCTGAGTACTGAGCACCCAGCACCCTGAGTACTGAGCACCCAGCACCCTGAGCACTGAGCACCCAGCACCATGAGTACTGAGCACCCAACACCCCAAGCACTGAGCACCCTGAGTACTGAGCACCAAGCACCCCAAGCACTGAGCACCCTGAGTACTGAGCACCCAGCACCCTGAGTACTGAGCACCCAGCACCCCAAACACTGAGCACCCTGAGTACTGAGCACCCAGTTCCCTGAGCACTGAACACACAGCACCCTGAGTACTGCGCACCCCGAGCACTGAGCACCCAGCATACTGAGTACTGAGCACTCAGCACCCTGAGTACTGAGCATCCAGCACCCCGAGCACTGAGCACCCAGCACTCTGAGTACTGAGCACTGAGCACCCAGCACCCCGAGCACTGAGCACCCAGCACCCTGTGTACTGAGCACTGAGTACCCAGCACCCCGAGCACTGAGCACCCAGCACCCTGAGCACTGAGCACCCTGAGTACTGAGCACCCAGCACCCTGAGCAATGAGCACCCAGCACCCCGAGCACTGAGCACCCAGCACCCAGAGCACTGAGCACTGAGCACCCTGAGTACTGAGTACCCAGCACACCGATCACTGAGCACCGAGCACCCTGAGCACTGAGCACCCAGCACCCTGATTACTAAGCACCCAGCACCCTGAGTACTATGCACCCAGCACTCAGAGCACTGAGCACTGAGCACCCTGAGTACTGAGCACTGAGCACCCCGAGTACTGAGCATCGAAAACCCCGAGCACTGAGCACCCAGCACCCCGAGCACCGAGCACCCTGAGTACTGAGCACCCAGCACCCTGAGCACTGAGCAACCAGCACCCTGAGCACTGAGCACCCAGCACCCTGAGCACTTAGCACCCAGCACCCTGAGTACTGAGCACTGAGCACCCCGAGCATTGAGCACCCAGCACCCTGAGCACTGAGCACCCTTAGTACTGAGCACTGAGCACCCTGAGTACTGAGCACTGAGCACCCTGAGTACTCAGCACCCAGCACCCTGAGTACTGTGCACCCAGCACCCTGAGCAATCATCACCCTGAGTACTGAGCACCCAGCACCTTGAGCACTGAGCACCGAGCACCCCGAGCATTGAGCATCCAGCACCCGGAGTACTGAGCACCCAGCTCCCTGAGTAGTAAGCACCGAGCACCCTGAGTACTGAGCACCCAGCACCCTGAGCACTGAACACACAGCACCCTGAGCACTGAGCACCCAGCACACTGAGTACTGAGCACTGTGCACCCAGCACCCCGAGCACTGAGCACCCAGCACCCTGAGTACTGAGCACTGAGCACCAGCACCCCGAGCACTGAGCACCCAGAACTCTGAGCACTGAGCACCCAGCACCCGAGTACTGATCACCCAGCACCCCGAGCACTGAGCACACAGCACCCCGAGGACTGAGCACCCAAAACCCCAAGTACTGAGCACCCAGCACCCCGAGCACTGAGCACCCAGCACCCCGAGTACTGAGCACCCTGCACCCCGAGTACTGAGCACCCAGCAACCTGAGCACTGAGCACCCAGCACCCTGAGTACTGAGCACCCAGCACCCAGAACTCTGAGCACTGAGCACCCAGCACCCGAGTACTGATCACCCAGCACCCGAGTACTGATCACCCAGCACCCCGAGTACTGAGCACCCAGCACCCCGAGCACTGAGCACACAGCACCCCGAGGACTGAGCACCCAGCACCCCGAGTACTGAGCACCCAGCACCCCGAGCACTGAGCACCCAGCACCCTGAGTACTGAGCACCCTGCACCCCGAGTACTGAGCACCCAGCAACCTGAGCACTGAGCACCCAGCACCCTGAGTACTGAGCACCCAGCACCCTGAGCACTGAGCACTGAGCACCCAGCACCCCGATCACTGAGCACCTAGCACCCTGAGTACTGAGCACTGAGCACCCAGCACCCCGAGCACAGAGCACCCAGCACCCTGAGTACTGAGCACCCAGCACCCTGAGTACTGAGCACACAGCACACTGAGTACTGAGCACCCAGCACCCTGAGCACTGAGCACCCTGCACCCTGATTACTGAGCACTGAGCACCCAGCACCCCGAGCACTGAGCACCCAGCACCCTGTGTACTGAGCACTGAGTACCCATTACCCCAAGCACTGAGACCCAGCACCCTGAGCACTGAGCACCCAGCACCCCGAGCACTGAGCACCCAGCACCCTGAGCACTGAGCACCCAGCACCCCGAGTACTGAGCACCCAGCACCCCGAGCACTGAGCACCCAGCACCCTGAGTACTGAGCACCCTGCACCCCGAGTACTGAGCACCCAGCAACCTGAGCACTGAGCACCCAGCACCCTGAGTACTGAGCACCCAGCACCCTGAGTACTGAGCACCCAGCACCCCGAGCACTGAGTACCCAGCAACCTGAGCACTGAGCACCCAGCACCCTGAGCACTGAGCACCCAGCACCCTGAGCAGTGAGCACCCAGCACCCTGAGTACTGAGCACTGATCACCCAGCACCCTGAGCACTGAGCACCTAGCACCCTGAGTACTGAGCACTGAGCACCCAGCACCCCGAGCACTGAGCACCCAGCACCCCGAGCACTGAGCACCCAGCACCCCGAGTACTGAGCACCCAGCACCCCGAGCACTGAGCACCCAGCACCCTGAGTACTGAGCACCCTGCACCCCGAGTACTGAGCACCCAGCAACCTGAGCACTGAGCACCCAGCACCCTGAGTACTGAGCACCCAGCACCCTGAGCACTGAGCACTGAGCACCCAGCACCCCGATCACTGAGCACCTAGCACCCTGAGTACTGAGCACTGAGCACCCAGCACCCCGAGCACAGAGCACCCAGCACCCTGAGTACTGAGCACCCAGCACCCTGAGTACTGAGCACACAGCACACTGAGTACTGAGCACCCAGCACCCTGAGCACTGAGCACCCAGCACCCTGAGTACTGAGCACTGAGCACCCAGCACCCCGAGCACTGAGCACCCAGCACCCTGTGTACTGAGCACTGAGTACCCATTACCCCAAGCACTGAGACCCAGCACCCTGAGCACTGAGCACCCAGCACCCCGAGCACTGAGCACCCAGCACCCTGAGCACTGAGCACCCAGCACCCCGAGTACTGAGCACCCAGCACCCCGAGCACTGAGCACCCAGCACCCTGAGTACTGAGCACCCGGCACCCCGAGTACTGAGCACCCAGCAACCTGAGCACTGAGCACCCAGCACCCTGAGTACTGAGCACCCAGCACCCCGAGCACTGAGTACCCAGCAACCTGAGCACTGAGCACCCAACACCCTGAGCACTGAGCACCCAGCACCCTGAGCAGTGAGCACCCAGCACCCTGAGTACTGAGCACTGATCACCCAGCACCCCGAGCACTGAGCACCTAGCACCCTGAGTACTGAGCACTGAGCACCCAGCACCCCGAGCACTGAGCACCCAGCACGCTGAGCACTGAGCACCCAGCACCCGAGTACTGAGCACCTAGCACCCTGAGTACTGAGCACACAGCTCCCTGAGTACTGAGCACCCAGCACCCCGAGTACTGAGCACCCAGCACCCTGAGTACTGAGCACCCAGCACACTGATTACTGAGCACCCAGCACCCTGAGCACTGATCACCCAGCACCCTGAGTACTGAGCACCGAGTACCCTGAGTACTGAGCACCCAGCACCCCGAGCACTGAGCACCCAGCACCCTGAGTACTGAGCACTGAGCACCCAGCACCCCGAGCACTGAGCACCCAGCACCCTGTGTACTGAGCACTGAGTACCCAGTACCCCGAGCACTGAGACCCAGCACCCTGAGCACTGAGCACCCAGCACCCCGAGTACTGAGCACCCAGCACCCCGAGCACTGTGCACACAGCACCCTGAGCACTGAGCACCGAGCACCCTGAGTACTGAGCACCCAGCACCCTGAGTACTGAGCACCCAGCACCCTGAGCACTGAGCACCCAGCACCCTGAGCACTGAGCACCCAGCACCCTGAGTACTGAGCACCCAGCACCCTGAGCAATCATCACCCTGAGTACTGAGCACCCAGCACCTTGAGCACTGAGCACCGAGCACCCCGAGCATTGAGCATCCAGCACCCGGAGTACTGAGCACCCAGCTCCCTGAGTAGTAAGCACCGAGCACCCTGAGTACTGAGCACCCAGCACCCTGAGCACTGAACACACAGCACCCTGAGCACTGAGCACCCAGCACACTGAGTACTGAGCACTGTGCACCCAGCACCCCGAGCACTGAGCACCCAGCACCCTGAGTACTGAGCACTGAGCACCAGCACCCCGAGCACTGAGCACCCAGAACTCTGAGCACTGAGCACCCAGCACCCGAGTACTGATCACCCAGCACCCCGAGCACTGAGCACACAGCACCCCGAGGACTGAGCACCCAAAACCCCAAGTACTGAGCACCCAGCACCCCGAGCACTGAGCACCCAGCACCCCGAGTACTGAGCACCCTGCACCCCGAGTACTGAGCACCCAGCAACCTGAGCACTGAGCACCCAGCACCCTGAGTACTGAGCACCCAGCACCCAGAACTCTGAGCACTGAGCACCCAGCACCCGAGTACTGATCACCCAGCACCCGAGTACTGATCACCCAGCACCCCGAGTACTGAGCACCCAGCACCCCGAGCACTGAGCACACAGCACCCCGAGGACTGAGCACCCAGCACCCCGAGTACTGAGCACCCAGCACCCCGAGCACTGAGCACCCAGCACCCTGAGTACTGAGCACCCTGCACCCCGAGTACTGAGCACCCAGCAACCTGAGCACTGAGCACCCAGCACCCTGAGTACTGAGCACCCAGCACCCTGAGCACTGAGCACTGAGCACCCAGCACCCCGATCACTGAGCACCTAGCACCCTGAGTACTGAGCACTGAGCACCCAGCACCCCGAGCACAGAGCACCCAGCACCCTGAGTACTGAGCACCCAGCACCCTGAGTACTGAGCAAACAGCACACTGAGTACTGAGCACCCAGCACCCTGAGCACTGAGCACCCTGCACCCTGATTACTGAGCACTGAGCACCCAGCACCCCGAGCACTGAGCACCCAGCACCCTGTGTACTGAGCACTGAGTACCCATTACCCCAAGCACTGAGACCCAGCACCCTGAGCACTGAGCACCCAGCACCCCGAGCACTGAGCACCCAGCACCCTGAGCACTGAGCACCCAGCACCCCGAGTACTGAGCACCCAGCACCCCGAGCACTGAGCACCCAGCACCCTGAGTACTGAGCACCCTGCACCCCGAGTACTGAGCACCCAGCAACCTGAGCACTGAGCACCCAGCACCCTGAGTACTGAGCACCCAGCACCCTGAGTACTGAGCACCCAGCACCCCGAGCACTGAGTACCCAGCAACCTGAGCACTGAGCACCCAGCACCCTGAGCACTGAGCACCCAGCACCCTGAGCAGTGAGCACCCAGCACCCTGAGTACTGAGCACTGATCACCCAGCACCCCGAGCACTGAGCACCTAGCACCCTGAGTACTGAGCACTGAGCACCCAGCACCCCGAGCACTGAGCACCCAGCACCCCGAGCACTGAGCACCCAGCACCCCGAGTACTGAGCACCCAGCACCCCGAGCACTGAGCACCCAGCACCCTGAGTACTGAGCACCCTGCACCCCGAGTACTGAGCACCCAGCAACCTGAGCACTGAGCACCCAGCACCCTGAGTACTGAGCACCCAGCACCCTGAGCACTGAGCACTGAGCACCCAGCACCCCGATCACTGAGCACCTAGCACCCTGAGTACTGAGCACTGAGCACCCAGCACCCCGAGCACAGAGCACCCAGCACCCTGAGTACTGAGCACCCAGCACCCTGAGTACTGAGCACACAGCACACTGAGTACTGAGCACCCAGCACCCTGAGCACTGAGCACCCAGCACCCTGAGTACTGAGCACTGAGCACCCAGCACCCCGAGCACTGAGCACCCAGCACCCTGTGTACTGAGCACTGAGTACCCATTACCCCAAGCACTGAGACCCAGCACCCTGAGCACTGAGCACCCAGCACCCCGAGCACTGAGCACCCAGCACCCTGAGCACTGAGCACCCAGCACCCCGAGTACTGAGCACCCAGCACCCCGAGCACTGAGCACCCAGCACCCTGAGTACTGAGCACCCGGCACCCCGAGTACTGAGCACCCAGCAACCTGAGCACTGAGCACCCAGCACCCTGAGTACTGAGCACCCAGCACCCCGAGCACTGAGTACCCAGCAACCTGAGCACTGAGCACCCAACACCCTGAGCACTGAGCACCCAGCACCCTGAGCAGTGAGCACCCAGCACCCTGAGTACTGAGCACTGATCACCCAGCACCCCGAGCACTGAGCACCTAGCACCCTGAGTACTGAGCACTGAGCACCCAGCACCCCGAGCACTGAGCACCCAGCACGCTGAGCACTGAGCACCCAGCACCCGAGTACTGAGCACCTAGCACCCTGAGTACTGAGCACACAGCTCCCTGAGTACTGAGCACCCAGCACCCCGAGTACTGAGCACCCAGCACCCTGAGTACTGAGCACCCAGCACACTGATTACTGAGCACCCAGCACCCTGAGCACTGATCACCCAGCACCCTGAGTACTGAGCACCGAGTACCCTGAGTACTGAGCACCCAGCACCCCGAGCACTGAGCACCCAGCACCCTGAGTACTGAGCACTGAGCACCCAGCACCCCGAGCACTGAGCACCCAGCACCCTGTGTACTGAGCACTGAGTACCCAGTACCCCGAGCACTGAGACCCAGCACCCTGAGCACTGAGCACCCAGCACCCCGAGTACTGAGCACCCAGCACCCCGAGCACTGTGCACACAGCACCCTGAGCACTGAGCACCGAGCACCCTGAGTACTGAGCACCCAGCACCCTGAGTACTGAGCACCCAGCACCCTGAGCACTGAGCACCCAGCACCCTGAGCACTGAGCACCCAGCACCCTGAGTACTGAGCACCCAGCACCCTGAGTACTAAGCACCGAGCACCCTGAGCACTGAGCACCCAGCACCCTGAGCACTGAGCACCCAGCACCCTGAGTACTGAGCACCCAGCACCCCAAGCACTGAGCACCCAGCACCCTGAGTACTGAGCACCGAGCACCCTGAGCACTGAGCACCGAGCACCCTGAGCACTGAGCACCCAGCACCCTGAGGACTGAGCAGCCAGCACCCCGAGCACTGAGCACCCAGCACCCTGAGCACTGAGCACCCTGAGTACTGAGCACTGAGCACCCTGAGTATTGAGCACTGAGCACCCTGAGTACTGAGCAACCAGCACCCTGAGTACTGAGCACCCAGCACCCCGAGCACTGAGTACCCAGCACCCTGAGCACTGAGCACCCAGCACCCTGAGCACTGAGCACCCAGCACCCTGAGTACTGAGCACTGTGCACCCAGCACCCCGAGCACTGAGCACCCAGCACCCTGAGTAGAGAGCACTGAGCACCCAGCACCCCGAACACTGAGCACCCAGCACTCTGAGCACTGAGCACCCAGCACCCGAGTACTGATCACCCAGCACCCTGAGTACTGAGCACCCAGCACCCCGAGCACTGAGCACCCAGCACCCTGAGTACTGAGCACCCTGCAACCTGAGTACTGAGCACCCAGCACCCCGAGCACTGAGTACCCAGCAACCTGAGCACTGAGCACCCAGCACCCTGAGCACTGAGTACCCAGCAACCTGAGCACTGAGCACCCAGCACCCTGAGCACTGAGCACCCAGCACCCTGAGCACTGAGCACCCAGCACCCCGAGCACTGAGCACCCAGCAACCTGAGCACTGAGCACCCAGCACCCTGAGTACTGAGCACCCAGCACCCTGAGTACTGAGCACCCAGCACCCCGAGCACTGAGTACCCAGCAACCTGAGCACTGAGCACCCAGCACCCTGAGCACTGAGCACCCAGCACCCTGAGCACTGAGCACCCAGCACCCTGAGTACTGAGCACTGAGCACCCAGCACCCCGAGCACTGAGCACCTAGCACCCTGAGTACTGAGCATTGAGCACCCAGCACCCCGAGCACTGAGCACCCAGCACCCTGAGCACTGAGCACCCTGAGTACTGAGCACCCAGCACCCCGAGCACTAAGCACCCAGCACCCCGAGCACTGAGGACCCAGCACCCTGAGCACTGAGCACCCAGCACCCTGAGAACTCAGCACCGAGCACCCTGAGTACTGAGCACCCAGCACCCTGAGTACTGAGCACACAGCACACTGAGTACTGAGCACCCAGCACCCTGAGCACTGAGCACCAAGCACCCTGAGTACTGAGCACTGAGCACCCAGCACCCCGAGCACTGAGCACCCAGCACCCTGTGTACTGAGCACTGAGTACCCATTACCCCAAGCACTGAGACCCAGCACCCTGAGCACTGAGCACCCAGCACCCCGAGTACTGAGCACCCAGCACCCCGAGCACTGAGCACCCAGCACCCCGAGCACTGAGCACCCAGCACCCCGAGTACTGAGCACCCAGCACCCCGAGCACTGAGCACCCAGCACCCTGAGTACTGAGCACCCTGCACCCCGAGTACTGAGCACCCAGCAACCTGAGCACTGAGCACCCAGCACCCTGAGTACTGAGCACCCAGCACCCTGAGCACTGAGCACCCTGAGTACTGAGCACCCAGCACCCTGAGCAATGAGCACCCAGCACCCCGAGCACTGAGCACCCAGCACCCAGAGCACTGAGCACTGAGCACCCTGAGTACTGAGTACCCAGCACACCGATCACTGAGCACCGAGCACCCTGAGCACTGAGCACCCAGCACCCTGATTACTAAGCACCCAGCACCCTGAGTACTATGCACCCAGCACTCAGAGCACTGAGCACTGAGCACCCTGAGTACTGAGCACTGAGCATCCCGAGTACTGAGCACCGAAAACCCCGAGCACTGAGCACCCAGCACCCCGAGCACCGAGCACCCTGAGTACTGAGCACCCAGCACCCTGAGCACTGAGCAACCAGCACCCTGAGCACTGAGCACCCAGCACCCTGAGCACTTAGCACCCAGCACCCTGAGTACTGAGCACCGAGCACCCCGAGCATTGAGCACCCAGCACCCTGAGCACTGAGCACCCTTAGTACTGAGCACTGAGCACCCTGAGTACTGAGCACTGAGCACCCTGAGTACTCAGCACCCAGCACCCTGAGTACTGTGCACCCAGCACCCTGAGCAATCATCACCCTGAGTACTGAGCACCCAGCACCTTGAGCACTGAGCACCGAGCACCCCGAGCATTGAGCATCCAGCACCCGGAGTACTGAGCACCCAGCTCCCTGAATAGTAAGCACCGAGCACCCTGAGTACTGAGCACCCAGCACCCTGAGCACTGAACACACAGCACCCTGAGCACTGAGCACCCAGCACACTGAGTACTGAGCACTGTGCACCCAGC
Source organism: Microtus oregoni (assembly GCF_018167655.1). Classification (NCBI taxonomy): domain Eukaryota; kingdom Metazoa; phylum Chordata; class Mammalia; order Rodentia; family Cricetidae; genus Microtus; species Microtus oregoni. The sequence continues at coordinate 5,839,619 of NW_024543811.1, read as the reverse complement.
ACCCCGAGCACTGAGCACCCAGCACCCTGAGTACTGAGAACTGAGCACCAGCACCCCGAGCACTGAGCACCCAGAACTCTGAGCACTGAGCACCCAGCACCCGAGTACTGATCACCCAGCACCCCGAGCACTGAGCACACAGCACCCCGAGGACTGAGCACCCAGCACCCCGAGTACTGAGCACCCAGCACCCCGAGCACTGAGCACCCAGCACCCCGAGTACTGAGCACCCTGCACCCCGAGTACTGAGCACCCAGCAACCTGAGCACTGAGCACCCAGCACCCTGAGTACTGAGCACCCAGCACCCAGAACTCTGAGCACTGAGCACCCAGCACCCGAGTACTGATCACCCAGCACCCGAGTACTGATCACCCAGCACCCCGAGTACTGAGCACCCAGCACCCCGAGCACTGAGCACACAGCACCCCGAGGACTGAGCACCCAGCACCCCGAGTACTGAGCACCCAGCACCCCGAGCACTGAGCACCCAGCACCCTGAGTACTGAGCACCCTGCACCCCGAGTACTGAGCACCCAGCAACCTGAGCACTGAGCACCCAGCACCCTGAGTACTGAGCACCCAGCACCCTGAGCACTGAGCACTGAGCACCCAGCACCCCGATCACTGAGCACCTAGCACCCTGAGTACTGAGCACTGAGCACCCAGCACCCCGAGCACAGAGCACCCAGCACCCTGAGTACTGAGCACCCAGCACCCTGAGTACTGAGCACACAGCACACTGGGTACTGAGCACCCAGCACCCTGAGCACTGAGCACCCAGTACCCTGATTACTGAGCACTGAGCACCCAGCACCCCGAGCACTGAGCACCCAGCACCCTGTGTACTGAGCACTGAGTACCCATTACCCCAAGCACTGAGACCCAGCACCCTGAGCACTGAGCACCCAGCACCCCGAGCACTGAGCACCCAGCACCCTGAGCACTGAGCACCCAGCACCCCGAGTACTGAGCACCCAGCACCCCGAGCACTGAGCACCCTGAGTACTGAGCACCCAGCACCCTGAGCACTGAGCACCCAGCACCCTGAGCACTGAGCACCCAGCACCCTGAGCACTGAGCACCCAGCACCCTGAGTAGTGAGCACCCAACGTACTGAGCACCGAGCACCCCGAGCACTGAGCACCCAGCACCCTGAGTACTGAGCACCGAGCACCCCGAGCACTGAGCACCCAGCCCCCTGAGTACTGAGCTCCGAGCACCCCGAGCACTGAGCACCCAGCGCCCCGAGCACTGAGCACCCAGAACCCTGAGTACTGAGCACCCAGCACCCCGTGCACTAAGCACCCAGCACCCCGAGCACTGAGCACCCAGCACCCCGAGCACTAAGCACCCAGCACCCTGAGTACTGAGCACCCAGCACCCTGAGTACTGAGCACCCAGCACCCTGAGCACTGAGCACCCAGCACCATGAGTACTGAGCACCCAACACCACAAGCACTGAGCACCCTGAGTACTGAGCACCCAGCACCCCAAGCACTGAGCACCCTGAGTACTGAGCACCCAGCACCCTGAGTACTGAGCACCCAGCACCCCAAGCACTGAGCACCCTGAGTACTGAGCACCCAGTACCCTGAGCACTGAACACACAGCACCCTGAGTACTGAGCACCAAGCACCCTGAGTACTGAGCACTGAGCACCCAGCACCCCGAGCACTGAGCACCCAGCACCCTGTGTACTGAGCACTGAGTACCCATTACCCCAAGCACTGAGACCCAGCACCCTGAGCACTGAGCACCCAGCACCCCGAGTACTGAGCACCCAGCACCCCGAGCACTGAGCACCCAGCACCCCGAGCACTGAGCACCCAGCACCCCGAGTACTGAGCACCCAGCACCCCGAGCACTGAGCACCCAGCACCCTGAGTACTGAGCACCCTGCACCCCGAGTACTGAGCACCCAGCAACCTGAGCACTGAGCACCCAGCACCCTGAGTACTGAGCACCCAGCACCCTGAGCACTGAGCACTGAGCACACAGCACCCCGATCACTGAGCACCTAGCACCCTGAGTACTGAGCACTGAGCACCCAGCACCCCGAGCACAGAGCAACCAGCACCCTGAGTACTGAGCACCCAGCACACTGAGTACTGAGCACACAGCACACTGAGTACTGAGCACCCAGCACCCTGAGCACTGAGCACCCAGCACCCTGAGTACTGAGCACTGAGCACCCAGCACCCCGAGCACTGAGCACCCAGCACCCTGTGTACTGAGCACTGAGTACACATTACCCCAAGCACTGAGACCCAGCACCCTGAGCACTGAGCACCCAGCACCCCGAGCACTGAGCACCCAGCACCCTGAGCACTGAGCACCCAGCACCCCGAGTACTGAGCACCCAGCACCCCGAGCACTGAGCACCCAGCACCCTGAGTACTGAGCACCCTGCACCCCGAGTACTGAGCACCCAGCAACCTGAGCACTGAGCACCCAGCACCCTGAGTACTGAGCACCCAGCACCCTGAGTACTGAGCACCCAGCACCCCGAGCACTGAGTACCCAGCAACCTGAGCACTGAGCACCCAGCACCCTGAGCACTGAGCACCCAGCACCCTGAGCAGTGAGCACCCAGCACCCTGAGTACTGAGCACTGATCACCCAGCACCCCGAGCACTAAGCACCCAGCACCCTGAGTACTGAGCACCCAGCACCCTGAGTACTGAGCACCCAGCACCCTGAGCACTGAGCACCCAGCACCATGAGTACTGAGCACCCAACACCCCAAGCACTGAGCACCCTGAGTACTGAGCACCAAGCACCCCAAGCACTGAGCACCCTGAGTACTGAGCACCCAGCACCCTGAGTACTGAGCACCCAGCACCCCAAACACTGAGCACCCTGAGTACTGAGCACCCAGTTCCCTGAGCACTGAACACACAGCACCCTGAGTACTGCGCACCCCGAGCACTGAGCACCCAGCATACTGAGTACTGAGCACTCAGCACCCTGAGTACTGAGCATCCAGCACCCCGAGCACTGAGCACCCAGCACCCTGAGTACTGAGCACTGAGCACCCAGCACCCCGAGCACTGAGCACCCAGCACCCTGTGTACTGAGCACTGAGTACCCAGCACCCCGAGCACTGAGCACCCAGCACCCTGAGCACTGAGCACCCTGAGTACTGAGCACCCAGCACCCTGAGCAATGAGCACCCAGCACCCCGAGCACTGAGCACCCAGCACCCAGAGCACTGAGCACTGAGCACCCTGAGTACTGAGTACCCAGCACACCGATCACTGAGCACCGAGCACCCTGAGCACTGAGCACCCAGCACCCTGATTACTAAGCACCCAGCACCCTGAGTACTATGCACCCAGCACTCAGAGCACTGAGCACTGAGCACCCTGAGTACTGAGCACTGAGCACCCCGAGTACTGAGCATCGAAAACCCCGAGCACTGAGCACCCAGCACCCCGAGCACCGAGCACCCTGAGTACTGAGCACCCAGCACCCTGAGCACTGAGCAACCAGCACCCTGAGCACTGAGCACCCAGCACCCTGAGCACTTAGCACCCAGCACCCTGAGTACTGAGCACTGAGCACCCCGAGCATTGAGCACCCAGCACCCTGAGCACTGAGCACCCTTAGTACTGAGCACTGAGCACCCTGAGTACTGAGCACTGAGCACCCTGAGTACTCAGCACCCAGCACCCTGAGTACTGTGCACCCAGCACCCTGAGCAATCATCACCCTGAGTACTGAGCACCCAGCACCTTGAGCACTGAGCACCGAGCACCCCGAGCATTGAGCATCCAGCACCCGGAGTACTGAGCACCCAGCTCCCTGAGTAGTAAGCACCGAGCACCCTGAGTACTGAGCACCCAGCACCCTGAGCACTGAACACACAGCACCCTGAGCACTGAGCACCCAGCACACTGAGTACTGAGCACTGTGCACCCAGCACCCCGAGCACTGAGCACCCAGCACCCTGAGTACTGAGCACTGAGCACCAGCACCCCGAGCACTGAGCACCCAGAACTCTGAGCACTGAGCACCCAGCACCCGAGTACTGATCACCCAGCACCCCGAGCACTGAGCACACAGCACCCCGAGGACTGAGCACCCAAAACCCCAAGTACTGAGCACCCAGCACCCCGAGCACTGAGCACCCAGCACCCCGAGTACTGAGCACCCTGCACCCCGAGTACTGAGCACCCAGCAACCTGAGCACTGAGCACCCAGCACCCTGAGTACTGAGCACCCAGCACCCAGAACTCTGAGCACTGAGCACCCAGCACCCGAGTACTGATCACCCAGCACCCGAGTACTGATCACCCAGCACCCCGAGTACTGAGCACCCAGCACCCCGAGCACTGAGCACACAGCACCCCGAGGACTGAGCACCCAGCACCCCGAGTACTGAGCACCCAGCACCCCGAGCACTGAGCACCCAGCACCCTGAGTACTGAGCACCCTGCACCCCGAGTACTGAGCACCCAGCAACCTGAGCACTGAGCACCCAGCACCCTGAGTACTGAGCACCCAGCACCCTGAGCACTGAGCACTGAGCACCCAGCACCCCGATCACTGAGCACCTAGCACCCTGAGTACTGAGCACTGAGCACCCAGCACCCCGAGCACAGAGCACCCAGCACCCTGAGTACTGAGCACCCAGCACCCTGAGTACTGAGCACACAGCACACTGAGTACTGAGCACCCAGCACCCTGAGCACTGAGCACCCTGCACCCTGATTACTGAGCACTGAGCACCCAGCACCCCGAGCACTGAGCACCCAGCACCCTGTGTACTGAGCACTGAGTACCCATTACCCCAAGCACTGAGACCCAGCACCCTGAGCACTGAGCACCCAGGACCCCGAGCACTGAGCACCCAGCACCCTGAGCACTGAGCACCCAGCACCCCGAGTACTGAGCACCCAGCACCCCGAGCACTGAGCACCCAGCACCCTGAGTACTGAGCACCCTGCACCCCGAGTACTGAGCACCCAGCAACCTGAGCACTGAGCACCCAGCACCCTGAGTACTGAGCACCCAGCACCCTGAGTACTGAGCACCCAGCACCCCGAGCACTGAGTACCCAGCAACCTGAGCACTGAGCACCCAGCACCCTGAGCACTGAGCACCCAGCACCCTGAGCAGTGAGCACCCAGCACCCTGAGTACTGAGCACTGATCACCCAGCACCCCGAGCACTGAGCACCTAGCACCCTGAGTACTGAGCACTGAGCACCCAGCACCCCGAGCACTGAGCACCCAGCACCCCGAGCACTGAGCACCCAGCACCCCGAGTACTGAGCACCCAGCACCCCGAGCACTGAGCACCCAGCACCCTGAGTACTGAGCACCCTGCACCCCGAGTACTGAGCACCCAGCAACCTGAGCACTGAGCACCCAGCACCCTGAGTACTGAGCACCCAGCACCCTGAGCACTGAGCACTGAGCACCCAGCACCCCGATCACTGAGCACCTAGCACCCTGAGTACTGAGCACTGAGCACCCAGCACCCCGAGCACAGAGCACCCAGCACCCTGAGTACTGAGCACCCAGCACCCTGAGTACTGAGCACACAGCACACTGAGTACTGAGCACCCAGCACCCTGAGCACTGAGCACCCAGCACCCTGAGTACTGAGCACTGAGCACCCAGCACCCCGAGCACTGAGCACCCAGCACCCTGTGTACTGAGCACTGAGTACCCATTACCCCAAGCACTGAGACCCAGCACCCTGAGCACTGAGCACCCAGCACCCCGAGCACTGAGCACCCAGCACCCTGAGCACTGAGCACCCAGCACCCCGAGTACTGAGCACCCAGCACCCCGAGCACTGAGCACCCAGCACCCTGAGTACTGAGCACCCCGGCACCCCGAGTACTGAGCACCCAGCAACCTGAGCACTGAGCACCCAGCACCCTGAGTACTGAGCACCCAGCACCCCGAGCACTGAGTACCCAGCAACCTGAGCACTGAGCACCCAACACCCTGAGCACTGAGCACCCAGCACCCTGAGCAGTGAGCACCCAGCACCCTGAGTACTGAGCACTGATCACCCAGCACCCCGAGCACTGAGCACCTAGCACCCTGAGTACTGAGCACTGAGCACCCAGCACCCCGAGCACTGAGCACCCAGCACGCTGAGCACTGAGCACCCAGCACCCGAGTACTGAGCACCTAGCACCCTGAGTACTGAGCACACAGCTCCCTGAGTACTGAGCACCCAGCACCCCGAGTACTGAGCACCCAGCACCCTGAGTACTGAGCACCCAGCACACTGATTACTGAGCACCCAGCACCCTGAGCACTGATCACCCAGCACCCTGAGTACTGAGCACCGAGTACCCTGAGTACTGAGCACCCAGCACCCCGAGCACTGAGCACCCAGCACCCTGAGTACTGAGCACTGAGCACCCAGCACCCCGAGCACTGAGCACCCAGCACCCTGTGTACTGAGCACTGAGTACCCAGTACCCCGAGCACTGAGACCCAGCACCCTGAGCACTGAGCACCCAGCACCCCGAGTACTGAGCACCCAGCACCCCGAGCACTGTGCACACAGCACCCTGAGCACTGAGCACCGAGCACCCTGAGTACTGAGCACCCAGCACCCTGAGTACTGAGCACCCAGCACCCTGAGCACTGAGCACCCAGCACCCTGAGCACTGAGCACCCAGCACCCTGAGTACTGAGCACCCAGCACCCTGAGTACTAAGCACCGAGCACCCTGAGCACTGAGCACCCAGCACCCTGAGCACTGAGCACCCAGCACCCTGAGTACTGAGCACCCAGCACCCCAAGCACTGAGCACCCAGCACCCTGAGTACTGAGCACCGAGCACCCTGAGCACTGAGCACCGAGCACCCTGAGCACTGAGCACCCAGCACCCTGAGGACTGAGCAGCCAGCACCCCGAGCACTGAGCACCCAGCACCCTGAGCACTGAGCACCCTGAGTACTGAGCACTGAGCACCCTGAGTATTGAGCACTGAGCACCCTGAGTACTGAGCAACCAGCACCCTGAGTACTGAGCACCCAGCACCCCGAGCACTGAGTACCCAGCACCCTGAGCACTGAGCACCCAGCACCCTGAGCACTGAGCACCCAGCACCCTGAGTACTGAGCACTGTGCACCCAGCACCCCGAGCACTGAGCACCCAGCACCCTGAGTAGAGAGCACTGAGCACCCAGCACCCCGAACACTGAGCACCCAGCACTCTGAGCACTGAGCACCCAGCACCCGAGTACTGATCACCCAGCACCCTGAGTACTGAGCACCCAGCACCCTGAGTACTGAGCACCCAGCACCCCGAGTACTGAGCACCCAGCACCCTGAGCACTGAGCACCCAGCACCCTGAGCACTAAGCACCCAGCACCCCGAGAACTGAGCACCCTGAGTACTGAGCACCCAGCACCCTGAGCACTGAGCACCCAGCACCCTGAGCACTGAGCACCCAGCACCCTGAGCACTGAGCACCCAGCACCCTGAGTAGTGAGCACCCAACGTACTGAGCACCGAGCACCTCGAGCACTGAGCACCCAGCACCCTGAGTACTGAGCACCGAGCACCCCGAGCACTGAGCACCCAGCCCCCTGAGTACTGAGCTCCTAGCACCCCGAGCACTGAGCACCCAGCGCCCCGAGCACTGAGCACCCAGAACCCTGAGTACTGAGCACCCAGCACCCCGTGCACTGAGCACCCAGCACCCCGAGCACTCAGCACCCAGCACTCCGAGCACTAAGCACCCAGCACCCTGAGTACTGAGCACCCAGCACCCTGAGTACTGAGCACCCAGCACCCTGAGCACTGAGCACCCAGCACCATGAGTACTGAGCACCCAACACCACAAGCACTGAGCACCCTGAGTACTGAGCACCCAGCACCCCAAGCACTGAGCACCCTGAGTACTGAGCACCCAGCACCCTGAGTACTGAGCACCCAGCACCCCAAGCACTGAGCACCCTGAGTACTGAGCACCCAGTACCCTGAGCACTGAACACACAGCACCCTGAGTACTGAGCACCCAGCACCCTGAGTACTGAGCACACAGCACACTGAGTACTGAGCACCCAGCACCCTGAGCACTGAGCACCCAGCACCCTGAGTACTGAGCACTGAGCACCCAGCACCCCGAGCACTGAGCACCCAGCACCCTGAGTACTGAGCACCCAGCACCCTGAGTATTGAGCACACAGCACACTGAGTACTGAGCACCCAGCACCCTGAGCACTGAGCACCCAGCACCCTGAGTACTGAGCACTGAGCACCCAGCACCCCGAGCACTGAGCACCCAGCACCCTGTGTAATGAGCACTGAGTACCCATTACCCCAAGCACTGAGACCCAACACCCTGAGCACTGAGCACCCAGCACCCCGAGTACTGAGCACCCAGCACCCCGAGCACTGAGCACCCAGCACCCCGAGCACTGAGCACCCAGCACCCTGAGCACTGAGCACCCAGCACCCTGTGTAATGAGCACTGAGTACCCATTACCCCAAGCACTGAGACCCAACACCCTGAGCACTGAGCACCCAGCACCCCGAGTACTGAGCACCCAGCACCCCGAGCACTGAGCACCCAGCACCCCGAGCACTGAGCACCCAGCACCCTGAGCACTGAGCACCCAGCAACCTGAGCACTGAGCACCCAGCACCCTGAGCACTGAGCACCCAGCACCCTGAGCACTGAGCACCCAGCACCCCGAGCACTGAGCACCCAGCAACCTGAGCACTGAGCACCCAGCACCCTGAGTACTGAGCACCCAGCACCCTGAGTACTGAGCACCCAGCACCCCGAGCACTGAGTACCCAGCAACCTGAGCACTGAGCACCCAGCACCCTGAGCACTGAGCACCCAGCACCCTGAGCACTGAGCACCCAGCACCCTGAGTACTGAGCACTGAGCACCCAGCACCCCGAGCACTGAGCACCTAGCACCCTGAGTACTGAGCATTGAGCACCCAGCACCCCGAGCACTGAGCACCCAGCACCCTGAGCACTGAGCACCCTGAGTACTGAGCACCCAGCACCCCGAGCACTAAGCACCCAGCACCCCGAGCACTGAGGACCCAGCACCCTGAGCACTGAGCACCCAGCACCCTGAGAACTCAGCACCGAGCACCCTGAGTACTGAGCACCCAGCACCCTGAGTACTGAGCACACAGCACACTGAGTACTGAGCACCCAGCACCCTGAGCACTGAGCACCAAGCACCCTGAGTACTGAGCACTGAGCACCCAGCACCCCGAGCACTGAGCACCCAGCACCCTGTGTACTGAGCACTGAGTACCCATTACCCCAAGCACTGAGACCCAGCACCCTGAGCACTGAGCACCCAGCACCCCGAGTACTGAGCACCCAGCACCCCGAACACTGAGCACCCAGCACCCCGAGCACTGAGCACCCAGCACCCCGAGTACTGAGCACCCAGCACCCCGAGCACTGAGCACCCAGCACCCTGAGTACTGAGCACCCTGCACCCCGAGTACTGAGCACCCAGCAACCTGAGCACTGAGCACCCAGCACCCTGAGTACTGAGCACCCAGCACCCTGAGCACTGAGCACTGAGCACACAGCACCCCGATCACTGAGCACCTAGCACCCTGAGTACTGAGCACTGAGCACCCAGCACCCCGAGCACAGAGCACCCAGCACCCTGAGTACTGAGCACCCAGCACACTGAGTACTGAGCACACAGCACACTGAGTACTGAGCACCCAGCACCCTGAGCACTGACCACCCAGCACCCTGAGTACTGAGCACTGAGCACCCAGCACCCCGAGCACTGAGCACCCAGCACCCTGTGTACTGAGCACTGAGTACCCATTACCCCAAGCACTGAGACCCAGCACCCTGAGCACTGAGCACCCAGCACCCCGAGCACTGAGCACCCAGCACCCTGAGCACTGAGCACCCAGCACCCCGAGTACTGAGCACCCAGCACCCCGAGCACTGAGCACCCAGCACCCTGAGTACTGAGCACCCTGCACCCCGAGTACTGAGCACCCAGCAACCTGAGCACTGAGCACCCAGCACCCTGAGTACTGAGCACCCAGCACCCTGAGTACTGAGCACCCAGCACCCCGAGCACTGAGTACCCAGCAACCTGAGCACTGAGCACCCAGCACCCTGAGCACTGAGCACCCAGCACCCTGAGCAGTGAGCACCCAGCACCCTGAGTACTGAGCACTGATCACCCAGCACCCCGAGCACTAAGCACCCAGCACCCTGAGTACTGAGCACCCAGCACCCTGAGTACTGAGCACCCAGCACCCTGAGCACTGAGCACCCAGCACCATGAGTACTGAGCACCCAACACCCCAAGCACTGAGCACCCTGAGTACTGAGCACCAAGCACCCCAAGCACTGAGCACCCTGAGTACTGAGCACCCAGCACCCTGAGTACTGAGCACCCAGCACCCCAAGCACTGAGCACCCTGAGTACTGAGCACCCAGTTCCCTGAGCACTGAACACACAGCACCCTGAGTACTGCGCACCCCGAGCACTGAGCACCCAGCATACTGAGTACTGAGCACTCAGCACCCTGAGTACTGAGCATCCAGCACCCCGAGCACTGAGCACCCAGCACCCTGAGTACTGAGCACTGAGCACCCAGCACCCCGAGCACTGAGCACCCAGCACCCTGTGTACTGAGCACTGAGTACCCAGCACCCCGAGCACTGAGCACCCAGCACCCTGAGCACTGAGCACCCTGAGTACTGAGCACCCAGCACCCTGAGCAATGAGCACCCAGCACCCCGAGCACTGAGCACCCAGCACCCAGAGCACTGAGCACTGAGCACCCTGAGTACTGAGTACCCAGCACACCGATCACTGAGCACCGAGCACCCTGAGCACTGAGCACCCAGCACCCTGAGTACTAAGCACCCAGCACCCTGAGTACTATGCACCCAGCACTCAGAGCACTGAGCACTGAGCACCCTGAGTACTGAGCACTGAGCACCCCGAGTACTGAGCACCGAAAACCCCGAGCACTGAGCACCCAGCACCCCGAGCACCGAGCACCCTGAGTACTGAGCACCCAGCACCCTGAGCACTGAGCAACCAGCACCCTGAGCACTGAGCACCCAGCACCCTGAGCACTTAGCACCCAGCAACCTGAGTACTGAGCACCGAGCACCCCGAGCATTGAGCACCCAGCACCCTGAGCACTGAGCACCCTTAGTACTGAGCACTGAGCACCCTGAGTACTGAGCACTGAGCACCCTGAGTACTCAGCACCCAGCACCCTGAGTACTGTGCACCCAGCACCCTGAGCAATCATCACCCTGAGTACTGAGCACCCAGCACCTTGAGCACTGAGCACCGAGCACCCCGAGCATTGAGCATCCAGCACCCGGAGTACTGAGCACCCAGCTCCCTGAGTAGTAAGCACCGAGCACCCTGAGTACTGAGCACCCAGCACCCTGAGCACTGAACACACAGCACCCTGAGCACTGAGCACCCAGCACACTGAGTACTGAGCACTGTGCACCCAGCACCCCGAGCACTGAGCACCCAGCACCCTGAGTACTGAGCACTGAGCACCAGCAACCCGAGCACTGAGCACCCAGAACTCTGAGCACTGAGCACCCAGCACCCGAGTACTGATCACCCAGCACCCCGAGCACTGAGCACACAGCACCCCGAGGACTGAGCACCCAGCACCCCGAGTACTGAGCACCCAGCACCCCGAGCACTGAGCACCCAGCACCCCGAGTACTGAGCACCCTGCACCCCGAGTACTGAGCACCCAGCAACCTGAGCACTGAGCACCCAGCACCCTGAGTACTGAGCACCCAGCACCCAGAACTCTGAGCACTGAGCACCCAGCACCCGAGTACTGATCACCCAGCACCCGAGTACTGATCACCCAGCACCCCGAGTACTGAGCACCCAGCACCCCGAGCACTGAGCACACAGCACCCCGAGGACTGAGCACCCAGCACCCCGAGTACTGAGCACCCAGCACCCCGAGCACTGAGCACCCAGCACCCTGAGTACTGAGCACCCTGCACCCCGAGTACTGAGCACCCAGCAACCTGAGCACTGAGCACCCAGCACCCTGAGTACTGAGCACCCAGCACCCTGAGCACTGAGCACTGAGCACCCAGCACCCCGATCACTGAGCACCTAGCACCCTGAGTACTGAGCACTGAGCACCCAGCACCCCGAGCACAGAGCACCCAGCACCCTGAGTACTGAGCACCCAGCACCCTGAGTACTGAGCACACAGCACACTGAGTACTGAGCATTCAGCACCCTGAGCACTGAGCACCCAGCACCCTGATTACTGAGCACTGAGCACCCAGCACCCCGAGCACTGAGCACCCAGCACCCTGTGTACTGAGCACTGAGTACCCATTACCCCAAGCACTGAGACCCAGCACCCTGAGCACTGAGCACCCAGCACCCCGAGCACTGAGCACCCAGCACCCTGAGCACTGAGCACCCAGCACCCCGAGTACTGAGCACCCAGCACCCCGAGCACTGAGCACCCAGCACCCTGAGTACTGAGCACCCTGCACCCCGAGTACTGAGCAACCAGCAACCTGAGCACTGAGCACCCAGCACCCTGAGTACTGAGCACCAAGCACCCTGAGTACTGAGCACCCAGCACCCTGAGCACTGAGTACCCAGCAACCTGAGCACTGAGCACCCAGCACCCTGAGCACTAAGCACCCAGCACCCTGAGCAGTGAGCACCCAGCACCCTGAGTACTGAGCACTGATCACCCAGCACCCCGAGCACTGAGCACCTAGCACCCTGAGTACTGAGCACTGAGCACCCAGCACCCCGAGCACTGAGCACCCAGCACGCTGAGCACTGAGCACCCAGCACCCGAGTACTGAGCACCTAGCACCCTGAGTACTGAGCACACAGCTCCCTGAGTACTGAGCACCCAGCACCCCGAGTACTGAGCACCCAGCACCCTGAGTACTGAGCACCCAGCACACAGATTACTGAGCACCCAGCACCCTGAGCACTGATCACCCAGCACCCTGAGTACTGAGCACCGAGTACCCTGAGTACTGAGCACCCAGCACCCCGAGCACTGAGCACCCAGCACCCTGAGTACTGAGCACTGAGCACCCAGCACCCCGAGCACTGAGCACCCAGCACCCTGTGTACTGAGCACTGAGTACCCAGTACCCCGAGCACTGAGACCCAGCACCCTGAGCACTGAGCACCCAGCACCCCGAGTACTGAGCACCCACCACCCCGAGCACTGTGCACACAGCACCCTGAGCACTGAGCACCGAGCACCCTGAGTACTGAGCACCCAGCACCCTGAGTACTGAGCACCCAGCACCCTGAGCACTGAGCACCCAGCACCCTGAGCACTGAGCACCCAGCACCCTGAGTACTGAGCACCCAGCACCCTGAGTACTAAGCACCGAGCACCCTGAGCACTGAGCACCCAGCACCCTGAGCACTGAGCACCCAGCACCCTGAGTACTGAGCACCCAGCACCCCAAGCACTGAGCACCCAGCACCCTGAGTACTGAGCACCGAGCACCCTGAGCACTGAGCACCGAGCACCCTGAGCACTGAGCACCCAGCACCCTGAGGACTGAGCAGCCAGCACCCCGAGCACTGAGCACCCAGCACCCTGAGCACTGAGCACCCTGAGTACTGAGCACTGTGCACCCTGAGTATTGAGCACTGAACACCCTGAGTACTGAGCACCCAGCACCCTGAGTACTGAGCACCCAGCACCCCGAGCACTGAGTACCCAGCACCCTGAGCACTGAGCACCCAGCACCCTGAGCACTGAGCACCCAGCACCCTGAGTACTGAGCACTGTGCACCCAGCACCCCGAGCACTGAGCACCCAGCACCCTGAGTACAGAGCACTGAGCACCCAGCACCCCGAGCACTGAGCACCCAGCACTCTGAGCACTGAGCACCCAGCACCCGAGTACTGATCACCCAACACCCTGAGTACTGAGCACCCAGCACCCTGAGTACTGAGCACCCAGCACCCCGAGTACTGAGCACCCAGCACCCTGAGCACTGAGCACCCAGCACCCTGAGCATTAAGCACCCAGCACCCCGAGCACTGAGCACCCTGAGTACTGAGCACCCAGCACCCTGAGCACTGAGCACCCAGCACCCTGAGCACTGAGCACCCAGCACCCTGAGCACTGAGCACCCAGCACCCTCAGTAGTGAGCACCCAACTTACTGAGCACCGAGCACCCCGAGCACTGAGCACCCAGCACCCTGAGTACTGAGCACCGAGCACCCCGAGCACTGAGCACCCAGCCCCCTGAGTACTGAGCTCCGAGCACCCCGAGCACTGAGCACCCAGCGCCCCGAGCACTGAGCACCCAGAACCCTGAGTACTGAGCACCCAGCACCCCGTGCACTGAGCACCCAGCACCCCGAGCACTGAGCGCCCAGCACCTCGAGCACTAAGCACCCAGCACCCTGAGTACTGAGCACCCAGCACCCTGAGTACTGAGCACCCAGCACCCTGAGCACTGAGCACCCAGCACCATGAGTACTGAGCACCCAACACCCCAAGCACTGAGCACCCTGAGTACTGAGCACCCAGCACCCTAAGCACTGAGCACCCTGAGTACTGAGCACCCAGCACCCTGAGTACTGAGCACCCAGCACCCCAAGCACTGAGCACCCTGAGTACTGAGCACCCAGTACCCTGAGCACTGAACACACAGCACCCTGAGTACTGAGCACCCAGCACCCTGAGTACTGAGCACACAGCACACTGAGTACTGAGCACCCAGCACCCTGAGCACTGAGCACCCAGCACCCTGAGTACTGAGCACTGAGCACCCAGCACCCCGAGCACTGAGCACCCAGCACCCTGAGTACTGAGCACCCAGCACCCTGAGTACTGAGCACACAGCACACTGAGTACTGAGCACCCAGCACCCTGAGCACTGAGCACCCAGCACCCTGAGTACTGAGCACTGAGCACCCAGCACCCCGAGCACTGAGCACCCAGCACCCTGTGTACTGAGCACTGAGTACCCATTACCCCAAGCACTGAGACCCAGCACCCTGAGCACTGAGCACCCAGCACCCCGAGTACTGAGCACCCAGCACCCCGAGCACTGAGCACCCAGCACCCCGAGCACTGAGCACCCAGCACCCCGAGTACTGAGCACCCAGCACCCCGAGCACTGAGCACCCAGCACCCTGAGTACTGAGCACCCAGCACCCCGAGCACTGAGTACCCAGCAACCTGAGCACTGAGCACCCAGCACCCTGAGCACTGAGTACCCAGCAACCTGAGCACTGAGCACCCAGCACCCTGAGCACTGAGCACCCAGCACCCCGAGCACTGAGCACCCTGCACCCCGAGCACTGAGCACCCTGCACCCTGAGTACTGAGCACCCAGCACCCCGAGCACTGAGTACCCAGCAACCTGAGCACTGAGCACCCAGCACCCTGAGCACTGAGTACCCAGCAACCTGAGCACTGAGCACCCAGCACCCTGAGCACTGAGCACCCAGCAACCCGAGCACTGAGCACCCAGCACCCCGAGCACTGAGCACCCTGCACCCTGAGTACTGAGCACCCAGCACCCCGAGCACTGAGTACCCAGCAACCTGAGCACTGAGCACCCAGCACCCTGAGCACTGAGTACCCAGCAACCTGAGCACTGAGCACCCAGCACCCTGAGCACTGAGCACCCAGCACCCTGAGCACTGAGCACCCAGCACCCCGAGCACTGAGCACCCAGCAACCTGAGCACTGAGCACCCAGCACCCTGAGTACTGAGCACCCAGCACCCTGAGTACTGAGCACCCAGCACCCCGAGCACTGAGTACCCAGAAACCTGAGCACTGAGCACCCAGCACCCTGAGCACTGAGCACCCAGCACCCTGAGCACTGAGCACCCAGCACCCTGAGTACTGAGCACTGAGCACCCAGCACCCCGAGCACTGAGCACCTAGCACCCTGAGTACTGAGCATTGAGCACCCAGCACCCCGAGCACTGAGCACCCAGCACCCTGAGCACTGAGCACTCTGAGTACTGAGCACCCAGCACCCCGAGCACTAAGCACCCAGCACCCCGAGCACTGAGGACCCAGCACCCTGAGCACTGAGCACCCAGCACCCTGAGAACTCAGCACCGAGCACCCTGAGTACTGAGCACCCAGCACCCTGAGTACTGAGCACACAGCACACTGAGTACTGAGCACCCAGCACCCTGAGCACTGAGCACCAAGCACCCTGAGTACTGAGCACTGAGCACCCAGCACCCCGAGCACTGAGCACCCAGCACCCTGTGTACTGAGCACTGAGTACCCATTACCCCAAGCACTGAGACCCAGCACCCTGAGCACTGAGCAGCCAGCACCCCGAGTACTGAGCACCCAGCACCCTGAGCACTGAGCACCCAGCACCCCGAGCACTGAGCACCCAGCACCCCGAGTACTGAGCACCCAGCACCCCGAGCACTGATCACCCAGCACCCTGAGTACTGAGCACCCTGCACCCCGAGTACTGAGCACCCAGCAACCTGAGCACTGAGCACCCAGCACCCTGAGTACTGAGCACCCAGCACCCTGAGCACTGAGCACTGAGCACCCAGCACCCCGATCACTGAGCACCTAGCACCCTGAGTACTGAGCACTGAGCACCCAGCACCCCGAGCACAGAGCACCAAGCACCCTGAGTACTGAGCACCCAGCACACTGAGTACTGAGCACACAGCACACTGAGTACTGAGCACCCAGCACCCTGAGCACTGAGCACCCAGCACCCTGAGTACTGAGCACTGAGCACCCAGCACCCCGAGCACTGAGCACCCAGCACCCTGTGTACTGAGCACTGAGTACCCATTACCCCAAGCACTGAGACCCAGCACCCTGAGCACTGAGCACCCAGCGCCCCGAGCACTGAGCACCCAGCACCCTGAGCACTGAGCACCCAGCACCCCGAGTACTGAGCACCCAGCACCCCGAGCACTGAGCACCCAGCACCCTGAGTACTGAGCACCCTGCACCCCGAGTACTGAGCACCCAGCAACCTGAGCACTGAGCACCCAGCACCCTGAGTACTGAGCACCCAGCACCCTGAGTACTGAGCACCCAGCACCCCGAGCACTGAGTACCCAGCAACCTGAGCACTGAGCACCCAGCACCCTGAGCACTGAGCACCCAGCACCCTGAGCAGTGAGCACCCAGCACCCTGAGTACTGAGCACTGATCACCCAGCACCCCGAGCACTAAGCACCCAGCACCCTGAGTACTGAGCACCCAGCACCCTGAGTACTGAGCACCCAGCACCCTGAGCACTGAGCACCCAGCACCATGAGTACTGAGCAACCAACACCCCAAGCACTGAGCACCCTGAGTACTGAGCACCAAGCACCCCACGCACTGAGCACCCTGAGTACTGAGCACCCAGCGCCCTGAGTACTGAGCACCCAGCACCCCAAGCACTGAGCCCCCTGAGTACTGAGCACCCAGTTCCCTGAGCACTGAACACACAGCACCCTGAGTACTGAGCACCCCGAGCACTGAGCACCCAGCATACTGAGTACTGAGCACTCAGCACCCTGAGTACTGAGCATCCAGCACCCCAAGCACTGAGCACCCAGCACCCTGAGTACTGAGCACTGAGCACCCAGCACCCCGAGCACTGAGCACCCAGCACCCTGTGTACTGAGCACTGAGTACCCAGCACCCCGAGCACTGAGCACCCAGCACCCTGAGCACTGAGCACCCAGCACCCTGAGTACTGAGCACCCAGCACCCTGAGTACTAAGCACCAAGCACCCTGAGCACTGAGCACCCAGCACCCTGAGCACTGAGCACCCAGCACCCTGAGTACTGAGCACCCAGCACCCCAAGCACTGAGCACCCAGCACCCTGAGTACTGAGCACCGAGCACCCTGAGCACTGAGCACCGAGCACCCTGAGCACTGAGCACCCAGCACCCTGAGGACTGAGCAGCCAGCACCCCGAGCACTGAGCACCCAGCACCCTGAGCACTGAGCACCCTGAGTACTGAGCACTGAGCACCCTGAGTATTGAGCACTGAACACCCTGAGTACTGAGCACCCAGCACCCTGAGTACTGAGCACCCAGCACCCCGAGCACTGAGTACCCAGCACCCTGAGCACTGAGCACCCAGCACCCTGAGCACTGAGCACCCAGCACCCTGAGTACTGAGCACTGTGCACCCAGCACCCCGAGCACTGAGCACCCAGCACCCTGAGTACAGAGCACTGAGCACCCAGCACCATGAGCACTGAGCACCCAGCACTCTGAGCACTGAGCACCCAGCACCCGAGTACTGATCACCCCGCACCCTGAGTACTGAGCACCCAGCACCCTGAGTACTGAGCACCCAGCACCCCGAGTACTGAGCACCCAGCACCCTGAGCACTGAGCACCCAGCACCCTGAGCATTAAGCACCCAGCACCCCGAGCACTGAGCACCCTGAGTACTGAGCACACAGCACCCTGAGCACTGAGCACCCAGCACCCTGAGCACTGAGCACCCAGCACCCTGAGCACTGAGCACCCAGCACCCTCAGTAGTGAGCACCCAACGTACTGAGCACCGAGCACCCCGAGCACTGAGCACCCAGCACCCTGAGTACTGAGCACCGAGCACCCCGAGCACTGAGCACCCAGCCCCCTGAGTACTGAGCTCCGAGCACCCCGAGCACTGAGCACCCAGCGCCCCGAGCACTGAGCACCCAGAACCCTGAGTACTGAGCACCAAGCACCCCGTGCACTGAGCACCCAGCACCCCGAGCACTGAGCACCCAGCACCTCGAGCACTAAGCACCCAGCACCCTGAGTACTGAGCACCCAGCACCCTGAGTACTGAGCACCCAGCACCCTGAGCACTGAGCACCCAGCACCATGAGTACTGAGCACCCAACACCCCAAGCACTGAGCACCCTGAGTACTGAGCACCCAGCACCCTAAGCACTGAGCACCCTGAGTACTGAGCACCCAGCACCCTGAGTACTGAGCACCCAGCACCCCAAGCACTGAGCACCCTGAGTACTGAGCACCCAGTACCCTGAGCACTGAACACACAGCACCCTGAGTACTGAGCACCCAGCACCCTGAGTACTGAGCACACAGCACACTAAGTACTGAGCACCCAGCACCCTGAGCACTGAGCACCCAGCACCCTGAGTACTGAGCACTGAGCACCCAGCACCCCGAGCACTGAGCACCCAGCACCCTGAGTACTGAGCACCCAGCACCCTGAGTACTGAGCACACAGCACACTGAGTACTGAGCACCCAGCACCCTGAGCACTGAGCACCCAGCACCCTGAGTACTGAGCACTGAGCACCCAGCACCCCGAGCACTGAGCACCCAGCACCCTGTGTACTGAGCACTGAGTACCCATTACCCCAAGCACTGAGACCCAGCACCCTGAGCACTGAGCACCCAGCACCCCGAGTACTGAGCACCCAGCACCCCGAGCACTGAGCACCCAGCACCCCGAGCACTGAGCACCCAGCACCCCGAGTACTGAGCACCCAGCACCCCGAGCACTGAGCACCCAGCACCCTGAGTACTGAGCACCCAGCACCCCGAGCACTGAGTACCCAGCAACCTGAGCACTGAGCACCCAGCACCCTGAGCACTGAGTACCCAGCAACCTGAGCACTGAGCACCCAGCACCCTGAGCACTGAGCACCCAGCACCCCGAGCACTGAGCACCCTGCACCCCGAGCACTGAGCACCCTGCACCCTGAGTACTGAGCACCCAGCACCCCGAGCACTGAGTACCCAGCAACCTGAGCACAGAGCACCCAGCACCCTGAGCACTGAGTACCCAGCAACCTGAGCACTGAGCACCCAGCACCCTGAGCACTGAGCACCCAGCACCCCGAGCACTGAGCACCCAGCACCCCGAGCACTGAGCACCCTGCACCCTGAGTACTGAGCACCCAGCACCCCGAGCACTGAGTACCCAGCAACCTGAGCACTGAGCACCCAGCACCCTGAGCACTGAGTACCCAGCAACCTGAGCACTGAGCACCCAGCACCCTGAGCACTGAGCACCCAGCACCCTGAGCACTGAGCACCCAGCACCCCGAGCACTGAGCACCCAGCAACCTGAGCACTGAGCACCCAGCACCCTGAGTACTGAGCACCCAGCACCCTGAGTACTGAGCACCCAGCACCCCGAGCACTGAGTACCCAGCAACCTGAGCACTGAGCACCCAGCACCCTGAGCACTGAGCACCCAGCACCCTGAGCACTGAGCACCCAGCACCCTGAGCACTGAGCACCCAGCACCCTGAGTACTGAGCACTGAGCACCCAGCACCCCGAGCACTGAGCACCTAGCACCCTGAGTACTGAGCATTGAGCACCCAGCACCCCGAGCACTGAGCACCCAGCACCCTGAGCACTGAGCACTCTGAGTACTGAGCACCCAGCACCCCAAGCACTGAGCCCCCTGAGTACTGAGCACCCAGTTCCCTGAGCACTGAACACACAGCACCCTGAGTACTGAGCACCCCGAGCACTGAGCACCCAGCATACTGAGTACTGAGCACTCAGCACCCTGAGTACTGAGCATCCAGCACCCCAAGCACTGAGCACCCAGCACCCTGAGTACTGAGCACTGAGCACCCAGCACCCCGAGCACTGAGCACCCAGCACCCTGTGTACTGAGCACTGAGTACCCAGCACCCCGAGCACTGAGCACCCAGCACCCTGAGCACTGAGCACCCTGAGTACTGAGCACCCAGCACCCTGAGCAATGAGCACCCAGCACCCCGAGCACTGAGCACCCAGCACCCAGAGCACTGAGCACTGAGCACCCTGAGTACTGAGTACCCAGCACACCGATCACTGAGCACCGAGCACCCTGAGCACTGAGCACCCAGCACCCTGAGTACTAAGCACCCAGCACCCTGAGTACTATGCACCCAGCACTCAGAGCACTGAGCACTGAGCACCCTGAGTTCTGAGCACTGAGCACCCCGAGTACTGAGCACCGAAAACCCCGAGCACTGAGCACCCAGCACCCCGAGCACCGAGCACCCTGAGTACTGAGCACCCAGCACCCTGAGCACTGAGCAACCAGCACCCTGAGCACTGAGCACCCCGCACCCTGAGCACTTAGCACCCAGCACCCTGAGTACTGAGCACCGAGCACCCCGAGCATTGAGCACCCAGCACCCTGAGCACTGAGCACCCTTAGTACTGAGCACTGAGCACCCTGAGTACTGAGCACTGAGCACCCTGAGTACTGAGCACCCAGCACCCTGAGTACTGTGCACCCAGCACCCTGAGCAATCATCACCCTGAGTACTGAGCACCCAGCACCTTGAGCACTGAGCACCGAGCACCCCGAGCATTGAGCATCCAGCACCCGGAGTACTGAGCACCCAGCTCCCTGAGTAGTAAGCACCGAGCACCCTGAGTACTGAGCACCCAGCACCCTGAGCACTGAACACACAGCACCCTGAGCACTGAGCACCCAGCACACTGAGTACTGAGCACTGTGCACCCAGCACCCCGAGCACTGAGCACCCAGCACCCTGAGTACTGAGCACTGAGCACCAGCACCCCGAGCACTGAGCACCCAGAACTCTGAGCACTGAGCACCCAGCACCCGAGTACTGATCACCCAGCACCCTGAGTACTGAGCACCCAGCACCCTGAGTACTGAGCACCCAGCACCCTGAGTACTAAGCACTGAGCACCCTGAGCACTGAGCACCCAGCACCCTGAGCACTGAGCACCCAGCACCCTGAGTACTGAGCACCCAGCACCCCAAGCACTGAGCACCCAGCACCCTGAGTACTGAGCACCGAGCACCCTGAGCACTGAGCACCGAGCACCCTGAGCACTGAGCACCCAGCACCCTGAGAACTGAGCACCCAGCACCCCAAGCACTGAGCACCCAGCACCCTGAGTATTGAGCACTGAGCACCCTGAGTACTGAGCACCCAGCACCCTGAGCACTGAGCACCCTGCACCCTGAGTACTGAGCATCCAGCACCCCGAGCACTGAGCACCCAGCACCCTGAGTACTGAGCACTGAGCACCCAGCACCCCGAGCACTGAGCACCCAGCACCCTGTGTACTGAGCACTGAGTACCCAGCACCCCGTGCACTGAGCACCCAGCACCCTGAGCACTGAGCACCCTGAGTACTGAGCACCCAGCACCCTGAGCAATGAGCACCCAGCACCCCGAGCACTGAGCACCCAGCACCCAGAGCACTGAGCACTGAGCACCCTGAGTACTGAGAACCCAGCACACCGATCACTGAGCACCTAGCAACTGAGCACTGAGCACCCAGCACCCTGAGTACTAAGCACCCAGCACCCTGAGTACTAAGCACCCAGCACCCTGAATACTGAGCACCCAGCACCCTGAGCACTGAGCACTGAGCACCCAGCACCCCGATCACTGAGCACCTAGCACCCTGAGTACTGAGCACTGAGCACCCAGCACCCCGAGCACAGAGCACCCAGCACCCTGAGTACTGAGCACCCAGCACACTGAGTACTGAGCACACAGCACACTGAGTACTGAGCACCCAGCACCCTGAGCACTGAGCACCCAGCACCCTGAGTACTGAGCACTGAGCACCCAGCACCCCGAGCACTGAGCACCCAGCACCCTGTGTACTGAGCACTGAGTACCCATTACCCCAAGCACTGAGACCCAGCACCCTGAGCACTGAGCACCCAGCACCCCGAGCACTGAGCACCCAGCACCCTGAGCACTGAGCACCCAGCACCCCGAGTACTGAGCACCCAGCACCCCGAGCACTGAGCACCCAGCACCCTGAGTACTGAGCACCCTGCACCCCGAGTACTGAGCACCCAGCAACCTGAGCACGGAGCACCCAGCACCCTGAGTACTGAGCACCCAGCACCCTGAGTACTGAGCACCCAGCACCCCGAGCACTGAGTACCCAGCAACCTGAGCACTGAGCACCCAGCACCCTGAGCACTGAGCACCCAGCACCCTGAGCAGTGAGCACCCAGCACCCTGAGTACTGAGCACTGATCACCCAGCACCCCGAGCACTAAGCACCCAGCACCCTGAGTACTGAGCACCCAGCACCCTGAGTACTGAGCACCCAGCACCCTGAGCACTGAGCACCCAGCACCATGAGTACTGAGCAACCAACACCCCAAGCACTGAGCACCCTGAGTACTGAGCACCAAGCACCCCACGCACTGAGCACCCTGAGTACTGAGCACCCAGCACCCTGAGTACTGAGCACCCAGCACCCCAAGCACTGAGCCCCCTGAGTACTGAGCACCCAGTTCCCTGAGCACTGAACACACAGCACCCTGAGTACTGAGCACCCCGAGCACTGAGCACCCAGCATACTGAGTACTGAGCACTCAGCACCCTGAGTACTGAGCATCCAGCACCCCAAGCACTGAGCACCCAGCACCCTGAGTACTGAGCACTGAGCACCCAGCACCCCGAGCACTGAGCACCCAGCACCCTGTGTACTGAGCACTGAGTACCCAGCACCCCGAGCACTGAGCACCCAGCACCCTGAGCACTGAGCACCCTGAGTACTGAGCACCCAGCACCCTGAGCAATGAGCACCCAGCACCCCGAGCACTGAGCACCCAGCACCCAGAGCACTGAGCACTGAGCACCCTGAGTACTGAGTACCCAGCACACCGATCACTGAGCACCGAGCACCCTGAGCACTGAGCACCCAGCACCCTGAGTACTAAGCACCCAGCACCCTGAGTACTATGCACCCAGCACTCAGAGCACTGAGCACTGAGCACCCTGAGTACTGAGCACTGAGCACCCCGAGTACTGAGCACAGAAAACCCCGAGCACTGAGCACCCAGCACCCCGAGCACCGAGCACCCTGAGTACTGAGCACCCAGCACCCTGAGCACTGAGCAACCAGCACCCTGAGCACTGAGCACCCAGCACCCTGAGCACTTAGCACCCAGCACCCTGAGTACTGAGCACCGAGCACCCCGAGCATTGAGCACCCAGCACCCTGAGCACTGAGCACCCTTAGTACTGAGCACTGAGCACCCTGAGTACTGAGCACTGAGCACCCTGAGTACTGAGCACCCAGCACCCTGAGTACTGTGCACCCAGCACCCTGAGCAATCATCACCCTGAGTACTGAGCACCCAGCACCTTGAGCACTGAGCACCGAGCACCCCGAGCATTGAGCATCCAGCACCCGGAGTACTGAGCACCCAGCTCCCTGAGTAGTAAGCACCGAGCACCCTGAGTACTGAGCACCCAGCACCCTGAGCACTGAACACACAGCACCCTGAGCACTGAGCACCCAGCACACTGAGTACTGAGCACTGTGCACCCAGCACCCCGAGCACTGAGCACCCAGCACCCTGAGTACTGAGCACTGAGCACCAGCACCCCGAGCACTGAGCACCCAGAACTCTGAGCACTGAGCACCCAGCACCCGAGTACTGATCACCCAGCACCCTGAGTACTGAGCACCCAGCACCCTGAGTACTGAGCACCCAGCACCCTGAGTACTAAGCACTGAGCACCCTGAGCACTGAGCACCCAGCACCCTGAGCACTGAGCACCCAGCACCCTGAGTACTGAGCACCCAGCACCCCAAGCACTGAGCACCCAGCACCCTGAGTACTGAGCACCGAGCACCCTGAGCACTGAGCACCGAGCACCCTGAGCACTGAGCACCCAGCACCCTGAGTACTGAGCACCCAGCACCCCAAGCACTGAGCACCCAGCACCCTGAGTATTGAGCACTGAGCACACTGAGTACTGAGCACCCAGCACCCTGAGCACTGAGCACCCTGCACCCTGAGTACTGAGCATCCAGCACCCCGAGCACTGAGCACCCAGCACCCTGAGTACTGAGCACTGAGCACCCAGCACCCCGAGCACTGAGCACCCAGCACCCTGTGTACTGAGCACTGAGTACCCAGCACCCCGAGCACTGAGCACCCAGCACCCTGAGCACTGAGCACCCTGAGTACTGAGCACCCAGCACCCTGAGCAATGAGCACCCAGCACCCCGAGCACTGAGCACCCAGCACCCAGAGCACTGAGCACTGAGCACCCTGAGTACTGAGCACCCAGCACACCGATCACTGAGCACCGAGCAACTGAGCACTGAGCACCCAGCACCCTGAGTACTAAGCACCCAGCACCCTGAGTACTAAGCACCCAGCACCCTGAGTACTGAGCACCCAGCACCCTGAGCACTGAGCACCCAGCACCCTGAGTACTGAGCACTGAGCACCCAGCACCCCGAGCACTGAGCACCCAGCACCCTGTGTACTGAGCACTGAGTACCCATTACCCCAAGCACTGAGACCCAGCACCCTGAGCACTGAGCACCCAGCACCCCGAGCACTGAGCACCCAGCACCCTGAGCACTGAGCACCCAGCACCCCGAGTACTGAGCACCCAGCACCCCGAGCACTGAGCACCCAGCACCCTGAGTACTGAGCACCCCGCACCCCGAGTACTGAGCACCCAGCAACCTGAGCACTGAGCACCCAGCACCCTGAGTACTGAGCACCCAGCACCCTGAGTACTGAGCACCCAGCACCCCGAGCACTGAGTACCCAGCAACCTGAGCACTGAGCACCCAGCACCCTGAGCACTGAGCACCCAGCACCCTGAGCAGTGAGCACCCAGCACCCTGAGTACTGAGCACTGATCACCCAGGACCCCGAGCACTAAGCACCCAGCACCCTGAGTACTGAGCACCCAGCACCCTGAGTACTGAGCACCCAGCACCCTGAGCACTGAGCACCCAGCACCATGAGTACTGAGCAACCAACACCCCAAGCACTGAGCACCCTGAGTACTGATCACCAAGCACCCCACGCACTGAGCACCCTGAGTACTGAGCACCCAGCACCCTGAGTACTGAGCACCCAGCACCCCAAGCACTGAGCCCCCTGAGTACTGAGCACCCAGTTCCCTGAGCACTCAACACACAGCACCCTGAGTACTGAGCACCCCGAGCACTGAGCACCCAGCACCCTGAGTACTGAGCACTGAGCACCCAGCACCCCGAGCACTGAGCACCCAGCACCCTGTGTACTGAGCACTGAGTACCCAGCACCCCGAGCACTGAGCACCCAGCACCCTGAGCAATGAGCACCCAGCACCCCGAGCACTGAGCACCCAGCACCCAGAGCACTGAGCACTGAGCACCCTGAGTACTGAGTACCCAGCACACCGATCACTGAGCACCGAGCACCCTGAGCACTGAGCACCCAGCACCCTGAGTACTAAGCACCCAGCACCCTGAGTACTATGCACCCAGCACTCAGAGCACTGAGCACTGAGCACCCTGAGTACTGAGCACTGAGCACCCCGAGTACTGAGCACCGAAAACCCCGAGCACTGAGCACCCAGCACCCCGAGCACCGAGCACCCTGAGTACTGAGCACCCAGCACCCTGAGCACTGAGCAACCAGCACCCTGAGCACTGAGCACCCAGCACCCTGAGCACTTAGCACCCAGCACCCTGAGTACTGAGCACCGAGCACCCCGAGCATTGAGCACCCAGCACCCTGAGCACTGAGCACCCTTAGTACTGAGCACTGAGCACCCTGAGTACTGAGCACTGAGCACCCTGAGTACTGAGCACCCAGCACCCTGAGTACTGTGCACCCAGCACCCTGAGCAATCATCACCCTGAGTACTGAGCACCCAGCACCTTGAGCACTGAGCACCGAGCACCCCGAGCATTGAGCATCCAGCACCCGGAGTACTGAGCACCCAGCTCCCTGAGTAGTAAGCACCGAGCACCCTGAGTACTGAGCACCCAGCACCCTGAGCACTGAACACACAGCACCCTGAGCACTGAGCACCCAGCACACTGAGTACTGAGCACTGTGCACCCAGCACCCCGAGCACTGAGCACCCAGCACCCTGAGTACTGAGCACTGAGCACCAGCACCCCGAGCACTGAGCACCCAGAACTCTGAGCACTGAGCACCCAGCACCCGAGTACTGATCACCCAGCACCCTGAGTACTGAGCACCCAGCACCCTGAGTACTAAGCACCCAGCACCCTGAGTACTAAGCACTGAGCACCCTGAGCACTGAGCACCCAGCACCCTGAGCACTGAGCACCCAGCACCCTGAGTACTGAGCACCCAGCACCCCATGCACTGAGCACCCAGCACCCTGAGTACTGAGCACCGAGCACCCTGAGCACTGAGCACCGAGCACCCTGAGCACTGAGCACCCAGCACCCTGAGTACTGAGCACCCAGCACCCCAAGTACTGAGCACCCAGCACCCTGAGTATTGAGCACTGAGCACCCTGAGTACTGAGCACCCAGCACCCTGAGCACTGAGCACCCAGCACCCTGAGTACTGAGCATCCAGCACCCCGAGCACTGAGCACCCAGCACCCTGACTACTGAGCACTGAGCACCCAGCACCCCGAGCACTGAGCACCCAGCACCCTGTGTAATGAGCACTGAGTACCCAGCACCCCGAGCACTGAGCACCCAGCACCCTGAGCACTGAGCACCCTGAGTACTGAGCACCCAGCACCCTGAGCAATGAGCACCCAGCACCCCGAGCACTGAGCACCCAGCACCCAGAGCACTGAGCACTGAGCACCCTGAGTACTGAGCACCCAGCACACCGATCACTGAGCACCGAGCAACTGAGCACTGAGCACCCAGCACCCTGAGTACTAAGCACCCAGCACCCTGAGTACTAAGCACCCAGCACCCTGAGTACTGAGCACCCAGCACCCTGAGTACTGAGCACCCAGCACCCTGAGTACTGAGCACTGAGCACCCCGAGTACTGAGCACCGAAAACCCCGAGCACTGAGCACCCAGCACCCCGAGCACCGAGCATCCTGAGTACTGAGCACCCAGCACCCTGAGCACTGAGCAACCAGCACCCTGAGCACTGAGCACCCAGCACCCTGAGCACTTAGCACCCAGCACCCTGAGTACTGAGCACCGAGCACCCCGAGCACTGAGCACCCAGCACCCTGAGCACTGAGCACCCTTAGTACTGAGCACTGAGCACCCTGAGTACTGAGCACCCAGCACCCTGAGTACTGTGCACCCAGCACCCTGAGCAATCATCACCCTGAGTACTGAGCACCCAGCACCTTGAGCACTGAGCACCGAGCACCCCGAGCATTGAGCATCCAGCACCCGGAGTACTGAGCACCCAGCTCCCTGAGTAGTAAGCACCGAGCACCCTGAGTACTGAGCACCCAGCACCCTGAGCACTGAACACACAGCACCCTGAGTACTGAGCACCCTGAGCACTGAGCACCCAGCACCCTGAGTACTGAGCACCGAGCACCCCGAGCACTGAGCACCCAGCACACCGAGCACTGAGCACCCAGCACCCTGAGTACTGAGCACCCAGCACCCTGAGTACTGAGCACCCAGCACCCTGAGCACTGAGCACAAAGCACCCGAGTACTGAGCACCCAGCCCCCTGAGTACTGAGCACCCAGCTCCCTGAGTACTGAGCACCCAGCACCCCGAGTACTGAGCACCCAGCACCCTGAGTACTGAGCACCCAGCACCCCGAGCACTAAGCACACAGCACCCTGAGTACTGAGCACCAA
The DNA here is from genome assembly GCF_018167655.1 of Microtus oregoni. Classification (NCBI taxonomy): domain Eukaryota; kingdom Metazoa; phylum Chordata; class Mammalia; order Rodentia; family Cricetidae; genus Microtus; species Microtus oregoni. The sequence goes on along the minus strand of NW_024543811.1, from coordinate 5,811,107 downwards.
GTACCCTGAGTACTGAGCACCCAGCACCCCGAGCACTGAGCACCCAGCACCCTGAGTACTGAGCACCGAGCACCCTGAGTACCGAGCACCCAGCACCCTGAGTCCTGAGCACGCAGCACACTGAGTACTGAGCACCCAGCACCCTGAGCACTGATCACCCAGCACCCTGAGTACTGAGCACCGAGTACCCTGAGTACTGAGCACCCAGCACCCCGAGCACTGAGCACCCAGCACCCTGGGTACTGAGCACTGAGCACCTAGCACCCCGAGCACTGAGCACCCAGCACCCTGTGTACTGAGCACTGAGTACCCAGTACCCCGAGCACTGAGACCCAGCACCCTGAGCACTGAGCACTGAGAACCCAGCACCCCGAGCACTGAGCACCCAGCACCCCGAGTACTGAGCACCCAGCACCCTGAGCACTAAGCACCCAGCACCCCGAGCACTGAGGACCCAGCACCCCGAGCACTGAGCACCCAGCACCCTGAGTACTGAGCACTGAGTACCCTGAGTACTGAGCACCCAGCACCCCGTGCACTGAGCACCCAGCACCCTGAGTACTGAGCACCGAGCACCCTGAGTACCGAGCACCCAGCACCCTGAGTACTGAGCACCCAGCACACTGAGTACTGAGCACCCAGCACCCTGAGCACTGATCACCCAGCACCCTGAGCACTGAGCACCCAGCACCCCGAGAATGAGCACCCAGCACCCTGAGTACAGAGAAGCGAGCACCCTGAGTAATGAGCACTCCGCACACTGAGTACTGAGCCCCCAGCACCCTGAGTACTGAGCAACCATCACCCCGAGCACTGAGAACCCAGCACCCCGAGAATGAGCACCCAGCACCCTGAGTACTGAGCACCCAGCACCCTGAGTACTGAGCACCAAGCACCCAGAGAACTGAGCACCCAGCACCCAGAGCACGGAGCACCCAGGACCCCGAGCACTGAGCACTGAGCACCCAGCACCCGAGTACTGAGCACCCAGCACCCTGAGTACTGAGCACCCAGCTCCCTGAGTACTGAGCACCCAGCACCCCGAGTACTGAGCACCCAGCACCCTGAGTACTGAGCATCCAGCTCCCCGAGCACTGAGCACCCTGAGTACTGAGCACCCAGCACCACGATCACTGAGCACCCAGCACCCTGAGCACTGAGCACCCAGCACCCTGAGCCCTGAGCACCCAGCACCCTGAGTACTTAGCACCAAGCACGCTGAGTACTGAGCACCCAGCACCCCGAGCACTGAGCACCCAGCACCCAGAGTACTGAGCACTGAGAACCCAGCACCCCGAGCACGGAGCACCCAGCACCCTGAGTACTGAGCACAGAGTACCCTGAGTACTGAGCACCCAGCACCCCGAGCACTGAGCACCCAGCACCCTGAGTACTGAGCACTGAGCACCTAGCACCCCGAGCACTGAGCACCCAGCACCCTGTGTACTGAGCACTGAGTACCCAGTACCCCGAGCACTGAGACCCAGCACCCTGAGCACTGAGAACCCAGCACCCTGAGTACTGAGCACCCAGCACCCGAGTACTGAGCACCCAGCACCCTGAGTACTGAGAACCCAGCTCCCTGAGTACTGAGCACTGAGCACCTAGCACCCCGAGCACTGAGCACCCAGCACCCTGTGTACTGAGCACTGAGTACCCAGTACCCTGAGCACTGAGACCCAGCACCCTGAGCACTGAGCACCCAGCACCCCGAGCACTGAGCACCCAGCACCCTGAGTACTGAGCACCCAGCTCCCTGAGTACTGAGCACCCAGCACCCCGAGTACTGCCACCCAGCACCCTGAGTACTGAGCACCCAGCACCCTGAGCACTGAGCACCCAGCACCCCGTTCACTGAGGACCCAGCACCCTGAGCACTGAGCACCCAGCACCCTGAGTACTGAGCACCCAGCACCCTGAGTACTGAGCACCCAGCACCCTGAGTACTGAGCACCCAGCACACTGAGTACTGAGCACCCAGCACCCTGAGCACTGATCACCCAGCACCCTGAGTACTGAGCACCGAGTACCCTGAGTACTGAGCACCCAGCACCCCGAGCACTGAGCACCCAGCACCCTGAGTACTGAGCACTGAGCACCCAGCACCCCGAGCACTGAGCACCCAGCACCCTGTGTACTGAGCACTGAGTACCCAGTACCCCGAGCACTGAGACCCAGCACCCTGAGCACTGAGCAACCAGCACCCCGAGTACTGAGCACACAGCACCCTGAGTACTGAGCACCCAGCACCCTGAGCACTGAGCACCCAGCACCCTGAGCACTGAGCACCCAGCACCCTGAGTACTGAGCACCCAGCACCCTGAGTACTAAGCACCGAGCACCCTGAGCACTGAGCACCAAGGACCCTGAGCACTGAGCACCCAGCACCTGAGTACTGAGCACCCAGCACCCCGAGCACTGAGCACCCAGCAGCCTGGGTACTGAGCACCCAGTACCCTGAGCACTGAGCACCGAGCACCCTGAGCACTGAGCACTCAGCACACTGAGGACTGAGCACCCAGCACTCCGAGCACTGAGCACCCAGCACCCTGAGCACTGAGCACCCTGAGTACTGAGCACTGAGCACCCTGAGTACTGAGCACCGAGCACCCTGAGCACTGAGCACCCAGCACCCTGAGTACTGAGCACCGAGCACCCTGAGTACTGAGCACCCAGCACCCTGAGTACTGAGCACCCAGCACTCTGAGTACTGAGCACCCAGCACCCTGAGCACTGAGCACCCAGCACCCTGAGTACTGAGCACTGAGCACCCAGCACCCTGTGTACTGAGCACTGAGTACCCAGTACCCTGAGCACTGAGACCCAGCACCCTGAGCACTGAGCACCCAGCACCCCGAGTACTGAGCACCCAGTACCCCGAGAACTGAGCACCCAGCACCCCGAGCACTGAGCACCCAGCACCCCGAGCAATGAGCACGCAGCACCCTGAGTACTGAGCACCCAGCACCCCGAGTACTGAGCACCCAGCAACCTGAGCACTGACCACCCAGCACCCTGAGTACTGAGCACCCAGCACCCTGAGTACTGAGCACCCAGCACCCCGAGCAATGAGTACCCAGCACCCTGAGCACTGAGCACCCAGCACCCTGAGCACTGAGCACCCAGCACCCTGAGCACTGAGGACCCAGCACCCTGAGTACTGAGCACTGAGCACCCAGCACCCCGAGCACTGAGCACCTAGCACCCTGAGTACTGAGCACTGAGCACCCAGCACCCCGAGCACTGAGCACCCAGCACCCTGAGCACTGAGCACCCAGCACCCGAGTACTGATCACCCAGCACCCTGAGTACTGAGCACCCAGCTCCCTGAGTACTGAGCACCCAGCACCCCGAGTGCTGAGCACCCAGCACCCTGAGTACTGAGCACCCAGCACCCTGAGCACTGAGCACCCAGCACCCCGAGCACTGAGGACCCAACACCCTGAGCACTGAGCACCCAGCACACTGAATACTGAGCACCCAGCACCCTGAGTACTGAGCACCCAGCATCCTGAGTACTGAGCACCCAGCACACTGACTACTGAGCACCCAGCACCCTGAGCACTGATCACCCAGCACCCTGAGTACTGAGCACCGAGTACCCTGAGTACTGAGCACCCAGCACCCCGAGCACTGAGCACCCAGCACCCTGAGTACTGAGCACTGAGCACCCCGAGTACTGAGCACCGAAAACCCCGAGCACTGAGCACCCAGCACCCCGAGCACCGAGCACCCTGAGTACTGAGCACCCAGCACCCTGAGCACTGAGCAACCAGCACCCTGAGCACTGAGCACCCAGCACCCTGAGCACTTAGCACCCAGCACCCTGAGTACTGAGCACCGAGCACCCCGAGCACTGAGCACCCAGCACCCTGAGCACTGAGCACCCTTAGTACTGAGCACTGAGCACCCTGAGTACTGAGCACCCAGCACCCTGAGTACTGTGCACCCAGCACCCTGAGCAATCATCACCCTGAGTACTGAGCACCCAGCACCTTGAGCACTGTGCACCGAGCACCCCGAGCATTGAGCATCCAGCACCCGGAGTACTGAGCACCCAGCTCCCTGAGTAGTAAGCACCGAGCACCCTGAGTACTGAGCACCCAGCACCCTGAGCACTGAACACACAGCACCCTGAGTACTGAGCACCCTGAGCACTGAGCACCCAGCACCCTGAGTACTGAGCACCGAGCACCCCGAGCACTGAGCACCCAGCACACCGAGCACTGAGCACCCAGAACCCTGAGTACTGAGCACCCAGCACCCTGAGTACTGAGCACCCAGCACCCTGAGCACTGAGCACAAAGCACCCGAGTACTGAGCACCCAGCCCCCTGAGTACTGAGCACCCAGCTCCCTGAGTACTGAGCACCCAGCACCCCGAGTACTGAGCACCAAGCACCCTGAGTACTGAGCACCCAGCACCCCGAGCACTAAGCACACAGCACCCTGAGTACTGAGCACCAAGTACCCTGAGTACTGAGCACCCACCACCCCGAGCACTGAGCACCCAGCACCCTGAGTACTGAGCACCGAGCACCCTGAGTACCGAGCACCCAGCACCCTGAGTCCTGAGCACGCAGCACACTGAGTACTGAGCACCCAGCACCCTGAGCACTGATCACCCAGCACCCTGAGTACTGAGCACCGAGTACCCTGAGTACTGAGCACCCAGCACCCCGAGCACTGAGCACCCAGCACCCTGGGTACTGAGCACTGAGCACCTAGCACCCCGAGCACTGAGCACCCAGCACCCTGTGTACTGAGCACTGAGTACCCAGTACCCCGAGCACTGAGACCCAGCACCCTGAGCACTGAGCACTGAGAACCCAGCACCCCGAGCACTGAGCACCCAGCACCCCGAGTACTGAGCACCCAGCACCCTGAGCACTAAGCACCCAGCACCCCGAGCACTGAGGACCCAGCACCCCGAGCACTGAGCACCCAGCACCCTGAGTACTGAGCACCGAGTACCCTGAGTACTGAGCACCCAGCACCCCGTGCACTGAGCACCCAGCATCCTGAGTACTGAGCACCGAGCACCCTGAGTACCGAGCACCCAGCACCCTGAGTACTGAGCACCCAGCACACTGAGTACTGAGCACCCAGCACCCTGAGCACTGATCACCCAGCACCCTGAGCACTGAGCACCCAGCACCCCGAGAATGAGCACCCAGCACCCTGAGTACAGAGAAGCGAGCACCCTGAGTAATGAGCACTCCGCACCCTGAGTACTGAGCCCCCAGCACCCTGAGTACTGAGCACCCATCACCCCGAGCACTGAGAACCCAGCACCCCGAGAATGAGCACCCAGCACCCTGAGTACTGAGCACCCAGCACCCTGAGTACTGAGCACCAAGCACCCAGAGAACTGAGCACCCAGCACCCAGAGCACGGAGCACCCAGGACCCCGAGCACTGAGCACTGAGCACCCAGCACCCGAGTACTGAGCACCCAGCACCCTGAGTACTGAGCACCCAGCTCCCTGAGTACTGAGCACCCAGCACCCCGAGTACTGAGCACCCAGCACCCTGAGTACTGAGCATCCAGCTCCCCGAGCACTGAGCACCCTGAGTACTGAGCACCCAGCACCACGATCACTGAGCACCCAGCACCCTGAGCACTGAGCACCCAGCACCCTGAGCACTGAGCACCCAGCACCCTGAGTACTTAGCACCAAGCACGCTGAGTACTGAGCACCCAGCACCCCGAGCACTGAGCACCCAGCACCCAGAGTACTGAGCACTGAGAACCCAGCACCCCGAGCACGGAGCACCCAGCACCCTGAGTACTGAGCACAGAGTACCCTGAGTACTGAGCACCCAGCACCCCGAGCACTGAGCACCCAGCACCCTGAGTACTGAGCACTGAGCACCTAGCACCCCGAGCACTGAGCACCCAGCACCCTATGTACTGAGCACTGAGTACCCAGTACCCCGAGCACTGAGACCCAGCACCCTGAGCACTGAGAACCCAGCACCCCGAGTACTGAGCACCCAGCACCCGAGTACTGAGCACCCAGCACCCTGAGTACTGAGAACCCAGCTCCCTGAGTACTGAGCACTGAGCACCTAGCACCCCGAGCACTGAGCACCCAGCACCCTGTGTACTGAGCACTGAGTACCCAGTACCCTGAGCACTGAGACCCAGCACCCTGAGCACTGAGCACCCAGCACCCCGAGCACTGAGCACCCAGCACCCTGAGTACTGAGCACCCAGCTCCCTGAGTACTGAGCACCCAGCACCCCGAGTACTGCCACCCAGCACCCTGAGTACTGAGCACCCAGCACCCTGAGCACTGAGCACCCAGCACCCCGTGCACTGAGGACCCAGCACCCTGAGCACTGAGCACAAAGCACCATGAGTACTGAGCACCCAGCACCCTGAGTACTGAGCACCCAGCACCCTGAGTACTGAGCACCCAGCACACTGAGTACTGAGCACCCAGCACCCTGAGCACTGATCACCCAGCACCCTGAGTACTGAGCACCGAGTACCCTGAGTACTGAGCACTCAGCACCCCGAGCACTGAGCACCCAGCACCCTGTGTACTGAGCACTGAGTACCCAGTACCCCGAGCACTGAGACCCAGCACCCTGAGCACTGAGCAACCAGCACCCCGAGTACTGAGCACACAGCACCCTGAGTACTGAGCACCCAGCACCCTGAGTACTAAGCACCGAGCACCCTGAGCACTGAGCACCAAGGACCCTGAGCACTGAGCACCCAGCACCTGAGTACTGAGCACCCAGCACCCCGAGCACTGAGCACCCAGCAGCCTGGGTACTGAGCACCCAGTACCCTGAGCACTGAGCACCGAGCACCCTGAGCACTGAGCACTCAGCACACTGAGGACTGAGCACCCAGCACTCCGAGCACTGAGCACCCAGCACCCTGAGCACTGAGCACCCTGAGTACTGAGCACTGAGCACCCTGAGTACTGAGCACCGAGCACCCTGAGCACTGAGCACCCAGCACCATGAGTACTGAGCACCGAGCACCCTGAGTACTGAGCACCCAGCACCCTGAGTACTGAGCACCCAGCACACTGAGTACTGAGCACCCAGCACCCTGAGCACTGAGCACCCAGCACACTGAGTACTGAGCACTGAGCACCCAGCACCCCGAGCACTGAGCACCCAGCACCCTGTGTACTGAGCACTGAGTACCCAGTACCCTGAGCACTGAGACCCAGCACCCTGAGCACTGAGCACCCAGCACCCCGAGTACTGAGCACCCAGTACCCCGAGAACTGAGCACCCAGCACCCCGAGCACTGAGCACCCAGCACCCCGAGCAATGAGCACGCAGCACCCTGAGTACTGAGCACCCAGCACCCCGAGTACTGAGCACCCAGCAACCTGAGCACTGACCACCCAGCACCCTGAGTACTGAGCACCCAGCACCCTGAGTACTGAGCACCCAGCACCCCGAGCAATGAGTACCCAGCACCCTGAGCACTGAGCACCCAGCACCCTGAGCACTGAGCACCCAGCACCCTGAGTACTGAGGACCCAGCACCCTGAGTACTGAGCACTGAGCACCCAGCACCCCGAGCACTGAGCACCTAGCACCCTGAGTACTGAGCACTGAGCACCCAGCACCCCGAGCACTGAGCACCCAGCACCCTGAGCACTGAGCACCCAGCACCCGAGTACTGAGCACCCAGCACCCTGAGTACTGAGCACCCAGCTCCCTGAGTACTGAGCACCCAGCACCCCGAGTGCTGAGCACCCAGCACCCTGAGTACTGAGCACCCAGCACCCTGAGCACTGAGCACCCAGCACCCCGAGCACTGTGGACCCAGCACCCTGAGCACTGAGCACCCAGCACACTGAGGACTGAGCACCCAGCACCCTGAGTACTGAGCACCCAGCATCCTGAGTACTGAGCACCCAGCACACTGACTACTGAGCACCCAGCACCCTGAGCACTGATCACCCAGCACCCTGAGTACTGAGCACCGAGTACCCTGAGTACTGAGCACCCAGCACCCCGAAAACTGAGCACCCAGCACCCTGAGTACTGAGCACTGAGCACCCAGCACCCCGAGCACTGAGCACCCAGCACCCTGTGTACTGAGCACTGAGTACCCAGTACCCCGAGCACTGAGACCCAGCACCCTGAGCACTGAGCACCCAGCAGCCCGAGTACTGAGCACCCAGCACCCCGAGCACTGTGCACCCAGCACCCTGAGCACTGAGCACCGAGCACCCTGAGTACTGAGCACCCAGCACCCTGAGTACTGAGCACCCAGCACCCTGAGCACTGAGCACCCAGCACCCTGAGCACTGAGCACCCAGCACCCTGAGTACTGAGCACCCAGCACCCTGAGTACTAAGCACCGAGCACCCTGAGCACTGAGCACCCAGCACCCTGAGCACCTAGCACCCAGCACCCTGAGTACTGAGCACCCAGTACCCCGAGCACTGAGCTCCCAGCACCCTGAGTACTGAGCACCCAGCACCCTGAGCACTGAGCACCGATCACCCTGAGCACTGAGCACCCAGGACCCTGAGGACTGAGCACCCAGCATCCCGAGCACTGAGCACCCAGCACTCTGAGCACTGAGCACCCTGAGTACTGAGCACTGAGCACCCTGAGTACTGAGCACTGAGCACCCTGAGTACTGAGCACCCAGCACCCTGAGCACTGAGTACCCAGCACCCTGAGAACTGAGCACCCAGCACCCTGAGCACTGAGCACCCAGCACCCTGAGCACTGAGCACCCAGCACCCTGAGTACTGAGCACTGGGCACCCAGCACCCGGAGCACAGAGCACCCAGCACCCTGAGTACTGAGCACTGAGCACCCAGCACCCCGAGCACTGAGCACCCAGCACTCTGAGCACTGAGCACCCAGCACCCGAGTACTGATCACCCAGCACCCTGAGTACTGAGCAACTAGCACCCTGAGTACTGAGCACCCAGCACCTCGAGTACTGAGCACCCAGCACCCTGAGCACTGAGCACCCAGCACCCTGAGCTCTGAGCACCCAGCACCCCGAGCACTGCGCACCAAGCACCCTGAGCACTGAGCACCCAGCACCCTGAGCTCTGAGCACCCAGCACCCCGAGCACTGCGCACCAAGCACCCTGAGTACTGAGCACCCAGCACCCTGAGCACTGAGCACCCAGCACCCTGAGCACTGAGCACCCAGCCCACTGAGCACTGTGCACCCAGCACCCTGAGTAGTGAGCACCCAACGTACTGAGCACCGAGCACCCCGAGCACTGAGCACCCAGCACCCTGAGTACTGAGCACCGAGCGCCCCGAGCACTGAGCACCCAGCACCCTGAGTACTGAGCTCCGAGCACCCCGAGCACTGAGCACCCAGCGCCCCGAGCACTGAGCACCCAGAACCCTGAGTACTGAGCACCCAGCACCCCGTGCACTGAGCACCCAGCACCCCGAGCACTAAGCACCCAGCACCCTGAGTACTGAGCACCCAGCACCCTGAGTACTGAGCACCCAGCACCCTGAGCACTGAGCACCCAGCACCATGAGTACTGAGCACCCAACACCCCAAGCACTGAGCACCCTGAGTACTGAGCACCCAGCACCCCAAGCACTGAGCACCCTGAGTACTGAGCACCCAGCACCCTGAGTACTGAGCACCCAGTACCCTGAGCACTGAACACACAGCACCCTGAGTACTGAGCACCCAGCACCCTGAGTACTGAGCACACAGCACACTGAGTACTGAGCACCCAGCACCCTGAGCACTGAGCACCCAGCACCCTGAGTACTGAGCACTGAGCACCCAGCACCCCGAGCACTGAGCACCCAGCACCCTGAGTACCGAGCACCCAGCACCCTGAGTACTGAGCACACAGCACACTGAGTACTGAGCACCCAGCACCCTGAGCACTGAGCACCCAGCACCCTGAGTACTGAGCACTGAGCACCCAGCACCCCGAGCACTGAGCACCCAGCACCCTGTGTACTGAGCACTGAGTACCCATTACCCCAAGCACTGAGACCCAGCACCCTGAGCACTGAGCACCCAGCACCCCGAGTACTGAGCACCCAGCACCCCGAGCACTGAGCACCCTGCACCCTGAGTACTGAGCACCCAGCACCCCGAGCACTGAGTACCCAGCAACCTGAGCACTGAGCACCCAGCACCCTGAGCACTGAGTACCCAGCAACCTGAGCACTGAGCACCCAGCACCCTGAGCACTGAGCACCCAGCACCCTGAGAACTGAGCACCCAGCACCCCGAGCACTGAGCACCCAGCAACCTGAGCACTGAGCACCCAGCACCCTGAGTACTGAGCACCCAGCACCCTGAGTACTGAGCACCCAGCACCCCGAGCACTGAGTACCCAGCAACCTGAGCACTGAGCACCCAGCACCCTGAGCACTGAGCACCCAGCACCCTGAGCACTGAGCACCCAGCACCCTGAGTACTGAGCACTGAGCACCCAGCACCCCGAGCACTGAGCACCTAGCACCCTGAGTACTGAGCATTGAGCACCCAGCACCCCGAGCACTGTGCACCCAGCACCCTGAGCACTGAGCACCCAGCACCCGAGTACTGAGCACCTAGCACCCTGAGTACTGAGCACACAGCTCCCTGAGTACTGAGCACCCAGCACCCCGAGTACTGAGCACCCAGCACCCTGAGTACTGAGCACCCAGCACACTGATTACTGAGCACCCAGCACCCTGAGCACTGATCACCCAGCACCCTGAGTACTGAGCACCGAGTACCCTGAGTACTGAGCACCCAGCACCCCGAGCACTGAGCACCCAGCACCCTGAGTACTGAGCACTGAGCACCCAGCACCCCGAGCACTGAGCACCCAGCACCCTGAGTACTGAGCACCCAGTACCCCGAGCACTGAGCTCCCAGCACCCTGCGTACTGAGCACCCAGCACCCTGAGCACTGAGCACCGATCACCCTGAGCACTGAGCACCCAGGACCCTGAGGACTGAGCACCCAGCATCCCGAGCACTGAGCACCCAGCACTCTGAGCACTGAGCACCCTGAGTACTGAGCACTGAGCACCCAGAGTACTGAGCACTGAGCACCCTGAGTACTGAGCACCCAGCTCCCTGAGTACTGAGCACCCAGCACCCCGAGTGCTGAGCACCCAGCACCCTGAGTACTGAGCACCCAGCACCCTGAGCACTGAGCACCCAGCACCCCGAGCACTGTGGACCCAGCACCCTAAGCACTGAGCACCCAGCACACTGAGGACTGAGCACCCAGCACCCTGAGTACTGAGCACCCAGCATCCTGAGTACTGAGCACCCAGCACACTGACTACTGAGCACCCAGCACCCTGAGCACTGATCACCCAGCACCCTGAGTACTGAGCACCGAGTACCCTGAGTACTGAGCACCCAGCACCCCGAAAACTGAGCACCCAGCACCCTGAGTACTGAGCACTGAGCACCCAGCACCCCGAGCACTGAGCACCCAGCACCCTGTGTACTGAGCACTGAGTACCCAGTACCCCGAGCACTGAGACCCAGCACCCTGAGCACTGAGCACCCAGCAGCCCGAGTACTGAGCACCCAGCACCCCGAGCACTGTGCACCCAGCACCCTGAGCACTGAGCACCGAGCACCCTGAGTACTGAGCACCCAGCACCCTGAGTACTGAGCACCCAGCACCCTGAGCACTGAGCACCCAGCACCCTGAGCACTGAGCACCCAGCACCCTGAGTACTGAGCACCCAGCACCCTGAGTACTAAGCACCGAGCACCCTGAGCACTGAGCACCCAGCACCCTGAGCACCTAGCACCCAGCACCCTGAGTACTGAGCACTCAGTACCCCGAGCACTGAGCTCCCAGCACCCTGAGTACTGAGCACCCAGCACCCTGAGCACTGAGCACCGATCACCCTGAGCACTGAGCACCCAGGACCCTGAGGACTGAGCACCCAGCATCCCGAGCACTGAGCACCCAGCACTCTGAGCACTGAGCACCCTGAGTACTGAGCACTGAGCACCCTGAGTACTGAGCACTGAGCACCCTGAGTACTGAGCAACCAGCACCCTGAGCACTGAGTACCCAGCACCCTGAGAACTGAGCACCCAGCACCCTGAGCACTGAGCACCCAGCACCCTGAGCACTGAGCACCCAGCACCCTGAGTACTGAGCACTGGGCACCCAGCACCCCGAGCACAGAGCACCCAGCACCCTGAGTACTGAGCACTGAGCACCCAGCACCCCGAGCACTGAGCACCCAGCACTCTGAGCACTGAGCACCCAGCACCCGAGTACTGATCACCCAGCACCCTGAGTACTGAGCAACTAGCACCCTGAGTACTGAGCACCCAGCACCTCGAGTACTGAGCACCCAGCACCCTGAGCACTGAGCACCCAGCACCCTGAGCTCTGAGCACCCAGCACCCCGAGCACTGCGCACCAAGCACCCTGAGCACTGAGCACCCAGCACCCTGAGCTCTGAGCACCCAGCACCCCGAGCACTGCGCACCAAGCACCCTGAGTACTGAGCACCCAGCACCCTGAGCACTGAGCACCCAGCACCCTGAGCACTGAGCACCCAGCCCACTGAGCACTGTGCACCCAGCACCCTGAGTAGTGAGCACCCAACGTACTGAGCACCGAGCACCCCGAGCACTGAGCACCCAGCACCCTGAGTACTGAGCACCGAGCGCCCCGAGCACTGAGCACCCAGCACCCTGAGTACTGAGCTCCGAGCACCCCGAGCACTGAGCACCCAGCGCCCCGAGCACTGAGCACCCAGAACCCTGAGTACTGAGCACCCAGCACCCCGTGCACTGAGCACCCAGCACCCTGAGCACTAAGCACCCAGCACCCTGAGTACTGAGCACCCAGCACCCTGAGTACTGAGCACCCAGCACCCTGAGCACTGAGCACCCAGCACCATGAGTACTGAGCACCCAACACCCCAAGCACTGAGCACCCTGAGTACTGAGCACCCAGCACCCCAAGCACTGAGCACCCTGAGTACTGAGCACCCAGCACCCTGAGTACTGAGCACCCAGTACCCTGAGCACTGAACACACAGCACCCTGAGTACTGAGCACCCAGCACCCTGAGTACTGAGCACACAGCACACTGAGTACTGAGCACCCAGCACCCTGAGCACTGAGCACCCAGCACCCTGAGTACTGAGCACTGAGCACCCAGCACCCCGAGCACTGAGCACCCAGCACCCTGAGTACCGAGCACCCAGCACCCTGAGTACTGAGCACACAGCACACTGAGTACTGAGCACCCAGCACCCTGAGCACTGAGCACCCAGCACCCTGAGTACTGAGCACTGAGCACCCAGCACCCCGAGCACTGAGCACCCAGCACCCTGTGTACTGAGCACTGAGTACCCATTACCCCAAGCACTGAGACCCAGCACCCTGAGCACTGAGCACCCAGCACCCCGAGTACTGAGCACCCAGCACCCCGAGCACTGAGCACCCTGCACCCTGAGTACTGAGCACCCAGCACCCCGAGCACTGAGTACCCAGCAACCTGAGCACTGAGCACCCAGCACCCTGAGCACTGAGTACCCAGCAACCTGAGCACTGAGCACCCAGCACCCTGAGCACTGAGCACCCAGCACCCTGAGCACTGAGCACCCAGCACCCCGAGCACTGAGCACCCAGCAACCTGAGCACTGAGCACCCAGCACCCTGAGTACTGAGCACCCAGCACCCTGAGTACTGAGCACCCAGCACCCCGAGCACTGAGTACCCAGCAACCTGAGCACTGAGCACCCAGCACCCTGAGCACTGAGCACCCAGCACCCTGAGCACTGAGCACCCAGCACCCTGAGTACTGAGCACTGAGCACCCAGCACCCCGAGCACTGAGCACCTAGCACCCTGAGTACTGAGCATTGAGCACCCAGCACCCCGAGCACTGAGCACCCAGCACCCTGAGCACTGAGCACCCAGCACCCGAGTACTGAGCACCTAGCACCCTGAGTACTGAGCACACAGCTCCCTGAGTACTGAGCACCCAGCACCCCGAGTACTGAGCACCCAGCACCCTGAGTACTGAGCACCCAGCACACTGATTACTGAGCACCCAGCACCCTGAGCACTGATCACCCAGCACCCTGAGTACTGAGCACCGAGTACCCTGAGTACTGAGCACCCAGCACCCCGAGCACTGAGCACCCAGCACCCTGAGTACTGAGCACTGAGCACCCAGCACCCCGAGCACTGAGCACCCAGCACCCTGAGTACTGAGCACCCAGTACCCCGAGCACTGAGCTCCCAGCACCCTGCGTACTGAGCACCCAGCACCCTGAGCACTGAGCACCGATCACCCTGAGCACTGAGCACCCAGGACCCTGAGGACTGAGCACCCAGCATCCCGAGCACTGAGCACCCAGCACTCTGAGCACTGAGCACCCTGAGTACTGAGCACTGAGCACCCAGAGTACTGAGCACTGAGCACCCTGAGTACTGAGCACCCAGCACCCTGAGTACTGAGCACCCAGCACCCCGAGCACTGAGTACCCAGCACCCTGAGAACTGAGCACCCAGCACCCTGAGCACTGAGCACCCAGCACCCTGAGCACTGAGCACCCAGCACCCTGAGTACTGAGCACTGGGCACCCAGCACCCCGAGCACAGAGCACCCAGCACCCTGAGTACTGAGCACTGAGCACCCAGCACCCCGAGCACTGAGCACCCAGCACTCTGAGCACTGAGCACCCAGCACCCGAGTACTGATCACCCAGCACCCTGAGTACTGAGCAACTAGCACCCTGAGTACTGAGCACCCAGCACCTCGAGTACTGAGCACCCAGCACCCTGAGCACTGAGCACCCAGCACCCTGAGCTCTGAGCACCCAGCACCCCGAGCACTGCGCACCAAGCACCCTGAGCACTGAGCACCCAGCACCCTGAGCTCTGAGCACCCAGCACCCCGAGCACTGCGCACCAAGCACCCTGAGTACTGAGCACCCAGCACCCTGAGCACTGAGCACCCAGCACCCTGAGCACTGAGCACCCAGCCCACTGAGCACTGTGCACCCAGCACCCTGAGTAGTGAGCACCCAACGTACTGAGCACCGAGCACCCCGAGCACTGAGCACCCAGCACCCTGAGTACTGAGCACCGAGCGCCCCGAGCACTGAGCACCCAGCACCCTGAGTACTGAGCTCCGAGCACCCCGAGCACTGAGCACCCAGCGCCCCGAGCACTGAGCACCCAGAACCCTGAGTACTGAGCACCCAGCACCCCGTGCACTGAGCACCCAGCACCCCGAGCACTAAGCACCCAGCACCCTGAGTACTGAGCACCCAGCACCCTGAGTACTGAGCACCCAGCACCCTGAGCACTGAGCACCCAGCACCATGAGTACTGAGCACCCAACACCCCAAGCACTGAGCACCCTGAGTACTGAGCACCCAGCACCCCAAGCACTGAGCACCCTGAGTACTGAGCACCCAGCACCCTGAGTACTGAGCACCCAGTACCCTGAGCACTGAACACACAGCACCCTGAGTACTGAGCACCCAGCACCCTGAGTACTGAGCACACAGCACACTGAGTACTGAGCACCCAGCACCCTGAGCACTGAGCACCCAGCACCCTGAGTACTGAGCACTGAGCACCCAGCACCCCGAGCACTGAGCACCCAGCACCCTGAGTACCGAGCACCCAGCACCCTGAGTACTGAGCACACAGCACACTGAGTACTGAGCACCCAGCACCCTGAGCACTGAGCACCCAGCACCCTGAGTACTGAGCACTGAGCACCCAGCACCCCGAGCACTGAGCACCCAGCACCCTGTGTACTGAGCACTGAGTACCCATTACCCCAAGCACTGAGACCCAGCACCCTGAGCACTGAGCACCCAGCACCCCGAGTACTGAGCACCCAGCACCCCGAGCACTGAGCACCCAGCACCCCGAGCACTGAGCACCCAGCACCCCGAGTACTGAGCACCCAGCACCCCGAGCACTGAGCACCCAGCACCCTGAGTACTGAGCACCCTGCACCCTGAGTACTGAGCACCCAGCACCCCGAGCACTGAGTACCCAGCAACCTGAGCACTGAGCACCCAGCACCCTGAGCACTGAGTACCCAGCAACCTGAGCACTGAGCACCCAGCACCCTGAGCACTGAGCACCCAGCACCCTGAGCACTGAGCACCCAGCACCCCGAGCACTGAGCACCCAGCAACCTGAGCACTGAGCACCCAGCACCCTGAGTACTGAGCACCCAGCACCCTGAGTACTGAGCACCCAGCACCCCGAGCACTGAGTACCCAGCAACCTGAGCACTGAGCACCCAGCACCCTGAGCACTAAGCACCCAGCACCCTGAGCACTGAGCACCCAGCACCCTGAGTACTGAGCACTGAGCACCCAGCACCCCGAGCACTGAGCACCTAGCACCCTGAGTACTGAGCATTGAGCACCCAGCACCCCGAGCACTGAGCACCCAGCACCCTGAGCACTGAGCACCCAGCACCCGAGTACTGAGCACCTAGCACCCTGAGTACTGAGCACACAGCACCCTGAGCACTGAGCACCCAGCACCCCGAGCACTGAGCACCCAGCACCCTGTGTACTGAGCACTGAGTACCCATTACCCCAAGCACTGAGACCCAGCACCCTGAGCACTGAGCACCCAGCACCCCGAGTACTGAGCACCCAGCACCCCGAGCACTGAGCACCCTGCACCCTGAGTACTGAGCACCCAGCACCCCGAGCACTGAGTACCCAGCAACCTGAGCACTGAGCACCCAGCACCCTGAGCACTGAGTACCCAGCAACCTGAGCACTGAGCACCCAGCACCCTGAGCACTGAGCACCCAGCACCCTGAGAACTGAGCACCCAGCACCCCGAGCACTGAGCACCCAGCAACCTGAGCACTGAGCACCCAGCACCCTGAGTACTGAGCACCCAGCACCCTGAGTACTGAGCACCCAGCACCCCGAGCACTGAGTACCCAGCAACCTGAGCACTGAGCACCCAGCACCCTGAGCACTGAGCACCCAGCACCCTGAGCACTGAGCACCCAGCACCCTGAGTACTGAGCACTGAGCACCCAGCACCCCGAGCACTGAGCACCTAGCACCCTGAGTACTGAGCATTGAGCACCCAGCACCCCGAGCACTGAGCACCCAGCACCCTGAGCACTGAGCACCCAGCACCCGAGTACTGAGCACCTAGCACCCTGAGTACTGAGCACACAGCTCCCTGAGTACTGAGCACCCAGCACCCCGAGTACTGAGCACCCAGCACCCTGAGTACTGAGCACCCAGCACACTGATTACTGAGCACCCAGCACCCTGAGCACTGATCACCCAGCACCCTGAGTACTGAGCACCGAGTACCCTGAGTACTGAGCACCCAGCACCCCGAGCACTGAGCACCCAGCACCCTGAGTACTGAGCACTGAGCACCCAGCACCCCGAGCACTGAGCACCCAGCACCCTGAGTACTGAGCACCCAGTACCCCGAGCACTGAGCTCCCAGCACCCTGCGTACTGAGCACCCAGCACCCTGAGCACTGAGCACCGATCACCCTGAGCACTGAGCACCCAGGACCCTGAGGACTGAGCACCCAGCATCCCGAGCACTGAGCACCCAGCACTCTGAGCACTGAGCACCCTGAGTACTGAGCACTGAGCACCCAGAGTACTGAGCACTGAGCACCCTGAGTACTGAGCACCCAGCTCCCTGAGTACTGAGCACCCAGCACCCCGAGTGCTGAGCACCCAGCACCCTGAGTACTGAGCACCCAGCACCCTGAGCACTGAGCACCCAGCACCCCGAGCACTGTGGACCCAGCACCCTAAGCACTGAGCACCCAGCACACTGAGGACTGAGCACCCAGCACCCTGAGTACTGAGCACCCAGCATCCTGAGTACTGAGCACCCAGCACACTGACTACTGAGCACCCAGCACCCTGAGCACTGATCACCCAGCACCCTGAGTACTGAGCACCGAGTACCCTGAGTACTGAGCACCCAGCACCCCGAAAACTGAGCACCCAGCACCCTGAGTACTGAGCACTGAGCACCCAGCACCCCGAGCACTGAGCACCCAGCACCCTGTGTACTGAGCACTGAGTACCCAGTACCCCGAGCACTGAGACCCAGCACCCTGAGCACTGAGCACCCAGCAGCCCGAGTACTGAGCACCCAGCACCCCGAGCACTGTGCACCCAGCACCCTGAGCACTGAGCACCGAGCACCCTGAGTACTGAGCACCCAGCACCCTGAGTACTGAGCACCCAGCACCCTGAGCACTGAGCACCCAGCACCCTGAGCACTGAGCACCCAGCACCCTGAGTACTGAGCACCCAGCACCCTGAGTACTAAGCACCGAGCACCCTGAGCACTGAGCACCCAGCACCCTGAGCACCTAGCACCCAGCACCCTGAGTACTGAGCACCCAGTACCCCGAGCACTGAGCTCCCAGCACCCTGAGTACTGAGCACCCAGCACCCTGAGCACTGAGCACCGATCACCCTGAGCACTGAGCACCCAGGACCCTGAGGACTGAGCACCCAGCATCCCGAGCACTGAGCACCCAGCACTCTGAGCACTGAGCACCCTGAGTACTGAGCACTGAGCACCCTGAGTACTGAGCACTGAGCACCCTGAGTACTGAGCAACCAGCACCCTGAGCACTGAGTACCCAGCACCCTGAGAACTGAGCACCCAGCACCCTGAGCACTGAGCACCCAGCACCCTGAGCACTGAGCACCCAGCACCCTGAGTACTGAGCACTGGGCACCCAGCACCCCGAGCACAGAGCACCCAGCACCCTGAGTACTGAGCACTGAGCACCCAGCACCCCGAGCACTGAGCACCCAGCACTCTGAGCACTGAGCACCCAGCACCCGAGTACTGATCACCCAGCACCCTGAGTACTGAGCAACTAGCACCCTGAGTACTGAGCACCCAGCACCTCGAGTACTGAGCACCCAGCACCCTGAGCACTGAGCACCCAGCACCCTGAGCTCTGAGCACCCAGCACCCCGAGCACTGCGCACCAAGCACCCTGAGCACTGAGCACCCAGCACCCTGAGCTCTGA
This sequence comes from Microtus oregoni, assembly GCF_018167655.1. Classification (NCBI taxonomy): domain Eukaryota; kingdom Metazoa; phylum Chordata; class Mammalia; order Rodentia; family Cricetidae; genus Microtus; species Microtus oregoni. The sequence continues at coordinate 5,792,099 of NW_024543811.1, read as the reverse complement.
GCACCCAGCACCCCGAGCACTGCGCACCAAGCACCCTGAGTACTGAGCACCCAGCACCCTGAGCACTGAGCACCCAGCACCCTGAGCACTGAGCACCCAGCCCACTGAGCACTGTGCACCCAGCACCCTGAGTAGTGAGCACCCAACGTACTGAGCACCGAGCACCCCGAGCACTGAGCACCCAGCACCCTGAGTACTGAGCACCGAGCGCCCCGAGCACTGAGCACCCAGCACCCTGAGTACTGAGCTCCGAGCACCCCGAGCACTGAGCACCCAGCGCCCCGAGCACTGAGCACCCAGAACCCTGAGTACTGAGCACCCAGCACCCCGTGCACTGAGCACCCAGCACCCCGAGCACTAAGCACCCAGCACCCTGAGTACTGAGCACCCAGCACCCTGAGTACTGAGCACCCAGCACCCTGAGCACTGAGCACCCAGCACCATGAGTACTGAGCACCCAACACCCCAAGCACTGAGCACCCTGAGTACTGAGCACCCAGCACCCCAAGCACTGAGCACCCTGAGTACTGAGCACCCAGCACCCTGAGTACTGAGCACCCAGTACCCTGAGCACTGAACACACAGCACCCTGAGTACTGAGCACCCAGCACCCTGAGTACTGAGCACACAGCACACTGAGTACTGAGCACCCAGCACCCTGAGCACTGAGCACCCAGCACCCTGAGTACTGAGCACTGAGCACCCAGCACCCCGAGCACTGAGCACCCAGCACCCTGAGTACCGAGCACCCAGCACCCTGAGTACTGAGCACACAGCACACTGAGTACTGAGCACCCAGCACCCTGAGCACTGAGCACCCAGCACCCTGAGTACTGAGCACTGAGCACCCAGCACCCCGAGCACTGAGCACCCAGCACCCTGTGTACTGAGCACTGAGTACCCATTACCCCAAGCACTGAGACCCAGCACCCTGAGCACTGAGCACCCAGCACCCCGAGTACTGAGCACCCAGCACCCCGAGCACTGAGCACCCTGCACCCTGAGTACTGAGCACCCAGCACCCCGAGCACTGAGTACCCAGCAACCTGAGCACTGAGCACCCAGCACCCTGAGCACTGAGTACCCAGCAACCTGAGCACTGAGCACCCAGCACCCTGAGCACTGAGCACCCAGCACCCTGAGCACTGAGCACCCAGCACCCCGAGCACTGAGCACCCAGCAACCTGAGCACTGAGCACCCAGCACCCTGAGTACTGAGCACCCAGCACCCTGAGTACTGAGCACCCAGCACCCCGAGCACTGAGTACCCAGCAACCTGAGCACTGAGCACCCAGCACCCTGAGCACTGAGCACCCAGCACCCTGAGCACTGAGCACCCAGCACCCTGAGTACTGAGCACTGAGCACCCAGCACCCCGAGCACTGAGCACCTAGCACCCTGAGTACTGAGCATTGAGCACCCAGCACCCCGAGCACTGAGCACCCAGCACCCTGAGCACTGAGCACCCAGCACCCGAGTACTGAGCACCTAGCACCCTGAGTACTGAGCACACAGCTCCCTGAGTACTGAGCACCCAGCACCCCGAGTACTGAGCACCCAGCACCCTGAGTACTGAGCACCCAGCACACTGATTACTGAGCACCCAGCACCCTGAGCACTGATCACCCAGCACCCTGAGTACTGAGCACCGAGTACCCTGAGTACTGAGCACCCAGCACCCCGAGCACTGAGCACCCAGCACCCTGAGTACTGAGCACTGAGCACCCAGCACCCCGAGCACTGAGCACCCAGCACCCTGAGTACTGAGCACCCAGTACCCCGAGCACTGAGCTCCCAGCACCCTGCGTACTGAGCACCCAGCACCCTGAGCACTGAGCACCGATCACCCTGAGCACTGAGCACCCAGGACCCTGAGGACTGAGCACCCAGCATCCCGAGCACTGAGCACCCAGCACTCTGAGCACTGAGCACCCTGAGTACTGAGCACTGAGCACCCAGAGTACTGAGCACTGAGCACCCTGAGTACTGAGCACCCAGCACCCTGAGTACTGAGCACCCAGCACCCCGAGCACTGAGTACCCAGCACCCTGAGAACTGAGCACCCAGCACCCTGAGCACTGAGCACCCAGCACCCTGAGCACTGAGCACCCAGCACCCTGAGTACTGAGCACTGGGCACCCAGCACCCCGAGCACAGAGCACCCAGCACCCTGAGTACTGAGCACTGAGCACCCAGCACCCCGAGCACTGAGCACCCAGCACTCTGAGCACTGAGCACCCAGCACCCGAGTACTGATCACCCAGCACCCTGAGTACTGAGCAACTAGCACCCTGAGTACTGAGCACCCAGCACCTCGAGTACTGAGCACCCAGCACCCTGAGCACTGAGCACCCAGCACCCTGAGCTCTGAGCACCCAGCACCCCGAGCACTGCGCACCAAGCACCCTGAGCACTGAGCACCCAGCACCCTGAGCTCTGAGCACCCAGCACCCCGAGCACTGCGCACCAAGCACCCTGAGTACTGAGCACCCAGCACCCTGAGCACTGAGCACCCAGCACCCTGAGCACTGAGCACCCAGCCCACTGAGCACTGTGCACCCAGCACCCTGAGTAGTGAGCACCCAACGTACTGAGCACCGAGCACCCCGAGCACTGAGCACCCAGCACCCTGAGTACTGAGCACCGAGCGCCCCGAGCACTGAGCACCCAGCACCCTGAGTACTGAGCTCCGAGCACCCCGAGCACTGAGCACCCAGCGCCCCGAGCACTGAGCACCCAGAACCCTGAGTACTGAGCACCCAGCACCCCGTGCACTGAGCACCCAGCACCCCGAGCACTAAGCACCCAGCACCCTGAGTACTGAGCACCCAGCACCCTGAGTACTGAGCACCCAGCACCCTGAGCACTGAGCACCCAGCACCATGAGTACTGAGCACCCAACACCCCAAGCACTGAGCACCCTGAGTACTGAGCACCCAGCACCCCAAGCACTGAGCACCCTGAGTACTGAGCACCCAGCACCCTGAGTACTGAGCACCCAGTACCCTGAGCACTGAACACACAGCACCCTGAGTACTGAGCACCCAGCACCCTGAGTACTGAGCACACAGCACACTGAGTACTGAGCACCCAGCACCCTGAGCACTGAGCACCCAGCACCCTGAGTACTGAGCACTGAGCACCCAGCACCCCGAGCACTGAGCACCCAGCACCCTGAGTACCGAGCACCCAGCACCCTGAGTACTGAGCACACAGCACACTGAGTACTGAGCACCCAGCACCCTGAGCACTGAGCACCCAGCACCCTGAGTACTGAGCACTGAGCACCCAGCACCCCGAGCACTGAGCACCCAGCACCCTGTGTACTGAGCACTGAGTACCCATTACCCCAAGCACTGAGACCCAGCACCCTGAGCACTGAGCACCCAGCACCCCGAGTACTGAGCACCCAGCACCCCGAGCACTGAGCACCCAGCACCCCGAGCACTGAGCACCCAGCACCCCGAGTACTGAGCACCCAGCACCCCGAGCACTGAGCACCCAGCACCCTGAGTACTGAGCACCCTGCACCCTGAGTACTGAGCACCCAGCACCCCGAGCACTGAGTACCCAGCAACCTGAGCACTGAGCACCCAGCACCCTGAGCACTGAGTACCCAGCAACCTGAGCACTGAGCACCCAGCACCCTGAGCACTGAGCACCCAGCACCCTGAGCACTGAGCACCCAGCACCCCGAGCACTGAGCACCCAGCAACCTGAGCACTGAGCACCCAGCACCCTGAGTACTGAGCACCCAGCACCCTGAGTACTGAGCACCCAGCACCCCGAGCACTGAGTACCCAGCAACCTGAGCACTGAGCACCCAGCACCCTGAGCACTAAGCACCCAGCACCCTGAGCACTGAGCACCCAGCACCCTGAGTACTGAGCACTGAGCACCCAGCACCCCGAGCACTGAGCACCTAGCACCCTGAGTACTGAGCATTGAGCACCCAGCACCCCGAGCACTGAGCACCCAGCACCCTGAGCACTGAGCACCCAGCACCCGAGTACTGAGCACCTAGCACCCTGAGTACTGAGCACACAGCTCCCTGAGTACTGAGCACCCAGCACCCCGAGTACTGAGCACCCAGCACCCTGAGTACTGAGCACCCAGCACACTGATTACTGAGCACCCAGCACCCTGAGCACTGATCACCCAGCACCCTGAGTACTGAGCACCGAGTACCCTGAGTACTGAGCACCCAGCACCCCGAGCACTGAGCACCCAGCACCCTGAGTACTGAGCACTGAGCACCCAGCACCCCGAGCACTGAGCACCCAGCACCCTGTGTACTGAGCACTGAGTACCCAGTACCCCGAGCACTGAGACCCAGCACCCTGAGCACTGAGCACCCAGCACCCCGAGTACTGAGCACCCAGCACCCCGAGCACTGTGCACACAGCACCCTGAGCACTGAGCACCGAGCACCCTGAGTACTGAGCACCCAGCACCCTGAGTACTGAGCACCCAGCACCCTGAGCACTGAGCACCCAGCACCCTGAGCACTGAGCACCCAGCACCCTGAGTACTGAGCACCCAGCACCCTGAGTACTAAGCACTGAGCACCCTGAGCACTGAGCAGCCAGCACCCTGAGCACTGAGCACCCAGCACTCTGAGTACTGAGCACCCAGCACCCCAAGCACTGAGCACCCAGCACCCTGAGTACTGAGCACCGAGCACCCTGAGCACTGAGCACCGAGCACCCTGAGCACTGAGCACCCAGCACCCCGAGGACTGAGCAGCCAGCACCCCGACCACTGAGCACCCAGCACCCTGAGCACTGAGCACGCTGAGTACTGAGCACTGAGCACCCTGAGTATTGAGCACTGAGCACCCTGAGTACTGAGCACCCAGCACCCTGAGTACTGAGCACCCAGCACCCCGAGCACTGAGTACCCAGCACCCTGAGCACTGAGCACCCAGCACCCTGAGCACTGAGCACCCAGCACCCTGAGTACTGAGCACTGTGCACCCAGCACCCCGAGCACTGAGCACCCAGCACCCTGAGTACTGAGCACTGAGCACCAGCACCCCGAGCACTGAGCACCCAGAACTCTGAGCACTGAGCACCCAGCACCCGAGTACTGATCACCCAGCACCCTGAGTACTGAGCACCCAGCACCCTGATTACTGAGCACCCAGCACCCCGAGTACTGAGCACCCAGCACCCTGAGCACTGAGCACCCAGCACCCTGAGCACTAAGCACCCATAACCCCGAGCACTGAGCACCCTGAGTACTGAGCACCCAGCACCCTGAGCACTGAGCACCCAGCACCCTGAGCACTGAGCACCCAGCACCCTGAGCACTGAGCACCCAGCACCCTGAGTAGTGAGCACCCAACGTACTGAGCACCGAGCACCCCGAGCACTGAGCACCCAGCACCCTGAGTACTGAGCACCCAGCATCCCGAGCACTGAGCACCCAGCACCCCGAGCACTGAGCACCGAGCACCCCGAGTACTGAGCACCCAGCACCCCGAGCACTGAGCACCCAGCACCCCGAGCACTGAGCACCCAGCACCCCGAGTACTGAGCACCCAGCACCCCGAGCACTGAGCACCCAGCACCCTGAGTACTGAGCACCCTGCACCCTGAGTACTGAGCACACAGCACCCCGAGCACTGAGTACCCAGCAACCTGAGCACTGAGCACCCAGCACCCTGAGCACTGAGTACCCAGCAACCTGAGCACTGAGCACCCAGCACCCTGAGCACTGAGCACCCAGCACCCTGAGCACTGAGCACCCAGCACCCCGAGCACTGAGCACCCAGCAACCTGAGCACTGAGCACCCAGCACCCTGAGTACTGAGCACCCAGCACCCTGAGTACTGAGCACCCAGCACCCCAAGCACTGAGCACCCTGAGTACTGAGCACCCAGTTCCCTGAGCACTGAACACACAGCACCCTGAGTACTGAGCACCCCGAGCACTGAGCACCCAGCATACTGAGTACTGAGCACTCAGCACCCTGAGTACTGAGCATCCAGCGCCCCGAGCACTGAGCACCCAGCACCCTGAGTACTGAGCACTGAGCACCCAGCACCCCGAGCACTGAGCACCCAGCACCCTGTGTACTGAGCACTGAGTACCCAGCACCCCGAGCACTGAGCACCCAGCACCCTGAGTACTGAGCACCCAGTACCCCGAGCACTGAGCTCCCAGCACCCTGCGTACTGAGCACCCAGCACCCTGAGCACTGAGCACCGATCACCCTGAGCACTGAGCACCCAGGACCCTGAGGACTGAGCACCCAGCATCCCGAGCACTGAGCACCCAGCACTCTGAGCACTGAGCACCCTGAGTACTGAGCACTGAGCACCCAGAGTACTGAGCACTGAGCACCCTGAGTACTGAGCACCCAGCTCCCTGAGTACTGAGCACCCAGCACCCCGAGTGCTGAGCACCCAGCACCCTGAGTACTGAGCACCCAGCACCCTGAGCACTGAGCACCCAGCACCCCGAGCACTGTGGACCCAGCACCCTAAGCACTGAGCACCCAGCACACTGAGGACTGAGCACCCAGCACCCTGAGTACTGAGCACCCAGCATCCTGAGTACTGAGCACCCAGCACACTGACTACTGAGCACCCAGCACCCTGAGCACTGATCACCCAGCACCCTGAGTACTGAGCACCGAGTACCCTGAGTACTGAGCACCCAGCACCCCGAAAACTGAGCACCCAGCACCCTGAGTACTGAGCACTGAGCACCCAGCACCCCGAGCACTGAGCACCCAGCACCCTGTGTACTGAGCACTGAGTACCCAGTACCCCGAGCACTGAGACCCAGCACCCTGAGCACTGAGCACCCAGCAGCCCGAGTACTGAGCACCCAGCACCCCGAGCACTGTGCACCCAGCACCCTGAGCACTGAGCACCGAGCACCCTGAGTACTGAGCACCCAGCACCCTGAGTACTGAGCACCCAGCACCCTGAGCACTGAGCACCCAGCACCCTGAGCACTGAGCACCCAGCACCCTGAGTACTGAGCACCCAGCACCCTGAGTACTAAGCACCGAGCACCCTGAGCACTGAGCACCCAGCACCCTGAGCACCTAGCACCCAGCACCCTGAGTACTGAGCACCCAGTACCCCGAGCACTGAGCTCCCAGCACCCTGAGTACTGAGCACCCAGCACCCTGAGCACTGAGCACCGATCACCCTGAGCACTGAGCACCCAGGACCCTGAGGACTGAGCACCCAGCATCCCGAGCACTGAGCACCCAGCACTCTGAGCACTGAGCACCCTGAGTACTGAGCACTGAGCACCCTGAGTACTGAGCACTGAGCACCCTGAGTACTGAGCAACCAGCACCCTGAGCACTGAGTACCCAGCACCCTGAGAACTGAGCACCCAGCACCCTGAGCACTGAGCACCCAGCACCCTGAGCACTGAGCACCCAGCACCCTGAGTACTGAGCACTGGGCACCCAGCACCCCGAGCACAGAGCACCCAGCACCCTGAGTACTGAGCACTGAGCACCCAGCACCCCGAGCACTGAGCACCCAGCACTCTGAGCACTGAGCACCCAGCACCCGAGTACTGATCACCCAGCACCCTGAGTACTGAGCAACTAGCACCCTGAGTACTGAGCACCCAGCACCTCGAGTACTGAGCACCCAGCACCCTGAGCACTGAGCACCCAGCACCCTGAGCTCTGAGCACCCAGCACCCCGAGCACTGCGCACCAAGCACCCTGAGCACTGAGCACCCAGCACCCTGAGCTCTGAGCACCCAGCACCCCGAGCACTGCGCACCAAGCACCCTGAGTACTGAGCACCCAGCACCCTGAGCACTGAGCACCCAGCACCCTGAGCACTGAGCACCCAGCCCACTGAGCACTGTGCACCCAGCACCCTGAGTAGTGAGCACCCAACGTACTGAGCACCGAGCACCCCGAGCACTGAGCACCCAGCACCCTGAGTACTGAGCACCGAGCGCCCCGAGCACTGAGCACCCAGCACCCTGAGTACTGAGCTCCGAGCACCCCGAGCACTGAGCACCCAGCGCCCCGAGCACTGAGCACCCAGAACCCTGAGTACTGAGCACCCAGCACCCCGTGCACTGAGCACCCAGCACCCCGAGCACTAAGCACCCAGCACCCTGAGTACTGAGCACCCAGCACCCTGAGTACTGAGCACCCAGCACCCTGAGCACTGAGCACCCAGCACCATGAGTACTGAGCACCCAACACCCCAAGCACTGAGCACCCTGAGTACTGAGCACCCAGCACCCCAAGCACTGAGCACCCTGAGTACTGAGCACCCAGCACCCTGAGTACTGAGCACCCAGTACCCTGAGCACTGAACACACAGCACCCTGAGTACTGAGCACCCAGCACCCTGAGTACTGAGCACACAGCACACTGAGTACTGAGCACCCAGCACCCTGAGCACTGAGCACCCAGCACCCTGAGTACTGAGCACTGAGCACCCAGCACCCCGAGCACTGAGCACCCAGCACCCTGAGTACCGAGCACCCAGCACCCTGAGTACTGAGCACACAGCACACTGAGTACTGAGCACCCAGCACCCTGAGCACTGAGCACCCAGCACCCTGAGTACTGAGCACTGAGCACCCAGCACCCCGAGCACTGAGCACCCAGCACCCTGTGTACTGAGCACTGAGTACCCATTACCCCAAGCACTGAGACCCAGCACCCTGAGCACTGAGCACCCAGCACCCCGAGTACTGAGCACCCAGCACCCCGAGCACTGAGCACCCTGCACCCTGAGTACTGAGCACCCAGCACCCCGAGCACTGAGTACCCAGCAACCTGAGCACTGAGCACCCAGCACCCTGAGCACTGAGTACCCAGCAACCTGAGCACTGAGCACCCAGCACCCTGAGCACTGAGCACCCAGCACCCTGAGCACTGAGCACCCAGCACCCCGAGCACTGAGCACCCAGCAACCTGAGCACTGAGCACCCAGCACCCTGAGTACTGAGCACCCAGCACCCTGAGTACTGAGCACCCAGCACCCCGAGCACTGAGTACCCAGCAACCTGAGCACTGAGCACCCAGCACCCTGAGCACTGAGCACCCAGCACCCTGAGCACTGAGCACCCAGCACCCTGAGTACTGAGCACTGAGCACCCAGCACCCCGAGCACTGAGCACCTAGCACCCTGAGTACTGAGCATTGAGCACCCAGCACCCCGAGCACTGAGCACCCAGCACCCTGAGCACTGAGCACCCAGCACCCGAGTACTGAGCACCTAGCACCCTGAGTACTGAGCACACAGCTCCCTGAGTACTGAGCACCCAGCACCCCGAGTACTGAGCACCCAGCACCCTGAGTACTGAGCACCCAGCACACTGATTACTGAGCACCCAGCACCCTGAGCACTGATCACCCAGCACCCTGAGTACTGAGCACCGAGTACCCTGAGTACTGAGCACCCAGCACCCCGAGCACTGAGCACCCAGCACCCTGAGTACTGAGCACTGAGCACCCAGCACCCCGAGCACTGAGCACCCAGCACCCTGAGTACTGAGCACCCAGTACCCCGAGCACTGAGCTCCCAGCACCCTGCGTACTGAGCACCCAGCACCCTGAGCACTGAGCACCGATCACCCTGAGCACTGAGCACCCAGGACCCTGAGGACTGAGCACCCAGCATCCCGAGCACTGAGCACCCAGCACTCTGAGCACTGAGCACCCTGAGTACTGAGCACTGAGCACCCAGAGTACTGAGCACTGAGCACCCTGAGTACTGAGCACCCAGCACCCTGAGTACTGAGCACCCAGCACCCCGAGCACTGAGTACCCAGCACCCTGAGAACTGAGCACCCAGCACCCTGAGCACTGAGCACCCAGCACCCTGAGCACTGAGCACCCAGCACCCTGAGTACTGAGCACTGGGCACCCAGCACCCCGAGCACAGAGCACCCAGCACCCTGAGTACTGAGCACTGAGCACCCAGCACCCCGAGCACTGAGCACCCAGCACTCTGAGCACTGAGCACCCAGCACCCGAGTACTGATCACCCAGCACCCTGAGTACTGAGCAACTAGCACCCTGAGTACTGAGCACCCAGCACCTCGAGTACTGAGCACCCAGCACCCTGAGCACTGAGCACCCAGCACCCTGAGCTCTGAGCACCCAGCACCCCGAGCACTGCGCACCAAGCACCCTGAGCACTGAGCACCCAGCACCCTGAGCTCTGAGCACCCAGCACCCCGAGCACTGCGCACCAAGCACCCTGAGTACTGAGCACCCAGCACCCTGAGCACTGAGCACCCAGCACCCTGAGCACTGAGCACCCAGCCCACTGAGCACTGTGCACCCAGCACCCTGAGTAGTGAGCACCCAACGTACTGAGCACCGAGCACCCCGAGCACTGAGCACCCAGCACCCTGAGTACTGAGCACCGAGCGCCCCGAGCACTGAGCACCCAGCACCCTGAGTACTGAGCTCCGAGCACCCCGAGCACTGAGCACCCAGCGCCCCGAGCACTGAGCACCCAGAACCCTGAGTACTGAGCACCCAGCACCCCGTGCACTGAGCACCCAGCACCCCGAGCACTAAGCACCCAGCACCCTGAGTACTGAGCACCCAGCACCCTGAGTACTGAGCACCCAGCACCCTGAGCACTGAGCACCCAGCACCATGAGTACTGAGCACCCAACACCCCAAGCACTGAGCACCCTGAGTACTGAGCACCCAGCACCCCAAGCACTGAGCACCCTGAGTACTGAGCACCCAGCACCCTGAGTACTGAGCACCCAGTACCCTGAGCACTGAACACACAGCACCCTGAGTACTGAGCACCCAGCACCCTGAGTACTGAGCACACAGCACACTGAGTACTGAGCACCCAGCACCCTGAGCACTGAGCACCCAGCACCCTGAGTACTGAGCACTGAGCACCCAGCACCCCGAGCACTGAGCACCCAGCACCCTGAGTACCGAGCACCCAGCACCCTGAGTACTGAGCACACAGCACACTGAGTACTGAGCACCCAGCACCCTGAGCACTGAGCACCCAGCACCCTGAGTACTGAGCACTGAGCACCCAGCACCCCGAGCACTGAGCACCCAGCACCCTGTGTACTGAGCACTGAGTACCCATTACCCCAAGCACTGAGACCCAGCACCCTGAGCACTGAGCACCCAGCACCCCGAGTACTGAGCACCCAGCACCCCGAGCACTGAGCACCCAGCACCCCGAGCACTGAGCACCCAGCACCCCGAGTACTGAGCACCCAGCACCCCGAGCACTGAGCACCCAGCACCCTGAGTACTGAGCACCCTGCACCCTGAGTACTGAGCACCCAGCACCCCGAGCACTGAGTACCCAGCAACCTGAGCACTGAGCACCCAGCACCCTGAGCACTGAGTACCCAGCAACCTGAGCACTGAGCACCCAGCACCCTGAGCACTGAGCACCCAGCACCCTGAGCACTGAGCACCCAGCACCCCGAGCACTGAGCACCCAGCAACCTGAGCACTGAGCACCCAGCACCCTGAGTACTGAGCACCCAGCACCCTGAGTACTGAGCACCCAGCACCCCGAGCACTGAGTACCCAGCAACCTGAGCACTGAGCACCCAGCACCCTGAGCACTAAGCACCCAGCACCCTGAGCACTGAGCACCCAGCACCCTGAGTACTGAGCACTGAGCACCCAGCACCCCGAGCACTGAGCACCTAGCACCCTGAGTACTGAGCATTGAGCACCCAGCACCCCGAGCACTGAGCACCCAGCACCCTGAGCACTGAGCACCCAGCACCCGAGTACTGAGCACCTAGCACCCTGAGTACTGAGCACACAGCTCCCTGAGTACTGAGCACCCAGCACCCCGAGTACTGAGCACCCAGCACCCTGAGTACTGAGCACCCAGCACACTGATTACTGAGCACCCAGCACCCTGAGCACTGATCACCCAGCACCCTGAGTACTGAGCACCGAGTACCCTGAGTACTGAGCACCCAGCACCCCGAGCACTGAGCACCCAGCACCCTGAGTACTGAGCACTGAGCACCCAGCACCCCGAGCACTGAGCACCCAGCACCCTGTGTACTGAGCACTGAGTACCCAGTACCCCGAGCACTGAGACCCAGCACCCTGAGCACTGAGCACCCAGCACCCCGAGTACTGAGCACCCAGCACCCCGAGCACTGTGCACACAGCACCCTGAGCACTGAGCACCGAGCACCCTGAGTACTGAGCACCCAGCACCCTGAGTACTGAGCACCCAGCACCCTGAGCACTGAGCACCCAGCACCCTGAGCACTGAGCACCCAGCACCCTGAGTACTGAGCACCCAGCACCCTGAGTACTAAGCACTGAGCACCCTGAGCACTGAGCACTGAGCACCCAGCACCCCCAGCACTGAGCACCTGAGCACCCTGAGCACCCCAAGCACTGAGCACCCAGCACCCTGAGCACTGAGCACCCAGCACCCTGAGCACTGAGCACCGAGCACCCTGAGCACTGAGCACCCAGCACCCTGAGGACTGAGCACACAGCACCCCGACCACTGAGCACCCAGCACCCTGAGCCCCCGAGTACTGAGCACCCAGCACCCTGAGTATTGAGCACTGAGCACCCTGAGTACTGAGCACCCAGCACCCTGAGTACTGAGCACCCAGCACCCTGAGTACTGAGCACCCAGCACCCTGAGTACTGAGCACCCAGCACCCCGAGCACTGAGCACCCAGCACCCTGAGTACTGAGCACTGAGCACCCAGCACCCCGAGCACTGAGCACCCAGCACCCTGAGTACTGAGCACCCAGCACCCCGAGCACTGAGCACCCAGCACCCTGAGTACTGAGCACCCAGCACCCGAGCACTGATCACCCAGCACCCTGAGTACTGAGCACCCAGCACCCTGATTACTGAGCACCCAGCACCCCGAGTACTGAGCACCCAGCACCCTGAGCACTGAGCACCCAGCACCCTGAGCACTAAGCACCCATAACCCCGAGCACTGAGCACCCTGAGTACTGAGCACCCAGCACCCTGAGCACTGAGCACCCAGCACCCTGAGCACTGAGCACCCAGCACCCTGAGCACTGAGCACCCAGCACCCTGAGTACTGAGCACCCAGCACCCCGAGCACTGAGCACCCAGCACCCTGAGCACTGAGCACCCAGCACCTGAGGACTGAGCACCCAGCACCCGAGCACTGAGCACCCAGCACCCCGAGTACTGAGCACCCAGCACCCCGAGTACTGAGCACCCAGCACCCCGAGCACTGAGCACCCAGCACCCCGAGTACTGAGCACCCAGCACCCCGAGTACTGAGCACCCAGCACCCCGAGTACTGAGCACCCAGCACCCTGAGTACTGAGCACTGAGCACCCAGCACCCCGAGCACTGAGCACCCAGCACCCCTGAGCACTGAGTACCCAGCAACCTGAGCACTGAGCACCCAGCACCCTGAGCACTGAGCACCCAGCACCCGAGCACTGAGCACCCAGCACCCCGAGCACTGAGCACCCAGCACCCTGAGCACTGAGCACCCAGCACCCTGAGTACTGAGCACCCAGCACCCTGAGTACTGAGCACCCAGCACCCTGAGCACTGAGCACCCAGCACCCTGAGCACTGAGCACCCAGCACCCTGAGTACTGAGCACCCAGCACCCTGAGTACTAAGCACCGAGCACCCCTGAGCACTGAGCACCCAGCACCCTGAGCACCTAGCACCCAGCACCCTGAGTACTGAGCACCCAGTACCCCCGAGCACTGAGCTCCCAGCACCCTGAGTACTGAGCACCCCAGCACCCTGAGCACTGAGCACCGATCACCCTGGAGCACTGAGCACCCAGGACCCTGAGGACTGAGCACCCAGCATCCGAGCACTGAGCACCCAGCACTCTGAGCACTGAGCACCCTGAGTACTGAGCACTGAGCACCCTGAGTACTGAGCACTGAGCACCCTGAGTACTGAGCAACCAGCACCCTGAGCACTGAGTACCCAGCACCCTGAGAACTGAGCACGCCAGCACCCTGAGCACTGAGCCCCAGCACCCTGAGCACTGAGCACCCCAGCACCTGAGTACTGAGCACTGGGCCACCCAGCACCCCGAGCACAGAGCACCCAGCACCCTGAGTACTGAGCACTGAGCACCCAGCACCCCGAGCCACTGAGCACCCAGCACTCTGAGCACTGAGCACCCAGCACCCGAGTACTGATCACCCAGCACCCTGAGTACTGAGCAACTAGCACCCTGAGTACTGAGCACCCAGCACCTCGAGTACTGAGCACCCAGCACCCTGAGCACTGAGCACCCAGCACCCTGAGCTCTGAGCACCCAGCACCCCGAGCACTGCGCACCAAGCACCCTGAGCACTGAGCACCCAGCACCCTGAGCTCTGAGCACCCAGCACCCCGAGCACTGCGCACCAAGCACCCTGAGTACTGAGCACCCCAGCACCCTGAGCACTGAGCACCCAGCACCCTGAGCACTGAGCACCCAGCCCACTGAGCACTGTGCACCCAGCACCCTGAGTAGTGAGCACCCAACGTACTGAGCACCGAGCACCCCGAGCACTGAGCACCCAGCACCCTGAGTACTGAGCACCGAGCGCCCCGAGCACTGAGCACCCAGCACCCTGAGTACTGAGCTCCGAGCACCCCCGAGCACTGAGCACCCAGCGCCCCGAGCACTGAGCACCCAGAACCCTGAGTACTGAGCACCCAGCACCCCGTGCACTGAGCACCCAGCACCCCCGAGCACTAAGCACCCAGCACCCTGAGTACTGAGCACCCAGCACCCTGAGTACTGAGCACCCAGCACCCTGAGCACTGAGCACCCAGCACCATGAGTACTGAGCACCCAACACCCCAAGCACTGAGCACCCTGAGTACTGAGCACCCAGCACCCCAAGCACTGAGCACCCTGAGTACTGAGCACCCAGCACCCCTGAGTACTGAGCACCCAGTACCCCTGAGCACTGAAACACACAGCACCCTGAGTACTGAGCACCCAGCACCCTGAGTACTGAGCACACAGCACACTGAGTACTGAGCACCCAGCACCCTGAGCACTGAGCACCCAGCACCCTGAGTACTGAGCACTGAGCACCCAGCACCCCCGAGCACTGAGCACCCAGCACCCTGAGTACCGAGCACCCCAGCACCCTGAGTACTGAGCACACAGCACACTGAGTACTGAGCACCCAGCACCCTGAGCACTGAGCACCCAGCACCCTGAGTACTGAGCACTGAGCACCCAGCACCCCCGAGCACTGAGCACCCAGCACCCTGTGTACTGAGCACTGAGTACCCATTACCCCAAGCACTGAGACCCAGCACCCTGAGCACTGAGCACCCCAGCACCCCCCGAGTACTGAGCACCCAGCACCCCGAGCACTGAGCACCCCTGCACCCTGAGTACTGAGCACCCAGCACCCCGAGCACTGAGTACCCAGCAACCTGAGCACTGAGCACCCAGCACCCTGAGCACTGAGTACCCAGCAACCTGAGCACTGAGCACCCAGCACCCTGAGCACTGAGCACCCAGCACCCTGAGCACTGAGCACCCCAGCACCCCGAGCACTGAGCACCCAGCAACTGAGCACTGAGCACCCAGCACCCTGAGTACTGAGCACCCAGCACCCTGAGTACTGAGCACCCAGCACCCCGAGCACTGAGTACCCAGCAACCTGAGCACTGAGCACCCAGCACCCTGAGCACTGAGCACCCAGCACCCTGAGCACTGAGCACCCAGCACCTGAGTACTGAGCACTGAGCACCCAGCACCCCCGAGCACTGAGCACCTAGCACCCTGAGTACTGAGCATTGAGCACCCAGCACCCCGAGCACTGAGCACCCAGCACCCTGAGCACTGAGCACCCCAGCACCCGAGTACTGAGCACCTAGCACCCTGAGTACTGAGCACACAGCTCCCCTGAGTACTGAGCACCCCAGCACCCCGAGTACTGAGGCACCCAGCACCCTGAGTACTGAGCACCCAGCACACTGATTACTGAGCACCCAGCACCCTGAGCACTGATCACCCAGCACCTGAGTACTGAGCACCGAGTACCCTGAGTACTGAGCACCCAGCACCCCGAGCACTGAGCACCCAGCACCCTGAGTACTGAGCACTGAGCACCCAGCACCCCAGAGCACTGAGCACCCAGCAACCCTGAGTACTGAGCACCCAGTACCCCGAGCACTGAGCTCCCAGCACCCTGCGTACTGAGCACCCAGCACCCTGAGCACTGAGCACCCGATCACCCTGAGCACTGAGCACCCAGGACCCCTGAGGACTGAGCACCCAGCATCCCGAGCACTGAGCACCCAGCACTCTGAGCACTGAGCACCCTGAGTACTGAGCACTGAGCACCCAGAGTACTGAGCACTGAGCACCCTGAGTACTGAGCACCCAGCACACCTGAGTACTGAGCACCCAGCACCCCGAGCACTGAGTACCCAGCACCCTGAGAACTGAGCACCCAGCACCCCCTGAGCCACTGAGCACCCAGCACCCTGAGCACTGAGCACCCAGGCACCCTGAGTACTGAGCACTGGGCACCCAGCACCCCCGAGCACAGAGCACCCAGCACCCTGAGTACTGAGCACTTGAGCACCCAGCACCCCGAGCACTGAGCACCCAGCACTCTGAGCACTGAGCACCCAGCACCCGAGTACTGATCACCCAGCCACCCTGAGTACTGAGCAACTAGCACCCTGAGTACTGAGCACCAGCACCTCGAGTATCTGAGCACCCAGCACCCTGAGCACTGAGCACCCAGCACCCTGAGCTCTGAGCACCCAGCACCCCGAGCACTGCGCACCAAGCACCCTGGCACTGAGCACCCAGCACCCCTGAGCTCTGAGCACCCAGCACCCCGAGCACTGCGCACCAAGCACCCTGAGTACTGAGCACCCAGCACCCTGAGCACTGAGCACCCAGCACCCTGAGCACTGAGCACCCAGCCCACTGAGCACTGTGCACCCAGCACCCTGAGTAGTGAGCACCCAACGTACTGAGCACCGAGCACCCCGAGCACTGAGCACCCAGCACCCTGAGTACTGAGCACCGAGCGCCCCGAGCACTGAGCACCCAGCACCCTGAGTACTGAGCTCCGAGCACCCCGAGCACTGAGCACCCAGCGCCCCGAGCACTGAGCACCCAGAACCCTGAGTACTGAGCACCCAGCACCCCGTGCACTGAGCACCCAGCACCCGAGCACTAAGCACCCAGCACCCTGAGTACTGAGCACCCAGCACCCTGAGTACTGAGCACCCAGCACCCTGAGCACTGAGCACCCAGCCCATGAGTACTGAGCACCCAACACCCCAAGCACTGAGCACCCTGAGTACTGAGCACCCCAGCACCCCAAGCACTGAGCACCCTGAGTACTGAGCACCCCAGCACCCTGAGTACTGAGCACCCAGTACCCTGAGCACTGAACACACAGCACCCTGAGTACTGAGCACCCAGCACCCTGAGTACTGAGCACACAGCACACTGAGTACTTGAGCACCCAGCACCCTGAGCACTGAGCACCCAGCACCCTGAGTACTGAGCACTGAGCACCCAGCACCCCGAGCACTGAGCACCCAGCACCCTGAGTACCGAGCACCCAGCACCCTGAGTACTGAGCACACCAGCACACTGAGTACTGAGCACCCAGCACCCTGAGCACTGAGCACCCAGCACCCTGAGTACTGAGCACTGAGCACCCAGCACCCCGAGCACTGAGCACCCAGCACCCTGTGTACTGAGCACTGAGTACCCATTACCCCAAGCACTGAGACCCAGCACCCTGAGCACTGAGCACCCAGCACCCCGAGTACTGAGCACCCAGCACCCCGAGCACTGAGCACCCAGCACCCCCGAGCACTGAGCACCCAGCACCCCGAGTACTGAGCACCCAGCACCCCGAGCACTGAGCACCCAGCACCCCTGAGTACTGAGCACCCTGCACCCTGAGTACTGAGCACCCAGCACCCCGAGCACTGAGTACCCAGCAACCTGAGCACTGAGCACCCAGCACCCTGAGCACTGAGTACCCAGCAACCTGAGCACTGAGCACCCAGCACCCTGAGCACTGAGCACCCAGCACCCTGAGCACTGAGCACCCAGCACCCCGAGCACTGAGCACCCCAGCAACCTGAGCACTGAGCACCCAGCACCCTGAGTACTGAGCACCCAGCACCCTGAGTACTGAGCACCCAGCACCCCGAGCACTGAGTACCCAGCAACCTGAGCACTGAGCACCCAGCACCCTGAGCACTAAGCACCCAGCACCCTGAGCACTGAGCACCCAGCACCCTGAGTACTGAGCACTGAGCACCCAGCACCCCGAGCACTGAGCACCTAGCACCCTGAGTACTGAGCATTGAGCACCCAGCACCCCGAGCACTGAGCACCCAGCACCCTGAGCACTGAGCACCCCAGCACCCCGAGTACTGAGCACCTAGCACCCTGAGTACTGAGCACACAGCTCCCTGAGTACTGAGCACCCAGCACCCCGAGTACTGAGCACCCAGCACCCTGAGTACTGAGCACCCAGCACACTGATTACTGAGCACCCAGCACCCTGAGCACTGATCACCCAGCACCCTGAGTACTGAGCACCGAGTACCCTGAGTACTGAGCACCCAGCACCCCGAGCACTGAGCACCCAGCACCCTGAGTACTGAGCACTGAGCCACCCAGCACCCCGAGCACTGAGCACCCAGCACCCTGTGTACTGAGCACTGAGTACCCAGTACCCCCCGAGCACTGAGACCCAGCACCCTGAGCACTGAGCACCCAGCACCCCGAGTACTGAGCACCCAGCACCCCGAGCACTGTGCACAACAGCACCCTGAGCACTGAGCACCGAGCACCCTGAGTACTGAGCACCCAGCACCCTGAGTACTGAGCACCCAGCACCCTGAGCACTGAGCACCCAGCACCCTGAGCACTGAGCACCCAGCACCCTGAGTACTGAGCACCCAGCACCTGAGTACTAAGCACTGAGCACCCTGAGCACTGAGCAGCCAGCACCCCTGAGCACTGAGCACCCAGCACTCTGAGTACTGAGCACCCAGCACCCCAAGCACTGAGCACCCAGCACCCTGAGTACTGAGCACCGAGCACCCTGAGCACTGAGCACCGAGCACCCTGAGCACTGAGCACCCAGCACCCCGAGGACTGAGCAGCCAGCACCCCCGACCACTGAGCACCCAGCACCCTGAGCACTGAGCACGCTGAGTACTGAGCACTGAGCACCCTGAGTATTGAGCACTGAGCACCCTGAGTACTGAGCACCCAGCACCCTGAGTACTGAGCACCCAGCACCCCGAGCACTGAGTACCCAGCACCCTGAGCACTGAGCACCCAGCACCCTGAGCACTGAGCACCCAGCACCCTGAGTACTGAGCACTGTGCACCCAGCACCCCGAGCACTGAGCACCCAGCACCCTGAGTACTGAGCACTGAGCACCAGCACCCCGAGCACTGAGCACCCAGAACTCTGAGCACTGAGCACCCAGCACCCGAGTACTGATCACCCAGCACCCTGAGTACTGAGCACCCAGCACCCTGATTACTGAGCACCCAGCACCCCGAGTACTGAGCACCCAGCACCCTGAGCACTGAGCACCCAGCACCCTGAGCACTAAGCACCCATAACCCCGAGCACTGAGCACCCTGAGTACTGAGCACCCAGCACCCTGAGCACTGAGCACCCAGCACCCTGAGCACTGAGCACCCAGCACCCTGAGCACTGAGCACCCAGCACCCTGAGTAGTGAGCACCCAACGTACTGAGCACCGAGCACCCCGAGCACTGAGCACCCAGCACCCTGAGTACTGAGCACCCAGCATCCCGAGCACTGAGCACCCCAGCACCCCCGAGCACTGAGCACCGAGCACCCCGAGTACTGAGCACCAGCACCCCGAGCACTGAGCACCCAGCACCCCCGAGCACTGAGCACCCAGCACCCCGAGTACTGAGCACCCCAGCACCCCGAGCACTGAGCACCCAGCACCCTGAGTACTGAGCACCCTGCACCCTGAGTACTGAGCACACAGCACCCCGAGCACTGAGTACCCAGCAACCTGAGCACTGAGCACCAGCACCCTGAGCACTGAGTACCCAGCAACCTGAGCACTGAGCACCCAGCACCCTGAGCACTGAGCACCCAGCACCCTGAGCACTGAGCACCAGCACCCCGAGCACTGAGCACCCAGCAACCTGAGCACTGAGCACCCAGCACCCTGAGTACTGAGCACCCAGCACCCTCGAGTACTGAGCACCCAGCACCCCAAGCACTGAGCACCCTGAGTACTGAGGCACCCAGTTCCCTGAGCACTGAACACACAGCACCCTGAGTACTGAGCACCCCGAGCACTGAGCACCCAGCATACTGAGTACTGAGCACTCAGCACCCTGAGTACTGAGCATCCAGCGCCCCGAGCACTGAGCACCCCAGCACCCTGAGTACTGAGCACTGAGCACCCAGCACCCCGAGCACTGAGCACCCAGCACCCTGTGTACTGAGCACTGAGTACCCAGCACCCCGAGCACTGAGCACCCAGCACCCTGAGTACTGAGCACCCAGTACCCCGAGCACTGAGCTCCCAGCACCCTGCGTACTGAGCACCCAGCACCCTGAGCACTGAGCACCGATCACCCTGAGCACTGAGCACCCAGGACCCTGAGGACTGAGCACCCAGCATCCCGAGCACTGAGCACCCAGCACTCTGAGCACTGAGCACCCTGAGTACTGAGCACTGAGCACCCAGAGTACTGAGCACTGAGCACCCTGAGTACTGAGCACCCAGCTCCCTGAGTACTGAGCACCCCAGCACCCCGAGTGCTGAGCACCCAGCACCCTGAGTACTGAGCACCCAGCACCCTGAGCACTGAGCACCCAGCACCCCGAGCACTGTGGACCCCAGCACCCTAAGCACTGAGCACCCAGCACACTGAGGACTGAGCACCCAGCACCCTGAGTACTGAGCACCCAGCATCCTGAGTACTGAGCACCCAGCACACTGACTACTGAGCACCCCAGCACCCTGAGCACTGATCACCCAGCACCCTGAGTACTGAGCACCGAGTACCCTGAGTACTGAGCACCCCAGCACCCCGAAAACTGAGCACCCAGCACCCTGAGTACTGAGCACTGAGCACCCAGCACCCCGAGCACTGAGCACCCAGCACCCTGTGTACTGAGCACTGAGTACCCAGTACCCCCGAGCACTGAGACCCAGCACCCTGAGCACTGAGCACCCAGCAGCCCGAGTACTGAGCACCCAGCACCCCGAGCACTGTGCACCCAGCACCCTGAGCACTGAGCACCGAGCACCCTGAGTACTGAGCACCCAGCACCCTGAGTACTGAGCACCCAGCACCCTGAGCACTGAGCACCCAGCACCCTGAGCACTGAGCACCCAGCACCCTGAGTACTGAGCACCCAGCACCCTGAGTACTAAGCACCCGAGCACCCTGAGCACTGAGCACCCAGCACCCTGAGCACCTAGCACCCAGCACCCTGAGTACTGAGCACCCAGTACCCCGAGCACTGAGCTCCCAGCACCCTGAGTACTGAGCACTGAGCACCCTGAGTACTGAGCACTGAGCACCCTGAGTACTGATCACCCAGCACCCTGAGTACTGAGCACCCAGCACCCTGAGTACTGAGCACCCAGCACCCTGAGTACTAAGCACTGAGCACCCTGAGCACTGAGCACCCAGCACCCTGAGCACTGAGCACCCAGCACCCTGAGTACTGAGCACCCAGCACCCCAAGCACTGAGCACCCAGCACCCTGAGTACTGAGCACCGAGCACCCTGAGCACTGAGCACCCAGCACCCCGAGGACTGAGCAGCCAGCACCCCGAGCACTGAGCACCCAGCACCCTGAGCACTGAGCACCCTGAGTACTGAGCACTGAGCACCCTGAGTATTGAGCACTGAGCACCCTGAGTACTGAGCACCCAGCACCCTGAGTACTGAGCACCCAGCACCCCGAGCACTGAGTACCCAGCACCCTGAGCACTGAGCACCCAGCACCCTGAGCACTGAGCACCCAGCACCCTGAGTACTGAGCACTGTGCACCCAGCACCCCGAGCACTGAGCACCCAGCACCCTGAGTACTGAGCACTGAGCACCAGCACCCCGAGCACTGAGCACCCAGAACTCTGAGCACTGAGCACCCAGCACCCGATTACTGATCACCCAGCACCCTGAGTACTGAGCACCCAGCAACCTGAGTACTGAGCACCCAGCACCCCGAGTACTGAGCACCCAGCACCCTGAGCACTGAGCACCCAGCACCCTGAGCACTAAGCACCCAGCACCCCGAGCACTGAGCACCCTGAGTACTGAGCACCCAGCACCCTGAGCACTGAGCACCCAGCACACTGAGCACTGAGCACCCAGCACCCTGAGCACTGAGCACCCAGCACCCTGAGTAGTGAGCACCCAACGTACTGAGCACCGAGCACCCCGAGCACTCAGCACCCAGCACCCTGAGTACTGAGCACCCAGCGCCCCGAGCACTGAGCACCCAGAACCCTGAGTACTGAGCACCCAGCACCCCGAGCACTGAGCACCCAGCACCCTGAGCACTGAGCACCCAGCACCCCGAGCACTAAGCACCCAGCACCCTGAGTACTGAGCACCCAGCACCCTGAGTACTGAGCACCCAGCACCCTGAGCACTGAGCACCCAGCACCATGAGTACTGAGCACCCAACACCCCAAGCACTGAGCACCCTGAGTACTGAGCACCCAGCACCCCAAGCACTGAGCACCCTGAGTACTGAGCACCCAGCACCCTGAGTACTGAGCACCCAGCACCCAAGCACTGAGCAGCCTGAGTACTGAGCACCTAGTACCCTGAGCACTGAACACACAGCACCCTGAGTACTGAGCACCCCGAGCACTGAGCACCCAGCATACTGAGTACTGAGCACTCAGCACCCTGAGTACTGAGCACCCAGCACCCTGAGCACTGAGCACCCAGCACCCTGAGTACTGAGCATCCAGCACCCCGAGCACTGAGCACCCAGCACCCTGAGTACTGAGCACTGAGCACCCAGCACCCCGAGCACTGAGCACCCAGCACCCTGTGTACTGAGTACTGAGTACCCAGCACCCCGAGGACTGAGCACCCAGCACCCTGAGCACTGAGCACCCTGAGTACTGAGCACCCAGCACCCTGAGCAATGAGCACCCAGCACCCCGAGCACTGAGCACCCAGCACCCAGAGCACTGAGCACTGAGCACCCTGAGTACTGAGCACCCAGCACACCGATCACTGAGCACCGAGCACCCTGAGCACTGAGCACCCAGCACCCTGAGTACTAAGCACCCAGCACCCTGAGTACTAAGCACACAGCACCCTGAGTACTGAGCACCCAGCACCCTGAGTACTGAGCACCCAGCACCCTGAGTACTGAGCACTGAGCACCCCGAGTACTGAGCACCGAAAACCCCGAGCACTGAGCACCCAGCGCCCCGAGCACCGAGCACCCTGAGTACTGAGCACCCAGCACCCTGAGCACTGAGCAACCAGCACCCTGAGCACTGAGCACCCAGCACCCTGAGCACTTAGCACCCAGCACCCTGAGTACTGAGCACCGAGCACCCCGAGCACTGAGCACCCAGCACCCTGAGCACTGAGCAACCTTAGTACTGAGCACTGAGCACCCTGAGTACTGAGCACCCAGCACCCTGAGTACTGTGCACCCAGCACCCTGAGCAATCATCACCCTGAGTACTGAGCACCCAGCACCTTCAGCACTGAGCACCGAGCACCCCGAGCATTGAGCATCCAGCACCCGGAGTACTGAGCACCCAGCTCCCTGAGTAGTAAGCACCGAGCACCCTGAGTACTGAGCACCCAGCACCCTGAGCACTGAACAGCACCCAGCACCCTGAGCACTGAGCACCCAGCACCCTGAGTACTGAGCACCCAGCACCCCGAGCACTGAGCACCCAGCACCCGAGCACTGAGCACCCAGCACCCTGAGCACTGAGCACCCAGCACCCTGAGTACTGAGCACCCAGCACCCTGAGCACTGAGCACCCAGCACCCGAGCACTGAGCACCCAGCACGAGTACTGAGCACTGAGCACCCTGAGTACTGAGCACTCCCTGAGTACTGAGCACCCAGCACCCCGAGTACTGAGCACCCAGCACCCTGAGTACTGAGCACCCAGCACCCCGAGCACTAAGCACACAGCACCCTGAGTACTGAGCACCCAGCACCCTGAGTACTGAGCACCCAGCACCCCGAGCACTAAGCACACAGCACCCTGAGTACTGAGCACCAAGTACCCTGAGTACTGAGCACCCAGCACCCCGAGCACTGAGCACCCAGCACCCTGAGTACTGAGCACCGAGCACCCTGAGTACCGAGCACCCAGCACCCTGAGTCCTGAGCACGCAGCACACTGAGTACTGAGCACCCAGCACCCTGAGCACTGATCACCCAGCACCCTGAGTACTGAGCACCGAGTACCCTGAGTACTGAGCACCCAGCACCCCGAGCACTGAGCACCCAGCACCCTGGGTACTGAGCACTGAGCACCTAGCACCCCGAGCACTGAGCACCCAGCACCCTGTGTACTGAGCACTGAGTACCCAGTACCCCGAGCACTGAGACCCAGCACCCTGAGCACTGAGCACTGAGAACCCAGCACCCCGAGCACTGATCACCCAGCACCCCGAGTACTGAGCACCCAGCACCCTGAGCACTAGGCACCCAGCACCCCGAGCACTGAGGACCCAGCACCCCGAGCACTGAGCACCCAACACCCTGAGTACTGAGCACCGAGTACCCTGAGTACTGAGCACCCAGCACCCCGAGCACTGAGCACCCAGCACCCTGAGTACTGAGCACCGAGCACCCTGAGTACCGAGCACCCAGCACCCTGAGTACTGAGCACCCAGCACACTGAGTACTGAGCACCCAGCACCCTGAGCACTGATCACCCAGCACCCCGAGCACTGAGCACCCCGAGAATGAGCACCCAGCACCCTGAGTACAGAGAAGCGAGCACCCTGAGTAATGAGCACTCCGCACCCTGAGTACTAAGCCCCCAGCACCCTGAGTACTGAGCACCCATCACCCCGAGCACTGAGAACCGAGCACCCCGAGAATGAGCACCCAGCACCCTGAGTACTGAGCACCCAGCACCCTGAGTACTGAGCACCAAGCACCCAGAGAACTGAGCACCCAGCACCCCTAGCACGGAGCACCCAGGACCCCGAGCACTGAGCACTGAGCACCCAGCACCCGAGTACTGAGCACCCAGCACCCTGAGTACTGAGCACCCAGCTCCCTGAGTACTGAGCACCCAGCACCCCGAGTACTGAGCACCCAGCACCCTGAGTACTGAGCATCCAGCTCCCCGAGCACTGAGCACCCTGAGTACTGAGCACCCAGCACCACGATCACTGAGCACCCAGCACCCTGAGCACTGAGCACCCAGCACCCTGAGCACTGAGCACCCAGCACCCTGAGTACTTAGCACCCAGCACGCTGAGTACTGAGCACCCAGCACCCCGAGCACTGAGCACCCAGCACCCAGAGTACTGAGCACTGAGAACCCAGCACCCCGAGCACTGAGCACCCAGCACCCTGAGTACTGAGCACAGAGTACCCTGAGTACTGAGCACCCAGCACCCCGAGCACTGAGCACCCAGCACCCTGAGTACTGAGCACTGAGCACCTAGCACCCCGAGCACTGAGCACCCAGCACCCTGTGTACTGAGCACTGAGTACCCAGTACCCCGAGCACTGAGACCCAGCACCCTGAGCACTGAGAACCCAGCACCCCGAGTACTGAGCATCCAGCACCCGAGTACTGAGCACCCAGCACCCTGAGTACTGAGAACCCAGCTCCCTGAGTACTGAGCACTGAGCACCTAGCACCCCGAGCACTGAGCACCCAGCACCCTGTGTACTGAGCACTGAGTACCCAGTACCCTGAGCACTGAGACCCAGCACCCTGAGCACTGAGCACCCAGCACCCCGAGCACTGAGCACCCAGCACCCTGAGTACTGAGCACCCAGCTCCCTGAGTACTGAGCACCCAGCACCCCGAGTACTGCCACCCAGCACCCTGAGTACTGAGCACCCAGCACCCTGAGCACTGAGCACCCAGCACCCCGTGCACTGAGGACCCAGCACCCTGAGCACTGAGCACCCAGCACCCTGAGTACTGAGCACCCAGCACCCTGAGTACTGAGCACCCAGCACCCTGAGTACTGAGCACCCAGCACACTGAGTACTGAGCACCCAGCACCCTGAGCACTGATCACCCAGCACCCTGAGTACTGAGCACCGAGTACCCTGAGTACTAAGCACCCAGCACCCCGAGCACTGAGCACCCAGCACCCTGAGTACTGAGCACTGAGCACCCAGCACCCCGAGCACTGAGCACCCAGCACCCTGTGTACTGAGCACTGAGTACCCAGTACCCCGAGCACTGAGACCCAGCACCCTGAGCACTGAGCAACCAGCACCCCGAGTACTGAGCACCCAGCACCCTGAGTACTGAGCACCCAGCACCCTGAGCACTGAGCACCCAGCACCCTGAGCACTGAGCACCCAGCACCCTGAGTACTGAGCACCCAGCACCCTGAGTACTAAGCACCGAGCACCCTGAGCACTGAGCACCCAGCACCCTGAGCACTGAGCAACCAGCACCCCGAGTACTGAGCACCCAGCACCCTGAGTACTGAGCACCCAGCACCCTGAGCACTGAGCACCCAGCACCCTGAGCACTGAGCACCCAGCACCCTGAGTACTGAGCACCCAGCACCCTGAGTACTAAGCACCGAGCACCCTGAGCACTGAGCACCCAGGACCCTGAGCACTGAGCACCCAGCACCTGAGTACTGAGCACCCAGCACCCCGAGCACTGAGCACCCAGCAGCCTGGGTACTGAGCACCCAGTACCCTGAGCACTGAGCACCGAGCACCCTGAGCACTGAGCACTCAGCACACTGAGGACTGAGCACCCAGCACCCCGAGCACTGAGCACCCAGCACCCTGAGCACTGAGCACCCTGAGTACTGAGCACTGAGCACCCTGAGTACTGAGCACCGAGCACCCTGAGCACTGAGCACCCAGCACCCTGAGTACTGAGCACCGAGCACCCTGAGTACTGAGCACCGAGCACCCTGAGCACTGAGCACCCAGCACCCTGAGTACTGAGCACCTAGCAACCTGAGTACTGAGCACCCAGCACCCTGAGTACTGAGCACCCAGCACCCTGAGTACTGAGCACCCAGCACACTGAGTACTGAGCACCCAGCACCCCGAGCACTGAGCACCCAGCACCCTGAGTACTGAGCACTGAGCACCCAGCACCCCGAGCACTGAGCACCCAGCACTCTGAGCACTGAGCACCCAGCACCCGAGTACTGATCACCCAGCACCCTGAGTACTGAGCACCTAGCACCCAGAGTACTGAGCACCCAGCACCTCGAGTACTGAGCACCCAGCACCCTGAGCACTGAGCACCCAGCACCCTGAGCTCTGAGCACCCAGCACCCCGAGCACTGCGCACCCAGCACCCTGAGTACTGAGCAGCGAGCACCCCGAGTACTGAGCACCCAGCACCTTGAGCACTCAGCACCCAGCACCCCGAGCACTGAGCACCCAGCACCCTGAGTACTGAGCTCCCAGCACCCCGAGCCCTGAGCACCCAGCACCCTGAGTACTGAGCACCCTGAGTACTGAGCACCGATCACCCTGAGCACTGAGCACCCAGCGCCCCGAGCACTGAGCACCCAGCACCCTGAGCACTGAGCACCGATCACCCTGAGCACTGAGCACCCAGCACCCCGAGCACTGAGCACCCAGCACCCTGAGCACTGAGCACCCAGCACCCCGAGCACTGAGCACCCAGCACCCTGAGTACTGAGCACCGAGCGCCCCGAGCACTGAGCACCCAGCACCCTGAGTACTGAGCTCCGAGCACCCCGAGCACTGAGCAACCAGCGCCCCGAGCACTGAGCACCCAGAACCCTGAGCACTGAGCACCCAGAACCCCAAGCACTGAGCACCCAGTACCCCGAGCACTGAGCACCCAGCACGCCGAGCAATGAGCACCCAGCACCCTGAGTACTGAGCACTGAGCACCCAGCACCCCGAGCACTGAGCACCCAGGACCCTGTGTACTGAGCACTGAGTACCCAGTACCCCGAGCACTGAGACCCAGCACCCTGAGCACTGAGCACCCAGCAGCCCGAGTACTGAGCACCCAGCACCCCGAGCACTGTGCACCCAGCACCCTGAGCACTGAGCACCGAGCACCCTGAGTACTGAGCACCCAGCACCCTGAGTACTGAGCACCCAGCACCCTGAGCACTGAGCACCCAGCACCCTGAGCACTGAGCACCCAGCACCCTGAGTACTGAGCACCCAGCACCCTGAGTACTAAGCACCGAGCACCCTGAGCAATGAGCACCCAGCACCCTGAGCACCTAGCACCCAGCACCCTGAGTACTGAGCACCCAGTACCCCGAGCACTGAGCACCCAGCACCCTGAGTACTGAGCACCCAGCACCCTGAGCAGTGAGCACCCAGAACCCTGAGTACTGAGCACCGAGCACCCTGAGTACTGAGCACCCAGCACCCTGAGTACTGAGCACCCAGCACACTGAGTACTGAGCACCCAGCACCCTGAGCACTGAGCACCCAGCACCCTGAGTACTGAGCACTGAGCACCCAGCACCCCGAGCACTGAGCACCCAGCACCCTGAATACTGAGCACCCAGCACCCTGAGTACTGAGCACCCAGCACCCCGAGCAATGAGTACCCAGCACCCTGAGCACTGAGCACCCAGCACCCTGAGCACTGAGCACCCAGCACCCTGAGCACTGAGGACCCAGCACCCTGAGTACTGAGCACTGAGCACCCAGCACCCCGAGCACTGAGCACCTAGCACCCTGAGTACTGAGCACTGAGCACCCAGCACCCCGAGCACTGAGCACCCAGCACCCTGAGCACTGAGCACCCAGCACCCGAGTACTGAGCACCCAGCACCCTGAGTACTGAGCACCCAGCTCCCTGAGTACTGAGCACCCAGCACCCCGAGTGCTGAGCACCCAGCACCCTGAGTACTGAGCACCCAGCACCCTGAGCACTGAGCACCCAGCACCCCGAGCACTGAGGACCCAGCACCCTGAGCACTGAGCACCCAGCACACTGAGTACTGAGCACCCAGCACCCTGAGTACTGAGCACCCAGCATCCTGAGTACTGAGCACCCAGCACACTGACTACTGAGCACCCAGCACCCTGAGCACTGATCACCCAGCACCCTGAGTACTGAGCACCGAGTACCCTGAGTACTGAGCACCCAGCACCCCGAGCACTGAGCACCCAGCACCCTGAGTACTGAGCACTGAGCACCCAGCACCCCGAGCACTGAGCACCCAGCACCCTGTGTACTGAGCACTGAGTACCCAGTACCCCGAGCACTGAGACCCAGCACCCTGAGCACTGAGCACCCAGCAGCCCGAGTACTGAGCACCCAGCACCCCGAGCACTGTGCACCCAGCACCCTGAGCACTGAGCACCGAGCACCCTGAGTACTGAGCACCCAGCACCCTGAGTACTGAGCACCCAGCACCCTGAGCACTGAGCACCCAGCACCCTGAGCACTGAGCACCCAGCACCCTGAGTACTGAGCACCCAGCACGCTGAGTACTAAGCACCGAGCACCCTGAGCACTGAGCACCCAGCACCCTGAGCACCTAGCACCCAGCACCCTGAGTACTGAGCACCCAGTACCCCGAGCACTGAGCACCCAGCACCCTGGGTACTGAGCACCCAGCACCCTGAGCACTGAGCACCGATCACCCTGAGCACTGAGCACCCAGGACCCTGAGGACTGAGCACCCAGCATCCCGAGCACTGAGCACCCAGCACTCTGAGCACTGAGCACCCTGAGTACTGAGCACTGAGCACCCTGAGTACTGAGCACTGAGCACCCTGAGTACTGAGCACCCAGCACCCTGAGTACTGAGCACCCAGCACCCCGAGCACTGAGTACCCAGCACCCTGAGAACTGAGCACCCAGCACCCTGAGCACTGAGCACCCAGCACCCTGAGCACTGAGCACCCAGCACCCTGAGTACTGAGCACTGTGCACCCAGCACCCCGAGCACTGAGCACCCAGCACCCTGAGTACTGAGCACTGAGCACCCAGCACCCCGAGCACTGAGCAACCAGCACTCTGAGCACTGAGCACCCAGCACCCGAGTACTAATCACCCAGCACCCTGAGTACTGAGCACCTAGCACCCTGAGTACTGAGCACCCAGCACCTCGAGTACTGAGCACCCAGCACCCTGAGCACTGAGCACCCAGCACCCTGAGCTCTGAGCACCCAGCACCCCGAGCACTGCGCACCCAGTACCCTGAGTACTGAGCACCCAGCACCCTGAGCACTGAGCACCCAGCACCCTGAGCACTGAGCACCCAGCCCACTGAGCACTGAGCACCCAGCACCCTGAGTAGTGAGCACCCAACGTACTGAGCACCGAGCACCCCGAGCACTGAGCACCCAGCACCCTGAGTACTGAGCACCGAGCGCCCCGAGCACTGAGCACCCAGCACCCTGGGTACTGAGCACCCAGCACCCCGAGCATTGAGCATCCAGCACCCGGAGTACTGAGCACCCAGCTCCCTGAGTAGTAAGCACCGAGCACCCTGAGTACTGAGCACCCAGCACCCTGAGCACTGAACACACAGCACCCTGAGTACTGAGCACCCTGAGCACTGAGCACCCAGCACCCTGAGTACTGAGCACCGAGCACCCCGAGCACTGAGCACCCAGCACACCGAGCACTGAGCACCCAGCACCCTGAGTACTGAGCACCCAGCACCCTGAGTACTGAGCACCCAGCACCCTGAGCACTGAGCACAAAGCACCCGAGTACTGAGCACCCAGCACCCTGAGTACTGAGCACCCAGCTCCCTGAGTACTGAGCACCCAGCACCCCGAGTACTGAGCACCCAGCACCCTGAGTACTGAGCACCCAGCACCCCGAGCACTAAGCACACAGCACCCTGAGTACTGAGCACCCAGCACCCTGAGTACTGAGCACCCAGCACCCCGAGCACTAAGCACACAGCACCCTGAGTACTGAGCACCAAGTACCCTGAGTACTGAGCACCCAGCACCCCGAGCACTGAGCACCCAGCACCCTGAGTACTGAGCACCGAGCACCCTGAGTACCGAGCACCCAGCACCCTGAGTCCTGAGCACGCAGCACACTGAGTACTGAGCACCCAGCACCCTGAGCACTGATCACCCAGCACCCTGAGTACTGAGCACCGAGTACCCTGAGTACTGAGCACCCAGCACCCCGAGCACTGAGCACCCAGCACCCTGGGTACTGAGCACTGAGCACCTAGCACCCCGAGCACTGAGCACCCAGCACCCTGTGTACTGAGCACTGAGTACCCAGTACCCCGAGCACTGAGACCCAGCACCCTGAGCACTGAGCACTGAGAACCCAGCACCCCGAGCACTGATCACCCAGCACCCCGAGTACTGAGCACCCAGCACCCTGAGCACTAAGCACCCAGCACCCCGAGCACTGAGGACCCAGCACCCCGAGCACTGAGCACCCAACACCCTGAGTACTGAGCACCGAGTACCCTGAGTACTGAGCACCCAGCACCCCGAGCACTGAGCACCCAGCACCCTGAGTACTGAGCACCGAGCACCCTGAGTACCGAGCACCCAGCACCCTGAGTACTGAGCACCCAGCACACTGAGTACTGAGCACCCAGCACCCTGAGCACTGATCACCCAGCACCCCGAGCACTGAGCACCCCGAGAATGAGCAACCAGCACCCTGAGTACAGAGAAGCGAGCACCCTGAGTAATGAGCACTCCGCACCCTGAGTACTAAGCCCCCAGCACCCTGAGTACTGAGCACCCATCACCCCGAGCACTGAGAACCGAGCACCCCGAGAATGAGCACCCAGCACCCTGAGTACTGAGCACCCAGCACCCTGAGTACTGAGCACCAAGCACCCAGAGAACTGAGCACCCAGCACCCCTAGCACGGAGCACCCAGGACCCCGAGCACTGAGCACTGAGCACCCAGCACCCGAGTACTGAGCACCCAGCACCCTGAGTACTGAGCACCCAGCTCCCTGAGTACTGAGCACCCAGCACCCCGAGTACTGAGCACCCAGCACCCTGAGTACTGAGCATCCAGCTCCCCGAGCACTGAGCACCCTGAGTACTGAGCACCCAGCACCACGATCACTGAGCACCCAGCACCCTGAGCACTGAGCACCCAGCACCCTGAGCACTGAGCACCCAGCACCCTGAGTACTTAGCACCCAGCACGCTGAGTACTGAGCACCCAGCACCCCGAGCACTGAGCACCCAGCACCCAGAGTACTGAGCACTGAGAACCCAGCACCCCGAGCACTGAGCACCCAGCACCCTGAGTACTGAGCACAGAGTACCCTGAGTACTGAGCACCCAGCACCCCGAGCACTGAGCACCCAGCACCCTGAGTACTGAGCACTGAGCACCTAGCACCCCGAGCACTGAGCACCCAGCACCCTGTGTACTGAGCACTGAGTACCCAGTACCCCGAGCACTGAGACCCAGCACCCTGAGCACTGAGAACCCAGCACCCCGAGTACTGAGCATCCAGCACCCGAGTACTGAGCACCCAGCACCCTGAGTACTGAGAACCCAGCTCCCTGAGTACTGAGCACTGAGCACCTAGCACCCCGAGCACTGAGCACCCAGCACCCTGTGTACTGAGCACTGAGTACCCAGTACCCTGAGCACTGAGACCCAGCACCCTGAGCACTGAGCACCCAGCACCCCGAGCACTGAGCACCCAGCACCCTGAGTACTGAGCACCCAGCTCCCTGAGTACTGAGCACCCAGCACCCCGAGTACTGCCACCCAGCACCCTGAGTACTGAGCACCCAGCACCCTGAGCACTGAGCACCCAGCACCCCGTGCACTGAGGACCCAGCACCCTGAGCACTGAGCACCCAGCACCCTGAGTACTGAGCACCCAGCACCCTGAGTACTGAGCACCCAGCACCCTGAGTACTGAGCACCCAGCACACTGAGTACTGAGCACCCAGCACCCTGAGCACTGATCACCCAGCACCCTGAGTACTGAGCACCGAGTACCCTGAGTACTAAGCACCCAGCACCCCGAGCACTGAGCACCCAGCACCCTGAGTACTGAGCACTGAGCACCCAGCACCCCGAGCACTGAGCACCCAGCACCCTGTGTACTGAGCACTGAGTACCCAGTACCCCGAGCACTGAGACCCAGCACCCTGAGCACTGAGCAACCAGCACCCCGAGTACTGAGCACCCAGCACCCTGAGTACTGAGCACCCAGCACCCTGAGCACTGAGCACCCAGCACCCTGAGCACTGAGCACCCAGCACCCTGAGTACTGAGCACCCAGCACCCTGAGTACTAAGCACCGAGCACCCTGAGCACTGAGCAGCCAGCACCCTGAGCACTGAGCAACCAGCACCCCGAGTACTGAGCACCCAGCACCCTGAGTACTGAGCACCCAGCACCCTGAGTACTGAGCACCCAGCACCCTGAGCACTGAGCACCCAGCACCCTGAGTACTGAGCACCCAGCACCCTGAGTACTAAGCACCGAGCACCCTGAGCACTGAGCACCCAGGACCCTGAGCACTGAGCACCCAGCACCTGAGTACTGAGCACCCAGCACCCCGAGCACTGAGCACCCAGCAGCCTGGGTACTGAGCACCCAGTACCCTGAGCACTGAGCACCGAGCACCCTGAGCACTGAGCACTCAGCACACTGAGGACTGAGCACCCAGCACCCCGAGCACTGAGCACCCAGCACCCTGAGCACTGAGCACCCTGAGTACTGAGCACTGAGCACCCTGAGTACTGAGCACCGAGCACCCTGAGCACTGAGCACCCAGCACCCTGAGTACTGAGCACCGAGCACCCTGAGTACTGAGCACCGAGCACCCTGAGCACTGAGCACCCAGCACCCTGAGTACTGAGCACCTAGCAACCTGAGTACTGAGCACCCAGCACCCTGAGTACTGAGCACCCAGCACCCTGAGTACTGAGCACCCAGCACACTGAGTACTGAGCACCCAGCACCCCGAGCACTGAGCACCCAGCACCCTGAGTACTGAGCACTGAGCACCCAGCACCCCGAGCACTGAGCACCCAGCACTCTGAGCACTGAGCACCCAGCACCCGAGTACTGATCACCCAGCACCCTGAGTACTGAGCACCTAGCACCCAGAGTACTGAGCACCCAGCACCTCGAGTACTGAGCACCCAGCACCCTGAGCACTGAGCACCCAGCACCCTGAGCTCTGAGCACCCAGCACCCCGAGCACTGCGCACCCAGCACCCTGAGTACTGAGCAGCGAGCACCCCGAGTACTGAGCACCCAGCACCTTGAGCACTCAGCACCCAGCACCCCGAGCACTGAGCACCCAGCACCCTGAGTACTGAGCTCCCAGCACCCCGAGCCCTGAGCACCCAGCACCCTGAGTACTGAGCACCCTGAGTACTGAGCACCGATCACCCTGAGCACTGAGCACCCAGCGCCCCGAGCACTGAGCACCCAGCACCCTGAGCACTGAGCACCGATCACCCTGAGCACTGAGCACCCAGCACCCCGAGCACTGAGCACCCAGCACCCTGAGCACTGAGCACCCAGCACCCCGAGCACTGAGCACCCAGCACCCTGAGTACTGAGCACCGAGCGCCCCGAGCACTGAGCACCCAGCACCCTGAGTACTGAGCTCCGAGCACCCCGAGCACTGAGCAACCAGCGCCCCGAGCACTGAGCACCCAGAACCCTGAGCACTGAGCACCCAGAACCCCAAGCACTGAGCACCCAGTACCCCGAGCACTGAGCACCCAGCACGCCGAGCAATGAGCACCCAGCACCCTGAGTACTGAGCACTGAGCACCCAGCACCCCGAGCACTGAGCACCCAGGACCCTGTGTACTGAGCACTGAGTACCCAGTACCCCGAGCACTGAGACCCAGCACCCTGAGCACTGAGCACCCAGCAGCCCGAGTACTGAGCACCCAGCACCCCGAGCACTGTGCACCCAGCACCCTGAGCACTGAGCACCGAGCACCCTGAGTACTGAGCACCCAGCACCCTGAGTACTGAGCACCCAGCACCCAGAGCACTGAGCACCCAGCACCCTGAGCACTGAGCACCCAGCACCCTGAGTACTGAGCACCCAGCACCCTGAGTACTAAGCACCGAGCACCCTGAGCAATGAGCACCCAGCACCCTGAGCACCTAGCACCCAGCACCCTGAGTACTGAGCACCCAGTACCCCGAGCACTGAGCACCCAGCACCCTGAGTACTGAGCACCCAGCACCCTGAGCAGTGAGCACCCAGAACCCTGAGTACTGAGCACCGAGCACCCTGAGTACTGAGCACCCAGCACCCTGAGTACTGAGCACCCAGCACACTGAGTACTGAGCACCCAGCACCCTGAGCACTGAGCACCCAGCACCCTGAGTACTGAGCACTGAGCACCCAGCACCCCGAGCACTGAGCACCCAGCACCCTGAATACTGAGCACCCAGCACCCTGAGTACTGAGCACCCAGCACCCCGAGCAATGAGTACCCAGCACCCTGAGCACTGAGCACCCAGCACCCTGAGCACTGAGCACCCAGCACCCTGAGCACTGAGGACCCAGCACCCTGAGTACTGAGCACTGAGCACCCAGCACCCCGAGCACTGAGCACCTAGCACCCTGAGTACTGAGCACTGAGCACCCAGCACCCCGAGCACTGAGCACCCAGCACCCTGAGCACTGAGCACCCAGCACCCGAGTACTGAGCACCCAGCACCCTGAGTACTGAGCACCCAGCTCCCTGAGTACTGAGCACCCAGCACCCCGAGTGCTGAGCACCCAGCACCCTGAGTACTGAGCACCCAGCACCCTGAGCACTGAGCACCCAGCACCCCGAGCACTGAGGACCCAGCACCCTGAGCACTGAGCACCCAGCACACTGAGTACTGAGCACCCAGCACCCTGAGTACTGAGCACCCAGCATCCTGAGTACTGAGCACCCAGCACACTGACTACTGAGCACCCAGCACCCTGAGCACTGATCACCCAGCACCCTGAGTACTGAGCACCGAGTACCCTGAGTACTGAGCACCCAGCACCCCGAGCACTGAGCACCCAGCACCCTGAGTACTGAGCACTGAGCACCCAGCACCCCGAGCACTGAGCACCCAGCACCCTGTGTACTGAGCACTGAGTACCCAGTACCCCGAGCACTGAGACCCAGCACCCTGAGCACTGAGCACCCAGCAGCCCGAGTACTGAGCACCCAGCACCCCGAGCACTGTGCACCCAGCACCCTGAGCACTGAGCACCGAGCACCCTGAGTACTGAGCACCCAGCACCCTGAGTACTGAGCACCCAGCACCCTGAGCACTGAGCACCCAGCACCCTGAGCACTGAGCACCCAGCACCCTGAGTACTGAGCACCCAGCACGCTGAGTACTAAGCACCGAGCACCCTGAGCACTGAGCACCCAGCACCCTGAGCACCTAGCACCCAGCACCCTGAGTACTGAGCACCCAGTACCCCGAGCACTGAGCACCCAGCACCCTGGGTACTGAGCACCCAGCACCCTGAGCACTGAGCACCGATCACCCTGAGCACTGAGCACCCAGGACCCTGAGGACTGAGCACCCAGCATCCCGAGCACTGAGCACCCAGCACTCTGAGCACTGAGCACCCTGAGTACTGAGCACTGAGCACCCTGAGTACTGAGCACTGAGCACCCTGAGTACTGAGCACCCAGCACCCTGAGTACTGAGCACCCAGCACCCCGAGCACTGAGTACCCAGCACCCTGAGAACTGAGCACCCAGCACCCTGAGCACTGAGCACCCAGCACCCTGAGCACTGAGCACCCAGCACCCTGAGTACTGAGCACTGTGCACCCAGCACCCCGAGCACTGAGCACCCAGCACCCTGAGTACTGAGCACTGAGCACCCAGCACCCCGAGCACTGAGCAACCAGCACTCTGAGCACTGAGCACCCAGCACCCGAGTACTAATCACCCAGCACCCTGAGTACTGAGCACCTAGCACCCTGAGTACTGAGCACCCAGCACCTCGAGTACTGAGCACCCAGCACCCTGAGCACTGAGCACCCAGCACCCTGAGCTCTGAGCACCCAGCACCCCGAGCACTGCGCACCCAGTACCCTGAGTACTGAGCACCCAGCACCCTGAGCACTGAGCACCCAGCACCCTGAGCACTGAGCACCCAGCCCACTGAGCACTGAGCACCCAGCACCCTGAGTAGTGAGCACCCAACGTACTGAGCACCGATCACCCCGAGCACTGAGCACCCAGCACCCTGAGTACTGAGCACCGAGCGCCCCGAGCACTGAGCACCCAGCACCCTGAGTACTGAGCTCCGAGCACCCCGAGCACTGAGCAACCAGCGCCCCGAGCACTGAGCACCCAGAACCCTGAGCACTGAGCACCCAGAACCCCGAGCACTGAGCACCCAGTACCCCGAGCACTGAGCACCCAGCACCCCGAGCACTGAGCACCCAGCACCCTGAGTACTGAGCACTGAGCACCCAGCACCCCGAGCACTGAGCACCCAGCACCCTGTGTACTGAGCACTGAGTACCCAGTACCCCGAGCACTGAGACCCAGCACCCTGAGCACTGAGCACCCAGCAGCCCGAGTACTGAGCACCCAGCACCCCGAGAACTGTGCACCCAGCACCCTGAGCACTGAGCACCGAGCACCCTGAGTACTGAGCACCCAGCACCCTGAGTACTGAGCACCCAGCACCCTGAGCACTGAGCACCCAGCACCCTGAGCACTGAGCACCCAGCAGCCTGAGTACTGAGCACCCAGCACCCTGAGTACTAAGCACCGAGCACCCTGAGCACTGAGCACCCAGCACCCTGAGCACCTAGCACCCAGCACCCTGAGTACTGAGCACCCAGTACCCCGAGCACTGAGCACCCAGCACCCTGAGTACTGAGCACCCAGCACCCTGAGCACTGAGCACCCAGATCCCTGAGTACTGAGCACCGAGCACCCTGAGTACTGAGCACCCAGCACCCTGAGTACTGAGCACCCAGCACACTGAGTACTGAGCACCCAGCACCCTGAGCACTGAGCACCCAGCACCCTGAGTACTGAGCACTGAGCACCCAGCACCCCGAGCACAGAGCACCCAGCACCCTGTGTACTGAGCACTGAGTACCCAGTACCCTGAGCACTGAGACCCAGCACCCTGAGCACTGAGCACCCAGCACCCCGAGTACTGAGCACCCAGTACCCCGAGAACTGAGCACCCAGCACACCGAGCACTGAGCACCCAGCACCCCGAGCAATGAGCACGCAGCACCCTGAGTGCTGAGCACCCAGCACCCCGAGTACTGAGCACCCAGCAACCTGAGCACTGACCACCCAGCACCCTGAGTACTGAGCACCCAGCACCCTGAGTACTGAGCACCCAGCACCCCGAGCAATGAGTACCCAGCACCCTGAGCACTGAGCACCCAGCACCCTGAGCACTGAGCACCCAGCACCCTGAGCACTGAGGACCCAGCACCCTGAGTACTGAGCACTGAGCACCCAGCACCCCGAGCACTGAGCACCCAGCACCCTGTGTACTGAGCACTGAGTACCCAGTACCCCGAGCACTGAGACCCAGCACCCTGAGCACTGAGCACCCAGCAGCCCGAGTACTGAGCACCCAGCACCCCGAGCACTGTGCACCCAGCACCCTGAGCACTGAGCACCGAGCACCCTTAGTACTGAGCACCCAGCACCCTGAGCACTGAGCACCCAGCACCCTGAGCACTGAGCACCCAGCACCCTGAGTACTGAGCACCCAGCACCCTGAGTACTAAGCACCGAGCACCCTGAGCACTGAGCACCCAGCACCCTGAGCACCTAGCACCCAGCACCCTGAGTACTGAGCACCCAGTACCCCGAGCACTGAGCACCCAGCACCCTGAGTACTGAGCACCCAGCACCCTGAGCACTGAGCACCGATCACCCTGAGCACTGAGCACCCAGGACCCTGAGGACTGAGCACCCAGCATCCCGAGCACTGAGCACCCAGCACTCTGAGCACTGAGCACCCTGAGTACTGAGCACTGAGCACCCTGAGTACTGAGCACTGAGCACCCTGAGTACTGAGCACCCAGCACCCTGAGTACTGAGCACCCAGCACCCCGAGCACTGAGTACCCAGCACCCTGAGAACTGAGCACCCAGCACCCTGAGCACTGAGCACCCAGCACCCTGAGCACTGAGCACCCAGCACCCTGAGTACTGAGCACTGTGCACCCAGCACCCCGAGCACTGAGCACCCAGCACCCTGAGTACTGAGCACTGAGCACCCAGCACCCCGAGCACTGAGCACCCAGCACTCTGAGCACTGAGCACCCAGCACCCGAGTACTGATCACCCAGCACCCTGAGTACTGAGCACCTAGCACCCTGAGTACTGAGCACCCAGCACCCCGAGTACTGAGCACCCAGCACCCTGAGCACTGAGCACCCAGCACCCTGAGCTCTGAGCACCCAGCACCCCGAGCACTGCGCACCCAGCACCCTGAGTACTGAGCACCCAGCACCCTGAGCACTGAGCACCCAGCACCCTGAGCACTGAGCACCCAGCCCACTGAGCACTGAGCACCCAGCACCCTGAGTAGTGAGCACCCAACGTACTGAGCACCGAGCACCCCGAGCACTGAGCCCCCAGCACCCTGAGTACTGAGCACCGAGCGCCCCGAGCACTGAGCACCCAGCACCCTGAGTACTGAGCTCCGAGCTCCCCGAGCACTGAGCAACCAGCGCCCCGAGCACTGAGCACCCAGAACCCTGAGCACTGAGCACCCAGAACCCCGAGCACTGAGCACCCAGTACACCGAGCACTGAGCACCCAGCACCCTGAGTACTGAGCACTGAGCACCCAGCACCCCGAGCACTGAGCACCCAGCACCCTGTGTACTGAGCACTGAGTACCCAGTACCCCGAGCACTGAGACCCAGCACCCTGAGCACTGAGCACCCAGCAGCCCGAGTACTGAGCACCCAGCACCCCGAGCACTGTGCACCCAGCACCCTGAGCACTGAGCACCGAGCACCCTGAGTACTGAGCACCCAGCACCCTGAGCACTGAGCACCCAGCACCCTGAGCACTGAGCACCCAGCACCCTGAGCACTGAGCACCCAGCACCCTGAGTACTGAGCACCCAGCACCCTGAGTAGTAAGCACCAAGCACCCTGAGCACTGAGCACCCAGCACCCTGAGCACCTAGCACCCAGCACCCTGAGTACTGAGCACCCAGTACGCCGAGCACTGAGCACCCAGCACCCTGAGTACTGAGGACCCAGCACCCTGAGCACTGAGCACAGATCACCCTGAGCACTGAGCACCCAGGACCCTGAGGACTGAGCACCCAGCATCCCGAGCACTGAGCACCCAGCACTCTGAGCACTGAGCACCCTGAGTACTGAGCACTGAGCACCCTGAGTACTGAGCACTGAGCACCCTGAGTACTGAGCACCCAGCACCCTGAGTACTGAGCACCCAGCACCCCGAGCACTGAGTACCCAGCACACTGAGAACTGAGCACCCAGCACCCTGAGCACTGAGCACCCAGCACCCTGAGCACTGAGCACCCAGCACCCTGAGTACTGAGCACTGTGCACCCAGCACCCCGAGCACTGAGCACCCAGCACCCTGAGTACTGAGCACTGAGCACCCAGCACCCCGAGCACTGAGCACCCAGCACTCTGAGTACTGAGCACCCAGCACCCGAGTACTGATCACCCAGCACCCTGAGTACTGAGCACCTAGCACCCTGAGTACTGAGGACCCAGCACCCCGAGTACTGAGCACCCAGCACCCTGAGCACTGAGCACCCAGCACCCTGAGCTCTGAGCACCCAGCACCCCGAGCACTGCGCACCCAGCACCCTGAGTACTGAGCACCCAGCACCCTGAGCACTGAGCACCCAGCACCCTGAGCACTGAGCACCCAGCCCACTGAGCACTGAGCACCCAGCACCCTGAGTAGTGAGCACCCAACGTACTGAGCACCGAGCACCCCGAGGACTGAGCACCCAGCACCCTGAGTACTGAGCACCGAGCGCCCCGAGCACTGAGCACCCAGCACCCTGAGTACTGAGCTCCGAGCACCCCGAGCACTGAGCAACCAGCGCCCCGAGCACTGAGCACCCAGAACCCTGAGCACTGAGCACCCAGAACCCCGAGCACTGAGCACCCAGTACACCGAGCACTGAGCACCCAGCACCCCGAGCACTGAGCACCCAGCACCCTGAGTACTGAGCACCCAGCACCCTGAGTACTGAGCACCCAGCACCCTGAGCACTGAGCACCCAGCACCCTGATTACTGAGCAACCAACACCCCAAGCACTGAGCACCCTGAGTACTGAGCACTCAGCACCCCAAGCACTGAGCACCCTGAGTACTGAGCACTGTGCACCCTGAGTACTGAGCACCCAGCACCCCAAGCACAGAGCACCCTGGGTACTGAGCACCCAGTACCCTGAGCACTGAACACACAGCACCCTGAGTACTGAGCACCCCGAACACTGAGCACCCAGCATACTGAGTACTGAGCACCAAGCACCCTGAGTACTGAGGAGCCAGCACCCTGATCACTGAGCACCCAGCACCCTGAGTACTGAGCATCCAGCACCCCGAGCACTGAGCACCCAGCACCCTGAGTACTGAGCACTGAGCACCCAGCACCCCGAGCACTGAGCACCCAGCACCCTGTGTACTGAGCACTGAGTACCCAGCACCCCGAGCACTGAGCACCCTTCACCCTGAGCACTGAGCACTGAGTACCCAGTACCCCGAGCACTGAGACCCAGCACCCTGAGTACTGAGCACCGAGCACCCTGAGTACTGAGCACCCAGCACCCTGAGTACTGAGCACCCAGCACACTGAGTACTGAGCACCCAGCACCCTGAGCACTGAGCACCCAGCACCCTGAGTACTGAGCACTGATCACCCAGCACCCCGAGCACTGAGCACCCAGCACCCTGTGTACTGAGCACTGAGTACCCAGTACCCCGAGCACTGAGACCCAGCACCCTGAGCACAGAGCACCCAACACCCCAAGTACTGGGCACCCAGCACCCCGAGCACTGAGCACCCAGCACACCGAGCACTGAGCACCCCGAGCAATGAGCACCCAGCACCCTGAGTACTGAGCACCCATCACCCTGAGTACTGAGCACCCAGCAACCTGAGTACTGAGCACCCAGCACCCCGAGCACTGAGCAATCAGCACACCGAGCACTGAGCACCCCGAGCAATGAGCACCCAGCACCCTGAGTACTGAGCACCCAGCACCCTGAGTACTGAGCACCCAGCACCCCGAGCACTGAGTACCCAGCACCCTGAGCACTGAGCACCCAGCACCCTGAGCACTGAGCACACAGCACCCTGAGCACTGAGCACCCAGCACCCTGAGTACTGAGCACTGAGCACCCAGCACCCCGAGCACTGAGCACCTTGCACCCTGAGTACTGAGCACTGAGCACCCAGCACCCCTAGCACTGAGCACCCAGCACCCTGAGCACTGAGCACCCAGCACCCGAGTACTGAGCACCCAGCACCCTGAGTACTGAGCACCCAGCTCCCTGAGGACTGAGCACCCAGCACCCTGAGCACTGATCACCCAGCACCCTGAGTACTGAGCACTGAGCACCCAGCACCCCGAGCACTGAGCACCCAGCACCCTGTGTACTGAGCACTGAGTACAAAGTACCCTGAGCACTGAGACCCAGCAACCTGAGCACTGAGCACCCAGCACCCCGAGTACTGAGCACCCAGCGCCCCGAGCACTGTGCACCCTGCACCCTGAGCACAGAGCACCGAGCACCCTGAGTACTGAGCACCCAGCACCCTGAATACTGAGCACCCAGCACCCTGAGCACTGAGCACCCAGCACCCTGAGTACTGAGCACCCAGCACCCTGAGCACTGAGCACCCAGCACCCTGAGTACTCAGCATCCAGCACCCTGAGCACTGAGCACCCA
This sequence comes from Microtus oregoni, assembly GCF_018167655.1. Taxonomy (NCBI): domain Eukaryota; kingdom Metazoa; phylum Chordata; class Mammalia; order Rodentia; family Cricetidae; genus Microtus; species Microtus oregoni. Next base: position 5,749,053 of record NW_024543811.1, on the reverse strand, counting down.
GCACCCTGAGTACTGAGCACTGAGCACCCAGCACTCCGAGCACTGAGCACCCAGCACCCGGTGTACCGAGCACTGAGTACCCAGCACCCCGAGCACTGAGCACCCAGCACCCTGAGCACTGAGCACCCTGAGTACTGAGCACCCAGCACCCTGAGCAATGAGCACCCAGCACCCCGAGCACTGAGCACCCAGCACCCAGAGCACTGAGCACTGAGCACCCTGATTACTGAGCACCCTGCACCCCGAGCACTGAGCACCCAGCACCCTGAGTACTGAGCACCCAGCATCCTGAGTACTGAGCACCCAGCACCCTGAGTACTGAGCACCGAGCACCCTGAGTACTGAGCACCCAGCACCCTGAGTACTGAGAACCCAGCACCCAGCGTACTGATCACCGAGCACCCCGAGCACTGAGCACCCAGCACCCTGAGTACTGAGCACCCAGCACCCTGAGCACTGAGCACCCAGCACCCTGAGTACTGAGCATTGAGCACCCCGAGTACTGAGCACCCAGCACCCTGAGTACTGAGCACCCAGCAACCTGAGTACTGAGCACCCAGCGTACTGAGCACCGAGCACCCAGCACCCTGAGTACTGAGCACCCAGCACCCTGAGCACTGAGCACCCAGCACCCTGAGTACTGAGCACTGAGCACCCAGCACCCCGAGCACTGAGCACCCAGCACCCTGAGTTCTGAGAACCCAGCAACCTGAGTACTGAGCACCCAGCGTACTGAGCACCGAGCACCCAGCACCCTGAGTACTGAGCACCCAGCACCCTGAGCACTGAGCACCCAGCACCCTGAGTACTGAGCACTGAGCACCCCGAGTACTGAGCACCGAAAACCCAGAGCACTGAGCACCCAGCACCCCGCGCACCGAGCACCCTGAGTACTGAGCACCCAGCACCCTGAGCACTGAGCAACCAGCACCCTGAGAACCTTGCACCCAGCACCCTGAGCACTGAGCACACAGCACCCTGAGTACTGAGCACCGAGCACCCCGAGCACTGAGCACCCAGCACACTGAGCACTGAGCACCCTTAGTACTGAGCACTGAGCACCCTGAGTACTGAGCACTGAGCACCCTGAGTACTGAGCACCCAGCACCCTGAGTACTGAGCACCCAGCACCCTGAGCAATGATCACCCTGAGTACTGAGCGCCCAGCACCTTGAGCACTGAGCACCGAGCACCCCGAGCACTGAGCACCCAGCACCCGGAGTACTGAGCACCCAGCACCCTGAGTACTAAGCACCGAGCACCCTGAGTACTGAGCACCCAGCACCCTGAGCACTGAACACACAGCACCCTGAGTACTGAGCACCCCGAGCACTGAGCACCCAGCACCCTGAGTACTGAGCACCGAGCACCCCGAGCACTGAGCACCCAGCACCCCGAGCACTGAGCACCCAGCACCCTGAGTACTGAGCACCCAGCACCCTGAGCACTGAGCAGCCAGCACCCTGAGCACTGAGCACCCAGCACCCCGAGCACTGAGCACCCAGCACCCAGAGCACTGAGCACCCAGCACCCTGAGCACTGAGCACCCAGCACCCTTAGCACTGAGCAACCAGCACCCTGAGTACTGAGCACTGAGCACCCAGCACCCCGAGCACTGAGCACCCAGCACCCTGAGTACTGAGCACTGAGCACCCAGCACCCCGAGCACTGAGCACCCAGCACCCTGAGCACTGATCACCCAGCACCCGAGTACTGAGCACACAGCACCCTGAGTACTGAGCACCCAGCTCCCTGAGTACTGAACACCCAGCACCCCGAGTACTGAGCACCCAGCACCCTGAGTACTGAGCACGGAGCACCCTGAGCACTGAGCACCCAGCACCCTGAGCACTGAGCACCCAGCACCCTGAGTACTGAGCCCCCAGCACCCTGAGTACTAAGCACCGAGCACCCTGAGCACAGAGCACCCAGCACCCTGAGCACTGAGCACCCAGCACCCTGAGTACTGAGCACCAAGCACCCCGAGCACTGAGCACCCAGCACCCTGAGTACTGAGCACCCAGCACCCTGAGCACTGAGCACCGAGCACCCTGAGCACTGAGCACCCAGCACCCTGAGGACTGAGCACCCAGCAACCCGAGCACTGAGCACCCAGCACCCTGAGCACTGAGCACCCTGAGTACTGAGCACTGAGCACCCTGAGTACTGAGCACTGAGCACCCTGAATACTGAGCACCCAGCACCCTGAGCACTGAGCAACCAGCACCCTGAGCACTGAACACACAGCACCCTGAGTACTGAGCACCCCGAGCACTGAGCACCCAGCACCCTGTGTACTGAGCACCGAGCACCCCGAGCACTGAGCACCCAGCACCCCGAGCACTGAGCACCCAGCACCCTGAGTACTGAGCACCCAGCACCCTGAGCACTGAGCAGCCAGCACCCTGAGCACTGAGCACCCAGCACCCCGAGCACTGAGCACCCAGCACCCTGAGCACTGAGCACCCAGCACCCTGAGCACTGAGCACCCAGCACCCTTAGCACTGAGCACCCACCACCCTGAGTACTGAGCACTGAGCACCCAGCACCCCGAGCACTGAGCACCCAGCACCCTGAGTACTGAGCACTGAGCACCCGGCACCCCGAGCACTGAGCACCCAGCACCCTGAGCACTGAGCACCCAGCACCCGAGTACTGAGCACCCAGCACCCTGAGTACTGAGCACCCAGCTCCCTGAGTACTGAGCACCCAGCACCCCGAGTACTGAGCACCCAGCACCCTGAGTACTGAGCACCCAGCACCCTGAGCACTGAGCACCCAGCACCCTGAGCACTGAGCACCCAGCACCCTGAGTACTGAGCACCCAGCACCCTGAGTACTAAGCACCGAGCACCCTGAGCACTGAGCACCCAGCACCCTGAGCACTGAGCACCCAGCACCCTGAGTACTGAGCACCAAGCAACCCGAGCACTGAGCACCCAGCACCCTGAGTACTGAGCACCCAGCACCCTGAGCACTGAGCACCGAGCACCCTGAGCACTGAGCACCCAGCACCCTGAGGACTGAGCTCCCAGCAACCCGAGCACTGAGCACCCAGCACCCTGAGCACTGAGCACCCTGAGTACTGAGCACTGAGCACCCTGAGTACTGAGCACTGAGCACCCTGAGTACTGAGCACCCAGCACCATGAGTACTGAGCACCCAGCACCCCGAGCACTGAGTACACAGCACCCTGAGCCCTGAGCACCCAGCACCCTGAGCACTGAGCACCCAGCACCCTGAGCACTGAGCACCCAGCACCCTGAGTACTGAGCACTGTGCACCCAGCACCAAGAGCACTGAGCACGCAGCACCCTGAGTACTGAGCACTGAGCACCCAGCACCCCGAGCACTGAGCCCCCAGCACTCTGAGCAATGAGCACCCAGCACCCGAGTACTGATCACCCAGCACCCTGAGTACCGAGCACCCAGCACCCTGAGTACTGAGCACCCAGCACCCCGAGTACTGAGCACCCAGCACCCCGAGCACTGAGCACCCAGCACCCTGAGCAATGAGCACCCAGCACCCCGAGCACTGCGCACCCAGCACCCTGAGCACTGAGCACCCAGCAGCCTGAGCACTGAGCACCCATCACCCTGAGCACTGAGCACCCAGCACCCTGAGTAGTGAGCACCCAAGGTACTGAGCACCGAGCACCCCGAGCACTGAGCACCCAGCACCCTGAGTACTGAGCACCGAGCACCCCGAGCACTGAGCACCCAGCACCCTGAGTACTGAGCTCCGAGCACCCCGAGCACTGAGCACCCAGCGCCCCGAGCACTGAGCACCCAGAACCCTGAGCACTGAGCACCCAGCACCCTGAGCACTGAGCACCCAGCACCCCGAGCACTGAGCACCCAGCACCCCGAGCACTGAGCACCTAGCACCCTGAGCACTGAGCACCCAGCACCCCGAGCACTGAGCACCCAGCACCCGAGCACTGAGCACCTAGCACCCTGAGTACTGAGCACCCAGCACCCCGAGCACTGAGCACCCAGCACCCTGAGTACTGAGCACCCAGCACCCTGAGCACTGAGCACCCAGCACCCTGAGTACTGCGCACCCAGCACCCTGAGTACTGAGCACCCAGCAACCTGAGTACTGAGCACCCAGCGTACTGAGCACCGAGCACCCAGCACCCTGAGTACTGAGCACCCAGCACCCTGAGCACTGAGCACCCAGCACCCTGATTACTGAGCACTGAGCACCCCGAGTACTGAGCACCGAAAAACCAGAGCACTGAGCACCCAGCACCCCGAGCACCGAGCACCCTGAGTACTGAGCACCCAGCACCCTGAGCACTGAGCAACCAGCACCCTGAGCACTGAGCACCCAGCACCCTGAGCACTGAGCACCCAGCACCCTGAATACTGAGCACCCAGCACCCTGAGTACTGAGCACCCAGCACCATGAGTACTGAGCAACCAGCACACTGAGTATTGAGCACCCAGCACCCTGAGCACTGATCACCCAGCACCCTGAGTACTGAGCACTGAGCACCCAGCACCCTGAGCACTGAGCACCCAGCACCCTGTGTACTGAGCACTGAGTACAAAGTACCCCGAGCACTGAGACCCAGCAACCTGAGCACTGAGCACCCAGCACCCCGAGTACTGAGCACCCAGCGCCCCGAGCACTGTGCACCCTGCACCCTGAGCACAGAGCACCGAGCACCCTGAGTACTGAGCACCCAGCACCCTGAGTACTGAGCACCCAGCACCCTCAGCACTGAGCACCCAGCACACTGAGTACTGAGCACCCAGCACGCTGAGCACTGAGCACCCAGCACCCTGAGTACTCAGCATCCAGCACCCTGAGCACTGAGCACCCAGCACCCTGAGTACTGAGCACTGAGCACCCAGCACCCCGAGCACTGAGCACCCAGCACCCTGTGTACCGAGCACTGAGTACCCAGCACCCCGAGCACTGAGCACCCAGCACCCTGAGCACTGAGCACCCTGAGTACTGAGCACCCAGCACCCTGAGCAATGAGCACCCAGCACCCCGAGCACTGAGCACCCAGCACCCAGAGCACTGAGAACTGAGCACCCTGATTACTGAGCACCCTGCACCCCGAGCACTTAGCACCCAGCACCCTGAGTACTGAGCACCCAGCATCCTGAATACTGAGCTCCCAGCACCCTGAGTACTGAGCACCGAGCACCCTGAGTACTGAGCACCCAGCACCCTGAGTACTGAGCACCCAGCAACCTGAGTACTGAGCACTGAGCACCCCGAGTACTGAGCACCGAAAACCCAGAGCACTGAGCACCCAGCACCCCGCGCACCGAGCACCCTGAGTACTGAGCACCCAGCACCCTGAGCACTGAGCAACCAGCACCCTGAGCACCTTGCACCCAGCACCCTGAGCACTGAGCAACCAGCACCCTGAGCACTGAGCACCCAGCACCCTGAGCACTGAGCACCCAGCACGCTGAGTACTGAGCACCGAGCACCCTGAGCACTGAGCACCCAGCACCCTGAGCACTGAGCACCCTTAGTACTGAGCACTGAGCACCCTGAGTACTGAGCACTGAGCACCCTGAGTACTGAGCACCCAGCACCCTGAGTACTGAGCACCCAGCACCCTGAGCAATGATCACCCTGAGTACTGAGCACCCAGCACCATGAGCACTGAGCACCGAGCACCCCGAGCACTGAGCACCCAGCACCCGGAGTACTGAGCACCCAGCACCCTGAGTACTAAGCACCGAGCACCCTGAGTACTGAGCACCCAGCACCCTGAGCACTGAACACACAGCACCCTGAGTACTGAGCACCCCGAGCACTGAGCACCCAGCACCCTGAGTACTGAGCACCGAGCACCCCGAGCACTGAGCACCCAGCACCCCGAGCACTGAGCACCCAGCACCCTGAGTACTGAGCACCCAGCACCCTGAGCACTGAGCAGCCAGCACCCTGAGCACTGAGCACCCAGCACCCTTAGCACTGAGCAACCAGCACCCTGAGTACTGAGCACTGAGCACCCAGCACCCCGAGCACTGAGCACCCAGCACCCTGAGTACTGAGCACTGAGCACCCAGCACCCCGAGCACTGAGCACCCAGCACCCTGCGCACTGAGCACCCAGCACCCGAGTACTGAGCACCCAGCACCCTGAGTACTGAGCACCCAGCTCCCTGAGTACTGAGCACCCAGCACCCCGAGTACTGAGCACCCAGCACCCTGAGTACTGAGCACCCAGCACCCTGAGCACTGAGCACCCAGCACCCTGAGCACTGAGCACCCAGCACCCTGAGTACTGAGCACCCAGCACCCTGAGTACTAAGCACCGAGCACCCTGAGCACTGAGCACCCAGCACCCTGAGCACTGAGCACCCAGCACCCTGAGTACTGAGCACCAAGCACCCCGAGCACTGAGCACCCAGCACCCTGAGTACTGAGCACCCAGCACCCTGCGCACTGAGCACCGAGCACCCTGAGCACTGAGCACCCAGCACCCTGAGGACTGAGCACCCAGCAACCCGAGCACTGAGCACCCAGCACCCTGAGCACTGAGCAGCCTGAGTACTGAGCACTGAGCACCCTGAGTACTGAGCACTGAGCACCCTGAGTACTGAGCACCCAGCACCCTGAGTACTGAGCACCCAGCACCCCGAGCACTGAGTACCCAGCACCCTGAGCACTGAGCACCCAGCACCCTGAGCACTGAGCACCCAGCACCCTGAGCACTGAGCACCGAGCACCCTGAGTACTGAGCACTGTGCACCCAGCACCAAGAGCACTGAGCACCCAGCACCCTGAGTACTGAGCACCCATCACCCCGAGCACTGAGCACCCAGCACCCTGAGCAATGAGCACCCAGCACCCCGAGCACTGCGCACCCAGCACCCTGAGTACTGAGCACGCAGCACCCTGAGCACTGAGAACCCAGCACCCTGAGCACTGAGCACCCATCACCCTGAGCACCCCGCACCCTGAGTAGTGAGCACCCAAGGTACTGAGCACCGAGCACCCCGAGCACTGAGCACCCAGCACCCTGAGTACTGAGCACTGAGCACCCCGAGCACTGAGCACCCAGCACCCTGAGTACTGAGCTCCGAGCACCCCGAGCACTGAGCACCCAGCGCCCCGAGCACTGAGCACCAAGAACCCTGAGCACTGAGCACCCAGCACCCTGAGCACTGAGCACCCAGCACCCCGAGCACTGAGCACCCAGCACCCCGAGCACTGAGCACCTAGCACCCTGAGTACTGAGCACCCAGCACCCTGAGTACTGAGCACCCAGCACCCTGAGCACTGAGCACCCAGCACCCTGAGTACTGAGCACCCAACACCCCAAGCACTGAGCACCCTGAGTACTGAGCACCCAGCACCCCAAGCACTGAGCACCCTGAGTACTGAGCACCAAGCACCCCGAGCACTGAGCACCCAGCACCCCGAGCACTGAGCACCCAGCATCCCGAGCAATGAGCACCCAGCACCCTGAGTACTGAGCACTGAGCACCCCGAGCACTGAGCACCCAGCACCCCGAGCACTGAGCATCCAGCACCCTGAGTACTGAGCACCCAGCACCCTGAGCGCTGAGCAGCCAGCACCCTGAGCACTGAGCACCCAGCACCACGAGCACTGAGCACCCAGCACCCTGAGCACTGAGCACCCAGCACCCTGAGCACTGAGCACCCAGCACCCTTAGCACTGAGCAACCAGCACCCTGAGTACTGAGCACTGAGCACCCAGCACCCCGAGCACTGAGCACCCAGCACCCTGAGTACTGAGCACTGAGCACCCAGCACCCCGAGCACTGAGCACCCAGCACCCTGAGCACTGAGCACCCAGCACCCGAGTACTGAGCACCCAGCACCCTGAGTACTGAGCACCCAGCTCCCTGAGTACTGAGCACCCAGCACCCCGAGTACTGAGCACCCAGCACCCTGAGTACTGAGCACCCAGCACCCTGAGCACTGAGCACCCAGCACCCTGAGCACTGAGCACCCAGCACCCTGAGTACTGAGCACCCAGCACCCTGAGTACTAAGCACCGAGCACCCTGAGCACTGAGCACCAAGCACCCTGAGCACTGAGCACCCAGCACCCTGAGTACTGAGCACCAAGCACCCCGAGCACTGAGCACCCAGCACCCTGAGTACTGAGCACCCAGCACCCTGAGCACTGAGCACCGAGCACCCTGAGCACTGAGCACCCAGCACCCTGAGGACTGAGCACCCAGCAACCCGAGCACTGAGCACCCAGCACCCTGATCACTGAGCACCCTGGGTACTGAGCACTGAGCACCCTGAGTACTGAGCACTGAGCACCCTGAGTACTGAGCACCCAGCACCCTGAGTACTGAGCACCCAGCACCCCGAGCACTGAGTACCCAGCACCCTGAGCACTGAGCACCCAGCACCCTGAGCACTGAGCACCCAGCACCCTGAGCACTGAGCACCCAGCACCCTGAGTACTGAGCACTGTGCACCCAGCACCAAGAGCACTGAGCACCCAGCACCCTGAGTACTGAGCACCCAGCACCCTGAGTACTGAGCACCCAGCGTACTGAGCACCGAGCCCCCCGAGCACTGAGCACCCAGCACCCTGAGTACTGAGCACCCAGCACCCTGAGCACTGAGCACCCAGCACCCTGAGTACTGAGCACCGAGCACCCTGAGTACTGAGCACCCAGCACCCTGAGTACTGAGCACCCAGCAACCTGAGTACTGAGCACCCAGCGTACTGAGCACCGAGCACCCAGCACCCTGAGTACTGAGCACCCAGAACCCTGAGCACTGAGCACCCAGCACCCTGAGTACTGAGCACTGAGCACCCCGAGTACTGAGCACCGAAAACCCAGAGCACTGAGCACCCAGCAACCCGAGCACCGAGCACCCTGAGTACTGAGCACCCAGCACCCTGAGCACTGAGAAACCAGCACCCTGAGCACTGAGCACCCAGCACCCTGAGCACTGAGCACCCAGCACGCTGAGTACTGAGCACCGAGCACCCCGAGCACTGAGCACCCAGCACCCTGAGCACTGAGCACCCTTAGTACTGAGCACTGAGCAACCTGAGTACTGAGCACTGAGCACCCTGAGTACTGAGCACCCAGCACCCTGAGTACTGAGCACCCAGCACCCTGAGCAATGATCACCCTGAGTACTGAGCACCCAGCACCATGAGCACTGAGCACCGAGCACCCCGAGCACTGAGCACCCAGCACCCGGAGTACTGAGCACCCAGCACCCTGAGTACTAAGCACCGAGCACCCTGAGTACTGAGCACCCAGCACCCTGAGCACTGAACACACAGCACCCTGAGTACTGAGCACCCCGAGCACTGAGCACCCAGCACCCTGAGTACTGAGCACCGAGCACCCCGAGCACTGAGCACCCAGCACCCCGAGCAGTGAGCACCCAGCACCCTGAGTACTGAGCACCCAGCACCCTGAGTACTGAGCACACAGCACCCCGAGCACTGAGTACCCAGCACCCTGAGCACTGAGCACCCAGCACCCTGAGCACTGAGCACCCAGCACCCTGAGCACTGAGCACCCAGCACCCTGAGTACTGAGCACTGAGCACCCAGCACCCCGAGCACTGAGCACCCAGCACCCTGAGTACTGAGCACTGAGCACCCAGCACCCTGAGCACTGAGCACCCAGCACCCGAGTACTGAGCACCCAGCAACCTGAGTACTGAGCACCCAGCTCCCTGAGTACTGAGCACCCAGCACCCCGAGTACTGAGCACCCAGCAGCCTGAGTACTGAGCACCCAGCACCCTGAGCACTGAGCACCCAGCACCCTGAGCACTGAGCACCCAGCACCCTGAGTACTGAGCACCCAGCACCCTGAGTACTGAGCACCGAGCACCCTGAGCACTGAGCACCCAGCACCCTGAGCACTGAGCACCCAGCACCCTGAGTACTGAGCACCCAGCACCCCGAGCACTGAGCACCCAACACCCTGATTACTGAGCACCCAGCACCCTGAGCACTGAGCACCGAGCACCCTGAGCACTGAGCACCCAGCACCCTGAGGACTGAGCACCCAGCACCCCGAGCACTGAGCACCCAGCACCCTGAGCACTGAGCACCCTGAGTACTGAGCACTGAGCACCCTGAGTACTGAGCACTGAGCACCCTGAGTACTGAGCACACAGCACCCTGAGTACTGAGCACCCAGCACCCCGAGCACTGAGTACCAAGCACCCTGAGCACTGAGCACCCAGCACCCTGAGCACTGAGCACCCAGCACCCTGAGCACTGAGCACCCAGCACCCTGAGCACTGAGCACCCAGCACCCTGAGCACTGAGCACCCAGCACCCTGAGTACTGAACACTGTGCACCCAGCACCAAGAGCACTGAGCACCCAGCACCCTGAGTACTGAGCACTGAGCACCCAGCACCCCGAGCACTGAGGCCCCAGCACTCTGAGCACTGAGCACCCAGCACCCGAATACTGATCACCCAGCACCCTGAGTACTGAGCACCCAGCACCCTGAGTACTGAGCACCCAGCACCCCGAGTACTGAGCACGCAGCACCCTGAGCACTGAGCACCCAGCACCCTGAGCACTGAGCACCCAGCACCCCGAGCACTGCGTACCCAGCACCCTGAGTACTGAGCACCCAGCACCCTGAGCACTGAGCACCCAGCACCCTGAGCACTGAGCACCCATCACCCTGAGCACTGAGCACCCAGCACCCTGAGTAGTGAGCACCCAACGTACTGAGCACCGAGCACCCCAAGCACTGAGCACCCAGCACCCTGAGTACTGAGCACCGAGCACCCCGAGCACTGAGCACCAATCACCCTGAGTACTGAGCTCCGAGCACCCCGAGCACTGAGCACCCAGCGGCCCGAGCACTGAGCACCCAGTACCCTGAGCACTGAGCACCCAGCACCTTGAGCACTGAGCACCCAGCACACCGAGCACTGAGCACCCAGCACCCCGAGCACTGAGCACCTAGCACCCTGAGTACTGAGCACCCAGCACCCTGAGTACTGAGCACCCAGCACCCTGAGCACTGAACACCCAGCACCCTGAGTACTGAGCACCCAACACCCCAAGCACTGAGCACCCTGAGTACTGAGCACCCAGCACCCCAAGCACTGAGCACCCTGAGTACTGAGCACCCAGCACCCTGAGTACTGAGCACCCAGCACCCCGAGCACTGAGCACCCAGCATCCCGAGCAATGAGCACCCAGCACCCTGAGTACTGAGCACCCAGCACCCCGAGTACTGAGCACCCAGCAACCTGAGCACTGAGCACCCAGCACCCTGAGTACTGAGCACCCAGCACCCTGAGTACTGAGCACCCAGCACCCCGAGCACTGAGTACCCAGCACCCTGAGCTCTGAGCACCCAGCACCCGAGTACTGAGCACCCAGCACCCTGAGCACTGAGCACCTATCACCCTGAGTACTGAGCACTGAGCACCCAGCACCCCGAGCACTGAGCACCCAGCACCCTGAGCTCTGAGCACCCAGCACCCGAGTACTGAGCACCCAGCACCCTGAGCACTGAGCACCCAGCACCCTGAGCACTGAGCACCCATCACCCTGAGCACTGAGCACCCAGCACCCTGAGTACTGAGCACCGAGTACCCTGAGTACTGAGCACCCAGCACCCCGAGCACTGAGCACCCAGCACCCTGAGTACTGAGCACTGAGCACCCAGCACCCCGAGCACTGAGCACCCAGCACCCCGTGTACTGAGCACTGAGTACCCAGTACCCTGAGCACTGAGACCCAGCACCCTGAGCACTGAGCACCCAGCACCCAGAGTACTGAGCACCCAGCACCCCGAGCACTGTGCACCCAGCACACTGAGCAATGAGCACCCTGAGTACTGAGCACTGAGCACCCTGAGTACTGAGCACTGTGCACCCTGAGTACTGAGCACCCAGCACCCTGAGTACTGGGCACCCAGCACCCCGAGCACTGAGTACCCAGCACGCTGAGCACTGAGCACCCAGCAGCCTGAGCACTGAGCACCCAGCAACCTGAGCACTGAGCACCCAGCACCCTGAGCACTGAGCACCCAGCACCCTGAGTACTGAGCACTGTGCACCCAGCACCCCGAGCACTGAGCACCCAGCACCCTGAGAACTGAGCACTGAGCACCCAGCACCCCGAGCACTGAGCACCCAGCAGTCTGAGCACTGAGCACCCAGCACCCGAGTACTGATCACGCAGCACCCTGAGTACTGAGCACCCAGCACACTGAGTACTGAGCACCCAGCACCCCGAGTACTGAGCACCCAGTACCCTGAGCACTGAGCACCCAGCACCCTGAGTACTGAGCACTGAGCACCCAGCAGCCCGAGCACTGAGGACCCAGCACTCTGAGCACTGAGCACCCAGCACCCGAGTATTGATCACCCAGCACCCCGAGCACTGAGCACCCAGCACCCCGAGCAATGAGCACCCAGCACCCTGAGTACTGAGCACCCAGCACACCGAGTACTGAGCACCCAGCAACCTGAGCACTGAGCACCCAGCACCCTGAGTACTGAGCACCCAGCACCCTGAGTACTAAGCACCCAGCACCCCGAGCACTGAGTATCCAGCAACATGAGCACTGAGCACCCAGCACCCTGAGCACTGAGCACCCAGCACCCTGAGCACTGAGCACCCAGCACCCTGAGTACTGAGCACTGAGCACCCAGCACCCCGAGCACTGAGCACCTAGCACCCTGAGTACTGAGCACTGAGCACCCAGCACCCCGAGCACTGAGCACCCACCACCCTGAGCACTGAGCACCCAGCACCCGAGTACTGAGCACCCAGCACCCTGAGTACTGAGCACCCAGCTCCCTGAGTACTGAGCACCCAGCACCTTGAGTACTGAGCACCCAGCACCCTGAGTACTGAGCACCCAGCACACTGAGTACTGAGCACCCAGCACCCTGAGCACTGATCACCCAGCACCCTGAGTACTGAGCACCGAGTACCATGAGTACTGAGCACCCAGCACCCCGAGCACTGAGCACCCAGCACCCTGAGTGCTGAGCACTGAGCACCCAGCACCCTGTGTACTGTGCGCTGAGTACCCAGTACCCCGAGCACTGAGACCCAGCACCCTGAGCACTGAGCACCCAGCAACCCGAGTACTGAGCACCCAGCACCCCGAGCACTATGCACACAGCACCCTGAGCACTGAGCACCCAGCACCCTGAGCACTGAGCACCCAGCACCCTGAGTACTGAGCACTGAGCACCCAGCACCCCGAGCACTGAGCACCTAGCACCCTGAGTACTGAGCACTGAGCACCCAGCACCCCGAGCACTGAGCACCCACCACCCTGAGCACTGAGCACCCAGCACCCGAGTACTGAGCACCCAGCACCCTGAGTACTGAGCACCCAGCACCCTGAGCACTGATCACCCAGCACCCTGAGTACTGAGCACCCAGCACCCTGAGTACTGCGCACCCAGCACCCTGAGTACTAAGCACCGAGCACCCTGAGCACTGAGCACCCAGCACCCTGAGCACTGAGCACCCAGCAGCCTGAGTACTGAGCACTGAGCACCCTGAGTACTGAGCACTGAGCACCCTGAGCATTGTGCACCCAGCACCCCGAGCACTGAGCACCCATCACCCTGAGTACTGAGCACTGAGCACCCAGCACCCTGAGCACTGAGCAACCAGCACCCTGCGCACTGAGCACGCAGCACCCGAGTACTGATCACCCAGCACCCTGAGTACTGAGCACCCAGCACCCTGAGCACTGATCACCCAGCACCCTGAGTACTGAGCACCCAGCACCCTGAGTACTGAGCACCCACCACCCTGAGTACTAAGCACCGAGCACCCTGAGCACTGAGCACCCAGCACCCTGAGCACTGAGCACCCAGCAGCCTGAGTACTGAGCACTGAGCACCCTGAGTACTGAGCACTGAGCACCCTGAGCATTGTGCACCCAGCACCCCGAGCACTGAGCACCCATCACCCTGAGTACTGAGCACTGAGCACCCAGCACCCTGAGCACTGAGCAACCAGCACCCTGCGCACTGAGCACGCAGCACCCGAGTACTGATCACCCAGCACCCTGAGTACTGAGCACCCAGCACCCTGAGTACTGAGCACCCAGCACCCCGAGTACTGAGCACAGAGCACCCTGAGCACTGAGCACCCATCACCCTTAGCACTAAGCACCCAGCACCCCGAGCACTGAGCACCCTGAGTACTGAGCACAGAGCACCCTGAGCACTGAGCACCCAGCACCCTGAGCACTGAGCACCCAGCACCCTGAGCACTGAGCACCCAGCAGCCTGAGTAGTGAGCACCCAACGTACTGAGCACCGAGAACCCCGAGCACTGAGCACCCAGCACCCTGAGTACTGAGCACCGAGCACCCCGAGCACTGAGCACCCAGCACCCTGAGTACTGAGCTCCGAGCACCCCGAGCACTGAGCACCCAGCGCCCTGAGCACTGAGCACCCAGAACCCTGAGTACTGAGCACCCAGCACCCCGAGCACTGAGGACCCAGCACCCCGAGCACTGAGCACCCAGCACCCCGAGCACTGAGCACCCAGCACCCTGAGTACTGAGCATCCAGCACCCCAAGCACTGAGCACCCTGAGTACTGAGCACCCAGCACCCCAAGCACTGAGCACCCTGAGTACTGAGCACCCAGCACCCTGAGCACTGAGCACCCAGCACCCTGAGTACTGAGCACCCAACACCCCAAGCATTGAGCACCCTGAGTACTGAGCTCCCAGCACCCCAAGCACAGAGCACCCTGAGTACTGAGCACCCAGCACCCTGAGTACTGAGCACCCAGCACCGCAAGCACTGAGCACCCTGAGTACTGAGCCCCCAGTACCCTGAGCACTGAACACACAGCACCCTGAGTACTGAGCACCCCGAGCACTGAGCACCCAGCATACTGAGTACTGAGCACCCAGCACCCTGAGTACTGAGCACACAGCACCCTGAGCACTGAGCACCCAGAACCCTGAGTACTGAGCACCCAGCACCCCGAGCACTGAGGACCCAGCACCCCGAGCACTGAGCACCCAGCACCCCGAGCACTGAGCACCCAGCACCCTGAGTACTGAGCATCCAGCACCCCAAGCACTGAGCACCATGAGTACTGAGCACCCAGCACCCCAAGCACTGAGCACCCTGAGTACTGAGCACCCAGCACCCTGAGCACTGAGCACCCAGCACCCTGAGTACTGAGCACCCAACACCCCAAGCACTGAGCACCCTGAGTACTGAGCACCCAGCACCCCAAGCACTGAGCACCCTGAGTACTGAGCACCCAGCACCCTGAGTACTGAGCACCCAGAACCCCAAGCACTGAGCACCCTGAGTACTGAGCCCCCAGTACCCTGAGCACTGAACACACAGCACCCTGAGTACTGAGCACACCGAGCACTGAGCACCCAGCATACTGAGTACTGAGCACCCAGCACCCTGAGTTCTGAGCACCCAGCACCCTGAGCACTGAGCACCCAGCACCCTGAATACTGAGCATCCAGCACCCCGAGCACTGAGCACCCAGCACCCTGAGTACGGAGCACTGAGCACCCAGCACCCCGAGCACTGAGCACACAGCACCCTGTGTACTGAGCACTGAGTACCCAGCACCCCGAGCACTGAGCACCCAGCACCCTGAGCACTGAGCACCCTGAGTACTGAGCACCCAGCACCCTGAGCAATGAGCACCCAGCACCCTGAGCACTGAGCACCCAGCACCCAGAGCACTGAGCACTGAGCACCCTGAGTACTGAGCACCCAGCACCCCGAGCACTGAGCACCTAGCACCCTGAGCACTGAGCACCCAGCACCCTGAGTACTAAGCACCCAGCACCCTGAGTACTAAGCACCCAGCACCCTGAGTACTGAGCACCCAGCACCCTGAGTACTGAGCACCCCGCACCCTGAGTACTGAGCACTGAGCACCCCGAGTACTGAGCACCGAAAACCCCGAGCACTGAGCACCCAGCACCCCGAGCACCGAGCACCCTAAGTACTGAGCACCCAGCACCCTGAGCACTGAGCAACCAGCACCCTAAGCACTGAGCACCCAGCACCCTGAGCACTGATCACCCAGTACCCTGAGTACTGAGCACCGAGCACCCCGAGCACTGAGCACCCAGCACCCTGAGCACTGTGCACCCTTAGTACTGAGCACTGAGCACCCTGAGTACTGAGCACTGAGCACCCTGAGTACTGAGCACCCAGCACCCTGAGTACTGTGCACCCAGCACCCTGAGCAATCATCACCCTGAGTACTGAGCACCCAGCACCTTGAGCACTGAGCACCGAGCACCCCGAGCACTGAGCACCCAGCACCCGGAGTACTGAGCACCCAGCACCCTGAGTAATAAGCACCGAGCACGCTGAGTACTGAGCACCCAGCACCCTGAGCACTGAACACACAGCACCCTGAGTACTGAGCACCGAGCACCCCGAGCACTGAGCACCCAGCACACCGAGCACTGAGCACCCAGCACCCTGAGTACTGAGCACCCATCACCCCTAGCACTAAGCACCCAGATCCCTGAGTACTGAGCACCCAGCACCCCGAGCACTGAGCACCCAGCACCCCGAGAATGAGCACCCAGCACCCTGAGTACTGAGCACCCAGCACCCTGAGTACTGAGCACTAAGCACCCAGAGAACTGAGCACCCTGCACCCCGAGCACGGAGCACCCAGGACCCCGAGCACTGAGCACCCAGTACCCGAATACTGAGCACCCAGCACCCTGAGTACTGAGCACCCAGCTCCCTGAGTACTGAGAACCCAGCACCCCGAGCACTGAGACCCAGCACATTGAGCACTGAGCACCCAGCACCCCGAGTACTGAGCACCCAGCACCCCGAGCACTGAGCACTGAGCACCCTGAGTACTGAGCACCCAGCACCCCAAGCACTGAGCACCCTGAGTACTGAGCACCCAGCACCCTGAGCACTGAGCACCCAGCACCCTGAGTACTGAGCACCCAACACCCCAAGCACTGAGCACCCTGAGTACTGAGCACCCAGCACCCCAAGCACTGAGCACCCTGAGTACTGAGCACCCAGCACCCTGAGTACTGAGCACCCAGAACCCCAAGCACTGAGCACCCTGAGTCCTGAGCCCCCAGTACCCTGAGCACTGAACACACAGCACCCTGAGTACTGAGCACACCGAGCACTGAGCACCCAGCATACTGAGTACTGAGCACCCAGCACCCTGAGTTCTGAGCACCCAGCACCCTGAGCACTGAGCACCCAGCACCCTGAATACTGAGCATCCAGCACCCCGAGCACTGAGCACCCAGCACCCTGAGTACGGAGCACTGAGCACCCAGCACCCCGAGCACTGAGCACACAGCACCCTGTGTACTGAGCACTGAGTACCCAGCACCCCGAGCACTGAGCACCCAGCACCCTGAGCACTGAGCACCCTGAGTACTGAGCACCCAGCACCCTGAGCAATGAGCACCCAGCACCCTGAGCACTGAGCACCCAGCACCCAGAGCACTGAGCACTGAGCACCCTGAGTACTGAGCACCCAGCACCCCGAGCACTGAGCACCTAGCACCCTGAGCACTGAGCACCCAGCACCCTGAGTACTAAGCACCCAGCACCCTGAGTACTAAGCACCCAGCACCCTGAGTACTGAGCACCCAGCACCCTGAGTACTGAGCACCCCGCACCCTGAGTACTGAGCACTGAGCACCCCGAGTACTGAGCACCGAAAACCCCGAGCACTGAGCACCCAGCACCCCGAGCACCGAGCACCCTAAGTACTGAGCACCCAGCACCCTGAGCACTGAGCAACCAGCACCCTAAGCACTGAGCACCCAGCACCCTGAGCACTGATCACCCAGTACCCTGAGTACTGAGCACCGAGCACCCCGAGCACTGAGCACCCAGCACCCTGAGCACTGTGCACCCTTAGTACTGAGCACTGAGCACCCTGAGTACTGAGCACTGAGCACCCTGAGTACTGAGCACCCAGCACCCTGAGTACTGTGCACCCAGCACCCTGAGCAATCATCACCCTGAGTACTGAGCACCCAGCACCTTGAGCACTGAGCACCGAGCACCCCGAGCACTGAGCACCCAGCACCCGGAGTACTGAGCACCCAGCACCCTGAGTAATAAGCACCGAGCACGCTGAGTACTGAGCACCCAGCACCCTGAGCACTGAACACACAGCACCCTGAGTACTGAGCACCGAGCACCCCGAGCACTGAGCACCCAGCACACCGAGCACTGAGCACCCAGCACCCTGAGTACTGAGCACCCATCACCCCTAGCACTAAGCACCCAGATCCCTGAGTACTGAGCACCCAGCACCCCGAGCACTGAGCACCCAGCACCCCGAGAATGAGCACCCAGCACCCTGAGTACTGAGCACCCAGCACCCTGAGTACTGAGCACTAAGCACCCAGAGAACTGAGCACCCTGCACCCCGAGCACGGAGCACCCAGGACCCCGAGCACTGAGCACCCAGTACCCGAATACTGAGCACCCAGCACCCTGAGTACTGAGCACCCAGCTCCCTGAGTACTGAGAACCCAGCACCCCGAGCACTGAGACCCAGCACATTGAGCACTGAGCACCCAGCACCCCGAGTACTGAGCACCCAGCACCCCGAGCACTGAGCACTGAGCACCCTGAGTACTGAGCACCCAGCACCCCGAGCACTGAGCACCGAGAACCCTGAGCACTGAGCACCCAGCACCCCGAGTACTGAGCACCCAGCACCCCGAGCACTGAGCACCCAGCAGCCTGAGCACTGAGCACCCAGCACCCCGAGCACTGAGCACCCAGCACCCTGAGCACTGAGCACCCAGCACCCTGAGCACTAAGCACCCAGCACCCCGAGCACTGAGCACCCAGCACCCTGAGCACTGAGCACCCAGCACCCCGAGCACTGAGCACCCAGCACCCCGAGCACCCTGAGTACTGAGCACCCAGCACACTGAGTACTGAGCACCCAGCACCCTGAGCACTGAGCACCCAGCACCCTGAGTACTGAGCACTGAGCACCCAGCACCCCGAGCACTGAGCACCCAGCACCCTGTGTACTGAGCACTGAGTACCCAGTACCCCGAGCACTGAGACCCAGCACCCTGAGCACAGAGCACCCAGCACCCTGAGTACTGAGCACCCAGTACCCCGAGCACTGAGCACCCAGCACCCCGAGCACTGAGCACCCAGCACCCCGAGCAATGAGCACCCAGCACCCTGAGTACTGAGCACCCAGCACCCCGAGTACTGAGCACCCAGCAACCTTAGCACTGACCACCCAGCACCCTGAGTAATGAGCACCCAGCACCCCGAGCACTGAGTACCCAGCACCCTGAGCACTGAGCACCCAGCACCCTGAGCACTGAGCATCCAGCACCCTGAGCACTGAGCACCCAGCACCCTGAGTACTGAGCACTGAGCACCCAGCACCCGAGTACTGAGCAGCCAGCACCCTGAGTACTGAGCACCCAGCTCCCTGAGTACTGAGCACCCAGCACCCCGAGTACTGAGCACCCAGCACCCTGAGCACTGAGCACCCAGCCCCCTGAGCACTGAGCACCCAGCACCCTGAGTACTGAGCACCCAGCACCCTGAGTACTGAGCACCCAGCACACTGAGTACTGAGCACCCAGCACCCTGAGCACTGATCACCCAGCACCCTGAGTACTGAGCACCGAGTACCCTGAGTACTGAGCACCCAGCACCCCGAGCACTGAGCACCCAGCACCCTGAGTACAGAGCACTGAGCACAGAGCACCCCGAGCACTGAGCACCCAGCACCCTGTGTACTGAGCACTGAGTACCCAGTACCCCGAGCACTGAGACCCAGCACCCTGAGCACTGAGCACCCAGCACCCTGAGTACTGAGCACACAGCACCCCGAGCACTGTGCACCCAGCACCCTGAGCACTGAGCACCGAGCACCCTGAGTACTGAGCACCCAGAACCCTGAGTACTGAGCACCCAGCACCCTGAGCACTGAGCACCCAGCACCCTGAGCACTGAGCACCCAGTACCCCGAGCACTGAGCACCCAGCACCCCGAGCACTGAGCACCCAGCACCCCGAGCAATGAGCACCCAGCACCCTGAGTACTGAGCACCCAGCACCCCGAGTACTGAGCACCCAGCAACCTTAGCACTGACCACCCAGCACCCTGAGTAATGAGCACCCAGCACCCCGAGCACTGAGTACCCAGCACCCTGAGCACTGAGCACCCAGCACCCTGAGTACTGAGCACCCAGTACCCCGAGCACTGAGCACCCAGCACCCTGAGTACTGAGCACCCAGCACCCTGAGCACTGAGCACCGAGCACCCTGAGCACTGAGCACCCTGCACCCTGAGGACTGAGCACCCAGCATCCCGAGCACTGAGCACCCAGCACCCTGAGCACTGAGCACCCTGAGTACTGAGCACTGAGCACCCTGAGTACTGAGCACCCAGCACCCTGAGTACTGAGCACCCAGCACCCCGAGCACTGAGTACCCAGCACCCTGAGCACTGAGCACACAGCACCCTGAGCACTGAGCACCCAGCACCCTGAGCACTGAGCACCCAGCACCCTGAGCACTGAGCACCCAGCACCCTGAGCACTGAGCACCCAGCACCCTGAGTAGTGAGCACCCAACGTACTGAGCACCGAGCACCCCGAGCACTGAGCACCCAGCACCCTGAGTACTGAGCACCGAGCACCCCGAGCACTGAGCAACCAGCACCCTGAGTACTGAGCTCCGAGCACCCCGAGCACTGAGCACACAGCGCCCCGAGCACTGAGCACCCAGAACCCTGAGTACTGAGCACCCAGCACCCCGAGCACTGAGGACCCAGCACCCCGAGCACTGAGCACCCAGCACCCCGAGCACTGAGCACCCAGCACCCTGAGTACTGAGCACCCAGCACCCTGAGTACTGAGCACCCAGCACCCTGAGCACTGAGCACCCAGCACCCTGAGTACTGAGCACCCAACACTCCAAGCACTGAGCACCCTGAGTACTGAGCTCCCAGCACCCCAAGCACAGAGCACCCTGAGTACTGAGCACCCAGCACCCTGAGTACTGAGCACCCAGCACCGCAAGCACTGAGCACCCTGAGTACTGAGCCCCCAGTACCCTGAGCACTGAACACACAGCACCCTGAGTACTGAGCACCCCGAGCACTGAGCACCCAGCATACTGAGTACTGAGCACCCAGCACCCTGAGTACTGAGCACACAGCACCCTGAGCACTGAGCACCCAGCACCCTGAGTACTGAGAATCCAGCACCCCGAGCACTGAGCACCCAGCACCCTGAGTACTGAGCACTGAGCACCCAGCACCACAAGCACTGAGCACACAGCACCCTGTGTACTGAGCACTGAGTACCCAGCACCCCGAGCACTGAGCACCCAGCACCCTGAGCACTGAGCACCCTGAGTACTGAGCACCCAGCACCCTGAGCAATGAGCACCCAGCACCCCGAGCACTGAGCACCCAGCACCGAGAGCACTGAGCACTGAGCACCCTGAGTACTGAGCACCCAGCACCCCGAGCACTGAGCACCGAGCACCCTGAGCACTGAGCACCCAGCACCCTGAGTACTAAGCACCCAGCACCCCGAGCACTGAGCACCCAGCACCCTGAGTACTGAGCAACCAGCACCCTGAGCACTGAGCACCCAGCACCCTGAGTACTGAGCACTGAGCACCCCGAGTACTGAGCACCGAAAACCCCGAGCACTGAGCACCCAGCACCCCGAGCACCGAGCACCCTGAGTACTGAGCACCCAGCACCCTGAGCACTGAGCAACCAGCACCCTGAGCACTGAGCACCCAGCACCCTGAGCACTGAGCACCCAGCACCCTGAGTACTGAGCACCGAGCACCCCGAGCACTGAGCACCCAGCACCCTGAGCACTGAGCACCCTTAGTACTGAGCACTGAGCACCCTGAGTACTGAGCACTGAGAACCCTGAGTACTGAGCACCCAGCACCCTGAGTACTGAGCACCCAGCACCCTGAGCAATCATCACCCTGAGTACTGAGCACCCAGCACCTTGAGCACTGAGCACCGAGCACCCCGAGCACTGAGCACCCAGCACCCGGAGTACTGAGCACCCAGCACCCTGAGTACTAAGCACCGAGCACGCTGAGTACTGATCACCCAGCACCCTGAGCACTGAACACACAGCACCCTGAGTACTGAGCACCCTGAGCACTGAGCACCCAGCACCCTGAGTACTGAGCACCGAGCACCCCGAGGACTGAGCACCCAGCACACCGAGCACTGAGAACCCAGCACCCTGAGTACTGAGCACCCAGCTCCCTGAGTACTGAGCACCCAGCACCCCGAGAACTTAGCACCCAGGACCCTGAGTACTGAGCACCCAGCACCCCGAGCACTAAGCACCCAGCTCCCTGAGTACTGAGCACCCAGCACCCCGAGCACTGAGCACCCAGCACCCCGAGAATGAGCACCCAGCACCCTGAGTACTGAGAAGCGAGCACCCTGAGTAATGAGCACTCCGCAACCTGAGTACTGAGCCCCCAGCACCCTGAGTACTGAGCACCCAGCACCCTGAGCACTGAGAACCCAGCACCCCGAGAATGAGCAACCAGCACGGTGAGTACTGAGCACCCAGGACCCTGAGTACTGAGCACTAAGCACCGAGAGAACTGAGCACCCAGCACCCCGAGCACGGAGCACCGAGCACCCTGAGCACTGAGCACACAGCACCCTGAGGACTGAGAACCCAGCACCCCGAGCACTGAGTACCCAGCACCCTGAGCACTGAGCACCCTGATTACTGAGCACTGAGCACCCAGCACCCTGAGCACTGAGCACCCAGAACCCTGAGCACTGAGCACCCAGCACCCTGAGTACTGAGCACTGTGCACCCAGCACCCCGAGCACTGAGCACCCAGCACCCTGAGTACTGAGCACTGAGCACCCAGCACCCCGAGCACTGAGCACCCAGCACTCTGAGCACTGAGAACCCAGCACCCGAGTACTGATCACACAGCACCCTGAGTACTGAGCACCCAGCACCCCGAGCACTGCGCACCCACCACCCTGAGTACTGAGCACATAGCACCCCGAGTACTGAGCACCCAGCACCCTGAGCACTGAGCACCCAGCACCCTGAGCACTGAGCAACCAGCACCCCGAGCACTTCGCACCCACCACCCTGAGTACTGAGCACCAAGCACCCCGAGCAATGAACACCCAGCACCCTGAGTACTGAGCACCCAGCACCCCGAGTACTGAGCACCCAGCACCCTGAGTACTAAGCACCGAGCACCCTGAGTACTGAGCACCCAGCACACTGAGCACTGAGCACCCAGCACCCTGAGCACTGAGCACCCAGCACCCTGAGTACTGAGCACCCAGCACCCTGAGTACTAAGCACCCAGCACCCTGAGTACTAAGCACCCAGCACCCTGAGTACTGAGCACCCAGCACCCTGAGTACTGAGCACCCAGCACCCTGAGTACTGAGCACCCAGCGTACTGAGCACCGAGCACCCCGAGCACTGAGCACCCAGCACCCTGAGTACTGAGCAACCAGCACCCTGAGCACTGAGCACCCTGCACCCTGAGTACTGAGCACTGAGCACCCCGAGTACTGAGCACCGAAAACCCCGAGCACTGAGCACCCAGCACCCCGAGCACCGAGCACCCTGAGTACTGAGCACCCAGCACCCTGAGCACTGAGCAACCAGCACCCTGAGCACTGAGCACCCAGCACCCTGAGCACTGAGCACCCAGCACCCTGAGTACTGAGCACCGAGCACCCCGAGCACTGAGCACCCAGCACCCTGAGCACTGAGCACCCTTAGTACTGAGCACTGAGCACACTGAGTACTGAGCACTGAGCACCCTGAGTACTGAGCACCCAGCACCCTGAGTACTGAGCACCCAGCACCCTGAGCAATGATCACCCTGAGTACTGAGCACCCAGCACCTTGAGCACTGAGCACCGAGCACCCCGAGCACTGAGCACCCAGCACCCGGAGTACTGAGCACCCAGCACCCTGAGTACTAAGCACCGAGCACGCTGAGTACTGAGCACCCAGCACCCTGAGCACTGAACACACAGCACCCTGAGTACTGAGCACCCCGAGCACTGAGCACCCAGCACCCTGAGTACTGAGCACAGAGCACCCCGAGCACTGAGCACCCAGCACCCCGAGCACTGAGCACCCAGCACCCTGAGTACTAAGCACCGAGCACCCTGAGTACTGAGCACCCAGCACACTGAGCACTGAGCACCCAGCACACTGAGCACTGAGCACTGAGCACCCAGCACCCCGAGCACCTTGCACCCAGCATCCTGAGTACTGAGCACTGAGCACCCAGCACCCCGAGCACTGAGCACCCAGCACCCTGAGCACTGAGCACCCAGCACCCTGAGTACTAAGCACCGAGCACCCTGAGTACTGAGCACCCAGCACACTGAGCACTGAGCACCCAGCACCCTGAGCACTGAGCACCCAGCACCCTGAGTACTGAGCACTGAGCACCCAGCACCCCGAGCACTGAGCACCCAGCATCCTGAGTACTGAGCACTGAGCACCCAGCACCCCGAGCACTGAGCACCCAGCACCCTGAGCACTGAGCACCCAGCACCCGAGTACTGAGCACCCAGCACCCTGAGTACTGAGCACCCAGCTCCCTGAGTACTGAGCACCCAGCACCCCGAGTACTGTGCACCCAGCACCCTGAGTACTGAGCACCCAGCACCCTGAGCACTGAGCACCAAGCACCCCGAGCAATGAACACCCAGCACCCTGAGTACTGAGCACCCAGCACCCCGAGTACTGAGCACCCAGCACCCTGAGTACTAAGCACCGAGCACCCTGAGTACTGAGCACCCAGCACACTGAGCACTGAGCACCCAGCACCCTGAGCACTGAGCACCCAGCACACTGAGCACTGAGCACCCAGCACCCTGAGCACTGAGCACCCAGCACCCTGAGTACTGAGCACCCAGCACCCTGAGTACTAAGCACCCAGCACCCTGGGTACTAAGCACCCAGCACCCTGAGTACTGAGCACCCAGCACCCTGAGTACTGAGCACCCAGCACCCTGAGTACTGAGCACCCAGCGTACTGAGCACCGAGCACCCCGAGCACTGAGCACCCAGCACCCTGAGTACTGAGCAACCAGCACCCTGAGCACTGAGCACCCTGCACCCTGAGCACTGAGCACCCAGCACCCTGAGTACTGAGCACTGAGCACCCCGAGTACTGAGCACCGAAAACCCCGAGCACTGAGCACCCAGCACCCCGAGCACCGAGCACCCTGAGTACTGAGCACCCAGCACCCTGAGCACTGAGCAACCAGCACCCTGAGCACTGAGCACCCAGCACCCTGAGCACTGAGCACCCAGCACCCTGAGTACTGAGCACCGAGCACCCCGAGCACTGAGCACCCAGCACCCTGAGCACTGAGCGCCCTTAGTACTGAGCACTGAGCACACTGAGTACTGAGCACTGAGCACCCTGAGTACTGAGCACCCAGCACCCTGAGTACTGAGCACCCAGCACCCTGAGCAATGATCACCCTGAGTACTGAGCACCCAGCACCTTGAGCACTGAGCACCCAGCACCCGGAGTACTGAGCACCCAGCACCCTGAGTACTAAGCACCGAGCACGCTGAGTACTGAGCACCCAGCACCCTGAGCACTGAACACACAGCACCCTGAGTACTGAGCACCCCGAGCACTGAGCACCCAGCACCCTGAGTACTGAGCACAGAGCACCCCGAGCACTGAGCACCCAGCACCCCGAGCACTGAGCACCCATCACCCTGAGTACTAAGCACCGAGCACCCTGAGTACTGAGCACCCAGCACACTGAGCACTGAGCACCCAGCACCCTGAGCACTGAGCACCCAGCACCCTGAGCACTGAGCACTGAGCACCCAGCACCCCGAGCACTGAGCACCCAGCATCCTGAGTACTGAGCACTGAGCACCCAGCACCCCGAGCACTGAGCACCCAGCACCCTGAGCACTGAGCACCCAGCACCCTGAGTACTAAGCACCGAGCACCCTGAGTACTGAGCACCCAGCACACTGAGCACTGAGCACCCAGCACCCTGAGCACTGAGCACCCAGCACCCTGAGTACTGAGCACTGAGCACCCAGCACCCCGAGCACTGAGCACCCAGCATCCTGAGTACTGAGCACTGAGCACCCAGCACCCCGAGCACTGAGCACCCAGCACCCTGAGCACTGAGCACCCAGCACCCGAGTACTGAGCACCAAGCACCCTGAGTACTGAGCACCCAGCTCCCTGAGTACTGAGCACCCAGCACCCCGAGTACTGTGCACCCAGCACCCTGAGTACTGAGCACCCAGCACCCTGAGCACTGAGCACCCAGCACCCTGAGCACTGAGCACCCAGCACCCTGAGTACTGAGCACCCAGCACCCTGAGTACTAAGCACCGAGCACCCTGAGCACTGAGCACCCAGCACCCTGAGCACTGAGCACCCAGCACCCTGAGTACTGAGCACCCAACACCCCAAGCACTGAGCACCCTGAGTACTGAGCACCCAGCACCCCAAGCACTGAGCACCCTGAGTACTGAGCACCCAGCACCCTGAGTAATGAGCACCCAGCACCCCGAGCACTGAGCACCCAGCACCCTGAGTACTGAGCACCGAGCACCCTGAGTACTGAGCAGCCAGCACCCTGAGTACTGAGCACCCAGCACCCCGAGCACTGAGCACCCAGTACCCCGAGCACTGAGCACCCAGCACCACGAGCACTGAGCACCCAGCACCCCGAGCAATGAGCACCCAGCACCCTGAGTACTGAGCACCCAGCACCCCGAGTACTGAGCACCCAGCAACCTGAGCACTGAGCACCCAGCACCCTGAGTACTGAGCACACAGCACCCTGAGTACTGAGCACCCAGCAACCCGAGCACTGAGTACCCAGCACCCTGAGCACTGAGCACCCAGCACCCTGAGCACTGAGCACCCAGCACCCTGAGCACTGAGCACCCAGCACCCTGAGTACTAAGCACTGAGCACCCAGCACCCTGAGCACTGAGCACCCAGCACCCTGAGCACTGAGCACCCAGCACCCGAGTACTGATCACCCAGCACCCCGAGTACTGAGCACTCAGCACCCTGAGTACTGAGCACCCAGCACCCTGAGCACTGAGCACCCAGCACCCCGAGCACTGTGGACCCAGCACCCTGAGCACAGAGCACCCAGCACCCTGAGTACTGAGCACCCAGCACCCTGAGTACTGAGCACCCAGCACCCTGACTACTGAGCACCCAGCACACTGAGTACTGAGCACCCAGCACCCTGAGCACTGATCACCCAGCACCCTGAGTACTGAGCACCGAGTACCCTGAGTACTGAGCACCCAGCACCCCGAGCACTGAGCACCCAGCACCCTGATTACTGAGCACTGAGCACCCAGCACCCAGAGCACTGAGCACCCAGCACCCTGTGTACTGAGCACTGAGTACCCAGTACCACGAGCACTGAGACCCAGCACCCTGAGCACTGAGCAACCAGCACCCCGAGTACTGAGCACCCAGCACCCCGAGCACTGTGCACCCAGCACCCTGAGCACTGAGCACTGAGCACCCTGAGTACTGAGCACCCAGCACCCTGAGTACTGAGCACCCAGCACCCTGAGCACTGAGCACCCAGCAGCCTGAGCACTGAGCACCCAGCACCCTGAGTACTCAGCACCCAGCACCCTGAGTATTGAGCACCCAGCACCCTTAGCACTGAGCACCGAGCACCCTGAGCACTGAGCACCCAGCACCCTGAGGACTGAGCACCCAGCACACCGAGCACTGAGCACACAGCACCCTCAGCACTGAGCACCCTGAGTACTGAGCACTGAACACCCTGAGTACTGAGCACCGAGCACCCTGAGCACTGAGCACCCAGCACCCTGAGTACTGAGCACCCAGCGCCCCGAGCACTGTGCACCCAGCACCCTGAGCACTGAGCACCGAGCACCCTGAGTACTGAGCACCCAGCACCCTGAGTACTGAGCACCCAGCACCCTGAGGACTGAGCACCCAGCACCCTGAGCACTGAGCACCCAGCACCCTGAGTACTGAGCACCCAGCACCCCGAGTACTAAGCACCGAGCACCCTGAGCACTGGGCACCCAGCACCCTGAGCACTGAGCACCCAGCACCCTGAGTACTGAGCACCCAGCACCCCGAGCACTGAGCACCCAGCACCCTGAGTATTGAGCACCCCGCACCCTGAGCACTGAGCACCGAGCACCCTGAGCACTGAGCACCCAGCACCCGGAGGACTGAGCACCCAGGACCCCGAGCACTGAACACCCAGCACCCTGAGCACTGAGCACCCTGAGTACTGAGCACTGAGCACCCTGAGTACTGAGCACTGAGCACCCTGAGTACTGAGCACCCAGCACCCTGAGTACTGAGCACCCAGCACCCCGAGCACTGAGTACCCAGCACCCTGAGCACTGAGCACCTAGCACCCTGAGCATTGAGCACCCAGCACCCTGAGCACTGATCACCCAGCACCCTGAGTACTGAGCATTGTGCACCCAGCACCCCGAGCACTGAGCACCCAGCACCCTGACTACTGAGCACTGAGCACCCAGCACCCCGAGCACTGAGCACCCAGCACCCGAGTACTGATCATCCAGCACCCTGAGTACTGAGCACCCAGCACCCTGAGTACTGAGCACACAGCACCCCGAGTACTGAGCACCCAGCACCCTGAGCACTGAGCACCCAGCACCCTGAGCACTGAGCACCCAGCACCCCGAGCACTGCGCACCCAGCACCCTGAGTACTGAGCACCCAGCACCCTGAGCACTGAGCACCCAGCACCCTGAGCACTGAGCACCCAGCACCCTGAGCACTGAGCACCCAGCACCCTGAGCACTGAGCACCCAGCACGGTGAGTAGTGAGCACCCAACGTACTGAGCACCGAGCACCCCGAGCACTGAGCACCCAGCACCCTGAGTACTGAGCTCCGAGCAACCCGAGCACTGAGCACCCAGCGCCCCGAGCACTGAGCACCCAGAACCCTGAGCACTGAGCACCCAGCACCCCGAGCACTGAGCACAAAGCACCCCGAGCACTGAGCACCCAGCACCCCGAGCACAGAGCACCCAGCACCCGAGTACTGAGCACCCAGCACCCTGACTACTGAGCACCCAGCTCCCTGAGTACTGAGCACCCAGCACCCCGAGTACTGAGCACCCAGCACCCTGAGTACTGAGCACCCAGCACCCTGAGCACTGAGCACCCAGCACCCCGAGCACTGAGGACCCAGCACACTGAGCACTGAGCACCCAGCACCCTGAGTACTGAGCACCCAGCACCCTGAGTACTGAGCACCCAGCACCCTGAGTACTGAGCACCCAGCACACTGAGTACTGAGCACCCAGCACCCTGAGCACTGATCACCCAGCACCCTGAGTACTGAGCACTGAGCACCTAGTACCCTGAGCACTGAGACCCAGCACCCTGAGCACTGAGCACCCAGCACCCCGAGTACTGAGCACTCAGCGCCCCGAGCACTGTGCACCCAGCACCCTGAGCACTGAGCACCGAGCACCCTGAGTACTGAGCACCCAGCACCCTGAGTACTGAGCACCCAGCACCCTGAGGAATGAGCACCCAGCACCCTGAGCACTGAGCACCCAGCACCCTGAGTACTGAGCACCCAGCACCCTGAGTACTAAGCACCGAGCACCCTGAGCACTGAGCACCCAGCACCCTGAGCACTGAGCACCCAGCACCCTGAGTACTGAGCACCCAGCACCCCGAGCACTGAGCACCCAGCACCCTGAGTACTGAGCACATAGCACCCTGAGCACTGAGCACCGAGCACCCTGAGCACTGAGCACCCAGCACCCTGAGGACTGAGCACCCAGGACCCCGAGCACTGAGCACCCAGCACCCTGAGCACTGAGCACCCAGCACCCTGAGTACTCAGCATCCAGCACCCCGAGCACTGAGCACCGAGCACCCTGTGTACTGAGGACTGAGTACCCAGCACCCCGAGCACTGAGCACCCAACACCCTGAGCACTGAGCACCCTGATTACTGAGCACCCAGCACCCTGAGCAATGAGCACCCAGCACCCTGAGCACAGAGCACCCAGCACCCAGAGCACTGAGCACTGAGCACGGTGAGTACTTAGCACCCAGCACCCCGAGCACTGAGCACCGAGCACCCTGAGTACTGAGCACCCAGCACCCTGAGTACTAAGCACCCAGCACCCTGAGTACTAAGCACCCAGCACCCTGAGTACTGAGCACCCAGCACCCAGAGTACTGAGCACCCAGCACCCTGAGTACTGAGCACCCAGCGTACTGAGCACCGAGCACCCCGAGCACTGAGCACCCAGCACCCTGAGTACTGAGCACCCAGCAACCTGAGTACTGAGCACCCAGTGTACTGAGCACCGAGCACCCAGCACCCTGAGTACTGAGCACCCAGCACCCTGATCACTGAGCACCCAGCACCCTGAGTACTGAGCACTGAACACCCCGAGTACTGAGCACCGAAAACCCCGAGCACTGAGCACCCAGCACCCCGAGCACCGAGCACCCTGAGTACTGAGCACCCAGCACCCTGAGCACTGAGCAACCAGCACCCTGAGCACTGAGCACCCAGCACCCTGAGCACTGAGCACACAGCACCCTGAGTACTGAGCACCGAGCACCCCGAGCACTGAGCACCCAGCACCCTGAGCACTGAGCACCCTTAGTACTGAGCACTGAGCACACTGAGTACTGAGCACTGAGCACCCTGAGTACTGAGCACCCAGCACCCTGAGTACTGAGCACCCAGCACCCTGAGCAATGATCACCCTGAGTACTGAGCACCCAGCACCTTGAGCACTGAGCACCGAGCACCCCGAGCACTGAGCACCCAGCACCCGGAGTACTGAGCACCCAGCACCCTGAGTACTAAGCACCGAGCACGCTGAGTACTGAGCACCCAGCACCCTGAGCACTGAACACACAGCACCCTGAGTACTGAGCACCCCGAGCACTGAGCACCCAGCACCCTGAGTACTGAGCACAGAGCACCCCGAGCACTGAGCACCCAGCACCCTGAGCACTGAGCACCCAGCACCCTGAGCACTGAGCACCCAGCACCCTGAGTACTGAGCACTGAGAACCCAGCACCCCGAGCACTGAGCACCCAGCATCCTGAGTACTGAGCACTGAGCACCCAGCACCCGAGTACTGAGCACCCAGCACCCTGAGTACTGAGCACCCAGCTCCCTGAGTACTGAGCACCCAGCACCCCGAGTACTGAGCACCCCGCACCCCGAGCACTGAGCACCCAGCACCCTGAGCACTGAGCACCCAGCACCCGAGTACTGAGCACCCAGCACCCTGAGTACTGAGCACCCAGCTCCCTGAGTACTGAGCACCCAGCACCCCGAGTACTGTGCACCCAGCACCCTGAGTACTGAGCACCCAGCACCCTGAGCACTGAGCACCCAGCACCCTGAGCACTGAGCACCCAGCACCCTGAGTACTGAGCACCCAGCACCCTGAGTACTAAGCACCGAGCACCCTGAGCACTGAGCACCCAGCACCCTGAGCACTGAGCACCCAGCACCCTGAGTACTGAGCACCCAACACCCCAAGCACTGAGCACCCTGAGTACTGAGCACCCAGCACCCCAAGCACTGAGCACCCTGAGTACTGAGCACCCAGCACCCTGAGTAATGAGCACCCAGCACCCCGAGCACTGAGCACCCAGCACCCTGAGTACTGAGCACCGAGCACCCTGAGTACTGAGCAGCCAGCACCCTGAGTACTGAGCACCCAGCACCCCGAGCACTGAGCACCCAGTACCCCGAGCACTGAGCACCCAGCACCACGAGCACTGAGCACCCAGCACCCCGAGCAATGAGCACCCAGCACCCTGAGTACTGAGCACCCAGCACACCGAGTACTGAGCACCCAGCAACCTGAGCACTGAGCACCCAGCACCCTGAGTACTGAGCACACAGCACCCTGAGTACTGAGCACCCAGCAACCCGAGCACTGAGTACCCAGCACCCTGAGCACTGAGCACCCAGCACCCTGAGCACTGAGCACCCAGCACCCTGAGCACTGAGCACCCAGCACCCTGAGTACTAAGCACTGAGCACCCAGCACCCTGAGCACTGAGCACCCAGCACCCTGAGCACTGAGCACCCAGCACCCGAGTACTGATCACCCAGCACCCCGAGTACTGAGCACCCAGCACCCTGAGTACTGAGCACCCAGCACCCTGAGCACTGAGCACCCAGCACCCCGAGCACTGTGGACCCAGCACCCTGAGCACAGAGCACCCAGCACCCTGAGTACTGAGCACCCAGCACCCTGAGTACTGAGCACCCAGCACCCTGACTACTGAGCACCCAGCACACTGAGTACTGAGCACCCAGCACCCTGAGCACTGATCACCCAGCACCCTGAGTACTGAGCACCGAGTACCCTGAGTACTGAGCACCCAGCACCCCGAGCACTGAGCACCCAGCACCCTGATTACTGAGCACTGAGCACCCAGCACCCAGAGCACTGAGCACCCAGCACCCTGTGTACTGAGCACCCAGCACCCCGAGCACTGAGCACCCAGCACCCTGAGTACTGAGCACCCAGCACCCCGAGCACTGAGCACCCAGCACCCGAGTACTGATCATCCAGCACCCTGAGTACTGAGCACCCAGCACCCTGAGCACTGAGCACACAGCACCCCGAGCACTGAGCACCCAGCACCCTGAGCACTGAGCACCCAGCACCCTGAGCACTGAGCACCCAGCACCCCGAGCACTGCGCACCCAGCACCCTGAGTACTGAGCACCCAGCACCCTGAGCACTGAGCACCCAGCACCCTGAGCACTGAGCACCCAGCACCCTGAGCACTGAGCACCCAGCACCCTGAGCACTGAGCACCCAGCACGGTGAGTAGTGAGCACCCAACGTACTGAGCACCGAGCACCCCGAGCACTGAGCACCCAGCACCCTGAGTACTGAGCTCCGAGCAACCCGAGCACTGAGCACCCAGCGCCCCGAGCACTGAGCACCCAGAACCCTGAGCACTGAGCACCCAGCACCCCGAGCACTGAGCACAAAGCACCCCGAGCACTGAGCACCCAGCACCCCGAGCACAGAGCACCCAGCACCCGAGTACTGAGCACCCAGCACCCTGACTACTGAGCACCCAGCTCCCTGAGTACTGAGCACCCAGCACCCCGAGTACTGAGCACCCAGCACCCTGAGTACTGAGCACCCAGCACCCTGAGCACTGAGCACCCAGCACCCCGAGCACTGAGGACCCAGCACACTGAGCACTGAGCACCCAGCACCCTGAGTACTGAGCACCCAGCACCCTGAGTACTGAGCACCCAGCACCCTGAGTACTGAGCACCCAGCACACTGAGTACTGAGCACCCAGCACCCTGAGCACTGATCACCCAGCACCCTGAGTACTGAGCACTGAGCACCTAGTACCCTGAGCACTGAGACCCAGCACCCTGAGCACTGAGCACCCAGCACCCCGAGTACTGAGCACTCAGCGCCCCGAGCACTGTGCACCCAGCACCCTGAGCACTGAGCACCGAGCACCCTGAGTACTGAGCACCCAGCACCCTGAGTACTGAGCACCCAGCACCCTGAGGAATGAGCACCCAGCACCCTGAGCACTGAGCACCCAGCACCCTGAGTACTGAGCACCCAGCACCCTGAGTACTAAGCACCGAGCACCCTGAGCAC
This sequence comes from Microtus oregoni, assembly GCF_018167655.1. Lineage (NCBI taxonomy): Eukaryota > Metazoa > Chordata > Mammalia > Rodentia > Cricetidae > Microtus > Microtus oregoni. The sequence goes on along the minus strand of NW_024543811.1, from coordinate 5,715,380 downwards.
TGAGCACCCAGCACCCTGAGTACTGAGCACCCAGCACCCCGAGCACTGAGCACCCAGCACCCTGAGTACTGAGCACATAGCACCCTGAGCACTGAGCACCGAGCACCCTGAGCACTGAGCACCCAGCACCCTGAGGACTGAGCACCCAGGACCCCGAGCACTGAGCACCCAGCACCCTGAGCACTGAGCACCCAGCACCCTGAGTACTCAGCATCCAGCACCCCGAGCACTGAGCACCGAGCACCCTGTGTACTGAGGACTGAGTACCCAGCACCCCGAGCACTGAGCACCCAACACCCTGAGCACTGAGCACCCTGATTACTGAGCACCCAGCACCCTGAGCAATGAGCACCCAGCACCCTGAGCACAGAGCACCCAGCACCCAGAGCACTGAGCACTGAGCACGGTGAGTACTTAGCACCCAGCACCCCGAGCACTGAGCACCGAGCACCCTGAGTACTGAGCACCCAGCACCCTGAGTACTAAGCACCCAGCACCCTGAGTACTAAGCACCCAGCACCCTGAGTACTGAGCACCCAGCACCCAGAGTACTGAGCACCCAGCACCCTGAGTACTGAGCACCCAGCGTACTGAGCACCGAGCACCCCGAGCACTGAGCACCCAGCACCCTGAGTACTGAGCACCCAGCACCCTGAGCACTGAGCACCCAGCACCCTGATTACTGAGCACCGAGCACCCTGAGTACTGAGCACCCAGCACCCTGAGTACTGAGCACCCAGCAACCTGAGTACTGAGCACCCAGTGTACTGAGCACCGAGCACCCAGCACCCTGAGTAATGAGCACCCAGCACCCTGATCACTGAGCACCCAGCACCCTGAGTACTGAGCACTGAACACCCCGAGTACTGAGCACCGAAAACCCCGAGCACTGAGCACCCAGCACCCCGAGCACCGAGCACCCTGAGTACTGAGCACCCAGCACCCTGAGCACTGAGCAACCAGCACCCTGAGCACTGAGCACCCAGCACCCTGAGCACTGAGCACACAGCACCCTGAGTACTGAGCACCGAGCACCCCGAGCACTGAGCACCCAGCACCCTGAGCACTGAGCACCCTTAGTACTGAGCACTGAGCACACTGAGTACTGAGCACTGAGCACCCTGAGTACTGAGCACCCAGCACCCTGAGTACTGAGCACCCAGCACCCTGAGCAATGATCACCCTGAGTACTGAGCACCCAGCACCTTGAGCACTGAGCACCGAGCACCCCGAGCACTGAGCACCCAGCACCCGGAGTACTGAGCACCCAGCACCCTGAGTACTAAGCACCGAGCACGCTGAGTACTGAGCACCCAGCACCCTGAGCACTGAACACACAGCACCCTGAGTACTGAGCACCCCGAGCACTGAGCACCCAGCACCCTGAGTACTGAGCACAGAGCACCCCGAGCACTGAGCACCCAGCACCCCGAGCACTGAGCACCCAGCACACTGAGTACTAAGCACCGAGCACCCTGAGTACTGAGCACCCAGCACACTGAGCACTGAGCACCCAGCACCCTGAGCACTGAGCACCCAGCACCCTGAGCACTGAGCACCCAGCACCCTGAGTACTGAGCACTGAGAACCCAGCACCCCGAGCACTGAGCACCCAGCATCCTGAGTACTGAGCACTGAGCACCCAGCACCCGAGTACTGAGCACCCAGCACCCTGAGTACTGAGCACCCAGCTCCCTGAGTACTGAGCACCCAGCACCCCGAGTACTGAGCACCCCGCACCCTGAGTACTGAGCACCCAGCACCCTGAGCACTGAGCACCCAGCACCCTGAGCACTGAGCACCCAGCACCCTGAGTACTGAGCACCCAGCACCCTGAGTACTAAGCACCGAGCACCCTGAGCACTGAGCACCCAGCACCCTGAGCACTGAGCACCCAGCACCCTGAGTACTGAGCACCCAGCACCCCGAGCACTGAGCACCCAGCACCCTGAGCACTGAGCACCCAGCACCCTGAGCACTGAGCACCCAGCACCCTGAGGACTGAGCACCCAGCACCCCGAGCACTGAGCACCCAGCACCCTGAGTACTGAGCACCCTGAGTACTGAGCACCCTGAGTACTGAGCACTGAGCACCCTGAGTACTGAGCACTGAGCACCCTGAGCACTGAGCAAACAGCACCCTGAGTACTGAGCACCCAGCACCCCGAGCACTGAGCACCAAGCACCCTGAGTACTGAGCACCCAGCACCCTGAGCACTGAGCACCCAGCACCCTGAGGACTGAGGACCCAGCACCCCGAGCACTGAGCACCCAGCACCCTGAGCACTGAGCACCCTGAGTACTGAGCACTGAGCACCCTGAGTATTGAGCACTGAGCACCCTGAGTACTGAGCACCCTGCACCCTGAGTACTGAGCACCCAGCACCCCGAGCACTGAGTACCCAGCACCCTGAGCACTGAGCACCCAGCACCCTGAGCACTGAGCACCCAGCACCCTGAGCACTGAGCACCCAGCACCCTGAGTACTGAGTACTGTGCACCCAGCACCCCGAGCACTGAGCACCCAGCACCCTGAGTACTGAGCACTGAGCACCCAGCACCCCGAGCACTGAGCACCCAGCACCCGAGTACTGATCACCCAGCACCCTGACTACTGAGCACCCAGCACCCCGAGTACTGAGCACCCAGCACAATGAGCACTGAGCACCCAGCACCCTGAGCACTGAGCACCCAGCACCCCGAGCACTGCGCACCCAGCACCCTGAGTACTGAGCACCCAGCACCCTGAGCACTGAGCACCCAGCACCCTGAGCACTGAGCACCCAGCACCCTGAGCACTGAGCACCCAGCACGGTGAGTAGTGAGCACCCAACGTACTGAGCACCGAGCACCCCGAGCACTGAGCACCCAACTCCCTGAGTACTGAGCTCCGAGCACCCCGAGCACTGAGCACCCAGCGCCCCGAGCACTGAGCACCCAGCACCCTGAGTACTGAGCACCCAGCACCCCAAGCAATGAGCACCCTGAGTACTGAGCACCCAGCACCCCAAGCACTGAGCACCCTGAGTACTGAGCACCCAGCACCCTGAGTACTGAGCACCCAGCACCCCAAGCACTGAGCACCCTGAGTACTGAGCACCCAGTACCCTGAGCACTGAACACACAGCACCCTGAGTACTTAGCACCCTGAGCACTGAGCACCCAGCATACTGAGTACTAAGCACCCAGCACCCTGAGTACTGAGCACCCAGCACCCTGAGCACTGAGCACGCAGCACCCTGAGTACTCAGCATACAGCATCCCGAGCACTGAGCACCCAGGACCCCGAGCACTGAGGACCCAGCACCCTGTGTACTGAGGACTGTGTACCCAGCACCCCGAGCACTGAGCACCCAGCACCCTGAGCACTGAGCACCCTGAGTACTGAGCACCCAGCACCCTGAGCAATGAGCACCCAGCACCCCGAGCACAGAGCACCAAGCACCCAGAGCACTGAGCACTGAGCAAGGTGAGTACTGAGCACCCAGCACCCCGAGCACTGAGCACCGAGCACCCTGAGTACTGAGCACCCAGCACCCTGAGTACTAAGCACCCAGCACCCTGAGTACTAAGCACCCAGCACCCTGAGTACTGAGCACCCAGCACCCTGAGTACTGAGCACCCAGCACCCTGAGCACTGAGCACCCAGCACCCTGAGTACTGAGCACTGAGCACCCAGGACCCCTCGCACTGAGCACCCAGCACCCTGAGCACTGAGCACCCAGCACCCGACTACTGAGCACCCAGCACCCTGAGTACTGAGCACCCAGCTCCCTGAGTACTGAGCACCGAGCACCCCGAGTACTGTGCACCCAGCACCCTGAGTACTGAGCACCCAGCACCCTGAGCACTGAGCACCCAGCACCCCGAGCACTGAGGACCCAGCACCCTGAGCACTGAGCACCCAGCACCCTGAGTACTGAGCACCCAGCACCCTGAGTACTGAGCACCCAGCACCCTGAGTACTGAGCACCCAGCACCCTGAGTACTGAGCACCCAGCACCCTGAGCACTGAGCACCCAGCACCCTGAGCACTGAGCACCCAGCACCCTGAGTACTGAGCACCCAGCACCCTGAGTACTAAGCACCGAGCACCCTGAGCACTGAGCACCCAGCACCCTGAGCACTGAGCACCCAGCACCCTGAGTACTGAGCACCCAGCACCCCGAGCACTGAGCACCCAGCACCCTGAGCACTGAGCACCCAGCACCCTGAGCACTGAGCACCCAGCACCCTGAGGACTGAGCACCCAGCACCCCGAGCACTGAGCACCAAACACCCTGAGCACTGAGCACCCTGAGTACTGAGCACTGAGCACCCTGAGTACTGAGCACTGAGCACCCTGAGTACTGAGCACTGAGCACCCTGAGCACTGAGCACCCAGCACCCTGAGTACTGAGCACCCAGCACCCCGAGCACTGAGCACCCAGCACCCTGAGTACTGAGCACCCAGCACCCTGAGCACTGAGCACCCAGCACCCTGAGGACTGAGGACCCAGCACCCCGAGCACTGAGCACCCAGCACCCTGAGCACTGAGCACCCTGAGTACTGAGCACTGAGCACCCTGAGTACTGAGCACTGAGCACCCTGAGTACTGAGCACCCAGCACCCTGAGTACTGACCACCCAGCACCCCGAGCACTGAGTACCCAGCACCCTGAGCACTGAGCACCCAGCACCCTGATCACTGAGCACCCAGCACCCTGAGCACTGAGCACCCAGCACCCTGAGTACTGAGCACTGTGCACCCAGCACCCCGAGCACTGAGCACCCAGCACCCTGAGTACTGAGCACTGAGCACCCAGCACCCCGAGCACTGAGCACCCAGCACCCGAGAACTGATCACCCAGAACCCTGACTACTGAGCACCCCGCACCCCGAGTACTGAGCACCGAGCACCCTGAGCACTGAGCACCCAGCACCCTGAGCACTGAGCACCCAGCACCCCGAGCACTGCGCACCCAGCACCCTGAGTACTGAGCACCCAGCACCCTGAGCACTGAGCACCCAGCACCCTGAGCACTGAGCACCCAGCACCCTGAGCACTGAGCACCCAGCACGGTGAGTAGTGAGCACACAACGTACTGAGCACCGAGCACCCCGAGCACTGAGCACCCAACACCCTGAGTACTGAGCTCCGAGCACCCCGAGCACTGAGCACCCAGAACCCTGAGCACTGAGCACCCAGCACCCCGAGCACTGAGCACAAAGCCCCACGAGCACTGAGCACACAGCACCCTGAGTACTGAGCACCCAGCACCCTGAGTACTGAGCACCCAGCACCCTGAGTACTGAGCACCCAGCACCCTGAGCACTGAACACCCAGCACCCTGAGTACTGAGCACGCAACACCCCAAGCAATGAGCACCCTGAGTACTGAGCACCCAGCACCCCAAGCACTGAGCACCCTGAGTACTGAGCACCCAGCACCCTGAGTACTGAGCACCCAGCACCCCAAGCACTGAGCACCCTGAGTACTGAGCACCCAGTACCCTGAGCACTGAACACACAGCACCCTGAGTACTGAGCACCCTGAGCACTGAGCACCCAGCATACTGAGTACTGAGCACCCAGCACCCTGAGTACTGAGCACCCAGCACCCTGAGCACTGAGCACCCAGCACCCTGAGTACTCAGCATCCAGCACCCCAAGCACTGAGCACCCAGGACCCCGAGCACTAAGCACCCAGCACCCTGTGTACTGAGGACTGAGTACCCAGCATCCCGAGCACTGAGCACCCAGCACCCTGAGCACTGAGCACCCTGAGTACTGAGCACGTAGCACCCTGAGCAATGAGCACCCAGCACCCCGAGCACTGAGCAGCCAGCACCCTGAGTACTGAGCACTGAGCACCCAGCACCCCGAGCACTGAGCACCCAGCACCCTGAGCACTGAGCACCCAGCACCCCAGTACTGAGCACACAGCTCCCTGAGTACTGAGCACCCAGCTCCCTGAGTACTGAGCACCCAGCACGCCGAGTACTGAGCACCCAACACCCTGAGTACTGAGCACCCAGCACCCCGAGCACTAAGCACCCAGCACCCTGAGCACTGAGAACCAAGCACCCTGAGCACTGAGCACCCAGCACCCTGAGTACTGAGCACCGAGCACCCTGAGTACCGAGCACCCAGCACCCTGAGTACTGAGCACCCAGCACACTGAGTACTGAGCACCCAGCACCCTGAGCACTGATCACCCAGCACCCTGAGTACTGAGCACCGATTACCCTGAGTACTGAGTACCCAGCACCCCGAGCACTGAGCACCCAGCACCCTGAGTACTGAGCACTAAGCACCTAGCACCCCGAGCACTGAGCACCCAGCACCCTGTGTACTGAGCACTGAGTACCCAGCACCCCGAGCACTGTGCACCCAGCACCCTGAGCACTGAGCACCCTGAGTACTGAGCACCCAGCACCCTGAGCAATGAGCACCCAGCACCCCGAGCACTGAGCACCCAGCACCCAGAGCACTGAGCACTGAACACCCTGAGTACTGAGCACAAAGCACCCCGAGCACTGAGCACCGAGCACCCTGAGCGCTGAGCACCCAGCACCCTGAGTACTAAGCACCCAGCACCCTGAGCACTGAGCACCCAGCACCCTGAGCACTGAGCACCCAGCACCCGAGTACTGAGCACCCAGCTCCCTGAGTACTGAGCACCCAGCTCCCTGAGTACAGAGCACCCAGCACGCCGAGTACTGAGCACCCAGCACCCTGAGTACTGAGCACCCAGCACCCCGAGTACTAAGCACCCAGCACCCCGAGCACTGAGAACCAAGCACCCTGAGCACTGACCACCCAGCACCCTGAGTACTGAGCAACCAGCACCCTGAGCACTGAGCACCCAGCACCCTGAGCACTGAGCACCCAGCACCCTGAGTACTGAGCACCGAGCACCCCGAGCACTGAGCACCCTGAGTACTGAGCACTGAGCACCCTGAGTACTGAGCACCCAGCACCCTGAGTACTGAGCACCCAGCACCCTGAGTAATGATCACCCTGAGTACTGAGCACCCAGCACCTTGAGCACTGAGCACCGAGCACCCCGAGCCCTGAGCACCCAGCACCCGGAGTACTGAGCACCCAGGACCCTGAGTACTAAGCACCGAGCACCCTGAGTACTGAGCACCCAGCACCCTGAGCACTGAACACACAGCAACCTGAGTACTGAGCACCCCGAGCACTGAGCACCCAGCACCCTGAGTACTGAGCACGGAGCACCCCGAGCACTGAGCACCCAGCACCCCGAGCACTGAGCACCCAGCACCCTGAGTACTGAGCACCCCGCACCCTGAGTACTGAGCACCCAGCACCCCGAGCACTGAGTACCCAGCACCCTGAGCACTGAGCACCCAGCACCCTGAGCACTGAGGACCCAGCACCCTGAGCACTGAGCACCCTGAGTACTGAGCACCCAGCACCCTGAGCAATGAGCACCCAGCACCCTGAGCACTGAGCACCCAGCACCCAGAGCACTGAGCACTGAGCACCCTGAGTACTGAGCACCCAGCACCCTGAGCACTGAGCTCCGAGCACCCTGAGCACTGAGCACCCAGCACCCTGAGTACTAAGCACCCAGCACCTTGAGTACTAAGCACCCAGCACCCTGAGTACTGAGCACCCAGCACCCTGAGTACTGAGCACCCAGCACAGTGAGTACTGAGCACCCAGCGTACTGAGCACCGAGCACCCCGAACACTGAGCACCCAGCACCCTGAGTACTGAGCACCCAGCACCCTGAGCACTGAGCACCCAGCACCCTGAGTACTGAGCACCCAGCACCCTGAGTACTGAGCACCCAGCACCCTGAGTACTGAGCACCCAGCGTACTGAGCACCGAGCACCCAGCACCCTGAGTACTGAGCACCCAGCACCCTGAGCACTGAGCACCCAGCACCCTGAGTACTGAGCACTGAGCACCCCGAGTACTGAGCACCGAAAACCCCGAGCACTGAGCACCCAGCACCCCGAGCACCGAGCACCCTGAGTACTGCGCACCCAGCACCCTGAGCACTGAGAAACCAGCACCCTGAGCAATGAGCACCCAGCACCCTGAGCACTGAGCACCCAGCACCCTGAGTACTGAGCACCGAGCACGCTGAGTACTGAGCACCCAGCAGCCTGAGCACTGAACACACAGCACCCTGAGTAATGAGCACCCCGAGAACTGAGCACCCAGCACCCTGAGTACTGAGCACCGAGCACCCCGAGCACTGAGCACCCAGCACCCCGAGCACTGAGCACCCAGCACCCTGAGTACTGAGCACCCAGCACCCTGAGTACTGAGCACCCAGCACCCCGAGCACTGAGTACCCAGCACCCTGAGCACTGAGCACCCAGCACCCTGAGCACTGAGCACCCAGCACCCTGACCAATGAGCACCCAGCACCCTGAGTACTGAGCACTGAGGACCCAGCACCCCGAGCACTGAGCAGCCAGCACCCTGAGTACTGAGCACTGAGCACCCAGCACCCCGAGCACTGAGCACCCAGCACCCTGAGCACTGAGCACCCAGCACCCCAGTACTGACCACCCAGCTCCCTGAGTACTGAGCACCCAGCTCCCTGAGTACTGAGCACCCAGCACGCCGAGTACTGAGCACCCAACACCCTCAGTACTGAGCACCCAGCACCCCGAGCACTAAGCACCCAGCACCCTGAGCACTGAGAACCAAGCACGCTGAGCACTGAGCACCCAGCACCCTGAGTACTGAGCACCGAGCACCCTGAGTAAGGAGCACCCAGCACCCTGAGTACTGAGCACCCAGCACACTGAGTACTGAGCACCCAGCACCCTGAGCACTGATCACCCAGCACCCTGAGTACTGAGCACCGATTACCCTGAGTACTGAGCACCCAGCACCCCGAGCACTGAGCACCCAGCACCCTGAGTACTGAGCACTAAGCACCTAGCACCCCGAGCACTGAGCACCCAGCACCCTGTGTACTGAGCACTGAGTACCCAGCACCCCGAGCACTGTGCACCCAGCACCCTGAGCACTGAGCACCCTGAGTACTGAGCACCCAGCACCCTGAGCAATGAGCACCCAGCACCCCGAGCACTGAGCACCCAGCACCCAGAGCACTGAGCACCCTGAGTACTGAGCACCGATTACCCTGAGTACTGAGCACCCAGCACCCCGAGCACTGAGCACCCAGCACCCTGAGTACTGAGCACTGAGCACCCCGAGTACTGAGCACCGAAAAACCCGAGCACTGAGCACCCAGCACCCCGAGCACCCAGCACCCTGAGTACTGAGCACCGATTACCCTGAGTACTGAGCACCCAGCACCCCGAGCACTGAGCACCCAGCACCCTGAGTACTGAGCACTAAGCACCTAGCACCCCGAGCACTGAGCACCCAGCACCCTGTGTACTGAGCACTGAGTACCCAGCACCCTGAGCACTGAGCACCCAGCACCCTGAGCACTGAGCACCCAGCACCCCGAGCACTGAGCACCCAGCACCCTGAGCACTGAGCACCCTGAGTACTGAGCACCCAGCACCCTGAGTACTGAGCACCCAGCACCCCAAGCACTGAGCACCCTGAGTACTGAGCACCCAGTACCCTGAGCACTGAACACACAGCACCCTGAGTACTGAGCACCCCGAGAACTGAGCACCCAGCATACTGAGTACTGAGCACCCAGCACCCTGAGTACTGAGCACCCAGCACCATGAGTACTGAGCACCCAGCACCCTGAGTACTGAGCATCCAGCACCCCGAGCACTGAGCACCCAGCACCTTGAGTACTGAGCACTGAGCACCCAGCACCCTGAGCACTGAGCAATCAGCACCCTGTGTACTGAGCACTGAGTACCCAGCACCCCGAGCACTGAGCACCCAGCACCCTGAGCACTGAGCACCCTGAGTACTGAGCACCCAGCACCCTGAGCAATGAGCACCCAGCACCCCGAGCACTGAGCACCCAGCACCCAGAGCACTGAGCACTGAGCACCCTGAGTACTGAGCACCCAGCAACCCGAGCACTGAGCACCGAGCACCCTGAGCACTGAGCACCCAGCACCCTGAGTACTAAGCACCCAGCACCCTGAGTACTAAGCACCCAGCACCCTGAGTACTGAGCACCCAGCACCCTGAGTACTGAGCACCCAGCACAGTGAGTACTGTGCACCCAGCGTACTGAGCACCGAGCACCCCGAGCACTGAGCCCCCAGCACCCTGAGTACTGAGCACCCAGCACCCTGAGCACTGAGCACCCAGCACCCTGAGTACTGAGCACGGAGCACCCTGAGTACTGAGCACCCAGCACCCTGAGTACTGAGCACCCATCACCCTGAGTACTGAGCACCCAGCGTACTGAGCACCGAGCACCCAGCACCCTGAGTACTGAGCACCCAGCACCCTGAGCACTGAGCACCCAGCACCCTAAGTACTGAACACTGAGCACCCCGACTACTCAGCACCGAAAACCCCGAGCACTGAGCACCCAGCACCCCGAGCACCGAGCACCCTGAGTACTGAGCACCCAGCACCCTAAGCACTGAGCAACCAGCACCCTGAGCACTGAGCACCCAGCACCCTGAGCACTGAGCCCCCAGCACCCTGAGTACTGAGCACCGAGCACCCCGAGCACTGAGCACCCTGAGAACTGAGCACTGAGCACCCTGAGTACTGAGCACCCAGCACCCTGAGTACTGAGCACCCAGCACCCTGAGCAATGATCACCCTGAGTACTGAGCACCCAGCACCTTGAGCACTGAGCACCGAGCACCCCGAGACCTGAGCACCCAGCACCCGGAGTACTGAGCACCCAGCACCCTGAGTACTAAGCACCGAGCACCCTGAGTACTGAGCACCCAGCACCCTGAGCACTGAACACACAGCACCCTGAGTACTGAGCACCCCGAGCACTGAGCACCCAGCACCCCGAGTACTGAGTACCGAGCACCCCAAGCACTGAGCACCCAGCACCCCGAGCACTGAGCACCCAGCACCCTGAGTACTGAGCACCCAGCACCCTGAGTACTGAGCACCCAGCACCCCGAGCACTGAGTACCCAGCACCCTGAGCACTGAGCACCCAGCACCCTGAGCACTGAGCACCCAGCACCCTGAGTACTGAGCACTGAGGACCCAGCACCCCGAGCACTGAGCACCCAGCACCCTGAGTACTGAGCACTGAGCACCCAGCACCCCGAGCACTGAGCACCCAGCACGCCGAGTACTGAGCACCCAGCACCCTGAGTACTGAGCACCCAGCACCCCGAGCACTTAGCATCCAGCACCCCGAGCACTGAGAACCAAGCACCCTGAGCACTGAGCACCCAGCACCCTGAGCACTGAGCACCCAGCACCCTGAGTACTGAGCACTGAGGACCCAGCACCCTGAGCACTGAGCACCCAGCACCCCGAGCACTGAGCACCCAGCACCCTGAGTACTGAGCACTGAGCACCCAGCACCCCGAGCACTGAGCACCCAGCACCCTGAGCACTGAGCACCCAGCACCCGAGTACTGAGCACCCAGCTCCCTGAGTACTGAGCACCCAGCTCCCTGAGTACTGAGCACCCAGCACGTCGAGTACTGAGCACCCAGCACCCTGAGCACTGATCACCCAGCACCCTGAGTACTGAGCACCCAGCACCCCGAGCACTGAGCACCCAGCACCCTGAGTACTGAGCACTAAGCACCTAGCACCCCGAGCACTGAGCACCCAGCACCCTGTGTACTGAGCACTGAGTAGCCAGCACCCTGAGCACTGAGCACCCAGCACCCTGAGCACTGAGCACCCAGCACCCTGTGTACTGAGCACTGAGTACCCAGCACCCCGAGCACTGTGCACCCAGCACCCTGAGCACTGAGCACCCTGAGTACTGAGCACCCAGCACCCTGAGCAATGAGCACCCAGCACCCCGAGCACTGAGCACCCAGCACCCAGAGCACTGAGCACTGAGCACCCTGAGTACTGAGCACCCAGCACCCCGAGCACTGAGCACCGAGCACCCTGAGCGCTGAGCACCCAGCACCCTGAGTTCTAAGCACCCAGCACCCTGAGCACTGAGCACCCAGCACCCTGAGCACTGAGCACCCAGCACCCGAGTACTGAGCACCCAGCTCCCTGAGTACTGAGCACCCAGCTCCCTGAGTACAGAGCACCCAGCACGCCGAGTACTGAGCACCCAGCACCCTGAGTACTGAGCACCCAGCACCCCGAGTACTAAGCACCCAGCACCCCGAGCACTGAGAACCAAGCACCCTGAGCACTGACCACCCAGCACCCTGAGTACTGAGCAACCAGCACCCTGAGCACTGAGCACCCAGCACCCTGAGCACTGAGCACCCAGCACCCTGAGTACTGAGCACCGAGCACCCCGAGCACTGAGCACCCTGAGTACTGAGCACTGAGCACCCTGAGTACTGAGCACCCAGCACCCTGAGTACTGAGCACCCAGCACCCTGAGTAATGATCACCCTGAGTACTGAGCACCCAGCACCTTGAGCACTGAGCACCGAGCACCCCGAGCACTGAGCACCCAGCACCCGGAGTACTGAGCACCCAGGACCCTGAGTACTAAGCACCGAGCACCCTGAGTACTGAGCACCCAGCACCCTGAGCACTGAACACACAGCAACCTGAGTACTGAGCACCCCGAGCACTGAGCACCCAGCACCCTGAGTACTGAGCACGGAGCACCCCGAGCACTGAGCACCCAGCACCCCGAGCACTGAGCACCCAGCACCCTGAGTACTGAGCACCCCGCACCCTGAGTACTGAGCACCCAGCACCCCGAGCACTGAGTACCCAGCACCCTGAGCACTGAGCACCCAGCACCCTGAGCACTGAGGACCCAGCACCCTGAGCACTGAGCACCCTGAGTACTGAGCACCCAGCACCCTGAGCAATGAGCACCCAGCACCCTGAGCACTGAGCACCCAGCACCCAGAGCACTGAGCACTGAGCACCCTGAGTACTGAGCACCCAGCAACCTGAGCACTGAGCTCCGAGCACCCTGAGCACTGAGCACCCAGCACCCTGAGTACTAAGCACCCAGCACCCTGAGTACTAAGCACCCAGCACCCTGAGTACTGAGCACCCAGCACCCTGAGTACTGAGCACCCAGCACAGTGAGTACTGAGCACCCAGCGTACTGAGCACCGAGCACCCCGAACACTGAGCACCCAGCACCCTGAGTACTGAGCACCCAGCACCCTGAGCACTGAGCACCCAGCACCCTGAGTACTGAGCACCCAGCACCCTGAGTACTGAGCACCCAGCACCCTGAGTACTGAGCACCCAGCGTACTGAGCACCGAGCACCCAGCACCCTGAGTACTGAGCACCCAGCACCCTGAGCACTGAGCACCCAGCACCCTGAGTACTGAGCACTGAGCACCCCGAGTACTGAGCACCGAAAACCCCGAGCACTGAGCACCCAGCACCCCGAGCACCGAGCACCCTGAGTACTGCGCACCCAGCACCCTGAGCACTGAGCAACCAGCACCCTGAGCAATGAGCACCCAGCACCCTGAGCACTGAGCACCCTGCACCCTGAGTACTGAGCACCGAGCACGCTGAGTACTGAGCACCCAGCAGCCTGAGCACTGAACACACAGCACCCTGAGTAATGAGCACCCCGAGAACTGAGCACCCAGCACCCTGAGTACTGAGCACCGAGCACCCCGAGCACTGAGCACCCAGCACCCCGAGCACTGAGCACCCAGCACCCTGAGTACTGAGCACCCAGCACCCTGAGTACTGAGCACCCATCACCCCGAGCACTGAGTACCCAGCACCCTGAGCACTGAGCACCCAGCACCCTGAGCACTGAGCACCCAGCACCATGACCACTGAGCACCCAGCACCCTGAGTACTGAGCACTGAGGACCCAGCACCCCGAACACTGAGCAGCCAGCACCCTGAGTACTGAGCACTGAGCACCCAGCACCCCGAGCACTGAGCACCCAGCACCCTGAGCACTGAGCACCCAGCACCCCAGTACTGACCACCCAGCTCCCTGAGTACTGAGCACCCAGCTCCCTGAGTACTGAGCACCCAGCACGCCGAGTACTGAGCACCCAACACCCTCAGTACTGAGCACCCAGCACCCCGAGCACTAAGCACCCAGCACCCTGAGCACTGAGAACCAAGCACCCTGAGCACTGAGCACCCAGCACCCTGAGTACTGAGCACCGAGCACCCTGAGTAAGGAGCACCCAGCACCCTGAGTACTGAGCACCCAGCACACTGAGTACTGAGCACCCAGCACCCTGAGCACTGATCACCCAGCACCCTGAGTACTGAGCACCGATTACCCTGAGTACTGAGCACCCAGCACCCCGAGCACTGAGCACCCAGCACCCTGAGTACTGAGCACTAAGCACCTAGCACCCCGAGCACTGAGCACCCAGCACCCTGTGTACTGAGCACTGAGTACCCAGCACCCCGAGCACTGTGCACCCAGCACCCTGAGCACTGAGCACCCTGAGTACTGAGCACCCAGCACCCTGAGCAATGAGCACCCAGCACCCCGAGCACTGAGCACCCAGCACCCAGAGCACTGAGCACTGAGCTCCCTGAGTACTGAGCAACCAGCATCCCGAGCACTGAGCACCGAGCACCCTGAGCGCTGAGCACCCAGAACCCTGAGTACTAAGCACCCAGCACCCTGAGTACTAAGCACCCAGCACCCTGAGTACTGAGCACCCAGCACCCTGAGTACTGAGCACCAAGCACAGTGAGTACTGAGCACCCAGCATACTGAGCACCGAGCACCCCGAGCACTGAGCACACAGCACCCTGAGTACTGAACACCCAGCACCCTGAGCACTGAGCACCCAGCACCCTGAGTACTGAGCACCGAGCACCCTGAGTACTGAGCACCCAGCACCCTGAGTACTGAGCACCCAGCACCCTGAGTACTGAGCACCCAGCGTACTGAGCACCGAGCACCCAGCACCCTGAGTACTGAGCACCCAACACCCTGAGCACTGAGCACCCAGCACCCTGAGTACTGAGCACTGAGCACCCGAGTACTGAGCACGGAAAACCCCGAGCATTGAACACCCAGCACCCCGAGCACTGAGCACCCTGAGTACTGAGCACCCAGCACCCTGAGCACTGAGCAACCAGCACCCTGAGCACTGAGCACCCAGCACCCTGAGCACTGAGCACCCAGCACCCTGAGTACTGAGCCCCGAGCACCCCGAGCACTGAGCACCCTGAGTACTGAGCACTGAGCACCCTGAGTACTGAGCACCCAGCACCCTGAGTACTGAGCACCCAGCACCCTGAGCAATGATCACCCTGAGTACTGAGCACCCAGCACCTTGAGAAATGAGCACCGAGCACCCCGAGCCCTGAGCACCCAGCACCCGGAGTACTGAGCACCCAGCACCCTGAGTACTAAGCACCGAGCACCCTGAGTACTGAGCACCCAGCACCCTGAGCACTGAACACACAGCACCCTGAGTACTGAGCACCCCGAGCACTGAGCACCCAGCACCCTGAGTACTGAGCACCGAGCACCCAGAGCACTGAGCACTGAGCACCCTGAGTACTGAGCACCCAGCACCCTGAGCACTGAGCTCCGAGCACCCTGAGCACTGAGCACCCAGCACCCTGAGTACTAAGCACCCAGCACCCTGAGTACTAAGCACCCAGCACCCTGAGTACTGAGCACCCAGCACCCTGAGTACTGAGCACCCAGCACAGTGAGTACTGAGCACCCAGCGTACTGAGCACCGAGCACCCCGAACACTGAGCACCCAGCACCCTGAGTACTGAGCACCCAGCACCCTGAGCACTGAGCACCCAGCACCCTGAGTACTGAGCACCCAGCACCCTGAGTACTGAGCACCCAGCACCCTGAGTACTGAGCACCCAGCGTACTGAGCACCGAGCACCCAGCACCCTGAGTACTGAGCACCCAGCACCCTGAGCACTGAGCACCCAGCACCCTGAGTACTGAGCACTGAGCACCCCGAGTACTGAGCACCGAAAACCCCGAGCACTGAGCACCCAGCACCCCGAGCACCGAGCACCCTGAGTACTGCGCACCCAGCACCCTGAGCACTGAGCAACCAGCACCCTGAGCAATGAGCACCCAGCACCCTGAGCACTGAGCACCCTGCACCCTGAGTACTGAGCACCGAGCACGCTGAGTACTGAGCACCCAGCAGCCTGAGCACTGAACACACAGCACCCTGAGTAATGAGCACCCCGAGAACTGAGCACCCAGCACCCTGAGTACTGAGCACCGAGCACCCCGAGCACTGAGCACCCAGCACCCCGAGCACTGAGCACCCAGCACCCTGAGTACTGAGCACCCAGCACCCTGAGTACTGAGCACCCAGCACCCCGAGCACTGAGTACCCAGCACCCTGAGCACTGAGCACCCAGCACCCTGAGCACTGAGCACCCAGCACCATGACCACTGAGCACCCAGCACCCTGAGTACTGAGCACTGAGGACCCAGCACCCCGAACACTGAGCAGCCAGCACCCTGAGTACTGAGCACTGAGCACCCAGCACCCCGAGCACTGAGCACCCAGCACCCTGAGCACTGAGCACCCAGCACCCCAGTACTGACCACCCAGCTCCCTGAGTACTGAGCACCCAGCTCCCTGAGTACTGAGCACCCAGCACGCCGAGTACTGAGCACCCAACACCCTCAGTACTGAGCACCCAGCACCCCGAGCACTAAGCACCCAGCACCCTGAGCACTGAGAACCAAGCACCCTGAGCACTGAGCACCCAGCACCCTGAGTACTGAGCACCGAGCACCCTGAGTAAGGAGCACCCAGCACCCTGAGTACTGAGCACCCAGCACACTGAGTACTGAGCACCCAGCACCCTGAGCACTGATCACCCAGCACCCTGAGTACTGAGCACCGATTACCCTGAGTACTGAGCACCCAGCACCCCGAGCACTGAGCACCCAGCACCCTGAGTACTGAGCACTAAGCACCTAGCACCCCGAGCACTGAGCACCCAGCACCCTGTGTACTGAGCACTGAGTACCCAGCACCCCGAGCACTGTGCACCCAGCACCCTGAGCACTGAGCACCCTGAGTACTGAGCACCCAGCACCCTGAGCAATGAGCACCCAGCACCCCGAGCACTGAGCACCCAGCACCCAGAGCACTGAGCACTGAGCTCCCTGAGTACTGAGCAACCAGCATCCCGAGCACTGAGCACCGAGCACCCTGAGCGCTGAGCACCCAGAACCCTGAGTACTAAGCACCCAGCACCCTGAGTACTAAGCACCCAGCACCCTGAGTACTGAGCACCCAGCACCCTGAGTACTGAGCACCAAGCACAGTGAGTACTGAGCACCCAGCATACTGAGCACCGAGCACCCCGAGCACTGAGCACACAGCACCCTGAGTACTGAACACCCAGCACCCTGAGCACTGAGCACCCAGCACCCTGAGTACTGAGCACCGAGCACCCTGAGTACTGAGCACCCAGCACCCTGAGTACTGAGCACCCAGCACCCTGAGTACTGAGCACCCAGCGTACTGAGCACCGAGCACCCAGCACCCTGAGTACTGAGCACCCAACACCCTGAGCACTGAGCACCCAGCACCCTGAGTACTGAGCACTGAGCACCCGAGTACTGAGCACGGAAAACCCCGAGCCTTGAACACCCAGCACCCCGAGCACTGAGCACCCTGAGTACTGAGCACCCAGCACCCTGAGCACTGAGCAACCAGCACCCTGAGCACTGAGCACCCAGCACCCTGAGCACTGAGCACCCAGCACCCTGAGTACTGAGCCCCGAGCACCCCGAGCACTGAGCACCCTGAGTACTGAGCACTGAGCACCCTGAGTACTGAGCACCCAGCACCCTGAGTACTGAGCACCCAGCACCCTGAGCAATGATCACCCTGAGTACTGAGCACCCAGCACCTTGAGTAATGAGCACCGAGCACCCCGAGCCCTGAGCACCCAGCACCCGGAGTACTGAGCACCCAGCACCCTGAGTACTAAGCACCGAGCACCCTGAGTACTGAGCACCCAGCACCCTGAGCACTGAACACACAGCACCCTGAGTACTGAGCACCCCGAGCACTGAGCACCCAGCACCCTGAGTACTGAGCACCGAGCACCCCGAGCACTGAGCACCCAGCACCCCGAGCACTGAGCACCCAGCACCCTGAGTACTGAGCACCCAGCACCCGGAGTACTGAGCACCCAGCACCCCGAGCACTGAGTACCCAGCACCCTGAGCACTGAGCACCCAGCACCCTGAGCACTGAGCACCCAGCACCCTGAGCACTGAGCACCCAGCACCCTGAGTACTGAGCACTGAGGACCCAGCACCCCGAGCACTGAGCACCCAGCACCCTGAGTACTGAGCACTGAGCACCCAGCACCCCGAGCACTGAGCACCCATCACCCTGAGCACTGAGCACCCAGCACCCGAGTACTGATCACCCAGCTCCCTGAGTACTGAGCACCCAGCTCCCTGAGTACTGAGCACCCAGCACGCCGAGTACTGAGCACCCAGCACCCTGAGTACTGAGCACCCAGCACCCCGAGCACTAAGCACCCAGCACCCTGAGTACTGAGCACCTAGCACCCTGAGTACTGAGCACCCAGCACAGTGAGTACTGAGCACCCAGCGTACTGAGCACCGAGCACCCCGAGCACTGAGCACCCAGCACCCTGAGTACTGAGCACCCAGCACCCTGATCACTGAGCACCCAGCACCCTGAGTACTGAGCACCGAGCACCCTGAGTACTGAGCACCCAGCACCCTGAGTACTGAGCACCCAGCACCCTGAGTACTGAGCACCCAGCGTACTGAGCACCGAGCACCCAGCACCCTGAGTACTGAGCACCCAGCACCCTGAGCACTGAGCACCCAGCACCCTGAGTACTGAGCACTGAGCACCCCGAGTACTGAGCACCGAAAAACCCGAGCACTGAGCACCCAGCACCCCGAGCACCCAGCACCCTGAGTACTGAGCACCGATTACCCTGAGTACTGAGCACCCAGCACCCCGAGCACTGAGCACCCAGCACCCTGAGTACTGAGCACTAAGCACCTAGCACCCCGAGCACTGAGCACCCAGCACCCTGTGTACTGAGCACTGAGTACCCAGCACCCTGAGCACTGAGCACCCAGCACCCTGAGCACTGAGCACCCAGCACTCCGAGCACTGAGCACCCAGCACCCTGAGCACTGAGCACCCTGAGTACTGAGCACCCAGCACCCTGAGTACTGAGCACCCAGCACCCCAAGCACTGAGCACCCTGAGTACTGAGCACCCAGTACCCTGAGCACTGAACACACAGCACCCTGAGTACTGAGCACCCCGAGAACTGAGCACCCAGCATACTGAGTACTGAGCACCCAGCACCCTGAGTACTGAGCACCCAGCACCATGAGTACTGAGCACCCAGCACCCTGAGTACTGAGCATCCAGCACCCCGAGCACTGAGCACCCAGCACCCTGTGTACTGAGCACTGAGTACCCAGCACCCCGAGCACTGAGCACCCAGCACCCTGAGCACTGAGCACCCTGAGTACTGAGCACCCAGCACCCTGAGCAATGAGCACCCAGCACCCCGAGCACTGAGCACCCAGCACCCAGAGCACTGAGCACTGAGCACCCTGAGTACTGAGCACCCAGCAACCCGAGCACTGAGCACCGAGCACCCTGAGCACTGAGCACCCAGCACCCTGAGTACTAAGCACCCAGCACCCTGAGTACTAAGCACCCAGCACCCTGAGTACTGAGCACCCAGCACCCTGAGTACTGAGCACCCAGCACAGTGAGTACTGTGCACCCAGCGTACTGAGCACCGAGCACCCCGAGCACTGAGCCCCCAGCACCCTGAGTACTGAGCACCCAGCACCCTGAGCACTGAGCACCCAGCACCCTGAGTACTGAGCACGGAGCACCCTGAGTACTGAGCACCCAGCACCCTGAGTACTGAGCACCCATCACCCTGAGTACTGAGCACCCAGCGTACTGAGCACCGAGCACCCAGCACCCTGAGTACTGAGCACCCAGCACCCTGAGCACTGAGCACCCAGCACCCTAAGTACTGAACACTGAGCACCCCGACTACTCAGCACCGAAAACCCCGAGCACTGAGCACCCAGCACCCCGAGCACCGAGCACCCTGAGTACTGAGCACCCAGCACCCTAAGCACTGAGCAACCAGCACCCTGAGCACTGAGCACCCAGCACCCTGAGCACTGAGCCCCCAGCACCCTGAGTACTGAGCACCGAGCACCCCGAGCACTGAGCACCCTGAGAACTGAGCACTGAGCACCCTGAGTACTGAGCACCCAGCACCCTGAGTACTGAGCACCCAGCACCCTGAGCAATGATCACCCTGAGTACTGAGCACCCAGCACCTTGAGCACTGAGCACCGAGCACCCCGAGACCTGAGCACCCAGCACCCGGAGTACTGAGCACCCAGCACCCTGAGTACTAAGCACCGAGCACCCTGAGTCCTGAGCACCCAGCACCCTGAGCACTGAGCACCCAGCACCCTGAGTACTGAGTACCGAGCACCCCAAGCACTGAGCACCCAGCACCCCGAGCACTGAGCACCCAGCACCCTGAGTACTGAGCACCCAGCACCCTGAGTACTGAGCACCCAGCACCCCGAGCACTGAGTACCCAGCACCCTGAGCACTGAGCACCCAGCACCCTGAGCACTGAGCACCCAGCACCCTGAGTACTGAGCACTGAGGACCCAGCACCCCGAGCACTGAGCACCCAGCACCCTGAGTACTGAGCACTGAGCACCCAGCACCCCGAGCACTGAGCACCCAGCACGCCGAGTACTGAGCACCCAGCACCCTGAGTACTGAGCACCCAGCACCCCGAGCACTTAGCACCCAGCACCCCGAGCACTGAGAACCAAGCACCCTGAGCACTGAGCACCCAGCACCCTGAGCACTGAGCACCCAGCACCCTGAGTACTGAGCACTGAGGACCCAGCACCCCGAGCACTGAGCACCCAGCACCCTGAGCACTGAGCACCCAGCACCCCGAGCACTTAGCACCCAGCACCCTGAGTACTGAGCACTGAGCACCCAGCACCCCGAGCACTGAGCACCCAGCACCCTGAGCACTGAGCACCCAGCACCCGAGTACTGAGCACCCAGCTCCCTGAGTACTGAGCACCCAGCACTTCGAGTACTGAGCACCCAGAACCCTGAGCACTGATCACCCAGCACCCTGAGTACTGAGCACCGATTACCCTGAGTACTGAGCACCCAGCACCCCGAGCACTGAGCACCCAGCACCCTGAGTACTGAGCACTTAGCACCTAGCACCCCGAGCACTGAGCACCCAGCACCCTGTGTACTGAGCACTGAGTAGCCAGCACCCTGAGCACTGAGCACCCAGCACCCTGAGCACTGAGCACCCAGCACCCCGAGCACTGAGCACCCAGCACCCTGAGCACTGAGCACCCTGAGTACTGAGCACCCAGCACCCTGAGTACTGAGCACCCAGCACCCCAAGCACTGAGCACCCTGAGTACTGAGCACCCAGTACCCTGAGCACTGAACACACAGCACCCTGAGTACTGAGCACCCCGAGAACTGAGCACCCAGCATACTGAGTACTGAGCACCCAGCACCCTGAGTACTGACCACCCAGCACCATGAGCACTGAGCACCCAGCACCCTGAGTACTGAGCATCCAGCACCCCGAGCACTGAGCACCCAGCAACCTGAGTACTGAGCACTGAGCACCCAGCACCCCGAGCACTGAGCAATCAGCACCCTGTGTACTGAGCACTGAGTACCCAGCACCCCGAGCACTGAGCACCCAGCACCCTGAGCACTGAGCACCCTGAGTACTGAGCACCCAGCACCCTGAGCAATGAGCACCCAGCACCCCGAGCACTGAGCACCCAGCACCCAGAGCACTGAGTACCCAGCACCCTGAGCACTGAGCACCCAGCACCCTGAGCACTGAGCACCCAGCACCCTGACCACTGAGCACCCAGCACCCTGAGTACTGAGCACTGAGGACCCAGCACCCCGAGCACTGAGCAGCCAGCACCCTGAGTACTGAGCACTGAGCACCCAGCACCCCGAGCACTGAGCACCCAGCACCCTGAGCACTGAGCACCCAGCACCCCAGTACTGACCACCCAGCTCCCTGAGTACTGAGCACCCAGCTCCCTGAGTACTGAGCACCCAGCACGCCGAGTACTGAGCACCCAACACCCTCAGTACTGAGCACCCAGCACCCCGAGCACTAAGCACCCAGCACCCTGAGCACTGAGAACCAAGCACCCTGAGCACTGAGCACCCAGCACCCTGAGTACTGAGCACCGAGCACCCTGAGTAAGGAGCACCCAGCACCCTGAGTACTGAGCACCCAGCACACTGAGTACTGAGCACCCAGCACCCTGAGCACTGATCACCCAGCACCCTGAGTACTGAGCACCGATTACCCTGAGTACTGAGCACCCAGCACCCCGAGCACTGAGCACCCAGCACCCTGAGTACTGAGCACTAAACACCTAGCACCCCGAGCACTGAGCACCCAGCACCCTGTGTACTGAGCACTGAGTACCCAGCACCCCGAGCACTGTGCACCCAGCACCCTGAGCACTGAGCACCCTGAGTACTGAGCACCCAGCACCCTGAGCAATGAGCACCCAGCACCCCGAGCACTGAGCACCCAGCACCCAGAGCACTGAGCACTGAGCTCCCTGAGTACTGAGCAACCAGCATCCCGAGCACTGAGCACCGAGCACCCTGAGCGCTGAGCACCCAGAACCCTGAGTACTAAGCACCCAGCACCCTGAGTACTAAGCACCCAGCACCCTGAGTACTGAGCACCCAGCACCCTGAGTACTGAGCACCAAGCACAGTGAGTACTGAGCACCCAGCGTACTGAGCACCGAGCACCCCGAGCACTGAGCACACAGCACCCTGAGTACTGAACACCCAGCACCCTGAGCACTGAGCACCCAGCACCCTGAGTACTGAGCACCGAGCACCCTGAGTACTGAGCACCCAGCACCCTGAGTACTGAGCACCCAGCACCCTGAGTACTGAGCACCCAGCGTACTGAGCACCGAGCACCCAGCACCCTGAGTACTGAGCACCCAACACCCTGAGCACTGAGCACCCAGCACCCTGAGTACTGAGCACTGAGCACCCGAGTACTGAGCACGGAAAACCCCGAGCATTGAACACCCAGCACCCCGAGCACTGAGCACCCTGAGTACTGAGCACCCAGCACCCTGAGCACTGAGCAACCAGCACCCTGAGCACTGAGCACCCAGCACCCTGAGCACTGAGCACCCAGCACCCTGAGTACTGAGCCCCGAGCACCCCGAGCACTGAGCACCCTGAGTACTGAGCACTGAGCACCCTGAGTACTGAGCACCCAGCACCCTGAGTACTGAGCACACAGCACCCTGAGCAATGATCACCCTGAGTACTGAGCACCCAGCACCTTGAGTAATGAGCACCCAGCACCCTGAGTACTAAGCACCGAGCACCCTGAGTACTGAGCACCCAGCACCCTGAGCACTGAACACACAGCACCCTGAGTACTGAGCACCCCGAGCACTGAGCACCCAGCACCCTGAGTACTGAGCACCGAGCACCCCCAGCACTGAGCACCCAGCACCCCGAGCACTGAGCACCCAGCACCCTGAGTACTGAGCACCCAGCACCCGGAGTACTGAGCACCTAGCACCCCGAGCACTGAGTACCCAGCACCCTGAGCACTGAGCACCCAGCACCCTGAGCACTGAGCACCCAGCACCCTGAGCACTGAGCACCCAGCACCCTGAGTACTGAGCACTGAGGACCCAGCACCCCGAGCACTGAGCACCCAGCACCCTGAGTACTGAGCACTGAGCACCCAGCACCCCGAGCACTGAGCAACCATCACCCTGAGCACTGAGCACCCAGCACCCGAGTACTGATCACCCAGCTCCCTGAGTACTGAGCACCCAGCTCCCTGAGTACTGAGCACCCAGCACGCCGAGTACTGAGCACCCAGCACCCGGAGTACTGAGCACCCAGCACCCCGAGCACTAAGCACCCAGCACCCTGAGTACTGAGCACCCAGCACCCTGAGTACTGAGCACCCAGCACAGTGAGTACTGAGCACCCAGCGTACTGAGCACCGAGCACCCCGAGCACTGAGCACCCAGCACCCTGAGTACTGAGCACCCAGCACCCTGATCACTGAGCACCCAGCACCCTGAGTACTGAGCACCGAGCACCCTGAGTACTGAGCACCCAGCACCCTGAGTACTGAGCACCCAGCACCCTGAGTACTGAGCACCCAGCGTACTGAGCACCGAGCACCCAGCACCCTGAGTACTGAGCACCCAGCACCCTGAGCACTGAGCACCCAGCACCCTGAGTACTGAGCACTGAGCACCCCGAGTACTGAGCACCGAAAAACCCGAGCACTGAGCACCCAGCACCCCGAGCACCCAGCACCCTGAGTACTGAGCACCGATTACCCTGAGTACTGAGCACCCAGCACCCCGAGCACTGAGCACCCAGCACCCTGAGTACTGAGCACTAAGCACCTAGCACCCCGAGCACTGAGCACCCAGCACCCTGTGTACTGAGCACTGAGTACCCAGCACCCTGAGCACTGAGCACCCAGCACCCTGAGCACTGAGCACCCAGCACCCCGAGCACTGAGCACCCAGCACCCTGAGCACTGAGCACCCTGAGTACTGAGCACCCAGCACCCTGAGTACTGAGCACCCAGCACCCCAAGCACTGAGCACCCTGAGTACTGAGCACCCAGTACCCTGAGCACTGAACACACAGCACCCTGAGTACTGAGCACCCCGAGAACTGAGCACCCAGCATACTGAGTACTGAGCACCCAGCACCCTGAGTACTGAGCACCCAGCACCATGAGTACTGAGCACCCAGCACCCTGAGTACTGAGCATCCAGCACCCCGAGCACTGAGCACCCAGCACCTTGAGTACTGAGCACTGAGCACCCAGCACCCTGAGCACTGAGCAATAAGCACCCTGTGTACTGAGCACTGAGTACCCAGCACCCCGAGCACTGAGCACCCAGCACCCTGAGCACTGAGCACCCTGAGTACTGAGCACCCAGCACCCTGAGCAATGAGCACCCAGCACCCCGAGCACTGAGCACCCAGCACCCAGAGCACTGAGCACTGAGCACCCTGAGTACTGAGCACCCAGCAACCCGAGCACTGAGCACCGAGCACCCTGAGCACTGAGCACCCAGCACCCTGAGTACTAAGCACCCAGCACCCTGAGTACTAAGCACCCAGCACCCTGAGTACTGAGCACCCAGCACCCTGAGTACTGAGCACCCAGCACAGTGAGTACTGTGCACCCAGCGTACTGAGCACCGAGCACCCCGAGCACTGATCCCCCAGCACCCTGAGTACTGAGCACCCAGCACCCTGAGCACTGAGCACCCAGCACCCTGAGTACTGAGCACGGAGCACCCTGAGTACTGAGCACCCAGCACCCTGAGTACTGAGCACCCATCACCCTGAGTACTGAGCACCCAGCGTACTGAGCACCGAGCACCCAGCACCCTGAGTACTGAGCACCCAGCACCCTGAGCACTGAGCACCCAGCACCCTAAGTACTGAACACTGAGCACCCCGACTACTCAGCACCGAAAACCCCGAGCACTGAGCACCCAGCACCCCAGCACCGAGCACCCTGAGTACTGAGCACCCAGCACCCTAAACACTGAGCAACCAGCACCCTGAGCACTGAGCACCCAGCACCCTGAGCACTGAGCCCCCAGCACCCTGAGTACTGAGCACCGAGCACCCCGAGCACTGAGCACCCTGAGAACTGAGCACTGAGCACCCTGAGTACTGAGCACCCAGCACCCTGAGTACTGAGCACCCAGCACCCTGAGCAATGATCACCCTGAGTACTGAGCACCCAGCACCTTGAGCACTGAGCACCGAGCACCCCGAGACCTGAGCACCCAGCACCCGGAGTACTGAGCACCCAGCACCCTGAGTACTAAGCACCGAGCACCCTGAGTACTGAGCACCCAGCACCCTG
This sequence comes from Microtus oregoni, assembly GCF_018167655.1. NCBI lineage: Eukaryota > Metazoa > Chordata > Mammalia > Rodentia > Cricetidae > Microtus > Microtus oregoni. The sequence continues at coordinate 5,689,374 of NW_024543811.1, read as the reverse complement.
AGCACTGAACACACAGCACCCTGAGTACTGAGCACCCCGAGCACTGAGCACCCAGCACCCTGAGTACTGAGTACCGAGCACCCCAAGCACTGAGCACCCAGCACCCCGAGCACTGAGCACCCAGCACCCTGAGTACTGAGCACCCAGCACCCTGAGTACTGAGCACCCAGCACCCCGAGCACTGAGTACCCAGCACCCTGAGCACTGAGCACCCAGCACCCTGAGCACTGAGCACCCAGCACCCTGAGTACTGAGCACTGAGGACCCAGCACCCCGAGCACTGAGCACCCAGCACCCTGAGTACTGAGCACTGAGCACCCAGCACCCCGAGCACTGAGCACCCAGCACGCCGAGTACTGAGCACCCAGCACCCTGAGTACTGAGCACCCAGCACCCCGAGCACTTAGCACCCAGCACCCCGAGCACTGAGCACCCAGCACCCTGAGTACTGAGCACCCAGCACAGTGAGTACTAAGCACCCAGCACCCTGAGTACTGAGCACCCAGCACCCTGAGTACTGAGCACCCAGCACAGTGAGTACTGTGCACCCAGCGTACTGAGCACCGAGCACCCCGAGCACTGAGCCCCCAGCACCCTGAGTACTGAGCACCCAGCACCCTGAGCACTGAGCACCCAGCACCCTGAGTACTGAGCACGGAGCACCCTGAGTACTGAGCACCCAGCACCCTGAGTACTGAGCACCCATCACCCTGAGTACTGAGCACCCAGCGTACTGAGCACCGAGCACCCAGCACCCTGAGTACTGAGCACCCAGCACCCTGAGCACTGAGCACCCAGCACCCTAAGTACTGAACACTGAGCACCCCGACTACTCAGCACCGAAAACCCCGAGCACTGAGCACCCAGCACCCCAGCACCGAGCACCCTGAGTACTGAGCACCCAGCACCCTAAACACTGAGCAACCAGCACCCTGAGCACTGAGCACCCAGCACCCTGAGCACTGAGCCCCCAGCACCCTGAGTACTGAGCACCGAGCACCCCGAGCACTGAGCACCCTGAGAACTGAGCACTGAGCACCCTGAGTACTGAGCACCCAGCACCCTGAGTACTGAGCACCCAGCACCCTGAGCAATGATCACCCTGAGTACTGAGCACCCAGCACCTTGAGCACTGAGCACCGAGCACCCCGAGACCTGAGCACCCAGCACCCGGAGTACTGAGCACCCAGCACCCTGAGTACTAAGCACCGAGCACCCTGAGTACTGAGCACCCAGCACCCTGAGCACTGAACACACAGCACCCTGAGTACTGAGCACCCCGAGCACTGAGCACCCAGCACCCTGAGTACTGAGTACCGAGCACCCCAAGCACTGAGCACCCAGCACCCCGAGCACTGAGCACCCAGCACCCTGAGTACTGAGCACCCAGCACCCTGAGTACTGAGCACCCAGCACCCCGAGCACTGAGTACCCAGCACCCTGAGCACTGAGCACCCAGCACCCTGAGCACTGAGCACCCAGCACCCTGAGTACTGAGCACTGAGGACCCAGCACCCCGAGCACTGAGCACCCAGCACCCTGAGTACTGAGCACTGAGCACCCAGCACCCCGAGCACTGAGCACCCAGCACGCCGAGTACTGAGCACCCAGCACCCTGAGTACTGAGCACCCAGCACCCCGAGCACTTAGCACCCAGCACCCCGAGCACTGAGAACCAAGCACCCTGAGCACTGAGCACCCAGCACCCTGAGCACTGAGCACCCAGCACCCTGAGTACTGAGCACTGAGGACCCAGCACCCCGAGCACTGAGCACCCAGCACCCTGAGCACTGAGCACCCAGCACCCCGAGCACTGAGCACCCAGCACCCTGAGTACTGAGCACTGAGCACCCAGCACCCCGAGCACTGAGCACCCAGCACCCTGAGCACTGAGCACCCAGCACCCGAGTACTGAGCACCCAGCTCCCTGAGTACTGAGCACCCAGCTCCCTGAGTACTGAGCACCCAGCACGTCGAGTACTGAGCACCCAGCACCCTGAGCACTGATCACCCAGCACCCTGAGTACTGAGCACCGATTACCCTGAGTACTGAGCACCCAGCACCCCGAGCACTGAGCACCCAGCACCCTGAGTACTGAGCACTAAGCACCTAGCACCCCGAGCACTGAGCACCCAGCACCCTGTGTACTGAGCACTGAGTAGCCAGCACCCTGAGCACTGAGCACCCAGCACCCTGAGCACTGAGCACCCAGCACCCCGAGCACTGAGCACCCAGCACCCTGAGCACTGAGCACCCTGAGTACTGAGCACCCAGCACCCTGAGTACTGAGCACCCAGCACCCCAAGCACTGAGCACCCTGAGTACTGAGCACCCAGTACCCTGAGCACTGAACACACAGCACCCTGAGTACTGAGCACCCCGAGAACTGAGCACCCAGCATACTGAGTACTGAGCACCCAGCACCCTGAGTACTGAGCACCCAGCACCATGAGCACTGAGCACCCAGCACCCTGAGTACTGAGCATCCAGCACCCCGAGCACTGAGCACCCAGCACCCTGAGTACTGAGCACTGAGCACCCAGCACCCCGAGCACTGAGCAATCAGCACCCTGTGTACTGAGCACTGAGTACCCAGCACCCCGAGCACTGAGCACCCAGCACCCTGAGCACTGAGCACCCTGAGTACTGAGCACCCAGCACCCTGAGCAATGAGCACCCAGCACCCCGAGCACTGAGCACCCAGCACCCAGAGCACTGAGCACTGAGCACCCTGAGTACTGAGCACCCAGCGACCCGAGCACTGAGCACCGAGCACCCTGAGCACTGAGCACCCAGCACCCTGAGTACTAAGCACCCAGCACCCTGAGTACTAAGCACCCAGCACCCTGAGTACTGAGCACCCAGCACCCTGAGTACTGAGCACCCAGCACAGTGAGTACTGAGCACCCAGCGTACTGAGCACCGAGCACCCCGAGCACTGAGCCCCCAGCACCCTGAGTACTGAGCACCCAGCACCCTGAGCACTGAGCACCCAGCACCCTGAGTACTGAGCACGGAGCACCCTGAGTACTGAGCACCCAGCACCCTGAGTACTGAGCACCCAGCACCCTGAGTACTGAGCACCCAGCGTACTGAGCACCGAGCACCCAGCACCCTGAGTACTGAGCACCCAGCACCCTGAGCACTGAGCACCCAGCACCCTGAGTACTGAACACTGAGCACCCCGACTACTCAGCACCGAAAACCCCGAGCACTGAGCACCCAGCACCCCGAGCACCGAGCCCCCTGAGTACTGAGCACCCAGCACCCTGAGCACTGAGCAACCAGCACCCTGAGCACTGAGCACCCAGCACCCTGAGCACTGAGCCCCCAGCACCCTGAGTACTGAGCACCGAGCACCCCGAGCACTGAGCACCCTGAGAACTGAGCACTGAGCACCCTGAGTACTGAGCACCCAGCACCCTGAGTACTGAGCACCCAGCACCCTGAGCAATGATCACCCTGAGTACTGAGCACCCAGCACCTTGAGCACTGAGCACCGAGCACCCCGAGACCTGAGCACCCAGCACCCGGAGTACTGAGCACCCAGCACCCTGAGTACTAAGCACCGAGCACCCTGAGTACTGAGCACCCATCACCCTGAGCACTGAACACACAGCACCCTGAGTACTGAGCACCCCGAGCACTGAGCACCCAGCACCCTGAGTACTGAGTACCGAGCACCCCGAGCACTGAGCACCCAGCACCCCGAGCACTGAGCACCCAGCACCCTGAGTACTGAGCACCCAGCACCCTGAGTAATGAGCACCCAGCACCCCGAGCACTGAGTACCCAGCACCCTGAGCACTGAGCACCCAGCACCCTGAGCACTGAGCACCCAGCACCCTGAGTACTGAGCACTGAGGACCCAGCACCCCGAGCACTGAGCACCCAGCACCCTGAGTACTGAGCAATGAGCACCCAGCACCCCGAGCACTGAGCACCCAGCACCCAGAGCACTGAGCACTGAGCTCCCTGAGTACTGAGCAACCAGCATCCCGAGCACTGAGCACCGAGCACCCTGAGCGCTGAGCACCCAGAACCCTGAGTACTAAGCACCCAGCACCCTGAGTACTAAGCACCCAGCACCCTGAGTACTGAGCACCCAGCACCCTGAGTACTGAGCACCAAGCACAGTGAGTACTGAGCACCCAGCGTACTGAGCACCGAGCACCCCGAGCACTGAGCACACAGCACCCTGAGTACTGAACACCCAGCACCCTGAGCACTGAGCACCCAGCACCCTGAGTACTGAGCACCGAGCACCCTGAGTACTGAGCACCCAGCACCCTGAGTACTGAGCACCCAGCACCCTGAGTACTGAGCACCCAGCGTACTGAGCACCGAGCACCCAGCACCCTGAGTACTGAGCACCCAACACCCTGAGCACTGAGCACCCAGCACCCTGAGTACTGAGCACTGAGCACCCGAGTACTGAGCACGGAAAACCCCGAGCATTGAACACCCAGCACCCCGAGCACTGAGCACCCTGAGTACTGAGCACCCAGCACCCTGAGCACTGAGCAACCAGCACCCTGAGCACTGAGCACCCAGCACCCTGAGCACTGAGCACCCAGCACCCTGAGTACTGAGCCCCGAGCACCCCGAGCACTGAGCACCCTGAGTACTGAGCACTGAGCACCCTGAGTACTGAGCACCCAGCACCCTGAGTACTGAGCACACAGCACCCTGAGCAATGATCACCCTGAGTACTGAGCACCCAGCACCTTGAGTAATGAGCACCCAGCACCCTGAGTACTAAGCACCGAGCACCCTGAGTACTGAGCACCCAGCACCCTGAGCACTGAACACACAGCACCCTGAGTACTGAGCACCCCGAGCACTGAGCACCCAGCACCCTGAGTACTGAGCACCGAGCACCCCCAGCACTGAGCACCCAGCACCCCGAGCACTGAGCACCCAGCACCCTGAGTACTGAGCACCCAGCACCCGGAGTACTGAGCACCCAGCACCCCGAGCACTGAGTACCCAGCACCCTGAGCACTGAGCACCCAGCACCCTGAGCACTGAGCACCCAGCACCCTGAGCACTGAGCACCCAGCACCCTGAGTACTGAGCACTGAGGACCCAGCACCCCGAGCACTGAGCACCCAGCACCCTGAGTACTGAGCACTGAGCACCCAGCACCCCGAGCACTGAGCAACCATCACCCTGAGCACTGAGCACCCAGCACCCGAGTACTGATCACCCAGCTCCCTGAGTACTGAGCACCCAGCTCCCTGAGTACTGAGCACCCAGCACGCCGAGTACTGAGCACCCAGCACCCTGAGTACTGAGCACCCAGCACCCCGAGCACTAAGCACCCAGCACCCTGAGTACTGAGCACCCAGCACCCTGAGTACTGAGCACCCAGCACAGTGAGTACTGAGCACCCAGCGTACTGAGCACCGAGCACCCCGAGCACTGAGCACCCAGCACCCTGAGTACTGAGCACCCAGCACCCTGATCACTGAGCACCCAGCACCCTGAGTACTGAGCACCGAGCACCCTGAGTACTGAGCACCCAGCACCCTGAGTATTGAGCACCCAGCACCCTGAGTACTGAGCACCCAGCGTACTGAGCACCGAGCACCCAGCACCCTGAGTACTGAGCACCCAGCACCCTGAGCACTGAGCACCCAGCACCCTGAGTACTGAGCACTGAGCACCCCGAGTACTGAGCACCGAAAAACCCGAGCACTGAGCACCCAGCACCCCGAGCACCCAGCACCCTGAGTACTGAGCACCGATTACCCTGAGTACTGAGCACCCAGCACCCCGAGCACTGAGCACCCAGCACCCTGAGTACTGAGCACTAAGCACCTAGCACCCCGAGCACTGAGCACCCAGCACCCTGTGTACTGAGCACTGAGTACCCAGCACCCTGAGCACTGAGCACCCAGCACCCTGAGCACTGAGCACCCAGCACCCCGAGCACTGAGCACCCAGCACCCTGAGCACTGAGCACCCTGAGTACTGAGCACCCAGCACCCTGAGTACTGAGCACCCAGCACCCCAAGCACTGAGCACCCTGAGTACTGAGCACCCAGTACCCTGAGCACTGAACACACAGCACCCTGAGTACTGAGCACCCCGAGAACTGAGCACCCAGCATACTGAGTACTGAGCACCCAGCACCCTGAGTACTGAGCACCCAGCACCATGAGTACTGAGCACCCAGCACCCTGAGTACTGAGCATCCAGCACCCCGAGCACTGAGCACCCAGCACCTTGAGTACTGAGCACTGAGCACCCAGCACCCTGAGCACTGAGCAATCAGCACCCTGTGTACTGAGCACTGAGTACCCAGCACCCCGAGCACTGAGCACCCAGCACCCTGAGCACTGAGCACCCTGAGTACTGAGCACCCAGCACCCTGAGCAATGAGCACCCAGCACCCCGAGCACTGAGCACCCAGCACCCAGAGCACTGAGCACTGAGCACCCTGAGTACTGAGCACCCAGCAACCCGAGCACTGAGCACCGAGCACCCTGAGCACTGAGCACCCAGCACCCTGAGTACTAAGCACCCAGCACCCTGAGTACTAAGCACCCAGCACCCTGAGTACTGAGCACCCAGCACCCTGAGTACTGAGCACCCAGCACAGTGAGTACTGTGCACCCAGCGTACTGAGCACCGAGCACCCCGAGCACTGAGCCCCCAGCACCCTGAGTACTGAGCACCCAGCACCCTGAGCACTGAGCACCCAGCACCCTGAGTACTGAGCACGGAGCACCCTGAGTACTGAGCACCCAGCACCCTGAGTACTGAGCACCCATCACCCTGAGTACTGAGCACCCAGCGTACTGAGCACCGAGCACCCAGCACCCTGAGTACTGAGCACCCAGCACCCTGAGCACTGAGCACCCAGCACCCTAAGTACTGAACACTGAGCACCCCGACTACTCAGCACCGAAAACCCCGAGCACTGAGCACCCAGCACCCCAGCACCGAGCACCCTGAGTACTGAGCACCCAGCACCCTAAACACTGAGCAACCAGCACCCTGAGCACTGAGCACCCAGCACCCTGAGCACTGAGCCCCCAGCACCCTGAGTACTGAGCACCGAGCACCCCGAGCACTGAGCACCCTGAGAACTGAGCACTGAGCACCCTGAGTACTGAGCACCCAGCACCCTGAGTACTGAGCACCCAGCACCCTGAGCAATGATCACCCTGAGTACTGAGCACCCAGCACCTTGAGCACTGAGCACCGAGCACCCCGAGACCTGAGCACCCAGCACCCGGAGTACTGAGCACCCAGCACCCTGAGTACTAAGCACCGAGCACCCTGAGTACTGAGCACCCAGCACCCTGAGCACTGAACACACAGCACCCTGAGTACTGAGCACCCCGAGCACTGAGCACCCAGCACCCTGAGTACTGAGTACCGAGCACCCCAAGCACTGAGCACCCAGCACCCCGAGCACTGAGCACCCAGCACCCTGAGTACTGAGCACCCAGCACCCTGAGTACTGAGCACCCAGCACCCCGAGCACTGAGTACCCAGCACCCTGAGCACTGAGCACCCAGCACCCTGAGCACTGAGCACCCAGCACCCTGAGTACTGAGCACTGAGGACCCAGCACCCCGAGCACTGAGCACCCAGCACCCTGAGTACTGAGCACTGAGCACCCAGCACCCCGAGCACTGAGCACCCAGCACGCCGAGTACTGAGCACCCAGCACCCTGAGTACTGAGCACCCAGCACCCCGAGCACTTAGCACCCAGCACCCCGAGCACTGAGAACCAAGCACCCTGAGCACTGAGCACCCAGCACCCTGAGCACTGAGCACCCAGCACCCTGAGTACTGAGCACTGAGGACCCAGCACCCCGAGCACTGAGCACCCAGCACCCTGAGCACTGAGCACCCAGCACCCCGAGCACTGAGCACCCAGCACCCTGAGTACTGAGCACTGAGCACCCAGCACCCCGAGCACTGAGCACCCAGCACCCTGAGCACTGAGCACCCAGCACTCGAGTACTGAGCACCCAGCTCCCTGAGTACTGAGCACCCAGCTCCCTGAGTACTGAGCACCCAGCACGTCGAGTACTGAGCACCCAGCACCCTGAGCACTGATCACCCAGCACCCTGAGTACTGAGCACCGATTACCCTGAGTACTGAGCACCCAGCACCCCGAGCACTGAGCACCCAGCACCCTGAGTACTGAGCACTAAGCACCTAGCACCCCGAGCACTGAGCACCCAGCACCCTGTGTACTGAGCACTGAGTAGCCAGCACCCTGAGCACTGAGCACCCAGCACCCTGAGCACTGAGCACCCAGCACCCCGAGCACTGAGCACCCAGCACCCTGAGCACTGAGCACCCTGAGTACTGAGCACCCAGCACCCTGAGTACTGAGCACCCAGCACCCCAAGCACTGAGCACCCTGAGTACTGAGCACCCAGTACCCTGAGCACTGAACACACAGCACCCTGAGTACTGAGCACCCCGAGAACTGAGCACCCAGCATACTGAGTACTGAGCACCCAGCACCCTGAGTACTGAGCACCCAGCACCATGAGCACTGAGCACCCAGCACCCTGAGTACTGAGCATCCAGCACCCCGAGCACTGAGCACCCAGCACCCTGAGTACTGAGCACTGAGCACCCAGCACCCCGAGCACTGAGCAATCAGCACCCTGTGTACTGAGCACTGAGTACCCAGCACCCCGAGCACTGAGCACCCAGCACCCTGAGCACTGAGCACCCTGAGTACTGAGCACCCAGCACCCTGAGCAATGAGCACCCAGCACCCCGAGCACTGAGCACCCAGCACCCAGAGCACTGAGCACTGAGCACCCTGAGTACTGAGCACCCAGCGACCCGAGCACTGAGCACCGAGCACCCTGAGCACTGAGCACCCAGCACCCTGAGTACTAAGCACCCAGCACCCTGAGTACTAAGCACCCAGCACCCTGAGTACTGAGCACCCAGCACCCTGAGTACTGAGCACCCAGCACAGTGAGTACTGAGCACCCAGCGTACTGAGCACCGAGCACCCCGAGCACTGAGCCCCCAGCACCCTGAGTACTGAGCACCCAGCACCCTGAGCACTGAGCACCCAGCACCCTGAGTACTGAGCACGGAGCACCCTGAGTACTGAGCACCCAGCACCCTGAGTACTGAGCACCCAGCACCCTGAGTACTGAGCACCCAGCGTACTGAGCACCGAGCACCCAGCACCCTGAGTACTGAGCACCCAGCACCCTGAGCACTGAGCACCCAGCACCCCGAGCACCGAGCCCCCTGAGTACTGAGCACCCAGCACCCTGAGCACTGAGCAACCAGCACCCTGAGCACTGAGCACCCAGCACCCTGAGCACTGAGCCCCCAGCACCCTGAGTACTGAGCACCGAGCACCCCGAGCACTGAGCACCCTGAGAACTGAGCACTGAGCACCCTGAGTACTGAGCACCCAGCACCCTGAGTACTGAGCACCCAGCACCCTGAGCAATGATCACCCTGAGTACTGAGCACCCAGCACCTTGAGCACTGAGCACCGAGCACCCCGAGACCTGAGCACCCAGCACCCGGAGTACTGAGCACCCAGCACCCTGAGTACTAAGCACCGAGCACCCTGAGTACTGAGCACCCAGCACCCTGAGCACTGAACACACAGCACCCTGAGTACTGAGCACCCCGAGCACTGAGCACCCAGCACCCTGAGTACTGAGTACCGAGCACCCCGAGCACTGAGCACCCAGCACCCCGAGCCCTGAGCACCCAGCACCCTGAGTACTGAGCACCCAGCACCCTGAGTACTGAGCACCCAGCACCCCGAGCACTGAGTACCCAGCACCCTGAGCACTGAGCACCCAGCACCCTGAGCACTGAGCACCCAGCACCCTGAGTACTGAGCACTGAGGACCCAGCACCCCGAGCACTGAGCACCCAGCACCCTGAGTACTGAGCACTGAGCACCCAGCACCCCGAGCACTGAGCACCCAGCACGCCGAGTACTGAGCACCCAGCACCCTGAGTACTGAGCACCCAGCACCCCGAGCACTAAGCACCCAGCACCCCGAGCACTGAGAACCAAGCACCCTGAGCACTGAGCACCCAGCACTCTGAGTACTGAGCAACCAGCACCCTGAGCACTGAGCACCCAGCACCCTGAGCACTGAGCACCCAGCACCCTGAGTACTGAGCACCGAGCACCCTGAGTACTGAGCACCCAGCACCCTGAGCAATGATCACCCTGAGTACTGAGCACCCAGCACCTTGAGCACTGAGCACCGAGCACCCCGAGCCAGGAGCACCCAGCAACCGGAGTACTGAGCACCCAGCACCCTGAGTACTAAGCACCGAGCACCCTGAGTACTGAGCACCCAGCACCCAGAGCACTGAGCACTGAGCACCCTGAGTACTGAGCACCCAGCAACCCGAGCACTGAGCACCGAGCACCCTGAGCACTGAGCACCCAGCACCCAGAGTACTAAGCACCCAGCACCCTGAGTACTAAGCACCCAGCACCCTGAGTACTGAGCACCCAGCACCCTGAGTACTAAGCACCGAGCACCGTGAGTACTGAGCACCCAGCACCCTGAGCACTGAACACACAGCACCCTGAGTACTGAGCACCCCTAGCACTGAGCACCCAGCACCCTGAGTACTTAGCACCGAGCACCCCGAGCACTGAGCACCCAGCACCCCGAGCACTGAGCACCCAGCACCCTGAGTACTGAGCACCCAGCACCCTGAGTACTGAGCAACCAGCACCCTGAGCACTGAGCACCCAGCACCCTGAGCACTGAGCACCCAGCACCCTGAGTACTGAGCACCAAGCACCCTGAGTACTGAGCACCGAGCACCCCGAGCACTGAGCACCCTGAGTACTGAGCACTGAGCACCCTGAGTACTGAGCACCCAGCACCCTGAGTACTGAGCACCCAGCACCCTGAGCAATGATCACCCTGAGCACTGAGCACCCAGCACCTTGAGCACTGAGCACCGAGCACCCCGAGCACTGAGCACCCAGCACCCGGAGTACTGAGCACCCAGTACCCTGAGTACTAAGCACCGAGCACCCTGAGTACTGAGCACCCAGCACCCTGAGCACTGAACACACAGCACCCTGAGTACTGAGCACCCCTAGCACTGAGCACCCAGCACCCTGAGTACTGAGCACCGAGCACCCCGAGCACTGAGCACCCAGCACCCCGAGCATTGAGCACCCAGCACCCTGAGTACTGAGCACCCAGCACCCTGAGTACTGAGCACCCAGCACCCTGAGCACTGAGCACCCAGCACCCTGAGCACTGAGCACCCAGCACCCTGAGCACTGAGCACCCAGCACCCTGAGCACTGAGCACCCTGAGTACTGAGCACCCAGCACCCTGAGCAATGAGCACCCAGCACCCCGAGCACTGAGCACCCAGCACCCAGAGCACTGAGCACTGAGCACCCTGAGTACTGAGCACCCAGCACCCCGAGCACTGAGTACCGAGCACCCTGAGCACTGAGCACCCAGCACCCTGAGCACTGAGCACCCAGCACCCTGAGCACTGAGCACCCTGAGTACTGAGCACCCAGCACCCTGAGCAATGAGCACCCAGCACCCCGAGCACTGCGCACCCAGCACCCAGAGCACTGAGCACCCTGAGTACTGAGCACCCAGCACCCCGAGCACTGAGCACCGAGCACCCTGAGTACTAAGCACCCAGCACCCTGAGTACTAAGCACCCAGCACCCTGAGTACTGAGCACCCAGCACCCTGAGTACTGAGCACCCAGCACAGTGAGTACTGAGCACCCAGCGTACTGAGCACCGAGCACCCCGAGCACTGAGCACCCAGCACCCTGAGTACTGAGCACCCAGCACCCTGAGCACTGAGCACCCAGCACCCTGAGTACTGAGCACCGAGCACCCTGAGTACTGAGCACCCAGCACCCTGAGTACTGAGCACCCAGCACCCTGAGTACTGAGCACCCAGCGTACTGAGCACCGAGCACCCAGCACCCTGAGTACTGAGCACCCAGCACCCTGAGCACTGAGCACCCAGCACCCTGAGTACTGAGCACTGAGCACCCCGAGTACTGAGAACCGAAAACCCCGAGCACAGAGCACCCAGAACCCCGAGCACCGAGCACCATGAGTACTGAGCACCCAGCACACTGAGCACTGAGCAACCAGCACCCTGAGCACTGAGCACCCAGCACCCTGAGCACTGAGCACCCAGCACCCTGAGTACTGAGCACCGAGCACCCCGAGCACTGAGCACCCTGAGTACTGAGCACTGAGCACCCTGAGTACTGAGCACCCGGGACCCTGAGTACTGAGAACCCAGCACCCTGAGCAATGATCACCCTGAGTACTGAGCACCCAGCATCTTGAGCACTGAGCACCGAGCACCCCGAGCCCTGAGCACCCAGCACCCGGAGTACTGAGCACCCAGCACCCTGAGTACTACGCACCGAGCACCCTGAGTACTGAGCAACCAGCACCCTGAGCACTGAACACACAGCACCCTGAGTACTGAGCACCCCGAGCACTGAGCACCCAACACGCTGAGTACTGAGCACCGAGCACTCCGAGCACTGAGCACCCAGCACCCCGAGCACTGAGCACCCAGCACCCTGAGTACTGAGCACCCAGCACCCTGAGTACTGAGCACCCAGCACCCCGAGCACTGAGTACCCAGCACCCTGAGCACTGAGCACCCAGCACCCTGAGCACTGAGCACCCAGCACCCTGAGCACTGAGCACCCAGCACCCTGAGTACTGAGCACAGAGGACCCAGCACCCCGAGCACTGAGCACCCAGCACCCTGAGCACTGAGCACTGAGCACCCAGCACCCCGAGCACTGAGCACCCAGCACCCTGAGCACTGAGCACCCAGCACCCGCGTACTGAGCACCCAGCACCCTGAGTACTGAGCACCCAGCTCCCTGAGTACTGAGCACCCAGCACGCCGAGTACCGAGCACCCAGCACCCTGAGTACTGAGCACCCAGCACCCTGAGCACTAAGCACCCAGCACCCCGAGCACTGAGAACCAAGCACCCTGAGCACTGAGCACCCAGCACCCTGAGCACTGAGCACTGAGCACCCAGCACCCCGAGCACTGAGCACCCAGCACGCCGAGTACTGAGCACCCAGCACCCTGAGTACTGAGCACCCAGCACCCCGAGCACTTAGCACCCAGCACCCCGAGCACTGAGAACCAAGCACCCTGAGCACTGAGCACCCAGCACCCTGAGCACTGAGCACCCAGCACCCTGAGTACTGAGCACTGAGGACCCAGCACCCCGAGCACTGAGCACCCAGCACCCTGAGCACTGAGCACCCAGCACCCCGAGCACTGAGCACCCAGCACCCTGAGTACTGAGCACTGAGCACCCAGCACCCCGAGCACTGAGCACCCAGCACCCTGAGCACTGAGCACCCAGCACCCGAGTACTGAGCACCCAGCTCCCTGAGTACTGAGCACCCAGCTCCCTGAGTACTGAGCACCCAGCACGTCGAGTACTGAGCACCCAGCACCCTGAGCACTGATCACCCAGCACCCTGAGTACTGAGCACCGATTACCCTGAGTACTGAGCACCCAGCACCCCGAGCACTGAGCACCCAGCACCCTGAGTACTGAGCACTAAGCACCTAGCACCCCGAGCACTGAGCACCCAGCACCCTGTGTACTGAGCACTGAGTAGCCAGCACCCTGAGCACTGAGCACCCAGCACCCTGAGCACTGAGCACCCAGCACCCCGAGCACTGAGCACCCAGCACCCTGAGCACTGAGCACCCTGAGTACTGAGCACCCAGCACCCTGAGTACTGAGCACCCAGCACCCCAAGCACTGAGCACCCTGAGTACAGAGCACCCAGTACCCTGAGCACTGAACACACAGCACCCTGAGTACTGAGCACCCCGAGAACTGAGCACCCAGCATACTGAGTACTGAGCACCCAGCACCCTGAGTACTGAGCACCCAGCACCATGAGCACTGAGCACCCAGCACCCTGAGTACTGAGCATCCAGCACCCCGAGCACTGAGCACCCAGCACCCTGAGTACTGAGCACTGAGCACCCAGCACCCCGAGCACTGAGCAATCAGCACCCTGTGTACTGAGCACTGAGTACCCAGCACCCCGAGCACTGAGCACCCAGCACCCTGAGCACTGAGCACCCTGAGTACTGAGCACCCAGCACCCTGAGCAATGAGCACCCAGCACCCCGAGCACTGAGCACCCAGCACCCAGAGCACTGAGCACTGAGCACCCTGAGTACTGAGCACCCAGCGACCCGAGCACTGAGCACCGAGCACCCTGAGCACTGAGCACCCAGCACCCTGAGTACTAAGCACCCAGCACCCTGAGTACTAAGCACCCAGCACCCTGAGTACTGAGCACCCAGCACCCTGAGTACTGAGCACCCAGCACAGTGAGTACTGAGCACCCAGCGTACTGAGCACCGAGCACCCCGAGCACTGAGCCCCCAGCACCCTGAGTACTGAGCACCCAGCACCCTGAGCACTGAGCACCCAGCACCCTGAGTACTGAGCACGGAGCACCCTGAGTACTGAGCACCCAGCACCCTGAGTACTGAGCACCCAGCACCCTGAGTACTGAGCACCCAGCGTACTGAGCACCGAGCACCCAGCACCTTGAGTACTGAGCACCCAGCACCCTGAGCACTGAGCACCCAGCACCCTGAGTACTGAACACTGAGCACCCCGACTACTCAGCACCGAAAACCCCGAGCACTGAGCACCCAGCACCCCGAGCACCGAGCCCCCTGAGTACTGAGCACCCAGCACCCTGAGCACTGAGCAACCAGCACCCTGAGCACTGAGCACCCAGCACCCTGAGCACTGAGCCCCCAGCACCCTGAGTACTGAGCACCGAGCACCCCGAGCACTGAGCACCCTGAGAACTGAGCACTGAGCACCCTGAGTACTGAGCACCCAGCACCCTGAGTACTGAGCACCCAGCACCCTGAGCAATGATCACCCTGAGTACTGAGCACCCAGCACCTTGAGCACTGAGCACCGAGCACCCCGAGACCTGAGCACCCAGCACCCGGAGTACTGAGCACCCAGCACCCTGAGTACTAAGCACCGAGCACCCTGAGTACTGAGCACCCAGCACCCTGAGCACTGAACACACAGCACCCTGAGTACTGAGCACCCCGAGCACTGAGCACCCAGCACCCTGAGTACTGAGTACCGAGCACCCCGAGCACTGAGCACCCAGCACCCCGAGCACTGAGCACCCAGCACCCTGAGTACTGAGCACCCAGCACCCTGAGTACTGAGCACCCAGCACCCCGAGCACTGAGTACCCAGCACCCTGAGCACTGAGCACCCAGCACCCTGAGCACTGAGCACCCAGCACCCTGAGTACTGAGCACTGAGGACCCAGCACCCCGAGCACTGAGCACCCAGCACCCTGAGTACTGAGCACTGAGCACCCAGCACCCCGAGCACTGAGCACCCAGCACGCCGAGTACTGAGCACCCAGCACCCTGAGTACTGAGCACCCAGCACCCCGAGCACTAAGCACCCAGCACCCCGAGAACTGAGAACCAAGCACCCTGAGCACTGAGCACCCAGCACTCTGAGTACTGAGCAACCAGCACCCTGAGCACTGAGCACCCAGCACCCTGAGCACTGAGCACCCAGCACCCTGAGTACTGAGCACCGAGCACCCTGAGTACTGAGCACCCAGCACCCTGAGCATTGATCACCCTGAGTACTGAGCAATGATCACCCTGAGTACTGAGCACCCAGCACCTTGAGCACTGAGCACCGAGCACCCCGAGCCAGGAGCACCCAGCACCCGGAGTACTGAGCACCCAGCACCCTGAGTACTAAGCACCGAGCACCCTGAGTACTGAGCACCCAGCACCCAGAGCACTGAGCACTGAGCAACCTGAGTACTGAGCACCCAGCAACCCGAGCACTGAGCACCGAGCACCCTGAGCACTGAGCACCCAGCACCCTGAGTACTAAGCACCCAGCACCCTGAGTACTAAGCACCCAGCACCCTGAGTACTGAGCACCCAGCACCCTGAGTACTAAGCACCGAGCACCGTGAGTACTGAGCACCCAGCACCCTGAGCACTGAACACACAGCACCCTGAGTACTGAGCACCCCTAGCACTGAGCACCCAGCACCCTGAGTACTGAGCACCGAGCACCCCGAGCACTGAGCACCCAGCACCCCGAGCACTGAGCACCCAGCACCCTGAGTACTGAGCACCCAGCACCCTGAGTACTGAGCAACCAGCACCCTGAGCACTGAGCACCCAGCACCCTGAGCACTGAGCACCCAGCACCCTGAGTACTGAGCACCAAGCACCCTGAGTACTGAGCACCGAGCACCCCGAGCACTGAGCACCCTGAGTACTGAGCACTGAGCACCCTGAGTACTGAGCACCCAGCACCCTGAGTACTGAGCACCCAGCACCCTGAGCAATGATCACCCTGAGCACTGAGCACCCAGCACCTTGAGCACTGAGCACCGAGCACCCCGAGCACTGAGCACCCAGCACCCGGAGTACTGAGCACCCAGTACCCTGAGTACTAAGCACCGAGCACCCTGAGTACTGAGCACCCAGCACCCTGAGCACTGAACACACAGCACCCTGAGTACTGAGCACCCCTAGCACTGAGCACCCAGCACCCTGAGTACTGAGCACCGAGCACCCCGAGCACTGAGCACCCAGCACCCCGAGCATTGAGCACCCAGCACCCTGAGTACTGAGCACCCAGCACCCTGAGTACTGAGCACCCAGCACCCTGAGCACTGAGCACCCAGCACCCTGAGCACTGAGCACCCAGCACCCTGAGCACTGAGCACCCAGCACCCTGAGCACTGAGCACCCTGAGTACTGAGCACCCAGCACCCTGAGCAATGAGCACCCAGCACCCCGAGCACTGAGCACCCAGCACCCAGAGCACTGAGCACTGAGCACCCTGAGTACTGAGCACCCAGCACCCCGAGCACTGAGTACCGAGCACCCTGAGCACTGAGCACCCAGCACCCTGAGCACTGAGCACCCAGCACCCTGAGCACTGAGCACCCTGAGTACTGAGCACCCAGCACCCTGAGCAATGAGCACCCAGCACCCCGAGCACTGCGCACCCAGCACCCAGAGCACTGAGCACCCTGAGTACTGAGCACCCAGCACCCCGAGCACTGAGCACCGAGCACCCTGAGTACTAAGCACCCAGCACCCTGAGTACTAAGCACCCAGCACCCTGAGTACTGAGCACCCAGCACCCTGAGTACTGAGCACCCAGCACAGTGAGTACTGAGCACCCAGCGTACTGAGCACCGAGCACCCCGAGCACTGAGCACCCAGCACCCTGAGTACTGAGCACCCAGCACCCTGAGCACTGAGCACCCAGCACCCTGAGTACTGAGCACCGAGCACCCTGAGTACTGAGCACCCAGCACCCTGAGTACTGAGCACCCAGCACCCTGAGTACTGAGCACCCAGCGTACTGAGCACCGAGCACCCAGCACCCTGAGTACTGAGCACCCAGCACCCTGAGCACTGAGCACCCAGCACCCTGAGTACTGAGCACTGAGCACCCCGAGTACTGAGAACCGAAAACCCCGAGCACAGAGCACCCAGAACCCCGAGCACCGAGCACCATGAGTACTGAGCACCCAGCACACTGAGCACTGAGCAACCAGCACCCTGAGCACTGAGCACCCAGCACCCTGAGCACTGAGCACCCAGCACCCTGAGTACTGAGCACCGAGCACCCCGAGCACTGAGCACCCTGAGTACTGAGCACTGAGCACCCTGAGTACTGAGCACCCGGGACCCTGAGTACTGAGAACCCAGCACCCTGAGCAATGATCACCCTGAGTACTGAGCACCCAGCATCTTGAGCACTGAGCACCGAGCACCCCGAGCCCTGAGCACCCAGCACCCGGAGTACTGAGCACCCAGCACCCTGAGTACTACGCACCGAGCACCCTGAGTACTGAGCAACCAGCACCCTGAGCACTGAACACACAGCACCCTGAGTACTGAGCACCCCGAGCACTGAGCACCCAACACGCTGAGTACTGAGCACCGAGCACTCCGAGCACTGAGCACCCAGCACCCCGAGCACTGAGCACCCAGCACCCTGAGTACTGAGCACCCAGCACCCTGAGTACTGAGCACCCAGCACCCCGAGCACTGAGTACCCAGCACCCTGAGCACTGAGCACCCAGCACCCTGAGCACTGAGCACCCAGCACCCTGAGCACTGAGCACCCAGCACCCTGAGTACTGAGCACAGAGGACCCAGCACCCCGAGCACTGAGCACCCAGCACCCTGAGCACTGAGCACTGAGCACCCAGCACCCCGAGCACTGAGCACCCAGCACCCTGAGCACTGAGCACCCAGCACCCGAGTACTGAGCACCCAGCACCCTGAGTACTGAGCACCCAGCTCCCTGAGTACTGAGCACCCAGCACGCCGAGTACCGAGCACCCAGCACCCTGAGTACTGAGCACCCAGCACCCTGAGCACTAAGCACCCAGCACCCCGAGCACTGAGAACCAAGCACCCTGAGCACTGAGCACCCAGCACCCTGAGTACTGAGCACCGAGCACCCTGAGAACCGAGCACCCAGCACCCTGAGTACTGCGCACCCAGCACACTGAGTACTGAGCACCCAGCACCCTGAACACTGATCACCCAGCACCCTGAGTACTGAGCACCGATTACCCTGAGTACTGAGCACCCAGCACCCCGAGCACTGAGCACCCAGCACCCTGAGTACTGAGCACTAAGCACCTAGCACCCCGAGCACTGAGCACCCAGCACCCTGTGTACTGAGCACTGAGTACCCAGTACCCCGAGCACTGAGACACAGCACCCTGAGCACTGAGCATCCAGCACCCCGAGTACTGAGCACCCAGCACCCCGAGCACTGAGCACCCAGCACCCGAGCACTGAGCACCCATCACCCCGAGCAATGAGCACCCAGCACCCTGAGTACTGAGCACCCATCACCCCGAGTACTGAGCACCCAGCTACCTGAGAAGGGAGCAGCCAGCACCCCGAGCACTGAGCACCCAGCAGAATGAGCACTGAGCACCCAGCACCCTGAGTACTGAGCACTGAGCACCCCGAGTACTGAGCACCCAGCACCCCGAGCACTGAGCACCGAGCACCCCGAGCACTGAGCACCCAGTACCCCGAGCACTGAGCACCCAGCACCCCGAGCACTGAGCACCCAGCACCCCGAGCACTGAGCACCCAGCACCCCGAGCACTGAGCACCCAGCACCCTGAGTACTGAGCACCCAGCACCCTGAGTACTGAGCACCCAGCACCCTGAGCACTGAGCACCCAGCACCCTGAGTACTGAGCACCCAACACCCCAAGCACTGAGCACCCTGAGTACTGAGCACCCAGCACCCCAAGCACTGAGCACCCTGAGTACTGAGCACCCAGCACCCTGAGTAATGAGAACCTAGCACCCCGAGCACTGAGCACCCAGCACCCTGAGTACTGAGCACCGAGCACACTGAGTACTGAGCAGCCAGCACACGGAGTACTGAGCACCCAGCGTACTGAGCACCGAGCACCCAACACCCTGAGTACTGAGCACCCAGCACCCTGAGCACTGAGCACCAAGCACCCTGAGTACTGAGCACCGAGCACCCCGAGTACTGAGCACCCAGCACCCCGAGCACTGAGCAACCAGCACCCTGAGCACTGAGCACCCAGCACCCCGAGCACTGAGCACCCAGCACCCTGAGCACTGAGGACCCAGCACCCCGAGCACTGAGCACCCAGCAACCCGAGCACAGAGAACCCCGAGCACCGAGCACCCTGAGTACTAAGCACCGAGCACCCTGAGCACTGAGCACCCAGCACCCTGAGCACTGAGCACCCAGCACCCTGAGTACTGAGTAGACAGCACCCCTAGCACTGAGGACCCAGCACCCTGAGTACTGAGCACCCAGCACCCTGAGCACTGAGCACCGAGCACCCTGAGCACTGACCACCCAGCACCCTGAGGACTGAGCACCCAGCACCCCGAGCACTGAGCACACAGCACCCTGAGCACTGAGCACCCTGAGTACTGAGCACTGAGCACCCTGAGTACTGAGCACTGAGCACCCTGAGTACTGAGCACCCAGCACCCTGAGTACTGAGCACCCAACACCCCGAGCACTGAGTACCCAGCACCCTGAGCACTGAGCACCCAGCACCCTGAGCACTGAGCACCCAGCACCCTGAGCACTGGGCACCCAGTACCCTGAGTACTGAGCACTGAGCACCCAGCACCCCGAGCACTGAGCACCCAGCACACTGAGCACTGAGCACCCAGCACCCTGAGTACTGAGCACCCAGCTCCCTGAGTACTGAGCACCCAGCACCCCGGGTACTGAGCACCCAGCACCCTGAGTACTGAGCACCCAGCTCCCTGAGTACTGAGCACCCAGCACCCCGGGTACTGAGCACCCAGCACCCTGAGCACTGAGCACCCTGCACCCTGCGTACTGAGCACCGAGCACCCTGAGTACTGAGCACCCAGCACCCTGAGTACTGAGCACGCAGCACACTGAGTACTGAGCCCCCAGCACCCTGAGCACTGAGCACTCAGCACCCTGAGTACTGAGC
The DNA here is from genome assembly GCF_018167655.1 of Microtus oregoni. Lineage (NCBI taxonomy): Eukaryota > Metazoa > Chordata > Mammalia > Rodentia > Cricetidae > Microtus > Microtus oregoni. Next base: position 5,668,789 of record NW_024543811.1, on the reverse strand, counting down.
ACTGAGCACCCAGCACCCCGAACACTGAGCACCCAGCACCCTGTGTACTGAGCACTGAGTACCCAGTACCCCGAGCACTGAGACCCAGCACCCTGAGCACTGAGCACCCAGCACCGCGAGTACTGAGCACCCAGCACCCCGAGCACTGAGCACCCAGTACCCCGAGCACTGAGCACCCAGCACCCCGAGCACTGAGCACCCAGCAACCCAAGCACTGAGCACCCTGAGTACTGAGCACCCAGCACCCTGAGTAATGAGCACCCAGCACCCCGAGCACTGAGCACCCAGCACCCTGAGTACTGGGCACCGAGCACCCTTAGTACTGAGCAGCCAGCACCCTGAGTACTGAGCACCCAGCGTACTGAGCACCGAGCACACAGCACCCTGAGTACTGAGCACCCAGCACCCTGAGCACTGAGCACCCAGCACCCTGAGTACTGAGCACCGAGCACCCCGAGTACTGAGCACCCAGCACCCCGAGCACTGAGCACCCAGCACCCTGAGCACTGAGCACCCAGCACCCCGAGCACTGAGCACCCAGCACCCCGAGCACCGAGCACCCTGAGTACTAAGCACCGAGCACCCTGAGCACTGAGCACCCAGCACCCTGAGCACTGAGCACCCAGCACCCTGAGTACTGAGCACCCAGCACCCCGAGCACTGAGGACCCAGCACCCTGAGTACTGAGCACCCAGCACCCTGAGCACTGAGCACCGAGCACCCTGAACACTGAGCACCCAGCACCCTGAGGACTGAGCACCCAGCACCCCGAGCACTGAGCACACAGCACCCTGAGCACTGAGCAGCCTGAGTACTGAGCACTGAGCACCCTGAGTACTGAGCACTGAGCACCCTGAGTACTGAGCACCCAGCAACCTGAGTACTGAGCACCCAGCACCCTGAGCACTGAGCACCCAGCACCCTGAGTACTGAGCACCCAACACCCCAAGCACTTAGCACCCTGAGTACTGAGCACCCAGCAGCCCAAGCACTGAGCACCCTGAGTACTGAGCACCCAGCACCCTGAGTAATGAGCACCTAGCACCCCGAGCACTGAGCACCCAGCACCCTGAGTACTGAGCACCGAGCACCCTGAGAACTGAGCAGCCAGCACCCTGAGTACTGAGCACCCAGCGTACTGAGAACAGAGCACCCAGCACCCTGAGTACTGAGCACCCAGCACCCTGAGCACTGAGCACACAGCACCCTGAGTACTGAGCACCGAGCACCCCGAGTACTGAGCACCCAGCACCCCGAGCACTGAGCACCCAGCACCCTGAGCACTGAGCACCCAGCACCCCGAGCACTGAGCACCCAGCACCCTGAGCACTGAGGACCCAGCAACCTGAGCACTGAGCACCCAGCACCCCGAGCACCGAGCACCCCGAGCACCGAGCACCCTGAGTACTAAGCACCGAGCACCCTGAGCACTGAGCACCCAGCACCCTGAGCACTGAGCACCCAGCACCCTGAGTACTGAGCAGACAGCACCCCGAGCACTGAGGACCCAGCACCCTGAGTACTGAGCACCCAGCACCCTGAGCACTGAGCACCGAGCACCCTGAGCACTGACCACACAGCACCCTGAGGACTGAGCACCCAGCACCCCGAGCACTGAGCACACAGCACCCTGAGCACTGAGCACCCTGAGTACTGAGCACTGAGCACCCTGAGTACTGAGCACTGAGCACCCTGAGTACTGAGCACCCAGCACCCTGAGTACTGTGCACCCAACACCCCGAGCACTGAGTACCCAGCACCCTGGGCACTGAGCACCCAGCACCCTGACCACTGAGCAACCAGCACCCTGAGCACTGAGCACCCAGTACCCTGAGTACTGAGCACTGAGCACCCAGCACCCCGAGCACAGAGCACCCAGCACCCTGAGTACTGAGCACTGAGCACCCAGCACCCCGAGCACTGAGCACCCAGCACCCTGAGCACTGAGCACCCAGCACCCTGAGTACTGAGCACCCAGCTCCCTGAGTACTGAGCACCCAGCACCCCGAGTACTGAGCACCCAGCACCCTGAGTACTGAGCACCCAGCACCCCGAGCACGAAGCACTCAGCACCCCGAGCACTGAGGACCCAGCACCCTGAGCACTGAGCACCCAGCACCCTGCGTACTGAGCACCGAGCACCCTGATTACTGAGCACCCAGCACCCTGAGTACTGAGCACCCAGCACACTGAGTACTGAGCACCCAGCACCCTGAGCACTGAGCACCCAGCACCCTGAGTACTGAGCAGTGAGCACCCAGCACCCCGAGCACTGAGCACCCAGCACCCTGTGTACTGAGCACTGAGAACCCAGTACCCCGAGCACTGAGACCCAGCACCCTGAGCACTGAGCACCCAGCACCCCGAGTACTGAGCACCCAGCACCCCGAGTACTGAGCACCCAGCACCCTGAGCACTGAGCACCCAGCACCCCGAGCACTGAGCACCCAGCACCCCAAGCACTGAGCACCCTGAGTACTGAGCAGCCAGCACCCTGAGTACTGAGCACCCAGCGTACTGAGCACCGAGCACCCAGCACCCTGAGTTCTGAGCACCCAGCACCCTGAGCACTGAGCACCCAGCACCCTGAGTACTGAGCACCGAGCACCCCGAGTACTGAGCACCCAGCACCCCGAGCACTGAGCACCCAGCACCCTGAGCACTGAGCACCCAGCACCCCGAGCACTGAGCACCCAGCACCCTGAGCACTGAGCACCCAGCACCCCGAGCACTGAGCACCCAGCACCCCGAGCACCGAGCACCCTGAGTACTAAGCACCGAGCACCCTGAGCACTGAGCACCCAGCACCCTGTGCACTGAGCACCCAGCACACTGAGTACTGAGCAACCAGCACCCCGAGCACTGTGGACCCAGAACCCTGAGTACTGAGCACCCAGCACCCTGAGCACTGAGCACCGAGCACCCTGAGCACTGAGCACCCAGCACCCTGAGGACTGAGCACCCAGCACCCCGAGCACTGAGCACACAGCACCCTGAGCACTGAGCAGCCTGAGTACTGAGCTCTGAGCACCCTGAGTACTGAGCACTGAGCACCCTGAGTACTGAGCACCCAGCACCCTGAGTACTGAGCACCCAGCACCCCGATCACTGAGTACCCAGCACCCTGAGCACTGAGTACCCAGCACCCTGAGCACTGAGCACCCAGCACCCTGAGCACTTAGCACCCAGCACCCTGAGCACTGAGCACCCAGCACCCTGAGTACTGAGCACTGAGCACCCAGCACCCCGAGCACTGAGAACCCAGCACCCTGAGTACTGAGCACTTAGCACCCAGCACAACGAGCACTGACCACCCAGCACCCTGAGCACTGAGCACCCAGCACCCTGAGTACTGAGCACCCAGGTCCCTGAGTACTGAGCACCCAGCAACGCGAGTACTGAGCACCCAGCACCCCGAGCACTGAGCACCCAGCACCCCGAGCACTGAGCACCCAGCACCCCGATCAATGAGCACCCAGCACCCTGAGTACTGAGCACCCAGCATACTGAGCACCGAGCACCAAGCACCCTGAGTACTGAGCACCCAGCATACTGAGCACCGAGCACCAAGCACCCTGAGTACTGAGCACCCAGCATACTGAGCACCGAGCACCAAGCACCCTGAGTACTGAGCACCCAGCATACTGAGCACCGAGCACCAAGCACCCTGAGTACTGAGCACCCAGCACCCCGAGCACTGAGTACCCAGCACCCTGAGCACTGAGTACCCAGCACCCTGAGCACTGAGCACCCAGCACCCTGAGCACTTAGCACCCAGCACCCTGAGCACTGAGCACCCAGCACCCTGAGTACTGAGCACTGAGCACCCAGCACCCCGAGCACTGAGAACCCAGCACCCTGAGTACTGAGCACTTAGCACCCAGCACAACGAGCACTGACCACCCAGCACCCTGAGCACTGAGCACCCAGCACCCTGAGTACTGAGCACCCAGGTCCCTGAGTACTGAGCACCCAGCAACGCGAGTACTGAGCACCCAGCACCCCGAGCACTGAGCACCCAGCACCCCGAGCACTGAGCACCCAGCACCCCGATCAATGAGCACCCAGCACCCTGAGTACTGAGCACCCAGCATACTGAGCACCGAGCACCAAGCACCCTGAGTACTGAGCACCCAGCATACTGAGCACCGAGCACCAAGCACCCTGAGTACTGAGCACCCAGCATACTGAGCACCGAGCACCAAGCACCCTGAGTACTGAGCACCCAGCATACTGAGCACCGAGCACCAAGCACCCTGAGTACTGAGCACCCAGCAACCTGAGTACTGAGCACCGAGCAACCCGAGTACTGAGCGCCCAGCACCCCGAGCACTGAGCACCCAGCACCCTGAGCACTGAGCACCCAGCACCCCGATCACTGAGCACCCAGCACCCCGAGCACTGAGCACCCAGCACCCCGAGCACTGAGCACCCAGCACCCCGAGCACCGAGCACCCTGATTCCTAAGCACCGAGCACCTTGAGAACTGAGCACCCAGCACCCTGAGCACTGAGCACCCAGCACCCTGAGTACTGAGCACCCAGCACCCCGAGCACTGAGCACCCAGCACGCTGAGTACTGAGCACCCAGCACCCTGAGCACTGAGCACCGAGCACCCTGAGCACTCAGCACCCAGCACCCTGAGGACTGAGCACCCAGCACCCTGAGCACTGAGCACACCGCACCCTGAGCACTGAGCACCCTGAGTAATGAGCACTGAGCACCCTGAGTACTGAGCACTGAGCACCCTGAGTACTGAGCACCCAGCACCCTGAGTACTGAGCACCGAGCACCACGAGCACTGAGTACCCAGCACCCTGAGCACTGAGTACCCAGCACCCTGAGCACTGAGCACCCAGCACCCTGAGCCCTGAGCACCCAGCACCCTGAGCACTGAGCACCCAGCAATCTGAGTACTGAGCACTGAGCACCCAGCACCCCGAGCACTGAGCACCCAGCACACTGAGTACTGAGCACCCAGCACCCCGAGTACTGAGCACCCAGCACCCTGAGCACTGAGCACCCAGCACCCTGAGCACTGAGCACCCAGCACCCTGAGCACTGAGCACCCAGCACCCTGAGTACTGAGCACCCAGCACCCTGAGTAGTGAGCAACCAACGTACTGAGCACCGAGAACCCCGAGCACTGAGCACCCAGCAACCTGAGTACTGAGCACCGAGCACCCCGAGCACTGAGCACCCAGCACCCTCAGTACTGAGCTCCGAGCACCCCGAGCACTGAGCACCCAGGGCCCCGAGCACTGAGCACCCAGCGCCCCGAGCACTGAGCACCCAGAACAACGAGCACTGAGCACCCAGCACCCCGAGCACTGAGCACCCAGCACCCCGAGTACTGAGCACCCAGCACCCTGAGTACTGAGCACCCAGCACCCTGAGCACTGAGCACCCAGCACCCTGAGTACTGAGCACCCAGCACCCTGAGTACTGAGTACCCAGCACCCTGAGCACTGAGCACCCAGCACCCTGAGTACTGAGCACCGAGCACCCTAAGTACTGAGCACCCACCACCCTGAGTACTGAGCACCCAGCAACCTGAGCACTGAGCACCCAGCTCCCTGAGTACTGAGCACCCAGCACCCCGAGTACTGAGCACCCAGCACCCCGAGCACTGAGCACCCAGCACCCTGAGTACTGAGCACTGAGCACCCTGAATACTGAGCACCGAACACCCTGAGTACTGAGCACCCAGCACCCTGAGTACTGTGCACCCAACACGCCGAGCACTGAGTACCCAGCACCCTGAGCACTGAGCACTCAGCACCCTGAGCACTGAGCAACCAGCACCCTGAGCACTGAGCACCCAGTACCCTGAGTACTGAGAACTGAGCACCCAGCACCCCGAGCACTGAGCACCCAGCACCCTGAGTACTGAGCACTGAGCACCCAGCACCCCGAGCACTGAGCACCCAGCACCCTGAGCACTGAGCACCCAGCACCCTGAGTACTGAGCACCCAGCTCCCTGAGTACTGAGCACCCAGCACCCCGAGTACTGAGCACCCAGCACCCTGAGTACTGAGCACCCAGCACCCCGAGCACGAAGCACTCAGCACCCCGAGCACTGAGGACCCAGCACCCTGAGCACTGAGCACCCAGCACCCTGCGTACTGAGCACCGAGCACCCTGATTACTGAGCACCCAGCACCCTGAGTACTGAGCACCCAGCACACTGAGTACTGAGCACCCAGCACCCTGAGCACTGAGCACCCAGCACCCTGAGTACTGAGCAGTGAGCACCCAGCACCCCGAGCACTGAGCACCCAGCACCCTGTGTACTGAGCACTAAGTACCCAGTACCCCGAGCACTGAGACCCAGCACCCTGAGCACTGAGCACCCAGCACCCCGAGTACTGAGCACCCAGCACCCCGAGTACTGAGCACCCAGCACCCCGAGCACTGAGCACCCAGCTCCCCGAGCACTGAGCACCCAGCACCCCAAGCACTGAGCACCCTGAGTACTGAGCAGCCAGCACCCTGAGTACTGAGCACCCAGCACCCTGAGTTCTGAGCACCCAGCACCCTGAGCACTGAGCACCCAGCACCCTGAGTACTGAGCACCGAGCACCCCGAGTACTGAGCACCCAGCACCCCGAGCACTGAGCACCCAGCACCCTGAGCACTGAGCACCCAGCACCCCGAGCACTGAGCACCCAGCACCCCGAGCACCGAGCACCCTGAGTACTAAGCACCGAGCACCCTGAGCACTGAGCACCCAGCACCCTGAGCACTGAGCACCCAGCACCCTGAGTACTGAGCACCCAGCACCCCGAGCACTGAGGACCCAGCACCCTGAGTACTGAGCACCCAGCACCCTGAGCACTGAGCACCGAGCACCCTGAGCACTGAGCACCCAGCACCCTGAGGACTGAGCACCCAGCACCCCGAGCACTGAGCACACAGCACCCTGAGCACTGAGCAGCCTGAGTACTGAGCACCCAGCACCCTGAGTACTGAGCACCCAGCACCCCGAGCACTGAGTACCCAGCACCCTGAGCACTGAGTACCCAGCACCCTGAGCACTGAGCACACAGCACCCTGAGCACTTAGCACCGAGCACCCTGAGCACTGAGCACCCAGCACCCTGAGTACTGAGCACTGAGCACCCAGCACCCCGAGCACTGAGAACCCAGCACCCTGAGTACTGAGCACTGAGCACCCAGCACCCCGAGCACTGACCACCCAGCACCCTGAGCACTGAGCACCCAGCACCCTGAGTACTGAGCACCCAGGTCCCTGAGTACTGAGCACCCAGCACCGCGAGTACTGAGCACCCAGTACCCTGAGTACTGAGCACCCAGCACCCCGAGCAATAAGCACCCAGCACCCCGAGCACTGAGGACCCAGCACCCTGAGCACTGAGCACCCAGCACCCTGAGTACTGAGCACCGAGCACCCTGAGTACTGAGCACCCAGCACCCTGAGTACTGAGCACAGAGCACACTGAGTACTGAGCACCCAGCACCCTGAGCACTGAGCACCCAGCACCCTGAGTACTGAGCACTGAGCACCCAGCACCCCGAGCACTGAGCACCCAGCACCCTGTGTACTGATCATTGAGTACCCAGTACGCCGAGCACTGAGACCCAGCACCCTGAGCACTGAGCACCCAGCACCCCGAGTACTGAGCACCCAGCACCCCGAGCACTGAGCACCCAGCACCCCGAGCACTGAGCACCCAGCACCCTGATCAATGAGCACCCAGCACCCTGAGTACTGAGCACCCAGCATACTGAGCACCGAGCACCAAGCACCCTGAGTACTGAGCACCCAGCATACTGAGCACCGAGCACCAAGCACCCTGAGTACTGAGCACCCAGCATACTGAGCACCGAGCACCAAGCACCCTGAGTACTGAGCACCCAGCATACTGAGCACCGAGCACCAAGCACCCTGAGTACTGAGCACCCAGCACCCTGAGCACTGAGCACCCAGCAACCTGAGTACTGAGCACCGAGCACCCCGAGTACTGAGCGCCCAGCACCCCGAGCACTGAGCACCCAGCACAATGAGCACTGAGCACCCAGCACCCCCGATCACTGAGCACCCAGCACCCCGAGCACTGAGCACCCAGCACCCCGAGCACTGAGCACCCAGCACCCCGAGCACCGAGCACCCTGAGTCCTAAGCACCGAGCACCCTGAGCACTGAGCACCCAGCACCCTGAGCACTGAGCACCCAGCACCCTGAGTACTGAGCACCCAGCACCCCGAGCACTGAGCACCCAGCACGCTGAGTACTGAGCACCCAGCACCCTGAGCACTGAGCACCGAGCACCCTGAGCACTCAGCACCCAGCACCCTGAGGACTGAGCACCCAGCACCCTGAGCACTGAGCACACAGCACCCTGAGCACTGAGCACCCTGAGTACTGAGCACTGAGCACCCTGAGTACTGAGCACTGAGCACCCTGAGTACTGAGCACCCAGCACCCTGAGTACTGAGCACCGAGCACCACGAGCACTGAGTACCCAGCACCCTGAGCACTGAGTACCCAACACCCTGAGCACTGAGCACCCAGCACCCTGAGCCCTGAGCACCCAGCACCCTGAGCACTGAGCACCCAGCACTCTGAGTACTGAGCACTGAGCACCCAGCACCCCGAGCACTGAGCACCCAGCACCCCGAGTACTGAGCACCCAGCACCCCGAGTACTGAGCACCCAGCACCCTGAGCACTGAGCACCCAGCACCCTGAGCACTGAGCACCCAGCACCCTGAGCACTGAGCACCCAGCACCCTGAGTAGTGAGCACCCAACGTACTGAGCACCGAGAACCCCGAGCACTGAGCACCCAGCACCCTGAGTACTGAGCACCGAGCACCCCGAGCACTGAGCACCCAGCACCCTGAGTACTGAGCTCCGAGCACCCCGAGCACTGACCACCCAGCGCCCCGAGCACTGAGCACCCAGCGCCCCGAGCACTGAGGACCCAGAACAACGAGCACTGAGCACCCAGCACCCCGAGCACTGAGCACCCAGCACCCCGAGTACTGAGCACCCAGCACCCTGAGTACTGAGCACCCAGCACCCTGAGCACTGAGCACCCAGCACCCTGAGTACTGAGCACCCAGCACCCTGAGTACTGAGTACCCAGCACCCTGAGCACTGAGCACCCAGCACCCTGAGTACTGAGCACCGAGCACCCTAAGTACTGAGCACCCAGCACCCTGAGTACTGAGCACCCAGCACCCTGAGCACTGAGCACCCAGCATCCCGAGCACTGAGCACCCAGCACCCCGGGCTCTGAGCACCAAGCACCCCGAGCACCGAGCAGCCTGAGTACTAAGCACCGAACACCCTGAGCACTGAGCACCCAGCACCCTGAGCAATGAGCACCCAACACCCTGAGTACTGAGCACCCAGCACCCCGAGCACTGAGCACCCAGCACCCTGAGGACTGAGCACCCAGCACCCCGAGCACTGAGCACACAGCACCCTGAGCACTGAGCACCCTGAGTACTGATCACTGAGCACCCTGAGTACTGAGCACTGAGCACCCTGAGTACTGAGCACCCAGCACCCTGAGTACTGAGCACCAAGCACCCCCGAGCACTGAGCGCCCAGCACCCTGAGCACTGAGCACCCAGCACGCGAGTACTGATCACCCAGCACCCTGAGTACTGAGCACCCAGCACCCTGAGTACTGAGCACCCAGCACCCCCGAGTACTGAGCACCCAGCACCCTGAGCACTGAGCACCCAGCACCCTGAGCACTGAGCAACCAGCACCCCGAGCACTGTGCACCCAGCACCCTGTGTACTGAGCACCCAGCACCCTGAGCACTGAGCACCCAGCACCCTGAGCACTGAGCACCCAGCACCCTGAGCACTGAGAACCCAGCACCCTGAGTAGTGAGCACCCAACGTACTCAGCACCGAGCACCCCGAGCACTGAGCACCCAGCACCGTGAGTACTGAGCACCGAGCACCCCGAGCACTGAGCACCCAGCTCCCTGAGTACTGAGCTCCGAGCACCCCGAGCACAGAGCACCCAGCGCCCCGAGCACTGAGCACCCAGCGCCCCGAGCACTGAGCACCAAGAACCCCGAGCACTGAGCACCCAGCACCCCGAGCACTGAGCACCCAGCACCCCGAGCACTGAGCACCCAGCACCCTGAGCACTGAGCACCCAGCACCCTGAGTACTGAGCACCCAGCACCCTGAGTACTGAGCACCCAGCACCCTGAGCACTGAGCACCCAGCACCCTGAGTACTGAGCACCCAGCACCCCGAGCACTGAGCACCCAGCACCCTGAGTACTGAGCACTGAGCACCCTGAGTACTGAGCACCGGACACCCTGAGTACTGAGCACCCAGCACCCTGAGTACTGAGCACCCAGCACCCCGAGCACTGAGCACCCAGCACCCTGAGCACTGAGCACCCAGCACTCTGAGCACTGAGCACCCAGCTCCCTGAGCACTGAGCACCCAGCACCCTGAGCACTGAGCACCCAGCACCCTGAGTACTGAGTACCCAGCACCCTGAGCACTGAGCACCCAGCATCCTGAGTACTGATTACCGAGCACCCCGAGCACTGAGCACCCAGCACCCTGAGTACTGAGCACCCAGCACCCTGAGTACTGAGCACCCAGCACCCTGAGTACTGAGCAACCCAGCACCCTGAGCACTGAGCACAAAGCACGCTGAGTACTGCGCACTGAGCACCCTGAGTACTGAGCACCGAGGACCCTGAGCACTGAGCACCCAGCACGCTGAGTACTGAGCACTGAGCACCCTGAGTACTGAGCACCCAGCACCCTGAACACTGAGCAGCCAGCACCCTGAGCACTGAGCACCCAGCACCCCCGACCACTGAGCACCCAGCACCCTGAGCACTGTGCACCCAGCACCCTGAGTACTGAGCACCGAGCACCCCGAGCACTGAGCACCCAGCACCCTGAGTACTGAGCTCCGAGCACCCCGAGCACTGAGCACCCAGCGCCCCGAGCACTGAGCACCCAGCGCCCCGAGCACTGAGCACCCAGAACAACGAGCACTGAGCACCCAGCACCCCGAGCACTGAGCACCCAGCACCCCGAGTACTGAGCACCCAGCACCCTGAGTACTGAGCACCCAGCACCCTGAGCACTGAGCACCCAGCACCCTGAGTACTGAGCACCCCAGCACCCTGAGTACTGAGTACCCAGCACCCTGAGCACTGAGCACCCAGCACCCTGAGTACTGAGCACCGAGCACCCTAAGTACTGAGCACCCACCCACCCTGAGTACTGAGCACCCAGCACCCTGAGCACTGAGCACCCAGCTCCCTGAGTACTGAGCACCCAGCACCCCGAGTACTGAGCACCCAGCACCCCCGAGCACTGAGCACCCAGCACCCTGAGTACTGATTACTGAGCACCCTGAATACTGAGCACCGAACACCCTGAGTACTGAGCACCCAGCACCCTGAGTACTGTGCACCCAACACCCCCGAGCACTGAGTACCCCAGCACCCTGAGCACTGAGCACCCAGCACCCTGAGCACTGAGCACCCAGTACCCTGAGTACTGAGCACTGAGCACCCCAGCACCCCGAGCACTGAGCACCCAGCACCCTGAGTACTGAGCACTGAGCACCCAGCACCCCCGAGCACTGAGCACCCAGCACCCTGAGCACTGAGCACCCAGCACCCTGAGTACTGAGCACCCAGCTCCCTGAGTACTGAGCACCCAGCACCCCGAGTACTGAGCACCACAGCTCCCTGAGTACTGAGCACCCAGCACCCTGAGCACGAAGCACTCAGCACCCCGAGAACTGAGGACCCAGCACCCTGAGCACTGAGCACCCAGCACCCTGCGTACTGAGCACCGAGCACTCCTGATTACTGAGCACCCAGCACCCTGAGTACTGAGCACCCAGCACACTGAGTACTGAGCACCCAGCACCCTGAGCACTGAGCACCCAGCAACCTGAGTACTGAGCAGTGAGCACCCAGCACCCCGAGCACTGAGCACCCAGCACCCTGTGTACTGAGCACTGAGTACCCAGTACCCCGCGAGCACTGAGACCCAGCACCCTGAGCACTGAGCACACCAGCACCCCGAGTACTGAGCACCCAGCACCCCCGAGTACTGAGCACCCAGCACCCCGAGCACTGAGCACCCAGCACCCCGAGCACTGAGCACCCCAGCACCCCAAGCACTGAGCACCCTGAGTACTGAGCAGCCAGCACCCTGAGTACTGAGCACCCAGCACCCTGAGTTCTGAGCACCCCAGCACCCTGAGCACTGAGCAAACAGCACCCTGAGTACTGAGCACCGAGCACCCCGAGTACTGAGCACCCAGCACCCCGAGCACTGAGCACCCAGCACCCTGAGCACTGAGCACCCAGCACCCCCGAGCACTGAGCACCCCAGCACCCTGAGCACTGAGCACCCAGCACCCCGAGCACTGAGCACCCAGCACCCCGAGCACCGAGCACCCTGAGTACTAAGCACCGAGCACCCTGAGCACTGAGCACCCAGCACCCTGAGCACTGAGCACCCAGCACCCTGAGTACTGAGCCACCCAGCACCCCGAGCACTGAGGACCCCAGCACCCTGAGTACTGAGCACCCAGCACCCTGAGCACTGAGCACCGAGCACCCTGAGCACTGAGCACCCAGCACCCTGAGGACTGAGCACCCAGCACCCCGAGCACTGAGCACACAGCACCCTGAGCACTGAGCACCCTGAGTACTGAGCACTGAGCACCCTGAGTACTGAGCACTGAGCACCCTGAGTACTGAGCACCCAGCACCCTGAGTACTGAGCACCCAACACCCCGAGCACTGAGTACCCAGCACCCTGAGCACTGAGCACCCAGCACCCTGAGCACTGAGCACCCAGCACCCTGAGCACTGGGCACCCAGTACCCTGAGTACTGAGCACTGAGCACCCAGCACCCCCGAGCACTGAGCACCCAGCACACTGAGCACTGAGCACCCAGCACCCTGAGTACTGAGCACCCAGCTCCCTGAGTACTGAGCACCCAGCACCCCGGGTACTGAGCACCCAGCACCCTGAGTACTGAGCACCCAGCACCCCGAGCACTAAGCACTCAGCACCCCGAGCACTGAGGACCCAGCACCCTGAGCACTGAGCACCCTGCACCCTGCGTACTGAGCACCGAGCACCCTGAGTACTGAGCACCCAGCACACTGAGTACTGAGCACGCAGCACACTGAGTACTGAGCCCCCAGCACCCTGAGCACTGAGCACTCAGCACCCTGAGTACTGAGCACTGAGCACCCAGCACCCCGAACACTGAGCACCCAGCACCCTGTGTACTGAGCACTGAGTACCCAGTACCCCGAGCACTGAGACCCAGCACCCTGAGCACTGAGCACCCAGCACCGCGAGTACTGAGCACCCAGCACCCCGAGCACTGAGCACCCAGTACCCCGAGCACTGAGCACCCAGCACCCCGAGCACTGAGCACCCAGCAACCCAAGCACTGAGCACCCTGAGTACTGAGCACCCAGCACCCTGAGTAATGAGCACCCAGCACCCCGAGCACTGAGCACCCAGCACCCTGAGTACTGGGCACCGAGCACCCTTAGTACTGAGCAGCCAGTACCCTGAGTACTGAGCACCCAGCGTACTGAGGCACCGAGCACACAGCACCCTGAGTACTGAGCACCCAGCACCCTGAGCACTGAGCACCCAGCACCCTGAGTACTGAGCACCGAGCACCCCGAGTACTGAGCACCCAGCACCCCGAGCACTGAGCACCCAGCACCCTGAGCACTGAGCACCCAGCACCCCGAGCACTGAGCACCCAGCACCCCGAGCACCGAGCACCCTGAGTACTAAGCACCGAGCACCCTGAGCACTGAGCACCCAGCACCCTGAGCACTGAGCACCCAGCACCCTGAGTACTGAGCACCCAGCACCCCGAGGCACTGAGGACCCAGCACCCTGAGTACTGAGCACCCAGCACCCTGAGCACTGAGCACCGAGCACCCTGAACACTGAGCACCCAGCACCCTGAGGACTGAGCACCCAGCACCCCGAGCACTGAGCACACAGCACCCTGAGCACTGAGCAGCCTGAGTACTGAGCACTGAGCACCCTGAGTACTGAGCACTGAGCACCCTGAGTAATGAGCACCCAGCAACCTGAGTACTGAGCACCCAGCACCCTGAGCACTGAGCACCCAGCACCCTGAGTACTGAGCACCCAACACCCCAAGCACTTAGCACCCTGAGTACTGAGCACCCAGCAGCCCAAGCACTGAGCACCCTGAGTACTGAGCACCCAGCACCCTGAGTAATGAGCACCTAGCACCCCGAGCACTGAGCACCCAGCACCCTGAGTACTGAGCACCGAGCACCCTGAGAACTGAGCAGCCAGCACCCTGAGTACTGAGCACCCAGCGTACTGAGAACGGAGCACCCAGCACCCTGAGTACTGAGCACCCAGCACCCTGAGCACTGAGCACACAGCACCCTGAGTACTGAGCACCGAGCACCCCGAGTACTGAGCACCCAGCACCCCGAGCACTGAGCACCCAGCACCCTGAGCACTGAGCACCCAGCACCCCGAGCACTGAGCACCCAGCACCCTGAGCACTGAGGACCCAGCACCCTGAGCACTGAGCACCCAGCACCCCGAGCACCGAGCACCCCGAGCACCGAGCACCCTGAGTACTAAGCACCGAGCACCCTGAGCACTGAGCACCCAGCACCCTGAGCACTGAGCACCCAGCACCCCTGAGTACTGAGCAGACAGCACCCCGAGCACTGAGGGACCCAGCACCCTGAGTACTGAGCACCCAGCACCCTGAGCACTGAGCACCGAGCACCCTGAGCACTGACCACACAGCACCCTGAGGACTGAGCACCCAGCACCCCGAGCACTGAGCACACAGCACCCTGAGCACTGAGCACCCTGAGTACTGAGCACTGAGCACCCTGAGTACTGAGCACTGAGCACCCCTGAGTACTGAGCACCCAGCACCCTGAGTACTGTGCACCCAACACCCCGAGCACTGAGTACCCAGCACCCTGGGCACTGAGCACCCAGCACCCTGACCACTGAGCAACCAGCACCCTGAGCACTGAGCACCCAGTACCCTGAGTACTGAGCACTGAGCACCCAGCACCCCGAGCACAGAGCACCCAGCACCCTGAGTACTGAGCACTGAGCACCCAGCACCCCGAGCACTGAGCACCCAGCACCCTGAGCACTGAGCACCCAGCACCCTGAGTACTGAGCACCCAGCTCCCTGAGTACTGAGCACCCAGCACCCCGAGTACTGAGCACCCAGCACCCTGAGTACTGAGCACCCCAGCACCCCGAGCACGAAGCACTCAGCACCCCGAGCACTGAGGACCCAGCACCCTGAGCACTGAGCACCCAGCACCCTGCGTACTGAGCACCGAGCACCCTGATTACTGAGCACCAGCACCCTGAGTACTGAGCACCCAGCACACTGAGTACTGAGCACCCAGCACCCTGAGCACTGAGCACCCATCACCCTGAGTACTGAGCAGTGAGCACCCAGCACCCCGAGCACTGAGCACCCAGCACCCTGTGTACTGAGCACTGAGAACCCAGTACCCCGAGCACTGAGACCCAGCACCCTGAGCACTGAGCACCCAGCACCCCGAGTACTGAGCACCCAGCACCCCGAGTACTGAGCACCCAGCACCCTGAGCACTGAGCACCCAGCACCCCGAGCACTGAGCACCCAGCACCCCAAGCACTGAGCACCCTGAGTACTGAGCAGCCAGCACCCTGAGTACTGAGCACCCCAGCGTACTGAGCACCGAGCACCCAGCACCCTGAGTTCTGAGCACCCAGCACCCTGAGCACTGAGCACCCAGCACCCTGAGTACTGAGCACCGAGCACCCCGAGTACTGAGCACCCAGCACCCTGAGCACTGAGCACCCAGCACCCTGAGTACTGAGCACCCAGCACCCCGAGCACTGAGCACCCAGCACCCTGAGCACTGAGCACCCAGCACCCCGAGCACTGAGCACCCAGCACCCCGAGCACCCAGCACCCTGAGTACTGAGCACCCAGCACCCTGAGCACTGAGCACCCAGCACCCTGAGTACTGAGCACCCAGCACCCTGAGTACTGAGCAACCAGCACCCCGAGCACTGAGCACCCAGCACCCTGAGTACTGAGCACCCAGCACCCTGAGTACTGAGCACCCAGCACCCTGAGCACTGAGCACCCAGCACCCTGAGGACTGAGCACCCAGCACCCCGAGCACTGAGCACCCAGCACCCTGAGTACTGAGCAGCCTGAGCACTGAGCACTGAGCACCCTGAGTACTGAGCACTGAGCACCCTGAGTACTGAGCACCCAGCACCCTGAGTACTGAGCACCCAGCACCCCGAGCACTGAGTACCCAGCAACCCTGAGCACTGAGTACCCAGCACCCTGAGCACTGAGCACCCAGCACCCTGAGCACTGAGCACCCAGCACCCTGAGCACTGAGCACCCAGCACCCTGAGTAGAGCACTGAGCACCCAGCACCCCGAGTACTGAGCACCCAGCACCCTGAGTACTGAGCACAGCACCCAGACCACTGAGCACCCAGCACCCTGAGCACTGAGCACCCAGCACCCTGAGTACTGAGCACCCCGAGCACTGAGCACCCAGCAACCCGAGTACTGAGCACCCAGCACCCCGAGCACTGAGCACCCAGCACCCCGAGCACTGAGCACCCAGCACCCGAGCACTGAGCACCCAGCACCCTGAGTACTGAGCACCCAGCACCCTGAGCACTGAGCACCCAGCACCCTGAGTACTGAGCACCCAGCATACTGAGCACCGAGCACCAAGCACCCTGAGTACTGAGCACCCAGCATACTGAGCACTGAGCACCCAGCACCCTGAGCACTGAGCACCCAGCACGCCGAGCACTGAGCACCCAGCACCCTGAGTACTGAGCACCCAGCACCCTGAGTACTGAGCACCCAGCACCCCGAGCACTGAGCACCCAGCACCCCGAGCACTGAGCACCCAGCACCCTGAGCACTGAGCACCCAGCACCCTGAGCACTGAGCACCCAGCACCCCGAGCACTGAGCACCCAGCACCCCGAGCACTGAGCACCCAGCACCCCGAGCACTGAGCACCCAGCACCCGAGCACTGAGCACTGAGCACCCAGCACCCTGAGCACTGAGCACCCAGCACCCTGAGCACTGAGCACCCAGCACCCCGAGCACTGAGCACCCAGCACCTGAGTACTGAGCACCCAGCTCCCTGAGTACTGAGCACCCAGCTCCCTGAGTACTGAGCACCCAGCACCCTGAGTACTGAGCACCCAGCACCCTGAGCACTGATCACACCGCACCCTGAGTACTGAGCACCCTGAGTACTGAGCACTGAGCACCCCGAGCACTGAGCACTGAGCACCCTGAGTACTGAGCACCCTAGCACCCCGAGCACTGAGCACCCAGCTCCCTGTGTACTGAGCACTGAGTAGCCAGCACCCTGAGCACTGAGCACCCAGCACCCTGAGCACTGAGCACCCAGCACCCCGAGCACTGAGCACCCAGCACCCTGAGCACTGAGCACCCTGAGTACTGAGCACCCAGCACCCTGAGTACTGAGCACCCAGCACCCCAAGCACTGAGCACCCTGAGTACTGAGCACCCAGTACCCTGAGCACTGAACACACAGCACCCTGAGTACTGAGCACCCCGAGAACTGAGCACCCAGCATACTGAGTACTGAGCACCCACCACCCTGAGTACTGAGCACCCAGCACCATGAGCACTGAGCACCCAGCACCCTGAGTACTGAGCATCCAGCACCCCGAGCACTGAGCACCCAGCACCCTGAGTACTGAGCACTGAGCACCCAGCACCCCGAGCACTGAGCAATCAGCACCCTGTGTACTGAGCACTGAGTACCCAGCACCCCGAGCACTGAGCACCCAGCACCCTGAGCACTGAGCACCCTGAGTACTGAGCACCCAGCACCCTGAGCAATGAGCACCCAGCACCCTGAGCACTGAGCACCCAGCACCCAGAGCACTGAGCACTGAGCACTGAGCACCCTGAGTACTGAGCACCCAGCGACCCGAGCACTGAGCACCGAGCACCCTGAGCACTGAGCACCCAGCACCCTGAGTACTAAGCACCCAGCACCCTGAGTACTAAGCACCCAGCACCCTGAGTACTGAGCACCCAGCACCCTGAGTACTGAGCACCCAGCACAGTGAGTACTGAGCACCCAGCTGAGCACTGAGCACCGAGCACCCCGAGCACTGAGCCCCCAGCACCCTGAGTACTGAGCACCCAGCACCCTGAGCACTGAGCACCCAGCACCCTGAGTACTGAGCACGGAGCACCCTGAGTACTGAGCACCCAGCACCCTGAGTACTGAGCACCCAGCACCCTGAGTACTGAGCACCCAGCGTACTGAGCACCGAGCACCCAGCACCCTGAGTACTGAGCACCCAGCACCCTGAGCACTGAGCACCCAGCACCCTGAGTACTGAACACTGAGCACCCCGACTACTCAGCACCGAAAACCCCGAGCACTGAGCACCCAGCACCCCGAGCACCGAGCCCCCTGAGTACTGAGCACCCAGCACCCTGAGCACTGAGCAACCAGCACCCTGAGCACTGAGCACCCAGCACCCTGAGCACTGAGCCCCCAGCACCCTGAGTACTGAGCACCGAGCACCCCGAGCACTGAGCACCCTGAGAACTGAGCACTGAGCACCCTGAGTACTGAGCACCCAGCACCCTGAGTACTGAGCACCCAGCACCCTGAGCAATGATCACCCTGAGTACTGAGCACCCAGCACATTGAGCACTGAGCACCGAGCACCCCGAGACCTGAGCACCCAGCACCCGGAGTACTGAGCACCCAGCACCCTGAGTACTAAGCACCGAGCACCCTGAGTACTGAGCACCCAGCACCCTGAGCACTGAACACACAGCACCCTGAGTACTGAGCACCCCGAGCACTGAGCACCCAGCACCCTGAGTACTGAGTACCGAGCACCCCGAGCACTGAGCACCCAGCACCCCGAGCACTGAGCACCCAGCACCCTGAGTACTGAGCACCCAGCACCCTGAGTACTGAGCACCCAGCACCCCGAGCACTGAGTACCCAGCACCCTGAGCACTGAGCACCCAGCACCCTGAGCACTGAGCACCCAGCACCCTGAGTACTGAGCACTGAGGACCCAGCACCCCGAGCACTGAGCACCCAGCACCCTGAGTACTGAGCACTGAGCACCCAGCACCCCGAGCACTGAGCACCCAGCACGCCGAGTACTGAGCACCCAGCACCCTGAGTACTGAGCACCCAGCACCCCGAGCACTAAGCACCCAGCACCCCGAGCACTGAGAACCAAGCACCCTGAGCACTGAGCACCCAGCACTCTGAGTACTGAGCAACCAGCACCCTGAGCACTGAGCACCCAGCACCCTGAGCACTGAGCACCCAGCACCCTGAGTACTGAGCACCGAGCACCCTGAGTACTGAGCACCCAGCACCCTGAGCATTGATCACCCTGAGTACTGAGCAATGATCACCCTGAGTACTGAGCACCCAGCACCTTGAGCACTGAGCACCGAGCACCCCGAGCCAGGAGCACCCAGCACCCGGAGTACTGAGCACCCAGCACCCTGAGTACTAAGCACCGAGCACCCTGAGTACTGAGCACCCAGCACCCAGAGCACTGAGCACTGAGCACCCTGAGTACTGAGCACCCAGCAACCCGAGGACTGAGCACCGAGCACCCTGAGAACTGAGCACCCAGCACCCTGAGTACTAAGCACCCAGCACCCTGAGTACTAAGCACCCAGCACCCTGAGTACTGAGCACCCAGCACCCTGAGTACTAAGCACCGAGCACCGTGAGTACTGAGCACCCAGCACCCTGAGCACTGAACACACAGCACCCTGAGTACTGAGCACCCCTAGCACTGAGCACCCAGCACCCTGAGTACTGAGCACCGAGCACCCCGAGCACTGAGCACCCAGCACCCCGAGCACTGAGCACCCAGCACCCTGAGTACTGAGCACCCAGCACCCTGAGTACTGAGCAACCAGCACCCTGAGCACTGAGCACCCAGCACCCTGAGCACTGAGCACCCAGCACCCTGAGTACTGAGCACCAAGCACCCTGAGTACTGAGCACCGAGCACCCCGAGCACTGAGCACCCTGAGTACTGAGCACTGAGCACCCTGAGTACTGAGCACCCAGCACCCTGAGTACTGAGCACCCAGCACCCTGAGCAATGATCACCCTGAGCACTGAGCACCCAGCACCTTGAGCACTGAGCACCGAGCACCCCGAGCACTGAGCACCCAGCACCCGGAGTACTGAGCACCCAGTACCCTGAGTACTAAGCACCGAGCACCCTGAGTACTGAGCACCCAGCACCCTGAGCACTGAACACACAGCACCCTGAGTACTGAGCACCCCTAGCACTGAGCACCCAGCACCCTGAGTACTGAGCACCGAGCACCCCGAGCACTGAGCACCCAGCACCCCGAGCATTGAGCACCCAGCACCCTGAGTACTGAGCACCCAGCACCCTGAGTACTGAGCACCCAGCACCCTGAGCACTGAGCACCCAGCACCCTGAGCACTGAGCACCCAGCACCCTGAGCACTGAGCACCCAGCACCCTGAGCACTGAGCACCCTGAGTACTGAGCACCCAGCACCCTGAGCAATGAGCACCCAGCACCCCGAGCACTGAGCACCCAGCACCCAGAGCACTGAGCACTGAGCACCCTGAGTACTGAGCACCCAGCACCCCGAGCACTGAGTACCGAGCACCCTGAGCACTGAGCACCCAGCACCCTGAGCACTGAGCACCCAGCACCCTGAGCACTGAGCACCCTGAGTACTGAGCACCCAGCACCCTGAGCAATGAGCACCCAGCACCCCGAGCACTGCGCACCCAGCACCCAGAGCACTGAGCACCCTGAGTACTGAGCACCCAGCACCCCGAGCACTGAGCACCGAGCACCCTGAGTACTAAGCACCCAGCACCCTGAGTACTAAGCACCCAGCACCCTGAGTACTGAGCACCCAGCACCCTGAGTACTGAGCACCCAGCACAGTGAGTACTGAGCACCCAGCGTACTGAGCACCGAGCACCCCGAGCACTGAGCACCCAGCACCCTGAGTACTGAGCACCCAGCACCCTGAGCACTGAGCACCGAGCACCCTGAGTACTGAGCACCGAGCACCCTGAGTACTGAGCACCCAGCACCCTGAGTACTGAGCACCCAGCACCCTGAGTACTGAGCACCCAGCGTACTGAGCACCGAGCACCCAGCACCCTGAGTACTGAGCACCCAGCACCCTGAGCACTGAGCACCCAGCACCCTGAGTACTGAGCACTGAGCACCCCGAGTACTGAGAACCGAAAACCCCGAGCACAGAGCACCCAGAACCCCGAGCACCGAGCACCCTGAGTACTGAGCACCCAGCACACTGAGCACTGAGCAACCAGCACCCTGAGCACTGAGCACCCAGCACCCTGAGCACTGAGCACCCAGCACCCTGAGTACTGAGCACCGAGCACCCCGAGCACTGAGCACCCTGAGTACTGAGCACTGAGCACCCTGAGTACTGAGCACCCGGGACCCTGAGTACTGAGCACCCAGCACCCTGAGCAATGATCACCCTGAGTACTGAGCACCCAGCATCTTGAGCACTGAGCACCGAGCACCCCGAGCCCTGAGCACCCAGCACCCGGAGTACTGAGCACCCAGCACCCTGAGTACTACGCACCGAGCACCCTGAGTACTGAGCACCCAGCACCCTGAGCACTGAACACACAGCACCCTGAGTACTGAGCACCCCGAGCACTGAGCACCCAGCACCCCGAGCACTGAGCACCCAGCACCCTGAGTACTGAGCACCCAGCACCCTGAGTACTGAGCACCCAGCACCCCGAGCACTGAGTACCCAGCACCCTGAGCACTGAGCACCCAGCACCCTGAGCACTGAGCACCCAGCACCCTGAGCACTGAGCACCCAGCACCCTGAGTACTGAGCACAGAGGACCCAGCACCCCGAGCACTGAGCACCCAGCACCCTGAGCACTGAGCACTGAGCACCCAGCACCCCGAGCACTGAGCACCCAGCACCCTGAGCACTGAGCACCCAGCACCCGAGTACTGAGCACCCAGCACCCTGAGTACTGAGCACCCAGCTCCCTGAGTCCTGAGCACCCAGCACGCCGAGTACCGAGCACCCAGCACCCTGAGTACTGAGCACCCAGCACCCTGAGCACTAAGCACCCAGCACCCCGAGCACTGAGCACCCAGCACCCTGAGCAATGAGCACCCAGCACCCCGAGCACTGAGCACCCAGCACCCAGAGCACTGAGCACTGAGCACCCTGAGTACTGAGCACCCAGCACCCCGAGCACTGAGTACCGAGCACCCTGAGCACTGAGCACCCAGCACCCTGAGCACTGAGCACCCAGCACCCTGAGCACTGAGCACCCTGAGTACTGAGCACCCAGCACCCTGAGCAATGAGCACCCAGCACCCCGAGCACTGCGCACCCAGCACCCAGAGCACTGAGCACTGAGCACCCTGAGTACTGAGCACTGAGCACCGAGCACCCTGAGTACTAAGCACCCAGCACTGAGCACCCAGCACCCCTGAGAGCACCCTGAGTACTGAGCACCGAGCACCCTGAGTACTAAGCACCCAGCACCCTGAGCACTGAGCACCCAGCACCCTGAGTACTGAGCACCGAGCACCCTGAGTACTGAGCACCCAGCACCCTGAGTACTGAGCACCCAGCACCCTGAGTACTGAGCACCCAGCGTACTGAGCACCGAGCACCCAGCACCCTGAGTACTGAGCACCCAGCACCCTGAGCACTGAGCACCCAGCACCCTGAGTACTGAGCACTGAGCACCCCGAGTACTGAGAACCGAAAACCCCGAGCACAGAGCACCCAGAACCCCGAGCACCGAGCACCATGAGTACTGAGCACCCAGCACACTGAGCACTGAGCAACCAGCACCCTGAGCACTGAGCACCCAGCACCCTGAGCACTGAGCACCCAGCACCCTGAGTACTGAGCACCGAGCACCCCGAGCACTGAGCACCCTGAGTACTGAGCACTGAGCACCCTGAGTACTGAGCACCCGGGACCCTGAGTACTGAGAACCCAGCACCCTGAGCAATGATCACCCTGAGTACTGAGCACCCAGCATCTTGAGCACTGAGCACCGAGCACCCCGAGCCCTGAGCACCCAGCACCCGGAGTACTGAGCACCCAGCACCCTGAGTACTACGCACCGAGCACCCTGAGTACTGAGCAACCAGCACCCTGAGCACTGAACACACAGCACCCTGAGTACTGAGCACCCCGAGCACTGAGCACCCAACACGCTGAGTACTGAGCACCGAGCACTCCGAGCACTGAGCACCCAGCACCCCGAGCACTGAGCACCCAGCACCCTGAGTACTGAGCACCCAGCACCCTGAGCACTGAGCACCCAGCACCCTGAGCACTGAGCACCCAGCACCCTGAGCACTGAGCACCCAGCACCCTGAGTACTGAGCACAGAGGACCCAGCACCCCGAGCACTGAGCACCCAGCACCCTGAGCACTGAGCACTGAGCACCCAGCACCCCGAGCACTGAGCACCCAGCACCCTGAGCACTGAGCACCCAGCACCCGAGTACTGAGCACCCAGCACCCTGAGTACTGAGCACCCAGCTCCCTGAGTACTGAGCACCCAGCACGCCGAGTACCGAGCACCCAGCACCCTGAGTACTGAGCACCCAGCACCCTGAGCACTAAGCACCCAGCACCCCGAGAACTGAGAACCAAGCACCCTGAGCACTGAGCACCCAGCACCCTGAGTACTGAGCACCGAGCACCCTGAGTACCGAGCACCCAGCACCCTGAGTACTGTGCACCCAGCACACTGAGTACTGAGCACCCAGCACCCTGAACACTGATCACCCAGCACCCTGAGTACTGAGCACCGATTACCCTGAGTACTGAGCACCCAGCACCCCGAGCACTGAGCACCCAGCACCCTGAGTACTGAGCACTAAGCACCTAGCACCCCGAGCACTGAGCACCCAGCACCCTGTGTACTGAGCACTGAGTACCCAGTACCCCGAGCACTGAGACACAGCACCCTGAGCACTGAGCATCCAGCACCCCGAGTACTGAGCACCCAGCACCCCGAGCACTGAGCACCCAGCACCCGAGCACTGAGCACCCATCACCCCGAGCAATGAGCACCCAGCACCCTGAGTACTGAGCACCCATCACCCCGAGTACTGAGCACCCAGCTACCTGAGAAGGGAGCAGCCAGCACCCCGAGCACTGAGCACCCAGCAGAATGAGCACTGAGCACCCAGCACCCTGAGTACTGAGCACTGAGCACCCCGAGTACTGAGCACCCAGCACCCCGAGCACTGAGCACCGAGCACCCCGAGCACTGAGCACCCAGTACCCCGAGCACTGAGCACCCAGCACCCCGAGCACTGAGCACCCAGCACCCCGAGCACTGAGCACCCAGCACCCCGAGCACTGAGCACCCAGCACCCTGAGTACTGAGCACCCAGCACCCTGAGTACTGAGCACCCAGCACCCTGAGCACTGAGCACCCAGCACCCTGAGTACTGAGCACCCAACACCCCAAGCACTGAGCACCCTGAGTACTGAGCACCCAGCACCCCAAGCACTGAGCACCCTGAGTACTGAGCACCCAGCACCCTGAGTAATGAGAACCTAGCACCCCGAGCACTGAGCACCCAGCACCCTGAGTACTGAGCACCGAGCACACTGAGTACTGAGCAGCCAGCACACGGAGTACTGAGCACCCAGCGTACTGAGCACCGAGCACCCAACACCCTGAGTACTGAGCACCCAGCACCCTGAGCACTGAGCACCAAGCACCCTGAGTACTGAGCACCGAGCACCCCGAGTACTGAGCACCCAGCACCCCGAGCACTGAGCAACCAGCACCCTGAGCACTGAGCACCCAGCACCCCGAGCACTGAGCACCCAGCACCCTGAGCACTGAGGACCCAGCACCCCGAGCACTGAGCACCCAGCAACCCGAGCACAGAGAACCCCGAGCACCGAGCACCCTGAGTACTAAGCACCGAGCACCCTGAGCACTGAGCACCCAGCACCCTGAGCACTGAGCACCCAGCACCCTGAGTACTGAGTAGACAGCACCCCTAGCACTGAGGACCCAGCACCCTGAGTACTGAGCACCCAGCACCCTGAGCACTGAGCACCGAGCACCCTGAGCACTGACCACCCAGCACCCTGAGGACTGAGCACCCAGCACCCCGAGCACTGAGCACACAGCACCCTGAGCACTGAGCACCCTGAGTACTGAGCACTGAGCACCCTGAGTACTGAGCACTGAGCACCCTGAGTACTGAGCACCCAGCACCCTGAGTACTGAGCACCCAACACCCCGAGCACTGAGTACCCAGCACCCTGAGCACTGAGCACCCAGCACCCTGAGCACTGAGCACCCAGCACCCTGAGCACTGGGCACCCAGTACCCTGAGTACTGAGCACTGAGCACCCAGCACCCCGAGCACTGAGCACCCAGCACACTGAGCACTGAGCACCCAGCACCCTGAGTACTGAGCACCCAGCTCCCTGAGTACTGAGCACCCAGCACCCCGGGTACTGAGCACCCAGCACCCTGAGTACTGAGCACCCAGCACCCCGAGCACTAAGCACTCAGCACCCCGAGCACTGAGGACCCAGCACCCTGAGCACTGAGCACCCTGCACCCTGCGTACTGAGCACCGAGCACCCTGAGTACTGAGCACCCAGCACCCTGAGTACTGAGCACGCAGCACACTGAGTACTGAGCCCCCAGCACCCTGAGCACTGAGCACTCAGCACCCTGAGTACTGAGCACTGAGCACCCAGCACCCCGAACACTGAGCACCCAGCACCCTGTGTACTGAGCACTGAGTACCCAGTACCCCGAGCACTGAGACCCAGCACCCTGAGCACTGAGCACCCAGCACCGCGAGTACTGAGCACCCAGCACCCCGAGCACTGAGCACCCAGTACCCCGAGCACTGAGCACCCAGCACCCCGAGCACTGAGCACCCAGCAACCCAAGCACTGAGCACCCTGAGTACTGAGCACCCAGCACCCTGAGTAATGAGCACCCAGCACCCCGAGCACTGAGCACCCAGCACCCTGAGTACTGGGCACCGAGCACCCTTAGTACTGAGCAGCCAGCACCCTGAGTACTGAGCACCCAGCGTACTGAGCACCGAGCACACAGCACCCTGAGTACTGAGCACCCAGCACCCTGAGCACTGAGCACCCAGCACCCTGAGTACTGAGCACCGAGCACCCCGAGTACTGAGCACCCAGCACCCCGAGCACTGAGCACCCAGCACCCTGAGCACTGAGCACCCAGCACCCCGAGCACTGAGCACCCAGCACCCCGAGCACCGAGCACCCTGAGTACTAAGCACCGAGCACCCTGAGCACTGAGCACCCAGCACCCTGAGCACTGAGCACCCAGCACCCTGAGTACTGAGCACCCAGCACCCCGAGCACTGAGGACCCAGCACCCTGAGTACTGAGCACCCAGCACCCTGAGCACTGAGCACCGAGCACCCTGAACACTGAGCACCCAGCACCCTGAGGACTGAGCACCCAGCACCCCGAGCACTGAGCACACAGCACCCTGAGCACTGAGCAGCCTGAGTACTGAGCACTGAGCACCCTGAGTACTGAGCACTGAGCACCCTGAGTACTGAGCACCCAGCAACCTGAGTACTGAGCACCCAGCACCCTGAGCACTGAGCACCCAGCACCCTGAGTACTGAGCACCCAACACCCCAAGCACTTAGCACCCTGAGTACTGAGCACCCAGCAGCCCAAGCACTGAGCACCCTGAGTACTGAGCACCCAGCACCCTGAGTAATGAGCACCTAGCACCCCGAGCACTGAGCACCCAGCACCCTGAGTACTGAGCACCCAGCGTACTGAGAACGGAGCACCCAGCACCCTGAGTACTGAGCACCCAGCACCCTGAGCACTGAGCACACAGCACCCTGAGTACTGAGCACCGAGCACCCCGAGTACTGAGCACCCAGCACCCCGAGCACTGAGCACCCAGCACCCTGAGCACTGAGCACCCAGCACCCCGAGCACTGAGCACCCAGCACCCTGAGCACTGAGGACCCAGCACCCTGAGCACTGAGCACCCAGCACCCCGAGCACCGAGCACCCCGAGCACCGAGCACCCTGAGTACTAAGCACCGAGCACCCTGAGCACTGAGCACCCAGCACCCTGAGCACTGAGCACCCAGCACCCTGAGTACTGAGCAGACAGCACCCCGAGCACTGAGGACCCAGCACCCTGAGTACTGAGCACCCAGCACCCTGAGCACTGAGCACCGAGCACCCTGAGCACTGACCACACAGCACCCTGAGGACTGAGCACCCAGCACCCCGAGCACTGAGCACACAGCACCCTGAGCACTGAGCACCCTGAGTACTGAGCACTGAGCACCCTGAGTACTGAGCACTGAGCACCCTGAGTACTGAGCACCCAGCACCCTGAGTACTGTGCACCCAACACCCCGAGCACTGAGTACCCAGCACCCTGGGCACTGAGCACCCAGCACCCTGACCACTGAGCAACCAGCACCCTGAGCACTGAGCACCCAGTACCCTGAGTACTGAGCACTGAGCACCCAGCACCCCGAGCACAGAGCACCCAGCACCCTGAGTACTGAGCACTGAGCACCCAGCACCCCGAGCACTGAGCACCCAGCACCCTGAGCACTGAGCACCCAGCACCCTGAGTACTGAGCACCCAGCTCCCTGAGTACTGAGCACCCAGCACCCCGAGTACTGAGCACCCAGCACCCTGAGTACTGAGCACCCAGCACCCCGAGCACGAAGCACTCAGCACCCCGAGCACTGAGGACCCAGCACCCTGAGCACTGAGCACCCAGCACCCTGCGTACTGAGCACCGAGCACCCTGATTACTGAGCACCCAGCACCCTGAGTACTGAGCACCCAGCACACTGAGTACTGAGCACCCAGCACCCTGAGCACTGAGCACCCAGCACCCTGAGTACTGAGCAGTGAGCACCCAGCACCCCGAGCACTGAGCACCCAGCACCCTGTGTACTGAGCACTGAGAACCCAGTACCCCGAGCACTGAGACCCAGCACCCTGAGCACTGAGCACCCAGCACCCCGAGTACTGAGCACCCAGCACCCCGAGTACTGAGCACCCAGCACCCTGAGCACTGAGCACCCAGCACCCCGAGCACTGAGCACCCAGCACCCCAAGCACTGAGCACCCTGAGTACTGAGCACCGAGCACCCCGAGTACTGAGCACCCAGCACCCCGAGCACTGAGCACCCAGCACCCTGAGCACTGAGCACCCAGCACCCCGAGCACTGAGCACCCAGCACCCCGAGCACCGAGCACCCTGAGTACTAAGCACCGAGCACCCTGAGCACTGAGCACCCAGCACCCTGAGCACTGAGCACCCAGCACCCTGAGTACTGAGCACCCAGCACCCCGAGCACTGAGGACCCAGCACCCTGAGTACTGAGCACCCAGCACCCTGAGCACTGAGCACCGAGCACCCTGAACACTGAGCACCCAGCACCCTGAGGACTGAGCACCCAGCACCCCGAGCACTGAGCACACAGCACCCTGAGCACTGAGCAGCCTGAGTACTGAGCACTGAGCACCCTGAGTACTGAGCACTGAGCACCCTGAGTACTGAGCACCCAGCAACCTGAGTACTGAGCACCCAGCACCCTGAGCACTGAGCACCCAGCACCCTGAGTACTGAGCACCCAACACCCCAAGCACTTAGCACCCTGAGTACTGAGCACCCAGCAGCCCAAGCACTGAGCACCCTGAGTACTGAGCACCCAGCACCCTGAGTAATGAGCACCTAGCACCCCGAGCACTGAGCACCCAGCACCCTGAGTACTGAGCACCCAGCGTACTGAGAACGGAGCACCCAGCACCCTGAGTACTGAGCACCCAGCACCCTGAGCACTGAGCACACAGCACCCTGAGTACTGAGCACCGAGCACCCCGAGTACTGAGCACCCAGCACCCCGAGCACTGAGCACCCAGCACCCTGAGCACTGAGCACCCAGCACCCCGAGCACTGAGCACCCAGCACCCTGAGCACTGAGGACCCAGCACCCTGAGCACTGAGCACCCAGCACCCCGAGCACCGAGCACCCCGAGCACCGAGCACCCTGAGTACTAAGCACCGAGCACCCTGAGCACTGAGCACCCAGCACCCTGAGCACTGAGCACCCAGCACCCTGAGTACTGAGCAGACAGCACCCCGAGCACTGAGGACCCAGCACCCTGAGTACTGAGCACCCAGCACCCTGAGCACTGAGCACCGAGCACCCTGAGCACTGACCACACAGCACCCTGAGGACTGAGCACCCAGCACCCCGAGCACTGAGCACACAGCACCCTGAGCACTGAGCACCCTGAGTACTGAGCACTGAGCACCCTGAGTACTGAGCACTGAGCACCCTGAGTACTGAGCACCCAGCACCCTGAGTACTGTGCACCCAACACCCCGAGCACTGAGTACCCAGCACCCTGGGCACTGAGCACCCAGCACCCTGACCACTGAGCAACCAGCACCCTGAGCACTGAGCACCCAGTACCCTGAGTACTGAGCACTGAGCACCCAGCACCCCGAGCACAGAGCACCCAGCACCCTGAGTACTGAGCACTGAGCACCCAGCACCCCGAGCACTGAGCACCCAGCACCCTGAGCACTGAGCACCCAGCACCCTGAGTACTGAGCACCCAGCTCCCTGAGTACTGAGCACCCAGCACCCCGAGTACTGAGCACCCAGCACCCTGAGTACTGAGCACCCAGCACCCCGAGCACGAAGCACTCAGCACCCCGAGCACTGAGGACCCAGCACCCTGAGCACTGAGCACCCAGCACCCTGCGTACTGAGCACCGAGCACCCTGATTACTGAGCACCCAGCACCCTGAGTACTGAGCACCCAGCACACTGAGTACTGAGCACCCAGCACCCTGAGCACTGAGCACCCAGCACCCTGAGTACTGAGCAGTGAGCACCCAGCACCCCGAGCACTGAGCACCCAGCACCCTGTGTACTGAGCACTGAGAACCCAGTACCCCGAGCACTGAGACCCAGCACCCTGAGCACTGAGCACCCAGCACCCCGAGTACTGAGCACCCAGCACCCCGAGTACTGAGCACCCAGCACCCTGAGCACTGAGCACCCAGCACCCCGAGCACTGAGCACCCAGCACCCCAAGCACTGAGCACCCTGAGTACTGAGCAGCCAGCACCCTGAGTACTGAGCACCCAGCGTACTGAGCACCGAGCACCCAGCACCCTGAGTTCTGAGCACCCAGCACCCTGAGCACTGAGCACCCAGCACCCTGAGTACTGAGCACCGAGCACCCCGAGTACTGAGCACCCAGCACCCCGAGCACTGAGCACCCAGCACCCTGAGCACTGAGCACCCAGCACCCCGAGCACTGAGCACCCAGCACCCTGAGCACTGAGCACCCAGCACCCCGAGCACTGAGCACCCAGCACCCCGAGCACCGAGCACCCTGAGTACTAAGCACCGAGCACCCTGAGCACTGAGCACCCAGCACCCTGTGCACTGAGCACCCAGCACACTGAGTACTGAGCAACCAGCACCCCGAGCACTGTGGACCCAGAACCCTGAGTACTGAGCACCCAGCACCCTGAGCACTGAGCACCGAGCACCCTGAGCACTGAGCACCCAGCACCCTGAGGACTGAGCACCCAGCACCCCGAGCACTGAGCACACAGCACCCTGAGCACTGAGCAGCCTGAGTACTGAGCTCTGAGCACCCTGAGTACTGAGCACTGAGCACCCTGAGTACTGAGCACCCAGCACCCTGAGTACTGAGCACCCAGCACCCTGAGCACTGAGCACCGAGCACCCTGAGCACTGACCACACAGCACCCTGAGGACTGAGCACCCAGCACCCCGAGCACTGAGCACACAGCACCCTGAGCACTGAGCACCCTGAGTACTGAGCACTGAGCACCCTGAGTACTGAGCACTGAGCACCCTGAGTACTGAGCACCCAGCACCCTGAGTACTGTGCACCCAACACCCCGAGCACTGAGTACCCAGCACCCTGGGCACTGAGCACCCAGCACCCTGACCACTGAGCAACCAGCACCCTGAGCACTGAGCACCCAGTACCCTGAGTACTGAGCACTGAGCACCCAGCACCCCGAGCACAGAGCACCCAGCACCCTGAGTACTGAGCACTGAGCACCCAGCACCCCGAGCACTGAGCACCCAGCACCCTGAGCACTGAGCACCCAGCACCCTGAGTACTGAGCACCCAGCTCCCTGAGTACTGAGCACCCAGCACCCCGAGTACTGAGCACTCAGCACCCTGAGTACTGAGCACCCAGCACCCCGAGCACGAAGCACTCAGCACCCCGAGCACTGAGGACCCAGCACCCTGAGCACTGAGCACCCAGCACCCTGCGTACTGAGCACCGAGCACCCTGATTACTGAGCACCCAGCACCCTGAGTACTGAGCACCCAGCACACTGAGTACTGAGCACCCAGCACCCTGAGCACTGAGCACCCAGCACCCTGAGTACTGAGCAGTGAGCACCCAGCACCCCGAGCACTGAGCACCCAGCACCCTGTGTACTGAGCACTGAGAACCCAGTACCCCGAGCACTGAGACCCAGCACCCTGAGCACTGAGCACCCAGCACCCCGAGTACTGAGCACCCAGCACCCCGAGTACTGAGCACCCAGCACCCTGAGCACTGAGCACCCAGCACCCCGAGCACTGAGCACCCAGCACCCCAAGCACTGAGCACCCTGAGTACTGAGCAGCCAGCACCCTGAGTACTGAGCACCCAGCGTACTGAGCACCGAGCACCCAGCACCCTGAGTTCTGAGCACCCAGCACCCTGAGCACTGAGCACCCAGCACCCTGAGTACTGAGCACCGAGCACCCCGAGTACTGAGCACCCAGCACCCCGAGCACTGAGCACCCAGCACCCTGAGCACTGAGCATCCAGCACCCCGAGCACTGAGCACCCAGCACCCTGAGCACTGAGCACCCAGCACCCCGAGCACTGAGCACCCAGCACCCCGAGCACCGAGCACCCTGAGTACTAAGCACCGAGCACCCTGAGCACTGAGCACCCAGCACCCTGTGCACTGAGCACCCAGCACACTGAGTACTGAGCAACCAGCACCCCGAGCACTGTGGACCCAGAACCCTGAGTACTGAGCACCCAGCACCCTGAGCACTGAGCACCGAGCACCCTGAGCACTGAGCACCCAGCACCCTGAGGACTGAGCACCCAGCACCCCGAGCACTGAGCACACAGCACCCTGAGCACTGAGCAGCCTGAGTACTGAGCTCTGAGCACCCTGAGTACTGAGCACTGAGCACCCTGAGTACTGAGCACCCAGCACCCTGAGTACTGAGCACCCAGCACCCCGAGCACTGAGTACCCAGCACCCTGAGCACTGAGTACCCAGCACCCTGAGCACTGAGCACCCAGCACCCTGAGCACTTAGCACCCAGCACCCTGAGCACTGAGCACCCAGCACCCTGAGTACTGAGCACTGAGCACCCAGCACCCCGAGCACTGAGAACCCAGCACCCTGAGTACTGAGCACTTAGCACCCAGCACAACGAGCACTGACCACCCAGCACCCTGAGCACTGAGCACCCAGCACCCTGAGTACTGAGCACCCAGGTCCCTGAGTACTGAGCACCCAGCAACGCGAGTACTGAGCACCCAGCACCCCGAGCACTGAGCACCCAGCACCCCGAGCACTGAGCACCCAGCACCCCGATCAATGAGCACCCAGCACCCTGAGTACTGAGCACCCAGCATACTGAGCACCGAGCACCAAGCACCCTGAGTACTGAGCACCCAGCATACTGAGCACCGAGCACCAAGCACCCTGAGTACTGAGCACCCAGCATACTGAGCACCGAGCACCAAGCACCCTGAGTACTGAGCACCCAGCATACTGAGCACCGAGCACCAAGCACCCTGAGTACTGAGCACCCAGCAACCTGAGTACTGAGCACCGAGCAACCCGAGTACTGAGCGCCCAGCACCCCGAGCACTGAGCACCCAGCACCCTGAGCACTGAGCACCCAGCACCCCGATCACTGAGCACCCAGCACCCCGAGCACTGAGCACCCAGCACCCCGAGCACTGAGCACCCAGCACCCCGAGCACCGAGCACCCTGATTCCTAAGCACCGAGCACCTTGAGCACTGAGCACCCAGCACCCTGAGCACTGAGCACCCAGCACCCTGAGTACTGAGCACCCAGCACCCCGAGCACTGAGCACCCAGCACGCTGAGTACTGAGCACCCAGCACCCTGAGCACTGAGCACCGAGCACCCTGAGCACTCAGCACCCAGCACCCTGAGGACTGAGCACCCAGCACCCTGAGCACTGAGCACACCGCACCCTGAGCACTGAGCACCCTGAGTAATGAGCACTGAGCACCCTGAGTACTGAGCACTGAGCACCCTGAGTACTGAGCACCCAGCACCCTGAGTACTGAGCACCGAGCACCACGAGCACTGAGTACCCAGCACCCTGAGCACTGAGTACCCAGCACCCTGAGCACTGAGCACCCAGCACCCTGAGCCCTGAGCACCCAGCACCCTGAGCACTGAGCACCCAGCAATCTGAGTACTGAGCACTGAGCACCCAGCACCCCGAGCACTGAGCACCCAGCACACTGAGTACTGAGCACCCAGCACCCCGAGTACTGAGCACCCAGCACCCTGAGCACTGAGCACCCAGCACCCTGAGCACTGAGCACCCAGCACCCTGAGCACTGAGCACCCAGCACCCTGAGTACTGAGCACCCAGCACCCTGAGTAGTGAGCAACCAACGTACTGAGCACCGAGAACCCCGAGCACTGAGCACCCAGCACCCCGAGTACTGAGCACCGAGCACCCTAAGTACTGAGCACCCACCACCCTGAGTACTGAGCACCCAGCAACCTGAGCACTGAGCACCCAGCTCCCTGAGTACTGAGCACCCAGCACCCCGAGTACTGAGCACCCAGCACCCCGAGCACTGAGCACCCAGCACCCTGAGTACTGAGCACTGAGCACCCTGAATACTGAGCACCGAACACCCTGAGTACTGAGCACCCAGCACCCTGAGTACTGTGCACCCAACACGCCGAGCACTGAGTACCCAGCACCCTGAGCACTGAGCACTCAGCACCCTGAGCACTGAGCAACCAGCACCCTGAGCACTGAGCACCCAGTACCCTGAGTACTGAGCACTGAGCACCCAGCACCCCGAGCACTGAGCACCCAGCACCCTGAGTACTGAGCACTGAGCACCCAGCACCCCGAGCACTGAGCACCCAGCACCCTGAGCACTGAGCACCCAGCACCCTGAGTACTGAGCACCCAGCTCCCTGAGTACTGAGCACCCAGCACCCCGAGTACTGAGCACCCAGCACCCTGAGTACTGAGCACCCAGCACCCCGAGCACGAAGCACTCAGCACCCCGAGCACTGAGGACCCAGCACCCTGAGCACTGAGCACCCAGCACCCTGCGTACTGAGCACCGAGCACCCTGATTACTGAGCACCCAGCACCCTGAGTACTGAGCACCCAGCACACTGAGTACTGAGCACCCAGCACCCTGAGCACTGAGCACCCAGCACCCTGAGTACTGAGCAGTGAGCACCCAGCACCCCGAGCACTGAGCACCCAGCACCCTGTGTACTGAGCACTAAGTACCCAGTACCCCGAGCACTGAGACCCAGCACCCTGAGCACTGAGCACCCAGCACCCCGAGTACTGAGCACCCAGCACCCCGAGTACTGAGCACCCAGCACCCCGAGCACTGAGCACCCAGCTCCCCGAGCACTGAGCACCCAGCACCCCAAGCACTGAGCACCCTGAGTACTGAGCAGCCAGCACCCTGAGTACTGAGCACCCAGCACCCTGAGTTCTGAGCACCCAGCACCCTGAGCACTGAGCACCCAGCACCCTGAGTACTGAGCACCGAGCACCCCGAGTACTGAGCACCCAGCACCCCGAGCACTGAGCACCCAGCACCCTGAGCACTGAGCACCCAGCACCCCGAGCACTGAGCACCCAGCACCCTGAGCACTGAGCACCCAGCACCCCGAGCACTGAGCACCCAGCACCCCGAGCACCGAGCACCCTGAGTACTAAGCACCGAGCACCCTGAGCACTGAGCACCCAGCACCCTGAGCACTGAGCACCCAGCACCCTGAGTACTGAGCACCCAGGACCCCGAGCACTGAGGACCCAGCACCCTGAGTACTGAGCACCCAGCACCCTGAGCACTGAGCACCGAGCACCCTGAGCACTGAGCACCCAGCACCCTGAGGACTGAGCACCCAGCACCCCGAGCACTGAGCACACAGCACCCTGAGCACTGAGCAGCCTGAGTACTGAGCACCCAGCACCCTGAGTACTGAGCACCCAGCACCCCGAGCACTGAGTACCCAGCACCCTGAGCACTGAGTACCCAGCACCCTGAGCACTGAGCACACAGCACCCTGAGCACTTAGCACCGAGCACCCTGAGCACTGAGCACCCAGCACCCTGAGTACTGAGCACTGAGCACCCAGCACCCCGAGCACTGAGAACCCAGCACCCTGAGTACTGAGCACTGAGCACCCAGCACCCCGAGCACTGACCACCCAGCACCCTGAGCACTGACCACCCAGCACCCTGAGTACTGAGCACCCAGGTCCCTGAGTACTGAGCACCCAGCACCGCGAGTACTGAGCACCCAGTACCCTGAGTACTGAGCACCCAGCACCCCGAGCAATAAGCACCCAGCACCCCGAGCACTGAGGACCCAGCACCCTGAGCACTGAGCACCCAGCACCCTGAGTACTGAGCACCGAGCACCCTGAGTACTGAGCACCCAGCACCCTGAGTACTGAGCACAGAGCACACTGAGTACTGAGCACCCAGCACCCTGAGCACTGAGCACCCAGCACCCTGAGTACTGAGCACTGAGCACCCAGCACCCCGAGCACTGAGCACCCAGCACCCTGTGTACTGATCATTGAGTACCCAGTACGCCGAGCACTGAGACCCAGCACCCTGAGCACTGAGCACCCAGCACCCCGAGTACTGAGCACCCAGCACCCCGAGCACTGAGCACCCAGCACCCCGAGCACTGAGCACCCAGCACCCTGATCAATGAGCACCCAGCACCCTGAGTACTGAGCACCCAGCATACTGAGCACCGAGCACCAAGCACCCTGAGTACTGAGCACCCAGCATACTGAGCACCGAGCACCAAGCACCCTGAGTACTGAGCACCCAGCATACTGAGCACCGAGCACCAAGCACCCTGAGTACTGAGCACCCAGCATACTGAGCACCGAGCACCAAGCACCCTGAGTACTGAGCACCCAGCACCCTGAGCACTGAGCACCCAGCAACCTGAGTACTGAGCACCGAGCACCCCGAGTACTGAGCGCCCAGCACCCCGAGCACTGAGCACCCAGCACCCTGAGCACTGAGCACCCAGCA
Source organism: Microtus oregoni (assembly GCF_018167655.1). Classification (NCBI taxonomy): domain Eukaryota; kingdom Metazoa; phylum Chordata; class Mammalia; order Rodentia; family Cricetidae; genus Microtus; species Microtus oregoni. Next base: position 5,632,232 of record NW_024543811.1, on the reverse strand, counting down.
CCCCGATCACTGAGCACCCAGCACCCCGAGCACTGAGCACCCAGCACCCCGAGCACTGAGCACCCAGCACCCCGAGCACCGAGCACCCTGAGTCCTAAGCACCGAGCACCCTGAGCACTGAGCACCCAGCACCCTGAGCACTGAGCACCCAGCACCCTGAGCACTGAGCACCCAGCACCCCGATCACTGAGCACCCAGCACCCCGAGCACTGAGCACCCAGCACCCCGAGCACTGAGCACCCAGCACCCCGAGCACCGAGCACCCTGAGTCCTAAGCACCGAGCACCCTGAGCACTGAGCACCCAGCACCCTGAGCACTGAGCACCCAGCACCCTGAGTACTGAGCACCCAGCACCCCGAGCACTGAGCACCCAGCACGCTGAGTACTGAGCACCCAGCACCCTGAGCACTGAGCACCGAGCACCCTGAGCACTCAGCACCCAGCACCCTGAGGACTGAGCACCCAGCACCCTGAGCACTGAGCACACAGCACCCTGAGCACTGAGCACCCTGAGTACTGAGCACTGAGCACCCTGAGTACTGAGCACTGAGCACCCTGAGTACTGAGCACCCAGCACCCTGAGTACTGAGCACCGAGCACCACGAGCACTGAGTACCCAGCACCCTGAGCACTGAGTACCCAACACCCTGAGCACTGAGCACCCAGCACCCTGAGCCCTGAGCACCCAGCACCCTGAGCACTGAGCACCCAGCACTCTGAGTACTGAGCACTGAGCACCCAGCACCCCGAGCACTGAGCACCCAGCACCCCGAGTACTGAGCACCCAGCACCCCGAGTACTGAGCACCCAGCACCCTGAGCACTGAGCACCCAGCACCCTGAGCACTGAGCACCCAGCACCCTGAGCACTGAGCACCCAGCACCCTGAGTAGTGAGCACCCAACGTACTGAGCACCGAGAACCCCGAGCACTGAGCACCCAGCACCCTGAGTACTGAGCACCGAGCACCCCGAGCACTGAGCACCCAGCACCCTGAGTACTGAGCTGAGAGCACCCCGAGCACTGACCACCCAGCGCCCCGAGCACTGAGCACCCAGCGCCCCGAGCACTGAGGACCCAGAACAACGAGCACTGAGCACCCAGCACCCCGAGCACTGAGCACCCAGCACCCCGAGTACTGAGCACCCAGCACCCTGAGTACTGAGCACCCAGCACCCTGAGCACTGAGCACCCAGCACCCTGAGTACTGAGCACCCAGCACCCTGAGTACTGAGTACCCAGCACCCTGAGCACTGAGCACCCAGCACCCTGAGTACTGAGCACCGAGCACCCTAAGTACTGAGCACCCAGCACCCTGAGTACTGAGCACCCAGCACCCTGAGCACTGAGCACCCAGCATCCCGAGCACTGAGCACCCAGCACCCCGGGCTCTGAGCACCAAGCACCCCGAGCACCGAGCAGCCTGAGTACTAAGCACCGAACACCCTGAGCACTGAGCACCCAGCACCCTGAGCAATGAGCACCCAGCACCCTGAGTACTGAGCACCCAGCACCCCGAGCACTGAGCACCCAGCACCCTGAGGACTGAGCACCCAGCACCCCGAGCACTGAGCACACAGCACCCTGAGCATTGAGCACCCTGAGTACTGATCACTGAGCACCCTGAGTACTGAGCACTGAGCACCCTGAGTACTGAGCACCCAGCACCCTGAGTACTGAGCACCAAGCACCCCGAGCACTGAGCGCCCAGCACCCTGAGCACTGAGCACCCAGCACGCGAGTACTGATCACCCAGCACCCTGAGTACTGAGCACCCAGCACCCTGAGTACTGAGTACCCAGCACCCCGAGTACTGAGCACCCAGCACCCTGAGCACTGAGCACCCAGCACCCTGAGCACTGAGCAACCAGCACCCCGAGCACTGTGCACCCAGCACCCTGTGTACTGAGCACCCAGCACCCTGAGCACTGAGCACCCAGCACCCTGAGCACTGAGCACCCAGCACCCTGAGCACTGAGAACCCAGCACCCTGAGTAGTGAGCACCCAACGTACTCAGCACCGAGCACCCCGAGCACTGAGCACCCAGCACCGTGAGTACTGAGCACCGAGCACCCCGAGCACTGAGCACCCAGCTCCCTGAGTACTGAGCTCCGAGCACCCCGAGCACAGAGCACCCAGCGCCCCGAGCACTGAGCACCCAGCGCCCCGAGCACTGAGCACCAAGAACCCCGAGCACTGAGCACCCAGCACCCCGAGCACTGAGCACCCAGCACCCCGAGCACTGAGCACCCAGCACCCCGAGCACTGAGCACCCAGCACCCTGAGTACTGAGCACCCAGCACCCTGAGTACTGAGCACCCAGCACCCTGAGCACTGAGCACCCAGCACCCTGAGTACTGAGCACCCAGCACCCCGAGCACTGAGCACCCAGCACCCTGAGTACTGAGCACTGAGCACCCTGAGTACTGAGCACCGGACACCCTGAGTACTGAGCACCCAGCACCCTGAGTACTGAGCACCCAGCACCCCGAGCACTGAGCACCCAGCACCCTGAGCACTGAGCACCCAGCACTCTGAGCACTGAGCACCCAGCTCCCTGAGCACTGAGCACCCAGCACCCTGAGCACTGAGCACCCAGCACCCTGAGTACTGAGTACCCAGCACCCTGAGCACTGAGCACCCAGCATCCTGAGTACTGATTACCGAGCACCCCGAGCACTGAGCACCCAGCACCCTGAGTACTGAGCACCCAGCACCCTGAGTACTGAGCACCCAGCACCCTGAGTACTGAGCAACCAGCACCCTGAGCACTGAGCACAAAGCACGCTGAGTACTGCGCACTGAGCACCCTGAGTACTGAGCACCGAGGACCCTGAGCACTGAGCACCCAGCACGCTGAGTACTGAGCACTGAGCACCCTGAGTACTGAGCACCCAGCACCCTGAACACTGAGCAGCCAGCACCCTGAGCACTGAGCACCCAGCACCCCGACCACTGAGCACCCAGCACCCTGAGCACTGTGCACCCAGCACCCTGAGTACTGAGCACCGAGCACCCCGAGCACTGAGCACCCAGCACCCTGAGTACTGAGCTCCGAGCACCCCGAGCACTGAGCACCCAGCGCCCCGAGCACTGAGCACCCAGCGCCCCGAGCACTGAGCACCCAGAACAACGAGCACTGAGCACCCAGCACCCCGAGCACTGAGCACCCAGCACCCCGAGTACTGAGCACCCAGCACCCTGAGTACTGAGCACCCAGCACCCTGAGCACTGAGCACCCAGCACCCTGAGTACTGAGCACCCAGCACCCTGAGTACTGAGTACCCAGCACCCTGAGCACTGAGCACCCAGCACCCTGAGTACTGAGCACCGAGCACCCTAAGTACTGAGCACCCACCACCCTGAGTACTGAGCACCCAGCACCCTGAGCACTGAGCACCCAGCTCCCTGAGTACTGAGCACCCAGCACCCCGAGTACTGAGCACCCAGCACCCCGAGCACTGAGCACCCAGCACCCTGAGTACTGATTACTGAGCACCCTGAATACTGAGCACCGAACACCCTGAGTACTGAGAACCCAGCACCCTGAGTACTGTGCACCCAACACCCCGAGCACTGAGTACCCAGCACCCTGAGCACTGAGCACCCAGCACCCTGAGCACTGAGCACCCAGTACCCTGAGTACTGAGCACTGAGCACCCAGCACCCCGAGCACTGAGCACCCAGCACCCTGAGTACTGAGCACTGAGCACCCAGCACCCCTAGCACTGAGCACCCAGCACCCTGAGCACTGAGCACCCAGCACCCTGAGTACTGAGCACCCAGCTCCCTGAGTACTGAGCACCCAGCACCCCGAGTACTGAGCACACAGCTCCCTGAGTACTGAGCACCCAGCACCCTGAGCACGAAGCACTCAGCACCCCGAGAACTGAGGACCCAGCACCCTGAGCACTGAGCACCCAGCACCCTGCGTACTGAGCACCGAGCACCCTGATTACTGAGCACCCAGCACCCTGAGTACTGAGCACCCAGCACACTGAGTACTGAGCACCCAGCACCCTGAGCACTGAGCACCCAGCACCCTGAGTACTGAGCAGTGAGCACCCAGCACCCCGAGCACTGAGCACCCAGCACCCTGTGTACTGAGCACTGAGTACCCAGTACCGCGAGCACTGAGACCCAGCACCCTGAGCACTGAGCACCCAGCACCCCGAGTACTGAGCACCCAGCACCCCGAGTACTGAGCACCCAGCACCCCGAGCACTGAGCACCCAGCACCCCGAGCACTGAGCACCCAGCACCCCAAGCACTGAGCACCCTGAGTACTGAGCAGCCAGCACCCTGAGTACTGAGCACACAGCACCCTGAGTTCTGAGCACCCAGCACCCTGAGCACTGAGCAAACAGCACCCTGAGTACTGAGCACCGAGCACCCCGAGTACTGAGCACACAGCACCCCGAGCACTGAGCACCCAGCACCCTGAGCACTGAGCACCCAGCACCCCGAGCACTGAGCACCCAGCACCCTGAGCACTGAGCACCCAGCACCCCGAGCACTGAGCACCCAGCACCCCGAGCACCGAGCACCCTGAGTACTAAGCACCGAGCACCCTGAGCACTGAGCACCCAGCACCCTGAGCACTGAGCACCCAGCACCCTGAGTACTGAGCACCCAGCACCCCGAGCACTGAGGACCCAGCACCCTGAGTACTGAGCACCCAGCACCCTGAGCACTGAGCACCGAGCACCCTGAGCACTGAGCACCCAGCACCCTGAGGACTGAGCACCCAGCACCCCGAGCACTGAGCACACAGCACCCTGAGCACTGAGCACCCTGAGTACTGATCACTGAGCACCCTGAGTACTGAGCACTGAGCACCCTGAGTACTGAGCACCCAGCACCCTGAGTACTGAGCACCAAGCACCCCGAGCACTGAGCGCCCAGCACCCTGAGCACTGAGCACCCAGCACGCGAGTACTGATCACCCAGCACCCTGAGTACTGAGCACCCAGCACCCTGAGTACTGAGCACCCAGCACCCCGAGTACTGAGCACCCAGCACCCTGAGCACTGAGCACCCAGCACCCTGAGCACTGAGCAACCAGCACCCCGAGCACTGTGCACCCAGCACCCTGTGTACTGAGCACCCAGCACCCTGAGCACTGAGCACCCAGCACCCTGAGCACTGAGCACCCAGCACCCTGAGCACTGAGAACCCAGCACCCTGAGTAGTGAGCACCCAACGTACTCAGCACCGAGCACCCCGAGCACTGAGCACCCAGCACCGTGAGTACTGAGCACCGAGCACCCCGAGCACTGAGCACCCAGCTCCCTGAGTACTGAGCTCCGAGCACCCCGAGAACAGAGCACCCAGCGCCCCGAGCACTGAGCACCCAGCGCCCCGAGCACTGAGCACCAAGAACCCCGAGCACTGAGCACCCAGCACCCCGAGCACTGAGCACCCAGCACCCCGAGCACTGAGCACCCAGCACCCCGAGCACTGAGCACCCAGCACCCTGAGTACTGAGCACCCAGCACCCTGAGTACTGAGCACCCAGCACCCTGAGCACTGAGCACCCAGCACCCTGAGTACTGAGCACCCAGCACCCCGAGCACTGAGCACCCAGCACCCTGAGTACTGAGCACTGAGCACCCTGAGTACTGAGCACCGGACACCCTGAGTACTGAGCACCCAGCACCCTGAGTACTGAGCACCCAGCACCCCGAGCACTGAGAACCCAGCACCCTGAGCACTGAGCACCCAGCACTCTGAGCACTGAGCACCCAGCTCCCTGAGCACTGAGCACCCAGCACCCTGAGCACTGAGCACCCAGCACCCTGAGTACTGAGTACCCAGCACCCTGAGCACTGAGCACCCAGCATCCTGAGTACTGATTACCGAGCACCCCGAGCACTGAGCACCCAGCACCCTGAGTACTGAGCACCCAGCACCCTGAGTACTGAGCACCCAGCACCCTGAGTACTGAGCAACCAGCACCCTGAGCACTGAGCACAAAGCACGCTGAGTACTGCGCACTGAGCACCCTGAGTACTGAGCACCGAGGACCCTGAGCACTGAGCACCCAGCACGCTGAGTACTGAGCACTGAGCACCCTGAGTACTGAGCACCCAGCACCCTGAACACTGAGCAGCCAGCACCCTGAGCACTGAGCACCCAGCACCCCGACCACTGAGCACCCAGCACCCTGAGCACTGTGCACCCAGCACCCTGAGTACTGAGCACCGAGCACCCCGAGCACTGAGCACCCAGCACCCTGAGTACTGAGCTCCGAGCACCCCGAGCACTGAGCACCCAGCGCCCCGAGCACTGAGCACCCAGCGCCCCGAGCACTGAGCACCCAGAACAACGAGCACTGAGCACCCAGCACCCCGAGCACTGAGCACCCAGCACCCCGAGTACTGAGCACCCAGCACCCTGAGTACTGAGCACCCAGCACCCTGAGCACTGAGCACCCAGCACCCTGAGTACTGAGCACCCAGCACCCTGAGTACTGAGTACCCAGCACCCTGAGCACTGAGCACCCAGCACCCTGAGTACTGAGCACCGAGCACCCTAAGTACTGAGCACCCACCACCCTGAGTACTGAGCACCCAGCACCCTGAGCACTGAGCACCCAGCTCCCTGAGTACTGAGCACCCAGCACCCCGAGTACTGAGCACCCAGCACCCCGAGCACTGAGCACCCAGCACCCTGAGTACTGATTACTGAGCACCCTGAATACTGAGCACCGAACACCCTGAGTACTGAGCACCCAGCACCCTGAGTACTGTGCACCCAACACCCCGAGCACTGAGTACCCAGCACCCTGAGCACTGAGCACCCAGCACCCTGAGCACTGAGCACCCAGTACCCTGAGTACTGAGCACTGAGCACCCAGCACCCCGAGCACTGAGCACCCAGCACCCTGAGTAGTGAGCACCCAACGTACTGAGCACCGAGAACCCCGAGCACTGAGCACCCAGCACCCTGAGTACTGAGCACCGAGCACCCCGAGCACTGAGCACCCAGCACCCTGAGTACTGAGCTGAGAGCACCCCGAGCACTGACCACCCAGCGCCCCGAGCACTGAGCACCCAGCGCCCCGAGCACTGAGGACCCAGAACAACGAGCACTGAGCACCCAGCACCCCGAGCACTGAGCACCCAGCACCCCGAGTACTGAGCACCCAGCACCCTGAGTACTGAGCACCCAGCACCCTGAGCACTGAGCACCCAGCACCCTGAGTACTGAGCACCCAGCACCCTGAGTACTGAGTACCCAGCACCCTGAGCACTGAGCACCCAGCACCCTGAGTACTGAGCACCGAGCACCCTAAGTACTGAGCACCCAGCACCCTGAGTACTGAGCACCCAGCACCCTGAGCACTGAGCACCCAGCATCCCGAGCACTGAGCACCCAGCACCCCGGGCTCTGAGCACCAAGCACCCCGAGCACCGAGCAGCCTGAGTACTAAGCACCGAACACCCTGAGCACTGAGCACCCAGCACCCTGAGCAATGAGCACCCAGCACCCTGAGTACTGAGCACCCAGCACCCCGAGCACTGAGCACCCAGCACCCTGAGGACTGAGCACCCAGCACCCCGAGCACTGAGCACACAGCACCCTGAGCATTGAGCACCCTGAGTACTGATCACTGAGCACCCTGAGTACTGAGCACTGAGCACCCTGAGTACTGAGCACCCAGCACCCTGAGTACTGAGCACCAAGCACCCCGAGCACTGAGCGCCCAGCTCCCTGAGCACTGAGCACCCAGCACGCGAGTACTGATCACCCAGCACCCTGAGTACTGAGCACCCAGCACCCTGAGTACTGAGCACCCAGCACCCCGAGTACTGAGCACCCAGCACCCTGAGCACTGAGCACCCAGCACCCTGAGCACTGAGCAACCAGCACCCCGAGCACTGTGCACCCAGCACCCTGTGTACTGAGCACCCAGCACCCTGAGCACTGAGCACCCAGCACCCTGAGCACTGAGCACCCAGCACCCTGAGCACTGAGAACCCAGCACCCTGAGTAGTGAGCACCCAACGTACTCAGCACCGAGCACCCCGAGCACTGAGCACCCAGCACCGTGAGTACTGAGCACCGAGCACCCCGAGCACTGAGCACCCAGCTCCCTGAGTACTGAGCTCCGAGCACCCCGAGCACAGAGCACCCAGCGCCCCGAGCACTGAGCACCCAGCGCCCCGAGCACTGAGCACCAAGAACCCCGAGCACTGAGCACCCAGCACCCCGAGCACTGAGCACCCAGCACCCCGAGCACTGAGCACCCAGCACCCCGAGCACTGAGCACCCAGCACCCTGAGTACTGAGCACCCAGCACCCTGAGTACTGAGCACCCAGCACCCTGAGCACTGAGCACCCAGCACCCTGAGTACTGAGCACCCAGCACCCCGAGCACTGAGCACCCAGCACCCTGAGTACTGAGCACTGAGCACCCTGAGTACTGAGCACCGGACACCCTGAGTACTGAGCACCCAGCACCCTGAGTACTGAGCACCCAGCACCCCGAGCACTGAGCACCCAGCACCCTGAGCACTGAGCACCCAGCACTCTGAGCACTGAGCACCCAGCTCCCTGAGCACTGAGCACCCAGCACCCTGAGCACTGAGCACCCAGCACCCTGAGTACTGAGTACCCAGCACCCTGAGCACTGAGCACCCAGCATCCTGAGTACTGATTACCGAGCACCCCGAGCACTGAGCACCCAGCACACTGAGTACTGAGCACCCAGCACCCTGAGTACTGAGCACCCAGCACCCTGAGTACTGAGCAACCAGCACCCTGAGCACTGAGCACAAAGCACGCTGAGTACTGCGCACTGAGCACCCTGAGTACTGAGCACCGAGGACCCTGAGCACTGAGCACCCAGCACGCTGAGTACTGAGCACTGAGCACCCTGAGTACTGAGCACCCAGCACCCTGAACACTGAGCAGCCAGCACCCTGAGCACTGAGCACCCAGCACCCCGACCACTGAGCACCCAGCACCCTGAGCACTGTGCACCCAGCACCCTGAGTACTGAGCACCGAGCACCCCGAGCACTGAGCACCCAGCACCCTGAGTACTGAGCTCCGAGCACCCCGAGCACTGAGCACCCAGCGCCCCGAGCACTGAGCACCCAGCGCCCCGAGCACTGAGCACCCAGAACAACGAGCACTGAGCACCCAGCACCCCGAGCACTGAGCACCCAGCACCCCGAGTACTGAGCACCCAGCACCCTGAGTACTGAGCACCCAGCACCCTGAGCACTGAGCACCCAGCACCCTGAGTACTGAGCACCCAGCACCCTGAGTACTGAGTACCCAGCACCCTGAGCACTGAGCACCCAGCACCCTGAGTACTGAGCACCGAGCACCCTAAGTACTGAGCACCCACCACCCTGAGTACTGAGCACCCAGCACCCTGAGCACTGAGCACCCAGCTCCCTGAGTACTGAGCACCCAGCACCCCGAGTACTGAGCACCCAGCACCCCGAGCACTGAGCACCCAGCACCCTGAGTACTGATTACTGAGCACCCTGAATACTGAGCACCGAACACCCTGAGTACTGAGCACCCAGCACCCTGAGTACTGTGCACCCAACACCCCGAGCACTGAGTACCCAGCACCCTGAGCACTGAGCACCCAGCACCCTGAGCACTGAGCACCCAGTACCCTGAGTACTGAGCACTGAGCACCCAGCACCCCGAGCACTGAGCACCCAGCACCCTGAGTACTGAGCACTGAGCACCCAGCACCCCTAGCACTGAGCACCCAGCACCCTGAGCACTGAGCACCCAGCACCCTGAGTACTGAGCACCCAGCTCCCTGAGTACTGAGCACCCAGCACCCCGAGTACTGAGCACACAGCTCCCTGAGTACTGAGCACCCAGCACCCTGAGCACGAAGCACTCAGCACCCCGAGAACTGAGGACCCAGCACCCTGAGCACTGAGCACCCAGCACCCTGCGTACTGAGCACCGAGCACCCTGATTACTGAGCACCCAGCACCCTGAGTACTGAGCACCCAGCACACTGAGTACTGAGCACCCAGCACCCTGAGCACTGAGCACCCAGCACCCTGAGTACTGAGCAGTGAGCACCCAGCACCCCGAGCACTGAGCACCCAGCACCCTGTGTACTGAGCACTGAGTACCCAGTACCGCGAGCACTGAGACCCAGCACCCTGAGCACTGAGCACCCAGCACCCCGAGTACTGAGCACCCAGCACCCCGAGTACTGAGCACCCAGCACCCCGAGCACTGAGCACCCAGCACCCCGAGCACTGAGCACCCAGCACCCCAAGCACTGAGCACCCTGAGTACTGAGCAGCCAGCACCCTGAGTACTGAGCACACAGCACCCTGAGTTCTGAGCACCCAGCACCCTGAGCACTGAGCAAACAGCACCCTGAGTACTGAGCACCGAGCACCCCGAGTACTGAGCACCCAGCACCCCGAGCACTGAGCACCCAGCACCCTGAGCACTGAGCACCCAGCACCCCGAGCACTGAGCACCCAGCACCCTGAGCACTGAGCACCCAGCACCCCGAGCACTGAGCACCCAGCACCCCGAGCACCGAGCACCCTGAGTACTAAGCACCGAGCACCCTGAGCACTGAGCACCCAGCACCCTGAGCACTGAGCACCCAGCACCCTGAGTACTGAGCACCCAGCACCCCGAGCACTGAGGACCCAGCACCCTGAGTACTGAGCACCCAGCACCCTGAGCACTGAGCACCGAGCACCCTGAGCACTGAGCACCCAGCACCCTGAGGACTGAGCACCCAGCACCCCGAGCACTGAGCACACAGCACCCTGAGCACTGAGCACCCTGAGTACTGATCACTGAGCACCCTGAGTACTGAGCACTGAGCACCCTGAGTACTGAGCACCCAGCACCCTGAGTACTGAGCACCAAGCACCCCGAGCACTGAGCGCCCAGCACCCTGAGCACTGAGCACCCAGCACGCGAGTACTGATCACCCAGCACCCTGAGTACTGAGCACCCAGCACCCTGAGTACTGAGCACCCAGCACCCCGAGTACTGAGCACCCAGCACCCTGAGCACTGAGCACCCAGCACCCTGAGCACTGAGCAACCAGCACCCCGAGCACTGTGCACCCAGCACCCTGTGTACTGAGCACCCAGCACCCTGAGCACTGAGCACCCAGCACCCTGAGCACTGAGCACCCAGCACCCTGAGCACTGAGAACCCAGCACCCTGAGTAGTGAGCACCCAACGTACTCAGCACCGAGCACCCCGAGCACTGAGCACCCAGCACCGTGAGTACTGAGCACCGAGCACCCCGAGCACTGAGCACCCAGCTCCCTGAGTACTGAGCTCCGAGCACCCCGAGCACAGAGCACCCAGCGCCCCGAGCACTGAGCACCCAGCGCCCCGAGCACTGAGCACCAAGAACCCCGAGCACTGAGCACCCAGCACCCCGAGCACTGAGCACCCAGCACCCCGAGCACTGAGCACCCAGCACCCCGAGCACTGAGCACCCAGCACCCTGAGTACTGAGCACCCAGCACCCTGAGTACTGAGCACCCAGCACCCTGAGCACTGAGCACCCAGCACCCTGAGTACTGAGCACCCAGCACCCCGAGCACTGAGCACCCAGCACCCTGAGTACTGAGCACTGAGCACCCTGAGTACTGAGCACCGGACACCCTGAGTACTGAGCACCCAGCACCCTGAGTACTGAGCACCCAGCACCCCGAGCACTGAGCACCCAGCACCCTGAGCACTGAGCACCCAGCACTCTGAGCACTGAGCACCCAGCTCCCTGAGCACTGAGCACCCAGCACCCTGAGCACTGAGCACCCAGCACCCTGAGTACTGAGTACCCAGCACCCTGAGCACTGAGCACCCAGCATCCTGAGTACTGATTACCGAGCACCCCGAGCACTGAGCACCCAGCACCCTGAGTACTGAGCACCCAGCACCCTGAGTACTGAGCACCCAGCACCCTGAGTACTGAGCAACCAGCACCCTGAGCACTGAGCACAAAGCACGCTGAGTACTGCGCACTGAGCACCCTGAGTACTGAGCACCGAGGACCCTGAGCACTGAGCACCCAGCACGCTGAGTACTGAGCACTGAGCACCCTGAGTACTGAGCACCCAGCACCCTGAACACTGAGCAGCCAGCACCCTGAGCACTGAGCACCCAGCACCCCGACCACTGAGCACCCAGCACCCTGAGCACTGTGCACCCAGCACCCTGAGTACTGAGCACCGAGCACCCCGAGCACTGAGCACCCAGCACCCTGAGTACTGAGCTCCGAGCACCCCGAGCACTGAGCACCCAGCGCCCCGAGCACTGAGCACCCAGCGCCCCGAGCACTGAGCACCCAGAACAACGAGCACTGAGCACCCAGCACCCCGAGCACTGAGCACCCAGCACCCCGAGTACTGAGCACCCAGCACCCTGAGTACTGAGCACCCAGCACCCTGAGCACTGAGCACCCAGCACCCTGAGTACTGAGCACCCAGCACCCTGAGTACTGAGTACCCAGCACCCTGAGCACTGAGCACCCAGCACCCTGAGTACTGAGCACCGAGCACCCTAAGTACTGAGCACCCACCACCCTGAGTACTGAGCACCCAGCACCCTGAGCACTGAGCACCCAGCTCCCTGAGTACTGAGCACCCAGCACCCCGAGTACTGAGCACCCAGCACCCCGAGCACTGAGCACCCAGCACCCTGAGTACTGATTACTGAGCACCCTGAATACTGAGCACCGAACACCCTGAGTACTGAGCACCCAGCACCCTGAGTACTGTGCACCCAACACCCCGAGCACTGAGTACCCAGCACCCTGAGCACTGAGCACCCAGCACCCTGAGCACTGAGCACCCAGTACCCTGAGTACTGAGCACTGAGCACCCAGCACCCCGAGCACTGAGCACCCAGCACCCTGAGTACTGAGCACTGAGCACCCAGCACCCCTAGCACTGAGCACCCAGCACCCTGAGCACTGAGCACCCAGCACCCTGAGTACTGAGCACCCAGCTCCCTGAGTACTGAGCACCCAGCACCCCGAGTACTGAGCACACAGCTCCCTGAGTACTGAGCACCCAGCACCCTGAGCACGAAGCACTCAGCACCCCGAGAACTGAGGACCCAGCACCCTGAGCACTGAGCACCCAGCACCCTGCGTACTGAGCACCGAGCACCCTGATTACTGAGCACCCAGCACCCTGAGTACTGAGCACCCAGCACACTGAGTACTGAGCACCCAGCACCCTGAGCACTGAGCACCCAGCACCCTGAGTACTGAGCAGTGAGCACCCAGCACCCCGAGCACTGAGCACCCAGCACCCTGTGTACTGAGCACTGAGTACCCAGTACCGCGAGCACTGAGACCCAGCACCCTGAGCACTGAGCACCCAGCACCCCGAGTACTGAGCACCCAGCACCCCGAGTACTGAGCACCCAGCACCCCGAGCACTGAGCACCCAGCACCCCGAGCACTGAGCACCCAGCACCCCAAGCACTGAGCACCCTGAGTACTGAGCAGCCAGCACCCTGAGTACTGAGCACCCAGCACCCTGAGTTCTGAGCACCCAGCACCCTGAGCACTGAGCAAACAGCACCCTGAGTACTGAGCACCGAGCACCCCGAGTACTGAGCACCCAGCACCCCGAGCACTGAGCACCCAGCACCCTGAGCACTGAGCACCCAGCACCCCGAGCACTGAGCACCCAGCACCCTGAGCACTGAGCACCCAGCACCCCGAGCACTGAGCACCCAGCACCCCGAGCACCGAGCACCCTGAGTACTAAGCACCGAGCACCCTGAGCACTGAGCACCCAGCACCCTGAGCACTGAGCACCCAGCACCCTGAGTACTGAGCACCCAGCACCCCGAGCACTGAGGACCCAGCACCCTGAGTACTGAGCACCCAGCACCCTGAGCACTGAGCACCGAGCACCCTGAGCACTGAGCACCCAGCACCCTGAGGACTGAGCACCCAGCACCCCGAGCACTGAGCACACAGCACCCTGAGCACTGAGCACCCTGAGTACTGAGCACTGAGCACCCTGAGTACTGAGCACTGAGCACCCTGAGTACTGAGCACCCAGCACCCTGAGTACTGAGCACCGAGCACCACGAGCACTGAGTACCCAGCACCCTGAGCACTGAGTACCCAACACCCTGAGCACTGAGCACCCAGCACCCTGAGCCCTGAGCACCCAGCACCCTGAGCACTGAGCACCCAGCACTCTGAGTACTGAGCACTGAGCACCCAGCACCCCGAGCACTGAGCACCCAGCACCCCGAGTACTGAGCACCCAGCACCCCGAGTACTGAGCACCCAGCACCCTGAGCACTGAGCACCCAGCACCCTGAGCACTGAGCACCCAGCACCCTGAGCACTGAGCACCCAGCACCCTGAGTAGTGAGCACCCAACGTACTGAGCACCGAGAACCCCGAGCACTGAGCACCCAGCACCCTGAGTACTGAGCACCGAGCACCCTGAGCACTGAGCACCCAGCACCCTGAGTACTGAGCTCCGAGCACCCCGAGCACTGAGCACCCAGCGCCCCGAGCACTGAGCACCCAGCGCCCCGAGCACTGAGGACCCAGAACAACGAGCACTGAGCACCCAGCACCCCGAGCACTGAGCACCCAGCACCCCGAGTACTGAGCACCCAGCACCCTGAGTATTGAGCACCCAGCACCCTGAGCACTGAGCACCCAGCACCCTGAGTACTGAGCACCCAGCACCCTGAGTACTGAGTACCCAGCACCCTGAGCACTGAGCACCCAGCACCCTGAGTACTGAGCACCGAGCACCCTAAGTACTGAGCACCCAGCACCCTGAGTACTGAGCACCCAGCACCCTGAGCACTGAGCACCCAGCATCCCGAGCACTGAGCACCCAGCACCCCGGGCTCTGAGCACCAAGCACCCCGAGCACCGAGCAGCCTGAGTACTAAGCACCGAGCACCCTGAGCACTGAGCACCCAGCACCCTGAGCAATGAGCACCCAGCACCCTGAGTACTGAGCACCCAGCACCCCGAGCACTGAGCACCCAGCACCCTGAGGACTGAGCACCCAGCACCCCGAGCACTGAGCACACAGCACCCTGAGCACTGAGCACCCTGAGTACTGATCACTGAGCACCCTGAGTACTGAGCACTGAGCACCCTGAGTACTGAGCACCCAGCACCCTGAGTACTGAGCACCAAGCACCCCGAGCACTGAGCGCCCAGCACCCTGAGCACTGAGCACCCAGCACGCGAGTACTGATCACCCAGCACCCTGAGTACTGAGCACCCAGCACCCTGAGTACTGAGCACCCAGCACCCCGAGTACTGAGCACCCAGCACCCTGAGCACTGAGCACCCAGCACCCTGAGCACTGAGCAACCAGCACCCCGAGCACTGTGCACCCAGCACCCTGTGTACTGAGCACCCAGCACCCTGAGCACTGAGCACCCAGCACCCTGAGCACTGAGCACCCAGCACCCTGAGCACTGAGAACCCAGCACCCTGAGTAGTGAGCACCCAACGTACTCAGCACCGAGCACCCCGAGCACTGAGCACCCAGCACCGTGAGTACTGAGCACCGAGCACCCCGAGCACTGAGCACCCAGCTCCCTGAGTACTGAGCTCCGAGCACCCCGAGCACAGAGCACCCAGCGCCCCGAGCACTGAGCACCCAGCGCCCCGAGCACTGAGCACCAAGAACCCCGAGCACTGAGCACCCAGCACCCCGAGCACTGAGCACCCAGCACCCCGAGCACTGAGCACCCAGCACCCCGAGCACTGAGCACCCAGCACCCTGAGTACTGAGCACCCAGCACCCTGAGTACTGAGCACCCAGCACCCTGAGCACTGAGCACCCAGCACCCTGAGTACTGAGCACCCAGCACCCCGAGCACTGAGCACCCAGCACCCTGAGTACTGAGCACTGAGCACCCTGAGTACTGAGCACCGGACACCCTGAGTACTGAGCACCCAGCACCCTGAGTACTGAGCACCCAGCACCCCGAGCACTGAGCACCCAGCACCCTGAGCACTGAGCACCCAGCACTCTGAGCACTGAGCACCCAGCTCCCTGAGCACTGAGCACCCAGCACCCTGAGCACTGAGCACCCAGCACCCTGAGTACTGAGTACCCAGCACCCTGAGCACTGAGCACCCAGCATCCTGAGTACTGATTACCGAGCACCCCGAGCACTGAGCACCCAGCACCCTGAGTACTGAGCACCCAGCACCCTGAGTACTGAGCACCCAGCACCCTGAGTACTGAGCAACCAGCACCCTGAGCAATGAGCACAAAGCACGCTGAGTACTGCGCACTGAGCACCCTGAGTACTGAGCACCGAGGACCCTGAGCACTGAGCACCCAGCACGCTGAGTACTGAGCACTGAGCACCCTGAGTACTGAGCACCCAGCACCCTGAACACTGAGCAGCCAGCACCCTGAGCACTGAGCACCCAGCACCCCGACCACTGAGCACCCAGCACCCTGAGCACTGTGCACCCAGCACCCTGAGTACTGAGCACCGAGCACCCCGAGCACTGAGCACCCAGCACCCTGAGTACTGAGCTCCGAGCACCCCGAGCACTGAGCACCCAGCGCCCCGAGCACTGAGCACCCAGCGCCCCGAGCACTGAGCACCCAGAACAACGAGCACTGAGCACCCAGCACCCCGAGCACTGAGCACCCAGCACCCCGAGTACTGAGCACCCAGCACCCTGAGTACTGAGCACCCAGCACCCTGAGCACTGAGCACCCAGCACCCTGAGTACTGAGCACCCAGCACCCTGAGTACTGAGTACCCAGCACCCTGAGCACTGAGCACCCAGCACCCTGAGTACTGAGCACCGAGCACCCTAAGTACTGAGCACCCACCACCCTGAGTACTGAGCACCCAGCACCCTGAGCACTGAGCACCCAGCTCCCTGAGTACTGAGCACCCAGCACCCCGAGTACTGAGCACCCAGCACCCCGAGCACTGAGCACCCAGCACCCTGAGTACTGAGCACTGAGCACCCTGAATACTGAGCACCGAACACCCTGAGTACTGAGCACCCAGCACCCTGAGTACTGTGCACCCAACACCCCGAGCACTGAGTACCCAGCACCCTGAGCACTGAGCACCCAGCACCCTGAGCACTGAGCACCCAGTACCCTGAGTACTGAGCACTGAGCACCCAGCACCCCGAGCACTGAGCACCCAGCACCCTGAGTACTGAGCACTGAGCAACCAGCACCCCGAGCACTGAGCACCCAGCACCCTGAGCACTGAGCACCCAGCACCCTGAGTACTGAGCACCCAGCTCCCTGAGTACTGAGCACCCAGCACCCCGAGTACTGAGCACACAGCTCCCTGAGTACTGAGCACCCAGCACCCTGAGCACGAAGCACTCAGCACCCCGTGAACTGAGGACCCAGCACCCTGAGCACTGAGCACCCAGCACCCTGCGTACTGAGCACCGAGCACCCTGATTACTGAGCACCCAGCACCCTGAGTACTGAGCACCCAGCACACTGAGTACTGAGCACCCAGCACCCTGAGCACTGAGCACCCAGCACCCTGAGTACTGAGCAGTGAGCACCCAGCACCCCGAGCACTGAGCACCCAGCACCCTGTGTACTGAGCACTGAGTACCCAGTACCGCGAGCACTGAGACCCAGCACCCTGAGCACTGAGCACCCAGCACCCCGAGTACTGAGCACCCAGCACCCCGAGTACTGAGCACCCAGCACCCCGAGCACTGAGCACCCAGCACCCCGAGCACTGAGCACCCAGCACCCCAAGCACTGAGCACCCTGAGTACTGAGCAGCCAGCACCCTGAGTACTGAGCACCCAGCACCCTGAGTTCTGAGCACCCAGCACCCTGAGCACTGAGCAAACAGCACCCTGAGTACTGAGCACCGAGCACCCCGAGTACTGAGCACCCAGCACCCCGAGCACTGAGCACCCAGCACCCTGAGCACTGAGCACCCAGCACCCCGAGCACTGAGCACCCAGCACCCTGAGCACTGAGCACCCAGCACCCCGAGCACTGAGCACCCAGCACCCCGAGCACCGAGCACCCTGAGTACTAAGCACCGAGCACCCTGAGCACTGAGCACCCAGCACCCTGAGCACTGAGCACCCAGCACCCTGAGTACTGAGCACCCAGCACCCCGAGCACTGAGGACCCAGCACCCTGAGTACTGAGCACCCAGCACCCTGAGCACTGAGCACCGAACACCCTGAGCACTGAGCACCCAGCACCCTGAGGACTGAGCACCCAGCACCCCGAGCACTGAGCACACAGCACCCTGAGCACTGAGCAGCCTGAGTACTGAGCACTGAGCACCCTGAGTACTGAGCACTGAGCACCCTGAGTACTGAGCACCCAGCACCCTGAGCACTGAGCACCCAGCACCCTGAGTACTGAGCACCCAGGTCCCTGAGTACTGAGCACCCAGCACCGCGAGTACTGAGCACCCAGCACCCTGAGTACTGAGCACCCAGCACCCCGAGCAATAAGCACCCAGCACCCCGAGCACTGAGGACCCAGCACCCTGAGCACTGAGCACCCAGCACCCTGAGTACTGAGCACCGAGCACCCTGAGTACTGAGCACCCAGCACCCTGAGTACTGAGCACAGAGCACACTGAGTACTGAGCACCCAGCACCCTGAGTACTGAGCACCCAGCATACTGAGCACCGAGCACCAAGCACCCTGAGTACTGAGCACCCAGCATACTGAGCACCGAGCACCAAGCACCCTGAGTACTGAGCACCCAGCATACTGAGCACCGAGCACCAAGCACCCTGAGTACTGAGCACCCAGCATACTGAGCACCGAGCACCAAGCACCCTGAGTACTGAGCACCCAGCACCCTGAGCACTGAGCACCCAGCAACCTGAGTACTGAGCACCGAGCACCCCGAGTACTGAGCGCCCAGCACCCCGAGCACTGAGCACCCAGCACCCTGAGCACTGAGCACCCAGCACCCCGATCACTGAGCACCCAGCACCCCGAGCACTGAGCACCCAGCACCCTGAGCACTGAGCACCCAGCACCCCGAGCACCGAGCACCCTGAGTCCTAAGCACCGAGCACCCTGAGCACTGAGCACCAAGCACCCTGAGCACTGAGCACCCAGCACCCTGAGTACTGAGCACCCAGCACCCCGAGCACTGAGCACCCAGCACGCTGAGTACTGAGCACCCAGCACCCTGAGCACTGAGCACCGAGCACCCTGAGCACTCAGCACCCAGCACCCTGAGGACTGAGCACCCAGCACCCTGAGCACTGAGCACACAGCACCCTGAGCACTGAGCACCCTGAGCCCTGAGCACCCAGCACCCTGAGCACTGAGCACCCAGCACTCTGAGTACTGAGCACTGAGCACCCAGCACCCCGAGCACTGAGCACCCAGCACCCTGAGTACTGAGCACCCAGCACCCAGAGTACTGAGCACCCAGCACCCTGAGCACTGAGCACACAGCACCCTGAGCACTGAGCACCCAGCACCCTGAGCACTGAGCACCCAGCACCCTGAGCACTGAGCACCCAGCACCCTGAGTAGTGAGCACCCAACGTACTGATTACCGAGAACCCCGAGCACTGAGCACCCAGCACCCTGAGTACTGAGCACCGAGCACCCCGAGCACTGAGCACCCAGCACCCTGAGTACTGAGCTCCGAGCACCCCGAGCACTGAGCACCCAGCGCCCCGAGCACTGAGCACCCAGCGCCCCGAGCACTGAGCACCCAGAACAACGAGCACTGAGCACCCAGCACCCCGAGCACTGAGCACCCAGCACCCCGAGTACTGAGCACCCAGCACCCTGAGTACTGAGTACCCAGCACCCTGAGCACTGAGCACCCAGCACCCTGAGTACTGAGCACCGAGCACCCTAAGTACTGAGCACCCACCACCCTGAGTACTGAGCACCCAGCACCCTGAGCACTGAGCACCCAGCTCCCTGAGTACTGAGCACCCAGCACCCCGAGTACTGAGCATGCAGCACCCCGAGCACTGAGCACCCAGCACCCTGAGTACTGAGCACTGAGCACCCTGAATACTGAGCACCGAACACCCTGAGTACTGAGCACCCAGCACCCTGATTACTGAGCACCCAGCACCCCGAGCACCGAGCACCCAGCACCCCGAGCACTGAGTACCCAGCACCCCGAGCACTGAGCACCCAGCACCCCGAGCACTGAGCACCCAGCAACCTGAGCACTGAGCACCCAGCACCCTGAGCACTGAGCACCCAGCACCCTGAGTACTGAGTACCCAGCACCCTGAGCACTGAGCACCCAGCACCCTGAGTACTGATCACCGAGCACCCCGAGCGCTGAGCACCCAGCGTACTGAGCACCGAGCACCCAGCACCCTGAGTACTGAGCACTCAGCACCCTGAGCACTGAGCAACCAGCAACCTGAGTACTGAGCACCGAGCACACCGAGTACTGAGCACCCAGCACCCCGAGCACTGAGCACCCAGCACCCTGAGCACTGAGCACCCAGCACCCCGAGCACTGAGCACCCAGCATCCCGAGCACTGAGCACCCAGCACCCCGAGCTCTGAGCACCCAGCACCCCGAGCACCGAGCAGCCTGAGTACTAAGCACCGAGCACCCTGAGCACTGAGCACCCAGCACCCTGAGCACTGAGCACCCAGCACCCTAAGTACTGAGCACCCAGCACCCCGAGCACTGAGCACCCAGCACCCCGAGCACTGAGCACCCAGCACCCCGAGCACTGAGCACCCAGCACCCTGAGTACTGAGCACCCAGCACCCCGAGCACTGAGCACCCAGCACCCTGAGCACTGAGCACCCAGCACCCCGAGCACTGAGCACCCAGCATCCCGAGCACTGAGCACCCAGCACGCCGAGCTCTGAGCACCCAGCACCCCGAGCACCGAGCAGCCTGAGTACTAAGCACCGAGCACCCTGAGCACTGAGCACCCAGCACCCTGAGCACTGAGCACCCAGCACCCTGAGTACTGAGCACCCAGCGCCCCGAGCACTGAGCACCAAGAACCCCGAGCACTGAGCACCCAGCACCCCGAGCACTGAGCACCCAGCACCCCGAGCACTGAGCACCCAGCACCCTGAGTACTGAGCACCCAGCACCCTGAGTACTGAGCAACCAGCACCCTGAGCACTGAGCACCCAGCACCCTGAGTACTGAGCACCCAGCACCCTGAGTACTGAGTAAACAGCACCCTGAGCACTGAGCACACAGCACCCTGGTGTACTGAGCACCGAGCACCCTAAGTACTGAGCACCCAGCACCCTGAGTACTGAGCACCCAGCACCCTGAGCACTGAGCACCCAGCACCCTGAGTACTGAGCACCCAGCACCCCGAGTACTGAGCACCCAGCACCCCGAGCACTGAGCACCCAGCACCCTGAGTACTGAGCACTGAGCACCCTGAGTACTGAGCACCGGACACCCTGAGTACTGAGCACCCAGCACCCTGAGTACTGAGCACCCAGCACCCCGAGCACTGAGTACCCAGCACCCTGAGCACTGAGCACCCAGCACTCTGAGCACTGAGCACCCAGCTCCCTGAGCACTGAGCACCCAGCACCCTGAGCACTGAGCACCCACCACCCTGAGTACTGAGTACCCAGCACCCTGAGCACTGAGCACCCAGCATCCTGAGTACTGATTACCGAGCACCCCGAGCACTGAGCACCCAGCACCCTGAGTACTGAGCACCCAGCACCCTGAGTACTGAGCACCCAGCACCCTGAGTACTGAGCAACCAGCACCCTGAGCACTGAGCACAAAGCACGCTGAGTACTGAGCACTGAGCACCCTGAGTACTGAGCACCGAGGACCCTGAGCACTGAGCACCCAGCACGCTGAGTACTGAGCACTGAGCACCCTGAGTACTGAGCACCCAGCACCCTGAACACTGAGCAGCCAGCACCCTGAGCACTGAGCACCCAGCACCCCGACCACTGAGCACCCAGCACCCTGAGCACTGTGCACCCAGCACCCCGAGTACTGAGCACCCAGCACCCTGAGTACTGAGCACCCAGCACCCTGAGTACTGAGCACCCAGCACCCTGAGTACTGAGCACCCAGCACCCTGAGTACTGAGCACCCAGCACCCTGAGTACTGAGCACCGAGCACCCCGAGCACTGAGCACCCAGCACCCTGAGTACTGAGCTCCGAGCACCCCGAGCATTGAGCACCCAGCGCCCCGAGCACTGAGCACCCAGCGCCCCGAGCACTGAGCACCCAGAACAATGAGCACTGAGCACCCAGCACCCCGAGCACTGAGCACCCAGCACCCCGAGTACTGAGCACCCAGCACCCTGAGTACTGAGCACCCAGCACCCTGAGCACTGAGCACCCAGCACCCTGAGTACTGAGCACCCAGCACCCTGAGTACTGAGTACCCAGCACCCTGAGCACTGAGCACCCAGCACCCTGAGTACTGAGCACCGAGCAACCTAAGTACTGAGCACCCACCACCCTGAGTACTGAGCACCCAGCACCCTGAGCACTGAGCACCCAGCTCCCTGAGTACTGAGCTCCCAGCACCCCGAGTACTGAGCACCCAGCACCCCGAGCACTGAGCACCCAGCACCCTGAGTACTGAGCACTGAGCACCCTGAATACTGAGCACCGAACACCCTGAGTACTGAGCACCCAGCACCCTGAGTACTGTGCACCCAACACCCCGAGCACTGAGTACCCAGCACCCTGAGCACTGAGCACCCAGCACCCTGAGCACTGAGCACCCAGTACCCTGAGTACTGAGCACTGAGCACCCAGCACCCCGAGCACTGAGCACCCAGCACCCTGAGTACTGAGCACTGAGCACCCAGCACCCTGAGTACTGAGCACCCAGCTCCCTGAGTACTGAGCACCCAGCACCCCGAGTACTGAGCACCCAGCACCCTGAGTACTGAGCACCCAGCACCCTGAGCACGAAGCACTCAGCACCCCGAGCACTGAGGACCCAGCACCCTGAGCACTGAGCACCCAGCACCCTGCGTACTGAGCACCGAGCACCCTGATTACTGAGCAATCAGCACCCTGAGTACTGAGCACCCAGCACACTGAGTACTGAGCACCCAGCACCCTGAGCACTGAGCACCCAGCACCCTGAGTACTGAGCAGTGAGCACCCAGCACCCCGAGCACTGAGCAGCCAGCACCCTGTGTACTGAGCACTGAGTACCCAGTACCCCGAGCACTGAGACCCAGCACCCTGAGCACTGAGCACACAGCAACCCGAGTACTGAGCACCCAGCACCCCGAGTACTGAGCACCCAGCACCCCGAGCACTGAGCACCCAGCACCCCGAGCACTGAGCACCCAGCACCCCAAGCACTGAGCACCCTGAGTACTGAGCAGCCAGCACCCTGAGTACTGAGCACCCAGCACCCTGAGTTCTGAGCACCCAGCACCCTGAGCACTGAGCACCCAGCACCCTGAGCACTGAGCACCCAGCACCCTGAGTACTGAGCACCCAGCACCCCGAGCACTGAGGACCCAGCACCCTGAGTACTGAGCACCCAGCACCCTGAGCACTGAGCACCGAGCACCCTGAGCACTGAGCACCCAGCACCCTGAGGACTGAGCACCCAGCACTCCGAGCACTGAGCACCCACCACCCTGAGCACTGAGCACCGAGCACCCTGAGCACTGAGCATCCAGCACCCTGAGGACTGAGCACCCAGCACCCCGAGCACTGAGCACACAGCACCCTGAGCACTGAGCAGCCTGAGTACTGAGCACTGAGCACCCTGAGTACTGAGCACTGAGCACCCTGAGTACTGAGCACCCAGCACCCTGAGCACTGAGCACCCAGCACCCTGAGTACTGAGCACCCAGGTCCCTGAGTACTGAGCACCCAGAACCGCGAGTACTGAGCACCCAGCACCCTGAGTACTGAGCACCCAGCACCCCGAGCAATAAGCACCCAGCACCCTGAGCACTGAGGACAGAGCACCCTGAGCACTGAGCACCCAGCACCCTGAGTACTGAGCACCGAGTACCCTGAGTACTGAGCACCCAGCACCCTGAGTACTGAGCACAGAGCACACTGAGTACTGAGCACCCAGCACCCTGAGCACTGAGCACCCAGCACCCTGAGTACAGAGCACTGAGCACCCAGCGCCCCGAGCACAGAGCACCTAGCGCCCCGAGCACTGAGCACCCAGAACAACGAGCACTGAGCACCCAGCACCCCGAGCACTGAGCACCCAGCACCCCGAGTACTGAGCACCCAGCACCCTGAGTACTGAGTACCCAGCACCCTGAGCACTGAGCACCCAGCACCCTGAGTACTGAGCACCGAGCACCCTAAGAACTGAGCACCCACCACCCTGAGTACTGAGCACCCAGCACCCTGAGCACTGAGCACACTGCTCCCTGAGTACTGAGCACCCAGCACCCCGAGTACTGAGCACGCAGCACCCCGAGCACTGAGCACCCAGCACCCTGAGTACTGAGCACTGAGCACCCTGAATACTGAGCACCGAACACCCTGAGTACTGAGCACCCAGCACCCTGAGTACTGAGCACCCAGCACCCCGAGCACCGAGCACCCAGCACCCCGAGCACTGAGTACCCAGCACCCCGAGCACTGAGCACCCAGCACCCCGAGCACTGAGCACCCAGCAACCTGAGCACTGAGCACCCAGCACCCTGAGCACTGAGCACCCAGCACCCTGAGTACTGAGTACCCAGCACCCTGAGCACTGAGCACCCAGCACCCTGAGTACTGATCACCGAGCACCCCGAGCACTGAGCACCCAGCGTACTGAGCACCGAGCACCCAGCACCCTGAGAACTGAGCACCCAGCACCCTGAGCACTGAGCAACCAGCAACCTGAGTACTGAGCACCGAGCACCCCGAGTACTGAGCACCCAGCACCCCGAGCACTGAGCACCCAGCACCCTGAGCACTGAGCACCCAGCACCCCGAGCACTGAGCACCCAGCATCCGGAGCACTGAGCACCCAGCACCCCGAGCTCTGAGCACCCAGCACCCCGAGCACCGAGCAGCTTGAGTACTAAGCACCGAGCACCCTGAGCACTGAGCACCCAGCACCCTGAGCACTGAGCACCCAGCACCCTGAGTACTGAGCACCCAGCACCCTGAGCACTGAGCACCCAGCACCCTGAGGACTGAGCACCCAGCACCCCGAGCACTGAGCACACAGCACCCTGAGCACTGAGCACCCAGCACCCTGAGCACTGAGCACCGACCACCCTGAGCACTGAGCACCCAGCACCCTGAGGATTGAGCACCCAGCACCCCGAGCACTGAGCACACAGCATCCTGAGCACTGAGCACCCTGAGTACTGATCACTGAGCACCCTGAGTACTGAGCACTGAGCACCCTGAGTACTGAGCACCCAGCACCCTGAGTACTGAGCACCCAGCACCCCGAGCACAGAGTACCCAGCACCCTGAGCACTGAGTACCCAGCACCCTGAGCACTGAGCAACCAGCACCCTGAGCACTGAGCACCCAGCACCCCGAGCACTGAGAACCGAGCACCCTGAGTACTGAGCACTGAGCACCCAGCACCCCGAGCACTGAGCACCCAGCACCCTGAGCACTGAGCACCCAGCACGCGAGTACTGATCACCCAGCACCCTGAGTACTGAGCACCCAGCACCCTGAGTACTGAGCACCCAGCACCCCGAGTACTGAGCACCCAGCACCCTGAGCACTGAGCACCCAGCACCCTGAGCACTGAGCAACCATTACCCCGAGCACTGTGCACCCAGCACCCTGTGTACTGAGCACCCAGCACCCTGAGCACTGAACACCCAGCACCCTGAGCACTGAGAACCCAGCACCCTGAGCACTGAGAACCCAGCACCCTGAGTAGTGAGCACCCAACGTACTCAGCACCGAGCACCCCGAGCACTGAGCACCCAGCACCGTGAGTACTGAGCACCGAGCACCCCGAGCACTGAGCACCCTGCACCCTGAGTACTGAGCTCCGAGCACCCCGAGCACAGAGCACCCAGCGCCCCGAGCACTGAGCACCCAGCGCCCCGAGCACTGAGCACCAAGAACCCCGAGCACTGAGCACCCAGCACCCCGAGCACTGAGCACCCAGCACCCTGAGTACTGAGCACCGAGCACCCTAAGAACTGAGCACCCACCACCCTGAGTACTGAGCACCCAGCACCCTGAGCACTGAGCACCCTGCTCCCTGAGTACTGAGCACCCAGCAACCTGAGCACTGAGCACCCAGCACCCTGAGCACTGAGCACCCAGCACCCTGAGTACTGAGTACCCAGCACCCTGAGCACTGAGCACCCAGCACCCTGAGTACTGATCACCGAGCACCCCGAGCACTGAGCACCCAGCGTACTGAGCACCGAGCACCCAGCACCGTGAGTACTGAGCACCGAGCACCCCGAGCACTGAGCACCCTGCTCCCTGAGTACTGAGCACCCAGCACCCCGAGTACTGAGCACGCAGCACCCCGAGCACTGAGCACCCAGCACCCTGAGTACTGAGCACTGAGCACCCTGAATACTGAGCACCGAACACCCTGAGTACTGAGCACCCAGCACCCTGAGTACTGAGCACCCAGCACCCCGAGCACCGAGCACCCAGCACCCCGAGCACTGAGTACCCAGCACCCCGAGCACTGAGCACCCAGCACCCCGAGCACTGAGCACCCAGCAACCTGAGCACTGAGCACCCAGCACCCTGAGCACTGAGCACCCAGCACCCTGAGTACTGAGTACCCAGCACCCTGAGCACTGAGCACCCAGCACCCTGAGTACTGATCACCGAGCACCCCGAGCACTGAGCACCCAGCGTACTGAGCACCGAGCACCCAGCACCCTGAGTACTGAGCACCCAGCACCCTGAGCACTGAGCAACCAGCAACCTGAGTACTGAGCACCGAGCACCCCGAGTACTGAGCACCCAGCACCCCGAGCACTGAGCACCCAGCACCCTGAGCACTGAGCACCCAGCACCCCGAGCACTGAGCACCCAGCATCCGGAGCACTGAGCACCCAGCACCCCGAGCTCTGAGCACCCAGCACCCCGAGCACCGAGCAGCTTGAGTACTAAGCACCGAGCACCCTGAGCACTGAGCACCCAGCACCCTGAGCACTGAGCACCCAGCACCCTGAGTACTGAGCACCCAGCACCCTGAGCACTGAGCACCCAGCACCCTGAGGACTGAGCACCCAGCACCCCGAGCACTGAGCACACAGCACCCTGAGCACTGAGCACCCAGCACCCTGAGCACTGAGCACCGACCACCCTGAGCACTGAGCACCCAGCACCCTGAGGATTGAGCACCCAGCACCCCGAGCACTGAGCACACAGCATCCTGAGCACTGAGCACCCTGAGTACTGATCACTGAGCACCCTGAGTACTGAGCACTGAGCACCCTGAGTACTGAGCACCCAGCACCCTGAGTACTGAGCACCCAGCACCCCGAGCACAGAGTACCCAGCACCCTGAGCACTGAGTACCCAGCACCCTGAGCACTGAGCAACCAGCACCCTGAGCACTGAGCACCCAGCACCCCGAGCACTGAGAACCGAGCACCCTGAGTACTGAGCACTGAGCACCCAGCACCCCGAGCACTGAGCACCCAGCACCCTGAGCACTGAGCACCCAGCACGCGAGTACTGATCACCCAGCACCCTGAGTACTGAGCACCCAGCACCCTGAGTACTGAGCACCCAGCACCCCGAGTACTGAGCACCCAGCACCCTGAGCACTGAGCACCCAGCACCCTGAGCACTGAGCAACCAGCACCCCGAGCACTGTGCACCCAGCACCCTGTGTACTGAGCACCCAGCACCCTGAGCACTGAACACCCAGCACCCTGAGCACTGAGAACCCAGCACCCTGAGCACTGAGAACCCAGCACCCTGAGTAGTGAGCACCCAACGTACTCAGCACCGAGCACCCCGAGCACTGAGCACCCAGCACCGTGAGTACTGAGCACCGAGCACCCCGAGCACTGAGCACCCTGCACCCTGAGTACTGAGCTCCGAGCACCCCGAGCACAGAGCACCCAGCGCCCCGAGCACTGAGCACCCAGCGCCCCGAGCACTGAGCACCAAGAACCCCGAGCACTGAGCACCCAGCACCCCGAGCACTGAGCACCCAGCACCCTGAGTACTGAGCACCGAGCACCCTAAGAACTGAGCACCCACCACCCTGAGTACTGAGCACCCAGCACCCTGAGCACTGAGCACCCTGCTCCCTGAGTACTGAGCACCCAGCAACCTGAGCACTGAGCACCCAGCACCCTGAGCACTGAGCACCCAGCACCCTGAGTACTGAGTACCCAGCACCCTGAGCACTGAGCACCCAGCACCCTGAGTACTGATCACCGAGCACCCCGAGCACTGAGCACCCAGCGTACTGAGCACCGAGCACCCAGCACCGTGAGTACTGAGCACCGAGCACCCCGAGCACTGAGCACCCTGCTCCCTGAGTACTGAGCACCCAGCACCCCGAGTACTGAGCACGCAGCACCCCGAGCACTGAGCACCCAGCACCCTGAGTACTGAGCACTGAGCACCCTGAATACTGAGCACCGAACACCCTGAGTACTGAGCACCCAGCACCCTGAGTACTGAGCACCCAGCACCCCGAGCACCGAGCACCCAGCACCCCGAGCACTGAGTACCCAGCACCCCGAGCACTGAGCACCCAGCACCCTGAGCACTGAGCACCCAGCAACCTGAGCACTGAGCACCCAGCACCCTGAGCACTGAGCACCCAGCACCCTGAGTACTGAGTACCCAGCACCCTGAGCACTGAGCACCCAGCACCCTGAGTACTGATCACCGAGCACCCCGAGCACTGAGCACCCAGCGTACTGAGCACCGAGCACCCAGCACCCTGAGTACTGAGCACCCAGCACCCTGAGCACTGAGCAACCAGCAACCTGAGTACTGAGCACCGAGCACCCCGAGTACTGAGCACCCAGCACCCCGAGCACTGAGCACCCAGCACCCTGAGCACTGAGCAACCAGCACCCCGAGCACTGAGCACCCAGCATCCCGAGCACTGAGCACCCAGCACCCCGAGCTCTGAGCACCCAGCACCCCGAGCACCGAGCAGCTTGAGTACTAAGCACCGAGCACCCTGAGCACTGAGCACCCAGCACCCTGAGCACTGAGCACCCAGCACCCTGAGTACTGAGCACCCAGCACCCTGAGCACTGAGCACCCAGCACCCTGAGGACTGAGCACCCAGCACCCCGAGCACTGAGCACACAGCACCCTGAGCACTGAGCACCCAGCACCCTGAGCACTGAGCACCGACCACCCTGAGCACTGAGCACCCAGCACCCTGAGGATTGAGCACCCAGCACCCCGAGCACTGAGCACACAGCACCCTGAGCACTGAGCACCCTGAGTACTGATCACTGAGCACCCTGAGTACTGAGCACTGAGCACCCTGAGTACTGAGCACCCAGCACCCTGAGTACTGAGCACCCAGCACACCGAGCACAGAGTACCCAGCACCCTGAGCACTGAGTACCCAGCACCCTGAGCACTGAGCAACCAACACCCTGAGCACTGAGCACCCAGCACCCCGAGCACTGAGAACCGAGCACCCTGAGTACTGAGCACTGAGCACCCAGCACCCCGAGCACTGAGCACCCAGCACCCTGAGCACTGAGCACCCAGCACGCGAGTACTGATCACCCAGCACCCTGAGTACTGAGCACCCAGCACCCTGAGTACTGAGCACCCAGCACCCCGAGTACTGAGCACCCAGCACCCTGAGCACTGAGCACCCAGCACCCTGAGCACTGAGCAACCAGCACCCCGAGCACTGTGCACCCAGCACCCTGTGTACTGAGCACCCAGCACCCTGAGCACTGAGCACCCAGCACCCTGAGCACTGAGAACCCAGCACCCTGAGCACTGAGAACCCAGCACCCTGAGTAGTGAGCACCCAACGTACTCAGCACCGAGCACCCCGAGCACTGAGCACCCAGCACCGTGAGTACTGAGCACCGAGCACCCCGAGCACTGAGCACCCTGCACCCTGAGTACTGAGCTCCGAGCACCCCGAGCACAGAGCACCCAGCGCCCCGAGCACTGAGCACCCAGCGCCCCGAGCACTGAGCACCAAGAACCCCGAGCACTGAGCACCCAGCACCCCGAGCACTGAGCACCCAGCACCCCGAGGACTGAGAACCCAGCACCCCGAGTACTGAGCACCCAGCACCCCGAGCACTGAGCACCCAGCACCCTGAGTACTGAGCACTGAGCACCCTGTGTACTGAGCACTGAACACCCTGAGTACTGAGCACCCAGCACCCTGAGTACTGAGAACCCAGCACCCCGAGCACTGAGCACCCAGCACCCTGAGCACTGAGCACCCAGCACTCTGAGCACTGAGCACCCAGCTCCCTGAGCACTGAGCACCCAGCACCCTGAGCACTGAGCACCCAGCACCCTGAGTACTGAGTACCCAGCACCCTGAGCACTGAGCACCCAGCATCCTGAGTACTGATTACCGAGCACCCCGAGCACTGAGCACCCAGCACCCTGAGTACTGAGCACAAAGCACGCTGAGTACTGAGCACTGAGCACCCTGAGTACTGAGCACCGAGGACCCCGAGCACTGAGCACCCAGCACCCCGAGCACTGAGAACCCAGCACCCCGAGTACTGAGCACCCAGCACCCCGAGCACTGAGCACCCAGCGTACTGAGCACCGAGCACCCAGCACCCTGAGTACTGAGCACCCAGCACCCTGAGCACTGAGCAACCAGCAACCTGAGTACTGAGCACCGAGCACCCCGAGTACAGAGCACCCAGCACCCCGAGCACTGAGCACCCAGCACCCTGAGCACTGAGCACCCAGCACCCCGAGCACTGAGCACCCAGCATCCCGAGCACTGAGCACCCAGCACCCCGAGCTCTGAGCACCCAGCACCCCGAGCACCGAGCAGCTTGAGTACTAAGCACCGAGCACCCTGAGCACTGAGCACCCAGCACCCTGAGCACTGAGCACCCAGCACCCTGAGTACTGAGCACCCAGCACCCTGAGCACTGAGCACCCAGCACCCTGAGGACTGAGCACCCAGCACCCCGAGCACTGAGCACACAGCACCCTGAGCACTGAGCACCCAGCACCCTGAGCACTGAGCACCGACCACCCTGAGCACTGAGCACCCAGCACCCTGAGTACTGAGCACCCAGCACCCCGAGCACTGAGCACCCAGCACCCTGAGCACTGAGCACCCTGAGTACTGATCACTGAGCACCCTGAGTACTGAGCACTGAGCAACCTGAGTACTGAGCACCCAGCACCCCGAGCACAGAGTACCCAGCACCCTGAGCACTGAGTACCCAGCACCCTGAGCACTGAGCAACCAGCACCCTGAGCACTGAGCACCCAGCACCCCGAGCACTGAGAACCGAGCACCCTGAGTACTGAGCACTGAGCACCCAGCACCCCGAGCACTGAGCACCCAGCACCCTGAGCACTGAGCACCCAGCACGCGAGTACTGATCACCCAGCACCCTGAGTACTGAGCACCCAGCACCCTGAGTACTGAGCACCCAGCACCCCGAGTACTGAGCACCCAGCACCCTGAGCACTGAGCACCCAGCACCCTGAGCACTGAGCAACCAGCACCCCGAGCACTGTGCAACCAGCACCCTGTGTACTGAGCACCCAGCACCCTGAGCACTGAGCACCCAGCACCCTGAGCACTGAGAACCCAGCACCCTGAGCACTGAGAGCCCAGCACCCTGAGTAGTGAGCACCCAACGTACTCAGCACCGAGCACCCCGAGCACTGAGCACCCAGCACCGTGAGTACTGAGCACCGAGCACCCCGAGCACTGAGCACCCAGCACCCTGAGTACTGAGCTCCGAGCACCCCGAGCACAGAGCACCCAGCGCCCCGAGCACTGAGCACCCAGCGCCCCGAGCACTGAGCACCAAGAACCCCGAGCACTGAGCACCCAGCACCCCGAGCACTGAGCACCCAGCACCCCGAGCACTGAGAACCCAGCACCCCGAGTACTGAGCACCCAGCACCCCGAGCACTGAGCACCCAGCACCCTGAGTACTGAGCACTGAGCACCCTGTGTACTGAGCACTGAACACCCTGAGTACTGAGCACCCAGCACCCTGAGTACTGAGCACCCAGCACCCCGAGCACTGAGCACCCAGCACCCTGAGCACTGAGCACCCAGCACTCTGAGCACTGAGCAAACAGCTCCCTGAGCACTGAGCACCCAGCACCCTGAGCACTGAGCACCCAGCACCCTGAGTACTGAGTACCCAGCACCCTGAGCACTGAGAACCCAGCATCCTGAGTACTGATTACCGAGCACCCCGAGCACTGAGCACCCAGCACCCTGAGTACTGAGCACAAAGCACGCTGAGTACTGAGCACTGAGCACCCTGAGTACTGAGCACTGAGGACCCTGAGCACTGAGCACCCAGCACGCTGAGTACTGAGCACTGAGCATCCTGAGTACTGAGCACCCAGCACCCTGAACACTGAGCAGCCAGCACCCTGAGCACTGAGCACCCAGCACCCCGACCACTGAGCACCCAGCACCCTGAGCACTGTGCACCCAGCACCCCGAGTACTGAGCACCCAGCACCCTGAGTACTGAGCACCCAGCACCCTGAGTACTGAGCACCAAGCACCCTGAGTACTGAGCATCCAGTACCCTGAGCACTGAACACACAGCACCCTGAGTACTGAGCACCCCGAGCACTGAGCACCCAGCACCATGAGCTCTGTGCACCCAGCACCCCGAGCTCTGAGCACCCAGCACCCTGAGTACTGAGAACAGATCACCCTGAGTACTGAGCACCCAGCACCCTGAGTACTGAGCCCCCAGCACCCTGAGTACTAAGCACCCAGCACCCCGAGCACTGAGCACCCAGCACCCCGAGAATGAGCACCCAGCACCCTGAGTACTGAGAACCGAGCACCATGAGTACTGAGCACCCAGCACCCTGAGTACTGAACCCCCAGCACCCTGAGTACTGAGCACCCAGCACCCTGAGTACTGAGCACCCAGCACCCCAAGCACTGAGCACCCAGCACCCCGAGAATGAGCACCCAGCAACCTGAGTACTGAGCACCCAGCACCCTGAGTACTGAGCACCCAGCACCCCGAGCACTGAGCACCCTGAGTACTGAGCACCCAGCACACTGAGTACTGAGCACTAAGCACACAGAGCACTGAGCACCCAGCACCCCGAGCACGGAGCACCCAGGACCCCGAGCACTGAGTACTGAGCACCCAGCAACCTGAGTACTGAGCACCGAGCTCCCCGAGCACTGAGCACCCTGAGTACTGAGCGCCCAACACCCCGATCACTGAGCACCCAGCACCCTGAGCACTGAGCACCCAGCACCCCGAGCACTGAGCACCCAGCACCCTGAGTACTGAGCACCCAGCACCCCGAGCACTGAGCACCCAGCACCCTGAGTACTGAGCACTGAGCACACAGCACCCCGAGCACTGAGCACCCAGCACCCTGTGTACTGAGCACTGAGCACCCTGAGTACTAAGCACCCCGCACCCTGAGTACTGAGCACCCAGGACCCTGAGCACTGAGCACCGAGCACCCCGAGCAGTGAGCACCCTGCACCCTGAGCACTCAGCACCCAGCACCCCGAGCACTGAGTACTGAGCATCCAGCACCCTGAGCACTGAGCACCCAGCACCCTGAGCACTGTGCACCCAGCACCCTGAGTACTGAGCACCCAGCACCCCAAGCACTGAGCACCGAGCACCCTGAGTACTGAGCACCCAGCACGCTGAACACTGAGCACCCAGCACCCCGAGTACTGAGCACCCAGCACCCTGAGTACTGAGCACCCAGCACCCTGAGTACTGAGCACCCAGCACAACGAGCACTGAGCACCCAGCACCCTGAGCACTGAACACCCAGCACCCTGAGTACTGAGCACCCAGAACCCTGAGCACTGAGCACCCAGCACCCTGAGCACTGAGCACCCAGCACCCTGAGCACTGAGCACCCAGCACCCTGAGCACTGAGCACCCAGCACCCTGAACACTGAGCACCCAGCACCCTGAGTACTGAGCACCCAACGTACTGAGCACCGAGCACCCCAAGCACTGAGCACCCAGCACCCTGAGTACTGAGCACCCAGCACCCCGAGCACTAAGCACCCAGCACCCTGAGTACTGAGCACCGAGCACCCTGAGTACTGAGCACCCAGCACCCCGACCACTGAGCACCCAGCACCCGGAACACCGAGCACCCAGCACTGAGCACCCAGCACACTGAGTACTGAGCACCCAGCACCCTCAGAACTGAGCACCGAGCACCCCGAGCACTGAGCACCGGGCACACCGAGCACTGAGCACCCTGAGAACTGAGCACCGAGCACCCTGTGTACTGAGCACCCAGCACCATGAGTACTGAGCACCGAGTACCCAGAGTACTGAGCAACCTGAGTACTGAGCACCCAGCACCCCGAGAATGAGCACCCAGCACCATGAGTACTGAGCACCGAGCACCCTGAGCACTGAGCACCCAGCACCATGAGTACTGAGCACCAAGCACCCTGAGTACTGAGGACCCAGCACCCTGAGTACTGAGCACACAGCACCCTGAGTTCTGAGCACCCTGCGCCCTGAGCACTGAGCACACTGAGTACTGAGCAACCAGCACCCTGAGCACTGAGCACCCAGCACCCCGAGCACTGAGCACCCAGCACCCGGAGCACTGAGCACCCAGTACTGAGCACCCAGCACGCTGGAGTACTGAGCACCCAGCACCCCAAACACTGAGCACCGAGCACCCTGAGAACTGAGCACCGAGCACCCTGAGCACTGAGCACCCAGCACCATGAGTACTGAGCACCAAGCACCCTGAGTACTGAGCACCCAGCACCCTGAGAACTGAGCACCCAGCACCCTGAGTTCTGAGCACCCAGCACCCTGAGCACTGAGCACACTGAGTACTGAGCAACCAGCACCCTGAGCACTGAGCACCCAGCACCCCGAGCACTGAGCACCCAGCACCCCGAGCACTGAGCACTGAGCACCCTGTGCACTGAGCACAGCGCACCCTGAGTACTGAGCACTGAGCACCCTGAGCACTGAGCACCCAGCACCCTGAGCACTGAGCACCCAGCACCCTGAGCACTGAGGACACAGCACCCTGAGCACTGAGGAACCAGCACCACGAGCAGTGAGCACCCAACACCCTGAGTACTGAGCACCAAGCACCCTGAGCACTGAGCACCCAGCACCCCGAGCACTGAGCACCCAGCACGCTGAGTACTGTGCACTGAGCACCCAGCACCCTGAGTACTGAGCACCCAGCACCCCGAGCACTGAGCACCCAGCACCCCGAGCACTGAGCACTGAGCACCCTGAGTACTGAGCACTGAGCACCCTTAGTACTGAGCACCGAGCACCCTGAGTACTGAGCACCCAGCACCCTGAGCACGGAGCACTCCGAGGACTGAGCACCCAGCACCGTGAGCACTGAGCACCCAGCACCTTGAGTACTGAACACCGAGCACCCCGAGCACTGGGCACCCGGCACCCTGAGTACTGAGAACCCAGCACCCTGAGCACTGAGCACCCAGCACCCTGAGTACTGAGCACCCAGCACCCTGAGTACTGAGCACCCGGCACCCTGAGTACTGAGCACTCAGCACCCTGAGTACTGAGCACCGAGCACCCTGAGCACTGAGCACCCAGCACCCTGAGTACTGAGCACCCAGCACCCTGAGTACTGAGCACCCAGCACCCTGAGTACTGAGCACCCAGCACCCTGAGTACTGAACACCCAGCACCCTGAGCACTGAGCACTGAGCACCCTGAGCACTGAGTACTGAGCACTGAGCACCCTGAGCACTGAGCACCCAGCACCCCGAGTACTGAGCACCCAGCACCCCGAGCACTGAGCACCCAGCGCCCCGAGCACTGAGCACCCAGCACCCTGAGTACTGAGCACCGAGCACCCTAAGTACTGAGCACCCAGCACCCTGAGCACTGAGCACCCAGATCCCTGAGTACTGAGCACCCAGCACCCTGAGTACTGAACACCCAGCACCCCGAGCACTGAGCACCCAGCACCCTGAGTACTGAGCACTGAGCACCCTGAATACTGAGCACCGAACACCCTGAGTACTGAGCACCCAGCACCCTGAGTACTGAGCACCCAGCACCCCGAGCACCGAGCACCCAGCACCCCGAGCACTGAGCACCCTGAGTACTGAGCGCCCAACACCCCGATCACTGAGCACCCAGCACCCTGAGCACTGAGCACCCAGCACCCCGAGCACTGAGCACCCAGCACCCTGAGTACTGAGCACCCAGCACCCCGAGCACTGAGCACCCAGCACCCTGAGTACTGAGCACTGAGCACACAGCACCCCGAGCACTGAGCACCCAGCACCCTGTGTACTGAGCACTGAGCACCCTGAGTACTAAGCACCCCG
This sequence comes from Microtus oregoni, assembly GCF_018167655.1. Taxonomy (NCBI): domain Eukaryota; kingdom Metazoa; phylum Chordata; class Mammalia; order Rodentia; family Cricetidae; genus Microtus; species Microtus oregoni. Next base: position 5,595,835 of record NW_024543811.1, on the reverse strand, counting down.
CACCCTGAGTACTGAGCACCCAGGACCCTGAGCACTGAGCACCGAGCACCCCGAGCAGTGAGCACCCTGCACCCTGAGCACTCAGCACCCAGCACCCCGAGCACTGAGTACTGAGCATCCAGCACCCTGAGCACTGAGCACCCAGCACCCTGAGCACTGTGCACCCAGCACCCTGAGTACTGAGCACCCAGCACCCCAAGCACTGAGCACCGAGCACCCTGAGTACTGAGCACCCAGCACGCTGAACACTGAGCACCCAGCACCCCGAGTACTGAGCACCCAGCACCCTGAGTACTGAGCACCCAGCACCCTGAGTACTGAGCACCCAGCACACCGAGCACTGAGCACCCAGCACCCTGAGCACTGAACACCCAGCACCCTGAGTACTGAGCACCCAGAACCCTGAGCACTGAGCACCCAGCACCCTGAGCACTGAGCACCCAGCACCCTGAGCACTGAGCACCCAGCACCCTGAGCACTGAGCACCCAGCACCCTGAACACTGAGCACCCAGCACCCTGAGTACTGAGCACCCAACGTACTGAGCACCGAGCACCCCAAGCACTGAGCACCCAGCACCCTGAGTACTGAGCACCCAGCACCCCGAGCACTAAGCACCCAGCACCCTGAGTACTGAGCACCGAGCACCCTGAGTACTGAGCACCCAGCACCCCGACCACTGAGCACCCAGCACCCGGAACACCGAGCACCCAGCACTGAGCACCCAGCACACTGAGTACTGAGCACCCAGCACCCTCAGAACTGAGCACCGAGCACCCCGAGCACTGAGCACCGGGCACACCGAGCACTGAGCACCCAGCACCCTGAGTACTGTGCATCCAGCACCCTGAGTACTGAGCACTGAGCACCCTGAGCACTGAGTACCCAGCACCCTGAGCACTGAGCACCCATCATCCTGAGCACTGAGTACTGAGCACCCAGCACCCTGAGCAATGAGCACCCAGCACCCTGAGCACTGAGCCCCCACCACGCTGAGTACTGAGCACCCAGCACCCCAAACACTGAGCACCGAGCACCCTGAGAACTGAGCACCGAGCACCCTGTGTACTGAGCACCCAGCACCATGAGTACTGAGCACCGAGTACCCAGAGTACTGAGCAACCTGAGTACTGAGCACCCAGCACCCCGAGAATGAGCACCCAGCACCATGAGTAATGAGCACCGAGCACCCTGAGCACTGAGCACCCAGCACCATGAGTACTGAGCACCAAGCACCCTGAGTACTGAGGACCCAGCACCCTGAGTACTGAGCACACAGCACCCTGAGTTCTGAGCACCCAGCGCCCTGAGCACTGAGCACACTGAGTACTGAGCAACCAGCACCCTGAGCACTGAGCACCCAGCACCCCGAGCACTGAGCACCCAGCACCCGGAGCACTGAGCACCCAGCACTGAGCACCCAGCACGCTGAGTACTGAGCACCCAGCACCCCAAACACTGAGCACCGAGCACCCTGAGAACTGAGCACCGAGCACCCTGAGCACTGAGCACCCAGCAACATGAGTACTGAGCACCAAGCACCCTGAGTACTGAGCACCCAGCACCCTGAGAACTGAGCACCCAGCACCCTGAGTTCTGAGCACCCAGCACCCTGAGCACTGAGCGCACTGAGTACTGAGCAACCAGCACCCTGAGCACTGAGCACCCAGCACCCCGAGCACTGAGCACCCAGCACCCCGAGCACTGAGCACTGAGCACCCTGTGCACTGAGCACAGCGCACCCTGAGTACTGAGCACTGAGCACCCTGAGCACTGAGCACCCAGCACCCTGAGCACTGAGCACCCAGCACCCTGAGCACTGAGGACCCAGCACCCTGAGCACTGAGGACCCAGCACCACGAGCAGTGAGCACCCAGCACCCTGAGTACTGAGCACCAAGCACCCTGAGCACTGAGCACCCAGCACCCCGAGCACTGAGCACCCAGCACGCTGAGTACTGTGCACTGAGCACCCAGCACCCTGAGTACTGAGCACCCAGCACCCCGAGCACTGAGCACCCAGCACCCCGAGCACTGAGCACTGAGCACCCTGAGTACTGAGCACTGAGCACCCTTAGTACTGAGCACCGAGCACCCTGAGTACTGAGCACCCAGCACCCTGAGCACGGAGCACTCCGAGGACTGAGCACCCAGCACCGTGAGCACTGAGCACCCAGCACCTTGAGTACTGAACACCGAGCACCCCGAGCACTGGGCACCCGGCACCCTGAGTACTGAGAACCCAGCACCCTGAGCACTGAGCACCCAGCACCCTGAGTACTGAGCACCCAGCACCCTGAGTACTGAGCACCCGGCACCCTGAGTACTGAGCACTCAGCACCCTGAGTACTGAGCACCGAGCACCCTGAGCACTGAGCACCCAGCACCCTGAGTACTGAGCACCCAGCACCCTGAGTACTGAGCACCCAGCACCCTGAGTACTGAGCACCCAGCACCCTGAGTACTGAACACCCAGCACCCTGAGCACTGAGCACTGAGCACCCTGAGCACTGAGTACTGAGCACTGAGCACCCTGAGCACTGAGCACCCAGCACCCCGAGTACTGAGCACCCAGCACCCCGAGCACTGAGCACCCAGCGCCCCGAGCACTGAGCACCCAGCACCCTGAGTACTGAGCACCGAGCACCCTAAGTACTGAGCACCCAGCACCCTGAGCACTGAGCACCCAGATCCCTGAGTACTGAGCACCCAGCACCCTGAGTACTGAACACCCAGCACCCCGAGCACTGAGCACCCAGCACCCTGAGTACTGAGCACTGAGCACCCTGAATACTGAGCACCGAACACCCTGAGTACTGAGCACCCAGCACCCTGAGTACTGAGCACCCAGCACCCCGAGCACCGAGCACCCAGCACCCCGAGCACTGAGTACCCAGCACCCCGAGCACTGAGCACCCAGCACCCCGAGCACTGAGCACCCAGCAACCTGAGCACTGAGCACCCAGAACCCTGAGCACTGAGCACCCAGCACCCTGAGTACTGAGTACCCAGCACCCTGAGCACTGAGCACCCAGCACCCTGAGCACTGAGCACCCAGCACCCTGAGCACTGAGCACCCAGCACCCCGAGCACTGAGCACCCAGCATCCCGAGCACTGAGCACCCAGCACCCCGAGCTCTGAGCACCCAGCACCCCGAGCACCGAGCAGCCTGAGTACTAAGCACCGAGCACCCTGAGCACTGAGCACCCAGCACCCTGAGCACTGAGCACCCAGCACCCTGAGTACTGAGCACCCAGCACCCCGAGCACTGAGCACCCAGCACCCTGAGTACTGAGCACCCAGCACCCTGAGCACTGAGCACCGAGCACCCTGAGCACTGAGCACCCAGCACCCTGAGGACTGAGCACCCAGCACCCCGAGCACTGAGCACACAGCACCCTGAGCACTGAGCACCCTGAGTACTGATCACTGAGCACCCTGAGTACTGAGCACTGAGCACCCTGAGTACTGAGCACCCAGCACCCTGAGTACTGAGCACCCAGCACCCCGAGCACAGAGTACCCAGCACCCTGAGCACTGAGCAACCAGCACCCTGAGCACTGAGCACCCAGCACCCCGAGCACTGAGCACCGAGCACCCTGAGTACTGAGCACTGAGCACCCAGCACCCCGAGCACTGAGCACCCAGCACCCTGAGCACTGAGCACCCAGCACGCGAGTACTGATCACCCAGCACCCTGAGTACTGAGCACCCTGCACCCTGAGTACTGAGCACCCAGCACCCTGAGCACTGAGCACCCAGCACCCTGAGCACTGAGCACCCAACACCCTGAGCACTGAGAACCCAGCACCCTGAGTAGTGAACACCCAACGTACTCAGCACCGAGCACCCAGCACCGTGAGTACTGAGCACCGCGCACCCCGAGCACTGAGCACCCAGCACCCTGAGTACTGAGCTCCGAGCACCCCGAGCACAGAGCACCCAGCGCCCCGAGCACTGAGCACCCAGCGCCCCGAGCACTGAGCACCAAGAACCCCGAGCACTGAGCACCCAGCACCCGGAGCACTGAGCACCCAGCACCCCGAGCACTGAGCACCCAGCACCCCGAGCACTGAGCACCCAGCACCCTGAGTACTGAGCACCCAGCACCCTGAGTACTGAGCACCCAGCACCCTGAGCACTGAGCACCCAGCACCCTGAGTACTGAACACCCAGCACCCGGAGTACTGAGTACCCAGCACCCTGAGCACTGAGCACCCAGCACCCTGAGTACTGAGCACCGAGCACCCTAAGTACTGAGCACCCAGCACCGTGAGTACTGAGCACCCAGCACCCTGAGCACTGAGCACCCAGCACCCTGAGTACTGAGCACCCAGCACCCCGAGTACTGAGCACCCAGCACCCCGAGCACTGTGCACCCAGCACCCTGAGTACTGAGCACTGAGCACCCTGAGAACTGAGCACCGAACACCCTGAGTACTGAGCACCCAGCACCCTGAGTAGTGAGCACCCAGCACCCCGAGCACTGAGCACCCAGCACCCTGAGCACTGAGCACCCAGCACTCTGAGCACTGAGCACCCAGCTCCCTGAGCACTGAGCACCCAGCACCCTGAGCACTGAGCACCCAGCACCCTGAGTACTGAGTACCCAGCACCCTGAGCACTGAGCACCCAGCATCCTGAGTACTGATCACCGAGCACCCCGAGCACTGAGCACCCAGCACCCTGAGTACTGAGCACCCAGCACCCTGAGTACTGAGCAACCAGCACCCTGAGCACTGAGCACAAAGCACGCTGAGTACTGAGCACTGAGCACCCTGAGTACTGAGCACCGAGGACCCTGAGCACTGAGCACCCAGCACGCTGAGTACTGAGCACTGAGCACCCTGAGTACTGAGCACCCAGCACCCTGAACACTGAGCAGCCAGCACCCTGAGCACTGAGCACCCAGCACCCCGACCACTGAGCACCCAGCACCCTGAGTACTGAGCACCCAGCACCCCGAGAATGAGCACCCAGCACCCTGAGTACTGAGCATCCAGTACCCTGAGCACTGAACACACAGCACCCTGAGTACTGAGCACCCCGAGCACTGAGCACCCAGCACCATGAGCTCTGTGCACCCAGCACCCCGAGCTCTGAGCACCCAGCACCCTGAGTACTGAGAACAGATCACCCTGAGTACTGAGCACCCAGCACCCTGAGTACTGAGCCCCCAGCACCCTGAGTACTGAGCACCCAGCACCCCGAGAATGAGCACCCAGCACCCTGAGTACTGAGAACCGAGCACCATGAGTACTGAGCACCCAGCACCCTGAGTACTGAACCCACAGCACCCTGAGTACTGAGCACCCAGCACCCTGAGTACTGAGCACTCAGCACCCCAAGCACTGAGCACCCAGCACCCCGAGAATGAGCACCCAGCACCCTGAGTACTGAGCACCCAGCACCCTGAGTACTGAGAACCCAGCACCCCGAGCACTGAGCACCCTGAGTACTGAGCACCCAGCACACTGAGTACTGAGCACTAAGCACACAGAGCACTGAGCACCCAGCACCACGTGCCCGGAGCACCCAGGACCCCGAGCACTGAGTACTGAGCACCCAGCAACCTGAGTACTGAGCACCGAGCTCCCTGAGCACTGAGCACCCTGAGTACTGAGCGCCCAGCACCCCGATCACTGAGCACCCAGCACCCTGAGCACTGAGCACCCAGCACCCCGAGCACTGAGCACCCAGCACCCTGAGTACTGAGCACCCAGCACCCCGAGCACTGAGCACCCAGCACCCTGAATACTGAGCACTGAGCACCCAGCACCCCGAGCACTGATCACCCAGCACCCTGTGTACTGAGCACTGAGCACCCTGAGTACTAAGCACCCAGCACCCTGAGTACTGAGCACCCAGGACCCTGAGCACTGAGCACCGAGCACCCCGAGCACTGAGCACCCTGCACCCTGAGCACTCAGCACCCAGCACCCCGAGCACTGAGTACTGAGCATCCAGCACCCTGAGCACTGAGCACCCAGCACCCTGAGCACTGTGCACCCAGCACCCTGAGTACTGAGCACCCAGCACCCCAAGCACTGAGCACTGAGCACCCTGAGTACTGAGCACCCAGCACGCTGAACACTGAGCACCCAGCACCCCGAGTACTGAGCACCCAGCACCCTTAGTACTGAGCACCCAGCACACTGAGTACTGAGCACCCAGCACCCCGAGCACTGAGCACCCAGCACCCTGAGCACTGAGCACCCAGCACCCTGAGTACTGAGCACCAAGCACCCTGAGCACTGAGCACCCAGCACCCTGAGCACTGAGCACCCAGCTCCCTGAGCACTGAGCACCCAGCACGCTGAGCACTGAGCACCCAGCACCCTGAGCACTGAGCACCCAGCACACTGAGTACTGAGCACCCAACGTACTGAGCACCGAGCACCCCAAGAACTGAGCACCCAGCACCCTGAGTACTGAGCACCCAGCACCCCGAGCACTGAGCACCCAGCACCCTGAGTACTGAGCACCGAGCACCCTGAGTACTGAGCACCCAGCACCCCGACCACTGAGCACCCAGCACCCGGAGCACTGAGCACCCAGCACTGAGCACCCAGCACACTGAGTACTGAGCACCCAGCACCCTGAGAACTGAGCACCGAGCACCCCGAGCACTGAGCACCGGGCACACCGAGCACTGAGAACCCAGCACCCTGAGTACTGAGCATCCAGCACCCTGAGTACTGAGCACTGAGCACCCTGAGCACTGAGTACCCAGCACCCTGAGCACTGAGCACCCAGCATCCTGAGCACTGAGTACTGAGCACCCAGCACCCTGAGCACTGAGCACCCAGCACCCTGAGCACTGAGCCCCCACCACGCTGAGTACTGAGCACCCAGCACCCCAAACACTGAGCACCGAGCACCCTGAGAACTGAGCACCGAGCACCCTGAGTACTGAGCACCCAGCACTATGTGTACTGAGCACCGAGTACCCAGAGTACTGAGCAACCTGAGTACTGAGCACCCAGCACCCCGAGAATGAGCACTCAGCACCATGAGTACTGAGCACCGAGCACCATGAGCACTGAGCACAAAGCACCATGAGTACTGAGCACCAAGCACCCTGAGTACTGAGGACCCAGCACCCTGAGTACTGAGCACACAGCACCCTGAGTTCTGAGCACCCAGCGCCCTGAGCACTGAGCACACTGAGTACTGAGCAACCAGCACCCTGAGCACTGAGCACCCAGCACCCCGAGCACTGAGCACCCAGCACCCGGAGCACTGAGCACCCAGCACTGAGCACCCAGCACGCTGAGTACTGAGCACCCAGCACCCCAAACACTGAGCACCGAGCACCGTGAGAACTGAGCACCGAGCACCCTGAGTACTGAGCACCCAGCACCATGAGTACTGAGCACCGAGTACCCAGAGTACTGAGCAACCTGAGTACTGAGCACACAGCACCCCGAGAATGAGCACCCAGCACCAAGAGTACTGAGCACCGAGCACCCTGAGCACTGAGCACCCAGCACCATGAGTACTGAGCACCAAGCACCCTGAGTACTGAGCACCCAGCACCCTGAGAACTGAGCACCCAGCACCCTGAGTTCTGAGCACCCAGCACCCTGAGCACTGAGCACACTGAGTACTGAGCAACCAGCACCCTGAGCACTGAGCACCCAGCACCCCGAGCACTGAGCACCCAGCAACCCGAGCACTGAGCACTGAGCACCCTGTGCACTGAGCACAGCGCACCCTGAGTACTGAGCACTGAGCACCCTGAGCACTGAGCACCCAGCACCCTGAGCACTGAGCACCCAGCACCCTGAGCACTGAGGACCCAGCACCCTGAGCACTGAGGACCCAGCACCACGAGCAGTGAGCTCCCAGCACCCTGAGTACTGAGCACCAAGCACCCTGAGCACTGAGCACCCAGCACCCCGAGCACTGAGCACCCAGCACGCTGAGTACTGAGCACCCAGCACCCAGCACACTGAGTACTGAGCACCCAGCACCCCGAGCACTGAGCACCCAGCACCCCGAGCACTGAGCACTGAGCACACTGAGTACTGAGCACTGAGCACCCTTAGTACTGAGCACCGAGCACCCTGAGTACTGAGCACCCAGCACCCTGAGCACGGAGCACCCCGAGGACTGAGCACCCAGCACCGTGAGCACTGAGCACCCAGCACCTTGAGTACTGAGCACCGAGCCCCCCGAGCACTGGGCACCCGGCACCCTGAGTACTGAGCACCCAGCACCCTGAGCACTGAGCACCCAGCACCCTGAGTACTGAGCACCCAGCACCCTGAGTACTGAGCACCCGGCACCCTGAGTACTGAGCACTCAGCACCCTGAGTACTGAGCACCGAGCACCCTGAGCACTGAGCACCCAGCACCCTGAGTACTGAGCACCCAGAACCCTGAGTACTGAGCACCCAGCACCCTGAGTACTGAGCACCCAGCACCCTGAGTACTGAACACCCAGCACCCTGAGCACTGAGCACTGAGCACCCTGAGCACTGAGTACTGAGCACTGAGCACCCTGAGCACTGAGCACCCAGAACCAAGAGTACTGAGCACCCAGCACCCCGAGCACTGAGCACCCAGCGCCCAGAGCACTGAGAACCCAGCACCCCGAGTACTGAGCACTGAGCACCCTGAGTACTGAGCACCAAGCACCCCGAGTACTGAGCACTGAGCACCCTGAGTACTGAGCACCCAGCACCCTGAGCACTGAGTACCCAGCACCCTGAGTACTGAGCACTGAGAACCCTGAGTACTGAGCACCGAGCACCCTGAGTACTGAACACCCAGCACCCTGATCACTGAGCACGGAGCACCCCGAGGACTGAGCACCCAGCAACCTGAGCACTGAGCACCCAGCACCTTGAGTACTGAGCACCGAGCACCCCGAGCACTGAGCACCCAGCACCCTGAGCACTGAGCACCCAGCACCCTGAGCTCTGAGCACCCAGCACCCCGAGCACTGATCACCCAGCACCCTGAGTACTGAGCACCCAGCACCCTGAGCACTGAACACCCAGGACCCTGAGTACTGAGCACACAGCACCCTGAGTACTGAGCAACCAGCACGCTGAGCACTGAGCACTGAGCACCCAGCACCCTGAGCTCTGAGCACTGAGCAACCAGCACCCCGAGCACTGAGCACCCAGCACCCCGAGCACTGATCACCCAGCACCCTGAGCACTGATCACCCAGCACCCTGAATACTGAGCACCCAGCACCCTGAGTACTGAGCACTCAGCACCCTGAGTACTGAGCACCGAGCACCCCGAGCACTGAGCACCCAGCACCCTGAGCACTGAGCACCCAACACCCTGAGTACTGAGCACCGATCACCCTGAGCACTGAGCACCCAGCACCCCGAGCACTGAGCACCCAGCACCCTGAGTACTGACCACTCAGCACCCTGAGTACTGAGCACCGAGCACCCCGAGCACTGAGAAACCAGCACCCTGAGCACTGAGCGCCCAGCACCCTGAGTACTGAGCACCCAGCACCCCGAGCACTGAGCACCCAGCGCCCCGAGCACTGAGAACCCAGCACCCCAAGTACTGAGCACTGAGCACCCTGAGTACTGAGCACCAAGCACCCCGAGTACTGAGCACTGAGCACCCTGAGTACTGAGCACCCAGCACCCTGAGCACTGAGTACCCAGCACCCTGAGTACTGAGCACTGAGAACCCTGAGTACTGAGCACTGAGCACCCTGAGTACTGAGCACCCAGCACCCTGATCACTGAGCACGGAGCACCCCGAGGACTGAGCACCCAGCAACCTGAGCACTGAGCACCCAGCACCTTGAGTACTGAGCACCGAGCTCCCCGAGCACTGAGCACCCAGCACCCTGAGTACTGAGCACCCAGCACCCTGAGCACTGAGCACCCAGCACCCTGAGCACTGAGCACCCAGCACCATGAGTAATGAGCACCGATCACCCTGAGCAATGAGCTCCCAGCACCCTGAGTACTGAGCACCCAGCACCCTGAGCACTGAGCACCCAGCACCCTGAGTACTGAGCACCCAGCACCCTGAGTACTGAGCACCCAGCACCCTGAGCACTGAGCACCCAGCACACTGAGTACTGAGCACCCAGTACCCTGAGCACTGAGGACCCAGCACCCCGAGCACTGAGCACCCAGCACCCTGAGTACTGAGCACCCAGCACCCTGAGCACTGAGCACCCAGCACCCTGAGTACTGAGCACCCAGCACCCCGAGCACTGAGCACCCAGCACCCTGAGAATGAGCACCCAGCACCCCGAGTACTGAGCACCGAGCACCCTGAGCACTGAGTACCCAGCACCCTGAGTACTGAGCACCCAGCACCCCGAGCACTGAGCACTGAGCACCCTGTGCACTGAGCACCGAGCACCCCGAGCACTGAGCACCCAGCACCCTGAGTACTGAGCACCCAGCACCCTGAGCACTGAGCACCCAGCACCCTGAGTACTGAGCACCCAGCACCCCGAGCACTGAGCACCCAGCACCCTGAGAATGAGCACCCAGCACCCCGAGTACTGAGCACCCAGCACCCTGAGCACTGAGCACCCAGCACCCTGAGTACTGAGCACCAAGCACCCTGAGCACTGAGCACCCAGCACCCTGAGCACTGAGCACCCAGCTCCCTGAGCACTGAGCACCCAGCACCCTGAGCACTGAGCACCCAGCACCCTGAGCACTGAGCACCCAGCACCCTGAGTACTGAGCACCCAATGTACTGAGCACCGAGCACCCCAAGCACTGAGCACCCAGCACCCTGAGTACTGAGCACCCAGCACCCCGAGCACTGAGCACCCAGCACACTGAGTACTGAGCACCGAGCACCCTGAGTACTGAGCACCCAGCACACCGACCACTGAGCACCCAGCACCCGGAGCACTGAGCACCCAGCACTGAGCACCCAGCACACTGAGTACTGAGCACCCAGCACCCTGAGAACTGAGCACCGAGCACCCCGAGCACTGAGCACCGGGCACACCGAGCACTGAGCACCCAGCACCCTGAGTACTGAGCATCCAGCACCCTGAGTACTGAGCACTGAGCACCCTGAGCACTGAGTACCCAGCTCCCTGAGCACTGAGCACGCAGCATCCTGAGCACTGAGTACTGAGCACCCAGCACCCTGAGCACTGAGCACCCAGCACCCTGAGCACTGAGCCCCCACCACGCTGAGTACTGAGCACCCAGCACACCAAACACTGAACACCGAGCACCCTGAGAACTGAGCACCGAGCACCCTGAGTACTGAGCACCCAGCACCATGAGTACTGAGCACCGAGTACCCAGAGTACTGAGCAACCTGAGTACTGAGCACCCAGCACCCCGAGAATGAGCACCCAGCACCATGAGTACTGAGCACCGAGCACCATGAGCACTGAGCACCCAGCACCATGAGTACTGAGCACCAAGCACCCTGAGTACTGAGGACCCAGCACCCTGAGTACTGAGCATACAGCACCCTGAGTTCTGAGCACCCAGCGCCCTGAGCACTGAGCACACTGAGTACTGAGCAACCAGCACCCTGAGCACTGAGCACCCAGCACCCCGAGCACTGAGCACCCAGCACCCGGAGCACTGAGCACCCAGCACTGAGCACCCAGCACGCTGAGTACTGAGCACCCAGCACCAGAAACACTGAGCACCGAGCACCCTGAGAACTGAGCACCGAGCACCCTGAGTACTGAGCACCCAGCACCATGTGTACTGAGCACCGAGTACCCAGAGTACTGAGCAACCTGAGTACTGAGCACACAGCACCCCGAGAATAAGCACCCAGCACCAAGAGTACTGAGCACCGAGCACCCTGAGCACTGAGCACCCAGCACCATGAGTACTGAGCACCAAGCACCCTGAGTACTGAGCACCCAGCACCCTGAGAACTGAGCACCCAGCACCCTGAGTTCTGAGCACCCAGCACCCTGAGCACTGAGCACACTGAGTACTGAGCAACCAGCACCCTGAGCACTGAGCACCCAGCACCCCGAGCTCTGAGAACCCAGCACCCCGAGCACTGAGCACTGAGCACCCTGTGCACTGAGCACAGCGCACCCTGAGTACTGAGCACTGAGCACCCTGAGCACTAAGCACCCAGCACCCTGAGCACTGAGCACCCAGCACCCTGAGCACTGAGGACCCAGCACCCTGAGCACTGAGGACCCAGCACCACGAGCAGTGAGCTCCCAGCACCCTGAGTACTGAGCACCCAGCACCCTGAGTACTGAGCACCCAGCACCCCGAGCACTGAGCACCCAGCACACTGAGTACTGAGCACCGAGCACCCTGAGTACTGAGCACCCAGCACCCCGACCACTGAGCACCCAGCACCCGGAGCACTGAGCACCCAGCACTGAGCACCCAGCACACTGAGTACTGAGCACCCAGCACCCTGAGAACTGAGCACCGAGCACCCCGAGCACTGAGCACCGGGCACACCGAGCACTGAGCACCCAGCACCCTGAGTACTGAGCATCCAGCACCCTGAGTACTGAGCACTGAGCACCCTGAGCACTGAGTACCCAGCACCCTGAGCACTGAGCACCCAGCATCCTGAGCACTGAGTACTGAGCACCCAGCACCCTGAGCACTGAGCACCCAGCACCCTGAGCACTGAGCCCCCACCACGCTGAGTACTGAGCACCCAGCACCCCAAACACTGAGCACCGAGCACCCTGAGAACTGAGCACCGAGCACCCTGAGTACTGAGCACCCAGCACCATGAGTACTGAGCACCGAGTACCCAGAGTACTGAGCAACCTGAGTACTGAGCACACAGCACCCCGAGAATGAGCACCCAGCACCAAGAGTACTGAGCACCGAGCACCCTGAGCACTGAGCACCCAGCACCATGAGTACTGAGCACCAAGCACCCTGAGTACTGAGCACCCAGCACCCTGAGATCTGAGCACCCAGCACCCTGAGTTCTGAGCACCCAGCACCCTGAGCACTGAGCACACTGAGTACTGAGCAACCAGCACCCTGAGCACTGAGCACCCAGCACCCCGAGCACTGAGAACCCAGCACCCCGAGCACTGATCACTGAGCACCCTGTGCACTGAGCACAGCGCACCCTGAGTACTGAGCACTGAGCACCCTGAGCACTGAGCACCCAGCACCCTGAGCACTGAGCACCCAGCACCCTGAGCACTGAGGACCCAGCACCCTGAGCACTGAGGACCCAGCACCACGAGCAGTGAGCTCCCAGCACCCTGAGCACTGAGCACCCAGCACCCCGAGCACTGAGCACCCAGCACCCGGAGCACTGAGCACCCAGCACTGAGCACCCAGCACGCTGAGTACTGAGCACCCAGCACCAGAAACACTGAGCACCGAGCACCCTGAGAACTGAGCACCGAGCACCCTGAGTACTGAGCACCCAGCACCATGTGTACTGAGCACCGAGTACCCAGAGTACTGAGCAACCTGAGTACTGAGCACACAGCACCCCGAGAATGAGCACCCAGCACCAAGAGTACTGAGCACCGAGCACCCTGAGCACTGAGCACCCAGCACCATGAGTACTGAGCACCAAGCACCCTGAGTACTGAGCACCCAGCACCCTGAGAACTGAGCACCCAGCACCCTGAGTTCTGAGCACCCAGCACCCTGAGCACTGAGCACACTGAGTACTGAGCAACCAGCACCCTGAGCACTGAGCACCCAGCACCCCGAGCTCTGAGAACCCAGCACCCCGAGCACTGAGCACTGAGCACCCTGTGCACTGAGCACAGCGCACCCTGAGTACTGAGCACTGAGCACCCTGAGCACTAAGCACCCAGCACCCTGAGCACTGAGCACCCAGCACCCTGAGCACTGAGGACCCAGCACCCTGAGCACTGAGGACCCAGCACCACGAGCAGTGAGCTCCCAGCACCCTGAGTACTGAGCACCCAGCACCCTGAGTACTGAGCACCCAGCACCCCGAGCACTGAGCACCCAGCACACTGAGTACTGAGCACCGAGCACCCTGAGTACTGAGCACCCAGCACCCCGACCACTGAGCACCCAGCACCCGGAGCACTGAGCACCCAGCACTGAGCACCCAGCACACTGAGTACTGAGCACCCAGCACCCTGAGAACTGAGCACCGAGCACCCCGAGCACTGAGCACCGGGCACACCGAGCACTGAGCACCCAGCACCCTGAGTACTGAGCATCCAGCACCCTGAGTACTGAGCACTGAGCACCCTGAGCACTGAGTACCCAGCACCCTGAGCACTGAGCACCCAGCATCCTGAGCACTGAGTACTGAGCACCCAGCACCCTGAGCACTGAGCACCCAGCACCCTGAGCACTGAGCCCCCACCACGCTGAGTACTGAGCACCCAGCACCCCAAACACTGAGCACCGAGCACCCTGAGAACTGAGCACCGAGCACCCTGAGTACTGAGCACCCAGCACCATGAGTACTGAGCACCGAGTACCCAGAGTACTGAGCAACCTGAGTACTGAGCACACAGCACCCCGAGAATGAGCACCCAGCACCAAGAGTACTGAGCACCGAGCACCCTGAGCACTGAGCACCCAGCACCATGAGTACTGAGCACCAAGCACCCTGAGTACTGAGCACCCAGCACCCTGAGATCTGAGCACCCAGCACCCTGAGTTCTGAGCACCCAGCACCCTGAGCACTGAGCACACTGAGTACTGAGCAACCAGCACCCTGAGCACTGAGCACCCAGCACCCCGAGCACTGAGAACCCAGCACCCCGAGCACTGATCACTGAGCACCCTGTGCACTGAGCACAGCGCACCCTGAGTACTGAGCACTGAGCACCCTGAGCACTGAGCACCCAGCACCCTGAGCACTGAGCACCCAGCACCCTGAGCACTGAGGACCCAGCACCCTGAGCACTGAGGACCCAGCACCACGAGCAGTGAGCTCCCAGCACCCTGAGTACTGAGCACCAAGCACCCTGAGCACTGAGCACACAGCACCCCGAGCACTGAGCACCCAGCACGCTGAGAACTGAGCACTGAGCACCCAGCACCCTGAGTACTGAGCACCCAGCACCCCGAGCACTGAGCACCCAGCACCCCGAGCACTGAGCACTGAGCACCCTGAGTACTGAGCACTGAGCACCCTTAGTACTGAGCACCGAGCACCCTGAGTACTGAGCACCCAGCACCCTGAGCACGGAGCACCCCGAGGACTGAGCACCCAGCACCGTGAGCACTGAGCACCCAGCACCTTGAGTACTGAGCACCGAGCACCCCGAGCACTGGGCACCCGGCACCCTGAGTACTGAGCACCCAGCACCCTGAGCACTGAGCACCCAGCACCCTGAGTACTGAGCACCCGGCACCCTGAGTACTGAGCACCCGGCACCCTGAGTACTGAGCACTCAGCACCCTGAGTACTGAGCACCGAGCACCCTGAGCACTGAGCACCCAGCACCCTGAGTACTGAGCACCCAGCACCCTGAGTACTGAGCACCCGGCACCCTGAGTACTGAGCACCCATCACCCTGAGTACTGAACACCCAGCACCCTGAGCACTGAGCACTGAGCACCCTGAGCACTGAGTACTGAGCACTGAGCACCCTGAGCACTGAGCACCCAGCACCCCGAGTACTGAGCACCCAGCACCCCGAGCACTGAGCACCCAGCGCCCCGAGCACTGAGAACCCAGCACCCCGAGTACTGAGCACTGAGCACCCTGAGTACTGAGCACCAAGCACCCCGAGTACTGAGCACTGAGCACCCTGAGTACTGAGCACCCAGCACCCTGAGCACTGAGTACCCAGCACCCTGAGTACTGAGCACTGAGAACCCTGAGTACTGAGCACCGAGCACCCTGAGTACTGAGCACCCAGCACCCTGATCACTGAGCACGGAGCACCCCGAGGACTGAGCACCCAGCACCCCGAGCACTGAGCACCCAGCACCCTGAGCACTGAGCACCCAGCACTCTGAGCACTGAGCACCCAGCTCCCTGAGCACTGAGCACCCAGCACCCTGAGCACTGAGCACCCAGCACCCTGAGTACTGAGTACCCAGCACCCTGAGCACTGACCACCCAGCATCCTGAGTACTGATCACCGAGCACCCCGAGCACTGAGCACCCAGCACCCTGAGTACTGAGCACCCAGCACCCTGAGTACTGAGCACCCAGCACCCTGAGTACTGAGCAACCAGCACCCTGAGCACTGAGCACAAAGCACACTGAGTACTGAGCACTGAGCACCCTGAGTACTGAGCACCGAGGACCCTGAGCACTGAGCACCCAGCACGCTGAGTACTGAGCACTGAGCACCCTGAGTACTGAGCACCCAGCACCCTGAACACTGAGCAGCCAGCACCCTGAGCACTGAGCACCCAGCACCCCGACCACTGAGCACCCAGCACCCTGAGCAATGTGCACCCAGCACCCCGAGTACTGAGCACCCAGCACCCTGAGTACTGAGCACCCAGCACCCTGAGTACTGAGCACCAAGCACCCTGAGTACTGAGCATCCAGTACCCTGAGCACTGAACACACAGCACCCTGAGTACTGAGCACCCCGAGCACTGAGCACCCAGCACCATGAGCTCTGTGCACCCAGCACCCCGAGCTCTGAGCACCCAGCACCCTGAGTACTGAGAACAGATCACCCTGAGTACTGAGCACCCAGCACCCTGAGTACTGAGCCCCCAGCACCCTGAGTACTGAGCACCCAGCACCCCGAGCACTGAGCACCCAGCACCCCGAGAATGAGCACCCAGCACCCTGAGTACTGAGAACCGAGCACCATGAGTACTGAGCACCCAGCACCCTGAGTACTGAACCCACAGCACCCTGAGTACTGAGCACCCAGCACCCTGAGTACTGAGCACTCAGCACCCCAAGCACTGAGCACCCAGCACCCCGAGAATGAGCACCCAGCACCCTGAGTACTGAGCACCCAGCACCCTGAGTACTGAGCACCCAGCACCCCGAGCACTGAGCACCCTGAGTACTGAGCACCCAGCACACTGAGTACTGAGCACTAAGCACACAGAGCACTGAGCACCCAGCACCACGAGCCCGGAGCACCCAGGACCCCGAGCACTGAGTACTGAGCACCCAGCAACCTGAGTACTGAGCACCGAGCTCCCTGAGCACTGAGCACCCTGAGTACTGAGCGCCCAGCACCCCGATCACTGAGCACCCAGTACCCTGAGCACTGAGCACCCAGCACCCCGAGCACTGAGCACCCAGCACCCTGAGTACTGAGCACCCAGCACCCCGAGCACTGAGCACCCAGCACCCTGAATACTGAGCACTGAGCACCCAGCACCCCGAGCACTGAGCACCCAGCACCCTGTGTACTGAGCACTGAGCACCCTGAGTACTAAGCACCCAGCACCCTGAGTACTGAGCACCCAGGACCCTGAGCACTGAGCACCCAGCACCCCGAGCACTGAGCACCCAGCACCCTGAGTACTGAGCACCCAGCACCCTGAGCACTGAGCACCCAGCACGCTGAGTACTGAGCACTGAGCACCCTGAGTACTGAGCACCCAGCACCCTGAACACTGAGCAGCCAGCACCCTGAGCACTGAGCACCCAGCACCCCGACCACTGAGCACCCAGCACCCTGAGCAATGTGCACCCAGCACCCCGAGTACTGAGCACCCAGCACCCTGAGTACTGAGCACCCAGCACCCTGAGTACTGAGCACCAAGCACCCTGAGTACTGAGCATCCAGTACCCTGAGCACTGAACACACAGCACCCTGAGTACTGAGCACCCCGAGCACTGAGCACCCAGCACCATGAGCTCTGTGCACCCAGCACCCCGAGCTCTGAGCACCCAGCACCCTGAGTACTGAGAACAGATCACCCTGAGTACTGAGCACCCAGCACCCTGAGTACTGAGCCCCCAGCACCCTGAGTACTGAGCACCCAGCACCCCGAGCACTGAGCACCCAGCACCCCGAGAATGAGCACCCAGCACCCTGAGTACTGAGAACCGAGCACCATGAGTACTGAGCACCCAGCACCCTGAGTACTGAACCCACAGCACCCTGAGTACTGAGCACCCAGCACCCTGAGTACTGAGCACTCAGCACCCCAAGCACTGAGCACCCAGCACCCCGAGAATGAGCACCCAGCACCCTGAGTACTGAGCACCCAGCACCCTGAGTACTGAGCACCCAGCACCCCGAGCACTGAGCACCCTGAGTACTGAGCACCCAGCACACTGAGTACTGAGCACTAAGCACACAGAGCACTGAGCACCCAGCACCACGAGCCCGGAGCACCCAGGACCCCGAGCACTGAGTACTGAGCACCCAGCAACCTGAGTACTGAGCACCGAGCTCCCTGAGCACTGAGCACCCTGAGTACTGAGCGCCCAGCACCCCGATCACTGAGCACCCAGTACCCTGAGCACTGAGCACCCAGCACCCCGAGCACTGAGCACCCAGCACCCTGAGTACTGAGCACCCAGCACACCGAGCACTGAGCACCCAGCACCCTGAATACTGAGCACTGAGCACCCAGCACCCCGAGCACTGAGCACCCAGCACCCTGTGTACTGAGCACTGAGCACCCTGAGTACTAAGCACCCAGCACCCTGAGTACTGAGCACCCAGGACCCTGAGCACTGAGCACCGAGCACCCCGAGCACTGAGCACCCTGCACACTGAGCACTCAGCACCCAGCACCCTGAGTACTGAGCACCCAGCACCCCGAGCACTGAGCACCGAGCACCCTGAGCACTGAGTACCCAGCACCGTGAGTACTGAGCACCCAGCACCCTGAGCACTGAGCACCCAGCACACTGAGTACTGAGCACCCAGTACCCTGAGCACTGAGGACCCAGCACCCCGAGCACTGAGCACCCAGCACCCTGAGTACTGAGCACCCAGCACCCTGAGCACTGAGCACCCAGCACCCTGAGTACTGAGCACCCAGCACCCCGAGCACTGAACACCCAGCACCCTGAGAATGAGCACCCAGCACCCCGAGTACTGAGCACCGAGCACCCTGAGCACTGAGTACCCAGCACCCTGAGTACTGAGCAACCAGCACCCCGAGCACTGAGCACTGAGCACCCTGTGCACTGAGCACCGAGCACCCCGAGCACTGAGCACCCAGCACCCTGAGTACTGAGCACCCAGCACCCTGAGCATTGAGCACCCAGCACCCTGAGTACTGAGCACCCAGCTCCCCGAGCACTGAGCACCCAGCACCCTGAGAATGAGCACCCAGCACCCCGAGTACTGAGCACCCAGCACCCTGAGCACTGAGCACCCAGCACCCTGAGTACTGAGCACCAAGCACCCTGAGCACTGAGCACCCAGCACCCTGAGCACTGAGCACCCAGCTCCCTGAGCACTGAGCACCCAGCACCCTGAGCACTGAGCACCCAGCACCCTGAGCACTGAGCACCCAGCACCCTGAGTACTGAGCACCCAACGTACTGAGCACCGAGCACCCCAAGCACTGAGCACCCAGCACCCTGAGTACTGAGCACCCAGCACCCCGAGCACTGAGCACCCAGCACACTGAGTACTGAGCACCGAGCACCCTGAGTACTGAGCACCCAGCACCCCGACCACTGAGCACCCAGCACCCGGAGCACTGAGCACCCAGCACTGAGCACCCAGCACACTGAGTACTGAGCACCCAGCACCCTGAGAACTGAGCACCGAGCACCCCGAGCACTGAGCACCGGGCACACCGAGCACTGAGCACCCAGCACCCTGAGTACTGAGCATCCAGCACCCTGAGTACTGAGCACTGAGCACCCTGAGCACTGAGTACCCAGCACCCTGAGCACTGAGCACGCAGCATCCTGAGCACTGAGTACTGAGCACCCAGCACCCTGAGCACTGAGCACCCAGCACCCTGAGCACTGAGCCCCCACCACGCTGAGTACTGAGCACCCAGCACCCCAAACACTGAGCACCGAGCACCCTGAGAACTGAGCACCGAGCACCCTGAGTACTGAGCACCCAGCACCCTGAGTACTGAGCAACCAGCACCCTGAGCACTGAGCACCCAGCACCCCGAGCACTGAGCACCCAGCACCCGGAGCACTGAGCACCCAGCACTGAGCACCCAGCACGCTGAGTACTGAGCACCCAGCACCAGAAACACTGAGCACCGAGCACCCTGAGAACTGAGCACCGAGCACCCTGAGTACTGAGCACCCAGCACCATGTGTACTGAGCACCGAGTACCCAGAGTACTGTGCAACCTGAGTACTGAGCACACAGCACCCCGAGAATGAGCACCCAGCACCAAGAGTACTGAGCACCGAGCACCCTGAGCACTGAGCACCCAGCACCATGAGTACTGAGCACCAAGCACCCTGAGTACTGAGCACCCAGCACCCTGAGAACTGAGCACCCAGCACCCTGAGTTCTGAGCACCCAGCACCCTGAGCACTGAGCACACTGAGTACTGAGCAACCAGCACCCTGAGCACTGAGCACCCAGCACCCCGAGCTCTGAGAACCCAGCACCCCGAGCACTGAGCACTGAGCACCCTGTGCACTGAGCACAGCGCACCCTGAGTACTGAGCACTGAGCACCCTGAGCACTAAGCACCCAGCACCCTGAGCACTGAGCACCCAGCACCCTGAGCACTGAGGACCCAGCACCCTGAGCACTGAGGACCCAGCACCACGAGCAGTGAGCTCCCAGCACCCTGAGTACTGAGCACCCAGCACCCTGAGTACTGAGCACCCAGCACCCCGAGCACTGAGCACCCAGCACACTGAGTACTGAGCACCGAGCACCCTGTGTACTGAGCACCCAGCACCCCGACCACTGAGCACCCAGCACCCGGAGCACTGAGCACCCAGCACTGAGCACCCAGCACACTGAGTACTGAGCACCCAGCACCCTGAGAACTGAGCACCGAGCACCCCGAGCACTGAGCACCGGGCACACCGAGCACTGAGCACCCAGCACCCTGAGTACTGAGCATCCAGCACCCTGAGTACTGAGCACTGAGCACCCTGAGCACTGAGTACCCAGCACCCTGAGCACTGAGCACCCAGCATCCTGAGCACTGAGTACTGAGCACCCAGCACCCTGAGCACTGAGCACCCAGCACCCTGAGCACTGAGCCCCCACCACGCTGAGTACTGAGCACCCAGCACCCCAAACACTGAGCACCGAGCACCCTGAGAACTGAGCACCGAGCACCCTGAGTACTGAGCACCCAGCACCATGAGTACTGAGCACCGAGCACCCAGAGTACTGAGCAACCTGAGTACTGAGCACCCAGCACCCCGAGAATGAGCACCCAGCACCATGAGTACTGAGCACCGAGCACCATGAGCACTGAGCACCCAGCACCATGAGTACTGAGCACCAAGCACCCTGAGTACTGAGGACCCAGCACCCTGAGTACTGAGCACACAGCACCCTGAGTTCTGAGCACCCAGCGCCCTGAGCACTGAGCACACTGAGTACTGAGCAACCAGCACCCTGAGCACTGAGCACCCAGCACCCCGAGCACTGAGCACCCAGCACCCGGAGCACTGAGCACCCAGCACTGAGCACCCAGCACGCTGAGTACTGAGCACCCAGCACCAGAAACACTGAGCACCGAGCACCCTGAGAACTGAGCACCGAGCACCCTGAGTACTGAGCACCCAGCACCATGAGTACTGAGCACCGAGTACCCAGAGTACTGAGCAACCTAAGTACTGAGCACACAGCACCCCGAGAATGAGCACCCAGCACCAAGAGTACTGAGCACCGAGCACCCTGAGCACTGAGCACCCAGCACCATGAGTACTGAGCACCAAGCACCCTGAGTACTGAGCACCCAGCACCCTGAGAACTGAGCACCCAGCACCCTGAGTTCTGAGCACCCAGCACCCTGAGCACTGAGCACACTGAGTACTGAGCAACCAGCACCCTGAGCACTGAGCACCCAGCACCCCGAGCACTGAGAACCCAGCACCCCGAGCACTGAGCACTGAGCACCCTGTGCACTGAGCACAGCGCACCCTGAGTACTGAGCACTGAGCACCCTGAGCACTGAGCACCCAGCACCCTGAGCACTGAGCACCCAGCACCCTGAGCACTGAGGACCCAGCACCCTGAGCACTGAGGACCCAGCACCACGAGCAGTGAGCTCCCAGCACCCTGAGTACTGAGCACCAAGCACCCTGAGCACTGAGCACACAGCACCCCGAGCACTGAGCACCCAGCACGCTGAGTACTGAGCACTGAGCACCCAGCACCCTGAGTACTGAGCACCCAGCACCCCGAGCACTGAGCACCCAGCACCCCGAGCACTGAGCACTGAGCACCCTGAGTACTGAGCACTGAGCACCCTTAGTACTGAGCACCGAGCACCCTGAGTACTGAGCACCCAGCACCCTGAGCACGGAGCACCCCGAGGACTGAGCACCCAGCACCGTGAGCACTGAGCACCCAGCACCTTGAGTACTGAGCACCGAGCACCCCGAGCACTGGGCACCCGGCACCCTGAGTACTGAGCACCCAGCACCCTGAGCACTGAGCACCCAGCACCCTGAGTACTGAGCACCCAGCACCCTGAGTACTGAGCACCCGGCACCCTGAGTACTGAGCACTCAGCACCCTGAGTACTGAGCACCGAGCACCCTGAGCACTGAGCACCCAGCACCCTGAGTACTGAGCACCCAGCACCCTGAGTACTGAGCACCCGGCACCCTGAGTACTGAGCACCCAGCACCTTGAGTACTGAGCACCGAGCACCCCGAGCACTGGGCACCCGGCACCCTGAGTACTGAGCACCCAGCACCCTGAGCACTGAGCACCCAGCACCCTGAGTACTGAGCACCCAGCACCCTGAGTACTGAGCACCCGGCACCCTGAGTACTGAGCACTCAGCACCCTGAGTACTGAGCACCGAGCACCCTGAGCACTGAGCACCCAGCACCCTGAGTACTGAGCACCCAGCACCCTGAGTACTGAGCACCCGGCACCCTGAGTACTGAGCACCCAGCACCCTGAGTACTGAGCACCCAGCACCCTGAGAACTGAGCACCCAGCACCCTGAGTACTGAGCACCCAGCACCCTGAGTACTGAGCACTCAGCACCCTGAGCACTGAGCACTGAGCACCCTGAGCACTGAGTACTGAGCACTGAGCACCCTGAGCACTGAGCACCCAGCACCCCGAGTACTGAGCACCCAGCACCCCGAGCACTGAGCACCCAGCGCCCCGAGCACTGAGAACCCAGCACCCCGAGTACTGAGCACTGAGCACCCTGAGTACTGAGCACCAAGCACCCCGAGTACTGAGCACTGAGCACCCTGAGTACTGAGCACCCAGCACCCTGAGCACTGAGTACCCAGCACCCTGAGTACTGAGCACTGAGAACCCTGAGTACTGAGCACCGAGCACCCTGAGTACTGAGCACCCAGCACCCTGATCACTGAGCACGGAGCACCCCGAGGACTGAGCACCCAGCACCCCGAGCACTGAGCACCCAGCACCCTGAGCACTGAGCACCCAGCACTCTGAGCACTGAGCACCCAGCTCCCTGAGCACTGAGCACCCAGCACCCTGAGCACTGAGCACCCAGCACCCTGAGTACTGAGTACCCAGCACCCTGAGCACTGACCACCCAGCATCCTGAGTACTGATCACCGAGCACCCCGAGCACTGAGCACCCAGCACCCTGAGTACTGAGCACCCAGCACCCTGAGTACTGAGCACCCAGCACCCTGAGTACTGAGCAACCAGCACCCTGAGCACTGAGCACAAAGCACACTGAGTACTGAGCACTGAGCACCCTGAGTACTGAGCACCGAGGACCCTGAGCACTGAGCACCCAGCACGCTGAGTACTGAGCACTGAGCACCCTGAGTACTGAGCACCCAGCACCCTGAACACTGAGCAGCCAGCACCCTGAGCACTGAGCACCCAGCACCCCGACCACTGAGCACCCAGCACCCTGAGCACTGTGCACCCAGCACCCCGAGTACTGAGCACCCAGCACCCTGAGTACTGAGCACCCAGCACCCTGAGTACTGAGCACCAAGCACCCTGAGTACTGAGCATCCAGTACCCTGAGCACTGAACACACAGCACCCTGAGTACTGAGCACCCCGAGCACTGAGCACCCAGCACCATGAGCTCTGTGCACCCAGCAGCCCGAGCTCTGAGCACCCAGCACCCTGAGTACTGAGAACAGATCACCCTGAGTACTGAGCACCCAGCACCCTGAGTACTGAGCCCCCAGCACCCTGAGTACTGAGCACCCAGCACCCCGAGCACTGAGCACCCAGCACCCCGAGAATGAGCACCCAGCACCCTGAGTACTGAGAACCGAGCACCATGAGTACTGAGCACCCAGCACCCTGAGTACTGAACCCACAGCACCCTGAGTACTGAGCACCCAGCACCCTGAGTACTGAGCACTCAGCACCCCAAGCACTGAGCACCCAGCACCCCGAGAATGAGCACCCAGCACCCTGAGTACTGAGCACCCAGCACCCTGAGTACTGAGCACCCAGCACCCCGAGCACTGAGCACCCTGAGTACTGAGCACCCAGCACACTGAGTACTGAGCACTAAGCACACAGAGCACTGAGCACCCAGCACCACGAGCCCGGAGCACCCAGGACCCCGAGCACTGAGTACTGAGCACCCAGCAACCTGAGTACTGAGCACCGAGCTCCCTGAGCACTGAGCACCCTGAGTACTGAGCGCCCAGCACCCCGATCACTGAGCACCCAGTACCCTGAGCACTGAGCACCCAGCACCCCGAGCACTGAGCACCCAGCACCCTGAGTACTGAGCACCCAGCACCCCGAGCACTGAGCACCCAGCACCCTGAATACTGAGCACTGAGCACCCAGCACCCCGAGCACTGAGCACCCAGCACCCTGTGTACTGAGCACTGAGCACCCTGAGTACTAAGCACCCAGCACCCTGAGTACTGAGCACCCAGGACCCTGAGCACTGAGCACCGAGCACCCCGAGCACTGAGCACCCTGCACCCTGAGCACTCAGCACCCAGCACCCCGAGCACTGAGTACTGAGCATCCAGCACCCTGAGCACTGAGCACCCAGCACCCTGAGCACTGTGCACCCAGCACCCTGAGTACTGAGCACCCAGCACCCCAAGCACTGAGCACCGAGCACCCTGAGTACTGAGCACCCAGCACGCTGAACACTGAGCACCCAGCACCCCGAGTACTGAGCACCCAGCACCCTTAGTACTGAGCACCCAGCACCCTGAGTACTGAGCACCCAGCACCCCGAGCACTGAGCACCCAGCACCCTGAGCACTGAGCACCCAGCACCCGGAGTACTGAGCACCCAGCACCCGGAGCACTGAGGACCCAGCACTGAGCACCCAGCACACTGAGTACTGAGCACCAAGCACCCTGAGAACTGAGCACCGAGCACCCCGAGCACTGAGCACCGGGCACACCGAGCACTGAGAACCCAGCACCCTGAGTACTGAGCATCCAGCACCCTGAGTACTGAGCACTGAGCACCCTGAGCACTGAGTACCCAGCACCCTGAGCACTGAGCACCCAGCATCCTGAGCACTGAGTACTGAGCACCCAGCACCCTGAGCACTGAGCACCCAGCACCCTGAGCACTGAGCCCCCACCACGCTGAGTACTGAGCACCCAGCACCCCAAACACTGAGCACCGAGCACCCTGAGAACTGAGCACCGAGCACCCTGAGTACTGAGCACCCAGCACCATGAGTACTGAGCACCGAGTACCCAGAGTACTGAGCAACCTGAGTACTGAGCACCCAGCACCCCGAGAATGAGCACCCAGCACCATGAGTACTGAGCACCGAGCACCATGAGCACTGAGCACCCAGCACCATGAGTACTGAGCACCAAGCACCCTGAGTACTGAGGACCCAGCACCCTGAGTACTGAGCACACAGCACCCTGAGTTCTGAGCACCCAGCGCCCTGAGCACTGAGCACACTGAGTACTGAGCAACCAGCACCCTGAGCACTGAGCACCCAGCACCCCGAGCACTGAGCACCCAGCACCCGGAGCACTGAGCACCCAGCACTGAGCACCCAGCACGCTGAGTACTGAGCACCCAGCACCCCAAACACTGAGCACCGAGCACCGTGAGAACTGAGCACCGAGCACCCTGAGTACTGAGCACCCAGCACCATGAGTACTGAGCACCGAGTACCCAGAGTACTGAGCAACCTGAGTACTGAGCACACAGCACCCCGAGAATGAGCACCCAGCACCAAGAGTACTGAGCACCGAGCACCCTGAGCACTGAGCACCCAGCACCATGAGTACTGAGCACCAAGCACCCTGAGTACTGAGCACCCAGCACCCTGAGAACTGAGCACCCAGCACCCTGAGTTCTGAGCACCCAGCACCCTGAGCACTGAGCACACTGAGTACTGAGCAACCAGCACCCTGAGCACTGAGCACCCAGCACCCCGAGCACTGAGCACCCAGCACCCCGAGCACTGAGCACTGAGCACCCTGTGCACTGAGCACAGCACACCCTGAGTACTGAGCACTGAGCACCCTGAGCACTGAGCACCCAGCACCCTGAGCACTGAGCACCCAGCACCCTGAGCACTGAGGACCCAGCACCCTGAGCACTGAGGACCCAGCACCACGAGCAGTGAGCTCCCAGCAACCTGAGTAATGAGCACCAAGCACCCTGAGCACTGAGCACCCAGCACCCCGAGCACTGAGCACCCAGCACGCTGAGTACTGAGCACTGAGCACCCAGCACCCTGAGTACTGAGCACCCAGCACCCCGAGCACTGAGCACCCAGCACCCCGAGCACTGAGCACTGAGCACCCTGAGTACTGAGCACTGAGCACCCTTAGTACTGAGCACCGAGCACCCTGAGTACTGAGCACCCAGCACCCTGAGCACGGAGCACCCCGAGGACTGAGCACCCAGAACCGTGAGCACTGAGCACCCAGCACCTTGAGTACTGAGCACCGAGCACCCCGAGCACTGGGCACCCGGCACCCTGAGTACTGAGCACCCAGCACCCTGAGCACTGAGCACCCAGCACCCTGAGTACTGAGCACCCAGCACCCTGAGTACTGAGCACCCGGCACCCTGAGTACTGAGCACTCAGCACCCTGAGTACTGAGCACCGAGCACCCTGAGCACTGAGCACCCAGCACCCTGAGTACTGAGCACCCAGCACCCTGAGTACTGAGCACCCAGCACCCTGCGTACTGAGCACCCAGCACCCTGAGTACTGAACACCCAGCACCCTGAGCACTGAGCACTGAGCACCCTGAGCACTGAGTACTGAGCACTGAGCACCCTGAGCACTGAGCACCCAGAACCAAGAGTACTGAGCACCCAGCACCCCGAGCACTGAGCACCCAGCGCCCCGAGCACTGAGAACCCAGCACCCCGAGTACTGAGCACTGAGCACCCTGAGTACTGAGCACCAAGCACCCCGAGTACTGAGCACTGAGCACCCTGAGTACTGAGCACCCAGCACCCTGAGCACTGAGTACCCAGCACCCTGAGTACTGAGCACTGAGAACCCTGAGTACTGAGCACCGAGCACCCTGAGTACTGAACACCCAGCACCCTGATCACTGAGCACGGAGCACCCCGAGGACTGAGCACCCAGCAACCTGAGCACTGAGCACCCAGCACCTTGAGTACTGAGCACCGAGCACCCCGAGCACTGAGCACACAGCACCCTGAGTACTGAGCACCCAGCACCCTGAGCACTGAGCACCCAGCACCCTGAGCACTGAGCACCCAGCACCCCGAGCACTGATCACCCAGCACCCTGAGTACTGAGCACCCAGCACCCTGAGCACTGAACACTAAGGACCCTGAGTACTGAGCACCCAGCACCCTGAGTACTGAGCAACCAGCACCCTGAGCACTGAGCACTGAGCACCCAGCACCCTGAGCTCTGAGCACTGAGCAACCAGCACCCCGAGCACTGAGCACACAGCACCCCGTGCACTGATCACCCAGCACCCTGAGCACTGATCACCCAGCACCCTGAATACTGAGCACCCAGCACCCTGAGTACTGAGCACTCAGCACCCTGAGTACTGAGCACCGAGCACCCCGAGCACTGAGCACCCAGCACCCTGAGCACTGAGCACCCAACACCCTGAGTACTGAGCACCGATCACCCTGAGCACTGAGCACCCAGCACCCCGAGCACTGAGCACCCAGCACCCTGAGTACTGAGCACTCAGCACCCTGAGTACTGAGCACCGAGCACCCCGAGCACTGAGAAACCAGCACCCTGAGCACTGAGCGCCCAGCACCCTGAGTACTGAGCACCCAGCACCCCGAGCACTGAGCACCCAGCGCCCCGAGCACTGAGAACCCAGCACCCCAAGTACTGAGCACTGAGCACCCTGAGTACTGAGCACCAAGCACCCCGAGTACTGAGCACTGAGCACCCGGAGTACTGAGCACCCAGCACCCTGAGCACTGAGTACCCAGCACCCTGAGTACTGAGCACTGAGAACCCTGAGTACTGAGCACTGAGCACCCTGAGTACTGAGCACCCAGCACCCTGATCACTGAGCACGGAGCACCCCGAGGTCTGAGCACCCAGCAACCTGAGCACTGAGCACCCAGCACCTTGAGTACTGAGCACCGAGCTCCCCGAGCACTGAGCACCCAGCACCCTGAGTACTGAGCACCCAGCACCCTGAGCACTGAGCACCCAGCACCCTGAGCACTGAGCACCCAGCACCATGAGTAATGAGCACCGATCACCCTGAGCACTGAGCTCCCAGCACCCTGAGTACTGAGCACCCAGCACCCTGAGCACTGAGCACCCAGCACCCTGAGTACTGAGCACCCAGCACCCTGAGCACTGAGCACCCAGCACCCTGAGTACTGAGCACCCAGCACCCCGAGCACTGAGCACCCAGAACCCTGAGAATGAGCACCCAGCACCATGAGTACTGAGCACCGAGCACCATGAGCACTGAGCACCCAGCACCATGAGTACTGAGGACCCAGCACCCTGAGTACTGAGCACACAGCACCCTGAGTTCTGAGCACCCAGCGCCCTGAGCACTGAGCACACTGAGTACTGAGCAACCAGCACCCTGAGCACTGAGCACCCAGCACCCCGAGCACTGAGCACCCAGCACCCGGAGCACTGAGCACCCAGCACTGAGCACCCAGCACGCTGAGTACTGAGCACCCAGCACCCCAAACACTGAGCACCGAGCACCGTGAGAACTGAGCACCGAGCACCCTGAGTACTGAGCACCCAGCACCATGAGTACTGAGCACCGAGTACCCAGAGTACTGAGCAACCTGAGTACTGAGCACACAGCACCCCGAGAATGAGCACCCAGCACCAAGAGTACTGAGCACCGAGCACCCTGAGCACTGAGCACCCAGCACCATGAGTACTGAGCACCAAGCACCCTGAGTACTGAGCACCCAGCACCCTGAGAACTGAGCACCCAGCACCCTGAGTTCTGAGCACCCAGCACCCTGAGCACTGAGCACACTGAGTACTGAGCAACCAGCACCCTGAGCACTGAGCACCCAGCACCCCGAGCACTGAGCACCCAGCACCCCGAGCACTGAGCACTGAGCACCCTGTGCACTGAGCACAGCACACCCTGAGTACTGAGCACTGAGCACCCTGAGCACTGAGCACCCAGCACCCTGAGCACTGAGCACCCAGCACCCTGAGCACTGAGGACCCAGCACCCTGAGCACTGAGGACCCAGCACCACGAGCAGTGAGCTCCCAGCACCCTGAGTACTGAGCACCAAGCACCCTGAGCACTGAGCACCCAGCACCCCGAGCACTGAGCACCCAGCACGCTGAGTACTGAGCACTGAGCACCCAGCACCCTGAGTACTGAGCACCCAGCACCCCGAGCACTGAGCACCCAGCACCCCGAGCACTGAGCACTGAGCACCCTGAGTACTGAGCACTGAGCACCCTTAGTACTGAGCACCGAGCACCCTGAGTACTGAGCACCCAGCACCCTGAGCACGGAGCACCCCGAGGACTGAGCACCCAGCACCGTGAGCACTGAGCACCCAGCACCTTGAGTACTGAGCACCGAGCACCCCGAGCACTGGGCACCCGGCACCCTGAGTACTGAGCACCCAGCACCCTGAGCACTGAGCACCCAGCACCCTGAGTACTGAGCACCCAGCACCCTGAGTACTGAGCACCCGGCACCCTGAGTACTGAGCACTCAGCACCCTGAGTACTGAGCACCGAGCACCCTGAGCACTGAGCACCCAGCACCCTGAGTACTGAGCACCCAGCACCCTGAGTACTGAGCACCCAGCACCCTGCGTACTGAGCACCCAGCACCCTGAGTACTGAACACCCAGCACCCTGAGCACTGAGCACTGAGCACCCTGAGCACTGAGTACTGAGCACTGAGCACCCTGAGCACTGAGAACCCAGAACCAAGAGTACTGAGCACCCAGCACCCCGAGCACTGAGCACCCAGCGCCCCGAGCACTGAGAACCCAGCACCCCGAGTACTGAGCACTGAGCACCCTGAGTACTGAGCAACAAGCACCCCGAGTAGTGAGCACTGAGCACCCTGAGTACTGAGCACCCAGCACCCTGAGCACTGAGTACCCAGCACCCTGAGTACTGAGCACTGAGAACCCTGAGTACTGAGCACCGAGCACCCTGAGTACTGAACACCCAGCACCCTGTTCACTGAGCACGGAGCACCCCGAGGACTGAGCACCCAGCAACCTGAGCACTGAGCACCCAGCACCTTGAGTACTGAGCACCGAGCACCCCGAGCACTGAGCATCCAGCACCCTGAGTACTGAGCACCCAGCACCCTGAGCACTGAGCACCCAGCACCCTGAGCACTGAGCACCCAGCACCCCGAGCACTGATCACCCAGCACCCTGAGTACTGAGCACCCAGCACCCTGAGCACTGAACACTAAGGACCCTGAGTACTGAGCACCCAGCACCCTGAGTACTGAGCAACCAGCACCCTGA
Organism: Microtus oregoni; assembly: GCF_018167655.1. Classification (NCBI taxonomy): domain Eukaryota; kingdom Metazoa; phylum Chordata; class Mammalia; order Rodentia; family Cricetidae; genus Microtus; species Microtus oregoni. Next base: position 5,564,961 of record NW_024543811.1, on the reverse strand, counting down.
GCACTGAGCACTGAGCACCCAGCACCCTGAGCTCTGAGCACTGAGCAACCAGCACCCCGAGCACTGAGCACACAGCACCCCGAGCACTGATCACCCAGCACCCTGAGCACTGATCACCCAGCACCCTGAATACTGAGCACCCAGCACCCTGAGTACTGAGCACCCAGCACCCTGAGTACTGAGCACCGAGCACCCCGAGCACTGAGCACCCAGCACCCTGAGCACTGAGCACCCAACACCCTGAGTACTGAGCACCGATCACCCTGAGCACTGAGCACCCAGCACCCCGAGCACTGAGCACCCAGCACCCTGAGTACTGAGCACTCAGCACCCTGAGTACTGAGCACCGAGCACCCCGAGCACTGAGAAACCAGCACCCTGAGCACTGAGCGCCCAGCACCCTGAGTATTGAGCACCCAGCACCCCGAGCACTGAGCACCCAGCGCCCCGAGCACTGAGAACCCAGCACCCCAAGTACTGAGCACTGAGCACCCTGAGTACTGAGCACCAAGCACCCCGAGTACTGAGCACTGAGCACCCGGAGTACTGAGCACCCAGCACCCTGAGCACTGAGTACCCAGCACCCTGAGTACTGAGCACTGAGAACCCTGAGTACTGAGCACTGAGCACCCTGAGTACTGAGCACCCAGCACCCTGATCACTGAGCACGGAGCACCCCGAGGACTGAGCACCCAGCAACCTGAGCACTGAGCACCCAGCACCTTGAGTACTGAGCACCGAGCACCATGAGCACTGAGCACCCAGCACCATGAGTACTGAGCACCAAGCACCCTGAGTACTGAGGACCCAGCACCCTGAGTACTGAGCACACAGCACCCTGAGTTCTGAGCACCCAGCGCCCTGAGCACTGAGCACACTGAGTACTGAGCAACCAGCACCCTGAGCACTGAGCACCCAGCACCCCGAGCACTGAGCACCCAGCACCCGGAGCACTGAGCACCCAGCACTGAGCACCCAGCACGCTGAGTACTGAGCACCCAGCACCAGAAACACTGAGCACCGAGCACCCTGAGAACTGAGCACCGAGCACCCTGAGTACTGAGCACCCAGCACCATGTGTACTGAGCACCGAGTACCCAGAGTACTGAGCAACCTGAGTACTGAGCACACAGCACCCCGAGAATGAGCACCCAGCACCAAGAGTACTGAGCACCGAGCACCCTGAGCACTGAGCACCCAGCACCATGAGTACTGAGCACCAAGCACCCTGAGTACTGAGCACCCAGCACCCTGAGAACTGAGCACCCAGCACCCTGAGTTCTGAGCACCCAGCACCCTGAGCACTGAGCACACTGAGTACTGAGCAACCAGCACCCTGAGCACTGAGCACCCAGCACCCCGAGCTCTGAGAACCCAGCACCCCGAGCACTGAGCACTGAGCACCCTGTGCACTGAGCACAGCGCACCCTGAGTACTGAGCACTGAGCACCCTGAGCACTGAGCACCCTGAGTACTGAGCGCCCAGCACCCCGATCACTGAGCACCCAGTACCCTGAGCACTGAGCACCCAGCACCCCGAGCACTGAGCACCCAGCACCCTGAGTACTGAGCACCCAGCACCCCGAGCACTGAGCACCCAGCACCCTGAATACTGAGCACTGAGCACCCAGCACCCCGAGCACTGAGCACCCAGCACCCTGTGTACTGAGCACTGAGCACCCTGAGTACTAAGCACCCAGCACCCTGAGTACTGAGCACCCAGGACCCTGAGCACTGAGCACCGAGCACCCCGAGCACTGAGCACCCTGCACCCTGAGCACTCAGCACCCAGCACCCCGAGCACTGAGTACTGAGCATCCAGCACCCTGAGCACTGAGCACCCAGCACCCTGAGCACTGTGCACCCAGCACCCTGAGTACTGAGCACCCAGCACCCCAAGCACTGAGCACCGAGCACCCTGAGTACTGAGCACCCAGCACGCTGAACACTGAGCACCCAGCACCCCGAGTACTGAGCACCCAGCACCCTTAGTACTGAGCACCCAGCACCCTGAGTACTGAGCACCCAGCACCCCGAGCACTGAGCACCCAGCACCCTGAGCACTGAGCACCCAGCACCCGGAGTACTGAGCACCCAGCACCCGGAGCACTGAGGACCCAGCACTGAGCACCCAGCACACTGAGTACTGAGCACCCAGCACCCTGAGAACTGAGCACCGAGCACCCCGAGCACTGAGCACCGGGCACACCGAGCACTGAGAACCCAGCACCCTGAGTACTGAGCATCCAGCACCCTGAGTACTGAGCACTGAGCACCCTGAGCACTGAGTACCCAGCACCCTGAGCACTGAGCACCCAGCATCCTGAGCACTGAGTACTGAGCACCCAGCACCCTGAGCACTGAGCACCCAGCACCCTGAGCACTGAGCCCCCACCACGCTGAGTACTGAGCACCCAGCACCCCAAACACTGAGCACCGAGCACCCTGAGAACTGAGCACCGAGCACCCTGAGTACTGAGCACCCAGCACCATGAGTACTGAGCACCGAGTACCCAGAGTACTGAGCAACCTGAGTACTGAGCACCCAGCACCCCGAGAATGAGCACCCAGCACCATGAGTACTGAGCACCGAGCACCATGAGCACTGAGCACCCAGCACCATGAGTACTGAGCACCAAGCACCCTGAGTACTGAGGACCCAGCACCCTGAGTACTGAGCACACAGCACCCTGAGTTCTGAGCACCCAGCGCCCTGAGCACTGAGCACACTGAGTACTGAGCAACCAGCACCCTGAGCACTGAGCACCCAGCACCCCGAGCACTGAGCACCCAGCACCCGGAGCACTGAGCACCCAGCTCTGAGCACCCAGCACGCTGAGTACTGAGCACCCAGCACCCCAAACACTGAGCACCGAGCACCGTGAGAACTGAGCACCGAGCACCCTGAGTACTGAGCACCCAGCACCATGAGTACTGAGCACCGAGTACCCAGAGTACTGAGCAACCTGAGTACTGAGCACACAGCACCCCGAGAATGAGCACCCAGCACCAAGAGTACTGAGCACCGAGCACCCTGAGCACTGAGCACCCAGCACCATGAGTACTGAGCACCAAGCACCCTGAGTACTGAGCACCCAGCACCCTGAGAACTGAGCACCCAGCACCCTGAGTTCTGAGCACCCAGCACCCTGAGCACTGAGCACACTGAGTACTGAGCAACCAGCACCCTGAGCACTGAGCACCCAGCACCCCGAGCACTGAGCACCCAGCACCCCGAGCACTGAGCACTGAGCACCCTGTGCACTGAGCACAGCACACCCTGAGTACTGAGCACTGAGCACCCAGCACCCTGAGCACTGAGCACCCAGCACCCTGAGCACTGAGGACCCAGCACCCTGAGCACTGAGGACCCAGCACCACGAGCAGTGAGCTCCCAGCAACCTGAGTAATGAGCACCAAGCACCCTGAGCACTGAGCACCCAGCACCCCGAGCACTGAGCACCCAGCACGCTGAGTACTGAGCACTGAGCACCCAGCACCCTGAGTACTGAGCACCCAGCACCCCGAGCACTGAGCACCCAGCACCCCGAGCACTGAGCACTGAGCACCCTGAGTACTGAGCACTGAGCACCCTTAGTACTGAGCACCGAGCACCCTGAGTACTGAGCACCCAGCACCCTGAGCACGGAGCACCCCGAGGACTGAGCACCCAGAACCGTGAGCACTGAGCACCCAGCACCTTGAGTACTGAGCACCGAGCACCCCGAGCACTGGGCACCCGGCACCCTGAGTACTGAGCACCCAGCACCCTGAGCACTGAGCACCCAGCACCCTGAGTACTGAGCACCCAGCACCCTGAGTACTGAGCACCCGGCACCCTGAGTACTGAGCACTCAGCACCCTGAGTACTGAGCACCGAGCACCCTGAGCACTGAGCACCCAGCACCCTGAGTACTGAGCACCCAGCACCCTGAGTACTGAGCACCCAGCACCCTGCGTACTGAGCACCCAGCACCCTGAGTACTGAACACCCAGCACCCTGAGCACTGAGCACTGAGCACCCTGAGCACTGAGTACTGAGCACTGAGCACCCTGAGCACTGAGCACCCAGAACCAAGAGTACTGAGCACCCAGCACCCCGAGCACTGAGCACCCAGCGCCCCGAGCACTGAGAACCCAGCACCCCGAGTACTGAGCACTGAGCACCCTGAGTACTGAGCACCAAGCACCCCGAGTACTGAGCACTGAGCACCCTGAGTACTGAGCACCCAGCACCCTGAGCACTGAGTACCCAGCACCCTGAGTACTGAGCACTGAGAACACTGAGTACTGAGCACCGAGCACCCTGAGTACTGAACACCCAGCACCCTGATCACTGAGCACGGAGCACCCCGAGGACTGAGCACCCAGCAACCTGAGCACTGAGCACCCAGCACCTTGAGTACTGAGCACCGAGCACCCCGAGCACTGAGCACCCAGCACCCTGAGTACTGAGCACCCAGCACCCTGAGCACTGAGCACCCAGCACCCTGAGCACTGAGCACCCAGCACCCCGAGCACTGATCACCCAGCACCCTGAGTACTGAGCACCCAGCACCCTGAGCACTGAACACTAAGGACCCTGAGTACTGAGCACCCAGCACCCTGAGTACTGAGCAACCAGCACCCTGAGCACTGAGCACTGAGCACCCAGCACCCTGAGCTCTGAGCACTGAGCAACCAGCACCCCGAGCACTGAGCACACAGCACCCCGAGCACTGATCACCCAGCACCCTGAGCACTGATCACCCAGCACCCTGAATACTGAGCACCCAGCACCCTGAGTACTGAGCACTCAGCACCCTGAGTACTGAGCACCGAGCACCCCGAGCACTGAGCACCCAGCACCCTGAGCACTGAGCACCCAACACCCTGAGTACTGAGCACCGATCACCCTGAGCACTGAGCACCCAGCACCCCGAGCACTGAGCACCCAGCACCCTGAGTACTGAGCACTCAGCACCCTGAGTACTGAGCACCGAGCACCCCGAGCACTGAGAAACCAGCACCCTGAGCACTGAGCGCCCAGCATCCTGAGCACTGAGTACTGAGCACCCAGCACCCTGAGCACTGAGCACCCAGCACCCTGAGCACTGAGCCCCCACCACGCTGAGTACTGAGCACCCAGCACCCCAAACACTGAGCACCGAGCACCGTGAGAACTGAGCACCGAGCACCCTGAGTACTGAGCACCCAGCACCATGAGTACTGAGCACCGAGTACCCAGAGTACTGAGCAACCTGAGTACTGAGCACACAGCACCCCGAGAATGAGCACCCAGCACCAAGAGTACTGAGCACCGAGCACCCTGAGCACTGAGCACCCAGCACCATGAGTACTGAGCACCAAGCACCCTGAGTACTGAGCACCCAGCACCCTGAGAACTGAGCACCCAGCACCCTGAGTTCTGAGCACCCAGCACCCTGAGCACTGAGCACACTGAGTACTGAGCAACCAGCACCCTGAGCACTGAGCACCCAGCACCCCGAGCACTGAGCACCCAGCACCCCGAGCACTGAGCACTGAGCACCCTGTGCACTGAGCACAGCACACCCTGAGTACTGAGCACTGAGCACCCTGAGCACTGAGCACCCAGCACCCTGAGCACTGAGCACCCAGCACCCTGAGCACTGAGGACCCAGCACCCTGAGCACTGAGGACGCAGCACCACGAGCAGTGAGCTCCGAGCACCCTGAGTACTGAGCACCAAGCACCCTGAGCACTGAGCACCCAGCACCCCGAGCACTGAGCACCCAGCACGCTGAGTACTGAGCACTGAGCACCCAGCACCCTGAGTACTGAGCACCCAGCACCCCGAGCACTGAGCACCCAGCACCCCGAGCACTGAGCACTGAGCACCCTGAGTACTGAGCACTGAGCACCCTTAGTACTGAGCACCGAGCACCCTGAGTACTGAGCACCCAGCACCCTGAGCACGGAGCACCCCGAGGACTGAGCACCCAGCACCGTGAGCACTGAGCACCCAGCACCTTGAGTACTGAGCACCGAGCACCCCGAGCACTGGGCACCCGGCACCCTGAGTACTGAGCACCCAGCACCCTGAGCACTGAGCACCCAGCACCCTGAGTACTGAGCACCCAGCACCCTGAGTACTGAGCACCCGGCACCCTGAGTACTGAGCACTCAGCACCCTGAGTACTGAGCACCGAGCACCCTGAGCACTGAGCACCCAGCACCCTGAGTACTGAGCACCCAGCACCCTGAGTACTGAGCACCCAGCACCCTGCGTACTGAGCACCCAGCACCCTGAGTACTGAACACCCAGCACCCTGAGCACTGAGCACTGAGCACCCTGAGCACTGAGTACTGAGCACTGAGCACCCTGAGCACTGAGAACCCAGAACCAAGAGTACTGAGCACCCAGCACCCCGAGCACTGAGCACCCAGCGCCCCGAGCACTGAGAACCCAGCACCCCGAGTACTGAGCACTGAGCACCCTGAGTACTGAGCATCAAGCACCCCGAGTAGTGAGCACTGAGCACCCTGAGTACTGAGCACCCAGCACCCTGAGCACTGAGTACCCAGCACCCTGAGTACTGAGCACTGAGAACCCTGAGTACTGAGCACCGAGCACCCTGAGTACTGAACACCCAGCACCCTGTTCACTGAGCACGGAGCACCCCGAGGACTGAGCACCCAGCAACCTGAGCACTGAGCACCCAGCACCTTGAGTACTGAGCACCGAGCACCCCGAGCACTGAGCACCCAGCACCCTGAGTACTGAGCACCCAGCACCCTGAGCACTGAGCACCCAGCACCCTGAGCACTGAGCACCCAGCACCCCGAGCACTGATCACCCAGCACCCTGAGTACTGAGCACCCAGCACCCTGAGCACTGAACACTAAGGACCCTGAGTACTGAGCACCCAGCACCCTGAGTACTGAGCAACCAGCACCCTGAGCACTGAGCACTGAGCACCCAGCACCCTGAGCTCTGAGCACTGAGCAACCAGCACCCCGAGCACTGAGCACACAGCACCCCGAGCACTGATCACCCAGCACCCTGAGCACTGATCACCCAGCACCCTGAATACTGAGCACCCAGCACCCTGAGTACTGAGCACCCAGCACCCTGAGTACTGAGCACCGAGCACCCCGAGCACTGAGCACCCAGCACCCTGAGCACTGAGCACCCAACACCCTGAGTACTGAGCACCGATCACCCTGAGCACTGAGCACCCAGCACCCCGAGCACTGAGCACCCAGCACCCTGAGTACTGAGCACTCAGCACCCTGAGTACTGAGCACCGAGCAACCCGAGCACTGAGAAACCAGCACCCTGAGCACTGAGCGCCCAGCACCCTGAGTATTGAGCACCCAGCACCCCGAGCACTGAGCACCCAGCGCCCCGAGCACTGAGAACCCAGCACCCCAAGTACTGAGCACTGAGCACCCTGAGTACTGAGCACCAAGCACCCCGAGTACTGAGCACTGAGCACCCGGAGTACTGAGCACCCAGCACCCTGAGCACTGAGTACCCAGCACCCTGAGTACTGAGCACTGAGAACCCTGAGTACTGAGCACTGAGCACCCTGAGTACTGAGCACCCAGCACCCTGATCACTGAGCACGGAGCACCCCGAGGACTGAGCACCCAGCAACCTGAGCACTGAGCACCCAGCACCTTGAGTACTGAGCACCGAGCACCATGAGCACTGAGCACCCAGCACCATGAGTACTGAGCACCAAGCACCCTGAGTACTGAGGACCCAGCACCCTGAGTACTGAGCACACAGCACCCTGAGTTCTGAGCACCCAGCGCCCTGAGCACTGAGCACACTGAGTACTGAGCAACCAGCACCCTGAGCACTGAGCACCCAGCACCCCGAGCACTGAGCACCCAGCACCCGGAGCACTGAGCACCCAGCACTGAGCACCCAGCACGCTGAGTACTGAGCACCCAGCACCAGAAACACTGAGCACCGAGCACCCTGAGAACTGAGCACCGAGCACCCTGAGTACTGAGCACCCAGCACCATGTGTACTGAGCACCAAGTACCCAGAGTACTGAGCAACCTGAGTACTGAGCACACAGCACCCCGAGAATGAGCACCCAGCACCAAGAGTACTGAGCACCGAGCACCCTGAGCACTGAGCACCCAGCACCATGAGTACTGAGCACCAAGCACCCTGAGTACTGAGCACCCAGCACCCTGAGAACTGAGCACCCAGCACCCTGAGTTCTGAGCACCCAGCACCCTGAGCACTGAGCACACTGAGTACTGAGCAACCAGCACCCTGAGCACTGAGCACCCAGCACCCCGAGCTCTGAGAACCCAGCACCCCGAGCACTGAGCACTGAGCACCCTGTGCACTGAGCACAGCGCACCCTGAGTACTGAGCACTGAGCACCCTGAGCACTAAGCACCCAGCACCCTGAGCACTGAGCACCCAGCACCCTGAGCACTGAGGACCCAGCACCCTGAGCACTGAGGACCCAGCACCACGAGCAGTGAGCTCCCAGCACCCTGAGTACTGAGCACCCAGCACCCTGAGTACTGAGCACCCAGCACCCCGAGCACTGAGCACCCAGCACACTGAGTACTGAGCACCGAGCACCCTGAGTACTGAGCACCCAGCACCCCGACCACTGAGCACCCAGCACCCGGAGCACTGAGCACCCAGCACTGAGCACCCAGCACACTGAGTACTGAGCACCCAGCACCCTGAGAACTGAGCACCGAGCACCCCGAGCACTGAGCACCGGGCACACCGAGCACTGAGCACCCAGCACCCTGAGTACAGAGCATCCAGCACCTTGAGTACTGAGCACCGAGCTCCCCGAGCACTGAGCACCCAGCACCCTGAGTACTGAGCACCCAGCACCCTGAGCACTGAGCACCCAGCACCCTGAGCACTGAGCACCCAGCACCATGAGTAATGAGCACCGATCACCCTGAGCACTGAGCTCCCAGCACCCTGAGTACTGAGCACCCAGCACCCTGAGCACTGAGCACCCAGCACCCTGAGTACTGAGCACCCAGCACCCTGAGCACTGAGCACCCAGCACCCTGAGTACTGAGCACCCAGCACCCCGAGCACTGAGCACCCAGAACCCTGAGAATGAGCACCCAGCACCATGAGTACTGAGCACCGAGCACCATGAGCACTGAGCACCCAGCACCATGAGTACTGAGGACCCAGCACCCTGAGTACTGAGCACACAGCACCCTGAGTTCTGAGCACCCAGCGCCCTGAGCACTGAGCACACTGAGTACTGAGCAACCAGCACCCTGAGCACTGAGCACCCAGCACCCCGAGCACTGAGCACCCAGCACCCGGAGCACTGAGCACCCAGCACTGAGCACCCAGCACGCTGAGTACTGAGCACCCAGCACCCCAAACACTGAGCACCGAGCACCGTGAGAACTGAGCACCGAGCACCCTGAGTACTGAGCACCCAGCACCATGAGTACTGAGCACCGAGTACCCAGAGTACTGAGCAACCTGAGTACTGAGCACACAGCACCCCGAGAATGAGCACCCAGCACCAAGAGTACTGAGCACCGAGCACCCTGAGCACTGAGCACCCAGCACCATGAGTACTGAGCACCAAGCACCCTGAGTACTGAGCACCCAGCACCCTGAGAACTGAGCACCCAGCACCCTGAGTTCTGAGCACCCAGCACCCTGAGCACTGAGCACACTGAGTACTGAGCAACCAGCACCCTGAGCACTGAGCACCCAGCACCCCGAGCACTGAGCACCCAGCAACCCGAGCACTGAGCACTGAGCACCCTGTGCACTGAGCACAGCACACCCTGAGTACTGAGCACTGAGCACCCTGAGCACTGAGCACCCAGCACCCTGAGCACTGAGCACCCAGCACCCTGAGCACTGAGGACCCAGCACCCTGAGCACTGAGGACCCAGCACCACGAGCAGTGAGCTCCCAGCACCCTGAGTACTGAGCACCAAGCACCCTGAGCACTGAGCACCCAGCACCCCGAGCACTGAGCACCCAGCACGCTGAGTACTGAGCACTGAGCACCCAGCACCCTGAGTACTGAGCACCCAGCACCCCGAGCACTGAGCACCCAGCACCCCGAGCACTGAGCACTGAGCACCCTGAGTACTGAGCACTGAGCACCCTTAGTACTGAGCACCGAGCACCCTGAGTACTGAGCACCCAGCACCCTGAGCACGGAGCACCCCGAGGACTGAGCACCCAGCACCGTGAGCACTGAGCACCCAGCACCTTGAGTACTGAGCACCGAGCACCCCGAGCACTGGGCACCCGGCACCCTGAGTACTGAGCACCCAGCACCCTGAGCACTGAGCACCCAGCACCCTGAGTACTGAGCACCCAGCACCCTGAGTACTGAGCACCCGGCACCCTGAGTACTGAGCACTCAGCACCCTGAGTACTGAGCACCGAGCACCCTGAGCACTGAGCACCCAGCACCCTGAGTACTGAGCACCCAGCACCCTGAGTACTGAGCACCCAGCACCCTGCGTACTGAGCACCCAGCACCCTGAGTACTGAACACCCAGCACCCTGAGCACTGAGCACTGAGCACCCTGAGCACTGAGTACTGAGCACTGAGCACCCTGAGCACTGAGAACCCAGAACCAAGAGTACTGAGCACCCAGCACCCCGAGCACTGAGCACCCAGCGCCCCGAGCACTGAGAACCCAGCACCCCGAGTACTGAGCACTGAGCACCCTGAGTACTGAGCACCAAGCACCCCGAGTAGTGAGCACTGAGCACCCTGAGTACTGAGCACCCAGCACCCTGAGCACTGAGTACCCAGCACCCTGAGTACTGAGCACTGAGAACCCTGAGTACTGAGCACCGAGCACCCTGAGTACTGAACACCCAGCACCCTGTTCACTGAGCACGGAGCACCCCGAGGACTGAGCACCCAGCAACCTGAGCACTGAGCACCCAGCACCTTGAGTACTGAGCACCGAGCACCCCGAGCACTGAGCACCCAGCACCCTGAGTACTGAGCACCCAGCACCCTGAGCACTGAGCACCCAGCACCCTGAGCACTGAGCACCCAGCACCCCGAGCACTGATCACCCAGCACCCTGAGTACTGAGCACCCAGCACCCTGAGCACTGAACACTAAGGACCCTGAGTACTGAGCACCCAGCACCCTGAGTACTGAGCAACCAGCACCCTGAGCACTGAGCACTGAGCACCCAGCACCCTGAGCTCTGAGCACTGAGCAACCATCACCCCGAGCACTGAGCACACAGCACCCCGAGCACTGATCACCCAGCACCCTGAGCACTGATCACCCAGCACCCTGAATACTGAGCACCCAGCACCCTGAGTACTGAGCACCCAGCACCCTGAGTACTGAGCACCGAGCACCCCGAGCACTGAGCACCCAGCACCCTGAGCACTGAGCACCCAACACCCTGAGTACTGAGCACCGATCACCCTGAGCACTGAGCACCCAGCACCCCGAGCACTGAGCACCCAGCACCCTGAGTACTGAGCACTCAGCACCCTGAGTACTGAGCACCGAGCACCCCGAGCACTGAGAAACCAGCACCCTGAGCACTGAGCGCCCAGCACCCTGAGTATTGAGCACCCAGCACCCCGAGCACTGAGCACCCAGCGCCCCGAGCACTGAGAACCCAGCACCCCAAGTACTGAGCACTGAGCACCCTGAGTACTGAGCACCAAGCACCCCGAGTACTGAGCACTGAGCACCCGGAGTACTGAGCACCCAGCACCCTGAGCACTGAGTACCCAGCACCCTGAGTACTGAGCACTGAGAACCCTGAGTACTGAGCACTGAGCACCCTGAGTACTGAGCACCCAGCACCCTGATCACTGAGCACGGAGCACCCCGAGGACTGAGCACCCAGCAACCTGAGCACTGAGCACCCAGCACCTTGAGTACTGAGCACCGAGCACCATGAGCACTGAGCACCCAGCACCATGAGTACTGAGCACCAAGCACCCTGAGTACTGAGGACCCAGCACCCTGAGTACTGAGCACACAGCACCCTGAGTTCTGAGCACCCAGCGCCCTGAGCACTGAGCACACTGAGTACTGAGCAACCAGCACCCTGAGCACTGAGCACCCAGCACCCCGATCACTGATCACCCAGCACCCGGAGCACTGAGCACCCAGCACTGAGCACCCAGCACGCTGAGTACTGAGCACCCAGCACCAGAAACACTGAGCACCGAGCACCCTGAGAACTGAGCACCGAGCACCCTGAGTACTGAGCACCCAGCACCATGTGTACTGAGCACCCAGCACCCTGAGAACTGAGCACCCAGCACCCTGAGTTCTGAGCACCCAGCACCCTGAGCACTGAGCACACTGAGTACTGAGCAACCAGCACCCTGAGCACTGAGCACCCAGCACCCCGAGCTCTGAGAACCCAGCACCCCGAGCACTGAGCACTGAGCACCCTGTGCACTGAGCACAGCGCACCCTGAGTACTGAGCACTGAGCACCCTGAGCACTAAGCACCCAGCACCCTGAGCACTGAGCACCCAGCACCCTGAGCACTGAGGACCCAGCACCCTGAGCACTGAGGACCCAGCACCACGAGCAGTGAGCTCCCAGCACCCTGAGTACTGAGCACCCAGCACCCTGAGTACTGAGCACCCAGCACCCCGAGCACTGAGCACCCAGCACACTGAGTACTGAGCACCGAGCACCCTGAGTACTGAGCACCCAGCACCCCGACCACTGAGCACCCAGCACCCGGAGCACTGAGCACCCAGCACTGAGCACCCAGCACACTGAGTACTGAGCACCCAGCACCCTGAGAACTGAGCACCGAGCACCCCGAGCACTGAGCACCGGGCACACCGAGCACTGAGCACCCAGCACCCTGAGTACAGAGCATCCAGCACCCTGAGTACTGAGCACTGAGCACCCTGAGCACTGAGTACCCAGCACCCTGAGCACTGAGCACCCAGCATCCTGAGCACTGAGTACTGAGCACCCAGCACCCTGAGCACTGAGCACCCAGCACCCTGAGCACTGAGCCCCCACCACGCTGAGTACTGAGCACCCAGCACCCCAAACACTGAGCACCGAGCACCCTGAGAACTGAGCACCGAGCACCCTGAGTACTGAGCACCCAGCACCATGAGTACTGAGCACCGAGCACCCAGAGTACTGAGCAACCTGAGTACTGAGCACCCAGCACCCCGAGAATGAGCACCCAGCACCATGAGTACTGAGCACCGAGCACCATGAGCACTGAGGACCCAGCACCATGAGTACTGAGCACCAAGCACCCTGAGTACTGAGGACCCAGCACCCTGAGTACTGAGCACACAGCACCCTGAGTTCTGAGCACCCAGCGCCCTGAGCACTGAGCACACTGAGTACTGAGCAACCAGCACCCTGAGCACTGAGCACCCAGCACCCCGAGCACTGAGCACCCAGCACCCGGAGCACTGAGCACCCAGCACTGAGCACCCAGCACGCTGAGTACTGAGCACCCAGCACCAGAAACACTGAGCACCGAGCACCCTGAGAACTGAGCACCGAGCACCCTGAGTACTGAGCACCCAGCACCATGAGTACTGAGCACCGAGTACCCAGAGTACTGAGCAACCTGAGTACTGAGCACACAGCACCCCGAGAATGAGCACCCAGCACCAAGAGTACTGAGCACCGAGCACCCTGAGCACTGAGCACCCAGCACCATGAGTACTGAGCACCAAGCACCCTGAGTACTGAGCACCCAGCACCCTGAGAACTGAGCACCCAGCACCCTGAGTTCTGAGCACCCAGCACCCTGAGCACTGAGCACACTGAGTACTGAGCAACCAGCACCCTGAGCACTGAGCACCCAGCACCCCGAGCACTGAGAACGGAGCACCCCGAGCACTGAGCACTGAGCACCCTGTGCACTGAGCACAGCGCACCCTGAGTACTGAGCACTGAGCACCCTGAGCACTGAGCACCCAGCACCCTGAGCACTGAGCACCCAGCACCCTGAGCACTGAGGACCCAGCACCCTGAGCACTGAGGACCCAGCACCACGAGCAGTGAGCTCCCAGCACCCTGAGTACTGAGCACCAAGCACCCTGAGCACTGAGCACACAGCACCCCGAGCACTGAGCACCCAGCACGCTGAGTACTGAGCACTGAGCACCCAGCACCCTGAGTACTGAGCACCCAGCACCCCGAGCACTGAGCACCCAGCACCCCGAGCACTGAGCACTGAGCACCCTGAGTACTGAGCACTGAGCACCCTTAGTACTGAGCACCGAGCACCCTGAGTAATGAGCACCCAGCACCCTGAGCACGGAGCACCCCGAGGACTGAGCACCCAGCACCGTGAGCACTGAGCACCCAGCACCTTGAGTACTGAGCACCGAGCACCCCGAGCACTGGGCACCCGGCACCCTGAGTACTGAGCACCCAGCACCCTGAGCACTGAGCACCCAGCACCCTGAGTACTGAGCACCCAGCACCCTGAGTACTGAGCACCCGGCACCCTGAGTACTGAGCACTCAGCACCCTGAGTACTGAGCACCGAGCACCCTGAGCACTGAGCACCCAGCACCCTGAGTACTGAGCACCCAGCACCCTGAGTACTGAGCACCCGGCACCCTGAGTACTGAGCACCCAGCACCTTGAGTACTGAGCACCGAGCACCCCGAGCACTGGGCACCCGGCACCCTTAGTACTGAGCACCCAGCACCCTGAGCACTGAGCACCCAGCACCCTGAGTACTGAGCACCCAGCACCCTGAGTACTGAGCACCCGGCACCCTGAGTACTGAGCACTCAGCACCCTGAGTACTGAGCACCGAGCACCCTGAGCACTGAGCACCCAGCACCCTGAGTACTGAGCACCCAGCACCCTGAGTACTGAGCACCCGGCACCCTGAGTACTGAGCACCCAGCACCCTGAGTACTGAGCACCCAGCACCCTGAGAACTGAGCACCCAGCACCCTGAGTACTGAGCACCCAGCACCCTGAGTACTGAGCACTCAGCACCCTGAGCACTGAGCACTGAGCACCCTGAGCACTGAGTACTGAGCACTGAGCACCCTGAGCACTGAGCACCCAGCACCCCGAGTACTGAGCACCCAGCACCCCGAGCACTGAGCACCCAGCGCCCCGAGCACTGAGAACCCAGCACCCCGAGTACTGAGCACTGAGCACCCTGAGTACTGAGCACCAAGCACCCCGAGTACTGAGCACCCAGCACCCTGAGCACTGAGGACCCAGCACCCTGAGCACTGAGGACCCAGCACCACGAGCAGTGAGCTCCCAGCACCCTGAGTACTGAGCACCCAGCACCCTGAGTACTGAGCACCCAGCACCCCGAGCACTGAGCACCCAGCACACTGAGTACTGAGCACCGAGCACCCTGAGTACTGAGCACCCAGCACCCCGACCACTGAGCACCCAGCACCCGGAGCACTGAGCACCCAGCACTGAGCACCCAGCACACTGAGTACTGAGCACCCAGCACCCTGAGAACTGAGCACCGAGCACCCCGAGCACTGAGCACCGGGCACACCGAGCACTGAGCACCCAGCACCCTGAGTACAGAGCATCCAGCACCTTGAGTACTGAGCACCGAGCTCCCCGAGCACTGAGCACCCAGCACCCTGAGTACTGAGCACCCAGCACCCTGAGCACTGAGCACCCAGCACCCTGAGCACTGAGCACCCAGCACCATGAGTAATGAGCACCGATCACCCTGAGCACTGAGCTCCCAGCACCCTGAGTACTGAGCACCCAGCACCCTGAGCACTGAGCACCCAGCACCCTGAGTACTGAGCACCCAGCACCCTGAGCACTGAGCACCCAGCACCCTGAGTACTGAGCACCCAGCACCCCGAGCACTGAGCACCCAGAACCCTGAGAATGAGCACCCAGCACCATGAGTACTGAGCACCGAGCACCATGAGCACTGAGCACCCAGCACCATGAGTACTGAGGACCCAGCACCCTGAGTACTGAGCACACAGCACCCTGAGTTCTGAGCACCCAGCGCCCTGAGCACTGAGCACACTGAGTACTGAGCAACCAGCACCCTGAGCACTGAGCACCCAGCACCCCGAGCACTGAGCACCCAGCACCCGGAGCACTGAGCACCCAGCACTGAGCACCCAGCACGCTGAGTACTGAGCACCCAGCACCCCAAACACTGAGCACCGAGCACCGTGAGAACTGAGCACCGAGCACCCTGAGTACTGAGCACCCAGCACCATGAGTACTGAGCACCGAGTACCCAGAGTACTGAGCAACCTGAGTACTGAGCACACAGCACCCCGAGAATGAGCACCCAGCACCAAGAGTACTGAGCACCGAGCACCCTGAGCACTGAGCACCCAGCACCATGAGTACTGAGCACCAAGCACCCTGAGTACTGAGCACCCAGCACCCTGAGAACTGAGCACCCAGCACCCTGAGTTCTGAGCACCCAGCACCCTGAGCACTGAGCACACTGAGTACTGAGCAACCAGCACCCTGAGCACTGAGCACCCAGCACCCCGAGCACTGAGCACCCAGCAACCCGAGCACTGAGCACTGAGCACCCTGTGCACTGAGCACAGCACACCCTGAGTACTGAGCACTGAGCACCCTGAGCACTGAGCACCCAGCACCCTGAGCACTGAGCACCCAGCACCCTGAGCACTGAGGACCCAGCACCCTGAGCACTGAGGACCCAGCACCACGAGCAGTGAGCTCCCAGCACCCTGAGTACTGAGCACCAAGCACCCTGAGCACTGAGCACCCAGCACCCCGAGCACTGAGCACCCAGCACGCTGAGTACTGAGCACTGAGCACCCAGCACCCTGAGTACTGAGCACCCAGCACCCCGAGCACTGAGCACCCAGCACCCCGAGCACTGAGCACTGAGCACCCTGAGTACTGAGCACTGAGCACCCTTAGTACTGAGCACCGAGCACCCTGAGTACTGAGCACCCAGCACCCTGAGCACGGAGCACCCCGAGGACTGAGCACCCAGCACCGTGAGCACTGAGCACCCAGCACCTTGAGTACTGAGCACCGAGCACCCCGAGCACTGGGCACCCGGCACCCTGAGTACTGAGCACCCAGCACCCTGAGCACTGAGCACCCAGCACCCTGAGTACTGAGCACCCAGCACCCTGAGTACTGAGCACCCGGCACCCTGAGTACTGAGCACTCAGCACCCTGAGTACTGAGCACCGAGCACCCTGAGCACTGAGCACCCAGCACCCTGAGTACTGAGCACCCAGCACCCTGAGTACTGAGCACCCAGCACCCTGCGTACTGAGCACCCAGCACCCTGAGTACTGAACACCCAGCACCCTGAGCACTGAGCACTGAGCACCCTGAGCACTGAGTACTGAGCACTGAGCACCCTGAGCACTGAGAACCCAGAACCAAGAGTACTGAGCACCCAGCACCCCGAGCACTGAGCACCCAGCGCCCCGAGCACTGAGAACTCAGCACCCCGAGTACTGAGCACTGAGCACCCTGAGTACTGAGCACCAAGCACCCCGAGTAGTGAGCACTGAGCACCCTGAGTACTGAGCACCCAGCACCCTGAGCACTGAGTACCCAGCACCCTGAGTACTGAGCACTGAGAACCCTGAGTACTGAGCACCGAGCACCCTGAGTACTGAACACCCAGCACCCTGTTCACTGAGCACGGAGCACCCCGAGGACTGAGCACCCAGCAACCTGAGCACTGAGCACCCAGCACCTTGAGTACTGAGCACCGAGCACCCCGAGCACTGAGCACCCAGCACCCTGAGTACTGAGCACCCAGCACCCTGAGCACTGAGCACCCAGCACCCTGAGCACTGAGCACCCAGCACCCCGAGCACTGATCACCCAGCACCCTGAGTACTGAGCACCCAGCACCCTGAGCACTGAACACTAAGGACCCTGAGTACTGAGCACCCAGCACCCTGAGTACTGAGCAACCAGCACCCTGAGCACTGAGCACTGAGCACCCAGCACCCTGAGCTCTGAGCACTGAGCAACCAGCACCCCGAGCACTGAGCACACAGCACCCCGAGCACTGATCACCCAGCACCCTGAGCACTGATCACCCAGCACCCTGAATACTGAGCACCCAGCACCCTGAGTACTGAGCACCCAGCACCCTGAGTACTGAGCACCGAGCACCCCGAGCACTGAGCACCCAGCACCCTGAGCACTGAGCACCCAACACCCTGAGTACTGAGCACCGATCACCCTGAGCACTGAGCACCCAGCACCCCGAGCACTGAGCACCCAGCACCCTGAGTACTGAGCACTCAGCACCCTGAGTACTGAGCACCGAGCACCCCGAGCACTGAGAAACCAGCACCCTGAGCACTGAGCGCCCAGCACCCTGAGTATTGAGCACCCAGCACCCCGAGCACTGAGCACCCAGCGCCCCGAGCACTGAGAACCCAGCACCCCAAGTACTGAGCACTGAGCACCCTGAGTACTGAGCACCAAGCACCCCGAGTACTGAGCACTGAGCACCCGGAGTACTGAGCACCCAGCACCCTGAGCACTAAGTACCCAGCACCCTGAGTACTGAGCACTGAGAACCCTGAGTACTGAGCACTGAGCACCCTGAGTACTGAGCACCCAGCACCCTGATCACTGAGCACGGAGCACCCCGAGGACTGAGCACCCAGCAACCTGAGCACTGAGCACCCAGCACCTTGAGTACTGAGCACCGAGCACCATGAGCACTGAGCACCCAGCACCATGAGTACTGAGCACCAAGCACCCTGAGTACTGAGGACCCAGCACCCTGAGTACTGAGCACACAGCACCCTGAGTTCTGAGCACCCAGCGCCCTGAGCACTGAGCACACTGAGTACTGAGCAACCAGCACCCTGAGCACTGAGCACCCAGCACCCCGAGCACTGATCACCCAGCACCCGGAGCACTGAGCACCCAGCACTGAGCACCCAGCACGCTGAGTACTGAGCACCCAGCACCAGAAACACTGAGCACCGAGCACCCTGAGAACTGAGCACCGAGCACCCTGAGTACTGAGCACCCAGCACCATGTGTACTGAGCACCCAGCACCCTGAGAACTGAGCACCCAGCACCCTGAGTTCTGAGCACCCAGCACCCTGAGCACTGAGCACACTGAGTACTGAGCAACCAGCACCCTGAGCACTGAGCACCCAGCACCCCGAGCTCTGAGAACCCAGCACCCCGAGCACTGAGCACTGAGCACCCTGTGCACTGAGCACAGCGCACCCTGAGTACTGAGCACTGAGCACCCTGAGCACTAAGCACCCAGCACCCTGAGCACTGAGCACCCAGCACCCTGAGCACTGAGGACCCAGCACCCTGAGCACTGAGGACCCAGCACCACGAGCAGTGAGCTCCCAGCACCCTGAGTACTGAGCACCCAGCACCCTGAGTACTGAGCACCCAGCACCCCGAGCACTGAGCACCCAGCACACTGAGTACTGAGCACCGAGCACCCTGAGTACTGAGCACCCAGCACCCCGACCACTGAGCACCCAGCACCCGGAGCACTGAGCACCCAGCACTGAGCACCCAGCACACTGAGTACTGAGCACCCAGCACCCTGAGAACTGAGCACCGAGCACCCCGAGCACTGAGCACCGGGCACACCGAGCACTGAGCACCCAGCACCCTGAGTACAGAGCATCCAGCACCCTGAGTACTGAGCACTGAGCACCCTGAGCACTGAGTACCCAGCACCCTGAGCACTGAGCACCCAGCATCCTGAGCACTGAGTACTGAGCACCCAGCACCCTGAGCACTGAGCACCCAGCACCCTGAGCACTGAGCCCCCACCACGCTGAGTACTGAGCACCCAGCACCCCAAACACTGAGCACCGAGCACCCTGAGAACTGAGCACCGAGCACCCTGAGTACTGAGCACCCAGCACCATGAGTACTGAGCACCGAGCACCCAGAGTACTGAGCAACCTGAGTACTGAGCACCCAGCACCCCGAGAATGAGCACCCAGCACCATGAGTACTGAGCACCGAGCACCATGAGCACTGAGCACCCAGCACCATGAGTACTGAGCACCAAGCACCCTGAGTACTGAGGACCCAGCACCCTGAGTACTGAGCACACAGCACCCTGAGTTCTGAGCACCCAGCGCCCTGAGCACTGAGCACACTGAGTACTGAGCAACCAGCACCCTGAGCACTGAGCACCCAGCACCCCGAGCACTGAGCACCCAGCACCCGGAGCACTGAGCACCCAGCACTGAGCACCCAGCACGCTGAGTACTGAGCACCCAGCACCAGAAACACTGAGCACCGAGCACCCTGAGAACTGAGCACCGAGCACCCTGAGTACTGAGCACCCAGCACCATGAGTACTGAGCACCGAGTACCCAGAGTACTGAGCAACCTGAGTACTGAGCACACAGCACCCCGAGAATGAGCACCCAGCACCAAGAGTACTGAGCACCGAGCACCCTGAGCACTGAGCACCCAGCACCATGAGTACTGAGCACCAAGCACCCTGAGTACTGAGCACCCAGCACCCTGAGAACTGAGCACCCAGCACCCTGAGTTCTGAGCACCCAGCACCCTGAGCACTGAGCACACTGAGTACTGAGCAACCAGCACCCTGAGCACTGAGCACCCAGCACCCCGAGCACTGAGAACGGAGCACCCCGAGCACTGAGCACTGAGCACCCTGTGCACTGAGCACAGCGCACCCTGAGTACTGAGCACTGAGCACCCTGAGCACTGAGCACCCAGCACCCTGAGCACTGAGCACCCAGCACCCTGAGCACTGAGGACCCAGCACCCTGAGCACTGAGGACCCAGCACCACGAGCAGTGAGCTCCCAGCACCCTGAGTACTGAGCACCAAGCACCCTGAGCACTGAGCACACAGCACCCCGAGCACTGAGCACCCAGCACGCTGAGTACTGAGCACTGAGCACCCAGCACCCTGAGTACTGAGCACCCAGCACCCCGAGCACTGAGCACCCAGCACCCCGAGCACTGAGCACTGAGCACCCTGAGTACTGAGCACTGAGCACCCTTAGTACTGAGCACCGAGCACCCTGAGTAATGAGCACCCAGCACCCTGAGCACGGAGCACCCCGAGGACTGAGCACCCAGCACCGTGAGCACTGAGCACCCAGCACCTTGAGTACTGAGCACCGAGCACCCCGAGCACTGGGCACCCGGCACCCTGAGTACTGAGCACCCAGCACCCTGAGCACTGAGCACCCAGCACCCTGAGTACTGAGCACCCAGCACCCTGAGTACTGAGCACCCGGCACCCTGAGTACTGAGCACTCAGCACCCTGAGTACTGAGCACCGAGCACCCTGAGCACTGAGCACCCAGCACCCTGAGTACTGAGCACCCAGCACCCTGAGTACTGAGCACCCGGCACCCTGAGTACTGAGCACCCAGCACCTTGAGTACTGAGCACCGAGCACCCCGAGCACTGGGCACCCGGCACCCTTAGTACTGAGCACCCAGCACCCTGAGCACTGAGCACCCAGCACCCTGAGTACTGAGCACCCAGCACCCTGAGTACTGAGCACCCGGCACCCTGAGTACTGAGCACTCAGCACCCTGAGTACTGAGCACCGAGCACCCTGAGCACTGAGCACCCAGCACCCTGAGTACTGAGCACCCAGCACCCTGAGTACTGAGCACCCGGCACCCTGAGTACTGAGCACCCAGCACCCTGAGTACTGAGCACCCAGCACCCTGAGAACTGAGCACCCAGCACCCTGAGTACTGAGCACCCAGCACCCTGAGTACTGAGCACTCAGCACCCTGAGCACTGAGCACTGAGCACCCTGAGCACTGAGTACTGAGCACTGAGCACCCTGAGCACTGAGCACCCAGCACCCCGAGTACTGAGCACCCAGCACCCCGAGCACTGAGCACCCAGCGCCCCGAGCACTGAGAACCCAGCACCCCGAGTACTGAGCACTGAGCACCCTGAGTACTGAGCACCAAGCACCCCGAGTACTGAGCACTGAGCACCCTGAGTACTGAGCACCCAGCACCCTGAGCACTGAGTACCCAGCACCCTGAGTACTGAGCACTGAGAACCCTGAGTACTGAGCACCGAGCACCCTGAGTACTGAGCACCCAGCACCCTGATCACTGAGCACGGAGCACCCCGAGGACTGAGCACCCAGCACCCCGAGCACTGAGCACCCAGCACCCTGAGCACTGAGCACCCAGCACTCTGAGCACTGAGCACCCAGCTCCCTGAGCACTGAGCACCCAGCACCCTGAGCACTGAGCACCCAGCACCCTGAGTACTGAGTACCCAGCACCCTGAGCACTGACCACCCAGCATCCTGAGTACTGATCACCGAGCACCCCGAGCACTGAGCACCCAGCACCCTGAGTACTGAGCACCCAGCACCCTGAGTACTGAGCACCCAGCACCCTGAGTACTGAGCAACCAGCACCCTGAGCACTGAGCACAAAGCACACTGAGTACTGAGCACTGAGCACCCTGAGTACTGAGCACCCCGAGCACTGAGCACCCAGCACCATGAGCTCTGTGCACCCAGCAGCCCGAGCTCTGAGCACCCAGCACCCTGAGTACTGAGAACAGATCACCCTGAGTACTGAGCACCCAGCACCCTGAGTACTGAGCCCCCAGGACCCTGAGTACTGAGCACCCAGCACCCCGAGCACTGAGCACCCAGCACCCCGAGAATGAGCACCTAGCACCCTGAGTACTGAGAACCGAGCACCATGAGTACTGAGCACCCAGCACCCTGAGTACTGAACCCACAGCACCCTGAGTACTGAGCACCCAGCACCCTGAGTACTGAGCACTCAGCACCCCAAGCACTGAGCACCCAGCACCCCGAGAATGAGCACCCAGCACCCTGAGTACTGAGCACCCAGCACCCTGAGTACTGAGCACCCAGCACCCCGAGCACTGAGCACCCTGAGTACTGAGCACCCAGCACACTGAGTACTGAGCACTAAGCACACAGAGCACTGAGCACCCAGCACCACGAGCCCGGAGCACCCAGGACCCCGAGCACTGAGTACTGAGCACCCAGCAACCTGAGTACTGAGCACCGAGCTCCCTGAGCACTGAGCACCCTGAGTACTGAGCGCCCAGCACCCCGATCACTGAGCACCCAGTACCCTGAGCACTGAGCACCCAGCACCCCGAGCACTGAGCACCCAGCACCCTGAGTACTGAGCACCCAGCACCCCGAGCACTGAGCACCCAGCACCCTGAATACTGAGCACTGAGCACCCAGCACCCCGAGCACTGAGCACCCAGCACCCTGTGTACTGAGCACTGAGCACCCTGAGTACTAAGCACCCAGCACCCTGAGTACTGAGCACCCAGGACCCTGAGCACTGAGCACCGAGCACCCCGAGCACTGAGCACCCTGCACCCTGAGCACTCAGCACCCAGCACCCCGAGCACTGAGTACTGAGCATCCAGCACCCTGAGCACTGAGCACCCAGCACCCTGAGCACTGTGCACCCAGCACCCTGAGTACTGAGCACCCAGCACCCCAAGCACTGAGCACCGAGCACCCTGAGTACTGAGCACCCAGCACGCTGAACACTGAGCACCCAGCACCCCGAGTACTGAGCACCCAGCACCCTTAGTACTGAGCACCCAGCACCCTGAGTACTGAGCACCCAGCACCCCGAGCACTGAGCACCCAGCACCCTGAGCACTGAGCACCCAGCACCCGGAGTACTGAGCACCCAGCACCCGGAGCACTGAGGACCCAGCACTGAGCACCCAGCACACTGAGTACTGAGCACCCAGCACCCTGAGAACTGAGCACCGAGCACCCCGAGCACTGAGCACCGGGCACACCGAGCACTGAGAACCCAGCACCCTGAGTACTGAGCATCCAGCACCCTGAGTACTGAGCACTGAGCACCCTGAGCACTGAGTACCCAGCACCCTGAGCACTGAGCACCCAGCATCCTGAGCACTGAGTACTGAGCACCCAGCACCCTGAGCACTGAGCACCCAGCACCCTGAGCACTGAGCCCCCACCACGCTGAGTACTGAGCACCCAGCACCCCAAACACTGAGCACCGAGCACCCTGAGAACTGAGCACCGAGCACCCTGAGTACTGAGCACCCAGCACAATGAGTACTGAGCACCGAGTACCCAGAGTACTGAGCAACCTGAGTACTGAGCACCCAGCACCCCGAGAATGAGCACCCAGCACCATGAGTACTGAGCACCGAGCACCATGAGCACTGAGCACCCAGCACCATGAGTACTGAGCACCAAGCACCCTGAGTACTGAGGACCCAGCACCCTGAGTACTGAGCACACAGCACCCTGAGTTCTGAGCACCCAGCGCCCTGAGCACTGAGCACACTGAGTACTGAGCAACCAGCACCCTGAGCACTGAGCACCCAGCACCCCGAGCACTGAGCACCCAGCACCCGGAGCACTGAGCACCCAGCACTGAGCACCCAGCACGCTGAGTACTGAGCACCCAGCACCCCAAACACTGAGCAGCGAGCACCGTGAGAACTGAGCACCGAGCACCCTGAGTACTGAGCACCCAGCACGATGAGTACTGAGCACCGAGTACCCAGAGTACTGAGGAACCTGAGTACTGAGCACACAGCACCCCGAGAATGAGCACCCAGCACCAAGAGTACTGAGCACCGAGCACCCTGAGCACTGAGCACCCAGCACCATGAGTACTGAGCACCAAGCACCCTGAGTACTGAGCACCCAGCACCCTGAGAACTGAGCACCCAGCACCCTGAGTTCTGAGCACCCAGCACCCTGAGCACTGAGCACACTGAGTACTGAGCAACCAGCACCCTGAGCACTGAGCACCCAGCACCCCGAGCACTGAGCACCCAGCACCCCGAGCACTGAGCACTGAGCACCCTGTGCACTGAGCACAGCACACCCTGAGTACTGAGCACTGAGCACCCTGAGCACTGAGCACCCAGCACCCTGAGCACTGAGCACCCAGCACCCTGAGCACTGAGGACCCAGCACCCTGAGCACTGAGGACCCAGCACCACGAGCAGTGAGCTCCCAGCACCCTGAGTACTGAGCACCAAGCACCCTGAGCACTGAGCACCCAGCACCCCGAGCACTGAGCACCCAGCACGCTGAGTACTGAGCACTGAGCACCCAGCACCCTGAGTACTGAGCACCCAGCACCCCGAGCACTGAGCACCCAGCACCCCGAGCACTGAGCACTGAGCACCCTGAGTACTGAGCACTGAGCACCCTTAGTACTGAGCACCGAGCACCCTGAGTACTGAGCACCCAGCACCCTGAGCACGGAGCACCCCGAGGACTGAGCACCCAGAACCGTGAGCACTGAGCACCCAGCACCTTGAGTACTGAGCACCGAGCACCCCGAGCACTGGGCACCCGGCACCCTGAGTACTGAGCACCCAGCACCCTGAGCACTGAGCACCCAGCACCCTGAGTACTGAGCACCCAGCACCCTGAGTACTGAGCACCCGGCACCCTGAGTACTGAGCACTCAGCACCCTGAGTACTGAGCACCGAGCACCCTGAGCACTGAGCACCCAGCACCCTGAGTACTGAGCACCCAGCACCCTGAGTACTGAGCACCCAGCACCCTGCGTACTGAGCACCCAGCACCCTGAGTACTGAACACCCAGCACCCTGAGCACTGAGCACTGAGCACCCTGAGCACTGAGTACTGAGCACTGAGCACCCTGAGCACTGAGCACCCAGAACCAAGAGTACTGAGCACCCAGCACCCCGAGCACTGAGCACCCAGCGCCCCGAGCACTGAGAACCCAGCACCCCGAGTACTGAGCACTGAGCACCCTGAGTACTGAGCACCAAGCACCCCGAGTACTGAGCACTGAGCACCCTGAGTACTGAGCACCCAGCACACTGAGCACTGAGTACCCAGCACCCTGAGTACTGAGCACTGAGAACCCTGAGTACTGAGCACCGAGCACCCTGAGTACTGAACACCCAGCACCCTGATCACTGAGCACGGAGCACCCCGAGGACTGACCACCCAGCAACCTGAGCACTGAGCACCCAGCACCTTGAGTACTGAGCACCGAGCACCCCGAGCACTGAGCACCCAGCACCCTGAGTACTGAGCACCCAGCACCCTGAGCACTGAGCACCCAGCACCCTGAGCACTGAGCACCCAGCACCCCGAGCACTGATCACCCAGCACCCTGAGTACTGAGCACCCAGCACCCTGAGCACTGAACACTAAGGACCCTGAGTACTGAGCACCCAGCACCCTGAGTACTGAGCAACCAGCACCCTGAGCACTGAGCACTGAGCACCCAGCACCCTGAGCTCTGAGCACTGAGCAACCAGCACCCCGAGCACTGAGCACACAGCACCCCGAGCACTGATCACCCAGCACCCTGAGCACTGATCACCCAGCACCCTGAATACTGAGCACCCAGCACCCTGAGTACTGAGCACTCAGCACCCTGAGTACTGAGCACCGAGCACCCCGAGCACTGAGCACCCAGCACCCTGAGCACTGAGCACCCAACACCCTGAGTACTGAGCACCGATCACCCTGAGCACTGAGCACCCAGCACCCCGAGCACTGAGCACCCAGCACCCTGAGTACTGAGCACTCAGCACCCTGAGTACTGAGCACCGAGCACCCCGAGCACTGAGAAACCAGCACCCTGAGCACTGAGCGCCCAGCACCCTGAGTACTGAGCACCCAGCACCCCGAGCACTGAGCACCCAGCGCCCCGAGCACTGAGAACCCAGCACCCCAAGTACTGAGCACTGAGCACCCTGAGTACTGAGCACCAAGCACCCCGAGTACTGAGCACTGAGCACCCGGAGTACTGAGCACCCAGCACCCTGAGCACTGAGTACCCAGCACCCTGAGTACTGAGCACTGAGAACCCTGAGTACTGAGCACTGAGCACCCTGAGTACTGAGCACCCAGCATCCTGATCACTGAGCACGGAGCACCCCGAGGACTGAGCACCCAGCAACCTGAGCACTGAGCACCCAGCACCTTGAGTACTGAGCACCGAGCTCCCCGAGCACTGAGCACCCAGCACCCTGAGTACTGAGCACCCAGCACCCTGAGCACTGAGCACCCAGCACCCTGAGCACTGAGCACCCAGCACCATGAGTAATGAGCACCGATCACCCTGAGCACTGAGCTCCCAGCACCCTGAGTACTGAGCACCCAGCACCCTGAGCACTGAGCACCCAGCACCCTGAGTACTGAGCACCCAGCACCCTGAGCACTGAGCACCCAGCACCCTGAGTACTGAGCACCCAGCACCCCGAGCACTGAGCACCCAGAACCCTGAGAATGAGCACCCAGCACCATGAGTACTGAGCACCGAGCACCATGAGCACTGAGCACCCAGCACCATGAGTACTGAGGACCCAGCACCCTGAGTACTGAGCACACAGCACCCTGAGTTCTGAGCACCCAGCGCCCTGAGCACTGAGCACACTGAGTACGGAGCAACCAGCACCCTGAGCACTGAGCACCCAGCACCCCGAGCACTGAGCACCCAGCACCCGGAGCACTGAGCACCCAGCACTGAGCACCCAGCACGCTGAGTACTGAGAACCCAGCACCCTGAGCACTGAGCCCCCAGCACCCTGAGAATGAGCACCCAGCACCCCGAGTACTGAGCACCGAGCACCCTGAGCACTGAGTACCCAGCACCCTGAGTACTGAGCACCCAGCACCCCGAGCACTGAGCACTGAGCACCCTGTGCACTGAGCACCGAGCACCCTGAGCACTGAGCACCCAGCACCCTGAGTACTGAGCACCCAGCACCCTGAGCACTGAGCACCCAGCACCCTGAGTACTGAGCACCCAGCACCCCGAGCACTGAGCACCCAGCACCCTGAGAATGAGCACCCAGCACCCCGAGTACTGAGCACCCAGCACCCTGAGCACTGAGCACCCAGCACCCTGAGTACTGAGCACCAAGCACCCTGAGCACTGAGCACCCAGCACCCTGAGCACTGAGCACCCAGCTCCCTGAGCACTGAGCACCCAGCACCCTGAGCACTGAGCACCCAGCACCCTGAGCACTGAGCACCCAGCACCCTGAGTACTGAGCACCCAACGTACTGAGCACCGAGCACCCCAAGCACTGAGCACCCAGCACCCTGAGTACTGAGCACCTAGCACCCCGAGCACTGAGCACCCAGCACACTGAGTACTGAGCACCGAGCACCCTGAGTACTGAGCACCCAGCACCCCGACCACTGAGCACCCAGCACCCGGAGCACTGAGCACCCAGCACTGAGCACCCAGCACACTGAGTACTGAGCACCCAGCACCCTGAGAACTGAGCACCGAGCACCCCGAGCACTGAGCACCGGGCACACCGAGCACTGAGAACCCAGCACCCTGAGTACTGAGCATCCAGCACCCTGAGTACTGAGCACTGAGCACCCTGAGCACTGAGTACCCAGCACCCTGAGCACTGAGCACCCAGCATCCTGAGCACTGAGTACTGAGCACCCAGCACCCTGAGCACTGAGCACCCAGCACCCTGAGCACTGAGCCCCCACCACGCTGAGTACTGAGCACCCAGCACCCCAAACACTGAGCACCGAGCACCCTGAGAACTGAGCACCGAGCACCCTGAGTACTGAGCACCCAGCACCATGAGTACTGAGCACCGAGTACCCAGAGTACTGAGCAACCTGAGTACTGAGCACCCAGCACCCCGAGAATGAGCACCCAGCACCATGAGTACTGAGCACCGAGCACCATGAGCACTGAGCACACAGCACCATGAGTACTGAGCACCAAGCACCCTGAGTACTGAGGACCCAGCACCCTGAGTACTGAGCACACAGCACCCTGAGTTCTGAGCACCCAGCGCCCTGAGCACTGAGCACACTGAGTACTGAGCAACCAGCACCCTGAGCACTGAGCACCCAGCACCCCGAGCACTGAGCACCCAGCACCCGGAGCACTGAGCACCCAACACTGAGCACCCAGCACGCTGAGTACTGAGCACCCAGCACCCCAAACACTGAGCACCGAGCACCCTGAGAACTGAGCACCGAGCACCCTGAGTACTGAGCACCCAGCAACATGAGTACTGAGCACCGAGTACCCAGAGTACTGAGCAACCTGAGTACTGAGCACACAGCACCCCGAGAATGAGCACCCAGCACCAAGAGTACTGAGCACCGAGCACCCTGAGCACTGAGCACCCAGCACCATGAGTACTGAGCACCAAGCACCCTGAGTACTGAGCACCCAGCACCCTGAGAACTGAGCACCCAGCACCCTGAGTTCTGAGCACCCAGCACCCTGAGCACTGAGCACACTGAGTACTGAGCAACCAGCACCCTGAGCACTGAGCACCCAGCACCCCGAGCTCTGAGCACCCAGCACCCCGAGCACTGAGCACTGAGCACCCTGTGCACTGAGCACAGCGCACCCTGAGTACTGAGCACTGAGCACCCTGAGCACTGAGCACCCAGCACCCTGAGCACTGAGCACCCAGCACCCTGAGCACTGAGAACCCAGCACCCTGAGCACTGAGGACCCAGCACCACGAGCAGTGAGCTCCCAGCACCCTGAGTACTGAGCACCAAGCACCCTGAGTACTGAGCACACAGCACCCCGAGCACTGAGCACCCAGCACGCTGAGTACTGAGCACTGAGCACCCAGCACCCTGAGTACTGAGCACCCAGCACCCCGAGCACTGAGCACCCAGCACCCCGAGCACTGAGCACTGAGCACCCTGAGTACTGAGCACTGAGCACCCTTAGTACTGAGCACCGAGCACCCTGAGTACTGAGCACCCAGCACCCTGAGCACGGAGCACCCCGAGGACTGAGCACCCAGAACCGTGAGCACTGAGCACCCAGCACCTTGAGTACTGAGCACCGAGCACCCCGAGCACTGGGCACCCGGCACCCTGAGTACTGAGCACCCAGCACCCTGAGCACTGAGCACCCAGCACCCTGAGTACTGAGCACCCAGCACCCTGAGTACTGAGCACCCGGCACCCTGAGTACTGAGCACTCAGCACCCTGAGTACTGAGCACCGAGCACCCTGAGCACTGAGCACCCAGCACCCTGAGTACTGAGCACCCAGCACCCTGAGTACTGAGCACCCAGCACCCTGTGTACTGAGCACCCAGCACCCTGAGTACTGAACACCCAGCACCCTGAGCACTGAGCACTGAGCACCCTGAGCACTGAGTACTGAGCACTGAGCACCCTGAGCACTGAGCACCCAGAACCAAGAGTACTGAGCACCCAGCACCCCGAGCACTGAGCACCCAGCGCCCCGAGCACTGAGAACCCAGCACCCCGAGTACTGAGCACTGAGCACCCTGAGTACTGAGCACCAAGCACCCCGAGTACTGAGCACTGAGCACCCTGAGTACTGAGCACCCAGCACCCTGAGCACTGAGTACCCAGCACCCTGAGTACTGAGCACTGAGAACCCTGAGTACTGAGCACCGAGCACCCTGAGTACTGAACACCCAGCACCCTGATCACTGAGCACGGAGCACCCCGAGGACTGAGCACCCAGCAACCTGAGCACTGAGCACCCAGCACCTTGAGTACTGAGCACCGAGCACCCCGAGCACTGAGCACCCAGCACCCTGAGTACTGAGCACCCAGCACCCTGAGCACTGAGCACCCAGCACCCTGAGCACTGAGCACCCAGCACCCCGAGCACTGATCACCCAGCACCCTGAGTACTGAGCACCCAGCACCCTGAGCACTGAACACTAAGGACCCTGAGTACTGAGCACCCAGCACCCTGAGTACTGAGCAACCAGCACCCCGAGCACTGATCACCCAGCACCCTGAGTACTGAGCACCCAGCACCCTGAATACTGAGCACCCAGCACCCTGAGTACTGAGCACTCAGCACCCTGAGTACTGAGCACCGAGCACCCCGAGCACTGAGCACCCAGCACCCTGAGCACTGAGCACCCAACACCCTGAGTACTGAGCACCGATCACCCTGAGCACTGAGCACCCAGCACCCCGAGCACTGAGCACCCAGCACCCTGAGTACTGAGCACTCAGCACCCTGAGTACTGAGCACCGAGCACCCCGAGCACTGAGAAACCAGCACCCTGAGCACTGAGCGCCCAGCACCCTGAGTACTGAGCACCCAGCACCCCGAGCACTGAGCACCCAGCGCCCCGAGCACTGAGAACCCAGCACCCCAAGTACTGAGCACTGAGCACCCTGAGTACTGAGCACCAAGCACCCCGAGTACTGAGCACTGAGCACCCGGAGTACTGAGCACCCAGCACCCTGAGCACTGAGTACCCAGCACCCTGAGTACTGAGCACTGAGAACCCTGAGTACTGAGCACTGAGCACCCTGAGTACTGAGCACCCAGCACCCTGATCACTGAGCACGGAGCACCCCGAGGACTGAGCACCCAGCAACCTGAGCACTGAGCACCCAGCACCTTGAGTACTGAGCACCGAGCTCCCCGAGCACTGAGCACCCAGCACCCTGAGTACTGAGCACCCAGCACCCTGAGCACTGAGCACCCAGCACCCTGAGCACTGAGCACCCAGCACCATGAGTAATGAGCACCCAGCACCCTGAGTACTGAGCACCCAGCACCCTGAGTACTGAGCACCCAGCACCCCGAGCACTGAGCACCCAGCACCCTGAGAATGAGCACCCAGCACCCCGAGTACTGAGCACCCAGCACCCTGAGCACTGAGCACCCAGCACCCTGAGTACTGAGCACCAAGCACCCTGAGCACTGAGCACCCAGCACCCTGAGCACTGAGCACCCAGCTCCCTGAGCACTGAGCACCCAGCACCCTGAGCACTGAGCACCCAGCACCCTGAGCACTGAGCACCCAGCACCCTGAGTACTGAGCACCCAACGTACTGAGCACCGAGCACCCCAAGCACTGAGCACCCAGCACCCTGAGTACTGAGCACCTAGCACCCCGAGCACTGAGCACCCAGCACACTGAGTACTGAGCACCGAGCACCCTGAGTACTGAGCACCCAGCACCCCGACCACTGAGCACCCAGCACCCGGAGCACTGAGCACCCAGCACTGAGCACCCAGCACACTGAGTACTGAGCACCCAGCACCCTGAGAACTGAGCACCGAGCACCCCGAGCACTGAGCACCGGGCACACCGAGCACTGAGAACCCAGCACCCTGAGTACTGAGCATCCAGCACCCTGAGTACTGAGCACTGAGCACCCTGAGCACTGAGTACCCAGCACCCTGAGCACTGAGCACCCAGCATCCTGAGCACTGAGTACTGAGCACCCAGCACCCTGAGCACTGAGCACCCAGCACCCTGAGCACTGAGCCCCCACCACGCTGAGTACTGAGCACCCAGCACCCCAAACACTGAGCACCGAGCACCCTGAGAACTGAGCACCGAGCACCCTGAGTACTGAGCACCCAGCACCATGAGTACTGAGCACCGAGTACCCAGAGTACTGAGCAACCTGAGTACTGAGCACCCAGCACCCCGAGAATGAGCACCCAGCACCATGAGTACTGAGCACCGAGCACCATGAGCACTGAGCACACAGCACCATGAGTACTGAGCACCAAGCACCCTGAGTACTGAGGACCCAGCACCCTGAGTACTGAGCACACAGCACCCTGAGTTCTGAGCACCCAGCGCCCTGAGCACTGAGCACACTGAGTACTGAGCAACCAGCACCCTGAGCACTGAGCACCCAGCACCCCGAGCACTGAGCACCCAGCACCCGGAGCACTGAGCACCCAACACTGAGCACCCAGCACGCTGAGTACTGAGCACCCAGCACCCCAAACACTGAGCACCGAGCACCCTGAGAACTGAGCACCGAGCACCCTGAGTACTGAGCACCCAGCAACATGAGTACTGAGCACCGAGTACCCAGAGTACTGAGCAACCTGAGTACTGAGCACACAGCACCCCGAGAATGAGCACCCAGCACCAAGAGTACTGAGCACCGAGCACCCTGAGCACTGAGCACCCAGCACCATGAGTACTGAGCACCAAGCACCCTGAGTACTGAGCACCCAGCACCCTGAGAACTGAGCACCCAGCACCCTGAGTTCTGAGCACCCAGCACCCTGAGCACTGAGCACACTGAGTACTGAGCAACCAGCACCCTGAGCACTGAGCACCCAGCACCCCGAGCTCTGAGCACCCAGCACCCCGAGCACTGAGCACTGAGCACCCTGTGCACTGAGCACAGCGCACCCTGAGTACTGAGCACTGAGCACCCTGAGCACTGAGCACCCAGCACCCTGAGCACTGAGCACCCAGCACCCTGAGCACTGAGAACCCAGCACCCTGAGCACTGAGGACCCAGCACCACGAGCAGTGAGCTCCCAGCACCCTGAGTACTGAGCACCAAGCACCCTGAGTACTGAGCACACAGCACCCCGAGCACTGAGCACCCAGCACGCTGAGTACTGAGCACTGAGCACCCAGCACCCTGAGTACTGAGCACCCAGCACCCCGAGCACTGAGCACCCAGCACCCCGAGCACTGAGCACTGAGCACCCTGAGTACTGAGCACTGAGCACCCTTAGTACTGAGCACCGAGCACCCTGAGTACTGAGCACCCAGCACCCTGAGCACGGAGCACCCCGAGGACTGAGCACCCAGAACCGTGAGCACTGAGCACCCAGCACCTTGAGTACTGAGCACCGAGCACCCCGAGCACTGGGCACCCGGCACCCTGAGTACTGAGCACCCAGCACCCTGAGCACTGAGCACCCAGCACCCTGAGTACTGAGCACCCAGCACCCTGAGTACTGAGCACCCGGCACCCTGAGTACTGAGCACTCAGCACCCTGAGTACTGAGCACCGAGCACCCTGAGCACTGAGCACCCAGCACCCTGAGTACTGAGCACCCAGCACCCTGAGTACTGAGCACCCAGCACCCTGTGTACTGAGCACCCAGCACCCTGAGTACTGAACACCCAGCACCCTGAGCACTGAGCACTGAGCACCCTGAGCACTGAGTACTGAGCACTGAGCACCCTGAGCACTGAGCACCCAGAACCAAGAGTACTGAGCACCCAGCACCCCGAGCACTGAGCACCCAGCGCCCCGAGCACTGAGAACCCAGCACCCCGAGTACTGAGCACTGAGCACCCTGAGTACTGAGCACCAAGCACCCCGAGTACTGAGCACTGAGCACCCTGAGTACTGAGCACCCAGCACCCTGAGCACTGAGTACCCAGCACCCTGAGTACTGAGCACTGAGAACCCTGAGTACTGAGCACCGAGCACCCTGAGTACTGAACACCCAGCACCCTGATCACTGAGCACGGAGCACCCCGAGGACTGAGCACCCAGCAACCTGAGCACTGAGCACCCAGCACCTTGAGTACTGAGCACCGAGCACCCCGAGCACTGAGCACCCAGCACCCTGAGTACTGAGCACCCAGCACCCTGAGCACTGAGCACCCAGCACCCTGAGCACTGAGCACCCAGCACCCCGAGCACTGATCACCCAGCACCCTGAGTACTGAGCACCCAGCACCCTGAGCACTGAACACTAAGGACCCTGAGTACTGAGCACCCAGCACCCTGAGTACTGAGCAACCAGCACCCCGAGCACTGATCACCCAGCACCCTGAGTACTGAGCACCCAGCACCCTGAATACTGAGCACCCAGCACCCTGAGTACTGAGCACTCAGCACCCTGAGTACTGAGCACCGAGCACCCCGAGCACTGAGCACCCAGCACCCTGAGCACTGAGCACCCAACACCCTGAGTACTGAGCACCGATCACCCTGAGCACTGAGCACCCAGCACCCCGAGCACTGAGCACCCAGCACCCTGAGTACTGAGCACTCAGCACCCTGAGTACTGAGCACCGAGCACCCCGAGCACTGAGAAACCAGCACCCTGAGCACTGAGCGCCCAGCACCCTGAGTACTGAGCACCCAGCACCCCGAGCACTGAGCACCCAGCGCCCCGAGCACTGAGAACCCAGCACCCCAAGTACTGAGCACTGAGCACCCTGAGTACTGAGCACCAAGCACCCCGAGTACTGAGCACTGAGCACCCGGAGTACTGAGCACCCAGCACCCTGAGCACTGAGTACCCAGCACCCTGAGTACTGAGCACTGAGAACCCTGAGTACTGAGCACTGAGCACCCTGAGTACTGAGCACCCAGCACCCTGATCACTGAGCACGGAGCACCCCGAGGACTGAGCACCCAGCAACCTGAGCACTGAGCACCCAGCACCTTGAGTACTGAGCACCGAGCTCCCCGAGCACTGAGCACCCAGCACCCTGAGTACTGAGCACCCAGCACCCTGAGCACTGAGCACCCAGCACCCTGAGCACTGAGCACCCAGCACCATGAGTAATGAGCACCGATCACCCTGAGCACTGAGCTCCCAGCACCCTGAGTACTGAGCACCCAGCACCCTGAGCACTGAGCACCCAGCACCCTGAGTACTGAGCACCCAGCACCCTGAGCACTGAGCACCCAGCACCCTGAGTACTGAGCACCCAGCACCCCGAGCACTGAGCACCCAGAACCCTGAGAATGAGCACCCAGCACCATGAGTACTGAGCACCGAGCACCATGAGCACTGAGCACCCAGCACCATGAGTACTGAGGACCCAGCACCCTGAGTACTGAGCACACAGCACCCTGAGTTCTGAGCACCCAGCGCCCTGAGCACTGAGCACACTGAGTACTGAGCAACCAGCACCCTGTGCACTGAGCACCCAGCACCCCGAGCACTGAGCACCCAGCACCCGGAGCACTGAGCACCCAGCACTGAGCACCCAGCACGCTGAGTACTGAGCACCCAGCACCCCAAACACTGAGCACCGAGCACCGTGAGAACTGAGCACCGAGCACCCTGAGTACTGAGCACCCAGCACCATGAGTACTGAGCACCGAGTACCCAGAGTACTGAGCAACCTGAGTACTGAGCACACAGCACCCCGAGAATGAGCACCCAGCACCAAGAGTACTGAGCACCGAGCACCCTGAGCACTGAGCACCCAGCACCATGAGTACTGAGCACCAAGCACCCTGAGTACTGAGCACCCAGCACCCTGAGAACTGAGCACCCAGCACCCTGAGTTCTGAGCACCCAGCACCCTGAGCACTGAGCACACTGAGTACTGAGCAACCAGCACCCTGAGCACTGAGCACCCAGCACCCCGAGCACTGAGCACCCAGCACCCCGAGCACTGAGCACTGAGCACCCTGTGCACTGAGCACAGCACACCCTGAGTACTGAGCACTGAGCACCCTGAGCACTGAGCACCCAGCACCCTGAGCACTGAGCACCCAGCACCCTGAGCACTGAGGACCCAGCACCCTGAGCACTGAGGACCCAGCACCACGAGCAGTGAGCTCCCAGCACCATGAGTACTGAGCACCAAGCACCCTGAGCACTGAGCACCCAGCACCCCAAGCACTGAGCACCCAGCACGCTGAGTACTGAGCACTGAGCACCCAGCACCCTGAGTACTGAGCACCCAGCACCCCGAGCACTGAGCACCCAGCACCCCGAGCACTGAGCACTGAGCACCCTGAGTACTGAGCACTGAGCACCCTTAGTACTGAGCACCGAGCACCCTGAGTACTGAGCACCCAGCACCCTGAGCACGGAGCACCCCGAGGACTGAGCACCCAGCACCGTGAGCACTGAGCACCCAGCACCTTGAGTACTGAGCACCGAGCACCCCGAGCACTGGGCACCCGGCACCCTGAGTACTGAGCACCCAGCACCCTGAGCACTGAGCACCCAGCACCCTGAGTACTGAGCACCCAGCACCCTGAGTACTGAGCACCCGGCACCCTGAGTACTGAGCACTCAGCACCCTGAGTACTGAGCACCGAGCACCCTGAGCACTGAGCACCCAGCACCCTGAGTACTGAGCACCCAGCACCCTGAGTACTGAGCACCCAGCACCCTGCGTACTGAGCACCCAGCACCCTGAGTACTGAACACCCAGCACCCTGAGCACTGAGCACTGAGCACCCTGAGCACTGAGTACTGAGCACTGAGCACCCTGAGCACTGAGAACCCAGAACCAAGAGTACTGAGCACCCAGCACCCCGAGCACTGAGCACCCAGCGCCCCGAGCACTGAGAACCCAGCACCCCGAGTACTGAGCACTGAGCACCCTGAGTACTGAGCACCAAGCACCCCGAGTAGTGAGCACTGAGCACCCTGAGTACTGAGCACCCAGCACCCTGAGCACTGAGTACCCAGCACCCTGAGTACTGAGCACTGAGAACCCTGAGTACTGAGCACCGAGCACCCTGAGTACTGAACACCCAGCACCCTGATCACTGAGCACGGAGCACCCCGAGGACTGAGCACCCAGCAACCTGAGCACTGAGCACCCAGCAACTTGAGTACTGAGCACCGAGCACCCCGAGCACTGAGCACCCAGCACCCTGAGTACTGAGCACCCAGCACCCTGAGCACTGAGCACCCAGCACCCTGAGCACTGAGCACCCAGCACCCCGAGCACTGATCACCCAGCACCCTGAGTACTGAGCACCCAGCACCCTGAGCACTGAACACTAAGGACCCTGAGTACTGAGCACCCAGCACCCTGAGTACTGAGCAACCAGCACCCTGAGCACTGAGCACTGAGCACCCAGCACCCTGAGCTCTGAGCACTGAGCAACCAGCACCCCGAGCACTGAGCACACAGCACCCCGAGCACTGATCACCCAGCACCCTGAGCACTGATCACCCAGCACCCTGAATACTGAGCACACAGCACCCTGAGTACTGAGCACCCAGCACCCTGAGTACTGAGCACCGAGCACCCCGAGCACTGAGCACCCAGCACCCTGAGCACTGAGCACCCAACACCCTGAGTACTGAGCACCGATCACCCTGAGCACTGAGCACCCAGCACCCCGAGCACTGAGCACCCAGCACCCTGAGTACTGAGCACTCAGCACCCTGAGTACTGAGCACCGAGCACCCCGAGCACTGAGAAACCAGCACCCTGAGCACTGAGCGCCCAGCACCCTGAGTATTGAGCACCCAGCACCCCGAGCACTGAGCACCCAGCGCCCCGAGCACTGAGAACCCAGCACCCCAAGTACTGAGCACTGAGCACCCTGAGTACTGAGCACCAAGCACCCCGAGTACTGAGCACTGAGCACCCGGAGTACTGAGCACCCAGCACCCTGAGCACTGAGTACCCAGCACCCTGAGTACTGAGCACTGAGAACCCTGAGTACTGAGCACTGAGCACCCTGAGTACTGAGCACCCAGCACCCTGATCACTGAGCACGGAGCACCCCGAGGACTGAGCACCCAGCAACCTGAGCACTGAGCACCCAGCACCTTGAGTACTGAGCACCGAGCTCCCCGAGCACTGAGCACCCAGCACCCTGAGTACTGAGCACCCAGCACCCTGAGCACTGAGCACCCAGCACCCTGAGCACTGAGCACCCAGCACCATGAGTAATGAGCACCGATCACCCTGAGCACTGAGCTCCCAGCACCCTGAGTACTGAGCACCCAGCACCCTGAGCACTGAGCACCCAGCACCCTGAGTACTGAGCACCCAGCACCCTGAGCACTGAGCACCCAGCACCCTGAGTACTGAGCACCCAGCACCCCGAGCACTGAGCACCCAGAACCCTGAGAATGAGCACCCAGCACACTGAGTACTGAGCACCCAGCACCCTGAGCACTGAGCACCCAGCACCCCGAGTACTGAGCACCCAGCACCCCGAGCACTGAGCACTGAGCACCCTGTGCACTGAGTACCCAGCACCCTGAGTACTGAGCACCCAGCACCCTGAGCACTGAGCACCCAACACCCTGAGTACTGAGCACCCAGCACCCCGAGTACTGAGCACCGAGCACCCTGAGCACTGAGTACCCAGCACCCTGAGTACTGAGCACCCAGCACCCTGAGCACTGAGCACCCAGCACAGTGAGTACTGAGCACCCAGTACCCTGAGCACTGAGGACCCAGCACCCCGAGCACTGAGCACCCAGCACCCTGAGTACTGAGCACCCAGCACCCTGAGCACTGAGCACCCAGCACCCTGAGTACTGAGCACCCAGCACCCCGAGCACTGAGCCCCCAGCAGCCTGAGAATGAGCACCCAGCACCCCGAGTACTGAGCACCGAGCACCCTGAGCACTGAGTACCCAGCACCCTGAGTACTGAGCACCCAGCACCCCGAGCACTGAGCACTGAGCACCCTGTGCACTGAGCACCGAGCACCGTGAGCACTGAGCACCCAGCACCCTGAGTACTGAGCACCCAGCACCCTGAGCACTGAGCACCCAGCACCCTGAGTACTGAGCACCCAGCACCCCGAGCACTGAGCACCCAGCACCCTGAGAATGAGCACCCAGCACCCCGAGTACTGAGCACCCAGGACCCTGAGCACTGAGCACCCAGCACCCTGAGCACTGAGCACCAAGCACCCTGAGCACTGAGCACCCAGCACCTTGAGCACTGAGCACCCAGCTCCCTGAGCACTGAGCACCCAGCACCCTGAGCACTGAGCACCCAGCACCCTGAGCACTGAGCACCCAGCACCCTGAGTACTGAGCACCCAACGTACTGAGCACCGAGCACCCCAAGCACTGAGCACCCAGCACCCTGAGTACTGAGCACCTAGCACCCCGAGCACTGAGCACCCAGCACACTGAGTACTGAGCACCGAGCACCCTGAGTACTGAGCACCCAGCACCCCGACCACTGAGCACCCAGCACCCGGTGCACTGAGCACCCAGCACTGAGCACCCAGCACACTGAGTACTGAGCACCCAGCACCCTGAGAACTGAGCACCGAGCACCCCGAGCACTGAGCACCGGGCACACCGAGCA
Source organism: Microtus oregoni (assembly GCF_018167655.1). Classification (NCBI taxonomy): domain Eukaryota; kingdom Metazoa; phylum Chordata; class Mammalia; order Rodentia; family Cricetidae; genus Microtus; species Microtus oregoni. The sequence continues at coordinate 5,525,241 of NW_024543811.1, read as the reverse complement.
CTGAGAACCCAGCACCCTGAGTACTGAGCATCCAGCACCCTGAGTACTGAGCACTGAGCACCCTGAGCACTGAGTACCCAGCACCCTGAGCACTGAGCACCCAGCATCCTGAGCACTGAGTACTGAGCACCCAGCACCCTGAGCACTGAGCACACAGCACCCTGAGCACTGAGCCCCCACCACGCTGAGTACTGAGCACCCAGCACCCCAAACACTGAGCACCGAGCACCCTGAGAACTGAGCACCGAGCACCCTGAGTACTGAGCACCCAGCACCATGAGTACTGAGCACCGAGTACCCAGAGTACTGAGCAACCTGAGTACTGAGCACCCAGCACCCCGAGAATGAGCACCCAGCACCATGAGTACTGAGCACCGAGCACCATGAGCACTGAGCACACAGCACCATGAGTACTGAGCACCAAGCACCCTGAGTACTGAGGACCCAGCACCCTGAGTACTGAGCACACAGCACCCTGAGTTCTGAGCACCCAGCGCCCTGAGCACTGAGCACACTGAGTACTGAGCAACCAGCACCCTGAGCACTGAGCACCCAGCACCCCGAGCACTGAGCACCCAGCACCCGGAGCACTGAGCACCCAACACTGAGCACCCAGCACGCTGAGTACTGAGCACCCAGCACCCCAAACACTGAGCACCGAGCACCCTGAGAACTGAGCACCGAGCACCCTGAGTACTGAGCACCCAGCAACATGAGTACTGAGCACCGAGTACCCAGAGTACTGAGCAACCTGAGTACTGAGCACACAGCACCCCGAGAATGAGCACCCAGCACCAAGAGTACTGAGCACCGAGCACCCTGAGCACTGAGCACCCAGCACCATGAGTACTGAGCACCAAGCACCCTGAGTACTGAGCACCCAGCACCCTGAGAACTGAGCACCCAGCACCCTGAGTTCTGAGCACCCAGCACCCTGAGCACTGAGCACACTGAGTACTGAGCAACCAGCACCCTGAGCACTGAGCACCCAGCACCCCGAGCTCTGAGCACCCAGCACCCCGAGCACTGAGCACTGAGCACCCTGTGCACTGAGCACAGCGCACCCTGAGTACTGAGCACTGAGCACCCTGAGCACTGAGCACCCAGCACCCTGAGCACTGAGCACCCAGCACCCTGAGCACTGAGAACCCAGCACCCTGAGCACTGAGGACCCAGCACCACGAGCAGTGAGCTCCCAGCACCCTGAGTACTGAGCACCAAGCACCCTGAGCACTGAGCACACAGCACCCCGAGCACTGAGCACCCAGCACGCTGAGTACTGAGCACTGAGCACCCAGCACCCTGAGTACTGAGCACCCAGCACCCCGAGCACTGAGCACCCAGCACCCCGAGCACTGAGCACTGAGCACCCTGAGTACTGAGCACTGAGCACCCTTAGTACTGAGCACCGAGCACCCTGAGTACTGAGCACCCAGCACCCTGAGTACTGAGCACCCGGCACCCTGAGTACTGAGCACTCAGCACCCTGAGTACTGAGCACCGAGCACCCTGAGCACTGAGCACCCAGCACCCTGAGTACTGAGCACCCAGCACCCTGAGTACTGAGCACCCAGCACCCTGAGTACTGAGCACCCATCAACCTGAGTACTGAACACCCAGCACCCTGAGCACTGAGCACTGAGCACCCTGAGCACTGAGTACTGAGCACTGAGCACCCTGAGCACTGAGCACCCAGCACCCCGAGTACTGAGCACCCAGCACCCCGAGCACTGAGCACCCAGCGCCCCGAGCACTGAGAACCCAGCACCCCGAGTACTGAGCACTGAGCACCCTGAGTACTGAGCACCAAGCACCCCGAGTACTGAGCACTGAGCACCCTGAGTACTGAGCACCCAGCACCCTGAGCACTGAGTACCCAGCACCCTGAGTACTGAGCACTGAGAACCCTGAGTACTGAGCACCCAGCACCCTGATCACTGAGCACGGAGCACCCCGAGGACTGAGCACCCAGCAACTTGAGCACTGAGCACCCAGTACCTTGAGTACTGAGCACCGAGCACCCCGAGCACTGAGCACCCAGCACCCTGAGTACTGAGCACCCAGCACCCTGAGCACTGAGCACCCAGCACCCTGAGCACTGAGCACCCAGCACCCCGAGCACTGATCACCCAGCACCCTGAGTACTGAGCACCCAGCACCCTGAGCACTGAACACCCAGGACCCTGAGTACTGAGCACCCAGCACCCTGAGTACTGAGCAACCAGCACCCTGAGCACTGAGCACTGAGCACCCAGCACCCTGAGCTCTGAGCACTGAGCAACCAGCACCCCGAGCACTGAGCACCCAGCACCCCGAGCACTGATCACCCAGCACCCTGAGCACTGATCACCCAGCACCCTGAATACTGAGCACCCAGCACCCTGAGTACTGAGCACTCAGCACCCTGAGTACTGAGCACCGAGCACCCCGAGCACTGAGCAACCAGCACCCTGAGCACTGAGCACCCAACACCCTGAGTACTGAGCACCGATCACCCTGAGCACGGAGCACCCAGCACCCCGAGCACTGAGCACCCCGCACCCTGAGTACTGAGCACTCAGCACCCTGAGTACTGAGCACCGAGCACCCCGAGCACTGAGAAACCAGCACCCTGAGCACTGAGCGACCAGCACCCTGAGTACTGAGCACCCAGCACCCCGAGCACTGAGCACCCAGCGCCCCGAGCACTGCGAACCCAGCACCCCAAGTACTGAGCCCTGAGCACCCTGAGTACTGAGCACCAAGCACCCCGAGTACTGAGCACTGAGCACCCGGAGTACTGAGCACCCAGCACCCTGAGCACTGAGTACCCAGCACCCTGAGTACTGAGCACTGAGAACCCTGAGTACTGAGCACTGAGCACCCTGAGTACTGAGCACCCAGCACCCTGATCACTGAGCACGGAGCACCCCGAGGACTGAGCACCCAGCAACCTGAGCACTGAGCACCCAGCACCTTGAGTACTGAGCACCGAGCTCCCCGAGCACTGAGCACCCAGCACCCTGAGTACTGAGCACCCAGCACCTTGAGCACTGAGCACCCAGCACCCTGAGCACTGAGCTCCCAGCACCATGAGTAATGAGCACCGATCACCCTGAGCACTGAGCTCCCAGCACCCTGAGTACTGAGCACCCAGCACGCTGAGCACTGAGCACCCAGCACCCTGAGTACTGAGCACCCAGCACCCTGAGCACTGAGCACCCAGCACCCTGAGTACTGAGCACCCAGCACCCCGAGCACTGAGCACCCAGAACCCTGAGAATGAGCACCCAGCACACTGAGTACTGAGCACCCAGCACCCTGAGCACTGAGCACCCAGCACCCCGAGTACTGAGCACCCAGCACCCCGAGCACTGAGCACTGAGCACCCTGTGCACTGAGCACCGAGCACCCTGAGTACTGAGCACCCAGCACCCTGAGTACTGAGCACCCAGCACCCTGAGCACTGAGCACCCAGCACCCTGAGTACTGATCACCCAGCACCCCGAGCACTGAGCACCCAGCACCCTGAGAATGAGCACCCAGCACCCCGAGTACTGAGCACCGAGCACCCTGAGCACTGAGTACCCAGCACCCTGAGTACTGAGCACCCAGCACCCTGAGCACTGAGCACCCAGCACACTGAGTACTGAGCACCCAGTACCCTGAGCACTGAGGACCCAGCACCCCGAGCACTGAGCAACCAGCACCCTGAGTACTGAGCACCCAGCACCCCGAGCACTGAGCACCCAGCACCCTGAGTACTGAGCACCGAGCACCCTGAGTACTGAGCACCCAGCACCCCGACCACTGAGCACCCAGCACCCGGAGCACTGAGCACCCAGCACTGAGCACCCAGCACACTGAGTACTGAGCACCCAGCACCCTGAGAACTGAGCACCGAGCACCCCGAGTACTGAGCACCCAGCACCCTGAGCACTGAGCACCCAGCACCCTGAGTACTGAGCACCAAGCACCCTGAGCACTGAGCACCCAGCACCCTGAGTACTGAGCACCAAGCACCCTGAGCACTGAGCACCCAGCACCCTGAGCACTGAGCACCCAGCTCCCTGAGCCCTGAGCACCCAGCACCCTGAGCACTGAGCACCCAGCACCCTGAGCACTGAGAACCCAGCACCCTGAGTACTGAGCACCCAACGTACTGAGCACCGAGCACCCCAAGCACTGAGCACCCAGCACCCTGAGTACTGAGCACCCAGCACCCCGAGCACTGAGCACCCAGCACACTGAGTACTGAGCACCGAGCACCCTGAGTACTGAGCACCCAGCACCCCGACCACTGAGCACCCAGCACCCGGAGCACTGAGCACCCAGCACTGAGCACCCAGCACACTGAGTACTGAGCACCCAGCACCCTGAGAACTGAGCACCGAGCACCCCGAGCACTGAGCACCGGGCACACCGAGCACTGAGCACCCAGCACCCTGAGTACTGAGCCTCCAGCACCCTGAGTACTGAGCACTGAGCACCCTGAGCACTGAGTAACCAGCACCCTGAGCACTGAGCACCCAGCATCCTGAGCACTGAGTACTGAGCACCCAGCACCCTGAGCACTGAGCACCCAGCACCCTGAGCACTGAGCCCCCACCACGCTGAGTACTGAGCACCCAGCACCCCAAACACTGAGCACCGAGCACCCTGAGAACTGAGCACCGAGCACCCTGAGTACTGAGCACCCAGCACCATGAGTACTGAGCACCGAGTACACAGAGTACTGAGCAACCTGAGTACTGAGCACCCAGCACCCCGAGAATGAGCACCCAGCACCATGAGTACTGAGCACCGAGCACCATGAGCACTGAGCACCCAGCACCATGAGTACTGAGCACCAAGCACCCTGAGTACTGAGGACCCAGCACCCTGAGTACTGAGCACACAGCACCCTGAGTTCTGAGCACCCAGCGCCCTGAGCACTGAGCACACTGAGTACTGAGCAACCAGCACCCTGAGCACTGAGCACCCAGCACCCCGAGCACTGAGCACCCAGCACCCGGAGCACTGAGCACCCAGCACTGAGCACCCAGCACGCTGAGTACTGAGCACCCAGAACCCCAAACACTGAGCACCGAGCACCCTGAGAACTGAGCACCGAGCACCCTGAGTACTGAGCACCCAGCACCATGAGTACTGAGCACCGAGTACCCAGAGTACTGAGCAACCTGAGTACTGAGCACACAGCACCCCGAGAATGAGCACACAGCACCATGAGAACTGAGCACCAAGCACCCTGAGTACTGAGCACCCAGCACCCTGAGAACTGAGCACCCAGCACCCTGAGTTCTGAGCACCCAGCACCCTGAGCACTGAGCACACTGAGTACTGAGCAACCAGCACCCTGAGCACTGAGCACCCAGCACCCCGAGCACTGAGCACCCAGCACCCCGAGCACTGAGCACTGAGCACCCTGTGCACTGAGCACAGCGCACCCTGAGTACTGAGCACTGAGCACCCTGAGCACTGAGCACCCAGCACCCTGAGCACTGAGCACCCAGCACCCTGAGCACTGAGGACCCAGCACCCTGAGCACTGAGGACCCAGCACCACGAGCAGTGAGCTCCCAGCACCCTGAGTACTGAGCACCAAGCACCCTGAGCACTGAGCACACAGCACCCCGAGCACTGAGCACCCAGCACGCTGAGTACTGAGCACTGAGCACCCAGCACCCTGAGTACTGAGCACCCAGCACCCCGAGCACTGAGCACCCAGCACCCCGAGCACTGAGCACTGAACACCCTGAGTACTGAGCACTGAGCACCCTTAGTACTGAGCACCGAACACCCTGAGTACTCAGCACCCAGCACCCTGAGCACGGAGCACCCCGAGGACTGAGCACCCAGCACCGTGAGCACTGAGCACCCAGCACCTTGAGTACTGAGCACCGAGCACCCCGAGCACTGGGCACCCGGCACCCTGAGTACTGAGCACCCAGCACCCTGAGCACTGAGCACCCAGCACCCTGAGTACTGAGCACCCAGCACCCTGAGTACTGAGCACCCGGCACCCTGAGTACTGAGCACTCAGCACCCTGAGTACTGAGCACCGAGCACCCTGAGCACTGAGCACCCAGCACCCTGAGTACTGAGCACCCAGCACCCTGAGTACTGAGCACCCAGCACCCTGAGTACTAAGCACCCATCACCCTGAGTACTGAACACTGAGCACCCTGAGCACTGAGCACTGAGCACCCTGAGCACTGAGCACCCAGCACCCCGAGTACTGAGCACCCAGCACCCCGAGCACTGAGCACCCAGCGCCCCGAGCACTGAGAACCCAGCACCCCGAGTACTGAGCACTGAGCACCCTGAGTACTGAGCACCAAGCACCCCGAGTACTGAGCACTGAGCACCCTGAGTACTGAGCACCCAGCACCCTGAGCACTGAGTACCCAGCACCCTGAGTACTGAGCACTGAGAACCCTGAGTACTGAGCACCGAGCACCCTGAGTACTGAGCACCCAGCACCCTGATCACTGAGCACGGAGCACCCCGAGGACTGAGCACCCAGCAACCTGAGCACTGAGCACCCAGCACCTTGAGTACTGAGCACTGAGCACCCGGAGCACTGAGCACCCAGCACCCTGAGTACTGAGCACCCAGCACCCTGAGCACTGAGCACCCAGCACCCTGAGCACAGAGCACCCAGCACCCCGAGCACTGATCACCCAGCACCCTGAGTACTGAGCACCCAGCACCCTGAGCACTGAACACCCAGGACCCTGAGTACTGAGCACCCAGCACCCTGAGTACTGAGTAACCAGCACCCTGAGCACTGAGCACTGAGCACCCAGCACCCTGAGCTCTGAGCACTGAGCAACCAGCACCCCGAGCACTGAGCACCCAGCACCCCGAGCACTGATCACCCAGCACCCTGAGCACTGATCACCCAGCACCCTGAATACTGAGCACCCAGCACCCTGAGTACTGAGCACTCAGCACCCTGAGTACTGAGCACCGAGCACCCCGAGCACTGAGCACCCAGCACCCTGAGCACTGAGCACCCAACACCCTGAGTACTGAGCACCGATCACCCTGAGCACTGAGCACCCAGCACCCCGAGCACTGAGCACCCCGCACCCTGAGTACTGAGCACTCAGCACCCTGAGTACTGAGCACCAAGCACCCCGAGCACTGAGAAACCAGCACCCTGAGCACTGAGCGACCAGCACCCTGAGTACTGAGCACCCAGCACCCCGAGCACTGAGCACCCAGCGCCCCGAGCACTGAGAACCCAGCACCCCAAGTACTGAGCCCTGAGCACCCTGAGTACTGAGCACCAAGCACCCCGAGTACTGAGCACTGAGCACCCGGAGTACTGAGCACCCAGCACCCTGAGCACTGAGTACCCAGCACCCTGAGTACTGAGCACTGAGAACCCTGAGTACTGAGCACTGAGCACCCTGAGTACTGAGCACCCAGCACCCTGATCACTGAGCACGGAGCACCCCGAGGACTGAGCATCCAGCAACCTGAGCACTGAGCACCCAGCACCTTGAGTACTGAGCACCGAGCTCCCCGAGCACTGAGCACCCAGCACCCTGAGTACTGAGCACCCAGCACCCTGAGCACTGAGCACCCAGCACCCTGAGCACTGAGCACCCAGCACCATGAGTAATGAGCACCGATCACCCTGAGCACTGAGCTCCCAGCACCCTGAGTACTGAGCACCCAGCACCCTGAGCACTGAGCACCCAGCACCCTGAGTACTGAGCACCCAGCACCCTGAGCACTGAGCACCCAGCACCCTGAGTACTGAGCACCCAGCAGCCCGAGCACTGAGCACCCAGAACCCTGAGAATGAGCACCCAGCACACTGAGTACTGAGCACCCAGCACCCTGAGCACTGACCACCCAGCCGCCGAGTACTGAGCACCCAGCACCCCGAGCACTGAGCACTGAGCACCCTGTGCACTGAGCACCGAGCACCCTGAGTACTGAGCACCCAGCACTCTGAGTACTGAGCACCCAGCACCCTGAGCACTGAGCACCCAGCACCCTGAGTACTGATCACCCAGCACCCCGAGCACTGAGCACCCAGCACCCTGAGAATGAGCACCCAGCACCCCGAGTACTGAGCACCGAGCACCCTGAGCACTGAGTACACAGCACCCTGAGTACTGAGCACCCAGCACCCTGAGCACTGAGCACCCAGCACACTGAGTACTGAGCACCAAGTACCCTGAGCACTGAGGACCCAGCACCCCGAGCACTGAGCACCCAGCACCCTGAGTACTGAGCACCCAGCACCCTGAGCACTGAGCACCCAGCACCCTGAGTACTGAGCACCCAGCACCCCGAGCACTGAGCACCCAGCACCCTGAGAATGAGCACCCAGCACCCCGAGTACTGAGCACCGAGCACCCTGAGCACTGAGTACCCAGCACCCTGAGTACTGAGCACCCAGCACCCCGAGCATTGAGCACTGAGCACCCTGTGCACTGAGCACCGAGCACCCTGAGCACTGAGCACCCAGCACCCTGAGTACTGAGCACCCAGCACCCTGAGCTCTTAGCACCCAGCACCCTGAGTACTGAGCACCCAGCACCCCGAGCACTGAGCACCCAGCACCTTGAGAATGAGCACCCAGCACCCCGAGTACTGAGCACCGAGCACCCTGAGCACTGAGTACCCAGCACCCTGAGTACTGAGCACCCAGCACCCTGAGCACTGAGCACCCAGCACACTGAGTACTGAGCACCCAGCACCCTGAGCACTGAGCACCCAGCACCCCGAGCACTGAGCACCCAGCACCCCGAGCACTGAGCACCCTGTGCACTGAGCACCGAGCACCCTGAGTACTGAGCACTCAGCACCCTGAGCACTGAGCACCCAGCACCCTGAGCACTGAGCACCCAGCACCCTGAGTACTGAGCAAAAAGCACCCAGAGCAATGAGCACCCTGCACCCTGAGAACTGAGAACCCAGCACCCTGAGCACTGAGCCCCCAGCACCCTGAGCACTGAGCACCCAGCACCCTGAGCACTGAGCACCCAGCACCCTGAGCACTGAGCACCCAGCACCCTGAGTACTGAGCACCCAACATACTGAGCACCGAGCACCCCGAGCACTGAGCACCCAGCACCCTGAGTACTGAGCACCCAGCACCCCGAGCACTGAGCACCCAGCACCCTGAATACTGAGCACCGAGCACCCTGAGTACTGAGCACCCAGCACCCCGAGCACTGAGCACCCAGCACCCGGAGCACTGAGCAGCCAGCACTGAGCACCCAGCACCTTGAGTACTGAGCACCCAACACCCTGAGAACTGAGCACCGAGCACCCAGAGCACTGAGCACCGGGCACCCCGAGCACTGAGCACCCAGCACCCTGAGTACTGAGCACCCAGCACCCTGAGTACTGAGCACTGAGCACCCTGAGCACTGAGCACCCAGCACCCTGAGCACTGAGCACCCAGCATCCTGAGCACTGAGTACTGAGCACCCAGCACCCTGAGCACTGAGCACCCAGCACCCCAAACACTGAGCACCGAGCACCCTGAGAACTGAGCACCGAGCACCCTGAGTACTGAGCACCCAGCACCATGAGTAATGAGCACCCAGTACCCAGAGTACTGAGCAACCTGAGTACTGAGCACCCAGCACCCCGAGAATGAGCACCCAGCACCATGAGTACTGAGCACCGAGCACCCTGAGCACTGAGCACCCAGCACCATGAGTACTGAGCACCAAGCACCCTGAGTACTGAGCACCCAGCACCCTGAGTACTGAGCACCCAGCACCCTGAGTTCTGAGCACCCAGCACCCTGAGCACTGAGCACACTGAGTACTGAGCAACCAGCACCCTGAGCACTGAGCACCCAGCACCCCGAGCACTGAGCACCCAGCACCCCGAGCACTGAGCACTGAGCACCCTGTGCACTGAGCACCGAGCACTCTGAGTACTGAGCACTGAGCACCCTGAGCACTGAGCACCCAGCACCCTGAGCACTGAGGACCCAGCACCACGAGCACTGAGCGCCCAGCACCCTGAGTACTGAGCACCCAGCACCCTGAGCACTGAGCACCCAGCACGTCGAGCACTGAGCACCCAGCATGCTGAGTACTGAGCACTGAGCACCCAGCACCCTGAGAACTGAGCACCCAGCACCCTGTGCACTGAGCACCCAGCACCCTGAGTACTGAGCACCGATCAACCTGAGCACTGAGCACCCAGCACCCCGAGCACTGAGCACCCAGCACCCTGAGTAATGAGCACCCAGCACCCTGAGTACTGAGCAACCAGCACCCTGAGCACTGAGGACTGAGCACCCAGCACCCTGAGTACTGAGCACTCATCACCCTGAGTACTGAGCACCGAGCACCCCGAGCACTGAGCACCCAGCACCCTGAGCACTGAGCACCCAGCACTGAGCACCCAGCACCTTGAGTACTGAGCACCCAACACCCTGAGAACTGAGCACCGAGCACCCAGAGCACTGAGCACCCAGCACCCTGAGCACTGAGCACCCAGCACCCTGAGTACTGAGCACTCAGCTCCCTGAGTACTGAGCACCGAGCACCCCGAGCACTGAGCACCCAGCACCCTGAGCACTGAGCACCCAGCACCCTGAGCACTGAGCACCCAGCACCATGAGTAATGAGCACCGATCACCCTGAGCACTGATCTCCCAGCACCCTGAGTACTGAGCACCCAGCACACTGAGCACTGAGCACCCAGCACCCTGAGTACTGAGCACCAAGCACCCTGCGCTCTGAGCACCCAGCACCCTGAATACTGAGCACCCAGCACCCTGAGCACTGAGCACCCAGCACCCTGAGTACTGAGCACCCAGCACCCCGAGCACTGAGCACCCAGCACCCTGAGAATGAGCACCCAGCGCCCCGAGTACTGAGCACCGAGCACCCTGAGCACTGAGTACCCAGCACCCTGAGTACTGAGCACCCAGCACCCTGAGCACTGAGCATCCAGCACACTGAGTACTGAGCACCCAGCACCCTGAGCACTGAGCACCCAGCACCCTGAGTACTGAGCATCCAGCACCCCGAGCACTGAGCACACAGCACCCTGAGTACTGAGCACCCAGCACCCTGAGCACTGAGCAACCTGAGGACTGAGCACCCAGCACCCTGAGCACTGAGCGCCCAGCACCCTGAGTACTGAGCACCCAGCACCCCGAGCACTGAGCACCCAGCACCCTGAGTACTGAGCACCCTGAGTACTGAGCACTGAGCACCAAGCACCCTGAGTACTGAGCACCTTGAGGACTGAGCACCCAGCACCCTGTGCACTGAGCACCCAGCACCCTGAGTACTGAGCACCGATCAACCTGAGCACTGAGCACCCAGCACCCCGAGCACTGAGCACCCAGCACCCTGAGTACTGAGCACCGATCAACCTGAGCACTGAGCACCCAGCACCCCGAGTACTGAGCACCCAGCACCCTGAGCACTGAGCACCCAGCACCCTGAGTACTGAGCACCCAGCACCCAGAGCACTGAGCACCCAGCACCCTGAGAATGAGCACCCAGCGCCCCGAGTACTGAGCACCGAGCACCCTGAGCACTGAGTACCCAGCACCCTGAGTACTGAGCACCCAGCACCCTGAGCACTGAGCATCCAGCACACTGAGTACTGAGCACCCAGGACCCTGAGTACTGAGCACCCAGCACCCTGAGTACTGAGCAACCAGCACCCTGAGCACTGAGCACTGAGCACCCAGCACCCTGAGCTCTGAGCACTGAGCAACCAGCACCCCGAGCACTGAGCACCCAGCACCCCGAGCACTGATCACCCAGCACCCTGAGCACTGATCACCCAGCACCCTGAATACTGAGCACCCAGCACCCTGAGTACTGAGCACTCAGCACCCTGAGTACTGAGCACCGAGCACCCCGAGCACTGAGCACCCAGCACCCTGAGCACTGAGCACCCAACACCCTGAGTACTGAGCACCGATCACCCTGAGCACTGAGCACCCAGCACCCCGAGCACTGAGCACCCCGCACCCTGAGTACTGAGCACTCAGCACCCTGAGTACTGAGCACCGAGCACCCCGAGCACTGAGAAACCAGCACCCTGAGCACTGAGCGACCAGCACCCTGAGTACTGAGCACCCAGCACCCCGAGCACTGAGCACCCAGCGCCCCGAGCACTGAGAACCCAGCACCCCAAGTACTGAGCCCTGAGCACCCTGAGTACTGAGCACCAAGCAGCCCGAGTACTGAGCACTGAGCACCCGGAGTACTGAGCACCCAGCACCCTGAGCACTGAGTACCCAGCACCCTGAGTACTGAGCACTGAGAACCCTGAGTACTGAGCACTGAGCACCCTGAGTACTGAGCACCCAGCACCCTGATCACTGAGCACGGAGCACCCCGAGGACTGAGCACCCAGCAACCTGAGCACTGAGCACCCAGCACCTTGAGTACTGAGCACCGAGCTCCCCGAGCACTGAGCACCCAGCACCCTGAGTACTGAGCACCCAGCACCCTGAGCACTGAGCACCCAGCACCCTGAGCACTGAGCACCCAGCACCATGAGTAATGAGCACCGATCACCCTGAGCACTGAGCTCCCAGCACCCTGAGTACTGAGCACCCAGCACCCTGAGCACTGAACACCCAGCACCCTGAGTACTGAGCACCCAGCACCCTGAGCACTGAGCACCCAGCACCCTGAGTACTGAGCACCCAGCACCCCGAGCACTGAGCACCCAGAACCCTGAGAATGACCACCCAGCACACTGAGTACTGAGCACCCAGCACCCTGAGCACTGAGCACCCAGCACCCCGAGTACTGAGCACCCAGCACCCCGAGCACTGAGCACTGAGCACCCTGTGCAATGAGCACCGAGCACCCTGAGTACTGAGCACCCAGCACCCTGAGTACTGAGCACCCAGCACCCTGAGCACTGAGCACCCAGCACCCTGAGTACTGATCACCCAGCACCCCGAGCACTGAGCACCCAGCACCCTGAGAATGAGCACCCAGCACCCCGAGTACTGAGCACCGAGCACCCTGAGCACTGAGTACCCAGCTCCCTGAGTACTGAGCACCCAGCACCCTGAGCACTGAGCACCCAGCACACTGAGTACTGAGCACCCAGTACCCTGAGCACTGAGGACCCAGCACCCCGAGCACTGAGCACCCAGCACCCTGAGTACTGAGCACCCAGCACCCTGAGCACTGAGCACCCAGCACCCTGAGTACTGAGCACCCAGCACCCTGAGCACTGAGCACCCAGAACCCTGAGAATGAGCACCCAGCACCCCGAGTACTGAGCACCGAGCACCCTGAGCACTGAGTACCGAGCACCCTGAGTACTGAGCACCCAGCACCCCGAGCACTGAGCACTGAGCACCCTGTGCACTGAGCACCGAGCACCCTGAGCACTGAGCACCCAGCACCCTGAGTACTGAGCACCCAGCACCCTAAGCACTGAGCACCCAGCACCCTGAGTACTGAGCACCCAGCACCCCGAGCACTGAGCACCCAGCACCCTGAGAATGAGCACCCAGCACCCCGAGTACTGAGCTCCGAGCACCCTGAGCACTGAGTACCCAGCACCCTGAGTACTGAGCACCCAGCACCCTGAGCACTGAGCACCCAGCACACTGAGTACTGAGCACCCAGCACCCTGAGCACTGAGCACCCAGCAACCCGAGCACTGAGCACCCAGCACCCCGAGCACTGAGCACTGAGCACCCTGTGCACTGAGCACCGAGCACCCTGAGTACTGAGCACTCAGCACCCTGAGCACTGAGCGCCCAGCACCCTGAGCACTGAGCACCCAGCACCCTGAGTACTGAGCACCAAGCACCCAGAGCAATGAGCACCCCGCACCCTGAGAACTGAGAACCCAGCACCCTGAGCACTGAGCACCCAGCACCCTGAGCACTGAGCACCCAGCACACTGAGCACTGAGCACCCAGCACCCTGAGCACTGAGCACCCAGCACCCTGTGTACTGAGCACCCAACATACTGAGCACCGAGCACCCCGAGCACTGAGCACCCAGCACCCTGAGAACTGAGCACCCAGCACCCCGAGCACTGAGCACCCAGCACCCTGAATACTGAGCACCGAGCACCCTGAGTACTGAGCACCCAGCACCCCGAGCACTGAGCACCCAGCACCCGGAGCACTGAGCACCCAGCACTGATCACCCAGCACCTTGAGTACTGAGCACCCAACACCCTGAGAACTGAGCACCGAGCACCCAGAGCACTGAGCACCGGGCACCCCGAGCACTGATCACCCAGCACCCTGAGTACTGAGCACCCAGCACCCTGAGTACTGAGCACTGAGCACCCTGAGCACTGAGCACCCAGCACCCTGAGCACTGAGCACCCAGCATCCTGAGCACTGAGTACTGAGCACCCAGCACCCTGAGCACTGAGCACCCAGCACCCTGTGCACTGAGCACCCAGCACGCTGAGTACTGAGCACCCAGCACCCCAAACACTGAGCACCGAGCACCCTGAGAACTGAGCACCGAGCACCCTGAGTACTGAGCACCCAGCACCATGAGTAATGAGCACCCAGTAGCCAGAGTACTGAGCAACCTGAGTACTGAGCACCCAGCACCCCGAGAATGAGCACCCAGCACCATGAGTACTGAGCACCGAGCACCCTGAGCACTGAGCACCCAGCACCATGAGTACTGAGCACCAAGCACCCTGAGTACTGAGCACCCAGCACCCTGAGTACTGAGCACCCAGCACCCTGAGTTCTGAGCACCCAGCACCCTGAGCACTGAGCACACTGAGTACTGAGCAACCAGCACCCTGAGCACTGAGCACCCAGCACCCCGAGCACTGAGCACCCAGCACCCCGAGCACTGAGCACTGAGCACCCTGTGCACTGAGCACCGAGCACTCCGAGTACTGAGCACTGAGCACCCTGAGCACTGAGCACCCAGCACCCTGAGCACTGAGCACCCAGCACCCTGAGCACTGAGGACCCAGCACCCTGAGCACTGAGCACCCAGCACACTGAGTACTGAGCACCCAGCACCCTGAGCACTGAGCACCCAGCACCCCGAGCACTGAGCACCCAGCACCCCGAGCACTGAGCACCCTGTGCACTGAGCACCGAGCACCCTGAGTACTGAGCACTCAGCACCCTGAGCACTGAGCACCCAGCACCCTGAGCACTGAGCACCCAGCACCCTGAGTACTGAGCAAAAAGCACCCAGAGCAATGAGCACCCTGCACCTTGAGAACTGAGAACCCAGCACCCTGAGCACTGAGCACCCAGCACCCTGAGCACTGAGCACCCAGCACCCTGAGCACTGAGCACCCAGCACCCTGAGCACTGAGCACCCAGCACCCTGAGTACTGAGCACCCAACATACTGAGCACCGAGCACCCCGAGCACTGAGCACCCAGCACCCTGAGTACTGAGCACCCAGCACCCCGAGCACTGAGCACCCAGCACCCTGAATACTGAGCACCGAGCACCCTGAGTACTGAGCACCCAGCACCCCGAGCACTGAGCACCCAGCACCCGGAGCACTGAGCAGCCAGCACTGAGCACCCAGCACCTTGAGTACTGAGCACCCAACACCCTGAGAACTGAGCACCGAGCACCCAGAGCACTGAGCACTGGGCACCCCGAGCACTGAGCACCCAGCACCCTGAGTACTGAGCACCCAGCACCCTGAGTACTGAGCACTGAGCACCCTGAGCACTGAGCACCCAGCACCCTGAGCACTGAGCACCCAGCATCCTGAGCACTGAGTACTGAGCACCCAGCACCCTGAGCACTGAGCACCCAGCACCCCAAACACTGAGCACCGAGCACCCTGAGAACTGAGCACCGAGCACCCTGAGTACTGAGCACCCAGCACCATGAGTAATGAGCACCCAGTACCCAGAGTACTGAGCAACCTGAGTACTGAGCACCCAGCACCCCGAGAATGAGCACCCAGCACCATGAGTACTGAGCACCGAGCACCCTGAGCACTGAGCACCCAGCACCATGAGTACTGAGCACCAAGCACCCTGAGTACTGAGCACCCAGCACCCTGAGTACTGAGCACCCAGCACCCTGAGTTCTGAGCACCCAGCACCCTGAGCACTGAGCACACTGAGTACTGAGCAACCAGCACCCTGAGCACTGAGCACCCAGCACCCCGAGCACTGAGCACCCAGCACCCCGAGCACTGAGCACTGAGCACCCTGTGCACTGAGCACCGAGCACTCTGAGTACTGAGCACTGAGCACCCTGAGCACTGAGCACCCAGCACCCTGAGCACTGAGGACCCAGCACCACGAGCACTGAGCGCCCAGCACCCTGAGTACTGAGCACCCAGCACCCTGAGCACTGAGCACCCAGCACTTCGAGCACTGAGCACCCAGCATGCTGAGTACTGAGCACTGAGCACCCAGCACCCTGAGAACTGAGCACCCAGCACCCTGTGCACTGAGCACCCAGCACCCTGAGTACTGAGCACCGATCAACCTGAGCACTGAGCACCCAGCACCCCGAGCACTGAGCACCCAGCACCCTGAGTAATGAGCACCCAGCACCCTGAGTACTGAGCAACCAGCACCCTGAGCACTGAGGACTGAGCACCCAGCACCCTGAGTACTGAGCACTCAGCACCCTGAGTACTGAGCACCGAGCACCCCGAGCACTGAGCACCCAGCACCCTGAGCACTGAGCACCCAGCACTGAGCACCCAGCACCTTGAGTACTGAGCACCCAACACCCTGAGAACTGAGCACCGAGCACCCAGAGCACTGAGCACCCAGCACCCTGAGCACTGAGCACCCAGCACCCTGAGTACTGAGCACTCAGCTCCCTGAGTACTGAGCACCGAGCACCCCGAGCACTGAGCACCCAGCACCCTGAGCACTGAGCACCCAGCACCCTGAGCACTGAGCACCCAGCACCATGAGTAATGAGCACCGATCACCCTGAGCACTGATCTCCCAGCACCCTGAGTACTGAGCACCCAGCACACTGAGCACTGAGCACCCAGCACCCTGAGTACTGAGCACCAAGCACCCTGCGCTCTGAGCACCCAGCACCCTGAATACTGAGCACCCAGCACCCTGAGCACTGAGCACCCAGCACCCTGAGTACTGAGCACCCAGCACCCCGAGCACTGAGCACCCAGCACCCTGAGAATGAGCACCCAGCGCCCCGAGTACTGAGCACCGAGCACCCTGAGCACTGAGTACCCAGCACCCTGAGTACTGAGCACCCAGCACCCTGAGCACTGAGCATCCAGCACACTGAGTACTGAGCACCCAGCACCCTGAGCACTGAGCACCCAGCACCCTGAGTACTGAGCATCCAGCACCCCGAGAACTGAGCACACAGCACCCTGAGTACTGAGCACCCAGCACCCTGAGCACTGAGCAACCTGAGGACTGAGCACCCAGCACCCTGAGCACTGAGCGCCCAGCACCCTGAGTACTGAGCACCCAGCACCCCGAGCACTGAGCACCCAGCACCCTGAGTACTGAGCACCCTGAGTACTGAGCACTGAGCACCAAGCACCCTGAGTACTGAGCACCTTGAGGACTGAGCACCCAGCACCCTGTGCACTGAGCACCCAGCACCCTGAGTACTGAGCACCGATCAACCTGAGCACTGAGCACCCAGCACCCCGAGCACTGAGCACCCAGCACCCTGAGTACTGAGCACCGATCAACCTGAGCACTGAGCACCCAGCACCCCGAGTACTGAGCACCCAGCACCCTGAGCACTGAGCACCCAGCAACCTGAGTACTGAGCACCCAGCACAACGAGCACTGAGCACCCAGCACCCTGAGAATGAGCACCCAGCGCCCCGAGTACTGAGCACCGAGCACCCTGAGCACTGAGTACCCAGCACCCTGAGTACTGAGCACCCAGCACCCTGAGCACTGAGCATCCAGCACACTGAGTACTGAGCACCCAGGACCCTGAGTACTGAGCACCCAGCACCCTGAGTACTGAGCAACCAGCACCCTGAGCACTGAGCACTGAGCACCCAGCACCCTGAGCTCTGAGCACTGAGCAACCAGCACCCCGAGCACTGAGCACCCAGCACCCCGAGCACTGATCACCCAGCACCCTGAGCACTGATCACCCAGCACCCTGAATACTGAGCACCCAGCACCCTGAGTACTGAGCACTCAGCACCCTGAGTACTGAGCACCGAGCACCCCGAGCACTGAGCACCCAGCACCCTGAGCACTGAGCACCCAACACCCTGAGTACTGAGCACCGATCACCCTGAGCACTGAGCACCCAGCACCCCGAGCACTGAGCACCCCGCACCCTGAGTACTGAGCACTCAGCACCCTGAGTACTGAGCACCGAGCACCCCGAGCACTGAGAAACCAGCACCCTGAGCACTGAGCGACCAGCACCCTGAGTACTGAGCACCCAGCACCCCGAGCACTGAGCACCCAGCGCCCCGAGCACTGAGAACCCAGCACCCCAAGTACTGAGCCCTGAGCACCCTGAGTACTGAGCACCAAGCACCCCGAGTACTGAGCACTGAGCACCCGGAGTACTGAGCACCCAGCACCCTGAGCACTGAGTACCCAGCACCCTGAGTACTGAGCACTGAGAACCCTGAGTACTGAGCACTGAGCACCCTGAGTACTGAGCACCCAGCACCCTGATCACTGAGCACAGAGCACCCCGAGGACTGAGCACCCAGCAACCTGAGCACTGAGCACCCAGCACCTTGAGTACTGAGCACCGAGCTCCCCGAGCACTGAGCACCCAGCACCCTGAGTACTGAGCACCCAGCACCCTGAGCACTGAGCACCCAGCACCCTGAGCACTGAGCACCCAGCACCATGAGTAATGAGCACCGATCACCCTGAGCACTGAGCTCCCAGCACCCTGAGTACTGAGCACCCAGCACCCTGAGCACTGAACACCCAGCACCCTGAGTACTGAGCACCCAGCACCCTGAGCACTGAGCACCCAGCACCCTGAGTACTGAGCACCCAGCACCCCGAGCACTGAGCACCCAGAACCCTGAGAATGACCACCCAGCACACTGAGTACTGAGCACCCAGCACCCTGAGCACTGAGCACCCAGCACCCCGAGTACTGAGCACCCAGCACCCCGAGCACTGAGCACTGAGCACCCTGTGCACTGAGCACCGAGCACCCTGAGTACTGAGCACCCAGCACCCTGAGTACTGAGCACCCAGCACCCTGAGCACTGAGCACCCAGCACCCTGAGTACTGATCACCCAGCACCCCGAGCACTGAGCACCCAGCACCCTGAGAATGAGCACCCAGCACCCCGAGTACTGAGCACCGAGCACCCTGAGCACTGAGTACCCAGCTCCCTGAGTACTGAGCACCCAGCACCCTGAGCACTGAGCACCCAGCACACTGAGTACTGAGCACCCAGTACCCTGAGCACTGAGGACCCAGCACCCCGAGCACTGAGCACCCAGCACCCTGAGTACTGAGCACCCAGCACCCTGAGCACTGAGCACCCAGCACCCTGAGTACTGAGCACCCAGCACCCTGAGCACTGAGCACCCAGCACCCTGAGAATGAGCACCCAGCACCCCGAGTACTGAGCACCGAGCACCCTGAGCACTGAGTACCGAGCACCCTGAGTACTGAGCACCCAGCACCCCGAGCACTGAGCACTGAGCACCCTGTGCACTGAGCACCGAGCACCCTGAGCACTGAGCACCCAGCACCCTGAGTACTGAGCACCCAGCACCCTAAGCACTGAGCACCCAGCACCCTGAGTACTGAGCACCCAGCACCCCGAGCACTGAGCACCCAGCACCCTGAGAATGAGCACCCAGCACCCCGAGTACTGAGCACCGAGCACCCTGAGCACTGAGTACCCAGCACCCTGAGTACTGAGCACCCAGCACCCTGAGCACTGAGCACCCAGCACACTGAGTACTGAGCACCCAGCACCCTGAGCACTGAGCACCCAGCACCCCGAGCACTGAGCACCCAGCACCCCGAGCACTGAGCACTGAGCACCCTGTGCACTGAGCACCGAGCACCCTGAGTACTGAGCACTCAGCACCCTGAGCACTGAGC
Organism: Microtus oregoni; assembly: GCF_018167655.1. Classification (NCBI taxonomy): domain Eukaryota; kingdom Metazoa; phylum Chordata; class Mammalia; order Rodentia; family Cricetidae; genus Microtus; species Microtus oregoni. The sequence goes on along the minus strand of NW_024543811.1, from coordinate 5,505,252 downwards.
GCCCAGCACCCTGAGCACTGAGCACCCAGCACCCTGAGTACTGAGCACCAAGCACCCAGAGCAATGAGCACCCCGCACCCTGAGAACTGAGAACCCAGCACCCTGAGCACTGAGCACCCAGCACCCTGAGCACTGAGCACCCAGCACCCTGAGCACTGAGCACCCAGCACCCTGAGCACTGAGCACCCAGCACCCTGAGTACTGAGCACCCAACATACTGAGCACCGAGCACCCCGAGCACTGAGCACCCAGCACCCTGAGTACTGAGCACCCAGCACCCCGAGCACTGAGCACCCAGCACCCTGAATACTGAGCACCGAGCACCCTGAGTACTGAGCACCCAGCACCCCGAGCACTGAGCACCCAGCACCCGGAGCACTGAGCACCCAGCACTGATCACCCAGCACCTTGAGTACTGAGCACCCAACACCCTGAGAACTGAGCACCGAGCACCCAGAGCACTGAGCACCGGGCACCCCGAGCACTGATCACCCAGCACCCTGAGTACTGAGCACCCAGCACCCTGAGTACTGAGCACTGAGCACCCTGAGCACTGAGCACCCAGCACCCTGAGCACTGAGCACCCAGCATCCTGAGCACTGAGTACTGAGCACCCAGCACCCTGAGCACTGAGCACCCAGCACCCTGTGCACTGAGCACCCAGCACGCTGAGTACTGAGCACCCAGCACCCCAAGAATGAGCACCCAGCACCATGAGTACTGAGCACCGAGCACCCTGAGCACTGAGCACCCAGCACCATGAGTACTGAGCACCAAGCACCCTGAGTACTGAGCACCCAGCACCCTGAGTACTGAGCACCCAGCACCCTGAGTTCTGAGCACCCAGCACCCTGAGCACTGAGCACACTGAGTACTGAGCAACCAGCACCCTGAGCACTGAGCACCCAGCACCCCGAGCACTGAGCACCCAGCACCCCGAGCACTGAGCACTGAGCACCCTGTGCACTGAGCACCGAGCACTCCGAGTACTGAGCACTGAGCACCCTGAGCACTGAGCACCCAGCACCCTGAGCACTGAGCACCCAGCACCCTGAGCACTGAGGACCCAGCACCCTGAGCACTGAGGTCCCAGCACCACGAGCACTGAGCGCCCAGCACCCTGAGTACTGAGCACCCAGCACCCTGAGCACTGAGCACCCAGCACTTCGAGCACTGAGCACCCAGCATGCTGAGTACTGAGCACTGAGCACCCAGCACCCTGAGTACTGAGCACCCAGCACCCTGTGCACTGAGCACCCAGCACCCTGAGTACTGAGCACCGATCAACCTGAGCACTGAGCACCCAGCACCCCGAGCACTGAGCACCCAGCACCCTGAGTACTGAGCACCCTGAGTACTGAAAACCCAGCACCCTGAGCACTGAGCACTGAGCACCCTGAGCACTGAGTACTGAGCACTGAGCAACCTGTGCACTGAGCACCCAGCACCCCGAGTACTGAGCACCCAGCACCCCGAGCATTGAGCACCCAGCACCCCGAGCACTGAGCACTGAGCACCCTGAGCACTGAGCACCCAGCACCCCGAGTACTGAGCACTGAGCACCCTGAGTACTGAGCACCAAGCACCCCGAGTACTGAGCACCCAGCACCCTGAGTACTGAGCACCCAACCCCCAGAGTACTGAGCACCCAGCACCCCAAGCACTGAGAACCCAGCACCCCAAGTACTGAGCACTGAGCACCCTGAGTACTGAGCACCAAGCACCCCGAGTACTGAGCACTGAGCGCCCTGAGTACTGAGCACCCAGCACCCTGAGAATGAGCACCCAGCACCCCGAGTACTGAGCACCGAGCACCCTGAGCACTGAGTACCCAGCACCCTGAGTACTGAGCACCCAGCACCCTGAGCACTGAGCACCCAGCACACTGAGAACTGAGCACCCAGCACCCTGAGCACTGAGCACCCAGCACCCCGAGCACTGAGCACCCAGCACCCCGAGCACTGAGCACTGAGCACCCTGTGCACTGAGCACCGAGCACCCTGAGTACTGAGCACTCAGCACCCTGAGCACTGAGCGCCCAGCACCCTGAGCACTGAGCACCCAGCACCCTGAGTACTGAGCACCAAGCACCCAGAGCAATGAGCACCCCGCACCCTGAGAACTGAGAACCCAGCACCCTGAGCACTGAGCACCCAGCACCCTGATCACTGAGCACCCAGCACCCTGAGCACTGAGCACCCAGCACCCTGAGCACTGAGCACCCAGCACCCTGAGTACTGAGCACCCAACATACTGAGCACCGAGCACCCCGAGCACTGAGCACCCAGCACCCTGAGTACTGAGCACCCAGCACCCCGAGCACTGAGCACCCAGCACCCTGAATACTGAGCACCGAGCACCCTGAGTACTGAGCACCCAGCACCCCGAGCACTGAGCACCCAGCACCCGGAGCACTGAGCACCCAGCACTGAGCACCCAGCACCTTGAGTACTGAGCACCCAACACCCTGAGAACTGAGCACCGAGCACCCAGAGCACTGAGCACCGGGCACCCCGAGCACTGAGCACCCAGCACCCTGAGTACTGAGCACCCAGCACCCTGAGTACTGAGCACTGAGCACCCTGAGCACTGAGCACCCAGCACCCTGAGCACTGAGCACCCAGCATCCTGAGCACTGAGTACTGAGCACCCAGCACCCTGAGCACTGAGCACCCAGCACCCTGTGCACTGAGCACCCAGCACGCTGAGTACTGAGCACCCAGCACCCCAAACACTGAGCACCGAGCACCCTGAGAACTGAGCACCGAGCACCCTGAGTACTGAGCACCCAGCACCATGAGTAATGAGCACCCAGTACCCAGAGTACTGAGCAACCTGAGTACTGAGCACCCAGCACCCCGAGAATGAGCACCCAGCACCATGAGTACTGAGCACCGAGCACCCTGAGCACTGAGCACCCAGCACCATGAGTACTGAGCACCCAGCACCCTGAGTACTGAGCACCCAGCACCCTGAGTTCTGAGCACCCAGCACCCTGAGCACTGAGCACACTGAGTACTGAGCAACCAGCACCCTGAGCACTGAGCACCCAGCACCCCGAGCACTGAGCACCCAGCACCCCGAGCACTGAGCACTGAGCACCCTGTGCACTGAGCACCGAGCACTCTGAGTACTGAGCACTGAGCACCCTGAGCACTGAGCACCCAGCACCCTGAGCACTGAGCACCCAGCACCCTGAGCACTGAGGACCCAGCACCCTGAGCACTGAGGACCCAGCACCATGAGCACTGAGCGCCCAGCACCCTGAGTACTGAGCACCCAGCACCCTGAGCACTGAGCACCCAGCACTTCGAGCACTGAGCACCCAGCATGCTGAGTACTGAGCACTGAGCACCCAGCACCCTGAGTACTGAGCACCCAGCACCCTGTGCACTGAGCACCCAGCACCCTGAGTACTGAGCACCAATCAACCTGAGCACTGAGCACCCAGCAGCCCGAGCACTGAGCACCCAGCACCCTGAGTACTGAGCACCCTGAGTACTGAAAACCCAGCACCCTGAGCACTGAGCACTGAGCACCCAGAGCACTGAGTACTGAGCACTGAGCAACCTGAGCACTGAGCACCCAGCACCCCGAGTAATGAGCACCCAGCACCCCGAGCATTGAGCACCCAGCACCCCGAGCACTGAGCACTGAGCACCCTGAGCACTGAGCACCCAGCACCCCGAGTACTGAGCACTGAGCACCCTGAGTACTGAGCACCAAGCACCCCGAGTACTGAGCACCCAGCACCCTGAGTACTGAGCACCCAACCCCCAGAGTACTGAGCACCCAGCACCCCAAGCACTGAGAACCCAGCACCCCAAGTACTGAGCACTGAGCACCCTGAGTACTGAGCACCAAGCACCCCGAGTACTGAGCACTGAGCGCCCTGAGTACTGAGCACCCAGCACCCTGAGCACTGAGTACCCAGCACGCTGAGTACTGAGCACTGAGCGCCCTGAGTACTGAGCACCGAGCACCCTGAGTACTGAGCACCCAGCACCCTGATCACTGAGCACGGAGCACGACGAGGACTGAGCACCCAGCAACCTGAGCACTGAGCACCCAGCACCTTGAGTACTGAGCACCGAGCACACCGATCACTGAGCACCCAGCACCCTGAGTACTGAGCACCCAGCACCCTGAGCACTGAGCACCCAGCACCCTGAGCACTGAGCACCCAGCACCCTGAGCACTGATCACACAGCACCCTGAGTACTAGCACCCAGCACCCTGAGCACTGAGCACCCAGCACCCTGAGTAATGAGCACCCAGCACCCTGAGTACTGAGCAACCAGCACCCTGAGCACTGAGGACTGAGCACCCAGCACCCTGAGTACTGAGCACTCAGCACCCTGAGTACTGAGCACCGAGCACACCGAGCACTGAGCACCCAGCACCCTGAGCACTGAGCACCCTGAGGACTGAGCACCCAGCACCCTGAGCACTGAGCACCCAACACCCTGAGTACTGAGCACCGATCACCCTGAGCACTGAGCACCCAGCACCCTGAGCACTGAGCACCCAGCACCCTGAGTACTGAGCACTCAGCTCCCTGAGTACTGAGCACCGAGCACCCCGAGCACTGAGCACCCAGCACCCTGAGCACTGAGCACCCAGCACCCTGGGCACTGAGCACCCAGCACCATGAGTAATGAGCACCGATCACCCTGAGCACTGATCTCCCAGCACCCTGAGTACTGAGCACCCAGCACACTGAGCACTGAGCACCCAGCACCCTGAGTACTGAGCACCAAGCACCCTGCGCTCTGAGCACCCAGCACCCTGAATACAGAGCACCCAGCACCCTGAGCACTGAGCACCCAGCACCCTGAGTACTGAGCACCCAGCACCCCGAGCACTGAGCACACAGCACCCTGAGAATGAGCACGCAGCGCCCCGACTACTGAGCACCGAGCACCCTGAGCACTGAGTACCCAGCACCCTGAGTACTGAGCACCCAGCACCCTGAGCACTGAGCATCCAGCACACTGAGTACTGAGCACCCAGCACCCTGAGCACTGAGCACCCAGCACCCTGAGTACTGAGCATCCAGCACCCCGAGCACTGAGCACACAGCACCCTGAGTACTGAGCACCCAGCACACTGAGCACTGAGCAACCTGAGGACTGAGCACCCAGCACCCTGAGCACTGAGCGCCCAGCACCCTGAGTACTGAGCACCCAGCACCCCGAGCACTGAGCACCCAGCACCCTGAGTACTGAGCACCCTGAGTACTGAGCACTGAGCACCAAGCACCCTGAGTACTGAGCACCTTGAGGACTGAGCACCCAGCACCCTGTGCACTGAGCACCCAGCACCCTGAGTACTGAGCACCGATCAACCTGAGCACTGAGCACCCAGCACCCCGAGCACTGAGCACCCAGCACCCTGAGTACTGAGCCCCCTGAGTACTGAAAACCCAGCACCCTGAGCACTGAGCACTGAGCACCCTGAGCACTGAGTACTGAGCACTGAGCAACCTGAGCACTGAGCACCCAGCACCCCGAGTACTGAGCACCCAGCACCCCGAGCATTGAGCACCCAGCACCCCGAGCACTGAGCACTGAGCACCCTGAGCACTGAGCACCCAGCACCCCGAGTACTGAGCACTGAGCACCCTGAGTACTGAGCACCAAGCACCCCGAGTACTGAGCACCCAGCACCCTGAGTACTGAGCACACAACCCCCAGAGTACTGAGCACCCAGCACCCTGAGCACTGAGCACCCAGCACCCTGAGTACTGAGCACCCTGAGTACTGAAAACCCAGCACCCTGAGCACTGAGCACTGAGCAGCCTGAGCACTGAGTACTGAGCACTGAGCAACCTGAGCACTGAGCACCCAGCACCCCGAGTACTGAGCACCCAGCGCCCCGAGCATTGAACACCCAGCACCACGAGCACTGAGCACTGAGCACCCTGAGCACTGAGCACCCAGCACCCCGAGTACTGAGCACTGAGCACCCTGAGTACTGAGCACCAAGCACCCCGAGTACTGAGCACTGAGCACCCTGAGTACTGAGCACCCTGCACCCTGAGCACTGAGTACCCAGCACCCTGAGTACTGAGCACTGAGAACCTTGAGTACTGTGCACCGAGCACCCTGAGTACTGAGCACCCAGCACCCTGATCACTGAGCACGGAGCACACCGAGGACTGAGCACCCAGCACCCTGAGAACTGAGCATCCAGCACACTGAGTACTGAGCACCCAGCACCCTGAGCACTGAGCACCCAGCACCCTGAGTACTGAGCATCCAGCACCCCGAGCACTGAGCACACAGCACCCTGAGTACTGAGCACCCAGCACCCTGAGCACTGAGCAACCTGAGGACTGAGCACCCAGCACCCTGAGCACTGAGCGCCCAGCACCCTGAGTACTGAGCACCCAGCACCCTGAGTACTGAGCACCCTGAGTACTGAGCACTGAGCACCAAGCACCCTGAGTACTGAGCACCTTGAGGACTGAGCACCCAGCACCCTGTGCACTGAGCACCCAGCACCCTGAGTACTGAGCACCGATCAACCTGAGCACTGAGCACCCAGCACCCCTAGCACTGAGCACCCAGCACCCTGAGTACTGAGCACCCTGAGTACTGAAAACCCAGCACCCTGAGCACTGAGCACTGAGCACCCTGAGCACTGAGTACTGAGCACTGAGCAACCTGAGCACTGAGCACCCAGCACCCCGCGTACTGAGCACCCAGCACCCCGAGCATTGAGCACCCAGCACCCCGAGCACTGAGCACTGAGCACCCTGAGCACTGAGCACCCAGCACCCCGAGTACTGAGCACTGAGCACCCTGAGTACTGAGCACCAAGCACCCCGAGTACTGAGCACCCAGCACCCTGAGTACTGAGCACACAACCCCCAGAGTACTGAGCACCCAGCACCCTTAGCACTGAGCACCCAGCACCCTGAGTACTGAGCACCCTGAGTACTGAAAACCCAGCACCCTGAGCACTGAGCACTGAGCACCCTGAGCACTGAGTACTGAGCACTGAGCAACCTGAGCACTGAGCACCCAGCACCCCGAGTACTGAGCACTGAGCACCCTGAGTACTGAGCACCAAGCACCCCGAGTACTGAGCACTGAGCACCCTGAGTACTGAGCACCCTGCACCCTGAGCACTGAGTACCCAGCACCCTGAGTACTGAGCACTGAGAACCTTGAGTACTGAGCACCGAGCACCCTGAGTACTGAGCACCCAGCACCCTGATCAGTGAGCACGGAGCACACCGAGGACTGAGCACCCAGCACCCTGAGCACTGAGCACACAGCACCTTGAGTACTGAGCACCGAGCACCCCGAGCACTGAGCACCCAGCACCCTGAGTACTGAGCACCCAGCAACCTGAGCACTGAGCACCCACCACCCTGAGCACTGAGCACCCAGCACCCCGAGCACTGATCACCCAGCACCCTGAGTACTGAGCACTGAGCACCCAGCACCCTGAGCACTGAGCACCCAGCACCCTGAGTACTGAGCACCCAGCACCCCGAGCACTGAGCACACAGCACCCTGAGAATGAGCACCCAGCGCCATGAGTACTGAGCACCGAGCACCCTGAGCACTGAGTACCCAGCACCCTGAGTACTGAGCACCCAGCACCCTGAGCACTGAGCATCCAGCACACTGAGTACTGAGCACCCAGCACCCTGAGCACTGAGCAACCAGCACCCTGAGTACTGAGCATCCAGCACCCCGAGCACTGAGCACACAGCACCCTGAGTACTGAGCACCCAGCACCCTGAGCACTGAGCTACCTGAGGACTGAGCACCCAGCACCCTGAGCACTGAGCGCCCAGCACCCTGAGTACTGAGCACCCAGCACTTCGAGCACTGAGCACCCAGCATGCTGAGTACTGAGCACTGAGCACCCAGCACCCTGAGTACTGAGCACCCAGCACCCTGTGCACTGAGCACCCAGCACCCTGAGTACTGAGCACCGATCAACCTGAGCACTGAGCACCCAGCAGCCCGAGCACTGAGCACCCAGCACCCTGAGTACTGAGCACCCTGAGTACTGAAAACCCAGCACCCTGAGCACTGAGCACTGAGCACCCTGAGCACTGAGTACTGAGCACTGAGCAACCTGAGCACTGAGCACCCAGCACCCCGAGTACTGAGCACCCAGCACCCCGAGCATTGAGCACCCAGCACCCCGAGCACTGAGCACTGAGCACCCTGAGCACTGAGCACCCAGCACCCCGAGTACTGAGCACTGAGCACCCTGAGTACTGAGCACCAAGCACCCCGAGTACTGAGCACCCAGCACCCTGAGTACTGAGCACCCAACCCCCAGAGTACTGAGCACCCAGCACCCCAAGCACTGAGAACCCAGCACCCCAAGTACTGAGCACTGAGCACCCTGAGTACTGAGCACCAAGCACCCCGAGTACTGAGCACTGAGCGCCCTGAGTACTGAGCACCCAGCACCCTGAGCACTGAGTACCCAGCACGCTGAGTACTGAGCACTGAGAACCCTGAGTACTGAGCACCGAGCACCCTGAGTACTGAGCACCCAGCACCCTGATCACTGAGCACGGAGCACGACGAGGACTGAGCACCCAGCAACCTGAGCACTGAGCACCCAGCACCTTGAGTACTGAGCACCGAGCACACCGAGCACTGAGCACCCAGCACCCTGAGTACTGAGCACCCAGCACCCTGAGCACTGAGCACCCAGCACCCTGAGCACTGAGCACCCAGCACCCCGAGCACTGATCACACAGCACCCTGAGTACTGAGCACCCAGCACCCTGAGCACTGAGCACCCAGCACCCTGAGTAATGAGCACCCAGCACCCTGAGTACTGAGCAACCAGCACCCTGAGCACTGAGTACTGAGCACCCAGCACCCTGAGCACTGAGCACCCAGCACCCTGAGTACTGAGCATCCAGCACCCCGAGCACTGAGCACACAGCACCCTGAGTACTGAGCACCCAGCACCCTGAGCACTGAGCAACCTGAGGACTGAGCACCCAGCACCCTGAGCACTGAGCGCCCAGCACCCTGAGTACTGAGCACCCAGCACCCCGAGCACTGAGCACCCAGCACCCTGAGTACTGAGCACCCTGAGTACTGAGCACTGAGCACCAAGCACCCTGAGTACTGAGCACCTTGAGGACTGAGCACCCAGCACCCTGTGCACTGAGCACCCAGCACCCTGAGTACTGAGCACCGATCAACCTGAGCACTGAGCACCCAGCACCCCGAGCACTGAGCACCCAGCACCCTGAGTACTGAGCCCCCTGAGTACTGAAAACCCAGCACCCTGAGCACTGAGCACTGAGCACCCTGAGCACTGAGTACTGAGCACTGAGCAACCTGAGCACTGAGCACCCAGCACCCCGAGTACTGAGCACCCAGCACCCCGAGCATTGAGCACCCAGCACCCCGAGCACTGAGCACTGAGCACCCTGAGCACTGAGCACCCAGCACCCCGAGTACTGAGCACTGAGCACCCTGAGTACTGAGCACCAAGCACCCCGAGTACTGAGCACCCAGCACCCTGAGTACTGAGCACACAACCCCCAGAGTACTGAGCACCCAGCACCCTGAGCACTGAGCACCCAGCACCCTGAGTACTGAGCACACTGAGTACTGAAAAACCAGCACCCTGAGCACTGAGCACTGAGCAGCCTGAGCACTGAGTACTGAGCACTGAGCAACCTGAGCACTGAGCACCCAGCACCCCGAGTACTGAGCACCCAGCGCCCCGAGCATTGAACACCCAGCACCACGAGCACTGAGCACTGAGCACCCTGAGCACTGAGCACCCAGCACCCCGAGTACTGAGCACTGAGCACCCTGAGTACTGAGCACCAAGCACCCCGAGTACTGAGCACTGAGCACCCTGAGTACTGAGCACCCTGCACCCTGAGCACTGAGTACCCAGCACCCTGAGTACTGAGCACTGAGAACCTTGAGTACTGTGCACCGAGCACCCTGAGTACTGAGCACCCAGCACCCTGATCACTGAGCACGGAGCACACCGAGGACTGAGCACCCAGCACCCTGAGAACTGAGCATCCAGCACACTGAGTACTGAGCACCCAGCACCCTGAGCACTGAGCACCCAGCACCCTGAGTACTGAGCATCCAGCACCCCGAGCACTGAGCACACAGCACCCTGAGTACTGAGCACCCAGCACCCTGAGCACTGAGCAACCTGAGGACTGAGCACCCAGCACCCTGAGCACTGAGCGCCCAGCACCCTGAGTACTGAGCACCCAGCACCCTGAGTACTGAGCACCCTGAGTACTGAGCACTGAGCACCAAGCACCCTGAGTACTGAGCACCTTGAGGACTGAGCACCCAGCACCCTGTGCACTGAGCACCCAGCACCCTGAGTACTGAGCACCGATCAACCTGAGCACTGAGCACCCAGCACCCCTAGCACTGAGCACCCAGCACCCTGAGTACTGAGCACCCTGAGTACTGAAAACCCAGCACCCTGAGCACTGAGCACTGAGCACCCTGAGCACTGAGTACTGAGCACTGAGCAACCTGAGCACTGAGCACCCAGCACCCCGCGTACTGAGCACCCAGCACCCCGAGCATTGAGCACCCAGCACCCCGAGCACTGAGCACTGAGCACCCTGAGCACTGAGCACCCAGCACCCCGAGTACTGAGCACTGAGCACCCTGAGTACTGAGCACCAAGCACCCCGAGTACTGAGCACCCAGCACCCTGAGTACTGAGCACCCAACCCCCAGAGTACTGAGCACCCAGCACCCCAAGCACTGAGAACCCAGCACCCCAAGTACTGAGCACTGAGCACCCTGAGTACTGAGCACCAAGCACCCCGAGTACTGAGCACTGAGCGCCCTGAGTACTGAGCACCCAGCACCCTGAGCACTGAGTACCCAGCACGCTGAGTACTGAGCACTGAGAACCCTGAGTACTGAGCACCGAGCACCCTGAGTACTGAGCACCCAGCACCCTGATCACTGAGCACGGAGCACGACGAGGACTGAGCACCCAGCAACCTGAGCACTGAGCACCCAGCACCTTGAGTACTGAGCACCGAGCACACCGAGCACTGAGCACCCAGCACCCTGAGTACTGAGCACCCAGCACCCTGAGCACTGAGCACCCAGCACCCTGAGCACTGAGCACCCAGCACCCCGAGCACTGATCACACAGCACCCTGAGTACTGAGCACCCAGCACCCTGAGCACTGAGCACCCAGCACCCTGAGTAATGAGCACCCAGCACCCTGAGTACTGAGCAACCAGCACCCTGAGCACTGAGGACTGAGCACCCAGCACCCTGAGTACTGAGCACTCAGCACCCTGAGTACTGAGCACCGAGCACCCCGAGCACTGAGCACCCAGCACCCTGAGCACTGAGCACCCTGAGGACTGAGCACCCAGCACCCTGAGCACTGAGCACCCAACACCCTGAGTACTGAGCACCGATCACCCTGAGCACTGAGCACCCAGCACCCTGGGCACTGAGCACCCAGCACCCTGAGTACTGAGCACACAGCTCCCTGAGTACTGAGCACCGAGCACCCCGAGCACTGAGCACCCAGCACCCTGAGCACTGAGCACCCAGCACCCTGGGCACTGAGCACCCAGCACCATGAGTAATGAGCACCGATCACCCTGAGCACTGATCTCCCAGCACCCTGAGTACTGAGCACCCAGCACACTGAGCACTGAGCACCCAGCACCCTGAGTACTGAGCACCAAGCACCCTGCGCTCTGAGCACCCAGCACCCTGAATACAGAGCACCCAGCACCCTGAGCACTGAGCACACAGCACCCTGAGAATGAGCACGCAGCGCCCCGACTTCTGAGCACCGAGCACCCTGAGCACTGAGTACCCAGCACCCTGAGTACTGAGCACCCAGCACCCTGAGCACTGAGCATCCAGCACACTGAGTACTGAGCACCCAGCACCCTGAGCACTGAGCACCCAGCACCCTGAGTACTGAGCATCCAGCACCCCGAGCACTGAGCACACAGCACCCTGAGTACTGAGCACCCAGCACCCTGAGCACTGAGCAACCTGAGGACTGAGCACCCAGCACCCTGAGCACTGAGCGCCCAGCACCCTGAGTACTGAGCACCCAGCACCCCGAGCACTGAGCACCAAGCACCCTGAGTACTGAGCACCTTGAGGACTGAGCACCCAGCACCCTGTGCACTGAGCACCCAGCACCCTGAGTACTGAGCACCGATCAACCTGAGCACTGAGCACCCAGCACCCCGAGCACTGAGCACCCAGCACCCTGAGTACTGAGCCCCCTGAGTACTGAAAACCCAGCACCCTGAGCACTGAGCACTGAGCACCCTGAGCACTGAGTACTGAGCACTGAGCAACCTGAGCACTGAACACCCAGCACCCCGAGTACTGAGCACCCAGCACCCCGAGCATTGAGCACCCAGCACCCCGAGCACTGAGCACTGAGCACCCTGAGCACTGAGCACCCAGCACCCCGAGTACTGAGCACTGAGCACCCTGAGTACTGAGCACCAAGCACCCCGAGTACTGAGCACCCAGCACCCTGAGTACTGAGCACACAACCCCCAGAGTACTGAGCACCCAGCACCCTGAGCACTGAGCACCCAGCACCCTGAGTACTGAGCACCCTGAGTACTGAAAACCCAGCACCCTGAGCACTGAGCACTGAGCAGCCTGAGCACTGAGTACTGAGCACTGAGCAACCTGAGCACTGAGCACCCAGCACCCCGAGTACTGAGCACCCAGCGCCCCGAGCATTGAACACCCAGCACCACGAGCACTGAGCACTGAGCACCCTGAGCACTGAGCACCCAGCACCCCGAGTACTGAGCACTGAGCACCCTGAGTACTGAGCACCAAGCACCCCGAGTACTGAGCACTGAGCACCCTGAGTACTGAGCACCCTGCACCCTGAGCACTGAGTACCCAGCACCCTGAGTACTGAGCACTGAGAACCTTGAGTACTGTGCACCGAGCACCCTGAGTACTGAGCACCCAGCACCCTGATCACTGAGCACGGAGCACACCGAGGACTGAGCACCCAGCACCCTGAGAACTGAGCATCCAGCACACTGAGTACTGAGCACCCAGCACCCTGAGCACTGAGCACCCAGCACCCTGAGTACTGAGCATCCAGCACCCCGAGCACTGAGCACACAGCACCCTGAGTACTGAGCACCCAGCACCCTGAGCACTGAGCAAACTGAGGACTGAGCACCCAGCACCCTGAGCACTGAGCGCCCAGCACCCTGAGTACTGAGCACCCAGCACCCTGAGTACTGAGCACCCTGAGTACTGAGCACTGAGCACCAAGCACCCTGAGTACTGAGCACCTTGAAGACTGAGCACCCAGCACCCTGTGCACTGAGCACCCAGCACCCTGAGTACTGAGCACCGATCAACCTGAGCACTGAGCACCCAGCACCCCTAGCACTGAGCACCCAGCACCCTGAGTACTGAGCACCCTGAGTACTGAAAACCCAGCACCCTGAGCACTGAGCACTGAGCACCCTGAGCACTGAGTACTGAGCACTGAGCAACCTGAGCACTGAGCACCCAGCACCCCGCGTACTGAGCACCCAGCACCCCGAGCATTGAGCACCCAGCACCCCGAGCACTGAGCACTGAGCACCCTGAGCACTGAGCACCCAGCACCCCGAGTACTGAGCACTGAGCACCCTGAGTACTGAGCACCAAGCACCCCGAGTACTGAGCACCCAGCACCCTGAGTACTGAGCACACAACCCCCAGAGTACTGAGCACCCAGCACCCTTAGCACTGAGCACCCAGCACCCTGAGTACTGAGCACCCTGAGTACTGAAAACCCAGCACCCTGAGCACTGAGCACTGAGCACCCTGAGCACTGAGTACTGAGCACTGAGCAACCTGAGCACTGAGCACCCAGCACCCCGAGTACTGAGCACTGAGCACCCTGAGTACTGAGCACCAAGCACCCCGAGTACTGAGCACTGAGCACCCTGAGTACTGAGCACCCTGCACCCTGAGCACTGAGTACCCAGCACCCTGAGTACTGAGCACTGAGAACCTTGAGTACTGAGCACCGAGCACCCTGAGTACTGAGCACCCAGCACCCTGATCACTGAGCACGGAGCACACCGAGGACTGAGCACCCAGCACCCTGAGCACTGAGCACACAGCACCTTGAGTACTGAGCACCGAGCACCCCGAGCACTGAGCACCCAGCACCCTGAGTACTGAGCACCCAGCAACCTGAGCACTGAGCACCCACCACCCTGAGCACTGAGCACCCAGCACCCCGAGCACTGATCACCCAGCACCCTGAGTACTGAGCACTGAGCACCCAGCACCCTGAGCACTGAGCACCCAGCACCCTGAGTACTGAGCACCCAGCACCCCGAGCACTGAGCACACAGCACCCTGAGAATGAGCACCCAGCGCCCCGAGTACTGAGCACCGAGCACGCTGAGCACTGAGTACCCAGCACCCTGAGTACTGAGCACCCAGCACCCTGAGCACTGAGCATCCAGCACACTGAGTACTGAGCACCCAGCACCCTGAGCACTGAGCACCCAGCACCCTGAGTACTGAGCATCCAGCACCCCGAGCACTGAGCACACAGCACCCTGAGTACTGAGCACCCAGCACCCTGAGCACTGAGCAACCTGAGGACTGAGCACCCAGCACCCTGAGCACTGAGCGCCCAGCACCCTGAGTACTGAGCACCCAGCACCCCGAGCACTGAGCACCCAGCACCCTGAGTACTGAGCACCCTGAGTACTGAGCACTGAGCACCAAGCACCCTGAGTACTGAGCACCTTGAGGACTGAGCACCCAGCACCCTGTGCACTGAGCACCCAGCACCCTGAGTACTGAGCACCGATCAACCTGAGCACTGAGCACCCAGCACCCCGAGCACTGAGCACCCAGCACCCTGAGTACTGAGCCCCCTGAGTACTGAAAACCCAGCACCCTGAGCACTGAGCACTGAGCACCCTGAGCACTGAATACTGAGCACTGAGCAACTTGAGCACTGAGCACCCAGCACCCCGAGTACTGAGCACTCAGCACCCCGAGCATTGAGCACCCAGCACCCCGAGCACTGAGCACTGAGCACCCTGAGCACTGAGCACCCAGCACCCCGAGTACTGAGCACTGAGCACCCTGAGTACTGAGCACCAAGCACCCCGAGTACTGAGCACCCAGCACCCTGAGTACTGAGCACACAACCCCCAGAGTACTGAGCACCCAGCACCCTGAGCACTGAGCACCCAGCACCCTGAGTACTGAGCACCCTGAGTACTGAAAACCCAGCACCCTGAGCACTGAGCACTGAGCAGCCTGAGCACTGAGTACTGAGCACTGAGCAACCTGAGCACTGAGCACCCAGCACCCCGAGTACTGAGCACCCAGCGCCCCGAGCATTGAACACCCAGCACCACGAGCACTGAGCACTGAGCACCCTGAGCACTGAGCACCCAGCACCCCGAGTACTGAGCACTGAGCACCCTGAGTACTGAGCACCAAGCACCCCGAGTACTGAGCACTGAGCACCCTGAGTACTGAGCACCCTGCACCCTGAGCACTGAGTACCCAGCACCCTGAGTACTGAGCACTGAGAACCTTGAGTACTGTGCACCGAGCACCCTGAGTACTGAGCACCCAGCACCCTGATCACTGAGCACGGAGCACACCGAGGACTGAGCACCCAGCACCCTGAGAACTGAGCATCCAGCACACTGAGTACTGAGCACCCAGCACCCTGAGCACTGAGCACCCAGCACCCTGAGTACTGAGCATCCAGCACCCCGAGCACTGAGCACACAGCACCCTGAGTACTGAGCACCCAGCACCCTGAGCACTGAGCAACCTGAGGACTGAGCACCCAGCACCCTGAGCACTCAGCGCCCAGCACCCTGAGTACTGAGCACCCAGCACCCTGAGTACTGAGCACCCTGAGTACTGAGCACTGAGCACCAAGCACCCTGAGTACTGAGCACCTTGAGGACTGAGCACCCAGCACCCTGTGCACTGAGCACCCAGCACCCTGAGTACTGAGCACCGATCAACCTGAGCACTGAGCACCCAGCACCCCTAGCACTGAGCACCCAGCACCCTGAGTACTGAGCACCCTGAGTACTGAAAACCCAGCACCCTGAGCACTGAGCACTGAGCACCCTGAGCACTGAGTACTGAGCACTGAGCAACCTGAGCACTGAGCACCCAGCACCCCGCGTACTGAGCACCCAGCACCCCGAGCATTGAGCACCCAGCACCCCGAGCACTGAGCACTGAGCACCCTGAGCACTGAGCACCCAGCACCCCGAGTACTGAGCACTGAGCACCCTGAGTACTGAGCACCAAGCACCCCGAGTACTGAGCACCCAGCACCCTGAGTACTGAGCACACAACCCCCAGAGTACTGAGCACCCAGCACCCTTAGCACTGAGCACCCAGCACCCTGAGTACTGAGCACCCTGAGTACTGAAAACCCAGCACCCTGAGCACTGAGCACTGAGAACCCTGAGCACTGAGTACTGAGCACTGAGCAACCTGAGCACTGATCACCCAGCACCCCGAGTACTGAGCACTGAGCACCCTGAGTACTGAGCACCAAGCACCCCGAGTACTGAGCACTGAGCACCCTGAGTACTGAGCACCCTGCACCCTGAGCACTGAGTACCCAGCACCCTGAGTACTGAGCACTGAGAACTTTGAGTACTGAGCACCGAGCACCCTGAGTACTGAGCACCCAGCACCCTGATCACTGAGCACGGATCACACCGAGGACTGAGCACCCAGCACCCTGAGCACTGAGCACACAGCACCTTGAGTACTGAGCACCGAGCACCCCGAGCACTGAGCACCCAGCACCCTGAGTACTGAGCACCCAGCACCCTGAGCACTGAGCACCCACCACCCTGAGCACTGAGCACCCAGCACCCCGAGCACTGATCACCCAGCACCCTGAGTACTGAGCACTGAGCAACCAGCACCCCGAGCACTGAGCACCCAGCACCCCGAGCACTGAGCACCCAGCACCCTGAGCACTGAGCACCCAGCACCCTGAGCAATGAGCACCCAGCACCCTGAGTACTGAGCACACAGCACCCTGAGTACTGAGCACACAGCACCCTGAGTACTGAGCACCGAGCACCGCGAGCACTGAGCACCCAGCACCCTGAGCACTGAGCACCCTGAGGACTGAGCACCCAGCACCCTGAGCACTGAGCGCCCAACACCCTGAGTACTGAGCACCCAGCACCCCGAGCACTGAGCACCCAGCACCCTGAGTACTGAGCCCCCTGAGTACTGAGCACTGAGCACCAAGCACCCTCAGTACTGAGCACCCTGAGGACTGAGCACCCAGCACCCTGAGCACTGAGCGCCCAACACCCTGAGTACTGAGCACCCAGCACCCTGAGCACTGAGCAACCAGCACCCTGAGTACTGAGCACCCAGCAACCTGAGAACTGAGCACCCAGCACCCTGAGTACTGAACACCCAGCACCCTGAGCACTGAGCACTGAGCAACCTGAGCACTGAGCACCCTGAGCACTGAGCACCAAGCACTCCGAGTACTGAGCACCCAGCACCCCGAGCACTGAGCACCGAGCGCCCCAAGCACTGAGAACCCAGCACCCCAAGTACTGAGCACTGAGCACCCTGAGTACTGAGCACCAAGCACCCCGAGAACTGAGCACTGAGCGCCCTGAGTACTGAGCACCCAGCACCCTGAGCACTGAGTACCCAGCACGCTGAGTACTGAGCACTGAGAACCCTGAGTACTGAGCACCGAGCACCCTGAGTACTTAGCACCCAGCACCCTGATCACTGAGCACGGAGCACCCCGAGGACTGAGCACCCAGCAACCTGAGCACTGAGCACCAAGCACCTTGAGTACTGAGCACCGAGCACACCGAGCACTGAGCACCCAGCACCCTGAGTACTGAGCACCCAGCACCCTGAGCACTGAGCACCCAGCACCCTGAGCACTGAGCACAAAGCACCCCGAGCACTGATCACACAGCACCCTGAGTACTGAGCACCCAGCACCCTGAGCACTGAGCACCCAGCACCCTGAGTACTGAGCACCCAGTACCCTGAGTACTGAGCAACCAGCACCCTGAGCACTGAGGACTGAGCACCCAGCACCCTGAGTACTGAGCACCCTGAGGACTGAGCACCCAGCACCCGGAGCACTGAGCACCCAACACCCTGAGTACTGAGCACCCTGAGGACTGAGCACCCAGCACCCGGAGCACTGAGCACCCAACACCCTGAGTACTGAGCACCGATCACCCTGAGCACTGAGCACCCAGCACCCTGAGCACTGAGCACCCAGCACCCTGAGTACTGAGCACCGAGCACCCCGAGCACTGAGCACCCAGCACCCTGAGCACTGAGCACCCAGCACCCTGAGCACTGAGCACCCAGCACCATGAGTAATGAGCACCGATCACCCTGAGCACTGAGCTGCCAACACCCTGAGTACTGACCACCCAGCACACTGAGTACTGAGCACCCAGCACACTGAGTACTGAGCACCAAGCACCCTGCGCACTGAGCACCCAGCACCCTGAGTACTGAGCACCCAGCACTCTGAGCATTGAGCACCCAGCACCCTGAGTACTGAGCACCCAGCACCCCGAGCACTGAGAACCCAGCACCCTGAGAATGAGCACCCAGCGCCCCGAGTACTGAGCACCGAGCACCCTGAGCACTGAGTACCCAGCACCCTGAGTACTGAGCACCCAGCACCCTGAGCACTGAGCATCCAGCACACTGAGTACTGAGCACCCAGCACCCTGAGCACTGAGCACCCAGCACCCTGAGTACTGAGCACCCAGCACCCCGAGCACTGAGCACACAGCACCCTGAGTACTGAGCACCCAGCACCCTGAGCACTGAGCACCCTGAGGACTGAGCACCCAGCACCCTGAGCACTGAGCGCCCAGCACCCTGAGTACTGAGCACCCAGCACCCCGAGCACTGAGCACCCAGCACCCTGAGTACT
This sequence comes from Microtus oregoni, assembly GCF_018167655.1. Taxonomy (NCBI): domain Eukaryota; kingdom Metazoa; phylum Chordata; class Mammalia; order Rodentia; family Cricetidae; genus Microtus; species Microtus oregoni. The sequence continues at coordinate 5,486,273 of NW_024543811.1, read as the reverse complement.
GAGCACCCTGAGTACTGAGCACTGAGCACCAAGCACCCTGAGTACTGAGCACCTTGAGGATTGAGCACCCAGCACCCTGTGCACTGAGCACCCAGCACCCTGAGTACTGAGCACCGATCAACCTGAGCACTGAGCACACAGCACCTCGAGCACTGAGCACCCAGCACCCTGAGTACTGAGCTCCCAGCACCCTGAGCACTGAGCACCCAGCCCCCTGAGTACTGAGCACCCAGCACCCTGAGTACTGAGCACCCAGCACCCTGGGCACTGAGCACCCAGCACCCTGAGTACTGAGCACCGAGCACCCTGAGTACTGAGTACCCAGTACCCTGAGTACTGAGCACCCAGCACCCTGAGCACTGAGCACCCAGCACCCTGAGCACTGAGCACCCAGCACCCTGGGTACTGAGCACCCAGCACCCTGAGTACTGAGCACCCAGCACCCTGAGTACTGAACACCCAGCACCCTGAGCACTGAGCACTGAGCACCCTGAGCACTGAGTACTGATCACTCAGCACCCTGAGCACTGAGCACCCAGCACCCCGAGTACTGAGCACCCAGCACCCCGAGCACTGAGCACCCAGCGCCCCGAGCACTGAGAACCCAGCACCCCGAGTACTGAGCACTGAGCACCCTGAGTACTGAGCACCAAGCACCCCGAGTACTGACTACTGAGCACCCTGAGTACTGAGCACCCAGCACCCTGAGCACTGAGTACCCAGCACCCTGAGTACTGAGCACTGAGAACCCTGAGTACTGAGCACCGAGCACCCTGAGTACTGAGCACCAAGCACCCTGATCACTGAGCACGGAGCACCCCGTGGACTGAGCACCCAGCAACCTGAGCACTGAGCACCCAGCACCTTGAGTACTGAGCACCGAGCACACCGAGCACTGAGCACCCAGCACCCTGTGTACTGAGCACCCAGCACCCTGAGCACTGAGCACCCAGCACCCTGAGCACTGAGCACCCAGCACCCCGAGCACTGATCACCCAGCACCCTGAGTACTGAGCACCCAGCACTCTGAGCACTGAGCACCCAGCACCCTGAGTACTGAGCACCCATCACCCTGAGTACTGAGCAACCAGCACCCTGAGCACTGAGGACTGAGCACCCAGCACCCTGAGTACTGAGCACTCAGCACCCTGAGTACTGAGCACCGAGCACCCCGAGCACTGAGAACCCAGCACCCTGAGCACTGAGCACCCTGAGGACTGAGCACCCAGCACCCTGACTACTGAGCACCCAACACCCTGAGTACTGAGCACCGATCACCCTGAGCACTGAGCACCCAGCACCCTGAGTACTGAGCACCGAGCACCCTGAGTACTGAGCACCCAGCACCCTGAGCACTGAGCATCCAGCACACTGAGTACTGAGCACCCAGCACCCTGAGCACTGAGCACCCAGCACCCTGAGTACTGAGCATCCAGCACCCCGAGCACTGAGCACCCAGCACCCTGAGCACTGAGCACCCTGAGGACTGAGCACCCAGCACTCTGAGCACTGAGCGCCCAGCACCCTGAGTACTGAGCACCCAGCACCCCGAGCACTGAGCACCCAGCACCCTGAGTACTGAGCACCCTGAGTACTGAGCACTGAGCACCAAGCACCCTGAGTACTGAGCACCTTGAGGACTGAGCACCCAGCACCCTGTGCACTGAGCACCCAGCACCATGAGTACTGAGCACCGATCAACCTGAGCACTGAGCACCCAGCACCCTGAGCACTGAGCACCCAGCACCCTGAGTACTGAGCACCGAGCACCCTGAGTACTGAGTACCCAGTACCCTGAATACTGAGCACCCAGCACCCTGAGCACTGAGCACCCAGCACCCTGAGCACTGAGCAACCAGCACCCTGAGTACTGAGCACCCAGCAACCTGATAACTGAGCACCCAGCACCCTGAGTACTGAACACCCAGCACCCTGAGCACTGAGCACTGAGCAACCTGAGCACTGAGCACCCTGAGCACTGAGCACCAAGCACTCCGAGTACTGAGCACCCAGCACCCCGAGCACTGAGCACCGAGCGCCCCAAGCACTGAGAACCCAGCACCCCAAGTACTGAGCACTGAGCACCCTGAGTACTGAGCACCAAGCACCCCGAGAACTGAGCACTGAGCGCCCTGAGTACTGAGCACCCAGCACCCTGAGCACTGAGTACCCAGCACGCTGAGTACTGAGCACTGAGAACCCTGAGTACTGAGCACCGAGCACCCTGAGTACTGAGCACCCAGCACCCTGATCACTGAGCACGGAGCACCCCGAGGACTGAGCACCCAGCAACCTGAGCACTGAGCACCAAGCACCTTGAGTACTGAGCACCGAGCACACCGAGCACTGAGCACCCAGCACCCTGAGTACTGAGCACCCAGCACCCTGAGCACTGAGCACCCAGCACCCTGAGCACTGAGCACAAAGCACCCCGAGCACTGATCACACAGCACCCTGAGTACTGAGCACCCAGCACCCTGAGCACTGAGCACCCAGCACCCTGAGTACTGAGCACCCAGCACCCTGAGTACTGAGCAACCAGCACCCTGAGCACTGAGGACTGAGCACCCAGCACCCTGAGTACTGAGCACTCAGCACCCTGAGTACTGAGCACCGAGCACCCCGAGCACTGAGCACCCAGCACCCTGAGCACTGAGCACCCTGAGGACTGAGCACCCAGCACCCGGAGCACTGAGCACCCAACACCCTGAGTACTGAGCACCGATCACCCTGAGCACTGAGCACCCAGCACCCTGAGCACTGAGCACCCAGCACCCTGAGTACTGAGCACCGAGCACCCCGAGCACTGAGCACCCAGCACCCTGAGCACTGAGCACCCAGCACCCTGAGCACTGAGCACCCAGCACCATGAGTAATGAGCACCGATCACCCTGAGCACTGAGCTCCCAACACCCTGAGTACTGAGCACCCAGCACACTGAGTACTGAGCACCCAGCACACTGAGTACTGAGCACCAAGCACCCTGCGCACTGAGCACCCAGCACCCTGAGTACTGAGCACCCAGCACTCTGAGCACTGAGCACCCAGCACCCTGAGTACTGAGCACCCAGCACCCCGAGCACTGAGAACCCAGCACCCTGAGAATGAGCACCCAGCGCCCCGAGTACTGAGCACCGAGCACCCTGAGCACTGAGTACCCAGCACCCTGAGTACTGAGCACCCAGCACCCTGAGCACTGAGCATCCAGCACACTGAGTACTGAGCACCCAGCACCCTGAGCACTGAGCACCCAGCACCCTGAGTACTGAGCACCCAGCACCCCGAGCACTGAGCACACAGCACCCTGAGTACTGAGCACCCAGCACCCTGAGCACTGAGCACCCTGAGGACTGAGCACCCAGCACCCTGAGCACTGAGCGCCCAGCACCCTGAGTACTGAGCACCCAGCACCCCGAGCACTGAGCACCCAGCACCCTGAGTACTGAGCACCCTGAGTACTGAGCACTGAGCACCAAGCACCCTGAGTACTGAGCACCTTGAGGATTGAGCACCCAGCACCCTGTGCACTGAGCACCCAGCACCCTGAGTACTGAGCACCGATCAACCTGAGCACTGAGCACCCAGCACCTCGAGCACTGAGCACCCAGCACCCTGAGTACTGAGCTCCCAGCACACTGAGCACTGAGCACCCAGCCCCCTGAGTACTGAGCACCCAGCACCCTGAGTACTGAGCACCCAGCACCCTGGGCACTGAGCACCCAGCACCCTGAGTACTGAGCACCGAGCACCCTGAGTACTGAGTACCCAGTACCCTGAGTACTGAGCACCCAGCACCCTGAGCACTGAGCACCCAGCACCCTGAGCACTGAGCACCCAGCACCCTGGGTACTGAGCACCCAGCACCCTGAGTACTGAGCACCCAGCACCCTGAGTACTGAACACCCAGCACCCTGAGCACTGAGCACTGAGCACCCTGAGCACTGAGTACTGATCACACAGCACCCTGAGTTCTGAGCACCGAGCACCCCGAGCACTGAGAACCCAGCACCCTGAGCACTGAGCACCCTGAGGACTGAGCACCCAGCACCCTGACTACTGAGCACCCAACACCCTGAGTACTGAGCACCGATCACCCTGAGCACTGAGCACCCAGCACCCTGAGTACTGAGCACCGAGCACCCTGAGTACTGAGCACCCAGCACCCTGAGCACTGAGCACCCAGCACACTGAGTACTGAGCACCCAGCACCCTGAGCACTGAGCACCCAGCACCCTGAGTACTGAGCATCCAGCACCCCGAGCACTGAGCACACAGCACCCTGAGTACTGAGCACCCAGCACCCTGAGTACTGAGCACCGAGCACCGCGAGCACTGAGCACCCAGCACCCTGAGCACTGAGCACCCTGAGGACTGAGCACCCAGCACTCTGAGCACTGAGCGCCCAGCACCCTGAGTACTGAGCACCCAGCACCCCGAGCACTGAGCACCCAGCACCCTGAGTACTGAGCACCCTGAGTACTGAGCACTGAGCACCAAGCACCCTGAGTACTGAGCACCTTGAGGACTGAGCACCCAGCACCCTGTGCACTGAGCACCCAGCACCATGAGTACTGAGCACCGATCAACCTGAGCACTGAGCACCCAGCACCCCGAGCACTGAGCACCCAGCACCCTGAGTACTGAGCACCCAGCACCCTGAGCACTGAGCACCCAGCCCCCTGAGTACTGAGTACCCAGCACCCTGAGTACTGAGCACCCAGCACCCTGGGCACTGAGCACCCAGCACCCTGAGTACTGAGCACCGAGCACCCTGAGTACTGAGTACCCAGTACCCTGAGTACTGAGCACCCAGCACCCTGAGCACTGAGCACCCAGCACCCTGAGCACTGAGCACCCAGCACCCTGAGTACTGATCACCCAGCACCCTGAGTACTGAGCACCCAGCACCCTGAGTACTGAACACCCAGCACCCTGAGCACTGAGCACTGAGCACCCTGAGCACTGAGTACTGAGCACTGAGCACCCTGAGCACTGAGCACCCAGCACCCCGAGTACTGAGCACCCAGCACCCCGAGCACTGAGCACCCAGCGCCCCGAGCACTGAGAACCCAGCACCCCGAGTACTGAGCACTGAGCACCCTGAGTACTGAGCCCCAAGCACCCCGAGTACTGAGCACTGAGCACCCTGAGTACTGAGCACCCAGCACCCTGCGCACTGAGTACCCAGCACCCTGAGTACTGAGCACTGAGAACCCTGAGTACTGAGCACCGAGCACCCTGAGTACTGAGCACCCAGCGCCCTGATCACTGAGCACGGAGCACCACGAGGACAGAGCACCCAGCAACCTGAGCACTGGGCACCCAGCACCTTGAGTACTGAGCACCGAGCACACCGAGCACTGAGCACCCAGCACCCTGAGTACTGAGCACCCAGCACCCTGAGCACTGAGCACCCAGCACCGTGAGCACTGAGCACCCAGCACCCCGAGCACTGATCACCCAGCACCCTGAGTACTGAGCACCCAGCACCCTGAGCACTGAGCACCCAGCACCCTGAGTACTGAGCACCCAGCACCCTGAGTACTGAGCAACCAGCACCCTGAGCACTGAGGACTGAGCACCCAGCACCCTGAGTACTGAGCACTCAGCACCCTGAGTACTGAGCACTGAGAACCCCGAGCACTGAGCACCCAGCACCCTGAGCACTGAGCACCCTGAGGACTGAGCACCCAGCATCCTGAGCACTGAGCACGCAACACCCTGAGTACTGAGCACCGATCACCATGAGCACTGAGCACCCAGCACCCCGAGCACTGAGCACCCAGCACCCTGAGTACTGAGCACCCAGCACCCTGAGTACTGAGCACTGAGCACCCTGAGTACTGAGCAGTGAGCACACTGAGCACAGAGCACCCAGCACGCTGAGTACTGAGCACTGAGCACCCTGAGCACTGAGCACCCAGCTCCCTGAGTACTGAGCACCGAGCACCCTGAGTACTGAGCAACCAGCACTCTGAGCACTGAGCACCCAGCAACCCGAGCACTGAGCACCCAGCACCCCGAGCACTGAGCACCCAGCACCCCTAGCATTGAGCACCCAGCACCCCGAGCACTGAACCTGAGCACCCAGAGTACTGAGCACTGAGCACCCTGAGTACTGAGCACCGAGCACCCTGAGTACTGAGCACCCGGCACCCCAAGCACTGAGCACCGAGCACCCTGAGTACTGAGCACCCAGCACCCTGAGCACTGAGCACCCAGCACAACGAGTACTGAGCACCCAGCACCCTGATTACTGAGCACCAAGCACCCCGAGCACTGAGCACCGAGCACCCCGAGCACTGAGCACCCACCACCCCGAGCACTGAGCACCCAGCACCCTGAGTACTAAGCACCCAGCACCCTGAGTTCTGAGCTCCCAGCACCCTGAGCACTGAGCACCCAGCGTACTGAGCACCGAGCACCCCGAGCACTGAGCACCCAGCACCCTGAGTACTGAGCACCCAGCACCCTGAGCACTGAGCAGCCAGCACCCTGAGTACTGAGCACTGAGCACCCTGAGTACTGAGCACCCAGCATCCTGAGTACTGAGCACCCAGCACCCTGAGTACTGAGCACCCAGCGTACTGAGCACCGAGCATCCAGCACCCTGAGTACTGAGCACCCAGCACCCTGGGCACTGAGCAACCAGCACCCTGAGTACTGAGCACTGAGCACCCCGAGTACTGAGCACCGAGCACCCCGAGCACTGAGCACCCAGCACCCCGATCACCGAGCACCCTGAGTACTGAGCACCCAGCAACCTGAGCACTGAGCACCCAGAACCCTGAGCACTGAGCACCCAGCAACCTGAGCACTGAGCACCCAGCACCCTGAGTACTGAGCACCGAGCACCCCGAGCACTGAGCACCCAGCACCCTGAGCACTGAGCACCCTGAGTACTGAGCACTGAGCACCCTGAGTACTGAGCACCCAGCACCCTGAGCACTGAGCACCAAGCACCCTAAGTCCTGAGCACCCAGCACCCTGAGCACTGAGCACCCAGCACGCCGAGCACTGAGCACCCAGCACCCTGAGTCTGAGCACCCAGCACCCTGAGCACTGAGCACCCAGCACCCCGAGCACTGAGCACCCAGCACCCTGAGCACTGAGCACCCTGAGAACTGAGCACTGAGCACCCTGAGTACTGAGCACCCAGCACCCTGAGAACTGAGCATCCAGCACCCTGAGTACTGAGCACTGAGCACCCAGCACCCCGAGCACTGAGCACCCAGCACCCTGAGTACTGAGCACTGTGCACCCAGCACCCCGAGCACTGAGCACCCAGCACCCTGAACACTGAGTACCCAGCACCCGAGTACTGATCACCCAGCACCGTGAGTACTGATCACCCAGCACCCTGAGTACTGAGCACCTAGCACCCCGAGTACTGAGCACCCAGCACCCTGAGCACTGAGCACCCAGCACCCTGAGTACTGAGCACCCAGCACCCTGAGCACTGAGCACGCAGCACCCTGAGCACTGAGCACCCAGCACCCTGAGCACTGAGCACCCTGCACCCTGAGTAGTGAGCACCCAACGTACTGAGCACCGAGCACACCTAGCACTGAGCACCCAGCACCCTGAGTACTGAGCACCGAGCACCCCGAGCACTGAGCACCCAGCACACTGAGTACTGAGCTCCGAGCACCCCGAGCACTGAGCACCCAGTGCCCCGAGCACTGAGCACCCAGCGCCCCGAGCACTGAGCACCCAGAACCCCGAGCACTGAGCACCCAGCACCCCGAGCACTGAGCACCCAGCACCCCGAGCACTAAGCACCCAGCACCCCGAGCACTGAGCACCCAGCACCCTGAGTACTGAGCACCCAGCACCCTGAGTACTGAGCACCCAGCACCCTGAGCATTGAGCACCCAGCACCCTGAGTACTGAGCACCCAACACCCCAAACACTGAGCACCCTGAGTACTGAGCACCCAGCACCCCAAGCACTGAGCACACTGAGTACTGAGCACCCAGCACCCTGAGTAATGAGCACCCAGCACCCCGAGCACTGAGCACCCAGCACCCTGAGTACTGAGCACCGAGCACCCTGAGTACTGAGCAGCCAGCACCCTGAGTACTGAGCACCCAGCGTACTGAGCACCGAGCACCCAGCACCCTGCGTACTGAGCACCCAGCACCCTGAGCACTGAGCACCCAGCACCATGAGTACTGAGCAACGAGCACCCCGAGTACTGAGCACCCAGCACCCGGAGCACTGAGCACCCAGCACCACGAGCACTGAGCACCCAGCACCCTGAGCAACGAGCACCCTGAGTACTAAGCACCGAGCACCCTGAGCACTGAGCACCCAGCACCCTGACCACGGAGGACCCAGAACCCTGAGCACCGAGCACCCAGCACCCTGAGTACTGAGCAACCAGCACCCTGAGCACTGAGCACCCAGCACCCTGAGTACTGAGCACCGAGCACCCCGAGTACTGAGCACCCAGCACCCCGAGCACTGAGCACCCAGCACCCCGAGCACTGAGCACCCAGCACCCTGAGCACTGAACACACAGCACCCTGAGTACTGAGCACCCCGAGCACTGAGCACCCAGCACCCTGAGTACTGAGCACTGAGCACCCCGAGCACTGAGCACCCAGCACCCCGAGTACTGAGCACCCAGCACCCCGAGTACTGAGCACCCAGCAACCTGAGCACCGAGCAGCCAGCACCCCGAGCACTGAGCACCCAGCACCCTGAGTACTGAGCACCCAGCACCCTGAGCACTGAGCATCCAGCACACTGAGTACTGAGCACCCAGCACCCTGAGCACTGAGCACCCAGCACCCTGAGTACTGAGCACCCAGCACCCCGAGCACTGAGCACACAGCACCCTGAGTACTGAGCACCCAGCACCCTGAGCACTGAGCACCCTGAGGACTGAGCACCCAGCAACCTGAGCACTGAGCGCCCAGCACCCTGAGTACTGAGCACCCAGCACCCCGAGCACTAAGCACCCAGCACCCTGAGTACTGAGCACCCTGAGTACTGAGCACTGAGCACCAAGCACCCTGAGTACTGAGCACCTTGAGGACTGAGCACCCAGCACCCTGTGCACTGAGCACCCAGCACCCTGAATACTGAGCACCGATCAACCTGAGCACTGAGCACCCAGCACCCCGAGCACTGAGCACCCAGCACCCTGAGTACTGAGCTCCCAGCACCCTGAGCACTGAGCACCCAGGCCCCTGAGTACTGAGCACCCAGCACCCTGAGTACTGAGCACCCAGCACCCTGGGCACTGAGCACCCAGCACCCTGAGTACTGAGCACCGAGCACCCTGAGTACTGAGTACCCAGTACCCTGAGTACTGAGCACCCAGCACCCTGAGCACTGAGCACCCAGCACCCTGAGCACTGAGCACCCAGCACCCTGGGTACTGAGCACCCAGCACCCTGGGTACTGAGCACCCAGCACCCTGAGTACTGAACACCCAGCACCCTGAGCACTGAGCACTGAGCACCCTGAGCACTGAGTACTGATCACTGAGCACCCTGAGCACTGAGCACCCAGCACCCCGAGTACTGAGCACCCAGCACCCCGAGCACTGAACACCCAGCGCCCCGAGCACTGAGAACCCAGCACCACGAGTACTGAGCACTGAGCACCCTGAGTACTGAGTACCCAGCACCCTGAGCACTGAGTACCCAGCACCCTGAGTACTGAGCACTGAGAACCCTGAGTACTGAGCACCGAGCACCCTGAGTACTGAGCACCAAGCACCCTGATCACTGAGCACGGAGCACCCCGAGGACTGAGCACCCAGCAACCTGAGCACTGAGCACCCAGCACCCTGAGTACTGAGCACCCAGCACCCTGAGTACTGAGCACCCAGCACCCTGAGTACTGAGCAACCAGCACCCTGAGCACTGAGGACTGAGCACCCAGCACCCTGAGTACTGAGCACTCAGCACCCTGAGTACTGAGCACCGAGCACCCCGAGCACTGAGAACCCAGCACCCTGAGCACTGAGCACCCTGAGGACTGCGCACCCAGCACCCTGACTACTGAGCACCCAACACCCTGAGTACTGAGCACCGATCACCCTGAGCACTGAGCACCCAGCACCCTGAGTACTGAGCACCGAGCACCCTGAGTACTGAGCACCCAGCACCCTGAGTACTGAGCACCCAGCACCCTGGGCACTGAGCACCCAGCACCCTGAGTACTGAGCACCGAGCACCCTGAGTACTGAGTACCCAGTACCCTGAGTACTGAGCACCCAGCACCCTGAGCACTGAGCACCCAGCACCCTGAGCACTGAGCACCCAGCACCCTGGGTACTGAGCACCCAGCACCCTGGGTACTGAGCACCCAGCACCCTGAGTACTGAACACCCAGCACCCTGAGCACTGAGCACTGAGCACCCTGAGCACTGAGTACTGATCACTGAGCACCCTGAGCACTGAGCACCCAGCACCCCGAGTACTGAGCACCCAGCACCCCGAGCACTGAGCACCCAGCGCCCCGAGCACTGAGAACCCAGCACCCCGAGTACTGAGCACTGAGCACCCTGAGTACTGAGCACCAAGCACCCCGAGTACTGAGCACTGAGCACCCTGAGTACTGAGCACCCAGCACCCTGAGCACTGAGTACCCAGCACCCTGAGTACTGAGCACTGAGAACCCTGAGTACTGAGCACCGAGCACCCTGAGTACTGAGCACCAAGCACCCTGATCACTGAGCACGGAGCACCCCGAGGACTGAGCACCCAGCAACCTGAGCACTGAGCACCCAGCACCCTGAGTACTGAGCACCCAGCACCCTGAGTACTGAGCACCCAGCACCCTGAGTACTGAGCAACCAGCACCCTGAGCACTGAGGACTGAGCACCCAGCACCCTGAGTACTGAGCACTCAGCACCCTGAGTACTGAGCACCGAGCACCCCGAGCACTGAGAACCCAGCACCCTGAGCACTGAGCACCCTGAGGACTGCGCACCCAGCACCCTGACTACTGAGCACCCAACACCCTGAGTACTGAGCACCGATCACCCTGAGCACTGAGCACCCAGCACCCTGAGTACTGAGCACCGAGCACCCTGAGTACTGAGCACCCAGCACCCTGAGCACTGAGCACCCAGCACACTGAGTACTGAGCACCCAGCACCCTGAGCACTGAGCACCCAGCACCCTGAGTACTGAGCATCCAGCACCCCGAGCACTGAGCACACAGCACCCTGAGTACTGAGCACCCAGCACCCTGAGTACTGAGCACCGAGCACCGCGAGCACTGAGCACCCAGCACCCTGAGCACTGAGCACCCTGAGGACTGAGCACCCAGCACTCTGAGAACTGAGCGCCCAGCACCCTGAGTACTGAGCACCCAGCACCCCGAGCACTGAGCACCCAGCACCCTGAGTACTGAGCACCCTGAGTACTGAGCACTGAGCACCAAGCACCCTGAGTACTGAGCACCTTGAGGACTGAGCACCCAGCACCCTGTGCACTGAGCACCCAGCACCCTGAGTACTGAGCACCGATCAACCTGAGCACTGAGCACCCAGCACCCCGAGCACTGAGCACCCAGAACCCTGAGTACTGAGCACCCAGCACCCTGAGCACTGAGCACCCAGCACCCTGAGCACTGAGCACCCAGCACCCTGAGTACTGAGCACCCAGCACCCTGAGTACTGAACACCCAGCACCCTGAGCACTGAGCACCCTGAGCACTGAGTACTGAGCACTGAGCACCCTGAGCACTGAGCACCCAGCACCCCGAGTACTGAGCACCCAGCACCCCGAGCACTGAGCACCCAGCGCCCCGAGCACTGAGAACCCAGCACCCCGAGTACTGAGCACTGAGCACCCTGAGTACTGAGCCCCAAGCTCCCCGAGTACTGAGCACTGAGCACCCTGAGTACTGAGCACCGAGCACCCTGAGTACTGAGCACCCAGCACCCTGATCACTGAGCACGGAGCACCACGAGGACTGAGCACCCAGCAACCTGAGCACTGGGCACCCAGCACCTTGAGTACTGAGCACCGAGCACACCGAGCACTGAGCACCCAGCACCCTGAGTACTGAGCACCCAGCACCCTGAGCACTGAGCACCCAGCAACGTGAGCACTGAGCACCCAGCACCCCGAGCACTGATCACCCAGCACCCTGAGTACTGAGCACCCAGCACCCTGAGCACTGAGCACCCAGCACCCTGAGTACTGAGCACCCAGCACCCTGAGTACTGAGCAACCAGCACCCTGAGCACTGAGGACTGAGCACCCAGCACCCTGAGTACTGAGCACCCAGCACCCTGAGTACTGAACACCGAGCACCCCGAGCACTGAGCACCCAGCACCCTGAGCACTGAGCACCCTGAGGACTGAGCACCCAGCATCCTGAGCACTGAGCACCCAACACCCTGAGTACTGAGCACCGATCACCCTGAGCACTGAGCACCCAGCACCCCGAGCACTGAGCACCCAGCACCCTGAGTACTGAGCACTCAGCTCCCTGAGTACTGAGCACCGAGCACCCCGAGCACTGAGCACCCAGCACCCTGAGCACTGAGCACCCAGCACCCTGGGCAGTGAGCACCTAGCACCATGAGTAGTGAGCACCGATCACCCCGAGCACTGAGCTCCCAGCACCCTGAGTACTGAGCACCCAGCACCCTGAGCACTGAGCACCCAGCACCCTGAGTACTGAGCACCAAGCACCCTGAGCACTGAGCACCCAGCACCCAGAGCACTGAGCACTGAGCACCCTGAGTACTGAGCAGTGAGCACACTGAGCACAGAGCACCCAGCACGCTGAGTACTGAGCACTGAGCACCCTGAGCACTGAGCACCCAGCTCCCTGAGTACTGAGCACCGAGCACCCTGAGTACTGAGCAACCAGCACTCTGAGCACTGAGCACCCAGCAACCCGAGCACTGAGCACCCAGCACCCCGAGCACTGAGCACCCAGCACCCCTAGCATTGAGCACCCAGCACCCCGAGCACTGAACCTGAGCACCCAGAGTACTGAGCACTGAGCACCCTGAGTACTGAGCACCGAGCACCCTGAGTACTGAGCACCCGGCACCCCAAGCACTGAGCACCGAGCACCCTGAGTACTGAGCACCCAGCACCCTGAGCACTGAGCACCCAGCACAACGAGTACTGAGCACCCAGCACCCTGATTACTGAGCACCAAGCACCCCGAGCACTGAGCACCGAGCACCCCGAGCACTGAGCACCCACCACCCCGAGCACTGAGCACCCAGCACCCTGAGAACTAAGCACCCAGCACCCTGAGTTCTGAGCTCCCAGCACCCTGAGCACTGAGCACCCAGCGTACTGAGCACCGAGCACCCCGAGCACTGAGCACCCAGCACCCTGAGTACTGAGCACCCAGCACCCTGAGCACTGAGCAGCCAGCACCCTGAGTACTGAGCACCCAGCACCCTGAGTACTGAGCACCCAGCGTACTGAGCACCGAGTACCCAGCACCCTGAGTACTGAGCACCCAGCACCCTGGGCACTGAGCAACCAGCACCCTGAGTACTGAGCACTGAGCACCCCGAGTACTGAGCACCGAGCACCCCGAGCACTGAGCACCCAGCACCCCGATCACCGAGCACCCTGAGTACTGAGCACCCAGCAACCTGAGCACTGAGCACCCAGAACCCTGAGCACTGAGCACCCAGCAACCTGAGCACTGAGCACCCAGCACCCTGAGTACTGAGCACCGAGCACCCCGAGCACTGAGCACCCAGCACCCTGAGCACTGAGCACCCTGAGTACTGAGCACTGAGCACCCTGAGTACTGAGCACCCAGCACCCTGAGCACTGAGCACCAAGCACCCTAAGTCCTGAGCACCCAGCACCCTGAGCACTGAGCACCCAGCACGCCGAGCACTGAGCACCCAGGACCCTGAGTCTGAGCACCCAGCACCCTGAGCACTGAGCACCCAGCACCCCGAGCACTGAGCACCCAGCACCCTGAGCAATGAGCACCCTGAGAACTGAGCACTGAGCACCCTGAGTACTGAGCACCCAGCACCCTGAGAACTGAGAATCCAGCACCCTGAGTACTGAGCACTGAGCACCCAGCACCCCGAGCACTGAGCACCCAGCACCCTGAGTACTGAGCACTGTGCACCCAGCACCCCGAGCACTGAGCACCCAGCACCCTGAACACTGAGCACCCAGCACCCGAGTACTGATCACCCAGCACCGTGAGTACTGATCACCCAGCACCCTGAGTACTGAGCACCTAGCACCCCGAGTACTGAGCACCCAGCACCCTGAGCACTGAGCACCCAGCACCCTGAGTACTGAGCACCCAGCACCCTGAGCACTGAGCACGCAGCACCCTGAGCACTGAGCACCCAGCACCCTGAGCACTGAGCACCCTGCACCCTGAGTAGTGAGCACCCAACGTACTGAGCACCGAGCACACCTAGCACTGAGCACCCAGAACCCTGAGTACTGAGCACCGAGCACCCCGAGCACTGAGCACCCAGCACACTGAGTACTGAGCTCAGAGCACCCCGAGCACTGAGCACCCAGTGCCCCGAGCACTGAGCACCCAGCGCCCCGAGCACTGAGCACCCAGAACCCCGAGCACTGAGCACCCAGCACCCCGAGCACTGAGCACCCAGCACCCCGAGCACTAAGCACCCAGCACCCCGAGCACTGAGCACCCAGCACCCTGAGTACTGAGCACCCAGCACCCTGAGTACTGAGCACCCAGCACCCTGAGCATTGAGCACCCAGCACCCTGAGTACTGAGCACCCAACACCCCAAACACTGAGCACCCTGAGTACTGAGCACCCAGCACCCCAAGCACTGAGCACACTGAGTACTGAGCACCCAGCACCCTGAGTAATGTGCACCCAGCACCCCGAGCACTGAGCACCCAGCACCCTGAGTACTGAGCACCGAGCACCCAGCACCCTGCGTACTGAGCACCCAGCGTACTGAGCACCGAGCACCCAGCACCCTGCGTACTGAGCACCCAGCACCCTGAGCACTGAGCACCCAGCACCATGAGTACTGAGCAACGAGCACCCCGAGTACTGAGCACCAAGCACCCGGAGCACTGAGCACCCAGCACCACGAGCACTGAGCACCCAGCACCCTGAGCAACGAGCACCCTGAGTACTAAGCACCGAGCACCCTGAGCACTGAGCACCCAGCACCCTGACCACGGAGGACCCAGAACCCTGAGCACCGAGCACCCAGCACCCTGAGTACTGAGCACCCAGCACCCTGAGCACTGAGCACCCAGCACCCTGAGTACTGAGCACCGAGCACCCCGAGTACTGAGCACCCAGCACCCCGAGCACTGAGCACCCAGCACCCCGAGCACTGAGCACCCAGCACCCTGAGCACTGAACACACAGCACCCTGAGTACTGAGCACCCCGAGCACTGAGCACCCAGCACCCTGAGTACTGAGCACTGAGCACCCCGAGCACTGAGCACCCAGCACCCCGAGTACTGAGCACCCAGCACCCCGAGTACTGAGCACCCAGCAACCTGAGCACCGAGCAGCCAGCACCCCGAGCACTGAGCACCCAGAACCCTGAGTACTGAGCACCCAGCACCCTGAGCACTGAGCATCCAGCACACTGAGTACTGAGCACCCAGCACCCTGAGCACTGAGCACCCAGCACCCTGAGTACTGAGCACCCAGCACCCCGAGCACTGAGCACACAGCACCCTGAGTACTGAGCACCCAGCACCCTGAGCACTGAGCACCCTGAGGACTGAGCACCCAGCAACCTGAGCACTGAGCGCCCAGCACCCTGAGTACTGAGCACCCAGCACCCCGAGCACTAAGCACCCAGCACCCTGAGTACTGAGCACCCTGAGTACTGAGCACTGAGCACCAAGCACCCTGAGTACTGAGCACCTTGAGGACTGAGCACCCAGCACCCTGTGCACTGAGCACCCAGCACCCTGAATACTGAGCACCGATCAACCTGAGCACTGAGCACCCAGCACCCCGAGCACTGAGCACCCAGCACCCTGAGTACTGAGCTCCCAGCACCCTGAGCACTGAGCACCCAGGCCCCTGAGTACTGAGCACCCAGCACCCTGAGTACTGAGCACCCAGCACCCTGGGCACTGAGCACCCAGCACCCTGAGTACTGAGCACCGAGCACCCTGAGTACTGAGTACCCAGTACCCTGAGTACTGAGCACCCAGCACCCTGAGCACTGAGCACCCAGCACCCTGAGCACTGAGCACCCAGCACCCTGGGTACTGAGCACCCAGCACCCTGGGTACTGAGCACCCAGCACCCTGAGTACTGAACACCCAGCACCCTGAGCACTGAGCACTGAGCACCCTGAGCACTGAGTACTGATCACTGAGCACCCTGAGCACTGAGCAACCAGCACCGAGAGTACTGAGCACCGAGCACCCCGAGCACTGAGCACCCAGCGCCCCGAGCACTGAGAACCCAGCACCCCGAGTACTGAGCACTGAGCACCCTGAGTACTGAGCACCAAGCACCCCGAGTACTGAGCACTGAGCACCCTGAGTACTGAGTACCCAGCACCCTGAGCACTGAGTACCCAGCACCCTGAGTACTGAGCACTGAGAACCCTGAGTACTGAGCACCGAGCACCCTGAGTACTGAGCACCAAGCACCCTGATCACTGAGCACGGAGCACCCCGAGGACTGAGCACCCAGCAACCTGAGCACTGAGCACCCAGCACCCTGAGTACTGAGCACCCAGCACCCTGAGTACTGAGCACCCAGCACCCTGAGTACTGAGCAACCAGCACCCTGAGCACTGAGGACTGAGCACCCAGCACCCTGAGTACTGAGCACTCAGCACCCTGAGTACTGAGCACCGAGCACCCCGAGCACTGAGAACCCAGCACCCTGAGCACTGAGCACCCTGAGGACTGCGCACCCAGCACCCTGACTACTGAGCACCCAACACCCTGAGTACTGAGCACCGATCACCCTGAGCACTGAGCACCCAGCACCCTGAGTACTGAGCACCGAGCACCCTGAGTACTGAGCACCCAGCACCCTGAGTACTGAGCACCCAGCACCCTGGGCACTGAGCACCCAGCACCCTGAGTACTGAGCACCGAGCACCCTGAGTACTGAGTACCCAGTACCCTGAGTACTGAGCACCCAGCACCCTGAGCACTGAGCACCCAGCACCCTGAGCACTGAGCACCCAGCACCCTGGGTACTGAGCACCCAGCACCCTGGGTACTGAGCACCCAGCACCCTGAGTACTGAACACCCAGCACCCTGAGCACTGAGCACTGAGCACCCTGAGCACTGAGTACTGATCACTGAGCACCCTGAGCACTGAGCACCCAGCACCCCGAGTACTGAGCACCCAGCACCCCGAGCACTGAGCACCCAGCGCCCCGAGCACTGAGAACCCAGCACCCCGAGTACTGAGCACTGAGCACCCTGAGTACTGAGCACCAAGCACCCTGAGTACTGAGCACTGAGCACCCTGAGTACTGAGCACCCAGCACCCTGAGCACTGAGTACCCAGCACCCTGAGTACTGAGCACTGAGAACCCTGAGTACTGAGCACCGAGCACCCTGAGTACTGAGCACCAAGCACCCTGATCACTGAGCACGGAGCACCCCGAGGACTGAGCACCCAGCAACCTGAGCACTGAGCACCCAGCACCCTGAGTACTGAGCACCCAGCACCCTGAGTACTGAGCACCCAGCACCCTGAGTACTGAGCAACCAGCACCCTGAGCACTGAGGACTGAGCACCCAGCACCCTGAGTACTGAGCACTCAGCACCCTGAGTACTGAGCACCGAGCACCCCGAGCACTGAGAACCCAGCACCCTGAGCACTGAGCACCCTGAGGACTGCGCACCCAGCACCCTGACTACTGAGCACCCAACACCCTGAGTACTGAGCACCGATCACCCTGAGCACTGAGCACCCAGCACCCTGAGTACTGAGCACCGAGCACCCTGAGCACTGAGCACCCAGCACACTGAGTACTGAGCACCCAGCACCCTGAGCACTGAGCACCCAGCACCCTGAGTACTGAGCATCCAGCACCCCGAGCACTGAGCACACAGCACCCTGAGTACTGAGCACCGAGCACCCTGAGTACTGAGCACCCAGCACCCTGAGCACTGAGCACCCAGCACACTGAGTACTGAGCACCCAGCACCCTGAGCACTGAGCACCCAGCACCCTGAGTACTGAGCATCCAGCACCCCGAGCACTGAGCACACAGCACCCTGAGTACTGAGCACCCAGCACCCTGAGTACTGAGCACCGAGCACCGCGAGCACTGAGCACCCAGCACCCTGAGCACTGAGCACCCTGAGGACTGAGCACCCAGCACTCTGAGAACTGAGCGCCCAGCACCCTGAGTACTGAGCACCCAGCACCC
The DNA here is from genome assembly GCF_018167655.1 of Microtus oregoni. Lineage (NCBI taxonomy): Eukaryota > Metazoa > Chordata > Mammalia > Rodentia > Cricetidae > Microtus > Microtus oregoni. Next base: position 5,467,927 of record NW_024543811.1, on the reverse strand, counting down.
CGAGCACTGAGCACCCAGCACCCTGAGTACTGAGCACCCTGAGTACTGAGCACTGAGCACCAAGCACCCTGAGTACTGAGCACCTTGAGGACTGAGCACCCAGCACCCTGTGCACTGAGCACCCAGCACCCTGAGTACTGAGCACCGATCAACCTGAGCACTGAGCACCCAGCACCCCGAGCACTGAGCACCCAGAACCCTGAGTACTGACCACCCAGCACCCTGAGCACTGAGCACCCAGCACCCTGAGCACTGAGCACCCAGCACCCTGAGTACTGAGCACCCAGCACCCTGAGTACTGAGCACCCAGCACCCTGAGTACTGAACACCCAGCACCCTGAGCACTGAGCACCCTGAGCACTGAGTACTGAGCACTGAGCACCCTGAGCACTGAGCACCCAGCACCCCGAGTACTGAGCACCCAGCACCCCGAGCACTGAGCACCCAGCGCCCCGAGCACTGAGAACCCAGCACCCCGAGTACTGAGCACTGAGCACCCTGAGTACTGAGCCCCAAGCTCCCCGAGTACTGAGCACTGAGCACCCTGAGTACTGAGCACCGAGCACCCTGAGTACTGAGCACACAGCACCCTGATCACTGAGCACGGAGCACCACGAGGACTGAGCACCCAGCAACCTGAGCACTGGGCACCCAGCACCTTGAGTACTGAGCACCGAGCACACCGAGCACTGAGCACCCAGCACCCTGAGTACTGAGCACCCAGCACCCTGAGCACTGAGCACCCAGCAACGTGAGCACTGAGCACCCAGCACCCCGAGCACTGATCACCCAGCACCCTGAGTACTGAGCACCCAGCACCCTGAGCACTGAGCACCCAGCACCCTGAGTACTGAGCACCCAGCACCCTGAGTACTGAGCAACCAGCACCCTGAGCACTGAGGACTGAGCACCCAGCACCCTGAGTACTGAGCACCCAGCACCCTGAGTACTGAACACCGAGCACCCCGAGCACTGAGCACCCAGCACCCTGAGCACTGAGCACCCTGAGGACTGAGCACCCAGCATCCTGAGCACTGAGCACCCAACACCCTGAGTACTGAGCACCGATCACCCTGAGCACTGAGCACCCAGCACCCCGAGCACTGAGCACCCAGCACCCTGAGTACTGAGCACTCAGCTCCCTGAGTACTGAGCACCGAGCACCCCGAGCACTGAGCACCCAGCACCCTGAGCACTGAGCACCCAGCACCCTGGGCAGTGAGCACCCAGCACCATGAGTAGTGAGCACCGATCACCCCGAGCACTGAGCTCCCAGCACCCTGAGTACTGAGCACCCAGCACCCTGAGCACTGAGCACCCAGCACCCTGAGTACTGAGCACCAAGCACCCTGAGCACTGAGCACCCAGCACCCAGAGCACTGAGCACTGAGCTCCCTGAGTACTGAGCACTGAGCACCCTGAGCACTGAGCACCCAGCACCCTGAGTACTGAGCACCCAGCACCCTGAGCACTGAGCACGCAGCACCCTGAGCACTGAGCACCCAGCACCCTGAGCACTGAGCACCCTGCACCCTGAGTAGTGAGCACCCAACGTACTGAGCACCGAGCACACCTAGCACTGAGCACCCAGAACCCTGAGTACTGAGCACCGAGCACCCCGAGCACTGAGCACCCAGCACACTGAGTACTGAGCTCAGAGCACCCCGAGCACTGAGCACCCAGTGCCCCGAGCACTGAGCACCCAGCGCCCCGAGCACTGAGCACCCAGAACCCCGAGCACTGAGCACCCAGCACCCCGAGCACTGAGCACCCAGCACCCCGAGCACTAAGCACCCAGCACCCCGAGCACTGAGCACCCAGCACCCTGAGTACTGAGCACCCAGCACCCTGAGTACTGAGCACCCAGCACCCTGAGCATTGAGCACCCAGCACCCTGAGTACTGAGCACCCAACACCCCAAACACTGAGCACCCTGAGTACTGAGCACCCAGCACCCCAAGCACTGAGCACACTGAGTACTGAGCACCCAGCACCCTGAGTAATGAGCACCCAGCACCCCGAGCACTGAGCACCCAGCACCCTGAGTACTGAGCACCGAGCACCCAGCACCCTGCGTACTGAGCACCCAGCGTACTGAGCACCGAGCACCCAGCACCCTGCGTACTGAGCACCCAGCACCCTGAGCACTGAGCACCCAGCACCATGAGTACTGAGCAACGAGCACCCCGAGTACTGAGCACCCAGCACCCGGAGCACTGAGCACCCAGCACCACGAGCACTGAGCACCCAGCACCCTGAGCAACGAGCACCCTGAGTACTAAGCACCGAGCACCCTGAGCACTGAGCACCCAGCACCCTGACCACGGAGGACCCAGAACCCTGAGCACCGAGCACCCAGCACCCTGAGTACTGAGCACCCAGCACCCTGAGCACTGAGCACCCAGCACCCTGAGTACTGAGCACCGAGCACCCCGAGTACTGAGCACCCAGCACCCCGAGCACTGAGCACCCAGCACCCCGAGCACTGAGCACCCAGCACCCTGAGCACTGAACACACAGCACCCTGAGTACTGAGCACCCCGAGCACTGAGCACCCAGCACCCTGAGTACTGAGCACCGAGCACCGCGAGCACTGAGCACCCAGCACCCTGAGCACTGAGCACCCTGAGGACTGAGCACCCAGCACTCTGAGAACTGAGCGCCCAGCACCCTGAGTACTGAGCACCCAGCACCCCGAGCACTGAGCACCCAGCACCCTGAGTACTGAGCACCCTGAGTACTGAGCACTGAGCACCAAGCACCCTGAGTACTGAGCACCTTGAGGACTGAGCACCCAGCACCCTGTGCACTGAGCACCCAGCACCCTGAGTACTGAGCACCGATCAACCTGAGCACTGAGCACCCAGCACCCCGAGCACTGAGCACCCAGAACCCTGAGTACTGAGCACCCAGCACCCTGAGCACTGAGCACCCAGCACCCTGAGCACTGAGCACCCAGCACCCTGAGTACTGAGCACCCAGCACCCTGAGTACTGAGCACCCAGCACCCTGAGTACTGAACACCCAGCACCCTGAGCACTGAGCACCCTGAGCACTGAGTACTGAGCACTGAGCACCCTGAGCACTGAGCACCCAGCACCCCGAGTACTGAGCACCCAGCACCCCGAGCACTGAGCACCCAGCGCCCCGAGCACTGAGAACCCAGCACCCCGAGTACTGAGCACTGAGCACCCTGAGTACTGAGCCCCAAGCTCCCCGAGTACTGAGCACTGAGCACCCTGAGTACTGAGCACCGAGCACCCTGAGTACTGAGCACCCAGCACCCTGATCACTGAGCACGGAGCACCACGAGGACTGAGCACCCAGCAACCTGAGCACTGGGCACCCAGCACCTTGAGTACTGAGCACCGAGCACACCGAGCACTGAGCACCCAGCACCCTGAGTACTGAGCACCCAGCACCCTGAGCACTGAGCACCCAGCAACGTGAGCACTGAGCACCCAGCACCCCGAGCACTGATCACCCAGCACCCTGAGTACTGAGCACCCAGCACCCTGAGCACTGAGCACCCAGCACCCTGAGTACTGAGCACCCAGCACCCTGAGTACTGAGCAACCAGCACCCTGAGCACTGAGGACTGAGCACCCAGCACCCTGAGTACTGAGCACCCAGCACCCTGTGTACTGAACACCGAGCACCCCGAGCACTGAGCACCCAGCACCCTGAGCACTGAGCACCCTGAGGACTGAGCACCCAGCATCCTGAGCACTGAGCACCCAACACCCTGAGTACTGAGCACCGATCACCCTGAGCACTGAGCACCCAGCACCCCGAGCACTGAGCACCCAGCACCCTGAGTACTGAGCACTCAGCTCCCTGAGTACTGAGCACCGAGCACCCCGAGCACTGAGCACCCAGCACCCTGAGCACTGAGCACCCAGCACCCTGGGCAGTGAGCACCCAGCACCATGAGTAGTGAGCACCGATCACCCCGAGCACTGAGCTCCCAGCACCCTGAGTACTGAGCACCCAGCACCCTGAGCACTGAGCACCCAGCACCCTGAGTACTGAGCACCAAGCACCCTGAGCACTGAGCACCCAGCACCCAGAGCACTGAGCACTGAGCTCCCTGAGTACTGAGCACTGAGCACCCTGAGCACTGAGCACCCAGCACCCTGAGTACTGAGCACCCAGCACCCTGAGCACTGAGCACGCAGCACCCTGAGCACTGAGCACCCAGCACCCTGAGCACTGAGCACCCTGCACCCTGAGTAGTGAGCACCCAACGTACTGAGCACCGAGCACACCTAGCACTGAGCACCCAGAACCCTGAGTACTGAGCACCGAGCACCCCGAGCACTGAGCACCCAGCACACTGAGTACTGAGCTCAGAGCACCCCGAGCACTGAGCACCCAGTGCCCCGAGCACTGAGCACCCAGCGCCCCGAGCACTGAGCACCCAGAACCCCGAGCACTGAGCACCCAGCACCCCGAGCACTGAGCACCCAGCACCCCGAGCACTAAGCACCCAGCACCCCGAGCACTGAGCACCCAGCACCCTGAGTACTGAGCACCCAGCACCCTGAGTACTGAGCACCCAGCACCCTGAGCATTGAGCACCCAGCACCCTGAGTACTGAGCACCCAACACCCCAAACACTGAGCACCCTGAGTACTGAGCACCCAGCACCCCAAGCACTGAGCACACTGAGTACTGAGCACCCAGCACCCTGAGTAATGAGCACCCAGCACCCCGAGCACTGAGCACCCAGCACCCTGAGTACTGAGCACCGAGCACCCAGCACCCTGCGTACTGAGCACCCAGCGTACTGAGCACCGAGCACCCAGCACCCTGCGTACTGAGCACCCAGCACCCTGAGCACTGAGCACCCAGCACCATGAGTACTGAGCAACGAGCACCCCGAGTACTGAGCACCCAGCACCCGGAGCACTGAGCACCCAGCACCACGAGCACTGAGCACCCAGCACCCTGAGCAACGAGCACCCTGAGTACTAAGCACCGAGCACCCTGAGCACTGAGCACCCAGCACCCTGACCACGGAGGACCCAGAACCCTGAGCACCGAGCACCCAGCACCCTGAGTACTGAGCACCCAGCACCCTGAGCACTGAGCACCCAGCACCCTGAGTACTGAGCACCGAGCACCCCGAGTACTGAGCACCCAGCACCCCGAGCACTGAGCACCCAGCACCCCGAGCACTGAGCACCCAGCACCCTGAGCACTGAACACACAGCACCCTGAGTACTGAGCACCCCGAGCACTGAGCACCCAGCACCCTGAGTACTGAGCACTGAGCACCCCGAGCACTGAGCACCCAGCACCCCGAGTACTGAGCACCCAGCACCCCGAGTACTGAGCACCCAGCAACCTGAGCACCGAGCAGCCAGCACCCCGAGCACTGAGCACCCAGAACCCTGAGTACTGAGCACCCAGCACCCTGAGCACTGAGCATCCAGCACACTGAGTACTGAGCACCCAGCACCCTGAGCACTGAGCACCCAGCACCCTGAGTACTGAGCACCCAGCACCCCGAGCACTGAGCACACAGCACCCTGAGTACTGAGCACCCAGCACCCTGAGCACTGAGCACCCTGAGGACTGAGCACCCAGCAACCTGAGCACTGAGCGCCCAGCACCCTGAGTACTGAGCACCCAGCACCCCGAGCACTAAGCACCCAGCACCCTGAGTACTGAGCACCCTGAGTACTGAGCACTGAGCACCAAGCACCCTGAGTACTGAGCACCTTGAGGACTGAGCACCCAGCACCCTGTGCACTGAGCACCCAGCACCCTGAATACTGAGCACCGATCAACCTGAGCACTGAGCACCCAGCACCCCGAGCACTGAGCACCCAGCACCCTGAGTACTGAGCTCCCAGCACCCTGAGCACTGAGCACCCAGGCCCCTGAGTACTGAGCACCCAGCACCCTGAGTACTGAGCACCCAGCACCCTGGGCACTTTGCACCCAGCACCCTGAGTACTGAGCACCGAGCACCCTGAGTACTGAGTACCCAGTACCCTGAGTACTGAGCACCCAGCACCCTGAGCACTGAGCACCCAGCACCCTGAGCACTGAGCACCCAGCACCCTGGGTACTGAGCACCCAGCACCCTGGGTACTGAGCACCCAGCACCCTGAGTACTGAACACCCAGCACCCTGAGCACTGAGCACTGAGCACCCTGAGCACTGAGTACTGATCACTGAGCACCCTGAGCACTGAGCAACCAGCACCGAGAGTACTGAGCACCCAGCACCCCGAGCACTGAGCACCCAGCGCCCCGAGCACTGAGAACCCAGCACCCCGAGTACTGAGCACTGAGCACCCTGAGTACTGAGCACCAAGCACCCCGAGTACTGAGCACTGAGCACCCTGAGTACTGAGTACCCAGCACCCTGAGCACTGAGTACCCAGCACCCTGAGTACTGAGCACTGAGAACCCTGAGTACTGAGCACCGAGCACCCTGAGTACTGAGCACCAAGCACCCTGATCACTGAGCACGGAGCACCCCGAGGACTGAGCACCCAGCAACCTGAGCACTGAGCACCCAGCACCCTGAGTACTGAGCACCCAGCACCCTGAGTACTGAGCACCCAGCACCCTGAGTACTGAGCAACCAGCACCCTGAGCACTGAGGACTGAGCACCCAGCACCCTGAGTACTGAGCACTCAGCACCCTGAGTACTGAGCACCGAGCACCCCGAGCACTGAGAACCCAGCACCCTGAGCACTGAGCACCCTGAGGACTGCGCACCCAGCACCCTGACTACTGAGCACCCAACACCCTGAGTACTGAGCACCGATCACCCTGAGCACTGAGCACCCAGCACCCTGAGTACTGAGCACCGAGCACCCTGAGTACTGAGCACCCAGCACCCTGAGTACTGAGCACCCAGCACCCTGGGCACTGAGCACCCAGCACCCTGAGTACTGAGCACCGAGCACCCTGAGTACTGAGTACCCAGTACCCTGAGTACTGAGCACCCAGCACCCTGAGCACTGAGCACCCAGCACCCTGAGCACTGAGCACCCAGCACCCTGGGTACTGAGCACCCAGCACCCTGGGTACTGAGCACCCAGCACCCTGAGTACTGAACACCCAGCACCCTGAGCACTGAGCACTGAGCACCCTGAGCACTGAGTACTGATCACTGAGCACCCTGAGCACTGAGCACCCAGCACCCCGAGTACTGAGCACCCAGCACCCCGAGCACTGAGCACCCAGCGCCCCGAGCACTGAGAACCCAGCACCCCGAGTACTGAGCACTGAGCACCCTGAGTACTGAGCACCAAGCACCCTGAGTACTGAGCACTGAGCACCCTGAGTACTGAGCACCCAGCACCCTGAGCACTGAGTACCCAGCACCCTGAGTACTGAGCACTGAGAACCCTGAGTACTGAGCACCGAGCACCCTGAGTACTGAGCACCAAGCACCCTGATCACTGAGCACGGAGCACCCCGAGGACTGAGCACCCAGCAACCTGAGCACTGAGCACCCAGCACCCTGAGTACTGAGCACCCAGCACCCTGAGTACTGAGCACCCAGCACCCTGAGTACTGAGCAACCAGCACCCTGAGCACTGAGGACTGAGCACCCAGCACCCTGAGTACTGAGCACTCAGCACCCTGAGTACTGAGCACCGAGCACCCCGAGCACTGAGAACCCAGCACCCTGAGCACTGAGCACCCTGAGGACTGCGCACCCAGCACCCTGACTACTGAGCACCCAACACCCTGAGTACTGAGCACCGATCACCCTGAGCACTGAGCACCCAGCACCCTGAGTACTGAGCACCGAGCACCCTGAGTACTGAGCACCCAGCACCCTGAGCACTGAGCACCCAGCACACTGAGTACTGAGCACCCAGCACCCTGAGCACTGAGCACCCAGCACCCTGAGTACTGAGCATCCAGCACCCCGAGCACTGAGCACACAGCACCCTGAGTACTGAGCACCGAGCACCCTGAGTACTGAGCACCCAGCACCCTGAGCACTGAGCACCCAGCACACTGAGTACTGAGCACCCAGCACCCTGAGCACTGAGCACCCAGCACCCTGAGTACTGAGCATCCAGCACCCCGAGCACTGAGCACACAGCACCCTGAGTACTGAGCACCCAGCACCCTGAGTACTGAGCACCGAGCACCGCGAGCACTGAGCACCCAGCACCCTGAGCACTGAGCACCCTGAGGACTGAGCACCCAGCACTCTGAGAACTGAGCGCCCAGCACCCTGAGTACTGAGCACCCAGCACCCCGAGCACTGAGCACCCAGCACCCTGAGTACTGAGCACCCTGAGTACTGAGCACTGAGCACCAAGCACCCTGAGTACTGAGCACCTTGAGGACTGAGCACCCAGCACCCTGTGCACTGAGCACCCAGCACCCTGAGTACTGAGCACCGATCAACCTGAGCACTGAGCACCCAGCACCCCGAGCACTGAGCACCCAGAACCCTGAGTACTGAGCACCCAGCACCCTGAGCACTGAGCACCCAGCACCCTGAGCACTGAGCACCCAGCACCCTGAGTACTGAGCACCCAGCACCCTGAGTACTGAGCACCCAGCACCCTGAGTACTGAACACCCAGCACCCTGAGCACTGAGCACCCTGAGCACTGAGTACTGAGCACTGAGCACCCTGAGCACTGAGCACCCAGCACCCCGAGTACTGAGCACCCAGCACCCCGAGCACTGAGCACCCAGCGCCCCGAGCACTGAGAACCCAGCACCCCGAGTACTGAGCACTGAGCACCCTGAGTACTGAGCCCCAAGCTCCCCGAGTACTGAGCACTGAGCACCCTGAGTACTGAGCACCGAGCACCCTGAGTACTGAGCACCCAGCACCCTGATCACTGAGCACGGAGCACCACGAGGACTGAGCACCCAGCAACCTGAGCACTGGGCACCCAGCACCTTGAGTACTGAGCACCGAGCACACCGAGCACTGAGCACCCAGCACCCTGAGTACTGAGCACCCAGCACCCTGAGCACTGAGCACCCAGCAACGTGAGCACTGAGCACCCAGCACCCCGAGCACTGATCACCCAGCACCCTGAGTACTGAGCACCCAGCACCCTGAGCACTGAGCACCCAGCACCCTGAGTACTGAGCACCCAGCACCCTGAGTACTGAGCAACCAGCACCCTGAGCACTGAGGACTTAGCACCCAGCACCCTGAGTACTGAGCACCCAGCACCCTGAGTACTGAACACCGAGCACCCCGAGCACTGAGCACCCAGCACCCTGAGCACTGAGCACCCTGAGGACTGAGCACCCAGCATCCTGAGCACTGAGCACCCAACACCCTGAGTACTGAGCACCGATCACCCTGAGCACTGAGCACCCAGCACCCAGAGCACTGAGCACCCAGCACCCTGAGTACTGAGCACTCAGCTCCCTGAGTACTGAGCACCGAGCACCCCGAGCACTGAGCACCCAGCACCCTGAGCACTGAGCACCCAGCACCCTGGGCAGTGAGCACCCAGCACCATGAGTAGTGAGCACCGATCACCCCGAGCACTGAGCTCCCAGCACCCTGAGTACTGAGCACCCAGCACCCTGAGCACTGAGCACCCAGCACCCTGAGTACTGAGCACCAAGCACCCTGAGCACTGAGCACCCAGCACCCAGAGCACTGAGCACTGAGCTCCCTGAGTACTGAGCACTGAGCACCCTGAGCACTGAGCACCGAGCACCCTGAGTACTGAGCACCGAGCACCCTGAGTACTGAGCACTGAGCACCCTGAGCACTGAGCACCTGCACACTGAGTACTGAGCACCCAGCACCCTGAGCACTGAGGACCGAGCACCCTGAGTACTAAGCACCCAGCACCCTGAGAACTGAGCACCCAGCACCCTGAGCACTGAGCACCTAGCACGCTGAGTACTGAGCACTGAGCACCCTGAGTACTGAGCACCGAGCACACTGAGCACAGAGCACCCAGCACGCTGAGTACTGAGCACTGAGCACCCTGAGCACTGAGCACCCAGCACCCTGAGTACTGAGCACCGAGCACCCTGAGTACTGAGCAACCAGCACTCTGAGCACTGAGCACCCAGCACCCCGAGCACTGAGCACCCAGCACCCCGAGCACTGAGCACCCAGCACCCTGAGTACAGAGCACCCAGCACCCTGAGCACTGAGCACCCAGCACCCCGAGCACTGAGCACCCAGCACCCTGAGCACTGAGCACCCTGAGAACTGAGCACTGAGCACCCTGAGTACTGAGCACCCAGCACCCTGAGCACTGAGCATCCAGCACCCTGAGTACTGAGCACTGAGCACCCAGCACCCCGAGCACTGAGCACCCAGCACCCTGAGTACTGAGCACTGTGCACCCAGCACCCCGAGCACTGAGCACCCAGCACCCTGAGCACTGAGCACCCAGCACCCGAGTACTGATCACCCAGCACCCTGAGTACTGATCACCCAGCACCCTGAGTACTGAGCACCCAGCACCCCGAGTACTGAGCACCCAGCACCCTGAGCACTGAGCACCCAGCACCCTGAGCACTGAGCACCCAGCACCCTGAGCACTGAGCACGCAGCACCCTGAGCACTGAGCACCCAGCACCCTGAGCACTGAGCACCCTGCACCCTGAGTAGTGAGCACCCAACGTACTGAGCACCGAGCACACCTAGCACTGAGCACCCAGCACCCTGAGTACTGAGCACCGAGCACCCCGAGCACTGAGCACCCAGCACACTGAGTACTGAGCTCCGAGCACCCCGAGCACTGAGCACCCAGTGCCCCGAGCACTGAGCACCCAGCGCCCCGAGCACTGAGCACCCAGAACCCCGAGCACTGAGCACCCAGCACCCCGAGCACTGAGCACCCAGCACCCCGAGCACTAAGCACCCAGCACCCCGAGCACTGAGCAACCAGCACCCTGAGTACTGAGCACCCAGCACCCTGAGTACTGAGCACCCAGCACCCTGAGCATTGAGCACCCAGCACCCTGAGTACTGAGCACCCAACACCCCAAACACTGAGCACCCTGAGTACTGAGCACCCAGCACCCCAAGCACTGAGCACACTGAGTACTGAGCACCCAGCACCCTGAGTAATGAGCACCCAGCACCCTGAGCACTGAGCACCGAGCACCCTGAGTACTGAGCAGCCAGCACCCTGAGTACTGAGCACCCAGCGAACTGAGCACCGAGCACCCAGCACCCTGCGTACTGAGCACCCAGCACCCTGAGCACTGAGCACCCAGCACCCTGAGTACTGAGCAACGAGCACCCCGAGTACTGAGCACCCAGCACCCGGAGCACTGAGCACCCAGCACCACGAGCACTGAGCACCCAGCACCCTGAGCAACGAGCACCCTGAGTACTAAGCACCGAGCACCGTGAGCACTGAGCACCCAGCACCCCGAGCACTAAGCACCCAGCACCCCGAGCACTGAGCACCCAGCACCCTGAGCACTGAACACACAGCACCCTGAGTACTGAACACCCCGAGCACTGAGCACCCAGCACCCTGAGTACTGAGCACTGAGCACCCCGAGCACTGAGCACCCAGCACCCCGAGTACTGAGCACCCAGCACCCCGAGTACTGAGCACCCAGCAACCTGAGCACCGAACAGCCAGCACCCCGAGCACTGAGCACCCAGCACCCTGAGCACTGTGCACCCAGCACCCTGAGAACTGAGCACTGAGCACCCCGAGTACTGAGCACCCAGCTCCCGAGCACTGAGCACCGAGCACCCCGAGCACTGAGCACAGAGCACCCTGAGTACTGAGCACCCAAAACCCCAAGCACTGAGCACCCTGAGTACTGAGCACCCAGCACCCCAAGCACTGAGCACCCTGAGTACTGAGCACCCAGCACCCTGAGTAATGAGCACCCAGCACCCCGAGCACTGAGCACCCAGCACCCTGAGTACTGAGCACCGAGCACCCTGAGTACTGAGCAGCCAGCACCCTGAGTACTGAGCACCCAGCGTACTGAGCACCGAGCACCCAGCACCCTGAGTACTGAGCACACAGCACCCTGAGCACTGAGCACCCAGAACCCTGAGTACTGAGCACCGAGCAACCCGAGTACTGAGCACCCAGCACCCCGAGCACTGAGCACCCAGCACCCTGAGGACTGAGCACCCAGCACCCCGGGCACTGAGCACCCTGAGTACTGAGCACTGAGCACCCTGAGTACTGAGCACTGAGCACCCTGAGTACTGAGCACCCAGCACCCTGAGTACTGAGCACCCAGCACACCAAGCCCTGAGTACCCAGCACCCTGAGCACTGAGTACCCAGCACACTGAGCACTGAGCACCCAGCACCCTGAGGTCTGAGCATCCAGCACCCTGAGCACTGAGCACCCAGCACCCTGAGCACTGAGCACCCAGAGTACTGAGCACTGAGCACCCTGAGTACTGAGCACTGAGCACCCTGAGTACTGAGCACACCACACCCAGAGCACTGAGCACCCAGCACCCTGAGTACTGAGCACTGAGCACCCAGCACCCCGAGCACTGAGCACCCAGCACCCTGATTACTGAGCACTGAGCACCCAGCACCCCGAGCACTGAGCACCCAGCACCCTGAGCACTGAGCACCCAGCACCCGAGTACTGATCACCCAGCACCCTGAGTACTGAGCACCCAGCTCCCAGAGTACTGAGCACCCAGCACCCCGAGTACTGAGCACGAAGCACCCTGAGCACTGAGCACCCAGCACCCTGAGCACTGAGCACCCAGCATCCCAAGCACTGCGCACCTAGCACCCTGAGTACTGAGCACCCAGAACCCTGAGCACTGAGCACCCAGCACCCTGAGTACTGAGCACCCAGCACCCTGAGTAGTGAGCACCCAACGTACTGAGCACCGAGCGCCCCGAGCACTGAGCACCCAGCACCCTGAGTACTGAGCACCGAGCACCCCGAGCACTGAGCACCCAGCAACCTGAGTACTGAGCTCCAAGCACCCCGAGCACTGAGCACCCAGCGCCCCGAGCACTGAGCATCCAGCGCCCCGAGCACTGAGCACCCAGAACCCCGAGCACTGAGCACCCAGCACCCCGAGCACTGAGCACCCAGCACCCCGAGCACTGAGCACCCATCACCCTGAGTACTGAGCACACAGCACCCTGAGTACTGAGCACCCAGCACCCTGAGCATTGAGCACCCAGCACACTGAGTACTGAGCACCCAACACCCCAAGCACTGAGCACCCTGAGTACTGAGCACCCAGCACCCCAAGCACTGAGCACACTGAGTACTGAGCACCCAGCACCCTGAGTAATGAGCACCAAGCACCCCGAGCACTGAGCACCCGGCACCCTGAGTACTGAGCACCGAGCACCCTGAGTACTGAGCAGCCCGCACCCTGAGTAGTGAGCACCCAGCGTACTGAGCACCGAGCACCCAGCACCCTGAGTAATGAGCACCCAGCACCCTGAGCACTGAGCACCCAGCACCCTGAGTAATGAGCACCGAGCACCCCGAGTACTGAGCACCCAGCAACCCGAACACTGAGCACCCAGCACCCCGAGCACTGACCACCCAGCACCCTGAGCCCTGAGCACCCTGAGTACTGAGCACTGAGCACCCTGAGTACTGAGCACCCAGCACCCTGAGTACTGAGCACCCAGCACCCTGAGTACTGAGCACCCAGCACCCTGAGTACTAAGCACCAAGCACCCTGAGTACTGAGCACCTAGTACCCTGAGCACTGAACACACAGCACCCTGAGTACTGAGCACCCCGAGTACTGAGCACCCAGCACCCTGAGCACTGAGGACCCAGCACCCTGAGTACTGAGCACCCAGCACCCTGAGTACTGAGCATCCAGCACCCTGAGCACTGAGCACCCAGCACCCTGAGTACTGAGCACTGAGCACCCAGCACCCTGAGCACTGAGCACCCAGCACCCTGTGTACTGATCAATGAGTACCCAGCACCCCGAGCACTGAGCACCCAGCACCCTGAGCACTGAGCACCCTGAGTACTGAGCACCCAGCACCCTGAGCACTGAGCACCCAGCACCCCGAGTACTGAACACCCAGCACCCAGAGCACTGAGCACTGAGCACCCTGAGTACTGAGCACTGAGCACCCTGAGCACTGAGAACCGAGCACCCTGAGTACTGAGCACTGAGCACACTGAGCACTGAGCACCCTGCACCCTGAGTACTGAGCACCCAGCACCCTGAGCACTGAGGACCGAACACCCTGAGTACTAAGCACCCAGCACCCTGAGTACTGAGCACCCAGCAACCTGAGCACTGAGCACCCAGCACGCTGAGTACTGAGCACTGAGCACCCTGAGCACTGAGCACCCAGCACCCTGAGTACTGAGCACCGAGCACCCTGAGTACTGAGCACCCAGCACTCTGAACACTGAGCACCCAGCACCCTGAGCACTGAGCACCCAGCACCCCTAGCACTGAGCACCCAGCACCCCGAGCACTGAGCACCCAGCACCCCGAGCACTGAGCACCGAGCACCCTGAGCACTGAGCACCCAGCACAACGAGTACTGAGCACCCAGCACCCTGATTACTGAGCACCAAGCACCCCGAGCATTGAGCACCGAGCACCCCGAGCACTGAGCACCCAGCACCCCGAGCACTGAGCACCCCGCAACCTGAGTACTAAGCACCCAACACCCTGAGTACTGAGAACTGAGCACCCAGAGTACTGAGCACCCAGCACCCAGAGCACTGAGCACCCAGCACCCTGAGTACTGAGCACTGAGCACCCAGCACCCCGAGCACTGAGCACCCAGCACCCTGAGTACTGAGCACTGAGCACCCAGCAACCCGAGCACTGAGCACCCAGCACCCTGAGCACTGAGCACCCAGCACCCGAGTACTGATCACCCAGCACCCTGAGTACTGAGCACCCAGCTCCCAGAGTACTGAGCACCCAGCACCCCGAGTAATGAGCACGAAGCACCCTGAGCACTGAGCACCCAGCACCCTGAGCACTGAGCACCCAGCATCCCAAGCACTGCGCACCTAGCACCCTGAGTACTGAGCACCCAGAACCCTGAGCACTGAGCACCCAGCACCCTGAATACTGAGCACCCAGCACCCTGAGTAGTGAGCACCCAACGTACTGAGCACCGAGCGCCCCGAGCACTGAGCACCCAGCACCCTGAGTACTGAGCACCGAGCACCCCGAGCACTGAGCACCCAGCAACCTGAGTACTGAGCTCCAAGCACCCCGAGCACTGAGCACCCAGCGCCCCGAGCACTGAGCATCCAGCGCCCCGAGCACTGAGCACCCAGAACCCCGAGCACTGAGCACCCAGCACCCCGAGCACTGAGCACCCAGCACCCCGAGCACTGAGCACCCATCACCCTGAGTACTGAGCACACAGCACCCTGAGTACTGAGCACCCAGCACCCTGTGCATTGAGCACCCAGCACACTGAGTACTGAGCACCCAACACCCCAAGCACTGAGCACCCTGAGTACTGAGCACCCAGCACCCCAAGCACTGAGCACACTGAGTACTGAGCACCCAGCACCCTGAGTAATGAGCACCCAGCACCCCGAGCACTGAGCACCCGGCACCCTGAGTACTGAGCACCGAGCTCCCTGAGTACTGAGCAGCCCGCACCCTGAGTACTGAGCACCCAGCGTACTGAGCACCGAGCACCCAGCACCCTGAGTAATGAGCACCCAGCACCCTGAGCACTGAGCACCCAGCACCCTGAGTAATGAGCACCGAGCACCCCGAGTACTGAGCACCCAGCACACCGAACACTGAGCACCCAGCACCCTGAGCACTGACCACCCAGCACCCTGAGGCCTGAGCACCCTGAGTACTGAGCACTGAGCACCCTGAGTACTGAGCACCCAGCACCCTGAGTACTGAGCACACAGCACCCTGAGTACTGAGCACCCAGCACCCTGAGTACTAAGCACCAAGCACCCTGAGTACTGAGCACCTAGTACCCTGAGCACTGAACACACAGCACCCTGAGTACTGAGCACCCCGAGTACTGAGCACCCAGCACCCTGAGCACTGAGGACCCAGCACCCTGAGTACTGAGCACCCAGCACCCTGAGTACTGAGCATCCAGCACCCTGAGCACTGAGCACCCAGCACCCTGAGTACTGAGCACTGAGCACCCAGCACACTGAGCACTGAGCACCCAGCACCCTGTGTACTGATCAATGAGTACCCAGCACCCTGAGCACTGAGCACCCAGCACCCTGAGCACTGAGCACCCTGAGTACTGAGCACCCAGCACCCTGAGCACTGAGCACCCAGCACCCCGAGTACTGAACACCCAGCACCCAGAGCACTGAGCACTGAGCACCCTGAGTACTGAGCACTGAGCACCCTGAGCACTGAGCACCGAGCACCCTGAGTACTGAGCACTGAGCACACTGAGCACTGAGCACCCTGCACCCTGAGTACTGAGCACCCAGCACCCTGAGCACTGAGGACCGAACACCCTGAGTACTAAGCAACCAGCACCCTGAGTACTGAGCACCCAGCACCCTGAGCACTGAGCACCCAGCACGCTGAGTACGGAGCACTGAGCACCATGAGTACTGAGCACCGAGCACCCTGACCACTGCGCACCCAGCACGCTGAGTACTGAGCACTGAGCACCCTGAGCACTGAGCACCCAGCACCCTGAGTACTGAGCACCGAGCACCCTGAGTACTGAGCACCCAGCACTCTGAACACTGAGCACCCAGCACCCTGAGCACTGAGCACCCAGCACCCCTAGCACTGAGCACCCAGCACCCCGAGCACTGAGCACCCAGCACCCCGAGCACTGAGCCTGAGCACCCTGAGTACTGAGCACTGAACACCCTGAGGACTGAGCACCGAGCACCCTGAGTACTGAGCACCCAGCACCCCGAGCACTGAGCACCGAGCACCCTGAGCACTGAGCACCCAGCACAACGAGTACTGAGCACCCAGCACCCTGATTACTGAGCACCAAGCACCCCGAGCATTGAGCACCGAGCACCCCGAGCACTGAGCACCCAGCACCCTGAGCACTGAGCACCCCGCAACCTGAGTACTAAGCACCCAACACCCTGAGTACTGAGCACCCAGCACCCTGAGTACTGAGCACCCAGCACCCTGAGTACTGAGCACCCAGCGTACTGAGCACCGAGCACCCCGAGCACTGAGCACCCAGCACCCTGAGTACTGAGCACCGAGCACCCTGAGTACTGAGCACCCAGCACCCTGAGTACTGAGCACCCAGCACCCTGAGTACTGAACACCGTGTGTACTGAGCACCGAGCACCCAGCACCCTGAGTACTGAGCACCCAGCACCCTGAGCACTGAGCACCCAGCACCCTGAGTACTGAGCACTGAGCACCCAGCACCCCGAGCACTGAGCACCCAGCACGCCGAGCACAGAACACCCAGCACCCCGAGCACTGAGCACCCAGCACCCTGAGTACTGAGCACCCAGCACCCTGAGTACTGAGCACCCAGCACCCTGAGCACTGAGCACACAGCACCCTGAGTACTGAGCACCCAACACCCCAAGCACTGAGCACCCTGAGTACTGAGCACCCAGCACCCCAAGCACTGAGCACCCTGAGTACTGAGCACCCAGCACCCTGAGTAATGAGCACCCAGCACCCCGAGCACTGAGCACCCAGCACCCTGAGTACTGAGCACCGAGCACCCTGAGTACTGAGCACCCAGCGTACTGAGCACCGAGCACCCAGCACACTGAGTACTGAGCACCCAGCACCCTGAGCACGGAGCACCCAGCACCCTGAGTACTGAGCACCGAGCAACCCGAGTACTGAGCACCCAGCACCCCGAGCACTGAGCAAGCAGCACCCCGAGCACTGAGCACCCAGCACCCCGAGCACTGAGCACCCAGCAACCCGAGCACTGAGCACCCAGCACCCCGAGCACCGAGCACCCTGAGTACTAAGCACCGAGCACCCTGAGCACTGAACACCCAGCACCCTGAGCACTGAGCACCCAGCACCCTGAGTAATGAGCACCCAGCACCCCGAGCACTGAGCACGCAGCACCCTGAGTACTGAGCACCCAGCACCCTGAGCACTGAGCACCGAGCACCCTGAGCACTGAGCACCCAGCACCCTGAGGACTGAGCACCCAGCACCCCGGGCACTGAGCACCCTGAGTACTGAGCACTGAGCACCCTGAGTACTGAGCACTGAGCACCCTGAGTACTGAGCACCCAGCACCCTGAGTACTGAGCACCCAGCACCCCAAGCACTGAGTACCCAGCACCCTGAGCACTGAGTACCCAGCACACTGAGCACTGAGCACCCAGCACCCTGAGCACTGAGCACCCAGCACCCTGAGCACTGAGCACCCAGCACCCTGAGCACTGAGCACCCAGCACGCTGAGTACTGAGCACTGAGCACCCTGAGCACTGAGCACCCAGCACCCTGAGTACTGAGCACCGAGCACCCTGAGTACTGAGCACCCAGCACTCTGAGCACTGAGCACCCAGCACCCCGAGCACTGAGCACCCAGGACCCCGAGCACTGAGCACCCAGCACCCCGAGCACTGAGCCTGAGCACCCTGAGTCCTGAGCACTGAACACCCTGAGTACTGAGCACCGAGCACCCTGAGTACTAAGCACCGAGCACACTGAGCACTGAGCACCCAGCACCCTGAGCACTGAGCAACCAGCAACCTGAGTACTGAGCACCCAGCACCCCAAGCACTGAGTACCCAGCACCCTGAGCACTGAGTACCCAGCACACTGAGCACTGAGCACCCAGCACCCTGAGGTCTGAGCACCCAGCACCCTGAGCACTGAGCACCCAGCACCCTGAGCACTGAGCACCCTGAGTACTGAGCACTGAGCACCCTGAGTACTGAGCACTGAGCACCCTGAGTACTAAGCACCCAGCACCCAGAGCACTGAGCACCCAGCACCCTGAGTACTGAGCACTGAGCACCCAGCACCCCGAGCACTGAGCACTCAGCACCCTGAGTACTGAGCACTGAGCACCCAGCACCCCGAGCACTGAGCACCCAGCACCCTGAGCACTGAGCACCCAGCACACGAGTACTGATCATCCAGCACCCTGAGTACTGAGCACCCAGCTCCCTGAGTACTGAGCACCCAGCACCCCGAGTACTGAGCACGAAGCACCCTGAGCACTGAGCCCCCAGCACCCTGAGCACTGAGCACCCAGCATCCCAAGCACTGCCCACCCAGCACCCTGAGTACTGAGCACCCAGCACCCTGAGCACTGAGCACACAGCACCCTGAGTACTGAGCACCCAGCACCCTGAGTAGTGAGCACCCAACGTACTGAGCACCGAGCGCCCCGAGCACTGAGCACCCAGCACCCTGAGTACTGAGCACCGAGCACCCCGAGCACTGAGCACCCAGCAACCTGAGTTCTGAGCTCCAAGCACCCCGAGCGCTGAGCACCCAGCGCCCCGAGCACTGAGCATCCAGCGCCCCGAGCACTGAGCACCCAGAACCCCGAGCACTGAGCACCCAGCACCCCGAGCACTGAGCACCCAGCACCCCGAGCACTGAGCACCCATCACCCTGAGTACTGAGCACACAGCACCCTGAGTACTGAGCACCCAGCACCCTGAGCATTGAGCACCCAGCACACTGAGTACTGAGCACCCAACACCCCAAGAACTGAGCACCCTGAGTACTGAGCACCCAGCACCCCAAGCACTGAGCACACTGAGTACTGAGCACCCAGCACCCTGAGTAATGAGCACCCAGCACCCCGAGCACTGAGCCCCCGGCACCCTGAGTACTGAGCACCGAGCACGCTGAGTACTGAGCAGCCAGGACCCTGAGTACTGAGCACCCAGCGTACTGAGCACCGAGCACCCAGCACCCTGAGTAATGAGCACCCAGCACCCTGAGCACTGAGCACCCAGCACCCTGAGTAATGAGCACCGAGCACCCCGAGTACTGAGCACCCAGCACCCCGAACACTGAGCACCCAGCACCCCGAGCACTGACCACCCAGCACCCTGAGCCCTGAGCACCCTGAGTACTGAGCACTGAGCACCCTGAGTACTGAGCACCCAGCACCCTGAGTACTAAGCACCCAGCACCCTGAGTACTGAGCACCCAGCACCCTGATTACTGAGCACCCAGCACGCTGAGCAATGAGCACCCTGAGTACTGAGCACCCAGCACTCTGAGCACTGAGCACCGAAAACCCCGAGTTCTGAGCACCCAGCACCCGGAGTACTGAGCACCCAGCACCCTGAGACCTAAGCACCAAGCACCCTGAGTACTGAGCACCTAGTACCCTGAGCACTGAACACACAGCACCCTGAGTACTGAGCACCCCGAGCACTGAGCACCCAGCACCCTGAGCACTGAGGACCCAGCACCCTGAGTACTGAGCACCCACCACCCTGAGTACTGAGCATCCAGCACCCCGAGCACTGAGCACCAAGCACCCTGAGTACTGAGCACTGAGCACCCAGCACCCCGAGCACTGAGCACCCAGCACCCT
This sequence comes from Microtus oregoni, assembly GCF_018167655.1. Taxonomy (NCBI): domain Eukaryota; kingdom Metazoa; phylum Chordata; class Mammalia; order Rodentia; family Cricetidae; genus Microtus; species Microtus oregoni. The sequence goes on along the minus strand of NW_024543811.1, from coordinate 5,447,511 downwards.
GTGTACTGATCAATGTGTACCCAGCACCCCGAGCACTGAGCACCCAGCACCCTGAGCACTGAGCACCCTGAGTACTGAGCACCCAGCACCCTGAGCACTGAGCACCCAGCACCCCGAGTACTGAACACCCAGCACCCAGAGCACTGAGCACTGAGCACCCTGAGTACTGAGCACTGAGCACCCTGAGCACTGAGCACCGAGCACCCTGAGTACTGAGCACTGAGCACACTGAGCACTGAGCACCCTGCACCCTGAGTACTGAGCACCCAGCACCCTGAGCACTGAGGACCGAACACCCTGAGTACTAAGCACCCAGCACCCTGAGTACTGAGCACCCAGCACCCTGAGCACTGAGCACCCAGCACGCTGAGTACGGAGCACTGAGCACCATGAGTACTGAGCACCGAGCACCCTGACCACTGAGCACCCAGCACGCTGAGTACTGAGCACTGAGCACCCTGAGCACTGAGCACCCAGCACCCTGAGTACTGAGCACCGAGCACCCTGAGCACTGAGCACCCAGCACCCCTAGCACTGAGCACCCAGCACCCCGAGCACTGAGCACCCAGCACCCCGAGCACTGAGCCTGAGCACCCTGAGTACTGAGCACTGAACACCCTGAGGACTGAGCACCGAGCACCCTGAGTACTGAGCACCCAGCACCCCGAGCACTGAGCACCGAGCACCCTGAGCACTGAGCACCCAGCACAACGAGTACTGAGCACCCAGCACCCTGATTACTGAGCACCAAGCACCCCGAGCACTGAGCACCGAGCACCCCGAGCACTGAGCACCGAGCACCCCGAGCACTGAGCACCCAGCACCCCGAGCACTGAGCACCCCGCAACCTGAGTACTAAGAACCCAGCACCCTGAGTACTGAGCACCCAGCACCCTGAGTACTGAGCACCCAGCACCCTGAGTACTGAGCACCCAGCGTACTGAGCACCGAGCACCCCGAGAACTGAGCACCCAGCACCCTGAGTACTGAGCACCGAGCACCCTGAGTACTGAGCACCCAGCACCCTGAGTACTGAGCACCCAGCACCCTGAGTACTGAACACTGAGTGTACTGAGCACCGAGCACCCAGCACCCTGAGTACTGAGGACCCAGCACCCTGAGCACTGAGCACCCAGCACCCTGAGTACTGAGCACTGAGCACCCAGCACCCCGAGCACTGAGCACCCAGCACCCCGAGCACAGAACACCCAGCACCCCGAGCACTGAGCACCCAGCACCCTGAGTACTGAGCACCCAGCACCCTGAGTACTGAGCACCCAGCACCCTGAGCACTGAGCACACAGCACCCTGAGTACTGAGCACCCAACACCCCAAGCACTGAGCACCCTGAGTACTGAGCACCCAGCACCCCAAGCACTGAGCACCCTGAGTAATGAGCACCCAGCACCCTGAGTAATGAGCACCCAGCACCCCGAGCACTGAGCACCCAGCACCCTGAGTACTGAGCACCGAGCACCCTGAGTACTGAGCACCCAGCGTACTGAGCACCGAGCACCCAGCACCCTGAGTACTGAGCACCCAGCACCCTGAGCACGGAGCACCCAGCACCCTGAGTACTGAGCACCGAGCAACCCGAGTACTGAGCACCCAGCACCCCGAGCACTGAGCACGCAGCACCCCGAGCAATGAGCACCCAGCACCCCGAGTACTGAGCACCCAGCACCCCGAGCACTGAGCACCCAGCACCCCGAGCACCGAGCACCCTGAGTACTAAGCACCGAGCACCCTGAGCACTGAACACCCAGCACACTCAGCACTGAGCACCCAGCACCCTGAGTAATGAGCACCCAGCACCCCGAGCACTGAGCACCCAGCACCCTGAGTACTGAGCACCCAGCACCCTGAGCACTGAGCACCGAGCACCCTGAGCACTGAGCACCCAGCACCCTGAGGACTGAGCACCCAGCACCCCGGGCACTGAGCACCCTGAGTACTGAGCACTGAGCACCCTGAGTACTGAGCACTGAGCACCCTGAGTACTGAGCACCCAGCACCCTGAGTACTGAGCACCCAGCACCCCAAGCACTGAGTACCCAGCACCCTGAGCACTGAGTACCCAGCACACTGAGCACTGAGCACCCAGCACCCTGAGCACTGAGCACCCAGCACCCTGAGCACTGAGCACCCAGCACCCTGAGCACTGAGCACCCTGAGTACTGAGCACCGAGCACCCTGACCACTGAGCACCCAGCACGCTGAGTACTGAGCACTGAGCACCCTGAGCACTGAGCACCCAGCACCCTGAGCACTGAGCACCCAGCACCCTGAGTACTGAGCACCCAGCACCCTGTGTACTGAGCACCCAGCACCCTGAGTACTGAGCACCCAGCGTAATGAGCACCGAGCACCCCGAGCACTGAGCACCCAGCACCCTGAGTACTGAGCACCGAGCACCCTGAGTACTGAGCACCCAGCACCCTGAGTACTGAGCACCCAGCACCCTGAGTACTGAGCACCCAGTGTACTGAGCACCGAGCACCCAGCCCCCTGAGTACTGAGCACCGAGCACCCTGAGCACTGAGCACCCAGCACCCTGAGTACTGAGCACTGAGCACCCAGCACCCCGAGCACTGAGCACCCAGCACCCCGAGCACTGAACACCCAGCACCCCGAGCACTGAGCACCCAGCACCCTGAGTACTGAGCACCCAGCACCCTGAGTACTGAGCACCCAGCACCCTGAGCATTGAGCACACAGCACCCTGTGTACTGAGCACCCAGCACCCCAAGCACTGAGCACCCTGAGTACTGAGCACCCAGCACCCAGAGTAATGAGCACCCAGCACCCCGAGCACTGAGCACCCAGCACCCTGAGTACTGAGCACCGAGCACCCTGAGTACTGAGCAGCCAGCACCCTGAGTACTGAGCACCCAGCGTACTGAGCACCGAGCACCCAGCACCCTGAGTACTGAGCACCCAGCACCCTGAGCACGGAGCACCCAGCACCCTGAGTACTGAGCACTGAGCAACCCGAGTACTGAGCACCCAGCACCCCGAGCACTGAGCACGCAGCACCCCGAGCACTGAGCACCCAGCACCCCGAGCACTGAGCACCCAGCACCCCGAGCACTGAGCACCCAGCACCCCGAGCACCGAGTACCCTGAGTACTAAACACCGAGCACCCTGAGCACTGAACACCCAGCACCATGAGCACTGAGCACACAGCACCCTGAGTAATGAGCACACAGCACCCCGAGCACTGAGCACCCAGCACCCTGAGTACTGAGCACCCAGCACCCTGAGCACTGAGCACCCAGCACCCTGAGGACTGAGCACCCAGCACCCCGGGCACTGAGCACCCTGAGTACTGAGCACTGAGCACCCTGAGTACTGAGCACTGAGCAACCTGAGTACTGAGCACCCAGCACCCTGAGTACTGAGCACCCAGCACCCCAAGCACTGAGTACCCAGCACCCTGAGCACTGAGTACCCAGCACACAGAGCACTGAGCACCCAGCACTCTGAGCACTGAGCACCCAGCACCCTGAGCACTGAGCACCCAGCACCCTGAGCACTGAGCACCCTGAGTACTGAGCACTGAGCACCCTGAGTACTGAGCACTGAGCACCCTGAGTACTGAGCACCCAGCACCCAGAGCACTGAGCACCGAGCACCCTGAGAACTGACCACCGAGCACCCTGAGTACTGAGCACCCAGCACCATGAGTACTGAGCACCGAGCACCCAGAGTACTGAGCAACCTGAGGACTGAGCACTCAGCACCCCGAGAATGAGCACCCAGCACCATGAGTACTGAGCACCGAGCACCCTGAGCACTGAGCACCCAGCACCCTGAGTACTGAGCACCCAGCATCCTGAGTTCTGAGCACCCAGCACCCTGAGCACTGAGCACACTGAGTACTGAGCACCCAGCACCCTGAGCACTGAGGACCCAGCACCCTGAGTACTGAGCACCCAGCACCCTGAGCACTGAGGACCCAGCACCCCGAGCACTGAGCACCCAGCACCCTGAGTACTGAGCACCCAGCACCCTGAGCACTGAGGACCCAGCACCCCGAGCACTGAGCACCCAGCACGCTGAGTACTGAGCACTGAGCACCCAGCACCCCGAGCACTGAGCACCCAGCACACCGAGCACTGAGCACTGAGCACCCTGAGTACTGAGCACTGAGCACCCTTAGTGCTGAGCACCGAGCACCCTGAGTACTGAGCACCCAGCACCCTGAGCACTGAGCATGGAGCACCCCGAGGACTGAGCACCCAGCACCGTGAGCACTGAGCACCCAGCACATTGAGTACTGAGCACCGAGCACCCCGAGCACTGAGCACCCCGCACCCTAAGTACTGAGCACCCAGCACCCTGAGCACTGAGCACCCAGCACCCCGAGCACTGAGCACAAAGCACCCTGAGTACTGAGCACCCAGCACCCTGAGTTCTGAGCACCCAGCACCCCGAGCACTGAGCACCCAGCACCCTGAGCACAGAGCACCCAGCACCCTGAGCCCTGAGCACCCAGCACCCTGAGTACTGAGCACTGGGCACCCAGCACCCCGAGCACTGAGCACCCAGCACCCTGAGTACTAAGCACCCAGCACCCTGAGTCCTGAGCACCCAGCACCCTGAGTACTGAGCAACCAGCGTACTGAGCAACGAGCACCCCGAGCACTGAGCACCCAGCACCCTGAGTACTGAGCACCCAGCACCCCGAGCACTGAGCACCCAGCACCCTGAGTACTGAGCACCGAGCACACTGAGTACTGAGCACCCAGCACCCTGAGTACTCAGCACCCTGCACCCTGAGCACTGAGCACCCAGCACCCTGAGTACTGAGCACTGAGCACCCCGAGTACTGAGCACCGGGCACCCCGAGCACTAAGCACCCAGCACCCCGAGCACCGAGCACCCAGCACCCTGAGCACTGAGCACCCAGCACCCTGAGCACTGAGCAGGCAGCACCCTGAGAACTGAGCACCCAGCACCCTGAGCACTGAGCACGCAGCACCCTGAGAACAGAGCACCCAGCACCCTGAGCACTGAGCACCCAGCACCCTGAGAATTGAGCACCCAGCACCCTGAGCACTGAGCACCCAGCACCCTGAGAACTGAGCACCCAGCACCCCAAGCACTGAGCACCCTGAGTATTGAGCACCCAGCACCCCAAGCACTGAGCACCCTGAGTACTGAGCACCCAGCACCCTGATTAATGAGCACCCAGCACCCCGAGCACTGAGCACCCAGCACCCTGAGTACTGAGCACCGAGCACACTGAGTACTGAGCACTGAGCACACTGAGCACTGAGCACCCTGCACCCTGAGTACTGAGCACCGAGCACACTGAGTACTGAGCACTGAGCACACTGAGCACTGAGCACCCTGCACCCTGAGTACTAAGCACCCAGCACCCTGAGTACTGAGCACCCAGCACCCTGAGCACTGAGCACCCAGCACGCTGAGTACGGAGCACTGAGCACCATGAGTACTGAGCACCGAGCACCCTGACCACTGAGCACCCAGCACGCTGAGTACTGAGCACTGAGCACCCTGAGCACTGAGCACCCAGCACCCTGAGTACTGAGCACCGAGCACCCTGAGCACTGAGCACCCAGCACCCCTAGCACTGAGCACCCAGCACCCCAAGCACTGAGCACCCAGCACCCCGAGCACTGAGCCAGAGCACCCTGAGTACTGAGCACTGAACACCCTGAGGACTGAGCACCGAGCACCCTGAGTACTGAGCACCCAGCACCCCGAGCACTGAGCACCGAGCACCCTGAGCACTGAGCACCCAGCACAACGAGTACTGAGCACCCAGCACCCTGATTACTGAGCACCAAGCACCCCGAGCACTGAGCACCGAGCACCCCGAGCACTGAGCACCGAGCACCCCGAGCACTGAGCACCCAGCACCCCGAGCACTGAGCACCCCGCAACCTGAGTACTAAGCACCCAGCACCCTGAGTACTGAGCACCCAGCACCCTGAGTACTGAGCACCCAGCACCCTGAGTACTGAGCACCCAGCGTACTGAGCACCGAGCACCCCGAGCACTGAGCACCCAGCACCCTGAGTACTGAGCACCGAGCACCCTGAGTACTGAGCACCCAGCACCCTGAGTACTGAGCACCCAGCACCCTGAGTACTGAACACCGAGTGTACTGAGCACCGAGCACCCAGCACCCTGAGTACTGAGCACCCAGCACCCTGAGCACTGAGCACCCAGCACCCTGAGTACTGAGCACTGAGCACCCAGCACCCCGAGCACTGAGCACCCAGCACCCCGAGCACAGAACACCCAGCACCCCGAGCACTGAGCACCCAGCACCCTGAGTACTGAGCACCCAGCACCCTGAGTACTGAGCACCCAGCACCCTGAGCACTGAGCACACAGCACCCTGAGTACTGAGCACCCAACACCCCAAGCACTGAGCACCCTGAGTACTGAGCACCCAGCACCCCAAGCACTGAGCACCCTGAGTACTGAGCACCCAGCACCCTGAGTAATGAGCACCCAGCACCCCGAGCACTGAGCACCCAGCACCCTGAGTACTGAGCACCGAGCACCGTGAGTACTGAGCACCCAGCGTACTGAGCACCGAGCACCCAGCACCCTGAGTACTGAGCACCCAGCACCCTGAGCACGGAGCACCCAGCACCCTGAGTACTGAGCACCGAGCAACCCGAGTACTCAGCACCCAGCACCCCGAGCACTGAGCACGCAGCACCCCGAGCACTGAGCACCCAGCACCCCGAGTACTGAGCACCCAGCACCCCGAGCACTGAGCACCCAGCACCCCGAGCACCGAGCACCCTGAGTACTAAGCACCGAGCACCCTGAGCACTGAACACCCAGCACCCTGAGCACTGAGCACCCAGCACCCTGAGTAATGAGCACCCAGCACCCCGAGCACTGAGCACCCAGCACCCTGAGTACTGAGCACCCAGCACCCTGAGCACTGAGCACCGAGCACCCTGAGCACTGAGCACCCAGCACCCTGAGGACTGAGCACCCAGCACCCCGGGCACTGAGCACCCTGAGTACTGAGCGCTGAGCACCCTGAGTACTGAGCACTGAGCACCCTGAGTACTGAGCACCCAGCACCCTGAGTACTGAGCACCCAGCACCTCAAGCACTGAGTACCCAGCACCCTGAGCACTGAGTACCCAGCACACTGAGCACTGAGCACCCAGCACCCTGAGCACTGAGCACCCAGCACCCTGAGCACTGAGCACCCAGCACACTGAGCACTGAGCACCCTGAGTACTGAGCACCGAGCACCCTGACCACTGAGCACCCAGCACGCTGAGTACTGAGCACTGAGCACCCTGAGCACTGAGCACCCAGCACCCTGAGCACTGAGCACCCAGCACAACGAGTACTGAGCACCCAGCACGCTGATTACTGAGCACCAAGCACCCTGAGCACTGAGCACTGAGCACCCCGAGCACTGAGCACCCAGCACCCCGAGCACTGAGCACCCCGCACCCTGAGTACTAAGCACCCAGCACCCTGAGTACTGAGCACCCAGCACCCTGAGTACTGAGCACCCAGCACCCTGAGTACTGAGCACCCAGCGTACTGAGCACCGAGCACCCCGAGCACTGAGCACCCAGCATCCTGAGTACTGAGCACCGAGCACCCTGAGTACTGAGCACCCAGCACCCTGAGTACTGAGCACCCAGCACCCTGAGTACTGAGCACCCAGTGTACTGAGCACCGAGCACCCAGCCCCCTGAGTACTGAGCACCGAGCACCCTGAGCACTGAGCACCCAGCACCCTGAGTACTGAGCACTGAGCACCCAGCACCCCGAGCACTGAGCACCCAGCACCCCGAGCACTGAACACCCAGCACCCCGAGCACTGAGCACCCAGCACCCTGAGTACTGAGCACCCAGCACCCTGAGTACTGAGCACCCAGCACCCTGAGCATTGAGCACACAGCACCCTGTGTACTGAGCACCCAGCACCCCAAGCACTGAGCACCCTGAGTACTGAGCACCCAGCACCCAGAGTAATGAGCACCCAGCACCCCGAGCACTGAGCACCCAGCACCCTGAGTACTGAGCACCGAGCACCCTGAGTACTGAGCAGCCAGCACCCTGAGTACTGAGCACCCAGCGTACTGAGCACCGAGCACCCAGCACCCTGAGTACTGAGCACCCAGCACCCTGAGCACGGAGCACCCAGCACCCTGAGTACTGAGCACTGAGCAACCCGAGTACTGAGCACCCAGCACCCCGAGCACTGAGCACGCAGCACCCCGGGCACTGAGCACCCAGCACCCCGAGCACTGAGCACCCAGCACCCCGAGCACTGAGCACCCAGCACCCCGAGCACCCAGCACCCTGAGTACTAAGCACCGAGCACCCTGAGCACTGAACACCCAGCACCATGAGCACTGAGCACACAGCACCCTGAGTAATGAGCACACAGCACCCCGAGCACTGAGCACCCAGCACCCTGAGTACTGAGCACCCAGCACCCTGAGCACTGAGCACCCAGCACCCTGAGGACTGAGCACCCAGCACCCCGGGCACTGAGCACCCTGAGTACTGAGCACTGAGCACCCTGAGTACTGAGCACTGAGCACCCTGAGTACTGAGCACCCAGCACCCTGAGTACTGAGCACCCAGCACCCCAAGCACTGAGTACCCAGCACCCTGAGCACTGAGTACCCAGCACACTGAGCACTGAGCACCCAGCACTCTGAGCACTGAGCACCCAGCACCCTGAGCACTGAGCACCCAGCACCCTGAGCACTGAGCACCCTGAGTACTGAGCACTGAGCACCCTGAGTACTGAGCACTGAGCACCCTGAGTACTGAGCACCCAGCACCCAGAGCACTGAGCACCGAGCACCCTGAGAACTGACCACCGAGCACCCTGAGTACTGAGCACCCAGCACCATGAGTACTGAGCACCGAGCACCCAGAGTACTGAGCAACCTGAGGACTGAGCACTAAGCACCCCGAGAATGAGCACCCAGCACCATGAGTACTGAGCACCGAGCACCCTGAGCACTGAGCACCCAGCACCCTGAGTACTGAGCACCAAGCACCCTGAGTACTGATCACCCAGCACCCTGAGTACTGAGCACCCAGCATCCTGAGTTCTGAGCACCCAGCACCCTGAGCACTGAGCACACTGAGTACTGAGCACCCAGCACCCTGAGCACTGAGGACCCAGCACCCTGAGTACTGAGCACCCAGCACCCTGAGCACTGAGGACCCAGCACCCCGAGCACTGAGCACCCAGCACCCTGAGTACTGAGCACCCAGCACCCTGAGCACTGAGGACCCAGCACCCCGAGCACTGAGCACCCAGCACGCTGAGTACTGAGCACTGAGCACCCAGCAACCCGAGCACTGAGCACCCAGCACACCGAGCACTGAGCACTGAGCACCCTGAGTACTGAGCACTGAGCACCCTTAGTGCTGAGCACCGAGCACCCTGAGTACTGAGCACCCAGCACCCTGAGCACTGAGCATTGTGCACCCCGAGGACTGAGCACCCAGCACCGTGAGCACTGAGCACCCAGCACATTGAGTACTGAGCACCGAGCACCCCGAGCACTGAGCACCCCGCACCCTAAGTACTGAGCACCCAGCACCCTGAGCACTGAGCACCCAGCACCCCGAGCACTGAGCACAAAGCACCCTGAGTACTGAGCACCCAGCACCCTGAGTTCTGAGCACCCAGCACCCCGAGCACTGAGCACCCAGCACCCTGAGCACAGAGCACCCAGCACCCTGAGCCCTGAGCACCCAGCACCCTGAGTACTGAGCACTGGGCACCCAGCACCCCGAGCACTGAGCACCCAGCACCCTGAGTACTAAGCACCCAGCACCCTGAGTCCTGAGCACCCAGCACCCTGAGTACTGAGCAACCAGCGTACTGAGCAACGAGCACCCCGAGCACTGAGCACCCAGCACCCTGAGTACTGAGCACCCAGCACCCCGAGCACTGAGCACCCAGCACCCTGAGTACTGAGCACCGAGCACACTGAGTACTGAGCACCCAGCACCCTGAGTACTCAGCACCCTGCACCCTGAGCACTGAGCACCCAGCACCCTGAGTACTGAGCACTGAGCACCCCGAGTACTGAGCACCGGGCACCCCGAGCACTAAGCACCCAGCACCCCGAGCACCGAGCACCCAGCACCCTGAGCACTGAGCACCCAGCACCCTGAGCACTGAGCACGCAGCACCCTGAGAACTGAGCACCCAGCAACCTGAGCACTGAGCACGCAGCACCCTGAGAACTGAGCACCCAGCACCCTGAGCACTGAGGACCCAGCACCCTGAGTACTGAGCACCCAGCACCCTGAGCACTGAGGACCCAGCACCCCGAGCACTGAGCACCCAGCACCCTGAGTACTGAGCACCCAGCACCCTGAGCACTGAGGACCCAGCACCCCGAGCACTGAGCACCCAGCACGCTGAGTACTGAGCACTGAGCACCCAGCACCCCGAGCACTGAGCACCCAGCACACCGAGCACTGAGCACTGAGCACCCTGAGTACTGAGCACTGAGCACCCTTAGTGCTGAGCACCGAGCACCCTGAGTACTGAGCACCCAGCACCCTGAGCACTGAGCATGGAGCACCCCGAGGACTGAGCACCCAGCACCGTGAGCACTGAGCACCCAGCACATTGAGTACTGAGCACCGAGCACCCCGAGCACTGAGCACCCCGCACCCTAAGTACTGAGCACCCAGCACCCTGAGCACTGAGCACCCAGCACCCCGAGCACTGAGCACAAAGCACCCTGAGTACTGAGCACCCAGCACCCTGAGTTCTGAGCACCCAGCACCCCGAGCACTGAGCACCCAGCACCCTGAGCACAGAGCACCCAGCACCCTGAGCCCTGAGCACCCAGCACCCTGAGTACTGAGCACTGGGCACCCAGCACCCCGAGCACTGAGCACCCAGCACCCTGAGTACTAAGCACCCAGCACCCTGAGTCCTGAGCACCCAGCACCCTGAGTACTGAGCAACCAGCGTACTGAGCAACGAGCACCCCGAGCACTGAGCACCCAGCACCCTGAGTACTGAGCACCCAGCACCCCGAGCACTGAGCACCCAGCACCCTGAGTACTGAGCACCGAGCACACTGAGTACTGAGCACCCAGCACCCTGAGTACTCAGCACCCTGCACCCTGAGCACTGAGCACCCAGCACCCTGAGTACTGAGCACTGAGCACCCCGAGTACTGAGCACCGGGCACCCCGAGCACTAAGCACCCAGCACCCCGAGCACCGAGCACCCAGCACCCTGAGCACTGAGCACCCAGCACCCTGAGCACTGAGCACGCAGCACCCTGAGAACTGAGCACCCAGCACCCTGAGCACTGAGCACGCAGCACCCTGAGAACTGAGCACCCAGCACCCTGAGCACTGAGCACCCAGCACCCTGAGAATTGAGCACCCAGCACCCTGAGCACTGAGCACCCAGCACCCTGAGAACTGAGCACCCAGCACCCCAAGCACTGAGCACCCTGAGTATTGAGCACCCAGCACCCCAAGCACTGAGCACCCTGAGTACTGAGCACCCAGCACCCTGATTAATGAGCACCCAGCACCCCGAGCACTGAGCACCCAGCACCCTGAGTACTGAGCACCGAGCACACTGAGTACTGAGCACCCAGCACCCTGAGCACTGAGCACCCAGCACCCTGAGAACTGAGCACCCAGCACCCCAAGCACTGAGCACCCTGAGTATTGAGCACCCAGCACCCCAAGCACTGAGCACCCTGAGTACTGAGCACCCAGCACCCTGATTAATGAGCACCCAGCACCCCGAGCTCTGAGCACCCAGCACCCGGAGTACTGAGCACCCAGCACCCTGAGTACTAAGCACCGAGCACCCTGAGTACTGAGCACCTCGAGCACTGAGCACCCAGCACCCTGAGTACTGAGCACCGAGCACCCCGAGCACTGAGCACCCAGCACCGCGAGCACTGAGCACCCTGCACCCCGAGCACTGAGCACCCAGCACCCTGAGTACTGAGCACCCAGCACCCTGAGCACTGAGTACCCAGCACCCTGAGCATTGAGCACCCAGCACCCTGAGCACTGAGCACTGAGCACCCAGCACCCCGAGCACTGAGCAACCAGCACACTGAGTACTGAGCACTGAGCACCCAGCACCCCGAGCACTGAGCACCCAGCACCCTGAGTACTGAGCACCCAGCACCCTTAGCACTGAGCACCCAGCACCCTGAGCACTGAGCACCCAGCACCCTGAGTACTGAGCACCCAGCACCCTGAGTACTGAACACCCAGCACCCCGAGCACTGAGCACCCAGCACCCTGAGCACTGAGCACCGAGCACCCTGAGTACTGAGCACAGAGCACCCTGAGCACTGAGCACCGAGCACCCTGAGTACTGAGCACAGAGCACCCTGAGTACTGAACACCCAGCACCCTGAGCACTGAGCACTGAGCACCCAGCACCCTGAGCACTGAGCACCCAGCACCCTGAGCACTGAGCACCCATCACCCCGAGCACTGAGCACCCAGCACCCTGAGCACCCAGCACCATGAGCACTGAGCACCCTGAGCACTGAGCACCCAGCACCCTGAGGACTGAGCACCCAGCACCCCAAGCACTGAGTACCCAGCACCCTGAGCACTGAGTACCCAGCACCCTGAGCACTGAGCACCCAGCACCCTGAGCACTGAGCACCCAGCACCCTGAGCACTGAGCACCCAGCACCCTGAGCACTGAGCACCCTGAGTACTGAGCACCGAGCACCCTGACCACTGAGCACCCAGCACGCTGAGTACTGAGCACTGAGCACCCTGAGCACTGAGCACCCAGCACCCTGAGCACTGAGCACCCAGCACAACGAGTACTGAGCACCCAGCACGCTGATTACTGAGCACCAAGCACCCTGAGTACTGAGCACCGAGCACCCTGACCACTGAGCACCCAGCACGCTGAGTACTGAGCACTGAGCACCCTGAGCACTGAGCACCCAGCACCCTGAGCACTGAGCACCCAGCACAACGAGTACTGAGCACCCAGCACGCTGATTACTGAGCACCAAGCACCCTGAGCACTGAGCACCGAGCACCCCGAGCACTGAGCACCCAGCACCCCGAGCACTGAGCACCCCGCACCCTGAGTACTAAGCACCCAGCACCCTGAGTACTGAGCACCCAGCACCCTGAGTATTGAGTACCCAGCACCCTGAGTACTGAGCACCCAGCGTACTGAGCACCGAGCACCCCGAGCACTGAGCACCCAGCACCCTGAGTACTGAGCACCGAGCACCCTGAGTACTGAGCACCCAGCACCCTGAGTACTGAGCACCCAGCACCCTGAGTACTGAGCACCCAGTGTACTGAGCACCGAGCACCCAGCCCCCTGAGTACTGAGCACCGAGCACCCTGAGCACTGAGCACCCAGCACCCTGAGTACTGAGCACTGAGCACCCAGCACCCCGAGCACTGAGCACCCAGCACCCCGAGCACTGAACACCCAGCACCCCGAGCACTGAGCACCCAGCACCCTGAGTACTGAGCACCCAGCACCCTGAGTACTGAGCACCCAGCACCCTGAGCATTGAGCACACAGCACCCTGTGTACTGAGCACCCAGCACCCCAAGCACTGAGCACCCTGAGTACTGATTACCCAGCACCCTGAGTAATGAGCACCCAGCACCCCGAGCACTGAGCACCCAGCAACCTGAGTACTGAGCACCGAGCACCCTGAGTACTGAGCAGCCAGCACCCTGAGTACTGAGCACCCAGCGTACTGAGCACCGAGCACCCAGCACCCTGAGTACTGAGCACCCAGCACCCTGAGCACGGAGCACCCAGCACCCTGAGTACTGAGCACTGAGCAACCCGAGTACTGAGCACCCAGCACCCCGAGCACTGAGCACGCAGCACCCCGAGCACTGAGCACCCAGCACCCCGAGCACTGAGCACCCAGCACCCCGAGCACTGAGCACCCAGCACCCCGAGCACCGAGCACCCTGAGTACTAAGCACCGAGCACCCTGAGCACTGAACACCCAGCACCATGAGCACTGAGCACACAGCACCCTGAGTAATGAGCACACAGCACCCCGAGCACTGAGCACCCAGCACCCTGAGTACTGAGCACCCAGCACCCTGAGCACTGAGCACCCAGCACCCTGAGGACTGAGCACCCAGCACCCCGGGCACTGAGCACCCTGAGTACTGAGCACTGAGCACCCTGAGTACTGAGCACTGAGCACCCTGAGTACTGAGCACCCAGCACCCTGAGTACTGAGCACCCAGCACCCCAAGCACTGAGTACCCAGCACCCTGAGCACTGAGTACCCAGGACACTGAGCACTGAGCACCCAGCACCCTGAGCACTGAGCACCCAGCACCCTGAGCACTGAGCACCCAGCACCCTGAGCACTGAGCACCCTGAGTACTGAGCACTGAGCACCCTGAGTACTGAGCACTGAGCACCCTGAGTACTGAGCACCCAGCACCCAGAGCACTGAGCACCGAGCACCCTGAGAACTGACCACCGAGCACCCTGAGTACTGAGCACCCAGCACCATGAGTACTGAGCACCGAGCACCCTGAGCACTGAGCACCCAGCACCCTGAGTACTGAGCACCAAGCACCCTGAGTACTGATCACCCAGCACACTGAGTACTGAGCACCCAGCATCCTGAGTTCTTAGCACCCAGCACCCTGAGCACTGAGCACACTGAGTACTGAGCACCCAGCACCCTGAGCACTGAGGACCCAGCACCCTGAGTACTGAGCACCCAGCACCCTGAGCACTGAGGACCCAGCACCCCGAGCACTGAGCACCCAGCACCCTGAGTACTGAGCACCCAGCACCCTGAGCACTGAGGACCCAGCACCCCGAGCACTGAGCACCCAGCACGCTGAGTACTGAGCACTGAGCACCCAGCACACCGAGCACTGAGCACTGAGCACCCTGAGTACTGAGCACTGAGCACCCTTAGTGCTGAGCACCGAGCACCCTGAGTACTGAGCACCCAGCACCCTGAGCACTGAGCATGGAGCACCCCGAGGACTGAGCACCCAGCACCGTGAGCACTGAGCACCCAGCACATTGAGTACTGAGCACCGAGCACCCCGAGCACTGAGCACCCCGCACCCTAAGTACTGAGCACCCAGCACCCTGAGCACTGAGCACCCAGCACCCTGAGTACTGAGCACTGGGCACCCAGCACCCCGAAAACTGAGCACCCAGCACCCTGAGTACTAAGCACCCAGCACCCTGAGTCCTGAGCACCCAGCACCCTGAGTACTGAGCAACCAGCGTACTGAGCAACGAGCACCCCGAGCACTGAGCACCCAGCACCCTGAGTACTGAGCACCCAGCACCCCGAGCACTGAGCACCCAGAACCCTGAGCACTGAGCACCCAGAACCCTGAGCACAGAGCACCCAGCACCCTGAGCCCTGAGCACCCAGCACCCTGAGTACTGAGCACTGGGCACCCAGCACCCCGAGCACTGAGCACCCAGCACCCTGAGTACTAAGCACCCAGCACCCTGAGTCCTGAGCACCCAGCACCCTGAGTACTGAGCAACCAGCGTACTGAGCAACGAGCACCCCGAGCACTGAGCACCCAGCACCCTGAGTACTGAGCACCCAGCACCCCGAGCACTGAGCACCCAGCACCCTGAGTACTGAGCACCGAGCACACTGAGTACTGAGCACCCAGCACCCTGAGTACTCAGCACCCTGCACCCTGAGCACTGAGCACCCAGCACCCTGAGTACTGAGCACTGAGCACCCCGAGTACTGAGCACCGGGCACCCCGAGCACTAAGCACCCAGCACCCCGAGCACCGAGCACCCAGCACCCTGAGCACTGAGCACCCAGCACCCTGAGCACTGAGCACGCAGCACCCTGAGAACTGAGCACCCAGCACCCTGAGCACTGAGCACGCAGCACCCTGAGAACTGAGCACCCAGCACCCTGAGCACTGAGCACCCAGCACCCTGAGAATTGAGCACCCAGCACCCTGAGCACTGAGCACCCAGCACCCTGAGAACTGAGCACCCAGCACCCCAAGCACTGAGCACCCTGAGTATTGAGCACCCAGCACCCCAAGCACTGAGCACCCTGAGTACTGAGCACCCAGCACCCTGATTAATGAGCACCCAGCACCCCGAGCACTGAGCACCCAGCACCCTGAGTACTGAGCACCGAGCACACTGAGTACTGAGCACCCAGCACCCTGAGCACTGAGCACCCATCACCCTGAGAACTGAGCACCCAGCACCCCAAGCACTGAGCACCCTGAGTATTGAGCACCCAGCACCCCAAGCACTGAGCACCCTGAGTACTGAGCACCCAGCACCCTGATTAATGAGCACCCAGCACCCCGAGCACTGAGCACCCAGCACCCGGAGTACTGAGCACCCAGCACCCTGAGTACTAAGCACCGAGCACCCTGAGTACTGTGCACCCAGCACCCTGAGCACTGAACACACAGCACCCTGAGTACTGAGCACCTCGAGCACTGAGCACCCAGCACCCTGAGTACTGAGCACCGAGCACCCCGAGCACTGAGCACCCAGCACCGCGAGCACTGAGCACCCTGCACCCCGAGCACTGAGCACCCAGCACCCTGAGTACTGAGCACCCAGCACCCTGAGCACTGAGTACCCAGCACCCTGAGCATTGAGCACCCAGCACCCTGAGCACTGAGCACTGAGCACCCAGCACCCCGAGCACTGAGCAACCAGCACACTGAGTACTGAGCACTGAGCACCCAGCACCCCGAGCACTGAGCACCCAGCACCCTGTGTACTGAGCACTGAGTACCCAGGACCCCGAGCACTGAGACCCAGCACCCTGAGCACTGAGCACCCAGCACACCGAGTACTGAGCACCCAGCACCCCGAGCACGGAGCACCCAGCACCCCTAGCACTGTGCACCCAGCACCCCGAGCACTGAGCACCCAGCACCCTGAGCACCCAGCACCATGAGCACTGAGCACCCTGAGCACTGAGCACTGAGCACCCATCACCCTGAGTACTGAGCACCCAGCACCCTGAGCACTGAGCACCCAGCACGCTGAGTACTGAGCACTGAGCACCCAGCACACTGAGTACTGAGCACCCAGCACCCCGAGCACTGAGCACCCAGCACCCTGTGTACTGAGCACCGAGCACCCCGAGCACTGAGCACCCAGCACCCTGAGTACTGAGCACCCAGCACCCCGAGTACTGAGCACCCAACACCCTGAGCACTGAGCACCCAGCACCCTGAGTACTGAGAATAGATCACCCTGAGTACTGAGCACCCAGCACCCTGAGTACTGAGCCCTCAGCACCCTGAGTACTGAGCACCCAGCACCCCGAGCACTGAGCACCCAGCACCCCGAGAATGAGCACCCAGCACCCTGAGTACTGAGAACCGAGCACCCTGAGTACTGAGCACCCAGCACCCTGAGTACTGAGACCCAGCACCCTGAGTACTGAGCACCCAGCACCCCGAGCACTGAGCACCCAGCACCCCGAGAATGAGCACCCAGCACCCTGAGTACTGAGCACCCAGCACCCTGAGTACTGAGCACCCAGCACCCAGAGCACTGAGCACCCAGCACCCCGAGCACGGAGCACGCAGAACCCCGAGCACTGAGTACTGAGCACCAAACACCCTGAGTACTGAGCACCCAGCACGCTGAGTACTGAGCACCCAGCACCCCGAGCACTGAGCACCCAGCACCCTGAGCACTGAGCACCCAGCACCCTGAGCACTGAGCACCCAGCACCCTGAGTACTGAGCACCCAGCACGCTGAGTACTGAGCACCCAGCACCCCGAGCACTGAGCACCCAGCACCCTGAGTACTGAGCACTGAGCACCCAGCACCCCGAGCACTGAGCATCCAGCACCCTGTGTACTGAGCACTGAGCACCCTGAGTACTAAGCACCCAGCACCCTGAGTACTGAGCACCCAGGACCCTGAGCACTGAGCACCCCGAGCACTGAGCTCCCAGCACCCTGAGCACTCAGCACCCAGCACCCCGAGCACTGAGCACCCAGCACCCAGAGCACTGAGCACCCAGCACCCTGAGCACTGAGCACCCAGCACCCTGAGTACTGAGCACCCAGCACCCTGAGTACTGAGCAGCCAGACACCGAGCACTGAGCACCCAGCACCCCTAGCACTGTGCACCCATCACCCTGAATACTGAGAACCCAGCACCCTGAGTACTGAGCACCCAGCACCCTGAGCACTGAGCACCCAGCAGCCCGAGCACTGAGCACCCAGCATCCTGAGCACTGAGTACTTAGCACCCAGCACCCCGAGTACTGAGCACCGGGCACCCGAGCACTAAGCACCCAGCACCCCGAGTACTGAGCACCCAGCACCCCTAGCACTGTGCACCCAGCACCCTGAGCACTGAGCACCGAGCACCCTGAGTACTGAGCACCCAGCACCCTGAGTACTGAGCACCCAACACCCTTAGCACTGAGCACCCAGCACCCTGAGCACTGAGCACCCAGCACCCTGAGTACTGAGCACCCAGCACCCTGAGTACTGAACACCCAGCACCCCGAGCACTGAGCACCCAGCACCCTGAGCACTGAGCACCGAGCACCCTGAGTACTGAGCACCCAGCACCCTGAGTATTGAACACCCAGCAACCTGAGCACTGAGCACCCAGCACCCTGAGCACTGAGCACCCAGCACCCTGAGCACTGAGCACCCATCACCCCGAACACTGAGCACCCAGCACCCTGAGCACCCAGCACCATGAGCACTGAGCACCCTGAGCACTGAGCACTGAGCACCCAGCACCCTGAGTACTGAGCACCCAGCACCCTGAGCACTGAGCACCCAGCACGCTGAGTACTGAGCACTGAGCACCCAGCACACCGAGCACTGAGCACTGAGCACCCTGAGTACTGAGCACTGAGCACCCTTAGTGCTGAGCACCGAGCACCCTGAGTACTGAGCACCCAGCACCCTGAGCACTGAGCATGGAGCACCCCGAGGACTGAGCACCCAGCACCGTGAGCACTGAGCACCCAGCACATTGAGTACTGAGCACCGAGCACCCCGAGCACTGAGCACCCCGCACCCTAAGTACTGAGCACCCAGCACCCTGAGCACTGAGCACCCAGCACCCTGAGTACTGAGCACTGGGCACCCAGCACCCCGAAAACTGAGCACCCAGCACCCTGAGTACTAAGCACCCAGCACCCTGAGTCCTGAGCACCCAGCACCCTGAGTACTGAGCAACCAGCGTACTGAGCAACGAGCACCCCGAGCACTGAGCACCCAGCACCCTGAGTACTGAGCACCCAGCACCCCGAGCACTGAGCACCCAGAACCCTGAGCACTGAGCACCCAGAACCCTGAGCACAGAGCACCCAGCACCCTGAGCCCTGAGCACCCAGCACCCTGAGTACTGAGCACTGGGCACCCAGCACCCCGAGCACTGAGCACCCAGCACCCTGAGTACTAAGCACCCAGCACCCTGAGTCCTGAGCACCCAGCACCCTGAGTACTGAGCAACCAGCGTACTGAGCAACGAGCACCCCGAGCACTGAGCACCCAGCACCCTGAGTACTGAGCACCCAGCACCCCGAGCACTGAGCACCCAGCACCCTGAGTACTGAGCACCGAGCACACTGAGTACTGAGCACCCAGCACCCTGAGTACTCAGCACCCTGCACCCTGAGCACTGAGCACCCAGCACCCTGAGTACTGAGCACTGAGCACCCCGAGTACTGAGCACCGGGCACCCCGAGCACTAAGCACCCAGCACCCCGAGCACCGAGCACCCAGCACCCTGAGCACTGAGCACCCAGCACCCTGAGCACTGAGCACGCAGCACCCTGAGAACTGAGCACCCAGCACCCTGAGCACTGAGCACGCAGCACCCTGAGAACTGAGCACCCAGCACCCTGAGCACTGAGCACCCAGCACCCTGAGAATTGAGCACCCAGCACCCTGAGCACTGAGCACCCAGCACCCTGAGAACTGAGCACCCAGCACCCCAAGCACTGAGCACCCTGAGTATTGAGCACCCAGCACCCCAAGCACTGAGCACCCTGAGTACTGAGCACCCAGCACCCTGATTAATGAGCACCCAGCACCCCGAGCACTGAGCACCCAGCACCCTGAGTACTGAGCACCGAGCACACTGAGTACTGAGCACCCAGCACCCTGAGCACTGAGCACCCATCACCCTGAGAACTGAGCACCCAGCACCCCAAGCACTGAGCACCCTGAGTATTGAGCACCCAGCACCCCAAGCACTGAGCACCCTGAGTACTGAGCACCCAGCACCCTGATTAATGAGCACCCAGCACCCCGAGCACTGAGCACCCAGCACCCGGAGTACTGAGCACCCAGCACCCTGAGTACTAAGCACCGAGCACCCTGAGTACTGTGCACCCAGCACCCTGAGCACTGAACACACAGCACCCTGAGTACTGAGCACCTCGAGCACTGAGCACCCAGCACCCTGAGTACTGAGCACCGAGCACCCCGAGCACTGAGCACCCAGCACCGCGAGCACTGAGCACCCTGCACCCCGAGCACTGAGCACCCAGCACCCTGAGTACTGAGCACCCAGCACCCTGAGCACTGAGTACCCAGCACCCTGAGCATTGAGCACCCAGCACCCTGAGCACTGAGCACTGAGCACCCAGCACCCCGAGCACTGAGCAACCAGCACACTGAGTACTGAGCACTGAGCACCCAGCACCCCGAGCACTGAGCACCC
Source organism: Microtus oregoni (assembly GCF_018167655.1). Lineage (NCBI taxonomy): Eukaryota > Metazoa > Chordata > Mammalia > Rodentia > Cricetidae > Microtus > Microtus oregoni. The sequence continues at coordinate 5,426,807 of NW_024543811.1, read as the reverse complement.
AGCACCCTGTGTACTGAGCACTGAGTACCCAGGACCCCGAGCACTGAGACCCAGCACCCTGAGCACTGAGCACCCAGCACACCGAGTACTGAGCACCCAGCACCCCGAGCACGGAGCACCCAGCACCCCTAGCACTGTGCACCCAGCACCCCGAGCACTGAGCACCCAGCACCCTGAGCACCCAGCACCATGAGCACTGAGCACCCTGAGCACTGAGCACTGAGCACTCATCACCCTGAGTACTGAGCACCCAGCACCCTGAGCACTGAGCACCCAGCACGCTGAGTACTGAGCACTGAGCACCCAGCACACTGAGTACTGAGCACCCAGCACCCCGAGCACTGAGCACCCAGCACCCTGTGTACTGAGCACCGAGCACCCCGAGCACTGAGCACCCAGCACCCTGAGTACTGAGCACCCAGCACCCCGAGTACTGAGCACCCAACACCCTGAGCACTGAGCACCCAGCACCCTGAGTACTGAGAATAGATCACCCTGAGTACTGAGCACCCAGCACCCTGAGTACTGAGCCCTCAGCACCCTGAGTACTGAGCACCCAGCACCCCGAGCACTGAGCACCCAGCACCCCGAGAATGAGCACCCAGCACCCTGAGTACTGAGAACCGAGCACCCTGAGTACTGAGCACCCAGCACCCTGAGTACTGAGACCCAGCACCCTGAGTACTGAGCACCCAGCACCCCGAGCACTGAGCACCCAGCACCCCGAGAATGAGCACCCAGCACCCTGAGTACTGAGCACCCAGCACCCTGAGTACTGAGCACCCAGCACCCAGAGCACTGAGCACCCAGCACCCCGAGCACGGAGCACGCAGAACCCCGAGCACTGAGTACTGAGCACCAAACACCCTGAGTACTGAGCACCCAGCACGCTGAGTACTGAGCACCCAGCACCCCGAGCACTGAGCACCCAGCACCCTGAGCACTGAGCACCCAGCACCCTGAGCACTGAGCACCCAGCACCCCGAGCACTGAGCACCCAGCACCCCGAGAATGAGCACCCAGCACCCTGAGTACTGAGCACCCAGCACCCTGAGTACTGAGCACCCAGCACGCTGAGTACTGAGCACCCAGCACCCCGAGCACTGAGCACCCAGCACCCTGAGCACTGAGCACCCAGCACCCTGAGCACTGAGCACCCAGCACCCTGAGTACTGAGCACCCAGCACGCTGAGTACTGAGCACCCAGCACCCCGAGCACTGAGCACCCAGCACCCTGAGTACTGAGCACTGAGCACCCAGCACCCCGAGCACTGAGCATCCAGCACCCTGTGTACTGAGCACTGAGCACCCTGAGTACTAAGCACCCAGCACCCTGAGTACTGAGCACCCAGGACCCTGAGCACTGAGCACCCCGAGCACTGAGCTCCCAGCACCCTGAGCACTCAGCACCCAGCACCCCGAGCACTGAGCACCCAGCACCCAGAGCACTGAGCACCCAGCACCCTGAGCACTGAGCACCCAGCACCCTGAGTACTGAGCACCCAGCACCCTGAGTACTGAGCAGCCAGACACCGAGCACTGAGCACCCAGCACCCCTAGCACTGTGCACCCATCACCCTGAATACTGAGAACCCAGCACCCTGAGTACTGAGCACCCAGCACCCTGAGCACTGAGCACCCAGCAGCCCGAGCACTGAGCACCCAGCATCCTGAGCACTGAGTACTTAGCACCCAGCACCCCGAGTACTGAGCACCGGGCACCCGAGCACTAAGCACCCAGCACCCCGAGTACTGAGCACCCAGCACCCCTAGCACTGTGCACCCAGCACCCTGAGCACTGAGCACCGAGCACCCTGAGTACTGAGCACCCAGCACCCTGAGTACTGAGCACCCAACACCCTTAGCACTGAGCACCCAGCACCCTGAGCACTGAGCACCCAGCACCCTGAGTACTGAGCACCCAGCACCCTGAGTACTGAACACCCAGCACCCCGAGCACTGAGCACCCAGCACCCTGAGCACTGAGCACCGAGCACCCTGAGTACTGAGCACCCAGCACCCTGAGTATTGAACACCCAGCAACCTGAGCACTGAGCACCCAGCACCCTGAGCACTGAGCACCCAGCACCCTGAGCACTGAGCACCCATCACCCCGAACACTGAGCACCCAGCACCCTGAGCACCCAGCACCATGAGCACTGAGCACCCTGAGCACTGAGCACTGAGCACCCAGCACCCTGAGTACTGAGCACCCAGCACCCTGAGCACTGAGCACCCAGCACGCTGAGTACTGAGCACTGAGCACCCAGCACACTGAGTACTGAGCACCCAGCACCCCGAGTACTGAGCACCCAGCACCCCGAGCACTGAGCACCCAGCACCCTGAGTACTGAGAACAGATCACCCTGAGTACTGAGCACCCAGCACCCTGAGTACTGAGCCCCCAGCACCCTGAGTACTGAGCACCCAGCACCCCGAGCACTGAGCAACCAGCACCCTGAGAATGAGCACCCAGCACCCTGAGTACTGACAACCGAGCACCCTGAGTACTGAGCACCCAGCACCCTGAGTACTGAGCACCAGCACCCTGAGTACTGAGCACCCAGCACCCCGAGCACTGAGCACCCAGCACCCTGAGAATGAGCACCCAGCACCCTGAGTACTGAGCACCCAGCACCCTGAGTACTGAGCACCAAGCACCCAGAGCACTGAGCACCCAGCACCCCGAGCACGGAGCACCCAGAACCCCGAGCACTGAGTACTGAGCACCCAGCACCCTGAGTACTGAGCACCGAGCTCCCCGAGAACTGAGCACCCTGAGTAATGAGCACCCAGCACCCCGATCACTGAGCACCCAGCACCCTGAGCACTGAGCACCCAGCACCCTGAGCACTGAGCACCCAGCACCCTGAGTACTGAGCACCCAGCACGCTGAGTACTGAGCACCCAGCACCCCGAGCACTGAGCACCCAGCACTCTGAGTACTGAGCACTGAGCACCCAGCACCCCGAGCACTGAGCACCCAGCACCCTGTGTACTGAGCACTGAGCACCCTGAGTACTAAGCACCCAGCACCCTGAGTACTGAGCACCCAGGACCCTGAGCACTGAGCACCCTGAGCACTGAGCACCCAGCACCCTGAGCAATCAGCACCCAGCACCCCGAGCACTGAGCACCCAGCACCCAGAGCACTGAGCACCCAGCACCTTGAGCACTGAGCACCCAGCACCCTGAGTACTGAGCACCCAGCACCCTGAGTACTGAGACCCAGCACCCTGAGTACTGAGCACCCAGCACCCCGAGCACTGAGCACCCAGCACCCCGAGAATGAGCACCCAGCACCCTGAGTACTGAGCACCCAGCACCCTGAGTACTGAGCACCCAGCACCCAGAGCACTGAGCACCCAGCACCCCGAGCACGGAGCACCCAGAACCCCGAGCACTGAGTACTGAGCACCCAGCACCCTGAGTACTGAGCACCCAGCACGCTGAGTACTGAGCACCCAGCACCCCGAGCACTGAGCACCCAGCACCCTGAGCACTGAGCACCCAGCACCCTGAGCACTGAGCACCCAGCACCCTGAGTACTGAGCACCCAGCACGCTGAGTACTGAGCACCCAGCAACCCGAGCACTGAGCACCCAGCACCCTGAGTACTGAGCACTGAGCACCCAGCACCCCGAGCACTGAGCATCCAGCACCCTGTGTACTGAGCACTGAGCACCCTGAGTACTAAGCACCCAGCACCCTGAGTACTGAGCACCCAGGACCCTGAGCACTGAGCACCCCGAGCACTGAGCACCCAGCACCCTGAGCACTCAGCACCCAGCACCCCGAGCACTGAGCACCCAGCACCCAGAGCACTGAGCACCCAGCACCCTGAGCACTGAGCACCCAGCACCCTGAGTACTGAGCACCCAGCACCCTGAGTACTGAGCAGCCAGACACCGAGCACTGAGCACCCAGCACCCCTAGCACTCTGCACCCATCACACTGAGTACTGAGAACCCAGCACCCTGAGTACTGAGCACCCAGCACCCTGAGCACTGAGCACCCAGCAGCCCGAGCACTGAGCACCCAGCATCCTGAGCACTGAGTACTTAGCACCCAGCACCCCGAGTACTGAGCACCGGGCACCCGAGCTCTAAGCACCCAGCACCCCGAGTACTGAGCACCCAGCACCCCTAGCACTGTGCACCCAGCACCCTGAGCACTGAGCACGGAGCACCCTGAGTACTGAGCACCCAGCACCCTGAGTACTGAGAACCCAGCAACCTTAGCACTGAGCACCCAGCACCCTGAGCACTGAGCACCCAGCACCCTGAGTACTGAGCACCCAGAACCCTGAGTACTGAACACCCAGCACCCCGAGCACTGAGCACCCAGCACCCTGAGCACTGAGCACCGAGCACCCTGAGTACTGAGCACCCAGCACCCTGAGTACTGAACACCCAGCACCCTGAGCACTGAGCACTGAGCACCCAGCACCCTGAGCACTGAGCACCCAGCACCCTGAGCCCTGAGCACCCATCACCCCGAGCACTGAGCACCCAGCACCCTGAGCACCCAGCACCATGAGCACTGAGCACCCTGAGCACTGAGCATCGAGCACCCAGCACCCTGAGTACTGAGCACCCAGCACCCTGAGCACTGAGCACCCAGCACGCTGAGTACTGAGCACTGAGCACCCTGCACACTGAGTACTGAGCACCCAGCACCCCGAACACTGAGCACCCAGCACCCTGTGTACTGAGCACCGAGCACCCCGAGCACTGAGCACCCAGCACCCTGAGTACTGAGCACCCAGCACCCCGAGTACTGAGCACCCAGCACCCCGAGCACTGAGCACCCAGCACCCTGAGTACTGAGAACAGATCACCCTGAGTACTGAGCACCCAGCACCCTGAGTACTGAGCCCCCAGCACCCTGAGTACTGAGCACCCAGCACCCCGAGCACTGAGCAACCAGCACCCTGAGAATGAGCACCCAGCACCCTGAGTACTGACAGCCGAGCACCCTGAGTACTGAGCACCCAGCACCCTGAGTACTGAGCAACAGCACCCTGAGTACTGAGCACCCAGCACCCTGAGTACTGAGCACCCAGCACCCAGAGCACTGAGCACCCAGCACCCCGAGCACGGAGCACCCAGAACCCCGAGCACTGAGTACTGAGCACCCAGCACCCTGAGAATGAGCACCCAGCACCCTGAGTACTGAGCACCCAGCACCCTGAGTACTGAGCACCCAGCACCCAGAGCACTGAGCACCCAGCTCCCCGAGCACGGAGCACCCAGAACCCCGAACACTGAGTACTGAGCACCCAGCACCCTGAGTACTGAGCACCCAGCACCCAGAGCACTGAGCACCCGGCACCCTGAGCACTGAGCACCCAGCACCCTGAGTACTGAGCACCCAGCACCCTGAGTACTGAGCACCCAGCACGCTGAGTACTGAGCACCCAGCACCCTGAGTAATGATCACCCAGCACCCTGAGTTCTGAGCACTGAGCACACTGAGCAATGAGCACCCAGCACCCCGAGCACTGAGCACCCAGAACCCTGAGTACTGAGCACCCAGCACCCTGAGTGCTGAGCACTCAGCACCCTGAGTACTGAACACCGAGCACCCCGAGCACTGAGCCTCCAGCACCCTGAGCACTGAGCACCCTGAGGACTGAGCACCCAGCACCCTGAGTACTGAGCACCCAGCACCCTGAGTACTGAGCACCCAGCATCCTGAATACTGAGCACCGATCACCCTGAGCACTGAGCACCCAGCTCCCCGAGCACTGAGCACCCAGCACCCTGAGTACTGAGCACCCTGAGTACTGAGCAACCAGCACCCCGAGCACTGAGCACCCAGCACCCTGAGTACTGAGCACCCTGAGTACTGAGCATCCAGCACCCTGAGTACTGAGCACCTTGAATACTGATCACCCAGCACCCTGAGCACTGAGCAACCAGCACCCTGAGTACTGAGCACCCAGCACCCTGAGCACTGAGCACCCAGCACACTGAGTACTGAGCACCGAGCACCCCGAGCACTGAGCACCCAGCACCCTGAGAATGAGCACCCAGCACCCTGAGTACTGAGCACCCAGCACCCTGAGTACTGAGCACCCAGCATCCAGAGCACTGAGCACCCAGCACCCCGAGCACGGAGCACCCAGGACCCCGAGCACTGAGTACTGAGCACCCAGCACCCTGAGTACTGAGCACCCAGCTCCCCGATCACTGAGCACCCAGCACCCTGAGCACTGAGCACCCAGCACCCTGAGCACTGAGCACCCAGCACCCTGAGTACTGAGCACCCATCACGCTGAGTACTGAGCACCCAGCACCCCGAGCACTGAGCACCCAGCACCCTGAGTACTTAGCACTGAGCACCCAGCACCCGAGCACTGAGCACCCAGCACCCAGTGTACTGAGCACTGAGCACCCCGAGTACTAAGCACCCAGCACCCTGAGTACTGAGCACCCAGGACCCTGAGCACTGAGCACTGAGCACCCGGAGCACTGAGCACCCAGCACCCTGAGCACTCACCACCCAGCACCCCGAGCACGGAGCACCCAGCACCCTGAGCACTGAGCACTTAGCACCCTGAGTACTGAGCACCCAGCATCCTGAGTTCTGAGCACCCAGCACCCCGAGCACTGAGCACCCAGCACCCTGAGCACTGAGCACCCAGCACCCTGAGTACTGAGCACCCAGCACCCCGAGCACTGAGCACCCAGCACCCTGAGTAATGATCACCCAGCACCCTGAGTTCTGAGCACTGAGCACACTGAGCAATGAGCACCCAGCACCCTGAGCACTGAGCACCCAGAACCCTGAGTACTGAGCACCCAGCACCCTGAGTGCTGAGCACTCAGCACCCTGAGTACTGAGCACCGAGCACCCCGAGCACTGAGCCTCCAGCACCCTGAGCACTGAGCACCCTGAGGACTGAGCACCCAGCACCCTGAGTACTGAGCACCCAGCACCCTGAGTACTGAGCACCCAGCATCCTGAGTACTGAGCACCGATCACCCTGAGCACTGAGCACCCAGCTCCCCGAGCACTGAGCACCCAGCACCCTGAGTACTGAGCACCCTGAGTACTGAGCAACCAGCACCCCGAGCACTGAGCACCCAGCACCCTGAGTACTGAGCACCCTGAGTACTGAGCATCCAGCACCCTGAGTACTGAGCACCTTGAATACTGATCACCCAGCACCCTGAGCACTTAGCAACCAGCACCCTGAGTACTGAGCACCCAGCACCCTGAGCACTGAGCACCCAGCACACTGAGTACTGAGCACCGAGCACCCCGAGCACTGAGCACCCAGCACCCTGAGAATGAGCACCCAGCACCCTGAGTACTGAGCACCCAGCACCCTGAGTACTGAGCACCCAGCATCCAGAGCACTGAGCACCCAGCACCCCGAGCACGGAGCACCCAGGACCCCGAGCACTGAGTACTGAGCACCCAGCACCCTGAGTACTGAGCACCGAGCTCCTCGAGCACTGAGCACCCTGAGTACTGAGCACCCAGCTCCCCGATCACTGAGCACCCAGCACCCTGAGCACTGAGCACCCAGCACCCTGAGCACTGAGCACCCAGCACCCTGAGTACTGAGCACCCATCACGCTGAGTACTGAGCACCCAGCACCCCGAGCACTGAGCACCCAGCACCCTGAGTACTTAGCACTGAGCACCCAGCACCCGAGCACTGAGCACCCAGCACCCAGTGTACTGAGCACTGAGCACCCCGAGTACTAAGCACCCAGCACCCTGAGTACTGAGCACCCAGGACCCTGAGCACTGAGCACTGAGCACCCGGAGCACTGAGCACCCAGCACCCTGAGCACTCACCACCCAGCACCCCGAGCACGGAGCACCCAGCACCCTGAGCACTGAGCACTTAGCACCCTGAGCACTGAGCACCCAGCACCCAGAGCACTGAGCACCCAGCACCCTGAGCACTGATCACCCAACACCCTGAGTACTGAGCACCCAGCACCCTGAGTACTGAGCACCCAGACCGCGAGCACTGAGCACCCAGCACCCCTAGCACTGTGCACCCAGCACCCTGAGTACTGAGAACCCAGCACCCTGAGTACTGAGCACCCAGCACCCTGAGCACTGAGCACCCAGCAGCCCGAGCACTGAGCACCCAGCATCCTGAGCACTGAGTACTGAGCACCCAGCACCCCGAGTACTGAGCACCCAGCACCCTGAGTACTGAGCACCCAGCACCCTGAGTACTGAGCACCCAGCACCCCGAGCACTGAGCACCCAGCACCCTGAGCACTGAGCACCCAGCACCCTGAGTACTGAGCACCCAATGTACTGAGCACCGAGCACCCCGAGCACTTAGCACCCAGCACCCTGAGTACTGAGCACCCAGGACCCCGTGCACTGATCACCCAGCACCCTGAGTACTGAGCACTGAGAACCCTGAGTACTGAGCACCCAGCACCCCGAGCACTGAGCACCCAGCACCCCGAGCACTGAGCACCCAGCACTGAGCACCCAGCACCCTGAGTACTGAGCACTGAGCACCCTGAGTACTGAGCACCCAGCACCCCGAGCACTGAGCACCCAGCACCCCGAGCACTGAGCACCCAGCACTGAGCACCGAGCACCCCGAGCACTGAGCACCGGGCACCCCGAGCACTGAGAACCGAGCACCCTGAGTACTGAGCACCCAGCACCCTGAGTACTGAGCACTGAGCACTGAGCACCCTGAGCACTGAGCACCCAGCACCCTGAGCACTGAGCACCCAGCATCCTGAGCACTGTGTACTGAGCACCCAGCACCCTGAGCACTGAGCACCCAGCACCCTGAGCACTGAGCACCCAGCACCCTGAGTACTGAGCAACCAGCACCCCAAACACTGAGCACCCAGCACCCTGAGCACTGAGCGCCCAGCACCCTGAGTACTGAGCACCCAGCACCCCGAGTACTGAGCACCAAGCACCCTGAGTACTGAGCACTGAGCACCCTGAGTACTGAGCACTGAGCACCCAGCACCCCGAGCACTGAGCACCCAGCACCCTGAGTACTGAGCACCCAGCACCCCAAACATTGAGCACCCAGCACCCTGAGCACTGAGCGCCCAGCACACTGAGCACTGAGCACCCAGCACCCTGAGCACTGAGCACCCAGCACCCTGAGCCCTGAGCACCCAGCACCCTGAGTACTGAGCACTGAGCACCCAGCACCCCGAGCACTGAGCACCCAGCACCCTGAGTACTAAGCACCCAGCACCCTGAGTCCTGAGCACCCAGCACCCTGAGTACTGAGCAACCAGCGTACTGAGCACCGAGCACCCCGAGCACTGAGCACCCAGCACCCTGAGTACTGAGCACCCAGCACCCCGAGCACTAAGCACACAGCACCCTGAGTACTGAGCACCGAGCACCCTGAGTACTGAGCACCCAGCACCCTGAGTACTGAGCACCCTGCACCCTGAGCACTGAGCACCCAGCACTCTGAGTACTGAGCACTGAGCACCCCGAGTACTGAGCACCGGGCACCCCGAGCACTAAGCTCCCAGCACCCCGAGCACCGAGCACCCAGCACCCTGAGCACTGAGCACCCAGCACCCTGAGCACTGAGCACGCAGCACCCTGAGAACTGAGCACCCAGCACCCTGAGCACTGAGCACGCAGCACCCTGAGAACTGAGCACCCAGCACCCTGAGCACTGAGCACCCAGCACCCTGAGAATTGAGCACCCAGCACCCTGAGCACTGAGCACCCAGCACCCTGAGAACTGAGCACCCAGCACCCCAAGCACTGAGCACCCTGAGTATTGAGCACCCAGCACCCCAAGCACTGAGCACCCTGAGTACTGAGCACCCAGCACCCTGATTAATGAGCACCCAGCACCCCGAGCACTGAGCACCCAGCACCCTGAGTACTGAGCACCGAGCACACTGAGTACTGAGCACCCAGCACCCTGAGTACTGAGCACCCAACGTAGTGAGCACCGAGCACCCTGAGCACTGAGCACCCAGCACCCTGAGCACTGAGCACCCAGCACCCTGAGCAATGAGCACCCTGAGTACTGAGCACCCAGCACCTTGAGCACTGAGTACCGAGCGCCCCGAGCACTGAGCACCCAGCACCCGGAGTACTGAGCACCCAGCACCCTGAGTACTAAGCACCGAGCACCCTGAGTACTGAGCACCCAGCACCCTGAGCACTGAACACACAGCACCCTGAGTACTGAGCACCTCGAGCACTGAGCACCCAGCACCCTGAGAACTGAGCACCGAGCACCCCGAGCACTGAGCACACAGCACCGCGAGCACTGAGCACCCAGCACCCCGAGCACTGAGCACCCAGTACCCTGAGTACTGAGCACCCAGCACCCTGAGCACTGAGTACCCAGCACCCTGAGCACTGAGCACACAGCACCCTGAGCAATGAGCACCCAGCACCCTGAGTACTGAGCACTGAGCACCCAGCACCCCGAGCACTGAGCACCCAGCACACTGAGTACTGAGCACTGAGCACCCAGCACCCCGAGCACTGAGCACCCAGCACCCTGTGTACTGAGCACTGAGTACCCAGTACCCCGAGCACTGAGACCCAGCACCCTGAGCACTGAGCACCCAGCACCCCGAGCACTGAGCACCCAGCACCCTGAGCACTGAGCACCCAGCACCCTGAGTACTGAGCACCCAGCACCCCGAGTACTGAGCACCCAGCACCCCGAGCACTGTGCACCCAGCACCCTGAGCACTGAGCACCGAGCACCCTGAGTACTGAGCACCCAGCACCCTGAGTACTGAGCACCCAGCACTCTGAGCACTGAGCACCCAGCACCCTGAGCACTGAGCACCCAGCACCCTGAGTACTGAGCACCCAGCACCCTGAGTACTGAACACCCAGCACCCCGAGCACTGAGCACCCAGCACACTGAGCACTGAGCACCGAGCACCCTGAGTACTGAGCACCCAGCACCCTGAGTACTGAACACCCAGCACCCTGAGCACTGAGCACTGAGCACCCAGCACCCTGAGCACTGAGCACCCAGCACCCTGAGCACTGAGCACCCAGCACCCCGAGCACTGAGCACCCAGCACCCTGAGTACTGAGCACCCAGCACCCCGAGCACTGAGCACCCAGCACCCTGAGTACTGAGCACCCAGGACCCCGTGCACTGATCACCCAGCACCCTGAGTACTGAGCACTGAGAACCCTGAGTACTGAGCACCCAGCACCCCGAGCACTGAGCACCCAGCACCCTGAGCACTGAGCACCCAGCACCCTGAGTACTGAGCACCCAGACCGCGAGCACTGAGCACCCAGCACCCCTAGCACTGTGCACCCAGCACCCTGAGTACTGAGAACCCAGCACCCTGAGTACTGAGCACCCAGCACCCTGAGCACTGAGCACCCAGCAGCCCGAGCACTGAGCACCCAGCATCCTGAGCACTGAGTACTGAGCACCCAGCACCCCGAGTACTGAGCACCCAGCACCCTGAGTACTGAGCACCCAGCACCCTGAGTACTGAGCACCCAGCACCCCGAGCACTGAGCACCCAGCACCCTGAGCACTGAGCACCCAGCACCCTGAGTACTGAGCACCCAATGTACTGAGCACCGAGCACCCCGAGCACTTAGCACCCAGCACCCTGAGTACTGAGCACCCAGGACCCCGTGCACTGATCACCCAGCACCCTGAGTACTGAGCACTGAGAACCCTGAGTACTGAGCACCCAGCACCCCGAGCACTGAGCACCCAGCACCCCGAGCACTGAGCACCCAGCACTGAGCACCCAGCACCCTGAGTACTGAGCACTGAGCACCCTGAGTACTGAGCACCCAGCACCCCGAGCACTGAGCACCCAGCACCCCGAGCACTGAGAACCCAGCACTGAGCACCGAGCACCCCGAGCACTGAGCACCGGGCACCCCGAGCACTGAGAACCGAGCACCCTGAGTACTGAGCACCCAGCACCCTGAGTACTGAGCACTGAGCACTGAGCACCCTGAGCACTGAGCACCCAGCACCCTGAGCACTGAGCACCCAGCATCCTGAGCACTGTGTACTGAGCACCCAGCACCCTGAGCACTGAGCACCCAGCACCCTGAGCACTGAGCACCCAGCACCCTGAGTACTGAGCAACCAGCACCCCAAACACTGAGCACCCAGCACCCTGAGCACTGAGCGCCCAGCACCCTGAGTACTGAGCACCCAGCACCCCGAGTACTGAGCACCAAGCACCCTGAGTACTGAGCACTGAGCACCCTGAGTACTGAGCACTGAGCACCCAGCACCCCGAGCACTGAGCACCCAGCACCCTGAGTACTGAGCACCCAGCACCCCAAACATTGAGCACCCAGCACCCTGAGCACTGAGCGCCCAGCACACTGAGCACTGAGCACCCAGCACCCTGAGCACTGAGCACCCAGCACCCTGAGCCCTGAGCACCCAGCACCCTGAGTACTGAGCACTGAGCACCCAGCACCCCGAGCACTGAGCACCCAGCACCCTGAGTACTAAGCACCCAGCACCCTGAGTCCTGAGCACCCAGCACCCTGAGTACTGAGCAACCAGCGTACTGAGCACCGAGCACCCCGAGCACTGAGCACCCAGCACCCTGAGTACTGAGCACCCAGCACCCCGAGCACTAAGCACACAGCACCCTGAGTACTGAGCACCGAGCACCCTGAGTACTGAGCACCCAGCACCCTGAGTACTGAGCACCCTGCACCCTGAGCACTGAGCACCCAGCACTCTGAGTACTGAGCACTGAGCACCCCGAGTACTGAGCACCGGGCACCCCGAGCACTAAGCTCCCAGCACCCCGAGCACCGAGCACCCAGCACCCTGAGCACTGAGCACCCAGCACCCTGAGCACTGAGCACGCAGCACCCTGAGAACTGAGCACCCAGCACCCTGAGCACTGAGCACGCAGCACCCTGAGAACTGAGCACCCAGCACCCTGAGCACTGAGCACCCAGCACCCTGAGAATTGAGCACCCAGCACCCTGAGCACTGAGCACCCAGCACCCTGAGAACTGAGCACCCAGCACCCCAAGCACTGAGCACCCTGAGTATTGAGCACCCAGCACCCCAAGCACTGAGCACCCTGAGTACTGAGCACCCAGCACCCTGATTAATGAGCACCCAGCACCCCGAGCACTGAGCACCCAGCACCCTGAGTACTGAGCACCGAGCACACTGAGTACTGAGCACCCAGCACCCTGAGTACTGAGCACCCAACGTAGTGAGCACCGAGCACCCTGAGCACTGAGCACCCAGCACCCTGAGCACTGAGCACCCAGCACCCTGAGCAATGAGCACCCTGAGTACTGAGCACCCAGCACCTTGAGCACTGAGTACCGAGCGCCCCGAGCACTGAGCACCCAGCACCCGGAGTACTGAGCACCCAGCACCCTGAGTACTAAGCACCGAGCACCCTGAGTACTGAGCACCCAGCACCCTGAGCACTGAACACACAGCACCCTGAGTACTGAGCACCTCGAGCACTGAGCACCCAGCACCCTGAGAACTGAGCACCGAGCACCCCGAGCACTGAGCACACAGCACCGCGAGCACTGAGCACCCAGCACCCCGAGCACTGAGCACCCAGTACCCTGAGTACTGAGCACCCAGCACCCTGAGCACTGAGTACCCAGCACCCTGAGCACTGAGCACACAGCACCCTGAGCAATGAGCACCCAGCACCCTGAGTACTGAGCACTGAGCACCCAGCACCCCGAGCACTGAGCACCCAGCACACTGAGTACTGAGCACTGAGCACCCAGCACCCCGAGCACTGAGCACCCAGCACCCTGTGTACTGAGCACTGAGTACCCAGTACCCCGAGCACTGAGACCCAGCACCCTGAGCACTGAGCACCCAGCACCCCGAGCACTGAGCACCCAGCACCCTGAGCACTGAGCACCCAGCACCCTGAGTACTGAGCACCCAGCACCCCGAGTACTGAGCACCCAGCACCCCGAGCACTGTGCACCCAGCACCCTGAGCACTGAGCACCGAGCACCCTGAGTACTGAGCACCCAGCACCCTGAGTACTGAGCACCCATCACTCTGAGCACTGAGCACCCAGCACCCTGAGCACTGAGCACCCAGCACCCTGAGTACTGAGCACCCAGCACCCTGAGTACTGAACACCCAGCACCCCGAGCACTGAGCACCCAGCACACTGAGCACTGAGCACCGAGCACCCTGAGTACTGAGCACCCAGCACCCTGAGTACTGAACACCCAGCACCCTGAGCACTGAGCACTGAGCACCCAGCACCCTGAGCACTGAGCACCCAGCACCCTGAGCACTGAGCACCCAGCACCCCGAGCACTGAGCACCCAGCACCCTGAGCACCCAGCACCATGAGCACTGAGCACCCTGAGCACTGAGCACTGAGCACCCAGCACCCTGAGTACTGAGCACCCAGCACGCTGTGTACTGAGCACTTAGCACCCAGCACACTGAGTACTGAGCACCCAGCACCCCGAGCACTGAGCACCCAGCACCCTGTGTACTGAGCACCGAGCACCCCGAGCACTGAGCACCCAGCACCCTGAGTACTGAGCACCCAGCACCCCGAGTACTGAGCACCCAGCACCCCGAGCACTGAGCACCCAGCAACCTGAGTACTGAGAACAGATCACCCTGAGTACTGAGCACCCAGCACCCTGAGTACTGAGCCCCCAGCACCCTGATTACTGAGCACCCAGCACCCCGAGCACTGAGCACCCAGCACCCCGAGAATGAGCACCCAGCACCCTGAGTACTGAGAACCGAGCACCCTGAGTACTGAGCACCCAGCACCCTGAGTACTGAGCCCCAGCACCCTGAGTACTGAGCACCCAGCACCCTGAGCACTGAGCACCCAGCACCCCGATAATGAGCACCCAGCACCCTGAGTACTGAGCACCCAGCACCCTGAGTACTGAGCACCCAGCACCCAGAGCACTGAGCACCCAGCACCCCGAGCACGGAGCACCCAGGACCCCGAGCACTGAGTACTGAGTACCCAGCACCCTGAGTACTGAGCACCGAGCTCCCCGAGAACTGAGCACCCTGAATAATGTGCACCCAGCACCCCGATCACTGAGCACCCAGCACCCTGAGCACTGAGCACCCAGCACCCTGAGCACTGAGCACCCAGCACCCTGAGTACTGAGCACCCAGCACGCTGAGTACTGAGCACCCAGCATCCTGAGCACTGAGCACCCAGCACCCTGAGTACTGAGCACTGAGCACCCAGCACCCCGAGCACTGAGCACCCAGCACCCTGTGTACTGAGCACTGAGCACCATGAGTACTAAGCACCCAGAACCTGAGTACTGAGAACCCCGGACCCTGAGCACTGAGCACCCCGAGCACTGAGCACCCTGAGCACTGAGCATCGAGCACCCAGCACCCTGAGTACTGAGCACCCAGCACCCTGAGCACTGAGCACCCAGCACGCTGAGTACTGAGCACTGAGCACCCTGCACACTGAGTACTGAGCACCCAGCACCCCGAACACTGAGCACCCAGCACCCTGTGTACTGAGCACCGAGCACCCCGAGCACTGAGCACCCAGCACCCTGAGTACTGAGCACCCAGCACCCCGAGTACTGAGCACCCAGCACCCCGAGCACTGAGCACCCAGCACCCTGAGTACTGAGAACAGATCACCCTGAGTACTGAGCACCCAGCACCCTGAGTACTGAGCCCCCAGCACCCTGAGTACTGAGCACCCAGCACCCCGAGCACTGAGCAACCAGCACCCTGAGAATGAGCACCCAGCACCCTGAGTACTGACAGCCGAGCACCCTGAGTACTGAGCACCCAGCACCCTGAGTACTGAGCAACAGCACCCTGAGTACTGAGCACCCAGCACCCTGAGTACTGAGCACCCAGCACCCAGAGCACTGAGCACCCAGCACCCCGAGCACGGAGCACCCAGAACCCCGAGCACTGAGTACTGAGCACCCAGCACCCTGAGAATGAGCACCCAGCACCCTGAGTACTGAGCACCCAGCAACCTGAGTACTGAGCACCCAGCACCCAGAGCACTGAGCACCCAGCACCCCGAGCACGGAGCACCCAGAACCCCGAACACTGAGTACTGAGCACCCAGCACCCTGAGTACTGAGCACCCAGCACCCAGAGCACTGAGCACCCGGCACCCTGAGCACTGAGCACCCAGCACCCTGAGTACTGAGCACCCAGCACCCTGAGTACTGAGCACCCAGCACGCTGAGTACTGAGCACCCAGCACCCTGAGTAATGATCACCCAGCACCCTGAGTTCTGAGCACTGAGCACACTGAGCAATGAGCACCCAGCACCCCGAGCACTGAGCACCCAGAACCCTGAGTACTGAGCACCCAGCACCCTGAGTGCTGAGCACTCAGCACCCTGAGTACTGAACACCGAGCACCCCGAGCACTGAGCCTCCAGCACCCTGAGCACTGAGCACCCTGAGGACTGAGCACCCAGCACCCTGAGTACTGAGCACCCAGCACCCTGAGTACTGAGCACCCAGCATCCTGAATACTGAGCACCGATCACCCTGAGCACTGAGCACCCAGCTCCCCGAGCACTGAGCACCCAGCACCCTGAGTACTGAGCACCCTGAGTACTGAGCAACCAGCACCCCGAGCACTGAGCACCCAGCACCCTGAGTACTGAGCACCCTGAGTACTGAGCATCCAGCACCCTGAGTACTGAGCACCTTGAATACTGATCACCCAGCACCCTGAGCACTGAGCAACCAGCACCCTGAGTACTGAGCACCCAGCACCCTGAGCACTGAGCACCCAGCACACTGAGTACTGAGCACCGAGCACCCCGAGCACTGAGCACCCAGCACCCTGAGAATGAGCACCCAGCACCCTGAGTACTGAGCACCCAGCACCCTGAGTACTGAGCACCCAGCATCCAGAGCACTGAGCACCCAGCACCCCGAGCACGGAGCACCCAGGACCCCGAGCACTGAGTACTGAGCACCCAGCACCCTGAGTACTGAGCACCCAGCTCCCCGATCACTGAGCACCCAGCACCCTGAGCACTGAGCACCCAGCACCCTGAGCACTGAGCACCCAGCACCCTGAGTACTGAGCACCCATCACGCTGAGTACTGAGCACCCAGCACCCCGAGCACTGAGCACCCAGCACCCTGAGTACTTAGCACTGAGCACCCAGCACCCGAGCACTGAGCACCCAGCACCCAGTGTACTGAGCACTGAGCACCCCGAGTACTAAGCACCCAGCACCCTGAGTACTGAGCACCCAGGACCCTGAGCACTGAGCACTGAGCACCCGGAGCACTGAGCACCCAGCACCCTGAGCACTCACCACCCAGCACCCCGAGCACGGAGCACCCAGCACCCTGAGCACTGAGCACTTAGCACCCTGAGTACTGAGCACCCAGCATCCTGAGTTCTGAGCACCCAGCACCCCGAGCACTGAGCACCCAGCACCCTGAGCACTGAGCACCCAGCACCCTGAGTACTGAGCACCCAGCACCCCGAGCACTGAGCACCCAGCACCCTGAGTAATGATCACCCAGCACCCTGAGTTCTGAGCACTGAGCACACTGAGCAATGAGCACCCTGAGTACTGAGCACCCAGCTCCCCGATCACTGAGCACCCTGAGTACTGAGCACCCAGCTCCCCGATCACTGAGCACCCAGCACCCTGAGCACTGAGCACCCAGCACCCTGAGCACTGAGCACCCAGCACCCTGAGTACTGAGCACCGAGCTCCTCGAGCACTGAGCACCCTGAGTACTGAGCACCCAGCTCCCCGATCACTGAGCACCCAGCACCCTGAGCACTGAGCACCCAGCACCCTGAGCACTGAGCACCCAGCACCCTGAGTACTGAGCACCCATCACGCTGAGTACTGAGCACCCAGCACCCCGAGCACTGAGCACCCAGCACCCTGAGTACTTAGCACTGAGCACCCAGCACCCGAGCACTGAGCACCCAGCACCCAGTGTACTGAGCACTGAGCACCCCGAGTACTAAGCACCCAGCACCCTGAGTACTGAGCACCCAGGACCCTGAGCACTGAGCACTGAGCACCCGGAGCACTGAGCACCCAGCACCCTGAGCACTCACCACCCAGCACCCCGAGCACGGAGCACCCAGCACCCTGAGCACTGAGCACTTAGCACCCTGAGCACTGAGCACCCAGCACCCAGAGCACTGAGCACCCAGCACCCTGAGCACTGATCACCCAACACCCTGAGTACTGAGCACCCAGCACCCTGAGTACTGAGCACCCAGAACGCGAGCACTGAGCACCCAGCACCCCTAGCACTGTGCACCCAGCACCCTGAGTACTGAGAACCCAGCACCCTGAGTACTGAGCACCCAGCACCCTGAGCACTGAGCACCCAGCAGCCCGAGCACTGAGCACCCAGCATCCTGAGCACTGAGTACTGAGCACCCAGCACCCCGAGTACTGAGCACCCAGCACCCTGAGTACTGAGCACCCAGCACCCTGAGTACTGAGCACCCAGCACCCCGAGCACTGAGCACCCAGCACCCTGAGCACTGAGCACCCAGCACCCTGAGTACTGAGCACCCAATGTACTGAGCACCGAGCACCCCGAGCACTTAGCACCCAGCACCCTGAGTACTGAGCACCCAGGACCCCGTGCACTGATCACCCAGCACCCTGAGTACTGAGCACTGAGAACCCTGAGTACTGAGCACCCAGCACCCCGAGCACTGAGCACCCAGCACCCCGAGCACTGAGCACCCAGCACTGAGCACCCAGCACCCTGAGTACTGAGCACTGAGCACCCTGAGTACTGAGCACCCAGCACCCCGAGCACTGAGCACCCAGCACCCCGAGCACTGAGCACCCAGCACTGAGCACCGAGCACCCCGAGCACTGAGCACCGGGCACCCCGAGCACTGAGAACCGAGCACCCTGAGTACTGAGCACCCAGCACCCTGAGTACTGAGCACTGAGCACTGAGCACCCTGAGCACTGAGCACCCAGCACCCTGAGCACTGAGCACCCAGCATCCTGAGCACTGTGTACTGAGCACCCAGCACCCTGAGCACTGAGCACCCAGCACCCTGAGCACTGAGCACCCAGCACCCTGAGTACTGAGCAACCAGCACCCCAAACACTGAGCACCCAGCACCCTGAGCACTGAGCGCCCAGCACCCTGAGTACTGAGCACCCAGCACCCCGAGTACTGAGCACCAAGCACCCTGAGTACTGAGCACTGAGCACCCTGAGTACTGAGCACTGAGCACCCAGCACCCCGAGCACTGAGCACCCAGCACCCTGAGTACTGAGCACCCAGCACCCCAAATATTGAGCACCCAGCACCCTGAGCACTGAGCGCCCAGCACACTGAGCACTGAGCACCCAGCACCCTGAGCACTGAGCACCCAGCACCCTGAGCCCTGAGCACCCAGCACCCTGAGTACTGAGCACTGAGCACCCAGCACCCCGAGCACTGAGCACCCAGCACCCTGAGTACTAAGCACCCAGCACCCTGAGTCCTGAGCACCCAGCACCCTGAGTACTGAGCAACCAGCGTACTGAGCACCGAGCACCCCGAGCACTGAGCACCCAGCACCCTGAGTACTGAGCACCCAGCACCCCGAGCACTAAGCACACAGCACCCTGAGTACTGAGCACCGAGCACCCTGAGTACTGAGCACCCAGCACCCTGAGTACTGAGCACCCTGCACCCTGAGCACTGAGCACCCAGCACTCTGAGTACTGAGCACTGAGCACCCCGAGTACTGAGCACCGGGCACCCCGAGCACTAAGCTCCCAGCACCCCGAGCACCGAGCACCCAGCACCCTGAGCACTGAGCACCCAGCACCCTGAGCACTGAGCACGCAGCACCCTGAGAACTGAGCACCCAGCACCCTGAGCACTGAGCACGCAGCACCCTGAGAACTGAGCACCCAGCACCCTGAGCACTGAGCACCCAGCACCCTGAGAATTGAGCACCCAGCACCCTGAGCACTGAGCACCCAGCACCCTGAGAACTGAGCACCCAGCACCCCAAGCACTGAGCACCCTGAGTATTGAGCACCCAGCACCCCAAGCACTGAGCACCCTGAGTACTGAGCACCCAGCACCCTGATTAATGAGCACCCAGCACCCCGAGCACTGAGCACCCAGCACCCTGAGTACTGAGCACCGAGCACACTGAGTACTGAGCACCCAGCACCCTGAGTACTGAGCACCCAACGTAGTGAGCACCGAGCACCCTGAGCACTGAGCACCCAGCACCCTGAGCACTGAGCACCCAGCACCCTGAGCAATGAGCACCCTGAGTACTGAGCACCCAGCACCTTGAGCACTGAGTACCGAGCGCCCCGAGCACTGAGCACCCAGCACCCGGAGTACTGAGCACCCAGCACCCTGAGTACTAAGCACCGAGCACCCTGAGTACTGAGCACCCAGCACCCTGAGCACTGAACACACAGCACCCTGAGTACTGAGCACCTCGAGCACTGAGCACCCAGCACCCTGAGAACTGAGCACCGAGCACCCCGAGCACTGAGCACACAGCACCGCGAGCACTGAGCACCCAGCACCCCGAGCACTGAGCACCCAGTACCCTGAGTACTGAGCACCCAGCACCCTGAGCACTGAGTACCCAGCACCCTGAGCACTGAGCACACAGCACCCTGAGCAATGAGCACCCAGCACCCTGAGTACTGAGCACTGAGCACCCAGCACCCCGAGCACTGAGCACCCAGCACACTGAGTACTGAGCACTGAGCACCCAGCACCCCGAGCACTGAGCACCCAGCACCCTGTGTACTGAGCACTGAGTACCCAGTACCCCGAGCACTGAGACCCAGCACCCTGAGCACTGAGCACCCAGCACCCCGAGCACTGAGCACCCAGCACCCTGAGCACTGAGCACCCAGCACCCTGAGTACTGAGCACCCAGCACCCCGAGTACTGAGCACCCAGCACCCCGAGCACTGTGCACCCAGCACCCTGAGCACTGAGCACCGAGCACCCTGAGTACTGAGCACCCAGCACCCTGAGTACTGAGCACCCAGCACTCTGAGCACTGAGCACCCAGCACCCTGAGCACTGAGCACCCAGCACCCTGAGTACTGAGCACCCAGCACCCTGAGTACTGAACACCCAGCACCCCGAGCACTGAGCACCCAGCACACTGAGCACTGAGCACCGAGCACCCTGAGTACTGAGCACCCAGCACCCTGAGTACTGAACACCCAGCACCCTGAGCACTGAGCACTGAGCACCCAGCACCCTGAGCACTGAGCACCCAGCACCCTGAGCACTGAGCACCCAGCACCCCGAGCACTGAGCACCCAGCACCCTGAGCACCCAGCACCATGAGCACTGAGCACCCTGAGCACTGAGCACTGAGCACCCAGCACCCTGAGTACTGAGCACCCAGCACGCTGTGTACTGAGCACTTAGCACCCAGCACACTGAGTACTGAGCACCCAGCACCCCGAGCACTGAGCACCCAGCACCCTGTGTACTGAGCACCGAGCACCCCGAGCACTGAGCACCCAGCACCCTGAGTACTGAGCACCCAGCACCCCGAGTACTGAGCACCCAGCACCCCGAGCACTGAGCACCCAGCAACCTGAGTACTGAGAACAGATCACCCTGAGTACTGAGCACCCAGCACCCTGAGTACTGAGCCCCCAGCACCCTGATTACTGAGCACCCAGCACCCCGAGCACTGAGCACCCAGCACCCCGAGAATGAGCACCCAGCACCCTGAGTACTGAGAACCGAGCACCCTGAGTACTGAGAACCCAGCACCCTGAGTACTGAGCCCCAGCACCCTGAGTACTGAGCACCCAGCACCCTGAGCACTGAGCACCCAGCACCCCGATAATGAGCACCCAGCACCCTGAGTACTGAGCACCCAGCACCCTGAGTACTGAGCACCCAGCACCCAGAGCACTGAGCACCCAGCACCCCGAGCACGGAGCACCCAGGACCCCGAGCACTGAGTACTGAGTACCCAGCACCCTGAGTACTGAGCACCGAGCTCCCCGAGAACTGAGCACCCTGAATAATGTGCACCCAGCACCCCGATCACTGAGCACCCAGCACCCTGAGCACTGAGCACCCAGCACCCTGAGCACTGAGCACCCAGCACCCTGAGTACTGAGCACCCAGCACGCTGAGTACTGAGCACCCAGCATCCTGAGCACTGAGCACCCAGCACCCTGAGTACTGAGCACTGAGCACCCAGCACCCCGAGCACTGAGCACCCAGCACCCTGTGTACTGAGCACTGAGCACCATGAGTACTAAGCACCCAGAACCTGAGTACTGAGAACCCCGGACCCTGAGCACTGAGCACCCCGAGCACTGAGCACCCAGCACCCTGAGCACTCAGCACCCAGCACCCTGAGTACTGAGCACCCAGCACCCTGAGTACTGAGCACCCAGACCCCGAGCACTGAGCACCCAGCACGCTGAGTACTGAGCACTGAGCACCCAGCACCCCGAGCACTGAGCACCCAGCACACCGAGCACTGAGCACTGAGCACCCTGAGTACTGAGCACTGAGCACCCTTAGTGCTGAGCACCGAGCACCCTGAGTACTGAGCACCCAGAACCCTGAGCACGGAGCACCCCGAGGACTGAGCACCCAGCACCGTGAGCACTGAGCACCCAGCACATTGAGTACTGATCACCGAGCACCCCGAGCACTGAGCACCGAGCACCCTAAGTACTGAGCACCCAGCTCCCTGAGCACTGAGCACCCAGCACCCCGAGCACTGAGCACAAAGCACCCTGAGTACTGAGCACCCAGCACCCTGAGTTCTGAGCTCCCAGCACCCCGAGCACTGAGACCCAGCACCCTGAGCACTGAGCACCCAGCACACCGAGTACTGAGCACCCAGCACCCCGAGCACTGAGCACACAGCACCCTGAGCACTGAGCACCCAGCACCCTGAGTACTGAGCACCCAGCACCCCGAGTACTGAGCACCCAGCACCCTGAGCACTGTGCACCCAGCACCCTGAGCACTGAGCACCGAGCACCCTGAGTACTGAGCACCCAGCACCCTGAGTACTGAGCACCCAGCACCCTTAGCACTGAGCACCCAGCACCCTGAGCACTGCGCACCCAGCACCCTGAGTACTGAGCACCCAGCACCCTGAGTACTGAACACCCAGCACCCCGAGCACTGAGCACCCAGGACCCTGAGCACTGAGCACCGAGCACCCTGAGTACTGAGCCCCCAGCACTCTGAGTACTGAACACCCAGCACCCTGAGCACTGAGCACTGAGCACCCTGAGTACTGAGCACCCAGCACCCTGAGTACTGAGCACCAGCACCCTGAGTACTGAGCACCCAGCACCCCGAGCACTGAGCACCCAGCACCCCGAGAATGAGCACCCAGCACCCTGAGTACTGAGCACCCAGCACCCTGAGTACTGAGCACCCAGCACCCAGATCACTGAGCACCCTGAGTACTGAGCACCCAGCACCCTGAGTACTGAGCACTAAGCACCCAGAGCACTGAGCACCCAGCACCCCGAGCACGGAGCACCCATTACCCCGAGCACTGAGTACTGAGCACCCAGCACCCTGAGTACTGAGCACCGAGCTCCCCGAGCACTGAGCACCCTGAGTAATGAGCACCCAGCACCCCGATCACTGAGCACCCAGCACGCTGAGCACTGAGCACCCAGCACCCTGAGCACTGAGCACCCAGCACCCTGAGTACTGAGCACCCAGCACGCTGAGTACTGAGCACCCAGCACCCCGAGCACTGAGCACCCAGCACCCTGAGTACTGAGCACTGAGCACCCAGCACCCTGAGCACTGAGCACCCAGCACCCTGTGTACTGAGCACTGAGCACCCTGAGTACTAAGCACCCAGCACCCTGAGTACTGAGCTCCCAGGACCCTGAGCACTGAGCACTGAGCACCCCGAGCACTGAGCACCCAGCACCCTGAGCACTCAGCACCCAGCACCCCGAGCACTGAGCACCCAGCACCCAGAGCACTGAGCACCCAGCACCCTGAGCACTGAGCACCCAGGACCCTGAGTACTGAGCACCCAGCACCCTGAGTACTGAGCACCCACACACCGAGCACTGAGCACCCAGCACCCCTAGCACTGTGCACCCATCACCCTGAGTACTGAGAACCCAGCACACTGAGTACTGAGCACCCAGCACCCTGAGCACTGAGCACCCAGCAGCCCGAGCACTGAGCACCCAGCATCCTGAGCACTGAGTACTGAGCACCCAGCACCCCGAGTACTGAGCACCCAGCACCCCAAACACTGAGCACCGAGCACCCTGAGAACTGAGCACCGAGCACCCTGAGTACTGAGCACCCAGCACCATGAGTACTGAGCACCGAGCACCCAGAGTACTGAGCAACCTTAGTACTGAGCCCCCAGCACCCCGAGAATGAGCACCCAGCACCATGAGTACTGAGCACCGAGCACCCTGAGCACTGAGCACCCAGCACCCTGAGTACTGAGCACCCAGCACCCTGACCACTGAGGACCCAGCACCCTGAGTACTGAGCACCCAGCACCCTGAGCACTGAGGACCCAGCACCCCGAGCACTGAGCACCCAGCACCCTGAGTACTGAGCACCCAGCACCCTGAGCACTGAGGACCCAGCACCCCGAGCACTGAGCACCCAGCACGCTGAGTACTGAGCACTGAGGACCCAGCACCCCGAGCACTGAGCACCCAGCACACCGAGCACTGAGCACTGAGCACCCTGAGTACTGAGCACTGAGCACCCTTAGTGCTGAGCACCGAGCACCCTGAGTACTGAGCACCCAGCACCCTGAGCACTGAACACGGAGCACCCCGAGGACAGAGCACCCAGCACCGTGAGCACTGAGCACCCAGCACATTGAGTACTGAGCACCGAGCACCCCGAGCACTGAGCACCCAGCACCCTAAGTACTGAGCACCCAGCACCCTGAGCACTGAGCACCCAGCACCCCGAGCACTGAGCACAAAGCACCCTGAGTACTGAGCACCCTGCACCCTGAGGACTGAGCACACAGCACCGTGAGTACTGAGCACTGAGCACCCCGAGTACTGAGCACCAGGCACCCCGAGCACTAAGCACCCAGCACCCCGAGCACCGAGCACCCAGCACCCTGAGCACTGAGCACCCAGCACCCTGAGCACTGAGCACGCAGCACCCTGAGAACTGAGCACCCAGCACCCTGAGCACTGAGCACGCAGCACCCTGAGAACTGAGCACCCAGCACCCTGAGCACTGAGCACCCAGCACCCTGAGAATTGAGCAACCAGCACCCTGAGCACTGAGCACCCAGCACCCTGAGAACTGAGCACCCAGCACCCCAAGCACTGAGCACCCTGAGTATTGAGCACCCAGCACCCCAAGCACTGAGCACTCTGAGTACTGAGCACCCAGCACCATGATTAATGAGCACCCAGCACCCCGAGCACTGAGCACCCAGCACCCTGAGTACTGAGCACCGAGCACACTGAGTACTGAGCACCCAGCACCCTGAGTACTGAGCACCCAACGTACTGAGCACCGAGCACCCTGAGCACTGAGCACCCAGCACCCTGAGTACTGAGCACCCAGCACCCTGAGCAATGAGCACCCTGAGTACTGAGCACCCAGCACCTTGAGCACTGTGTACCCAGCGCCCCGAGCACTGAGCACCCAACACCCAGAGTACTGAGCACCCAGCACCCTGAGTACTAAGCACCGAGCACCCTGAGTACTGAGCACCCAGCACCCTGAGCACTGAACACACAGCACCCTGAGTACTGAGCACCTCGATCACTGAGCACCCAGGACCCTGAGTACTGAGCACCGAGCTCCCCGAGCACTGAGCACCCAGCACCGCGAGCACTGAGCACCCAGCACCCCGAGCACTGAGCACCCAGCACCCTGAGTACTGAGCACCCAGCACCCTGAGCACTGAGTACCCAGCACCCTGAGAATTGAGCACCCAGCACCCTGAGCACTGAGCACACAGCACCCTGAGCACTGAGCACCCAGCACCCTGAGTACTGAGCACTGAGCACCCAGCACCCCGAGCACTGAGCACCCAGCACACTGAGTACTGAGCACTGAGCACCCAGCACCCCGAGCACTGAGCACCCAGCACCCTATGTACTGAGCACTGAGTACCCAGTACCCCGAGCACTGAGACCCAGCACCCTGAGCACTGAGCACCCAGCACACCGAGTACTGAGCACCCAGCACCCCGAGCACTGTGCACACAGCACCCTGAGCACTGAGCACCCAGCACCCTGAGTACTGAGCACCCAGCACCCCGAGTACTGAGCACCCAGCACCCCGAGCACTGTGCACCCAGCACCCTGAGCACTGAGCACCGAGCACCCTGAGTACTGAGCACCCAGCACCCTGAGTACTGAGCACCCAGCACCCTTAGCACTGAGCACCCAGCACCCTGAGCACTGAGCACCCAGCACCCTGAGTACTGAGCACCCAGCACCCTGAGTACTGAACACCCAGCACCCCGAGCACTGAGCACCCAGGACCCTGAGCACTGAGCACCGAGCACCCTGAGTACTGAGCCCCCAGCACCCTGAGTACTGAACACCCAGCACCCTGAGCACTGAGCACTGAGCACCCTGAGTACTGAGCACCCAGCACCCTGAGTACTGAGCCCCAGCACCCTGAGTACTGAGCACCCAGCACCCCGAGCACTGAGCACCCAGCACCCCGAGAATGAGCACCCAGCACCCTGAGTACTGAGCACCCAGCACCCTGAGTACTGAGCACCCAGCACCCAGAGCACTGAGCACCCTGAGTACTGAGCACCCAGCACCCTGAGTACTGAGCACTAAGCACCCAGAGCACTGAGCACCCAGCACCCCGAGCACGGAGCACCCATTACCCCGAGCACTGAGTACTGAGCACCCAGCACCCTGAGTACTGAGCACCGAGCTCCCCGAGCACTGAGCACCCTGAGTAATGAGCACCCAGCACCCCGATCACTGAGCACGCAGCACCCTGAGCACTGAGCACCCAGCACCCTGAGCACTGAGCACCCAGCACCCTGAGTACTGAGCACCCAGCACGCTGAGTACTGAGCACCCAGCACCCCGAGCACTGAGCACCCAGCACCCTGAGTACTGAGCACTGAGCACCCAGCACCCCGAGCACTGAGCACCCAGCACCCTGTGTACTGAGCACTGAGCACCCTGAGTACTAAGCACCCAGCACCCTGAGTACTGAGCACCCAGGACCCTGAGCACTGAGCACTGAGCACCCCGAGCACTGAGCACCCAGCACCCTGAGCACTCAGCACCCAGCACCCCGAGCACTGAGCACCCAGCACCCAGAGCACTGAGCACCCAGCACCCTGAGCACTGAGCACCCAGGACCCTGAGTACTAAGCACCCAGCACCCTGAGTACTGAGCACCCAGACACCGAGCACTGAGCACCCAGCACCCCTAGCACTGTGCACCCATCACCCTGAGTACTGAGAACCCAGCACACCGAGCACTGAGCACTGAGCACCCTGAGTACTGAGCACTGAGCACCCTTAGTGCTGAGCACCGAGCACCCTGAGTACTGAGCACCCAGCACCCTGAGCACTGAGCACGGAGCACCCCGAGGACAGAGCACCCAGCACCGTGAGCACTGAGCACCCAGCACATTGAGTACTGAGCACCGAGCACCCCGAGCACTGAGCACCCAGCACCCTAAGTACTGAGCACCCAGCACCCTGAGCACTGAGCACCCAGCACCCCGAGCACTGAGCACAAAGCACCCTGAGTACTGAGCACCCTGCACCCTGAGGACTGAGCACACAGCACCGTGAGTACTGAGCACTGAGCACCCCGAGTACTGAGCACCAGGCACCCCGAGCACTAAGCACCCAGCACCCCGAGCACCGAGCACCCAGCACCCTGAGCACTGAGCACCCAGCACCCTGAGCACTGAGCACGCAGCACCCTGAGAACTGAGCACCCAGCACCCTGAGCACTGAGCACGCAGCACCCTGAGAACTGAGCACCCAGCACCCTGAGCACTGAGCACCCAGCACCCTGAGAATTGAGCAACCAGCACCCTGAGCACTGAGCACCCAGCACCCTGAGAACTGAGCACCCAGCACCCCAAGCACTGAGCACCCTGAGTATTGAGCACCCAGCACCCCAAGCACTGAGCACTCTGAGTACTGAGCACCCAGCACCATGATTAATGAGCACCCAGCACCCCGAGCACTGAGCACCCAGCACCCTGAGTACTGAGCACCGAGCACACTGAGTACTGAGCACCCAGCACCCTGAGTACTGAGCACCCAACGTACTGAGCACCGAGCACCCTGAGCACTGAGCACCCAGCACCCTGAGTACTGAGCACCCAGCACCCTGAGTACTGAGCACCCAGCACCCTGAGCACTGAACACACAGCACCCTGAGTACTGAGCACCTCGAGCACTGAGCACCCAGGACCCTGAGTACTGAGCACCGAGCTCCCCGAGCACTGAGCACCCAGCACCGCGAGCACTGAGCACCCAGCACCCCGAGCACTGAGCACCCAGCACCCTGAGTACTGAGCACCCAGCACCCTGAGCACTGAGTACCCAGCACCCTGAGAATTGAGCACCCAGCACCCTGAGCACTGAGCACACAGCACCCTGAGCACTGAGCACCCAGCACCCTGAGTACTGAGCACTGAGCACCCAGCACCCCGAGCACTGAGCACCCATCACACTGAGTACTGAGCACTGAGCACCCAGCACCCCGAGCACTGAGCACCCAGCACCCTGTGTACTGAGCACTGAGTACCCAGTACCCCGAGCACTGAGACCCAGCACCCTGAGCACTGAGCACCCAGCACACCGAGTACTGAGCACCCAGCACCCCGAGCACTGTGCACACAGCACCCTGAGCACGGAGCACCCAGCACCCTGAGTACTGAGCACCCAGCACCCCGAGTACTGAGCACCCAGCACCCCGAGCACTGTGCACCCAGCACCCTGAGCACTGAGCACCGAGCACCCTGAGTACTGAGCACCCAGCACCCTGAGTACTGAGCACCCAGCACCCTTAGCACTGAGCACCCAGCACCCTGAGCACTGAGCACCCAGCACCCTGAGTACTGAGCACCCAGCACCCTGAGTACTGAACACCCAGCACCCCGAGCACTGAGCACCCAGGACCCTGAGCACTGAGCACCGAGCACCCTGAGTACTGAGCCCCCAGCACCCTGAGTACTGAACACCCAGCACCCTGAGCACTGAGCACTGAGCACCCTGAGTACTGAGCACCCAGCACCCTGAGTACTGAGCCCAGCACCCTGAGTACTGAGCACCCAGCACCCCGAGCACTGAGCACCCAGCACCCCGAGAATGAGCACCCAGCACCCTGAGTACTGAGCACCCAGCACCCTGAGTACTGAGCACCCAGCACCCAGAGCACTGAGCACCCTGAGTACTGAGCACCCAGCACCCTGAGTACTGAGCACTAAGCACCCAGAGCACTGAGCACCCAGCACCACGAGCACGGAGCACCCATTACCCCGAGCACTGAGTACTGAGCACCCAGCACCCTGAGTACTGAGCACCGAGCTCCCCGAGCACTGAGCACCCTGAGTAATGAGCACCCAGCACCCCGATCACTGAGCACGCAGCACCCTGAGCACTGAGCACCCAGCACCCTGAGCACTGAGCACCCAGCACCCTGAGTACTGAGCACCCAGCACCCTGAGCACTGAGCACCCAGCACCCTGAGAACTGAGCACCCAGCACCCTGAGCACTGAGCACTGAGCACCCCGAGCACTGAGCACCCAGCACCCTGAGCACTCAGCACCCAGCACCCCGAGCACTGAGCACCCAGCACCCAGAGCACTGAGCACCCAGCACCCTGAGCACTGAGCACCCAGGACCCTGAGTACTGAGCACCCAGCACCCTGAGTACTGAGCACCCAGACACCGAGCACTGAGCACCCAGCACCCCTAGCACTGTGCACCCATCACCCTGAGTACTGAGAACCCAGCACACCGAGCACTGAGCACTGAGCACCCTGAGTACTGAGCACTGAGCACCCTTAGTGCTGAGCACCGAGCACCCTGAGTACTGAGCACCCAGCACCCTGAGCACTGAGCACGGAGCACCCCGAGGACAGAGCACCCAGCACCGTGAGCACTGAGCACCCAGCACATTGAGTACTGAGCACCGAGCACCCCGAGCACTGAGCACCCAGCACCCTAAGTACTGAGCACCCAGCACCCTGAGCACTGAGCACCCAGCACCCCGAGCACTGAGCACAAAGCACCCTGAGTACTGAGCACCCTGCACCCTGAGGACTGAGCACACAGCACCGTGAGTACTGAGCACTGAGCACCCCGAGTACTGAGCACCAGGCACCCCGAGCACTAAGCACCCAGCACCCCGAGCACCGAGCACCCAGCACCCTGAGCACTGAGCACCCAGCACCCTGAGCACTGAGCACGCAGCACCCTGAGAACTGAGCACCCAGCACCCTGAGCACTGAGCACGCAGCACCCTGAGAACTGAGCACCCAGCACCCTGAACACTGAGCACCCACACCCTGAGAATTGAGCAACCAGCACCCTGAGCACTGAGCACCCAGCACCCTGAGAACTGAGCACCCAGCACCCCAAGCACTGAGCACCCTGAGTATTGAGCACCCAGCACCCCAAGCACTGAGCACTCTGAGTACTGAGCACCCAGCACCATGATTAATGAGCACCCAGCACCCCGAGCACTGAGCACCCAGCACCCTGAGTACTGAGCACCGAGCACACTGAGTACTGAGCACCCAGCACCCTGAGTACTGAGCACCCAACGTACTGAGCACCGAGCACCCTGAGCACTGAGCACCCAGCACCCTGAGTACTGAGCACCCAGCACCCTGAGCAATGAGCACCCTGAGTACTGAGCACCCAGCACCTTGAGCACTGAGTACCCAGCGCCCCGAGCACTGAGCACCCAGCACCCGGAGTACTGAGCACCCAGCACCCTGAGTACTAAGCACCGAGCACCCTGAGTACTGAGCACCCAGCACCCTGAGCACTGAACACACAGCACCCTGAGTACTGAGCACCTCGAGCACTGAGCACCCAGGACCCTGAGTACTGAGCACCGAGCTCCCCGAGCACTGAGCACCCAGCACCGCGAGCACTGAGCACCCAGCACCCCGAGCACTGAGCACCCAGCACCCTGAGTACTGAGCACCCAGCACCCTGAGCACTGAGTACAAAGCACCCTGAGAATTGAGCACCCAGCACCCTGAGCACTGAGCACACAGCACCCTGAGCACTGAGCACCCAGCACCCTGAGTACTGAGCACTGAGCACCCAGCACCCCGAGCACTGAGCACCCAGCACACTGAGTACTGAGCACTGAGCACCCAGCACCCCGAGCACTGAGCACCCAGCACCCTGTGTACTGAGCACTGAGTACCCAGTACCCCGAGCACTGAGACCCAGCACCCTGAGCACTGAGCACCCAGCACACCGAGTACTGAGCACCCAGCACCCCGAGCACTGTGCACACAGCACCCTGAGCACTGAGCACCCAGTACCCTGAGTACTGAGCACCCAGCACCCCGAGTACTGAGCACATAGCACCCCGAGCACTGTGCACCCAAAACCCTGAGCACTGAGCACCGAGCACCCTGAGTACTGAGCACCCAGCACCCTGAGTACTGAGCACCCAGCACCCTTAGCACTGAGCACCCAGCACCCTGAGCACTGAGCACCCAGCACCCTGAGTACTGAGCACCCAGCACCCTGAGTACTGAACACCCAGCACCCCGAGCACTGAGCACCCAGGACCCTGAGCACTGAGCACCGAGCACCCTGAGTACTGAGCCCCCAGCACCCTGAGTACTGAACACCCAGCACCCTGAGCACTGAGCACTGAGCACCCTGAGTACTGAGCACCCAGCACCCTGAGTACTGAGCCCCAGCACCCTGAGTACTGAGCACCCAGCACCCCGAGCACTGAGCACCCAGCACCCCGAGAATGAGCACCCAGCACCCTGAGTACTGAGCACCCAGCACCCTGAGTACTGAGCACCCAGCTCCCAGAGCACTGAGCACCCTGAGTACTGAGCACCCAGCACCCTGAGTACTGAGCACTAAGCACCCAGAGCACTGAGCACCCAGCACCCCGAGCACGGAGCACCCATTACCCCGAGCACTGAGTACTGAGCACCCAGCACCCTGAGTACTGAGCACCGAGCTCCCCGAGCACTGAGCACCCTGAGTAATGAGCACCCAGCACCCCGATCACTGAGCACACAGCACCCTGAGCACTGAGCACCCAGCACCCTGAGCACTGAGCACCCAGCACCCTGAGTACTGAGCACCCAGCACGCTGAGTACTGAGCACCCAGCACCCCGAGCACTGAGCACCCAGCACCCTGAGTACTGAGCACTGAGCACCCAGCACCCCGAGCACTGAGCACCCAGCACCCTGTGTACTGAGCACTGAGCACCCTGAGTACTAAGCACCCAGCACCCTGAGTACTGAGCACCCAGGACCCTGAGCACTGAGCACTGAGCACCCCGAGCACTGAGCACCCAGCACCCTGAGCACTCAGCACCCAGCACCCCGAGCACTGAGCACCCAGCACCCAGAGCACTGAGCACCCAGCACCCTGAGCACTGAGCACCCAGGACCCTGAGTACTGAGCACCCAGCACCCTGAGTACTGAGCACCCAGACACCGAGCACTGAGCACCCAGCACCCCTAGCACTGTGGACCCATCACCCTGAGTACTGAGAACCCAGCACACTGAGTACTGAGCACCCAGCACCCTGAGCACTGAGCACCCAGCAGCCCGAGCACTGAGCACCCAGCATCCTGAGCACTGAGTACTGAGCACCCAGCACCCCGAGTACTGAGCACCCAGCACCCCAAATACTGAGCACCGAGCACCCTGAGAACTGAGCACCGAGCACCCTGAGTACTGAGCACCCAGCACCATGAGTACTGAGCACCGAGCACCCAGAGTACTGAGCAACCTTAGTACTGAGCACCCAGCACCCCGAGAATGAGCACCCAGCACCATGAGTACTGAGCACCGAGCACCCTGAGCACTGAGCACCCAGCACCCTGAGTACTGAGCACCCAGCACCCTGACCACTGAGGACCCAGCACCCTGAGTACTGAGCACCCAGCACCCTGAGCACTGAGGACCCAGCACCCCGAGCACTGAGCACCCAGCACCCTGAGTACTGAGCACCCAGCACCCTGAGCACTGAGGACCCAGCACCCCGAGCACTGAGCACCCAGCACGCTGAGTACTGAGCACTGAGGACCCAGCACCCCGAGCACTGAGCACCCAGCACACCAAGCACTGAGCACTGAGCACCCTGAGTACTGAGCACTGAGCACCCTTAGTGCTGAGCACCGAGCACCCTGAGTACTGAGCACCCAGCATCCTGAGCACTGAGCACGGAGCACCCCGAGGACAGAGCACCCAGCACCGTGAGCACTGAGCACCCAGCACATTGAGTACTGAGCACCGAGCACCCCGAGCACTGAGCACCCAGCACCCTAAGTACTGAGCACCCAGCACCCTGAGCACTGAGCACCCAGCACCCCGAGCACTGAGCACAAAGCACCCTGAGTACTGAGCACCCAGCACCCTGAGTTCTGAGCACCCAGCACCCCGAGCACTGAGCATCCAGCACCCTGAGCACTGAGCACCCAGCACCCTGAGTACTGAGCACCCAGCACCCCGAGCACTGAGCACCCAGCACCCTGAGTAATTAGCACCCAGCACCCTGAGTACTGAGCACTGAGCACCCTGAGCAATGAGCACCCAGTACCCCGAGCACTGAGCACCCAGCACCCTGAATACTGAGCACCCAGCACCCTGAGTACTGAGCACTCAGCACCCTGAGTACTGAGCACCGAGCACCCCGAGCACTGAGCACCCAGCACCCTGAGCACTGAGCACCCAGCACCCTGAGTACTGAGCACCCAGCATCCTGAGTACTGAGCACCGATCACCCTGAGCACTGAGCACCCAGCTCCCCGAGCACTGAGCACCCAGCACCCTGAGTACTGAGCACCCTGAGTACTGAGCACCCAGCACCCCGAGCACTGAGCACCCAGCACCCTGAGTACTGAGCACCCTGAGTACTGAGCATCCAGCACCCTGAGTACTGAGCACCCTGAATACTGAGCACCCAGCACCCTGAGCACTGAGCACCCAGCACCCTGAGTACTGAGCACCCAGCACCCTGAGCACTGAGCACCCAGCACCCCGAGTACTGAGCACCGAGCACCCCGAGCACTGAGCACCCAGCACCCTGAGTACTGAGCACCCTGAGTACTGAGCACCCAGCACCCCGAGCACTGAGCACCCAGCACCCTGAGTACTGAGCACCCTGAGTACTGAGCATCCAGCACCCTGAGTACTGAGCACCCAGAATACTGAGCACCCAGCACCCTGAGCACTGAGCACCCAGCACCCTGAGTACTGAGCACCCAGCACCCTGAGTACTGAGCACTCAGCACCCTGAGTACTGAGCACCGAGCACCCCGAGCACTGAGCACCCAGCACCCTGAGCACTGAGCACCCAGCACCCTGAGTACTGAGCACCCAGCATCCTGAGTACTGAGCACCGATCACCCTGAGCACTGAGCACCCAGCTCCCCGAGCACTGAGCACCCAGCACCCTGAGTACTGAGCACCCTGAGTACTGAGCACCCAGCACCCCGAGCACTGAGCACCCAGCACCCTGAGTACTGAGCACCCTGAGTACTGAGCATCCAGCACCCTGAGTACTGAGCACCCTGAATACTGAGCACCCAGCAACCTGAGCACTGAGCACCCAGCACCCTGAGTACTGAGCACCCAGCACCCTGAGCACTGAGCACCCAGCACCCCGAGTACTGAGCACCGAGCACCCCGAGCACTGAGCACCCAGCACCCTGAGTACTGAGCACCCTGAGTACTGAGCACCCAGCACCCCGAGCACTGAGCACCCAGCACCCTGAGTACTGAGCACCCTGAGTACTGAGCATCCAGCACCCTGAGTACTGAGCACCCTGAATACTGAGCACAGAGCACCCTGAGCACTGAGCACCCAGCACCCTGAGTACTGAGCACCCAGCACCCTGAGCACTGAGCACCCAGCACCCTGAGTACTGAGCACCGAGCACCCCGAGCACTGAGCACCCAGCACCCCGAGAATGAGCACCCAGCACCCTGAGTACTGAGCACCCAGCACCCTGAGTACTGAGCACCCAGCACCCAGAGCACTGAGCACCCAGCACCCCGAGCACGGAGCACCCAGGACCCCGAGCACTGAGTACTGAGCACCCAGCACCCTGAGTACTGAGCACCGAGCTCCCCGAGCACTGAGCACCCTGAGTACTGAGCACCCAGCACCCCGATCACTGAGCACCCAGCACCCTGAGCACTGAGCACCCAGCACCCTGAGCACTGAGCACCCAGCACCCTGAGTACTGAGCACCCAGCATGTTGAGTACTGAGCACCCAGCACCCCGAGCACTGAGCACCGAGCACCCTGAGTACTTAGCACTGAGCACCCAGCACCCGAGCACTGAGCACCCAGCACCCTGTGTACTGAGCACTGAGCACCCTGAGTACTAAGCACCCAGCACCCTGAGTACTGAGCACCCAGGACCCTGAGCACTGAGCACTGAGCACCCCGAGCACTGAGCACCCAGCACCCTGAGCACTCAGCACCCAGCACCCGGAGCACTGAGCACCCAGCACCCTGAGCACTGAGCACCCAGCACCCTGAGTACTGAGCACCGAGCACCCAGAGCACTGAGCACCCAGCACCCTGAGCACTGAGCACCCAGCACCCTGAGTACTGAGCACCCAGCACCCTGAGTACTGAGCACACAGACACCGAGCACTGAGCACCCAGCACCCCTAGCACTGAGCACCCAGCACCCTGAGTACTGAGCACCCAGCACCCCGTGCACTGAGCACACAGCACCCTGAGTACTGAGCACCGAGCACCCTGAGTACTGAGCACCCAGCACCCCGAGCACTGAGCACCCAGCACCCCGAGCACTGAGTACCCAGCACTGAGCACCCAGCACCCTGAGTACTGAGCACCGAGCACCCCGAGCACTGAGCACCCAGCACCCTGAGTACTGAGCACCCAGCACCCTGAGTACTGAGCACCGAGCACCCCGAGCACTGAGCACCGGGCACCCCGGGCACTGAGAACCCAGCACCCTGAGTACTGAGCACCCAGCACCCTGAGTACTGAGCACTGAGCACTGAGCACCCTGAGCACAGAGCACCCAGCACCCTGAGCACTGAGCACCCAGCATCCTGAGCACTGTGTACTGAGCACCCAGCACCCTGAGCACTGAGCACCCAGCACCCTGAGCACTGAGCACCCAGCACCCTGAGTACTGAGCACCCAGCACCCCAAACACTGAGCACCCAGCACCCTGAGCACTGAGCACCCAGCACCCTGAGTACTGAGCACCCAGCACCCCGAGTACTGAGCACCAAGCACCCTGAGTACTGAACACTCAGCACCCTGAGCACTGAGCACCCTGAGCACTGAGTACTGAGCACCGAGCACCCCGAGCACTGAGCACCCAGCACCCGGAGTACTGAGCACCCAGCACCCTGAGTACTAAGCACCGAGCACCCTGAGTACTGAGCACCCAGCACCCTGAGCACTGAACACACAGCACCCTGAGTACTGAGCACCTCGAGCACTGAGCACCCAGCACCCTGAGTACTGAGCACCGAGCACCCCGAGGACTGAGCACCCAGCACCCTGAGCACTGAACACACAGCACCCTGAGTACTGAGCACCTCGAGCACTGAGCACCCAGCACCCTGAGTACTGAGCACCGAGCACCCTGAGTACTGAGCACCCAGCACCCTGAGCACTGAACACACAGCACCCTGAGTACTGAGCACCTCGAGCACTGAGCACCCAGCACCCTGAGTACTGAGCACCGAGCACCCCGAGCACTGAGCACCCAGCACCCTAAGTACTGAGCACCCAGCACCCTGAGCACTGAGCACCCAGCACCCCGAGCACTGAGCACAAAGCACCCTGAGTACTGAGCACCCAGCACCCTGAGTTCTGAGCACCCAGCACCCCGAGCACTGAGCACCCAGCACCCTGAGCACTGAGCACCCAGCACCCTGAGTACTGAGCACCCAGCACCCCGAGCACTGAGCACCCAGCACCCTGAGTAATTAGCACCCAGCACCCTGAGTACTGAGCACTGAGCACCCTGAGCAATGAGCACCCAGTACCCCGAGCACTGAGCACCCAGCACCCTGAATACTGAGCACCCAGCACCCTGAGTACTGAGCACTCAGCACCCTGAGTACTGAGCACCGAGCACCCCGAGCACTGAGCACCCAGCACCCTGAGCACTGAGCACCCAGCACCCTGAGTACTGAGCACCCAGCATCCTGAGTACTGAGCACCGATCACCCTGAGCACTGAGCACCCAGCTCCCCGAGCACTGAGCACCCAGCACCCTGAGTACTGAGCACCCTGAGTACTGAGCACCCAGCACCCCGAGCACTGAGCACCCAGCACCCTGAGTACTGAGCACCCTGAGTACTGAGCATCCAGCACCCTGAGTACTGAGCACCCTGAATACTGAGCACCCAGCACCCTGAGCACTGAGCACCCAGCACCCTGAGTACTGAGCACCCAGCACCCTGAGCACTGAGCACCCAGCACCCCGAGTACTGAGCACCGAGCACCCCGAGCACTGAGCACCCAGCACCCTGAGTACTGAGCACCCTGAGTACTGAGCACCCAGCACCCCGAGCACTGAGCACCCAGCACCCTGAGTACTGAGCACCCTGAGTACTGAGCATCCAGCACCCTGAGTACTGAGCACCCTGAATACTGAGCACCCAGCACCCTGAGCACTGAGCACCCAGCACCCTGAGTACTGAGCACCCAGCACCCTGAGTACTGAGCACTCAGCACCCTGAGTACTGAGCACCGAGCACCCCGAGCACTGAGCACCCAGCACCCTGAGCACTGAGCACCCAGCACCCTGAGTACTGAGCACCCAGCATCCTGAGTACTGAGCACCGATCACCCTGAGCACTGAGCACCCAGCTCCCCGAGCACTGAGCACCCAGCACCCTGAGTACTGAGCACCCTGAGTACTGAGCACCCAGCACCCCGAGCACTGAGCACCCAGCACCCTGAGTACTGAGCACCCTGAGTACTGAGCATCCAGCACCCTGAGTACTGAGCACCCTGAATACTGAGCACCCAGCAACCTGAGCACTGAGCACCCAGCACCCTGAGCACTGAGCACCCAGCACCCCGAGTACTGAGCACCGAGCACCCCGAGCACTGAGCACCCAGCACCCTGAGTACTGAGCACCCTGAGTACTGAGCACCCAGCACCCCGAGCACTGAGCACCCAGCACCCTGAGTACTGAGCACCCAGCACCCTGAGCACTGAGCACCCAGCACCCTGAGTACTGAGCACCGAGCACCCCGAGCACTGAGCACCCAGCACCCCGAGAATGAGCACCCAGCACCCTGAGTACTGAGCACCCAGCACCCTGAGTACTGAGCACCCAGCACCCAGAGCACTGAGCACCCAGCACCCTGAGCACGGAGCACCCAGGACCCCGAGCACTGAGTACTGAGCACCCAGCACCCTGAGCACTGAGCACCCAGCACCCTGAGTACTGAGCACCGAGCACCCCGAGCACTGAGCACCCAGCACCCCGAGAATGAGCACCCAGCACCCTGAGTACTGAGCACCCAGCACCCTGAGTACTGAGCACCCAGCACCCAGAGCACTGAGCACCCAGCACCCCGAGCACGGAGCACCCAGGACCCCGAGCACTGAGTACTGAGCACCCAGCACCCTGAGTACTGAGCACCGAGCTCCCCGAGCACTGAGCACCCTGAGTACTGAGCACCCAGCACCCCGATCACTGAGCACCCAGCACCCTGAGCACTGAGCACCCAGCACCCTGAGCACTGAGAACCCAGCACCCTGAGTACTGAGCACCCAGCATGTTGAGTACTGAGCACCCAGCACCCCGAGCACTGAGCACCGAGCACCCTGAGTACTTAGCACTGAGCACCCAGCACCCGAGCACTGAGCACCCAGCACCCTGTGTACTGAGCACTGAGCACCCTGAGTACTAAGCACCCAGCACCCTGAGTACTGAGCACCCAGGACCCTGAGCACTGAGCACTGAGCACCCCGAGCACTGAGCACCCAGCACCCTGAGCACTCAGCACCCAGCACCCGGAGCACTGAGCACCCAGCACCCTGAGCACTGAGCACCCAGCACCCTGAGTACTGAGCACCGAGCACCCAGAGCACTGAGCACCCAGCACCCTGAGCACTGAGCACCCAGCACCCTGAGTACTGAGCACCCAGCACCCTGAGTACTGAGCACCCAGACACCGAGCACTGAGCACCCAGCACCCCTAGCACTGAGCACCCAGCACCCTGAGTACTGAGCACCCAGCACCCCGTGCACTGAGCACACAGCACCCTGAGTACTGAGCACCGAGCACCCTGAGTACTGAGCACCCAGCACCCCGAGCACTGAGCACCCAGCACCCCGAGCACTGAGTACCCAGCACTGAGCACCCAGCACCCTGAGTACTGAGCACCGAGCACCCCGAGCACTGAGCACCCAGCACCCTGAGTACTGAGCACCCAGCACCCTGAGTACTGAGCACCGAGCACCCCGAGCACTGAGCACCGGGCACCCCGGGCACTGAGAACCCAGCACCCTGAGTACTGAGCACCCAGCACCCTGAGTACTGAGCACTGAGCACTGAGCACCCTGAGCACAGAGCACCCAGCACCCTGAGCACTGAGCACCCAGCATCCTGAGCACTGTGTACTGAGCACCCAGCACCCTGAGCACTGAGCACCCAGCACCCTGAGCACTGAGCACCCAGCACCCTGAGTACTGAGCACCCAGCACCCCAAACACTGAGCACCCAGCACCCTGAGCACTGAGCACCCAGCACCCTGAGTACTGAGCACCCAGCACCCCGAGTACTGAGCACCAAGCACCCTGAGTACTGAACACTCAGCACCCTGAGCACTGAGCACCCTGAGCACTGAGTACTGAGCACCGAGCACCCCGAGCACTGAGCACCCAGCACCCGGAGTACTGAGCACCCAGCACCCTGAGTACTAAGCACCGAGCACCCTGAGTACTGAGCACCCAGCACCCTGAGCACTGAACACACAGCACCCTGAGTACTGAGCACCTCGAGCACTGAGCACCCAGCACCCTGAGTACTGAGCACCGAGCACCCCGAGGACTGAGCACCCAGCATCCCGAGCACTGAGCACCCAGCACCCTGAGTACTGAGCACCCAGCACCCTGAGTACTGAGCACCCAGCACCCTGAGCACTGAGTACCCAGCACCCTGAGCACTGAGCACCCAGCACCCTGAGCACTGAGCACCCAGCACCCTGAGCCCTGAGCACCCAGCACCCTGAATACTGAGCACCCAGCACCCCGAGTACTGAGCACCAAGCACCCTGAGTACTGAACACTCAGCACCCTGAGCACTGAGCACCCTGAGCACTGAGTACTGAGCACCGAGCACCCCGAGCACTGAGCACCCAGCACCCGGAGTACTGAGCACCCAGCACCCTGAGTACTAAGCACCGAGCACCCTGAGTACTGAGCACCCAGCACCCTGAGCACTGAACACACAGCACCCTGAGTACTGAGCACCTCGAGCACTGAGCACCCAGCACCCTGAGTACTGAGCACCGAGCACCCCGAGGACTGAGCACCCAGCATCCCGAGCACTGAGCACCCAGCACCCTGAGTACTGAGCACCCAGCACCCTGAGTACTGAGCACCCAACACCCTGAGCACTGAGCACCCAGCACCCTGAGCACTGAGCACCCAGCATCCTGAGTACTGAGCACCGATCACCCTGAGCACTGAGCACCCAGCTCCCCGAGCACTGAGTACCCAGCACCCTGAGTACTGAGCACCCTGAGTACTGAGCACCCAGCACCCCGAGCACTGAGCACCCAGCACCCTGAGTACTGAGCACCCTGAGTACTGAGCATCCAGCACCCTGAGTACTGAGCACCCTGAATACTGAGCACCCAGCACCCTGAGCACTGAGCACCCAGCACCCTGAGTACTGAGCACCCAGCACCCTGAGCACTGAGCACCCAGCACCCCGAGTACTGAGCACCGAGCACCCCGAGCACTGATCACCCAGCACCCTGAGTACTGAGCACCCTGAGTACTGAGCACCCAGCACCCCGAGCACTGAGCACCCAGCACCCTGAGTACTGAGCACCCTGAGTACTGAGCATCCAGCACCCTGAGTACTGAGCACCCTGAGTACTGAGCACCCAGCACCCTGAGCACTGAGCACCCAGCACCCTGAGTACTGAGCACCGAGGACCCCGAGCACTGAGCACCCAGCACCCCGAGAATGAGCACCCAGCACCCTGAGTACTAAGCACCCAGCACCCTGAGTACTGAGCACCCAGCACAATGAGCACTGAGCACCCTGAAACCCTGAGCACTGAGCACCCAGCACCCTGAGCACGGAGCACCCAGCACCCTGAGTACTGAACACCCAACACCCAGAGTACTGAGCACCCAGCACCCTGAGAACTGAGTACCCAGCACCCTGAGCTCTGAGCACCCAGCACCCTGAGTACTGAGCACCGAGCACCCTGAGTACTGAGCACCCAGCACCCTTAGTACTGAGCACCCAGCACCCTGAGCAATGAGCACCCAGCACCCTGAGTACTGAGCACCCAGCAACACCCTCAGCACTGAGCACCCAGCACCCCGAGCACTGAGCACCCAGCTCCCTGAGCACTGAGCACCCAGCACCCCGAGTACTGAGCACCCTGCACCCCGAGTACTGAGCACCGAGCACCCCGAGCACTGAGCACCCAGCACCATGAGTACTGAGCACCCAGCACCCTGAGTACTGAGCACCCAGCACCCTGAGTACTGAACACCCAGCACCCTGAGCACTGAGCACTGAGCACCCTGAGCACTGAGTACTGAGCACTGAGCACCCTAAGCACTGAGCACCCAGCACCCTGAGTACTGAGCACCCAGCACCCCGAGCACTGAGCACCCAGCACCCCGAGCACTGAGCACTGAGCACCCTGAGCACTGAGCACCCAGCACCCCGAGTACTGAGCACTGAGCACCCTGAGTACTGAGCACCAAGCACCCTGAGTACTGAGCACCCAGCACCCTGAGTACTGAGCACCCAGCACCCTGAGCACTGAGCACCCAGCACCCCGAGCACTGAGCACCCAGCACCCTGAGTACTGAGCACAGAGCACTCTGAGCACTGAGCA
The DNA here is from genome assembly GCF_018167655.1 of Microtus oregoni. NCBI lineage: Eukaryota > Metazoa > Chordata > Mammalia > Rodentia > Cricetidae > Microtus > Microtus oregoni. The sequence continues at coordinate 5,384,568 of NW_024543811.1, read as the reverse complement.
CCCAGCACCCTGAGTACTGAGCACCCAGCACCCTGAGTACTGAGCAACCAGCACCCTGAGCACTGAGCACTGAGCACCCAGCACCCTGAGCACTGAGCACTGAGCACCCAGCAACACAGCCCTGAGCACCCAGCACCCCGAGCACTGAGCACCCAGCACCCTGAGCACTGAGCACCCAGCACCCTGAGTACTGAGCAACCAGCAACCTGAGTACTGAGCACCCAGCACCATGAGCACTGAGCACACAGCAACCTGAGTACTGAGAACAGATCACCCTGAGTACTGAGCACCCAGCACCCTGAATACTGAGCCACCAGCACCCTGAGTACTGAGCACCCAGCACCCCGAGCACTGAGCACCCAGCACCCTGAGTACTGAGAACCGAGCACCTTGAGTACTGAGCACCCAGCACCCTGAGTACTGAGCCCCCAGCACCCTGAGTACTGAGCACCCAGCAACCCGAGCACTGAGCACCCAGCACCCTGAGAATGAGCACCCAGCACCATGAGTACTGAGCACCCAGCACCCTGAGTACTGAGCACTAAGCACCCAGAGCACTGAGCACCCAGCACCCCGAGCACGGAGCAACCAGGACCCCGAGCACTGAGAACTGATCACCCAGCACCCTGAGTACTGAGCACCGAGCTCCCCGAGCACTGAGCACACTGAGTACTGAGCACCCAGCACCCCGAGCACTGAGCACCCAGCACCCTGAGCACTGAGCACCCAGCACCATGAGCACGGAGCACCCCGAGGACTGAGCACCCAGCACCCTGAGCACTGAGCACCCAGCACCTTGAGTACTGAGCACCGAGCACCTCGAGCACTAAGCACCCAGCACCCTGAGTACTGAGCACCCAGCACCCTGAGCACTGAGCACCCAGAACCCTGTGCACTGAGCACCCAGCACCCTGAGCACGGAGCACCCAGAACCCTGAGTACTGAGCACCCAACACCCAGAGTACTGAGCACCCAGCACCCTGAGTACTGAGTACCCAGAACCCTGAGCTCTGAGCACCCAGCACCCTGAGTACTGAGCACCGAGCACCCTGAGTACTGAGCACCCAGCACCCTTAGTACTGAGCACCCAGCACCCTGAGCACTGAGCACCCAGCACCCTGAGTACTGAGCACCCAGCACCACCCTCAGCACTGAGCACCCAGCACCCTGAGCACTGAGCACCCAGCTCCCTGAGCACCCAGCACCCCGAGTACTGAGCACCCTGCACCCCGAGTACTGAGCACCGAGCACCCCGAGCACTGAGCACCCAGCACCCTGAGTACTGAGCACCCAGCACCCTGAGTACTGAGCACTGAGCACCCCGAGTACTGAGCACCCAGCACCCCGAGCACTGAGCACCCAGCAACCTGAGTACTGAGAAAAGATCACCCTGAGTACTGAGCACGCAGCACCCTGAGTACTGAGCCCCCAGCACCCTGAGTACTGAGCACCCAGCACCCCGACAATGAGCACCCAGCACCCTGAGTACTGAGAACCGAGCACCCTGAGTACTGAGCACCCAGCACCCTGAGTACTGAGCCCCCAGCACCCTGAGTACTGAGCTCCCAGCACCCCGACAATGAGCACCCAGCACCCTGAGTACTGAGAACCGAGCACCCTGAGTACTGAGCACCCAGCACCCTGAGTACTGAGCCCCCAGCACCCTGAGTACTAAGCACCCAGCAACCCGAGCACTGAGCACCCAGCACCCTGAGAATGAGCACCCAGCACCATGAGTACTGAGCACCCAGCACCCTGAGTACTGAGCACCGAGCACCCTGAGTACTGAGCACCCAGCACCCTGAGCACTGAGCACCCAGCACCCCGAGCACTGAGCACCCAGCACCCTGAGTACTGAGCACAGAGCACTCTGAGCACTGAGCACCCAGCACCCTGAGTACTGAGCACCCAGCACCCTGAGTACTGAGCACCCAGCACCACCCTCAGCACTGAGCACCCAGCACCCCGAGCACTGAGCACCCAGCTCCCTGAACACTGAGCACCCAGCACCCCGAGTACTGAGCACCCTGCACCCCGAGTACTGAGCACCGAGCACCACGAGCACTGAGCACCCAGCACCCTGAGTACTGAGCACCCAGCACCCTGAGTACTGAGCCCTGAGCACCCCGAGTACTGAGCACCCAGAACCCCGAGCAATGAGCACCCAGCAACCTGAGTACTGAGAACAGATCACCCTGAGTACTGAGCACCCAGCACCCTGAGTACTGAGCCCCCAGCACCCTGAGTACTGAGCACCCAGCACCCCGAGCACTGAGCACCCAGCACCCCGAGAATGAGCACCCAGCACCCTGAGTTCTGAGCCCCCAGCACCCTGAGTACTGAGCACCCAGCAACCCGAGCACTGAGCACCCAGCACCCTGTGAATGAGCACCCAGCACCATGAGTACTGAGCACCCAGCACCCTGAGTACTGAGCACTAAGCACCCAGAGCACTGAGCACCCAGCACCCCGAGCACGGAGCAACCAGGACCCCGAGCACTGAGAACTGATCACCCAGCACCCTGAGTACTGAGCACCGAGCTCCCCGAGCACTGAGCACACTGAGTACTGAGCACCCAGCACCCCGAGCACTGAGCACCCAGCACCCTGAGCACTGAGCACCCAGCACCATGAGCACGGAGCACCCCGAGGACTGAGCACCCAGCACCCTGAGCACTGAGCACCCAGCACCTTGAGTACTGAGCACCGAGCACCTCGAGCACTAAGCACCCAGCACCCTGAGTACTGAGCACCCAGCACCCTGAGCACTGAGCACCCAGAACCCTGTGCACTGAGCACCCAGCACCCTGAGCACGGAGCACCCAGAACCCTGAGTACTGAGCACCCAACACCCAGAGTACTGAGCACCCAGCACCCTGAGTACTGAGTACCCAGAACCCTGAGCTCTGAGCACCCAGCACCCTGAGTACTGAGCACCGAGCACCCTGAGTACTGAGCACCCAGCACCCTTAGTACTGAGCACCCAGCACCCTGAGCACTGAGCACCCAGCACCCTGAGTACTGAGCACCCAGCACCACCCTCAGCACTGAGCACCCAGCCCCCTGAGCACTGAGCACCCAGCTCCCTGAGCACTGAGCACCCAGCACCCCGAGTACTGAGCACCCTGCACCCCGAGTACTGAGCACCGAGCACCCCGAGCACTGAGCACCCAGCACCCTGAGTACTGAGCACCCAGCACCCTGAGTACTGAGCACTGAGCACCCCGAGTACTGAGCACCCAGCACCCCGAGCACTGAGCACCCAGCAACCTGAGTACTGAGAAAAGATCACCCTGAGTACTGAGCACGCAGCACCCTGAGTACTGAGCCCCCAGCACCCTGAGTACTGAGCACCCAGCACCCCGACAATGAGCACCCAGCACCCTGAGTACTGAGAACCGAGCACCCTGAGTACTGAGCACCCAGCACCCTGAGTACTGAGCCCCCAGCACCCTGAGTACTGAGCTCCCAGCACCCCGACAATGAGCACCCAGCACCCTGAGTACTGAGAACCGAGCACCCTGAGTACTGAGCACCCAGCACCCTGAGTACTGAGCCCCCAGCACCCTGAGTACTAAGCACCCAGCAACCCGAGCACTGAGCACCCAGCACCCTGAGAATGAGCACCCAGCACCATGAGTACTGAGCACCCAGCACCCTGAGTACTGAGCACCGAGCACCCTGAGTACTGAGCACCCAGCACCCTGAGCACTGAGCACCCAGCACCCCGAGCACTGAGCACCCAGCACCCTGAGTACTGAGCACAGAGCACTCTGAGCACTGAGCACCCAGCACCCTGAGTACTGAGCACCCAGCACCCTGAGTACTGAGCACCCAGCACCACCCTCAGCACTGAGCACCCAGCACCCCGAGCACTGAGCACCCAGCTCCCTGAACACTGAGCACCCAGCACCCCGAGTACTGAGCACCCTGCACCCCGAGTACTGAGCACCGAGCACCACGAGCACTGAGCACCCAGCACCCTGAGTACTGAGCACCCAGCACCCTGAGTACTGAGCCCTGAGCACCCCGAGTACTGAGCACCCAGAACCCCGAGCAATGAGCACCCAGCAACCTGAGTACTGAGAACAGATCACCCTGAGTACTGAGCACCCATCACCCTGAGTACTGAGCCCCCAGCACCCTGAGTACTGAGCACCCAGCACCCCGAGCACTGAGCACCCAACACCCCGAGAATGAGCACCCAGCACCCTGAGTTCTGAGCCCCCAGCACCCTGAGTACTGAGCACCCAGCAACCCGAGCACTGAGCACCCAGCACCCTGTGAATGAGCACCCAGCACCATGAGTACTGAGCACCCAGCACCCTGAGTACTGAGCACTAAGCACCCAGAGCACTGAGCACCCAGCACCCCGAGCACGGAGCAACCATGACCCCAAGCACTGAGAACTGAGCACCCAGCACCCTGAGTACTGAGCACCGAGCTCCCCGAGCACTGAGCACACTGAGTACTGAGCACCCAGCACCCCGAGCACTGAGCACCCAGCACCCTGAGCACTGAGCACCCAGCACCATGAGCACGGAGCACCCCGAGGACTGAACACCCATCACCCTGAGCACTGAGCACCCAGCACCTTGAGTACTGAGCACCGAGCACCTCGAGCACTAAGCACCCCGCACCCTGAGTACTGAGCACCCAGCACAATGAGCACTGAGCACCCAGAAACCCTGAGCACTGAGCACCCAGCACCCTGAGCACGGAGCACCCAGCACCCTGAGTACTGAGCACCCAACACCCAGAGTACTGAGCACCAAGCACCCTGAGAACTGAGTACCCAGCACCCTGAGCTCTGAGCACCCAGCACCCTGAGTACTGAGCACCGAGCACCCTGAGTACTGAGCACCCAGCACCCTTAGTACTGAGCACCCAGCACCCTGAGCAATGAGCACCCAGCACCCTGAGTACTGAGCACCCAGCAACACCCTCAGCACTGAGCACCCAGCACCCCGAGCACTGAGCACCCAGCTCCCTGAGCACTGAGCACCCAGCACCCCGAGTACTGAGCACCCTGCACCCCGAGTACTGAGCACCGAGCACCCCGAGCACTGAGCACCCAGCACCATGAGTACTGAGCACCCAGCACCCTGAGTACTGAGCACCCAGCACCCTGAGTACTGAACACCCAGCACCCTGAGCACTGAGCACTGAGCACCCTGAGCACTGAGTACTGAGCACTGAGCACCCTAAGCACTGAGCACCCAGCACCCCGAGTACTGAGCACCCAGCACCCCGAGCACTGAGCACCCAGCACCCCGAGCACTGAGCACTGAGCACCCTGAGCACTGAGCACCCAGCACCCCGAGTACTGAGCACTGAGCACCCTGAGTACTGAGCACCAAGCACCCTGAGTACTGAGCACCCAGCACCCTGAGTACTGAGCACCCAGCACCCTGAGCACTGAGCACCCAGCACCCCGAGCACTGAGCACCCAGCACCCTGAGTACTGAGCACAGAGCACTCTGAGCACTGAGCACCCAGCACCCTGAGTACTGAGCACCCAGCACCCTGAGTACTGAGCAACCAGCACCCTGAGCACTGAGCACTGAGCACCCAGCACCCTGAGCACTGAGCACTGAGCACCCAGCACCACAGCCCTGAGCACCCAGCACCCCGAGCACTGAGCACCCAGCACCCTGAGCACTGAGCACCCAGCACCCTGAGTACTGAGCAACCAGCAACCTGAGTACTGAGCAGCCAGCACCATGAGCACTGAGCACCCAGCAACCTGAGTACTGAGAAGAGATCACCCTGAGTACTGAGCACCCAGCACCCTGAGTACTGAGCCACCAGCACCCTGAGTACTGAGCACCCAGCACCCCGAGCACTGAGCACCCAGCACCCCGAGAATGAGCACCCAGCACCCTGAGTACTGAGAACCGAGCACCTTGAGTACTGAGCACCCAGCACCCTGAGTACTGAGCCCCCAGCACCCTGAGTACTGAGCACCCAGCAACCCGAGCACTGAGCACCCAGCACCCTGAGAATGAGCACCCAGCACCATGAGTACTGAGCACCCAGCACCCTGAGTACTGAGCCCCCAGCACCCTGAGTACTGAGCACCCAGCACCCCGAGCACTGAGCACCCAGCACCCCGAGAATGAGCACCCAGCACCCTGAGTTCTGAGCCCCCAGCACCCTGAGTACTGAGCACCCAGCAACCCGAGCACTGAGCACCCAGCACCCTGAGAATGAGCACCCAGCACCATGAGTACTGAGCACCCAGCACCCTGAGTACTGAGCACTAAGCACCCAGAGCACTGAGCACCCAGCACCCCGAGCACGGAGCAACCATGACCCCAAGCACTGAGAACAGAGCACCCAGCACCCTGAGTACTGAGCACCGAGCTCCCCGAGCACTGAGCACACTGAGTACTGAGCACCCAGCACCCCGAGCACTGAGCACCCAGCACCCTGAGCACTGAGCACACATCACCATGAGCACGGAGCACCCCGAGGACTGAGCACCCATCACCCTGATCACTGAGCACCCAGCACCTTGAGTACTGAGCACCGAGCACCTCGAGCACTAAGCACCCAGCACCCTGAGTACTGAGCACCCAGCACAATGAGCACTGAGCACCCAGAAACCCTGAGCACTGAGCACCCAGCACCCTGAGCACGGAGCACCCAGCACCCTGAGTACTGAGCACCCAACACCCAGAGTACTGAGCACCCAGCACCCTGAGAACTGAGTACCCAGCACCCTGAGCTCTGAGCACCCAGCACCCTGAGTACTGAGCACCGAGCACCCTGAGTACTGAGCACCCAGCACCCTTAGTACTGAGCACCCAGCACCCTGAGCAATGAGCACCCAGCACCCTGAGTACTGAGCAACCAGCAACACCCTCAGCACTGAGCACCCAGCACCCCGAGCACTGAGCACCCAGCTCCCTGAGCACTGAGCACCCAGCACCCTGAGCACTGAGCACCCAGCACAGTTAGTACTGAGCACCCAGCACCCTGAGTACTGAGTACCCAGCACCCTGAGCACTGAGCACCCAGCACCCTGAGTACTGAGCACCGAGCACCCTGAGTACTGAGCACCCAGCACCCTTAGTACTGAGCACCCAGCACCCTGAGCAATGAGCACCCAGCACCCTGAGTACTGAGCACCCAGCAACACCCTCAGCACTGAGCACCCAGCACCCCGAGCACTGAGCACCCAGCTCCCTGAGCACTGAGCACCCAGCACCCCGAGTACTGAGCACCCTGCACCCTGAGTACTGAGCCCCCAGCACCCTGAGTACTGAGCACCCAGCACCCCGAGCACTGAGCACCCAGCACCCTGAGTACTGAGCACCGAGCACCCTGAGTACTGAGCACCCAGCACCCTTAGTACTGAGCACCCAGCACCCTGAGCAATGAGCACCCAGCACCCTGAGTACTGAGCACCCAGCAACACCCTCAGCACTGAGCACCCAGCACCCTGAGTACTGAGCCCCCAGCACCCTGAGTACTGAGCACCCAGCACCCCGAGCACTGAGCACCCAGCACCCCGAGAATGAGCACCCAGCACCCTGAGTTCTGAGCCCCCAGCACCCTGAGTACTGAGCACCCAGCAACCCGAGCACTGAGCACCCAGCACCCTGAGAATGAGCACCCAGCACCATGAGTACTGAGCACCCAGCACCCTGAGTACTGAGCACTAAGCACCCAGAGCACTGAGCACCCAGCACCCCGAGCACGGAGCAACCATGACCCCAAGCACTGAGAACTGAGCACCCAGCACCCTGAGTACTGAGCACCGAGCTCCCCGAGCACTGAGCACACTGAGTACTGAGCACCCAGCACCCCGAGCACTGAGCACCCAGCACCCTGAGCACTGAGCACCCAGCACCATGAGCACGGAGCACCCCGAGGACTGAGCACCCATCACCCTGAGCACTGAGCACCCAGCACCTTGAGTACTGAGCACCGAGCACCTCGAGCACTAAGCACCCAGCACCCTGAGTACTGAGCACCCAGCACAATGAGCACTGAGCACCCAGAAACCCTGAGCACTGAGCACCCAGCACCCTGAGCACGGAGCACCCAGCACCATGAGTACTGAGCACCCAACACCCAGAGTACTGAGCACCCAGCACCCTGAGAACTGAGTACCCAGCACCCTGAGCTCTGAGCACCCAGCACCCTGAGTACTGAGCACCGAGCACCCTGAGTACTGAGCACCCAGCACCCTTAGTACTGAGCACCCAGCACCCTGAGCAATGAGCACCCAGCACCCTGAGTACTGAGCACCCAGCAACACCCTCAGCACTGAGCACCCAGAAACCCTGAGCACTGAGCACCCAGGACCCTGAGCACGGAGCACCCAGCACCCTGAGTACTGAGCACCCAACACCCAGAGTACTGAGCACCCAGCACCCTGAGTACTGAACACCCAGCACCCTGAGCACTGAGCACTGAGCACCCTGAGCACTGAGCACCCAGCACCCCGAGTACTGAGCACCCTGCACCCCGAGTACTGAGCACCGAGCACCCCGAGCACTGAGCACCCAGCACCATGAGTACTGAGCACCCAGCACCCTGAGTACTGAGCACCCAGCACCCTGAGTACTGAACACCCAGCACCCTGAGCACTGAGCACTGAGCACCCTGAGCACTGAGTACTGAGCACTGAGCACCCTAAGCACTGAGCACCCAGCACCCCGAGTACTGAGCACCCAGCACCCCGAGCACTGAGCACCCAGCACCCCGAGCACTGAGCACTGAGCACCCTGAGCACTGAGCACCCAGCACCCCGAGTACTGAGCACTGAGCACCCTGAGTACTGAGCACCAAGCACCCTGAGTACTGAGCACCCAGCACCCTGAGTACTGAGCACCCAGCACCCTGAGCACTGAGCACCCAGCACCCCGAGCACTGAGCACCCAGCACCCTGAGTACTGAGCACAGAGCACTCTGAGCACTGAGCACCCAGCACCCTGAGTACTGAGCACCCAGCACCCTGAGTACTGAGCAACCAGCACCCTGAGCACTGAGCACTGAGCACCCAGCACCCTGAGCACTGAGCACTGAGCACCCAGCACCACAGCCCTGAGCACCCAGCACCCCGAGCACTGAGCACCCAGCACCCTGAGCACTGAGCACCCAGCACCCTGAGTACTGAGCAACCAGCAACCTGAGTACTGAGCACCCAGCACCATGAGCACTGAGCACACAGCAACCTGAGTACTGAGAACAGATCACCCTGAGTACTGAGCACCCAGCACCCTGAGTACTGAGCCACCAGCACCCTGAGTACTGAGCACCCAGCACCCCGAGCACTGAGCACCCAGCACCCCGAGAATGAGCACCCAGCACCCTGAGTACTGAGAACCGAGCACCTTGAGTACTGAGCACCCAGCACCCTGAGTACTGAGCCCCCAGCACCCTGAGTACTGAGCACCCAGCAACCCGAGCACTGAGCACCCAGCACCCTGAGAATGAGCACCCAGCACCATGAGTACTGAGGACCCAGCACCCTGAGTACTGAGCACTAAGCACCCAGAGCACTGAGCACCCAGCACCCCGAGCACGGAGCAACCAGGACCCCGAGCACTGAGAACTGAGCACCCAGCACCCTGAGTACTGAGCACCGAGCTCCCCGAGCACTGAGCACACTGAGTACTGAGCACCCAGCACCCCGAGCACTGAGCACCCAGCACCCTGAGCACTGAGCACCCAGCACCATGAGCATGGAGCACCCCGAGGACTGAGCACCCAGCACCCTGAGCACTGAGCACCCAGCACCTTGAGTACTGAGCACCGAGCACCTCGAGCACTAAGCACCCAGCACCCTGAGTACTGAGCACCCAGCACCCCGAGCACTGAGCACCCAGCAACCTGAGTACTGAGAACAGATCACCCTGAGTACTGAGCACGCAGCACCCTGAGTACTGAGCCCCCAGCACCCTGAGTACTGAGCACCCAGCACCCCGACAATGAGCACCCAGCACCCTGAGTACTGAGAACCGAGCACCCTGAGTACTGAGCACCCAGCACCCTGAGTACTGAGCCCCCAGCACCCTGAGTACTGAGCTCCCAGCACCCCGACAATGAGCACCCAGCACCCTGAGTACTGAGAACCGAGCACCCTGAGTACTGAGCACCCAGCACCCTGAGTACTGAGCCCCCAGCACCCTGAGTACTAAGCACCCAGCAACCCGAGCACTGAGCACCCAGCACCCTGAGAATGAGCACCCAGCACCATGAGTACTGAGCACCCAGCACCCTGAGTACTGAGCACCGAGCAACCTGAGTAATGAGCACCCAGCACCCTGAGCACTGAGCACCCAGCACCCCGAGCATTGAGCACCCAGCACCCTGAGTACTGAGCACAGAGCACTCTGAGCACTGAGCACCCAGCACCCTGAGTACTGAGCACCCAGCACCCTGAGTAATGAGCACCCAGCACCACCCTCAGCACTGAGCACCCAGCACCCCGAGCACTGAGCACCCAGCTCCCTGAACACTGAGCACCCAGCACCCCGAGTACTGAGCACCCTGCACCCCGAGTACTGAGCACCGAGCACCACGAGCACTGAGCACCCAGCACCCTGAGTACTGAGCACCCAGCACCCTGAGTACTGAGCCCTGAGCACCCCGAGTACTGAGCACCCAGAACCCCGAGCAATGAGCACCCAGCAACCTGAGTACTGAGAACAGATCACCCTGAGTACTGAGCACCCAGCACCCTGAGTACTGAGCCCCCAGCACCCTGAGTACTGAGCACCCAGCACCCCGAGCACTGAGCACCCAGCACCCCGAGAATGAGCACCCAGCACCCTGAGTTCTGAGCCCCCAGCACCCTGAGTACTGAGCACCCAGCAACCCGAGCACTGAGCACCCAGCACCCTGAGAATGAGCACCCAGCACCATGAGTACTGAGCACCCAGCACCCTGAGTACTGAGCACTAAGCACCCAGAGCACTGAGCACCCAGCACCCCGAGCACGGAGCAACCATGACCCCAAGCACTGAGAACTGAGCACCCAGCACCCTGAGTACTGAGAACCGAGCTCCCCGAGCACTGAGCACACTGAGTACTGAGCACCCAGCACCCCGAGCACTGAGCACCCAGCACCCTGAGCACTGAGCACCCAGCACCATGAGCACGGAGCACCCCGAGGTCTGAGCACCCATCACCCTGAGCACTGAGCACCCAGCACCTTGAGTACTGAGCACCGAGCACCTCGAGCACTAAGCACCCAGCACCCTGAGTACTGAGCACCCAGCACAATGAGCACTGAGCACCCAGAAACCCTGAGCACTGAGCACCCAGCACCCTGAGCACGGAGCACCCAGCACCCTGAGTACTGAGCACCCAACACCCAGAGTACTGAGCACCCAGCACCCTGAGAACTGAGTACCCAGCACCCTGAGCTCTGAGCACCCAGCACCCTGAGTACTGAGCACCGAGCACCCTGAGTACTGAGCACCCAGCACCCTTAGTACTGAGCACCCAGCACCCTGAGCAATGAGCACCCAGCACCCTGAGTACTGAGCACCCAGCAACACCCTCAGCACTGAGCACCCAGCACCCCGAGCACTGAGCACCCAGCTCCCTGAGCACTGAGCACCCAGCACCCCGAGTACTGAGCACCCTGCACCCCGAGTACTGAGCACCGAGCACCCCGAGCACTGAGCACCCAGCACCATGAGTACTGAGCACCCAGCACCCTGAGTACTGAGCACCCAGCACCCTGAGTACTGAACACCCAGCACCCTGAGCACTGAGCACTGAGCACCCTGAGCACTGAGTACTGAGCACTGAGCACCCTAAGCACTGAGCACCCAGCACCCCGAGTACTGAGCACCCAGCACCCCGAGCACTGAGCACCCAGCACCCCGAGCACTGAGCACTGAGCACCCTGAGCACTGAGCACCCAGCACCCCGAGTACTGAGCACTGAGCACCCTGAGTACTGAGCACCAAGCACCCTGAGTACTGAGCACCCAGCACCCTGAGTACTGAGCACCCAGCACCCTGAGCACTGAGCACCCAGCACCCCGAGCACTGAGCACCCAGCACCCTGAGTACTGAGCACAGAGCACTCTGAGCACTGAGCACCCAGCACCCTGAGTACTGAGCACCCAGCACCCTGAGTACTGAGCAACCAGCACCCTGAGCACTGAGCACTGAGCACCCAGCACCCTGAGCACTGAGCACTGAGCACCCAGCACCACAGCCCTGAGCACCCAGCACCCCGAGCACTGAGCACCCAGCACCCTGAGCACTGAGCACCCAGCACCCTGAGTACTGAGCAACCAGCAACCTGAGTACTGAGCACCCAGCACCATGAGCACTGAGCACCCAGCAACCTGAGTACTGAGAACAGATCACCCTGAGTACTGAGCACCCAGCACCCTGAGTACTGAGCCACCAGCACCCTGAGTACTGAGCACCCAGCACCCCGAGCACTGAGCACCCAGCACCCCGAGAATGAGCACCCAGCACCCTGAGTACTGAGAACAGAGCACCTTGAGTAATGATCACCCAGCACCCTGAGTACTGAGCCCCCAGCACCCTGAGTACTGAGCACCCAGCAACCCGAGCACTGAGCACCCAGCACCCTGAGAATGAGCACCCAGCACCATGAGTACTGAGCACCCAGCACCCTGAGTACTGAGCCCCCAGCACCCTGAGTACTGAGCACCCAGCAACCCGAGCACTGAGCACCCAGCACCCTGAGAATGAGCACCCAGCACCATGAGTACTGAGCACCCAGCACCCTGAGTACTGAGCACTAAGCACCCAGAGCACTGAGCACCCAGCACCCCGAGCACGGAGCAACCATGACCCCAAGCACTGAGAACTGAGCACCCAGCACCCTGAGTACTGAGCACCGAGCTCCCCAAGCACTGAGCACACTGAGTACTGAGCACCCAGCACCCCGAGCACTGAGCACCCAGCACCCTGAGCACTGAGCACCCAGCACCATGAGCACGGAGCACCCCGAGGACGGAGCACCCATCACCCTGAGCACTGAGCACCCAGCACCTTGAGTACTGAGCACCGAGCACCTCGAGCACTAAGCACCCAGCACCCTGAGTACTGAGCACCCAGCACAATGAGCACTGAGCACCCAGAAACCCTGAGCACTGAGCACCCAGCACCCTGAGCACGGAGCACCCAGCACCCTGAGTACTGAGCACCCAACACCCAGAGTACTGAGCACCCAGCACCCTGAGAACTGAGTACCCAGCACCCTGAGCTCTGAGCACCCAGCACCTTGAGTACTGAGCACCGAGCACCCTGAGTACTGAGCACCCAGCACCCTTAGTACTGAGCACCCAGCACCCTGAGCAATGAGCACCCAGCACCCTGAGTACTGAGCACCCAGCAACACCCTCAGCACTGAGCACCCAGCACCCCGAGCACTGAGCACCCAGCTCCCTGAGCACTGAGCACCCAGCACCCCGAGTACTGAGCACCCTGCACCCCGAGTACTGAGCACCGAGCACCCCGAGCACTGAGCACCCAGCACCATGAGTACTGAGCACCCAGCACCCTGAGTACTGAGCACCCAGCACCCTGAGTACTGAACACCCAGCACCCTGAGCACTGAGCACTGAGCACCCTGAGCACTGAGTACTGAGCACTGAGCACCCTAAGCACTGAGCACCCAGCACCCCGAGTACTGAGCACCCAGCACCAGGAGCACTGAGCACCCAGCACCCCGAGCACTGAGCACTGAGCACCCTGAGCACTGAGCACCCAGCACCCCGAGTACTGAGCACTGAGCACCCTGAGTACTGAGCACCAAGCACCCTGAGTACTGAGCACCCAGAACCCTGAGTACTGAGCACCCAGCACCCTGAGCACTGAGCACCCAGCACCCCGAGCACTGAGCACCCAGCACCCTGAGTACTGAGCACAGAGCACTCTGAGCACTGAGCACCCAGCACCCTGAGTACTGAGCACCCAGCACCCTGAGTACTGAGCAACCAGCACCCTGAGCACTGAGCACTGAGCACCCAGCACCCTGAGCACTGAGCACTGAGCACCCAGCACCACAGCCCTGAGCACCCAGCACCCCGAGCACTGAGCACCCAGCACCCTGAGCACTGAGCACCCAGCACCCTGAGTACTGAGCAACCAGCAACCTGAGTACTGAGCACCCAGCACCATGAGCACTGAGCACCCAGCAACCTGAGTACTGAGAACAGATCACCCTGAGTACTGAGCACCCAGCACCCTGAGTACTGAGCCACCAGCACCCTGAGTACTGAGCACCCAGCACCCCGAGCACTGAGCACCCAGCACCCCGAGAATGAGCACCCAGCACCCTGAGTACTGAGAACCGAGCACCTTGAGTACTGAGCACCCAGCACCCTGAGTACTGAGCCCCCAGCACCCTGAGTACTGAGCACCCAGCAACCCGAGCACTGAGCACCCAGCACCCTGAGAATGAGCACCCAGCACCATGAGTACTGAGCACCCAGCACCCTGAGTACTGAGCACTAAGCACCCAGAGCACTGAGCAACCAGCACCCCGAGCACGGAGCAACCAGGACCCCGAGCACTGAGAACTGAGCACCCAGCACCCTGAGTACTGAGCACCGAGCTCCCCGAGCACTGAGCACACTGAGTACTGAGCACCCAGCACCCCGAGCACTGAGCACCCAGCACCCTGAGCACTGAGCACCCAGCACCATGAGCACGGAGCACCCCGAGGACTGAGCACCCAGCACCCTGAGCACTGAGCACCCAGCACCTTGAGTACTGAGCACCGAGCACCTCGAGCACTAAGCACCCAGCACCCTGAGTACTGAGCACCCAGCACCCTGAGAACTGAGCACCCAGAACCCTGTGCACTGAGCACCCAGCACCCTGAGCACGGAGCACCCAGAACCCTGAGTACTGAGCACCCAACACCCAGAGTACTGAGCACCCAGCACCCTGAGTACTGAGTACCCAGCACCCTGAGCTCTGAGCACCCAGCACCCTGAGAACTGAGCACCGAGCACCCTGAGTACTGAGCACCCAGCACCCTGAGTACTGAGCACCCAGCACCCTGGGCACTGAGCACCCAGCACCCTGAGTACTGAGCACCCAGCACCACCCTCAGCACTGAGCACCCAGCACCCTGAGCACTGAGCACCCAGCTCCCTGAGCACTGAGCACCCAGCACCCCGAGTACTGAGCACCCTGCACCCCGAGTACTGAGCACCGAGCACCCCGAGCACTGAGCACCCAGCACCCTGAGTACTGAGCACCCAGCACCCTGAGTACTGAGCACTGAGCACCCCGAGTACTGAGCACCCAGCACCCCGAGCACTGAGCACCCAGCAACCTGAGTACTGAGAACAGATCACCCTGAGTACTGAGCACGCAGCACCCTGAGTACTGAGCCCCCAGCACCCTGAGTACTGAGCACCCACCACCCCGACAATGAGCACCCAGCACCCTGAGTACTGAGAACCGAGCACCCTGAGTACTGAGCACCCAGCACCCTGAGTACTGAGCCCCCAGCACCCTGAGTACTGAGCTCCCAGCACCCCGACAATGAGCACCCAGCACCCTGAGTACTGAGAACCGAGCACCCTGAGTACTGAGCACCCAGCACCCTGAGTACTGAGCCCCCAGCACCCTGAGTACTAAGCACCCAGCAACCCGAGCACTGAGCACCCAGCACCCTGAGAATGAGCACCCAGCACCATGAGTACTGAGCACCCAGCACCCTGAGTACTGAGCACCGAGCACCCTGAGTACTGAGCACCCAGCACCCTTAGTACTGAGCACCCAGCACCCTGAGCACTGAGCACCCAGCACCCTGAGTACTGAGCACCCAGCACCACCCTCAGCACTGAGCACACAGCACCCCTAGCACTGAGCACCCAGCTCCCTGAACACTGAGCACCCAGCACCCCGAGTACTGAGCACCCTTCACCCCGAGTACTGAGCACCGAGCACCCCGAGCACTGAGCACCCAGCACCCTGAGTACTGAGCACCCAGCACCCTGAGTACTGAGCACTGAGCACCCCGAGTACTGAGCACCCAGCACCCCGAGCACTGAGCACCCAGCAACCTGAGTACTGAGAACAGATCACCCTGAGTACTGAGCACCCAGCACCCTGAGTACTGAGCCCCCAGCACCCTGAGTACTGAGCACCCAGCACCCCGAGCACTGAGCACCCAGCACCCCGAGAATGAGCACCCAGCACCCTGAGTACTGAGAACCGAGCACCCTGAGTACTGAGCACCCAGCACCCTGAGTACTGAGCCCCCAGCACCCTGAGTACTGAGCACCCAGCAACCCGAGCACTGAGCACCCAGCACCCTGAGAATGAGCACCCAGCACCATGAGTACTGAGCACCCTGAGTACTGAGCACCCAGCACCCCGAGCACTGAGCACCCAGCACCCTGAGTACTGAGCACCCAGCATCCTGAGTACTGAGCACCGATCACCCTGAGCACTGAGCACCCAGCTCCCCGAGCACTGAGCACCCAGCACCCTGAGTACTGAGCACCCTGAGTACTGAGCACCCAGCACCCCGAGCACTGAGCACCCAGCACCCTGAGTACTGAGCACCCTGAGTACTGAGCATCCAGCACCCTGAGTACTGAGCACCCTGAATACTGAGCACCCAGCACCCTGAGCACTGAGCACCCAGCACCCTGAGTACTGAGCACCCAGCACCCTGAGCACTGAGCACCCAGCACCCCGAGTACTGAGCACCGAGCACCCCGAGCACTGAGCACCCAGCACCCTGAGTACTGAGCACCCTGAGTACTGAGCACCCAGCACCCCGAGCACTGAGCACCCAGCACCCTGAGTACTGAGCACCCTGAGTACTGAGCATCCAGCACCCTGAGTACTGAGCACCCTGAATACTGAGCACCCAGCACCCTGAGCACTGAGCACCCAGCACCCTGAGTACTGAGCACCCAGCACCCTGAGTACTGAGCACTCAGCACCCTGAGTACTGAGCACCGAGCACCCCGAGCACTGAGCACCCAGCACCCTGAGCACTGAGCACCCAGCACCCTGAGTACTGAGCACCCAGCATCCTGAGTACTGAGCACCGATCACCCTGAGCACTGAGCACCCAGCTCCCCGAGCACTGAGCACCCAGCACCCTGAGTACTGAGCACCCTGAGTACTGAGCACCCAGCACCCCGAGCACTGAGCACCCAGCACCCTGAGTACTGAGCACCCTGAGTACTGAGCATCCAGCACCCTGAGTACTGAGCACCCTGAATACTGAGCACCCAGCAACCTGAGCACTGAGCACCCAGCACCCTGAGTACTGAGCACCCAGCACCCTGAGCACTGAGCACCCAGCACCCCGAGTACTGAGCACCGAGCACCCCGAGCACTGAGCACCCAGCACCCTGAGTACTGAGCACCCTGAGTACTGAGCACCCAGCACCCCGAGCACTGAGCACCCAGCACCCTGAGTACTGAGCACCCTGAGTACTGAGCATCCAGCACCCTGAGTACTGAGCACCCTGAATACTGAGCACAGAGCACCCTGAGCACTGAGCACCCAGCACCCTGAGTACTGAGCACCCAGCACCCTGAGCACTGAGCACCCAGCACCCTGAGTACTGAGCACCGAGCACCCCGAGCACTGAGCACCCAGCACCCCGAGAATGAGCACCCAGCACCCTGAGTACTGAGCACCCAGCACCCTGAGTACTGAGCACCCAGCACCCAGAGCACTGAGCACCCAGCACCCCGAGCACGGAGCACCCAGGACCCCGAGCACTGAGTACTGAGCACCCAGCACCCTGAGTACTGAGCACCGAGCTCCCCGAGCACTGAGCACCCTGAGTACTGAGCACCCAGCACCCCGATCACTGAGCACCCAGCACCCTGAGCACTGAGCACCCAGCACCCTGAGCACTGAGCACCCAGCACCCTGAGTACTGAGCACCCAGCATGTTGAGTACTGAGCACCCAGCACCCCGAGCACTGAGCACCGAGCACCCTGAGTACTTAGCACTGAGCACCCAGCACCCGAGCACTGAGCACCCAGCACCCTGTGTACTGAGCACTGAGCACCCTGAGTACTAAGCACCCAGCACCCTGAGTACTGAGCACCCAGGACCCTGAGCACTGAGCACCCCGAGCACTGAGCACCCAGCACCCTGAGCACTCAGCACCCAGCACCCGGAGCACTGAGCACCCAGCACCCTGAGCACTGAGCACCCAGCACCCCGAGTACTGAGCACCCTGCACCCCGAGTACTGAGCACCGAGCACCCCGAGCACTGAGCACCCAGCACCATGAGTACTGAGCACCCAGCACCCTGAGTACTGAGCACCCAGCACCCTGAGTACTGAACACCCAGCACCCTGAGCACTGAGCACTGAGCACCCTGAGCACTGAGTACTGAGCACTGAGCACCCTAAGCACTGAGCACCCAGCACCCTGAGTACTGAGCACCCAGCACCCCGAGCACTGAGCACCCAGCACCCCGAGCACTGAGCACTGAGCACCCTGAGCACTGAGCACCCAGCACCCCGAGTACTGAGCACTGAGCACCCTGAGTACTGAGCACCAAGCACCCTGAGTACTGAGCACCCAGCACCCTGAGTACTGAGCACCCAGCACCCTGAGCACTGAGCACCCAGCACCCCGAGCACTGAGCACCCAGCACCCTGAGTACTGAGCACAGAGCACACTGAGCACTGAGCACCCAGCACCCTGAGTACTGAGCACCCAGCACCCTGAGTACTGAGCAACCAGCACCCTGAGCACTGAGCACTGAGCACCCAGCACCCTGAGCACTGAGCACTGAGCACCCAGCACCACAGCCCTGAGCACCCAGCACCCCGAGCACTGAGCACCCAGCACCCTGAGCACTGAGCACCCAGCACCCTGAGTACTGAGCAACCAGCAACCTGAGTACTGAGCACCCAGCACCATGAGCACTGAGCACACAGCAACCTGAGTACTGAGAACAGATCACCCTGAGTACTGAGCACCCAGCACCCTGAATACTGAGCCACCAGCACCCTGAGTACTGAGCACCCAGCACCCCGAGCACTGAGCACCCAGCACCCCGAGAATGAGCACCCAGCACCCTGAGTACTGAGAACCGAGCACCTTGAGTACTGAGCACCCAGCACCCTGAGTACTGAGCCCCCAGCACCCTGAGTACTGAGCACCCAGCAACCCGAGCACTGAGCACCCAGCACCCTGAGAATGAGCACCCAGCACCATGAGTACTGAGCACCCAGCACCCTGAGTACTGAGCACTAAGCACCCAGAGCACTGAGCACCCAGCACCCCGAGCACGGAGCAACCAGGACCCCGAGCACTGAGAACTGATCACCCAGCACCCTGAGTACTGAGCACCGAGCTCCCCGAGCACTGAGCACACTGAGTACTGAGCACCCAGCACCCCGAGCACTGAGCACCCAGCACCCTGAGCACTGAGCACCCAGCACCATGAGCACGGAGCACCCCGAGGACTGAGCACCCAGCACCCTGAGCACTGAGCACCCAGCACCTTGAGTACTGAGCACCGAGCACCTCGAGCACTAAGCACCCAGCACCCTGAGTACTGAGCACCCAGCACCCTGAGCACTGAGCACCCAGAACCCTGTGCACTGAGCACCCAGCACCCTGAGCACGGAGCACCCAGAACCCTGAGTACTGAGCACCCAACACCCAGAGTACTGAGCACCCAGCACCCTGAGTACTGAGTACCCAGAACCCTGAGCTCTGAGCACCCAGCACCCTGAGTACTGAGCACCGAGCACCCTGAGTACTGAGCACCCAGCACCCTTAGTACTGAGCACCCAGCACCCTGAGCACTGAGCACCCAGCACCCTGAGTACTGAGCACCCAGCACCACCCTCAGCACTGAGCACCCAGCACCCTGAGCACTGAGCACCCAGCTCCCTGAGCACTGAGCACCCAGCACCCCGAGTACTGAGCACCCTGCACCCCGAGTACTGAGCACCGAGCACCCCGAGCACTGAGCACCCAGCACCCTGAGTACTGAGCACCCAGCACCCTGAGTACTGAGCACTGAGCACCCCGAGTACTGAGCACCCAGCACCCCGAGCACTGAGCACCCAGCAACCTGAGTACTGAGAAAAGATCACCCTGAGTACTGAGCACGCAGCACCCTGAGTACTGAGCCCCCAGCACCCTGAGTACTGAGCACCCAGCACCCCGACAATGAGCACCCAGCACCCTGAGTACTGAGAACCGAGCACCCTGAGTACTGAGCACCCAGCACCCTGAGTACTGAGCCCCCAGCACCCTGAGTACTGAGCTCCCAGCACCCCGACAATGAGCACCCAGCACCCTGAGTACTGAGAACCGAGCACCCTGAGTACTGAGCACCCAGCACCCTGAGTACTGAGCCCCCAGCACCCTGAGTACTAAGCACCCAGCAACCCGAGCACTGAGCACCCAGCACCCTGAGAATGAGCACCCAGCACCATGAGTACTGAGCACCCAGCACCCTGAGTACTGAGCACCGAGCACCCTGAGTACTGAGCACCCAGCACCCTGAGCACTGAGCACCCAGCACCCCGAGCACTGAGCACCCAGCACCCTGAGTACTGAGCACAGAGCACTCTGAGCACTGAGCACCCAGCACCCTGAGTACTGAGCACCCAGCACCCTGAGTACTGAGCACCCAGCACCACCCTCAGCACTGAGCACCCAGCACCCCGAGCACTGAGCACCCAGCTCCCTGAACACTGAGCACCCAGCACCCCGAGTACTGAGCACCCTGCACCCCGAGTACTGAGCACCGAGCACCACGAGCACTGAGCACCCAGCACCCTGAGTACTGAGCACCCAGCACCCTGAGTACTGAGCCCTGAGCACCCCGAGTACTGAGCACCCAGAACCCCGAGCAATGAGCACCCAGCAACCTGAGTACTGAGAACAGATCACCCTGAGTACTGAGCACCCAGCACCCTGAGTACTGAGCCCCCAGCACCCTGAGTACTGAGCACCCAGCACCCCGAGCACTGAGCACCCAGCACCCCGAGAATGAGCACCCAGCACCCTGAGTTCTGAGCCCCCAGCACCCTGAGTACTGAGCACCCAGCAACCCGAGCACTGAGCACCCAGCACCCTGTGAATGAGCACCCAGCACCATGAGTACTGAGCACCCAGCACCCTGAGTACTGAGCACTAAGCACCCAGAGCACTGAGCACCCAGCACCCCGAGCACGGAGCAACCAGGACCCCGAGCACTGAGAACTGATCACCCAGCACCCTGAGTACTGAGCACCGAGCTCCCCGAGCACTGAGCACACTGAGTACTGAGCACCCAGCACCCCGAGCACTGAGCACCCAGCACCCTGAGCACTGAGCACCCAGCACCATGAGCACGGAGCACCCCGAGGACTGAGCACCCAGCACCCTGAGCACTGAGCACCCAGCACCTTGAGTACTGAGCACCGAGCACCTCGAGCACTAAGCACCCAGCACCCTGAGTACTGAGCACCCAGCACCCTGAGCACTGAGCACCCAGAACCCTGTGCACTGAGCACCCAGCACCCTGAGCACGGAGCACCCAGAACCCTGAGTACTGAGCACCCAACACCCAGAGTACTGAGCACCCAGCACCCTGAGTACTGAGTACCCAGAACCCTGAGCTCTGAGCACCCAGCACCCTGAGTACTGAGCACCGAGCACCCTGAGTACTGAGCACCCAGCACCCTTAGTACTGAGCACCCAGCACCCTGAGCACTGAGCACCCAGCACCCTGAGTACTGAGCACCCAGCACCACCCTCAGCACTGAGCACCCAGCACCCTGAGCACTGAGCACCCAGCTCCCTGAGCACTGAGCACCCAGCACCCCGAGTACTGAGCACCCTGCACCCCGAGTACTGAGCACCGAGCACCCCGAGCACTGAGCACCCAGCACCCTGAGTACTGAGCACCCAGCACCCTGAGTACTGAGCACTGAGCACCCCGAGTACTGAGCACCCAGCACCCCGAGCACTGAGCACCCAGCAACCTGAGTACTGAGAAAAGATCACCCTGAGTACTGAGCACGCAGCACCCTGAGTACTGAGCCCCCAGCACCCTGAGTACTGAGCACCCAGCACCCCGACAATGAGCACCCAGCACCCTGAGTACTGAGAACCGAGCACCCTGAGTACTGAGCACCCAGCACCCTGAGTACTGAGCCCCCAGCACCCTGAGTACTGAGCTCCCAGCACCCCGACAATGAGCACCCAGCACCCTGAGTACTGAGAACCGAGCACCCTGAGTACTGAGCACCCAGCACCCTGAGTACTGAGCCCCCAGCACCCTGAGTACTAAGCACCCAGCAACCCGAGCACTGAGCACCCAGCACCCTGAGAATGAGCACCCAGCACCATGAGTACTGAGCACCCAGCACCCTGAGTACTGAGCACCGAGCACCCTGAGTACTGAGCACCCAGCACCCTGAGCACTGAGCACCCAGCACCCCGAGCACGGAGCACCCAGCACCCTGAGTACTGAGCACAGAGCACTCTGAGCACTGAGCACCCAGCACCCTGAGTACTGAGCACCCAGCACCCTGAGTACTGAGCACCCAGCACCACCCTCAGCACTGAGCACCCAGCACCCCGAGCACTGAGCACCCAGCTCCCTGAACACTGAGCACCCAGCACCCCGAGTACTGAGCACCCTGCACCCCGAGTACTGAGCACCGAGCACCACGAGCACTGAGCACCCAGCACCCTGAGTACTGAGCACCCAGCACCCTGAGTACTGAGCCCTGAGCACCCCGAGTACTGAGCACCCAGAACCCCGAGCAATGAGCACCCAGCAACCTGAGTACTGAGAACAGATCACCCTGAGTACTGAGCACCCAGCACCCTGAGTACTGAGCCCCCAGCACCCTGAGTACTGAGCACCCAGCACCCCGAGCACTGAGCACCCAGCACCCCGAGAATGAGCACCCAGCACCCTGAGTTCTGAGCCCCCAGCACCCTGAGTACTGAGCACCCAGCAACCCGAGCACTGAGCACCCAGCACCCTGTGAATGAGCACCCAGCACCATGAGTACTGAGCACCCAGCACCCTGAGTACTGAGCACTAAGCACCCAGAGCACTGAGCACCCAGCACCCCGAGCACGGAGCAACCATGACCCCAAGCACTGAGAACTGAGCACCCAGCACCCTGAGTACTGAGCACCGAGCTCCCCGAGCACTGAGCACACTGAGTACTGAGCACCCAGCACCCCGAGCACTGAGCACCCAGCACCCTGAGCACTGAGCACCCAGCACCATGAGCACGGAGCACCCCGAGGACTGAGCACCCATCACCCTGAGCACTGAGCACCCAGCACCTTGAGTACTGAGCACCGAGCACCTCGAGCACTAAGCACCCAGCACCCTGAGTACTGAGCACCCAGCACAATGAGCACTGAGCACCCAGAAACCCTGAGCACTGAGCACCCAGCACCCTGAGCACGGAGCACCCAGCACCCTGAGTACTGAGCACCCAACACCCAGAGTACTGAGCACCAAGCACCCTGAGAACTGAGTACCCAGCACCCTGAGCTCTGAGCACCCAGCACCCTGAGTACTGAGCACCGAGCACCCTGAGTACTGAGCACCCAGCACCCTTAGTACTGAGCACCCAGCACCCTGAGCAATGAGCACCCAGCACCCTGAGTACTGAGCACCCAGCAACACCCTCAGCACTGAGCACCCAGCACCCCGAGCACTGAGCACCCAGCTCCCTGAGCACTGAGCACCCAGCACCCCGAGTACTGAGCACCCTGCACCCCGAGTACTGAGCACCGAGCACCCCGAGCACTGAGCACCCAGCACCATGAGTACTGAGCACCCAGCACCCTGAGTACTGAGCACCCAGCACCCTGAGTACTGAACACCCAGCACCCTGAGCACTGAGCACTGAGCACCCTGAGCACTGAGTACTGAGCACTGAGCACCCTAAGCACTGAGCACCCAGCACCCCGAGTACTGAGCACCCAGCACCCCGAGCACTGAGCACCCAGCACCCCGAGCACTGAGCACTGAGCACCCTGAGCACTGAGCACCCAGCACCCCGAGTACTGAGCACTGAGCACCCTGAGTACTGAGCACCAAGCACCCTGAGTACTGAGCACCCAGCACCCTGAGTACTGAGCACCCAGCACCCTGAGCACTGAGCACCCAGCACCCCGAGCACTGAGCACCCAGCACCCTGAGTACTGAGCACAGAGCACTCTGAGCACTGAGCACCCAGCACCCTGAGTACTGAGCACCCAGCACCCTGAGTACTGAGCAACCAGCACCCTGAGCACTGAGCACTGAGCACCCAGCACCCTGAGCACTGAGCACTGAGCACCCAGCACCACAGCCCTGAGCACCCAGCACCCCGAGCACTGAGCACCCAGCACCCTGAGCACTGAGCACCCAGCACCCTGAGTACTGAGCAACCAGCAACCTGAGTACTGAGCAGCCAGCACCATGAGCACTGAGCACCCAGCAACCTGAGTACTGAGAAGAGATCACCCTGAGTACTGAGCACCCAGCACCCTGAGTACTGAGCCACCAGCACCCTGAGTACTGAGCACCCAGCACCCCGAGCACTGAGCACCCAGCACCCCGAGAATGAGCACCCAGCACCCTGAGTACTGAGAACCGAGCACCTTGAGTACTGAGCACCCAGCACCCTGAGTACTGAGCCCCCAGCACCCTGAGTACTGAGCACCCAGCAACCCGAGCACTGAGCACCCAGCACACTGAGAATGAGCACCCAGCACCATGAGTACTGAGCACCCAGCACCCTGAGTAC
Organism: Microtus oregoni; assembly: GCF_018167655.1. Lineage (NCBI taxonomy): Eukaryota > Metazoa > Chordata > Mammalia > Rodentia > Cricetidae > Microtus > Microtus oregoni. Next base: position 5,359,838 of record NW_024543811.1, on the reverse strand, counting down.
TGAGCCCCCAGCACCCTGAGTACTGAGCACCCAGCACCCCGAGCACTGAGCACCCAGCACCCCGAGAATGAGCACCCAGCACCCTGAGTTCTGAGCCCCCAGCACCCTGAGTACTGAGCACCCAGCAACCCGAGCACTGAGCACCCAGCACCCTGAGAATGAGCACCCAGCACCATGAGTACTGAGCACCCAGCACCCTGAGTACTGAGCACTAAGCACCCAGAGCACTGAGCACCCAGCACCCCGAGCACGGAGCAACCATGACCCCAAGCACTGAGAACAGAGCACCCAGCACCCTGAGTACTGAGCACCGAGCTCCCCGAGCACTGAGCACACTGAGTACTGAGCACCCAGCACCCCGAGCACTGAGCACCCAGCACCCTGAGCACTGAGCACACATCACCATGAGCACGGAGCACCCCGAGGACTGAGCACCCATCACCCTGATCACTGAGCACCCAGCACCTTGAGTACTGAGCACCGAGCACCTCGAGCACTAAGCACCCAGCACCCTGAGTACTGAGCACCCAGCACAATGAGCACTGAGCACCCAGAAACCCTGAGCACTGAGCACCCAGCACCCTGAGCACGGAGCACCCAGCACCCTGAGTACTGAGCACCCAACACCCAGAGTACTGAGCACCCAGCACCCTGAGAACTGAGTACCCAGCACCCTGAGCTCTGAGCACCCAGCACCCTGAGTACTGAGCACCGAGCACCCTGAGTACTGAGCACCCAGCACCCTTAGTACTGAGCACCCAGCACCCTGAGCAATGAGCACCCAGCACCCTGAGTACTGAGCAACCAGCAACACCCTCAGCACTGAGCACCCAGCACCCCGAGCACTGAGCACCCAGCTCCCTGAGCACTGAGCACCCAGCACCCTGAGCACTGAGCACCCAGCACAGTTAGTACTGAGCACCCAGCACCCTGAGTACTGAGTACCCAGCACCCTGAGCACTGAGCACCCAGCACCCTGAGTACTGAGCACCGAGCACCCTGAGTACTGAGCACCCAGCACCCTTAGTACTGAGCACCCAGCACCCTGAGCAATGAGCACCCAGCACCCTGAGTACTGAGCACCCAGCAACACCCTCAGCACTGAGCACCCAGCACCCCGAGCACTGAGCACCCAGCTCCCTGAGCACTGAGCACCCAGCACCCCGAGTACTGAGCACCCTGCACCCTGAGTACTGAGCCCCCAGCACCCTGAGTACTGAGCACCCAGCACCCCGAGCACTGAGCACCCAGCACCCTGAGTACTGAGCACCGAGCACCCTGAGTACTGAGCACCCAGCACCCTTAGTACTGAGCACCCAGCACCCTGAGCAATGAGCACCCAGCACCCTGAGTACTGAGCACCCAGCAACACCCTCAGCACTGAGCACCCAGCACCCTGAGTACTGAGCCCCCAGCACCCTGAGTACTGAGCACCCAGCACCCCGAGCACTGAGCACCCAGCACCCCGAGAATGAGCACCCAGCACCCTGAGTTCTGAGCCCCCAGCACCCTGAGTACTGAGCACCCAGCAACCCGAGCACTGAGCACCCAGCACCCTGAGAATGAGCACCCAGCACCATGAGTACTGAGCACCCAGCACCCTGAGTACTGAGCACTAAGCACCCAGAGCACTGAGCACCCAGCACCCCGAGCACGGAGCAACCATGACCCCAAGCACTGAGAACTGAGCACCCAGCACCCTGAGTACTGAGCACCGAGCTCCCCGAGCACTGAGCACACTGAGTACTGAGCACCCAGCACCCCGAGCACTGAGCACCCAGCACCCTGAGCACTGAGCACCCAGCACCATGAGCACGGAGCACCCCGAGGACTGAGCACCCATCACCCTGAGCACTGAGCACCCAGCACCTTGAGTACTGAGCACCGAGCACCTCGAGCACTAAGCACCCAGCACCCTGAGTACTGAGCACCCAGCACAATGAGCACTGAGCACCCAGAAACCCTGAGCACTGAGCACCCAGCACCCTGAGCACGGAGCACCCAGCACCATGAGTACTGAGCACCCAGCACAATGAGCACTGAGCACCCAGAAACCCTGAGCACTGAGCACCCAGCACCCTGAGCACGGAGCACCCAGCACCATGAGTACTGAGCACCCAACACCCAGAGTACTGAGCACCCAGCACCCTGAGTACTGAGCACCGAGCACCCTGAGTACTGAGCACCCAGCACCCTTAGTACTGAGCACCCAGCACCCTGAGCAATGAGCACCCAGCACCCTGAGTACTGAGCACCCAGCAACACCCTCAGCACTGAGCACCCAGAAACCCTGAGCACTGAGCACCCAGGACCCTGAGCACGGAGCACCCAGCACCCTGAGTACTGAGCACCCAACACCCAGAGTACTGAGCACCCAGCACCCTGAGTACTGAACACCCAGCACCCTGAGCACTGAGCACTGAGCACCCTGAGCACTGAGCACCCAGCACCCCGAGTACTGAGCACCCTGCACCCCGAGTACTGAGCACCGAGCACCCCGAGCACTGAGCACCCAGCACCATGAGTACTGAGCACCCAGCACCCTGAGTACTGAGCACCCAGCACCCTGAGTACTGAACACCCAGCACCCTGAGCACTGAGCACTGAGCACCCTGAGCACTGAGTACTGAGCACTGAGCACCCTAAGCACTGAGCACCCAGCACCCCGAGTACTGAGCACCCAGCACCCCGAGCACTGAGCACCCAGCACCCCGAGCACTGAGCACTGAGCACCCTGAGCACTGAGCACCCAGCACCCCGAGTACTGAGCACTGAGCACCCTGAGTACTGAGCACCAAGCACCCTGAGTACTGAGCACCCAGCACCCTGAGTACTGAGCACCCAGCACCCTGAGCACTGAGCACCCAGCACCCCGAGCACTGAGCACCCAGCACCCTGAGTACTGAGCACAGAGCACTCTGAGCACTGAGCACCCAGCACCCTGAGTACTGAGCACCCAGCACCCTGAGTACTGAGCAACCAGCACCCTGAGCACTGAGCACTGAGCACCCAGCACCCTGAGCACTGAGCACTGAGCACCCAGCACCACAGCCCTGAGCACCCAGCACCCCGAGCACTGAGCACCCAGCACCCTGAGCACTGAGCACCCAGCACCCTGAGTACTGAGCAACCAGCAACCTGAGTACTGAGCACCCAGCACCATGAGCACTGAGCACACAGCAACCTGAGTACTGAGAACAGATCACCCTGAGTACTGAGCACCCAGCACCCTGAGTACTGAGCCACCAGCACCCTGAGTACTGAGCACCCAGCACCCCGAGCACTGAGCACCCAGCACCCCGAGAATGAGCACCCAGCACCCTGAGTACTGAGAACCGAGCACCTTGAGTACTGAGCACCCAGCACCCTGAGTACTGAGCCCCCAGCACCCTGAGTACTGAGCACCCAGCAACCCGAGCACTGAGCACCCAGCACCCTGAGAATGAGCACCCAGCACCATGAGTACTGAGGACCCAGCACCCTGAGTACTGAGCACTAAGCACCCAGAGCACTGAGCACCCAGCACCCCGAGCACGGAGCAACCAGGACCCCGAGCACTGAGAACTGAGCACCCAGCACCCTGAGTACTGAGCACCGAGCTCCCCGAGCACTGAGCACACTGAGTACTGAGCACCCAGCACCCCGAGCACTGAGCACCCAGCACCCTGAGCACTGAGCACCCAGCACCATGAGCATGGAGCACCCCGAGGACTGAGCACCCAGCACCCTGAGCACTGAGCACCCAGCACCTTGAGTACTGAGCACCGAGCACCTCGAGCACTAAGCACCCAGCACCCTGAGTACTGAGCACCCAGCACCCCGAGCACTGAGCACCCAGCAACCTGAGTACTGAGAACAGATCACCCTGAGTACTGAGCACGCAGCACCCTGAGTACTGAGCCCCCAGCACCCTGAGTACTGAGCACCCAGCACCCCGACAATGAGCACCCAGCACCCTGAGTACTGAGAACCGAGCACCCTGAGTACTGAGCACCCAGCACCCTGAGTACTGAGCCCCCAGCACCCTGAGTACTGAGCTCCCAGCACCCCGACAATGAGCACCCAGCACCCTGAGTACTGAGAACCGAGCACCCTGAGTACTGAGCACCCAGCACCCTGAGTACTGAGCCCCCAGCACCCTGAGTACTAAGCACCCAGCAACCCGAGCACTGAGCACCCAGCACCCTGAGAATGAGCACCCAGCACCATGAGTACTGAGCACCCAGCACCCTGAGTACTGAGCACCGAGCACCCTGAGTACTGAGCACCCAGCACCCTGAGCACTGAGCACCCAGCACCCCGAGCATTGAGCACCCAGCACCCTGAGTACTGAGCACAGAGCACTCTGAGCACTGAGCACCCAGCACCCTGAGTACTGAGCACCCAGCACCCTGAGTAATGAGCACCCAGCACCACCCTCAGCACTGAGCACCCAGCACCCCGAGCACTGAGCACCCAGCTCCCTGAACACTGAGCACCCAGCACCCCGAGTACTGAGCACCCTGCACCCCGAGTACTGAGCACCGAGCACCACGAGCACTGAGCACCCAGCACCCTGAGTACTGAGCACCCAGCACCCTGAGTACTGAGCCCTGAGCACCCCGAGTACTGAGCACCCAGAACCCCGAGCAATGAGCACCCAGCAACCTGAGTACTGAGAACAGATCACCCTGAGTACTGAGCACCCAGCACCCTGAGTACTGAGCCCCCAGCACCCTGAGTACTGAGCACCCAGCACCCCGAGCACTGAGCACCCAGCACCCCGAGAATGAGCACCCAGCACCCTGAGTTCTGAGCCCCCAGCACCCTGAGTACTGAGCACCCAGCAACCCGAGCACTGAGCACCCAGCACCCTGAGAATGAGCACCCAGCACCATGAGTACTGAGCACCCAGCACCCTGAGTACTGAGCACTAAGCACCCAGAGCACTGAGCACCCAGCACCCCGAGCACGGAGCAACCATGACCCCAAGCACTGAGAACTGAGCACCCAGCACCCTGAGTACTGAGAACCGAGCTCCCCGAGCACTGAGCACACTGAGTACTGAGCACCCAGCACCCCGAGCACTGAGCACCCAGCACCCTGAGCACTGAGCACCCAGCACCATGAGCACGGAGCACCCCGAGGTCTGAGCACCCATCACCCTGAGCACTGAGCACCCAGCACCTTGAGTACTGAGCACCGAGCACCTCGAGCACTAAGCACCCAGCACCCTGAGTACTGAGCACCCAGCACAATGAGCACTGAGCACCCAGAAACCCTGAGCACTGAGCACCCAGCACCCTGAGCACGGAGCACCCAGCACCCTGAGTACTGAGCACCCAACACCCAGAGTACTGAGCACCCAGCACCCTGAGAACTGAGTACCCAGCACCCTGAGCTCTGAGCACCCAGCACCCTGAGTACTGAGCACCGAGCACCCTGAGTACTGAGCACCCAGCACCCTTAGTACTGAGCACCCAGCACCCTGAGCAATGAGCACCCAGCACCCTGAGTACTGAGCACCCAGCAACACCCTCAGCACTGAGCACCCAGCACCCCGAGCACTGAGCACCCAGCTCCCTGAGCACTGAGCACCCAGCACCCCGAGTACTGAGCACCCTGCACCCCGAGTACTGAGCACCGAGCACCCCGAGCACTGAGCACCCAGCACCATGAGTACTGAGCACCCAGCACCCTGAGTACTGAGCACCCAGCACCCTGAGTACTGAACACCCAGCACCCTGAGCACTGAGCACTGAGCACCCTGAGCACTGAGTACTGAGCACTGAGCACCCTAAGCACTGAGCACCCAGCACCCCGAGTACTGAGCACCCAGCACCCCGAGCACTGAGCACCCAGCACCCCGAGCACTGAGCACTGAGCACCCTGAGCACTGAGCACCCAGCACCCCGAGTACTGAGCACTGAGCACCCTGAGTACTGAGCACCAAGCACCCTGAGTACTGAGCACCCAGCACCCTGAGTACTGAGCACCCAGCACCCTGAGCACTGAGCACCCAGCACCCCGAGCACTGAGCACCCAGCACCCTGAGTACTGAGCACAGAGCACTCTGAGCACTGAGCACCCAGCACCCTGAGTACTGAGCACCCAGCACCCTGAGTACTGAGCAACCAGCACCCTGAGCACTGAGCACTGAGCACCCAGCACCCTGAGCACTGAGCACTGAGCACCCAGCACCACAGCCCTGAGCACCCAGCACCCCGAGCACTGAGCACCCAGCACCCTGAGCACTGAGCACCCAGCACCCTGAGTACTGAGCAACCAGCAACCTGAGTACTGAGCACCCAGCACCATGAGCACTGAGCACCCAGCAACCTGAGTACTGAGAACAGATCACCCTGAGTACTGAGCACCCAGCACCCTGAGTACTGAGCCACCAGCACCCTGAGTACTGAGCACCCAGCACCCCGAGCACTGAGCACCCAGCACCCCGAGAATGAGCACCCAGCACCCTGAGTACTGAGAACAGAGCACCTTGAGTAATGATCACCCAGCACCCTGAGTACTGAGCCCCCAGCACCCTGAGTACTGAGCACCCAGCAACCCGAGCACTGAGCACCCAGCACCCTGAGAATGAGCACCCAGCACCATGAGTACTGAGCACCCAGCACCCTGAGTACTGAGCCCCCAGCACCCTGAGTACTGAGCACCCAGCAACCCGAGCACTGAGCACCCAGCACCCTGAGAATGAGCACCCAGCACCATGAGTACTGAGCACCCAGCACCCTGAGTACTGAGCACTAAGCACCCAGAGCACTGAGCACCCAGCACCCCGAGCACGGAGCAACCATGACCCCAAGCACTGAGAACTGAGCACCCAGCACCCTGAGTACTGAGCACCGAGCTCCCCGAGCACTGAGCACACTGAGTACTGAGCACCCAGCACCCCGAGCACTGAGCACCCAGCACCCTGAGCACTGAGCACCCAGCACCATGAGCACGGAGCACCCCGAGGACTGAGCACCCATCACCCTGAGCACTGAGCACCCAGCACCTTGAGTACTGAGCACCGAGCACCTCGAGCACTAAGCACCCAGCACCCTGAGTACTGAGCACCCAGCACAATGAGCACTGAGCACCCAGAAACCCTGAGCACTGAGCACCCAGCACCCTGAGCACGGAGCACCCAGCACCCTGAGTACTGAGCACAAAACACCCAGAGTACTGAGCACCCAGCACCCTGAGAACTGAGTACCCAGCACCCTGAGCTCTGAGCACCCAGCACCCTGAGTACTGAGCACCGAGCACCCTGAGTACTGAGCACCCAGCACCCTTAGTACTGAGCACCCAGCACCCTGAGCAATGAGCACCCAGCACCCTGAGTACTGAGCACCCAGCAACACCCTCAGCACTGAGCACCCAGCACCCCGAGCACTGAGCACCCAGCTCCCTGAGCACTGAGCACCCAGCACCCCGAGTACTGAGCACCCTGCACCCCGAGTACTGAGCACCGAGCACCCCGAGCACTGAGCACCCAGCACCATGAGTACTGAGCACCCAGCACCCTGAGTACTGAGCACCCAGCACCCTGAGTACTGAACACCCAGCACCCTGAGCACTGAGCACTGAGCACCCTGAGCACTGAGTACTGAGCACTGAGCACCCTAAGCACTGAGCACCCAGCACCCCGAGTACTGAGCACCCAGCACCAGGAGCACTGAGCACCCAGCACCCCGAGCACTGAGCACTGAGCACCCTGAGCACTGAGCACCCAGCACCCCGAGTACTGAGCACTGAGCACCCTGAGTACTGAGCACCAAGCACCCTGAGTACTGAGCACCCAGAACCCTGAGTACTGAGCACCCAGCACCCTGAGCACTGAGCACCCAGCACCCCGAGCACTGAGCACCCAGCACCCTGAGTACTGAGCACAGAGCACTCTGAGCACTGAGCACCCAGCACCCTGAGTACTGAGCACCCAGCACCCTGAGTACTGAGCAACCAGCACCCTGAGCACTGAGCACTGAGCACCCAGCACCCTGAGCACTGAGCACTGAGCACCCAGCACCACAGCCCTGAGCACCCAGCACCCCGAGCACTGAGCACCCAGCACCCTGAGCACTGAGCACCCAGCACCCTGAGTACTGAGCAACCAGCAACCTGAGTACTGAGCACCCAGCACCATGAGCACTGAGCACCCAGCAACCTGAGTACTGAGAACAGATCACCCTGAGTACTGAGCACCCAGCACCCTGAGTACTGAGCCACCAGCACCCTGAGTACTGAGCACCCAGCACCCCGAGCACTGAGCACCCAGCACCCCGAGAATGAGCACCCAGCACCCTGAGTACTGAGAACCGAGCACCTTGAGTACTGAGCACCCAGCACCCTGAGTACTGAGCCCCCAGCACCCTGAGTACTGAGCACCCAGCAACCCGAGCACTGAGCACCCAGCACCCTGAGAATGAGCACCCAGCACCATGAGTACTGAGCACCCAGCACCCTGAGTACTGAGCACTAAGCACCCAGAGCACTGAGCAACCAGCACCCCGAGCACGGAGCAACCAGGACCCCGAGCACTGAGAACTGAGCACCCAGCACCCTGAGTACTGAGCACCGAGCTCCCCGAGCACTGAGCACACTGAGTACTGAGCACCCAGCACCCCGAGCACTGAGCACCCAGCACCCTGAGCACTGAGCACCCAGCACCATGAGCACGGAGCACCCCGAGGACTGAGCACCCAGCACCCTGAGCACTGAGCACCCAGCACCTTGAGTACTGAGCACCGAGCACCTCGAGCACTAAGCACCCAGCACCCTGAGTACTGAGCACCCAGCACCCTGAGAACTGAGCACCCAGAACCCTGTGCACTGAGCACCCAGCACCCTGAGCACGGAGCACCCAGAACCCTGAGTACTGAGCACCCAACACCCAGAGTACTGAGCACCCAGCACCCTGAGTACTGAGTACCCAGCACCCTGAGCTCTGAGCACCCAGCACCCTGAGAACTGAGCACCGAGCACCCTGAGTACTGAGCACCCAGCACCCTGAGTACTGAGCACCCAGCACCCTGGGCACTGAGCACCCAGCACCCTGAGTACTGAGCACCCAGCACCACCCTCAGCACTGAGCACCCAGCACCCTGAGCACTGAGCACCCAGCTCCCTGAGCACTGAGCACCCAGCACCCCGAGTACTGAGCACCCTGCACCCCGAGTACTGAGCACCGAGCACCCCGAGCACTGAGCACCCAGCACCCTGAGTACTGAGCACCCAGCACCCTGAGTACTGAGCACTGAGCACCCCGAGTACTGAGCACCCAGCACCCCGAGCACTGAGCACCCAGCAACCTGAGTACTGAGAACAGATCACCCTGAGTACTGAGCACGCAGCACCCTGAGTACTGAGCCCCCAGCACCCTGAGTACTGAGCACCCAGCACCCCGACAATGAGCACCCAGCACCCTGAGTACTGAGAACCGAGCACCCTGAGTACTGAGCACCCAGCACCCTGAGTACTGAGCCCCCAGCACCCTGAGTACTGAGCTCCCAGCACCCCGACAATGAGCACCCAGCACCCTGAGTACTGAGAACCGAGCACCCTGAGTACTGAGCACCCAGCACCCTGAGTACTGAGCCCCCAGCACCCTGAGTACTAAGCACCCAGCAACCCGAGCACTGAGCACCCAGCACCCTGAGAATGAGCACCCAGCACCATGAGTACTGAGCACCCAGCACCCTGAGTACTGAGCACCGAGCACCCTGAGTACTGAGCACCCAGCACCCTTAGTACTGAGCACCCAGCACCCTGAGCACTGAGCACCCAGCACCCTGAGTACTGAGCACCCAGCACCACCCTCAGCACTGAGCACACAGCACCCCTAGCACTGAGCACCCAGCTCCCTGAACACTGAGCACCCAGCACCCCGAGTACTGAGCACCCTTCACCCCGAGTACTGAGCACCGAGCACCCCGAGCACTGAGCACCCAGCACCCTGAGTACTGAGCACCCAGCACCCTGAGTACTGAGCACTGAGCACCCCGAGTACTGAGCACCCAGCACCCCGAGCACTGAGCACCCAGCAACCTGAGTACTGAGAACAGATCACCCTGAGTACTGAGCACCCAGCACCCTGAGTACTGAGCCCCCAGCACCCTGAGTACTGAGCACCCAGCACCCCGAGCACTGAGCACCCAGCACCCCGAGAATGAGCACCCAGCACCCTGAGTACTGAGAACCGAGCACCCTGAGTACTGAGCACCCAGCACCCTGAGTACTGAGCCCCCAGCACCCTGAGTACTGAGCACCCAGCAACCCGAGCACTGAGCACCCAGCACCCTGAGAATGAGCACCCAGCACCATGAGTACTGAGCACCCAGCACCCTGAGTACTGAGCACTAAGCACCCAGAGCACTGAGCACCCAGCACCCCGAGCACGGAGCAACCAGGACCCCAAGCACTGAGAACTGAGCACCCAGCACCCTGAGTACTGAGCACCGAGCTCCCCGAGCACTGAGCACACTGAGTACTGAGCACCCAGCACCCCGAGCACTGAGCACCCAGCACCCTGAGCACTGAGCACCCAGCACCATGAGCACGGAGCACCCCGAGTACTGAGCACCCAGCACCCTGAGCACTGAGCACCCAGCACCTTGAGTACTGAGCACCGAGCACCTCGAGCACTAAGCACCCAGCACCCTGAGTACTGAGCACCCAGCACCCTGAGCACTGAGCACCCAGAACCCTGAGCAATGAGCACCGAGCACCCTGAGTACTGAGCACCCAGCACCCTTAGTACTGAGCACCCAGCACCCTGAGCACTGAGCACCCAGCACCCTGAGTACTGAGCACCCAGCACCACCCTCAGCACTGAGCACCCAGCACCCCGAGCACTGAGCACCCAGCTCCCTGAGCACTGAGCACCCAGCACCCCGAATACTGAGCACCCTGCACCCCGAGTACTGAGCACCGAGCACCCCGAGCACTGAGCACCCAGCACCCTGAGTACTGAGCACCCAGCACCCTGAGTACTGAGCACCCAGCACCCTGAGTACTGAGCACCCTGCACCCCGAGTACTGAGCACCGAGCACCCCGAGCACTGAGCACCCAGCACCCTGAGTACTGAGCACCAAGCACCCTGAGTACTGAGCACTGAGCACCCCGAGTACTGAGCACCCAGCACCCCGAGCACTGAGCACCCAGCAACCTGAGTACTGAGAACAGATCACCCTGAGTACTGAGCACCCAGCACCCTGAGTACTGAGCCCCCAGCACCCTGAGTACTGAGCACCCAGCACCCCGACAATGAGCACCCAGCACCCTGAGTACTGAGAACCGAGCACCCTGAGTACTGAGCACCCAGCACCCTGAGTACTGAGCCCCCAGCACCCTGAGTACTGAGCTCCCAGCACCCCGACAATGAGCACCCAGCACCCTGAGTACTGAGAACCGAGCACCCTGAGTACTGAGCACCCAGCACCCTGAGTACTGAGCCCCCAGCACCCTGAGTACTAAGCACCCAGCAACCCGAGCACTGAGCACCCAGCACCCTGAGAATGAGCACCCAGCACCATGAGTACTGAGCACCCAGCACCCTGAGTACTGAGCACCGAGCACCCTGAGTACTGAGCACCCAGCACCCTTAGTACTGAGCACCCAGCACCCTGAGCACTGAGCACCCAGCACCCTGAGTACTGAGCACCCAGCACCACCCTCAGCACTGAGTACCCAGCACCCCGAGCACTGAGCACCCAGCTCCCTGAACACTGAGCACCCAGCACCCCGAGTACCGAACACCCTGCACCCCGAGTACTGAGCACCGAGCACCCCGAGCACTGAGCACCCAGCACCCTGAGTACTGAGCACCCAGCACCCTGAGTACTGAGCACTGAGCACCCCGAGTACTGAGCACCCAGCACCCCGAGCACTGAGCACCCAGCAACCTGAGTACTGAGAACAGATCACCCTGAGTACTGAGCACCCAGCACCCTGAGTACTGAGCCCCCAGCACCCTGAGTACTGAGCACCCAGCACCCCGAGCACTGAGCACCCAGCACCCCGAGAATGTGCACCCAGCACCCTGAGTACTGAGAACCGAGCACCCTGAGTACTGAGCACCCAGAACCCTGAGTACTGAGCCCCCAGCACCCTGAGTACTGAGCACCCAGCAACCTGAGCACTGAGCACCCAGCACCCTTAGAATGAGCACCCAGCACCATGAGTACTGAGCACCCAGCACCCTGAGTACTGAGCACTAAGCACCCAGAGCACTTAGCACCCAACACCCCGAGCACGGAGCAACAAGGACCCCAAGCACTGAGAACTGAGCACCCAGCACCCTGAGTACTGAGCACCGAGCTCCCCGAGCACTGAGCACACTGAGTACTGAGCACCCAGCACCCCGAGCACTGAGCACCCAGCACCCTGAGAACTGAGCACCCAGCACCATGAGCACGGAGCACCCCGAGTACTGAGCACCCAGCACCCTGAGCACTGAGCACCCAGCACCTTGAGTACTGAGCACCGAGCACCTCGAGCACTAAGCACCCAGCACCCTGAGTACTGAGCACCCAGCACCCTGATCCCTGAGCACCCAGAACCCTGAGCACTGAGCACCCAGCACCCTGAGCACGGAGCACCCAGCACCCTAAGTACTGATCAACCAACACCCAGAGTACTGAGCACCCAGCACCCTGAGAACTGAGTACCCAGCACCCTGAGCTCTGAGCACCCAGCACCCTGAGTACTGAGCACCGAGCACCCTGAGTACTGAGCACCCAGCACCCTTAGTACTGAGCACCCAGCACCCTGAGCACTGAGCACCCAGCACCCTGAGTACTGAGCACCCAGCACCACCCTCAGCACTGAGCACCCAGCACCCCGAGCACTGAGCACCCAGCTCCCTGAGCACTGAGCACCCAGCACCCCGAATACTGAGCACCCTGCACCCCGAGTACTGAGCACCGAGCACCCCGAGCACTGAGCACCCAGCACCCTGAGTACTGAGCACCCAGCACCCTGAGTACTGAACACCCAGCACCCTGAGCACTGAGCACTGAGCACCCTGAGCACTGAGTACTGAGCACCCAGCACCCCGAGTACTGAGCACCCAGCACCCCGAGCACTGAGCACCCAGCACCCCGAGCACTGAGCACTGAGCACCCAGAGCACTGAGCACCCAGCACCCCGAGTACTGAGCACTGAGCACCCTGAGTACTGAGCACCCAGCACCCTGAGCACTGAGCACCCAGCACCCCGAGCACTGAGCACCCAGCACCCTGAGTACTGAGCACCCAGCACCCTGAGCACTGAGCACCCAGCACCCCGAGCACTGAGCACCCAGCACCCTGAGTACTGAGCACAGAGCACTCTGAGCACTGAGCACCCAGCACCCTGAGTACTGAGCACCCAGCACCCTGAGTACTGAGCACCCAGCACCACCCTCAGCACTGAGCACCCTGCACTCCGAGCACTGAGCACCCAGCTCCCTGAACACTGAGCACCCAGCACCCTGAGTACTGAGCACCCAGCACCCTGAGTACTGAGCCCTGAGCACCCCGAGTACTGAGCACCCAGCACCCCGAGCAATGAGTACCCAGCAACCTGAGTACTGAGAACAGATCACCCTGAGTACTGAGCACCCAGCACCCTGAGTACTGAGCCCCCAGCACCCTGAGTACTGAGCACCCAGCACCCCGAGCACTGAGCACCCAGCACCCCGAGAATGAGCACCCAGCACCCTGAGTACTGAGCCCCCAGCACCCTGAGTACTGAGCACCCAGCAACCTGAGCACTGAGCACCCAGCACCCTGAGAATGAGCACCCAGCACCATGAGTACTGAGCACCCAGCACCCTGAGTACTGAGCACTAAGCACCCAGAGCACTGAGCACCCAGCACCCCGAGCACGGAGCAACCAGGACCCCAAGCACTGAGAACTGAGCACCCAGCACCCTGAGTACTGAGCACCGAGCTCCCCGAGCACTGAGCACACTGAGTACTGAGCACCCAGCACCCCGAGCACTGAGCACCCAGCACCCTGATCACTGAGCACCCAGCACCATGAGCACGGAGCACCCCGAGGACTGAGCACCCAGCACCCTGAGCAATGAGCACCCAGCACCTTGAGTACTGAGCACCGAGCACCTCCAGCACTAAGCACCCAGCACCCTGAGTACTGAGCACCCAGCACCCTGAGCACTGAGCACCCAGAACCCTGAGCACTGAGCACCCAGCACCCTGAGCACGGAGCACCCAGCACCCTGAGTACTGAGCACCCAACACCCAGAGTACTGAGCACCCAGCACCCTGAGAACTGAGTACCCAGCACCCTGAGCTCTGAGCACCCAGCACCCTGAGTACTGAGCACCGAGCACCCTGAGTACTGATCACCCAGCACCCTTAGTACTGAGCACCCAGCACCCTGAGCAATGAGCACCCAGCACCCTTAGTACTGAGCACCCAGCAACACCCTCAGCACTGAGCACCCAGCACCCCGAGCACTGAGCACCCAGCTCCCTGAGCACTGAGCACCCAGCACCCCGAGTACTGAGCACCCTGCACCCCGAGTACTGAGCACCGAGCACCCCGAGCACTGAGCACCCAGCACCCTGAGTACTGAGCACCCAGCACCCTGAGTACTGAGCACCCAGCACCCTGAGTACTGAACACCCAGCACCCTGAGCACTGAGCACTGAGCACCCTGAGCACTGAGTACTGAGCACTGAGCACCCTAAGCACTGAGCACCCAGCACCCTGAGTACTGAGCACCCAGCACGCTGAGTACTGAGCACTGAGCACCCCGAGTACTGAGCACCCAGCACCCTGAGCACTGAGCACCCAGCAACCTGAGTACTGAGAACAGATCACCCTGAATACTGAGCACGCAGCACCTTGAGTACTGAGCCCCCAGCACCCTGAGTACTGAGCACCCAGCACCCCGACAATGAGCACCCAGCACCCTGAGTACTGAGAACCGAGCACCCTGAGTACTGAGCACCCAGCACCCTTAGTACTGAGCCCCCAGCACCCTGAGTACTGAGCTCCCAGCACCCCGACAATGAGCACCCAGCACCCTGAGTACTGAGAACCGAGCACCCTGAGTACTGAGCACCCAGCACCCTGAGTACTGAGCCCCCAGCACCCTGAGTACTAAGCACCCAGCAACCCGAGCACTGAGCACCCAGCACCCTGAGAATGAGCACCCAGCACCATGAGTACTGAGCACCCAGCACCCTGAGTACTGAGCACCGAGCACCCTGAGTACTGAGCACCCAGCACCCTGAGCACTGAGCACCCAGCACCCCAAGCACTGAGCACCCAGCACCCTGAGTACTGAGCACAGAGCACTCTGAGCACTGAGCACCCAGCACCCTGAGTACTGAGCACCCAGCACCCTGAGTACTGAGCACCCAGCACCACCCTCAGCACTGAGCACCCAGCACCCCGAGCACTGAGCACCCAGCTCCCTGAACACTGAGCACCCAGCACCCCGAGTACTGAGCACCCTGCACCCCGAGTACTGAGCACCGAGCACCACGAGAACTGAGCACCCAGCACCCTGAGTACTGAGCACCCAGCACCCTGAGTACTGAGCCCTGAGCACCCCGAGTACTGAGCACCCAGAACCCCGAGCAATGAGCACCCAGCAACCTGAGTACTGAGAACAGATCACCCTGAGTACTGAGCACCCAGCACCCTGAGTACTGAGCCCCCAGCACCCTGAGTACTGAGCACCCAGCACCCCGAGCACTGAGCACCCAGCACCCCGAGAATGAGCACCCAGCACCCTGAGTTCTGAGCCCCCAGCACCCTGAGTACTGAGCACCCAGCAACCCGAGCACTGAGCACCCAGCACCCTGAGAATGAGCACCCAGCACCATGAGTACTGAGCACCCAGCACCCTGAGTACTGAGCACTAAGCACCCAGAGCACTGAGCACCCAGCACCCCGAGCACGGAGCAACCATGACCCCAAGCACTGAGAACTGAGCACCCAGCACCCTGAGTACTGAGCACCGAGCTCCCCGAGCACTGAGCACACTGAGTACTGAGCACCCAGCACCCCGAGCACTGAGCACCCAGCACCCTGAGCACTGAGCACCCAGCACCATGAGCACGGAGCACCCCGAGGACTGAGCACCCATCACCCTGAGCACTGAGCACCCAGCACCTTGAGTACTGAGCACCGAGCACCTCGAGCACTAAGCACCCAGCACCCTGAGTACTGAGCACCCAGCACAATGAGCACTGAGCACCCAGAAACCCTGAGCACTGAGCACCCAGCACCCTGAGCACGGAGCACCCAGCACCCTGAGTACTGAGCACCCAACACCCAGAGTACTGAGCACCCAGCACCCTGAGAACTGAGTACCCAGCACCCTGAGCTCTGAGCACCCAGCACCCTGAGTACTGAGCACCGAGCACCCTGAGTACTGAGCACCCAGCACCCTTAGTACTGAGCACCCAGCACCCTGAGCAATGAGCACCCAGCACCCTCAGTACTGAGCACCCAGCAACACTCTCAGCACTGAGCACCCAGCACCCCGAGCACTGAGCACCCAGCTCCCTGAGCACTGAGCACCCAGCACCCAGAGTACTGAGCACCCTGCACCCCGAGTACTGAGCACCGAGCACCCCGAGCACTGAGCACCCAGCACCATGAGTACTGATCACCCAGCACCCTGAGTACTGAGCACCCAGCACCCTGAGTACTGAACACCCAGCACCCTGAGCACTGAGCACTGAGCACCCTGAGCACTGAGTACTGAGCACTGAGCACCCTAAGCACTGAGCACCCAGCACCCCGAGTACTGAGCACCCAGCACCCCGAGCACTGAGCACCCAGCACCCCGAGCACTGAGCACTGAGCACCCTGAGCACTGAGCACCCAGCACCCCGAGTACTGAGCACTGAGCACCCTGAGTACTGAGCACCAAGCACCCTGAGTACTGAGCAGCCAGCACCCTGAGTACTGAGCACCCAGCACCCTGAGCACTGAGCACCCAGCACCCCGAGCACTGAGCACCCAGCACACTGAGTACTGAGCACAGAGCACTCTGAGCACTGAGCACCCAGCACCCTGAGTACTGAGCACCCAGCACCCTGAGTACTGAGCAACCAGCACCCTGAGCACTGAGCACTGAGCACCCAGCACCCTGAGCACTGAGCACTGAGCACCCAGCACCACAGCCCTGAGCACCCAGCACCCCGAGCACTGAGCACCCAGCACGCTGAGCACTGAGCACCCAGCACCCTGAGTACTGAGCAACCAGCAACCTGAGTACTGAGCACCCAGCACCATGAGCACTGAGCACCCAGCAACCTGAGTACTGAGAACAGATCACCCTGAGTACTGAGCACCCAGCACCCTGAGTACTGAGCCACCAGCACCCTGAGTACTGAGCACCCAGCACCCCGAGCACTGAGCACCCAGCACCCCGAGAATGAGCACCCAGCACCCTGAGTACTGAGAACCGAGCACCTTGAGTACTGAGCACCCAGCACCCTGAGTACTGAGCCCCCAGCACCCTGAGTACTGAGCACCCAGCAACCCGAGCACTGAGCACCCAGCACCCTGAGAATGAGCACCCAGCACCATGAGTACTGAGCACCCAGCACCCTGAGTACTGAGCCCCCAGCACCCTGAGTACTGAGCACCCAGCACCCCGAGCACTGAGCACCCAGCACCCTGAGAATGAGCACCCAGCACCCTGAGTTCTGAGCCCCCAGCACCCTGAGTACTGAGCACCCAGCAACCCGAGCACTGAGCACCCAGCACCCTGAGAATGAGCACCCAGCACCATGAGTACTGAGCACCCAGCACCCTGAGTACTGAGCACTAAGCACCCAGAGCACTGAGCACCCAGCACCCCGAGCACGGAGCAACCATGACCCCAAGCACTGAGAACTGAGCACCCAGCACCCTGAGTACTGAGCACCGAGCTCCCCGAGCACTGAGCACACTGAGTACTGAGCACCCAGCACCCCGAGCACTGAGCACCCAGCACCCTGAGCACTGAGCACCCAGCACCATGAGCACGGAGCACCCCGAGGACTGAGCACCCATCACCCTGAGCACTGAGCACCCAGCACCTTGAGTACTGAGCACCGAGCACCTCGAGCACTAAGCACCCAGCACCCTGAGTACTGAGCACCCAGCACAATGAGCACTGAGCACCCAGAAACCCTGAGCACTGAGCACCCAGCACCCTGAGCACGGAGCACCCAGCACCCTGAGTACTGAGCACCCAACACCCAGAGTACTGAGCACCCAGCACCCTGAGAACTGAGTACCCAGCACCCTGAGCTCTGAGCACCCAGCACCCTGAGTACTGAGCACCGAGCACCCTGAGTACTGAGCACCCAGCACCCTTAGTACTGAGCACCCAGCACCCTGAGCAATGAGCACCCAGCACCCTGAGTACTGAGCACCCAGCAACACCCTCAGCACTGAGCACCCAGCACCCCGAGCACTGAGCACCCAGCTCCCTGAGCACTGAGCACCCAGCACCCTGAGCACTGAGCACCCAGCACAGTTAGTACTGAGCACCCAGCACCCTGAGTACTGAGTACCCAGCACCCTGAGCACTGAGCACCCAGCACCCTGAGTACTGAGCACCGAGCACCCTGAGTACTGAGCACCCAGCACCCTTAGTACTGAGCACCCAGCACCCTGAGCAATGAGCACCCAGCACCCTGAGTACTGAGCACCCAGCAACACCCTCAGCACTGAGCACCCAGCACCCCGAGCACTGAGCACCCAGCTCCCTGAGCACTGAGCACCCAGCACCCCGAGTACTGAGCACCCTGCACCCTGAGTACTGAGCCCAGAGCACCCTGAGTACTGAGCACCCAGCACCCCGAGCACTGAGCACCCAGCACCCTGAGTCCTGAGCACCGAGCACCCTGAGTACTGAGCACCCAGCACCCTTAGTACTGAGCACCCAGCACCCTGAGCAATGAGCACCCAGCACCCTGAGTACTGAGCACCCAGCAACACCCTCAGCACTGAGCACCCAGCACCCCGAGCACTGAGCACCCAGCTCCCTGAGCACTGAGCACCCAGCACCCTGAGTACTGAGCACCCAGCACCCTGAGTACTGAGCCCCCAGCACCCTGAGTACTGAGCACCCAGCACCCCGAGCACTGAGCACCCAGCACCCCGAGAATGAGCACCCAGCACCCTGAGTTCTGAGCCCCCAGCACCCTGAGTACTGAGCACCCAGCAACCCGAGCACTGAGCACCCAGCACCCTGAGAATGAGCACCCAGCACCATGAGTACTGAGCACCCAGCACCCTGAGTACTGAGCACTAAGCACCCAGAGCACTGAGCACCCAGCACCCCGAGCACGGAGCAACCATGACCCCAAGCACTGAGAACTGAGCACCCAGCACCCTGAGTACTGAGCACCGAGCTCCCCGAGCACTGAGCACACTGAGTACTGAGCACCCAGCACCCCAAGCACTGAGCACCCAGCACCCTGAGCACTGAGCACCCAGCACCATGAGCACGGAGCACCCCGAGGACTGAGCACCCATCACCCTGAGCACTGAGCACCCAGCACCTTGAGTACTGAGCACCGAGCACCTCGAGCACTAAGCACCCAGCACCCTGAGTACTGAGCACCCAGCACAATGAGCACTGAGCACCCAGAAACCCTGAGCACTGAGCACCCAGCACCCTGAGCACGGAGCACCCAGCACCCTGAGTACTGAGCACCCAACACCCAGAGTACTGAGCACCCAGCACCCTGAGAACTGAGTACCCAGCACCCTGAGCTCTGAGCACCCAGCACCCTGAGTACTGAGCACCGAGCACCCTGAGTACTGAGCACCCAGCACCCTTAGTACTGAGCACCCAGCACCCTGAGCAATGAGCACCCAGCACCCTGAGTACTGAGCACCCAGCAACACCCTCAGCACTGAGCACCCAGCACCCCGAGCACTGAGCACCCAGCTCCCTGAGCACTGAGCACCCAGCACCCCGAGTACTGAGCACCCTGCACCCCGAGTACTGAGCACCGAGCACCCCGAGCACTGAGCACCCAGCACCATGAGTACTGAGCACCCAGCACCCTGAGTACTGAGCACCCAGCACCCTGAGTACTGAACACCCAGCACCCTGAGCACTGAGCACTGAGCACCCTGAGCACTGAGTACTGAGCACTGAGCACCCTAAGCACTGAGCACCCAGCACCCCGAGTACTGAGCACCCAGCACCCCGAGCACTGAGCACCCAGCACCCCGAGCACTGAGCACTGAGCACCCTGAGCACTGAGCACCCAGCACCCCGAGTACTGAGCACTGAGCACCCTGAGTACTGAGCACCAAGCACCCTGAGTACTGAGCACCCAGCACCCTGAGTACTGAGCACCCAGCACCCTGAGCACTGAGCACCCAGCACCCCGAGCACTGAGCACCCAGCACCCTGAGTACTGAGCACAGAGCACTCTGAGCACTGAGCACCCAGCACCCTGAGTACTGAGCACCCAGCACCCTGAGTACTGAGCAACCAGCACCCTGAGCACTGAGCACTGAGCACCCAGCACCCTGAGCACTGAGCACTGAGCACCCAGCACCACAGCCCTGAGCACCCAGCACCCCGAGCACTGAGCACCCAGCACCCTGAGCACTGAGCACCCAGCACCCTGAGTACTGAGCAACCAGCAACCTGAGTACTGAGCACCCAGCACCATGAGCACTGAGCACACAGCAACCTGAGTACTGAGAACAGATCACCCTGAGTACTGAGCACCCAGCACCCTGAGTACTGAGCCACCAGCACCCTGAGTACTGAGCACCCAGCACCCCGAGCACTGAGCACCCAGCACCCCGAGAATGAGCACCCAGCACCCTGAGTTCTGAGCCCCCAGCACCCTGAGTACTGAGCACCCAGCAACCCGAGCACTGAGCACCCAGCACCCTGAGAATGAGCACCCAGCACCATGAGTACTGAGCACCCAGCACCCTGAGTACTGAGCACTAAGCACCCAGAGCACTGAGCACCCAGCACCCTGAGCACTGAGCACCCAGCACCCTGAGTACTGAGCACTGAGCTCCCCGAGCACTGAGCACACTGAGTACTGAGCACCCAGCACCCTGAGTACTAAGCACCCAGCAACCCGAGCACTGAGCACCCAGCACCCTGAGAATGAGCACCCAGCACCATGAGTACTGAGCACCCAGCACCCTGAGTACTGAGCACCGAGCACCCTGAGTACTGAGCACCCAGCACCCTGAGCACTGAGCACCCAGCACCCCGAGCACTGAGCACCCAGCACCCTGAGTACTGAGCACAGAGCACTCTGAGCACTGAGCACCCAGCACCCTGAGTACTGAGCACCCAGCACCCTGAGTAATGAGCACCCAGCACCACCCTCAGCACTGAGCACCCAGCACCCCGAGCACTGAGCACCCAGCTCCCTGAACACTGAGCACCCAGCACCCCGAGTACTGAGCACCCTGCACCCCGAGTACTGAGCACCGAGCACCACGAGCACTGAGCACCCAGCACCCTGAGTACTGAGCACCCAGCACCCTGAGTACTGAGCCCTGAGCACCCCGAGTACTGAGCACCCAGAACCCCGAGCAATGAGCACCCAGCAACCTGAGTACTGAGAACAGATCACCCTGAGTACTGAGCACCCAGCACCCTGAGTACTGAGCCCCCAGCACCCTGAGTACTGAGCACCCAGCACCCCGAGCACTGAGCACCCAGCACCCCGAGAATGAGCACCCAGCACCCTGAGTTCTGAGCCCCCAGCACCCTGAGTACTGAGCACCCAGCAACCCGAGCACTGAGCACCCAGCACCCTGAGAATGAGCACCCAGCACCATGAGTACTGAGCACCCAGCACCCTGAGTACTGAGCACCCAGCACCCTGAGTACTGAACACCCAGCACCCTGAGCACTGAGCACTGAGCACCCTGAGCACTGAGTACTGAGCACTGAGCACCCTAAGCACTGAGCACCCAGCACCCCGAGTACTGAGCACCCAGCACCCCGAGCACTGAGCACCCAGCACCCCGAGCACTGAGCACTGAGCACCCTGAGCACTGAGCACCCAGCACCCCGAGTACTGAGCACTGAGCACCCTGAGTACTGAGCACCAAGCACCCTGAGTACTGAGCACCCAGCACCCTGAGTACTGAGCACCCAGCACCCTGAGCACTGAGCACCCAGCACCCCGAGCACTGAGCACCCAGCACCCTGAGTACTGAGCACAGAGCACTCTGAGCACTGAGCACCCAGCACCCTGAGTACTGAGCACCCAGCACCCTGAGTACTGAGCAACCAGCACCCTGAGCACTGAGCACTGAGCACCCAGCACCCTGAGCACTGAGCACTGAGCACCCAGCACCACAGCCCTGAGCACCCAGCACCCCGAGCACTGAGCACCCAGCACCCTGAGCACTGAGCACCCAGCACCCTGAGTACTGAGCAACCAGCAACCTGAGTACTGAGCACCCAGCACCATGAGCACTGAGCACACAGCAACCTGAGTACTGAGAACAGATCACCCTGAGTACTGAGCACCCAGCACCCTGAGTACTGAGCCACCAGCACCCTGAGTACTGAGCACCCAGCACCCCGAGCACTGAGCACCCAGTACCCCGAGAATGAGCACCCAGCACCCTGAGTTCTGAGCCCCCAGCACCCTGAGTACTGAGCACCCAGCAACCCGAGCACTGAGCACCCAGCACCCTGAGAATGAGCACCCAGCACCATGAGTACTGAGCACCCAGCACCCTGAGTACTGAGCACTAAGCACCCAGAGCACTGAGCACCCAGCACCCTGAGCACTGAGCACCCAGCACCCTGAGTACTGAGCACCGAGCTCCCCGAGCACTGAGCACACTGAGTACTGAGCACCCAGCACCCTGAGTACTAAGCACCCAGCAACCCGAGCACTGAGCACCCAGCACCCTGAGAATGAGCACCCAGCACCATGAGTACTGAGCACCCAGCACCCTGAGTACTGAGCACCGAGCACCCTGAGTACTGAGCACCCAGCACCCTGAGCACTGAGCACCCAGCACCCCGAGCACTGAGCACCCAGCACCCTGAGTACTGAGCACAGAGCACTCTGAGCACTGAGCACCCAGCACCCTGAGTACTGAGCACCCAGCACCCTGAGTAATGAGCACCCAGCACCACCCTCAGCACTGAGCACCCAGCACCCCGAGCACTGAGCACCCAGCTCCCTGAACACTGAGCACCCAGCACCCCGAGTACTGAGCACCCTGCACCCCGAGTACTGAGCACCGAGCACCACGAGCACTGAGCACCCAGCACCCTGAGTACTGAGCACCCAGCACCCTGAGTACTGAGCCCTGAGCACCCCGAGTACTGAGCACCCAGAACCCCGAGCAATGAGCACCCAGCAACCTGAGTACTGAGAACAGATCACCCTGAGTACTGAGCACCCAGCACCCTGAGTACTGAGCCCCCAGCACCCTGAGTACTGAGCACCCAGCACCCCGAGCACTGAGCACCCAGCACCCCGAGAATGAGCACCCAGCACCCTGAGTTCTGAGCCCCCAGCACCCTGAGTACTGAGCACCCAGCAACCCGAGCACTGAGCACCCAGCACCCTGAGAATGAGCACCCAGCACCATGAGTACTGAGCACCCAGCACCCTGAGTACTGAGCACTAAGCACCCAGAGCACTGAGCACCCAGCACCCTGAGCACTGAGCACCCAGCACCATGAGCACGGAGCACCCCGAGGTCTGAGCACCCATCACCCTGAGCACTGAGCACCCAGCACCTTGAGTACTGAGCACCGAGCACCTCGAGCACTAAGCACCCAGCACCCTGAGTACTGAGCACCCAGCACAATGAGCACTGAGCACCCAGAAACCCTGAGCACTGAGCACCCAGCACCCTGAGCACGGAGCACCCAGCACCCTGAGTACTGAGCACCCAACACCCAGAGTACTGAGCACCCAGCACCCTGAGAACTGAGTACCCAGCACCCTGAGCTCTGAGCACCCAGCACCCTGAGTACTGAGCACCGAGCACCCTGAGTACTGAGCACCCAGCACCCTTAGTACTGAGCACCCAGCACCCTGAGCAATGAGCACCCAGCACCCTGAGTACTGAGCACCCAGCAACACCCTCAGCACTGAGCACCCAGCACCCCGAGCACTGAGCACCCAGCTCCCTGAGCACTGAGCACCCAGCACCCCGAGTACTGAGCACCCTGCACCCCGAGTACTGAGCACCGAGCACCCCGAGCACTGAGCACCCAGCACCATGAGTACTGAGCACCCAGCACCCTGAGTACTGAGCACCCAGCACCCTGAGTACTGAACACCCAGCACCCTGAGCACTGAGCACTGAGCACCCTGAGCACTGAGTACTGAGCACTGAGCACCCTAAGCACTGAGCACCCAGCACCCCGAGTACTGAGCACCCAGCACCCCGAGCACTGAGCACCCAGCACCCCGAGCACTGAGCACTGAGCACCCTGAGCACTGAGCACCCAGCACCCCGAGTACTGAGCACTGAGCACCCTGAGTACTGAGCACCAAGCACCCTGAGTACTGAGCACCCAGCACCCTGAGTACTGAGCAACCAGCACCCTGAGCACTGAGCACCCAGCACCCCGAGCACTGAGCACCCAGCACCCTGAGTACTGAGCACCCAGCACCCTGAGTACTGAGCAACCAGCAACCTGAGTACTGAGCACCCAGCACCATGAGCACTGAGCACCCAGCAACCTGAGTACTGAGAACAGATCACCCTGAGTACTGAGCACCCAGCACCCTGAGTACTGAGCCACCAGCACCCTGAGTACTGAGCACCCAGCACCCCGAGCACTGAGCACCCAGCACCCCGAGAATGAGCACCCAGCACCCTGAGTACTGAGAACAGAGCACCTTGAGTAATGAGCACCCAGCAACCCGAGCACTGAGCACCCAGCACCCTGAGAATGAGCACCCAGCACCATGAGTACTGAGCACCCAGCACCCTGAGTACTGAGCCCCCAGCACCCTGAGTACTGAGCACCCAGCAACCCGAGCACTGAGCACCCAGCACCCTGAGAATGAGCACCCAGCACCATGAGTACTGAGCACCCAGCACCCTGAGTACTGAGCACTAAGCACCCAGAGCACTGAGCACCCAGCACCCCGAGCACGGAGCAACCATGACCCCAAGCACTGAGAACTGAGCACCCAGCACCCTGAGTACTGAGCACCGAGCTCCCCGAGCACTGAGCACACTGAGTACTGAGCACCCAGCACCCCGAGCACTGAGCACCCAGCACCCTGAGCACTGAGCACCCAGCACCATGAGCACGGAGCACCCCGAGGACTGAGCACCCATCACCCTGAGCACTGAGCACCCAGCACCTTGAGTACTGTGCACCGAGCACCTCGAGCACTAAGCACCCAGCACCCTGAGTACTGAGCACCCAGCACAATGAGCACTGAGCACCCAGAAACCCTGAGCACTGAGCACCCAGCACCCTGAGCACGGAGCACCCAGCACCCTGAGTACTGAGCACCCAACACCCAGAGTACTGAGCACCCAGCACCCTGAGAACTGAGTACCCAGCACCCTGAGCTCTGAGCACCCAGCACCCTGAGTACTGAGCACCGAGCACCCTGAGTACTGAGCACCCAGCACCCTTAGTACTGAGCACCCAGCACCCTGAGCAATGAGCACCCAGCACCCTGAGTACTGAGCACCCAGCAACACCCTCAGCACTGAGCACCCAGCACCCCGAGCACTGAGCACCCAGCTCCCTGAGCACTGAGCACCCAGCACCCCGAGTACTGAGCACCCTGCACCCCGAGTACTGAGCACCGAGCAACCCGAGCACTGAGCACCCAGCACCATGAGTACTGAGCACCCAGCACCCTGAGTACTGAGCACCCAGCACCCTGAGTACTGAACACCCAGCACCCTGAGCACTGAGCACTGAGCACCCTGAGCACTGAGTACTGAGCACTGAGCACCCTAAGCACTGAGCACCCAGCACCCCGAGTACTGAGCACCCAGCACCCCGAGCACTGAGCACCCAGCACCCCGAGCACTGAGCACTGAGCACCCTGAGCACTGACCACCCAGCACCCCGAGTACTGAGCACTGAGCACCCTGAGTACTGAGCACCAAGCACCCTGAGTACTGAGCACCCAGCACCCCGAGCACTGAGCACCCAGCACCCTGAGTACTGAGCACAGAGCACTCTGAGCACTGAGCACCCAGCACCCTGAGTACTGAGCACCCAGCACCCTGAGCACTGAGCACCCAGCACCCCGAGCACTGAGCACCCAGCACCCTGAGTACTGAGCACAGAGCACTCTGAGCACTGAGCACCCAGCACCCTGAGTACTGAGCACCCAGCACCCTGAGTACTGAGCAACCAGCACCCTGAGCACTGAGCACTGAGCACCCAGCACCCTGAGCACTGAGCACTGAGCACCCAGCACCACAGCCCTGAGCACCCAGCACCCCGAGCACTGAGCACCCAGCACCCTGAGCACTGAGCACCCAGCACCCTGAGTACTGAGCAACCAGCAACCTGAGTACTGAGCACCCAGCACCATGAGCACTGAGCACCCAGCAACCTGAGTACTGAGAACAGATCACCCTGAGTACTGAGCACCCAGCACCATGAGTACTGAGCCACCAGCACCCTGAGTACTGAGCACCCAGCACCCCGAGCACTGAGCACCCAGCACCCCGAGAATGAGCACCCAGCACCCTGAGTACTGAGAACCGAGCACCTTGAGTACTGAGCACCCAGCACCCTGAGTACTGAGCCCCCAGCACCCTGAGTACTGAGCACCCAGCAACCCGAGCACTGAGCACCCAGCACCCTGAGAATGAGCACCCAGCACCATGAGTACTGAGCACCCAGCACCCTGAGTACTGAGCACTAAGCACCCAGAGCACTGAGCAACCAGCACCCCGAGCACGGAGCAACCAGGACCCTGAGCACTGAGAACTGAGCACCCAGCACCCTGAGTACTGAGCACCGAGCTCCCCGAGCACTGAGCACACTGAGTACTGAGCACCCAGCACCCTGAGTACTAAGCACCCAGCAACCCGAGCACTGAGCACCCAGCACCCTGAGAATGAGCACCCAGCACCATGAGTACTGAGCACCCAGCACCCTGAGTACTGAGCACCGAGCACCCTGAGTACTGAGCACCCAGCACCCTGAGCACTGAGCACCCAGAACCCCGAGCACTGAGCACCCAGCACCCTGAGTACTGAGCACAGAGCACTCTGAGCACTGAGCACCCAGCACCCCGAGCACTGAGCACCCAGCTCCCTGAACACTGAGCACCCAGCACCCCGAGTACTGAGCACCCTGCACCCCGAGTACTGAGCACCGAGCACCACGAGCACTGAGCACCCAGCACCCTGAGTACTGAGCACCCAGCACCCTGAGTACTGAGCCCTGAGCACCCCGAGTACTGAGCACCCAGAACCCCGAGCAATGAGCACCCAGCAACCTGAGTACTGAGAACAGATCACCCTGAGTACTGAGCACCCAGCACCCTGAGTACTGAGCCCCCAGCACCCTGAGTACTGAGCACCCAGCACCCCGAGCACTGAGCACCCAGCACCCCGAGAATGAGCACCCAGCACCCTGAGTTCTGAGCCCCCAGCACCCTGAGTACTGAGCACCCAGCAACCCGAGCACTGAGCACCCAGCACCCTGAGAATGAGCACCCAGCACCATGAGTACTGAGCACCCAGCACCCTGAGTACTGAGCACTAAGCACCCAGAGCACTGAGCACCCAGCACCCCGAGCACGGAGCAACCATGACCCCAAGCACTGAGATCTGAGCACCCAGCACCCTGAGTACTGAGAACCGAGCTCCCCGAGCACTGAGCACACTGAGTACTGAGCACCCAGCACCCCGAGCACTGAGCACCCAGCACCCTGAGCACTGAGCACCCAGCACCATGAGCACGGAGCACCCCGAGGTCTGAGCACCCATCACCCTGAGCACTGAGCACCCAGCACCTTGAGTACTGAGCACCGAGCACCTCGAGCACTAAGCACCCAGCACCCTGAGTACTGAGCACCCAGCACAATGAGCACTGAGCACCCAGAAACCCTGAGCACTGAGCACCCAGCACCCTGAGCACGGAGCACCCAGCACCCTGAGTACTGAGCACCCAACACCCAGAGTACTGAGCACCCAGCACCCTGAGAACTGAGTACCCAGCACCCTGAGCTCTGAGCACCCAGCACCCTGAGTACTGAGCACCGAGCACCCTGAGTACTGAGCACCCAGCACCCTTAGTACTGAGCACCCAGCACCCTGAGCAATGAGCACCCAGCACCCTGAGTACTGAGCACCCAGCAACACCCTCAGCACTGAGCACCCAGCACCCCGAGCACTGAGCACCCAGCTCCCTGAGCACTGAGCACCCAGCACCCCGAGTACTGAGCACCCTGCACCCCGAGTACTGAGCACCGAGCACCCCGAGCACTGAGCACCCAGCACCATGAGTACTGAGCACCCAGCACCCTGAGTACTGAGCACCCAGCACCCTGAGTACTGAACACCCAGCACCCTGAGCACTGAGCACTGAGCACCCTGAGCACTGAGTACTGAGCACTGAGCACCCTAAGCACTGAGCACCCAGCACCCCGAGTACTGAGCACCCAGCACCCCGAGCACTGAGCACCCAGCACCCCGAGCACTGAGCACTGAGCACCCTGAGCACTGAGCACCCAGCACCCCGAGTACTGAGCACTGAGCACCCTGAGTACTGAGCACCAAGCACCCTGAGTACTGAGCACCCAGCACCCTGAGTACTGAGCAACCAGCACCCTGAGCACTGAGCACCCAGCACCCCGAGCACTGAGCACCCAGCACCCTGAGTACTGAGCACCCAGCACCCTGAGTACTGAGCAACCAGCAACCTGAGTACTGAGCACCCAGCACCATGAGCACTGAGCACCCAGCAACCTGAGTACTGAGAACAGATCACCCTGAGTACTGAGCACCCAGCACCCTGAGTACTGAGCCACCAGCACCCTGAGTACTGAGCACCCAGCACCCCGAGCACTGAGCACCCAGCACCCCGAGAATGAGCACCCAGCACCCTGAGTACTGAGAACAGAGCACCTTGAGTAATGAGAACCCAGCACCCTGAGTACTGAGCCCCCAGCACCCTGAGTACTGAGCACCCAGCAACCCGAGCACTGAGCACCCAGCACCCTGAGAATGAGCACCCAGCACCATGAGTACTGAGCACCCAGCACCCTGAGTACTGAGCCCCCAGCACCCTGAGTACTGAGCACCCAGCAACCCGAGCACTGAGCACCCAGCACCCTGAGAATGAGCACCCAGCACCATGAGTACTGAGCACCCAGCACCCTGAGTACTGAGCACTAAGCACCCAGAGCACTGAGCACCCAGCACCCCGAGCACGGAGCAACCATGACCCCAAGCACTGAGAACTGAGCACCCAGCACCCTGAGTACTGAGCACCGAGCTCCCCGAGCACTGAGCACACTGAGTACTGAGCACCCAGCACCCCGAGCACTGAGCACCCAGCACCCTGAGCACTGAGCACCCAGCACCATGAGCACGGAGCACCCCGAGGACTGAGCACCCATCACCCTGAGCACTGAGCACACAGCACCTTGAGTACTGAGCACCGAGCACCTCGAGCACTAAGCACCCAGCACCCTGAGTACTGAGCACCCAGCACAATGAGCACTGAGCACCCAGAAACCCTGAGCACTGAGCACCCAGCACCCTGAGCACGGAGCACCCAGCACCCTGAGTACTGAGCACCCAACACCCAGAGTACTGAGCACCCAGCACCCTGAGAACTGAGTACCCAGCACCCTGAGCTCTGAGCACCCAGCACCCTGAGTACTGAGCACCGAGCACCCTGAGTACTGAGCACCCAGCACCCTTAGTACTGAGCACCCAGCACCCTGAGCAATGAGCACCCAGCACCCTGAGTACTGAGCACCCAGCAACACCCTCAGCACTGAGCACCCAGCACCCCGAGCACTGAGCACCCACCTCCCTGAGCACTGAGCACCCAGCACCCCGAGTACTGAGCACCCTGCACCCCGAGTACTGAGCACCGAGCACCCCGAGCACTGAGCACCCAGCACCATGAGTACTGAGCACCCAGCACCCTGAGTACTGAGCACCCAGCACCCTGAGTACTGAACACCCAGCACCCTGAGCACTGAGCACTGAGCACCCTGAGCACTGAGTACTGAGCACTGAGCACCCTAAGCACTGAGCACCCAGCACCCCGAGTACTGAGCACCCAGCACCCCGAGCACTGAGCACCCAGCACCCCGAGCACTGAGCACTGAGCACCCTGAGCACTGAGCACCCAGCACCCCGAGTACTGAGCACTGAGCACCCTGAGTACTGAGCACCAAGCACCCTGAGTACTGAGCACCCAGAACCCTGAGTACTGAGCACCCAGCACCCTGAGCACTGAGCACCCAGCACCCCGAGCACTGAGCACCCAGCACCCTGAGTACTGAGCACAGAGCACTCTGAGCACTGAGCACCCAGCACCCTGAGTACTGAGCACCCAGCACCCTGAGTACTGAGCAACCAGCACCCTGAGCACTGAGCACTGAGCACCCAGCACCCTGAGCACTGAGCACTGAGCACCCAGCACCACAGCCCTGAGCACCCAGCACCCCGAGCACTGAGCACCCAGCACCCTGAGCACTGAGCACCCAGCACCCTGAGTACTGAGCAACCAGCAACCTGAGTACTGAGCACCCAGCACCATGAGCACTGAGCACCCAGCAACCTGAGTACTGAGAACAGATCACCCTGAGTACTGAGCACCCAGCACCCTGAGTACTGAGCCACCAGCACCCTGAGTACTGAGCACCCAGCACCCCGAGCACTGAGCACCCAGCACCCCGAGAATGAGCACCCAGCACCCTGAGTACTGAGAACCGAGCACCTTGAGTACTGAGCACCCAGCACCCTGAGTACTGAGCCCCCAGCACCCTGAGTACTGAGCACCCAGCAACCCGAGCACTGAGCACCCAGCACCCTGAGAATGAGCACCCAGCACCATGAGTACTGAGCACCCAGCACCCTGAGTACTGAGCACTAAGCACCCAGAGCACTGAGCAACCAGCACCCCGAGCACGGAGCAACCAGGACCCCGAGCACTGAGAACTGAGCACCCAGCACCCTGAGTACTGAGCACCGAGCTCCCCGAGCACTGAGCACACTGAGTACTGAGCACCCAGCACCCTGAGTACTAAGCACCCAGCAACCCGAGCACTGAGCACCCAGCACCCTGAGAATGAGCACCCAGCACCATGAGTACTGAGCACCCAGCACCCTGAGTACTGAGCACCGAGCACCCTGAGTACTGAGCACCCAGCACCCTGAGCACTGAGCACCCAGCACCCCGAGCACTGAGCACCCAGCACCCTGAGTACTGAGCACAGAGCACTCTGAGCACTGAGCACCCAGCACCCTGAGTACTGAGCACCCAGCACCCTGAGTAATGAGCACCCAGCACCACCCTCAGCACTGAGCACCCAGCACCCCGAGCACTGAGCACCCAGCTCCCTGAACACTGAGCACCCAGCACCCCGAGTACTGAGCACCCTGCACCCCGAGTACTGAGCACCGAGCACCACGAGCACTGAGCACCCAGCACCCTGAGTACTGAGCACCCAGCACCCTGAGTACTGAGCCCTGAGCACCCCGAGTACTGAGCACCCAGAACCCCGAGCAATGAGCACCCAGCAACCTGAGTACTGAGAACAGATCACCCTGAGTACTGAGCACCCAGCACCCTGAGTTCTGAGCCCCCAGCACCCTGAGTACTGAGCACCCAGCAACCCGAGCACTGAGCACCGAGCACCCTGAGAATGAGCACCCAGCACCATGAGTACTGAGCACCCAGCACCCTGAGTACTGAGCACTAAGCACCCAGAGCACTGAGCACCCAGCACCCCGAGCACGGAGCAACCATGACCCCAAGCACTGAGAACTGAGCACCCAGCACCCTGAGTACTGAGAACCGAGCTCCCCGAGCACTGAGCACACTGAGTACTGAGCACCCAGCACCCCGAGCACTGAGCACCCAGCAGCCTGAGCACTGAGCACCCAGCACCATGAGCACGGAGCACCCCGAGGTCTGAGCACCCATCACCCTGAGCACTGAGCACCCAGCACCTTGAGTACTGAGCACCGAGCACCTCGAGCACTAAGCACCCAGCACCCTGAGTACTGAGCACCCAGCACAATGAGCACTGAGCACCCAGAAACCCTGAGCACTGAGCACCCAGCACCCTGAGCACGGAGCACCCAGCACCCTGAGTACTGAGCACCCAACACCCAGAGTACTGAGCACCCAGCACCCTGAGAACTGAGTACCCAGCACCCTGAGCTCTGAGCACCCAGCACCCTGAGTACTGAGCACCGAGCACCCTGAGTACTGAGCACACAGCACCCTTAGTACTGAGCACCCAGCACCCTGAGCAATGAGCACCCAGCACCCTGAGTACTGAGCACCCAGCAACACCCTCAGCACTGAGCACCCAGCACCCCGAGCACTGAGCACCCAGCTCCCTGAGCACTGAGCACCCAGCACCCCGAGTACTGAGCACCCTGCACCCCGAGTACTGAGCACCGAGCACCCCGAGCACTGAGCACCCAGCACCATGAGTACTGAGCACCCAGCACCCTGAGTACTGAGCACCCAGCACCCTGAGTACTGAACACCCAGCACCCTGAGCACTGAGCACTGAGCACCCTGAGCACTGAGTACTGAGCACTGAGCACCCTAAGCACTGAGCACCCAGCACCCCGAGTACTGAGCACCCAGCACCCCGAGCACTGAGCACCCAGCACCCCGAGCACTGAGCACTGAGCACCCTGAGCACTGAGCACCCAGCACCCCGAGTACTGAGCACTGAGCACCCTGAGTACTGAGCACCAAGCACCCTGAGTACTGAGCACCCAGCACCCTGAGTACTGAGCACCCAGCACCCTGAGCACTGAGCACCCAGCACCCCGAGCACTGAGCACCCAGCACCCTGAGTACTGAGCACAGAGCACTCTGAGCACTGAGCACCCAGCACCCTGAGTACTGAGCACCCAGCACCCTGAGTACTGAGCAACCAGCACCCTGAGCACTGAGCACTGAGCACCCAGCACCCTGAGCACTGAGCACTGAGCACCCAGCACCACAGCCCTGAGCACCCAGCACCCCGAGCACTGAGCACCCAGCACCCTGAGCACTGAGCACCCAGCACCCTGAGTACTGAGCAACCAGCAACCTGAGTACTGAGCACCCAGCACCATGAGCACTGAGCACCCAGCAACCTGAGTACTGAGAACAGATCACCCTGAGTACTGAGCACCCAGCACCCTGAGTACTGAGCCACCAGCACCCTGAGTACTGAGCACCCAGCACCCCGAGCACTGAGCACCCAGCACCCCGAGAATGAGCACCCAGCACCCTGAGTACTGAGAACAGAGCACCTTGAGTAATGAGCACCCAGCACCCTGAGTACTGAGCCCCCAGCACCCTGAGTACTGAGCACCCAGCAACCCGAGCACTGAGCACCCAGCACCCTGAGAATGAGCACCCAGCACCATGAGTACTGAGCACCCAGCACCCTGAGTACTGAGCCCCCAGCACCCTGAGTACTGAGCACCCAGCAACCCGAGCACTGAGCACCCAGCACCCTGAGAATGAGCACCCAGCACCATGAGTACTGAGCACCCAGCACCCTGAGTACTGAGCACTAAGCACCCAGAGCACTGAGCACCCAGCACCCCGAGCACGGAGCAACCATGACCCCAAGCACTGAGAACTGAGCACCCAGCACCCTGAGTACTGAGCACCGAGCTCCCCGAGCACTGAGCACACTGAGTACTGAGCACCCAGCACCCCGAGCACTGAGCACCCAGCACCCTGAGCACTGAGCACCCAGCACCATGAGCACGGAGCACCCCGAGGACTGAGCACCCATCACCCTGAGCACTGAGCACCCAGCACCTTGAGTACTGAGCACCGAGCACCTCGAGCACTAAGCACCCAGCACCCTGAGTACTGAGCACCCAGCACAATGAGCACTGAGCACCCAGAAACCCTGAGCACTGAGCACCCAGCACCCTGAGCACGGAGCACCCAGCACCCTGAGTACTGAGCACCCAACACCCAGAGTACTGAGCACCCAGCACCCTGAGAACTGAGTACCCAGCACCCTGAGCTCTGAGCACCCAGCACCCTGAGTACTGAGCACCGAGCACCCTGAGTACTGAGCACCCAGCACCCTTAGTACTGAGCACCCAGCACCCTGAGCAATGAGCACCCAGCACCCTGAGTACTGAGCACCCAGCAACACCCTCAGCACTGAGCACCCAGCACCCCGAGCACTGAGCACCCAGCTCCCTGAGCACTGAGCACCCAGCACCCCGAGTACTGAGCACCCTGCACCCCGAGTACTGAGCACCGAGCACCCCGAGCACTGAGCACCCAGCACCATGAGTACTGAGCACCCAGCACCCTGAGTACTGAGCACCCAGCACCCTGAGTACTGAACACCCAGCACCCTGAGCACTGAGCACTGAGCACCCTGAGCACTGAGTACTGAGCACTGAGCACCCTAAGCACTGAGCACCCAGCACCCCGAGTACTGAGCACCCAGCACCCCGAGCACTGAGCACCCAGCACCCCGAGCACTGAGCACTGAGCACCCTGAGCACTGAGCACCCAGCACCCCGAGTACTGAGCACTGAGCACCCTGAGTACTGAGCACCAAGCACCCTGAGTACTGAGCACCCAGAACCCTGAGTACTGAGCACCCAGCACCCTGAGCACTGAGCACCCAGCACCCCGAGCACTGAGCACCCAGCACCCTGAGTACTGAGCACAGAGCACTCTGAGCACTGAGCACCCAGCACCCTGAGTACTGAGCACCCAGCACCCTGAGTACTGAGCAACCAGCACCCTGAGCACTGAGCACTGAGCACCCAGCACCCTGAGCACTGAGCACTGAGCACCCAGCACCACAGCCCTGAGCACCCAGCACCCCGAGCACTGAGCACCCAGCACCCTGAGCACTGAGCACCCAGCACCCTGAGTACTGAGCAACCAGCAACCTGAGTACTGAGAACAGATCACCCTGAGTACTGAGCACCCAGCACCCTGAGTACTGAGCCACCAGCACCCTGAGTACTGAGCACCCAGCACCCCGAGCACTGAGCACCCAGCACCCCGAGAATGAGCACCCAGCACCCTGAGTACTGAGAACCGAGCACCTTGAGTACTGAGCACCCAGCACCCTGAGTACTGAGCCCCCAGCACCCTGAGTACTGAGCACGCAGCAACCCGAGCACTGAGCACCCAGCACCCTGAGAATGAGCACCCAGCACCATGAGTACTGAGCACCCAGCACCCTGAGTACTGAGCACTAAGCACCCAGAGCACTGAGCAACCAGCACCCCGAGCACGGAGCAACCAGGACCCCGAGCACTGAGAACTGAGCACCCAGCACCCTGAGTACTGAGCACCGAGCTCCCCGAGCACTGAGCACACTGAGTACTGAGCACCCAGCACCCCGAGCACTGAGCACCCAGCACCCTGAGCACTGAGCACCCAGCACCATGAGCACGGAGCACCCCGAGGACTGAGCACCCAGCACCCTGAGCACTGAGCACCCAGCACCTTGAGTACTGAGCACCGAGCACCTCGAGCACTAAGCACCCAGCACCCTGAGTACTGAGCACCCAGCACCCTGAGCACTGAGCACCCAGAACCCTGTGCACTGAGCACCCAGCACCCTGAGCACGGAGCACCCAGAACCCTGAGCACTGAGCACCCAGCACCCTGAGTACTGAGCACCCAGCACCACCCTCAGCACTGAGCACCCAGCACCCTGAGCACTGAGCACCCAGCTCCCTGAGCACTGAGCACCCAGCACCCCGAGTACTGAGCACCCTGCACCCCGAGTACTGAGCACCGAGCACCCCGAGCACTGAGCACCCAGCACCCTGAGTACTGAGCACCCAGCACCCTGAGTACTGAGCACTGAGCACCCCGAGTACTGAGCACCCAGCACCCCGAGCACTGAGCACCCAGCAACCTGAGTACTGAGAACAGATCACCCTGAGTACTGAGCACGCAGCACCCTGAGTACTGAGCCCCCAGCACCCTGAGTACTGAGCACCCAGCACCCCGACAATGAGCACCCAGCACCGTGAGTACTGAGAACCGAGCACCCTGAGTACTGAGCACCCAGCACCCTGAGTACTGAGCCCCCAGCACCCTGAGTACTGAGCTCCCAGCACCCCGACAATGAGCACCCAGCACCCTGAGTACTGAGAACCGAGCACCCTGAGTACTGAGCACCCAGCACCCTGAGTACTGAGCCCCCAGCACCCTGAGTACTAAGCACCCAGCAACCCGAGCACTGAGCACCCAGCACCCTGAGAATGAGCACCCAGCACCATGAGTACTGAGCACCCAGCACCCTGAGTACTGAGCACCGAGCACCCTGAGTACTGAGCACCCAGCACCCTTAGTACTGAGCACCCAGCACCCTGAGCACTGAGCACCCAGCACCCTGAGTACTGAGCACCCAGCACCACCCTCAGCACTGAGCACCCAGCACCCCTAGCACTGAGCACCCAGCTCCCTGAACACTGAGCACCCAGCACCCCGAGTACTGAGCACCCTTCACCCCGAGTACTGAGCACCGAGCACCCCGAGCACTGAGCACCCAGCACCCTGAGTACTGAGCACCCAGCACCCTGAGTACTGAGCACTGAGCACCCCGAGTACTGAGCACCCAGCACCCCGAGCACTGAGCACCCAGCAACCTGAGTACTGAGAACAGATCACCCTGAGTACTGAGCACCCAGCACCCTGAGTACTGAGCCCCCAGCACCCTGAGTACTGAGCACCCAGCACCCCGAGCACTGAGCACCCAGCACCCCGAGAATGAGCACCCAGCACCCTGAGTACTGAGAACCGAGCACCCTGAGTACTGAGCACCCAGCACCCTGAGTACTGAGCCCCCAGCACCCTGAGTACTGAGCACCCAGCAACCCGAGCACTGAGCACCCAGCACCCTGAGAATGAGCACCCAGCACCATGAGTACTGAGCACCCAGCACCCTGAGTACTGAGCACTAAGCACCCAGAGCACTGAGCACCCAGCACCCCGAGCACGGAGCAACCAGGACCCCAAGCACTGAGAACTGAGCACCCAGCACCCTGAGTACTGAGCACCGAGCTCCCCGAGCACTGAGCACACTGAGTACTGAGCACCCAGCACCCCGAGCACTGAGCACCCAGCACCCTGAGCACTGAGCACCCAGCACCATGAGCACGGAGCACCCCGAGTACTGAGCACCCAGCACCCTGAGCACTGAGCACCCAGCACCTTGAGTACTGAGCACCGAGCACCTCGAGCACTAAGCACCCAGCACCCTGAGTACTGAGCACCCAGCACCCTGAGCACTGAGCACCCAGAACCCTGAGCAATGAGCACCGAGCACCCTGAGTACTGAGCACCCAGCACCCTTAGTACTGAGCACCCAGCACCCTGAGCACTGAGCACCCAGCACCCTGAGTACTGAGCACCCAGCACCACCCTCAGCACTGAGCACCCAGCACCCCGAGCACTGATCACCCAGCTCCCTGAGCACTGAGCACCCAGCACCCCGAATACTGAGCACCCTGCACCCCGAGTACTGAGCACCGAGCACCCCGAGCACTGAGCACCCAGCACCCTGAGTACTGAGCACCCAGCACCCTGAGTACTGAGCACCCAGCACCCCGAGTACTGAGCACCCTGCACCCCGAGTACTGAGCACCGAGCACCCCGAGCACTGAGCACCCAGCACCCTGAGTACTGAGCACCCAGCACCCTGAGTACTGAGAACCGAGCACCCTGAGTACTGAGCACCCAGCACCCTGAGTACTGAGCCCCCAGCACCCTGAGTACTAAGCACCCAGCAACCCGAGCACTGAGCACCCAGCACCCTGAGTACTGAGCCCCCAGCACCCTGAGTACTAAGCACCCAGCACCCCGACAATGAGCACCCAGCACCCTGAGTACTGAGAACCGAGCACCCTGAGTACTGAGCACCCAGCACCCTGAGTACTGAGCCCCCAGCACCCTGAGTACTGAGCTCCCAGCACCCCGACAATGAGCACCCAGCACCCTGAGTACTGAGAACCGAGCACCCTGAGTACTGAGCACCCAGCACCCTGAGTACTGAGCCCCCAGCACCCTGAGTACTAAGCACCCAGCAACCCGAGCACTGAGCACCCAGCACCCTGAGAATGAGCACCCAGCACCATGAGTACTGAGCACCCAGCACCCTGAGTACTGAGCACCGAGCACCCTGAGTACTGAGCACCCAGCACCCTTAGTACTGAGCACCCAGCACCCTGAGCACTGAGCACCCAGCACCCTGAGTACTGAGCACCCAGCACCACCCTCAGCACTGAGCACCCAGCACCCCGAGCACTGAGCACCCAGCTCCCTGAACACTGAGCACCCAGCACCCCGAGTACCGAACACCCTGCACCCCGAGTACTGAGCACCGAGCACCCCGAGCACTGAGCACCCAGCACCCTGAGTACTGAGCACCCAGCACCCTGAGTACTGAGCACTGAGCACCCCGAGTACTGAGCACCCAGCACCCCGAGCACTGAGCACCCAGCAACCTGAGTACTGAGAACAGATCACCCTGAGTACTGAGCACCCAGCACCCTGAGTACTGAGCCCCCAGCACCCTGAGTACTGAGCACCCAGCACCCCGAGCACTGAGCACCCAGCACCCCGAGAATGTGCACCCAGCACCCTGAGTACTGAGAACCGAGCACCCTGAGTACTGAGCACCCAGAACCCTGAGTACTGAGCCCCCAGCACCCTGAGTACTGAGCACCCAGCAACCTGAGCACTGAGCACCCAGCACCCTTAGAATGAGCACCCAGCACCATGAGTAATGAGCACCCAGCACCCTGAGTACTGAGCACTAAGCACCCAGAGCACTTAGCACCCAGCACCCCGAGCACGGAGCAACCAGGACCCCAAGCACTGAGAACTGAGCACCCAGCACCCTGAGTACTGAGCACCGAGCTCCCCGAGCACTGAGCACACTGAGTACTGAGCACCCAGCACCCCGAGCACTGAGCACCCAGCACCCTGAGAACTGAGCACCCAGCACCATGAGCACGGAGCACCCCGAGTACTGAGCACCCAGCACCCTGAGCACTGAGCACCCAGCACCTTGAGTACTGAGCACCGAGCACCTCGAGCACTAAGCACCCAGC
Source organism: Microtus oregoni (assembly GCF_018167655.1). Lineage (NCBI taxonomy): Eukaryota > Metazoa > Chordata > Mammalia > Rodentia > Cricetidae > Microtus > Microtus oregoni. The sequence continues at coordinate 5,320,601 of NW_024543811.1, read as the reverse complement.
ACCCTGAGTACTGAGCACCCAGCACCCTGAGCACTGAGCACCCAGAACCCTGAGCACTGAGCACCCAGCACCCTGAGCACGGAGCACCCAGCACCCTAAGTACTGATCACCCAACACCCAGAGTACTGAGCACCCAGCACCCTGAGAACTGAGTACCCAGCACCCTGAGCTCTGAGCACCCAGCACCCTGAGTACTGAGCACCGAGCACCCTGAGTACTGAGCACCCAGCACCCTTAGTACTGAGCACCCAGCACCCTGAGCACTGAGCACCCAGCACCCTGAGTACTGAGCACCCAGCACCACCCTCAGCACTGAGCACCCAGCACCCCGAGCACTGAGCACCCAGCTCCCTGAGCACTGAGCACCCAGCACCCCGAATACTGAGCACCCTGCACCCCGAGTACTGAGCACCGAGCACCCCGAGCACTGAGCACCCAGCACCCTGAGTACTGAGCACCCAGCACCCTGAGTACTGAACACCCAGCACCCTGAGCACTGAGCACTGAGCACCCTGAGCACTGAGTACTGAGCACCCAGCACCCCGAGTACTGAGCACCCAGCACCCCGAGCACTGAGCACCCAGCACCCCGAGCACTGAGCACTGAGCACCCTGAGCACTGAGCACCCAGCACCCCGAGTACTGAGCACTGAGCACCCTGAGTACTGAGCACCAAGCACCCTGAGTACTGAGCACCCAGCACCCTGAGTACTGAGCACCCAGCACCCTGAGCACTGAGCACCCAGCACCCCGAGCACTGAGCACCCAGCACCCTGAGTACTGAGCACAGAGCACTCTGAGCACTGAGCACCCAGCACCCTGAGTACTGAGCACCCAGCACCCTGAGTACTGAGCACCCAGCACCACCCTCAGCACTGAGCACCCAGCACCCCGAGCACTGAGCACCCAGCTCCCTGAACACTGAGCACCCAGCACCCTGAGTACTGAGCACCCAGCACCCTGAGTACTGAGCCCTGAGCACCCCGAGTACTGAGCACCCAGCACCCCGAGCAATGAGCACCCAGCAACCTGAGTACTGAGAACAGATCACCCTGAGTACTGAGCACCCAGCACCCTGAGTACTGAGCCCCCAGCACCCTGAGTACTGAGCACCCAGCACCCCGAGCACTGAGCACCCAGCACCCCGAGAATGAGCACCCAGCACCCTGAGTACTGAGCCCCCAGCACCCTGAGTACTGAGCACCCAGCAACCCGAGCACTGAGCACCCAGCACCCTGAGAATGAGCACCCAGCACCATGAGTACTGAGCACCCAGCACCCTGAGTACTGAGCACTAAGCACCCAGAGCACTGAGCACCCAGCACCCCGAGCACGGAGCAACCAGGACACCAAGCACTGAGAACTGAGCACCCAGCACCCTGAGTACTGAGCACCGAGCTCCCCGAGCACTGAGCACACTGAGTACTGAGCACCCAGCACCCCGAGCACTGAGCACCCAGCACCCTGAGCACTGAGCACCCAGCACCATGAGCACGGAGCACCCCGAGGACTGAGCACCCAGCACCCTGAGCAATGAGCACCCAGCACCTTGAGTACTGAGCACCGAGCACCTCGAGCACTAAGCACCCAGCACCCTGAGTACTGAGCACCCAGCACCCTGAGCACTGAGCACCCAGAACCCTGAGCACTGAGCACCCAGCACCCTGAGCACGGAGCACCCAGCACCCTGAGTACTGAGCACCCAACACCCAGAGTACTGAGCACCCAGCACCCTGAGAACTGAGTACCCAGCACCCTGAGCTCTGAGCACCCAGCAACCTGAGTACTGAGCACCGAGCACCCTGAGTACTGAGCACCCAGCACCCTTAGTACTGAGCACCCAGCACCCTGAGCAATGAGCACCCAGCACCCTTAGTACTGAGCACCCAGCAACACCCTCAGCACTGAGCACCCAGCACCCCGAGCACTGAGCACCCAGCTCCCTGAGCACTGAGCACCCAGCACCCCGAGTACTGAGCACCCTGCACCCCGAGTACTGAGCACCGAGCACCCCGAGCACTGAGCACCCAGCACCCTTAGTACTGAGCACCCAGCACCCTGAGTACTGAGCACCCAGCACCCTGAGTACTGAACACCCAGCACCCTGAGCACTGAGCACTGAGCACCCTGAGCACTGAGTACTGAGCACTGAGCACCCTAAGCACTGAGCACCCAGCACCCTGAGTACTGAGCACCCAGCACGCTGAGTACTGAGCACTGAGCACCCCGAGTACTGAGCACCCAGCACCCCGAGCACTGAGCACCCAGCAACCTGAGTACTGAGAACAGATCACCCTGAGTACTGAGCACGCAGCACCTTGAGTACTGAGCCCCCAGCACCCTGAGTACTGAGCACCCAGCACCCCGACAATGAGCACCCAGCACCCTGAGTACTGAGAACCGAGCACCCTGAGTACTGAGCACCCAGCACCCTGAGTACTGAGCCCCCAGCACCCTGAGTACTGAGCTCCCAGCACCCCGACAATGAGCACCCAGCACCCTGAGTACTGAGAACCGAGCACCCTGAGTACTGAGCACCCAGCACCCTGAGTACTGAGCCCCCAGCACCCTGAGTACTAAGCACCCAGCAACCCGAGCACTGAGCACCCAGCACCCTGAGAATGAGCACCCAGCACCATGAGTACTGAGCACCCAGCACCCTGAGTACTGAGCACCGAGCACCCTGAGTACTGAGCACCCAGCACCCTGAGCACTGAGCACCCAGCACCCCAAGCACTGAGCACCCAGCACCCTGAGTACTGAGCACAGAGCACTCTGAGCACTGAGCACCCAGCACCCTGAGTACTGAGCACCCAGCACCCTGAGTACTGAGCACCCAGCACCACCCTCAGCACTGAGCACCCAGCACCCCGAGCACTGAGCACCCAGCTCCCTGAACACTGAGCACCCAGCACCCCGAGTACTGAGCACCCTGCACCCCGAGTACTGAGCACCGAGCACCACGAGCACTGAGCACCCAGCACCCTGAGTACTGAGCACCCAGCACCCTGAGTACTGAGCCCTGAGCACCCCGAGTACTGAGCACCCAGAACCCCGAGCAATGAGCACCCAGCAACCTGAGTACTGAGAACAGATCACCCTGAGTACTGAGCACCCAGCACCCTGAGTACTGAGCCCCCAGCACCCTGAGTACTGAGCACCCAGCACCCCGAGCACTGAGCACCCAGCACCCCGAGAATGAGCACCCAGCACCCTGAGTTCTGAGCCCCCAGCACCCTGAGTACTGAGCACCCAGCAACCCGAGCACTGAGCACCCAGCACCCTGAGAATGAGCACCCAGCACCATGAGTACTGAGCACCCAGCACCCTGAGTACTGAGCACTAAGCACCCAGAGCACTGAGCACCGAGCACCCCGAGCACGGAGCAACCATGACCCCAAGCACTGAGAACTGAGCACCCAGCACCCTGAGTACTGAGCACCGAGCTCCCCGAGCACTGAGCACACTGAGTACTGAGCACCCAGCACCCCGAGCACTGAGCACCCAGCACCCTGAGCACTGAGCACCCAGCACCATGAGCACGGAGCACCCCGAGGACTGAGCACCCATCACCCTGAGCACTGAGCACCCAGCACCTTGAGTACTGAGCACCGAGCACCTCGAGCACTAAGCACCCAGCACCCTGAGTTCTGAGCACCCAGCACAATGAGCACTGAGCACCCAGAAACCCTGAGCACTGAGCACCCAGCACCCTGAGCACGGAGCACCCAGCACCCTGAGTACTGAGCACCCAACACCCAGAGTACTGAGCACCCAGCACCCTGAGAACTGAGTACCCAGCACCCTGAGCTCTGAGCACCCAGCACCCTGAGTACTGAGCACCGAGCACCCTGAGTACTGAGCACCCAGCACCCTTAGTACTGAGCACCCAGCACCCTGAGCAATGAGCACCCAGCACCCTCAGTACTGAGCACCCAGCAACACCCTCAGCACTGAGCACCCAGCACCCCAAGCACTGAGCACCCAGCTCCCTGAGCACTGAGCACCCAGCACCCAGAGTACTGAGCACCCTGCACCCCGAGTACTGAGCACCGAGCACCCCGAGCACTGAGCACCCAGCACCATGAGTACTGAGCACCCAGCACGCTGAGTACTGAGCACCCAGCACCCTGAGTACTGAACACCCAGCACCCTGAGCACTGAGCACTGAGCACCCTGAGCACTGAGTACTGAGCACTGAGCACCCTAAGCACTGAGCACCCAGCACCCCGAGTACTGAGCACCCAGCACCCCGAGCACTGAGCACCCAGCACCCCGAGCACTGAGCACTGAGCACCCTGAGCACTGAGCACCCAGCACCCCGAGTACTGAGCACTGAGCACCCTGAGTACTGAGCACCAAGCACCCTGAGTACTGAGCAGCCAGCACCCTGAGTACTGAGCACCCAGCACCCTGAGCACTGAGCACCCAGCACCCCGAGCACTGAGCACCCAGCACCCTGAGTACTGAGCACAGAGCACTCTGAGCACTGAGCACCCAGCACCCTGAGTACTGAGCACCCAGCACCCTGAGTACTGAGCAACCAGCACCCTGAGCACTGAGCACTGAGCACCCAGCACCCTGAGCACTGAGCACTGAGCACCCAGCACCACAGCCCTGAGCACCCAGCACCCCGAGCACTGAGCACCCAGCACCCTGAGCACTGAGCACCCAGCACCCTGAGTACTGAGCAACCAGCAACCTGAGTACTGAGCACCCAGCACCATGAGCACTGAGCACCCAGCAACCTGAGTACTGAGAACAGATCACCCTGAGTACTGAGCACCCAGCACCCTGAGTACTGAGCCACCAGCACCCTGAGTACTGAGCACCCAGCACCCCGAGCACTGAGCACCCAGCACCCCGAGAATGAGCACCCAGCACCCTGAGTACTGAGAACCGAGCACCTTGAGTACTGAGCACCCAGCACCCTGAGTACTGAGCCCCCAGCACCCTGAGTACTGAGCACCCAGCAACCCGAGCACTGAGCACCCAGCACCCTGAGAATGAGCACCCAGCACCATGAGTACTGAGCACCCAGCACCCTGAGTACTGAGCCCCCAGCACCCTGAGTACTGAGCACCCAGCACCCCGAGCACTGAGCACCCAGCACCCTGAGAATGAGCACCCAGCACCCTGAGTTCTGAGCCCCCAGCACCCTGAGTACTGAGCACCCAGCAACCCGAGCACTGAGCACCCAGCACCCTGAGAATGAGCACCCAGCACCATGAGTACTGAGCACCCAGCACCCTGAGTACTGAGCACTAAGCACCCAGAGCACTGAGCACCCAGCACCCTGAGAACTGAGTACCCAGCCCCCTGAGCTCTGAGCACCCAGCACCCTGAGTACTGAGCACCGAGCACCCTGAGTACTGAGCACCCAGCACCCTTAGTACTGAGCACCCAGCACCCTGAGCAATGAGCACCCAGCACCCTGAGTACTGAGCACCCAGCAACACCCTCAGCACTGAGCACCCAGCACCCCGAGCACTGAGCACCCAGCTCCCTGAGCACTGAGCACCCAGCACCCCGAGTACTGAGCACCCTGCACCCCGAGTACTGAGCACCGAGCACCCCGAGCACTGAGCAACCAGCACCATGAGTACTGAGCACCCAGCACCCTGAGTACTGAGCACCCAGCACCCTGAGTACTGAACACCCAGCACCCTGAGCACTGAGCACTGAGCACCCTGAGCACTGAGTACTGAGCACTGAGCACCCTAAGCACTGAGCACCCAGCACCCCGAGTACTGAGCACCCAGCACCCCGAGCACTGAGCACCCAGCACCCCGAGCACTGAGCACTGAGCACCCTGAGCACTGAGCACCCAGCACCCCGAGTACTGAGCACTGAGCACCCTGAGTACTGAGCACCAAGCACCCTGAGTACTGAGCACCCAGCACCCTGAGTACTGAGCACCCAGCACCCTGAGCACTGAGCACCCAGCACCCCGAGCACTGAGCACCCAGCACCCTGAGTACTGAGCACAGAGCACTCTGAGCACTGAGCACCCAGCACCCTGAGTACTGAGCACCCAGCACCCTGAGTACTGAGCAACCAGCACCCTGAGCACTGAGCACTGAGCACCCAGCACCCTGAGCACTGAGCACTGAGCACCCAGCACCACAGCCCTGAGCACCCAGCACCCCGAGCACTGAGCACCCAGCACCCTGAGCACTGAGCACCCAGCACCCTGAGTACTGAGCAACCAGCAACCTGAGTACTGAGCACCCAGCACCATGAGCACTGAGCACACAGCAACCTGAGTACTGAGAACAGATCACCCTGAGTACTGAGCACCCAGCACCCTGAGTACTGAGCCACCAGCACCCTGAGTACTGAGCACCCAGCACCCCGAGCACTGAGCACCCAGCACCCCGAGAATGAGCACCCAGCACCCTGAGTACTGAGAACCGAGCACCTTGAGTACTGAGCACCCAGCACCCTGAGTACTGAGCCCCCAGCACCCTGAGTACTGAGCACCCAGCAACCCGAGCACTGAGCACCCAGCACCCTGAGAATGAGCACCCAGCACCATGAGTACTGAGCACCCAGCACCCTGAGTACTGAGCACTAAGCACCCAGAGCACTGAGCACCCAGCACCCCGAGCACGGAGCAACCAGGACCCCGAGCACTGAGAACTGAGCACCCAGCACCCTGAGTACTGAGCACCGAGCTCCCCGAGCACTGAGCACACTGAGTACTGAGCACCCAGCACCCCGAGCACTGAGCACCCAGCACCCTGAGCACTGAGCACCCAGCACCATGAGCACGGAGCACCCCGAGGACTGAGCACCCAGCACCCTGAGCACTGAGCACCCAGCACCTTGAGTACTGAGCACCGAGCACCTCGAGCACTAAGCACCCAGCACCCTGAGTACTGAGCACCCAGCACCCTGAGCACTGAGCACCCAGAACCCTGTGCACTGAGCACCCAGCACCCTGAGCACGGAGCACCCAGAACCCTGAGTACTGAGCACCCAACACCCAGAGTACTGAGCACCCAGCACCCTGAGTACTGAGTACCCAGCACCCTGAGCTCTGAGCACCCAGCACCCTGAGCAATGAGCACCCAGCACCCTGAGTACTGAGCACCCAGCAACACCCTCAGCACTGAGCACCCAGCACCCCGAGCACTGAGCACCCAGCTCCCTGAGCACTGAGCACCCAGCACCCCGAGTACTGAGCACCCTGCACCCCGAGTACTGAGCACCGAGCACCCCGAGCACTGAGCAACCAGCACCATGAGTACTGAGCACCCAGCACCCTGAGTACTGAGCACCCAGCACCCTGAGTACTGAACACCCAGCACCCTGAGCAATGAGCACTGAGCACCCTGAGCACTGAGTACTGAGCACTGAGCACCCTAAGCACTGAGCACCCAGCACCCCGAGTACTGAGCACCCAGCACCCCGAGCACTGAGCACCCAGCACCCCGAGCACTGAGCACTGAGCACCCTGAGCACTGAGCACCCAGCACCCCGAGTACTGAGCACTGAGCACCCTGAGTACTGAGCACCAAGCACCCTGAGTACTGAGCACCCAGCACCCTGAGTACTGAGCACCCAGCACCCTGAGCACTGAGCACCCAGCACCCCGAGCACTGAGCACCCAGCACCCTGAGTACTGAGCACAGAGCACTCTGAGCACTGAGCACCCAGCACCCTGAGTACTGAGCACCCAGCACCCTGAGTACTGAGCAACCAGCACCCTGAGCACTGAGCACTGAGCACCCAGCACCCTGAGCACTGAGCACTGAGCACCCAGCACCACAGCCCTGAGCACCCAGCACCCCGAGCACTGAGCACCCAGCACCCTGAGCACTGAGCACCCAGCACCCTGAGTACTGAGCAACCAGCAACCTGAGTACTGAGCACCCAGCACCATGAGCACTGAGCACACAGCAACCTGAGTACTGAGAACAGATCACCCTGAGTACTGAGCACCCAGCACCCTGAGTACTGAGCCACCAGCACCCTGAGTACTGAGCACCCAGCACCCCGAGCACTGAGCACCCAGCACCCCGAGAATGAGCACCCAGCACCCTGAGTACTGAGAACCGAGCACCTTGAGTACTGAGCACCCAGCACCCTGAGTACTGAGCCCCCAGCACCCTGAGTACTGAGCACCCAGCAACCCGAGCACTGAGCACCCAGCACCCTGAGAATGAGCACCCAGCACCATGAGTACTGAGCACCCAGCACCCTGAGTACTGAGCACTAAGCACCCAGAGCACTGAGCACCCAGCACCCCGAGCACGGAGCAACCAGGACCCCGAGCACTGAGAACTGAGCACCCAGCACCCTGAGTACTGAGCACCGAGCTCCCCGAGCACTGAGCACACTGAGTACTGAGCACCCAGCACCCCGAGCACTGAGCACCCAGCACCCTGAGCACTGAGCACCCAGCACCATGAGCACGGAGCACCCCGAGGACTGAGCACCCAGCACCCTGAGCACTGAGCACCCAGCACCTTGAGTACTGAGCACCGAGCACCTCGAGCACTAAGCACCCAGCACCCTGAGTACTGAGCACCCAGCACCCTGAGCACTGAGCACCCAGAACCCTGTGCACTGAGCACCCAGCACCCTGAGCACGGAGCACCCAGAACCCTGAGTACTGAGCACCCAACACCCAGAGTACTGAGCACCCAGCACCCTGAGTACTGAGTACCCAGCACCCTGAGCTCTGAGCACCCAGCACCCTGAGTACTGAGCACCGAGCACCCTGAGTACTGAGCACCCAGCACCCTTAGTACTGAGCACCCAGCACCCTGAGCACTGAGCACCCAGCACCCTGAGTACTGAGCACCCAGCACCACCCTCAGCACTGAGCACCCAGCACCCTGAGCACTGAGCACCCAGCTCCCTGAGCACTGAGCACCCAGCACCCCGAGTACTGAGCACCCTGCACCCCGAGTACTGAGCACCGAGCACCCCGAGCACTGAGCACCCAGCACCCTGAGTACTGAGCACCCAGCACCCTGAGTACTGAGCACTGAGCACCCCGAGTACTGAGCACCCAGCACCAAGAGCACTGAGCACCCAGCAACCTGAGAACTGAGAACAGATCACCCTGAGTACTGAGCACGCAGCACCCTGAGTACTGAGCCCCCAGCACCCTGAGTACTGAGCACCCAGCACCCCGACAATGAGCACCCAGCACCCTGAGTACTGAGAACCGAGCACCCTGAGTACTGAGCACCCAGCACCCTGAGTACTGAGCCCCCAGCACCCTGAGTACTGAGCTCCCAGCACCCCGACAATGAGCACCCAGCACCCTGAGTACTGAGAACCGAGCACCCTGAGTACTGAGCACCCATCACCCTGAGCACTGAGCACCCAGCACCTTGAGTACTGAGCACCGAGCACCTCGAGCACTAAGCACCCAGCACCCTGAGTACTGAGCACCCAGCACAATGAGCACTGAGCACCCAGAAACCCTGAGCACTGAGCACCCAGCACCCTGAGCACGGAGCACCCAGCACCCTGAGTACTGAGCACCCAACACCCAGAGTACTGAGCACCCAGCACCCTGAGAACTGAGTACCCAGCACACTGAGCTCTGAGCACCCAGCACCCTGAGTACTGAGCACAGAGCACCCTGAGTACTGAGCACCCAGCACCCTTAGTACTGAGCACCCAGCACCCTGAGCAATGAGCACCCAGCACCCTGAGTACTGAGCACCCAGCAACACCCTCAGCACTGAGCACCCAGCACCCCGAGCACTGAGCACCCAGCTCCCTGAGCACTGAGCACCCAGCACCCCGAGTACTGAGCACCCTGCACCCCGAGCACTGAGCACCCAGCACCCCGAGCACTGAGCACTGAGCACCCTGAGCACTGAGCACCCAGCACCCCGAGTACTGAGCTCTGAGCACCCTGAGTACTGAGCACCAAGCACCCTGAGTACTGAGCACCCAGCACCCTGAGTACTGAGCACCCAGCACCCTGAGCACTGAGCACCCAGCACCCCGAGCACTGAGCACCCAGCACCCTGAGTACTGAGCACAGAGCACTCTGAGCACTGAGCACACAGCACCCTGAGTACTGAGCACCCAGCACCCTGAGTACTGAGCAACCAGCACCCTGAGCACTGAGCACTGAGCACCCAGCACCCTGAGCACTGAGCACTGAGCACCCAGCACCACAGCCCTGAGCACCCAGCACCCCGAGCACTGAGCACCCAGCACCCTGAGCACTGAGCACCCAGCACCCTGAGTACTGAGCATCCAGCAACCTGAGTACTGAGCACCAAGCACCATGAGCACTGAGCACACAGCAACCTGAGTACTGAGAACAGATCACCCTGAGTACTGAGCACCCAGCACCATGAGTACTGAGCCACCAGCACCCTGAGTACTGAGCACCCAGCACCCCGAGCACTGAGCACCCAGCACCCCGAGAATGAGCACCCAGCACCCTGAGTACTGAGAACCGTGCACCTTGAGTACTGAGCACCCAGCACCCTGAGTACTGAGCCCCCAGCACCCTGAGTACTGAGCACCCAGCAACCCGAGCACTGAGCACCCAGCACCCTGAGAATGAGCACCCAGCACCATGAGTACTGAGCACCCAGCACCCTGAGTACTGAGCACTAAGCACCCAGAGCACTGAGCACCCAGCACCCCGAGCACGGAGCAACCAGGACCCCGAGCACTGAGAACTGAGCACCCAGCACCCTGAGTACTGAGCACCGAGCTCCCCGAGCACTGAGCACACTGAGTACTGAGCACCCAGCACCCCGAGCACTGAGCACCCAGCACCCTGAGCACTGAGCACCCAGCACCCTGAGCACTGAGCACCCAGAACCCTGTGCACTGAGCACCCAGCACCCTGAGCACGGAGCACCCAGAACCCTGAGTACTGAGCACCCAACACCCAGAGTACTGAGCACCCAGCACCCTGAGTACTGAGTACCCAGCACCCTGAGCTCTGAGCACCCAGCACCCTGAGTACTGAGCACCGAGCACCCTGAGTACTGAGCACCCAGCACCCTTAGTACTGAGCACCCAGCACCCTGAGCACTGAGCACCCAGCACCCTGAGTACTGAGCACCCAGCACCACCCTCAGCACTGAGCACCCAGCACCCTGAGCACTGAGCACCCAGCTCCCTGAGCACTGAGCACCCAGCACCCCGAGTACTGAGCACCCTGCACCCTGAGTACTGAGCACCGAGCACCCCGAGCACTGAGCACCCAGCACCCTGAGTACTGAGCACCCAGCACCCTGAGTACTGAGCACTGAGCACCCCGAGTACTGAGCACCCAGCACCCCGAGCACTGAGCACCCAGCAACCTGAGTACAGAGAACAGATCACCCTGAGTACTGAGCACGCAGCACCCTGAGTACTGAGCCCCCAGCACCCTGAGTACTGTGCACCCAGCACCCCGACAATGAGCACCCAGCACCCTGAGTACTGAGAACCGAGGACCCTGAGTACTGAGCACCCAGCACCCTGAGTACTGAGCCCCCAGCACCCTGAGTACTGAGCTCCCAGCACCCCGACAATGAGCACCCAGCACCCTGAGTACTGAGAACCGAGCACCCTGAGTACTGAGCACCCAGCACCCTGAGTACTGAGCCCCCAGCACCCTGAGTACTAAGCACCCAGCAACCCGAGCACTGAGCACCCAGCACCCTGAGAATGAGCACCCAGCACCATGAGTACTGAGCACCCAGCACCCTGAGTACTGAGCACCGAGCACCCTGAGTACTGAGCACCCAGCACCCTGAGCACTGAGCCCCCAGCACCCCGAGCACTGAGCACCCAGCACCCTGAGTACTGAGCACAGAGCACTCTGAGCACTGAGCACCCAGCACCCTGAGTACTGAGCACCCAGCACCCTGAGTACTGAGCACCCAGCACCACCCTCAGCACTGAGCACCCAGCACCCCGAGCACTGAGCACCCAGCTCCCTGAACACTGAGCACCCAGCACCCCGAGTACTGAGCACCCTGCACCCCGAGTACTGAGCACCGAGCACCACGAGCACTAAGCACCCAGCACCCTGAGTACTGAGCACCCAGCACCCTGAGTACTGAGCCCTGAGCACCCCGAGTACTGAGCACCCAGAACCCCGAGCAATGAGCACCCAGCAACCTGAGTACTGAGAACAGATCACCCTGAGTACTGAGCACAAAGCACCCTGAGTACTGAGCCCCCAGCACACTGAGTACTGAGCACCCAGCACCCCGAGCACTGAGCACCCAGCACCCCGAGAATGAGCACCCAGCACCCTGAGTTCTGAGCCCCCAGTACCCTGAGTACTGAGCACCCAGCAACCCGAGCACTGAGCACCCAGCACCCTGAGAATGAGCACCCAGCACCATGAGTACTGAGCACCCAGCACCCTGAGTACTGAGCACTAAGCACCCAGAGCACTGAGCACCCAGCACCCCGAGCACGGAGCAACCATGACCCCAAGCACTGAGAACTGAGCACCCAGCACCCTGAGTACTGAGCACCGAGCTCCCCGAGCACTGAGCACACTGAGTACTGAGCACCCAGCACCCCGAGCACTGAGCACCCAGCACCCTGAGCACTGAGCACCCAGCACCATGAGCACGGAGCACCCCGAGGACTGAGCACCCATCACCCTGAGCACTGAGCACCCAGCACCTTGAGTACTGAGCACCAAGCACCTCGAGCACTAAGCACCCAGCACCCTGAGTACTGAGCACCCAGCACAATGAGCACTGAGCACCCAGAAACCCTGAGCACTGAGCACCCAGCACCCTGAGCACGGAGCACCCAGCACCCTGAGTACTGAGCACCCAACACCCAGAGTACTGAGCACCCAGCACCCTGAGAACTGAGTACCCAGCACCCTGAGCTCTGAGCACCCAGCACCCTGAGTACTGAGCACCGAGCACCCTGAGTACTGAGCACCCAGCACCCTTAGTACTGAGCACCCAGCACCCTGAGCAATGAGCACCCAGCACCCTGAGTACTGAGCACCCAGCAACACCCTCAGCACTGAGCACCCAGCACCCCTAGCACTGAGCACCCAGCTCCCTGAGCACTGAGCACCCAGCACCCCGAGTACTGAGCACCCTGCACCCCGAGTACTGAGCACCGAGCACCCCGAGCACTGAGCACCCAGCACCATGAGTACTGAGCACCCAGCACCCTGAGTACTGAGCACCCAGCACCCTGAGTACTGAACACCCAGCACCCTGAGCACTGAGCACTGAGCACCCTGAGCACTGAGTACTGAGCACTGAGCACCCTAAGCACTGAGCACCCAGCACCCCGAGTACTGAGCACCCAGCACCCCGAGCACTGAGCACCCAGCACCCCGAGCACTGAGCACTGAGCACCCTGAGCACTGAGCACCCAGCACCCCGAGTACTGAGCACCGAGCACCCTGAGTAATGAGCACCAAGCACCCTGAGTACTGAGCACCCAGCACCCTGAGTACTGAGCACCCAGCACCCTGAGCACTGAGCACCCAGCACCCCGAGCACTGAGCACCCAGCACCCTGAGTACTTAGCACAGAGCACTCTGAGCACTGAGCACCCAGCACCCTGAGTACTGAGCACCCAGCACCCTGAGTACTGAGCAACCAGCACCCTGAGCACTGAGCACTGAGCACCCAGCACCCTGAGCACTGAGCACTGAGCACCCAGCACCACAGCCCTGAGCACCCAGCACCCCGAGCACTGAGCACCCAGCACCCTGAGCACTGAGCACCCAGCACCCTGAGTACTGAGCAACCAGCAACCTGAGTACTGAGCACCCAGCACCATGAGCACTGAGCACCCAGCAACCTGAGTACTGAGCCCCCAGCACCCTGAGTACTGAGCACCCAGCAACCCGAGCACTGAGCACCCAGCACCCCGAGAATGAGCACCCAGCACCCTGAGAACTGAGCACCCAGCACCCTGAGTACTCAGCACCGAGCTCCCCGAGCACTGAGCACACTGAGTACTGAGCACCCAGCACCCCGAGCACTGAGCACCCAGCACCCTGAGCACTGAGCACCCATCACCCTGAGCACTGAGCACCCAGCACCTTGAGTACTGAGCACCGAGCACCTCGAGCACTAAGCACCCAGCACCCTGAGTACTGAGCACCCAGCACAATGAGCACTGAGCACCCAGAAACCCTGAGCACTGAGCACCCAGCACCCTGAGCACGGAGCACCCAGCACCCTGATTACTGAGCACCCAACACCCTGAGTACTGAGCACCCAGCACCCTGAGAATGAGCACCCAGCACCATGAGTACTGAGCACCCAGCACCCTGAGTACTGAGCCCCCAGCACCCTGAGTACTGAGCACCCAGCACCCGAGCACTGAGCACCCAGCACCCCGAGAATGAGCACCCAGCACCCTGAGTTCTGAGCCCCCAGCACCCTGAGTACTGAGCACCCAGCACCCCGAGCACTGAGCACCCAGCTCCCTGAGCACTGAGCACCCAGCACCCCGAGTACTGAGCACCCTGCACCCCGAGTACTGAGCACCGAGCACCCTGAGCACTGAGCACCCAGCACCATGAGTACTGAGCACCCAGCACCCTGAGTACTGAGCACCCAGCACCCTGAGTACTGAACACCCAGCACCCTGAGCACTGAGCACTGAGCACCCTGAGCACTGAGTACTGAGCACTGAGCACCCTAAGCACTGAGCACCCAGCACCCCGAGTACTGAGCACCCAGCACCCCGAGCACTGAGCACCCAGCACCCCGAGCAGTGAGCACTGAGCACCCTGAGCACTGAGCACCCAGCACCCCGAGTACTGAGCACTGAGCACCCAGAGTACTGAGCACCAAGCACCCTGAGTACTGAGCACCCAGCACCCTGAGTACTGAGCACCCAGCACCCTGAGCACTGAGCACCCAGCACCCCGAGCACTGAGCACCCAGCACCCTGAGTACTGAGCACAGAGCACTCTGAGCACTGAGCACCCAGCACCCTGAGTACTGAGCACCCAGCACCCTGAGTACTGAGCAACCAGCACCCTGAGCACTGAGCACTGAGCACCCAGCACCCTGAGCACTGAGCACTGAGCACCCAGCACCACAGCCCTGAGCACCCAGCACCCCGAGCACTGAGCACCCAGCACCCTGAGCACTGAGCACCCAGCACCCTGAGTACTGAGCAACCAGCAACCTGAGTACTGAGCACCCAGCACCATGAGCACTGAGCACCCAGCAACCTGAGTACTGAGAACAGATCACCCTGAGTACTGAGCACCCAGCACCCTGAGTACTGAGCCACCAGCACCCTGAGTACTGAGCACCCAGCACCCCGAGCACTGAGCACCCAGCACCCCGAGAATGAGCACCCAGCACCCTGAGTACTGAGAACCGAGCACCTTGAGTACTGAGCACCCAGCACCCTGAGTACTGAGCCCCCAGCACCCTTAGTACTGAGCACCCAGCAACCCGAGCACTGAGCACCCAGCACCCTGAGAATGAGCACCCAGCACCATGAGTACTGAGCACCCAGCACCCTGAGTACTGAGCCCCCAGCACCCTGAGTACTGAGCACCCAGCACCCCGAGCACTGAGCTCCCAGCACCCCGAGAATGAGCACCCAGCACCCTGAGTTCTGAGCCCCCAGCACCCTGAGTACTGAGCACCCAGCAACCCGAGCACTGAGCACCCAGCACCCTGAGAATGAGCACCCAGCACCATGAGTACTGAGCACCCAGCACCCTGAGTACTGAGCACTAAGCACCCAGAGCACTGAGCACCCAGCACCCCGAGCACGGAGCAACCATGACCCCAAGCACTGAGAACTGAGCACCCAGCACCCTGAGTACTGAGCACCGAGCTCCCCGAGCACTGAGCACACTGAGTACTGAGCACCCAGCACCCCGAGCACTGAGCACCCAGCACCCTGAGCACTGAGCACCCAGCACCATGAGCACGGAGCACCCCGAGGACTGAGCACCCATCACCCTGAGCACTGAGCACCCAGCACCTTGAGTACTGAGCACCGAGCACCTCGAGCACTAAGCACCCAGCACCCTGAGTACTGAGCACCCAGCACAATGTGCACTGAGCACCCAGAAACCCTGAGCACTGAGCACCCAGCACCCTGAGCACGGAGCACCCAGCACCCTGAGTACTGAGCACCCAACACCCAGAGTACTGAGCACCCAGCACCCTGAGAACTGAGTACCCAGCACCCTGAGCTCTGAGCACCCAGCACCCTGAGTACTGAGCACCGAGCACCCTGAGTACTGAGCACCCAGCACCCTTAGTACTGAGCACCCAGCACCCTGAGCAATGAGCACCCAGCACCCTGAGTACTGAGCACCCAGCAACACCCTCAGCACTGAGCACCCAGCACCCCGAGCACTGAGCACCCAGCTCCCTGAGCACTGAGCACCCAGCACCCCGAGTACTGAGCACCCTGCACCCCGAGTACTGAGCACCGAGCACCCCGAGCACTGAGCACCCAGCACCATGAGTACTGAGCACCCAGCACCCTGAGTACTGAGCACCCAGCACCCTGAGTACTGAACACCCAGCACCCTGAGCACTGAGCACTGAGCACCCTGAGCACTGAGTACTGAGCACTGAGCACCCTAAGCACTGAGCACCCAGCACCCCGAGTACTGAGCACCCAGCACCCCGAGCACTGAGCACCCAGCACCCCGAGCACTGAGCACCCTGAGCACTGAGCACCCAGCACCCCGAGTACTGAGCACTGAGCACCCTGAGTACTGAGCACCAAGCACCCTGAGTACTGAGCACCCAGCACCCTGAGTACTGAGCACCCAGCACCCTGAGCACTGAGCACCCAGCACCCCGAGCACTGAGCACCCAGCACCCTGAGTACTGAGCACAGAGCACTCTGAGCACTGAGCACCCAGCACCCTGAGTACTGAGCACCCAGCACCCTGAGTACTGAGAAACCAGCACCCTGAGCACTGAGCACTGAGCACCCAGCACCCTGAGCACTGAGCACTGAGCACCCAGCACCACAGCCCTGAGCACCCAGCACCCCGAGCACTGAGCACCCAGCACCCTGAGCACTGAGCACCCAGCACCCTGAGAACTGAGCAACCAGCAACCTGAGTACTGAGCACCCAGCACCATGAGCACTGAGCACCCAGCAACCTGAGTACTGAGAACAGATCACCCTGAGTACTGAGCACCCAGCACCCTGAGTACTGAGCCACCAGCACCCTGAGTACTGAGCACCCAGCACCCCGAGCACTGAGCACCCAGCACCCCGAGAATGAGCACCCAGCACCCTGAGTACTGAGCCCCCAGCACCCTGAGTACTGAGCACCCAGCAACCCGAGCACTGAGCACCCAGCACCCTGAGAATGAGCACCCAGCACCATGAGTACTGAGCACCCAGCACCCTGAGTACTGAGCACTAAGCACCCAGAGCACTGAGCACCCAGCACCCCGAGCACGGAGCAACCAGGACCCCCAGCACTGAGAACTGAGCACCCAGCACCCTGAGTACTGAGCACCGAGCTCCCCGAGCACTGAGCACACTGAGTACTGAGCACCCAGCACCCCGAGCACTGAGCACCCAGCACCCTGAGCACTGAGCACCCAGCACCATGAGCACGGAGCACCCCGAGGACTGAGCACCCAGCACCCTGAGCACTGAGCACCCAGCACCTTGAGTACTGAGCACCGAGCACCTCGAGCACTAAGCACGCAGCACCCTGAGTACTGAGCACCCAGCACCCTGAGCACTGAGCACCCAGAACCCTGTGCACTGAGCACCCAGCACCCTGAGCACGGAGCACCCAGAACCCTGAGTACTGAGCACCCAACACCCAGAGTACTGAGCACCCAGCACCCTGAGTACTGAGTACCCAGCACCCTGAGCTCTGAGCACCCAGCACCCTGAGTACTGAGCACCGAGCACCCTGAGTACTGAGCACCCAGCACCCTTAGTACTGAGCACCCAGCACCCTGAGCACTGAGCACCCAGCACCCTGAGTACTGAGCACCCAGCACCACCCTCAGCACTGAGCACCCAGCACCCTGAGCACTGAGCACCCAGCTCCCTGAGCACTGAGCACCCAGCACCCCGAGTACTGAGCACCCTGCACCCCGAGTACAGAGCACCGAGCACCCCGAGCACTGAGCACCCAGCACCCTGAGTACTGAGCACCCAGCACCCTGAGTACTGAGCACTGAGCACCCCGAGTACTGAGCACCCAGCACCCCGAGCACTGAGCACCCAGCAACCTGAGTACTGAGAACAGATCACCCTGAGTACTGAGCACGCAGCACCCTGAGTACTGAGCCCCCAGCACCCTGAGTACTGAGCACCCAGCACCCCGACAATGAGCACCCAGCACCCTGAGTACTGAGAACCGAGCACCCTGAGTACTGAGCACCCAGCACCCTGAGTACTGAGCCCCCAGCACCCTGAGTACTGAGCTCCCAGCACCCCGACAATGAGCACCCAGCACCCTGAGTACTGAGAACCGAGCACCCTGAGTACTGAGCACCCAGCACCCTGAGTACTGAGCCCCCAGCACCCTGAGTACTAAGCACCCAGCAACCCGAGCACTGAGCACCCAGCACCCTGAGAATGAGCACCCAGCACCATGAGTACTGAGCACCCAGCACCCTGAGTACTGAGCACCGAGCACCCTGAGTACTGAGCACCCAGCACCCTTAGTACTGAGCACCCAGCACCCTGAGCACTGAGCACCCAGCACCCTGAGTACTGAGCACCCAGCACCACCCTCAGCACTGAGCACCCAGCACCCCTAGCACTGAGCACCCAGCTCCCTGAACACTGAGCACCCAGCACCCCGAGTACTGAGCACCCTTCACCCCGAGTACTGAGCACCGAGCACCCCGAGCACTGAGCACCCAGCACCCTGAGTACTGAGCACCCAGCACCCTGAGTACTGAGCACTGAGCACCCCGAGTACTGAGCACCCAGCACCCCGAGCACTGAGCACCCAGCAACCTGAGTACTGAGAACAGATCACCCTGAGTACTGAGCACCCAGCACCCTGAGTACTGAGCCCCCAGCACCCTGAGTACTGAGCACCCAGCACCCCGAGCACTGAGCACCCAGCACCCCAAGAATGAGCACCCAGCACCCTGAGTACTGAGAACCGAGCACCCTGAGTACTGAGCACCCAGCACCCTGAGTACTGAGCACCCAGCACCCTGAGTACTGAGCACCCAGCAACCCGAGCACTGAGCACCCAGCACCCTGAGAATGAGCACCCAGCACCATGAGTACTGAGCACCCAGCACCCTGAGTACTGAGCACTAAGCACCCAGAGCACTGAGCACCCAGCACCCCGAGCACGGAGCAACCAGGACCCCAAGCACTGAGAACTGAGCACCCAGCACCCTGAGTACTGAGCACCGAGCTTCCCGAGCACTGAGCACACTGAGTACTGAGCACCCAGCACCCCGAGCACTGAGCACCCAGCACCCTGAGCACTGAGCACCCAGCACCATGAGCACGGAGCACCCCGAGTACTGAGCACCCAGCACCCTGATTACTGAACACCCAGCACCCTGAGCACTGAGCACCCAGAACCCTGAGCAATGAGCACCCAGCACCCTGAGCACGGAGCACCCAGCACCCTAAGTACTGATCACCCAACACCCAGAGTACTGAGCACCCAGCACCCTGAGAACTGAGTACCCAGCACCCTGAGCTCTGAGCACCCAGCACCCTGAGTACTGAGCACAGAGCACCCTGAGTACTGAGCACCCAGCACCCTTAGTACTGAGCACCCAGCACCCTGAGCACTGAGCACCCAGCACCCTGAGTACTGAGCACCCAGCACCACCCTCAGCACTGAGCACCCAGCACCCCGAGCACTGAGCACCCAGCTCCCTGAGCACTGAGCACCCAGCACCCCGAATACTGAGCACCCTGCACCCCGAGTACTGAGCACCGAGCACCCCGAGCACTGAGCACCCAGCACCCTGAGTACTGAGCACCCAGCACCCTGAGTACTGAGCACCCAGCACCCCGAGTACTGAGCACCCTGCACCCCGAGTAATGAGCACCGAGCACCCCGAGCACTGAGCACCCAGCACCCTGAGTACTGAGCACCCAGCACCCTGAGTACTGAGCACTGAGTACCCCGAGTACTGAGCACCCAGCACCCCGAGCACTGAGCACCCAGCAACCTGAGTACTGAGAACAGATCACCCTGAGTACTGAGCACCCAGCACCCTGAGTACTGAGCCCCCAGCACCCTGAGTACTGAGCACCCAGCAACCCGACAATGAGCACCCAGCACCCTGAGTACTGAGAACCGAGCACCCTGAGTACTGAGCACCCAGCACCCTGAGTACTGAGCCCCCAGCACCCTGAGTACTGAGCTCCCATCACCCCGACAATGAGCACCCAGCACCCTGAGTACTGAGAACCGAGCACCCTGAGTACTGAGCACCCAGCACCCTGAGTACTGAGCCCCCAGCACCCTGAGAACTAAGCACCCAGCAACCCGAGCACTGAGCACCCAGCACCCTGAGAATGAGCACCCAGCACCATGAGTACTGAGCACCCAGCACCCTGAGTACTGAGCACCGAGCACCCTGAGTACTAAGCACCCAGCACCCTTAGTACTGAGCACCCAGCACCCTGAGCACTGAGCACGCAGCACCCTGAGTACTGAGCACCCAGCACCACCCTCAGCACTGAGCACCCAGCACCCCGAGCACTGAGCACCCAGCTCCCTGAACACTGAGCACCCAGCACCCCGAGTACCGAACACCCTGCACCCCGAGTACTGAGCACCGAGCACCCCGAGCACTGAGCACCCAGCACCCTGAGTACTGAGCACCCAGCACCCTGAGTACTGAGCACTGAGCACCCCGAGTACTGAGCACCCAGCACCCCGAGCACTGAGCACCCAGCAACCTGAGTACTGAGAACAGATCACCCTGAGTACTGAGCACCCAGCACCCTGAGTACTGAGCCCCCAGCACCCTGAGTACTGAGCACCCAGCACCCCGAGCACTGAGCACCCAGCACCCCGAGAATGTGCACCCAGCACCCTGAGTACTGAGAACCGAGCACCCTGAGTACTGAGCACCCAGAACCCTGAGTACTGAGCCCCCAGCACCCTGAGTACTGAGCACCCAGCAACCTGAGCACTGAGCACCCAGCACCCTGAGAATGAGCACCCAGCACCATGAGTACTGAGCACCCAGCACCCTGAGTACTGAGCACTAATCACCCAGAGCACTTAGCACCCAGCACCCCGAGCACGGAGCAACCAGGACCCCAAGCACTGAGAACTGAGCACCCAGCACCCTGAGTACTGAGCACCGAGCTCCCCGAGCACTGAGCACACTGAGTACTGAGCACCCAGCACCCCGAGCACTGAGCACCCAGCACCCTGAGAACTGAGCACCCAGCACCATGAGCACGGAGCACCCCGAGTACTGAGCACCCAGCACCCTGAGCACTGAGCACCCAGCACCTTGAGTACTGAGCACCGAGCACCTCGAGCACTAAGCACCCAGCACCCTGAGTACTGAGCACCCAGCACCCTGAGCACTGAGCACCCAGAACCCTGAGCACTGAGCACCCAGCACCCTGAGCACGGAGCACCCAGCACCCCGAGTACTGAGCACTGAGCACCCTGAGTACTGAGCACCCAGCACCCTTAGTACTGAGCACCCAGCACCCTGAGCACTGAGCACCCAGCACCCTGAGTACTGAGCACCCAGCACCACCCTCAGCACTGAGCACCCAGCACCCCGAGCACTGAGCACCCAGCTCCCTGAGCACTGAGCACCCAGCACCACGAATACTGAGCACCCTGCACCCCGAGTACTGAGCACCGAGCACCCCGAGCACTGAGCACCCAGCACCCTGAGTACTGAGCACCCAGCACCCTGAGTACTGAACACCCAGCACCCTGAGAACTGAGCACTGAGCACCCTGAGCACTGAGTACTGAGCACCCAGCACCCCGAGGACTGAGCACCCAGCACCCCGAGCACTGAGCACCCAGCACCCCGAGCACTGAGCACTGAGCACCCTGAGCACTGAGCACCCAGCACCCCGAGTACTGAGCACTGAGCACCCTGAGTACTGAGCACCAAGCACCCTGAGTACTGAGCACCCAGCACCCTGAGTACTGAGCACCCAGCACCCTGAGCACTGAGCACCCAGCACCCCGAGCACTGAGCACCCAGCACCCTGAGTACTGAGCACAGAGCACTCTGAGCACTGAGCACCCAGCACCCTGAGTACTGAGCACCCAGCACCCTGAGTACTGAGCACCCAGCACCACCCTCAGCACTGAACACCCAGCACCCCGAGCACTGAGCACCCAGCTCCCTGAACACTGAGCACCCAGCACCCCGAGTACTGAGCACCCTGCACCCCGAGTACTGAGCACCGAGCACCCCGAGCACTGAGCACCCAGCACCCTGAGTACTGAGCACCCAGCACCCTGAGTACTGAGCCCTGAGCACCCCGAGTACTGAGCACCCAGCACCCTGAGCAATGAGCACCCAGCAACCTGAGTACTGAGAACAGATCACCCTGAGTACTGAGCACCCAGCACCCTGAGTACTGAGCCCCCAGCACCCAGAGTACTGAGCACCCAGCACCCCGAGCACTGAGCACCCAGCACCCCGATAATGAGCACCCAGCACCCTGAGTACTGAGCCCCCAGCACCCTGAGTAATGAGCACCCAGCAACCCGAGCACTGAGCACCCAGCACCCTGAGAATGAGCACCCAGCACCATGAGTACTGAGCACCCAGCACCCTGAGTACTGAGCACTAAGCACCCAGAGCACTGAGCACCCAGCACCCCGAGCACGGAGCAACCAGGACCCCAAGCACTGAGAACTGAGCACCCAGCACCCTGAGTACTGAGCACCGAGCTCCCCGAGCACTGAGCACACTGAGTACTGAGCAGCCAGCACCCCGAGCACTGAGCACCCAGCACCCTGAGCACTGAGCACCCAGCACCATGAGCACGGAGCACCCCGAGGACTGAGCACCCAGCACCCTGAGCACTGAGCACCCAGCACCTTGAGTACTGAGCACCGAGCAACTCGAGCACTAAGCACCCAGCACCCTGAGTACTGAGCACCCAGCACCCTGAGCACTGAGCACCCAGAACCCTGAGCACTGAGCACCCAGCACCCTGAGCACGGAGCACCCAGCACCCTGAGTACTGAGCACCCAAAACCCAGAGTACTGAGCACCCAGCACCCTGAGAACTGAGTACCCAGCACCCTGAGCTCTGAGCACCCAGCACCCTGAGTACTGAGCACCGAGCACCCTGAGTACTGAGCACCCAGCACCCTTAGTACTGAGCACCCAGCACCCTGAGCAATGAGCACCCAGCACCCTTAGTACTGAGCACCCAGCAACACCCTCAGCACTGAGCACCCAGCACCCCGAGCACTGAGCACCCAGCTCCCTGAGCACTGAGCACCCAGCACCCCGAGTACTGAGCACCCTGCACCCCGAGTACTGAGCACCGAGCACCCCGAGCACTGAGCACCCAGCACCCTGAGTACTGAGCACCCAGCACCCTGAGTACTGAGCACCCAGCACCCTGAGTACTGAACACCCAGCACCCTGAGCACTGAGCACTGAGCACCCTGAGCACTGAGTACTGAGCACTGAGCACCCTAAGCACTGAGCACCCAGCACCCCGAGTACTGAGCACCCAGCACCCCGAGCACTGAGCACCCAGCACCCCGAGCACTGAGCACTGAGCACCCTGAGCACTGAGCACCCAGCACACCGAGTACTGAGCACTGAGCACCCTGAGTACTGAGCACCAAGCACCCTGAGTACTGAGCACCCAGCACCCTGAGTACTGAGCACCCAGCACCCTGAGCACTGAGCACCCAGCACCCCGAGCACTGAGCACCCAGCACCCTGAGTACTGAGCACAGAGCACTCTGAGCACTGAGCACCCAGCACCCTGAGTACTGAGCACCCAGCACCCTGAGTACTGAGCAACCAGCACCCTGAGCACTGAGCACTGAGCACCCAGCACCCTGAGCACTGAGCACTGAGCACCCAGGACCACAGCCCTGAGCACCCAGCACCCCGAGCACTGAGCACCCAGCACCCTGAGCACTGAGCACCCAGCACCCTGAGTACTGAGCAACCAGCAACCTGAGTACTGAGCACCCAGCACCATGAGCACTGAGCACCCAGCAACCTGAGTACTGAGAACAGATCACCCTGAGTACTGAGCACCCAGCACCCTGAGTACTGAGCCCCCAGCACCCTGAGTACTGAGCACCCAGCACCCCGAGCACTGAGCACCCAGCACCCCGAGAATGAGCACCCAGCACCCTGAGTACTGAGAACCGAGCACCCTGATTACTGAGCACCCAGCACCCGGAGTACTGAGCCCCCAGCACCCTGAGTACTGAGCACCCAGCAACC
This sequence comes from Microtus oregoni, assembly GCF_018167655.1. Lineage (NCBI taxonomy): Eukaryota > Metazoa > Chordata > Mammalia > Rodentia > Cricetidae > Microtus > Microtus oregoni. The sequence goes on along the minus strand of NW_024543811.1, from coordinate 5,296,247 downwards.
CGAGCACTGAGCACCCAGCACCCTGAGAATGAGCACCCAGCACCATGAGTACTGAGCACCCAGCACCCTGAGTACTGAGCACTAAGCACCCAGAGCACTGAGCACCCAGCACCCCGAGCACGGAGCAACCAGGACACCGCGCACTGAGAACTGAGCACCCAGCACCCTGAGTACTGAGCACCGAGCTCCCCGAGCACTGAGCACACTGAGTACTGAGCACCCAGCACCCCGAGCACTGAGCACCCAGCACCCTGAGCACTGAGCACCCAGCACCATGAGCACGGAGCACCCGAGGACCTAGCACCCAGCACCCTGAGCACTGAGCACCCAGCACCTTGAGTACTGAGCACCGAGCACCTCGAGCACTAAGCACCCAGCACCCTGAGTACTGAGCACCCAGCACCCTGAGCACTGAGCACCCAGAACCCTGTGCACTGAGCACCCAGCACCCTGAGCACGGAGCACCCAGCACCCTGAGTACTGAGCACCCAACACCCAGAGTACTGAGCACCCAGCACCCTGAGTACTGAGTACCCAGCACCCTGAGCTCTGAGCACCCAGCACCCTGAGTACTGAGCACCGAGCACCCTGAGTACTGAGCACCCAGTACCCTTAGTACTGAGCACCCAGCACCCTGAGCACTGAGCACCCAGCACCCTGAGTACTGAGCACCCAGCACCACCCTCAGCACTGAGCACCCAGCACCCTGAGCACTGAGCACCCAGCTCCCTGAGCACTGAGCACCCAGCACCCCGAGTACTGAGCACCCTGCACCCCGAGTACTGAGCACCGAGCACCCCGAGCACTGAGCACCCAGCACCCTGAGTACTGAGCACCCAGCACCCTGAGTACTGAGCACTGAGCACCCCGAGTACTGAGCACCCAGCACCCCGATCACTGAGCACCCAGCAACCTGAGTACTGAGAAGAGATCACCCTGAGTACTGAGCACGCAGCACCCTGAGTACTGAGCCCCCAGCACCCTGAGTACTGAGCACCCAGCACCCCGACAATGAGAACCCAGCACCCTGAGTACTGAGAACCGAGCACCCTGAGTACTGAGCACCCAGCACCCTGAGTAATGAGCCCCCAGCACCCTGAGTACTGAGCTCCCAGCACCCCGACAATGAGCACCCAGCACCCTGAGTACTGAGAACCGAGCACCCTGAGTACTGAGCACCCAGCACCCTGAGTACTGAGCCCCCAGCACCCTGAGTACTAAGCACCCAGCAACCCGAGCACTGAGCACCCAGCACCCTGAGAATGAGCACCCAGCACCATGAGTACTGAGCACCCAGCATCCTGAGCACTGAGCACTGAGCACCCTGAGCACTGAGTACTGAGCACTGAGCACTCTGAGCACTGAGCACCCAGGACCCCGAGTACTGAGCACCCAGCACCCCGAGCACTGAGCACCCAGCGCCCCGAGCACTGAGCACCCAGCACCCCGAGCACTGAGCACTGAGCACCCTGAGCACTGAGCACCCAGCACCCCGAGTACTGAGCACTGAGCACCCTGAGTACTGAGCACCAAGCACCCCGTGAACTGAGCACTGAGCACCCTGAGTACTGAGCACCCAGCACCCTGAGCACTGAGCACCCAGCACCCTGAGTACTGAGCACTGAGAACCCTGAGTACTGAGCACCGAGCACCCTGAGTACTGAGCACCCAGCACCCTGATCACTGAGCACGGAGCACCCCGAGGACTGAGCACCGAGCACAACGAGCACTGAGCACCCAGCACCCTTAGTACTGAGCACCCAGCACCCTGAGCACTGAGCACACAGCTCCCTGAGCACTGAGCACGCAGCACCCCGAGCACTGAGCACCCAGCACCCTGAGTACTGAGCACAGAGCACCCTGAGCACTGAGCACCCAGCACCCTGAGTACTGAGCACCCAGCACCCTGAGTACTGAGCAACCAGCACCCTGAGCACTGAGCACTGAGCACCCAGCACCCTGAGCACTGAGCACTGAGCACCCAGCACCACAGCCCTGAGCACCCAGCACCCCGAGCACTGAGCACCCAGCACCCTGAGCACTGAGCACCCAGCACCCCGAGTACTGAGCACCCAGCACTCCGAGCACTGAGCACCCAGCAACCTGAGTACTGAGAACAGATCACCCTGAGTACTGAGCACCCAGCACCCTGAGTACTGAGCCCCCAGCACCCTGAGTACTGAGCACCCAGCACCCCGAGCACTGAGCACCCAGCACCCCGAGAATGAGCACCCAGCACCCTGAGAACTGAGAACCCAGCACCCTGATTACTGAGCACCCAGCACCCTGAGTACTGAGCCCCCAGCACCCTGAGTACTGAGCACCCAGCAACCCGAGCACTGAGCACCCAGCACCCTGAGAATGAGCACCCAGCACCATGAGTACTGAGCACCCAGCACCCTGAGTACTGAGCACTAAGCACCCAGAGCACTGAGCACCCAGCACCCCGAGCACGGAGCACCCAGGACCCCGAGCACTGAGAACTGAGCACCCAGCACCCTGAGTACTGAGCACCGAGCTCCCCGAGCACTGAGCACACTGAGTACTGAGCACCCAGCACCCCGATCACTGAGCACCCAGCACCCTGAGCACTGAACACCCAGCACCCTGAGCACTGAGCACCCAGCACCCTGAGTACTGAGCACCCAGCACGCTGAGTACTGAGCAACCAGCACCCTGAGCACTGAGAACCCAGCACCCTGAGTACTGAGCATTGAGCACCCAGCACCCCGAGCACTGAGCACCCAGCACCCTGTGTACTGAGCACTGAGCACCCTGAGTACTAAGCACCCAGCACCCTGAGTACTGAGCACCCAGGACCCTGAGCACTGAGCACCGAGCAGCCCGAGCACTGAGCACCCAGCACCCTGAGCACTCAGCACCCAGCACCCCGAGCACTGAGCACCCAGCACCCTGAGCACTGAGCACCCAGCACCCTGAGCACGGAGCACCCCGAGTACTGAGCACCCAGCACCCTGAGCACTGAGCACCCAGCACCCTGAGCACAGAGCACCCAGCATCCTGAGAACTGAGCACCCAGCACCCCGAGCACGGAGCACCCAGCACCCTGAGTACTGAGCACCCAACACCCAGAGTACTGAGCACCCAGCACCCTGAGCACTGAGCACCCAGCACCCTGAGTACTGAGCACCCAGCACCCTGAGTACTGAACACCCAGCACCCTGAGCACTGAGCACTGAACACCCTGAGCACTGAGTACTGAGCACTGAGCACCCTGAGCACTGAGCACCCAGCACCCCAAGTACTGAGCACCCAGCACCCCGAGCACTGAGCACTCAGCGCCCCGAGCACTGAGCACCCAGCACCCCGAGCACTGAGAACTGAGCACCCTGAGCACTGAGCACCCAGCACCCCGAGTACTGAGCACTGAGCACCCTGAGTACTGAGCAACAAGCACCCCGAGTACTGAGCACTGAGCACCCTGAGTACTGAGCACCCAGCACCCTGAGAAATGAGCACCCAGCACCCTGAGTACTGAGCACTGAGAACCCTGAGTACTGAGCACCGAGCACCCTGAGTACTGAGCACTGAGCACCCAGCACCCTGAGCACTGACCACTGAGCACCCAGCACCACAGCCCTGAGCACCCCGAGTACTGAGCAACAAGCACCCCGAGTACTGAGCACTGAGCACCCTGAGTACTGAGCACCCAGCACCCTGAGCACTGAGCAACCAGCACACTGAGCACTGAGCACCCAGCACCCTGAGTACTGAGCACAGAGCACCCCGAGCACTGAGCACCCAGCACCCTGAGTACTGAGCACAGAGCACCCTGAGCACTGAGCACCCAGCACCCTGAGTACTGAGCACCCAGCACCCTGAGTACTGAGCAACCAGCACCCTGAGCACTGAGCACTGAGCACCCAGCACCCTGAGCACTGACCACTGAGCACCCAGCACCACAGCCCTGAGCACCCAGCACCCTGAGCACTGAGCACCCAGCACCCTGAGTACTGAGCACCCAGCACCCTGAGCACCCAGCACCCTGAGTACTGAGCACAAAGCACCCTGAGTACTGAGCACCCAGCACCCTGAGTACTGAGCACTCACCCCCCTGAGTACTGAGCACCGAGCACCCCGAGCACTGAGCAAACAGCACCCTGAGCACTGTGCACCCGGAGGACTGAGCACCCAGCACCCTGAGCACTGAGCACCCAGCACCCTGAGCACTGAGCACCCAGCATCCGAGCACTGAGCACCCAGCACCCTGAGTACTGAGCACCCAGCACCCCGAGTACTGAGCACCCAGCACCCTGAGTACTGAGCACCCAGCACCCCGAGCACTGAGCAACCAGCACCCTGAGTACTGAGCACCCTGAGTACTGAGCACTGAGCACCGAGCACCCTGAGTACTGAGCACCCTGAGGACTGAGCACCCAGCACCCTGAGCACTGAGCACCCAGCACCCTGAGTACTGAGCACCCAGCACCCTGAGCACTGAGCACCCAGCTCCCTGAGCACTGAGCACGCAGCACCCCGAGCACTGAGCACCCAGCACCCTGAGTACTGAGCACAGAGCACCCTGAGCACTGAGCACCCAGCACCCTGAGTACTGAGCACCCAGCACCCTGAGTACTGAGCAACCAGCACCCTGAGCACTGAGCACTGAGCACCCAGCACCCTGAGCACTGAGCACTGAGCACCCAGCACCACAGCCCTGAGCACCCAGCACCCCGAGCACTGAGCACCCAGCACCCTGAGCACTGAGCACCCAGCACCCTGAGTACTGAGCAACCAGCAACCTGAGTACTGAGAACCGAGCACCCTGAGTACTGAGCACCCAGCACCCTGAGTACTGAGCCCCCAGCACCCTGAGTACTGAGCTCCCAGCACCCCGACAATGAGCACCCAGCACCCTGAGTACTGAGAACCGAGCACCCTGAGCACTGAGCACCGAGCACCCTGAGTACTGAGCACCCTGAGGACTGAGCACCCAGCACCCTGAGCACTGAGCACAAGGCACCCTGAGTACTGAGCACCCAGCACCCCGACAATGAGCACCCAGCACCCTGAGTACTGAGAACCGAGCACCCTGAGTACTGAGCACCCAGCACCCTGAGTACTGAGCCCATAGCACCCTGAGTACTGAGCTCCCAGCACCCCGACAATGAGCACCCAGCACCCTGAGTACTGAGAACCGAGCACCCTGAGTACTGAGCACCCAGCACCCTGAGTACTGAGCCCCCAGCACCCTGAGTACTAAGCACCCAGCAACCCGAGCACTGAGCACCCAGCACCCTGAGAATGAGCACCCAGCACCATGAGTACTGAGCACCCAGCATCCTGAGCACTGAGCACTGAGCACCCTGAGCACTGAGTACTGAGCACTGAGCACTCTGAGCACTGAGCACCCAGCACCCCGAGTACTGAGCACCCAGCACCCCGAGCACTGAGCACCCAGCGCCCTGAGCACTGAGCACCCAGCACCCCGAGCACTGAGCACTGAGCACCCTGAGCACTGAGCACCCAGCACCCCGAGTACTGAGCACTGAACACCCTGAGTACTGAGCACCAAGCACCCCGAGAACTGAGCACTGAGCACCCTGAGTACTGAGCACCCAGCACCCTGAGCACTGAGCACCCAGCACCCTGAGTACTGAGCACTGAGAACCCTGAGTACTGAGCACCGAGCACCCTGAGTACTGAGCACCCAGCACCCTGATCACTGAGCACGGAGCACCCCGAGGACTGAGCACCGAGCACAACGAGCACTGAGCACCCAGCACCCTGAGTACTGAGCACCCAGCACCCTGAGCACTGAGCACACAGCTCCCTGAGCACTGAGCACGCAGCACCCCGAGCACTGAGCACCCAGCACCCTGAGCACTGAGCACCCAGCACCCTGAGTACTGAGCACCCAGCACCCTGAGTACTGAGCAACCAGCACCCTGAGTACTGAGCACCCAGCACCCTGAGCACTGAGCACCCAGCACCCTGAGCACTGAGCACTGAGCACCCAGCACCACAGCCCTGAGCACCCAGCACCCCGAGCACTGAGCACCCAGCACCCTGAGCACTGAGCACCCAGCACCCCGAGTACTGAGCACCCAGCACTCCGAGCACTGAGCACCCAGCAACCTGAGTACTGAGAACAGATCACCCTGAGTACTGAGCACCCAGCACCCTGAGTACTGAGCCCCCAGCACCCTGAGTACTGAGCACCCAGCACCCCGAGCACTGAGCACCCAGCACCCCGAGAATGAGCACCCAGCACCCTGAGTACTGAGAACCCAGCACGCTGAGTACTGAGCACCCAGCACCCTGAGTACTGAGCCCCCAGCACCCTGAGTACTGAGCACCCAGCAACCCGAGCCCTGAGCAACCAGCACCCTGAGAATGAGCACCCAGCACCATGAGTACTGAGCACCCAGCACCCTGAGTACTGAGCACTAAGCACCCAGAGCACTGAGCACCCAGCACCCCGAGCACGGAGAACCCAGGACCCCGAGCACTGAGAACTGAGCACCCAGCACCCTGAGTACTGAGCACCGAGCTCCCCGAGCACTGAGCACACTGAGTACTGAGCACCCAGCACCCCGATTACTGAGCACCCAGCACCCTGAGCACTGAACACCCAGCACCCTGAGCACTGAGCACCCAGCACCCTGAGTACTGAGCACCCAGCACGCTGAGTACTGAGAAACCAGCACCCTGAGCACTGAGAACCCAGCACCCTGAGTACTGAGCATTGAGCACCCAGCACCCCGAGCACTGAGCACCCAGCACCCTGTGTACTGAGCACTGGGCACCCTGAGTACTAAGCACCCAGCACCCTGAGTACTGAGCACCCAGGACCCTGAGCACTGAGCACCGAGCAGCCCGAGCACTGAGCACCCAGCACCCTGAGCACTCAGCACCCAGCACCCCGAGCACTGAGCACCCAGCACCCTGAGCACTGAGCACCCAGCACCCTGAGCACGGAGCACCCCGAGTACTGAGCACCCAGCACCCTGAGCACTGAGCACCCAGCACCCTGAGCACAGAGCACCCAGCACCCTGAGAACTGAGCACCCAGCACCCCGAGCACGGAGCACCCAGCACCCTGAGTACTGAGCACCCAGCACCCTGAGTACTGAGCACCCAGCACCCCGAGCACTGAGCAACCAGCACCCTGAGTACTGAGCACCGTGAGTACTGAGCACTGAGCACCGAGCACCCTGAGTACTGAGCACCCTGAGGACTGAGCACCCAGCACCCTGAGCACTGAGCACCCAGCACCCTGAGTACTGAGCACCCAGCACCCTGAGAACTGAGCACAGAGCACCCTGAGCACTGAGCACCCAGCACCCTGAGTACTGAGCACCCAGCACCCTGAGTACTGAGCAACCAGCACCCTGAGCACTGAGCACTGAGCACCCAGCACCCTGAGCACTGAGCACTGAACACCCAGCACCACAGTCCTGAGCACCCCGAGTACTGAGCAACAAGCACCCCGAGTACTGAGCACCCAGCACCCTGAGTACTGAGCACAGAGCACCCTGAGTACTGAGCAACAAGCACGCCGAGTACTGAGCACTGAGCACCCTGAGTACTGAGCACCCAGCACCCTGAGAAATGAGCACCCAGCACCCTGAGTACTGAGCACTGAGAACCCTGATTACTGAGCACCGAGCACCCTGAGTACTGAGCACTGAGCACCCAGCACCCCGAGCACTGAGCACCCAGCACCCTGAGTACTGAGCACCCAGCACCCCGAGTACTGAGCACCCAGCACCCTGAGCACTGAGCACCGAGCAGCCCGAGCACTGAGCACCCAGCACCCTGAGCACTCAGCACCCAGCACCCCGAGCACTGAGCACCCAGCACCCTGAGCACTGAGCACCCAGCACCCTGAGCACGGAGCACCCCGAGTACTGAGCACCCAGCACCCTGAGCACTGAGCACCCAGCACCCTGAGCACAGAGCACCCAGCACCCTGAGAACTGAGCACCCAGCACCCCGAGCACGGAGCACCCAGCACCCTGAGTACTGAGCACCCAGCACCCTGAGTACTGAGCACCCAGCACCCTGAGCACTGAGCACCGAGCAGCCCGAGCACTGAGCACCCAGCACCCTGAGCACTCAGCACCCAGCACCCCGAGCACTGAGCACCCAGCACCCTGAGCACTGAGCACCCAGCACCCTGAGCACGGAGCACCCCGAGTACTGAGCACCCAGCACCCTGAGCACTGAGCACCCAGCACCCTGAGCACAGAGCACCCAGCACCCTGAGAACTGAGCACCCAGCACCCCGAGCACGGAGCACCCAGCACCCTGAGTACTGAGCACCCAACACCCAGAGTACTGAGCACCCAGCACCCTGAGCACTGAGCACCCAGCACCCTGAGTACTGAGCACCCAGCACCCTGAGTACTGAACACCCAGCACCCTGAGCACTGAGCACTGAGCACCCTGAGCACTGAGTACTGAGCACTGAGCACCCTGAGCACTGAGCACCCAGCACCCCAAGTACTGAGCACCCAGCACCCCGAGCACTGAGCACTCAGCGCCCCGAGCACTGAGCACCCAGCACCCCGAGCACTGAGAACTGAGCACCCTGAGCACTGAGCACCCAGCACCCCGAGTACTGAGCACTGAGCACCCTGAGTACTGAGCAACAAGCACCCCGAGTACTGAGCACTGAGCACCCTGAGTACTGAGCACCCAGCACCCTGAGAAATGAGCACCCAGCACCCTGAGTACTGAGCACTGAGAACCCTGAGTACTGAGCACCGAGCACCCTGAGTACTGAGCACTGAGCACCCAGCACCCTGAGCACTGACCACTGAGCACCCAGCACCACAGCCCTGAGCACCCCGAGTACTGAGCAACAAGCACCCAGAGTACTGAGCACTGAGCACCCTGAGTACTGAGCACCCAGCACCCTGAGCACTGAGCACCCAGCACACTGAGCACTGAGCACCCAGCACCCTGAGTACTGAGCACAGAGCACCCCGAGCACTGAGCACCCAGCACCCTGAGTACTGAGCACAGAGCACCCTGAGCACTGAGCACCCAGCACCCTGAGTACTGAGCACCCAGCACGCTGAGTACTGAGCAACCAGCACCCTGAGCACTGAGCACTGAGCACGCAGCACCCTGAGCACTGACCACTGAGCACCCAGCACCACAGCCCTGAGCACCCAGCACCCTGAGCACTGAGCACCCAGCACCCTGAGTACTGAGCACCCAGCACCCTGAGCACCCAGCACCCTGAGTACTGAGCACCCAGCACCCTGAGTACTGAGCACCCAGCACCCTGAGTACTGAGCACTCAGCCCCCTGAGTACTGAGCACCGAGAACCCCGAGCACTGAGCAAACAGCACCCTGAGCACTGTGCACCCGGAGGACTGAGCACCCAGCACCCTGAGCACTGAGCACCGATCACCCTGAGCACTGAGCACCCAGCACCCTGAGAACTGAGCACAGAGCACCCTGAGCACTGAGCACCCAGCACCCTGAGTACTGAGCACCCAGCACCCTGAGTACTGAGCAACCAGCACCCTGAGCACTGAGCACTGAGCACCCAGCACCCTGAGCACTGAGCACTGAACACCCAGCACCACAGTCCTGAGCACCCCGAGTACTGAGCAACAAGCACCCCGAGTACTGAGCACCCAGCACCCTGAGTACTGAGCACAGAGCACCCTGAGTACTGAGCAACAAGCACGCCGAGTACTGAGCACTGAGCACCCTGAGTACTGAGCACCCAGCACCCTGAGAAATGAGCACCCAGCACCCTGAGTACTGAGCACTGAGAACCCTGATTACTGAGCACCGAGCACCCTGAGTACTGAGCACTGAGCACCCAGCACCCCGAGCACTGAGCACCCAGCACCCTGAGTACTGAGCACCCAGCACCCCGAGTACTGAGCACCCAGCACCCTGAGCACTGAGCACCGAGCAGCCCGAGCACTGAGCACCCAGCACCCTGAGCACTCAGCACCCAGCACCCCGAGCACTGAGCACCCAGCACCCTGAGCACTGAGCACCCAGCACCCTGAGCACGGAGCACCCCGAGTACTGAGCACCCAGCACCCTGAGCACTGAGCACCCAGCACCCTGAGCACAGAGCACCCAGCACCCTGAGAACTGAGCACCCAGCACCCCGAGCACGGAGCACCCAGCACCCTGAGTACTGAGCACCCAGCACCCTGAGTACTGAGCACCCAGCACCCTGAGCACTGAGCACCGAGCAGCCCGAGCACTGAGCACCCAGCACCCTGAGCACTCAGCACCCAGCACCCCGAGCACTGAGCACCCAGCACCCTGAGCACTGAGCACCCAGCACCCTGAGCACGGAGCACCCCGAGTACTGAGCACCCAGCACCCTGAGCACTGAGCACCCAGCACCCTGAGCACAGAGCACCCAGCACCCTGAGAACTGAGCACCCAGCACCCCGAGCACGGAGCACCCAGCACCCTGAGTACTGAGCACCCAACACCCAGAGTACTGAGCACCCAGCACCCTGAGCACTGAGCACCCAGCACCCTGAGTACTGAGCACCCAGCACCCTGAGTACTGAACACCCAGCACCCTGAGCACTGAGCAATGAGCACCCTGAGCACTGAGTACTGAGCACTGAGCACCCTGAGCACTGAGCACCCAGCACCCCAAGTACTGAGCACCCAGCACCCCGAGCACTGAGCACTCAGCGCCCCGAGCACTGAGCACCCAGCACCCCGAGCACTGAGAACTGAGCACCCTGAGCACTGAGCACCCAGCACCCCGAGTACTGAGCACTGAGCACCCTGAGTACTGAGCAACAAGCACCCCGAGTACTGAGCACTGAGCACCCTGAGTACTGAGCACCCAGCACCCTGAGAAATGAGCACCCAGCACCCTGAGTACTGAGCACTGAGAACCCTGAGTACTGAGCACCGAGCACCCTGAGTACTGAGCACTGAGCACCCAGCACCCTGAGCACTGACCACTGAGCACCCAGCACCACAGCCCTGAGCACCCCGAGTACTGAGCAACAAGCACCCAGAGTACTGAGCACTGAGCACCCTGAGTACTGAGCACCCAGCACCCTGAGCACTGAGCACCCAGCACACTGAGCACTGAGCACCCAGCACCCTGAGTACTGAGCACAGAGCACCCCGAGCACTGAGCACCCAGCACCCTGAGTACTGAGCACAGAGCACCCTGAGCACTGAGCACCCAGCACCCTGAGTACTGAGCACCCAGCACCCTGAGTACTGAGCAACCAGCACCCTGAGCACTGAGCACTGAGCACGCAGCACCCTGAGCACTGACCACTGAGCACCCAGCACCACAGCCCTGAGCACCCAGCACCCTGAGCACTGAGCACCCAGCACCCTGAGTACTGAGCACCCAGCACCCTGAGCACCCAGCACCCTGAGTACTGAGCACCCAGCACCCTGAGTACTGAGCACCCAGCACCCTGAGTACTGAGCACTCAGCCCCCTGAGTACTGAGCACCGAGAACCCCGAGCACTGAGCAAACAGCACCCTGAGCACTGTGCACCCGGAGGACTGAGCACCCAGCACCCTGAGCACTGAGCACCGATCACCCTGAGCACTGAGCACCCAGCATCCGAGCACTGAGCACCCAGCACCCTGAGTACTGAGCACCCAGCACCCCGAGTACTGAGCACGCAGCACCCCGAGCACTGAGCACCCAGCACCCTGAGCACTGAGCACCCAGCACCCTGAGTACTGAGCAACCAGCAACCTGAGTACTGAGCACCCAGCACCCTGAGTACTGAGCACTCAGCACCCTGAGTACTGAGCACCCAGCACCCTGAGCACTGAGCAACCAGCACCCTGAGTACTGAGCACCGTGAGTACTGAGCACTGAGCACCGAGCACCCTGAGTACTGAGCACCCTGAGGACTGAGCACCCAGCACCCTGAGCACTGAGCACCCAGCACCCTGAGTACTGAGCACCCAGCACCCTGAGCACTGAGCACCCAGCTCCCTGAGCACTGAGCACGCATCACCCCGAACACTGAGCACCCAGCACCCTGAGTACTGAGCACAGAGCACCCTGAGCACTGAGCACCCAGCACCCTGAGTACTGAGCACCCAGCACCCTGAGTACTGAGCAACCAGCACCCTGAGCACTGAGCACTGAGCACCCAGCACCCTGAGCACTGAGCACTGAGCACCCAGCACCACAGCCCTGAGCACCCAGCACCCCGAGCACTGAGCACCCAGCACCCTGAGTACTGAGCACCCAGCACCCTGAGTACTGAGCACAGAGCACCCTGAGTACTGAGCACCCAGCACCCTGAGTACTGAGCACTCAGCACCCTGAGTACTGAGCACCCAGCACCCTGAGCACTGAGCACCCAGCACCCCGAGTACTGAGCACCCTGCACACCGAGTACTGAGCACCGAGCACCCCGAGCACTGAGCACCCAGCACCCTGAGTACTGAGCACCCAGCACCCTGAGTACTGAGAACTGAGCACCCCGAGTACTGAGCACCCAGCACCCCGAGCACTGAGCACCCAGCAACCTGAGTACTGAGAACAGATCACCCTGAGGAGTGAGCACCCCGCACCCTGAGTACTGAGCCCCCAGCACCCTGAGTACTGAGCACCCAGCACCCCGAGCACTGAGCACCCAGCACCCTGAGTACTGAGCCCCCAGCAACATGAGTACTGAGCACCCAGCAACCCGAGCACTGAGCACCCATCACCCTGAGAATGAGCACCCAGCACCATCAGTACTGAGCACCCAGCACCCTGAGTACTGAGCACTAAGCACCCAGAGCACTGAGCACCCAGCACCCCGAGCACGGAGCACCCAGGACCCCGAGCACTGAGAACTGAGCAGACAGCACCCTGAGTACTGAACACCGAGCTCCCCGAGCACTGAGCACACTGAGTACTGAGCAATCAGCACCCCGATCACTGAGCACCCAGCACCCTGAGCACTGAGCACCCAGCACGCTGAGTACTGAGCACCCAGCACCCCGAGCACTGAGCACCCAGCACCCTGAGTACTGAGCACTGAGCACCCAGCACCCCGAGCACTGAGCACCCAGCACCCTGTGTTCTGAGCACTGAGCACCCTGAGTACTAAGCACCCAGCACCCTGAGTACTGAGTACCCAGGACCCTGAGCACTGAGCACCGAGTAGCCCGAGCACTGAGCACCCAGCACCCTGAGCACTCAGCACCCAGCACCCCGAGCACTGAGCACCCAGCACCCTGAGCACTGAGCACCCAGCACCCTGAGCACGGAGCACCCCGAGTACTGAGCACCCAGCACCCTGAGGACAGAGCACCCAGCACCCTGAGCACAGAGCACCCAGCACCCTGAGCACGGAGCACCCCGAGTACTGAGCACCCAGCACCCTGAGAATGAGCACCCAGCACCATGAGTACTGAGCACCCAGCACCCTGAGTACTGAGCACTAAGCACCCAGAGCACTGAGCACCCAGCACCCCGAGCACGGAGCAACCAGGACCCCGAGCACTGAGAACTGAGCACCCAGCACCCTGAGTACTGAGCACCGAGCTCCCCGAGCACTGAGCACACTGAGTACTGAGCACCCAGCACCCTGAGCACTGAGCACCCAGCACCCTGAGCACTGAGCACCCAGCACCATGAGCACGGAGCACCCCGAGGACTGAGCACCCAGCACCCTGAGCACTGAGCACCCAGCACCTTGAGTACTGAGCACCGAGCACCTCGAGCACTAAGCACCCAGCACCCTGAGTACTGAGCACACAGCACCCTGAGCACTGAGCACCCAGAACCCTGTGCACTGAGCACCCAGCACCCTGAGCACGGAGCACCCAGCACCCTGAGTACTGAGCAAACAACACCCAGAGTACTGAGCACCCAGCACCCTGAGTACTGAGTACCCAGCACCCTGAGCTCTGAGCACCCAGCACCCTGAGTACTGAGCACCGAGCACCCTGAGTACTGAGCACCCAGCACCCTTAGTACTGAGCACCCAGCACCCTGAGCACTGAGCACCCAGCACCCTGAGTACTGAGCACGCAGCACCACCCTCAGCACTGAGCACCCAGCACCCTGAGCACTGAGCACCCAGCTTCCTGAGCACTGAGCACCCTGCACCCCGAGTATGGAGCACCCAGCACCCTGAGTACTGAGCACCCAGCACCCTGAGTACTGAGCACTGAGCACCCCGAGTACTGCGCACCCAGCACCCCGAGCACTGAGCACCCAGCACCCTGAGTACTGAGCACCCAGCACCCTGAGTACTGAGCACTGAGCACCCCGAGTACTGAGCACCCAGCACCCCGAGCACTGAGCACCCAGCAACCTGAGTACTGAGAACAGATCACCCTGAGTACTGAGCACCCAGCACCCTGAGTACTGAGCCCCCAGCACCCTGAGTACTGAGCACCCAGCACCCCGACAATGAGCACCCAGCACCCTGAGTACTGAGAACCGAGCACCCTGAGTACTGAGCACCCAGCACACTGAGTACTGAGCCCCCAGCACCCTGAGTACTGAGCTCCCAGCACCCCGACAATGAGCACCCAGCACCCTGAGTACTGAGAACCATGAGTACTAAGCACCGAGCATTCTGAGCACTGAGCACCCAGCACCCCGAGCACTGAGCAACCAGCAACCTGAGTACTGAGCACCCAGCACCCTGAGTACTGAGCACTCAGCACCCTGAGTACTGAGCACCCAGCACCCTGAGCACTGAGCACCCAGCACCCCGAGTACTGAGCACCCTGCACACCGAGTACTGAGCACCGAGCACCCCGAGCACTGAGCACCCAGCACCCTGAGTACTGAGCACCCAGCACCCTGAGTACTGAGAACTGAGCACCCCGAGTAATGAGCACCCAGCAGCCCGAGCACTGAGCACCCAGCAACCTGAGTACTGAGAACAGATCACCCTGAGTACTGAGCACCCAGCACCCTGAGTACTGAGCCCCCAGCACCCTGAGTACTGAGCACCCAGCACCCCGAGCACTGAGCACCCAGCACCCCGAGAATGAGCACCCAGCACCCTGAGTACTGAGAACCGAGCACCCTGAGTACTGAGCACCCAGCACCCTGAGTACTGAGCCCCCAGCACCCTGAGTACTGAGCACCCAGCAACCCGAGCACTGAGCACCCAGCACCCTGAGAATGAGCACCCAGCACCATGAGTACTGAGCACCCAGCACCCTGAGTACTGAGCACTAAGCACCCAGAGCACTGAGCACCCAGCACCCCGAGCACGGAGCACCCAGGACCCCGAGCACTGAGAACTGAGCACCCAGCACCCTGAGTACTGAGCACTCAGCACCCCGATCACTGAGCACCAAGCACCCTAAGCACTGAGCACCCAGCACCCTGAGAACTGAGCACCCAGCACACTGAGTACTGAGCACCCAGCACGCTGAGTACTGAGCACCCAGCACCCTGAGCACTGAGCACCCAGCACCCTGAGTACTGAGCACTGAGCACCCAGCAC
The DNA here is from genome assembly GCF_018167655.1 of Microtus oregoni. Taxonomy (NCBI): domain Eukaryota; kingdom Metazoa; phylum Chordata; class Mammalia; order Rodentia; family Cricetidae; genus Microtus; species Microtus oregoni. The sequence goes on along the minus strand of NW_024543811.1, from coordinate 5,280,826 downwards.
CCCGAGCACTGAGCACCCAGCACCCTGTGTTCTGAGCACTGAGCACCCTGAGTACTAAGCACCCAGCAACCTGAGTACTGAGCACCCAGGACCCTGAGCACTGAGCACCGAGCAGCCCGAGCACTGAGCACCCAGCACCCTGAGCACTCAGCACCCAGCACCCCGAGCACTGAGCACCCAGCACCCTGAGCACTGAGCACCCAGCACCCTGAGCACGGAGCACCCCGAGTACTGAGCACCCAGCACCCTGAGGACTGAGCACCTAGCACCCTGAGCACAGAGCAATCAGCACCCTGAGCACGGAGCACCCCGAGTACTGAGCACCCAGCACCCTGAGAATGAGCACCCAGCACCATGAGTACTGAGCACCCAGCACCCTGAGTACTGAGCACTAAGCACCCAGAGCACTGAGCACCCCGAGCACGGAGCAACCAGGACCCTGAGCACTGAGAACTGAGCACCCAGCACCCTGAGTACTGAGTACCGAGCTCCCCGAGCACTGAGCACACTGAGTACTGAGCACCCAGCACCCCGAGCACTGAGCACCCAGCACCCTGAGCACTGAGCACCCAGCACCATGAGCACGGAGCACCCTGAGGACTGAGCACCCAGCACCCTGAGCACTGAGCACCCAGCACCTTGAGTACTGAGCACCGAGCACCTCGAGCACTAAGCACCCAGCACCCTGAGTACTGAGCACCCAGCACCCTGAGCACTGAGCACCCAGAACCCTGTGCACTGAGCACCCAGCACCCTGAGCACGGAGCACCCAGCACCCTGAGTACTGAGCACCCAACACCCAGAGTACTGAGCACCCAGCACCCTGAGTACTGAGTACCCAGCACCCTGAGCTCTGAGCACCCAGCACCCTGAGTACTGAGCACCTAGCACCCTGAGTACTGAGCACCCAGCACCCTTAGTACTGAGCACCCAGCACCCTGAGCACTGAGCACCCAGCACCCTGAGTACTGAGCACCCAGCACCACCCTCAGCACTGAGCACCCAGCACCCTGAGCACTGAGCACCCAGCTCCCTGAGCACTGAGCACCCAGCACACCGAGTACTGAGCACCCTGCACCCCGAGTACTGAGCACCGAGCACCCCGAGCACTGAGCACCCAGCACCCTGAGTACTGAGCACCCAGCACCCTGAGTACTGAGCACTGAGCACCGCGAGTACTGAGCACCCAGCACCCCGAGCACTGAGCACCCAGCAACCTGAGTACTGAGAACAGATCACCCTGAGTACTGAGCACCCAGCACCCTGAGTACTGAGCCCCCAGCACCCTGAGTACTGAGCACCCAGCACCCCGACAATGAGCACCCAGTACCCTGACTACTGAGAACCGAGCACCCTGAATACTGAGCACCCAGCACCCTGAGTACTGAGCCCCCAGCACCCTGAGTACTGAGCTCCCAGCACCCCGACAATGAGCACCCAGCACCCTGAGTACTGAGCACCCAGCACCCCGAGTACTGAGCACCCAGCACCCCGAGCACTGAGCACCCAGCAACCTGAGTACTGAGAACAGATCACCCTGAGTACTGAGCACCCAGCACCCTGAGTACTGAGCCCCCAGCACCCTGAGTACTGAGCACCCAGCACCCCGAGCACTGAGCACCCAGCACCCCGAGAATGAGCACCCAGCACCCTGAGTACTGAGAACCCAGCACCCTGAGTACTGAGCACCCAGCACCCTGAGTACTGAGCCCCCAGCACCCTGAGTACTGAGCACCCAGCAACCCGAGCACTGAGCACCCAGCACCCTGAGAATGAGCACCCAGCACCATGAGTACTGAGCACCCAGCACCCTGAGTACTGAGCACTAAGCACCCAGAGCACTGAGCACCCAGCACCCCGAGCACGGAGCACCCAGGACCCCGAGCACTGAGAACTGAGCACCCAGCACCCTGAGTACTGAGCACCGTGCTCCCCGAGCACTGAGCACACTGAGTAATGAGCATCCAGCACCCCGATCACTGAGCACCCAGCACCCTGAGCACTGAACACCAAGCACCCTGAGCACTGAGCACCCAGCACCCTGAGTACTGAGCACCCAGCACGCTGAGTACTGAGCACCCAGCACCCCGAGCACTGAGAACCCAGCACCCTGAGTACTGAGCACTGAGCACCCAGCACCCCGAGCACTGAGCACCCAGCACCCTGTGTACTGAGCACTGAGCACCCTGAGTACTAAGCACCCAGCACCCTGAGTACTGAGCACCCAGGACCCTGAGCACTGAGCACCGAGCAGCCCGAGCACTGAGCACCCAGCACCCTGAGCGCTCAGCACCCAGCACCCCGAGAACTGAGCACCCAGCACCCTGAGCAATGAGCACCCAGCACCCTGAGCACGGAGCACCCCGAGTACTGAGCACCCAGCACCCTGAGCACTGAGCACCCAGCACCCTGAGCACAGAGCACACAGCACCCTGAGCACTGAGCACCCAGCACCCCGAGCACGGAGCACCCAGCAACCTGAGTACTGAGCACCCAGCGCCCCGAGCACTGAGCACCCAGCACCCCGAGCACTGAGAACTGAGCACCCTGAGCACTGAGCACCCAGCACCCCAAGTACTGAGCACTGAGCACCCTGAGTACTGAGCAACAAGCACCCCGAGTACTGAACACTGAGCACCCTGAGTAGTGAGCACCCAGCACCCTGAGAAATGAGCACCCAGCACCCTGAGTACTGAGCACTGAGAACCCTGAGTACTGAGCACCGAGCACCCTGAGTACTGAGCACTGAGCACCCAGCACCCTGAGTACTGACCACTGAGCACCCAGCACCACAGCCCTGAGCACCCCGAGTACTGAGCAACAAGCACCCCGAGTACTGAGCACTGAGCACCCTGAGTACTGAGCACCCAGCACCCTGAGCACTGAGCACCCAGCAAACTGAGCACTGAGCACCCAGCACCCTGAGTACTGAGCACAGAGCACCCCGAGCACTGAGCACCCAGCACCCTGAGTACTGAGCACCCAGCACCCTGAGTACTGAGCAACCAGCACCCTGAGCACTGAGCACTGAGCACCCAGCACCCTGAGCACTGACCACTGAGCACCCAGCACCACAGCCCTGAGCACCCAGCACCCCGAGCACTGAGCACCCAGCACCCTGAGTACTGAGCACCCAGCACCCTGAGCACCCAGCACCCTGAGTACTGAGCACCCAGCACCCTGAGTACTGAGCACCCAGCACCCTGAGTACTGAGCACTCAGCACCCTGAGTACTGAGCACCGAGCACCCCGAGCACTGAGCAAACAGCACCCTGAGCACTGTGCACCCGGAGGACTGAGCACCCAGCACCCTGAGCACTGAGCACCGATCACCCTGAGCACTGAGCACCCAGCACCCCGAGCACTGAGCACCCAGCACCCTGAGTACTGAGCACCCAGCACCCCGAGTACTGAGCACCCAGCACCCTGAGTACTGAGCACCCAGCACCCCGAGCACTGAGCAACCAGCACCCTGAGTACTGAGCACCCTGAGTACTGAGCACTGAGCACCGAGCACCCTGAGTACTGAGCACCCTGAGGACTGAGCACCCAGCACCCTGAGCACTGAGCACCCAGCACCCTGAGTACTGAGCACCCAGCACCCTGAGCACTGAGCACCCAGCTCCCTGAGCACTGAGCACGCAGCACCCCGAGCACTGAGCACCCAGCACCCTGAGTACTGAGCACAGAGCACCCTGAGCACTGAGCACCCAGCACCCTGAGTACTGAGCACCCAGCACCCTGAGTACTGAGCAACCAGCACCCTGAGCACTGAGCACTGAGCACCCAGCACCCTGAGCACTGAGCACTGAGCACCCAGCACAACAGCCCTGAGCACCCAGAACCCCGAGCACTGAGCACCCAGCACCCTGAGCACTGAGCACCCAGCACCCTGAGTACTGAGCAACCAGCAACCTGAGTACTGAGCACCCAGCACCCTGAGTACTGAGCACTCAGCACCCTGAGTACTGAGCACCCAGCACCCTGAGCACTGAGCACCCAGCACCCCGAGTACTGAGCACCCTGCACACCGAGTACTGAGCACCGTGCACCCCGAGCACTGAGCACCCAGCACCCTGAGTACTGAGCACCGAGCACCCTGAGTACTGAGAACTGAGCACCCCGAGTACTGAGCACCCAGCACCCCGAGCACTGAGCACCCAGCAACCTGAGTACTGAGAACAGATCACCCTGAGTACTGAGCACCCAGCACCCTGAGTACTGAGCCCCCAGCACCCTGAGTACTGAGCACCCAGCACCCCGAGCACTGAGCACCCAGCACCCCGAGAATGAGCACCCAGCACCCTGAGTACTGAGAACCGAGCACCCTGAGTACTGAGCACCCAGCACCCTGAGTACTGAGCCCCCAGCACCCTGAGTACTGAGCACCCAGCAACCCGAGCACTGAGCACCCAGCACCCTGAGAATGAGCACCCAGCACCATGAGTACTGAGCACCCAGCACCCTGAGTACTGAGCACTAAGCACCCAGAGCACTGAGCACCCAGCACCCCGAGCACGGAGCACCCAGGACCCCGAGCACTGAGAACTGAGCACCCAGCACCCTGAGTACTGAGCACCGAGCTCCCCGAGCACTGAGCACACTGAGTACTGAGCACTCAGCACCCCGATCACTGAGCACCCAGCACCCTGAGCACTGAGCACCCAGCACCCTGAGAACTGAGCACCCAGCACACTGAGTACTGAGCACCCAGCACGCTGAGTACTGAGCACCCAGCACCCCGAGCACTGAGCACCCAGCACCCTGAGTACTGAGCACTGAGCACCCAGCACCCCGAGCACTGAGCACCCAGCACCCTGTGTACTGAGCACTGAGCACCCTGAGTACTAAGCACCCAGCACCCTGAGAACTGAGCACCCAGGACCCTGAGCACTGAGCACCGAGCAGCCCGAGCACTGAGCACCCAGCACCCTGAGCACTCAGCACCCAGCACCTTGAGCACTGAGCACCCAGCAACCTGAGCACTGAGCACCCAGCACCCTGAGCACGGAGCACCCCGAGTACTGAGCACCCAGCACCCTGAGCACTGAGCACCCAGCACCCTGAGCACAGAGCACCCAGCACCCTGAGCACTGAGCACCCAGCACCCCGAGCACGGAGCACCCAGCACCCTGAGTACTGAGCACCCAACACCCAGAGTACTGAGCACCCAGCACCCTTAGCACTGAGCACCCAGCACCCTGAGTACTGAGCACCCAGCACCCTGAGTATTGAACACCCAGCACCCTGAGCAATGAGCACTGAGCACCCTGAGCACTGAGTACTGAGCACTGAGCACCCTGAGCACTGAGCACCCAGCACCCCGAGTACTGAGCACCCAGCACCCCGATCACTGAGCACCCAGCGCCCCGAGCACTGAGCACCCAGCACCCCGAGCACTGAGAACTGAGCACCCTGAGCACTGAGCACCCAGCACCCCGAGTACTGAGCACTGAGCACCCTGAGTACTGAGCAACAAGCACCCCGAGTACTGAACACTGAGCACCCTGAGTAGTGAGCACCCAGCACCCTGAGAAATGAGCACCCAGCACCCTGAGTACTGAGCACTGAGAACCCTGAGTACTGAGCACCGAGCACCCTGAGTACTGAGCACTGAGCACCCAGCACCCTGAGTACTGACCACTGAGCACCCAGCACCAGAGCCCTGAGCACCCCGAGTACTGAGCAACAAGCACCCCGAGTACTGAGCACTGAGCACCCTGAGTACTGAGCACCCAGCACCCTGAGCACTGAGCACCCAGCAAACTGAGCACTGAGCACCCAGCACCCTGAGTACTGAGCACAGAGCACCCCGAGCACTGAGCACCCAGCACCCTGAGTACTGAGCACCCAGCACCCTGAGTACTGAGCAACCAGCACCCTGAGCACTGAGCACTGAGCACCCAGCACCCTGAGCACTGACCACTGAGCACCCAGCACCACAGCCCTGAGCACCCAGCACCCCGAGCACTGAGCACCCAGCACCCTGAGTACTGAGCACCCAGCACCCTGAGCACCCAGCACCCTGAGTACTGAGCACCCAGCACCCTGAGTACTGAGCACCCAGCACCCTGAGTACTGAGGACTCAGCACCCTGAGTACTGAGCACCGAGCACCCCAAGCACTGAGCAAACAGCACCCTGAGCACTGTGCACCCGGAGGACTGAGCACCCAGCACCCTGAGCACTGAGCACCGATCACCCTGAGCACTGAGCACCCAGCACCCCGAGCACTGAGCACCCAGCACCCTGAGTACTGAGCACCCAGCACCCCGAGTACTGAGCACCCAGCACCCTGAGTACTGAGCACCCAGCACCCCGAGCACTGAGCAACCAGCACCCTGAGTACTGAGCACCCTGAGTACTGAGCACTGAGCACCGAGCACCCTGAGTACTGAGCACCCTGAGGACTGAGCACCCAGCACCCTGAGCACTGAGCACCCAGCACCCTGAGTACTGAGCACCCAGCACCCTGAGCACTGAGCACCCAGCTCCCTGAGCACTGAGCACGCAGCACCCCGAGCACTGAGCACCCAGCACCCTGAGTACTGAGCACAGAGCACCCTGAGCACTGAGCACCCAGCACCCTGAGTACTGAGCACCCAGCACCCTGAGTACTGAGCAACCAGCACCCTGAGCACTGAGCACTGAGCACCCAGCACCCTGAGCACTGAGCACTGAGCACCCAGCACAACAGCCCTGAGCACCCAGAACCCCGAGCACTGAGCACCCAGCACCCTGAGCACTGAGCACCCAGCACCCTGAGTACTGAGCAACCAGCAACCTGAGTACTGAGCACCCAGCACCCTGAGTACTGAGCACTCAGCACCCTGAGTACTGAGCACCCAGCACCCTGAGCACTGAGCACCCAGCACCCCGAGTACTGAGCACCCTGCACACCGAGTACTGAGCACCGTGCACCCCGAGCACTGAGCACCCAGCACCCTGAGTACTGAGCACCCAGCACCCTGAGTACTGAGAACTGAGCACCCCGAGTACTGAGCACCCAGCACCCCGAGCACTGAGCACCCAGCAACCTGAGTACTGAGAACAGATCACCCTGAGTACTGAGCACCCAGCACCCTGAGTACTGAGCCCCCAGCACCCTGAGTACTGAGCACCCAGCACCCCGAGCACTGAGCACCCAGCACCCCGAGAATGAGCACCCAGCACCCTGAGTACTGAGAACCGAGCACCCTGAGTACTGAGCACCCAGCACCCTGAGTACTGAGCCCCCAGCACCCTGAGTACTGAGCACCCAGCAACCCGAGCACTGAGCACCCAGCACCCTGAGAATGAGCACCCAGCACCATGAGTACTGAGCACCCAGCACCCTGAGTACTGAGCACTAAGCACCCAGAGCACTGAGCACCCAGCACCCTGAGCACGGAGCACCCAGGACCCCGAGCACTGAGAACTGAGCACCCAGCACCCTGAGTACTGAGCACCGAGCTCCCCGAGCACTGAGCACACTGAGTACTGAGCACTCAGCACCCCGATCACTGAGCACCCAGCACCCTGAGCACTGAGCACCCAGCACCCTGAGAACTGAGCACCCAGCACACTGAGTACTGAGCACCCAGCACGCTGAGTACTGAGCACCCAGCACCCCGAGCACTGAGCACCCAGCACCCTGAGTACTGAGCACTGAGCACCCAGCACCCCGAGCACTGAGCACCCAGCACCCTGTGTACTGAGCACTGAGCACCCTGAGTACTAAGCACCCAGCACCCTGAGAACTGAGCACCCAGGACCCTGAGCACTGAGCACCGAGCAGCCCGAGCACTGAGCACCCAGCACCCTGAGCACTCAGCACCCAGCACCTTGAGCACTGAGCACCCAGCAACCTGAGCACTGAGCACCCAGCACCCTGAGCACGGAGCACCCCGAGTACTGAGCACCCAGCACCCTGAGCACTGAGCACCCAGCACCCTGAGCACAGAGCACCCAGCACCCTGAGCACTGAGCACCCAGCACCCCGAGCACGGAGCACCCAGCACCCTGAGTACTGAGCACCCAACACCCAGAGTACTGAGCACCCAGCACCCTTAGCACTGAGCACCCAGCACCCTGAGTACTGAGCACCCAGCACCCTGAGTATTGAACACCCAGCACCCTGAGCACTGAGCACTGAGCACCCTGAGCACTGAGTACTGAGCACTGAGCACCCTGAGCACTGAGCACCCAGCACCCCGAGTACTGAGCACCCAGCACCCCGAGCACTGAGCACCCAGCGCCCCGAGCACTGAGCACCCAGCACCCCGAGCACTGAGAACTGAGCACCCTGAGCACTGAGCACCCAGCACCCCGAGTACTGAGCACTGAGCACCCTGAGTACTGAGCAACAAGCACCCCGAGTACTGAGCATTGAGCACCCTGAGTACTGAGCACCCAGCACCCTGAGAACTGAGCACCCAGCACCCTGAGTACTGAGCACTGAGAACCCTGAGTACTGAGCACCGAGCACCCTGAGTACTGAGCACTGAGCACCCAGCACCCTGAGCACTGACCACTGAGCACCCAGCACCACAGCCCTGAGCACCCCGAGTACTGAGCAACAAGCACCCCGAGTACTGAGCACTGAGCACCCTGAGTACTGAGCACCCAGCACCCTGAGCACTGAGCACCCAGCACACTGAGCACTGAGCACGCAGCACCCCGAGCACTGAGCACCCAGCACCCTGAGTACTGAGCACAGAGCACCCTGAGCACTGAGCACCCAGCACCCTGAGTACTGAGCACCCAGCACCCTGAGTACTGAGCAACCAGCACCCTGAGCACTGAGCACTGAGCACCCAGCACCCTGAGCACTGACCACTGAGCACCCAGCACCACAGCCCTGAGCACCCAGCACCCCGAGCACTGAGCACCCAGCACCCTGAGTACTGAGCACCCAGCACCCTGAGCACCCAGCACCCTGAGCACTGAGCACCCAGCACCCTGAGTACTGAGCACCCAGCACCCTGACTACTGAGCACTCAGCACCCTGAGTACTGAGCACCCAGCACCCTGAGCACCCAGCACCCTGAGCACTGAGCACCCAGCACCCTGAGTACTGAGCACTGATCACCCTGAGCACTGATCACCCAGCACCCCGAGCACTGAGCACCCAGCACCCTGAGCACCCAGCACCCTGAGCACTGAGCACCCAGCACCCTGAGTACTGAGCACTGATCACCCTGAGCACTGATCACCCAGCACACCGAGCACTGAGCACCCAGGACCCTGAGTACTGAGCACCTAGCAGCCTGAGCACTGAGCACCGAGCACCCTGAGTACTGAACACCCAGCACCCTGAGCACTGAGCACTGAGCACCCAGCACCCTGAGCACTGAGCACTGAGCTCCCAGCACCCTGAGCACTGAGCACCCAGCACCCTGAGCACCCAGCACCCTGAGCACTGAGCACCCTGAGCACTGAGCACCCTGAGCACTGAGCACTGAGCACCCAGCACACTGAGTACTGAGCACCCAACACTCTGAGCACTGAGCACCCAGCACGCTGAGTACTGAGCACTGAGCACACAGCACTCTGAGTACTGAGCACAAAGCACCCTGAGCACTGAGCACCCAGCACCCTGAGCACTGAGCACCCAGCACCCTGTGTACTGAGCACCCAGCACCCTGAGCACGGAGCACCCAGGACCCCGAGCACTGAGTACTGAGCACCCAGCACCCCGAATACTGAGCACTGAGCACCCCTAGCACTGAGCTCCCAGCGCCCCGAGCACTGAGCACCCAGCACCCTGAGCACTGAGCACTGAGCACACTGAGCACTGAGCACCCAGCACCCCGAGTACTGAGCACTGAGCACCCTGAGTAATGAGCACCCAACACCCAGAGTACTGATCACCCAGCACCCTGAGTACTGAGCACTGAGAACCCTGAGTACTGAGCACCGAGCACCCTGAGTACTGAGCACTGAGCACCCAGCACCCTGAGCACTGACCACTGAGCACCCAGCACCACAGCCCTGAGCACCCCGAGTACTGAGCAACAAGCACCCCGAGTACTGAGCACTGAGCACCCTGAGTACTGAGCACCCAGCACCCTGAGCACTGAGCACCCAGCACACTGAGCACTGAGCACGCAGCACCCCGAGCACTGAGCACCCAGCACCCTGAGTACTGAGCACAGAGCACCCTGAGCACTGAGCACCCAGCACCCTGAGTACTGAGCACCCAGCACCCTGAGTACTGAGCAACCAGCACCCTGAGCACTGAGCACTGAGCACCCAGCACCCTGAGCACTGACCACTGAGCACCCAGCACCACAGCCCTGAGCACCCAGCACCCCGAGCACTGAGCACCCAGCACCCTGAGTACTGAGCACCCAGCACCCTGAGCACCCAGCACCCTGAGCACTGAGCACCCAGCACCCTGAGTACTGAGCACCCAGCACCCTGACTACTGAGCACTCAGCACCCTGAGTACTGAGCACCCAGCACCCTGAGCACCCAGCACCCTGAGCACTGAGCACCCAGCACCCTGAGTACTGAGCACTGATCACCCTGAGCACTGATCACCCAGCACCCCGAGCACTGAGCACCCAGCACCCTGAGCACCCAGCACCCTGAGCACTGAGCACCCAGCACCCTGAGTACTGAGCACTGATCACCCTGAGCACTGATCACCCAGCACCCCGAGCACTGAGCACCCAGGACCCTGAGTACTGAGCACCTAGCAGCCTGAGCACTGAGCACCGAGCACCCTGAGTACTGAACACCCAGCACCCTGAGCACTGAGCACTGAGCACCCAGCACCCTGAGCACTGAGCACTGAGCTCCCAGCACCCTGAGCACTGAGCACCCAGCACCCTGAGCACCCAGCACCCTGAGCACTGAGCACCCTGAGCACTGAGCACCCTGAGCACTGAGCACTGAGCACCCAGCACACTGAGTACTGAGCACCCAACACTCTGAGCACTGAGCACCCAGCACGCTGAGTACTGAGCACTGAGCACACAGCACTCTGAGTACTGAGCACAAAGCACCCTGAGCACTGAGCACCCAGCACCCTGAGCACTGAGCACCCAGCACCCTGAGTACTGAGCACCCAGCACCCTGAGCACGGAGCACCCAGGACCCCGAGCACTGAGTACTGAGCACACAGCACCCCGAATACTGAGCACTGAGCACCCCGAGCACTGAGCTCCCAGCGCCCCGAGCACTGAGCACCCAGCACCCTGAGCACTGAGCACTGAGCACACTGAGCACTGAGCACCCAGCACCCCGAGTACTGAGCACTGAGCACCCTGAGTACTGAGCACCCATCACCCAGAGTACTGATCACCCAGCACCCTGAGAACTGAGCACCCAGCACCCTGAGTACTGAGCACCCAGCACCCTGAGTACTGAGCACCCAGCTGCCTGAGCACTGAGCACTGAGCACCCAGCACCTTGAGCACTGAGCACTGACCACCCAGCACCCCGAGCACTGAGCACTCAGCACCCCGAGCACTGAGCACCCAGCGCCCTGAGCACTGAGCACCCAGCACACTGAGCACTGAGCACCCAGCCCCCTGAGTACTGAGCACCCAGCACCATGAGTCCTGAGCACCCAGTACCCTGAGTACTGAGCACTCAGCACCCTGAGTACTGAGCACCGAGCACCCTGAGTACTGAGCACCGATCACCCTGAGCACTGAGCACCCAGCACCCTGAGTACTGAGCACAAAGCACCCTGAGCACTGAGCACCCAGCACCCTGAGCACTGAGCACCCAGCACCCTGAGTACTGAGCACCCAGCACCCTGAGCACGGAGCACCCAGGACCCCGAGCACTGAGTACTGAGCACCCAGCACCCTGAGTACTGAGCACCGAGCTCCCCGAGCACTGAGCACCCAGCACCCTGAGCACTGAGCACCCAGCACCCTGAGCACTGAGCACCCAGAACCCTGAGTACTGAGCACCCAGCACGCTGAGTACTGAGCACTCAGCACCCTGAGCACTGAGCACCCAGCACCCTGACTACTGAGCACTGAGCACCCAGCACCCCGAGCACTGAGCACCCAGCACCCCGAGCACTGAGCATGGAGCACCCCGAGGACTGAGCACCCCGCACCCTGAACACTGAGCATGGAGCACCCCGAGGACTGAGCACCCCGCACCCTGAGCACTGAGCACCCAGCACCTTGAGTACTGAGCACCGAGCACCCCGAGCACTGAGCACCCAGCACCCTGAGTACTGAGCACCCAGCACCCTGAGCACTGAGCACCCAGCACCCTGAGCACTGAGCACCCAGCACCCCGAGCAATGAGCACCCAGCACCCTGAGTACTGAGCACCCAACACCCAGAGTACTGAGCACCCAGCAGCCTGAGAACTGAGCACCCAGCACCCTGAGTACTGAGCACCCAGCACCCTGAGTACTGAGCACCCAGCACCCTGAGCACTGAGCACTGAGCACCCAGCACCCTGAGCACTGAGCACTGACCACCCAGCACCCCGAGCACTGAGCACCCAGCACCCTGAGCACTGAGCACCCAGCACCCTGAGCACTGAGCACCCAGCCCCCTGAGTACTGAGCACCCAGCACCATGAGTACTGAGCACCCAGCACCCTGAGTACTGAGCACTCAGCACCCTGAGTACTGAGCACCGAGCACCCCGAGCACTGAGCACCAAGCACCCTGAGCACTGAGCACCCTGAGGACTGAGCACCCAGCAACCTGAGCACTGAGCACCCAGCACCCTGAGTACTGAGCACCGATCACCCTGAGCACTGAGCACCCAGCACCCCGAGCACTGAGCACCCAGCACCCTGAGTACTGAGCACCCAGCACCCTGAGCACTGAGCACCCAGCACCCTGAGTACTGAGCACCCTGAGTACTGAGCAACGATCACCCTGAGCACTGAGCACCCAGCACCCTGAGTACTGAGCACCCAGCACCCTGAGCACTGAGCACCCAGCACCCTGAGCACTGAGCACCCAGCACCGTGAGTTATGAGCACCCAGAACCCTGAGTACTGAGTACAAAGCACCCTGAGCACTGAGCACCCAGCACCCTGAGTACTGAGCACCGAGCACCCTGAGTACTGAGCACCCAGCACCCTGAGTACTGAGCACCCAGCACCCTGAGCACTGAGCACCCAGCACCCTGAGTACTGAGTACTCAGCACCCTGAGCACTGAGCACCCAGCACCCTGAGTACTGATCACCGAGCACCCCGAGCACTGAGCACCCAGCACCCTGAGTACTGAGCACCCAGCACCCTGAGTACTGAGCACCCAGCACCCTGAGTACTGAGCACCCAGCACCCTGAGCACTGAGCATAAAGCACGCTGAGTACTGAGCACTGAGCACCCTGAGTACTGAGCACCGAGGACCCTGAGCACTGAGCACCCAGCACGCTGAGTACGGAGCACTGAGCACCCTGAGTACTGAGCACCTAGCACCCTGAGTACTGAGCACCCAGCACCCTGAGCACTGAGCAGCCAGCACCCTCAGCACTGAGCACCCAGCACCCCGAGCACTGAGCACCCAGCACCCTGAGCACTGAGCACCCAGCACCCCGAGTACTGAGCACCGAGCACCCCGAGCACTGAGCACCCAGCACCCTGAGCACTGAGCACCCAGCACCCCGAGTACTGAGCACCGAGCACCCCGAGCACTGAGCACCCAGCACCCTGAGCACTGAGCAGCCAGCACCCTCAGCACTGAGCACCCAGCACCCCGAGCACTGAGCACCCAGCACCCTGAGCACTGAGCACCCAGCACCCCGAGTACTGAGCACCGAGCACCCCGAGCACTGAGCACCCAGCACCCTGAGTACTGAGCACCCAGTACCCTGAGTACTGAGCACCCCGAGTACTGAGCACCCAGCACCCTGAGTACTGAGAACAGATCACCCTGAGTACTGAGCACCCAGCACCCCGAGCACTGAGCACCCAGCACCCCGAGAATGAGCACCCAGCACCCTGAGTACTGAGAACCGAGCACCCTGAGTACTGAGCACCCAGCACCCTGAGTACTGAGCCCACAGCACCCTGAGTACTGAGCACCCAGCACCCCGAGCACTGAGCACCCAGCACCCTGAGTACTGAGCACCCAGCACCCCGAGCACGGAGCACCCAGGTCCCCGAGCACTGAGTACTGAGCACCCAGCACCCTGAGTACTGAGCACCGAGCTCCCCGAGCACTGAGCACCCAGCACCCTGAGCACTGAGCACCCAGCACCCTGAGCACTGAGCACCCAGCACCCTGAGTACTGAGCACCCAGCACGCTGAGTACTGAGTACTCAGCACCCTGAGCACTGAGCACCCAGGACCCTGAGTACTGAGCACTGAGCACCCAGCACCCCGAGCACTGAGCACCCAGCACCCTGTGTACTGAGCACTGAGCACCCTGATGACTAAGCACCCAGCACCCTGAGTACTGAGCACCCAGGACCCTGAGCACTGAGCACCGAGCACCCCGAGCACTGAGCGCCCAGCACCCTGAGCACTGAGCACCCAGCACCCTGAGCACTGAGCACCCAGCACCCAGAGCACTGAGCACCCAGCACCCTGAGCAATGAGCACCCAGCACCCTGAGTACTGAGCACCCAGCAACCTGAGTACTGAGCACCCTGAGTACTGAGCACCGATCACCCTGAGCACTGAGCACCCAGCACAGTGAGTACTGAGCACCCAGCACCCTGAGCTCTGAGCACCCAGCACCCTGAGCATTGAGCACCCAGCACCCTGAGTACTGAGCACCCAGAACGCTGAGTACTGAGTACAAAGCACCCTGAGCACTGAGCACCCAGCACCCTGAGTACTGAGCACGGAGCACCCTGAGTACTGAGCACCCAGCACCCTGAGTACTGAGCACCCAGCACCCTGAGTACTGAGCACCCAGCACCCTGAGTACTGAGCACTGATCACCCTGAGCACTGAGCACCCAGCACCCCGAGCACTGAGCACCCAGCACCCTGAGTACTGAGCACCTAGCACCCTGAGCACTGAGCACCGAGCACCCTGAGTACTGAACACCCAGCACCCTGAGCACTGAGCACTGAGCACCCAGCACCCCGAGCACTGAGCACCCAGCACCCTGAGCACTGAGCACCCTGAGCACTGAGCACTGAGCACCCAGCACCCTGAGTACTGAGCACCCAACACTCTGAGCACTGAGCACCCAGCACGCTGAGTACTGAGCACTGAGCACACAGCACCCTGAGCACTGAGCACCCAGCACCCCGAGCACTGAGCACCCAGCACCCTGAGCACCCAGAACCCTGAGCACTGAGCACCCTGAGTACTGAGCACCCAGCACCCTGAGCACTGAGCACCCAGCACCCTGAGTACTGAGCACCCTGAGTACTGAGCACCGATCACCCTGAGAACTGAGCACCCAGCACCCTGAGTACTGAGCACACAGCACCCTGAGCACTGAGCACCCAGCACCCTGAGCACTGAGCACCCAGCACCCTGAGTACTGAGCACCCAGAACCCTGAGTACTGAGTACAAAGCACCCTGAGCACTGAGCACCCAGCACCCTGAGTACTGAGCACCGAGCACCCTGAGTACTGAGCACCCAGCACCCTGAGTACTGAGCACCCAGCACCCTGAGCACTGAGCACCCAGCACCCTGAGTACTGAGCACCCAGCAACCTGAGTACTGAGCACCCAGCACCCTGAGTACGGAGCACCCAGCACCCTGAGTACTGAGCACCCAGCACCCTGAGTACTGAGCACCGAGCACCCCGAGCACTGAGCACCGAGCACCCTGAGTACTGAACACCCAGCACCCTGAGTACTGAGCACCCAGGACCCTGAGCACTGAGCACCGAGCACCCCGAGCACTGAGCACTCAGCACCCTGAGCACTCAGCACCCATCACCCCGATCACTGAGCACCCAGCACCCTGAGCACTGAGCACCCAGCACCCTGAGCACTGAGCACCCAGCACCCAGAGCACTGAGCACCCAGCACCCTGAGCACTGAGCTCCCAGCACCCTGAGTACTGAGCATCCAGCACCCTGAGTACTGAGCACCCAGCACCCCGAGCACTGAGCACCCAGCACCCTGAGTACTGAGCACCTAGCACCCTGAGCACTGAGCACCGAGCACCCTGAGTACTGAACACCCAGCACCCTGAGCACTGAGCACTGAGCATCCAGCACCCTGAACACTGAGCACTGAGCACCCAGCACCCCGAGCACTGAGCACCCAGCACCCTGAGCACCCAGCACCCTGAGCACTGAGCACCCTGAGCACTGAGCACCCTGAGCACTGAGCACTGAGCACCCAGCACCCTGAGTACTGAGCACCCAACACTCTGAGCACTGAGCACCCAGCACGCTGAGTACTGAGCACTGAGCACACAGCACCCTGAGTACTGAGCACCCAGCACCCCGAGCACTGAGCACCCAGCGCCCCGAGCACTGAGCACCCAGCACCCTGAGCACTGAGCACTGAGCACACTGAGCACTGAGCACCCAGCACCCCGAGTACTGAGCACTGAGCACCCTGAGTACTGAGCACCCAACACCCAGAGTACTGATCACCCAGCACCCTGAGAACTGAGCACCCAGCACCCTGAGTACTGAGCACCCAGCACCCTGAGTACTGAGCACCCAGCACCCTGAGCACTGAGCACTGAGCACCCAGCACCTTGAGCACTGAGCACTGACCACCCAGCACCCCGAGCACTGAGCACCCAGCACCCCGAGCACTGAGCACCCAGCGCCCTGAGCACTGAGCACCCAGCACCCTGAGCACTGAGCACACAGCACCCTGAGTACTGAGCACCCAGCACCCCGAGCACTGAGCACCCAGCGCCCCGAGCACTGAGCACCGAGCACCCTGAGCACTGAGCAACCAGCACCCTGAGTACTGAGCACTGAGCACCCTGAGTACTAAGCACCGAACACCCTGAGTACTGAGCACCCAGCACCCTGAGGACTGAGCACCCAGCACCCTGAGCACTGAGCACCCAGCACCCTGAGCACTGAGCACCCAGCACCCTGAGCACTGAGCACCCAACACTCTGAGCACTGAGCACCCAGCACGCTGAGTACTGAGCACTGAGCACACAGCACCCTGAGCACTGAGCACCCAGCACCCCGAGCACTGAGCACCCAGCACCCTGAGCACCCAGAACCCTGAGCACTGAGCACCCTGAGTACTGAGCACCCAGCACCCTGAGCACTGAGCACCCAGCACCCTGAGTACTGAGCACCCTGAGTACTGAGCACCGATCACCCTGAGAACTGAGCACCCAGCACCCTGAGTACTGAGCACACAGCACCCTGAGCACTGAGCACCCAGCACCCTGAGCACTGAGCACCCAGCACCCTGAGTACTGAGCACCCAGAACCCTGAGTACTGAGTACAAAGCACCCTGAGCACTGAGCACCCAGCACCCTGAGTACTGAGCACCGAGCACCCTGAGTACTGAGCACCCAGCACCCTGAGTACTGAGCACCCAGCACCCTGAGCACTGAGCACCCAGCACCCTGAGTACTGAGCACCCAGCACCCTGAGTACTGAGCACCCAGCACCCTGAGTACGGAGCACCCAGCACCCTGAGTACTGAGCACCCAGCACCCTGAGTACTGAGCACCGAGCACCCCGAGCACTGAGCAACCAGCACCCTGAGTACTGAGCACTGAGCACCCTGAGTACTAAGCACCGAACACCCTGAGTACTGAGCACCCAGCACCCTGAGGACTGAGCACCCAGCACCCTGAGCACTGAGCACCCAGCACGCAGAGTACTGAGCACTGAGCACACAGCACCCTGAGTACTGAGCACCCAGCACCCCGAGCACTGAGCACCCAGCGCCCCGAGCACTGAGCACCCAGCACCCTGAGCACTGAGCACTGAGCACACTGAGCACTGAGCACCCAGCACCCCGAGTACTGAGCACTGAGCACCCTGAGTACTGAGCACCCAACACCCAGAGTACTGATCACCCAGCACCCTGAGAACTGAGCACCCAGCACCCTGAGTACTGAGCACCCAGCACCCTGAGTACTGAGCACCCAGCACCCTGAGCACTGAGCACTGAGCACCCAGCACCTTGAGCACTGAGCACTGACCACCCAGCACCCCGAGCACTGAGCACCCAGCACCCCGAGCACTGAGCACCCAGCGCCCTGAGCACTGAGCACCCAGCACCCTGAGCACTGAGCACACAGCACCCTGAGTACTGAGCACCCAGCACCCCGAGCACTGAGCACCCAGCGCCCCGAGCACTGAGCACCGAGCACCCTGAGCACTGAGCAACCAGCACCCTGAGTACTGAGCACTGAGCACCCTGAGTACTAAGCACCGAACACCCTGAGTACTGAGCACCCAGCACCCTGAGGACTGAGCACCCAGCACCCTGAGCACTGAGCACCCAGCACCCTGAGCACTGAGCACCCAGCACCCTGAGCACTGAGCACCCAACACTCTGAGCACTGAGCACCCAGCACGCTGAGTACTGAGCACTGAGCACACAGCACCCTGAGCACTGAGCACCCAGCAACCCGAGCACTGAGCACCCAGCACCCTGAGCACCCAGAACCCTGAGCACTGAGCACCCTGAGTACTGAGCACCCAGCACCCTGAGCACTGAGCACCCAGCACCCTGAGTACTGAGCACCCTGAGTACTGAGCACCGATCACCCTGAGAACTGAGCACCCAGCACCCTGAGTACTGAGCACACAGCACCCTGAGCACTGAGCACCCAGCACCCTGAGCACTGAGCACCCAGCACCCTGAGTACTGAGCACCCAGAACCCTGAGTACTGAGTACAAAGCACCCTGAGCACTGAGCACCCAGCACCCTGAGTACTGAGCACCGAGCACCCTGAGTACTGAGCACCCAGCACCCTGAGTACTGAGCACCCAGCACCCTGAGCACTGAGCACCCAGCACCCTGAGTACTGAGCACCCAGCACCCTGAGTACTGAGCACCCAGCACCCTGAGTACGGAGCACCCAGCACCCTGAGTACTGAGCACCCAGCACCCTGAGTACTGAGCACCGAGCACCCCGAGCACTGAGCAACCAGCACCCTGAGTACTGAGCACTGAGCACCCTGAGTACTAAGCACCGAACACCCTGAGTACTGAGCATCCAGCACCCTGAGGACTGAGCACCCAGCACCCTGAGCACTGAGCACCCAGCACCCTGAGTAATGAGCACCCAGCACCCTGAGTACTGAGCACCCAGCACCCTGAGCACTGAGCACCCAGCACCCCGAGCACTGAGCGGCCAGCACCCCGAGCACTGAGCACCCAGCACCCTGAGCACTGAGCACCCAGCACCCTGAGCACTGAGCACCCAGCACCCTGAGTACTGAGTACTCAGCACCCTGAGCACTGAGCACCCAGCACCCTGAGTACTGATCACCGAGCACCCCGTGCACTGAGCACCCAGCACCCTGAGTACTGAGCACCCAGCACCCTGAATACTGAGCACCCAGCACCCTGAGTCCTGAGCACCCAGCACCCTGAGCACTGAGCACAAAGCACGCTGAGTACTGAGCACTGAACAGCCTGAGTACTGAGCACCAAGGACCCTGAGCACTGAGCACCCAGCACGCTGAGTACTGAGCACTGAGCACCCTGAGTACTGAGCACCTAGCACCCTGAGTACTGAGCACCCAGCACCCTGAGCACTGAGCAGCCAGCACCCTCAGCACTGAGCACCCAGCACCCCGAGCACTGAGCACCCAGCACCCTGAGCACTGAGCACCCAGCACCCCGAGTACTGAGCACCGAGCACCCCGAGCTCTGAGCACCCAGCACCCTGAGTACTGAGCATCCAGTACCCTGAGTACTGAGCGCCCCGAGTACTGAGCACCCAGCACCCCGAGCACTGAGCACCCAGCACCCTGAGTACTGAGAACAGATCACCCCGAGCACAGAGCACCCAGGACCCCGAGCACTGAGTACTGAGCACCCAGCACCCTGAGTACTGAGCACCGAGCTCCCCGAGCACTGAGCACCCAGCACCCTGAGCACTGAGCACCCAGCACCCTGAGCACTGAGCACCCAGCACCCTAAGTACTGAGCACCCAGCACGCTGAGTACTGAGCACTCAGCACCCTGAGCACTGAGCACCCAGCACCCTGAGTACTGAGCACTGAGCACCCAGCACCCTGAGCACTGAGCACCCAGCACCCTGTGTACTGAGCACTGAGCACCCTGATTACTAAGCACCCAGCACCCTGAGTACTGATCACCCAGGACCCTGAGCACTGAGCACCGAGCACCCCGAGCACTGAGCACTCAGCACCCTGAGCACTCAGCACCCATCACCCCGATCACTGAGCACCCAGCACCCTGAGCACTGAGCACCCAGCACCCTGAGCACTGAGCACCCAGCACCCAGAGCACTGAGCACCCAGCACCCTGAGCACTGAGCTCCCAGCACCCTGAGTACTGAGCATCCAGCACCCTGAGTACTGAGCACCCAGCACCCCGAGCACTGAGCACCCAGCACCCTGAGTACTGAGCACCTAGCACCCTGAGCACTGAGCACCGAGCACCCTGAGTACTGAACACCCAGCACCCTGAGCACTGAGCACTGAGCACCCAGCACCCTGAACACTGAGCACTGAGCACCCAGCACCCCGAGCACTGAGCACCCAGCACCCTGAGCACCCAGCACCCTGAGCACTGAGCACCCTGAGCACTGAGCACCCTGAGCACTGAGCACTGAGCACCCAGCACCCTGAGTACTGAGCACCAAACACTCTGAGCACTGAGCACCCAGCACGCTGAGTACTGAGCACTGAGCACACAGCACCCTGAGTACTGAGCACCCAGCACCCCGAGCACTGAGCACCCAGCGCCCCGAGCACTGAGCACCCAGCACCCTGAGCACTGAGCACTGAGCACACTGAGCACTGAGCACCCAGCACCCCGAGTACTGAGCACTGAGCACCCTGAGTACTGAGCACCCAACACCCAGAGTACTGATCACCCAGCACCCTGAGAACTGAGCACCCAGCACCCTGAGTACTGAGCACCCAGCACCCTGAGTACTGAGCACCCAGCACCCTGAGCACTGAGCACTGAGCACCCAGCACCTTGAGCACTGAGCACTGACCACCCAGCACACCGAGCACTGAGCACCCAGCACCCCGAGCACTGAGCACCCAGCGCCCTGAGCACTGAGCACCCAGCACCCTGAGCACAGAGCACACAGCACCCTGAGTACTGAGCACCCAGCACCCCGAGCACTGAGCACCCAGCGCCCCGAGCACTGAGCACCGAGCACCCTGAGCACTGAGCAACCAGCACCCTGAGTACTGAGCACTGAGCACCCTGAGTACTAAGCACCGAACACCCTGAGTACTGAGCACCCAGCACCCTGAGGACTGAGCACCCAGCACCCTGAGCACTGAGCACCCAGCACCCTGAGTAATGAGCACCCAGCACCCTGAGTACTGAGCACCCAGCACCCTGAGCACTGAGCACCCAGAAACCCCGAGCACTGAGCACCCAGCACCCCGAGCACTGAGCACCCAGCACCCTGAGCACTGAGCACCCAGCACCCTGAGCACTGAGCACCCAGCACCCTGAGTACTGAGTACTCAGCACCCTGAGCACTGAGCACCCAGCACCCTGAGTACTGATCACCGAGCACCCCGTGCACTGAGCACCCAGCACCCTGAGTACTGAGCACCCAGCACCCTGAATACTGAGCAACCAGCACCCTGAGTACTGAGCACCCAGCACCCTGAGCACTGAGCACAAAGCACGCTGAGTACTGAGCACTGAACAGCCTGAGTACTGAGCACCGAGGACCCTGAGCACTGAGCACCCAGCACGCTGAGTACTGAGCACTGAGCACCCTGAGTACTGAGCACCTAGCACCCTGAGTACTGAGCACCCAGCACCCTGAGCACTGAGCAGCCAGCACCCTCAGCACTGAGCACCCAGCACCCCGAGCACTGAGCACCCAGCACCCTGAGCACTGAGCACCCAGCACCCCGAGTACTGAGCACCGAGCACCCCGAGCTCTGAGCACCCAGCACCCTGAGTACTGAGCATCCAGTACCCTGAGTACTGAGCGCCCCGAGTACTGAGCACCCAGCACCCAGAGCACTGAGCACCCAGCACCCTGAGTACTGAGAACAGATCACCCCGAGCACAGAGCACCCAGGACCCCGAGCACTGAGTACTGAGCACCCAGCACCCTGAGTACTGAGCACCGAGCTCCCCAAGCACTGAGCACCCAGCACCCTGAGTACTGAGCACCCAGCACGCTGAGTACTGAGCACTCAGCACCCTGAGCACTGAGCACCCAGCACCCTGAGTACTGAGCACTGAGCACCCAGCACCCTGAGCACTGAGCACCCAGCACCCTGTGTACTGAGCACTGAGCACCCTGATTACTAAGCACCCAGCACCCTGAGTACTGAGCACCCAGGACCCTGAGCACTGAGCACTGAGCACCCCGAGCACTGAGCACTCAGCACCCTGAGCACTCAGCACCCATCACCCCGATCACTGAGCACCCAGCACCCTGAGCACTGAGCACCCAGCACCCTGAGCACTGAGCACCCAGCACCCAGAGCACTGAGCACCCAGCACCCTGAGCACTGAGCTCCCAGCACCCTGAGTACTGAGCATCCAGCACCCTGAGTACTGAGCACCCAGCACCCCGAGCACTGAGCACCCAGCACCCTGAGTACTGAGCACCTAGCACCCTGAGCACTGAGCACCGAGCACCCTGAGTACTGAACACCCAGCACCCTGAGCACTGAGCACTGAGCACCCAGCACACTGAGCACTGAGCACTGAGCACCCAGCACCCCGAGCACTGAGCACCCAGCACCCTGAGCACCCAGCACCCTGAGCACTGAGCACCCGGAGCACTGAGCACCCTGAGCACTGAGCACTGAGCACCCAGCACCCTGAGTACTGAGCACCCAACACTCTGAGCACTGAGCACCCAGCACGCTGAGTACTGAGCACTGAGCACACAGCACCCTGAGTACTGAGCACCCAGCACCCCGAACACTGAGCACCCAGCGCCCCGAGCACTGAGCACCCAGCACCCTGAGCACTGAGCACTGAGCACACTGAGCACTGAGCACCCAGCACCCCGAGTACTGAGCACTGAGCACCCTGAGTACTGAGCACCCAACACCCAGAGTACTGATCACCCAGCACCCTGAGAACTGAGCACCCAGCACCCTGAGTACTGAGCACCCAGCACCCTGAGTACTGAGCACCCAGCACCCTCAGCACTGAGCACTGAGCACCCAGCACCTTGAGCACTGAGCACTGACCACCCAGCACCCCGAGCACTGAGCACCCAGCACCCCGAGCACTGAGCACCCAGCGCCCTGAGCACTGAGCACCCAGCACACTGAGCACTGAGCACCCAGGACCCTGAGTACTGAGCACCCAGCACCATGAGTACTGAGCACCCAGCACCCTGAGCACTGAGCACCCAGCACCCCGAGCACTGAGCACCCAGCACCCTGAGTACTGAGCACCCAGCACCCTGAGCACTGAGCACCCAGCACCCTGAGTACTGAGCACCCTGAGTACTGAGCACCGATCACCCTGAGCACTGAGCACCCAGCACCCTGAGTACTGAGCACCCAGCACCCTGAGCACTGATCACCCAGCACCCTGAGCACTGAGCACCCAGCACCCTGAGTACTGAGCACCCAGCACCCTGAGTACTGAGTACCCAGCACCCTGAGCACTGAGGACCCAGCACCCTGAGTACTGAGCACCGAGCACCCTGAGTACTGAGCACCCAGCACCCTGAGTACTGAGCACACAGCACCCTGAGCACTGAGCACCCAGCACCCTGAGTACTGAGCACCCAGCACCCTGAGTACTGAGCACCCAGCACCCAGAGCACTGAGCACCCAGCAACCCGAGCACGGAGCACCCAGGACCCCGAGAACTGAGTACTGAGCACCCAACACCCTGAGTACTGAGCACCGAGCTAACCGAGCACTGAGCACCCTGAGTACTGAGCACCCAGCACCCTGATCACTGAGCACCCAGCACCCTGAGGACTGAGCACCCAGCACCCTGAGCACTGAGCACCCAGCACCCTGAGTACTGAGCACCCAGCACGCTGAGTACTGAGCACCCAGCACCCTGAGCACTGAGCACCCAGCACCCTGAGTACTGAGCACTGAGCACCCAGCACCCCGAGCACTGAGCACCCAGCACCCTGTGTACTGAGCACTGAGCACCCTGAGTACTAAGCACCCAGCACCCTGAGTACTGAGCACCCAGCACACTGAGCACTGAGCACCGAGCACCCCGAGCACTGAGCACCCAGCACCCTGAGTACTGAGCACCCAGCACCCTGAATACTGAGCACCCAGCACCCTGAGTACTGAGCACCCAGCACCCTGAGCACTGAGCACCCAGCACCCTGAGTACTGAGCACTGAGCACCCAGCACCCCGAGCACTGAGCACCCAGCACCCTGTGTACTGAGCACCCAGCACCCTGAGTACTGAGTACTCAGCACCCTGAGCACTGAGCACCCAGCACCCTGAGTACTGATCACCGAGCACCCCGTGCACTGAGCACCCAGCACCCTGAGTACTGAGCACCCAGCACCCTGAATACTGAGCACCCAGCACCCTGAGTACTGAGCACCCAGCACCCTGCGCACTGAGCACAAAGCACGCTGAGTACTGAGCACTGAACAGCCTGAGTACTGAGCACCGAGGACCCTGAGCACTGAGCACCCAGCACGCTGAGTACTGAGCACTGAGCACCCTGAGTACTGAGCACCTAGCACCCTGAGTACTGAGCACCCAGCACCCTGAGCACTGAGCAGCCAGCACCCTCAGCACTGAGCACCCAGCACCCCGAGCACTGAGCACCCAGCACCCCGAGCTCTGAGCACCCAGCACCCTGAGTACTGAGCATCCAGTACCCTGAGTACTGAGCGCCCCGAGTACTGAGCACCCAGCACCCAGAGCACTGAGCACCCAGCACCCTGAGTACTGAGAACAGATCACCCCGAGCACAGAGCACCCAGGACCCCGAGCACTGAGTACTGAGCACCCAGCACCCTGAGTACTGAGCACCGAGCTCCCCAAGCACTGAGCACCCAGCACCATGAGTACTGAGCACCCAGCACGCTGAGTACTGAGCACTCAGCACCCTGAGCACTGAGCACCCAGCACCCTGAGTACTGAGCACTGAGCACCCAGCACCTTGAGCACTGAGCACCCAGCACCCTGTGTACTGAGCACTGAGCACCCTGATTACTAAGCACCCAGCACCCTGAGTACTGAGCACCCAGGACCCTGAGCACTGAGCACCGAGCACCCCGAGCACTGAGCACTCAGCACCCTGAGCACTCAGCACCCATCACCCCGATCACTGAGCACCCAGCACCCTGAGCACTGAGCACCCAGCACCCTGAGCACTGAGCACCCAGCACCCAGAGCACTGAGCACCCAGCACCCTGAGCACTGAGCTCCCAGCACCCTGAGTACTGAGCATCCAGCACCCTGAGTACTGAGCACCCAGCACCCCGAGCACTGAGCACCCAGCACCCTGAGTACTGAGCACCTAGCACCCTGAGCACTGAGCACCGAGCACCCTGAGTACTGAACACCCAGCACCCTGAGCACTGAGCACTGAGCACCCAGCACACTGAGCACTGAGCACTGAGCACCCAGCACCCCGAGCACTGAGCACCCAGCACCCTGAGCACCCAGCACCCTGAGCACTGAGCACCCGGAGCACTGAGCACCCTGAGCACTGAGCACTGAGCACCCAGCACCCTGAGTACTGAGCACCCAACACTCTGAGCACTGAGCACCCAGCACGCTGAGTACTGAGCACTGAGCACACAGCACCCTGAGTACTGAGCACCCAGCACCCCGAGCACTGAGCACCCAGCGCCCCGAGCACTGAGCACCCAGCACCCTGAGCACTGAGCACTGAGCACACTGAGCACTGAGCACCCAGCACCCCGAGTACTGAGCACTGAGCACCCTGAGTACTGAGCACCCAACACCCAGAGTACTGATCACCCAGCACCCTGAGAACTGAGCACCCAGCACCCTGAGTACTGAGCACCCAGCACCCTGAGTACTGAGCACCCAGCACCCTCAGCACTGAGCACTGAGCACCCAGCACCTTGAGCACTGAGCACTGACCACCCAGCACCCCGAGCACTGAGCACCCAGCACCCCGAGCACTGAGCACCCAGCGCCCTGAGCACTGAGCACCCAGCACACTGAGCACTGAGCACCCAGGACCCTGAGTACTGAGCACCCAGCACCATGAGTACTGAGCACCCAGCACCCTGAGCACTGAGCACCCAGCACCCCGAGCACTGAGCACCCAGCACCCTGAGTACTGAGCACCCAGCACCCTGAGCACTGAGCACCCAGCACCCTGAGTACTGAGCACCCTGAGTACTGAGCACCGATCACCCTGAGCACTGAGCACCCAGCACCCTGAGTACTGAGCACCCAGCACCCTGAGCACTGAGCACCCAGCACCCTGAGCACTGAGCACCCAGCACCCTGAGTACTGAGCACCCAGCACCCTGAGTACTGAGTACCCAGCACCCTGAGCACTGAGGACCCAGCACCCTGAGTACTGAGCACCGAGCACCCTGAGTACTGAGCACCCAGCACCCTGAGTACTGAGCACACAGCACCCTGAGCACTGAGCACCCAGCACCCTGAGTACTGAGCACCCAGCACCCTGAGTACTGAGCACCCAGCACCCAGAGCACTGAGCACCCAGCAACCCGAGCACGGAGCACCCAGGACCCCGAGAACTGAGTACTGAGCACCCAACACCCTGAGTACTGAGCACCGAGCTAACCGAGCACTGAGCACCCTGAGTACTGAGCACCCAGCACCCTGATCACTGAGCACCCAGCACCCTGAGGTCTGAGCACCCAGCACCCTGAGCACTGAGCACCCAGCACCCTGAGTACTGAGCACCCAGCACGCTGAGTACTGAGCACCCAGCACCCTGAGCACTGAGCACCCAGCACCCTGAGTACTGAGCACTGAGCACCCAGCACCCCGAGCACTGAGCACCCAGCACCCTGTGTACTGAGCACTGAGCACCCTGAGTACTAAGCACCCAGCACCCTGAGTACTGAGCACCCAGCACACTGAGCACTGAGCACCGAGCACCCCGAGCACTGAGCACCCAGCACCCTGAGTACTGAGCACCCAGCACCCTGAATACTGAGCACCCAGCACCCTGAGTACTGAGCACCCAGCACCCTGAGCACTGAGCACCCAGCACCCTGAGTACTGAGCACTGAGCACCCAGCACCCCGAGCACTGAGCACCCAGCACCCTGTGTACTGAGCACCCAGCACCCTGAGTACTGAGTACTCAGCACCCTGAGCACTGAGCACCCAGCACCCTGAGTACTGATCACCGAGCACCCCGTGCACTGAGCACCCAGCACCCTGAGTACTGAGCACCCAGCACCCTGAATACTGAGCACCCAGCACCCTGAGTACTGAGCACCCAGCACCCTGAGCACTGAGCACAAAGCACGCTGAGTACTGAGCACTGAACAGCCTGAGTACTGAGCACCGAGGACCCTGAGCACTTTGCACCCAGCACGCTGAGTACTGAGCACTGAGCACCCTGAGTACTGAGCAGCCAGCACCCTCAGCACTGAGCACCCAGCACCCTGAGCACTGAGCACCCAGCACCCTGAGCACTGAGCACCCAGCACCCAGAGCACTGAGCACCCAGCACCCTGAGCACTGAGCTCCCAGCACCCTGAGTACTGAGCATCCAGCACCCTGAGTACTGAGCACCCAGCACCCCGAGCACTGAGCACCCAGCACCCTGAGTACTGAGCACCTAGCACCCTGAGCACTGAGCACCGAGCACCCTGAGTACTGAACACCCAGCACCCTGAGCACTGAGCACTGAGCACCCAGCACACTGAGCACTGAGCACTGAGCACCCAGCACCCCGAGCACTGAGCACCCAGCACCCTGAGCACCCAGCACCCTGAGCACTGAGCACCCGGAGCACTGAGCACCCTGAGCACTGAGCACTGAGCACCCAGCACCCTGAGTACTGAGCACCCAACACTCTGAGCACTGAGCACCCAGCACGCTGAGTACTGAGCACTGAGCACACAGCACCCTGAGTACTGAGCACCCAGCACCCCGAGCACTGAGCACCCAGCGCCCCGAGCACTGAGCACCCAGCACCCTGAGCACTGAGCACTGAGCACACTGAGCACTGAGCACCCAGCACCCCGAGTACTGAGCACTGAGCACCCTGAGTACTGAGCACCCAACACCCAGAGTACTGATCACCCAGCACCCTGAGAACTGAGCACCCAGCACCCTGAGTACTGAGCACCCAGCACCCTGAGTACTGAGCACCCAGCACCCTCAGCACTGAGCACTGAGCACCCAGCACCTTGAGCACTGAGCACTGACCACCCAGCACCCCGAGCACTGAGCACCCAGCACCCCGAGCACTGAGCACCCAGCGCCCTGAGCACTGAGCACCCAGCACACTGAGCACTGAGCACCCAGGACCCTGAGTACTGAGCACCCAGCACCATGAGTACTGAGCACCCAGCACCCTGAGCACTGAGCACCCAGCACCCCGAGCACTGAGCACCCAGCACCCTGAGTACTGAGCACCCAGCACCCTGAGCACTGAGCACCCAGCACCCTGAGTACTGAGCACCCTGAGTACTGAGCACCGATCACCCTGAGCACTGAGCACCCAGCACCCTGAGTACTGAGCAC
Organism: Microtus oregoni; assembly: GCF_018167655.1. NCBI lineage: Eukaryota > Metazoa > Chordata > Mammalia > Rodentia > Cricetidae > Microtus > Microtus oregoni. The sequence continues at coordinate 5,252,140 of NW_024543811.1, read as the reverse complement.
CCAGCACCCTGAGCACTGAGCACCCAGCACCCTGAGCACTGAGCACCCAGCACCCTGAGTACTGAGCACCCAGCACCCTGAGTACTGAGTACCCAGCACCCTGAGCACTGAGGACCCAGCACCCTGAGTACTGAGCACCGAGCACCCTGAGTACTGAGCACCCAGCACCCTGAGTACTGAGCACACAGCACCCTGAGCACTGAGCACCCAGCACCCTGAGTACTGAGCACCCAGCACCCTGAGTACTGAGCACCCAGCACCCAGAGCACTGAGCACCCAGCAACCCGAGCACGGAGCACCCAGGACCCCGAGAACTGAGTACTGAGCACCCAACACCCTGAGTACTGAGCACCGAGCTAACCGAGCACTGAGCACCCTGAGTACTGAGCACCCAGCACCCTGATCACTGAGCACCCAGCACCCTGAGGTCTGAGCACCCAGCACCCTGAGCACTGAGCACCCAGCACCCTGAGTACTGAGCACCCAGCACGCTGAGTACTGAGCACCCAGCACCCTGAGCACTGAGCACCCAGCACCCTGAGTACTGAGCACTGAGCACCCAGCACCCCGAGCACTGAGCACCCAGCACCCTGTGTACTGAGCACTGAGCACCCTGAGTACTAAGCACCCAGCACCCTGAGTACTGAGCACCCAGCACACTGAGCACTGAGCACCGAGCACCCCGAGCACTGAGCACCCAGCACCCTGAGTACTGAGCACCCAGCACCCTGAATACTGAGCACCCAGCACCCTGAGTACTGAGCACCCAGCACCCTGAGCACTGAGCACCCAGCACCCTGAGTACTGAGCACTGAGCACCCAGCACCCCGAGCACTGAGCACCCAGCACCCTGTGTACTGAGCACCCAGCACCCTGAGTACTGAGTACTCAGCACCCTGAGCACTGAGCACCCAGCACCCTGAGTACTGATCACCGAGCACCCCGTGCACTGAGCACCCAGCACCCTGAGTACTGAGCACCCAGCACCCTGAATACTGAGCACCCAGCACCCTGAGTACTGAGCACCCAGCACCCTGAGCACTGAGCACAAAGCACGCTGAGTACTGAGCACTGAACAGCCTGAGTACTGAGCACCGAGGACCCTGAGCACTTTGCACCCAGCACGCTGAGTACTGAGCACTGAGCACCCTGAGTACTGAGCACCTAGCACCCTGAGTACTGAGCACCCAGCACCCTGAGCACTGAGCAGCCAGCACCCTCAGCACTGAGCACCCAGCTCCCCGAGCACTGAGCACCCAGCACCCTGAGCACTGAGCACCCAGCACCCCGAGTACTGAGCACCGAGCACCCCGAGCTCTGAGCACCCAGCACCCTGAGTACTGAGCATCCAGTACCCTGAGTACTGAGCGCCCCGAGTACTGAGCACCCAGCACCCCGAGCACTGAGCACCCAGCACCCTGAGTACTGAGAACAGATCACCCCGAGCACAGAGCACCCAGGACCGCGAGCACTGAGTACTGAGCACCCAGCACCCTGAGTACTGAGCACCGAGCTCCCCGAGCACTGAGCACCCAGCACCCTGAGCACTGAGCACCCAGCACCCTGAGCACTGAGCACCCAGCACCCTGAGTACTGAGCACCCAGCACGCTGAGTACTGAGCACTCAGCACCCTGAGCACTGAGCACCCAGCACCCTGAGTACTGAGCACTGAGCACCCAGCACCCCGAGCACTGAGCACCCAGCACCCTGTGTACTGAGCACTGAGCACCCTGATTACTAAGCACCCAGCACCCTGAGTACTGAGCACCCAGGACCCTGAGCACTGAGCAACGAGCACCCCGAGCACTGAGCACTCAGCACCCTGAGCACTCAGCACCCATCACCCCGATCACTGAGCACCCAGCACCCTGAGCACTGAGCACCCAGCACCCTGAGCACTGAGCACCCAGCACCCAGAGCACTGAGCACCCAGCACCCTGAGCACTGAGCACCCAGCACCCTGAGTACTGAGCACCCAGCACCCTGAGTACTGAGCACCCAGCACCCCGAGCACTGAGCACCCAGCACCCTGAGTACTGAGCACCTAGCACCCTGAGCACTGAGCACCGAGCACCCTGAGTACTGAACACCCAGCACCCTGAGCACTGAGCACTGAGCACCCAGCACCCTGAGCACTGAGCACTGAGCACCCAGCACCCTGAGCACTGAGCACCCAGCACCCTGAGCACCCAGCACCCTGAGCACTGAGCACCCTGAGCACTGAGCACCCTGAGCACTGAGCACTGAGCACCCAGCACCCTGAGTACTGAGCACCCAACACTCTGAGCACTGAGCACCCAGCACGCTGAGTACTGAGCACTGAGCACACAGCACCCTGAGTACTGAGCACCCAGCACCCCGAGCACTGAGCACCCAGCGCCCCGAGCACTGAGCACCCAGCACCCTGAGAACTGAGCACTGAGCACACTGAGCACTGAGCACCCAGCACCCCGAGTACTGAGCACTGAGCACCCTGAGTACTGAGCACCCAACACCCTGAGTACTGAGCACCCAGCACCCTGAGTACTGAGCACCCAGCACCCTGAGCACTGAGCACTGAGCACCCAGCACCTTGAGCACTGAGCACTGACCACCCAGCACCCCGAGCACTGAGCACCCAGCACCCCGAGCACTGAGCACCCAGCGCCCTGAGCACTGATCATCCAGCACACTGAGCACGGAGCACCCAGGACCCTGAGTACTGAGCACCCAGCACCATGAGTACTGAACACCCAGCACCCTGAGCACTGAGCACCCTGAGGACTGAGCACCCAGCACCCTGAGCACTGAGCACCCAGCACCCTGAGTACTGAGCACCGATCACCCTGAGCACTGAGCACCCAGCACCCCGAGCACTGAGCACCCAGCACCCTGAGTACTGAGCACCCAGCACCCTGAGCACTGAGCACCCAGCACCCTGAGTACTGAGCACCCTGAGTACTGAGCACCGATCACCCTGAGCACTGAGCACCCAGCACCCTGAGTACTGAGCACCCAGCACCCTGAGCACTGAGCACCCAGCACCCTGAGCACTGAGCACCCAGCACCCTGAGTACTGAGCACCCAGCACCCTGAGTACTGAGTACCCAGCACCCTGAGCACTGAGGACCCAGCACCCTGAGTACTGAGCACCGAGCACCCTGAGTACTGAGCACCCAGCACCCTGAGTACTGAGCACACAGCACGCTGAGCACTGAGCACCCAGCACCCTGAGTACTGAGCACCCAGCACCCTGAGTACTGAGCACCCAGCACCCAGAGCACTGAGCACCCAGCACCCCGAGCACGGAGCACCCAGGACCCCGATAACTGAGTACTGAGCACCCAGCACCCTGAGTACTGAGCACCGAGCTAACCGAGCTCTGAGCACCCTGAGTACTGAGCACCCAGCACCCCGATCCCTGAGCACCCAGCACCCTGAGGACTGAGCACCCAGCACCCTGAGCACTGAGCACCCAGCACCCTGAGTACTGAGCACCCAGCACGCTGAGTACTGAGCACCCAGCACCCTGAGCACTGAGCACCCAGCACCCTGAGTACTGAGCACTGAGCACCCAGCACCCCGAGCACTGAGCACCCAGCACCCTGTGTACTGAGCACTGAGCACCCTGAGTACTAAGCACCCAGCACCCTGAGTACTGAGCACCCAGCACACTGAGCACTGAGCACCCAGCACCCTGAGCACTGAGCACCCAGCAACCCGAGCACTGAGCACCCAGCACCCTGAGTACTGAGCACCCAGCACCCCGAGCACTGAGCACCCAGCACCCTGAGTACTGAGAACAGATTACCCTGAGTACTGAGCACCCAGCACCCTGAGTACTGAGCCCCCAGCACCCTGAGTACTGAGCACCCAGCACCCCGAGCACTGAGCACCCAGCACCCCGAGAATGAGCACCCAGCACCCTGAGTACTGAGAACCGAGCACCCTGAGTACTGAGCACCCAGCACCCTGAGTACTGAGCCCCCAGCACCCTGAGTACTGAGCACCCAGCACCCCGAGCACTGAGCACCCAGCACCCCGAGAATGAGCACCCAGCACCCTGAGTACTGAGCACCCAGCACCCCGAGCACGGAGCACCCAGGACCCCGAGCACTGAGTACTGAGCACCCAGCACCCTGAGTACTGAGCACCGAGCTCCCCGAGCACTGAGCACCCAGCACCCTGAGCACTGAGCACCCAGCACCCTGAGCACTGAGCACCCAGCACCTTGAGTACTGAGCACTCCGCACCCAGCACCCCGAGCACTGATCACCCAGCACCCTGTGTCCTGAGCACTGAGCACCCTGATTACTAAGCACCCAGCACATTGAGTACTGAGCACCCAGGACCCTGAGCACTGAGCACAGAGCACCCCGAGCACTGAGCACCCAGCACCCTGAGCACTCAGCACCCATCACCCCGATCACTGAGCACCCAGCACCCTGAGCACTGAGCACCCAGCACCCTGAGCACTGAGCACCCAGCACCCAGAGCACTGAGCACCCAGCACCCTGAGCACTGAGCACCCAGCACCCTGAGTACTGAGCACCCAGCACCCTGAGTACTGAGCACCCTGAGTACTGAGCACCGATCACCCTGAGCACTGAGCACCCAGCACCTTGAGTACTGAGCACCCAGCACCCTGAGCACTGAGCACCCAGCACCCTGAGCATTGAGCACCCAGCACCCTGAGTACTGAGCACCCAGAACCCTGAGTACTGAGTACAAAGCACCCTGAGCACTGAGCACCCAGCACCCTGAGTACTGAGCACGGAGCACACTGAGTACTGAGCACCCAGCACCCTGAGTACTGAGCACCCAGCACCCTGAGCACTGAGCACCCAGCACCCTGAGTACTGAGCACCCAGCACCCTGAGTACTGAGCACTGATCACACTGAGCACTGAGCACCCAGCACCCTGAGTACTGAGCACCTAGCACCCTGAGCACTGAGCACCGAGCACCCTGAGTACTGAACACCCAGCACCCTGAGCACTGAGCACTGAGCACCCAGCATCCTGAGCACTGAGCACTTAGCACCCAGCACCCCGAGCACTGAGCACCCAGCACCCTGAGCACCCAGCACCCTGAGCACTGAGCACCCTGAGCACTGAGCACCCTGAGCACTGAGCACTGAGCACCGAGCACCCTGAGTACTGAGCACCCAACACTCTGAGCACTGAGCACCCAGCACGCTGAGTACTGAGCACTGAGCACACAGCACCCTGAGCACTGAGCACCCAGCACCCTGAGCACTGAGCACTGAGCACACAGCACCCCGAGCACTGAGCACCCAGCACCCTGAGCACCCAACACCCTGAGCAATGAGCACCCTGAATACTGAGCACCCAGCACCCTCAGCACTGAGCACTGAGCACCCAGCACCTTGAGCACTGAGCACTGACCACCCAGCACCCCGAGCACTGAGCACCCAGCACCCCGAGCACTGAGCACCCAGCGCCCTGAGCACTGAGCACCCAGCACACTGAGCACTGAGCACCCAGGACCCTGAGTACTGAGCACCCAGCACCATGAGTACTGAGCACCCAGCACCCTGAGCACTGAGCACCCAGCACCCCGAGCACTGAGCACCCAGCACCCTGAGTACTGAGCACCCAGCACCCTGAGCACTGAGCACCCAGCACCCTGAGTACTGAGCACCCTGAGTACTGAGCACCGATCACCCTGAGCACTGAGCACCCAGCACCCTGAGTACTGAGCACCCAGCACCCTGAGCACTGAGCACCCAGCACCCTGAGCACTGAGCACCCAGCACCCTGAGTACTGAGCACCCAGCACCCTGAGTACTGAGTACCCAGCACCCTGAGCACTGAGGACCCAGCACCCTGAGTACTGAGCACCGAGCACCCTGAGTACTGAGCACCCGGCACCCTGAGTACTGAGCACACAGCACCCTGAGCACTGAGCACCCAGCACCCTGAGTACTGAGCACCCAGCACCCTGAGTACTGAGCACCCAGCACCCAGAGCACTGAGCACCCAGCAACCCGAGCACGGAGCACCCAGGACCCCGAGAACTGAGTACTGAGCACCCAACACCCTGAGTACTGAGCACCGAGCTAACCGAGCACTGAGCACCCTGAGTACTGAGCACCCAGCACCCTGATCACTGAGCACCCAGCACCCTGAGGACTGAGCACCCAGCACCCTGAGCACTGAGCACCCAGCACCCTGAGTACTGAGCACCCAGCACGCTGAGTACTGAGCACCCAGCACCCTGAGCACTGAGCACCCAGCACCCTGAGTACTGAGCACTGAGCACCCAGCACCCCGAGCACTGAGCACCCAGCACCCTGTGTACTGAGCACTGAGCACCCTGAGTACTAAGCACCCAGCACCCTGAGTACTGAGCACCCAGCACACTGAGCACTGAGCACCGAGCACCCCGAGCACTGAGCACCCAGCACCCTGAGTACTGAGCACCCAGCACCCTGAATACTGAGCACCCAGCACCCTGAGTACTGAGCACCCAGCACCCTGAGCACTGAGCACCCAGCACCCTGAGTACTGAGCACTGAGCACCCAGCACCCCGAGCACTGAGCACCCAGCACCCTGTGTACTGAGCACCCAGCACCCTGAGTACTGAGTACTCAGCACCCTGAGCACTGAGCACCCAGCACCCTGAGTACTGATCACCGAGCACCCCGTGCACTGAGCACCCAGCACCCTGAGTACTGAGCACCCAGCACCCTGAATACTGAGCACCCAGCACCCTGAGTACTGAGCACCCAGCACCCTGAGCACTGAGCACAAAGCACGCTGAGTACTGAGCACTGAACAGCCTGAGTACTGAGCACCGAGGACCCTGAGCACTGAGCACCCAGCACGCTGAGTACTGAGCACTGAGCACCCTGAGTACTGAGCACCTAGCACCCTGAGTACTGAGCACCCAGCACCCTGAGCACTGAGCAGCCAGCACCCTCAGCACTGAGCACCCAGCACCCCGAGCACTGAGCACCCAGCACCCTGAGCACTGAGCACCCAGCACCCCGAGTACTGAGCACCGAGCACCCCGAGCTCTGAGCACCCAGCACCCTGAGTACTGAGCATCCAGTACCCTGAGTACTGAGCGCCCCGAGTACTGAGCACCCAGCACCCCGAGCACTGAGCACCCAGCACCCTGAGTACTGAGAACAGATCACCCCGAGCACAGAGCACCCAGGACCCCGAGCACTGAGTACTGAGCACCCAGCACCCTGAGTACTGAGCACCGAGCTCCCCGAGCACTGAGCACCCAGCACCCTGAGCACTGAGCACCCAGCACCCTGAGCACTGAGCACCCAGCACCCTGAGTACTGAGCACCCAGCACGCTGAGTACTGAGCACTCAGCACCCTGAGCACTGAGCACCCAGCACCCTGAGTACTGAGCACTGAGCACCCAGCACCCCGAGCACTGAGCACCCAGCACCCTGTGTACTGAGCACTGAGCACCCTGATTACTAAGCACCCAGCACCCTGAGTACTGAGCACCCAGGACCCTGAGCACTGAGCAACGAGCACCCCGAGCACTGAGCACTCAGCACCCTGAGCACTCAGCACCCATCACCCCGATCACTGAGCACCCAGCACCCTGAGCACTGAGCACCCAGCACCCTGAGCACTGAGCACCCAGCACCCAGAGCACTGAGCACCCAGCACCCTGAGCACTGAGCACCCAGCACCCTGAGTACTGAGCACCCAGCACCCTGAGTACTGAGCACCCAGCACCCTGAGCACTGAGCACTGAGCACCCAGCACCCTGAGCACTGAGCACTGAGCACCCAGCACCCTGAGCACTGAGCACCCAGCACCCTGAGCACACAGCACCCTGAGCACTGAGCACCCTGAGCACTGAGCACCCTGAGCACTGAGCACTGAGCACCCAGCACCCTGAGTACTGAGCACCCAACACTCTGAGCACTGAGCACCCAGCACGCTGAGTACTGAGCACTGAGCACACAGCACCCTGAGTACTGAGCACCCAGCACCCCGAGCACTGAGCACCCAGCGCCCCGAGCACTGAGCACCCAGCACCCTGAGAACTGAGCACTGAGCACACTGAGCACTGAGCACCCAGCACCCCGAGTACTGAGCACTGAGCACCCTGAGTACTGAGCACCCAACACCCTGAGTACTGAGCACCCAGCACCCTGAGTACTGAGCACCCAGCACCCTGAGCACTGAGCACTGAGCACCCAGCACCTTGAGCACTGAGCACTGACCACCCAGCACCCCGAGCACTGAGCACCCAGCACCCCGAGCACTGAGCACCCAGCGCCCTGAGCACTGAGCACCCAGCACACTGAGCACTGAGCACCCAGGACCCTGAGTACTGAGCACCCAGCACCATGAGTACTGAACACCCAGCACCCTGAGCACTGAGCACCCTGAGGACTGAGCACCCAGCACCCTGAGCACTGAGCACCCAGCACCCTGAGTACTGAGCACCGATCACCCTGAGCACTGAGCACCCAGCACCCCGAGCACTGAGCACCCAGCACCCTGAGTACTGAGCACCCAGCACCCTGAGCACTGAGCACCCAGCACCCTGAGTACTGAGCACCCTGAGTACTGAGCACCGATCACCCTGAGCACTGAGCACCCAGCACCCTGAGTACTGAGCACCCAGCACCCTGAGCACTGAGCACCCAGCACCCTGAGCACTGAGCACCCAGCACCCTGAGTACTGAGCACCCAGCACCCTGAGTACTGAGTACCCAGCACCCTGAGCACTGAGGACCCAGCACCCTGAGTACTGAGCACCGAGCACCCTGAGTACTGAGCACCCAGCACCCTGAGTACTGAGCACACAGCACGCTGAGCACTGAGCACCCAGCACCCTGAGTACTGAGCACCCAGCACCCTGAGTACTGAGCACCCAGCACCCAGAGCACTGAGCACCCAGCACCCCGAGCACGGAGCACCCAGGACCCCGATAACTGAGTACTGAGCACCCAGCACCCTGAGTACTGAGCACCGAGCTAACCGAGCTCTGAGCACCCTGAGTACTGAGCACCCAGCACCCCGATCCCTGAGCACCCAGCACCCTGAGGACTGAGCACCCAGCACCCTGAGCACTGAGCACCCAGCACCCTGAGTACTGAGCACCCAGCACGCTGAGTACTGAGCACCCAGCACCCTGAGCACTGAGCACCCAGCACCCTGAGTACTGAGCACTGAGCACCCAGCACCCCGAGCACTGAGCACCCAGCACCCTGTGTACTGAGCACTGAGCACCCTGAGTACTAAGCACCCAGCACCCTGAGTACTGAGCACCCAGCACACTGAGCACTGAGCACCCAGCACCCTGAGCACTGAGCACCCAGCAACCCGAGCACTGAGCACCCAGCACCCTGAGTACTGAGCACCCAGCACCCCGAGCACTGAGCACCCAGCACCCTGAGTACTGAGAACAGATTACCCTGAGTACTGAGCACCCAGCACCCTGAGTACTGAGCCCCCAGCACCCTGAGTACTGAGCACCCAGCACCCCGAGCACTGAGCACCCAGCACCCCGAGAATGAGCACCCAGCACCCTGAGTACTGAGAACCGAGCACCCTGAGTACTGAGCACCCAGCACCCTGAGTACTGAGCCCCCAGCACCCTGAGTACTGAGCACCCAGCACCCCGAGCACTGAGCACCCAGCACCCCGAGAATGAGCACCCAGCACCCTGAGTACTGAGCACCCAGCACCCCGAGCACGGAGCACCCAGGACCCCGAGCACTGAGTACTGAGCACCCAGCACCCTGAGCACTGAGCACCCAGCACCCTGAGCACTGAGCACCCAGCACCTTGAGTACTGAGCACTCCGCACCCAGCACCCCGAGCACTGATCACCCAGCACCCTGTGTCCTGAGCACTGAGCACCCTGATTACTAAGCACCCAGCACATTGAGTACTGAGCACCCAGGACCCTGAGCACTGAGCACAGAGCACCCCGAGCACTGAGCACCCAGCACCCTGAGCACTCAGCACCCATCACCCCGATCACTGAGCACCCAGCACCCTGAGCACTGAGCACCCAGCACCCTGAGCACTGAGCACCCAGCACCCAGAGCACTGAGCACCCAGCACCCTGAGCACTGAGCACCCAGCACCCTGAGTACTGAGCACCCAGCACCCTGAGTACTGAGCACCCTGAGTACTGAGCACCGATCACCCTGAGCACTGAGCACCCAGCACCCTGAGTACTGAGCACCCAGCACCCTGAGCACTGAGCACCCAGCACCCTGAGCATTGAGCACCCAGCACCCTGAGTACTGAGCACCCAGAACCCTGAGTACTGAGTACAAAGCACCCTGAGCACTGAGCACCCAGCACCCTGAGTACTGAGCACGGAGCACCCTGAGTACTGAGCACCCAGCACCCTGAGTACTGAGCACCCAGCACCCTGAGCACTGAGCACCCAGCACCCTGAGTACTGAGCACCCAGCACCCTGAGTACTGAGCACTGATCACACTGAGCACTGAGCACCCAGCACGGTGAGTACTGAGCACCTAGCACCCTGAGCACTGAGCACCGAGCACCCTGAGTACTGAACACCCAGCACCCTGAGCACTGAGCACTGAGCACCCAGCATCCTGAGCACTGAGCACTTAGCACCCAGCACCCCGAGCACTGAGCACCCAGCACCCTGAGCACCCAGCACCCTGAGCACTGAGCACCCTGAGCACTGAGCACCCTGAGCACTGAGCGCTGAGCACCGAGCACCCTGAGTACTGAGCACCCAACACTCTGAGCACTGAGCACCCAGCACGCTGAGTACTGAGCACTGAGCACACAGCACCCTGAGCACTGAGCACCCAGCACCCTGAGCACTGAGCACTGAGCACACAGCACCCCGAGCACTGAGCACCCAGCACCCTGAGCACCCAACACCCTGAGCAATGAGCACCCTGAATACTGAGCACCCAGCACCCTGAGCACTGAGCACCCAGCACCCTGAGTACTGAGCACCCTCAGTACTGAGCACCGATCACCCTGAGCACTGAGCACCCAGCACCCTGAGCACTGAGCACCCAGCACCCTGAGTACTGAGCACCCAGAACCCTGAGTACTGAGTACAAACACCCTGAGCACTGAGCACCCAGCACCCTGAGTACTGAGCACCGAGCACCCTGAGTACTGAGCACCCAGCACCCTGAGTACTGAGCACCCAGCACCCTGAGCACTGAGCACCCAGCACCCTGAGTACTGAGCACTCAGCACCCTGAGTACTGAGCACCCAGCACCCTGAGTACGGAGCACCCAGCACCCTGAGTACTGAGCACCCAGCACCCTGAGTACTGAGCACCGAGCACCCCGAGCACTGAGCAACCAGCACCCTGAGTACTGAGCACTGAGCACCCTGAGTACTAAGCACCGAACACCCTGAGTACTGAGCACCCAGCACCCTGAGGACTGAGCACCCAGCACCCTGAGCACTGAGCACCCAGCACCCTGAGTAATGAGCACCCAGCACCCTGAGTACAGAGCACCCAGCACCCTGAGCACTGAGAACCCAGCACCCCGAGCACTGAGCACCCAGCACCCTGAGAACTGAGCACCCAGCACCCTGAGCACCCAGCACCCTGAGCACTGAGCACCCAGCACCCTGAGTACTGAGTACTCAGCACCCTGAGCACTGAGCACCCAGCACCCTGAGTACTGATCACCGAGCACCCCGTGCACTGAGCACCCAGCACCCTGTGTACTGAGCACCCAGCACCCTGAATACTGAGCACCCAGCACCCTGAGTACTGAGCACCCAGCACCCTGAGCACTGAGCACAAAGCACGCTGCGTACTGAGCACTGAACACCCTGAGTACTGAGCACCGAGGACCCTGAGCACTGAGCACCCAGCACGCTGAGTACTGAGCACTGAGCACCCTGAGTACTGAGCACCTAGCACCCTGAGTACTGAGCACCCAGCACCCTGAGCACTGAGCAGCCAGCACCCTCAGCACTGAGCACCCAGCACCCCGAGCTCTGAGCACCCAGCACCCTGAGCACTGAGCACCCAGCACCCCGAGTACTGAGCACCGAGCACCCCGAGCTCTGAGCACCCAGCACCCTGAGTACTGAGCACCCCGTACCCTGAGTACTGAGCACCCCGAGTACTGAGCACCCAGCAACCCGAGCACTGAGCACCCAGCACCCTGAGTACTGAGAACAGATCACCCAGAGCACGGAGCACCCAGGACCCCGAGCACTGAGTACTGAGCACCCTGAGTACTGAGCACCGAGCTCCCCGAGCACTGAGCACCCAGCACCCTGAGCACTGAGCACCCAGCACCCTGAGCACTGAGCACCCAGCACCCTGAGTACTGAGCACCCAGCACGCTGAGTACTGAGCACTCAGCACCCTGAGCACTGAGCACCCAGCACCCTGAGTACTGAGCACTGAGCACCCAGCACCCCGAGCACTGAGCACCCAGCACCCTGTGTACTGAGCACTGAGCACCCTGATTACTAAGCACCCAGCACCCTGAGTACTGACCACCCAGGACCCTGAGCACTGAGCACCGAGCAACCCGAGCACTGAGCACTCAGCACCCTGAGCACTCAGCACCCATCACCCCGATCACTGAGCACCCAGCACCCTGAGCACTGAGCACCCAGCACCCTGAGCACTGAGCACCCAGCACCCTGAGCACTGAGCACCCAGCACCCTGAGCACTGATCACCCAGCACCCTGAGTACTGAGCACCGAGCACCCTGAGTACTGAGCACGGAGCACCCTGAGCACTGAGCACCCAGCACCCTGAGTACTGAGCACCCAGCACCCTGAGTACTGAGCACCCAGCACCCCGAGCACTGAGCACCCAGCACCCTGAGTACTGAGCACCTAGCACCCTGAGCACTGAGCACCGAGCACCCTGAGTACTGAACACCCAGCACCCTGAGCACTGAGCACTGAGCACCCAGCACCCTGAGCACTGAGCACTGAGCACCCAGCACCCCGAGCACTGAGCACCCAGCACCCTGAGCACCCAGCACCCTGAGCACCCAGCACCCTGAGCACTGAGCACCCTGAGCACTGAGCACTGAGCACCCAGCACCCTGAGTACTGAGCACCCAACACTCTAAGCACTGAGCACCCAGCACCCTGTGTACTGAGCACTGAGCACCCTGATTACTAAGAACCCAGCACCCTGAGTACTGAGCACCCAGGACCCTGAGCACTGAGCACCGAGCACCCCGAGCACTGAGCACCCCGCACCCTGAGCACTCAGCACCCATCACCCCGATCACTGAGCACCCAGCACCCTGAGCACTGAGCACTCAGCACCCTGAGCACTGAGCACCCAGCACCCAGAGCACTGAGCACCCAGAACCCTGAGCACTGAGCACCCAGCACCCTGAGTACTGAGCACCCAGCACCCTGAGTACTGAGCACCCTGAGTACTGAGCACCGATCACCCTGAGCACTGAGCACCCAGCACCCTGAGTACTGAGCACCCAGCACCCTGAGCACTGAGCACCCAGCACCCTGAGCATTGAGCACCCAGCACCCTGAGTACTGAGCACCCAGAACCCTGAGTACTGAGCACCCAGCACCCTGAGTACGGAGCACCCAGCACCCTGAGTACTGAGCACCCAGCACCCTGAATACTGAGCACCGAGCACCCCGAGCACTGAGCAACCAGCACCCTGAGTACTGAGCACTGAGCACCCTGAGTACTAAGCACCGAACACCCTGAGTACTGAGCACCCAGCACCCTGAGGACTGAGCACCCAGCACCCTGAGCACTGAGCACCCAGCACCCTGAGTAATGAGCACCCAGCACCCTGAGTACTGAGCACCCAGCACCCTGAGCACTGAGCACCCAGCACCCCGAGCACTGAGCACCCAGCACCCCGAGCACTGAGCACCCAGGACCCTGAGCACTGAGCACCCAGCACCCTGAGCACTGAGCACCCAGCACCCTGAGTACTGAGTACTCAGCACCCTGAGCACTGAGCACCCAGCACCCTGAGTACTGATCACCGAGCACCCCGTGCACTGAGCACCCAGCACCCTGAGTACTGAGCACCCAGCACCCTGAATACTGAGCTCCCAGCACCCTGAGTACTGAGCACCCAGCACCCTGAGCACTGAGCACAAAGCACGCTGAGTACTGAGCACTGAACACCCTGAGTACTGAGCACCGAGGACCCTGAGCACTGAGCACCCAGCACGCTGAGTACTGAGCACTGAGCACCCTGAGTACTGAGCACCTAGCACCCTGAGTACTGAGCACCCAGCACCCTGAGCACTGAGCAGCCAGCACCCTCAGCACTGAGCACCCAGCACCCCGAGCACTGAGCACCCAGCACCCTGAGCACTGAGCACCCAGCACCCCGAGGACTGAGCACCGAGCACCCCGACCTCTGAGCACCCAGCACCCTGAGTACTGAGCACCCAGTACCCTGAGTACTGAGCACCCCGAGTACTGAGCACCCAGCGCCCCGAGCACTGAGCACCCAGCACCCTGAGTACTGAGAACAGATCACCCCGAGCACGGAGCACCCAGTACCCCGAGCACTGAGTACTGAGCACCCAGCACCCTGAGTACTGAGCACCGAGCTCCCCGAGCACTGAGCACCCAGCACCCTGAGCACTGAGCACCCAGCACCCTGAGCACTGAGCACCCAGCACCCTGAGTACTGAGCACCCAGCACGCTGAGTACTGAGCACCCAGCACCCTGAGCACTGAGCACCCAGCACCCTGAGTACTGAGCACTGAGCACCCAGCACCCCGAGCACTGAGCACCCAGCACCCTGTGTACTGAGCACTGAGCACCCTGATTACTAAGCACCCAGCACCCTGAGTACTGAGCACCCAGGACCCTGCGCACTGAGCACCGAGCACCCCGAGCACTGAGCACTCAGCACCCTGAGCACTCAGCACCCAACACCGCGATCACTGAGCACCCAGCACCCTGAGCACTGAGCACCCAGCACCCTGAGCACTGAGCACCCAGCACCCAGAGCACTGAGCACCCAGCACCCTGAGCACTGAGCACCCAGCACCCTGAGTACTGAGCACCCAGCACCCTGAGCACTGAGCACCCAGCACCCTGAGTACTGAGCACCCAGCACCCTGAGTACTGAGCACCCAGCACCCCGAGCACTGAGCACCCAGCACCCTGAGTACTGAGCACCTAGCACCCTGAGCACTGAGCACCGAGCACCCTGAGTACTGAACACCCAGCACCCTGAGCACTGAGCACTGAGCACCCAGGACCCTGAGCACTGAGCACTGAGCACCCAGCACCCCGAGCACTGAGCACCCAGCAGCCTGAGCACTGAGCACCGATCACTCTGAGCAGTGAGCACCCAGCACCCCAAGCACTGAGCACCCAGCACCCTGAGTACTGAGCACCCAGCACCCTGAGTACTGAGCACCCAGCACCCCGAGCACTGAGCACCCAGCACCCTGAGTACAGAGCACCCTGAGTACTGAGCACTGAGCACAGAGCATCCTGAGTACTGAGCACCCTTAGGACTGAGCACCCAGCACCCAGAGCACTGAGAACCCAGCACCCTGAGTACTGAGCACTGATCACCCTGAGCTCTGAGCACCCAGCACCCCGAGCACTGAGCACCCAGCACCCTGAGTACTGAGCACCCAGCACCCTGAGCACTGAGCACTGAGCACCCTGAGTACTGAACACCCAGCACCCTGAGCACTCAGCACTGAGCACCTTGAGTACTGAGCACCGAGCACCCCGAGCACTGATCACCCAGCACCCTGAGCACTGAGCACGGAGCACCCCGAAGACTGAGCACCCCCGCACCCTGAGCACTGAGCACCCAGCACCTTGAGTACTGAGCACCGAGCACCCGGAGCACTGAGGACCCAGCACCCTGAGTACTGAGCACCCAACACCCAGAGTACTGAGCACCCAGCACCCTGATCACTGAGCACCCAGCACCCTGAGTACTGAGCACCCAGCACCCTGAGTACTGAGCACCCAGCACCCTGAGCACTGAGCACTGAGCACCCAGCACCCTGATCAATGAGCACTGACCACCCAGCACCCCGAGCACTGAGCACCCAGCACCCCGAGCACTGAGCACCTAGCGCCCTGAGCACTGAGCACCCAGCACCCTGAGCACTGAGCACCCAGCCCCCTGAGTACTGAGCACCCAGCACCATGAGTACTGAGCACCCAGCACCCTGAGTACTGAGCACCGAGCACCCCGAGCACTGAGCACCCAGCACCCTGAGCACTGAGCACCCTGAGGACTGATCACCCAGCACCCTGAGCACCGAGCACCCCGAGCACTGAGCACCCAGCACCCTGAGCACTGAGCACCCTGAGCACTGAGCACCCAGCACACCGAGCACTGAGCACCCAGCACCCTGAGTACTGAGCACCCAGCACCCTGAGCACTGAGAACCCAGCACCCTGAGTACTGAGCACCCTGAGTACTGAGCACCGATCACCCTGAGCACTGAGCACCCAGCACCCTGAGTACTGAGCACCCAGCACCCTGAGCGCTGAGCACCCAGCACCCTGAGCACTGAGCACCTAGCACCCTGAGTACTGAGCACCCAGAACCCTGAGTACTGAGTACAAAGAACCCTGAGCACTGAGCACCCAGCACACTGAGTACTGAGCACCGAGCACACTAAGTACTGAGCACCAAGCACCCTGAGTACTGAGCACCCAGCACCCTGAGCACTGAGCACCCAGCACCCTGAATACTGAGCACCCAGCACCCTGAGTACTGAGCACCCAGCACCCTGAGTACTGAGCACCCAGCACCCTGAGTACTGAGCACCCAGCACCCTGAGTACTGAGCACCGAGCACCCCGAGCACTGAGCAACCAGCACCCTGAGTACTGAGCACTGAGCACCCTGAGTACTGAGCACCGAACACCCTGAGTACTGAGCACCCAGCACCCTGAGGACTGAGCACCCAGCACCCTGAACACTGAGCACCCAGCACCCTGAGTACTGAGCCCCCAGCACCCTGAGTACTGAGCACCCAGCACCCTGAGCACTGAGCACCCAGCACCCCGAGCACTGAGCACCCAGCACCCCGAGCACTGAGCACCCAGCACCCCGAGCACTGAGCACCCAGCACCCTGAGCACTGAGCACCCAGCACCCTGAGCACTGAGCACCCAGCACCCTGAGTACTGAGTACTCAGCACCCTGAGCACTGAGCACCCAGCACCCTGAGTACTGATCACCGAGCACCCCGAGCACTGAGCACCCAGCACGCTGAGTACTGAGCACTGAGCACCCTGAGTACTGAGCACCGAGCACCCTGAGTACTGAGCACCCAGCACCCTGAGCACTTAGCAGCCAGCACCCTCAGCACTGAGCACCCAGCTCCCCGAGCACTGAGCACCCAGCACCCTGAGCACTGAGCACCCAGCACCCCGAGTACTGAGCACCCAGCACCCCGAGTACTGAGCACCGAGCACCCTGAGCACTGAGCACCCAGAACCCTGAGTACTGAGCACCCAGTACCCTGAGTACTGAGCACCCCGAGTACTGAGCACCCAGCACCCCGAGCACTGAGCACCCAGCACCCTGAGTACTGAGAACAGATCACCCTGAGTACTGAGCACCCAGCACCCTGAGTACTGAGCCCCCAGCACCCTGAGTACTGATCACCCAGCAACCCGAGCACTGAGCACCCAGCACCCCGAGAATGAGCACCCAGCACCCTGAGTACTGAGCACCCAGCACCCTGAGCACTGAGCACAAAGCACGCTGAGTACTGAGCACTGAACACCCTGAGTACTGAGCACCGAGGACCCTGAGCACTGAGCACCCAGCACGCTGAGTACTGAGCACTGAGCACCCTGAGTACTGAGCACCTAGCACCCTGAGTACTGAGCACCCAGCACCCTGAGCACTGAGCAGCCAGCACCCTCAGCACTGAGCACCCAGCACCCCGAGCACTGAGCACCCAGCACCCTGAGCACTGAGCACCCAGCACCCCGAGGACTGAGCACCGAGCACCCCGACATCTGAGCACCCAGCACCCTGAGTACTGAGCACCCAGTACCCTGAGTACTGAGCACCCCGAGTACTGAGCACCCAGCGCCCCGAGCACTGAGCACCCAGCACCCTGAGTACTGAGAACAGATCACCCCGAGCACGGAGCACCCAGTACCCCGAGCACTGAGTACTGAGCACCCAGCACCCTGAGTACTGAGCACCGAGCTCCCCGAGCACTGAGCACCCAGCACCCTGAGCACTGAGCACCCAGCACCCTGAGCACTGAGCACCCAGCACCCTGAGTACTGAGCACCCAGCACGCTGAGTACTGAGCACTCAGCACCCTGAGCACTGAGCACCCAGCACCCTGAGTACTGAGCACTGAGCACCCAGCACCCCGAGCACTGAGCACCCAGCACCCTGTGTACTGAGCACTGAGCACCCTGATTACTAAGCACCCAGCACCCTGAGTACTGAGCACCCAGGACCCTGCGCACTGAGCACCGAGCACCCCGAGCACTGAGCACTCAGCACCCTGAGCACTCAGCACCCAACACCGCGATCACTGAGCACCCAGCACCCTGAGCACTGAGCACCCAGCACCCTGAGCACTGAGCACCCAGCACCCAGAGCACTGAGCACCCAGCACCCTGAGTACTGAGCACCCAGCACCCTGAGCACTGAGCACCCAGCACCCTGAGTACTGAGCACCCAGCACCCTGAGTACTGAGCACCCAGCACCCCGAGCACTGAGCACCCAGCACCCTGAGTACTGAGCACCTAGCACCCTGAGCACTGAGCACCGAGCACCCTGAGTACTGAACACCCAGCACCCTGAGCACTGAGCACTGAGCACCCAGCACCCTGAGCACTGAGCACTGAGCACCCAGCACCCCGAGCACTGAGCACCCAGCAGCCTGAGCACTGAGCACCGATCACTCTGAGCAGTGAGCACCCAGCACCCCAAGCACTGAGCACCCAGCACCCTGAGTACTGAGCACCCAGCACCCTGAGTACTGAGCACCCAGCACCCCGAGCACTGAGCACCCAGCACCCTGAGTACAGAGCACCCTGAGTACTGAGCACTGAGCACAGAGCATCCTGAGTACTGAGCACCCTTAGGACTGAGCACCCAGCACCCAGAGCACTGAGAACCCAGCACCCTGAGTACTGAGCACTGATCACCCTGAGCTCTGAGCACCCAGCACCCCGAGCACTGAGCACCCAGCACCCTGAGTACTGAGCACCCAGCACCCTGAGCACTGAGCACTGAGCACCCTGAGTACTGAACACCCAGCACCCTGAGCACTCAGCACTGAGGACCTTGAGTACTGAGCACCGAGCACCCCGAGCACTGATCACCCAGCACCCTGAGCACTGAGCACGGAGCACCCCGAAGACTGAGCACCCCGCACCCTGAGTACTGAGCACCGAGCACCCGGAGCACTGAGCACCCAGCACCCTGAGTACTGAGCACCCAACACCCAGAGTACTGAGCACCCAGCACCCTGATCACTGAGCACCCAGCACCCTGAGTACTGAGCACCCAGCACCCTGAGTACTGAGCACCCAGCACCCTGAGCACTGAGCACTGAGCACCCAGCACCCTGATCAATGAGCACTGACCACCCAGCACCCCGAGCACTGAGCACCCAGCACCCCGAGCACTGAGCACCTAGCGCCCTGAGCACTGAGCACCCAGCACCCTGAGCACTGAGCACCCAGCCCCCTGAGTACTGAGCACCCAGCACCATGAGTACTGAGCACCCAGCACCCTGAGTACTGAGCACCGAGCACCCCGAGCACTGAGCACCCAGCACCCTGAGCACTGAGCACCCTGAGGACTGATCACCCAGCACCCTGAGCACCGAGCACCCCGAGCACTGAGCACCCAGCACCCTGAGCACTGAGCACCCTGAGCACTGAGCACCCAGCACACCGAGCACTGAGCACCCAGCACCCTGAGTACTGAGCACCCAGCACCCTGAGCACTGAGAACCCAGCACCCTGAGTACTGAGCACCCTGAGTACTGAGCACCGATCACCCTGAGCACTGAGCACCCAGCACCCTGAGTACTGAGCACCCAGCACCCTGAGCGCTGAGCACCCAGCACCCTGAGCACTGAGCACCTAGCACCCTGAGTACTGAGCACCCAGAACCCTGAGTACTGAGTACAAAGAACCCTGAGCACTGAGCACCCAGCACACTGAGTACTGAGCACCGAGCACACTAAGTACTGAGCACCAAGCACCCTGAGTACTGAGCACCCAGCACCCTGAGCACTGAGCACCCAGCACCCTGAATACTGAGCACCCAGCACCCTGAGTACTGAGCACCCAGCACCCTGAGTACTGAGCACCCAGCACCCTGAGTACTGAGCACCCAGCACCCTGAGTACTGAGCACCGAGCACCCCGAGCACTGAGCAACCAGCACCCTGAGTACTGAGCACTGAGCACCCTGAGTACTGAGCACCGAACACCCTGAGTACTGAGCACCCAGCACCCTGAGGACTGAGCACCCAGCACCCTGAACACTGAGCACCCAGCACCCTGAGTACTGAGCCCCCAGCACCCTGAGTACTGAGCACCCAGCACCCTGAGCACTGAGCACCCAGCACCCCGAGCACTGAGCACCCAGCACCCCGAGCACTGAGCACCCAGCACCCCGAGCACTGAGCACCCAGCACCCTGAGCACTGAGCACCCAGCACCCTGAGCACTGAGCACCCAGCACCCTGAGTACTGAGTACTCAGCACCCTGAGCACTGAGCACCCAGCACCCTGAGTACTGATCACCGAGCTCCCCGAGCACTGAGCACCCAGCACGCTGAGTACTGAGCACTGAGCACCCTGAGTACTGAGCACCTAGCACCCTGAGTACTGAGCACCCAGCACCCTGAGCACTTAGCAGCCAGCACCCTCAGCACTGAGCACCCAGCTCCCCGAGCACTGAGCACCCAGCACCCTGAGCACTGAGCACCCAGCACCCCGAGTACTGAGCACCCAGCACCCCGAGTACTGAGCACCGAGCACCCTGAGCACTGAGCACCCAGAACCCTGAGTACTGAGCACCCAGTACCCTGAGTACTGAGCACCCCGAGTACTGAGCACCCAGCACCCCGAGCACTGAGCACCCAGCACCCTGAGTACTGAGAACAGATCACCCTGAGTACTGAGCACCCAGCACCCTGAGTACTGAGCCCCCAGCACCCTGAGTACTGATCACCCAGCAACCCGAGCACTGAGCACCCAGCACCCCGAGAATGAGCACCCAGCACCCTGAGTACTGAGAACCGAGCACCCTGAGTACTGAGCACCCAGCACCCTGAGTACTGAGCCCCCAGCACCCTGAGCACTGAGCACCCAGCACACCGAGCACTGAGCACCCAGCACCCCGAGAATGAGCACCCAGCACCCTGAGTACTGAGCACCCAGCACCCCGAGCACGGAGCACCCAGGACCCCGAGCACTGAGTACTGAGCACACAGCACCCTGAGTACTGAGCACCGAGCTCCCCGAGCACTGAGCACCCAGCACCCTGAGCACTGAGCACCCAGCACCCTGAGCACTGAGCACCCAGCACCCTGAGTACTGAGCACCCAGCACCCTGAGCACTGAGCACCCAGCACCCTGAGTACTGAGCACCCAGCACGCTGAGTACTGAGCACTCAGCACCCTGAGCACTGAGCACCCAGCACCCTGAGTACTGAGCACCCAGCACGCTGAGTACTGAGCACCCAGCACCCTGAGCACTGAGCACCCAGCACCCTGAGCACGGAGCACCCAGCACCCTGAGCACTGAGCACCCAGCACCCTGAGTACTGAGCACCCAGCAAGCTGAGTACTGAGCACTCAGCACCCTGAGCACTGAGAACCCAGCACCCTGAGTACTGAGCACTGAGCACCCAGCAACCCTAGCACTGAGCACCCAGCACCCTGTGTACTGAGCACTGAGCACCCTGAGTACTGAGCACCCAGCACCCTGAGTACTGAGCACCCAGCAACCTGAGTACTGAGCACCCAGCGTACTGAGCACCGAGCACCCAGCACCCTGAGTACTGAGCACCCAGCACCCTGATCACTGAGCACCCAGCACCCTGAGTACTGAGCACTGAGCACCCCGAGTACTGAGCACCGAAAACCCCGAGCACTGAGCACCCAGCACACCGAGCACCGAGCACCATGAGTACTGAGCACCCAGCACCCTGAGCACTGAGCAACCAGCACCCTGAGCACTGAGCACCCAGCACCATGAGCACTGAGCACCCAGCACCCTGAGTACTGAGCACCGAGCACCCCGAACACTGAGCACCCAGCACCCTGAGCACTGAGCACCCTTAGTACTGAGTACTGAGCACCCTGAGTACTGAGCACTGAGCACCCTGAGTACTGAGCACCCAGCACCCTGAGTACTGAGCACCCAGCACCCTGAGCAATGATCACCCTGAGTACTGAGCACCCAGCACCTTGAGCACTGAGCACCGAGCACCCCGAGCACTGAGCACCCAGCACCCGGAGTACTGAGCACCCAGCACCCTGAGTACTAAGCACCGAGCACCCTGAGTAATGAGCACCCAGCACCCTGAGCACTGAACACACAGCACGCTGAGTACTGAGCACCCCGAGCACTGAGCACCCAGCACCCTGAGTACTGAGCACCGAGCACCCCGAGCACTGAGCACCCAGCACCCCGAGCACTGAGCACCCAGCAACCTGAGTACTGAGCACCCAGCACCCTGAGTACTGAGCACTGAGCACCCAGCACCCGGAGTACTGAGCACCCAGCACCCTGAGTACTAAGCACCGAGCACCCTGAGTACTGAGCACCCAGCACCCTGAGCACTGAGCACCCAGCACCCTGAGCACTAAGCACCCAGCTCCCTGAGCACTGAGCACCCAGCACCCTGAGTACTGAGCACTGAGCACCCAGCACCCCGAGCACTGAGCCCACAGCACCCTGAGAACTGAGCACTGAGCACCCAGCACCCCGAGCACTGAGCACCCAGCACCCTGAGCACTGAGCACCCAGCACCCGAGTACTGAGCACCCAGCACCCTGAGTACTGAGCACCCAGCTCCCTGAGTACTGAGCACCCAGCACCCCGAGAACTGAGCACACAGCACCCTGAGTACTGAGCACAAAGCACCCTGAGCACTGAGCACCCAGCACCCTGAGCACTGAGCACCCAGCACCCTGAGTACTGAGCACCCAGCAACCTGAGTACTAAGCACCGAGCACCCTGAGCACTGAGCACCCAGCACCCTGAGCACTGAGCACCCAGCACCCTGAGTACTGAGCACCCAGCACCCCGAGCACTGAGCACCCAGCACCCTGAGTACTGAGCACCCAGCACACTGAGCACTCAGCACCGAGCACCCTGAGCACTGAGCACACAGCACCCTGAGGACTGAGCACCCAGCACCCCGAGCACTGAGCACCCAGCACCCTGAGCACTGAGCACCCTGAGTACTGAGCACTGAGCACCCTGAGTACTGAGCACTGAGCACCCTGAGTACGGAGCACCCAGCACCCTGAGTACTGAGCACCCAGCACCCCGAGCACTGAGTACCCAGCACCCTGAGCACTGAGCACCCAGCACCCTGAGCACTGAGCACCCAGCACCCTGAGCACTGAGCACCCAGCACCCTGAGCACTGAGCACCCAGCACCCTGAGTACTGAGCACTGTGCACCCAGCACCAAGAGCACTGAGCACCCAGCACCCTGAGTACTGAGCACTGAGCACCCAGCACCCCGAGCACTGAGCACCCAGCACTCTGAGCACTGAGCACCCAGCACCCGAGTACTGATCACCCAGCACCCTGAGTACTGAGCACCCAGCACCCTGAGTACTGAGCACCCAGCACCCCGAGTACTGAGCACCCAGCACCCTGAGCACTGAGCACCCAGCACCCTGAGCACTGAGCACCCAGCACCCCGAGCACTGCGCACCCAGCACCCTGAGTACTGAGCACCCAGCACCCTGAGCACTGAGCACCCAGCACCCTGAGCACTCAGCACCCAGCACCCTGAGCACTGAGCACCCAGCACCCTGAGTAGTGAGCACCCAACGTACTGAGCACCGAGCACCCCGAGCACTGAGCACCCAGCACCCTGAGTACTGAGCACAGAGCACCCCGAGCACTGAGCACCCAGCACACTGAGTACTGAGCTCCGAGCACCCCGAGCACTGAGTACCCAGCGCCCCGAGCACTGAGCACCCAGAACCCTGAGCACTGTGCACCCAGCACCCTGAGCACTGAGCACCCAACACCCCGAACACTGAGCACCCAGCACCCCGAGCACTGAGCACTGAGCACCCTGAGTACTGAGCACCCAGCACCCTGAGCAATGAGCCCCCAGCACCCCGAGCACAGAGCACCCAGCACCCAGAGCACTGAGCACTGAGCACCCTGAGTACTGAGCACCCAGCACCCCGAGCACTGAGCACCGAGCACCCTGAGCACTGAGCAGCCAGCACCCTGAGTACTAAGCACCCAGCACCCTGAGTACTAAGCACCCAGCACCCTGAGTACTGAGCACACAGCACCCTGAGTACTGAGCACCCAGCACCCTGAGTACTGAGCACCCAGCGTACTGAGCACCGAACACCCCGAGCACTGAGCACCCAGCACCCTGAGTACTGAGCACCCAGCACCCTGAGCACTGAGCACCCAGCACCCTGAGTTCTGAGCACCGAGCACCCTGAGTACTGAGCACCCAGCACCCTGAGTACTGAGTACCCAGCAACCTGAGTACTGAGCACCCAGCGTACTGAGCACCGAGTACCCAGCACCCTGAGTACTGAGCACCCAGCACCCTGAGCACTGAGCACCCAGCACCCTGAGTACTGAGCACTGAGCACCCCGAGTACTGAGCACCGGAAACCCTGAGTACTGAGCACCCAGCACCCTGAGCACTGAGCAACCAGCACCCTGAGCACTGAGCACCCAGCACCATGAGCACTGAGCACCCAGCACCCTGAGTACTGAGCACCGAGCACCGCGAACACTGAGCACCCAGCACCCTGAGCACTGAGCACCCTTAGTACTGAGCACTGAGCACCCTGAGTACTGAGCACTGAGCACCCTGAGTACTGAGCACCCAGCACCCTGAGTACTGAGCACCCAGCACCCTGAGCAATGATCACCCTGAGTACTGAGCACCCAGCAACTTGAGCACTGAGCACTGAGCACGCCGAGCACTGAGCACCCAGCACCCGGAGTACTGAGCACCCAGCACCCTGAGTACTAAGCACCGAGCACCCGGAGTACTGAGCACCCAGCACCCTGAGCACTGAGCACCCAGCACCCTGAGCACTGAGCACCCAGCACCCTGAGTACTGAGCACTGAGCACCCAGCACCCCGAGCACTGAGCCCCCAGCACCCTGAGTACTGAGCACTGAGCACCCAGCACCCCAAGCACTGAGCACCCAGCACCCTGAGCACTGAGCACCCAGCACCCGAGTACTGAGCACCCAGCACCCTGAGTACTGAGCACCCAGCTCCCTGAGTACTGAGCACCCAGCACCCCGAGAACTGAGCACCCAGCACCATGAGTACTGAGCACCCAGCACCCTGAGCACTGAGCACCCAGCACCCTGAGCACTGAGCACCCAGCACCCTGTGTACTGAGCACCCAGCACCCTGAGTACTAAGCACCGAGCACCCTGAGCACTGAGCACCCAGCACCCTGAGCACTGAGCACCCAGCACCCTGAGTACTGAGCACCCAGCACACCGAGCACTGAGCACCCAGCACCCTGAGTACTGAGCACCCAGCAGCCTGAGCACTGAGCACCGAGCACCCTGAGCACTGAGCACCCAGCACCCTGAGGACTGAGCACTAAGCACCCCGAGCACTGAGCACCCAGCACCCTGAGCACTGATCACCCTGTGTACTGAGCACTGAGCACCCTGAGTACTGAGCACTGAGCACCCTGAGTACTGAGCACCCAGCACCCTGAGTACTGAGCACCCAGCACCCCGAGCACTGAGTACCCAGCACCCTGAGCACTGAGCACCCAGCACCCTGAGCACTGAGCACCCAGCACCCTGAGCACTGAGCACCCAGCACCCTGAGCACTGAGCACCCAGCACGCTGAGTACTGAGCACTGTGCACCCAGCACCAAGAGCACTGAGCACCCAGCACCCTGAGTACTGAGCACTGAGCACCCAGAACCCCAAGCACTGAGCACCCAGCACTCTGAGCACTGAGCACCCAGCACCCGAGTACTGATCACCCAGCACCCTGAGTACTGAGCACCCAGCACCCTGAGTACTGAGCACCCAGCACCCCGAGTACTGAGCACCCAGCACCCTGAGCACTGAGCACCCAGCACCCTGAGCACTGAGCACCCATCACCCCGAGCACTGCGCACCCAGCACCCTGAGTACTGAGCACCCAGCACCCTGAGCACTGAGCACCCAGCACCCTGAGCACTCAGCACCCAGCACCCTGAGCACTGAGCACCCAGCACCCTGAGTAGTGAGCACCCAACGTACTGAGCACCGAGCACCCCGAGCACTGAGCACCCAGCACCCTGAGTACTCAGCACCGAGCACCCCAAGCACTGAGCACCCAGCACCCTGAGTACTGAGCTCCGAGCACCCCGAGCACTGAGCACCCAGCGCCCCGAGCACTGAGCACCCAGAAACCTGAGCACTGAGCACCCAGCACCCTGAGCACTGAGCACCCAGCACCCCGAGCACTGAGCACCCAGCACCCCGAACACTGAGCACCTAGCACCCTGAGTAATGAGCACCCAGCACCCTGAGTACTGAGCACCCAGCACCCTGAGCACTGAGCACCCAGCACCCTGAGTACTGAGCACCCAAAACCCCAAGCACTGAGCACCCTGAGTACTGAGCACCCAGCACCCCAAGCACTGAGCACCCTGAGTACTGAGCACCCAACACCCTGAGTAATGCGCACCCAGCACCCCAAGCACTGAGCACCCTGAGTACTGAGCACCCAGTACCCTGAGCACTGAACACACAGCACCCTGAGTACTGAGCACCCCGAGCACTGAGCACCCAGCATACTGAGTACTGAGCACCCAGCACCCTGAGTACTGAGCACCCAGCACCCTGAGCACTGAGCACCCAGCACCCTGAGTACTGAGCATCAAGCACCCCGAGCACTGAGCACCCTGAGTACTGAGCACCCAGTACCCTGAGCACTGAACACACAGCACCCTGAGTACTGAGCACCCCGAGCACTGAGCACCCAGCATACTGAGTACTGAGCACCCAGCACCCTGAGTACTGAGCACCCAGCACCCTGAGCACTGAGCACCCAGCACCCTGAGTACTGAGCATCAAGCACCCCGAGCACTGAGCACCCAGCACCCTGAGTACTGAGCACTGAGCACCCAGCACCCCGAGCACTGAGCACCCAGCACCCTGTGTACTGGGCACTGAGCACCCAGCACCCTGAGTACTGAGCATCAAGCACCCCGAGCACTGAGCACCCAGCACCCTGAGTACTGAGCACTGACCACCCAGCACCCCGAGCACTGAGCACCCAGCACCCTGAGTACTGAGCACTGAGCACCCAGCACCCCGAGCACTGAGCACCCAGCACCCTGAGCACTGAGCACCCAGCACCCGAGTACTGAGCACCCAGCACCCTGAGTACTGAGCACCCAGCTCCCTGAGTATTGAGCACCCAGCACCCCTAGAACTGAGCACCCAGCACCCTGAGTACTGAGCACCCAGCACCCTGAGCACTGAGCACCCAGCACCCTGAGCACTGAGCACCCAGCACCCTGAGTACTGAGCACCCAGCACCCTGAGTACTAAGCACCGAGCACCCTGAGCACTGAGCACCCAGCACCCTGAGTACTGAGCACTGAGCACCCTGAGTACTGAGCACCCAGCACCCTGAGTACTGAGCACCCAGCACCCCGAGCACTGAGTACCCAGCAACCTGAGCACTGAGCACCCAGCACCCTGAGCACTCAGCACCCAGCACGCTGAGCACTGAGCACCTAGCACCCTGAGCACTGAGCACCCAGCACCCTGAGTACTGAGCACTGTGCACCCAGCACCAAGAGCACTGAGCACCCAGCACTCTGAGCACTGAGCACACAGCACCCTGAGCACTGAGCACCCAGCACCCTGAGTACTGAGCACTGAGCACCCAGCAGCCCGAGCACTGAGCACCCAGCACCCTGAGCACTGAGCACCCAGCACCCTGAGCACTCAGTACCCAGCACCCTGAGCACTGAGCACCCAGCACCCTGAGTAGTGAGCACCCAACGTACTGAGCACCGAGCACCCCAAGCACTGAGCACCCAGTACCCTGAGTACTGAGCACCGAGCACCCCGAGCACTGAGCACCCAGCACACTGAGTACTGAGCTCCGAGCACCCCGAGCAGTGAGTACCCAGCGCTCCGAGCACTGAGCACCCAGAACCCTGAGCACTGAGCACCCAGCACCCTGAGCACTGAGCACCCAGCACCCCGAGCACAGAGCACCCAGCACCCCGAGCACTGAGCACTGAGCACCCTGAGAACTGAGCACCCAGCACCCTGAGCACTGAGCACCCAGCACCCCGAGCACAGAGCACCCAGCACCCAGAGCACTGAGCACTGAGCACCCTGAGTACTGAGCACCCAGCACCCCGAGCACTGAGCACCGAGCACCCTGAGCACTGAGCAGCCAGCACCCTGAGTACTAAGCACCCAGCACCCTGAGTACTAAGCACCCAGCACCCTGAGTACTGAGCACACAGCACCCTGAGTACTGAGCACCCAGCACCCTGAGCACTGAGCACCCAGCACCCTGAGTACTGAGCACCGAGCACCCTGAGTACTGAGCACCCAGCACCCTGAGTACTGAGTACCCAGCAACCTGAGTACTGAGCACCCAGCGTACTGAGCACCGAGCACCCAGCACCCTGAGTACTGAGCACCCAGCACCCTGAGCACTGAGCACCCAGCACCCTGAGTACTGGGCACTGAGCACCCGGAGTACTGAGCACCAAAAACCCTGAGTACTGAGCACCGAGCACCCTGAACACTGAGCACCCAGCACCCTGAGTACTGAGCACTGAGCACCCTGAGTACTGAGCACCCAGCACCCTGAGTACTGAGCACCCAGCACCCTGAGCAATGATCACCCTGAGTACTGAGCACCAAGCACCTTGAGCAATGAGCACTGAGCACCCCGAGCACTGAGCACCCAGCACCCGGAGTACTGAGCACCCAGCACCCTGAGTACTAAGCACCGAGCACCCTGAGTACTGAGCACCCAGCACCCTGAGTACTGAACACACAGCACCCTGAGTACTGAGCACCCTGAGCACTGAGCAGCCAGCACCCTGAGTACTGAGCACCGAGCACCCCGAGCACTGAGCACCCAGCACCCCGAGCACTGAGCACCCAGCACCCTGAGTACTGAGCACCCAGCACCCTGAGTACTGAGCACTGAGAACCCAGCACCCGGAGTACTGAGCACCCAGCACCCTGAGTACTAAGCACTGAGCACCCTGAGTACTGAGCACCCAGCACCCTGAGCACTGAGCACCCAGCACCCTGAGCACTGAGCACCCAGCACCCTGAGCACTGAGCACCCAGCACCCTGAGTACTGAGCACTGAGCACCCAGCACCCTGAGCACTGAGCCCCCAGCACCCTGAGTACTGAGCACCCAG
Source organism: Microtus oregoni (assembly GCF_018167655.1). Classification (NCBI taxonomy): domain Eukaryota; kingdom Metazoa; phylum Chordata; class Mammalia; order Rodentia; family Cricetidae; genus Microtus; species Microtus oregoni. Next base: position 5,222,567 of record NW_024543811.1, on the reverse strand, counting down.
CACCCGAGTACTGAGCACCCAGCACCCTGAGTACTGAGCACCCAGCTCCCTGAGTACTGAGCACCCAGCACCCCGAGAACTGAGCACCCAGCACCCTGAGTACTGAGCACCCAGCACCCTGAGCACTGAGCACCCAGCACCCTGAGCACTGAGCACCCAGCACCCTGAGTACTGAGCACCCAGCACCCTGAGTACTAAGCACCGAGCACCCTGAGCACTGAGCACCCAGCACCCTGAGCACTGAGCACCCAGCACCCTGAGTACTGAGCACCCAGCACCCCGAGCACTGAGTACCCAGCACCCTGAGTACTGAGCACCCAGCACCCTGAGCACTGAGCACCGAGCACCCTGAGCACTGAGCACCCAGCACCCTGAGGACTGAGCACCCAGCACCCCGAGCACTGAGCACCCAGCACCCTGAGCACTGAGCACACTGAGTACTGAGCACCGAGCACCCTGAGTACTGAGCACTGAGCACCCTGAGTACTGAGCACCCAGCACCCTGAGTACTGAGCACCCAGCACCCCGAGCACTGAGTACCCAGCACCCTGAGCACTGAGCACCCAGCACCCTGAGCACTGAGCACCCAGCACCCTGAGCACTGAGCACCCAGCACCCTGAGCACTGAGCACCCAGCACCCTGAGTACTGAGCACTGTGCACCCAGCACCAAGAGCGCTGAGCACCCAGCACCCCAAGCACTGAGCACCCAGCACTCTGAGCACTGAGCACCCAGCACCCGAGTACTGATCACCCAGCACCCTGAGTACTGAGCACCCAGCACCCTGAGTACTGAGCACCCAGCACCCCGAGTACTGAGCACCCAGCACCCTGAGTACTGAGCACCCAGCACCCTGAGCACTGAGCACCCAGCACCCTGAGCACTCAGTACCCAGCACCCTGAGCACTCAGTACCCAGCACCCTGAGCACTGAGCACCCAGCACCCTGAGTAGTGAGCACCCAACGTACTGAGCACCGAGCACCCCAAGCACTGAGCACCCAGCACCCTGAGTACTGAGCACCGAGCACCCCGAGCACTGAGCACCCAGCACACTGAGTACTGAGCTCCGAGCACCCCGAGCACTGAGTACGGAGCGCCCCGAGCACTGAGCACCCAGAACCCTGAGCACTGAGCACCCAGCACCCTGAGCACTGAGCACCCAGCACCACGAGCACAGAGCACCCAGCACCCCGAGCACTGAGCACTGAGCACCCTGAGAACTGAGCACCCAGCACCCTGAGCACTGAGCACCCAGCACCCCGAGCACAGAGCACCCAGCACCCAGAGCACTGAGCACTGAGCACCCTGAGTACTGAGCACCCAGCACCCCGAGCACTGAGCACCGAGCACCCTGAGCACTGAGCAGCCAGCACCCTGAGTACTAAGCACCCAGCACCCTGAGTACTAAGCACCCAGCACCCTGAGTACTGAGCACACAGCACCCTGAGTACTGAGCACCCAGCACCCTGAGCACTGAGCACCCAGCACCCTGAGTACTGAGCACCGAGCACCCTGAGTACTGAGCACCCAGCACCCTGAGTACTGAGTACCCAGCAACCTGAGTACTGAGCACCCAGCGTACTGAGCACCGAGCACCCAGCACCCTGAGTACTGAGCACCCAGCACCCTGAGCACTGAGCACCCAGCACCCTGAGTACTGGGCACTGAGCACCCGGAGTACTGAGCACCGAAAACCCTGAGTACTGAGCACCCAGCACCCTGAGCACTGAGCAACCAGCACCCTGAGCACTGAGCACCCAGCACCATGAGCACTGAGCACCCATCACCCTGAGTACTGAGCACCGAGCACCCTGAACACTGAGCACCCAGCACCCTGAGTACTGAGCACTGAGCACCCTGAGTACTGAGCACCCAGCACCCTGAGTACTGAGCACCCAGCACCCTGAGCAATGATCACCCTGAGTACTGAGCACCCAGCACCTTGAGCAATGAGCACTGAGCACCCCGAGCACTGAGCACCCAGCACCCGGAGTACTGAGCACCCAGCACCCTGAGTACTAAGCACCGAGCACCCTGAGTACTGAGCACCCAGCACCATGAGTACTGAACACACAGCACCCTGAGTACTGAGCACCCTGAGCACTGAGCACCCAGCACCCTGAGTACTGAGCACCGAGCACCCCGAGCACTGAGCACCCAGCACCCCGAGCACTGAGCACCCAGCACCCTGAGTACTGAGCACCCAGCACCCTGAGTACTGAGCACTGAGCACCCAGCACCCGGAGTACTGAGCACCCAGCACCCTGAGTACTAAGCACCGAGCACCCTGAGTACTGAGCACCCAGCACCCTGAGCACTGAGCACCCAGCACCCTGAGCACTGAGCACCCAGCACCCTGAGCACTGAGCAACCAGCACCCTGAGTACTGAGCACTGAGCACCCAGCACCCTGAGCACTGAGCCCCCAGCACCCTGAGTACTGAGCCCTGAGCACCCAGCACCCCAAGCACTGAGCACCCAGCACCCTGAGCACTGAGCACCCAGCACCCGAGTACTGAGCACCCAGCACCCTGAGTACTGAGCACCCAGCTCCCTGAGTACTGAGCACCCAGCACCCCGAGAACTGAGCACCCAGCACCCTGAGTACTGAGCACCCAGCACCTGAGCACTGAGCACCCAGCACCCTGAGCACTGAGCACCCAGCACCCTGAGTACTGAGCACCCAGCACCCTGAGTACTAAGCACCGAGCACCCTGAGCACTGAGCACCCAGCACCCTGAGCACTGAGCACCCAGCACCCTGAGTACTGAGCACCCAGCACCCCGAGCACTGAGCACCCAGCACCCTGAGTACTGAGCACCCAGCACCCTGAGCACTGAGCACCGAGCACCCTGAGCACTGAGCACCCAGCACCCTGAGGACTGAGCACCCAGCACCCCGAGCACTGAGCACCCAGCACCCTGAGCACTGAGCACACTGAGTACTGAGCACCGAGCACCCTGAGTACTGAGCACTGAGCACCCTGAGTACTCAGCACCCAGCACCCTGAGTACTGAGCACCCAGCACCCCGAGCACTGAGTACCCAGCACCCTGAGCACTGAGCACCCAGCACCCTGAACACTGAGCACCCAGCACCCTGAGCACTGAGCACCCAGCACCCTGAGCACTGAGCACCCAGCACCCTGAGTACTGAGCACTGTGCACCCAGCACCAAGAGCACTGAGCACCCAGCACCCTGAGTACTGAGCACTGAGCACCCAGCACCCCAAGCACTGAGCACTCAGCACTCTGAGCACTGAGCACCCAGCACCCGAGTACTGATCACCCAGCACCCTGAGTACTGAGCACCCAGCACCCTGAGTACTGAGCACCCAGCACCCCGAGTACTGAGCACCCAGCACCCTGAGCACTGAGCACCCAGCACCCTGAGCACTGAGCACCCAGCACCCCGAGCACTGCGCACCCAGCACCCTGAGTACTGAGCACCCAGCACCCTGAGCACTGAGCACCCAGCACCCTGAGCACTCAGCACCCAGCACCCTGAGCACTGAGCACCCAGCACCCTGAGTAGTGAGCACCCACCGTACTGAGCACCGAGCACCCCGAGCACTGAGCACCCAGCACCCTGAGTACTGAGCACCGAGCACCCCGAGCACTGAGCACCCAGCACACTGAGTACTGAGCTCCGAGCACCCCGAGCACTGAGTACCCAGCGCCCCGAGCACTGAGCACCCAGAATCCTGAGCACTGAGCACCCAGCACCCTGAGCACTGAGCACCCAGCACCCCGAGCACTGAGCACCCAGCACCCCGAGCACTGAGCACTGAGCACCCTGAGTACTGAGCATCCAGCACCCTGAGGAATGAGCACCCAGCACCCCGAGCACAGAGCACCCAGCACCCAGAGCACTGAGCACTGACCACCCTGAGTACTGAGCACCCAGCACCCCGAGCACTGAGCACCGAGCACCCTGAGCACTGAGCAGCCAGCACCCTGAGTACTAAGCACCCAGCACCCTGAGTACTAAGCACCCAGCACCCTGAGTACTGAGCACACAGCACCCTGAGTACTGAGCACCCAGCACCCTGAGTACTGAGCACCAAGCGTACTGAGCACCGAGCACCTCGAACACTGAGCACCCAGCACCCTGAGTACTGAGCACCCAGCACCCTGAGCACTGAGCACCCAGCACCCTGAGTACTGAGCACCGAGCACCCTGAGTACTGAGCACCCAGCACCCTGAGTACTGAGTACCCAGCAACCTGAGTACTGAGCACCCAGCGTACTGAGCACCGAGCACCCAGCACCCTGAGTACTGAGCACCCAGCACCCTGAGCACTGAGCACCCAGCACCCTGAGTACTGAGCACTGAGCTCCCCGAGTACTGAGCACCGAAAACCCTGAGTACTGAGCACCCAGCACCCTGAGCACTGAGCAACCAGCACCCTGAGCACTGAACACCCAGCACCATGAGCACTGAGCACACAGCACCCTGAGTACTGAGCACCGAGCACCCCGAACACTGAGCACCCAGCACCCTGAGCACTGAGCACCCTTAGTACTGAGCACTGAGCACCCTGAGTACTGAGCACTGAGCACCCTGAGTACTGAGCACCCAGCACCCTGAGTACTGAGCACCCAGCACCCTGAGCAATGATCACCCTGAGTACTGAGCACCCAGCACCTTGAGCACTGAGCACTGAGCACCCCGAGCACTGAGCACCCAGCACCCGGAGTACTGAGCACCCAGCACCCTGAGTACTAAGCACCGAGCACCCTGAGTACTGAGCACCCAGCACCCTGAGCACTCAGTACCCAGCAACCTGAGCACTGAGCACCCAGCACCCTGAGTAGTGAGCACCCAACGTACTGAGCACCAAGCACCCCAAGCACTGAGCACCCAGCACCCTGAGTACTGAGCACCGAGCACCCCGAGCACTGAGCACCCAGCACACTGAGTACTGAGCTCTGAGCACCCCGAGCACTGAGTACCCAGCGCCCAGAGCACTGAGCACCCAGAACCCTGAGCACTGAGCACCCAGCACCCTGAGCACTGAGCACCCAGCACCCCGAGCACAGAGCACCCAGCACCCCGAGCACTGAGCACTGAGCACCCTGAGAACTGAGCACCCAGCACCCTGAGCACTGAGCACCCAGCACCCCGAGCACAGAGCCCCCAGCACCCAGAGCACTGAGCACTGAGCACCCTGAGTACTGAGCACCCAGCACCCCGAGCACTGAGCACCGAGCACCCTGAGCACTGAGCAGCCAGCACCCTGAGTACTAAGCACCCAGCACCCTGAGTACTAAGCACCCAGCACCCTGAGTACTGAGCACACAGCACCCTGAGTACTGAGCACCCAGCACCCTGAGCACTGAGCACCCAGCACCCTGAGTACTGAGCACCGAGCACCCTGAGTACTGAGCACCCAGCACCCTGAGTACTGAGTACCCAGCAACCTGAGTACTGAGCACCCAGCGTACTGAGCACCGAGCACCCAGCACCCTGAGTACTGAGCACCCAGCACCCTGAGCACTGAGCACCCAGCACCCTGAGTACTGGGCACTGAGCACCCGGAGTACTGAGCACCGAAAACCCTGAGTACTGAGCACCCAGCACCCTGAGCACTGAGCAACCAGCACCCTGAGCACTGAGCACCCAGCACCATGAGCACTGAGCACCCAGCACCCTGAGTACTGAGCACCGAGCACCCTGAACACTGAGCACCCAGCACCCTGAGTACTGAGCACTGAGCACCCTGAGTACTGAGCACCCAGCACCCTGAGTACTGAGCACCCAGCACCCTGAGCAATGATCACCCTGAGTACTGAGCACCCAGCACCTTGAGCACTGAGCACTGAGCACCCCGAGCACTGAGCACCCAGCACCCGGAGTACTGAGCACCCAGCACCCTGAGTACTAAGCACCGAGCACCCTGAGTACTGAGCACCCAGCACCCTGAGTACTGAACACACAGCACCCTGAGTACTGAGCACCCTGAGCACTGAGCACCCAGCACCCTGAGTACTGAGCACCGAGCACCCCGAGCACTGAGCACCCAGCACCCTGAGCACTGAGCACCCAGCACCCTGAGTACTGAGCACCCAGCACCCTGAGTACTGAGCACTGAGCACCCAGCACCCGGAGTACTGAGCACCCAGCACCCTGAGTACTAAGCACCGAGCACCCTGAGTACTGAGCACCCAGCACCCTGAGCACTGAGCACCCAGCACCCTGAGCACTGAGCACCCAGCACCCTGAGCACTGAGCACCCAGCACCCTGAGTACTGAGCACTGAGCACCCAGCACCCTGAGCACTGAGCCCCCAGCACCCTGAGTACTGAGCCCTGAGCACCCAGCACCCCAAGCACTGAGCACCCAGCACCCTGAGCACTGAGCACCCAGCACCCGAGTACTGAGCACCCAGCACCCTGAGTACTGAGCACCCAGCTCCCTGAGTACTGAGCACCCAGCACCCCGAGAACTGAGCACCCAGCACCCTGAGTACTGAGCACCCAGCACCCTGAGCACTGAGCACCCAGCACCCTGAGCACTGAGCACCCAGCACCCTGAGTACTGAGCACCCAGCACCCTGAGTACTAAGCACCGAGCACCCTGAGCACTGAGCACCCAGCACCCTGAGCACTGAGCACCCAGCACCCTGAGTACTGAGCACCCAGCACCTCGAGCACTGAGCACCCAGCACCCTGAGTACTGAGCACCCAGCACCCTGAGCACTGAGCACCGAACACCCTGAGCACTGAGCACCCAGCACCCTGAGGACTGAGCACCCAGCACCCCGAGCACTGAGCACCCAGCACCCTGAGCACTGAGCACACTGAGTACTGAGCACTGAGCACCCTGAGTACTGAGCACTGAGCACCCTGAGTACTGAGCACCCAGCACCCTGAGTACTGAGCACCCAGCACCCCGAGCACTGAGTACCCAGCAACCTGAGCACTGAGCACCCAGCACCCTGAGCACTGAGCACCCAGCACCCTGAGCACTGAGCACCCAGCACCCTGAACACTGAGCACCCAGCACCCTGAGTACTGAGCACTGTGCACCCAGCACCAAGAGCACTGAGCACCCAGCACCCTGAGTACTGAGCACTGAGCACCCAGCACCCCAAGCACTGAGCACCCAGCACTCTGAGCACTGAGCACCCAGCACCCGAGTACTGATCACCCAGCACCCTGAGTACTGAGCACCCAGCACCCTGAGTACTGAGCACCCAGCACCCCGAGTACTGAGCACCCAGCACCCTGAGCACTGAGCACCCAGCACCCTGAGCACTGAGCACCCAGCACCCCGAGCACTGCGCACCCAGCTCCCTGAGTACTGAGCACCCAGCACCCTGAGCACTGAGCACCCAGCACCCTGAGCACTCAGCACCCAGCACACTGAGCACTGTGCACCCAGCACCCTGAGTAGTGAGCACCCAACGTACTGAGCACCCAGCACCCTGAGGAATGAGCACCCAGCACCCCGAGCACAGAGCACCCAGCACCCAGAGCACTGAGCACTGACCACCCTGAGTACTGAGCACCCAACACCCCGAGCACTGAGCATCGAGCACCCTGAGCACTGAGCAGCCAGCACCCTGAGTACTAAGCACCCAGCACCCTGAGTACTAAGCACCCAGCACCCTGAGTACTGAGCACACAGCACCCTGAGTACTGAGCACCCAGCACCCTGAGTACTGAGCACCAAGCTTACTGAGCACCGAGCACCCCGAGCACTGAGCACCCAGCACCCTGAGTACTGAGCACCCAGCACCCTGAGCACTGAGCACCCAGCACCCTGAGTACTGAGCACCGAGCACCCTGAGTACTGAGCACCCAGCACCCTGAGTACTGAGTACCCAGCAACCTGAGTACTGAGCACCCAGCGTACTGAGCACCGAGCACCCAGCACCCTGAGTACTGAGCACCCAGCACCCTGAGCACTGAGCACCCAGCACCCTGAGTACTGAGCACTGAGCACCCCGAGTACTGAGCACCGAAAACCCTGAGTACTGAGCACCCAGCACCCTGAGCACTGAGCAACCAGCACCCTGAGCACTGAACACCCAGCACCATGAGCACTGAGCACACAGCACCCTGAGTACTGAGCACCGAGCACCCCGAACACTGAGCACCCAGCACCCTGAGCACTGAGCACCCTTAGTACTGAGCACTGAGCACCCTGATTACTGAGCACTGAGCACCCTGAGTACTGAGCACCCAGCAACCTGAGTACTGAGCACCCAGCACCCTGAGCAATGATCACCCTGAGTACTGAGCACCCAGCACCTTGAGCACTGAGCACTGAGCACCCCGAGCACTGAGCACCCAGCACCCGGAGTACTGAGCACCCAGCACCCTGAGTACTAAGCACCGAGCACCCTGAGTACTGAGCACCCAGCACCCTGAGTACTGAGCACCGAGCACCCCGAGCACTGAGCACCCAGCACCCCGAGCACTGAGCACCCAGCACCCTGAGTACTGAGCACCCAGCACCCTGAGTACTGAGCACTGAGCACCCAGCACCCGGAGTACTGAGCACCCAGCACCCTGAGTACTAAGCACCGAGCACCCTGAGTACTGAGCACCCAGCACCCTGAGCACTGAGCACCCAATACCCTAAGCACTGAGCACCCAGCACCCTGAGCACTGAGCACCCAGCACCCTGAGTACTGAGCACCCCGAGCACTGAGCACCCAGCACCCTGAGTACTGAGCACCGAGCACCCCGAGCACTGAGCACCCAGCACCCCGAGCACTGAGCACCCAGCACCCTGAGTACTGAGCACCCAGCACCCTGAGTACTGAGCACTGAGCACCCAGCACCCGGAGTACTGAGCACCCAGCACCCTGAGTACTAAGCACCGAGCACCCTGAGTACTGAGCACCCAGCACCCTGAGCACTGAGCACCCAGCACCCTGAGCACTGAGCACCCAGCACCCTGAGCACTGAGCACCCAGCACCCTGAGTACTGAGCACTGAGCACCCAGCACCCCGAGCACTGAGCCCCCAGCACCCTGAGTACTGAGCACTGAGCACCCAGCACCCCAAGCACTGAGCACCCAGCACCCTGAGCACTGAGCACCCAGCACCCGAGTACTGAGCACCCAGCACCCTGAGTACTGAGCACCCAGCTCCCTGAGTACTGAGCACCCAGCACCCCGAGAACTGAGCACCCAGCACCCTGAGTACTGAGCACCCAGCACCCTGAGCACTGAGCACCCAGCACCCTGAGCACTGAGCACCCAGCACCCTGAGTACTGAGCACCCAGCACCCTGAGTACTAAGCACCGAGCACCCTGAGCACTGAGCACCCAGCACCCTGAGCACTGAGCACCCAGCACCCTGAGTACTGAGCACCCAGCACCCTGAGCACTGAGCACCCAGCACCCTGAGTACTGAGCACCCAGCACCCTGAGCACTGAGCACCGAGCACCCTTAGCACTGAGCACCCAGCACCCTGAGGACTGAGCACCCAGCACCCCGAGCACTGAGCACCCAGCACCCTGAGCACTGAGCACCCTGAGTACTGAGCACTGAGCACCCTGAGTACTGAGCACTGAGCACCCTGAGTACTGAGCACCCAGCACCCTGAGTACTGAGCACCCAGCACCCCGAGCACTGAGTACCCAGCACCCTGAGCACTGAGCACCCAGCACCCTGAGCACTGAGCACCCAGCACCCTGAGCACTGAGCACCCAGCACCCTGAGCACTGAGCACCCAGCACCCTGAGTACTGAGTACTGTGCACCCAGCACCAAGAGCACTGAGCACCCAGCACCCTGAGTACTGAGCACTGAGCACCCAGCACCCCAAGCACTGAGCACCCAGCACTCTGAGCACTGAGCACCCAGCACCCGAGTACTGATCACCCAGCACCCTGAGTACTGAGCACCCAGCACCCTGAGTACTGAGCACCCAGCACCCCGAGTACTGAGCACCCAGCACCCTGAGCACTGAGCACCCAGCACCCTGAGCACTGAGCACCCATCACCCCGAGCACTGCGCACCCAGCACCCTGAGTATTGAGCACCAAGCACCCTGAGCACTGAGCACCCAGCACCCTGAGCACTCAGCACCCAGCACCCTGAGCACTGAGCACCCAGCACCCTGAGTAGTGAGCACCCAACGTACTGAGCACCGAGCACCCCGAGCTCTGAGCACCCAGCACCCTGAGTACTGAGCACCGAGCACCCCGAGCACTGAGCACCCAGCACACTGAGTACTGAGCTCCGAGCACCCCAAGCACTGAGCACCCAGCGCCCCGAGCACTGAGCACCCAGAACCCTGAGCACTGAGCACCCAGCACCCTGAGCACTGAGCACCCAGCACCCTGAGCACTGCGCACCCAGCAACCTGAGCACTGAGCACCCAGCACCCTGAGCACTGAGCACCCAGCACCCTGAGCACTGAGCACCCAGCACCCTGAGCACTGAGCACCAAGCACCCTGATTAGTGAGCACCCAACGTACTGAGCACCGAGCACCCCGAGTACTGAGCACCCAGCACCCCGAGCACTGAGCACCCAGCACCCCGAACACTGAGCACCTAGCACCCTGAGTAATGAGCACCCAGCACCCTGAGTACTGAGCACCCAGCACCCTGAGCACTGAGCACCCAGCACGCTGAGTACTGAGCACCCAACACCCCAAGCACTGAGCACCCTGAGTACTGAGCACCCAGCACCCCAAGCACTGAGCACCCTGAGTACTGAGCACCCAACACCCTGAGTACTGCGCACCCAGAACCCCAAGCACTGAGCACCCTGAGTACTGAGCACCCAGTACCCTGAGCACTGAACACACAGCACCCTGAGTACTGAGCACCCCGAGCACTGAGCACCCAGCATACTGAGTACTGAGCACCCAGCACCCTGAGTACTGAGCACCCAGCACCCTGAGCACTGAGCACCCAGCACCCTGAGTACTGAGCATCAAGCACCCCGAGCACTGAGCACCCAGCACCCTGAGTACTGAGCACTGAGCACCCAGGACCCCGAGCACTGAGCACCCAGCATACTGAGTACTGAGCACCCAGCAAGCTGAGTACTGAGCACTCAGCACCCTGAGCACTGAGCACCCAGCACCTTGAGCACTGAGCACCGAGCACCCCGAGCACTGAGCACCCAGCACCCAGAGCACTGAGCACCCAGCACCCTGAGAACTGAGCACCCAGCACCCTGAGTACTGAGCACCCAGCACCCTGAGTACTGAGCACCCAGCACCCTGAGCACTGAGCACACAGCACCCTGAGCACTGAGCACCCAGAACCCTGAGTACTGAGCACCCAGCACCCCGAGTACTAAGCACCGAGCACCCTGAGCACTGAGCACCCAGCAACCTGAGCACTGAGCACCCAGCACCCTGAGTACTGAGCACCCAGCACCCCGAGCACTGAGCACCCAGCACCCTGAGTACTGAGCACCCAGCACCCTGAGCACTGAGCACCGAGCACCCTGAGCACTGAGCACCCAGCGCCCCGAGCACTGAGCACCCAGAAACCTGAGCACTGAGCACCCAGCACCCTGAGCACTGAGCACCCAGCACCCCGAGCACTGAGCACCCAGCACCCCGAACACTGAGCACCTAGCACCCTGAGAAATGAGCACCCAGCACCCTGAGTACTGAGCACCCAGCACCCTGAGCACTGAGCACCCAGCACCCTGAGTACTGAGCACCCAACACCCCAAGCACTGAGCACCCTGAGTACTGAGCACCCAGCACCCCAAGCACTGAGCACCCTGAGTACTGAGCACCCAACACCCTGAGTGCTGCGCCCCCAGCACCCCAAGCACTGAGCACCCTGAGTACTGAGCACCCAGTACCCTGAGCACTGTACACACAGCACCCTGAGTACTGAGCACCCCGAGCACTGAGCACCCAGCATACTGAGGACTGAGCACCCAGCACCCTGAGTACTGAGCACCCAGCACCCTGAGCACTGAGCACCCAGCACCCTGAGTACTGAGCATCAAGCACCCGAGTACTGAGCACCCAGCACCCTGAGTACTGAGCACCCAGCTCCCTGAGTACTGAGCACCCAGCACCCCGAGAACTGAGCACCCAGCACCCTGAGTACTGAGCACCCAGCACCCTGAGCACTGAGCACCCAGCACCCCGAGCACTGAGCACCCAGCACCCTGAGTACTGAGCACTGAGCATCCAGCACCCCGAGCACTGAGCACCCAGCACCCTGAGCACTGAGCACCCAGCACCCGAGTACTGAGCACCCAGCACCCTGAGTACTGAGCACCCAGCTCCCTGAGTACTGAGCACCCAGCACCCCGAGAACTGAGCACCCAGCACCCTGAGTACTGAGCACCCAGCACCCTGAGCACTGAGCACCCAGCACCCTGAGCACTGAGCACCCAGCACCCTGAGTACTGAGCACCCAGCACCCTGAGTACTAAGCACCGAGCACCCTGAGCACTGAGCACCCAGCACCCTGAGCACTGAGCACCCAGCACCCTGAGTACTGAGCACCCAGCACCCTGAGCACTGAGCACCCAGCACCCTGAGTACTGAGCACCCAGCACCCTGAGCACTGAGCACCGAGCACCCTGAGCACTGAGCACCCAGCACCCTGAGGACTGAGCACCCAGCACCCCGAGCACTGAGCACCCAGCACCCTGAGCACTGAGCACCCTGAGTACTGAGCACTGAGCACCCTGAGTACTGAGCACTGAGCACCCTGAGTACTGAGCACCCAGCACCCTGAGTACTGAGCACCCAGCACCCCGAGCACTGAGTACCCAGCACCCTGAGCACTGAGCACCCAGCACCCTGAGCACTGAGCACCCAGCACGCTGAGCACTGAGCACCCAGCACCCTGAGCACTGAGCACACAGCACCCTGAGTACTGAGCACTGTGCACCCAGCACCAAGAGCACTGAGCACCCAGCACCCTGAGTACTGAGCACTGAGCACCCAGCACCCCGAGCACTGAGCACCCAGCACTCTGAGCACTGAGCACCCAGCACCCGAGTACTGATCACCCAGCACCCTGAGTACTGAGCACCCAGCACCCTGAGTACTGAGCACCCAGCACCCCGAGTACTGAGCACCCAGCACCCTGAGCACTGAGCACCCAGCACCCTGAGCACTGAGCACCCAGCACCCCGAGCCCTGTGCACCCAGCACCCTGAGTACTGAGAACCCAGCACCCTGAGCACTGAGCACCCAGCACCCTGAGCACTGAGCACCCAGCACCCTGAGCACTCAGCACCCAGCACCCTGAGCACTGAGCACCCAGCACCCTGAATAGTGAGCACCCAACGTACTGAGCACCGAGCACCCCGAGCACTGAGCACCCAGCACCCCGAGCACTGAGTACCCAGCACCCTGAGCACTGAGCACCCAGCACCCTGAGCACTGAGCACCCAGCACCCTGAGCACTGAGCACCCAGCACCCTGAGTACTGAGCACTGTGCACCCAGCACCAAGAGCACTGAGCACCCAGCACCCTGAGTACTGAGCCCTGAGCACCCAGCACCCCAAGCACTGAGCACCCAGCACTCTGAGCACTGAGCACCCAGCACCCGAGTACTGATCACCCAGCACCCTGAGTACTGAGCACCCAGCACCCTGAGTACTGAGCACCCAGCTCCCCGAGTACTGAGCACCCAGCACCCTGAGCACTGAGCACCCAGCACCCTGAGCACTGAGCACCCATCACCCCGAGCACTGCGCACCCAGCACCCTGAGTACTGAGCACCAAGCACCCTGAGCACTGAGCACCCAGCACCCTGAGCACTCAGCACCCAGCACCCTGAGCACTGAGCACCCAGCACCCTGAGTAGTGAGCACCCAACGTACTGAGCACCGAGCACCCCGAGCTCTGAGCACCCAGCACCCTGAGTACTGAGCACCGAGCACCCCGAGCACTGAGCACCCAGCACCCTGAGCACTGAGCTCCGAGCACCCCGAGCACTGAGCACCCAGCACCCTGAGCACTGAGCACCCAGCACCCTGAGCACTGAGCACCCAGCACCCTGAGCACTGAGCACCCAGCACCCTGAGCACTGAGCACCCAGCACCCTGATTAGTGATCACCCAACGTACTGAGCACAGAGCACCCCGAGTACTGAGCACCCAGCACCCCGAGCACTGAGCACCCAGCACCCCGAACACTGAGCACCTAGCACCCTGAGTGATGAGCACCCAGCACCCTGAGTACTGAGCACCCAGCACCCTGAGCACTGAGCACCCAGCACCCTGAGTACTGAGCACCCAACACCCCAAGCACTGAGCACCCTGAGTACTGAGCACCCAGCACCCCAAGCACTGAGCACCGTGAGTACTGAGCACCCAACACCCTGAGTACTGCGCACCCAGCACCCCAAGCACTGAGCACCCTGAGTACTGAGCACCCAGTACCCTGAGCACTGAACACACAGCACCCTGAGTACTGAGCACCCCGAGCACTGAGCACCCAGCATACTGAGTACTGAGCACCCAGCACCCTGAGTACTGAGCACCCAGCACCCTGAGCACTGAGCACCCAGCACCCTGAGTACTGAGCATCAAGCACCCCGAGCACTGAGCACCCAGCACCCTGAGTACTGAGCACTGAGCACCCAGGACCCCGAGCACTGAGCACCCAGCATACTGAGTACTGAGCACCCAGCACCCTGAGTACTGAGCACCCAGCACCCTGAGCACTGAGCACCCAGCACCTTGAGCACTGAGCACCGAGCACCCCGAGCACTGAGCACCCAGCACCCCGAGCACTGAGCACCCAGCACCCTGAGAACTGAGCACCCAGCACCCTGAGTACTGAGCACCCAGCACCCTGAGTACTGAGCACCCAGCACCCTGAGCACTGAGCACCCAGCAACCTGAGCACAGAGCACCCAGAACCCTGAGTACTGAGCACCCAGCACCCCGAGTACTAAGCACCGAGCACCCTGAGCACTGAGCACCCAGCACCCTGAGCACTGAGCACCCAGCACCCTGAGTACTGAGCACCCAGCACCCTGAGCACTGAGCACCGAGCACCCTGAGCACTGAGCACCCAGCGCCCCGAGCACTGAGCACCCAGAAACCTGAGCACTGAGCACCCAGCACCCTGAGCACTGAGCACCCAGCACCCCGAGCACTGAGCACCCAGCACCCCGAACACTGAGCACCTAGCACCCTGAGTAATGAGCATCCAGCACACTGAGTACTGAGCACCCAGCACCCTGAGCACTGAGCACCCAGCACCCTGAGTACTGAGCACCCAACACCCCAAGCACTGAGCACCCTGAGTACTGAGCACCCAGCACCCCAAGCACTGAGCACCCTGAGTACTGAGCACCCAACAGCCTGAGTGCTGCGCACCCAGCACCCCAAGCACTGAGCACCCTGAGTACTGAGCACCCAGTACCCTGAGCACTGAACACACAGCACCCTGAGTACTGAGCACCCCGAGCACTGAGCACCCAGCATACTGAGTACTGAGCACCCAGCACCCCGAGTACTGAGCACCCAGCATACTGAGTACTGAGCACCCAGCACCCTGAGTACTGAGCACCCAGCACCCTGAGCACTGAGCACCCAGCACCCTGAGTACTGAGCATCAAGCACCCCGAGCACTGAGCACCCAGCACCCTGAGTACTGAGCACTGAGCTCCCAGCACCCCGAGCACTGAGCACCCAGCACCCTGTGTACTGAGCACTGAGCACCCAGCATCCTGAGTACTGAGCATCAAGCACCCCGAGCACTGAGCACCCAGCACCCTGAGTACTGAGCACTGACCACCCAGCACCCCGAGCACTGAGCACCCAGCACCCAAGTACTGAGCACCCAGCACCCTGAGTACTGAGCACCCAGCTCCCTGAGTACTGAGCACCCAGCACCCCGAGAACTGAGCACCCAGCACCCTGAGTACTGAGCACCCAGCACCCTGAGCACTGAGCACCCAGCACCCTGAGCACTGAGCACCCAGCACCCTGAGTACTGAGCACCCAGCACCCTGAGTACTAAGCACCGAGCACCCTGAGCACTGAGCACCCAGCACCCTGAGCACTGAGCACAGAGCACCATGAGTACTGAGCACCCAGCACCCTGAGCACTGAGCACCCAGCACCCTGAGTACTGAGCACCCAGCACCCTGAGCACTGAGCACCGAGCACCCTGAGCACTGAGCACCCAGCACCCTGAGGACTGAGCACCCAGCACCCCGAGCACTGAGCACCCAGCACCCTGAGCACTGAGCACCCTGAGTACTGAGCACTGAGCACCCTGAGTACTGAGCACTGAGCACCCTGAGTACTGAGCACGCAGCACCCTGAGTACTGAGCACCCAGCAACCCGAGCACTGAGTACCCAGCACCCTGAGCACTGAGCACCCAGCACCCTGAGCACTGAGCACCCAGCACGCTGAGCACTGAGCACCCAGCACCCTGAGCACTGAGCACCCAGCACCCTGAGTACTGAGCACTGTGCACCCAGCACCAAGAGCACTGAGCACCCAGCACCCTGAGTACTGAGCACTGAGCACCCAGCACCCCGAGCACTGAGCACCCAGCACTCTGAGCACTGAGCACCCAGCACCCGAGTACTGATCACCCAGCACCCTGAGTACTGAGCACCCAGCACCCTGAGTACTGAGCACCCAGCACACCGAGTACTGAACACCCAGCACCCTGAGCACTGAGCACCCAGCACCCTGAGCACTGAGCACCCAGCACCCCGAGCCCTGTGCACCCAGCACCCTGAGTACTGAGCACCCAGCACCCTGAGCACTGAGCACCCAGCACCCTGAGCACTGAGCACCCAGCACAGTGAGCACTCAGCACCCAGCACCCTGAGCACTGAGCACCCAGCACCCTGAGTAGTGAGCACCCAACGTACTGAGCACCGAGCACCCCGAGCACTGAGCACCCAGCACCCCGAGCAGTGAGTACCCAGCACGCTGAGCACTGAGCACCCAGCACCCTGAGCACTGAGCACCCAGCACCCTGAGCACTGAGCACCCAGCACCCTGAGCACTGAGCACCCAGCACCCTGAGTACTGAGCACTGTGCACCCAGCACCAAGAGCACTGAGCACCCAGCACCCTGAGTACTGAGCACTGAGCACCCAGCACCCCAAGCACTGAGCACCCAGCACTCTGAGCACTGAGCACCCAGCACCCGAGTACTGATCACCCAGCACCCTGAGTACTGAGCACCCAGCACCCTGAGTACTGAGCACCCAGCTCCCCGAGTACTGAGCACCCAGCACCCTGAGCACTGAGCACCCAGCACCCTGAGCACTGACCACCCATCACCCCGAGCACTGCGCACCCAGCCCCCTGAGTACTGAGCACCAAGCACCCTGAGCACTGAGCACCCAGCACCCTGAGCACTGAGCACCCAGCACCCTGAGTAGTGAGCACCCAACGTACTGAGCACCGACCACCCCGAGCTCTGAGCACCCAGCACCCTGAGTACTGAGCACCGAGCACCCCGAGCACTGAGCACCCAGCACACTGAGTACTGAGCTCCGAGCACCCCGAGCACTGAGCACCCAGCGCCCCGAGCACTGAGCACCCAGCACCCTGAGCACTGAGCACCCAGCACCCTGAGCACTGAGCACCCAGCACCCTGAGCACTGCGCACCCAGCACCCTGAGCACTGAGCACCCAGCACCCTGAGCACTGAGCACCCAGCACCCTGAGCACTGAGCACCCAGCTACCTGAGCACTGAGCACCCAGCACCCTGATTAGTGAGCACCCAACGTACTGAGCACCGAGCCCCCCGAGTACTGAGCACCCAGCACCCCGAGCACTGAGCACCCAGCACCCCGAACACTGAGCACCTAGCACCCTGAGTACTGAGCACCCAGCACCCCAAGCACTGAGCACCCTGAGTACTGAGCACCCAACACCCTGAGTACTGAGCACCCAGCACCCTGAGCACTGAGCACCCAGCACCCTGAGTACTGAGCACCCAACACCCCAAGCACTGAGCACCCTGAGTACTGAGCACCCAGCACCCCAAGCACTGAGCACCCTGAGTACTGAGCACCCAACACCCTGAGTACTGCGCACCCAGCACCCCAAGCACTGAGCACCCTGAGTACTGAGCACCCAGTACCCTGAGCACTGAACACACAGCACCCTGAGTACTGAGCACCCCGAGCACTGAGCACCCAGCATACTGAGTACTGAGCACCCAGCACCCTGATTACTGAGCACCCAGCACCCTGAGCACTGAGCACCCAGCACCCTGAGTACTGAGCATCAAGCACGCCGAGCACTGAGCACCCAGCACCCTGAGTACTGAGCACTGAGCACCCAGGACCCCGAGCACTGAGCACCCAGCATACTGAGTACTGAGCACCCAGCACCCTGAGTACTGAGCACCCAGCACCCTGAGCACTGAGCACCCAGCACCTTGAGCACTGAGCACCGAGCACCCCGAGCACTGAGCACCCAGCACCCCGAGCACTGAGCACCCAGCACCCTGAGAACTGAGCACCCAGCACCCTGAGTACTGAGCACCCAGCACCCTGAGTACTGAGCACCCAGCACCCTGAGCACTGAGCACCCAGCACCCTGAGCACTGAGCACCCAGAACCCTGAGTACTGAGCACCCAGCACCCCGAGTACTAAGCACCGAGCACCCTGAGCACTGAGCACCCAGCACCCTGAGCACTGAGCACCCAGCACCCTGAGCACTGTGCACCGAGCACCCTGAGCACTGAGCACCCAGCGCCCCGAGCACTGAGCACCCAGAAACCTGAGCACTGAGCACCCAGCACCCTGAGCACTGAGCACCCAGCACCCCGAGCACTGAGCACCCAGCACCCCGAACACTGAGCACCTAGCACCCTGAGTAATGAGCATCCAGCACCCTGAGTACTGAGCACCCAGCACCCTGAGCACTGAGCACCCAGCACCCTGAGTACTGAGCACCCAACACCCCAAGCACTGAGCACCCTGAGTACTGAGCACCCAGCACCCCAAGCACTGAGCACCCTGAGTACTGAGCACCCAACAGCCTGAGTGCTGCGCACCCAGCACCCCAAGCACTGAGCACCCTGAGTACTGAGCACCCAGTACCCTGAGCACTGAACACACAGCACCCTGAGTACTGAGCACCCCGAGCACTGAGCACCCAGCATACTGAGTACTGAGCACCCAGCACCCTGAGTACTGAGCACCCAGCACCCTGAGCACTGAGCACCCAGCACCCTGAGTACTGAGCATCAAGCACCCCGAGCACTGAGCACCCTGAGTACTGAGCACCCAGTACCCTGAGCACTGAACACACAGCACCCTGAGTAGTGAGCACCCCGAGTACTGAGCACCCAGCATACTGAGTACTGAGCACCCAGCACCCTGAGTACTGAGCACCCAGCACCCTGAGCACTGAGCACCCAGCACCCTGAGTACTGAGCATCAAGCACCCCGAGCACTGATCACCCAGCACCCTGAGTACTGAGCACTGAGCACCCAGCACCCCGAGCACTGAGCACCCAGCACCCTGAGTACTGAGCACTGAGCACCCTGAGTACTGAGCACTGAGCACCCTGAGTACTGAGCACGCAGCACCCTGAGTACTGAGCACCCAGCACCCCGAGCACTGAGTACCCAGCACCCTGAGCACTGAGCACCCAGCACCCTGAGCACTGAGCACCCAGCACGCTGAGCACTGAGCACCCAGCACCCTGAGCACTGAGCACCCAGCACCCTGAGTACTGAGCACTGTGCACCCAGCACCAAGAGCACTGAGCACCCAGCACCCTGAGTACTGAGCACTGAGCACCCAGCACCCCGAGCACTGAGCACCCAGCACTCTGAGCACTGAGCACCCAGCACCCGAGTACTGATCACCCAGCACCCTGAGTACTGAGCACCCAGCACCCTGAGTACTGAGCACCCAGCACCCCGAGTACTGAGCACCCAGCACCCTGAGCACTGAGCACCCAGCACCCTGAGCACTGAGCACCCAGCACCCCGAGCCCTGTGTACCCAGCACCCTGAGTACTGAGCACCCAGCACTCTGAGCACTGAGCACCCAGCACCCTGAGCACTGAGCACCCAGCACCCTGAGCACTCAGCACCCAGCACCCTGAGCACTGAGCACCCAGCACCCTGAGTAGTGAGCACCCAACGTACTGAGCACTGAGCACCCCGAGCACTGAGCACCCAGCACCCCGAGCACTGAGTACCCAGCACGCTGAGCACTGAGCACCGAGCACCCTGAGCACTGAGCACCCAGCACCCTGAGAACTGAGCACCCAGCACCCTGAGTACTGAGCACCCAGCACCCTGAGTACTGAGCACCCAGCACCCTGAGCACTGAGCACCCAGCACCGTGAGCACTGAGCACCCAGCACCCCGAGCACTGAGCACCCAGCACCCCGAACACTGAGCACCTAGCACCCTGAGTAATGAGCATCCAGCACCCTGAGTACTGAGCACCCAGCACCCTGAGCACTGAGCACCCAGCACCCTGAGTACTGAGCACCCAACACCCCAAGCACTGAGCACCCTGAGTACTGAGCACCCAGCACCCTGAGCACTGAGCACCCAGCACCCCGAGCCCTGTGCACCCAGCACCCTGAGTACTGAGCACCCAGCACCCTGAGCACTGAGCACCCAGCACCCTGAGCACTGAGCACCCAGCACAGTGAGCACTCAGCACCCAGCACCCTGAGCACTGAGCACCCAGCACCCTGAGTAGTGAGCACCCAACGTACTGAGCACCGAGCACCCCGAGCACTGAGCACCCAGCACCCCGAGCAGTGAGTACCCAGCACGCTGAGCACTGAGCACCCAGCACCCTGAGCACTGAGCACCCAGCACCCTGAGCACTGAGCACCCAGCACCCTGAGCACTGAGCACCCAGCACCCTGAGTACTGAGCACTGTGCACCCAGCACCAAGAGCACTGAGCACCCAGCACCCTGAGTACTGAGCACTGAGCACCCAGCACCCCAAGCACTGAGCACCCAGCACTCTGAGCACTGAGCACCCAGCACCCGAGTACTGATCACCCAGCACCCTGAGTACTGAGCACCCAGCACCCTGAGTACTGAGCACCCAGCTCCCCGAGTACTGAGCACCCAGCACCCTGAGCACTGAGCACCCAGCACCCTGAGCACTGACCACCCATCACCCCGAGCACTGCGCACCCAGCCCCCTGAGTACTGAGCACCAAGCACCCTGAGCACTGAGCACCCAGCACCCTGAGCACTGAGCACCCAGCACCCTGAGTAGTGAGCACCCAACGTACTGAGCACCGACCACCCCGAGCTCTGAGCACCCAGCACCCTGAGTACTGAGCACCGAGCACCCCGAGCACTGAGCACCCAGCACACTGAGTACTGAGCTCCGAGCACCCCGAGCACTGAGCACCCAGCGCCCCGAGCACTGAGCACCCAGCACCCTGAGCACTGAGCACCCAGCACCCTGAGCACTGAGCACCCAGCACCCTGAGCACTGCGCACCCAGCACCCTGAGCACTGAGCACCCAGCACCCTGAGCACTGAGCACCCAGCACCCTGAGCACTGAGCACCCAGCTACCTGAGCACTGAGCACCCAGCACCCTGATTAGTGAGCACCCAACGTACTGAGCACCGAGCCCCCCGAGTACTGAGCACCCAGCACCCCGAGCACTGAGCACCCAGCACCCCGAACACTGAGCACCTAGCACCCTGAGTACTGAGCACCCAGCACCCCAAGCACTGAGCACCCTGAGTACTGAGCACCCAACACCCTGAGTACTGAGCACCCAGCACCCTGAGCACTGAGCACCCAGCACCCTGAGTACTGAGCACCCAACACCCCAAGCACTGAGCACCCTGAGTACTGAGCACCCAGCACCCCAAGCACTGAGCACCCTGAGTACTGAGCACCCAACACCCTGAGTACTGCGCACCCAGCACCCCAAGCACTGAGCACCCTGAGTACTGAGCACCCAGTACCCTGAGCACTGAACACACAGCACCCTGAGTACTGAGCACCCCGAGCACTGAGCACCCAGCATACTGAGTACTGAGCACCCAGCACCCTGATTACTGAGCACCCAGCACCCTGAGCACTGAGCACCCAGCACCCTGAGTACTGAGCATCAAGCACGCCGAGCACTGAGCACCCAGCACCCTGAGTACTGAGCACTGAGCACCCAGGACCCCGAGCACTGAGCACCCAGCATACTGAGTACTGAGCACCCAGCACCCTGAGTACTGAGCACCCAGCACCCTGAGCACTGAGCACCCAGCACCTTGAGCACTGAGCACCGAGCACCCCGAGCACTGAGCACCCAGCACCCCGAGCACTGAGCACCCAGCACCCTGAGAACTGAGCACCCAGCACCCTGAGTACTGAGCACCCAGCACCCTGAGTACTGAGCACCCAGCACCCTGAGCACTGAGCACCCAGCACCCTGAGCACTGAGCACCCAGAACCCTGAGTACTGAGCACCCAGCACCCCGAGTACTAAGCACCGAGCACCCTGAGCACTGAGCACCCAGCACCCTGAGCACTGAGCACCCAGCACCCTGAGCACTGTGCACCGAGCACCCTGAGCACTGAGCACCCAGCGCCCCGAGCACTGAGCACCCAGAAACCTGAGCACTGAGCACCCAGCACCCTGAGCACTGAGCACCCAGCACCCCGAGCACTGAGCACCCAGCACCCCGAACACTGAGCACCTAGCACCCTGAGTAATGAGCATCCAGCACCCTGAGTACTGAGCACCCAGCACCCTGAGCACTGAGCACCCAGCACCCTGAGTACTGAGCACCCAACACCCCAAGCACTGAGCACCCTGAGTACTGAGCACCCAGCACCCCAAGCACTGAGCACCCTGAGTACTGAGCACCCAACAGCCTGAGTGCTGCGCACCCAGCACCCCAAGCACTGAGCACCCTGAGTACTGAGCACCCAGTACCCTGAGCACTGAACACACAGCACCCTGAGTACTGAGCACCCCGAGCACTGAGCACCCAGCATACTGAGTACTGAGCACCCAGCACCCTGAGTACTGAGCACCCAGCACCCTGAGCACTGAGCACCCAGCACCCTGAGTACTGAGCATCAAGCACCCCGAGCACTGAGCACCCTGAGTACTGAGCACCCAGTACCCTGAGCACTGAACACACAGCACCCTGAGTAGTGAGCACCCCGAGTACTGAGCACCCAGCATACTGAGTACTGAGCACCCAGCACCCTGAGTACTGAGCACCCAGCACCCTGAGCACTGAGCACCCAGCACCCTGAGTACTGAGCATCAAGCACCCCGAGCACTGATCACCCAGCACCCTGAGTACTGAGCACTGAGCACCCAGCACCCCGAGCACTGAGCACCCAGCACCCTGAGTACTGAGCACTGAGCACCCTGAGTACTGAGCACTGAGCACCCTGAGTACTGAGCACGCAGCACCCTGAGTACTGAGCACCCAGCACCCCGAGCACTGAGTACCCAGCACCCTGAGCACTGAGCACCCAGCACCCTGAGCACTGAGCACCCAGCACGCTGAGCACTGAGCACCCAGCACCCTGAGCACTGAGCACCCAGCACCCTGAGTACTGAGCACTGTGCACCCAGCACCAAGAGCACTGAGCACCCAGCACCCTGAGTACTGAGCACTGAGCACCCAGCACCCCGAGCACTGAGCACCCAGCACTCTGAGCACTGAGCACCCAGCACCCGAGTACTGATCACCCAGCACCCTGAGTACTGAGCACCCAGCACCCTGAGTACTGAGCACCCAGCACCCCGAGTACTGAGCACCCAGCACCCTGAGCACTGAGCACCCAGCACCCTGAGCACTGAGCACCCAGCACCCCGAGCCCTGTGTACCCAGCACCCTGAGTACTGAGCACCCAGCACTCTGAGCACTGAGCACCCAGCACCCTGAGCACTGAGCACCCAGCACCCTGAGCACTCAGCACCCAGCACCCTGAGCACTGAGCACCCAGCACCCTGAGTAGTGAGCACCCAACGTACTGAGCACTGAGCACCCCGAGCACTGAGCACCCAGCACCCCGAGCACTGAGTACCCAGCACGCTGAGCACTGAGCACCGAGCACCCTGAGCACTGAGCACCCAGCACCCTGAGAACTGAGCACCCAGCACCCTGAGTACTGAGCACCCAGCACCCTGAGTACTGAGCACCCAGCACCCTGAGCACTGAGCACCCAGCACCGTGAGCACTGAGCACCCAGCACCCCGAGCACTGAGCACCCAGCACCCCGAACACTGAGCACCTAGCACCCTGAGTAATGAGCATCCAGCACCCTGAGTACTGAGCACCCAGCACCCTGAGCACTGAGCACCCAGCACCCTGAGTACTGAGCACCCAACACCCCAAGCACTGAGCACCCTGAGTACTGAGCACCCAGCACCCCAAGCACTGAGCACCCTGAGTACTGAGCACCCAACAGCCTGAGTGCTGCGCACCCAGCACCCCAAGCACTGAGCACCCTCAGTACTGAGCACCCAGTACCCTGAGCACTGAACACACAGCACCCTGAGTACTGAGCACCCCGAGCACTGAGCACCCAGCATACTGAGTACTGAGCACCCAGCACCCTGAGTACTGAGCACCCAGCACCCTGAGCACTGAGCACCCAGCACCCTGAGTACTGAGCATCAAGCACCCCGAGCACTGAGCACCCTGAGTACTGAGCACCCAGTACACTGAGCACTGAACACACAGCACCCTGAGTAGTGAGCACCCCGAGTACTGAGCACCCAGCATACTGAGTACTGAGCACCCAGCACCCTGAGTACTGAGCACCCAGCACCCTGAGCACTGAGCACCCAGCACCCTGAGTACTGAGCATCAAGCACCCCGAGCACTGATCACCCAGCACCCTGAGTACTGAGCACTGAGCACCCAGCACCCCGAGCACTGAGCACCCAGCACCCTGTGTACTGAGCACTGAGCACCCAGCACCCTGAGTACTGAGCATCAAGCACCCCGAGCACTGAGCACCCAGCACCCTGAGTACTGAGCACTGACCACCCAGCACCCCGAGCCCTGAGCACCCAGCACCCTGAGTACTGAGCACTGAGCACCCAGCACCCCGAGCACTGAGCAACCAGCACCCTGAGCACTGAGCACCCAGCACCCGAGTACTGAGCACCCAGCACCCTGAGTACTGAGCACCCAGCTCCCTGAGTACTGAGCACCCAGCACCCCGAGAACTGAGCACCCAGCACCCTGAGTACTGAGCACCCAGCACCCTGAGCACTGAGCACCCAGCACCCTGAGCACTGAGCACCCAGCACCCTGAGTACTGAGCACCCAGCACCCTGAGTACTAATCACCGAGCACCCTGAGCACTGAGCACCCAGCACCCTGAGCACTGAGCACCCAGCACCCTGAGTACTGAGCACCCAGCACCCCGAGCACTGAGCACCCAGCACCCTGAGTACTGAGCACATAGCACCCTGAGCACTGAGCACCGAGCAGGCTGAGCACTGAGCACCCAGCAAACTGAGGACTGAGCACCCAGCACCCCGAGCACTGAGCACCCAGCACCCTGAGCACTGAGCACCCTGAGTACTGAGCACTGAGCACCCTGAGTACTGAGCACTGAGCACCCTGAGTACTGAGCACCCAGCACCCTGAGTACTGAGCACCCAGCACCCCGAGCACTGAGTACCCAGCACCCTGAGCACTGAGCACCCTGAGCACTGAGCACCCAGCACGCTGAGCACTGAGCACCCAGCACCCTGAGCACTGAGCACCCAGCACCCTGAGTACTGAGCACTGTGCACCCAGCACCAAGAGCATTGAGCACCCAGCACCCTGAGTACTGAGCACTGAGCACCCAGCACCCCGAGCACTGAGCACCCAGCACTCTGAGCACTGAGCACCCAGCACCCGAGTACTGATCACCCAGCACCCTGAGTACTGAGCACCCAGCACCCTGAGTACTGAGCACCCAGCACCCCGAGTACTGAGCACCCAGCACCCTGAGCACTGAGCACCCAGCACCCTGAGCACTGAGCACCCAGCACCCCGAGCACTGTGCACCCAGCACCCTGAGTACTGAGCACCCAGCACCCTGAGCACTGAGCACCCAGCACCCTGAGCACTCAGCACCCAGCACCCTGAGCACTGAGCACCCAGCACCCTGAGTAGTGAGCACCCAAATTACTGAGCACCGAGCACCCCGAGCACTGAGCACCCAGCCCCCCGAGTACTGAGCACCGAGCACCCCGAGCACTGAGCACCCAGCACACTGAGTACTGAGCTCCGAGCACCCCGAGCACTGAGTACAAAGCGCCCCGAGCACTGAGCACCCAGAACCCTGGGCACTGAGCACCCAGCACCCTGAGCACTGAGCACCCAGCACCCCGAGCACTGAGCACCCAGCACCCCGAGCACTGAGCACTGAGCACCCTGAGAACTGAGCACCCAGCACCCTGAGCAATGAGCACCCAGCACCCCGAGCACAGAGCACCCAGCACCCAGAGCACTGAGCACTGAGCACCCTGAGTACTGAGCACCCAGCACCCCGAGCACTGAGCACCGAGCACCCTGAGCACTGAGCAGCCAGCACCCTGAGTACTAAGCACCCAGCACCCTGAGTACTAAGCACCCAGCAACCTGAGTACTGAGCACACAGCACCCTGAGTACTGAGCACCCAGCACCCTGAGTACTGAGCACCCAGCGTACTGAGCACCAAGCACCCCGAGCACTGAGCACCCAGCACCCTGAGTACTGAGCACCCAGCACCCTGAGCACTGAGCACCCAGCACCCTGAGTACTGAGCACCGAGCACCCTGAGTACTGAGCACCCAGCACCCTGAGTACTGAGTACCCAGAAACCTGAGTACTGAGCACCCAGCATACTGAGCACCGAGCACCCAGCACCCTGAGTACTGAGCACCCAGCACCCTGAGCACTGAGCACACAGCACCCTGAGTACTGAGCACTGAGCACCCGGAGTACTGAGCACCGAAAACCCTGAGTACTGAGCACCCAGCACCCTGAGCACTGAGCAACCAGCACCCTGAGCACTGAGCACCCAGCACCCTGAGCACTGAGCACCCTTAGTACTGAGCACTGAGCACCCTGAGTACTGAGCACTGAGCACCCTGAGTACTGAGCACCCAGCACCCTGAGTACTGAGCACCCAGCACCCTGAGCAATGATCACCCTGAGTACTGAGCACCCAGCACCTTGAGCACTGAGCACCCAGCACCCCGAGCACTGAGCACCCAGCACCCGGAGTACTGAGCACCCAGCACCCTGAGTACTAAGCACCGAGCACCCTGAGTACTGAGCACACAGCACCCTGAGCACTGAACACACAGCACCCTGAGTACTGAGCACCCCGAGCACTGAGCACCCAGCACACTCAGTACTGAGCACCGAGCACCCCGAGCACTGAGCACCCAGCACCCCGAGCAATGAGCACCCAGCACCCTGAGTACTGAGCACCCAGCACCCTGAGTACTGAGCACTGAGCACCCAGCACCCGGAGTACTGAGCACCCAGCACCCTGAGTACTAAGCACCGAGCACCCTGAGTACTGAGCACCCAGCACCCTGAGCACTGAGCACCCAGCACCCTGAGCACTGAGCACCCAGCACCCTGAGCACTGAGCACCCAGCAACCTGAGTACTGAGCACTGAGCACCCAGCACCCCGAGCACTGAGCCCCCAGCACCCTGAGTACTGAGCACTGAGCACCCAGCACCCCAAGCACTGAGCACCCAGCACCCTGAGCACTGAGCACCCAGCACCCGAGTAGTGAGCACCCAGCACCCTGAGTACTAAGCACACAGCTCCCTGAGTACTGAGCACCCAGCACCCCGAGAACTGAGCACCCAGCACCCTGAGTACTGAGCACCCAGCACCCTGAGCACTGAGCACCCAGCACCCTGAGCACTGAGCACCCAGCACCCTGAGTACTGAGCACCCAGCACCCTGAGTACTAAGCACCGAGCACTCTGAGCACTGAGCACCCAGCACCCTGAGCACTGAGCACCCAGCACCCTGAGTACTGAGCACCCAGCACCCCGAGCACTGAGCACCCAGCACCCTGAGTACTGAGCACCCAGCACCCTGAGCACTGAGCACCGAGCACCCTGAGCACTGAGCACCCAGCACCCTGAGGACTGAGCACCCAGCACCCAGAGCACTGAGCACCCAGCACCCTGAGCACTGAGCACCCTGAGTACTGAGCACTGAGCACCCTGAGTACTGAGCACTGAGCACCCTGAGTACTGAGCACCCAGCACCCTGAGTACTGAGCACCCAGCACCCCGAGCACTGAGTACGCAGCACCCTGAGCACTGAGCACCCAGCAACCTGAGCACTGAGCACCCAGCACCCTGAGCACTGAGCACCCAGCACACTGAGCACTGAGCACCCAGCACGCTGAGTACTGAGCACTGTGCACCCAGCACCAAGAGCACTGAGCACCCAGCACCCTGAGTACTGAGCACTGAGCACCCAGCACCCCGAGCACTGAGCACCCAGCACTCTGAGCACTGAGCACCCAGCACCCGAGTACTGATCACCCAGCACCCTGAGTACTGAGCACCCAGCACCCTGAGTACTGAGCACCCAGCACCCAGAGTACTGAGCACCCAGCACCCTGAGCACTGAGCACCCAGCACCCTGAGCACTGAGCACCCAGCACCCCGAGCACTGTGCACCCAGCACCCTGAGAACTGAGCACCCAGCACCCTGAGCACTGATCACCCAGCACCCTGAGCACTCAGCACCCAGCACCCTGAGCACTGAGCACCCAGCACCCTGAGTAGTGAGCACCCAACGTACTGAGCACCGAGCACCCCGAGCACTGAGCACCCAGCACCCCGAGTACTGAGCACCGAGCACCCCGAGCACTGAGCACCCAGCACACTGAGTACTGAGCTCCGAGCACCCCGAGCACTGAGTACCCAGCGCCCCGAGCACTGAGCACCCAGAACCCTGGGCACTGAGCACCCAGCACCCTGAGCACTGAGCACCCAGCACCCCGAGCACTGAGCACCCAGCACCCCGAGCACTGAGCACTGAGCACCCTTAGAACTGAGCACCCAGCACCCTGAGCAATGAGCACCCAGCACCCCGAGCACAGAGCACCAAGCACCCAGAGCACTGAGCACTGAGCACCCTGAGTACTGAGCACCCAGCACCCCGAGCACTGAGCACCGAGCACCCTGAGCACTGAGCAGCCAGCACCCTGAGTACTAAGCACCCAGCACCCTGAGTACTAAGCACCCAGCACCCTGAGTACTCAGCACACAGCACCCTGAGTACTGAGCACCCAGCACCCTGAGTACTGAGCACCCAGCGTACTGAGCACCGAGCACCCCGAGCACTGAGCACCCAGCACCCTGAGTACTGAGCACCCAGCACCCTGAGCACTGAGCACCCAGCACCCTGAGTACTGAGCACCGAGCACCCTGAGTACTGAGCACCCAGCACCCTGAGTACTGAGTACAGAGAAACCTGAGTACTGAGCACCCAGCGTACTGAGCACCGAGCACCCAGCACCCTGAGTACTGAGCACCCAGCACCCTGAGCACTGAGCACCCAGCACCCTGAGTACTGAGCACTGAGCACCCGGAGTACTGAGCACCGAAAACCCTGAGTACTGAGCACCCAGCACCCTGAGCACTGAGCAACCAGCACCCTGAGCACTGAGCACCCAGCACCCTGAGCAATGAGCACCCTTAGTACTGAGCACTGAGCACCCTGAGTACTGAGCACTGAGCACCCTGAGTACTGAGCACCCAGCACCCTGAGTACTGAGAACCCAGTACCCTGAGCAATGATCACCCTGAGTACTGAGCACCCAGCACCTTGAGCACTGAGCACTGAGCACCCCGAGCACTGAGCACCCAGCACCCGGAGTACTGAGCACCCAGCACCCTGAGTACTAAGCACCGAGCACCCTGAGTACTGAGCACCCAGCACCCTGAGCACTGAACACACAGCACCCTGAGTACTGAGCACCCCGAGCACTGAGCACCCAGCACCCTGAGTACTGAGCACCGAGCACCCCGAGCACTGAGCACCCAGCACCCCGAGCACTGAGCACCCAGCACCCTGAGTACTGAGCACCCAGCACCCTGAGTACTGAGCACTGAGCACCCAGCACCCGGAGTACTGAGCACCCAGCACCCTGAGTACTAAGCACCGAGCACCCTGAGTACTGAGCACCCAGCACCCTGAGCACTGAGCACCCAGCACCCTGAGCACTGAGCACCCAGCACCCTGAGCACTGAGCACCCAGCACCCTGAGTACTGAGCACTGAGCACCCAGCACCCCGAGCACTGAGCCCCCAGCACCCTGAGTACTGAGCACTGAGCACCCAGCACCCCAAGCACTGAGCACCCAGCACCCTGAGCACTGAGCACCCAGCACCCGAGTACTGAGCACCCAGCACCCTGAGTACTAAGCACACAGCTCCCTGAGTACTGAGCACCCAGCACCCCGAGAACTGAGCACCCAGCACCCTGAGTACTGAGCACCCAGCACCCTGAGCACTGAGCACCCAGCACCCTGAGCACTGAGCACCCAGCACCCTGAGTACTGAGCACCCAGCACCCTGAGTACTAAGCACCGAGCACCCTGAGCACTGAGCACCCAGCACCCTGAGCACTGAGCACCCAGCACCCTGAGTACTGAGCACCCAGCACCCCGAGCACTGAGCACCCAGCACCCTGAGTACTGAGCACCCAGCACCCTGAGCACTGAGCACCGAGCACCCTGAGCACTGAGCAACCAGCACCCTGAGGACTGAGCACCCAGCACCCCGAGCACTGAGCACCCAGCACCCTGAGCACTGAGCACCCTGAGTACTGAGCACTGAGCACCCTGAGTACTGAGCACTGAGCACCCTGAGTACTGAGCACCCAGCACCCTGAGTACTGAGCACCCAGCACCCCGAGCACTGAGTACCCAGCACCCTGAGCACTGAGCACCCAGCACCCTGAGCACTGAGCACCCAGCACCCTGAGCACTGAGCACCCAGCACACTGAGCACTGAGCACCCAGCACCCTGAGTACTGAGCACTGTGCACCCAGCACCAAGAGCACTGAGCACCCAGCACCCTGAGTACTGAGCACTGAGCACCCAGCACCCCAAGCACTGAGCACCCAGCACTCTGAGCACTGAGCACCCAGCACCCGAGTACTGATCACCCAGCACCCTGAGTACTGAGCACCCAGCACCCTGAGTACTGAGCACCCAGCACCCCGAGTACTGAGCACCCAGCACCCTGAGCACTGAGCACCCAGCACCCTGAGCACTGAGCACCCAGCACCCCGAGCACTGCGCACCCAGCACCCTGAGTACTGAGCACCCAGCACCCTGAGCACTGAGCACCCAGCACCCTGAGCACTCAGCACCCAGCACCCTGAGCACTGAGCACCCAGCACCCTGAGTAGTGAGCACCCAACGTACTGAGCACCGAGCACCCCGAGCACTGAGCACCCAGCACCCTGAGTACTGAGCACCGAGCACAACGAGCACTGAGCACCCAGCACACTGAGTACTGAGCTCCGAGCACCCCGAGCACTGAGTACCCAGCGCCCCGAGCACTGAGCACCCAGAACCCTGAGCACTGAGCACCCAGCACCCTGAGCACTGAGCACCCAGCACCCCTAGCACTGAGCACCCAGCACCCCAAGCACTGAGCACTGAGCACCCTGAGTACTGAGCACCCAGCACCCTGAGCAATGAGCACCCAGCACCCCGAGCACAGAGCACCCAGCACCCATATCACTGAGCACTGACCACCCTGAGTACTGAGCACCCAGCACCCCGAGCACTGAGCACCGAGCACCCTGAGCACTGAGCAGCCAGCACCCTGAGTACTAAGCACCCAGCACCCTGAGTACTAAGCACCCAGCACCCTGAGTACTGAGCACACAGCACCCTGAGTACTGAGCACCCAGCACCCTGAGTACTGAGCACCCAGCGTACTGAGCACTGAGCACCCCGAGCACTGAGCACCCAGCACCCTGAGTACTGAGCACCCAGCACCCTGAGCACTGAGCACCCAGCACCCTGAGCACTGAGCACCCAGCACCCTGAGTACTGAGCACCCAGCACCCCGAGCACTGAGTACCCAGCACCCTGAGCACTGAGCACCCAGCACCCTGAGCACTGAGCACCCAGCACCCTGAGCACTGAGCACCCAGCACCCTGAGCACTGAGCACCCAGCACCCTGAGTACTGAGCACTGTGCACCCAGCACCAAGAGCACTGAGCTCCCAGCACCCTGAGTACTGAGCACTGAGCACCCAGCACCCCAAGCACTGAGCACCCAGCACTCTGAGCACTGAGCACCCAGCACCCGAGTACTGAGCACCCAGCACCCTGATTACTGAGCACCCAGCACCCTGAGTACTGAGCACCCAGCACTCCGAGCACTGAGCACCCGGAGTACTGAGCACCGAAAACCCTGAGTACTGAGCACCCAGCACCCTGAGCACTGAGCAACCAGCACCCTGAGCACTGAGCACCCAGCACCATGAGCACTGAGCACCCAGCACCCTGAGTACTGATCACCGAGCACCCCGAACACTGAGCACCCAGCACCCTGAGCACTGAGCACCCTTAGTACTGAGCACTGAGCACCCTGAGTACTGAGCACCCCGCACCCTGAGCAATGATCACCCTGAGTACTGAGCACCCAGCACCTTGAGCACTGAGCACTGAGCACCCCGAGCACTGAGCACCCAGCACCCGGAGTACTGAGCACCCAGCACCCTGAGTACTAAGCACCGAGCACCCTGAGTACTGAGCACCCAGCACCCTGAGAACTGAACACACAGCACCCTGAGTACTGAGCACCCCGAGCACTGAGCACCCAGCACCCTGAGTACTGAGCACCGAGCACCCCGAGTACTGAGCACCCAGCACCCCGAGCACTGAGCACCCAGCACCCTGAGTACTGAGCACCCAGCACCCTGAGTACTGAGCACTGAGCACCCAGCACCCGGAGTACTGAGCACCCAGCACCCTGAGTACTAAGCACCGAGCACCCTGAGTACTGAGCACCCAGCACCCTGAGGACTGAGCACCCAGCACCCCGAGCACTGAGCACCCAGCACCCTGAGCACTGAGCACCCTGAGTACTGAGCACTGAGCACCCTGAGTACTGAGCACTGAGCACCCTGAGTACTGAGCACCCAGCACCCTGAGTACTGAGCACCCAGCACCCCGAGCACTGAGTACCCAGCACCCTGAGCACTGAGCACCCAGCACCCTGAGCACTGAGCACCCAGCACGCTGAGCACTGAGCACCCAGCACCCTGAGCACTGAGCACACAGCACCCTGAGTACTGAGCACTGTGCACCCAGCACCAAGAGCACTGAGCACCCAGCACCCTGAGTACTGAGCACTGAGCACCCAGCACCCCGAGCACTGAGCACCCAGCACTCTGAGCACTGAGCACCCAGCACCCGAGTACTGATCACCCAGCACCCTGAGTACTGAGCACCCAGCACCCTGAGTACTGAGCACCCAGCACCCCGAGTACTGAGCACCCAGCACCCTGAGCACTGAGCACCCAGCACCCTGAGCACTGAGCACCCAGCACCCCGAGCCCTGTGCACCCAGCACCCTGAGTACTGAGAACCCAGCACCCTGAGCACTGAGCACCCAGCACCCTGAGCACTGAGCACCCAGCACCCTGAGCACTCAGCACCCAGCACCCTGAGCACTGAGCACCCAGCACCCTGAATAGTGAGCACCCAACGTACTGAGCACCGAGCACCCCGAGCACTGAGCACCCAGCACCCCGAGCACTGAGTACCCAGCACCCTGAGCACTGAGCACCCAGCACCCTGAGCACTGAGCACCCAGCACCCTGAGCACTGAGCACCCAGCACCCTGAGCACTGAGCACCCAGCACCCTGAGTACTGAGCACTGTGCACCCAGCACCAAGAGCACTGAGCACCCAGCACCCTGAGTACTGAGCCCTGAGCACCCAGCACCCCAAGCACTGAGCACCCAGCACTCTGAGCACTGAGCACCCAGCACCCGAGTACTGATCACCCAGCACCCTGAGTACTGAGCACCCAGCACCCTGAGTACTGAGCACCCAGCTCCCCGAGTACTGAGCACCCAGCACCCTGAGCACTGAGCACCCAGCACCCTGAGCACTGAGCACCCATCACCCCGAGCACTGCGCACCCAGCACCCTGAGTACTGAGCACCAAGCACCCTGAGCACTGAGCACCCAGCACCCTGAGCACTCAGCACCCAGCACCCTGAGCACTGACCACCCAGCACCCTGAGTAGTGAGCACCCAACGTACTGAGCACCGAGCACCCCGAGCTCTGAGCACCCAGCACCCTGAGTACTGAGCACCGAGCACCCCGAGCACTGAGCACCCAGCACCCTGAGCACTGAGCTCCGAGCACCCCGAGCACTGAGCACCCAGCACCCTGAGCACTGAGCACCCAGCACCCTGAGCACTGAGCACCCAGCACCCTGAGCACTGAGCACCCAGCACCCTGAGCACTGAGCACCCAGCACCCTGATTAGTGATCACCCAACGTACTGAGCACAGAGCACCCCGAGTACTGAGCACCCAGCACCCCGAGCACTGAGCACCCAGCACCCCGAACACTGAGCACCTAGCACCCTGAGTGATGAGCACCCAGCACCCTGAGTACTGAGCACCCAGCACCCTGAGCACTGAGCACCCAGCACCCTGAGTACTGAGCACCCAACACCCCAAGCACTGAGCACCCTGAGTACTGAGCACCCAGCACCCCAAGCACTGAGCACCGTGAGTACTGAGCACCCAACACCCTGAGTACTGCGCACCCAGCACCCCAAGCACTGAGCACCCTGAGTACTGAGCACCCAGTACCCTGAGCACTGAACACACAACACCCTGAGTACTGAGCACCCCGAGCACTGAGCACCCAGCATACTGAGTACTGAGCACCCAGCACCCTGAGTACTGAGCACCCAGCACCCTGAGCACTGAGCACCCAGCACCCTGAGTACTGAGCATCAAGCACCCCGAGCACTGAGCACCCAGCACCCTGAGTACTGAGCAC
Source organism: Microtus oregoni (assembly GCF_018167655.1). NCBI lineage: Eukaryota > Metazoa > Chordata > Mammalia > Rodentia > Cricetidae > Microtus > Microtus oregoni. The sequence goes on along the minus strand of NW_024543811.1, from coordinate 5,187,618 downwards.
TGAGCACCCAGGACCCCGAGCACTGAGCACCCAGCATACTGAGTACTGAGCACCCAGCACCCTGAGTACTGAGCACCCAGCACCCTGAGCACTGAGCACCCAGCACCTTGAGCACTGAGCACCGAGCACCCCGAGCACTGAGCACCCAGCACCCCGAGCACTGAGCACCCAGCACCCTGAGAACTGAGCACCCAGCACCCTGAGTACTGAGCACCCAGCACCCTGAGTACTGAGCACCCAGCACCCTGAGCACTGAGCACCCAGCAACCTGAGCACTGAGCACCCAGAACCCTGAGTACTGAGCACCCAGCACCCCGAGTACTAAGCACCGAGCACCCTGAGCACTGAGCACCCAGCACCCTGAGCACTGAGCACCCAGCACCCTGAGTACTGAGCACCCAGCACCCTGAGCACTGAGCACCGAGCACCCTGAGCACTGAGCACCCAGCGCCCCGAGCACTGAGCACCCAGAAACCTGAGCACTGAGCACCCAGCACCCTGAGCACTGAGCACCCAGCACCCCGAGCACTGAGCACCCAGCACCCCGAACACTGAGCACCTAGCACCCTGAGTAATGAGCATCCAGCACCCTGAGTACTGAGCACCCAGCACCCTGAGCACTGAGCACCCAGCACCCTGAGTACTGAGCACCCAACACCCCAAGCACTGAGCACCCTGAGTACTGAGCACCCAGCACCCCAAGCACTGAGCACCCTGAGTACTGAGCACCCAACAGCCTGAGTGCTGCGCACCCAGCACCCCAAGCACTGAGCACCCTGAGTACTGAGCACCCAGTACCCTGAGCACTGAACACACAGCACCCTGAGTACTGAGCACCCCGAGCACTGAGCACCCAGCATACTGAGTACTGAGCACCCAGCACCCCGAGTACTGAGCACCCAGCATACTGAGTACTGAGCACCCAGCACCCTGAGTACTGAGCACCCAGCACCCTGAGCACTGAGCACCCAGCACCCTGAGTACTGAGCATCAAGCACCCCGAGCACTGAGCACCCAGCACCCTGAGTACTGAGCACTGAGCTCCCAGCACCCCGAGCACTGAGCACCCAGCACCCTGTGTACTGAGCACTGAGCACCCAGCATCCTGAGTACTGAGCATCAAGCACCCCGAGCACTGAGCACCCAGCACCCTGAGTACTGAGCACTGACCACCCAGCACCCCGAGCACTGAGCACCCAGCACCCTGAGTACTGAGCACTGAGCACCCAGCACCCCGAGCACGGAGCACCCAGCACCCTGAGCACTGAGCACCCAGCACCCAAGTACTGAGCACCCAGCACCCTGAGTACTGAGCACCCAGCTCCCTGAGTACTGAGCACCCAGCACCCCGAGAACTGAGCACCCAGCACCCTGAGTACTGAGCACCCAGCACCCTGAGCACTGAGCACCCAGCACCCTGAGCACTGAGCACCCAGCACCCTGAGTACTGAGCACCCAGCACCCTGAGTACTAAGCACCGAGCACCCTGAGCACTGAGCACCCAGCACCCTGAGCACTGAGCACAGAGCACCATGAGTACTGAGCACCCAGCACCCTGAGCACTGAGCACCCAGCACCCTGAGTACTGAGCACCCAGCACCCTGAGCACTGAGCACCGAGCACCCTGAGCACTGAGCACCCAGCACCCTGAGGACTGAGCACCCAGCACCCCGAGCACTGAGCACCCAGCACCCTGAGCACTGAGCACCCTGAGTACTGAGCACTGAGCACCCTGAGTACTGAGCACTGAGCACCCTGAGTACTGAGCACGCAGCACCCTGAGTACTGAGCACCCAGCACCCCGAGCACTGAGTACCCAGCACCCTGAGCACTGAGCACCCAGCACCCTGAGCACTGAGCACCCAGCACGCTGAGCACTGACCACCCAGCACCCTGAGCACTGAGCACCCAGCACCCTGAGTACTGAGCACTGTGCACCCAGCACCAAGAGCACTGAGCACCCAGCACCCTGAGTACTGAGCACTGAGCACCCAGCACCCCGAGCACTGAGCACCCAGCACTCTGAGCACTGAGCACCCAGCACCCGAGTACTGATCACCCAGCACCCTGAGTACTGAGCACCCAGCACCCTGAGTACTGAGCACCCAGCACACCGAGTACTGAACACCCAGCACCCTGAGCACTGAGCACCCAGCACCCTGAGCACTGAGCACCCAGCACCCCGAGCCCTGTGCACCCAGCACCCTGAGTACTGAGCACCCAGCACCCTGAGCACTGAGCACCCAGCACCCTGAGCACTGAGCACCCAGCACAGTGAGCACTCAGCACCCAGCACCCTGAGCACTGAGCACCCAGCACCCTGAGTAGTGAGCACCCAACGTACTGAGCACCGAGCACCCCGAGCACTGAGCACCCAGCACCCCGAGCAGTGAGTTCCCAGCACGCTGAGCACTGAGCACCCAGCACCCTGAGCACTGAGCACCCAGCACCCTGAGCACTGAGCACCCAGCACCCTGAGCACTGAGCACCCAGCACCCTGAGTACTGAGCACTGTGCACCCAGCACCAAGAGCACTGAGCACCCAGCACCCTGAGTACTGAGCACTGAGCACCCAGCACCCCAAGCACTGAGCACCCAGCACTCTGAGCACTGAGCACCCAGCACCCGAGTACTGATCACCCAGCACCCTGAGTACTGAGCACCCAGCACCCTGAGTACTGAGCACCCAGCTCCCCGAGTACTGAGCACCCAGCACCCTGAGCACTGAGCACCCAGCACCCTGAGCACTGACCACCCATCACCCCGAGCACTGCGCACCCAGCACCCTGAGTACTGAGCACCAAGCACCCTGAGCACTGAGCACCCAGCACCCTGAGCACTGAGCACACAGCACCCTGAGTACTGAGCACTGTGCACCCAGCACCAAGAGCACTGAGCACCCAGCACCCTGAGTACTGAGCACTGAGCACCCAGCACCCCGAGCACTGAGCACCCAGCACTCTGAGCACTGAGCACCCAGCACCCGAGTACTGATCACCCAGCACCCTGAGTACTGAGCACCCAGCACCCTGAGTACTGAGCACCCAGCACCCCGAGTACTGAGCACCCAGCACCCTGAGCACTGAGCACCCAGCACCCTGAGCACTGAGCACCCAGCACCCCGAGCCCTGTGCACCCAGCACCCTGAGTACTGAGAACCCAGCACCCTGAGCACTGAGCACCCAGCACCCTGAGCACTGAGCACCCAGCACCCTGAGCACTCAGCACCCAGCACCCTGAGCACTGAGCACCCAGCACCCTGAATAGTGAGCACCCAACGTACTGAGCACCGAGCACCCCGAGCACTGAGCACCCAGCACCCCGAGCACTGAGTACCCAGCACCCTGAGCACTGAGCACCCAGCACCCTGAGCACTGAGCACCCAGCACCCTGAGCACTGAGCACCCAGCACCCTGAGCACTGAGCACCCAGCACCCTGAGTACTGAGCACTGTGCACCCAGCACCAAGAGCACTGAGCACCCAGCACCCTGAGTACTGAGCCCTGAGCACCCAGCACCCCAAGCACTGAGCACCCAGCACTCTGAGCACTGAGCACCCAGCACCCGAGTACTGATCACCCAGCACCCTGAGTACTGAGCACCCAGCACCCTGAGTACTGAGCACCCAGCTCCCCGAGTACTGAGCACCCAGCACCCTGAGCACTGAGCACCCAGCACCCTGAGCACTGAGCACCCATCACCCCGAGCACTGCGCACCCAGCACCCTGAGTACTGAGCACCAAGCACCCTGAGCACTGAGCACCCAGCACCCTGAGCACTCAGCACCCAGCACCCTGAGCACTGACCACCCAGCACCCTGAGTAGTGAGCACCCAACGTACTGAGCACCGAGCACCCCGAGCTCTGAGCACCCAGCACCCTGAGTACTGAGCACCGAGCACCCCGAGCACTGAGCACCCAGCACCCTGAGCACTGAGCTCCGAGCACCCCGAGCACTGAGCACCCAGCACCCTGAGCACTGAGCACCCAGCACCCTGAGCACTGAGCACCCAGCACCCTGAGCACTGAGCACCCAGCACCCTGAGCACTGAGCACCCAGCACCCTGATTAGTGATCACCCAACGTACTGAGCACAGAGCACCCCGAGTACTGAGCACCCAGCACCCCGAGCACTGAGCACCCAGCACCCCGAACACTGAGCACCTAGCACCCTGAGTGATGAGCACCCAGCACCCTGAGTACTGAGCACCCAGCACCCTGAGCACTGAGCACCCAGCACCCTGAGTACTGAGCACCCAACACCCCAAGCACTGAGCACCCTGAGTACTGAGCACCCAGCACCCCAAGCACTGAGCACCGTGAGTACTGAGCACCCAACACCCTGAGTACTGCGCACCCAGCACCCCAAGCACTGAGCACCCTGAGTACTGAGCACCCAGTACCCTGAGCACTGAACACACAACACCCTGAGTACTGAGCACCCCGAGCACTGAGCACCCAGCATACTGAGTACTGAGCACCCAGCACCCTGAGTACTGAGAACCCAGCACCCTGAGCACTGAGCACCCAGCACCCTGAGTACTGAGCATCAAGCACCCCGAGCACTGAGCACCCAGCACCCTGAGTACTGAGCACTGAGCACCCAGGACCCCGAGCACTGAGCACCCAGCATACTGAGTACTGAGCACCCAGCACCCTGAGTACTGAGCACCCAGCACCCTGAGCACTGAGCACCCAGCACCTTGAGCACTGAGCACCGAGCACCCCGAGCACTGAGCACCCAGCACCCCGAGCACTGAGCACCCAGCACCCTGAGAACTGAGCACCCAGCACCCTGAGTACTGAGCACCCAGCACCCTGAGTACTGAGCACCCAGCACCCTGAGCACTGAGCACCCAGCAACCTGAGCACTGAGCACCCAGAACCCTGAGTACTGAGCACCCAGCACCCCGAGTACTAAGCACCGAGCACCCTGAGCACTGAGCACCCAGCACCCTGAGCACTGAGCACCCAGCACCCTGAGTACTGAGCACCCAGCACCCTGAGCACTGAGCACCGAGCACCCTGAGCACTGAGCACCCAGCGCCCCGAGCACTGAGCACCCAGAAACCTGAGCACTGAGCACCCAGCACCCTGAGCACTGAGCACCCAGCACCCCGAGCACTGAGCACCCAGCACCCCGAACACTGAGCACCTAGCACCCTGAGTAATGAGCATCCAGCACCCTGAGTACTGAGCACCCAGCACCCTGAGCACTGAGCACCCAGCACCCTGAGTACTGAGCACCCAACACCCCAAGCACTGAGCACCCTGAGTACTGAGCACCCAGCACCCCAAGCACTGAGCACCCTGAGTACTGAGCACCCAACAGCCTGAGTGCTGCGCACCCAGCACCCCAAGCACTGAGCACCCTGAGTACTGAGCACCCAGTACCCTGAGCACTGAACACACAGCACCCTGAGTACTGAGCACCCCGAGCACTGAGCACCCAGCATACTGAGTACTGAGCACCCAGCACCCCGAGTACTGAGCACCCAGCATACTGAGTACTGAGCACCCAGCACCCTGAGTACTGAGCACCCAGCACCCTGAGCACTGAGCACCCAGCACCCTGAGTACTGAGCATCAAGCACCCCGAGCACTGAGCACCCAGCACCCTGAGTACTGAGCACTGAGCTCCCAGCACCCCGAGCACTGAGCACCCAGCACCCTGTGTACTGAGCACTGAGCACCCAGCATCCTGAGTACTGAGCATCAAGCACCCCGAGCACTGAGCACCCAGCACCCTGAGTACTGAGCACTGACCACCCAGCACCCCGAGCACTGAGCACCCAGCACCCTGAGTACTGAGCACTGAGCACCCAGCACCCCGAGCACGGAGCACCCAGCACCCTGAGCACTGAGCACCCAGCACCCAAGTACTGAGCACCCAGCACCCTGAGTACTGAGCACCCAGCTCCCTGAGTACTGAGCACCCAGCACCCCGAGAACTGAGCACCCAGCACCCTGAGTACTGAGCACCCAGCACCCTGAGCACTGAGCACCCAGCACCCTGAGCACTGAGCACCCAGCACCCTGAGTACTGAGCACCCAGCACCCTGAGTACTAAGCACCGAGCACCCTGAGCACTGAGCACCCAGCACCCTGAGCACTGAGCACAGAGCACCATGAGTACTGAGCACCCAGCACCCTGAGCACTGAGCACCCAGCACCCTGAGTACTGAGCACCCAGCACCCTGAGCACTGAGCACCGAGCACCCTGAGCACTGAGCACCCAGCACCCTGAGGACTGAGCACCCAGCACCCCGAGCACTGAGCACCCAGCACCCTGAGCACTGAGCACCCTGAGTACTGAGCACTGAGCACCCTGAGTACTGAGCACTGAGCACCCTGAGTACTGAGCACGCAGCACCCTGAGTACTGAGCACCCAGCACCCCGAGCACTGAGTACCCAGCACCCTGAGCACTGAGCACCCAGCACCCTGAGCACTGAGCACCCAGCACGCTGAGCACTGACCACCCAGCACCCTGAGCACTGAGCACCCAGCACCCTGAGTACTGAGCACTGTGCACCCAGCACCAAGAGCACTGAGCACCCAGCACCCTGAGTACTGAGCACTGAGCACCCAGCACCCCGAGCACTGAGCACCCAGCACTCTGAGCACTGAGCACCCAGCACCCGAGTACTGATCACCCAGCACCCTGAGTACTGAGCACCCAGCACCCTGAGTACTGAGCACCCAGCACACCGAGTACTGAACACCCAGCACCCTGAGCACTGAGCACCCAGCACCCTGAGCACTGAGCACCCAGCACCCCGAGCCCTGTGCACCCAGCACCCTGAGTACTGAGCACCCAGCACCCTGAGCACTGAGCACCCAGCACCCTGAGCACTGAGCACCCAGCACAGTGAGCACTCAGCACCCAGCACCCTGAGCACTGAGCACCCAGCACCCTGAGTAGTGAGCACCCAACGTACTGAGCACCGAGCACCCCGAGCACTGAGCACCCAGCACCCCGAGCAGTGAGTTCCCAGCACGCTGAGCACTGAGCACCCAGCACCCTGAGCACTGAGCACCCAGCACCCTGAGCACTGAGCACCCAGCACCCTGAGCACTGAGCACCCAGCACCCTGAGTACTGAGCACTGTGCACCCAGCACCAAGAGCACTGAGCACCCAGCACCCTGAGTACTGAGCACTGAGCACCCAGCACCCCAAGCACTGAGCACCCAGCACTCTGAGCACTGAGCACCCAGCACCCGAGTACTGATCACCCAGCACCCTGAGTACTGAGCACCCAGCACCCTGAGTACTGAGCACCCAGCTCCCCGAGTACTGAGCACCCAGCACCCTGAGCACTGAGCACCCAGCACCCTGAGCACTGACCACCCATCACCCCGAGCACTGCGCACCCAGCACCCTGAGTACTGAGCACCAAGCACCCTGAGCACTGAGCACCCAGCACCCTGAGCACTGAGCACCCAGCACCCTGAGTAGTGAGCACCCAACGTACTGAGCACCGAGCACCCCGAGCTCTGAGCACCCAGCACCCTGAGTACTGAGCACCGAGCACCCCGAGCACTGAGCACCCAGCACACTGAGTACTGAGCTCCGAGCACCCCGAGCACTGAGCACCCAGCGCCCCGAGCACTGAGCACCCAGCACCCTGAGCACTGAGCACCCAGCACCCTGAGCACTGAGCACCCAGCACCCTGAGCACTGCGCACCCAGCACCCTGAGCACTGAGCACCCAGCACCCTGAGCACTGAGCACCCAGCACCCTGAGCACTGAGCACCCAGCACCCTGAGCACTGAGCACCCAGCACCCTGATTAGTGAGCACCCAACGTCCTGAGCACCGAGCCCCCCGAGTACTGAGCACCCAGCACCCCGAGCACTGAGCACCCAGCACCCCGAACACTGAGCACCTAGCACCCTGAGTGATGAGCACCCAGCACCCTGAGTACTGAGCACCCAGCACCCTGAGCACTGAGCACCCAGCACCCTGAGTACTGAGCACCCAACACCCCAAGCACTGAGCACCCTGAGTACTGAGCACCCAGCACCCCAAGCACTGAGCACCCTGAGTACTGAGCACCCAACACCCTGAGTACTGCGCACCCAGCACCCCAAGCACTGAGCACCCTGAGTACTGAGCACCCAGTACCCTGAGCACTGAACACACAGCACCCTGAGTACTGAGCACCCCGAGCACTGAGCACCCAGCATACTGAGTACTGAGCACCCAGCACCCTGAGTACTGAGCACCCAGCACCCTGAGCACTGAGCACCCAGCACCCTGAGTACTGAGCATCAAGCACGCCGAGCACTGAGCACCCAGCACCCTGAGTACTGAGCACTGAGCACCCAGGACCCCGAGCACTGAGCACCCAGCATACTGAGTACTGAGCACCCAGCACCCTGAGTACTGAGCACCCAGCACCCTGAGCACTGAGCACCCAGCACCTTGAGCACTGAGCACCGAGCACCCCGAGCACTGAGCACCCAGCACCCCGAGCACTGAGCACCCAGCACCCTGAGAACTGAGCACCCAGCACCCTGAGTACTGAGCACCCAGCACCCTGAGTACTGAGCACCCAGCACCCTGAGCACTGAGCACCCAGCACCCTGAGCACTGAGCACCCAGAACCCTGAGTACTGAGCACCCAGCACCCCGAGTACTAAGCACCGAGCACCCTGAGCACTGAGCACCCAGCACCCTGAGCACTGAGCACCCAGCACCCTGAGCACTGAGCACCGAGCACCCTGAGCACTGAGCACCCAGCGCCCCGAGCACTGAGCACCCAGAAACCTGAGCACTGAGCACCCAGCACCCTGAGCACTGAGCACCCAGCACCCTGAGGACTGAGCACCCAGCACCCCGAGCACTGAGCACCCAGCACCCTGAGCACTGAGCACCCTGAGTACTGAGCACTGAGCACCCTGAGTACTGAGCACTGAGCACCCTGAGTACTGAGCACGCAGCACCCTGAGTACTGAGCACCCAGCACCCCGAGCACTGAGTACCCAGCACCCTGAGCACTGAGCACCCAGCACCCTGAGCACTGAGCACCCAGCACGCTGAGCACTGACCACCCAGCACCCTGAGCACTGAGCACCCAGCACCCTGAGTACTGAGCACTGTGCACCCAGCACCAAGAGCACTGAGCACCCAGCACCCTGAGTACTGAGCACTGAGCACCCAGCACCCCGAGCACTGAGCACCCAGCACTCTGAGCACTGAGCACCCAGCACCCGAGTACTGATCACCCAGCACCCTGAGTACTGAGCACCCAGCACCCTGAGTACTGAGCACCCAGCACACCGAGTACTGAACACCCAGCACCCTGAGCACTGAGCACCCAGCACCCTGAGCACTGAGCACCCAGCACCCCGAGCCCTGTGCACCCAGCACCCTGAGTACTGAGCACCCAGCACCCTGAGCACTGAGCACCCAGCACCCTGAGCACTGAGCACCCAGCACAGTGAGCACTCAGCACCCAGCACCCTGAGCACTGAGCACCCAGCACCCTGAGTAGTGAGCACCCAACGTACTGAGCACCGAGCACCCCGAGCACTGAGCACCCAGCACCCCGAGCAGTGAGTTCCCAGCACGCTGAGCACTGAGCACCCAGCACCCTGAGCACTGAGCACCCAGCACCCTGAGCACTGAGCACCCAGCACCCTGAGCACTGAGCACCCAGCACCCTGAGTACTGAGCACTGTGCACCCAGCACCAAGAGCACTGAGCACCCAGCACCCTGAGTACTGAGCACTGAGCACCCAGCACCCCAAGCACTGAGCACCCAGCACTCTGAGCACTGAGCACCCAGCACCCGAGTACTGATCACCCAGCACCCTGAGTACTGAGCACCCAGCACCCTGAGTACTGAGCACCCAGCTCCCCGAGTACTGAGCACCCAGCACCCTGAGCACTGAGCACCCAGCACCCTGAGCACTGACCACCCATCACCCCGAGCACTGCGCACCCAGCACCCTGAGTACTGAGCACCAAGCACCCTGAGCACTGAGCACCCAGCACCCTGAGCACTGAGCACCCAGCACCCTGAGTAGTGAGCACCCAACGTACTGAGCACCGAGCACCCCGAGCTCTGAGCACCCAGCACCCTGAGTACTGAGCACCGAGCACCCCGAGCACTGAGCACCCAGCACACTGAGTACTGAGCTCCGAGCACCCCGAGCACTGAGCACCCAGCGCCCCGAGCACTGAGCACCCAGCACCCTGAGCACTGAGCACCCAGCACCCTGAGCACTGAGCACCCAGCACCCTGAGCACTGCGCACCCAGCACCCTGAGCACTGAGCACCCAGCACCCTGAGCACTGAGCACCCAGCACCCTGAGCACTGAGCACCCAGCACCCTGAGCACTGAGCACCCAGCACCCTGATTAGTGAGCACCCAACGTCCTGAGCACCGAGCCCCCCGAGTACTGAGCACCCAGCACCCCGAGCACTGAGCACCCAGCACCCCGAACACTGAGCACCTAGCACCCTGAGTGATGAGCACCCAGCACCCTGAGTACTGAGCACCCAGCACCCTGAGCACTGAGCACCCAGCACCCTGAGTACTGAGCACCCAACACCCCAAGCACTGAGCACCCTGAGTACTGAGCACCCAGCACCCCAAGCACTGAGCACCCTGAGTACTGAGCACCCAACACCCTGAGTACTGCGCACCCAGCACCCCAAGCACTGAGCACCCTGAGTACTGAGCACCCAGTACCCTGAGCACTGAACACACAGCACCCTGAGTACTGAGCACCCCGAGCACTGAGCACCCAGCATACTGAGTACTGAGCACCCAGCACCCTGAGTACTGAGCACCCAGCACCCTGAGCACTGAGCACCCAGCACCCTGAGTACTGAGCATCAAGCACGCCGAGCACTGAGCACCCAGCACCCTGAGTACTGAGCACTGAGCACCCAGGACCCCGAGCACTGAGCACCCAGCATACTGAGTACTGAGCACCCAGCACCCTGAGTACTGAGCACCCAGCACCCTGAGCACTGAGCACCCAGCACCTTGAGCACTGAGCACCGAGCACCCCGAGCACTGAGCACCCAGCACCCCGAGCACTGAGCACCCAGCACCCTGAGAACTGAGCACCCAGCACCCTGAGTACTGAGCACCCAGCACCCTGAGTACTGAGCACCCAGCACCCTGAGCACTGAGCACCCAGCACCCTGAGCACTGAGCACCCAGAACCCTGAGTACTGAGCACCCAGCACCCCGAGTACTAAGCACCGAGCACCCTGAGCACTGAGCACCCAGCACCCTGAGCACTGAGCACCCAGCACCCTGAGCACTGAGCACCGAGCACCCTGAGCACTGAGCACCCAGCGCCCCGAGCACTGAGCACCCAGAAACCTGAGCACTGAGCACCCAGCACCCTGAGCACTGAGCACCCAGCACCCCGAGCACTGAGCACCCAGCACCCCGAACACTGAGCACCTAGCACCCTGAGTAATGAGCATCCAGCACCCTGAGTACTGAGCACCCAGCACCCTGAGCACTGAGCACCCAGCACCCTGAGTACTGAGCACCCAACACCCCAAGCACTGAGCACCCTGAGTACTGAGCACCCAGCACCCCAAGCACTGAGCACCCTGAGTACTGAGCACCCAACAGCCTGAGTGCTGCGCACCCAGCACCCCAAGCACTGAGCACCCTGAGTACTGAGCACCCAGTACCCTGAGCACTGAACACACAGCACCCTGAGTACTGAGCACCCCGAGCACTGAGCACCCAGCATACTGAGTACTGAGCACCCAGCACCCTGAGTACTGAGCACCCAGCACCCTGAGCACTGAGCACACAGCACCCTGAGTACTGAGCATCAAGCACCCCGAGCACTGAGCACCCTGAGTACTGAGCACCCAGTACCCTGAGCACTGAACACACAGCACCCTGAGTAGTGAGCACCCCGAGTACTGAGCACCCAGCATACTGAGTACTGAGCACCCAGCACCCTGAGTACTGAGCACCCAGCACCCTGAGCACTGAGCACCCAGCACCCTGAGTACTGAGCATCAAGCACCCCGAGCACTGATCACCCAGCACCCTGAGTACTGAGCACTGAGCACCCAGCACCCCGAGCACTGAGCACCCAGCACCCTGAGTACTGAGCACTGAGCACCCTGAGTACTGAGCACTGAGCACCCAGCACCCTGAGCACTGAGCACCCAGCACCCTGAGTACTGAGCACGCAGCACCCTGAGTACTGAGCACCCAGCACCCCGAGCACTGAGTACCCAGCACCCTGAGCACTGAGCACCCAGCACCCTGAGCACTGAGCACCCAGCACGCTGAGCACTGAGCACCCAGCACCCTGAGCACTGAGCACCCAGCACCCTGAGTACTGAGCACTGTGCACCCAGCACCAAGGGCACTGAGCACCCAGCACACTGAGTACTGAGCACTGAGCACCCAGCACCCCGAGCACTGAGCACCCAGCACTCTGAGCACTGAGCACCCAGCACCCGAGTACTGATCACCCAGCACCCTGAGTACTGAGCACCCAGCACCCTGAGTACTGAGCACCCAGCACCCCGAGTACTGAGCACCCAGCACCCTGAGCACTGAGCACCCAGCACCCTGAGCACTGAGCACCCAGCACCCCGAGCCCTGTGCACCCAGCACCCTGAGTACTGAGCACCCAGCACTCTGAGCACTGAGCACCCAGCACCCTGAGCACTGAGCACCCAGCACCCTGAGCACTCAGCACCCAGCACCCTGAGCACTGAGCACCCAGCACCCTGAGTAGTGAGCACCCAACGTACTGAGCACTGAGCACCCCGAGCACTGAGCACCCAGCACCCCGAGCACTGAGTACCCAGCACGCTGAGCACTGAGCACCCAGCACCCTGAGCACTGAGCACCCAGCACCCTGAGCACTGAGCACCCAGCACCCTGAGAACTGAGCACCCAGCACCCTGAGTACTGAGCACCCAGCACCCTGAGTACTGAGCACCCAGCACCCTGAGCACTGAGCACCCAGCACCCTGAGCACTGAGCACCCAGAACCCTGAGTACTGAGCACCCAGCACCCCGAGTACTAAGCACCGAGCACCCTGAGCACTGAGCACCCAGCACCCTGAGCACTGAGCACCCAGCACCCTGAGTACTGAGCACCCAGCACCCTGAGCACTGAGCACCGAGCACCCTGAGCACTGAGCACCCAGCGCCCCGAGCACTGAGCACCCAGAAACCTGAGCACTGAGCACCCAGCACCCTGAGCACTGAGCACCCAGCACCCCGAGCACTGAGCACCCAGCACCCCGAACACTGAGCACCTAGCACCCTGAGTAATGAGCATCCAGCACCCTGAGTACTGAGCACCCAGCACCCTGAGCACTGAGCACCCAGCACCCTGAGTACTGAGCACCCAACACCCCAAGCACTGAGCACCCTGAGTACTGAGCACCCAGCACCCCAAGCACTGAGCACCCTGAGTACTGAGCACCCAACAGCCTGAGTGCTGCACACCCAGCACCCCAAGCACTGAGCACCCTGAGTACTGAGCACCCAGTACCCTGAGCACTGAACACACAGCACCCTGAGTACTGAGCACCCCGAGCACTGAGCACCCAGCATACTGAGTACTGAGCACCCAGCACCCTGAGTACTGAGCACCCAGCACCCTGAGCACTGAGCACCCAGCACCCTGAGTACTGAGCATCAAGCACCCCGAGCACTGAGCACCCTGAGTACTGAGCACCCAGTACACTGAGCACTGAACACACAGCACCCTGAGTAGTGAGCACCCCGAGTACTGAGCACCCAGCATACTGAGTACTGAGCACCCAGCACCCTGAGTACTGAGCACCCAGCACCCTGAGCACTGAGCACCCAGCACCCTGAGTACTGAGCATCAAGCACCCCGAGCACTGATCACCCAGCACCCTGAGTACTGAGCACTGAGCACCCAGCACCCCGAGCACTGAGCACCCAGCACCCTGTGTACTGAGCACTGAGCACCCAGCACCCTGAGTACTGAGCATCAAGCACCCCGAGCACTGAGCACCCAGCACCCTGAGTACTGAGCACTGACCACCCAGCACCCCGAGCCCTGAGCACCCAGCACCCTGCGTACTGAGCACTGAGCACCCAGCACCCCGAGCACTGAGCAACCAGCACCCTGAGCACTGAGCACCCAGCACCCGAGTACTGAGCACCCAGCACCCTGAATACTGAGCACCCAGCTCCCTGAGTACTGAGCACCCAGCACCCCGAGAACTGAGCACCCAGCACCCTGAGTACTGAGCACCCAGCACCCTGAGCACTGAGCACCCAGCACCCTGAGCACTGAGCACCCAGCACCCTGAGTACTGAGCACCCAGCACCCTGAGTACTAATCACCGAGCACCCTGAGCACTGAGCACCCAGCACCCTGAGCACTGAGCACCCAGCACCCTGAGTACTTAGCACCCAGCACCCCGAGCACTGAGCACCCAGCACCCTGAGTACTGAGCACATAGCACCCTGAGCACTGAGCACCGAGCAGGCTGAGCACTGAGCACCCAGCAACCTGAGGACTGAGCACCCAGCACCCCGAGCACTGAGCACCCAGCACCCTGAGCACTGAGCACCCTGAGTACTGAGCACTGAGCACCCTGAGTACTGAGCACTGAGCACCCTGAGTACTGAGCACCCAGCACCCTGAGTACTGAGCACCCAGCACCCCGAGCACTGAGTACCCAGCACCCTGAGCACTGAGCACCCTGAGCACTGAGCACCCAGCACGCTGAGCACTGAGCACCCAGCACCCTGAGCACTGAGCACCCAGCACCCTGAGTACTGAGCACTGTGCACCCAGCACCAAGAGCATTGAGCACCCAGCACCCTGAGTACTGAGCACTGAGCACCCAGCACCCCGAGCACTGAGCACCCAGCACTCTGAGCACTGAGCACCCAGCACCCGAGTACTGATCACCCAGCACCCTGAGTACTGAGCACCCAGCACCCTGAGTACTGAGCACCCAGCACCCCGAGTACTGAGCACCCAGCACCCTGAGCACTGAGCACCCAGCACCCTGAGCACTGAGCACCCAGCACCCCGAGCACTGTGCACCCAGCACCCTGAGTACTGAGCACCCAGCACCCTGAGCACTGAGCACCCAGCACCCTGAGCACTCAGCACCCAGCACCCTGAGCACTGAGCACCCAGCACCCTGAGTAGTGAGCACCCAACTTACTGAGCACCGAGCACCCCGAGCACTGAGCACCCAGCACCCCGAGTACTGAGCACCGAGCACCCCGAGCACTGAGCACCCAGCACACTGAGTACTGAGCTCCGAGCACCCCGAGCACTGAGTACAAAGCGCCCCGAGCACTGAGCACCCAGAACCCTGGGCACTGAGCACCCAGCACCCTGAGCACTGAGCACCCAGCACCCCGAGCACTGAGCACCCAGCACCCCGAGCACTGAGCACTGAGCACCCTGAGAACTGAGCACCCAGCACCCTGAGCAATGAGCACCCAGCACCCCGAGCACAGAGCACCCAGCACCCAGAGCACTGAGCACTGAGCACCCTGAGTACTGAGCACCCAGCACCCCGAGCACTGAGCACCGAGCACCCTGAGCACTGAGCAGCCAGCACCCTGAGTACTAAGCACCCAGCACCCTGAGTACTAAGCACCCAGCAACCTGAGTACTGAGCACACAGCACCCTGAGTACTGAGCACCCAGCACCCTGAGTACTGAGCACCCAGCGTACTGAGCACCAAGCACCCCGAGCACTGAGCACCCAGCACCCTGAGTACTGAGCACCCAGCACCCTGAGCACTGAGCACCCAGCACCCTGAGTACTGAGCACCGAGCACCCTGAGTACTGAGCACCCAGCACCCTGAGTACTGAGTACCCAGAAACCTGAGTACTGAGCACCCAGCGTACTGAGCACCGAGCACCCAGCACCCTGAGTACTGAGCACCCAGCACCCTGAGCACTGAGCACACAGCACCCTGAGTATTGAGCACTGAGCACCCGGAGTACTGAGCACCGAAAACCCTGAGTACTGAGCACCCAGCACCCTGAGCACTGAGCAACCAGCACCCTGAGCACTGAGCACCCAGCACCCTGAGCACTGAGCACCCTTAGTACTGAGCACTGAGCACCCTGAGTACTGAGCACTGAGCACCCTGAGTACTGAGCACCCAGCACCCTGAGTACTGAGCACCCAGCACCCTGAGCAATGATCACCCTGAGTACTGAGCACCCAGCACTTTGAGCACTGAGCACCCAGCACCCCGAGCACTGAGCACCCAGCACCCGGAGTACTGAGCACCCAGCACCCTGAGTACTAAGCACCGAGCACCCTGAGTACTGAGCACACAGCACCCTGAGCACTGAACACACAGCACCCTGAGTACTGAGCACCCCGAGCACTGAGCACCCAGCACCCTCAGTACTGAGCACCGAGCACCCCGAGCACTGAGCACCCAGCACCCCGAGCAATGAGCACCCAGCACCCTGAGTACTGAGCACCCAGCACCCTGAGTACTGAGCACTGAGCACCCAGCACCCGGAGTACTGAGCACCCAGCACCCTGAGTACTAAGCACCGAGCACCCTGAGTACTGAGCACCCAGCACCCTGAGCACTGAGCACCCAGCACCCTGAGCACTGAGCACCCAGCACCCTGAGCACTGAGCACCCAGCAACCTGAGTACTGAGCACTGAGCACCCAGCACCCCGAGCACTGAGCCCCCAGCACCCTGAGTACTGAGCACTGAGAACCCAGCACCCCAAGCACTGAGCACCCAGCACCCTGAGCACTGAGCACCCAGCACCCGAGTAGTGAGCACCCAGCACCCTGAGTACTAAGCACACAGCTCCCTGAGTACTGAGCACCCAGCACCCCGAGAACTGAGCACCCAGCACCCTGAGTACTGAGCACCCAGCACCCTGAGCACTGAGCACCCAGCACCCTGAGCACTGAGCACCCAGCACCCTGAGTACTGAGCACCCAGCACCCTGAGTACTAAGCACCGAGCACCCTGAGCACTGAGCACCCAGCACCCTGAGCACTGAGCACCCAGCACCCTGAGTACTGAGCACCCAGCACCCCGAGCACTGAGCACCCAGCACCCTGAGTACTGAGCACCCAGCACCCTGAGCACTGAGCACCGAGCACCCTGAGCACTGAGCACCCAGCACCCTGAGGACTGAGCACCCAGCACCCAGAGCACTGAGCACCCAGCACCCTGAGCACTGAGCACCCAGAGTACTGAGCACTGAGCACCCTGAGTACTGAGCACTGAGCACCCTGAGTACTGAGCACCCAGCACCCTGAGTACTGAGCACCCAGCACCCCGAGCACTGAGTACCCAGCACCCTGAGCACTGAGCACCCAGCACCCTGAGCACTGAGCACCCAGCACCCTGAGCACTGAGCACCCAGCACACTGAGCACTGAGCACCCAGCACCCTGAGTACTGAGCACTGTGCACCCAGCACCAAGAGCACTGAGCACCCAGCACCCTGAGTACTGAGCACTGAGCACCCAGCACCCCGAGCACTGAGCACCCAGCACTCTGAGCACTGAGCACCCAGCACCCGAGTACTGATCACCCAGCACCCTGAGTACTGAGCACCCAGCACCCTGAGTACTGAGCACCCAGCACCCCGAGTACTGAGCACCCAGCACCCTGAGCACTGAGCACCCAGCACCCTGAGCACTGAGCACCCAGCACCCCGAGCACTGTGCACCCAGCACCCTGAGTACTGAGCACCCAGCAGCCTGAGCACTGATCACCCAGCACCCTGAGCACTCAGCACCCAGCACCCTGAGCACTGAGCACCCAGCACCCTGAGTAGTGAGCACCCAACGTACTGAGCACCGAGCACCCCGAGCACTGAGCACCCAGCACCCCGAGTACTGAGCACCGAGCACCCTGAGCACTGAGCACCCAGCACACTGAGTACTGAGCTCCGAGCACCCCGAGCACTGAGTACCCAGCGCCCCGAGCACTGAGCACCCAGAACCCTGGGCACTGAGCACCCAGCACCCTGAGCACTGAGCACCCAGCACCCCGAGCACTGAGCACCCAGCACCCCGAGCACTGAGCACTGAGCACCCTGAGAACTGAGCACCCAGCACCCTGAGCAATGAGCACCCAGCACCCCGAGCACAGAGCACCAAGCACCCAGAGCACTGAGCACTGAGCACCCTGAGTACTGAGCACCCAGCACCCCGAGCACTGAGCACCGAGCACCCTGAGCACTGAGCAGCCAGCACCCTGAGTACTAAGCACCCAGCACCCTGAGTACTAAGCACCCAGCACCCTGAGTACTCAGCACACAGCACCCTGAGTACTGAGCACCCAGCACCCTGAGTACTGAGCACCCAGCGTACTGAGCACCGAGCACCCCGAGCACTGAGCACCCAGCACCCTGAGTACTGAGCACCCAGCACCCTGAGCACTGAGCACCCAGCACCCTGAGTACTGAGCACCGAGCACCCTGAGTACTGAGCACCCAGCACCCTGAGTACTGAGTACAGAGAAACCTGAGTACTGAGCACCCAGCGTACTGAGCACCGAGCACCCAGCACCCTGAGTACTGAGCACCCAGCACCCTGAGCACTGAGCACCCAGCACCCTGAGTACTGAGCACTGAGCACCCGGAGTACTGAGCACCGAAAACCCTGAGTACTGAGCACCCAGCACCCTGAGCACTGAGCAACCAGCACCCTGAGCACTGAGCACCCAGCACCCTGAGCAATGAGCACCCTTAGTACTGAGCACTGAGCACCCTGAGTACTGAGCACTGAGCACCCTGAGTACTGAGCACCCAGCACCCTGAGTACTGAGAACCCAGCACCCTGAGCAATGATCACCCTGAGTACTGAGCACCCAGCACCTTGAGCACTGAGCACTGAGCACCCCGAGCACTGAGCACCCAGCACCCGGAGTACTGAGCACCCAGCACCCTGAGTACTAAGCACCGAGCACCCTGAGTACTGAGCACCCAGCACCCTGAGCACTGAACACACAGCACCCTGAGTACTGAGCACCCCGAGCACTGAGCACCCAGCACCCTGCGTACTGAGCACCGAGCACCCCGAGCACTGAGCACCCAGCACCCCGAGCAATGAGCACCCAGCACCCTGAGTACTGAGCACCCAGCACCCTGAGTACTGAGCACTGAGCACCCAGCACCCGGAGTACTGAGCACCCAGCACCCTGAGTACTAAGCACCGAGCACCCTGAGTACTGAGCACCCAGCACCCTGAGCACTGAGCACCCAGCACCCTGAGCACTGAGCACCCAGCACCCTGAGCACTGAGCACCCAGCACCCTGAGTACTGAGCACTGAGCACCCAGCACCCCGAGCACTGAGCCCCCAGCACCCTGAGTACTGAGCACTGAGCACCCAGCACCCCAAGCACTGAGCACCCAGCACCCTGAGCACTGAGCACCCAGCACCCGAGTACTGAGCACCCAGCACCCTGAGTACTAAGCACACAGCTCCCTGAGTACTGAGCACCCAGCACCCCGAGAACTGAGCACCCAGCACCCTGAGTACTGAGCACCCAGCACCCTGAGCACTGAGCACCCAGCACCCTGAGCCCTGAGCACCCAGCACCCTGAGTACTGAGCACCCAGCACCCTGAGTACTAAGCACCGAGCACCCTGAGCACTGAGCACCCAGCACCCTGAGCACTGAGCACCCAGCACCCTGAGTACTGAGCACCCAGCACCCCGAGCACTGAGCACCCAGCACCCTGAGTACTGAGCACCCAGCACCCTGAGCACTGAGCACCGAGCACCCTGAGCACTGAGCAACCAGCACCCTGAGGACTGAGCACCCAGCACCCCGAGCACTGAGCACCCAGCACCCTGAGCACTGAGCACCCTGAGTACTGAGCACTGAGCACCCTGAGTACTGAGCACTGAGCACCCTGAGTACTGAGCACCCAGCACCCTGAGTACTGAGCACCCAGCACCCCGAGCACTGAGTACCCAGCACCCTGAGCACTGAGCACCCAGCACCCTGAGCACTGAGCACCCAGCACCCTGAGCACTGAGCACCCAGCACACTGAGCACTGAGCACCCAGCACCCTGAGTACTGAGCACTGTGCACCCAGCACCAAGAGCACTGAGCACCCAGCACCCTGAGTACTGAGCACTGAGCACCCAGCACCCCAAGCACTGAGCACCCAGCACTCTGAGCACTGAGCACCCAGCACCCGAGTACTGATCACCCAGCACCCTGAGTACTGAGCACCCAGCACCCTGAGTACTGAGCACCCAGCACCCCGAGTACTGAGCACCCAGCACCCTGAGCACTGAGCACCCAGCACCCTGAGCACTGAGCACCCAGCACCCCGAGCACTGCGCACCCAGCACCCTGAGTACTGAGCACCCAGCACCCTGAGCACTGAGCACCCAGCACCCTGAGCACTCAGCACCCAGCACCCTGAGCACTGAGCACCCAGCACCCTGAGTAGTGAGCACCCAACGTACTGAGCACCGAGCACCCCGAGCACTGAGCACCCAGCACCCTGAGTACTGAGCACCGAGCACAACGAGCACTGAGCACCCAGCACACTGAGTACTGAGCTCCGAGCACCCCGAGCACTGAGTACCCAGCGCCCCGAGCACTGAGCACCCAGAACCCTGAGCACTGAGCACCCAGCACCCTGAGCACTGAGCACCCAGCACCCCTAGCACTGAGCACCCAGCACCCCGAGCACTGAGCACTGAGCACCCTGAGTACTGAGCACCCAGCACCCTGAGCAATGAGCACCCAGCACCCCGAGCACAGAGCACCCAGCACCCATAGCACTTAGCACTGACCACCCTGAGTACTGAGCACCCAGCACCCCGAGCACTGAGCACCGAGCACCCTGAGCACTGAGCAGCCAGCACCCTGAGTACTAAGCACCCAGCACCCTGAGTACTAAGCACCCAGCACCCTGAGTACTGAGCACACAGCACCCTGAATACTGAGCATCCAGCACCCTGAGTACTGAGCACCCAGCGTACTGAGCACTGAGCACCCCGAGCACTGAGCACCCAGCACCCTGAGTACTGAGCACCCAGCACCCTGAGCACTGAGCACCCAGCACCCTGAGCACTGAGCACCCAGCACCCTGAGTACTGAGCACCCAGGACCCCGAGCACTGAGTACCCAGCACCCTGAGCACTGAGCACCCAGCACCCTGAGCACTGAGCACCCAGCACCCTGAGCACTGAGCACCCAGCACCCTGAGCACTGAGCACCCAGCACCCTGAGTACTGAGCACTGTGCACCCAGCACCAAGAGCACTGAGCTCCCAGCACCCTGAGTACTGAGCACTGAGCACCCAGCACCCCAAGCACTGAGCACCCAGCACTCTGAGCACTGAGCACCCAGCACCCGAGTACTGAGCACCCAGCACCCTGAGTACTGAGCACCCAGCACCCTGAGTACTGAGCACCCAGCACTCCGAGCACTGAGCACCCGGAGTACTGAGCACCGAAAACCCTGAGTACTGAGCACCCAGCACCCTGAGCACTGAGCAACCAGCACCCTGAGCACTGAGCACCCAGCACCATGAGCACTGAGCACCCAGCACCCTGAGTACTGATCACCGAGCACCCCGAACACTGAGCACCCAGCACCCTGAGCACTGAGCACCCTTAGTACTGAGCACTGAGCACCCTGAGTACTGAGCACCCCGCACCCTGAGCAATGATCACCCTGAGTACTGAGCACCCAGCACCTTGAGCACTGAGCACTGAGCACCCCGAGCACTGAGCACCCAGCACCCGGAGTACTGAGCACCCAGCACCCTGAGTACTAAGCACCGAGCACCCTGAGTACTGAGCACCCAGCACCCTGAGAACTGAACACACAGCACCCTGAGTACTGAGCACCCCGAGCACTGAGCACCCAGC
Source organism: Microtus oregoni (assembly GCF_018167655.1). NCBI lineage: Eukaryota > Metazoa > Chordata > Mammalia > Rodentia > Cricetidae > Microtus > Microtus oregoni. Next base: position 5,165,755 of record NW_024543811.1, on the reverse strand, counting down.
ACCCTGAGTACTGAGCACCGAGCACCCCGAGTACTGAGCACCCAGCACCCCGAGCACTGAGCACCCAGCACCCTGAGTACTGAGCACCCAGCACCCTGAGTACTGAGCACTGAGCACCCAGCACCCGGAGTACTGAGCACCCAGCACCCTGAGTACTAAGCACCGAGCACCCTGAGTACTGAGCACCCAGCACCCTGAGCACTGAGCACCCAGCACCCTGAGCACTGAGCACCCAGCACCCTGAGCACTGAGCACCCAGCACCCTGAGTACTGAGCACTGAGCACCCAGCACCCCAAGCACTGAGCCCCCAGCACCCTGAGTACTGAGCACTGAGCACCCAGCACCCCAAGCACTGAGCACCCAGCACCCTGAGCACTGAGCACCCAGCACCCGAGTACTGATCACCCAGCACCCTGAGTACTGAGCACCCAGCACCCTGAGTACTGAGCACACAGCACCCCGAGTACTGAGCACCCAGCACCCTGAGCACTGAGCACCCAGCACCCTGAGCACTGAGCACCCAGCACCCCGAGCACTGCGCACCCAGCACCCTGAGTACTGAGCACCCAGCACCCTGAGCACTGAGCACCCAGCACCCTGAGCACTCAGCACCCAGCACCCTGAGCACTGAGCACCCAGCACCCTGAGTAGTGAGCACCCAACGTACTGAGCACCGAGCACCCCGAGCACTGAGCACCCAGCACCCTGAGTACTGAGCACCGAGCACCCCGAGCACTGAGCACCCAGCGCCCCGAGCACTGAGCACCCAGAACCCTGAGCACTGAGCACCCAGCACCCTGAGCACTGAGCACCCAGCACCCCGAGCACTGAGCACCCAGCACCCCGAGCACTGAGCACTGAGCACCCTGAGTACTGAGCACCCAGCACCCTGAGAAATGAGCACCCAGCACTCCGAGCACAGAGCACCCAGCACACAGAGCACTGAGCACTGACCACCCTGAGTACTGAGCACCCAGCACCCCGAGCACTGAGCACCCAGCACCCTGAGTACTGAGCACCCAGCACCCTGAGCACTGAGCACCGAGCACCCTGAGCACTGAGCAACCAGCACCCTGAGGACTGAGCACCCAGCACCCCGAGCACTGAGCACCCAGCACCCTGAGCACTGAGCACCCTGAGTACTGAGCACTGAGCACCCTGAGTACTGAGCACTGAGCACCCTGAGTACTGAGCACCCAGCACCCTGAGTACTGAGCACCCAGCACCCCGAGCACTGAGTACCCAGCACCCTGAGCACTCAGCACCCAGCACCCTGAGCACTGAGCACCCAGCACCCTGAGCACTGAGCACCCAGCACACTGAGCACTGAGCACCCAGCACCCTGAGTACTGAGCACTGTGCACCCAGCACCAAGAGCACTGAGCACCCAGCACCCTGAGTACTGAGCACTGAGCACCCAGCACCCCAAGCACTGAGCACCCAGCACTCTGAGCACTGAGCACCCAGCACCCGAGTACTGATCACCCAGCACCCTGAGTACTGAGCACCCAGCACCCTGAGTACTGAGCACCCAGCACCCCGAGTACTGAGCACCCAGCACCCTGAGCACTGAGCACCCAGCACCCTGAGTACTGAGCACCGAGCACAACGAGCACTGAGCACCCAGCACACTGAGTACTGAGCTCCGAGCACCCCGAGCACTGAGTACCCAGCGCCCCGAGCACTGAGCACCCAGAACCCTGAGCACTGAGCACCCAGCACCCTGAGCACTGAGCACCCAGCACCCCTAGCACTGAGCACCCAGCACCCCGAGCACTGAGCACTGAGCACCCTGAGTACTGAGCACCCAGCACCCTGAGCAATGAGCACCCAGCACCCCGAGCACAGAGCACCCAGCACCCATAGCACTGAGCACTGACCACCCTGAGTACTGAGCACCCAGCACCCCGAGCACTGAGCACCGAGCACCCTGAGCACTGAGCAGCCAGCACCCTGAGTACTAAGCACCCAGCACCCTGAGTACTAAGCACCCAGCACCCTGAGTACTGAGCACACAGCACCCTGAGTACTGAGCACCCAGCACCCTGAGTACTGAGCACCCAGCGTACTGAGCACTGAGCACCCCGAGCACTGAGCACCCAGCACCCTGAGTACTGAGCACTTGCACACTGAGCACTGAGCACCCAGCACCCTGAGCACTGAGCACCCAGCACCCTGAGTACTGAGCACCCAGCACCCCGAGCACTGAGTACCCAGCACCCTGAGCACTGAGCACCCAGCACCCTGAGCACTGAGCACCCAGCACCCTGAGCACTGAGCACCCAGCACCCTGAGCACTGAGCACCCAGCACCCTGAGTACTGAGCACTGTGCACCCAGCACCAAGAGCACTGAGCTCCCAGCACCCTGAGTACTGAGCACTGAGCACCCAGCACCCCAAGCACTGAGCACCCAGCACTCTGAGCACTGAGCACCCAGCACCCGAGTACTGAGCACCCAGCACCCTGAGTACTGAGCACCCAGCACCCTGAGTACTGAGCACCCAGCACTCCGAGCACTGAGCACCCGGAGTACTGAGCACCGAAAACCCTGAGTACTGAGCACCCAGCACCCTGAGCACTGAGCAACCAGCACCCTGAGCACTGACCACCCAGCACCATGAGCACTGAGCACCCAGCACCCTGAGTACTGATCACCGAGCACCCCGAACACTGAGCAACCAGCACCCTGAGCACTGAGCACCCTTAGTACTGAGCACTGAGCACCCTGAGTACTGAGCACCCCGCACCCTGAGCAATGATCACCCTGAGTACTGAGCACCCAGCACCTTGAGCACTGAGCACTGAGCACCCCGAGCACTGAGCACCCAGCACCCGGAGTACTGAGCACCCAGCACCCTGAGTACTAAGCACCGAGCACCCTGAGTACTGAGCACCCAGCACCCTGAGAACTGAACACACAGCACCCTGAGTACTGAGCACCCCGAGCACTGAGCACCCAGCACCCTGAGTAATGAGCACCGAGCACCCCGAGTACTGAGCACCCAGCACCCCGAGCACTGAGCACCCAGCACCCTGAGCACTGAGCACCCAGCACCCCGAGCACTGAGCACCCAGCACCCCGAACACTGAGCACCTAGCACCCTGAGTAATGAGCATCCAGCACCCTGAGTACTGAGCACCCAGCACCCTGAGCACTGAGCACCCAGCACCCTGAGTACTGAGCACCCAACACCCCAAGCACTGAGCACCCTGAGTACTGAGCACCCAGCACCCCAAGCACTGAGCACCCTGAGTACTGAGCACCCAACAGCCTGAGTGCTGCGCACCCAGCACCCCAAGCACTGAGCACCCTGAGTACTGAGCACCCAGTACCCTGAGCACTGAACACACAGCACCCTGAGTACTGAGCACCCCGAGCACTGAGCACCCAGCATACTGAGTACTGAGCACCCAGCACCCTGAGTACTGAGCACCCAGCACCCTGAGCACTGAGCACCCAGCACCCTGAGTACTGAGCATCAAGCACCCCGAGCACTGAGCACCCTGAGTACTGAGCACCCAGTACACTGAGCACTGAACACACAGCACCCTGAGTAGTGAGCACCCCGAGTACTGAGCACCCAGCATACTGAGTACTGAGCACCCAGCACCCTGAGTACTGAGCACCCAGCACCCTGAGCACTGAGCACCCAGCACCCTGAGTACTGAGCATCAAGCACCCCGAGCACTGATCACCCAGCACCCTGAGTACTGAGCACTGAGCACCCAGCACCCCGAGCACTGAGCACCCAGCACCCTGTGTACTGAGCACTGAGCACCCAGCACCCTGAGTACTGAGCATCAAGCACCCCGAGCACTGAGCACCCAGCACCCTGAGTACTGAGCACTGACCACCCAGCACCCCGAGCCCTGAGCACCCAGCACCCTGAGTACTGAGCACTGAGCACCCAGCACCCCGAGCACTGAGCAACCAGCACCCTGAGCACTGAGCACCCAGCACCCGAGTACTGAGCACCCAGCACCCTGAGTACTGAGCACCCAGCACCCCGAGAACTGAGCACCCAGCACCCTGAGTACTGAGCACCCAGCACCCTGAGCACTGAGCACCCAGCACCCTGAGCACTGAGCACCCAGCACCCTGAGTACTGAGCACCCAGCACCCTGAGTACTAATCACCGAGCACCCTGAGCACTGAGCACCCAGCACCCTGAGCACTGAGCACCCAGCACCCTGAGTACTGAGCACCCAGCACCCCGAGCACTGAGCACCCAGCACCCTGAGTACTGAGCACATAGCACCCTGAGCACTGAGCACCGAGCAGGCTGAGCACTGAGCACCCAGCAACCTGAGGACTGAGCACCCAGCACCCCGAGCACTGAGCACCCAGCACCCTGAGCACTGAGCACCCTGAGTACTGAGCACTGAGCACCCTGAGTACTGAGCACTGAGCACCCTGAGTACTGAGCACCCAGCACCCTGAGTACTGAGCACCCAGCACCCCGAGCACTGAGTACCCAGCACCCTGAGCACTGAGCACCCTGAGCACTGAGCACCCAGCACGCTGAGCACTGAGCACCCAGCACCCTGAGCACTGAGCACCCAGCACCCTGAGTACTGAGCACTGTGCACCCAGCACCAAGAGCATTGAGCACCCAGCACTCTGAGTACTGAGCACTGAGCACCCAGCACCCCGAGCACTGATCACCCAGCACTCTGAGCACTGAGCACCCAGCACCCGAGTACTGATCACCCAGCACCCTGAGTACTGAGCACCCAGCACCCTGAGTACTGAGCACCCAGCACCCCGTGTACTGAGCATCCAGCACCCTGAGCACTGAGCACCCAGCACCCTGAGCACTGAGCACCCAGCACCCCGAGCACTGTGCACCCAGCACCCTGAGCACTGAGCACCCAGCACCCTGAGCACTGAGCACCCAGCACCCTGAGCACTCAGCACCCAGCACCCTGAGCACTGAGCACCCAGCACCCTGAGTAGTGAGCACCCAACTTACTGAGCACCGAGCACCCCGAGCACTGAGCACCCAGCACCCCGAGTACTGAGCACCGAGCACCCCGAGCACTGAGCACCCAGCACACTGAGTACTGAGCTCCGAGCACCCCGAGCACTGAGTACAAAGCGCCCCGAGCACTGAGCACCCAGAACCCTGGGCACTGAGCACCCAGCACCCTGAGCACTGAGCACCCAGCACCCCGAGCACTGAGCACCCAGCACCCCGAGCACTGAGCACTGAGCACCCTGAGAACTGAGCACCCAGCACCCTGAGCAATGAGCACCCAGCACCCCGAGCACAGAGCACCCAGCACCCAGAGCACTGAGCACTGAGCACCCTGAGCACTGAGCACCCAGCACCCCGAGCACTGAGCACCGAGCACCCTGAGCACTGAGCAGCCAGCACCCTGAGTACTAAGCACCCAGCACCCTGAGTACTAAGCACCCAGCAACCTGAGTACTGAGCACACAGCACCCTGAGTACTGAGCACCCAGCACCCTGAGTACTGAGCACCCAGCGTACTGAGCACCAAGCACCCCGAGCACTGAGCACCCAGCACCCTGAGTACTGAGCACCCAGCACCCTGAGCACTGAGCACCCAGCACCCTGAGTACTGAGCACCGAGCACCCTGAGTACTGAGCACCCAGCACCCTGAGCACTGAGCACACAGCACCCTGAGTACTGAGCACTGAGCACCCGGAGTACTGAGCACCGAAAACCCTGAGTACTGAGCACCCAGCACCCTGAGCACTGAGCAACCAGCACCCTGAGCACTGAGCACCCAGCACCCTGAGCACTGAGCACCCTTAGTACTGAGCACTGAGCACCCTGAGTACTGAGCACTGAGCACCCTGAGTACTGAGCACCCAGCACCCTGAGTACTGAGCACCCAGCACCCTGAGCAATGATCACCCTGAGTACTGAGCACCCAGCACTTTGAGCACTGAGCACCCAGCACCCCGAGCACTGAGCACCCAGCACCCGGAGTACTGAGCACCCAGCACCCTGAGTACTAAGCACCGAGCACCCTGAGTACTGAGCACACAGCACCCTGAGCACTGAACACACAGCACCCTGAGTACTGAGCACCCCGAGCACTGAGCACCCAGCACCCTCAGTACTGAGCACCGAGCACCCCGAGCACTGAGCACCCAGCACCCCGAGCAATGAGCACCCAGCACCCTGAGTACTGAGCACCCAGCACCCTGAGTACTGAGCACTGAGCACCCAGCACCCTGAGCACTGAGCACCCAGCACCCTGAGCACTGAGCACCCAGCACCCCGAGCACTGAGCACCCAGCACCCTGAGTACTGAGCACCCAGCACCCTGAGCACTGAGCACCGAGCACCCTGAGCACTGAGCACCCAGCACCCTGAGGACTGAGCACCCAGCACCCAGAGCACTGAGCACCCAGCACCCTGAGCACTGAGCACCCTGAGTACTGAGCACTGAGCACCCTGAGTACTGAGCACTGAGCACCCTGAGTACTGAGCACCCAGCACCCTGAGTACTGAGCACCCAGCACCCCGAGCACTGAGTACCCAGCACCCTGAGCACTGAGCACCCAGCACCCTGAGCACTGAGCACCCAGCACCCTGAGCACTGAGCACCCAGCACACTGAGCACTGAGCACCCAGCACCCTGAGTACTGAGCACTGTGCACCCAGCACCAAGAGCACTGAGCACCCAGCACCCTGAGTACTGAGCACTGAGCACCCAGCACCCCGAGCACTGAGCACCCAGCACTCTGAGCACTGAGCACCCAGCACCCGAGTACTGATCACCCAGCACCCTGAGTACTGAGCACCCAGCACCCTGAGTACTGAGCACCCAGCACCCCGAGTACTGAGCACCCAGCACCCTGAGCACTGAGCACCCAGCACCCTGAGCACTGAGCACCCAGCACCCCGAGCACTGTGCACCCAGCACCCTGAGTACTGAGCACCCAGCACCCTGAGCACTGATCACCCAGCACCCTGAGCACTCAGCACCCAGCACCCTGAGCACTGAGCACCCAGCACCCTGAGTAGTGAGCACCCAACGTACTGAGCACCGAGCACCCCGAGCACTGAGCACCCAGCACCCCGAGTACTGAGCACCGAGCACCCCGAGCACTGAGCACCCAGCACACTGAGTACTGAGCTCCGAGCACCCCGAGCACTGAGTACCCAGCGCCCCGAGCACTGAGCACCCAGAACCCTGGGCACTGAGCACCCAGCACCCTGAGCACTGAGCACCCAGCACCCCGAGCACAGAGCACCCAGCACCCCGAGCACTGAGCACTGAGCACCCTGAGAACTGAGCACCCAGCACCCTGAGCAATGAGCACCCAGCACCCCGAGCACAGAGCACCAAGCACCCAGAGCACTGAGCACTGAGCACCCTGAGTACTGAGCACCCAGCACCCCGAGCACTGAGCACCGAGCACCCTGAGCACTGAGCAGCCAGCACCCTGAGTACTAAGCACCCAGCACCCTGAGTACTAAGCACCCAGCACCCTGAGTACTCAGCACACAGCACCCTGAGTACTGAGCACCCAGCACCTTGAGTACTGAGCACCCAGCGTACTGAGCACCGAGCACCCCGAGCACTGAGCACCCAGCACCCTGAGTACTGAGCACCCAGCACCCTGAGCACTGAGCACCCAGCACCCTGAGTACTGAGCACCGAGCACCCTGAGTACTGAGCACCCAGCACCCTGAGTACTGAGTACAGAGAAACCTGAGTACTGAGCACCCAGCGTACTGAGCACCGAGCACCCAGCACCCTGAGTACTGAGCACCCAGCACCCTGAGCACTGAGCACCCAGCACCCTGAGTACTGAGCACTGAGCACCCGGAGTACTGAGCACCGAAAACCCTGAGTACTGAGCACCCAGCACCCTGAGCACTGAGCAACCAGCACCCTGAGCACTGAGCACCCAGCACCCTGAGCAATGAGCACCCTTAGTACTGAGCACTGAGCACCCTGAGTACTGAGCACTGAGCACCCTGAGTACTGAGCACCCAGCACCCTGAGTACTGAGAACCCAGCACCCTGAGCAATGATCACCCTGAGTACTGAGCACCCAGCACCTTGAGCACTGAGCACTGAGCACCCCGAGCACTGAGCACCCAGCACCCGGAGTACTGAGCACCCAGCACCCTGAGTACTAAGCACCGAGCACCCTGAGTACTGAGCACCCAGCACCCTGAGCACTGAACACACAGCACCCTGAGTACTGAGCAGCCCGAGCACTGAGCACCCAGCACCCTGAGTACTGAGCACCGAGCACCCCGAGCACTGAGCACCCAGCACCCCGAGCAATGAGCACCCAGCACCCTGAGTACTGAGCACCCAGCACCCTGAGTACTGAGCACTGAGCACCCAGCACCCGGAGTACTGAGCACCCAGCACCCTGAGTACTAAGCACCGAGCACCCTGAGTACTGAGCACCCAGCACCCTGAGCACTGAGCACCCAGCACCCTGAGCACTGAGCACCCAGCACCCTGAGCACTGAGCACCCAGCACCATGAGTACTGAGCACTGAGCACCCAGCACCCCGAGCACTGAGCCCCCAGCACCCTGAGTACTGAGCACTGAGCACCCAGCACCCCAAGCACTGAGCACCCAGCACCCTGAGCACTGAGCACCCAGCACCCGAGTACTGAGCACCCAGCACCCTGAGTACTAAGCACACAGCTCCCTGAGTACTGAGCACCCAGCACCCCGAGAACTGAGCACCCAGCACCCTGAGTACTGAGCACCCAGCACCCTGAGCACTGAGCACCCAGCACCCTGAGCACTGAGCACCCAGCACCCTGAGTACTGAGCACCCAGCACCCTGAGTACTAAGCACCGAGCACCCTGAGCACTGAGCACCCAGCACCCTGAGCACTGAGCACCCAGCACCCTGAGTACTGAGCACCCAGCACCCCGAGCACTGAGCACCCAGCACCCTGAGTACTGAGCACCCAGCACCCTGAGCACTGAGCACCGAGCACCCTGAGCACTGAGCAACCAGCACCCTGAGGACTGAGCACCCAGCACCCCGAGCACTGAGCACCCAGCACCCTGAGCACTGAGCACCCTGAGTACTGAGCACTGAGCACCCTGAGTACTGAGCACTGAGCACCCTGAGTACTGAGCACCCAGCACCCTGAGTACTGAGCACCCAGCACCCCGAGCACTGAGTACCCAGCACCCTGAGCACTGAGCACCCAGCACCCTGAGCACTGAGCACCCAGCACCCTGAGCACTGAGCACCCAGCACACTGAGCACTGAGCACCCAGCACCCTGAGTACTGAGCACTGTGCACCCAGCACCAAGAGCACTGAGCACCCAGCACCCTGAGTACTGAGCACTGAGCACCCAGCACCCCAAGCACTGAGCACCCAGCACTCTGAGCACTGAGCACCCAGCACCCGAGTACTGATCACCCAGCACCCTGAGTACTGAGCACCCAGCACCCTGAGTACTGAGCACCCAGCACCCCGAGTACTGAGCACCCAGCACCCTGAGCACTGAGCACCCAGCACCCTGAGCACTGAGCACCCAGCACCCCGAGCACTGCGCACCCAGCACCCTGAGTACTGAGCACCCAGCACCCTGAGCACTGAGCACCCAGCACCCTGAGCACTCAGCACCCAGCACCCTGAGCACTGAGCACCCAGCACCCTGAGTAGTGAGCACCCAACGTACTGAGCACCGAGCACCCCGAGCACTGAGCACCCAGCACCCTGAGTACTGAGCACCGAGCACAACGAGCACTGAGCACCCAGCACACTGAGTACTGAGCTCCGAGCACCCCGAGCACTGAGTACCCAGCGCCCCGAGCACTGAGCACCCAGAACCCTGAGCACTGAGCACCCAGCACCCTGAGCACTGAGCACCCAGCACCCCTAGCACTGAGCACCCAGCACCCCGAGCACTGAGCACTGAGCACCCTGAGTACTGAGCACCCAGCACCCTGAGCAATGAGCACCCAGCACCCCGAGCACAGAGCACCCAGCACCCATAGCACTGAGCACTGACCACCCTGAGTACTGAGCACCCAGCACCCCGAGCACTGAGCACCGAGCACCCTGAGCACTGAGCAGCCAGCACCCTGAGTACTAAGCACCCAGCACCCTGAGTACTAAGCACCCAGCACCCTGAGTACTGAGCACACAGCACCCTGAGTACTGAGCACCCAGCACCCTGAGTACTGAGCACCCAGCGTACTGAGCACTGAGCACCCCGAGCACTGAGCACCCAGCACCCTGAGTACTGAGCACCCAGCACCCTGAGCACTGAGCACCCAGCACCCTGAGCACTGAGCACCCAGCACCCTGAGTACTGAACACCCAGCACCCCGAGCACTGAGTACCCAGCACCCTGAGCACTGAGCACCCAGCACCCTGAGCACTGAGCACCCAGCACCCTGAGCACTGAGCACCCAGCACCCTGAGCACTGAGCACCCAGCACCCTGAGTACTGAGCACTGTGCACCCAGCACCAAGAGCACTGAGCTCCCAGCACCCTGAGTACTGAGCACTGAGCACCCAGCACCCCAAGCACTGAGCACCCAGCACTCTGAGCACTGAGCACCCAGCACCCGAGTACTGAGCACCCAGCACCCTGAGTACTGAGCACCCAGCACCCTGAGTACTGAGCACCCAGCACTCCGAGCACTGAGCACCCGGAGTACTGAGCACCGAAAACCCTGAGTACTGAGCACCCAGCACCCTGAGCACTGAGCAACCAGCACCCTGAGCACTGAGCACCCAGCACCATGAGCACTGAGCACCCAGCACCCTGAGTACTGATCACCGAGCACCCCGAACACTGAGCACCCAGCACCCTGAGCACTGAGCACCCTTAGTACTGAGCACTGAGCACCCTGAGTACTGAGCACCCCGCACCCTGAGCAATGATCACCCTGAGTACTGAGCACCCAGCACCTTGAGCACTGAGCACTGAGCACCCCGAGCACTGAGCACCCAGCACCCGGAGTACTGAGCACCCAGCACCCTGAGTACTAAGCAGCGAGCACCCTGAGTACTGAGCACCCAGCACCCTGAGAACTGAACACACAGCACCCTGAGTACTGAGCACCCCGAGCACTGAGCACCCAGCACCCTGAGTACTGAGCACCGAGCACCCCGAGTACTGAGCACCCAGCACCCCGAGCACTGAGCACCCAGCACCCTGAGTACTGAGCACCCAGCACCCTGAGTACTGAGCACTGAGCACCCAGCACCCGGAGTACTGAGCACCCAGCACCCTGAGTACTAAGCACCGAGCACCCTGAGTACTGAGCACCCAGCACCCTGAGCACTGAGCACCCAGCACCCTGAGCACTGAGCACCCAGCACCCTGAGCACTGAGCACCCAGCACCCTGAGTACTGAGCACTGAGCACCCAGCACCCCAAGCACTGAGCCCCCAGCACCCTGAGTACTGAGCACTGAGCACCCAGCACCCCAAGCACTGAGCACCCAGCACCCTGAGCACTGAGCACCCAGCACCCGAGTACTGAGCACACAGCACCCTGAGTACTGAGCACCCAGCACCCTGAGTACTGAGCACACAGCACCCCGAGTACTGAGCACCCAGCACCCTGAGCACTGAGCACCCAGCACCCCAAGCACTGAGCCCCCAGCACCCTGAGTACTGAGCACTGAGCACCCAGCACCCCAAGCACTGAGCACCCAGCACCCTGAGCACTGAGCACCCAGCACCCGAGTACTGAGCACCCAGCACCCTGAGTACTGAGTACAGAGAAACCTGAGTACTGAGCACCCAGCGTACTGAGCACCGAGCACCCAGCACCCTGAGTACTGAGCACCCAGCACCCTGAGCACTGAGCACCCAGCACCCTGAGTACTGAGCACTGAGCACCCGGAGTACTGAGCACCGAAAACCCTGAGTACTGAGCACCCAGCACCCTGAGCACTGAGCAACCAGCACCCTGAGCACTGAGCACCCAGCACCCTGAGCAATGAGCACCCTTAGTACTGAGCACTGAGCACCCTGAGTACTGAGCACTGAGCACCCTGAGTACTGAGCACCCAGCACCCTGAGTACTGAGAACCCAGCACCCTGAGCAATGATCACCCTGAGTACTGAGCACCCAGCACCTTGAGCACTGAGCACTGAGCACCCCGAGCACTGAGCACCCAGCACCCGGAGTACTGAGCACCCAGCACCCTGAGTACTAAGCACCGAGCACCCTGAGTACTGAGCACCCAGCACCCTGAGCACTGAACACACAGCACCCTGAGCACTGAACACACAGCACCCTGAGTACTGAGCACCGAGCACCCCGAGCACTGAGCACCCAGCACCCCGAGCAATGAGCACCCAGCACCCTGAGTACTGAGCACCGAGCACCCCGAGCACTGAGCACCCAGCACCCCGAGCAATGAGCACCCAGCACCCCGAGCACTGAACACACAGCACCCTGAGCACTGAACACACAGCACCCTGAGTACTGAGCACCGAGCACCCCGAGCACTGAGCACCCAGCACCCCGAGCAATGAGCACCCAGCACCCTGAGCACTGAACACACAGCACCCTGAGCACTGAACACACAGCACCCTGAGTACTGAGCACCGAGCACCCCGAGCACTGAGCACCCAGCACCCCGAGCACTGAGCACCCAGCACCCTGAGTACTGAGCACCGAGCACCCCGAGCAGTGAGCACCCAGCACCCCGAGCAATGAGCACCCAGCACCCTGAGTACTGAGCACCCAGCACCCTGAGTACTGAGCACTGAGCACCCAGCACCCGGAGTACTGAGCACCCAGCACCCTGAGTACTAAGCACCGAGCACCCTGAGTACTGAGCACCCAGCACCCTGAGCACTGAGCACCCAGCACCCTGAGCACTGAGCACCCAGCACCCTGAGCACTGAGCACCCAGCACCCTGAGTACTGAGCACTGAGCACCCAGCACCCCGAGCACTGAGCCCCCAGCACCCTGAGTACTGAGCACTGAGCACCCAGCACCCCAAGCACTGAGCACCCAGCACCCTGAGCACTGAGCACCCAGCACCCGAGTACTGAGCACCCAGCACCCTGAGTACTAAGCACACAGCTCCCTGAGTACTGAGCACCCAGCACCCCGAGAACTGAGCACCCAGCACCCTGAGTACTGAGCACCCAGCACCCTGAGCACTGAGCACCCAGCACCCTGAGCACTGAGCACCCAGCACCCTGAGTACTGAGCACCCAGCACCCTGAGTACTAAGCACCGAGCACCCTGAGCACTGAGCACCCAGCACCCTGAGCACTGAGCACCCAGCACCCTGAGTACTGAGCACCCATCACCCCGAGCACTGAGCACCCAGCACCCTGAGTACTGAGCACCCAGCACCCTGAGCACTGAGCACCGAGCACCCTGAGCACTGAGCAACCAGCACCCTGAGGACTGAGCACCCAGCACCCCGAGCACTGAGCACCCAGCACCCTGAGCACTGAGCACCCTGAGTACTGAGCACTGAGCACCCTGAGTACTGAGCACTGAGCACCCTGAGTACTGAGCACCCAGCACCCTGAGTACTGAGCACCCAGCACCCCGAGCACTGAGTACCCAGCACCCTGAGCACTGAGCACCCAGCACCCTGAGCACTGAGCACCCAGCACCCTGAGCACTGAGCACCCAGCACACTGAGCACTGAGCACCCAGCACCCTGAGTACTGAGCACTGTGCACCCAGCACCAAGAGCACTGAGCACCCAGCACCCTGAGTACTGAGCACTGAGCACCCAGCACCCCAAGCACTGAGCACCCAGCACTCTGAGCACTGAGCACCCAGCACCCGAGTACTGATCACCCAGCACCCTGAGTACTGAGCACCCAGCACCCTGAGTACTGAGCACCCAGCACCCCGAGTACTGAGCACCCAGCACCCTGAGCACTGAGCACCCAGCACCCTGAGCACTGAGCACCCAGCACCCCGAGCACTGCGCACCCAGCACCCTGAGTACTGAGCACCCAGCACCCTGAGCACTGAGCACCCAGCACCCTGAGCACTCAGCACCCAGCACCCTGAGCACTGAGCACCCAGCACCCTGAGTAGTGAGCACCCAACGTACTGAGCACCGAGCACCCCGAGCACTGAGCACCCAGCACCCTGAGTACTGAGCACCGAGCACAACGAGCACTGAGCACCCAGCACACTGAGTACTGAGCTCCGAGCACCCCGAGCACTGAGTACCCAGCGCCCCGAGCACTGAGCACCCAGAACCCTGAGCACTGAGCACCCAGCACCCTGAGCACTGAGCACCCAGCACCCCTAGCACTGAGCACCCAGCACCCCGAGCACTGAGCACTGAGCACCCTGAGTACTGAGCACCCAGCACCCTGAGCAATGAGCACCCAGCACCCCGAGCACAGAGCACCCAGCACCCATAGCACTGAGCACTGACCACCCTGAGTACTGAGCACCCAGCACCCCGAGCACTGAGCACCGAGCACCCTGAGCACTGAGCAGCCAGCACCCTGAGTACTAAGCACCCAGCACCCTGAGTACTAAGCACCCATCACCCTGAGTACTGAGCACACAGCACCCTGAGTACTGAGCACCCAGCACCCTGAGTACTGAGCACCCAGCGTACTGAGCACTGAGCACCCCGAGCACTGAGCACCCAGCACCCTGAGTACTGAGCACCCAGCACCCTGAGCACTGAGCACCCAGCACCCTGAGCACTGAGCACCCAGCACACTGAGTACTGAGCACCCAGCACCCCGAGCACTGAGTACCCAGCACCCTGAGCACTGAGCACCCAGCACCCTGAGCACTGAGCACCCAGCACCCTGAGCACTGAGCACCCAGCACCCTGAGCACTGAGCACCCAGCACCCTGAGTACTGAGCACTGTGCACCCAGCACCAAGAGCACTGAGCTCCCAGCACCCTGAGTACTGAGCACTGAGCACCCAGCACCCCAAGCACTGAGCACCCAGCACTCTGAGCACTGAGCACCCAGCACCCGAGTACTGAGCACCCAGCACCCTGAGTACTGAGCACCCAGCACCCTGAGTACTGAGCACCCAGCACTCCGAGCACTGAGCACCCGGAGTACTGAGCACCGAAAAACCTGAGTACTGAGCACCCAGCGCCCTGAGCACTGAGCAACCAGCACCCTGAGCACTGAGCACCCAGCACCATGAGCACTGAGCACCCAGCACCCTGAGTACTGATCACCGAGCACCCCGAACACTGAGCACCCAGCACCCTGAGCACTGAGCACCCTTAGTACTGAGCACTGAGCACCCTGAGTACTGAGCACCCCGCACCCTGATCAATGATCACCCTGAGTACTGAGCACCCAGCACCTTGAGCACTGAGCACTGAGCACCCCGAGCACTGAGCACCCAGCACCCGGAGTACTGAGCACCCAGCACCCTGAGTACTAAGCACCGAGCACCCTGAGTACTGAGCACCCAGCACCCTGAGAACTGAACACACAGCACCCTGAGTACTGAGTACCCCGAGCACTGAGCACCCAGCACCCTGAGTACTGAGCACCGAGCACCCCGAGTTCTGAGCACCCATCACCCCGAGCACTGAGCACCCAGCACCCTGAGTACTGAGCACCCAGCACCCTGAGTACTGAGCACTGAGCACCCAGCACCCGGAGTACTGAGCACCCAGCACCCTGAGTACTAAGCACCGAGCACCCTGAGTACTGAGCACCCAGCACCCTGAGCACTGAGCACCCAGCACCCTGAGCACTGAGCACCCAGCACCCTGAGCACTGAGCACCCAGCACCCTGAGTACTGAGCACTGAGCACCCAGCACCCCAAGCACTGAGCCCCCAGCACCCTGAGTACTGAGCACTGAGCACCCAGCACCCCAAGCACTGAGCACCCAGCACCCTGAGCACTGAGCACCCAGCACCCGAGTACTGATCACCCAGCACCCTGAGTACTGAGCACCCAGCACCCTGAGTACTGAGCACACAGCACCCCGAGTACTGAGCACCCAGCACCCTGAGCACTGAGCACCCAGCACCCTGAGCACTGAGCACCCAGCACCCCGAGCACTGCGCACCCAGCACCCTGAGTACTGAGCACCCAGCACCCTGAGCACTGAGCACCCAGCACCCTGAGCACTCAGCACCCAGCACCCTGAGCACTGAGCACCCAGCACCCTGAGTAGTGAGCACCCAACGTACTGAGCACCGAGCACCCCGAGCACTGAGCACCCAGCACCCTGAGTACTGAGCACCGAGCACCCCGAGCACTGAGCACCCAGCGCCCCGAGCACTGAGCACCCAGAACCCTGAGCACTGAGCACCCAGCACCCTGAGCACTGAGCACCCAGCACCCCGAGCACTGAGCACCCAGCACCCCGAGCACTGAGCACTGAGCACCCTGAGTACTGAGCACCCAGCACCCTGAGAAATGAGCACCCAGCACTCCGAGCACAGAGCACCCAGCACCCAGAGCACTGAGCACTGACCACCCTGAGTACTGAGCACCCAGCACCCCGAGCACTGAGCACCCAGCACCCTGAGTACTGAGCACCCAGCACCCTGAGCACTGAGCACCGAGCACCCTGAGCACTGAGCAACCAGCACCCTGAGGACTGAGCACCCAGCACCCCGAGCACTGAGCACCCAGCACCCTGAGCACTGAGCACCCTGAGTACTGAGCACTGAGCACCCTGAGTACTGAGCACTGAGCACCCTGAGTACTGAGCACCCAGCACCCTGAGTACTGAGCACCCAGCACCCCGAGCACTGAGTACCCAGCACCCTGAGCACTGAGCACCCAGCACCCTGAGCACTGAGCACCCAGCACCCTGAGCACTGAGCACCCAGCACACTGAGCACTGAGCACCCAGCACCCTGAGTACTGAGCACTGTGCACCCAGCACCAAGAGCACTGAGCACCCAGCACCCTGAGTACTGAGCACTGAGCACCCAGCACCCCAAGCACTGAGCACCCAGCACTCTGAGCACTGAGCACCCAGCACCCGAGTACTGATCACCCAGCACCCTGAGTACTGAGCACCCAGCACCCTGAGTACTGAGCACCCAGCACCCCGAGTACTGAGCACCCAGCACCCTGAGCACTGAGCACCCAGCACCCTGAGCACTGAGCACCCAGCACCCCGAGCACTGCGCACCCAGCACCCTGAGTACTGAGCACCCAGCACCCTGAGCACTGAGCACCCAGCACCCTGAGCACTCAGCACCCAGCACCCTGAGCACTGAGCACCCAGCACCCTGAGTAGTGAGCACCCAACGTACTGAGCACCGAGCACCCCGAGTACTGAGCACCCAGCACCCTGAGTACTGAGCACCGAGCACAACGAGCACTGAGCACCCAGCACACTGAGTACTGAGCTCCGAGCACCCCGAGCACTGAGTACCCAGCGCCCCGAGCACTGAGCACCCAGAACCCTGAGCACTGAGCACCCAGCACCCTGAGCACTGAGCACCCAGCACCCCTAGCACTGAGCACCCAGCACCCCGAGCACTGAGCACTGAGCACCCTGAGTACTGAGCACCCAGCACCCTGAGCAATGAGCACCCAGCACCCCGAGCACAGAGCACCCAGCACCCATAGCACTGAGCACTGACCACCCTGAGTACTGAGCACCCAGCACCCCGAGCACTGAGCACCGAGCACCCTGAGCACTGAGCAGCCAGCACCCGGAGTACTGAGCACCCAGCACCCTGAGAACTAAGCACCGAGCACCCTGAGTACTGAGCACCCCGCACCCTGAGCAATGATCACCCTGAGTACTGAGCACCCAGCACCTTGAGCACTGAGCACTGAGCACCCCGAGCACTGAGCACCCAGCACCCGGAGTACTGAGCACCCAGCACCCTGAGTACTAAGCACCGAGCACCCTGAGTACTGAGCACCCAGCACCCTGAGAACTGAACACACAGCACCCTGAGTACTGAGCACCCCGAGCACTGAGCACCCAGCACCCTGAGTACTGAGCACCGAGCAACCCGAGTACTGAGCACCCAGCACCCCGAGCACTGAGCACCCAGCACCCTGAGTACTGAGCACCCAGCACCCTGAGTACTGAGCACTGAGCACCCAGCACCCGGAGTACTGAGCACCCAGCACCCTGAGTACTAAGCACCGAGCACCCTGAGTACTGAGCACCCAGCACCCTGAGCACTGAGCACCCAGCACCCTGAGCACTGAGCACCCAGCACCCTGAGCACTGAGCACCCAGCACCCTGAGTACTGAGCACTGAGCACCCAGCACCCCAAGCACTGAGCCCCCAGCACCCTGAGTACTGAGCACTGAGCACCCAGCACCCCAAGCACTGAGCACCCAGCACCCTGAGCACTGAGCACCCAGCACCCGAGTACTGATCACCCAGCACCCTGAGTACTGAGCACCCAGCACCCTGAGTACTGAGCACACAGCACCCCGAGTACTGAGCACCCAGCACCCTGAGCACTGAGCACCCAGCACCCTGAGCACTGAGCACCCAGCACCCCGAGCACTGCGCACCCAGCACCCTGAGTACTGAGCACCCAGCACCCTGAGCACTGAGCACCCAGCACCCTGAGCACTCAGCACCCAGCACCCTGAGCACTGAGCACCCAGCACCCTGAGTAGTGAGCACCCAACGTACTGAGCACCGAGCACCCCGAGCACTGAGCACCCAGCACCCTGAGTACTGAGCACCGAGCACCCCGAGCACTGAGCACCCAGCGCCCCGAGCACTGAGCACCCAGAACCCTGAGCACTGAGCACCCAGCACCCTGAGCACTGAGCACCCAGCACCCCGAGCACTGAGCACCCAGCACCCCGAGCACTGAGCACTGAGCACCCTGAGTACTGAGCACCCAGCACCCTGAGAAATGAGCACCCAGCACTCCGAGCACAGAGCACCCAGCACCCAGAGCACTGAGCACTGACCACCCTGAGTACTGAGCACCCAGCACCCCGAGCACTGAGCACCAAGCACCCTGAGTACTGAGCACCCAGCACCCTGAGCACTGAGCACCGAGCACCCTGAGCACTGAGCAACCAGCACCCTGAGGACTGAGCACCCAGCACCCCGAGCACTGAGCACCCAGCACCCTGAGCACTGAGCACCCTGAGTACTGAGCACTGAGCACCCTGAGTACTGAGCACTGAGCACCCTGAGTACTGAGCACCCAGCACCCTGAGTACTGAGCACCCAGCACCCCGAGCACTGAGTACCCAGCACCCTGAGCACTGAGCACCCAGCACCCTGAGCACTGAGCACCCAGCACCCTGAGCACTGAGCACCCAGCACACTGAGCACTGAGCACCCAGCACCCTGAGTACTGAGCACTGTGCACCCAGCACCAAGAGCACTGAGCACCCAGCACCCTGAGTACTGAGCACTGAGCACCCAGCACCCCAAGCACTGAGCACCCAGCACTCTGAGCACTGAGCACCCAGCACCCGAGTACTGATCACCCAGCACCCTGAGTACTGAGCACCCAGCACCCTGAGTACTGAGCACCCAGCACCCCGAGTACTGAGCACCCAGCACCCTGAGCACTGAGCACCCAGCACCCTGAGCACTGAGCACCCAGCACCCCGAGCACTGCGCACCCAGCACCCTGAGTACTGAGCACCCAGCACCCTGAGCACTGAGCACCCAGCACCCTGAGCACTCAGCACCCAGCACCCTGAGCACTGAGCACCCAGCACCCTGAGTAGTGAGCACCCAACGTACTGAGCACCGAGCACCCCGAGCACTGAGCACCCAGCACCCTGAGTACTGAGCACCGAGCACAACGAGCACTGAGCACCCAGCACACTGAGTACTGAGCTCCGAGCACCCCGAGCACTGAGTACCCAGCGCCCCGAGCACTGAGCACCCAGAACCCTGAGCACTGAGCACCCAGCACCCTGAGCACTGAGCACCCAGCACCCCTAGCACTGAGCACCCAGCACCCCGAGCACTGAGCACTGAGCACCCTGAGTACTGAGCACCCAGCACCCTGAGCAATGAGCACCCAGCACCCCGAGCACAGAGCACCCAGCACCCATAGCACTGAGCACTGACCACCCTGAGTACTGAGCACCCAGCACCCCGAGCACTGAGCACCGAGCACCTTGAGCACTGAGCAGCCAGCACCCTGAGTACTAAGCACCCAGCACCCTGAGTACTAAGCACCCAGCACCCTGAGTACTGAGCACACAGCACCCTGAGTACTGAGCACCCAGCAACCTGAGTACTGAGCACCCAGCGTACTGAGCACTGAGCACCCCGAGCACTGAGCACCCAGCACCCTGAGTACTGAGCACCCAGCACCCTGAGCACTGAGCACCCAGCACCCTGAGCACTGAGCACCCAGCACCCTGAGTACTGAGCACCCAGCACCCCGAGCACTGAGTACCCAGCACCCTGAGCACTGAGCACCCAGCACCCTGAGCACTGAGCACCCAGCACCCTGAGCACTGAGCACCCAGCACCCTGAGCACTGAGCACCCAGCACCCTGAGTACTGAGCACTGTGCACCCAGCACCAAGAGCACTGAGCTCCCAGCACCCTGAGTACTGAGCACTGAGCACCCAGCACCCCAAGCACTGAGCACCCAGCACTCTGAGCACTGAGCACCCAGCACCCGAGTACTGAGCACCCAGCACCCTGAGTACTGAGCACCCAGCACCCTGAGTACTGAGCACCCAGCACTCCGAGCACTGAGCACCCGGAGTACTGAGCACCGAAAACCCTGAGTACTGAGCACCCAGCACCCTGAGCACTGAGCAACCAGCACCCTGAGCACTGAGCACCCAGCACCATGAGCACTGAGCACCCAGCACCCTGAGTACTGATCACCGAGCACCCCGAACACTGAGCACCCAGCACCCTGAGCACTGAGCACCCTTAGTACTGAGCACTGAGCACCCTGAGTACTGAGCACCCCGCACCCTGAGCAATGATCACCCTGAGTACTGAGCACCCAGCACCTTGAGCACTGAGCACTGAGCACCCCGAGCACTGAGCACCCAGCACCCGGAGTACTGAGCACCCAGCACCCTGAGTACTAAGCACCGAGCACCCTGAGTACTGAGCACCCAGCACCCTGAGAACTGAACACACAGCACCCTGAGTACTGAGCACCCCGAGCACTGAGCACCCAGCACCCTGAGTACTGAGCACCGAGCACCCCGAGTACTGAGCACCCAGCACCCCGAGCACTGAGCACCCAGCACCCTGAGTACTGAGCACCCAGCACCCTGAGTACTGAGCACTGAGCACCCAGCACCCGGAGTACTGAGCACCCAGCACCCTGAGTACTAAGCACCGAGCACCCTGAGTACTGAGCACCCAGCACCCTGAGCACTGAGCACCCAGCACCCTGAGCACTGAGCACCCAGCACCCTGAGCACTGAGCACCCAGCACCCTGAGTACTGAGCACTGAGCACCCAGCACCCCAAGCACTGAGCCCCCAGCACCCTGAGTACTGAGCACTGAGCACCCAGCACCCCAAGCACTGAGCACCCAGCACCCTGAGCACTGAGCACCAAGCACCCGAGTACTGATCACCCAGCACCCTGAGTACTGAGCACCCAGCACCCTGAGTACTGAGCACCCAGCACCCTGAGCACTGAGCACCCAGCACCCTGAGCACTCAGCACCCAGCACCCTGAGCACTGAGCACCCAGCACCCTGAGTAGTGAGCACCCAACGTACTGAGCACCGAGCACCCCGAGCACTGAGCACCCAGCACCCTGAGTACTGAGCACCGAGCACCCCGAGCACTGAGCACCCAGCACACTGAGTACTGAGCTCCGAGCACCCCGAGCACTGAGTACCCAGCGCCCCGAGCACTGAGCACCCAGAACCCTGAGCACTGAGCACCCAGCACCCTGAGCACTGAGCACCCAGCACCCCGAGCACTGAGCACCCAGCACCCCGAGCACTGAGCACTGAGCACCCTGAGTACTGAGCACCCAGCACCCTGAGAAATGAGCACCCAGCACTCCGAGCACAGAGCACCCAGCACCCAGAGCACTGAGCACTGACCACCCTGAGTACTGAGCACAGAGCACCCCGAGCACTGAGCACCGAGCACCCTGAGCACTGAGCAGCCAGCACCCTGAGTACTAAGCACCCAGCACCCTAAGTACTAAGCACCCAGCACCCTGAGTACTGAGCACACAGCACCCTGAGTACTGAGCACCGAGCACCCCGAGCACTGAGCACCCAGCACACTGAGTACTGAGCACCCAGCACCCTGAGCACTGAGCACCCAGCACCCTGAGCACTGAGCACCCAGCACCCTGAGTACTGAGCACCCAGCACCCCGAGCACTGAGTACCCAGCACCCTGAGCACTGAGCACCCAGCACACTGAGCACTGAGCACCCAGCACCCTGAGCACTGAGCACCCAGCACCCTGAGCACTGAGCACCCAGCACCCTGAGTACTGAGCACTGTGCACCCAGCACCAAGAGCACTGAGCACCCAGCACCCTGAGTACTGAGCACTGAGCACCCAGCACCCCAAGCACTGAGCACCCAGCACTCTGAGCACTGAGCACCCAGCACCCGAGTACTGATCACCCAGCACCCTGAGTACTGAGCACCCAGCACCCTGAGTACTGAGCACCCAGCACCCCGAGCACTGAGCACCCAGCACCCTGAGCACTGAGCACCCAGCACCCTGAGCACTGAGCACCCATCACCCCGAGCACTGCGCACCCAGCACCCTGAGTACTGAGCACCCAGCACCCTGAGCACTGAGCACCCAGCACCCTGAGCACTCAGCACCCAGCACCCTGAGCACTGAGCACCCAGCACCCTGAGTAGTGAGCACCCAACGTACTGAGCACCGAGCACCCCGAGCACTGAGCACCCAGCACCCTGAGTACTGAGCACCGAGCACCCCGAGCACTGAGCACCCAGCACACTGAGTACTGAGCTCCGAGCACCCCGAGCACTGAGCACCCAGCGCCCCGAGCACTGAGCACCCAGCACCCTGAGCATTGAGCACCCAGCACCCTGAGCACTGAGCACCCAGCACCCTGAGCACTGCGCACCCAGCACCCTGAGTACTGAGCACCCAGCACCCTGAGCACTGAGCACCCAGCACCCTGAGCACTGAGCACCCAGCACCCTGAGCACTGAGCACCCAGCACCCTGATTAGTGAGCACCCAACGTACTGAGGACCGAGCACCCCGAGTACTGAGCACCCAGCACCCCGAGCACTGAGCACCCAGCACCCCGAACACTGAGCACCTAGCACCCTGAGTAATGAGCACCCAGCACCCTGAGTACTGAGCACCCAGCACCCTGAGCACTGAGCACCCAGCACCCTGAGTACTGAGCACCCAACACCCCAAGCACTGAGCACCCTGAGTACTGAGCACCCAGCACCCCAAGCACTGAGCACCCTGAGTACTGAGCACCCAACACCCTGAGTACTGCGCACCCAGCACCCCAAGCACTGAGCACCCTGAGTACTGAGCACCCAGTACCCTGAGCACTGAACACACAGCACCCTGAGTACTGAGCACCCCGAGCACTGAGCACCCAGCATACTGAGTACTGAGCACCCAGCACCCTGAGTACTGAGCACCCAGCACCCTGAGCACTGAGCACCCAGCACCCTGAGTACTGAGCATCAAGCACCCCGAGCACTGAGCACCCATCACCCTGAGTACTGAGCACTGAGCACCCAGGACCCCGAGCACTGAGCACCCAGCACCCTGTGTACTGAGCACGGAGTACCCAGCACCCCGAGCACTGTGCACCCAGCATCCTGAGCAATGATCACCCTGAGTACTGAGCACCCAGCACCTTGAGCACTGAGCACCGAGCACCCCGAGCACTGAGCACCCAGCACCCCGAGCACTGAGCACCCAGCACCCTGAGAACTGAGCACCCAGCACCCTGAGTACTGAGCACCCAGCACCCTGAGTACTGAGCACCCAGCACCCTGAGCACTGAGCACCCAGCACCCTGAGCACTGAGCACCCAGAACCCTGAGTACTGAGCACCCAGCACCCCGAGTACTAAGCACCGAGCACCCTGAGCACTGAGCACCCAGCACCCTGAGCACTGAGCACCCAGCACCCTGAGTACTGAGCACCCAGCACCCCGAGCACTGAGCACCCAGCACCCTGAGTACTGAGCACCCCGCACCCTGAGCACTGAGCACCGAGCACCCTGAGCACTGAGTACCAGGGCCCCGAGCACTGAGCACCCAGCACCCCGAGCCCTGAGCACCCAGCACCCCGAACACTGAGCACCTAGCACCCTGAGTAATGAGCACCCAGCACCCTGAGTACTGAGCACCCAGCACCCTGAGCACTGAGCACCCAGCACCCTGAGTACTGAGCACCCAACACCCCAAGCACTGAGCACCCTGAGTACTGAGCACCCAGCACCCCAAGCACTGAGCACCCTGAGTACTGAGCACCCAACACCCTGAGTACTGCGCACCCAGCACCCCAAGCACTGAGCACCCTGAGTACTGAGCACCCAGTACCCTGAGCACTGAACACACAGCACCCTGAGTACTGAGCACCCCGAGCACTGAGCACCCAGCATACTGAGAACTGAGCACCCAGCACCCTGAGTACTGAGCACCCAGCACCCTGAGCACTGAGCACCCAGCACCCTGAGTACTGAGCATCAAGCACCCCGAGCACTGAGCACCCTGAGTACTGAGCACCCAGTACCCTGAGCACTGAACACACAGCACCCTGAGTACTGAGCACCCCGAGCACTGAGCACCCAGCATACTGAGTACTGAGCACCCAGCACCCTGAGTACTGAGCACCCAGCACCCTGAGCACTGAGCACCCAGCACCCTGAGTACTGAGCATCAAGCACCCCGAGCACTGAGCACCCAGCACCCTGAGTACTGAGCACTGAGCACCCAGCACCCCGAGCACTGAGCACCCAGCACCCTGTGTACTGAGCACTGAGCACCCAGCACCCTGAGTACTGAGCATCAAGCACCCCAAGCACTGAGCACCCAGCACCCTGAGTACTGAGCACTGAGCACCCAGCACCCCAAGCACTGAGCCCCCAGCACCCTGAGTACTGAGCACTGAGCACCCAGCACCCCAAGCACTGAGCACCCAGCACCCTGAGCACTGAGCACCCAGCACCCGAGTACTGATCACCCAGCACCCTGAGTACTGAGCACCCAGCACCCTGAGTACTGAGCACACAGCACCCCGAGTACTGAGCACCCAGCACCCTGAGCACTGAGCACCCAGCACCCTGAGCACTGAGCACCCAGCACCCCGAGCACTGCGCACCCAGCACCCTGAGTACTGATCACCCAGCACCCTGAGCACTGAGCACCCAGCACCCTGAGCACTCAGCACCCAGCACCCTGAGCACTGAGCACCCAGCACCCTGAGTAGTGAGCACCCAACGTACTGAGCACCGAGCACCCCGAGCACTGAGCACCCAGCACCCTGAGTACTGAGCACCGAGCACCCCGAGCACTGAGCACCCAGCACACTGAGTACTGAGCTCCGAGCACCCCGAGCACTGAGTACCCAGCGCCCCGAGCACTGAGCACCCAGCACCCCGAGCACTGAGCACCCAGCACCCCGAGCACTGAGCACCCAGCACCCTGTGTACTGAGCACTGAGCACCCAGCACCCTGAGTACTGAGCATCAAGCACCCCAAGCACTGAGCACCCAGCACCCTGAGTACTGAGCACTGAGCACCCAGCACCCCAAGCACTGAGCCCCCAGCACCCTGAGTACTGAGCACTGAGCACCCAGCACCCCAAGCACTGAGCACCCAGCACCCTGAGCACTGAGCACCCAGCACCCGAGTACTGATCACCCAGCACCCTGAGTACTGAGCACCCAGCACCCTGAGTACTGAGCACACAGCACCCCGAGTACTGAGCACCCAGCACCCTGAGCACTGAGCACCCAGCACCCTGAGCACTGAGCACCCAGCACCCCGAGCACTGCGCACCCAGCACCCTGAGTACTGATCACCCAGCACCCTGAGCACTGAGCACCCAGCACCCTGAGCACTCAGCACCCAGCACCCTGAGCACTGAGCACCCAGCACCCTGAGTAGTGAGCACCCAACGTACTGAGCACCGAGCACCCCGAGCACTGAGCACCCAGCACCCTGAGTACTGAGCACCGAGCACCCCGAGCACTGAGCACCCAGCACACTGAGTACTGAGCTCCGAGCACCCCGAGCACTGAGTACCCAGCGCCCCGAGCACTGAGCACCCAGCACCCCGAGCACTGAGCACCCAGCACCCCGAGCACTGAGCACTGAGCACCCTGAGTACTGAGCACCCAGCACCCTGAGAAATGAGCACCCAGCACTCCGAGCACAGAGCACCCAGCAACCAGAGCACTGAGCACTGACCACCCTGAGTACTGAGCACCCAGCACCCCGAGCACTGAGCACCGAGCACCCTGAGCACTGAGCAGCCAGCACCCTGAGTACTAAGCACCCAGCACCCTAAGTACTAAGCACCCAGCACCCTGAGTACTGAGCACACAGCACCCTGAGTACTGAGCACCGAGCACCCCGAGCACTGAGCACCCAGCACACTGAGTACTGAGCACCCAGCACCCTGAGCACTGAGCACCCAGCACCCTGAGCACTGAGCACCCAGCACCCTGAGTACTGAGCACCCAGCACCCCGAGCACTGAGTACCCAGCACCCTGAGCACTGAGCACCCAGCACCCTGAGCACTGAGCACCCAGCACCCTGAGCACTGAGCACCCAGCACCCTGAGCAC
Source organism: Microtus oregoni (assembly GCF_018167655.1). NCBI lineage: Eukaryota > Metazoa > Chordata > Mammalia > Rodentia > Cricetidae > Microtus > Microtus oregoni. The sequence continues at coordinate 5,139,097 of NW_024543811.1, read as the reverse complement.
TGAGCACCCAGCACCCTGAGTACTGAGCACTGTGAACCCAGCACCAAGAGCACTGAGCACCCAGCACCCTGAGTACTGAGCACTGAGCACCCAGCACCCCAAGCACTGAGCACCCAGCACTCTGAGCACTGAGCACCCAGCACCCGAGTACTGATCACCCAGCACCCTGAGTACTGAGCACCCAGCACCCTGAGTACTGAGCACCCAGCACCCCGAACACTGAGCACCCAGCACCCTGAGCACTGAGCACCCAGCACCCTGAGCACTGAGCACCCATCACCCCGAGCACTGCGCACCCAGCACCCTGAGTACTGAGCACCCAGCACCCTGAGCACTGAGCACCCAGCACCCTGAGCACTCAGCACCCAGCACCCTGAGCACTGAGCACCCAGCACCCTGAGTAGTGAGCACCCAACGTACTGAGCACCGAGCACCCCGAGCACTGAGCACCCAGCACCCTGAGTACTGAGCACCGAGCACCCCGAGCACTGAGCACCCAGCACACTGAGTACTGAGCTCCGAGCACCCCGAGCACTGAGCACCCAGCGCCCCGAGCACTGAGCACCCAGCACCCTGAGCACTGAGCACCCAGCACCCTGAGCACTGAGCACCCAGCACCCTGAGCACTGCGCACCCAGCACCCTGATTAGTGAGCACCCAACGTACTGAGCACCGAGCACCCCGAGTACTGAGCACCCAGCTCCCCGAGCACTGAGCACCCAGCACCCCGAACACTGAGCACCTAGCACCCTGAGTAATGAGCACCCAGCACCCTGAGTACTGAGCACCCAGCACCCTGAGCACTGAGCACCCAGCACCCTGAGTACTGAGCACCCAACACCCCAAGCACTGAGCACCCTGAGTACTGAGCACCCAGCACCCCAAGCACTGAGCACCCTGAGTACTGAGCACCCAACACCCTGAGTACTGCGCACCCAGCACCCCAAGCACTGAGCACCCTGAGTACTGAGCACCCAGTACCCTGAGCACTGAACACACAGCACCCTGAGTACTGAGCACCCCGAGCACTGAGCACCCAGCATACTGAGTACTGAGCACCCAGCACCCTGAGTACTGAGCACCCAGCACCCTGAGCACTGAGCACCCAGCACCCTGAGTACTGAGCATCAAGCACCCCGAGCACTGAGCACCCAGCACCCTGAGTACTGAGCACTGAGCACCCAGGACCCCGAGCACTGAGCACCCAGCACCCTGTGTACTGAGCACGGAGTACCCAGCACCCCGAGCACTGTGCACCCAGCATCCTGAGCAATGATCACCCTGAGTACTGAGCACCCAGCACCTTGAGCACTGAGCACCGAGCACCCCGAGCACTGAGCACCCAGCACCCCGAGCACTGCGCACCCAGCACCCTGAGAACTGAGCACCCAGCACCCTGAGTACTGAGCACCCAGCACCCTGAGTACTGAGCACCCAGCACCCTGAGCACTGAGCACCCAGCACCCTGAGCACTGAGCACCCAGAACCCTGAGTACTGAGCACCCAGCACCCCGAGTACTAAGCACCGAGCACCCTGAGCACTGAGCACCCAGCACCCTGAGTACTGAGCACCCAGCACCCCGAGCACTGAGCACCCAGCACCCTGAGTACTGAGCACCCCGCACCCTGAGCACTGAGCACCGAGCACCCTGAGCACTGAGCACCAGGGCCCCGAGCACTGAGCACCCAGCACCCCGAGCCCTGAGCACCCAGCACCCCGAACACTGAGCACCTAGCACCCTGAGTAATGAGCACCCAGCACCCTGAGTACTGAGCACCCAGCACCCTGAGCACTGAGCACCCAGCACCCTGAGTACTGAGCACCCAACACCCCAAGCACTGAGCACCCTGAGTACTGAGCACCCAGCACCCCAAGCACTGAGCACCCTGAGTACTGAGCACCCAACACCCTGAGTACTGCGCACCCAGCACCCCAAGCACTGAGCACCCTGAGTACTGAGCACCCAGTACCCTGAGCACTGAACACACAGCACCCTGAGAAATGAGCACCCAGCACTCCGAGCACAGAGCACCCAGCACCCAGAGCACTGAGCACTGACCACCCTGAGTACTGAGCACCCAGCACCCCGAGCACTGAGCACCGAGCACCCTGAGCACTGAGCAGCCAGCACCCTGAGTACTAAGCACCCAGCACCCTAAGTACTAAGCACCCAGCACCCTGAGTACTGAGCACACAGCACCCTGAGTACTGAGCACCGAGCACCCCGAGCACTGAGCACCCAGCACACTGAGTACTGAGCACCCAGCACCCTGAGCACTGAGCACCCAGCACCCTGAGCACTGAGCACCCAGCACCCTGAGTACTGAGCACCCAGCACCCCGAGCACTGAGTACCCAGCACCCTGAGCACTGAGCACCCAGCACCCTGAGCACTGAGCACCCAGCACCCTGAGCACTGAGCACCCAGCACCCTGAGCACTGAGCACCCAGCACCCTGAGTACTGAGCACTGTGCACAAAGCACCAAGAGCACTGAGCACCCAGCACCCTGAGTACTGAGCACTGAGCACCCAGCACCCCAAGCACTGAGCACCCAGCACTCTGAGCACTGAGCACCCAGCACCCGAATACTGATCACCCAGCACCCTGAGTACTGAGCACGCAGCACCCTGAGTACTGAGCACCCAGCACCCCGAGCACTGAGCACCCAGCACCCTGAGCACTGAGCACCCAGCACCCTGAGCACTGAGCACCCATCACCCCAAGCACTGTGCACCCAGCACCCTGAGTACTGAGCACCCAGCACCCTGAGCACAGAGCACCCAGCACCCTGAGCACTCAGCACCCAGCACCCTGAGCACTGAGCACCCAGCACCCTGAGTAGTGAGCACCCAACGTACTGAGCACCGAGCACCCCGAGCACTGAGCACCCAGCACCCTGAGTACTGAGCACCGAGCACCCCGAGCACTGAGCACCCAGCACACTGAGTACTGAGCTCCGAGCACCCCGAGCACTGAGCACCCAGCGCCCCGAGCACTGAGCACCCAGCACCCTGAGCACTGAGCACCCAGCACCCTGAGCACTGAGCACCCAGCACCCTGAGCACTGCGCAACCAGCACCCTGAGTACTGAGCACCCAGCACCCTGAGCACTGAGCACCCAGCACCCTGAGCACTGAGCACCCAGCACCCTGAGCACTGAGCAGCCAGCACCCTGATTAGTGAGCACCCAACGTACTGAGCACCGAGCACCCCGAGTACTGAGCACCCAGCACCCCGAGCACTGAGCACCCAGCACCCCGAACACTGAGCACCTAGCACCCTGAGTAATGAGAACCCAGCACCCTGAGTACTGAGCACCCAGCACCCTGAGCACTCAGCACCCAGCACCCTGAGTACTGAGCACCCAACACCCCAAGCACTGAGCACCCTGAGTACTGAGCACCCAGCACCCCAAGCACTGAGCACCCTGAGTACTGAGCACCCAACACCCTGAGTACTGCGCACCCAGCACCCCAAGCACTGAGCACCCTGAGTACTGAGCACCCAGTACCCTGAGCACTGAACACACAGCACCCTGAGTACTGAGCACCCCGAGCACTGAGCACCCAGCATACTGAGTACTGAGCACCCAGCACCCTGAGTACTGAGCACCCAGCACCCTGAGCACTGAGCACCCAGCACCCTGAGTACTGAGCATCAAGCACCCCGAGCACTGAGCACCCATCACCCTGAGTACTGAGCACTGAGCACCCAGGACCCCGAGCACTGAGCACCCAGCACCCTGTGTACGGAGCACGGAGTACCCAGCACCCCGAGCACTGTGCACCCAGCATCCTGAGCAATGATCACCCTGAGTACTGAGCACCCAGCACCTTGAGCACTGAGCACCGAGCACCCCGAGCACTGAGCACCCAGCACCCCGAGCACTGAGCACCCAGCACCCTGAGAACTGAGCACCCAGCACCCTGAGTACTGAGCACCCAGCACCCTGAGTACTGAGCACCCAGCACCCTGAGCACTGAGCACCCAGCACCCTGAGCACTGAGCACCCAGAACCCTGAGTACTGAGCACCCAGCACCCCGAGTACTAAGCACCGAGCACCCTGAGCACTGAGCACCCAGCACCCTGAGCACTGAGCACCCAGCACCCTGAGTACTGAGCACCCAGCACCCCGAGCACTGAGCACCCAGCACCCTGAGTACTGAGCACCCCGCACCCTGAGCACTGAGCACCGAGCACCCTGAGCACTGAGCACCAGGGCCCCGAGCACTGAGCACCCAGCACCCCGAGCCCTGAGCACCCAGCACCCCGAACACTGAGCACCTAGCACCCTGAGTAATGAGCACCCAGCACCCTGAGTACTGAGCACCCAGCACCCTGAGCACTGAGCACCCAGCACCCTGAGTACTGAGCACCCAACACCCCAAGCACTGAGCACCCTGAGTACTGAGCACCCAGCACCCCAAGCACTGAGCACCCTGAGTACTGAGCACCCAACACCCTGAGTACTGCGCACCCAGCACCCCAAGCACTGAGCACCCTGAGTACTGAGCACCCAGTACCCTGAGCACTGAACACACAGCACCCTGAGTACTGAGCACCCCGAGCACTGAGCACCCAGCATACTGAGAACTGAGCACCCAGCACCCTGAGTACTGAGCACCCAGCACCCTGAGCACTGAGCACCCAGCACCCTGAGTACTGAGCATCAAGCACCCCGAGCACTGAGCACCCTGAGTACTGAGCACCCAGTACCCTGAGCACTGAACACACAGCACCCTGAGTACTGAGCACCCCGAGCACTGAGCACCCAGCATACTGAGTACTGAGCACCCAGCACCTTGAGTACTGAGCACCCAGCACCCTGAGCACTGAGCACCCAGCACCCTGAGTACTGAGCATCAAGCACCCCGAGCACTGAGCACCCAGCACCCTGAGTACTGAGCACTGAGCACCCAGCACCCCGAGCACTGAGCACCCAGCACCCTGTGTACTGAGCACTGAGCACCCAGCACCCTGAGTACTGAGCATCAAGCACCCCGAGCACTGAGCACCCAGCACCCTGAGTACTGAGCACTAAGCACCCAGCACCCCAAGCACTGAGCCCCCAGCACCCTGAGTACTGAGCACTGAGCACCCAGCACCCCAAGCACTGAGCACCCAGCACCCTGAGCACTGAGCACTAAGCACACAGCACCCCGAGTACTGAGCACCCAGCACCCTGAGCACTGAGCACCCAGCACTCTGAGCACTGAGCACCCAGCACCCCGAGCACTGCGCACCCAGCACCCTGAGTACTGATCACCCAGCACCCTGAGCACTGAGCACCCAGCACCCCGAGCACTCAGCACCCAGCACCCTGAGCACTGAGCACCCAGCACCCTGAGTAGTGAGCACCCAACGTACTGAGCACCGAGCACCCCGAGCACTGAGCACCCAGCACCCTGAGTACTGAGCACCGAGCACCCCGAGCACTGAGCACCCAGCACACTGAGTACTGAGCTCCGAGCACCCCGAGCACTGAGTACCCAGCGCCCCGAGCACTGAGCACCCAGAACCCTGAGCACTGAGCACCCAGCACCCTGAGCACTGAGCACCCAGCACCCCGAGCACTGAGCACCCAGCACCCCGAGCACTGAGCACTGAGCACCCTGAGTACTGAGCACCCAGCACCCTGAGAAATGAGCACCCAGCACTCTGAGCACAGAGCACCCAGCAACCAGAGCACTGAGCACTGACCACCCTGAGTACTGAGCACCCAGCACCCCGAGCACTGAGCACCGAGCACCCTGAGCACTGAGCAGCCAGCACCCTGAGTACTAAGCACCCAGCACCCTAAGTACTAAGCACCCAGCACCCTGAGTACTGAGCACACAGCACCCTGAGTACTGAGCACCGAGCACCCCGAGCACTGAGCACCCAGCACACTGAGTACTGAGCACCCAGCACCCTGAGCACTGAGCACCCAGCACCCTGAGCACTGAGCACCCAGCACCCTGAGTACTGAGCACCCAGCACCCCGAGCACTGAGTACCCAGCACCCTGAGCACTGAGCACCCAGCACCCTGAGCACTGAGCACCCAGCACCCTGAGCACTGAGCACCCAGCACCCTGAGCACTGAGCACCCAGCACCCTGAGTACTGAGCACTGTGAACCCAGCACCAAGAGCACTGAGCACCCAGCACCCTGAGTACTGAGCACTGAGCACCCAGCACCCCAAGCACTGAGCACCCAGCACTCTGAGCACTGAGCACCCAGCACCCGAGTACTGATCACCCAGCACCCTGAGTACTGAGCACCCAGCACCCTGAGTACTGAGCACCCAGCACCCCGAACACTGAGCACCCAGCACCCTGAACACTGAGCACCCAGCACCCTGAGTACTGAGCACCCATCACCCCGAGCACTGCGCACCCAGCACCCTGAGTACTGAGCACCCAGCACCCTGAGCACTGAGCACCCAGCACCCTGAGCACTCAGCACCCAGCACCCTGAGCACTGAGCACCCAGCACCCTGAGTAGTGAGCACCCAACGTACTGAGCACCGAGCACCCCGAGCACTGAGCACCCAGCACCCCGAGTACTGAGCACCCAGCACCCCGAGCACTGAGCACCCAGCACCCCGAACACTGAGCACCTAGCACCCTGAGTAATGAGCACCCAGCACCCTGAGTACTGAGCACCCAGCACCCTGAGCACTGAGCACCCAGCACCCTGAGTACTGAGCACCCAACACCCCAAGCACTGAGCACCCTGAGTACTGAGCACCCAGCACCCCAAGCACTGAGCACCCTGAGTACTGAGCACCCAACACCCTGAGTACTGCGCACCCAGCACCCCAAGCACTGAGCACCCTGAGTACTGAGCACCCAGTACCCTGAGCACTGAACACACAGCACCCTGAGTACTGAGCACCCCGAGCACTGAGCACCCAGCATACTGAGTACTGAGCACCCAGCACCCTGAGTACTGAGCACCCAGCACCCTGAGCACTGAGCACCCAGCACCCTGAGTACTGAGCATCAAGCACCCCGAGCACTGAGCACCCAGCACCCTGAGTACTGAGCACTGAGCACCCAGGACCCCGAGCACTGAGCACCCAGCACCCTGTGTACTGAGCACGGAGTACCCAGCACCCCGAGCACTGTGCACCCAGCATCCTGAGCAATGATCACCCTGAGTACTGAGCACCCAGCACCTTGAGCACTGAGCACCGAGCACCCCGAGCACTGAGCACCCAGCACCCCGAGCACTGCGCACCCAGCACCCTGAGAACTGAGCACCCAGCACCCTGAGTACTGAGCACCCAGCACCCTGTGTACTGAGCACCCAGCACCCTGAGCACTGAGCACCCAGCACCCTGAGCACTGAGCACCCAGAACCCTGAGTACTGAGCACCCAGCACCCCGAGTACTAAGCACCGAGCACCCTGAGCACTGAGCACCCAGCACCCTGAGCACTGAGCACCCAGCACCCTGAGTACTGAGCACCCAGCACCCCGAGCACTGAGCACCCAGCACCATGAGTACTGAGCACCCCGCACCCTGAGCACTGAGCCCCGAGCACCCTGAGCACTGAGCACCAGGGCCCCGAGCACTGAGCACCCAGCACCCCGAGCCCTGAGCACCCAGCACCCCGAACACTGAGCACCTAGCACCCTGAGTAATGAGCACCCAGCACCCTGAGTACTGAGCACCCAGCACCCTGAGCACTGAGCACCCAGCACCCTGAGTACTGAGCACCCAACACCCCAAGCACTGAGCACCCTGAGTACTGAGCACCCAGCACCCCAAGCACTGAGCACCCTGAGTACTGAGCACCCAACACCCTGAGTACTGCGCACCCAGCACCCCAAGCACTGAGCACCCTGAGTACTGAGCACCCAGTACCCTGAGCACTGAACACACAGCACCCTGAGAAATGAGCACCCAGCACTCCGAGCACAGAGCACCCAGCACCCAGAGCACTGAGCACTGACCACCCTGAGTACTGAGCACCCAGCACCCCGAGCACTGAGCACCGAGCACCCTGAGCACTGAGCAGCCAGCACCCTGAGTACTAAGCACCCAGCACCCTAAGTACTAAGCACCCAGCACCCTGAGTACTGAGCACACAGCACCCTGAGTACTGAGCACCGAGCACCCCGAGCACTGAGCTCCCAGCACACTGAGTACTGAGCACCCAGCACCCTGAGCACTGAGCACCCAGCACCCTGAGCACTGAGCACCCAGCACCCTGAGTACTGAGCACCCAGCACCCCGAGCACTGAGTACCCAGCACCCTGAGCACTGAGCACCCAGCACCCTGAGCACTGAGCACCCAGCACCCTGAGCACTGAGCACCCAGCACCCTGAGCACTGAGCACCCAGCACCCTGAGTACTGAGCACTGTGCACCCAGCACCAAGAGCACTGAGCACCCAGCACCCTGAGTACTGAGCACTGAGCACCCAGCACCCCAAGCACTGAGCACCCAGCACTCTGAGCACTGAGCACCCAGCACCCGAATACTGATCACCCAGCACCCTGAGTACTGAGCACGCAGCACCCTGAGTACTGAGCACCCAGCACCCCGAGCACTGAGCACCCAGCGCCCCGAGCACTGAGCACCCAGCACCCTGAGCACTGAGCACCCAGCACCCTGAGCACTGAGCACCCAGCACCCTGAGCACTGCGCAACCAGCACCCTGAGTACTGAGCACCCAGCACCCTGAGCACTGAGCACCCAGCACCCTGAGCACTGAGCACCCAGCACCCTGAGCACTGAGCACCCAGCACCCTGATTAGTGAGCACCCAACGTACTGAGCACCGAGCACCCCGAGTACTGAGCACCCAGCACCCCGAGCACTGAGCACCCAGCACCCCGAACACTGAGCACCTAGCACCCTGAGTAATGAGCACTCAGCACCCTGAGTACTGAGCACCCAACACCCCAAGCACTGAGCACCCTGAGTACTGAGCACCCAGCACCCCAAGCACTGAGCACCCTGAGTACTGAGCACCCAACACCCTGAGTACTGCGCACCCAGCACCCCAAGCACTGAGCACCCTGAGTACTGAGCACCCAGTACCCTGAGCACTGAACACACAGCACCCTGAGTACTGAGCACCCCGAGCACTGAGCACCCAGCATACTGAGTACTGAGCACCCAGCACCCTGAGTACTGAGCACCCAGCACCCTGAGCACTGAGCACCCAGCACCCTGAGTACTGAGCATCAAGCACCCCGAGCACTGAGCACCCAGCACCCTGAGTACTGAGCACTGAGCACCCAGGACCCCGAGCACTGAGCACCCAGCACCCTGTGTACTGAGCACGGAGTACCCAGCACCCCGAGCACTGTGCACCCAGCATCCTGAGCAATGATCACCCTGAGTACTGAGCACCCAGCAACTTGAGCACTGAGCACCGAGCACCCCGAGCACTGAGCACCCAGCACCCCGAGCACTGAACACCCAGCACCCTGAGAACTGAGCACCCAGCACCCTGAGTACTGAGCACCCAGCACCCTGAGCACTGAGCACCCAGCACCCTGAGCACTGAGCACCCAGAACCCTGAGTACTGAGCACCCAGCACCCTGAGTACTAAGCACCGAGCACCCTGAGCACTGAGCACCCAGCACCCTGAGCACTGAGCACCCAGCACCCTGAGTACTGAGCACCCAGCACCCCGAGCACTGAGCACCCAGCACCCTGAGTACTGAGCACCCCGCACCCTGAGCACTGAGCACCGAGCACCCTGAGCACTGAGCACCAGGGCCCCGAGCACTGAGCCCCCAGCACCCCGAGCCCTGAGCACCCAGCACCCCGAACACTGAGCACCTAGCACCCTGAGTAATGAGCACCCAGCACCCTGAGTACTGAGCACCCAGCACCATGAGCACTGAGCACCCAGCACCCTGAGTACTGAGCACCCAACACCCCAAGCACTGAGCACCCTGAGTAGTGAGCACCCAGCACCCCAAGCACTGAGCACCCTGAGTACTGAGCACCCAACACCCTGAGTACTGCGCACCCAGCACCCCAAGCACTGAGCACCCTGAGTACTGAGCACCCAGTACCCTGAGCACTGAACACACAGCACCCTGAGTACTGAGCACCCCGAGCACTGAGCACCCAGCATACTGAGTACTGAGCACCCAGCACCCTGAGTACTGAGCACCCAGCACCCTGAGCACTGAGCACCCAGCACCCTGAGTACTGAGCATCAAGCACCCCGAGCACTGAGCACCCTGAGTACTGAGCACCCAGTACCCTGAGCACTGAACACACAGCACCCTGAGTACTGAGCACCCCGAGCACTGAGCACCCAGGATACTGAGTACTGAGCACCCAGCACCCTGAGTACTGAGCACCCAGCACCCTGAGCACTGAGCACCCAGCACCCTGAGTACTGAGCATCAAGCACCCCGAGCACTGAGCACCCAGCACCCTGAGTACTGAGCACTGAGCACCCAGCACCCCGAGCACTGAGCACCCAGCACCCTGTGTACTGAGCACTGAGCACCCAGCACCCTGAGTACTGAGCATCAAGCACCCCGAGCACTGAGCACCCAGCACCCTGAGTACTGAGCACTGACCACCCAGCACCCCGAGCACTGAGCACCCAGCACCCTGAGTACTGAGCACTGAGCACCCAGCACCCCAAGCACTGAGCACAGAGCACCCCGAGCACTGTGCACCCAGCACCCTGAGAACTGAGCACCCAGCACCCTGAGTACTGAGCACCCAGCATCCTGAGCACTGAGTACTGAGCACCCCGAGCACTGACCACCCATCACCCTGAGTACTGAGCACCCAGCATCCTGAGCACTGAGTACTGAGCACCCAGCACCCTGAGCACCCAGCACCCTTGCACTGAGCACACAGCACCCGGAGTACTGAGCACGCAGCACCCTGAGTACTGAGCACCCAGCACCCCTAGAACTGAGCACCCAGCACCCTGAGCACTGAGCACCCAGGACCCTGAGTACTGAGCACCCAGCACCCCGAGCACTGAGCACCCAGCACCCTGAGTACTGAGCACCGAGCACCCCGAGCACTGAGCACCAAGCACCCCGAGCACTGAGCACCCAGCACCCTGAGTACTGAGCACCGAGCACCCCGAGCACTGAGCACCCAGCACCCTGAGTACTGAGCACCGAGCACCCGGAGCACTGAGCACCCAGCACCCTGAGAACTGAGCACGCAGCACGCTGAGTACTGTGCACCCAGCACCCCGAGCACTTAGCACCCAGCACCCTGAGTACTGAGCTCCCAGCACCCTGAGCACTGAGCACCCAGCACCCCGAGCACTGAGCACCCAGCACTCTGAGTACTGAGAACCGAGCACCCCGAGCACTGAGCACCCAGCACCCTAGTACTGTGCACCCAGCACCCCGAGCACTGAGTACCCAGCACCCTGTGTACTGAGCACCGAGCACCCCGAGCACTGAGAACCCAGCACCCTGAGTACTGAGCACCCAGCACCCTGAGATTGAGCACCCAGCACCCCGAGCACTGAGCACCCAGCACCCTGAGTACTGAGCACCCTGAGTACTGAGCACCGAGCACCCCGAGCACTGAGCACCCTGCACCATGAGCACTGAGCACCCAGCACCCTGAGTACTGAGCACCCAGCACCCCGAGCACTGAGCACCCAGCACCCTGAGTACTGAGCACCCTGAGTACTGAGCACCCAGCACCCTGAGTACTGAGCACCCTGCACCCCGAGCACTGAGAACCCAGCACCCTGAGTACTGAGCAACCAGCACCCTGAGATTGAGCACCCAGCACCCCGAGCACTGAGCACCCAGCACCCTGAGTACTGAGCACCCTGAGTACTGAGCACCGAGCACCCCGAGCACTGAGCACCCTGCACCATGAGCACTGAGCACCCAGCACCCTGAGTACTGAGCACCCAGCACCCCGAGCACTGAGCACCCAGCACCCTGAGTACTGAGCACCCAGCACCCTGAGTACTGAGCACTGAGCACCAAGCCCCCTGAGCACTGAGCACTGAGGACCCAGCACCCTGAGCACTGAGCACCCAGCACCCTGAGTACTGAACACACAGCACCCTGAGCACTGAGCACTGAGCACCCAGCACCCTGAGCACTGAGCACTGGGCACCCAGCACCCTGAGCACTGAGCACCCAGCACCCCGAGCACTGAGCACCCAGCACCCTGAGTACTGAGCACCCAGCACCCTGAGCACTGAGCACCCAGCACCCTGAGCACTGAGCACCCAGCACACTGAGTACTGAGCCCCCAGCACCCTGAGTACTGAACACCCAGCATCCTGAGCACTGAGCACTCAGCACCCACCACCCTGAGGACTGAGCACTGAGCACCCAGCACCCTGAGCACTGAGCACCGAGCACCCCGAGCACTGAGCACCCAGCACCCTGAGCACCCAGCACCCTGAGCACTGAGCACCCTGAGCACTGAGCACTGAGCACCCAGCACCCTGAGTACTGAGCACCCAGCACCCTGAGTACTGAGCACCCAGCACCCTGAGCACTGAGCACTGAGCACCCAGCACCCTGAGCACTGAGCACCCAGCACCCCGAGCACTGAGCACCCAGCACCCTGAGCAGCCAGCACCCTGAGCACTGAGCACCCTGAGCACTGAGCACTGAGCACCCAGCCCCCTGAGTACTTAGCACCCAACACTCTGAGCCCTGAGCACCCAGCACGCTGAGTACTGAGCACTGAGCACCCAGCACCCTGAGTACTGTGCACCCAGCACCCCGAGCACTGAGCACCCAGCACCCTGTGTACTGAGCACCGAGCACCCCGAGCACTGAGCACCCAGCACCCTGAGTACTGAGCACCCAGCACCCCGAGATTGAGCACCCAGCACCCCGAGCACTGAGCACCCAGCACCATGAGCACTGAGCACCCAGCACCCTGAGTACTGAGCACCCAGCACCCCGAGCACTGAGCACCCAGCACCCTGAGTACTGAGCACCCTGAGTACTGAGCACCCAGCACCCTGAGTACTGAGCACCCTGCACCCCGAGCACTGAGCTCCCTGAGTACTGAGCACCCAGCACCCTGAGTACTGAGCACCCAGCACCCTGAGTACTGAGCACTGAGCACCCAGCCCCCTGAGCACTGAGCACTGAGGAACCAGCACCCTGAGCACTGAGCACCCAGCACCCTGAGTACTGAACACCCAACACCCTGAGCACTGAGCACTGAGCACCCAGCACCCTGAGCACTGATCACAGGGGACCCAGCACCCTGAGCACTGAGCACCCAGCATCCCGAGCACTGAGCACCCAGCACCCTGAGTACTGAGCACCCAGCTCCCTGAGCACTGAGCACCCAGCACCCTGAGCACTGAGCACCCCGCACACTGAGTACTGAGCACCCAGCACCCTGAGTACTGAACACCCAGCACCCTGAGCACTGAGCACTGAGCACCCACCACCCTGAGCACTGAGCACTGAGCACCCAGCTCCCTGAGCACTGAGCAACGAGCACCCCGAGCACTGAGCACCCAGCACCATGAGCACCCAGCACCCTGAGCACTGAGCACCCTGAGCACTGAGCACTGAGCACCCAGCAACCTGAGTACTGAGCACCCAACACTCTGAGCACTGAGCACCCAGCACGCTGAGTACTGAGCACTGAGCACCCAGCACCCTGAGTACTGAGCAGCCAGCAGCCCCGAGAACTGAGCACCCAGCACCCTGTGTACTGAGCACCGAGCACCCCGAGCACTGAGCACCCAGCACCCTGAGTACTGAGCACCCAGCACCCTGAGAATGAGCACCCAGCACCCCGAGCACTGAGCACCCAGCACCCTGAACACTGAGCACCCAGCACCCTGAGTACTGAGCACCCAGCACCCCGAGCACTGAGCACCCAGCACCCTGAGTACTTAGCACCCTGAGTACTGAGCACCCAGCACCCTGAGTACTGAGCACCCAGCACCCCGAGCACTGAGCTCCCTGAGTACTGAGCACCCAGCACCCTGAGTACTGAGCACCCAGCAACCTGAGTACTGAGCACTGAGCACCCAGAGAACTGAGCACCCAGCACCCCGAGCACTGAGCACCCAGCACCCTGAGTACTGAGCACTCAGCGTCCTGAGCACTGAGTACTGAGCACCCCGAGCACTGAGCACCCAGCACCCTGAGCACTGAGCACCCAGCACCCCTTGCACTGAGCACCCAGCAGCCAGAGTACTGAGCACGCAGCACCCTGAGTACTGAGCACCCAGCACCCCGAGCACTGAGCCTCCAGCACCCTGAGTACTGAGCACCCAGCACCCTGAGTACTGAGCACTGAGCACCCAGCCCCCAGAGCACTGAGCACTGAGGACCCAGCACCCTGAGCACTGAGCACCCAGCACCCTGAGTACTGAACACCCAGCACCCTGAGCACTGAGCACTGAGCACCCAGCACCCTGAGCACTGAGCACTGGGCACCCAGCACCCTGAGCACTGAGCACCCAGCAGCCTGAGCACTGAGCACCCAGCACACTGAGTACTGAGCACCCAGCACCCTGAGTACTGAACACCCAGCACCCTGAGCACTGAGCACTGAGCACCCAGCACCCTGAGCACTGAGCACTGAGCACCCAGCACCCTGAGCACTGAGCACCCTGAGCACTGAGCACTGAGCACCCAGCACCCTGAGTACTGAGCACCCAACACTCTGAGCACTGAGCACCCAGCACGCTGAGTACTGAGCACTGAGCACCCAGCACCCTGAGTACTGACTACCCAGCACCCTGATCATTGAGCACCGAGCACCCTGAGCACTGAGCACCCAGCACCCTGAGGACTGAGCACGAAGCACCCCGAGCACTGACCACCCAGCACCCTGAGCACTGAGCTCCCTGAGTACTGAGCACTGAGCACCCTGAGTACTGAGCACTGAGCACCCTGAGTACTGAGCACCCAGCACACTGAGTACTGAGCACCGAGCACCCCGAGTACTGAACACCCAGCACCCCGAGCACTGAGCACCGAGCACCCCGAGCACTGAGCACCCAGCAACCAGAACACTGAGCACCCAGCACCCCGAGCACTGAGCACCCAGCACGCCGAGCACTGAGCAACCAGCACCCCGACCACTGAGCACCCAGCACCCCGAGCACTGAGCACCCAGCACCCCGAGCACTGAGCACCCAGCACCCTGATTATTGAGCACCCAGCACCCTGAGTACTGAGCACCCAGCACCCTGAGCACTGAGCACCCAGCACCCTGAGTACTGAGCACCCAGCACCCCAAGCACTGAGCACCCTGTGTACTGAGCACCCAGCACCCCAAGCACTGAGCACCCTGAGTACTGAGCACCCAGCACCCTGATTAATGAGCACCCAGCACCCCGAGCACTGAGCACCCTGAGTACTGAGCACCGAGCACACTGAGTACTGAGCACCCAGCACCCTGAGTACTGAGCACCCAGCGTACTGAGCACCGAGCACCCAGCACCCTGAGTACTGAGCACCCAGCACCCTGAGCACTGAGCACCCAGCACCCTGAGTACTGAGCACCGAGCACCCTGAGTACTGAGCACCCAGCACCCTGAGCACTGAGCAGCCAGCACCCCGAGCACTGAGCACCCAGCACCGCGAGCACTGAGCACCCAGGACCCTGAGCACCGAACACCCTGAGTATTAAGCACCGAGCACCATGAGCACTGAGAACCCAGCACCCTGTGCACTGAGCACGGAGCACCCGAGTACTGAGAACCTAGCACCCGAGTACTGAGCACCCAGCACCCTGACTACTGAGCACCCAGCACCCTGAGTACTGAGCACCCAGCACCCCGAGTACTGAGCCGCCAGCACCCTGAGTACTGAGCACTGAGCACCCTGAGTACTGGGCACCCAGCACCCTGAGTACTGAGCACCCAGCACCCTGAGCAATGAGCACCCTGAGTACTGAGCACCCAGCACCCTGAGCACTGAGCACCGAGCACCCCGAGCACTGAGCACCCAGCACCCGGAGTACTAAGCACCCAGCACCCTGAGTACTAAGCACCGAGCACCCTGAGTACTGAGCACCCAGTACCCTGAGCACTGAACACACAGCACCCTGAGTACTGAGCACCCCGAGCACTGAGCACCCAGCACCCTGAGCACTGAGGACCCAGCCCCCTGAGTACTGAGCACCCAGCACCCTGAGCACTGAGCACCCAGCACCCTGAGTACTGAGCACCCAGCACCCTGAGCACTGAGCACCCAGCAGCCTGAGTACTGAGCATCCAGCACCCCGAGCACTGAGCACCCAGCACCCTGAGTACTGAGCACTGAGCACCCAGCACCCCGAGAACTGAGCACCCCGAGCACTGAGCACAGAGCACCCCGAGCACTCAGCATCCAAGCACCGCGTGCTGAGCACTGAGCACCCTGAGCACTGAGCACTCAGCACCCTGAGTACTGAGCACCCAGCACCCTGAGCACTGAGGACCGAGCACCCTAAGTACTAAGCACACAGCACCCTGAGTACTGAGCACCCAGCACCCTGAGCACTGAGCACCCAGCACGCTGAGTACTGAGCACTGAGCACCCTGAGTACTGAGCACTGAGCACCCAGCACCCCGAGCACTGAGCACTCAGCACCCTGTGTACTGAGCACTGAGTACCCAGTACCCCGAGCACTGAGACCCAGCACCCTGAGCACTGAGCACCCAGCACCCCGAGTACTGAGCACCCAGCACCCCGAGCACTGAGCACCGAGCACCCTGAGTACTGATTACCCAGCACCCCAAGCACTGAGCACCCAGCACCCCGAACACTGAGCACCCAGCACCCCGAGCACTGAGCACAGAGCACCCCGAGCACTGTGCACCCAGCACCCTGACAACTGAGCACCCAGCACCCTGAGTACTGAGCACCCAGCATCCTGAGCACTGAGTACTGAGCACCCCGAGCACTGACCACCCAGCACCCTGAGTACTGAGCACCCAGCATCCTGAGCACTGAGTACTGAGCACCCAGCACCCTGATGACTGAGCACCCAGCACCCCTTGCACTGAGCACCCAGCACCCGGAGTACTGAGCACGCAGCACCCTGAGTACTGAGCACCCAGCACCCCTAGAACTGAGCACCCAGCACCCTGAGCACTGAGCACCCAGCACCCTGAGTACTGAGCACCGAGCACCCCGAGCACTGAGCACCCAGCACCCTGAGTACTGAGCACCGAGCACCCGGAGCACTGAGCACCGAGCACCCAGAGCACTGAGCACCCAGCACCCTGAGTACTGAGCACCCAGCACCCCGAGCACTGAGCACCCAGCACCCTGAGTACTGAGCACCGAGCACCCCGAGCACTGAGCACCCAGCACCCTGAGTACTGAGCACCGAGCACCCGGAGCACTGAGCACCGAGCACCCGGAGCACTGAGCACCCAGCACCCTGAGTACTAAGCACCCAGCACCCTGAGTACTAAGCACCCAGCACCCTGAGTACTGAGCGCACAGCACCCTGAGTACTGAGCACCCATCACCCTGAGTACTGAGCACCCAGCGTACTGAGCACCGAGCACCCCGAGCACTGAGCACCCAGCACCCTGAGTACTGAGCACCCAGCACCCTGAGCAATGAGCACCCAGCACCCTGAGTACTGAGCACCGAGCACCCTGAGTACTGAGCACCCAGCACCCTGAGTACTGAGTACCCAGATACCTGAGTACTGAGCACCCAGCGTACTGAGCACCGAGCACCCAGCACCCTGAGTATTGAGCACCCAGCACCCTGAGCACTGAGCACCCAGCACCCTGAGTACTGAGCACTGAGCACCCGGAGTACTGAGCACCGAAAACCCTGAGTACTGAGCACCCAGCTCCCTGAGCACTGAGCAACCAGCACCCTGAGCACTGAGCACCCAGCACCATGAGCACTGAGCACCCAGCACCCTGAGTACTGAGCACCGAGCACACCGAACACTGAGCACCCAGCACCCTGAGCACTGAGCACCCTTAGTACTGAGCACTGAGCACCCTGAGTACTGAGCACTGAGCACCCTGAGTACTGAGCACCCAGCACCCTGAGTACTGAGCACCCAGCACCCTGAGCAATGATCACCCTGAGTACTGAGCACCCAGCACCTTGAGCACTGAGCACTGAGCACCCCGAGCACTGAGCACCCACACCCGGAGTACTGAGCACCCAGCACCCTGAGTACTAAGCACCGAGCACCCTGAGTACTGAGCACCCAGCACCCTGAGCACTGAACAAACAGCACCCTGAGTACTGAGCACCCCGAGCACTGAGCACCCAGCACCCTGAGTACTGAGCACCGAGCACCCCGAGCACTGAGCACCCAGCACCCCGAGCACTGAGCACCCAGCACCCTGAGTACTGAGCACCCAGCACCCTGAGTACTGAGCACTGAGTACCCAGCACCCGGAGTACTGAGCACCCAGCACCCTGAGTACTAAGCACCGAGCACCCTGAGTACTGAGCACCCAGCACCCTGAGCACTGAGCACCCAGCACCCTGAGCACTGAGCACCCAGCACACTGAGCACTGAGCACCCAGCACCCTGAGTACTGAGCACTGAGCACCCAGCACCCCGAGCACTGAGCCCCCAGCACCCTGAGTACTGTGCACTGAGCACCCAGCACCCCAAGCACTGAGCACCCAGCACCCTGAGCACTGAGCACCCAGCACCCGAGTACTGAGCACCCAGCACCCTGAGTACTGAGCACCCAGCTCCCTGAGTACTGAGCACCCAGCACCCCGAGAACTGAGCACCCAGCACCCTGAGTACTGAGCACCCAGCACCCTGAGCACTGAGCACCCAGCACCCTGAGCACTGAGCACCCAGCACCCTGAGTACTGAGCACCCAGCACCCTGAGTACTAAGCACCGAGCACCCTGAGCACTGAGCACCCAGCACCCTGAGCACTGAGCACCCAGCACCCTGAGTACTGAGCACCCAGAACCCCGAGCACTGAGCACCCAGCACCCTGAGTACTGAGCACCCAGCACCCTGAGCACTGAGCACCGAGCACCCTGAGCACTGAGCACCCAGCACCCTGAGGACTGAGCACCCAGCACCCCGAGCACTGAGCACCCAGCACCCTGAGCACTGAGCACCCTGAGTACTGAGCACTGAGCACCCTGAGTACTGAGCACTGAGCACAATGAGTACTGAGCACAGAGCACACTGAGTACTGAGCACCCAGCACCCCGAGCACTGAGTACCCAGCACCCTGAGCACTGAGCACCCAGCACCCTGAGCACTGAGCACCCAGCACCCTGAGCACTGAGCACCCAGCACCCTGAGCACTGAGCACCCAGCACCCTGAGTACTGAGCACTGTGCACCCAGCACCAAGAGCACTGAGCACCCAGCACCCTGAGTACTGAGCACTGAGCACCCAGCAAGCCAAGCACTGAGCACCCAGCACTCTGAGCACTGAGCACCCAGCACCCTGAGTACTGAGCACGAAGCACCCTGAGTACTGAGCACCGAGCACCCCGAGCACTGAGCACCCAGCACCCTGAGCACTGAGCAACCAGCACACTGAGTACTGAGCTCCGAGCACCCCGAGCACTGAGTACCCAGCGCCCCGAGCACTGAGCACCCAGAACCCTGAGCACTGAGCACCCAGCACCCTGAGCACTGAGCACCCAGCACCCCGAGCACTGAGCACCCAGCACCCCGAGCACTGAGCACTGAGCACCCTGAGTACTGAGCACCCAGCACCCTGAGCAATGAGCACCCAGCACCCCGAGCACAGAGCACCCAGCACCCAGAGCACTGAGCACTGACCACCCTGAGTACTGAGCACCCAGCACCCCGAGCACTGAGCACCGAGCACCCTGAGCACTGAGCAGCCAGCACCCTGAGTACTAAGCACCCAGCAAACTGAGTACTAAGCACCCAGCACCCTGAGTACTGAGCACACAGCACCCTGAGTACTGAGCACCCAGCACCCTGAGTACTGAGCACCCAGCGTACTGAGCACCGAGCACCCCGAGCACTGAGCACCCAGCACCCTGAGTACTGAGCACCCAGCACCCTGAGCACTGAGCACCCAGCACCCTGAGCACTGAGTACACAGCACCCTGAGTACTGAGCACCCAGCACCCCGAGCACTGAGCACCCAGCACCCTGAGAATGAGCACCCAGCACCCCGAGCACTGAGCACCCAGCACCCTGAACACTGAGCACCCAGCACCCTGAGTACTGAGCACCCAGCACCCCGAGCACTGAGCACCCAGCACCCTGAGTACTTAGCACCCTGAGTACTGAGCACCCAGCACCCTGAGGACTGAGCACCCAGCAACCTGAATACTGAGCACTGAGCACCCAGAGAACTGAGCACACAGCACCCCGAGCACTGAGCACCCAGCACCCCGAGCACTGATCACCGAGCACACTGAGCACTGTGCACCCAGCACCCTGAGCACTGAGCACCCAGCACCCTGAGTACTGAGCACTCAGCGTCCTGAGCACTGAGTACTGAGCACCCCGAGCACTGAGCACCCAGCACCCTGAGCACTGAGCACCCAGCACCCCTTGCACTGAGCACCCAGCAGCCGCAGTACTGAGCACGCAGCACCCTGAGTACTGAGCACCCAGCACCCCGAGCACTGAGCCTCCAGCACCCTGAGTACTGAGCACCCAGCACCCTGAGTACTGAGCACTGAGCACCCAGCCCCCAGAGCACTGAGCACTGAGGACCCAGCACCCTGAGCACTGAGCACCCAGCACCCTGAGTACTGAACACCCAGCACCCTGAGCACTGAGCACTGAGCACCCAGCACCCTGAGCACTGAGCCCTGGGCACCCAGCACCCTGAGCACTGAGCACCCAGCAGCCTGAGCACTGAGCACCCAGCACACTGAGTACTGAGCACCCAGCACCCTGAGTACTGAACACCCAGCACCCTGAGCACTGAGCACTGAGCACCCAGCACCCTGAGCACTGAGCACTGAGCACCCAGCACCCTGAGCACTGAGCACCCTGAGCACTGAGCACTGAGCACCCAGCACCCTGAGTACTGAGCACCCAACACTCTGAGCACTGAGCACCCAGCACGCTGAGTACTGAGCACTGAGCACCCAGCACCCTGAGTACTGAGTACCCAGCACCCTGATCATTGAGCACCGAGCACCCTGAGCACTGAGCACCCAGCACCCTGAGGACTGAGCACGAAGCACCCCGAGCACTGACCACCCAGCACCCTGAGCACTGAGCTCCCTGAGTACTGAGCACTGAGCACCCTGAGTACTGAGCACTGAGCACCCTGAGTACTGAGCACCCAGCACACTGAGTACTGAGCACCGAGCACCCCGAGTACTGAGCACCCAGCACCCCGAGCACTGAGCACCGAGCACCCCGAGCACTGAGCACCCAGCAACCAGAACACTGAGCACCCAGCACCCCGAGCACTGAGCACCCAGCACCCCGAGCACTGAGCAACCAGCACCCCGACCACTGAGCACCCAGCACCCCGAGCACTGAGCACCCAGCACCCCGAGCACTGAGCACCCAGCACCCTGATTATTGAGCACCCAGCACCCTGAGTACTGAGCACCCAGCACCCTGAGCACTGAGCACCCAGCACCCTGAGTACTGAGCACCCAGCACCCCAAGCACTGAGCACCCTGTGTACTGAGCACCCAGCACCCGAAGCACTGAGCACCCTGAGTACTGAGCACCCAGCACCCTGATTAATGAGCACCCAGCACCCCGAGCACTGAGCACCCAGCACCCTGAGTACTGAGCACCGAGCACACTGAGTACTGAGCACCCAGCACCCTGAGTACTGAGCACCCATCGTACTGAGCACCGAGCACCCAGCACCCTGAATACTGAGCACCCAGCACCCTGAGCACTGAGCACCGAGCACCCCGAGCAATGAGCACCCAGCACCCAGAGTACTGAGCACCCAGCACCCTGAGCACTGAGCACCCAGCACCCTGAGCACTGAGCACCCAGCACACTGAGCACTGAGCACCCAGCACCCTGAGTACTGAGCACTGAGCACCCAGCACCCCGAGCACTGAGCCCCCAGCACCCTGAGTACTGTGCACTGAGCACCCAGCACCCCAAGCACTGAGCACCCAGCACCCTGAGCACTGAGCACCCAGCACCCGAGTACTGAGCACCCAGCACCCTGAGTACTGAGCACCCAGCTCCCTGAGTACTGAGCACCCAGCACCCCGAGAACTGAGCACCCAGCACCCTGAGTACTGAGCACCCAGCACCCTGAGCACTGAGCACCCAGCACCCTGAGCACTGAGCACCCAGCACCCTGAGTACTGAGCACCCAGAACCCTGAGTACTAAGCACCGAGCACCCTGAGCACTGAGCACCCAGCACCCTGAGCACTGAGCACCCAGCACCCTGAGTACTGAGCACCCAGAACCCCGAGCACTGAGCACCCAGCACCCTGAGTACTGAGCACCCAGCACCCTGAGCACTGAGCACCGAGCACCCTGAGCACTGAGCACCCAGCACCCTGAGGACTGAGCACCCAGCACCCCGAGCACTGAGCACCCAGCACCCTGAGCACTGAGCACCCTGAGTACTGAGCACTGAGCACCCTGAGTACTGAGCACTGAGCACAATGAGTACTGAGCACAGAGCACACTGAGTACTGAGCACCCAGCACCCCGAGCACTGAGTACCCAGCACCCTGAGCACTGAGCACCCAGCACCCTGAGCACTGAGCACATAGCACCCTGAGCACTGAGCACCCAGCACCCTGAGCACTGAGCACCCAGCACCCTGAGTACTGAGCACTGTGCACCCAGCACCAAGAGCACTGAGCACCCAGCACCCTGAGTACTGAGCACTGAGCACCCAGCAAGCCAAGCACTGAGCACCCAGCACTCTGAGCACTGAGCACCCAGCACCCTGAGTACTGAGCACGAAGCACCCTGAGTACTGAGCACCGAGCACCCCGAGCACTGAGCACCCAGCACCCTGAGCACTGAGCAACCAGCACACTGAGTACTGAGCTCCGAGCACCCCGAGCACTGAGTACCCAGCGCCCCGAGCACTGAGCACCCAGAACCCTGAGCACTGAGCACCCAGCACCCTGAGCACTGAGCACCCAGCACCCCGAGCACTGAGCACCCAGCACCCCGAGCACTGAGCACTGAGCACCCTGAGTACTGAGCACCCAGCACCCTGAGCAATGAGCACCCAGCACCCCGAGCACAGAGCACCCAGCACCCAGAGCACTGAGCACTGACCACCCTGAGTACTGAGCACCCAGCACCCCGAGCACTGAGCACCGAGCACCCTGAGCACTGAGCAGCCAGCACCCTGAGTACTAAGCACCCAGCAACCTGAGTACTAAGCACCCAGCACCCTGAGTACTGAGCACACAGCACCCTGAGTACTGAGCACCCAGCACCCTGAGTACTGAGCACCCAGCGTACTGAGCACCGAGCACCCCGAGCACTGAGCACCCAGCACCCTGAGTACTGAGCACCCAGCACCCTGAGCACTGAGCACCCAGCACCCTGAGCACTGAGTACACAGCACCCTGAGTACTGAGCACCCAGCACCCCGAGCACTGAGCACCCAGCACCCGGGGAATGAGCACCCAGCACCCCGAGCACTGAGCACCCAGCACCCTGAACACTGAGCACCCAGCACCCTGAGTACTGAGCACCCAGCACCCCGAGCACTGAGCACCCAGCACCCTGAGTACTTAGCACCCTGAGTACTGAGCACCCAGCACCCTGAGGACTGAGCACCCAGCAACCTGAATACTGAGCACTGAGCACCCAGAGAACTGAGCACACAGCACCCCGAGCACTGAGCACCCAGCACCCCGAGCACTGATCACCGAGCACACCGAGCACTGTGCACCCAGCACCCTGAGCACTGAGCACCCAGCACCCTGAGTACTGAGCACTCAGCGTCCTGAGCACTGAGTACTGAGCACCCCGAGCACTGAGCACCCAGCACCCTGAGCACTGAGCACCCAGCACCCCTTGCACTGAGCACCCAGCAGCCGCAGTACTGAGCACGCAGCACCCTGAGTACTGAGCACCCAGCACCCCGAGCACTGAGCCTCCAGCACCCTGAGTACTGAGCACCCAGCACCCTGAGTACTGAGCACTGAGCACCCAGCCCCCAGAGCACTGAGCACTGAGGACCCAGCACCCTGAGCACTGAGCACCCAGCACCCTGAGTACTGAACACCCAGCACCCTGAGCACTGAGCACTGAGCACCCAGCACCCTGAGCACTGAGCCCTGGGCACCCAGCACCCTGAGTACTGAGCACCCAGCACCCTGAGTACTGAGCACCCAGCACCCTGAGTACTGAGCACCCAGCACCCTGAGCAATGAGCACCCTGAGTACTGAGCACCCAGCACCCTGAGCACTGAGCACCGAGCACCCCGAGCACTGAGCACCCAGCACCCGGAATACTGAGCACCCAGCACCCTGAGTACTAAGCACCGAGCACCCTGAGTACTGAGCACCCAGTACCCTGAGCACTGAACACACAGCACCCTGAGTACTGAGCACCCCGAGCACTGAGCACCCAGCACCCTGAGCACTGAGGACCCAGCCCCCTGAGTACTGAGCACCCAGCACCCTGAGCACTGAGCACCCAGCACCCTGAGTACTGAGCACCCAGCACCCTGAGCACTGAGCACCCAGCAGCCTGAGTACTGAGCATCCAGCACCCCGAGCACTGAGCACCCAGCACCCTGAGTACTGAGCACTGAGCACCCAGCACCCCGAGCACTGAGCACCCCGAGCACTGAGCACAGAGCACCCCGAGCACTCAGCATCCAAGCACCGCGTGCTGAGCACTGAGCACCCTGAGCACTGAGCACTCAGCACCCTGAGTACTGAGCACCCAGCACCCTGAGCACTGAGGACCGAGCACCCTGAGTACTAAGCACACAGCACCCTGAGTACTGAGCACCCAGCACCCTGAGCACTGAGCACCCAGCACGCTGAGTACTGAGCACTGAGGACCCTGAGTACTGAGCACTGAGCACCCAGCACCCCGAGCACTGAGCACTCAGCACCCTGTGTACTGAGCACTGAGTACCCAGTACCCCGAGCACTGAGACCCAGCACCCTGACCACTGAGCACCCAGCACCCCGAGTACTGAGCACCCAGCACCCCGAGCACTGAGCACCCAGCACCCCGAGCACTGAGCACCGAGCAACCTGAGTACTGATCACCCAGTACCCCAAGCACTGAGCACCCAGCACCCCGAACACTGAGCACCCAGCACCCCGAGCACTGAGCACAGAGCACCCCGAGCACTGTGCACCCACCACCCTGACAACTGAGCACCCAGCACCCTGAGTACTGAGCACCCAGCATCCTGAGCACTGAGTACTGAGCACCCCGAGCACTGACCACCCAGCACCCTGAGTACTGAGCACCCAGCATCCTGAGCACTGAGTACTGAGCACCCAGCACCCTGATGACTGAGCACCCAGCACCCCTTGCACTGAGCACCCAGCACCCGGAGTACTGAGCACGCAGCACCCTGAGCACTGAGCACCCAGCACCCCGAGCACTGAGCACCCAGCACCCTGTGTACTGAGCACTGAGTACCCAGCACCCCGAGCACTGAGCACCCAGCACCCTGAGCACTGAGCACCCTGAGTACTGAGCACTGAGCACCCTGCACCCTGAGTACTGAGCACCCAGCACCCTGAGCACTGAGCACCCTGAGTACTGAGCACCGAGCACCCTGACCACTGAGCACCCTGCATGCTGAGTACTGAGCACTGAGCACCCTGAGCACTGAGCACCCAGCACCCTGAGTACTGAGCACCGAGCACCCTGAGTACTGAGCACCCAGAACTCTAAGCACTGAGCACCCAGCACCCTGAGCACTGAGCACCCTGAGTACTGAGCACTGAGCACCGTGAGTACTGAGTACCGAGCACCCTGAGTACTGAGCACCCAGCACCCTGAGCACTGAGCACCCAGCACAACGAGTACTGAGCACCCAGCACCCTGATTACTGAGCACCAAGCACCCCGAGCACTGAGCACCGAGCACCCCGAGCACTGAGCACCCAGCACCCCGAGCACTGAGCACCCAGCACCCTGAGTACTAAGCACCCAGCACCCTGCGTACTGAGCACCCAGCACCCCGAGCACGGAGCACCCAGTACCCTGAGTACTGAGCACCCAGCACCTTGAGCACTGAGCACCCAGCACCCTGAGTACTGAGCACTGAGCACCCAGCACCCCGAGCACTGAGCACACAGCACCCTGAGTACTGAGCACCCAGCACCCTGAGCACTGAGCACCCAGCACCCTGAGTACTGAGCATCCAACACACCAAGCACTGAGCACCCTGAGTACTGAGCAACCAGCACCCCAAGCACTGAGCACCCTGAGTAGTGAGCACCCAGCACACTGAGTACTGAGCACCCAGCACCCCGAGCACTGAGCACCCAGCACCCTGATTACTGAGCAGCCAGCACCCTGAGTACTGAGCACCTAGCGTACTGAGCACCGAGCACGCAGCACCCTGAGTACTGAGCACCGAGCACCCTGAGTACTGAGCAGCCAGCACCCTGAGTACTGAGCACCCAGCACCCTGAGCATTGAGCACCAAGCACCCTGAGTACTGAGCACCGAGCACCCCGAGTACTGAGCACCCAGCACCCCGAGCACTGAGCACCCAGCACCGCGAGCACTGAGCACCCAGCACCCCGAGCACTGAGCACCCTGAGTACTAAGCACCCAGCAACCTGAGTACTAAGCACCCAGCACCCTGAGTACTGAGCACACAGCACCCTGAGTACTGAGCACCCAGCACCCTGAGTACTGAGCACCCAGCGTACTGAGCACCGAGCACCCCGAGCACTGAGCACCCAGCACCCTGAGTACTGAGCACCCAGCACCCTGAGCACTGAGCACCCAGCACCCTGAGCACTGAGCACACAGCACCCTGAGTACTGAGCACCCAGCACCCCGAGCACTGAGCACCCAGCACCCTGAGAATGAGCACCCAGCACCCCGAGCACTGAGCACCCAGCACCCTGAACACTGAGCACCCAGCACCCTGAGTACTGAGCACCCAGCACCCCGAGCACTGAGCACCCAGCACCCTGAGTACTTAGCACCCTGAGTACTGAGCACCCAGCACCCTGAGGACTGAGCACCCAGCAACCTGAATACTGAGCACTGAGCACCCAGAGAACTGAGCACACAGCACCCCGAGCACTGAGCACCCAGCACCCCGAGCACTGATCACCGAGCACACCGAGCACTGTGCACCCAGCACCCTGAGCACTGAGCACCCAGCACCCTGAGTACTGAGCACTCAGCGTCCTGAGCACTGAGTACTGAGCACCCCGAGCACTGAGCACCCAGCACCCTGAGCACTGAGCACCCAGCACCCCTTGCACTGAGCACCCAGCAGCCGCAGTACTGAGCACGCAGCACCCTGAGTACTGAGCACCCAGCACCCCGAGCACTGAGCCTCCAGCACCCTGAGTACTGAGCACCCAGCACCCTGAGTACTGAGCACTGAGCACCCAGCCCCCAGAGCACTGAGCACTGAGGACCCAGCACCCTGAGCACTGAGCACCCAGCACCCTGAGTACTGAACACCCAGCACCCTGAGCACTGAGCACTGAGCACCCAGCACCCTGAGCACTGAGCCCTGGGCACCCAGCACCCTGAGCACTGAGCACCCAGCAGCCTGAGCACTGAGCACCCAGCACACTGAGTACTGAGCACCCAGCACCCTGAGTACTGAACACCCAGCACCCTGAGCACTGAGCACTGAGCACCCAGCACCCTGAGCACTGAGCACTGAGCACCCAGCACCCTGAGCACTGAGCACCCTGAGCACTGAGCACTGAGCACCCAGCACCCTGAGTACTGAGCACCCAACACTCTGAGCACTGAGCACCCAGCACGGTGAGTACTGAGCACTGAGCACCCAGCACCCTGAGTACTGAGTACCCAGCACCCTGATCATTGAGCACCGAGCACCCTGAGCACTGAGCACCCAGCACCCTGAGGACTGAGCACGAAGCACCCCGAGCACTGACCACCCAGCACCCTGAGCACTGAGCTCCCTGAGTACTGAGCACTGAGCACCCTGAGTACTGAGCACTGAGCACCCTGAGTACTGAGCACCCAGCACACTGAGTACTGAGCACCGAGCACCCCGAGTACTGAGCACACAGCACCCCGAGCACTGAGCACCGAGCACCCCGAGCACTGAGCACCCAGCAACCAGAACACTGAGCACCCAGCACCCCGAGCACTGAGCACCCAGCACCCCGAGCACTGAGCAACCAGCACCCCGACCACTGAGCACCCAGCACCCCGAGCACTGAGCACCCAGCACCCCGAGCACTGAGCACCCAGCACCCTGATTATTGAGCACCCAGCACCCTGAGTACTGAGCACCCAGCACCCTGAGCACTGAGCACCCAGCACCCTGAGTACTGAGCACCCAGCACCCCAAGCACTGAGCACCCTGTGTACTGAGCACCCAGCACCCCAAGCACTGAGCACCCTGAGTACTGAGCACCCAGCACCCTGATTAATGAGCACCCAGCACCCCGAGCACTGAGCACCCAGCACCCTGAGTACTGAGCACCGAGCACACTGAGTACTGAGCACCCAGCACCCTGAGTACTGAGCACCCATCGTACTGAGCACCGAGCACCCAGCACCCTGAGTACTGAGCACCCAGCACCCTGAGCACTGAGCACCCAGCACCCTGAGTACTGAGCACCGAGCACCCTGAGTACTGAGCACCCAGCACCCTGAGCACTGAGCAGCCAGCACCCCGAGCACTGAGCACCCAGCACCGCGAGCACTGAGCACCCAGGACCCTGAGCACCGAGCACCCTGAGTACTAAGCACCGAGCACCATGAGCACTGAGAACCCAGCACCCTGTGCACTGAGCACCCAGCACCCGAGTACTGAGAACCTAGCACCCGAGTACTGAGCACCCAGCACCCTGAGTACTGAGCACCCAGCACCCTGAGTACTGAGCACCCAGCACCCCGAGTACTGAGCCGCCAGCACCCTGAGTACTGAGCACTGAGCACCCTGAGTACTGGGCACCCAGCACCCTGAGTACTGAGCACCCAGCACCCTGAGCAATGAGCACCCTGAGTACTGAGCACCCAGCACCCTGAGCACTGAGCACCGAGCACCCCGAGCACTGAGCACCCAGCACCCGGAGTACTGAGCACCCAGCACCCTGAGTACTAAGCACCGAGCACCCTGAGTACTGAGCACCCAGTACCCTGAGCACTGAACACACAGCACCCTGAGTACTGAGCACCCCGAGCACTGAGCACCCAGCACCCTGAGCACTGAGGACCCAGCCCCCTGAGTACTGAGCACCCAGCACCCTGAGCACTGAGCACCCAGCACCCTGAGTACTGAGCACCCAGCACCCTGAGCACTGAGCACCCAGCAGCCTGAGTACTGAGCATCCAGCACCCCGAGCACTGAGCACCCAGCACCCTGAGTACTGAGCACTGAGCACCCAGCACCCCGAGCACTGAGCACCCCGAGCACTGAGCACAGAGCACCCCGAGCACTCAGCATCCAAGCACCGCGTGCTGAGCACTGAGCACCCTGAGCACTGAGCACTCAGCACCCTGAGTACTGAGCACCCAGCACCCTGAGCACTGAGGACCGAGCACCCTGAGTACTAAGCACACAGCACCCTGAGTACTGAGCACCCAGCACCCTGAGCACTGAGCACCCAGCACGCTGAGTACTGAGCACTGAGGACCCTGAGTACTGAGCACTGAGCACCCAGCACCCCGAGCACTGAGCACTCAGCACCCTGTGTACTGAGCACTGAGTACCCAGTACCCCGAGCACTGAGACCCAGCACCCTGAGCACTGAGCACCCAGCACCCCGAGTACTGAGCACCCAGCACCCCGAGCACTGAGCACCCAGCACCCCGAGCACTGAGCACCGAGCAACCTGAGTACTGATCACCCAGTACCCCAAGCACTGAGCACCCAGCACCCCGAACACTGAGCACCCAGCACCCCGAGCACTGAGCACAGAGCACCCCGAGCACTGTGCACCCACCACCCTGACAACTGAGCACCCAGCACCCTGAGTACTGAGCACCCAGCATCCTGAGCACTGAGTACTGAGCACCCCGAGCACTGACCACCCAGCACCCTGAGTACTGAGCACCCAGCATCCTGAGCACTGAGTACTGAGCACCCAGCACCCTGATGACTGAGCACCCAGCACCCCTTGCACTGAGCACCCAGCACCCGGAGTACTGAGCACGCAGCACCCTGAGCACTGAGCACCCAGCACCCCGAGCACTGAGCACCCAGCACCCTGTGTACTGAGCACTGAGTACCCAGCACCCCGAGCACTGAGCACCCAGCACCCTGAGCACTGAGCACCCTGAGTACTGAGCACTGAGCACCCTGCACCCTGAGTACTGAGCACCCAGCACCCTGAGCACTGAGCACCCTGAGTACTGAGCACCGAGCACCCTGACCACTGAGCACCCTGCACGCTGAGTACTGAGCACTGAGCACCCTGAGCACTGAGCACCCAGCACCCTGAGTACTGAGCACCGAGCACCCTGAGTACTGAGCACCCAGAACTCTAAGCACTGAGCACCCAGCACCCTGAGCACTGAGCACCCTGAGTACTGAGCACTGAGCACCGTGAGTACTGAGTACCGAGCACCCTGAGTACTGAGCACCCAGCACCCTGAGCACTGAGCACCCCGCACAACGAGTACTGAGCACCCAGCACCCTGATTACTGAGCACCAAGCACCCCGAGCACTGAGCACCGAGCACCCCGAGCACTGAGCACCCAGCACCCCGAGCACTGAGCACCCAGCACCCTGAGTACTAAGCACCCAGCACCCTGCGTACTGAGCACCCAGCACCCCGAGCACGGAGCACCCAGTACCCTGAGTACTGAGCACCCAGCACCTTGAGCACTGAGCACCCAGCACCCTGAGTACTGAGCACTGAGCACCCAGCACCCCGAGCACTGAGCACACAGCACCCTGAGTACTGAGCACCCAGCACCCTGAGCACTGAGCACCCAGCACCCTGAGTACTGAGCATCCAACACACCAAGCACTGAGCACCCTGAGTACTGAGCAACCAGCACCCCAAGCACTGAGCACCCTGAGTACTGAGCACCCAGCACACTGAGTACTGAGCACCCAGCACCCCGAGCACTGAGCACCCAGCACCCTGATTACTGAGCAGCCAGCACCCTGAGTACTGAGCACCTAGCGTACTGAGCACCGAGCACGCAGCACCCTGAGTACTGAGCACCGAGCACCCTGAGTACTGAGCAGCCAGCACCCTGAGTACTGAGCACCCAGCACCCTGAGCATTGAGCACCAAGCACCCTGAGTACTGAGCACCGAGCACCCCGAGTACTGAGCACCCAGCACCCCGAGCACTGAGCACCCAGCACCGCGAGCACTGAGCACCCAGCACCCCGAGCACTGAGCACCCAGCACCCTGAGCACTGAGCACCCAGCACCCTGAGCACTGAGCACCCAGCACCCCGAGCACCGAGCACCCTGAGTACTAAGCACCGAGCACCCTGAGCACTGAGCACCCAGCACCCTGAGCACTGAGCACCCAGCACCCTGAGTACTGAGCACCCAGCACCCTGAGCACAGAGCACCCAGCACCCTGAGTACTGAGCACCCAGCACCCTGATCACTGAGCACCGAGCACCCTGAGCACTGAGCACCCAGCACCCTGAGGACTGAGCACCCAGCACCCCGAGCACTGAGCACCCAGCACCCTGATCACTGAGCACCCTGAGTACTGAGCACTGAGCACCCTGAGTACTGAGCACTGAGCACCCTGAGTACTGAGCACCCAGCACCCTGAGTACTGAGCACCCAGCACCCTGATAACTGAGCACCGAGCACCCTGAGCACTGAGCACCCAGCACCCTGAGCACTGAGCACCCAGCACCCCGAGCAGTGAGCACCCAGCACCCTGAGCACTGAGCACCCTGAGTACTGAGCACCCAGCACCCTGAGTACTGAGCACCCAGCACCCTGAGCAATGAGCACCCTGAGGACTGAGCACCCAGCACCCCGAGCACTGAGCACCCAGCACCCTGAGCACTGAGCACCCTGAGTACTGAGCACTGAGCACCCTGAGTACTGAGCACTGAGCACCCTGAGTACTGAGCACCCAGCACCCTGAGTACTGAGCACCCAGCACCCTGAGAACTGAGCACCGAGCACCCTGAGCACTGAGCACCCAGCACCCTGAGCACTGAGCACCCAGCACCCTGAGTACTGAGCACCCAGCACCCTGAGCACAGAGCACCCAGCACCCTGAGTACTGAGCACCCAGCACCCTGATCACTGAGCACCGAGCACCCTGAGCACTGAGCACCCAGCACCCTGAGGACTGAGCACCCAGCACCCCGAGCACTGAGCACCCAGCACCCTGATCACTGAGCACCCTGAGTACTGAGCACCCAGCACCCTGAGTACTGAGCACCCAGCACCCTGAGCACTGAGCACCCAGCAACCCGAGCAGTGAGCACCCAGCACCCTGAGCCCTGAGCACCCTGAGTACTGAGCACTGAGCACCCTGAGTACTGAGCACTGAGCACCCTGAGTACTGAGCACCCAGCACCCTGAGTACTGAGCACCCAGCACCCTGCTTACTGAGCACCCAGCACCCTGAGTACTGAGCACCCAGCACCCTGAGTACTGAGCACCCAGCACCCTGAGCAATGAGCACCCTGAGTACTGAGCACCAAGTACCCTGAGCACTGAGCACCCAGCACCCTGAGTACTGAGCAACCAGCACCCTGAGCACTGAGCACCCAGCACCCTGAGTACTGCGCATCCAGCACCCAGAGCACTGAGCACCCAGCTCCCTGAGTACTGAGCACTGAGCACCCAGCACCCCGAGCACTGAGCACCCAGCACCCTGTGTACTGAGCACTGAATACCCAGCACCCCGAGCACTGAGCACCCAGCACCCTGAGCACTGAGCACCCTGAGTACTGAGCACTGAGCACCCTGCACCCTGAGTACTGAGCACCCAGCACCCTGAGCACTGAGCACGCTGAGTACTGAGCAACGAGCACCCTGACCACTGAGCACCCTGCACGCTGAGTACTGAGCACTGAGCACCCTGAGCACTGAGCACCCAGCACCCTGAGTACTGAGCACCGAGCACCCTGAGTACTGAGCACCCAGCACTCTAAGCACTGAGCACCCAGCACCCTGAGCACTGAGCACTGAGCACGATGAGTACTGAGCACTGAGCACCGTGAGTACTGAGTACCGAGCACCCTGAGTACTGAGCAACCAGCACGCTGAGCACTGAGCACCCAGCACAACGAGTACTGAGCACCGAGCACCCTGATTACTGAGCACCAAGCACCCCGAGCACTGAGCACCGAGCACCCCGAGCACTGAGCACCCAGCACCCCGAGCACTGAGCACCCAGCACCCTGAGTACTAAGCACCCAGCACCCTGAGTACTGAGCACCCAGCACCCCGAGCACGGAGCACCCAGCACCCTGACTACTGAGCACTCAGCACCCTGAGCACTGAGGACCCAGCACCCTGAGTACTGAGCACCCAGCACCTTGAGCACTGAGCACCCAGCACCCTGAGTACTGAGCACTGAGCACCCAGCACCCCGAGCACTGAGCACCCAGCACCCTGAGTACTGAGCACCGAGCACCCTGAGCACTGAGCACCCAGCACCCTGAGTACTGAGCACCCAACACACCAAGCACTGAGCACCCTGAGTACTGAGCAACCAGCACCCCAAGCACTGAGCACCCTGAGTACTGAGCACCCAGCACACTGAGTACTGAGCACCCAGCACCCCGAGCACTGAGCACCCAGCACCCTGATTACTGAGCAGCCAGCACCCTGAGTACTGAGCACCTAGCGTACTGAGCACCGAGCACGCAGCACCCTGAGTACTGAGCAGCCAGCACCCTGAGTACTGAGCACCCAGCACCCTGAGCACTGAGCACCAAGCACCCTGAGTACTGAGCACCAAGCACCCCGAGTACTGAGCACCCAGCACCCCGAGCACTGAGCACCCAGCACCGCGAGCACTGAGCACCCAGCACCCCGAGCACTGAGCACCCAGCACCCTGAGCACTGAGCACCCAGTACCCTGAGCACTGAGCACCCAGCACCCCGAGCACCGAGCACCCTGAGTACTAAGCACCGAGCACCCTGAGCACTGAGCACCCAGCACCCTGAGCACTGAGCAC
The DNA here is from genome assembly GCF_018167655.1 of Microtus oregoni. Classification (NCBI taxonomy): domain Eukaryota; kingdom Metazoa; phylum Chordata; class Mammalia; order Rodentia; family Cricetidae; genus Microtus; species Microtus oregoni. The sequence goes on along the minus strand of NW_024543811.1, from coordinate 5,104,961 downwards.
CCAGCACCCTGAGTACTGAGCACCCAGCACCCTGAGCACTGAGCACCCAGCACCCTGAGTACTGAGCACCCAGCACCCTGATCACTGAGCAGCGAGCACCCTGAGCACTGAGCACCCAGCACCCTGAGGACTGAGCACCCAGCACCCCGAGCACTGAGAACCCAGCACCCTGATCACTGAGCACCCTGAGTACTGAGCACTGAGCACCCTGAGTACTGAGCACTGAGCACCCTGTGTACTGAGCACCCAGCACCCTGAGTACTGAGCACCCAGCACCCTGAGAACTGAGCACCGAGCACCCTGAGCACTGAGCACCCAACACCCTGAGCACTGAGCACCCAGCACCCCGAGCAGTGAGCACCCAGCACCCTGAGCCCTGAGCATCCTGAGTACTGAGCACTGAGCACCCTGAGTACTGAGCACTGAGCACCCTGAGTACTGAGCACCCAGCACCCAGAGTACTGAGCACCCAGCACCCTGAGTACTGAGCACCCAGCACCCTGAGCAATGAGCACCCTGAGTACTGAGCTCCCAGCACCCTGAGCACTGAGCACCCAGCACCCTGAGTACTGAGCAACCAGCACCCTGAGCACTGAGTACCCAGCACCCTGAGTACTGAGCATCCAGCACCCAGAGCACTGAGCACCCAGCTCCCTGAGTACTGAGCACTGAGCACCCAGCACCCCGAGCACTGAGCACCCAGCACCCTGTGTACTGAGCACTGAGTACCCAGCACCCCGAGCACTGAGCACTCAGCACCCTGAGCACTGAGCACCCTGAGTACTGAGCACTGAGCACCCTGCACCCTGAGTACTGAGCACCCAGCACCCTGAGCACTGAGCACCCTGAGTACTGAGCACCGAGCACCCTGACCACTGAGCACCCTGCACGCTGAGTACTGAGCACTGAGCACCCTGAGCACTGAGCACCCAGCACCCTGAGTACTGAGCACCGAGCACCCTGAGAACTGAGCACCCAGCACTCTAAGCACTGAGCACCCAGCACCCTGAGCACTGAGCACCCAGCACCCCGAGCACTGAGCACCCAGCACCCCGAGCACTGAGCACCCAGCACCCCGAGCACTGAGGGTGAGCACCCTGAGTACTGAGCACTGAGCACCGTGAGTACTGAGTACCGAGCACCCTGAGTACTGAGCACCCAGCACCCTGAGCACTGAGCACCCAGCACAACGAGTACTGAGCACCCAGCACCCTGATTACTGAGCACCAAGCACCCCGAGCACTGAGCACCGAGCACCCCGAGCACTGAGCACCCAGCACCCCGAGCACTGAGCACCCAGCACCCCGAGAACTGAGCACCCAGCACCCTGAGCACCCAGCACCCTGAGCACTGAGCACCCTGAGCACTGAGCCCTGAGCACCCAGCACCCTGAGTACTGAGCACCCAGCACCCCGAGCAGTGAGCACCCAGCACCCTGTGTACTGAGCATCGAGCACCCCGAGCACTGAGCAACCAGCACCCTGAGTACTGAGCACCCAGCACCCCGAGAATGAGCACCCAGCACCCCGAGCACTGAGCACCCAGCACCCTGAGCACTGAGCACCCAGCACCCTGAGTACTGAGCACCCTGAGTACTGACCACCCAGCACCCTGAGTACTGAGCACACTGCACCCAGAGCACTGAGCTCCCTGAGTACTGAGCACCCAGCACCCTGAGTACTGAGCACACAGCACCCTGAGTACTGAGCACTGAGCACCCAGAGAACTGAGCACCCAGCACCCCGAGGACTGAGCACCCAGCACCCTGTGCACTGAGCACTGAGCATTCAGCACCCCGAGCACTGAGCACCCTGAGCTCTTAGCACCCTGAGTACTGAGCACCCAGCACCCTGAGTACTGAGCACCCAGCACCCTGAGCACTGAGCACCCACCACCCTGAGTACTGAGCACCCAGCACCCTGAGTACTGAGCACCGAGCACCCCGAGCACTGAGCACCCAGCACCCTGAGCACTGAGCACCCAGCACCCTGAGCACTGAGCACCCAGCACCCCGAGTACTGAGCACCGAGCACCCCGAGCACTGAGCACCCAGCACCCCGAGAACTGAGCACCCAGCACCCTGAGCACTGAGCACCCAGCACCCCGAGTACTGAGCACTGAGCACCCTGAGTACTGAGCACCCAGCACCCCGAGTACTGAGCACTGAGCACTATGAGTACTGAGCACCCAGCACCCTGAGTACTGAGCACCCAGTACCCTGAGCACTGAACACACAGAACCCTGAGTACTGAGCACCCCGAGCACTGAGCACCCAGCACCCTGAGCACTGAGGACCCAGCACCCTGAGTACTGAGCACCCAGCACCCTGAGCACTGAGCACCCAGCACCCTGAGTACTGAGCACGAGGCACCCTGAGCACTGAGCACCCAGCACCCCGAGCACTGAGCACCGAGCACCCTGAGTACTGAGCACCCAGCACACCGAGTACTGAGCACCCAGCACCCTGAGCACTGAGCACCCAGCACCCTGAGTACTGAGCACCCAGCACCCTGAGCACTGAGCACCCAGCACCCTGAGTACTGAGCATCCAGCACCCCGAGTACTGAGCAGCCAGCACCCTGAGTACTGAGCACTGAGCACCCAGCACCCAGAGCACTGAGCACTCAGCACCCTGTGTACTGAGCACTGAGCACCCAGCACCCTGAGCACTGAGCACCCTGAGTACTGAGCACCAAGCACCCTGAGCACTGAGCACCCAGCACCCAGAGCACTGAGCACCCAGCATCCTGAGCACTGAGCACTGAGCACCCTGAGTACTGAGCACTGAGCACCCTGAGCACTGAGCATCGAGCACCCTGAGTACTGAGCACTGAGCACCCTGAGCACTGAGCACCCAGCACCCTGAGTACTGAGCACCCAGCACCCTGAGCCCTGAGGACCGAGCACCCTGAGTACTAAGCACCCAGGACCCTGAGTACTGAGCACCCAGCACCCTGAGCACTGAGCACCCAGCAAGCTGAGTACTGAGCACTGAGCACCCTGAGTACTGAGCACCGAGCACCCTGAGCACTGAGCACCCAGCACGCTGAGTACTGAGCTCTGAGCACTCTGAGTACCTAGCACCGAGCACCCTGAGTACTGAGCACCCAGCACTCTGAGCACTGAGCACCCAGCACCCTGAGCACTGAGCACCCAGCACCCCGAGCACTGAGCACCCAGCAACCCGAGCACTGAGCACCCAGCACCGCGAGCACTGAGCACCCAGCACCCTGAGCACTGAGCACTGAGCACCCTAAGTACTGAGCGCTGAGCACCCTGAGTACTGAGCACCCAGCACCCTGAGTACTGAGCACCCAGCGTACTGAGCACCGAGTACCCCGAGCACTGAGCACCCAGCACCCTGAGTACTGAGCACCCAGCACCCCGAGCACTGAGCACCCAGCACCCTGAGTAGTGAGCACCGAGCACCCTGAGTACTGAGCACCCAGCACCCTGAGTACTGAGCACCCAGCGTACTGAGCACCGAGCACCCAGCACCCTGAGTACTGAGCACCCAGCACCCTGAGCACTGAGCACCCAGCACCCTGAGTACTGAGCACTGAGCACCCTGAGTCCTGAGCACCGAGCACCCCGAGCACTGAGCACCCAGCACCCCGAGCACCGAGCACCCAGCACCCTGAGCACTGAGCACCCAGCACCCTGAGCACCGAGCACCCAGCACCCTGAGTACTGAGCACCCAGCACCCTGAGCACTGAGCACCCAGTACCCCGAGCACTGAGCACCCAGCACCCCGAGCACTGAGCACCCAGCACCCTGAGCACTGAGAACCCTGAGTACTGAGCACTGAGCACCCAACGTACTGAGCACCGAGCACCCTGAGCAATGAGCACCCTGAGTACTGAGCACCCAGCACCTTGAGCACTGAGCACCGAGCACCCCGAGCACTGAGCACCCAGCACCCGACGTACTGAGCACCCAGCAACCTGAGTACTAAGCACCGAGCACCCTGAGTACTGAGCACCCAGCACCCTGAGCACTGAGCACCCAGCACCCGAGTACTGATCACCCAGCACCCTGGGTACTGAGCACCCCGCACCATGAGTACTGAGCACACAGCACCCCGAGTACTGAGCACCCAGCACGCTGAGCACTGAGCACCCAGCACCCTGAGCACTGAGCACCCAGCACCCCGAGCACTGCACACCCAGCACCCTGAGTATTGAGCACCCAGCACCCTGAGCACTGAGCACCCAGCACGCTGAGCACTGAGCACCCAGCACCCTGAGCAATGAGCACCCAGCACCCTGAGTAGTGAGCACCCAACGTACTGAGCACCGAGCACCCCGAGCACTGAGCACCCAGCACCCTGAGTACTGAGCACCGAGCACCCCGAGCACTGAGCACCCAGCACCCGGAGTACTGAGCACCCAGCACCCTGAGTACTAAGCACAGAGCACCCTGAGTACTGAGCACCCAGCACCCTGAGCACTGAGCACCCAGCACCCTGAGTACTGTGCAGCGAGCACCCCGACTACTGAGTACCCAGCACCCCGAGCACTGAGCACCCAGCACCCCGAGCACTGAGCACCCAGCACCCTGAGTACTGAGCACCCAGCACCCTGAGTACTGAGCACCCAGCACCTCGAGCACTGAGTACCCAGCACCCTGAGCACTGAGCACCCAGCACCCTGAGCACTGAGCACCCAGCACCCTGAGCACTGAGCACCCAGCACCCTGAGTACTGAGCACTGAGCACCCTGCACCCCGAGCACTGAGCACCCAGCACCCTGAGCACTGAGCACCGAGCACCCGAGTACTGAGCACCCAGCACCCTGAGTACTGAGCACCCAGCACCCCGAGCACTAAGCACCCAGCACCCTGAGTACTGAGCACCCAGCATCCTGTGCACTGAGCACCGAGCACCCTGAGCACTGAGCACCCAGCACCCTGAGGACTGAGCACCCAGCACCCCGAGCACTGAGCACCTAGCACCCTGAGCACTGAGCACCCTGAGTACTGAGCACTGAGCACCCTGAGTACTGAGCAATGAGCACCCTGAGTACTGAGCACCAAGCACCCTGAGTACTGAGCACCCAGCAACCTGAGCACTGAGCACCGAGCACCCTGAGCACTGAGCACCCAGCACCCTGAGCACTGAGCACCCAGCACCCTGAGCACTGAGCACCCAGCACCCCGAGCACTGAGCACCCAGCACCCTGAGCACTGAGAACCCTGAGTACTGAGCACTGAGCACCCTGAGTACTGAGCACTGAGAACCCTGAGTATTGAGCACCCAGCACCCTGAGTACTGAGCACCCAGGACCCGGAGCAAAGAGCACCCTGAGTACTGAGCACCCAGCACCCTGAGCACTGAGCTCCGAGCACCCCGAGCACTGAGCACCCAGCACCCTGAGTACTGAGCACCCAGTACCCTGAGCACTGAACACACAGCACCCTGAGTACTGAGCACCCCGAGCACTGAGCACCCAGCACCCTGAGAACTGAGGACCCAGCACCCTGAGTACTGAGCACCCAGCACCCTGAGCACTGAGCACCCAGCACCCTGAGTACTGAGCACCCAGCACCCTGAGCACTGAGCACCCAGCACCCTGAATACTGAGCATCCAGCACCCCGAGCACTGAGCAGCCAGCACCCTGAGTACTGAGAACTGAGCACCCAGCACCCAGAGCACTGAGCACTCAGCACCCTGTGTACTGAGCACTGAGCACCCAGCACCCTGAGCACTGAGCACCCTGAGTACTGAGCACCCAGCACCCTGAGCACTGAGCACCCAGCACCCCGAGCACTGAGCACCCAGCACCCAGAAAACTGAGCACTGAGCACCCTGAGTACTGAGCACTGAGCACCCTGAGCACTGAGCACCGAGCACCCTGAGTACTGAGCACTGAGCACCCTGAGCACTGAGCACCCAGCACCCTGAGTACTGAGCACCCAGCACCCTGAGCACTGAGCACCCAGCACCATGAGTACTGAGCACCCAGCACCCTGAGCACTGAGCACCCTGAGTACTGAGCACCCAGCACCCTGAGTACTGAGCACCCAGCACCCTGAGCACTGAGCAACCAGCACCCTGAGCACTGAGCACCAAGCACCCTGAGTACTGAGCACCCAGCACCCTGAGTACTGAACACCCAGCACCCTGAGCACTGAGCACTGAGCACCCAGCACCCTGAGCACTGAGCACTGAGCCACCAGCACCCTGAGCACTGAGCAACCAGCACCCCGAGCACTGAGCACCCAGCACCCTGAGTACTGAGAACTGAGCACCCAGCACCCAGAGCACTGAGCACTCAGCACCCTGTGTACTGAGCACTGAGCACCCAGCACCCTGAGCACTGAGCACCCTGAGTACTGAGCACCCAGCACCCTGAGCACTGAGCACCAAGCACCCCGAGCACTGAGCACGCAGCACCCAGAAAACTGAGCACTGAGCACCCTGAGTACTGAGCACTGAGCACCCTGAGCACTGAGCACCGAGCACCCTGAGTACTGAGCACTGAGCACCCTGAGCACTGAGCACCCAGCACCCTGAGTACTGAGCACCCAGCACCCTGAGCACTGAGGACCGAGCACCCTGAGTACTAAGCACCCAGCACCCTGAGCACTGAGCACCCAGCACGCTGAGTACTGAGCACTGAGCACCCTGAGTACTGAGCACCGAGCACCCAGAGCACTGAGCACCCAGCACGCTGAGTACTGAGCACTGAGCACTCTGAGTACTGAGCACCGAGCACCCTGAGTACTGAGCACCCAGCACTCTGAGCACTGAGCACCCAGCACCCTGAGCACTGAGCACACAGCACCCCGAGCACTGAGCACCCAGCACCCCGAGCACTGAGCACCCAGCACCCCGAGCACTGAGCACCCAGCACCCTGAGCACTGAGCACTGAGCACCCTGAGTACTGAGCACTGAGCACCCTGAGTATTGAGCACCCAGCACCCTGAGTACTGAGCACCCAGGACCCGGAGCAAAGATCACCCTGAGTACTGAGCACCCAGCACCCTGAGCACTGAGCACCGAGCACCCCGAGCAATGAGCACCCAGCACCCGGAGTACTGAGCACCCAGCACCCTGAGTACTAAGCACCGAGCACCCTGAGTACTGAGCACCCAGTACCCTGAGCACTGAACACACAGCACCCTGAGTACTGAGCACCCCGAGCACTGAGCACCCAGCACCCTGAGAACTGAGGACCCAGCACCCTGAGTACTGAGCACCCAGCACCCTGAGCACTGAGCACCCAGCACCCTGAGTACTGAGCACCCAGCACCCTGAGCACTGAGCACCCAGCACCCTGAATACTGAGCATCCAGCACCCTGAGCACTGAGCAGCCAGCACCCTGAGTACTGAGAACTGAGCACCCAGCACCCAGAGCACTGAGCACTCAGCACCCTGTGTACTGAGCACTGAGCACCCAGCACCCTGAGCACTGAGCACCCTGAGTACTGAGCACCCAGCACCCTGAGCACTGAGCACCCCGCACCCCGAGCACTGAGCACCCACCACCCAGAGAACTGAGCACTGAGCACCCTGAGTACTGAGCACTGAGCACCCTGAGCACTGAGCACCGAGCACCCTGAGTACTGAGCACTGAGCACCCTGAGCACTGAGCACCCAGCACCCTGAGTACTGAGCACCCAGCACCCTGAGCACTGAGGACCGAGCACCCTGAGTACTAAGCACCCAGCACCCTGAGTACTGAGCACCCAGCACCCTGAGCACTGAGCACCCAGCACGCTGAGTACTGAGCACTGAGCACCCTGAGTACTGAGCACCGAGCACCCAGAGCACTGAGCACCCAGCACGCTGAGTACTGAGCACTGAGCACTCTGAGTACTGAGCACCGAGCACCCTGAGTACTGAGCACCCAGCACTCTGAGCACTGAGCACCCAGCACCCCGAGCACTGAGCACCCAGCACCCCGAGCACTGAGCACCCAGCACCCCGAGCACTGAGCACCCAGCACCCCGAGCACTGAGCACCCAGCACCCTGAGCACTGAGCACTGAGCACCCTAAGTACTGAGCACTGAGCACCCTGAGTACTGAGCACCCAGCACCCTGAGTACTGAGCACCCAGCGTACTGAGCACCGAGCACCCCGAGCACTGAGCACCCAGCACCCTGAGTACTGAGCACCCAGCACCCCGAGCACTGAGCACCCAGCACCCTGAGTAGTGAGCACCGAGCACCCTGAGTACTGAGCACCCAGAACCCTGAGTACTGAGCACCCAGCGTACTGAGCACCGAGCACCCAGCACCCTGAGTACTGAGCACCCAGCACCCTGAGCACTGAGCACCCAGCACCCTGAGTACTGAGCACTGAGCACCCTGAGTCCTGAGCACCGAGCACCCCGAGCACTGAGCACCCAGCACCCCGAGCACCGAGCACCCAGCACCCTGAGCACTGAGCACCCAGCACCCTGAGCACCGAGCACCCAGCACCCTGAGTACTGAGCACCCAGCACCCTGAGCACTGAGCACCCAGTACCCCGAGCACTGAGCACCCAGCACCCCGAGCACTGAGCACCCAGCACCCTGAGCACTGAGAACCCTGAGTACTGAGCACTGAGCACCCAACGTACTGAGCACCGAGCACCCTGAGCAATGAGCACCCTGAGTACTGAGCACCCAGCACCTTGAGCACTGAGCACCGAGCACCCCGAGCACTGAGCACCCAGCACCCGACGTACTGAGCACCCAGCACCCTGAGTACTAAGCACCGAGCACCCTGAGTACTGAGCACCCAGCACCCTGAGCACTGAGCACCCAGCACCCGAGTACTGATCACCCAGCACCCTGGGTACTGAGCACCCCGCACCATGAGTACTGAGCACACAGCACCCCGAGTACTGAGCACCCAGCACGCTGAGCACTGAGCACCCAGCACCCTGAGCACTGAGCACCCAGCACCCCGAGCACTGCACACCCAGCACCCTGAGTATTGAGCACCCAGCACCCTGAGCACTGAGCACCCAGCACGCTGAGCACTGAGCACCCAGCACCCTGAGCAATGAGCACCCAGCACCCTGAGTAGTGAGCACCCAACGTACTGAGCACCGAGCACCCCGAGCACTGAGCACCCAGCACCCTGAGTACTGAGCACCGAGCACCCCGAGCACTGAGCACCCAGCACCCGGAGTACTGAGCACCCAGCACCCTGAGTACTAAGCACAGAGCACCCTGAGTACTGAGCACCCAGCACCCTGAGCACTGAGCACCCAGCACCCTGAGTACTGTGCAGCGAGCACCCCGACTACTGAGTACCCAGCACCCCGAGCACTGAGCACCCAGCACCCCGAGCACTGAGCACCCAGCACCCTGAGTACTGAGCACCCAGCACCCTGAGTACTGAGCACCCAGCACCTCGAGCACTGAGTACCCAGCACCCTGAGCACTGAGCACCCAGCACCCTGAGCACTGAGCACCCAGCACCCTGAGCACTGAGCACCCAGCACCCTGAGTACTGAGCACTGAGCACCCTGCACCCCGAGCACTGAGCACCCAGCACCCTGAGCACTGAGCACCGAGCACCCGAGTACTGAGCACCCAGCACCCTGAGTACTGAGCACCCAGCACCCCGAGCACTAAGCACCCAGCACCCTGAGTACTGAGCACCCAGCATCCTGTGCACTGAGCACCGAGCACCCTGAGCACTGAGCACCCAGCACCCTGAGGACTGAGCACCCAGCACCCCGAGCACTGAGCACCTAGCACCCTGAGCACTGAGCACCCTGAGTACTGAGCACTGAGCACCCTGAGTACTGAGCAATGAGCACCCTGAGTACTGAGCACCAAGCACCCTGAGTACTGAGCACCCAGCAACCTGAGCACTGAGCACCGAGCACCCTGAGAACTGAGCACCCAGCACCCTGAGCACTGAGCACCCAGCACCCTGAGCACTGAGCACCCAGCACCCCGAGCACTGAGCACCCAGCACCCTGAGCACTGAGAACCCTGAGTACTGAGCACTGAGCACCCTGAGTACTGAGCACTGAGAACCCTGAGTATTGAGCACCCAGCACCCTGAGTACTGAGCACCCAGGACCCGGAGCAAAGAGCACCCTGAGTACTGAGCACCCAGCACCCTGAGCACTGAGCTCCGAGCACCCCGAGCACTGAGCACCCAGCACCCTGAGTACTGAGCACCCAGTACCCTGAGCACTGAACACACAGCACCCTGAGTACTGAGCACCCCGAGCACTGAGCACCCAGCACCCTGAGAACTGAGGACCCAGCACCCTGAGTACTGAGCACCCAGCACCCTGAGCACTGAGCACCCAGCACCCTGAGTACTGAGCACCCAGCACCCTGAGCACTGAGCACCCAGCACCCTGAATACTGAGCATCCAGCACCCCGAGCACTGAGCAGCCAGCAACCTGAGTACTGAGAACTGAGCACCCAGCACCCAGAGCACTGAGCACTCAGCACCCTGTGTACTGAGCACTGAGCACCCAGCACCCTGAGCACTGAGCACCCTGAGTACTGAGCACCCAGCACCCTGAGCACTGAGCACCCAGCACCCCGAGCACTGAGCACCCAGCACCCAGAAAACTGAGCACTGAGCACCCTGAGTACTGAGCACTGAGCACCCTGAGCACTGAGCACCGAGCACCCTGAGTACTGAGCACTGAGCACCCTGAGCACTGAGCACCCAGCACCCTGAGTACTGAGCACCCAGCACCCTGAGCACTGAGCACCCAGCACCATGAGTACTGAGCACCCAGCACCCTGAGCACTGAGCACCCTGAGTACTGAGCACCCAGCACCCTGAGTACTGAGCACCCAGCACCCTGAGCACTGAGCAACCAGCACCCTGAGCACTGAGCACCAAGCACCCTGAGTACTGAGCACCCAGCACCCTGAGTACTGAACACCCAGCACCCTGAGCACTGAGCACTGAGCACCCAGCACCCTGAGCACTGAGCACTGAGCCACCAGCACCCTGAGCACTGAGCAACCAGCACCCCGAGCACTGAGCACCCAGCACCCTGAGTACTGAGAACTGAGCACCCAGCACCCAGAGCACTGAGCACTCAGCACCCTGTGTACTGAGCACTGAGCACCCAGCACCCTGAGCACTGAGCACCCTGAGTACTGAGCACCCAGCACCCTGAGCACTGAGCACCAAGCACCCCGAGCACTGAGCACGCAGCACCCAGAAAACTGAGCACTGAGCACCCTGAGTACTGAGCACTGAGCACCCTGAGCACTGAGCACCGAGCACCCTGAGTACTGAGCACTGAGCACCCTGAGCACTGAGCACCCAGCACCCTGAGTACTGAGCACCCAGCACCCTGAGCACTGAGGACCGAGCACCCTGAGTACTAAGCACCCAGCACCCTGAGCACTGAGCACCCAGCACGCTGAGTACTGAGCACTGAGCACCCTGAGTACTGAGCACCGAGCACCCAGAGCACTGAGCACCCAGCACGCTGAGTACTGAGCACTGAGCACTCTGAGTACTGAGCACCGAGCACCCTGAGTACTGAGCACCCAGCACTCTGAGCACTGAGCACCCAGCACCCTGAGCACTGAGCACACAGCACCCCGAGCACTGAGCACCCAGCACCCCGAGCACTGAGCACCCAGCACCCCGAGCACTGAGCACCCAGCACCCTGAGCACTGAGCACTGAGCACCCTGAGTACTGAGCACTGAGCACCCTGAGTATTGAGCACCCAGCACCCTGAGTACTGAGCACCCAGGACCCGGAGCAAAGATCACCCTGAGTACTGAGCACCCAGCACCCTGAGCACTGAGCACCGAGCACCCCGAGCAATGAGCACCCAGCACCCGGAGTACTGAGCACCCAGCACCCTGAGTACTAAGCACCGAGCACCCTGAGTACTGAGCACCCAGTACCCTGAGCACTGAACACACAGCACCCTGAGTACTGAGCACCCCGAGCACTGAGCACCCAGCACCCTGAGAACTGAGGACCCAGCACCCTGAGTACTGAGCACCCAGCACCCTGAGCACTGAGCACCCAGCACCCTGAGTACTGAGCACCCAGCACCCTGAGCACTGAGCACCCAGCACCCTGAATACTGAGCATCCAGCACCCTGAGCACTGAGCAGCCAGCACCCTGAGTACTGAGAACTGAGCACCCAGCACCCAGAGCACTGAGCACTCAGCACCCTGTGTACTGAGCACTGAGCACCCAGCACCCTGAGCACTGAGCACCCTGAGTACTGAGCACCCAGCACCCTGAGCACTGAGCACCCCGCACCCCGAGCACTGAGCACCCACCACCCAGAGAACTGAGCACTGAGCACCCTGAGTACTGAGCACTGAGCACCCTGAGCACTGAGCACCGAGCACCCTGAGTACTGAGCACTGAGCACCCTGAGCACTGAGCACCCAGCACCCTGAGTACTGAGCACCCAGCACCCTGAGCACTGAGGACCGAGCACCCTGAGTACTAAGCACCCAGCACCCTGAGTACTGAGCACCCAGCACCCTGAGCACTGAGCACCCAGCACGCTGAGTACTGAGCACTGAGCACCCTGAGTACTGAGCACCGAGCACCCAGAGCACTGAGCACCCAGCACGCTGAGTACTGAGCACTGAGCACTCTGAGTACTGAGCACCGAGCACCCTGAGTACTGAGCACCCAGCACTCTGAGCACTGAGCACCCAGCACCCCGAGCACTGAGCACCCAGCACCCCGAGCACTGAGCACCCAGCACCCCGAGCACTGAGCACCCAGCACCCCGAGCACTGAGCACCCAGCACCCTGAGCACTGAGCACTGAGCACCCTAAGTACTGAGCACTGAGCACCCTGAGTACTGAGCACCCAGCACCCTGAGTACTGAGCACCCAGCGTACTGAGCACCGAGCACCCCGAGCACTGAGCACCCAGCACCCTGAGTACTGAGCACCCAGCACCCCGAGCACTGAGCACCCAGCACCCTGAGTAGTGAGCACCGAGCACCCTGAGTACTGAGCACCCAGCACCCTGAGTACTGAGCACCCAGCGTACTGAGCACCGAGCACCCAGCACCCTGAGTACTGAGCACCCAGCACCCTGAGCACTGAGCACCCAGCACCCTGAGTACTGAGCACTGAGCACCCTGAGTACTGAGCACCGAGCACCCCGAGCACTGAGCACCCAGCACCCCGAGCACCGAGCACCCAGCACCCTGAGAACTGAGCACCCAGCACCCTGAGCACCGAGCACCCAGCACCCTGAGTACTGAACACCCAGCACCCTGAGCACTGAGCACCCAGCACCCTGAGTACTGAGCACTGAGCACCCTGAGTACTGAGCACCCAGCACCATGAGTACTGAGCACCCAGCACCCTGAGCAATGAGCACCCTGAATACTGATCACCCAGCATCCTGAGCACTGAGCACCGAGCACCCCGAGCACTGAGCACCCAGCACCCTGAGCACTGAGGACCCAGCACCCTGAGCACTGAGCACCCAGCACCCTGAGTACTGAGCACCCAGCACCCTGAGCACTGAGCACCCAGCACCCTGAGTACTGAGCATCTAGCACCCCGAGCACTGAGCACCCAGCACCCCGAGCACTGAGCACTCAGCACCCTGTGTACTGAGCACTGAGTACCCAGCACCCCGAGCACTGAGCACCCAGCACCCTGAGCACTGAGCACCCTGAGTACTGAGCACCCAGCACCCTGAGCACTGAGCACCCAGCACCCCGAGCACTGAGCACCCAGCACCCAGAGCACTGAGCACTGAGCACCCTGAGTACTGAGCACTGAGCACCCTGAGCACTGAGCACCCAGCACCATGAGTACTGAGCACCCAGCACCCTGAGCACTGAGCACCCTGAGTACTGAGCACCCAGCACCCTGAGTACTGAGCACCCAGCACCCTGAGCACTGAGCAACCAGCACCCTGAGCACTGAGCACCAAGCACCCTGAGTACTGAGCACCCAGCACCCTGAGAACTGAACACCCAGCACCCTGAGCACTGAGCACTGAGCACCCAGCACCCTGAGCACTGAGCACTGAGCCACCAGCACCCTGAGCACTGAGCAACCAGCACCCCGAGCACTGAGCACCCAGCACCCTGAGCACCCAGCACCCTGAGCACTGAGCACCCTGAGCACTGAGCACTGAGCACCCAGCACCCTGAGTACTGAGCACCCAACACTCTGAGCACTGAGCACCCAGCACGCTGAGTACTGAGCACTGAGCACACAGCACCCTGAGTACTGAGCACGCAGAACTCCGAGCACTGAGCACCCAGCTCCCCGAGCACTGAGCACCCTGAGCACTGAGCACCCAGCACCCCGAGTGCTGAGCACTGAGCACCCTGAGCACTGAGCACCCAGCACCCCGAGTGCTGAGCACTGAGCACCCTGAGAACTGAGCACCCAGCACCCTGAGCACTGAGCACTGAGAACCCTGAGTACTGAGCACCGAGCACCCTGAGTACTGAGCACCTAGCAACCTGAGCCCTGAGCACCCAGCACCCTGAGCACTGAGCACCCAGCACCCCGAGCACTGAGCACCCAGCACCCCGAGCACTGAGCACCCAGCACCCTGAGCACTGAGCACTGAGCACCCAGCACCCTGAGTACTGAGCACCCAGCACCCTGAGCACTGAGCACCCAGCACCATGAGTACTGAGCACCCAGCACCCTGAGCACTGAGCACCCTGAGTACTGAGCACCCAGCACCCTGAGTACTGAGCACCCAGCACCCTGAGCACTGAGCAACCAGCACCCTGAGCACTGAGCACCAAGCACCCTGAGTACTGAGCACCCAGCACCTTGAGTACTGAACACCCAGCACCCTGAGCACTGAGCACTGAGCACCCAGCACCCTGAGCACTGAGCACTGAGGGACCAGCACCCTGAGCACTGAGCAACCAGCACCCCGAGCACTGAGCACCCAGCACCCTGAGTACTGAGAACTGAGCACCCAGCACCCAGAGCACTGAGCACTCAGCACCCTGTGTACTGAGCACTGAGCACCCAGCACCCTGAGCACTGAGCACCCTGAGTACTGAGCACCCAGCACCCTGAGCACTGAGCACCCAGCACCCCGAGCACTGAGCACGCAGCACCCAGAAAACTGAGCACTGAGCACCCTGAGTACTGAGCACTGAGCACCCTGAGCACTGAGCACCGAGCACCCTGAGTACTGAGCACTGAGCACCCTGAGCACTGAGCACCCAGCACCCTGAGTACTGAGCACCCAGCACCCTGAGCACTGAGGACCGAGCACCCTGAGTACTAAGCACCCAGCACCCTGAGCACTGAGCACCCAGCACGCTGAGTACTGAGCACTGAGCACCCTGAGTACTGAGCACCGAGCACCCAGAGCACTGAGCACCCAGCACGCTGAGTACTGAGCACTGAGCACTCTGAGTACTGAGCACCGAGCACCCTGAGTACTGAGCACCCAGCACTCTGAGCACTGAGCACCCAGCACCCTGAGCACTGAGCACACAGCACCCCGAGCACTGAGCACCCAGCACCCCGAGCACTGAGCACCCAGCACCCCGAGCACTGAGCACCCAGCACCCTGAGCACTGAGCACTGAGCACCCTGAGTACTGAGCACTGAGCACCCTGAGTATTGAGCACCCAGCACCCTGAGTACTGAGCACCCAGGACCCGGAGCAAAGATCACCCTGAGTACTGAGCACCCAGCACCCTGAGCACTGAGCACCGAGCACCCCGAGCAATGAGCACCCAGCACCCGGAGTACTGAGCACCCAGCACCCTGAGTACTGAGAACCCAGTACCCTGAGCACTGAACACACAGCACCCTGAGTACTGAGCACCCCGAGCACTGAGCACCCAGCACCCTGAGAACTGAGGACCCAGCACCCTGAGTACTGAGCACCCAGCACCCTGAGCACTGAGCACCCAGCACCCTGAGTACTGAGCACCCAGCACCCTGAGCACTGAGCACCCAGCACCCTGAATACTGAGCATCCAGCACCCCGAGCACTGAGCAGCCAGCACCCTGAGTACTGAGAACTGAGCACCCAGCACCCAGAGCACTGAGCACTCAGCACCCTGTGTACTGAGCACTGAGCACCCAACACCCTGAGCACTGAGCACCCTGAGTACTGAGCACCCAGCACCCTGAGCACTGAGCACCCCGCACCCCGAGCACTGAGCACCCAGCACCCAGAGAACTGAGCACTGAGCACCCTGAGTACTGAGCACTGAGCACCCTGAGCACTGAGCACCGAGCACCCTGAGTACTGAGCACTGAGCACCCTGAGCACTGAGCACCCAGCACCCTGAGTACTGAGCACCCAGCACCCTGAGCACTGAGGACCGAGCACCCTGAGTACTAAGCACCCAGCACCCTGAGTACTGAGCACCCAGCACCCTGAGCACTGAGCACCCAGCACGCTGAGTACTGAGCACTGAGCACACTGAGTACTGAGCACCGAGCACCCAGAGCACTGAGCACCCAGCACGCTGAGTACTGAGCACTGAGCACTCTGAGTACTGAGCACCGAGCACCCTGAGTACTGAGCACCCAGCACTCTGAGCACTGAGCACCCAGCACCCTGAGCACTGAGCACCCAGCACCCCGAGCACTGAGCACCCAGCACCCCGAGCACTGAGCACCCAGCACCCCGAGCACTGAGCACCCAGCACCCTGAGCACTGAGCACTGAGCACCCTAAGTACTGAGCACTGAGCACCCTGAGTACTGAGCACCCAGCACCCTGAGTACTGAGCACCCAGCGTACTGAGCACCGTGCACCCCGAGCACTGAGCACCCAGCACCCTGAGTACTGAGCACCCAGCACCCCGAGCACTGAGCACCCAGCACCCTGAGTAGTGAGCACCGAGCACCCTGAGTACTGAGCACCCAGCACCCTGAGTACTGAGCACCCAGCGTACTGAGCACCGAGCACCCAGCACCCTGAGTACTGAGCACCCAGCACCCTGAGCACTGAGCACCCAGCACCCTGAGTACTGAGCACTGAGCACCCTGAGTACTGAGCACCGAGCACCCCGAGCACTGAGCACCCAGCACCCCGAGCACCGAGCACCCAGCACCCTGAGCACTGAGCACCCAGCACCCTGAGCACCGAGCACCCAGCACCCTGAGTACTGAACACCCAGCACCCTGAGCACTGAGCACCCAGCACCCTGAGTACTGAGCACTGAGCACCCTGAGTACTGAGCACCCAGCACCATGAGTACTGAGCACCCAGCACCCTGAGCAATGAGCACCCTGAATACTGATCACCCAGCATCCTGAGCACTGAGCACCGAGCACCCCGAGCACTGAGCACCCAGCACCCTGAGCACTGAGGACCCAGCACCCTGAGCACTGAGCACCCAGCACCCTGAGTACTGAGCACCCAGCACCCTGAGCACTGAGCACCCAGCACCCTGAGTACTGAGCATCCAGCACCCCGAGCACTGAGAACCCAGCACCCCGAGCACTGAGCACTCAGCACCCTGTGTACTGAGCACTGAGTACCCAGCACCCCGAGCACTGAGCACCCAGCACCCTGAGCACTGAGCACCCTGAGTACTGAGCACCCAGCACCCTGAGCACTGAGCACCCAGCACCCCGAGCACTGAGCACCCAGCACCCAGAGCACTGAGCACTGAGCACCCTGAGTACTGAGCACTGAGCACCCTGAGCACTGAGCACCCAGCACCATGAGTACTGAGCACCCAGCACCCTGAGCACTGAGCACCCTGAGTACTGAGCACCCAGCACCCTGAGTACTGAGCACCCAGCACCCTGAGCACTGAGCAACCAGCACCCTGAGCACTGAGCACCAAGCACCCTGAGTACTGAGCACCCAGCACCCTGAGTACTGAACACCCAGCACCCTGAGCACTGAGCACTGAGCACCCAGCACCCTGAGCACTGAGCACTGAGCCACCAGCACCCTGAGCACTGAGCAACCAGCACCCCGAGCACTGAGCACCCAGCACCCTGAGCACCCAGCACCCTGAGCACTGAGCACCCTGAGCACTGAGCACTGAGCACCCAGCACCCTGAGTACTGAGCACCCAACACTCTGAGCACTGAGCACCCAGCACGCTGAGTACTGAGCACTGAGCACACAGCACCCTGAGTACTGAGCACGCAGAACTCCGAGCACTGAGCACCCAGCTCCCCGAGCACTGAGCACCCTGAGCACTGAGCACCCAGCACCCCGAGTGCTGAGCACTGAGCACCCTGAGCACTGAGCACCCAGCACCCCGAGTGCTGAGCACTGAGCACCCTGAGAACTGAGCACCCAGCACCCTGAGCACTGAGCACTGAGAACCCTGTGTACTGAGCACCGAGCACCCTGAGTACTGAGCACCTAGCACCCTGAGCACTGAGCACCCAGCACCCCGAGCACTGAGCACCCAGCACCCCGAGCACTGAGCACCCAGCACCCCGAGCACTGAGCACCCAGCACCCTGAGCACTGAGCACTGAGCACCCTAAGTACTGAGCACTGAGCACCCTGAGTACTGAGCACCCAGCACCCTGAGTACTGAGCACCCAGCGTACTGAGCACCGAGCACCCCGAGCACTGAGCACCCAGCACCCTGAGTACTGAGCACCCAGCACCCCGAGCACTGAGCACCCAGCACCCTGAGTAGTGAGCACCGAGCACCCTGAGTACTGAGCACCCAGCACCCTGAGTACTGAGCACCCAGCGTATTGAGCACCCAGCACCCTGAGTACTGAGCACCCAGCACCCTGAGTAGGGAGCACCGAGCACCCTGAGTACTGAGCACCCAGCACCCTGAGTACTGACCACCCAGCGTACTGAGCACCGAGCACCCCGAGAACTGAGCACCCAGCACCCTGAGTACTGAGCACCCAGCACCCCGAGCTCTGAGCACCCAGCACCCTGAGTAGTGAGCACCCAGCACCCTGAGCACTGAGCAACCAGCACCCTGAGCACTGAGCACCAAGCACCCTGAGTACTGAGCACCCAGCACCCTGAGTACTGAGCACCCAACACTCTGAGCACTGAGCACCCAGCACGCTGAGTACTGAGCACTGAGCACACAGCACCCTGAGTACTGAGCACGCAGAACTCCGAGCACTGAGCACCCAGCTCCCCGAGCACTGAGCACCCTGAGCACTGAGCACCCAGCACCCCGAGTGCTGAGCACTGAGCACCCTGAGCACTGAGCACCCAGGACCCCGAGTGCTGAGCACTGAGCACCCTGAGAACTGAGCACCCAGCACCCTGAGCACTGAGCACTGAGAACCCTGAGTACTGAGCACCGAGCACCCTGAGTACTGAGCACCTAGCAACCTGAGCCCTGAGCACCCAGCACCCTGAGCACTGAGCACCCAGCACCCCGAGCACTGAGCACCCAGCACCCCGAGCACTGAGCACCCAGCACCCTGAGCACTGAGCACTGAGCACCCTAAGTACTGAGCACTGAGCACCCTGAGTACTGAGCACCCAGCACCCTGAGTACTGAGCACCCAGCGTACTGAGCACCGAGCACCCCGAGCACTGAGCACCCAGCACCCTGAGTACTGAGCACCCAGCACCCCGAGCACTGAGCACCCAGCACCCTGAGTAGTGAGCACCGAGCACCCTGAGTACTGAGCACCCAGCACCCTGAGTACTGAGCACCCAGCGTATTGAGCACCCAGCACCCTGAGTACTGAGCACCCAGCACCCTGAGTAGGGAGCACCGAGCACCCTGAGTACTGAGCACCCAGCACCCTGAGTACTGACCACCCAGCGTACTGAGCACCGAGCACCCCGAGAACTGAGCACCCAGCACCCTGAGTACTGAGCACCCAGCACCCCGAGCTCTGAGCACCCAGCACCCTGAGTAGTGAGCACCCAGCACCCTGAGCACTGAGCAACCAGCACCCTGAGCACTGAGCACCAAGCACCCTGAGTACTGAGCACCCAGCACCCTGAGTACTGAACATCCAGCACCCTGAGCACTGAGCACTGAGCACCCAGCACCCTGAGCACTGAGCACTGAGCCACCAGCACCCTGAGCACTGAGCAACCAGCACCCCGAGCACTGAGCACCCAGCACCCTGAGCACCCAGCACCCTGAGCACTGAGCACCCTGAGCACTGAGCACTGAGCACCCAGCACCCTGAGTACTGAGCACCCAACACTCTGAGCACTGAGCACCCAGCACGCTGAGTACTGAGCACTGAGCACACAGCACCCTGAGTACTGAGCACGCAGAACTCCGAGCACTGAGCACCCAGCTCCCCGAGCACTGAGCACCCTGAGCACTGAGCACCCAGCACCCCGAGTGCTGAGCACTGAGCACCCTGAGCACTGAGCACCCAGCACCCCGAGTGCTGAGCACTGAGCACCCTGAGAACTGAGCACCCAGCACCCTGAGCACTGAGCACTGAGAACCCTGAGTACTGAGCACCGAGCACCCTGAGTACTGAGCACCCAGCAACCTGAGCCCTGAGCACCCAGCACCCTGAGCACTGAGCACTGAGCACCCTAAGTACTGAGCACTGAGCACCCTGAGTACTGAGCACCCAGCACCCTGAGTACTGAGCACCCAGCGTACTGAGCACCGAGCACCCCGAGCACTGAGCACCCAGCACCCTGAGTACTGAGCACCCAGCACCCCGAGCACTGAGCACCCAGCACCCTGAGTAGTGAGCACCGAGCACCCTGAGTACTGAGCACCCAGCACCCTGAGTACTGAGCACCCAGCGTATTGAGCACCGAGCACCCAGCACCCTGAGTACTGAGCACCCAGCACCCTGAGTAGGGAGCACCGAGCACCCTGAGTACTGAGCACCCAGCACCCTGAGTACTGACCACCCAGCGTACTGAGCACCGAGCACCCCGAGAACTGAGCACCCAGCACCCTGAGTACTGAGCACCCAGCACCCCGAGCTCTGAGCACCCAGCACCCTGAGTAGTGAGCACCCAGCACCCTGAGCACTGAGGACCCAGCACCCTGAGTACTGAGCACCCAACGTACTGAGCACCGAGCACCCTGAGCACTGAGCACCCAGCACCCTGAGTACTGAGCACCCAGGACCCTGTGCAATGAGCACCCTGAGTACTGAGCACCCAGCACATTGAGCACTGAGCATGGAGCACCCCGAGCACTGACCACCCAGCACTCTGAGGACTGAGCACCCAGCACCCTGAGTACTGAGCACCCAGCACCCTGAGCACTGAGCACCCAGCACCCTGAGCACTGAGCACCCAGCACCCTGAGCACTGAGCACCCAGCACCCTGAGCACTGAGCACCCAGCACCCTGAGTACTGAGCACTGAGCACCCAGCACCCCGAGCACTGAGCACCCAAGCACCCTGAGTACTGAGCACTGAGCACCCAGCACCCCGAGCACTGAGCACCCAGCACCCTGAGCACTGAGCACCCAGCACCCGAGTACTGATCACCCAGCACCCTGAGTACTGAGCAGCCCGCAACCTGAGTACTGAGCACCCAGCACCCCGAGTACTGAGCACCCAGCACCCTGAGCACTGAGCACCCAGCACCCTGAGCACTGAGCACCCAGCACCGCGAGCACTGCGCACCCAGCACCCTGAGTACTGAACACCCAGCACCCTGAGCACTGAGCACCCAGCACCCTGAGCACTGAGCACCCAGTACCCTGAGCACTGAGCACCCAGCACCCTGAGTAGTGAGCACCCAACGTACTGAGCACCGAGCACCCCGAGCACTGAGCACCCAGTACCCTGAGTACTGAGCACCGAGCAACCGGAGCACTGAGCACCCAGCACCCTGAGCACTGATCACTGAGCACCCAGCACCCTGAGCCCTGAGCACTGAGCACCCAGCACCCCGAGCACTGAGCACCCAGCACCCCGAGCACTGAGCACCCAGCACCCTGAGCACTGAGCACCCAGCACCCTGAGAACTGAGCACCCAGCACCCTGAGTACTGAGCACCCAGCACCCTGAGTACTGAGCACCCAGCACCCTGAGTACTGAGCACTCAGCACCCTGAGTACTGAGCACCGAGCACCCCGAGCACTGAGCACCCAGCAACTTGAGCACTGAGCACCCTGAGGACTGAGCACCCAGCACCCTGAGCACTGAGCACCGATCACCCTGAGCACTGAGCACCCAGCACCCCGAGCACTGAGCACCCAGCACCCTGAGTACTGAGCACCCAGCACTCTGAGTACTGAGCACCCAGCACCCTGAGTACTGAGCACCCAGCATCCCAAGCACTGAGCACCCAGCACCCTGAGTACTGAACACCCTGAGTACTGAGCACTGAGCACCGAGCACCCTGAGTACTGAGCACCCTGAGGACTGAGCACCCAGGACCCTGAGCACTGAGCACTGAGCACCCAGCACCCTAAGTACTGAGCACCCAGCACCCTGAGTACTGAGCACCCAGCGTACTGAGCACCGAGCACCCCGAGCACTGAGCACCCAGCACCCTGAGTACTGAGCACCCAGCACCCCGAGCACTGAGCACCCAGCACCCTGAGGAGTGAGCACCGAGCACCCTGAGTACTGAGCACCCAGAACCCTGAGTACTGAGCACCCAGCACCCTGAGCACTGAGCACCCAGCACCCTGAGTACTGAGCACTGAGCACACTGAGTACTGAGCACCGAGCACCCCGAGCACTGAGCACCCAGCACCCCGAGCACCGAGCACCCAGCACCCTGAGCACTGAGCACCCAGCACCCTGAGCACCGAGCACCCAGCACCCTGAGTACTGAGCACCCAGCACCCTGAGCACTGAGCACCCAGCACCCTGAGTACTGAGCACTGAGCACCCTGAGTACTGAGCACCCAGCACCATGAGTACTGAGCACCCAGCACCCTGAGCAATGAGCACCCTGAGTACTGATCACCCAGCACCCAGAGCACTGAGCACTGAGCACCCAGCACCCTGAGCACTGAGCACTGAGCACCCAGCACCCTGAGCACTGAGCAACCATCACCCCGAGCACTGAGCACCCAGCACCCTGAGCACCCAGCACCCTGAGCACTGAGCACTCAGCACCCTGTGTACTGAGCACTGAGTACCCAGCACCGCGAGCACTGAGCACCCAGCACCCTGAGCACTGAGCACCCTGAGTACTGAGCACCCAGCACCCTGAGCACTGAGCACCCAGCACCCCGAGCACTGAGCACCCAGCACCCAGAGCACTGAGCACCCAGCACCCTGAGTACTGAGCACTGAGCACCCTGAGCACTGAGCACCGAGCACCCTGAGTACTGAGCACTGAGCACCCTGAGAACTGAGCACCCAGCACCCTGAGTACTGAGCACCCAGCACCCTGAGCACTGAGGACAGAGCACCCTGAATACTAAGCACCCAGCACCCTGAGTACTGAGCACCCAGCACCCTGAGCACTGAGCACCCAGCACGCTGAGTACTGAGCACTGAGCACTCTGAGTACTGAGCACCGAGCACCGTGAGTATTGAGAACAGAGCACTCTGAGCACTGAGCACCCAGCACCCTGAGCACTGAGCACCCAGCACCCCGAGCACTGAGCACCCAGCACCCCGAGCACTGAGCACCCAGCACCCCGAGCACTGAGCACTGAGCACCCTAAGTACTGAGCACTGAGCACCCTGAGTACTAAGAACCCAGCACCCTGAGTACTGAGCACCCAGCACCCTGAGTACTGAGCACCCAGCACCCTGAGCACTGAGCACCCAGCACCCTGAGCACTGAGCACCCAGCACCCTGAGCACTGAGCACCCAGCACCCTGAGTACTAAGCACTGAGCACCCAGCAGCCGGAGTACTGAGCAGTGAGCACCCTGAGTATTGAGCTCCGAGCACCCCGAACACTGAGCACCCAGCACCCCGAGCACCGAGCACGCAGCACCCTGAGCACTGAACACCCAACACCCTGAGCACTGAGCACCCACCACCCTGAGCACTGAGCACCCAGCACCCTGAGTACTGAGCACCCAACGTACTGAGCACCGAGCACCCTGAGCACTGAGCACCCACCACCCTGAGTACTGAGCACCCAGGACCCTGTGCAATGAGCACCCTGAGTACTGAGCACCCAGCACATTGAGCACTGAGCACTGAGCACCCCGAGCACTGACCACCCAGCACTCTGAGCACTGAGCAACCAGCACCCTGAGTACTGAGCACCCAGCACCCTGAGCACTGAGCACCCAGCACCCTGAGCACTGAGCACCCAGCACCCTGAGCACTGAGCACCCAGCACCCTGAGTACTAAGCACTGAGCACCCAGCACCCCGAGCACTGAGCAACCAAGCACCCTGAGTACTGAGCACTGAGCACCCAGCACCCCGAGCACTGAGCACCCAGCACCCTGAGCACTGAGCACCCAGCACCCGAGTACTGATCACCCAGCACCCTGAGTACTGAGCAGCCCGCAACCTGAGTACTGAGCACCCAGCACCCTGAGCACTGAGCACCCAGCACCCTGAGCACTGAGCACCCAGCACCGCGAGCACTGCGCAAGCAGCACCCTGAGTACTGAACACCCAGCACCCTGAGCACTGAGCACCCAGCACCCTGAGCACTGAGCACCCAGTACCCTGAGCACTGAGCACCCAGCACCCTGAGTAGTGAGCACCCAACATACTGAGCACCGAGCACACCGAGCACTGAGCACCCAGCACCCTGAGTACTGAGCACCGAGCAACCGGAGCACTGAGCACCCAGCACCCTGAGCACTGATCACTGAGCACCCAGCACCCTGAGCCCTGAGCACTGAGCACCCAGCACCCCGAGCACTGAGCACCCAGCACCCCGAGCACTGAGCACCCAGCACCATGAGCACTGAGCACCCAGCACCCTGAGCACTGAGCACCCAGCATCCTGAGTACTGAGCACCCAGCACCCTGAGTACTGAGCACCCAGCACCCTGAGTACTGAGCACTCAGCACCCTAAGTACTGAGCACCGAGCACCCCGAGCACTGAGCACCCAGCACCTTGAGCACTGAGCACCCTGAGGACTGAGCATCCAGCACCCTGAGCACTGAGCACCGATCACCCTGAGCACTGAGCACCCAGCACCCCGAGCACTGAGCACCCAGCACCCTGAGTACTGAGCACCCAGCACCCTGAGTACTGAGCACCCTGAGTACTGAGCACTGAGCACCGAGCACACTGAGTACTGAGCACCCTGAGGACTGAGCACCCAGCACCCTGAGCACTGAGCACTGAGCACCCAGCACCCTGAGTACTGAGCACCCAGCACCCTGAGCACTGAGCACCCAGCACCTTGAGTACTGAGCACCCAGCACCCTGAGTACTGAACACCGAGCACCCTGAGTACTGAGTACCCAGCACCCTGAGTACTGAGCACCCAGCATCCTGAGCACTGAGCAACCAGCACCCTGAGCACTGAGCACCAAGCACCCTGAGTACTGAGCACCCAGCACCCTGAGTACTGAACACCCAGCACCCTGAGCACTGAGCACTGAGCACCCAGCACCCTGAGCACTGAACACTGAGCACCCAGCACCCTGAGCACTGAGCAACCAGCACCCCGAGCACTGAGCACCCAGCACCCTGAGCACCCAGCACCCTGAGCACTGAGCACCCTGAGCACTGAGCACTGAGCTCCCAGCACCCTGAGTACTGAGCACTGAGCACCCCGAGTACTGAGCACCCAGCACCCCGAGCAATGAGCACATAGCAACCTGAGTACTGAGAAGAGATCACCCTGAGTACTGAGCACCCAGCTCCCTGAGTACTGAGCCCCCAGCACCCTGAGTACTGAGCACCCAGCACCCTGAGCCCTGAGGACCGAGCACCCTGAGTACTAGGCACCCAGGACCCTGAGTACTGAGCACCCAGCACCCTGAGCACTGAGCACCCAGCAAGCTGAGTACTGAGCACTGAGCACCCTGAGTACTGAGCACCGAGCACCCTGAGCACTGAGCACCCAGCACGCTGAGTACTGAGCTCTGAGCACTCTGAGTACCTAGCACCGAGCACCCTGAGTACTGAGCACCCAGCACTCTGAGCACTGAGCACCCAGCACCCTGAGCACTGAGCACCCAGCACCCCGAGCACTGAGCACCCAGCAACCCGAGCACTGAGCACCCAGCACCCCGAGCACTGAGCACCCAGCACCCTGAGCACTGAGCACTGAGCACCCTAAGTACTGAGCGCTGAGCACCCTGAGTACTGAGCACCCAGCACCCTGAGTACTGAGCACCCAGCGTACTGAGCACCGAGTACCCCGAGCACTGAGCACCCAGCACCCTGAGTACTGAGCACCCAGCACCCCGAGCACTGAGCACCCAGCACCCTGAGTAGTGAGCACCGAGCACCCTGAGTACTGAGCACCCAGCACCCTGAGTACTGAGCACACAGCGTACTGAGCACCGAGCACCCAGCACCCTGAGTACTGAGCACCCAGCACCCTGAGCACTGAGCACCCAGCACCCTGAGTACTGAGCACTGAGCACCCTGAGTACTGAGCACCGAGCACCCCGAGCACTGAGCACCCAGCACCCCGAGCACCGAGCACCCAGCACCCTGAGCACTGAGCACCCAGCACCCTGAGCACCGAGCACCCAGCACCCTGAGTACTGAGCACCCAGCACCCCGAGCACTGAGCACCCAGCACCCCGAGCACTGAGCACCCAGCACCCCGAGCACTGAGCACCCAGCACCCTGAGCACTGAGAACCCTGAGTACTGAGCACTGAGCACCCAACGTACTGAGCACCGAGCACCCTGAGCAATGAGCACCCTGAGTACTGAGCACCCAGCACCTTGAGCACTGAGCACCGAGCACCCCGAGCACTGAGCACCCAGCACCCGAAGTACTGAGCACCCAGCACCCTGAGTACTAAGCACCGAGCACCCTGAGTACTGAGCACCCAGCACCCTGAGCACTGAGCACCCAGCACCCGAGTACTGATGACGCAGCACCCTGGGTACTGAGCACCCCGCACCATGAGTACTGAGCACCCAGCACCCCGAGTACTGAGCACCCAGCACGCTGAGCACTGAGCACCCAGCACCCTGAGCACTGAGCACCCAGCACCCCGAGCACTGCACACCCAGCACCCTGAGTATTGAGCACCCAGCACCCTGAGCACTGAGCACCCAGCACGCTGAGCATTGAACACCCAGCACCCTGAGCAATGAGCACCCAGCACCCTGAGTAGTGAGCACCCAACGTACTGAGCACCGAGCACCCCGAGCACTGAGCACCCAGCACCCTGAGTACTGAGCACCGAGCACCCCGAGCACTGAGCACCCAGCACCCGGAGTACTGAGCACCCAGCACCCTGAGTACTAAGCACAGAGCACCCTGAGTACTGAGCACCCAGCACCCTGAGCACTGAGCACCCAGCACCCTGAGTACTGTGCAGCGAGCACCCCGACTACTGAGTACCCAGCACCCCGAGCACTGAGCACCCAGCACCCCGAGCACTGAGCACCCAGCACCCTGAGTACTGA
The DNA here is from genome assembly GCF_018167655.1 of Microtus oregoni. Lineage (NCBI taxonomy): Eukaryota > Metazoa > Chordata > Mammalia > Rodentia > Cricetidae > Microtus > Microtus oregoni. Next base: position 5,077,637 of record NW_024543811.1, on the reverse strand, counting down.
GCACCCAGCACCCTGAGTACTGAGCACCCAGCACCTCGAGCACTGAGTACCCAGCACCCTGAGCACTGAGCACCCAGCACCCTGAGCACTGAGCACCCAGCACCCTGAGCACTGAGCACCCAGCACCCTGAGTACTGAGCACTGAGCACCCTGCACCCCGAGCACTGAGCACCCAGCACCCTGAGTACTGAGCACTGAGCACCCAGCACCCAGAGCACTGAGCACCCAGCACCCTGAGCACTGAGCACCGAGCACCCGAGTACTGAGCACCCAGCACCCTGAGTACTGAGCACCCAGCACCCCGAGCACTAAGCACCCAGCACCCTGAGTACTGAGCACCCAGCATCCTGTGCACTGAGCACAGAGCACCCTGAGCACTGAGCACCCAGCACCCTGAGGACTGAGCACCCAGCACCCCGAGCACTGAGCACCTAGCACCCTGAGCACTGAGCACCCTGAGTACTGAGCACTGAGCACCCTGAGTACTGAGCAATGAGCACCCTGAGTACTGAGCACCAAGCACCCTGAGTACTGAGCACCCAGCAACCTGAGCACTGAGCACCGAGCACCCTGAGCACTGAGCACCCAGCACCCTGAGCACTGAGCACCCAGCACCCTGAGCACTGAGCACCCAGCACCCCGAGCACTGAGCACCCAGCACCCTGAGCACTGAGAACCCTGAGTACTGAGCACTGAGCACCCTGAGTACTGAGCACTGAGAACCCTGAGTATTGAGCACCCAGCACCCTGAGTACTGAGCACCCAGGACCCGGAGCAAAGAGCACCCTGAGTACTGAGCACCCAGCACCCTGAGCACTGAGCACCGAGCACCCCGAGCACTGAGCACCCAGCACCCGGAGTACTGAGCACCCAGCACCCTGAGTACTAAGCACCGAGCACCCTGAGTACTGAGCACCCAGTACCCTGAGCACTGAACACACAGCACCCTGAGTACTGAGCACCCCGAGCACTGAGCACCCAGCACCCTGAGAACTGAGGACCCAGCACCCTGAGTACTGAGCACCCAGCACCCTGAGCACTGAGCACCCAGCACCCTGAGTACTGAGCACCCAGCACCCTGAGCACTGAGCACCCAGCACCCTGAATACTGAGCATCCAGCACCCCGAGCACTGAGCAGCCAGCACCCTGAGTACTGAGAACTGAGCACCCAGCACCCAGAGCACTGTGCACTCAGCACCCTGTGTACTGAGCACTGAGCACCCAGCACCCTGAGCACTGAGCACCCTGAGTACTGAGCACCCAGCACCCTGAGCACTGAGCACCCAGCACCCCGAGCACTGAGCACCCAGCACCCAGAAAACTGAGCACCGAGCACCCTGAGTACTGAGCACCCAGCAACCTGAGCCCTGAGCACCCAGCACCCTGAGCACTGAGCACTGAGCACCCTAAGTACTGAGCACTGAGCACCCTGAGTACTAAGCACCGAGCACACTGAGCACCGAGCACCCTGAGTACTGAGCACTGAGCACCCTGAGCACTGAGCACCCAGCACCCTGAGTACTGAGCACCCAGCACCCTGAGCACTGAGGACCGAGCACCCTGAGTACTAAGCACCCAGCACCCTGAGCACTGAGCACCCAGCACGCTGAGTACTGAGCACTGAGCACCCTGAGTACTGAGCACCGAGCACCCAGAGCACTGAGCACCCAGCACGCTGAGTACTGAGCACTGAGCACTCTGAGTACTGAGCACCGAGCACCCTGAGTACTGAGCACCCAGCACTCTGAGCACTGAGCACCCAGCACCCTGAGCACTGAGCACACAGCAGCCCGAGCACTGAGCACCCAGCACCCCGAGCACTGAGCACCCAGCACCCCGAGCACTGAGCACCCAGCACCCTGAGCACTGAGCACTGAGCACCCTGAGTACTGAGCACTGAGCACCCTGAGTATTGAGCACCCAGCACCCTGAGTACTGAGCACCCAGGACCCGGAGCAAAGATCACCCTGAGTACTGAGCACCCAGCACCCTGAGCACTGAGCACCGAGCACCCCGAGCAATGAGCACCCAGCACCCAGAGTACTGAGCACCCAGCACCCTGAGTACTAAGCACCGAGCACCCTGAGTACTGAGCACCCAGTACCCTGAGCACTGAACACACAGCACCCTGAGTACTGAGCACCCCGAGCACTGAGCACCCAGCACCCTGAGAACTGAGGACCCAGCACCCTGAGTACTGAGCACCCAGCACCCTGAGCACTGAGCACCCAGCACCCTGAGTACTGAGCACCCAGCAACCTGAGCACTGAGCACCCAGCACCCTGAATACTGAGCATCCAGCACCCCGAGCACTGAGCAGCCAGCACCCTGAGTACTGAGAACTGAGCACCCAGCACCCAGAGCACTGAGCACTCAGCACCCTGTGTACTGAGCACTGAGCACCCAGCACCCTGAGCACTGAGCACCCTGAGTACTGAGCACCCAGCACCCTGAGCACTGAGCACCCCGCACCCCGAGCACTGAGCACCCAGCACCCAGAGAACTGAGCACTGAGCACCCTGAGTACTGAGCACTGAGCACCCTGAGCACTGAGCACCGAGCACCCTGAGTACTGAGCACTGAGCACCCTGAGCACTGAGCACCCAGCACCCTGAGCACTGAGGACCCAGCACCCTGAGCACTGAGCACCCAGCACCCTGAGTACTGAGCACCCAGCACCCTGAGCACTGAGCACCCAGCACCCTGAGTACTGAGCATCCAGCACCCCGAGCACTGAGCACCCAGCACCCCGAGCACTGAGCACTCAGCACCCTGTGTACTGAGCACTGAGTACCCAGCACCCCGAGCACTGAGCACCCAGCACCCTGAGCACTGAGCACCCTGAGTACTGAGCACCAAGCACCCTGAGCACTGAGCACCCAGCACCCCGAGCACTGAGCACCCAGCACCCAGAGCACTGAGCACTGAGCACCCTGAGTACTGAGCACTGAGCACCCTGAGCACTGAGCACCCAGCACCATGAGTACTGAGCACCCAGCACCCTGAGCACTGAGCACCCTGAGTACTGAGCACCCAGCACCCTGAGTACTGAGCACCCAGCACCCTGAGCACTGAGCAACCAGCACCCTGAGCACTGAGCACCAAGCACCCTGAGTACTGAGCACCCAGCACCCTGAGTACTGAACACCCAGCACCCTGAGCACTGAGCACTGAGCACCCAGCACCCTGAGCACTGAGCACTGAGCCACCAGCACCCTGAGCACTGAGCAACCAGCACCCCGAGCACTGAGCACCCAGCACCCTGAGCACCCAGCACCCTGAGCACTGAGCACCCTGAGCACTGAGCACTGAGCACCCAGCACGCTGAGTACTGAGCACTGAGCACACAGCACCCTGAGTACTGAGCACGCAGAACTCCGAGCACTGAGCACCCAGCTCCCCGAGCACTGAGCACCCTGAGCACTGAGCACCCAGCACCCCGAGTGCTGAGCACTGAGCACCCTGAGCACTGAGCACCCAGCACCCCGAGTGCTGAGCACTGAGCACCCTGAGAACTGAGCACCCAGCACCCTGAGCACTGAGCACTGAGAACCCTGAGTACTGAGCACCGAGCACCCTGAGTACTGAGCACCTAGCAACCTGAGCCCTGAGCACCCAGCACCCTGAGCACTGAGCACCCAGCACCCCGAGCACTGAGCACCCAGCACCCCGAGCACTGAGCACCCAGCACCCTGAGCACTGAGCACTGAGCACCCTAAGTACTGAGCACTGAGCACCCTGAGTACTGAGCACCCAGCACCCTGAGTACTGAGCACCCAGCGTACTGAGCACCGAGCACCCCGAGCACTGAGCACCCAGCACCCTGAGTACTGAGCACCCAGCACCCCGAGCACTGAGCACCCAGCACCCTGAGTAGTGAGCACCGAGCACCCTGAGTACTGAGCACCCAGCACCCTGAGTACTGAGCACCCAGCGTATTGAGCACCCAGCACCCTGAGTACTGAGCACCCAGCACCCTGAGTAGGGAGCACCGAGCACCCTGAGTACTGAGCACCCAGCACCCTGAGTACTGACCACCCAGCGTACTGAGCACCGAGCACCCCGAGAACTGAGCACCCAGCACCCTGAGTACTGAGCACCCAGCACCCCGAGCTCTGAGCACCCAGCACCCTGAGTAGTGAGCACCCAGCACCCTGAGCACTGAGCAACCAGCACCCTGAGCACTGAGCACCAAGCACCCTGAGTACTGAGCACCCAGCACCCTGAGTACTGAACACCCAGCACCCTGAGCACTGAGCACTGAGCACCCAGCACCCTGAGCACTGAGCACTGAGCCACCAGCACCCTGAGCACTGAGCAACCAGCACCCCGAGCACTGAGCACCCAGCACCCTGAGCACCCAGCACCCTGAGCACTGAGCACCCTGAGCACTGAGCACTGAGCACCCAGCACCCTGAGTACTGAGCACCCAACACTCTGAGCACTGAGCACCCAGCACGCTGAGTACTGAGCACTGAGCACACAGCACCCTGAGTACTGAGCACGCAGAACTCCGAGCACTGAGCACCCAGCTCCCCGAGCACTGAGCACCCTGAGCACTGAGCACCCAGCACCCCGAGTGCTGAGCACTGAGCACCCTGAGCACTGAGCACCCAGCACCCCGAGTGCTGAGCACTGAGCACCCTGAGAACTGAGCACCCAGCACCCTGAGCACTGAGCACTGAGAACCCTGAGTACTGAGCACCGAGCACCCTGAGTACTGAGCACCCAGCAACCTGAGCCCTGAGCACCCAGCACCCTGAGCACTGAGCACCCAGCACCCCGAGCACTGAGCACCCAGCACCCCGAGCACTGAGCACCCAGCACCCTGAGCACTGAGCACTGAGCACCCTAAGTACTGAGCACTGAGCACCCTGAGTACTGAGCACCCAGCACCCTGAGTACTGAGCACCCAGCGTACTGAGCACCGAGCACCCCGAGCACTGAGCACCCAGCACCCTGAGTACTGAGCACCAAGCACCCCGAGCACTGAGCACCCAGCACCCTGAGTAGTGAGCACCAAGCACCCTGAGTACTGAGCACCCAGCACCCTGAGTACTGAGCACCCAGCGTATTGAGCACCGAGCACCCAGCACCCTGAGTACTGAGCACCCAGCACCCTGAGTAGGGAGCACCGAGCACCCTGAGTACTGAGCACCCAGCACCCTGAGTACTGACCACCCAGCGTACTGAGCACCGAGCACCCCGAGAACTGAGCACCCAGCACCCTGAGTACTGAGCACCCAGCACCCCGAGCTCTGAGCACCCAGCACCCTGAGTAGTGAGCACCCAGCACCCTGAGCACTGAGGACCCAGCACCCTGAGTACTGAGCACCCAACGTACTGAGCACCGAGCACCCTGAGCACTGAGCACCCAGCACCCTGAGTACTGAGCACCCAGGACCCTGTGCAATGAGCACCCTGAGTACTGAGCACCCAGCACATTGAGCACTGAGCACCGAGCACCCCGAGCACTGACCACCCAGCACTCTGAGGACTGAGCACCCAGCACCCTGAGTACTGAGCACCCAGCACCCTGAGCACTGAGCACCCAGCACCCTGAGCACTGAGCACCCAGCACCCTGAGCACTGAGCACCCAGCACCCTGAGCACTGAGCAACCAGCACCCTGAGTACTGAGCACTGAGCACCCAGCACCCCGAGCACTGAGCACCCAAGCACCCTGAGTACTGAGCACTGAGCACCCAGCACCCGAGTACTGATCACCCAGCACCCTCAGTACTGAGCAGCCCGCAACCTGAGTACTGAGCACCCAGCACCCCGAGTACTGAGCACCCAGCACCCTGAGCACTGAGCACCCAGCACCCTGAGCACTGAGCACCCAGCACCGCGAGCACTGCGCACCCAGCACCCTGAGTACTGAACACCCAGCACCCTGAGCACTGAGCACCCAGCACCCTGAGCACTGAGCACCCAGTACCCTGAGCACTGAGCACCCAGCACCCTGAGTAGTGAGCACCCAACGTACTGAGCACCGAGCACCCCGAGCACTGAGCACCCAGTACCCTGAGTACTGAGCACCGAGCAACCGGAGCACTGAGCACCCAGCACCCTGAGCACTGATCACTGAGCACCCAGCACCTTGAGCCCTGAGCACTGAGCACCCAGCACCCCGAGCACTGAGCACCCAGCACCCCGAGCACTGAGCACCCAGCACCCTGAGCACTGAGCACCCAGCACCCTGAGAACTGAGCACCCAGCACCCTGAGTACTGAGCACCCAGCACCCTGAGTACTGAGCACCCAGCACCCTGAGTACTGAGCACTCAGCACCCTGAGTACTGAGCACCGAGCACCCCGAGCACTGAGCACCCAGCAACTTGAGCACTGAGCACCCTGAGGACTGAGCACCCAGCACCCTGAGCACTGAGCACCGATCACCCTGAGCACTGAGCACCCAGCACCCCGAGCACTGAGCACCCAGCACCCTGAGTACTGAGCACCCAGCACCCTGAGTACTGAGCACCCAGCACCCTGAGTACTGAGCACCCAGCACCCCAAGCACTGAGCACCCAGCACCCTGAGTACTGAACACCCTGAGTACTGAGCACTGAGCACCGAGCACCCTGAGTACTGAGCACCCTGAGGACTGAGCACCCAGGACCCTGAGCACTGAGCACTGAGCACCCAGCACCCTAAGTACTGAGCACCCAGCACCCTGAGTACTGAGCACCCAGCGTACTGAGCACCGAGCACCCCGAGCACTGAGCACCCAGCACCCTGAGTACTGAGCACCCAGCACCCCGAGCACTGAGCACCCAGCACCCTGAGGAGTGAGCACCGAGCACCCTGAGTACTGAGCACCCAGCACCCTGAGTACTGAGCACCCAGCGTATTGAGCACCGAGCACCCAGAACCCTGAGTACTGAGCACCCAGCACCCTGAGCACTGAGCACCCAGCACCCTGAGTACTGAGCACTGAGCACCCTGAGTACTGAGCACCGAGCACCCCGAGCACTGAGCACCCAGCACCCCGAGCACCGAGCACCCAGCACCCTGAGCACTGAGCACCCAGCACCCTGAGCACCGAGCACCCAGCACCCTGAGTACTGAGCACCCAGCACCCTGAGCACTGAGCACCCAGCACCCTGAGTACTGAGCACTGAGCACCCTGAGTACTGAGCACCCAGCACCATGAGTACTGAGCACCCAGCACCCTGAGCAATGAGCACCCTGAGTTCTGATCACCCAGCACCCAGAGCACTGAGCACTGAGCAGCCAGCACCCTGAGCACTGAGCACTGAGCACCCAGCACCCTGAGCACTGAGCAACCATCACCCCGAGCACTGAGCACCCAGCACCCTGAGCACCCAGCACCCTGAGCACTGAGCACTCAGCACCCTGTGTACTGAGCACTGAGTACCCAGCACCCCGAGCACTGAGCACCCAGCACCCTGATCACTGAGCACCCTGAGTACTGAGCAGCCAGCACCCTGAGCACTGAGCACCCAGCACCCCGAGCACTGAGCACCCAGCACCCAGAGCACTGAGCACCCAGCACCCTGAGTACTGAGCACTGAGCACCCTGAGCACTGAGCACCGAGCACCCTGAGTACTGAGCACTGAGCACCCTGAGCACTGAGCACCCAGCTCCCTGAGTACTGAGCACCCAGCACCCTGAGCACTGAGGACCGAGCACCCTGAATACTAAGCACCCAGCACCCTGAGTACTGAGCACCCAGCACCCTGAGCACTGAGCACCCAGCACGCTGAGTACTGAGCACTGAGCACTCTGAGTACTGAGCACCGAGCACCGTGAGTATTGAGAACAGAGCACTCTGAGCACTGAGCACCCAGCACCCTGAGCACTGAGCACCCAGCACCCCGAGCACTGAGCACCCAGCACCCCGAGCACTGAGCACCCAGCACCCCGAGCACTGAGCACTGAGCACCCTAAGTACTGAGCACTGAGCACCCTGAGTACTAAGAACCCAGCACCCTGAGTACTGAGCACCCAGCACCCTGAGTACTGAGCACCCAGCACCCTGAGCACTGAGCACCCAGCACCCTGAGCACTGAGCACCCAGCACCCTGAGCACTGAGCACCCAGCACCCTGAGTACTAAGCACTGAGCACCCAGCAGCCGGAGTACTGAGCAGTGAGCACCCTGAGTATTGAGCTCCGAGCACCCCGAACACTGAGCACCCAGCACCCCGAGCACCGAGCACGCAGCACCCTGAGCACTGAACACCCAACACCCTGAGCACTGAGCACCCAGCACCCTGAGCACTGAGCACCCAGCACCCTGAGTACTGAGCACCCAACGTACTGAGCACCGAGCACCCTGAGCACTGAGCACCCACCACCCTGAGTACTGAGCACCCAGGACCCTGTGCAATGAGCACCCTGAGTACTGAGCACCCAGCACATTGAGCACTGAGCACTGAGCACCCCGAGCACTGACCACCCAGCACTCTGAGCACTGAGCAACCAGCACCCTGAGTACTGAGCACCCAGCACCCTGAGCACTGAGCACCCAGCACCCTGAGCACTGAGCACCCAGCACCCTGAGCACTGAGCACCCAGCACCCTGAGTACTAAGCACTGAGCACCCAGCACCCCGAGCACTGAGCAACCAAGCACCCTGAGTACTGAGCACTGAGCACCCAGCACCCCGAGCACTGAGCACCCAGCACCCTGAGCACTGAGCACCCAGCACCCGAGTACTGATCACCCAGCACCCTGAGTACTGAGCAGCCCGCAACCTGAGTACTGAGCACCCAGCACCCCGAGTACTGAGCACCCAGCACCCTGAGCACTGAGCACCCAGCACCCTGAGCACTGAGCACCCAGCACCGCGAGCACTGCGCAAGCAGCACCCTGAGTACTGAACACCCAGCACCCTGAGCACTGAGCACCCAGCACCCTGAGCACTGAGCACCCAGTACCCTGAGCACTGAGCACCCAGCACCCTGAGTAGTGAGCACCCAACATACTGAGCACCGAGCACCCCGAGCACTGAGCACCCAGCACCCTGAGTACTGAGCACCGAGCAACCGGAGCACTGAGCACCCAGCACCCTGAGCACTGATCACTGAGCACCCAGCACCCTGAGCCCTGAGCACTGAGCACCCAGCACCCCGAGCACTGAGCACCCAGCACCCCGAGCACTGAGCACCCAGCACCATGAGCACTGAGCACCCAGCACCCTGAGCACTGAGCACCCAGCATCCTGAGTACTGAGCACCCAGCACCCTGAGTACTGAGCACCCAGCACCCTGAGTACTGAGCACTCAGCACCCTGAGTACTGAGCACCGAGCACCCCGAGCACTGAGCACCCAGCACCTTGAGCACTGAGCACCCTGAGGACTGAGCATCCAGCACCCTGAGCACTGAGCACCGATCACCCTGAGCACTGAGCACCCAGCACCCCGAGCACTGAGCACCCAGCACCCTGAGTACTGAGCACCCAGCACCCTGAGTACTGAGCACCCAGCACCCTGAGTACTGAGCACCCAGCACCCCAAGCACTGAGCACCCAGCACCCTGAGTACAGAACACCCTGAGTACTGAGCACTGAGCACCACGCACACTGAGTACTGAGCACCCTGAGGACTGAGCACCCAGCACCCTGAGCACTGAGCACTGAGCACCCAGCACCCTGAGTACTGAGCACCCAGCACCCTGAGCACTGAGCACCCAGCACCTTGAGTACTGAGCACCCAGCACCCTGAGTACTGAACACCGAGCACCCTGAGTACTGAGTACCCAGCACCCTGAGTACTGAGCAGCCAGCATCCTGAGCACTGAGCAACCAGCACCCTGAGCACTGAGCACCAAGCACCCTGAGTACTGAGCACCCAGCACCCTGAGTACTGAACACCCAGCACCCTGAGCACTGAGCACTGAGCACCCAGCACCCTGAGCACTGAACACTGAGCACCCAGCACCCTGAGCACTGAGCAACCAGCACCCCGAGCACTGAGCACCCAGCACCCTGAGCACCCAGCACCCTGAGCACTGAGCACCCTGAGCACTGAGCACTGAGCACCCAGCACCCTGAGTACTGAGCACTGAGCACCCCGAGTACTGAGCACCCAGCACCCCGAGCACTGAGCACATAGCAACCTGAGTACTGAGAAGAGATCACCCTGAGTACTGAGCACCCAGCTCCCTGAGTACTGAGCCCCCAGCACCCTGAGTACTGAGCACCCAGCACCCTGAGCCCTGAGGACCGAGCACCCTGAGTACTAGGCACCCAGGACCCTGAGTACTGAGCACCCAGCACCCTGAGCACTGAGCACCCAGCAAGCTGAGTACTGAGCACTGAGCACCCTGAGTACTGAGCACCGAGCACCCTGAGCACTGAGCACCCAGCACGCTGAGTACTGAGCTCTGAGCACTCTGAGTACCTAGCACCGAGCACCCTGAGTACTGAGCACCCAGCACTGTGAGCACTGAGCACCCAGCACCCTGAGCACTGAGCACCCAGCACCCCGAGCACTGAGCACCCAGCAACCCGAGCACTGAGCACCCAGCACCCCGAGCACTGAGCACCCAGCACCCTGAGCACTGAGCACTGAGCACCCTAAGTACTGAGCGCTGAGCACCCTGAGTACTGAGCACCCAGCACCCTGAGTACTGAGCACCCAGCGTACTGAGCACCGAGTACCCCGAGCACTGAGCACCCAGCACCCTGAGTACTGAGCACACAGCACCCCGAGCACTGAGCACCCAGCACCCTGAGTAGTGAGCACCGAGCACCCTGAGTACTGAGCACCCAGCACCCTGAGTACTGAGCACCCAGCGTACTGAGCACCGAGCACCCAGCACCCTGAGTACTGAGCACCCAGCACCCTGAGCACTGAGCACCCAGCACCCTGAGTACTGAGCACTGAGCACCCTGAGTACTGAGCACCGAGCACCCCGAGCACTGAGCACCCAGCACCCCGAGCACCGAGCACCCAGCACCCTGAGCACTGAGCACCCAGCACCCTGAGCACCGAGCACCCAGCACCCTGAGTACTGAGCACCCAGCACCCTGAGCACTGAGCACCCAGCACCCCGAGCACTGAGCACCCAGCACCCCGAGCACTGAGCACCCAGCACCCTGAGCACTGAGAACCCTGAGTACTGAGCACTGAGCACCCAACGTACTGAGCACCGAGCACCCCGAGCACTGAGCACCCAGCACCCGAAGTACTGAGCACCCAGCACCCTGAGTACTAAGCACCGAGCACCCTGAGTACTGAGCACCCAGCACCCTGAGCACTGAGCACCCAGCACCCGAGTACTGATCACGCAGCACCCTGGGTACTGAGCACCCCGCACCATGAGTACTGAGCACCCAGCACCCCGAGTACTGAGCACCCAGCACGCTGAGCACTGAGCACCCAGCACCCTGAGCACTGAGCACCCAGCACCCCGAGCACTGCACACCCAGCACCCTGAGTATTGAGCACCCAGCACCCTGAGCACTGAGCACCCAGCACGCTGAGCATTGAGCACCCAGCACCCTGAGCAATGAGCACCCAGCACCCTGAGTAGTGAGCACCCAACGTACTGAGCACCGAGCACCCCGAGCACTGAGCACCCAGCACCCTGAGTACTGAGCACCGAGCACCCCGAGCACTGCACACCCAGCACCCTGAGTACTGAGCACCCAGCACCCTGAGTACTAAGCACAGAGCACCCTGAGTACTGAGCACCCAGCACCCTGAGCACTGAGCACCCAGCACCCTGAGTACTGTGCAGCGAGCACCCCGACTACTGAGTACCCAGCACCCCGAGCACTGAGCACCCAGCACCCCGAGCACTGAGCACCCAGCACCCTGAGTACTGAGCACCCAGCACCCTGAGTACTGAGCACCCAGCACCTCGAGCACTGAGTACCCAGCACCCTGAGCACTGAGCACCCAGCACCCTGAGCACTGAGCACCCAGCACCCTGAGCACTGAGCACCCAGCACCCTGAGTACTGAGCACTGAGCACCCTGCACCCCGAGCACTGAGCACCCAGCACCCTGAGTACTGAGCACTGAGCACCCAGCAGCCAGAGCACTGAGCACCCAGCACCCTGAGCACTGAGCACCGAGCACCCGAGTACTGAGCACCCAGCACCCTGAGTACTGAGCACCCAGCACCCCGAGCACTAAGCACCCAGCACCCTGAGTACTGAGCACCCAGCATCCTGTGCACTGAGCACAGAGCACCCTGAGCACTGAGCACCCAGCACCCTGAGGACTGAGCACCCAGCACCCCGAGCACTGAGCACCTAGCACCCTGAGCACTGAGCACCCTGAGTACTGAGCACTGAGCACCCTGAGTACTGAGCAATGAGCACCCTGAGTACTGAGCACCAAGCACCCTGAGTACTGAGCACCCAGCAACCTGAGCACTGAGCACCGAGCACCCTGAGCACTGAGCACCCAGCACCCTGAGCACTGAGCACCCAGCACCCTGAGCACTGAGCACCCAGCACCCCGAGCACTGAGCACCCAGCACCCTGAGCACTGAGAACCCTGAGTACTGAGCACTGAGCACCCTGAGTACTGAGCACTGAGAACCCTGAGTATTGAGCACCCAGCACCCTGAGTACTGAGCACCCAGGACCCGGAGCAAAGAGCACCCTGAGTACTGAGCACCCAGCACCCTGAGCACTGAGCACCGAGCACCCCGAGCACTGAGCACCCAGCACCCGGAGTACTGAGCACCCAGCACCCTGAGTACTAAGCACCGAGCACCCTGAGTACTGAGCACCCAGTACCCTGAGCACTGAACACACAGCACCCTGAGTACTGAGCACCCCGAGCACTGAGCACCCAGCACCCTGAGAACTGAGGACCCAGCACCCTGAGTACTGAGCACCCAGCACCCTGAGCACTGAGCACCCAGCACCCTGAGTACTGAGCACCCAGCACCCTGAGCACTGAGCACCCAGCACCCTGAATACTGAGCATCCAGCACCCCGAGCACTGAGCAGCCAGCACCCTGAGTACTGAGAACTGAGCACCCAGCACCCAGAGCACTGAGCACTCAGCACCCTGTGTACTGAGCACTGAGCACCCAGCACCCTGAGCACTGAGCACCCTGAGTACTGAGCACCCAGCACCCTGAGCACTGAGCACCCAGCACCCCGAGCACTGAGCACCCAGCACCCAGAAAACTGAGCACTGAGCACCCTGAGTACTGAGCACTGAGCACCCTGAGCACTGAGCACCGAGCACCCTGAGTACTGAGCACTGAGCACCCTGAGCACTGAGCACCCAGCACCCTGAGTACTGAGCACCCAGCACCCTGAGCACTGAGGACCGAGCACCCTGAGTACTAAGCACCCAGCACCCTGAGCACTGAGCACCCAGCACGCTGAGTACTGAGCACTGAGCACCCTGAGTACTGAGCACCGAGCACCCAGAGCACTGAGCACCCAGCACGCTGAGTACTGAGCACTGAGCACTCTGAGTACTGAGCACCGAGCACCCTGAGTACTGAGCACCCAGCACTCTGAGCACTGAGCACCCAGCACCCTGAGCACTGAGCACACAGCAGCCCGAGCACTGAGCACCCAGCACCCCGAGCACTGAGCACCCAGCACCCCGAGCACTGAGCACCCAGCACCCTGAGCACTGAGCACTGAGCACCCTGAGTACTGAGCACTGAGCACCCTGAGTATTGAGCACCCAGCACCCTGAGTACTGAGCACCCAGGACCCGGAGCAAAGATCACCCTGAGTACTGAGCACCCAGCACCCTGAGCACTGAGCACCGAGCACCCCGAGCAATGAGCACCCAGCACCCAGAGTACTGAGCACCCAGCACCCTGAGTACTAAGCACCGAGCACCCTGAGTACTGAGCACCCAGTACCCTGAGCACTGAACACACAGCACCCTGAGCACTGAGGACCGAGCACCCTGAGTACTAAGCACCCAGCACCCTGAGTACTGAGCACCCAGCACCCTGAGCACTGAGCACCCAGCACGCTGAGTACTGAGCACTGAGCACCCTGAGTACTGAGCACCGAGCACCCAGAGCACTGAGCACCCAGCACGCTGAGTACTGAGCACTGAGCACTCTGAGTACTGAGCACCGAGCACCCTGAGTACTGAGCACCCAGCACTCTGAGCACTGAGCACCCAGCACCCTGAGCACTGAGCACCCAGCACCCCGAGCACTGAGCACCCAGCACCCCGAGCACTGAGCACCCAGCACCCCGAGCACTGAGCACCCAGCACCCTGAGCACTGAGCACTGAGCACCCTAAGTACTGAGCACTGAGCACCCTGAGTACTGAGCACCCAGCACCCTGAGTACTGAGCACCCAGCGTACTGAGCACCGAGCACCCCGAGCACTGAGCACCCAGCACCCTGAGTACTGAGCACCCAGCACCCCGAGCACTGAGCACCCAGCACCCTGAGTAGTGAGCACCGAGCACCCTGAGTACTGAGCACCCAGCACCCTGAGTACTGAGCACCCAGCGTACTGAGCACCGAGCACCCAGCACCCTGAGTACTGAGCACCCAGCACCCTGAGCACTGAGCACCCAGCACCCTGAGTACTGAGCACTGAGCACCCTGAGTACTGAGCACCGAGCACCCCGAGCACTGAGCACCCAGCACCCCGAGCACCGAGCACCCAGCACCCTGAGCACTGAGCACCCAGCACCCTGAGCACCGAGCACCCAGCACCCTGAGTACTGAACACCCAGCACCCTGAGCACTGAGCACCCAGCACCCTGAGTACTGAGCAGTGAGCACCCTGAGTATTGAGCTCCGAGCACCCCGAACACTGAGCACCCAGCAACCCGAGCACCGAGCACGCAGCACCCTGAGCACTGAACACCCAACACCCTGAGCACTGAGCACCCAGCACCCTGAGCACTGAGCACCCAGCACCCTGAGTACTGAGCACCCAACGTACTGAGCACCGAGCACCCTGAGCACTGAGCACCCAGCACCCTGAGTACTGAGCACCCAGGACCCTGTGCAATGAGCACCCTGAGTACTGAGCACCCAGCACCCCGAGCACTGAGCACTCAGCACCCTGTGTACTGAGCACTGAGTACCCAGCACCCCGAGCACTGAGCACCCAGCACCCTGAGCACTGAGCACCCTGAGTACTGAGCACCCAGCACCCTGAGCACTGAGCACCCAGCACCCCGAGCACTGAGCACCCAGCACCCAGAGCACTGAGCACTGAGCACCCTGAGTACTGAGCACTGAGCACCCTGAGCACTGAGCACCCAGCACCATGAGTACTGAGCACCCAGCACCCTGAGCACTGAGCACCCTGAGTACTGAGCACCCAGCACCCTGAGTACTGAGCACCCAGCACCCTGAGCACTGAGCAACCAACACCCTGAGCACTGAGCACCAAGCACCCTGAGTACTGAGCACCCAGCACCCTGAGTTCTGAACACCCAGCACCCTGAGCACTGAGCACTGAGCACCCAGCACCCTGAGCACTGAGCACTGAGCCACCAGCACCCTGAGCACTGAGCAACCAGCACCCCGAGCACTGAGCACCCAGCACCCTGAGCACCCAGCACCCTGAGCACTGAGCACCCTGAGCACTGAGCACTGAGCACCCAGCACCCTGAGTACTGAGCACCCAACACTCTGAGCACTGAGCACCCAGCACGCTGAGTACTGAGCACTGAGCACACAGCACCCTGAGTACTGAGCACGCAGAACTCCGAGCACTGAGCACCCAGCTCCCCGAGCACTGAGCACCCTGAGCACTGAGCACCCAGCACCCCGAGTGCTGAGCACTGAGCACCCTGAGCACTGAGCACCCAGCACCCCGAGTGCTGAGCACTGAGCACCCTGAGAACTGAGCACCCAGCACCCTGAGCACTGAGCACTGAGAACCCTGAGTACTGAGCACCGAGCACCCTGAGTACTGAGCACCCAGCAACCTGAGCCCTGAGCACCCAGCACCCTGAGCACTGAGCACCCAGCACCCCGAGCACTGAGCACCCAGCACCCCGAGCACTGAGCACCCAGCACCCTGAGCACTGAGCACTGAGCACCCTAAGTACTGAGCACTGAGCACCCTGAGTACTGAGCACCCAGCACCCTGAGTACTGAGCACCCAGCGTACTGAGCACCGAGCACCCCGAGCACTGAGCACCCAGCACCCTGAGTACTGAGCACCCAGCACACCGAGCACTGAGCACCCAGCACCCTGAGTAGTGAGCACCGAGCACCCTGAGTACTGAGCACCCAGCACCCTGAGTACTGAGCACCCAGCGTATTGAGCACCCAGCACCCTGAGTACTGAGCACCCAGCACCCTGAGTAGGGAGCACCGAGCACCCTGAGTACTGAGCACCCAGCACCCTGAGTACTGACCACCCAGCGTACTGAGCACCGAGCACCCCGAGAACTGAGCACCCAGCACCCTGAGTACTGAGCACCCAGCACCCCGAGCTCTGAGCACCCAGCACCCTGAGCACTGAGCACCCAGCACCCTGAGCACTGAGCAACCAGCACCCTGAGCACTGAGCACCAAGCACCCTGAGTACTGAGCACTGAGCACCCAGCACCCCGAGCACTGAGCACCCAAGCACCCTGAGTACTGAGCACTGAGCACCCAGCACCCCGAGCACTGAGCACCCAGCACCCTGAGCACTGAGCACCCAGCACCCGAGTACTGATCACCCAGCACCCTGAGTACTGAGCAGCCCGCAACCTGAGTACTGAGCACCCAGCACCCCGAGTACTGAGCACCCAGCACCCTGAGCACTGAGCACCCAGCACCCTGAGCACTGAGCACCCAGCACCGCGAGCACTGCGCACCCAGCACCATGAGTACTGAACACCCAGCACCCTGAGCACTGAGCACCCAGCACCCTGAGCACTGAGCACCCAGTACCCTGAGCACTGAGCACCCAGCACCTTGAGTAGTGAGCACCCAACGTACTGAGCACCGAGCACCCCGAGCACTGAGCACCCAGCACCCTGAGTACTGAGCACCGAGCAACCGGAGCACTGAGCACCCAGCACCCTGAGCACTGATCACTGAGCACCCAGCACCCTGAGCCCTGAGCACTGAGCACCCAGCACCCCGAGCACTGAGCACCCAGCACCCCGAGCACTGAGCACCCAGCACCCTGAGCACTGAGCACCCAGCACCCTGAGAACTGAGCACCCAGCACCCTGAGTACTGAGCACCCAGCACCCTGAGTACTGAGCACCCAGCACCCTGAGTACTGAGCACTCAGCACCCTGAGTACTGAGCACCGAGCACCCCGAGCACTGAGCACCCAGCAACTTGAGCACTGAGCACCCTGAGGACTGAGCACCCAGCACCCTGAGCACTGAGCACCGATCACCCTGAGCACTGAGCACCCAGCACCCCGAGCACTGAGCACCCAGCACCCTGAGTACTGAGCACCCAGCACCCTGAGTACTGAGCACCCTGAGTACTGAGCACTGAGCACCGAGCACCCTGAGTACTGAGCACCCTGAGGACTGAGCACCCAGGACCCTGAGCACTGAGCACTGAGCACCCAGCACCCTGAGTACTGAGCACCCAGCACCCTGAGTACTGAGCACCCAGCGTACTGAGCACCGAGCACCCCGAGCACTGAGCACCCAGCACCCTGAGTACTGAGCACCCAGCACCCCGAGCACTGAGCACCCAGCACCCTGAGGAGTGAGCACCGAGCACCCTGAGTACTGAGCACCCAGCACCCTGAGTACTGAGCACCCAGCGTATTGAGCACCGAGCACCCAGAACCCTGAGTACTGAGCACCCAGCACCCTGAGCACTGAGCACCCAGCACCCTGAGTACTGAGCACTGAGCACCCTGAGTACTGAGCACCGAGCACCCCGAGCACTGAGCACCCAGCACCCCGAGCACCGAGCACCCAGCACCCTGAGCACTGAGCACCCAGCACCCTGAGCACCGAGCACCCAGCACCCTGAGTACTGAGCACCCAGCACCCTGAGCACTGAGCACCCAGCACCCTGAGTACTGAGCACTGAGCACCCTGAGTACTGAGCACCCAGCACCATGAGTACTGAGCACCCAGCACCCTGAGCAATGAGCACCCTGAGTACTGATCACCCAGCACCCAGAGCACTGAGCACTGAGCACCCAGCACCCTGAGCACTGAGCACTGAGCACCCAGCACCCTGAGCACTGAGCAACCATCACCCCGAGCACTGAGCACCCAGCACCCTGAGCACCCAGCACCCTGAGCACTGAGCACTCAGCACCCTGTGTACTGAGCACTGAGTACCCAGCACCCCGAGCACTGAGCACCCAGCACCCTGAGCACTGAGCACCCTGAGTACTGAGCACCCAGCACCCTGAGCACTGAGCACCCAGCACCCCGAGCACTGAGCACCCAGCACCCAGAGCACTGAGCACCCAGCACCCTGAGTACTGAGCACTGAGCACCCTGAGCACTGAGCACCGAGCACCCTGAGTACTGAGCACTGAGCACCCTGAGCACTGAGCACCCAGCACCCTGAGTACTGAGCACCCAGCACCCTGAGCACTGAGGACCGAGCACCCTGAATTCTAAGCACCCAGCACCCTGAGTACTGAGCACCCAGCACCCTGAGCACTGAGCACCCAGCACGCTGAGTACTGAGCACTGAGCACTCTGAGTACTGAGCACCGAGCACCGTGAGTATTGAGAACCCAGCACTCTGAGCACTGAGCACCCAGCACACTGAGCACTGAGCACCCAGCACCCCGAGCACTGAGCACCCAGCACCCCGAGCACTGAGCACCCAGCACCCCGAGCACTGAGCACTGAGCACCCTAAGTAAAGAGCACTGAGCACCCTGAGTACTAAGAAACCAGCACCCTGAGTACTGAGCACCCAGCACCCTGAGTACTGAGCACCCAGCACCCTGAGCACTGAGCACCCAGCACCCTGAGCACTGAGCACCCAGCACCCTGAGCACTGAGCACCCAGCACCCTGAGTACTAAGCACTGAGCACCCAGCAGCCGGAGTACTGAGCAGTGAGCACCCTGAGTATTGAGCTCCGAGCACCCCGAACACTGAGCACCCAGCACCCCGAGCACCGAGCACGCAGCACCCTGAGCACTGAACACCCAACACCCTGAGCACTGAGCACCCAGCACCCTGAGCACTGAGCACCCAGCACCCTGAGTACTGAGCACCCAACGTACTGAGCACCGAGCACCCTGAGCACTGAGCACCCAGCACCCTGAGTACTGAGCACCCAGGACCCTGTGCAATGAGCACCTTGAGTACTGAGCACCCAGCACATTGAGCACTGAGCACCGAGCACCCCGAGCACTGACCACCCAGCACTCTGAGGACTGAGCACCCAGCACCCTGAGTACTGAGCACCCAGCACCCTGAGCACTGAGCACCCAGCACCCTGAGCACTGAGCACCCAGCACCCTGAGCACTGAGCACCCAGCACCCTGAGCACTGAGCACCCAGCACCCTGAGTACTGAGCACTGAGCACCCAGCACCCCGAGCACTGAGCACCCAAGCACCCTGAGTACTGAGCACTGAGCACCCAGCACCCCGAGCACTGAGCACCCAGCACCCTGAGCACTGAGCACCCAGCACCCGAGTACTGATCACCCAGCACCCTGAGTACTGAGCAGCCCGCAACCTGAGTACTGAGCACCCAGCACCCCGAGTACTGAGCACCCAGCACCCTGAGCACTGAGCACCCAGCACCCTGAGCACTGAGCACCCAGCACCGCGAGCACTGCGCACCCAGCACCCTGAGTACTGAACACCCAGCACCCTGAGCACTGAGCACCCAGCACCCTGAGCACTGAGCACCCAGTACCCTGAGCACTGAGCACCCAGCACCCTGAGTAGTGAGCACCCAACGTACTGAGCACCGAGCACCCCGAGCACTGAGCACCCAGCTCCCTGAGTACTGAGCACCGAGCAACCGGAGCACTGAGCACCCAGCACCCTGAGCACTGATCACTGAGCACCCAGCACCCTGAGCCCTGAGCACTGAGCACCCAGCACCCCGAGCACTGAGCACCCAGCACCCCGAGCACTGAGCACCCAGCACCCTGAGCACTGAGCACCCAGCACCCTGAGAACTGAGCACCCAGCACCCTGAGTACTGAGCACCCAGCACCCTGAGTACTGAGCACCCAGCACCCTGAGTACTGAGCACTCAGCACCCTGAGTACTGAGCACCGAGCACCCCGAGCACTGAGCACCCAGCAACTTGAGCACTGAGCACCCTGAGGACTGAGCACCCAGCACCCTGAGCACTGAGCACCGATCACCCTGAGCACTGAGCACCCAGCACCCCGAGCACTGAGCACCCAGCACCCTGAGTACTGAGCACCCAGCACCCTGAGTACTGAGCACCCTGAGTACTGAGCACTGAGCACCGAGCACCCTGAGTACTGAGCACCCTGAGGACTGAGCACCCAGGACCCTGAGCACTGAGCACTGAGCACCCAGCACCCTGAGTACTGAGCACCCAGCACCCTGAGTACTGAGCACCCAGCGTACTGAGCACCGAGCACCCCGAGCACTGAGCACCCAGCACCCTGAGTACTGAGCACCCAGCACCCCGAGCACTGAGCACCCAGCACCCTGAGGAGTGAGCACCGAGCACCCTGAGTACTGAGCACCCAGCACCCTGAGTACTGAGCACCCAGCGTATTGAGCACCGAGCACCCAGAACCCTGAGTACTGAGCACCCAGCACCCTGAGCACTGAGCACCCAGCACCCTGAGTACTGAGCACTGAGCACCCTGAGTACTGAGCACCGAGCACCCCGAGCACTGAGCACCCAGCACCCCGAGCACCGAGCACCCAGCACCCTGAGCACTGAGCACCCAGCACCCTGAGCACCGAGCACCCAGCACCCTGAGTACTGAGCACCCAGCACCCTGAGCACTGAGCACCCAGCACCCTGAGTACTGAGCACTGAGCACCCTGAGTACTGAGCACCCAGCTCCATGAGTACTGAGCACCCAGCACCCTGAGCAATGAGCACCCTGAGTACTGATCACCCAGCACCCAGAGCACTGAGCACTGAGCACCCAGCACCCTGAGCACTGAGCACTGAGCACCCAGCACCCTGAGCACTGAGCAACCATCACCCCGAGCACTGAGCACCCAGCACCCTGAGCACCCAGCACCCTGAGCACTGAGCACTCAGCACCCTGTGTACTGAGCACTGAGTACCCAGCACCCCGAGCACTGAGCACCCAGCACCCTGAGCACTGAGCACCCTGAGTACTGAGCACCCAGCACCCTGAGCACTGAGCACCCAGCACCCCGAGCACTGAGCACCCAGCACCCAGAGCACTGAGCACCCAGCACCCTGAGTACTGAGCACTGAGCACCCTGAGCACTGAGCACCGAGCACCCTGAGTACTGAGCACTGAGCACCCTGAGCACTGAGCACCCAGCACCCTGAGTACTGAGCACCCAGCACCCTGAGCACTGAGGACCGAGCACCCTGAATACTAAGCACCCAGCACCCTGAGTACTGAGCACCCAGCACCCTGAGCACTGAGCACCCAGCACGCTGAGTACTGAGCACTGAGCACTCTGAGTACTGAGCACCGAGCACCGTGAGTATTGAGAACCCAGCACTCTGAGCACTGAGCACCCAGCACCCTGAGCACTGAGCACCCAGCACCCCGAGCACTGAGCACCCAGCACCCCGAGCACTGAGCACCCAGCACCCCGAGCACTGAGCACTGAGCACCCTAAGTACTGAGCACCCTGAGTACTAAGAACCCAGCACCCTGAGTACTGAGCACCCAGCACCCCGAGCACCGAGCACGCAGCACCCTGAGCACTGAACACCCAACACCCTGAGCACTGAGCACCCAGCACCCTGAGCACTGAGCACCCAGCACCCTGAGTACTGAGCACCCAACGTACTGAGCACCGAGCACCCTGAGCACTGAGCACCCACCACCCTGAGTACTGAGCACCCAGGACCCTGTGCAATGAGCACCCTGAGTACTGAGCACCCAGCACATTGAGCACTGAGCACTGAGCACCCCGAGCACTGACCACCCAGCACTCTGAGCACTGAGCAACCAGCACCCTGAGTACTGAGAACCCAGCACCCTGAGCACTGAGCACCCAGCACCCTGAGCACTGAGCACCCAGCACCCTGAGCACTGAGCACCCAGCACCCTGAGTACTAAGCACTGAGCACCCAGCACCCCGAGCACTGAGCAACCAAGCACCCTGAGTACTGAGCACTGAGCACCCAGCACCCCGAGCACTGAGCACCCAGCACCCTGAGCACTGAGCACCCAGCACCCGAGTACTGATCACCCAGCACCCTGAGTACTGAGCAGCCCGCAACCTGAGTACTGAGCACCCAGCAACCCGAGTACTGAGCACCCAGCACCCTGAGCACTGAGCACCCAGCACCCTGAGCACTGAGCACCCAGCACCGCGAGCACTGCGCAAGCAGCACCCTGAGTACTGAACACCCAGCACCCTGAGCACTGAGCACCCAGCACCCTGAGCACTGAGCACCCAGTACCCTGAGCACTGAGCACCCAGCACCCTGAGTAGTGAGCACCCAACATACTGAGCACCGAGCACCCCGAGCACTGAGCACCCAGCACCCTGAGTACTGAGCACCGAGCAACGGGAGCACTGAGCACCCAGCACCCTGAGCACTGATCACTGAGCACCCAGCACCCTGAGCCCTGAGCACTGAGCACCCAGCACCCCGAGCACTGAGCACCCAGCACCCCGAGCACTGAGCACCCAGCACCATGAGCACTGAGCACCCAGCACCCTGAGCACTGAGCACCCAGCATCCTGAGTACTGAGCACCCAGCACCCTGAGTACTGAGCACCCAGCACCCTGAGTACTGAGCACTCAGCACCCTGAGTACTGAGCACCGAGCACCCCGAGCACTGAGCACCCAGCACCTTGAGCACTGAGCACCCTGAGGACTGAGCATCCAGCACCCTGAGCACTGAGCACCGATCACCCTGAGCACTGAGCACCCAGCACCCCGAGCACTGAGCACCCAGCACCCTGAGTACTGAGCACCCAGCACCCTGAGTACTGAGCACCCAGCACCCTGAGTACTGAGCACCCAGCACCCCAAGCACTGAGCACCCAGCACCCTGAGTACTGAACACCCTGAGTACTGAGCACTGAGCACCGAGCACACTGAGTACTGAGCACCCTGAGGACTGAGCACCCAGCACCCTGAGCACTGAGCACTGAGCACCCAGCACCCTGAGTACTGAGCACCCAGCACCCTGAGCACTGAGCACCCAGCACCTTGAGTACTGAGCACCCAGCACCCTGAGTACTGAACACCGAGAACCCTGAGTACTGAGTACCCAGCACCCTGAGTACTGAGCACCCAGCACCCTGAGCACTGAGCAATCAGCACCCTGAGCACTGAGCACCAAGCACCCTGAGTACTGAGCACCCAGCACCCTGAGTACTGAACACCCAGCACCCTGAGCACTGAGCACTGAGCACCCAGCACCCTGAGCACTGAACACTGAGCACCCAGCACCCTGAGCACTGAGCAACCAGCACCCCGAGCACTGAGCACCCAGCACCCTGAGCACCCAGCACCCTGAGCACTGAGCACCCTGAGCACTGAGCACTGAGCACCCAGCACCCTGAGTATTGAGCACTGAGCACCCCGAGTACTGAGCACCCAGCACCCCGAGCACTGAGCACATAGCAACCTGAGTACTGAGAAGAGATCACCCTGAGTACTGAGCACCCAGCTCCTTGAGTACTGAGCCCCCAGCACCCTGAGTACTGAGTACCCAGCACCCCGAGCACTGAGCACCCAGCACCCCGAGAATGAGCACCCAACACCCTGAGTACTGAGAACCGAGCACCCTGAGTACTGAGCACCCAGCACCCTGAGTACTGAGCCCCCAGCACCCTGAGTACTGAGCACCCAGCACCCCGAGCACTGAGCATCCAGTACCCCGAGAATGAGCACCCAGCACCCTGAGTACTGAGCACCCAGCACCCTGAGTACTGAGCACTAAGCACCCAGAGCACGGAGCACCCAGGACCCCGAGCACTGAGTACTGAGCACTGAGCACCCTGAGTACTGAGCACCCAGCACCCCGATCACTGAGCACCCAGCACCCTGAGCACTGAGCACCCAGCACCCTGAGCACTGAGCACCCAGCACCCTGAGTACTGAGCACCCAGCACGCTGAGTACTGAGCACCCAGCACCCCGAGCACTGAGCACCCAGCACCCTGAGTACTGAGCACTGAGCACCCAGCACCCCGAGCACTGAGCACCCAGCACCCTGTGTACTGAGCACTGAGCACCCTGAGTACTAAGCACCCAGCACCCTGAGTACTGAGCACCCAGCACCCCGAGTACTGAGCACTGAGCACCCTGAGAACTGAGCACCCAGCACCCTGAGCACTGAGCACTGAGAACCCTGAGTACTGAGCACCGAGTACCCTGAGTACTGAGCACCCAGCACCCTGAGCACCGAGCACGGAGCACCCCGAGGACTGAGCACACAGCACCCTGAGCACTGAGCAACCAGCACCTTGAGTACTAAGCAACCAGAACCCTGAGCACTGAGCACACAGCACCCCGAGCACTGAGCACCCAGCACCCCGAGCACTGAGCACCCAGCACCCTGAGTACTGAGCACCCAACACCCAGAGTACTGAGCACCCAGCACCCTGAGCACTGAGCACCCAGCACCCTGAGTACTGAGCACCCAGCACCCTGAGTACTGAGCACCCAGCACCCTGAGTACTGAGCACCCAGCACCCTGAGCACTGAGCACTGAGCACCCAACACCCTGAGCACTGAGCACTGAGCACCCATCACCCCGAGCACTGAGCAATCAGCACCCCATGCACTGAGCACCCAGCAGCCGGAGTACTGAGCAGTGAGCACCCTGAGTATTGAGCTCCGAGCACCCCGAGCACTGAGCACCCAGCACCCCGAGCACCGAGCACCCAGCACCCTGAGCACTGAACACCCAGCACCCTGAGCACTGAGCACCCAGCACCCTGAGCACTGAGCACCCAGCACCCTGAGTACTGAGCACCCAACGTACTGAGCACCGAGCACCCTGAGCACTGAGCACCCACCACCCTGAGTACTGAGCACCCAGGAATCTGTGCAATGAGCACCCTGAGTACTGAGCACCCAGCACATTGAGCACTGAGCACTGAGCACCCCGAGCACTGACCACCCAGCACTCTTAGCACTGAACACCCAGCACCCTGAGTACTGAGCACCCAGCACCCTGAGCACTGAGCACCCAGCACCCTGAGCACTGAGCACCCAGCACCCTGAGCACTGAGCTCCCAGCACCCTGAGTACGAAGCACTGAGCACCCAGCACCCCGAGCACTGAGCACCAAAGCACCCTGAGTACTGAGCACTGAGCACCCAGCACCCCGAGCACTGAGCACCCAGCACCCTGAGCACTGAGCACCCAGCACCCGAGTACTGATCACCCAGCACCCTGAGTACTGAGCAGCACGCAACCTGAGTACTGAGCACCCAGCACCCCGAGTACTGAGCATCCAGCACCCTGAGCACTGAGCACCCAGCACCCTGAGCACTGAGCACCCAGCACCGCGAGCACTGCGCACCCAGCACCCTGAGTACTGAACACCCAGCACCCTGAGCACTGAGCACCTTGCACCCTGAGCACTGAGCACCCAGTACCCTGAGCACTGAGCACCCAGCACCCTGAGTAGTGAGCACCCAACATACTGAGCACCGAGCACCCCGAGCACTGAGCACCCAGCACCCTGAGTACTGAGCATCGAGCAACCGGAGCACTGAGCACCCAGCACCCTGAGCACTGATCACTGAGTACCCAGCACCCTGAGCCCTGAGCACTGAGCACCCAGCACCCCGAGCACTGAGCACCCAGCACCCCGAGCACTGAGCACCCAGCACCCTGAGCACTGAGCACCCAGCACCCTGAGCACTGAGCACCCAGCACACTGAGTACTGAGCACCCAGCACCCTGAGTACTGAGCACCCAGCACCCTGAGTACTGAGCACCGAGCACCCCGAGCACTGAGCACCCAGCACCTTGAGCACTGAGCACCCTGAGGACTGAGCATCCAGCACCCTGAGCACTGAGCACCCAGCACCCTGAGTACTGAGCACCCAGCACCCTGAGTACTGAGCACCCAGCACCCTGAGTACTGAGCACCCAGCACCCCAAGCACTGAGCACCCAGCACCCTGAGTACTGAACACCCTGAGTACTGAGCACTGAGCACCGAGCACCCTGAGTACTGAGCACCCTGAGGACTGAGCACCCAGCACCCTGCTCACTGAGCACTGAGCACCCATCACCTTGAGTACTGAGCACCCAGCACCCTGAGTACTGAACACCGAGCACCCTGAGTACTGAGTACCCAGCACCCTGAGTACTGAGCACCCAGCACCCTGAGCACTGAGCAACCAGCACCCTGAGCACTGAGCACCAAGCACCCTGAGTACTGAGCACCCAGCACCCTGAGTACTGAACACCCAGCACCCTGAGCACTGAGCACTGAGCACCCAGCACCCTGAGCACTGAACACTGAGCACCCAGCACCCTGAGCACTGAGCAACCAGCACCCCGAGCACTGAGCACCCAGCACCCTGAGCACCCAGCACCCTGAGCACTGAGCACCCTGAGCACTGAGCACTGAGCACCCAGCACCCTGAGTACTGAGCACCCAACACTCTGAGCACTGAGCACCCAGCACGCTGAGTACTGAGCACTGAGCACACAGCCCCCTGAGTACTGAGCACGCAGAACTCCGAGCACTGAGCACCCAGCTCCCCGAGCACTGAGCACTGAGCACCCTGAGCACTGAGCACCCAGCACCCCGAGCACTAAGCACCCAGCACCCTGAGTACTGAGCACCCAACACCCAGAGTACTGAGCACGCAGCACCCTGAGCACTGAGCACCCAGCACCCTGAGTACTGAGCACCCAGCACCTTGAGTACTGAGCACACAGCACCCTGAGCACTGAGCACTGAGCACCCAACACCCTGAGCACTGAGCACTGAGCACCGAGCACCCCGAGCACTGAGCACCCAGCACCCCGAGCACTGAGCACCTAGCACCCTGAGTACTGAGCACCCAGCACCCTGAGCACTGAGCACCCAGCCCCCTGAGTACTGAGCACCCAGCACCATGAGTACTGAGCACCCAGCACCCTGAGTACTGAGCACTCAGCACCCTGAGTACTGAGCACCGAGCACCCCGAGCACTGAGCACCCAGCACCCTGAGCACTGAGCACCCTGAGGACTGAGCACCCAGCACCCTGAGCACTGAGAACCCAGCACCCTGAGTACTGAGCACCGATCACCCTGAGCACTGAGCACCCAGGACCCCGAGCACTGAGCACCCAGCACCCTGAGTACAGAGCACCCAGCACCCCGAGTACTGAGCACCCAGCACCCCGAGCACTGAGCACCCAGCACCCTGAGTACTGAGCACACTGAGTACTGAGCACCGATCACCCTGAGCACTGAGCACCCAGCACCCTGAGTACTGAGCACCCAGCACACTGAGCACTGAGCACCCAGCACCCTGAGCACTGAGCACCCAGCACAGTGAGTACTGAGCACCCAGCACCCTGAGTACTGAGTACACAGCACCCTGAGCACTGAGCACCCAGCACCCTGAGTACTGAGCACCGAGCACCCTGAGTACTGAGCACCCAGCACCCTTAGTACTGAGCACCAAGCACCCTGAGCACTGAGCACCCAGCACCCTGAGTACTGAGCACCCAGCACCACCCTCAGCACTGAGCACCCAGCACCCCGAGCACTGAGCACCCAGCACCCTGAGCACTGAGCACCCAGCACCCCGAGTACTGAGCACCCAGCACACCGAGTACTGAGCACCGAGCACCCCGAGCACTGAACACCCAGCACCCCGAGCACTGAGCACCCAGCACCCTGAGTACTGAGCACACTGAGTACTGAGCACCGATCACCCTGAGCACTGAGCACCCAGCACCCTGAGTACTGAGCACCCAGCACACTGAGCACTGAGCACCCAGCACCCTGAGCACTGAGCACCCAGCACCCTGAGCACTGAGCACCCTGAGGACTGAGCACCCAGCACCCTGAGCACTGAGCACCCAGCACCCTGAGTACTGAGCACCGATCACCCTGAGCACTGAGCACCCAGGACCCCGAGCACTGAGCACCCAGCACCCTGAGTACAGGGCACCCAGCACCCCGAGTACTGAGCACCCAGCACCCCGAGCACTGAGCACCCAGCACCCTGAGTACTGAGCACACTGAGTACTGAGCACCGATCACCCTGAGCACTGAGCACCCAGCACCCTGAGTACTGAGCACCCAGCACCAGGAGCACTGAGCACCCAGCACCCTGAGCACTGAGCACTTAGCACAGTGAGTACTGAGCACCCAGCACCCTGAGTACTGAGTACCCAGCACCCTGAGCACTGAGCACCCAGCACCCTGAGTACTGAGCACCGAGCACCCTGAGTACTGAGCACCCAGCACCCTTAGTACTGAGCACCAAGCACCCTGAGCACTGAGCACCCAGCACCCTGAGTACTGAGCACCCAGCACCACCCTCAGCACTGAGCACCCAGCACCCCGAGCACTGAGCACCCAGCACCCTGAGCACTGAGCACCCAGCACCCCGAGTACTGAGCACCCAGCACACCGAGTACTGAGCACCGAGCACCCCGAGCACTGAGCACCCAGCACCCTGAGTACTGAGCACTGAGCACCCCGAGTACTGAGGACCCAGCACCCCGAGCACTGAGCACCCAGCAACCTGAGTACTGAGAAGAGATCACCCTGAGTACTGAGCACCCAGCTCCCTGAGTACTGAGCCCACAGCACCCTGAGTACTGAGCACCCAGCACCCCGAGCACTGAGCACCCAGCACCCCGAGAATGAGCACCCAACACCCTGAGTACTGAGAACCGAGCACCCTGAGTACTGAGCACCCAGCACCCTGAGTACTCAGCCCCCAGCACCCTGAGTACTGAGCACCCAGCACCCCGAGCACTGAGCACCCAGTACCCCGAGAATGAGCACCCAGCACCCTGAGTACTGAGCACCCAGCACCCTGAGTACTGAGCACTAAGAACCCAGAGCACTGAGCACCCAGCACCAGGAGCACGGAGCACCCAGGACCCCGAGCACTAGAGTACTGAGCACTGAGCACCCTGAGTACTGAGCACCCAGCACCCCGATCACTGAGCACCCAGCACCCTGAGCACTGAGCACCCAGCACCCTGAGCACTGAGCACCCAGCACCCTGAGTACTGAGCACCCAGCACGCTGAGTACTGAGCACCCAGCACCCCGAGCACTGAGCACCCAGCACCCTGAGTACTGAGCACTGAGCACCCAGCACCCCGAGCACTGAGCACCCAGCACCCTGTGTACTGAGCACTGAGCACCCTGAGTACTAAGCACCCAGCACCCTGAGTACTGGGCACCCAGCACCCCGAGTACTGAGCACTGAGCACCCTGAGGACTGCGCACCCAGCACCCTGAGCACTGAGCACACAGCACCCTGAGACTGAGCACCCAGGACCCCGAGCACTGAGCACCCAGCACCCTGAGTACAGAGCACCCAGCACCCCGAGTACTGAGCCCCCAGCACCCAGAGTACTGAGCACCCAGCACCCCGAGCACTGAGCACCCAGCACCCCGAGAATGAGCACCCAGCACCGTGAGTACTGAGCACCCAGCACCCTGAGTACTGAGCACTATGCACCCAGAGCACTGAGCGCCCAGCACCACGAGCACGGAGCACCCAGGACACCGAGCACTGAGTACTGAGCACCCAGCACCCTGAGTACTGAGCACCGAGCTCCCCGAGCACCCAGCACCATGAGCACTGAGCACCCAGCACCCTGAGTACCTAGCACGGAGCAC
Source organism: Microtus oregoni (assembly GCF_018167655.1). Taxonomy (NCBI): domain Eukaryota; kingdom Metazoa; phylum Chordata; class Mammalia; order Rodentia; family Cricetidae; genus Microtus; species Microtus oregoni. The sequence continues at coordinate 5,047,805 of NW_024543811.1, read as the reverse complement.
GCTGAGTACTGAGCACCCAGCACCCTGAGTACTGAGCACTGAGCACCCAGCACCCTGAGTACTGAGCACTGAGCACCCAGCACCCCGAGCACTGAGCAGCCAGCACCCTGAGTACTGAGCACCGAGCACCCCGAGCACTGAGTACCCAGCACCCCGAGCACTGAGCACCCAGCACCCTGTGTACTGAGCACCCAGCACCCTGAGTACTGAGCACTGAGCACAAAGCACCCGGAGTACTGAGCACCCAGCACCCTGAGTACTGAGCACCCAGGACCCTGAGCACTGAGCACCGAGCACCCTGATCACTGAGCACCCAGCACCCTGAGCACTGAGCACCCAGCACCCTGAGAACTGAGCACCCAGCACCCTGAGAACTGAGCACACAGCACCTTGAGTACTTAGCACCGAGCACCCCGAGCACTGAGCACCCAGCACCCTGAGAACTGAGCACCCAGCACCTTGAGTAATGAGCACCGAGCACCCCGAGCACTGAGCACCCAGCACCCCGAGAATGAGCACCCAGCACCCTGAGTACTGAGCACCCAGCCCCCTGAGTACTGAGCACTAAGCACCCAGAGCACTGAGTACCCAGCACCCTGAGAATGCGCAACCAGCACCCTGAGTACTGAGCACCCAGCACCCTGAGTACTGAGCACTAAGCACCCAGAGCACTGAGCACCCAGCACCCCGAGCACGGAGCACCCAGCACCCCGAGTACTGAGCACTGAGCACCCTGAGTACTGAGCACCCAGCACCCCGAGCACGGAGCACCCAGCACGCTGAGTACTGAGCACCCAATACCCAGATTACTGAGCACCCAGCACCCTGAGCACTGAGCACCCAGCACCCTGAGTACTGAGTACTGAGCACAGAGCACCCTGAGTACTGAGCACACAGCACCCCGAGTACTGAGCACCCAGCACCCCGAGCACTGAGCACCCAGCGCCCAGAGCACTGAGCACCCAGCACCCCGAGCACTGAACACTGAGCACCCTGAGCACTGAGCACCCAGCACCCCGAGTACTGAGCACTGAGCACCCTGAGTACTGAGCACCAAGCACTCCGAGTACTGAGCACTGAGCACCCTGGGTACTGAGCACCCAGCACCCTGAGCACTGAGCACCCAGCACCCTGAGTACTGAGCACTGAGAACCCTGAGTACTGAGCACCGAGCACCCTGAGTACTGAGCACCCAGCACCCTGATCACTGAGCACGGAGCACCCCGAGGACTGAGTACCCAGCACCCTGAGCACTGAGCACCCAGCACCTTGAGTACTGAGCACCGAGCACCCCGAGCACTGAGCACCCAGCACCCTGAGTACTGAGCACCCAGCACCCTGAGCACTGAGCACCCAGCACCCTGAGCACAGAGCACGCAGCACCCCGAGCACTGAGCACCCAGCACCCTGAGTACTGAGCACAGAGCACCCTGAGCACTGAGCACCCAGCACCCTGAGTACTGAGCACCCAGCACCCTGAGTACTGAGCAACCAGCACCCTGAGCACTGAGCACTGAGCACCGAGCACCCGGAGGACTGAGCACCCAGCACCCTGAGCACTGAGCACCGATCACCCTGAGCACTGAGCACCCAGCACCCCGAGCACTGAGCACCCAGCACCCTGAGTACTGAGCACCCAGCACCCAGAGTACTGAGCACCCAGCACCCTGAGTACTGAGCACTGAGCACCCCGAGTACTGAGCACCCAGCACCCCGAGCACTGAGCACCCAGCACCCTGAGCACTGAGCACCCTGAGCACTGAGCACCCTGAGCACTGAGCACTGAGCACCCAGCACCCTGAGTACTGAGCACCCAACACTCTGAGCACTGAGCACCCAGCACGCTGAGTACTGAGCACTGAGCACACAGCACCCTGAGTACTGAGCAACCAGCACCTCGAGCACTGAGCACCCAGCGCCCCGAGCACTGAGCACCCAGCACCCCGAGAACTGAGCACTGTGCACACTGAGCACTGAGCACCCAGCACCCCGAGTACTGAGCACTGAGCACCCTGAGTACTGAGCACCCAGCACCCCGAGTACTGAGCACTGAGCACCCTGAGCACTGAGAACCCGGAGTACTGAGCACCGAGCAACCTGAGTACTGAACACCCAGCACCCTGAGCACTGAGCACGGAGCAACCCGAGGAGTGAGCACCCAGCACCCTGAGCACTGAGCACCCAGCACCTTGTGTACTGAGCACCGAGCACCCCGAGCACTGAGCACCCAGCACGCTGAATATTGAGCACCCAGCACCCTGAGCACTGAGCACCCAGCACCCCGAGCACTGAGCACCCAGCACCCCGAGCACTGAGCACCCAGCACATTGAGTACTGAGCACCCAACACCCAGAGTCCTGAGCACCCAGCACCCTGAGCACTGATCACCCAGCACCCTGAGTACTGAGCACCCAGCACCCTGAGTACTGAGCACCCAGCACCCTGAGCACTGAGCACTGAGCACCCAACACCCTGAGCACTGAGCACTGAGCACCCAGCACCCCGAGCACTGAGCACCCAGCACCCCGCGCACTGAGCACCCAGCACCCTGAGCACTGAGCACCCAGCACCCTGAATACTGAGCACCCAGCACCATGAGAACTGAGCACCCAGCACCCTGAGTACTGAGCACTCAGCACCCTGAGTACTGAGCACCGAGCACCCCAAGCACTGAGCACCCAGCACCCTGAGCACTGAGCACCCGGAGGACTGAGCACCCAGCACCCTGAGCACTGAGCACCGATCACCCTGAGCACTGAGCACCCAGCACCCCGAGCACTGAGCACCCAGCACCCTGAGTACTGAGCACCCAGCACCCCGAGTACTGAGCACCCAGCACCCTGAGTACTGAGCACCCAGCACCCCGAGCACTGAGCACCCAGCACCCTGAGTACTGAGCACCCTGAGTACTGAGCACTGAGCATCGAGCACCCTGAGTACTGAGCACCCTGAGGACTGAGCACCCATCACCCTGAGCACTGAGCACCCAGCACCCTTTGTACTGAGCACTGATCACCCTGAGCACTGAGCACCCAGCACCCCGAGCACTGAGCACCCAGAACCCTGAGTACTGAGCACCCAGCACCCTGAGCACTGAGCACAGAGCACCCTGAGTACTGAACACCCAGCACCCTGAGCACTGAGCACTGAGCACTGAGCACCCAGCACCCTGAGCACTGAGCACTGCGCACCCAGCACCCCGAGCACTGAGCAGCCTGCACCCTGAGCACCCAGCACCCTGAGCACTGAGCACCCTGAGAACTGAGCTCCCTGAGCACTGAGCACTGAGCACCCAGCACCCTGTGTACTGAGCACCCAACACTCTGAGCACTGAGCACCCAGCACGCTGAGTACTGAGCACTGAGCACACAGCACCCTGAGTACTGAGCAACCAGCACCTCGAGCACTGAGCACCCACCGCCCCGAGCACTGAGCACCCAGCACCCCGAGCACTGAGCACTGAGCACACTGAGCACTGAGCACCCAGCACCCCGAGTACTGAGCACTGAGCACCCTGAGTACTGAGCACCCAGCACCCCGAGTACTGCGCACTGAGCACCCTGAGTACTGAGCACCCAGCACCCTGAGCACTGAGAACCCTGAGTACTGAGCACCGAGCACCCTGAGTACTGAGCACCCAGCACCCTGAGCACTGAGCACGGAGCACCCCGAGGACTGAGCACCCAGCAACCTGAGCACTGAGCACCCAGCACCTTGAGTACTGAGCACCGAGCACCCCGAGAACTGAGCACCCAGCACGCTGAATACTGAGCACCCAGCACCCTGAGCACTGAGCACCAAGCACCCCGAGCACTGAGCACCCAGCACCCCGAGCACTGAGCACCCAGCACCCTGAGTACTGAGCACCCAACACCCAGAGTCCTGAGCACCCAGCACCCTGAGCACTGAGCACCCAGCACCCTGAGTACTGAGCACCCAGCACCCTGAGTACTGAGCACCCAGCACCCTGAGCACTGAGCACTGAGCACAGAACACCCTGAGCACTGAGCACTGAGCACCCAGCACCCCGAGCACTGAGCACCCAGCACCCCGCGCACTGAGCACCCAGCACCCTGAGCACTGAGCACCCTGAGGACTGAGTACCCAGCATCCTGAGCACTGAGCACCCAGCACCCTGAGTACTGAGCACCCAGCACCCTGAGCACTGAGCACCCAGGACCCCGAGCACTGAGCACCCAGCACCCTGAGCACTGAGCACCCAGCACCCTGAGTACTGAGCACCCAGCACCCTGAGCACTGAGCACCAATCACCCTGAGCACTGAGCACCCAGCACCCTGAGTACTGAGCACCCAGCACCCTGAGTACTGAGTACCCAGCACCCTGAGCACTGAGCACCCAGCACCCTGAGTACTGAGCACCGAGCACCCTGAATACTTAGTACCCAGGAACCTTAGTACTGAGCACCCAGCACCCTGAGCACTGAGCACCCAGCACCCTGAGTACTGAGCACCCAGCACCACCTTCAGCACTGAGCACCCAGCACCCCGAGCACTGAGCACCCAGCACCCTGAGTACTGAGCACCCAGCACCCTGAGTACTGAGCACTGAGCACCCTGAGTACTGAGCACCCAGCACCCTGAGCACTGAGAACGGAGCACCCCGAGGACTGGGCACCCAGCACCCTGAGCACTGAGCACCCAGCACCTTGAGTACTGAGCACCGAGCACCCCGAGAACTGAGCACCCAGCACGCTGAATACTGATCACCCAGCACCCTGAGCACTGAGCACCCAGCACCCCGAGCACTGAGCACGGAGCACCCCGAGGAGTGAGCACCCAGCACCCTGAGCACTGAGCACCCTGAGGACTGAGTACCCAGCACCCTGAGCACTGAGCACCCAGCACCCTGAGTACTGAGCACGCAGCACCCTGAGCACTGAGCACCCAGGACCCGGAGCACTGAGCACCCAGCACCCTGAGCACTGAGCACCCAGCACCCTGAGTACTGAGCACCCAGCACCCTGAGCACTGAGCACCAAGCACCCTGAGCACTGAGCACCCAGCACCCTGAGTACTGAGCACCCAGCACCCTGAGTACTGAGTACCCAGCACCCTGAGCACTGAGCACCCAGCACCCTGAGTACTGAGCACCGAGCACCCTGAATACTTAGTACCCAGGAACCTTAGTACTGAGCACCCAGCACCCTGAGCACTGAGCACCCAGCACCTTAGTACTGAGCACCCAGCACCACCCTCAGCACTGAGCACCCAGCACCCCGAGCACTGAGCAACCAGCACCCTGAGTACTGAGCACCCAGCACCCTGAGTACTGAGCACTGAGCACCCTGAGTACTGAGCACCCAGCACCCTGAGCACTGAGAACGGAGCACCCCGAGGACTGGGCACCCAGCACCCTGAGCACTGAGCACCCAGCACCCTGAGTACTGAGCACCCAGCACCCTGAGTACTGAGCACCCAGCACCCTGAGCACTGAGCACTGAGCACAGAACACCCTGAGCACTGAGCACTGAGCACCCAGCACCCCGAGCACTGAGCACCCAGCACCCCGCGCACTGAGCACCCAGCACCCTGAGCACTGAGCACCCTGAGGACTGAGTACCCAGCATCCTGAGCACTGAGCACCCAGCACCCTGAGTACTGAGCACCCAGCACCCTGAGCACTGAGCACCCAGGACCCCGAGCACTGAGCACCCAGCACCCTGAGCACTGAGCACCCAGCACCCTGAGTACTGAGCACCCAGCACCCTGAGCACTGAGCACCAATCACCCTGAGCACTGAGCACCCAGCACCCTGAGTACTGAGCACCCAGCACCCTGAGTACTGAGTACCCAGCACCCTGAGCACTGAGCACCCAGCACCCTGAGTACTGAGCACCGAGCACCCTGAATACTTAGTACCCAGGAACCTTAGTACTGAGCACCCAGCACCCTGAGCACTGAGCACCCAGCACCCTGAGTACTGAACACCCAGCACCACCTTCAGCACTGAGCACCCAGCACCCCGAGCACTGAGCACCCAGCACCCTGAGTACTGAGCACCCAGCACCCTGAGTACTGAGCACTGAGCACCCTGAGTACTGAGCACCCAGCACCCTGAGCACTGAGAACGGAGCACCCCGAGGACTGGGCACCCAGCACCCTGAGCACTGAGCACCCAGCACCTTGAGTACTGAGCACCGAGCACCCCGAGAACTGAGCACCCAGCACGCTGAATACTGATCACCCAGCACCCTGAGCACTGAGCACCCAGCACCCCGAGCACTGAGCACGGAGCACCCCGAGGAGTGAGCACCCAGCACCCTGAGCACTGAGCACCCTGAGGACTGAGTACCCAGCACCCTGAGTACTGAGCACCCAGCACCCTGAGCACTGAGCACCCAGGACCCGGAGCACTGAGCACCCAGCACCCTGAGCACTGAGCACCCAGCACCCTGAGTACTGAGTACCCAGCACCCTGAGCACTGAGCACCCAGCACCCTGAGTACTGAGCACCGAGCACCCTGAATACTTAGTACCCAGGAACCTTAGTACTGAGCACCCAGCACCCTGAGCACTGAGCACCCAGCACCTTAGTACTGAGCACCCAGCACCACCCTCAGCACTGAGCACCCAGCACCCCGAGCACTGAGCAACCAGCACCCTGAGTACTGAGCACCCAGCACCCTGAGTACTGAGCACTGAGCACCCTGAGTACTGAGCACCCAGCACCCTGAGCACTGAGAACGGAGCACCCCGAGGACTGGGCACCCAGCACCCTGAGCACTGAGCACCCAGCACCTTGAGTACTGAGCACCGAGCACCCCGAGAACTGAGCACCCAGCACGCTGAATACTGATCACCCAGCACCCTGAGCACTGAGCACCCAGCACCCCGAGCACTGAGCACCCAGCACCCCGAGCACTGAGCACGGAGCACCCCGAGGAGTGAGCACCCAGCACCCTGAGCACTGAGCACCCAGCACCTTGAGTACTGAGCACCGAGCACCCCGAGCACTGAGCACCCAGCACGCTGAATACTGAGCACCCAGCACCCTGAGCACTGAGCACCCAGCACCCCGAGCACTGAGCACCCAGCACCCCGAGCACTGAGCACCCAGCACCCTGAGTACTGAGCAACCAGCACCTCGAGCACTGAGCACCCACCGCCCCGAGCACTGAGCACCCAGCACCCCGAGCACTGAGCACTGAGCACACTGAGCACTGAGCACCCAGCACCCCGAGTACTGAGCACTGAGCACCCTGAGTACTGAGCACCCTGCACCCCGAGTACTGCGCACTGAGCACCCTGAGTACTGAGCACCCAGCACCCTGAGCACTGAGAACCCTGAGTACTGAGCACCGAGCACCCTGAGTACTGAGCACCCAGCACCCTGAGCACTGAGCACGGAGCACCCCGAGGACTGAGCACCCAGCACCCTGAGCACTGAGCACCCAGCACCTTGAGTACTGAGCACCGAGCACCCCGAGAACTGAGCACCCAGCACGCTGAATACTGAGCACCCAGCACCCTGAGCACTGAGCACCAAGCACCCCGAGCACTGAGCACCCAGCACCCCGAGCACTGAGCACCCAGCACCCTGAGTACTGAGCACCCAACACCCAGAGTCCTGAGCACCCAGCACCCTGAGCACTGAGCACCCAGCACCCTGAGTACTGAGCACCCAGCACCCTGAGTACTGAGCACCCAGCACCCTGAGCACTGAGCACTGAGCACAGAACACCCTGAGCACTGAGCACTGAGCACCCAGCACCCCGAGCACTGAGCACCCAGCACCCCGCGCACTGAGCACCCAGCACCCTGAGCACTGAGCACCCAGCACCCTGAGTACTGAGCACCCAGCACCATGAGTACTGAGCACCCAGCACCCTGAGTACTGAGCACTCAGCACCCTGAGTACTGAGCACCGAGCACCCCGAGCACTGAGCACCCAGCACCCTGAGCACTGAGCACCCTGAGGACTGAGTACCCAGCACCCTGAGCACTGAGCACCCAGCACCCTGAGTACTGAGCACCCAGCACCCTGAGCACTGAGCACCCAGGACCCCGAGCACTGAGCACCCAGCACCCTGAGCACTGAGCACCCAGCACCCTGAGTACTGAGCACCCAGCACCCTGAGCACTGAGCACCAACCACCCTGAGCACTGAGCACCCAGCACCCTGAGTACTGAGCACCCAGCACCCTGAGTACTGAGTACCCAGCACCCTGAGCACTGAGCACCCAGCACCGCAAGCACTGAGCACCCAGCACCCCGAGCACTGAGCACGGAGCACCCCGAGGAGTGAGCACCCAGCACCCTGAGCACTGAGCACCCAGCACCTTGAGTACTGAGCACCGAGCACCCCGAGCACTGAGCACCCAGCACGCTGAATACTGAGCACCCAGCACCCTGAGCACTGAGCACCCAGCACCCCGAGCACTGAGCACCCAGCACCCCGAGCACTGAGCACCCAGCACCCTGAGTACTGAGCACCCAACACCCAGAGTACTGAGCACCCACCACCCTGAGCACTGATCACCCAGCACCCTGAGTACTGAGCACCGAGCACCCTGAATACTGAGCACCCAGGACCCTTAGTACTGAGCACCCAGCACCCTGAGCACTGAGCACCCGGCACCCTGAGTACTGAGCACCGAGCACCCTGAATACTGAGCACCCAGGACCCTTAGTACTGAGCACCCAGCACCCTGAGCACTGAGCACCCGGCACCCTGAGTACTGAGCACCCAGCACCACCCTCAGCACTGAGCACCCAGCACCCCGAGCACTGAGCACCCAGCACCCTGAGTACTGAGCACCCAGCACCCTGAGTACTGAGAACTGAGCACCCTGAGTACTGAGCACCCAGCACCCTGAGCACTGAGAACGGAGCACCCCGAGGATTGGGCACCCAGCACCCTGAGCACTGAGCACCCAGCACCTTGAGTACTGAGCACCGAGCACCCCGAGAACTGAGCACCCAGCACGCTGAATACTGAGCACCCAGCACCCTGAGCACTGAGCACCCAGCACCCCGAGCACTGAGCACCCAGCACCCCGAGCACTGAGCACCCAGCACCCTGAGTACTGAGCACCCAACACCCAGAGTCCTGAGCACCCAGCACCCTGAGCACTGAGCACCCAGCACCCTGTGTACTGAGCACCCAGCACCCTGAGTACTGAGCACCCAGCACCCTGAGCACTGAGCACTGAGCACACAACACCCTGAGCACTGAGCACTGAGCACCCAGCACCCCGAGCACTGAGCACCCAGCACCCCGCGCACTGAGCCCCCAGCACCCTGAGCACTGAGCACCCAGCACCCTGAGTACTGAGCACCCAGCACCATGAGTACTGAGCACCCAGCACCCTGAGTACTGAGCACTCAGCTCCCTGAGTACTGAGCACCGAGCACCCCGAGCACTGAGCACCCAGCACCCTGAGCACTGAGCACCCTGAGGACTGAGTACCCAGCACCCTGAGCACTGAGCACCCAGCACCCTGAGTACTGAGCACCGATCACCCTGAGCACTGAGCACCCAGGACCCCGCGCACTGAGCAGCCAGCACCCTGAGTACTGAGCACCCTGAGTACTGAGCACCGATCACCCTGAGCACTGAGCACCCAGCACGCTGAGTACTGAGCACCCAGCACCCTGAGCACTGAGCACCAAGCACCCTGAGCACTGAGCACCCAGCAACCTGAGTACTGAGCACCCAGCCCCCTGAGTACTGAGTACCCAGCACCCTGAGCACTGAGCACCCAGCACCCTGAGTACTGAGCACCGAGCACCCTGAATACTGAGCACCCAGGACGCTTAGTACTGAGCACCCAGCACCCTGAGCACTGAGCACCCAGCACCCTGAGTACTGAGCACCCAGCACCACCCTCAGCACTGAGCACCCAGCAACCCGAGCAAGGAGCACCCAGCACCCCGAGCACTGAGCACCCAGCACCCTGAGTACTGAGCACCCAGCACCCTGAGTACTGAGCACTGAGCACCCCGAGTACTGAGCACCCATCACCCCGAGCACTGAGCACCCAGCACCCTGAGTACTGAGCACTGAGCACCCCGAGTACTGAGCACCCATCACCCTGAGCACTGAGCACCCAGGACCCCGAGCACTGAGCACCCAGCACCCTGAGCACTGAGCACCCAGCACCCTGAGTACTGAGCACCCAGCACCCTGAGCACTGAGCACCAATCACCCTGAGCACTGAGCACCCAGCACCCTGAGTACTGAGCACCCAGCACCCTGAGTACTGAGTACCCAGCACCCTGAGCACTGAGCACCCAGCACCCTGAGTACTGAGCACCGAGCACCCTGAATACTTAGTACCCAGGAACCTTAGTACTGAGCACCCAGCACCCTGAGCACTGAGCACCCAGCACCCTGAGTACTGAACACCCAGCACCACCTTCAGCACTGAGCACCCAGCACCCCGAGCACTGAGCACCCAGCACCCTGAGTACTGAGCACCCAGCACCCTGAGTACTGAGCACTGAGCACCCTGAGTACTGAGCACCCAGCACCCTGAGCACTGAGAACGGAGCACCCCGAGGACTGGGCACCCAGCACCCTGAGCACTGAGCACCCAGCACCTTGAGTACTGAGCACCGAGCACCCCGAGAACTGAGCACCCAGCACGCTGAATACTGATCACCCAGCACCCTGAGCACTGAGCACCCAGCACCCCGAGCACTGAGCACGGAGCACCCCGAGGAGTGAGCACCCAGCACCCTGAGCACTGAGCACCCTGAGGACTGAGTACCCAGCACCCTGAGTACTGAGCACCCAGCACCCTGAGCACTGAGCACCCAGGACCCGGAGCACTGAGCACCCAGCACCCTGAGCACTGAGCACCCAGCACCCTGAGTACTGAGTACCCAGCACCCTGAGCACTGAGCACCCAGCACCCTGAGTACTGAGCACCGAGCACCCTGAATACTTAGTACCCAGGAACCTTAGTACTGAGCACCCAGCACCCTGAGCACTGAGCACCCAGCACCTTAGTACTGAGCACCCAGCACCACCCTCAGCACTGAGCACCCAGCACCCCGAGCACTGAGCAACCAGCACCCTGAGTACTGAGCACCCAGCACCCTGAGTACTGAGCACTGAGCACCCTGAGTACTGAGCACCCAGCACCCTGAGCACTGAGAACGGAGCACCCCGAGGACTGGGCACCCAGCACCCTGAGCACTGAGCACCCAGCACCTTGAGTACTGAGCACCGAGCACCCCGAGAACTGAGCACCCAGCACGCTGAATACTGATCACCCAGCACCCTGAGCACTGAGCACCCAGCACCCCGAGCACTGAGCACCCAGCACCCCGAGCACTGAGCACGGAGCACCCCGAGGAGTGAGCACCCAGCACCCTGAGCACTGAGCACCCAGCACCTTGAGTACTGAGCACCGAGCACCCCGAGCACTGAGCACCCAGCACGCTGAATACTGAGCACCCAGCACCCTGAGCACTGAGCACCCAGCACCCCGAGCACTGAGCACCCAGCACCCCGAGCACTGAGCACCCAGCACCCTGAGTACTGAGCAACCAGCACCTCGAGCACTGAGCACCCACCGCCCCGAGCACTGAGCACCCAGCACCCCGAGCACTGAGCACTGAGCACACTGAGCACTGAGCACCCAGCACCCCGAGTACTGAGCACTGAGCACCCTGAGTACTGAGCACCCTGCACCCCGAGTACTGCGCACTGAGCACCCTGAGTACTGAGCACCCAGCACCCTGAGCACTGAGAACCCTGAGTACTGAGCACCGAGCACCCTGAGTACTGAGCACCCAGCACCCTGAGCACTGAGCACGGAGCACCCCGAGGACTGAGCACCCAGCACCCTGAGCACTGAGCACCCAGCACCTTGAGTACTGAGCACCGAGCACCCCGAGAACTGAGCACCCAGCACGCTGAATACTGAGCACCCAGCACCCTGAGCACTGAGCACCAAGCACCCCGAGCACTGAGCACCCAGCACCCCGAGCACTGAGCACCCAGCACCCTGAGTACTGAGCACCCAACACCCAGAGTCCTGAGCACCCAGCACCCTGAGCACTGAGCACCCAGCACCCTGAGTACTGAGCACCCAGCACCCTGAGTACTGAGCACCCAGCACCCTGAGCACTGAGCACTGAGCACAGAACACCCTGAGCACTGAGCACTGAGCACCCAGCACCCCGAGCACTGAGCACCCAGCACCCCGCGCACTGAGCACCCAGCACCCTGAGCACTGAGCACCCAGCACCCTGAGTACTGAGCACCCAGCACCATGAGTACTGAGCACCCAGCACCCTGAGTACTGAGCACTCAGCACCCTGAGTACTGAGCACCGAGCACCCCGAGCACTGAGCACCCAGCACCCTGAGCACTGAGCACCCTGAGGACTGAGTACCCAGCACCCTGAGCACTGAGCACCCAGCACCCTGAGTACTGAGCACCCAGCACCCTGAGCACTGAGCACCCAGGACCCCGAGCACTGAGCACCCAGCACCCTGAGCACTGAGCACCCAGCACCCTGAGTACTGAGCACCCAGCACCCTGAGCACTGAGCACCAACCACCCTGAGCACTGAGCACCCAGCACCCTGAGTACTGAGCACCCAGCACCCTGAGTACTGAGTACCCAGCACCCTGAGCACTGAGCACCCAGCACCGCAAGCACTGAGCACCCAGCACCCCGAGCACTGAGCACGGAGCACCCCGAGGAGTGAGCACCCAGCACCCTGAGCACTGAGCACCCAGCACCTTGAGTACTGAGCACCGAGCACCCCGAGCACTGAGCACCCAGCACGCTGAATACTGAGCACCCAGCACCCTGAGCACTGAGCACCCAGCACCCCGAGCACTGAGCACCCAGCACCCCGAGCACTGAGCACCCAGCACCCTGAGTACTGAGCACCCAACACCCAGAGTACTGAGCACCCACCACCCTGAGCACTGATCACCCAGCACCCTGAGTACTGAGCACCGAGCACCCTGAATACTGAGCACCCAGGACCCTTAGTACTGAGCACCCAGCACCCTGAGCACTGAGCACCCGGCACCCTGAGTACTGAGCACCGAGCACCCTGAATACTGAGCACCCAGGACCCTTAGTACTGAGCACCCAGCACCCTGAGCACTGAGCACCCGGCACCCTGAGTACTGAGCACCCAGCACCACCCTCAGCACTGAGCACCCAGCACCCCGAGCACTGAGCACCCAGCACCCTGAGTACTGAGCACCCAGCACCCTGAGTACTGAGAACTGAGCACCCTGAGTACTGAGCACCCAGCACCCTGAGCACTGAGAACGGAGCACCCCGAGGATTGGGCACCCAGCACCCTGAGCACTGAGCACCCAGCACCTTGAGTACTGAGCACCGAGCACCCCGAGAACTGAGCACCCAGCACGCTGAATACTGAGCACCCAGCACCCTGAGCACTGAGCACCCAGCACCCCGAGCACTGAGCACCCAGCACCCCGAGCACTGAGCACCCAGCACCCTGAGTACTGAGCACCCAACACCCAGAGTCCTGAGCACCCAGCACCCTGAGCACTGAGCACCCAGCACCCTGTGTACTGAGCACCCAGCACCCTGAGTACTGAGCACCCAGCACCCTGAGCACTGAGCACTGAGCACACAACACCCTGAGCACTGAGCACTGAGCACCCAGCACCCCGAGCACTGAGCACCCAGCACCCCGCGCACTGAGCCCCCAGCACCCTGAGCACTGAGCACCCAGCACCCTGAGTACTGAGCACCCAGCACCATGAGTACTGAGCACCCAGCACCCTGAGTACTGAGCACTCAGCTCCCTGAGTACTGAGCACCGAGCACCCCGAGCACTGAGCACCCAGCACCCTGAGCACTGAGCACCCTGAGGACTGAGTACCCAGCACCCTGAGCACTGAGCACCCAGCACCCTGAGTACTGAGCACCGATCACCCTGAGCACTGAGCACCCAGGACCCCGCGCACTGAGCAGCCAGCACCCTGAGTACTGAGCACCCTGAGTACTGAGCACCGATCACCCTGAGCACTGAGCACCCAGCACGCTGAGTACTGAGCACCCAGCACCCTGAGCACTGAGCACCAAGCACCCTGAGCACTGAGCACCCAGCAACCTGAGTACTGAGCACCCAGCCCCCTGAGTACTGAGTACCCAGCACCCTGAGCACTGAGCACCCAGCACCCTGAGTACTGAGCACCGAGCACCCTGAATACTGAGCACCCAGGACGCTTAGTACTGAGCACCCAGCACCCTGAGCACTGAGCACCCAGCACCCTGAGTACTGAGCACCCAGCACCACCCTCAGCACTGAGCACCCAGCAACCCGAGCAAGGAGCACCCAGCACCCCGAGCACTGAGCACCCAGCACCCTGAGTACTGAGCACCCAGCACCCTGAGTACTGAGCACTGAGCACCCCGAGTACTGAGCACCCATCACCCCGAGCACTGAGCACCCAGCAACCTGAGTACTGAGAAGAGATCACCCTGAGTACTGAGCCCCCAGCACCCTGAGTACTGAGCACCCAGCACCCCGAGCACTGAGCACCCAGCACCACGAGAATGAGCACCTAGCACCCTGAATACTGAGATCCGAGCACCCTGAGTACTGAGCACCCAGCACCCTGAGTACTGAGCCCCCAGCACCCTGAGTACTGAGCACCCAGCACCCCGAGCACTGAGCACCCAGCACCCGGAGAATGAGCACCCAGCACCCTGAGTACTGAGCACCCAGCACCCTGAGTACTGAGCACTAAGCACCCAGAGCACTGAGCACCCAGCACCCCGAGCACGGAGCACCCAGGACCCCGAGCACTGAGTACTGAGCACCCAGCACCCTCAGTACTGAGCACCGAGCTCCCCGAGCACTGAGCACCCTGAGTACTGAGCACCCAGCACCCCGATCACTGAGCACCCAGCACCCTGAGCACTGATCACCCAGCACCCTGAGCACTGAGCACCCAGCACCCTGAGTACTGAGCACCCAACAACCAGAGTACTGAGCACCCAGCACCCTGAGCACTGAGCACCCAGCACCCTGAGTACTGAGCACCCAGCACCCTGAGTACTGAGCACCCAGCACCCTGAGCACTGAGCACTGAGCACCCAACACCCTGAGCACTGAGCACTGAGCACCCAGCACCCCGAGCACTGAGCACCCAGCACCCCGAGCACTGAGCAGCCAGCACCCTGAGCACTGAGCACCCAGCACCCTGAGCACTGAGCACCCAGCCCCCTGAGTACTGAGCACCCAGCACCATGAGTACTGAGCACCCAGCACCCTGAGTACTGAGCACTCAGCACCCTGAATACTGAACACCGAGCACCCCGAGCACTGAGCACCCAGCACCCTGAGCACTGAGCACCCTGAGGACTGCGCACCCAGCACCCTGAGCACTGAGCACCCAGCACCCTGAGTACTGAGCACCGATCACCCTGAGCACTGAGCACCCAGGACCCCGAGCACTGAGCACCCAGCACCCTGAGCACTGAGCACCCAGCACCCCGAGTACTGAGCACCCAGCACCCCGAGTACTGAGCACCGAGCACCCCGAGCACTGAACACCCAGCACCCTGAGTACTGAGCACCCAGCACCCTGAGTACTGATCACTGAGCACCCCTAGTACTGAGCACCCAGCACCCCGAGCACTGAGCACCCTTCAATCTGATTACTGAGAACAGATCACCCTGAGTACTGAGCACCCAGCACCCTGAGTACTGAGCCCCCAGCACCCTGAGTACTGAGCACCCAGCACCCCGAGCACTGAGCACCCAGCACCCCGATAATGAGCACCCAGCACCCTGAGTACTGAGAACCGAGCACCCTGAGTACTGAGCACCCAGCACCCTGAGTACTGAGCCCCGAGCACCCTGAGTACTGAGCACCCAGCACCCCGAGCACTGAGCAAACAGCACCCCGAGAATGAGCACCCAGCACCCTGAGTACTGAGCACCCAGCACCCTGAGTACTGAGCACTAAGCACCCCGAGCACTGAGCGCCCAGCACCCCGAGCATGGAGCACCCAGGACCCCGAGCACTGAGTACTGAGCACCCAGCACCCTGAGTACTGAGCACCGAGCTCCCCGAGCACTGAGCACCCTGAGTACTGAGCACCCAGCACCCCGATCACTGAGCACCGAGCTCCCCGAGCACTGAGCACCCTGAGTACTGAGCACCCAGGACCCTGAGCACTGAGCACCGAGCACCCCGAGCACTGAGCACCCAGCACCCTGAGCACTCAGCACCTAGCACCCCGAGCACTGAGCACCCAGCACCCTGAGCACTGAGCACCCAGCACCCTGAGCATGGAGTACCCCGAGGACTGAGCACCCAGCACCCTTAGAACTGAGCACCCAGCACCTTGAGTACTGAGCACCGAGCACCTCGAGCACTAAGCACCCAGCACCCTGAGTACTGAGCACACAGCACCCTGAGTACTGAGCACCCAGCACCCCGAGCACGTAGCACCCAGCACCCTGAGTACTGAGCACCCAACACCCAGAGTACTGAGCACCCAGCACCCGGGTACTGAGCACCCAGCACCCCGAGCACTGAGCACCCAGCGCCCCGAGCACTGAGCACCCAGCACCCCGAGCACTGAGCACTGAGCACCCTGAGCACTGAGTACTGAGCACTGAGCACCCTGAGTACTGAGCACCCAGCACCCCGAGTACTGAGCACCCAGCACCCCGAGCACTGAGCACCCAGCGCCCCGAGCACTGAGCACCCAGCACCCCGAGCACTGAGCACTGAGCACCCTGAGCACTGAGCAAACAGCACCCCGAGTACTGAGCACTGAGCACCCTGAGTACTGAGCACCAAGCACTCCGAGTACTGAGCACTGAGCACCCTGAGTACTGAGCACCCAGCACCCTGAGCACTGAGCTCCCAGCACCCTGAGTAATGAGCACTGAGATCCCTGAGTACTGAGCACCGAGCACCCTGAGTACTGAGCACCCAGCACCCTGATCACTGAGCACGGAGCACCCCGAGGACTGAGCACCGAGCACCCCGAGCACTGAGCACCCAGCACCCTGAGCACTGAGCACCCTGAGGACTGAGTACCCAGCACCCTGAGCACTGAGCACCCAGCACCCTGAGTACTGAGCACCGATCACCCTGAGCACTGAGCACCCAGGACCCCGAGCACTGAGCACCCAGCACCCTGAGTACAGAGCACCCAGCTCCCCGAGTACTGAGCACCCAGCACAGCGAGCACTGAGCAGCCAGCACCCTGAGTACTGAGCACCCTGAGTACGGAGCACCGATCACCCTGAGCACTGAGCACCCAGCACCCTGAGTACTGAGCACCCAGCACCCTGAGCACTGAGCACCAAGCACCCTGAGCACTGAGCAAACAGCACCCTGAGTACTGAGTACCCAGCACCCTGAGTACTGAGTACCCAGCACCCTGAGCACTGAGCACCCAGCACCCTGAGTACTGAGCACCGAGCACCCTGAGTACTGAGCACCCAGCACCCTTAGTACTGAGCACCCAGCACCCTGAGCACTGAGCACCCAGCACCCTGAGTACTGAGCACCCAGCACCACCCTCAGCACTGAGCACCCAGCACCCCGAGCACTGAGCACCCAGCACCCTGAGCACTGAGCACCCAGCACCCCGAGTACTGAGAACCCAGCACCCCGAGTACTGAGCACCGAGCACCCCGAGCACTAAGCACCCAGCACCCTGAGTACTGAGCACCCAGCACCCTGAGTACTGAGCACTGAGTACCCCGAGTACTGAGCACCCATCACCCCAAGCACTGAGCACCCAGCAACCTGAGTACTGAGAACAGATCACCCTGAGTACTGAGCACCCAGCACCCTGAGTACTGAGCCCCCAGCACCCTGAGTACTGAGCACCCAGCACCCCGAGCACTGAGCACTGAGCACCCAACAAACTGAGCACTGAGCACTGAGCACCCAGCACCCCGAGCACTGAGCACTCAGCACCCCGAGCACTGAGCACCCAGCACCCTGAGCACTGAACACCCAGCACCCTGAGCACTGAGCACCCAGCACCCTGAGTACTGAGCACCCAGCACCATGAGAACTGAGCACCCAGCACCCTGAGTACTGAGCACTCAGCACCCTGAGTACTGAGCACCGAGCACCCCGAGCACTGAGCACCCAGCACCCTGAGCACTGAGCACCCTGAGGACTGAGTACCCAGCACCCTGAGCACTGAGCACCCAGCACCCTGAGTACTGAGCACCGATCACCCTGAGCACTGAGCACCCAGGACCCCGAGCACTGAGCACCCAGCACCCTGAGTACAGAGCACCCAGCTCCCCGAGTACTGAGCACCCAGCACAGCGAGCACTGAGCAGCCAGCACCCTGAGTACTGAGCACCCTGAGTACGGAGCACCGATCACCCTGAGCACTGAGCACCCAGCACCCTGAGTACTGAGCACCCAGCACCCTGAGCACTGAGCACCAAGCACCCTGAGCACTGAGCAAACAGCACCCTGAGTACTGAGTACCCAGCACCCTGAGTACTGAGCACCGAGCACCCTGAGTACTGAGCACCCAGCACCCTTAGTACTGAGCACCCAGCACCCTAAGCACTGAGCACCGAGCACCCGGAGTACTGAGCACCCAGCACCCCGAGTACTGAGCACCGAGCACCCCGAGCACTGAGCACCCAGCACCCTGAGTACTGAGCACCCAGCACCCTGAGTACTGAGCACTGAGCACCCCGAGTACTGAGCACCCATCACCCCGAGCACTGAGCACCCAGCACCCGGAGTACTGAGCACCCAGCACCCCGAGTACTGAGCACCGAGCACCCCGAGCACTGAGCACCCAGCCCCCTGAGTACTGAGCACCCAGCACCCTGAGTACTGAGCACTGAGCACCCCGAGTACTGAGCACCCATCACCCCGAGCACTGAGCACCCAGCAACCTGAGTACTGAGAACAGATCACCCTGAGTACTGAGCACCCAGCACCCTGAGTACTGAGCACCCAGCACCACCCTCAGCACTGAGCACCCAGCACCCCGAGCACTGAGCACCCAGCACCCTGAGCACTGAGCAAACAGCACCCCGAGAATGAGCACCCAGCACCCTGAGTACTGAGCACCCAGCACCCTGAGTACTGAGCACTAAGCACCCCGAGCACTGAGCGCCCAGCACCCCGAGCACGGAGCACCCAGGACCCCGAGCACTGAGTACTGAGCACCCAGCACCCTGAGTACTGAGCACCGAGCTCCCCGAGCACTGAGCACCCTGAGTACTGAGCACCCAGCACCCCGATCACTGAGCACCGAGCTCCCCGAGCACTGAGCACCCTGAGTACTGAGCACCCAGGACCCTGAGCACTGAGCACCGAGCACCCCGAGCACTGAGCACCCAGCACCCTGAGCACTCAGCACCTAGCACCCCGAGCACTGAGCACCCAGCACCCTGAGCACTGAGCACCCAGCACCCTGAGCATGGAGTACCCCGAGGACTGAGCACCCAGCACCCTTAGAACTGAGCACCCAGCACCTTGAGTACTGAGCACCGAGCACCTCGAGCACTAAGCACCCAGCTCCCTGAGTACTGAGCACACAGCACCCTGAGTACTGAGCACCCAGCACCCCGAGCACGTAGCACCCAGCACCCTGAGTACTGAGCACCCAACACCCAGAGTACTGAGCACCCAGCACCCGGGTACTGAGCACCGAGCACCCCGAGCACTGAGCACCCAGCGCCCCGAGCACTGAGCACCCAGCACCCCGAGCACTGAGCACTGAGCACCCTGAGCACTGAGTACTGAGCACTGAGCACCCTGATTACTGAGCACCCAGCACCCCGAGTACTGAGCACCCAGCACCCCGAGCACTGAGCACCCAGCGCCCCGAGCACTGAGCACCCAGCACCCCGAGCACTGAGCACTGAGCACCCTGAGCACTGAGCAAACAGCACCCCGAGTACTGAGCACTGAGCACCCTGAGTACTGAGCACCAAGCACTCCGAGTACTGAGCACTGAGCACCCTGAGTACTGAGCACCCAGCACCCTGAGCACTGAGCTCCCAGCACCCTGAGTAATGAGCACTGAGATCCCTGAGTACTGAGCACCGAGCACCCTGAGTACTGAGCACCCAGCACCCTGATCACTGAGCACGGAGCACCCCGAGGACTGAGCACCGAGCACCCCGAGCACTGAGCACCCAGCACCCTGAGCACTGAGCACCCTGAGGACTGAGTACCCAGCACCCTGAGCACTGAGCACCCAGCACCCTGAGTACTGAGCACCGATCACCCTGAGCACTGAGCACCCAGGACCCCGAGCACTGAGCACCCAGCACCCTGAGTACAGAGAACCCAGCTCCCCGAGTACTGAGCACCCAGCACAGCGAGCACTGAGCAGCCAGCACCCTGAGTACTGAGCACCCTGAGTACGGAGCACCGATCACCCTGAGCACTGAGCACCCAGCACCCTGAGTACTGAGCACCCAGCACCCTGAGCACTGAGCACCAAGCACCCTGAGCACTGAGCAAACAGCACCCTGAGTACTGAGTACCCAGCACCCTGAGTACTGAGTACCCAGCACCCTGAACACTGAGCACCCAGCACCCTGAGTACTGAGCACCGAGCACCCTGAGTACTGAGCACCCAGCACCCTTAGTACTGAGCACCCAGCACCCTGAGCACTGAGCACCCAGCACCCTGAGTACTGAGCACCCAGCACCACCCTCAGCACTGAGCACCCAGCACCCCGAGCACTGAGCACCCAGCACCCTGAGCACTGAGCACCCAGCACCCCGAGTACTGAGCACCCAGCACCCCGAGTACTGAGCACCGAGCACCCCGAGCACTAAGCACCCAGCACCCTGAGTACTGAGCACCCAGCACCCTGAGTACTGAGCACTGAGTACCCCGAGTACTGAGCACCCATCACCCCAAGCACTGAGCACCCAGCAACCTGAGTACTGAGAACAGATCACCCTGAGTACTGAGCACCCAGCACCCTGAGTACTGAGCCCCCAGCACCCTGAGTACTGAGCACCCAGCACCCCGAGCACTGAGCACTGAGCACCCAACAAACTGAGCACTGAGCACTGAGCACCCAGCACCCCGAGCACTGAGCACTCAGCACCCCGAGCACTGAGCACCCAGCACCCTGAGCACTGAACACCCAGCACCCTGAGCACTGAGCACCCAGCACCCTGAGTACTGAGCACCCAGCACCATGAGAACTGAGCACCCAGCACCCTGAGCACTGAGCACCCAGCACCCCGAGCACTGAGCACTCAGCACCCCGAGCACTGAGCACCCAGCACCCAGCACCCTGAGCACTGAGCACCCTGAGGACTGAGTACCCAGCACCCTGAGCACTGAGCACCCAGCACCCTGAGTACTGAGCACCGATCACCCTGAGCACTGAGCACCCAGGACCCCGAGCACTGAGCACCCAGCACCCTGAGTACAGAGCACCCAGCTCCCCGAGTACTGAGCACCCAGCACAGCGAGCACTGAGCAGCCAGCACCCTGAGTACTGAGCACCCTGAGTACGGAGCACCGATCACCCTGAGCACTGAGCACCCAGCACCCTGAGTACTGAGCACCCAGCACCCTGAGCACTGAGCACCAAGCACCCTGAGCACTGAGCAAACAGCACCCTGAGTACTGAGTACCCAGCACCCTGAGTACTGAGCACCGAGCACCCTGAGTACTGAGCTACCAGCACCCTTAGTACTGAGCACCCAGCACCCTAAGCACTGAGCACCCAGCACCCTGAGTACTGAGCACCCAGCACCACCCTCAGCACTGAGCACCCAGCACCCCGAGCACTGAGCACCCAGCACCCTGAGCACTGAGCACCCAGCACCCGGAGTACTGAGCACCCAGCACCCCGAGTACTGAGCACCGAGCACCCCGAGCACTGAGCACCCAGCACCCTGAGTACTGAGCACCCAGCACCCTGAGTACTGAGCACTGAGCACCCCGAGTACTGAGCACCCAACACCCCGAGCACTGAGCACCCAGCAACCTGAGTACTGAGAACAGATCACCCTGAGTACTGAGCACCCAGCACCCTGAGTACTGAGCACCCAGCACCACCCTCAGCACTGAGCACCCAGCACCCCGAGCACTGAGCACCCAGCACCCTGAGCACTGAGCACCCAGCACCAGGAGTACTGAGCACCCAGCACCCCGAGTACTGAGCACCGAGCACCCCGAGCACTGAGCACCCAGCACCCTGACTACTGAGCACCCAGCACCCTGAGTACTGAGCCCCCAGCACCTTGAGTACTGAGCACCCAGCACCCCGAGCACTGAGCACCCAGCACCCTGAGAATGAGCACCCAGCACCCTGAATACTGAGAACCGAGCACCCTGAGTACTGAGCACCCAGCACCCTGAGTACTGAGCCCCCAGCACCTTGAGTACTGAGCACCAAGCACCCCGAGCACTGAGCACCCAGCACCCCGAGAATGAGAACCCAGCACCCTGAGTACTGAGCACCCAGCACCCTGAGTACTGAGCACTAAGCACCCAGAGCACTGAGCACCCAGCACCCCGAGCACGGAGCACCCAGGACCAGGAGCACTGAGTACTGAGCACCCAGCACCCTGAGTACTGAGCACAGAGCTCCCCGAGCACTGAGCACCCTGAGTACTGAGCACCCAGCACCCCGATCACTGAGCACCCAGCACCCTGAGTACTGAGCACCCAGCACCCTGAGTACAGAGCACCCAGCACCCTGAGAACTGAGCACCCAGCACCCTGAGCAATGAGCACCCAGCACCCCGAGCACGGAGCACCCAGCACCCAGTGTACTGAGCACCCAACACCCAGAGTACTGAGCACCCAGCACCCTGAGTACTGAGCACCCAGCACCCTGAGTACTGAGCACCCAGCACCCTGAGTACTGAACCCCCAGCACCCTGAGTACTGAGCTCCCATCACCCCGAGCACTGAGCACCCAGCACCCCGAGAATGAGCAGCCAGCACCCTGAGTACTGAGCACCCAGCACCCTGAGTACTGAGCACTAAGCACCCAGAGCACTGAGCACCCAGCACCCCGAGCACGGAGCACCCAGGACCCTGAGCACTGAGTACTGAGCACCCAGCACCCTGAGTACTGAGCACAGAGCTCCCCGAGCACTGAGCACCCTGAGTACTGAGCACCCAGCACCCCGATCACTGAGCACCCAGCACCCTGAGTACTGAGCACCCAGCACCCTGAGTACTGAGCACCCAACACCCTGAGCACTGAGCACCCAGCACCCTGAGCAATGAGCACCCAGCACCCCGAGCACGGAGCACCCAGCACCCTGTGTACTGAGCACCCAACACCCAGAATACTGAGCACCCAGCACCCTGAGTACTGAACAACCAGCACCCTGAGCACTGAGCACTGAGCACCCAGCACCCTGAGTACTGAGCAATAAGCACCCAGAGCACTGAGCACCCAGCGCCCCGAGCACTGAGCACCTAGCACCCTGATCACTGAGCACCCAGCACCCTGAGCACTGAGCACCCAGCCCCCTGAGTACTGAGCACCCAGCACCATGAGTACTGAGCACCCAGCACCCTGAGTACTGAGCACTCAGCACCCTGAGTACTGAGCACCGAGCACCCCGAGCACTGAGCACCCAGCACCCTGAGCACTGAGCACCCTGAGGACTGAGCACCCAGCAACCTGAGCACTGAGCACCCAGCACCCTGAGTACTGAGCACCGATCACCCTGAGCACTGAGCACCCAGGACCCCGAGCACTGAGCACCCAGCACCCTGAGTACAGAGCATCCAGCAACCCGAGTACTGAGCACCCAGCACCCCGAGCACTGAGCACCCAGCACCCTGAGTACTGAGCATCCTGAGTACTGAGCACCGATCACCCTGAGCACTGAGCACCCAGCACCCTGAGTACTGAGCACCCAGCACCCTGAGCACTGAGCACCCAGCACCCTGAGCACTGAGCATCCAGCACAGTGAGTACTGAGCACCCAGCACACTGAGTACTGAGTACCCAGCACCCTGAGCACTGAGCACTCAGCACCCTGAGTACTGAGCACCGAGCACCCTGAGTACTGAGCACCCAGCACCCTTAGTACTGAGCACCCAGCACCCTGAGCACTGAGCACCCAGCACCCTGAGTACTGAGCACCCAGCACCACCCTCAGCACTGAGCACCCAGCACCCCGAGCACTGAGCACCCAGCACCCAGAGCACTGAGCACCCAGCACCCCGAGTACTGCGCACCCAGCACCCCGAGTACTGAGCACCGAGCACCCCGAGCACTGAACACCCAGCACCCTGAGTACTGACCACCCAGCACCCTGAGTACTGAGCACTGAGCACCCCGAGTACTGAGCACCCAGCACCCCGAGCACTGAGCACCCAGCAACCTGAGTACTGAGAACAGATCACCCTGAGTACTGAGCACCGAGCACCCCGAGCACTGAACACCCAGCACCCTGAGTACTGACCACCCAGCACCCTGAGTACTGAGCACTGAGCACCCCGAGTACTGAGCACCCAGCACCCCGAGCACTGAGCACCCAGCAACCTGAGTACTGAGAACAGATCACCCTGAGTACTGAGCACCCAGCACCCTGAGTTCTGAGCCCCCAGCACAATGATTACTGAGCACCCAGCACCCCGAGAACTGAGCAATAAGGACCCCGAGAATGAGCACCCAACACCCTGAGTACAGAGCACCCAGCTCCCCGAGTACTGAGCACCCAGCACAGCGAGCACTGAGCAGCCAGCACCCTGAGTACTGAGCACCCTGAGTACGGAGCACCGATCACCCTGAGCACTGAGCACCCAGCACCCTGAGTACTGAGCACCCAGCACCCTGAGCACTGAGCACCAAGCACCCTGAGCACTGAGCAAACAGCACCCTGAGTACTGAGTACCCAGCACCCTGAGTACTGAGCACCGAGCACCCTGAGTACTGAGCTACCAGCACCCTTAGTACTGAGCACCCAGCACCCTAAGCACTGAGCACCCAGCACCCTGAGTACTGAGCACCCAGCACCACCCTCAGCACTGAGCACCCAGCACCCCGAGCACTGAGCACCCAGCACCCTGAGCACTGAGCACCCAGCACCCGGAGTACTGAGCACCCAGCACCCCGAGTACTGAGCACCGAGCACCCCGAGCACTGAGCACCCAGCACCCTGAGTACTGAGCACCCAGCACCCTGAGTACTGAGCACTGAGCACCCCGAGTACTGAGCACCCATCACCCCGAGCACTGAGCACCCAGCAACCTGAGTACTGAGAACAGATCACCCTGAGTACTGAGCACCCAGCACCCTGAGTACTGAGCACCCAGCACCACCCTCAGCACTGAGCACCCAGCACCCCGAGCACTGAGCACCCAGCACCCTGAGCACTGAGCACCCAGCACCAGGAGTACTGAGCACCCAGCACCCCGAGTACTGAGCACCGAGCACCCCGAGCACTGAGCACCCAGCACCCTGACTACTGAGCACCCAGCACCCTGAGTACTGAGCCCCCAGCACCCTGAGTACTGAGCACCCAGCACCCCGAGCACTGAGCACCCAGCACCCTGAGAATGAGCACCCAGCACCCTGAATACTGAGAACCGAGCACCCTGAGTACTGAGCACCCAGCACCCTGAGTACTGAGCCCCCAGCACCTTGAGTACTGAGCACCAAGCACCCCGAGCACTGAGCACCCAGCACCCCGAGAATGAGAACCCAGCACCCTGAGTACTGAGCACCCAGCACCCTGAGTACTGAGCACTAAGCACCCAGAGCACTGAGCACCCAGCACCCCGAGCACGGAGCACCCAGGACCAGGAGCACTGAGTACTGAGCACCCAGCACCCTGAGTACTGAGCACAGAGCTCCCCGAGCACTGAGCACCCTGAGTACTGAGCACCCAGCACCCCGATCACTGAGCACCCAGCACCCTGAGTACTGAGCACCCAGCACCCTGAGTACAGAGCACCCAGCACCCTGAGAACTGAGCACCCAGCACCCTGAGCAATGAGCACCCAGCACCCCGAGCACGGAGCACCCAGCACCCAGTGTACTGAGCACCCAACACCCAGAGTACTGAGCACCCAGCACCCTGAGTACTGAGCACCCAGCACCCTGAGTACTGAGCACCCAGCACCCTGAGTACTGAACCCCCAGCACCCTGAGTACTGAGCTCCCATCACCCCGAGCACTGAGCACCCAGCACCCCGAGAATGAGCAGCCAGCACCCTGAGTACTGAGCACCCAGCACCCTGAGTACTGAGCACTAAGCACCCAGAGCACTGAGCACCCAGCACCCCGAGCACGGAGCACCCAGGACCCTGAGCACTGAGTACTGAGCACCCAGCACCCTGAGTACTGAGCACAGAGCTCCCCGAGCACTGAGCACCCTGAGTACTGAGCACCCAGCACCCCGATCACTGAGCACCCAGCACCCTGAGTACTGAGCACCCAGCACCCTGAGTACTGAGCACCCAACACCCTGAGCACTGAGCACCCAGCACCCTGAGCAATGAGCACCCAGCACCCCGAGCACGGAGCACCCAGCACCCTGTGTACTGAGCACCCAACACCCAGAATACTGAGCACCCAGCACCCTGAGTACTGAACAACCAGCACCCTGAGCACTGAGCACTGAGCACCCAGCACCCTGAGTACTGAGCAATAAGCACCCAGAGCACTGAGCACCCAGCGCCCCGAGCACTGAGCACCTAGCACCCTGATCACTGAGCACCCAGCACCCTGAGCACTGAGCACCCAGCCCCCTGAGCACTGAGCACCCAGCACTCTGAGCACTGAGCACCCTGAGGACTGCGCACCCAGCCCCCTGAGCACTGAGCATCCAGCACCCTGATACTGAGCACCCAGGACCCCGAGCACTGAGCACCCAGCACCCTGAGTACAGAGCACCCAGCACACCGAGTACTGAGCACCCAGCACCCCGAGCACTGAGCACCCAGCACCCTGATTACTGAGCACCCTGAGTACTGAGCACCGATCACCCTGAGCACTGAGCACCCAGCACCCTGAGTACTGAGCACCCAGCACACTGAGCACTGAGCACCCAGCACCCTGAGCACTGAGCACCCAGCACAGTGAGTACTGAGCACCCAGCACCCTGAGTACTGAGTACCCAGCACCCTGAGCACTGAGCACCCAGCACCCTGAGTACTGAGCACCCAGCACCCTGAGTACTGAGCATCCAGCACCCTTAGTACTGAGCACCCAGCACCCTGAGCACTGAGCACCCAGCACCCTGAGTACTGAGCACCCAGCACCACCCTCAGCACTGAGCACCCAGCACCCCGAGCACTGAGCACCCAGCACCCTGAGCACTGAGCACCCAGCACCCCGAGTACTGAGCACCCAGCACCCCGAGTACTGAGCACCGAGCACCCCGAGCACTGAACACGAAGCACCCTGAGTACTGAGCACCCAGCACCCTGAGAACTGAGCACTGAGCACCCTGAGTACTGAGCACCCAGCACCCCGAGCACTGAGCACCCTGCAACCTGAGTACTGAGAACAGATCACCCTGAGTACTGAGCACCCAGCACCCGGAGTACTGAGCCACCAGCACCCTGAGTACTGAGCACCCAGCACCCCGAGCACTGAGCACTCATCACCGCGAGAATGAGCACCCAGCACCCTCAGTACTGAGAACCGAGCACCCTGAGTACTGAGCACCCAGCACCCTGAGTACTGAGCCCCCAGCACCCTGAGTACTGAGCACCCAGCACCCCGAGCACTGAGCACCCAGCACCCCGAGAATGAGCACCCAGCACCCTGAGTACTGAGCACCCAGCACCCTGAGTACTGAGCACTAAACACCCAGAGCACTGAGCGCCCAGCACCCCGAGCACGGAGCACCCAGGACCCCGAGCACTGAGTACTGAGCACCCAGCACCCTGAGTACTGAGCACCGAGCTCCCCGAGCACTGAGCACCCTGAGTACTGAGCACCCAGCACCCCGATCACTGAGCACCCAGCGCCCCGAGCACTGAGCACCCAGCACCCCGAGCACTGAGCACTGAGCACCCTGAGCACTGAGCAAACAGCACCCCGAGTACTGAGCACTGAGCACCCTGAGTACTGAGCACCAAGCACTCCGAGTACTGAGCACTGAGCACCCTGAGTACTGAGCACCCAGCACCCTGAGCACTGAGCACCCAGCACCCTGAGTAATGAGCACTGAGAACCCTGAGTACTGAGCACCGAGCACCCTGAGTACTGAGCACCCAGCACCCTGATCACTGAGCACGGAGCACCCTGAGGACTGAGCACCCGGCAACCTGAGCACTGAGCACCCAGCACCTTGAGTACTGAGCACCGAGCACCCCGAGAACTGAGCACCCTGAGTACTGAGCACAGAGCTCCCCGAGCACTGAGCACCCTGAGTACTGAGCACCCAGGACCCCGATCACTGCGCACCCAGCACCCTGTGTACTGAGCACCCAGCACCCTGAGTACTGAGCACCCAGCACCCTGAGCACTGAGCACCCAGCACCCTGAGCAATGAGCACCCAGCACCCCGAGCACGGAGCACCCAGCACCCTGTGTACTGAGCACCCAACACCCAGAGTACTGAGCACCCAGCACCCTGAGTACTGAGCACCCAGCACCCTGAGTACTGAGCACCCAGCACCCTGAGTACTGAGCCCCCAGCACCCTGAGTACTGAGCACCCAGCACCCCGAGCACTGAGCACCCAGCACCCCGAGAATGAGCACCCAGCACCCTGAGTACTGAGCACCCAGCACCCTGAGTACTGAGCACTAAGCACCCAGACCACTGAGCACCCAGCACCCCGAGCACGGAGCACCCAGGACCCTGAGCACTGAGTACTGAGCACCCAGCACCCTGAGTACTGAGCACAGAGCACCCAGCACCCTAAGTACTGAGCACCCAGCACCCTGAGCACTGAGCACCCAGCACCCTGAGTACTGAGCACCCAGCACCCTGAGTACTGAACAACCAGCACCCTGAGCACTGAGCACTGAGCACCCAGCACCCTAAGTACTGAGCACTAAGCACCCAGAGCACTGAGCACCCAGCGCCCCGAGCACTGAGCACCTAGCACCCTGAGCACTGAGCACCCAGCACCCTGAGCACTGAGCACCCAGCCCCCTGAGTACTGAGCACCCAGCACCATGAGTACTGAGCACCCAGCACCCTGAGTACTGAGCACTCAGCTCCCTGAGTACTGAGCACTGAGCACCCCGAGCACTGAGCACCCAGCACCCTGAGCACTGAGCACCCTGAGGACTGAGCACCCAGCACCCTGAGCACTGAGCACCGAGCCCCCTGAGTACTGAGCACCGATCACCCTGAGCACTGAGCACCCAGGACCCCGAGCACTGAGCACCCAGCACCCTGAGTACAGAGCATCCAGCACCCCGAGTACTGAGCACCCAGCACCCTGAGCACTGAGCACCCAGCACCCTGAGTACTGAGCATCCTGAGTACTGAGCACCGATCACCCTGAGCACTGAGCACCCAGCACCCTGAGTACTGAGCAGCCAGCACCCTGAGCACTGAGCACCCAGCACCCTGAGCACTGAGCACCCAGCACAGTGAGTACTGAGCACCCAGCACCCTGAGT
This sequence comes from Microtus oregoni, assembly GCF_018167655.1. Classification (NCBI taxonomy): domain Eukaryota; kingdom Metazoa; phylum Chordata; class Mammalia; order Rodentia; family Cricetidae; genus Microtus; species Microtus oregoni. The sequence continues at coordinate 5,018,283 of NW_024543811.1, read as the reverse complement.
ACTGAGTACCCAGCACCCTGAGCACTGAGCACTCAGCACCCTGAGTACTGAGCACCGAGCACCCTGAGTACTGAGCACCCAGCACCCTTAGTACTGAGCACCCAGCACCCTGAGCACTGAGCACCCAGCACCCTGAGTACTGAGCACCCAGCACCACCCTCAGCACTGAGCACCCAGCACCCCGAGCACTGAGCACCCAGCACCCCGAGTACTGCGCACCCAGCACCCCGAGTACTGAGCACCGAGCACCCCGAGCACTGAACACCCAGCACCCTGAGTACTGAGAACAGATCACCCTGAGTACTGAGCACCCAGCACCCTGAGTACTGAGCCCCCAGCACCCTGAGTACTGAGCACCCAGCACACCGAGCACTGAGCACCCAGCACCCCGAGAATGAGCACCCAGCACCCTGAGTACTGAGCACCCAGCACCCTGAGTACTGAGCACTAAACACCCAGAGCACTGAGCGCCCAGCACCCCGAGCACGGAGCACCCAGGACCCCGAGCACTGAGTACTGAGCACCCAGCACCCTGAGTACTGAGCACCGAGCTCCCCGAGCACTGAGCACCCTGAGTACTGAGCACCCAGCACCCCGATCACTGAGCACCCAGCGCCCCGAGCACTGAGCACCCAGCACCCTGAGCACTGAGCAAACAGCACCCCGAGTACTGAGCACTGAGCACCCTGAGAACTGAGCACCAAGCACTCCGAGTACTGAGCACTGAGCACCCTGAGTACTGAGCACCCAGCACCCTGAGCACTGAGCACCCAGCACCCTGAGTAATGAGCACTGAGAACCCTGAGTACTGAGCACCGAGCACCCTGAGTACTGAGCACCCAGCACCCTGATCACTGAGCACGGAGCACCCTGAGGACTGAGCACCCGGCACCCTGAGCACTGAGCACCCAGCACCTTGAGTACTGAGCACCGAGCACCCCGAGCACTGAGCACCCAGCACCCTGAGTACTGAGCACCCTGCACCCTGAGCACAGAGCACCCAGCACCCTGAGCACTGAGCACGCAGCACCCCGAGCACTGAGCACCCAGCACCCTGAGTACTGAGCACAGAGCACGGTGAGCACTGAGCACCCAAAACTCTGAGCACTGAGCACCCAGCACGCTGAGTACTGAGCACTGAGCACACAGCACCCTGAGTACTGAGCAACCAGCACCTCGTGCACTAAGCACCCAGCGCCCTGAGCACTGAGCACCCAGCACCCCGAGCACTGAGCACTGAGCACACTGAGCACTGAGCACCCAGCACCCTGAGTACTGAGCACTGAGCACCCTGAGTACTGAGCACCCAGCACCCTGAGCACTGAGCACCCAGCACCCTGAGTACTGAGCACCCAGCACCACCCTCAGCACTGAGCACCCAGCACCCCGAGCACTGAGCACCCAGCACCCAGAGCACTGAGCACCCAGCACCCCGAGTACTGCGCACCCAGCACCTCGAGTACTGAGCACCGAGCACCCCGAGCACTGAACACCCAGCACCCTGAGTACTGAGCACCCAGCACCCTGAGTACTGAGCACTGAGCACCCCGAGTACTGAGCACCCAGCACCCCGAGCACTGAGCACCCAGCAACCTGAGTACTGAGAACAGATCACCCTGAGTACTGAGCACCCAGCACCCTGAGTACTGAGCCCCCAGCACCCTGAGTACTGAGCACCCAGCACCCTGAGCACTGAGCACTCAGCACCCCGAGAATGAGCACCCAACACCCTGAGTACTGAGAACCGAGCACCCTGAGTACTGAGCACCCAGCACCCTGAGTACTGAGCCCCCAGCACACTGAGTACTGAGCACCCAGCACCCCGAGCACTGAGCACCCAGCACCCCGAGAATGAGCACCCAGCACCCTGAGTACTGAGCACCCAGCACCCTGAGTACTGAGCACTAAGCACCCAGAGCACTGAGCACCCAGCACCCCGAGCACGGAGCACCCAGGACCCCGAGCACTGAGTACTGAGCACTGAGCACCCTGAGTACTGAGCACCCAGCACCCCGATCACTGAGCACCCAGCACCCTGAGAACTGAGCACCCAGCACCCTGAGCACTGAGCACCCAGCACCCTGAGTACTGAGCACCCAGCACGCTGAGTACTGAGCACCCAGCACCCCGAGCACTGAGCACCCAGCACCCTGAGTACTGAGCACTGAGCACCCACAACCCCGAGCACTGAGGACCCAGCACCCTGTGTACTGAGCACGGAGCACCCTGAGTACTAAGCACCCAGCACCCTGAGTACTGAGCACCCAGCACCCCGAGTACTGAGCACTGAGCACCCTGAGCACTGAGCACCCAGCACCCTGAGCACTGAGCACTGAGAACCCTGAGTACTGAGCACCGAGCACCCTGAGTACTGAGCACCCAGCACCCTGAGCACTGAGCACGGAGCACCCCGAGGACTGAGCACCCAGCACCCTGAGCACTGAGCACCCAGCACCTTGAGTACTGAGCACCCAGCACCCTGAGCACTGAGCACACAGCACCCCGAGCACTGAGCACCCAGCACCCCGAGCACTGAGCACCCAGCACCCTGAGTACTGAGCACCCAACACCCAGAGTACTGAGCACCCAACACCCTGAGCACTCAGCACCCAGCACGCTGAGTACTGAGCACCCAGCACCCTGAGTACTGAGCACCCAGCACCCTGAGCACTGAGCACTGAGCACCCAACACCCTGAGCACTGAGCACTGAGCACCCATCACCCCGAGCACTGAGCACCCAGCACCCCGAGCACTGAGCACCCAGAACCCTGAGCACTGAGCAGCCAGCCCCCTGAGTACTGAGCACCCAGCACCATGAGTACTGAGCACCAAGCACCCCGAGCACTGAGCACCCAGCACTCTGAGCACTGAGCACCCTGAGGACTGCGCACCCAGCACCCTGAGCACTGAGCACCCAGCACCCTGAGTACAGAGCACCCAGCACCCCGAGTACTGAGCACCCAGCACCCCGAGCACTGAGCACCCAACACCCTGAGTACTGAGCACCCTGAGTACTGAGCACCGATCACCCTGAGCACTGAGCACCCAGCACCCTGAGTACTGAGCACCCAGCACCCTGAGCACTGAGCACCCAGCACCCTGAGCACTGAGCACCCAGCACAGTGAGTACTGAGCACCCAGCACCCTGAGTACTGAGTACCCAGCACCCTGAGCACTGAGCACCCAGCACCCTGAGTACTGAGCACCCAGCACCCTGAGTACTGAGCACCCAGCACCCTTAGTACTGAGCACCCAGCACCCTGAGCACTGAGCACCCAGCACCCTGAGTACTGAGCACCCAGCACCACCCTCAGCACTGAGCACCCAGCACCCCGAGCACTGAGCACGAAGCACCCTGAGCACTGAGCACCCAGCACCCCGAGTACTGAGCACCCAGCACCCCGAGTACTGAGCACCGAGCACCCCGAGCACTGAACACCCAGCACCCTGAGTACTGAGCGCGAAGCACCCTGAGCACTGAGCACTGAGCACCCCGAGTACTGAGCACCCAGCACCCCGAGCACTGAGCACCCTGCAACCTGAGTACTGAGAACAGATCACCCTGAGTACTGAGCACCCAGCACCCTGAGTACTGAGCCACCAGCACCCTGAGTACTGAGCACCCAGCACCCCGAGCACTGAGCACCCAGCACCCCGAGAATGAGCACCCAGCACCCTCAGTACTGAGAACCGAGCACCCTGAGTACTGAGCACCCAGCACCCTGAGTACTGAGCCCCCAGCACCCTGAGTACTGAGCACCCAGCACCCCGAGCACTGAGCACCCAGCACCCCGAGAATGAGCACGCAGCACCCTGAGTACTGAGCACCCAGCACCCTGAGTACTGAGCAGTAAACACCCAGAACACAGAGCGCCCAGCACCCCGAGCACGGAGCACCCAGGACCCCGAGCACTGAATACTGAGCACCGAGCTCCCCGAGCACTGAGCACCCTGAGTACTGAGCACCCAGCACCCCGATCACTGAGCACCCAGCGCCCCGAGCACTGAGCACCCAGCACCCCGAGCACTGAGCACTGAGCACCCTGAGTACTGAGCACCAACCACTCCGAGTACTGAGCACTGAGCACCCTGAGTACTGAGCACCCAGCACCCTGAGCACTGAGCACCCAGCACCCTGAGTAATGAGCACTGAGAACAGTGAGTACTGAGCACCGAGCACCCTGAGTACTGAGCACCCAGCACCCTGATCACTGAGCACGGAGCACCCCGAGGACTGAGCACCCGGCACCCTGAGCACTGAGCACCCAGCACCTTGATTACTGAGCACCGAGCACCCCGAGCACTGAGCACCCAGCACCCTGAGTACTGAGCACCCAGCACCCTGAGCACAGAGCACCCAGCACCCTGAGCACTGAGCACGCAGCACCCCGAGCACTGAGCACCCAGCACCCTGAGTACTGAGCACAGAGCACCCTGAGCACTGAGCACCCAACACTCTGAGCACTGAGCACACAGCACCCTGAGTACTGAGCAACCAGCACCTCGAGCACTGAGCACCCCGCGCCCCCAGCACTGAGCACCCAGCACCCCGAGCACTGAGCACTGAGCACACTGAGCACTGAGCACCCAGCACCCTGAGTACTGAGCACTGAGCACCCTGAGTACTGAGCACCCAGCACCCCGAGTACTGAGCACTGAGCACCCTGAGTACTGAGCACCCAGCACCCTGAGCACTGAGAACCCTGAGTACTGAGCACCGAGCACCCTGAGTACTGAGCACCCAGCAATCTGAGCACTGAGCATGGAGCACCCCGAGGACTGAGCGCACAGCACCCTGAGCACTGAGCACCCAGCACCTTGAGTACTGAGCACCGAGCACCCCGAGCACTGAGCACCCAGCACCCTGAATACTGAGCACCCGGCAACCTGAGTACTGAGCACCCAGCACCCCGAGCACTGAGCACCCAGCACCCCGAGCACTGAGCACCCAGCACCCTGAGTACTGAGCACCCAACACCCAGAGTCCTGAGCACCCAGCACCCTGAGCACTGAGCACCCAGCACCCTGAGTACTGAGCACCCAGGACCCTGAGTACTGAGCACCCAGCACCCTGAGCACTGAGCACCCAACAAACTGAGCACTGAGCACTGAGCACCCAGCACCCCGAGCACTGAGCACCCAGCACCCCGAGCACTGAGCACCCAGCACCCTGAGCACTGAGCACCCAGCACCCTGAGCACTGAGCAAACAGCCCCCTGAGTACTGAGCACCCAGCACCATGAGAACTGAGCACCCAGCAACCTGAGCACTGAGCACCCAGCACCCTGAGCACTGAGCACCCTGAGGACTGAGTACCCAGCACCCTGAGCACTGAGCACCCAGCACCCTGAGTACTGAGCACCGATCACCCTGAGCACTGAGCACCCAGGACCCCGAGCACTGAGCACCCAGCACCCTGAGTACAGAGCACCCAGCTCCCCGAGTACTGAGCACCCAGCACAGCGAGCACTGAGCAGCCAGCACCCTGAGTACTGAGCACCCTGAGTACGGAGCACCGATCACCCTGAGCACTGAGCACCCAGCACCCTGAGTACTGATCACCCAGCACCCTGAGCACTGAGCACCAAGCACACTGAGCACTGAGCAAACAGCACCCTGAGTACTGAGTACCCAGCACCCTGAGTACTGAGTACCCAGCACCCTGAGCACTGAGCACCCAGCAACCTGAGTACTGAGCACCGAGAACCCTGAGTACTGAGCACCCAGCACCCTTAGTACTGAGCACCCAGCACCCTGAGTACTGAGCACCCAGCACCACCCTCAGCACTTAGCACCCAGCACCCCGAGCACTGAGCACCCAGCACCCTGAGCACTGAGCACCCAGCACCCCGAGTACTGAGTACCCAGCACCCCGAGTACTGAGCACCGAGCACCCCGAGCACTGAGCACCCAGCACCCTGAGTACTGAGCACCCAGCACCCTGAGTACTGAGCACTGAGCACCCCGAGTACTGAGCACCCATCACCCCGAGCACTGAGCACCCAGCAACCTGAGTACTGAGAACAGATCACCCTGAGTACTGAGCACCCAGCACCCTGAGTACTGAGCCCCCAGCACCCTGAGTACTGAGCACCCAGCACCCCGAGCACTGAGCACCCAGCACCCCGAGAATGAGCACCCAGCACCCTGAATACTGAGAACCGCGCACCCTGAGTACTGAGCACCCAGCACCCTGAGTACTGAGCCCCCAGCACCCTGAGTACTGAGCACCAAACACCCCGAGCACTGAGCACCCAGCACCCCGAGAATGAGCACCCAGCACCCTGAGTACTGAGCACCCAGCACCCTGAGTACTGAGCACTAAGCACCCAGAGCACTGAGCACCCAGCACCCCGAGCACGGAGCACCCAGGACCCCGAGCACTGAGTACTGAGCACCCAGCACCCTGAGTACTGAGCACAGAGCTCCCCGAGCACTGAGCACCCTGAGTACTGAGCACCCAGCACCCCGATCACTGAGCACCCAGCACCCTGAGTACTGAGCACCCAGCACCCTGAGTACTGAGCACCCAGCACCCTGAGCACTGAGCACCCAGCACCCTGAGCAATGAGCACCCAGCACCCTGAGCACGGAGCACCCAGCACCCTGTGTACTGAGCACCCAACACCCAGAGTACTGAGCACCCAGCACACTGAGTACTGAGCACCCAGCACCCTGAGTACTGAGCACCCAGCACCCTAAGTACTGAGCCCCCAGCACCCTGAGTACTGAGCACCCAGCACCCCGAGCACTGAGCAGCCAGCACCCCGAGAATGAGCACCCAGCACCCTGAGTACTGAGCACCCAGCACCCTGAGTACTGAGCACTAAGAACCCAGAGCACTGAGCACCCAGCACCCCGAGCACGGAGCACCCAGGACCATGAGCACTGAGTACTGAGCACCCAGCACCCTGAGAACTGAGCACCCAACACCCAGAGTACTGAGCACCCAGCACCCTGAGCACTGAGCACCCAGCACCCCGAGCACGGAGCACCCAGGACCCTGAGCACTGAGTACTGAGCACCCAGCACCCTGTGTACTGAGCACCCAACACCCAGAGTACTGAGCACCCAGCACCCTGAGCACTGAGCACCCAGCACCCTGAGAACTGAGCACCCAGCACCCTGAGTACTGAACAACCAGCACCCTGAGCACTGAGCACTGAGCACCCAGCACCCTGAGTACTGAGCACTAAGCACCCAGAGCACTGAGCACCCAGCGCCCCGAGCACTGAGCACCCAGCACCCCGAGCACTGAGCACTGAGCACCCTGAGCACTGAGCACCCAGCACCCCGAGTACTGAGCACTGAGCACCCTGAGTACTGAGCACCAAGCACTCCGAGTAGTGAGCACTGAGAACCCTGAGTACTGAGCACCCAGCACCCTGAGTACTGAGCACCCAACACCGAGAGTACTGAGCACCCAGCACCCTGAGTACTGAGCACCCAGCACCCTGAGTACTGAACACCCAGGACCCTGAGCACTGAGCACTGAGCACCCTGAGCACTGAGTACTGAGCACTGAGCACCCTGAGCACTGGGCACCCAGCACCCCGAGTACTGAGCACCCAGCACCCCGAGCACTGAGCACCCAGCGCCCCGAGCACTGAGCACCCAGCACCCAGAGCACTGAGCACCCAGCACCCCGAGCACTGAGCACCCAGCGCCCCGAGCACTGAGCACCCAGCACCCCGAGCACTGAGCACTGAGCACCCTGAGCACTGAGCACCAAGCACCCCGCGTACTGAGCACTGAGCACACTGAGTACTGAGCACCAAGCACTCCGAGTACTGAGCACTGAGCATCCTGAGTACTGAGCACCCAGCACCCTGAGCACTGAGCACCCAGCACACTGAGAACTGAGCACCCAGCACCCCGAGTACTGAGCACGCAGAACTCCGAGCACTGAGCACCCAGCTCCCCGAGCACTGAGCACTGAGCACCCTGAGTACTGAGCACCCAGCACCCCGAGTGCTGAGCACTGAGCACCCTGAGCACTGAGCACCCAGCACCCCGAGTGCTGAGCACTGAGCACCCTGAGAACTGAGCACCCAGCACCCTGAGCACTGAGCACTGAGAATCCTAAGTACTGAGCACCGAGCACCCTGAGTACTGAGCACCCAGCACCCTGAGCACTGAGCACGGAGCACCCCGAGGACTGAGCACCCAGCACCCTGAGCACTGAGCACCCAGCACCTTGAGTACTGAGCACCGAGCACCCCGAGCACTGAGCACCCAGCACCCTGAATAATAAGCACCCAGCTCCCTGAGCACTGAGCACCCAGCACCCCGAGCACTGAGCACCCAGCACCCCGAGCACTGAGCCCCCAGCACCCTGAGTACTGAGCATCCAACACCCAGAGTACTGAGCACAGAGCACCCTGAGCACTGAGCACCCAGCACCCTGAGTACTGAGCACCCAGCACCCTGAGTACTGAGCACCTAGCACCCTGAGCACTGAGCACCCAGCACCCTGAGCACTGAGCACTGAGCACCCAACACTCTGAGCACTGAGCACTGAGCACCCAGCACCCCGAGCACTGAGCACCCAGCACCCCGAGCACTGAGCACCTAGCACCCTGAGCACTGAGCACCCAGCACCCTGAGCACTGAGCACCCAGCCCCCTGAGTACTGAGCACCCAGCACCATGAGTACTGAGCACCCAGCACCCTGAGTACTGAGCACTCAGCACCCTGAGTACTGAGCACCGAGCACCCCGAGCACTGAGCACCCAGCACCCTAAGCACTGAGCACCCTGAGGACTGAGCACCCAGCACCCTGAGCACTGAGCACCCAGCACCCTGAGTACTGAGCACCGATCACCCTGAGCACTGAGCACCCAGGACCCCGAGCACTGAGCACCCAGCACCCTGAGTACAGAGCTTCCAGCACCCCGAGTACTGAGCACCCAGCACCCCGAGCACTGAGCACCCAGCACCCTGAGTACTGAGCATCCTGAGTACTGAGCACCGATCACCCTGAGCACTGAGCACCCAGCACCCTGAGTACTGAGCACCCAGCACCCTGAGCACTGAGCACTCAGCACCCTGAGTACTGAGCACCGAGCACCCTGAGTACTGAGCACCCAGCACCCTTAGTACTGAGCACCCAGCACCCTGAGCACTGAGCACCCAGCACCCTGAGTACTGAGCACCCAGCACCACCCTCAGCACTGAGCACCCAGCACCCCGAGCACTGAGCACACAGCACCCAGAGCACTGAGCACTCAGCACCCCGAGTACTGCGCACCCAGCACCCCGAGTACTGAGCACCGAGCACCCCGAGCACTGAACACCCAGCACCCTGAGTACTGAGCAACCAGCACCCTGAGTACTGAGCACTGAGCACCCCGAGTACTGAGCACCCAGCACCCCGTGCACTGAGCACCCAGCAACCTGAGTACTGAGAACCGAGCACCCTGAGTACTGAGCACCGAGCACCCTGAGTACTGAGCCCCCAGCACCCTGAGTACTGAGCACCCAGCACCCCGAGCGCTGAGCACTCAGCACCCCGAGAATGAGCACCCAGCACCCTGAGTACTGAGCCCCCAGCACCTTGAGTACTGAGCACCCAGCACCCTGAGCACTGAGCACCCAGCACCCCGAGAATGAGCACCCAGCACCCTGAGTACTGAGCACCAAGCACCCTGAGTACTGAGCACTAAGCACCCAGAGCACTGAGCACCCAGCACCCCGAGCACGGAGCACCCAGGACCCCGAGCACTGAGTACTGAGCACTGAGCACCCTGAGTACTGAGCACCCAGCACCCCGATCACTGAGCACCCAGCACCCCGAGCACTGAGCACCCAGCACCCTGAGTACTGAGCACTGAGCACCCAGCACCCCGAGCACTGAGGACCCAGCACCCTGTGTACTGAGCACTGAGCACCCTGAGTACTAAGCACCCAGCACCCTGAGTACTGAGCACCCAGCACCCCGAGTACTGAGCACTGAGCACCCTGAGAACTGAGCACCCAGCACCCTGAGCACTGAGCACTGAGAACCCTGAGTACTGAGCACCGAGCACCCTGAGTACTGAGCACCCAGCACCCTGAGCACTGAGCACGTAGCACCCCGAGGACTGAGCACCCAGCATCCTGAGCACTGAGCACCCAGCACCTTGAGTACTGAGCACCCAGCACCCTGAGCACTGAGCACACAGCACCCCGAGCACTGAGCACCCAGCACCCCGAGCACTGAGCACCCAGCACCCTGAGTACTGAGCACCCAGCACGACCCTCAGCACTGAGCACCCAGCACCCCGAGCACTGAGCACCCAGCACCCTGAGCACTGAGCACCCAGCATCCCGAGTACTGAGCACCCAGCACCCCGAGTACTGAGCACCGAGCACCCCGAGCACTGAACACCCAGCACCCTGAGTACTGAGCACCCAGCACCCTTAGTACTGAGCAAGCAGCACCCTGAGCACTGAGCACCCTGCAACCTGAGTACTGAGAACAGATCACCCTGAGTACTGAGCACCCAGCACCCTGAGTACTGAGCCACCAGCACCCTGAGTACTGAGCACCCATCACCCCGAGCACTGAGCACCCAGCACCCCGAGAATGAGCACCCAGCACCCTCAGTACTGAGAACCGAGCACCCTGATTCCTGAGCACCCAGCACCCTGAGTACTGAGCCCCCAGCACCCTGAGTACTGAGCACCCAGCACCCCGCGCACTGAGCACCCAGCACCCCGAGAATGAGCACCCAGCACCCTGAGTACTGAGCACCCAGCACCCTGAGTACTGAGCACTAAACACCCAGAGCACTGAGCGCCCAGCACCCCGAGCACGGAGCACCCAGGACCCCGAGCACTGAGTACTGAGCACCCAGCACCCTGAGTACTGAGCACCGAGCTCCCCGAGCACTGAGCACCCTGAGTACTGAGCACCCAGCACCCCGATCACTGAGCACCCAGCACCCTGATCACTGAGCACCCAGCACCCTGAGCACTGAGCACCCAGCACCCTGAGTACTGAGCACGGAGCACGCTGATTACTGAGCACCCAGCACCCCGAGCACTGAGCACCCAGCACCCTGAGTACTGAGCACTGAGCACCCAGCACCCCGAGCACTGAGCACCCAGCACCCTGTGTACTGAGCACTGAGCACCCTGAGTACTAAGCACCCTGCACCCTGAGTACTGAGCACCCAGGACCCTGAGCACTGAGCACCGAGCACCCTGAGTACTGAGCACCCAGCACCCTGAGCACTGAGCACCGAGCACCCCGAGCACTGAGCACCCAGCACCCTGAGCACTCAGCACCCAGCACCCCGAGCACTGAGCAACCAGCACCCTGAGCACTGAGCACCCAGCACCCTGAGCATGGAGCACCCCGAGGACTGAGCACCCAGCACCCTGAGAACTGAGCACCCAGCACCTTGAGTACTGAGCACCGAGCACCTCGAGCACTAAACACCCAGCACCCTGAGTACTGAGCACCCAGCACCCTGAGCACTGAGCACCCAGCACCCTGAGCACTGAGCACCCAGCACCCCGAGCACGGAGCACCCAGCACCCTTAGTACTGAGCACCCAACACCCAGATTACTGAGCACCCAGCACCCTGAGCACTGAGCACCCAGCACACTGAGTACTGAGCACCCAGCACCCTGAGTACTGGACACCCAGCACCCTGAGCACTGAGCACTGAGCACCCTGAGCACTGAGTACTGAGCACTGAGCACCCTGAGTACTGAGCACCCAGCACCCCGTGTACTGAGCACCCAGCACCCCGAGCACTGAGCACCCAGCGCCCCGAGCACTGAGCACCCAGCACCCCGAGCACTGAGCACTGAGCACACTGAGCACTGAGCACCCAGCACCCCGAGTACTGAGCACTGAGCACCCTGAGTACTGAGCACCAAGCACTCCGAGTACTGAGCACTGAGCACCCTGAGTACTGAGCACCCAGCACCCTGAGCACTGAGCACCCAGCACCCTGAGTACTGAGCACAGAGCACCCTGAGCACTGAGCACCCAGCACCCTGAGTACTGAGCAACCAGCACCCTGAGCACTGAGCACTGAGCACCCAGCACCCTGAGCACTGAGCACTGAGCACCCAGCAATACAGCCCTGAGCACCCAGCACCCCGAGCACTGAGCACCCAGCACCCTGAGCACTGAGCACCCAGCACCCTGAGCATTGAGCACCCAGGACCCTGAGTACTGAGCACCCAGCACCCTGAGTAATGAGCACCCAGCACCCTGAGTACTGAGCACTCAGCACCCTGAGTACTGAGCACCGAGCACCCCGAGCACTGAGCACCCAGCACCCTGAGCACTGCGCACCCGGAGGACTGAGCACCCAGCACCCTGAGCACTGAGCACCGATCACCCTGAGCACTGAGCACCCAGCACCCCGAGCACTGAGCACCCAGCACCCTGAGTACTGAGCACCCAGCACCCCGAGTACTGAGCACACAGCACCCTCAGTACTGAGCACCCAGCACCCCGAGCACTGAGCACCCAGCACCCTGAGTACTGAGCACCCTGAGTACTGAGCACTGAGCACCGAGCACCCTGAGTACTGAGCACCCTGAGGACTGAGCACCGATCACCCTGAGCACTGAGCACCCAGCACCCCGAGCACTGAGCACCCAGCACCCTGAGTACTGAGCACCCAGCACCCTGAGTACTGAGCACCCAGCACCCTGAGCACTGAGCACGTAGCACCCCGAGGACTGAGCACCCAGCATCCTGAGCACTGAGCACCCAGCACCTTGAGTACTGAGCACCCAGCACCCTGAGCACTGAGCACACAGCACCCCGAGCACTGAGCACCCAGCACCCCGAGCACTGAGCACCCAGCACCCTGAGTACTGAGCACCCAGCACGACCCTCAGCACTGAGCACCCAGCACCCCGAGCACTGAGCACCCAGCACCCTGAGCACTGAGCACCCAGCATCCCGAGTACTGAGCACCCAGCACCCCGAGTACTGAGCACCGAGCACCCCGAGCACTGAACACCCAGCACCCTGAGTACTGAGCACCCAGCACCCTTAGTACTGAGCAAGCAGCACCCTGAGCACTGAGCACCCTGCAACCTGAGTACTGAGAACAGATCACCCTGAGTACTGAGCACCCAGCACCCTGAGTACTGAGCCACCAGCACCCTGAGTACTGAGCACCCATCACCCCGAGCACTGAGCACCCAGCACCCCGAGAATGAGCACCCAGCACCCTCAGTACTGAGAACCGAGCACCCTGATTACTGAGCACCCAGCACCCTGAGTACTGAGCCCCCAGCACCCTGAGTACTGAGCACCCAGCACCCCGCGCACTGAGCACCCAGCACCCCGAGAATGAGCACCCAGCACCCTGAGTACTGAGCACCCAGCACCCTGAGTACTGAGCACTAAACACCCAGAGCACTGAGCGCCCAGCACCCCGAGCACGGAGCACCCAGGACCCCGAGCACTGAGTACTGAGCACCCAGCACCCTGAGTACTGAGCACCGAGCTCCCCGAGCACTGAGCACCCTGAGTACTGAGCACCCAGCACCCCGATCACTGAGCACCCAGCACCCTGATCACTGAGCACCCAGCACCCTGAGCACTGAGCACCCAGCACCCTGAGTACTGAGCACGGAGCACGCTGATTACTGAGCACCCAGCACCCCGAGCACTGAGCACCCAGCACCCTGAGTACTGAGCACTGAGCACCCAGCACCCCGAGCACTGAGCACCCAGCACCCTGTGTACTGAGCACTGAGCACCCTGAGTACTAAGCACCCTGCACCCTGAGTACTGAGCACCCAGGACCCTGAGCACTGAGCACCGAGCACCCTGAGTACTGAGCACCCAGCACCCTGAGCACTGAGCACCGAGCACCCCGAGCACTGAGCACCCAGCACCCTGAGCACTCAGCACCCAGCACCCCGAGCACTGAGCAACCAGCACCCTGAGCACTGAGCACCCAGCACCCTGAGCATGGAGCACCCCGAGGACTGAGCACCCAGCACCCTGAGAACTGAGCACCCAGCACCTTGAGTACTGAGCACCGAGCACCTCGAGCACTAAACACCCAGCACCCTGAGTACTGAGCACCCAGCACCCTGAGCACTGAGCACCCAGCACCCTGAGCACTGAGCACCCAGCACCCCGAGCACGGAGCACCCAGCACCCTTAGTACTGAGCACCCAACACCCAGATTACTGAGCACCCAGCACCCTGAGCACTGAGCACCCAGCACACTGAGTACTGAGCACCCAGCACCCTGAGTACTGGACACCCAGCACCCTGAGCACTGAGCACTGAGCACCCTGAGCACTGAGTACTGAGCACTGAGCACCCTGAGTACTGAGCACCCAGCACCCCGTGTACTGAGCACCCAGCACCCCGAGCACTGAGCACCCAGCGCCCCGAGCACTGAGCACCCAGCACCCCGAGCACTGAGCACTGAGCACACTGAGCACTGAGCACCCAGCACCCCGAGTACTGAGCACTGAGCACCCTGAGTACTGAGCACCAAGCACTCCGAGTACTGAGCACTGAGCACCCTGAGTACTGAGCACCCAGCACCCTGAGCACTGAGCACCCAGCACCCTGAGTACTGAGCACAGAGCACCCTGAGCACTGAGCACCCAGCACCCTGAGTACTGAGCAACCAGCACCCTGAGCACTGAGCACTGAGCACCCAGCACCCTGAGCACTGAGCACTGAGCACCCAGCAATACAGCCCTGAGCACCCAGCACCCCGAGCACTGAGCACCCAGCACCCTGAGCACTGAGCACCCAGCACCCTGAGCATTGAGCACCCAGGACCCTGAGTACTGAGCACCCAGCACCCTGAGTAATGAGCACCCAGCACCCTGAGTACTGAGCACTCAGCACCCTGAGTACTGAGCACCGAGCACCCCGAGCACTGAGCACCCAGCACCCTGAGCACTGCGCACCCGGAGGACTGAGCACCCAGCACCCTGAGCACTGAGCACCGATCACCCTGAGCACTGAGCACCCAGCACCCCGAGCACTGAGCACCCAGCACCCTGAGTACTGAGCACCCAGCACCCCGAGTACTGAGCACACAGCACCCTCAGTACTGAGCACCCAGCACCCCGAGCACTGAGCACCCAGCACCCTGAGTACTGAGCACCCTGAGTACTGAGCACTGAGCACCGAGCACCCTGAGTACTGAGCACCCTGAGGACTGAGCACCCAGCACCCTGAGCACTGAGCACCCAGCACCCTTATTACTGAGCACTGATCACCCTGAGCACTGAGCACCCAGCACCCCGAGCACTGAGCACCCAGAACCCTGAGTACTGAGCACCCAGCACCCCGAGCACTGAGCACCCAGAACCCTGAGTACTGAACACCCAGCACCCTGAGCACTGAGCACCCAGCACCCTGAGCACTGAGCACTGAGCACCCAGCACCCCGAGCACTGAGCACCCAGCACGCTGAGCACCCAGAGCCCTGAGCACTGAGCACCCTGAGCACTGAGCACCCTGAGCACTGAGCACTGATCACCCAGCACCCTGAGTACTGAGCACCCAACACTCTGAGCACTGAGCACCCAGCACGCTGAGTACTGAGCACTGAGCACACAGCACCCTGAGTACTGAGCAACCAGCACCACGAGCACTGAGCACCCAGCGCCCTTAGTACTGAGCACTGATCACCCTGAGCACTGAGCACCCAGAACCCCGAGCACTGAGCACCCAGAACCCTGAGTACTGAGCACCCAGCACCCTGAGCACTGAGCACCGAGAACACTGAGTACTGAGCACTGAGCACCCAGCACCCCGAGCACTGAGCACCCAGAACCCTGAGTACTGAGCACCCAGCACCCTGAGCACTGAGCACCCAGCACCCTGAGCACTGAGCACTGAGCACCCAGCACCCCGAGCACTGAGCACCCAGCACCCTGAGCACCCAGAACCCTGAGCACTGAGCACCCTGAGCACTGAGCACCCTGAGTACTGAGCACTGAGCACACAGCACCCTGAGTACTGAGCAACCAGCACCTCGAGCACTGAGCACCCAGCGCCCCGAGCACTGAGCACCCAGCACCCCGAGCACTGAGCACTGAGCACACTGAGCACTGAGCACCCAGCACCCCGAGTACTGAGCACTGAGCACCCTGAGTACTGAACACCCAGCACCCCGAGTACTGAGCACTGAGCACCCTGAGTACTTAGCACCCAGCACTCTGAGCACTGAGAACCCGGAGTACTGAGCACCAAGCAACCTGAGACCTGAGCACCCAGCACCCTGAGCACTGAGCACGGAGCACCCCGCGGAGTGAGCACCCAGCACGCTGAGCACTGAGCACCCAGCACCTTGAGTACTGAGCACCGAGCACCCCGAGCACTGAGCACCCAGCACGCTGAATACTGAGCACCCAGCACCCTGAGCACTGATCACCCAGCACCCCGAGCACTGAGCACCCAGCACCCCTAGCACTGAGCACCCATCACCCTGAGTACTGAGCACCCAACACCCAGAGTCCTGAGCACCCAGCACCCTGAGCACTGATCACCCAGCACCCTGAGTCCTGAGCACCCAGCACCCTGAGCACTGAGCACTGAGCACCCAACACCCTGAGCACTGAGCACTGAGCACCCAGCACCCCGAGCACTGAGCGCCCAGCACCCCGCACACTGAGCACCCAGCACCCTGAGCACTGAGCACCCAGCACCCTGAGTACTGAGCACCCAGCACCATGAGTACTGAGCACCCAGCACCCTGAGTACTGAGCACTCAGCACCCTGAGTACTGAGCACCGAGCACCCCGAGCACTGAGCACCCAGCACCCTGAGCACTGAGCACCCGGAGGACTGAGCACCCAGCACCCTGAGCACCGATCACCCTGAGCACTGAGCACCCAGCACCCCAAGCACTGAGCACCCAGCACCCTGAGTACTGAGCACCCAGCACCCCGAGTACTGAGCACCCAGCACCCTGAGTACTGAGCACCCAGGACCCTGAGCACTGAGCACCCAGCACCCTGAGTACTGAGCACCCTGAGTACTGAGCACTGAGCACCGAGCACCCTGAGTACTGAGCACCCTGAGGACTGAGCACCCAGCACCCTGAGCACTGAGCACCCAGCACCCTTAGTACTGAGCACTGATCACCCTGAGCACTGAGCACCCAGCACCCCGAGCACTGAGCACCCAGAACCCTGAGTACTGAGCACCCAGCACCCTGAGCACTGAGCACCGAGCACCCTGAGTACTGAACACCCAGCACCCTGAGCACTGAGCACTGAGCACCCAGCACCCTGAGCACTGAGCACTGAGCACCCAGCACCCCGAGCACTGAGCACCCAGCACCCTGAGCACCCAGCACCCTGAGCACTGAGCACCCTGAGCACTGAGCACCCTGAGCACTTAGCACTGAGCACCCAGCACCCTGAGTACTGAGCACCCAACACTCTGAGCACTGAGCACCCAGCACGCTGAGTACTGAGCACTGAGCACACAGCACCCTGAGTACTGAGCAACCAGCACCTCGAGCACTGAGTACCCAGCGCCCCGAGCACTGAGCACCCAGCACCCTGAGCACTGAGCACCCAGCACCCTGTGTACTGAGCACTGAGCACCCTGAGTACTGAGCACCCAGCACCCTGAGTACTGGACACCCAGCACCCTGAGCACTGAGCACTGAGCACCCTGAGCACTGAGTACTGAGCACTGAGCACCCTGAGTACTGAGCACCCAGCACCCCGTGTACTGAGCACCCAGCACCCCGAGCACTGAGCACCCAGCGCCCCGAGCACTGAGCACCCAGCACCCCGAGCACTGAGCACTGAGCACACTGAGCACTGAGCACCCAGCACCCCGAGTACTGAGCACTGAGCACCCTGAGTACTGAGCACCAAGCACTCCGAGTACTGAGCACTGAGCACCCTGAGTACTGAGCACCCAGCACCCTGAGCACTGAGCACCCAGCACCCTGAGTACTGAGCACAGAGCACCCTGAGCACTGAGCACCCAGCACCCTGAGTACTGAGCAACCAGCATCCTGAGCACTGAGCACTGAGCACCCAGCACCCTGAGCACTGAGCACTGAGCACCCAGCAATACAGCCCTGAGCACCCAGCACCCCGAGCACTGAGCACCCAGCACCCTGAGCACTGAGCACCCAGCACCCTGAGCATTGAGCACCCAGGACCCTGAGTACTGAGCACCCAGCACCCTGAGTAATGAGCACCCAGCACCCTGAGTACTGAGCACTCAGCACCCTGAGTACTGAGCACCGAGCACCCCGAGAACTGAGCACCCAGCACCCTGAGCACTGCGCACCCGGAGGACTGAGCACCCAGCACCCTGAGCACTGAGCACCGATCACCCTGAGCACTGAGCACCCAGCACCCCGAGCACTGAGCACCCAGCACCCTGAGTACTGAGCACCCAGCACCCCGAGTACTGAGCACACAGCACCCTCAGTACTGAGCACCCAGCACCCCGAGCACTGAGCACCCAGCACCCTGAGTACTGAGCACCCTGAGTACTGAGCACTGAGCACCGAGCACCCTGAGTACTGAGCAACCTGAGGACTGAGCACCCAGCACCCTGAGCACTGAGCACCCAGCACCCTTTTTACTGAGCACTGATCACCCTGAGCACTGAGCACCCAGCACCCCGAGCACTGAGCACCCAGAACCCTGAGTACTGAGCACCCAGCACCCCGAGCACTGAGCACCCAGAACCCTGAGTACTGAACACCCAGCACCCTGAGCACTGAGCACCCAGCACCCTGAGCACTGAGCACTGAGCACCCAGCACCCCGAGCACTGAGCACCCAGCACGCTGAGCACCCAGAACCCTGAGCACTGAGCACCCTGAGCACTGAGCACCCTGAGCACTGAGCACTGATCACCCAGCACCCTGAGTACTGAGCACCCAACACTCTGAGCACTGAGCACCCAGCACGCTGAGTACTGAGCACTGAGCACACAGCACCCTGAGTACTGAGCAACCAGCACCACGAGCACTGAGCACCCAGCGCCCTTAGTACTGAGCACTGATCACCCTGAGCACTGAGCACCCAGAACCCCGAGCACTGAGCACCCAGAACCCTGAGTACTGAGCACCCAGCACCCTGAGCACTGAGCACCGAGAACACTGAGTACTGAGCACTGAGCACCCAGCACCCCGAGCACTGAGCACCCAGAACCCTGAGTACTGAGCACCCAGCACCCTGAGCACTGAGCACCCAGCACCCTGAGCACTGAGCACTGAGCACCCAGCACCCCGAGCACTGAGCACCCAGCACCCTGAGCACCCAGAACCCTGAGCACTGAGCACCCTGAGCACTGAGCACCCTGAGTACTGAGCACTGAGCACACAGCACCCTGAGTACTGAGCAACCAGCACCTCGAGCACTGAGCACCCAGCGCCCCGAGCACTGAGCACCCAGCACCCCGAGCACTGAGCACTGAGCACACTGAGCACTGAGCACCCAGCACCCCGAGTACTGAGCACTGAGCACCCTGAGTACTGAACACCCAGCACCCCGAGTACTGAGCACTGAGCACCCTGAGTACTTAGCACCCAGCACTCTGAGCACTGAGAACCCGGAGTACTGAGCACCAAGCAACCTGAGACCTGAGCACCCAGCACCCTGAGCACTGAGCACGGAGCACCCCGCGGAGTGAGCACCCAGCACGCTGAGCACCTAGCACCCAGCACCTTGAGTACTGAGCACCGAGCACCCCGAGCACTGAGCACCCAGCACGCTGAATACTGAGCACCCAGCACCCTGAGCACTGATCACCCAGCACCCCGAGCACTGAGCACCCAGCACCCCTAGCACTGAGCACCCATCACCCTGAGTACTGAGCACCCATCACCCAGAGTCCTGAGCACCCAGCACCCTGAGCACTGATCACCCAGCACCCTGAGTCCTGAGCACCCAGCACCCTGAGCACTGAGCACTGAGCACCCAACACCCTGAGCACTGAGCACTGAGCACCCAGCACCCCGAGCACTGAGCGCCCAGCACCCCGCACACTGAGCACCCAGCACCCTGAGCACTGAGCACCCAGCACCCTGAGTACTGAGCACCCAGCACCATGAGTACTGAGCACCCAGCACCCTGAGTACTGAGCACTCAGCACCCTGAGTACTGAGCACCGAGCACCCCGAGCACTGAGCACCCAGCACCCTGAGCACTGAGCACCCGGAGGACTGAGCACCCAGCACCCTGAGCACCGATCACCCTGAGCACTGAGCACCCAGCACCCCAAGCACTGAGCACCCAGCACCCTGAGTACTGAGCACCCAGCACCCCGAGTACTGAGCACCCAGCACCCTGAGTACTGAGCACCCAGCACCCTGAGCACTGAGCACCCTGCACCCTGAGTACTGAGCACCCTGAGTACTGAGCACTGAGCACCGAGCACCCTGAGTACTGAGCACCCTGAGGACTGAGCACCCAGCACCCTGAGCACTGAGCACCCAGCACCCTTAGTACTGAGCACTGATCACCCTGAGCACTGAGCACCCAGCACCCCGAGCACTGAGCACCCAGAACCCTGAGTACTGAGCACCCAGCACCCTGAGCACTGAGCACCGAGCACCCTGAGTACTGAACACCCAGCACCCTGAGCACTGAGCACTGAGCACCCAGCACCCTGAGCACTGAGCACTGAGCACCCAGCACCCCGAGCACTGAGCACCCAGCACCCTGAGCACCCAGCACCCTGAGCACTGAGCACCCTGAGCACTGAGCACCCTGAGCACTTAGCACTGAGCACCCAGCACCCTGAGTACTGAGCACCCAACACTCTGAGCACTGAGCACCCAGCACGCTGAGTACTGAGCACTGAGCACACAGCACCCTGAGTACTGAGCAACCAGCACCTCGAGCACTGAGTACCCAGCGCCCCGAGCACTGAGCACCCAGCACCCCGAGCACTGAGCACTGAGCACACTGAGCACTGAGCACCCAGCACCCTGAGTACTGAGCACTAAACACCCAGAACACTGAGCGCCCAGCACCCCGAGCACTGAGCACCCAGCACCCCGAGAATGAGCACCCAGCACCCTGAGTACTGAGCACCCAGCACCCTGAGTACTGAGCACTAAACACCCAGAGCACTGAGCGCCCAGCACCCCGAGCACCCAGGACCCCGAGCACTGAGTACTGAGCACCCAACACCCTGAGTACTGAGCACCGAGCTCCCCGAGCACTGAGCACCCTGAGTACTGAGCAGCCAGCACCCCGATCACTGAGCACCCAGCACCCTGAGCACTGAGCACCCAGCACCCTGAGCACTGAGCACCCAGCACCCTGTGTACTGAGCACTGAGCACCCTGAGTACTAAGCACCCAGCACCCTGAGTACTGAGCACCCAGGACCCTGAGCACTGAGCACCGAGCACCCCGAGCACTGAGCACCCAGCACCCTGAGCACTCAGCACCCAGCACCCCGAGCACTGAGCACCCAGCACCCTGAGCACTGAGCACCCAGCACCCTGAGCATGGAGCACCCCGAGGACTGAGCACCCAGCAACCTGAGAACTGAGCACCCAGCACCTTGAGTACTGAGCACCGAGCACCTCGAGCAATAAA
The DNA here is from genome assembly GCF_018167655.1 of Microtus oregoni. NCBI lineage: Eukaryota > Metazoa > Chordata > Mammalia > Rodentia > Cricetidae > Microtus > Microtus oregoni. The sequence continues at coordinate 4,996,750 of NW_024543811.1, read as the reverse complement.
CACCCAGCACCCTGAGTACTGAGCACCCAGCACCCTGAGCACTGAGCACCCAGCACCCTGAGCACTGAGCACCCAGCACCCCGAGCACGGAGCACCCAGCACCCTGAGTACTGAGCACCCAACACCCAGATTACTGAGCACCCAGCACCCTGAGCACTGAGCACCCAGCACCCTGAGTACTGAGCACCCAGCACCCTGAGTACTGAACACCCAGCACCCTGAGCACTGAGCACTGAGCACCCTGATCACTGAGTACTGAGCACTGAGCACCCTGAGTACTGAGCACCCAGCACCCTGAGCACTGAGCACGCAGCACCCCGAGCACTGAGCACCCAGCACCCTGAGCACTGAGCACCCTGAGGACTGAGTACCCAGCACCCTGAGCACTGAGCACCCAGCACCCTGAGTACTGAGCACCGATCACCCTGAGCACTGAGCACCCAGGACCCCGAGCACTGAGCACCCAGCACCCTGAGTACAGAGCACACAGCACCCCGAGTACTGGGCACCCAGCACCCCGAGCACTGAGCAGCCAGCACCCTGAGTACTGAGCACCCTGAGTACTGAGCACCCAGCACCCCGAGCACTGAGCACCCAGTGCCCCGAGCACTGAGCACCCTGAGCACTGAGCACCCAGCACCCCGAGTACTGAGCACTGAGCACCCTGAGTACTGAGCACCAAGCACTCCGAGTACTGAGCACTGAGCACCCTGAGTACTGAGCACCCAGCACCCTGAGCACTGAGCACCCAGCACCCTGAGTACGGAGCACTGAGAACCCTGAGTACTGAGCACCGAGCACCCTGAGAACTGAGCACCCAGCACCCTGATCACTGAGCACGGAGCACCCCGAGGACTGAGCACCCAGCACCCTGAGCACTGAGCACCCAGCACATTGAGTACTGAGCACCGAGCACCCCGAGCACTGAGCACCCAGCACCATGAGTACTGAGCACCCAGCACCCTGAGCACTGAGCACCCAGCACCCTGAGCACTGAGCACGCAGCACCCCGAGCACTGAGCACCCAGCACCCTGAGTACTGAGCACAGAGCACCCTGAGCACTGAGCACCCAGCACCCTGAGTACTGAGCACCCAGCACCCTGAGTACTGCGCAACCAGCACCCTGAGCACAGAGCACTGAGCAACCAGCACCCTGAGCACTGAGCACTGAGCACCCAGCACCACAGCCCTGAGCACCCAGCACCCCGAGCACTGAGCACCCAGCACCCTGAGCACTGAGCACCCAGCACCCTGAGCATTGAGCACCCAGCACCCTGAGTACTGAGCACCCAGCACCCTGAGTACTGAGCACCCAGCACCCTGAGTACTGAGCACTCAGCACCCTGAGTACTGAGCACCGAGCACCCCGAGCACTGAGCACCCAGCACCCTGAGCACTGAGCACCCGGAGGACTGAGCACCCAGCACCCTGAGCACTGAGCACCGATCACCCTGAGCACTGAGGACCCAGCAACCCGAGCACTGAGCACCCAGCACCCTGAGTACTGAGCACCCAGCACCCCTAGTACTGAGCACCCAGCACCCTCAGTACTGAGCACCCAGCACCCCGAGCACTGAGCACCCAGCACCCTGAGTACTGAGCACCCTGAGTACTGAGCACTGAGCACCGAGCACCCTGAGTACTGAGCACCCTGAGGACTGAGCACCCAGCACCCTGAGCACTGAGCACCCAGCACACTTAGTACTGAGCACTGATCACCCTGAGCACTGAGCACCCAGCACCCCGAGCACTGAGCACCCAGAACCCTGAGTACTGAGCACCCAGCACCCTGAGCACTGAGCACCGAGAACCCTGAGTACTGAACACCCAGCACCCTGAGCACTGAGCACTGAGCACCCAGCACCCTGAGCACTGAGCACTGAGCACCCAGCACCCCGAGCACTGAGGACCCAGCACCCTGAGCACCCAGAACCCTGAGCACTGAGCACCCTGAGCACTGAGCACCCTGAGCTCTGAGCACTGAGCACCCAGCACCCTGAGTACTGAGCACCCAACACGCTGAGCACTGAGCACCCAGCACGCTGAGTACTGAGCACTGATCACACAGCACCCTGAGTACTGAGCAACCAGCACCTCGAGCACTGAGCACCCAGCGCCCCGAGCACTGAGCACCCAGCACCCCGAGCACTGAGCACTGAGCACACTGAGCACTGAACACCCAGCACCCCGAGTACTGAGCACTGAGCACCCTGAGTACTGAGCACCCAGCACCCCGAGTACTGAGCACTGAGCACCCTGAGTACTGAGCACCCAGCACCCTGAGCACTGAGAACCCGGAGTACTGAGCACCGAGCACCCTGAGTACTGAGCACCCAGCACCCTGAGCACTGAGCACGGAGCACCCCGCGGAGTGAGCACCCAGCACCCTGAGCACTGAGCACCCAGCACCTTGAGTACTGAGCACCGAGCACCCCGAGCACTGAGCACCCAGCACGCTGAATACTGAGCACCCAGCACCCTGAGCACTGAGCACCCAGCACCCCGAGAACTGAGCACCCAGCACCCCGAGCACTGAGCACCCAGCACCCTGAGTACTGAGCACCCAACACCCAGAGTCCTGAGCACCCAGCACCCTGAGCACTGATCACCCAGCACCCTGAGTACTGAGCACCCAGCACCCTGAGTACTGAACACCCAGCACCCTGAGCACTGAGCACTGAGCACCCAACACCCTGAGCACTGAGCACTGAGCACCCAGCACCCCGAGCACTGAGCACCCAGCACCCCGCGCACTGAGCACCCAGAACCCTGAGCACTGAGCACCCAGCACCCTGAGTACTGAGCACCCAGCACCATGAGTACTGAGCACCCAGCACCCTGAGTACTGAGCACTCAGCACCCTGAGTACTGAGCACCGAGCACCCCGAGCACTGAGCACCCAGCACCCTGAGCACTGAGCACCCGGAGGACTGAGCACCCAGCACCCTGAGCACTGAGCACCGATCACCCTGAGCACTGAGCACCCAGCACCCCGAGCACTGAGCACCCAGCACCCTGAGTACTGAGCACCCAACACCCCGAGTACTGAACACCCAGCACCCTGAGTACTGAGCACCCAGCACCCTGAGCACTGAGCACCCAGCACCCTGAGTACTGAGCACCCTGAGTACTGAGCACTGAGCACCGAGCACCCTGAGTACTGAGCACCCTGAGGACTGAGCACCCAGCACCCTGAGCACTGAGCACCCAGCACCCTTAGTACTGAGCACTGATCACCCTGAGCACTGAGCACCCAGCACCCCGAGCACTGAGCACCCAGAACCCTGAGTACTGAGCTCTCAGCACCCTGAGCACTGAGCACCGAGCACCCTGAGTACTGAACACCGCACCCTGAGCACTGAGCACTGAGCACCCAGCACCCTGAGCACTGAGCACTGAGCACCCAGCACCCTGAGCACTGAGCACCCAGCACCCTGAGCACCCAGCACCCTGAGCACTGAGCACCCTGAGCACTGAGCACCCTGAGCACTTAGCACTGAGCACCCAGCACCCTGAGTACTGAGCACCCAACACTCTGAGCACTGAGCACCCAGCACGCTGAGTACTCAGCACTGAGCACACAGCACCCTGAGTACTGAGCACCCAGCACCCCGAGTACTGAGCACCCAGCACCCTCAGTACTGAGCACCCAGCACCCCGAGCACTGAGCACCCAGCACACTGAGTACTGAGCACCCTGAGTACTGAGCACTGAGCACCGAGCACCCTGAGTACTGAGCACCCTGAGGACTGAGCACCCAGCACCCTGAGCACTGAGCACCCAGCACCCTTATTACTGAGCACTGATCACCCTGAGCACTGAGCACCCAGCACCCCGAGCACTGAGCACCCAGAACCCTGAGTACTGAGCACCCAGCACCCCGAGCACTGAGCACCCAGAACCCTGAGTACTGAACACCCAGCACCCTGAGCACTGAGCACCCAGCACCCTGAGCACTGAGCACTGAGCACCCAGCACCCCGAGCACTGAGCACCCAGCACGCTGAGCACCCAGAACCCTGAGCACTGAGCACCCTGAGCACTGAGCACCCTGAGCACTGAGCACTGATCACCCAGCACCCTGAGTACTGAGCACCCAACACTCTGAGCACTGAGCACCCAGCACGCTGAGTACTGAGCACTGAGCACCCAGCGCCCTTAGTACTGAGCACTGATCACCCTGAGCACTGAGCACCCAGAACCCCGAGCACTGAGCACCCAGAACCCTGAGTACTGAGCACCCAGCACCCTGAGCACTGAGCACCGAGAACACTGAGTACTGAGCACTGAGCACCCAGCACCCCGAGCACTGAGCACCCAGAACCCTGAGTACTGAGCACCCAGCACCCTGAGCACTGAGCACCCAGCACCCTGAGCACTGAGCACTGAGCACCCAGCACCCCGAGCACTGAGCACCCAGCACCCTGAGCACCCAGAACCCTGAGCACTGAGCACCCTGAGCACTGAGCACCCTGAGTACTGAGCACTGAGCACACAGCACCCTGAGTACTGAGCAACCAGCACCTCGAGCACTGAGCACCCAGCGCCCCGAGCACTGAGCACCCAGCACCCCGAGCACTGAGCACTGAGCACACTGAGCACTGAGCACCCAGCACCCCGAGTACTGAGCACTGAGCACCCTGAGTACTGAACACCCAGCACCCCGAGTACTGAGCACTGAGCACCCTGAGTACTTAGCACCCAGCACTCTGAGCACTGAGAACCCGGAGTACTGAGCACCGAGCAACCTGAGACCTGAGCACCCAGCACCCTGAGCACTGAGCACGGAGCACCCCGCGGAGTGAGCACCCAGCACGCTGAGCACTGAGCACCCAGCACCTTGAGTACTGAGCACCGAGCACCCCGAGCACTGAGCACCCAGCACGCTGAATACTGAGCACCCAGCACCCTGAGCACTGATCACCCAGCACCCCGAGCACTGAGCACCCAGCACCCCTAGCACTGAGCACCCATCACCCTGAGTACTGAGCACCCAACACCCAGAGTCCTGAGCACCCAGCACCCTGAGCACTGATCACCCAGCACCCTGAGTCCTGAGCACCCAGCACCCTGAGCACTGAGCACTGAGCACCCAACACCCTGAGCACTGAGCACTGAGCACCCAGCACCCCGAGAACTGAGCGCCCAGCACCCCGCACACTGAGCACCCAGCACCCTGAGCACTGAGCACTCAGCACCCTGAGTACTGAGCACCGAGCACCCCGAGCACTGAGCACCCAGCACATTGAGCACTGAGCACCCGGAGGACTGAGCACCCAGCACCCTGAGCACCGATCACCCTGAGCACTGAGCACCCAGCACCCCAAGCACTGAGCACCCAGCACCCTGAGTACTGAGCACCCAGCACCCCGAGTACTGAGCACCCAGCACCCTGAGTACTGAGCACCCAGCACCCTGAGCACTGAGCACCCAGCACCCTGAGTACTGAGCACCCTGAGTACTGAGCACTGAGCACCGAGCACCCTGAGTACTGAGCACCCTGAGGACTGAGCACCCAGCACCCTGAGCACTGAGCACCCAGCACCCTTAGTACTGAGCACTGATCACCCTGAGCACTGAGCACCCAGCACCCCGAGCACTGAGCACCCAGAACCCTGAGTACTGAGCACCCAGCACCCTGAGCACTGAGCACCGAGCACCCTGAGTACTGAACACCCAGCACCCTGAACACTGAGCACTGAGCACCCAGCACCCTGAGCACTGAGCACTGAGCAACCAGCACCCCGAGCACTGAGCACCCAGCACCCTGAGCACCCAGCACCCTGAGCACTGAGCACCCTGAGCACTTAGCACTGAGCACCCAGCACCCTGAGTACTGAGCACCCAACACTCTGAGCACTGAGCACCCAGCACGCTGAGTACTGAGCACTGAGCACACAGCACCCTGAGTACTGAGCAACCAGCACCTCGAGCACTGAGAACCCAGCGCCCCGAGCACTGTGCACCCAGCACCCCGAGCACTGAGCACTGAGCACACTGAGCACTGAGCACCCAGCACCCTGAGTACTGAGCACTAAACACCCAGAGCACTGAGCGCCCAGCACCCCGAGCACTGAGCACCCAGCACCCCGAGAATGAGCACCCAGCACCCTGAGTACTGAGCACCCAGCACCCTGAGTACTGAGCACTAAACACCCAGAGCACTGAGCGCCCAGCACCCCGAGCACCCAGGACCCCGAGCACTGAGTACTGAGCACCCAACACCCTGAGTACTGAGCACCGAGCTCCCCGAGCACTGAGCACCCTGAGTACTGAGCAGCCAGCACCCCGATCACTGAGCACCCAGCACCCTGAGCACTGAGCACCCAGCACCCTGAGCACTGAGCACCCAGCACCCTGTGTACTGAGCACTGAGCACCCTGAGTACTAAGCACCCAGCACCCTGAGTACTGAGCACCCAGGACCCTGAGCACTGAGCACCGAGCACCCCGAGCACTGAGCACCCAGCACCCTGAGCACTCAGCACCCAGCACCCCGAGCACTGAGCACCCAGCACCCTGAGCACTGAGCACCCAGCACCCTGAGCATGGAGCACCCCGAGGACTGAGCACCCAGCAACCTGAGAACTGAGCACCCAGCACCTTGAGTACTGAGCACCGAGCACCTCGAGCAATAAACACCCAGCACCCTGAGTACTGAGCACCCAGCACCCTGAGCACTGAGCACCCAGCACCCTGAGCACTGAGCACCCAGCACCCCGAGCACGGAGCACCCAGCACCCTGAGTACTGAGCACCCAACACCCAGATTACTGAGCACCCAGCACCCTGAGCACTGAGCACCCAGCACCCTGAGTACTGAGCACCCAGCACCCTGAGTACTGAACACCCAGCACCCTGAGCACTGAGCACTGAGCACCCTGATCACTGAGTACTGAGCACTGAGCACCCTGAGTACTGAGCACCCAGCACCCTGAGCACTGAGCACGCAGCACCCCGAGCACTGAGCACCCAGCACCCTGAGCACTGAGCACCCTGAGGACTGAGTACCCAGCACCCTGAGCACTGAGCACCCAGCACCCTGAGTACTGAGCACCGATCACCCTGAGCACTGAGCACCCAGGACCCCGAGCACTGAGCACCCAGCACCCTGAGTACAGAGCACACAGCACCCCGAGTACTGGGCACCCAGCACCCCGAGCACTGAGCAGCCAGCACCCTGAGTACTGAGCACCCTGAGTACTGAGCACCCAGCACCCCGAGCACTGAGCACCCAGTGCCCCGAGCACTGAGCACCCTGAGCACTGAGCACCCAGCACCCCGAGTACTGAGCACTGAGCACCCTGAGTACTGAGCACCAAGCACTCCGAGTACTGAGCACTGAGCACCCTGAGTACTGAGCACCCAGCACCCTGAGCACTGAGCACCCAGCACCCTGAGTACGGAGCACTGAGAACCCTGAGTACTGAGCACCGAGCACCCTGAGTACTGAGCACCCAGCACCCTGATCACTGAGCACGGAGCACCCCGAGGACTGAGCACCCAGCACCCTGAGCACTGAGCACCCAGCACATTGAGTACTGAGCACCGAGCACCTCGAGCACTGAGCACCCAGCACCATGAGTACTGAGCACCCAGCACCCTGAGCACTGAGCACCCAGCACCCTGAGCACTGAGCACGCAGCACCCCGAGCACTGAGCACCCAGCACCCTGAGTACTGAGCACAGAGCACCCTGAGCACTGAGCACCCAGCACCCTGAGTACTGAGCACCCAGCACCCTGAGTACTGCGCAACCAGCACCCTGAGCACAGAGCACTGAGCAACCAGCACCCTGAGCACTGAGCACTGAGCACCCAGCACCACAGCCCTGAGCACCCAGCACCCCGAGCACTGAGCACCCAGCACCCTGAGCACTGAGCACCCAGCACCCTGAGCATTGAGCACCCAGCACCCTGAGTACTGAGCACCCAGCACCCTGAGTACTGAGCACCCAGCACCCTGAGTACTGAGCACTCAGCACCCTGAGTACTGAGCACCGAGCACCCCGAGCACTGAGCACCCAGCACCCTGAGCACTGAGCACCCGGAGGACTGAGCACCCAGCACCCTGAGCACTGAGCACCGATCACCCTGAGCACTGAGGACCCAGCAACCCGAGCACTGAGCACCCAGCACCCTGAGTACTGAGCACCCAGCACCCCTAGTACTGAGCACCCAGCACCCTCAGTACTGAGCACCCAGCACCCCGAGCACTGAGCACCCAGCACCCTGAGTAATGAGCACACTGAGTACTGAGCACTGAGCACCGAGCACCCTGAGTACTGAGCACCCTGAGGACTGAGCACCCAGCACCCTGAGCACTGAGCACCCAGCACACTTAGTACTGAGCACTGATCACCCTGAGCACTGAGCACCCAGCACCCCGAGCACTGAGCACCCAGAACCCTGAGTACTGAGCACCCAGCACCCTGAGCACTGAGCACCGAGAACCCTGAGTACTGAACACCCAGCACCCTGAGCACTGAGCACTGAGCACCCAGCACCCTGAGCACTGAGCACTGAGCACCCAGCACCCCGAGCACTGAGCACCCAGCACCCTGAGCACCCAGAACCCTGAGCACTGAGCACCCTGAGCACTGAGCACCCTGAGCTCTGAGCACTGAGCACCCAGCACCCTGAGTACTGAGCATCCAACACGCTGAGCACTGAGCACCCAGCACGCTGAGTACTGAGCACTGATCACACAGCACCCTGAGTACTGAGCAACCAGCACCTCGAGCACTGAGCACCCAGCGCCCCGAGCACTGAGCACCCAGCAACCCGAGCACTGAGCACTGAGCACACTGAGCACTGAACACCCAGCACCCCGAGTACTGAGCACTGAGCACCCTGAGTACTGAGCACCCAGCACCCCGAGTACTGAGCACTGAGCACCCTGAGTACTGAGCACCCAGCACCCTGAGCACTGAGAACCCGGAGTACTGAGCACCGAGCACCCTGAGTACTGAGCACCCAGCACCCTGAGCACTGAGCACGGAGCACCCCGCGGAGTGAGCACCCAGCACCCTGAGCACTGAGCACCCAGCACCTTGAGTACTGAGCACCCAGCACCCTGAGCACTGAGCACCCAGCACCCCGAGAACTGAGCACCCAGCACCCCGAGCACTGAGCACCCAGCACCCTGAGTACTGAGCACCCAACACCCAGAGTCCTGAGCACCCAGCACCCTGAGCACTGATCACCCAGCACCCTGAGTACTGAGCACCCAGCACCCTGAGTACTGAGCACCCAGCACCCTGAGCACTGAGCACTGAGCACCCAACACCCTGAGCACTGAGCACTGAGCACCCAGCACCCCGAGCACTGAGCACCCAGCACCCCGCGCACTGAGCACCCAGAACCCTGAGCACTGAGCACCCAGCACCCTGAGTACTGAGCACCCAGCACCATGAGTACTGAGCACCCAGCACCCTGAGTACTGAGCACTCAGCACCCTGAGTACTGAGCACCGAGCACCCCGAGCACTGAGCACCCAGCACCCTGAGCACTGAGCACCCGGAGGACTGAGCACCCAGCACCCTGAGCACTGAGCACCGATCACCCTGAGCACTGAGCACCCAGCACCCCGAGCACTGAGCACCCAGCACCCTGAGTACTGAGCACCCAACACCCCGAGTACTGAACACCCAGCACCCTGAGTACTGAGCACCCAGCACCCTGAGCACTGAGCACCCAGCACCCTGAGTACTGAGCACCCTGAGTACTGAGCACTGAGCACCGAGCACCCTGAGTACTGAGCACCCTGAGGACTGAGCACCCAGCACCCTGAGCACTGAGCACCCAGCACCCTTAGTACTGAGCACTGATCACCCTGAGCACTGAGCACCCAGCACCCCGAGCACTGAGCACCCAGAACCCTGAGTACTGAGCTCCCAGCACCCTGAGCACTGAGCACCGAGCACCCTGAGTACTGAACACCGCACCCTGAGCACTGAGCACTGAGCACCCAGCACCCTGAGCACTGAGCACTGAGCACCCAGCACCCTGAGCACTGAGCACCCAGCACCCTGAGCACCCAGCACCCTGAGCACTGAGCACCCTGAGCACTGAGCACCCTGAGCACTTAGCACTGAGCACCCAGCACCCTGAGTACTGAGCACCCAACACTCTGAGCACTGAGCACCCAGCACGCTGAGTACTCAGCACTGAGCACACAGCACCCTGAGTACTGAGCAACCAGCACCTCGAGCACTGAGCACCCAGCGCCCCGAGCACTGAACACCGAGCACCCCGAGCACTGAGCACTGAGCACACTGAGCACTGAGCACCCAGCACCCCGAGTACTGAGCACTGAGCACCCTGAGTACTGAGCACCCAGCACCCCGAGTACTGAGCACTGAGCACCCTGAGTAGTGAGCACACAGCACCCTGAGCACTGAGAACCCTGAGTACTGAGCACCGAGCACCCTGAGTACTGAGCACCCAGCACCCTGAGCACTGAGCACGGAGCACCCCGAGGACTGAGCACCCAGCACCCTGAGCACTGAGCACCCAGCACCTTGAGTACTGAGCACCGAGCACCCCGAGCACTGAGCACCCAGCACGCTGAATACTGAGCACCCAGCACCCTGAGCACTGAGCACGGAGCACCCCGAGCACTGAGCACCCAGCACCCCGAGCACTGAGCACCCAGCACCCTGAGTACTGAGCACCCAACACCCAGAGTCCTGAGCACCCAGCACCCTGAGCACAGAGCACCCAGCACCCTGAGTACTGAGCACCCAGCACCCTGAGTACTGAGCACCCAGCACCCTGAGCACTGAGCACTGAGCACCCAACACCCTGAGCACTGAGCACTGAGCACCCAGCACCCCGAGCACTGAGCACCCAGCAACCCGCGCACTGAGCACCCAGCACCCTGAGCACTGAGCACCCAGCACCCTGAGTACTGAGCACCCAGCACCATGAGTACTGAGCACCCAGCACCCTGAGTACTGAGCACTCAGCACCCTGAGTACTGAGCACCGAGCACCCCGAGCACTGAGCACCCAGCACCGTGAGCACTGAGTACCCTGAGGACTGAGTACCCAGCACCCTGAGCACTGAGCACCCAGCACCCTGAGTACTGAGCACCGATCACCCTGAGCACAGAGCACCCAGGACCCCGAGCACTGAGCACCCAGCACCCTGAGTACAGAGCACCCAGCACCCCGAGTACTGAGCACCCAGCACCCCGAGCACTGAGCAGCCAGCACCCTGAGTACTGAGCACCCTGAGTACTGAGCACCGATCACCCTGAGCACTGAGCACCCAGCACCCTGAGTACTGAGCACCCAGCACCCTGAGCACTGAGCACCAAGGACCCTGAGCACTGAGCACCCAGCACCCTGAGTACTGAGCACCCAGCACCCTGAGTACTGAGCACCCAGCACCCTTAGTACTGAGCACCCAGCACCCTGAGCACTGAGCACCCAGCACCCTGAGTACTGAGCACCCAGCACCAAACTCAGCACTGAGCACCCAGCACCCCGAGCACTGAGCACCCAGCACCCCGAGCACTGAGCACCCAGCACCCTGAGTACTGAGCACTGAGCACCCCGAGTACTGAGCACCCATCACCCCGAGCACTGAGCACCCAGCAACCTGAGTACTGAGAAGAGATCACCCTGAGTACTGAGCACCCAGCACCCTGAGTACTGAGCCCCCAGCACCCTGAGTACTGAGCACCCAGCACCCCGAGCACTGAGCACCCAGCACCCCGAGAATGAGAACCCAGCACCCTGAATACTGAGATCCGAGCACCCTGAGTACTGAGCACCCAGCACCCTGAGTACTGAGCCCCCAGCACCCTGAGTACTGAGCACCCAGCACCCCGAGCACTGAGCACCCAGCACCCCGAGAATGAGCACCCAGCACCCTGAGTACTGAGCACCCAGCACCCTGAGTACTGAGCACTAAGCACCCAGAGCACTGAGCACCCAGCACCCCGATCACTGAGCACCCAGCACCCTGAGCACTGATCACCCAGCACCCTGAGTCCTGAGCACCCAGCACCCTGAGCACTGAGCACTGAGCACCCAACACCCTGAGCACTGAGCACTGAGCACCCAGCACCCCGAGAACTGAGCGCCCAGCACCCCGCACACTGAGCACCCAGCACCCTGAGCACTGAGCACTCAGCACCCTGAGTACTGAGCACCGAGCACCCCGAGCACTGAGCACCCAGCACCCTGAGCACTGAGCACCCGGAGGACTGAGCACCCAGCACCCTGAGCACCGATCACCCTGAGCACTGAGCACCCAGCACCCCAAGCACTGAGCACCCAGCACCCTGAGTACTGAGCACCCAGCACCCCGAGTACTGAGCACCCAGCACCCTGAGTACTGAGCACCCAGCACCCTGAGCACTGAGCACCCAGCACCCTGAGTACTGAGCACCCTGAGTACTGAGCACTGAGCACCGAGCACCCTGAGTACTGAGCACCCTGAGGACTGAGCACCCAGCACCCTGAGCACTGAGCACCCAGCACCCTTAGTACTGAGCACTGATCACCCTGAGCACTGAGCACCCAGCACCCCGAGCACTGAGCACCCAGAACCCTGAGTACTGAGCACCCAGCACCCTGAGCACTGAGCACCGAGCACCCTGAGTACTGAACACCCAGCACCCTGAGCACTGAGCACTGAGCACCCAGCACCCTGAGCACTGAGCACTGAGCACCCAGCACCCCGAGCACTGAGCACCCAGCACCCTGAGCACCCAGCACCCTGAGCACTGAGCACCCTGAGCACTTAGCACTGAGCACCCAGCACCCTGAGTACTGAGCACCCAACACTCTGAGCACTGAGCACCCAGCACGCTGAGTACTGAGCACTGAGCACACAGCACCCTGAGTACTGAGCAACCAGCACCTCGAGCACTGAGAACCCAGCGCCCCGAGCACTGTGCACCCAGCACCCCGAGCACTGAGCACTGAGCACACTGAGCACTGAGCACCCAGCACCCTGAGTACTGAGCACTAAACACCCAGAGCACTGAGCGCCCAGCACCCCGAGCACTGAGCACCCAGCACCCCGAGAATGAGCACCCAGCACCCTGAGTACTGAGCAGCCAGCACCCTGAGTACTGAGCACTAAACACCCAGAGCACTGAGCGCCCAGCACCCCGAGCACCCAGGACCCCGAGCACTGAGTACTGAGCACCCAACACCCTGAGTACTGAGCACCGAGCTCCCCGAGCACTGAGCACCCTGAGTACTGAGCAGCCAGCACCCCGATCACTGAGCACCCAGCACCCTGAGCACTGAGCACCCAGCACCCTGAGCACTGAGCACCCAGCACCCTGTGTACTGAGCACTGAGCACCCTGAGTACTAAGCACCCAGCACCCTGAGTACTGAGCACCCAGGACCCTGAGCACTGAGCACCGAGCACCCCGAGCACTGAGCACCCAGCACCCTGAGCACTCAGCACCCAGCACCCCGAGCACTGAGCACCCAGCACCCTGAGCACTGAGCACCCAGCACCCTGAGCATGGAGCACCCCGAGGACTGAGCACCCAGCAACCTGAGAACTGAGCACCCAGCACCTTGAGTACTGAGCACCGAGCACCTCGAGCAATAAACACCCAGCACCCTGAGTACTGAGCACCCAGCACCCTGAGCACTGAGCACCCAGCACCCTGAGCACTGAGCACCCAGCACCCCGAGCACGGAGCACCCAGCACCCTGAGTACTGAGCACCCAACACCCAGATTACTGAGCACCCAGCACCCTGAGCACTGAGCACCCAGCACCCTGAGTACTGAGCACCCAGCACCCTGAGTACTGAACACCCAGCACCCTGAGCACTGAGCACTGAGCACCCTGATCACTGAGTACTGAGCACTGAGCACCCTGAGTACTGAGCACCCAGCACCCTGAGCACTGAGCACGCAGCACCCCGAGCACTGAGCACCCAGCACCCTGAGCACTGAGCACCCTGAGGACTGAGTACCCAGCACCCTGAGCACTGAGCACCCAGCACCCTGAGTACTGAGCACCGATCACCCTGAGCACTGAGCACCCAGGACCCCGAGCACTGAGCACCCAGCACCCTGAGTACAGAGCACACAGCACCCCGAGTACTGGGCACCCAGCACCCCGAGCACTGAGCAGCCAGCACCCTGAGTACTGAGCACCCTGAGTACTGAGCACCCAGCACCGCGAGCACTGAGCACCCAGTGCCCCGAGCACTGAGCACCCTGAGCACTGAGCACCCAGCACCCCGAGTACTGAGCACTGAGCACCCTGAGTACTGAGCACCAAGCACTCCGAGTACTGAGCACTGAGCACCCTGAGTACTGAGCACCCAGCACCCTGAGCACTGAGCACCCAGCACCCTGAGTACGGAGCACTGAGAACCCTGAGTACTGAGCACCGAGCACCCTGAGTACTGAGCACCCAGCACCCTGATCACTGAGCACGGAGCACCCCGAGGACTGAGCACCCAGCACCCTGAGCACTGAGCACCCAGCACATTGAGTACTGAGCACCGAGCACCTCGAGCACTGAGCACCCAGCACCATGAGTACTGAGCACCCAGCACCCTGAGCACTGAGCACCCAGCACCCTGAGCACTGAGCACGCAGCACCCCGAGCACTGAGCACCCAGCACCCTGAGTACTGAGCACAGAGCACCCTGAGCACTGAGCACCCAGCACCCTGAGTACTGAGCACCCAGCACCCTGAGTACTGCGCAACCAGCACCCTGAGCACAGAGCACTGAGCAACCAGCACCCTGAGCACTGAGCACTGAGCACCCAGCACCACAGCCCTGAGCACCCAGCACCCCGAGCACTGAGCACCCAGCACCCTGAGCACTGAGCACCCAGCACCCTGAGCATTGAGCACCCAGCACCCTGAGTACTGAGCACCCAGCACCCTGAGTACTGAGCACCCAGCACCCTGAGTACTGAGCACTCAGCACCCTGAGTACTGAGCACCGAGCACCCCGAGCACTGAGCACCCAGCACCCTGAGCACTGAGCACCCGGAGGACTGAGCACCCAGCACCCTGAGCACTGAGCACCGATCACCCTGAGCACTGAGGACCCAGCAACCCGAGCACTGAGCACCCAGCACCCTGAGTACTGAGCACCCAGCACCCCTAGTACTGAGCACCCAGCACCCTCAGTACTGAGCACCCAGCACCCCGAGCACTGAGCACCCAGCACCCTGAGTAATGAGCACACTGAGTACTGAGCACTGAGCACCGAGCACCCTGAGTACTGAGCACCCTGAGGACTGAGCACCCAGCACCCTGAGCACTGAGCACCCAGCACACTTAGTACTGAGCACTGATCACCCTGAGCACTGAGCACCCAGCACCCCGAGCACTGAGCACCCAGAACCCTGAGTACTGAGCACCCAGCACCCTGAGCACTGAGCACCGAGAACCCTGAGTACTGAACACCCAGCACCCTGAGCACTGAGCACTGAGCACCCAGCACCCTGAGCACTGAGCACTGAGCACCCAGCACCCCGAGCACTGAGCACCCAGCACCCTGAGCACCCAGAACCCTGAGCACTGAGCACCCTGAGCACTGAGCACCCTGAGCTCTGAGCACTGAGCACCCAGCACCCTGAGTACTGAGCATCCAACACGCTGAGCACTGAGCACCCAGCACGCTGAGTACTGAGCACTGATCACACAGCACCCTGAGTACTGAGCAACCAGCACCTCGAGCACTGAGCACCCAGCGCCCCGAGCACTGAGCACCCAGCAACCCGAGCACTGAGCACTGAGCACACTGAGCACTGAACACCCAGCACCCCGAGTACTGAGCACTGAGCACCCTGAGTACTGAGCACCCAGCACCCCGAGTACTGAGCACTGAGCACCCTGAGTACTGAGCACCCAGCACCCTGAGCACTGAGAACCCGGAGTACTGAGCACCGAGCACCCTGAGTACTGAGCACCCAGCACCCTGAGCACTGAGCACGGAGCACCCCGCGGAGTGAGCACCCAGCACCCTGAGCACTGAGCACCCAGCACCTTGAGTACTGAGCACCCAGCACCCTGAGCACTGAGCACCCAGCACCCCGAGAACTGAGCACCCAGCACCCCGAGCACTGAGCACCCAGCACCCTGAGTACTGAGCACCCAACACCCAGAGTCCTGAGCACCCAGCACCCTGAGCACTGATCACCCAGCACCCTGAGTACTGAGCACCCAGCACCCTGAGTACTGAGCACCCAGCACCCTGAGCACTGAGCACTGAGCACCCAACACCCTGAGCACTGAGCACTGAGCACCCAGCACCCCGAGCACTGAGCACCCAGCACCCCGCGCACTGAGCACCCAGAACCCTGAGCACTGAGCACCCAGCACCCTGAGTACTGAGCACCCAGCACCATGAGTACTGAGCACCCAGCACCCTGAGTACTGAGCACTCAGCACCCTGAGTACTGAGCACCGAGCACCCCGAGCACTGAGCACCCAGCACCCTGAGCACTGAGCACCCGGAGGACTGAGCACCCAGCACCCTGAGCACTGAGCACCGATCACCCTGAGCACTGAGCACCCAGCACCCCGAGCACTGAGCACCCAGCACCCTGAGTACTGAGCACCCAACACCCCGAGTACTGAACACCCAGCACCCTGAGTACTGAGCACCCAGCACCCTGAGCACTGAGCACCCAGCACCCTGAGTACTGAGCACCCTGAGTACTGAGCACTGAGCACCGAGCACCCTGAGTACTGAGCACCCTGAGGACTGAGCACCCAGCACCCTGAGCACTGAGCACCCAGCACCCTTAGTACTGAGCACTGATCACCCTGAGCACTGAGCACCCAGCACCCCGAGCACTGAGCACCCAGAACCCTGAGTACTGAGCTCCCAGCACCCTGAGCACTGAGCACCGAGCACCCTGAGTACTGAACACCGCACCCTGAGCACTGAGCACTGAGCACCCAGCACCCTGAGCACTGAGCACTGAGCACCCAGCACCCTGAGCACTGAGCACCCAGCACCCTGAGCACCCAGCACCCTGAGCACTGAGCACCCTGAGCACTGAGCACCCTGAGCACTTAGCACTGAGCACCCAGCACCCTGAGTACTGAGCACCCAACACTCTGAGCACTGAGCACCCAGCACGCTGAGTACTCAGCACTGAGCACACAGCACCCTGAGTACTGTGCAACCAGCACCTCGAGCACTGAGCACCCAGCGCCCCGAGCACTGAACACCGAGCACCCCGAGCACTGAGCACTGAGCACACTGAGCACTGAGCACCCAGCACCCCGAGTACTGAGCACTGAGCACCCTGAGTACTGAGCACCCAGCACCCCGAGTACTGAGCACTGAGCACCCTGAGTAGTGAGCACCCAGCACCCTGAGCACTGAGAACCCTGAGTACTGAGCACCGAGCACCCTGAGTACTGAGCACCCAGCACCCTGAGCACTGAGCACGGAGCACCCCGAGGACTGAGCACCCAGCACCCTGAGCACTGAGCACCCAGCACCTTGAGTACTGAGCACCGAGCACCCCGAGCACTGAGCACCCAGCACGCTGAATACTGAGCACCCAGCACCCTGAGCACTGAGCACGGAGCACCCCGAGCACTGAGCACCCAGCACCCCGAGCACTGAGCACCCAGCACCCTGAGTACTGAGCACCCAACACCCAGAGTCCTGAGCACCCAGCACCCTGAGCACAGAGCACCCAGCACCCTGAGTACTGAGCACCCAGCACCCTGAGTACTGAGCACCCAGCACCCTGAGCACTGAGCACTGAGCACCCAACACCCTGAGCACTGAGCACTGAGCACCCAGCACCCCGAGCACTGAGCACCCAGCAACCCGCGCACTGAGCACCCAGCACCCTGAGCACTGAGCACCCAGCACCCTGAGTACTGAGCACCCAGCACCATGAGTACTGAGCACCCAGCACCCTGAGTACTGAGCACTCAGCACCCTGAGTACTGAGCACCGAGCACCCCGAGCACTGAGCACCCAGCACCGTGAGCACTGAGTACCCTGAGGACTGAGTACCCAGCACCCTGAGCACTGAGCACCCAGCACCCTGAGTACTGAGCACCGATCACCCTGAGCACAGAGCACCCAGGACCCCGAGCACTGAGCACCCAGCACCCTGAGTACAGAGCACCCAGCACCCCGAGTACTGAGCACCCAGCACCCCGAGCACTGAGCAGCCAGCACCCTGAGTACTGAGCACCCTGAGTACTGAGCACCGATCACCCTGAGCACTGAGCACCCAGCACCCTGAGTACTGAGCACCCAGCACCCTGAGCACTGAGCACCAAGGACCCTGAGCACTGAGCACCCAGCACCCTGAGTACTGAGCACCCAGCACCCTGAGTACTGAGCACCCAGCACCCTTAGTACTGAGCACCCAGCACCCTGAGCACTGAGCACCCAGCACCCTGAGTACTGAGCACCCAGCACCAAACTCAGCACTGAGCACCCAGCACCCCGAGCACTGAGCACCCAGCACCCCGAGCACTGAGCACCCAGCACCCTGAGTACTGAGCACTGAGCACCCCGAGTACTGAGCACCCATCACCCCGAGCACTGAGCACCCAGCAACCTGAGTACTGAGAAGAGATCACCCTGAGTACTGAGCACCCAGCACCCTGAGTACTGAGCGCCCAGCACCCTGAGTACTGAGCACCCAGCACCCCGAGCACTGAGCACCCAGCACCCCGAGAATGAGAACCCAGCACCCTGAATACTGAGATCCGAGCACCCTGAGTACTGAGCACCCAGCACCCTGAGTACTGAGCCCCCAGCACCCTGAGTACTGAGCACCCAGCACCCCGAGCACTGAGCACCCAGCACCCCGAGAATGAGCACCCAGCACCCTGAGTACTGAGCACCCAGCACCCTGAGTACTGAGCACTAAGCACCCAGAGCACTGAGCACCCAGCACCCCGATCACTGAGCACCCAGCACCCTGAGCACTGATCACCCAGCACCCTGAGTACTGAGCACCCAGAACCCTGAGTACTGAGCACCCAACACCCAGAGTACTGAGCACCCAGCACCCTGAGCACTGAGCACCCAGCACCCTGAGTACAGAGCACCCAGCACCCTGAGTACTGAGCACCCAGCACCCTGAGCACTGAGCACTGAGCACCCAACACCCTGAGCACTGAGCACCCAGCACCCGAGCACTGAGCACCCAGCACCCCGAGCACTGAGCACCCAGCACCCTGAGCACTGAGCACCCAGCCCCCTGAGTACTGAGCACCCAGCACCATGAGTACTGAGCACCCAGCACCCTGAGTACTGAGCACTCAGCACCTTGAGTACTGAGCACCGAGCACCCCGAGCACTGAGCACCCAGCACCCTGAGCACTGAGCACCCTGAGGACTGCGCACCCAGCACCCTGAGCACTGAGCACCCAGCACCCTGAGTACTGAGCACCAATCACCCTGAGCACTGAGCACCCAGGACCCCGAGCACTGAGCACCCAGCACCCTGAGTACAGAGCACCCAGCACCCCGAGTACTGAGCACCCAGCACCCCGAGCACTGAGCACCCAGCACCCTGAGTACTGAGCACCCTGAGTACTGAGCACCGATCACCCTGAGCACTGAGCACCCAGCACCCTGAGTACTGTGCACCCAGCACCCTGAGCACTGAGCACCCAGCACCCTGAGCACTGAGCACCCAGCACAGTGAGTACTGAGCACCCAGCACCCTGAGTACTGAGTACCCAGCACATTGAGCACTGAGCACCCAGCACCCTGAGTACTGAGCACCCAGTACCCTGAGTACTGAGCACCCAGCAACCTTAGTACTGAGCAACCAGCACCCTGAGCACTGAGCACCCAGCACCCTGAGTACTGAGCACCCAGCACCACCCTCAGCACTGAGCACCCAGCAACCCGAGCACTGAGCACCCAGCACCCTGAGCACTGAGCACAAAGCACCCCGAGTACTGAGCACCCAGCACCCCGAGTATTGAGCACCGAGCACCCTGAGCACTGAACACCCAGCACCCTGAGTACTGAGCACCCAGCACCCTGAGTACTGAGCACTGAGCACCCCGAGTACTGAGCACCCAGCACCCCGAGCACTGAGCACCCTGCAACCTGAGTACTGAGAACAGATCACCCTGAGTACTGAGCACCCAGCACCCTGAGTACTGAGCCCCCAGCACCCTGAGTACTGAGCACCCAGCACCCCGAGCACTGAGCACCCAGCACCCCGAGAATGAGCACCCAGCACCCTGAGTACTGAGAACCGAACACCCTGAGTACTTAGCACCCAGCACCCTGAGTACTGAGCCCCCAGCAACCTGAGTACTGAGCACCCAGCACCCCGAGCACTGAGCACCCAGCACCCCGAGAATGAGCAACCAGCACCCTGAGTACTGAGCACCCAGCACCCTGAGTACTGAGCACTAAGCACCCAGAGCACTGAGCGCCCAGCACCCCGAGCACGGAGCACAAAGGACCCCGAGCACTGAGTACTGAGCACCCAGCACCCTGAGTACTGAGCACCCAGCACCCCGAGCACTGAGCACCCAGCACCCTGAGTACTGAGCACTGAGCACCCAGCACCCCGAGCACTGAGCAGCCAGCACCCTGTGTACTGAGCACTGAGCACCCTGAGTACTAAGCACCCAGCACGCTGAGTACTGAGCACCCAGGACCCTGAGCACTGAGCACCGAGCACCCCGAGCACTGAGCACCCAGCACCCTGAGCACTCAGCAACCAGCACCCCGAGCACTGAGCACCCAGCCCCCTGAGCACTGAGCACCCAGCACCCTGAGCATGGAGCACCCCGAGGACTGAGCACCCAGCACCCTGAGAACTGAGCACCCAGCACCTTGAGTACTGAGCTCCGAGCACCTCGAGCACTAAGCACCCAGCACCCTGAGTACTGAGCACCCAGCACCCTGAGCAATGTGCACCCAGCACCCTGAGCACTGAGCACCCAGCACCCCGAGCACGTAGCACCCAGCACCCAGAGTACTGAGCACCCAACACCCAGAGTACTGAGCACCCAGCAACCCGAGTACTGAGCACCCAGCACCCCGAGCACTGAGCACCCAGCGCCCCGAGCACTGAGCACCCAGCACCCCGAGCACTGAGCACTGAGCACCCTGAGCACTGAGTACTGAGCACTGAGCACCCTGAGTACTGAGCACCCAGCACCCAGAGTACTGAGCACCCAGCACCCCGAGCACTGAGCACCCAGCACCCCGAGCACTGAGCACCCAGCACCCCGAGCACTGAGCACTGAGCACCCTGAGCACTGAGCACCCAGCACCCCGAGTACTGAGCACTGAGCACCCTGAGTACTGAGCACCAAGCACCCCGAGTACTGAGCACCAAGCACTCCGAGTACTGAGCACCCAGCACCCTGAGTACAGAGCACCCAGCACCCTGAGTACTGAGCACCCAGCACCCTGAGCACTGAGCACTGAGCACCCAACACCCTGAGCACTGAGCACCCAGCACCCGAGCACTGAGCACCCAGCACCCCGAGCACTGAGCACCCAGCACCCTGAGCACTGAGCACCCAGCACCCTGAGCACTGAGCACCCAGCCCCCTGAGTACTGAGCACCCAGCACCATGAGTACTGAGCACCCAGCACCCTGAGTACTGAGCACTCAGCACCTTGAGTACTGAGCACCGAGCACCCGAGCACTGAGCACCCAGCACCCTGAGCACTGAGCACCCTGAGGACTGCGCACCCAGCACCCTGAGCACTGAGCACCCAGCACCCTGAGTACTGAGCACCAATCACCCTGAGCACTGAGCACCCAGGACCCCGAGCACTGAGCACCCAGCACCCTGAGTACAGAGCACCCAGCACCCCGAGTACTGAGCACCCAGCACCCCGAGCACTGAGCACCCAGCACCCTGAGTACTGAGCACCCTGAGTACTGAGCACCGATCACCCTGAGCACTGAGCACCCAGCACCCTGAGAACTGTGCACCCAGCACCCTGAGCACTGAGCACCCAGCACCCTGAGCACTGAGCACCCAGCACAGTGAGTACTGAGCACCCAGCACCCTGAGTACTGAGTACCCAGCACATTGAGCACTGAGCACCCAGCACCCTGAGTACTGAGCACCCAGCACCCTGAGTACTGAGCACCCAGCAACCTTAGTACTGAGCACCCAGCACCCTGAGCACTGAGCACCCAGCACCCTGAGTACTGAGCACCCAGCACCACCCTCAGCACTGAGCACCCAGCAACCCGAGCACTGAGCACCCAGCACCCTGAGCACTGAGCACCCAGCACCCCGAGTACTGAGCACCCAGCACCCCGAGTATTGAGCACCGAGCACCCTGAGCACTGAACACCCAGCACCCTGAGTACTGAGCACCCAGCACCCTGAGTACTGAGCACTGAGCACCCCGAGTACTGAGCACCCAGCACCCCGAGCACTGAGCACCCTGCAACCTGAGTACTGAGAACAGATCACCCTGAGTACTGAGCACCCAGCACCCTGAGTACTGAGCACCCAGCAACCCGAGCACTGAGCACCCAGCACCCCGAGAATGAGCACCCAGCACCCTGAGTACTGAGAACCGAACACCCTGAGTACTGAGCACCCAGCACCCTGAGTACTGAGCCCCCAGCAACCTGAGTACTGAGCACCCAGCACCCCGAGCACTGAGCACCCAGCACCCTGAGAATGAGCAACCAGCACCCTGAGTACTGAGCACCCAGCACCCTGAGTACTGAGCACTAAGCACCCAGAGCACTGAGCGCCCAGCACCCCGAGCACGGAGCACAAAGGACCCCGAGCACTGAGTACTGAGCACCCAGCACCCTGAGTACTGAGCACCCAGCACCCCGAGCACTGAGCACCCAGCACCCTGAGTACTGAGCACTGAGCACCCAGCACCCCGAGCACTGAGCACCCAGCACCCTGTGTACTGAGCACTGAGCACCCTGAGTACTAAGCACCCAGCACGCTGAGTACTGAGCACCCAGGACCCTGAGCACTGAGCACCGAGCACCCCGAGCACTGAGCACCCAGCACCCTGAGCACTCAGCAACCAGCACCCCGAGCACTGAGCACCCAGCACCCTGAGCACTGAGCACCCAGCACCCTGAGCATGGAGCACCCCGAGGACTGAGCACCCAGCACCCTGAGAACTGAGCACCCAGCACCTTGAGTACTGAGCTCCGAGCACCTCGAGCACTAAGCACCCAGCACCCTGAGTACTGAGCACCCAGCACCCTGAGCACTGTGGACCCAGCACCCTGAGCACTGAGCACCCAGCACCCCGAGCACGTAGCACCCAGCACCCTGAGTACTGAGCACCCAACACCCAGAGTACTGAGCACCCAGCACCCCGAGTACTGAGCACCCAGCACCCCGAGCACTGAGCACCCAGCGCCCCGAGCACTGAGCACCCAGCACCCCGAGCACTGAGCACTGAGCACCCTGAGCACTGAGTACTGAGCACTGAGCACCCTGAGTACTGAGCACCCAGCACCCAGAGTACTGAGCACCCAGCACCCCGAGCACTGAGCACCCAGCTCCCCGAGCACTGAGCACCCAGCACCCCGAGCACTGAGCACTGAGCACCCTGAGCACTGAGCACCCAGCACCCCAAGTACTGAGCACTGAGCACCCTGAGTACTGAGCACCAAGCACTCCGAGTACTGAGCACTGAGCACCCTGAGTACTGAGCACCCAGCACCCTGAGCACTGAACACCCAGCACCCTGAGTACTGAGCACTGAGATCCCTGAGTACTGAGCACCGAACACCCTGAGTACTGAGCACACAGCACCCTGATCACTGAGCACGGAGCACCCCGAGGACTGAGCACCCAGCACCCTGACCACTGAGCACCCAGCACCTTGAGTACTGAGCACCGAGCACCCCGAGCACTGAGCACCCAGCACCCGGAGCACTGAGCACCCAGCACCCTGAGCACTGAGCACGCAGCACCCCGAGCACTGAGCACCCAGCACCCTGAGTACTGAGCACAGAGCACCCTGAGCACTGAGCACCCAACACTCTGAGCACTGAGCACAAAGCACGCTGAGTACTGAGCAATGAGCACACAGCACCCTGAGTACTGAGCAACCAGCACCTCGAGCACTGAGCACCCAGCGCCCCGAGCACTGAGCACCCAGCACCCCGAGCACTGAGCACTGAGCACACTGAGCACTGAGCACACAGCACCCCGAGTACTGAGCACTGAGCACACTGAGTACTGAGCACCCGGCACCCCGAGTACTGAGCACTGAGCACGCTGAGTACTGAGCACCCAGCACCCTGAGCACTGAGAACCCTGAGTACTGAGCAACGAGCACCCTGAGTACTGAGCACCCAGCACCCTGAGCACTGAGCACGGAGCACCCCGAGGACTGAGCACCCAGCACCCTGAGCACTGAGCACCCAGCACCTTGAGTACTGAACACCGAGCACCCCGAGCACTGAGCACCCAGCACCCTGAATACTGAGCACCCTGCACCCTGAGCACTGAGCACCCAGCACCCCGAGCACTGAGCACCCAGCACCCCGAGCACTGAGCACCCAGCACCCTGAGTACTGAGCACCCAACACCCAGAGTCCTGAGCACCCAGCACCCTGAGCACTGAGCACCCAGCACCCTGAGTACTGAGCACCCAGCACCCTGAGTACTGAGCACCCAGCACCCTGAGTACTGAGCACTGAGCACCCAAAACCCTGAGCACTGAGCACTGAGCACCCAGCACCCCGAGCACTGAGCACCCAGCACCCCGAGCACTGAGCACCCAGCACCCTGAGCACTGAGCACCCAGCACCCTGAGCACTGAGCACCCAGCCCCCTGAGTACTGAGCACCCAGCACCATGAGAACTGAGCACCCAGCGCCCTGAGTACTGAGCACTCAGCACCCTGAGTACTGAGCACCGAGCACCCCGAGCACTGAGCACCCAGCACCCTGAGCACTGAGCACCCTGAGGACTGAGTACCCAGCACCCTGAGCACTGAGCACCCAGCACCCTGAGTACTGAGCACCGATCACCCTGAGCACTGAGCACCCAGGACCCCGAGCACTGAGCACCCAGCACCCTGAGTACAGAGCACCCAGCTCCCCGAGTACTGAGCACCCAGCACCCCGAGCACTGAGCAGCCAGCACCCTGAGTACTGAGCACCCTGAGTACTGACCACCGAAAACCCTGAGCACTGAGCACCCAGCACCCTGAGTACTGAGCACCCAGCACCCTGAGCACTGAGCACCAAGCACCCTGAGCACTGAGCACCCAGCACCCTGAGTGCTGAGCACCCAGCCCCCTGAGTACTGAGCACCCAGTACCCTGAGTACTGAGCACCCATCACCCCGAGCACTGAGCACCCAGCAACCTGAGTACTGAGAATAGATCACCCTGAGTACTGAGCACCGAGCACCCTGAGTACTGAGCCCCCAGCACCCTGAGTACTGAGCACCCAGCACCCCGAGCACTGAGCACCCAGCACCCCGAGAATGAGAACCCAGCACCCTGAATACTGAGAACCGAGCACCCTGAGTACTGAGCACCCAGCACCCTGAGTACTGAGCCCCTAGCACCCTGAGTACTGAGCACCCAGCACCCCGAGCACTGAGCACCCAGCACCCCGAGAATGAGTACACAGCAACCTGAGTACTGAGCACCCAGCACCCTGAGTACTGAGCACTAAGCACCCAGAGCACTGAGTACCCAGCACCCCGAGCACGGAGCACCCAGGACCCCGAGCACTGAGTACTGAGCACCCAGCACCCTGAGTACTGAGCTCAGAGCTAGCCGAGCACTGAGCACCCTGAGTACTGAGCCCCTAGCACCCCGATCACTGAGCACCCAGCACCCTGAGTACTGAGCACCCAGCACCCTGAGTACTGAGCACCCAGCACCCTGAGCACTGAGCACCCAGCACCCTGAGCAATGAGCACCCAGCACCCCGAGCACGGAGCACCCAGCACTCTGTGTACTGAGCACCCAACACCCAGAGTACTGAGCACCCAGCACCCTGAGCACTGAGCACCCAGCACCCTGAGTACTGAGCACCCAGCACCCTGAGTACTGAACAACCAGCACCCCGAGCACTGAGCACCCAGCACCCCGAGCACTGAGCACCCAGCGGCCCGAACACTGAGCACCCAGCACCCCAAGCACTGAGCACTGAGCACCCTGAGCACTGAGCACCCAGCACCCTGAGTACTGAGCACTGAGAACCCTGAGTACTGAGCACCGAGCACCCTGAGTACTGAGCACCCAGCACCCTGATCACTGAGCACGGAGCACCCCGAGGACTGAGCACCCAGCACCCTGAGCACTGAGCACCCAGCACCTTGAGTACTGAGCACCGAGCACCCCGAGCACTGAGCACCCAGCACCCTGAGTACTGAGCACCCAGCACCCTGGGCACTGAGCACCCAGCACCCTGAGCACTGAGCACGCAGCACCCCGAGCACTGAGCACCCAGCACTCTGAGTACTGAGCACAGAGCACCCTGAGCACTGAGCACCCAGCACCCTGAGTACTGAGCACCCAGCACCCTGAGTACTGAGCAACCAGCACCCTGAGCACTGAGCACCCAGCACCCTGAGCACTGAGCACTGAGCACTGAGCACCCAGCACCACAGCCCTGAGCACCCAGCACCCCGAGCACTGAGCACCCAGCACCCTGAGCACTGAGCACCCAGCACCATGAGCATTGAGCACGCAGCACCCTGAGTACTGAGCACCCAGCACCCTGAGTACTGAGCACCCAGCACCCTGAGTACTGAGCACCCAGCACCCTGAGCACTGAGCACCCGGAGGACTGAGCACCCAGCACCCTGGGCACTGAGCACCGATCACCCTGAGCACTGAGCACCCAGCACCCCGAGCACTGAGCACCCAGCACCCTGAGTCATGAGCACCCAGCACCCCGAGTACTGAGCACCCAGCACCCTGAGTACTGAGCACCCAGCACCCCGAGCACTGAGCACCCAGCACCCTGAGTACTGAGCACCCTGAGTACTGAGCACTGAGCACCGAGCACCCTGAGTACTGAGCACCCTGAGGACTGAGCACCCAGCACCCTGAGCACTGAGCACCCAGCACCCTGAGTACTGAGCACTGATCACCCTGAGCACTGAGCACCCAGCACCCCGAGCACTGAGCACCCAGAACCCTGAGTACTGAGCACCCAGCACCCTGAGCACTGAGCACCCAGCACCCTGAGTACTGAACACCCAGCAACCTGAGCACTGAGCACTGAGCACCCAGCACCCTGAGCACTGAGCACTGAGCACCCAGCACCCCGAGCACTGAGCACCCAGCACCCTGAGCAGCCAGCACCCCGAGCACTGAGCACCCAGCACCTCGAGCACTGAGCACCCAGCACCCCGAGCACTGAGCACCCAGCACACTGAGCACCCAGCACACTGAGCACTGAGCACCCTGAGCACTGAGCACCCTGAGCACTGAGCACCCAGCACCCTGAGTACTGAGCACCCAACACTCTGAGCACTGAGCACCCAGCACGCTGAGTACTGAGCACTGAGCACACAGCACCCTGAGTACTGAGCAACCAGCACCTCGAGCACTGAGCACCCAGCGCCCCGAGCACTGAGCACCCAGCACCCCGAGCACTGAGCACTGAGCAGACTGAGCACTGAGTACCCAGCACCCCGAGTACTGAGCACTGAGCACCCTGAGTACTGAGCACCCAGCACCCCGAGTACTGAGCACTGAGCACCCTGAGTACTGAGCACCCAGCACTCTGAGCACTGAGAACCCTGAGTACTGAGCACCGAGCACCCTGAGTACTGAGCACCCAGCACCCTGAGCACTGAGCACGGAGCACCCCGAGGACTGAGCACCCAGCACCCTGAGCACTGAGCACCCAGCACCTTGAGTACTGAGCACCGAGCACCCCGAGCACTGAGCACCCAGCACCCTGAATACTGAGCACCCAGCACCCTGAGCACTGAGCACCCAGCACCCCGAGCACTGAGCACCCAGCACCCTGAGCACTGAGCACCCAGCACCCTGAGTACTGAGCACCCAACACCCAGAGTCCTGAGCACCCAGTACCCTGAGCACTGAGCACCCAGCACCCTGAGTACTGAGCACCCAGCACCCTGAGTACTGAGCACCCAGCACCCTGAGCACTGAGCACTGAGCACCCAACACCCTGAGCACTGAGCACTGAGCACCCAGCACCCCGAGCACTGAGCACCCAGCACCCCGACCACTGAGCACCCAGCACCCTGAGCACTGAGCACCCAGCACCCTGAGCACTGAGCACCCAGCCCCCTGAGTACTGAGCACCCAGCACCTTGAGTACTGACCACCCAGCACCCTGAGTAATGAGCACTCAGCACCCTGAGTACTGAGCACCGAACACCCCGAGCACTGAGCACCCAGCACCCTGAGCACTGAGCACCCTGAGGACTGAGTACCCAGCACCCTGAGCACTGAGCACCCAGCACCCTGAGTACTGAGCACTGATCACCCTGAGCACTGAGCACCCAGGACCCCGAGAACTGAGCAACCAGAACCCTGAGTACAGAGCACCCAGCACCCCGAGTACTGAGCACCCAGCACCCCGAGCACTGAGCAGCCAGCACCCTGAGTACTGAGCACCCTGAGTACTGAGCACCGATCACCCTGAGCACTGAGCACCCAGCACCCTGAGTACTGAGCACCCAGCACCAGGAGCACTGAGCACCAAGCACCCTGAGCACTGAGCACCCAGCACCCTGAGTACTGAGCACCCAGCACCCTGAGTACTGAGTACCCAGCACCCTGAGCACTGAGCACCCAGCACCCTGATTACTGAGCACCGAGCACCCTGAGTACTGAGCACCCAGCACCCTTAGTACTGAGCACCCAGCACCCTGAGCACTGAGCACCCAGCACCCTGAGTACTGAGCACCCAGCACCACCCTCAGTCCTGAGCACCCAGCACCCCGAGCACTGAGCACCCAGCACCCTGAGCACTGAGCACCCAGCACCCCGAGTACTGAGCACCCAGCACCCTGAGCACTGAGCACCCAGCACCCTGAGTACTGAGCACCCAGCACCACCCTCAGTACTGAGCACCCAGCACCCCGAGGACTGAGCACCCAGCACCCTGAGCACTGAGGACCCAGCACCTTGAGTACTGAGCACCGAGCACCCCGAGCACTCAGCACCCAGCACCCTGAGTACTGAGCACCCAGCACCCTGAGCACTGAGCACCCAGCACCCTGAGCACTGAGCACGCAGCACCCCGAGCACTGAGCACCCAGCACTCTGAGTACTGAGCACAGAGCACCCTGAGCACTGAGCACCCAGCACCCTGAGTACTGAGCACCCAGCACCCTGAGTACTGAGCAACCAGCACCCTGAGCACTGAGCACTGAGCACCCAGCACCCTGAGCACTGAGCACTGAGCACTGAGCACCCAGCACCACAGCCCTGAGCACCCAGCACCCCGAGCACTGAGCACCCAGCACCCTGAGCACTGAGCACCCAGCAACCCGAGCACTGAGCACCCAGCACCCTGAGCACTGAGCACAAAGCACCCCGAGTACTGAGCACCCAGCACCCCGAGTATTGAGCACCGAGCACCCTGAGCACTGAACACCCAGCACCCTGAGTACTGAGCACCCAGCACCCTGAGTACTGAGCACTGAGCACCCCGAGTACTGAGCACCCAGCACCCCGAGCACTGAGCACCCTGCAACCTGAGTACTGAGAACAGATCACCCTGAGTACTGAGCACCCAGCACCCTGAGTACTGAGCCCCCAGCACCCTGAGTACTGAGCACCCAGCACCCCGAGCACTGAGCACCCAGCACCCCGAGAATGAGCACCCAGCACCCTGAGTACTGAGAACCGAACACCCTGAGTACTTAGCACCCAGCACCCTGAGTACTGAGCCCCCAGCAACCTGAGTACTGAGCACCCAGCACCCCGAGCACTGAGCACCCAGCACCCCGAGAATGAGCAACCAGCACCCTGAGTACTGAGCACCCAGCACCCTGAGTACTGAGCACTAAGCACCCAGAGCACTGAGCGCCCAGCACCCCGAGCACGGAGCACAAAGGACCCCGAGCACTGAGTACTGAGCACCCAGCACCCTGAGTACTGAGCACCCAGCACCCCGAGCACTGAGCACCCAGCACCCTGAGTACTGAGCACTGAGCACCCAGCACCCCGAGCACTGAGCAGCCAGCACCCTGTGTACTGAGCACTGAGCACCCTGAGTACTAAGCACCCAGCACGCTGAGTACTGAGCACCCAGGACCCTGAGCACTGAGCACCGAGCACCCCGAGCACTGAGCACCCAGCACCCTGAGCACTCAGCAACCAGCACCCCGAGCACTGAGCACCCAGCACCCTGAGCACTGAGCACCCAGCACCCTGAGCATGGAGCACCCCGAGGACTGAGCACCCAGCACCCTGAGAACTGAGCACCCAGCACCTTGAGTACTGAGCTCCGAGCACCTCGAGCACTAAGCACCCAGCACCCTGAGTACTGAGCACCCAGCACCCTGAGCAATGTGCACCCAGCACCCTGAGCACTGAGCACCCAGCACCCCGAGCACGTAGCACCCAGCACCCAGAGTACTGAGCACCCAACACCCAGAGTACTGAGCACCCAGCAACCCGAGTACTGAGCACCCAGCACCCCGAGCACTGAGCACCCAGCGCCCCGAGCACTGAGCACCCAGCACCCCGAGCACTGAGCACTGAGCACCCTGAGCACTGAGTACTGAGCACTGAGCACCCTGAGTACTGAGCACCCAGCACCCAGAGTACTGAGCACCCAGCACCCCGAGCACTGAGCACCCAGCACCCCGAGCACTGAGCACCCAGCACCCCGAGCACTGAGCACTGAGCACCCTGAGCACTGAGCACCCAGCACCCCGAGTACTGAGCACTGAGCACCCTGAGTACTGAGCACCAAGCACCCCGAGTACTGAGCACCAAGCACTCCGAGTACTGAGCACCCAGCACCCTGAGTACAGAGCACCCAGCACCCTGAGTACTGAGCACCCAGCACCCTGAGCACTGAGCACTGAGCACCCAACACCCTGAGCACTGAGCACCCAGCACCCGAGCACTGAGCACCCAGCACCCCGAGCACTGAGCACCCAGCACCCTGAGCACTGAGCACCCAGCACCCTGAGCACTGAGCACCCAGCCCCCTGAGTACTGAGCACCCAGCACCATGAGTACTGAGCACCCAGCACCCTGAGTACTGAGCACTCAGCACCTTGAGTACTGAGCACCGAGCACCCGAGCACTGAGCACCCAGCACCCTGAGCACTGAGCACCCTGAGGACTGCGCACCCAGCACCCTGAGCACTGAGCACCCAGCACCCTGAGTACTGAGCACCAATCACCCTGAGCACTGAGCACCCAGGACCCCGAGCACTGAGCACCCAGCACCCTGAGTACAGAGCACCCAGCACCCCGAGTACTGAGCACCCAGCACCCCGAGCACTGAGCACCCAGCACCCTGAGTACTGAGCACCCTGAGTACTGAGCACCGATCACCCTGAGCACTGAGCACCCAGCACCCTGAGAACTGTGCACCCAGCACCCTGAGCACTGAGCACCCAGCACCCTGAGCACTGAGCACCCAGCACAGTGAGTACTGAGCACCCAGCACCCTGAGTACTGAGTACCCAGCACATTGAGCACTGAGCACCCAGCACCCTGAGTACTGAGCACCCAGCACCCTGAGTACTGAGCACCCAGCAACCTTAGTACTGAGCACCCAGCACCCTGAGCACTGAGCACCCAGCACCCTGAGTACTGAGCACCCAGCACCACCCTCAGCACTGAGCACCCAGCAACCCGAGCACTGAGCACCCAGCACCCTGAGCACTGAGCACCCAGCACCCCGAGTACTGAGCACCCAGCACCCCGAGTATTGAGCACCGAGCACCCTGAGCACTGAACACCCAGCACCCTGAGTACTGAGCACCCAGCACCCTGAGTACTGAGCACTGAGCACCCCGAGTACTGAGCACCCAGCACCCCGAGCACTGAGCACCCTGCAACCTGAGTACTGAGAACAGATCACCCTGAGTACTGAGCACCCAGCACCCTGAGTACTGAGCCCCCAGCACCCTGAGTACTGAGCACCCAGCAACCCGAGCACTGAGCACCCAGCACCCCGAGAATGAGCACCCAGCACCCTGAGTACTGAGAACCGAACACCCTGAGTACTGAGCACCCAGCACCCTGAGTACTGAGCCCCCAGCAACCTGAGTACTGAGCACCCAGCACCCCGAGCACTGAGCACCCAGCACCCTGAGAATGAGCAACCAGCACCCTGAGTACTGAGCACCCAGCACCCTGAGTACTGAGCACTAAGCACCCAGAGCACTGAGCGCCCAGCACCCCGAGCACGGAGCACAAAGGACCCCGAGCACTGAGTACTGAGCACCCAGCACCCTGAGTACTGAGCACCCAGCACCCCGAGCACTGAGCACCCAGCACCCTGAGTACTGAGCACTGAGCACCCAGCACCCCGAGCACTGAGCACCCAGCACCCTGTGTACTGAGCACTGAGCACCCTGAGTACTAAGCACCCAGCACGCTGAGTACTGAGCACCCAGGACCCTGAGCACTGAGCACCGAGCACCCCGAGCACTGAGCACCCAGCACCCTGAGCACTCAGCAACCAGCACCCCGAGCACTGAGCACCCAGCACCCTGAGCACTGAGCACCCAGCACCCTGAGCATGGAGCACCCCGAGGACTGAGCACCCAGCACCCTGAGAACTGAGCACCCAGCACCTTGAGTACTGAGCTCCGAGCACCTCGAGCACTAAGCACCCAGCACCCTGAGTACTGAGCACCCAGCACCCTGAGCACTGTGGACCCAGCACCCTGAGCACTGAGCACCCAGCACCCCGAGCACGTAGCACCCAGCACCCTGAGTACTGAGCACCCAACACCCAGAGTACTGAGCACCCAGCACCCCGAGTACTGAGCACCCAGCACCCCGAGCACTGAGCACCCAGCGCCCCGAGCACTGAGCACCCAGCACCCCGAGCACTGAGCACTGAGCACCCTGAGCACTGAGTACTGAGCACTGAGCACCCTGAGTACTGAGCACCCAGCACCCAGAGTACTGAGCACCCAGCACCCCGAGCACTGAGCACCCAGCTCCCCGAGCACTGAGCACCCAGCACCCCGAGCACTGAGCACTGAGCACCCTGAGCACTGAGCACCCAGCACCCCGAGTACTGAGCACTGAGCACCCTGAGTACTGAGCACCAAGCACTCCGAGTACTGAGCACTGAGCACCCTGAGTACTGAGCACCCAGCACCCCGAGCACTGAGCACTGAGCACGCAGCACCCCGAGCACTGAGCACCCAGCACTCTGAGTACTGAGCACAGAGCACCCTGAGCACTGAGCACCCAGCACCCTGAGTACTGAGCACCCAGCACCCTGAGTACTGAGCAACCAGCACCCTGAGCACTGAGCACTGAGCACCCAGCACCCTGAGCACTGAGCACTGAGCACTGAGCACCCAGCACCACAGCCCTGAGCACCCAGCACCCCGAGCACTGAGCACCCAGCACCCTGAGCACTGAGCACCCAGCAACCCGAGCACTGAGCACCCAGCACCCTGAGCACTGAGCACAAAGCACCCCGAGTACTGAGCACCCAGCACCCCGAGTATTGAGCACCGAGCACCCTGAGCACTGAACACCCAGCACCCTGAGTACTGAGCACCCAGCACCCTGAGTACTGAGCACTGAGCACCCCGAGTACTGAGCACCCAGCACCCCGAGCACTGAGCACCCTGCAACCTGAGTACTGAGAACAGATCACCCTGAGTACTGAGCACCCAGCACCCTGAGTACTGAGCCCCCAGCACCCTGAGTACTGAGCACCCAGCACCCCGAGCACTGAGCACCCAGCACCCCGAGAATGAGCACCCAGCACCCTGAGTACTGAGAACCGAACACCCTGAGTACTTAGCACCCAGCACCCTGAGTACTGAGCCCCCAGCAACCTGAGTACTGAGCACCCAGCACCCCGAGCACTGAGCACCCAGCACCCCGAGAATGAGCAACCAGCACCCTGAGTACTGAGCACCCAGCACCCTGAGTACTGAGCACTAAGCACCCAGAGCACTGAGCGCCCAGCACCCCGAGCACGGAGCACAAAGGACCCCGAGCACTGAGTACTGAGCACCCAGCACCCTGAGTACTGAGCACCCAGCACCCCGAGCACTGAGCACCCAGCACCCTGAGTACTGAGCACTGAGCACCCAGCACCCCGAGCACTGAGCAGCCAGCACCCTGTGTACTGAGCACTGAGCACCCTGAGTACTAAGCACCCAGCACGCTGAGTACTGAGCACCCAGGACCCTGAGCACTGAGCACCGAGCACCCCGAGCACTGAGCACCCAGCACCCTGAGCACTCAGCAACCAGCACCCCGAGCACTGAGCACCCAGCACCCTGAGCACTGAGCACCCAGCACCCTGAGCATGGAGCACCCCGAGGACTGAGCACCCAGCACCCTGAGAACTGAGCACCCAGCACCTTGAGTACTGAGCTCCGAGCACCTCGAGCACTAAGCACCCAGCACCCTGAGTACTGAGCACCCAGCACCCTGAGCAATGTGCACCCAGCACCCTGAGCACTGAGCACCCAGCACCCCGAGCACGTAGCACCCAGCACCCAGAGTACTGAGCACCCAACACCCAGAGTACTGAGCACCCAGCAACCCGAGTACTGAGCACCCAGCACCCCGAGCACTGAGCACCCAGCGCCCCGAGCACTGAGCACCCAGCACCCCGAGCACTGAGCACTGAGCACCCTGAGCACTGAGTACTGAGCACTGAGCACCCTGAGTACTGAGCACCCAGCACCCAGAGTACTGAGCACCCAGCACCCCGAGCACTGAGCACCCAGCACCCCGAGCACTGAGCACCCAGCACCCCGAGCACTGAGCACTGAGCACCCTGAGCACTGAGCACCCAGCACCCCGAGTACTGAGCACTGAGCACCCTGAGTACTGAGCACCAAGCACCCCGAGTACTGAGCACCAAGCACTCCGAGTACTGAGCACCCAGCACCCTGAGTACAGAGCACCCAGCACCCTGAGTACTGAGCACCCAGCACCCTGAGCACTGAGCACTGAGCACCCAACACCCTGAGCACTGAGCACCCAGCACCCGAGCACTGAGCACCCAGCACCCCGAGCACTGAGCACCCAGCACCCTGAGCACTGAGCACCCAGCACCCTGAGCACTGAGCACCCAGCCCCCTGAGTACTGAGCACCCAGCACCATGAGTACTGAGCACCCAGCACCCTGAGTACTGAGCACTCAGCACCTTGAGTACTGAGCACCGAGCACCCGAGCACTGAGCACCCAGCACCCTGAGCACTGAGCACCCTGAGGACTGCGCACCCAGCACCCTGAGCACTGAGCACCCAGCACCCTGAGTACTGAGCACCAATCACCCTGAGCACTGAGCACCCAGGACCCCGAGCACTGAGCACCCAGCACCCTGAGTACAGAGCACCCAGCACCCCGAGTACTGAGCACCCAGCACCCCGAGCACTGAGCACCCAGCACCCTGAGTACTGAGCACCCTGAGTACTGAGCACCGATCACCCTGAGCACTGAGCACCCAGCACCCTGAGAACTGTGCACCCAGCACCCTGAGCACTGAGCACCCAGCACCCTGAGCACTGAGCACCCAGCACAGTGAGTACTGAGCACCCAGCACCCTGAGTACTGAGTACCCAGCACATTGAGCACTGAGCACCCAGCACCCTGAGTACTGAGCACCCAGCACCCTGAGTACTGAGCACCCAGCAACCTTAGTACTGAGCACCCAGCACCCTGAGCACTGAGCACCCAGCACCCTGAGTACTGAGCACCCAGCACCACCCTCAGCACTGAGCACCCAGCAACCCGAGCACTGAGCACCCAGCACCCTGAGCACTGAGCACCCAGCACCCCGAGTACTGAGCACCCAGCACCCCGAGTATTGAGCACCGAGCACCCTGAGCACTGAACACCCAGCACCCTGAGTACTGAGCACCCAGCACCCTGAGTACTGAGCACTGAGCACCCCGAGTACTGAGCACCCAGCACCCCGAGCACTGAGCACCCTGCAACCTGAGTACTGAGAACAGATCACCCTGAGTACTGAGCACCCAGCACCCTGAGTACTGAGCCCCCAGCACCCTGAGTACTGAGCACCCAGCAACCCGAGCACTGAGCACCCAGCACCCCGAGAATGAGCACCCAGCACCCTGAGTACTGAGAACCGAACACCCTGAGTACTGAGCACCCAGCACCCTGAGTACTGAGCCCCCAGCAACCTGAGTACTGAGCACCCAGCACCCCGAGCACTGAGCACCCAGCACCCTGAGAATGAGCAACCAGCACCCTGAGTACTGAGCACCCAGCACCCTGAGTACTGAGCACTAAGCACCCAGAGCACTGAGCGCCCAGCACCCCGAGCACGGAGCACAAAGGACCCCGAGCACTGAGTACTGAGCACCCAGCACCCTGAGTACTGAGCACCCAGCACCCCGAGCACTGAGCACCCAGCACCCTGAGTACTGAGCACTGAGCACCCAGCACCCCGAGCACTGAGCACCCAGCACCCTGTGTACTGAGCACTGAGCACCCTGAGTACTAAGCACCCAGCACGCTGAGTACTGAGCACCCAGGACCCTGAGCACTGAGCACCGAGCACCCCGAGCACTGAGCACCCAGCACCCTGAGCACTCAGCAACCAGCACCCCGAGCACTGAGCACCCAGCACCCTGAGCACTGAGCACCCAGCACCCTGAGCATGGAGCACCCCGAGGACTGAGCACCCAGCACCCTGAGAACTGAGCACCCAGCACCTTGAGTACTGAGCTCCGAGCACCTCGAGCACTAAGCACCCAGCACCCTGAGTACTGAGCACCCAGCACCCTGAGCACTGTGGACCCAGCACCCTGAGCACTGAGCACCCAGCACCCCGAGCACGTAGCACCCAGCACCCTGAGTACTGAGCACCCAACACCCAGAGTACTGAGCACCCAGCACCCCGAGTACTGAGCACCCAGCACCCCGAGCACTGAGCACCCAGCGCCCCGAGCACTGAGCACCCAGCACCCCGAGCACTGAGCACTGAGCACCCTGAGCACTGAGTACTGAGCACTGAGCACCCTGAGTACTGAGCACCCAGCACCCAGAGTACTGAGCACCCAGCACCCCGAGCACTGAGCACCCAGCTCCCCGAGCACTGAGCACCCAGCACCCCGAGCACTGAGCACTGAGCACCCTGAGCACTGAGCACCCAGCACCCCGAGTACTGAGCACTGAGCACCCTGAGTACTGAGCACCAAGCACTCCGAGTACTGAGCACTGAGCACCCTGAGTACTGAGCACCCAGCACCCTGAGCACTGAACACCCAGCACCCTGAGTACTGAGCACTGAGATCCCTGAGTACTGAGCACCGAACACCCTGAGTACTGAGCACACAGCACCCTGATCACTGAGCACGGAGCACCCCGAGGACTGAGCACCCAGCACCCTGACCACTGAGCACCCAGCACCTTGAGTACTGAGCACCGAGCACCCCGAGCACTGAGCACCCAGCACCCGGAGCACTGAGCACCCAGCACCCTGAGCACTGAGCACGCAGCACCCCGAGCACTGAGCACCCAGCACCCTGAGTACTGAGCACAGAGCACCCTGAGCACTGAGCACCCAACACTCTGAGCACTGAGCACAAAGCACGCTGAGTACTGAGCAATGAGCACACAGCACCCTGAGTACTGAGCAACCAGCACCTCGAGCACTGAGCACCCAGCGCCCCGAGCACTGAGCACCCAGCACCCCGAGCACTGAGCACTGAGCACACTGAGCACTGAGCACACAGCACCCCGAGTACTGAGCACTGAGCACACTGAGTACTGAGCACCCGGCACCCCGAGTACTGAGCACTGAGCACGCTGAGTACTGAGCACCCAGCACCCTGAGCACTGAGAACCCTGAGTACTGAGCAACGAGCACCCTGAGTACTGAGCACCCAGCACCCTGAGCACTGAGCACGGAGCACCCCGAGGACTGAGCACCCAGCACCCTGAGCACTGAGCACCCAGCACCTTGAGTACTGAACACCGAGCACCCCGAGCACTGAGCACCCAGCACCCTGAATACTGAGCACCCTGCACCCTGAGCACTGAGCACCCAGCACCCCGAGCACTGAGCACCCAGCACCCCGAGCACTGAGCACCCAGCACCCTGAGTACTGAGCACCCAACACCCAGAGTCCTGAGCACCCAGCACCCTGAGCACTGAGCACCCAGCACCCTGAGTACTGAGCACCCAGCACCCTGAGTACTGAGCACCCAGCACCCGGAGTACTGAGCACTGAGCACCCAAAACCCTGAGCACTGAGCACTGAGCACCCAGCACCCCGAGCACTGAGCACCCAGCACCCCGAGCACTGAGCACCCAGCACCCTGAGCACTGAGCACCCAGCACCCTGAGCACTGAGCACCCAGCCCCCTGAGTACTGAGCACCCAGCACCATGAGAACTGAGCACCCAGCGCCCTGAGTACTGAGCACTCAGCACCCTGAGTACTGAGCACCGAGCACCCCGAGCACTGAGCACCCAGCACCCTGAGCACTGAGCACCCTGAGGACTGAGTACCCAGCACCCTGAGCACTGAGCACCCAGCACCCTGAGTACTGAGCACCGATCACCCTGAGCACTGAGCACCCAGGACCCCGAGCACTGAGCACCCAGCACCCTGAGTACAGAGCACCCAGCTCCCCGAGTACTGAGCACCCAGCACCCCGAGCACTGAGCAGCCAGCACCCTGAGTACTGAGCACCCTGAGTACTGACCACCGAAAACCCTGAGCACTGAGCACCCAGCACCCTGAGTACTGAGCACCCAGCACCCTGAGCACTGAGCACCAAGCACCCTGAGCACTGAGCACCCAGCACCCTGAGTGCTGAGCACCCAGCCCCCTGAGTACTGAGCACCCAGTACCCTGAGTACTGAGCACCCATCACCCCGAGCACTGAGCACCCAGCAACCTGAGTACTGAGAATAGATCACCCTGAGTACTGAGCACCGAGCACCCTGAGTACTGAGCCCCCAGCACCCTGAGTACTGAGCACCCAGCACCCCGAGCACTGAGCACCCAGCACCCCGAGAATGAGAACCCAGCACCCTGAATACTGAGAACCGAGCACCCTGAGTACTGAGCACCCAGCACCCTGAGTACTGAGCCCCTAGCACCCTGAGTACTGAGCACCCAGCACCCCGAGCACTGAGCACCCAGCACCCCGAGAATGAGTACACAGCAACCTGAGTACTGAGCACCCAGCACCCTGAGTACTGAGCACTAAGCACCCAGAGCACTGAGTACCCAGCACCCCGAGCACGGAGCACCCAGGACCCCGAGCACTGAGTACTGAGCACCCAGCACCCTGAGTACTGAGCTCAGAGCTAGCCGAGCACTGAGCACCCTGAGTACTGAGCCCCTAGCACCCCGATCACTGAGCACCCAGCACCCTGAGTACTGAGCACCCAGCACCCTGAGTACTGAGCACCCAGCACCCTGAGCACTGAGCACCCAGCACCCTGAGCAATGAGCACCCAGCACCCCGAGCACGGAGCACCCAGCACTCTGTGTACTGAGCACCCAACACCCAGAGTACTGAGCACCCAGCACCCTGAGCACTGAGCACCCAGCACCCTGATTACTGAGCACCCAGCACCCTGAGTACTGAACAACCAGCACCCCGAGCACTGAGCACCCAGCACCCCGAGCACTGAGCACCCAGCGGCCCGAACACTGAGCACCCAGCACCCCAAGCACTGAGCACTGAGCAGCCTGAGCACTGAGCACCCAGCACCCTGAGTACTGAGCACTGAGAACCCTGAGTACTGAGCACCGAGCACCCTGAGTACTGAGCACCCAGCACCCTGATCACTGAGCACGGAGCACCCCGAGGACTGAGCACCCAGCACCCTGAGCACTGAGCACCCAGCACCTTGAGTACTGAGCACCGAGCACCCCGAGCACTGAGCACCCAGCACCCTGAGTACTGAGCACCCAGCACCCTGGGCACTGAGCACCCAGCACCCTGAGCACTGAGCACGCAGCACCCCGAGCACTGAGCACCCAGCACTCTGAGTACTGAGCACAGAGCACCCTGAGCACTGAGCACCCAGCACCCTGAGTACTGAGCACCCAGCACCCTGAGTACTGAGCAACCAGCACCCTGAGCACTGAGCACCCAGCACCCTGAGCACTGAGCACTGAGCACTGAGCACCCAGCACCACAGCCCTGAGCACCCAGCACCCCGAGCACTGAGCACCCAGCACCCTGAGCACTGAGCACCCAGCACCATGAGCATTGAGCACGCAGCACCCTGAGTACTGAGCACCCAGCACCCTGAGTACTGAGCACCCAGCACCCTGAGTACTGAGCACCCAGCACCCTGAGCACTGAGCACCCGGAGGACTGAGCACCCAGCACCCTGGGCACTGAGCACCGATCACCCTGAGCACTGAGCACCCAGCACCCCGAGCACTGAGCACCCAGCACCCTGAGTCATGAGCACCCAGCACCCCGAGTACTGAGCACCCAGCACCCTGAGTACTGAGCACCCAGCACCCCGAGCACTGAGCACCCAGCACCCTGAGTACTGAGCACCCTGAGTACTGAGCACTGAGCACCGAGCACCCTGAGTACTGAGCACCCTGAGGACTGAGCACCCAGCACCCTGAGCACTGAGCACCCAGCACCCTGAGTACTGAGCACTGATCACCCTGAGCACTGAGCACCCAGCACCCCGAGCACTGAGCACCCAGAACCCTGAGTACTGAGCACCCAGCACCCTGAGCACTGAGCACCCAGCACCCTGAGTACTGAACACCCAGCAACCTGAGCACTGAGCACTGAGCACCCAGCACCCTGAGCACTGAGCACTGAGCACCCAGCACCCCGAGCACTGAGCACCCAGCACCCTGAGCAGCCAGCACCCCGAGCACTGAGCACCCAGCACCTCGAGCACTGAGCACCCAGCACCCCGAGCACTGAGCACCCAGCACACTGAGCACCCAGCACACTGAGCACTGAGCACCCTGAGCACTGAGCACCCTGAGCACTGAGCACCCAGCACCCTGAGTACTGAGCACCCAACACTCTGAGCACTGAGCACCCAGCACGCTGAGTACTGAGCACTGAGCACACAGCACCCTGAGTACTGAGCAACCAGCACCTCGAGCACTGAGCACCCAGCGCCCCGAGCACTGAGCACCCAGCACCCCGAGCACTGAGCACTGAGCAGACTGAGCACTGAGTACCCAGCACCCCGAGTACTGAGCACTGAGCACCCTGAGTACTGAGCACCCAGCACCCCGAGTACTGAGCACTGAGCACCCTGAGTACTGAGCACCCAGCACTCTGAGCACTGAGAACCCTGAGTACTGAGCACCGAGCACCCTGAGTACTGAGCACCCAGCACCCTGAGCACTGAGCACGGAGCACCCCGTGGACTGAGCACCCAGCACCCTGAGCACTGAGCACCCAGCACCTTGAGTACTGAGCACCGAGCACCCCGAGCACTGAGCACCCAGCACCCTGAATACTGAGCACCCAGCACCCTGAGCACTGAGCACCCAGCACCCCGAGCACTGAGCACCCAGCACCCTGAGCACTGAGCACCCAGCACCCTGAGTACTGAGCACCCAACACCCAGAGTCCTGAGCACCCAGTACCCTGAGCACTGAGCACCCAGCACCCTGAGTACTGAGCACCCAGCACCCTGAGTACTGAGCACCCAGCACCCTGAGCACTGAGCACTGAGCACCCAACACCCTGAGCACTGAGCACTGAGCACCCAGCACCCCGAGCACTGAGCACCCAGCACCCCGACCACTGAGCACCCAGCACCCTGAGCACTGAGCACCCAGCACCCTGAGCACTGAGCACCCAGCCCCCTGAGTACTGAGCACCCAGCACCTTGAGTACTGACCACCCAGCACCCTGAGTAATGAGCACTCAGCACCCTGAGTACTGAGCACCGAACACCCCGAGCACTGAGCACCCAGCACCCTGAGCACTGAGCACCCTGAGGACTGAGTACCCAGCACCCTGAGCACTGAGCACCCAGCACCCTGAGTACTGAGCACTGATCACCCTGAGCACTGAGCACCCAGGACCCCGAGAACTGAGCAACCAGCACCCTGAGTACAGAGCACCCAGCACCCCGAGTACTGAGCACCCAGCACCCCGAGCACTGAGCAGCCAGCACCCTGAGTACTGAGCACCCTGAGTACTGAGCACCGATCACCCTGAGCACTGAGCACCCAGCACCCTGAGTACTGAGCACCCAGCACCAGGAGCACTGAGCACCAAGCACCCTGAGCACTGAGCACCCAGCACCCTGAGTACTGAGCACCCAGCACCCTGAGTACTGAGTACCCAGCACCCTGAGCACTGAGCACCCAGCACCCTGATTACTGAGCACCGAGCACCCTGAGTACTGAGCACCCAGCACCCTTAGTACTGAGCACCCAGCACCCTGAGCACTGAGCACCCAGCACCCTGAGTACTGAGCACCCAGCACCACCCTCAGTCCTGAGCACCCAGCACCCCGAGCACTGAGCACCCAGCACCCTGAGCACTGAGCACCCAGCACCCCGAGTACTGAGCACCCAGCACCCTGAGCACTGAGCACCCAGCACCCTGAGTACTGAGCACCCAGCACCACCCTCAGTACTGAGCACCCAGCACCCCGAGGACTGAGCACCCAGCACCCTGAGCACTGAGGACCCAGCACCTTGAGTACTGAGCACCGAGCACCCCGAGCACTCAGCACCCAGCACCCTGAGTACTGAGCACCCAGCACCCTGAGCACTGAGCACCCAGCACCCTGAGCACTGAGCACGCAGCACCCCGAGCACTGAGCACCCAGCACTCTGAGTACTGAGCACAGAGCACCCTGAGCACTGAGCACCCAGCACCCTGAGTACTGAGCACCCAGCACCCTGAGTACTGAGCAACCAGCACCCTGAGCACTGAGCACTGAGCACCCAGCACCCTGAGCACTGAGCACTGAGCACTGAGCACCCAGCACCACAGCCCTGAGCACCCAGCACCCCGAGCACTGAGCACCCAGCACCCTGAGCACTGAGCACCCAGCACCATGAGCATTGAGCACGCAGCACCCTGAGTACTGAGCACCCAGCACCCTGAGTACTGAGCACCCAGCACCCTGAATCATGAGCACCCAGCACCCCGAGTACTGAGCACCCAGCACCCTGAGTCCTGAGCACCCAGCACCCCGAGCACTGAGCATCCAGCACCCTGAGTACTGAGCACCCTGAGTACTGAGCACTGAGCACCGAGCACCCTGAGTACTGAGCACCCTGAGGACTGAGCACCCAGCACCCTGAGCACTGAGCACCCAGCACCCTGAGTACTGAGCACTGATCACCCTGAGCACTGAGCACCCAGCACCCCGAGCACTGAGCACCCTGAACCCTGAGTACTGAGCACCCAGCACCCTGAGCACTGAGCACCCAGCACCCTGAGTACTGAACACCCAGCAACCTGAGCACTGAGCACTGAGCACCCAGCACCCTGAGCACTGAGCACTGAGCACCCAGCAACCCGAGC
Source organism: Microtus oregoni (assembly GCF_018167655.1). Lineage (NCBI taxonomy): Eukaryota > Metazoa > Chordata > Mammalia > Rodentia > Cricetidae > Microtus > Microtus oregoni. The sequence continues at coordinate 4,953,165 of NW_024543811.1, read as the reverse complement.
ACTGAGCACCCAGCACCCTGAGCACCCAGCACCCCGAGCACTGAGCACCCAGCACCCCGAGCACTGAGCACCCAGCACCCCGAGCACTGAGCACCCAGCACACTGAGCACCCAGCACCCTGAGCACTGAGCACCCTGAGCACTGAGCACCCTGAGCACTGAGCACTGAGCACCCAGCACCCTGAGTACTGAGCACCCAACACTCTGAGCACTGAGCACCCAGCACGCTGAGTACTGAGCACTGAGCACACAGCACCCTGAGTACTGAGCACCCAGCACCCTGAGTACTGAGTACCCAGCACCCTGAGCACTGAGCACCCAGCACCCTGAGTACTGAGCACCCAGCACCCTTAGTACTGAGCACCCAGCACCCGGAGCACTGAGCACCCAGCACCCTGTGTACTGAGCACCCAGCACCACCCTCAGTACTGAGCACCCAGCACCCCGAGCACTGAGCACCCAGCACCCTGAGCACTGAGCACCCAGCACCCCGAGTACTGAGCACCCAGCACCCCGAGCACTGAGCACCGAGCACCCCGAGCACTGAGCACCCAGCACACTGAGTACTGAGCACCCAGCACCCTGAGTACTGAGCACTGAGCACCCCGAGTACTGAGCACCCATCACCCCGAGCACTGACCACCCAGCAACCTGAGTACTGAGAACAGATCACCCTGAGTACTTAGCACCCAGCACCCTGAGTACTGAGCCCCCAGCACCAAGAGTACTGAGCACCCAGCACCCTGAGCACTGAGCACCCAGCACCCCGAGAATGAGCACCCAGCACCCTGAATACTGAGAACCGAGCACCCTGATTACTGAGCACGCAGCACCCTGAGTACTGAGCCCCCAGCACCCTGAGTACTGAGCACCCAACACCCCGAGCACTGAGCACCCAGCACCCCGAGAATGAGCACCCAGCACCCTGAGTACTGAGCACCCAGCAACCTGAGTACTGAGCACTGAGCACCCAGCACCCCGAGCACGGAGCACCCAGGACCCCGAGCACTGAGTACTGAGCACCCAGCACCCTGAGTACGGAGCACCGAGCTCCCCGAGCACTGAGCACCCCGATCACTGAGCACCCAGCACCCTGAGCACTGATCACCCAGCACCCTGAGCACTGAGCACCCAGCACCCCGAGCACTGAGTACCCAGCACCCTGAGTACTGAGCACTGAGCAACCAGCACGCCGAGCACTGAGCACCCAGCACCCTGTGTACTTAGCACTGAGCACCCTGAGTACTAAGCACCCAGCACCCTGAGTACTGAGTACCCAGGACCCTGAGCACTGAGCACCGAGCACCCCGAGCATTGAGCACCCAGCACCCTGAGCACTCAGCACCCAGCACCCCGAGCACTGAGCACCCAGCAACCTGAGCCCTGAGCACCCAGCACCCTGAGTACTGAGCCCTGAGAACCCTGAGTACTGAGCACCGAGCACCCTGAGTACTGAGCACCCAGCACCCTGATCACTGAGCACGGAGCACCCCGAGGACTGAGCACAGAGCACCCTGAGCACTGAGCACCCAGCACCTTGAGTACTGAGCACCGAGCACCCCGAGCACTGAGCACCCAGCACCCTGAGTACTGAGCACCCAGCACCCTGAGCACTGAGCACCCAGCACCCTGAGCACTGAGCACGCAGCACCCCGAGCACTGAGCACCCAGCACCCTGAGTACTGAGCACAGAGCACCCTGAGCACTGAGCACCCAGCACCCTGAGTACTGAGCACCCAGCACCCTGAGTACTGAGCAACCAGCACCCTGAGCACTGAGCACTGAGCACCCAGCACCCTGAGCACTGAGCACTGAGCACCCAGCACCACAGCCCTGAGCACCCAGCACCCCGAGCACTGAGCACCCAGCGCCCTGAGCACTGAGCACCCAGCACCATGAGCATTGAGCACCCAGCACCCTGAGTACTGAGCACCCAACACCCAGAGTCCTGAGCACCCAGCACCCTGAGCACTGAGCACCCAGCACTCTGAGTACTGAGCACCCAGCACCCTGAGTACTGAGCACCCAGCACCCTGAGCACTGAGCACTGAGCACCGAACACAATGAGCACTGAGCACTGAGCACCCAGCACCCCGAGCACTGAGCACCCAGCACCATGAGTACCGACCACCCAGCACCCTGAGTACTGAGCACTCAGCACCCTGAGTACTGAGCACCGAGCACCCCGAGCACTGAGCACCCAGCACCCTGAGCACTGAGCACCCTGAGGACTGAGTACCCAGCATCGTGAGCACTGAGCACCCAGCACCCTGAGTACTGAGCACCGATCACCCTGAGCACTGAGCACCCAGGACCCCGAGAACTGAGCACCCAGCACCCTGAGTACAGAGCACCCAGCACCCCGAGTACTGAGCACCCAGCACCCCGAGCACTGAGCAGCCAGCACCCTGAGTAGTGAGCACCCTGAGTACTGAGCACCGATCACCCTGAGCACTGAGCACCCAGCACCCTGAGTACTGAGCACCCAGCACCAGGAGCACTGAGCACCAAGCACCCTGAGCACTGAGCACCCAGCACCCTGAGTACTGAGCACCCAGCACCCTGAGTACTGAGTACCCAGCACCCTGAGCACTGAGCACCCAGCACCCTGAGTACTGAGCACCGAGCACCCTGATTACTGAGCACCCAGCACCCTTAGTACTGAGCACCCAGCACCCTGAGCACTGAGCACCCAGCACCCTGAGTACTGAGCACCCAGCACCACCCTCAGTACTGAGCACCCAGCACCCCGAGCACTGAGCACCCAGCACCCTGAGCACTGAGCACCCAGCACCCCGAGTACTGAGCACCCTGCACCCCGAGCACTGAGCACCGAGCACCCCGAGCACTGAGCACCCAGCACCCTGAGTACTGAGCACCCAGCACCCTGAGTACTGAGCCCCCAGCACCAAGAGTACTGAGCACCCAGCACCCTGAGCACTGCGCACCCAGCACACCGAGAATGAGCACCCAGCACCCTGAATACTGAGAAATGAGCACCCTGATTACTGAGCACCCAGCACCCTGAGTACTGAGCCCCCAGCACCCTGAGTACTGAGCTCACAGCTCCCCGAGCACTGAGCACCCTGAGTACTGAGCACCCAGCACCCCGATCACTGAGCACCCAGCACCATGAGTACTGAGCACCCAGCACCCTGAGTACTGAGCACCCAGCACCCTGAGCACTGAGCACCCAGCACCCTGAGCAATGAGCACCCAGCACCCCGAGCACGGAGCACCCAGCACTCTGTGTACTGAGCACCCAACACCCAGAGTACTGAGCACCCAGCACCCTGAGCACTGAGCCCCCAGCACCCTGAGTACTGAGCACCCAGCACCCTGAGTACTGAACACCCAGCACCCTGAGCACTGAGCACCCTGAGCACTGAGTACTGAGCACTGAGCACCCTGAGCACTGAGCACCCAGCACCCCGAGTACTGAGCACCCAGCACCCCGAGCACTGAGCACCCAGCGCCCCGAGCACTGAGCACCCAGCACCCCGAGCACTGAGCACCCAGCACCCCGAGCACTGAGCACAAAGCGCCCCGAGCACTGAGCACCCAGCACCCCAAGCACTGAGCACTGAGCACCCTGAGCACTGAGCACCCAGCACCCTGAGTACTGAGCACTGAGAACCCTGAGTACTGAGCACCGAGTACCCTGAGTACTGAGCACCCAGCACCCTGATCACTGAGCACGGAGCACCCCGAGGACTGAGCACCCAGCACCCTGAGCACTGAGCACCCAGCACCTTGAGTACTGAGCACCGAGCACCCCGAGCACTGAGCACCCAGCACCCTGAGTACTGAGCACCCAGCACCCTGAGCACTGAGCACCCAGCACACTGAGCACTGAGCACCCAGCATTCTGAGTACTGAGCACAGAGCACCCTGAGCACTGAGCACCCAGCACCCTGAGTACTGAGCACCCAGCACCCTGAGCACTGAGCACCCAGCACCCTGAGTACTGAGCACCCAGCACCCTGAGTACTGAGCAACCAGCACCCTGAGCACTGAGCACTGAGAACCCAGCACCCTGAGCACTGAGCACTGAGCACTGAGCACCCAGCACCACAGCCCTGAGCACCCAGCACCCCGAGCACTGAGCACCCAGCACCCTGAGCACTGAGCACCCAGCACCATGCGCATTGAGCACCCAGCACCCTCAGTACTGAGCACCCAGCACCCTGAGTACTGATCACCCAGCACCCTGAGTACTGAGCACTCAGCACCCTGAGTACTGAGCACCGAGCATACCGAGCACTGAGCACCCAGCACCCTGAGCACTGAGCACCCGGAGGACTGAGCACCCAGCACCCTGGGCACTGAGCACCGATCACCCTGAGCACTGAGCACCCAGCACCCCGAGCACTGAGCACCCAGCACCCTGAGTCATGAGCACCCAGCACCCCGAGTACTGAGCACCCAGCACCCTGAGTACTGAGCACCCAGCACCCCGAGCACTGAGCACCCAGCACCCTGAGTACTGAGCACCCTGAGTACTGAGCACTGAGCACCCAGCACCCTGAGCACGGAGCACCCCGAGGACTGAGCACCCAGCACCCTGAGCACTGAGCACCCAGCACCTTGGGTACTGAGCACCGAGCACCTCCAGCACTGAGCACCCAGCACCCTGAGCACTGAGCACCCAGCACCCCGAGAATGAGCACCCAGCACCCTGAATACTGAGAACCGAGCACCCTGATTACTGAGCACGCAGCACCCTGAGTACTGAGCCCCCAGCACCCTGAGTACTGAGCACCCAGCACCCCGAGCACTGAGCACCCAGCACCCCGAGAATGAGCACCCAGCACCCTGAGTACTGAGCACCCAGCACCCTGAGTACTGAGCACTGAGCACCCAGCACCCCGAGCACGGAGCACCCAGGACCCCGAGCACAGAGTACTGAGCACCCAGCACCCTGAGTACTGAGCACCGAGCTCCCCGAGCACTGAGCACCCTGAGTACTGAGCACCCAGCACCCCGATCACTGAGCACCCAGCACCCTGAGCACTGATCACCCAGCACCCTGAGTACTGAGCACCCAGCACCCTGAGCACTGAGCACTGAGCACCCAACACCCTGAGCACTGAACACTGAGCACACAGCACCCCGAGCACTGAGCACCCAGCACCCCGAGCACTGAGCACCCAGCACCCTGAGCACTGAGCACCCAGCACCCTGAGCACTGAGCACCCAGCCCCCTGAGTACTGAGCACCCAGCACCATGAGTACTGACCACCCAGAACCCTGAGTACTGAGCACTCAGCACCCTGAGTACTGAGCACCGAGCACCCCGAGCACTGAGCACCCAGCACCCTGAGCACTGAGCACCCTGAGGACTGAGTACCCAGCACCCTGAGCACTGAGCACCCAGCACCCTGAGTACTGAGCACCGATCACCCTGAGCACTGAGCACCCAAGACCCCGAGAACTGAGCAACCAGCACCCTGAGTACAGAGCACCCAGCACCCCGAGTACTGAGCACCCAGCACCCCGAGCACTGAGCAGCCAGCACCCTGAGTACTGAGCACCCTGAGTACTGAGCACCGAGCACCCCGAGCACTGAGCACCCAGCACCCTGAGCACTGAGCACCCTGAGGACTGAGTACCCAGCATCGTGAGCACTGAGCACCCAGCACCCTGAGTACTGAGCACCGATCACCCTGAGCACTGAGCACCCAGGACCCCGATAACTGAGCACCCAGCACCCTGAGTACAGAGCACCCAGCACCCCGAGTACTGAGCACCCAGCACCCCGAGCACTGAGCAGCCAGCACCCTGAGTAGTGAGCACCCTGAGTACTGAGCACCGATCACCCTGAGCACTGAGCACCCAGCACCCTGAATACTGAGCACCCAGCACCAGGAGCACTGAGCACCAAGCACCCTGATTACTGAGCACCCAGCACCCTGAGTACTGAGCCCCCAGCACCCTGAGTACTGAGCTCACAGCTCCCCGAGCACTGAGCACCCTGAGTACTGAGCACCCAGCACCACGATCACTGAGCACCCAGCACCCTGAGTACTGAGCACCCAGCACCCTGAGTACTGAGCACCCAGCACCCTGAGCACTGAGCACCCAGCACCCTGAGCAATGAGCACCCAGCACCCCGAGCACGGAGCACCCAGCACTCTGTGTACTGAGCACCCAACACCCAGAGTACTGAGCACCCAGCACCCTGAGCACTGAGCCCCCAGCACCCTGAGTACTGAGCACCCAGCACCCTGAGTACTGAACACCCAGCACCCTGAGCACTGAGCACTGAGCACCCTGAGCACTGAGTACTGAGCACTGAGCACCCTGAGCACTGAGCACCCAGCACCCCGAGTACTGAGCACCCAGCACCCCGAGCACTGAGCACCCAGCGCCCCGAGCACTGAGCACCCAGCACCCCGAGCACTGAGCACCCAGCGCCCCGAGCACTGAGCACAAAGCGCCCCGAGCACTGAGCACCCAGCACCCCAAGCACTGAGCACTGAGCACCCTGAGCACTGAGCACCCAGCACCCTGAGTACTGAGCACTGAGAACCCTGAGTACTGAGCACCGAGTACCCTGAGTACTGAGCACCCAGCACCCTGATCACTGAGCACGGAGCACCCCGAGGACTGAGCACCCAGCACCCTGAGCACTGAGCACCCAGCACCTTGAGTACTGAGCACCGAGCACCCCGAGCACTGAGCACCCAGCACCCTGAGTACTGAGCACCCAGCACCCTGAGCACTGAGCACCCAGCACCCTGAGCACTGAGCACCCAGCATTCTGAGTACTGAGCACAGAGCACCCTGAGCACTGAGCACCCAGCACCCTGAGTACTGAGCACCCAGCACCCTGAGCACTGAGCACCCAGCACCCTGAGTACTGAGCACCCAGCACCCTGAGTACTGAGCAACCAGCACCCTGAGCACTGAGCACTGAGAACCCAGCACCCTGAGCACTGAGCACTGAGCACCCAGCACCACAGCCCTGAGCACCCAGCACCCCGAGCACTGAGCACCCAGCACCCTGAGCACTGAGCACCCAGCACCATGCGCATTGAGCACCCAGCACCCTCAGTACTGAGCACCCAGCACCCTGAGTACTGATCACCCAGCACCCTGAGTACTGAGCACTCAGCACCCTGAGTACTGAGCACCGAGCACCCCGAGCACTGAGCACCCAGCACCCTGAGCACTGAGCACCCGGAGGACTGAGCACCCAGCACCCTGGGCACTGAGCACCGATCACCCTGAGCACTGAGCACCCAGCACCCCGAGCACTGAGCACCCAGCACCCTGAGTCATGAGCACCCAGCACCCCGAGTACTGAGCACCCAGCACCCTGAGTACTGAGCACCCAGCACCCCGAGCACTGAGCACCCAGCACCCTGAGTACTGAGCACCCTGAGTACTGAGCACTGAGCACCCAGCACCCTGAGCACGGAGCACCCCGAGGACTGAGCACCCAGCACCCTGAGCACTGAGCACCCAGCACCTTGGGTACTGAGCACCGAGCACCTCCAGCACTGAGCACCCAGCACCCTGAGCACTGAGCACCCAGCACCCCGAGAATGAGCACCCAGCACCCTGAATACTGAGAACCGAGCACCCTGATTACTGAGCACGCAGCACCCTGAGTACTGAGCCCCCAGCACCCTGAGTACTGAGCACCCAGCACCCCGAGCACTGAGCACCCAGCACCCCGAGAATGAGCACCCAGCACCCTGAGTACTGAGCACCCAGCACCCTGAGTACTGAGCACTGAGCACCCAGCACCCCGAGCACGGAGCACCCAGGACCCCGAGCACTGAGTACTGAGCACCCAGCACCCTGAGTACTGAGCACCGAGCTCCCCGAGCACTGAGCACCCTGAGTACTGAGCACCCAGCACCCCGATCACTGAGCACCCAGCACCCTGAGCACTGATCACCCAGCACCCTGAGTACTGAGCACCCAGCACCCTGATCACTGAGCACTGAGCATCCAACACCCTGAGCACTGAACACTGAGCACACAGCACCCCGAGCACTGAGCACCCAGCACCCTGAGCACTGAGCACCCAGCACCCTGAGCACTGAGCACCCAGCCCCCTGAGTACTGAGCACCCAGCACCATGAGTACTGACCACCCAGCACCCAGAGTACTGAGCACTCAGCACCCTGAGTACTGAGCACCGAGCACCCCGAGCACTGAGCACCCAGCACCCTGAGCACTGAGCACCCTGAGGACTGAGTACCCAGCACCCTGAGCACTGAGCACCCAGCACCCTGAGTACTGAGCACCGATCACCCTGAGCACTGAGCACCCAGGACCCCGAGAACTGAGCAACCAGCACCCTGAGTACAGAGCACCCAGCACCCCGAGTACTGAGCACCCAGCACCCCGAGCACTGAGCAGCCAGCACCCTGAGTACTGAGCACCCTGAGTACTGAGCACCGATCACCCTGAGCACTGAGCACCCAGCACCCTGAGTACTGAGCACCCAGCACCAGGAGCACTGAGCACCAAGCACCCTGAGCACTGAGCACCCAGCACCCTGAGTACTGAGCACCCAGCACCCTGAGTACTGAGTACCCAGCACCCTGAGCACTGAGCACCCAGCACCCTGAGTACTGAGCACCGAGCACCCTGAGTACTGAGCACCCAGCACCCTTAGTACTGAGAACCCAGCACCCTGAGCACTGAGCACCCAGCACCCTGTGTACTGAGCACCCAGCACCACCCTCAGTACTGAGCACCCAGCACCCCGAGCACTGAGCACCCAGCACCCTGAGCACTGAGCACCCAGCACCCCGAGTACTGAGCACCCAGCACCCCGAGCACTGAGCACCGAGCACCCCGAGCACTGAGCACCCAGCACACTGAGTACTGAGCACCCAGCACCCTGAGTACTGAGCACTGAGCACCCCGAGTACTGAGCACCCATCACCCCGAGCACTGACCACCCAGCAACCTGAGTACTGAGAACAGATCACCCTGAGTACTTAGCACCCAGCACCCTGAGTACTGAGCCCCCAGCACCAAGAGTACTGAGCACCCAGCACCCTGAGCACTGAGCACCCAGCACCCCGAGAATGAGCACCCAGCACCCTGAATACTGAGAACCGAGCACCCTGATTACTGAGCACGCAGCACCCTGAGTACTGAGCCACCAGCACCCTGAGTACTGAGCACCCAACACCCCGAGCACTGAGCACCCAGCACCCCGAGAATGAGCACCCAGCACCCTGAGTACTGAGCACCCAGCACCCTGAGTACTGAGCACTGAGCACCCAGCACCCCGAGCACGGAGCACCCAGGACCCCGAGCACTGAGTACTGAGCACCCAGCACCCTGAGTAATGAGCACCGAGCTCCCCGAGCACTGAGCACCCTGAGTACTGAGCACCCAGCACCCCGATCACTGAGCACCCAGCACCCTGAGCACTGATCACCCAGCACCCTGAGCACTGAGCACCCAGCACCCCGATCACTGAGTACCCAGCACCCTGAGTACTGAGCACTGAGCACCCAGCACCCTGTGTACTTAGCACTGAGCACCCTGAGTACTAAGCACCCAGCACCCTGAGTACTGAGTACCCAGGACCCTGAGCACTGAGCACCGAGCACCCCGAGCATTGAGCACCCAGCACCCTGAGTACTGAGCACCCAGCACCCTGAGCACTGAGCAACCTTAGTACTGAGCACTGAGCACCCTGAGTACTGAGCACTGAGCACCCTGAGTACTGAGCACCCAGCACCCTGAGTACTGAGCACCCAGCACCCTGAGCAATGATCACCCTGAGTACTGAGCACCCAGCACCCTGAGCACTGAGCACCGAGCACCCTGAGCACTGAGCAACCAGCACCCGGAGTACTGAGCACCCAGCACCCTGAATACTAAGCACCGAGCACCCTGAGTACTGAGCACTGAGCACCCCGAGCACTGAGCACCCAGAACCCCGAGCACCGAGCACCCTGAGTACTGAGCACCCAATACCCTGAGCACTGAACACACAGCACCCTGAGTACAGTAAACCCCGAGCACTGAGCACCCAGCACTCTGAGTACTGAGCACCGAGCACACTGAGCACTGAGCACCCAGCACCCCGAGCACTGAGCACCCAGCACCCTGAGTACTGAGCACCCAGCACCCTGAGTACTGAGCAACCAGCACCCCGAGCACTGAGTAACCAGCACCCTGAGCACTGAGCACCCAGCACCCTGAGCACTGAGCACCCAGCACCCTGAGCACTGAGCACCCAGCACCCTGAGTACTGAGCACTGAGCACCCAGCACCCCGAGCACTGAGCACACAGCACCCTGAGTACTGAGCACTGAGCACCCAGCACCCCGAGCACTGAGCACCCAGCACCCTGAGCACTGAGCACCCAGCACCTGAGTCCTGAGCACCCAGCACCCTGAGTACTGAGCACCCAGCTCCCTGAGTACTGAGCATCCAGCACCCCGAGTACTGAGCACCCAGCATCCTGAGCACTGAGCACCCAGCTCACCGAGCACTAAGCACACAGCACCCAGAGCACTGAGGACCCAGCATCCTGAGCACTGAGCACCCAGCACCCTGAGTACTGAGCACCGAGCACCCTGAGTACTGAGCACCCAGCACCCTGAGCACTGATCACCCAGCACCCTGAGTACTGAGCACCAAGTACCCTGAGTACTGAGCACCCAGCACCCCGAGCACTGAGCACCCAGCACCCTGAGTACTGAGCACTGAGCACACAGCACCCCGAGCACTGAGCAACCAGCACCCTGTGTACTGAGCACTGAGTACCCAGTACCCCGAGCACTGTGACCCAGCACCCTGAGCACTGAGCACCCAGCACCCCGAGTACTGAGCACAAAGCACCCCGAGCACTGAGCACCCAGCACCCTGAGCACTGAGCACCCAGCACCCTGAGCAATGAGCACCCAGCACCCTGAGTACTGAGCACCCAGCACCCCGAGTACTGAGCACCCAGCAACCTGAGCACTGAGCACCCAGCACCCCCAGCAATGAGCACCCAGCACCCTGAGTACTGAGCACCCAGCACCCCGAGTACTGAGCACCCAGCAACCTGAGAACCGAGCAGCCAGCACCCCCAGCAATGAGCACCCAGCATCCTGAGTACTGAGCACCCAGCACCCCCAGCAATGAGCACCCAGCACCCTGAGTACTGAGCACCCAGCACCCCGAGTACTGAGAACCCAGCAACCTGAGAACCTAGCAGCCAGCACCCCGAGCGCTGAGCACCCAGCACCCTGAGCACTGAGCACCCTGCACCCTGAGTACTGAGCACTGAGCACCCCGAGTACTGAGCACCCAGCACCCCGAGCAATGAGCACCCAGAACCCTGAGCACTGAGCACCCAGCACCCTGAGTACTGAGCACCGAGCACCCTGAGTACTGAGCACCCAGCACCCCGAGCACTGAGCACCCAGCACCCTGAGCACTGAGCACCCAGCATACTGCGTACTGAGCACCCAGCACCCTGAGTACTGAGCACCCAGCACCCTGAGCACTGAGCACCCAGCACCCTGAGTACTGAGCATCCAGCACCCCGAGCACTGAGCACCCAGCACCCTGAGTACTGAGCACTGAGCACCCAGCACCCCGAGCACTGAGCACCCAGCACCCTGTGTACTGAGCACTGAGTACCCAGCACCCCGAGCACTGAGCACCCAGCACCCTGAGCACTGAGCACCCTGAGTACTGAGCACCCAGCACCCTGAGCACTGAGCACCCAGCACCCCGAGCACTGAGCACCCAGCACCCAGAGCACTGAGCACTGAGCACCCTGAGTACTGAGCACTGAGCACCCTGAGCACTGAGCACCGAGCACCCTGAGTACCGAGCACTGAGCACCCAACACCCCAAGCACTGAGCACCCTGAGCACTGAGCACCCAGCACCCCAAGCACTGAGCACCCTGAGTACTGAGCACCCAGCACCCTGAGTAATGAGCACCCAGCACCCTGAGTACTGAGCACCCAGCTCCCTGAGTACTGAGCACCCAGCACCCCGAGCACTGAGCACCCAGCACCCTGAGTACTGAGCACTGAGCACACAGCACCCCGAGCACTGAGCACCCAGCACCCTGTGTACTGAGCACTGAGTACCCAGTACCCCGAGCACTGCGACCCAGCACCCTGAGCACTGAGCACCCAGCACCCCGAGTACTGAGCACCCAGCACCCCGAGAATGGGGCACCCAGCACCCTGAGCACTGAGCACCCAGCACCCCGAGCAATGAGCACCCAGCACAATGAGTACTGAGCACCGAGCACCCCGAGTACTGAGCACCCAGCACCCCCAGCAATGAGCACCCAGCACCCTGAGTACTGAGCACCCAGCACCCCGAGTACTGAGCACCCAGCAACCTGAGAACCGAGCAGCCAGCACCCCCAGCAATGAGCACCCAGCACCCTGAGTACTGAGCACCCAGCACCCCCAGCAATGAGCACCCAGCACCCTGAGTACTGAGCACCCAGCATCCCGAGTACTGAGCACCCAGCAACCTGAGCACTGAGCACCCAGCACCCTGAGTACTGAGCACCCAGCACCCCCAGCAATGAGCACCCAGCACCCTGAGTACTGAGCACCCAGCACCCCTAGCGCTGAGCACCCAGCACCCTGAGCACTGAGCACCCAGCACCCTGAGTACTGAGCACTGAGCACCCCGAGTACTGAGCACCCAGCACCCCGAGCACTGAGCACCCAGCACCCTGAGTACTGAGCACCCAGCACCCTGAGTACTGAGCACCCAGCACCCTGAGCACTGAGCACCAAGCACCCTGAGTACTAAGCACCCAACACCCCAAGCACTGAGCACCCTGAGTACTGAGCACCCAGCACCCCAAGCACTGAGCACCCCGAGCACTGAGCACCGAGCACCCTGAGTACTGTGCAGCCAGCACCCTGAGTACTGAGCACCCAGCATACTGAGCACCGAGCACCCAGCACCCTGAGTACTGAGCACACAGCACCCTGAGCACTGAGCACCCAGCACCCTGAGTACTGAGCACCGAACACCCTGAGTACTGAGCACCCAGCACCCCGAGCACTGAGCACCCAGCACCCTGAGCACTGAGCACCCAGCATACTGCGTACTGAGCACCCAGCACCCTGAGTACTGAGCACCCAGCACCCTGAGCACTGAGCACCCAGCGCCCTGAGTACTGAGCATCCAGCACCCCGAGCAGTGAGCACCCAGCACCCTGAGTACTGAGCACTGAGCACCCAGCACCCCGAGCACTGAGCACCCAGCACCCTGTGTACTGAGCAGTGAGTACCCAGCACCCTGAGCACTGAGCACCCAGCACCCAGAGCACAGAGCACCCAGCACCCTGAGTACTGAGCACCCAGCACCCAGAGCACTGAGCACCCAGCACCCTGAGTACTGAGCACTGAGCACACAGCACCCCGAGCACTGAGCACCCAGCACCCTCTGTACTGAGCACTGAGTACCCAGTACCCCGAGCACTGCGACCCAGCACCCTGAGCATTGAGCACCGAGCACCCCGAGTACTGAGCACCCAGCACCCCGAGCATGGGGCACCCAGCACCCTGAGCACTGAGCACCCAGCACCCTGAGCAATGAGCACCCAGCACCCTGAGTACTGAGCACCGAGCACCCCGAGTACTGAGCACCCAGCAACCTGAGCACTGAGCACCCAGCACCCCCAGCAATGAGCACCCAGCACCCCGAGCACTGAGCACCCAGCACCCCGAGCACTGAGCACCCAGCACCCCGAGCACTGAGCACCCAGCACCCTGAGCACTGAGCACTGAGCACTGAGCACCCCGATTACTGAGCACCCAGCACCCTGAGCGCTGAGCACCCAGCACCCTGAGCACTGAGCACCCAGCACCATGAGTACTGAGCACCGAGCACCCTGAGCACCGAGGACCCAGCACCATGAGTACTGAGCACCCAGCACCCTGAGCACTGAGCACCCAGCACCCTGAGTACTGAGCACCGAGCACCCTGAGTACTGAGCACTGAGCACCCTGAGCACTGAGCACCGAGCACCCTGAGTACTGAGCACTGAGCACCCAACACCCCAAGCACTGAGCACCCTGAGCACTGAGCACCCAGCTCCCCAAGCACTGAGCACCCTGAGTACTGAGCACCCAGCACCCTGAGTAATGAGCACCCAGCACCCTGAGTACTGAGCACCCAGCTCCCTGAGTACTGAGCACCCAGCACCCCGAGCACTGAGCACCCAGCACCCTGAGTACTGAGCACTGAGCACACAGCACCCCGAGCACTGAGCACCCAGCACCCTCTGTACTGAGCACTGAGTACCCAGTACCCCGAGCACTGCGACCCAGCACCCCCAGCAATGAGCACCCAGCACCCTGAGTACTGAGCACCCAGCATCCCGTGTACTGAGCACCCAGCAACCTGAGAACCGAGCAGCCAGCACCCCGAGCGCTGAGCACCCAGCACCCTGAGCACTGAGCACACAGCACCCTGAGTACTGAGCACTGAGCACCCCGAGTACTGAGCACCCAGCACCCCGAGCACTGAGCACCCAGCACCCTGAGTACTGAGCACCCAGCACCCTGAGTACTGAGCACCCAGCACCCTGAGCACTGAGCACCCAGCACCCTGAGTACTAAGCACCCAACACCCCAAGCACTGAGCACCCTGAGTACTGAGCACCCAGCACCCCAAGCACTGAGCACCCCGAGCACTGAGCAGCCAGCACCCTGAGTACTGAGCACCGAGCACCCTGAGTACTGAGCAGCCAGCACCCTGAGTACTGAGCACCCAGCATACTGAGCACCGAGCACCCATCACCCTGAGCACTGAGCACTGAGCACCCTGAGCACTGAGCACCCAGAACCCTGAGCACTGAGCACCCAGCATCCTGAGGACTGAGTACTGAGCACCCAGCACGCTGAGCACTGAGCACCCAGCACGCTGAGTACTGAGCACTGAGCACCCCGATTACTGAGCACCCAGCACCCTGAGCGCTGAGCACCCAGCACCCTGAGCACTGAGCACCCAGCACCATGAGTACTGAGCACCGAGCACCCTGAGCACCGAGCACCCAGCACCCTGAGTACTGAGCACCCAGCACCCTGAGCACTGAGCACCCAGCACCCTGAGTACTGAGCACCGAGCACCCTGAGTACTGAGCACTGAGCACCCTGAGCACTGAGCACCGAGCACCCTGAGTACTGAGCACTGAGCACCCAACACAACAAGCACTGAGCACCCTGAGCACTGAGCACCCAGCACCCCAAGCACTGAGCACCCAGCACCCTGAGTACTGAGCACCGAGCACCCTGAGTACTGAGCACCCAGCACCTCGAGCACTGAGCACCCAGCACCCTGAGCACTGAGCACCCAGCACCCTGAGTACTGAGCACCCAGCACCCTGAGCACTGAGCACCCAGCACCCTGAGTACTGAGCACCCAGCACCCTGAGCACTGAGCACCCAGCACCCTGAGTACTGAGCATCCAGCACCCCGAGCACTGAGCACCCAGCACCCTGAGTACTGAGCACTGAGCACCCAGCACCCCGAGCACTGAGCACCCTGAGCACTGAGCACCCTGAGTACTGAGCACCCAGCACCCTGAGCACTGAGCACCCAGCACCCCGAGCACTGAGCACCCAGCACCCAGAGCACTGAGAACTGAGCACCCTGAGTACTGAGCACTGAGCACCCTGAGCACTGAGCACCGAGCACCCTGAGTACTGAGCACTGAGCACCCTGAGCACTGAGCACCCTGTACCCTGAGTACTGAGCACCCAGCACCCTGAGCACTGAGGACCGAGCACCCTGAGTACTTAGCACCCAGCACCCTGAGTACTGAGCACCCAGCACCCTGAGTACTGAGCACCCAGCACCCTGAGTACTGAGCACCCAGCGTACTGAGCACCGAGCACCCAGCACCCTGAGTACTGAGCACCCAGCACCCTGAGCACTGAGCACCCAGCACCCTGAGTACTGAGCACTGAGCACCCCGAGTACTGAGCACCGAGCACACCGAGCACTGAGCACCCAGCACCCCGAGCACAGAGCACCCTGTGTACTGAGCACCCAGCACCCTGAGCACTGAGCACCCAGCACCCTGAGCACTGAGCACCCAGCACCCTGAGCACTGAGCACCCAGCACCCTGAGTACTGAGCACCCAGCACCCTGAGCACTGAGCAACCTTAGTACTGAGCACTGAGCACCCTGAGTACTGAGCACTGAGCACCCTGAGTACTGAGCACCCAGCACCCTGAGTACTGAGCACCCAGCACCCTGAGCAATGATCACCCTGAGTACTGAGCACCCAGCACCCTGAGCACTGAGCACCGAGCACCCTGAGCACTGAGCAACCAGCACCCGGAGTACTGAGCACCCAGCACCCTGAATACTAAGCACCGAGCACCCTGAGTACTGAGCACTGAGCACCCCGAGCACTGAGCACCCAGAACCCCGAGCACCGAGCACCCTGAGTACTGAGCACCCAGCACCTCGAGCACTGAGCACCCAGCACCCTGAGCACTGAGCACCCAGCACCCTGAGTACTGAGCACCCAGCACCCTGAGCACTGAGCACCCAGCACCCTGAGTACTGAGCACCCAGCACCCTGAGCACTGAGCACCCAGCACCCTGAGTACTGAGCATCCAGCACCCCGAGCACTGAGCACCCAGCACCCTGAGTACTGAGCACTGAGCACCCAGCACCCCGAGCACTGAGCACCCTGAGCACTGAGCACCCTGAGTACTGAGCACCCAGCACCCTGAGCACTGAGCACCCAGCACCCCGAGCACTGAGCACCCAGCACCCAGAGCACTGAGAACTGAGCACCCTGAGTACTGAGCACTGAGCACCCTGAGCACTGAGCACCGAGCACCCTGAGTACTGAGCACTGAGCACCCTGAGCACTGAGCACCCTGTACCCTGAGTACTGAGCACCCAGCACCCTGAGCACTGAGGACCGAGCACCCTGAGTACTTAGCACCCAGCACCCTGAGTACGGAGCACCCAGCACCCTGAGTACTGAGCACCCAGCACCCTGAGTACTGAGCACCCAGCGTACTGAGCACCGAGCACCCAGCACCCTGAGTACTGAGCACCCAGCACCCTGAGCACTGAGCACCCAGCACCCTGAGTACTGAGCACTGAGCACCCCGAGTACTGAGCACCGAGCACACCGAGCACTGAGCACCCAGCACCCCGAGCACAGAGCACCCTGTGTACTGAGCACCCAGCACCCTGAGCACTGAGCACCCAGCACCCTGAGCACTGAGCACCCAGCACCCTGAGCACTGAGCACCCAGCACCCTGAGTACTGAGCACCCAGCACCCTGAGCACTGAGCAACCTTAGTACTGAGCACTGAGCACCCTGAGTACTGAGCACTGAGCACCCTGAGTACTGAGCACCCAGCACCCTGAGTACTGAGCACCCAGCACCCTGAGCAATGATCACCCTGAGTACTGAGCACCCAGCACCCTGAGCACTGAGCACCGAGCACCCTGAGCACTGAGCAACCAGCACCCGGAGTACTGAGCACCCAGCACCCTGAATACTAAGCACCGAGCACCCTGAGTACTGAGCACTGAGCACCCCGAGCACTGAGCACCCAGAACCCCGAGCACCGAGCACCCTGAGTACTGAGCACCCAATACCCTGAGCACTGAACACACAGCACCCTGAGTACAGTAAACCCCGAGAACTGAGCACCCAGCACTCTGAGTACTGAGCACCGAGCACACTGAGCACTGAGCACCCAGCACACCGAGCACTGAGCACCCAGCACCCTGAGTACTGAGCACCCAGCACCCTGAGTACTGAGCAACCAGCACCCCGAGCACTGAGTAACCAGCACCCTGAGCACTGAGCACCCAGCACCCTGAGCACTGAGCACCCAGCACCCTGAGCACTGAGCACCCAGCACCCTGAGTACTGAGCACTGAGCACCCAGCACCCCGAGCACTGAGCACACAGCACCCTGAGTACTGAGCACTGAGCACCCAGCACCCCGAGCAGTGAGCACCCAGCACCCTGAGCACTGAGCACCCAGCACCTGAGTCCTGAGCACCCAGCACCCTGAGTACTGAGCACCCAGCTCCCTGAGAACTGAGCATCCAGCACCCCGAGTACTGAGCACCCAGCATCCTGAGTACTGAGCACCCAGCTCACCGAGCACTAAGCACACAGCACCCAGAGCACTGAGGACCCAGCATCCTGAGCACTGAGCACCCAGCACCCTGAGTACTGAGCACCGAGCACCCTGAGTACTGAGCACCCAGCACCCTGAGCACTGATCACCCAGCACCCTGAGTACTGAGCACCAAGTACCCTGAGTACTGAGCACCCAGCACCCCGAGCACTGAGCACCCAGCACCCTGAGTACTGAGCACTGAGCACACAGCACCCCGAGCACTGAGCACCCAGCACCCTGTGTACTGAGCACTGAGTACCCAGTACCCCGAGCACTGCGACCCAGCACCCTGAGCACTGAGCACCAAGCACCCCGAGTACTGAGCACAAAGCACCCTGAGCACTGAGCACCCAGCACCCTGAGCACTGAGCACCCAGCACCCTGAGCAATGAGCACCCAGCACCCTGAGTACTGAGCACCCAGCACCCCGAGTACTGAGCACCCAGCAACCTGAGCACTGAGCACCCAGCACCCCCAGCAATGAGCACCCAGCACCCTGAGTACTGAGCACCCAGCACCCCGAGTACTGAGCACCCAGCAACCTGAGAACCGAGCAGCCAGCACCCCCAGCAATGAGCACCCAGCATCCTGAGTACTGAGCACCCAGCACCCCCAGCAATGAGCACCCAGCACCCTGAGTACTGTGCACCCAGCACCCCGAGTACTGAGAACCCAGCAACCTGAGAACCGAGCAGCCAGCACCCCGAGCGCTGAGCACCCAGCACCCTGAGCACTGAGCACCCTGCACCCTGAGTACTGAGCACTGAGCACCCCGAGTACTGAGCACCCAGCACCCCGAGCAATGAGCACCCAGAACCCTGAGTACTGAGCACCCAGCACCCTGAGTACTGAGCACCCAGCACCCTGAGCACTGAGCACCCAGCACCCTGAGTACTAAGCAACCAACACCCCAAGCACTGAGCACCCTGAGTACTGAGCACCCAGCACCCCAAGCACTGAGCACCCCGAGCACTGAACAGCCAGCACCCTGAGTACTGAGCACCGAGCACCCTGAGTACTGAGAAGCCAGCACCCTGAGTACTGAGCACCCAGCATACTGAGCACCGAGCACCCAGCACCCTGAGTACTGAGCACACAGCACCCTGAGCACTGAGCACCCAGCACCCTGAGTACTGAGCACCGAGCACCCTGAGTACTGAGCACCCAGCACCCCGAGCACTGAGCACCCAGCACCCTGAGCACTGAGAACCCAGCATACTGCGTATTGAGCACCCAGCACCCTGAGTACTGAGCACCCAGCACCCTGAGCACTGATCACCCAGCACCCTGAGTAATGAGCATCCAGCACCCCGAGCACTGAGCACCCAGCACCCTGAGTACTGAGCACTGAGCACCCAGCACCCCGAGCATTGAGCACCCAGCACCCTGTGTACTGAGCACTGAGTACCCAGCACCCCGAGCACTGAGCACCCAGCACCCTGAGCACTGAGCACCCTGAGTACTGAGCACCCAGCACCCTGAGCACTGAGCACCCAGCACCCCGAGCACTGAGCACCCAGCACCCAGAGCACTGAGCACTGAGCACCCTGAGTACTGAGCACTGAGCAGCCTGAGCACTGAGCACCGAGCACCCTGAGTACTGAGCACTGAGCACCCAACACCCCAAGCACTGAGCACCCTGAGCACTGAGCACCCAGCACCCCAAGCACTGAGCACCCTGAGTACTGAGCACCCAGCACCCTGAGTAATGAGCACCCAGCACCCTGAGTACTGAGCACCCAGCTCCCTGAGTACTGAGCACCCAGCACCCCGAACACTGAGCACCCAGCTCCCTGAGTACTGAGCACTGAGCACACAGCACCCCGAGCACTGAGCACCCAGCACCCTGTGTACTGAGCACAGAGTACCCAGTACCTTGAGCACTGCGACCCAGCACCCTGAGCACTGAGCACCCAGCACCCCGAGTACTGAGCACCCAGCACCCCGAGCATGGGGCACCCAGCACCCTGAGCACTGAGCACCCAGCACCCCGAGCAATGAGCACCCAGCACCCTGAGTACTGAGCACCGAGCACCCCGAGTACTGAGCATCCAGCAACCTGAGCACTGAGCACCCAGCACCCCCAGCAATGAGCACCCAGCACCCTGAGTACTGAGCACCCAGCACCCCGAGTACTGAGCACCCAGCAACCTGAGAACCGAGCAGCCAGCACCCCCAGCAATGAGCACCCAGCACCCTGAGTACTGAGCAACCAGCACCCCCAGCAATGAGCACCCAGCACCCTGAGTACTGAGCACCCAGCATCCCGAGTACTGAGCACCCAGCACCCTGAGAACCGAGCAGCCAGCACCCCGAGCGCTGAGCACCCAGCACCCTGAGAACTGAGCACCCAGCACCCTGAGTACTGAGCACTGAGCACCACGAGTACTGAGCACCCAGCACCCCGAGCACTGAGCACCCAGCACCCTGAGTACTGAGCACCCAGCACCCTGAGTACTGAGCACCCAGCACCCTGAGCACTGAGCACCCAGCACCCTGAGTACTAAGCACCCAACACCCCAAGCACTGAGCACCCTGAGTACTGAGCACCCAGCACCCCAAGCACTGAGCACCCCGAGCACTGAACAGCCAGCACCCTGAGTACTGAGCACCGAGCACCCTGAGTACTGAGCAGCCAGCACCCTGAGTACTGAGCACCCAGCATACTGAGCACCGAGCACCCAGCACCCTTAGTACTGAGCACACAGCACCCTGAGCACTGAGCACCCAGCACCCTGAGTACTGAGCACCGAGCACCCTGAGTATTGAGCACCCAGCACCCCGAGCACTGAGCACCCAGCACCCTGAGCACTGAGAACCCAGCATACTGCGTATTGAGCACCCAGCACCCTGAGTACTGAGCACCCAGCACCCTGAGAACTGAGCACCCAGCACCCTGAGTACTGAGCATCCAGCACCCCGAGCACTGAGCACCCAGCACCCTGAGTACTGAGCACTGAGCACCCAGCACCCCGAGCACTGAGCACCCAGCACCCTGTGTACTGAGCACTGAGTACCCAGCACCCCGAGCACTGAGCACCCAGCACGCTGAGCACTGAGCACCCTGAGTACTGAGCACCCAGCACCTTGAGCACGGAGCACACAGCACCCCGAGCACTGAGCACCCAGCACCCAGAGCACTGAGCACTGAGCACCCTGAGTACTGAGCACTGAGCACCCTGAGCACTGAGCACCGAGCACCCTGAGTACTGAGCACTGAGCACCCAACACCCCAAGCACTGAGCACCCTGAGCACTGAGCACCCAGCACCCCAAGCACTGAGCACCCTGAGTACTGAGCACCCAGCACCCTGAGTAATGAGCACCCAGCACAATGAGTACTGAGCACCCAGCTCCCTGAGTACTGAGCACCCAGCACCCCGAGCACTGAGCACCCAGCACCCTGAGTACTGAGCACTGAGCACACAGCACCCCGAGCACTGAGCACCCAGCACCCAGTGTACTGAGCACTGAGTACCCAGTACCCCGAGCACTGCGACCCAGCACCCTGAGCACTGAGCACCCAGCACCCAGAGTACTGAGCACCTAGCACCCCGAGCATGGGGCACCCAGCACCCTGAGCACTGAGCACCCAGCACCCCGAGCAATGAGCACCCAGCACCCTGACTACTGAGCACCGAGCACCCCGAGTACTGAGCATCCAGCAACCTGAGCACTGAGCACCCAGCACCCCCAGCAATGAGCACCCAGCACCCTGAGTACTGAGCACCCAGCACCCCGAGTACTGAGCACCCAGCAACCTGAGAACCGAGCAGCCAGCACCCCCAGCAATGAGCACCCAGCACCCTGAGTACTGAGCACCCAGCACCCCCAGCAATGAGCACCCAGCACCCTGAGTACTGAGCACCCAGCATCCCGAGTACTGAGCACCCAGCAACCTGAGAACCGAGCAGCCAGCACCCCGAGCGCTGAGCACCCAGCACCCTGAGCACTAAGCACCCAGCACCCTGAGTACTGAGCACTGAGCACCCCGAGCGCTGAGCACCCAGCACCCTGAGAACTGAGCACCCAGCACCCTGAGTACTGAGCACTGAGCACCCCGAGTACTGAGCACCCAGCACCCCGAGCACTGAGCACCCAGCACCCTGAGTACTGAGCACCCAGCACCCTGAGTACTGAGCACCCAGCACCCTGAGCACTGAGCACCCAGCACCCTGAGTACTAAGCACCCAACACCCCAAGCACTGAGCACCCTGAGCACTGAGCACCCAGCACCCCAAGCACTGAGCACCCCGAGCACTGAACAGCCAGCACCCTGAGTACTGAGCACCGAGCACCCTGAGTACTGAGCAGCCAGCACCCTGAGTACTGAGCACCCAGCATACTGAGCACCGAGAACCCAGCACCCTTAGTACTGAGCACACAGCACCCTGAGCACTGAGCACCCAGCACCCTGAGTACTGAGCACCGAGCACCCTGAGTATTGAGCACCCAGCACCCCGAGCACTGAGCACCCAGCACCCTGAGCACTGAGAACCCAGCATACTGCGTATTGAGCACCCAGCACCCTGAGTACTGAGCACCCAGCACCCTGAGCACTGAGCACCCAGCACCCTGAGTACTGAGCATCCAGCACCCCGAGCACTGAGCACCCAGCACCCTGAGTACTGAGCACTGAGCACCCAGCACCCCGAGCACTGAGCACCCAGCACCCTGTGTACTGAGCACTGAGTACCCAGCACCCCGAGCACTGAGCACCCAGCACCCTGAGCACTGAGCACCCTGAGTACTGAGCACCCAGCACCTTGAGCACGGAGCACACAGCACCCCGAGCACTGAGCACCCAGCACCCAGAGCACTGAGCACTGAGCACCCTGAGTACTGAGCACTGAGCACCCTGAGCACTGAGCACCGAGCACCCTGAGTACTGAGCACTGAGCACCCAACACCCCAAGCACTGAGCACCCTGAGCACTGAGCACCCAGCACCCCAAGCACTGAGCACCCTGAGTACTGAGCACCCAGCACCCTGAGTAATGAGCACCCAGCACAATGAGTACTGAGCACCCAGCTCCCTGAGTACTGAGCACCCAGCACCCCGAGCACTGAGCACCCAGCACCCTGAGTACTGAGCACTGAGCACACAGCACCCCGAGCACTGAGCACCCAGCACCCAGTGTACTGAGCACTGAGTACCCAGTACCCCGAGCACTGCGACCCAGCACCCTGAGCACTGAGCACCCAGCACCCCGAGTACTGAGCACCCAGCACCCCGAGCATGGGGCACCCAGCACCCTGAGCACTGAGCACCCAGCACCCCGAGCAATGAGCACCCAGCACCCTGAGTACTGAGCACCCAGCACCCTGAGTACTGAGCACCGAGCACCCTGAGTACTGAGCACCCAGCACTCTGAGCACTGAGCACCCAGCACCCTGAGCACTGAGACACCCAGCACCCCGAGCACTGAGCACCCAGCACCCCGAGTACTGAGCACCCAGCAACCTGAGTACTGAGCACTGAGCACCCCGAGTACTGAGCACCCAGCACCCCGAGCACTGAGCACCCAGCACCCTGAGTACTGAGCACCCAGCACCCTGAGTACTGAGCACCCAGCACCCTGAGCACTGAGCACCCAGCACCCTGAGTACTAAGCACCCAACACCCCAAGCACTGAGCACCCTGAGTACTGAGCACCCAGCACCCCAAGCACTGAGCACCCCGAGCACTGAGCAGCCAGCACCCTGAGTACTGAGCACCGAGCACCCTGAGTACTGAGCTGCCAGCACCCTGAGTACTGAGCACCCAGCATACTGAGCACCGAGCACCCAGCACCCTGAGTACTGAGCACACAGCACCCTGAGCACTGAGCACCCAGCACCCTGAGTACTGAGCACCGAGCACCCTGAGTACTGAGCACCCAGCACCCCGAGCACTGAGCACCCAGCACCCTGAGCACTGAGCACCCAGCATACTGCGTACTGAGCACCCAGCACCCTGAGTACTGAGCACCCAGCACCCTGAGCACTGAGCACCCAGCACCCTGAGTACTGAGCATCCAGCAACCCGAGCACTGAGCACCCAGCACCCTGAGTACTGAGCACTGAGCACCCAGCACCCCGAGCACTGAGCACCCAGCACCCTGTGTACTGAGCACTGAGTACCCAGCACCCCGAGCACTGAGCACCCAGCACCCTGAGCACCGAGCACCCTGAGAACTGAGCACCCAGCACCCTGAGCACTGAGCACCCAGCACCCCGAGCACTGAGCACCCAGCACCCAGAGCACTGAGCACTGAGCACCCTGAGTACTGAGCACTGAGCACCCTGAGCACTGAGCACCGAGCACCCTGAGTACTGAGCACTGAGCACCCAACACCCCAAGCACTGAGCACCCTGAGCACTGAGCACCCAGCACCCCAAGCACTGAGCACCCTGAGTACTGAGCACCCAGCACCCTGAGTAATGAGCACCCAGCACCCTGAGTACTGAGCACCCAGCTCCCTGAGTACTGAGCACCCTGCACCCCGAGCACTGAGCACCCAGCACCCTGAGTACTGAGCACTGAGCACACAGCACCCCGAGCACTGAGCACCCAGCACCCTGTGTACTGAGCACTGAGTAACCAGTACCCCGAGCACTGCGACCCAGCACCCTGAGCACGGAGCACCGAGCACCCTGAGTACTGAGCACTGAGCACCCTGAGCACTGAGCACCCTGCACCCTGAGTACTGAGCACCGAGCACCATGAGTACTGAGCACCCAGCACTCTGAGCACTGAGCACCCAGCACCCTGAGCACTGAGACACCCAGCACCCCGAGCACTGAGCACCCAGCACCCCGAGCACTGAGCACCCTGCACCCTGAGCACTGAGCCTGAGCACCCTGAATACTGAGCACTGAGCACCCTGAGTACTGAGCACTGAGCACCCTGAGTACTGAGCACCCAGCACCCCGAGCACTGAGCACCGAGCACCCTGAGCACTGAGCACCCAGCACCCTGAGTACTAAGCACCCAGCACCCTGAGTACTGAGCACCCAGCACCCTGAGTACTGAGCACCCAGCGTACTGAGCACCCAGCACCCTGAGCACTGAGCACCCAGCACCCTGAGTACTGAGCACCCAGCACCCTGAGCACTGAGCACCCAGCACCCTGAGTACTTAGCACCGAGCACCCTGAGTACTGAGCACCCAGCACCCTGAGTACTGAGCACCCAGCACCCTGAGTACTGAGCACCCAGCGTACTGAGCACCGAGCACCCAGCACCCTGAGTACTGAGCACCCAGCACCCTGAGCACTGAGCACCCAGCACCCTGAGTACTGAGCACTGAGCACCCCGAGTACTGAGCACCGAGCACACCGAGCACTGAGCACCCAGCACCCAGAGCACCTAGCACCCTGTGTACTGAGCACCCAGCACCCTGAGCACTGAGCACCCAGCACCCTGAGCACTGAGCACCCAGCACCCTGAATACTGAGCACCGAGCACCCCGAGCACTGAGCACCCAGCACCCTGAGCACTGAGCAACCTTAGTACTGAGCACTGAGCACCCTGAGTACTGAGCACTGAGCACCCTGAGTACTGAGCACCCAGCACCCTGAGTACTGAGGACCCAGCTCCCTGAGCAATGATCACACTGAGTACTGAGCACCCAGCACGTTGAGCACTGAGCACCGAGCACACTGAGCACTGAGCAACCAGCACCCGGAGTACTGAGCACCCAGCACCCTGAGAACTAAGCACCAAGCACCCTGAGTACTGAGCACTGAGCACCCCGAGTACTGAGCACCGAGCACCCCGAGCACTGAGCACCCAGAACCCCGAGCACCGAGCACCCTGAGTACTGAGCACCCAGCACCCTGAGCACTGAACACACAGCACCCTGAGTACAGAAAACCCCTAGCACTGAGAATCCAGCACCCTGAGTACTGAGCACCGAGCACACTGAGCACTGAGCACCCAGCACCCCGAGCACTGAGCACCCAGCACCCTGAGTACTGAGCACCCAGCACCCTGAGTACTGAGCACCCAGCACCCCGAGCACTGAGTACCCAGCACCCTGAGCACTGAGCACCCAGCACACTGAGCACTGAGCACCAAGCACCCTGAGCACTGAGCACCCAGCACCCTGAGTTCTGAGCACTGAGCACCCAGCACCCCGAGCACTGAGCACCCAGCACACTGAGTACTGAGCACTGAGCACCCAGCACCCCGAGCACTGAGCACCCAGCACCCTGAGCACTGAGCACCCAACACCCGATTACTGAGCACCCAGCACCGTGAGTACTGAGCACCCAGCTCCCTGAGTACTGAGCACCCAGCACCCCGAGTACTTAGCACCCAGCACCCTGAGTACTGAGCACCCAGCACCCCGAGCACTAAGCACACAGCACCCAGAGCACTGAGGACCCAGCACCCTGAGCACTGAGCACCCAGCACCCTGAGTACTGAGCACCGAGCACCCTGAGTACTGAGCACCCAGCACCCTGAGCACTGATCACCCAGCACCCTGAGTACTGAGCACCAAGTACCCTGAGTACTGAGCACCCAGCACCCCGAGCACTGAGCACCCAGCACCCTGAGTACTGAGCACTGAGAACACAGCACCCCGAGCAATGAGCACCCAGCACCCTGTGTACTGAGCACTGAGTACCCAGTACCCCGAGCACTGAGACCCAGCACCCTGAGCACTGAGCACCCAGCAGCCCGAGAACTGAGCACCCAGCACCCCGAGCACTGAGCACCCAGCACCCCGAGCACTGAGCACCCAGCACCCCGAGCAATGAGCACCCAGCACCCTGAGTACTGAGCACCCAGCACCCCGAGTACTGACCACCCAGCAACCTGAGAACCGAGCAGCCAGCACCCCGAGCACTGAGCACCCAGCACACTGAGCACTGAGCACCCAGCACCCTGAGTACTGAGCACTGAGCACCCTGAGTACTGAGCACCCAGCACCCTGAGCACTGAGCACCGAGGACCATGAGCACTGAGCACCCAGCGCCCCGAGCACTGAGCACCCAGCACCCCGAGCACTGATCACCCAGCACCCTGAGCACTGAGCACCCAGCACCCTGAGCACTGAGCACCCAGCACCCCGAGCACTGAGCACCCAGCACCCCGAGCACTGAGCACCCAGCACCCTGAGTACTGAGCACCCAGCACCCTGAGTACTGAGCACCCAGCACCCTGAGCACTGAGCACCCAGCACCCTGAGTACTAAGCACCCAACACCCCAAGCACTGAGCACCCTGAGTACTGAGCACCCAGCACCACAAGCACTGAGCACCCTGAATACTGAGCACCCAGCACCCTGAGTAATGAGCACCCAGCACCTCGAGCACTGAGCACCCAGCACCCTGAGCACTGAGCACCGAGCACCCTGAGCACTGAGCACCCAGCACCCTGAGGACAGAGCACCCAGCACCCCGAGCACTGAGCACACAGCACCCTGAGCACTGAGCACCCTGAGTACTGAGCACTGAGCACCCTGAGTACTGAGCACCCAGCACCCTGAGTACTGAGCACACAGCACCCCGAGCACTGAGCACCCAGCACCCTGAGTACTAAGCACCCAACACCCCAAGCACTGAGCACCCTGAGTACTGAGCACCCAGCACCCCAAGCACTGAGCACCCCGAGCACTGAACAGCCAGCACCCTGAGTACTGAGCACCGAGCACCCTGAGTACTGAGCAGCCAGCACCCTGAGTACTGAGCACCCAGCATACTGAGCACCGAGAACCCAGCACCCTTAGTACTGAGCACACAGCACCCTGAGCACTGAGCACCCAGCACCCTGAGTACTGAGCACCGAGCACCCTGAGTATTGTGCACCCAGCACCCCGAGCACTGAGCACCCAGCACCCTGAGCACTGAGAACCCAGCATACTGCGTATTGAGCACCCAGCACCCTGAGTACTGAGCACCCAGCACCCTGAGCACTGAGCACCCAGCACCCTGAGTACTGAGCATCCAGCACCCCGAGCACTGAGCACCCAGCACCCTGAGTACTGAGCACTGAGCACCCAGCACCCCGAGCACTGAGCACCCAGCACCCTGTGTACTGAGCACTGAGTACCCAGCACCCCGAGCACTGAGCACCCAGCACCCTGAGCACTGAGCACCCTGAGTACTGAGCACCCAGCACCTTGAGCACGGAGCACACAGCACCCCGAGCACTGAGCACCCAGCACCCAGAGCACTGAGCACTGAGCACCCTGAGTACTGAGCACTGAGCACCCTGAGCACTGAGCACCGAGCACCCTGAGTACTGAGCACTGAGCACCCAACACCCCAAGCACTGAGCACCCTGAGCACTGAGCACCCAGCACCCCAAGCACTGAGCACCCTGAGTACTGAGCACCCAGCACCCTGAGTAATGAGCACCCAGCACAATGAGTACTGAGCACCCAGCTCCCTGAGTACTGAGCACCCAGCACCCCGAACACTGAGCACCCAGCACCCTGAGTACTGAGCACTGAGCACACAGCACCCCGAGCACTGAGCACCCAGCACCCAGTGTACTGAGCACTGAGTACCCAGTACCCCGAGCACTGCGACCCAGCACCCTGAGCACTGAGCACCCAGCACCCCGAGTACTGAGCACCCAGCACCCCGAGCATGGGGCACCCAGCACCCTGAGCACTGAGCACCCAGCACCCCGAGCAATGAGCACCCAGCACCCTGACTACTGAGCACCGAGCACCCCGAGTACTGAGCATCCAGCAACCTGAGCACTGAGCACCCAGCACCCCCAGCAATGAGCACCCAGCACCCTGAGTACTGAGCACCCAGCACCCCGAGTACTGAGCACCCAGCAACCTGAGAACCGAGCAGCCAGCACCCCCAGCAATGAGCACCCAGCACCCTGAGTACTGAGCACCCAGCACCCCCAGCAATGAGCACCCAGCACCCTGAGTACTGAGCACCCAGCATCCCGAGTACTGAGCACCCAGCAACCTGAGAACCGAGCAGCCAGCACCCCGAGCGCTGAGCACCCAGCACCCTGAGCACTAAGCACCCAGCACCCTGAGTACTGAGCACTGAGCACCCCGAGTACAGAGCACCCAGCACCCCGAGCACTGAGCACCCAGCACCCTGAGTACTGAGCACCCAGCACCCTGAGTACTGAGCACCCAGCACCCTGAGCACTGAGCACCCAGCACCCTGAGTACTAAGCACCCAACACCCCAAGCACTGAGCACCCTGAGTACTGAGCACCGAGCACCCCAAGCACTGAGCACCCCGAGCACTGAGCAGCCAGCACCCTGAGTACTGAGCACCGAGCACCCTGAGTACTGAGCAGCCAGCTCCCTGAGTACTGAGCACACAGCATACTGAGCACCGAGCACCCAGCACCCTGAGTACTGAGCACACAGCACCCTGAGCACTGAGCACCCAGCACCCTGTGTACTGAGCACCGAGCACCCTGAGTACTGAGCACCCAGCACCCCGTGCACTGAGCACCCAGCACCCTGAGCACTGAGCACCCAGCATACTGCGTACTGAGCACCCAGCACCCTGAGTACTGAGCACCCAGCACCCTGAGCACTGAGCACCCTGCACCCTGAGTACTGAGCATCCAGCACCCCGAGCACTGAGCACCCAGCACCCTGAGTACTGAGCACTGAGCACCCAGCACCCCGAGCACTGAGCACCCAGCACCCTGTGTACTGAGCACTGAGTACCCAGCACCCCGAGCACTGAGCACCCAGCACCCTGAGCACTGAGCACCCTGAGTACTGAGCACCCAGCACCCTGAGCACTGAGCACCCAGCAACCCAAGCACTGAGCACCCAGCACCCAGAGCACTGAGCACTGAGCACCCTGAGTACTGAGCACTGAGCACCCTGAGCACTGAGCACCGAGCACCCTGAGTACTGAGCACTGAGCACCCAACACCCCAAGCACTGAGCACCCTGAGCACTGAGCACCCAGCACCCCAAGCACTGAGCACCCTGAGTACTGAGCACCCAGCACCCTGAGTAATGAGCACCCAGCACCCTGAGTACTGAGCACCCAGCTCCCTGAGTACTGAGCACCCAGCACCCCGAGCACTGAGCACCCAGCACCCTGAGTACTGAGCACCCAGCACCCCGAGTACTGAGCACCCAGCACCCTGAGTACTGAGCACTGAGCACACAGCACCCCGAGCACTGAGCACCCAGCACCCTGTGTACTGAGCACTGAGTACCCAGTACCCCGAGCACTGCGACCCAGCACCCTGAGCATTGGGCACCCAGCACCCCGAGTACTGAGCACCCAGCACCCTGAGCATGGGGCACCCAGCACCCTGAGTACTGAGCACCCAGCACCCCGAGCAATGAGCACCCAGCACCCTGAGTACTGAGCACCGAGCACCCCGAGTACTGAGCACCCAGCAACCTGAGCACTGAGCACCCAGCACCCCCAGCAATGAGCACCCAGCACCCTGAGTACTGAGCACCCAGCACCCCGAGTACTGAGCACCCAGCAACCTGAGAACCGAGCAGCCAGCACCCCCAGCAATGAGCACCCAGCACCCTGAGTACTGAGCACCCAGCACCCCCAGCAATGAGCACCCAGCACCCTGAGTACTGAGAACCCAGCACCCCGAGTACTGAGCACCCAACAACCTGAGAACCGAGCAGCCAGCACCCCGAGCGCTGAGCACCCAGCACCCTGAGCACTGAGCACCCAGCACCCTGAGTACTGAGCACTGAGCACCCCGAGTACTGAGCACCCAGCATCCCGAGCACTGAGCACCCAGCACCCTGAGTACTGAGCACCCAGCACCCTGAGTACTGAGCACCCAGCACCCTGAGCACTGAGCACCCAGCACCCTGAGTACTAAGCACCCAACACCCCAAGCACTGAGCACCCTGAGAACTGAGCACCCAGCACCCCAAGCACTGAGCACTCCGAGCACTGAGCAGCCAGTACCCTGAGTACTGAGCACCGAGCACCCTGAGTACTGAGCAGCCAGCACCCTGAGAACTGAGCACCCAGCATACTGAGCACCGAGCACCCAGCACCCTGAGTACTGAGTACACAGCACCCTGAGCACTGAGCACCCAGCACCCTGAGTACTGAGCACCGAGCACCCTGATTACTGAGCACCCAGCACCCCGAGCACTGAGCACCCAGCACCCTGAGCACTGAGCACCCAGCATACTGAGTACTGAGCACCCAGCACCCTGCGCACTGAGCACCCAGCACCCTGAGCACTGAGCACCCAGCACCCTGAGTACTGAGCATCCAGCACCCCGAGCACTGAGTACCCAGCACCCTGAGTACTGAGCACTGAGCACCCAGCACCCCGAGCACTGAGCACCCAGCACCGTGTGTACTGAGCACTGAGTACCCAGCACCCCGAGCACTGAGCACCCAGCACCCTGAGCACTGAGCACCCTGAGTACTGAGCACCCAGCACCCTGAGCACTGAACACCCAGCACCCCGAGCACTGAGCACCCAGCACCCAGAGCACTGAGCACTGAGCACCCTGAGTACTGAGCACTGAGCACCCAGAGCACTGAGCACCGAGCACCCTGAGTACTGAGCACTGAGCACCCAACACCCAAAGCACTGAGCACCCTGAGCACTGAGCACCCAGCACCCCAAGCACTGAGCACCCTGAGTACTGAGCACCCAGCACCCTGAGTAATGAGCACCCAGCACCCTGAGTACTGAGCACCCAGCTCCCTGAGTACTGAGCACCCAGCACCCCGAGCACTGAGCACCCAGCACCCTGAGTACTGATCACTGAGCACACAGCACCCCGAGCACTGAGCACCCAGCACCCAGTGTACTGATCACTGAGTACCCAGTACCCCAAGCACTGCGACCCAGCACCCTGAGCACTGAGCACCCAGCACCCCGAGTACTGAGCACCCAGCACCCCGAGCATGGGGCACCCAGCACCCTGAGCACTGAGCACCCAGCACCCCGAGCAATGAGCACCCAGCACCCTGAGTACTGAGCACCGAGCACCCCGAGTACTGAGCACCCAGCAACCTGAACACTGAGCACCCAGCACCCCCAGCAATGAGGACCCAGCACCCTGAGTACTGAGCACCCAGCACCCTGAGCACTGAGCACCCTGAGTACTGAGCACCCAGCACCTTGAGCACGGAGCACACAGCACCCCGAGCACTGAGCACCCAGCACCCAGAGCACTGAGCACTGAGCACCCTGAGTACTGAGCACTGAGCACCCTGAGCACTGAGCACCGAGCACCCTGAGTACTGAGCACTGAGCACCCAACACCCCAAGCACTGAGCACCCTGAGCACTGAGCACCCAGCACCCCAAGCACTGAGCACCCTGAGTACTGAGCACCCAGCACCCTGAGTAATGAGCACCCAGCACAATGAGTACTGAGCACCCAGCTCCCTGAGTACTGAGCACCCAGCACCCCGAGCACTGAGCACCCAGCACCCTGAGTACTGAGCACTGAGCACACAGCACCGCGAGCACTGAGCACCCAGCACCCAGTGTACTGAGCACTGAGTACCCAGTACCCCGAGCACTGCGACCCAGCACCCTGAGCACTGAGCACCCAGCACCCCGAGTACTGAGCACCCAGCACCCCGAGCATGGGGCACCCAGCACCCTGAGCACTGAGCACCCAGCACCCCGAGCAATGAGCACCCAGCACCCTGACTACTGAGCACCGAGCACCCCGAGTACTGAGCATCCAGCAACCTGAGCACTGAGCACCCAGCACCCCCAGCAATGAGCACCCAGCACCCTGAGTACTGAGCACCCAGCACTCCGAGTACTGAGCACCCAGCAACCTGAGAACCGAGCAGCCAGCACCCCCAGCAATGAGCACCCAGCACCCTGAGTACTGAGCACCCAGCACCCCCAGCAATGAGCACCCAGCACCCTGAGTACTGAGCACCCAGCATCCCGAGTACTGAGCACCCAGCAACCTGAGAACCGAGCAGCCAGCACCCCGAGCGCTGAGCACCCAGCACCCTGAGCACTAAGCACCCAGCACCCTGAGTACTGAGCACTGAGCACCCCGAGTACAGAGCACCCAGCACCCCGAGCACTGAGCACCCAGCACCCTGAGTACTGAGCACCCAGCACCCTGAGTACTGAGCACCCAGCACCCTGAGCACTGAGCACCCAGCACCCTGAGTACTAAGCACCCAACACCCCAAGCACTGAGCACCCTGAGTACTGAGCACCGAGCACCCCAAGCACTGAGCACCCCGAGCACTGAGCAGCCAGCACCCTGAGTACTGAGCACCGAGCACCCTGAGTACTGAGCAGCCAGCACCCTGAGTACTGAGCACACAGCATACTGAGCACCGAGCACCCAGCACCCTGAGTACTGAGCACACAGCACCCTGAGCACTGAGCACCCAGCACCCTGTGTACTGAGCACCGAGCACCCTGAGTACTGAGCACCCAGCACCCCGTGCACTGAGCACCCAGCACCCTGAGCACTGAGCACCCAGCATACTGCGTACTGAGCACCCAGCACCCTGAGTACTGAGCACCCAGCACCCTGAGCACTGAGCACCCTGCACCCTGAGTACTGAGCATCCAGCACCCCGAGCACTGAGCACCCAGCACCCTGAGTACTGAGCACTGAGCACCCAGCACCCCGAGCACTGAGCACCCAGCACCCTGTGTACTGAGCACTGAGTACCCAGCACCCCGAGCACTGAGCACCCAGCACCCTGAGCACTGAGCACCCTGAGTACTGAGCACCCAGCACCCTGAGCACTGAGCACCCAGCAACCCAAGCACTGAGCACCCAGCACCCAGAGCACTGAGCACTGAGCACCCTGAGTACTGAGCACTGAGCACCCTGAGCACTGAGCACCGAGCACCCTGAGTACTGAGCACTGAGCACCCAACACCCCAAGCACTGAGCACCCTGAGCACTGAGCACCCAGCACCCCAAGCACTGAGCACCCTGAGTACTGAGCACCCAGCACCCTGAGTAATGAGCACCCAGCACCCTGAGTACTGAGCACCCAGCTCCCTGAGTACTGAGCACCCAGCACCCCGAGCACTGAGCACCCAGCACCCTGAGTACTGAGCACCCAGCACCCCGAGTACTGAGCACCCAGCACCCTGAGTACTGAGCACTGAGCACACAGCACCCCGAGCACTGAGCACCCAGCACCCTGTGTACTGAGCACTGAGTACCCAGTACCCCGAGCACTGCGACCCAGCACCCTGAGCATTGGGCACCCAGCACCCCGAGTACTGAGCAACCAGCACCCTGAGCATGGGGCACCCAGCACCCTGAGTACTGAGCACACAGCACCCCGAGCAATGAGCACCCAGCACCCTGAGTACTGAGCACCGAGCACCCCGAGTACTGAGCACCCAGCAACCTGAGCACTGAGCACCCAGCACCCCCAGCAATGAGCACCCAGCACCCTGAGTACTGAGCACCCAGCACCCCGAGTACTGAGCACCCAGCAACCTGAGAACCGAGCAGCCAGCACCCCCAGCAATGAGCACCCAGCACCCTGAGTACTGAGCACCCAGCACCCCCAGCAATGAGCACCCAGCACCCTGAGTACTGAGAACCCAGCACCCCGAGTACTGAGCACCCAACAACCTGAGAACCGAGCAGCCAGCACCCCGAGCGCTGAGCACCCAGCACCCTGAGCACTGAGCACCCAGCACCCTGAGTACTGAGCACTGAGCACCCCGAGTACTGAGCACCCAGCATCCCGAGCACTGAGCACCCAGCACCCTGAGTACTGAGCACCCAGCACCCTGAGTACTGAGCACCCAGCACCCTGAGCACTGAGCACCCAGCACCCTGAGTACTAAGCACCCAACACCCCAAGCACTGAGCACCCTGAGAACTGAGCACCCAGCACCCCAAGCACTGAGCACCCCGAGCACTGAGCAGCCAGTACCCTGAGTACTGAGCACCGAGCACCCTGAGTACTGAGCAGCCAGCACCCTGAGAACTGAGCACCCAGCATACTGAGCACCGAGCACCCAGCACCCTGAGTACTGAGTACACAGCACCCTGAGCACTGAGCACCCAGCACCCTGAGTACTGAGCACCGAGCACCCTGATTACTGAGCACCCAGCACCCCGAGCACTGAGCACCCAGCACCCTGAGCACTGAGCACCCAGCATACTGAGTACTGAGCACCCAGCACCCTGCGCACTGAGCACCCAGCACCCTGAGCACTGAGCACCCAGCACCCTGAGTACTGAGCATCCAGCACCCCGAGCACTGAGTACCCAGCACCCTGAGTACTGAGCACTGAGCACCCAGCACCCCGAGCACTGAGCACCCAGCACCCTGTGTACTGAGCACTGAGTACCCAGCACCCCGAGCACTGAGCACCCAGCACCCTGAGCACTGAGCTCCCTGAGTACTGAGCACCCAGCACCCTGAGCACTGAACACCCAGCACCCCGAGCACTGAGCACCCAGCACCCAGAGCACTGAGCACTGAGCACCCTGAGTACTGAGCACTGAGCACCCAGAGCACTGAGCACCGAGCACCCTGAGTACTGAGCACTGAGCACCCAACACCCAAAGCACTGAGCACCCTGAGCACTGAGCACCCAGCACCCCAAGCACTGAGCACCCTGAGTACTGAGCACCCAGCACCCTGAGTAATGAGCACCCAGCACCCTGAGTACTGAGCACCCAGCTCCCTGAGTACTGAGCACCCAGCACCCCGAGCACTGAGCACCCAGCACCCTGAGTACTGATCACTGAGCACACAGCACCCCGAGCACTGAGCACCCAGCACCCAGTGTACTGAGCACTGAGTACCCAGTACCCCAAGCACTGCGACCCAGCACCCTGAGCACTGAGCACCCAGCACCCCGAGTACTGAGCACCCAGCACCCCGAGCATGGGGCACCCAGCACCCTGAGCACTGAGCACCCAGCACCCCGAGCAATGAGCACCCAGCACCCTGAGTACTGAGCACCGAGCACCCCGAGTACTGAGCACCCAGCAACCTGAACACTGAGCACCCAGCACCCCCAGCAATGAGGACCCAGCACCCTGAGTACTGAGCACCCAGCACCCCGAGTACTGAGCACCCAGCAACCTGAGAACCGAGCAGCCAGCACCCCCAGCAATGAGCACCCAGCACCCTGAGTACTGAGCACCCAGCACCCCCAGCAATGAGCACCCAGCACCCTGAGTACTGAGCACCCAGCACCCCGAGTACTGAGCACCCAGCAACCTGAGAACCGAGCAGCCAGCACCCAGAGAGCTGAGCACCCAGCACCCTGAGCACTGAGCACCCAGCACCCTGAGTACTGAGCACTGATCACCCCGAGTACTGAGCACCCAGCACCCCGAGCACTGAGCACCCAGCACCCTGAGTACTGAGCACCCAGCACCCTGAGTACTGAGCACCCAGCACCCTGAGCACTGAGCACCCAGCACCCTGAGTACTAAGCACCCAACACCCCAAGCACTGAGCACCCCGAGCACTGAGCAGCCAGTACCCTGAGTACTGCGCACCGAGCACCCTGAGTACTGAGCAGCCAGCACCCTGAGAACTGAGCACCCAGCGTACTGAGCACCGAGCACCCAGCACCCTGAGTACTGAGCACACAGCACCCTGAGCACTGAGCACCCAGCACCCTGAGTACTGAGCACCGAGCACCCTGAGTACTGAGCACCCAGCACCCTGAGCACTGAGCACCCAGCTCCCTGAGCACTGAGCACCCAGCATACTGAGTACTGAGCACCCAGCACCCTGAGCACTGAGCACCCAGCACCCTGAGCACTGAGCACCCAGCACCCTGAGTACTGAGCATCCAGCACCCCGAGCACTGAGCACCCAGCACCCTGAGTACTGAGCACTGAGCACCCAGCACCCCGAGCACTGAGCACCCAGCACCCTGTGTACTGAGCACTGAGTACCCAGCACCCCGAGCACTGAGCACCCAGCACCCTGAGCACTGAGCACCCTGAGTACTGAGCACCCAGCACCCTGAGCACTGAGCACCCAGCACCCCGAGCACTGAGCACCCAGCACACAGAGGACTGAGCACTGAGCACCCTGAGTACTGAGCACTGAGCACCCTGAGCACTGAGCACCGAGCACCCTGAGTACTGAGCACTGAGCACCCAACACCCCAAGCACTGTGTACCCTGAGCACTGAGCACCCAGCACCCCAAGCACTGAGCACCCTGAGTACTGAGCACCCAGCACCCTGAGTAATGAGCACCCAGCACCCCGAGCTCTGAGCACCCAGCACCCTGAGTACTAAGCACCGAGCAACCTGAGTACTGAGCAGCCAGCACCCTGAGTACTGAGCACCCAGCGTACTGAGAACCGAGCACCCAGCACCCTGAGTACTGAGCACCCAGCACCCTGAGCACTGAGCACGCAGCACCCTGAGTACTGAGCACCGAGCACCCCGAGTACTGAGCACCCAGCACCCCGAGCACTGAGCACTCAGCACCCCGAGCACTGAGCACCCAGCACCCCGAGCACTGAGCACCCAGCACCCCGAGCACTGCGCACACAGCACCCCGAGCACCGAGCACCCTGAGTACTAAGCACCGAGCACCCTGAGCACTGAGCACCCAGCACCCTTAGCACTGAGCACCCAGCACCCTGAGTACTGAGCACCCAGCACCCCGAGCACTGAGCACACAGCACCCTGAGCACTGAGCACCCAGCTCCCCGAGCAGTGAGAACCCAGCACCCTGAGCCCTGAGCAACCTGAGTCCTGAGCACTGAGCACCCTGAGAACTGAGCACTGAGCACCCTGAGTACTGAGCACCCAGCACCCTGAGCAATGAGCACCCAGAGTACTGAGCACCAAGCACCCTGAGCCCTGAGCACTGAGCACAGAGCACCTAGAGCACTGAGCACCCAGCACCCGGAGTACTGAGCACCCAGCACCCTGAGTACTAAGCAGCAAGCACCCTGAGTACTGAGCACCCAATACCCTGAGCACTGAACACACAGCACCCTGAGTACTGAGCACCCCGAGCACTGAGCACCCAGCACACTGAGCACCCAGCACCCTGAGTACTGAGCACCCAGCACCCAGAGCACTGAGCACTGAGCTCCCTGAGTACTGAGCACTGAGCACCCTGAGCACTGAGCACCATGCACCCTGAGTACTGAGCACCCAGCACCCTGAGCACTGAGGACCGAGCACCCTGAGTACTAAGCACCCAGCACCCTGAGTACTGAGAAAACAGCACCCTGAGCACTGAGCACCCAGAACGCTGAGTACTGAGCACTGAGCACCCTGAGTACTGAGCACCGAGCACCCTGAGCACTGAGCACCCAGCACGCTGAGAACTGAGCACTGAGCACCCTGAGCGCTGAGCACCCAGCACCCTGAGTACTGAGCACCGAGCACCCTGAGTACTGAGCACCCAGCACTCTGAGCACTGAGCACCCAGCACCCTGAGCACTGAGACACCCAGCACCCCGAGCACTGAGCACCCAGCACCCCGAGTACTGAGCACCCAGCAACCTGAGTACTGAGCACTGAGCACCCCGAGTACTGAGCACCCAGCACCCCGAGCACTGAGCACCCAGCACCCTGAGTACTGAGCACCCAGCACCCTGAGTACTGAGCACCCAGCACCCTGAGCACTGAGCACCCAGCACCCTGAGTACTAAGCACCCAACACCCCAAGCACTGAGCACCCTGAGTACTGAGCACCCAGCACCCCAAGCACTGAGCACCCCGAGCACTGAGCAGCCAGCACCCTGAGTACTGAGCACCGAGCACCCTGAGTACTGAGCTGCCAGCACCCTGAGTACTGAGCACCCAGCATACTGAGCACCGAGCACCCAGCACCCTGAGTACTGAGCACACAGCACCCTGAGCACTGAGCACCCAGCACCCTGAGTACTGAGCACCGAGCACCCTGAGTACTGAGCACCCAGCACCCCGAGCACTGAGCACCCAGCACCCTGAGCACTGAGCACCCAGCATACTGCGTACTGAGCACCCAGCACCCTGAGTACTGAGCACCCAGCACCCTGAGCACTGAGCACCCAGCACCCTGAGTACTGAGCATCCAGCACCCCGAGCACTGAGCACCCAGCACCCTGAGTACTGAGCACTGAGCACCCAGCACCCCGAGCACTGAGCACCCAGCACCCTGTGTACTGAGCACTGAGTACCCAGCACCCCGAGCACTGAGCACCCAGCACCCTGAGCACCGAGCACCCTGAGAACTGAGC
This sequence comes from Microtus oregoni, assembly GCF_018167655.1. Classification (NCBI taxonomy): domain Eukaryota; kingdom Metazoa; phylum Chordata; class Mammalia; order Rodentia; family Cricetidae; genus Microtus; species Microtus oregoni. The sequence goes on along the minus strand of NW_024543811.1, from coordinate 4,913,911 downwards.
ACCCAGCACCCTGAGCACTGAGCACCCAGCACCCCGAGCACTGAGCACCCAGCACCCAGAGCACTGAGCACTGAGCACCCTGAGTACTGAGCACTGAGCACCCTGAGCACTGAGCACCGAGCACCCTGAGTACTGAGCACTGAGCACCCAACACCCCAAGCACTGAGCACCCTGAGCACTGAGCACCCAGCACCCCAAGCACTGAGCACCCTGAGTACTGAGCACCCAGCACCCTGAGTAATGAGCACCCAGCACCCTGAGTACTGAGCACCCAGCTCGCTGAGTACTGAGCACCCTGCACCCCGAGCACTGAGCACCCAGCACCCTGAGTACTGAGCACTGAGCACACAGCACCCCGAGCACTGAGCACCCAGCACCCTGTGTACTGAGCACTGAGTAACCAGTACCCCGAGCACTGCGACCCAGCACCCTGAGCACGGAGCACCGAGCACCCTGAGTACTGAGCACTGAGCACCCTGAGCACTGAGCACCCTGCACCCTGAGTACTGAGCACCGAGCACCATGAGTACTGAGCACCCAGCACTCTGAGCACTGAGCACCCAGCACCCTGAGCACTGAGACACCCAGCACCCCGAGCACTGAGCACCCAGCACCCCGAGCACTGAGCACCCTGCACCCTGAGCACTGAGCCTGAGCACCCTGAATACTGAGCACTGAGCACCCTGAGTACTGAGCACTGAGCACCCTGAGTACTGAGCACCCAGCACCCCGAGCACTGAGCACCGAGCACCCTGAGCACTGAGCACCCAGCACCCTGAGTACTAAGCACCCAGCACCCTGAGTACTGAGCACCCAGCACCCTGAGTACTGAGCACCCAGCGTACTGAGCACCCAGCACCCTGAGCACTGAGCACCCAGCACCCTGAGTACTGAGCACCCAGCACCCTGAGCACTGAGCACCCAGCACCCTGAGTACTTAGCACCGAGCACCCTGAGTACTGAGCACCCAGCACCCTGAGTACTGAGCACCCAGCACCCTGAGTACTGAGCACCCAGCGTACTGAGCACCGAGCACCCAGCACCCTGAGTACTGAGCACCCAGCACCCTGAGCACTGAGCACCCAGCACCCTGACTACTGAGCACTGAGCACCCCGAGTACTGAGCACCGAGCACACCGAGCACTGAGCACCCAGCACCCAGAGCACCGAGCACCCTGTGTACTGAGCACCCAGCACCCTGAGCACTGAGCACCCAGCACCCTGAGCACTGAGCACCCAGCACCCTGAATACTGAGCACCGAGCACCCCGAGCACTGAGCACCCAGCACCCTGAGCACTGAGCAACCTTAGTACTGAGCACTGAGCACCCTGAGTACTGAGCACTGAGCACCCTGAGTACTGAGCACCCAGCACCCTGAGTACTGAGGACCCAGCTCCCTGAGCAATGATCACACTGAGTACTGAGCACCCAGCACGTTGAGCACTGAGCACCGAGCACACTGAGCACTGAGCAACCAGCACCCGGAGTACTGAGCACCCAGCACCCTGAGAACTAAGCACCAAGCACCCTGAGTACTGAGCACTGAGCACCCCGAGTACTGAGCACCGAGCACCCCGAGCACTGAGCACCCAGAACCCCGAGCACCGAGCACCCTGAGTACTGAGCACCCAGCACCCTGAGCACTGAACACACAGCACCCTGAGTACAGAAAACCCCTAGCACTGAGAATCCAGCACCCTGAGTACTGAGCACCGAGCACACTGAGCACTGAGCACCCAGCACCCCGAGCACTGAGCACCCAGCACCCTGAGTACTGAGCACCCAGCACCCTGAGTACTGAGCACCCAGCACCCCGAGCACTGAGTACCCAGCACCCTGAGCACTGAGCACCCAGCACACTGAGCACTGAGCACCAAGCACCCTGAGCACTGAGCACCCAGCACCCTGAGTTCTGAGCACTGAGCACCCAGCACCCCGAGCACTGAGCACCCAGCACACTGAGTACTGAGCACTGAGCACCCAGCACCCCGAGCACTGAGCACCCAGCACCCTGAGCACTGAGCACCCAACACCCGATTACTGAGCACCCAGCACCGTGAGTACTGAGCACCCAGCTCCCTGAGTACTGAGCACCCAGCACCCCGAGTACTTAGCACCCAGCACCCTGAGTACTGAGCACCCAGCACCCCGAGCACTAAGCACACAGCACCCAGAGCACTGAGGACCCAGCACCCTGAGCACTGAGCACCCAGCACCCTGAGTACTGAGCACCGAGCACCCTGAGTACTGAGCACCCAGCACCCTGAGCACTGATCACCCAGCACCCTGAGTACTGAGCACCAAGTACCCTGAGTACTGAGCACCCAGCACCCCGAGCACTGAGCACCCAGCACCCTGAGTACTGAGCACTGAGAACACAGCACCCCGAGCAATGAGCACCCAGCACCCTGTGTACTGAGCACTGAGTACCCAGTACCCCGAGCACTGAGACCCAGCACCCTGAGCACTGAGCACCCAGCACCCCGAGAACTGAGCACCCAGCACCCCGAGCACTGAGCACCCAGCACCCCGAGCACTGAGCACCCATCACCCCGAGCAATGAGCACCCAGCACCCTGAGTACTGAGCACCCAGCACCCCGAGTACTGACCACCCAGCAACCTGAGAACCGAGCAGCCAGCACCCCGAGCACTGAGCACCCAGCACACTGAGCACTGAGCACCCAGCACCCTGAGTACTGAGCACTGAGCACCCTGAGTACTGAGCACCCAGCACCCTGAGCACTGAGCACCGAGCACCATGAGCACTGAGCACCCAGCGCCCCGAGCACTGAGCACCCAGCACCCCGAGCACTGATCACCCAGCACCCTGAGCACTGAGCACCCAGCACCCTGAGCACTGAGCACCCAGCACCCCGAGCACTGAGCACCCAGCACCCCGAGCACTGAGCACCCAGCACCCTGAGTACTGAGCACCCAGCACCCTGAGTACTGAGCACCCAGCACCCTGAGCACTGAGCACCCAGCACCCTGAGTACTAAGCACCCAACACCCCAAGCACTGAGCACCCTGAGTACTGAGCACCCAGCACCACAAGCACTGAGCACCCTGAATACTGAGCACCCAGCACCCTGAGTAATGAGCACCCAGCACCTCGAGCACTGAGCACCCAGCACCCTGAGCACTGAGCACCGAGCACCCTGAGCACTGAGCACCCAGCACCCTGAGGACAGAGCACCCAGCACCCCGAGCACTGAGCACACAGCACCCTGAGCACTGAGCACCCTGAGTACTGAGCACTGAGCACCCTGAGTACTGAGCACCCAGCACCCTGAGTACTGAGCACACAGCACCCCGAGCACTGAGTACCCAGCACCCTGAGCACTGAGTACCCAGCACCCTGAGCACTGAGCACCCAGCACATTGAGCAATGAGCACCCAGCACCCTGAGCACTGAGCACCCAGCACCCTGAGTACTGAGCACCGAGCACCCTGAGTACTGAGCACCCAGCACCCTGAGTACTGAGCACCCAGCACCCTGAGTACTGAGCACCCAGCGTACTGAGCACCGAGCACCCAGCACCCTGAGTACTGAGCACCCAGCACCCTGAGCACTGAGCACCCAGCACCCTGAGTACTGAGCACTGAGCTCCCCGAGTACTGAGCACCGAGCACACCGAGCACTGAGCACCCAGCACCCCGAGCACCGAGCACCCTGTGTACTGAGCACCCAGCACCCTGAGCACTGAGCACCCTGCACCCTGAGCACTGAGCACCCAGCACCCTGAGTACTGAGCACCGAGCACCCCGAGCACTGAGCACCCAGCACCCTGAGCACTGAGCAACCTTAGTACTGAGCACTGAGCACCCTGAGTACTGAGCACTGAGCACCCCGAGCACTGAGCACACAGCACCCTGAGTACTGAGCAATGAGCACCCAGCACCCCGAGCACTGAGCAACGAGCACCCCAAGCACTGAGCACCCAGCACCCCGAGCACTGTGCACCCAGCACACTGAGCACTGAGCACCCAGCACCCTGAGCACTGAGCACCCAGCACCCCGAGCCTGAGCACCCAGCACCCCGAGCACTGAGCACTCAGCACCCCGAGCACTGAGCACCCAGCACCCCGAGCACTGAGCACCCAGCACCCCGAGCACTGAGCACCCAGCACCCTGAGTACTGAGCACTGAGCGCCCAGCACCCCGAGCACTGAGCACCGAGCACCCCGAGCACTGAGCACCCAGCACCCCGAGCACTGAGCACCCATCACCCCGAGCACTGAGCACCCAGCACCCCGAGCACTGAGCACCCAGCACCCTGTGTACTGAGCACTGAGTACACAGCACCCCGAGCACTGAGCACCCAGCACCCTGAGCACTGAGCACCCTGAGTACTGAGCACCCAGCACCCTGAGCACTGAGCACCCAGCACCCCGAGCACTGAGCACCCAGCACCCAGAGCACTGAGCACTGAGCACCCTGAGTACTGAGCACTGAGCACCCTGAGCACTGAGCACCGAGCACCCTGAGTACTGAGCACTGAGCACCCTGAGCACTGAGCACCCTGCACCCTGAGTACTGAGCACTGAGCACCATGAGTACTGAGCACCCAGCACTCTGAGCACTGAGCACCCAGCACCCTGAGCACTGAGACACCCAGCACCCCGAGCACTGAGCACCCAGCACCCCGAGCACTGAGCACCCTGCACCCTGAGCACTGAGCCTGAGCACCCTGAGTACTGAGCACTGAGCACCCTGAGTACTGAGCACTGAGCACCCTGAGTACTGAGCACCCAGCACCCCGAGCACTGAGCACCGAGCACCCTGAGCACTGAGCACCCAGCACCCTGAGTACTAAGCAGCCAGCACCCTGAGTACTGAGCACCCAGCACCCTGAGTACTGAGCACCCAGCGTACTGAGCACCGAGCACCCCGAGCACTGAGCACCCAGCACCCTGAGTACTGAGCACCCAGCACCCTGAGCACTGAGCACCCAGCACCCTGAGTACTGAGCACCGAGCACCCTGAGTACTGAGCACCCAGCACCCTGAGTACTGAGCACCAAGCACCCTGAGTACTGAGCACCCAGCGTACTGAGCACCGAGCACCCAGCACCCTGAGTACTGAGCACCCAGCACCCTGAGCACTGAGCACCCAGCACCCTGAGTACTGAGCACTGAGCACCCCGAGTACTGAGCACCGAGCACACCGAGCACTGAGCACCCAGCACCCCGAGCACCGAGCACCCTGTGTACTGAGCACCCAGCACCCTGAGCACTGATCACCCAGCACCCTGAGCACTGAGCACCCAGCACCCTGAGCACTGAGCACCCAGCACCCCGAGCACTGAGCACCCAGCACCCCGAGCACTGAGCACCCAGCACCCTGAGTACTGAGCACCCAGCACCCTGAGTACTGAGCACCCAGCACCCTGAGCACTGAGCACCCAGCACCCTGAGTACTAAGCACCCAACACCCCAAGCACTGAGCACCCTGAGTACTGAGCACCCAGCACCACAAGCACTGAGCACCCTGAATACTGAGCACCCAGCACCCTGAGGACAGAGCACCCAGCACCCCGAGCACTGAGCACACAGCACCCTGAGCACTGAGCACCCTGAGTACTGAGCACTGAGCACCCTGAGTACTGAGCACCCAGCACCCTGAGTACTGAGCACACAGCACCCCGAGCACTGAGTACCCAGCACCCTGAGCACTGAGTACCCAGCACCCTGAGCACTGAGCACCCAGCACACTGAGCACTGAGCACCCAGCACCCTGAGCACTGAGCACCCAGCACCCTGAGTACTGAGCACTGAGCACCCAGCACCCCGAGCACTGAGCACCCAGCACCCTGAGTACTGAGCACTGAGCACCCAGCACCCCGAGCACTGAGCAACGAGCACCCCAAGCACTGAGCACCCAGCACCCCGAGCACTGAGCACCCAGCACCCTGAGCACTGAGCACCCAGCACCCTGAGCACTGAGCACCCAGCACCCCGAGCCTGAGCACCCAGCACCAGGAGCACTGAGCACTCAGCACCCCGAGCACTGAGCACCCAGCACCTCGAGCACTGAGCACCCAGCACCCCGAGCACTGAGCACCCAGCACCCTGAGTACTGAGCACTGAGCGCCCAGCACCCCGAGCACTGAGCACCGAGCACCCCGAGCACTGAGCACCCAGCACCCCGAGCACAGAGCACCCATCACCCCGAGCACTGAGCACCCAGCACCCCGAGCACTGAGCACCGAGCACCCTGTGTACTGAGCACTGAGTACACAGCACCCCGAGCACTGAGCACCCAGCACCCTGAGCACTGAGCACCCTGAGTACTGAGCACCCAGCACCCTGAGCACTGAGCACCCAGCACCCCGAGCACTGAGCACCCAGCACCCAGAGCACTGAGCACTGAGCACCCTGAGTACTGAGCACTGAGCACCCTGAGCACTGAGCACCGAGCACCCTGAGTACTGAGCACTGAGCACCCTGAGCACTGAGCACCCTGCACCCTGAGTACTGAGCACTGAGCACCATGAGTACTGAGCACCCAGCACTCTGAGCACTGAGCACCCAGCACCCTGAGCACTGAGACACCCAGCACCCCGAGCACTGAGCACCCAGCACCCCGAGCACTGAGCACCCTGCACCCTGAGCACTGAGCCTGAGCACCCTGAGTACTGAGCACTGAGCACCCTGAGTACTGAGCACTGAGCACCCTGAGTACTGAGCACCCAGCACCCCGAGCACTGAGCACCGAGCACCCTGAGCACTGAGCACCCAGCACCCTGAGTACTAAGCACCCAGCACCCTGAGTACTGAGCACCCAGCACCCTGAGTACTGAGCACCCAGCGTACTGAGCACCGAGCACCCCGAGCACTGAGCACCCAGCACCCTGAGTACTGAGCACCCAGCACCCTGAGCACTGAGCACCCAGCACCCTGAGTACTGAGCACCGAGCACCCTGAGTACTGAGCACCCAGCACCCTGAGTACTGAGCACCCAGCACCCTGAGTACTGAGCACCCAGCGTACTGAGCACCGAGCACCCAGCACCCTGAGTACTGAGCACCCAGCACCCTGAGCACTGAGCACCCAGCACCCTGAGTACTGAGCACTGAGCACCCCGAGTACTGAGCACCGAGCACACCGAGCACTGAGCACCCAGCACCCCGAGCACCGAGCACCCTGTGTACTGAGCACCCAGCACCCTGAGCACTGAGCACCCTGCACCCTGAGCACTGAGCACCCAGCACCCTGAGTACTGAGCACCGAGCACCCCGAGCACTGAGCACCCAGCACCCTGAGCACTGAGCAACCTTAGTACTGAGCACTGAGCACCCTGAGTACTGAGCACTGAGCACCCTGAGTACTGAGCACCCAGCACCCTGTGTACTGAGCACCCAGCTCCCTGAGCAATGATCACCCTGAGTACTGAGCACCCAGCACCTTGAGCACTGAGCACCGAGCACACTGAGCACTGAGCAACCAGCACCCGGAGTACTGAGCACCCAGCACCCTGAGTACTAAGCACCGAGCACCCTGAGTACTGAGCACTGAGCACCCCGAGTACTGAGCACCGAGCACCCCGAGCACTGAGCACCCACAACCCCGAGCACCGAGCACCCTGAGTACTGAGCACCCAGCACCCTGAGCACTGAACACACAGCACCCTGAATACAGAAAACCCCTAGCACTGAGAACCCAGCACCCTGAGTACTGAGCACCGAGCACACTGAGCACTGAGCACCCAGCACCCCGAGCACTGAGCACCCAGCACCCTGAGTACTGAGCACGAGCACCCTGAGTACTGAGCACCCAGCACCCCGAGCACTGAGTACCCAGCACCCTGAGCACTGAGCACCCAGCACACTGAGCACTGAGCACCAAGCACCCTGAGCACTGAGCACCCAGCACCCCGAGCACTGAGCACCCAGCACCCTGAGTACTGAGCACTGAGCACCCAGCACCCCGAGCACTGAGCACCCAGCACCCCGAGCACTAAGCACACAGCACCCAGAGCACTGAGGACCCAGCACCCTGAGCACTGAGCACCCAGCACCCTGAGTACTGAGCACCGAGCACCCTGAGTACTGAGCACCCAGCACCCTGAGCACTGATCAACCAGCACCCTGAGTACTGAGCACCAAGTACCCTGAGTACTGAGCACCCAGCACCCCGAGCACTGAGCAAACAGCACCCTGAGTACTGAGCACTGAGAACACAGCACCCCGAGCAATGAGCACCCAGCACCCTGTGTACTGAGCACTGAGTACCCAGTACCCTGAGCACTGAGACCCAGCACCCTGAGAACTGAGCACCCAGCACCCCGAGTACTGAGCACCCAGCACCCCGAGCACTGAGCACCCAGCACCCCGAGCACTGAGCACCCAGCACCCCGAGCAATGAGCACCCAGCACCCTGAGTACTGAGCACCCAGCACCCCGAGTACTGAGCACCCAGCAACCTGAGAACTGAGCAGCCAGCACCCCGAGCACTGAGCACCCAGCACACTGAGCACTGAGCACCCAGCACCCTGAGTACTGAGCACTGAGCACCCTGAGTACTGAGCACCCAGCACCCCGAGCACTGAGCACCGAGCACCCCGAGCACTGAGCACCCAGCGCCCCGAGCACTGAGCACCCAGCACCCCGAGCACTGATCACCCAGCACCCTGAGCACTGAGCACCCAGCACCCCGAGCACTGAGCACCCAGCACCCCAAGCACTGAGCACCCAGCACCCCGAGCACTGAGCACCCAGCACCCTGAGTACTGAGCACCCAGCACCCTGAGTACTGAGCACCCAGCACCCTGAGCACTGAGCACCCAGCACCCTGAGTACTAAGCACCCAACACCCCAAGCACTGAGCACCCTGAGTACTGAGCACCCAGCACCACAAGCACTGAGCACCCTGAATACTGAGCACCCAGCACCCTGAGTAATGAGCACCCAGCACCCCGAGCACTGAGCACCCAGCACCCTGAGCACTGAGCACCGAGCACCCTGAGCACTGAGCACCCAGCACCCTGAGGACTGAGCACCCAGCACCCTGAGCACTGAGCACACAGCACCCTGAGCACTGAGCACCCTGAGTACTGAGCACTGAGCACCCTGAGTACTGAGCACCCAGCACCCCGAGTACTGAGCACCCAGCACCCCGAGCACTGAGTACCCAGCACCCTGAGCACTGAGTACCCAGCACCCTGAGCAATGAGCACCCAGCACATTGAGCAATGAGCACCCAGCACCCTGAGCACTGAGCACCCAGCACCCTGAGTACTGAGCACTGAGCACCCAGCACCCCGAGCACTGAGCACCCAGCACCCTGAGTACTGAGCACTGAGCACCCAGCACCCCGAGCACTGAGCAACGAGCACCCCAAGCACTGAGCACCCAGCACCCCGAGCACTGTGCACCCAGCACCCTGAGCACTGAGCACCCAGCACCCTGAGCACTGAGTACCCAGCACCCCGAGCACTGAGCACCCAGCACCCCGAGCACTGAGCACTCAGCACCCCGAGCACTGAGCACCCAGCACCCCGAGCACTGAGCACCCAGCACCCTGAGTACTGTGCACCCAGCACCCCGAGTACTGAGCACCCAGCACCCTGAGTACTGAGCACCCAGCAGCCGGAGCACTAAGCACCCAGCACCCCGAGCACTGAGGACCCAGCACCCTGAGCACTGAGCACCCAGCACCCTGAGTACTGAGCACCGACCACTCTGAGTACTGAGCACCCAGCACCCTGAGTACTGAGCACCCAGCACACTGAGTACTGAGCACCCAGCACCCTGAGCACTGATCACCCAGCACCCTGAGTACTGAGCACCAAGTACCCTGAGTACTGAGCACCCAGCACCCCGAGCACTGAGCACCCAGCACCCTGAGTACTGAGCACTGAGCACCCAGCACCCCGAGCACTGAGCACCCAGCACCCTGTGTACTGAGCACTGAGTACCCAGTACCCCGAGCACTGAGACCCAGCACCCTGAGAACTGAGCACCCAGCACGCCGAGTACTGAGCACCGAGCACCCCAAGCACTGAGCACCCAGCACCCCGAGCACTGAGCACCCAGCACCCCGAGCAATGAGCACCCAGAACCCTGAGTACTGAGCACCCAGCACCCCGAGTACTGAGCACCCAGCAACCTGAGAACCGAGCAGCCAGCACCCCGAGCACTGAGCACCCAGCACACTGAGCACTGAGCACCCAGCACCCTGAGTATTGAGCACTGAGCACCCTGAGTACTGAGCACCCAGCACCCCGAGCACTGAGCACCGAGCACCCCGAGCACTGAGCACCCAGCGCCCCGAGCACTGAGCACCCAGCACCCCGAGCACTGATCACACAGCACGTGAGCACTGAGCACCCAGCACCCTGAGCACTGAGCACCCAGCACCCCGAGCACTGAGCACCCAGCACCCTGAGCACTGAGCACCCAGCACCCTGAGTACTGAGCACCCAGCAACCTGAGTACTGAGCACCCAGCACCCTGAGCACTGAGCACCCAGCACCCTGAGTACTAAGTACCCAACACCCCAAGCACTGAGCACCCTGAGTACTGAGCACCCAGCACCACATGCACTGAGCACCCTGAATACTGAGCACCCAGCACCCTGAGTAATGAGCACCCAGCACCCCGAGCACTGAGCACCCAGCACCCTGAGCACTGAGCACCGAGCACCCTGAGCACTGAGCACCCAGCACCCTGAGGACTGAGCACCCAGCACCCCGAGCACTGAGCACACAGCACCCTGAGCACTGAGCACCCTGAGTACTGAGCACTGAGCACCCTGAGTACCGAGCACCCAGCACCCTGAGTACTGAGCACCCAGCACCCCGAGCACTGAGTACCCAGCACCCCGAGCACTGAGTACCCAGCACCCTGAGCACTGAGCACCCAGCACCCTGAGCTCTGAGCACCCAGCACCCCGAGCACTGAGCACCCAGCACCTCGAGCACTGAGCACCCAGCACCCCGAGCACTGAGCACCCAGCACCCCGAGCACTGAGCACCCAGCACCCCGAGCACTGAGCACCCAGCACCCTGAGTACTGAGCACTGAGCGCCCAGCACCCCGAGCACTGAGCACCGAACACCCCGAGCACTGAGCACCCAGCACCCCGAGCACTGAGCACCCAGCACCCCGAGCACTGAGCACCCAGCACCCCGAGCACTGAGCACCCAGCACCCCGAGCACTGAGCACCCAGCACCCCGAGTACTGAGCACCCAGCACCCTGAGTACTGAGCACCCAGCACCCTGAGCACTGAGCACCCAGCACCCTGAGTACTGAGCACCCAACACCCCAAGCACTGAGCACCCTGAATACTGAGCACCCAGCACCCCAAGCACTGAGCACCCTGAGTACTGAGCACCCAGCCCCCTGAGTAATGAGCACCCAGCACCCCGAGCACTGAAGACCCAGCACCCTGAGTACTGAGCACCGAGCACCCTGAGTACTGAGCAGCCAGCACCCTGAGTACTGAGCACCCAGCGTACTGAGCACCGAGCACCCAGCACCCTGTGTACTGAGCACCCAGCACCCTGAGCACTGAGCACCCAGCACCCTGAGTACTGAGCACCGAGCACCCCGAGTACTGAGCACCCAGCACCCTGAGTACTGAGCTCCCAGCACCCTGAGCACTGAGCACCCAGCACCCTGAGTACTGAGCACCGAGCACCCCTAGCACTGAGCACCCTGAGTACTGAGCACCCAGCCCCCTGAGTAATGAGCACCCAGCACCCCGAGCACTGAGCACCCAGCACCCTGAGTACTGAGCACCGAGCACCCTGAGTACTGAGCACCCAGCACCCTGAGTACTGAGCACCGAGCACCCTGATTACTGAGCAGCCAGCACCCTGAGTACTGAGCACCCAGCGTACTGAGCACCGAGCACCCAGCACCCTGAGTACTGAGCACCCAGCACCCTGAGCACTGAGCACCCAGCACCCTGAGTACTGAGCACCGAGCACCCCGAGTACTGAGCACCCAGCACCCTGAGTACTGAGCACCCAGCACCCTGAGCACTGAGCACCCAGCACCCTGAGTACTGAGCACCGAGCACCCCAAGCACTGAGCACCCTGAGTACTGAGCACCCAGCCCCCTGAGTAATGAGCACCCAGCACCCCGAGCACTGAGCACCCAGCACCCTGAGTACTGAGCACCGAGCACCCTGAGTACTGAGCACCGAGCACCCTGAGTACTGAGCAGCCAGCACCCTGAGTACTGAGCACCCAGCGTACTGAGCACCGAGCACCCAGCACCCTAAGTACTGAGCACCCAGCACCCTGAGCACTGAGCACCCAGCACCCTGAGTACTGAGCACCGAGCACCCCGAGTACTGAGCACCCAGCACCCCGAGCACTGAGCACCCAGCACCCTGAGCACTGAGCACCCAGCACCCCGAGCACTGAGCACCCAGCACCCCGAGCACTGAGCACTAAGCACCCTGAGCACTGAGCACCCAGCACCTCGAGCACCGAGCACCCTGAGTACTAAGCACCGAGCACCCTGAGCACTGAGCACCCAGCACCCTGAGCACTGAGCACCCAGCACCCTGAGTACTGAGCACCCAGGACCCCGAGCACTGAGCACCCAGCACCCTGAGTACTGAGCACCCAGCACCCTGAGCACTGAGCACCGAGCACCCTGAGCACTGAGCACACAGCACCCTGAGGACTGAGCACCCAGCGCCCCGAGCACTGAGCACAGAGCACCCTGAGCACTGAGCACCCTGAGTACTGATCACTGAGCACCCTGAGTACTGAGCACTGAGCACCCTGAGTCCTGAGCACCCAGCACCCTGAGTACTGAGCACCCAGCACCCCGAGCACTGAGTACCCAGCACCCTGAGCACTGAGTACCCAGCACCCTGAGCACTGAGCACCCAGCACATTGAGCAATGAGCACCCAGCACCCTGAGCACTGAGCACCCAGCACCCTGAGTACTGAGCACTGAGCACCCAGCACCCCGAGCACTGAGCACACAGCACCCTGAGTACTGAGCAATGAGCACCCAGCACCCCGAGCACTGAGCAACGAGCACCCCAAGCACTGAGCACCCAGCACCCCGAGCACTGTGCACCCAGCACCCTGAGCACTGAGCACCCAGCACCCTGAGCACTGAGCACCCAGCACCCCGAGCCTGAGCACCCAGCACCCCGAGCACTGAGCACTCAGCACCCCGAGCACTGAGCACCCAGCACCCCGAGCACTGAGCACCCAGCACCCCGAGCACTGAGCACCCAGCACCCTGAGTACTGAGCACTGAGCGCCCAGCACCCCGAGCACTGAGCACCGAGCACCCCGAGCACTGAGCACCCAGCACCCCGAGCACTGAGCACCCATCACCCCGAGCACTGAGCACCCAGCACCCCGAGCACTGAGCACCCAGCACCCTGTGTACTGAGCACTGAGTACACAGCACCCCGAGCACTGAGCACCCAGCACCCTGAGCACTGAGCACCCTGAGTACTGAGCACCCAGCACCCTGAGCACTGAGCACCCAGCACCCCGAGCACTGAGCACCCAGCACCCAGAGCACTGAGCACTGAGCACCCTGAGTACTGAGCACTGAGCACCCTGAGCACTGAGCACCGAGCACCCTCAGTACTGAGCACTGAGCACCCTGAGCACTGAGCACCCTGCACCCTGAGTACTGAGCACTGAGCACCATGAGTACTGAGCACCCAGCACTCTGAGCACTGAGCACCCAGCACCCTGAGCACTGAGACACCCAGCACCCCGAGCACTGAGCACCCAGCACCCCGAGCACTGAGCACCCTGCACCCTGAGCACTGAGCCTGAGCACCCTGAGTACTGAGCACTGAGCACCCTGAGTACTGAGCACTGAGCACCCTGAGTACTGAGCACCCAGCACCCCGAGCACTGAGCACCGAGCACCCTGAGCACTGAGCACCCAGCACCCTGAGTACTAAGCAGCCAGCACCCTGAGTACTGAGCACCCAGCACCCTGAGTACTGAGCACCCAGCGTACTGAGCACCGAGCACCCCGAGCACTGAGCACCCAGCACCCTGAGTACTGAGCACCCAGCACCCTGAGCACTGAGCACGCAGCACCCTGAGTACTGAGCACCGAGCACCCTGAGTACTGAGCACCCAGCACCCTGAGTACTGAGCACCCAGCACCCTGAGTACTGAGCACCCAGCGTACTGAGCACCGAGCACCCAGCACCCTGAGTACTGAGCACCCAGCACCCTGAGCACTGAGCACCCAGCACCCTGAGTACTGAGCACTGAGCACCCCGAGTACTGAGCACCGAGCACACCGAGCACTGAGCACCCAGCACCCCGAGCACCGAGCACCCTGTGTACTGAGCACCCAGCACCCTGAGCACTGATCACCCAGCACCCTGAGCACTGAGCACCCAGCACCCTGAGCACTGAGCACCCAGCACCCCGAGCACTGAGCACCCAGCACCCCGAGCACTGAGCACCCAGCACCCTGAGTACTGAGCACCCAGCACCCTGAGTACTGAGCACCCAGCACCCTGAGCACTGAGCACCCAGCACCCTGAGTACTAAGCACCCAACACCCCAAGCACTGAGCACCCTGAGTACTGAGCACCCAGCACCACAAGCACTGAGCACCCTGAATACTGAGCACCCAGCACCCTGAGTAATGAGCACCCAGCACCTCGAGCACTGAGCACCCAGCACCCTGAGCACTGAGCACCGAGCACCCTGAGCACTGAGCACCCAGCACCCTGAGGACAGAGCACCCAGCACCCCGAGCACTGAGCACACAGCACCCTGAGCACTGAGCACCCTGAGTACTGAGCACTGAGCACCCTGAGTACTGAGCACCCAGCACCCTGAGTACTGAGCACACAGCACCCCGAGCACTGAGTACCCAGCACCCTGAGCACTGAGTACCCAGCACCCTGAGCACTGAGCACCCAGCACATTGAGCAATGAGCACCCAGCACCCTGAGCACTGAGCACCCAGCACCCTGAGTACTGAGCACTGAGCACCCAGCACCCCGAGCACTGAGCACACAGCACCCTGAGTACTGAGCAATGAGCACCCAGCACCCCGAGCACTGAGCAACGAGCACCCCAAGCACTGAGCACCCAGCACCCCGAGCACTGTGCACCCAGCACCCTGAGCACTGAGCACCCAGCACCCTGAGCACTGAGCACCCAGCACCCCGAGCCTGAGCACCCAGCACCCCGAGCACTGAGCACTCAGCACCCCGAGCACTGAGCACCCAGCACCCCGAGCACTGAGCACCCAGCACCCCGAGCACTGAGCACCCAGCACCCTGAGTACTGAGCACTGAGCGCCCAGCACCCCGAGCACTGAGCACCGAGCACCCCGAGCACTGAGCACCCAGCACCCCGAGCACTGAGCACCCATCACCCCGAGCACTGAGCACCCAGCACCCCGAGCACTGAGCACCCAGCACCCTGTGTACTGAGCACTGAGTACACAGCACCCCGAGCACTGAGCACCCAGCACCCTGAGCACTGAGCACCCTGAGTACTGAGCACCCAGCACCCTGAGCACTGAGCACCCAGCACCCCGAGCACTGAGCACCCAGCACCCAGAGCACTGAGCACTGAGCACCCTGAGTACTGAGCACTGAGCACCCTGAGCACTGAGCACCGAGCACCCTGAGTACTGAGCACTGAGCACCCTGAGCACTGAGCACCCTGCACCCTGAGTACTGAGCACTGAGCACCATGAGTACTGAGCACCCAGCACTCTGAGCACTGAGCACCCAGCACCCTGAGCACTGAGACACCCAGCACCCCGAGCACTGAGCACCCAGCACCCCGAGCACTGAGCACCCTGCACCCTGAGCACTGAGCCTGAGCACCCTGAGTACTGAGCACTGAGCACCCTGAGTACTGAGCACTGAGCACCCTGAGTACTGAGCACCCAGCACCCCGAGCACTGAGCACCGAGCACCCTGAGCACTGCGCACCCAGCACCCTGAGTACTAAGCACCCAGCACCCTGAGTACTGAGCACCCAGCACCCTGAGTACTGAGCACCCAGCGTACTGAGCACCGAGCACCCCGAGCACTGAGCACCCAGCACCCTGAGTACTGAGCACCCAGCACCCTGAGCACTGAGCACCCAGCACCCTGAGTACTGAGCACCGAGCACCCTGAGTACTGAGCACCCAGCACCCTGAGTACTGAGCACCCAGCACCCTGAGTACTGAGCACCCAGCGTACTGAGCACCGAGCACCCAGCACCCTGAGTACTGAGCACCCAGCACCCTGAGCACTGAGCACCCAGCACCCTGAGTACTGAGCACTGAGCACCCCGAGTACTGAGCACCAAGCACACCGAGCACTGTGCACCCAGCACCCTGAGCACCGAGCACCCTGTGTACTGAGCACCCAGCACCCTGAGCACTGAGCACCCTGCACCCTGAGCACTGAGCATCCAGCACCCTGAGTACTGAGCACCGAGCACCCCGAGCACTGAGCACCCAGCACCCTGAGCACTGAGCAACCTTAGTACTGAGCACTGAGCACCCTGAGTACTGAGCACTGAGCACCCTGAGTACTGAGCACCCAGCACCCTGTGTACTGAGCACCCAGCTCCCTGAGCAATGATCACCCTGAGTACTGAGCACCCAGCACCTTGAGCACTGAGCACCGAGCACACTGAGCACTGAGCAACCAGCACCCCAAGCACTGAGCACCCAGCACCCTGAGTACTAAGCACCGAGCACCCTGAGTACTGAGCACTGAGCACCCCGAGTACTGAGCACCGAGCACCCCGAGCACTGAGCACCCACAACCCCGAGCACCGAGCACCCTGAGTACTGAGCACCCAGCACCCTGAGCACTGAACACACAGCACCCTGAGTACAGAAAACCCCTAGCACTGAGAACCCAGCACCCTGAGTACTGAGCACCGAGCACACTGAGCACTGAGCACCCAGCACCCCGAGCACTGAGCACCCAGCACCCTGAGTACTGAGCACGAGCACCCTGAGTACTGAGCACCCAGCACCCCGAGCACTGAGTACCCAGCACCCTGAGCACTGAGCACCCAGCACACTGAGCACTGAGCACCAAGCACCCTGAGCACTGAGCACCCAGCACCCCGAGCACTGAGCACCCAGCACCCTGAGTACTGAGCACTGAGCACCCAGCACCCCGAGCACTGAGCACCCAGCACCCCGAGCACTAAGCACACAGCACCCAGAGCACTGAGGACCCAGCACCCTGAGCACTGAGCACCCAGCACCCTGAGTACTGAGCACCGAGCACCCTGAGTACTGAGCACCCAGCACCCTGAGCACTGATCACCCAGCACCCTGAGTACTGAGCACCAAGTACCCTGAGTACTGAGCACCCAGCACCCCGAGCACTGAGCAAACAGCACCCTGAGTACTGAGCACTGAGAACACAGCACCCCGAGCAATGAGCACCCAGCACCCTGTGTACTGAGCACTGAGTACCCAGTACCCCGAGCACTGAGACCCAGCACCCTAAGCACTGAGCACCCAGCACCCCGAGTACTGAGCACCCAGCACCCCGAGCACTGAGCACCCAGCACCCCGAGCACTGAGCACCCAGCACCCCGAGCAATGAGCACCCAGCACCCTGAGTACTGAGCACCCAGCACCCCGAGTACTGAGCACCCAGCAACCTGAGAACTGAGCAGCCAGCACCCCGAGCACTGAGCACCCAGCACACTGAGCACTGAGCACCCAGCACCCTGAGTACTGAGCACTGAGCACCCTGAGTACTGAGCACCCAGCACCCCGAGCACTGAGCACCGAGCACCCCGAGCACTGAGCACCCAGCGCCCCGAGCACTGAGCACCCAGCACCCCGAGCACTGATCACCCAGCACCCTGAGCACTGAGCACCCAGCACCCTGAGCACTGAGCACCCAGCACCCCAAGCACTGAGCACCCAACACCTCGAGCACTGAGCACCCAGCACCCTGAGTACTGAGCACCCAGCACCCTGAGAACTGAGCACCCAGCACCCTGAGCACTGAGCACCCAGCACCCTGAGTACTAAGCACCCAACACCCCAAGCACTGAGCACCCTGAGTACTGAGCACCCAGCACCACAAGCACTGAGCACCCTGAATACTGAGCACCCAGCACCCTGAGTAATGAGCGCCCAGCACCCCGAGCACTGAGCACCCAGCACCCTGAGCACTGAGCACCGAGCACCCTGAGCACTGAGCACCCAGCACCCTGAGGACTGAGCACCCAGCACCCTGAGCACTGAGCACACAGCACCCTGAGCACTGAGCACCCTGAGTACTGAGCACTGAGCACCCTGAGTACTGAGCACCCAGCACCCCGAGTACTGAGCACCCAGCACCCCGAGCACTGAGTACCCAGCACCCTGAGCACTGAGTACCCAGCACCCTGAGCACTGAGTACCCAGCACCCTGAGCAATGAGCACCCAGCACATTGAGCAATGAGCACCCAGCACCCTGAGCACTGAGCACCCAGCACCCTGAGTACTGAGCACTGAGCACCCAGCACCCCGAGCACTGAGCACCCAGCACCCTGAGTACTGAGCACTGAGCACCCAGCACCCCGAGCACTGAGCAACGAGCACGCCAAGCACTGAGCACCCAGCACCCCGAGCACTGTGCACCCAGCACCCTGAGCACTGAGCACCCAGCACCCTGAGCACTGAGCACCCAGCACCCCGAGCACTGAGCACCCAGCACCCCGAGCACTGAGCACTCAGCACCCCGAGCACTGAGCACCCAGCACCCCGAGCACTGAGCACCCAGCACCCTGAGTACTGTGCACCCAGCACCCCGAGTACTGAGCACCCAGCACCCTGAGTACTGAGCACCCAGCACCCGGAGCACTAAGCACCCAGCACCCCGAGCACTGAGGACCCAGCACCCTGAGCACTGAGCACCCAGCACCCTGAGTACTGAGCACCGACCACTCTGAGTACTGAGCACCCAGCACCCTGAGTACTGAGCACCCAGCACACTGAGTACTGAGCACCCAGCACCCTGAGCACTGATCACCCAGCACCCTGAGTACTGAGCACCAAGTACCCTGAGTACTGAGCACCCAGCACCCCGAGCACTGAGCACCCAGCACCCTGAGTACTGAGCACTGAGCACCCAGCACCCCGAGCACTGAGCACCCAGCACCCTGTGTACTGAGCACTGAGTACCCAGTACCCCGAGCACTGAGACCCAGCACCCTGAGAACTGAGCACCCAGCACGCCGAGTACTGAGCACCGAGCACCCCAAGCACTGAGCACCCAGCACCCCGAGCACTGAGCACCCAGCACCCCGAGCAATGAGCACCCAGAACCCTGAGTACTGAGCACCCAGCACCCCGAGTACTGAGCACCCAGCAACCTGAGAACCGAGCAGCCAGCACCCCGAGCACTGAGCACCCAGCACACTGAGCACTGAGCACCCAGCACCCTGAGTATTGAGCACTGAGCACCCTGAGTACTGAGCACCCAGCACCCCGAGCACTGAGCACCGAGCACCCCGAGCACTGAGCACCCAGCGCCCCGAGCACTGAGCACCCAGCACCCCGAGCACTGATCACACAGCACGTGAGCACTGAGCACCCAGCACCCTGAGCACTGAGCACCCAGCACCCCGAGCACTGAGCACCCAGCACCCTGAGCACTGAGCACCCAGCACCCTGAGTACTGAGCACCCAGCAACCTGAGTACTGAGCACCCAGCACCCTGAGCACTGAGCACCCAGCACCCTGAGTACTAAGTACCCAACACCCCAAGCACTGAGCACCCTGAGTACTGAGCACCCAGCACCACATGCACTGAGCACCCTGAATACTGAGCACCCAGCACCCTGAGTAATGAGCACCCAGCACCCCGAGCACTGAGCACCCAGCACCCTGAGCACTGAGCACCGAGCACCCTGAGCACTGAGCACCCAGCACCCTGAGGACTGAGCACCCAGCACCCCGAGCACTGAGCACACAGCACCCTGAGCACTGAGCACCCTGAGTACTGAGCACTGAGCACCCTGAGTACCGAGCACCCAGCACCCTGAGTACTGAGCACCCAGCACCCCGAGCACTGAGTACCCAGCACCCCGAGCACTGAGTACCCAGCACCCTGAGCACTGAGCACCCAGCACCCTGAGCTCTGAGCACCCAGCACCCCGAGCACTGAGCACCCAGCACCTCGAGCACTGAGCACCCAGCACCCCGAGCACTGAGCACCCAGCACCCCGAGCACTGAGCACCCAGCACCCCGAGCACTGAGCACCCAGCACCCTGAGTACTGAGCACTGAGCGCCCAGCACCCCGAGCACTGAGCACCGAACACCCCGAGCACTGAGCACCCAGCACCCCGAGCACTGAGCACCCAGCACCCCGAGCACTGAGCACCCAGCACCCCGAGCACTGAGCACCCAGCACCCCGAGCACTGAGCACCCAGCACCCCGAGTACTGAGCACCCAGCACCCTGAGTACTGAGCACCCAGCACCCTGAGCACTGAGCACCCAGCACCCTGAGTACTGAGCACCCAACACCCCAAGCACTGAGCACCCTGAATACTGAGCACCCAGCACCCCAAGCACTGAGCACCCTGAGTACTGAGCACCCAGCCCCCTGAGTAATGAGCACCCAGCACCCCGAGCACTGAACACCCAGCACCCTGAGTACTGAGCACCGAGCACCCTGAGTACTGAGCAGCCAGCACCCTGAGTACTGAGCACCCAGCGTACTGAGCACCGAGCACCCAGCACCCTGTGTACTGAGCACCCAGCACCCTGAGCACTGAGCACCCAGCACCCTGAGTACTGAGCACCGAGCACCCCGAGTACTGAGCACCCAGCACCCTGAGTACTGAGCTCCCAGCACCCTGAGCACTGAGCACCCAGCACCCTGAGTACTGAGCACCGAGCACCCCTAGCACTGAGCACCCTGAGTACTGAGCACCCAGCCCCCTGAGTAATGAGCACCCAGCACCCCGAGCACTGAGCACCCAGCACCCTGAGTACTGAGCACCGAGCACCCTGAGTACTGAGCACCCAGCACCCTGAGTACTGAGCACCGAGCACCCTGATTACTGAGCAGCCAGCACCCTGAGTACTGAGCACCCAGCGTACTGAGCACCGAGCACCCAGCACCCTGAGTACTGAGCACCCAGCACCCTGAGCACTGAGCACCCAGCACCCTGAGTACTGAGCACCGAGCACCCCGAGTACTGAGCACCCAGCACCCTGAGTACTGAGCACCCAGCACCCTGAGCACTGAGCACCCAGCACCCTGAGTACTGAGCACCGAGCACCCCAAGCACTGAGCACCCTGAGTACTGAGCACCCAGCCCCCTGAGTAATGAGCACCCAGCACCCCGAGCACTGAGCACCCAGCACCCTGAGTACTGAGCACCGAGCACCCTGAGTACTGAGCACCGAGCACCCTGAGTACTGAGCAGCCAGCACCCTGAGTACTGAGCACCCAGCGTACTGAGCACCGAGCACCCAGCACCCTAAGTACTGAGCACCCAGCACCCTGAGCACTGAGCACCCAGCACCCTGAGTACTGAGCACCGAGCACCCCGAGTACTGAGCACCCAGCACCCCGAGCACTGAGCACCCAGCACCCTGAGCACTGAGCACCCAGCACCCCGAGCACTGAGCACCCAGCACCCCGAGCACTGAGCACTAAGCACCCTGAGCACTGAGCACCCAGCACCTCGAGCACCGAGCACCCTGAGTACTAAGCACCGAGCACCCTGAGCACTGAGCACCCAGCACCCTGAGCACTGAGCACCCAGCACCCTGAGTACTGAGCACCCAGGACCCCGAGCACTGAGCACCCAGCACCCTGAGTACTGAGCACCCAGCACCCTGAGCACTGAGCACCGAGCACCCTGAGCACTGAGCACACAGCACCCTGAGGACTGAGCACCCAGCGCCCCGAGCACTGAGCACAGAGCACACTGAGCACTGAGCACCCTGAGTACTGATCACTGAGCACCCTGAGTACTGAGCACTGAGCACCCTGAGTCCTGAGCACCCAGCACCCTGAGTACTGAGCACCCAGCACCCCGAGCACTGAGTACCCAGCACCCTGAGCACTGAGTACCCAGCACCCTGAGCACTGAGCACCCAGCACATTGAGCAATGAGCACCCAGCACCCTGAGCACTGAGCACCCAGCACCCTGAGCACTGAGCACCCAGCACATTGAGCAATGAGCACCCAGCACCCCGAGCACTGAGCACACAGCACCCTGAGTACTGAGCAATGAGCACCCAGCACCCCGAGCACTGAGCAACGAGCACCCCAAGCACTGAGCACCCAGCACCCCGAGCACTGTGCACCCAGCACCCTGAGCACTGAGCACCCAGCACCCTGAGCACTGAGCACCCAGCACCCCGAGCCTGAGCACCCAGCACCCCGAGCACTGAGCACTCAGCACCCCGAGCACTGAGCACCCAGCACCCCGAGCACTGAGCACCCAGCACCCCGAGCACTGAGCACCCAGCACCCTGAGTACTGAGCACTGAGCGCCCAGCACCCCGAGCACTGAGCACCGAGCACCCCGAGCACTGAGCACCCAGCACCCCGAGCACTGAGCACCCATCACCCCGAGCACTGAGCACCCAGCACCCCGAGCACTGAGCACCCAGCACCCTGTGTACTGAGCACTGAGTACACAGCACCCCGAGCACTGAGCACCCAGCACCCTGAGCACTGAGCACCCTGAGTACTGAGCACCCAGCACCCTGAGCACTGAGCACCCAGCACCCCGAGCACTGAGCACCCAGCACCCAGAGCACTGAGCACTGAGCACCCTGAGTACTGAGCACTGAGCACCCTGAGCACTGAGCACCGAGCACCCTGAGTACTGAGCACTGAGCACCCTGAGCACTGAGCACCCTGCACCCTGAGTACTGAGCACTGAGCACCATGAGTACTGAGCACCCAGCACTCTGAGCACTGAGCACCCAGCACCCTGAGCACTGAGACACCCAGCACCCCGAGCACTGAGCACCCAGCACCCCGAGCACTGAGCACCCTGCACCCTGAGCACTGAGCCTGAGCACCCTGAGTACTGAGCACTGAGCACCCTGAGTACTGAGCACTGAGCACCATGAGTACTGAGCACCCAGCACCCCGAGCACTGAGCACCGAGCACCCTGAGCACTGAGCACCCAGCACCCTGAGTACTAAGCAGCCAGCACCCTGAGTACTGAGCACCCAGCACCCTGAGTACTGAGCACCCAGCGTACTGAGCACCGAGCACCCCGAGCACTGAGCACCCAGCACCCTGAGTACTGAGCACCCAGCACCCTGAGCACTGAGCACGCAGCACCCTGAGTACTGAGCACCGAGCACCCTGAGTACTGAGCACCCAGCACCCTGAGTACTGAGCACCCAGCACCCTGAGTACTGAGCACCCAGCGTACTGAGCACCGAGCACCCAGCACCCTGAGTACTGAGCACCCAGCACCCTGAGCACTGAGCACCCAGCACCCTGAGTACTGAGCACTGAGCACCCCGAGTACTGAGCACCGAGCACACCGAGCACTGAGCACCCAGCACCCCGAGCACCGAGCACCCTGTGTACTGAGCACCCAGCACCCTGAGCACTGATCACCCAGCACCCTGAGCACTGAGCACCCAGCACCCTGAGCACTGAGCACCCAGCACCCCGAGCACTGAGCACCCAGCACCCCGAGCACTGAGCACCCAGCACCCTGAGTACTGAGCACCCAGCACCCTGAGTACTGAGCACCCAGCACCCTGAGCACTGAGCACCCAGCACCCTGAGTACTAAGCACCCAACACCCCAAGCACTGAGCACCCTGAGTACTGAGCACCCAGCACCACAAGCACTGAGCACCCTGAATACTGAGCACCCAGCACCCTGAGTAATGAGCACCCAGCACCTCGAGCACTGAGCACCCAGCACCCTGAGCACTGAGCACCGAGCACCCTGAGCACTGAGCACCCAGCACCCTGAGGACAGAGCACCCAGCACCCCGAGCACTGAGCACACAGCACCCTGAGCACTGAGCACCCTGACTACTGAGCACTGAGCACCCTGAGTACTGAGCACCCAGCACCCTGAGTACTGAGCACACAGCACCCCGAGCACTGAGTACCCAGCACCCTGAGCACTGAGTACCCAGCACCCTGAGCACTGAGCACCCAGCACATTGAGCAATGAGCACCCAGCACCCTGAGCACTGAGCACCCAGCACCCTGAGTACTGAGCACTGAGCACCCAGCACCCCGAGCACTGAGCACACAGCACCCTGAGTACTGAGCAATGAGCACCCAGCACCCCGAGCACTGAGCAACGAGCACCCCAAGCACTGAGCACCCAGCACCCCGAGCACTGTGCACCCAGCACCCTGAGCACTGAGCACCCAGCACCCTGAGCACTGAGCACCCAGCACCCCGAGCCTGAGCACCCAGCACCCCGAGCACTGAGCACTCAGCACCCCGAGCACTGAGCACCCAGCACCCCGAGCACTGAGCACCCAGCACCCCGAGCACTGAGCACCCAGCACCCTGAGTACTGAGCACTGAGCGCCCAGCACCCCGAGCACTGAGCACCGAGCACCCCGAGCACTGAGCACCCAGCACCCCGAGCACTGAGCACCCATCACCCCGAGCACTGAGCACCCAGCACCCCGAGCACTGAGCACCCAGCACCCTGTGTACTGAGCACTGAGTACACAGCACCCCGAGCACTGAGCACCCAGCACCCTGAGCACTGAGCACCCTGAGTACTGAGCACCCAGCACCCTGAGCACTGAGCACCCAGCACCCCGAGCACTGAGCACCCAGCACCCAGAGCACTGAGCACTGAGAACCCTGAGTACTGAGCACTGAGCACCCTGAGCACTGAGCACCGAGCACCCTGAGTACTGAGCACTGAGCACCCTGAGCACTGAGCACCCTGCACCCTGAGTACTGAGCACTGAGCACCATGAGTACTGAGCACCCAGCACTCTGAGCACTGAGCACCCAGCACCCTGAGCACTGAGACACCCAGCACCCCGAGCACTGAGCACCCAGCACCCCGAGCACTGAGCACCCTGCACCCTGAGCACTGAGCCTGAGCACCCTGAGTACTGAGCACTGAGCACCCTGAGTACTGAGCACTGAGCACCCTGAGTACTGAGCACCCAGCACCCCGAGCACTGAGCACCGAGCACCCTGAGCACTGAGCACCCAGCACCCTGAGTACTAAGCACCCAGCACCCTGAGTACTGAGCACCCAGCACCCTGAGTACTGAGCACCCAGCGTACTGAGCACCGAGCACCCCGAGCACTGAGCACCCAGCACCCTGAGTACTGAGCACCCAGCACCCTGAGCACTGAGCACCCAGCACCCTGAGTACTGAGCACCGAGCACCCTGAGTACTGAGCACCCAGCACCCTGAGTACTGAGCACCCAGCACCCTGAGTACTGAGCACCCAGCGTACTGAGCACCGAGCACCCAGCACCCTGAGTACTGAGCACCCAGCACCCTGAGCACTGAGCACCCAGCACCCTGAGTACTGAGCACTGAGCACCCCGAGTAATGAGCACCGAGCACACCGAGCACTGAGCACCCAGCACCCTGAGCACCGAGCACCCTGTGTACTGAGCACCCAGCACCCTGAGCACTGAGCACCCTGCACCCTGAGCACTGAGCACCCAGCACCCTGAGTACTGAGCACCGAGCACCCCGAGCACTGAGCACCCAGCACCCTGAGCACTGAGCAACCTTAGTACTGAGCACTGAGCACCCTGAGTACTGAGCACTGAGCACCCTGAGTACTGAGCACCCAGCACCCTGTGTACTGAGCACCCAGCTCCCTGAGCAATGATCACCCTGAGTACTGAGCACCCAGCACCTTGAGCACTGAGCACCAAGCACACTGAGCACTGAGCAACCAGCACCCCAAGCACTGAGCACCCAGCACCCTGAGTACTAAGCACCGAGCACCCTGAGTACTGAGTACTGAGCACCCCGAGTACTGAGCACCGAGCACCCCGAGCACTGAGCACCCACAACCCCGAGCACCGAGCACCCTGAGTACTGAGCACCCAGCACCCTGAGCACTGAACACACAGCACCCTGAGTACAGAAAACCCCTAGCACTGAGAACCCAGCACCCTGAGTACTGAGCACCGAGCACACTGAGCACTGAGCACCCAGCACCCCGAGCACTGAGCACCCAGCACCCTGAGTACTGAGCACGAGCACCCTGAGTACTGAGCACCCAGCACCCCGAGCACTGAGTACCCAGCACCCTGAGCACTGAGCACCCAGCACACTGAGCACTGAGCACCAAGCACCCTGAGCACTGAGCACCCAGCACCCCGAGCACTGAGCACCCAGCACCCTGAGTACTGAGCACTGAGCACCCAGCACCCCGAGCACTGAGCACCCAGCACCCCGAGCACTAAGCACACAGCACCCAGAGCACTGAGGACCCAGCACCCTGAGCACTGAGCACCCAGCACCCTGAGTACTGAGCACCGAGCACCCTGAGTACTGAGCACCCAGCACCCTGAGCACTGATCACCCAGCACCCTGAGTACTGAGCACCAAGTACCCTGAGTACTGAGCACCCAGCACCCCGAGCACTGAGCAAACAGCACCCTGAGTACTGAGCACTGAGAACACAGCACCCCGAGCAATGAGCACCCAGCACCCTGTGTACTGAGCACTGAGTACCCAGTACCCCGAGCACTGAGACCCAGCACCCTAAGCACTGAGCACCCAGCACCCCGAGTACTGAGCACCCAGCACCCCGAGCACTGAGCACCCAGCACCCCGAGCACTGAGCACCCAGCACCCCGAGCAATGAGCACCCAGCACCCTGAGTACTGAGCACCCAGCACCCCGAGTACTGAGCACCCAGCAACCTGAGAACTGAGCAGCCAGCACCCCGAGCACTGAGCACCCAGCACACTGAGCACTGAGCACCCAGCACCCTGAGTACTGAGCACTGAGCACCCTGAGTACTGAGCACCCAGCACCCCGAGCACTGAGCACCGAGCACCCCGAGCACTGAGCACCCAGCGCCCCGAGCACTGAGCACCCAGCACCCCGAGCACTGATCACCCAGCACCCTGAGCACTGAGCACCCAGCACCCTGAGCACTGAGCACCCAGCACCCCAAGCACTGAGCACCCAACACCTCGAGCACTGAGCACCCAGCACCCTGAGTACTGAGCACCCAGCACCCTGAGAACTGAGCACCCAGCACCCTGAGCACTGAGCACCCAGCACCCTGAGTACTAAGCACCCAACACCCCAAGCACTGAGCACCCTGAGTACTGAGCACCCAGCACCACAAGCACTGAGCACCCTGAATACTGAGCACCCAGCACCCTGAGTAATGAGCGCCCAGCACCCCGAGCACTGAGCACCCAGCACCCTGAGCACTGAGCACCGAGCACCCTGAGCACTGAGCACCCAGCACCCTGAGGACTGAGCACCCAGCACCCTGAGCACTGAGCACACAGCACCCTGAGCACTGAGCACCCTGAGTACTGAGCACTGAGCACCCTGAGTACTGAGCACCCAGCACCCCGAGTACTGAGCACCCAGCACCCCGAGCACTGAGTACCCAGCACCCTGAGCACTGAGTACCCAGCACCCTGAGCACTGAGCACCCAGCACATTGAGCAATGAGCACCCAGCACCCTGAGCACTGAGCACCCAGCACCCTGAGTACTGAGCACTGAGCACCCAGCACCCCGAGCACTGAGCACCCAGCACCCTGAGTACTGAGCACTGAGCACCCAGCACCCCGAGCACTGAGCAACGAGCACCCCAAGCACTGAGCACCCAGCACCCCGAGCACTGTGCACCCAGCACCCTGAGCACTGAGCACCCAGCACCCTGAGCACTGAGCACCCAGCACCCCGAGCACTGAGCACCCAGCACCCCGAGCACTGAGCACTCAGCACCCCGAGCACTGAGCACCCAGCACCCCGAGCACTGAGCACCCAGCACCCTGAGTACTGTGCACCCAGCACCCCGAGTACTGAGCACCCAGCACCCTGAGTACTGAGCACCCAGCACCCGGAGCACTAAGCACCCAGCACCCCGAGCACTGAGGACCCAGCACCCTGAGCACTGAGCACCCAGCACCCTGAGTACTGAGCACCGACCACTCTGAGTACTGAGCACCCAGCACCCTGAGTACTGAGCACCCAGCACACTGAGTACTGAGCACCCAGCACCCTGAGCACTGATCACCCAGCACCCTGAGTACTGAGCACCAAGTACCCTGAGTACTGAGCACCCAGCACCCCGAGCACTGAGCACCCAGCACCCTGAGTACTGAGCACTGAGCACCCAGCACCCCGAGCACTGAGCACCCAGCACCCTGTGTACTGAGCACTGAGTACCCAGTACCCCGAGCACTGAGACCCAGCACCCTGAGAACTGAGCACCCAGCACCCCGAGTACTGAGCACCGAGCACCCCAAGCACTGAGCACACAGCACCCAGAGCACTGAGCACCCAGCACCCCGAGCAATGAGCACCCAGAACCCTGAGTACTGAGCACCCAGCACCCCGAGTACTGAGCACCCAGCAACCTGAGAACCGAGCAGCCAGCACCCCGAGCACTGATCACCCAGCACACTGAGCACTGAGCACCCAGCACCCTGAGTATTGAGCACTGAGCACCCTGAGTACTGAGCACCCAGCACCCCGAGCACTGAGCACCGAGCACCCCGAGCACTGAGCACCCAGCGCCCCGAGCACTGAGCACCCAGCACCTTGAGCACTGATCACACAGCACGTGAGCACTGAGCACCCAGCACCCTGAGCACTGAGCACCCAGCACCCCGAGCACTGAGCACCCAGCACCCTGAGCACTGAGCACCCAGCACCCTGAGTACTGAGCACCCAGCACCCTGAGTACTGAGCACCCAGCACCCTGAGCACTGAGCACCCAGCACCCTGAGTACTAAGTACCCAACACCCCAAGCATTGAGCACCCTGAGTACTGAGCATCCAGCACCACATGCACTGAGCACCCTGAATACTGAGCACCCAGCACCCTGAGTAATGAGCACCCAGCACCCCGAGCACTGAGCACCCAGCACCCTGAGCACTGAGCACCGAGCACCCTGAGCACTGAGCACCCAGCACCCTGAGGACTGAGCACCCAGCACCCCGAGCACTGAGCACACAGCACCCTGAGCACTGAGCACCCTGAGTACTGAGCACTGAGCACCCTGAGTACTGAGCACCCAGCACCCTGAGTACTGAGCACCCAGCACCCCGAGCACTGAGTACCCAGCACCCCGAGCACTGAGTACCCAGCACCCTGAGCACTGAGCACCCAGCACCCTGAGCTCTGAGCACCCAGCACCCCGAGCACTGAGCACCCAGCACCCCGAGCACTGAGCACCCAGCACCCCGAGCACTGAGCACGAAGCACCCCGAGCACTGAGCACCCAGCACCCTGAGTACTGAGCACCCAACACCCCAAGCACTGAGCACCCTGAATACTGAGCACCCAGCACCCCAAGCACTGAGCACCCTGAGTACTGAGCACCCAGCCCCCTGAGTAATGAGCACCCAGCACCCCGAGCACTGAACACCCAGCACCCTGAGTACTGAGCACCGAGCACCCTGAGTACTGAGCAGCCAGCACCCTGAGTACTGAGCACCCAGCGTACTGAGCAACGAGCACCCAGCACCCTGTGTACTGAGCACCCAGCACCCTGAGCACTGAGCACCCAGCACCCTGAGTACTGAGCACCGAGCACCCCGAGTACTGAGCACCCAGCACCCTGAGTACTGAGCACCCAGCACCCTGAGCACTGAGCACCCAGCACCCTGAGTACTGAGCACCGAGCACCCCAAGCACTGAGCACCCTGAGTACTGAGCACCCAGCCCCCTGAGTAATGAGCACCCAGCACACCGAGCACTGAGCACCCAGCACCCTGAGTACTGAGCACCGAGCACCCTGAGTACTGAGCACCCAGCACCCTGAGTACTGAGCACCGAGCACCCTGATTACTGAGCAGCCAGCACCCTGAGTACTGAGCACCCAGCGTACTGAGCACCGAGCACCCAGCACCCTGAGTACTGAGCACCCAGCACCCTGAGCACTGAGCACCCAGCACCCTGAGTACTGAGCACCGAGCACCCCGAGTACTGAGCACCCAGCACCCTGAGTACTGAGCACCCAGCACCCTGAGCACTGAGCACCCAGCACCCTGAGTACTGAGCACCGAGCACCCCAAGCACTGAGCACCCTGAGTACTGAGCACCCAGCCCCCTGAGTAATAAGCACCCAGCACCCCGAGCACTGAGCACCCAGCACCCTGAGTACTGAGCACCGAGCACCCTGAGTACTGAGCACCGAGCACCCTGAGTACTGAGCAGCCAGCACCCTGAGTACTGAGCACCCAGCGTACTGAGCACCGAGCACCCAGCACCCTAAGTA
Organism: Microtus oregoni; assembly: GCF_018167655.1. NCBI lineage: Eukaryota > Metazoa > Chordata > Mammalia > Rodentia > Cricetidae > Microtus > Microtus oregoni. Next base: position 4,883,540 of record NW_024543811.1, on the reverse strand, counting down.
CTGAGCACCCAGCACCCTGAGCACTGAGCACCCAGCACCCTGAGTACTGAGCACCGAGCACCCCGAGTACTGAGCACCCAGCACCCCGAGCACTGAGCACCCAGCACCCTGAGCACTGAGCACCCAGCACCCCGAGCACTGAGCACCCAGCACCCCGAGCACTGAGCACTAAGCACCCTGAGCACTGAGCACCCAGCACCTCGAGCACCGAGCACCCTGAGTACTAAGCACCGAGCACCCTGAGCACTGAGCACCCAGCACCCTGAGCACTGAGCACCCAGCACCCTGAGTACTGAGCACCCAGGACCCCGAGCACTGAGCACCCAGCACCCTGAGTACTGAGCACCCAGCACCCTGAGCACTGAGCACCGAGCACCCTGAGCACTGAGCACACAGCACCCTGAGGACTGAGCACCCAGCGCCCCGAGCACTGAGCACAGAGCACCCTGAGCACTGAGCACCCTGAGTACTGATCACTGAGCACCCTGAGTACTGAGCACTGAGCACCCTGAGTACTGAGCACTGAGCACCATGAGTACTGAGCACCCAGCACCCCGAGCACTGAGCACCGAGCACCCTGAGCACTGAGCACCCAGCACCCTGAGTACTAAGCAGCCAGCACCCTGAGTACTGAGCACCCAGCACCCTGAGTACTGAGCACCCAGCGTACTGAGCACCGAGCACCCCGAGCACTGAGCACCCAGCACCCTGAGTACTGAGCACCCAGCACCCTGAGCACTGAGCACGCAGCACCCTGAGTACTGAGCACCGAGCACCCTGAGTACTGAGCACCCAGCACCCTGAGTACTGAGCACCCAGCACCCTGAGTACTGAGCACCCAGCGTACTGAGCACCGAGCACCCAGCACCCTGAGTACTGAGCACCCAGCACCCTGAGCACTGAGCACCCAGCACCCTGAGTACTGAGCACTGAGCACCCCGAGTACTGAGCACCGAGCACACCGAGCACTGAGCACCCAGCACCCCGAGCACCGAGCACCCTGTGTACTGAGCACCCAGCACCCTGAGCACTGATCACCCAGCACCCTGAGCACTGAGCACCCAGCACCCTGAGCACTGAGCACCCAGCACCCCGAGCACTGAGCACCCAGCACCCCGAGCACTGAGCACCCAGCACCCTGAGTACTGAGCACCCAGCACCCTGAGTACTGAGCACCCAGCACCCTGAGCACTGAGCACCCAGCACCCTGAGTACTAAGCACCCAACACCCCAAGCACTGAGCACCCTGAGTACTGAGCACCCAGCACCACAAGCACTGAGCACCCTGAATACTGAGCACCCAGCACCCTGAGTAATGAGCACCCAGCACCTCGAGCACTGAGCACCCAGCACCCTGAGCACTGAGCACCGAGCACCCTGAGCACTGAGCACCCAGCACCCTGAGGACAGAGCACCCAGCACCCCGAGCACTGAGCACACAGCACCCTGAGCACTGAGCACCCTGAGTACTGAGCACTGAGCACCCTGAGTACTGAGCACCCAGCACCCTGAGTATTGAGCACACAGCACCCCGAGCACTGAGTACCCAGCACCCTGAGCACTGAGTACCCAGCACCCTGAGCACTGAGCACCCAGCACATTGAGCAATGAGCACCCAGCACCCTGAGCACTGAGCACCCAGCACCCTGAGTACTGAGCACTGAGCACACAGCACCCTGAGTACTGAGCAATGAGCACCCAGCACCCCGAGCACTGAGCAACGAGCACCCCAAGCACTGAGCACCCAGCACCCCGAGCACTGTGCACCCAGCACCCTGAGCACTGAGCACCCAGCACCCTGAGCACTGAGCACCCAGCACCCCGAGCCTGAGCACCCAGCACCCCGAGCACTGAGCACTCAGCACCCCGAGCACTGAGCACCCAGCACCCCGAGCACTGAGCACCCAGCACCCCGAGCACTGAGCACCCAGCACCCTGAGTACTGAGCACTGAGCGCCCAGCACCCCGAGCACTGAGCACCGAGCACCCCGAGCACTGAGCACCCAGCACCCCGAGCACTGAGCACCCATCACCCCGAGCACTGAGCACCCAGCACCCCGAGCACTGAGCACCCAGCACCCTGTGTACTGAGCACTGAGTACACAGCACCCCGAGCACTGAGCACCCAGCACCCTGAGCACTGAGCACCCTGAGTACTGAGCACCCAGCACCCTGAGCACTGAGCACCCAGCACCCCGAGCACTGAGCACCCAGCACCCAGAGCACTGAGCACTGAGAACCCTGAGTACTGAGCACTGAGCACCCTGAGCACTGAGCACCGAGCACCCTGAGTACTGAGCACTGAGCACCCTGAGCACTGAGCACCCTGCACCCTGAGTACTGAGCACTGAGCACCATGAGTACTGAGCACCCAGCACTCTGAGCACTGAGCACCCAGCACCCTGAGCACTGAGACACCCAGCACCCCGAGCACTGAGCACCCAGCACCCCGAGCACTGAGCACCCTGCAACCTGAGCACTGAGCCTGAGCACCCTGAGTACTGAGCACTGAGCACCCTGAGTACTGAGCACTGAGCACCCTGAGTACTGAGCACCCAGCACCCCGAGCACTGAGCACCGAGCACCCTGAGCACTGAGCACCCAGCACCCTGAGTACTAAGCACCCAGCACCCTGAGTACTGAGCACCCAGCACCCTGAGTACTGAGCACCCAGCGTACTGAGCACCGAGCACCCCGAGCACTGAGCACCCAGCACCCTGAGTACTGAGCACCCAGCACCCTGAGCACTGAGCACCCAGCACCCTGAGTACTGAGCACCGAGCACCCTGAGTACTGAGCACCCAGCACCCTGAGTACTGAGCACCCAGCACCCTGAGTACTGAGCACCCAGCGTACTGAGCACCGAGCACCCAGCACCCTGAGTACTGAGCACCCAGCACCCTGAGCACTGAGCACCCAGCACCCTGAGTACTGAGCACTGAGCACCCCGAGTAATGAGCACCGAGCACACCGAGCACTGAGCACCCAGCACCCTGAGCACCGAGCACCCTGTGTACTGAGCACCCAGCACCCTGAGCACTGAGCACCCTGCACCCTGAGCACTGAGCACCCAGCACCCTGAGTACTGAGCACCGAGCACCCCGAGCACTGAGCACCCAGCACCCTGAGCACTGAGCAACCTTAGTACTGAGCACTGAGCACCCTGAGTACTGAGCACTGAGCACCCTGAGTACTGAGCACCCAGCACCCTGTGTACTGAGCACCCAGCTCCCTGAGCAATGATCACCCTGAGTACTGAGCACCCAGCACCTTGAGCACTGAGCACCGAGCACACTGAGCACTGAGCAACCAGCACCCCAAGCACTGAGCACCCAGCACCCTGAGTACTAAGCACCGAGCACCCTGAGTACTGAGCACTGAGCACCCCGAGTACTGAGCACCGAGCACCCCGAGCACTGAGCACCCACAACCCCGAGCACCGAGCACCCTGAGTACTGAGCACCCAGCACCCTGAGCACTGAACACACAGCACCCTGAGTACAGAAAACCCCTAGCACTGAGAACCCAGCACCCTGAGTACTGAGCACCGAGCACACTGAGCACTGAGCACCCAGCACCCCGAGCACTGAGCACCCAGCACCCTGAGTACTGAGCACGAGCACCCTGAGTACTGAGCACCCAGCACCCCGAGCACTGAGTACCCAGCACCCTGAGCACTGAGCACCCAGCACACTGAGCACTGAGCACCAAGCACCCTGAGCACTGAGCACCCAGCACCCCGAGCACTGAGCACCCAGCACCCTGAGTACTGAGCACTGAGCACCCAGCACCCCGAGCACTGAGCACCCAGCACCCCGAGCACTAAGCACACAGCACCCAGAGCACTGAGGACCCAGCACCCTGAGCACTGAGCACCCAGCACCCTGAGTACTGAGCACCGAGCACCCTGAGTACTGAGCACCCAGCACCCTGAGCACTGATCACCCAGCACCCTGAGTACTGAGCACCAAGTACCCTGAGTACTGAGCACCCAGCACCCCGAGCACTGAGCAAACAGCACCCTGAGTACTGAGCACTGAGAACACAGCACCCCGAGCAATGAGCACCCAGCACCCTGTGTACTGAGCACTGAGTACCCAGTACCCCGAGCACTGAGACCCAGCACCCTAAGCACTGAGCACCCAGCACCCCGAGTACTGAGCACCCAGCACCCCGAGCACTGAGCACCCAGCACCCCGAGCACTGAGCACCCAGCACCCCGAGCAATGAGCACCCAGCACCCTGAGTACTGAGCACCCAGCACCCCGAGTACTGAGCACCCAGCAACCTGAGAACTGAGCAGCCAGCACCCCGAGCACTGAGCACCCAGCACACTGAGCACTGAGCACCCAGCACCCTGAGTACTGAGCACTGAGCACCCTGAGTACTGAGCACCCAGCACCCCGAGCACTGAGCACCGAGCACCCCGAGCACTGAGCACCCAGCGCCCCGAGCACTGAGCACCCAGCACCGCGAGCACTGATCACCCAGCACCCTGGGCACTGAGCACCCAGCACCCTGAGCACTGAGCACCCAGCACCCCAAGCACTGAGCACCCAACACCTCGAGCACTGAGCACCCAGCACCCTGAGTACTGAGCACCCAGCACCCTGAGAACTGAGCACCCAGCACCCTGAGCACTGAGCACCCAGCACCCTGAGTACTAAGCACCCAACACCCCAAGCACTGAGCACCCTGAGTACTGAGCACCCAGCACCACAAGCACTGAGCACCCTGAATACTGAGCACCCAGCACCCTGAGTAATGAGCGCCCAGCACCCCGAGCACTGAGCACCCAGCACCCTGAGCACTGAGCACCGAGCACCCTGAGCACTGAGCACCCAGCACCCTGAGGACTGAGCACCCAGCACCCTGAGCACTGAGCACACAGCACCCTGAGCACTGAGCACCCTGAGTACTGAGCACTGAGCACCCTGAGTACTGAGCACCCAGCACCCCGAGTACTGAGCACCCAGCACCCCGAGCACTGAGTACCCAGCACCCTGAGCACTGAGTACCCAGCACCCTGAGCACTGAGCACCCAGCACATTGAGCAATGAGCACCCAGCACCCTGAGCACTGAGCACCCAGCACCCTGAGTACTGAGCACTGAGCACCCAGCACCCCGAGCACTGAGCACCCAGCACCCTGAGTACTGAGCACTGAGCACCCAGCACCCCGAGCACTGAGCAACGAGCACCCCAAGCACTGAGCACCCAGCACCCCGAGCACTGTGCACCCAGCACCCTGAGCACTGAGCACCCAGCACCCTGAGCACTGAGCACCCAGCACCCCGAGCACTGAGCACCCAGCACCCCGAGCACTGAGCACTCAGCACCCCGAGCACTGAGCACCCAGCACCCCGAGCACTGAGCACCCAGCACCCTGAGTACTGTGCACCCAGCACCCCGAGTACTGAGCACCCAGCACCCTGAGTACTGAGCACCCAGCACCCGGAGCACTAAGCACCCAGCACCCCGAGCACTGAGGACCCAGCACCCTGAGCACTGAGCACCCAGCACCCTGAGTACTGAGCACCGACCACTCTGAGTACTGAGCACCCAGCACCCTGAGTACTGAGCACCCAGCACACTGAGTACTGAGCACCCAGCACCCTGAGCACTGATCACCCAGCACCCTGAGTACTGAGCACCAAGTACCCTGAGTACTGAGCACCCAGCACCCCGAGCACTGAGCACCCAGCACCCTGAGTACTGAGCACTGAGCACCCAGCACCCCGAGCACTGAGCACCCAGCACCCTGTGTACTGAGCACTGAGTACCCAGTACCCCGAGCACTGAGACCCAGCACCCTGAGAACTGAGCACCCAGCACCCCGAGTACTGAGCACCGAGCACCCCAAGCACTGAGCACCCAGCACCCCGAGCACTGAGCACCCAGCACCCCGAGCAATGAGCACCCAGAACCCTGAGTACTGAGCACCCAGCACCCCGAGTACTGAGCACCCAGCAACCTGAGAACCGAGCAGCCAGCACCCCGAGCACTGATCACCCAGCACACTGAGCACTGAGCACCCAGCACCCTGAGTATTGAGCACTGAGCACCCTGAGTACTGAGCACCCAGCACCCCGAGCACTGAGCACCGAGCACCCCGAGCACTGAGCACCCAGCGCCCCGAGCACTGAGCACCCAGCACCTTGAGCACTGATCACACAGCACGTGAGCACTGAGCACCCAGCACCCTGAGCACTGAGCACCCAGCACCCCGAGCACTGAGCACCCAGCACCCTGAGCACTGAGCACCCAGCACCCTGAGTACTGAGCACCCAGCACCCTGAGTACTGAGCACCCAGCACCCTGAGCACTGAGCACCCAGCACCCTGAGTACTAAGTACCCAACACCCCAAGCATTGAGCACCCTGAGTACTGAGCATCCAGCACCACATGCACTGAGCACCCTGAATACTGAGCACCCAGCACCCTGAGTAATGAGCACCCAGCACCCCGAGCACTGAGCACCCAGCACCCTGAGCACTGAGCACCGAGCACCCTGAGCACTGAGCACCCAGCACCCTGAGGACTGAGCACCCAGCACCCCGAGCACTGAGCACACAGCACCCTGAGCACTGAGCACCCTGAGTACTGAGCACTGAGCACCCTGAGTACTGAGCACCCAGCACCCTGAGTACTGAGCACCCAGCACCCCGAGCACTGAGTACCCAGCACCCCGAGCACTGAGTACCCAGCACCCTGAGCACTGAGCACCCAGCACCCTGAGCTCTGAGCACCCAGCACCCCGAGCACTGAGCACCCAGCACCCCGAGCACTGAGCACCCAGCACCCCGAGCACTGAGCACGAAGCACCCCGAGCACTGAGCACCCAGCACCCTGAGTACTGAGCACCCAACACCCCAAGCACTGAGCACCCTGAATACTGAGCACCCAGCACCCCAAGCACTGAGCACCCTGAGTACTGAGCACCCAGCCCCCTGAGTAATGAGCACCCAGCACCCCGAGCACTGAACACCCAGCACCCTGAGTACTGAGCACCGAGCACCCTGAGTACTGAGCAGCCAGCACCCTGAGTACTGAGCACCCAGCGTACTGAGCAACGAGCACCCAGCACCCTGTGTACTGAGCACCCAGCACCCTGAGCACTGAGCACCCAGCACCCTGAGTACTGAGCACCGAGCACCCCGAGTACTGAGCACCCAGCACCCTGAGTACTGAGCACCCAGCACCCTGAGCACTGAGCACCCAGCACCCTGAGTACTGAGCACCGAGCACCCCAAGCACTGAGCACCCTGAGTACTGAGCACCCAGCCCCCTGAGTAATGAGCACCCAGCACCCCGAGCACTGAGCACCCAGCACCCTGAGTACTGAGCACCGAGCACCCTGAGTACTGAGCACCCAGCACCCTGAGTACTGAGCACCGAGCACCCTGATTACTGAGCAGCCAGCACCCTGAGTACTGAGCACCCAGCGTACTGAGCACCGAGCACCCAGCACCCTGAGTACTGAGCACCCAGCACCCTGAGCACTGAGCACCCAGCACCCTGAGTACTGAGCACCGAGCACCCCGAGTACTGAGCACCCAGCACCCTGAGTACTGAGCACCCAGCACCCTGAGCACTGAGCACCCAGCACCCTGAGTACTGAGCACCGAGCACCCCAAGCACTGAGCACCCTGAGTACTGAGCACCCAGCCCCCTGAGTAATGAGCACCCAGCACCCCGAGCACTGAGCACCCAGCACCCTGAGTACTGAGCACCGAGCACCCTGAGTACTGAGCACCGAGCACCCTGAGTACTGAGCAGCCAGCACCCTGAGTACTGAGCACCCAGCGTACTGAGCACCGAGCACCCAGCACCCTAAGTACTGAGCACCCAGCACCCTGAGCACTGAGCACCCAGCACCCTGAGTACTGAGCACCGAGCACCCCGAGTACTGAGCACCCAGCACCCCGAGCACTGAGCACCCAGCACCCTGAGCACTGAGCACCCAGCACCCCGAGCACTGAGCACCCAGCACCCCGAGCACTGAGCACTAAGCACCCTGAGCACTGAGCACCCAGCACCTCGAGCACCGAGCACCCTGAGTACTAAGCACCGAGCACCCTGAGCACTGAGCACCCAGCACCCTGAGCACTGAGCACCCAGCACCCTGAGTACTGAGCACCCAGGACCCCGAGCACTGAGCACCCAGCACCCTGAGTACTGAGCACCCAGCACCCTGAGCACTGAGCACCGAGCACCCTGAGCACTGAGCACACAGCACCTTGAGGACTGAGCACCCAGCGCCCCGAGCACTGAGCACAGAGCACCCTGAGCACTGAGCACCCTGAGTACTGATCACTGAGCACCCTGAGTACTGAGCACTGAGCACCCTGAGTCCTGAGCACCCAGCACCCTGAGTACTGAGCACCCAGCACCCCGAGCACTGAGTACCCAGCACCCTGAGCACTGAGCACCCAGCACCCTGAGCACTGAGCACCCAGCACCCTGAGTACTGAGCACTGAGCACCCAGCACCCCGAGCACTGAGCACCCAGCACCCTGAGTACTGAGCACTGAGCACCCAGCACCCCGAGCACTGAGCACCCAGCACCCTGAGTACTGAGCACCCAGCACCCGAGTACTGAGCACCCAGCACCCTGAGTACTGAGCACCCAGCTCCCTGAGTACTGAGCACCCAGCACCCCGAGTACTGAGCACGGAGCACCCTGAGTACTGAGCACCCAGCACCCCGAGCACTAAGCACCCAGCACCCTGAGCACTGAGGACCCAGCACCCTGAGAACTGAGCACCCAGCACCCTGAGTACTGAGCACCCAACACCCCAAGCACTGAGCACCCTGAATACTGAGCACCCAGCACCCCAAGCACTGAGCACCCTGAGTACTGAGCACCCAGCCCCCTGAGTAATGAGCACCCAGCACCCCGAGCACTGAACACCCAGCACCCTGAGTACTGAGCACCGAGCACCCTGAGTACTGAGCAGCCAGCACCCTGAGTACTGAGCACCCAGCGTACTGAGCAACGAGCACCCAGCACCCTGTGTACTGAGCACCCAGCACCCTGAGCACTGAGCACCCAGCACCCTGAGTACTGAGCACCGAGCACCCCGAGTACTGAGCACCCAGCACCCTGAGTACTGAGCACCCAGCACCCTGAGCACTGAGCACCCAGCACCCTGAGTACTGAGCACCGAGCACCCCAAGCACTGAGCACCCTGAGTACTGAGCACCCAGCCCCCTGAGTAATGAGCACCCAGCACCCCGAGCACTGAGCACCCAGCACCCTGAGTACTGAGCACCGAGCACCCTGAGTACTGAGCACCCAGCACCCTGAGTACTGAGCACCGAGCACCCTGATTACTGAGCAGCCAGCACCCTGAGTACTGAGCACCCAGCGTACTGAGCACCGAGCACCCAGCACCCTGAGTACTGAGCACCCAGCACCCTGAGCACTGAGCACCCAGCACCCTGAGTACTGAGCACCGAGCACCCCGAGTACTGAGCACCCAGCACCCTGAGTACTGAGCACCCAGCACCCTGAGCACTGAGGACCCAGCACCCTGAGAACTGAGCACCCAGCAACCTGAGTACTGAGCACCGAGCACCCTGAGTACTGAGCACACAGCACCCTGAGTACTGAGCACCCAGCACACTGAGTACTGAGCACAAAGCTCCCTGAGCACTAATCACCCAGCACCCTGAGTACTGAGCACCGAGTACCCTGAGTACTGAGCACCCAGCACCCTGAGCACTGAGCACCCAGCACCCTGAGTACTGAGCACTGAGCACCCAGCACCCCGAGCACTGAGCACCCAGCACCCTGTGTACTGAGCACTGAGTACCCAGTACCCCAAGCACTGAGACCCAGCACCCTGAGCACTGAGCACCCAGCACCCCGAGTACTGAGCACCCAGCACCCCGAGCACTGAGCACCCAGCACCCCGAGCACTGAGCACCCAGCACCCCGAGCAATGAGCACCCAGCACCCTGAGTACTGATCACCCAGCACCCCGAGTACTGAGCACGCAGCAACCTGAGCACCGAGCAGCCAGCACCCCGAGCACTGAGCACCCAGCACCGTGAGCACTGAGCACCCAGCACCCTGAGTACTGAGCACTGAGCACCCCGAGTACTGAGCACCCAGCACCCCGAGCACTGAGCACCGAGCACCCCGAGCACTGAGCACCCAGCACCTCGAGCACCGAGCACCCTGAGTACTAAGCACCGAGCACCCTGAGCGCTGAGCACCCAGCACCCTGAGCACTGAGCACCCAGCACCCTGAGTACTGAGCACCCAGCACCCTGAGCACTGAGCACCCAGCACCCTGAGTACTGAGCACCCAGCACCCTGAGCACTGAGCACCCAGCACCCTGAGTACTGAGCACCCAGTACCCCGAGCTCTGAGACCCAGCACCCTGAGAACTGAGCACCCAGCACCCCGAGTACTGAGCACCGAGCACCCCAAGCACTGAGCACCCAGCACCCCGAGCACTGAGCACCCAGCACCCCGAGCAATGAGCACCCAGAACCCTGAGTACTGAGCACCCAGCACCCCGAGTACTGAGCACCCAGCAACCTGAGAACCGAGCAGCCAGCACCCCGAGCACTGATCACCCAGCACACTGAGCACTGAGCACCCAGCACCCTGAGTATTGAGCACTGAGCACCCTGAGTACTGAGCACCCAGCACCCCGAGCACTGAGCACCGAGCACCCCGAGCACTGAGCACCCAGCGCCCCGAGCACTGAGCACCCAGCACCCCGAGCACTGATCACACAGCACGTGAGCACTGAGCACCCAGCACCCTGAGCACTGAGCACCCAGCACCCCGAGCACTGAGCACCCAGCACCCTGAGCACTGAGCACCCAGCACCCTGAGTACTGAGCACCCAGCACCCTGAGTACTGAGCACCCAGCACCCTGAGCACTGAGCACCCAGCACCCTGAGTACTAAGTACCCAACACCCCAAGCATTGAGCACCCTGAGTACTGAGCATCCAGCACCACATGCACTGAGCACCCTGAATACTGAGCACCCAGCACCCTGAGTAATGAGCACCCAGCACCCCGAGCACTGAGCACCCAGCACCCTGAGCACTGAGCACCGAGCACCCTGAGCACTGAGCACCCAGCACCCTGAGGACTGAGCACCCAGCACCCCGAGCACTGAGCACACAGCACCCTGAGCACTGAGCACCCTGAGTACTGAGCACTGAGCACCCTGAGTACTGAGCACCCAGCACCCTGAGTACTGAGCACCCAGCACCCCGAGCACTGAGTACCCAGCACCCCGAGCACTGAGTACCCAGCACCCTGAGCACTGAGCACCCAGCACCCTGAGCTCTGAGCACCCAGCACCCCGAGCACTGAGCACCCAGCACCCCGAGCACTGAGCACCCAGCACCCCGAGCACTGAGCACGAAGCACCCCGAGCACTGAGCACCCAGCACCCTGAGTACTGAGCACCCAACACCCCAAGCACTGAGCACCCTGAATACTGAGCACCCAGCACCCCAAGCACTGAGCACCCTGAGTACTGAGCACCCAGCCCCCTGAGTAATGAGCACCCAGCACCCCGAGCACTGAACACCCAGCACCCTGAGTACTGAGCACCGAGCACCCTGAGTACTGAGCAGCCAGCACCCTGAGTACTGAGCACCCAGCGTACTGAGCAACGAGCACCCAGCACCCTGTGTACTGAGCACCCAGCACCCTGAGCACTGAGCACCCAGCACCCTGAGTACTGAGCACCGAGCACCCCGAGTACTGAGCACCCAGCACCCTGAGTACTGAGCACCCAGCACCCTGAGCACTGAGCACCCAGCACCCTGAGTACTGAGCACCGAGCACCCCAAGCACTGAGCACCCTGAGTACTGAGCACCCAGCCCCCTGAGTAATGAGCACCCAGCACCCCGAGCACTGAGCACCCAGCACCCTGAGTACTGAGCACCGAGCACCCTGAGTACTGAGCACCCAGCACCCTGAGTACTGAGCACCGCGCACCCTGATTACTGAGCAGCCAGCACCCTGAGTACTGAGCACCCAGCGTACTGAGCACCGAGCACCCAGCACCCTGAGTACTGAGCACCCAGCACCCTGAGCACTGAGCACCCAGCACCCTGAGTACTGAGCACCGAGCACCCCGAGTACTGAGCACCCAGCACCCTGAGTACTGAGCACCCATCACCCTGAGCACTGAGCACCCAGCACCCTGAGTACTGAGCACCGAGCACCCCAAGCACTGAGCACCCTGAGTACTGAGCACCCAGCCCCCTGAGTAATGAGCACCCAGCACCCCGAGCACTGAGCACCCAGCACCCTGAGTACTGAGCACCGAGCACCCTGAGTACTGAGCACCGAGCACCCTGAGTACTGAGCAGCCAGCACCCTGAGTACTGAGCACCCAGCGTACTGAGTACCGAGCACCCAGCACCCTAAGTACTGAGCACCCAGCACCCTGAGCACTGAGCACCCAGCACCCTGAGTACTGAGCACCGAGCACCCCGAGTACTGAGCACCCAGCACCCCGAGCACTGAGCACCCAGCACCCTGAGCACTGAGCACCCAGCACCCCGAGCACTGAGCACCCAGCACCGGGAGCACTGAGCACTAAGCACCCTGAGCACTGAGCACCCAGCACCTCGAGCACCGAGCACCCTGAGTACTAAGCACCGAGCACCCTGAGCACTGAGCACCCAGCACCCTGAGCACTGAGCACCCAGCACCCTGAGTACTGAGCACCCAGGACCCCGAGCACTGAGCACCCAGCACCCTGAGTACTGAGCACCCAGCACCCTGAGCACTGAGCACCGAGCACCCTGAGCACTGAGCACACAGCACCCTGAGGACTGAGCACCCAGCGCCCCGAGCACTGAGCACAGAGCACCCTGAGCACTGAGCACCCTGAGTACTGATCACTGAGCACCCTGAGTACTGAGCACTGAGCACCCTGAGTCCTGAGCACCCAGCACCCTGAGTACTGAGCACCCAGCACCCCGAGCACTGAGTACCCAGCACCCTGAGCACTGAGCACCCAGCACCCTGAGCACTGAGCACCCAGCACCCTGAGTACTGAGCACTGAGCACCCAGCACCCCGAGCACTGAGCACCCAGCACCCTGAGTACTGAGCACTGAGCACCCAGCACCCCGAGCACTGAGCACCCAGCACCCTGAGTACTGAGCGCCCAGCACCCGAGTACTGAGCACCCAGCACCCTGAGTACTGAGCACCCAGCTCCCTGAGTACTGAGCACCCAGCACCCCGAGTACTGAGCACCCAGCACCCTGAGTACTGAGCACCCAGCACCCCGAGCACTAAGCACCCAGCACCCTGAGCACTGAGGACCCAGCACCCTGAGAACTGAGCACCCAGCAACCTGAGTACTGAGCACCGAGCACCCTGAGTACTGAGCACACAGCACCCTGAGTACTGAGCACCCAGCACACTGAGTACTGAGCACAAAGCTCCCTGAGCACTGATCACCCAGCACCCTGAGTACTGAGCACCGAGTACCCTGAGTACTGAGCACCCAGCACCCTGAGCACTGAGCACCCAGCACCCTGAGTACTGAGCACTGAGCACCCAGCACCCCGAGCACTGAGCACCCAGCACCCTGTGTACTGAGCACTGAGTACCCAGTACCCCAAGCACTGAGACCCAGCACCCTGAGCACTGAGCACCCAGCACCCCGAGTACTGAGCACCCAGCACCCCGAGCACTGAGCACCCAGCACCCCGAGCACTGAGCACCCAGCACCCCGAGCAATGAGCACCCAGCACCCTGAGTACTGAGCACCCAGCACCCCGAGTACTGAGCACGCAGCAACCTGAGCACCGAGCAGCCAGCACCCCGAGCACTGAGCACCCAGCACCGTGAGCACTGAGCACCCAGCACCCTGAGTACTGAGCACTGAGCACCCCGAGTACTGAGCACCCAGCACCCCGAGCACTGAGCACCGAGCACCCCGAGCACTGAGCACCCAGCACCCCGAGCACTGAGCACCCAGCACCCTGAGCACTGAGCACCCAGCACCTCGAGCACCGAGCACCCTGAGTACTAAGCACCGAGCACCCTGAGCGCTGAGCACCCAGCACCCTGAGCACTGAGCACCCAGCACCCTGAGTACTGAGCACCCAGCACCCCGAGCACTGAGCACCCAGCACCCTGAGTACTGAGCACCCAGCACCCTGAGCACTGAGCACCGAGCACCCTGAGCACTGAGCACACAGCACCCTGAGGACTGAGCACCCAGCGCCCCGAGCACTGAGCACAGAGCACCCTGAGCACTGAGCACCCTGAGTACTGATCACTGAGCACCCTGAGTACTGAGCACTGAGCACCCTGAGTCCTGAGCACCCAGCCCCCTGAGTACTGAGCACCCAGCACCCCGAGCACTGAGTACCCAGCACCCTGAGCACTGAGCACCCAGCACCCTGAGCACTGAGCACCCAGCACCCTGAGTACTGAGCACTGAGCACCCAGCACCCCGAGCACTGAGCACCCAGCACCCTGAGTACTGAGCACTGAGCACCCAGCACCCCGAGCACTGAGCACCCAGCACCCTGAGTACTGAGCACCCAGCACCCGAGTACTGAGCACCCAGCACCCTGAGTACTGAGCACCCAGCTCCCTGAGTACTGAGCACCCAGCACCCCGAGTACTGAGCACCCAGCACCCTGAGTACTGAGCACCCAGCACCCCGAGCACTAAGCACCCAGCACCCTGAGCACTGAGGACCCAGCACCCTGAGCACTGAGCACCCAGCACCCTGAGTACTGAGCACCGAGCACCCTGAGTACTGAGCACCCAGCACCCTGAGTACTGAGCACCCAGCACACTGAGTACTGAGCACAAAGCTCCCTGAGCACTGATCACCCAGCACCCTGAGTACTGAGCACCGAGTACCCTGAGTACTGAGCACCCAGCACCCTGAGCACTGAGCACCCAGCACCCTGAGTACTGAGCACTGAGCACCCAGCACCCCGAGCACTGAGCACCCAGCACCCTGTGTACTGAGCACTGTGTACCCAGTACCCCAAGCACTGAGACCCAGCACCCTGAGCACTGAGCACCCAGCACCCCGAGTACTGAGCACCCAGCACCCCGAGCACTGAGCACCCAGCACCCTGAGCACTGAGCACCCAGCACCCCGAGCAATGAGCACCCAGCACCCTGAGTACTGAGCACCCAGCACCCCGAGTACTGAGCACCCAGCAACCTGAGCACCGAGCAGCCAGCACCCCGAGCACTGAGCACCCAGCACCGTGAGCACTGAGCACCCAGCACCCTGAGTACTGAGCACTGAGCACCCCGAGTACTGAGCACCCAGCACCCCGAGCACTGAGCACCGAGCACCCCGAGCACTGAGCACCCAGCACCCTGAGTACTGAGCACCGAGTACCCTGAGTACTGAGCACCCAGCACCCTGAGCACTGAGCACCCAGCACCCCGAGCACTGATCACCCAGCACCCTGAGTACTGAGCACCGAGTACCCTGAGTACTGAGCACCCAGCACCCTGAGCACTGAGCACCCAGCACCCTGAGTACTGAGCACTGAGCACCCAGCACCCCGAGCACTGAGCACCCAGCAACCTGAGCACTGAGCATCCAGCACCCCGAGCACTGAGCACCCAGCACCCTGAGTACTGAGCACTGAGCACCCAGCACCCCGAGCACTGAGCACCGAGCACCCCGAGCACTGAGCAACCAGCGCCCCGAGCACTGAGCACCCAGCACCCCGAGCACTGATCACCCAGCACCCTGAGCACTGAGCACCCAGCACCCTGAGCACTGAGCACCCAGCACCCCAAGCACTGAGCACCCAACACCTCGAGCACTGAGCACCCAGCACCCTGAGTACTGAGCACCCAGCACCCTGAGAACTGAGCACCCAGCACCCTGAGCACTGAGCACCCAGCACCCTGAGTACTAAGCACCCAACACCCCAAGCACTGAGCACCCTGAGTACTGAGCACCCAGCACCACAAGCACTGAGCACCCTGAATACTGAGCACCCAGCACCCTGAGTAATGAGCGCCCAGCACCCCGAGCACTGAGCACCCAGCACCCTGAGCACTGAGCACCGAGCACCCTGAGCACTGAGCACCCAGCACCCTGAGGACTGAGCACCCAGCACCCTGAGCACTGAGCACACAGCACCCTGAGCACTGAGCACCCTGAGTACTGAGCACTGAGCACCCTGAGTACTGAGCACCCAGCACCCCGAGTACTGAGCACCCAGCACCCCGAGCACTGAGTACCCAGCACCCTGAGCACTGAGTACCCAGCACCCTGAGCACTGAGCACCCAGCACATTGAGCAATGAGCACCCAGCACCCTGAGCACTGAGCACCCAGCACCCTGAGTACTGAGCACTGAGCACCCAGCACCCCGAGCACTGAGCACCCAGCACCCTGAGTACTGAGCACTGAGCACCCAGCACCCCGAGCACTGAGCAACGAGCACCCCAAGCACTGAGCACCCAGCACCCCGAGCACTGTGCACCCAGCACCCTGAGCACTGAGCACCCAGCACCCTGAGCACTGAGCACCCAGCACCCCGAGCACTGAGCACCCAGCACCCCGAGCACTGAGCACTCAGCACCCCGAGCACTGAGCACCCAGCACCCCGAGCACTGAGCACCCAGCACCCTGAGTACTGTGCACCCAGCACCCCGAGTACTGAGCACCCAGCACCCTGAGTACTGAGCACCCAGCACCCGGAGCACTAAGCACCCAGCACCCCGAGCACTGAGGACCCAGCACCCTGAGCACTGAGCACCCAGCACCCTGAGTACTGAGCACCGACCACTCTGAGTACTGAGCACCCAGCACCCTGAGTACTGAGCACCCAGCACACTGAGTACTGAGCACCCAGCACCCTGAGCACTGATCACCCAGCACCCTGAGTACTGAGCACCAAGTACCCTGAGTACTGAGCACCCAGCACCCCGAGCACTGAGCACCCAGCACCCTGAGTACTGAGCACTGAGCACCCAGCACCCCGAGCACTGAGCACCCAGCACCCTGTGTACTGAGCACTGAGTACCCAGTACCCCGAGCACTGAGACCCAGCACCCTGAGAACTGAGCACCCAGCACCCCGAGTACTGAGCACCCAGCACCCCAAGCACTGAGCACCCAGCACCCCGAGCACTGAGCACCCAGCACCCCGAGCAATGAGCACCCAGAACCCTGAGTACTGAGCACCCAGCACCCCGAGTACTGAGCACCCAGCAACCTGAGAACCGAGCAGCCAGCACCCCGAGCACTGATCACCCAGCACACTGAGCACTGAGCACCCAGCACCCTGAGTATTGAGCACTGAGCACCCTGAGTACTGAGCACCCAGCACCCCGAGCACTGAGCACCGAGCACCCCGAGCACTGAGCACCCAGCGCCCCGAGCACTGAGCACCCAGCACCCCGAGCACTGATCACACAGCACGTGAGCACTGAGCACCCAGCACCCTGAGCACTGAGCACCCAGCACCCCGAGCACTGAGCACCCAGCACCCTGAGCACTGAGCACCCAGCACCCTGAGTACTGAGCACCCAGCACCCTGAGTACTGAGCACCCAGCACCCTGAGCACTGAGCACCCAGCACCCTGAGTACTAAGTACCCAACACCCCAAGCATTGAGCACCCTGAGTACTGAGCATCCAGCACCACATGCACTGAGCACCCTGAATACTGAGCACCCAGCACCCTGAGTAATGAGCACCCAGCACCCCGAGCACTGAGCACCCAGCACCCTGAGCACTGAGCACCGAGCACCCTGAGCACTGAGCACCCAGCACCCTGAGGACTGAGCACCCAGCACCCCGAGCACTGAGCACACAGCACCCTGAGCACTGAGCACCCTGAGTACTGAGCACTGAGCACCCTGAGTACTGAGCACCCAGCACCCTGAGTACTGAGCACCCAGCACCCCGAGCACTGAGTACCCAGCACCCCGCGCACTGAGTACCCAGCACCCTGAGCACTGAGCACCCAGCACCCTGAGCTCTGAGCACCCAGCACCCCGAGCACTGAGCACCCAGCACCCCGAGCACTGAGCACCCAGCACCCCGAGCACTGAGCACGAAGCACCCCGAGCACTGAGCACCCAGCACCCTGAGTACTGAGCACCCAACACCCCAAGCACTGAGCACCCTGAATACTGAGCACCCAGCACCCCAAGCACTGAGCACCCTGAGTACTGAGCACCCAGCCCCCTGAGTAATGAGCACCCAGCACCCCGAGCACTGAACACCCAGCACCCTGAGTACTGAGCACCGAGCACCCTGAGTACTGAGCAGCCAGCACCCTGAGTACTGAGCACCCAGCGTACTGAGCAACGAGCACCCAGCACCCTGTGTACTGAGCACCCAGCACCCTGAGCACTGAGCACCCAGCACCCTGAGTACTGAGCACCGAGCACCCCGAGTACTGAGCACCCAGCACCCTGAGTACTGAGCACCCAGCACCCTGAGCACTGAGCACCCAGCACCCTGAGTACTGAGCACCGAGCACCCCAAGCACTGAGCACCCTGAGTACTGAGCACCCAGCCCCCTGAGTAATGAGCACCCAGCACCCCGAGCACTGAGCACCCAGCACCCTGAGTACTGAGCACCGAGCACCCTGAGTACTGAGCACCCAGCACCCTGAGTACTGAGCACCGAGCACCCTGATTACTGAGCAGCCAGCACCCTGAGTACTGAGCACCCAGCGTACTGAGCACCGAGCACCCAGCACCCTGAGTACTGAGCACCCAGCACCCTGAGCACTGAGCACCCAGCACCCTGAGTACTGAGCACCGAGCACCCCGAGTACTGAGCACCCAGCACCCTGAGTACTGAGCACCCAGCACCCTGAGCACTGAGCACCCAGCACCCTGAGTACTGAGCACCGAGCACCCCAAGCACTGAGCACCCTGAGTACTGAGCACCCAGCCCCCTGAGTAATGAGTACCCAGCACCCCGAGCACTGAGCACCCAGCACCCTGAGTACTGAGCACCGAGCACCGTGAGTACTGAGCACCGAGCACCCTGAGTACTGAGCAGCCAGCACCCTGAGTACTGAGCACCCAGCGTACTGAGCACCGAGCACCCAGCACCCTAAGTACTGAGCACCCAGCACCCTGAGCACTGAGCACCCAGCACCCTGAGTACTGAGCACCGAGCACCCCGAGTACTGAGCACCCAGCACCCCGAGCACTGAGCACCCAGCACCCTGAGCACTGAGCACCCAGCACCCCGAGCACTGAGCACCCAGCACCCCGAGCACTGAGCACTAAGCACCCTGAGCACTGAGCACCCAGCACCTCGAGCACCGAGCACCCTGAGTACTAAGCACCGAGCACCCTGAGCACTGAGCACCCAGCACCCTGAGCACTGAGCACCCAGCACCCTGAGTACTGAGCACCCAGGACCCCGAGCACTGAGCACCCAGCACCCTGAGTACTGAGCACCCAGCACCCTGAGCACTGAGCACCGAGCACCCTGAGCACTGAGCACACAGCACCCTGAGGACTGAGCACCCAGCGCCCCGAGCACTGAGCACAGAGCACCCTGAGCACTGAGCACCCTGAGTACTGATCACTGAGCACCCTGAGTACTGAGCACTGAGCACCCTGAGTCCTGAGCACCCAGCACCCTGAGTACTGAGCACCCAGCACCCCGAGCACTGAGTACCCAGCACCCTGAGCACTGAGCACCCAGCACCCTGAGCACTGAGCACCCAGCACCCTGAGTACTGAGCACTGAGCACCCAGCACCCCGAGCACTGAGCACCCAGCACCCTGAGTACTGAGCACTGAGCACCCAGCACCCCGAGCACTGAGCACCCAGCACCCTGAGTACTGAGCACCCAGCACCCGAGTACTGAGCACCCAGCACCCTGAGTACTGAGCACCCAGCTCCCTGAGTACTGAGCACCCAGCACCCCGAGTACTGAGCACCCAGCACCCTGAGTACTGAGCACCCAGCACCCCGAGCACTAAGCACCCAGCACCCTGAGCACTGAGGACCCAGCACCCTGAGAACTGAGCACCCAGCAACCTGAGTACTGAGCACCGAGCACCCTGAGTACTGAGCACACAGCACCCTGAGTACTGAGCACCCAGCACACTGAGTACTGAGCACAAAGCTCCCTGAGCACTGATCACCCAGCACCCTGAGTACTGAGCACCGAGTACCCTGAGTACTGAGCACCCAGCACCCTGAGCACTGAGCACCCAGCACCCTGAGTACTGAGCACTGAGCACCCAGCACCCCGAGCACTGAGCACCCAGCACCCTGTGTACTGAGCACTGAGTACCCAGTACCCCAAGCACTGAGACCCAGCAACCTGAGCACTGAGCACCCAGCACCCCGAGTACTGAGCACCCAGCACCCCGAGCACTGAGCACCCAGCACCCCGAGCACTGAGCACCCAGCACCCCGAGCAATGAGCACCCAGCACCCTGAGTACTGAGCACCCAGCACCCCGAGTACTGAGCACGCAGCAACCTGAGCACCGAGCAGCCAGCACCCCGAGCACTGAGCACCCAGCACCGTGAGCACTGAGCACCCAGCACCCTGAGTACTGAGCACTGAGCACCCCGAGTACTGAGCACCCAGCACCCCGAGCACTGAGCACCGAGCACCCCGAGCACTGAGCACCCAGCACCCCGAGCACTGAGCACCCAGCACCCTGAGCACTGAGCACCCAGCACCTCGAGCACCGAGCACCCTGAGTACTAAGCACCGAGCACCCTGAGCGCTGAGCACCCAGCAGCCTGAGCACTGAGCACCCAGCACCCTGAGTACTGAGCACCCAGCACCCCGAGCACTGAGCACCCAGCACCCTGAGTACTGAGCACCCAGCACCCTGAGCACTGAGCACCGAGCACCCTGAGCACTGAGCACACAGCACCCTGAGGACTGAGCACCCAGCGCCCCGAGCACTGAGCACAGAGCACCCTGAGCACTGAGCACCCTGAGTACTGATCACTGAGCACCCTGAGTACTGAGCACTGAGCACCCTGAGTCCTGAGCACCCAGCCCCCTGAGTACTGAGCACCCAGCACCCCGAGCACTGAGTACCCAGCACCCTGAGCACTGAGCACCCAGCACCCTGAGCACTGAGCACCCAGCACCCTGAGTACTGAGCACTGAGCACCCAGCACCCCGAGCACTGAGCACCCAGCACCCTGAGTACTGAGCACTGAGCACCCAGCACCCCGAGCACTGAGCACCCAGCACCCTGAGTACTGAGCACCCAGCACCCGAGTACTGAGCACCCAGCACCCTGAGTACTGAGCACCCAGCTCCCTGAGTACTGAGCACCCAGCACCCCGAGTACTGAGCACCCAGCACCCTGAGTACTGAGCACCCAGCACCCCGAGCACTAAGCACCCAGCACCCTGAGCACTGAGGACCCAGCACCCTGAGCACTGAGCACCCAGCACCCTGAGTACTGAGCACCGAGCACCCTGAGTACTGAGCACCCAGCACCCTGAGTACTGAGCACCCAGCACCCTGAGCACTGAGCACCCAGCACCCTGAGTACTGAGCACCCAGCACCCGAGTACTGAGCACCCAGCACCCTGAGTACTGAGCACCCAGCTCCCTGAGTACTGAGCACCCAGCACCCCGAGTACTGAGCACCCAGCACCCTGAGTACTGAGCACCCAGCACCCCGAGCACTAAGCACCCAGCACCCTGAGCACTGAGGACCCAGCACCCTGAGCACTGAGCACCCAGCACCCTGAGTACTGAGCACAAAGCTCCCTGAGCACTGATCTCCCAGCACCCTGAGTACTGAGCACCGAGTACCCTGAGTACTGAGCACCCAGCACCCTGAGCACTGAGCACCCAGCACCCTGAGTACTGAGCACTGAGCACCCAGCACCCCGAGCACTGAGCACCCAGCACCCTGTGTACTGAGCACTGTGTACCCAGTACCCCAAGCACTGAGACCCAGCACCCTGAGCACTGAGCACCCAGCACCCCGAGTACTGAGCACCCAGCACCCCGAGCACTGAGCACCCAGCACCCTGAGCACTGAGCACCCAGCACCCCGAGCAATGAGCACCCAGCACCCTGAGTACTGAGCACCCAGGACCCCGAGTACTGAGCACCCAGCAACCTGAGCACCGAGCAGCCAGCACCCCGAGCACTGAGCACCCAGCACCGTGAGCACTGAGCACCCAGCACCCTGAGTACTGAGCACTGAGCACCCCGAGTACTGAGCACCCAGCACCCCGAGCACTGAGCACCGAGCACCCCGAGCACTGAGCACCCAGCACCCTGAGTACTGAGCACCGAGTACCCTGAGTACTGAGCACCCAGCACCCTGAGCACTGAGCACCCAGCACCCCGAGCACTGATCACCCAGCACCCTGAGTACTGAGCACCGAGTACCCTGAGTACTGAGCACCCAGCACCCTGAGCACTGAGCACCCAGCACCCTGAGTACTGAGCACTGAGCACCCAGCACCCCGAGCACTGAGCACCCAGCAACCTGAGCACTGAGCATCCAGCACCCCGAGCACTGAGCACCCAGCACCCTGAGTACTGAGCACCCAGCACCCCGAGCACTGAGCACCCAGCACCCTGAGCACTGAGCACCCAGCACCCTGAGCACTGAGCACCCAGCACCCCGAGCACTGAGCACCCAGCACCCCGAGCACTGAGCACCCAGCACCCCGAGCACTGAGCACCCAGCACCCTGAGTACTGAGCACCCAGCAACCTGAGTACTGAGCACTCAGCAACCTGAGTACTGAGCACCGAGCACCCCGAGCACTGAGCACCCAGCACCCTGAGCACTGAGCTCCCTGAGGACTGAGCACCCAGCACCCTGAGTACTGAGCACCCAGCACCCCGAGCACTGAGCACCCAGCACCCTGAGTACTGAGCACCCTGAGTGCTTAGCACCAAGCACCCTGAGTACGGAGCACCCAGCACCCTGAGCACTGAGCACCCAGCACCCTGAGTACTGAGCACCCAGCACCCTGAGTACTTAGCACCCAGCACCTGAGCACTGAGCACCCAGCACCCTGAGTTCTGAGCACCGAGCACCCTGAGTACTGAGCACCCAGCACCCTGAGCACTGAGCACCCAGCACCCCGAGCACTGAGCACCCAGCACCCTGAGTACTGAGCACCGAGCACCCCGAGCACTGAGCACCCAGCACCCTGAGCACTGAGCACCGAGCACCCTGAGTACTGAGGACCCAGCACCCTGAGCACTGAGCAACCAGCACCCTGAGTACTGAGCACCCAGCACCCTGAGCACTGAGAACCCAGCACCCTGAGTACTGAGCACCGAGCACCCCGAGCACTGAGCACCCAGCACCCTGAGTACTGAGCACCCAGCACCAAAAGTACTGAGCACCGAGCATCCTGAGCACTGAGCACCGAGCACCCCGAGCACTGAGCACCCAGCACCCTGAGTACTGAGCACCCAGCACCAAGAGTACTGAGCAGCGAGCACCCCGAGCACTGAGCACCCAGCACCCTGTGTAATGAGCACCCAGCTCCCCGAGTACTGAGCACCCAGCACCCTGAGTACTGAGCACCCAGCACCCTGAGCACTGAGCACAAAGCACGCTGAGTACTGAGCACCCTGAGTACTGAGCACCGAGGACCCTGAGCACTGAGCACC
This sequence comes from Microtus oregoni, assembly GCF_018167655.1. Lineage (NCBI taxonomy): Eukaryota > Metazoa > Chordata > Mammalia > Rodentia > Cricetidae > Microtus > Microtus oregoni. The sequence goes on along the minus strand of NW_024543811.1, from coordinate 4,859,933 downwards.
CAGCACCCTGAGCACTGAGCACCCAGCACCCCGAGAATGAGCACCCAGCACCCTGAGTACTGAGAACCGAGCACCCTGAGTACTGAGCACCCAGCACGCTGAGCACTGAGCAACCAGCACCCCGAGTACTGAGCACCCAGCACCAAAAGTACTGAGCACCGAGCATCCTGAGCACTGAGCACCGAGCACCCCGAGCACTGAGCAAACAGCACCCTGAGTACTGAGCACCCAGCACCAAGAGTACTGAGCAGCGAGCACCCCGAGCACTGAGCACCCAGCACCCTGTGTAATGAGCACCCAGCTCCCCGAGTACTGAGCACCCAGCACCCTGAGTACTGAGCACTCAGCACCCTGAGCACTGAGCACAAAGCACGCTGAGTACTGAGCACCCTGAGTACTGAGCACCGAGGACCCTGAGCACTGAGCACCCAGCACCCTGAGCACTGAGCACCCAGCACCCCGAGAATGAGCACCCAGCACCCTGAGTACTGAGAACCGAGCACCCTGAGTACTGAGCACCCAGCACGCTGAGCACTGAGCAACCAGCACCCCGAGTACTGAGCACCCAGCACCCCGAGCACTGAGCACCCAGCACCCCGAGAATGAGCACCCAGCACCCTGAGTACTGAGCAATCAGCACCCTGAGTACTGAGCACCCAGCACCCCGAGCACTGAGCACCTTGAATACTGAGCACCCAGCACCCTGAGTACTGTGCACTAAGCACCCAGAGGGCTGAGAACCCAGGACCCCGAGCACTGAGTACTGAGCACCCAGCACCCTGAGTACTGAGCACCCAGCACCCTGAGCACTGAGCACCCAGCACCCTGAGTACTGAGCACCCAGCACCCCGAGCACTGAGCACCCAGCACCCTGAGTACTGAGCACCCAGCACACTGAGTACTGAGCAACCAGAGCACTAAGCACCCAGCACCCTGAGTACTGAGCACCCTGAGGACTGACCACCGATCACCCTGAGTACTGAGCACCGAGCACCCTGAGTACTGAGCTCCCTGCACCCTGAGCACTGAGCACCCAGCACCCTGAGTACTGAGCAGCGAGCACCCTGAGTACTGAGCACCCAGCACCCTGAGTACTGAGCACCCACCACCCTAAGTACTGAGCACCGAGCACCCCGAGTACTGAGCACCCAGCACCCTGAGCACTCAGCACCCAGCACCCCGAGCACTGAGCACCCGGCACCCTGAGTACTGAGCTCCCAGCACCCCGACCCCTGAGCACCCAGCACTCTGAGTACTGAGCACCCTGAGTACTGAGCACCTATCACCCTGAGCACTGAGCACAAAGCACCCTGAGTACTGAGCACCCAACGTACTGAGCACCGAGCACACCGAGCACTGAGCACCCAGCACCCTGAGTACTGAGCACCGAGCACCCTGAGCACTGAGCACCCAGCACCCTGAGTACTGAGCACCGAGCACCCCGAGCACTGAGCACCCAGCGCTCCGAGCACTGAGCACCCAGCACCCCGAGCACTGAGCACCCAGCACCCGTAGCACTGAGCACCCAGCACCCCGAGCAATGAGCACCCAGCACCCTGAGTACTGAGCACCCAGCACCCCGAGTACTGAGCACCCAGCAACCTGAGCACCGAGCACCCAGCACCCCGAGCACTGAGCACCCAGCACCCTGAGCACTGAACACCCAGCACCCTGAGTACTGAGCACCGAGCACCCCGAGTACTGAGCACCCAGCATCCCGAGCACTGAGCACCGAGCACCCCGAGCACTGAGCACCCAGCACCCCGAGCAATGAGCACCCAGCACCCCGAGCACTGAGCACCCAGCACCCCGATCACTGAGCACCCAACACCCCGAGCACTGAGCACCCAGCACCCCGAGCACTGAGCACCCAGCACCCTGAGCACTGAGCACAAAGCACGCTGAGTACTGAGCACTGAACACCCTGAGCACTGAGCACAAAGCACTCTGAGTACTGAGCACTGAGCACCCTGAGTACTGAGCACTGAGCACCGAGCACCCTGAGTACTGAGCACCCTGAGGACTGAGCACCCAGCACCCTGAGTACTGAGCACCTAGCACCCAGAGCACTGAGCACTGAGCACCCAGCACCCTGAGCACTGAGCACTGAGCACCCAGCACGCCGAGCACTGAGCACCCAGCACCCTGAGCACCCAGCACCGTGAACACTGAGCACTCTGAGCACTGAGCACCCTGAGCACTGAGAACTGAGCACCCAGCACCCTGAGTACTGAGCACCCAACACTCTAAGCACTGAGCACCCAGCACCCTGAGTACTGAGCACTGAGCACCCAGCACACTGAGTACTGAGCACCCAGCACCCTGAGTACTGAGCACCCAGCACCCCGAGCACTGAGCACCCAGCACCCTGAGCACTGAGCACAAAGCACGCTGAGTACTGAGCACTGAACACCCTGAGCACTGAGCACAAAGCACTCTGAGTACTGAGCACTGAGCACCCTTAGTACTGAGCACCGAGCACCCTGAGTACTGAGCACCCAGCACCCTGAGCACTGAGCACGGAGCACCCCGAGGACTGAGCACCCAGCACGGTGAGCACTGAGCACCCAGCACCTTGAGTACTGAGCACCGAGCACCCCGAGCACTGAGCACCCAGCACCCTGAGTAATGAGCACCCACCAACCCGAGCACTGAGCACCCAGCACCCTGAGTACTGAGCACCCAGCACCATGAGTACTGAGCACTGAGCACCCTGAGCACTGAGCACCCAGCACCCTGAGTACTGAGCACCCAGCAACCTGAGTACTGAGCACTCAGCAACCTGAGTACTGAGCACCTAGCACCCCGAGCACTGAGCACCCAGCACCCTGAGCACTGAGCACCCTGAGGACTGAGCACCCAGCACCCTGAGTACTGAGCACACAGCACCCTGAGTACTGAGCACCCAGCATCCTGAGTACTGAGCACCGATCACCCTGAGCACTGAGCATCCAGCACCCCGAGCACTGAGCACCCAGCACCCTGAGTACTGAGCACCCTGAGTACTGAGCACCCAGCACCCTGAGCACTGAGCACCAAGCACCCTGAGTACTGAGCACCCTGAGTGCTGAGCACCCAGCACCCTGAGTACTGAGCACCCAGCACCCTGAGCACTGAGCACCCAGCACCCTGAGTACTGAGCACCCAGCACCCTGAGTACTTAGCACCCAGCACCTGAGCACTGAGCACCCAGCACCCTGAGTTCTGAGCACCGAGCACCCTGAGTACTGAGCACCCAGCACCCTGAGTACTGAGCACCCAGCACCCTGAGTACTGAGCACCAAGCACCCCGAGTACTGAGCACCCAGCACCCTGAGCACTGTGCACCCAGCACCCTGAGCACTGAGCACCCAGCACCCTGAGTACTGAGCACCGAGCACCCCGAGCACTGAGCACCCAGCACCCTGAGCACTGTGCACCCAGCACCCTGAGCACTGAGCACCCAGCACCCTGAGTACTGAGCACACAGCACCCTGAGCACTGAGCACAAAGCACGCTGAGTACTGAGCACCCTGAGTACTGAGCACCGAGGACCCTGAGCACTGAGCACCCAGCACCCTGTGCACTGAGCACCCAGCACCCTGAGAATGAGCACCGAGCACAACGAGCACTGAGCACCGAGCACCCCGAGCACTGAGCACCCAGCACCCGAGCACTGAGCACCCAGCACCCCGAGCACTGAGCACCCAGCACCCTGAGTACTGAGCACCCAGCACCCCGAGTACTGAGCACGCAGCAACCTGAGCACCGAGCAGCCAGCACCCCGAGCACTGAGCACCCAGCACCGTGAGCACTGAGCACCCAGCACCCTGAGTACTGAGCACTGAGCACCCCGAGTACTGAGCACCCAGCACCCCGAGCACTGAGCACCGAGCACCCCGAGCACTGAGCACCCAGCACCCCGAGCACTGAGCACCCAGCACCCTGAGCACTGAGCACCCAGCACCTCGAGCACCGAGCACCCTGAGTACTAAGCACCGAGCACCCTGAGCGCTGAGCACCCAGCACCCTGAGCACTGAGCACCCAGCACCCTGAGTACTGAGCACCCAGCACCCCGAGCACTGAGCACCCAGCACCCTGAGTACTGAGCACCCAGCACCCTGAGCACTGAGCACCGAGCACCCTGAGCACTGAGCACACAGCACCCTGAGGACTGAGCACCCAGCGCCCCGAGCACTGAGCACAGAGCACCCTGAGCACTGAGCACCCTGAGTACTGATCACTGAGCACCCTGAGTACTGAGCACTGAGCACCCTGAGTCCTGAGCACCCAGCCCCCTGAGTACTGAGCACCCAGCACCCCGAGCACTGAGTACCCAGCACCCTGAGCACTGAGCACCCAGCACCCTGAGCACTGAGCACCCAGCACCCTGAGTACTGAGCACTGAGCACCCAGCACCCCGAGCACTGAGCACCCAGCACCCTGAGTACTGAGCACTGAGCACCCAGCACCCCGAGCACTGAGCACCCAGCACCCTGAGTACTGAGCACACAGCACCCGAGTACTGAGCACCCAGCACCCTGAGTACTGAGCACCCAGCTCCCTGAGTACTGAGCACCCAGCACCCCGAGTACTGAGCACCCAGCACCCTGAGTACTGAGCACCCAGCACCCCGAGCACTAAGCACCCAGCACCCTGAGCACTGAGGACCCAGCACCCTGAGCACTGAGCACCCAGCACCCTGAGTACTGAGCACCGAGCACCCTGAGTACTGAGCACCCAGCACCCTGAGTACTGAGCACCCAGCACCCTGAGCACTGAGCACCCAGCACCCTGAGTACTGAGCACCCAGCACCCGAGTACTGAGCACCCAGCACCCTGAGTACTGAGCACCCAGCTCCCTGAGTACTGAGCACCCAGCACCCCGAGTACTGAGCACCCAGCACCCTGAGTACTGAGCACCCAGCACCCCGAGCACTAAGCACCCAGCACCCTGAGCACTGAGGACCCAGCACCCTGAGCACTGAGCACCCAGCACCCTGAGTACTGAGCACAAAGCTCCCTGAGCACTGATCACCCAGCACCCTGAGTACTGAGCACCGAGTACCCTGAGTACTGAGCACCCAGCACCCTGAGCACTGAGCACCCAGCACCCTGAGTACTGAGCACTGAGCACCCAGCACCCCGAGCACTGAGCACCCAGCACCCTGTGTACTGAGCACTGTGTACCCAGTACCCCAAGCACTGAGACCCAGCACCCTGAGCACTGAGCACCCAGCACCCCGAGTACTGAGCACCCAGCACCCCGAGCACTGAGCACCCAGCACCCTGAGCACTGAGCACCCAGCACCCCGAGCAATGAGCACCCAGCACCCTGAGTACTGAGCACCCAGCACCCCGAGTACTGAGCACCCAGCAACCTGAGCACCGAGCAGCCAGCACCCCGAGCACTGAGCACCCAGCACCGTGAGCACTGAGCACCCAGCACCCTGAGTACTGAGCACTGAGCACCCCGAGTACTGAGCACCCAGCACCCCGAGCACTGAGCACCGAGCACCCCGAGCACTGAGCACCCAGCACCCTGAGTACTGAGCACCGAGTACCCTGAGTACTGAGCACCCAGCACCCTGAGCACTGAGCACCCAGCACCCCGAGCACTGATCACCCAGCACCCTGAGTACTGAGCACCGAGTACCCTGAGTACTGAGCACCCAGCACCCTGAGCACTGAGCACCCAGCACCCTGAGTACTGAGTACTGAGCACCCAGCACCCCGAGCACTGAGCACCCAGCAACCTGAGCACTGAGCATCCAGCACCCCGAGCACTGAGCACCCAGCACCCTGAGTACTGAGCACCCAGCACCCCGAGCACTGAGCACCCAGCACCCTGAGCACTGAGCACCCAGCACCCTGAGCACTGAGCACCCAGCACCCCGAGCACTGAGCACCCAGCACCCCGAGCACTGAGCACCCAGCACCCCGAGCACTGAGCACCCAGCACCCTGAGTACTGAGCACCCAGCAACCTGAGTACTGAGCACTCAGCAACCTGAGTACTGAGCACCGAGCACCCCGAGCACTGAGCACCCAGCACCCTGAGCACTGAGCTCCCTGAGGACTGAGCACCCAGCACCCTGAGTACTGAGCACCCAGCACCCCGAGCACTGAGCACCCAGCACCCTGAGTACTGAGCACCCTGAGTGCTTAGCACCAAGCACCCTGAGTACGGAGCACCCAGCACCCTGAGCACTGAGCACCCAGCACCCTGAGTACTGAGCACCCAGCACCCTGAGTACTTAGCACCCAGCACCTGAGCACTGAGCACCCAGCACCCTGAGTTCTGAGCACCGAGCACCCTGAGTACTGAGCACCCAGCACCCTGAGCACTGAGCACCCAGCACCCCGAGCACTGAGCACCCAGCACCCTGAGTACTGAGCACCGAGCACCCCGAGCACTGAGCACCCAGCACCCTGAGCACTGAGCACCGAGCACCCTGAGTACTGAGGACCCAGCACCCTGAGCACTGAGCAACCAGCACCCTGAGTACTGAGCACCCAGCACCCTGAGCACTGAGAACCCAGCACCCTGAGTACTGAGCACCGAGCACCCCGAGCACTGAGCACCCAGCACCCTGAGTACTGAGCACCCAGCACCAAAAGTACTGAGCACCGAGCATCCTGAGCACTGAGCACCGAGCACCCCGAGCACTGAGCACCCAGCACCCTGAGTACTGAGCACCCAGCACCAAGAGTACTGAGCAGCGAGCACCCCGAGCACTGAGCACCCAGCACCCTGTGTAATGAGCACCCAGCTCCCCGAGTACTGAGCACCCAGCACCCTGAGTACTGAGCACCCAGCACCCTGAGCACTGAGCACAAAGCACGCTGAGTACTGAGCACCCTGAGTACTGAGCACCGAGGACCCTGAGCACTGAGCACCCAGCACCCTGAGCACTGAGCACCCAGCACCCCGAGAATGAGCACCCAGCACCCTGAGTACTGAGAACCGAGCACCCTGAGTACTGAGCACCCAGCACGCTGAGCACTGAGCAACCAGCACCCCGAGTACTGAGCACCCAGCACCAAAAGTACTGAGCACCGAGCATCCTGAGCACTGAGCACCGAGCACCCCGAGCACTGAGCAAACAGCACCCTGAGTACTGAGCACCCAGCACCAAGAGTACTGAGCAGCGAGCACCCCGAGCACTGAGCACCCAGCACCCTGTGTAATGAGCACCCAGCTCCCCGAGTACTGAGCACCCAGCACCCTGAGTACTGAGCACTCAGCACCCTGAGCACTGAGCACAAAGCACGCTGAGTACTGAGCACCCTGAGTACTGAGCACCGAGGACCCTGAGCACTGAGCACCCAGCACCCTGAGCACTGAGCACCCAGCACCCCGAGAATGAGCACCCAGCACCCTGAGTACTGAGAACCGAGCACCCTGAGTACTGAGCACCCAGCACGCTGAGCACTGAGCAACCAGCACCCCGAGTACTGAGCACCCAGCACCCCGAGCACTGAGCACCCAGCACCCCGAGAATGAGCACCCAGCACCCTGAGTACTGAGCAATCAGCACCCTGAGTACTGAGCACCCAGCACCCCGAGCACTGAGCACCTTGAATACTGAGCACCCAGCACCCTGAGTACTGTGCACTAAGCACCCAGAGGGCTGAGAACCCAGGACCCCGAGCACTGAGTACTGAGCACCCAGCACCCTGAGTACTGAGCACCCAGCACCCTGAGCACTGAGCACCCAGCACCCTGAGTACTGAGCACCCAGCACCCCGAGCACTGAGCACCCAGCACCCTGAGTACTGAGCACCCAGCACACTGAGTACTGAGCAACCAGAGCACTAAGCACCCAGCACCCTGAGTACTGAGCACCCTGAGGACTGACCACCGATCACCCTGAGTACTGAGCACCGAGCACCCTGAGTACTGAGCTCCCTGCACCCTGAGCACTGAGCACCCAGCACCCTGAGTACTGAGCAGCGAGCACCCTGAGTACTGAGCACCCAGCACCCTGAGTACTGAGCACCCACCACCCTAAGTACTGAGCACCGAGCACCCCGAGTACTGAGCACCCAGCACCCTGAGCACTCAGCACCCAGCACCCCGAGCACTGAGCACCCGGCACCCTGAGTACTGAGCTCCCAGCACCCCGACCCCTGAGCACCCAGCACTCTGAGTACTGAGCACCCTGAGTACTGAGCACCTATCACCCTGAGCACTGAGCACAAAGCACCCTGAGTACTGAGCACCCAACGTACTGAGCACCGAGCACACCGAGCACTGAGCACCCAGCACCCTGAGTACTGAGCACCGAGCACCCTGAGCACTGAGCACCCAGCACCCTGAGTACTGAGCACCGAGCACCCCGAGCACTGAGCACCCAGCGCTCCGAGCACTGAGCACCCAGCACCCCGAGCACTGAGCACCCAGCACCCGTAGCACTGAGCACCCAGCACCCCGAGCAATGAGCACCCAGCACCCTGAGTACTGAGCACCCAGCACCCCGAGTACTGAGCACCCAGCAACCTGAGCACCGAGCACCCAGCACCCCGAGCACTGAGCACCCAGCACCCTGAGCACTGAACACCCAGCACCCTGAGTACTGAGCACCGAGCACCCCGAGTACTGAGCACCCAGCATCCCGAGCACTGAGCACCGAGCACCCCGAGCACTGAGCACCCAGCACCCCGAGCAATGAGCACCCAGCACCCCGAGCACTGAGCACCCAGCACCCCGATCACTGAGCACCCAACACCCCGAGCACTGAGCACCCAGCACCCCGAGCACTGAGCACCCAGCACCCTGAGCACTGAGCACAAAGCACGCTGAGTACTGAGCACTGAACACCCTGAGCACTGAGCACAAAGCACTCTGAGTACTGAGCACTGAGCACCCTGAGTACTGAGCACTGAGCACCGAGCACCCTGAGTACTGAGCACCCTGAGGACTGAGCACCCAGCACCCTGAGTACTGAGCACCTAGCACCCAGAGCACTGAGCACTGAGCACCCAGCACCCTGAGCACTGAGCACTGAGCACCCAGCACGCCGAGCACTGAGCACCCAGCACCCTGAGCACCCAGCACCGTGAACACTGAGCACTCTGAGCACTGAGCACCCTGAGCACTGAGAACTGAGCACCCAGCACCCTGAGTACTGAGCACCCAACACTCTAAGCACTGAGCACCCAGCACCCTGAGTACTGAGCACTGAGCACCCAGCACACTGAGTACTGAGCACCCAGCACCCTGAGTACTGAGCACCCAGCACCCCGAGCACTGAGCACCCAGCACCCTGAGCACTGAGCACAAAGCACGCTGAGTACTGAGCACTGAACACCCTGAGCACTGAGCACAAAGCACTCTGAGTACTGAGCACTGAGCACCCTTAGTACTGAGCACCGAGCACCCTGAGTACTGAGCACCCAGCACCCTGAGCACTGAGCACGGAGCACCCCGAGGACTGAGCACCCAGCACCGTGAGCACTGAGCACCCAGCACCTTGAGTACTGAGCACCGAGCACCCCGAGCACTGAGCACCCAGCACCCTGAGTAATGAGCACCCACCAACCCGAGCACTGAGCACCCAGCACCCTGAGTACTGAGCACCCAGCACCATGAGTACTGAGCACTGAGCACCCTGAGCACTGAGCACCCAGCACCCTGAGTACTGAGCACCCAGCAACCTGAGTACTGAGCACTCAGCAACCTGAGTACTGAGCACCTAGCACCCCGAGCACTGAGCACCCAGCACCCTGAGCACTGAGCACCCTGAGGACTGAGCACCCAGCACCCTGAGTACTGAGCACACAGCACCCTGAGTACTGAGCACCCAGCATCCTGAGTACTGAGCACCGATCACCCTGAGCACTGAGCATCCAGCACCCCGAGCACTGAGCACCCAGCACCCTGAGTACTGAGCACCCTGAGTACTGAGCACCCAGCACCCTGAGCACTGAGCACCAAGCACCCTGAGTACTGAGCACCCTGAGTGCTGAGCACCCAGCACCCTGAGTACTGAGCACCCAGCACCCTGAGCACTGAGCACCCAGCACCCTGAGTACTGAGCACCCAGCACCCTGAGTACTTAGCACCCAGCACCTGAGCACTGAGCACCCAGCACCCTGAGTTCTGAGCACCGAGCACCCTGAGTACTGAGCACCCAGCACCCTGAGTACTGAGCACCCAGCACCCTGAGTACTGAGCACCAAGCACCCCGAGTACTGAGCACCCAGCACCCTGAGCACTGTGCACCCAGCACCCTGAGCACTGAGCACCCAGCACCCTGAGTACTGAGCACCGAGCACCCCGAGCACTGAGCACCCAGCACCCTGAGCACTGTGCACCCAGCACCCTGAGCACTGAGCACCCAGCACCCTGAGTACTGAGCACACAGCACCCTGAGCACTGAGCACAAAGCACGCTGAGTACTGAGCACCCTGAGTACTGAGCACCGAGGACCCTGAGCACTGAGCACCCAGCACCCTGTGCACTGAGCACCCAGCACCCTGAGAATGAGCACCGAGCACAACGAGCACTGAGCACCGAGCACCCCGAGCACTGAGCACCCAGCACCCGAGCACTGAGCACCCAGCACCCCGAGCACTGAGCACCCAGCACCCCGAGCACTGAGCACCCAGCACCCCGAGCACTGAGCACCCAGCACCCCGAGTACTCAGCACCCAGCACCCAGAGCACTGAGCACCGAGCACCCTGAGTACTGAACACCCAGCACCCTGAGCACTGAGCACTGAGCACCCAGCACCCTGAGCACTGAGCACTGAGCACCCAGCACCCCGAGCACTGAGCACCCAGCACCCTGAGCACCCAGCACCGTGAACACTGAGCACCCTGAGCACTGAGCACCCTGAGCACTGAGCACTGAGCACCCAGCACCCTGAGTACTGAGCACACAACACTCTAAGCACTGAGCACCCAGCACGCTGAGTACTGAGCACTGAGCACCCAGCACCCTGAGTACTGAGCACCCAGCACCCTGAGTACTGAGCACCCAGCACACCGAGCACTGAGCACTGAGCAACCTGAGTACTGAGCACTGAGCACCCTTAGTACTGAGCACCGAGCACCCTGAGTACTGAGCACCCAGCACCCTGAGCACTGAGCACGGAGCACCCCGGGCACTGAGCACCCAGCACCTTGAGTACTGAGCACCGAGCACCCCGAGCACTGAGCACCCAGCACCCTGAGTACTGAGCACCTAGCACCCAGAGCATTGAGCACCGAGCACCCTGAGTACTGAACACCCAGCACCCTGAGCACTGAGCACTGAGCACCAAGCACCCTGAGCACTGAGCACTGAGCACCCAGCACACCGAGCACTGAGCACCCAGCACCCTGAGCACCCAGCACCGTGAACACTGAGCACTCTGAGCACTGAGCACCCTGAGCACTGAGAACTGAGCACCCAGCACCCTGAGTACTGAGCACCCAACACTCTAAGCACTGAGCACACAGCACCCTGAGTACTGAGCACTGAGCACCCAGCACACTGAGTACTGAGCACCCAGCACCCTGAGTACTGAGCACCCAGCACCCCGATCACTGAGCACTGAGCAACCTGAGTACTGAGCACTGAGCACCCTTAGTACTGAGCACCGAGCACCCTGAGTACTGAGCACCCAGCACCCTGAGCACTGAGCACGGAGCACCCCGAGGACTGAGCACCCAGCACCGTGAGCACTGAGCACCCAGCACCTTGAGTACTGAGCACCGAGCACCCCGAGCACTGAGCACCCAGCACCCTGAGTAATGAGCACCCACCAATCCGAGCACTGAGCACCCAGCACCCTGAGTACTGAGCACCCAGCACCATGAGTACTGAGCACTGAGCACCCTGAGCACTGAGCACCCAGCACCCTGAGTACTGAGCACCCAGCAACCTGAGTACTGAGCACTCAGCAACCTGAGTACTGAGCACCTAGCACCCCGAGCACTGAGCACCCAGCACCCTGAGCACTGAGCACACTGAGGACTGAGCACCCAGCACCCTGAGTTCTGAGCACCCAGCACCCTGAGTACTGAGCACCCAGCATCCTGAGTACTGAGCACCGATCACCCTGAGCACTGAGCATCCAGCACCCCGAGCACTGAGCACCCAGCACCCTGAGTACTGAGCACCCTGAGTACTGAGCACCCAGCACCCTGAGCACTGAGCACCAAGCACCCTGAGTACTGAGCACCCTGAGTGCTGAGCACCCAGCACCCTGAGTACTGAGCACCCAGCACCCTGAGCACTGAGCACCCAGCACCCTGAGTACTGAGCACCCAGCACCCTGAGTACTTAGCACCCAGCACCTGAGCACTGAGCACCCAGCACCCTGAGTTCTGAGCACCGAGCACCCTGAGTACTGAGCACCCAGCACCCTGAGTACTGAGCACCCAGCACCCTGAGTACTGAGCACCAAGCACCCCGAGTACTGAGCACCCAGCACCCTGAGCACTGTGCACCCAGCACCCCGAGCACTGAGCACCCATCACCCTGAGTACTGAGCACCGAGCACCCCGAGCACTGAGCACCCAGCACCCTGAGCACTGAGCACCCAGCACCCTGAGTACTGAGCACACAGCACCCTGAGCACTGAGCACAAAGCACGCTGAGTACTGAGCACCCTGAGTACTGAGCACCGAGGACCCTGAGCACTGAGCACCCAGCACCCTGAGCACTGAGCACCCAGCACCCTGAGAATGAGCACCGAGCACCCCGAGCACTGAGCACCGAGCACCCCGAGCACTGAGCACCCAGCACCCGAGCACTGAGCACCCAGCACCCCGAGCACTGAGCACCCAGCACCCCGAGCACTGAGCACCCAGCACCCCGAGCACTGAGCACCCAGCACCCCGAGTACTCAGCACCCAGCACCCTGAGCACTGAGCACCCAGCACCCTGAGCACTGAGCACAAAGCACGCTGAGTAATGAGCACTGAACACCCTGAGCACTGAGCACAAAGCACTCTGAGTACTGAGCACTGAGCAACCTGAGTACTGAGCACTGAGCACCGAGCAGCCTGAGTACTGAGCACCCTGAGGACTGAGCACCCAGCACCCTGAGTACTGAGCACCCAGCACCCAGAGCACTGAGCACCGAGCACCCTGAGTACTGAACACCCAGCACCCTGAGCACTGAGCACTGAGCACCCAGCACCCTGAGAACTGAGCACTGAGCACCCAGCACCCCGAGCACTGAGCACCCAGCACCCTGAGCACCCAGCACCGTGAACACTGAGCACCCTGAGCACTGAGCACCCTGAGCACTGAGCACTGAGCACCCAGCACCCTGAGTACTGAGCACACAACACTCTAAGCACTGAGCACCCAGCACGCTGAGTACTGAGCACTGAGCACCCAGCACCCTGAGTACTGAGCACCCAGCACCCTGAGTACTGAGCACCCAGCACCCCGAGCACTGAGCACTGAGCAACCTGAGTACTGAGCACTGAGCACCCTTAGTACTGAGCACCGAGCACCCTGAGTACTGAGCACCCAGCACCCTGAGCACTGAGCACGGAGCACCCCGAGGTCTGAGCACCCAGCACCGTGAGCACTGAGCACCCAGCACCTTGAGTACTGAGCACCGAGCACCCCGAGCACTGAGCACCCAGCACCCTGAGTAATGAGCACCCACCAACCCGAGCACTGAGCACGCAGCACCCTGAGTACTGAGCACCCAGCACCCTGAGTACTGAGCACTGAGCACCCTGAGCACTGAGCACCCAGCACCCTGAGTACTGAGCACCCAGCAACCTGAGTACTGAGCACTCAGCAACCGGAGTACTGAGCACCAAGCACCCAGAGCACTGAGCACCCAGCACCCTGAGCACTGAGCACCCTGAGGACTGAACACCCAGCACCCTGAGTACTGAGCACCCAGCACCCTGAGTACTGAGCACCCAGCATCCTGAGTACTGAGCACCGATCACCCTGAGCACTGAGCATCCAGCACCCCGAGCACTGAGCACCCAGCACCCTGAGTACTGTGCACCCTGAGTACTGAGCACCCAGCACCCCGAGCACTGAGCACCCAGCACCCTCAGTACTGAGCACCCTGAGTGCTGAGCACCCAGCACCCTGAGTACTGAGCACCCAGCACCCTGAGCACTGAGCACCCAGCACCCTGAGTACTGAGCACCCAGCACCCTGAGTACTTAGCACCCAGCACCTGAGCACTGAGCACCCAGCACCCTGAGTTCTGAGCACCGAGCACCCTGAGTACTGAGCACCCAGCACCCTGAGTACTGAGCACCCAGCACCCTGAGTACTGAGCACCAAGCCCCCCGAGTACTGAGCACCCAGCACCCTGAGCACTGAGCACCCAGCACCCCGAGCACTGAGCACCCAGCACCCTGAGTACTGAGCACCGAGCACCCCGAGCACTGAGCACCCAGCACCCTGAGCACTGAGCACCCAGCACCCTGAGTACTGAGCACCCAGCACCCTGAGCACTGAGCACAAAGCACGCTGAGTACTGAGCACCCTGAGTACTGAGCAGCGAGGACCCTGAGCACTGAGCACCCAGCACCTTGAGCACTGAGCACCCAGCACCCCGAGAATGAGCACCCAGCACCCTGAGTACTGAGAACCGAGCACCCTGAGTACTGAGCACCCAGCACGCTGAGCACTGAGCAACCAGCACCCCGAGTACTGAGCACCCAGGACCCCGAGCACTGAGCACCCAGCACCCCGAGAATGAGCACCCAGCACCCTGAGTACTGAGCACCCAGCACCATGAGTACTAAGCACCCAGCACCCTGAGCAATGAGCACCCTGAGTACTGAGCACCCAACACCCTGAGTACTGAGCACCCAGCACCCCGAGCACTGAGCACCCTGAATACTGAGCACCCAGCACCCTGAGTACTGTGCACTAAGCACCCAGAGGGCTGAGAACCCAGGACCCCGAGCACTGAGTACTGAGCACCCAGCACCCTGAGTACTGAGCACCGAGCTCCCCGAGCACTGAGCACCCTGAGTACTGAGCACCCAGCACCCTGAGTACTGAGCACCCAGCACCCTGAGCACTGAGCACCCAGCACCCTGAGTACTGAGCACCCAGCACCCCGAGCACTGAGCACCCAGCACCCTGAGTACTGAGCACCCAGCACCCTGAGTACTGAGCACCCTGAGTGCTGAGCACCCAGCACCCTGAGTACTGAGCACCCAGCACCCTGAGCACTGAGCACCCAGCACCCTGAGTACTGAGCACCCAGCACCCTGAGTACTTAGCACCCAGCACCAGAGCACTGAGCACCCAGCACCCTGAGTTCTGAGCACCGAGCACCCTGAGTACTGAGCACCCAGCACCCTGAGTACTGAGCACCCAGCACCCTGAGTACAGAGCACCAAGCACCCCGAGTACTGAGCACCCAGCACCCTGAGCACTGTGCACCCAGCACCCCGAGCACTGAGCACCCATCACCCTGAGTACTGAGCACCGAGCACCCCGAGCACTGAGCACCCAGCACCCTGAGCACTGAGCACCCAGCACCCTGAGTACTGAGCACACAGCACCCTGAGCACTGAGCACAAAGCACGCTGAGTACTGAGCACCCTGAGTACTGAGCACCGAGGACCCTGAGCACTGAGCACCCAGCACCCTGAGCACTGAGCACCCAGCACCCTGAGAATGAGCACCGAGCACCCCGAGCACTGAGCACCGAGCACCCCGAGCACTGAGCACCCAGCACCCGAGCACTGAGCACCCAGCACCCCGAGCACTGAGCACCCAGCACCCCGAGCACTGAGCACACAGCACCCCGAGCACTGAGCACCCAGCACCCCGAGTACTCAGCACCCAGCACCCTGAGCACTGAGCACCCAGCACCCTGAGCACTGAGCTCAAAGCACGCTGAGTAATGAGCACTGAACACCCTGAGCACTGAGCACAAAGCACTCTGAGTACTGAGCACTGAGCAACCTGAGTACTGAGCACTGAGCACCGAGCAGCCTGAGTACTGAGCACCCTGAGTACTGAGCACCCAGCACCCTGAGTACTGAGCACCCAGCACCCAGAGCACTGAGCACCGAGCACCCTGTGTACTGAACACCCAGCACCCTGAGCACTGAGCACTGAGCACCCAGCACCCTGAGCACTGAGCACTGAGCACCCAGCACCCCGAGCACTGAGCACCCAGCACCCTGAGCACCCAGCACCGTGAACACTGAGCACCCTGAGCACTGAGCACCCTGAGCACTGAGCACTGAGCACCCAGCACCCTGAGTACTGAGCACTGAGCAATCAGCACCCTGAGTACTGAGCACCCAGCACCCTGAGTACTGAGCACCCAGCACCCCGAGCACTGAGCACTGAGCAACCTGAGTACTGAGCACTGAGCACCCTTAGTACTGAGCACCGAGCACCCTGAGTACTGAGCACCCAGCACCCTGAGCACTGAGCACGGAGCACCCCGAGGACTGAGCACCCAGCACCGTGAGCACTGAGCACCCAGCACCTTGAGTACTGAGCACCGAGCACCACGAGCACTGAGCACCCAGCACCCTGAGTAATGAGCACCCACCAACCCGAGCACTGAGCACCCAGCACCCTGAGTACTGAGCACCCAGCACCCTGAGCACTGAGCACCCAGCACCCTGAGTACTGAGCACCCAGCACCCTGAGCACTGAGCACAAAGCACGCTGAGTACTGAGCACCCTGAGTACTGAGCAGCGAGGACCCTGAGCACTGAGCACCCAGCACCCTGAGCACTGAGCACCCAGCACCCCGAGAATGAGCACCCAGCACCCTGAGTACTGAGCACCCAGCACCCTGAGTACTGAGCACCCAGCACGCTGAGCACTGAGCAACCAGCACCCCGAGTACTGAGCACCCAGCACCCCGAGCACTGAGCACCCAGCACTCCGAGAATGAGCACCCAGCACCCTGAGTACTGAGCACCCAGCACCCTGAGTACTGAGCACCCAGCACCCCGAGAACTGAGCACCCTGAATACTGAGCACCCAGCACCCTGAGTACTGTGCACTAAGCACCCAGAGGGCTGAGAACCCAGGACCCCGAGCACTGAGTACTGAGCACCCAGCACCCCGAGCACTGAGCACCCAGCACCCTGAGTACTGAGCACCCAGCACCCTGAGTACTGAGCAACCAGAGCACTGAGCACCCAGCACCCTGAGTACTGAGCACCCTGAGGACTGAGCACCGATCACCCTGAGTACTGAGCACCGAGCACCCTGAGTACTGAGCACCCAGCACCCTGAGCACTGAGCACCCAGCACCCTGAGTACTGAGCAGCGAGCACCCTGAGTACTGAGCACCCAGCACCCTGAGTACTGAGCACTGAGCACCCCGAGTACTGAGCACCCAGCACCCTGAGCACTCAGCACCCAGCACCCCGAGCACTGAGCACCCAGCACCCTGAGTACTGAGCTCCCAGCACCCCGAGCCCTGAGCACCCAGCACCCTGAGTACTGAGCACCCTGAGTACTGAGCACCGATCACCCTGAGCACTGAGCACAAAGCACCCTGAGTACTGAGCACCCAACGTACTGAGCACCGAGCACACCGAGTACTGAGCACCCAGCACCCTGAGTACTGAGCACCCAGCACCCTGAGTACTGAGCACCCAGCACCCCGAGCACTGAGCACTGAGCAACCTGAGTACTGAGCACCCAGCACCCTGAGCACTGAGCACGGAGCACCCCGAGGACTGAGCACCCAGCACCGTGAGCACTGAGCACCAGGCACCTTGAGTACTGAGCACCGAGCACCCCGAGCACTGAGCACCCAGCACCCTGAGTAATGAGCACCCACCAACCCGAGCACTGAGCACCCAGCACCTTGAGTACTGAGAACCCAGCACCCTGAGTACTGAGCACTGAGCACCCTGAGCACTGAGCACCCAGCACCCTGAGTACTGAGCACCCAGCAACCTGAGTACTGAGCACCGAGCACCCCGAGCACTGAGCACCCAGCACCCTGAGCACTGAGCACCCTGAGGACTGAGCACCCAGCACCCTGAGTACTGAGCACCCAGCACCCTGAGTACTGAACACCCAGCATCCTGAGTACTGAGCACCGATCACCCTGAGCACTGAGCATCCAGCACCCCGAGCACTGAGCACCCAGCACCCTGAGTACTGAGCACCCTGAGTACTGAGTACCCAGCACCCCGAGCACTGAGCACCCAGCACCCTGAGTACTGAGCACCCTGAGTGCTGAGCACCCAGCACCCTGAGTTCTGAGCACCGAGCACACTGAGTACTGAGCACCCAGCACCCTGAGTACTGAGCACCCAGCACCCTGAGTACTGAGCACCGAGCACCCCGAGTACTGAGCACCCAGCACCCTGAGCACTGAGCACCCAGCACCCCGAGCACTGAGCACCCAGCACCCTGAGTACTGAGCACTGAGCACCCCGAGCACTGAGCACCCAGCACCCTGAGCACTGAGCACCCAGCACCCTGAGTACTGAGCACATAGCACCATGAGTACTGAGCACACAGCACCCTGAGCACTGAGCACCCAGCAACCTGAGTACTGAGCACCCAGCACCCTGAGCACTGAGCACCCAGCACCCTGAGTACTGAGCACCGAGCACCCCGAGCACTGAGCACCCAGCACCCTGAGTACTGAGCACCCAGCACCAAAAGTACTGAGCACCGAGCATCCTGAGCACTGAGCACCGAACACCCCGAGCACTGAGCACCCAGCACCCTGAGTACTGAGCACCCAGCACCAAGAGTACTGAGCAATGAGCACCCCGATCACTGAGCACCCAGCACCCTGTGTAATGAGCACCCAGCACCCCGAGTACTGAGCACTGAGCACCGTGAGTACTGAGCACCCAGCACCCTGAGTACTGAGCACCCAGCACCCTGAGCACTGAGCACAAAGCACGCTGAGTACTGAGCACACTGAGTACTGAGCACCGAGGACCCTGAGCACTGAGCACCCAGCACCCTGAGCACTGAGCACCCAGCACCCCGAGAATGAGCACCCAGCACCCTGAGTACTAAGAACCGAGCACCCTGAGTACTGAGCACCCAGCACGCTGAGCACTGAGCAACCAGCACCCCGAGTACTGAGCACCCAGCACCCAGAGCACTGAGCACCCAGCACCCCGAGAATGAGAACCCAGCACCCTGAGTACTGAGCACCCAGCACCCTGAGTACTGAGCACCCAGCACCCCGAGCACTGAGCACCCTGAATACTGAGCACCCAGCACCCTGAGTACTGTGCACTAAGCACCCAGAGGGCTGAGAACCCAGGACCCCGAGCACTGAGTACTGAGCACCCAGCACCCTGAGTACTGAGCACCGAGCTCCACGAGCACTGAGCACCCTGAGTACTGAGCACCCAGCACCCTGAGTACTGAGCACCCAGCACCCTGAGCACTGAGCACCCAGCACCCTGAGTACTGAGCACCCAGCACCCCGAGCCCTGAGCACCCAGCACCCTGAGTACTGAGCACCCAGCACCCTGAGTACTGAGCAACCAGAGCACTGAGCACCCAACACCCTGAGTACTGAGCACCCTGAGGACTGAGCACCGATCACCCTGAGCACTGAGCACCGAGCACCCTGAGTACTGAGCACCCAGCACGCTGAGCACTGAGCACCCAGCACCCTGAGTACTGAGCAGCGAGCACCCTGAGTACTGAGCACCCAGCACCCTGAGTACTGAGCACCCAGCACCCTGAGTACTGAGCACCGAGCACCCCGAGTACTGAGCACCCAGCACCCTGAGCACTCAGCACCCAGCACCCCGAGCACTGAGCACCCAGCACCCTGAGTACTGAGCTCGAAGCACCCCGAGCCCTGAGCACGCAGCACCCTGAGTACTGAGCACCCTGAGTACTGAGCACCGATCACCCTGAGCTCTGAGCACCCAGCACCCTGAGTACTGAGCACCCAATGTACTGAGCACCGAGCACACCGAGCACTGAGCACCCAGCACCCTGAGAACTGAGCACCGAGCACCCTGAGCACTGAGCACCCAGCACCCTGAGTACTGAGCACCGAGCACCCCGAGCACTGAGCACCCAGCGCCCCGAGCACTGAGCACCCAGCACCCCGAGCACTGAGCACCCAGCACCCGTAGCACTGAGCACCCAGCACCCCGAGCAATGAGCACCCAGCACCCTGAGTACTGAGCAACCAGCACCCCGAGTACTGATCACCCAGCAACCTGAGCACCGAGCACCCAGCACCCCGAGCATTGAGCACCCAGCACCCTGAGCACTGAACACCCAGCACCCTGAGTACTGAGCACCGAGCACAACGAGGACTGAGCACCCTGAGGACTGAGCACCCAGCACCCTGAGTACTGAGCACCCAGCACCCAGAGCACTGAGCACCGAGCACCCTGAGTACTGAACACCCAGCACCCTGAGCACTGAGCACTGAGCACCCAGCACCCTGAGCACTGAGCACTGAGCACCCAGCACCCCGAGCACTGAGCACCCAGCACCCTGAGCACCCAGCACCGTGAACACTGAGCACACTGAGCACTGAGCACCCTGAGCACTGAGCACTGAGCACCCAGCACCCTGAGTACTGAGCACCCAGCACCCTGAGTACTGAGCACCCAGCACCCCGAGCACTGAGCACTGAGCAACCTGAGTACTGAGCACTGAGCACCCTTAGTACTGAGCACCGAGCACCCTGAGTACTGAGCACCCAGCACCCTGAACACTGAGCACGGAGCACCCCGAGGACTGAGCACCCAGCACCGTGAGCACTGAGCACCAGGCACCTTGAGTACTGAGCACCGAGGACCCCGAGCACTGAGCACCCAGCACCCTGAGTAATGAGCACCCACCAACCCGAGCACTGAGCACCCAGCACCCTGAGTACTGAGCACCCAGCACACTGAGTACTGAGCACTGAGCACCCTGAGCACTGAGCACCCAGCACCCTGAGTACTGAGCACCCAGCAACCTGAGTACTGAGCACTCAGCAACCTGAGTACTGAGCACCCAGCACCCTGAGCACTGAGCACCCAGCACCCTGAGTACTGAGCACCGAGCACCCCGAGCACTGTGCACCCAGCACCCTGAGTACTGAGCACCCAGCACCAAAAGTACTGAGCACCGAGCATCCTGAGCACTGAGCACCGAGCACCCCGAGCACTGAGCACCCAGCACCCTGAGTACTGAGCACCCAGCACCAAGAGTACTGAGCAGCGAGCACCCCGAGCACTGAGCACCCAGCACCCTGTGTAATGAGCACCCAGCACCCCGAGTACTGAGCACCCAGCACCGTGAGTACTGAGCACCCAGCACCCTGAGTACTGAGCACCCAGCACCCTGAGCACTGAGCACAAAGCACGCTGAGTACTGAGCACACTGAGTACTGAGCACCGAGGACCCTGAGCACTGAGCACCCAGCACCCTGAGCACTGAGCACCCAGCACCCCGAGAATGAGCACCCAGCACCCTGAGTACTGAGAACCGAGCACCCTGAGTATTGAGCACCCAGCACGCTGAGCACTGAGCAACCAGCACCCCGAGTACTGCGCACCCAGCACCCAGAGCACTGAGCACCCAGCACCCCGAGAATGAGCACCCAGCACCCTGAGTACTGAGCACCCAGCACCCTGAGTACTGAGCACCCAGCACCCCGAGCACTGAGCACCCTGAATACTGAGCACCCAGCACCCTGAGTACTGTGCACTAAGCACCCAGAGGGCTGAGAACCCAGGACCCCGAGCACTGAGTACTGAGTACCCAGCACCCTGAGTACTGAGCACCGAGCTCCACGAGCACTGAGCACAATGAGTACTGAGCACCCAGCACCCTGAGTACTGAGCACCCAGCACCCCGAGCCCTGAGCACCCAGCACCCTGATTACTGAGCAACCAGCACCCTGAGTACTGAGCAACCAGAGCACTGAGCACCCAGCACCCTGAGTACTGAGCACCCAATGTACTGAGCACCAAGCACACCGAGCACTGAGCACCGAGCACCCTGAGTACTGAGCACCCAGCACCCTGAGCACTGAGCACCCAGCACCCTGAGTACTGAGCACCGAGCACCCCGAGCACTGAGCACCCAGCGCCCTGAGCACTGAGCACCCAGCACCCTGAGTACTGAGCACCGAGCACCCTGAGCACTGAGCACCCAGCACCCTGAGTACTGAGCACCGAGCACCCCGAGCACTGAGCACCCAGCGCCCCGAGCACTGAGCACCCAGCACCCGTAGCACTGAGCACCCAGCACCCCGAGCAATGAGCACCCAGCACCCTGAGTACTGAGCACCCAGCACCCCGAGTACTGAGCACCCAGCAACCTGAGCACCGAGCACCCAGCACCCCGAGCATTGAGCACCGAGCACCCTGAGCACTGAACACCCAGCACCCTGAATACTGAGCACCGAGCACCCCGAGGACTGAGCACCCTGAGGACTGAGCACCCAGCACCCTGAGTACTGAGCACCCAGCACCCAGAGCACTGAGCACCGAGCACCCTGAGTACTGAACACCCAGCACCCTGAGCACTGAGCACTGAGCACCCAGCACCCTGAGCACTGAGCACTGAGCACCCAGCACCCTGAGTACTGAGCACCGAGCACCCCGAGTACTGAGCACCCAGCACCCTGAGCACTGAGCACCCAGCACCCCGAGCACTGAGCACCCAGCACCCTGAGTACTGAGCACTGAGCACCCCGAGCACTGAGCACCCAGCACCCTGAGCACTGAGCACCCAGCACCCTGAGTACTGAGCACATAGCACCATGAGTACTGAGCACACAGCACCCTGAGCACTGAGCACCCAGCAACCTGAGTACTGAGCACCCAGCACCCTGAGCACTGAGCACCCAGCACCCTGAGTACTGAGCACCGAGCACCCCGAGCACTGAGCACCCAGCACCCTGAGTACTGAGCACCCAGCACCAAAAGTACTGAGCACCGAGCATCCTGAGCACTGAGCACCGAACACCCCGAGCACTGAGCACCCAGCACCCTGAGTACTGAGCACCCAGCACCAAGAGTACTGAGCAATGAGCACCCCGATCACTGAGCACCCAGCACCCTGTGTAATGAGCACCCAGCACCCCGAGTACTGAGCACTGAGCACCGTGAGTACTGAGCACCCAGCACCCTGAGTACTGAGCACCCAGCACCCTGAGCACTGAGCACAAAGCACGCTGAGTACTGAGCACACTGAGTACTGAGCACCGAGGACCCTGAGCACTGAGCACCCAGCACCCTGAGCACTGAGCACCCAGCACCCCGAGAATGAGCACCCAGCACCCTGAGTACTAAGAACCGAGCACCCTGAGTACTGAGCACCCAGCACGCTGAGCACTGAGCAACCAGCACCCCGAGTACTGAGCACCCAGCACCCAGAGCACTGAGCACCCAGCACCCCGAGAATGAGAACCCAGCACCCTGAGTACTGAGCACCCAGCACCCTGAGTACTGAGCACCCAGCACCCCGAGCACTGAGCACCCTGAATACTGAGCACCCAGCACCCTGAGTACTGTGCACTAAGCACCCAGAGGGCTGAGAACCCAGGACCCCGAGCACTGAGTACTGAGCACCCAGCACCCTGAGTACTGAGCACCGAGCTCCACGAGCACTGAGCACCCTGAGTACTGAGCACCCAGCACCCTGAGTACTGAGCACCCAGCACCCTGAGCACTGAGCACCCAGCACCCTGAGTACTGAGCACCCAGCACCCCGAGCCCTGAGCACCCAGCACCCTGAGTACTGAGCACCCAGCACCCTGAGTACTGAGCAACCAGAGCACTGAGCACCCAACACCCTGAGTACTGAGCACCCTGAGGACTGAGCACCGATCACCCTGAGCACTGAGCACCGAGCACCCTGAGTACTGAGCACCCAGCACGCTGAGCACTGAGCACCCAGCACCCTGAGTACTGAGCAGCGAGCACCCTGAGTACTGAGCACCCAGCACCCTGAGTACTGAGCACCCAGCACCCTGAGTACTGAGCACCGAGCACCCCGAGTACTGAGCACCCAGCACCCTGAGCACTCAGCACCCAGCACCCCGAGCACTGAGCACCCAGCACCCTGAGTACTGAGCTCGAAGCACCCCGAGCCCTGAGCACGCAGCACCCTGAGTACTGAGCACCCTGAGTACTGAGCACCGATCACCCTGAGCTCTGAGCACCCAGCACCCTGAGTACTGAGCACCCAATGTACTGAGCACCGAGCACACCGAGCACTGAGCACCCAGCACCCTGAGAACTGAGCACCGAGCACCCTGAGCACTGAGCACCCAGCACCCTGAGTACTGAGCACCGAGCACCCCGAGCACTGAGCACCCAGCGCCAAGAGCACTGAGCACCCAGCACCCCGAGCACTGAGCACCCAGCACCCGTAGCACTGAGCACCCAGCACCCCGAGCAATGAGCACCCAGCACCCTGAGTACTGAGCAACCAGCACCCCGAGTACTGATCACCCAGCAACCTGAGCACCGAGCACCCAGCACCCCGAGCATTGAGCACCCAGCACCCTGAGCACTGAACACCCAGCACCCTGAGTACTGAGCACCGAGCACAACGAGGACTGAGCACCCTGAGGACTGAGCACCCAGCACCCTGAGTACTGAGCACCCAGCACCCAGAGCACTGAGCACCGAGCACCCTGAGTACTGAACACCCAGCACCCTGAGCACTGAGCACTGAGCACCCAGCACCCTGAGCACTGAGCACTGAGCACCCAGCACCCCGAGCACTGAGCACCCAGCACCCTGAGCACCCAGCACCGTGAACACTGAGCACACTGAGCACTGAGCACCCTGAGCACTGAGCACTGAGCACCCAGCACCCTGAGTACTGAGCACCCAGCACCCTGAGTACTGAGCACCCAGCACCCCGAGCACTGAGCACTGAGCAACCTGAGTACTGAGCACTGAGCACCCTTAGTACTGAGCACCGAGCACCCTGAGTACTGAGCACCCAGCACCCTGAACACTGAGCACGGAGCACCCCGAGGACTGAGCACCCAGCACCGTGAGCACTGAGCACCAGGCACCTTGAGTACTGAGCACCGAGGACCCCGAGCACTGAGCACCCAGCACCCTGAGTAATGAGCACCCACCAACCCGAGCACTGAGCACCCAGCACCCTGAGTACTGAGCACCCAGCACACTGAGTACTGAGCACTGAGCACCCTGAGCACTGAGCACCCAGCACCCTGAGTACTGAGCACCGAGCACCCCGAGTACTGAGCACCCAGCACCCTGAGCACTCAGCACCCAGCACCCCGAGCACTGAGCACCCAGCACCCTGAGTACTGAGCTCGAAGCACCCCGAGCCCTGAGCACGCAGCACCCTGAGTACTGAGCACCCTGAGTACTGAGCACCGATCACCCTGAGCTCTGAGCACCCAGCACCCTGAGTACTGAGCACCCAATGTACTGAGCACCGAGCACACCGAGCACTGAGCACCCAGCACCCTGAGAACTGAGCACCGAGCACCCTGAGCACTGAGCACCCAGCACCCTGAGTACTGAGCACCGAGCACCCCGAGCACTGAGCACCCAGCGCCCCGAGCACTGAGCACCCAGCACCCCGAGCACTGAGCACCCAGCACCCGTAGCACTGAGCACCCAGCACCCCGAGCAATGAGCACCCAGCACCCTGAGTACTGAGCAACCAGCACCCCGAGTACTGATCACCCAGCAACCTGAGCACCGAGCACCCAGCACCCCGAGCATTGAGCACCCAGCACCCTGAGCACTGAACACCCAGCACCCTGAGTACTGAGCACCGAGCACAACGAGGACTGAGCACCCTGAGGACTGAGCACCCAGCACCCTGAGTACTGAGCACCCAGCACCCAGAGCACTGAGCACCGAGCACCCTGAGTACTGAACACCCAGCACCCTGAGCACTGAGCACTGAGCACCCAGCACCCTGAGCACTGAGCACTGAGCACCCAGCACCCCGAGCACTGAGCACCCAGCACCCTGAGCACCCAGCACCGTGAACACTGAGCACACTGAGCACTGAGCACCCTGAGCACTGAGCACTGAGCACCCAGCACCCTGAGTACTGAGCACCCAGCACCCTGAGTACTGAGCACCCAGCACCCCGAGCACTGAGCACTGAGCAACCTGAGTACTGAGCACTGAGCACCCTTAGTACTGAGCACCGAGCACCCTGAGTACTGAGCACCCAGCACCCTGAACACTGAGCACGGAGCACCCCGAGGACTGAGCACCCAGCACCGTGAGCACTGAGCACCAGGCACCTTGAGTACTGAGCACCGAGGACCCCGAGCACTGAGCACCCAGCACCCTGAGTAATGAGCACCCACCAACCCGAGCACTGAGCACCCAGCACCCTGAGTACTGAGCACCCAGCACACTGAGTACTGAGCACTGAGCACCCTGAGCACTGAGCACCCAGCACCCTGAGTACTGAGCACCCAGCAACCTGAGTACTGAGCACTCAGCAACCTGAGTACTGAGCACCCAGCACCCTGAGCACTGAGCACCCAGCACCCTGAGTACTGAGCACCGAGCACCCCGAGCACTGTGCACCCAGCACCCTGAGTACTGAGCACCCAGCACCAAAAGTACTGAGCACCGAGCATCCTGAGCACTGAGCACCGAGCACCCCGAGCACTGAGCACCCAGCACCCTGAGTACTGAGCACCCAGCACCAAGAGTACTGAGCAGCGAGCACCCCGAGCACTGAGCACCCAGCACCCTGTGTAATGAGCACCCAGCACCCCGAGTACTGAGCACCCAGCACCGTGAGTACTGAGCACCCAGCACCCTGAGTACTGAGCACCCAGCACCCTGAGCACTGAGCACAAAGCACGCTGAGTACTGAGCACACTGAGTACTGAGCACCGAGGACCCTGAGCACTGAGCACCCAGCACCCTGAGCACTGAGCACCCAGCACCCCGAGAATGAGCACCCAGCACCCTGAGTACTGAGAACCGAGCACCCTGAGTATTGAGCACCCAGCACGCTGAGCACTGAGCAACCAGCACCCCGAGTACTGCGCACCCAGCACCCAGAGCACTGAGCACCCAGCACCCCGAGAATGAGCACCCAGCACCCTGAGTACTGAGCACCCAGCACCCTGAGTACTGAGCACCCAGCACCCCGAGCACTGAGCACCCTGAATACTGAGCACCCAGCACCCTGAGTACTGTGCACTAAGCACCCAGAGGGCTGAGAACCCAGGACCCCGAGCACTGAGTACTGAGTACCCAGCACCCTGAGTACTGAGCACCGAGCTCCACGAGCACTGAGCACAATGAGTACTGAGCACCCAGCACCCTGAGTACTGAGCACCCAGCACCCCGAGCCCTGAGCACCCAGCACCCTGATTACTGAGCAACCAGCACCCTGAGTACTGAGCAACCAGAGCACTGAGCACCCAGCACCCTGAGTACTGAGCACCCAATGTACTGAGCACCAAGCACACCGAGCACTGAGCACCGAGCACCCTGAGTACTGAGCACCCAGCACCCTGAGCACTGAGCACCCAGCACCCTGAGTACTGAGCACCGAGCACCCCGAGCACTGAGCACCCAGCGCCCTGAGCACTGAGCACCCAGCACCCTGAGTACTGAGCACCGAGCACCCTGAGCACTGAGCACCCAGCACCCTGAGTACTGAGCACCGAGCACCCCGAGCACTGAGCACCCAGCGCCCCGAGCACTGAGCACCCAGCACCCGTAGCACTGAGCACCCAGCACCCCGAGCAATGAGCACCCAGCACCCTGAGTACTGAGCACCCAGCACCCCGAGTACTGAGCACCCAGCAACCTGAGCACCGAGCACCCAGCACCCCGAGCATTGAGCACCGAGCACCCTGAGCACTGAACACCCAGCACCCTGAATACTGAGCACCGAGCACCCCGAGGACTGAGCACCCTGAGGACTGAGCACCCAGCACCCTGAGTACTGAGCACCCAGCACCCAGAGCACTGAGCACCGAGCACCCTGAGTACTGAACACCCAGCACCCTGAGCACTGAGCACTGAGCACCCAGCACCCTGAGCACTGAGCACTGAGCACCCAGCACCCCGAGCACTGAGCACCCAGCACCCTGAGCACCCAGCACCGTGAACACTGAGCACCCTGAGCACTGAGCACCCTGAGTACTGAGCACTGAGCACCCAGCACCCTGAGTACTGAGCACCCAGCACCCTGAGTACTGAGCACCCAGCACCCCGAGCACTGAGCACTGAGCAACCTGAGTACTGAGCACTGAGCACCCTTAGTACTGAGCACCGAGCACCCTGAGTACTGAGCACCCAGCACCCTGAGCACTGAGCACGGTGCACCCCGAGGACTGAGCACCCAGCACCGTGAGCACTGAGCACCAGGCACCTTGAGTACTGAGCACCGAGCACCCCGAGCACTGAGCACCCAGCACCCTGAGTAATGAGCACCCTCCAACCCGAGCACTGAGCACCCAGCACCCTGAGTACTGAGCACCCAGCACCCTGAGTACTGAGCACTGAGCACCCTGAGCACTGAGCACCCAGCACCCTGAGTACTGAGCACCCAGCAACCTGAGTACTGAGCACTCAGCAACCTGAGTACTGAGCACCGAGCACCCCGAGAACTGAGCACCCAGCACCCTGAGCACTGAGCACCCTGAGGACTGAGCACCCAGCACCCTGAGTACTGAGCACCCAGCACCCTGAGTACTGAGCACCCAGCATCCTGAGTACTGAGCACCGATCACCCTGAGCACTGAGCATCCAGCACCCCGAGCAGTGAGCACCCAGCACCCTGAGTACTGAGCACCCTGAGTACTGAGCACCCAGCACCCCGAGCACTGAGCACCCAGCACCCTGAGTACTGAGCACCCTGAGTGCTGAGCACCCAGCACCCTGAGCACTGAGCACCCAGCACCCTGAGTACTGAGCACCCAGCACCCTGAGTACTGAGCACCCAGCACCCCGAGCACTGAGCACTGAGCAACCTGAGTACTGAGCACTGAGCACCCTTAGTACTGAGCACCGAGCACCCTGAGTACTGAGCACCCAGCACCCTGAGCACTGAGCACGGAGCACCCCGAGGACTGAGCACCCAGCACCGTGAGCACTGAGCACCAGGCACCTTGAGTACTGAGCACCGAGCACCCCGAGCACTGAGCACCCAGCACCCTGAGTAATGAGCACCCACCAACCCGAGCACTGAGCACCCAGCACCCTGAGTACTGAGCACCCAGCACCCTGAGTACTGAGCACCCAGCACCCCGAGCAATGAGCACCCAGCACCCTGAGTACTGAGCACCCAGCACCCCGAGTACTGAGCACCCAGCACCCAGAGCACTGAGCACCGAGCACCCTGAGTACTGAACACCCAGCACCCTGAGCACTGAGCACTGAGCACCCAGCACCCTGAGCACTGAGCACTTAGCACCCAGCACCCCGAGCACTGAGCACCCAGCACCCTGAGCACCCAGCACCGTGAACACTGAGCACCCTGAGCACTGAGCACCCTGAGTACTGAGCACTGAGCACCCAGCACCCTGAGTACTGAGCACCCAGCACCCTGAGTACTGAGCACCCAGCACCCCGAGCACTGAGCACTGAGCAACCTGAGTACTGAGCACTGAGCACCCTTAGTACTGAGCACCGAGCACCCTGAGTACTGAGCACCCAGCACCCTGAGCACTGAGCACGGAGCACCCCGAGGACTGAGCACCCAGCACCGTGAGCACTGAGCACCAGGCACCTTGAGTACTGAGCACCGAGCACCCCGAGCACTGAGCACCCAGCACCCTGAGTAATGAGCACCCACCAACCCGAGCACTGAGCACCCAGCACCCTGAGTACTGAGCACCCAGCACCCTGAGTACTGAGCACTGAGCACCCTGAGCACTGAGCACCCAGCACCCTGAGTACTGAGCACCCAGCAACCTGAGTACTGAGCACTCAGCAACCTGAGTACTGAGCACCGAGCACGCCGAGAACTGAGCACCCAGCACCCTGAGCACTGAGCACCCTGAGGACTGAGCACCCAGCACCCTGAGTACTGAGCACCCAGCACCCTGAGTACTGAGCACCCAGCATCCTGAGTACTGAGCACCGATCACCCTGAGCACTGAGCATCCAGCACCCCGAGCACTGAGCACCCAGCACCCTGAGTACTGAGCACCCTGAGTACTGAGCACCCAGCACCCCGAGCACTGAGCACCCAGCACCCTGAGTACTGAGCACCCTGAGTGCTGAGCACCCAGCACCCTGAGCACTGAGCACCCAGCACCCTGAGTACTGAGCACCCAGCAACCTGAGTACTGAGCACCCAGCACCCCGAGCACTGAGCACTGAGCAACCTGAGTACTGAGCACTGAGCACCCTTAGTACTGAGCACCGAGCACCCTGAGTACTGAGCACCCAGCACCCTGAGCACTGAGCACGGAGAACCCCGAGGACTGAGCACCCAGCACCGTGAGTAATGAGCACCCACCAACCCGAGCACTGAGCACCCAGCACCCTGAGTACTGAGCACCCAGCACCCTGAGTACTGAGCACTGAGCACCCTGAGCACTGAGAACCCAGCACCCTGAGTACTGAGCACCCAGCAACCTGAGTACTGAGCACTCAGCAACCTGAGTACTGAGCACCCAGCACCCTGAGCACTGAGCACCCAGCACCCTGAGTACTGAGCACCGAGCACCCCGAGCACTGAGCACCCAGCACCCTGAGTACTGAGCACCCAGCACCAAAAGTACTGAGCACCGAGCATCCTGAGCACTGAGCACCGAGCACCCCGAGCACTGAGCACTCAGCACCCTGAGTACTGAGCACCCAGCACCAAGAGTACTGAGCAGCGAGCACCACGAGCACTGAGCACCCAGCACCCTGTGTAATGAGCACCCAGCACCCCGAGTACTGAGCACCCAGCACCGTGAGTACTGAGCACCCAGCACCCTGAGTACTGAGCACCCAGCACCCTGAGCACTGAGCACAAAGCACGCTGAGTACTGAGCACACTGAGTACTGAGCACCGAGGACCCTGAGCACTGAGCACCCAGCACCCTGAGCACTGAGCACCCAGCACCCCGAGAATGAGCACGCAGCACCCTGAGTACTGAGAACCGAGCACCCTGAGTATTGAGCACCCAGCACGCTGAGCACTGAGCAACCAGCACCCCGAGTACTGCGCACCCAGCACCCAGAGCACTGAGCACCCAGCACCCCGAGAATGAGCACCCAGCACCCTGAGTACTGAGCACCCAGCACCCTGAGTACTGAGCACCCAGCACCCTGAGCACTGAGCACCCTGAATACTGAGCACCCAGCACCCTGAGTACTGTGCACTAAGCACCCAGAGGGCTGAGAACCCAGGACCCCGAGCACTGAGTACTGAGTACCCAGCACCCTGAGTACTGAGCACCGAGCTCCACGAGCACTGAGCACCCTGAGTACTGAGCACCCAGCACCCTGAGTACTGAGCACCCAGCACCCCGAGCCCTGAGCACCCAGCACCCTGATTACTGAGCAACCAGCACCCTGAGTACTGAGCAACCAGAGCACTGAGCACCCAGCACCCTGAGTACTGAGCACCCAATGTACTGAGCACCGAGCACACCGAGCACTGAGCACCGAGCACCCTGAGTACTGAGCACCCAGCACCCTGAGCACTGAGCACCCAGCACCCTGAGTACTGAGCACCGAGCACCCCGAGCACTGAGCACCCAGCGCCCCGAGCACTGAGCACCCAGCACCCTGAGTACTGAGCACCGAGCACCCTGAGCACTGAGCACCCAGCACCCTGAGTACTGAGCACCGAGCACCCCGAGCACTGAGCACCCAGCGCCCCGAGCACTGAGCACCCAGCACCCGTAGCACTGAGCACCCAGCACCCCGAGCAATGAGCACCCAGCACCCTGAGTACTGAGCACCCAGCACCCCGAGTACTGAGCACCCAGCAACCTGAGCACCGAGCACCCAGCACCCCGAGCATTGAGCACCCAGCACCCTGAGCACTGAACACCCAGCACCCTGAATACTGAGCACCGAGCACCCCGAGGACTGAGCACCCTGAGGACTGAGCACCCAGCACCCTGAGTACTGAGCACCCAGCACCCAGAGCACTGAGCACCGAGCACCCTGAGTACTGAACACCCAGCACCCTGAGCACTGAGCACTGAGCACCCAGCACCCTGAGCACTGAGCACTGAGCACCCAGCACCCAGAGCACTGAGCACCCAGCACCCTGAGCACCCAGCACCGTGAACACTGAGCACCCTGAGCACTGAGCACCCTGAGTACTGAGCACTGAGCACCCAGCACCCTGAGTACTGAGCACCCAGCACCCTGAGTACTGAGCACCCAGCACCCCGAGCACTGAGCACTGAGCAACCTGAGTACTGAGCACTGAGCACCCTTAGTACTGAGCACCGAGCACCCTGAGTACTGAGCACCCAGCACCCTGAGCACTGAGCACGGAGCACCCCGAGGACTGAGCACCCAGCACCGTGAGCACTGAGCACCAGGCACCTTGAGTACTGAGCACCGAGCACCCCGAGCACTGAGCACCCAGCACCCTGAGTAATGAGCACCCACCAACCCGAGCACTGAGCACCCAGCACCCTGAGTACTGAGCACCCAGCACCCTGAGTACTGAGCACTGAGCACCCTGAGCACTGAGCACCCAGCACCCTGAGTACTGAGCACCCAGCAACCTGAGTACTGAGCACTCAGCAACCTGAGTACTGAGCACCGAGCACCCCGAGCACTGAGCACCCAGCACCCTGAGCACTGAGCACCCTGAGGACTGAACACCCAGCACCCTGAGTACTGAGCACCCAGCACCCTGAGTACTGAGCACCCAGCATCCTGAGTACTGAGCACCGATCACCCTGAGCACTGAGCATCCAGCACCCCGAGCACTGAGCACCCAGCACCCTGAGTACTGAGCACCCTGAGTACTGAGCACCCAGCACCCCGAGCACTGAGCACCCAGCACCCTGAGTACTGAGCACCCTGAGTGCTGAGCACCCAGCACCCTGAGTACTGAGCACCCAGCACCCTGCGCACTGAGCACCCAGCACCCTGAGTACTGAGCACCCAGCACCCTGAGTACTAAGCACCCAGCACCTGAGCACTGAGCACCCAGCACCCTGAGTTCTGAGCACCGAGCACCCTGAGTACTGAGCACCCAGCACCCTGAGTACTGAGCACCCAGCACCCTGAGTACTGAGCACCGAGCACCCCGAGTACTTAGCACCCAGCACCCTGAGCACTGAGCACCCAGCACCCCGAGCACTGAGCACCCAGCACCCTGAGTACTGAGCACCGAGCACCCCGAGCACTGAGCACCCAGCACCCTGAGCACTGAGCACCCAGCACCCTGAGTACTGATCACCCAGCACCCTGAGTACTGAGCACCGAGCACCCCGAGCACTGAGCACCCAGCACCCTGAGTACTGAGCACCCCACACCAAAAGTACTGAGCACCGAGCATCCTGAGCACTGAGCACCGAGCACCCCGAGCACTGAGCACCCAGCACCCTGAGTACTTAGCACCCAGCACCAAGAGTACTGAGCACCGAGCACCCCGAGCACTGAGCACCCAGCACCCTGTGTAATGAGCACCCAGCACCCCGAGTACTGAGCACCCAGCACCGTGAGTACTGAGCACCCAGCACCCTGAGCACTGAGCACAAAGCACGCTGAGTACTGAGCACACTGAGTACTGAGCACCAAGGACCCTGAGCACTGAGCACCCAGCACCCTGAGCACTGAGCACCCAGCACCCCGAGAATGAGCACAGAGCACCCTGAGTACTGAGAACCGAGCACCCTGAGTACTGAGCACCCAGCACGCTGAGCACTGAGCAACCAGCACCCCGAGTACTGAGCACCCAGCACCCAGAGCACTGAGCACCCAGCACCCCGAGAATGAGCACCCAGCACCCTGAGTACTGAGCACCCAGCACCCTGAGTACTGAGCACCCAGCACCCCGAGCACTGAGCACCCTGAATACTGAGCACCCAGCACCCTGAGTACTGTGCACTAAGCACCCAGAGGGCAGAGAACCCAGGACCCCGAGCACTGAGTACTGAGCACCCAGCACCCTGAGTACTGAGCACCGAGCTCCCCGAGCACTGAGCACCCTGAGTACTGAGAACCGAGCACCCTGAGTACTGAGCACCCAGCACGCTGAGCACTGAGCAACCAGCACCCCGAGTACTGAGCACCCAGCACCCAGAGCACTGAGCACCCAGCACCCCGAGAATGAGCACCCAGCAACCTGAGTACTGTGCACCGAGCACCCCGAGCCCTGAGCACCCAGCACCCTGATTACTGAGCAACCAGCACCCTGAGTACTGAGCAACCAGAGCACTGAGCACCCAGCACCCTGAGTACTGAGCACCCAATGTACTGAGCACCGAGCACACCGAGCACTGAGCACCGAGCACCCTGAGTACTGAGCACCCAGCACCCTGAGCACTGAGCACCCAGCACCCTGAGTACTGAGCACCGAGCACCCCGAGCACTGAGCACCCAGCGCCCCGAGCACTGAGCACCCAGCACCCTGAGTACTGAGCACCGAGCACCCTGAGCACTGAGCACCCAGCACCCTGAGTACTGAGCACCGAGCACCCCGAGCACTGAGCACCCAGCGCCCCGAGCACTGAGCACCCAGCACCCGTAGCACTGAGCACCCAGCACCCCGAGCAATGAGCACCCAGCACCCTGAGTACTGAGCACCCAGCACCCCGAGTACTGAGCACCCAGCAACCTGAGCACCGAGCACCCAGCACCCCGAGCATTGAGCACCCAGCACCCTGAGCACTGAACACCCAGCACCCTGAATACTGAGCACCGAGCACCCCGAGGACTGAGCACCCTGAGGACTGAGCACCCAGCACCCTGAGTACTGAGCACCCAGCACCCAGAGCACTGAGCACCGAGCACCCTGAGTACTGAACACCCAGCACCCTGAGCACTGAGCACTGAGCACCCAGCACCCTGAGCACTGAGCACTGAGCACCCAGCACCCAGAGCACTGAGCACCCAGCACCCTGAGCACCCAGCACCGTGAACACTGAGCACCCTGAGCACTGAGCACCCTGAGTACTGAGCACTGAGCACCCAGCACCCTGAGTACTGAGCACCCAGCACCCTGAGTACTGAGCACCCAGCACCCCGAGCACTGAGCACTGAGCAACCTGAGTACTGAGCACTGAGCACCCTTAGTACTGAGCACCGAGCACCCTGAGTACTGAGCACCCAGCACCCTGAGCACTGAGCACGGAGCACCCCGAGGACTGAGCACCCAGCACCGTGAGCACTGAGCACCAGGCACCTTGAGTACTGAGCACCGAGCACCCCGAGCACTGAGCACCCAGCACCCTGAGTAATGAGCACCCACCAACCCGAGCACTGAGCACCCAGCACCCTGAGTACTGAGCACCCAGCACCCTGAGTACTGAGCACTGAGCACCCTGAGCACTGAGCACCCAGCACCCTGAGTACTGAGCACCCAGCAACCTGAGTACTGAGCACTCAGCAACCTGAGTACTGAGCACCGAGCACCCCGAGCACTGAGCACCCAGCACCCTGAGCACTGAGCACCCTGAGGACTGAGCACCCAGCACCCTGAGTACTGAGCACCCAGCACCCTGAGTACTGAGCACCCAGCATCCTGAGTACTGAGCACCGATCACCCTGAGCACTGAGCATCCAGCACCCCGAGCACTGAGCACCCAGCACCCTGAGTACTGAGCACCCTGAGTACTGAGCACCCAGCACCCCGAGCACTGAGCACCCAGCACCCTGAGTACTGAGCACCCTGAGTGCTGAGCACCCAGCACCCTGAGTACTGAGCACCCAGCGCCCTGCGCACTGAGCACCCAGCACCCTGAGTACTGAGCACCCAGCACCCTGAGTACTAAGCACCCAGCACCTGAGCACTGAGCACCCAGCACCCTGAGTTCTGAGCACCGAGCACCCTGAGTACTGAGCACCCAGCACCCTGAGTACTGAGCACCCAGCACCCTGAGTACTGAGCACCGAGCACCCCGAGTACTGAGCACCCAGCACCCTGAGCACTGAGCACCCAGCACCCCGAGCACTGAGCACCCAGCACCCTGAGTACTGAGCACCGAGCACCCCGAGCACTGAGCACCCAGCACCCTGAGCACTGAGCACCCAGCACCCTGAGTACTGATCACCCAGCACCCTGAGTACTGAGCACCGAGCACCCCGAGCACTGAGCACCCAGCACCCTGAGTACTGAGCACCCCACACCAAAAGTACTGAGCACCGAGCATCCTGAGCACTGAGCACCGAGCACCCCGAGCACTGAGCACCCAGCACCCTGAGTACTTAGCACCCAGCACCAAGAGTACTGAGCACCGAGCACCCCGAGCACTGAGCACCCAGCACCCTGTGTAATGAGCACCCAGCACCCCGAGTACTGAGCACCCAGCACCGTGAGTACTGAGCACCCAGCACCCTGAGCACTGAGCACAAAGCACGCTGAGTACTGAGCACACTGAGTACTGAGCACCAAGGACCCTGAGCACTGAGCACCCAGCACCCTGAGCACTGAGCACCCAGCACCCCGAGAATGAGCACAGAGCACCCTGAGTACTGAGAACCGAGCACCCTGAGTACTGAGCACCCAGCACGCTGAGCACTGAGCAACCAGCACCCCGAGTACTGAGCACCCAGCACCCAGAGCACTGAGCACCCAGCACCCCGAGAATGAGCACCCAGCACCCTGAGTACTGAGCACCCAGCACCCTGAGTACTGAGCACCCAGCACCCCGAGCACTGAGCACCCTGAATACTGAGCACCCAGCACCCTGAGTACTGTGCACTAAGCACCCAGAGGGCAGAGAACCCAGGACCCCGAGCACTGAGTACTGAGCACCCAGCACCCTGAGTACTGAGCACCGAGCTCCCCGAGCACTGAGCACCCTGAGTACTGAGAACCGAGCACCCTGAGTACTGAGCACCCAGCACGCTGAGCACTGAGCAACCAGCACCCCGAGTACTGAGCACCCAGCACCCAGAGCACTGAGCACCCAGCACCCCGAGAATGAGCACCCAGCAACCTGAGTACTGTGCACCGAGCACCCCGAGCACTGAGCACCCAGCACCGTGAGCACTGAGCACCCTGAGGACTGAGCACCCAGCACCCTGAGTACTGAGCACCCAGCACCCTGAGTACTGAGCACCCAGCATCCTGAGTACTGAGCACCGATCACCCTGAGCACTGAGCATCCAGCACCCCGAGCACTGAGCACCCAGCACCCTGAGTACTGAGCACCCAGCACCCCGAGCACTGAGCACTGAGCAACCTGAGTACTGAGCACTGAGCACCCTTAGTACTGAGCACCGAGCACCCTGAGTACTGAGCACCCAGCACCCTGAGCACTGAGCACGGAGCACCCCGAGGACTGAGCACCCAGCACCGTGAGCACTGAGCACCAGGCACCTTGAGTACTGAGCACCGAGCACCCCGAGCACTGAGCACCCAGCACCCTGAGTAATGAGCACCCACCAACCCGAGCACTGAGCACCCAGCACCCTGAGTACTGAGCACCCAGCACCCTGAGTACTGAGCACTGAGCACCCTGAGCACTGAGCACCCAGCACCCTGAGTACTGAGCACCCAGCAACCTGAGTACTGAGCACTCAGCAATCTGAGTACTGAGCACCGAGCACCCCGAGCACTGAGCACCCAGCACCCTGAGCACTGAGCACCCTGAGGACTGAGCACCCAGCACCCTGAGTACTGAGCACCCAGCACCCTGAGTACTGAGCACCCAGCATCCTGAGTACTGAGCACCGATCACCCTGAGCACTGAGCATCCAGCACCCCGAGCACTGAGCACCCAGCACCCTGAGTACTGAGCACCCTGAGTACTGAGCACCCAGCACCCCGAGCACTGAGCACCCAGCACCCTGAGTACTGAGCACCCTGAGTGCTGAGCACCCAGCACCCTGAGTACTGAGCACCCAGCACCCTGCGCACTGAGCACCCAGCACCCTGAGTACTGAGCACCCAGCACCCTGAGTACTTAGCACCCAGCACCTGAGCACTGAGCACCCAGCACCCTGAGTTCTGAGCACCGAGCACCCTGAGTACTGAGCACCCAGCACCCTGAGTACTGAGCACCCAGCACCCTGAGTACTGAGCACCGAGCACCCCGAGTACTGAGCACCCAGCACCCTGAGCACTGAGCACCCAGCACCCCGAGCACTGAGCACCCAGCACCCTGAGTACTGAGCACCGAGCACCCCGAGCACTGAGCACCCAGCACCCTGAGCACTGAGCACCCAGCACCCTGAGTACTGAGCACCCAGCACCCTGAGTACTGAGCACCGAGCACCCCGAGCACTGAGCACCCAGCACCCTGAGTACTGAGCACCCCGCACCAAAAGTACTGAGCACCGAGCATCCTGAGCACTGAGCACCGAGCACCCCGAGCACTGAGCACCCAGCACCCTGAGTACTGAGCACCCAGCACCAAGAGTACTGAGCACCGAGCACCCCGAGCACTGAGCACCCAGCACCCTGTGTAATGAGCACCCAGCACCACGAGTACTGAGCACCCAGCACCGTGAGTACTGAGCACCCAGCACCCTGAGCACTGAGCACAAAGCACGCTGAGTACTGAGCACACTGAGTACTGAGCACCAAGGACCCTGAGCACTGAGCACCCAGCACCCTGAGCACTGAGCACCCAGCACCCCGAGAATGAGCACAGAGCACCCTGAGTACTGAGAACCGAGCACCCTGAGTACTGAGCACCCAGCACGCTGAGCACTGAGCAACCAGCACCCCGAGTACTGAGCACCCAGCACCCAGAGCACTGAGCACCCAGCACCCCGAGAATGAGCACCCAGCACCCTGAGTACTGAGCACCCAGCACCCTGAGTACTGAGCACCCAGCACCCCGAGCACTGAGCACCCTGAATACTGAGCACCCAGCACCCTGAGCACTGAGCACCCAGCACCCTGAGTACTGAGCACCCAGCACCCCGAGCACTGAGCACCCAGCACCCTGAGTACTGAGCACCCAGCACCCTGAGTACTGAGCAACCAGAGCACTGAGCACCCAGCACCGTGAGCACTGAGCACCAGGCACCTTGAGTACTGAGCACCGAGCACCCCGAGCACTGAGCACCCAGCACCCTGAGTAATGAGCACCCACCAACCCGAGCACTGAGCACCCAGCACCCTGAGTACTGAGCACCCAGCACCCTGAGTAGTGAGCACTGAGCACCCTGAGCACTGAGCACCCAGCACCCTGAGTACTGAGCACCCAGCAACCTGAGTACTGAGCACTCAGCAACCTGAGTACTGTGCACCGAGCACCCCGAGCACTGAGCACCCAGCACCGTGAGCACTGAGCACCCTGAGGACTGAGCACCCAGCACCCTGAGTACTGAGCACCCAGCACCCTGAGTACTGAGCACCCAGCATCCTGAGTACTGAGCACCGATCACCCTGAGCACTGAGCATCCAGCACCCCGAGCACTGAGCACCCAGCACCCTGAGTACTGAGCACCAAGCACCAAGAGTACTGAGCAGCGAGCACCCCGAGCACTGAGCACCCAGCACCCTGTGTAATGAGCACCCAGCACCCCGAGTACTGAGCACCCAGCACCGTGAGTACTGAGCACCCAGCACCCTGAGTACTGAGCACCCAGCACCCTGAGCACTGAGCACAAAGCACGCTGAGTACTGAGCACACTGAGTACTGAGCACCGAGGACCCTGAGCACTGAGCACCCAGCACCCTGAGCACTGAGCACCCAGCACCCCGAGAATGAGCACCAAGCACCCTGAGTACTGAGAACCGAGCACCCTGAGTATTGAGCACCCAGCACGCTGAGCACTGAGCAACCAGCACCCCGAGTACTGCGCACCCAGCACCCAGAGCACTGAGCACCCAGCACCCCGAGAATGAGCACCCAGCACCCTGATTACTGAGCACCCAGCACCCTGAGTACTGAGCACCCAGCACCCCGAGCACTGAGCACCCTGAATACTGAGCACCCAGCACCCTGAGTACTGTGCACTAAGCACCCAGAGGGCTGAGAACCCAGGACCCCGAGCACTGAGTACTGAGTACCCAGCACCCTGAGTACTGAGCACCGAGCTCCACGAACACTGAGCACCCTGAGTACTGAGCACCCAGCACCCTGAGTACTGAGCACCCAGCACCCCGAGCCCTGAGCACCCAGCACCCTGATTACTGAGCAACCAGCACCCTGAGTACTGAGCAACCAGAGCACTGAGCACCCAGCACCCTGAGTACTGAGCACCCAATGTACTGAGCACCGAGCACACCGAGCACTGAGCACCGAGCACCCTGAGTACTGAGCACCCAGCACCCTGAGCACTGAGCACCCAGCACCCTGAGTACTGAGCACCGAGCACCCCGAGCACTGAGCACCCAGCGCCCCGAGCACTGAGCACCCAGCACCCTGAGTACTGAGCAACGAGCACCCTGAGCACTGAGCACCCAGCACCCTGAGTACTGAGCACCGAGCACCCCGAGCACTGAGCACCCAGCGCCCCGAGCACTGAGCACCCAGCACCCGTAGCACTGAGCACCCAGCACCCCGAGCAATGAGCACCCAGCACCCTGAGTACTGAGCACCCAGCACCCCGAGTACTGAGCACCCAGCAACCTGAGCACCGAGCACCCAGCACCCCGAGCATTGAGCACCCAGCACCCTGAGCACTGAACACCCAGCACCCTGAATACTGAGCACCGAGCACCCCGAGGACTGAGCACCCTGAGGACTGAGCACCCAGCACCCTGAGTACTGAGCACCCAGCACCCAGAGCACTGAGCACCGAGCACCCTGAGTACTGAACACCCAGCACCCTGAGCACTGAGCACTGAGCACCCAGCACCCTGAGCACTGAGCACTGAGCACCCAGCACCCCGAGCACTGAGCACCCAGCACCCTGAGCACCCAGCACCGTGAACACTGAGCACCCTGAGCACTGAGCACCCTGAGTACTGAGCACTGAGCACCCAGCACCCTGAGTACTGAGCACCCAGCACCCTGAGTACTGAGCACCCAGCACCCCGAGCACTGAGCACTGAGCAACCTGAGTACTGAGCACTGAGCACCCTTAGTACTGAGCACCGAGCACCCTGAGTACTGAGCACCCAGCACCCTGAGCACTGAGCACGGAGCACCCCGAGGACTGAGCACCCAGCACCGTGAGCACTGAGCACCAGGCACCTTGAGTACTGAGCACCGAGCACCACGAGCACTGAGCACCCAGCACCCTGAGTAATGAGATACCCACCAACCCGAGAACTGAGCACCCAGCACCCTGAGTACTGAGCACCCAGCACCCTGAGTACTGAGCACTGAGCACCCTGAGCACTGAGCACCCAGCACCCTGAGTACTGAGCACCCAGCAACCTGAGTACTGAGCACTCAGCAATCTGAGTACTGAGCACCGAGCACCCCGAGCACTGAGCACCCAGCACCCTGAGCACTGAGCACCCTGAGTTCTGAGCACCGAGCACCCTGAGTACTGAGCACCCAGCACCCTGAGTACTGAGCACCCAGCACCCTGAGTACTGAGCACCGAGCACCCCGAGTACTGAGCACCCAGCACCCTGAGCACTGAGCACCCAGCACCCCGAGCACTGAGCACCCAGCACCCTGAGTACTGAGCACCGAGCACCCCGAGCACTGAGCACCCAGCACCCTGAGCACTGAGCACCCAGCATCCTGAGTACTGAGCACCCAGCACCCTGAGTACTGAGCACCGAGCACCCCGAGCACTGAGCACCCAGCACCCTGAGTACTGAGCACCCCGCACCAAAAGTACTGAGCACCGAGCATCCTGAGCACTGAGCACCGAGCACCCCGAGCACTGAGCACCCAGCACCCTGAGTACTGAGCACCCAGCACCAAGAGTACTGAGCACCGAGCACCCCGAGCACTGAGCACCCAGCACCCTGTGTAATGAGCACCCAGCACCCCGAGTACTGAGCACCCAGCACCGTGAGTACTGAGCACCCAGCACCCTGAGCACTGAGCACAAAGCACGCTGAGTACTGAGCACACTGAGTACTGAGCACCAAGGACCCTGAGCACTGAGCACCCAGCACCCTGAGCACTGAGCACCCAGCACCCCGAGAATGAGCACAGAGCACCCTGAGTACTGAGAACCGAGCACCCTGAGTACTGAGCACCCAGCACGCTGAGCACTGAGCAACCAGCACCCCGAGTACTGAGCACCCAGCACCCAGAGCACTGAGCACCCAGCACCCCGAGAATGAGCACCCAGCACCCTGAGTACTGAGCACCCAGCACCCTGAGTACTGAGCACCCAGCACCCCGAGCACTGAGCACCCTGAATACTGAGCACCCAGCACCCTGAGTACTGTGCACTAAGCACCCAGAGGGCTGAGAACCCAGGACCCCGAGCACTGAGTACTGAGCACCCAGCACCCTGAGTACTGAGCACCGAGCTCCCCGAGCACTGAGCACCCTGAGTACTGAGCACCCAGCACCCTGAGTACTGAGCACCCATCACCCTGAGCACTGAGCACCCAGCACCCTGAGTACTGAGCACCCAGCACCCCGAGCAC
The DNA here is from genome assembly GCF_018167655.1 of Microtus oregoni. Lineage (NCBI taxonomy): Eukaryota > Metazoa > Chordata > Mammalia > Rodentia > Cricetidae > Microtus > Microtus oregoni. Next base: position 4,817,454 of record NW_024543811.1, on the reverse strand, counting down.
TGAGCACCCAGCACCCTGAGTACTGAGCACCCAGCACCCTGAGTACTGAGCAACCAGAGCACGGAGCACCCAGCACCCTGAGCACTGAGCACCAGGCACCTTGAGTACTGAGCACCGAGCACCCCGAGCACTGAGCACCCAGCACCCTGAGTAATGAGCACCCACCAACCCGAGCACTGAGCACCCAGCACCCTGAGTACTGAGCACCCAGCACCCTGAGTACTGAGCACTGAGCACCCTGAGCACTGAGCACCCAGCACCCTGAGTACTGAGCACCCAGCAACCTGAGTACTGAGCACTCAGCAACCTGAGTACTGTGCACCGAGCACACCGAGCACTGAGCACCCAGCACCGTGAGCACTGAGCACCCTGAGGACTGAGCACCCAGCACCCTGAGTACTGAGCACCCAGCACCCTGAGTACTGAGCACCCAGCATCCTGAGTACTGAGCACCGATCACCCTGAGCACTGAGCATCCAGCACCCCGAGCACTGAGCACCCAGCACCCTGAGTACTGAGCACCCAGCACCAAGAGTACTGAGCAGCGAGCACCCCGAGCACTGAGCACCCAGCACCCTGTGTAATGAGCACCCAGCACCCCGAGTACTGAGCACCCAGCACCGTGAGTACTGAGCACCCAGCACCCTGAGTACTGAGCACCCAGCACCCTGAGCACTGAGCACAAAGCACGCTGAGTACTGAGCACACTGAGTACTGAGCACCGAGGACCCTGAGCACTGAGCACCCAGCACCCTGAGCACTGAGCACCCAGCACCCCGAGAATGAGCACCAAGCACCCTGAGTACTGAGAACCGAGCACCCTGAGTATTGAGCACCCAGCACGCTGAGCACTGAGCAACCAGCACCCCGAGTACTGCGCACCCAGCACCCAGAGCACTGAGCACCCAGCACCCCGAGAATGAGCACCCAGCACCCTGAGTACTGAGCACCCAGCACCCTGAGTACTGAGCACCCAGCACCCCGAGCACTGAGCACCCTGAATACTGAGCACCCAGCACCCTGAGTACTGTGCACTAAGCACCCAGAGGGCTGAGAACCCAGGACCCCGAGCACTGAGTACTGAGTACCCAGCACCCTGAGTACTGAGCACCGAGCTCCACGAACACTGAGCACCCTGAGTACTGAGCACCCAGCACCCTGAGTATTGAGCACCCAGCACCCCGAGCCCTGAGCACCCAGCACCCTGATTACTGAGCAACCAGCACCCTGAGTACTGAGCAACCAGAGCACTGAGCACCCAGCACCCTGAGTACTGAGCACCCAATGTACTGAGCACCGAGCACACCGAGCACTGAGCACCGAGCACCCTGAGTACTGAGCAACCAGCACCCTGAGCACTGAGCACCCAGCACCCTGAGTACTGAGCACCGAGCACCCCGAGCACTGAGCACCCAGCGCCCCGAGCACTGAGCACCCAGCACCCTGAGTACTGAGCACCGAGCACCCTGAGCACTGAGCACCCAGCACCCTGAGTACTGAGCACCGAGCACCCCGAGCACTGAGCACCCAGCGCCCCGAGCACTGAGCACCCAGCACCCGTAGCACTGAGCACCCAGCACCCCGAGCAATGAGCACCCAGCACCCTGAGTACTGAGCACCCAGCACCCCGAGTACTGAGCACCCAGCAACCTGAGCACCGAGCACCCAGCACCCGGAGCATTGAGCACCCAGCACCCTGAGCACTGAACACCCAGCACCCTGAATACTGAGCACCGAGCACCCCGAGGACTGAGCACCCTGAGGACTGAGCACCCAGCACCCTGAGTACTGAGCACCCAGCACCCAGAGCACTGAGCACCGAGCACCCTGAGTACTGAACACCCAGCACCCTGAGCACTGAGCACTGAGCACCCAGCACCCTGAGCACTGAGCACTGAGCACCCAGCACCCCGAGCACTGAGCACCCAGCACCCTGAGCACCCAGCACCGTGAACACTGAGCACCCTGAGCACTGAGCACCCTGAGTACTGAGCACTGAGCACCCAGCACCCTGAGTACTGAGCACCCAGCACCCTGAGTACTGAGCACCCAGCACCCCGAGCACTGAGCACTGAGCAACCTGAGTACTGAGCACTGAGCACCCTTAGTACTGAGCACCGAGCACCCTGAGTACTGAGCACCCAGCACCCTGAGCACTGAGCACGGAGCACCCCGAGGACTGAGCACCCAGCACCGTGAGCACTGAGCACCAGGCACCTTGAGTACTGAGCACCGAGCACCACGAGCACTGAGCACCCAGCACCCTGAGTAATGAGATACCCACCAACCCGAGAACTGAGCACCCAGCACCCTGAGTACTGAGCACCCAGCACCCTGAGTACTGAGCACTGAGCACCCTGAGCACTGAGCACCCAGCACCCTGAGTACTGAGCACCCAGCAACCTGAGTACTGAGCACTCAGCAACCTGAGTACTGAGCACCGAGCAACCCGAGCACTGAGCACCCAGCACCCTGAGCACTGAGCACCCTGAGGACTGAGCACCCAGCACCCTGAGTACTGAGCACCCAGCACCCTGAGTACTGAGCACCCAGCATCCTGAGTACTGAGTACTGAGCACCCTGAGTACTGAGCACCCAGCACCCCGAGCACTGAGCACCCAGCACCCTGAGTACTGAGCACCCTGAGTGCTGAGCACCCAGCACCCTGAGTACTGAGCACCCAGCACCCTGAGCACTGAGCACCCAGCACCCTGAGTACTGAGCACCCAGCACCCTGAGTACTTAGCACCCAGCACCTGAGCACTGAGCACCCAGCACCCTGAGTTCTGAGCACCGAGCACCCTGAGTACTGAGCACCCAGCACCCTGAGTACTGAGCACCCAGCACCCTGAGTACTGAGCACCGAGCACCCCGAGTACTGAGCACCCAGCACCCTGAGCACTGAGCACCCAGCACCCCGAGCACTGAGCACCCAGCACCCTGAGTACTGAGCACCGAGCACCCCGAGCACTGAGCACCCAGCACCCTGAGCACTGAGCACCCAGCACCCTGAGTACTGAGCACCCAGCACCCTGAGTACTGAGCACCGAGCACCCCGAGCACTGAGCACCCAGCACCCTGAGTACTGAGCACCCCGCACCAAAAGTACTGAGCACCGAGCATCCTGAGCACTGAGCACCGAGCACCCCGAGCACTGAGCACCCAGCACCCTGAGTACTGAGCACCCAGCACCAAGAGTACTGAGCACCGAGCACCCCGAGCACTGAGCACCCAGCACCCTGTGTAATGAGCACCCAGCACCCCGAGTACTGAGCACCCAGCACCGTGAGTACTGAGCACCCAGCACCCTGAGCACTGAGCACAAAGCACGCTGAGTACTGAGCACACTGAGTACTGAGCACCAAGGACCCTGAGCACTGAGCACCCAGCACCCTGAGCACTGAGCACCCAGCACCCCGAGAATGAGCACAGAGCACCCTGAGTACTGAGAACCGAGCAATCTGAGTACTGAGCACCCAGCACGCTGAGCACTGATCAACCAGCACCCCGAGTACTGAGCACCCAGCACCCAGAGCACTGAGCACCCAGCACCCCGAGAATGAGCACCCAGCACCCTGAGTACTGAGCACCCAGCACCCTGAGTACTGAGCACCCAGCACCCCGAGCACTGAGCACCCTGAATACTGAGCACCCAGCACCCTGAGTACTGTGCACTAAGCACCCAGAGGGCTGAGAACCCAGGACCCCGAGCACTGAGTACTGAGCACCCAGCACCCTGAGTACTGAGCACCGAGCTCCCCGAGCACTGAGCACCCTGAGTACTGAGCACCCAGCACCCTGAGTACTGAGCACCCAGCACCCTGAGCACTGAGCACCCAGCACCCTGAGTACTGAGCACCCAGCACCCCGAGCACTGAGCACCCAGCACCCTGAGTACTGAGCACCCAGCACCCTGAGTACTGAGCAACCAGAGCACTGAGCACCCAGCACCGTGAGCACTGAGCACCAGGCACCTTGAGTACTGAGCACCGAGCACCCCGAGCACTGAGCACACAGCACCCTGAGTAATGAGCACCCACCAACCCGAGCACTGAGCACCCAGCACCCTGAGTACTGAGCACCCAGCACCCTGAGTACTGAGCACTGAGCACCCTGAGCACTGAGCACCCAGCACCCTGAGTACTGAGCACCCAGCAACCTGAGTACTGAGCACTCAGCAACCTGAGTACTGAGCACCGAGCACCCCGAGCACTGAGCACCCAGCACCCTGAGCACTGAGCACCCTGAGGACTGAGCACCCAGCACCCTGAGTACTGAGCACCCAGCACCCTGGGTACTGAGCACCCAGCATCCTGAGTACTGAGCACCGATCACCCTGAGCACTGAGCATCCAGCACCCCGAGCACTGAGCACCCAGCACCCTGAGTACTGAGCACCCTGAGTACTGAGCACCCAGCACCCCGAGCACTGAGCACCCAGCACCCTGAGTACTGAGCACCCTGAGTGCTGAGCACCCAGCACCCTGAGTACTGAGCACCCAGCACCCTGAGAACTGAGCACCCAGCACCCTGAGTACTGAGCACCCAGCACCCTGAGTACTTAGCACCCAGCACCTGAGCACTGAGCACCCAGCACCCTGAGTTCTGAGCACCGAGCACCCTGAGTACTGAGCACCCAGCACCCTGAGTACTGAGCACCCAGCACCCTGAGTACTGAGCACCGAGCAACCAGAGCACTGAGCACCCAGCACCCTGAGTACTGAGCACCCTGAGGACTGAGCACCGATCACCCTGAGCACTGAGCACCGAGCACCCTGAGTACTGAGCACCCAGCACCCTGAGCACTGAGCATCCAGCACCCTGAGTACTGAGCAGCGAGCACCCTGAGTACTGAGCACCCAGCACCCTGAGTACTGAGCACCCAGCACCCTGAGTACTGAGCACCGAGCACCCCGAGTACTGAGCACCCAGCACCCTGAGCACTCAGCACCCAGCACACCGAGCACTGAGCACCCAGCACCCTGAGTACTGAGCTCCCAGCACCCCGAGCCCTGAGCACCCAGCACCCTGAGTACTGAGCACCCAATGTACTGAGCACCGAGCACACCGAGCACTGAGCACCCAGCACCCGTAGCACTGAGCACCCAGCACCCCGAGCAATGAGCACCAAGCACCCTGAGTACTGAGCACCCAGCACCCCGAGTACTCAGCACCCAGCAACCTGAGCACCGAGCACCCAGCACCCCGAGCATTGAGCACCCAGCACCCTGAGCACTGAACACCCAGCACCCTGAGTACTGAGCACCGAGCACCCCGAGGACTGAGCACCCAGCACCCCGAGCACTGAGCACCGAGCACCCCGAGCACTGAGCACCCAGCACCCCGAGCACTGAGCACCCAGCACCCCCAGCACTGAGCACCCAGCACCCTGAGTACTGAGCACCCAGCACCCTGAGTACTGAGCAACCAGAGCACTGAGCACCCAGCACCCTGAGTACTGAGCACCCTGAGGACTGAGCACCGATCACCCTGAGTACTGAGCACCGAGCACCCTGAGTACTGAGCACCCAGCACCCTGAGCACTGAGCACCCAGCACCCTGAGTACTGAGCACTGAGCACCCAGCACCCTGAGCACTGAGCACCCAGCAACCTGAGTACTGAGCACTGAGCACCCAGCACGCCGAGCACTGATCACCCAGCACCCTGAGCACTGAGCACCCAGCACCCTGAGCACTGAGCACGGAGCACCCCGAGGACTGAGCACCCAGCACCGTGAGCACTGAGCACCAGGCACCTTGAGTACTGAGCACCGAGCACCCCGAGCACTGAGCACCCAGCACCCTGAGTAATGAGCACCCACCAACCCGAGCACTGAGCACCCAGCACCCTGAGTACTGAGCACCCAGCACCCTGAGTACTGAGCACTGAGCACCCTGAGCACTGAGCACCCAGCACCCTGAGTACTGAGCACCCAGCAACCTGAGTACTGAGCACTCAGCAACCTGAGTACTGAGCACCGAGCACCCCGAGCACTGAGCACCCAGCACCCTGAGCACTGAGCACCCTGAGGACTGAGCACCCAGCACCCTGAGTACTGAGCACCCAGCACCCTGAGTACTGAGCACCCAGCATCCTGAGTACTGAGCACCGATCACCCTGAGCACTGAGCATCCAGCACCCCGAGCACTGAGCACCCAGCACCCTGAGTACTGAGCACCCTGAGTACTGAGCACCCAGCACCCCGAGCACTGAGCACCCAGCACCCTGAGTACTGAGCACCCTGAGTGCTGAGCACCCAGCACCCTGAGTACTGAGCACCCAGCACCCTGAGCACTGAGCACCCAGCACCCTGAGTACTGAGCACCCAGCACCCTGAGTACTTAGCACCCAGCACCTGAGCACTGAGCACCCAGCACCCTGAGTTCTGAGCACCGAGCACCCTGAGTACTGAGCACCCAGCACCCTGAGTACTGAGCACCCAGCACCCTGAGTACTGAGCACCGAGCACCCTGAGTACTGAGCACCCAGCACCCTGAGCACTGAGCACCCAGCACCCCGAGCACTGAGCACCCAGCACCCTGAGTACTGAGCACCGAGCACCCCGAGCACTGAGCACCCAGCACCCTGAGCACTGAGCACCCAGCACCCTGAGTACTGAGCACCCAGCACCATGATTACTGAGCACACAGCACCCTGAGCACTGAGCACCCAGCAACCTGAGTACTGAGCACCCAGCACCCTGAGCACTCAGCACCCAGCACCCTGAGTACTGAGCACCGAGCACCCCGAGCACTGAGCACCCAGCACCCTGAGTACTGAGCACCCAGCACCAAAAGTACTGAGCACCGAGCATCCTGAGCACTGAGCACCGAGCACCCCGAGCACTGAGCACCCAGCACCCTGAGTACTGAGCACCCAGCACCAAGAGTACTGAGCAGCGAGCACCCCGAGCACTGAGCACCCAGCACCCTGTGTAATGAGCACCCAGCACCCCGAGTACTGAGCACCCAGCACCGTGAGTACTGAGCACCCAGCACCCTGAGTACTGAGCACCCAGCACCCTGAGCACTGAGCACAAAGCACGCTGAGTACTGAGCACACTGAGTACTGAGCACCGAGGACCCTGAGCACTGAGCACCCAGCACCCTGAGCACTGAGCACCCAGCACCCCGAGAATGAGAACCCAGCACCCTGAGTACTGAGAACCGAGCACCCTGAGTACTGATCACCCAGCACGCTGAGCACTGAGCAACCAGCACCCCGACTACTGAGCACCCAGCACCCAGAGCACTGAGCACCCAGCACCCCGAGAATGAGCACCCAGCACCCTGAGTACTGAGCACCCAGCACCCTGAGTACTGAGCACCCAGCACCCCGAGCACTGAGCACCCTGAATACTGAGCACCCAGCACCCTGAGTACTGTGCACTAAGCACATTGAGGGCTGAGAACCCAGGACCCCGAGCACTGAGTACTGAGCACCCAGCACCCTGAGTACTGAGCACCGAGCTCCACGAGCACTGAGCACCCTGAGTACTGAGCACCCAGCACCCTGAGTACTGAGCACCCAGCACCCTGAGCACTGAGCACCCAGCACCCTGAGTACTGAGCACCCAGCACCCCGAGCACTGAGCACCCAGCACCCTGAGTACTGAGCACCCAGCACCCTGAGTACTGAGCAACCAGAGCACTGAGCACCCAGCACCCTGAGTACTGAGCACCCTGAGGACTGAGCACCGATCACCCTGAGCACTGAGCACCGAGCACCCTGAGTACTGAGCACCCAGCACCCTGAGCACTGAGCACCCAGCACCCTGAGTACTGAGCAGCGAGCACCGTGAGTACTGAGCACCCAGCACCCTGAGTACTGAGCACCCAGCACCCTGAGTACTGAGCACCGAGCACCCCGAGTACTGAGCACCCAGCACCCTGAGCACTCAGCACCCAGCACACCGAGCACTGAGCACCCAGCACCCTGAGTACTGAGCTCCGAGCACCCCGAGCCCTGAGCACCCAGCACCCGGAGTACTGAGCACCCTGAGTACTGAGCACCGATCACCCTGAGCACTGAGCACCCAGCACCCTGTGTACAGAGCACCCAATGTACTGAGCACCGAGCACACCGAGCACTGAGCACCCAGCACCCTGAGTACTGAGCACCGAGCACCCTGAGCACTGAGCACCCAGCACCCTGAGTACTGAGCACCGAGCACCCCGAGCACTGAGCACCCAGCGCCCCGAGCACTGAGCACCCAGCACCCCGAGCACTGAGCACCCAGCACCTGTAGCACTGAGCACCCTGCACCCCAAGCAATGAGCACCCAGCACCCTGAGTACTGAGCACCCAGCACCCCGAGTACTGAGCACCCAGCAACCTGAGCACCGAGCACCCAGCACCCCGAGCATTGAGCACCCAGCACCCTGAGCGCTGAACACCCAGCACCCTGAGTACTGAGCACCGAGCACCCCGAGGACTGAGCACCCAGCACCCCGAGCACTGAGCACCGAGCACCCCGAGCACTGAGCACCCAGCACCCCGAGCACTGAGCACCCAGCACCCCGAGCACTGAGCACCCAGCACCCTGAGTACTGAGCACCCAGCATCCTGAGTACTGAGCAACCAGAGCACTGAGCACCCAGCACCCTGAGTACTGAGCACCCTGAGGACTGAGCACCGATCACCCTGAGTACTAAGCACCGAGCACCCTGAGTACTGAGCACCCAGCACCCTGAGCACTGAGCACCCAGCACCCTGAGTACTGAGCAGCGAGCACCCTGAGTACTGAGCACCCAGCACCCTGAGTACTGAGCACCCAGCACCCTGAGTACTGAGCACCGAGCACCCCGAGTACTGAGCACCCAGCACCCTGAGCACTCAGCACCCAGCACCCCGAGCACTGAGCAGCCAGCACCCTGAGTACTGAGCTCCCAGCACCCCGAGCCCTGAGCACCCAGCACCCTGAGTACTGAGCACCCTGAGTACTGAGCACCGATCACCCTGAACACTGAGCACAAAGCACCCTGAGTACTGAGCACCCAACGTACTGAGCACCGAGCACACCGAGCACTGAGCACCCAGCACCCTGAGTACTGAGCACCGAGCACCCTGAGCACTGAGCACCCAGCACCCTGAGTACTGAGCACCGAGAACCCCGAGCACTGAGCACCCAGCGCCCCGAGCACTGAGCACCCAGCACCCCGAGCACTGAGCACCCAGCACCCATAGCACTGAGCACCCAGCACCCCGAGCAATGAGCACCCAGCACCCTGAGTACTGAGCACCCAGCACCCCGAGTACTGAGCACCCAGCAACCTGAGCACCGAGCACCCAGCACCCCGAGCACTGAGCACCCAGCACCCTGAGCACTGAACACCCAGCACCCTGAGTACTGAGCACCGAGCACCCCGAGTACTGAGCACCCAGCACCCCGAGCACTGAGCACCGAGCACCCCGAGCACTGAGCACATAGCACCCTGAGCAATGAGCACCCAGCACCCCGAGCACTGAGCACCCAGCACCCCGAGCACTGAGCACCCAGCACCCCGAGCACTGAGCACCCAGCACCCCGAGCACTATGCACCCAGCACCCCGAGTACTCAGCACCCAGCACCCTGAGCACTGAGCACCCAGCACACTGAGCACTGAGCACAAAGCACGCTGAGTACTGAGCACTGAACACCCTGAGCACTGAGCACAAAGCACTCTGAGTACTGAGCACTGAGCACCCTGAGTACTGAGCACTGAGCACCGAGCACCCTGAGTACTGAGCACCCTGAGGACTGAGCACCCAGCACCCTGAGTACTGAGCACCCAGCACCCAGAGCACTGAGCACCGAGCACCCTGAGTACTGAACACCCAGCACCCTGAGCACTGAGCACTGAGCACCCAGCACCCTGAGCACTGAGCACTGAGCACCCAGCACCCCGAGCACTGAGCACCCAGCACCCTGAGCACTGAGCACTGAGCACCCAGCACCCTGAGTACTGAGCACCCAACACTCTAAGCACTGAGCACCCAGCACGCTGAGTACTGAGCACTGAGCACCCAGCACCCTGAGTAATGAGCACCCAGCACCCTGAGTACTGAGCACCCAGCACCCCGAGCACTGAGCACTGAGCAACCTGAGTACTGAGCACTGAGCACACTTAGTACTGAGCACCGAGCACCCTGAGTACTGAGCAAACAGCACCCTGAGCACTGAGCACGGAGCACCCCGAGGACTGAGCACCCAGCACCGTGAGCACTGAGCACCAGGCACCTTGAGTACTGAGCACCGAGCACCCCGAGCACTGAGCACCCAGCACCCTGAGTAATGAGCACCCACCAACCCGAGCACTGAGCACCCAGCACCCTGAGTACTGAGCACCCAGCACCCTGAGTACTGAGCACTGAGCACCCTGAGCACTGAGCACCCAGCACCCTGAGTACTGAGCACCCAGCAACCTGAGTACTGAGCACTCAGCAACCTGAGTACTGAGCACCGAGCACCCCGAGCACTGAGCACCCAGCACCCTGAGCACTGAGCACCCTGAGGACTGAGCACCCAGCACCCTGAGTACTGAGCACCCAGCACCCTGAGTACTGAGCACCCAGCATCCTGAGTACTGAGCACCGATCACCCTGAGCACTGAGCATCCAGCACCCCGAGCACTGAGCACCCAGCACACTGAGTACTGAGCACCCTGAGTGCTGAGCACCCAGCACCCTGAGTACTGAGCACCCAGCACCCTGAGCACTGAGCACCCAGCACCCTGAGTACTGAGCACCCAGCACCCTGAGTACTTAGCACCCAGCACCTGAGCACTGAGCACCCAGCACCCTGAGTTCTGAGCACCGAGCACCCTGAGTACTGAGCACCCAGCACCCTGAGTACTGAGCACGCAGCACCCTGAGTACTGAGCACCGAGCACCCCGAGTACTGAGCACCCAGCACCCTGAGCACTGAGCACCCAGCACCCCGAGCACTGAGCACCCAGCACCCTGAGTACTGAGCATCGAGCACCCCGAGCACTGAGCACCCAGCACCCTGAGCACTGAGCACCCAGCACCCTGAGTACTGAGCACCCAGCACCATGAGTACTGAGCACACAGCACCCTGAGCACTGAGCACCCAGCAACCTGAGTACTGAGCACCCAGCACCCTGAGCACTGAGCACCCAGCACCCTGAGTACTGAGCACCGAGCACCCTGAGCACTGAGCACCCAGCACCCTGAGTAATGAGCACCCAGCACCAAAAGTACTGAGCACCGAGCATCCTGAGCACTGAGCACCGAGCACCCCGAGCACTGAGCACCCAGCACCCTGAGTACTGAGCACCCAGCACCAAGAGTACTGAGCAGCGAGCACCCCGAGCACTGAGCACCCAGCACCCTGTGTAATGAGCACCCAGCACCCTGAGTACTGAGCACCGAGCACCCCGAGTACTGAGCACCCAGCACCCTGAGCACTCAGCACCCAGCACAACGAGCACTGAGCACCCAGCACACTGAGTACAGAGCTCCCAGCACCCCGAGCCCTGAGCACCCAGCGCCCCGAGCACTGAGCACCCAGCACCCCGAGCACTGAGCACCCAGCACCCGTAGCACTGAGCACCCAGCACCCCGAGCAATGAGCACCCAGCAGCCTGAGTACTGAGCACCCAGCACCCCGAGTACTGAGCACCCAGCAACCTGATCACCGAGCACCCAGCACCCCGAGCACTGAGCACCCAGCACCCTGAGCACTGAACACCCAGCACCCTGAGTACTGAGCACCGAGCACCCCGAGTACTGAGCACCCAGCACCCCGAGCACTGAGCACCCAGCACCCTGAGCAATGAGCACCCAGCACCCCGAGCACTGAGCACCCAGCACCCCGAGCACTGAGCACCCAGCACCCCGAACACTGAGCACCCAGCACCCCGAGCACTATGCACCCAGCACCCCGAGTACTCAGCACCCAGCACCCTGAGCACTGAGCACCCAGCACCCTGAGCACTGAGCACAAAGCACGCTGAGTACTGAGCACTGAACACCCTGAGCACTGCGCACAAAGCACTCTGAGTACTGAGCACTGAGCACCCTGAGTACTGAGCACTGAGCACCGAGCACCCTAAGTACTGAGCACCCTGAGGACTGAGCACCCAGCACCCTGAGTACTGAGCACCCAGCACCCAGAGCACTGAGCACCGAGCACCCTGAGTACTGAACACCCAGCACCCTGAGCACTGAGAACTGAGCACTCAGCACCCTGAGCACTGAGCACTGAGCACCCAGCACCCCGAGCACTGAGCACCCAGCACCCTGAGCACCCAGCACCGTGAACACTGAGCACCCTGAGCACTGAGCACCCTGAGCACTGAGCACTGAGCACCCAGCACCCTGAGTACTGAGCTCCCAACACTCTAAGCACTGAGCACCCAGCACGCTGAGTACTGAGCACTGAGCACCCAGCACCCTGAGTACTGAGCACCCAGCACCCTGAGTACTGAGCACCCAGCACCCCGAGCACTGAGCACTGAGCAACCTGAGTACTGAGCACTGAGCACCCTTAGTACTGAGCACCGAGCACCCCGAGGACTGAGCACCCAGCACCGTGAGCACTGAGAACCCAGCACCTTGAGTACTGAGCACCGAGCACCCCGAGCACTGAGCACCCAGCACCCTGAGTAATGAGCACCCACCAACCCGAGCACAGAGCACCCAGCACCCTGAGTACTGAGCACCCAGCACCCTGAGTACTGAGCACTGAGCACCCTGAGCACTGAGCACCCAGCACCCTGAGTACTGAGCACCCAGCAACCTGAGTACTGAGCACTCAGCAACCTGAGTACTGAGCACCCAGCACCCTGAGCACTGAGCACCCTGAGGACTGAGCACCCAGCACCCTGAGTACTGAGCACCCAGCACCCTGAGTACTGAGCACTGAGCACCCTGAGCACTGAGCACCCAGCACCCTGAGTACTGAGCACCCAGCAACCTGAGTACTGAGCACTCAGCAACCTGAGTACTGAGCACCGAGCACCCCGAGCACTGAGCACCCAGCACCCTGAGCACTGAGCACCCTGAGGACTGAGCACCCAGCACCCTGAGTACTGAGCACCCAGCACCCTGATTACTGAGCACCCAGCATCCTGAGTACTGAGCACCGATCACCCTGAGCACTGAGCATCCAGCACCCCGAGCACTGAGCACCCAGCACCCTGAGTACTGAGCACCCTGAGTACTGAGCACCCAGCACCCCGAGCACTGAGCACCCAGCACCCTGAGTACTGAGCACCCTGAGTGCTGAGCACCCAGCACCCTGAGTACTGAGCACCCAGCACCCTGAGCACTGAGCACCCAGCACCCTGAGTACTGAGCACCCAGCACCCTGAGTACTTAGCACCCAGCACCTGAGCACTGAGCACCCAGCACCCTGAGTTCTGAGCACCGAGCACCCTGAGTACTGAGCACCCAGCACCCTGAGTACTGAGCACCCAGCACCCTGAGTACTGAGCAACGAGCACCCCGAGTACTGAGCACCCAGCACCCTGAGCACTGAGCACCCGGCACCCCGAGCACTGAGCACCCAGCACCCTGAGTACTGAGCACCCAGCACCCTGAGTACTGAGCACTGAGCACCCTGAGCACTGAGCACCCAGCACCCTGAGTACTGAGCACCCAGCAACCTGAGTACTGAGCACTCAGAAACCTGAATACTGAGCACCGAGCACCCCGAACACTGAGCACCCAGCACCCTGAGCACTGAGCACCCTGAGGACTGAGCACCCAGCACCCTGAGTACTGAGCACCCAGCACCCTGAGTACTGAGCACCCAGCATTATGAGTACTGAGCACCGATCACCCTGAGCACTGAGCATCCAGCACCCCGAGCACTGAGCACCCAGCACCCTGAGTACTGAGCACCCTGAGTACTGAGCACCCAGCACCCCGAGCACTGAGCACCCAACACCCTGAGTACTGAGCACCCTGAGTGCTGAGAACCCAGCACCCTGAGTACTGAGCACCCAGCACCCTGAGCACTGAGCACCCAGCACCCGAGTACTGAGCACCCAGCACCCTGAGTACTTAGCACCCAGCACCTGAGCACTGAGCACCCAGCACCCTGAGTTCTGAGCACCGAGCACCCTGAGTACTGAGCACCCAGCACCCTGAGTACTGAGCACCCAGCACCCTGAGTACTGAGCACCGAGCACCCCGAGTACTGAGTATCCAGCACCCTGAGCACTGAGCACCCAGCACCCCGAGCACTGAGCACCCAGCACCCTGAGTACTGAGCACCGAGCACCCCGAGCACTGAGCACCCAGCACCCTGAGCACTGAGCACCCAGCACCCTGAGTACTGAGCACCCAGCACCATGAGTACTGAGCACACAGCACACTGAGCACTGAGCATCCAGCAACCTGAGTACTGAGCACCCAGCACCCTGAGAACTGAGCACCCAGCACCCTGAGTACTGAGCACCGAGCACCCCGAGCACTGAGCACCCAGCACCCTGAGTACTGAGCACCCAGCACCAAAAGTACTGAGCACCGAGCATCCTGAGCACTGTGCACCGAGCACCCCGAGCACTGAGCACCCAGCACCCTGAGTACTGAGCACCCAGCACCAAGAGTACTGAGCAGCGAGCACCCCGAGCACTGAGCACCCAGCACCCTGTGTAATGAGCACCCAGCACCCTGAGTACTGAGCACCGAGCACCCCGAGTACTGAGCACCCAGCACCCTGAGCACTCAGCACCCAGCACACCGAGCACTGAGCACCCAGCACCCTGAGTACTGAGCTCCCAGCACCCCGAGCCCTGAGCACCCAGCACCCCGAGCACTGAGCACCCAGCACCCCGAGCACTGAGCACCCAGCACCCGTAGCACTGAGCACCCAGCACCCCGAGCAATGAGCACCCAGCACCCTGAGTACTGAGCTCCCAGCACCCCGAGCCCTGAGCACCCAGCGCCCCGAGCACTGAGCACCCAGCACCCCGAGCACTATGCACCCAGCACCCCGAGTACTCAGCACCCAGCACCCTGAGCACTGAGCACCCAGCACCCTGAGCACTGAGCACAAAGCACGCTGAGTACTGAGCACTGAACACCCTGAGCACTGCGCACAAAGCACTCTGAGTACTGAGCACTGAGCACCCTGAGTACTGAGCACTGAGCACCGAGCACCCTAAGTACTGAGCACCCTGAGGACTGAGCACCCAGCACCCTGAGTACTGAGCACCCAGCACCCAGAGCACTGAGCACCGAGCACCCTGAGTACTGAACACCCAGCACCCTGAGCACTGAGAACTGAGCACTCAGCACCCTGAGCACTGAGCACTGAGCACCCAGCACCCCGAGCACTGAGCACCCAGCACCCTGAGCACCCAGCACCGTGAACACTGAGCACCCTGAGCACTGAGCACCCTGAGCACTGAGCACTGAGCACCCAGCACCCTGAGTACTGAGCTCCCAACACTCTAAGCACTGAGCACCCAGCACGCTGAGTACTGAGCACTGAGCACCCAGCACCCTGAGTACTGAGCACCCAGCACCCTGAGTACTGAGCACCCAGCACCCCGAGCACTGAGCACTGAGCAACCTGAGTACTGAGCACTGAGCACCCTTAGTACTGAGCACCGAGCACCCCGAGGACTGAGCACCCAGCACCGTGAGCACTGAGAACCCAGCACCTTGAGTACTGAGCACCGAGCACCCCGAGCACTGAGCACCCAGCACCCTGAGTAATGAGCACCCACCAACCCGAGCACAGAGCACCCAGCACCCTGAGTACTGAGCACCCAGCACCCTGAGTACTGAGCACTGAGCACCCTGAGCACTGAGCACCCTGCACCCTGAGTACTGAGCACCCAGCAACCTGAGTACTGAGCACTCAGCAACCTGAGTACTGAGCACCCAGCACCCTGAGCACTGAGCACCCTGAGGACTGAGCACCCAGCACCCTGAGTACTGAGCACCCAGCACCCTGAGTACTGAGCACTGAGCACCCTGAGCACTGAGCACCCAGCACCCTGAGTACTGAGCACCCAGCAACCTGAGTACTGAGCACTCAGCAACCTGAGTACTGAGCACCGAGCACCCCGAGCACTGAGCACCCAGCACCCTGAGCACTGAGCACCCTGAGGACTGAGCACCCAGCACCCTGAGTACTGAGCACCCAGCACCCTGATTACTGAGCACCCAGCATCCTGAGTACTGAGCACCGATCACCCTGAGCACTGAGCATCCAGCACCCCGAGCACTGAGCACCCAGCACCCTGAGTACTGAGCACCCTGAGTACTGAGCACCCAGCACCCCGAGCACTGAGCACCCAGCACCCTGAGTACTGAGCACCCTGAGTGCTGAGCACCCAGCACCCTGAGTACTGAGCACCCAGCACCCTGAGCACTGAGCACCCAGCACCCTGAGTACTGAGCACCCAGCACCCTGAGTACTTAGCACCCAGCACCTGAGCACTGAGCACCCAGCACCCTGAGTTCTGAGCACCGAGCACCCTGAGTACTGAGCACCCAGCACCCTGAGTACTGAGCACCCAGCACCCTGAGTACTGAGCACCGAGCACCCCGAGTACTGAGCACCCAGCACCCTGAGCACTGAGCACCCGGCACCCCGAGCACTGAGCACCCAGCACCCTGAGTACTGAGCACCCAGCACCCTGAGTACTGAGCACTGAGCACCCTGAGCACTGAGCACCCAGCACCCTGAGTACTGAGCACCCAGCAACCTGAGTACTGAGCACTCAGAAACCTGAATACTGAGCACCGAGCACCCCGAACACTGAGCACCCAGCACCCTGAGCACTGAGCACCCTGAGTACTGAGCACCCAGCACCCTGAGTACTGAGCACCCAGCACCCTGAGTACTGAGCACCCAGCATTATGAGTACTGAGCACCGATCACCCTGAGCACTGAGCATCCAGCACCCCGAGCACTGAGCACCCAGCACCCTGAGTACTGAGCACCCTGAGTACTGAGCACCCAGCACCCCGAGCACTGAGCACCCAACACCCTGAGTACTGAGCACCCTGAGTGCTGAGAACCCAGCACCCTGAGTACTGAGCACCCAGCACCCTGAGCACTGAGCACCCAGCACCCGAGTACTGAGCACCCAGCACCCTGAGTACTTAGCACCCAGCACCTGAGCACTGAGCACCCAGCACCCTGAGTTCTGAGCACCGAGCACCCTGAGTACTGAGCACCCAGCACCCTGAGTACTGAGCACCCAGCACCCTGAGTACTGAGCACCGAGCACCCCGAGTACTGAGTATCCAGCACCCTGAGCACTGAGCACCCAGCACCCCGAGCACTGAGCACCCAGCACCCTGAGTACTGAGCACCGAGCACCCCGAGCACTGAGCACCCAGCACCCTGAGCACTGAGCACCCAGCACCCTGAGTACTGAGCACCCAGCACCATGAGTACTGAGCACACAGCACACTGAGCACTGAGCATCCAGCAACCTGAGTACTGAGCACCCAGCACCCTGAGCACTGAGCACCCAGCACCCTGAGTACTGAGCACCGAGCACCCCGAGCACTGAGCACCCAGCACCCTGAGTACTGAGCACCCAGCACCAAAAGTACTGAGCACCGAGCATCCTGAGCACTGTGCACCGAGCACCCCGAGCACTGAGCACCCAGCACCCTGAGTACTGAGCACCCAGCACCAAGAGTACTGAGCAGCGAGCACCCCGAGCACTGAGCACCCAGCACCCTGTGTAATGAGCACCCAGCACCCTGAGTACTGAGCACCGAGCACCCCGAGTACTGAGCACCCAGCACCCTGAGCACTCAGCACCCAGCACACCGAGCACTGAGCACCCAGCACCCTGAATACTGAGCTCCCAGCACCCCGAGCCCTGAGCACCCAGCACCCCGAGCACTGAGCACCCAGCACCCCGAGCACTGAGCACCCAGCACCCGTAGCACTGAGCACCCAGCACCCCGAGCAATGAGCACCCAGCACCCTGAGTACTGAGCTCCCAGCACCCCGAGCCCTGAGCACCCAGCGCCCCGAGCACTGAGCACCCAGCACCCCGAGCACTGAGCACCCAGCACCCGTAGCACTGAGCACCCAGCACCCCGAGCAATGAGCACCCAGCAC
This sequence comes from Microtus oregoni, assembly GCF_018167655.1. Lineage (NCBI taxonomy): Eukaryota > Metazoa > Chordata > Mammalia > Rodentia > Cricetidae > Microtus > Microtus oregoni. The sequence goes on along the minus strand of NW_024543811.1, from coordinate 4,799,404 downwards.
CCTGAGTACTGAGCACCCAGCACCCCGAGTACTGAGCACCCAGCAACCTGAGCACCGAGCACCCAGCACCCCGAGCACTGAGCACCCAGCACCCTGAGCACTGAACACCCAGCATCCTGAGTACTGAGCACCGAGCACCCAGAGTACTGAGCACCCAGCACCCTGAGCACTGAGCACCGAGCACCCCGAGCACTGAGCACCCAGCACCCTGAGCAATGAGCACCCAGCACCCCGAGCACTGAGCACCCAGCACCCCGAGCACTGAGCACCCAGCACCCCGAGCACTATGCACCCAGCACCCCGAGTACTCAGCACCCAGCACCCTGAGCACTGAGCACCCAGCACCCTGAGCACTGAGCACAAAGCACGCTGAGTACTGAGCACTGAACACCCTGAGCACTGAGCACAAAGCACTCTGAGTACTGAGCACTGAGCACCCTGAGTACTGAGCACTGAGCACCGAGCACCCTGAGTACTGAGCACCCTGAGGACTGAGCACCCAGCACCCTGAGTACTGAGCACCCAGCACCCAGAGCACTGAGCACCGAGCACCCTTAGTACTGAACACCCAGCACCCTGAACACTGAGCACTGAGCACTCAGCACCCTGAGCACTGAGCACTGAGCACCCAGCACCCCGAGCACTGAGCACCCAGCACCCTGAGCACCCAGCACCGTGAACACTGAGCACCCTGAGCACTGAGCACCCTGAGCACTGAGCACCCAGCACCCTGAGTACTGAGCTCCCAACACTCTAAGCACTGAGCACCCAGCACCCTGAGTACTGAGCACCCAGCACCCTGAGTACTGAGCACCCAGCACCCCGAGCACTGAGCACTGAGTAACCTGAGTACTGAGCACTGAGCACCCTTAGTACTGAGCACCGAGCAACCTGAGTACTGAGCACCCAGCACCCTGAGCACTGAGCACGGAGCACCCCGAGGACTGAGCACCCAGCACCGTGAGCACTGAGAACAAAGCACCTTGAGTACTGAGCACCGAGCACCCCGAGCACTGAGCACCCAGCACCCTGAGTAATGAGCACCCACCAACCCGAGCACAGAGTACCCAGCACCCTGAGTACTGAGCACCCAGCACCCTGAGTACTGAGCACTGAGCACCCTGAGCACTGAGCACCCAGCACCCTGAGTACTGAGCACCCAGCAACCTGAGTACTGAGCACTCAGCAACCTGAGTACTGAGCACCCAGCACCCTGAGCACTGAGCACCCTGAGGACTGAGCACCCAGCACCCTGAGTACTGAGCACCCAGCACCCTGAGTACTGAGCACTGAGCACCCTGAGCACTGAGCACCCAGCACCCTGAGTACTGAGCACCCAGCAACCTGAGTACTGAGCACTCAGCAACCTGAGTACTGAGCACCGAGCACCCCGAGCACTGAGCACCCAGCACACTGAGCACTGAGCACCCTGAGGACTGAGCACCCAGCACCCTGAGTACTGAGCACCCAGCACCCTGAGTACTGAGCACCCAGCATCCTGAGTACTGAGCACCGATCACCCTGAGCACTGAGCATCCAGCACCCCGAGCACTGAGCACCCAGCACCCTGAGTACTGAGCACCCTGAGTACTGAGCACCCAGCACCCCGAGCACTGAGCACCCAGCACCCTGAGCACTGAGCACCCTGAGTGCTGAGCACCCAGCACCCTGAGTACTGAGCACCCAGCACCCTGAGCACTGAGCACCCAGCACCCTGAGTACTGAGCACCCAGCACCCTGAGTACTTAGCACCCAGCACCTGAGCACTGAGCACCCAGCACCCTGAGTTCTGAGCACCGAGCACCCTGAGTACTGAGCACCCAGCACCCTGAGTACTGAGCACCCATCACCCTGAGTACTGAGCACCGAGCACCCCGAGTACTGAGCACCCAGCACCCTGAGCACTGAGCACCCGGCACCCCGAGCACTGAGCACCCAGCACCCTGAGTACTGAGCACCCAGCACTCTGAGTACTGAGCACTGAGCACCCTGAGCACTGAGCACCCAGCACCCTGAGTACTGAGCACCCAGCAACCTGAGTACTGAGCACTCAGCAACCTGAGTACTGAGCACCGAGCACCCCGAGCACTGAGCACCCAGCACCCTGAGCACTGAGCACCCTGAGGACTGAGCACCCAGCACCCTGAGTACTGAGCACCCAGCACCCTGAGTACTGAGCACCCAGCATCCTGAGTACTGAGCACCGATCACCCTGAGCACTGAGCATCCAGCACCCCGAGCACTGAGCACCCAGCACCCTGAGTACTGAGCACCCTGAGTACTGAGCACCCAGCACCCCGAGCACTGAGCACCCAACACCCTGAGTACTGAGCACCCTGAGTGCTGAGCACCCAGCACCCTGAGTACTGAGCACCCAGCACCCTGATCACTGAGCACCCAGCACCCTGAGTACTGAGCACCCAGCACCCCGAGCACTGAGCACCCAGCACCCTGAGCACCCAGCACCGTGAACACTGAGCACCCTGAGCACTGAGCACCCTGAGCACTGAGCACCCAGCACCCTGAGTACTGAGCTCCCAACACTCTAAGCACTGAGCACCCAGCACCCTGAGTACTGAGCACCCAGCACCCTGAGTACTGAGCACCCAGCACCCCGAGCACTGAGCACTGAGTAACCTGAGTACTGAGCACTGAGCACCCTTAGTACTGAGCACCGAGCAACCTGAGTACTGAGCACCCAGCACCCTGAGCACTGAGCACGGAGCACCCCGAGGACTGAGCACCCAGCACCGTGAGCACTGAGAACAAAGCACCTTGAGTACTGAGCACCGAGCACCCCGAGCACTGAGCACCCAGCACCCTGAGTAATGAGCACCCACCAACCCGAGCACAGAGCACCCAGCACCCTGAGTACTGAGCACCCAGCACCCTGAGTACTGAGCACTGAGCACCCTGAGCACTGAGCACCCAGCACCCTGAGTACTGAGCACCCAGCAACCTGAGTACTGAGCACTCAGCAACCTGAGTACTGAGCACCCAGCACCCTGAGCACTGAGCACCCTGAGGACTGAGCACCCAGCACCCTGAGTACTGAGCACCCAGCACCCTGAGTACTGAGCACTGAGCACCCTGAGCACTGAGCACACAGCACCCTGAGTACTGAGCACCCAGCAACCTGAGTACTGAGCACTCAGCAACCTGAGTACTGAGCACCGAGCACCCCGAGCACTGAGCACCCAGCACACTGAGCACTGAGCACCCTGAGGACTGAGCACCCAGCACCCTGAGTACTGAGCACCCAGCACCCTGAGTACTGAGCACCCAGCATCCTGAGTACTGAGCACCGATCACCCTGAGCACTGAGCATCCAGCACCCCGAGCACTGAGCACCCAGCACCCTGAGTACTGAGCACCCTGAGTACTGAGCACCCAGCACCCCGAGCACTGAGCACCCAGCACCCTGAGCACTGAGCACCCTGAGTGCTGAGCACCCAGCACCCTGAGTACTGAGCACCCAGCACCCTGAGCACTGAGCACCCAGCACCCTGAGTACTGAGCACCCAGCACCCTGAGTACTTAGCACCCAGCACCTGAGCACTGAGCACCCAGCACCCTGAGTTCTGAGCACCGAGCACCCTGAGTACTGAGCACCCAGCACCCTGAGTACTGAGCACCCATCACCCTGAGTACTGAGCACCGAGCACCCCGAGTACTGAGCACCCAGCACCCTGAGCACTGAGCACCCGGCACCCCGAGCACTGAGCACCCAGCACCCTGAGTACTGAGCACCCAGCACCCTGAGTACTGAGCACTGAGCACCCTGAGCACTGAGCACCCAGCACCCTGAGTACTGAGCACCCAGCAACCTGAGTACTGAGCACTCAGCAACCTGAGTACTGAGCACCGAGCACCCTGAGCACTGAGCACCCAGCACTCTGAGCACTGAGCACCCTGAGGACTGAGCACCCAGCACCCTGAGTACTGAGCACCCAGCACCCTGAGTACTGAGCACCCAGCATCCTGAGTACTGAGCACCGATCACCCTGAGCACTGAGCATCCAGCACCCCGAGCACTGAGCACCCAGCACCCTGAGTACTGAGCACCCTGAGTACTGAGCACCCAGCACCCCGAGCACTGAGCACCCAACACCCTGAGTACTGAGCACCCTGAGTGCTGAGCACCCAGCACCCTGAGTACTGAGCACCCAGCACCCTGAGCACTGAGCACCCAGCACCCTGAGTACTGAGCACACAGCACCCTGAGTACTTAGCACCCAGCACCTGAGCACTGAGCACCCAGCACCCTGAGTTCTGAGCACCGAGCACCATGAGTACTGAGCACCCAGCACCCTGAGTACTGAGCACCCAGCACCCTGTGTACTGAGCACCGAGCACCCCGAGTACTGAGTACCCAGCACCCTGAGCACTGAGCACCCAGCACCCTGAGTACTGAGCACCGAGCACCCTGAGCACTGAGCACCCAGCACCCTGAGCACTGAGCACCCAGCACCCTGAGTACTGAGCACCCAGCACCATGAGTACTGAGCACACAGCACCCTGAGCACTGAGCACCCAGCAACCTGAGTACTGAGCACCCAGCACCCTGAGCACTGAGCACCCAGCACCCTGAGTACTGAGCACCGAGCACCCCGAGCACTGAGCACCCAGCACCCTGAGTACTGAGCACCCAGCACCAAAAGTACTGAGCACCGAGCATCCTGAGCACTGAGCACCGAGCACCCCGAGCACTGAGCACCCAGCACCCTGAGTACTGAGCACCCAGCACCAAGAGTACTGAGCAGCGAGCACCCCGAGCACTGAGCACCCAGAACCCTGTGTAATGAGCACCCAGCACCCTGAGTACTGAGCACCGAGCACCCCGAGTACTGAGCACCCAGCACCCTGAGCACTCAGCACCCAGCACACCGAGCACTGAGCACCCAGCACCCTGAGTACTGAGCTCCCAGCACCCCGAGCCCTGAGCACCCAGCGCCCCGAGCACTGAGCACCCAGCACCCCGAGCACTGAGCACCCAGCACCGGTAGCACTGAGCACCCAGCACCCCGAGCAATGAGCACCCAGCACCCTGAGTACTGAGCACCCAGCACCCCGAGTACTGAGCACCCAGCAACCTGAGCACCGAGCACCCAGCACCCCGAGCACTGAGCACCCAGCATCCTGAGCACTGAACACCCAGCACCCTGAGTACTGAGCACCGAGCACCCCGAGTACTGAGCACCCAGCACCCCGAGCACTGAGCACCGAGCACCCCGAGCACTGAGCACCCAGCAACCTGAGCAATGAGCACCCAGCACCCCGAGCACTGAGCACCCAACACCCCGAGCACTGAGCACCCAGCACCCCGAGCACTGAGCACCCAGCACCCCGAGCACTATGCACCCAGCTCCCCGAGTACTCAGCACCCAGCACCCTGAGCACTGAGCACCCAGCACCCTGAGCACTGAGCACAAAGCACGCTGAGTACTGAGCACTGAACACCCTGAGCACTGAGCACAAAGCACTCTGAGTACTGAGCACTGAGCACCCTGAGTACTGAGCACTGAGCACCGAGCACCCTGAGTACTGAGCACCCTGAGGACTGAGCACCCAGCACCCTGAGTACTGAGCACCCAGCAACCAGAGCACTGAGCACCGAGCACCCTGAGTACTGAACACCCAGCACCCTGAGCACTGAGCACTCAGCACCCTGAGCACTGAGCACTGAGCACCCAGCACCCCGAGCACTGAGCACCCAGCACCCTGAGCACCCAGCACCGTGAACACTGAGCACCCTGAGCACTGAGCACCCTGAGCACTGAGCACTGAGCACCCAGCACCCTGAGTACTGAGCTCCCAACACTCTAAGCACTGAGCACCCAGGACGCTGAGTACTGAGCACTGAGCACCCAGCACCCTGAGTACTGAGCACCCAGCACCCTGAGTACTGAACACCCAGCACCCCGAGCACTGAGCACTGAGCAACCTGAGTACTGAGCACTGAGCACCCTTAGTACTGAGCACCGAGCACCCTGAGTACTGAGCACCCAGCACCCTGAGCACTGAGCACGGAGCACACCGAGGACTGAGCACCCAGCACCGTGAGCACTGAGAACCCAGCACCTTGAGTACTGAGCACCGAGCACCCCGAGCACTGAGCACCCAGCACCCTGAGTAATGAGCAGCCACCAACCCGAGCACAGAGCACCCAGCACCCTGAGTACTGAGCACCCAGCACCCTGAGTACTGAGCACTGAGCACCCTGAGCACTGAGCACCCAGCACCCTGAGTACTGAGCACCCAGCAACCTGAGTACTGAGCACTCAGCAACCTGAGTACTGAGCACCCAGCACCCTGAGCACTGAGCACCCTGAGGACTGAGCACCCAGCACCCTGAGTACTGAGCACCCAGCACCCTGAGTACTGAGCACTGAGCACCCTGAGCACTGAGCACCCAGCACCCTGAGTACTGAGCACCCAGCAACCTGAGTACTGAGCACTCAGCAACCTGAGTACTGAGCACCGAGCACCCCGAGCACTGAGCACCCAGCACCCTGAGTACTGAGCACCCTGAGTACTGAGCACCCAGCACCCCGAGCACTGAGCACCCAGCACCCTGAGTACTGAGCACCCCGAGCAATGAGCACCCAGCACCCTGAGTACTGAGCACCCAGCACCCCGAGTACTGAGCACCCAGCAACCTGAGCACGGAGCACCCAGCACCCCGAGCACTGAGCACCCAGCATCCTGAGCACTGAACACCCAGCACCCTGAGTACTGAGCACCGAGCACCCCGAGTACTGAGCACCCAGCACCCCGAGCACTGAGCACCGAGCACCCCGAGCACTGAGCACCCAGCACCCTGAGCAATGAGCACCCAGCACCCCGAGCACTGAGCACCCAGCACCCCGAGCACTGAGCACCCAGCACCCCGAGCACTGAGCACCCAGCACCCCGAGCACTATGCACCCAGCACCCCGAGTACTCAGCACCCAGCACCCTGACCACTGAGCACCCAGCACCCTGAGCACTGAGCACAAAGCACGCTGAGTACTGAGCACTGAACACCCTGAGCACTGAGCACAAAGCACTCTGAGTACTGAGCACTGAGCACCCTGAGTACTGAGCACTGAGCACCGAGCACCCTGAGTACTGAGCACCCTGAGGACTGAGCACCCAGCACCCTGAGTACTGAGCACCCAGCACCCAGAGCACTGAGCACCGAGCACCCTGAGTACTGAACACCCAGCAACCTGAGCACTGAGCACTCAGCACCCTGAGCACTGAGCACTGAGCACCCAGCACCCCGAGCACTGAGCACCCAGCACCCTGAGTACTGAGCTCCCAACACTCTAAGCACTGAGCACCCAGGACGCTGAGTACTGAGCACTGAGCACCCAGCACCCTGAGTACTGAGCACCCAGCACCCTGAGTACTGAGCACCCAGCACCCCGAGCACTGAGCACTGAGCAACCTGAGTACTGAGCACTGAGCACCCTTAGTACTGAGCACCGAGCACCCTGAGTACTGAGCACCCAGCACCCTGAGCACTGAGCACGGAGCACCCCGAGGACTGAGCACCCAGCACCGTGAGCACTGAGAACCCAGCACCTTGGGTACTGAGCACCGAGCACCCCGAGCACTGAGCACCCAGCACCCTGAGTAATGAGCACCCACCAACCCGAGCACAGAGCACCCAGCACCCTGAGTACTGAACAACCAGCACCCTGAGTACTGAGCACTGAGCACCCTGAGCACTGAGCACCCAGCACCCTGAGTACTGAGCACCCAGCAACCTGAGTACTGAGCACTCAGCAACCTGAGTACTGAGCACCCAGCACCCTGAGCACTGAGTACCCTGAGGACTGAGCACCCAGCACCCTGAGTACTGAGCACCCAGCACCCTGAGTACTGAGCACTGAGCACCCTGAGCACTGAGCACCCAGCACCCTGAGTACTGAGCACCCAGCAACCTGAGTACTGAGCACTCAGCAACCTGAGTACTGAGCACCGAGCACCCCGAGCACTGAGCACCCAGCACCCTGAGCACTGAGCACCCTGAGGACTGAGCACCCAGCACCCTGAGTACTGAGCACCTAGCACCCTGAGTACTGAGCACCCAGCATCCTGAGTACTGAGCACCGATCACCCTGAGCACTGAGCATCCAGCACCCCGAGCACTGAGCACCCAGCACCCTGAGTACTGAGCACCCTGAGTACTGAGCACCCAGCACCCCGAGCACTGAGCACCCAGCACCCTGAGTACTGAGCACCCTGAGTGCTGAGCACCCAGCACCCTGAGTACTGAGCACCCAGCACCCTGAGCACTGAGCACCCAGCACCCTGAGTACTGAGCACCCAGCACCCTGAGTACTTAGCACCCAGCACCTGAGCACTGAGCACCCAGCACCCTGAGTTCTGAGCACCGAGCACCCTGAGTACTGAGCACCCAGCACCCTGAGTACTGAGCACCCAGCACCCTGAGAACTGAGCACCGAGCACCCCGAGTACTGAGCACCCAGCACCCTGAGCACTGAGCACCCGGCACCCCGAGCACTGAGCACCCAGCACCCTGAGTACTGAGCACCCAGCACCCTGAGTACTGAGCACTGAGCACCCTGAGCACTGAGCACCCAGCACCCTGAGTACTGAGCACCCAGCAACCTGAGTACTGAGCACTCAGCAACCTGAGTACTGAGCACCGAGCACCCCGAGCACTGAGCACCCAGCACCCTGAGCACTGAGCACCCTGAGGACTGAGCACCCAGCACCCTGAGTACTGAACACCCAGCACCCCGAGCACTGAGCACTGAGCAACCTGAGTACTGAGCACTGAGCACCCTTAGTACTGAGCACCGAGCACCCTGGGTACTGAGCACCCAGCACCCTGAGCACTGAGCACGGAGCACCCCGAGGACTGAGCACCCAGCACCGTGAGCACTGAGAACCCAGCACCTTGAGTACTGAGCACCGAGCACCCCGAGCACTGAGCACCCAGCACCCTGAGTAATGAGCACCCACCAACCCGAGCACAGAGCACCCAGCACCCTGAGTACTGAGCACCCAGCACCCTGAGTACTGAGCACTGAGCACCCTGAGCACTGAGCACCCAGCACCCTGAGTACTGAGCACCCAGCAACCTGAGTACTGAGCACTCAGCAACCTGAGCACTGAGCACCCAGCACCCTGAGCACTGAGCACCCTGAGGACTGAGCACCCAGCACCCTGAGTACTGAGCACCCAGCACCCTGAGTACTGAGCACTGAGCACCCTGAGCACTGAGCACCCATCACCCTGAGTACTGAGCACCCAGCAACCTGAGTACTGAGCACTCAGCAACCTGAGTACTGAGCACCGAGCACCCCGAGCACTGAGCACCCAGCACCCTGAGCACTGAGCACCCTGAGGACTGAGCACCCAGCACCCTGAGTACTGAGCACCCAGCACCCTGAGTACTGAGCACCCAGCATCCTGAGTACTGAGCACCGATCACCCTGAGCACTGAGCATCCAGCACCCCGAGCACTGAGCACCCAGCACCCTCAGTACTGAGCACCCTGAGTACTGAGCACCCAGCACCCCGAGCACTGAGCACCCAGCACCCTGAGTACTGAGCACCCTGAGTGCTGAGCACCCAGCACCCTGAGTACTGAGCACCCAGCACCCTGAGCACTGAGCACCCAGCACCCTGAGTACTGAGCACCCAGCACCCTGAGTACTTAGCACCCAGCACCTGAGCACTGAGCACCCAGCACCCTGAGTTCTGAGCACCGAGCACCCTGAGTACTGAGCACCCAGCACCCTGAGTACTGAGCACCCAGCACCCTGAGTACTGAGCACCGAGCACCCCGAGTACTGAGCACCCAGCACCCCGAGTACTGAGCACCCAGCACCCTGAGCACTCAGCACCCAGCACACCGAGCACTGAGCACCCAGCACCCTGAGTACTGAGCTCCCAGCACCCCGAGCCCTGAGCACCCAGCACCCCGAGCACTGAGCACCCAGCACCCCGAGCACTGAGCACCCAGCACCGGAAGCACTGAGCACCCAGCACCCCGAGCAATGAGCACCCAGCACCCTGAGTACTGAGCACCCAGCACCCCGAGTACTGAGCACCCAGCAACCTGAGCACCGAGCACCCAGCACCCCGAGCACTGAGCACCCAGCATCCTGAGCACTGAACACCCAGCACCCTGAGTACTGAGCACCGAGCACCCCGAGTACTGAGCACCCACCACCCCGAGCACTGAGCACCGAGCACCCCGAGCACTGAGCACCCAGCACCCTGAGCAATGAGCACCCAGCACCCCGAGCACTGAGCACCCAGCACCCCGAGCACTGAGCACCCAGCACCCCGAGCACTGAGCACCCAGCACCCCGAGCACTATGCACCCAGCACCCCGAGCACTATGCACCCAGCACCCTGACCACTGAGCACCCAGCACCCTGAGCACTGAGTACAAAGCACGCTGAGTACTGAGCACTGAACACCCTGAGCACTGAGCACAAAGCACTCTGAGTACTGAGCACTGAGCACCCTGAGTACTGAGCACTGAGCACCGAGCACCCTGAGTACTGAGCACCCTGAGGACTGAGCACCCAGCACCCTGAGTACTGAGCACCCAGCACCCAGAGCACTGAGCACCGAGCACCCTGAGTACTGAACACCCAGCAACCTGAGCACTGAGCACTCAGCACCCTGAGCACTGAGCACTGAGCACCCAGCACCCCGAGCACTGAGCACCCAGCACCCTGAGTACTGAGCTCCCAACACTCTAAGCACTGAGCACCCAGGACGCTGAGTACTGAGCACTGAGCACCCAGCACCCTGAGTACTAAGCACCCAGCACCCTGAGTACTGAGCACCCAGCACCCCGAGCACTGAGCACTGAGCAACCTGAGTACTGAGCACTGAGCACCCTTAGTACTGAGCACCGAGCACCCTGAGTACTGAGCACCCAGCACCCTGAGCACTGAGCACGGAGCACCCCGAGGACTGAGCACCCAGCACCGTGAGCACTGAGAACCCAGCACCTTGAGTACTGAGCACCGAGCACCCCGAGCACTGAGCACCCAGCACCCTGAGTAATGAGCACCCACCAACCCGAGCACAGAGCACCCAGCACCCTGAGTACTGAACAACCAGAACCCTGAGTACTGAGCACTGAGCACCCTGAGCACTGAGCACCCAGCACCCTGAGTACTGAGCACCCAGCAACCTGAGTACTGAGCACTCAGCAACCTGAGTACTGAGCACCCAGCACCCTGAGCACTGAGTACCCTGAGGACTGAGCACCCAGCACCCTGAGTACTGAGCACCCAGCACCCTGAGTACTGAGCACTGAGCACCCTGAGCACTGAGCACCCAGCACACTGAGTACTGAGCACCCAGCAACCTGAGTACTGAGCACTCAGCAACCTGAGTACTGAGCACCGAGCACCCCGAGCACTGAGCACCCAGCACCCTGAGCACTGAGCACCCTGAGGACTGAGCACCCAGCACCCTGAGTACTGAGCACCTAGCACCCTGAGTACTGAGCACCCAGCATCCTGAGTACTGAGCACCGATCACCCTGAGCACTGAGCATCCAGCACCCCGAGCACTGAGCACCCAGCACCCTGAGTACTGAGCACCCTGAGTACTGAGCACCCAGCACCCCGAGCACTGAGCACCCAGCACCCTGAGTACTGAGCACCCTGAGTGCTGAGCACCCAGCACCCTGAGTACTGAGCACCCAGCACCCTGAGCACTGAGCACCCAGCACCCTGAGTACTGAGCACCCAGCACCCTGAGTACTTAGCACCCAGCACCTGAGCACTGAGCACCCAGCACCCTGAGTTCTGAGCACCGAGCACCCTGAGTACTGAGCACCCAGCACCCTGAGTACTGAGCACCCAGCACCCTGAGAACTCAGCACCGAGCACCCCGAGTACTGAGCACCCAGCACCCTGAGCACTGAGCACCCGGCACCCCGAGCACTGAGCACCCAGCACCCTGAGTACTGAGCACCCAGCACCCTGAGTACTGAGCACTGAGCACCCTGAGCACTGAGCACCCAGCACCCTGAGTACTGAGCACCCAGCAACCTGAGTACTGAGCACTCAGCAACCTGAGTACTGAGCACCGAGCACCCCGAGCACTGAGCACCCAGCACCCTGAGCACTGAGCACCCTGAGGACTGAGCACCCAGCACCCTGAGTACTGAGCACCCAGCACCCTGAGTACTGAGCACCCAGCATCCTGAGTACTGAGCACCGATCACCCTGAGCACTGAGCATCCAGCACCCCGAGCACTGAGCACCCAGCACCCTGAGTACTGAGCACCCTGAGTACTGAGCACCCAGCACCCCGAGCACTGAGCACCCAGCACCCTGAGCACTGAGCACCCTGAGGACTGAGCACCCAGCACCCTGAGTACTGAGCACCTAGCACCCTGAGTACTGAGCACCCAGCATCCTGAGTACTGAGCACCGATCACCCTGAGCACTGAGCATCCAGCACCCCGAGCACTGAGCACCCAGCACCCTGAGTACAGAGCACCCTGAGTACTGAGCACCCAGCACCCCGAGCACTGAGCACCCAGCACCCTGAGTACTGAGCACCCTGAGTGCTGAGCACCCAGCACCCTGAGTACTGAGCACCCAGCACCCTGAGCACTGAGCACCCAGCAACCTGAGTACTGAGCACCCAGCACCCTGAGTACTTAGCACCCAGCACCTGAGCACTGAGCACCCAGCACCCTGAGTTCTGAGCACCGAGCACCCTGAGTACTGAGCACCCAGCACCCTGAGTACTGAGCACCCAGCACCCTGAGAACTGAGCACCGAGCACCCCGAGTACTGAGCACCCAGCACCCTGAGCACTGAGCACCCGGCACCCCGAGCACTGAGCACCCAGCACCCTGAGTACTGAGCACCCAGCACCCTGAGTACTGAGCACTGAGCACCCTGAGCACTGAGCACCCAGCACCCTGAGTACTGAGCACCCAGCAACCTGAGTACTGAGCACTCAGCAACCTGAGTACTGAGCACCGAGCACCCCGAGCACTGAGCACCCAGCACCCTGAGCACTGAGCACCCTGAGGACTGAGCACCCAGCACCCTGAGTACTGAGCACCCAGCACCCTGAGTACTGAGCACACAGCATCCTGAGTACTGAGCACCGATCACCCTGAGCACTGAGCATCCAGCACCCCGAGCACTGAGCACCCAGCACCCTGAGTACTGAGCACCCTGAGTACTGAGCACCCAGCACCCCGAGCACTGAGCACCCAACACCCTGAGTACTGAGCACCCTGAGTGCTGAGCACCCAGCACCCTGAGTACTGAGCACCCAGCACCCTGAGCACTGAGCACCCAGCACCCGAGTACTGAGCACCCAGCACCCTGAGTACTTAGCACCCAGCACCTGAGCACTGAGCACCCAGCACCCTGAGTTCTGAGCACCGAGCACCCTGAGTACTGAGCACCCAGCACCCTGAGTACTGAGCACCGAGCACCCCGAGTACTGAGTACCCAGCACCCTGAGCACTGAGCACCCAGCACCCCGAGCACTGAGCACCCAGCACCCTGAGTACTGAGCACCGAGCACCCTGAGCACTGAGCACCCAGCACCCTGAGCACTGAGCACCCAGCACCCTGAGTACTGAGCACCCAGCACCATGAGTACTGAGCACACAGCACCCTGAGCACTGAGCACCCAGCAACCTGAGTACTGAGCACCCAGCACCCTGAGCACTGAGCACCCAGCACCCTGAGTACTGAGCACCGAGCACCCCGAGCACTGAGCACCCAGCACCCTGAGTACTGAGCACCCAGCACCAAAAGTACTGAGCACCGAGCATCCTGAGCACTGAGCACCGAGCACCCCGAGCACTGAGCACCCAGCACCCTGTGTACTGAGCACCCAGCACCAAGAGTACTGAGCAGCGAGCACCCCGAGCACTGAGCACCCAGCACCCTGTGTAATGAGCACCCAGCACCCTGAGTACTGAGCACCGAGCACCCCGAGTACTGAGCACCCAGCACCCTGAGCACTCAGCACCCAGCACACCGAGCACTGAGCACCCAGCACCCTGAGTACTGAGCTCCCAGCACCCCGAGCCCTGAACACCCAGCGCCCCGAGCACTGAGCATCCAGCACCCCGAGCACTGAGCACCCAGCACCCTGAGTACTGAGCACCCAGCATCCTGAGTACTGAGCACCGATCACCCTGAGCACTGAGCATCCAGCACCCCGAGCACTGAGCACCCAGCACCCTGAGTACTGAGCACCCTGAGTACAGAGCACCCAGCACCCCGAGCACTGAGCACCCAGCACCCTGAGTACTGAGCACCCTGAGTGCTGAGCACCCAGCACCCTGAGCACTGAGCACCCAGCACCCTGAGTACTGAGCACCCAGCACCCTGAGTACTTAGCACCCAGCACCTGAGCACTGAGCACCCAGCACCCTGAGTTCTGAGCACCGAGCACCCTGAGTACTGAGCACCCAGCACCCTGAGTACTGAGCACCCAGCACCCTGAGTACTGAGCACCGAGCACCCCGAGTACTGAGCACCCAGCACCCTGAGCACTGAGCACCCGGCACCCCGAGCACTGAGCACCCAGCACCCTGAGTACTGAGCACCCAGCACCCTGAGTACTGAGCACTGAGCACCCTGAGCACTGAGCACCCAGCACCCTGAGTTCTGAGCACCGAGCACCCTGAGTACTGAGCACGCAGCACCCTGAGTACTGAGCACCCAGCACCCTGAGTACTGAGCACCGAGCACCCCGAGTACTGAGTACCCAGCACCCTGAGCACTGAGCACCCAGCACCCCGAGCACTGAGCACCCAGCACCCTGAGTACTGAGCACCGAGCACCCTGAGCACTGAGCACCCAGCACCCTGAGCACTGAGCACCCAGCACCCTGAGTACTGAGCACCCAGCACCATGAGTACTGAGCACACAGCACCCTGAGCACTGAGCACCCAGCAACCTGAGTACTGAGCACCCAGCACCCTGAGCACTGAGCACCCAGCACCCTGAGTACTGAGCACCGAGCACCCCGAGCACTGAGCACCCAGCACCCTGAGTACTGAGCACCCAGCACCAAAATACTGAGCACCGAGCATCCTGAGCACTGAGCACCGAGCACCCCGAGCACTGAGCACCCAGCACCCTGAGTACTGAGCACCCAGCACCAAGAGTACTGAGCAGCGAGCACCCCGAGCACTGAGCACCCAGCACCCTGTGTAATGAGCACCCAGCACCCTGAGTACTGAGCACCGAGCACCCCGAGTACTGAGCACCCAGCACCCTGAGCACTCAGCACCCAGCACACCGAGCACTGAGCACCCAGCACCCTGAGTACTGAGCTCCCAGCACCCCAAGCCCTGAGCACCCAGCGCCCCGAGCACTGAGCACCCAGCACCCCGAGCACTGAGCACCCAGCACCCTGAGAACTGAGCACACAGCACCCCGAGTACTGAGCACCCAGCAACCTGAGCACCGAGCACCCAGCACCCCGAGCACTGAGCACCCAGCACCCTGAGCACTGAACACCCAGCACCCTGAGTACTGAGCACTGAGCACCCTGAGCACTGAGCACCCAGCACCCTGAGTACTGAGCACCCAGCAACCTGAGTACTGAGCACTCAGCAACCTGAGTACTGAGCACCCAGCACCCTGAGCACTGAGCACCCTGAGGACTGAGCACCCAGCACCCTGAGTACTGAGCACCCACCAACCCGAGCACAGAGCACCCAGCACACTGAGTACTGAGCACCCAGCACCCTGAGTACTGAGCACTGAGCACCCTGAGCACTGAGCACCCAGCACCCTGAGTACTGAGCACCCAGCAACCTGAGTACTGAGCACTCAGCAACCTGAGTACTGAGCACCCAGCACCCTGAGTAATGAGCACCCACCAACCCGAGCACAGAGCACCCAGCACACTGAGTACTGAGCACCCAGCACCCTGAGTACTGAGCACTGAGCACCCTGAGCACTGAGCACCCAGCACCCTGAGTACTGAGCACCCAGCAACCTGAGTACTGAGCACTCAGCAACCTGAGTACTGAGCACCCAGCACCCTGAGCACTGAGCACCCTGAGGACTGAGCACCCAGCACCCTGAGTACTGAGCACCCAGCACCCTGAGTACTGAGCACTGAGCACCCTGAGCACTGAGCACCCAGCACCCTGAGTACTGAGCACCCAGCAACCTGAGTACTGAGCACTCAGCAACCTGAGTACTGAGCACCGAGCACCCCGAGCACTGAGCACCCAGCACCCTGAGCACTGAGCACCCTGAGGACTGAGCACCCAGCACCCTGAGTACTGAGCACCCAGCACCCTGAGTACTGAGCACCCAGCATCCTGAGTACTGAGCACCGATCACCCTGAGCACTGAGCATCCAGCACCCTGAGCACTGAGCACCCAGCACCCTGAGTACTGAGCACCCTGAGTACTGAGCACCCAGCACCCCGAGCACTGAGCACCCAGCACCCTGAGTACTGAGCACCCTGAGTGCTGAGCACCCAGCACCCTGAGTACTGAGCACCCAGCACCCTGAGCACTGAGCACCCAGCACCCTGAGTACTGAGCACCCAGCACCCTGAGTACTTAGCACCCAGCACCTGAGCACTGAGCACCCAGCACCCTGAGTTCTGAGCACCGAGCACCCTGAGTACTGAGCACCCAGCACCCTGAGTACTGAGCACCCAGCACCCTGAGTACTGAGCACCGAGCACCCCGAGTACTGAGCACCCAGCACCCCGAGCACTGAGCACCCGGCACCCCGAGCACTGAACACCCAGCACCCTGAGTACTGAGCACCCAGCACCCTGAGTACTGAGCACTGAGCACCCTGAGCACTGAGCACCCAGCACCCTGAGTACTGAGCACCCAGCAACCTGAGTACTGAGCACTCAGCAACCTGAGTACTGAGCACCGAGCACCCCGAGCACTGAGCACCCAGCACCCTGAGCACTGAGCACCCTGAGGACTGAGCACCCAGCACCCTGAGTACTGAGCACCCAGCACCCTGAGTACTGAGCACCCAGCATCCTGAGTACTGAGCACCGATCACCCTGAGCACTGAGCATCCAGCACCCCGAGCACTGAGCACCCAGCACCCTGAGTACTGAGCACCCTGAGTACTGAGCACCCAGCACCCCGAGCACTGAGCACCCAACACCCTGAGTACTGAGCACCCTGAGTGCTGAGCACCCAGCACCCTGAGTACTGAGCACCCAGCACCCTGAGCACTGAGCACCCAGCACCCGAGTACTGAGCACCCAGCACCCTGAGTACTTAGCACCCAGCACCTGAGCACTGAGCACCCAGCACCCTGAGTTCTGAGCACCGAGCACCCTGAGTACTGAGCACCCAGCACCCTGAGTACTGAGCACCCAGCACCCTGAGTACTGAGCACCGAGCACCCCGAGTACTGAGTACCCAGCACCCTGAGCACTGAGCACCCAGCACCCCGAGCACTGAGCACCCAGCATCCTGAGTACTGAGCACCGAGCACCCTGAGCACTGAGCACCCAGCACCCTGAGCACTGAGCACCCAGCACCCTGAGTACTGAGCACCCAGCACCATGAGTACTGAGCACACAGCACCCTGAGCACTGAGCACCCAGCAACCTGAGTACTGAGCACCCAGCACCCTGAGCACTGAGCACCCAGCACCCTGAGTACTGAGCACCGAGCACCCCGAGCACTGAGCACCCAGCACCCTGAGTACTGAGCACCCAGCACCAAAAGTACTGAGCACCGAGCATCCTGAGCACTGAGCACCGAGCACCCCGAGCACTGAGCACCCAGCACCCTGAGTACTGAGCACCCAGCACCAAGAGTACTGAGCAGCGAGCACCCCGAGCACTGAGCATCCAGCACCCTGTGTAATGAGCACCCAGCACCCTGAGTACTGAGCACCGAGCACCCCGAGTACTGAGCACCCAGCACCCTGAGCACTCAGCACCCAGCACACCGAGCACTGAGCACCCAGCACCCTGAGTACTGAGCTCCCAGCACCCCGAGCCCTGAGCACCCAGCGCCCCGAGCACTGAGCACCCAGCACCCCGAGCACTGAGCACCCAGCACCCGTAGCACTGAGCACCCAGCACCCCGAGCAATGAGCACCCAGCACCCTGAGTACTGAGCACCCAGCACCCCGAGTACTGAGCACCCAGCAACCTGAGCACCGAGCACCCAGCACCCCGAGCACTGAGCACCCAGCACCCTGAGCACTGAACACCCAGCACCCTGAGTACTGAGCACCGAGCACCCCGAGTACTGAGCACCCAGCACCCCGAGCACTGAGCACCGAGCACCCCGAGCACTGAGCACCCAGCACACTGAGCAATGAGCACCCAGCACCCCGAGCACTGAGCACCTAGCACCCCGAGCACTGAGCACCCAGCACCCCGAGCACTGAGCACCCAGCACCCCGAGCACTATACACCCAGCACCCCGAGTACTCAGCACCCAGCACCCTGAGCACTGAGCACCCAGCACCCTGAGCACTGAGCACAAAGCACGCTGAGTAATGAGCACTGAACACCCTGAGCACTGAGCACAAAGCACTCTGAGTACTGAGCACTGAGCACCCTGAGTACTGAGCACTGAGCACCGAGCACCCTGAGTACTGAGCACCCTGAGGACTGAGCACCCAGCACCCTGAGTACTGAGCACCCAGCACCCAGAGCACTGAGCACCGAGCACCCTGAGTACTGAACACCCAGCACCCTGAGCACTGAGCACTGAGCACCCAGCACCCTGAGCACTGAGCACTGAGCACCCAGCACCCCGAGCACTGAGCACCCAGCACCCTGAGCACCCAGCACCGTGAACACTGAGCACCCTGAGCACTGAGCACCCTGAGCACTGAGCACTGAGCACCCAGCACCCTGAGTACTGAGCTCCCAACACTCTAAGCACTGAGCACCCAGCACGCTGAGTACTGAGCACTGAGCACCCAGCACCCTGAGTACTGAGCACCCAGCACCCTAAGTACTGAGCACCCAGCACCCCGAGCACTGAGCACTGAGCAACCTGAGTACTGAGCACTGAGCACCCTTAGTACTGAGCACCGAGCACCCTGAGTACTGAGCACCCAGCACCCTGAGCACTGAGCACGGAGCACCCCGAGGACTGAGCACCCAGCACCGTGAGCACTGAGAACCCAGCACCTTGAGTACTGAGCACCGAGCACCCCGAGCACTGAGCACCCAGCACCCTGAGTAATGAGCACCCACCAAACCGAGCACAGAGCACCCAGCACCCTGAGTACTGAGCACCCAGCACCCTGAGGACTGAGCACCCAGCACCCTGAGTACTGAGCATTCAGCACCCTGAGTACTGAGCACCCAGCATCCTGAGTACTGAGCACCGATCACCCTGAGCACTGAGCATCCAGCACCCCGAGCACTGAGCACCCAGCACCCTGAGTACTGAGCACCCTGAGTGCTGAGCACCCAGCACCCTGCGTACTGAGCACCCAGCAACCTGAGTACTGAGCACCCAGCACCCTGAGTACTGAGCACCGAGCACCCTGAGTACTGAGCACCGAGCACCCCGAGTACTGAGCACCCAGCACCCTGAGTACTGAGCACCCAGCACCCTGAGTACTGAGCACCGAGCACCCCGAGTACTGAGCACCCAGCACCCTGAGTACTGAGCACCCAGCACCCTGAGTACTGAGCACCGAGCACCACGAGTACTGAGCACCCAGCACCCTGAGCACTGAGCACCCAGCACCCCGAGCACTGAGCACCCAGCACCCTGAGTACTGAGCACCGAGCACCCCGAGCACTGAGTACCCAGCACCCTGAGCACTGAGCACCCAGCACTCTGAGTACTGAGCACCCAGCACACTGAGTACTGAGCACCGAGCACCCCGAGTACTGAGCACCCAGCACCCTGAGCACTGAGCACCCAGCACCCCGAGCACTGAGCACCCAACACCCTGAGTACTGAGCACCGAGCACCCCGAGCACTGAGCACCCAGCACCCTGAGCACTGAGCACCCAGCACCCTGAGTACTGAGCACCCAGCACCCTGAGTACTGAGCACCCAGCACCCTGAGCACTGAGCACAAAGCACGCTGAGTACTGAGCACACTGAGTACTGAGCACCGAGGACCCTGAACACTGAGCACCCAGCACCCTGAGCACTGAGCACCCAGCACCCCGAGAATGAGCACCCAGCACCCTGAGTACTGAGAACCGAGCCCCCTGAGTACTGAGCACCCAGCACGCTGAGCACTGAGCAACCAGCACCCCGAGTACTGAGCACCCAGCACCCAGAGCACTGAGCACCCAGCACCCCGAGAATGAGCACCCAGCACCCTGAGTACTGAGCACCCAGCACCCTGAGTACTGAGCACCCAGCACCCCGAGCA
This sequence comes from Microtus oregoni, assembly GCF_018167655.1. Lineage (NCBI taxonomy): Eukaryota > Metazoa > Chordata > Mammalia > Rodentia > Cricetidae > Microtus > Microtus oregoni. Next base: position 4,779,055 of record NW_024543811.1, on the reverse strand, counting down.
CTGAGCACCCTGAATACTGAGCACCCAGCACCCTGAGTACTGTGCACTAAGCACCCAGAGGGCTGAGATCCCAGGACCCCGAGCACTGAGTACTGAGCACCCAGCACCCTGAGTACTGATCACCGAGCTCCACGAGCACTGAGCACCCTGAGTACTGAGCACCCAGCACCCTGAGAACTGAGCACCCAGCACCCTGAGCACTGAGCACCCAGCACCCTGAGTACTGAGCACCCAGCACCCCGAGCACTGAGCACCCAGCACCCTGAGTACTGAGCACCGAGCACCCTGAGTACTGAGCAACCAGAGCACTGAGCACCCAGCACCCTGAGTACTGAGCAGCGAGCACCCTGAGTACTGAGCACCCAGCACCCTGAGTACTGAGCACCCAGCACCCTGAGTACTGAGCACCGAGCACCCCGAGTACTGAGCACCCAGCACCCTGAGCACTCAGCACCCAGCACCCCGAGCACTGAGCACCCAGCACCCTGAGTACTGAGCTCCCAGCACCCCGAGCCCTGAGAACCCAGCACCCTGAGTACTGAGCACCCTGAGTACTGAGCACCGATCACCCTGAGCACTGACCACCCAGCACCCTGAGTACTGAGCACCCAATGTACTGAGCACCGAGCACACCGAGCACTGAGCACCCAGCACCCTGAGTACTGAGCACCAAGCACCCTGAGCACTGAGCACCCAGCACCCTGAGTACTGAGCACCGAGCACCCCGAGCACTGAGCACCCAGCGCCCCGAGCACTGAGCACCCAGCACCCCGAGCACTGAGCACCCAGCACCCGTAGCACTGAGGACCCAGCACCCCGAGCAGTGAGCACCCAGCACCCTGAGCACTGAGCACCCAGCACCCCGAGTACTGAGCACCCAGCAACCTGAGCACCGAGCACCCAGCACCCCGAGCACTGCGCACCCAGCACCCTGAGCACTGAACACCCAACACCCTGAGTACTGAGCACCGAGCACCCCGAGTACTGAGCACCCAGCACCCCGAGCACTGAGCACCGAGCACCCCGAGCACTGAGCACCCAGCACCCCGAGCACTGAGCACCCAGCACCCCGAGCACTGAGCACCCAGCACCCCGAGCACTGAGGACCCAGCACCCCGAGCACTGAGCACCCAGCACCCCGAGCACTGAGCACCCAGCACCCCGAGCACTGAGCACCCAGCACCCCGAGTACTCAGCACCCAGCACCCTGAGCACTGAGCACCCAGCACCCTGAGCACTGAGCACAAAGCTCGCTGAGTACTGAGCACTGAACACCCTGAGCACTGAGCACAAAGCACTCTGAGTACTGAGCACTGAGCACCCTGAGTACTGAGCACTGAGCACCGAGCACCCTGAGTACTGAGCACCCTGAGGACTGAGCACCCAGCACCCTGAGTACTGAGCACCCAGCACCCAGAGCACTGAGCACCGAGCACCCTGAGTACTGAACACCCAGCACCCTGAGCACTGAGCACTGAGCACCCAGCACCCTGAGCACTGAGCACTGAGCACCCAGCACCCCGAGCACTGAGCACCCAGCACCCTGAGCACCCAGCACCGTGAACACTGAGCACCCTGAGCACTGAGCACACTGAGCACTGAGCACTGAGCACCCAGCACCCTGAGTACTGAGCACCCAACACTCTAAGCACTGAGCACCCAGCACGCTGAGTACTGAGCACTGAGCACACAGCACCCTGAGTACTGAGCAACCAGCACCCCGAGCACTGAGCACCCAGTGCCCCGAGCACTGAGCACCCAGCACCCCGAGCACTGAGCACTGAGCACACTGAGCACTGAGCACCCAGCACCCCGAGTACTGAGCACTGAGCACCGTGAGTACTGAGCATCCAGCACCCTGAACACTGAGCACTGAGCACACTGAGCACTGAGCACCTAGCACCCCGAGTACTGAGCACTGAGCACCCTGAGTACTGATCACCCAGCACCCTGAGCACTGAGCACGGAGCACCCCGAGGACTGAGCACCCAGCACCCTGAGCACTGAGCACCCAGCACATTGAGTACTGAGCACCGAGCACCCCGAGCACTGAGCACCCAGCACCCTGAGTACTGAGCACCCAGCACCCTGAGCACTGAGCACCCACACCCTGAGCACTGAGCACCCAGCACCCCGAGCACTGAGCACCCAGCACCCTGAGTACTGAGCACCCAACACCCAGAGTACTGAGCACCCAGCACCCTGAGAACTGAGCACCCTGCACCCTGAGTACTGAGCACCCAGCACCCTGAGTACTGAGCACCCAGCACCCTGAGTACTGAGCACCGAGCACCCCGAGTACTGAGCACCCAGCACCCTGAGCACTCAGCACCCAGCACCCCGAGCACTGAGCACCCAGCACCCTGAGTACTGAGCTCCCAGCACCCCGAGCCCTGAGAACCCTGCACCCTGAGTACTGAGCACCCAGCACCCTGAGAACTGAGCACCCTGCACCCTGAGTACTGAGCACCCAGCACCCCGAGTACTGAGCACTGAGCACCGTGAGTACTGAGCATCCAGCACCCTGAACACTGAGCACTGAGCACACTGAGCACTGAGCACCTAGCACCCCGAGTACTGAGCACTGAGCACCCTGAGTACTGATCACCCAGCACCCTGAGCACTGAGCACGGAGCACCCCGAGGACTGAGCACCCAGCACCCTGAGCACTGAGCACCCAGCACATTGAGTACTGAGCACCGAGCACCCCGAGCACTGAGCACCCAGCACCCTGAGTACTGAGCACCCAGCACCCTGAGCACTGAGCACCCACACCCTGAGCACTGAGCACCCAGCACCCCGAGCACTGAGCACCCAGCACCCTGAGTACTGAGCACCCAACACCCAGAGTACTGAGCACCCAGCACCCTGAGAACTGAGCACCCTGCACCCTGAGTACTGAGCACCCAGCACCCTGAGTACTGAGCACCCAGCACCCTGAGCACTGAGCACTGAGCACCCAGCACCCTGAGCACTGAGCACTGACCACCCAGCACCCCGAGCACTGAGCACCCAGCACCCCGAGCACTGACCACCCAGCACCCTGAGCACTGAGCACCCAGCACCCCGAGAATGAGCACCCAGCCCCCTGAGTACTGAGCACCCAGCACCATGAGTACTGAGCACCCAGCACCCTGAGTACTGAGCACTCAGCACCCTGAGTTCTGAGCACCGAGCAACCCGAGCACTGAGCACCCAGCACACTGAGCACTGAGCACCCAGCACCCCGAGCACTGAGCACCCAGCACCCCGAGCACTGAGCACCCAGCACCCTGAGCACTGAGCACCCAGCACCCTGAGCACTGAGCACCCAGCACCCCGAGTACTGAGCACCCAGCACCCCGAGTACTGAGCACCGAGCACCCCGAGCACTGAGCACCCAGCACGCTGAGTACTGAGCACCCAGCACCCTGAGTACTGAGCACCCCGAGTACTGAGAACCCAGCACCCCGATCACTGAGCACCCAGCACCCTGAGTACTGAGAACAGATCACCCTGAGTACTGAGCACCCAGCACCCTGAATACTGAGCCCCCAGCACCCTGAGTACTGAGCACCCAGCACACCGAGCACTGAGCACCCAGCAACCCGAGAATGAGCACCCAGCACCCTGAGTACTGAGAACCGAGCACCCTGAGTACTGAGAACCCAGCACCCTGAGTACTGAGCACCCAGCACCCTGAGCACTGAGCACCCAGCAGCCCGAGCACTGAGCACCCAGCATCCTGAGCACTGAGTACTGAGCACCCAGCACCCTGAGCACTGAGCACCCAGCACCCTGAGCACTGAGCACCCAGCACCCTGATTACTGAGCACCCAGCACCCCAAGCACTGAGCACCGAGCACCCTGAGTACTGAGCACCCAGCACGCTGAGCACATAGCACCCAGCACCCCGAATACTGAGCACCCAGCACCCTGAGCACTGAGCACCCAGCAGCCCGAGCACTGAGCACCCAGCATCCTGAGCACTGAGTACTGAGCACCCAGCACCCTGAGCACTGAGCACCCAGCACCCTGAGCACTGAGCACCCAGCACCCTGAGTACTGAGCACCCAGCACCCGTAGCACTGAGCACCCAGCACCCTGAGCACTGAGCACCCAGCACCCTGAGTACTGAGCATCAAGCACGCTGAGCACTGAGCACCCAGCACCCTGAGCACTGAGCACCCAGCACCCTGAGCACTGAGCACCCAGCACCCTGAGTCCTGAGCACCGAGCACCCCGAGCACTGAGAACCGGGTACCCCGAGCACTGAGCACCCAGCAACCTGAGTACTGAGCACCCAGCACCCTGAGTACTGAGCACTGAGCACTGAGCACCCTGAGCACTGAGCACCCAGCACCCTGAGCACTGAGCACCCAGCATCCTGAGCACTGAGTACTGAGCACCCAGCACCCTGAGAACTGAGCAGCCAGCACCCTGAGCACTGAGCACCCAGCACCCTGAGTATTGAGCACCCAGCACCCCAAACACTGAGCAGCGAGCACCCTGAGAACTGAGCACCGAGCACCCTGAGTACTGAGCACCCAGCACCATGAGTACTGAGCCCCGAGCACCCAGAGTACTGAGCACCGAGCACCCTGAGCACTGAGCACCCAGCACCCTGAGTACTGAGCACCAAGCACCCTGAGTACTGAGCACCCAGCACCCTGAGAACTGAGCACCGAGCACCCTGAGTACTGAGCACCCAGCACCCCGAGAATGAGCACCCAGCACCATGAGTATTGAGCACCGAGCACCCTGAGCACTGAGCACCCAGCACCCTGAATACTGAGCACCAAGCACCCTGAGCACTGAGCACCCAGCACCCCGAGCACTGAGCACCCAGCACCCTGAGCACTGAGCACCCGGCACCCTGAGCACTGAGCACCCAGCACCCCGAGTACTGAGCACCCAGCACCCCGAGTACTGAGCGCCGAGCACCCCGAGAACTGAGCACACAGCACCCTGAGTACTGAGCACCCAGCACCCTGAGTACTGAGCACCCCGAGTACTGAGAACCCAGCACCCCGATCACTGAGCACCCAGCACCCTGAGTACTGAGAACAGATCACCCTGAGTACTGAGCACCCAGCACCCTGAGTACTGAGCCCCCAGCACCCTGAGTACTGAGCACCCAGCACCCCGAGCACTGAGCACCCAGCACCCCGAGAATGAGCACCCAGCACCCTGAGTACTGAGAACCGAGCATCCTGAGTACTGAGCACCCAGCACCCTGAGTACTGAGCCCCCAGCACCCTGAGTACTGAGCACCCAGCACCCCGAGCACTGAGTACCCAGCACCCCGAGAATGAGCACCCAGCACCCTGAGTACTGAGCACCCAGCACCCCGAGCACGGAGCACCCAGGACCCCGAGCACTGAGTACTGAGCACTCAGCACCCTGAGTACTGAGCACCGAGCTCCCCGAGCACTGAGCACCCAGCACCCTGAGCACTGAGCACCCAGCACCCTGAGCACTGAGCACCCAGCACCCTGAGTCCTGAGCACCCAGCACGCTGAGTACTGAGCACCCAGCACCCCGAGCACTGAGCATCCAGCACCCTGAGTACTGAGCACTGAGCACCCAGCGCCCCGAGCACTGAGCACCCAGCACCCTGTGTACTGAGCACTGAGCACCCTGAGTACTAAGCACCCAGCACCCTGAGTACTGAGCACCCATGACCCTGAGCACTGAGCACCGAGCACCCCGAGCACTGAGCACCCAGCACCCTGAGCACTCACCACCCATCACCCCGATCACTGAGCACCCAGCACCCTGAGCACTGAGCACCCAGCACCCTGAGCACTGAGCACCCAGCACCCAGAGCACTGAGCACCCAGCACCCTGAGTACTGAGAACCCAGCACACTGAGTACTGAGCACCCAGCACCCTGAGCACTGAGCACCCAGCAGCCCGAGCACTGAGCACCCAGCACCCCGAGAATGAGCACCCAGCACCATGAGTACTGAGCCCCGAGCACCCAGAGTACTGAGCACCGAGAACCCTGAGCACTGAGCACCCAGCACCCTGAGAACTGAGCACCGAGCACCCTGAGTACTGAGCACCCAGCACCCAGAGAATGAGCACCCAGCACCATGAGTTCTGAGCACCGAGCACCCTGAGCACTGAGCACCCAGCACCCTGAGTACTGAGCACCAAGCACCCTGAGTACTGAGCACCCAGCACCCTGAGTACTGAGCACCCAGCACCCTGAGTTCTGAGCACCCAGCTCCCTGAGCACTGAGCAAACTGAGTACTGAGCAACCAGCACCCTGAGCACTGAGCACCCAGCACCCCGAGCACTGAGCACCCAGCACCCCGAGCACTGAGCACTGAGCACCCTGAGCACTGAGGACCCAGCACCCCGAGCACTAAGCACCCAGCACCCTGAGTACTGAGCACCCAGCACCCTGAGCACTGAGCACACTGAGTACTGAGCAACCAGCACCCTGAGCACTGAGCACCCAGCACCCCGAGCACTGAGCACCCAGCACGCTGAGTACTGAGCACTAAGCACCCAGCACCCTGAGTACTGAGCACCCAGCACCCTGAGTACTGAGCACCCAGCACCCCGAGCACTGAGCACTGAGCACCCTGAGTACTGAGCACTGAGCACCCTTAGTACTGAGCACCGAGCACCCTGAGTACTGAGCACCCAGCACCCTGAGCACTGAGCACGGAGCACCCCGAGGACTGAGCACCCAGCACCGTGAGCACTGAGCACCCAGCACCTTGAGTACTGAGCACCGAGCACCCTGAGTACTGAGCACCCAGCACACTGAGTACTGAGCACTGAGCACCCTGAGCACTGAGCACCAAACACCCCGAGCACTGAGCACCCAGCACCCTGAGTACTGAGCACCCAGCACCCTGAGTACTGAGCACCCAGCATCCTGAGTACTGAGCACCCTGAGGACTGAGCACCCAGCACCCTGAGTACTGAGTACCCAGCACCCTGAGTACTGAGCACCCAGCATCCTGAGTACTGAGCACCGATCAACCTGAGCACTGAGCATCCAGCACCCTGAGCACTGAGCACCCTGAGGACTGAGCACCCAGCAACCTGAGTACTGAGCACCCAGCATCCTGAGTACTGAGCACCGATCACCCTGAGCACTCAGCATCCAGCACCCCGAGCACTGAGCACCCAGCACCCTGAGTACTGAGCACCCTGAGTACTGAGCACCCAGCACCCCTAGCACTGAGCACCCAGCACCCTGAGTACTGAGCACCCTGAGTGCTGAGCACCCAGCACCCTGAGTACTGAGCAGCCAGCACCCTGAGCACTGAGCACCCAGCACCCTGAGTACTGAGCACCCAGCACCCTGAGAACTTAGCACCCAGCAAATGAGCACTGAGCACCCAGCACCCTGAGTACTGAGCACCGAGCACCCTGAGTACTGAGCACCCAGCACCCTGAGTACTGAGCACCGAGCACCCCGAGTACTGAGCACCCAGCACCCTGAGAACTGAGCACCCAGCACCCTGAGCACTGAGCACCCAGCACCCTGAGTACTGAGCACCGAGCACCCCGAGCACTGAGCACCCAGCACCCTGAGCACTGAGCACCCAGCACCCTGAGTACAGAGCATCCAGCACCCTGAGTACTGAGCACACAGCACCCTGAGCACTGAGCACCCAGCACCCTGAGTACTGAGCACCCACCACCCTGAGTACTGAGCACCCAGCACCCTGAGTACTGAGCACCCAGCACCCTGAGTACTGAGCACCCAGCACCCTGAGTACTGAGCACCGAGCACCCCGAGTACTGAGCACCCAGCACCCCGAGGACTGAGCACCCAGCACCCTGAGCACTGAGCACCCAGCACACTGAGTCCTGAGTACTGAGCACCCTGAGTACTGAGCACCCAGCATCCAGAGCACTGAGCACCCAGCACCCTGAGTACTGAGCACCGAGCACCCTAGGCATTGAGCACCCAGCACCCTGAGTACTGAGCACCCAGCACCAAATGTACTGAGCACCGAGCATCCTGAGCACTGAGCACCGAGAACCCCGAGCACTGAGCACCCAGCACCCTGAGTACTGAGCACCCAGAACCAAGAGTACTGAGCAGCGAGCACCCCGAGCACTGAGCACCCAGCACATTGAGTAATGAGCACCCAGCACCACGAGTACTGAGCACCCAGCACCAAAAGTACTGAGCACCGAGCATCCTGAGCACTGAGCACCCAGCACCCCGAGAATGAGCACCCAGCCCCCTGAGTACTGAGCACCCATGACCCTGAGCACTGAGCACCGAGCACCCCGAGCACTGAGCACGAAGCACCCTGAGCACTGAGCACCCAGCACCCAGAGCACTGAGCACCCAGCACTCTGAGCACTGAGCACCCAGCACCCTGAGTACTGAGCACCCAGCACCCTGAGTACTGAGCACCCAGACCACGAGCACTGAGCACCCAGCACCCCTAGCACTGTGCACCCAGCACCCTGAGTACTGAGAACCCAGCACCCTGAGTACTGAGCACCCAGCACCCTGAGCACTGAGCACCCAGCAGCCCGAGCACTGAGCACCCAGCATCCTGAGCACTGAGTACTGAGCACCCAGCACCCTGAGCACTGAGCACCCAGCACCCTGAGCACTGAGCACCCAGCACCCTGAGTACTGAGCACCCAGCACCCCAAGCACTGAGCACCGAGCACCCTGAGTACTGAGCACCCAGCACGCTGAGCACTGAGCACCCAGCACCCCGAATACTGAGCACCCAGCACCCTGAGTACTGAGCACCCAGCACCCTGAGTACTGAGCACCCAGGACCCCTAGCACTGAGCACCCAGCACCCCGAGCACTGAGCACCCAGCACCCCGAGAATGAGCACCCAGCACCCTGAGTACTGAGAACCGAGCACCCTGAGTACTGAGCACCCAGCACCCTGAGTACTGAGCCCCCAGCACCCTGAGTCCTGAGCAACGAGCACCCCGAGCACTGAGCACCGGGTACCCCGAGCACTGAGCACCCAGCAACCTGAGTACTGAGCACCCAGCACCCTGAGTACTGAGCACTGAGCACCCTGAGCACTGAGCACCCAGCACCCTGAGCACTGAGCAACCAGCATCCTGAGCACTGAGTACTGAGCACCCAGCACCCTGAGCACTGAGCAGCCAGCACCCTGAGCACTGATCACCCAGCACCCTGAGTATTGAGCACCCAGCACCCCAAACACTGAGCAGCGTGCACCCTGAGAACTGAGCACCGAGCACCCTGAGTACTGAGCACCCAGCACCATGAGTACTGAGCCCCGAGCACCCAGAGTACTGAGCACCGAGCACCCTGAGCACTGAGCACCCAGCACCCTGAGTACTGAGCACCAAGCACCCTGAGTACTGAGCACCCATCACCCCGAGAATGAGCACCCAGCACCATGAGTACTGAGCCCCGAGCACCCAGAGTACTGAGCACCGAGCACCCTGAGCACTGAGCACCCAGCACCCTGAGAACTGAGCACCGAGCACCCTGAGTACTGAGCACCCAGCACCCCGAGAATGAGCACCCAGCACCATGAGTACTGAGCACCGAGCACCCTGAGCCCTGAGCACCCAGCACCCTGAGTACTGAGCACCAAGCACCCTGAGTACTGAGCACCCAGCACCCTTAGTACTGAGCACACAGCACCCTGAGTTCTGAGCACCCAGCACCCTGAGCACTGAGCACACTGAGTACTGAGCAACCAGCACCCTGAGCACTGAGCACCCAGCACCCCGAGCACTGAGCACCCAGCACCCCGAGCACTGAGCACTGAGCACCCTGAGCACTGAGGACCCAGCCCCCCGAGCACTGAGCACCCAGCACCCTGAGTACTGAGCACCCAGCACCCTGAGCACTGAGCACACTGAGTACTGAGCAACAAGCACCCTGAGCACTGAGCACCCAGCACCCGAGCACTGAGCACCCTGCACCCTGAGCACTGAGCACCCAGCACCCTGAGCACTGAGAACCCAGCACCCCGAGTACTGAGCACCCAGCACCCCGAGTACTGAGCACCGAGCACCCCGAGCACTGAGCAACCAGCACCCTGAGTACTGAGCAACAAGCACCATGAGTACTGAGCACACAGCACCCTGAGCACTGAGCACCCAGCAACCTGAGTACTGAGCACCCAGCACCCTGAGTACTGAGCACCCTGCAACCTGAGCACTGAGCACCCAGCACCCTGAGTACTGAGCACCGAGCACCCCTAGCACTGAGCACCCAGCACCAAAAGTACTGAGCACCGAGCATCCTGAGCACTGAGCACCGAGCAACCCGAGCACTGAGCACCCAGCACCCTGAGTACTGAGCACCCAGCACCAAGAGTACTGAGCAGCGAGCACCCCGAGCACTGAGCACCCAGCACCCTGTGTAATGAGCACCCAGCAACCCGAGTACTGAGCACCCAGCCCCGTGAGTACTGAGCACCCAGCACCCTGAGTACTGAGCACCCAGCACCCTGAGCACTGAGCACAAAGCACGCTGAGTACTGAGCACCCAGCAGCCCGAGAATGAGCACCCAGCACCCTGAGTACTGAGCACCCAGCAGCCCGAGAATGAGCACCCAGCACCCTGAGTACTGAGAACCGAGCACCCTGAGTACTGAGCACCCAGCACGCTGAGCACTGAGCAACCAGCACCCCGAGTACTGAGCACCCAGCACCCAGACCACTGAGCACCCAGCACCCCGAGAATGAGCACCCAGCACCCTGAGTACTGAGCACCCAGCACCCTGAGTACTGAGCACCCAGCACCCCGAGCACTGAGCACCCTGAATACTGAGCACCCAGCACCCTGAGTACTGTGCACTAAGCACCCAGAGGGCTGAGAACCCAGGACCCCGAGCACTGAGTACTGAGTACCCAGCACCCTGAGTACTGAGCACCGAGCTCCAGGAGCACTGAGCACCCTGAGTACTGAGCACCCAGCACAATGAGAACTGAGCACCCAGCACCCTGAGCACTGAGCACCCAGCTCCCTGAGCACTGAGCACCCAGCACCCCGAGCACTGAGCACCCAGCACCCTGAGTACTGAGCACCCAGCACCCTGAGTACTGAGCAACCAGAGCACTGAGCACCCAGCACCCTGAGTACTGAGCACCCTGAGGACTGAGCACCGATCACCCTGAGCACTGAGCACCGAGCACCCTGAGTACTGAGCACCCAGCACCCTGAGCACTGAGCACCCAGCACCCTGAGTACTGAGCAGCGAGCACCCTGAGTACTGAGCACCCAGCACCCTGAGTACTGAGCACCCAGCACCCTGAGTACTGAGCACCGAGCACCCCGAGTACTGAGCACCCAGCACCCTGAGCACTCAGCACCCAGCACCCCGAGCACTGAGCACCCAGCACCCTGAGTACTGAGATCCCAGCACCCCGAGCCCTGAGCACCCAGCACCCTGAGTACTGAGCACCCTGAGTACTGAGCACCGATCACCCTGAGTACTGAGCACCAAGCACCCTGAGTACTGAGCACCCATCACCCCGAGAATGAGCACCCAGCACCATGAGTACTGAGCCCCGAGCACCCAGAGTACTGAGCACCGAGCACCCTGAGCACTGAGCACCCAGCACCCTGAGAACTGAGCACCGAGCACCCTGAGTACTGAGCACCCAGCACCCCGAGAATGAGCACAAAGCACCATGAGTACTGAGCACCGAGCACCCTGAGCACTGAGCACCCAGCACCCTGAGTACTGAGCACCAAGCACCCTGAGTACTGAGCACCCAGCACCCTTAGTACTGAGCACACAGCACCCTGAGTTCTGAGCACCCAGCACCCTGAGCACTGAGCACACTGAGTACTGAGCAACCAGCACCCTGAGCACTGAGCACCCAGCACCCCGAGCACTGAGCACCCAGCACCCCGAGCACTGAGCACTGAGCACCCTGAGCACTGAGGACCCAGCACCCCGAGCACTGAGCACCCAGCACCCTGAGTACTGAGCACCCAGCACCCTGAGCACTGAGCACACTGAGTACTGAGCAACAAGCACCCTGAGCACTGAGCACCCAGCACACGAGCACTGAGCACCCAGCACCCTGAGCACTGAGCACCCAGCACCCTGAGCACTGAGCACCCAGCACCCCGAGTACTGAGCACCTAGCACCCCGAGTACTGAGCACCGAGCACCCCGAGCACTGAGCACCCAGCACCCTGAGTACTGAGCAACAAGCACCATGAGTACTGAGCACACAGCACCCTGAGCACTGAGCACCCAGCAACCTGAGTACTGAGCACCCAGCACCCTGAGTACTGAGCACCCTGCAACCTGAGCACTGAGCACCCAGCACCCTGAGTACTGAGCACCGAGCACCCCTAGCACTGAGCACCCAGCACCCTGAGTACTGAGCACCCAGCACCAAAAGTACTGAGCACCGAGCATCCTGAGCACTGAGCACCGAGCAACCCGAGCACTGAGCACCGAGCACCCTGAGTACTGAGCACCCAGCACGCTGAGCACTGAGCACCCAGCACCCCGAATACTGAGCACCCAGCACCCTGAGTACTGAGCACCCAGCAACCTGAGTACTGAGCACCCAGGACCCCTAGCACTGAGCACCCAGCACCCCGAGCACTGAGCACCCAGCACCCCGAGAATGAGCACCCAGCACCCTGAGTACTGAGAACCGAGCACCCTGAGTACTGAGCACCCAGCACCCTGAGTACTGAGCCCCCAGCACCCTGAGTCCTGAGCAACGAGCACCCCGAGCACTGAGCACCGGGTACCCCGAGCACTGAGCACCCAGCAACCTGAGTACTGAGCACCCAGCACCCTGAGTACTGAGCACTGAGCACCCTGAGCACTGAGCACCCAGCACCCTGAGCACTGAGCAACCAGCATCCTGAGCACTGAGTACTGAGCACCCAGCACCCTGAGCACTGAGCAGCCAGCACCCTGAGCACTGATCACCCAGCACCCTGAGTATTGAGCACCCAGCACCCCAAACACTGAGCAGCGTGCACCCTGAGAACTGAGCACCGAGCACCCTGAGTACTGAGCACCCAGCACCATGAGTACTGAGCCCCGAGCACCCAGAGTACTGAGCACCGAGCACCCTGAGCACTGAGCACCCAGCACCCTGAGTACTGAGCACCAAGCACCCTGAGTACTGAGCACCCATCACCCCGAGAATGAGCACCCAGCACCATGAGTACTGAGCCCCGAGCACCCAGAGTACTGAGCACCGAGCACCCTGAGCACTGAGCACCCAGCACCCTGAGAACTGAGCACCGAGCACCCTGAGTACTGAGCACCCAGCACCCCGAGAATGAGCACCCAGCACCATGAGTACTGAGCACCGAGCACCCTGAGCACTGAGCACCCAGCACCCTGAGTACTGAGCACCAAGCACCCTGAGTACTGAGCACCCAGCACCCTTAGTACTGAGCACCCAGCACCCTGAGTTCTGAGCACCCAGCACCCTGAGCACTGAGCACACTGAGTACTGAGCAACCAGCACCCTGAGCACTGAGCACCCAGCACCCCGAGCACTGAGCACCCAGCACCCCGAGCACTGAGCACTGAGCACCCTGAGCACTGAGGACCCAGCACCCCGAGCACTGAGCACCCAGCACCCTGAGTACTGAGCACCCAGCACCCTGAGCACTGAGCACACTGAGTACTGAGCAACAAGCACCCTGAGCACTGATTACCCAGCACCCGAGCACTGAGCACCCAGCACCCTGAGCACTGAGCACCCAGCACCCTGAGCACTGAGAACCCAGCACCCCGAGTACTGAGCACCCAGCACCCCGAGTACTGAGCACCGAGCACCCCGAGCACTGAGCACCCAGCACCCTGAGTACTGAGCAACAAGCACCATGAGTACTGAGCACACAGCACCCTGAGCACTGAGCACCCAGCAACCTGAGTACTGAGCACCCAGCACCCTGAGTACTGAGCACCCTGCAACCTGAGCACTGAGCACCCAGCACCCTGAGTACTGAGCACCGAGCACCCCTAGCACTGAGCACCCAGCACCCTGAGTACTGAGCACCCAGCACCAAAAGTACTGAGCACCGAGCATCCTGAGCACTGAGCACCGAGCAACCCGAGCACTGAGCACCCAGCACCCTGAGTACTGAGCACCCAGCACCAAGAGTACTGAGCAGCGAGCACCCCGAGCACTGAGCACCCAGCACCCTGTGTAATGAGCACCCAGCACCCCGAGTACTGAGCACCCAGCCCCGTGAGTACTGAGCACCCAGCACCCTGAGTACTGAGCACCCAGCACCCTGAGCACTGAGCACAAAGCACGCTGAGTACTGAGCACACTGAGTACTGAGCACCGAGGACCCTGAACACTGAGCACCCAGCACCCTGAGCACTGAGCACCCAGCAGCCCGAGAATGAGCACCCAGCACCCTGAGTACTGAGAACCGAGCACCCTGAGTACTGAGCACCCAGCACGCTGAGCACTGAGCAACCAGCACCCCGAGTACTGAGCACCCAGCACCCAGACCACTGAGCACCCAGCACCCCGAGAATGAGCACCCAGCACCCTGAGTACTGAGCACCCAGCACCCTGAGTACTGAGCACCCAGCACCCCGAGCACTGAGCACCCTGAATACTGAGCACCCAGCACCCTGAGTACTGTGCACTAAGCACCCAGAGGGCTGAGAACCCAGGACACCGAGCACTGAGTACTGAGTACCCAGCACCCTGAGTACTGAGCACCGAGCTCCAGGAGCACTGAGCACCCTGAGTACTGAGCACCCAGCACAATGAGAACTGAGCACCCAGCACCCTGAGCACTGAGCACCCAGCTCCCTGAGTACTGAGCACCCAGCACCCCGAGCACTGAGCACCCAGCACCCTGAGTACTGAGCACCCAGCACCCTGAGTACTGAGCAACCAGAGCACTGAGCACCCAGCACCCTGAGTACTGAGCACCCTGAGGACTGAGCACCGATCACCCTGAGCACTGAGCACCGAGCACCCTGAGTACTGAGCACCCAGCACCCTGAGCACTGAGCACCCAGCACCCTGAGTACTGAGCAGCGAGCACCCTGAGTACTGAGCACCCAGCACCCTGAGTACTGAGCACCCAGCACCCTGAGTACTGAGCACCAAGCACCCCGAGTACTGAGCACCCAGCACCCTGAGCACTCAGCACCCAGCACCCCGAGCACTGAGCACCCAGCACCCTGAGTACTGAGCTCCCAGCACCCCGAGCCCTGAGCACCCAGCACCCTGAGTACTGAGCACCCTGAGTACTGAGCACCGATCACCCTGAGCACTGAGCACCCAGCACCCTGAGTACTGAGCACCAAGCACCCTGAGTACTGAGCACCCATCACCCCGAGAATGAGCACCCAGCACCATGAGTACTGAGCCCCGAGCACCCAGAGTACTGAGCACCGAGCACCCTGAGCACTGAGCACCCAGCACCCTGAGAACTGAGCACCGAGCACCCTGAGTACTGAGCACCCAGCACCCCGAGAATGAGCACAAAGCACCATGAGTACTGAGCACCGAGCACCCTGAGCACTGAGCACCCAGCACCCTGAGTACTGAGCACCAAGCACCCTGAGTACTGAGCACCCAGCACCCTTAGTACTGAGCACACAGCACCCTGAGTTCTGAGCACCCAGCACCCTGAGCACTGAGCACACTGAGTACTGAGCAACCAGCACCCTGAGCACTGAGCACCCAGCACCCCGAGCACTGAGCACCCAGCACCCCGAGCACTGAGCACTGAGCACCCTGAGCATTGAGGACCCAGCACCCCGAGCACTGAGCACCCAGCACCCTGAGTACTGAGCACCCAGCACCCTGAGCACTGAGCACACTGAGTACTGAGCAACAAGCACCCTGAGCACTGAGCACCCAGCACCCGAGCACTGAGCACCCAGCACCCTGAGCACTGAGCACCCAGCACCCTGAGCACTGAGCACCCAGCACCCCGAGTACTGAGCACCCAGCACCCCGAGTACTGAGCACCGAGCACCCCGAGCACTGAGCACCCAGCACCCTGAGTACTGAGCAACAAGCACCATGAGTACTGAGCACACAGCACCCTGAGCACTGAGCACCCAGCAACCTGAGTACTGAGCACCCAGCACCCTGAGTACTGAGCACCCTGCAACCTGAGCACTGAGCACCCAGCACCCTGAGTACTGAGCACCGAGCACCCCTAGCACTGAGCACCCAGCACCCTGAGTACTGAGCACCCAGCACCAAAAGTACTGAGCACCGAGCATCCTGAGCACTGAGCACCGAGCAACCCGAGCACTGAGCACCCAGCACCCTGAGTACTGAGCACCCAGCACCAAGAGTACTGAGCAGCGAGCACCCCGAGCACTGAGCACCCAGCACCCTGTGTAATGAGCACCCAGCACCCCGAGTACTGAGCACCCAGCCCCGTGAATACTGAGCACCCAGCACCCTGAGTACTGAGCACCCAGCACCCTGAGCACTGAGCACAAAGCACGCTGAGTACTGAGCACACTGAGTACTGAGCACCGAGGACCCTGAACACTGAGCACCCAGCACCCTGAGCACTGAGCACCCAGCACCCCGAGAATGAGCACCCAGCACCCTGAGTACTGAGAACCGAGCACCCTGAGTACTGAGCACCCAGCACGCTGAGCACTGAGCAACCAGCACCCCGAGTACTGAGCACCCAGCACCCAGAGCACTGAGCACCCAGCACCCCGAGAATGAGCACCCAGCACCCTGAGTACTGAGCACCCAGCACCCTGAGTACTGAGCACCCAGCACCCCGAGCACTGAGCACCCTGAATACTGAGCACCCAGCACCCTGAGTACTGTGCACTAAGCACCCAGAGGGCTGAGAACCCAGGACCCCGAGCACTGAGTACTGAGCACCCAGCACCCTGAGTACTGAGCACCGAGCTCCACAAGCACTGAGCACCCTGAGTACTGAGCACCCAGCACAATGAGAACTGAGCACCCAGCACCCTGAGCACTGAGCACCCAGCTCCCTGAGTACTGAGCACCCAGCACCCCGAGCACTGAGCACCCAGCACCCTGAGTACTGAGCACCCAGCACCCTGAGTACTGAGCAACCAGAGCACTGAGCACCCAGCACCCTGAGTACTGAGCACCCTGAGGACTGAGCACCGATCACCCTGAGCACTGAGCACCGAGCACCCTGAGTACTGAGCACCCAGCACCCTGAGCACTGAGCACCCAGCACCCTGAGTACTGAGCAGCGAGCACCCTGAGTACTGAGCACCCAGCACCCTGAGTACTGAGCACCCAGCACCCTGAGTACTGAGCACCGAGCACCCCGAGTACTGAGCACCCAGCACCCTGAGCACTCAGCACCCAGCACCCCGAGCACTGAGCACCAAGCACCCTGAGTACTGAGCTCCCAGCACCCCGAGCCCTGAGCACCCAGCACCCTGAGTACTGAGCACCCTGAGTACTGAGCACCGATCACCCTGAGCACTGACCACCCAGCACCCTGAGTACTGAGCACCCAAACTACTGAGCACCGAGCACACCGAGCACTGAGCACCCAGCACCCTGAGTACTGAGCACCAAGCACCCTGAGCACTGAGCACCCAGCACCCTGAGTACTGAGCACCGAGCACCCCGAGCACTGAGCACACAGCGCCCCGAGCACTGAGCACCCAGCACCCCGAGCACTGAGCACCCAACACCCGTAGCACTGAGGACCCAGCACCCCGAGCAGTGAGCACCCAGCACCCTGAGCACTGAGCACCCAGCACCCCGAGTACTGAGCACCCAGCAACCTGAGCACCGAGCACCCAGCACCCCGAGCACTGAGCACCCAGCACCCTGAGCACTGAACACAAAGCACCCTGAGTACTGAGAACCGAGCACCCCGAGTACTGAGCACCCAGCACCACGAGCACTGAGCACCGAGCACCCCGAGCACTGAGCACCCAGCACCCCGAGCACTGAGCACCCAGCACCCCGAGTACTGAGCACCCAGCAACCTGAGCACCGAGCACCCAGCACCCCGAGCACTGAGCACCCAGCACCCTGAGCACTGAACACAAAGCACCCTGAGTACTGAGAACCGAGCACCCCGAGTACTGAGCACCCAGCACCACGAGCACTGAGCACCGAGCACCCCGAGCACTGAGCACCCAGCACCCCGAGCACTGAGCACCCAGCACCCCGAGCACTGAGCACCCAGCACCCCGAGCACTGAGCACCCAGCACACCGAGCACTGAGCACCCAGCACCCCGAGCACTGAGCACCCAGCACCCCGAGCACTGAGCACCCAGCACCCCGAGTACTCAGCGCCCAGCACCCTGAGCACTGAGCACCCAGCACCCTGAGCACTGAGCACAAAGCACGCTGAGTACTGAGCACTGAACACCCTGAGCACTGAGCACAAAGCACACTGAGTACTGAGCACTGAGCACCCTGAGTACTGAGCACTGAGCACCGAGCACCCTGAGTACTGAGCACCCTGAGGACTGAGCACCCAGCACCCTGAGTACTGAGCACCCAGCACCCAGAGCACTGAGCACCGAGCACCCTGAGTACTGAACACCCAGCACCCTGAGCACTGAGCACTGAGCACCCAGCACCCTGAGCACTGAGCACTGAGCACCCAGCACCCCGAGCACTGAGCACCCAGCACCCTGAGCACCCAGCACCGTGAACACTGAGCACCCTGAGCACTGAGCACACTGAGCACTGAGCACCCAGCACCCTGAGTACTGAGCACCCAACACTCTAAGCACTGAGCACTCAGCACGCTGAGTACTGAGCACTGAGCACACAGCACCCTGAGTACTGAGCACCCAGCACCCCGAGCACTGAGCACCCAGCGTCCCGAGCACTGAGCACCCAGCACCCCGAGCACTGAGCACTGAGCACACTGAGCACTGAGCACCCAGCACCCCGAGTACTGAGCACTGAGCACCCTGAGTACTGAGCACCCAGCACCCCGAGTACTGAGCACTGAGCACCGTGAGTACTGAGCATCCAGCACCCTGAGCACTGAGCACTGAGCACACTGAGCACTGAGCACCCAGCACCCCGAGTACTGAGCACTGAGCACCCTGAGTACTGAGCACCCAGCACCCTGAGCACTGAGCACCCAGCACATTGAGTACTGAGCACCGAGCACCCCGAGCACTGAGCACCCAGCACCCTGAGTACTGAGCACCCAGCACCCTGAGCACTGAGCACCCACACCCTGAGCACTGAGCACCCAGCACCCCGAGCACTGAGCACCCAGCACCCTGAGTACTGAGCACCCAACACCCAGAGTACTGAGCACCCAGCACCCTGAGAACTGAGCACCCTGCACCCTGAGTACTGAGCACCCAGCACCCTGAGTACTGAGCACCCAGCACCCTGAGCACTGAGCACTGAGCACCCAGCACCCTGAGCACTGAGCACTGAGCACCCAGCACCATGAGTACTGAGCACCCAGCACCCTGAGTACTGAGCACTCAGCACCCTGAGTTCTGAGCACCGAGCAACCCGAGCACTGAGCACCCAGCACACTGAGCACTGAGCACCCTGAGGACTGAGCACCCACCACCCTGAGCACTGAGCACCCAGCACCCTGGGTACTGAGCACCGATCACCCTGAGCACTGAGCACCCAGCACCCCGAGCACTGAGCACCCAGCACCCTGAGTACTGAGCACCCTGAGTACTGAGCACCGATCACCCTGAGCACTGAGCACCCAGCACCCTGAGTACTGAGCACCCAGCACCCTGAGCACTGAGCACCCAGCACCCTGAGCACTGAGCACCCAGCACCCTGAGTACTGAGCACCCAGCACCCTGAGTACTGAGTACCCAGCACCCTGAGCACTGAGCACCCAGCACCCTGAGTACTGAGCACCGAGCACCCTGAGTACTGAGCACATAGCACCCTGAGTACTGAGCACCCAGGACCCTGAGCACTGAGCACCCAGCACCCTGAGTACTGAGCACCCAGCACCCTGAGTACTGAGCACCCAGCACCCCGAGCACTGAGCACCCAGCACCCCGAGCACTGAGCACCCAGCACCCCGAGCACTGAGCACCCAGCACCCCGAGCACTGAGCACCCAGCACCCCGAGCACTGAGCACCCAGCACCCCGAGCACTGAGCACCCAGCACCCTGAGCACTGAGCACCCAGCACCCTGAGCACTGAGCACCCAGCACCCCGAGTACTGAGCACCCAGCACCCCGAGTACTGAGCACCGAGCACCCCGAGCACTGAGCACCCAGCACCCTGAGTACTGAGCACCCAGCACCCTGAGTACTGAGCACCCCGAGTACTGAGAACCCAGCACCCCGATCACTGAGCACCCAGCACCCTGAGTACTGAGAACAGATCACCCTGAGTACTGAGCACCCAGCACCCTGAATACTGAGCCCCCAGCACCCTGAGTACTGAGCACCCAGCACCCCGAGCACTGAGCACCCAGCAACCCGAGAATGAGCACCCAGCACCCTGAGTACTGAGAACCGAGCACCCTGAGTACTGAGCACCCAGCACCCTGAGTACTGAGCCCCCAGCACCCTGAGTACTGAGCACCCAGCACCCCGAGCACTGAGTACCCAGCACCCCGAGAATGAGCACCCAGCACCCTGAGTACTGAGCACCCAGCACCCCGAGCACGGAGCACCCAGGACCCCGAGCACTGAGTACTGAGCACTCAGCACCCTGAGTACTGAGCACCGAGCTCCCCGAGCACTGAGCACCCAGCACCCTGAGCACTGAGCACCCAGCACCCTGAGCACTGAGCACCCAGCACCCTGAGTACTGAGCACCCAGCACGCTGAGTACTGAGCACCCAGCACCCCGAGCACTGAGCACCCAGCACCCTGAGTACTGAGCACAGAGCACCCAGCGCCCCGAGCACTGAGCACCCAGCACCCTGTGTACTGAGCACTGAGCACCCTGAGTACTAAGCACCCAGCACGCTGAGTACTGAGCACCCATGACCCTGAGCACTGAGCACCGAGCACCCCGTGCACTGAGCACCCAGCACCCTGAGCACTCACCACCCATCACCCCGATCACTGAGCACCCAGCACCCTGAGCACTGAGCACCCAGCACCCTGAGCACTGAGCACCCAGCACCCAGAGCACTGAGCACCCAGCGCTCTGAGCACTGAGCACCCAGCACCCTGAGTACTGAGCACCCAGCACCCTGAGTACTGAGCACCCAGACCACGAGCACTGAGCACCCAGCACCCCTAGCACTGTGCACCCAGCACCCTGAGTACTGAGAACCCAGCACCCTGAGTACTGAGCACCCAGCACCCTGAGCACTGAGCACCCAGCACCCTGAGCACTGAGCACCCAGCACCCTGAGTACTGAGCACCCAGCACCCCAAGCACTGAGCACCGAGCACCCTGAGTACTGAGCACCCAGCACGCTGAGCACTGAGCACCCAGCACCCCGAATACTGAGCACCCAGCACCCTGAGTACTGAGCACCCAGCACCCTGAGTACTGAGCACCCAGCACCCCTAGCACTGAGCACCCAGCACCCTGAGCACTGAGCACCCAGCACCCTGAGTACTGAGCATCAAGCACGCTGAGCACTGAGCACCCAGCACCCTGAGCACTGAGCACCCATGAGGCTGAGCACTGAGCACCCAGCACCCTGAATCCTGAGCACCGAGCAGCCCGAGCACTGAGCACCGGGTACCCCGAGCACTGAGCACCCAGCAACCTGAGTACTGAGCACCCAGCACCCTGAGTACTGAGCACTGAGCACTGAGCACCTTGAGCACTGAGCACCCAGCACCCTGAGCACTGAGCACCCAGCATCCTGAGCACTGAGTACTGAGCACCCAGCACCCTGAGCACTGAGCAGCCAGCACCCTGAGCACTGAGCACCCAGCACCCTGAGTATTAAGCACCCAGCACCCCAAACACTGAGCAGCGAGCACCCTGAGAACTGAGCACCGAGCACCCTGAGTACTGAGCACCCAGCACCATGAGTACTGAGCCCCGAGCACCCAGAGTACTGAGCACCGAGCACCCTGAGCACTGAGCACCCAGCACCCTGAGTACTGAGCACCAAGCACCCTGAGTACTGAGCACCCAGCACCCCGAGAATGAGCACCCAGCACCATAAGTACTGAGCCCTGAGCACCCAGAGTACTGAGCACCGAGCACCCTGAGCACTGAGCACCCAGCACCCTGAGAACTGAGCACCGAGCACCCTGAGTACTGAGCACTCAGCACCCCGAGAATGAGCACCCAGCACCATGAGTACTGAGCACCGAGCACCCTGAGCACTGAGCACCCAGCACCCTGAGTACTGAGCACCAAGCACCCTGAGTACTGAGCACCCAGCACCCTGAGTACTGAGCACCCAGCACCCTGAGTTCTGAGCACCCAGCACCCTGAGCACTGAGCACACTGAGTACTGAGCAACCAGCACCCTGAGCACTGAGCACCCAGCAACCCGAGCACTGAGCACCCAGCACCCCGAGCACTGAGCACTGAGCACCCTGAGCACTGAGGACCCAGCACCCCGAGCACTGAGCACCCAGCACCCTGAGTACTGCGCACCCAGCACCCTGAGCACTGAGCACACTGAGTACTGAGCAACCAGCACCCTGAGCACTGAGCACCCAGCACCCCGAGCACTGAGCACCCAGCACCCTGAGCACTGAGCACCCAGCACACTGAGCACTGAGCACCCAGCACCCCGAGTACTGAGCCCCGAGCACCCCGAGCACTGAGCACACAGCACCCTGAGTACTGAGCACCCAGCACCCTGAGTACTGAGCACCCCGAGTACTGAGAACCCAGCACCCCGATCACTGAGCACCCAGCACCCTGAGTACTGAGAACAGATCACCCTGAGTACTGAGCACCCAGCACCCTGAGTACTGAGCCCCCAGCACCCTGAGTACTGAGCACCCAGCACCCCGAGCACTGAGCACCCAGCACCCCGAGAATGAGCACCCAGCACCCTGAGTACTGAGAACCGAGCACCCTGAGTACTGAGCACCCAGCACCCTGAGTACTGAGCCCCCAGCAACCTGAGTACTGAGCACCCCGCACCCCGAGCACTGAGTACCCAGCACCCCGGGAATGAGCACCCAGCACCCTGAGTACTGAGCACCCAGCACCCCGAGCACGGAGCACCCAGGACCCCGAGCACTGAGTACTGAGCACTCAGCACCCTGAGTACTGAGCACCGAGCTCCCCGAGCACTGAGCACCCAGCACCCTGAGCACTGAGCACCCAGCACCCTGAGCACTGAGCACCCAGCACCCTGAGTACTGAGCACCCAGCACGCTGAGTACTGAGCACCCAGCACCCCGAGCACTGAGCACCCAGCACCCTGAGTACTGAGCACTGAGCACCCAGCGCCCCGAGCACTGAGAACCCAGCACCCTGTGTACTGAGCACTGAGCACCCTGAGTACTAAGCACCCAGCACCCTGAGTACTGAGCACCCATGACCCTGAGCACTGAGCACCGAGCACCCCGAGCACTGAGCACCCAGCACCCTGAGCACTCACCACCCATCACCCCGATCACTGAGCACCCAGCACCCTGAGCACTGAGCACCCAGCACCCTGAGCACTGAGCACCCAGCACCCAGAGCACTGAGCACCCAGCACTCTGAGCACTGAGCACCCAGCACCCTGAGTACTGAGCACCCAGCACCCTGAGTACTGAGCACCCAGACCACGAGCACTGAGCACCCAGCACCCCTAGCACTGTGCACCCAGCACCCTGACTACTGAGAACCCAGCACACTGAGTACTGAGCACCCAGCACCCTGAGCACTGAGCACCCAGCAGCCCGAGCACTGAGCACCCAGCATCCTGAGCACTGAGTACTGAGCACCCAGAACCCTGAGCACTGAGCACCCAGCACCCTGAGCACTGAGCACCCAGCACCCTGAGTACTGAGCACCCAGCACCCCAAGCACTGAGCACCGAGCACCCTGAGTACTGAGCACCCAGCACGCTGAGCACTGAGCACCCAGCACCCCGAATACTGAGCACCCAGCACCATGAGTACTGAGCACCCAGCACCCTGAGTACTGAGCACCAAGCACCCCTAGCACTGAGCACCCAGCACCCTGAGCACTGAGCACCCAGCACCCTGAGTACTGAGCATCAAGCACGCTGAGCACTGAGCACCCAGCACCCTGAGCACTGAGCACCCAGCACCCTGAGCACTGAGCACCCAGCACCCTGAGTCCTGAGCACCGAGCACCCCGAGCACTGAGCACCGGGTACCCCAAGCACTGAGCACCCAGCAACCTGAGTACTGAGCACCCAGCACCCTGAGTACTGAGCACTGAGCACTGAGCACCCTGAGCACTGAGCACCCAGCACCCTGAGCACTGAGCACCCAGCATTCTGAGCACTGAGTACTGAGCACCCAGCACCCTGAGCACTGAGCAGCCAGCACCCTGAGCACTGAGCACACAGCACCCTGAGTATTGAGCACCCAGCACCCCAAACACTGAGCAGCGAGCACCCTGAGAACTGAGCACCGAGCACCCTGAGTACTGAGCACCCAGCACCATGAGTACTGAGCCCCAAGCACAGAGAGTACTGAGCACCGAGCACCCTGAGCACTGAGCACCCAGCACCCTGAGTACTGAGCACCAAGCACCCTGAGTACTGAGCACCCAGCACCCCGAGAATGAGCACCCAGCACGATGAGTACTGAGCCCTGAGCACCCAGAGTATTGAGCACCGAGCACCCTGAGCACTGAGCACCCAGCACCCTGAGAACTGAGCACCGAGCACCCTGAGTACTGAGCACCCAGCACCCCGAGAATGAGCACCCAGCACCATGAGTACTGAGAACCGAGCACCCTGAGCACTGAGCACCCAGCACCCTGAGTACTGAGCACCAAGCACCCTGAGTACTGAGCACCCAGCACCCTGAGTACTGAGCACCCAGCACCCTGAGTACTGAGCACCCAGCACCCTGAGCACTGAGCACACTGAGTACTGAGCAACCAGCACCCTGAGCACTGAGCACCCAGCACCCCGAGCACTGAGCACTGAGCACCCTGAGCACTGAGCACCAAACACCCCGAGCACTGAGCACCCAGCACCCTGAGTACTGAGCACCCAGCACCCTGAGTACTGAGCACCCAGCATCCTGAGTACTGAGCACCCTGAGGACTGAGCACCCAGCACCCTGAGTACTGAGCACCCAGCACCCTGAGTACTGAGCACCCAGCATCCTGAGTACTGAGCACCGATCAACCTGAGCACTGAGCATCCAGCACCCTGAGCACTGAGCACCCTGAGGACTGAGCACCCAGCAACCTGAGTACTGAGCACCCAGCATCCTGAGTACTGAGCACCCTGAGTACTGAGCACCCAGCACCCCTAGCACTGAGCATCCAGCACCCTGAGTACTGAGAACCGAGCACCCTGAGCACTGAGCACCCAGCACCCCGAGCACTGAGCACTGAGCACCCTGAGCACTGAGCACCAAACACCCCGAGCACTGAGCACCCAGCACCCTGAGTACTGAGCACCCAGCACCCTGAGTACTGAGCACCCAGCATCCTGAGTACTGAGCACCCTGAGGACTGAGCACCCAGCACCCTGAGTACTGAGCACCCAGCACCCTGAGTACTGAGCACCCAGCATCCTGAGTACTGAGCACCGATCAACCTGAGCACTGAGCATCCAGCACCCTGAGCACTGAGCACCCTGAGGACTGAGCACCCAGCAACCTGAGTACTGAGCACCCAGCATCCTGAGTACTGAGCACCCTGAGTACTGAGCACCCAGCACCCCTAGCACTGAGCACCCAGCACCATGAGTACTGAGAACCGAGCACCCTGAGCACTGAGCACCCAGCACCCTGAGTACTGAGCACCAAGCACCCTGAGTACTGAGCACCCAGCACCCTGAGTACTGAGCACCCAGCACCCTGAGTACTGAGCACCCAGCACCCTGAGCACTGAGCACACTGAGTACTGAGCAACCAGCACCCTGAGCACTGAGCACCCAGCACCCCGAGCACTGAGCACCCAGCACCCCGAGCACTGAGCACTGAACACCCTGAGCACTGAGGACCCAGCACCCCGAGAACTGAGCACCCAGCACCCTAAGTACTGAGCACCCAGCACCCTGAGCACTGAGCACACTGAGTACTGAGCAACCAGCACCCTGAGCACTGAGCACCCAGCACCCCGAGCACTGAGCACCCAGCACCCTGAGCACTGAGCACCCAGCACCCTGAGCACTGAGCACCCAGCACCCCGAGTACTGAGCCCCGAGCACCCCAAGCACTGAGCACACAGCACCCTGAGTACTGAGCACCCAGCACCCTGAGTACTGAGCACCCCGAGTACTGAGAACCCAGCACCCCGATCACTGAGCAGCCAGCACCCTGAGTACTGAGAACAGATCACCCTGAGTACTGAGCACCCAGCACCCTGAGTACTGAGCCCCCAGCACCCTGAGTACTGAGCACCCAGCACCCCGAGCACTGAGCACCCAGCACCCCGAGAATGAGCACCCAGCACAGTGAGTACTGAGAACCGAGCACCCTGAGTACTGAGCACCCAGCACCCTGAGTACTGAGCCCCCAGCAACCTGAGTACTGAGCACCCAGCACCCCGAGCACTGAGTACCCAGCACCCCGGGAATGAGCACCCAGCACCCTGAGTACTGAGCACCCAGCACCCCGAGCACGGAGCACCCAGGACCCCGAGCACTGAGTACTGAGCACTCAGCACCCTGAGTACTGAGCACCGAGCTCCCCGAGCACTGAGCACCCAGCACCCTGAGCACTGAGCACCCAGCACCCTGAGCACTGAGCACCCAGCACCCTGAGTACTGAGCACCCAGCACGCTGAGTACTGAGCACCCAGCACCCCGAGCACTGAGCACCCAGCACCCTGAGTACTGAGCACTGAGCACCCAGCGCCCCGAGCACTGAGCACCCAGCACCCTGTGTACTGAGCACTGAGCACCCTGAGTACTAAGCACCCAGCACCCTGAGTACTGAGCACCCATGACCCTGAGCACTGAGCACCGAGCACCCCGAGCACTGAGCACCCAGCACCCTGAGCACTCACCACCCATCACCCCGATCACTGAGCACCCAGCACCCTGAGCACTGAGCACCCAGCACCCTGAGCACTGAGCACCCAGCACCCAGAGCACTGAGCACCCAGCACTCTGAGCACTGAGCACCCAGCACCCTGAGTACTGAGCACCCAGCACCCTGAGTACTGAGCACCCAGACCACGAGCACTGAGCACCCAGCACCCCTAGCACTGTGCACCCAGCACCCTGAGTACTGAGAACCCAGCACACTGAGTACTGAGCACCCAGCACCCTGAGCACTGAGCACCCAGCAGCCCGAGCACTGAGCACCCAGCATCCTGAGCACTGAGTACTGAGCACCCAGAACCCTGAGCACTGAGCACCCAGCACCCTGAGCACTGAGCACCCAGCACCCTGAGTACTGAGCACCCAGCACCCCAAGCACTGAGCACCGAGCACCCTGAGTACTGAGCACCCAGCACGCTGAGCACTGAGCACCCAGCACCCCGAATACTGAGCACCCAGCACCATGAGTACTGAGCACCCAGCACCCTGAGTACTGAGCACCAAGCACCCCTAGCACTGAGCACCCAGCACCCTGAGCACTGAGCACCCAGCACCCTGAGTACTGAGCATCAAGCACGCTGAGCACTGAGCACCCAGCACCCTGAGCACTGAGCACCCAGCACCCTGAGCACTGAGCACCCAGCACCCTGAGTCCTGAGC
Organism: Microtus oregoni; assembly: GCF_018167655.1. NCBI lineage: Eukaryota > Metazoa > Chordata > Mammalia > Rodentia > Cricetidae > Microtus > Microtus oregoni. The sequence continues at coordinate 4,751,388 of NW_024543811.1, read as the reverse complement.
ACCGAGCACCCCGAGCACTGAGCACCGGGTACCCCAAGCACTGAGCACCCAGCAACCTGAGTACTGAGCACCCAGCACCCTGAGTACTGAGCACTGAGCACTGAGCACCCTGAGCACTGAGCACCCAGCACCCTGAGCACTGAGCAACCAGCATCCTGAGCACTGAGTACTGAGCACCCAGCACCCTGAGCACTGAGCAGCCAGCACCCTGAGCACTGAGCACACAGCACCCTGAGTATTGAGCACCCAGCACCCCAAACACTGAGCAGCGAGCACCCTGAGAACTGAGCACCGAGCACCCTGAGTACTGAGCACCCAGCACCATGAGTACTGAGCCCCGAGCACAGAGAGTACTGAGCACCGAGCACCCTGAGCACTGAGCACCCAGCACCCTGAGTACTGAGCACCAAGCACCCTGAGTACTGAGCACCCAGCACCCCGAGAATGAGCACCCAGCACCATGAGTACTGAGCCCTGAGCACCCAGAGTATTGAGCACCGAGCACCCTGAGCACTGAGCACCCAGCACCCTGAAAACTGAGCACCGAGCACCCTGAGTACTGAGCACCCAGCACCCCGAGAATGAGAACCCAGCACCATGAGTACTGAGAACCGAGCACCCTGAGCACTGAGCACCCAGCACCCTGAGTACTGAGCACCAAGCACCCTGAGTACTGAGCACCCAGCACCCTGAGTACTGAGCACCCAGCACCCTGAGTACTGAGCACCCAGCACCCTGAGCACTGAGCACACTGAGTACTGAGCAACCAGCACCCTGAGCACTGAGCACCCAGCACCCCGAGCACTGAGCACTGAGCACCCTGAGCACTGAGCACCAAACACCCCGAGCACTGAGTACCCAGCACCCTGAGTACTGAGCACCCAGCACCCTGAGTACTGAGCACCCAGCATCCTGAGTACTGAGCACCCTGAGGACTGAGCACCCAGCACCCTGAGTACTGAGCACCCAGCACCCTGAGTACTGAGCACCCAGCATCCTGAGTACTGAGCACCGATCAACCTGAGCACTGAGCATCCAGCACCCTGAGCACTGAGCACCCTGAGGACTGAGCACCCAGCAACCTGAGTACTGAGCACCCAGCATCCTGAGTACTGAGCACCCTGAGTACTGAGCACCCAGCACCCCTAGCACTGAGCACCCAGCACCCTGAGTACTGAGCACCCTGAGTGTGGAGCACCCTGCACCCTGAGTACTGAGCAGCCAGCACCCTGAGTACTGAGCACCCTGAGTGCTGAGCACCCTGCACCCTGAGTACTGAGCACCCAGCATCCTGAGTACTGAGCACCCTGAGTACTGAGCATCCAGCACCCCGAGCACTGAGCACCCAGCACCCTGAGTACTGAGCACCCTGAGTACTGAGCACCCAGCACCCCTAGCACTGAGCACCCAGCACCCTGAGTACTGAGCACCCTGAGTGCTGAGCACCCTGCACCCTGAGTACTGAGCAGCCAGCACCCTGAGCACTGAGCACCCAGCACCCTGAGTACTGAGCACCCAGCACCCTGAGAACTTAGCACCCAGCAAATGAGCACTGAGCACCCAGCACCCTGAGTACTGAGCACCGAGCACCCTGAGTACTGAGCACCCAGCACCCTGAGTACTGAGCACCGAGCACCCCGAGTACTGAGCACCCAGCACCCTGAGAACTGAGCACCCAGCACCCTGAGCACTGAGCACCCAGCACCCTGAGTACTGAGCACCGAGCACCCCGAGCACTCAGCACCCAGCACCCTGAGCACTGAGCACCCAGCACCCTGAGTACTGAGCATCCAGCACCCTGAGTACTGAGCACACAGCACCCTGAGCACTGAGCACCCAGCACCCTGAGTACTGAGCACCCACCACCCTGAGTACTGAGCACCCAGCACCCTGAGTACTGAGCACCCAGCACCCTGAGTACTGAGCACCCAGCACCCTGAGTACTGAGCACCGAGCACCCCGAGTACTGAGCACCCAGCACCCCGAGGACTGAGCACCCAGCACCCTGAGCACTGAGCACCCAGCACCCTGAGTCCTGAGTACTGAGCACCCTGAGTACTGAGCACCCAGCATCCAGAGCACTGAGCACCCAGCACCCTGAGTACTGAGCACCGAGCACCCTAGGCACTGAGCACCCAGCACCCTGAGTACTGAGCACCCAGCACCAAATATACTGAGCACCGAGCATCCTGAGCACTGAGCACCGAGAACCCCGAGCACTGAGCACCCAGCACCCTGAGTACTGAGCACCCAGCACAAAGAGTACTGAGCAGCGAGCACCCCGAGCACTGAGCGCCCAGCACATTGAGTAATGAGCACCCAGCACCCCGAGTACTGAGCACCCAGCACCAAAAGTACTGAGCACCGTGCATCCTGAGCACTGAGCACCCAGCACCCCGAGAATGAGCACCCAGCACCCTGAGTACTGAGCACCCATGACCCTGAGCACTGAGCACCGAGCACCCCGAGCACTGAGCACCCAGCACCCTGAGCACTGAGCACCCAGCACCCAGAGCACTGAGCACCCAGCACTCTGAGCACTGAGCACCCAGCACCCTGAGTACTGAGCACCCAGCACCCTGAGTACTGAGCACCCAGACCACGAGCTCTGAGCACCCAGCACCCCTAGCACTGTGCACCCAGCACCCTGAGTACTGAGAACCCAGCACCCTGAGTACTGAGCACCCAGCACCCTGAGCACTGAGCACCCAGCAGCCCGAGCACTGAGCACCCAGCATCCTGAGCACTGAGTACTGAGCACCCAGCACCCTGAGCACTGAGCACCCAGCACCCTGGGCACTGAGCACCCAGCACCCTGAGTACTGAGCACCCAGCACCCCAAGCACTGAGCACCGAGCACCCTGAGTACTGAGCACCCAGCACGCTGAGCACTGAGCACCCAGCACCCCGAATACTGAGCACCCAGCACCCTGAGTACTGAGCACCCAGCACCCTGAGTACTGAGCACCCAGGACCCCTAGCACTGAGCACCCAGCACCCCGAGCACTGAGCACCCAGCACCCCGAGAATGAGCACCCAGCACCCTGAGTACTGATAACCGAGCACCCTGAGTACTGAGCACCCAGCACCCTGAGTGCTGAGCCCCCAGCACCCTGAGTCCTGAGCACCGAGCACCCCGAGCACTGAGCACCGGGTACCCCGAGCACTGAGCACCCAGCAACCTGAGTACTGAGCACCCAGCACCCTGAGTACTGAGCACTGAGCACTGAGCACCCTGAGCACTGAGCACCCAGCACCCTGAGCACTGAGCAACCAGCATCCTGAGCACTGAGTACTGAGCACCCAGCACCCTGAGCACTGAGCAGCCAGCACCCTGTGCACTGATCACCCAGCACCCTGAGTATTGAGCACCCAGCACCCCAAACACTGAGCAGCGAGCACCCTGAGTACTGAGCACCCATCACCCCGAGAATGAGCACCCAGCACCATGAGTACTGAGCCCCGAGCACCCAGAGTACTGAGCACCGAGCACCCTGAGCACTGAGCACCCAGCACCCTGAGAACTGAGCACCGAGCACCCTGAGTACTGAGCACCCAGCACCCCGAGAATGAGCACCCAGCACCATGAGTACTGAGCACCGAGCACCCTGAGCACTGAGCACCCAGCACCCTGAGTACTGAGCACCAAGCACCCTGAGTACTGAGCACCCAGCACCCTGAGTACTGAGCACCCAGCACCCTGAGTTCTGAGCACCCAGCACCCTGAGCACTGAGCACACTGAGTACTGAGTAACCAGCACCCTGAGCACTGAGCACCCAGCACCCCGAGCACTGAGCACCCAGCACCCCGGGCACTGAGCACTGAGCACCCTGAGCACTGAGGACCCAGCACCCCGAGCACTGAGCACCCAGCACCCTGGGTACTGAGCACCCAGCACCCTGAGCACTGAGCACACTGAGTACTGAGCAACCAGCACCCTGAGCACTGAGCACCCAGCACATCGAGCACTGAGCACCCAGCACCCTGAGCACTGAGCACCCAGCACCCTGAGCACTGAGCACCCAGCACCCCGAGTACTGAGCACCCAGCACCCCGAGTACTGAGCACCGAGCACCCCGAGCACTGAGCACCCAGCACCCTGAGTACTGAGCACCCCGAGTACTGAGAACCCAGCACCCTGATCACTGAGCACCCAGCACCCTGAGTACTGAGAACAGATCACCCTGAGTACTGAGCACCCAGCACCCTGAGTACTGAGCCCCCAGCACCCTGAGTACTGAGCACCCAGCACCCCGAGCACTGAGCACCCAGCACCCCGAGAATGAGCACCCAGAAACCTGAGTACTGAGCACCCAGCACCCTGAGTACTGAGCCCCCAGCACCCTGAGTTCTGAGCACCCAGCACCCTGAGCACTGAGCACACTGAGTACTGAGCAACCAGCACCCTGAGAAGTGAGCACCCAGCACCCCGAGCACTGAGCACCCAGCACCCCGAGCACTGAGCACTGAGCACCCTGAGCACTGAGGACCCAGCACCCCGAGCACTGAGCACCCAGCACCCTGAGTACTGAGCACCCAGCACCCTGAGCACTGAGCACACTGAGTACTGAGCAACCAGCACCCTGAGCACTGAGCACCCAGCACCCCGAGCACTGAGCACCCAGCACCCTGAGCACTGAGCACCCAGCACCCTGAGCACTGAGCACCCAGCACCCCGAGTACTGAGCACCCACCAACCCGAGTACTGAGCACCTAGCACCCCGTGCACTGAGCACCCAGCACCCTGAGTACTGAGCACCCAGCACCCTGAGTACTGAGCACCCCGAGTACTGAGAACCCAGCACCCCGATCACTGAGAACCCAGCACCCTGAGTACTGAGAACAGATCACCCTGAGTACTGAGCACCCAGCACCCTGAGTACTGAGCCCCCAGCACCCTGAGTACTGAGCACCGAGCTCCCCGAGCACTGAGCACCCTGAGTACTGAGCACCCAGCACCCTGAGTACTGAGCACCCAGCACCCTGAGCACTGAGCACCCAGCACCCTGAGTACTGAGCACCCAGCACCCCGAGCACTGAGCACTGAGCACCCTGAGCACTGAGCACCCAGCACCCCGAGCACTGAGCACCCAGCACCCTGAGTACTGAGCACCCAGCACCCTGAGCACTGAGCACACTGAGTACTGAGCAACCAGCACCCTGAGCACTGAGCACCCAGCACCCCGAGCACTGAGCACCCAGCACCCTGAGAACTGAGCACCCAGCACCCTGAGCACTGAGCACCCAGCACCCCGAGTACTGAGCACCCAGCACCCCGAGTAGTGAGCACCGAGCACCCCGAGCACTGAGCACCCAGCACCCTGAGTACTGAGCACCCAGCACCCTGAGTACTGAGCACCCCGAATACTGAGAACCCAGCACCCCGATCACTGAGCACCCAGCACCCTGAGTACTGAGCACCCAGCACCCTGAGTACTGAGCCCCCAGCACCCTGAGTACTGAGCACCCAGCACCCCGAGCACTGAGCACCCAGCACCCTTAGCACTGAGCACCCGGAGGACTGAGCACCCAGCACCCTGATAACTGAGCACTGATCACCCTGAGCACTGAGCACCCAGCACACCGAGCACTGATCACGCAGCACCCTGAGTACTGAGCACCCAGCACCCCGAGCACGGAGCACCCAGGACCCCGAGCACTGAGTACTGAGCACTCAGCACCCTGTGTACTGAGCACCGAGCTCCCTGAGCACTGAGCACCCAGCACACTGAGCACTGAGCACCCAGCACCCTGAGCACTGAGCACCCAGCACCCTGAGTACTGAGCACCCAGCACGCTGAGTACTGAGCACCCAGCACCCCGAGCACTGAGCACCCAGCACCCTGAGTACTGAGCACTGAGCACCCAGCGCCCCGAGCACTGAGCACCCAGCACCCTGTGTACTGAGCACTGACCACCCTGAGTACTAAGCACCCAGCACCCTGAGTACTGAGCACCCATGACCCTGAGCACTGAGCACCGAGCACCCCGATCACTGAGCACCCAGCACCCTGAGCACTCACCACCCATCACCCCGATCACTGAGCACCCAGCACCCTGAGCACTGAGCACCCAGCACCCTGAGCACTGAGCACCCAGCACCCAGAGCACTGAGCACCCAGCACTCTGAGCACTGAGCACCCAGCACCCTGAGTACTGAGCACCCAGCACCCTGAGTACTGAGTATCCAGACCACGAGCACTGAGCACCCAGCACGCCTAGCACTGTGCACCCAGCACCCTGAGTACTGAGAACCCAGCACCCTGAGTACTGAGCACCCAGCACCCTGAGCACTGAGCACCCAGCAGCCCGAGCACTGAGCACCCAGCATCCTGAGCACTGAGTACTGAGCACCCAGAACCCTGAGCACTGAGCACCCAGCACCCTGAGCACTGAGCACCCAGCACCCTGAGTACTGAGCACCCAGCACCCCAAGCACTGAGCACCGAGCACCCTGAGTACTGAGCACCCAGCACGCTGAGCACTGAGCACCCAGCACCCCGAATACTGAGCACCCAGCACCCTGAGTACTGAGCACCCAGCACCCTGAGTACTGAGCACCCAGCACCCCTAGCACTGAGCACCCAGCACCCTGAGCACTGAGCACCCAGCACCCTGAGTACTGAGCATCAAGCACGCTGATCACTGAGCACCCAGCACCCTGAGCACTGAGCACCCAGCACCCTGAGCACTGAGCACCCAGCACCCTGAGTCCTGAGCACCGAGCACCCCAAGCACTGAGCACCAGGTACCACGAGCACTGAGCACCCAGCAACCTGAGTACTGAACACCCAGCACCCTGAGTACTGAGCACTGAGCACTGAGCACCCTGAGCACTGAACACCCAGCACCCTGAGCACTGAGCACCCAGCATCCTGAGCACTGAGCAGCCAGCACCCTGAGCACTGAGCACCCAGCACCCTGAGTATTGAGCAAACAGCACCCCAAACACTGAGCAGCGAGCAACCTGAGAACTGAGCACCGAGCACCCTGAGTACTGAGCACCCAGCAACATGAGTACTGAGCCCCGAGCACCCAGAGTACTCAGCACCGAGCACCCTGAGCACTGAGCACCCAGCACCCTGAGTACTTAGCACCAAGCACCCTGAGTACCGAGCACCCAGCACCCCGAGAATGAGCACCCAGCACCATGAGTACTGAGCCCCGAGCACCCAGAGTACTGAGCACCGAGCACCCTGAGCACTGAGCACCCAGCACCCTGAGAACTGAGCACCGAGCACCCTGAGTACTGAGCACCCAGCACCCCGAGAATGAGCACCCAACACCATGAGTACTGAGCACCGAGCACCCTGAGCACTGAGCACCCAGCACCCTGAGCACTGAGCACCAAGCACCCTGAGTACTGAGCACCGAGCACCCTGAGTACTGAGCACCCAGCACATTGAGTTCTGAGCACCCAGCACCCTGAGCACTGAGCACCCAGCACCCCGAGCACTGAGCACCCAGCACCCCGAGCACTGAGCACTGAGCACCCTGAGCACTGAGGACCCAGCACCCCGAGCACTGAGCACCCAGCACCCTGAGTACTGAGCACCCAGCACCCTGAGCACTGAGCACACTGAGTACTGAGCAACCAGCACCCTGAGCACTGAGCACCCAGCACCCCGAGCACTGAGCACCCAGCACGCTGAGTACTGAGCACTGAGCACCCAGCACCCTGAGTACTGAGCACCCAGCACCCTGAGTACTGAGCACCCAACACCCTGAGTACGGAGAACCCAGCACCCCGAGTACTGAACACCCAGCACCCTGAGTACTGAGCACCCAGCGCCCCGAGCACCGAGCACCCCGAGCACTGAGCACTGGGCACCCTGAGTACTGAGCACTGAGCACCCTTAGTACTGAGCACCGAGCACCCTGAGTACTGAGCACCCAGCACCCTGAGCACTGAGCACGGAGCACCCCGAGGACTGAGCACCCAGCACCGTGAGCACTGAGCACCCAGCACCTTGAGTACTGAGCACCGAGCACCCCGAGCACTGAGCACCAAGCACCCTGAGTACTGAGCACCCAGCACCCCGAGCACTGAGCACCCAGCACCCTGAGTACTGAGCACCCAGCACCCTGAGTACTGAGCACTGAGCACCCTGAGCACTGAGCACCAAACACCCCGAGCACTGAGCACCCAGCACCCTGAGTACTGAGCACCCAGCACCCTGAGTACTGAGCACCCAGCATCCTGAGTACTGAGCACCCTGAGGACTGAGCACCCAGCACCCTGAGTACTGAGCACCCAGCACCCTGAGTACTGAGCACCCAGCATCCTGAGTACTGAGCACCGATCAACCTGAGCACTGAGCATCCAGCACCCTGAGCACTGAGCACCCTGAGGACTGAGCACCCAGCACCCTGAGTACTGAGCACCCAGCATCCTGAGTACTGAGCACCGATCACCCTGAGCACTGAGCATCCAGCACCCCGAGCACTGAGCACCCAGCACCCTGAGTACTGAGCACCCTGAGTACTGAGCACCCAGCACCCCTAGCACTGAGCACCCAGCACCCTGAGTACTGAGCACCCTGAGTGCTGAGCACCCAGCACCCTGAGTACTGAGCAGCCAGCACCCTGAGCACTGAGCACCCAGCACAATGAGTACTGAGCACCCAGCACCCTGAGAACTTAGCACCCAGCAAATGAGCAGTGAGCACCCAGCACCCTGAGTACTGAGCACCGAGCACCCTGAGTACTGAGCACCCAGCACCCTGAGTACTGAGCACCGAGCACCCCGAGTACTGCGCACCCAGCACCCTGAGAACTGAGCACCCAGCACCCCGAGCACTGAGCACCCAGCACGCTGAGTACTGAGCACCTAGCACCCCGAGCACTGAGCACCCAGCACCCTGAGCACTGAGAGCCCAACACCCTGAGTACTGAGCATCCAGCACCCTGAGTACTGAGCACACAGCACCCTGAGCACTGAGCACCCAGCACCCTGAGTACTGAGTACCCACCACCCTGAGTACTGAGCACCCAGCACCCTGAGTACTGAGCAACCAGCACCCTGAGTACTGAGCACCCAGCACCCTGAGTACTGAGCACCGAGCACCCCGAGTACTGAGCACCCAGCGCCCCGAGCACTGAGCACCCAGCACCCTGAGCACTGAGCACCCAGCACCCTGAGTCCTGAGTACTGAGCACCCTGAGTACTGAGCACCCAGCATCCAGAGCACTGAGCACCCAGCACCCTGAGTACTGAGCACCGAGCACCCCAGGCACTGAGCACCCAGCACCCTGAGTACTGAGCACCCAGCACCAAAAGTACTGAGCACCGAGCATCCTGAGCACTAAGCACCCAGCACCCCGAGAATGAGCACCCAGCACCCTGAGTACTGAGCACCCAGCACCCTGAGTACTGAGCACCCAGCACCCCGAGCACTGAGAACCCTGAATACTGAGCACCCAGCACCCTGAGTACTGTGCACTAAGCACCCAGAGCGCTGAGCACCCAGTACCCCGAGCACTGAGTACTGAGCACCCAGCACCCTGAGTACTGAGCACCGAGCTCCCCGAGCACTGAGCACCCTGAGTACTGAGCACCCAGCACCCTGAGTACTGAGCACCCAGCACCCTGAGCACTGAGCACCCAGCACCCTGAGTACTGAGCACCCAGCACCCCGAGCACTGAGCACCCAGCACCCTGAATACTGAGCAACCTGAGCACTGAGCACCCAGCACCCTGAGTACTGAGCACCCTGAGGACTGAGCACCGATCACCCTGAGCACTGAGCACCCAGCACCCTGAGTACTGAGCACCCAGCACCCTGAGCACTGAGCACCCAGCACCCTGATTACTGAGCAGCGAGCACCCTGAGTACTGAGCACCCAGCACCCTGAGTACTGAGCACCCAGCACCCTGAGTACTGAGCACCGAGCACCCCGAGTACAGAGCACCCAGCACCCTGAGTACTGAGCACCCTGAGTACTGAGCACCGATCACCCTGACCACTGAGCACCCAGCACCCTGTGTACTGAGCACCCAACGTACTGAGCACCGAGCACACCGAGCACTGAGCACCCAGCACCCTGAGTACTGAGCACCGAGCACCCCGAGCACTGAGCACCCAGCACCCTGAGTACTGAGCACCGAGCACCCCGAGCACTGAGCACCCAGCGCCCAGAGCACTGAGCACCGAGCACACCGAGCACTGAGCACCCAGCACCCTGAGTACTGAGCACCGAGCACCCTGAGCACTGAGCACCCAGCACCCTGAGTACTGAGCACCGAGCACCCCGAGCACTGAGCACCCAGCGCCCAGAGCACTGAGCACCCAGCACCCCGAGCAATGAGCACCCAGCACCCTGAGTACTGAGCACCCAGCACCCCGAGTCCTGAGAACCCAGAAACCTGAGCACAGAGCACCCAGCACCCCGAGCACTGAGCACCCAGCACCCTGAGCACTGAGCACCCAGCACCCTGAGTACTGAGCACTGAACACCCCGAGTACTGAGCACCCAGCACCCCGAGCACTGAGCACCGAGCACCGCGAGCACTGAGCACCCAGCACCCCGAGCACTGAGCACCCAGAACCCTGAGCACTGAGCACCCAGCACCCCGAGCACTGAGCACCCAGCACCCGGAGCACTGAGCACCCAGCACCCCGAGCACTGAGCACCCAGCACCCCGAGCACTGAGCACCCAGCACCCTGAGTACTCAGAACCCAGCACCCTGAGCACTGAGCAACCAGCACCCTGAGTACTGAGCACCGAGCACCCTGAGTACTGAGCACCCAACACCCTGATTAATGAGCACCCAGCACCCCGAGCACTGAGCACCCAGCACCCTGAGTACTGAGCACCGAGCACCCTGAGTACGGAGCAACCAGCACCCTGAGTACTGAGCACCCAGCGTACTGAGCACACAGCACCCTGATTAATGAGGACCCAGCACCCTGATTAATGAGCACCCAGCACCCCGAGCACTGAAAACCCAGGACCCTGAGTACTGAGCACCGAGCACCCTGAGTACTGAGCACCCAGCACCCTGAGCACTGAGCACCCAGCACCCTGAGTACTGAGCACCGAGCACCCCGAGTACTGAGCAACCAGCACCCCGAGCACTGAGCACCCAGCACCCCGAGCACTGAGCACCCAGCACACCGAGCACTGAGCACCCAGCACCCCGAGCACCGAGCACCATGAGTACTAAGCACCGAGCACCCTGAGCACTGAGCACCCAGCACCCTGAGCACTGAGAACCCAGCACCCCGAGTACTGAGCACCCAGCACCCCGAGCACTGAGCACCCAGCACCCTGAGTACTGAGCACCCAGCACCCTGAGCACTGAGCACCGAGTACTCTGAGCACTGAGCACCCAGCACCCTGAGGACTGAGTACCCAGCACCCCGAGCACTGAGCACCCAGCACCCTGAGCACTGAGCACCCTGAGTACTGAGCACTGAGCACCCTGAGTACTGAGCACTGAGCACACTGAGTACTGAGCACAGAGCACCCTGAGTACTGAGCACTGAGCACCCTGAGTACTGAGCACCCAGCACCCTGAGTACTGAACACCCAGCCCCCTGAGCAATGAGCACCCTGAGTACTGAGCACCCAGCACCCTGAGCACATAGCACCGAGCACCCCGAGCACTGAGCACCCAGCACCCGGAGTACTGAGCACCCAGCACCCTGAGCACTGAGGACCCAGCACCCTGAGTACTGAGCACCCAGCACCCTGAGCACTGAGCACCCAGCACCCTGAGTACTGAGCACCCAGCACCCTGAGCACTGAGCACCCAGGACCCTGAGTACTGAGCATCCAGCACCCCGAGCACTGAGCACCCAGCACCCTGAGTACTGAGGACTGAGCACCCAGCACCCTGAGCACTGAGCACTGAGTACCCAGCACCCCGAGCACTGAGCACCCAGCACCCTGAGCACTGAGCACCCTGAGTACTGAGCACCCAGAGCACTGAGCACTGAGCACCCTGAGTACTGAGCACCGAGCACCCTGAGTACTGAGCACCCAGGACTCTGAGCACTGAGCACAAAGCAAGCTGAGTACTGAGCACCCTGAGTACTGAGCACCGAGGACACTGAGCACCCAGTACCCTGAGTACTGAGCACCGAGCACCCCGAGTACTGAGCACCCAGCACCCTGAGCACTGAGCACCCAGCACCCCGAGCACTGAGCACCCAGCACCTTGAGTACTGAGCACTGAGCACCCCGTGCACTGAGCACCCAGAACCCTGAGTACTGAGCACCCAGCAACCCGAGCACTGAGCACCCAGCACCCTGAGTACTGAGCACCCAGAACCCTGAGTACTGAGCACTGAGCACCCTGAGCACGGAGCACCCAACACCCCGAGCACTGAGCACCCAGCACCCTGAGTACTGAGCACCCAGCACCCTGAGCACTGAGCACCCAGCACCCTGAGTACTGAGCACCCAGCACCCCGAGCACTGAGCACCCAGCACCCTGAGTACTGAGCACCCAGCACCCTGAGCACTGAGCACCGAGTACCCTGAGCACTGAGCACCCAGCACCCTGAGGACTGAGTACCCAGCACCCCGAGCACTGAGCACCCAGCACCCTGAGCACTGAGCACCCTGAGTACTGAGCACTGAGCACCCTGTGTACTGAGCACTGAGCACCCTGAGTACTGAGCACCCAGCACCCTGAGTACTGAGCACCCAGCAACCTGAGCACTGAGCACCGAGCACCCTGAGCACTGAGCACCCAGCACCCTGAGCACTGATCACCCAGCACCCTGAGCACTGAGCACCCAGCACCCTGAGTACTGAGCACCCTGAGTACTGAGCACACAGCACCCTGTGCACTGAGCACCCAGCAGCCCGAGCACTGAGCACCCAGCACCCTGAGCACTGAGCACCCTGAGTACTGAGCACTGAGCACCCTGAGTACTGAGCACTGAGCACCCTGAGTAATGAGCACCCAGCACCCTGAGTACTGAGCACCCAGCACCCTGAGCAATGAGCACCCTGAGTACTGAGCACCCAGCACCCTGAGCACTGAGCACCGAGCAAACCGAGCACTGAGCACCCAGCACCCGGAGTACTGAGCACCCAGCACCCTGAGTACTCAGCACCGAGCACCCTGAGTACTGAGCACCCAGTACCCTGAGCACTGAACACATAGCACCCTGAGTACTGAGCACCCCGAGCACTGACCACCCAGCACCCTGAGCACTGAGGACCTAGCACCCTGAGTACTGAGCACCCAGCACCCTGAGCACTGAGCACCGAGCACCCTGAGTACTGAGCACCCAGCACCCTGCGCACTGAGCACCCAGGACCCTGAGTACTGAGCATCCAGCACCCGGAGCACTGAGCACCCAGCACCCTGAGTACAGAGGACTGAGCACCCAGCACCACGAGCACTGAGCACTGAGTACCCAGCACCCTGAGCACTGAGCACCCAGCACCCTGAGCACTGAGCACCCTGAGTACTGAGCACCCAGAGCCCTGAGCACTGAGCACCCTGAGTACTGAGCACCGAGCACCCTGAGTACTGAGCACCCAGCACTCTGAGCACTGAGCACAAAGCAAGCTGAGTACTGAGCACCCTGAGTACTGAGCACCGAGGACCCTGAGCACCCAGTACCCTGAGTACTGAGCACCGAGCACCCCGAGTACTGAGCACCCAGCACCCTGAGCACTGAGCACCCAGCACCCCGAGGACTGAGCACCCAGCACCTTGAGTACTGAGCACTGAGCACCCCGAGCACTGAGCACCCAGCACCCTGAGTACTGAGCACCCAGCACCCCGAGCACTGAGCACCCAGCACCCTGAGTACTGAGCACCCTGAGTGCTGAGCACCCAGCACCCTGAGCACGGAGCACCCAACACCCCGAGCACTGAGCACCCAGCACCCTGAGTACTGAGCACCCAGCACCCTGAGTACTGAGCACTCAGCACCCTGAGTACTGAGCACCGAGCACCCCGAGCACTGAGCAACCAGCACCCTGAGCACTGAGCACCCTGAGGACTGAGCACCCAGCACCCTGAGTACTGAGCACGCAGCACCCTGAGTACTGAGCACCCAGCATCCTGAGTACTGAGCACAGATCACCCTGAGCACTGAGCATCCAGCACCCCGAGCACTGAGCACCCAGCACCCCGAGCACTGAGCAACCAGCACCCTGAGTACTGAGCACCCTGATTGCTGAGCACCCAGCACCCTGAGTACTGAGCACCGAGCACCCTGAGTACTTAGCACCCAGCACCTGAACACTGAGCACCCAGCACCCTGAGTACTGAGCACCGAGCACCCTGAGTACTGAGCACCCAGCACCCTGAGTACTGAGCACCCAGCACACCGAGTACTGAGCACCGAGCACCCCGAGTACTGAGCACCCAGCACCCTGAGAACTGAGCACCCAGCACCCCGAGCACTGAGCACCCAGCACCCTGAGTACTGAGCACCGAGCACCCCGAGCACTGAGCACCCAGCACCCTGAGCACTGAGCACCCAGCACCCTGAGTACTGAGCACACAGCACCCTGAGCACTGAGCACCCAGCACCCTGAGTACTGAGCACCCAGCACCCTGAGTACTGAGCACCCAGCACCGTGAGTACTGAGCACCCAGCACCCTGAGTACTGAGAACCGAGCACCCCGAGCACTGAGCACCCAGCACCCTGAGTACTGAGCACCCAGCACCCTGAGTACTGAGCACCCAGCACCCTGAGCACTGAGCACAAAGCATGCTGAGTACTGAGCAGCCTGAGGACTGAGCACCGAGGACCCTGAGCACTTAGCACCCAGCACCCTGAGCACTGAGCACCCAGCACCCGAGAATGAGCACCCAGCACCCTGAGTACTGAGAACCGAGCACCCTGAGTACATAGCACACAGCACGCTGAGCACTGAGCACCCAGCACCCCGAGTACTGAGCACCCAGCACCCCGAGCACTGAGCACCCAGCACCCCGAGAATGAGCACCCAGCACCCTGAGTACTGAGCACCCAGCACCCTGAGTACTGAGCACCGAGCACCCTGAGTACTGAGCACCCAGCACTACGAGCACTGAGCACCCAGCACTCTGAGTACTGAGCACTGAGCACCCTGAGCACTGAGCACCCAGCACTACGAGCACTGAGCACCCAGCACTCTGAGTACTGAGCACCCAGCACCCTGAGTACTGAGCACCCAGCACCCTGAGTACTTAGCACTGAGCACCCCGAGCACTGATCACCCAGCACCCTGAGCACTGAGCACCCAGCACCCTGAGTACTGAGCACTGAGCACCCTGAGCACTGAGCACCCAGCACTACGAGCACTGAGCACTGAGCACCCTGAGCACTGAGCACCCAGCAGCCTGAGTAATGAGAACCCAGCACCCTGAGTACTGAGCACTGAGCACCCTGAGCACTGAGCACCCAGCACTACGAGCACTGAGCACCCAGCACTCTGAGTACTGAGCACCCAGCACCCTGAGTACTGAGCACCCAGTACCCTGAGTACTTAGCACTGAGCACCCCGAGCACTGAGCACCCAGCACCCTGAGCACTGAGCACCCAGCACCCTGAGTACTGAGCACCCAGCACCCTGAATACTGAGCACCCAGCGTACTGAGCACCGAGCACCCCGAGCACTGAGCACCCAGCACCCTGAGTACTGAGCACCCAGCACCCCGAGCACTGAGCACCCAGCACCCTGAGTACTGAGCACCGAGCACCCTGAGTACTGAGCACCCAGCACCCTGAGTACTGAGCACCCAGCGTACTGAGCACCGAGGACCCAGCAACCTGAGCCCTGAGCACCCAGCACCCTGAGTACTGAGCACTGAGCACCCAGCACCCCGAGCACTGAGCACCCAGCACCCTGAGTACTAAGCACCCAGCACCCTGTGTACTGAGCACCCAGCACCCTGAGTACTGAGCACCCAGCGTACTGAGCACCGAGCACCCCGAGCACTGAGCACCCAGCACCCTGAGTACTGAGCACCCAGCACCCCGAGCACTGAGCACCCAGCACCCTGAGTACTGAGCACCGAGCACCCTGAGTACTGAGCACCCAGCACCCTGAGTACTGAGCACCCAGCGTACTGAGCACCGAGCACCCAGCACCCTGAGTACTGAGCACCCAGCAACCTGAGCACTGAGCACCCAGCACCCCAAGCACTGAGCACCGAGCACCCTGAGTACTGAGCACCCAGCAGCCCGAGTACTGAGCACCCAGCACCCTGAGTACTGAGCACCCAGCACCCTGAGCACTGAGCACCCAGCACCCTGAGCACTGAGCACCCAGCACCCTGAGCACTGAGCACCCAGCACCCTGAGTACTGAGCATCAAGCACCCTGAGCACTGAGCACCCAGCACCCTGAGCACTGAGCAGCCAGCACCGTGAGCACTGAGCACCCAACGTACTGAGCACCGAGCACCCTGAGAACTGAGCACCGAGCACCCTGAGTACTGAGCAGCCAGCACCATGAGTACTGAGCACCGAGCACCCAGAGTACTGAGAAACCTGAGTACTGAGCACCCAGCACCCTGAGAATGAGCACCCAGCACCATGAGTACTGAGCACCGAGCACCCTGAGCACTGAGCACCCAGCACCCTGAGTACTGAGCACCCAGCACTACGAGCACTGAGCACCCAGCACTCTGAGTACTGAGCACTGAGCACCCTGAGCACTGAGCACCCAGCACTACGAGCACTGAGCACCCAGCACTCTGAGTACTGAGCACCCAGCACCCTGAGTACTGAGCACCCAGCACCCTGAGTACTTAGCACTGAGCACCCCGAGCACTGAGCACCCAGCACCCTGAGCACTGAGCACCCAGCAACCTGAGTACTGAGCACTGAGCACCCTGAGCACTGAGCACCCAGCACTACGAGCACTGAGCACTGAGCACCCTGAGCACTGAGCACCCAGCAGCCTGAGTAATGAGCACCCAGCACCCTGAGTACTGAGCACTGAGCACCCTGAGCACTGAGCACCCAGCACTACGAGCACTGAGCACCCAGCACTCTGAGTACTGAGCACCCAGCACCCTGAGTACTGAGCACCCAGCACCCTGAGTACTTAGGACTGAGCACCCCGAGCACTGAGCACCCAGCACCCTGAGCACTGAGCACCCAGCACCCTGAGTACTGAGCACCCAGCACCCTGAATACTGAGCACCCAGCGTACTGAGCACCGAGCACCCCGAGCACTGAGCACCCAGCACCCTGAGTACTGAGCACCCAGCACCCCGAGCACTGAGCACCCAGCATCCTGAGTACTGAGCACCGAGCACTCTGAGTACTGAGCACCCAGCACCCTGAGTACTGAGCACCCAGCGTACTGAGCACCGAGGACCCAGCAACCTGAGCCCTGAGCACCCAGCACCCTGAGTACTGAGCACTGAGCACCCAGCACCCCGAGCACTGAGCACCCAGCACCCTGAGTACTAAGCACCCAGCACCCTGTGTACTGATCACCCAGCACCCTGAGTACTGAGCACCCAGCGTACTGAGCACCGAGCACCCCGAGCACTGAGCACCCAGCACCCTGAGTACTGAGCACCCAGCACCCCGAGCACTGAGCACCCAGCACCCTGAGTACTGAGCACCGAGCACCCTGAGTACTGAGCACCCAGCACCCTGAGTACTGAGCACCCAGCGTACTGAGCACCGAGCACCCAGCACCCTGAGTACTGAGCACCCAGCAACCTGAGCACTGAGCACCCAGCACCCCAAGCACTGAGCACCGAGCACCCTGAGTACTGAGCACCCAGCAGCCCGAGTACTGAGCACCCAGCACCCTGAGTACTGAGCACCCAGCACCCTGAGCACTGAGCACCCAGCACCCTGAGCACTGAGCACCCAGCACCCTGAGCACTGAGCACCCAGCACCCTGAGTACTGAGCATCAAGCACCCTGAGCACTGAGCACCCAGCACCCTGAGCACTGAGCAGCCAGCACCGTGAGCACTGAGCACCCAACGTACTGAGCACCGAGCACCCTGAGAACTGAGCACCGAGCACCCTGAGTACTGAGCAGCCAGCACCATGAGTACTGAGCACCGAGCACCCAGAGTACTGAGAAACCTGAGTACTGAGCACCCAGCACCCTGAGAATGAGCACCCAGCACCATGAGTACTGAGCACCGAGCACCCTGAGCACTGAGCACCCAGCACCCTGAGTACTGAGCACCCAGCACTACGAGCACTGAGCACCCAGCACTCTGAGTACTGAGCACTGAGCACCCTGAGCACTGAGCACCCAGCACTACGAGCACTGAGCACCCAGCACTCTGAGTACTGAGCACCCAGCACCCTGAGTACTGAGCACCCAGCACCCTGAGTACTTAGCACTGAGCACCCCGAGCACTGAGCACCCAGCACCCTGAGCACTGAGCACCCAGCAACCTGAGTACTGAGCACTGAGCACCCTGAGCACTGAGCACCCAGCACTACGAGCACTGAGCACTGAGCACCCTGAGCACTGAGCACCCAGCAGCCTGAGTAATGAGCACCCAGCACCCTGAGTACTGAGCACTGAGCACCCTGAGCACTGAGCACCCAGCACTACGAGCACTGAGCACCCAGCACTCTGAGTACTGAGCACCCAGCACCCTGAGTACTGAGCACCCAGCACCCTGAGTACTTAGCACTGAGCACCCCGAGCACTGAGCACCCAGCACCCTGAGCACTGAGCACCCAGCACCCTGAGTACTGAGCACCCAGCACCCTGAATACTGAGCACCCAGCGTACTGAGCACCGAGCACCCCGAGCACTGAGCACCCAGCACCCTGAGTACTGAGCACCCAGCACCCCGAGCACTGAGCACCCAGCACCCTGAGTACTGAGCACCGAGCACTCTGAGTACTGAGCACCCAGCACCCTGAGTACTGAGCACCCAGCGTACTGAGCACCGAGGACCCAGCAACCTGAGCCCTGAGCACCCAGCACCCTGAGTACTGAGCACTGAGCACCCAGCACCCCGAGCACTGAGCACCCAGCACCCTGAGTACTAAGCACCCAGCACCCTGTGTACTGATCACCCAGCACCCTGAGTACTGAGCACCCAGCGTACTGAGCACCGAGCACCCCGAGCACTGAGCACCCAGCACCCTGAGTACTGAGCACCCAGCACCCCGAGCACTGAGCACCCAGCACCCTGAGTACTGAGCACCGAGCACCCTGAGTACTGAGCACCCAGCACCCTGAGTACTGAGCACCCAGCGTACTGAGCACCGAGCACCCAGCACCCTGAGTACTGAGCACCCAGCAACCTGAGCACTGAGCACCCACCACCCTGAGTACTGAGCACTGAGCACGCCGAGTATTGAGCACCGGGCACCCCGAGCACTAAGCACCCAGCACCCAGAGCACCGAGCACCCAGCACCCTGAGCACTGAGCACCCAGCACCCTGAGCACTGAGCACCCAGCACCCTGAGCACTGAGCACCCGGCACCCTGAGCACTGAGCACCCAGCACCCTGAGCACTGAGCAACCAGAACCCTGAGTACTGAGCACCCAACGTACTGAGCACCGAGTACCCTGAGCACTGAGCACCCAGAACCCCGAGTACTGAGCACCGGGCACCCCGAGCACTAAGCACCCAGCACCCCGAGCACCGAGCACCCAGCACCTTGAGCACTGAGCACCCAGCACCCCGAGCACTGAGCACCAAGCACCCCGAGCACTGAGCACCCAGCACTCCGAGCACTGAGCACCAAGCACCCCGAGCACTGAGCACCCAGCACCCCGAGCACTGAGCACCCAGCACCCTGAGCACTGAGCACCCAGAACCCCGAGAACTGAGCACCCAGCACCCCGAGCACTGAGCACCCCGCACCCCGAGCACTGAGCACCCAGCACCCCGAGCACTGTGCACCCAGCACCCTGAGTACTGAGCACCCAGCACCCTGAGTACTTAGCACCCAACACCCTGAGCACTGAGCACCCAGCACCCTGAGTACTGAGCACCCAGCACCACAAGCACAGAGCACCCTGAGTACTGAGCACCCTGCACCCCAAGCACTGTGCACCCTGAGTACTGAGCACCCATCACCCTGATTAATGAGCACCCAGCACCCCGAGTACTGAGCACCGAGCACCCTGAGTACTGAGCACCCAACGTACTGAGCACCGAGCACCCTGAGCACTGAGCACCCAGCACCCTGAGTACTGAGCACCCAGCACCCTGAGCAATGAGCACCCTGAGTACTGAGCACCCAGCACCTTGAGCACTGAGCACCGAGCACCCCGAGCACTGAGCACCCAGCACCCGGAGTACTGAGCACCCAGCAGTCTGAGTACTAAGCACCGAGCACCCTGAGTACTGAGCACCCAGCACACTGAGCACTGAACACACAGCACCCTGAGTACTGAGCACCTCGAGCACTGAGCACCCAGCACCCTGAGTACTGAGCACCGAGCACCCTGAGCACTGAGCACCCAGCACCGCGAGCACTGAGCACCCAGCACCCCGAGCACAGAGCACCCAGCACCCTGAGTACTGAGCACCCAGCACCCTGAGTACTGAGCACCCAGCACCCTGAGCACTGAGCACACAGCACCCTGAGCACTGAGCACAGAGCACCCTGAGTACTGAGCACTGAGCACCCAGCACCCCGAGCACTGAGCACCCAGCACCCTGAGTACTGAGCACCCAGCAACCCGAGCACTAAGCACCCAGCACCCCGAGCACCAAGCACCCAGCACCCTGAGCACTGAGCACCCAGCACCCTGAGCACTGAGCACCCAGCACCCTGAGTACTGAGCACTGAGCACCCAGCACCCTGAGTACTGAGCACATAGCAACCAGAGCACTAAGCACTCAGCACCCCGAGCACCGAGCACCCAGCACCCTGAGCACTGAGCACCGAGCACCCTGAGTACTGAGCACCCAGCACCCTGAGTACTGAGCACCCAGCGTACTGAGCACCGAGCATACAGCACCCTGAGTACTGAGCACCCAGCACCCTGAGCACTGAGCACCCAGCACCCTGAGTACTGAGCACTGAGCACCCCGAGTACTGAGCACCGGGCACCCCGAGCACTAAGCACCCAGCACCCAGAGCACCGAGCACCCAGCACCCTGAGCACTGAGCACCCAGCACCCTGAGCACTGAGCACCCAGCACCCTGAGCACTGAGCACCTAGCACCCTGAGCACTGAGCACCCAGCACCCTGAGTTCTGAGCACCCAACGTACTGAGCACCTAGTACCCTGAGCACTGAGCACCCAGAACCCCGAGTACTGAGCACCGGGCACCCCGAGCACTAAGCACCCAGCACCCTGAGCACTGAGCACCGAGCACCCCAAGCACTGGGCACCCAGCACCCGGAGTACTGAGCACCCAGCACCCTGAGTACTAAGCACCGAGCACCCTGAGTACTGAGCACCCAGCACCCTGAGCACTGAACACACAGCACCCTGAGTACTGAGCACCTAGAGGACTGAGCACCCAGCACCCTGAGTACTGAGCACCGAGCACCTCGAGCACTGAGCACCCAGCACCGCGAGCACTGAGCACCCAGCACCCCGAGCACAGAGCACCCAGCACCCTGAGTACTGAGCACGCAGCACCCTGAGTACTGAGCACCCAGCACCCCGAGCACTGAGCACCCAGCACCCTGAGCACTGAGCACCCAGCACCCGAGTACTGAGCACCCAGCACCCTGAGTACTGAGCACCCAGCACCCTGAGTACTGAGCACCCAGCACCCCGAGTACTGAGCACCAAGCACCCTGAGTACTGAACACCCAGCACCCTGAGCACTGAGCACTGAGCACACTGAGCACTGAGTACTGAGCACCGAGCACCCCGAGCACTGAGCACCCAGCACCCGGAGTACTGAGCACCCAGCACGCTGAGTACTAAGCACCGAGCATCCTGAGTACTGAGCACCCAGCACCCTGAGCACTGAACACACAGCACCCTGAGTACTGAGCACCTCGAGCACTGAGCACCCAGCACCCTGAGTACTGAGCACCGAGCACCCCGAGCACTGAGCACCCAGCACGCCGAGCACTGAGCACCCAGCACCCCGAGCACTGAGCACCCAGCACCCTGAGTACTGAGCACCCAGCACCCTGAGCACTGAGCACCCAGCACCGTGAGCACTGAGCACCCAGCACCCTGAATACTGAGCACCCAGCACCCTGAGCACTGAGTACCCAGCACCCTGAGCACTGAGCACCCAGCACCCTGAATACTGAGCACCCAGCACCTCGAGCCCTGAGCTCCCAGCACCCTGAGTACTGAGCATCAAGCACCCTGAGCACTGAGCACCCAGCACCCTGAGCACTGAGCAGCCAGCACCCTGAGCACTGAGCACCCAACGTACTGAGCAACGAGCACCCCGAGCACTGAGCACCCAGAACCCTGAGTACTGAGCGCTGAGCACCCTGAGTACTGAGCACCCAGCACCCCGCGCACTGAGCACCCAGCACCCCGAGCACTGAGCACCCAGCACCCCGAGCACTGAGCACCCAGCACCGTGAGTACTGAGCACCCAGCACCTTGAAAACTGAGCACCGAGCACCCCGAGCACTGAGCACCGGGCACCCCGAGCACTGAGCACCCAGCACCCTGAGTACTGAGCACCCAGCACCCTAAGTATTGAGCACTGACCACTGAGCTCCCTGAGCACTGAGCACCCAGCACCCTGAGCACTGAGCACCCAGCATCCTGAGCACTGAGTACTGAGCACCCAGCACCCCAAACACTGAGCACCGAGCACCCTGAGAACTGAGCACCGAGCACCCTGAGTACTGAGCAGCCAGCACCATGAGTACTGAGCACCGAGCACCCAGAGTACTGAGCAACCTGAGTACTGAGCACCCAGCACCCTGAGAATGAGCACCCAGCACCCTGAGCACTGAGTACCCAGCACCCTGAGCACTGAGCACCCAGCACCCTGAGCACTGAGCACACAGCACCCTGAGCACTGAGCACCCAGCACCCTGAGTACTGAGCACTGAGCACCCAGCACCCCGAGCACTGAGCACCCAGCACCCTGAGTACTGAGCACTGAGCACCCAGCACCCCGAGTACTGAGCACCAAGCACCCTGAGTACTGAACACCCAGCACCCTGAGCACTGAGCACTGAGCACCCTGAGCACTGAGTACTGAGCACCGAGCACCCCGAGCACTGAGCACCCAGCACCCCGAGTACTAAGCACCGAGCATCCTGAGTACTGAGCACCCAGCACCCTGAGCACTGAACACACAGCACCCTGAGTACTGAGCACCTCGAGCACTGAGCACCCAGCACCCTGAGTACTGAGCACCGAGCACCCCGAGCACTGAGCACCCAGCACCCCGAGCACTGAGCACCCAGCACCCCGAGCACTGAGCACCCAGCACCCTGAGCACTGAGCACCCAGCACCCAGAGCACTGAGCACCCAGCACCCTGAGCACTGAGCACCCAGCACCCTGAGTACTGAGCACCCAGCACCCTGAGTACTGAGCACCCAGACCCCGAGCACTGAGCACCCAGCACCCCTAGCACTGTGCACCCACCACCCTGAGTACTGAGAACCCAGCACCCTGAGTACTGAGCACCCAGCACCCTGAGCACTGAGCACCCAGCAGCCCGAGCACTGAGCACCCAGAATCCTGAGCACTGAGTACTGAGCACCCAGCACCCTGAGCACTGAGCACGCAGCACCCTGAGAACTGAGCACCCAGCACCCTGAGTACTGAGCACCCAGCACCCCAAGCACTGAGCACCGAGCACCCTGAGTACTGAGCACCCAGCACCCCGAGTACTGAGCACCCAGCACCCTGAGTACTGAGCACCCAGCACCCTGAGCACTGAGCACCCAGCACCCTGAGCACTGAGCACCCAGCACCCTGAGCACTGAGCACCCAGCACCCTGAGTACTGAGCATCAAGCACCCTGAGCACTGAGCACCCAGCACCCTGAGCACTGAGCAGCCAGCACCCTGAGCACTGAGCACCCAACGTACTGAGCACCGAGCACCCTGAGAACTGAGCACCGAGCACCCTGAGTACTGAGCAGCCAGCACCATGAGTACTGAGCACCGAGCACCCAGAGTACTGAGAAACCTGAGTACTGAGCACCCAGCACCCTGAGAATGAGCACCCAGCACCATGAGTACTGAGCACCGAGCACCCTGAGCACTGAGCACCCAGCACCCTGAGTACTGAGCACCCAGCACTACGAGCACTGAGCACCCAGCACTCTGAGTACTGAGCACTGAGCACCCTGAGCACTGAGCACCCAGCACTACGAGCACTGAGCACCCAGCACTCTGAGTACTGAGCACCCAGCACCCTGAGTACTGAGCACCCAGCACCCTGAGTACTTAGCACTGAGCACCCCGAGCACTGAGCACCCAGCACCCTGAGCACTGAGCACCCAGCACCCTGAGTACTGAGCACTGAGCACCCTGAGCACTGAGCACCCAGCACGACGAGCACTGAGCACTGAGCACCCTGAGCACTGAGCACCCAGCAGCCTGAGTAATGAGCACCCAGCACCCTGAGTACTGAGCACTGAGCACCCTGAGCACTGAGCACCCAGCACTACGAGCACTCAGCACCCAGCACTCTGAGTACTGAGCACCCAGCACCCTGAGTACTGAGCACCCAGCACCCTGAGTACTTAGCACTGAGCACCCGGAGCACTGAGCACCCAGCACCCTGAGCACTGAGCACCCAGCACCCTGAGTACTGAGCACCCAGCAGCCTGAATACTGAGCACCCAGCGTACTGAGCACCGAGCACCCCGAGCACTGAGCACCCAGCACCCTGAGTACTGAGCACCCAGCACCCCGAGCACTGAGCACCCAGCACCCTGAGTACTGAGCACCGAGCACCCTGAGTACTGAGCACCCAGCACCCTGAGTACTGAGCACCCAGCGTACTGAGCACCGAGGACCCAGCAACCTGAGCCCTGAGCACCCAGCACCCTGAGTACTGAGCACTGAGCACCCAGCACCCCGGGCACTGAGCACCCAGCACCCTGAGTACTAAGCACCCAGCACCCTGAGTACTGAGCACCCAGCACCCTGAGTACTGAGCACCCAGTGTACTGAGCACCGAGCACCCCGAGCACTGAGCACCCAGCACCCTGAGTACTGAGCACCCAGCACCCCGAGCACTGAGCACCCAGCACCCTGAGTACTGAGCACCGAGCACCCTGAGTACTGAGCACCCAGCACCCTGAGTACTGAGCACCCAGCGTACTGAGCACCGAGCACCCAGCACCCTGAGTACTGAACACCCAGCAACCTGAGCACTGAGCACCCACCACCCTGAGTACTGAGCACTGAGCACGCCGAGTATTGAGCACCGGGCACCCCGAGCACTAAGCACCCAGCACCCAGAGCACCGAGCACCCAGCACCCTGAGCACTGAGCACCCAGCACCCTGAGCACTGAGCACCCAGCACCCTGAGCACTGCGCACCCGGCATCCTGAGCACTGAGCACCCAGCACCCTGAGCACTGAGCAACCAGCACCCTGAGTACTGAGCACCCAACGTACTGAGCACCGAGTACCCTGAGCACTGAGCACCCAGAACCCCGAGTACTGAGCACCGGGCACCCCGAGCACTAAGCACCCAGCACCCCGAGCACCGAGCACCCAGCACCTTGAGCACTGAGCACCCAGCACCCCGAGCACTGAGCACCAAGCACCCCGAGCACTGAGCACCCAGCACCCCGAGCACTGAGCACCAAGCACCCCGAGCACTGAGCACCCAGCACCCCGAGCACTGAGCACCCAGCACCCTGAGCACTGAGCACCCAGAACCCCGAGAACTGAGCACCCACCACCCCGAGCACTGAGCACCCCGCACCCCGAGCACTGAGCACCCAGCACCCCGAGCACTGTGCACCCAGCACCCTGAGTACTGAGCACCCAGCACCCTGAGTACTTAGCACCCAACACCCTGAGCACTGAGCCCCCAGCACCCTGAGTACTGAGCACCCAGCACCACAAGCACAGAGCACCCTGAGTACTGAGCACCCTGCACCCCAAGCACTGTGCACCCTGAGTACTGAGCACCCATCACCCTGATTAATTAGCACCCAGCACCCCGAGTACTGAGCACCGAGCACCCTGAGTACTGAGCACCCTGCACCCCAAGCACTGTGCACCCTGAGCACTGAGCACCCAGCACCCTGAGTACTGAGCACCCAGCACCCTGAGCAATGAGCACCCTGAGTACTGAGCACCCAGCACCTTGAGCACTGAGCACCGAGCACCCCGAGCACTGAGCACCCAGCACCCGGAGTACTGAGCACCCAGCAGTCTGAGTACTAAGCACCGAGCACCCTGAGTACTGAGCACCCAGCACACTGAGCACTGAACACACAGCACCCTGAGTACTGAGCACCTCGAGCACTGAGCACCCAGCACCCTGAGTACTGAGCACCGAGCACCCTGAGCACTGAGCACCCAGCACCGCGAGCACTGAGCACCCAGCACCCCGAGCACAGAGCACCCAGCACCCTGAGTACTGAGCACCCAGCACCCTGAGTACTGAGCACCCAGCACCCTGAGCACTGAGCACACAGCACCCTGAGCACTGAGCACAGAGCACCCTGAGTACTGAGCACTGAGCACCCAGCACCCCGAGCACTGAGCACCCAGCACCCTGAGTACTGAGCACCCAGCAACCCGAGCACTAAGCACCCAGCACCCCGAGCAGCAAGCACCCAGCACCCTGAGCACTGAGCACCCAGCACCCTGAGCACTGAGCACCCAGCACCCTGAGTACTGAGCACTGAGCACCCAGCACCCTGAGTACTGAGCACATAGCAACCAGAGCACTAAGCACTCAGCACCCCGAGCACCGAGCACCCAGCACCCTGAGCACTGAGCACCGAGCACCCTGAGTACTGAGCACCCAGCACCCTGAGTACTGAGCACCCAGCGTACTGAGCACCGAGCACCCAGCACCCTGAGTACTGAGCACCCAGCACCCTGAGCACTGAGCACCCAGCACCCTGAGTACTGAGCACTGAGCACCCCGAGTACTGAGCACCGGGCACCCCGAGCACTAAGCACCCAGCACCCAGAGCACCGAGCACCCAGCACCCTGAGCACTGAGCACCCAGCACCCTGAGCACTGAGCACCCAGCACCCTGAGCACTGAGCACCTAGCACCCTGAGCACTGAGCACCCAGCACCCTGAGTTCTGAGCACCCAACGTACTGAGCACCTAGTACCCTGAGCACTGAGCACCCAGAACCCCGAATACTGAGCACCGGGCACCCCGAGCACTAAGCACCCAGCACCCTGAGCAGTGAGCACCGAGCACCCCAAGCACTGGGCACCCAGCACCCGGAGTACTGAGCACCCAGCACCCTGAGTACTAAGCACCGAGCACCCTGAGTACTGAGCACCCAGCACCCTGAGCACTGAACACACAGCACCCTGAGTACTGAGCACCTAGAGCACTGAGCACCCAGCACCCTGAGTACTGAGCACCGAGCACCCCGAGCACTGAGCACCCAGCACGCCGAGCACTGAGCACCCAGCACCCCGAGCACTGAGCACCCAGCACCCTGAGTACTGAGCACCCAGCACCCTGAGCACTGAGCACCCAGCACCGTGAGCACTGAGCACCCAGCACCCTGAATACTGAGCACCCAGCACCCTGAGCACTGAGTACCCAGCACCCTGAGCACTGAGCACCCAGCACCCTGAATTCTGAGCACCCAGCACCTCGAGCCCTGAGCTCCCAGCACCCTGAGTACTGAGCATCAAGCACCCTGAGCACTGAGCACCCAGCACCCTGAGCACTGAGCAGCCAGCACCCTGAGCACTGAGCACCCAACGTACTGAGCAACGAGCACCCCGAGCACTGAGCACCCAGAACCCTGAGTACTGAGCGCTGAGCACCCTGAGTACTGAGCACCCAGCACCCCGAGCACTGAGCACCCAGCACCCCGAGCACTGAGCACCCAGCACCCCGAGCACTGAGCACCCAGCACCGTGAGTACTGAGCACCCAGCACCCTGAAAACTGAGCACCGAGCACCCCGAGCACTGAGCACCGGGCACCCCGAGCACTGAGCACCCAGCACCCTGAGTACTGAGCACCCAGCACCCTAAGTATTGAGCACTGACCACTGAGCTCCCTGAGCACTGAGCACCCAGCACCCTGAGCACTGAGCACCCAGCATCCTGAGCACTGAGTACTGAGCACCCAGCACCCCAAACACTGAGCACCGAGCACCCTGAGAACTGAGCACCGAGCACCCTGAGTACTGAGCAGCCAGCACCATGAGTACTGAGCACCGAGCACCCAGAGTACTGAGCAACCTGAGTACTGAGCACCCAGCACCCTGAGAATGAGCACCCAGCACCCTGAGCACTGAGTACCCAGCACCCTGAGCACTGAGCACCCAGCACCCTGAGCACTGAGCACACAGCACCCTGAGCACTGAGCACCCAGCACCCTGAGTACTGAGCACTGAGCACCCAGCACCCCGAGCACTGAGCACCCAGCACCCTGAGTACTGAGCACTGAGCACCCAGCACCCCGAGTACTGAGCACCAAGCACCCTGAGTACTGAACACCCAGCACCCTGAGCACTGAGCAGTGAGCACCCTGAGCACTGAGTACTGAGCACCGAGCACCCCGAGCACTGAGCACCCAGCACCCCGAGTACTAAGCACCGAGCATCCTGAGTACTGAGCACCCAGCACCCTGAGCACTGAACACACAGCACCCTGAGTACTGAGCACCTCGAGCACTGAGCACCCAGCACCCTGAGTACTGAGCACCGAGCACCCCGAGCACTGAGCACCCAGCACCAAGAGCACTGAGCACCCAGCACCCCGAGCACTGAGCACCCAGCACCCTGAGTACTGAGCACCCAGCACCCTGAGTACTGAGCACCCAGCACCCTGAGCACTGAGAACCCAGCACCCTGAGCACTGAGCACCCAGCACCCTGAATACTAAGCACCCAGCACCCTGAGCACTGAGTACCCAGCACCCTGAGCACTGAGCACCCAGCACCCTGAGTACTGAGCACCCAGCACCAAGAGTTCTGAGCACCGAGCATCCTGAGCACTGAGCACCGAGCACCCCGAGCACTGAGCACCCAGCACCCTGAGTAATGAGCACCCAGCACCCCGAGTACTGAGAACCCAGAACCGTGAGTACTGAGCACCCAGCACCCTGAGTACTGAGCACCCAGCACCCTGAGTACTGAGCACTGATCACCGTGAGCACTGAGCACCCAGCACCCTGAGTACTGAGCACCCAGCACCCTGAGTACTGAGCACCCAGCACCCTGGGCACTGAACACCCAGCACCCTGAGTGCTGAGCACCTAGCACCCTGAGTACTGAGCACACAGCACCCTGAGCAATGAGCACCCAGCACCCTGAGTACTGAGCACTGATCACCCTGAGCACTGAGCACCCAGCACCCTGAGTACTGAGCACCCAGCACCCTGAGTACTGAGCACCCAGCACCCTGGGCACTGAGCACCCAGCACGCTGAGTGCTGAGCACCCAGCACCCCGAGCACTGAGCATCCAGCACCCTGAGTACTGAGCACCATGAGTACTGAGCACTGAGCACCCAGCAGCCTGAGTACTGAGCACCCTGAGGACTGAGCACCCATCACCCTGAGCACTGAGAACCCAGCACCCTGAGTACTGAGCACTGATCACCCTGAGCACTGAGCACCCAGCACCCTGAGTACTGAGCACCCAGCACCCCGAGCACTGAGCACCCAGCACCCTGAGTACTGAGCACCCAGCACCCCGAGCACTGAGCACCCAGCACCCTGAGTACTGAGCACCGAGCACCCTGAGTACTGAGCACCCAGCACCCTGAGTACTGAGCACCCAGCACCCTGAGTACTGAGCACCCAGCGTACTGAGCACCGAGGACCCAGCAACCTGAGCCCTGAGCACCCAGCACCCTGAGTACTGAGCACTGAGCACCCAGCACCCCGAGCACTGAGCACCCAGCACCCTGAGTACTAAGCACCCAGCACCCTGAGTACTGAGCACCCAGCACCCTGAGTACTGAGCACCCAGCGTACTGAGCACCGAGCACCCCGAGCACTGAGCACCCAGCACCCTGAGTACTGAGCACCCAGCACCCCGAGCAATGAGCACCCAGCACCCTGAGTACTGAGCACCGAGCACCCTGAGTACTGAGCACGCAGCACCCTGAGTACTGAGCACCCAGCGTACTGAGCACCGAGCACCCAGCACCCTGAGTACTGAGCACCCAGCACCCTGAGCACTGAGCACCCAACACCCTGAGTACTGAGCACTGAGCACGCCGAGTATTGAGCACCGGGCACCCCGAGCACTAAGCACCCAGCACCCAGAGCACCGAGCACCCAGCACCCTGAGCACTGAGCACCCAGCACCCTGAGCACTGAGCACCCAGCACCCTGAGCACTGAGCACCCGGCACCCTGAGCACTGAGCACCCAGCACCCTGAGCACTGAGCACCCAGCACCCTGAGTACTGAGCACCCAACGTACTGAGCACCGAGTACCCTGAGCACTGAGCACCCAGAACCCCGAGTACTGAGCACCGGGCACCCCGAGCACTAAGCACCCAGCACCCCGAGCACCGAGCACCCAGCACCCTGAGCACTGAGCACCGAGCACCCTGAGTACTGAGCACCCAGCACCCTGAGTACTGAGCACCCAGCGTACTGAGCACCGAGCACCCAGCACCCTGAGTACTGAGCACCCAGCACCCTGAGCACTGAGCACCCAGCGCCCTGAGTACTGAGCACCGGGCACCCCGAGCACTAAGCACCCAGCACCCAGAGCACCGAGCACCCAGCACCCTGAGCACTGAGCACCCAGCACCCTGAGCACTGAGCACCCAGCACCCTGAGCACTGAGCACCTAGCACCCTGAGCACTGAGCACCCAGCACCCTGAGTTCTGAGCACCCAACGTACTGAGCACCTAGTACCCTGAGAACTGAGCACCCAGAACCCCGAGTACTGAGCACCGGGCACCCCGAGCACTAAGCACCCAGCACCCTGAGCACTGAGCACCGAGCACCCCAAGCACTGAGCACCCAGCACCCGGAGTACTGAGCACCCAGCACCCTGAGTACTAAGCACCGAGCACCCTGAGTACTGAGCACCCAGCACCCTGAGCACTGAACACACAGCACCCTGAGTACTGAGCACCTAGAGGACTGAGCACCCAGCACCCTGAGTACTGAGCACCGAGCACCTCGAGCACTGAGCACCCAGCACCGCGAGCACTGAGCACCCAGCACCCCGAGCACAGAGCACCCAGCACCCTGAGTACTGAGCACGCAGCACCCTGAGTACTGAGCACCCAGCACCCCGAGCACTGAGCACCCAGCACCCTGAGCACTGAGCACCCAGCACCCGAGTACTGAGCACCCAGCACCCCGAGTACTGAGCACCAAGCACCCTGAGTACTGAACACCCAGCACCCTGAGCACTGAGCACTGAGCACCCTGAGCACTGAGTACTGAGCACCGAGCACCCCGAGCACTGAGCACCCAGCACCCGGAGTACTGAGCACCCAGCACGCTGAGTACTAAGCACCGAGCATCCTGAGTACAGAGCACCCAGCACCCTGAGCACTGAACACACAGCACCCTGAGTACTGAGCACCTCGAGCACTGAGCACCCAGCACCCTGAGTACTGAGCACCGAGCACCCCGAGCACTGAGCACACAGCACGCCGAGCACTGAGCACCCAGCACCCCGAGCACTGAGCACCCAGCACCCTGAGTACTGAGCACCCAGCACCCTGAGTACTGAGCACCCAGCACCCTGAGCACTGAGTACCCAGCACCCCGAGCACTGAGCACCCAGCACCCTGAATACTGAGCACCCAGCACCCTGAGCACTGAGTACCCAGCACCCTGAGCACTGAGCACCCAGCACCCTGAATACTGAGCACCCAGCACCCCGAGCCCTGAGCTCCCAGCACCCTGACTACTGAGCATCAAGCACCCTGAGCACTGAGCACCCAGCACCCTGAGCACTGAGCAGCCAGCACCCTGAGCACTGAGCACCCAACGTACTGAGCAACGAGCACCCCGAGCACTGAGCACCCAGAACCCTGAGTACTGAGCGCTCAGCACCCTGAGTACTGAGCACCCAGCACCCCGAGCACTGAGCACCCAGCACCCCGAGCACTGAGCACCCAGCACCCCGAGCACTGAGCACCCAGCACCGTGAGTACTGAGCACCCAGCACCCTGAAAACTGAGCACCGAGCACCCCGAGCACTGAGCACCGGGAACCCCGAGCACTGAGCACCCAGCACCCTGAGTACTGAGCACCCAGCACCCTAAGTATTGAGCACTGACCACTGAGCTCCCTGAGCACTGAGCACCCAGCACCCTGAGCACTGAGCACCCAGCATCCTGAGCACTGAGTACTGAGCACCCAGCACCCCAAACACTGAGCACCGAGCACCCTGAGAAATGAGCACCGAGCACCCTGAGTACTGAGCAGCCAGCACCATGAGTACTGAGCACCGAGCACCCAGAGTACTGAGCAACCTGAGTACTGAGCACCCAGCACCCTGAGAATGAGCACCCAGCACCCTGAGCACTGAGTAGCCAGCACCCTGAGCACTGAGCACCCAGCACCCTGAGCACTGAGCACACAGCACCCTGAGCACTGAGCACCCAGCACCCTGAGTACTGAGCACTGAGCACCCAGCACCCCGAGCACTGAGCACCCAGCACCCTGAGTACTGAGCACTGAGCACCCAGCACCCCGAGTACTGAGCACCAAGCACCCTGAGTACTGAACACCCAGCACCCTGAGCACTGAGCACTGAGCACCCTGAGCACTGAGTACTGAGCACCGAGCACCCCGAGCACTGAGCACCCAGCACCCCGAGTACTAAGCACCGAGCATCCTGAGTACTGAGCACCCAGCACCCTGAGCACTGAACACACAGCACCCTGAGTACTGAGCACATCGAGCACTGAGCACCCAGCACCCTGAGTACTGAGCACCGAGCACCCCGAGCACTGAGCACCCAGCACCCCGAGCACTGAGCACCCAGCACCCCGAGCACTGAGCACCCAGCACCCTGAGTACTGAGCACCCAGCACCCTGAGTACTGAGCACCCAGCGTACTGAGCACCGAGCACCCAGCACCCTGAGTACTGAGCACCCAGCACCCTGAGCACTGAGCACCCACCACCCTGAGTACTGAGCACTGAGCACGCCGAGTATTGAGCACCGGGCACCCCGAGCACTAAGCACCCAGCACCCAGAGCACCGAGCACCCAGCACCCTGAGCACTGAGCACCCAGCACCCTGAGCACTGAGCACCCAGCACCCTGAGCACTGAGCACCCGGCACCCTGAGCACTGAGCACCCAGCACCCTGAGCACTGAGCACCCAGCACCCTGAGTACTGAGCACCCAACGTACTGAGCACCGAGTACCCTGAGCACTGAGCACCCAGAACCCCGAGTACTGAGCACCGGGCACCCCGAGCACTAAGCACCCAGCACCCCGAGCACCGAGCACCCAGCACCCTGAGCACTGAGCACCGAGCACCCTGAGTACTGAGCACCCAGCACCCTGAGTACTGAGCACCCAGCGTACTGAGCACCGAGCACCCAGCACCCTGAGTACTGAGCACCCAGCACCCTGAGCACTGAGCACCCTGCGCCCTGAGTACTGAGCACCGGGCACCCCGAGCACTAAGCACCCAGCACCCAGAGCACCGAGCACCCAGCACCCTGAGCACTGAGCACCCAGCACCCTGAGCACTGAGCACCCAGCACCCTGAGCACTGGGCACCTAGCACCCTGAGCACTGAGCACCCAGCACCCTGAGTTCTGAGCACCCAACGTACTGAGCACCTAGTACCCTGAGAACTGAGCACCCAGAACCCCGAGTACTGAGCACCGGGCACCCCGAGCACTAAGCACCCAGCACCCTGAGCACTGAGCACCGAGCACCCCAAGCACTGAGCACCCAGCACCCGGAGTACTGAGCACCCAGCACCCTGAGTACTAAGCACCGAGCACCCTGAGTACTGAGCACCCAGCACCCTGAGCACTGAACACACAGCACCCTGAGTACTGAGCACCTAGAGGACTGAGCACCCAGCACCCTGAGTACTGAGCACCGAGCACCTCGAGCACTGAGCACCCAGCACCGCGAGCACTGAGCACCCAGCACCCCGAGCACAGAGCACCCAGCACCCTGAGTACTGAGCACCGAGCACCCCGAGCACTGAGCACCCAGCACGCCGAGCACTGAGCACCCAGCACCCCGAGCACTGAGCACCCAGCACCCTGAGTACTGAGCACCCAGCACCCTGAGTACTGAGCACCCAGCACCCTGAGCACTGAGTACCCAGCGCCCCGAGCACTGAGCACCCAGCACCCTGAATACTGAGCACCCAGCACCCTGAGCACTGAGTACCCAGCACCCTGAGCACTGAGCACCCAGCACCCTGAATACTGAGCACCCAGCACCCCGAGCCCTGAGCTCCCAGCACCCTGAGTACTGAGCATCAAGCACCCTGAGCACTGAGCACCCAGCACCCTGAGCACTGAGCAGCCAGCACCCTGAGCACTGAGCACCCAACGTACTGAGCAACGAGCACCCCTAGCACTGAGCACCCAGAACCCTGAGTACTGAGCGCTCAGCACCCTGAGTACTGAGCACCCAGCACCCCGAGCACTGAGCACCCAGCACCCCGAGCACTGAGCACCCAGCACCCCGAGCACTGAGCACCCAGCACCGTGAGTACTGAGCACCCAGCACCCTGAAAAATGAGCACCGAGCACCCCGAGCACTGAGCACCGGGCACCCCGAGCACTGAGCACCCAGCACCCTGAGTACTGAGCACCCAGCACCCTAAGTATTGAGCACTGACCACTGAGCTCCCTGAGCACTGAGCACCCAGCACCCTGAGCACTGAGCACCCAGCATCCTGAGCACTGAGTACTGAGCACCCAGCACCCCAAACACTGAGCACCGAGCACCCTGAGAACTGAGCACCGAGCACCCTGAGTACTGAGCAGCCAGCACCATGAGTACTGAGCACCGAGCACCCAGAGTACTGAGCAACCTGCGTACTGAGCACCCAGCACCCTGAGAATGAGCACCCAGCACCCTGAGCACTGAGTACCCAGCACCCTGAGCACTGAGCACCCAGCACCCTGAGCACTGAGCACACAGCACCCTGAGCACTGAGCACCCAGCACCCTGAGTACTGAGCACTGAGCACCCAGCACCCCGAGCACTGAGCACCCAGCACCCTGAGTACTGAGCACTGAGCACCCAGCACCCCGAGTACTGAGCACCAAGCACCCTGAGTACTGAACACCCAGCACCCTGAGCACTGAGCACTGAGCACCCTGAGCACTGAGTACTGAGCACCGAGCACCCCGAGCACTGAGCACCCAGCACCCCGAGTACTAAGCACCGAGCATCCTGAGTACTGAGCACCCAGCACCCTGAGCACTGAACACACAGCACCCTGAGTACTGAGCACATCGAGCACTGAGCACCCAGCACCCTGAGTACTGAGCACCGAGCACCCCGAGCACTGAGCACCCAGCACCCCGAGCACTGAGCACCCAGCACCCCGAGCACTGAGCACCCAGCACCCTGAGTACTGAGCACCCAGCACCCTGAGTACTGAGCACCCAGCACCCTGAGCACTGAGAACCCAGCACCCTGAGCACTGAGCACCCAGCACCCTGAATACTGAGCACCCAGCACCCTGAGCACTGAGTACCCAGCACCCTGAGCACTGAGCACCCAGCACCCTGAGTACTGAGCACCCAGCACCAAGAGTTCTGAGCACCGAGCATCCTGAGCACTGAGCACCGAGCACCCCGAGCACTGAGCACCCAGCACACTGAGTAATGAGCACCCAGCACCCCGAGTACTGAGAACCCAGAACCGTGAGTACTGAGCACCCAGCACCCTGAGTACTGAGCACCCAGCACCCTGAGTACTGAGCACTGATCACCCTGAGCACTGAGCACCCAGCACCCTGAGTACTGAGCACCCAGCACCCTGAGTACTGAGCACCCAGCACCCTGGGCACTGAGCACCCAGCACCCTGAGTGCTGAGCACCGAGCACCCTGAGTACTGAGCACCCAGCACCCTGAGCAATGAGCACCCAGCACCCTGAGTACTGAGCACTGATCACCCTGAGCACTGAGCACCCAGCACCCTGAGTACTGAGCACCCAGCACCCTGAGTACTGAGCACCCAGCACCCTGGGCACTGAGCACCCAGCACGCTGAGTGCTGAGCACCCAGCACCCCGAGCACTGAGCATCCAGCACCCTGAGTACTGAGCACCATGAGTACTGAGCACTGAGCACCCAGCAGCCTGAGTACTGAGCACCCTGAGGACTGAGCACCCATCACCCTGAGCACTGAGAACCCAGCAACCTGAGTACTGAGCACTGATCACCCTGAGCACTGAGCACCCAGCACCCTGAGTACTGAGCACACAGCACCCTGAGTACTGAGCACCCAGCACGCTGGGCACTGAGCACCCAGCACCCTGAGTGCTGAGCACCGAGCACCCTGAGTACTGAGCACCATGAGGACTGAGCACCCAGCACCCTGAGCACTGGGCACTGATCACCCTGAGCACTGAGCACCCAGCACCCTGAGTACTGAGCACCCAGCACCCCGAGCACTGAGCACCCAGCACCCCGAGCACTGAGCACTGAGCACCCTAAGTACTGAGCACCCTGAGTACTAAGCACCCAGCACCCTGAGTACTGAGCACCCAGCACCCTGAGCACTGAGCACCCAGCACCCTGAGTACTGAGCACCCAGCACCCCGAGTACTGAGCACCCAGCACCCTGAGTACTGACCTGAGTACTGAGCACCCAGCACCCTGAGTACTGAGCACCCAGCACCCTGAGTACTGAGCACTCAGCACCCTGAGTACTGAGCACCGAGCACCCCGAGCACTGAGCACCCAGCACCTTGAGCACTGAGCACCCAGCACCCTGAGTACTGAGCACCCAGCACCCCGAGTACTGAGCACCCAGCACCCTGAGTACTGAGCACCCAGCACCCCGAGCACTGAGCACCCAGCACCCTGAGTACTGAGGACCCAGCACCCTGAGCACTGAGCACCCAGCACCCTGAGTACTGAGCACCCAGCACCCTGAGTACTGAGCACCCAGCACCCTGAGTACTGAGCACCCAGCACCCTGAGTACTGAGCACCCAGCACCCTGAGCACTGAGCACCCAGCACCCTGAGCACTGAGCACCCAGCACCCCGAGCACTGCGCACCCAGCACCCTGAGTACTGAGCACCCAGCACCCTGAGCACTGAGCACCCAGCACCCTGAGCACTGAGCACCCAGCACCCTGAGTACTGAGCACCCAGCACCCTGAGTAGTGAGCACCCAACGTACTGAGCACCGAGCACCCCGAGCACTGAGTACCCAGCACCCTGAGTACTGAGCACCGAGCCCCCCGAGCACTGAGCACCCAGCACCCTGAGTACTGAGCACTGATCACCCTGAGCACTGAGCACCCAGCACCCTGAGTACTGAGCACCCAGCACCCTGAGTACTGAGCACCCAGCACCCTGGGCACTGAGCACCCAGCACCCTGAGTGCTGAGCACCGAGCACCCTGAGTACTGAGCACCATGAGGACTGAGCACCCAGCACCCTGAGCACTGGGCACTGATCACCCTGAGCACTGAGCACCCAGCACCCTGAGTACTGAGCACCCAGCACCCCGAGCACTGAGCACCCATCACCCCGAGCACTGAGCACTGAGCACCCTAAGTACTGAGCACCCTGAGTACTAAGCACCCAGCACCCTGAGTACTGAGCACCCAGCACCCTGAGCACTGAGCACCCAGCACCCTGAGTACTGAGCACCCAGCACCCCGAGTACTGAGCACCCAGCACCCTGAGTTCTGACCTGAGTACTGAGCACCCAGCACCCTGAGTACTGAGCACCCAGCACCCTGAGTACTGAGCACTCAGCACCCTGAGTACTGAGCACCGAGCACCCCGAGCACTGAGCACCCAGCACCTTGAGCACTGAGCACCCTGAGGACTGAGCACCCAGCACGCTGAGCACTGAGCACCGATCACCCTGAGCACTGAGCACCCAGCACCAAAAGCACTGAGCACCCAGCACCCTGAGTACTGAGCACCCAGCACCCCGAGTACTGAGCACCCAGCACCCTGAGTACTGAGCACCCAGCACCCCGAGCACTGAGCACCCAGCACCCTGAGTACTGAACACCCTGAGTACTGAGCACTGAGCACTGAGCACCCTGAGTACTGAGCACCCTGAGGACTGAGCACCCAGCACCCTGAGCACTGAGCACCCAGCACCCTGAGTACTGAGCACTGATCACCCTGAGCACTGAGCACCCAGCACCCCGAGCACTGAGCACCCAGCACCCTGAGTACTGAGGACCCAGCACCCTGAGCACTGAGCACCCAGCACCCTGAGTACTGAGCACCCAGCACCCTGAGTACTGAGCACCCAGCACCCTGGGCACTGAGCACCCAGCACCCTGAGTACTGAACACCGAGAACCCTGAGTACTGAGCACCCAGCACCCTGAGTCCTGAGCCCCAGCACCCTGAGCACTGAGCAACCAGCACTCTGAGCACTGAGCACCAAGCACCCTGAGTACTGAGCAACCAGCACCCTGAGTACTGAACACCCAGCCCCCTGAGCACTGAGCACTGAGCACACAGCACCCTGAGCACTGAGCACTGAGCACCCAGCACCCTGAGCACTGAGCACCCAGCACCCCGAGCACTGAGCACCCAGCACCCTGAGCACCCAGCACCCTGAGCACTGAGCACCCTGAGCACTGAGCACTGAGCACCCAGCACCCTGAGTACTGAGCACCCAACACTCTGAGCACTGAGCACCCAGCACGCTGAGTACTGAGCACTGAGCACACAGCACCCTGAGTACTGAGCACCCAGAACTCCGAGCACTGAGCAACCAGCTCCCCGAGCACTGAGCACCCAGCACCCCGAGTGCTGAGCACTGAGCACCCTGAGTACTGAGCACCCAGCACTCCAAGTACTGAGCACTGAGCACCCTGAGAACTGAGCACCCAGCACCCTGAGCACTGAGCACTGAGAACCCTGAGTACTGAGCACCGAGCACCCTGAGTACTGAGCACCCAGCACCCTGAGCACTGAGCACGGAGCACCCTGAGAACTGAGCATCCAGCACCCTGAGCACTGAGCACCCAGCACCTTGAGTACTGAGCACCGAGCACCCCGAGCACTGAGCACCCAGCACCCTGAATACTGAGAACCCAGCACCATGAGCACTGAGCACACAGCACCCTGAGCACTGAGCACCCAGCACCCCGAGCACTGAGCACCCAGCACCCTGAGTACTGAGCACCCAACACCCAGAGTACTGAGCACCCAACACCCTGAGCACTGAGCACCCAGGACCCTGAGTACTGAGCACCCAGCACCCTGAGTACTGAGCACCCAGCACCCTGAGCACTGAGCACTGAGCACCCAACACCGTGAGCACTGAGCACCCAGCACCCCGAGCACTGAGCACCCAGCACTCCGAGCACTGAGCACCCAGCACCCTGAGCACTGAGCACCCAGCACGCTGAGCACTGAGCACCCAGCCCCCTGAGTACTGAGCACCCAGCACCATGAGTACTGAGCACCCAGCACCCTGAGTACTGAGCACACAGCACCCTGAGTACTGAGCACCGAGCTCCCCGAGCACTGAGCACCCAGCACCCCGAGCAACGAGCACCCTGAGTACTAAGCACCGAGCACCCTGAGCACTGAGCACCCAGCACCCTGAGCACTGAGGACCCAGCACCCTGAGCACCGAGCAAACAGCACCATGAGTACTGAGCACAAAGCACCCTGAGCACTGAGCACCCAGCACCCTGAGTACTGAGCACAGAGCACCCCGAGTACTGAGCACCCAGCACCCCGAGCACTGAGCATCCAGCACCCCGAGCACTGAGCACCCAGCACACTGAGCACTGAGCACCCTGAGTACTGAGCACCCAGCACCCTGAGCACTGAGCACCCAGCACCCTGAGTACTGAGCACTGAGCACCCAGCACCCCGAGCACTGAGCACCCAGCACCCTGAGTACTGAACACTGAGAGACAAGCACCCCGAGCACTGAGCACCCAGCACCCTGAGCACTGAGCACCCAGCACCCGAGTACTGATCACCCAGCACCCTGAGAACTGAGCACTCAGCACCCTGAGTACTGAGCACCCAGCACCCTGAGTACTGAGCACCCAGCACCCTGAGCACTGAGCACCCAGTACCCTGAGCACTGAGCACCCAGCACCCCGAGCACTGCGCACCCAGCACCCTGAGTACTGAGCACCCAGCACCCTGAGCACTGAGCACCCAGCACCCTGAGCACTGAGCACCCAGCACCCTGAGTACTGAGCACCCAGCACCCTGAGTAGTGAGCACCCAACGTACTGAGCACCGAGCACCCCGAGCACTGAGTACCCAGCACCCTGAGTACTGAGCACCGAGCACCCCGAGCACTGAGCACCCAGCACCCTGAGTACTGAGCTCTGAGCACCCCGAGCACTGAGCACCCAGCGCCCCGAGCACTGAGCACCCAGCGCCCCGAGCACTGAGCACCCAGAACCCCGAGCACTGAGCACCCAGTGCCCCGAGCACTGAGCACCCAGCAACCCCAAGCACTGTGCACCCAGCAACCCCGAGCACTGAGCACCCAGCACCCCGAGCACTGAGCACCCAGCACCCTGAGTACTGAGAACCCAGCACCCTGAGTACTGAGCACCCAGCACCCTGAGCATTGAGCACCCAGCACACTGAGTACTGAGCACCCAACACCCCAAGCACTGAGCACCCTGAGTATTGAGCACCCAGCACCCCAAGCACTGAGCACACTGAGTACTGAGCACCCAGCATCCTGAGTAATGAGCAACCAGCACCCCGAGCACTGAGCACCCAGCAACCTGAGTACTGAGCACCGAGCACCCTGAGCACTGAGCACCCAGCACCCTGAGAACTGAGCACCGAGCACCCCGAGTACTGAGCACCCAACACCCCGAGCACTGAGCACCCAGCACCCCGAGCACTGAGCACCCAGCACACCTAGCAACGACCACTCGGGGTACTAAGCACCGAGCACCCTGAGCACTGAGCACCCAGCACCCTGAGCACTGAGCTCCCAGCACCCTGAGTACTGAGCACCCAGCACCCTGAGCACTGAGCACCCAGCACCCCGTGCACTGAGCACCCAGCACCACGAGCAACGAGCAATGAGCACCCTGAGCACTGAACACCCAGCACCCTGAGGACTGATCACCCAGCACCCCGAGCACTGAGCACCCTGAGTACTGAGCACTGAGCACCCTGAGTACTGAGCACTGAGCACCCTGCGTACTGAGCACCCAGCACACTGAGTACTGAGCACCCAGCACCCTGAGCACTGAGCACCGAGCTCCCTGAGCACTGAGCACCCAGCACCCTGAGCACTGAGCACCCAGCACCCCGAGCAGTGAGCACCCAGCACCCTGAGCCCTGAGCACCCTGAGTACTGAGCACTGAGCACCCTGAGTACTGAGCACCCAGCACCCTGAGTACTGAGCACCCAGCACCCTGAGTACTGAGCACCCAGCACCCTGAGTACTGAGCACCCAGCACCCTGAGCAATGAGCACCCTGAGTACTGAGCACCCAGCACCCTGAGCACTGAGCACCGAACATCCCGAGTTCTGAGCACCCAGCACCCAGAGTAATGAGCACCCAGCAACCTGAGTACTGAGCACACAGCACCCTGAGCAATGAGCACCCCGAGCACTGAGCACCCAGCACCCTGAGCACTGAGGACAAAGCACCCTGAGTACTGAGCACCCAGCACCCTGAGTACTGAGCATCCAGCACCCCGAGCACTGAGCACCCAGCACCCTGAGTACTGAGCACTGAGTACCCAGCACCCTGTGTACTTAGCACGGAGTACCCAGCACCCCGAGCACTGAGCACCCAGCACCCTGAGCACTGAGCACCCTGAGTACTGAGCACCCAGCACCCTGAGCACTGAGCACCCAGCTCCCTGAGCACTGAGTACCCAGCACCCTGAGCACTGACTGCCCAGAACCCTGAGCACTGAGCACCCAGCACCCTGAGCACTGAGCACCCAGCACCCCGAGCACTGAGCACCCTGAGTACTGAGCACTGAGCACCCTGAGTACTGAGCACTGAGCACCCTGAGTACTGAGCACCCAGCACCCTGAGTACTGAGCATCCAGCACCCCGAGCACTGAGCACCCAGCACCCTGAGTACTGAGCACTGAGTACCCAGCACCCTGTGTACTGAGCACGGAGTACCCAGCACCCCGAGCCCTGAGCACCCAGCACCCTGAGCATTGAGCACCCAGCACCCCGAGCACTGAGCACCCAGCACCCTGAGCACGGAGCACCCTGAGTACTGAGCACTGAGCACCCTGAGTACTGAGCACCCAGCACCCTGAGCACTGAGCACCCAGCACCCTGAGTACTGAGCACCCAGCACCCTGAGCACTGTGCACCCAGCACCCTGAGTACTGAGCACTGAGCACCCCGCACCCCGAGCAAGGGTGCTCAGTGCTCAGTACTCAGCGTGCTGGGTGCTCAGTGCTCAGGGTGCTCGGTGATCAGTACTCAGGGTGCTCAGTGCTCAGTACTCAGCGTGCTGGGTGCTCAGTGCTCAGGGTGCTGGGTGCTGGGTGCTCAGTACTCAGGGTTCTGGGTGCTCAGTATTCAGGGTGCTCAGTGCTCGGGGTGCTGGGTGCTCAGTACTCCGGGTGCTGGGTGCTCAGTACTCAGGGTGCTGGGTGGTCATTCTCGGGGTGCTGGGTGCTCAGTGCTCGGTGTGCTGGGTGCTCAGTACTCGGGGTGCTGGGTGCTCAGTGCTCAGCGTGCTGGGTGCTCAGTACTCAGGGTGCTCGGTTCTCAGTACTCAGGGTGCTTTGTGCTCATTCTCGGGGTGCTGGGTGCTCAGTGCTCGGGGTGCTGGGTGCTCAGTGCTCGGGGTGCTGGGTGCTCAGTGCTCAGCGTGCTGGGTGCTCAGTACTCCGGGTGCTCGGTTCTCAGTACTCAGGGTGCTGGGTGCTCATTCTCGGGGTGCTGGGTGCTCAGTGCTCAGGGTCCTCGGTGCTCAGTACTCAGGGTGCTCAGTAATCAGCGTGCTTTGTGCTCAGTGCTCAGGGTGCTGGGTGCTCAGTACTCACGGTGCTGGGTGCTCAGTACTCGGGGTGCTGGGTGCTCATTACTCAGGGTGCTGGGTGCTCAGTGCTAGGGGTGCTCGCTGCTCAGTACTCTTGGTGCTGGGTGCTCAGTACTCAGGGTGCTGGGTGCTCAGTGCTCGGGGTGCTCGGTGCTCAGTACTCGGGGTGCTCGGTGCTCAGTACTCAGGGTGCTGGGTGCTCAGTGCTCAGGGTCCTCGGTGCTCAGTACTCAGGGTGCTCAGTGATCAGTACTCAGCGTGCTGGGTGCTCCGTGCTCAGGGTGCTCGGTGCTCAGTACTCAGGGTGCTCAGTGCTCAGTACTCAGCGTGCTGTGTGCTCAGTGCACAGGGTGCTGGGTGCTCAGTACTCAGGGTGCTGGGTGCTTAGTACTCAGGGTGCTCGGTCCTCAGTGCTCAGGGTGCTGGGTGCTCAGTAATCAGGGTGCTGGGTGCTCAGTGCTCAGGGTGCTCAGTGCTCAGTACTCAGGGTGCTCGGTGCTCAGTGCTCTGGGTGCTGGGTGCTCAGTGCTCGGGGTGCTGGGTGCTCAGTGCTCAGGGTGCTGGGTGCTCAGTACTCAGGGTGCTCAGATCTCAGGGTGCTGGGTGCTCAGTACTCAATGTGCTGGGTGCTCAGTGCTCAGGGTGCTGGATGCTCAGTACTCAGTGTGCTGGGTCCTCAGTGCTCATGGTGCTGGGTGCTCAGTGCTCGGGGTGCTCAGTACTCAGGGTGCTGTGTGTTCAGTGCTCAGGTTACTGGGTGCTCAGTACTCAGGGTGCTCGGTGCTTAGTACTCAGGGTGCTGGGTGCTCAGTAATCCGGGTGCTGGGTGCTCAGTGCTCGGGGTGCTCGGTGCTCAGTGCTCAGGGTGCTGGGTGCTCAGTACTCAGGGTGCTCAT
Organism: Microtus oregoni; assembly: GCF_018167655.1. Taxonomy (NCBI): domain Eukaryota; kingdom Metazoa; phylum Chordata; class Mammalia; order Rodentia; family Cricetidae; genus Microtus; species Microtus oregoni. Next base: position 4,707,359 of record NW_024543811.1, on the reverse strand, counting down.
TGCTCAGCGTGCTGGGTGCTCAGTACTCAGGGTGCTGGGTGCTCAGTACTCAGGGTGCTCAGTGCTCAGTACTCAGGGTGCTCAGTGCTCAGGGTGCTGGGTGCTCAGTGCTCAGGGTGCTCGGTGCTCAGTGCTCAGGTTGCTGGGTGCTCAGTACTCAGGGTGCTGGGTGCTCAGTACTCAGGGTGCTGGGTGCTCAGTAATCAGAGTGCTGGGTGATTAGTACTCAGGGTGCTGGGTGCTCAGTGCTCGGGGTGCTGGGTGTTCAGTGCTCGGGGTGCTCGGTGCTCTGTGCTCGGGGTGCTGGGTGCTCAGTACTCAGGGTGCTGGGTGCTCAGTACTCGGTGTGCTGGGTGCTCAGTACTCAGGGTGCTCGGTGCTCAGTGCTCGGGGTGCTGGGTGCTCAGTACTCAGCGTGCTCGGTGCTCAGTTCTCAGGGTGCTCAGTGCTCAGTACGCAGGGTGCTCAGTGCTCAGTGCTCGGGGTGCTGGGTGCTCAGTGCTCGGGGTGCTGGGTGCTCAGTGATCGGGGTGCTGGGTGCTCAGTGCTCAGGGTGCTGGGTGCTCAGTGCTCAGAGTGCTGGGTGCTCAGTACTCAGGGTGCTCGGTGCTCAGTACTCAGGGTGCTCAGTGCTCAGTACTCAGCGTGCTGGGTGCTCAGTGCTCAGGGTGCTCGGTGCTCAGTACTCAGGGTGCTCAGTGCTCAGTACTCAGCGTGCTGGGTGCTCTGTGCTCAGGGTGCTGGGTGCTCAGTGCTCAGGGTGCTGGGTGCTCAGTACTCAGGGTGCTGGGTGCTCAGTGCTCAGGGTGCTGGGTGCTCAGTGCTCAGGGTGCTCGGTGCTTAGTACTCATGGTGCTCGGTGCTCGGGGTGCTGGGTGCTCAGTGCTCGGTGTGCTGGGTGCTCAGTGCTCGGGGTGCTGGGTGCTGAGTGCTCGGTGTGCTGGGTGCTCAGTGCTCGGGCTGCTGTGTGCTCAGTGCTCGGGGTGCTGGGTACTCAGTACTCGGGGTGCTCGGTGCTCTGTACTCAGGGTGCTGGGTGCTCAGTGCTCAGGTTGCTGGGTGCTCAGTACTCAGGGTGCTGGGTGCTCGGTGCTCAGAACGCTGGGTGCTCAGTACTCAGGGTCCTGGGTGCTCAGTACTCAGGGTGCTGGGTGCTCAGTGCTCGGGGTGCTGGGTGCTCATTAATCAGGGTGCTGGGTGTTCAGTACTCAGGGTGCTCAGTACTCAGGGTGCTGGGTGCTCAGGGATCGGGGTGCTGGGAGCTCAGTACTCAGGGTGCTGGGTGCTCAGTGCTCGGGGTGCTGGGTGCTGAGTGCTCAGGGTGCTGGGTGCTCAGTACTTGGGGTGCTCGGTGCTCAGTACTCAGGGTGCTGTGTGCTCAGTACTCAGGGTGCTGGGTGCTCAGTGCTCGGTGTGCTCGGTGCTCAGTACTCAGGGTGCTCGGTGCTCAGTGCTCAGGGTGCTCGGTGCTCAGTACTCAGGGTGCTGGGTGCTCAGTGCTCAGGGTGATCGGGGCTCAGTCCTCAGGGTGCTCAGTACTCAGGCAGCTGGGTGCTCAGTGCTCGGGTTGCTCAGTACTCAGGGTGCTGGGTGCTCAGTACTCAGGGTGCTGGGTGCTCAGTACTCAGGGTGCTGGGTGCTCAGTGCTCAGGGAGCTCGGTGCTGAGTACTCAGGGTGGTGGGTGCTCAGTACTCAGTGCTCAGGGTGGTGGGTGCTCAGCGCTCTGGGTGCTTAGTGCACATTACTCAGGGTGCTGGGTGCTCAGTATTCAGGGTGCTCAGTGCTCGGGGTGCTGGGTGCTCAGTACTGCGGGTGCTGGGTGCTCAGTACTCAGGGTGCTGGGTGCTCATTCTCGGGGTCCTGGGTGCTCAGTGTTCGGGGTGCTGGGTGCTCAGTACTCGGGGTGCTGGGTGCTCAGTGCTCAGCGTGCTGGGTGCTCAGTACTCAGGGTGCTCGGTTCTCAGTACTCAGGGTGCTGGGTGCTCATTCTCGGGGTGCTGGGTGCTCAGTGCTCGGGGTGCTGGGTGCTCAGTGCTCAGGGTCCTCGGTGCTCAGTACTCAGGGTGCTCAGTACTCAGCGTGCTTTGTGCTCAGTGCTCAGGGTGCTGGGTGCTCAGTACACAGGGTGCTGAGTGCTCAGTACTCACGTTCTGGGTGCTCAGTACTCGGGGTGCTAGGTGCTCATTACTCAGGGTGCTGGGTGCTCAGTGCTCGGGGTGCTTGCTGCTCAGTACTCTTGGTGCTGCATACTCAGTACTCAGGGTGCTGGGTGCTCAGTGCTCGGGGTGCTCGGTGCTCAGTGCTCAGGATGCTCGGTGCTCATTACTTTTGGTGCTGGGTGCTCAGTACTCAGGGTGCTGGGTGCTCAGTGCTCGGGATGCTCTGTGATCAGTACTCAGGGTGCTGGGTGCTCAGTGCTCAGGGTGCTGGGTGCTCAGTACTCAGGGTGCTCAGTACTCAGTACTCAGGGTGCTGGGTTCTCAGTGCTTGGGGTGCTGGGTGCTCAGTGCTCAGGGTGCTGGGTGCTCAGTGCTCGGGGTGCTGGGTGCTCAGTACTCGGGGTGCTCGGTGCTCAGTACTCAGGGTGCTGGGTGCTCAGTACTCAGGGTGCTCAGTGCTCAGGGTGCTGGGTGCTCAGTGCTCGGGGTGCTGGGTACTCAGTGCTCAGTACACAGGGTGCTGATTGCTCAGTGCTCGGGGTGCTGCGTGCTCAGTGCTCAGTACTCAGGGTGCTGGGTGCTCAGTGCTCGGTGTGCTCTATGCTCAGTACTCAGGGTGCTGGGTGCTCAGTGCTCAGGGTGCTGGGTGCTCAGTACTCAGGGTGCTGGGTGCTCAGTGCTAAGGGTGCTGGGTGCTCAGTACTCAGGTTGCTGGGTCCTCAGTGCTCAGGGTGCTGGGTGCTCTGTGCTCGGGGTGCTCAGTACTCAGGGTGCTGTGTGTTCAGTGCTCAGGTTACTGGGTGCTCATTACTCAGGGTGCTCGGTGCTTAGTACTCAGGGTGCTGGGTGCTCAGTACTCACGGTGCTGGGTGCTCAGTACTCGGGGTGCTGGGTGCTCATTACTCAGGGTGCTGGGTGCTCAGTGCTAGGGGTGCTCGCTGCTCAGTACTCTTGGTGCTGGGTGCTCAGTACTCAGGGTGCTGGGTGCTCAGTGCTCGGGGTGCTCGGTGCTCAGTACTCGGGGTGCTCGGTGCTCAGTACTCAGGGTGCTGGGTGCTCAGTGCTCAGGGTCCTCGGTGCTCAGTACTCAGGGTGCTCAGTGATCAGTACTCAGCGTGCTGGGTGCTCCGTGCTCAGGGTGCTCGGTGCTCAGTACTCAGGGTGCTCAGTGCTCAGTACTCAGCGTGCTGTGTGCTCAGTGCACAGGGTGCTGGGTGCTCAGTACTCAGGGTGCTGGGTGCTTAGTACTCAGGGTGCTCGGTCCTCAGTGCTCAGGGTGCTGGGTGCTCAGTAATCAGGGTGCTGGGTGCTCAGTGCTCAGGGTGCTCAGTGCTCAGTACTCAGGGTGCTCGGTGCTCAGTGCTCTGGGTGCTGGGTGCTCAGTGCTCGGGGTGCTGGGTGCTCAGTGCTCAGGGTGCTGGGTGCTCAGTACTCAGGGTGCTCAGATCTCAGGGTGCTGGGTGCTCAGTACTCAATGTGCTGGGTGCTCAGTGCTCAGGGTGCTGGATGCTCAGTACTCAGTGTGCTGGGTCCTCAGTGCTCAGGGTGCTGGGTGCTCAGTGCTCGTGGTGCTCAGTACTCAGGGTGCTGTGTGTTCAGTGCTCAGGTTACTGGGTGCTCAGTACTCAGGGTGCTCGGTGCTTAGTACTCAGGGTGCTGGGTGCTCAGTAATCCGGGTGCTGGGTGCTCAGTGCTCGGGGTGCTCGGTGCTCAGTGCTCAGGGTGCTGGGTGCTCAGTACTCAGGGTGCTCATTGCTCAGCGTGCTGGGTGCTCAGTACTCAGGGTGCTGGGTGATCAGTACTCAGGGTGCTCAGTGCTCAGTACTCAGGGTGCTCAGTGCTCAGGGTGCTGGGTGCTCAGTGCTCAGGGTGCTCGGTGCTCAGTGCTCAGGTTGCTGGGTGCTCAGTACTCAGGGTGCTGGGTGCTCAGTACTCAGGGTGCTGGGTGCTCAGTAATCAGAGTGCTGGGTGATTAGTACTCAGGGTGCTGGGTGCTCAGTGCTCGGGGTGCTGGGTGTTCAGTGCTCGGGGTGCTCGGTGCTCTGTGCTCGGGGTGCTGGGTGCTCAGTACTCAGGGTGCTGGGTGCTCAGTACTCGGTGTGCTGGGTGCTCAGTACTCAGGGTGCTCGGTGCTCAGTGCTCGGGGTGCTGGGTGCTCAGTACTCAGCGTGCTCGGTGCTCAGTTCTCAGGGTGCTCAGTGCTCAGTACGCAGGGTGCTCAGTGCTCAGTGCTCGGGGTGCTGGGTGCTCAGTGCTCGGGGTGCTGGGTGCTCAGTGATCGGGGTGCTGGGTGCTCAGTGCTCAGGGTGCTGGGTGCTCAGTGCTCAGAGTGCTGGGTGCTCAGTACTCAGGGTGCTCGGTGCTCAGTACTCAGGGTGCTCAGTGCTCAGTACTCAGCGTGCTGGGTGCTCAGTGCTCAGGGTGCTCGGTGCTCAGTACTCAGGGTGCTCAGTGCTCAGTACTCAGCGTGCTGGGTGCTCTGTGCTCAGGGTGCTGGGTGCTCAGTGCTCAGGGTGCTGGGTGCTCAGTACTCAGGGTGCTGGGTGCTCAGTGCTCAGGGTGCTGGGTGCTCAGTGCTCAGGGTGCTCGGTGCTTAGTACTCATGGTGCTCGGTGCTCGGGGTGCTGGGTGCTCAGTGCTCGGTGTGCTGGGTGCTCAGTGCTCGGGGTGCTGGGTGCTGAGTGCTCGGTGTGCTGGGTGCTCAGTGCTCGGGCTGCTGTGTGCTCAGTGCTCGGGGTGCTGGGTACTCAGTACTCGGGGTGCTCGGTGCTCTGTACTCAGGGTGCTGGGTGCTCAGTGCTCAGGTTGCTGGGTGCTCAGTACTCAGGGTGCTTTGTGCTCGGTGCTCAGAACGCTGGGTGCTCAGTACTCAGGGTGCTGGGTGCTCAGTACTCAGGGTGCTGGGTGCTCAGTGCTCGGGGTGCTGGGTGCTCATTAATCAGGGTGCTGGGTGTTCAGTACTCAGGGTGCTCAGTACTCAGGGTGCTGGGTGCTCAGGGATCGGGGTGCTGGGAGCTCAGTACTCAGGGTGCTGGGTGCTCAGTGCTCGGGGTGCTGGGTGCTGAGTGCTCAGGGTGCTGGGTGCTCAGTACTTGGGGTGCTCGGTGCTCAGTACTCAGGGTGCTGTGTGCTCAGTACTCAGGGTGCTGGGTGATCAGTGCTCGGTGTGCTCGGTGCTCAGTACTCAGGGTGCTCGGTGCTCAGTGCTCAGGGTGCTCGGTGCTCAGTACTCAGGGTGCTGGGTGCTCAGTGCTCAGGGTGATCGGGGCTCAGTCCTCAGGGTGCTCAGTACTCAGGCAGCTGGGTGCTCAGTGCTCGGGTTGCTCAGTACTCAGGGTGCTGGGTGCTCAGTACTCAGGGTGCTGGGTGCTCAGTACTCAGGGTGCTGGGTGCTCAGTGCTCAGGGAGCTCGGTGCTGAGTACTCAGGGTGGTGGGTGCTCAGTACTCAGTGCTCAGGGTCCTGGGTGCTCAGCGCTCTGGGTGCTTAGTGCACATTACTCAGGGTGCTGGGTGCTCAGTATTCAGGGTGCTCAGTGCTCGGGGTGCTGGGTGCTCAGTACTGCGGGTGCTGGGTGCTCAGTACTCAGGGTGCTGGGTGCTCATTCTCGGGGTCCTGGGTGCTCAGTGTTCGGGGTGCTGGGTGCTCAGTACTCGGGGTGCTGGGTGCTCAGTGCTCAGCGTGCTGGGTGCTCAGTACTCAGGGTGCTCGGTTCTCAGTACTCAGGGTGCTGGGTGCTCATTCTCGGGGTGCTGGGTGCTCAGTGCTCGGGGTGCTGGGTGCTCAGTGCTCAGGGTCCTCGGTGCTCAGTACTCAGGGTGCTCAGTACTCAGCGTGCTTTGTGCTCAGTGCTCAGGGTGCTGGGTGCTCAGTACACAGGGTGCTGAGTGCTCAGTACTCACGTTCTGGGTGCTCAGTACTCGGGGTGCTAGGTGCTCATTACTCAGGGTGCTGGGTGCTCAGTGCTCGGGGTGCTTGCTGCTCAGTACTCTTGGTGCTGCATACTCAGTACTCAGGGTGCTGGGTGCTCAGTGCTCGGGGTGCTCGGTGCTCAGTGCTCAGGATGCTCGGTGCTCATTACTTTTGGTGCTGGGTGCTCAGTACTCAGGGTGCTGGGTGCTCAGTGCTCGGGATGCTCTGTGATCAGTACTCAGGGTGCTGGGTGCTCAGTGCTCAGGGTGCTGGGTGCTCAGTACTCAGGGTGCTCAGTACTCAGTACTCAGGGTGCTGGGTTCTCAGTGCTTGGGGTGCTGGGTGCTCAGTGCTCAGGGTGCTGGGTGCTCAGTGCTCGGGGTGCTGGGTGCTCAGTACTCGGGGTGCTCGGTGCTCAGTACTCAGGGTGCTGGGTGCTCAGTACTCAGGGTGCTCAGTGCTCAGGGTGCTGGGTGCTCAGTGCTCGGGGTGCTGGGTACTCAGTGCTCAGTACACAGGGTGCTAATTGCTCAGTGCTCGGGGTGCTGCGTGCTCAGTGCTCAGTACTCAGGGTGCTGGGTGCTCAGTGCTCGGTGTGCTCTATGCTCAGTACTCAGGGTGCTGGGTGCTCAGTGCTCAGGGTGCTGGGTGCTCAGTACTCAGGGTGCTGGGTGCTCAGTGCTAAGGGTGCTGGGTGCTCAGTACTCAGGTTGCTGGGTCCTCAGTGCTCAGGGTGCTGGGTGCTCTGTGCTCGGGGTGCTCAGTACTCAGGGTGCTGTGTGTTCAGTGCTCAGGTTACTGGGTGCTCATTACTCAGGGTGCTCGGTGCTTAGTACTCAGGGTGCTGGGTGCTCAGTACTCCGGGTGCTGGGTGCTCAGTGCTCGGGGTGCTCGGTGCTCAGTGCTCAGGGTGCTGGGTGCTCAGTACACAGGGTGCTCATTGATCAGGGTGCTGGGTGTTCATTAATCAGGGTGCTGGGTGCTCAGTACTCAGGGTGCTCAGTGCTCAGTACTCAGGGTGCTCAGTACTCAGGGTGCTCAGTGCTCAGGGTGCTGGGTGCTCAGTGCTCAGGGTGCTGGGTGCTCAGTGCTCAGGGTGCTGTGTGCTCAGTACTCAGGGTGATCAGTACTCAGGGTGCTGGGTGCTCAGTGCTCAGGGTGCTGGGTGCTTAGTGCTAAGGGTGCTGGGTGCTCAGTGCTCAGGGTGCTCGGTGCTCAGTGCTCAGGTTGATGGGTGCTGAGTACTCAGGGTGCTGGGTGCTCAGTACTCAGGGTGCTCAGTGCTCAGTACTCAGGGTGCTCAGTGCTCAGTACTCAGGGTGCTCAGTGCTCAGGGTGCTGGGTGCTCAGTGCTCGGGGTGCTGGGTACTCAGTCCACAGGGTGCAGGGTGCTCAGTGCTCAGGGTGCTCGGTGCTCAGTGCTGAGGGTGCTGGGTGTTCAGTGCTCGGGGTGCTGGGTGCTCATTAATCAGGGTGCTGGGTGCTCAGTACGCTGGGTGCTCAGTACTCAGGGTGCTGGGTGCTCAGTACTCAGGGTGCTCGGTGCTCAGTACTCAGGGTGCTGGGTGCACAGTGCTCGGGGTGCTGGGTGCTCATTAATCAGGGTGCTGGGTGCTCAGTACTCAGGGTGCTCAGTGCTTGGGGTGCTGGGTGCTCAGTACTCAGGGTGCTCAGTGCTTGGGGTGCAGGGTGCTCAGTACTCAGGGTGCTGGTTCCTCAGTGCTCAGGGTGCTGGGTGCTGAGGACTCAGGGTGCTGGGTGCTCAGTGCTCGGGGTGCTGGGTGCTCAGTGCTCGGGGTGCTGGGTGCTCAGTGCTCAGGGTTCTGGGTGCTCAGTGCTCAGGGTGCTGGGTGCTCAGTGCTCGGGGTGCTGGGTGCTCGGTGCTCAGGTTTCTGGGTGCTCAGGACTCGGGGTGCTGGGTGCTCAGTACTCAGGGTGCTGGGTGCTCATTGCTCGGGGTGCTGGGTGCTCAGTGCTACGGGTGCTGGGTGCTCAGTGCTCAGTGTGCTGGGTGCTCAGTGCTCTGGGCGCTGGGTGCTCAGTGCTCGGGGTGCTCGGTGCTCAGTACTCCGGGTGCTGGGTGCTCAGTGCTCAGGGTGCTCGTTGCTCAGTACTCAGGGTGCTGGGTGCTCAGTGCTCGGTGTGCTCGGTGCTCAGTACGTTGGCTGCTCAGTACTCAGGGTGCTGGGTGCTCAGTGCTCAGGGTGATCGGTGCTCAGTACTCAGGGTGCTCAGTACTCAGGGTGCTGGGTGCTCAGGGCTCGGGGTGCTGGGAGCTCAGTACTCAGGGTGCTGGGTGCTCAGTGCTCAGGGTGCTGGGTGCTGAGTGCTCAGGGTGCTGGGTGCTCTGTACTCGGGGTGCTCGGTGCTCAGTACTCAGGGTGCTGGGTGCTCAGTACTCAGGGTGCTGGGTGCTCAGTAATCAGGGTGCTCAGTGCTCGGGGAGCTCGGTGCTCAGTACTCAGGGTGCTGGGTGCTCAGTACTCAGTGCTCGGGGTCCTGGGTGCTCAGCGCTCTGGGTGCTTAGTGCAGAGTACTCAGGGTGCTGGGTGCTCAGTATTCAGGGTGCTCAGTGCTCGGGGTGCTGGGTGCTCAGTACACAGGGTGCTGCGTGCTCAGTACTCAGGGTGCTGGGTGCTCATTCTCGGGGTGCTGGGTGCTCAGTGCTCGGTTGCTGGGTGCTCAGTACTCGGGGTGCTGGGTGCTCAGTGCTCAGCGTGCTGTGTGCTATGTACTCAGGGTGCTCGGTTCTCAGTACTCAGGGTGCTGGGTGCTCATTCTCGGGTGCTGGGTGCTCAGTGCTCAGGGTGCTGGGTGCTAAGTGCTCAGGGTGCTGGGTCCTCAGTACTCGGGGTGCTCGGTGCTCAGTACTCGGGGTGCTGGGTGCTCAGTACTCAGGGTGCTGGGTGCTCAGTACTCAGGGTGCTCGGTGCTCAGTACTCAGGGTGCTGGGTGCTCAGTGCTCAGGTGCTGGGTGCTAAGTACTCAGGGTGCTGGGTGCTCAGTACTCAGGGTGCTGGGTGCTCAGCACTCAGGGTGCTCAGTACTCAGTGTGCTGGGTGCTCAGTGCTCGGGGTGCTGGGTGCTCAGTACTCAGGGTGCTCAGTACTCGGGGTGCTGGGTGCTCAGTGCTCGGGGTGATCTGTGCTCAGTACTCAGGATGCTGGGTGCTCAGTACTCAGGGTGCTGGGTGCTCAGTACTCAGGGTGCTGGGTGCTCAGTCCTCAGGGTGCTCAGTGCTCAGGGTGCTGGGTGCTCAGTGCTCGGGGTGCTCGGTGCTCAGTACTCAGGGTGCTGAGTGCTCAGTACTCAGGGTGCTGGGTGCTCAGTACTCAGGGTGCTGGGTGCTCAGTGCTCGGGGTGTTGGGTGCTCCGTGCTCAGGGTGCTCAGTGCTCAGTACTCAGGGTTCTGGGTGCTCAGTACTCAGGGTGCTGGGTGCTCAGTGCTCGGGGTGCTGGGTGCTCAGTACTCAGGGTGCTGGGTGCTCAGTGCTCGGGGTGCTCGGTGTTCAGTACTCAAGGTGCTGGGTGCTCAGTGCTCGGGGTGCTGGGTGCTCAGTGCTCAGGGTGCTGGGTGCTCAGTACTCGGGGTGCTCGGTGCTCAGTACTCAGGGTACTGGGTGCTCAGGGTCCTCGGTGCTCAGTACTCAGGGTGCTCAGTACTCAGCTTGCTTTGTACTCAGTGCTCAGAGTGCTGGGTGCTCAGTACTCAGGGTGCTCGGTGCTCAGTACTCAGGGTGCTCAGTGCTCAGTGCTCTGGGTGCTCAGTACTCATGGTGCTCAGTGCTCAGGGTGCTGGGTGCTCAGTGCTCGGGGTGCTAGGTACTCAGTGCTCAGTGCTCGGGGTGCTGGGTGCTCAGTCCTCAGTACACAGGGTGCTGGGTGCTCAGTGCTCGGGGTGCTGGATGCTCAGTACTCAGGGTCCTGGGTGCTCAGTGCTCAGGGTGCTGGGTGCTCAGTACTCAGGGTGCTGGGTGCTCAGTGCTCAGGGTGCTGGGTGCTCAGTACTCAGGGTGCTGGGTCCTCAGTGCTCAGGGTGCTGGGTGTTCAGTGCTCGGGGTGCTCAGTACTCAATGTGCTGTGTGTTCAGTGCTCAGGGTACTGGGTGCTCAGTACTCAGGGTGCTCGGTGCTGAGTACTCAGGGTGCTGGGTGCTCAGTACTCCGGGTGCTGGGTGCTCAGTGCTCGGGGTGCTCGGTGCTCAGTGCTCAGGGTGCTGGGTGCTCAGTACTCAGGGTGCTCATTGCTCAGGGTGCTGGGTGCTCAGTACTCAGGTTGCTGGGTGCTCAGTACTCAGGTTGCTGGGTGCTCAGTACTCAGGGTGCTCAGTGCTCAGTACTCAGGGTGCTCAGTGCTCAGGGTGCTGGGTGCTCAGTGCTCGGGGTGCTGGGTGCTCAGTGCACAGGGTGCTGTGTGCTCAGTACTCAGGGTGCTCAGTACTCAGGGTGCTGGGTGCTCAGTGCTCAGGGTGCTGGGTGCTCAGTGCTCTCGGTGCTGGGTGCTCAGTGCTCAGGGTGCTCGGTGCTCAGTGCTCAGTTTGCTGGGTGCTCAGTACTCAGGGAGCTGGGTGCTCAGTACTCAGGGTGCTCAGTGCTCAGTACTCAGGGTGCTCCGTGCTCAGTACTCAGGGTGCTCAGTGCTCAAGGTGCTGGGTGCTCAGTACTCAGGGTGCTGGGTGCTCAGTACTCAGGGTGCTGGGTGCTCAGTGCTCAGGGAGCTCGGTGCTGAGTACTCAGGGTGGTGGGTGCTCAGTACTCAGTGCTCAGGGTCCTGGGTGCTCAGCGCTCTGGGTGCTTAGTGCACAGTACTCAGGGTGCTGGGTGCTCAGTATTCAGGGTGCTCAGTGCTCGGGGTGCTGGGTGCTCAGTACTGCGGGTGCTGGGTGCTCAGTACTCAGGGTGCTGGGTGCTCATTCTCGGGGTCCTGGGTGCTCAGTGTTCGGGGTGCTGGGTGCTCAGTACTCGGGGTGCTGGGTGCTCAGTGCTCAGCGTGCTGGGTGCTCAGTACTCAGGGTGCTCGGTTCTCAGTACTCAGGGTGCTGGGTGCTCATTCTCGGGGTGCTGGGTGCTCAGTGCTCGGGGTGCTGGGTGCTCAGTGCTCAGGGTCCTCGGTGCTCAGTACTCAGGGTGCTCAGTACTCAGCGTGCTTTGTGCTCAGTGCTCAGGGTGCTGGGTGCTCAGTACACAGGGTGCTGAGTGCTCAGTACTCACGTTCTGGGTGCTCAGTACTCGGGGTGCTAGGTGCTCATTACTCAGGGTGCTGGGTGCTCAGTGCTCGGGGTGCTTGCTGCTCAGTACTCTTGGTGCTGCATACTCAGTACTCAGGGTGCTGGGTGCTCAGTGCTCGGGGTGCTCGGTGCTCAGTGCTCAGGATGCTCGGTGCTCATTACTTTTGGTGCTGGGTGCTCAGTACTCAGGGTGCTGGGTGCTCAGTGCTCGGGATGCTCTGTGATCAGTACTCAGGGTGCTGGGTGCTCAGTGCTCAGGGTGCTGGGTGCTCAGTACTCAGGGTGCTCAGTACTCAGTACTCAGGGTGCTGGGTTCTCAGTGCTTGGGGTGCTGGGTGCTCAGTGCTCAGGGTGCTGGGTGCTCAGTGCTCGGGGTGCTGGGTGCTCAGTACTCGGGGTGCTCGGTGCTCAGTACTCAGGGTGCTGGGTGCTCAGTACTCAGGGTGCTCAGTGCTCAGGGTGCTGGGTGCTCAGTGCTCGGGGTGCTGGGTACTCAGTGCTCAGTACACAGGGTGCTGATTGCTCAGTGCTCGGGGTGCTGCGTGCTCAGTGCTCAGTACTCAGGGTGCTGGGTGCTCAGTGCTCGGTGTGCTCTATGCTCAGTACTCAGGGTGCTGGGTGCTCAGTGCTCAGGGTGCTGGTTGCTCAGTACTCAGGGTGCTGGGTGCTCAGTGCTAAGGGTGCTGGGTGCTCAGTACTCAGGTTGCTGGGTCCTCAGTGCTCAGGGTGCTGGGTGCTCTGTGCTCGGGGTGCTCGGTGCTCAGTGCTCAGGGTGCTGGGTGCTCAGTACACAGGGTGCTCATTGATCAGGGTGCTGGGTGTTCATTAATCAGGGTGCTGGGTGCTCAGTACTCAGGGTGCTCAGTGCTCAGTACTCAGGGTGCTCAGTACTCAGGGTGCTCAGTGCTCAGGGTGCTGGGTGCTCAGTGCTCAGGGTGCTGGGTGCTCAGTGCTCAGGGTGCTGTGTGCTCAGTACTCAGGGTGATCAGTACTCAGGGTGCTGGGTGCTCAGTGCTCAGGGTGCTGGGTGCTTAGTGCTAAGGGTGCTGGGTGCTCAGTGCTCAGGGTGCTCGGTGCTCAGTGCTCAGGTTGATGGGTGCTGAGTACTCAGGGTGCTGGGTGCTCAGTACTCAGGGTGCTCAGTGCTCAGTACTCAGGGTGCTCAGTGCTCAGTACTCAGGGTGCTCAGTGCTCAGGGTGCTGGGTGCTCAGTGCTCGGGGTGCTGGGTACTCAGTCCACAGGGTGCAGGGTGCTCAGTGCTCAGGGTGCTCGGTGCTCAGTGCTCAGGGTGCTGGGTGTTCAGTGCTCGGGGTGCTGGGTGCTCATTAATCAGGGTGCTGGGTGCTCAGTACGCTGGGTGCTCAGTACTCAGGGTGCTGGGTGCTCAGTACTCAGGGTGCTCGGTGCTCAGTACTCAGGGTGCTGGGTGCTCAGTGCTCGGGGTGCTGGGTGCTCATTAATCAGGGTGCTGGGTGCTCAGTACTCAGGGTGCTCAGTGCTTGGGGTGCTGGGTGCTCAGTACTCAGGGTGCTCAGTGCTTGGGGTGCAGGGTGCTCAGTACTCAGGGTGCTGGTTCCTCAGTGCTCAGGGTGCTGGGTGCTGAGGACTCAGGGTGCTGGGTGCTCAGTGCTCGGGGTGCTGGGTGCTCAGTGCTCGGGGTGCTGGGTGCTCAGTGCTCAGGGTTCTGGGTGCTCAGTGCTCAGGGTGCTGGGTGCTCAGTGCTCGGGGTGCTGGGTGCTCGGTGCTCAGGTTTCTGGGTGCTCAGGACTCGGGGTGCTGGGTGCTCAGTACTCAGGGTGCTGGGTGCTCATTGCTCGGGGTGCTGGGTGCTCAGTGCTACGGGTGCTGGGTGCTCAGTGCTCAGTGTGCTGGGTGCTCAGTGCTCTGGGCGCTGGGTGCTCAGTGCTCGGGGTGCTCGGTGCTCAGTACTCAGGGTGCTGGGTGCTCAGTGCTCAGGGTGCTCGTTGCTCAGTACTCAGGGTGCTGGGTGCTCAGTGCTCGGTGTGCTCGGTGCTCAGTACGTTGGCTGCTCAGTACTCAGGGTGCTGGGTGCTCAGTGCTCAGGGTGATCGGTGCTCAGTACTCAGGGTGCTCAGTACTCAGGGTGCTGGGTGCTCAGGGCTCGGGGTGCTGGGAGCTCAGTACTCAGGGTGCTGGGTGCTCAGTGCTCAGGGTGCTGGGTGCTGAGTGCTCAGGGTGCTGGGTGCTCTGTACTCGGGGTGCTCGGTGCTCAGTACTCAGGGTGCTGGGTGCTCAGTACTCAGGGTGCTGGGTGCTCAGTAATCAGGGTGCTCAGTGCTCGGGGAGCTCGGTGCTCAGTACTCAGGGTGCTGGGTGCTCAGTACTCAGTGCTCGGGGTCCTGGTTGCTCAGCGCTCTGGGTGCTTAGTGCAGAGTACTCAGGGTGCTGGGTGCTCAGTATTCAGGGTGTTCAGTGCTCGGGGTGCTGGGTGCTCAGTACACAGGGTGCTGCGTGCTCAGTACTCAGGGTGCTGGGTGCTCATTCTCGGGGTGCTGGGTGCTCAGTGCTCGGTTGCTGGGTGCTCAGTACTCGGGGTGCTGGGTGCTCATTGCTCAGCGTGCTGTGTGCTATGTACTCAGGGTGCTCGGTTCTCAGTACTCAGGGTGCTGGGTGCTCATTCTCGGGTGCTGGGTGCTCAGTGCTCAGGGTGCTGGGTGCTAAGTGCTCAGGGTGCTGGGTCCTCAGTACTCGGGGTGCTCGGTGCTCAGTACTCGGGGTGCTGGGTGCTCAGTACTCAGGGTGCTGGGTGCTCAGTACTCAGGGTGCTCGGTGCTCAGTACTCAGGGTGCTGGGTGCTCAGTGCTCAGGTGCTGGGTGCTAAGTACTCAGGGTGCTGGGTGCTCAGTACTCAGGGTGCTGGGTGCTCAGCACTCAGGGTGCTCAGTACTCAGTGTGCTGGGTGCTCAGTGCTCGGGGTGCTGGGTGCTCAGTACTCAGGGTGCTCAGTACTCGGGGTGCTGGGTGCTCAGTGCTCGGGGTGCTGGATGCTCAGTGCTCAGGGTGATCTGTGCTCAGTACTCAGGATGCTGGGTGCTCAGTACTCAGGGTGCTGGGTGCTCAGTACTCAGGGTGCTGAGTGCTCAGTCCTCAGGGTGCTCAGTGCTCAGGGTGCTGGGTGCTCAGTGCTCGGGGTGCTCGGTGCTCAGTACTCAGGGTGCTGAGTGCTCAGTACTCAGGGTGCTGGGTGCTCAGTACTCAGGGTGCTGGGTGCTCAGTGCTCGGGGTGTTGGGTGCTCCGTGCTCAGGGTGCTCAGTGCTCAGTACTCAGGGTTCTGGGTGCTCAGTACTCAGGGTGCTGGGTGCTCAGTGCTCGGGGTGCTGGGTGCTCAGTACTCAGGGTGCTGGGTGCTCAGTGCTCGGGGTGCTCGGTGTTCAGTACTCAAGGTGCTGGGTGCTCAGTGCTCGGGGTGCTGGGTGCTCAGTGCTCAGGGTGCTGGGTGCTCAGTACTCGGGGTGCTCGGTGCTCAGTACTCAGGGTACTGGGTGCTCAGGGTCCTCGGTGCTCAGTACTCAGGGTGCTCAGTACTCAGCTTGCTTTGTGCTCAGTGCTCAGAGTGCTGGGTGCTCAGTACTCAGGGTGCTCGGTGCTCAGTACTCAGGGTGCTCAGTGCTCAGTGCTCTGGGTGCTCAGTACTCATGGTGCTCAGTGCTCAGGGTGCTGGGTGCTCAGTGCTCGGGGTGCTGGGTACTCAGTGCTCAGTGCTCGGGGTGCTGGGTGCTCAGTCCTCAGTACACAGGGTGCTGGGTGCTCAGTGCTCGGGGTGCTGGATGCTCAGTACTCAGGGTCCTGGGTGCTCAGTGCTCAGGGTGCTGGGTGCTCAGTACTCAGGGTGCTGGGTGCTCAGTGCTCAGGGTGCTGGGTGCTCAGTACTCAGGGTGCTGGGTCCTCAGTGCTCAGGGTGCTGGGTGTTCAGTGCTCGGGGTGCTCAGTACTCAATGTGCTGTGTGTTCAGTGCTCAGGGTACTGGGTGCTCAGTACTCAGGGTGCTCGGTGCTGAGTACTCAGGGTGCTGGGTGCTCAGTACTCCGGGTGCTGGGTGCTCAGTGCTCGGGGTGCTCGGTGCTCAGTGCTCAGGGTGCTGGGTGCTCAGTACTCAGGGTGCTCATTGCTCAGGGTGCTGGGTGCTCAGTACTCAGGTTGCTGGGTGCTCAGTACTCAGGTTGCTGGGTGCTCAGTACTCAGGGTGCTCAGTGCTCAGTACTCAGGGTGCTCAGTGCTCAGGGTGCTGGGTGCTCAGTGCTCGGGGTGCTGGGTGCTCAGTGCACAGGGTGCTGTGTGCTCAGTACTCAGGGTGCTCAGTACTCAGGGTGCTGGGTGCTCAGTGCTCAGGGTGCTGGGTGCTCAGTGCTCTCGGTGCTGGGTGCTCAGTGCTCAGGGTGCTCGGTGCTCAGTGCTCAGGTTGCTGGGTGCTCAGTACTCAGGGAGCTGGGTGCTCAGTACTCAGGGTGCTCAGTGCTCAGTACTCAGGGTGCTCCGTGCTCAGTACTCAGGGTGCTCAGTGCTCAAGGTGCTGGGTGCTCAGTACTCAGGGTGCTGGGTGCTCAGTACTCAGGGTGCTGGGTGCTCAGTGCTCAGGGAGCTCGGTGCTGAGTACTCAGGGTGGTGGGTGCTCAGTACTCAGTGCTCAGGGTCCTGGGTGCTCAGCGCTCTGGGTGCTTAGTGCACAGTACTCAGGGTGCTGGGTGCTCAGTATTCAGGGTGCTCAGTGCTCGGGGTGCTGGGTGCTCAGTACTGCGGGTGCTGGGTGCTCAGTACTCAGGGTGCTGGGTGCTTATTCTCGGGGTCCTGGGTGCTCAGTGTTCGGGGTGCTGGGTGCTCAGTACTCGGGGTGCTGGGTGCTCAGTGCTCAGCGTGCTGGGTGCTCAGTACTCAGGGTGCTCGGTTCTCAGTACTCAGGGTGCTGGGTGCTCATTCTCGGGGTGCTGGGTGCTCAGTGCTCGGGGTGCTGGGTGCTCAGTGCTCAGGGTCCTCGGTGCTCAGTACTCAGGGTGCTCAGTACTCAGCGTGCTTTGTGCTCAGTGCTCAGGGTGCTGGGTGCTCAGTACACAGGGTGCTGAGTGCTCAGTACTCACGTTCTGGGTGCTCAGTACTCGGGGTGCTAGGTGCTCATTACTCAGGGTGCTGGGTGCTCAGTGCTCGGGGTGCTTGCTGCTCAGTACTCTTGGTGCTGCATACTCAGTACTCAGGGTGCTGGGTGCTCAGTGCTCGGGGTGCTCGGTGCTCAGTGCTCAGGATGCTCGGTGCTCATTACTTTTGGTGCTGGGTGCTCAGTACTCAGGGTGCTGGGTGCTCAGTGCTCGGGATGCTCTGTGATCAGTACTCAGGGTGCTGGGTGCTCAGTGCTCAGGGTGCTGGGTGCTCAGTACTCAGGGTGCTCAGTACTCAGTACTCAGGGTGCTGGGTTCTCAGTGCTTGGGGTGCTGGGTGCTCAGTGCTCAGGGTGCTGGGTGCTCAGTGCTCGGGGTGCTGGGTGCTCAGTACTCGGGGTGCTCGGTGCTCAGTACTCAGGGTGCTGGGTGCTCAGTACTCAGGGTGCTTAGTGCTCAGGGTGCTGGGTGCTCAGTGCTCGGGGTGCTGGGTACTCAGTGCTCAGTACACAGGGTGCTGATTGCTCAGTGCTCGGGGTGCTGCGTGCTCAGTGCTCAGTACTCAGGGTGCTGGGTGCTCAGTGCTCGGTGTGCTCTATGCTCAGTACTCAGGGTGCTGGGTGCTCAGTGCTCAGGGTGCTGGGTGCTCAGTACTCAGGGTGCTGGGTGCTCAGTGCTAAGGGTGCTGGGTGCTCAGTACTCAGGTTGCTGGGTCCTCAGTGCTCAGGGTGCTGGGTGCTCTGTGCTCGGGGTGCTCAGTACTCAGGGTGCTGTGTGTTCAGTGCTCAGGTTACTGGGTGCTCATTACTCAGGGTGCTCGGTGCTTAGTACTCAGGGTGCTGGGTGCTCAGTACTCCGGGGGCTGGGTGCTCAGTGCTCGGGGTGCTCGGTGCTCAGTGCTCAGGGTGCTGGGTGCTCAGTACACAGGGTGCTCATTGCTCAGGGTGCTGGGTGTTCATTAATCAGGGTGCTGGGTGCTCAGTACTCAGGGTGCTCAGTGCTCAGTACTCAGGGTGCTCAGTACTCAGGGTGCTAAGTGCTCAGGGTGCTGGGTGCTCAGTGCTCAGGGTGCTGGGTGCTCAGTGCTCAGGGTGCTGTGTGCTCAGTACTCAGGGTGATCAGTACTCAGGATGCTGGGTGCTCAGTGCTCAGGGTGCTGGGTGCTTAGTGCTCAGGGTGCTGGGTGCTCAGTGCTCAGGGTGCTCGGTGCTCAGTGCTCAGTTTGATGGGTGCTGAGTACTCAGGGTGCTGGGTGCTCAGTACTCAGGGTGCTCAGTGCTCAGTACTCAGGGTGCTCAGTGCTCAGTACTCAGGGTGCTCAGTGCTCAGGGTGCTGGGTGCTCAGTGCTCGGGGTGCTGGGTACTCAGTCCACAGGGTGCAGGGTGCTCAGTGCTCAGGGTGCTCGGTGCTCAGTGCTCAGGGTGCTGGGTGTTCAGTGCTCGGGGTGCTGGGTGCTCATTAATCAGGGTGCTGGGTGCTCAGTACGCTGGGTGCTCAGTACTCAGGGTGCTGGGTGCTCAGTACTCAGGGTGCTCGGTGCTCAGTACTCAGGGTGCTGGGTGCTCAGTGCTCGGGGTGCTGGGTGCTCATTAATCAGGGTGCTGGGTGCTCAGTACTCAGGGTGCTCAGTGCTTGGGGTGCTGGGTGCTCAGTACTCAGGGTGCTCAGTGCTTGGGGTGCAGGGTGCTCAGTACTCAGGGTGCTGGTTCCTCAGTGCTCAGGGTGCTGGGTGCTGAGGACTCAGGGTGCTGGGTGCTCAGTGCTCGGGGTGCTGGGTGCTCAGAGCTCGGGGTGCTGGGTGCTCAGTGCTCAGGGTTCTGGGTGCTCAGTGCTCAGGGTGCTGGGTGCTCAGTGCTCGGGGTGCTGGGTGCTCGGTGCTCAGGTTTCTGGGTGCTCAGGACTCGGGGTGCTGGGTGCTCAGTACTCAGGGTGCTGGGTGCTCATTGCTCGGGGTGCTGGGTGCTCAGTGCTACGGGTGCTGGGTGCTCAGTGCTCAGTGTGCTGGGTGCTCAGTGCTCTGGGCGCTGGGTGCTCAGTGCTCAGGGTGCTCGGTGCTCAGTACTCAGGGTGCTGGGTGCTCAGTGCTCAGGGTGCTCGTTGCTCAGTACTCAGGGTGCTGGGTGCTCAGTGCTCGGTGTGCTCGGTGCTCAGTACGTTGGGTGCTCAGTACTCAGGGTGCTGGGTGCTCAGTGCTCAGGGTGATCGGTGCTCAGTACTCAGGGTGCTCAGTACTCAGGGTGCTGGGTGCTCAGGGCTCGGGGTGCTGGGAGCTCAGTACTCAGGGTGCTGGGTGCTCAGTGCTCAGGGTGCTGGGTGCTGAGTGCTCAGGGTGCTGGGTGCTCTGTACTCGGGGTGCTCGGTGCTCAGTACTCAGGGTGCTGGGTGCTCAGTACTCAGGGTGCTGGGTGCTCAGTAATCAGGGTGCTCAGTGCTCGGGGAGCTCGGTGCTCAGTACTCAGGGTGCTGGGTGCTCAGTACTCAGTGCTCGGGGTCCTGGGTGCTCAGCGCTCTGGGTGCTTAGTGCAGAGTACTCAGGGTGCTGGGTGCTCAGTATTCAGGGTGCTCAGTGCTCGGGGTGCTGGGTGCTCAGTACACAGGGTGCTGGGTGCTCAGTAATCAGGGTGCTGGGTGCTCATTCTCGGGGTGCTGGGTGCTCAGTGCTCGGTTGCTGGGTGCTCAGTACTCGGGGTGCTGGGTGCTCAGTGCTCAGCGTGCTGTGTGCTATGTACTCAGGGTGCTCGGTTCTCAGTACTCAGGGTGCTGGGTGCTCATTCTCGGGTGCTGGGTGCTCAGTGCTCAGGGTGCTGGGTGCTAAGTGCTCAGGGTGCTGGGTCCTCAGTACTCGGGGTGCTCGGTGCTCAGTACTCGGGGTGCTGGGTGCTCAGTACTCAGGGTGCTGGGTGCTCAGTACTCAGGGTGCTCGGTGCTCAGTACTCAGGGTGCTGGGTGCTCAGTGCTCAGGTGCTGGGTGCTAAGTACTCAGGGTGCTGGGTGCTCAGTACTCAGGGTGCTGGGTGCTCAGCACTCAGGGTGCTCAGTACTCAGTGTGCTGGGTGCTCAGTGCTCGGGGTGCTGGGTGCTCAGTACTCAGGGTGCTCAGTACTCGGGGTGCTGGGTGCTCAGTGCTCGGGGTGCTGGATGCTCAGTGCTCAGGGTGATCTGTGCTCAGTACTCAGGATGCTGGGTGCTCAGTACTCAGGGTGCTGGGTGCTCAGTACTCAGGGTGCTGGGTGCTCAGTCCTCAGGGTGCTCAGTGCTCAGGGTGCTGGGTGCTCAGTGCTCGGGGTGCTCGGTGCTCAGTACTCAGGGTGCTGAGTGCTCAGTACTCAGGGTGCTGGGTGCTCAGTACTCAGGGTGCTGGGTGCTCAGTGCTCGGGGTGCTGGGTGCTCAGTACTCAGGGTGCTGGGTGCTCAGTGCTCGGGGTGCTCGGTGTTCAGTACTCAAGGTGCTGGGTGCTCAGTGCTCGGGGTGCTGGGTGCTCAGTGCTCAGGGTGCTGGGTGCTCAGTACTCGGGGTGCTCGGTGCTCAGTACTCAGGGTACTGGGTGCTCAGGGTCCTCGGTGCTCAGTACTCAGGGTGCTCAGTACTCAGCTTGCTTTGTGCTCAGTGCTCAGAGTGCTGGGTACTCAGTACTCAGGGTGCTCGGTGCTCAGTACTCAGGGTGCTCAGTGCTCAGTGCTCTGGGTGCTCAGTACTCATGGTGCTCAGTGCTCAGGGTGCTGGGTGCTCAGTGCTCGGGGTGCTGGGTACTCAGTGCTCAGTGCTCGGGGTGCTGGGTGCTCAGTCCTCAGTACACAGGGTGCTGGGTGCTCAGTGCTCGGGGTGCTGGATGCTCAGTACTCAGGGTCCTGGGTGCTCAGTGCTCAGGGTGCTGGGTGCTCAGTACTCAGGGTGCTGGGTGCTCAGTGCTCAGGGTGCTGGGTGCTCAGTACTCAGGGTGCTGGGTCCTCAGTGCTCAGGGTGCTGGGTGTTCAGTGCTCGGGGTGCTCAGTACTCAATGTGCTGTGTGTTCAGTGCTCAGGGTACTGGGTGCTCAGTACTCAGGGTGCTCGGTGCTGAGTACTCAGGGTGCTGGGTGCTCAGTACTCCGGGTGCTGGGTGCTCAGTGCTCGGGGTGCTCGGTGCTCAGTGCTCAGGGTGCTGGGTGCTCAGTACTCAGGGTGCTCATTGCTCAGGGTGCTGGGTGCTCAGTACTCAGGTTGCTGGGTGCTCAGTACTCAGGTTGCTGGGTGCTCAGTACTCAGGGTGCTCAGTGCTCAGTACTCAGGGTGCTCAGTGCTCAGGGTGCTGGGTGCTCAGTGCTCGGGGTGCTGGGTGCTCAGTGCACAGGGTGCTGTGTGCTCAGTACTCAGGGTGCTCAGTACTCAGGGTGCTGGGTGCTCAGTGCTCAGGGTGCTGGGTGCTCAGTGCTCTCGGTGCTGGGTGCTCAGTGCTCAGGGTGCTGGGTGCTCAGTACTCAGGGTGCTGGGTGCTCAGTGCTCGGGGTGCTGGGTGCTCAGTACTCAGGGTGCTGGGTGCTCAGTGCTCAGGGTGCTGGGTGCTCAGTGCTCAGGGTGCTCGGTGCTTAGTACTCATGGTGCTCGGTGCTCGGGGTGCTGGGTGCTCAGTGCTCGGTGTGCTGGGTGCTCAGTGCTCGGGGTGCTGGGTGCTGAGTGCTCAGTGTGCTGGGTGCTCAGTGCTCGGGGTGCTGGGTGCTCAGTACTCAGGGTGCTCGGTGCTCAGTACTCAGGGTGC
The DNA here is from genome assembly GCF_018167655.1 of Microtus oregoni. Classification (NCBI taxonomy): domain Eukaryota; kingdom Metazoa; phylum Chordata; class Mammalia; order Rodentia; family Cricetidae; genus Microtus; species Microtus oregoni. Next base: position 4,686,215 of record NW_024543811.1, on the reverse strand, counting down.
TGGGTGCTCAGTGCTCGGGGTGCTGGGTGCTCATTAATCAGGGTGCTGGGTGCTCAGTACGCTGGGTGCTCAGTACTCAGGGTGCTGGGTGTTCAGTGCTCGGGGTGCTGGGTGCTCATTAATCAGGGTGCTGGGTGCTCAGTACGCTGGGTGCTCAGTACTCAGGGTGCTGGGTGCTCAGTACTCAGGGTGCTCGGTGCTCAGTACTCAGGGTGCTGGGTGCTCAGTGCTCGGGGTGCTGGGTGCTCATTAATCAGGGTGCTGGGTGCTCAGTACTCAGGGTGCTCAGTGCTTGGGGTGCTGGGTGCTCAGTACTCAGGGTGCTCAGTGCTTGGGGTGCAGGGTGCTCAGTACTCAGGGTGCTGGTTGCTCAGTGCTCAGGGTGCTAGGTGCTGAGTACTCAGGGTGCTGGGTGCTCAGTGCTCGGGGTGCTGGGTGCTCAGTGCTCGGGGTGCTGGGTGCTCAGTGCTCAGGGTTCTGGGTGCTCAGTACTCGGGGTGCTGGGTGCTCAGTGCTCGCGGTGCTCGGTGCTCAGTGCTCGGGGTGCTGGGTGCTCAGTGCTCAGGGTGCTGGGTGCTCAGTACTCGGGGTGCTCGGTGCTCAGTACTCAGGGTACTGGGTGCTCAGGGTCCTCGGTGCTCAGTACTCAGGGTGCTCAGTACTCAGCTTGCTTTGTGCTCAGTGCTCAGAGTGCTGGGTGCTCAGTACTCAGGGTGCTCGGTGCTCAGTACTCAGGGTGCTCAGTGCTCAGTGCTCTGGGTGCTCAGTACTCAGGGTGCTCAGTGCTCAGGGTGCTGGGTGCTCAGTGCTCAGGGTGCTGGGTACTCAGTGCTCAGTGCTCGGAGTGCTGGGTGCTCAGTCCTCAGTACACAGGGTGCTGGTTGCTCAGTGCTCGGGGTGCTGGATGCTCAGTACTCAGGGTCCTGGGTGCTCAGTGCTCAGGGTGCTGGGTGCTCAGTACTCAGGGTGCTGGGTGCTCAGTGCTCAGGGTGCTGGGTGCTCAGTACTCAGGGTGCTGGGTCCTCAGTGCTCAGGGTGCTGGGTGCTCAGTGCTCGGGGTGCTCAGTACTAAGGGTGCTGTGTGTTCAGTGCTCAGGGTACTGGGTGCTCAGTACTCAGGGTGCTCGGTGCTGAGTACTCAGGGTGCTGGGTGCTCAGTACTCCGGGTGCTGGGTGCTCAGTGCTCGGGGTGCTCGGTGCTCAGTGCTCAGGGTGCTGGGTGCTCAGTACTCAGGGTGCTCATTGCTCAGGGTGCTGGGTGCTCAGTACTCAGGTTGCTGGGTGCTCAGTACTCAGGGTGCTCAGTGCTCAGTACTCAGGGTGCTCAGTGCTCAGTACTCAGGGTGCTCAGTGCTCAGGGTGCTGGGTGCTCAGTGCTCAGGGTGCTGGGTGCTCAGTGCTCAGGGTGCTCGGTGCTCAGTGCTCAGGTTGCTGGGTGCTCAGTACTCAGGGTGCTGGGTGCTCAGTACTCAGGGTGCTCAGTGCTCAGTACTCAGGGTGCTCAGTGCTCAGTACTCAGGGTGCTCAGTGCTCAAGGTGCTGGGTGTTCAGTGCTCGGGGTGCTGGGTACTCAGACCTCAGGGTGCTGGGTGCTCAGTGCTCACGGTACTCTGTGCTCAGTGCTCAGGGTGCTGGGTGCTCAGTACTCAGGGTGCTGGGTGCTCAGTGCTCAGGGTGCTCGGTGCTTAGTACTCATGGTGCTCGGTGCTCGGGATGCTGGGTGCTCAGTGCTCGGGGTGCTGGGTGCTCATTAATCAGGGTGCTGGGTGCTCAGTACGCTGGGTGCTCAGTACTCAGGGTGCTGGGTGCTCAGTACTCAGGGTGCTCGGTGCTCAGTACTCAGGGTGCTCAGTGCTCAGGGTGCTGGGTGCTCAGTGCTCAGGGTGATCGGTGCTCAGTACTCAGGGTGCTCAGTACTCAGGGTGCTGGGTGCTCAAGGCTCGGGGTGCTGGGAGCTCAGTACACAGGGTGCTGGGTGCTCAGTGCTCGGGGTGCTGGGTGCTGAGTGCTCAGGGTGCTGGGTGCTCTGTACACGGGGTGCTCGGTGCTCAGTACTCAGGGTGCTGGGTGCTCAGTACTCAGGGTGCTGGGTGCTCAGTACTCAGGGTGCTCGCTGCTCAGTACTCAGGATGCTGGGTGCTCAGTGCTCAGGGTGCTGGGTGCTCAGTACTCAGGGTGCTGGGTACTCAGTGCTCAGGGTGATCGGTGCTCAGTCCTCAGGGTGCTCAGTACTCAGGGTGCTGGGTGCTCAGTGCTCAGGTTGCTCAGTACTAAGGGTGCTGAGTGCTCAGTACTCAGGGTGCTGGGTGCTCAGTGCTCGGGTGCTGGGTGCTCAGTACTCAGGATGCTGGGTGGTCAGTGCTCAGGGTGCTGGGTGCTCAGTACTCAGGGTGCTGGGTGCTCAGTACTCAGGGTGCTCAGTGCTCGGGGAGCTCGGTGCTCAGTACTCAGGGTGCTGGGTGCTCAGTAGTCAGTGCTCGGGGTCCTGGGTGCTCAGCGCTCTGGGTGCTTAGTGCACAGTACTCAGGGTGCTGGGTGCTCAGTATTCAGGGTTCTCAGTGCTCGGGGTGCTGGGTGCTCAGTACTCAGGGTGCTTGGTGCACAATACTCAGGGTGCTGGGTGCTCAGTACTCTTGGTGCTGGGTGCTCAGTACTCGGGGTGCTGGGTGCTCATTACTCAATGTGCTGGGTGCTCAGTGCTCGGGGTGCTCGCTGCTCAGTACTCTTGGTGCTGGGTGCTCAGTACTCAGGGTGCTGGGTGCTCAGTGCTCGGGGTTCTCGGTGCTCAGTGCTCAGGATGCTCGGTGCTCAGTACATTCGGTGCTGGGTGCTCAGTATTCAGGGTGCTGGGTGCTCAGTGCCTGGGGTGCTCGGTGCTCAGTACTCAGGGTGCTGGGTGCTCAGTGCTCAGGATGCTGGGTGCTCAGTACTCAGGGTGCTCAGTACTCAGGACTCAGGGTGCTGGGTGCTCAGTGCTCAGGGTGCTGGGTGCTCAGTGCTCGGGGTGCTCGGTGCTCAGTACTCAGGGTGCTTGGTGCTCAGTACTCAGGGTGCTGGGTGCTCAGTACTCAGGGTGCTGGGTGCTCAGTGCTCAGGGTGCTGTGTGCTCAGTACTCAGGGTGCTGGATGCTCAGTACTCAGGGTGCTGGGTGCTCAGTGCTCAGGGTGCTGGGTGCTCAGTGCTCGGGGTGCTCGGTGCTCAGTGCTCGGGGTGCTGGGTGCTCAGTTCTCAGGGTGCTGGGTGCTCAGTACTCGGGGTGCTCGGTGCTCAGTACTCAGGGTGCTGGGTGCTAAGTACTCAGGGTGCTCGGTGCTCAGTACTCAGGGTGCTGGGTGCTCAGTGCTCATTTGCTGGGTGCTAAGTTCTCAGGGTGCTGGGTGCTCAGTACTCAGGGTGCTGGGTGCTCAGTGCTCAGGGTGCTGGCTGCTCAGTACTCAGGGTGCTGGGTGCTCAGCACTCAGGGTGCTCAGTACTCAGGGTGCTGGGTGCTCAGTGCTAGGGGTGCTGGGTGCTCAGTACTCAGGGTGCTCGGTGCTCAGTGCTCAGGTTGCTGGGTGCTCAGTACTCAGGGAGCTGGGTGCTCAGTACTCAGGGTGCTCAGTGCTCAGTACTCAGGGTGCTCCGTGCTCAGTACTCAGGGTGCTCAGTGCTCAAGGTGCTGGGTGTTCAGTGCTCGGGGTGCTGGGTTCTCAGTCCTCAGGGTGCTGGGTGCTCAGTACTCAGGGTGCTGGGTGCTCAGTGCTCGGGGTGCTCCGTGCTCAGTACTCAGGGTGCTGGGTGCTCAGTGCTCAGGGTGCTGGGTGCTCAGTGCTCAGGGTGCTCGGTGCTTAGTACTCATGGTGCTCGGTGCTCGGGGTGCTGGGTGCTCAGTGCTCGGTGTGCTGGGTGCTCAGTGCTCGGGGTGCTGGGTGCTGAGTGCTCAGTGTGCTGGGTGCTCAGTGCTCGGGGTGCTGGGTGCTCAGTGCTCAGGGTGCTCGGTGCTCAGTACTCAGGGTGCTGGGTGCTCAGTGCTCGGGGTGCTGGGTGCTCATTAATCAGGGTGCTGGGTGCTCAGTACGCTGGGTGCTCAGTACTCAGGGTGCTGGGTGTTCAGTGCTCGGGGTGCTGGGTGCTCATTAATCAGGGTGCTGGGTGCTCAGTACGCTGGGTGCTCAGTACTCAGGGTGCTGGGTGCTCAGTACTCAGGGTGCTCGGTGCTCAGTACTCAGGGTGCTGGGTGCTCAGTGCTCGGGGTGCTGGGTGCTCATTAATCAGGGTGCTGGGTGCTCAGTACTCAGGGTGCTCAGTGCTTGGGGTGCTGGGTGCTCAGTACTCAGGGTGCTCAGTGCTTGGGGTGCAGGGTGCTCAGTACTCAGGGTGCTGGTTGCTCAGTGCTCAGGGTGCTAGGTGCTGAGTACTCAGGGTGCTGGGTGCTCAGTGCTCGGGGTGCTGGGTGCTCAGTGCTCGGGGTGCTGGGTGCTCAGTGCTCAGGGTTCTGGGTGCTCAGTACTCGGGGTGCTGGGTGCTCAGTGCTCGCGGTGCTCGGTGCTCAGTGCTCGGGGTGCTGGGTGCTCAGTGCTCAGGGTGCTGGGTGCTCAGTACTCGGGGTGCTCGGTGCTCAGTACTCAGGGTACTGGGTGCTCAGTGTCCTCGGTGCTCAGTACTCAGGGTGCTCAGTACTCAGCTTGCTTTGTGCTCAGTGCTCAGAGTGCTGGGTGCTCAGTACTCAGGGTGCTCGGTGCTCAGTACTCAGGGTGCTCAGTGCTCAGTGCTCTGGGTGCTCAGTACTCAGGGTGCTCAGTGCTCAGGGTGCTGGGTGCTCAGTGCTCGGGGTGCTGGGTACTCAGTGCTCAGTGCTCGGGGTGCTGGGTGCTCAGTCCTCAGTACACAGGGTGCTGGTTGCTCAGTGCTCGGGGTGCTGGATGCTCAGTACTCAGGGTCCTGGGTGCTCAGTGCTCAGGGTGCTGGGTGCTCAGTACTCAGGGTGCTGGGTGCTCAGTGCTCAGGGTGCTGGGTGCTCAGTACTCAGGGTGCTGGGTCCTCAGTGCTCAGGGTGCTGGGTGCTCAGTGCTCGGGGTGCTCAGTACTCAGGGTGCTGTGTGTTCAGTGCTCAGGGTACTGGGTGCTCAGTACTCAGGGTGCTCGGTGCTGAGTACTCAGGGTGCTGGGTGCTCAGTACTCCGGGTGCTGGGTGCTCAGTGCTCGGGGTGCTCGGTGCTCAGTGCTCAGGGTGCTGGGTGCTCAGTACTCAGGGTGCTCATTGCTCAGGGTGCTGGGTGCTCAGTACTCAGGTTGCTGGGTGCTCAGTACTCAGGGTGCTCAGTGCTCAGTACTCAGGGTGCTCAGTGCTCAGTACTCAGGGTGCTCAGTGCTCAGGGTGCTGGGTGCTCAGTGCTCAGGGTGCTGGGTGCTCAGTGCTCAGGGTGCTCGGTGCTCAGTGCTCAGGTTGCTGGGTGCTCAGTACTCAGGGTGCTGGGTGCTCAGTACTCAGGGTGCTCAGTGCTCAGTACTCAGGGTGCTCAGTGCTCAGTACTCAGGGTGCTCAGTGCTCAAGGTGCTGGGTGTTCAGTGCTCGGGGTGCTGGGTACTCAGACCTCAGGGTGCTGGGTGCTCAGTGCTCACGGTACTCTGTGCTCAGTGCTCAGGGTGCTGGGTGCTCAGTACTCAGGGTGCTGGGTGCTCAGTGCTCAGGGTGCTCGGTGCTTAGTACTCATGGTGCTCGGTGCTCGGGATGCTGGGTGCTCAGTGCTCGGGGTGCTGGGTGCTCATTAATCAGGGTGCTGGGTGCTCAGTACGCTGGGTGCTCAGTACTCAGGGTGCTGGGTGCTCAGTACTCAGGGTGCTCGGTGCTCAGTACTCAGGGTGCTCAGTGCTCAGGGTGCTGGGTGCTCAGTGCTCAGGGTGATCGGTGCTCAGTACTCAGGGTGCTCAGTACTCAGGGTGCTGGGTGCTCAGGGCTCGGGGTGCTGGGAGCTCAGTACACAGGGTGCTGGGTGCTCAGTGCTCGGGGTGCTGGGTGCTGAGTGCTCAGGGTGCTGGGTGCTCTGTACTCGGGGTGCTCGGTGCTCAGTACTCAGGGTGCTGGGTGCTCAGTACTCAGGGTGCTGGGTGCTCAGTACTCAGGGTGCTCGCTGCTCAGTACTCAGGGTGCTGGGTGCTCAGTGCTCAGGGTGCTGGGTGCTCAGTACTCAGGGTGCTGGGTACTCAGTGCTCAGGGTGATCGGTGCTCAGTCCTCAGGGTGCTCAGTACTCAGGGTGCTGGGTGCTCAGTGCTCAGGTTGCTCAGTACTAAGGGTGCTGAGTGCTCAGTACTCAGGGTGCTGGGTGCTCAGTGCTCGGGTGCTGGGTGCTCAGTACTCAGGATGCTGGGTGGTCAGTGCTCAGGGTGCTGGGTGCTCAGTACTCAGGGTGCTGTGTGCTCAGTACTCAGGGTGCTCAGTGCTCGGGGAGCTCGGTGCTCAGTACTCAGGGTGCTGGGTGCTCAGTAGTCAGTGCTCGGGGTCCTGGGTGCTCAGCGCTCTGGGTGCTTAGTGCACAGTACTCAGGGTGCTGGGTGCTCAGTATTCAGGGTTCTCAGTGCTCGGGGTGCTGGGTGCTCAGTACTCAGGGTGCTTGGTGCACAATACTCAGGGTGCTGGGTGCTCAGTACTCTTGGTGCTGGGTGCTCAGTACTCGGGGTGCTGGGTGCTCATTACTCAATGTGCTGGGTGCTCAGTGCTCGGGGTGCTCGCTGCTCAGTACTCTTGGTGCTGGGTGCTCAGTACTCAGGGTGCTGGGTGCTCAGTGCTCGGGGTTCTCGGTGCTCAGTGCTCAGGATGCTCGGTGCTCAGTACATTTGGTGCTGGGTGCTCAGTACTCAGGGTGCTGGGTGCTCAGTGCCTGGGGTGCTCGGTGCTCAGTACTCAGGGTGCTGGGTGCTCAGTGCTCAGGATGCTGGGTGCTCAGTACTCAGGGTGCTCAGTACTCAGTACTCAGGGTGCTGGGTGCTCAGTGCTCAGGGTGCTGGGTGCTCAGTGCTCGGGGTGCTCGGTGCTCAGTACTCAGGGTGCTTGGTGCTCAGTACTCAGGGTGCTGGGTGCTCAGTACTCAGGGTGCTGGGTGCTCAGTGCTCAGGGTGCTGTGTGCTCAGTACTCAGGGTGCTGGATGCTCAGTACTCAGGGTGCTGGGTGCTCAGTGCTCAGGGTGCTGGGTGCTCAGTGCTCGGGGTGCTCGGTGCTCAGTGCTCGGGGTGCTGGGTGCTCAGTTCTCAGGGTGCTGGGTGCTCAGTACTCGGGGTGCTCGGTGCTCAGTACTCAGGGTGCTGGGTGCTCAGTACTCAGGGTGCTCGGTGCTCAGTACTCAGGGTGCTGGGTGCTCAGTGCTCATTTGCTGGGTGCTAAGTTCTCAGGGTGCTGGGTGCTCAGTACTCAGGGTGCTGGGTGCTCAGTGCTCAGGGTGCTGGCTGCTCAGTACTCAGGGTGCTGGGTGCTCAGCACTCAGGGTGCTCAGTACTCAGGGTGCTGGATGCTCAGTGCTAGGGGTGCTGGGTGCTCAGTACTCAGGGTGCTCAGTACTCAGGGTGCTGTGTGCTCAGTGCTCGGGGTGCTGGATGCTCAGTGCTCAGGGTGATCGGTGCTCAGTACTCAGGATGCTGGGTGCTCAGTACTCAGGGTGCTGGGTGCTCAGTCCTCAGGGTGCTCAGTGCTCAGTCAGGGTGCTCGATGCTCAGTACTAAGGGTGCTCAGTGCTCAGTACTCAGGTTGCTCAGTGCTCAGTGCTCGGGGTGCTGGGTGCTCAGTACTCAGGGTGCTGGGTGCTCAGGACTCAGGGTGCTGGGTGCTCAGTGCTCAGTACTCAGCGTGCTGGGTGCTCAGTGCTCGGGGTGCTGGGTCCTCAGTGCTCAGGGTGCTGGGTGCTCAGTACTCAGTGTGCTGGGTGCTCAGTGCTCGGGGTGCTGGGTCCTCAGTGCTCAGGGTGCTCAATGCTCAGTGCTCGGGGTGCTGGGTGCTCAGTGCTCGGGGTGCTGGGTGCTCAGTGCTCAGGGTGCTGGTTGCTCAGTACTCAGTGTGCTCAGTGCTCAGGGTGCTGGGTGCTCAGTGCTCAGGGTGCTGGGTGCTCAGTGCTCGGGGTGCTCGGTGCTCAGTACTCAGGGTGCTTGGTGCTCAGTACTCAGGGTGCTGGGTGCTCAGTACTCAGGGTGCTGGGTGCTCAGTGCTCAGGGTGCTGTGTGCTCAGTACTCAGGGTGCTGGATGCTCAGTACTCAGGGTGCTGGGTGCTCAGTGCTCAGGGTGCTGGGTGCTCAGTGCTCGGGGTGCTCGGTGCTCAGTGCTCGGGGTGCTGGGTGCTCAGTTCTCAGGGTGCTGGGTGCTCAGTACTCGGGGTGCTCGGTGCTCAGTACTCAGGGTGCTGGGTGCTCAGTACTCAGGGTGCTCGGTACTCAGTACTCAGGGTGCTGGGTGCTCAGTGCTCATTTGCTGGGTGCTAAGTTCTCAGGGTGCTGGGTGCTCAGTACTCAGGGTGCTGGGTGCTCAGTGCTCAGGGTGCTGGCTGCTCAGTACTCAGGGTGCTGGGTGCTCAGCACTCAGGGTGCTCAGTACTCAGGGTGCTGGGTGCTCAGTGCTAGGGGTGCTGGGTGCTCAGTACTCAGGGTGCTCAGTACTCAGGGTGCTGTGTGCTCAGTGCTCGGGGTGCTGGTTGCTCAGTGCTCAGGGTGATCGGTGCTCAGTACTCAGGATGCTGGGTGCTCAGTACTCAGGGTGCTGGGTGCTCAGTCCTCAGGGTGCTCAGTGCTCAGTCAGGGTGCTCGATGCTCAGTACTAAGGGTGCTCAGTGCTCAGTACTCAGGTTGCTCAGTGCTCAGTGCTCGGGGTGCTGGGTGCTCAGTACTCAGGGTGCTGGGTGCTCAGGACTCAGGGTGCTGGGTGCTCAGTGCTCAGTACTCAGCGTGCTGGGTGCTCAGTGCTCGGGGTGCTGGGTCCTCAGTGCTCAGGGTGCTGGGTGCTCAGTACTCAGTGTGCTGGGTGCTCAGTGCTCGGGGTGCTGGGTCCTCAGTGCTCAGGGTGCTCAATGCTCAGTGCTCGGGGTGCTGTGTGCTCAGTGCTCGGGGTGCTGGGTGCTCAGTGCTCAGGGTGCTGGTTGCTCAGTACTCAGTGTGCTCAGTGCTCAGGGTGCTGGGTGCTCAGAACTCAGGGTGCTGGGTGCTCAGTACTCAGGGTGCTGGGTGCTCAGTACTCAGGGTGCTTGGTGCTCAGTACTCAGGGTGCTGGGTGCTCAGTGCTCAGGGTGCTCGGTGCTCAGTACTCATGGTGCTGGGTGATCATTCTCGGGGTGCTGGGTGCTCAGTACTCAGGTTGCTCAGTACTCTGGGTGCACGGGGCTCAGTACTCATGGTGCTGGGTGATCAGTACTCAGGGTGCTCGGTGCTCAGTTCTCAGGGTGCTCGGTGCTCAGTGTTTGGGGTGCTGGGTGCTCAGTACTCAGGGTGCTGGGTGCTCAGTGCTCAGGCTGCTGGCTGCTCAGTGCTCAGGGTGCTGGGTGCTCAGTACTCAGTGCTCAGGATGCTGGATGCTCATTGCTCAGGATGCTGGGTGCTCAGTGCTCAGGGTGCTCAGTGCTCAGTACACAGGGTGCTGGGTGCTCAGTACTCAGGGTGCTGGGTGCTCAATGCTCGGGGTACCCGGTGCTCAGTGCTCGGGGTGCTAGGTGCTCAGTACTCAGGGTGCTGAGTGCTCAGTGCTCAGGGTGCTGGGTGCTCAGTGCTCAGGGTGCTGGGTGCTCAGTGCTCGGGGAGCTCGGTGCTCAGAACTCAGGGTGCTGGGTGCTCAGTACTCAGGGTGCTCAGTACTCAGTACTCAGGGTGCTGGGTGCTCAGTGCATGGGGTGCTGTGTGCTCAGTGCTCAGGGAGCTGGGTGCTCAGTGCTCGGGGTGCTGGGTGCTCAGTACTCGGGGTGCTCGGTGCTCAGTACTCAGGGTGCTGGGTGCTCAGTAATCAGGGTGCTGGGTGTTCAGTACTCAGGGTGCTGGGTGCTCAGTACTCAGGGTGCTGGGTGCTCAGTATTCCGGGTGCTGGGTGCTCAGTACTCAGGGTGCTGTGTGCTCAGTACTCAGGGTGCTTGGTGCTCATTACTCAGGGTGCTGGGTGCTCAGTGCTCAGGATGCTGGGTGCTCAGTGCTCGGGGTGCTCGGTGCTCTGTACTCAGGGTGCTGGGTGCTCAGTGCTCGGGGTGCTGGGTGCTCAGTGCTCAGGGTGCAGGCTGCTCAGTACTCTGGGTGCTCGGTGCTCAGTACTCAGGGTGCTGGGTGCTCAGTACTCAGGGTGCTGGGTGCTCAGTACTCAGGGTGCTCGGTGCTCAGTAATCAGTGTGCTGGGTGCTCAGTGCTCAGGTGCTGGGTGCTAAGTACTCAGGGTGCTGGGTGCTCAGTACTCAGGGTGCTGGGTGCTCAGTGCTCAGGGTTCTGGGTGCTCAGTACTCAGGGTGCTGGGTGCTCAGCACTCAGGGTGCTCAGTACTCCGGGTGCTGTGTGCTCAGTGCTCGGGGTCCTGGATGCTCAGTCCTCAGGGTGATCGGTGCTCAGTACTCAGGATGCTGGGTGCTCAGTACTCAGGGTGCTGGGTGCTCAGTACTCAGGGTGCTGGGTGCTCAGTCCTCAGGGTGCTCAGTGCTCAGGGTGCTGGGTGCTCAGTGCTCGGGGTGCTCGGTGCTCAGTACTCAGGGTGCTGAGTGCTCAGTACTCAGGGTGCTGGGTGCTCAGTACTCAGGCTGCTGTGTGCTCAGTGCTCAGGGTGTTGGGTGCTCAGTGCTCAGCGTGCTCAGTGCTCAGAACTAAGGGTGCTGGGTGCTCAGTGCTCAGGGTGCTGGGTGCTCAGTACTCAGGGTGCTCGGTGCTCAGTACTAAGGGTGCTCAGTGCTCAGTACTCAGGCTGCTCAGTGCTCAGTGCTCGGGGTGCTCGGTGCTCAGTTCTCAGGGTGCTGGGTGCTCAGTACTCAGGGTGCTGGGTGCTCAGTGCTCAGTACTCAGCGTGCTGGGTGCTCAGTGCTCGGGGTGCTAGGTCTTCAGTGCTCAGGGTGCTCAGTGCTCAGTGCTCGGGGTGCTGGGTGCTCAGTGCTCGGGGTGCTGTGTGCTCCTTGCTCAGGGTGCTGGTTGCTCAGTACTCAGTGTGCTCAGTTCTCAGGGTGCTGGGTGCTCAGAACTCAGGGTGCTGGGTGCTCAGTACTCAGGGTGCTGGGAGCTCAGTACTCAGGGTGCTTGGTGCTCAGTACTCAGGGTGCTGGGTGCTCAGTGCTCAGGGTGCTCGGTGCTCAGTACTCATGGTGCTGGGTGCTCATTCTCGGGGTGCTGGGTGCTCAGTACTCAGGTTGCTCAGTACTCTGGGTACCCGGGGCTCAGTACTCATGGTGCTGGGTGCTCAGTACTCAGGGTGCTTGGTGCTCAGTTCTCAGGGTGCTCGGTGCTCAGTGTATGGGGTGCTGGGTGCTCAGTACTCAGGGTGCTGTGTGCTCAGTGCTCATGGTGCTGGCTGCTCAGTTCTCAGGATGCTGGGTGCTCAGTACTCAGTGCTCAGGATGCTGGGTGCTCATTGCTCAGTGTGCTGGGTGCTCAGTGCTCAGGGTGTTCAGTGCTCAGTGCTCAGTACTCAGGGTGCTGGGTGCTCAGTACTCAGTGTGCTGGGTGCTCAGTGCTCGGGTTACCCGGTGCTCAGTGCTCGGGGTGCTCGGTGCTCAGTACTCAGGGTGCTGAGTGCTCATTGCTCAGGGTGCTGGGTGCTCAGTGCTCAGGGTGCTAGGTGCTCAGTGCTCAGCGTGCTTGATGCTCAGTACTCAGGGTGCTGGGTGCTCAGTGCTCAGGGTGCTGGGTTCTCAGTGCTCAAAGTGCTGGGTGCTCAGTACTCAGGGTGCTGGGTGCTCAGTACTCAGGGTGCTGGGTGCTCAGTACTCGGGGTGCTGGGTGCTCAGTGCTCAGCGTGCTGGGTGCTCAGTACTCAGGGTGCTCGGTGCTCAGTGCTTGGGGTGCTGGGTGCTCAGTACTCAGGGTGCTGGGTGCTCAGTGCTCAGGGTTCTGGGTGCTCAGTGCTCAGGGTGCTGGGAGCTCAGTACTCAGTGCTCAGTTTGCTGGGTGCTCAGTGCTCGGGCTGCAGGGTGCTCAGTGCTCAGGGTGCTGGGTGCTCAGTACTCAGGGTGCTGGGTGCTCAGTACTCAGGGTGCTGGGTGCACAGTGCTAGGGGTGCTGGGTGCTCAGTGCTCGGGGTCTGGGTGCTCAGTACTCAGGGTGCTGGGTGCTCAGTACTCAGGGTGCTGGGTGCTCAGTGCTCAGGGGTGCTGGGTGCTCAGTGCTCGGGGTCTGGGTGCTCAGTTCTCTGGGTGCTGGGTGCTCAGTGCTCAGGGTGCTGGGTGCTCAGTGCTCTGGGTGCTGGGTGCTCAGTGATCGGGGTGATGGGTGCTGAGTGCTCAGGGTGCTGGGTGCTCAGTGCTCGGGGTGCTCGGTGCTCAGTGCTCAGGGTCCTGGGTGCTCAGTACTCAGGGTGCTGGGTGCTTAGTACTCAGGGTGCTCAGTGCTCAGTACACAGGGTGCTGGGTGCTCAGTGCTCGGGGTGCTGGGTGCTCAGTGCTCAGTACTCAGGGTGTTGGGTGCTCAGTGCTCAGGGTGCTGGGTGCTCAGTACTCAGCGTGCTGGGTGCTCAGTACTCAGGGTGCTGGGTGCTCAGTGCTCAGGGTGCTGGGTGCTCAGTGCTCAGGTGCTGGGTGCTAAGTACTCAGTGTGCTGGGTGCTCAGTACTCAGGGTGCTGGGTGCTCAGCACTCAGGGTGCTCAGTACTCAGGGTGCTGGGTGCTCAGTGCTCGGGGTGCTGGGTGCTCAGTACTCAGGGTGCTCAGTACTCGGGGTGCTGGGTGCTCAGTGCTCGGGGTGCTGGATGCTCAGTGCTCAGGGTGATCTGTGCTCAGTACTCAGGATGCTGGGTGCTCAGTACTCAGGGTGCTGGGTGCTCAGTACTCAGGGTGCTGGGTGCTCAGTCCTCAGGGTGCTCAGTGCTCAGGGTGCTGGGTGCTCAGTGCTCGGGGTGCTCGGTGCTCAGTACTCAGGGTGCTGAGTGCTCAGTACTCAGGGTGCTGGGTGCTCAGTACTCAGGGTGCTGGGTGCTCAGTGCTCGGGGTGTTTGGTGCTCCGTGCTCAGGGTGCTCATTGCTCAGTACTCAGGGTTCTGGGTGCTCAGTACTCAGGGTGCTGGGTGCTCAGTGCTCGGGGTGCTGGGTGCTCAGTACTCAGTGTGCTGGGTGCTCAGTGCTCGGGGTGCTCGGTGCTCAGTACTCAAGGTGCTGGGTGCTCAGTGCTCGGGGTGCTGGGTGCTCAGTGCTCGGGGTGCTGGGTGCTCAGTACTCCGGGTGCTCGGTGCTCAGTACTCAGGGTACTGGGTGCTCAGGGTCCTCGGTGCTCAGCACTCAGGGTGCTCAGTACTCAGCTTGCTTTGTGCTCAGTGCTCAGAGTGCTGGGTGCTCAGTACTCAGGTTGCTCGGTGCTCAGTACTCAGGGTGCTCAGTGCTCAGTGCTCTGGGTGCTCAGTACTAAGGGTGCTCAGTGCTCAGGGTGCTGGGTGCTCAGTGCTCGGGGTGCTGGGTACTCAGTGCTCAGTGCTTGGGGTGCTGGGTGCTCAGTCCTCAGTACACAGGGTGCTGGGTGCTCAGTGCTCGGGGTGCTGGATGCTCAGTACTCAGGGTCCTGGGTGCTCAGTGCTCAGGGTGCTGGGTGCTCAGTACTCAGGGTGCTGGGTGCTCAGTGCTCAGGGTGCTGGGTGCTCAGTACTCAGGGTGCTGGGTCCTCAGTGCTCAGGGTGCTGGGTGGTCAGTGCTCGGGGTGCTCAGTACTCAGGGTGCTGTGTGTTCAGTGCTCAGGGTACTGGGTGCTCAGTACTCAGGGTGCTCAGTGCTGAGTACTCAGGGTGCTGGGTGCTCAGTACTCCGGGTGCTGGGTGCTCAGTGCTCGGGGTGCTCGCTGCTCAGTGCTCAGGGTGCTGGGTGCTCAGTACTCAGGGTGCTCATTGCTCAGGGTGCTGGGTGCTCAGTACTCAGGATGCTGGGTGCTCAGTACTCAGGGTGCTCAGTGCTCAGTACTCAGGGTGCTCAGTGCTCAGTACTCAGGGTGCTCAGTGCTCAGGGTGCTGGGAGCTCAGTGCTCGGGGTGCTGGGTGCTCAGTGCACAGGGTGCTGTGTGCTCAGTACTCAGGGTGCTCAGTACTCAGGGTGCTGGGTGCTCAGTGCTCAGGGTGCTGGGTGCTGAGTACTCAGGGTGCTGGGTGCTCAGTGCTCGGGGTGCTGGGTGCTCAGTGCTCGGGGTGCTGGGTGCTCAGTGCTCAGGGTTCTGGGTGCTCAGTACTCGGGGTGCTGGGTGCTCAGTACTCGGGGTGTTCAGTGCTCAGTACTCAGGGTGCTGGGTGCTCAGTGCTCAGGGTGCTGGGTGCTCAGTGCTCGGGGTGCTGGGTGCTCGGTGCTCAGTTTTCTGGGTGCTCAGGACTCGGGGTGCTGTGTGCTCAGTACTCAGGGTGCTGGGTGCTCATTGCTCGGGGTGCTGGGTGCTCAGTGCTACGGGTGCTGGGTGCTCAGTGCTCAGTGTGCTGGGTGCTCAGTGCTCTGGGCGCTGGGTGCTCAGTGCTCGGGGTGCTCGGTGCTCAGTACTCAGGGTGCTGGGTGCTCAGTGCTCAGGGTGCTCGGTGCTCAGTACTCAGGGTGCTGGGTGCTCAGTGCTCTGTGTGCTCGGTGCTCAGTACGTTGGGTGCTCAGTACTCAGGGTGCTGGGTGCTCAGTGCTCAGGGTGATCGGTGCTCAGTACTCAGGGTGCTCAGTACTCAGGGTGCTGGGTGCTCAGTACTCAGGGTGCTGGGTGCTCAGTGCTCGGGGTGCTGGGTCCTGAGTGCTCAGGGTGCTGGGTGCTCTGTACTCGGGGTGCTCGGTGCTCAGTACTCAGGGTGCTGGGTGCTCAGTAATCAGGGTGCTGGGTGCTCAGTAATCAGGGTGCTCAGTGCTCGGGGAGCTCGGTGCTCAGTACTCAGGGTGCTGGGTGCTCAGTACTCAGTGCTCGGGGTCCTGGGTGCTCAGCGCTCTGGGTGCTTAGTGCACAGTACTCAGGGTGCTGGGTGCTCAGTATTCAGGGTGCTCAGTGCTCGGGGTGCTGGGTGCTCAGTACACAGGGTGCTGGGTGCTCAGTACTCAGGGTGCTGGGTGCTCATTCTCGGGGTGCTGGGTGCTCAGTGCTCGGGGTGATGGGTGCTCAGTACTCGGGGTGCTGGGTGCTCAGTGCTCAGCGTGCTGTGTGCTATGTACTCAGGGTGCTCGGTTCTCAGTACTCAGGGTGCTGGGTGCTCATTCTCGGGTGCTGGGTGCTCAGTGCTCAGGGTGCTGGGTGCTAAGTGCTCAGGGTCCTCGGTGCTCAGTACTCAGGGTGCTCAGTACTCAGCGTGCTTTGTGCTCAGTGCTCAGGGTGTTGGGTGCTCAGTACTCAGGGTGCTGGGTGCTCAGTACTCACGGTGCTGGGTGCTCAGTACTCGGGGTGCTGGGTGCTCATTACTCAGGGTGCTGGGTGCTCAGTGCTCGGGGTGCTCGCTGCTCAGTACTCTTGGTGCTGGGTGCTCAGTACTCAGGGTGCTGGGTGCTCAGTGCTCGGGGTGCTCGGTGCACAGTGCTCAGGATGCTTGGTGCTCAGTACTTTTGGTGCTGGGTGCTCAGTACTCAGGGTGCTGGGTGCTCAGTGCTCGGCGTGCTCGGTTCTCAGTACTCAGGGTGCTGGGTGCTCAGTACTCAGGGTGCTGGGTGCTCAGTACTCAGGGTGCTGGGTGCTCAGGACTCAGGGTGCTGGGTGCTCAGTACTCAGGGTGCTGGGTGCTCAGTGCTCAGGGTGCTGTGTGCTCAGTACTCAGGGTGCTGGGTGCTCAGTGCTCAGGGTGCTGTGTGCTCAGTGCTCGGGGTGCTCGGTGCTCAGTTCTCAGGGTGCTGGGTGCTCAGCACTCAGGGTGCTCGGTGCTCAGTACTCAGGGTGCTGGGTGCTCAGTGCTCAGGTGCTGGGTGCTAAGTACTCAGGGTGCTGGGTGCTCAGTACTCAGGGTGCTGGGTGCTCAGCACTCAGGGTGCTCAGTACTCAGGGTGCTGGGTGCTCAGTGCTCGGGGTGCTGGGTGCTCAGTACTCAGGGTGCTCAGTACTCGGGGTGCTGGGTGCTCAGTGCTCGGGGTGCTGGATGCTCAGTGCTCAGGGTTATCTGTGCTCAGTACTCAGGATGCTGGGTGCTCAGTACTCAGGGTGCTGGGTGCTCAGTGCTCGGGGTGCTCGCTGCTCAGTACTCTTGGTGCTGGGTGCTCAGTCCTCAGGGTGCTCAGTGCTCGGGGTCCTGGGTGCTCAGCGCTCTGGGTGCTTAGTGCACAGTACTCAGGGTGCTGTGTGCTCAGTATTCAGGGTGCTCAGTGCTCGGGGTGCTGGGTGCTCAGTACACAGGGTGCTGGGTGCTCAGTACTCAGGGTGCTGGGTGCTCATTCTCGGGGTGCTGGGTGCTCAGTGCTCGGGTGCTGGGTGCTCAGTACTCGGGGTGCTGGGTGCTCAGTGCTCAGCGTGCTGTGTGCTATGAACTCAGGGTGCTCAGTTCTCAGTACTCAGGGTGCTGGGTGCTCATTCTCGGGTGCTGGGTGCTCAGTGCTCAGGGTGCTGGGTGCTAAGTGCTCAGGGTGCTGGGTCCTCAGTACTCGGGGTGCTCGGTGCTCAGTACTCGGGGTGCTGGGTGCTCAGTACTCAGGGTGCTGGGTGCTCAGTACTCAGGGTGCTCGGTGCTCAGTACTCAGGGTGCTGGGTGCTAAGTGCTCAGGTGCTGGGTGCTAAGTACTCAGGGTGCTGGGTGCTCAGTACTCAGGGTGCTGGGTGCTCAGCACTCAGGGTGCTCAGTACTCAGGGTGCTGGGTGCTCAGTGCTCGGGGTGCTGGGTGCTCAGTACTCAGGGTGCTCAGTACTCGGGGTGCTGGGTGCTCAGTGCTCGGGGTGCTGGATGCTCAGTGCTCAGGGTGATCTGTGCTCAGTACTCAGGATGCTGGGTGCTCAGTACTCAGGGTGCTGGGTGCTCAGTACTCAGGGTGCTCGGTGCTCAGTACTCAGGGTGCTCAGTGCTCAGTGCTCTGGGTGCTCAGTACTCAGGGTGCTCAGTGCTCAGGGTGCTGGGTGCTCAGTGCTCGGGGTGCTGGGTACTCAGTGCTCAGTGCTCGGGGTGCTGGGTGCTCAGTCCTCAGTACACAGATTGCTGGGTGCTCAGTGCTCGGGGTGCTGGATGCTCAGTACTCAGGGTCCTGGGTGCTCAGTGCTCAGGGAGCTGGGTGCTCAGTACTCAGGGTGCTGGGTGCTCAGTACTCAGGGTGCTGGGTGCTCAGTAATCAGGGTGCTCAGTGCTCGGGGAGCTCGGTGCTCAGTACTCAGGGTGCTGGGTGCTCAGTACTCAGTGCTCGGGGTCCTGGGTGCTCAGCGCTCTGGGTGCTTAGTGCACAGTACTCAGGGTGCTGGGTGCTCAGTATTCAGGGTGCTCAGTGCTCGGGGTGCTGGGTGCTCAGTACACAGGGTGCTGGGTGCTCAGTACTCAGGGTGCTGGGTGCTCATTCTCGGGGTGCTGGGTGCTCAGTGCTCGGGGTGATGGGTGCTCAGTACTCGGGGTGCTGGGTGCTCAGTGCTCAGCGTGCTGTGTGCTATGTACTCAGGGTGCTCGGTTCTCAGTACTCAGGGTGCTGGGTGCTCATTCTCGGGTGCTGGGTGCTCAGTGCTCAGGGTGCTGGGTGCTAAGTGCTCAGGGTCCTCGGTGCTCAGTACTCAGGGTGCTGGGTGCTCAGTGCTTGGGGTGCTCGCTGCTCAGTACTCTTGGTGCTGGGTGCTCAGTACTCAGGGTGCTGGGTGCTCAGTGCTCGGGGTGCTCGGTGCACAGTGCTCAGGATGCTTGGTGCTCAGTACTTTTGGTGCTGGGTGCTCAGTACTCAGGGTGCTGGGTGCTCAGTGCTCGGGGTGCTCGGTTCTCAGTACTCAGGGTGCTGGGTGCTCAGTACTCAGGGTGCTGGGTGCTCAGTACTCAGGGTGCTGGGTGCTCAGGACTCAGGGTGCTGGGTGCTCAGTACTCAGGGTGCTGGGTGCTCAGTGCTCAGGGTGCTGTGTGCTCAGTACTCAGGGTGCTGGGTGCTCAGTGCTCAGGGTGCTGGGTGCTCAGTGCTCGGGGTGCTCGGTGCTCAGTTCTCAGGGTGCTGGGTGCTCAGCACTCAGGGTGCTCGGTGCTCAGTACTCAGGGTGCTGGGTGCTCAGTGCTCAGGTGCTGGGTGCTAAGTACTCAGGGTGCTGGGTGCTCAGTACTCAGGGTGCTGGGTGCTCAGCACTCAGGGTGCTCAGTACTCAGGGTGCTGGGTGCTCAGTGCTCGGGGTGCTGGGTGCTCAGTACTCAGGGTGCTCAGTACTCGGGGTGCTGGGTGCTCAGTGCTCGGGGTGCTGGATGCTCAGTGCTCAGGGTTATCTGTGCTCAGTACTCAGGATGCTGGGTGCTCAGTACTCAGGGTGCTGGGTGCTCAGTGCTCGGGGTGCTCGCTGCTCAGTACTCTTGGTGCTGGGTGCTCAGTCCTCAGGGTGCTCAGTGCTCGGGGTCCTGGGTGCTCAGCGCTCTGGGTGCTTAGTGCACAGTACTCAGGGTGCTGTGTGCTCAGTATTCAGGGTGCTCAGTGCTCGGGGTGCTGGGTGCTCAGTACACAGGGTGCTGGGTGCTCAGTACTCAGGGTGCTGGGTGCTCATTCTCGGGGTGCTGGGTGCTCAGTGCTCGGGTGCTGGGTGCTCAGTACTCGGGGTGCTGGGTGCTCAGTGCTCAGCGTGCTGTGTGCTATGAACTCAGGGTGCTCAGTTCTCAGTACTCAGGGTGCTGGGTGCTCATTCTCGGGTGCTGGGTGCTCAGTGCTCAGGGTGCTGGGTGCTAAGTGCTCAGGGTGCTGGGTCCTCAGTACTCGGGGTGCTGGGTGCTCATTCTCGGGGTGCTGGGTGCTCAGTGCTCGGGTGCTGGGTGCTCAGTACTCGGGGTGCTGGGTGCTCAGTGCTCAGCGTGCTGTGTGCTATGAACTCAGGGTGCTCAGTTCTCAGTACTCAGGGTGCTGGGTGCTCATTCTCGGGTGCTGGGTGCTCAGTGCTCAGGGTGCTGGGTGCTAAGTGCTCAGGGTGCTGGGTCCTCAGTACTCGGGGTGCTCGGTGCTCAGTACTCGGGGTGCTGGGTGCTCAGTACTCAGGGTGCTGGGTGCTCAGTACTCAGGGTGCTCGGTGCTCAGTACTCAGGGTGCTGGGTGCTAAGTGCTCAGGTGCTGGGTGCTAAGTACTCAGGGTGCTGGGTGCTCAGTACTCAGGGTGCTGGGTGCTCAGCACTCAGGGTGCTCAGTACTCAGGGTGCTGGGTGCTCAGTGCTCGGGGTGCTGGGTGCTCAGTACTCAGGGTGCTCAGTACTCGGGGTGCTGGGTGCTCAGTGCTCGGGGTGCTGGATGCTCAGTGCTCAGGGTGATCTGTGCTCAGTACTCAGGATGCTGGGTGCTCAGTACTCAGGGTGCTGGGTGCTCAGTACTCAGGGTGCTCGGTGCTCAGTACTCAGGGTGCTCAGTGCTCAGTGCTCTGGGTGCTCAGTACTCAGGGTGCTCAGTGCTCAGGGTGCTGGGTGCTCAGTGCTCGGGGTGCTGGGTACTCAGTGCTCAGTGCTCGGGGTGCTGGGTGCTCAGTCCTCAGTACACAGATTGCTGGGTGCTCAGTGCTCGGGGTGCTGGATGCTCAGTACTCAGGGTCCTGGGTGCTCAGTGCTCAGGGAGCTGGGTGCTCAGTACTCAGGGTGCTGGGTGCTCAGTACTCAGGGTGCTGGGTGCTCAGTAATCAGGGTGCTCAGTGCTCGGGGAGCTCGGTGCTCAGTACTCAGGGTGCTGGGTGCTCAGTACTCAGTGCTCGGGGTCCTGGGTGCTCAGCGCTCTGGGTGCTTAGTGCACAGTACTCAGGGTGCTGGGTGCTCAGTATTCAGGGTGCTCAGTGCTCGGGGTGCTGGGTGCTCAGTACACAGGGTGCTGGGTGCTCAGTACTCAGGGTGCTGGGTGCTCATTCTCGGGGTGCTGGGTGCTCAGTGCTCGGGGTGATGGGTGCTCAGTACTCGGGGTGCTGGGTGCTCAGTGCTCAGCGTGCTGTGTGCTATGTACTCAGGGTGCTCGGTTCTCAGTACTCAGGGTGCTGGGTGCTCATTCTCGGGTGCTGGGTGCTCAGTGCTCAGGGTGCTGGGTGCTAAGTGCTCAGGGTCCTCGGTGCTCAGTACTCAGGGTGCTCAGTACTCAGCGTGCTTTGTGCTCAGTGCTCAGGGTGTTGGGTGCTCAGTACTCAGGGTGCTGGGTGCTCAGTACTCACGGTGCTGGGTGCTCAGTACTCGGGGTGCTGGGTGCTCATTACTCAGGGTGCTGGGTGCTCAGTGCTCGGGGTGCTCGCTGCTCAGTACTCTTGGTGCTGGGTGCTCAGTACTCAGGGTGCTGGGTGCTCAGTGCTCGGGGTGCTCGGTGCACAGTGCTCAGGATGCTTGGTGCTCAGTACTTTTGGTGCTGGGTGCTCAGTACTCAGGGTGCTGGGTGCTCAGTGCTCGGGGTGCTCGGTTCTCAGTACTCAGGGTGCTGGGTGCTCAGTACTCAGGGTGCTGGGTGCTCAGTACTCAGGGTGCTGGGTGCTCAGGACTCAGGGTGCTGGGTGCTCAGTACTCAGGGTGCTGGGTGCTCAGTGCTCAGGGTGCTGTGTGCTCAGTACTCAGGGTGCTGGGTGCTCAGTGCTCAGGGTGCTGGGTGCTCAGTGCTCGGGGTGCTCGGTGCTCAGTTCTCAGGGTGCTGGGTGCTCAGCACTCAGGGTGCTCGGTGCTCAGTACTCAGGGTGCTGGGTGCTCAGTGCTCAGGTGCTGGGTGCTAAGTACTCAGGGTGCTGGGTGCTCAGTACTCAGGGTGCTGGGTGCTCAGCACTCAGGGTGCTCAGTACTCAGGGTGCTGGGTGCTCAGTGCTCGGGGTGCTGGGTGCTCAGTACTCAGGGTGCTCAGTACTCGGGGTGCTGGGTGCTCAGTGCTCGGGGTGCTGGATGCTCAGTGCTCAGGGTTATCTGTGCTCAGTACTCAGGATGCTGGGTGCTCAGTACTCAGGGTGCTGGGTGCTCAGTGCTCGGGGTGCTCGCTGCTCAGTACTCTTGGTGCTGGGTGCTCAGTCCTCAGGGTGCTCAGTGCTCGGGGTCCTGGGTGCTCAGCGCTCTGGGTGCTTAGTGCACAGTACTCAGGGTGCTGTGTGCTCAGTATTCAGGGTGCTCAGTGCTCGGGGTGCTGGGTGCTCAGTACACAGGGTGCTGGGTGCTCAGTACTCAGGGTGCTGGGTGCTCATTCTCGGGGTGCTGGGTGCTCAGTGCTCGGGTGCTGGGTGCTCAGTACTCGGGGTGCTGGGTGCTCAGTGCTCAGCGTGCTGTGTGCTATGAACTCAGGGTGCTCAGTTCTCAGTACTCAGGGTGCTGGGTGCTCATTCTCGGGTGCTGGGTGCTCAGTGCTCAGGGTGCTGGGTGCTAAGTGCTCAGGGTGCTGGGTCCTCAGTACTCGGGGTGCTCGGTGCTCAGTACTCGGGGTGCTGGGTGCTCAGTACTCAGGGTGCTGGGTGCTCAGTACTCAGGGTGCTCGGTGCTCAGTACTCAGGGTGCTGGGTGCTAAGTGCTCAGGTGCTGGGTGCTAAGTACTCAGGGTGCTGGGTGCTCAGTACTCAGGGTGCTGGGTGCTCAGCACTCAGGGTGCTCAGTACTCAGTGTGCTGGGTGCTCAGTGCTCGGGGTGCTGGGTGCTCAGTACTCAGGGTGCTCAGTACTCGGGGTGCTGGGTGCTCAGTGCTCGGGGTGCTGGATGCTCAGTGCTCAGGGTGATCTGTGCTCAGTACTCAGGATGCTGGGTGCTCAGTACTCAGGGTGCTGGGTGCTCAGTACTCAGGGTGCTCGGTGCTCAGTACTCAGGGTGCTCAGTGCTCAGTGCTCTGGGTGCTCAGTACTCAGGGTGCTCAGTGCTCAGGGTGCTGGGTGCTCAGTGCTCGGGGTGCTGGGTACTCAGTGCTCAGTGCTCGGGGTGCTGGGTGCTCAGTCCTCAGTACACAGATTGCTGGGTGCTCAGTGCTCGGGGTGCTGGATGCTCAGTACTCAGGGTCCTGGGTGCTCAGTGCTCAGGGAGCTGGGTGCTCAGTACTCAGGGTGCTGGGTGCTCAGTACTCAGGGTGCTCGGTGCTGAGTACTCAGGGTGCTGGGTGCTTAGTACTCCGGGTGCTGGGTGCTCAGTGCTCGGGGTGCTCGGTGCTCAGTGCTCAGGGTGCTGGGTGCTCAGTACTCAGGGTGCTCATTGCTCAGGGTGCTGGGTGCTCAGTACTCAGGTTGCTGGGTGCTCAGTACTCAGGGTGCTCAGTGCTCAGTACTCAGGGTGCTCAGTGCTCAGTACTCAGGGTGCTCAGTGCTCAGGGTGCTGGGTGCTCAGTGCTCGGGGTGCTGGGTGCTCAGTGCACAGGGTGCTGTGTGCTCAGTACTCAGGGTGCTCAGTACTCAGGGTGCTGGGTGCTCAGTGCTCAGGGTGCTCGGTGCTCAGTACTCAGGGTGCTGGGTGCTCAGTGCTCGGTGTGCTCGGTGCTCAGTACGTTGGGTGCTCAGTACTCAGGGTGCTGGGTGCTCAGTGCTCAGGGTGATCGGTGCTCAGTACTCAGGGTGCTCAGTACTCAGGGTGCTGGGTGCTCAGGGCTCGGGGTGCTGGGAGCTCAGTACTCAGGGTGCTGGGTGCTCAGTGCTCAGGGTGCTGGGTGCTCTGTACTCGGGGTGCTGGGTGCTCAGTACTCAGGGTGCTGGGTGCTCATTACTCAGGGTGCTGGGTGCTCAGTAATCAGGGTGCTCAGTGCTCGGGGAGCTCGGTGCTCAGTACTCAGGGTGCTGGGTGCTCAGTACTCAGTGCTCGGGGTCCTGGGTGCTCAGCGCTCTGGGTGCTTAGTGCACAGTACTCAGGGTGCTGGGTGCTCAGTATTCAGGGTGCTGGGTGCTCAGTACTCAGGGTGCTGGGTGCTCAGTGCTCGGTGTGCTCGGTGCTCAGTACGTTGTGTGCTCAGTACTCAGGGTGCTGGGTGCTCAGTGCTCAGGGTGATCGGTGCTCAGTACTCAGGGTGCTGGGTGCTCATTCTCGGGGTGCTGGGTGCTCAGTGCTCGGGGTGCTGGGTGCTCAGTACTCGGGGTGCTGGGTGCTCAGTGCTCAGCGTGCTGTGTGCTATGTACTCAGGGTGCTCGGTTCTCAGTACTCAGGGTGCTGGGTGCTCATTCTCGGGTGCTGGGTGCTCAGTGCTCAGGGTGCTGGGTGCTAAGTGCTCAGGGTGCTGGGTCCTCAGTACTCGGGGTGCTGGGTGCTCAGTACTCAGGGTGCTGGGTGCTCAGTACTCAGGGTGCTCGGTGCTCAGTACTCAGGGTGCTGGGTGCTCAGTGATCAGGTGCTGGGTGCTAAGTACTCAGGGTGCTGGGTGCTCAGTACTCAGGGTGCTGGGTGCTCAGCACTCAGGGTGCTCAGTACTCAGGGTGCTGGGTGCTCAGTGCTCGGGGTGCTGGGTGCTCAGTACTCAGGATGCTCAGTACTCGGGGTGCTGGGTGCTCAGTGCTCGGGGTGCTGGATGCTCAGTGCTCAGGGTGATCTGTGCTCAGTACTCAGGATGCTGGGTGCTCAGTACTCAGGGTGCTGGGTGCTCAGTCCTCAGGGTGCTCAGTGCTCAGGGTGCTGGGTGCTCAGTGCTCGGGGTGCTCAGTGCTCAGTACTCAGGGTGCTGAGTGCTCAGTACTCAGGGTGCTGGGTGCTCAGTACTCAGGGTGCTGGGTGCTCAGTGCTCGGGGTGTTGGGTGCTCCGTGCTCGGGGTGCTCAGTGCTCAGTACTCAGGGTTCTGGGTGCTCAGTACTCAGGGTGCTGGGTGCTCAGTGCTCGGGGTGCTGGGTGCTCAGTACTCAGGGTGCTGGGTGCTCAGTGCTCGGGGTGCTCGGTGCTCAGTACTCAAGGTGCTGGGTGCTCAGTGCTCGGGGTGCTGGGTGCTCAGTGCTCAGGGTGCTGGGTGCTCAGTACTCGGGGTGCTCGGTGCTCAGTACTCAGGGTACTGGGTGATCAGGGTCCTCGGTGCTCAGTACTCAGGGTGCTCAGTACTCAGCTTGCTTTGTGCTCAGTGCTCAGAGTGCTGGGTGCACAGTACTCAGGGTGCTCGGTGCTCAGTACTCAGGGTGCTCAGTGCTCAGTGCTCTGGGTGCTCAGTACTCAGGGTGCTCAGTGCTCAGGGTGCTGGGTGCTCAGTGCTCGGGGTGCTGGGTACTCAGTGCTCAGTGCTCGGGGTGCTGGGTGCTCAGTCCTCAGTACACAGGGTGCTGGGTGCTCAGTGCTCGGGGTGCTGGGTGCTCATTAATCAGGGTGCTGGGTGCTCAGTACTCAGGGTGCTCAGTGCTTGGAGTGCTGGGTGCTCAGTACTCAGGGTGCTCAGTGCTTGGGGTGCAGGGTGCTCAGTACTCAGGGTGCAGGTTGCTCAGTGCTCAGGGTGCTGGGCGCTGAGTACTCAGGGTGCTGGGTGCTCAGTGCTCGGGGTGCTGGGTGCTCAGTGCTCGGGGTGCTGGTTGCTCAGTGCTCAGGGTTCTGGGTGCTCAGTACTCAGGGTGCTGGGTGCTCAGTGCTCGCGGTGCTCGGTGCTCAGTGCTCGGGGTGCTGGGTGCTCAGTGCTCAGGGTGCTGGGTGCTCAGTACTCGGGGTGCTCGGTGCTAAGTACTCAGGGTACTGGGTGCTCAGGATCCTCGGTGCTCAGTACTCAGGGTGCTCAGTACTCAGCTTGCTTTGTGCTCAGTGCTCAGAGTGCTGGGTGCTCAGTACTCAGGGTGCTCGGTGCACAGTACTCAGGGTGCTCAGTGCTCAGTGCTCTGGGTGCTCAGTACTCAGGGTGCTCAGTGCTCAGGGTGCTGGGTGCTCAGTGCTCGGGGTGCTGGGTACTCAGTGCTCGGTGCTCGGGGTGCTGGGTGCTCAGTCCTCAGTACACAGGGTGCTGGGGGCTCAGTGCTCGGGGTGCTGGATGCTCAGTACTCAGGGTCCTGGGTGCTCAGTGCTCAGGGTTCTGGGTGCTCAGTACTCAGGGTGCTGGGTGCTCAGTGCTCAGGGTGCTGGGTGCTCAGTACTCAGGGTGCTGGGTCCTCAGTGCTCAGGGCTGCTGGGTGGTCAGTGCTCGGGGTGCTCAGTACTCAGGGTGCTGTGTGTTCAGTGCTCAGGGTACTGGGTGATCAGTACTCAGGGTGCTCGGTGCTGAGTACTCAGGGTGCTGGGTGCTCAGTACTCCGGGTGCTGGGTGCTCAGTGCTCGGGGTGCTCGGTGCTCAGTGCTCAGGGTGCTGGGTGCTCAGTACTCAGGGTGCTCATTGCTCAGGGTGCTGGGTGCTCAGTACTCAGGTTGCTGGGTGCTCAGTACTCAGGGTGCTCAGTGCTCAGTACTCAGGGTGCTCAGTGCTCAGTACTCATGGTGCTCAGTGCTCTGGGTGCTGGGAGCTCAGTGCTCGGGGTGCTGGGTGCTCAGTGCACAGGGTGCTGTGTGCTCAGTACTCAGGGTGCTCAGTACTCAGGGTGCTGGGTGCTCAGTGCTCAGGGTGCTGGGTGCTGAGTACTCAGGGTGCTGGGTGCTCAGTGCTCGGGGTGCTGGGTGCTCAGTGCTCGGGGTGCTGGGTGCTCAGTGCTCAGGGTTCTGGGTGCTCAGTAGTCGGGGTGCTGGGTGCTCAGTACTCGGGGTGTTCAGTGCTCAGTACTCAGGGTGCTGGGTGCTCAGTGCTCAGGGTGCTGGGTGCTCAGTGCTCGGGGTGCTGGGTGCTCGGTGCTCAGGTTTCTGGGTGCTCAGGACTCGGGGTGCTGTGTGCTCAGTACTCAGGGTGCTGGGTGCTCATTGCTCGGGGTGCTGGGTGCTCAGTGCTACGGGTGCTGGGTGCTCAGTGCTCAGTGTGCTGGGTGCTCAGTGCTCTGGGCGCTGGGTGCTCAGTGCTCGGGGTGCTCGGTGCTCAGTACTCAGGGTGCTGGGTGCTCAGTGCTCAGGGTGCTCGGTGCTCAGTACTCAGGGTGCTGGGTGCTCAGTGCTCTGTGTGCTCGGTGCTCAGTACGTTGGGTGCTCAGTACTCAGGGTGCTGGGTGCTCAGTGCTCAGGGTGATCGGTGCTCAGTACTCAGGGTGCTCAGTACTCAGGGTGCTGGGTGCTCAGTACGCAGGGTGCTGGGTGCTCAGTGCTCGGGGTGCTGGGTCCTGAGTGCTCAGGGTGCTGGGTGCTCTGTACTCAGGGTGCTCGGTGCTCAGTACTCAGGGTGCTGGGTGCTCAGTAATCAGGGTGCTGGGTGCTCAGTAATCAGGGTGCTCAGTGCTCGGGGAGCTCGGTGCTCAGTACTCAGGGTGCTGGGTGCTCAGTACTCAGTGCTCGGGGTCCTGGGTGCTCAGCGCTCTGGGTGCTTAGTGCACAGTACTCAGGGTGCTGGGTGCTCAGTATTCAGGGTGCTCAGTGCTCGGGGTGCTGGGTGCTCAGTACACAGGGTGCTGGGTGCTCAGTACTCAGGGTGCTGGGTGCTCATTCTCGGGGTGCTGGGTGCTCAGTGCTCGGGGTGATGGGTGCTCAGTACTCGGGGTGCTGGGTGCTCAGTGCTCAGCGTGCTGTGTGCTATGTACACAGGGTGCTCGGTTCTCAGTACTCAGGGTGCTGGGTGCTCATTCTCGGGTGCTGGGTGCTCAGTGCTCAGGGTGCTGGGTGCTAAGTGCTCAGGGTCCTCGGTGCTCAGTACTCAGGGTGCTCAGTACTCAGCGTGCTTTGTGCTCAGTGCTCAGGGTGCTGGGTGCTCAGTACTCAGGGTGCTGGGTGCTCAGTACTCACGGTGCTGGGTGCTCAGTACTCGGGGTGCTGGGTGCTCATTACTCAGGGTGCTGGGTGCTCAGTGCTCGGGGTGCTCGCTGCTCAGTACTCTTGCTGCTGGGTGCTCAGTACTCAGGGTGCTGGGTGCTCAGTGCTCGGGGTGCTCGGTGCACAGTGCTCAGGATGCTTGGTGCTCAGTACTTTTGGTGCTGGGTGCTCAGTACTCAGGGTGCTGGGTGCTCAGTGCTCGGGGTGCTCGGTTCTCAGTACTCAGGGTGCTGGGTGCTCAGTACTCAGGGTGCTGGGTGCTCAGTACTCAGGGTGCTGGGTGCTCAGGACTCAGGGTGCTGGGTGCTCAGTACTCAGGGTGCTGGGTGCTCAGTGCTCAGGGTGATGTGTGCTCAGTACTCAGGGTGCTGGGTGCTCAGTGCTCAGGGTGCTGGGTGCTCAGTGCTCGGGGTGCTCGGTGCTCAGTTCTCAGGGTGCTGGGTGCTCAGCACTCAGGGTGCTCGGTGCTCAGTACTCAGGGTGCTGGGTGCTCAGTGCTCAGGTGCTGGGTGCTAAGTACTCAGGGTGCTGGGTGCTCAGTACTCAGGGTGCTGGGTGCTCAGCACTCAGGGTGCTCAGTACTCAGGGTGCTGGGTGCTCAGTGCTCGGGGTGCTGGGTGCTCAGTACTCAGGGTGCTCAGTACTCGGGGTGCTGGGTGCTCAGTGCTCGGGGTGCTGGATGCTCAGTGCTCAGGGTTATCTGTGCTCAGTACTCAGGATGCTGGGTGCTCAGTACTCAGGGTGCTGGGTGCTCAGTGCTCGGGGTGCTCGCTGCTCAGTACTCTTGGTGCTGGGTGCTCAGTCCTCAGGGTGCTCAGTGCTCAGGGTGCTGGGTGCTCAGTGCTCGGGGTGCTCGGTGCTCAGTACTCAGGGTGCTGAGTGCTCAGTACTCAGGGTGCTGGGTGCTCAGTATTCAGGGTGCTGGGTGCTCAGTTCACGGGGTGTTAGGTGCTCCGTGCTCAGGCTGCTCAGTGCTCAGTACTCAGGGTCCTCGGTGCTCAGTACTCAGGGTGCTGGGTGCTCAGTGCTCGGGGTGCTGGGTGCTCAGTACTCAGGGTGCTGGGTGCTCAGTGCTCGGGGTGCTCGGTGCTCAGTACTCAAGGTGCTGGGTGCTCAGTGCTCGGGGTGCTGGATACTCAGTGCTCAGGCTGCTGGGTGCTCAGTACTCGGGGTGCTCGGTGCTCAGTACTCAGGGTACTGGGTGCTCAGGGTCCTCGGTGCTCAGTACTCAGGGTGCTCAGTACTCAGCTTGCATTGTGCTCAGTGCTCAGAGTGCTGGGTGCTCAGTACTCAGGGTGCTCGGTGCTCAGTACTCAGTGTGCTCAGTGCTCAGTCCTCTGGGTGCTCAGTACTCAGGGTGCTCAGTGCTCAGGGTGCTGGGTGCTCAGTGCTCAGAACTCCGGGTGCTGGGTGCTCAGTCTTCAGTACTCAGGGTGCTGGGTGCTCAGTGCTCGGGGTGCTGGATGCTCAGTACTCAGGGTCCTGGGTGCTCAGTGCTCAGGGTGCTGGGTGCTCAGTACTCAGGGTGCTGGGTGCTCAGTGCTCAGTGTGCTGGGTGCTCAGTACTCAGGGTGATGGGCCCTCAGTGCTCAGGGTGCTGGGTGGTCAGTGCTCGGGGTGCTCAGTACTCAGGGTGCTGTGTCTTCAGTGCTCAGGGTACTGGGTGCTCAGTACTCAGGGTGCTCGGTGCTGAGTACTCAGGGTGCTCGGTGCTCAGTACTCCGGGTGCTGGGT
The DNA here is from genome assembly GCF_018167655.1 of Microtus oregoni. NCBI lineage: Eukaryota > Metazoa > Chordata > Mammalia > Rodentia > Cricetidae > Microtus > Microtus oregoni. The sequence continues at coordinate 4,657,568 of NW_024543811.1, read as the reverse complement.
GCTCAGTACTCAGGGTGCTCATTGCTCAGTGTGCTGGGTGCTCAGTACTCAGGGTGCTGGGTGCTCAGTACTCAGGGTGCTCAGTGCTCATTACTCAGGGTGCTCAGTGCTCAGTACTCAGGGTGCTCAGTGCTCAGGGTGCTGGGTGCTCAGTGCTCGGGGTGCTGGGTGCTCAGTGCACAGGGTGCTGTGTGCTCAGTACTCAGGGTGCTCAGTACTCAGGGTGCTGGGTGCTCAGTGCTCAGGGTGCTGGGTGCTCAGTGCTCAGGGTGCTGGGTGCTCAGTGCTCAGGGTGCTCGGTGCTCAGTGCTCAGGTTGCTGGGTGCTCAGTACTCAGGGTGCTGGGTGCTCAGTACTCAGGGTGCTCAGTGCTCAGTACTCAGGGTGCTCAGTGCTCAGTACTCAGGGTGCTCAGTGCTCAGGGTGCTGGGTGCTCAGTGCTCGGGGTGCTGGGTACTCAGTCCTCAGGGTGCTGGGTGCTCAGTGCTCAGGGTACTCGGTGCTCAGTGCTCAGGGTGCTGGGTGCTCAGTACTCAGTGTGCTGGGTGCTCAGTGCTCGGGGTGCTGGGTGCTCAGTACTCAGGGTGCTGGGTGCTCAATGCTCAGGGTGCTGGGTGCTCAGTGCTCAGGGTGCTCGGTGCTTAGTACTCATGGTGCTCGGTGCTTGGGGTTGCTGGGTGCTCAGTGCTTGGTGTGCTGGGTGCTCAGTGCTCGGGGTGCTGGGTGTTGAGTGCTCGGTGTGCTGGGTGCTCAGTGCTCGGGGTGCTGGGTGCTCAGTGCTCGGGGTGCTGGGTGCTCAGTACTCGGGGTGCTCGGTGCTCAGTACTCAGGGTGCTGGGTGCTCAGTGCTCTGGGTGCTGGGTGCTCAGTACTCAGGGTGCTCGGTGCTCAGTACTCAGGGTGCTGGGTGTTCAGTGCTCGGGGTGCTGGGTGCTCAATTATCAGGGTGCTGGGTGCTCAGTACGCTGGGTGCTCAGTACTCAGGGTGCTGGGTGCTCAGTACTCAGGGTGCTCGGTGCTCAGTACTCAGGGTGCTGGGTGCTCAGTGCTCGGGGTGCTGGGTGCTCATTAATCAGGGTGCTGGTTGCTCAGTACTCAGTGTGCTCAGTGCTTGGGGTGCTGGGTGCTCAGTACTCAAAGTGCTCAGTGCTTGGGGTGCAGGGTGCTCAGTACTCAGGGTGCTGGTTGCTCAGTGCTCAGGGTGCTGGGTGCTGAGTACTCAGGGTGCTGGGTGCTCAGTGCTCAGGGTGCTGGGTGCTCAGTGCTCGGGGTGCTGGGTGCTCAGTGCTCCGGGTGCTGGGTGCTCAGTGCTCGGGGTGCTGGGTGCTCAGTGCTCAGTGTTCTGGGTGCTCAGTGCTCGGGGTGCTGGGTGCTCAGTGCTCGCGGTGCTCGGTGCTCACTGCTCGGGGTGCTGGGTGCTCAGTACTCGGGGTGTTCAGTGCTCAGTACTCAGGGTGCTGGGTGCTCAGTGCTCAGGGTGCTGGGTGGTCAGTGCTCGGGGTGCTGGGTGTTCGGTGCTCAGGTTTCTGGGTGCACAGGACTCGTGGTGCTGGGTGCTCAGTACTCAGGGTGCTGGGTGCTCATTGCTCGGGGTGCTGGGTGCTCAGTGCTACGGGTGCTGGGTGCTCAGTGCTCGGTGTGCTGGGTGCTCAGTGCTCTGGGCGCTGGGTGCTCAGTGCTCGGGGTGCTCGGTGCTCAGTACTCAGGGTGCTGGGTGCTCAGTGCTCAGGGTGCTCGGTGCTCAGTACTCAGGGTGCTGGGTGCTCAGTGCTCGGTGTGCTCGGTGCTCAGTACGTTGGGTGCTCAGTACTCAGGGTGCTGGGTGCTCAGTGGTCGGGGTGGTCGGTGCTCAGTACTCGGGGTGCTGGGTGCTCCGTACTCGGGGTGCTGGGTGCTCAGTGCTCAGGGTGATCTGTTCTCAGTACTCAGGGTGCTGGGTGCTCAGTGCTCGGGGTGCTGGGTGCTCAGTACTCGGGGTGCTCAGTACTCAGGGTGCTGGGTGCTCAGTACTCAGGGTGCTGGGTGCTCAGTGCTCAGGGTGCTCGGTGCTCTGTACGTTGGGTGCTCAGTACTCAGGGTGCTGGGTGCTCAGTGCTCAGGGTGCTGGGTGCTCAGTACTCAGGGTGCTGGGTGCTCAGTGCTCAGTACTCAGGTTGCTCAGTGCTCAGTGCTCGGGGTGCTGGGTGCTCAGTACTCAGGGTGCTGGGTGCTCAGTACTCAGGGTGCTGGGTGCTCAGTACTCAGGGTGCTGGGTGCTCAGTGCTCAGTACTCAGCGTGCTGGGTGCTCAGTGCTCGGGGTGCTGGGTCCTCAGTGCTCAGGGTGCTGGGTGCTCAGTACTCAGGGTGCTGGGTGCTCAGTGCTCGGGGTGCTGGGTCCTCAGTGCTCAGGGTGCTCAATGCTCAGTGCTCGGGGTGCTGGGTGCTCAGTGCTCGGGGTGCTGGGTGCTCAGTGCTCAGGGTGCTGGTTGCTCAGTACTCAGTGTGCTCAGTGCTCAGGGTGCTGGGTGCTCAGAACTCAGGGTGCTGGGTGCTCAGTACTCAGGGTGCTTGGTGCTCAGTACTCAGGGTGCTTGGTGCTCAGTACTCAGGGTGCTGGGTGCTCAGTGCTCAGGGTGCTCGGTGCTCAGTACTCATGGTGCTGGGTGCTCATTCTCGGGGTGCTGGGTGCTCAGTACTCAGGTTGCTCAGTACTCTGGGTGCACAGGGCTCAGTACTCATGGTGCTGAGTGCTCAGTACTCAGGGTGCTCGGTGCTCAGTTCTCAGGGTGCTCGGTGCTCAGTGTTTGGGGTGCTGGGTTCTCAGTACTCAGGGTGCTGGGTGCTCAGTGCTCAGGGTGCTGGGTGCTCAGTACTCAGTGCTCAGGATGCTGGATGCTCATTGCTCAGGGTGCTGGGTGCTCAGTGCTCAGGGTGCTCAGTGCTCAGTGCTCAGTACTCAGGGTGCTGGGTGCTCAGTACTCAGGGTGCTGGGTGCTCAATGCTCGGGGTACCCGGTGCTCAGTGCTCGGTGTGCTCGGTGCTCAGTACTCAGGGTGCTGAGTGCTCATTGCTCAGGGTGCTGGGTGCTCAGTGCTCAGGGTGCTGGGTGCTCAGTTCTCGGGGAGCTCGGTGCTCAGTACTCAGGGTGCTGGGTGCTCAGTACTCAGGGTGCTCAGTACTCAGTACTCAGGGTGCTGGGTGCTCAGTGCTTGGGGTGCTGGGTGCTCAGTGCTCAGTACTCAGGGTGTTGGGTGCTCAGTGCTCAGGGTGCTGGGTGCTCAGTACTCAGCGTGCTGGGTGCTCAGTACTCAGGGTGCTGGGTGCTCAGTACTCAGTATGCTGGGTGCTCAGTGCTCGGGGTACCCGGTGCTCAGTGCTCGGGGTGCTCGGTGCTCAGTACTCAGGGTGCTGAGTGCTCATTGCTCAGGGTGCTGGGTGCTCAGTGCTCAGGGTGCTAGGTGCTCAGTGCTCAGCGTGCTTGATGCTCAGTACTCAGGGTGCTGGGTGCTCAGTGCTCAGGGTGCTGGGTGCTCAGTGCTCAAAGTGCTGTGTGCTCAGTACTCACCGTGCTGGGTGCTCAGTACTCAGGGTGCTGGGTGCTCAGTACTCGGGGTGCTGGGTGCTCAGTGCTCAGGGTGCTGGGTGCTCAGTGCTCAGCGTGCTTGATGCTCAGTACTCAGGGTGCTGGGTGCTCAGTGCTTGGGGTGCTGGGTGCTCAGTACTCAGGGTGCTGGGTGCTCAGTGCTCAGTGTTCTGGGTGCTCAGTGCTCAGGGTGCTGGGAGCTCAGTACTCAGTGCTCAGTTTGCTGGGTGCTCAGTGCTCGGGCTGCAGGGTGCTCAGTGCTCAGGGTGCTGGGTGCTCAGTACTCAGGGTGCTGGGTGCACAGTGCTAGGGGTGCTGGGTGCTCAGTGCTCGGGGTCTGGGTGCTCAGTATTCAGGGTGCTGCGTGCTCAGTACTCAGGGTGCTGGGTGCTCAGTGCTCAGTGTGCTGGGTGCTCAGTTCTCTGGGTGCTGGGTGCTCAGTTCTCAGGGTGCTGGGTGCTCAGTGCTCTGGGTGCTGGGTGCTCAGTGATCGGGGTGGTGGGTGCTGAGTGCTCAGGGTGCTGGGTGCTCAGTGCTCGGGGTGCTCGGTGCTCAGTGCTCAGGGTCCTGGGTGCTCAGGGCTCGGGGTGCTGGGTGCTCAGTGCTCAGTACTCAGGGTGTTGGGTGCTCAGTGCTCAGGGTGCTGGGTGCTCAGTACTCAGCGTGGTGGGTGCTCAGTACTCAGGGTGCTGGGTGCTCAGTGCTCAGGGTGCTGGGTGCTCAGTGCTCAGGGTGCTGGGTGCTCAGTGCTCGGGGAGCTCGGTTCTCAGTACTCAGGGTGCTGGGTGCTCAGTACTCAGTGCTCGGGGTCCTGGGTGCTCGGTGCTCAGGGTGCTGGGTGCTCAGTACTCAGGGTGCTGGGTGCTCATTCTTGGGGTGCTGGGTGCTCAGTGCTCGGGGTGCTTTGTGCTCAGTGCTCGGGGTGCTGGGGGCTCAGTACTCAGGGTGCTCAGTTCTCAGTACTCAGGGTGCTGGGTGCTCAGTGCTCAGGGTGCTGGGTGCTCATTGCTCAGGGTGCTGGGTGCTCAGTGCTTGGGGAGCTCGGTGCTCAGTACTCAGGGTGCTGGGTGCTCAGTACTCAGTGCTCGGGGTGCTGGGTGCTCAGTGCTCGGGGTGCTCGGAGCTCAGTACTCAGGGTGCTGGGTGCTCAGTGCTCAGGGTGTTGGGTGCTCAGTGCTCCGGATGCTCAGTGCTCGGGGTGCTCGGAGCTCAGTACTCAGGGTGCTGGGTGCTCAGTGCTCAGTACTCAGGGTGCTGAGTGCTCAGTGCTCAGGGTGCTGTGTGCTCAGTGCTCAGGGTGCTGGGTGCTCAGTGCTCAGGGTGCTGGGTACTCAGTGCTCAGGGTGCTGGGTGCTCAGTACTCAGGGTGCTGGGTGCTCAGTACTCAGGGTGCTGGGTGCTCAGTGCTCGGGGTGCTATGTGCCCAGTGCTCACGGTGCTGGGTGCTCAGTGCTCGGGGTGCTCCGTGCTCAGTACTCAGGGTGCTGGGTGCTCAGTGCTTGAGGTGCTCAGTACTCAGGGTGCTGGGTGCTCAGTACTCAGGGTGCTGGGTGCTCAGTGCTCGGGGTGCTATGTGCTCAGTGCTCGCGGTGCTGGGTGCTCAGTGCTCTGGGTGCTCGGTGCTCAGTACTCAGGGTGCTGGGTGCTCAGTACTCAGGGTGCTCATTGCTCAGGATGCTGGGTGCTCAGTACTCAGGGTGCTGGGTGCTCAGTACTCAGGGTGCTGGGTGCTCAGTGCTCGGGGTGCTGGGTGCTCAGTACTCAGGGTGCTGGGGGCTCAGTACTCAGGGTGCTGGGTGCTCAGTACTCAGGTTGCTCGGTTCTCAGTACTCAGGGTGCTGGGTGCTCATTCTCGGCGTGCTGGGTGCTCATTGCTCGGGGTGCTGGGTGCTCAGTGCTACGGGTGCTGGGTGCTCAGTGCTCGGTGTGCTGGGTGCTCAGTGCTCTGGGCGCTGGGTGCTCAGTGCTCGGGGTGCTCGGTGCTCAGTACTCAGGGTGCTGGGTGCTCAGTGCTCAGGGTGCTCGGTGCTCAGTACTCAGGGTGCTGGGTGCTCAGTGCTCGGTGTGCTCGGTGCTCAGTACGTTGGGTGCTCAGTACTCAGGGTGCTGGGTGCTCAGTGCTCAGGGTGATCGGTGCTCAGTACTCAGGGTGCTCAGTACTCAGGGTGCTGCATGCTCAGGGATCGGGGTGCTGGGAGTTCAGTACTCAGGGTGCTGGGTGCACAGTGCTCGGGGTGCTGGGTGCTGAGTGCTCAGGGTGCTGGGTGCTCTGTACTCGGGGTACTTGGTGCTCAGTACTCAGGGTGCTGGGTGCTCAGTACTCAGGGTGCTGGGTGCTCAGTACTCAGGGTGCTCGCTGCTCAGTACGCAGGGTGCTGTGTGCTCAGTGCTCAGGGTGCTGGGTGCTCAGTACTCAGGGTGCTGGGTACTCAGTGCTCAGGGTGATCGGTGCTCAGTCCTCAGGGTGCTCAGTACTCAGGGTGCTGGGTGCTCAGTGCTCAGGTTGCTCAGTACTAAGGGTGCTGAGTGCTCAGTACTCAGGGTGCTGGGTGCTCAGTGCTCGGGTGCTGGGTGCTCAGTACTCAGGGTGCTGGGTGCTCAGTGCTCAGGGTGCTGTGTACTCAGTACTCAGGGTGCTGGGTGCTCAGTACTCAGGGTGCTCAGTGCTCGGGGAGCTCGGTGCTCAGTACTCAGGGTGCTGGGTGCTCAGTAGTCAGTGCTCGGGGTCCTGGGTGCTCAGCGCTCTGGGTGCTTAGTGCACAGTACTCAGGGTGCTGGCTGCTCAGTATTCAGGGTTCTCAGTGCTCGGGGTGCTGGGTGCTCAGTACTCAGGGTGCTGGGTGCTCATTCTCGGGGTGCTGGGTGCTCAGTGCTCAGGATGCTCGGTGCTCAGTACTTTTGGTGCTGGGTGCTCAGTACTCGGGGTGCTGGGTGCTCATTACTCAATGTGCTGGGTGCTCAGTGCTCGGGGTGCTCGCTGCTCAGTACTCTTGGTGCTGGGTGCTCAGTACTCAGGGTGCTGGGTGCTCAGTGCTCGGGGTTCTCGGTGCTCAGTGCTCAGGATGCTCGGTGCTCAGTACTTTTGGTGCTGGGTGCTCAGTACTCAGGGTGCTGGGAGCTCAGTGCCTGGGGTGCTCGGTGCTCAGTACTCAGGGTGCTGGGTGCTCAGGGCTCAGGATGCTGGGTGCTCAGTACTCAGGGTGCTCAGTACTCAGGACTCAGGGTGCTGGGTGCTCAGTGCTCAGGGTGCTGGGTGCTCAGTGCTCTGGGTGCTGGGTGCTCAGTACTCGGGGTGCTCGGTGCTCAGTACTCAGGGTGCTTGGTGCTCAGTACTCAGGGTGCTGGGTGCTCAGTACTCAGGGTGCTGGGTGCTCAGTACTCAGGGTGCTGGGTGCTCAGTACTCAGGCTGCTGGGTGCTCAGTGCTCAGGGTGCTGTGTGCTCAGTACTCAGGGTGCTATATGCTCAGTACTCAGGGTGCTGGGTGCTCAGTGCTCAGGGTGCTGGGTGCTCAGTGCTCGGGGTGCTCGGTGCTCAGTAGTCAGGGTGCTGGGTGCTCAGTGCTCGGGGTGCTGGGTGCTCAGTTCTCAGGGTGCTGGGTGCTCAGTACTCGGGGTGCTCGGTGCTCAGTACTCAGGGTGCTGGGTGCTCAGTACTCAGGGTGCTCGGTGCTCAGTACTCAGGGTGCTGGGTGCTCAGTGCTCATTTGCTGGGTGCTAAGTTCTCAGGGTGCTGGGTGCTCAGGGCTAGGGGTGCTGGGTGCTCAGTACTCAGGGTGCTCAGTACTCAGGGTGCTGTGTGCTCAGTGCTCAGTGCTCAGGATGCTGGATGCTCATTGCTCAGGGTGCTGGGTGCTCAGTCCTCAGGGTGCTCAGTGCTCAGTCAGGGTGCTCGGTGCTCTGTACTCAGGGTGCTCAGTGCTCAGTACTCAGGTTGCTCAGTGCTCAGTGCTCGGGGTGCTGGGTGCTCAGTACTCAGGGTGCTGGGTGCTCAGTACTCAGGGTGCTGGGTGCTCAGTGCTCAGTACTCAGCGTGCTGGGTGCTCAGTGCTCGGGGTGCTGGGTCCTCAGTGCTCAGGGTGCTGGGTGCTCAGTACTCAGGGTGCTGGGTGCTCAGTGCTCGGGGTGCTGGGTCCTCAGTGCTCAGGGTGCTCAATGCTCAGTGCTCGGGGTGCTGGGTGCTCAGTGCTCGGGGTGCTGGGTGCTCAGTGCTCAGGGTGCTGGTTGCTCAGTACTCAGTGTGCTCAGTACTCAGGGTGCTGGGTGCTCAGAACTCAGGATGCTGGGTGCTCAGTACTCAGGGTGCTGGGTGCTCAGTACTCAGGGTGCTTGGTGCTCAGTACTCAGGGTGCTGGGTGCTCAGTGCTCAGGGTGCTCGGTGCTCAGTACTCATGGTGCTGGGTGCTCATTCTCGGGGTGCTGGGTGCTCAGTACTCAGGTTGCTCAGTACTCTGGGTGCACGGGGCTCAGTACTCATGGTGCTGAGTGCTCAGTACTCAGGGTGCTCGGTGCTCAGTTCTCAGGGTGCTCGGTGCTCAGTGTTTGGGGTGCTGGGTGCTCAGTACTCAGGGTGCTGGGTGCTCAGTGCTCAGGGTGCTGGGTGCTCAGTACTCAGTGCTCAGGATGCTGGATGCTCATTGCTCAGGGTGCTGGGTGCTCAGTGCTCAGGGTGCTCAGTGCTCAGTGCTCAGTACTCAGGGTGCTGGGTTCTCAGTACTCAGGGTGCTGGGTGCTCAATGCTCGGGGTACCCGGTGCTCAGTGCTCGGGGTGCTCGGTGCTCAGTACTCAGGGTGCTGAGTGCTCAGTGCTCAGGGTGCTGGGTGCTCAGTGCTCAGGGTGCTGGGTGCTCAGTGCTCGGGGAGCTCGGTGCTCAGTACTCAGGGTGCTGGGTGCTCAGTACTCAGGGTGCTCAGTACTCAGTACTCAGGGTGCTGGGTGCTTAGTGCTTGGGGTGCTGGGTGCTCAGTGCTCAGTACTCAGGGTGTTGGGTGCTCAGTGCTCAGGGTGCTGGGTGCTCAGTACTCAGCGTGCTGGGTGCTCAGTACTCAGGGTGCTGGGTGCTCAGTACTCAGTGTGCTGGGTGCTCAGTGCTCGGGGTACCCGGTGCTCAGTGCTCGGGGTGCTCGGTGCTCAGTACTCAGGGTGCTGAGTGCTCATTGCTCAGGGTGCTGGGTGCTCAGTGCTCAGGGTGCTAGGTGCTCAGTGCTCAGCGTGCTTGATGCTCAGTACTCAGGGTGCTGGGTGCTCAGTGCTCAGGGTGCTGGGTGCTCAGTGCCCAAAGTGCTGGGTGCTCAGTACTCAGGGTGCTGGGTGCTCAGTACTCAGGGTGCTGGGTGCTCAGTACTCGGGGTGCTGGGTGCTCAGTGCTCAGGGTGCTGGGTGCTCAGTGCTCAGCGTGCTTGATGCTCAGTACTCAGGGTGCTGGGTGCTCAGTGCTTGGGGTGCTAGGTGCTCAGTACTCAGGGTGCTGGGTGCTCAGTGCTCAGGGTTCTGGGTGCTCAGTGCTCAGGGTGCTGGGAGCTCAGTACTCAGTGCTCAGTTTGCTGGGTGCTCAGTGCTCGGGCTGCAGGGTGCTCAGGGCTCAAAGTGCTGGGTGCTCAGTACTCAGGGTGCTGGGTGCACAGTGCTAGGGGTGCTGGGTGCTCAGTGCTCGGGGTCTGGGTGCTCAGTACTCAGGGTGCTGGGTGCTCAGTACTCAGGGTGCTGGGTGCTCAGTGCTCAGTGTGCTGGGTGCTCAGTTCTCTGGGTGCTGGGTGCTCAGTTCTCAGGGTGCTGGGTGCTCAGTGCTCTGGGTGCTGGGTGCTCAGTGATCGGGGTGATGGGTGCTGAGTGCTCAGGGTGCTGGGTGCTCAGTGCTCGGGGTGCTCGGTGCTCAGTGCTCAGGGTCCTGGGTGCTCAGGGCTCGGGGTGCTGGGTGCTCAGTGCTCAGTACTCAGGGTGTTGGGTGCTCAGTGCTCAGGGTGCTGGGTGCTCAGTACTCAGCGTGGTGGGTGCTCAGTACTCAGGGTGCTGGGTGCTCAGTGCTCAGGGTGCTGGGTGCTCAGTGCTCAGGGTGCTGGGTGCTCAGTGCTCGGGGAGCTCGGTGCTCAGTACTCAGGGTGCTGGGTGCTCAGTACTCAGTGCTCGGGGTCCTGGGTGCTCGGTGCTCAGGGTGCTGGGTGCTCAGTACTCAGGGTGCTGGGTGCTCATTCTCGGGGTGCTGGGTGCTCAGTGCTCGGGGTGCTTTGTGCTCAGTGCTCGGGGTGCTGGGGGCTCAGTACTCAGGGTGCTCGGTTCTCAGTACTCAGGGTGCTGGGTGCTCAGTGCTCAGGGTGCTGGGTGCTCAGTGCTCAGGGTGCTGGGTGCTCAGTGCTCGGGGAGCTCGGTGCTCAGTACCCAGGGTGCTGGGTGCTCAGTACTCAGTGCTCGGGGTGCTGGGTGCTCAGTGCTCGGGGTGCTGGGTGGTCAGTGCTCAGTGCTCAGGGTGCTGGGTGCTCAGTGCTCAGTGCTCAGGGTGCTGGGTGTTCAGTACTCAGGGTGCTGGGTGCTCAGTACTCAGGGTGATCTCTTCTCAGTACTCAGGGTGCTGGGTGCTCAGTGCTCGGGGTGCTGGGTGCTCAGTACTCGGGGTGCTCAGTACTCAGGGTGCTGGGTGCTCAGTACTCAGTGTGCTGGGTCCTCAGTGGTCGGGGTGGTCGGTGCTCAGTACTCGGGGTGCTGGGTGCTCATTACTCGGGGTGCTGGGTGCTCAGTGCTCAGGGTGATCTGTTCTCAGTACTCAGGGTGCTGGGTGCTCAGTGCTCGGGGTGCTGGGTGCTCAGTACTCGGGGTGCTCAGTACTCAGGGTGCTGGGTGCTCAGTACTCAGGGTGCTGGGTGCTCAGTGCTCAGGGTGCTCGGTGCTCTGTACGTTGGGTGCTCAGTACTCAGGGTGCTGGGTGCTCAGTGCTCAGGGTGCTGGGTGCTCAGTACTCAGGGTGCTCAGTACTCAGTACTCAGTACTCAGGTTGCTCAGTGCTCAGTGCTCGGGGTGCTGGGTGCTCAGTACTCAGGGTGCTGGGTGCTCAGTACTCAGGGTGCTGGGTGCTCAGTGCTCAGTACTCAGCGTGCTGGGTGCTCAGTGCTCGGGGTGCTGGGTCCTCAGTGCTCAGGGTGCTGGGTGCTCAGTACTCAGGGTGCTGGGTGCTCAGTGCTTGGGGTGCTGGGTCCTCAGTGCTCAGGGTGCTCAATGCTCAGTGCTCGGGGTGCTGGGTGCTCAGTGCTCGGGGTGCTGGGTGCTCAGTGCTCAGGGTGCTGGTTGCTCAGTACTCAGTGTGCTCAGTGCTCAGGGTGCTGGGTGCTCAGAACTCAGGGTGCTGGGTGCTCAGTACTCAGGGTGCTGGGTGCTCAGTACTCAGGGTGCTTGGTGCTCAGTACTCAGGGTGCTGGGTGCTCAGTGCTCAGGGTGCTCGGTGCTCAGTACTCATGGTGCTGGGTGCTCATTCTCGGGGTGCTGGGTGCTCAGTACTCAGGTTGCTCAGTACTCTGGGTGCACGGGGCTCAGTACTCATGGTGCTGAGTGCTCAGTACTCAGGGTGCTCGGTGCCCAGTTCTCAGGGTGCTCGGTGCTCAGTGTTTGGGGTGCTGGGTTCTCAGTACTCAGGGTGCTGGGTGCTCAGTGCTCAGGGTGCTGGGTGCTCAGTACTCAGTGCTCAGGATGCTGGATGCTCATTGCTCAGGGTGCTGGGTGCTCAGTGCTCAGGGTGCTCAGTGCTCAGTGCTCAGTACTCAGGGTGCTGGGTGCTCAGTACTCAGGGTGATGGGTGCTCAATGCTCGGGGTACCCGGTGCTCAGTGCTCGGGGTGCTCGGTGCTCAGTACTCAGGGTGCTGAGTGCTCAGTGCTCAGGGTGCTGGGTGCTCAGTGCTCAGGGTGCTGGGTGCTCAGTTCTCGGGGAGCTCGGTGCTCAGTACTCAGGGTGCTGGGTGCTCAGTACTCAGGGTGCTCAGTACTCAGTACTCAGGGTGCTGGGTGCTCAGTGCTTGGGGTGCTGGGTGCTCAGTGCTCAGTACTCAGGGTGTTGGGTGCTCAGTGCTCAGGGTGCTGGGTGCTCAGTACTCAGCGTGCTGGGTGCTCAGTACTCAGGGTGCTGGGTGCTCAGTACTCAGTATGCTGGGTGCTCAGTGCTCGGGGTACCCGGTGCTCAGTGCTCGGGGTTCTCGGTGCTCAGTACTCAGGGTGATGAGTGCTCATTGCTCAGGGTGCTGGGTGCTCAGTGCTCAGGGTGCTAGGTGCTCAGTGCTCAGCGTGCTTGATGCTCAGTACTCAGGGTGCTGGGTGCTCAGTGCTCAGGGTGCTGGGTGCTCAGTGCTCAAAGTGCTGGGTGCTCAGTACTCAGGGTGCTGGGTGCTCAGTACTCAGGGTGCTGGGTGCTCAGTACTCGGGGTGCTGGGTGCTCAGTGCTCAGGGTGCTGGGTGCTCAGTGCTCAGCGTGCTTGATGCTCAGTACTCAGGGTGCTGGGTGCTCAGTGCTTGGGGTGCTGGGTGCTCAGTACTCAGGGTGCTGGGTGCTCAGTGCTCAGGGTTCTGGGTGCTCAGTGCTCAGGGTGCTGGGAGCTCAGTACTCAGTGCTCAGTTTGCTGGGTGCTCAGTGCTCGGGCTGCAGGGTGCTCAGTGCTCAGGGTGCTGGGTGCTCAGTACTCAGGGTGCTGGGTGCACAGTGCTAGGGGTGCTGGGTGCTCAGTGCTCGGGGTATGGGTGCTCAGTATTCAGGGTGCTGGGTGCTCAGTACTCAGGGTGCTGGGTGCTCAGTGCTCAGTGTGCTGGGTGCTCAGTTCTCTGGGTGCTGGGTGCTCAGTTCTCAGGGTGCTGGGTGCTCAGTGCTCTGGGTGCTGGGTGCTCAGTGATCGGGGTGGTGGGTGCTGAGTGCTCAGGGTGCTGGGTGCTCAGTGCTCGGGGTGCTCGGTGCTCAGTGCTCAGGGTCCTGGGTGCTCAGGGCTCGGGGTGCTGGGTGCTCAGTGCTCAGTACTCAGGGTGTTGGGTGCTCAGTGCTCAGGGTGCTGGGTGCTCAGTACTCAGCGTGGTGGGTGCTCAGTACTCAGGGTGCTGGGTGCTCAGTGCTCAGGGTGCTGGGTGCTCAGTGCTCAGGGTGCTGGGTGCTCAGTGCTCAGGGTGCTGGGTGCTCAGTGCTCGGGGTGCTCGGTGCTCAGTGCTCAGGGTCCTGGGTGCTCAGGGCTCGGGGTGCTGGGTGCTCAGTGCTCAGTACTCAGGGTGTTGGGTGCTCAGTGCTCAGGGTGCTGGGTGCTCAGTACTCAGCGTGGTGGGTGCTCAGTACTCAGGGTGCTGGGTGCTCAGTGCTCAGGGTGCTGGGTGCTCAGTGCTCAGGGTGCTGGGTGCTCAGTGCTCGGGGAGCTCGGTGCTCAGTACTCAGGGTGCTGGGTGCTCAGTACTCAGTGCTCGGGGTCCTGGGTGCTCGGTGCTCAGGGTGCTGGGTGCTCAGTACTCAGGGTGCTGGGTGCTCATTCTCGGGGTGCTGGGTGCTCAGTGCTCGGGGTGCTTTGTGCTCAGTGCTCGGGGTGCTGGGGGCTCAGTACTCAGGGTGCTCGGTTCTCAGTACTCAGGGTGCTGGGTGCTCAGTGCTCAGGGTGCTGGGTGCTCAGTGCTCAGGGTGCTGGGTGCTCAGTGCTCGGGGAGCTCGGTGCTCAGTACCCAGGGTGCTGGGTGCTCAGTACTCAGTGCTCGGGGTGCTGGGTGCTCAGTGCTCGGGGTGCTGGGTGGTCAGTGCTCAGTGCTCAGGGTGCTGGGTGCTCAGTGCTCAGTGCTCAGGGTGCTGGGTGTTCAGTACTCAGGGTGCTGGGTGCTCAGTACTCAGGGTGATCTCTTCTCAGTACTCAGGGTGCTGGGTGCTCAGTGCTCGGGGTGCTGGGTGCTCAGTACTCGGGGTGCTCAGTACTCAGGGTGCTGGGTGCTCAGTACTCAGTGTGCTGGGTCCTCAGTGGTCGGGGTGGTCGGTGCTCAGTACTCGGGGTGCTGGGTGCTCATTACTCGGGGTGCTGGGTGCTCAGTGCTCAGGGTGATCTGTTCTCAGTACTCAGGGTGCTGGGTGCTCAGTGCTCGGGGTGCTGGGTGCTCAGTACTCGGGGTGCTCAGTACTCAGGGTGCTGGGTGCTCAGTACTCAGGGTGCTGGGTGCTCAGTGCTCAGGGTGCTCGGTGCTCTGTACGTTGGGTGCTCAGTACTCAGGGTGCTGGGTGCTCAGTGCTCAGGGTGCTGGGTGCTCAGTACTCAGGGTGCTCAGTACTCAGTACTCAGTACTCAGGTTGCTCAGTGCTCAGTGCTCGGGGTGCTGGGTGCTCAGTACTCAGGGTGCTGGGTGCTCAGTACTCAGGGTGCTGGGTGCTCAGTGCTCAGTACTCAGCGTGCTGGGTGCTCAGTGCTCGGGGTGCTGGGTCCTCAGTGCTCAGGGTGCTGGGTGCTCAGTACTCAGGGTGCTGGGTGCTCAGTGCTCGGGGTGCTGGGTCCTCAGTGCTCAGGGTGCTCAATGCTCAGTGCTCGGGGTGCTGGGTGCTCAGTGCTCGGGGTGCTGGGTGCTCAGTGCTCAGGGTGCTGGTTGCTCAGTACTCAGTGTGCTCAGTGCTCAGGGTGCTGGGTGCTCAGAACTCAGGGTGCTGGGTGCTCAGTACTCAGGGTGCTGGGTGCTCAGTACTCAGGGTGCTTGGTGCTCAGTACTCAGGGTGCTGGGTGCTCAGTGCTCAGGGTGCTCGGTGCTCAGTACTCATGGTGCTGGGTGCTCATTCTCGGGGTGCTGGGTGCTCAGTACTCAGGTTGCTCAGTACTCTGGGTGCACGGGGCTCAGTACTCATGGTGCTGAGTGCTCAGTACTCAGGGTGCTCGGTGCCCAGTTCTCAGGGTGCTCGGTGCTCAGTGTTTGGGGTGCTGGGTTCTCAGTACTCAGGGTGCTGGGTGCTCAGTGCTCAGGGTGCTGGGTGCTCAGTACTCAGTGCTCAGGATGCTGGATGCTCATTGCTCAGGGTGCTGGGTGCTCAGTGCTCAGGGTGCTCAGTGCTCAGTGCTCAGTACTCAGGGTGCTGGGTGCTCAGTACTCAGGGTGATGGGTGCTCAATGCTCGGGGTACCCGGTGCTCAGTGCTCGGGGTGCTCGGTGCTCAGTACTCAGGGTGCTGAGTGCTCAGTGCTCAGGGTGCTGGGTGCTCAGTGCTCAGGGTGCTGGGTGCTCAGTTCTCGGGGAGCTCGGTGCTCAGTACTCAGGGTGCTGGGTGCTCAGTACTCAGGGTGCTCAGTACTCAGTACTCAGGGTGCTGGGTGCTCAGTGCTTGGGGTGCTGGGTGCTCAGTGCTCAGTACTCAGGGTGTTGGGTGCTCAGTGCTCAGGGTGCTGGGTGCTCAGTACTCAGCGTGCTGGGTGCTCAGTACTCAGGGTGCTGGGTGCTCAGTACTCAGTATGCTGGGTGCTCAGTGCTCGGGGTACCCGGTGCTCAGTGCTCGGGGTGCTCGGTGCTCAGTACTCAGGGTGATGAGTGCTCATTGCTCAGGGTGCTGGGTGCTCAGTGCTCAGGGTGCTAGGTGCTCAGTGCTCAGCGTGCTTGATGCTCAGTACTCAGGGTGCTGGGTGCTCAGTGCTCAGGGTGCTGGGTGCTCAGTGCTCAAAGTGCTGGGTGCTCAGTACTCAGGGTGCTGGGTGCTCAGTACTCAGGGTGCTGGGTGCTCAGTACTCGGGGTGCTGGGTGCTCAGTGCTCAGGGTGCTGGGTGCTCAGTGCTCAGCGTGCTTGATGCTCAGTACTCAGGGTGCTGGGTGCTCAGTGCTTGGGGTGCTGGGTGCTCAGTACTCAGGGTGCTGGGTGCTCAGTGCTCAGGGTTCTGGGTGCTCAGTGCTCAGGGTGCTGGGAGCTCAGTACTCAGTGCTCAGTTTGCTGGGTGCTCAGTGCTCGGGCTGCAGGGTGCTCAGTGCTCAGGGTGCTGGGTGCTCAGTACTCAGGGTGCTGGGTGCACAGTGCTAGGGGTGCTGGGTGCTCAGTGCTCGGGGTATGGGTGCTCAGTATTCAGGGTGCTCGGTGCTCAGTACTCAGGGTGCTGGGTGCTCAGTGCTCAGTGTGCTGGGTGCTCAGTTCTCTGGGTGCTGGGTGCTCAGTTCTCAGGGTGCTGGGTGCTCAGTGCTCTGGGTGCTGGGTGCTCAGTGATCGGGGTGGTGGGTGCTGAGTGCTCAGGGTGCTGGGTGCTCAGTGCTCGGGGTGCTCGGTGCTCAGTGCTCAGGGTCCTGGGTGCTCAGGGCTCGGGGTGCTGGGTGCTCAGTGCTCAGTACTCAGGGTGTTGGGTGCTCAGTGCTCAGGGTGCTGGGTGCTCAGTACTCAGCGTGGTGGGTGCTCAGTACTCAGGGTGCTGGGTGCTCAGTGCTCAGGGTGCTGGGTGCTCAGTGCTCAGGGTGCTGGGTGCTCAGTGCTCGGGGAGCTCGGTTCTCAGTACTCAGGGTGCTGGGTGCTCAGTACTCAGTGCTCGGGGTCCTGGGTGCTCGGTGCTCAGGGTGCTGGGTGCTCAGTACTCAGGGTGCTGGGTGCTCATTCTCGGGGTGCTGGGTGCTCAGTGCTCGGGGTGCTTTGTGCTCAGTGCTCGGGGTGCTGGGGGCTCAGTACTCAGGGTGCTCGGTTCTCAGTACTCAGGGTGCTGGGTGCTCAGTGCTCAGGGTGCTGGGTGCTCAGTGCTCAGGGTGCTGGGTGCTCAGTGCTCGGGGAGCTCGGTGCTCAGTACTCAGGGTGCTGGGTGCTCAGTACTCAGTGCTCGGGGTGCTGGGTGCTCAGTGCTCGGGGTGCTGGGTGGTCAGTGCTCAGTGCTCAGGGTGCTGGGTGCTCAGTGCTCAGTGCTCAGGGTGCTGGTTGTTCAGTACTCAGGGTGCTGGGTGCTCAGTACTCAGGGTGATCTGTTCTCAGTACTCAGGGTGCTGGGTGCTCAGTGCTCGGGGTGCTGGGTGCTCAGTACTCGGGGTGCTCAGTACTCAGGGTGCTGGGTGCTCAGTACTCAGGGTGCTGGGTGCTCAGTGGTCGGGGTGGTCGGTGCTCAGTACTCGGGGTGCTGGGTGCTCAGTACTCGGGGTGCTGGGTGCTCAGTGCTCAGGGTGATCTGTTCTCAGTACTCAGGGTTCTGGGTGCTCAGTGCTCGGGGTGCTGGGTGCTCAGTACTCGGGGTGCTCAGTACTCAGGGTGCTGGGTGCTCAGTACTCAGGGTGCTGGGTGCTCAGTGGTCGGGGTGGTCGCTGCTCAGTACTCGGGGTGCTGGGTGCTCAGTACTCGGGGTGCTGGGTGCTCAGTGCTCAGGGTGCTGGGTGCTCAGTGCTCGGGGTGCTGGGTGCTCAGTGCTCAGGGTGCTGGCTGCTCAGTGCTCAGGGTGCTGGGTGCTCAATACTCAGGGTGCTAGGTGCTCAGTACTCAGGGTGCTCAGTGCTCAGTACTCAGCGTGCTGGGTGCTCAGTGCTCAGGGTCCTCGGTGCTCAGTACTCAGGGTGCTCAGTGCTCAGTACTCAGCGTGCTTTGTGCTCAGTGCTCAATGTGCTGGGTGCTCAGTACTCAGGGTTGCTGGGTGCTCATTACTCAGGGTGCTGGGTGCTCAGTACTCAGGGTGCTGGGTGCTCAGTGCTCGGGGTGCTCGGTGATCAGTACTCAGGGTGCTGGGTGCTCAGTGCTCAGGGTGCTGGTTACTCAGTACTCAGGGTGCTGGGTGCTCAGTGCTCAGGGTGCTGGGTGCTCAGTGCTCACGGTGCTGGGTGCTCAGTGCTCAGGGTGCTGGGTGCTCAGTCCTCAGGGTGCTGGGTGCTCAGTACTCAGGGTGTTTGGTGCTCAGTACTCAGGGTGCTCAGTGCTCAGTACTCAGGGTGCTGGTTGCTCAGTGCTCGGGGTGCTCGGTGCTCAGTACTCAGGGTGCTTGGTGCTCAGTACTCAGGGTGCTGGGTGCTCAGTACTCAGGGTGCTGGGTTTTCATTATTGGGGTGCTGGGTGCTCAGTACTCAGGGTGCTGGGTGCTCAGTGCTCAGGGTGCTGGGTGCTCAGTACTCAGGGTGCTGGGTGCTCAGTACTCAGGGTGCTCGGTGCTCAGTACTCAGGGTGCTGGGTGCTCAGTGTCCAGGGTGCTGGGTACTCAGTACTCAGGGTGCTGGGTGCTCAGTACTCAGGGTGCTGGGTGCTCAGTGCTCAGGGTGCTGGGTGCTCAGTGCTCAGGGTGCTGGGTGCTCAGTACTCAGGGTGCTGGGTGCTCAGTGCTCAGGGTGATCGGTGCTCAGTACTCAGGGTGCTGGGTGCTCAGTGCTCAGGGTGCTGGGTGCTCAGTGCTCAGGGTGCTGGGTGCTCAGTACTCAGGGTGCTGGTTGCTCAGTGCTCGGGGTGCTGGGTGCTCAGTGCTCAGGGTGATCGGTGCTCAGTACTCAGGGTGCTGGGTGCTCAGTGCTCAGGGTGCTGGGTGCTCAGTCCTCAGGGTGCTCAGTGCTCAGGGTGCTGGGTGCTCAGTGCTCGGGGTGCTGGGTGCTCAGTTCTCGGGGAGCTCGGTGCTCAGTACTCAGGGTGCTGGGTGCTCAGTACTCAGGGTGCTCAGTACTCAGTACTCAGGGTGCTGGGTGCTCAGTGCTTGGGGTGCTGGGTGCTCAGTGCTCAGGGTGCTGGGTGCTCAGTACTCAGCGTGCTGGGTGCTCAGTACTCAGGGTGCTGGGTGCTCAGTACTCAGTATGCTGGGTGCTCAGTGCTCGGGGTACCCGGTGCTCAGTGCTCGGGGTGCTCGGTGCTCAGTACTCAGGGTGCTGAGTGCTCATTGCTCAGGGTGCTGGGTGCTCAGTGCTCAGGGTGCTAGGTGCTCAGTGCTCAGCGTGCTTGATGCTCAGTACTCAGGGTGCTGGGTGCTCAGTGCTCAGGGTGCTGGGTGCTCAGTGCTCAAAGTGCTGGGTGCTCAGTACTCAGGGTGCTGGGTGCTCAGTACTCGGGGTGCTGGGTGCTCAGTGCTCAGGGTGCTGGGTGCTCAGTGCTCAGCGTGCTTGACGCTCAGTACTCAGGGTGCTGGGTGCTCAGTGCTCAGCGTGCTTGACGCTCAGTACTCAGGGTGCTGGGTGCTCAGTGCTTGGGGTGTTGGGTGCTCAGTGCTCAGGGTTCTGGGTGCTCAGTGCTCAGGGTGCTGGGAGCTCAGTACTCAGTGCTCAGTTTGCTGGGTGCTCAGTGCTCGGGCTGCAGGGTGCTCAGTGCTCAGGGTGCTGGGTGCTCAGTACTCAGGGTGCTGGGTGCTCAGTACTCGGGGTGCTGGGTGCTCAGTGCTCAGGGTGCTGGGTGCTCAGTGCTCAGCGTGCTTGATGCTCAGTACTCAGGGTGCTGGGTGCTCAGTGCTTGGGGTGCTAGGTGCTCAGTACTCAGGGTGCTGGGTGCTCAGTGCTCAGGGTTCTGGGTGCTCAGTGCTCAGGGTGCTGGGAGCTCAGTACTCAGTGCTCAGTTTGCTGGGTGCTCAGTGCTCGGGCTGCAGGGTGCTCAGTGCTCAAAGTGCTGGGTGCTCAGTACTCAGGGTGCTGGGTGCACAGTGCTAGGGGTGCTGGGTGCTCAGTGCTCGGGGTCTGGGTGCTCAGTACTCAGGGTGCTGGGTGCTCAGTACTCAGGGTGCTGGGTGCTCAGTGCTCAGTGTGCTGGGTGCTCAGTTCTCTGGGTGCTGGGTGCTCAGTTCTCAGGGTGCTGGGTGCTCAGTGCTCTGGGTGCTGGGTGCTCAGTGATCGGGGTGATGGGTGCTGAGTGCTCAGGGTGCTGGGTGCTCAGTGCTCGGGGTGCTCGGTGCTCAGTGCTCAGGGTCCTGGGTGCTCAGGGCTCGGGGTGCTGGGTGCTCAGTGCTCAGTACTCAGGGTGTTGGGTGCTCAGTGCTCAGGGTGCTGGGTGCTCAGTACTCAGCGTGGTGGGTGCTCAGTACTCAGGGTGCTGGGTGCTCAGTGCTCAGGGTGCTGGGTGCTCAGTGCTCAGGGTGCTGGGTGCTCAGTGCTCGGGGAGCTCGGTGCTCAGTACTCAGGGTGCTGGGTGCTCAGTACTCAGTGCTCGGGGTCCTGGGTGCTCGGTGCTCAGGGTGCTGGGTGCTCAGTACTCAGGGTGCTGGGTGCTCATTCTCGGGGTGCTGGGTGCTCAGTGCTCGGGCTGCTTTGTGCTCAGTGCTCGGGGTGCTGGGGGCTCAGTACTCAGGGTGCTCGGTTCTCAGTACTCAGGGTGCTGGGTGCTCAGTGCTCAGGGTGCTGGGTGCTCAGTGCTCAGGGTGCTGGGTGCTCAGTGCTCGGGGAGCTCGGTGCTCAGTACCCAGGGTGCTGGGTGCTCAGTACTCAGTGCTCGGGGTGCTGGGTGCTCAGTGCTCGGGGTGCTGGGTGGTCAGTGCTCAGTGCTCAGGGTGCTGGGTGCTCAGTGCTCAGTGCTCAGGGTGCTGGGTGTTCAGTACTCAGGGTGCTGGGTGCTCAGTACTCAGGGTGATCTCTTCTCAGTACTCAGGGTGCTGGGTGCTCAGTGCTCGGGGTGCTGGGTGCTCAGTACTCGGGGTGCTCAGTACTCAGGGTGCTGGGTGCTCAGTACTCAGTGTGCTGGGTGCTCAGTGGTCGGGGTGGTCGGTGCTCAGTACTCGGGGTGCTGGGTGCTCATTACTCGGGGTGCTGGGTGCTCAGTGCTCAGGGTGATCTGTTCTCAGTACTCAGGGTGCTGGGTGCTCAGTGCTCGGGGTGCTGGGTGCTCAGTACTCGGGGTGCTCAGTACTCAGGGTGCTGGGTGCTCAGTACTCAGGGTGCTGGGTGCTCAGTGCTCAGGGTGCTCGGTGCTCTGTACGTTGGGTGCTCAGTACTCAGGGTGCTGGGTGCTCAGTGCTCAGGGTGCTGGGTGCTCAGTACTCAGGGTGCTGGGTGCTCAGTGCTCAGTACTCAGGTTGCTCAGTGCTCAGTGCTCGGGGTGCTGGGTGCTCAGTACTCAGGGTGCTGGGTGCTCAGTACTCAGGGTGCTGGGTGCTCAGTGCTCAGTACTCAGCGTGCTGGGTGCTCAGTGCTCGGGGTGCTGGGTCCTCAGTGCTCAGGGTGCTGGGTGCTCAGTACTCAGGGTGCTGGGTGCTCAGTGCTCGGGGTGCTGGGTCCTCAGTGCTCAGGGTGCTCAATGCTCAGTGCTCGGGGTGCTGGGTGCTCAGTGCTCGGGGTGCTCTGTGCTCAGTGCTCAGGGTGCTGGTTGCTCAGTACTCAGTGTGCTCAGTGCTCAGGGTGCTGGGTGCTCAGAACTTAGGGTGCTGGGTGCTCAGTACTCAGGGTGCTGGGTGCTCAGTACTCAGGGTGCTTGGTGCTCAGTACTCAGGGTGCTGGGTGCTCAGTGCTCAGGGTGCTCGGTGCTCAGTACTCATGGTGCTGGGTGCTCATTCTCGGGGTGCTGGGTGCTCAGTACTCAGGTTGCTCAGTACTCTGGGTGCACGGGGCTCAGTACTCATGGTGCTGAGTGCTCAGTACTCAGGGTGCTCGGTGCCCAGTTCTCAGGGTGCTCGGTGCTCAGTGTTTGGGGTGCTGGGTTCTCAGTACTCAGGGTGCTGGGTGCTCAGTGCTCAGGGTGCTGGGTGCTCAGTACTCAGTGCTCAGGATGCTGGATGCGCATTGCTCAGGGTGCTGGGTGCTCAGTGCTCAGGGTGCTCAGTGCTCAGTGCTCAGTACTCAGGGTGCTGGGTGCTCAGTACTCAGGGTGCTGGGTGCTCAATGCTCGGGGTACCCGGTGCTCAGTGCTCGGGGTGCTCGGTGCTCAGTACTCAGGGTGCTGAGTGCTCAGTGCTCAGGGTGCTGGGTGCTCAGTGCTCAGGGTGCTGGGTGCTCAGTTCTCGGGGAGCTCGGTGCTCAGTACTCAGGGTGCTGGGTGCTCAGTACTCAGGGTGCTCAGTACTCAGTACTCAGGGTGCTGGGTGCTCAGTGCTTGGGGTGCTGGGTGCTCAGTGCTCAGTACTCAGGGTGTTGGGTGCTCAGTGCTCAGGGTGCTGGGTGCTCAGTACTCAGCGTGCTGGGTGCTCAGTACTCAGGGTGCTGGGTGCTCAGTACTCAGTATGCTGGGTGCTCAGTGCTCGGGGTACCCGGTGCTCAGTGCTCGGGGTGCTCGGTGCTCAGTACTCAGGGTGCTGAGTGCTCATTGCTCAGGGTGCTGGGTGCTCAGTGCTCAGGGTGCTAGGTGCTCAGTGCTCAGCGTGCTTGATGCTCAGTACTCAGGGTGCTGGGTGCTCAGTGCTCAGGGTGCTGGGTGCTCAGTGCTCAAAGTGCTGGGTGCTCAGTTCTCAGGGTGCTGGGTGCTCAGTACTCAGGGTGCTGGGTGCTCAGTACTCGGGGTGCTGGGTGCTCAGTGCTCAGGGTGCTGGGTGCTCAGAGCTCAGCGTGCTTGATGCTCAGTACTCAGGGTGCTGGGTGCTCAGTGCTTGGGGTGCTGGGTGCTCAGTACTCAGGGTGCTGGGTGCTCAGTGCTCAGGGTTCTGGGTGCTCAGTGCTCAGGGTGCTGGGAGCTCAGTACTCAGTGCTCAGTTTGCTGGGTGCTCAGTGCTCGGGCTGCAGGGTGCTCAGTGCTCAGGGTGCTGGGTGCTCAGTACTCAGGGTGCTGGGTGCACAGTGCTAGGGGTGCTGGGTGCTCAGTGCTCGGGGTCTGGGTGCTCAGTATTCAGGGTGCTGGGTGCTCAGTACTCAGGGTGCTGGGTGCTCAGTGCTCAGTGTGCTGGGTGCTCAGTTCTCTGGGTGCTGGGTGCTCAGTTCTCAGGGTGCTGGGTGCTCAGTGCTCTGGGTGCTGGGTGCTCAGTGATCGGGGTGGTGGGTGCTGAGTGCTCAGGGTGCTGGGTGCTCAGTGCTCGGGGTGCTCGGTGCTCAGTGCTCAGGGTCCTGGGTGCTCAGGGCTCGGGGTGCTGGGTGCTCAGTGCTCAGTACTCAGGGTGTTGTGTGCTCAGTGCTCAGGGTGCTGGGTGCTCAGTACTCAGCGTGGTGGGTGCTCAGTACTCAGGGTGCTGGGTGCTCAGTGCTCAGGGTGCTGGGTGCTCAGTGCTCAGGGTGCTGGGTGCTCAGTGCTCGGGGAGCTCGGTTCTCAGTACTCAGGGTGCTGGGTGCTCAGTACTCAGTGCTCGGGGTCCTGGGTGCTCGGTGCTCAGGGTGCTGGGTGCTCAGTACTCAGGGTGCTGGGTGCTCATTCTCGGGGTGCTGGGTGCTCAGTGCTCGGGGTGCTTTGTGCTCAGTGCTCGGGGTGCTGGGGGCTCAGTACTCAGGGTGCTCGGTTCTCAGTACTCAGGGTGCTGGGTGCTCAGTGCTCAGGGTGCTGGGTGCTCAGTGCTCAGGGTGCTGGGTGCTCAGTGCTCGGGGAGCTCGGTGCTCAGTACTCAGGGTGCTGGGTGCTCAGTACTCAGTGCTCGGGGTGCTGGGTGCTCAGTGCTCGGGGTGCTGGGTGGTCAGTGCTCAGTGCTCAGGGTGCTGGGTGCTCAGTGCTCAGTGCTCAGGGTGCTGGGTGTTCAGTACTCAGGGTGCTGGGTGCTCAGTACTCAGGGTGATCTGTTCTCAGTACTCAGGGTGCTGGGTGCTCAGTGCTCGGGGTGCTGGGTGCTCAGTACTCGGGGTGCTCAGTACTCAGGGTGCTGGGTGCTCAGTACTCAGGGTGCTGGGTGCTCAGTGGTCGGGGTGGTCGGTGCTCAGTACTCGGGGTGCTGGGTGCTCAGTACTCGGGGTGCTGGGTGCTCAGTGCTCAGGGTGATCTGTTCTCAGTACTCAGGGTGCTGGGTGCTCAGTGCTCGGGGTGCTGGGTGCTCAGTACTCGGGGTGCTCAGTACTCAGGGTGCTGGGTGCTCATTACTCAGGGTGCTGGGTGCTCAGTGGTCGGGGTGGTCGCTGCTCAGTACTCGGGGTGCTGGGTGCTCAGTACTCGGGGTGCTGGGAGCTCAGTGCTCAGGGTGCTGGGTGCTCAGTGCTCGGGGTGCTGGGTGCTCAGTGCTCAGGGTGCTGGCTGCTCAGTGCTCAGGGTGCTGGGTGCTCAATACTCAGGGTGCTAGGTGCTCAGTACTCAGGGTGCTCAGTGCTCAGTACTCAGCGTGCTGGGTGCTCAGTGCTCAGGGTCCTCGGTGCTCAGTACTCAGGGTGCTCAGTGCTCAGTACTCAGCGTGCTTTGTGCTCAGTGCTCAATGTGCTGGGTGCTCAGTACTCAGGGTTGCTGGGTGCTCAGTACTCAGGGTGCTGGGTGCTCAGTACTCAGGGTGCTGGGTGCTCAGTGCTCGGGGTGCTCGGTGATCAGTACTCAGGGTGCTGGGTGCTCAGTGCTCAGGGTGCTGGTTACTCAGTACTCAGGGTGCTGGGTGCTCAGTGCTCAGGGTGCTGGGTGCTCAGTGCTCACGGTGCTGGGTGCTCAGTGCTCAGGGTGCTGGGTGCTCAGTCCTCAGGGTGCTGGGTGCTCAGTACTCAGGGTGTTTGGTGCTCAGTACTCAGGGTGCTCAGTGCTCAGTACTCAGGGTGCTGGTTGCTCAGTGCTCGGGGTGCTCGGTGCTCAGTACTCAGGGTGCTTGGTGCTCAGTACTCAGGGTGCTGGGTGCTCAGTACTCAGGGTGCTGGGTTTTCATTATTGGGGTGCTGAGTGCTCAGTACTCAGGGTGCTGGGTGCTCAGTGCTCAGGGTGCTGGGTGCTCAGTACTCAGGGTGCTGGGTGCTCAGTACTCAGGGTGCTCGGTGCTCAGTACTCAGGGTGCTGGGTGCTCAGTGTCCAGGGTGCTGGGTACTCAGTACTCAGGGTGCTTGGTGCTCAGTACTCAGGGTGCTGGGTGCTCAGTGCTCAGGGTGCTGGGTGCTCAGTACTCAGGGTGCTGGGTGCTCAGTGCTCAGGGTGATCGGTGCTCAGTACTCAGGGTGCTGGGTGCTCAGTGCTCAGGGTGCTGGGTGCTCAGTGCTCAGGGTGCTGGGTGCTCAGTACTCAGGGTGCTGGTTGCTCAGTGCTCGGGGTGCTGGGTGCTCAGTGCTCAGGGTGATCGGTGCTCAGTACTCAGGGTGCTGGGTGCTCAGTGCTCAGGGTGCTGGGTGCTCAGTCCTCAGGGTGCTCAGTGCTCAGGGTGCTGGGTGCTCAGTGCTCGGGGTGCACGGTGCTCAGTACTCAGTGTGCTGAGTGCTCAGTACTCAGGGTGCTGGGTGCTCAGTACTCATGGTGCTGGGTGCTCAGTACTCAGGGGGCTGGGTGCTCAGTGCTCAGGGTGCTGGGTGCTCAGTGCTCAGGGTGCTGGGTGCTCAGTGCTCGGGGTGCTGGGTGCTCAGTGCTCGGGGTGCTGGGTGGTCAGTGCTCAGTGCTCAGGGTGCTGGGTGCTCAGTACTCAGGGTGCTGGGTGCTCAGTACTCAGGGTGCTGGGTGCTCAGTTCTCAGGGTGCTGGGTGCTCAGTACTCTGGGTGTTGGGTGCTCAGTACTCAGGGTGCTGGGTGCTCAGTGCTTGGGGTGCTGGGTGCTCAGTGCTCAGGGTGCTGGGTGCTCAGTGCTTAGGGTGCTGGGTGCTCAGTACTCAGGGTGCTGGGTGCTCAGTACTCAGGGTGCTGGGTGCTCAGTTCTCAGGGTGCTGGGTGCTCAGTACTCTGGGTGTTGGGTGCTCAGTTCTCAGGGTGCTGGGTGCTCAGTGCTCGGGGTGCTGAGTGCTCAGTGCTCAGGGTGCTGTGTGCTCAGTGCTCAGGGTGCTGGGTGCTCAGTACTCAGGGTGCTGGGTGCTCAGTCCTCGGGGTGCTCCGTGCTCAGTGCTCAGGGTGCTGGGTGCTCAGTACTCAGGGTGCTCGGTGCTCAGTACTCAAGGTGCTGGATGCTCAGTGCTCAGGGTGCTGGGTGCTCAGTCCTCGGGGTGCTCCGTGCTCAGTGCTCAGGGTGCTGGGTGCTCAGTACTCAGGGTGCTGGGTGCTCAGTACTCAGGGTGCTGGGTGCCCAGTCCTCGGGGTGCTCCGTGCTCAGTGCTCAGGGTGCTGGGTGCTCAGTACTCAGGGTGCTCGGTGCTCAGTACTCACGGTTTTCAGTGCTCAGGGTGCTGGGTGCTCAGTACTCAGGGTGCTCAGTGCTCAGTATTCGGGGTGCTGGGTGCTCAGTACTCAGGGTGCTCAGTGCTCAGTACTCGGGGTGCTGGGTGCTCAGTGCTCAGTGTTCTCAGTGCTCAGTGCTCAGGGTGCTGGGTGCGCAGTGCTCGGGGCGCTGGGTGCTCAGTGCTCGGGGTGCTGGGTGCTCAGTACTCAGGGTGCTGTGTGCTCAGTGCTCAGTACTCAGCGTGCTGGGTGCTCAGTGCTCAGAGTGTTTGTGCTCAGTACTCAGGGTGCTGGGTGCTCAGTGCTCAGTGCTCAGGGTGCTCAGTGCTCAGGGTGCTCAGTGCTCAGGGTGCTGGGTGCTCAGGGTGCTGGGTGCTCAGTGCTCGGGGTGCTGGGTGCTCAGTGCTCAGTGCTCAGGGTGCTGGGTGCTCAGTGCTCAGTGCTCAGGGTGCTGGGTGTTCAGTACTCAGGGTGCTCTGTGCTCAGTGCTCAGGGTGCTGGGTGCTCAGTACTCAGGGTGCTGGGTGCTCAGTACTCAGGTTGCTCAGTGCTCAGTGCTCAGGGTGCTGGGTGCTCAGTGCTCAAAGTGCTGGGTGCTCAGTACTCAGGGTGCTGGGTGCTCAGTACTCAGGGTGCTGGGTGCTCAGTACTCGGGGTGCTGGGTGCTCAGTGCTCAGGGTCCTGGGTGCTCAGAGCTCAGCGTGCTTGATGCTCAGTACTCAGGGTGCTGGGTGCTCAGTGCTTGGGGTGCTGGGTGCTCAGTACTCAGGGTGCTGGGTGCTCAGTGCTCAGGGTTCTGGGTGCTCAGTGCTCAGGGTGCTGGGAGCTCAGTACTCAGTGCTCAGTTTGCTGGGTGCTCAGTGCTCGGGCTGCAGGGTGCTCAGTGCTCAGGGTGCTGGGTGCTCAGTACTCAGGGTGCTGGGTGCACAGTGCTAGGGGTGCTGGGTGCTCAGTGCTCGGGGTCTGGGTGCTCAGTATTCAGGGTGCTGGGTGCTCAGTACTCAGGGTGCTGGGTGCTCAGTGCTCAGTGTGCTGGGTGCTCAGTTCTCTGGGTGCTGGGTGCTCAGTTCTCAGGGTGCTGGGTGCTCAGTGCTCTGGGTGCTGGGTGCTCAGTGATCGGGGTGGTGGGTGCTGAGTGCTCAGGGTGCTGGGTGCTCAGTGCTCGGGGTGCTCGGTGCTCAGTGCTCAGGGTCCTGGGTGCTCAGGGCTCGGGGTGCTGGGTGCTCAGTGCTCAGTACTCAGGGTGTTGTGTGCTCAGTGCTCAGGGTGCTGGGTGCTCAGTACTCAGCGTGGTGGGTGCTCAGTACTCAGGGTGCTGGGTGCTCAGTGCTCAGGGTGCTGGGTGCTCAGTGCTCAGGGTGCTGGGTGCTCAGTGCTCGGGGAGCTCGGTTCTCAGTTCTCAGGGTGCTGGGTGCTCAGTACTCAGTGCTCGGGGTCCTGGGTGCTCGGTGCTCAGGGTGCTGGGTGCTCAGTACTCAGGGTGCTGGGTGCTCATTCTCGGGGTGCTGGGTGCTCAGTGCTCGGGGTGCTTTGTGCTCAGTGCTCGGGGTGCTGGGGGCTCAGTACTCAGGGTGCTCGGTTCTCAGTACTCAGGGTGCTGGGTGCTCAGTGCTCAGGGTGCTGGGTGCTCAGTGCTCAGGGTGCTGGGTGCTCAGTGCTCGGGGAGCTCGGTGCTCAGTACTCAGGGTGCTGGGTGCTCAGTACTCAGTGCTCGGGGTGCTGGGTGCTCAGTGCTCGGGGTGCTGGGTGGTCAGTGCTCAGTGCTCAGGGTGCTGGGTGCTCAGTGCTCAGTGCTCAGGGTGCTGGGTGTTCAGTACTCAGGGTGCTGGGTGCTCAGTACTCAGGGTGATCTGTTCTCAGTACTCAGGGTGCTGGGTGCTCAGTGCTCGGGGTGCTGGGTGCTCAGTACTCGGGGTGCTCAGTACTCAGGGTGCTGGGTGCTCAGTACTCAGGGTGCTGGGTGCTCAGTGGTCGGGGTGGTCGGTGCTCAGTACTCGGGGTGCTGGGTGCTCAGTACTCGGGGTGCTGGGTGCTCAGTGCTCAGGGTGATCTGTTCTCAGTACTCAGGGTGCTGGGTGCTCAGTGCTCGGGGTGCTGGGTGCTCAGTACTCGGGGTGCTCAGTACTCAGGGTGCTGGGTGCTCAGTACTCAGGGTGCTGGGTGCTCAGTGGTCGGGGTGGTCGCTGCTCAGTACTCGGGGTGCTGGGTGCTCAGTACTCGGGGTGCTGGGAGCTCAGTGCTCAGGGTGCTGGGTGCTCAGTGCTCGGGGTGCTGGGTGCTCAGTGCTCAGGGTGCTGGCTGCTCAGTGCTCAGGGTGCTGGGTGCTCAATACTCAGGGTGCTAGGTGCTCAGTACTCAGGGTGCTCAGTGCTCAGTACTCAGCGTGCTGGGTGCTCAGTGCTCAGGGTCCTCGGTGCTCAGTACTCAGGGTGCTCAGTGCTCAGTACTCAGCGTGCTTTGTGCTCAGTGCTCAATGTGCTGGGTGCTCAGTACTCAGGGTTGCTGGGTGCTCAGTACTCAGGGTGCTGGGTGCTCAGTACTCAGGGTGCTGGGTGCTCAGTGCTCGGGGTGCTCGGTGATCAGTACTCAGGGTGCTGGGTGCTCAGTGCTCAGGGTGCTGGTTACTCAGTACTCAGGGTGCTGGGTGCTCAGTGCTCAGGGTGCTGGGTGCTCAGTGCTCACGGTGCTGGGTGCTCAGTGCTCAGGGTGCTGGGTGCTCAGTCCTCAGGGTGCTGGGTGCTCAGTACTCAGGGTGTTTGGTGCTCAGTACTCAGGGTGCTCAGTGCTCAGTACTCAGGGTGCTGGTTGCTCAGTGCTCGGGGTGCTCGGTGCTCAGTACTCAGGGTGCTTGGTGCTCAGTACTCAGGGTGCTGGGTGCTCAGTACTCAGGGTGCTGGGTTTTCATTATTGGGGTGCTGAGTGCTCAGTACTCAGGGTGCTGGGTGCTCAGTGCTCAGGGTGCTGGGTGCTCAGTACTCAGGGTGCTGGGTGCTCAGTACTCAGGGTGCTCGGTGCTCAGTACTCAGGGTGCTGGGTGCTCAGTGTCCAGGGTGCTGGGTACTCAGTACTCAGGGTGCTTGGTGCTCAGTACTCAGGGTGCTGGGTGCTCAGTGCTCAGGGTGCTGGGTGCTCAGTACTCAGGGTGCTGGGTGCTCAGTGCTCAGGGTGATCGGTGCTCAGTACTCAGGGTGCTGGGTGCTCAGTGCTCAGGGTGCTGGGTGCTCAGTGCTCAGGGTGCTGGGTGCTCAGTACTCAGGGTGCTGGTTGCTCAGTGCTCGGGGTGCTGGGTGCTCAGTGCTCAGGGTGATCGGTGCTCAGTACTCAGGGTGCTGGGTGCTCAGTGCTCAGGGTGCTGGGTGCTCAGTCCTCAGGGTGCTCAGTGCTCAGGGTGCTGGGTGCTCAGTGCTCGGGGTGCACGGTGCTCAGTACTCAGTGTGCTGAGTGCTCAGTACTCAGGGTGCTGGGTGCTCAGTACTCATGGTGCTGGGTGCTCAGTACTCAGGGGGCTGGGTGCTCAGTGCTCAGGGTGCTGGGTGCTCAGTGCTCAGGGTGCTGGGTGCTCAGTGCTCGGGGTGCTGGGTGCTCAGTGCTCGGGGTGCTGGGTGGTCAGTGCTCAGTGCTCAGGGTGCTGGGTGCTCAGTACTCAGGGTGCTGGGTGCTCAGTACTCAGGGTGCTGGGTGCTCAGTTCTCAGGGTGCTGGGTGCTCAGTACTCTGGGTGTTGGGTGCTCAGTACTCAGGGTGCTGGGTGCTCAGTGCTTGGGGTGCTGGGTGCTCAGTGCTCAGGGTGCTGGGTGCTCAGTGCTTAGGGTGCTGGGTGCTCAGTACTCAGGGTGCTGGGTGCTCAGTCCTCAGGGTGCTGGGTGCTCAGTTCTCAGGGTGCTGGGTGCTCAGTACTCTGGGTGTTGGGTGCTCAGTTCTCAGGGTGCTGGGTGCTCAGTGCTCGGGGTGCTGAGTGCTCAGTGCTCAGGGTGCTGTGTGCTCAGTGCTCAGGGTGCTGGGTGCTCAGTACTCAGGGTGCTGGGTGCTCAGTCCTCGGGGTGCTCCGTGCTCAGTGCTCAGGGTGCTGGGTGCTCAGTACTCAGGGTGCTCGGTGCTCAGTACTCAAGGTGCTGGATGCTCAGTGCTCAGGGTGCTGGGTGCTCAGTCCTCGGGGTGCTCCGTGCTCAGTGCTCAGGGTGCTGGGTGCTCAGTACTCAGGGTGCTGGGTGCTCAGTACTCAGGGTGCTGGGTGCCCAGTCCTCGGGGTGCTCCGTGCTCAGTGCTCAGGGTGCTGGGTGCTCAGTACTCAGGGTGCTCGGTGCTCAGTACTCACGGTTTTCAGTGCTCAGGGTGCTGGGTGCTCAGTACTCAGGGTGCTCAGTGCTCAGTATTCGGGGTGCTGGGTGCTCAGTACTCAGGGTGCTCAGTGCTCAGTACTCGGGGTGCTGGGTGCTCAGTGCTCAGTGTTCTCAGTGCTCAGTGCTCAGGGTGCTGGGTGCGCAGTGCTCGGGGCGCTGGGTGCTCAGTGCTCGGGGTGCTGGGTGCTCAGTACTCAGGGTGCTGTGTGCTCAGTGCTCAGTACTCAGCGTGCTGGGTGCTCAGTGCTCAGAGTGTTTGTGCTCAGTACTCAGGGTGCTGGGTGCTCAGTGCTCAGTGCTCAGGGTGCTCAGTGCTCAGGGTGCTCAGTGCTCAGGGTGCTGGGTGCTCAGGGTGCTGGGTGCTCAGTGCTCGGGGTGCTGGGTGCTCAGTGCTCAGTGCTCAGGGTGCTGGGTGCTCAGTGCTCAGTGCTCAGGGTGCTGGGTGTTCAGTACTCAGGGTGCTCTGTGCTCAGTGCTCAGGGTGCTGGGTGCTCAGTACTCAGGGTGCTGGGTGCTCAGTACTCAGGTTGCTCAGTGCTCAGTGCTCAGGGTGCTGGGTGCTCAGTGCTCAGTGCTCAGGGTGCTGGGTGTTCAGTACTCAGGGTGCTCGGTGCTCAGTGCTCAGGGTGCTGGGTGCTCAGTACTCAGGGTGCTGGGTGCTCAGTACTCAGGGTGTTTGGTGCTCAGTACTCAGGGTGCTGGGTGCTCAGTGCTCAGGGTGCTGGGTGCTCAGTACTCAGGGTGCTGGGTGCTCAGTACTCTAGTGCTGGGTGCTCAGTACTCAGGGTGCTTGGTGCTCAGTACTCAGGGTGCTGGGTGCTCAGTACTCAGGGTGCTGGGTTCTCATTATTGGGGTGCTGGGTGCTCAGTACTCAGGGTGCTGGGTGCTCAGTGCTCAGGGTGCTGGGTGCTCAGTACTCAGGGTGCTGGGTGCTCAGTACTCAGGGTGCTCGGTGCTCAGTACTCAGGGTGCTGGGTGCTCAGTGCTCAGGGTGCTGGGTACTCAGTACTCAGGGTGCTGGGTGCTCAGTGCTCAGGGTGCTGGGTGCTCAGTACTCAGGGTGCTGGGTGCTCAGTACTCAGGGTGCTGGGTGCTCAGTGCTCAGGGTGATCGTGGCTCAGTACTCAGGGTGCTCAGTGCTCAGTGCTCAGGGTGCTGGGTGCTCAGTGCTCAGGGTGCTGGGTGCTCAGTACTCAGGGTGCTAGGTGCTCAGTGCTCGGGGTGCTGGGTGCTCAGTGCTCAGGGTGATCGGTGCTCAGTACTCGGGGTGCTGGGTGCTCAGTACTCAGTGTGCTGGGTGCTCAGTGGTCGGGGTGGTCGGTGCTCAGTACTCGGGGTGCTGGGTGCTCATTACTCGGGGTGCTGGGTGCTCAGTGCTCAGGGTGATCTGTTCTCAGTACTCAGGGTGCTGGGTGCTCAGTGCTCGGGGTGCTGGGTGCTCAGTACTCGGGGTGCTCAGTACTCAGGGTGCTGGGTGCTCAGTACTCAGGGTGCTGGGTGCTCAGTGCTCAGGGTGCTCGGTGCTCTGTACGTTGGGTGCTCAGTACTCAGGGTGCTGGGTGCTCAGTGCTCAGGGTGCTGGGTGCTCAGTACTCAGGGTGCTGGGTGCTCAGTGCTCAGTACTCAGGTTGCTCAGTGCTCAGTGCTCGGGGTGCTGGGTGCTCAGTACTCAGGGTGCTGGGTGCTCAGTACTCAGGGTGCTGGGTGCTCAGTGCTCAGTACTCAGCGTGCTGGGTGCTCAGTGCTCGGGGTGCTGGGTCCTCAGTGCTCAGGGTGCTGGGTGCTCAGTACTCAGGGTGCTGGGTGCTCAGTGCTCGGGGTGCTGGGTCCTCAGTGCTCAGGGTGCTCAATGCTCAGTGCTCGGGGTGCTGGGTGCTCAGTTCTCGGGGTGCTGCGTGCTCAGTGCTCAGGGTGCTGGTTGCTCAGTACTCAGTGTGCTCAGTGCTCAGGGTGCTGGGTGCTCAGAACTCAGGGTGCTGGGTGCTCAGTACTCAGGGTGCTGGGTTCTCAGTACTCAGGGTGCTTGGTGCTCAGTACTCAGGGTGCTGGGTGCTCAGTGCTCAGGGTGCTCGGTGCTCAGTACTCATGGTGCTGGGTGCTTATTCTCGGGGTGCTGGGTGCTCAGTACTCAGGTTGCTCAGTACTCTGGGTGCACGGGGCTCAGTACTCATGGTGCTGAGTGCTCAGTACTCAGGGTGCTTGGTGCCCAGTTCTCAGGGTGCTCGGTGCTCAGTGTTTGGGGTGCTGGGTTCTCAGTACTCAGGGTGCTGGGTGCTCAGTGCTCAGGGTGCTGGGTGCTCAGTACTCAGTGCTCAGGATGCTGGATGCTCATTGCTCAGGGTGCTGGGTGCTCAGTGCTCAGGGTGCTCAGTGCTCAGTGCTCAGTACTCAGGGTGCTGGGTGCTCAGTACTCAGGGTGCTGGGTGCTCAATGCTCGGGGTACCCGGTGCTCAGTGCTCGGGGTGCTCGGTGCTCAGTACTCAGGGTGCTGAGTGCTCAGTGCTCAGGGTGCTGGGTGCTCAGTGCTCAGGGTGCTGGGTGCTCAGTTCTCGGGGAGCTCGGTGCTCAGTACTCAGGGTGCTGGGTGCTCAGTACTCAGGGTGCTCAGTACTCAGTACTCAGGGTGCTGGGTGCTCAGTGCTTGGGGTGCTGGGTGCTCAGTGCTCAGTACTCAGGGTGTTGGGTGCTCAGTGCTCAGGGTGCTGGGTGCTCAGTACTCAGCGTGCTGGGTGCTCAGTACTCAGGGTGCTGGGTGCTCAGTACTCAGTATGCTGGGTGCTCAGTGCTCGGGGTACCCGGTGCTCAGTGCTCGGGGTGCTCGGTGCTCAGTACTCAGGGTGCTGAGTGCTCATTGCTCAGGGTGCTGGGTGCTCAGTGCTCAGGGTGCTAGGTGCTCAGTGCTCAGCGTGCTTGATGCTCAGTACTCAGGGTGCTGGGTGCTCAGTGCTCAGGGTGCTGGGTGCTCAGTGCTCAAAGTGCTGGGTGCTCAGTACTCAGGGTGCTGGGTGCTCAGTACTCAGGGTGCTGGGTGCTCAGTACTCGGGGTGCTGGGTGCTCAGTGCTCAGGGTGCTGGGTGCTCAGTGCTCAGCATGCTTGACGCTCAGTACTCAGGGTGCTGGGTGCTCAGTGCTTGGGGTGTTGGGTGCTCAGTACTCAGGGTGCTGGGTGCTCAGTGCTCAGGGTTCTGGGTGCTCAGTGCTCAGGGTGCTGGGAGCTCAGTACTCAGTGCTCAGTTTGCTGGGTGCTCAGTGCTCGGGCTGCAGGGTGCTCAGTGCTCAGGGTGCTGGGTGCTCAGTACTCAGGGTGCTGGGTGCACAGTGCTAGGGGTGCTGGGTGCTCAGTGCTCGGGGTCTGGGTGCTCAGTATTCAGGGTGCTGGGTGCTCAGTACTCAGGGTGCTGGGTGCTCAGTGCTCAGTGTGCTGGGTGCTCAGTTCTCTGGGTGCTGGGTGCTCAGTTCTCAGGGTGCTGGGTGCTCAGTGCTCTGGGTGCTGGGTGCTCAGTGATCGGGGTGGTGGGTGCTGAGTGCTCAGGGTGCTGGGTGCTCAGTGCTCGGGGTGCTCGGTGCTCAGTGCTCAGGGTCCTGGGTGCTCAGGGCTCGGGGTGCTGGGTGCTCAGTGCTCAGTACTCAGGGTGTTGGGTGCTCAGTGCTCAGGGTGCTGGGTGCTCAGTACTCAGCGTGGTGGGTGCTCAGTACTCAGGGTGCTGGGTGCTCAGTGCTCAGGGTGCTGGGTGCTCAGTGCTCAGGGTGCTGGGTGCTCAGTGCTCGGGGAGCTCGGTTCTCAGTACTCAGGGTGCTGGGTGCTCAGTACTCAGTGCTCGGGGTCCTGGGTGCTCGGTGCTCAGGGTGCTGGGTGCTCAGTACTCAGGGTGCTGGGTGCTCATTCTCGGGGTGCTGGGTGTTCAGTGCTCGGGGTGCTTTGTGCTCAGTGCTCGGGGTGCTGGGGGCTCAGTACTCAGGGTGCTCGGTTCTCAGTACTCAGGGTGCTGGGTGCTCAGTGCTCAGGGTGCTGGGTGCTCAGTACTCAGGGTGCTGGGTGCTCAGTACTCAGTGCTCGGGGTGCTGGGTGCTCAGTGCTCGGGGTGCTGGGTGGTCAGTGCTCAGTGCTCAGGGTGCTGGGTGCTCAGTGCTCAGTGCTCAGGGTGCTGGGTGTTCAGTACTCAGGGTGCTGGGTGCTCAGTACTCAGGGTGATCTCTTCTCAGTACTCAGGGTGCTGGGTGCTCAGTGCTCGGGGTGCTGGGTGCTCAGTACTCGGGGTGCTCAGTACTCAGGGTGCTGGGTGCTCAGTACTCAGGGTGCTGGGTGCTCAGTGGTCGGGGTGGTCGGTGCTCAGTACTCGGGGTGCTGGGTGCTCAGTACTCGGGGTGCTGGGTGCTCAGTGCTCAGGGTGATCTGTTCTCAGTACTCAGGGTGCTGGGTGCTCAGTGCTCGGGGTGCTGGGTGCTCAGTACTCGGGGTGCTCAGTACTCAGGGTGCTGGATGCTCAGTACTCAGGGTGCTGGGTGCTCAGTGGTCGGGGTGGTCGCTGCTCAGTACTCGGGGTGCTGGGTGCTCAGTACTCGGGGTGCTGGGTGCTCAGTGCTCAGGGTGCTGGGTGCTCAGTGCTCGGGGTGCTGGGTGCTCAGTGCTGAGGGTGCTGGCTGCTCAGTGCTCAGGGTGCTGGGTGCTCAATACTCAGGGTGCTAGGTGCTCAGTACTCAGGGTGCTCAGTGCTCAGTACTCAGCGTGCTGGGTGCTCAGTGCTCAGGGTCCTCGGTGCTCAGTACTCAGGATGCTCAGTGCTCAGTACTCAGCGTGCTTTGTGCTCAGTGCTCAATGTGATGGGTGATCAGTACTCAGGGTTGCTGGGTGCTCAGTACTCAGGGTGCTGGGTGCTCAGTACTCAGGGTGCTCGGTGCTCAGTGCTCGGGGTGCTCGGTGATCAGTACTCAGGGTGCTGGGTGCTCAGTGCTCAGGGTGCTGGTTACTCAGTACTCAGGGTGCTGGGTGCTCAGTGCTCAGGGTGCTGGGTGCTCAGTGCTCACGGTGCTGGGTGCTCAGTGCTCAGGGTGCTGGGTGCTCAGTCCTCAGGGTGCTGGGTGCTCAGTACTCAGGGTGTTTGGTGCTCAGTACTCAGGGTGCTCAGTGCTCAGTACTCAGGGTGCTGGTTGCTCAGTGCTCGGGGTGCTCGGTGCTCAGTACTCAGGGTGCTTGGTGCTCAGTACTCAGGGTGCTGGGTGCTCAGTACTCAGGGTGCTGGGTTTTCATTATTGGGGTGCTGGGTGCTCAGTACTCAGGGTGCTGGGTGCTCAGTGCTCAGGGTGCTGGGTGCTCAGTACTCAGGGTGCTGGGTGCTCAGTACTCAGGGTGCTCGGTGCTCAGTACTCAGGGTGCTGGGTGCTCAGTGTCCAGGGTGCTGGGTACTCAGTACTCAGGGTGCTGGGTGCTCAGTACTCAGGGTGCTGGGTGCTCAGTGCTCAGGGTGCTGGGTGCTCAGTGCTCAGGGTGCTGGGTGCTCAGTACTCAGGGTGCTGGGTGCTCAGTGCTCAGGGTGATCGGTGCTCAGTACTCAGGGTGCTGGGTGCTCAGTGCTCAGGGTGCTGGGTGCTCAGTGCTCAGGGTGCTGGGTGCTCAGTACTCAGGGTGCTGGTTGCTCAGTGCTCGGGGTGCTGGGTGCTCAGTGCTCAGGGTGATCGGTGCTCAGTACTCAGGGTGCTGGGTGCTCAGTGCTCAGGGTGCTGGGTGCTCAGTCCTCAGGGTGCTCAGTGCTCAGGGTGCTGGGTGCTCAGTGCTCGGGGTGCACGGTGCTCAGTACTCAGTGTGCTGAGTGCTCAGTACTCAGGGTGCTGGGTGCTCAGTACTCATGGTGCTGGGTGCTCAGTACTCAGGGGGCTGGGTGCTCAGTGCTCAGGGTGCTGGGTGCTCAGTGCTCAGGGTGCTGGGTGCTCAGTGCTCGGGGTGCTGGGTGCTCAGTGCTCGGGGTGCTGGGTGGTCAGTGCTCAGTGCTCAGGGTGCTGGGTGCTCAGTACTCAGGGTGCTGGGTGCTCAGTACTCAGGGTGCTGGGTGCTCAGTTCTCAGGGTGCTGGGTGCTCAGTACTCTGGGTGTTGGGTGCTCAGTACTCAGGGTGCTGGGTGCTCAGTGCTTGGGGTGCTGGGTGCTCAGTGCTCAGGGTGCTGGGTGCTCAGTGCTTAGGGTGCTGGGTGCTCAGTACTCAGGGTGCTGGGTGCTCAGTCCTCAGGGTGCTGGGTGCTCAGTTCTCAGGGTGCTGGGTGCTCAGTACTCTGGGTGTTGGGTGCTCAGTTCTCAGGGTGCTGGGTGCTCAGTGCTCGGGGTGCTGAGGGCTCAGTGCTCAGGGTGCTGTGTGCTCAGTGCTCAGGGTGCTGGGTGCTCAGTACTCAGGGTGCTGGGTGCTCAGTCCTCGGGGTGCTCCGTGCTCAGTGCTCAGGGTGCTGGGTGCTCAGTACTCAGGGTGCTCGGTGCTCAGTACTCAAGGTGCTGGATGCTCAGTGCTCAGGGTGCTGGGTGCTCAGTGCTCAGCGTGCTCCGTGCTCAGTGCTCAGGGTGCTGGGTGCTCAGTACTCAGGGTGCTGGGTGCTCAGTACTCAGGGTGCTGGGTGCCCAGTCCTCGGGGTGCTCCGTGCTCAGTGCTCAGGGTGCTGGGTGCTCAGTACTCAGGGTGCTCGGTGCTCAGTACTCACGGTTTTCAGTGCTCAGGGTGCTGGGTGCTCAGTACTCAGGGTGCTCAGTGCTCAGTATTCGGGGTGCTGGGTGCTCAGTACTCAGGGTGCTCAGTGCTCAGTACTCGGGGTGCTGGGTGCTCAGTGCTCAGTGTTCTCAGTGCTCAGTGCTCGGGGTGCTGGGTGCGCAGTGCTCGGGGCGCTGGGTGCTCAGTGCTCGGGGTGCTGGGTGCTCAGTACTCAGGGTGCTGTGTGCTCAGTGCTCAGTACTCAGCGTGCTGGGTGCTCACTGCTCAGTGTGTTTGTGCTCAGTACTCAGGGTCCTGGGTGCTCAGTGCTCAGTGCTCAGGGTGCTCAGTGCTCAGGGTGCTCAGTGCTCAGGGTGCTGGGTGCTCAGGGTGCTGGGTGCTCAGTGCTCGGGGTGCTGGCTGCTCAGTGCTCAGTGCTCAGGGTGCTGGGTGCTCAGTGCTCAGTGCTCAGGGTGCTGGGTGTTCAGTACTCAGGGTGCTCTGTGCTCAGTGCTCAGGGTGCTGGGTGCTCAGTACTCAGGGTGCTGGGTGCTCAGTACTCAGGTTGCTCAGTGCTCAGTGCTCAGGGTGCTGGGTGCTCAGTGCTCAGTGCTCAGGGTGCTGGGTGTTCAGTACTCAGGGTGCTCGGTGCTCAGTGCTCAGGGTGCTGGGTGCTCAGTACTCAGGGTGCTGGGTGCTCAGTACTCAGGGTGCTGGGTGCTCAGTACTCTAGTGCTGGGTGCTCAGTACTCAGGGTGCTGGGTGCTCAGTGCTCAGGGTGCTGGGTGCTCAGTCCTCAGGGTGCTGGGTGCTCAGTACTCAGGGTGTTTGGTGCTCAGTACTCAGGGTGCTCAGTGCTCAGTACTCAGGGTGCTGGTTGCTCAGTGCTCGGGGTGCTCGGTTCTCAGTACTCAGGGTGCTTGGTGCTCAGTACTCAGGGTGCTGGGTGCTCAGTACTCAGGGTGCTGGGTTCTCATTATTGGGGTGCTGGGTGCTCAGTACTCAGGGTGCTGGGTGCTCAGTGCTCAGGGTGCTGGGTGCTCAGTACTCAGGGTGCTGGGTGCTCAGTACTCAGGGTGCTCGGTGCTCAGTACTCAGGGTGCTGGGTGCTCAGTGCTCAGGGTGCTGGGTACTCAGTACTCAGGGTGCTGGGTGCTCAGTGCTCAGGGTGCTGGGTGCTCAGTACTCAGGGTGCTGGGTGCTCAGTACTCAGGGTGCTGGGTGCTCAGTGCTCAGGGTGATCGGTGCTCAGTACTCAGGGTGCTCAGTGCTCAGTGCTCAGGGTGCTGGGTGCTCAGTGCTCAGGGTGCTGGGTGCTCAGTACTCAGGGTGCTAGGTGCTCAGTGCTCGGGGTGCTGGGTGCTCAGTGCTCAGGGTGATCGGTGCTCAGTACTCAGGGTGCTGGGTGCTCAGTGCTCAGGGTGCTGGGTGCTCAGTCCTCAGGGTGCTCAGTGCTCAGGGTGCTGGGTGCTCAGTGCTCGGGTTGCACGGTGCTCAGTACTCAGTGTGCTGAGTGCTCAGTAGTCAGGGTGCTGGGTGCTCAGTACTCATGGTGCTGGGTGCTCTGTACTCAGGGGGCTGGGTGCTCAGTGCTCAGGGTGCTGGGTGCTCAGTGCTCAGGGTGCTGGGTGCTCAGTGCTCGGGGTGCTGGGTGCTCAGTGCTCGGGTTGCTGGGTGGTCAGTGCTCAGTGCTCAGTGTGCTGGGTGCTCAGTACTCAGGGTGCTGGGTGCTCAGTACTCAGGGTGCTGGGTGCTCAGTTCTCAGGGTGCTGGGTGCTCAGTACTCTGGGTGTTGGGTGCTCAGTACTCAGGTTGCTGGGTGCTCAGTGCTTGGGGTGCTGGGTGCTCAGTGCTCAGGGTGCTGGGTGCTCAGTGCTCAGTGCTCAGGGTGCTGGGTGCTCAGTACTCAGGGTGCTGGGTGCTCAGTACTCAGGGTGCTGGGTGCTCAGTTCTCAGGGTGCTGGGTGCTCAGTACTCTGGGTGTTGGGTGCTCAGTACTCAGGGTGCTGGGTGCTCAGTGCTCGGGGTGCTGAGTGCTCAGTGCTCAGGGTGCTGTGTGCTCAGTGCTCAGGGTGCTGGGTGCTCAGTACTCAGGGTGCTGGGTGCTCAGTCCTCGGGGTGCTCCGTGCTCAGTGCTCAGGGTGCTGGGTGCTCAGTACTCAGTGTGCTCGGTGCTCAGTACTCAAGGTGCTGGATGCTCAGTGCTCAGGGTGCTGGGTGCTCAGTCCTCAGGGTGCTCCGTGCTCAGTGCTCAGGGTGCTGGGTGCTCAGTACTCAAGTTGCTCGGTGCTCAGTACTCACGGTTCTCAGTGCTCAGGGTGCTGGGTGCTCAGTACTCAGGGTGCTCAGTGCTCAGTACTCGGGGTGCTGGGTGCTCAGTACTCAGGGTGCTCAGTGCTCAGTACTCGGGGTGCTGGGTGCTCAGTGCTCAGTGTGCTCAGTGCTCAGTGCTCGGGGTGCTGGGTGCTCAGTGCTCGGGGCGCTGGGTGCTCAGTGCTCGGGGTGCTGGGTGCTCAGTACTCAGGGTGCTGTGTGCTCAGTGCTCAGTACTCAGCGTGCTGGGTGCTCAGTGCTCAGTGCTCAGGGTGCTCAGTGCTCAGGGTGCTCAGTGCTCAGGGTGCTGGGTGCTCAGTGCTCGGGGTGTTGGGTGCTCAGTGTTCAGTGCTCAGGGTGCTGGGTGCTCAGTGCTCAGTGCTCAGGGTGCTGGGTGTTCAGTACTCAGGGTGCTCGGTGCTCAGTGCTCAGGGTGCCGGGTGCTCAGTACTCAGGGTGCTGGGTGCTCAGTGCTCGGTGTGCTGGGTGCTCAGTGCTCAGGGTGATCAGTGCTCAGTACTCAGGGTGCTGGGTGCTCAGTACTCAGGGTGCTGGGTGCTCAGTCCTCAGGGTGCTCAGTTCTCAGGGTTCTCGGTGCTCAGTGCTCAGTACGCAGGGTGCTCAGTACTCAGGGTGCTGGGTGCTCAGTGCTCGGTGTGCTGGGTGCTCAGTACTCAGGGTGCTGGGTGCTCAGTACTCTAGTGCTGGGTGCTCAGTACTCAGGGTGCTGGGTGCTCAGTGCTCAGGGTGCTGGGTGCTCAGTCCTCAGGGTGCTGGGTGCTCAGTACTCAGGGTGTTTGGTGCTCAGTACTCAGGGTGCTCAGTGCTCAGTACTCAGGGTGCAGGTTGCTCAGTGCTCGGGGTGCTTGGTGCTCAGTACTCAGGGTGCTTGGTGCTCAGTACTCAGGGTGCTGGGTGCTCAGTACTCAGGGTGCTGGGTTCTCATTATTGGGGTGCTGGGTGCCCAGTACTCAGGGTGCTGGGTGCTCAGTGCTCAGGGTGCTGGGTGCTCAGTACTCAGGGTGCTGGGTGCTCAGTACTCAGGGTGCTCGGTGCTCAGTACTCAGGGTGCTGGGTGCTCAGTGCTCAGGGTGCTGGGTACTCAGTACTCAGGGTGCTGGGTGCTCAGTACTCAGGGTGCTGGGTGCTCAGTGCTCAGGGTGCTGGGTGCTCAGTGCTCAGGGTGCTGGGTGCTCAGTACTCAGGGTGCTGGGTGCTCAGTGCTCAGGGTGATCGGTGCTCAGTACTCAGGGTGCTGGGTGCTCAGTGCTCAGGGTGCTGGGTGCTCAGTGCTCAGGGTGCTGGGTGCTCAGTACTCAGGGTGCTGGGTGCTCAGTGCTCGGGGTGCTGGGTGCTCAGTGCTCAGGGTGATCGGTGCTCAGTACTCAGGGTGCTGGGTGCTCAGTGCTCAGGGTGCTGGGTGCTCAGTCCTCAGGGTGCTCAGTGCTCAGGGTGCTGGGTGCTCAGTGCTCGGGGTGCACGGTGCTCAGTACTCAGTGTGCTGAGTGCTCAGTACTCAGGGTGCTGGGTGCTCAGTACTCATGTTGCTGGGTGCTCAGTACTCAGGGGGCTGGGTGCTCAGTGCTCAGTGTGCTGGGAGCTCAGTGCTCACGGTGCTGGGTGCTCAGTACCCTGGGTGCTGGGTGCTCAGTACTCAGGGTGCTGGGTGCTCAGTTCTCAGGGTCCTGGGTGCTCAGTACTCTGGGTGTTGGGTGCTCAGTACTCAGGGTGCTGGGTGCTCAGTGCTTGGGGTGCTGGGTGCTCAGTGCTCAGGGTGCTGGGTGCTCAGTGCTCAGTGCTCAGGGTGCTGGGTGCTCAGTACTCAGGGTGCTGGGTGCTCAGTACTCAGGGTGCTGGGTGCTCAGTTCTCAGGGTGCTGGGTGCTCAGTACTCTGGGTGTTGGGTGCTCAGTACTCAGGGTGCTGGGTGCTCAGTGCTCGGGGTGCTGAGTGCTCAGTGCTCAGGGTGCTGTGTGCTCAGTGCTCAGGGTGCTGGGTGCTCAGTCCCCGGGGTGCTCCTTGCTCAGTGCTCAGGGTGCTGGGTGCTCAGTACTCAGGGTGCTGGGTGCTCAGTACTCACGGTTCTCAGTGCTCAGGGTGCTGGGTGCTCAGTACTCAGGGTGCTCAGTGCTCAGTACTCGGGGTGCTGGGTGCTCAGTACTCAGGGTGCTCAGTGCTCAGTACTCGGGGTGCTGGGTGCTCAGTGCTCAGTGTGCTCAGTGCTCAGTGCTCGGGGTGCTGGGTGCTCAGTACTCAGGGTGCTGTGTGCTCAGTGCTCAGTACTCAGCGTGCTGGGTGCTCAGTGCTCAGTGCTCAGGGTGCTCAGTGCTCAGGGTGCTCAGTGCTCAGGGTGCTGGGTGCTCAGGGTGCTGGGTGCTCAGTGCTCGGGGTGCTGGGTGCTCAGTGCTCAGTGCTCAGGGTGCTGGGTGCTCAGTGCTCAGTGCTCAGGGTGCTGGGTGTTCAGTACTCAGGGTGCTCGGTGCTCAGTGCTCAGGGTGCTGGGTGCTCAGTACTCAGGGTGCTGGGTGCTCAGTGCTCGGTGTGCTGGGTGCTCAGTGCTCAGGGTGATCAGTGCTCAGTACTCAGGGTGCTGGGTGCTCAGTACTCAGGGTGCTGGGTGCTCAGTCCTCAGGGTGCTCAGTTCTCAGGGTGCTCAGTGCTCAGTACTCAGGGTGCTCAGTACTCAGGGTGCTGGGTGCTCAGTGCTCGGGGTGCTGGGTGCTCAGTACTCAGGGTGCTGGGTGCTCAGTACTCGGGGTGCTGGGTGCTCAGTACTCAGGGTGCTGGGTGCTCAGTGCTCGGGGTGCTGGGTGCTCAGTGCTCAGGGTGATCGGTGCTCAGTGCTCAGGGTGCTGGGTGCTCAGTCCTCCGGGTGCTCAGTGCTCATTGTGCTGGGTGCTCAGTGCTCGCGGTGCTCGGTGCTCAGTACTCAGGGTGCTGAGTGCTCAGTACTCAGGGTGCTGGGTGCTCAGTACTCAGGGTGCTTGGTGCTCAGTACTCAGGGTGCTGGGTGCTCAGTGTTCAGGGTGCTGGGTGCTCAGTGCTCAGCGTGCTGGGTGCTCAGTGCTCGGGGTGCTGGGTGCTCAGGGCTTTGGTGCTGGGTGCTCAGTGCTCAGTGCTCAGGGTGCTGGGTGCTCAGTGCTCAGTGCTCAGGGTGCTGGTTGCTCAGTACTCAGGGTGCTGGGTGCTCAGTACTCAGGGTGCTGGGTTCTCAGTGCTCAGGGTGCTCTGTGCTCAGTACTCAGGGTGCTGGGTGCTCAGTGCTCTGGGTGCTGCGTGCTCAGTGCTCAGGGTGCTGGGTGCTCAGTGCTCAGGGTGCTGGGTGCTCAGTACTCAGGGTGCTGGGTGCTGAGTGCTCGGGGCGCTCGGTGCTCAGTACTCAAGGTGCTGGGTGCTCAGTGCTCAGGGTGCTGGGTACTCAGTCCTCGGGGTGCTCCGTGCTCAGTGATCAGGGTGCTGGGTGCTCAGTACTCAGGGTGCTCGGTGCTCAGTACTCAGGGTTCTCAGTGCTCAGTACTAACGGTGCTGGGTGCTCAGTACTCAGGGTGCTGGGTGCTCAGTGCTCAGGGTGCTGGGTGCTCAGTCCTCAGGGTGCTGGGTGCTCAGTACTCAGGGTGTTTGGTGCTCAGTACTCAGGGTGCTCAGTGCTCAGTACTCAGGGTGCTGGTTGCTCAGTGCTCGGGGTGCTCGGTTCTCAGTACTCAGGGTGCTTGGTGCTCAGTACTCAGGGTGCTGGGTGCTCAGTACTCAGGGTGCTGGGTTCTCATTATTGGCGTGCTGGGTGCTCAGTACTCAGGGTGCTGGGTGCTCAGTGCTCAGGGTGCTGGGTGCTCAGTGCTCAGGGTGCTGGGTGCTCAGTACTCAGGGTGCTGGGTGCTCAGTGCTCAGGGTGCTGGGTGCTCAGTGCTCAGGGTGCTGGGTGCTCAGTACTCAGGGTGCTTGGTGCTCAGTGCTCAGGGTGATCGGTGCTCAGTACTCAGGGTGCTGGGTGCTCAGTGCTCAGGGTGCTGGGTGCTCAGTGCTCAGGGTGCTGGGTGCTCAGTACTCAGGGTGCTAGGTGCTCAGTGCTCGGGGTGCTGGGTGCTCAGTGCTCAGGGTGATCGGTGCTCAGTACTCAGGGTGCTGGGTGCTCAGTGCTCAGGGTGCTGGGTGCTCAGTCCTCAGGGTGCTCAGTGCTCAGGGTGCTGGGTGCTCAGTGCTCGGGTTGCACGGTGCTCAGTACTCAGTGTGCTGAGTGCTCAGTAGTCAGGGTGCTGGGTGCTCAGTACTCATGGTGCTGGGTGCTCAGTACTCAGGGGGCTGGGTGCTCAGTGCTCGGGGTGCTGGGTGCTCAGTGCTCAGGGTGCTGGGTGCTCATTGCTCGGGGTGCTGGGTGCTCAGTGCTCGGGGTGCTGGGTGGTCAGTGCTCAGTGCTCAGTGTGCTGGGTGCTCAGTACTCAGGGTGCTGGGTGCTCAGTGCTCGGTGTGCTCGGTGCTCAGTACTCAGTGCTCAGGGTGCTCAGTGCTCAGTGCTCAGGGTGCTGGGTGTTCAGTACTCAGGGTGCTTGGTGCTCAGTACTCGGGGTGCTGGGTGCTCAGTACTCAGGGTGCTGGGTGCTCAGTATTCAGGGTGCTGGGTGCTCAGTACTCGGGTGCTGGGTGCTCAGTACTCAGGGTGCTGGGTGCTCAGTGCTCGGGGTGCTGGGTGCTCAGTACTCAGGGTGCTGCGTGCTCATTACTCAGGGTGCTGGGTGCTCTGTGCTCGGGGTGCTGGGTGCTCAGTGCTCGCAGTGCTGGGTGCTCAGTGCTCGAGGTGCTCGGTGCTCAGTACTCAGGGTGCTGGGTGCTCAGTCCTCTAGGTGCTCAGTACTCAGGGTGCTGTGTGTTCAGTGCTCAGGGTGCTGGGTGCTCAGTACTCAGGGTGCTCGGTGCTTAGTACTCAGGGTGCTGGGTGCTCAGTGCTCAGGGTGCTGGGTGCTCAGTGCTCAGGGTGCTGGGTGCTCAGTGCTCAGGGTGCTTGATGCTCAGTACTCATGGTGCTGGGTGCTCAGTGCTCAGGGTGCTGGGTGCTCAGTGCTCAGGGTGCTGGGTGCTCAGTACTCAGGGTGCTGGGTGCTCAGTACTCGGGGTGCTGGGTGCTCAGTGCTCAGCGTGCTGGGTGCTCAGTACTCAGGGTGCTCGGTGCTCAGTGCTTGGGGTGCTGGGTGCTCAGTACTCAGGGTGCTGGGTGCTCAGTTCTCAGGGTGCTGCGTGCTCAGTGCTCAGGGTGATGGGTGCTCAGTACTCAGTGCTCAGGATGCTCCGTGCTCAGTGCTCGGGCCGCTGGGTGCTCAGTGCTCAGGGTGCTGGGTGCTCAGTACTCAGGGTGCTGGGTTCTCAGTACTCAGGGTGCTGGGTGCACAGTGCTAGGGGTGCTGGGTGCTCAGTGCTCGGGGTCTGGGTGCTCAGTACTCAGGGTG
This sequence comes from Microtus oregoni, assembly GCF_018167655.1. Lineage (NCBI taxonomy): Eukaryota > Metazoa > Chordata > Mammalia > Rodentia > Cricetidae > Microtus > Microtus oregoni. The sequence continues at coordinate 4,613,291 of NW_024543811.1, read as the reverse complement.
CTGGGTGCTCAGTACTCAGGGTGCTGGGTGCTCAGTGCTCAGGGTGCTGGGTGCTCAGTGCTCTGGGTGCTGGGTGCTCAGTGCTCAGGGTGCTGGGTGCTCAGTGCTCAGGGTGCTGGGTGCTCAGTGCTCGGGGTGCTGGGTGCTGAGTGCTCAGGGTGCTGGGTGCTCAGTGCTCGGGGTGCTCGGTGCTCAGTACACAGGGTGCTAGGTGCTCAGTGCTCGGGGTGCTGGGTGCTCAGTGCTCAGTACTCAGGGTGCTGGGTGCTCAGTGCTCTGGGTGCTGGGTGCTCAGTACTCAGGGTGCTGGGTGCTCAGTGCTCAGGGTGCTGGGTGCTCAGTGCTCAGGGTGCTGGGTGCTCAGTGATCGGGGTGCTGGGTGCTCAGTACTCAGGGTGCTCAGTGCTCGGGGAGCTCGGTGCTCAGTACTCAGGGTGCTGGGTGCTCAGTACACAGTGCTCGGGGTCCTGGGTGCTCCGTGCTCGGGGTGCTGGGTGCTCAGTGCTCTGGGTGCTTAGTGCTCAGTACTCAGGGTGCTGGGTGCTCAGTACTCAGGGTGCTCAGTGCTCAGGGTGCTGGGTGCTCAGTGCTCAGGGTGATCGGTGCTCAGTACTCAGGATGCTGGGTGCTCAGTACTCAGGGTGCTGGGTGCTCAGTACTCAGGGTGCTGGTTGCTCAGTCCTCAGGGTGCTCAGTGCTCAGGGTGCTGGGTGATCAGTGCTCGGGGTGTTCGGTGCTCAGTACTCAGGGTGCTGAGTGCCCAGTACTCAGGGTGCTGGGTGCTCAGTACTCAGGGTGCTCATAGCTCAGGGTGCTGGGTGCTCAGTACTCAGGGTGCTGGGTGCTCAGTCCTCAGGGTGCTGGGTGCTCAGTACGTTGGGTGCTCAGTACTCAGGGTGCTCGGTGCTCAGTACTCGGGGTGCTGGGTGCTCATTAATCAGGGTGCTGGGTGCTCAGTACTCAGGGTGCTCAGTGCTTGGGGTGCAGGGTGCTCAGTACTCAGGGTGCTCTGTGCTTGGGGTGCTGGGCGCTCAGTACTCAGGGTGCTGGGTGCTCAGTGCTCAGGGTGTTGGGTGCTCAGTACTCAGGGTGCTGGGTGCTCAGTACTCAGGGTGCTGGGTGCTCAGTGCTCGGGGTGCTGGGTGCTCAGTGCTCGGGGTGCTGGGTGCTCAGTGCTCGGGGTGCTCGGTGCTCAGTGCTCGGGGTGCTGGGTGCTCAGTGCTCAGTACTCAGGGTGCTGGGTGCTCAGTGCTCAGGTTGCTGGGTGCTCGGTGCTCAGTACGCTGGGTGCTCAGTACTCAGGTTGCTGGATGCTCAGTACTCAGGGTGCTCGGTGCTCAGTTCTCAGGGTGCTGGGTGCTCAGTGCTCGGGGTGCTGGGTGCTCAGTACTCAGGGTGCTGGGTGCTCAGTGCTCGGGGTGCTCGGTGCTCAGTACGCTGGGTGCTCAGTATTCAGGGTGCTGGGTGCTCAGTACTCAGGGTGCTGGGTGATCAGTGCTCAGGGTGCTGGGTGCTCAGTGCTCGGGGTGCTCAGTGCTAAGTACTCAGGGTGCTGGGTGCTCAGTACTCAGGGTGCTGGGTGCTCAGTACTCAGAGTGCTGGGTGCTCAGTGCTCGTAGTGCTGGGTGCTCAGTGCTCAGGGTGCTCAGTGCTCAGTACTCAGGGTGCTGGGTGCTCATTACTCAGGGTGCTGGGTGCTCAGTGCTCGGGGTGCTGGGTGCTCAGTACTCAGGGTGCTGGGTGCTCAGTGCTCAGGGTACTCGGTGCTCAGTACTCATGTTGCTGGGTGCTCATTCTCAGGGTGCTGGGTGCTCAGTACTCAGGTTGCTCAGTACTCTGGGTGCTCGGTGCTCAGTACTCATGGTGCTGGCTGCTCAGTACTCAGGGTGCTCGGTGCTCAGTTCTCAGGGTGCTCGGTGCTCAGTGTTTGGTGTGCTGGGTGCTCAGTACTCAGGGTGCTGGGTGCTCAGTGCTCATGGTGCTCGGTGCTCAGTGCTCTGGGTGCTGGGTGCTCAGTACTCAGTGCTCAGGATGCTGGGTGCTCAGTGCTCAGGGTGCTGGGTGCTCAGTGCTCAGGGAGCTCAGTGCTCAGTGCTCAGTACTTAGGGTGCTGGGTGCTCAGTACTCAGGGTGTTGGGTGCTCAGTGCTCGGGGTGCCCGGTGCTCAGTGCTCTGGGTGCTCGGTGCTCAGTACTCAGGGTGCTGGGTGCTCAGTACTCACGGTGCTGGGTGCTCAGTGCTCGGGGTGCTGGGTGCTCAGTGCTCGGGGTGCTGAGTGCTCAGTGCTCGGGGTGCTGGGTGCTCAGTACTCAGGGTGCTCAGCGCTCAGTACTCAGGGTGCTGGGTGCTCAGTGCTCGGGGTGCTCGTTGCTCAGTACGTTGGGTGCTCAGTGCTCAGGGTGCTGGGTGATCAGTGCTCAGGGTGCTTGATGCTCAGTACTCAGGGTGCTGGGTGCTCAGTGCTCAGGGTGCTGGGTGCTCAGTGCTCAGGGTGCTGGGTGCTCAGTGCTCAGGGTGCTGGGTGCTCAGTACTCAGGGTGCTGGGTGCTCAGTACTCGGGGTGCTGGGTGCTCAGTGCTCAGCGTGCTGGGTGCTCAGTACTCAGGGTGCTCGGTGCTCAGTGCTTGGGGTGCTGGGTGCTCAGTACTCAGGGTGCTGGGTGCTCAGTTCTCAGGGTGCTGCGTGCTCAGTGCTCAGGGTGATGGGTGCTCAGTACTCAGTGCTCAGGATGCTGGGTGCTCAGTGCTCGGGCCGCTGGGTGCTCAGTGCTCAGTGTGCTGGGTGCTCAGTACTCAGGGTGCTGGGTTCTCAGTACTCAGGGTGCTGGGTGCACAGTGCTAGGGGTGCTGGGTGCTCAGTGCTCGGGGTCTGGGTGCTCAGTACTCAGGGTGCTGGGTGCTCAGTACTCAGGGTGCTGGGTGCTCAGTGCTCAGGGTGCTGGGTGCTCAGTGCTCTGGGTGCTGGGTGCTCAGTGCTCAGGGTGCTGGGTGCTCAGTGCTCAGGGTGCTGGGTGCTCAGTGCTCAGGGTGCTGGGTGCTGAGTGCTCAGGGTGCTGGGTGCTCAGTGCTCGGGGTGCTCGGTGCTCAGTACACAGGGTGCTAGGTGCTCAGTGCTCGGGGTGCTGGGTGCTCAGTGCTCAGTACTCAGGGTGCTGGGTGCTCAGTGCTCGGGGTGCTGGGTGCTCAGTACTCAGGGTGCTGGGTGCTCAGTGCTCAGGGTGCTGGGTGCTCAGTGCTCAGGGTGCTGGGTGCTCAGTGATCGGGGTGCTGGGTGCTCAGTACTCAGGGTGCTCAGTGCTCGGGGAGCTCGGTGCTCAGTACTCAGGGTGCTGGGTGCTCAGTACTCAGTGCTCGGGGTCCTGGGTGCTCCGTGCTCGGGGTGCTGGGTGCTCAGTGCTCTGGGTGCTTAGTGCTCAGTACTCAGGGTGCTGGGTGCTCAGTACTCAGGGTGCTCAGTGCTCGGGGTGCTGGGTGCTCAGTACTCAGGGTGCTGGGTGCTCAGTACTCAGGGTGCTCAGTGCTCGGGGTGCTGGGTGCTCAGTGCTCAGGGTGATCGGTGCTCAGTACTCAGGATGCTGGGTGCTCAGTACTCAGGGTGCTGGGTGCTCAGTACTCAGGGTGCTGGTTGCTCAGTCCTCAGGGTGCTCAGTGCTCAGGGTGCTGGGTGATCAGTGCTCGGGGTGCTCGGTGCTCAGTACTCAGGGTGCTGAGTGCCCAGTACTCAGGGTGCTGGGTGCTCAGTACTCAGGGTGCTCATTGCTCATGGTGCTGGTTGCTCAGTACTCAGGGTGCTGGGTGCTCAGTGCTCAGGGTGCTCGGTGCTCAGTACGTTGGGTGCTCAGTACTCAGGGTGCTCGGTGCTCAGTACTCGGGGTGCTGGGTGCTCATTAATCAGGGTGCTGGGTGCTCAGTACTCAGGGTGCTCAGTGCTTGGGGTGCAGGGTGCTCAGTACTCAGGGTGCTCTGTGCTTGGGGTGCTGGGTGCTCAGTACTCAGGGTGCTGGGTGCTCAGTGCTCAGGGTGTTGGGTGCTCAGTACTCAGGGTGCTGGGTGCTCAGTACTCAGGGTGCTGGGTGCTCAGTGCTCGGGGTGCTGGGTGCTCAGTGCTCGGGGTGCTGGGTGCTCAGTGCTCGGGGTGCTGGGTGCTCAGTGCTCAGGGTGCTGGGTGCTCAGTGCTCGGGGTGCTGGGTGCTCAGTGCTCGGGGTGCTTGGTGCTCAGTGCTCGGGGTGCTGGGTTCTCAGTGCTCAGTGTGCTGGGTGCTCGGTGCTCGGGGTGCTGGGTGCTTAGTGCTCGGGGTGCCCGGTGCTCAGTACTCGGGGTTCTGGGTGCTCAGTGCTCAGTGTACTCGGTGCTCAGTACGTTGGGTGCTCAGTACTCAGGGTGCTGGGTGCTCAGTGCTCAGGGTGCTATGTGCTCAGTGCTCAGGGTGCTGGGTGCTCAGTGCTCAGGGTGCTGGGTGCTCAGTGCTCAGGGTGCTGGGTGCTCGGTGCTCTGGGTGCTGGGTGCTTAGTGCTCGGGGTGCCCGGTGCTCAGTACTCGGGGTGCTCAGTGCTCAGTACTCAGGGTGCTGGGTGCTCAGTGCTCAGGGTGCTGGGTGCTCAGTACTCAGGGTGCTGGGTGCTCGGTGCTCAGTACGCAGTGTGCTCAGTACTCAGGGTGCTGGGTGCTCAGTACTCAGGGTGCTCGGTGCTCAGTGCTCAGGGTGCTAGGTGCTCGGTGCTCGGGGTGCTTGGTGCTTAGTGCTCGGGTTGCTGGGTGCTCAGTACTCAGGGTGCTGGGTGCTAAGTGCTCAGTACTCAGGGTGCTGGGTGCTCAGTGCTCAGGGTTCTGGGTGCTCAGTGCTCAGGGTGCTGGGTGCTCGGAGCTCTGGGTGCTGGGTGCTTAGTGCTCGGGTTGCTGGGTGCTCAGTACTCAGGGTGCTGGGTGCTCAGTGCTCGGGGTGCTGGGTGCTCAGTGCTCAGTACTCAGGGTGCTGGGTGCTCAGTGCTCTGGGTGCTGGGTGCTCAGTACTCAGGGTGCTGGGTGCTCAGTGCTCAGGGTGCTGGGTGCTCAGTACTCAGGGTGCTGGGTGCTCAGTGCTCAGGGTGCTGGGTGCTCAGTGCTCAGGGTGCTGGGTGCTCAGTGCTCAGGGTGCTGGGTGCTCGGTGCTCTGGGTGCTGGGTGCTTAGTGCTCGGGGTGCCCGGTGCTCAGTACTCGGCGTGCTCAGTGATCAGTACTCAGGGTGGTGGGTGCTCAGTGCTCAGGGTGCTGGGTGCTCAGTACTCAGGGTGCTGGGTGCTCGGTGCTCAGTACGCTGGGTGCTCAGTACTCAGGGTGCTGGGTGCTCAGTACTCAGGATGCTCGGTGCTCAGTACTCAGGGTGCTGGGTGCTCAGTGCTCGGGGTGCTCCGTGCTCAGTACTCAGGGTGCTGGGTGCTCAGTGCTCGGGGTGCTCGGTGCTCAGTACGCTGGGTGCTCAGTACTCAGGGTGCTGGGTGCTCAGTACTCAGGGTGCTGGGTGCTTAGTACTCAGGGTGCTGGGTGCTCAGTGCTCGGGGTGCTGGGTGCTCAGTGCTCAGTACTCAGGGTGCTGGGTGCTCAGTGCTCAGGTTGCTGGGTGCTCGGTGCTCAGTACGCTGGGTGCCCAGTACTCAGGGTGCTGGGTGCTCAGTACTCAGGGTGCTCGGTGCTCAGTACTCAGGGTGCTGGGTGCTCAGTGCTCGGGGTGCTGGGTGCTCAGTACTCAGAGTGCTGGGTGCTCAGTGCTCGGGGTGCTCGGTGCTCAGTACGCTGGGTGCTCAGTATTCAGGGTGCTGGGTGCTCAGTACTCAGGGTGCTGGGTGCTCAGTGCTCAGGGTGCTGGGTGCTCAGTGCTCGCGGTGCTCAGTGCTAAGTACTCAGGGTGCTGGGTGCTCAGTACTCAGGGTGCTGGGTGCTCAATACTCAGAGTGCTGGGTGCTCAGTGCTCGTAGTGCTGGGTGCTCTGTGCTCAGGGTGCTCAGTGCTCAGTACTCAGGGTGCTGCGTGCTCATTACTCAGGGTGCTGGGTGCTCAGTGCTCGGGGTGCTGGGTGCTCAGTACGCAGGGTGCTGGGTGCTCAGTGCTCAGGGTGCTCGGTGCTCAGTACTCATGGTGCTGGGTGCTCATTCTCAGGGTGCTGGGTGCTCAGTACTCAGGTTGCTCAGTACTCTGGGTGCTCGGTGCTCAGTACTCATGGTGCTGGCTGCTCAGTACTCAGGGTGCTTGGTGCTCAGTTCTCAGGGTGCTCGGTGCTCAGTGTTTGGTGTGCTGGGTGCTCAGTACTCAGGGTGCTGGGTGCTCAGTGCTCATGGTGCTCGGTGCTCAGTGCTCTGGGTGCTGGGTGCTCAGTACTCAGTGCTCAGGATGCTGGGTGCTCAGTGCTCAGGGTGCTGGGTGCTCAGTGCTCAGGGAGCTCAGTGCTCAGTGCTCAGTACTTAGGGTGCTGGGTGCTCAGTACTCAGGGTGCTGGGTGCTCAGTGCTCGGGGTGCCCGGTGCTCAGTGCTCGGGGTGCTCGGTGCTCAGTACTCAGGGTGCTGGGTGCTCAGTACTCACGGTGCTGGGTGCTCAGTGCTCGGGGTGCTGGGTGCTCAGTGCTCGGGTTGCTGGGTGCTCAGTGCTCGGGGTGCTGGGTGCTCAGTACTCAGGGTGCTCAGCGCTCAGTACTCAGGGTGCTGGGTGCTCAGTGCTCGGGGTGCTCGTTGCTCAGTACGTTGGGTGCTCAGTGCTCAGGGTGCTGGCTGCTCAGTGCTCAGGGTGCTGGGTGCTCAGTGCTCAGGGTGCTTGATGCTCAGTACTCAGGGTGCTGGGTGCTCAGTGCTCAGGGTGCTGGGTGCTCAGTGCTCAGGGTGCTGGGTGCTCAGTACTCAGGGTGCTGGGTGCTCAGTACTCGGGGTGCTGGGTGCTCAGTGCTCAGCGTGCTGGGTGCTCAGTACTCAGGGTGCTCGGTGCTCAGTGCTTGGGGTGCTGGGTGCTCAGTACTCAGGGTGCTGGGTGCTCAGTTCTCAGGGTGCTGCGTGCTCAGTGCTCAGGGTGATGGGTGCTCAGTACTCAGTGCTCAGGATGCTCCGTGCTCAGTGCTCGGGCCGCTGGGTGCTCAGTGCTCAGGGTGCTGGGTGCTCAGTACTCAGGGTGCTGGGTTCTCAGTACTCAGGGTGCTGGGTGCACAGTGCTAGGGGTGCTGGGTGCTCAGTGCTCGGGGTCTGGGTGCTCAGTACTCAGGGTGCTGGGTGCTCAGTACTCAGGGTGCTGGGTGCTCAGTGCTCAGGGTGCTGGGTGCTCAGTGCTCTGGGTGCTGGGTGCTCAGTGCTCAGGGTGCTGGGTGCTCAGTGCTCAGGGTGCTGGGTGCTCAGTGCTCGGGGTGCTGGGTGCTGAGTGCTCAGGGTGCTGGGTGCTCAGTGCTCGGGGTGCTCGGTGCTCAGTACACAGGGTGCTAGGTGCTCAGTGCTCGGGGTGCTGGGTGCTCAGTGCTCAGTACTCAGGGTGCTGGGTGCTCAGTGCTCTGGGTGCTGGGTGCTCAGTACTCAGGGTGCTGGGTGCTCAGTGCTCAGGGTGCTGGGTGCTCAGTGCTCAGGGTGCTGGGTGCTCAGTGATCGGGGTGCTGGGTGCTCAGTACTCAGGGTGCTCAGTGCTCGGGGAGCTCGGTGCTCAGTACTCAGGGTGCTGGGTGCTCAGTACACAGTGCTCGGGGTCCTGGGTGCTCCGTGCTCGGGGTGCTGGGTGCTCAGTGCTCTGGGTGCTTAGTGCTCAGTACTCAGGGTGCTGGGTGCTCAGTACTCAGGGTGCTCAGTGCTCGGGGTGCTGGGTGCTCAGTGCTCAGGGTGATCGGTGCTCAGTACTCAGGATGCTGGGTGCTCAGTACTCAGGGTGCTGGGTGCTCAGTACTCAGGGTGCTGGTTGCTCAGTCCTCAGGGTGCTCAGTGCTCAGGGTGCTGGGTGATCAGTGCTCGGGGTGTTCGGTGCTCAGTACTCAGGGTGCTGAGTGCCCAGTACTCAGGGTGCTGGGTGCTCAGTACTCAGGGTGCTCATTGCTCAGGGTGCTGGGTGCTCAGTACTCAGGGTGCTGGGTGCTCAGTCCTCAGGGTGCTGGGTGCTCAGTACGTTGGGTGCTCAGTACTCAGGGTGCTCGGTGCTCAGTACTCGGGGTGCTGGGTGCTCATTAATCAGGGTGCTGGGTGCTCAGTACTCAGGGTGCTCAGTGCTTGGGGTGCAGGGTGCTCAGTACTCAGGGTGCTCTGTGCTTGGGGTGCTGGGCGCTCAGTACTCAGGGTGCTGGGTGCTCAGTGCTCAGGGTGTTGGGTGCTCAGTACTCAGGGTGCTGGGTGCTCAGTACTCAGGGTGCTGGGTGCTCAGTGCTCGGGGTGCTGGGTGCTCAGTGCTCGGGGTGCTGGGTGCTCAGTGCTCGGGGTGCTCGGTGCTCAGTGCTCGGGGTGCTGGGTGCTCAGTGCTCAGTACTCAGGGTGCTGGGTGCTCAGTGCTCAGGTTGCTGGGTGCTCGGTGCTCAGTACGCTGGGTGCTCAGTACTCAGGGTGCTGGATGCTCAGTACTCAGGGTGCTCGGTGCTCAGTTCTCAGGGTGCTGGGTGCTCAGTGCTCGGGGTGCTGGGTGCTCAGTACTCAGGGTGCTGGGTGCTCAGTGCTCGGGGTGCTCGGTGCTCAGTACGCTGGGTGCTCAGTATTCAGGGTGCTGGGTGCTCAGTACTCAGGGTGCTGGGTGCTCAGTGCTCAGGGTGCTGGGTGCTCAGTGCTCGGGGTGCTCAGTGCTAAGTACTCAGGGTGCTGGGTGCTCAGTACTCAGGGTGCTGGGTGCTCAGTACTCAGAGTGCTGGGTGCTCAGTGCTCGTAGTGCTGGGTGCTCAGTGCTCAGGGTGCTCGGTGCTCAGTACTCATGTTGCTGGGTGCTCATTCTCAGGGTGCTGGGTGCTCAGTACTCAGGTTGCTCAGTACTCTGGGTGCTCGGTGCTCAGTACTCATGGTGCTGGCTGCTCAGTACTCAGGGTGCTCGGTGCTCAGTTCTCAGGGTGCTCGGTGCTCAGTGTTTGGTGTGCTGGGTGCTCAGTACTCAGGGTGCTGGGTGCTCAGTGCTCATGGTGCTCGGTGCTCAGTGCTCTGGGTGCTGGGTGCTCAGTACTCAGTGCTCAGGATGCTGGGTGCTCAGTGCTCAGGGTGCTGGGTGCTCAGTGCTCAGGGAGCTCAGTGCTCAGTGCTCAGTACTTAGGGTGCTGGGTGCTCAGTACTCAGGGTGTTGGGTGCTCAGTGCTCGGGGTGCCCGGTGCTCAGTGCTCTGGGTGCTCGGTGCTCAGTACTCAGGGTGCTGGGTGCTCAGTACTCACGGTGCTGGGTGCTCAGTGCTCGGGGTGCTGGGTGCTCAGTGCTCGGGGTGCTGGGTGCTCAGTGCTCGGGGTGCTGGGTGCTCAGTACTCAGGGTGCTCAGCGCTCAGTACTCAGGGTGCTGGGTGCTCAGTGCTCGGGGTGCTCGTTGCTCAGTACGTTGGGTGCTCAGTGCTCAGGGTGCTGGGTGCTCAGTGCTCAGGGTGCTTGATGCTCAGTACTCAGGGTGCTGGGTGCTCAGTGCTCAGGGTGCTGGGTGCTCAGTGCTCAGGGTGCTGGGTGCTCAGTGCTCAGGGTGCTGGGTGCTCAGTACTCAGGGTGCTGGGTGCTCAGTACTCGGGGTGCTGGGTGCTCAGTGCTCAGCGTGCTGGGTGCTCAGTACTCAGGGTGCTCGGTGCTCAGTGCTTGGGGTGCTGGGTGCTCAGTACTCAGGGTGCTGGGTGCTCAGTTCTCAGGGTGCTGCGTGCTCAGTGCTCAGGGTGATGGGTGCTCAGTACTCAGTGCTCAGGATGCTGGGTGCTCAGTGCTCGGGCCGCTGGGTGCTCAGTGCTCAGTGTGCTGGGTGCTCAGTACTCAGGGTGCTGGGTTCTCAGTACTCAGGGTGCTGGGTGCACAGTGCTAGGGGTGCTGGGTGCTCAGTGCTCGGGGTCTGGGTGCTCAGTACTCAGGGTGCTGGGTGCTCAGTACTCAGGGTGCTGGGTGCTCAGTGCTCAGGGTGCTGGGTGCTCAGTGCTCTGGGTGCTGGGTGCTCAGTGCTCAGGGTGCTGGGTGCTCAGTGCTCAGGGTGCTGGGTGCTCAGTGCTCAGGGTGCTGGGTGCTGAGTGCTCAGGGTGCTGGGTGCTCAGTGCTCGGGGTGCTCGGTGCTCAGTACACAGGGTGCTAGGTGCTCAGTGCTCGGGGTGCTGGGTGCTCAGTGCTCAGTACTCAGGGTGCTGGGTGCTCAGTGCTCGGGGTGCTGGGTGCTCAGTACTCAGGGTGCTGGGTGCTCAGTGCTCAGGGTGCTGGGTGCTCAGTGCTCAGGGTGCTGGGTGCTCAGTGATCGGGGTGCTGGGTGCTCAGTACTCAGGGTGCTCAGTGCTCGGGGAGCTCGGTGCTCAGTACTCAGGGTGCTGGGTGCTCAGTACTCAGTGCTCGGGGTCCTGGGTGCTCCGTGCTCGGGGTGCTGGGTGCTCAGTGCTCTGGGTGCTTAGTGCTCAGTACTCAGGGTGCTGGGTGCTCAGTACTCAGGGTGCTCAGTGCTCGGGGTGCTGGGTGCTCAGTACTCAGGGTGCTGGGTGCTCAGTACTCAGGGTGCTCAGTGCTCGGGGTGCTGGGTGCTCAGTGCTCAGGGTGATCGGTGCTCAGTACTCAGGATGCTGGGTGCTCAGTACTCAGGGTGCTGGGTGCTCAGTACTCAGGGTGCTGGGTGCTCAGTGCTCGGGGTGCTGGGTGCTCAGTACTCAGGGTGCTGGGTGCTCAGTGCTCAGGGTGCTGGTTGCTCAGTCCTCAGCGTGCTCAGTGCTCAGGGTGCTGGTTGCTCAGTCCTCAGGGTGCTCAGTGCTCAGGGTGCTGGGTGATCAGTGCTCGGGGTGTTCGGTGCTCAGTACTCAGGGTGCTGAGTGCCCAGTACTCAGGGTGCTGGGTGCTCAGTACTCAGGGTGCTCATTGCTCAGGGTGCTGGGTGCTCAGTACTCAGGGTGCTGGGTGCTCAGTCCTCAGGGTGCTGGGTGCTCAGTACGTTGGGTGCTCAGTACTCAGGGTGCTCGGTGCTCAGTACTCGGGGTGCTGGGTGCTCATTAATCAGGGTGCTGGGTGCTCAGTACTCAGGGTGCTCAGTGCTTGGGGTGCAGGGTGCTCAGTACTCAGGGTGCTCTGTGCTTGGGGTGCTGGGCGCTCAGTACTCAGGGTGCTGGGTGCTCAGTGCTCAGGGTGTTGGGTGCTCAGTACTCAGGGTGCTGGGTGCTCAGTACTCAGGGTGCTGGGTGCTCAGTGCTCGGGGTGCTGGGTGCTCAGTGCTCGGGGTGCTGGGTGCTCAGTGCTCGGGGTGCTCGGTGCTCAGTGCTCGGGGTGCTGGGTGCTCAGTGCTCAGTACTCAGGGTGCTGGGTGCTCAGTGCTCAGGTTGCTGGGTGCTCGGTGCTCAGTACGCTGGGTGCTCAGTACTCAGGGTGCTGGATGCTCAGTACTCAGGGTGCTCGGTGCTCAGTTCTCAGGGTGCTGGGTGCTCAGTGCTCGGGGTGCTGGGTGCTCAGTACTCAGGGTGCTGGGTGCTCAGTGCTCGGGGTGCTCGGTGCTCAGTACGCTGGGTGCTCAGTATTCAGGGTGCTGGGTGCTCAGTACTCAGGGTGCTGGGTGCTCAGTGCTCAGGGTGCTGGGTGCTCAGTGCTCGGGGTGCTCAGTGCTAAGTACTCAGGGTGCTGGGTGCTCAGTACTCAGGGTGCTGGGTGCTCAGTACTCAGAGTGCTGGGTGCTCAGTGCTCGTAGTGCTGGGTGCTCAGTGCTCAGGGTGCTCAGTGCTCAGTACTCAGGGTGCTGGGTGCTCATTACTCAGGGTGCTGGGTGCTCAGTGCTCGGGGTGCTGGGTGCTCAGTACTCAGGGTGCTGGGTGCTCAGTGCTCAGGGTGCTCGGTGCTCAGTACTCATGTTGCTGGGTGCTCATTCTCAGGGTGCTGGGTGCTCAGTACTCAGGTTGCTCAGTACTCTGGGTGCTCGGTGCTCAGTACTCATGGTGCTGGCTGCTCAGTACTCAGGGTGCTCGGTGCTCAGTTCTCAGGGTGCTCGGTGCTCAGTGTTTGGTGTGCTGGGTGCTCAGTGCTCAGGATGCTGGGTGCTCAGTGCTCAGGGTGCTGGGTGCTCAGTGCTCAGGGAGCTCAGTGCTCAGTGCTCAGTACTTAGGGTGCTGGGTGCTCAGTACTCAGGGTGTTGGGTGCTCAGTGCTCGGGGTGCCCGGTGCTCAGTGCTCTGGGTGCTCGGTGCTCAGTACTCAGGGTGCTGGGTGCTCAGTACTCACGGTGCTGGGTGCTCAGTGCTCGGGGTGCTGGGTGCTCAGTGCTCGGGGTGCTGGGTGCTCAGTGCTCGGGGTGCTGGGTGCTCAGTACTCAGGGTGCTCAGCGCTCAGTACTCAGGGTGCTGGGTGCTCAGTGGTCGGGGTGCTCGTTGCTCAGTACGTTGGGTGCTCAGTGCTCAGGGTGCTGGGTGCTCAGTGCTCAGGGTGCTTGATGCTCAGTACTCAGGGTGCTGGGTGCTCAGTGCTCAGGGTGCTGGGTGCTCAGTGCTCAGGGTGCTGGGTGCTCAGTGCTCAGGGTGCTGGGTGCTCAGTACTCAGGGTGCTGGGTGCTCAGTACTCGGGGTGCTGGGTGCTCAGTGCTCAGCGTGCTGGGTGCTCAGTACTCAGGGTGCTCGGTGCTCAGTGCTTGGGGTGCTGGGTGCTCAGTACTCAGGGTGCTGGGTGCTCAGTTCTCAGGGTGCTGCGTGCTCAGTGCTCAGGGTGATGGGTGCTCAGTACTCAGTGCTCAGGATGCTGGGTGCTCAGTGCTCGGGCCGCTGGGTGCTCAGTGCTCAGTGTGCTGGGTGCTCAGTACTCAGGGTGCTGGGTTCTCAGTACTCAGGGTGCTGGGTGCACAGTGCTAGGGGTGCTGGGTGCTCAGTGCTCGGGGTCTGGGTGCTCAGTACTCAGGGTGCTGGGTGCTCAGTACTCAGGGTGCTGGGTGCTCAGTGCTCAGGGTGCTGGGTGCTCAGTGCTCTGGGTGCTGGGTGCTCAGTGCTCAGGGTGCTGGGTGCTCAGTGCTCAGGGTGCTGGGTGCTCAGTGCTCAGGGTGCTGGGTGCTGAGTGCTCAGGGTGCTGGGTGCTCAGTGCTCGGGGTGCTCGGTGCTCAGTACACAGGGTGCTAGGTGCTCAGTGCTCGGGGTGCTGGGTGCTCAGTGCTCAGTACTCAGGGTGCTGGGTGCTCAGTGCTCGGGGTGCTGGGTGCTCAGTACTCAGGGTGCTGGGTGCTCAGTGCTCAGGGTGCTGGGTGCTCAGTGCTCAGGGTGCTGGGTGCTCAGTGATCGGGGTGCTGGGTGCTCAGTACTCAGGGTGCTCAGTGCTCGGGGAGCTCGGTGCTCAGTACTCAGGGTGCTGGGTGCTCAGTACTCAGTGCTCGGGGTCCTGGGTGCTCCGTGCTCGGGGTGCTGGGTGCTCAGTGCTCTGGGTGCTTAGTGCTCAGTACTCAGGGTGCTGGGTGCTCAGTACTCAGGGTGCTCAGTGCTCGGGGTGCTGGGTGCTCAGTACTCAGGGTGCTGGGTGCTCAGTACTCAGGGTGCTCAGTGCTCGGGGTGCTGGGTGCTCAGTGCTCAGGGTGATCGGTGCTCAGTACTCAGGATGCTGGGTGCTCAGTACTCAGGGTGCTGGGTGCTCAGTACTCAGGGTGCTGGTTGCTCAGTCCTCAGGGTGCTCAGTGCTCAGGGTGCTGGGTGATCAGTGCTCGGGGTGCTCGGTGCTCAGTACTCAGGGTGCTGAGTGCCCAGTACTCAGGGTGCTGGGTGCTCAGTACTCAGGGTGCTCATTGCTCAGGGTGCTGGTTGCTCAGTACTCAGGGTGCTGGGTGCTCAGTGCTCAGGGTGCTCGGTGCTCAGTACGTTGGGTGCTCAGTACTCAGGGTGCTCGGTGCTCAGTACTCGGGGTGCTGGGTGCTCATTAATCAGGGTGCTGGGTGCTCAGTACTCAGGGTGCTCAGTGCTTGGGGTGCAGGGTGCTCAGTACTCAGGGTGCTCTGTGCTTGGGGTGCTGGGTGCTCAGTACTCAGGGTGCTGGGTGCTCAGTGCTCAGGGTGTTGGGTGCTCAGTACTCAGGGTGCTGGGTGCTCAGTACTCAGGGTGCTGGGTGCTCAGTGCTCGGGGTGCTGGGTGCTCAGTGCTCGGGGTGCTGGGTGCTCAGTGCTCGGGGTGCTGGGTGCTCAGTGCTCAGGGTGCTGGGTGCTCAGTGCTCGGGGTGCTGGGTGCTCAGTGCTCGGGGTGCTTGGTGCTCAGTGCTCGGGGTGCTGGGTTCTCAGTGCTCAGTGTGCTGGGTGCTCGGTGCTCGGGGTGCTGGGTGCTTAGTGCTCGGGGTGCCCGGTGCTCAGTACTCGGGGTTCTGGGTGCTCAGTGCTCAGGGTACTCGGTGCTCAGTACGTTGGGTGCTCAGTACTCAGGGTGCTGGGTGCTCAGTGCTCAGGGTGCTAGGTGCTCAGTGCTCAGGGTGCTGGGTGCTCAGTGCTCAGGGTGCTGGGTGCTCAGTGCTCAGGGTGCTGGGTGCTCGGTGCTCTGGGTGCTGGGTGCTTAGTGCTCGGGGTGCCCGGTGCTCAGTACTCGGGGTGCTCAGTGCTCAGTACTCAGGGTGCTGGGTGCTCAGTGCTCAGGGTGCTGGGTGCTCAGTACTCAGGGTGCTGGGTGCTCGGTGCTCAGTACGCAGTGTGCTCAGTACTCAGGGTGCTGGGTGCTCAGTACTCAGGGTGCTCGGTGCTCAGTGCTCAGGGTGCTAGGTGCTCGGTGCTCGGGGTGCTTGGTGCTTAGTGCTCGGGTTGCTGGGTGCTCAGTACTCAGGGTGCTGGGTGCTAAGTGCTCAGTACTCAGGGTGCTGGGTGCTCAGTGCTCAGGGTTCTGGGTGCTCAGTGCTCAGGGTGCTGGGTGCTCGGAGCTCTGGGTGCTGGGTGCTTAGTGCTCGGGTTGCTGGGTGCTCAGTACTCAGGGTGCTGGGTGCTCAGTGCTCGGGGTGCTGGGTGCTCAGTGCTCAGTACTCAGGGTGCTGGGTGCTCAGTGCTCTGGGTGCTGGGTGCTCAGTACTCAGGGTGCTGGGTGCTCAGTGCTCAGGGTGCTGGGTGCTCAGTGCTCAGGGTGCTGGGTGCTCAGTGATCGGGGTGCTGGGTGCTCAGTACTCAGGGTGCTCAGTGCTCGGGGAGCTCGGTGCTCAGTACTCAGGGTGCTGGGTGCTCAGTACTCAGTGCTCGGGGTCCTGGGTGCTCCATGCTCGGGGTGCTGGGTGCTCAGTGCTCTGGGTGCTTAGTGCTCAGTACTCAGGGTGCTGGGTGCTCAGTACTCAGGGTGCTCAGTGCTCGGGGTGCTGGGTGCTCAGTGCTCAGGGTGATCGGTGCTCAGTACTCAGGATGCTGGGTGCTCAGTACTCAGGGTGCTGGGTGCTCAGTACTCAGGGTGCTGGTTGCTCAGTCCTCAGGGTGCTCAGTGCTCAGGGTGCTGGGTGATCAGTGCTCGGGGTGTTCGGTGCTCAGTACTCAGGGTGCTGAGTGCCCAGTACTCAGGGTGCTGGGTGCTCAGTACTCAGGGTGCTCATTGCTCAGGGTGCTGGGTGCTCAGTACTCAGGGTGCTGGGTGCTCAGTGCTCAGGGTGCTCGGTGCTCAGTACGTTGGGTGCTCAGTACTCAGGGTGCTCGGTGCTCAGTACTCGGGGTGCTGGGTGCTCATTAATCAGGGTGCTGGGTGCTCAGTACTCAGGGTGCTCAGTGCTTGGGGTGCAGGGTGCTCAGTACTCAGGGTGCTCTGTGCTTGGGGTGCTGGGCGCTCAGTACTCAGGGTGCTGGGTGCTCAGTGCTCAGGGTGTTGGGTGCTCAGTACTCAGGGTGCTGGGTGCTCAGTACTCAGGGTGCTGGGTGCTCAGTCCTCGGGGTGCTGGGTGCTCAGTGCTCGGGGTGCTGGGTGCTCAGTGCTCGGGGTGCTCGGTGCTCAGTGCTCGGGGTGCTGGGTGCTCAGTGGTCAGTACTCAGGGTGCTGGGTGCTCAGTGCTCAGGTTGCTGGGTGCTCGGTGCTCAGTACGCTGGGTGCTCAGTACTCAGGGTGCTGGATGCTCAGTACTCAGGGTGCTCGGTGCTCAGTACTCAGGGTGCTGGGTGCTCAGTGCTCAGGGTGCTGGGTGCTCAGTACTCAGGGTGCTGGGTGCTCAGTGCTCAGGGTGCTCGGTGCTCAGTACGCTGGGTGCTCAGTATTCAGGGTGCTGGGTGCTCAGTACTCAGGGTGCTGGGTGCTCAGTGCTCAGGGTGCTGGGTGCTCAGTGCTCGGGGTGCTCAGTGCTAAGTACTCAGGGTGCTGGGTGCTCAGTACTCAGGGTGCTGGGTGCTCAGTACTCAGAGTGCTGGGTGCTCAGTGCTCGTAGTGCTGGGTGCTCAGTGCTCAGGGTGCTCAGTGCTCAGTACTCAGGGTGCTGGGTGCTCATTACTCAGGGTGCTGTGTGCTCAGTGCTCGGGGTGCTGGGTGCTCAGTACTCAGGGTGCTGGGTGCTCAGTGCTCAGGGTGCTCGGTGCTCAGTACTCATGTTGCTGGGTGCTCATTCTCAGGGTGCTGGGTGCTCAGTACTCAGGTTGCTCAGTACTCTGGGTGCTTGGTGCTCAGTACTCATGGTGCTGGCTGCTCAGTACTCAGGGTGCTCGGTGCTCAGTTCTCAGGGTGCTCGGTGCTCAGTGTTTGGTGTGCTGGGTGCTCAGTACTCAGGGTGCTGGGTGCTCAGTGCTCATGGTGCTCGGTGCTCAGTGCTCTGGGTGCTGGGTGCTCAGTACTCAGTGCTCAGGATGCTGGGTGCTCAGTGCTCAGGGTGCTGGGTGCTCAGTGCTCAGGGAGCTCAGTGCTCAGTGCTCAGTACTTAGGGTGCTGGGTGCTCAGTACTCAGGGTGTTGGGTGCTCAGTGCTCGGGGTGCCCGGTGCTCAGTGCTCGGGGTGCTCGGTGCTCAGTACTCAGGGTGCTGGGTGCTCAGTACTCACGGAGCTGGGTGCTCAGTGCTCGGGGTGCTGGGTGCTCAGTGCTCGGGGTGCTGGGTGCTCAGTGCTCGGGGTGCTGGGTGCTCAGTACTCGGGGTGCTCGTTGCTCAGTACGTTGGGTGCTCAGTGCTCAGGGTGCTGGGTGCTCAGTGCTCAGGGTGCTTGATGCTCAGTACTCAGGGTGCTGGGTGCTCAGTGCTCAGGGTGCTGGGTGCTCAGTGCTCAGGGTGCTGGGTGCTCAGTGCTCAGGGTGATGGGTGCTCAGTACTCAGTGCTCAGGATGCTGGGTGCTCAGTACTCAGGGTGCTCGGTGCTCAGTGCTTGGGGTGCTGGGTGCTCAGTACTCAGGGTGCTGGGTGCTCAGTTCTCAGGGTGCTGCGTGCTCAGTGCTCAGGGTGATGGGTGCTCAGTACTCAGTGCTCAGGATGCTGGGTGCTCAGTGCTCGGGCCGCTGGGTGCTCAGTGCTCAGGGTGCTGGGTGCTCAGTACTCAGGGTGCTGGGTTCTCAGTACTCAGGGTGCTGGGTGCACAGTGCTAGGGGTGCTGGGTGCTCAGTGCTCGGGGTCTGGGTGCTCAGTACTCAGGGTGCTGGGTGCTCAGTACTCAGGGTGCTGGGTGCTCAGTGCTCAGGGTGCTGGGTGCTCAGTGCTCTGGGTGCTGGGTGCTCAGTGCTCAGGGTGCTGGGTGCTCAGTGCTCAGGGTGCTGGGTGCTCAGTGCTCAGGGTGCTGGGTGCTGAGTGCTCAGGGTGCTGGGTGCTCAGTGCTCGGGGTGCTCGGTGCTCAGTACACAGGGTGCTAGGTGCTCAGTGCTCGGGGTGCTGGGTGCTCAGTGCTCAGTACTCAGGGTGCTGGGTGCTCAGTGCTCGGGGTGCTGCCTGCTCAGTACTCAGGGTGCTGGGTGCTCAGTGCTCAGGGTGCTGGGTGCTCAGTGCTCAGGGTGCTGGGTGCTCAGTGCTCAGGGTGCTGGGTGCTCAGTGCTCGGGGAGCTCGGTGCTCAGTACTCAGGGTGCTGGGTGCTCAGTACTCAGTGCTCGGGGTCCTGGGTGCTCCGTGCTCGGGGTGCTGGGTGCTCAGTGCTCTGGGTGCTTAGTGCTCACTACTCAGGGTGCTGGGTGCTCAGTACTCAGGGTGCTCAGTGCTCGGGGTGCTGGGTGCTCAGTACTCAGGGTGCTGGGTGCTCAGTACTCAGGGTGCTCAGTGCTCGGGGTGCTGGGTGCTCAGTGCTCAGGGTGATCGGTGCTCAGTACTCAGGATGCTGGGTGCTCACTACTCAGGGTGCTGGGTGCTCAGTACTCAGGGTGCTGGTTGCTCAGTCCTCAGGGTGCTCAGTGCTCAGGGTGCTGGGTGATCAGTGCTCGGGGTGCTCGGTGCTCAGTACTCAGGGTGCTGAGTGCCCAGTACTCAGGGTGCTGGGTGCTCAGTACTCAGGGTGCTCATTGCTCAGGGTGCTGGTTGCTCAGTACTCAGGGTGCTGGGTGCTCAGTGCTCAGGGTGCTCGGTGCTCAGTACGTTGGGTGCTCAGTACTCAGGGTGCTCGGTGCTCAGTACTCGGGGTGCTGGGTGCTCATTAATCAGGGTGCTGGGTGCTCAGTACTCAGGGTGCTCAGTGCTTGGGGTGCAGGGTGCTCAGTACTCAGGGTGCTCTGTGCTTGGGGTGCTGGGTGCTCAGTACTCAGGGTGCTGGGTGCTCAGTACTCAGGGTGTTGGGTGCTCAGTACTCAGGGTGCTGGGTGCTCAGTACTCAGGGTGCTGGGTGCTCAGTGCTCGGGGTGCTGGGTGCTCAGTGCTCGGGGTGCTGGGTGCTCAGTGCTCGGGGTGCTGGGTGCTCAGTGCTCAGGGTGCTGGGTGCTCAGTGCTCGGGGTGCTGGGTGCTCAGTGCTCGGGGTGCTTGGTGCTCAGTGCTCGGGGTGCTGGGTTCTCAGTGCTCAGTGTGCTGGGTGCTCGGTGCTCGGGGTGCTGGGTGCTTAGTGCTCGGGGTGCCCGGTGCTCAGTACTCGGGGTTCTGGGTGCTCAGTGCTCAGGGTACTCGGTGCTCAGTACGTTGGGTGCTCAGTACTCAGGGTGCTGGGTGCTCAGTGCTCAGGGTGCTAGGTGCTCAGTGCTCAGGGTGCTGGGTGCTCAGTGCTCAGGGTGCTGGGTGCTCAGTGCTCAGGGTGCTGGGTGCTCGGTGCTCTGGGTGCTGGGTGCTTAGTGCTCGGGGTGCCCGGTGCTCAGTACTCGGGGTGCTCAGTGCTCAGTACTCAGGGTGCTTCGTGCTCAGTGCTCAGGGTGCTGGGTGCTCAGTACTCAGGGTGCTGGGTGCTCGGTGCTCGGGGTGCTTGGTGCTTAGTGCTCGGGTTGCTGGGTGCTCAGTACTCAGGGTGCTGGGTGCTAAGTGCTCAGTACTCAGGGTGCTGGGTGCTCAGTGCTCAGGGTTCTGGGTGCTCAGTGCTCAGGGTGCTGGGTGCTCGGAGCTCTGGGTGCTGGGTGCTTAGTGCTCGGGTTGCTGGGTGCTCAGTACTCAGGGTGCTGGGTGCTCAGTACTCGGGGTGCTGGGTGCTCAGTGCTCAGGGTGCTGTGTGTTCAGTTCTCAGGGTGCTGGGTGCTCAGTACTCAGGGTGCTGGGTGCTCAGTACTCAGGGTGCTCGGTGCTCAGTGCTCGGGGTTCTGGGTGCTCAGTGCCCAGGGTGCTGGGTGATCAGTGCTCGGGGTGCTGGGTGCTCAGTGCTCAGGGTGCTGGGTGCTCGGTGCTCGGGGTGCTGGGTGCTTAGTGCTCGTGGTGCCCGGTGCTCAGTACTCGGGGTTCTGGGTGCTCAGTGCTCAGGGTACTCGGTGCTCAGTACGTTGGGTGTTCAGTACTCAGGGTGCTGGGTGCTCAGTGCTCAGGGTGCTGGGTGCTCAGTGCTCAGGGTGCTGGGTGCTCAGTGCTCAGGGTGCTGGGTGCTCAGTGCTCAGGGTGCTGGGTGCTCAGTGCTCAGGGTGCTGGGTGCTCGGTGCTCTGGGTGCTGGGTGCTTAGTGCTCGGGGTGCTCGGTGCTCAGTACTCGGGGTGCTCAGTGCTCAGTACTCAGGGTGGTGGGTGCTCAGTGCTCAGGGTGCTGGGTGCTCAGTACTCAGGGTGCTGGGTGCTCGGTTCTCAGTACGCTGGGTTCTCAGTACTCAGGGTGCTGGGTGCTCAGTACTCAGGGTGCTCGGTGCTCAGTACTCAGGGTGCTGGGTGCTCAGTGCTCGGGGTGCTGGGTGCTCAGTACTCAGGGTGCTGGGTGCTCAGTGCTCGGGGTGCTCGGTGCTCAGTACGCTGGGTGCTCAGTACTCAGGGTGCTGGGTGCTCAGTACTCAGGGTGCTGGGTGCTTATTACTCAGGGTGCTGGGTGCTCAGTGCTCCGGGTGCTGGGTGCTCAGTGCTCAGTACTCAGGGTGCTGGGTGCTCAGTGCTCAGGTTGCTGGGTGCTTAGTACTCAGGGTGCTGGGTGCTCAGTGCTCCGGGTGCTGGGTGCTCAGTGCTCAGTACTCAGGGTGCTGGGTGCTCGGTGCTCGGGGTGCTGGGTGCTTAGTGCTCAGGGTGCTGGGTGCTCAGTACTCAGGGTGCTGGGTCGTCAGTACTCACGGTGCTGGGTGCTCAGTACTCGGGGTGCTGGGTGCTCACTACTCAGGGTGCTGGGTGCTCAGTACTCAGGGTGCTGGGTGCTCAGTGCTCGGGGTGCTCGGTGCTCAGTACTCAGGGTGCTCATTACTCAGGGTGCTCAGTACTCAGGGTGCTGGGTGCTCAGTACTCAGGGTGCTCAGTACTCAGGGTGCTGGGTGCTCAGTGCTCGGGGTGCTGGGTGCTCAGTACCCAGGGTGCTCAGTACTCAGGGTGCTGGGTGCTCAGTGCTCGGGGTGCTGGGTGCTCAGTGCTCAGGGTGATCGGTGCTCAGTACTCAGGATGCTCTGTGCTCAGTACTCAGGGTGCTGGGTGCTCAGTACACAGGGTGCTGGTTGCTCAGTCCTCAGGGTGCTCAGTGCTCAGGGTGCTGGGTGCTCAGTGCTCGGGGTGCTCGGTGCTCAGTACTCAGGGTGCTGGGTGCTCAGTACTCAGGGTGCTGGGTGCTCAGTACTCAGGGTGCTGGGTGCTCAGTGCTCGTAGTGCTGGGTGCTCAGTGCTCAGTACTCAGGGTGCTGGGTGCTCATTACTCAGGGTGCTGGGTGCTCAGTGCTCGGGGTGCTGGGTGCTCAGTACTCAGGGTGCTGGGTGCTAAGTGCTCGGGGTGCTGGGTGCTCAGTGCTCAGTACTCAGGGTGCTGGGTGCTCAGTACACAGGGTGCTGGGTGCTCAGTGCTCGGGGTGCTGGGTGCTCAGTGCTCGGGGTGCTGGATGCTCAGTACTCAGGGTGCTGGGTGCTCAGTGCTCAGGGTGTTGGGTGCTCAGTACTCAGGGTGCTGGGTGCTCAGTACTCAGGGTGCTGGGTGCTCAGTGCTCGGGGTGCTGGGTGCTCAGTGCTCGGGGTGCTGGGTGCTCAGTGCTCGGGGTGCTGGGTGCTCAGTGCTCAGGGTGCTGGGTGCTCAGTGCTCGGGGTGCTGGGTGCTCAGTGCTCGGGATGCTTGGTGCTCAGTGCTCGGGGTGCTGGGTTCTCAGTGCTCCGTGTGCTGGGTGCTCGGTGCTCGGGGTGCTGGGTGCTTAGTGCTCGGGGTGCCCGGTGCTCAGTACTCGGGGTTCTGGGTGCTCAGTGCTCAGGGTACTCGGTGCTCAGTACGTTGGGTGCTCAGTACTCAGGGTGCTGGGTGCTCAGTGCTCAGGGTGCTAGGTGCTCAGTGCTCAGGGTGCTGGGTGCTCAGTGCTCAGGGTGCTGGGTGCTCAGTGCTCAGGGTGCTGGGTGCTCGGTGCTCTGGGTGCTGGGTGCTTAGTGCTCGGGGTGCCCGGTGCTCAGTACTCGGGGTGCTCAGTGCTCAGTACTCAGGTTGCTGGGTGCTCAGTGCTCAGGGTGCTGGGTGCTCAGTACTCAGGGTGCTGGGTGCTCGGTGCTCAGTACGCAGTGTGCTCAGTACTCAGGGTGCTGGGTGCTCAGTACTCAGGGTGCTCGGTGCTCAGTGCTCAGGGTGCTAGGTGCTCGGTGCTCGGGGTGCTGGGTGCTTAGTGCTCGGGTTGCTGGGTGCTCAGTACTCAGGGTGCTGGGTGCTAAGTGCTCAGTACTCAGAGTGCTGGGTGCTCAGTGCTCAGGGTTCTGGGTGCTCAGTGCTCAGGGTGCTGGGTGCTCGGAGCTCGGGGTGCTGGGTGCTTAGTGCTCGGGTTGCTGGGTGCTCAGTACTCAGGGTGCTGGGTGCTCAGTACTCAGGGTGCTGGGTGCTCAGTGCTCAGGGTGCTGGGTTCTCGGTGCTCGGGGTACAGGGTGCTTAGTGCTCGGGTTGCTGGGTGCTCAGTACTCAGGGTGCTGGGTGCTCAGTGCTCGGGGTGCTGGTTGCTCAGTGCTCAGTTCTCAGGGTGCTGTGTGCTCAGTGCTCAGGGTGCTGTGTGTTCAGTTCTCAGGGTGCTGGGTGCTCAGTACTCAGGGTGCTGGGTGCTCAGTACTCAGGGTGCTGGGTGCTCAGTGCTCAGTGTGCTGGGTGCTCGGTGCTCGGGGTGCTGGGTGTTTATTGCTCGGGTTGCTGGGTGCTCAGTACTCAGGGTGCTGGGTGCTCAGTGCTCGGGGTGCTGGGTGCTCAGTGCTCAGTACTCAGGGTGCTGGGTGCTCAGTGCTCAGGGTGCTGTGTGCTCAGTGCTCAGGGTGCTGGGTACTCAGTGCTCAGGGTGCTGGGTGCTCAGTACTCAGGGTGCTGGGTGCTCAGTACTCAGGGTGCTGGGTGCTCTGTGCTCGGGGTGCTGGGTGCTCAGTGCTCGCGGTGCTGGGTGCTCAGTGCTCAGGGTGCTCGGTGCTCAGTACTCAGGGTGCTGGGTGCTCAGTGCTCGAGGTGCTCAGTACTCAGGGTGCTGTGTGTTCAGTGCTCAGTGTGCTGGGTGCTCAGTCATCAGGGTGCTCGGTGCTTAGTACTCAGGGTGCTGGGTGCTCAGTACTCAGCGTGCTCATTGCTCAGGGTGCTGGGTGCTCAGTACTCAGGGTGCTGGGTGCTCAGTGCTCAGGGTGCTCGGTGCTCAGTACGTTGGGTGCTCAGTACTCAGGGTGCTTGGTGCTCAGTACTCGGGGTGCTGGGTGCTCATTAATCAGGGTGATGTGTGCTCAGTGCTTGGGGTTCAGGGTGCTCAGTACTCAGGGTGTTCTGTGCTTGGGGTGCTGGGTGCTCAGTACTCAGGGTGCTGGGTACTCAGTGCTCAGGGTGTTGGGTGCTCAGTACTCAGGGTGCTGGGTGCTCAGTACTCAGGGTGCTGGGTGCTCAGTGCTCGGGGTGTTGGGTGCTCAGTGCTCGGGGTGCTGGGTGCTCAGTACTCGGGGTTCTGGGTGCTCAGTGCTCAGGGTACTCGGTGCTCAGTACGTTGGGTGCTCAGTACTCAGGGTGCTGGGTGCTCAGTGCTCAGGGTGCTGGATGCTCAGTGCTCAGGGTGCTGGGTGCTCAGTGCTCAGGGTGCTGGGTGCTCAGTGCTCAGGGTGCTGGGTGCTCAGTGCTCAGGGTGCTGGGTGCTCGGTGCTCTGGGTGCTGGGTGCTTAGTGCTCGGGGTGCTCGGTGCTCAGTACTCGGGGTGCTCAGTGCTCAGTACTCAGGGTGGTGGGTGCTCAGTGCTCAGGGTGCTGGGTGCTCAGTACTCAGGGTTCTGGGTGCTCGGTTCTCAGTACGCTGGGTTCTCAGTACTCAGGGTGCTGGGTGCTCAGTACTCAGGGTGCTCGGTGCTCAGTACTCAGGGTGCTGGGTGCTCAGTGCTCGGGGTGCTGGGTGCTCAGTACTCAGGGTGCTGGGTGCTCAGTGCTCGGGGTGCTCGGTGCTCAGTACGCTGGGTGCTCAGTACTCAGGGTGCTGGGTGCTCAGTACTCAGGGTGCTGGGTGCTTAGTACTCAGGGTGCTGGGTGCTCAGTGCTCCGGGTGCTGGGTGCTCAGTGCTCAGTACTCAGGGTGCTGGGTGCTCAGTGCTGAGGTTGCTGGGTGCTCAGTGCTCAGGGTGCTTCGTGCTCGGTGCTCGGTGCTCGGGGTGCTGGGTGCTTAGTGCTCGGGGTGCTGGGTGCTCAGTACTCAGGGTGCTGGGTGGTCAGTACTCACGGTGCTGGGTGCTCAGTACTCGGGGTGCTGGGTGCTCACTACTCAGGGTGCTGGGTGCTCAGTACTCAGGGTGCTGGGTGCTCAGTGCTCGGGGTGCTCGGTGCTCAGTACTCAGGGTGCTCATTACTCAGGGTGCTCAGTACTCAGGGTGCTGGGTGCTCAGTACTCAGGGTGCTCAGTACTCAGGGTGCTGGGTGCTGAGTGCTCGGGGTGCTGGGTGCTCAGTACCCAGGGTGCTCAGTACTCAGGGTGCTGGGTGCTCAGTACTCAGGGTGCTCGGTGCTCAGTACTCAGGGTGCTGGGTGCTCAGTGCTCGGGGTGCTGGTTGCTCAGTACTCAGGGTGCTGGGTGCTCAGTGCTCGGGGTGCTCGGTGCTCAGTACGCTGGGTGCTCAGTACTCAGGGTGCTGGGTGCTCAGTACTCAGGGTGCTGGGTGCTTAGTACTCAGGGTGCTGGGTGCTCAGTGCTCCGGGTGCTGGGTGCTCAGTGCTCAGTACTCAGGGTGCTGGGTGCTCAGTGCTCAGGTTGCTGGGTGCTCAGTGCTCAGGGTGCTTCGTGCTCGGTGCTCGGTGCTCGGGGTGCTGGGTGCTTAGTGCTCGGGGTGCTGGGTGCTCAGTACTCAGGGTGCTGGGTGGTCAGTACTCACGGTGCTGGGTGCTCAGTACTCGGGGTGCTGGGTGCTCACTACTCAGGGTGCTGGGTGCTCAGTACTCAGGGTGCTGGGTGCTCAGTGCTCGGGGTGCTCGGTGCTCAGTACTCAGGGTGCTCATTACTCAGGGTGCTCAGTACTCAGGGTGCTGGGTGCTCAGTACTCAGGGTGCTCAGTACTCAGGGTGCTGGGTGCTCAGTGCTCGGGGTGCTGGGTGCTCAGTACCCAGGGTGCTCAGTACTCAGGGTGCTGGGTGCTCAGTGCTCGGGGTGCTGGGTGCTCAGTGCTCAGGGTGATCGGTGCTCAGTACTCAGGATGCTGGGTGCTCAGTACTCAGGGTGCTGGGTGCTCAGTACACAGGGTGCTGGTTGCTCAGTCCTCAGGGTGCTCAGTGCTCAGGGTGCTGGGTGCTCAGTGCTCGGGGTGCTCGGTGCTCAGTACTCAGGGTGCTGGGTGCTCAGTACTCAGGGTGCTGGGTGCTCAGTACTCAGGGTGCTGGGTGCTCAGTGCTCGTAGTGCTGGGTGCTCAGTGCTCAGTACTCAGGGTGCTGGGTGCTCATTACTCAGGGTGCTGGGTGCTCAGTGCTCGGGGTGCTGGGTGCTCAGTACTCAGGTTGCTGGGTGCTCAGTGCTCGGGGTGCTGGGTGCTCAGTGCTCAGTACTCAGGGTGCTGGGTGCTCAGTACACAGGGTGCTGGGTGCTCAGTGCTCGGGGTGCTGGGTGCTCAGTGCTCGGGGTGCTGGGTGCTCAGTACTCAGGGTGCTGGGTGCTCAGTGCTCAGGGTGTTGGGTGCTCAGTACTCAGGGTGCTGGGTGCTCAGTACTCAGGGTGCTGGGTGCTCAGTGCTCGGGTTGCTGGGTGCTCAGTGCTCGGGGTGCTGGGTGCTCAGTGCTCGGGGTGCTGGGTGCTCAGTGCTCAGGGTGCTGGGTGCTCAGTGCTCGGGGTGCTGGGTGCTCAGTGCTCGGGGTGCTTGGTGCTCAGTGCTCGGGGTGCTGGGTTCTCAGTGCTCAGTGTGCTGGGTGCTCGGTGCTCGGGGTGCTGGGTGCTTAGTGCTCGGGGTGCCCGGTGCTCAGTACTCGGGGTTCTGGGTGCTCAGTGCTCAGGGTACTCGGTGCTCAGTACGTTGGGTGCTC
This sequence comes from Microtus oregoni, assembly GCF_018167655.1. Classification (NCBI taxonomy): domain Eukaryota; kingdom Metazoa; phylum Chordata; class Mammalia; order Rodentia; family Cricetidae; genus Microtus; species Microtus oregoni. The sequence goes on along the minus strand of NW_024543811.1, from coordinate 4,587,347 downwards.
AGTACTCAGGGTGCTGGGTGCTCAGTGCTCAGGGTGCTAGGTGCTCAGTGCTCAGGGTGCTGGGTGCTCAGTGCTCAGGGTGCTGGGTGCTCAGTGCTCAGGGTGCTGGGAGCTCGGTGCTCTGGGTGCTGGGTGCTTAGTGCTCGGGGTGCCCGGTGCTCAGTACTCGGGGTGCTCAGTGCTCAGTACTCAGGGTGCTGGGTGCTCAGTGCTCAGGGTGCTGGGTGCTCAGTACTCAGGGTGCTGGGTGCTCGGTGCTCAGTACGCAGTGTGCTCAGTACTCAGGGTGCTGGGTGCTCAGTACTCAGGGTGCTCGGTGCTCAGTGCTCAGGGTGCTAGGTGCTCGGTGCTCGGGGTGCTGGGTGCTTAGTGCTCGGGTTGCTGGGTGCTCAGTACTCAGGGTGCTGGGTGCTAAGTGCTCAGTACTCAGGGTGCTGGGTGCTCAGTGCTCAGGGTTCTGGGTGCTCAGTGCTCAGGGTGCTGGGTGCTCGGAGTTCGGGGTGCTGGGTGCTTAGTGCTCGGGTTGCTGGGTGCTCAGTACTCAGGGTGCTGGGTGCTCAGTACTCAGGGTGCTGGGTGCTCAGTTCTCATGGTGCTGGGTGCTCGGTGCTCAGGGTGCAGGGTGCTTAGTGCTCGGGTTGCTGGGTGCTCAGTACTCAGGGTGCTGGGTGCTCAGTGCTCGGCGTGCTGGGTGCTCAGTGCTCAGTACTCAGGGTGCTGTGTGCTCAGTGCTCAGGGTGCTGTGTGTTCAGTTCTCAGGGTGCTGGGTGCTCAGTACTCAGGGTGCTGGGTGCTCAGTACTCAGGGTGCTGGGTGCTCAGTGCTCAGGGTGCTGGGTGCTCGGTGCTCGGGGTGCTGGGTGTTTAGTGCTCGGGTTGCTGGGTGCTCAGTACTCAGGGTGCTGGGTACTCAGTGCTCAGGGTGCTGGGTGCTCAGTACTCAGGGTGCTGGGTGCTCAGTACTCAGGGTGCTGGGTGCTCTGTGCTCGGGGTGCTGGGTGCTCAGTGCTCGCGGTGCTGGGTGCTCAGTGCTCAGGGTGCTCGGTGCTCAGTACTCAGGGTGCTGGGTGCTCAGTGCTCGAGGTGCTCATTACTCAGGGTGCTGTGTGTTCAGTGCTCAGTGTGCTGGGTGCTCAGTACTCAGGGTGCTCGGTGCTTAGTACTCAGGGTGCTGGGTGCTCAGTACTCCGGGTGCTGGGTGCTCAGTGCTCGGGGTTATCGGTGCTCAGTGTTCAAGGTGCTGGGTGCTCAGTATTCAGCGTGCTCATTGCTCAGGGTGCTGGGTGCTCAGTACTCAGGGTGCTGGGTGCTCAGTGCTCAGGGTGCTCGGTGCTCAGTACGTTGGGTGCTCAGTACTCAGGGTGCTTGGTGCTCAGTACTCGGGGTGCTGGGTGCTCATTAATCAGGGTGATGGGTGCTCAGTAATCAGGGTGCTCAGTGCTTGGGGTTCAGGGTGCTCAGTACTCAGGGTGTTCTGTGCTTGGGGTGCTGGGTGCTCAGTACTCAGGGTGCTGGGTGCTCAGTGCTCAGGGTGTTGGGTGCTCAGTACTCAGGGTGCTGGGTGCTCAGTACTCAGGGTGCTGGGTGCTCAGTGCTCGGGGTGTTGGGTGCTCAGTGCTCGGGGTGCTGGGTGCTCAGTGCTCGGGGTGCTGGGTGCTCAGTGCTCGGGGTTCTGGGTGCTCAGTGCCCAGGGTGCTGGGTGATCAGTGCTCGGGGTGCTGGGTGCTCAGTGCTCAGGGTGCTGGGTGCTCGGTGCTCGGGGTGCTGGGTGCTTAGTGCTCGTGGTGCCCGGTGCTCAGTACTCGGGGTTCTGGGTGCTCAGTGCTCAGGGTACTCGGTGCTCAGTACGTTGGGTGCTCAGTACTCACGGTGCTGGGTGCTCAGTGCTCAGGGTGCTGGGTGCTCAGTGCTCAGGGTGCTGGGTGCTCAGTGCTCAGGGTGCTGGGTGCTCAGTGCTCAGGGTGCTGGGTGCTCAGTGCTCAGGGTGCTGGGTGCTCGGTGCTCTGGGTGCTGGGTGCTTAGTGCTCGGGGTGCTCGGTGCTCAGTACTCGGGGTGCTCAGTGCTCAGTACTCAGGGTGGTGGGTGCTCAGTGCTCAGGGTGCTGGGTGCTCAGTACTCAGGTTGCTGGGTGCTCGGTTCTCAGGGTGCTGGGTGCTCAGTGCTCGGGGTGCTCGGTGCTCAGTACTCTGGGTGCTCAGTACTCAGGGTGCTGGGTGCTCAGTACTCAGGGTGCTGGGTGCTTAGTACTCAGTGTGCTGGCTGCTCAGTGCTCCGGGTGCTGGGTGCTCAGTGCTCAGTACTCAGGGTGCTGGGTGCTCAGTGCTCAGGTTGCTGGGTGCTCAGTGCTCAGGGTGCTTCGTGCTCGGTGCTCGGTGCTCGGGGTGCTGGGTGCTTAGTGCTCGGGGTGCTGGGTGCTCAGTACTCAGGGTGCTGGGTGGTCAGTACTCACGGTGCTGGGTGCTCAGTACTCGGGGTGCTGGGTGCTCACTACTCAGGGTGCTGGGTGCTCAGTACTCAGGGTGCTGGGTGCTCAGTGCTCGGGGTGCTCGGTGCTCAGTACTCAGGGTGCTCATTACTCAGGGTGCTCAGTACTCAGGGTGCTGGGTGCTCAGTACTCAGGGTGCTCAGTACTCAGGGTGCTGGGTGCTCAGTGCTCGGGGTGCTGGGTGCTCAGTACCCAGGGTGCTCAGTACTCAGGGTGCTGGGTGCTCAGTGCTCGGGGTGCTGGGTGCTCAGTGCTCAGGGTGATCGGTGCTCAGTACTCAGGATGCTGGGTGCTCAGTACTCAGGGTGCTGGGTGCTCAGTACACAGGGTGCTGGTTGCTCAGTCCTCAGGGTGCTCAGTGCTCAGGGTGCTGGGTGCTCAGTGCTCGGGGTGCTCGGTGCTCAGTACTCAGGGTGCTGGGTGCTCAGTACTCAGGGTGCTGGGTGCTCAGTACTCAGGGTGCTGGGTGCTCAGTGCTCGTAGTGCTGGGTGCTCAGTGCTCAGTACTCAGGGTGCTGGGTGCTCATTACTCAGGGTGCTGGGTGCTCAGTGCTCGGGGTGCTGGGTGCTCAGTACTCAGGGTGCTGGGTGCTCAGTGCTCAGGGTGCTCGGTGCTCAGTACTCATGGTGCTGGGTGGTCATTCTCAGGGTGCTGGGTGCTCAGTACTCAGGTTGCTCAGTACACTGGGTGCTCGGTGCTCAGTACTCATGGTGCTGGCTGCTCAGTACTAAGGGTGCTCGGTGCTCAGTTCTCAGGGTGCTCGGTGCACAGTGTTTGGGGTGCTGGGTGCTCAGTACTCAGGGTGCTGAGTGCTCAGTGCTCAGGGTGCTCGGTGCTCAGTGCTCTGGGTGCTGGGTGCTCAGTACTCAGTGCTCAGGATGCTGGGTGCTCAGTGCTCAGGGTGCTGGGTGCTCAGTGCTCAGGGAGCTCAGTGCTCAGTACTTAGGGTGCTGGGTGCTCAGTACTCAGGGTGCTGGGTGCTCAGTGCTCGGGGTGCCCGGTGCTCAGTGCTCGGGGTGCTCGGTGCTCAGTACTCAGGGTGCTGGGTGCTCAGTACTCACGGTGCTGGGTGCTCAGTGCTCGGGGTGCTGGGTGCTCAGTGCTCGGGGTGCTGGGTGCTCAGTGCTCAGGGTGCTGGGTGCTCAGTATTCAGGGTGCTGGGTGCTCAGTGCTTGGGGTGCTGGGTGCTCAGTACTCAGGGTGCTGGGTGCTCAGTACTCAGGGTGCTCGGTGCTCAGTGCTTGGTGTGCTGGGTGCTCAGTACTCAGGGTGCTGGGTGCTCAGTGCTCAGGGTGCTGCGTGCTCAGTGCTCAGGGTGCTGGGTGCTCAGTACTCAGTGCTCAGGATGCTGGGTGCTCAGTGCTCGGGCTGCTGGGTGCTCAGTGCTCAGGGTGCTGGGTGCTCAGTACTCAGGGTGCTGGGTGCTCAGTTCTCAGGGTGCTGGGTGCTCAGTGCTCTGGGTGCTGGGTGCTCAGTGCTCGGGGTTCTCGGTGCTCAGTGCTCAAGGTGCTGGGTGCTCAGTACTCAGGGTGCTCATTGCTCAGGGTGCTGGGTGCTCAGTACTCAGGGTGCTGGGTGCTCAGTGCTCAGGGTGATGGGTGCTCAGTACTCAGGGTGCTCAGTGCTTGGGGTGCAGGGTGCTCAGTACTCAGGGTGCTCTGTGCTTGCTGTGCTGGGTGCTCAGTACTCAGGGTGCTGGGTGCTCAGTACTCAGGGTGCTGGGTGCTCAGTGCTCGGGGTGCTGGGTGCTCAGTGCTCGGGGTGCTGGGTGCTCAGTGCTCGGGGTGCTGGGTGCTCAGTGCTCGGGGTTCTGGGTGCTCAGTGCCCGGGGTGCTGGGTGCTCAGTGCTCGGGGTGCTGGGTGCTCAGTGCTCAGGGTGCTGGGTGCTCGGTGCTCGGGGTGCTGGGTGCTTAGTGCTCGGTGTGCCCGGTGCTCAGTACTCGGGGTGCTCAGTGCTCAGTACTCAGGGTGCTGGGTGCTCAGTGCTCAGGGTGCTGGGTGCTCAGTACTCAGGGTGCTGGGTGCTCGGTGCTCAGTACGCAGTGTGCTCAGTACTCAGGGTGCTGGGTGCTCAGTACTCAGGGTGCTCGGTGCTCAGTGCTCAGGGTGCTAGGTGCTCGGTGCTCGGGGTGCTGGGTGCTTAGTGCTCGGGTTGCTGGGTGCTCAGTACTCAGGGTGCTGGGTGCTAAGTGCTCAGTACTCAGGGTGCTGGGTGCTCAGTGCTCAGGGTTCTGGGTGCTCAGTGCTCAGGGTGCTGGGTGCTCGGAGTTCGGGGTGCTGGGTGCTTAGTGCTCGGGTTGCTGGGTGCTCAGTACTCAGGGTGCTGGGTGCTCAGTACTCAGGGTGCTGGGTGCTCAGTGCTCAGGGTGCTGGGTGCTCGGTGCTCAGGGTGCAGGGTGCTTAGTGCTCGGGTTGCTGGGTGCTCAGTACTCAGGGTGCTGGGTGCTCAGTGCTCGGGGTGCTGGGTGCTCAGTGCTCAGTACTCAGGGTGCTGTGTGCTCAGTGCTCAGGGTGCTGTGTGTTCAGTTCTCAGGGTGCTGGGTGCTCAGTACTCAGGGTGCTGGGTGCTCAGTACTCAGGGTGCTGGGTGCTCAGTGCTCAGGGTGCTGGGTGCTCGGTGTTCGGGGTGCTGGGTGTTTAGTGCTCGGGTTGCTGGGTGCTCAGTACTCAGGGTGCTGGGTACTCAGTGCTCAGGGTGCTGGGTGCTCAGTACTCAGGGTGCTGGGTGCTCAGTACTCAGGGTGCTGATGTGCTCTGTGCTCGGGGTGCTGGGTGCTCAGTGCTCGCGGTGCTGGGTGCTCAGTGCTCAGGGTGCTCGGTGCTCAGTACTCAGGGTGCTGGGTGCTCAGTGCTCGAGGTGCTCAGTACTCAGGGTGCTGTGTGTTCAGTGCTCAGTGTGCTGGGTGCTCAGTACTCAGGGTGCTCGGTGCTTAGTACTCAGGGTGCTGGGTGCTCAGTACTCCGGGTGCTGGGTGCTCAGTGCTCGGGGTTATCGGTGCTCAGTGTTCAAGGTGCTGGGTGCTCAGTATTCAGCGTGCTCATTGCTCAGGGTGCTGGGTGCTCAGTACTCAGGGTGCTGGGTGCTCAGTGTTCAGGGTGCTCGGTGCTCAGTACGTTGGGTGCTCAGTACTCAGGGTGCTTGGTGCTCAGTACTCGGGGTGCTGGGTGCTCATTAATCAGGGTGATGGGTGCTCAGTAATCAGGGTGCTCAGTGCTTGGGGTTCAGGGTGCTCAGTACTCAGGGTGTTCTGTGCTTGGGGTGCTGGGTGCTCAGTACTCAGGGTGCTGGGTGCTCAGTGCTCAGGGTGTTGGGTGCTCAGTACTCAGGGTGCTGGGTGCTCAGTACTCAGGGTGCTGGGTGCTCAGTGCTCGGGGTGTTGGGTGCTCAGTGCTCGGGGTGCTGGGTGCTCAGTGCTCGGGGTGCTGGGTGCTCAGTGCTCGGGGTTCTGGGTGCTCAGTGCCCAGGGTGCTGGGTGATCAGTGCTCGGGGTGCTGGGTGCTCAGTGCTCAGGGTGCTGGGTGCTCGGTGCTCGGGGTGCTGGGTGCTTAGTGCTCGTGGTGCCCGGTGCTCAGTACTCGGGGTTCTGGGTGCTCAGTGCTCAGGGTACTCGGTGCTCAGTACGTTGGGTGCTCAGTACTCAGGGTGCTGGGTGCTCAGTGCTCAGGGTGCTGGGTGCTCAGTGCTCAGGGTGCTGGGTGCTCAGTGCTCAGGGTGCTGGGTGCTCAGTGCTCAGGGTGCTGGGTGCTCAGTGCTCAGGGTGCTGGGTGCTCGGTGCTCTGGGTGCTGGGTGCTTAGTGCTCGGGGTGCTCGGTGCTCAGTACTCGGGGTGCTCAGTGCTCAGTACTCAGGGTGGTGGGTGCTCAGTGCTCAGGGTGCTGGGTGCTCAGTACTCAGGTTGCTGGGTGCTCGGTTCTCAGGGTGCTGGGTGCTCAGTGCTCGGGGTGCTCGGTGCTCAGTACTCTGGGTGCTCAGTACTCAGGGTGCTGGGTGCTCAGTACTCAGGGTGCTGGGTGCTTAGTACTCAGTGTGCTGGCTGCTCAGTGCTCCGGGTGCTGGGTGCTCAGTGCTCAGTACTCAGGGTGCTGGGTGCTCAGTGCTCAGGTTGCTGGGTGCTCAGTGCTCAGGGTGCTTCGTGCTCGGTGCTCGGTGCTCGGGGTGCTGGGTGCTTAGTGCTCGGGGTGCTGGGTGCTCAGTACTCAGGGTGCTGGGTGGTCAGTACTCACGGTGCTGGGTGCTCAGTACTCGGGGTGCTGGGTGCTCACTACTCAGGGTGCTGGGTGCTCAGTACTCAGGGTGCTGGGTGCTCAGTGCTCGGGGTGCTCGGTGCTCAGTACTCAGGGTGCTCATTACTCAGGGTGCTCAGTACTCAGGGTGCTGGGTGCTCAGTACTCAGGGTGCTCAGTACTCAGGGTGCTGGGTGCTCAGTGCTCGGGGTGCTGGGTGCTCAGTACCCAGGGTGCTCAGTACTCAGGGTGCTGGGTGCTCAGTGCTCGGGGTGCTGGGTGCTCAGTGCTCAGGGTGATCGGTGCTCAGTACTCAGGATGCTGGGTGCTCAGTACTCAGGGTGCTGGGTGCTCAGTACACAGGGTGCTGGTTGCTCAGTCCTCAGGGTGCTCAGTGCTCAGGGTGCTGGGTGCTCAGTGCTCGGGGTGCTCGGTGCTCAGTACTCAGGGTGCTGGGTGCTCAGTACTCAGGGTGCTGGGTGCTCAGTACTCAGGGTGCTGGGTGCTCAGTGCTCGTAGTGCTGGGTGCTCAGTGCTCAGTACTCAGGGTGCTGGGTGCTCATTACTCAGGGTGCTGGGTGCTCAGTGCTCAGAGTGCTGGGTGCTCAGTACTCAGGGTGCTGGGTGCTCAGTGCTCAGGGTGCTCGGTGCTCAGTACTCATGGTGCTGGGTGGTCATTCTCAGGGTGCTGGGTGCTCAGTACTCAGGTTGCTCAGTACACTGGGTGCTCGGTGCTCAGTACTCATGGTGCTGGCTGCTCAGTACTAAGGGTGCTCGGTGCTCAGTTCTCAGGGTGCTCGGTGCACAGTGTTTGGGGTGCTGGGTGCTCAGTACTCAGGGTGCTGAGTGCTCAGTGCTCAGGGTGCTCGGTGCTCAGTGCTCTGGGTGCTGGGTGCTCAGTACTCAGTGCTCAGGATGCTGGGTGCTCAGTGCTCAGGGTGCTGGGTGCTCAGTGCTCAGGGAGCTCAGTGCTCAGTACTTAGGGTGCTGGGTGCTCAGTACTCAGGGTGCTGGGTGCTCAGTGCTCGGGGTGCCCGGTGCTCAGTGCTCGGGGTGCTCGGTGCTCAGTACTCAGGGTGCTGGGTGCTCAGTACTCACGGTGCTGGGTGCTCAGTGCTCGGGGTGCTGGGTGCTCAGTGCTCGGGGTGCTGGGTGCTCAGTGCTCAGGGTGCTGGGTGCTCAGTATTCAGGGTGCTGGGTGCTCAGTGCTTGGGGTGCTGGGTGCTCAGTACTCAGGGTGCTGGGTGCTCAGTACTCAGGGTGCTCGGTGCTCAGTGCTTGGTGTGCTGGGTGCTCAGTACTCAGGGTGCTGGGTGCTCAGTGCTCAGGGTGCTGCGTGCTCAGTGCTCAGGGTGCTGGGTGCTCAGTACTCAGTGCTCAGGATGCTGGGTGCTCAGTGCTCGGGCTGCTGGGTGCTCAGTGCTCAGGGTGCTGGGTGCTCAGTACTCAGGGTGCTGGGTGCTCAGTTCTCAGGGTGCTGGGTGCTCAGTGCTCTGGGTGCTGGGTGCTCAGTGCTCGGGGTTCTCGGTGCTCAGTGCTCAAGGTGCTGGGTGCTCAGTACTCAGGGTGCTCATTGCTCAGGGTGCTGGGTGCTCAGTACTCAGGGTGCTGGGTGCTCAGTGCTCAGGGTGATGGGTGCTCAGTACTCAGGGTGCTCAGTGCTTGGGGTGCAGGGTGCTCAGTACTCAGGGTGCTCTGTGCTTGCTGTGCTGGGTGCTCAGTACTCAGGGTGCTGGGTGCTCAGTACTCAGGGTGCTGGGTGCTCAGTGCTCGGGGTGCTGGGTGCTCAGTGCTCGGGGTGCTGGGTGCTCAGTGCTCGGGGTGCTGGGTGCTCAGTGCTCGGGGTTCTGGGTGCTCAGTGCCCGGGGTGCTGGGTGCTCAGTGCTCGGGGTGCTGGGTGCTCAGTGCTCAGGGTGCTGGGTGCTCGGTGCTCGGGGTGCTGGGTGCTTAGTGCTCGGGGTGCCCGGTGCTCAGTACTCCGGGTTCTGGGTGCTCAGTGCTCAGGGTACTCGGTGCTCAGTACGTTGGGTGCTCAGTACTCAGGGTGCTGGGTGCTCAGTGCTCAGGGTGCTGGGTGCTCAGTGCTCGGGGTGCTGGGTGCTCAGTGCTCAGTACTCAGGGTGCTGGGTGCTCAGTGCTCAGGTTGCTGGGTGCTCAGTGCTCAGGGTGCTTCGTGCTCGGTGCTCGGTGCTCGGGGTGCTGGGTGCTTAGTGCTCGGGGTGCTGGGTGCTCAGTACTCAGAGTGCTGGGTGGTCAGTACTCACGGTGCTGGGTGCTCAGTACTCGGGGTGCTGGGTGCTCACTACTCAGGGTGCTGGGTGCTCAGTACTCAGCGTGCTGGGTGCTCAGTGCTCGGGGTGCTCGGTGCTCAGTACTCAGGGTGCTCATTACTCAGGGTGCTCAGTACTCAGGGTGCTGGGTGCTCAGTACTCAGGGTGCTCAGTACTCAGGGTGCTGGGTGCTCAGTGCTCGGGGTGCTGGGTGCTCAGTACTCAGGGTGCTCAGTACTCTGGGTGCTGGGTGCTCAGTGCTCGGGGTGCTGGGTGCTCAGTGCTCAGGGTGATCGGTGCTCAGTACTCAGGATGCTGGGTGCTCAGTACTCAGGGTGATGGGTGCTCAGTACTCAGGGTGCTGGTTGCACAGTCCTCAGGGTGCTCAGTGCTCAGGGTGCTGGGTGCTTAGTGCTCAGGGTGCTCGGTGCTCAGTACTCAGGGTGCTGGGTGCTCAGTACTCAGGGTGCTGGGTGCTCAGTACTCAGGGTGCTGGGTGCTCAGTGCTCGTAGTGCTGGGTGCTCAGTGCTCAGGGTGCTCAGTGCTCAGTACTCAGGGTGCTGGGTGCTCATTACTCAGGGTGCTGGGTGCTCAGTGCTCGGGGTGCTGGGTGCTCAGTACTCAGGGTGCTGGGTGCTCAGTGCTCAGGGTGCTCGGTGCTCAGTACTCATGGTGCTGGGTGCTCATTCTCAGGGTGCTGAGTGCTCAGTACTCAGGTTGCTCAGTACTCTGGGTGCTCGGTGCTCAGTACTCATGGTGCTGGCTGCTCAGTGCTAAGGGTGCTCGGTGCTCAGTTCTCAGGGTGCTCGGTGCTCAGTGTTTGGGGTGCTGGGTGCTCAGTACTCAGGGTGCTGAGTGCTCAGTGCTCAGGGTGCTCGGTGCTCAGTGCTCTGGGTGCTGGGTGCTCAGTACTCAGTGCTCAGGATGCTGGGTGCTCAGTGCTCAGGGTGCTTGGTGCTCAGTGCTCAGGGAGCTCAGTGCTCAGTACTTAGGGTGCTGGGTGCTCAGTACTCAGGGTGCTGGGTGCTCAGTGCTCGGGGTGCCCTGTGCTCAGTGCTCGGTGTGCACAGTGCTCAGTACTCAGGGTGCTGGGTGCTCAGTATTCACGGTGCTGGGTGCTCAGTGCTCGGGGTGCTGGGTGCTCAGTGCTCGGGGTGCTGGGTGCTCAGTACTCAGGGTGCTGGGTGCTCAGTGCTCAGGGTGCTGGGTGCTCAGTACTCAGGGTGCTGGGTGCTCAGTGCTCGGGGTGCCCTGTGCTCAGTGCTCGGTGTGCTCGGTGCTCAGTACTCAGGGTGCTCAGCGCTCAGTACTCAGGGTGCTGGGTGATCAGTGCTCAGGGTGCTCGTTGCTCAGTACGTTGGGTGCTCAGTGCTCAGGGTGCTGGCTGCTCAGTGCTCAGGGTGCTGGGTGCTCAGTGCTCAGGGTGCTTGATGCTCAGTACTCAGGGTGCTGGGTGCTCAGTGCTCAGGGTGCTGGGTGGTCAGTGCTCGGGGTGCTGGTTGCTCAGTGCTCAGGGTGCTGGGTGCTCAGTACTCAGGGTGCTGGGTGCTCAGTACTCGCGGTGCTGGGTGCTCAGTGCTCAGCGTGCTGGGTGCTCAGTACTCAGGGTGCTCGGTGCTCAGTGCTTGGGGTGCCGGGTGCTCAGTACTCAGGGTGCTGGGTGCTCAGTGCTCAGGGTGCTGCGTGCTCAGTGCTCAGGGTGCTGGGTGCTCAGTACTCAGTGCTCAGGATGCTGGGTGCACAGTGCTCGGGCTGCTTGGTGCTCAGTGCTCAGGGTGCTGGGTGCTCAGTACTCAGGGTGCTCAGTGCTCGGGGAGCTCGTTGCTCAGTACTCAGGGTGCTGGGTGCTCAGTACTCAGTGATCGGGGTCCTGGGTGCTCCGTGCTCGGGGTGCTGGGTGCTCAGTGCTCTGGGTGCTTAGTGTTCAGTACTCAGGGTACTGGGTGCTCAGTACTCAGGGTGCTCAGTGCTCGGGGTGCTGGGTGCTCAGTACTCAGGGTGCTGGGTGCTCAGTACTCAGGGTGCTCAGTGCTCAGGGTGCTGGGTGATCACTGCTCGGGGTGCTCGGTGCTCAGTACTCAGGGTGCTGAGTGCTCAGTACTCAGGGTGCTGGGTGCTCAGTACTCAGGGTGCTGGGTGATCAGTGCTCGGGGTGCTGGGTGCTCAGTGCTCAGGGTGCTCAGTGCTCAGTACTCAGGGTGCTCAGTGCTCAGTACTCAGGGTGCTGGGTGCTCAGTGCTCAGGGTGCTGGGTGCTCAGTACTCAGGGTGCTGGGTGCTCGGTGCTCAGTACGCTGGGTGCTCAGTACTCAGGGTGCTGGGTGCTCAGTACTCACGGTGCTGTGTGCTCAGTGCTCGGGGTGCTGGGTGCTCAGTACTCAGGGTGCTAGGTGCTCAGTGCTCGGGGTGCTCGGTGCTCAGTACGCTGGGTGCTCAGTACTCAGGGTGCTGGGTGCTCAGTACTCAGGGTGCTGGGTGCTTAGTACTCAGGCTGCTGGGTGCTCAGTGCTCAGGGTGCTGGGTGCTCAGTGCTCAGTACTCAGGGTGCTGGGTGCTCAGTGCTCAGGGTGCTGGGTGCTTGGTGCTCGGGGTGCTGGGTGCTTAGTGCTCGGGGTGCTGGGTGCTCAGTACTCAGGGTGCTGGTTGGTCAGTACTCACGATGCTGGGTGCTCAGTACTCGGGGTGCTGGGTGCTCACTACTCAGTGTGCTGGGTGCTCAGTACTCAGGGTGCTCGGTGCTCAGTGCTTGGGGTGCTGGGTGCTCAGTACTCAGGGTGCTGGGTGCTCAGTGCTCAGGGTGCTGCGTTCTCAGTGCTCAGGGTGCTGTGTGATCAGTACTCAGTGCTCAGGATGCTGGGTGCTCAGTGCTCGGGCTGCTGGGTGCTCAGTGCTCAGGGTGCTGGGTGCTCAGTACTCAGGGTGCTGGGTGCTCAGTGCTCAGGGTGCTCGGTGCTCAGTACGTTGGGTGCTCAGTACTCAGGGTGCTCGGTGCTCAGTACTCGGGGTGCTGGGTGCTCATTAATCAGGGTGCTGGGTGCTCAGTACTCAGGGTGCTCATTGCTCAGGGTGCTGGGTGCTCAGTACTCAGGGTGCTGGGTGCTCCGTACTCAGGGTGCTCTGTGCTTGCTGTGCTGAGTGCTCAGTGCTCGGGGTTCTCGGTGCTCAGTGCTCAAGGTGCTGGGTGCTCAGTACTCAGGGTGCTCATTGCTCAGGGTGCTGGGTGCTCAGTACTCAGGGTGCTGGGTGCTCAGTGCTCAGGGTGATGGGTGCTCAGTACTCAGGGTGCTCAGTGCTTGGGGTGCATGGTGCTCAGTACTCAGGGTGCTCTGTGCTTGCTGTGCTGGGTGCTCAGTACTCAGGGTGCTGGGTGCTCAGTACTCAGGGTGCTGGGTGCTCAGTGCTCGGGGTGCTGGGTGCTCAGTGCTCGGGGTGCTGGGTGCTCAGTGCTCGGGGTGCTGGGTGCTCAGTGCTCGGGGTTCTGGGTGCTCAGTGCCCGGGGTGCTGGGTGCTCAGTGCTCGGGGTGCTGGGTGCTCAGTGCTCAGGGTGCTGGGTGCTCGGTGCTCGGGGTGCTGGGTGCTTAGTGCTCGGGGTGCCCGGTGCTCAGTACTCCGGGTTCTGGGTACTCAGTGCTCAGGGTACTCGGTGCTTAGTACGTTGGGTGCTCAGTACTCAGGGTGCTGGGTGCTCAGTGCTCAGGGTGCTGGGTGCTCAGTGCTCGGGGTGCTGGGTGCTCAGTGCTCAGTACTCAGGGTGCTGGGTGCTCAGTGCTCAGGTTGCTGGGTGCTCAGTGCTCAGGGTGCTTCGTGCTCGGTGCTCGGTGCTCGGGGTGCTGGGTGCTTAGTGCTCGGGGTGCTGGGTGCTCAGTACTCAGGGTGCTGGGTGGTCAGTACTCACGGTGCTGGGTGCTCAGTACTCGGGGTGCTGGGTGCTCACTACTCAGGGTGCTGGGTGCTCAGTACTCAGCGTGCTGGGTGCTCAGTGCTCGGGGTGCTCGGTGCTCAGTACTCAGGGTGCTCATTACTCAGGGTGCTCAGTACTCAGGGTGCTGGGTGCTCAGTACTCAGGGTGCTCAGTACTCAGGGTGCTGGGTGCTCAGTGCTCGGGGTGCTGGGTGCTCAGTACTCAGGGTGCTCAGTACTCTGGGTGCTGGGTGCTCAGTGCTCGGGGTGCTGGGTGCTCAGTGCTCAGGGTGATCGGTGCTCAGTACTCAGGATGCTGGGTGCTCAGTACTCAGGGTGCTGGGTGCTCAGTACTCAGGGTGCTGGTTGCACAGTCCTCAGGGTGCTCAGTGCTCAGGGTGCTGGGTGCTCAGTGCTCAGGGTGCTCGGTGCTCAGTACTCAGGGTGCTGGGTGCTCAGTACTCAGGGTGCTGGGTGCTCAGTACTCAGGGTGCTGGGTGCTCAGTGCTCGTAGTGCTGGGTGCTCAGTGCTCAGGGTGCTCAGTGCTCAGTACTCAGGGTGCTGGGTGCTCATTACTCAGGGTGCTGGGTGCTCAGTGCTCGGGGTGCTGGGTGCTCAGTACTCAGGGTGCTGGGTGCTCAGTGCTCAGGGTGCTCGGTGCTCAGTACTCATGGTGCTGGGTGCTCATTCTCAGGGTGCTGAGTGCTCAGTACTCAGGTTGCTCAGTACTCTGGGTGCTCGGTGCTCAGTACTCATGGTGCTGGCTGCTCAGTGCTAAGGGTGCTCGGTGCTCAGTTCTCAGGGTGCTCGGTGCTCAGTGTTTGGGGTGCTGGGTGCTCAGTACTCAGGGTGCTGAGTGCTCAGTGCTCAGGGTGCTCGGTGCTCAGTGCTCTGGGTGCTGGGTGCTCAGTACTCAGTGCTCAGGATGCTGGGTGCTCAGTGCTCAGGGTGCTTGGTGCTCAGTGCTCAGGGAGCTCAGTGCTCAGTACTTAGGGTGCTGGGTGCTCAGTACTCAGGGTGCTGGGTGCTCAGTGCTCGGGGTGCCCTGTGCTCAGTGCTCGGTGTGCACAGTGCTCAGTACTCAGGGTGCTGGGTGCTCAGTATTCACGGTGCTGGGTGCTCAGTGCTCGGGGTGCTGGGTGCTCAGTGCTCGGGGTGCTGGGTGCTCAGTACTCAGGGTGCTGGGTGCTCAGTGCTCAGGGTGCTGGGTGCTCAGTACTCAGGGTGCTGGGTGCTCAGTGCTCGGGGTGCCCTGTGCTCAGTGCTCGGTGTGCTCGGTGCTCAGTACTCAGGGTGCTCAGCGCTCAGTACTCAGGGTGCTGGGTGATCAGTGCTCAGGGTGCTCGTTGCTCAGTACGTTGGGTGCTCAGTGCTCAGGGTGCTGGCTGCTCAGTGCTCAGGGTGCTGGGTGCTCAGTGCTCAGGGTGCTTGATGCTCAGTACTCAGGGTGCTGGGTGCTCAGTGCTCAGGGTGCTGGGTGGTCAGTGCTCGGGGTGCTGGTTGCTCAGTGCTCAGGGTGCTGGGAGCTCAGTACTCAGGGTGCTGGGTGCTCAGTACTCGCGGTGCTGGGTGCTCAGTGCTCAGCGTGCTGGGTGCTCAGTACTCAGGGTGCTCGGTGCTCAGTGCTTGGGGTGCCGGGTGCTCAGTACTCAGGGTGCTGGGTGCTCAGTGCTCAGGGTGCTGCGTGCTCAGTGCTCAGGGTGCTGGGTGCTCAGTACTCAGTGCTCAGGATGCTGGGTGCACAGTGCTCGGGCTGCTTGGTGCTCAGTGCTCAGGGTGCTGGGTGCTCAGTACTCAGGGTGCTCAGTGCTCGGGGAGCTCGTTGCTCAGTACTCAGGGTGCTGGGTGCTCAGTACTCAGTGATCGGGGTCCTGGGTGCTCCGTGCTCGGGGTGCTGGGTGCTCAGTGCTCTGGGTGCTTAGTGTTCAGTACTCAGGGTACTGGGTGCTCAGTACTCAGGGTGCTCAGTGCTCGGGGTGCTGGGTGCTCAGTACTCAGGGTGCTGGGTGCTCAGTACTCAGGGTGCTCAGTGCTCAGGGTGCTGGGTGATCACTGCTCGGGGTGCTCGGTGCTCAGTACTCAGGGTGCTGAGTGCTCAGTACTCAGGGTGCTGGGTGCTCAGTACTCAGGGTGCTGGGTGATCAGTGCTCGGGGTGCTGGGTGCTCAGTGCTCAGGGTGCTCAGTGCTCAGTACTCAGGGTGCTCAGTGCTCAGTACTCAGGGTGCTGGGTGCTCAGTGCTCAGGGTGCTGGGTGCTCAGTACTCAGGGTGCTGTTTGCTCGGTGCTCAGTACGCTGGGTGCTCAGTACTCAGGGTGCTGGGTGCTCAGTACTCACGGTGCTGTGTGCTCAGTGCTCGGGGTGCTGGGTGCTCAGTACTCAGGGTGCTAGGTGCTCAGTGCTCGGGGTGCTCGGTGCTCAGTACGCTGGGTGCTCAGTACTCAGGGTGCTGGGTGCTCAGTACTCAGGGTGCTGGGTGCTTAGTACTCAGGCTGCTGGGTGCTCAGTGCTCAGGGTGCTGGGTGCTCAGTGCTCAGTACTCAGGGTGCTGGGTGCTCAGTGCTCAGGGTGCTGGGTGCTTGGTGCTCGGGGTGCTGGGTGCTTAGTGCTCGGGGTGCTGGGTGCTCAGTACTCAGGGTGCTGGTTGGTCAGTACTCACGATGCTGGGTGCTCAGTACTCGGGGTGCTGGGTGCTCACTACTCAGTGTGCTGGGTGCTCAGTACTCAGGGTGCTCGGTGCTCAGTGCTTGGGGTGCTGGGTGCTCAGTACTCAGGGTGCTGGGTGCTCAGTGCTCAGGGTGCTGCGTTCTCAGTGCTCAGGGTGCTGTGTGATCAGTACTCAGTGCTCAGGATGCTGGGTGCTCAGTGCTCGGGCTGCTGGGTGCTCAGTGCTCAGGGTGCTGGGTGCTCAGTACTCAGGGTGCTGGGTGCTCAGTGCTCAGGGTGCTCGGTGCTCAGTACGTTGGGTGCTCAGTACTCAGGGTGCTCGGTGCTCAGTACTCGGGGTGCTGGGTGCTCATTAATCAGGGTGCTGGGTGCTCAGTACTCAGGGTGCTCATTGCTCAGGGTGCTGGGTGCTCAGTACTCAGGGTGCTGGGTGCTCCGTACTCAGGGTGCTCTGTGCTTGCTGTGCTGAGTGCTCAGTGCTCGGGGTTCTCGGTGCTCAGTGCTCAAGGTGCTGGGTGCTCAGTACTCAGGGTGCTCATTGCTCAGGGTGCTGGGTGCTCAGTACTCAGGGTGCTGGGTGCTCAGTGCTCAGGGTGATGGGTGCTCAGTACTCAGGGTGCTCAGTGCTTGGGGTGCATGGTGCTCAGTACTCAGGGTGCTCTGTGCTTGCTGTGCTGGGTGCTCAGTACTCAGGGTGCTGGGTGCTCAGTACTCAGGGTGCTGGGTGCTCAGTGCTCGGGGTGCTGGGTGCTCAGTGCTCGGGGTGCTGGGTGCTCAGTGCTCGGGGTGCTGGGTGCTCAGTGCTCGGGGTTCTGGGTGCTCAGTGCCCGGGGTGCTGGGTGCTCAGTGCTCGGGGTGCTGGGTGCTCAGTGCTCAGGGTGCTGGGTGCTCGGTGCTCGGGGTGCTGGGTGCTTAGTGCTCGGGGTGCCCGGTGCTCAGTACTCCGGGTTCTGGGTACTCAGTGCTCAGGGTACTCGGTGCTTAGTACGTTGGGTGCTCAGTACTCAGGGTGCTGGGTGCTCAGTGCTCAGGGTGCTGGGTGCTCAGTGCTCGGGGTGCTGGGTGCTCAGTGCTCAGTACTCAGGGTGCTGGGTGCTCAGTGCTCAGGTTGCTGGGTGCTCAGTGCTCAGGGTGCTTCGTGCTCGGTGCTCGGTGCTCGGGGTGCTGGGTGCTTAGTGCTCGGGGTGCTGGGTGCTCAGTACTCAGGGTGCTGGGTGGTCAGTACTCACGGTGCTGGGTGCTCAGTACTCGGGGTGCTGGGTGCTCACTACTCAGGGTGCTGGGTGCTCAGTACTCAGCGTGCTGGGTGCTCAGTGCTCGGGGTGCTCGGTGCTCAGTACTCAGGGTGCTCATTACTCAGGGTGCTCAGTACTCAGGGTGCTGGGTGCTCAGTACTCAGGGTGCTCAGTACTCAGGGTGCTGGGTGCTCAGTGCTCGGGGTGCTGGGTGCTCAGTACTCAGGGTGCTCAGTACTCTGGGTGCTGGGTGCTCAGTGCTCGGGGTGCTGGGTGCTCAGTGCTCAGGGTGATCGGTGCTCAGTACTCAGGATGCTGGGTGCTCAGTACTCAGGGTGCTGGGTGCTCAGTACTCAGGGTGCTGGTTGCACAGTCCTCAGGGTGCTCAGTGCTCAGGGTGCTGGGTGCTCAGTGCTCAGGGTGCTCGGTGCTCAGTACTCAGGGTGCTGGGTGCTCAGTACTCAGGGTGCTGGGTGCTCAGTACTCAGGCTGCTGGGTGCTCAGTGCTCGTAGTGCTGGGTGCTCAGTGCTCAGGGTGCTCAGTGCTCAGTACTCAGGGTGCTGGGTGCTCATTACTCAGGGTGCTGGGTGCTCAGTGCTCGGGGTGCTGGGTGCTCAGTACTCAGGGTGCTGGGTGCTCAGTGCTCAGGGTGCTCGGTGCTCAGTACTCATGGTGCTGGGTGCTCATTCTCAGGGTGCTGAGTGCTCAGTACTCAGGTTGCTCAGTACTCTGGGTGCTCGGTGCTCAGTACTCATGGTGCTGGCTGCTCAGTGCTAAGGGTGCTCGGTGCTCAGTTCTCAGGGTGCTCGGTGCTCAGTGTTTGGGGTGCTGGGTGCTCAGTACTCAGGGTGCTGAGTGCTCAGTGCTCAGGGTGCTCGGTGCTCAGTGCTCTGGGTGCTGGGTGCTCAGTACTCAGTGCTCAGGATGCTGGGTGCTCAGTGCTCAGGGTGCTTGGTGCTCAGTGCTCAGGGAGCTCAGTGCTCAGTACTTAGGGTGCTGGGTGCTCAGTACTCAGGGTGCTGGGTGCTCAGTGCTCGGGGTGCCCTGTGCTCAGTGCTCGGTGTGCTCAGTGCTCAGTACTCAGGGTGCTGGGTGCTCAGTATTCACGGTGCTGGGTGCTCAGTGCTCGGGGTGCTGGGTGCTCAGTGCTCGGTGTGCTGGGTGCTCAGTACTCAGGGTGCTGGGTGCTCAGTGCTCAGGGTGCTGGGTGCTCAGTACTCAGGGTGCTGGGTGCTCAGTGCTCGGGGTGCCCTGTGCTCAGTGCTCGGTGTGCTCGGTGCTCAGTACTCAGGGTGCTCAGCGCTCAGTACTCAGGGTGCTGGGTGATCAGTGCTCAGGGTGCTCGTTGCTCAGTACGTTGGGTGCTCAGTGCTCAGGGTGCTGGCTGCTCAGTGCTCAGGGTGCTGGGTGCTCAGTGCTCAGGGTGCTTGATGCTCAGTACTCAGGGTGCTGGGTGCTCAGTGCTCAGGGTGCTGGGTGGTCAGTGCTCGGGGTGCTGGTTGCTCAGTGCTCAGGGTGCTGGGTGCTCAGTACTCAGGGTGCTGGGTGCTCAGTACTCGCGGTGCTGGGTGCTCAGTGCTCAGCGTGCTGGGTGCTCAGTACTCAGGGTGCTCGGTGCTCAGTGCTTGGGGTGCCGGGTGCTCAGTACTCAGGGTGCTGGGTGCTCAGTGCTCAGGGTGCTGCGTGCTCAGTGCTCAGGGTGCTGGGTGCTCAGTACTCAGTGCTCAGGATGCTGGGTGCACAGTGCTCGGGCTGCTTGGTGCTCAGTGCTCAGGGTGCTGGGTGCTCAGTACTCAGGGTGCTCAGTGCTCGGGGAGCTCGGTGCTCAGTACTCAGGGTGCTGGGTGCTCAGTACTCAGTGATCGGGGTCCTGGGTGCTCCGTGCTCGGGGTGCTGGGTGCTCAGTGCTCTGGGTGCTTAGTGTTCAGTACTCAGGGTACTGGGTGCTCAGTACTCAGGGTGCTCAGTGCTCGGGGTGCTGGGTGCTCAGTACTCAGGGTGCTGGGTGCTCAGTACTCAGGGTGCTCAGTGCTCAGGGTGCTGGGTGATCACTGCTCGGGGTGCTCGGTGCTCAGTACTCAGGGTGCTGAGTGCTCAGTACTCAGGGTGCTGGGTGCTCAGTACTCAGGGTGCTGGGTGATCAGTGCTCGGGGTGCTGGGTGCTCAGTGCTCAGGGTGCTCAGTGCTCAGTACTCAGGGTGCTCAGTGCTCAGTACTCAGGGTGCTGGGTGCTCAGTGCTCAGGGTGCTGGGTGCTCAGTACTCAGGGTGCTGGGTGCTCGGTGCTCAGTACGCTGGGTGCTCAGTACTCAGGGTGCTGGGTGCTCAGTACTCAGGGTGCTGGGTGCTTAGTACTCAGGCTGCTGGGTGCTCAGTGCTCAGGGTGCTGGGTGCTCAGTGCTCAGTACTCAGGGTGCTGGGTGCTCAGTGCTCAGGGTGCTGGGTGCTTGGTGCTCGGGGTGCTGGGTGCTTAGTGCTCGGGGTGCTGGGTGCTCAGTACTCAGGGTGCTGGTTGGTCAGTACTCACGATGCTGGGTGCTCAGTACTCGGGGTGCTGGGTGCTCACTACTCAGTGTGCTGGGTGCTCAGTACTCAGGGTGCTCGGTGCTCAGTGCTTGGGGTGCTGGGTGCTCAGTACTCAGGGTGCTGGGTGCTCAGTGCTCAGGGTGCTGCGTTCTCAGTGCTCAGGGTGCTGTGTGATCAGTACTCAGTGCTCAGGATGCTGGGTGCTCAGTGCTCGGGCTGCTGGGTGCTCAGTGCTCAGGGTGCTGGGTGCTCAGTACTCAGGGTGCTGGGTGCTCAGTGCTCAGGGTGCTCGGTGCTCAGTACGTTGGGTGCTCAGTACTCAGGGTGCTCGGTGCTCAGTACTCGGGGTGCTGGGTGCTCATTAATCAGGGTGCTGGGTGCTCAGTACTCAGGGTGCTGGGTGCTCAGTGCTCAGGGTGCTCGGTGCTCAGTACGTTGGGTGCTCAGTACTCAGGGTGCTCGGTGCTCAGTACTCGGGGTGCTGGGTGCTCATTAATCAGGGTGCTGGGTGCTCAGTACTCAGGGTGCTCATTGCTCAGGGTGCTGGGTGCTCAGTACTCAGGGTGCTGGGTGCTCAGTGCTCAGGTGAAGTAATAGGGGTGGAGGGGCTGCATTCCCAGCACCCCAGCCGCCTGCCCGGCTAGCTTATGCCCCAAAATAATTACACAGACACTGTATTCTTTTAAGCACTGCTTGGCCCTTTAGCTCTAGCACTTACAGGCTAATTCTCACATTCTGATCAACCCATCTCTAATAATCTGTGAGCACCGGTCTTACCGGGAAAGGTTCAGCATGTCTAACCTGGTGGCTTGCTTCATGGCGTGTGTCTGCCCAGGAGCCGGGAGCATGGCGTCTCTCTCTGAGGCGTCTGCTCCCGAGAGAGCTGTGGAGTCTCTGCGCTCACTTCCTCTTCCTCCCAGCATTTTGTTCTGTTTACTCCTCCCACCTATCCTCTAACCAATAAAATGGGCCAGGGCAGTGCCTTTATTAGCCAATGACCTTCCTCCATCATTTCCCCTTTTTCGGTTTAAACAAAAAAAAGGCTTTAACATAGCAAAATTACATATAACAAAACAGTTATCAAGTAAAAGTTACAATAATCTTTATCATAACTAAGGAAAACTATAACTATAACTAACAATTCTTAACTCCATCAAAGACTCCAGAAAGATATATTACCTAAGTAAACAAGAACTAAGAAACTTCAAACTCTAGAAATGACAAAGACATCTCGCTGCCTGGACAGTCACCCAAAGTTCTTTTGTACCGTTGGGGCATCCATCTTCAGCCTTCAGGCCCATGGTATCCAGCAGACATTTCCATAAAGCAGGAAAATTCAAAGTCAGTTCAGTCACTATCTGTTGTGTCCTGCAGAATGTCTCGCAGACTCTTTCATGAATCAGGAACCCCGAAAGATCATCTCACCTTAGGCAAGTTCAGTAGTCCTCTCTCTGCGGGTTCTCTGTGTCCAGTTTATGCAATAGTCCAGGCAAGAGCAGTTTCTTGCCCAAATGGCTATCAAACTCCATAAGGTGCCTCTTTGATGCCCATTTTCCTCTTGAAGTAGATTGGTGCTGCCAGGAGCAGAGTGTCTCATTGTCATGAAAAGTCCTCAGTTATTAAAACATTAAATGTCCTATTCTGTAATCTTTGAAAGACATGAAGAATGTCTATCTAAAATATATCTCTATATATCTAGAAAATCTAACTAACATGACTACAAGCTTTACTATTATCAATGATTATCCATTAACAACCTATATTTCTTAATTATACAGTACATATTTAAATGAACTACACAATCACAATACCTTAATCAAAATCAGAAACACTTATACATATAACAAAATTGACCTTAAATCTCTATCAATAAAGCAAAATCTATACTAATGCAAATTATTCATATCTATATCATATCCCCCTTTAAATGTAAAAGAACGTTTATAAACCATATTTGGGAACATGGGCGCAGTTTTTTCTCTCCAAACTGCTTCCTGCTGAATGGGGGCGTCGTTAATTAGGTCTTTCATGGTATAACCTGTGTGCTAGTTTCTTCTCAGTTGGCAGTTGAGCAAAGCAATTTTCTGAAGGTGTTCACACCAACCCTTCAGGAGGGCGTGGTCCATCATACCAAATCGGAATAGAAGAAATGAACAGCGTCTCATCCTCTGTGAAAACAAAATAAGAAACTCCTTTCCAAAGTATCATATCCTTAGATCCAAATTCATAATATCTATGTTGGATTAGTTCAGCAGTATTTATAAATAAATATCTTTTAGCATCTGTTTCTCCTTCCTCAGCATTTAAACAATTCAAAGAGAGCATAATAGCATATAGTATCAAGATTCTCTGTGTATTTTCCATCTTTGTTCGTTTTATTTTAACCTCTATTTTGTTTATTTTTACTTTTAACTTTTTGCTTTTTGAGATAGGTTCTCTGTATTTTGACCTGAAGTAACTCTGTAGACCAGGCTGTCCTTGAACTCTCAGAGATCTGCCTGTCTCTGCCTCCCAGGCATTGGGATTAAAGGTGTAAGCTACTACACCTTGAACTCACAGAGATCTGTTTGCCTCTGCCTTCTAGGCACTAGGATTAAAGGCGTGTGCTACCACACACAACAACTCTCTTCCTTTTTTTGTTTTTTACTTTAAGAACTTCAACTTTTAGTCTGCATATATTTTTAACACACTTTAAACCATTCACAAATTTTCTCTGTCTTTGAATCTCTCTTTACTGTATATCTCTCTTTTTCTGACCACATGAATCTTTAATTTACCAAGCTATCTCAGTAGGACTAAAGGCGTGGCTTTGCCAGCTAGATCCAGTCCATTCCTTAGCTTTCCAGCCTCATGGCTGAGGTACTGGCTGTAGTCATGTTTACTGCCACAACTGTATGGCATTTCAAGGTTCCTGCCAGCAAGTGAGTTACAACAGACAACACTCAAGTCCTCTCTCGGTAGCCGGCCCTCCTGCCTCAAACAGTCAGAGTTTGCCCTGGCAGGACGGCCCAGAAAGCCGGCATTTTTAAATGGCGCAGCTTTTTTCCTGTTATGGCTGAAAACCGAAAAGCATGTGTTCAGCTTTTGGTCAACACCGTTTAAGTGTTTCGTGGCAGGACCTCTTAATGAGCTGCAGGCTTTGCAGCTAAAGCTGAGTCAGGAAGCCTCTCTTAGATGAGGTGCTTGCTTGCCTCTAGCAAGCAGAGTAGAACCGAGAAATTGCTGCTACCAAGAAACCAGGCACAATGCTTTCATTTTGTTCTAGAATTACTTCCCAAGCTGTCTCGGGCTTTATGTGGAAGTAGTTGTCCACGTGGGCGCCATATGAAGTAATAGGGGTGGAGGGGCTGCATTCCCAGCACCCCAGCCGCCTGCCCGGCTAGCTTATGCCCCAAAATAATTACACAGACACTGTATTCTTTTAAGCACTGCTTGGCCCTTTAGCTCTAGCACTTACAGGCTAATTCTCACATTCTGATCAACCCATCTCTAATAATCTGTGAGCACCGGTCTTACCGGGAAAGGTTCAGCATGTCTAACCTGGTGGCTTGCTTCATGGCGTGTGTCTGCCCAGGAGCCGGGAGCATGGCGTCTCTCTCTGAGGCGTCTGCTCCCGAGAGAGCTGTGGAGTCTCTGCGCTCACTTCCTCTTCCTCCCAGCATTTTGTTCTGTTTACTCCTCCCACCTATCCTCTAACCAATAAAATGGGCCAGGGCAGTGCCTTTATTAGCCAATGACCTTCCTCCATCACTCAGGGTGCTCGGTGCTCAGTACGTTGGGTGCTCAGTACTCAGGGTGCTCGGTGCTCAGTACTCGGGGTGCTGGGTGCTCATTAATCAGGGTGCTGGGTGCTCAGTACTCAGGGTGCTCAGTGCTTGGGGTGCACGGTGCTCAGTACTCAGGGTGCTCTGTGCTTGGGGTGCTGGGCGCTCAGTACTCAGGGTGCTGGGTCCTCAGTGCTCAGGGTGTTGGGTGCTCAGTACTCAGGGTGCTGGGTGCTCAGTACTCAGGGTGCTGGGTGCTCAGTGCTCGGGGTGCTGGGTGCTCAGTGCTCGGGGTGCTGGGTGCTCAGTGCTCGGGGTGCTCGGTGCTCAGTGCTCGGGGTGCTGGGTGCTCAGTGCTCAGTACTCAGGGTGCTGGGTGCTCAGTGCTCAGGTTGCTGGGTGCTCGGTGCTCAGTACGCTGGGTTCTCAGTACTCAGGGTGCTGGATGCTCAGTACTCAGGGTGCTCGGTGCTCAGTACTCAGGGTGCTGGGTGCTCAGTGCTCGGGGTGCTGGGTGCTCAGTACTCAGGGTGCTGGGTGCTCAGTGCTCAGGGTGCTGGGTGCTCAGTGCTCGGGGTGCTCAGTGCTAAGTACTCAGGGTGCTGGGTGCTCAGTACTCAGGGTGCTGGGTGCTCAGTGCTCATGGTGCTCGGTGCTCAGTGCTCTGGGTGCTGGGTGCTCAGTACTCAGTGCTCAGGTTGCTGGGTGCTCAGTGCTCAGGGTGCTGGGTGCTCAGTGCTCAGGGAGCTCAGTGCTAAGTGCTCAGTACTTAGGGTGCTGGGTGCTCAGTACTCAGGGTGTTGGGTGCTCAGTGCTCGGGGTGCCCGGTGCTCAGTGCTCGGGGTGCTCGGTGCTCAGTACTCAGGGTGCTGGGTGCTCAGTACTCACGGTGCTGGGTGCTCAGTGCTCGGGGTGCTGGGTGCTCAGTGCTCGGGGTGCTGGGTGCTCAGTGCTCGGGGTGCTGGGTGCTCAGTACTCAGGGTGCTCAGCGCTCAGTACTCAGGGTGCTGGGTGCTCAGTGCTCAGGGTGCTCGTTGCTCAGTACGTTGGGTGCTCAGTGCTCAGGGTCCTGGCTGCTCAGTGCTCAGGGTGCTGGGTGCTCAGTGCTCAGGGTGATTGATGCTCAGTACTCAGGGTGCTGGGTGCTCAGTGCTCAGGGTGCTGGGTGCTCAGTGCTCAGGGTGCTGGGTGCTCAGTGCTCAGGGTGCTGGGTGCTCAGTACTCAGGGTGCTGGGTGCTCAGTACTCGGGGTGCTGGGTGCTCAGTGCTCAGCGTGCTGGGTGCTCAGTACTCAGGGTGCTCGGTGCTCAGTGCTTGGGGTGCTGGGTGCTCAGTACTCAGGGTGCTGGGTGCTCAGTTCTCAGGGTGCTGCGTGCTCAGTGCTCAGGGTGATGGGTGCTCAGTACTCAGTGCTCAGGATGCTGGGTGCTCAGTGCTCGGGCCGCTGGGTGCTCAGTGCTCAGGGTGCTGGGTGCTCAGTACTCAGGGTGCTGGGTTCTCAGTACTCAGGGTGCTGGGTGCACAGTGCTAGGGGTGCTGGGTGCTCAGTGCTCGGGGTCTGGGTGCTCAGTACTCAGGGTGCTGGGTGCTCAGTACTCAGGGTGCTGGGTGCTCAGTGCTCAGGGTACTGGGTGCTCAGTGCTCTGGGTGCTGGGTGCTCAGTGCTCAGGGTGCTGGGTGCTCAGTGCTCAGGGTGCTGGGTGCTCAGGGCTCGGGGTGCTGGGTGCTGAGTGCTCAGGGTGCTGGGTGCTCAGTGCTCGGGGTGCTCGGTGCTCAGTACACAGGGTGCTAGGTGCTCAGTGCTCGGGGTGCTGGGTGCTCAGTGCTCAGTAGTCAGGGTGCTGGGTGCTCAGTGCTCGGGGTGCTGGGTGCTCAGTACTCAGGGTGCTGGGTGCTCAGTGCTCAGGGTGCTGGGTGCTCAGTGCTCAGGGTGCTGGGTGCTCAGTGATCGGGGTGCTGGGTGCTCAGTACTCAGGGTGCTCAGTGCTCGGGGAGCTCGGTGCTCAGTACTCAGGGTGCTGGGTGCTCAGTACTCAGTGCTCGGGGTCCTGGGTGCTCCGTGCTCGGGGTGCTGGGTGCTCAGTGCTCTGGGTGCTTAGTGCTCAGTACTCAGGGTGCTGGGTGCTCAGTACTCAGGGTGCTCAGTGCTCGGGGTGCTGGGTGCTCAGTACTCAGGGTGCTGGGTGCTCAGTACTCAGGGTGCTCAGTGCTCGGGGTGCTGGGTGCTCAGTGCTCAGGGTGATCGGTGCTCAGTACTCAGGATGCTGGGTGCTCAGTACTCAGGGTGCTGGGTGCTCAGTAATCAGGGTGCTGGTTGCTCAGTCCTCAGGGTGCTCAGTGCTCAGGGTGCTGGGTGATCAGTGCTCGGGGTGCTCGGTGCTCAGTACTCAGGGTGCTGAGTGCCCAGTACTCAGGGTGCTGGGTGCTCAGTACTCAGGGTGCTCATTGCTCAGGGTGCTGGGTGCTCAGTACTCAGGGTGCTGGGTGCTCAGTGCTCAGGGTGCTCGGTGCTCAGTACGTTGGGTGCTCAGTACTCAGGGTGCTCGGTGCTCAGTACTCGGGGTGCTGGGTGCTCATTAATCAGGGTGCTGGGTGCTCAGTACTCAGGGTGCTCAGTGCTTGGGGTGCAGGGTGCTCAGTACTCAGGGTGCTCTGTGCTTGGGGTGCTGGGTGCTCAGTACTCAGGGTGCTGGGTGCTCAGTGCTCAGGGTGTTGGGTGCTCAGTACTCAGGGTGCTGGATGCTCAGTACTCAGGGTGCTGGGTGCTCAGTGCTCGGGGTGCTGGGTGCTCAGTGCTCGTTGTGCTGGGTGCTCAGTGCTCAGGGTGCTGGGTGCTCAGTGCTCAGGGTGCTGGGTGCTCAGTGCTCGGGGTGCTGGGTGCTCAGTGCTCGGGGTGCTTGGTGCTCAGTGCTCGGGGTGCTGGGTTCTCAGTGCTCGGTGTGCTGGGTGCTCGGTGCTCGGGGTGCTGGGTGCTTAGTGCTCGGGGTGCCCGGTGCTCAGTACTCGGGGTTCTGGGTGCTCAGTGCTCAGGGTACTCGGTGCTCAGTACGTTGGGTGCTCAGTACTCAGGGTGCTGGGTGCTCAGTGCTCAGGGTGCTAGGTGCTCAGTGCTCAGGGTGCTGGGTGCTCAGTGCTCAGGGTGCTGGGTGCTCAGTGCTCAGGGTGCTGGGTGCTCGGTGCTCTGGGTGCTGGGTGCTTAGTGCTCGGGGTGCCCGGTGCTCAGTACTCGGGGTGCTCAGTGCTCAGTACTCAGGGTGCTGGCTGCTCAGTGCTCAGGGTGCTGGGTGCTCAGTACTCAGGGTGCTGGGTGCTCGGTGCTCAGTACGCAGTGTGCTCAGTACTCAGGGTGCTGGGTGCTCAGTACTCAGGGTGCTCGGTGCTCAGTGCTCAGGGTGCTAGGTGCTCGGTGCTCGGGGTGCTGGGTGCTTAGTGCTCGGGTTGCTGGGTGCTCAGTACTCAGGGTGCTGGGTGCTAAGTGCTCAGTACTCAGGGTGCTGGGTGCTCAGTGCTCAGGGTTCTGGGTGCTCAGTGCTCAGGGTGCTGGGTGCTCGGAGCTCGGGGTGCTGGGTGCTTAGTGCTCGGGTTGCTGGGTGCTCAGTACTCAGGGTGC
Source organism: Microtus oregoni (assembly GCF_018167655.1). Lineage (NCBI taxonomy): Eukaryota > Metazoa > Chordata > Mammalia > Rodentia > Cricetidae > Microtus > Microtus oregoni. The sequence goes on along the minus strand of NW_024543811.1, from coordinate 4,560,665 downwards.
TGGGTGCTCAGTACTCAGGGTGCTGGGTGCTCAGTGCTCAGGGTGCTGGGTGCTCGGTGCTCGGGGTGCAGGGTGCTTAGTGCTCGGGTTGCTGGGTGCACAGTACTCAGGGTGCTGGGTGCTCAGTGCTCGGGGTGCTGGGTGCTCAGTGCTCAGTACTCAGGGTGCTGTGTGCTCAGTGCTCAGGGTGCTGTGTGTTCAGTTCTCAGGGTGCTGGGTGCTCAGTACTCAGGGTGCTGGGTGCTCAGTGCTCAGGGTGCTGGGTGCTCGGTGCTCGGGGTGCTGGGTGTTTAGTGCTCGGGTTGCTGGGTGCTCAGTACTCAGGGTGCTGGGTGCTCAGTGCTCGGGGTGCTTAGTGTTCAGTACTCAGGGTACTGGGTGCTCAGTACTCAGGGTGCTCAGTGCTCGGGGTGCTGGGTGCTCAGTACTCAGGGTGCTGGGTGCTCAGTACTCAGGGTGCTCAGTGCTCAGGGTGCTGGGTGATCACTGCTCGGGGTGCTCGGTGCTCAGTACTCAGGGTGCTGAGTGCTCAGTACTCAGGGTGCTGGGTGCTCAGTACTCAGGGTGCTGGGTGATCAGTGCTCGGGGTGCTGGGTGCTCAGTGCTCAGGGTGCTCAGTGCTCAGTACTCAGGGTGCTCAGTGCTCAGTACTCAGGGTGCTGGGTGCTCAGTGCTCAGGGTGCTGGGTGCTCAGTACTCAGGGTGCTGGGTGCTCGGTGCTCAGTACGCTGGGTGCTCAGTACTCAGGGTGCTGGGTGCTCAGTACTCACGGTGCTGTGTGCTCAGTGCTCGGGGTGCTGGGTGCTCAGTACTCAGGGTGCTGGGTGCTCAGTGCTCGGGGTACTCGGTGCTCAGTACGCTGGGTGCTCAGTACTCAGGGTGCTGGGTGCTCAGTACTCAGGGTGCTGGGTGCTTAGTACTCAGGCTGCTGGGTGCTCAGTGCTCAGGGTGCTGGGTGCTCAGTGCTCAGTACTCAGGGTGCTGGGTGCTCAGTGCTCAGGGTGCTGGGTGCTTGGTGCTCGGGGTGCTGGGTGCTTAGTGCTCGGGGTGCTGGGTGCTCAGTACTCAGGGTGCTGGTTGGTCAGTACTCACGATGCTGGGTGCTCAGTACTCGGGGTGCTGGGTGCTCACTACTCAGTGTGCTGGGTGCTCAGTACACAGGGTGCTCGGTGCTCAGTGCTTGGGGTGCTGGGTGCTCAGTACTCAGGGTGCTGGGTGCTCAGTGCTCAGGGTGCTGCGTTCTCAGTGCTCAGGGTGCTGTGTGATCAGTACTCAGTGCTCAGGATGCTGGGTGCTCAGTGCTCGGGCTGCTGGGTGCTCAGTGCTCAGGGTGCTGGGTGCTCAGTACTCAGGGTGCTGGGTGCTCAGTGCTCAGGGTGCTCGGTGCTCAGTACGTTGGGTGCTCAGTACTCAGGGTGCTCGGTGCTCAGTACTCGGGGTGCTGGGTGCTCATTAATCAGGGTGCTGGGTGCTCAGTACTCAGGGTGCTCATTGCTCAGGGTGCTGGGTGCTCAGTACTCAGGGTGCTGGGTGCTCAGTGCTCAGGGTGCTCGGTGCTCAGTACGTTGGGTGCTCAGTACTCAGGGTGCTCGGTGCTCAGTACTCGGGGTGCTGGGTGCTCATTAATCAGGGTGCTGGGTGCTCAGTACTCAGGGTGCTCAGTGCTTGGGGTGCAGGGTGCTCAGTACTCAGGGTGCTCTGTGCTTGGGGTGCTGGGCGCTCAGTACTCAGGGTGCTGGGTGCTCAGTGCTCAGGGTGTTGGGTGCTCAGTACTCAGGGTGCTGGGTGCTCAGTACTCAGGGTGCTGGGTGCTCAGTGCTCGGGGTGCTGGGTGCTCAGTGCTCGGGGTGCTGGGTGCTCAGTGCTCGGGGTGCTCGGTGCTCAGTGCTCGGGGTGCTGGGTGCTCAGTGCTCAGTACTCAGGGTGCTGGGTGCTCAGTGCTCAGGTTGCTGGGTGCTCGGTGGTCAGTACGCTGGGTTCTCAGTACTCAGGGTGCTGGATGCTCAGTACTCAGGGTGCTCGGTGCTCAGTACTCAGGGTGCTGGGTGCTCAGTGCTCGGGGTGCTGGGTGCTCAGTACTCAGGGTGCTGGGTGCTCAGTGCTCAGGGTGCTGGGTGCTCAGTGCTCGGGGTGCTCAGTGCTAAGTACTCAGGGTGCTGGGTGCTCAGTACTCAGGGTGCTGGGTGCTCAGTACTCAGAGTGCTGGGTGCTCAGTGCTCGTAGTGCTGGGTGCTCAGTGCTCAGGGTGCTCAGTGCTCAGTACTCAGGGTGCTGGGTGCTCAATACTCAGGGTGCTGGGTGCTCAGTGCTCGGGGTGCTGGGTGCTCAGTACTCAGGGTGCTGGGTGCTCAGTGCTCAGGGTGCTCGGTGCTCAGTACTCATGTTGCTGGGTGCTCATTCTCAGGGTGCTGGGTGCTCAGTACTCAGGTTGCTCAGTACTCTGGGTGCTCGGTGCTCAGTACTCATGGTGCTGGCTGCTCAGTACTCAGGGTGCTCGGTGCTCAGTTCTCAGGGTGCTCGGTGCTCAGTGTTTGGTGTGCTGGGTGCTCAGTACTCAGGGTGCTGGGTGCTCAGTGCTCATGGTGCTCGGTGCTCAGTGCTCTGGGTGCTGGGTGCTCAGTACTCAGTGCTCAGGTTGCTGGGTGCTCAGTGCTCAGGGTGCTGGGTGCTCAGTGCTCAGGGAGCTCAGTGCTCAGTGCTCAGTACTTAGGGTGCTGGGTGCTCAGTACTCAGGGTGTTGGGTGCTCAGTGCTCGGGGTGCCCGGTGCTCAGTTTCTCGGGGTGCTCGGTGCTCAGTACTCAGGGTGCTGGGTGCTCAGTACTCACGGTGCTGGGTGCTCAGTGCTCGGGGTGCTGGGTGCTCAGTGCTCGGGGTGCTGGGTGCTCAGTGCTCGGGGTGCTGGGTGCTCAGTACTCAGGGTGCTCAGCGCTCAGTACTCAGGGTGCTGGGTGCTCAGTGCTCGGGGTGCTCGTTGCTCAGTACGTTGGGTGCTCAGTGCTCAGGGTGCTGGCTGCTCAGTGCTCAGGGTGCTGGGTGCTCAGTGCTCAGGGTGCTTGATGCTCAGTACTCAGGGTGCTGGGTGCTCAGTGCTCAGGGTGCTGGGTGCTCAGTGCTCAGGGTGCTGGGTGCTCAGTGCTCAGGGTGCTGGGTGCTCAGTACTCAGGGTGCTGGGTGCTCAGTACTCGGGGTGCTGGGTGCTCAGTGCTCAGCGTGCTGGGTGCTCAGTACTCATTGTGCTCGGTGCTCAGTGCTTGGGGTGCTGGGTGCTCAGTACTCAGGGTGCTGGGTGCTCAGTTCTCAGGGTGCTGCGTGCTCAGTGCTCAGGGTGATGGGTGCTCAGTACTCAGTGCTCAGGATGCTGGGTGCTCAGTGCTCGGGCCGCTGGGTGCTCAGTGCTCAGGGTGCTGGGTGCTCAGTACTCAGGGTGCTGGGTTCTCAGTACTCAGGGTGCTGGGTGCACAGTGCTAGGGGTGCTGGGTGCTCAGTGCTCGGGGTCTGGGTGCTCAGTACTCAGGGTGCTGGGTGCTCAGTACTCAGGGTGCTGGGTGCTCAGTGCTCAGGGTGCTGGGTGCTCAGTGCTCTGGGTGCTGGGTGCTCAGTGCTCAGGGTGCTGGGTGCTCAGTGCTCAGGGTGCTGGGTGCTCAGTGCTCGGGGTGCTGGGTGCTGAGTGCTCAGGGTGCTGGGTGCTCAGTGCTCAGGGTGCTCGGTGCTCAGGACACAGGGTGCTAGGTGCTCAGTGCTCGGGGTGCTGGGTGCTCAGTGCTCAGTACTCAGGGTGCTGGGTGCTCAGTGCTCGGGGTGCTGGGTGCTCAGTACTCAGGGTGCTGGGTGCTCAGTGCTCAGTGTGCTGGGTGCTCAGTGCTCAGGGTGCTGGGTGCTCAGTGATCGGGGTGCTGGGTGCTCAGTACTCAGGGTGCTCAGTGCTCGGGGAGCTCGGTGCTCAGTACTCAGGGTGCTGGGTGCTCAGTACTCAGTGCTCGGGGTCCTGGGTGCTCCGTGCTCGGGGTGCTGGGTGCTCAGTGCTCTGGGTGCTTAGTGCTCAGTACTCAGGGTGCTGGGTGCTCAGTACTCAGGGTGCTCAGTGCTCGGGGTGCTGGGTGCTCAGTACTCAGGGTGCTGGGTGCTCAGTACTCAGGGTGCTCAGTGCTCGGGGTGCTGGGTGCTCAGTGCTCAGGGTGATCGGTGCTCAGTACTCAGGATGCTGGGTGCTCAGTACTCAGGGTGCTGGGTGCTCAGTACTCAGGGTGCTGGTTGCTCAGTCCTCAGGGTGCTCAGTGCTCAGGGTGCTGGGTGATCAGTGCTCGGGGTGCTCGGTGCTCAGTACTCAGGGTGCTGAGTGCCCAGTACTCAGGGTGCTGGGTGCTCAGTACTCAGGGTGCTCATTGCTCAGGGTGCTGGGTGCTCAGTACTCAGGGTGCTGGGTGCTCAGTGCTCAGGGTGCTCGGTGCTCAGTACGTTGGGTGCTCAGTACTCAGGGTGCTCGGTGCTCAGTACTCGGGGTGCTGGGTGCTCATTAATCAGGGTGCTGGGTGCTCAGTACTCAGGGTGCTCAGTGCTTGGGGTGCAGGGTGCTCAGTACTCAGGGTGCTCTGTGCTTGGGGTGCTGGGTGCTCAGTACTCAGGGTGCTGGGTGCTCAGTGCTCGGGGTGTTGGGTGCTCAGTACTCAGGGTGCTGGGTGCTCAGTACTCAGGGTGCTGGGTGCTCAGTGCTCGGGGTGCTGGGTGCTCAGTGCTCGGGGTGCTGGGTGCTCAGTGCTCGGGGTGCTGGGTGCTCAGTGCTCAGGGTGCTGTGTGCTCAGTGCTCGGGGTGCTGGGTGCTCAGTGCTCGGGGTGCTTGGTGCTCAGTGCTCGGGGTGCTGGGTTCTCAGTGCTCGGTGTGCTGGGTGCTCGGTGCTCGGGGTGCTGGGTGCTTAGTGCTCGGGGTGCCCGGTGCTCAGTACTCGGGGTTCTGGGTGCTCAGTGCTCAGGGTACTCGGTGCTCAGTACGTTGGGTGCTCAGTACTCAGGGTGCTGGGTGCTCAGTGCTCTGGGTGCTAGGTGCTCAGTGCTCAGGGTGCTGGGTGCTCAGTGCTCAGGGTGCTGGGTGCTCGGTGCTCTGGGTGCTGGGTGCTTAGTGCTCGGGGTGCCCGGTGCTCAGTACTCGGGGTGCTCAGTGCTCAGTACTCAGGGTGCTGGGTGCTCAGTGCTCAGGGTGCTGGGTGCTCAGTACTCAGGGTGCTGGGTTCTCGGTGCTCAGTACGCAGTGTGCTCAGTACTCAGGGTGCTGGGTGCTCAGTACTCAGGGTGCTCGGTGCTCAGTGCTCAGGGTGCTAGGTGCTCGGTGCTCGGGGTGCTGGGTGCTTAGTGCTCGGGTTGCTGGGTGCTCAGTACTCAGGGTGCTGGGTGCTAAGTGCTCAGTACTCAGGGTGCTGGGTGCTCAGTGCTCAGGGTTCTGGGTGCTCAGTGCTCAGGGTGCTGGGTGCTCGGAGCTCGGGGTGCTGGGTGCTTAGTGCTCGGGTTGCTGGGTGCTCAGTACTCAGGGTGCTGGGTGCTCAGTACTCAGGGTGCTGGGTGCTCAGTGCTCAGGGTGCTGGGTGCTCGGTGCTCGGGGTGCAGGGTGCTTAGTGCTCGGGTTGCTGGGTGCTCAGTACTCAGGGTGCTGGGTGCTCAGTGCTCGGGGTGCTGGGTGCTCAGTGCTCAGTACTCAGGGTGCTGTGTGCTCAGTGCTCAGGGTGCTGTGTGTTCAGTTCTCAGGGTGCTGGGTGCTCAGTACTCAGGGTGCTGGGTGCTCAGTACTCAGGGTGCTGGGTGCTCAGTGCTCAGGGTGCTGGGTGCTCGGTGCTCGGGGTGCTGGGTGTTTAGTGCTCGGGTTGCTGGGTGCTCAGTACTCAGGGTGCTGGGTGCTCAGTGCTCGGGGTGCTGGGTGCTCAGTGCTCAGTACTCAGGGTGCTGGGTGCTCAGTGCTCAGGGTGCTGTGTGCTCAGTGCTCAGGGTGCTGGGTACTCAGTGCTCAGGGTGCTGGGTGCTCAGTACTCAGGGTGCTGGGTGCTCAGTACTCAGGGTGCTGGGTGCTCTGTGCTCGGGGTGCTGGGTGCTCAGTGCTCGCGGTGCTGGGTGCTCAGTGCTCAGGGTGCTCGGTGCTCAGTACTCAGGGTGCTGGGTGCTCAGTGCTCGAGGTGCTCAGTACTCAGGGTGCTGTGTGTTCAGTGCTCAGTGTGCTGGGTGCTCAGTACTCAGGGTGCTCGGTGCTTAGTACTCAGGGTGCTGGGTGCTCAGTACTCCGGGTGCTGGGTGCTCAGTGCTCGGGGTTCTCGGTGCTCAGTGCTGAAGGTGCTGGGTGCTCAGTACTCAGCGTGCTCATTGCTCAGGGTGCTGGGTGCTCAGTACTCAGGGTGCTGGGTGCTCAGTGCTCAGGGTGCTCGGTGCTCAGTACGTTGGGTGCTCAGTACTCAGGGTGCTTGGTGCTCAGTACTCGGGGTGCTGGGTGCTCATTAATCAGGGTGATGGGTGCTCAGTAATCAGGGTGCTCAGTGCTTGGGGTTCAGGGTGCTCAGTACTCAGGGTGTTCTGTGCTTGGGGTGCTGGGTGCTCAGTTCTCAGGGTGCTGGGTGCTCAGTGCTCAGGGTGTTGGGTGCTCAGTACTCAGGGTGCTGGGTGCTCAGTACTCAGGGTGCTGGGTGCTCAGTGCTCGGGGTGTTGGGTGCTCAGTGCTCGGGGTGCTGGGTGCTCAGTGCTCGGGGTGCTGGGTGCTCAGTGCTCGGGGTTCTGGGTGCTCAGTGCCCAGGGTGCTGGGTGATCAGTGCTCGGGGTGCTGGGTGCTCAGTGCTCATGGTGCTGGGTGCTCGGTGCTCGGGGTACTGGGTGCTTAGTGCTCGTGGTGCCCGGTGCTCAGTACTCGGGGTTCTGGGTGCTCAGTGCTCAGGGTACTCGGTGCTCAGTACGTTGGGTGCTCAGTACTCAGGGTGCTGGGTGCTCAGTGCTCAGGGTGCTGGGTGCTCAGTGCTCAGGGTGCTGGGTGCTCAGTGCTCAGGGTGCTGGGTGCTCAGTGCTCAGGGTGCTGGGTGCTCAGTGCTCAGGGTGCTGGGTGCTCGGTGCTCTGGGTGCTGGGTGCTTAGTGCTCGGGGTGTTCGGTGCTCAGTACTCGGGGTGCTCAGTGCTCAGTACTCAGGGTGGTGGGTGCTCAGTGCTCAGGGTGCTGGGTGCTCAGTACTCAGGGTGCTGGGTGCTCGGTTCTCAGTACGCTGGGTTCTCAGTACTCAGGGTGCTGGGTGCTCAGTACTCAGGGTGCTCGGTGCTCAGTACTCAGGGTGCTGGGTGCTCAGTGCTCGGGGTGCTGGGTGCTCAGTACTCAGGGTGCTGGGTGCTCAGTGCTCGGGGTGCTCGGTGCTCAGTACGCTGGGTGCACAGTACTCAGGGTGCTGGGTGCTCAGTACTCAGGGTGCTGGGTGCTTAGTATTCAGGGTGCTGGGTGCTCAGTGCTCCGGGTGCTGGGTGCTCAGTGCTCAGTACTCAGGGTGCTGGGTGCTCAGTGCTCAGGTTGCTGGGTGCTCAGTGCTCAGGGTGCTTCGTGCTCGGTGCTCGGTGCTCGGGGTGCTGGGTGCTTAGTGCTCGGGGTGCTGGGTGCTCAGTACTCAGGGTGCTGGGTGGTCAGTACTCACGGTGCTGGGTGCTCAGTACTCGGGGTGCTGGGTGCTCACTACTCAGGGTGCTGGGTGCTCAGTACTCAGGGTGCTGGGTGCTCAGTGCTCGGGGTGCTCGGTGCTCAGTACTCAGGGTGCTCATTACTCAGGGTGCTCAGTACTCAGGGTGCTGGGTGCTCAGTACTCAGGGTGCTCAGTACTCAGGGTGCTGGGTGCTCAGTGCTCGGGGTGCTGGGTGCTCAGTACCCAGGGTGCTCAGTACTCAGGGTGCTGGGTGCTCAGTGCTCGGGGTGCTGGGTGCTCAGTGCACAGGGTGATCGGTGCTCAGTACTCAGGATGCTGGGTGCTCAGTACTCAGGGTGCTGGGTGCTCAGTAAACAGGGTGCTGGTTGCTCAGTCCTCAGGGTGCTCAGTGCTCAGGGTGCTGGGTGCTCAGTGCTCGGGGTGCTCGGTGCTCAGTACTCAGGGTGCTGGGTGCTCAGTACTCAGGGTGCTGGGTGCTCAGTACTCAGGGTGCTGGGTGCTCAGTGCTCGTAGTGCTGGGTGCTCAGTGCTCAGTACTCAGGGTGCTGGGTGCTCATTACTCAGGGTGCTGGGTGCTCAGTGCTCGGGGTGCTGGGTGCTCAGTACTAAGGGTGCTGTGTGCTCAGTGCTCAGGGTGCTCGGTGCTCAGTACTCATGGTGTTGGGTGCTCATTCTCAGGGTGCTGGGTGCTCAGTACTCAGGTTGCTCAGTACACTGGGTGCTCGGTGCTCAGTACTCATGGTGCTGGCTGCTCAGTACTAAGGGTGCTCGGTGCTCAGTTCTCAGGGTGCTCGGTGCTCAGTGTTTGGGGTGCTGGGTGCTCAGTACTCAGGGTGCTGAGTGCTCAGTGCTCAGGGTGCTCGGTGCTCAGTGCTCTGGGTGCTGGGTGCTCAGTACTCAGTGCTCAGGATGCTGGGTGCTCAGTGCTCAGGGTGCTGGGTGCTCAGTGCTCAGGGAGCTCAGTGCTCAGTACTTAGGGTGCTGGGTGCTCAGTACTCAGGGTGCTGGGTGCTCAGTGCTCGGGGTGCCCGGTGCTCAGTGCTCGGGGTGCTGGGTGCTCAGTGCTCGGGGTGCTGGGTGCTCAGTGCTCAGGGTGCTGGGTGCTCAGTATTCAGGGTGCTGGGTGCTCAGTGCTTGGGGTGCTGGGTGCTCAGTACTCAGGGTGCTGGGTGCTCAGTACTCAGGGTGCTCGGTGCTCAGTGCTTGGGGTGCTGGGTGCTCAGTACTCAGGGTGCTGGGTGCTCAGTGCTCAGGGTGCTGCGTGCTCAGTGCTCAGGGTGCTGGGTGCTCAGTACTCAGTGCTCAGGATGCTGGGTGCTCAGTGCTCGGGCTGCTGGGTGCTCAGTGCTCAGGGTGCTGGGTGCTCAGTACTCAGGGTGCTGGGTGCTCAGTTCTCAGGGTGCTGGGTGCTCAGTGCTCTGGGTGCTGGGTGCTCAGTGCTCGGGGTTCTCGGTGCTCAGTGCTCAAGGTGCTGGGTGCTCAGTACTCAGGGTGCTCATTGCTCAGGGTGCTGGGTGCTCAGTACTCAGGGTGCTGGGTGCTCAGTGCTCAGGGTGATGGGTGCTCAGTACTCAGGGTGCTCAGTGCTTGGGGTGCAGGGTGCTCAGTACTCAGGGTGCTCTGTGCTTGCTGTGCTGGGTGCTCAGTACTCAGGGTGCTGGTTGCTCAGTACTCAGGGTGCTGGGTGCTCAGTGCTCGGGGTGCTGGGTGCTCAGTGCTCGGGGTGCTGGGTGCACAGTGCTCGGGGTGCTGGGTGCTCAGTGCTCAGGGTTCTGGGTGCTCAGTGCCCGGGGTGCTGGGTGCTCAGTGCTCGGGGTGCTGGGTGCTCAGTGCTCGGGATGCTTGGTGCTCAGTGCTCGGGGTGCTGGGTGCTCAGTGCTCAGGGTGCTGGGTGCTCGGTGCTCGGGGTGCTGGGTGCTTAGTGCTCGGGGTGCCCGGTGCTCAGTACTCCGGGTTCTGGGTGCTCAGTGCTCAGGGTACTCGGTGCTCAGTACGTTGGGTGCTCAGTACTCAGGGTGCTGGGTGCTCAGTGCTCAGGTTGCTGGGTGCTCAGTGCTCAGGGTGCTGGGTGCTCAGTGCTCAGGGTGCTGGGTGCTCAGTGCTCAGGGTGCTTGGTGCTCAGTGCTCAGGGTGCTGGGTGCTCGGTGCTCTGGGTGCTGGGTGCTTAGTGCTCGGGGTGCCCGGTGCTCAGTACTCGGGGTGCTCAGTGCTCAGTACTCAGGGTGGTGGGTGCTCAGTGCTCAGGGTGCTGGGTGCTCAGTACTCAGGGTGCTGGGTGCTCGGTTCTCAGTACGCTGGGTGCTCAGTACTCAGGGTGCTGGGTGCTCAGTACTCAGGGTGCTCGGTGCTCAGTACTCAGGGTGCTGGGTGCTCAGTGCTCGGGGTGCTGGGTGCTCAGTACTCAGGGTGCTGGGTGCTCAGTGCTCGGGGTGCTCGGTGCTCAGTACGCTCTGTGCTCAGTACTCAGGGTGCTGGGTGCTCAGTACTCAGGGTGCTGGGTGCTTAGTACTCAGGGTGCTGGGTGCTCAGTGCTCGGGGTGCTGGGTGCTCAGTGCTCAGTACTCAGGGTGCTGGGTGCTCAGTGCTCAGGTTGCTGGGTGCTCAGTGCTCAGGGTGCTTCGTGCTCGGTGCTCGGTGCTCGGGGTGCTGGGTGCTTAGTGCTCGGGGTGCTGGGTGCTCAGTACTCAGGGTGCTGGGTGGTCAGTACTCACGGTGCTGGGTGCTCAGTACTCGGGGTGCTGGGTGCTCACTACTCAGTGTGCTGGGTGCTCAGTACTCAGGGTGCTGGGTGCTCAGTGCTCGGGGTGCTCGGTGCTCAGTACTCAGGGTGCTCATTACTCAGGGTGCTCAGTACTCAGGGTGCTGGGTGCTCAGTACTCAGGGTGCTCAGTACTCAGGGTGCTGGGTGCTCAGTGCTCGGGGTGCTGGGTGCTCAGTACTCAGGGTGCTCAGTACTCTGGGTGCTGGGTGCTCAGTGCTCGGGGTGCTGGGTGCTCAGTGCTCAGGGTGATCGGTGCTCAGTACTCAGGATGCTGGGTGCTCAGTACTCAGGGTGCTGGGTGCTCAGTACTCAGGGTGCTGGTTGCTCAGTCCTCAGGGTGCTCAGTGCTCAGGGTGCTGGGTGCTCAGTGCTCAGGGTGCTCGGTGCTCAGTACTCAGGGTGCTGGGTGCTCAGTACTCAGGGTGCTGGGTGCTCAGTACTCAGGGTGCTGGGTGCTCAGTGCTCGTAGTGCTGGGTGCTCAGTGCTCAGGGTGCTCAGTGCTCAGTACTCAGGGTGCTGGGTGCTCATTACTCAGGGTGCTGGGTGCTCAGTGCTCGGGGTGCTGGGTGCTCAGTACTCAGGGTGCTGGGTGCTCAGTGCTCAGGGTGCTCGGTGCTCAGTACTCATGGTGCTGGGTGCTCATTCTCAGGGTGCTGGGTGCTCAGTACTCAGGTTGCTCAGTACTCTGGGTGCTCGGTGCTCAGTACTCATGGTGCTGGCTGCTCAGTGCTAAGGGTGCTCGGTGCTCAGTTCTCAGGGTGCTCGGTGCTCAGTGTTTGGGGTGCTGGGTGCTCAGTACTCAGGGTGCTGAGTGCTCAGTGCTCAGGGTGCTCGGTGCTCAGTGCTCTGGGTGCTGGGTGCTCAGTACTCAGTGCTCAGGATGCTGGGTGCTCAGTGCTCAGGGTGCTTGGTGCTCAGTGCTCGGCGTGCCCTGTGCTCAGTGCTCGGTGTGCTCGGTGCTCAGTACTCAGGGTGCTGGGTGCTCAGTACTCAGGGTGCTGGGTGCTCAGTGCTCGGGGTGCCCTGTGCTCAGTGCTCGGTGTGCTCGGTGCTCAGTACTCAGGGTGCTGGGTGCTCAGTACTCACGGTGCTGGGTGCTCAGTGCTCGGGGTGCTGGGTGCTCAGTGCTCGGGGTGCTGGGTGCTCAGTACTCAGGGTGCTGGGTGCTCAGTGCTCAGGGTGCTGGGTGCTCAGTACTCAGGGTGCTGGGTGCTCAGTGCTCGGGGTGCCCTGTGCTCAGTGCTCGGTGTGCTCGGTGCTCAGTACTCAGGGTGCTCAGCGCTCAGTACTCAGGGTGCTGGGTGATCAGTGCTCGGGGTGCTCGTTGCTCAGTACGTTGGGTGCTCAGTGCTCAGGGTGCTGGCTGCTCAGTGCTCAGGGTGCTGGGTGCTCAGTGCTCAGGGTGCTTGATGCTCAGTACTCAGGGTGCTGGGTGCTCAGTGCTCAGGGTGCTGGGTGGTCAGTGCTCAGGGTGCTGGGTGCTCAGTACTCAGGGTGCTGGGTGCTCAGTACTCAGGGTGCTCGGTGCTCAGTGCTTGGGGTGCCGGGTGCTCAGTACTCAGGGTGCTGGGTGCTCAGTGCTCAGGGTGCTGCGTGCTCAGTGCTCAGGGTGCTGGGTGCTCAGTACTCAGTGCTCAGGATGCTGGGTGCACAGTGCTCGGGCTGCTGGGTGCTCAGTGCTCAGGGTGCTGGGTGCTCAGTACTCAGGGTGCTGGGTGCTCAGTGCTCAGGGTGCTGGGTGCTCAGTGCTCTGGGTGCTGGGTGCTCAGTGCTCAGGGTGCTGGGTGCTCAGTGCTCAGTGTGCTGGGTGCTCAGTGCTCGGGGTGCTGGGTGCTGAGTGCTCAGGGTGCTGGGTGCTCAGTGCTCGGGGTGCTCGGTGCTCAGTACGCAGGGTGCTGGGTGCTCAGTGCTCGGGGTGCTGGGTGCTCAGTGCTCAGTACTCAGGGTGGTGGGTGCTCAGTGCTCGGGGTGCTGGGTGCTCAGTACTCAGCGTGCTGGGTGCTCAGTACTCAGGGTGCTCAGTGCTCGGGGAGCTCGGTGCTCAGTACTCAGGGTGCTGGGTGCTCAGTACTCAGTGATCGGGGTCCTGGGTGCTCCGTGCTCGGGGTGCTGGGTGCTCAGTGCTCTGGGTGCTTAGTGCTCAGTACTCAGGGTACTGGGTGCTCAGTACTCAGGGTGCTCAGTGCTCGGGGTGCTGGGTGCTCATTACTCAGGGTGCTGGGTGCTCAGTACTCAGGGTGCTCAGTGCTCAGGGTGCTGGGTGATCACTGCTCAGGGTGCTCGGTGCTCAGTACTCAGGGTGCTGAGTGCTCAGTACTCAGGGTGCTGGGTGCTCAGTACTCAGGGTGCTGGGTGATAAGTGCTCGGGGTGCTGGGTGCTCAGTGCTCAGGGTGCTCAGTGCTCAGTACTCAGGGTGCTCAGTGCTCAGTACTCAGGGTGCTGGGTGCTCAGTGCTCAGGGTGCTGGGTGCTCAGTACTCAGGGTGCTGGGTGCTCGGTGCTCAGTACGCTGGGTGCTCAGTACTCAGGGTGCTGGGTGCTCAGTACTCACGGTGCTGTGTGCTCAGTGCTCGGGGTGCTGGGTGCTCAGTACTCAGGGTGCTGGGTGCTCAGTGCTGGGGTGCTCGGTGCTCAGTACGCTGGGTGCTCAGTACTCAGGGTGCTGGGTGCTCAGTACTCAGGGTGCTGGGTGCTTAGTACTCAGGCTGCTGGGTGCTCAGTGCTCAGGGTGCTGGGTGCTCAGTGCTCAGTACTCAGGGTGCTGGGTGCTCAGTGCTCAGGGTGCTGGGTGCTTGGTGCTCGGGGTGCTGGGTGCTTAGTGCTCGGGGTGCTGGGTGCTCAGTACTCAGGGTGCTGGGTGGTCAGTACTCACGATGCTGGGTGCTCAGTACTCGGGGTGCTGGGTGCTCACTACTCAGTGTGCTGGGTGCTCAGTACTCAGGGTGCTCGGTGCTCAGTGCTTGGGGTGCTGGGTGCTCAGTACTCAGGGTGCTGGGTGCTCAGTGCTCAGGGTGCTGCGTTCTCAGTGCTCAGGGTGCTGGGTGATCAGTACTCAGTGCTCAGGATGCTGGGTGCTCAGTGCTCGGGCTGCTGGGTGCTCAGTGCTCAGGGTGCTGGGTGCTCAGTACTCAGGGTGCTGGGTTCTCCGTACTCAGGGTGCTGGGTGCACAGTGCTAGGGGTGCTGGGTGCTCAGTGCTCGGGGTCTGGGTGCTCAGTACTCAGGGTGCTGGGTGCTCAGTGCTCGGGGTGCTGGGTGCTGAGTGCTCAGGGTGCTGGGTGCTCAGTGCTCGGGGTGCTCGGGGTGCTCGGTGCTCAGTACACAGGGTGCTGGGTGCTCAGTGCTCGGGGTGCTGGGTGCTCAGTGCTCAGTACTCAGGGTGCTGGGTGCTCAGTGCTCGGGGTGCTGGGTGCTCAGTGCTCAGGGTGCTGGGTGCTCAGTGCTCAGGGTGCTGGGTGCTCAGTGCTCGGGGTGCTCGGGGTGCTCGGTGCTCAGTACGCTGGGTGCTCAGTACTCAGGGTGCTGGGTGCTCAGTACTCAGGGTGCTGGGTGCTTAGTACTCAGGGTGCTGGGTGCTTAGTACTCAGGGTGCTTGGTGCTCAGTGCTCAGGGTGCTGGGTGCTCAGTGCTCAGTGCTCAGGGTGCTGGGTGCTTAGTGCTCGGGGTGCTGGGTGCTCAGTACTCAGGGTGCTGGGTGGTCAGTACTCACGGTGCTGGGTGCTCAGTACTCGGGGTGCTGGGTGCTCACTACTCAGGGTGCTGGGTGCTCAGTACTCAGGGTGCTGGGTGCTCAGTGCTCGGGGTGCTCGGTGCTCAGTACGCAGGGTGCTGGGTGCTCAGTGCTCGGGGTGCTGGGTGCTCAGTGCTCAGTACTCAGGGTGGTGGGTGCTCAGTGCTCGGGGTGCTGGGTGCTCAGTACTCAGCGTGCTGGGTGCTCAGTATTCAGGGTGCTCAGTGCTCGGGGAGCTCGGTGCTCAGTACTCAGGGTGCTGGGTGCTCAGTACTCAGTGATCGGGGTCCTGGGTGCTCCGTGCTCGGGGTGCTGGGTGCTCAGTGCTCTGGGTGCTTAGTGCTCAGTACTCAGGGTACTGGGTGCTCAGTACTCAGGGTGCTCAGTGCTCGGGGTGCTGGGTGCTCATTACTCAGGGTGCTGGGTGCTCAGTACTCAGGGTGCTCAGTGCTCAGTGATCGGGGTCCTGGGTGCTCCGTGCTCGGGGTGCTGGGTGCTCAGTGCTCTGGGTGCTTAGTGCTCAGTACTCAGGGTACTGGGTGCTCAGTACTCAGGGTGCTCAGTGCTAGGGGTGCTGGGTGCTCAGTGCTCGGGGTCTGGGTGCTCAGTGCTCAGGGTGCTGGGTGCTCAGTACTCAGGGTGCTGGGTGCTCAGTGCTCAGGGTGCTCAGTGCTCAGTTATCAGGGTGCTCAGTGATCAGTACTAAGGGTGCTGAGTGCTCAGTGCTCAGGGTGCTGGGTGCTCAGTACTCAGGGTGCTGGGTGCTCGGTGCTCAGTACGCTGGGTGCTCAGTACTCAGGGTGCTGGGTGATCAGTACTCAGGGTGCTCGGTGCTCAGTACTCAGCGTGCTGGGTGCTCAGTGCTCGGGGTGCTGGGTGCTCAGTACTCAGGGTGCTGGGTGCTCAGTGCTCGGGGTGCTCGGTGCTCAGTACGCTGGGTGCTCAGTACTCAGGGTGCTGGGTGCTCAGTACTCAGGGTGCTGGGTGCTTAGTACTCAGGGTGCTGGGTGCTTAGTACTCAGGGTGCTTGGTGCTCAGTGCTCAGGGTGCTGGGTGCTCAGTGCTCAGTGCTCAGGGTGCTGGGTGCTTAGTGCTCGGGGTGCTGGGTGCTCAGTACTCAGGGTGCTGGGTGGTCAGTACTCACGGTGCTGGGTGCTCAGTACTCGGGGTGCTGGGTGCTCACTACTCAGGGTGCTGGGTGCTCAGTCCTCAGGGTGCTGGGTGCTCAGTGCTCGGGGTGCTCGGTGCTCAGTACGCAGGGTGCTGGGTGCTCAGTGCTCGGGGTGCTGGGTGCTCAGTGCTCAGTACTCAGGGTGGTGGGTGCTCAGTGCTCGGGGTGCTGGGTGCTCAGTACTCAGCGTGCTGGGTGCTCAGTACTCAGGGTGCTCAGTGCTCGGGGAGCTCGGTGCTCAGTACTCAGGGTGCTGGGTGCTCAGTACTCAGTGATCGGGGTCCTGGGTGCTCCGTGCTCGGGGTGCTGGGTGCTCAGTGCTCTGGGTGCTTAGTGCTCAGTACTCAGGGTACTGGGTGCTCAGTACTCAGGGTGCTCAGTGCTCGGGGTGCTGGGTGCTCATTACTCAGGGTGCTGTGTGCTCAGTACTCAGGGTGCTCAGTGCTCAGGGTGCTGGGTGATCACTGCTCGGGGTGCTCGGTGCTCAGTACTCAGGGTGCTGAGTGCTCAGTACTCAGGGTGCTGGGTGCTCAGTACTCAGGGTGCTGGGTGATCAGTGCTCGGGGTGCTGGGTGCTCAGTGCTCAGGGTGCTCAGTGCTCAGTACTCAGGGTGCTCAGTGCTCAGTACTCAGGGTGCTGGGTGCTCAGTGCTCAGGGTGCTGGGTGCTCAGTACTCAGGGTGCTGGGTGCTCGGTGCTCAGTACGCTGGGTGCTCAGTACTCAGGGTGCTGGGTGCTCAGTACTCACGGTGCTGTGTGCTCAGTGCTCGGGGTGCTGGGTGCTCAGTACTCAGGGTGCTGGGTGCTCAGTGCTCGGGGTGCTCGGTGCTCAGTACGCTGGGTGCTCAGTACTCAGGGTGCTGGGTGCTCAGTACTCAGGGTGCTGGGTGCTTAGTACTCAGGCTGCTGGGTGCTCAGTGCTCAGGGTGCTGGGTGCTCAGTGCTCAGTACTCAGGGTGCTGGGTGCTCAGTGCTCAGGGTGCTGGGTGCTTGGTGCTCGGGGTGCTGGGTGCTTAGTGCTCGGGGTGCTGGGTGCTCAGTACTCAGGGTGCTGGGTGGTCAGTACTCACGATGCTGGGTGCTCAGTACTCGGGGTGCTGGGTGCTCACTACTCAGTGTGCTGGGTGCTCAGTACTCAGGGTGCTCGGTGCTCAGTGCTTGGGGTGCTGGGTGCTCAGTACTCAGGGTGCTGGGTGCTCAGTGCTCAGGGTGCTGCATTCTCAGTGCTCAGGGTGCTGGGTGATCAGTACTCAGTGCTCAGGATGCTGGGTGCTCAGTGCTCGGGCTGCTGGGTGCTCAGTGCTCAGGGTGCTGGGTGCTCAGTACTCAGGGTGCTGGGTTCTCCGTACTCAGGGTGCTGGGTGCACAGTGCTAGGGGTGCTGGGTGCTCAGTGCTCGGGGTCTGGGTGCTCAGTACTCAGGGTGCTGGGTGCTCAGTGCTCGGGGTGCTGGGTGCTGAGTGCTCAGGGTGCTGGGTGCTCAGTGCTCGGGGTGCTCAGGGTGCTCGGTGCTCAGTACACAGGGTGCTGGGTGCTCAGTGCTCGGGGTGCTGGATGCTCAGTGCTCAGGGTGCTGGGTGCTCAGTGCTCAGGGTGCTGGGTGCTCAGTGCTCGGGGTGCTGGGTGCTCAGTGCTCGGGGTGCTGGGTGCTCAGTGCTCGGGGTGCTGGGTGCTCAGTGCTCAGGGTGCTCGGTGCTCAGTACACAGGGTGCTGGGTGCTCAGTGCTCGGGGTGCTGGGTGCTCAGTGCTCAGTACTCAGGGTGCTGGGTGCTCAGTGCTCGGGGTGCTGGGTGCTCAGTACTCAGCGTGCTAGGTGCTCAGTACTCAGGGTGCTGGGTGCTCAGTGCTCAGGGTGCTGGGTGCTCAGTGGTCAGGGTGCTGGGTGCTCAGTGATCGGGGTGCTGGGTGCTCAGTACTCAGGGTGCTCAGTGCTCGGGGAGCTCGGTGCTCAGTACTCAGGGTGCTGGGTGCTCAGTACTCAGTGCTCGTGGTCCTGGGTGCTCCGTGCTCGGGGTGCTGGGTGCTCAGTGCTCTGGGTGCTTAGTGCTCAGTACTCAGGGTGCCTGGTGCTCAGTACTCAGGGTGCTCAGTGCTCGGGGTGCTGGGTGCTCAGTGCTCAGGGTGATAGGTGCTCAGTACTCAGAATGCTGTGTACTCAGTACTCAGGGTGCTGGGTGCTCAGTGCTCGGGGTGCTCGGTGCTCAGTACTCAGGGTGCTGAGTGCTCAGTACTCAGGGTGCTGGGTGCTCAGTACTCAGGGTGCTGGGTGCTCAGTGCTCGGGGTGCTGGGTGCTCAGTGCTCAGGGTGCTCAGTGCTCAGTTATCAGGGTGCTCAGTGATCAGTACTAAGGGTGCTGAGTGCTCAGTGCTCAGGGTGCTGGGTGCTCAGTACTCAGGGTGCTGGGTGCTCGGTGCTCAGTACGCTGGGTGCTCAGTACTCAGGGTGCTGGGTGATCAGTACTCAGGGTGCTCGGTGCTCAGTACTCAGCGTGCTGGGTGCTCAGTGCTCGGGGTGCTGGGTGCTCAGTACTCAGGGTGCTGGGTGCTCAGTGCTCGGGGTGCTCGGTGCTCAGTACGCTGGGTGCTCAGTACTCAGGGTGCTGGGTGCTCAGTACTCAGGGTGCTGGGTGCTTAGTACTCAGGGTGCTGGGTGCTTAGTACTCAGGGTGCTTGGTGCTCAGTGCTCAGGGTGCTGGGTGCTCAGTGCTCAGTGCTCAGGGTGCTGGGTGCTTAGTGCTCGGGGTGCTGGGTGCTCAGTACTCAGGGTGCTGGGTGGTCAGTACTCACGGTGCTGGGTGCTCAGTACTCGGGGTGCTGGGTGCTCACTACTCAGGGTGCTGGGTGCTCAGTACTCAGGGTGCTGGGTGCTCAGTGCTCGGGGTGCTCGGTGCTCAGTACTCAGGGTGCTGGGTGCTCAGTGCTCAGGGTGCTGGGTGCTCAGTACTCAGTGTGCTGGGTGCTCAGTGCTCAGGGTGCTGGGTGCTCAGTACTCAGGGTGCTCAGTACTCAGGGTGCTGGGTGCTCAGTACTCAGGGTGCTCAGGACTCAGGGTGCTGGGTGCTCAGTGCTCGGGGTGCTGGGTGCTCAGTACTCAGGGTGCTCAGTACTCAGGGTGCTGGGTGCTCAGTGCTCGGGGTGCTGGGTGCTCAGTGCTCAGGGTGATCGGTGCTCAGTACTCAGGATGCTGGGTGCTCAGTACTCAGGGTGCTGGATGCTCAGTACTCAGGGTGCTGGTTGCTCAGTCCTCAGCGTGCTCAGTGCTCAGGGTGCTGGGTGCTCAGTGCTCGGGGTGCTGGGTGCTCAGTGCTCAGGTTGCTGGGTGCTCAGTGCTCAGGGTGCTCAGTGCTCAGTACTCAGGGTGCTGGGTGCTCATTACTCAGGGTGCTTGGTGCTCAGTGCTCGGGGTGCTGGGTGCTCAGTACTCAGGGTACTGGGTGCTCAGTGCTCAGGGTGCTGGGTGCTCAGTGCTCGGGGTGCTGGGTGCTCAGTATTCAGGGTGCTGGGTGCTCAGTACTCAGGGTTCTGGGTGCTCAGTGCTCGGGGGGCTGGGTGCTCAGTGCTCAGGGTGCTGGGTGCTCATTACTTAGGGTGCTGGGTGCTCAGTGCTCGGGGTGCTCGGTGCTCAGTACTCAAGGTGCTGGGTGCTCAGTGCTCACGGTGCTGGGTGCTCAGTCCTCGGGGTGCTCCGTGCTCAGTGCTCAGGGTGCTGGGTGCTCAGTGATCAGGGTGCTCGGTGCTCAGTACTCATGGTGCTGGGTGCTCATTCTCGGGGTGCTGGGTGCTCAGTACTCAGGTTGCTCAGTACTCTGGGTGCTCGGTGCTCAGTACTCATGGTGCTGGGTGCTCAGTACTCAGGGTGCTCGGTGCTCCGTTCTCAGGGTGCTCGCTGCTCAGTGTTTGGGGTGCTGGGTGCTCAGTGCTCAGGGTGCTGGGTGCTTAGTGCTCGGGGTGCTGGGTGCTCAGTACTCAGCGTGCTGGGTGCTCAGTACTCAGGGTGCTCAGTGCTCGGGGAGCTCGGTGCTCAGTACTCAGGGTGCTGGGTGCTCAGTACTCAGTGATCGGGGTCCTGGGTGCTCCGTGCTCGGGGTGCTGGGTGCTCAGTGCTCTGGGTGCTTAGTGCTCAGTACTCAGGGTACTGGGTGCTCAGTACTCAGGGTGCTCAGTGCTCGGGGTGCTGGGTGCTCAGTACTCAGGGTGCTGGGTGCTCAGTACTCAGGGTGCTCAGTGCTCAGGGTGCTGGGTGATCACTGCTCGGGGTGCTCGGTGCTCAGTACTCAGGGTGCTGAGTGCTCAGTACTCAGGGTGCTGGGTGCTCAGTACTCAGGGTGCTGGGTGATCAGTGCTCGGGGTGCTGGGTGCTCAGTGCTCAGGGTGCTCAGTGCTCAGTACTCAGGGTGCTCAGTGCTCAGTACTCAGGGTGCTGGGTGCTCAGTGCTCAGGGTGCTGGGTGCTCAGTACTCAGGGTGCTTTGTGCTCGGTGCTCAGTACGCTGGGTGCTCAGTACTCAGGGTGCTGGGTGCTCAGTACTCACGGTGCTGTGTGCTCAGTGCTCGGGGTGCTGGGTGCTCAGTACTCAAGGTGCTGGGTGCTCAGTGCTCGGGGTGCTCGGTGCTCAGTACGCTGGGTGCTCAGTACTCAGGGTGCTGGGTGCTCAGTACTCAGGGTGCTGGGTGCTTAGTACTCAGGCTGCTGGGTGCTCAGTGCTCAGGGTGCTGGGTGCTCAGTGCTCAGTACTCAGGGTGCTGGGTGCTCAGTGCTCAGGGTGCTGGGTGCTTGGTGCTCGGGGTGCTGGGTGCTTAGTGCTCGGGGTGCTGGGTGCTCAGTACTCAGGGTGCTGGGTGGTCAGTACTCACGATGCTGGGTGCTCAGTACTCGGGGTGCTGGGTGCTCACTACTCAGTGTGCTGGGTGCTCAGTACTCAGGGTGCTCGGTGCTCAGTGCTTGGGGTGCTGGGTGCTCAGTACTCAGGGTGCTGGGTGCTCAGTGCTCATGGTGCTGCGTTCTCAGTGCTCAGGGTGCTGGGTGATCAGTACTCAGTGCTCAGGATGCTGGGTGCTCAGTGCTCGGGCTGCTGGGTTCTCAGTGCTCAGGGTGCTGGGTGCTCAGTACTCAGGGTGCTGGGTTCTCCGTACTCAGGGTGCTGGGTGCACAGTGCTAGGGGTGCTGGGTGCTCAGTGCTCGGGGTCTGGGTGCTCAGTACTCAGGGTGCTGGGTGCTCAGTGCTCGGGGTGCTGGGTGCTCAGTGCTCGGGGTGCTGGGTGCTCAGTGCTCAGTACTCAGGGTGCTGGGTGCTCAGTGCTCGGGGTGCTGGGTGCTCAGTACTCAGTACTCAGGGTGCTGGGTGCTCAGTGCTCGGGGTGCTGGGTGCTCAGTACTCAGCGTGCTAGGTGCTCAGGACTCAGGGTGCTGGGTGCTCAGTGCTCAGGGTGCTGGGTGCTCAGTGCTCAGGGTGCTGGGTGCTCAGTGATCGGGGTGCTGGGTGCTCAGTACTCAGGGTGCTCAGTGCTCGGGGAGCTCGGTGCTCAGTACTCAGGGTGCTGGGTGCTCAGTACTCAGTGCTCGGGGTCCTGGGTGCTCCGTGCTCGGGGTGCTGGGTGCTCAGTGCTCAGGGTGCTCAGTGCTCAGTACTCAGGGTGCTCGGTGCTCAGTACTCAGGGTGCTGGGTGCTTAGTGCTCGGGGTGCTGGGTGATCAGTACTCAGGGTGCTGGGTGGTCAGTACTCACGGTGCTGGGTGCTCAGTGCTCGGGGTGCTGGGTGCTCAGTACTCAGGGTGCTCAGTACTCAGGGTGCTGGGTGCTCAGTGCTCGGGGTGCTGGGTGCTCAGTGCTCAGGGTGATCGGTGCTCAGTACTCAGGATGCTGGGTGCTCAGTACTCAGGGTGCTGGATGCTCAGTACTCAGGGTGCTGGTTGCTCAGTCCTCAGCGTGCTCAGTGCTCAGGGTGCTGGGTGCTCAGTGCTCGGGGTGCTGGGTGCTCAGTGCTCAGGGTGCTGGGTGCTCAGTGCTCAGGGTGCTCAGTGCTCAGTACTCAGGGTGCTGGGTGCTCATTACTCAGGGTGCTTGGTGCTCAGTGCTCGGGGTGCTGGGTGCTCAGTACTCAGGGTACTGGGTGCTCAGTGCTCAGGGTGCTGGGTGCTCAGTGCTCGGGGTGCTGGGTGCTCAGTATTCAGGGTGCTGGGTGCTCAGTACTCAGGGTGCTGGGTGCTCAGTGCTCGGGGGGCTGGGTGCTCAGTGCTCAGGGTGCTGGGTGCTCATTACTTAGGGTGCTGGGTGCTCAGTGCTCGGGGTGCTCGGTGCTCAGTACTCAAGGTGCTGGGTGCTCAGTGCTCACGGTGCTGGGTGCTCAGTCCTCGGGGAGCTCGCTGCTCAGTGTTTGGGGTGCTGGGTGCTCAGTACTCAGGGTGCTGGGTGCTCAGTGTTCAGGGTGCTGGGTGCTCAGTGCTCAGCGTGCTGGGTGCTCAGTACTCAGTGCTCAGGATGCTGGGTGCTCAGTGCTCAGGGTGCTCAGTGCTCGGGGTGCAGGGTGCTCAGTACTCAGGGTGCTGGGTGCTCAGTACTCAGGGTGCTCAGTACTCAGGGTGCTGGGTGCTCAGTGCTCAGGGTGCTGGGTGCTCAGTACTCAGGGTGCTGGGTGCTCAGTGCTCAGGGTGCTTGGTGCTTAGTTCTCGGGGTGGTGGGTGCTCAGTGCTCAGGGTGCTGGGTGCTCAGTACTCAGGGTGCTGGGTGCTCGGTTCTCAGTACGCTGGGTTCTCAGTACTCAGGGTGCTGGGTGCTCAGTACTCAGGGTGCTCGGTGCTCAGTACTCAGGGTGCTGGGTGCTCAGTGCTCGGGGTGCTGGGTGCTCAGTACTCAGGGTGCTGGTTGCTCAGTGCTCGGGGTGCTCGGTGCTCAGTACGCTGGGTGCTCAGTACTCAGGGTGCTGGGTGCTCAGTACTCAGGGTGCTGGGTGCTTAGTACTCAGGGTGCTGGGTGCTCAGTGCTCCGGGTGCTGGGTGCTCAGTGCTCAGTACTCAGGGTGCTGGGTGCTCAGTGCTCAGATTGCTGGGTGCTCAGTGCTCAGGGTGCTTCGTGCTCGGTGCTCGGTGCTCGGGGTGCTGGGTGCTTAGTGCTCGGGGTGCTGGGTGCTCAGTACTCAGGGTGCTGGGTGGTCAGTACTCACGGTGCTGGGTGCTCAGTACTCGGGGTGCTGGGTGCTCACTACTCAGGGTGCTGGGTGCTCAGTACTCAGGGTGCTGGGTGCTCAGTGCTCGGGGTGCTCGGTGCTCAGTACTCAGGGTGCTCATTACTCAGGGTGCTCAGTGCTCGGGGTGCTGGGTGCTCAGTACCCAGGGTGCTCAGTACTCAGGGTGCTGGGTGCTCAGTGCTCGGGGTGCTGGGTGCTCCGTGCTCAGGGTGATCGGTGCTCAGTACTCAGGATGCTGGGTGCTCAGTACTCAGGGTGCTGGGTGCTCAGTACACAGGGTGCTGGTTGCTCAGTCCTCAGGGTGCTCAGTGCTCAGGGTGCTGGGTGCTCAGTGCTCGGGGTGCTCGGTGCTCAGTACTCAGCGTGCTGGGTGCTCAGTACTCAGGGTGCTGGGTGCTCAGTACTCAGGGTGCTCAGTGCTCAGTACTCAGGGTGCTGGGTGCTCATTACTCAGGGTACTGGGTGCTCAGTGCTCGGGGTGCTGGGTGCTCAGTACTCAGGGTGCTGTGTGCTCAGTGCTCAGGGTGCTCGGTGCTCAGTACTCATGGTGCTGGGTGCTCATTCTCAGGGTGCTGGGTGCTCAGTACTCAGGTTGCTCAGTACACTGGGTGCTCGGTGCTCAGTACTCATGGTGCTGGCTGCTCAGTACTAAGGGTGCTCGGTGCTCAGTTCTCAGGGTGCTCGGTGCTCAGTGTTTGGGGTGCTGGGTGCTCAGTACTCAGGGTGCTGAGTGCTCAGTGCTCAGGGTGCTCGGTGCTCAGTGCTCTGGGTGCTTGGTGCTCAGTACTCAGTGCTCAGGATGCTGGGTGCTCAGTGCTCAGGGTGCTGGGTGCTCAGTGCTCAGGGAGCTCAGTGCTCAGTACTTAGGGTGCTGGGTGCTCAGTACTCAGGGTGCTGGGTGCTCAGTGCTCGGGGTGCCCGGTGCTCAGTGCTCGAGGTGCTGGGTGCTCAGTGCTCGGGGTGCTGGGTGCTCAGTGCTCAGGGTGCTGGGTGCTCAGTATTCAGGGTGCTGGGTGCTCAGTGCTTGGGGTGCTGGGTGCTCAGTACTCAGGGTGCTGGGTGCTCAGTACTCAGGGTGCTCGGTGCTCAGTGCTTGGGGTGCTGGGTGCTCAGTACTCAGGGTGCTGGGTGCTCAGTGCTCAGGGTGCTGCGTGCTCAGTGCTCAGGGTGCTGGGTGCTCAGTACTCAGTGCTCAGGATGCTGGGTGCTCAGTGCTCGGGCTGCTGGGTGCTCAGTGCTCAGGGTGCTGGGTGCTCAGTACTCAGGGTGCTGGGTGCTCAGTTCTCAGGGTGCTGGGTGCTCAGTGCTCTGGGTGCTGGGTGCTCAGTGCTCGGGGTTCTCGGTGCTCAGTGCTCAAGGTGCTGGGTGCTCAGTACTCAGGGTGCTCATTGCTCAGGGTGCTGGGTGCTCAGTACTCAGGGTGCTGGGTGCTCAGTGCTCAGGGTGATGGGTGCTCAGTACTCAGGGTGCTCAGTGCTTGGGGTGCAGGGTGCTCAGTACTCATGGTGCTCTGTGCTTGCTGTGCTGAATGCTCAGTACTCAGGGTGCTGGGTGCTCAGTACTCAGGGTGCTGGGTGCTCAGTGCTCGGGGTGCTGGGTGCTCAGTGCTCGGGGTGCTGGGTGCTCAGTGCTCGGGGTGCTGGGTGCTCAGTGCTCGGGGTTCTGGGTGCTCAGTGCCCGGGGTGCTGGGTGCTCAGTGCTCGGGGTGCTGGGTGCTCAGTGCAAGGGGTGCTTGGTGCTCAGTGCTCGGGGTGCTGGGTGCTCAGTGCTCAGGGTGCTGGGTGCTCGGTGCTCGGGGTGCTGGGTGCTTAGTGCTCGGGGTGCCCGGTGCTCAGTACTCCGGGTTCTGGGTGCTCAGTGCTCAGGGTACTCGGTGCTCAGTACGTTGGGTGCTCAGTACTCAGGGTGCTGGGTGCTCAGTGCTCAGGGTGCTGGGTGCTCAGTGCTCAGGGTGCTGGGTGCTCAGTGCTCAGGGTGCTGGGTGCTCAGTGCTCAGGGTGCTGGGTGCTCAGTGCTCAGGGTGCTGGGTGCTCGGTGCTCTGGGTGCTGGGTGCTTAGTGCTCGGGGTGCCCGGTGCTCAGTACTCGGGGTGCTCAGTGCTCAGTACTCAGGGTGGTGGGTGCTCAGTGCTCAGGGTGCTGGGTGCTCAGTACTCAGGGTGCTGGGTGCTCGGTTCTCAGTACGCTGGGTGCTCAGTACTCAGGGTGCTGGGTGCTCAGTACTCAGGGTGCTCGGTGCTCAGTACTCAGGGTGCTGGGTGCTCAGTGCTCGGGGTGCTGGGTGCTCAGTACTCAGGGTGCTGGGTGCTCAGTGCTCGGGGTGCTCGGTGCTCAGTACGCTCTGTGCTCAGTACTCAGGGTGCTGGGTGCTCAGTACTCAGGGTGCTGGGTGCTTAGTACTCAGGGTGCTGGGTGCTCAGTGCTCGGGGTGCTGGGTGCTCAGTGCTCACTACTCAGGGTGCTGGGTGCTCAGTGCTCAGGTTGCTGGGTGCTCAGTGCTCAGGGTGCTTCGTGCTCGGTGCTCGGTGCTCGGGGTGCTGGGTGCTTAGTGCTCGGGGTGCTGGGTGCTCAGTACTCAGGGTGCTGGGTGGTCAGTACTCACGGTGCTGGGTGCTCAGTACTCGGGGTGCTGGGTGCTCACTACTCAGGGTGCTGGGTGCTCAGTACTCAGGGTGCTGGGTGCTCAGTGCTCGGGGTGCTCGGTGCTCAGTACTCAGGGTGCTCATTACTCAGGGTGCTCAGTACTCAGGGTGCTGGGTGCTCAGTACTCAGGGTGCTCAGTACTCAGGGTGCTGGGTGCTCAGTGCTCGGGGTGCTGGGTGCTCAGTACTCAGGGTGCTCAGTACTCTGGGTGCTGGGTGCTCAGTGCTCGGGGTGCTGGGTGCTCAGTGCTCAGGGTGATCGGTGCTCAGTACTCAGGATGCTGGGTGCTCAGTACTCAGGGTGCTGGGTGCTCAGTACTCAGGGTGCTGGTTGCTCAGTCCTCAGGGTGCTCAGTGCTCAGGGTGCTGGGTGCTCAGTGCTCAGGGTGCTCGGTGCTCAGTACTCAGGGTGCTGGGTGCTCAGTACTCAGGGTGCTGGGTGCTCAGTACTCAGGGTGCTGGGTGCTCAGTGCTCGTAGTGCTGGGTGCTCAGTGCTCAGGGTGCTCAGTGCTCAGTACTCAGGGTGCTGGGTGCTCATTACTCAGGGTGCTGGGTGCTCAGTGCTCGGGGTGCTGGGTGCTCAGTACTCAGGGTGCTGGGTGGTCAGTACTCACGGTGCTGGGTGCTCAGTACTCGGGGTGCTGGGTGCTCACTACTCAGGGTGCTGGGTGCTCAGTACTCAGGGTGCTGGGTGCTCAGTGCTCGGGGTGCTCGGTGCTCAGTACTCAGGGTGCTCATTACTCAGGGTGCTCAGTGCTCGGGGTGCTGGGTGCTCAGTACCCAGGGTGCTCAGTACTCAGGGTGCTGGGTGCTCAGTGCTCGGGATGCTGGGTGCTCCGTGCTCAGGGTGATCGGTGCTCAGTACTCAGGATGCTGGGTGCTCAGTACTCAGGGTGCTGGGTGCTCAGTACACAGGGTGCTGGTTGCTCAGTCCTCAGGGTGCTCAGTGCTCAGGGTGCTGGGTGCTCAGTGCTCGGGGTGCTCGGTGCTCAGTACTCAGCGTGCTGGGTGCTCAGTACTCAGGGTGCTGGGTGCTCAGTACTCAGGGTGCTCAGTGCTCAGTACTCAGGGTGCTGGGTGCTCATTACTCAGGGTACTGGGTGCTCAGTGCTCGGGGTGCTGGGTGCTCAGTACTCAGGGTGCTGTGTGCTCAGTGCTCAGGGTGCTCGGTGCTCAGTACTCATGGTGCTGGGTGCTCATTCTCAGGGTGCTGGGTGCTCAGTACTCAGGTTGCTCAGTACACTGGGTGCTCGGTGCTCAGTACTCATGGTGCTGGCTGCTCAGTACTAAGGGTGCTCGGTGCTCAGTTCTCAGGGTGCTCGGTGCTCAGTGTTTGGGGTGCTGGGTGCTCAGTACTCAGGGTGCTGAGTGCTCAGTGCTCAGGGTGCTCGGTGCTCAGTGCTCTGGGTGCTTGGTGCTCAGTACTCAGTGCTCAGGATGCTGGGTGCTCAGTGCTCAGGGTGCTGGGTGCTCAGTGCTCAGGGAGCTCAGTGCTCAGTACTTAGGGTGCTGGGTGCTCAGTACTCAGGGTGCTGGGTGCTCAGTGCTCGGGGTGCCCGGTGCTCAGTGCTCGAGGTGCTGGGTGCTCAGTGCTCGGGGTGCTGGGTGCTCAGTGCTCAGGGTGCTGGGTGCTCAGTATTCAGGGTGCTGGGTGCTCAGTGCTTGGGGTGCTGGGTGCTCAGTACTCAGGGTGCTGGGTGCTCAGTACTCAGGGTGCTCGGTGCTCAGTGCTTGGGGTGCTGGGTGCTCAGTACTCAGGGTGCTGGGTGCTCAGTGCTCAGGGTGCTGCGTGCTCAGTGCTCAGGGTGCTGGGTGCTCAGTACTCAGTGCTCAGGATGCTGGGTGCTCAGTGCTCGGGCTGCTGGGTGCTCAGTGCTCAGGGTGCTGGGTGCTCAGTACTCAGGGTGCTGGGTGCTCAGTTCTCAGGGTGCTGGGTGCTCAGTGCTCTGGGTGCTGGGTGCTCAGTGCTCGGGGTTCTCGGTGCTCAGTGCTCAAGGTGCTGGGTGCTCAGTACTCAGGGTGCTCATTGCTCAGGGTGCTGGGTGCTCAGTACTCAGGGTGCTGGGTGCTCAGTGCTCAGGGTGATGGGTGCTCAATACTCAGGGTGCTCAGTGCTTGGGGTGCAGGGTGCTCAGTACTCATGGTGCTCTGTGCTTGCTGTGCTGAATGCTCAGTACTCAGGGTGCTGGGTGCTCAGTACTCAGGGTGCTGGGTGCTCAGTGCTCGGGGTGCTGGGTGCTCAGTGCTCGGGGTGCTGGGTGCTCAGTGCTCGGGGTGCTGGGTGCTCAGTGCTCGGGGTTCTGGGTGCTCAGTGCCCGGGGTGCTGGGTGCTCAGTGCTCGGGGTGCTGGGTGCTCAGTGCAAGGGGTGCTTGGTGCTCAGTGCTCGGGGTGCTGGGTGCTCAGTGCTCAGGGTGCTGGGTGCTCGGTGCTCGGGGTGCTGGGTGCTTAGTGCTCGGGGTGCCCGGTGCTCAGTACTCCGGGTTCTGGGTGCTCAGTGCTCAGGGTACTCGGTGCTCAGTACGTTGGGTGCTCAGTACTCAGGGTGCTGGGTGCTCAGTGCTCAGGGTGCTGGGTGCTCAGTGCTCAGGGTGCTGGGTGCTCAGTGCTCAGGGTGCTGGGTGCTCAGTGCTCAGGGTGCTGGGTGCTCAGTGCTCAGGGTGCTGGGTGCTCGGTGCTCTGGGTCCTGGGTGCTTAGTGCTCGGGGTGCCCGGTGCTCAGTACTCGGGGTGCTCAGTGCTCAGTACTCAGGGTGGTGGGTGCTCAGTGCTCAGGGTGCTGGGTGCTCAGTACTCAGGGTGCTGGGTGCTCGGTTCTCAGTACGCTGGGTGCTCAGTACTCAGGGTGCTCGGTGCTCAGTACTCAGGGTGCTCGGTGCTCAGTACTCAGGGTGCTGGGTGCTCAGTGCTCGGGGTGCTGGGTGCTCAGTACTCAGGGTGCTGGGTGCTCAGTGCTCGGGGTGCTCGGTGCTCAGTACGCTCTGTGCTCAGTACTCAGGGTGCTGGGTGCTCAGTACTCAGGGTGCTGGGTTCTTAGTACTCAGGGTGCTGGGTGCTCAGTGCTCGGGGTGCTGGGTGCTCAGTGCTCACTACTCAGGGTGCTGGGTGCTCAGTGCTCAGGTTGCTGGGTGCTCAGTGCTCAGGGTGCTTCGTGCTCGGTGCTCGGTGCTCGGGGTGCTGGGTGCTTAGTGCTCGGGGTGCTGGGTGCTCAGTACTCAGGGTGCTGGGTGGTCAGTACTCACGGTGCTGGGTGCTCAGTACTCGGGGTGCTGGGTGCTCACTACTCAGGGTGCTGGGTGCTCAGTACTCAGGGTGCTATGTGCTCAGTGCTCGGGGTGCTCGGTGCTCAGTACTCAGGGTGCTCATTACTCAGGGTGCTCAGTACTCAGGGTGCTGGGTGCTCAGTACTCAGGGTGCTCAGTACTCAGGGTGCTGGGTGCTCAGTGCTCGGGGTGCTGGGTGCTCAGTACTCAGGGTGCTCAGTACTCTGGGTGCTGGGTGCTCAGTGCTCGGGGTGCTGGGTGCTCAGTGCTCAGGGTGATCGGTGCTCAGTACTCAGGATGCTGGGTGCTCAGTACTCAGGGTGCTGGGTGCTCAGTACTCAGGGTGCTGGTTGCTCAGTCCTCAGGGTGCTCAGTGCTCAGGGTGCTGGGTGCTCAGTGCTCAGGGTGCTCGGTGCTCAGTACTCAGGGTGCTGGGTGCTCAGTACTCAGGGTGCTGGGTGCTCAGTACTCAGGGTGCTGGGTGCTCAGTGCTCGTAGTGCTGGGTGCTCAGTGCTCAGGGTGCTCAGTGCTCAGTACTCAGGGTGCTGGGTGCTCATTACTCAGGGTGCTGGGTGCTCAGTGCTCGGGGTGCTGGGTGCTCAGTACTCAGGGTGCTGGGTGCTCAGTGCTCAGGGTGCTCGGTGCTCAGTACTCATGGTGCTGGGTGCTCATTCTCAGGGTGCTGGGTGCTCAGTACTCAGGTTGCTCAGTACTCTGGGTGCTCGGTGCTCAGTACTCATGGTGCTGGCTGCTCAGTGCTAAGGGTGCTCGGTGCTCAGTTCTCAGGGTGCTCGGTGCTCAGTGTTTGGGGTGCTGGGTGCTCAGTACTCAGGGTGCTGAGTGCTCAGTGCTCAGGGTGCTCGGTGCTCAGTGCTCTGGGTGCTGGGTGCTCAGTACTCAGTGCTCAGGATGCTGGGTGCTCAGTGCTCAGGGTGCTTGGTGCTCAGTGCTCAGGGAGCTCAGTGCTCAGTACTTAGGGTGCTGGGTGCTCAGTACTCAGGGTGCTGGGTGCTCAGTGCTCGGGGTGCCCTGTGCTCAGTGCTCGGTGTGCTCGGTGCTCAGTACTCAGGGTGCTGGGTGCTCAGTACTCACGGTGCTGGGTGCTAAGTACACAGGGTGCTGGTTGCTCAGTCCTCAGGGTGCTCAGTGCTCAGGGTGCTGGGTGCTCAGTGCTCGGGGTGCTCGGTGCTCAGTACTCAGCGTGCTGGGTGCTCAGTACTCAGGGTGCTGGGTGCTCAGTACTCAGGGTGCTCAGTGCTCAGTACTCAGGGTGCTGGGTGCTCATTACTCAGGGTACTGGGTGCTCAGTGCTCGGGGTGCTGGGTGCTCAGTACTCAGGGTGCTGTGTGCTCAGTGCTCAGGGTGCTCGGTGCTCAGTACTCATGGTGCTGGGTGCTCATTCTCAGGGTGCTGGGTGCTCAGTACTCAGGTTGCTCAGTACACTGGGTGCTCGGTGCTCAGTACTCATGGTGCTGGCTGCTCAGTACTAAGGGTGCTCGGTGCTCAGTTCTCAGGGTGCTCGGTGCTCAGTGTTTGGGGTGCTGGGTGCTCAGTACTCAGGGTGCTGAGTGCTCAGTGCTCAGGGTGCTCGGTGCTCAGTGCTCTGGGTGCTTGGTGCTCAGTACTCAGTGCTCAGGATGCTGGGTGCTCAGTGCTCAGGGTGCTGGGTGCTCAGTGCTCAGGGAGCTCAGTGCTCAGTACTTAGGGTGCTGGGTGCTCAGTACTCAGGGTGCTGGGTGCTCAGTGCTCGGGGTGCCCGGTGCTCAGTGCTCGAGGTGCTGGGTGCTCAGTGCTCGGGGTGCTGGGTGCTCAGTGCTCAGGGTGCTGGGTGCTCAGTATTCAGGGTGCTGGGTGCTCAGTGCTTGGGGTGCTGGGTGCTCAGTACTCAGGGTGCTGGGTGCTCAGTACTCAGGGTGCTCGGTGCTCAGTGCTTGGGGTGCTGGGTGCTCAGTACTCAGGGTGCTGGGTGCTCAGTGCTCAGGGTGCTGCGTGCTCAGTGCTCAGGGTGCTGGGTGCTCAGTACTCAGTGCTCAGGATGCTGGGTGCTCAGTGCTCGGGCTGCTGGGTGCTCAGTGCTCAGGGTGCTGGGTGCTCAGTACTCAGGGTGCTGGGTGCTCAGTTCTCAGGGTGCTGGGTGCTCAGTGCTCTGGGTGCTGGGTGCTCAGTGCTCGGGGTTCTCGGTGCTCAGTGCTCAAGGTGCTGGGTGCTCAGTACTCAGGGTGCTCATTGCTCAGGGTGCTGGGTGCTCAGTACTCAGGGTGCTGGGTGCTCAGTGCTCAGGGTGATGGGTGCTCAGTACTCAGGGTGCTCAGTGCTTGGGGTGCAGGGTGCTCAGTACTCATGGTGCTCTGTGCTTGCTGTGCTGAATGCTCAGTACTCAGGGTGCTGGGTGCTCAGTACTCAGGGTGCTGGGTGCTCAGTGCTCAGGGTGCTGGGTGCTCAGTGCTCGGGGTGCTGGGTGCTCAGTGCTCGGGGTGCTGGGTGCTCAGTGCTCGGGGTTCTGGGTGCTCAGTGCCCGGGGTGCTGGGTGCTCAGTGCTCGGGGTGCTGGGTGCTCAGTGCAAGGGGTGCTTGGTGCTCAGTGCTCGGGGTGCTGGGTGCTCAGTGCTCAGGGTGCTGGGTGCTCGGTGCTCGGGGTGCTGGGTGCTTAGTGCTCGGGGTGCCCGGTGCTCAGTACTCCGGGTTCTGGGTGCTCAGTGCTCAGGGTACTCGGTGCTCAGTACGTTGGGTGCTCAGTACTCAGGGTGCTGGGTGCTCAGTGCTCAGGGTGCTGGGTGCTCAGTGCTCAGGGTGCTGGGTGCTCAGTGCTCAGGGTGCTGGGTGCTCAGTGCTCAGGGTGCTGGGTGCTCAGTGCTCAGGGTGCTGGGTGCTCGGTGCTCTGGGTGCTGGGTGCTTAGTGCTCGGGGTGCCCGGTGCTCAGTACTCGGGGTGCTCAGTGCTCAGTACTCAGGGTGGTGGGTGCTCAGTGCTCAGGGTGCTGGGTGCTCAGTACTCAGGGTGCTGGGTGCTCGGTTCTCAGTACGCTGGGTGCTCAGTACTCAGGGTGCTCGGTGCTCAGTACTCAGGGTGCTCGGTGCTCAGTACTCAGGGTGCTGGGTGCTCAGTGCTCGGGGTGCTGGGTGCTCAGTACTCAGGGTGCTGGGTGCTCAGTGCTCGGGGTGCTCGGTGCTCAGTACGCTCTGTGCTCAGTACTCAGGGTGCTGGGTGCTCAGTACTCAGGGTGCTGGGTTCTTAGTACTCAGGGTGCTGGGTGCTCAGTGCTCGGGGTGCTGGGTGCTCAGTGCTCACTACTCAGGGTGCTGGGTGCTCAGTGCTCAGGTTGCTGGGTGCTCAGTGCTCAGGGTGCTTCGTGCTCGGTGCTCGGTGCTCGGGGTGCTGGGTGCTTAGTGCTCGGGGTGCTGGGTGCTCAGTACTCAGGGTGCTGGGTGGTCAGTACTCACGGTGCTGGGTGCTCAGTACTCGGGGTGCTGGGTGCTCACTACTCAGGGTGCTGGGTGCTCAGTACTCAGGGTGCTGGGTGCTCAGTGCTCGGGGTGCTCGGTGCTCAGTACTCAGGGTGCTCATTACTCAGGGTGCTCAGTACTCAGGGTGCTGGGTGCTCAGTACTCAGGGTGCTCAGTACTCAGGGTGCTGGGTGCTCAGTGCTCGGGGTGCTGGGTGCTCAGTACTCAGGGTGCTCAGTACTCTGGGTGCTGGATGCTCAGTGCTCGGGGTGCTGGGTGCTCAGTGCTCAGGGTGATCGGTGCTCAGTACTCAGGATGCTGGGTGCTCAGTACTCAGGGTGCTGGGTGCTCAGTACTCAGGGTGCTGGTTGCTCAGTCCTCAGGGTGCTCAGTGCTCAGGGTGCTGGGTGCTCAGTGCTCAGGGTGCTCGGTGCTCAGTACTCAGGGTGCTGGGTGCTCAGTACTCAGGGTGCTGGGTGCTCAGTACTCAGGGTGCTGGGTGCTCAGTGCTCGTAGTGCTGGGTGCTCAGTGCTCAGGGTGCTCAGTGCTCAGTACTCAGGGTGCTGGGTGCTCATTACTCAGGGTGCTGGGTGCTCAGTGCTCGGGGTGCTGGGTGCTCAGTACTCAGGGTGCTGGGTGCTCAGTGCTCAGGGTGCTCGGTGCTCAGTACTCATGGTGCTGGGTGCTCATTCTCAGGGTGCTGGGTGCTCAGTACTCAGGTTGCTCAGTACTCTGGGTGCTCGGTGCTCAGTACTCATGGTGCTGGCTGCTCAGTGCTAAGGGTGCTCGGTGCTCAGTTCTCAGGGTGCTCGGTGCTCAGTGTTTGGGGTGCTGGGTGCTCAGTACTCAGGGTGCTGAGTGCTCAGTGCTCAGGGTGCTCGGTGCTCAGTGCTCTGGGTGCTGGGTGCTCAGTACTCAGTGCTCAGGATGCTGGGTGCTCAGTGCTCAGGGTGCTTGGTGCTCAGTGCTCAGGGAGCTCAGTGCTCAGTACTTAGGGTGCTGGGTGCTCAGTACTCAGGGTGCTGGGTGCTCAGTGCTCGGGGTGCCCTGTGCTCAGTGCTCGGTGTGCTCGGTGCTCAGTACTCAGGGTGCTGGGTGCTCAGTACTCACGGTGCTGGGTGCTCAGTGCTCGGGGTGCTGGGTGCTCAGTGCTCGGGGTGCTGGGTGCTCAGTACTCAGGGTGCTGGGTGCTCAGTGCTCAGGGTGCTGGGTGCTCAGTACTCAGGGTGCTGGGTGCTCAGTGCTCGGGGTGCCCTGTGCTCAGTGCTCGGTGTGCTCGGTGCTCAGTACTCAGGGTGCTCAGCGCTCAGTACTCAGGGTGCTGGGTGATCAGTGCTCGGGGTGCTCGTTGCTCAGTACGTTGGGTGCTCAGTGCTCAGGGTGCTGGCTGCTCAGTGCTCAGGGTGCTGGGTGCTCAGTGCTCAGGGTGCTTGATGCTCAGTACTCAGGGTGCTGGGTGCTCAGTGCTCAGGGTGCTGGGTGGTCAGTGCTCGGGGTGCTTGGTGCTCAGTGCTCAGCGTGCTGGGTGCTCAGTACTCAGGGTGCTGGGTGCTCAGTACTCGCGGTGCTGGGTGCTCAGTGCTCAGCGTGCTGGGTGCTCAGTACTCAGGGTGCTCGGTGCTCAGTGCTTGGGGTGCCGGGTGCTCAGTACTCAGGGTGCTGGGTGCTCAGTGCTCAGGGTGCTGCGTGCTCAGTGCTCAGGGTGCTGGGTGCTCAGTACTCAGTGCTCAGGATGCTGGGTGCACAGTGCTCGGGCTGCTGGGTGCTCAGTGCTCAGGGTGCTGGGTGCTCAGTACTCAGGGTGCTGGGTGCTCAGTGCTCAGGGTGCTGGGTGCTCAGTGCTCTGGGTGCTGGGTGCTCAGTGCTCAGGGTGCTGGGTGCTCAGTGCTCAGTGTGCTGGGTGCTCAGTGCTCGGGGTGCTGGGTGCTGAGTGCTCAGGGTGCTGGGTGCTCAGTGCTCGGGGTGCTCGGTGCTCAGTACACAGGGTGCCGGGTGCTCAGTGCTCGGGGTGCTGGGTGCTCAGTGCTCAGTACTCAGGGTGCTGGGTGCTCAGTGCTCGGGGTGCTGGGTGCTCAGTACTCAGCGTGCTGGGTGCTCAGTACTCAGGGTGCTCAGTGCTCGGGGAGCTCGGTGCTCAGTACTCAGGGTGCTGGGTGCTCAGTACTCAGTGATCAGGGTCCTGGGTGCTCCGTGCTCGGGGTGCTGGGTGCTCAGTGCTCTGGGTGCTTAGTGCTCAGTACTCAGGGTACTGGGTGCTCAGTACTCAGGGTGCTCAGTGCTCGGGGTGCTGGGTGCTCAGTACTCAGGGTGCTGGGTGCTCAGTACTCAGGGTGCTCAGTGCTCAGGGTGCTGGGTGATCACTGCTCGGGGTGCTCGGTGCTCAGTACTCAGGGTGCTGAGTGCTCAGTACTCAGGGTGCTGGGTGATCAGTACTCAGGGTGCTGGGTGATCAGTGCTCGGGGTGCTGGGTGCTCAGTGCTCAGGGTGCTCAGTGCTCAGTACTCAGGGTGCTCAGTGCTCAGTACTCAGGGTGCTGGGTGCTCAGTGCTCAGGGTGCTGGGTGCTCAGTACTCAGGGTGCTGGGTGCTCGGTGCTCAGTACGCTGGGTGCTCAGTACTCAGGGTGCTGGGTGCTCAGTACTCACGGTGCTGTGTGCTCAGTGCTCGGGGTGCTGGGTGCTCAGTACTCAGGGTGCTGGGTGCTCAGTGCTCGGGGTGCTCGGTGCTCAGTACGCTGGGTGCTCAGTACTCAGGGTGCTGGGTGCTCAGTACTCAGGGTGCTGGGTGCTTAGTACTCAGGCTGCTGGGTGCTCAGTGCTCAGGGTGCTGGGTGCTCAGTGCTCAGTACTCAGGGTGCTGGGTGCTCAGTGCTCAGGGTGCTGGGTGCTCAGTACTCACGGTGCTGGGTGCTCAGTGCTCGGGGTGCTGGGTGCTCAGTGCTCGGGGTGCTGGGTGCTCAGTACTCAGGGTGCTGGGTGCTCAGTGCTCAGGGTGCTGGGTGCTCAGTACTCAGGGTGCTGGGTGCTCAGTGCTCGGGGTGCCCTGTGCTCAGTGCTCGGTGTGCTCGGTGCTCAGTACTCAGGGTGCTCAGCGCTCAGTACTCAGGGTGCTGGGTGATCAGTGCTCGGGGTGCTCGTTGCTCAGTACGTTGGGTGCTCAGTGCTCAGGGTGCTGGCTGCTCAGTGCTCAGGGTGCTGGGTGCTCAGTGCTCAGGGTGCTTGATGCTCAGTACTCAGGGTGCTGGGTGCTCAGTGCTCAGGGTGCTGGGTGGTCAGTGCTCGGGGTGCTGGGTGCTCAGTGCTCAGGGTGCTGGGTGCTCAGTACTCAGGGTGCTGGGTGCTCAGTACTCGCGGTGCTGGGTGCTCAGTGCTCAGCGTGCTGGGTGCTCAGTACTCAGGGTGCTCGGTGCTCAGTGCTTGGGGTGCCGGGTGCTCAGTACTCAGGGTGCTGGGTGCTCAGTGCTCAGGGTGCTGCGTGCTCAGTGCTCAGGGTGCTGGGTGCTCAGTACTCAGTGCTCAGGATGCTGGGTGCACAGTGCTCGGGCTGCTGGGTGCTCAGTGCTCAGGGTGCTGGGTGCTCAGTACTCAGGGTGCTGGGTGCTCAGTGCTCAGGGTGCTGGGTGCTCAGTGCTCTGGGTGCTGGGTGCTCAGTGCTCAGGGTGCTGGGTGCTCAGTGCTCAGTGTGCTGGGTGCTCAGTGCTCGGGGTGCTGGGTGCTGAGTGCTCAGGGTGCTGGGTGCTCAGTGCTCGGGGTGCTCGGTGCTCAGTACACAGGGTGCTGGGTGCTCAGTGCTCGGGGTGCTGGGTGCTCAGTGCTCAGTACTCAGGGTACTGGGTGCTCAGTGCTCGGGGTGCTGGGTGCTCAGTACTCAGCGTGCTGGGTGCTCAGTACTCAGGGTGCTCAGTGCTCGGGGAGCTCGGTGCTCAGTACTCAGGGTGCTGGGTGCTCAGTACTCAGTGATCGGGGTCCTGGGTGCTCCGTGCTCGGGGTGCTGGGTGCTCAGTGCTCTGGGTGCTTAGTGCTCAGTACTCAGGGTACTGGGTGCTCAGTACTCAGGGTGCTCAGTGCTCGGGGTGCTGGGTGCTCAGTACTCAGGGTGCTGGGTGCTCAGTACTCAGGGTGCTCAGTGCTCAGGGTGCTGGGTGATCACTGCTCGGGGTGCTCGGTGCTCAGTACTCAGGGTGCTGAATGCTCAGTACTCAGGGTGCTGGGTGATCAGTACTCAGGGTGCTGGGTGATCAGTGCTCGGGGTGCTGGGTGCTCAGTGCTCAGGGTGCTCAGTGCTCAGTACTCAGGGTGCTCAGTGCTCAGTACTCAGGGTGCTGGGTGCTCAGTGCTCAGGGTGCTGGGTGCTCAGTACTCAGGGTGCTGGGTGCTCGGTGCTCAGTACGCTGGGTGCTCAGTACTCAGGGTGCTGGGTGCTCAGTACTCACGGTGCTGTGTGCTCAGTGCTCGGGGTGCTGGGTGCTCAGTACTCAGGGTGCTGGGTGCTCAGTGCTCGGGGTTCTCGGTGCTCAGTACGCTGGGTGCTCAGTACTCAGGGTGCTGGGTGCTCAGTACTCAGGGTGCTGGGTGCTTAGTACTCAGGCTGCTGGGTGCTCAGTGCTCAGGGTGCTGGGTGCTCAGTGCTCAGTACTCAGGGTGCTGGGTGCTCAGTGCTCAGGGTGCTGGGTGCTTGGTGCTCGGGGTGCTGGGTGCTTAGTGCTCGGGGTGCTGGGTGCTCAGTACTCAGGGTGCTGGGTGGTCAGTACTCACGATGCTGGGTGCTCAGTACTCGGGGTGCTGGGTGCTCACTACTCAGTGTGCTGGGTGCTCAGTACTCAGGGTGCTCGGTGCTCAGTGCTTGGGGTGCTGGGTGCTCAGTACTCAGGGTGCTGGGTGCTCAGTGCTCAGGGTGCTGCGTTCTCAGTGCTCAGGGTGCTGGGTGATCAGTACTCAGTGCTCAGGATGCTGGGTGCTCAGTGCTCGGGCTGCTGGGTGCTCAGTGCTCAGGGTGCTGGGTGCTCAGTACTCAGGGTGCTGGGTTCTCCGTACTCAGGGTGCTGGGTGCACAGTGCTTTGGGTGCTGGGTGCTCAGTGCTCGGGGTCTGGGTGCTCAGTACTCAGGGTGTTGGGTGCTCAGTGCTCGGGGTGCTGGGTGCTGAGTGCTCAGGGTGCTGGGTGCTCAGTGCTCGGGGTGCTCGGGGTGCTCGGTGCTCAGTACACAGGGTGCTGGGTGCTCAGTGCTCGGGGTGCTGGGTGCTCAGTGCTCAGTACTCAGGGTGCTGGGTGCTCAGTGCTCGGGGTGCTGGGTGCTCAGTACTCGGGGTGCTGGGTGCTCAGTACTCAGGGTGCTGGGTGCTCAGTGCTCAGGGTGCTGGGTGCTCAGTGCTCAGGGTGCTGGGTGCTCAGTGATCGGGGTGCTGGGTGCTCAGTACTCAGGGTGCTCAGTGCTCGGGGAGCTCGGTGCTCAGTACTCAGGGTGCTGGGTGCTCAGTACTCAGTGCTCGGGGTCCTGGGTGCTCCGTGCTCGGGGTGCTGGGTGCTCAGTGCTCTGGGTGCTTAGTGCTCAGTACTCAGGGTGCCTGGTGCTCAGTACTCAGGGTGCTCAGTGCTCGGGGTGCTGGGTGCTCAGTGCTCAGGGTGATAGGTGCTCAGTACTCAGAATGCTGTGTACTCAGTACTCAGGGTGCTGGGTGCTCAGTGCTCGGGGTGCTCGGTGCTCAGTACTCAGGGTGCTGAGTGCTCAGTACTCAGGGTGCTGGGTGCTCAGTACTCAGGGTGCTGGGTGCTCAGTGCTCGGGGTGCTGGGTCCTCAGTGCTCAGGGTGCTCAGTGCTCAGTTCTCAGGGTGCTCAGTGCTCAGTACTCAGGGTGCTGAGTGCTCAGTGCTCAGGGTGCTGGGTGCTCAGTACTCAGGGTGCTGGGTGCTCGGTGCTCAGTACGCTGGGTGCTCAGTACTCAGGGTGCTGGGTGATCAGTACTCAGGGTGCTCGGTGCTCAGTACTCAGCGTGCTGGGTGCTCAGTGCTCGGGGTGCTGGGTGCTCAGTACTCAGGGTGCTGGGTGCTCAGTGCTCGGGGTGCTCGGTGCTCAGCACGCTGGGTGCTCAGTACTCAGGGTGCTGGGTGCTCAGTACTCAGGGTGCTGGGTGCTTAGTACTCAGGGTGCTGGGTGCTTAGTACTCAGGGTGCTGGGTGCTCAGTGCTCAGGGTGCTGGGTGCTCAGTGCTCAGTGCTCAGGGTGCTGGGTGCTCAGTGCTCAGGTTGCTGGGTGCTCGGCGCTCGGGGTGCTGGGTGCTTAGTGCTCGGGGTGCTGGGTGCTCAGTACTCAGGGTGCTGGGTGGTCAGTACTCACGGTGCTGGGTGCTCAGTACTCGGGGTGCTGGGTGCTCACTACTCAGGGTGCTGGGTGCTCAGTACTCAGGGTGCTGGGTGCTCAGTGCTCGGGGTGCTCGGTGCTCAGTACTCAGGGTGCTGGGTGCTCAGTGTTCAGGGTGCTGGGTGCTCAGTACTCAGTGTGCTGGGTGCTCAGTGCTCAGGGTGCTGGGTGCTCAGTACTCAGGGTGCTCAGTACTCAGGGTGCTGGGTGCTCAGTACTCAGGGTGCTCAGGACTCAGGGTGCTGGGTGCTCAGTGCTCGGGGTGCTGGGTGCTCAGTACTCAGGGTGCTCAGTACTCAGGGTGCTGGGTGCTCAGTGCTCGGGGTGCTGGGTGCTCAGTGCTCAGGGTGATCGGTGCTCAGTACTCAGGATGCTGGGTGCTCAGTACTCAGGGTGCTGGATGCTCAGTACTCAGGGTGCTGGTTGCTCAGTCCTCAGCGTGCTCAGTGCTCAGGGTGCTGGGTGCTCAGTGCTCGGGGTGCTGGGTGCTCAGTGCTCAGGGTGCTGGGTGCTCAGTGCTCAGGGTGCTCAGTGCTCAGTACTCAGGGTGCTGGGTGCTCATTACTCAGGGTGCTTATTGCTCAGTGCTCGGGGTGCTGGGTGCTCAGTACTCAGGGTACTGGGTGCTCAGTGCTCAGGGTGCTGGGTGCTCAGTGCTCGGGGTGCTGGGTGCTCAGTATTCAGGGTGCTGGGTGCTCAGTACTCAGGGTGCTGGGTGCTCAGTGCTCGGGGGGCTGGGTGCTCAGTGCTCAGGGTGCTGGGTGCTCATTACTTAGGGTGCTGGGTGCTCAGTGCTCGGGGTTCTCGGTGCTCAGTACTCAAGGTGCTGGGTGCTCAGTGCTCACGGTGCTGGGTGCTCAGTCCTCGGGGTGCTCCGTGCTCAGTGCTCAGGGTGCTGGGTGCTCAGTGATCAGGGTGCTCGGTGCTCAGTACTCATGGTGCTGGGTGCTCATTCTCGGGGTGCTGGGTGCTCAGTACTCAGGTTGCTCAGTACTCTGGGTGCTCGGTGCTCAGTACTCATGGTGCTGGGTGCTCAGTACTCAGGGTGCTCGGTGCTCAGTTCTCAGGGTGCTCGGTGCTCAGTGTTTGGGGTGCTGGGTGCTCAGTACTCAGGGTGCTGGGTGCTCAGTGTTCAGGGTGCTGGGTGCTCAGTGCTCAGCGTGCTGGGTGCTCAGTACTCAGTGCTCAGGATGCTGGGTGCTCAGTGCTCAGGGTGCTCAGTGCTCGGTGTGCAGGGTGCTCAGTACTCAGGGTGCTGGGTGCTCAGTACTCAGGGTGCTCAGTACTCAGGGTGCTGGGTGCTCAGTGCTCAGGGTGCTGGGTGCTCAGTACTCAGGGTGCTGGGTGCTCAGTGCTCAGGGTGCTTGGTGCTTAGTTCTCGGGGTGCTGGGTGCTCATTCTCGGGGTGCTGGGTGCTCAGTACTCAGGGTGCTGGGTGCTCAATGCTCGGGGTGCTCGGTGCTCAGTACACAGGGTGCTGGGTGCTCAGTGCTCGGGGTGCTGGGTGCTCAGTACTCAGGGTGCTGGGTGCTCAGTTCTCAGTACTCAGCGTGCTCTGTGCTCAGTGCTCAGAGTGTTTGATGCTCAGTACTCAGGGTGCTGGGTGCTCAGTGCTCAGTGCTCAGGGTGCTCAGTGCTCAGTGTGCTGGGTGCTCAGGGTGCTGGGTGCTCAGTGCTCGGGGTGCTGGGTGCTCAGTGCTCAGGGTGCTGGGTGCTCAGTGCTCAGTGCTCAGGGTGCTGGGTGCTCAGTGCTCAGTGCTCAGGGTGCTGGGTGTTCAGTACTCAGGGTGCTGGGTGCTCAGTACTCAGGGTGCTGGGTGCTCAGTGCTCAGGGTGCTGGGTGCTCAGTGCTCACGATGCTGGGTGCTCAGTACTCAGGGTGCTGGGTGCTCAGTTCTCAGGGTGCTGGGTGCACAGTGTTCGGGGTGCTCGGTGCTCAGTGCTCGGGGTGCTGGGTGCTCAGTACTCAGGGTGCTGGGTGCTCAGTACTCAGGGTGCTGGTTGCTCAGTCCTCAGCGTGCTCAGTGCTCAGGGTGCTGGGTGCTCAGTGCTCGGGGTGCTCGGTGCTCAGTACTCAGGGTGCTGAGTGCTCAGTACTCAGGGTGCTGGGTGCTCAGTGCTCAGGGTGCTGGGTGCTCAGTGCTCAGGTTGCTCAGTGCTCAGTACTCAGGGTGCTGGGTGCTCATTACTAAGGGTGCTTGGTGCTCAGTGCTCGGGGTGCAGGGTGCTCAGTACTCAGGGTGCTGGGTGCTCAGTGCTCAGGGTGCTGGGTGCTCAGTGCTCGGGGTGCTGGGTGCTCAGTACTCAGGGTGCTGGGTGCTCAGTACTCAGGGTGCTGGGTGCTCAGTGCTCGGGGGGCTGGGTGCTCAGTGCTCAGGGTGCTGGGTGCTCATTACTTAGGTGCTGGGTGCTCAGTGCTCGGGGTGCTCGGTGCTCAGTACTCAAGGTACTGGGTGCTCAGTGCTCACGGTGCTGGGTGCTCAGTCCTCGGGGTGCTCCGTGCTCAGTGCTCAGGGTGCTGGGTGCTCATTGCTCAGGGTGCTCGTTGCTCAGTACTCATGGTGCTGGGTGCTCATTCTCGGGGTGCTGGGTGCTCAGTACTCAGGTTGCTCAGTACTCTGGGTGCTCGGTGCTCAGTACTCATGGTGCTGGGTGCTCAGTACTCAGGGTGCTCGGTGCTCAGTTCTCAGGGTGCTCGGTGCTCAGTGTTTGGGGTGCTGGGTGCTCAGTACTCAGGGTGCTGGGTGCTCAGTGTTCAGGGTGCTTGGTGCTCAGTGCTCAGCGTGCTGGGTGCTCAGTACTCAGTGCTCAGGATGCTGGGTGCTCAGTGCTCAGGGTGCTCAGTGCTCGGGGTGCAGGGTGCTCAGTACTCAGGGTGCTGGGTGCTCAGTACTCAGGGTGCTCAGTACTCAGGGTGCTGGGTGCTCAGTGCTCGGGGTGCTGGGTGCTCAGTACTCAGGGTGCTGGGTGCTCAGTGCTCAGAGTACTGGATGCTCAGTGCTCGGGGTGCTGGGTGCTCATTCTCGGGGTGCTGGGTGCTCAGTACTCAGGGTGGTGGGTGCTCAGTGCTCGGGGTGCTCGGTGCTCAGTACACAGGGTGCTGGGTGCTCAGTGCTCGGGGTGCTGGGTGCTCAGTACTCAGGGTGCTGGGTGCTCAGTGCTCAGTACTCAGCGTGCTCTGTGCTCAGTGCTCAGAGTGTTGGATGCTCAGTACTCAGGGTGCTGGGTGCTCAGTGCTCAGGGTGCTCAGTGCTCAGGGTGCTGGGTGCTCAGGGTGCTGGGTGCTCAATGCTCGGGGTGCTGGGTGCTCAGTGCTCAGGGTGCTGGGTGCTCAGTGCTCAGTGCTCAGGGTGCTGGGTGCTCAGTGCTCAGTGCTCAGGGTGCTGGGTGTTCAGTACTCAGGGTGCTGGGTTCTCAGTACTCAGGGTGCTGGGTGCTCAGTGCTCAGGGTGCTGGGTGCTCAGTGCTCACGATGCTGGGTGCTCAGTACTCAGGGTGCTGGGTGCTCAGTTCTCAGGGTGCTGGGTGCACAGTGTTCGGGGTGCTCGGTGCTCAGTGCTCAGGGTGCTGGGTGCTCAGTACTCAGGGTGCTGGGTGCTAAGTGCTCGGGGTGCTGGGTGCTCAGTGCTCGGGTTGCTGGGTGCTCAGTACTCAGGGTGCTCGGTGCTCAGTGCTCGGGGTGCTGGGTGCTCAGTGCTCGGGGTGCTGGGTGCTCAGTACTCGGGGTGCTGGGTGCTCAGTGCTCAGGGTGCTGGTTCTCAGTGCTCGGGGGTACTGGGTACTCAGTGCTCAGTACAC
Source organism: Microtus oregoni (assembly GCF_018167655.1). Taxonomy (NCBI): domain Eukaryota; kingdom Metazoa; phylum Chordata; class Mammalia; order Rodentia; family Cricetidae; genus Microtus; species Microtus oregoni. The sequence continues at coordinate 4,518,676 of NW_024543811.1, read as the reverse complement.
AGGGTGCTGAGTGCTCAGTGCTCGGGGTGCTGGGTGCTCAGTGCTCAGTACTCAGGGTGCTGGGTGTTCAGTGCTCGGGGTGCTGGGTGCTCAGAGCTCGGCGTGCTCGGTGCTCAGTACTCAGGGTTCTCAGTGCTCAGTGCTCAGGGTGCTGGGTGCTCAGTGCCCAGGGTGCTGCGTTCTCAGTGCTCAGGGTGCTGGGTGCTCAGTACTCAGTGCTCAGGATGCTGGGTGCTCAGTGCTCAGGGTGCTGGGTGCTCAGTACTCAGGGTGCTGGGTTCTCCGTACTCAGGGTGCTGGGTGCACAGTGCTAGGGGTGCTGGGTGCTCAGTGCTCGGGGTCTGGGTGCTCAGTACTCAGAGTGCTGGGTGCTCAGTGCTCGGGGTGCTGGGTGCTGAGTGCTCAGGGTGCTGGGTGCTCAGTGCTCGGGGTGCTCGGTGCTCAGTACACAGGGTGCTGGGTGCTCAGTGCTCGGGGTGCTGGGTGCTCAGTGCTCAGTACTCAGGGTGCTGGGTGCTCAGTGCTCGGGGTGCTGGGTGCTCAGTACTCAGCGTGCTGGGTGCTCAGTACTCAGGGTGATGGGTGCTCAGTGCTCAGGGTGCTGGGTGCCCAGTGCTCAGGGTGCTGGGTGCTCAGTGATCGGGGTGCTGGGTGCTCAGTACTCAGGGTGCTCAGTGCTCGGGGAGCTCGGTGCTCAGGACTCAGGGTGCTGGGTGCTCAGTACTCAGTGCTCGGGGTCCTGGGTGCTCCGTGCTCGGGGTGCTGGGTGCTCAGTGCTCTGGGTGCTTAGTGCTCAGTACTCAGGGTGCTGGGTGCTCAGTACTCAGGGTGCTCAGTGCTCGGGGTGCTGGGTGCTCAGTGCTCAGGGTGATAGGTGCTCAGTACTCAGGATGCTGTGTACTCAGTACTCAGGGTGCTGGGTGCTCAGTGCTCGGGGTGCTCGGTGCTCAGTACTCAGGGTGCTGAGTGCTCAGTACTCAGGGTGCTGGGTGCTCAGTACTCAGGGTGCTGGGTGCTCAGTGCTCGGGGTGCTGGGTGCTCAGTGCTCAGGGTGCTCAGTGCTCAGTTCTCAGGGTGCTCAGTGCTCAGTACTCAGGGTGCTGAGTGCTCAGTGCTCAGGGTGCTGGGTGCTCAGTACTCAGGGTGCTGGGTGCTCGGTGCTCAGTACGCTGGGTGCTCAGTACTCAGGGTGCTGGGTGCTCAGTACTCAGGGTGCTCGATGCTCAGTACTCAGGGTGCTGGGTGCTCAGTGCTCGGGGTGCTGGGTGCTCAGTACTCAGGGTGCTGGGTGCTCAGTGCTCGGGGTGCTCGGTGCTCAGTACGCTGGGTGCTCAGTACTCAGGGTGCTGGGTGCTCAGTACTCAGGGTGCTGGGTGCTTAGTACTCAGGGTGCTGGGTGCTCAGTGCTCAGGTTGCTGGGTGCTCAGTGCTCAGTGCTCAGGGTGCTGGGTGCTCAGTGCTCAGGGTGCTGGGTGCTCGGTGCTCGGGGTGCTGGGTGCTTAGTGTTCGGGGTGCTGGGTGCTCAGTACTCAGGGTGCTGGGTGGTCAGTACTCACGGTGCTGGGTGCTCAGTACTCGGGGTGCTGGGTGCTCACTACTCAGGGTGCTGGGTGCTCAGTACTCAGGGTGCTGGGTGCTCAGTGCTCGGGGTGCTCGGTGCTCAGTACTCAGGGTGCTTTGTGCTCAGTGCTCAGGGTGCTGGGTGCTCAGTACTCAGTGTGCTGGGTGCTCAGTGCTCAGGGTGCTGGGTGCTCAGTACTCAGGGTGCTCAGTACTCAGGGTGCTGGGTGCTCAGTACTCAGGGTGCTCAGGACTCAGGGTGCTGGGTGCTCAGTGCTCGGGGTGCTGGGTGCTCAGTACTCAGGGTGCTCAGTACTCAGGGTGCTGGGTGCTCAGTGCTCGGGGTGCTGGGTGCTCAGTGCTCAGGGTGATCGGTGCTCAGTACTCAGGATGCTGGGTGCTCAGTACTCAGGGTGCTGGATGCTCAGTACTCATGGTGCTGGTTGCTCAGTCCTCAGCGTGCTCAGTGCTCAGGGTGCTGGGTGCTCAGTGCTCGGGGTGCTGGGTGCTCAGTGCTCAGGGTGCTGGGTGCTCAGTGCTCAGGGTGCTCAGTGCTCAGTACTCAGGGTGCTGGGTGCTCATTACTCAGGGTGCTTGGTGCTCAGTGCTCAGGGTGCTGGGTGCTCAGTGCTCGGGGTGCTGGGTGCTCATTGCTCAGGGTGCTCGTTGCTCAGTACTCATGGTGCTGGGTGCTCATTCTCGGGGTGCTGGGTGCTCAGTACTCAGGTTGCTCAGTACTCTGGGTGCTCGGTGCTCAGTACTCATGGTGCTGGGTGCTCAGTACTCAGGGTGCTCGGTGCTCAGTTCTCAGGGTGCTCGGTGCTCAGTGTTTGGGGTGCTGGGTGCTCAGTACTCAGGGTGCTGGGTGCTCAGTGTTCAGGGTGCTTGGTGCTCAGTGCTCAGCGTGCTGGGTGCTCAGTACTCAGTGCTCAGGATGCTGGGTGCTCAGTGCTCAGGGTGCTCAGTGCTCCGGGTGCAGGGTGCTCAGTACTCAGGGTGCTGGGTGCTCAGTACTCAGGGTGCTCAGTACTCAGGGTGCTGGGTGCTCAGTGCTCGGGGTGCTGGGTGCTCAGTACTCAGGGTGCTGGGTGCTCAGTGCTCAGAGTACTGGATGCTCAGTGCTCGGGGTGCTGGGTGCTCATTCTCGGGGTGCTGGGTGCTCAGTACTCAGGGTGGTGGGTGCTCAGTGCTCGGGGTGCTCGGTGCTCAGTACACAGGGTGCTGGGTGCTCAGTGCTCGGGGTGCTGGGTGCTCAGTACTCAGGGTGCTGGGTGCTCAGTGCTCAGTACTCAGCGTGCTCTGTGCTCAGTGCTCAGAGTGTTGGATGCTCAGTACTCAGGGTGCTGGGTGCTCAGTGCTCAGGGTGCTCAGTGCTCAGGGTGCTGGGTGCTCAGGGTGCTGGGTGCTCAATGCTCGGGGTGCTGGGTGCTCAGTGCTCAGGGTGCTGGGTGCTCAGTGCTCAGTGCTCAGGGTGCTGGGTGCTCAGTGCTCAGTGCTCAGGGTGCTGGGTGTTCAGTACTCAGGGTGCTGGGTTCTCAGTACTCAGGGTGCTGGGTGCTCAGTGCTCAGGGTGCTGGGTGCTCAGTGCTCACGATGCTGGGTGCTCAGTACTCAGGGTGCTGGGTGCTCAGTTCTCAGGGTGCTGGGTGCACAGTGTTCGGGGTGCTCGGTGCTCAGTGCTCAGGGTGCTGGGTGCTCAGTACTCAGGGTGCTGGGTGCTAAGTGCTCGGGGTGCTGGGTGCTCAGTGCTCGGGGTGCTGGGTGCTCAGTACTCAGGGTGCTCGGTGCTCAGTGCTCGGGGTGCTGGGTGCTCAGTGCTCGGGGTGCTGGGTGCTCAGTACTCGGGGTGCTGGGTGCTCAGTGCTCAGGGTGCTGGTTCTCAGTGCTCGGGGGTACTGGGTACTCAGTGCTCAGTACACAGGGTGCTGAGTGCTCAGTGCTCGGGGTGCTGGGTGCTCAGTGCTCAGTACTCAGGGTGCTGGGTGCTCAGTGCTCGGGGTGCTGGGTGCTCAGAGCTCGGCGTGCTCGGTGCTCAGTACTCAGGGTTCTCAGTGCTCAGTGCTCAGGGTGCTGGGTGCTCAGTGCCCAGGGTGCTGCGTTCTCAGTGCTCAGGGTGCTGGGTGCTCAGTACTCAGTGCTCAGGATGCTGGGTGCTCAGTGCTCAGGGTGCTGGGTGCTCAGTACTCAGGGTGCTGGGTTCTCCGTACTCAGGGTGCTGGGTGCACAGTGCTAGGGGTGCTGGGTGCTCAGTGCTCGGGGTCTGGGTGCTCAGTACTCAGAGTGCTGGGTGCTCAGTGCTCGGGGTGCTGGGTGCTGAGTGCTCAGGGTGCTGGGTGCTCAGTGCTCGGGGTGCTCGGTGCTCAGTACACAGGGTGCTGGGTGCTCAGTGCTCGGGGTGCTGGGTGCTCAGTGCTCAGTACTCAGGGTGCTGGGTGCTCAGTGCTCGGGGTGCTGGGTGCTCAGTACTCAGCGTGCTGGGTGCTCAGTACTCAGGGTGATGGGTGCTCAGTGCTCAGGGTGCTGGGTGCCCAGTGCTCAGGGTGCTGGGTGCTCAGTGATCGGGGTGCTGGGTGCTCAGTACTCAGGGTGCTCAGTGCTCGGGGAGCTCGGTGCTCAGGACTCAGGGTGCTGGGTGCTCAGTACTCAGTGCTCGGGGTCCTGGGTGCTCCGTGCTCGGGGTGCTGGGTGCTCAGTGCTCTGGGTGCTTAGTGCTCAGTACTCAGGGTGCTGGGTGCTCAGTACTCAGGGTGCTCAGTGCTCGGGGTGCTGGGTGCTCAGTGCTCAGGGTGATAGGTGCTCAGTACTCAGGATGCTGTGTACTCAGTACTCAGGGTGCTGGGTGCTCAGTGCTCGGGGTGCTCGGTGCTCAGTACTCAGGGTGCTGAGTGCTCAGTACTCAGGGTGCTGGGTGCTCAGTACTCAGGGTGCTGGGTGCTCAGTGCTCGGGGTGCTGGGTGCTCAGTGCTCAGGGTGCTCAGTGCTCAGTTCTCAGGGTGCTCAGTGCTCAGTACTCAGGGTGCTGAGTGCTCAGTGCTCAGGGTGCTGGGTGCTCAGTACTCAGGGTGCTGGGTGCTCGGTGCTCAGTACGCTGGGTGCTCAGTACTCAGGGTGCTGGGTGCTCAGTACTCAGGGTGCTCGATGCTCAGTACTCAGGGTGCTGGGTGCTCAGTGCTCGGGGTGCTGGGTGCTCAGTACTCAGGGTGCTGGGTGCTCAGTGCTCGGGGTGCTCGGTGCTCAGTACGCTGGGTGCTCAGTACTCAGGGTGCTGGGTGCTCAGTACTCAGGGTGCTGGGTGCTTAGTACTCAGGGTGCTGGGTGCTCAGTGCTCAGGTTGCTGGGTGCTCAGTGCTCAGTGCTCAGGGTGCTGGGTGCTCAGTGCTCAGGGTGCTGGGTGCTCGGTGCTCGGGGTGCTGGGTGCTTAGTGTTCGGGGTGCTGGGTGCTCAGTACTCAGGGTGCTGGGTGGTCAGTACTCACGGTGCTGGGTGCTCAGTACTCGGGGTGCTGGGTGCTCACTACTCAGGGTGCTGGGTGCTCAGTACTCAGGGTGCTGGGTGCTCAGTGCTCGGGGTGCTCGGTGCTCAGTACTCAGGGTGCTTTGTGCTCAGTGCTCAGGGTGCTGGGTGCTCAGTACTCAGTGTGCTGGGTGCTCAGTGCTCAGGGTGCTGGGTGCTCAGTACTCAGGGTGCTCAGTACTCAGGGTGCTGGGTGCTCAGTACTCAGGGTGCTCAGGACTCAGGGTGCTGGGTGCTCAGTGCTCGGGGTGCTGGGTGCTCAGTACTCAGGGTGCTCAGTACTCAGGGTGCTGGGTGCTCAGTGCTCGGGGTGCTGGGTGCTCAGTGCTCAGGGTGATCGGTGCTCAGTACTCAGGATGCTGGGTGCTCAGTACTCAGGGTGCTGGATGCTCAGTACTCATGGTGCTGGTTGCTCAGTCCTCAGCGTGCTCAGTGCTCAGGGTGCTGGGTGCTCAGTGCTCGGGGTGCTGGGTGCTCAGTGCTCAGGGTGCTGGGTGCTCAGTGCTCAGGGTGCTCAGTGCTCAGTACTCAGGGTGCTGGGTGCTCATTACTCAGGGTGCTTGGTGCTCAGTGCTCAGGGTGCTGGGTGCTCAGTGCTCGGGGTGCTGGGTGCTCAGTGCTCAGGGTGCTGGGTGCTCAGTGCTCAGGGTGCTCAGTGCTCAGTACTCAGGGTGCTGGGTGCTCAGTACTCAGGGTACTGGGTGCTCAGTGCTCAGGGTGCTGGGTGCTCAGTGCTCGGGGTGCTGGGTGCTCAGTATTCAGGGTGCTGGGTGCTCAGTACTCAGGGTGCTGGGTGCTCAGTGCTCACGGTACTGGGTGCTCAGTCCTCGGGGTGCTCCGTGCTCAGTGCTCAGGGTGCTGGGTGCTCAGTGATCAGGCTGCTCGGTGCTCAGTACTCATGGTGCTGGGTGCTCATTCTCGGGGTGCTGGGTGCTCAGTACTCAGGTTGCTCAGTACTCTGGGTGCTCGGTGCTCAGTACTCATGGTGCTGGGTGCTCAGTACTCAGGGTGCTCGGTGCTCAGTTCTCAGGGTGCTCGGTGCTCAGTGTTTGGGGTGCTGGGTGCTCAGTACTCAGGGTGCTGGGTGCTCAGTGTTCAGGGTGCTGGGTGCTCAGTGCTCAGCGTGCTGGGTGCTCAGTACTCAGTGCTCAGGATGCTGGGTGCTCAGTGCTCAGGGTGCTCAGTGCTCGGGGTGCAGGGTGCTCAGTACTCAGGGTGTTGGGTGCTCAGTACTCAGGGTGCTCAGTACTCAGGGTGCTGGGTGCTCAGTGCTCAGGGTGCTGGGTGCTCAGTACTCAGGGTGCTGGGTGCTCAGTGCTCAGGGTGCTTGGTGCTCAGTTCTCGGGGTGCTGGGTGCTCATTCTCGGGGTGCTGGGTGCTCAGTACTCAGGGTGCTGGGTGCTCAGTGCTCGGGGTGCTCGGTGCTCAGTACACAGGGTGCTGGGTGCTCAGTGCACGGGGTGCTGGGTGCTCCGTACTCAGGGTGCTGGGTGCTCAGTTCTCAGTACTCAGCGTGCTCTGTGCTCAGTGCTCAGAGTGTTTGATGCTCAGTACTCAGGGTGCTGGGTGCTCAGTGCTCAGTGCTCAGTGTGCTCAGTGCTCAGGGTGCTGGGTGCTCAGGGTGCTGGGTGCTCAGTGCTCGGGGTGCTGGGTGCTCAGTGCTCAGGGTGCTGGGTGCTCAGTGCTCAGTGCTCAGGGTGCTGGGTGTTCAGTACTCAGGGTGCTGGGTGCTCAGTACTCAGGGTGCTGGGTGCTCAGTGCTCAGGGTGCTGGGTGCTCAGTGCTCACGATGCTGGGTGCTCAGTACTCAGGGTGCTGGGTGCTCAGTTCTCAGGGTGCTGGGTGCACAGTGTTCGGGGTGCTCGGTGCTCAGTGCTCGGGGTGCTGGGTGCTCAGTACTCAGGGTGCTGGGTGCTCAGTACTCAGGGTCCTGGTTGCTCAGTCCTCAGCGTGCTCAGTGCTCAGGGTGCTGGGTGCTCAGTGCTCGGGGTGCTCGGTGCTCAGTACTCAGGGTGCTGAGTGCTCAGTACTCAGGGTGCTGGGTGCTCAGCGCTCAGGGTGCTGGGTGCTCAGTGCTCAGGGTGCTCAGTGCTCAGTACTCAGGGTGCTGGGTGCTCATTACTCAGGGTGCTTGGTGCTCAGTGCTCGGGGTGCAGGGTGCTCAGTACTCAGGGTGCTGGGTGCTCAGTGCTCAGGGTGCTGGGTGCTCAGTGCTCGGGGTGCTGGGTGCTCAGTACTCAGGGTGCTGGGTGCTCAGTACTCAGGGTGCTGGGTGCTCAGTGCTCGGGGGGCTGGGTGCTCAGTGCTCAGGGTGCTGGGTGCTCATTACTTAGGGTGCTGGGTGCTCAGTGCTCGGGGTGCTCGGTGCTCAGTACTCAAGGTGCTGGGTGCTCAGTGCTCACGGTGCTGGGTGCTCAGTCCTCGGGGTGCTCCGTGCTCAGTGCTCAGGGTGCTGGGTGCTCAGTGCTCAGGGTGCTCGGTGCTCAGTACTCATGGTGCTGGGTGCTCATTCTCGAGGTGCTGGGTGCTCAGTACTCAGGTTGCTCAGTACTCTGGGTGCTCGGTGCTCAGTACTCATGGTGCTGGGTGCTCAGTACTCAGGGTGCTCGGTGCTCAGTTCTCAGGGTGCTCGGTGCTCAGTGTTTGGGGTGCTGGGTGCTCAGTACTCAGGGTGCTGGGTGCTCACTGTTCAGGGTGCTTGGTGCTCAGTGCTCAGCGTGCTGGGTGCTCAGTACTCAGTGCTCAGGATGCTGGGTGCTCAGTGCTCAGGGTGCTCAGTGCTCGGGGTGCAGGGTGCTCAGTACTCAGGGTGCTGGGTGCTCAGTACTCAGGGTGCTCAGTACTCAGGGTGCTGGGTGCTCAGTGCTCGGGATGCTGGATGGTCTGTACTCAGGGTGCTGGGTGCTCAGTGATCAGGGTGCTGGGTGCTCAGTGCTCGGGGTGCTGGGTGCTCATTCTCGGGGTGCTGGGTGCTCAGTACTCAGGGTGGTGGGTGCTCAGTGCTCGGGGTGCTCGGTGCTCAGTACACAGGGTGCTGGGTGCTCAGTGCTCGGGGTGCTGGGTGCTCAGTACTCAGGGTGCTGGGTGCTCAGTGCTCAGTACTCAGCGTGCTCTGTGCTCAGTGCTCAGAGTGTTGGATGCTCAGTACTCAGGGTGCTGGGTGCTCAGTGCTCAGGGTGGTCAGTGCTCAGGGTGCTGGGTGCTCAGGGTGCTGGGTGCTCAATGCTCGGGGTGCTGGGTGCTCAGTGCTCAGGGTGCTGGGTGCTCTGTGCTCAGTGCTCAGGGTGCTGGGTGCTCAGTGCTCAGTGCTCAGGGTGCTGGGTGTTCAGTACTCAGGGTGCTGGGTTCTCAGTACTCAGGGTGCTGGGTGCTCAGTGCTCAGGGTGCTGGGTGCTCAGTGCTCACGATGCTGGGTGCTCAGTACTCAGGGTGCTGGGTGCTCAGTTCTCAGGGTGCTGGGTGCACAGTGTTCGGGGTGCTCATTGCTCAGTGCTCAGGGTGCTGGGTGCTCAGTACTCAGGGTGCTGGGTGCTCAGTGCTCGGGGTGCTGGGTGCTCTGTGCTCGGGGTGCTGGGTGCTCAGTACTCAGGGTGCTCGGTGCTCAGTGATCGGGGTGCTGGGTGCTCAGTGCTCGGGGTGCTGGGTGCTCAGTACTCGGGGTGCTGGGTGCTCAGTGCTCAGGGTGCTGGTTCTCAGTGCTCGGGGGTACTGGGTTCTCAGTGCTCAGTACACAGGGTGCTGAGTGCTCAGTGCTCAGTACTCAGGGTGCTGGGTGCTCAGTGCTCGGGGTGCTGGGTGCTCAGTGCTCGGGGTGCTCGGTGCTCAGTACTCAGGGTTCTCAGTGCTCAGTGCTCAGGGTGCTGGGTGCTCAGTACTCAGGGTGCTCAGTGCTCAGTACTCGGGGTACTGGGTGCTCAGTACTCAGGGTGCTCAGTGCTCAGTACTCGGGGTTCTGGGTGCTCAGTGCTCAGGGTGCTCAGTGCTCAGTGCTCGGGGTGCTGGATGCTCAGTGCTCGGTGTGCTGTGTGCTCAGTGCTCAGAGTGCTGGGTGCTCAGTACTCAGGTTGCTGGGTGCTCAGTGCTCAGGGTGCTGGGTGCTCAGTACTCAGGGTGCTGGGTGCTCAGTACTCAGGGTGCTGGGTGCTCAGTGCTCGGGGTGCTCGGTGCTCAGTACACAGGGTGCTGGGTGCTCAGTGCTCAGGGTGCTGGGTGCTCAGTACTCAGGGTGCTGGGTGCTCAGTGCTCAGTACTCAGCGTGCTCTGTGCTCAGTGCTCAGAGTGTTTGATGCTCAGTACTCAGGGTACTGGGTGCTCAGTGCTCAGTGCTCAGGGTGCTCAGTGCTCAGGGTGCTGGGTGCTTAGGGTGCTGGGTGCTCAGTGCTCGGGTGCTGGGTGCTCAGTGCTCAGGGTGCTGGGTGCTCATTACTCAGGGTGCTGCTTGCTCAGTGATTGGGGTGCTGGGTGCTCAGTACTCAGGGTGCTCAGTGCTCGGGGAGATCGGTGCTCAGTACTCAGGGTGCTGGGTGCTCAGTGCTCGGGGTGCTCGGTGCTCAGTACTCAAGGTGCTGGGTGCTCAGTGCTCACGGTGCTGGGTGCTCAGTCCTCGGGGTGCTCCGTGCTCAGTGCTCAGGGTGCTGGGTGCTCAGTGCTCAGGGTGCTCGGTGCTCAGTACTCATGGTGCTGGGTGCTCATTCTCGGGGTGCTGGGTGCTCAGTACTCAGGTTGCTCAGTACTCTGGGTGCTCGGTGCTCAGTACTTATGGTGCTGGGTGCTCAGTACTCAGGGTGCTCGGTGCTCAGTTCTCAGGGTGCTCGGTGCTCAGTGTTTGGGGTGCTGGGTGCTCAGTACTCAGGGTGCTGGGTGCTCAGTGTTCAGGGTGCTTGGTGCTCAGTGCTCAGCGTGCTGGGTGCTCAGTACTCAGTGCTCAGGATGCTGGGTGCTCAGTGCTCAGGGTGCTCAGTGCTCGGGGTGCAGGGTGCTCAGTACTCAGGGTGCTGGGTGCTCAGTACTCAGGGTGCTCAGTACTCAGGGTGCTGGGTGCTCAGTGCTCGGGGTGCTGGATGCTCTGTACTCAGGGTGCTGGGTGCTCAGTGATCAGGGTGCTGGGTGCTCAGTGCTCGGGGTGCTGGGTGCTCATTCTCGGGGTGCTGGGTGCTCAGTACTCAGGGTGGTGGGTGCTCAGTGCTCGGGGTGCTCGGTGCTCAGTACACAGGGTGCTGGGTGCTCAGTGCTCGGGGTGCTGGGTGCTCAGTACTCAGGGTGCTGGGTGCTCAGTGCTCAGTACTCAGCGTGCTCTGTGCTCAGTGCTCAGAGTGTTGGATGCTCAGTACTCAGGGTGCTGGGTGCTCAGTGCTCAGGGTGGTCAGTGCTCAGGGTGCTGGGTGCTCAGGGTGCTGGGTGCTCAATGCTCGGGGTGCTGGGTGCTCAGTGCTCAGGGTGCTGGGTGCTCAGTGCTCAGTGCTCAGGGTGCTGGGTGCTCAGTGCTCAGTGCTCAGGGTGCTGGGTGTTCAGTACTCAGGGTGCTGGGTTCTCAGTACTCAGGGTGCTGGGTGCTCAGTGCTCAGGGTGCTGGGTGCTCAGTGCTCACGATGCTGGGTGCTCAGTACTCAGGGTGCTGGGTGCTCAGTTCTCAGGGTGCTGGGTGCACAGTGTTCGGGGTGCTCATTGCTCAGTGCTCAGGGTGCTGGGTGCTCAGTACTCAGGATGCTGGGTGCTCAGTGCTCGGGGTGCTGGGTGCTCTGTGCTCGGGGTGCTGGGTGCTCAGTACTCAGGGTGCTCGGTGCTCAGTGATCGGGGTGCTGGGTGCTCAGTGCTCGGGGTGCTGGGTGCTCAGTACTCGGGGTGCTGGGTGCTCAGTGCTCAGGGTGCTGGTTCTCAGTGCTCGGGGGTACTGGGTACTCAGTGCTCAGTACACAGGGTGCTGAGTGCTCAGTGCTCGGGGTGCTGGGTGCTCAGTGCTCAGTACTCAGGGTGCTGGGTGCTCAGTGCTCGGGGTGCTGGGTGCTCAGTGCTCGGGGTGCTCGGTGCTCAGTACTCAGGGTTCTCAGTGCTCAGTGCTCAGGGTGCTGGGTGCTCAGTACTCAAGGTGCTCAGTGCTCAGTACTCGGGGTACTGGGTGCTCAGTACTCAGGGTGCTCAGTGCTCAGTACTCGGGGTTCTGGGTGCTCAGTGCTCAGGGTGCTCAGTGCTCAGTGCTCGGGGTGCTGGATGCTCAGTGCTCGGTGTGCTGTGTGCTCAGTGCTCAGAGTGCTGGGTGCTCAGTACTCAGGTTGCTGGGTGCTCAGTGCTCAGGGTGCTGGGTGCTCAGTACTCAGGGTGCTGGGTGCTCAGTACTCACGGTGCTGGGTGCTCAGTTCTCGGGGTGCTCGGTGCTCAGTACACAGGGTGCTGGGTGCTCAGTGCTCAGGGTGCTGGGTGCTCAGTACTCAGGGTGCTGGGTGCTCAGTGCTCAGTACTCAGCGTGCTCTGTGCTCAGTGCTCAGAGTGTTTGATGCTCAGTACTCAGGGTGCTGGGTGCTCGGTGCTCAGTTCTCAGGGTGCTCGGTGCTCAGTGTTTGGGGTGCTGGGTGCTCAGTACTCAGGGTGCTGGGTGCTCAGTGTTCAGGGTGCTTGGTGCTCAGTGCTCAGCGTGCTGGGTGCTCAGTACTCAGTGCTCAGGATGCTGGGTGCTCAGTGCTCAGGGTGCTCAGTGCTCGGGGTGCAGGGTGCTCAGTACTCAAGGTGCTGGGTGCTCAGTACTCAGGGTGCTCAGTACTCAGGGTGCTGGGTGCTCAGTGCTCGGGGTGCTGGATGCTCTGTACTCAGGGTGCTGGGTGCTCAGTGATCAGGGTGCTGGGTGCTCAGTGCTCGGGGTGCTGGGTGCTCATTCTCGGGGTGCTGGGTGCTCAGTACTCAGGGTGGTGGGTGCTCAGTGCTCGGGGTGCTCGGTGCTCAGTACACAGGGTGCTGGGTGCTCAGTGCTCGGGGTGCTGGGTGCTCAGTACTCAGGGTGCTGGGTGCTCAGTGCTCAGTACTCAGCGTGCTCTGTGCTCAGTGCTCAGAGTGTTGGATGCTCAGTACTCAGGGTGCTGGGTGCTCAGTGCTCAGGGTGGTCAGTGCTCAGGGTGCTGGGTGCTCAGGGTGCTGGGTGCTCAATGCTCGGGGTGCTGGGTGCTCAGTGCTCAGGGTGCTGGGTGCTCAGTGCTCAGTGCTCAGGGTGCTGGGTGCTCAGTGCTCAGTGCTCAGGGTGCTGGGTGTTCAGTACTCAGGGTGCTGGGTTCTCAGTACTCAGGGTGCTGGGTGCTCAGTGCTCAGGGTGCTGGGTGCTCAGTGCTCACGATGCTGGGTGCTCAGTACTCAGGGTGCTGGGTGCTCAGTTCTCAGGGTGCTGGGTGCACAGTGTTCAGGGTGCTCATTGCTCAGTGCTCAGGGTGCTGGGTGCTCAGTACTCAGGGTGCTGGGTGCTCAGTGCTCGGGGTGCTGGGTGCTCTGTGCTCGGGGTGCTGGGTGCTCAGTACTCAGGGTGCTCGGTGCTCAGTGATCGGGGTGCTGGGTGCTCAGTGCTCGGGGTGCTGGGTGCTCAGTACTCGGGGTGCTGGGTGCTCAGTGCTCAGGGTGCTGGTTCTCAGTGCTCGGGGGTACTGGGTACTCAGTGCTCAGTACACAGGGTGCTGAGTGCTCAGTGCTCGGGGTGCTGGTTGCTCAGTGCTCAGTACTCAGGGTGCTGGGTGCTCAGTGCTCGGGGTGCTGGGTGCTCAGTGCTCGGGGTGCTCGGTGCTCAGTACTCAGGGTTCTCAGTGCTCAGTGCTCAGGGTGCTGGGTGCTCAGTACTCAGGGTGCTCAGTGCTCAGTACTCGGGGTACTGGGTGCTCAGTACTCAGGGTGCTCAGTGCTCAGTACTCGGGGTTCTGGGTGCTCAGTGCTCAGGGTGCTCAGTGCTCAGTGCTCGGGGTGCTGGATGCTCAGTGCTCGGTGTGCTGTGTGCTCAGTGCTCAGAGTGCTGGGTGCTCAGTACTCAGGTTGCTGGGTGCTCAGTGCTCAGGGTGCTGGGTGCTCAGTACTCAGGGTGCTGGGTGCTCAGTACTCACGGTGCTGGGTGCTCAGTTCTCGGGGTGCTCGGTGCTCAGTACACAGGGTGCTGGGCGCTCAGTGCTCAGGGTGCTGGGTGCTCAGTACTCAGGGTGCTGGGTGCTCAGTGCTCAGTACTCAGCGTGCTCTGTGCTCAGTGCTCAGAGTGTTTGATGCTCAGTACTCAGGGTGCTGGGTGCTCAGTGCTCAGTGCTCAGGGTGCTCAGTGCTCAGGGTGCTGGGTGCTTAGGGTGCTGGGTGCTCAGTGCTCGGGGTGCTGGGTGCTCAGTGCTCAGGGTGCTGGGTGCTCAGTACTCAGGGTGCTGGGTGCTCAGTGATTGGGGTGCTGGGTGCTCAGTACTCAGGGTGCTCAGTGCTCGGGGAGATCGGTGCTCAGTACTCAGGGTGCTGGGTGCTCAGTACTCAGTGATCGGGGTCCTGGGTGCTCCGTGCTCGGGGTGCTGGGTGCTCAGTGCTCTGGGTGCTTAGTGCTCAGTACTCAGGGTACTGGGTGCTCAGTACTCAGGGTGCTCAGTGCTCGGGGTGCTGGGTGCTCAGTACTCAGGGTGCTGGGTGCTCAGTACTCAGGGTGCTCAGTGCTCAGGGTGCTGGGTGATCACTGCTCGGGGTGCTCGGTGCTCAGTACTCAGGGTGCTGAGTGCTCAGTACTCAGGGTGCTGGGTGCTCAGTACTCAGGGTGCTGGGTGATCAGTGCTCGGGGTGCTGGGTGCTCAGTGCTCAGGGTGCTCAGTGCTCAGTACTCAGGGTGCTCAGTGCTCAGTACTCTGGGTGCTGGGTGCTCAGTGCTCAGGGTGCTGGGTGCTCAGTACTCAGGGTGCTGGGTGCTCGGTGCTCAGTACGCTGGGTGCTCAGTACTCAGGGTGCTGGGTGCTCAGTACTCAGGGTGCTGTGTGCTCAGTGCTCGGGGTGCTGGGTGCTCAGTACTCAGGGTGCTGGGTGCTCAGTGCTCGGGGTGCTCGGTGCTCAGTACGCTGGGTGCTCAGTACTCAGGGTGCTGGGTGCTCAGTACTCAGGGTGCTGGGTGCTTAGTACTCAGGCTGCTGGGTGCTCAGTGCTCAGGGTGCTGGGTGCTCAGTGCTCAGTACTCAGGGTGCTGGGTGCTCAGTGCTCAGGGTGCTGGGTGCTTGGTGCTCGGGGTGCTGGGTGCTTAGTGCTCGGGGTGCTGGGTGCTCAGTACTCAGGGTGCTGGGTTGTCAGTACTCACGATGCTGGGTGCTCAGTACTCGGGGTGCTGGGTGCTCACTACTCAGTGTGCTGGGTGCTCAGTACTCAGGGTGCTCGGTGCTCAGTGCTTGGGGTGCTGGGTGTTCAGTACTCAGGGTGCTGGGTGCTCAGTGCTCAGGGTGCTCAGTGCTCAGTGCTCGGGGTGCTGGATGCTCAGTGCTCGGTGTGCTGTGTGCTCAGTGCTCAGAGTGCTGGGTGCTCAGTACTCAGGTTGAAGGGTGCTCAGTGCTCAGGGTGCTGGGTGCTCAGTACTCAGGGTGCTGGGTGCTCAGTACTCACGGTGCTGGGTGCTCAGTTCTCGGGGTGCTCGGTGCTCAGTACACAGGGTGCTGGGTGCTCAGTGCTCAGGGTGCTGGGTGCTCAGTACTCAGGGTGCTGGGTGCTCAGTGCTCAGTACTCAGCGTGCTCTGTGCTCAGTGCTCAGAGTGTTTGATGCTCAGTACTCAGGGTGCTGGGTGCTCGGTGCTCAGTTCTCAGGGTGCTCGGTGCTCAGTGTTTGGGGTGCTGGGTGCTCAGTACTCAGGGTGCTGGGTGCTCAGTGTTCAGGGTGCTTGGTGCTCAGTGCTCAGCGTGCTGGGTGCTCAGTACTCAGTGCTCAGGATGCTGGGTGCTCAGTGCTCAGGGTGCTCAGTGCTCGGGGTGCAGGGTGCTCAGTACTCAGGGTGCTGGGTGCTCAGTACTCAGGGTGCTCAGTACTCAGGGTGCTGGGTGCTCAGTGCTCGGGGTGCTGGATGCTCTGTACTCAGGGTGCTGGGTGCTCAGTGATCAGGGTGCTGGGTGCTCAGTGCTCGGGGTGCTGGGTGCTCATTCTCGGGGTGCTGGGTGCTCAGTACTCAGGGTGGTGGGTGCTCAGTGCTCGGGGTGCTCGGTGCTCAGTACACAGGGTGCTGGGTGCTCAGTGCTCGGGGTGCTGGGTGCTCAGTACTCAGGGTGCTGGGTGCTCAGTGCTCAGTACTCAGCGTGCTCTGTGCTCAGTGCTCAGAGTGTTGGATGCTCAGTACTCAGGGTGCTGGGTGCTCAGTGCTCAGGGTGGTCAGTGCTCAGGGTGCTGGGTGCTCAGGGTGCTGGGTGCACAATGCTCGGGGTGCTGGGTGCTCAGTGCTCAGGGTGCTGGGTGCTCAGTGCTCAGTGCTCAGGGTGCTGGGTGCTCAGTGCTCAGTGCTCAGGGTGCTGGGTTCTCAGTACTCAGGGTGCTGGGTGCTCAGTGCTCAGGGTGCTGGGTGCTCAGTGCTCACGATGCTGGGTGCTCAGTACTCAGGGTGCTGGGTGCTCAGTTCTCAGGGTGCTGGGTGCACAGTGTTCAGGGTGCTCATTGCTCAGTGCTCAGGGTGCTGGGTGCTCAGTACTCAGGGTGCTGGGTGCTCAGTGCTCGGGGTGCTGGGTGCTCTGTGCTCGGGGTGCTGGGTGCTCAGTACTCAGGGTGCTCGGTGCTCAGTGATCGGGGTGCTGGGTGCTCAGTGCTCGGGGTGCTGGGTGCTCAGTACTCGGGGTGCTGGGTGCTCAGTGCTCAGGGTGCTGGTTCTCAGTGCTCGGGGGTACTGGGTACTCAGTGCTCAGTACACAGGGTGCTGAGTGCTCAGTGCTCGGGGTGCTGGGTGCTCAGTGCTCAGTACTCAGGGTGCTGGGTGCTCAGTGCTCGGGGTGCTGGGTGCTCAGTGCTCGGGGTGCTCGGTGCTCAGTACTCAGGGTTCTCAGTGCTCAGTGCTCAGGGTGCTGGGTGCTCAGTACTCAGGGTGCTCAGTGCTCAGTACTCGGGGTACTGGGTGCTCAGTACTCAGGGTGCTCAGTGCTCAGTACTCGGGGTTCTGGGTGCTCAGTGCTCAGGGTGCTCAGTGCTCAGTGCTCGGGGTGCTGGATGCTCAGTGCTCGGTGTGCTGTGTGCTCAGTGCTCAGAGTGCTGGGTGCTCAGTACTCAGGTTGCTGGGTGCTCAGTGCTCAGGGTGCTGGGTGCTCAGTACTCAGGGTGCTGGGTGCTCAGTACTCACGGTGCTGGGTGCTCAGTTCTCGGGGTGCTCGGTGCTCAGTACACAGGGTGCTGGGCGCTCAGTGCTCAGGGTGCTGGGTGCTCAGTACTCAGGGTGCTGGGTGCTCAGTGCTCAGTACTCAGCGTGCTCTGTGCTCAGTGCTCAGAGTGTTTGATGCTCAGTACTCAGGGTGCTGGGTGCTCAGTGCTCAGTGCTCAGGGTGCTCAGTGCTCAGGGTGCTGGGTGCTTAGGGTGCTGGGTGCTCAGTGCTCGGGGTGCTGGGTGCTCAGTGCTCAGGGTGCTGGGTGCTCAGTACTCAGGGTGCTGGGTGCTCAGTGATTGGGGTGCTGGGTGCTCAGTACTCAGGTTGCTCAGTGCTCGGGGAGATCGGTGCTCAGTACTCAGGGTGCTGGGTGCTCAGTACTCAGTGATCGGGGTCCTGGGTGCTCCGTGCTCGGGGTGCTGGGTGCTCAGTGCTCTGGGTGCTTAGTGCTCAGTACTCAGGGTACTGGGTGCTCAGTACTCAGGGTGCTCAGTGCTCGGGGTGCTGGGTGCTCAGTACTCAGGGTGCTGGGTGCTCAGTACTCAGGGTGCTCAGTGCTCAGGGTGCTGGGTGATCACTGCTTGGGGTGCTCGGTGCTCAGTACTCAGGGTGCTGAGTGCTCAGTACTCAGGGTGCTGGGTGCTCAGTACTCAGGGTGCTGGGTGATCAGTGCTCGGGGTGCTGGGTGCTCAGTGCTCAGGGTGCTCAGTGCTCAGTACTCAGGGTGCTCAGTGCTCAGTACTCTGGGTGCTGGGTGCTCAGTGCTCAGGGTGCTGGGTGCTCAGTACTCAGGGTGCTGGGTGCTCGGTGCTCAGTACGCTGGGTGCTCAGTACTCAGGGTGCTGGGTGCTCAGTACTCAGGGTGCTGTGTGCTCAGTGCTCGGGGTGCTGGGTGCTCAGTACTCAGGGTGCTGGGTGCTCAGTGCTCGGGGTGCTCGGTGCTCAGTACGCTGGGTGCTCAGTACTCAGGGTGCTGGGTGCTCAGTACTCAGGGTGCTGGGTGCTTAGTACTCAGGCTGCTGGGTGCTCAGTGCTCAGGGTGCTGGGTGCTCAGTGCTCAGTACTCAGGGTGCTGGGTGCTCAGTGCTCAGGGTGCTGGGTGCTTGGTGCTCGGGGTGCTGGGTGCTTAGTGCTCGGGGTGCTGGGTGCTCAGTACTCAGGGTGCTGGGTGGTCAGTACTCACGATGCTGGGTGCTCAGTACTCGGGGTGCTGGGTGCTCACTACTCAGTGTGCTGGGTGCTCAGTACTCAGGGTGCTCGGTGCTCAGTGCTTGGGGTGCTGGGTGTTCAGTACTCAGGGTGCTGGGTGCTCAGTGCTCAGGGTGCTGCGTGCTCAGTGCTCAGGGTGCTGGGTGCTCAGTACTCAGTGCTCAGGATGCTGGGTGCTCAGTGCTCGGGCTGCTGGGTGCTCAGTTCTCAGGGTGCTGGGTGCTCAGTACTCAGGGTGCTGGGTTCTCCGTACTCAGGGTGCTGGGTGCACAGTGCTAGGGGTGCTGGGTGCTCAGTGCTCGGGGTCTGGGTGCTCAGTACTCAGGGTGCTGGGTGCTCAGTGCTCGGGGTGCTGGGTGCTGAGTGCTCAGGGTGCTGGGTGCTCAGTGCTCGGGGTGCTCGGTGCTCAGTACACAGGGTGCTGGGTGCTCAGTGCTCGGGGTGCTGGGTGCTCAGTGCTCAGTACTCAGGGTGCTGGGTGCTCAGTGCTCGGGGTGCTGGGTGCTCAGTACTCAGCGTGCTGGGTGCTCAGTACTCAGGGTGCTGGGTGCTCAGTGCTCAGGGTGCTGGGTGCTCAGTGCTCAGGGTGCTGGGTGCTCAGTGATCGGGGTGCTGGGTGCTCAGTTCTCAGGGTGCTCAGTGCTCGGGGAGCTCGGTGCTCAGTACTCAGGGTGCTGGGTGCTCAGTACTCAGTGCTCGGGGTCCTGGGTGCTCCGTGCTCGGGGTGCTGGGTGCTCAGTGCTCTGGGTGCTTAGTGCTCAGTACTCAGGGTGCTGGGTGCTCAGTACTCTGGGTGCTCAGTGCTCGGGGTGCTGGGTGCTCAGTGCTCAGGGTGATAGGTGCTCAGTACTCAGGATGCTGTGTACTCAGTACTCAGGGTGCTGGGTGCTCAGTGCTCGGGGTGCTCGGTGCTCAGTACTCAGGGTGCTGAGTGCTCAGTACTCAGGGTGCTGGGTGCTCAGTACTCAGGGTGCTGGGTGCTCAGTGCTCGGGGTGCTGGGTGCTCAGTGCTCAGGGTGCTCAGTGCTCAGTTCTCAGGGTGCTCAGTGCTCAGTACTCAGGGTGCTGAGTGCTCAGTGCTCAGGGTGCTGGGTGCTCAGTACTCAGGGTGCTGGGTGCTCGGTGCTCAGTACGCTGGGTGCTCAGTACTCAGGGTGCTGGGTGCTCGGTGCTCAGTACGCTGGGTGCTCATTACTCAGGGTGCTGGGTGCTCAGTACTCAGGGTGCTCGGTGCTCAGTACTCAGCGTGCTGGGTGCTCAGTGCTCGGGGTGCTGGGTGCTCAGTACTCAGGGTGCTGGGTGCTCAGTGCTCGGGGTGCTCGGTGCTCAGTACGCTGGGTGCTCAGTACTCAGGGTGCTGGGTGCTTAGTACTCAGGGTGCTGGGTGCTCAGTGCTCAGGGTGCTGGGTGCTCAGTGCTCAGTGCTCAGGGTGCTGGGTGCTCAGTACTCAGGGTGCTGGGTGGTCAGTACCCACGGTGCTGGTTGCTCAGTACTCGGGGTGCTGGGTGCTCACTACTCAGGGTGCTGGGTGCTCAGTACTCAGGGTGCTGGGTGCTCAGTGCTCGGGGTGCTCGGTGCTCAGTACTCAGGGTGCTGGGTGCTCAGTGCTCAGGGTGCTGGGTGCTCAGTACTCAGTGTGCTGGGTGCTCAGTGCTCAGGGTGCTGGGTGCTCAGTACTCAGGGTGCTCAGTACTCAGGGTGCTGGGTGCTCAGTACTCAGGGTGCTCAGGACTCAGGGTGCTGGGTGCTCAGTGCTCGGGGTGCTGGCTGCTCAGTACTCAGGGTGCTCAGTACTCAGGGTGCTGGGTGCTCAGTGCTCGGGGTGCTGGGTGCTCAGTGCTCAGGGTGATCGGTGCTCAGTACTCAGGGTGCTGGGTGCTCAGTGCTCAGGGTGCTCAGTGCTCAGTACTCAGGGTGCTGGGTGCTCATTACTCAGGGTGCTTGGTGCTCAGTGCTAGTGGTGCTGGGTGCTCAGTACTCAGGGTACTGGGTGCTCAGTGCTCAGGGTTCTGGGTGCTCAGTGCTCGGGGTGCTGGGTGCTCAGTATTCAGGGTGCTGGGTGCTCAGTACTCAGGGTGCTGGGTGCTCAGTGCTCGGGGGGCTGGGTGCTCAGTGCTCAGGGTGCTGGGTGCTCATTACTTAGGGTGCTGGGTGCTCAGTGCTCGGGGTGCTCGGTGCTCAGTACTCAAGGTGCTGGGTGCTCAGTGCTCACGGTGCTGGGTGCTCAGTCCTCGGGGTGCTCCGTGCTCAGTGCTCAGGGTGCTGGGTGCTCAGTGATCAGGGTGCTCGGTGCTCAGTACTCATGGTGCTGGGTGCTCATTCTCGGGGTGCTGGGTGCTCAGTACTCAGGTTGCTCAGTACTCTGGGTGCTCGATGCTCAGTACTCATGGTGCTGGGTGCTCAGTACTCAGGGTGCTCGGTGCTCAGTTGTCAGGGTGCTCGGTGCTCAGTGTTTGGGGTGCTGGGTGCTCAGTACTCAGGGTGCTCGGTGCTCAGTGTTCAGGGTGCTGGGTGCTCAGTGCTCAGCGTGCTGGGTGCTCAGTACTCAGTGCTCAGGATGCTGGGTGCTCAGTGCTCAGGGTGCTCAGTGCTCGGGGTGCAGGGTGCTCAGTACTCAGGGTGCTGGGTGCTCAGTACTCAGGGTGCTCAGTACTCAGGGTGCTGGGTGCTCAGTGCTCAGGGTGCTGGGTGCTCAGTACTCAGGGTGCTGGGTGCTCAGTGCTCAGGGTGCTTGGTGCTTAGTTCTCGGGGTGCTGGGTGCTCATTCTCGGTGTGCTGGGTGCTCAGTACTCAGGGTGCTGGGTGCTCAGTGCTCGGGGTGCTCGGTGCTCAGTACACAGGGTGCTGGGTGCTCAGTGCTCGGGGTGCTGGGTGCTCAGTACTCAGGGTGCTGGGTGCTCAGTTCTCAGTACTCAGCGTGCTCTGTGCTCAGTGCTCAGAGTGTTTGATGCTCAGTACTCAGGGTGCTGGGTGCTCAGTGCTCAGTGCTCAGGGTGCTCAGTGCTCAGGGTGCTGGGTGCTCAGGGTGCTGGGTGCTCAGTGCTCGGGGTGCTGGGTGCTCAGTGCTCAGGGTGCTGGGTGCTCAGTGCTCAGTGCTCAGGGTGCTGGGTGCTCAGTGCTCAGTGCTCAGGGTGCTGGGTGTTCAGTACTCAGGGTGCTGGGTGCTCAGTACTCAGGGTGCTGGGTGCTCAGTGCTCAGGGTGCTGGGTGCTCAGTGCTCACGATGCTGGGTGCTCAGTACTCAGGGTGCTGGGTGCTCAGTTCTCAGGGTGCTGGGTGCACAGTGTTCGGGGTGCTCGGTGCTCAGTGCTCGGGGTGCTGGGTGCTCAGTACTCAGGGTGCTGGGTGCTCAGTACTCAGGGTGCTGGTTGCTCAGTCCTCAGCGTGCTCAGTGCTCAGGGTGCTGGGTGCTCAGTGCTCGGTGCTCAGTACTCAGGGTGCTGAGTGCTCAGTACTCAGGGTGCTCGGTGCTCAGTGCTCAGGGTGCTGGGTGCTCAGTGCTCTGGGTGCTCAGTGCTCAGTACTCAGGGTGCTGGGTGCTCATTACTCAGGGTGCTTGGTGCTCAGTGCTCGGGGTGCAGGGTGCTCAGTACTCAGGGTGCTGGGTGCTCAGTGCTCAGGGTGCTGGGTGCTCAGTGCTCGGGGTGCTGGGTGCTCAGTACTCAGGGTGCTGGGTGCTCAGTACTCAGGGTGCTGGGTGCTCAGTGCTCGGGGGGCTGGGTGCTCAGTGCTCAGGGTGCTGGGTGCTCATTACGTAGGGTGCTGGGTGCTCAGTGCTCGGGGTGTTCGGTACTCAGTACTCAAGATCCTGGGTGCTCAGTGCTCACGGTGCTGGGTGCTCAGTCCTCGGGGTGCTCCGTGCTCAGTGCTCAGGGTGCTGGGTGCTCAGTGCTCAGGGTGCTCGGTGCTCAGTACTCATGGTGCTGGGTGCTCATTCTCGGGGTGCTGGGTGCTCAGTACTCAGGTTGCTCAGTACTCTGGGTGCTCGGTGCTCAGTACTCATGGTGCTGGGTGCTCAGTACTCAGGGTGCTCGGTGCTCAGTTCTCAGGGTGCTCGGTGCTCAGTGTTTGGGGTGCTGGGTGCTCAGTACTCAGGGTGCTGGGTGCTCAGTGTTCAGGGTGCTTGGTGCTCAGTGCTCAGCGTGCTGGGTGCTCAGTACTCAGTGCTCAGGATGCTGGGTGCTCAGTGCTCAGGGTGCTCAGTGCTCGGGGTGCAGGGTGCTCAGTACTCAGGGTGCTGGGTGCTCAGTACTCAGGGTGCTCAGTACTCAGGGTGCTGGGTGCTCAGTGCTCAGGGTGCTGGGTGCTCAGTACTCAGGGTGCTGGGTGCTCAGTGCTCAGGGTGCTGGGTGCTCAGTGCTCGGGGTGCTGGGTGCTCATTCTCGGGGTGCTGGGTGCTCAGTACTCAGGGTGGTGGGTGCTCAGTGCTCGGGGTGCTCGGTGCTCAGTACACAGGGTGCTGGGTGCTCAGTGCTCGGGGTGCTGGGTGCTCAGTACTCAGTGTGCTGGGTGCTCAGTTCTCAGTACTCAGCGTGCTCTGTGCTCAGTGCTCAGAGTGTTGGATGCTCAGAACTCAGGGTGCTGGGTGCTCAGTGCTCAGGGTGCTCAGTGCTCAGAGTGCTGGGTGCTCAGGGTGCTGGGTGCTCAATGCTCGGGGTGCTGGGTGCTCAGTGCTCAGGGTGCTGGGTGCTCAGTGCTCAGTGCTCAGGGTGCCGGGTGCTCAGTGCTCAGTGCTCAGGGTCCTGGGTGTTCAGTACTCAGGGTGCTGGGTTCTCAGTACTCAGGGTGCTGGGTGCTCAGTGCTCAGGGTGCTGGGTGCTCAGTGCTCACGATTCTGTGTGCTCAGTACTCAGGGTGCTGGGTGCTCAGTTCTCAGGGTGCTGGGTGCACAGTGTTCGGGGTGCTCGGTGCTCAGTGCTCAGGGTGCTGGGTGCTCAGTACTCAGGGTGCTGGGTGCTCAGTGCTTGGGGTGCTGGGTGCTCAGTGCTCGGGGTGCTGGGTGCTCAGTACTCAGGGTGCTCGGTGCTCAGTGCTCGGGGTGCTGGGTGCTCAGTGCTCGGGTTGCTGGGTGCTCAGTACTCGGGGTGCTGGGTGCTCAGTGCTCAGGGTGCTGGTTCTCAGTGCTCGGGGGTACTGGGTACTCAGTGCTCAGTACACAGGGTGCTGAGTGCTCAGTGCTCAGGGTGCTCGGTGCTCAGTGCTCAGTACTCAGGGTGCTGGGTGCTCAGTGCTCGGGGTGCTGGGTGCTCAGAGCTCGGGGTGCTCGGTGCTCAGTACTCAGGGTTCTCAGTGCTCAGTGCTCAGGGTGCTGGGTGCTCAGTGCCCAGGGTGCTGGGTGCTCAGTGCTCAGGGTGCTGCGTGCTCAGTGCTCAGGGTGCTGGGTGCTCAGTACTCAGTGCTCAGGATGCTGGGTGCTCAGTGCTCGGGCTGCTGGGTGCTCAGTGCTCAGGGTGCTGGGTGATCAGTACTCAGGGTGCTGGGTTCTCCGTACTCAGGGTGCTGGGTGCACAGTGCTAGGGGTGCTGGGTGCTCAGTGCTCGGGGTCTGGGTGCTCAGTACTCAGGGTGCTGGGTGCTCAGTGCTCGGGGTGCTGGGTGCTGAGTGCTCAGGGTGCTGGGTGCTCAGTGCTCGGGGTGCTCGGTGCTCAGTACACAGGGTGCTGGGTGCTCAGTACTCAGGGTGCTGGGTGCTCAGTGCTCAGTACTCAGGGTGCTGGGTGCTCATTGCTCGGGGTGCTGGGTGCTCAGTACTCAGCGTGCTGGGTGCTCAGTACTCAGGGTGGTGGGTGCTCAGTGCTCAGGGTGCTGGGTGCTCAGTGCTCAGGGTGCTGGGTGCTCAGTGATCGGGGTGCTGGGTGCTAAGTACTCAGGGTTCTCAGTGCTCGGGGAGCTCGGTGCTCAGTACTCAGGGTGCTGGGTGCTCAGTACTCAGTGCTCGGGGTCCTGGGTGCTCCGTGCTCGGCGTGCTGGGTGCTCAGTGCTCTGGGTGCTTAGTGCTCAGTACTCAGGGTGCTGGGTGCTCAGTACTCAGGGTGCTCAGTGCTCGGGGTGCTGGGTGCTCAGTGCTCAGGGTGATAGGTGCTCAGTTCTCAGGATGCTGTGTACTCAGTACTCAGGGTGCTGGGTGCTCAGTGCTCGGGGTGCTCGGTGCTCAGTACTCAGTGTGCTGAGTGCTCAGTACTCAGGGTGCTGGGTGCTCAGTACTCAGGGTGCTGGGTGCTCAGTGCTCGGGTTGCTGGGTGCTCAGTGCTCAGGGTGCTCAGTGCTCAGTTCTCAGGGTGCTCAGTTGTCAGTACTCAGGGTGCTGAGTGCTCAGTGCTCAGGGTGCTGGGTGCTCAGTACTCAGGGTGCTGGGTGCTCGGTGCTCAGTACGCTGGGTGCTCAGTACTCAGGGTGCTGGGTGCTCAGTACTCAGGGTGCTCGGTGCTCAGTACTCAGGGTGCTGGGTGCTCAGTGCTCGGGGTGCTGGGTGCTCAGTACTCAGGGTGCTGGGTGCTCAGTGCTCGGGGTGCTCGGTGCTCAGTACGCTGGGTGCTCAGTACTCAGGGTGCTGGGTGCTCAGTACTCAGGGTGCTGGGTGCTTAGTACTCAGGGTGCTGGGTGCTCAGTGCTCAGGGTGCTGGGTGCTCAGTGCTCAGTGCTCAGGGTGCTGGGTGCTCAGTGCTCAGGGTGCTGGGTGCTCGGCGCTCGGGGTGCTGGGTGCTTAGTGCTCGGGGTGCTGGGTGCTCAGTACTCAGGGTGCTGGGTGGTCAGTACTCACGGTGCTGGGTGCTCAGTACTCGGCGTGCTGGGTGCTCACTACTCAGGGCGCTGGGTGCTCAGTACTCAGGGTGCTGGGTGCTCAGTGCTCGGGGTGCTCGGTGCTCAGTACTCAGGGTGCTGGGTGCTCAGTGCTCAGGGTGCTGGGTGCTCAGTACTCAGTGTGCTGGGTGCTCAGTGCACAGGGTGCTGGGTGCTCAGTACTCAGGGTGCTCAGTACTCAGGGTGCTGGGTGCTCAGTACTCAGGGTGCTCAGGACTCAGGGTGCTGGGTGCTCAGTGCTCGGGGTGCTGGTTGCTCAGTCCTCAGCGTGCTCAGTGCTCAGGGTGCTGGGTGCTCAGTGCTCGGGGTGCTGGGTGCTCAGTGCTCAGGGTGCTGGGTGCTCAGTGCTCAGGGTGCTCAGTGCTCAGTACTCAGGGTGCTGGGTGCTCATTACTCAGGGTGCTTGGTGCTCAGTGCTCGGGGTGCTGG
Organism: Microtus oregoni; assembly: GCF_018167655.1. Lineage (NCBI taxonomy): Eukaryota > Metazoa > Chordata > Mammalia > Rodentia > Cricetidae > Microtus > Microtus oregoni. Next base: position 4,493,866 of record NW_024543811.1, on the reverse strand, counting down.
GTGCTCAGTACTCAGGGTACTGGGTGCTCAGTGCTCAGGGTGCTGGGTGCTCAGTGCTCGGGGTGCTGGGTGCTCAGTATTCAGGGTGCTGGGTGCTCAGTACTCAGGGTGCTGGGTGCTCAGTGCTCGGGGGGCTGGGTGCTCAGTGCTCAGGGTGCTGGGTGCTCATTACTTAGGGTGCTGGGTGCTCAGTGCTCGGGGTGCTCGGTGCTCAGTACTCAAGGTGCTGGGTGCTCAGTGCTCACGGTGCTGGGTGCTCAGTCCTCGGGGTGCTCCGTGCTCAGTGCTCAGGGTGCTGGGTGCTCAGTGATCAGGGTGCTCGGTGCTCAGTACTCATGGTGCTGGGTGCTCATTCTCGGGGTGCTGGGTGCTCAGTACTCAGGTTGCTCAGTACTCTGGGTGCTCGGTGCTCAGTACTCATGGTGCTGGGTGCTCAGTACTCAGGGTGCTCGGTGCTCAGTTCTCAGGGTGCTCGGTGCTCAGTGTTTGGGGTGCTGGGTGCTCAGTACTCAGGGTGCTGGGTGCTCAGTGTTCAGGGTGCTGGGTGCTCAGTGCTCAGCGTGCTGGGTGCTCAGTACTCAGTGCTCAGGATGCTGGGTGCTCAGTGCTCAGGGTGCTCAGTGCTCGGGGTGCAGGGTGCTCAGTACTCAGGGTGCTGGGTGCTCAGTACTCAGGGTGCTCAGTACTCAGGGTGCTGGGTGCTCAGTGCTCAGGGTGCTGGGTGCTCAGTACTCAGGGTGCTGGGTGCTCAGTGCTCAGGGTGCTTGGTGCTCAGTTCTCGGGGTGCTGGGTGCTCATTCTCGGGGTGCTGGGTGCTCAGTACTCAGGGTGCTGGGTGCTCAGTGCTCGAGGTGCTCGGTGCTCAGTACACAGGGTGCTGGGTGCTCAGTACTCAGGGTTCTGGGTGCTCAGTTCTCAGTACTCAGCGTGCTCTGTGCTCAGTGCTCAGAGTGTTTGATGCTCAGTACTCAGGGTGCTGGGTGCTCAGTGATCAGTGCTCAGGGTGCTCAGTGCTCAGGGTGCTGGGTGCTCAGGGTGCTGGGTGCTCAGTGCTCGGGGTGCTGGGTGCTCAGTGCTCAGGGTGCTGGGTGCTCAGTGCTCAGTACTCAGGGTGCTGGGTGCTCAGTGCTCAGTGCTCAGGGTGCTGGGTGTTCAGTACTCAGGGTGCTGGGTGCTCAGTACTCAGGGTGCTGGGTGCTCAGTGCTCAGGGTGCTGGGTGCTCAGTGCTCACGATGCTGGGTGCTTAGTACTCAGGGTGCTGGGTGCTCAGTTCTCAGAGTGCTGGGTGCACAGTGTTCGGGGTGCTCGGTGCTCAGTGCTCGGGGTGCTGGGTGCTCAGTACTCAGGGTGCTGGGTGCTCAGTACTCAGGGTGCTGGTTGCTCAGTCCTCAGCGTGCTCAGTGCTCAGGGTGCTGGGTGCTCAGTGCTCGGGGTGCTCGGTGCTCAGTACTCAGGGTGCTGAGTGCTCAGTACTCAGGGTGCTGGGTGCTCAGTGCTCAGGGTGCTGGGTGCTCAGTGCTCAGGGTGCTCAGTGCTCAGTACTCAGTGTGCTGGGTGCTCATTACTCAGGGTGCTTGGTGCTCAGTGCTCGGGGTGCAGGGTGCTCAGTACTTAGAGTGCTGGGTGCTCAGTGCTCAGGGTGCTGGGTGCTCAGTGCTCGGGGTGCTGGGTGCTCAGTACTCAGGGTGCTGGGTGCTCAGTACTCAGGGTGCTGGGTGCTCAGTGCTCGGGGGGCTGGGTGCTCAGTGCTCAGGGTGCTGGGTGCTCATTACTTAGGGTGCTGGGTGCTCAGTGCTCGGGGTGCTCGGTGCTCAGTACTCAAGGTGCTGGGTGCTCAGTCCTCACGGTGCTGGGTGCTCAGTCCTCGGGGTGCTCCGTGCTCAGTGCTCAGGGTGCTGGGTGCTCAGTGCTCAGGGTGCTCGGTGCTCAGTACTCATGGTGCTGGGTGCTCATTCTCGGGGTGCTGGGTGCTCAGTACTCAGGTTGCTCAGTACTCTGGGTGCTCGGTGCTCAGTACTCATGGTGCTGGGTGCTCAGTACTCAGGGTGCTCGGTGCTCAGTTCTCAGGGTGCTCGGTGCTCAGTGTTTGGGGTGCTGGGTGCTCAGTACTCAGGGTGCTGGGTGCTCAGTGTTCTAGGTGCTTGGTGCTCAGTGCTCAGCGTGCTGGGTGCTCAGTACTCAGTGCTCAGGATGCTGGGTGCTCAGTGCTCAGGGTGCTCAGTGCTCGGGGTGCAGGGTGCTCAGTACTCAGGGTGCTGGGTGCTCAGTACTCAGGGTGCTCAGTACTCAGGGTGCTGGGTGCTCAGTGCTCGGTGTGCTGGGTGCTCAGTACTCAGGGTGCTGGGTGCTCAGTGCTCAGAGTGCTGGGTGCTCAGGACTCGGGGTGCTGGGTGCTCATTCTCGGGGTGCTGGGTGCTCAGTACTCAGGGTGGTGGGTGCTCAGTGCTCGGGGTGCTCGGTGCTCAGTACACAGGGTGCTGGGTGCTCAGTGCTCAGGGTGCAGGGTGATCAGTACTCAGGGTGCTGGGTGCTCAGTGCTCAGTACTCAGCGTGCTGTGTGCTCAGTGCTCAGAGTGTTGGATGCTCAGTACTCAGGGTGCTGGGTGCTCAGTGCTCAGGGTGCTCAGTGCTCAGGGTGCTGGGTGCACAGGGTGCTGGGTGCTCAATTCTCGGGGTGCTGGGTGCTCAGTGCTCAGGGTGCTGGGTGCTCAGTGCTCAGTGCTCAGGGTGCTGGGTGCTCAGTGCTCAGTGCTCAGGGTGCTGGGTGTTCAGTACTCAGGGTGCTGGGTTCTCAGTACTCAGGGTGCTGGGTGCTCAGTGCTCAGGGTGCTGGGTGCTCAGTGCTCACGATGCTGGGTGCTCAGTACTCAGGGTGCTGGGTGCTCAGTTCTCAGGGTGCTGGGTGCACAGTGTTCGGGGTGCTCGGTGCTCAGTGCTCAGGGTGCTGGGTGCTCAGTACTCAGGGTGCTGGGTGCTCAGTGCTCGGGGTGCTGGGTGCTCAGTGCTCGGGGTACTGGGTGCTCAGTACTCCGGGTGCTCGGTGCTCAGTGATCGGGGTGCTGGGTGCTCAGTGCTCGGGGTGCTGGGTGCTCAGTACTCGGGGTGCTGGGTGCTCAGTACTCAGGGTGCTGGGTGCTCAGTTCTCAGTACTCAGCGTGCTCTGTGCTCAGTGCTCAGAGTGTTTGATGCTCAGTACTCAGGGTGCTGGGTGCTCAGTGATCAGTGCTCAGGGTGCTCAGTGCTCAGGGTGCTGGGTGCTCAGGGTGCTGGGTGCTCAGTGCTCGGGGTGCTGGGTGCTCAGTGCTCAGGGTGCTGGGTGCTCAGTGCTCAGTACTCAGGGTGCTGGGTGCTCAGTGCTCAGTGCTCAGGGTGCTGGGTGTTCAGTACTCAGGGTGCTGGGTGCTCAGTACTCAGGGTGCTGGGTGCTCAGTGCTCAGGGTGCTGGGTGCTCAGTGCTCACGATGCTGGGTGCTTAGTACTCAGGGTGCTGGGTGCTCAGTTCTCAGAGTGCTGGGTGCACAGTGTTCGGGGTGCTCGGTGCTCAGTGCTCGGGGTGCTGGGTGCTCAGTACTCAGGGTGCTGGGTGCTCAGTACTCAGGGTGCTGGTTGCTCAGTCCTCAGCGTGCTCAGTGCTCAGGGTGCTGGGTGCTCAGTGCTCGGGGTGCTCGGTGCTCAGTACTCAGGGTGCTGAGTGCTCAGTACTCAGGGTGCTGGGTGCTCAGTGCTCAGGGTGCTGGGTGCTCAGTGCTCAGGGTGCTCAGTGCTCAGTACTCAGTGTGCTGGGTGCTCATTACTCAGGGTGCTTGGTGCTCAGTGCTCGGGGTGCAGGGTGCTCAGTACTTAGAGTGCTGGGTGCTCAGTGCTCAGGGTGCTGGGTGCTCAGTGCTCGGGGTGCTGGGTGCTCAGTACTCAGGGTGCTGGGTGCTCAGTACTCAGGGTGCTGGGTGCTCAGTGCTCGGGGGGCTGGGTGCTCAGTGCTCAGGGTGCTGGGTGCTCATTACTTAGGGTGCTGGGTGCTCAGTGCTCGGGGTGCTCGGTGCTCAGTACTCAAGGTGCTGGGTGCTCAGTGCTCACGGTGCTGGGTGCTCAGTCCTCGGGGTGCTCCGTGCTCAGTGCTCAGGGTGCTGGGTGCTCAGTGCTCAGGGTGCTCGGTGCTCAGTACTCATGGTGCTGGGTGCTCATTCTCGGGGTGCTGGGTGCTCAGTACTCAGGTTGCTCAGTACTCTGGGTGCTCGGTGCTCAGTACTCATGGTGCTGGGTGCTCAGTACTCAGGGTGCTCGGTGCTCAGTTCTCAGGGTGCTCGGTGCTCAGTGTTTGGGGTGCTGGGTGCTCAGTACTCAGGGTGCTGGGTGCTCAGTGTTCTGGGTGCTTGGTGCTCAGTGCTCAGCGTGCTGGGTGCTCAGTACTCAGTGCTCAGGATGCTGGGTGCTCAGTGCTCAGGGTGCTCAGTGCTCGGGGTGCAGGGTGCTCAGTACTCAGGGTGCTGGGTGCTCAGTACTCAGGGTGCTCAGTACTCAGGGTGCTGGGTGCTCAGTGCTCGGTGTGCTGGGTGCTCAGTACTCAGGGTGCTGGGTGCTCAGTGCTCAGAGTGCTGGGTGCTCAGGGCTCGGGGTGCTGGGTGCTCATTCTCGGGGTGCTGGGTGCTCAGTACTCAGGGTGGTGGGTGCTCAGTGCTCGGGGTGCTCGGTGCTCAGTACACAGGGTGCTGGGTGCTCAGTGCTCAGGGTGCTGGGTGATCAGTACTCAGGGTGCTGGGTGCTCAGTGCTCAGTACTCAGCGTGCTGTGTGCTCAGTGCTCAGAGTGTTGGATGCTCAGTACTCAGGGTGCTGGGTGCTCAGTGCTCAGGGTGCTCAGTGCTCAGGGTGCTGGGTGCACAGGGTGCTGGGTGCTCAATTCTCGGGGTGCTGGGTGCTCAGTGCTCAGGGTGCTGGGTGCTCAGTGCTCAGTGCTCAGGGTGCTGGGTGCTCAGTGCTCAGTGCTCAGGGTGCTGGGTGTTCAGTACTCAGGGTGCTGGGTTCTCAGTACTCAGGGTGCTGGGTGCTCAGTGCTCAGGGTGCTGGGTGCTCAGTGCTCACGATGCTGGGTGCTCAGTACTCAGGGTGCTGGGTGCTCAGTTCTCAGGGTGCTGGGTGCACAGTGTTCGGGGTGCTCGGTGCTCAGTGCTCAGGGTGCTGGGTGCTCAGTACTCAGGGTGCTGGGTGCTCAGTGCTCGGGGTGCTGGGTGCTCAGTGCTCGGGGTACTGGGTGCTCAGTACTCCGGGTGCTCGGTGCTCAGTGATCGGGGTGCTGGGTGCTCAGTGCTCGGGGTGCTGGGTGCTCAGTACTCGGGGTGCTGGGTGCTCAGTGCTCAGGGTGCTGGTTCTCAGTGCTCGGGGGTACTGGGTACTCAGTGCTCAGTACACAGGGTGCTGAGTGCTCAGTGCTCGGGGTGCTGGGTGCTCAGTGCTCAGTACTCAGGGTGCTGGGTGCTCAGTGCTCGGGGTGCTGGGTGCTCAGTGCTCGGGGTGCTCGGTGCTCAGTACTCAGGGTTCTCAGTGCTCAGTGCTCAAGGTGCTGGGTGCTCAGTACTCAGGGTGCTCAGTGCTCAGTACTCGGGGTACTGGGTGCTCAGTACTCAGGGTGCTCAGTGCTCAGTACTCGGGGTTCTGGGTGCTCAGTGCTCAGGGTGCTCAGTGCTCAGTGCTCGGGGTCCTGGGTGCTCAGTGCTCGGGGTGCTGTGTGCTCAGTGCTCAGAGTGCTGGGTGCTCAGTACTCAGGTTGCTGGGTGCTCAGTGCTCAGGGTGCTGGGTGCTCAGTACTCAGGGTGCTGGGTGCTCAGTACTCAGGGTGCTGGGTGCTCAGTGCTCGGGGTGCTCGGTGCTCAGTACTCAAGGTGCTGGGTGCTCAGTGCTCAGGGTGCTGGGTGCTCAGTGCTCAGGGTGCTGGGTGCTCAGTACTCAGGGTGCTGGGTGCTCAGTGCTCAGTACTCAGCGTGCTCTGTGCTCAGTGCTCAGAGTGTTTGATGCTCAGTACTCAGGGTGCTGGGTGCTCAGTGCTCAGTGCTCAGGGTGCTCAGTGCTCAGGGTGCTGGGTGCTCAGGGTGCTGGGTGCTCAGTGCTCGGGGTGCTGGGTGCTCAGTGCTCAGGGTGCTGGGTGCTCAGTGCTCAGTGCTCAGGGTGCTGGTTGCTCAGTGCTCAGTGCTCAGGGTGCTGGGTGTTCAGTACTCAGGGTGCTGGGTGCTCAGTACTCAGGGTGCTGGGTGCTCAGTGCTCAGGGTGCTGGGTGCTCAGTGCTCACGATGCTGGGTGCTCAGTACTCAGGGTGCTGGGTGCTCAGTTCTTAGGGTGCTGGGTGCACAGTGTTCGGGGTGCTCGGTGCTCAGTGCTCGGGGTGCTGGGTGCTCAGTACTCAGGGTGCTGGGTGCTCAGTACTCAGGGTGCTGGTTGCTCAGTCCTCAGCATGCTCAGTGCTCAGGGTGCTGGGTGCTCAGTGCTCGGGGTGCTCGGTGCTCAGTACTCAGGGTGCTGAGTGCTCAGTACTCAGGGTGCTGTGTGCTCAGTGCTCAGGGTGCTGGGTTCTCAGTGCTCAGGGTGCTCAGTGCTCAGTACTCAGGGTGCTGGTTGCTCATTACTCAGGGTGCTTGGTGCTCAGTGCTCGGGGTGCAGGGTGCTCAGTACTCAGGGTGCTGGGTGCTCAGTGCTCACGGTGCTGGGTGCTCAGTGCTCGGGGTGCTGGGTGCTCAGTACTCAGGGTTCTGGGTGCTCAGTACTCAGGGTGCTGGGTGCTCAGTGCTCGGGGGGCTGGGTGCTCAGTGCTCAGGGTGCTGGGTGCTCATTACTTAGGGTGCTGGGTGCTCAGTGCTCGGGGTGCTCGGTGCTCAGTACTCAAGGTGCTGGGTGCTCAGTGCTCATGGTGCTGGGTGCTCAGTCCTCGGGGTGCTCCGTGCTCAGTGCTCAGGGTGCTGGGTGCTCAGTGCTCAGGGTGCTCGGTGCTCAGTACTCATGGTGCTGGGTGCTCATTCTCGGGGTGCTGGGTGCTCAGTACTCAGGTTGCTCAGTACTCTGGGTGCTCGGTGCTCAGTACTCATGGTGCTGGGTGCTCAGTACTCAGGGTGCTCGGTGCTCAGTTCTCAGGGTGCTCGGTGCTCAGTGTTTGGGGTGCTGGGTGCTCAGTACTCAGGGTGCTGGGTGCTCAGTGTTCAGGGTGCTTGGTGCTCAGTGCTCAGCGTTCTGGGTGCTCAGTACTCAGTGCTCAGGATGCTGGGTGCTCAGTGCTCAGGGTGCTCAGTGCTCGGGGTGCAGGGTGCTCAGTACTCAGGGTGCTGGGTGCTCAGTACTCAGGGTGCTCAGTACTCAGGGTGCTGGGTGCTCAGTGCTCGGGGTGCTGGGTGCTCAGTACTCAGGGTGCTGGGTGCTCAGTGCTCAGGGTGCTGGGTGCTCAGTGCTCGGGGTGCTGGGTGCTCATTCTCGGGGTGCTGGGTCCTCAGTACTCAGGGTGCTGGGTGCTCAGTGCTCGGGGTGCTCGGTGCTCAGTACACAGGGTGCTGGGTACTCAGTGCTCGGGGTGCTGGGTGCTCAGTACTCAGGGTGCTGGGTGCTCAGTGCTCAGTACTCAGCGTGCTCTGTGCTCAGTGCTCAGAGTGTTGGATGCTCAGTACTCAGGGTGCTGGGTGCTCAGTGCTCAGGGTGCTCAGTGCTCAGGGTGCTGTTTGCTCAGGGTGCTGGGTGCTCAGTGCTCGGGGTGCTGGGTGCTCAGTGCTCAGGGTGCTGGGTGCTCAGTACTCAGGGTGCTCGGTGCTCAGTGCTCGGGGTGCTGGGTGCTCAGTGCTCGGGGTGCTGGGTGCTCAGTACTCGGGGTGCTGGGTGCTCAGTGCTCAGGGTGATGGTTCTCAGTGCTCGGGGGTACTGGGTACTCAGTGCTCAGTACACAGGGTGCTGAGTGCTCAGTGCTCGGGGTGCTGGGTGCTCAGTGCTCAGTACTCAGGGTGCTGGGTGCTCAGTGCTCGGGGTGCCTGGTGCTCAGAGCTCGGGGTGCTCGGTGCTCAGTACTCAGGGTTCTCAGTGCTCAGTTCTCAGGGTGCTGGGTGCTCAGTACTCAGGGTGCTCAGTGCTCAGTACTCGGGGTACTGGGTGCTCAGTACTCAGGGTGCTCAGTGCTCAGTACTCGGGGTTCTGGGTGCTCAGTGCTCAGGGTGCTCAGTGCTCAGTGCTCGGGGTGCTGGGTGCTCAGTGCTCGGGGTGCTGGGTGCTCAGTGCTCAGAGTGCTGGGTGCTCAGTACTCAGGTTGCTGGGTGCTCAGTGCTCAGGGTGCTGGGTGCTCAGTACTCAGGGTGCTGGGTGCTCAGTACTCAGGGTGCTGGGTGCTCAGTGCTCGGGGTGCTGGGTGCACAGTGTTCGGGGTGCTCGGTGCTCAGTGCTCAGGGTGCTGGGTGCTCAGTGCTCGGGGTGCTGGGTGCTCAGTGTTCAGGGTGCTGGGTGCTCAGTGCTCAGCGTGCTGGGTGCTCAGTACTCAGTGCTCAGGATGCTGGGTGCTCAGTGCTCAGGGTGCTCAGTTCTCAGGGTGCTGGGTGCTCAGTGCTCAGGGTGCTGGGTGCTCAGTACTCAGGGTGCTGGGTGCTCAGTACTCAGGGTGCTAAGAGCTCAGGGTGCTCAGTGCTCGGGGTGCTGGATGCTCAGTGCTCATTGCACAGGGTGCTGGGTGCTCAGTGTTCAGGGTGCTGGGTGCTCAGTGCTCAGCGTGCTGGGTGCTCAGTACTCAGTGCTCAGGATGCTGGGTGCTCAGTGCTCAGGGTGCTCAGTGCTCGGGGTGCAGGGTGCTCAGTACTCAGGGTGCTGGGTGCTCAGTACTCAGGGTGCTCAGTACTCAGGGTGCTGGGTGCTCAGTGCTCGGGGTGCTGGGTGCTCAGTACTCAGGGTGCTGAGTGCTCAGTGCTCAGGGTGCTGGGTGCTCAGTGCTAGGGGTGCTGGGTGCTCATTCTCGGGGTGCTGGGTGCTCAGTACTCAGGGTGCTGTGTGCTCAGTGCTCGGGGTCCTCGGTGTTCAGTACACAGGGTGCTGGGTGCTCAGTGCTCGGGGTGCTGGGTGCTCAGTACTCAGGGTGCTGGGTGCTCAGTGCTCAGTACTCAGCGTGCTCTGTGCTCAGTGCTCAGAGTGTTTGATGCTCAGTACTCAGGGTGCTGGGTGCTCAGTGCTCAGTGCTCAGGATGCTCAGTGCTCAGGGTGCTGGGTGCTCAGGGTGCTGGGTGCTCAGTGCTCGGGGTGCTGGGTGCTCAGTGCTCAGGGTGCTGGGTGCTCAGTGCTCAGTGCTCAGGTTGCTGGGTGCTCAGTGCTCAGGGTGCTGGGTGTTCAGTATTCAGGGTGCTGGGTGCTCAGTACTCAGGGTGCTGGGTGCTCAGTGCTCAGGGTGCTGGGTGCTCAGTGCTCACGATGCTGGGTACTCAGTACTCAGGGTGCTGGGTGCTCACTTCTCAGGGTGCTGGGTGCACAGTGTTCGGGGTGCTCGGTGCTCAGTGCTCGGGGTGCTGGGTGCTCAGTACTCAGGGTGCTGGGTGCTCAGTACTCAGGGTGCTGGTTGCTCAGTCCTCAGCGTGCTCAGTGCTCAGGGTGCTGGGTGCTCAGTGCTCGGGGTGCTGTGTGCTCAGTACTCAGGGTGCTGGGTGCTCAGTGCTCAGGGTGCTGGGTGCTCAGTCCTCAGCGTGCTCAGTGCTCAGGGTGCTGGGTGCTCAGTACTCAGGGTGCTGGGTGCTCAGTACTCAGGGTGCTGGTTGCTCAGTCCTCAGCGTGCTCAGTGCTCAGGGTGCTGGGTGCTCAGTGCTCGGGGTGCTCGGTGCTCAGTACTCAGGGTACTGAGTGCTCAGTACTCAGGGTGCTGGGTGCTCAGTGCTCAGGGTGCTGGGTGCTCAGTGCTCAGGGTGCTCAGTGCTCAGTACTCAGGGTGCTGGGTGCTCATTACTCAGGGTGCTTGGTGCTCAGTGCTCGGGGTGCTGGGTGCTCAGTACTCAGGGTGCTGGGTGCTCAGTGCTCAGGGTGCTGGGTGCTCAGTGCTCGGGGTGCTGGGTGCTCAGTACTCAGGGTGCTGGGTGCACAGTGTTCGGGGTGCTCGGTGCTCAGTGCTCGGGGTGCTGGGTGCTCAGTACTCAGGGTGCTCGGTGCTCAGTACTCAGGGTGCTGGTTGCTCAGTCCTCAGCGTGCTCAGTGCTCAGGGTGCTGGGTGCTCAGTGCTCGGGGTGCTCGGTGCTCAGTACTCAGGGTGCTGAGTGCTCAGTACTCAGGGTACTGTGTGCTCAGTGCTCAGGGTGCTGGGTGCTCAGTGCTCAGGGTGCTCAGTGCTCAGTACTCAGGGTGCTGGGTGCTCATTACTCAGGGTGCTTGGTGCTCAGTGCTCGGGGTGCAGGGTGCTCAGTACTCAGGGTGCTGGGTGCTCAGTGCTCACGGTGCTGGGTGCTCAGTGCTCGGGGTACTGGGTGCTCAGTACTCAGGGTGCTGGGTGCTCAGTACTCAGGGTGCTGGGTGCTCAGTGCTCGGGGGGCTGGGTGCTCAGTGCTCAGGGTGCTGGGTGCTCATTACTTAGGGTGCTGGGTGCTCAGTGCTCGGGGTGCTCGGTGCTCAGTACTCAAGGTGCGGGGTGCTCAGTGCTCACGGTGCTGGGGGCTCAGTCCTCGGGGTGCTCCGTGCTCAGTGCTCAGGGTGCTGGGTGCTCAGTGCTCAGGGTGCTCGGTGCTCAGTACTCATGGTGCTGGTTGCTCATTCTCGGGGTGCTGGGTGCTCAGTACTCAGGTTGCTCAGTACTCTGGGTGCTCGCTGCTCAGTACTCATGGTGCTGGGTGCTCAGTACTCAGGGTGCTCGGTGCTCAGTTCTCAGGGTGCTCGGTGCTCAGTGTTTGGGGTGCTGGGTGCTCAGTACTCAGGGTGCTGGGTGCTCAGTGTTCAGGGTGCTTGGTGCTCAGTGCTCAGCGTGCTGGGTGCTCAGTACTCAGTGCTCAGGATGCTGGGTGCTCAGTGCTCAGGGTGCTCAGTGCTCGGGGTGCAGGGTGCTCAGTACTCAGGGTGCTGGGTGCTCAGTACTCAGGGTGCTCAGTACTCAGGGTGCTGGGTGCTCAGTGCTCGGGGTGCTGGGTGCTCAGTACTCAGGGTGCTGGGTGCTCAGTGCTCAGGGTGCTGGGTGCTCAGTGCTCGGGGTGCTGGGTGCTCATTCTCGGGGTGCTGGGTGCTCAGTACTCAGGGTGCTGGGTGCTCAGTGCTCGGGGTGCTCGGTGCTCAGTACACAGGGTGCTGGGTACTCAGTGCTCGGGGTGCTGGGTGCTCAGTACTCAGGGTGCTGGGTGCTCAGTGCTCAGTACTCAGCGTGCTCTGTGCTCAGTGCTCAGAGTGTTGGATGCTCAGTACTCAGGGTGCTGGGTGCTCAGTGCTCAGTACTCAGCATGCTCTGTGCTCAGTGCTCAGAGTGTTGGATGCTCAGTACTCAGGGTGCTGGGTGCTCAGTGCTCAGGGTGCTCAGTGCTCAGGGTGCTGTTTGCTCAGGGTGCTGGGTGCTCAGTGCTCGGGGTGCTGGGTGCTCAGTGCTCAGGGTGCTGGGTGCTCAGTACTCAGGGTGCTCGGTGCTCAGTGCTCGGGGTGCTGGGTGCTCAGTGCTCGGGGTGCTGGGTGCTCAGTACTCGGGGTGCTGGGTGCTCAGTGCTCAGGGTGCTGGTTCTCAGTGCTCGGGGGTACTGGGTACTCAGTGCTCAGTACACAGGGTGCTGAGTGCTCAGTACTCGGGGTGCTGGGTGCTCAGTGCTCAGTACTCAGGGTGCTGGGTGCTCAGTGCTCGGGGTGCCTGGTGCTCAGAGCTCGGGGTGCTCGGTGCTCAGTACTCAGGGTTCTCAGTGCTCAGTTCTCAGGGTGCTGTGTGCTCAGTACTCAGGGTGCTCAGTGCTCAGTACTCGGGGTACTGGGTGCTCAGTACTCAGGGTGCTCAGTGCTCAGTACTCGGGGTTCTGGGTGCTCAGTGCTCAGGGTGCTCAGTGCTCAGTGCTCGGGGTGCTGGGTGCTCAGTGCTCGGGGTGCTGGGTGCTCAGTGCTCAGAGTGCTGGGTGCTCAGTACTCAGGTTGCTGGGTGCTCAGTGCTCAGGGTGCTGGGTGCTCAGTACTCAGGGTGCTGGGTGCTCAGTACTCAGGGTGCTGGGTGCTCAGTGCTCGGGGTGCTGGGTGCACAGTGTTCGGGGTGCTCGGTGCTCAGTGCTCAGGGTGCTGGGTGCTCAGTGCTCGGGGTGCTGGGTGCTCAGTGTTCAGGGTGCTGGGTGCTCAGTGCTCAGCGTGCTGGGTGCTCAGTACTCAGTGCTCAGGATGCTGGGTGCTCAGTGCTCAGGGTGCTCAGTACTCAGGGTGCTGGGTGCTCAGTGCTCAGGGTGCTGGGTGCTCAGTACTCAGGGTGCTGGGTGCTCAGTACTCAGGGTGCTAAGAGCTCAGGGTGCTCAGTGCTCGGGGTGCTGGATGCTCAGTGCTCATTGCACAGGGTGCTGGGTGCTCAGTGTTCAGGGTGCTGGGTGCTCAGTGCTCAGCGTGCTGGGTGCTCAGTACTCAGTGCTCAGGATGCTGGGTGCTCAGTGCTCAGGGTGCTCAGTGCTCGGGGTGCAGGGTGCTCAGTACTCAGGGTGCTGGGTGCTCAGTACTCAGGGTGCTCAGTACTCAGGGTGCTGGGTGCTCAGTGCTCGGGGTGCTGGGTGCTCAGTACTCAGGGTGCTGAGTGCTCAGTGCTCAGGGTGCTGGGTGCTCAGTGCTCGGGGTGCTGGGTGCTCATTCTCGGGGTGCTGGGTGCTCAGTACTCAGGGTGCTGGGTGCTCAGTGCTCGGGGTCCTCGGTGCTCAGTACACAGGGTGCTGGGTGCTCAGTGCTCGGGGTGCTGGGTGCTCAGTACTCAGGGTGCTGGGTGCTCAGTGCTCAGTACTCAGCGTGCTCTGTGCTCAGTGCTCAGAGTGTTTGATGCTCAGTACTCAGGGTGCTGGGTGCTCAGTGCTCAGTGCTCAGGATGCTCAGTGCTCAGGGTGCTGGGTGCTCAGGGTGCTGGGTGCTCAGTGCTCGGGGTGCTGGGTGCTCAGTGCTCAGGGTGCTGGGTGCTCAGTGCTCAGTGCTCAGGTTGCTGGGTGCTCAGTGCTCAGGGTGCTGGGTGTTCAGTATTCAGGGTGCTGGGTGCTCAGTACTCAGGGTGCTGGGTGCTCAGTGCTCAGGGTGCTGGGTGCTCAGTGCTCACGATGCTGGGTACTCAGTACTCAGGGTGCTGGGTGCTCACTTCTCAGGGTGCTGGGTGCACAGTGTTCGGGGTGCTCGGTGCTCAGTGCTCGGGGTGCTGGGTGCTCAGTACTCAGGGTGCTGGGTGCTCAGTACTCAGGGTGCTGGTTGCTCAGTCCTCAGCGTGCTCAGTGCTCAGGGTGCTGGGTGCTCAGTGCTCGGGGTGCTCGGTGCTCAGTACTCAGGGTACTGAGTGCTCAGTACTCAGGGTGCTGGGTGCTCAGTGCTCAGGGTGCTGGGTGCTCAGTGCTCAGGGTGCTCAGTGCTCAGTACTCAGGGTGCTGGGTGCTCATTACTCAGGGTGCTTGGTGCTCAGTGCTCGGGGTGCTGGGTGCTCAGTACTCAGGGTGCTGGGTGCTCAGTGCTCAGGGTGCTGGGTGCTCAGTGCTCGGGGTGCTGGGTGCTCAGTACTCAGGGTGCTGGGTGCACAGTGTTCGGGGTGCTCGGTGCTCAGTGCTCGGGGTGCTGGGTGCTCAGTACTCAGGGTGCTGGGTGCTCAGTACTCAGGGTGCTGGTTGCTCAGTACTCAGCGTGCTCAGTGCTCAGGGTGCTGGGTGCTCAGTGCTCGGGGTGCTCGGTGCTCAGTACTCAGGGTGCTGAGTGCTCAGTACTCAGGGTACTGTGTGCTCAGTGCTCAGGGTGCTGGGTGCTCAGTGCTCAGGGTGCTCAGTGCTCAGTACTCAGGGTGCTGGGTGCTCATTACTCAGGGTGCTTGGTGCTCAGTGCTCGGGGTGCAGTTTGCTCAGTACTCAGGGTGCTGGGTGCTCAGTGCTCACGGTGCTGGGTGCTCAGTGCTCGGGGTGCTGGGTGCTCAGTACTCAGGGTGCTGGGTGCTCAGTACTCAGGGTGCTGGGTGCTCAGTGCTCGGGGGGCTGGGTGCTCAGTGCTCAGGGTGCTGGGTGCTCATTACTTAGGGTGCTGGGTGCTCATTGCTCGGGGTGCTCGGTGCTCAGTACTCAAGGTGCGGGGTGCTCAGTGCTCACGGTGCTGGGGGCTCAGTCCTCGGGGTGCTCCGTGCTCAGTGCTCAGGGTGCTGGGTGCTCAGTGCTCAGGGTGCTCGGTGCTCAGTACTCATGGTGCTGGTTGCTCATTCTCGGGGTGCTGGGTGCTCAGTACTCAGGTTGCTCAGTACTCTGGGTGCTCGCTGCTCAGTACTCATGGTGCTGGGTGCTCAGTACTCAGGGTGCTCGGTGCTCAGGTCTCAGGGTGCTCGGTGCTCAGTGTTTGGGGTGCTGGGTGCTCAGTACTCAGGGTGCTGGGTGCTCAGTGTTCAGGGTGCTTGGTGCTCAGTGCTCAGCGTGAAGGTTGCTCAGTACTCAGTGCTCAGGATGCTGGGTGCTCAGTGCTCAGGGTGCTCAGTGCTCGGGGTGCAGGGTGCTCAGTACTCAGGGTGCTGGGTGCTCAGTACTCAGGGTGCTCAGTACTCAGGGTGCTGGGTGCTCAGTGCTCGGGGTGCTGGGTGCTCAGTACTCAGGGTGCTGGGTGCTCAGTGCTCAGGGTGCTGGGTGCTCAGTGCTCGGGGTGCTGGGTACTCATTCTCGGGGTGCTGGGTGCTCAGTACTCAGGGTGCTGGGTGCTCAGTGCTCGGGGTGCTCGGTGCTCAGTACACAGGGTGCTGGGTACTCAGTGCTCGGGGTGCTGGGTGCTCAGTACTCAGGGTGCTGGGTGCTCAGTGCTCAGTACTCAGCGTGCTCTGTGCTCAGTGCTCAGAGTGTTGGATGCTCAGTACTCAGGTTGCTGGGTGCTCAGTGCTCAGGGTGCTCAGTGCTCAGGGTGCTGTTTGCTCAGGGTGCTGGGTGCTCAGTGCTCGGGGTGCTGGTTGCTCAGTGCTCGGGGTGCTGGGTGCTCAGTACTCAGGGTGCTCGGTGCTCAGTGCTCGGGGTGCTGGGTGCTCAGTGCTCGGGGTGATCGGTGCTCTGTGCTCAGGGTGCTGGGTGCTCAGTGCTCAGGGTGCTGGTTCTCAGTGCTCGGGGGTACTGGGTACTCAGTGCTCAGTACACAGGGTGCTGAGTGCTCAGTGCTCTGGGTGCTGGGTGCTCAGTGCTCAGTACTCAGGGTGCTGGGTGCTCAGTGCTCGGGGTGCCTGGTGCTCAGAGCTCGGGGTGCTCGGTGCTCAGTACTCAGGGTTCTCAGTGCTCAGTGCTCAGGGTGCTGGGTGCTCAGTACTCAGGGTGCTCAGTGCTCAGTACTCGGGGTACTGGGTGCTCAGTACTCAGGGTGCTCAGTGCTCAGTACTCGGGGTTCTGGGTGCTCAGTGCTCAGGGTGCTCAGTGCTCAGTGCTCGGGGTGCTGGGTGCTCAGTGCTCGGGGTGCTGGGTGCTCAGTGCTCAGAGTGCTGGGTGCTCAGTACTCAGGTTGCTGGGTGCTCAGTGCTCAGGGTGCTGGGTGCTCAGTACTCAGGGTGCTGGGTGCTCAGTACTCAGGGTGCTGGGTGCTCAGTGCTCGGGGTGCTGGGTGCACAGTGTTCGGGGTGCTCGGTGCTCAGTGCTCAGGGTGCTGGGTGCTCAGTGCTCGGGGTGCTGGGTGCACAGTGTTCGGGGTGCTCGGTGCTCAGTGTTCAGGGTGCTGGGTGCTCAGTGCTCAGCGTGCTGGGTGCTCAGTACTCAGTGCTCAGGATGCTGGGTGCTCAGTGCTCAGGGTGCTCAGTACTCAGGGTGCTGGGTGCTCAGTGCTCAGGGTGCTGGGTGCTCAGTACTCAGGGTGCTGGGTGCTCAGTACTCAGGGTGCTAAGAGCTCAGGGTGCTCAGTGCTCGGGGTGCTGGATACTCAGTGCTCAGTGCACAGGGTGCTGGGTGCTCAGTGTTCAGGGTGCTGGGTGCTCAGTGCTCAGCGTGCTGGGTGCTCAGTACTCAGTGCTCAGGATGCTGGGTGCTCAGTGCTCAGGGTTCTCAGTGCTCGGGGTGCAGGGTGCTCAGTACTCAGGGTGCTGGGTGCTCAGTACTCAGGGTGCTCAGTACTCAGGGTGCTGGGTGCTCAGTGCTCGGGGTGCTGGGTGCTCAGTACTCAGGGTGCTGAGTGCTCAGTGCTCAGGGTGCTGGGTGCTCAGTGCTCGGGGTGCTGGGTGCTCATTCTCGGGGTGCTGGGTGCTCAGTACTCAGGGTGCTGGGTGCTCAGTGCTCGGGGTCCTCGGTGCTCAGTACACAGGGTGCTGGGTGCTCAGTGCTCGGGGTGCTGGGTGCTCAGTACTCAGGGTGCTGGGTGCTCAGTGCTCAGTACTCAGCGTGCTCTGTGCTCAGTGCTCAGAGTGTTTGATGCTCAGTACTCAGGGTGCTGGGTGCTCAGTGCTCAGTGCTCAGGATGCTCAGTGCTCAGGGTGCTGGGTGCTCAGGGTGCTGGGTGCTCAGTGCTCGGGGTGCTGGGTGCTCAGTGCTCAGGGTGCTGGGTGCTCAGTGCTCAGTGCTCAGGTTGCTGGGTGCTCAGTGCTCAGGGTGCTGGGTGTTCAGTATTCAGGGTGCTGGGTGCTCAGTACTCAGGGTGCTGGGTGCTCAGTGCTCAGGGTGCTGGGTGCTCAGTGCTCACGATGCTGGGTACTCAGTACTCAGGGTGGTTGGTGCTCACTTCTCAGGGTGCTGGGTGCACAGTGTTCGGGGTGCTCGGTGCTCAGTGCTCGGGGTGCTGGGTGCTCAGTACTCAGGGTGCTGGGTGCTCAGTACCCAGGGTGCTGGTTGCTCAGTCCTCAGCGTGCTCAGTGCTCAGGGTGCTGGGTGCTCAGTGCTCGGGGTGCTCGGTGCTCAGTACTCAGGGTACTGAGTGCTCAGTACTCAGGGTGCTGGGTGCTCAGTGCTCAGGGTGCTGGGTGCTCAGTGCTCAGGGTGCTCAGTGCTCAGTACTCAGGGTGCTGGGTGCTCATTACTCAGGGTGCTTGGTGCTCAGTGCTCGGGGTGCTGGGTGCTCAGTACTCAGGGTGATGTGTGCTCAGTGCTCAGGGTGCTGGGTGCTCAGTGCTCGGGGTGCTGGGTGCTCAGTACTCAGGGTGCTGGGTGCTCAGTACTCAGGGTGCTGGGTGCTCAGTGCTCGGGGGGCTGGGTGCTCAGTGCTCAGGGTGCTGGGTGCTCATTACTTAGGGTGCTGGGTGCTCAGTGCTCTTGGTGCTCGGTGCTCAGTACTCAAGGTGCTGGGTGCTCAGTGCTCACGGTGCTGGGTGCTCAGTGCTCAGGGTGCTCGGTGCTCAGTACTCATGGTGCTGGGTGCTCATTCTCGGGGTGCTGGGTGCTCAGTACTCAGGTTGCTCAGTACTCTGGGTGCTCGATGCTGAGTTCTCAGGGTGCTCGGTGCTCAGTGTTTGGGGTGCTGGGTGCTCAGTACTCAGGGTGCTGGGTGCTCAGTGTTCAGGGTGCTTGGTGCTCAGTGCACAGCGTGCTGGGTGCTCAGTACTCAGTGCTCAGGATGCTGGGTGCTCAGTGCTCAGGGTGCTCAGTGCTCGGTGTGCAGGGTGCTCAGTACTCAGGGAGCTGGGTGCTCAGTACTCAGGGTGCTCAGTACTCAGGGTGCTGGGTGCTCAGTGCTCGGGGTGCTGGGTGCTCAGTACTCAGGGTGCTGGGTGCTCAGTGCTCAGGGTGCTGGGTGCTCAGTGCTCGGGGTGCTGGGTGCTCATTCTCGGGGTGCTGGGTGCTCATTACTCAGGGTGATGGGTGCTCAGTGCTCGGGGTGCTCGGTGCTCAGTACACAGAGTGCTGGGTGCTCCGTGCTCGGGGTGCTGGGTGCTCAGTACTCAGGGTGCTGGGTGCTCAGTGCTCAGTACTCAGCGTGCTCTGTGCTCAGTGCTCAGAGTGTTGGATGCTCAGTACTCAGGGTGCTGGGTGCTCAGTGCTCAGTGCTCAGGGTGCTCAGTGCTCAGGGTGCTGGGTGCTCAGGGTTTTTTGTGCTCAGTGCTCGGGTTGCTGGGTGCTCAGTGCTCAGGGTGCTGGGTGCTCAGTGCTCAGTGCTCAGGGTGCTGGGTGCTCAGTGCTGAGTGGTCAGGGTGAAGGGTGTTCAGTACTCAGGGTGATGGGTGCTCAGTACTCAGGGTGCTGGGTGCTCAGTGCTCAGGGTGCTGGGTGCTCAGTGCTCACGATGCTGGGTGCTCAGTACTCAGGGTGCTGGGTGCTCAGTTCTCAGGGTGCTGGGTGCACAGTGTTCGGGGTGCTCGGTGCTCTGTGCTCAGGGTGCTGGGTGCTCAGTACTCAGGGTGCTGGGTGCTCAGTGCTCGGGGTGCTGGGTGCTCAGTGCTCGGGGTGCTGGGTGCTCAGTACTCAGGGTGCTGGGTGCTCAGTGCTCGGGGTGCTGGGTGCTCAGTGCTCGGGGTGCTGGGTGCTCAGTACTCGGGGTGCTGGGTGCTCAGTGCTCAGGGTGCTGGTTCTCAGTGCTCGGGGGTACTGGGTACTCAGTGCTCAGTACACAGGGTGCTGAGTGCTCGGTGCTCGGGGTGCTGGGTGCTCAGTGCTCAGTACTCAGGGTGCTGGGTGCTCAGTGCTCGGGGTGCTGGGTGCTCAGAGCTCGGGGTGCTCGGTGCTCAGTACTCAGGGTTCTCAGTGCTCAGTGCTCAGGGTGCTGGGTGCTCAGTACTCAGGGTGCTCAGTGCTCAGTACTCGGGGTACTGGGTGCTCAGTACTCAGGGTGCTCAGTGCTCAGTACTCGGGTTTCTGGGTGCTCAGTGCTCAGGGTGCTCAGTGCTCAGTGCTCGGGGTGCTGGGTGCTCAGTGCTCGGGGTGCTGGTTGCTCAGTGCTCAGAGTGCTGGGTGCTCAGTACTCAGGTTGCTGGGTGCTCAGTGCTCAGGGTGCTGGGTGCTCAGTACTCAGGGTGCTGGGTGCTCAGTACTCAGGGTGCTGGGTGCTCAGTGCTCAGGGTGCTCGGTGCTCAGTACTCATGGTGCTGGGTACTCAGTGCTCAGGGTGCTCATTCTCGGGGTGCTGGGTGCTCAGTACTCAGGGTGCTGGGTGCTCAGTGCTCGGGGTTCTGGGTGATCAGTGCTCGGGGTGCTCGGTGCTCAGTTCTCTGGGTGCTCAGTGCTCAGTACTCAGGGTGCTGGGTGCTCAGTACTCAGGCTGCTGGGTGCTCAGTACTCAGGGTGCTGGGTGCTCAGTACTCAGGGTGCTCAGCACTCAGGGTGCTGGGTGCTCAGTGCTCGGGGTGCTGGGTGCTCAGTACTCAGGGTGCTGGGTGCTCAGTGCTCAGGGTGCTGGGTGCTCAGTGCTCGGGATGCTGGGTGCTCATTCTCGGGGTGCTGGGTGCTCAGTACTCAAGGTGCTGGGTGCTCAGTGCTCGGGGTGCTCGGTGCTCAGTACACAGGGTGCTGGGTGCTCAGTGCTCGGGGTGCTGGGTGCTCAGTACTCAGGGTGCTGGGTGCTCAGTTCTCAGTACTCAGTGTGCTCTGTGCTCAGTGCTCAGAGTGTTGGGTGCTCAGTACTCAGGGTGCTCTCTGCTCAGTGCTCAGTGCTCAGGGTGCTCAGTGCTCAGGCTGCTGGGTGCTCAGGGTGCTGGGTGCTCAGTGCTCCGGGTGCTGGGTGCTCAGTGCTCAGGGTGCTGGGTGCTCAGTGCTCAGTGCTCAGGGTGCTGGTTGCTCAGTGCTCAGTGCTCAGGGTGCAGGGTGTTCAGTACTCAGTGTGCTGGGTGCTCAGTACTCAGGGTGCTGGGTGCTCAGTGCTCAGGGTGCTGGGTGCTCAGTGCTCAGGATGCTGGGTGCTCAGTACTCAGGGTGCTGGGTGCTCACTTCTCAGGGTGCTGGGTGCACAGTGTTCGGGGTGCTCGGTGCTCAGTGCTCGGGGTGCTGGGTGCTCAGTACTCAGGGTGCTGGGTGCTCAGTGCTCTGGGTGCTGGGTGCTCAGTGCTCGGGGTGCTGGGTGCTCAGTACTCAGGGTGCTGGGTGCTCAGTGGTCGGGGTGCTGGGTGCTCAGTGCTCAGGGTGCTGGGTCTCAGTGCTCAGGGGTACTGGGTACTCAGTGCTCAGTACACACAGTGCTGAGTGCTCAGTGCTCGGGGTGCTGGGTGCTCAGTGCTCAGTACTCAGGGTGCTGGGTGCTCAGTGCTCGGGGTGCTGGGTGCTCAGTGCTCGGGGTGCTCGGTGCTCAGTACTCAGGGTTCTCAGTGCTCAGGGTGCTGGGTGCTCAGTACTCAGGGTGCTCAGTGCTCAGTACTCGGGGTGCTGGGTGCTCAGTACTCAGGTTGCTCTGTGCTCAGTACTCGGGGTGCTGGGTGCTCAGTGCTCAGGGTGCTCAGTGGCCAGTGCTCGGAGTGCTGGGTGCTCAGTGCTCGGCGTGCTGGGTGCTCAGTGCTCAGAGTGCTGGGTGCTCAGTACTCAGTTTTCTGGTGCTCAGTGCTCAGGGTGCTGGGTGCTCAGTACTCAGGGTGCTGGGTGCTCAGTACTCATGGTGCTGGGTACTCAGTTCTCAGGGTGCTCATTCTCGGGGTGCTGGGTGCTCAGTACTCAGGGTGCTGGGTGCTCAGTGCTCGGGGTGCTGGGTGCTCAGTTCTCGGGGTGCTCGGTGCTCAGTACTCGGGGTGCTGGGTGAGCAGTGCTCAGGGTGCTGGGTGCTCAGTGCTCGGGGTGCTGGGTGCTCAGTGCTCAGGGTGCTGGGTGCTCAGTGCTCGGGGTGCTCGGTGCTCAGTACTCAGGGTGCTGGGTGCTCAGTACTCAGGGTGCTGGGTGCTCAGTGCTCAGGGTGCTGGGTGCTCAGTACTCAGGGTGCTGGGTGCTCAGTACTCAGGGTGCTAAGAGCTCAGGGTGCTCAGTGCTCGGGGTGCTGGATGCTCAGTGCTCAGTGCACAGGGTGCTGGGTGCTCAGTCCTCGGGGTGCTGGGTGCTCAGTACTCAGGGTGCTGGGTGCTCAGTACTCAGGGTGCTGGGTACTCAGTGCTCAGGGTGCTGGGTGCTCAGTGCTCTGGGTGCTGGGTGCTCAGTGCTCAGGGTGCTGGGTGCTCAGTGCTCAGGTTGCTGGGTGCTCAGTGTTCGGGATGCTGGGTGCTGAGTGCTCAGGGTGCTGGGTGCTCAGTGCTCGGGGTGCTCGGTGCTCAGTACACAGGGTGCTGGGTGCTCAGTGCTCGGGGTGCTGGGTGCTCAGTGCTCAGTACTCAGGGTGCTGGGTGCTCAGTGCTCGGGGTGCTCGGTGCTCAGTACACAGGGTGCTGGGTGCTCAGTACTCAGTGTGCTGGGTGCTCAGTACTCAGGGTGCTGGGTGCTCCGTGCTCGGGGTGCTGGGTGCTCAGTGCTCTGGCTGCTTAGTACTCAGTACTCAGGGTGCTGGGTGCTCAGTACTCAGGGTGCTCAGTGCTCGGGGTGCTGGGTGCTCAGTGCTCAGGGTGATCGGTGCTCAGTACTCAGGATGCTCCGTGCTCAGTACTCAGGGTGCTGGTTGCTCAGTCCTCAGGGTGCTCAGTGCTTAGGGTGCTGTGTGCTCCGTGCTCGGGGTGCTCGGTGCTCAGTATTCAGGTTGCTGAGTGCTCAATACTCAGGGTGCTGGGTGCTCAGTACTCAGGGTGCTGGGTGCTCAGTGCTCGGGGTGCTGGGTGCTCAGTGCTCAGGGTGCTCAGTGCTCAGTACTCAGGGTGCTCAGTGCTCAGTACTCAGGGTGCTGGGTGCTCAGTGCTCAGGGTGCTGGGTGCTCAGTGCTCGGGGGTACTGGGTACTCAGTGCTCAGTACACAGGGTGCTGAGTGCTCAGTGCTCGGGGTGCTGGGTGCTCAGTGCTCAGTACTCAGGGTGCTGGGTGCTCAGTGCTCAGGGTGCTGGGTGCTCAGTGCTCGGTGTGCTCGGTGCTCAGTACTCAGGGTTCTCAGTGCTCAGTGCTCAGGGTGCTGGGTGCTCAGTACTCAGGGTGCTCAGTGCTCAGTACTCGGGGTGCTGGGTGCTCAGTACTCAGGGTGCTCAGTGCTCAGTACTCGGGGTGCTGGGTGCTCAGTGCTCAGGGTGCTCAGTGCTCAGTGCTCGGGGTGCTGGGTGCTCAGTGCTCGGGGTGCTGGGTGCTCATTGCTCAGAGTGCTGGGTGCTCAGTACTCAGGTTGCTGGGTGCTCAGTGCTCAGGGTGCTGGGTGCTCAGTACTCAGGGTGCTGGGTGCTCAGTACTCATGGTGCTGGGTACTCAGTGCTCAGGGTGCTCATTCTTGGGGTGCTGGGTGCTCAGTACTCAGGGTGCTGGGTGCTCAGTGCTCGGGGTGCTGGGTGCTCATTGCTCAGGGTGATCGGTGCTCAGTACTCAGGATGCTGGGTGCTCAGTACTCAGGGTGCTGGGTGCTCAGTACTCAGGGTGCTGGGTGCTCAGTGCTCAGTACTCAGCGTGCTCTGTGCTCAGTGCTCAGAGTGTTTGATGCTCAGTACTCAGGGTGCTGGGTGCTCAGTGCTCAGTGCTCAGGATGCTCAGTGCTCAGGGTGCTGGGTGCTCAGGGTGCTGGGTACTCAGTGTTCGGGGTGCTGGGTGCTCAGTGCTCAGGGTGCTGGGTGCTCAGTGCTCAGTGCTCAGGGTGCTGGGTGCTCAGTGCTCATTGCTCAGGGTGCTGGGTGTTCAGTATTCAGGGTGCTGGGTGCTCAGTACTCAGGGTGCTGGGTGCTCAGTGCTCAGGGTGCTGGGTGCTCAGTGCTCACGATGCTGGGTACTCAGTACTCAGGGTGCTGGGTGCTCACTTCTCAGGGTGCTGGGTGCACAGTGTTCGGGGTGCTCGGTGCTCAGTGCTCGGGTTGCTGGGTGCTCAGTACTCAGGGTGCTGGTTGCTCAGTCCTCAGCGTGCTCAGTGCTCAGTACTCAGGGTGCTGGGTGCTCATTACTCAGGGTGCTTGGTGCTCAGTGCTCGGGGTGCTGGGTGCTCAGTACTCAGGGTGCTGGGTGCTCAGTGCTCAGGGTGCTGGGTGCTCAGTGCTCGGGGTGCTGGGTGCTCAGTACTCAGGGTGCTGGGTGCTCAGTACTCAGGGTGCTGGTTGCTCAGTCCTCAGCGTGCTCAGTGCACAGGGTGCTGGGTGCTCAGTGCTCGGGGTGCTCGGTGCTCAGTACTCAGGGTACTGAGTGCTCAGTACTCAGGGTGCTGGGTGCTCAGTGCTCAGGGTGCTGGGTGCTTAGTGCTCAGGGTGCTGGTTGCTCAGTCCTCAGCGTGCTCAGTGCTCAGGGTGCTGGGTGCTCAGTGCTCGGGGTGCTCGGTGCTCAGTACTCAGGGTACTGAGTGCTCAGTACTCAGGGTGCTGGGTGCTCAGTGCTCAGGGTGCTGGGTGCTTAGTGCTCAGTGTGCTCAGTGCTCAGTACTCAGGGTGCTGGGTGCTCATTACTCAGGGTGCTTGGTGCTCAGTGCTCGGGGTGCTGGGTGCTCAGTACTCAGGGTGCTGGGTGCTCAGTGCTCAGGGTGCTGGGTGCTCAGTGCTCGGGGTGCTGGGTGCTCAGTACTCAGGGTGCTGGGTGCTCAGTACTCAGGGTGCTGGGTGCTCAGTGCTCGGGGGGCTGGGTGCTCAGTGCTCAGGGTGCTGGGTGCTCATTACTTAGGGTGCTGGGTGCTCAGTGCTCGGGGTGCTCGGTGCTCAGTACTCAAGGTGCTGGGTGCTCAGTGCTCACGGTGCTGGGTGCTCAGTCCTCGGGGTGCTCCGTGCTCAGTGCTCAGGGTGCTGGGTGCTCAGTGCTCAGGGTGCTGGGTGCTCATTCTCGGGGTGCTGGGTGCTCAGTACTCAGGTTGCTCAGTACTCTGGGTGCTCGGTGCTCAGTTCTCAGGGTGCTCGGTGCTCAGTGTTTGGGGTGCTGGGTGCTCAGTACTCAGGGTGCTGGGTGCTCAGTGTTCAGGGTGCTTGGTGCTCAGTGCTCAGCGTGCTGGGTGCTCAGTACTCAGTGCTCAGGATGCTGGGTGCTCAGTGCTCAGGGTGCTCAGTGCTCGGGGTGCAGGGTGCTCAGTACTCAGGGTGCTGGGTGCTCAGTACTCAGGGTGCTCAGTACTCAGGGTGCTGGGTGCTCAGTGCTCAGGGTGCTGGGTGCTCAGTACTCAGGGTGCTGGGTGCTCAGTGCTCAGGGTGCTGGGTGCTCAGTGCTCGGGGTGCTGGGTGCTCATTCTCGGGGTGCTGGGTGCTCAGTACTCAGGGTGCTGGGTGCTCAGTGCTCGGGGTGCTCGGTGCTCAGTACACAGGGTGCTGGGTGCTCCGTGCTCAGGGTGCTGGGTGCTCAGTACTCAGGGTGCTGGGTGCTCAGTGCTCAGTACTCAGCGTGCTCTGTGCTCAGTGCTCAGAGTGTTGGATGCTCAGTACTCAGGGTGCTGGGTGCTCAGTGCTCAGTGCTCAGGGTGCTCAGTGCTCAGGGTGCTGGGTGCTCAGGGTTCTTTGTGCTCAGTGCTCGGGGTGCTGGGTGCTCAGTGCTCAGGGTGCTGGGTGCTCAGTACTCAGTGCTCAGGGTGCTGGGTGCTCAGTGCTGAGTGCTCAGGGTGAAGGGTGTTCAGTACTCAGGGTGATGGGTGCTCAGTACTCAGGGTGCTGGGTGCTCAGTGCTCAGGGTGCTGGGTGCTCAGTGCTCACGATGCTGGGTGCTCAGTACTCAGGGTGCTGGGTGCTCAGTTCTCAGGGTGCTGGGTGCACAGTGTTCGGGGTGCTCGGTGCTCAGTGCTCAGGGTGCTGGGTGCTCAGTACTCAGGGTGCTGGGTGCTCAGTGCTCGGGGTGCTGGGTGCTCAGTGCTCGGCGTGCTGGGTGCTCAGTACTCAGGGTGCTGGGTGCTCAGTGCTCGGGGTGCTGGGTGCTCAGTGCTCAGTACTCAGGGTGCTGGGTGCTCAGTGCTCGGGGTGCTGGGTGCTCAGAGCTCGGGGTGCTCGGTGCTCAGTACTCAGGGTTCTCAGTGCTCAGTGCTCAGGGTGCTGGGTGCTCAGTACTCAGGGTGCTCAGTGCTCAGTACTCGGGGTACTGGGTGCTCAGTACTCAGGGTGCTCAGTGCTCAGTACTCGGGGTTCTGGGTGCTCAGTGCTCAGTGTGCTCAGTGCTCAGTGCTCGGGGTGCTGGGTGCTCAGTGCTCGGGGTGCTGGGTGCTCAGTGCTCAGAGTGCTGGGTGCTCAGTACTCAGGTTGCTGGGTGCTCAGTGCTCAGGGTGCTGGGTGCTCAGTACTCAGGGTGCTGGGTGCTCAGTACTCAGGGTGCTGGGTGCTCAGTGATCAGGGTGCTCGGTGCTCAGTACTCATGGTGCTGGGTACTCAGTGCTCAGGGTGCTCATTCTCGGGGTGCTGGGTGCTCAGTACTCAGGGTGCTGGGTGCTCAGTGCTCGGGGTGCTGGGTGATCAGTGCTCGGGGTGCTCGGTGCTCAGTACTCAGGGTGCTGGGTGCTCAGTACTCAGGGTGCTCAGTGCTCGGGGAGCTCGGGGCTCAGTACTCAGGGTGCTTGGTACTCAGTGCTCGGGGTGCTCGGTGCTCAGTATTCAGGGTGCTGGGTGCTCAGTGCTCAGGGTGCTGGGTGCTCAGTACTCAGGTTGCTGGGTGCTCAGTACTCAGCGTGCTGGGTGCTCAGTACTCAGGGTGCTGGGTGCTCAGTGCTCAGGGTGCTGGGTGCTCAGTACTCAGGGTGCTGGGTGCTCAGTACTCATGGTGCTGGGTACTCAGTGCTCAGGGTGCTCATTCTCGGGTTGCTGGGTGCTCAGTACTCAGGGTGCTGGGTGCTCAGTGCTCGGGGTGCTGGGTGCTCAGTGCTCTGGGTGCTCGGTGCTCAGTACTCAGGGTGCTTGGTGCTCAGTACTCAGGGTGCTCAGTGTTCGGGGAGCTCGGTGCTCAGTACTCAGGGTGCTGGGTGTTCAGTGCTCGGGGTGCTCGGTGCTCAGTACTCAGGGTTCTCAGTGCTCAGTGCTCAGGGTGCTGGGTGCTCAGTACTCATGGTGCTCAGTGCTCAGTACTCGGGGTGCTGGGAGCTCAGTACTCAGGGTGCTCAGTGCTCAGTACTCGGGGTGCTGGGTGCTCAGTGCTCAGGGTGCTCAGTGCTCAGTGCTCGGGGTGCTGGGTGCTCAGTTCTCAGGGTGCTCGGTGCTCAGTACTCGGGGTGCTGGGTGCTCAGTGCTCAGGGTGCTGGGTGCTCAGTGCTCGGGGTGCTGGGTGCTCAGTGCTCAGGGTGCTGGGTGCTCAGTGCCCGGGTGCTCAGTGCTCAGTACTCAGAGTGCTGGGTGCTCAGTACTCAGGGTGCTGGGTGCTCAGTACTCGGGGTGCTGGGTGCTGAGTCCTCAGGGTGCTCAGTGGTCAGGGTGCTGGGTGCTCAGTGCTCGGGGTGCTCAGTGCTCAGTACTCAGGCTGCTGAGTGATCAGTACTCAGGGTGCTGGCTGCTCAGTACTCAGGGTGCTGGGTGCTCAGTGCTCAGTACTCAGGGTGCTGGGTGCTCAGTGCTCGGGGTGCTGGGTGCTCAGTGCTCGGGGTGCTCGGTGCTCAGTACTCAGGGTTCTCAGTGCTCAGTGCTCAGGGTGCTGGGTGCTCAGTACTCAGGGTGCTCAGTGCTCCGTACTCGGGGTGCTGGGTGCTCAGTACTCAGGGTGCTCAGTGCTCAGTACTCGGGGTGCTGGGTGCTCAGTGCTCAGGGTGCTCAGTGCTCAGTGCTCGGGGTGCTGGGTGCTCAGTGCTCGGGATGCTGGGTGCTCAGTGCTCAGAGTGCTGGGTGCTCAGTACTCAGGTTGCTGGGTGCTCAGTGCTCAGTGTGCTGGGTGCTCAGTACTCAGGGTGCTGGGTGCTCAGAACTCATGGTGCTGGGTGCTCAGTGCTCAGGGTGCTGGGTGCTCAGTGCTCGGTGTGCTCGGTGCTCAGTACTCAGGATGCTGAGTGCTCAGTACTCAGGGTGCTGGGTGTTCAGTGCTCGGGGTGCTCGGTGCTCAGTACTCAGTGTTCTCAGTGCTCAGTGCTCAGGGTGCTGGGTGCTCAGTACTCATGGTGCTCAGTGCTCAGTACTCGGGGTGCTGGGAGCTCAGTACTCAGGGTGCTCAGTGCTCAGTACTCGGGGTGCTGGGTGCTCAGTGCTCAGGGTGCTCAGTGCTCAGTGCTCAAGGTGCTGGGTGCTCAGTTCTCAGGGTGCTCGGTGCTCAGTACTCGGGGTGCTGGGTGCTCAGTGCTCAGGGTGCTGGGTGCTCAGTGCTCGGGGTGCTGGGTGCTCAGTGCTCAGGGTGCTGGGTGCTCAGTGCCCGGGTGCTCAGTGCTCAGTACTCAGAGTGCTGGGTGCTCAGTACTCAGGGTGCTGGGTGCTCAGTGCTCAGGGTGCTGGGTGCTCAGTACTCAGGGTGCTGGGTGCTCAGTACTCAGGGTGCTAAGAGCTCAGGCTGCTCAGTGCTCGGGGTGCTGGATGCTCAGTGCTCAGTGCACAGGGTGCTGGGTGCTCAGTCCTCGGGGTGCTGGGTGCTCAGTACTCAGGGTGCTGGGTGCTCAGTACTCAGGGTGCTGGGTGCTCAGTGCTCAGGGTGCTGGGTGCTCAGTGCTCTGGGTGCTGGGTGCTCAGTGCTCAGGGTGCTGGGTGCTCAGTGCTCACGGTGCTGGGTACTCAGTGCTCGGGGTGCTGGGTGCTGAGTGCTCAGGGTGCTGGGTGCTCAGTGCTCGGGGTGCTCGGTGCTCAGTACACAGGGTGCTGGGTGCTCAGTGCTCGGGGTGCTGGGTGCTCAGTGCTCAGTACTCAGGGTGCTGGGTGCTCAGTGCTCGGGGTGCTGGGTGCTCAGTACTCAGCGTGCTGGGTGCTCAGTACTCAGGGTGCTGGGTGCTCAGTGCTCAGGGTGCTGGGTGCTCAGTGCTGAGGGTGCTGGGTGCTCAGTGATCGGGGTGCTGGGTGCTCAGTACTCAGGGTGCTCAGTGCTCTGGGTGCTTAGTGCTCAGTACTCATGGTGCTGGGTGCTCAGTACTCAGGGTGCTCAGTGCTCGGGGTGCTGGGTGCTCAGTGCTCAGGGTGCTGGGTGCTCAGTACTCAGGATGCTGGGTGCTCAGTACTCAGGGTGCTGGGTGCTGAGTCCTCAGGGTGTTCAGTGGTCAGGGTGCTGGGTGCTCAGTGCTCGGGGTGCTCAGTGCTCAGTACTCAGGGTGCTGAGTGATCAGTACTCAGGGTGCTGGCTGCTCAGTACTCAGGGTGCTGGGTGCTCAGTGCTCGGGGTGCTGGGTGCTCAGTGCTCAGGGTGCTCAGTGCTCAGTACTCAGGGTGCTCAGTGCTCAGTACTCAGGGTGCTGGGTGCTCAGTGCTCAGGGTGCTGGGTGCTCAGTGCTCGGGGGTACTGGGTACTCAGTGCTCAGTACACAGGGTGCTGAGTGCTCAGTGCTCGGGGTGCTGGGTGCTCAGTGCTCAGTACTCAGGGTGCTGGGTGCTCAGTGCTCGGGGTGCTGGGTGCTCAGTGCTCGGGGTGCTCGGTGCTCAGTACTCAGGGTTCTCAGTGCTCAGTGCTCAGGGTGCTGGGTGCTCAGTACTCAGGGTGCTCAGTGCTCCGTACTCGGGGTGCTGGGTGCTCAGTACTCAGGGTGCTCAGTGCTCAGTACTCGGGGTGCTGGGTGCTCAGTGCTCAGGGTGCTCAGTGCTCAGTGCTCGGGGTGCTGGGTGCTCAGTGCTCGGGGTGCTGGGTGCTCAGTGCTCAGAGTGCTGGGTGCTCAGTACTCAGGTTGCTGGGTGCTCAGTGCTCAGTGTGCTGGGTGCTCAGTACTCAGGGTGCTGGGTGCTCAGAACTCATGGTGCTGGGTGCTCAGTGCTCAGGGTGCTGGGTGCTCAGTGCTCGGTGTGCTCGGTGCTCAGTACTCAGGATGCTGAGTGCTCAGTACTCAGGGTGCTGGGTGCTCAGTACTCAGGGTGCTGGGTGCTCAGTGCTCGGGGTGCTGGGTGCTCAGTGCTCAGGGTGCTCAGCGCTCAGTACTCAGGGTGCTCAGTGCTCAGTACTCAGGGTGCTGGGTGCTCAGTGCTCAGGGTGCTGGGTGCTCAGTGCTCAGGGGTACTGGGTACTCAGTGCTCAGTACACAGGGTGCTGAGTGCTCAGTGCTCGGGGTGCTGGGTGCTCAGTGCTCAGTACTCGGGGTGCTGGGTGCTCAGTACTCAGGGTGCTCAGTGCTCAGTACTCGGGGTGCTGGGTGCTCAGTGCTCAGGGTGCTCAGTGCTCAGTGCTCGGTGTGCTGGGTGCTCAGTGCTCGGTTTGCTGGGTGCTCAGTGCTCAGAGTGCTGGGTGCTCAGTACTCAGGTTGCTGGGTGCTCAGTGCTCAGGGTGCTGGGTGCTCAGTACTCAGGGTGCTGTGTGCTCAGTATTCATGGTGCTGGGTACTCAGTGCACAGGGTGCTCATTCTCGGGGTGCTGGGTGCTCAGTACTCAGGGTGCTGGGTGCTCAGTACTCAGTGTGCTAAGAGCTCAGGGTGCTCAGTGCTCGGGGTGCTGGATGCTCAGTGCTCAGTGCACAGGGTGCTGGGTGCTCAGTCCTCGGGGTGCTGGGTGCTCAGTACTCAGGGTGCTGGGTGCTCAGTACTCAGGGTGCTGGGTGCTCAGTGCTCAGGGTGCTGGGTGCTCAGTGCTCTGGGTGCTGGGTGCTCAGTGCTCAGGGTGCTGGGTGCTCAGTGCCTAGGGTGCTGGGTGCTCAGTGCTAGGGGTGCTGGGTGCTGAGTGCTCGGGGTGCTGGGTGCTCAGTGCTCGGGGTGCTCGGTGCTCAGTACACAGGGTGCTGGGTGCTCAGTGCTCGGGGTGCTGGGTGCTCAGTGCTCAGTACTCAGGGTGCTGGGTGCTCAGTGCTCGGGGTGCTGGGTGCTCAGTACTCAGCGTGCTGGGTGCTCAGTACTCAGGGTGCTGGGTGCTCAGTGCTCAGGGTGCTGGGTGCTCAGTGCTCAGGGTGCTGGGTGCTCAGTGATTGGGGTTCTGGGTGCTCAGTACTCAGGGTGCTCAGTGCTCAGGGAGCTCGGTGCTCAGTACTCAGGGTGCTGGGTGCTCAGTACTCAGTGCTCGGGGTCCTGGATGCTCCGTGCTCGGGGTGCTGGGTGCTCAGTGCTCTGGGTGCTTAGTGCTCAGTACTCAGGGTGCTGGGTGCTCAGTACTCAGGGTGCTCAGTGCTCGGGGTGCTGGGTGCTCAGTGCTCAGGGTGATCGGTGCTCAGTACTCAGGATGCTGGGTGCTCAGTACTCAGGGTGCTGAGTGCTCAGTACTCAGGGTGCTGGTTGCTCAGTCCTCAGGGTGCTCAGTGCTCAGGGTGCTGGGTGCTCAGTCCTCAGGGTGCTCAGTGCTCAGGGTGCTGGGTGCTCAGTGCTCGGGTTGCTCGGTGCTCAGTACTCAGGGTGCTGAGTGCTCAGTACTCAGGGTGCTGGGTGCTCAGTACTCAGGGTGCTGGGTGCTCAGTACTCAGGGTGCTGCGTGCTCAGTGCTCAGGGTGCTGGGTGCTCAGTGCTCGGGGGTACTGGGTACTCAGTGCTCAGTACACAGGGTGCTGAGTGCTCAGTGCTCGGGGTGCTGGGTGCTCAGTGCTCAGTACTCAGGGTGCTGGGTGCTCAGTGCTCGGGGTGCTGGGTGCTCAGTGCTCGGGGTGCTCGGTGCTCAGTACTCAGGGTTCTCAGTGCTCAGTGCTCAGGGTGCTGGGTGCTCAGTACTCAGGGTGCTCAGTGCTCCGTACTCGGGGTGCTGGGTGCTCAGTACTCAGGGTGCTCAGTGCTCAGTACTCGGGGTGCTGGGTGCTCAGTGCTCAGGGTGCTCAGTGCTCAGTGCTCGGGGTGCTGGGTGCTCAGTGCTCGGGGTGCTGGGTGCTCAGTGCTCAGAGTGCTGGGTGCTCAGTACTCAGGTTGCTGGGTGCTCAGTGCTCAGGGTGCTGGGTGCTCAGTACTCAGGGTGCTGGGTGCTCAGAACTCATGGTGCTGGGTGCTCAGTGCTCAGGGTGCTGGGTGCTCAGTGCTCGGTGTGCTCGGTGCTCAGTAATCAGGATGCTGAGTGCTCAGTACTCAGGGTGCTGGGTGCTCAGTACTCAGGGAGCTGGGTGCTCAGTGCTCGGGGTGCTGGGTGCTCAGTGCTCAGGGTGCTCAGCGCTCAGTACTCAGGGTGCTCAGTTCTCAGTACTCAGGGTGCTGGGTGCTCAGTGCTCAGGGTGCTGGGTGCTCAGTGCTCGGGGGTACTGGGTACTCAGTGCTCAGTACACAGGGTGCTGAGTGCTCAGTGCTCGGGGTGCTGGGTGCTCAGTGCTCAGTACTCAGGGTGCTGGGTGCTCAGTGCTCGGGGTGCTGGGTGCTCAGTGCTCGGGGTGCTCGGTGCTCAGTACTCAGGGTTCTCAGTGCTCAGTGCTCAGGGTGCTGGTTGCTCAGTACTCAGGGTGCTCAGTGCTCAGTACTCGGGGTGCTGGGTGCTCAGTGCTCAGGGTGCTCAGTGCTCAGTGCTCGGGGTGCTGGGTGCTCAGTGCTCGGGGTGCTGGGTGCTCAGTGCTCAGAGTGCTGGGTGCTCAGTACTCAGGTTGCTGGGTGCTCAGTGCTCAGGGTGCTGGGTGCTCAGTACTCAGGGTGCTGGTTGCTCAGTATTCATGGTGCTGGGTACTCAGTGCTCAGGGTGCTCATTCTCGGGGTGCTGGGTGCTCAGTACTCAGGGTGCTGGGTGCTCAGTACTCAGTGTGCTAAGAGCTCAGGGTGCTCAGTGCTCGGGGTGCTGGATGCTCAGTGCTCAGTGCACAGGGTGCTGGGTGCTCAGTCCTCGGGGTGCTGGGTGCTCAGTACTCAGGGTGCTGGGTGCTCAGTACTCAGGGTGCTGGGTGCTCAGTGCTCAGGGTGCTGGGTGCTCAGTGCTCTGGGTGCTGGGTGCTCAGTGCTCAGGGTGCTGGGTGCTCAGTGCCTAGGGTGCTGGGTGCTCAGTGCTAGGGGTGCTGGGTGCTGAGTGCTCGGGGTGCTGGGTGCTCAGTGCTCGGGGTGCTCGGTGCTCAGTACACAGGGTGCTGGGTGCTCAGTGCTCGGGGTGCTGGGTGCTCAGTGCTCAGTACTCAGGGTGCTGGGTGCTCAGTGCTCGGGGTGCTGGGTGCTCAGTACTCAGCGTGCTGGGTGCTCAGTACTCAGGGTGCTGGGTGCTCAGTGCTCAGGGTGCTGGGTGCTCAGTGCTCAGGGTGCTGGGTGCTCAGTGATCGGGGTTCTGGGTGCTCAGTACTCAGGGTGCTCAGTGCTCGGGGAGCTCGGTGCTCAGTACTCAGGGTGCTGGGTGCTCAGTACTCAGTGCTCGGGGTCCTGGATGCTCCGTGCTCGGGGTGCTGGGTGCTCAGTGCTCTGGGTGCTTAGTGCTCAGTACTCAGGGTGCTGGGTGCTCAGTACTCAGGGTGCTCAGTGCTCGGGGTGCTGGGTGCTCAGTGCTCAGGGTGATCGGTGCTCAGTACTCAGGATGCTGGGTGCTCAGTACTCAGGGTGCTGGGTGCTCAGTACTCAGGGTGCTGGTTGCTCAGTCCTCAGGGTGCTCAGTGCTCAGGGTGCTGGGTGCTCAGTCCTCAGGGTGCTCAGTGCTCAGGGTGCTGGGTGCTCAGTGCTCGGGTTGCTCGGTGCTCAGTACTCAGGGTGCTGAGTGCTCAGTACTCAGGGTTCTGGGTGCTCAGTACTCAGGGTGCTGGGTGCTCAGTGCTCGGGGTGCTGGGTGCTCAGTGCTCATGGTGCTCAGTGCTCAGTACTCAGGGTGCTGAGTGCTCAGTACTGAGTGTGCTGGGTGCTCAGTACTCAGGGTGCTGGGTGCTCAGTGCTCAGGGTGCTGGGTGCTCAGTACTCAGGGTGCTGGGTGCTCGGTGCTCAGTACGCTGGGTGCTCAGTACTCAGGGTGCTGGGTGCTCAGTACTCAGGGTGCTCGGTGCTCAGTACTCAGGGTGCTTTGTGCTCAGTGCTCGGGGTGCTGGGTGCTCAGTACTCAGGGTGCTGGGTGCTGAGTGCTCGGGGTGCTCGGTGCTCAGTACCCTGGGTGCTCAGTACTCAGGGTGCTGGGTGCTCAGTACTCAGGGTGCTGGGTGCTTAGTACTCAGGGTGCTGGGTGCTCAGTGCTCAGGGTGCTGGGTGCTCAGTTCTCAGTACTCAGGGTGCTGGGTGCTCAGTGCTCAGGGTGCTGGGTGCTCACTGCTCAGGGTGCTGGGTGCTCGGTGCTCGGGGTGCTGGGTGCTTAGTGCTCGTGGTGCTGGGTGCTCAGTACTCAGGGTGCTGGGTGGTCAGTACTCACGGTGCTGGGAGCTCAGTACTCGGGGTGCTGGGTGCTCACTACTCCGGGTGCTGGGTGCTCAGTACTCAGGGTGCTGGGTGCTCAGTGCTCGGGGTGCTCGGTGCTCAGTACTCAGGGTGCTGGGTGCTCAGTGCTCAGGGTGCTGGGTGCTCAGTACTCAGTGTGCTGGGTGCTCAGTGCTCAGGGTGCTGGGTGCTCAGTACTTAGGGTGCTCAGTACTCAGGGTGCTGGGTGCTCAGTACTCAGGGTGCCCAGTGCTCAGGGTGCTGGGTGCTCAGTGCTCGGGGTGCTCGGTGCTCAGTACTCAGGATGCTGAGTGCTCAGTACTCAGGGTGCTGGGTGCTCAGTACTCAGGGTGCTGGGTGCTCAGTGCTCGGGGTGCTGCGTGCTCAGTGCTCAGGGTGCTCAGTGCTCAGTACTCAGGGTGCTCAGTGCTCAGTACTCAGGGTGCTGGGTGCTCAGTGCTCAGGGTGCTGGGTGCTCAGTGCTCGGGGGTACTGGGTACTCAGTGCTCAGTACACAGGGTGCTGGGTGCTCAGTGCTCGGGGTGCTGGGTGCTCAGTGCTCAGTACTCAGGGTGCTGGGTGCTCAGTGCTCGGGGTGCTGGGTGCTCAGTGCTCGGGGTGCTCGGTGCTCTGTACTCAGGGTTCTCAGTCCTGAGTGCTCAGGGTGCTGGGTGCTCAGTACTCAGGGTGCTCAGTGCTCAGTACTCGGGGTGCTGGGTGCTCAGTACTCAGGGTGCTCAGTGCTCAGTACTCGGGGTGCTGGGTGCTCAGTGCTCAGGGTGCTCAGTGCTCAGTGCTCGGGGTGCTGGGTGCTCAGTGCTCGGGGTGCTGGGTGCTCAGTGCTCAGAGTGCTGGGTGCTCAGTACTCAGGTTGCTGGGTGCTCAGTGCTCAGGGTGCTGGGTGCTCAGTACTCAGGGTGCTGGGTGCTCAATACTCATGGTGCTGGGTACTCAGTGCTCAGGGTGCTTATTATCGGGGTGCTGGGTGCTCAGTACTCAGGGTGCTGGGTGCTCAGTGCTCGGGGTGCTGGGTGCTCAGTGCTCAGGGTGCTCAGTGCTCGGGGAGCTCGGTGCTAAGTACTCAGGGTGCTGGGTGTTCAGTGCTCGGGTGCTCGGTGCTCAGTACTCAGGGTTCTCAGTGCTCAGTGCTCAGGGTGCTGGGTGCTCAGTACTCAGGGTGCTCAGTGCTCCGTACTCGGGGTGCTGGGTGCTCAGTACTCAGGGTGCTCAGTGCTCAGTACTCGGGGTGCTGGGTGCTCAGTGCTCAGGGTGCTCAGTGCTCAGTGCTCGGGGTGCTGGGTGCTCAGTGCTCGGGGTGCTGGGTGCTCAGTGCTCAGAGTGCTGGGTGCTCAGTACTCAGGTTGCTGGGTGCTCAGTGCTCAGTGTGCTGGGTGCTCAGTACTCAGGGTGCTGGGTGCTCAGAACTCATGGTGCTGGGTGCTCAGTGCTCAGGGTGCTGGGTGCTCAGTGCTCGGTGTGCTCGGTGCTCAGTACTCAGGATGCTGAGTGCTCAGTACTCAGGGTGCTGGGTGCTCAGTACTCAGGGTGCTGGGTGCTCAGTGCTCGGGGTGCTGGGTGCTCAGTGCTCAGGGTGCTCAGCGCTCAGTACTCAGGGTGCTCAGTGCTCAGTACTCAGGGTGCTGGGTGCTCAGTGCTCAGGGTGCTGGGTGCTCAGTGCTCAGGGGTACTGGGTACTCAGTGCTCAGTACACAGGGTGCTGAGTGCTCAGTGCTCGGGGTGCTGGGTGCTCAGTGCTCAGTACTCGGGGTGCTGGGTGCTCAGTACTCAGGGTGCTCAGTGCTCAGTACTCGGGGTGCTGGGTGCTCAGTGCTCAGGGTGCTCAGTGCTCAGTGCTCGGTGTGCTGGGTGCTCAGTGCTCGGTTTGCTGGGTGCTCAGTGCTCAGAGTGCTGGGTGCTCAGTACTCAGGTTGCTGGGTGCTCAGTGCTCAGGGTGCTGGGTGCTCAGTACTCAGGGTGCTGTGTGCTCAGTATTCATGGTGCTGGGTACTCAGTGCACAGGGTGCTCATTCTCGGGGTGCTGGGTGCTCAGTACTCAGGGTGCTGGGTGCTCAGTACTCAGTGTGCTAAGAGCTCAGGGTGCTCAGTGCTCGGGGTGCTGGATGCTCAGTGCTCAGTGCACAGGGTGCTGGGTGCTCAGTCCTCGGGGTGCTGGGTGCTCAGTACTCAGGGTGCTGGGTGCTCAGTACTCAGGGTGCTGGGTGCTCAGTGCTCAGGGTGCTGGGTGCTCAGTGCTCTGGGTGCTGGGTGCTCAGTGCTCAGGGTGCTGGGTGCTCAGTGCCTAGGGTGCTGGGTGCTCAGTGCTAGGGGTGCTGGGTGCTGAGTGCTCGGGGTGCTGGGTGCTCAGTGCTCGGGGTGCTCGGTGCTCAGTACACAGGGTGCTGGGTGCTCAGTGCTCGGGGTGCTGGGTGCTCAGTGCTCAGTACTCAGGGTGCTGGGTGCTCAGTGCTCGGGGTGCTGGGTGCTCAGTACTCAGCGTGCTGGGTGCTCAGTACTCAGGGTGCTGGGTGCTCAGTGCTCAGGGTGCTGGGTGCTCAGTGCTCAGGGTGCTGGGTGCTCAGTGATTGGGGTTCTGGGTGCTCAGTACTCAGGGTGCTCAGTGCTCGGGGAGCTCGGTGCTCAGTACTCAGGGTGCTGGGTGCTCAGTACTCAGTGCTCGGGGTCCTGGATGCTCCGTGCTCGGGGTGCTGGGTGCTCAGTGCTCTGGGTGCTTAGTGCTCAGTACTCAGGGTGCTGGGTGCTCAGTACTCAGGGTGCTCAGTGCTCGGGGTGCTGGGTGCTCAGTGCTCAGGGTGATCGGTGCTCAGTACTCAGGATGCTGGGTGCTCAGTACTCAGGGTGCTGAGTGCTCAGTACTCAGGGTGCTGGTTGCTCAGTCCTCAGGGTGCTCAGTGCTCAGGGTGCTGGGTGCTCAGTCCTCAGGGTGCTCAGTGCTCAGGGTGCTGGGTGCTCAGTGCTCGGGTTGCTCGGTGCTCAGTACTCAGGGTGCTGAGTGCTCAGTACTCAGGGTGCTGGGTGCTCAGTACTCAGGGTGCTGGGTGCTCAGTACTCAGGGTGCTGCGTGCTCAGTGCTCAGGGTGCTGGGTGCTCAGTGCTCGGGGGTACTGGGTACTCAGTGCTCAGTACACAGGGTGCTGAGTGCTCAGTGCTCGGGGTGCTGGGTGCTCAGTGCTCAGTACTCAGGGTGCTGGGTGCTCAGTGCTCGGGGTGCTGGGTGCTCAGTGCTCGGGGTGCTCGGTGCTCAGTACTCAGGGTTCTCAGTGCTCAGTGCTCAGGGTGCTGGGTGCTCAGTACTCAGGGTGCTCAGTGCTCCGTACTCGGGGTGCTGGGTGCTCAGTACTCAGGGTGCTCAGTGCTCAGTACTCGGGGTGCTGGGTGCTCAGTGCTCAGGGTGCTCAGTGCTCAGTGCTCGGGGTGCTGGGTGCTCAGTGCTCGGGGTGCTGGGTGCTCAGTGCTCAGAGTGCTGGGTGCTCAGTACTCAGGTTGCTGGGTGCTCAGTGCTCAGGGTGCTGGGTGCTCAGTACTCAGGGTGCTGGGTGCTCAGAACTCATGGTGCTGGGTGCTCAGTGCTCAGGGTGCTGGGTGCTCAGTGCTCGGTGTGCTCGGTGCTCAGTACTCAGGATGCTGAGTGCTCAGTACTCAGGGTGCTGGGTGCTCAGTACTCAGGGAGCTGGGTGCTCAGTGCTCGGGGTGCTGGGTGCTCAGTGCTCAGGGTGCTCAGCGCTCAGTACTCAGGGTGCTCAGTGCTCAGTACTCAGGGTGCTGGGTGCTCAGTGCTCAGGGTGCTGGGTGCTCAGTGCTCGGGGGTACTGGGTACTCAGTGCTCAGTACACAGGGTGCTGAGTGCTCAGTGCTCGGGGTGCTGGGTGCTCAGTGCTCAGTACTCAGGGTGCTGGGTGCTCAGTGCTCGGGGTGCTGGGTGCTCAGTGCTCGGGGTGCTCGGTGCTCAGTACTCAGGGTTCTCAGTGCTCAGTGCTCAGGGTGCTGGTTGCTCAGTACTCAGGGTGCTCAGTGCTCAGTACTCGGGGTGCTGGGTGCTCAGTGCTCAGGGTGCTCAGTGCTCAGTGCTCGGGGTGCTGGGTGCTCAGTGCTCGGGGTGCTGGGTGCTCAGTGCTCAGAGTGCTGGGTGCTCAGTACTCAGGTTGCTGGGTGCTCAGTGCTCAGGGTGCTGGGTGCTCAGTACTCAGGGTGCTGGTTGCTCAGTATTCATGGTGCTGGGTACTCAGTGCTCAGGGTGCTCATTCTCGGGGTGCTGGGTGCTCAGTACTCAGGGTGCTGGGTGCTCAGTACTCAGTGTGCTAAGAGCTCAGGGTGCTCAGTGCTCGGGGTGCTGGATGCTCAGTGCTCAGTGCACAGGGTGCTGGGTGCTCAGTCCTCGGGGTGCTGGGTGCTCAGTACTCAGGGTGCTGGGTGCTCAGTACTCAGGGTGCTGGGTGCTCAGTGCTCAGGGTGCTGGGTGCTCAGTGCTCTGGGTGCTGGGTGCTCAGTGCTCAGGGTGCTGGGTGCTCAGTGCCTAGGGTGCTGGGTGCTCAGTGCTAGGGGTGCTGGGTGCTGAGTGCTCGGGGTGCTGGGTGCTCAGTGCTCGGGGTGCTCGGTGCTCAGTACACAGGGTGCTGGGTGCTCAGTGCTCGGGGTGCTGGGTGCTCAGTGCTCAGTACTCAGGGTGCTGGGTGCTCAGTGCTCGGGGTGCTGGGTGCTCAGTACTCAGCGTGCTGGGTGCTCAGTACTCAGGGTGCTGGGTGCTCAGTGCTCAGGGTGCTGGGTGCTCAGTGCTCAGGGTGCTGGGTGCTCAGTGATCGGGGTTCTGGGTGCTCAGTACTCAGGGTGCTCAGTGCTCGGGGAGCTCGGTGCTCAGTACTCAGGGTGCTGGGTGCTCAGTAC
The DNA here is from genome assembly GCF_018167655.1 of Microtus oregoni. Taxonomy (NCBI): domain Eukaryota; kingdom Metazoa; phylum Chordata; class Mammalia; order Rodentia; family Cricetidae; genus Microtus; species Microtus oregoni. The sequence goes on along the minus strand of NW_024543811.1, from coordinate 4,455,688 downwards.
TCAGTGCTCGGGGTCCTGGATGCTCCGTGCTCGGGGTGCTGGGTGCTCAGTGCTCTGGGTGCTTAGTGCTCAGTACTCAGGGTGCTGGGTGCTCAGTACTCAGGGTGCTCAGTGCTCGGGGTGCTGGGTGCTCAGTGCTCAGGGTGATCGGTGCTCAGTACTCAGGATGCTGGGTGCTCAGTACTCAGGGTGCTGGGTGCTCAGTACTCAGGGTGCTGGTTGCTCAGTCCTCAGGGTGCTCAGTGCTCAGGGTGCTGGGTGCTCAGTCCTCAGGGTGCTCAGTGCTCAGGGTGCTGGGTGCTCAGTGCTCGGGTTGCTCGGTGCTCAGTACTCAGGGTGCTGAGTGCTCAGTACTCAGGGTTCTGGGTGCTCAGTACTCAGGGTGCTGGGTGCTCAGTGCTTGGAGTGCTGGGTGCTCAGTGCTCATGGTGCTCAGTGCTCAGTACTCAGGGTGCTGAGTGCTCAGTACTGAGTGTGCTGGGTGCTCAGTACTCAGGGTGCTGGGTGCTCAGTGCTCAGGGTGCTGGGTGCTCAGTACTCAGGGTGCTGGGTGCTCGGTGCTCAGTACGCTGGGTGCTCAGTACTCAGGGTGCTGGGTGCTCAGTACTCAGGGTGCTCGGTGCTCAGTACTCAGGGTGCTTTGTGCTCAGTGCTCGGGGTGCTGGGTGCTCAGTACTCAGGGTGCTGGGTGCTGAGTGCTCGGGGTGCTCGGTGCTCAGTACCCTGGGTGCTCAGTACTCAGGGTGCTGGGTGCTCAGTACTCAGGGTGCTGGGTGCTTAGTACTCAGGGTGCTGGGTGCTCAGTGCTCAGGGTGCTGGGTGCTCAGTTCTCAGTACTCAGGGTGCTGGGTGCTCAGTGCTCAGGGTGCTGGGTGCTCACTGCTCAGGGTGCTGGGTGCTCGGTGCTCGGGGTGCTGGGTGCTTAGTGCTCGGGGTGCTGGGTGCTCAGTACTCAGGGTGCTGGGTGGTCAGTACTCACGGTGCTGGGTGCTCAGTACTCGGGGTGCTGGGTGCTCACTACTCCGGGTGCTGGGTGCTCAGTACTCAGGGTGCTGGGTGCTCAGTGCTCGGGGTGCTCGGTGCTCAGTACTCAGGGTGCTGGGTGCTCAGTGCTCAGGGTGCTGGGTGCTCAGTACTCAGTGTGCTGGGTGCTCAGTGCTCAGGGTGCTGGGTGCTCAGTACTTAGGGTGCTCAGTACTCAGGGTGCTGGGTGCTCAGTACTCAGGGTGCCCAGTGCTCAGGGTGCTGGGTGCTCAGTGCTCGGGGTGCTCGGTGCTCAGTACTCAGGATGCTGAGTGCTCAGTACTCAGGGTGCTGGGTGCTCAGTACTCAGGGTGCTGGGTGCTCAGTGCTCGGGGTGCTGCGTGCTCAGTGCTCAGGGTGCTCAGTGCTCAGTACTCAGGGTGCTCAGTGCTCAGTACTCAGGGTGCTGGGTGCTCAGTGCTCAGGGTGCTGGGTGCTCAGTGCTCGGGGGTACTGGGTACTCAGTGCTCAGTACACAGGGTGCTGGGTGCTCAGTGCTCGGGGTGCTGGGTGCTCAGTGCTCAGTACTCAGGGTGCTGGGTGCTCAGTGCTCGGGGTGCTGGGTGCTCAGTGCTCGGGGTGCTCGGTGCTCTGTACTCAGGGTTCTCAGTCCTGAGTGCTCAGGGTGCTGGGTGCTCAGTACTCAGGGTGCTCAGTGCTCAGTACTCGGGGTGCTGGGTGCTCAGTACTCAGGGTGCTCAGTGCTCAGTACTCGGGGTGCTGGGTGCTCAGTGCTCAGGGTACTCAGTGCTCAGTGCTCGGGGTGCTGGGTGCTCAGTGCTCGGGGTGCTGGGTGCTCAGTGCTCAGAGTGCTGGGTGCTCAGTACTCAGGTTGCTGGGTGCTCAGTGCTCAGGGTGCTGGGTGCTCAGTACTCAGGGTGCTGGGTGCTCAATACTCATGGTGCTGGGTACTCAGTGCTCAGGGTGCTCATTATCGGGGTGCTGGGTGCTCAGTACTCAGGGTGCTGGGTGCTCAGTGCTCGGGGTGCTGGGTGCTCAGTGCTCAGGGTGCTCAGTGCTCAGGGTGCTGGGTGCTCAGTACTCAGGGTGCTGGGTGCTCAGAACTCATGGTGCTGGGTGCTCAGTGCTCAGGGTGCTGGGTGCTCAGTGCTCGGTGTGCTCGGTGCTCAGTACTCAGGATGCTGAGTGCTCAGTACTCAGGGTGCTGGGTGCTCAGTACTCAGGGAGCTGGGTGCTCAGTGCTCGGGGTGCTGGGTGCTCAGTGCTCAGGGTGCTCAGCGCTCAGTACTCAGGGTGCTCAGTGCTCAGTACTCAGGGTGCTGGGTGCTCAGTGCTCAGGGTGCTGGGTGCTCAGTGCTCGGGGGTACTGGGTACTCAGTGCTCAGTACACAGGGTGCTGAGTGCTCAGTGCTCGGGGTGCTGGGTGCTCAGTGCTCAGTACTCAGGGTGCTGGGTGCTCAGTGCTCGGGGTGCTGGGTGCTCAGTGCTCGGGGTGCTCGGTGCTCAGTACTCAGGGTTCTCAGTGCTCAGTGCTCAGGGTGCTGGTTGCTCAGTACTCAGGGTGCTCAGTGCTCAGTACTCGGGGTGCTGGGTGCTCAGTGCTCAGGGTGCTCAGTGCTCAGTGCTCGGGGTGCTGGGTGCTCAGTGCTCGGGGTGCTGGGTGCTCAGTGCTCAGAGTGCTGGGTGCTCAGTACTCAGGTTGCTGGGTGCTCAGTGCTCAGGGTGCTGGGTGCTCAGTACTCAGGGTGCTGGTTGCTCAGTATTCATGGTGCTGGGTACTCAGTGCTCAGGGTGCTCATTCTCGGGGTGCTGGGTGCTCAGTACTCAGGGTGCTGGGTGCTCAGTACTCAGTGTGCTAAGAGCTCAGGGTGCTCAGTGCTCGGGGTGCTGGATGCTCAGTGCTCAGTGCACAGGGTGCTGGGTGCTCAGTCCTCGGGGTGCTGGGTGCTCAGTACTCAGGGTGCTGGGTGCTCAGTACTCAGGGTGCTGGGTGCTCAGTGCTCAGGGTGCTGGGTGCTCAGTGCTCTGGGTGCTGGGTGCTCAGTGCTCAGGGTGCTGGGTGCTCAGTGCCTAGGGTGCTGGGTGCTCAGTGCTAGGGGTGCTGGGTGCTGAGTGCTCGGGGTGCTGGGTGCTCAGTGCTCGGGGTGCTCGGTGCTCAGTACACAGGGTGCTGGGTGCTCAGTGCTCGGGGTGCTGGGTGCTCAGTGCTCAGTACTCAGGGTGCTGGGTGCTCAGTGCTCGGGGTGCTGGGTGCTCAGTACTCAGCGTGCTGGGTGCTCAGTACTCAGGGTGCTGGGTGCTCAGTGCTCAGGGTGCTGGGTGCTCAGTGCTCAGGGTGCTGGGTGCTCAGTGATCGGGGTTCTGGGTGCTCAGTACTCAGGGTGCTCAGTGCTCGGGGAGCTCGGTGCTCAGTACTCAGGGTGCTGGGTGCTCAGTACTCAGTGCTCGGGGTCCTGGATGCTCCGTGCTCGGGGTGCTGGGTGCTCAGTGCTCTGGGTGCTTAGTGCTCAGTACTCAGGGTGCTGGGTGCTCAGTACTCAGGGTGCTCAGTGCTCGGGGTGCTGGGTGCTCAGTGCTCAGGGTGATCGGTGCTCAGTACTCAGGATGCTGGGTGCTCAGTACTCAGGGTGCTGGGTGCTCAGTACTCAGGGTGCTGGTTGCTCAGTCCTCAGGGTGCTCAGTGCTCAGGGTGCTGGGTGCTCAGTCCTCAGGGTGCTCAGTGCTCAGGGTGCTGGGTGCTCAGTGCTCGGGTTGCTCGGTGCTCAGTACTCAGGGTGCTGAGTGCTCAGTACTCAGGGTTCTGGGTGCTCAGTACTCAGGGTGCTGGGTGCTCAGTGCTTGGAGTGCTGGGTGCTCAGTGCTCATGGTGCTCAGTGCTCAGTACTCAGGGTGCTGAGTGCTCAGTACTGAGTGTGCTGGGTGCTCAGTACTCAGGGTGCTGGGTGCTCAGTGCTCAGGGTGCTGGGTGCTCAGTACTCAGGGTGCTGGGTGCTCGGTGCTCAGTACGCTGGGTGCTCAGTACTCAGGGTGCTGGGTGCTCAGTACTCAGGGTGCTCGGTGCTCAGTACTCAGGGTGCTTTGTGCTCAGTGCTCGGGGTGCTGGGTGCTCAGTACTCAGGGTGCTGGGTGCTGAGTGCTCGGGGTGCTCGGTGCTCAGTACCCTGGGTGCTCAGTACTCAGGGTGCTGGGTGCTCAGTACTCAGGGTGCTGGGTGCTTAGTACTCAGGGTGCTGGGTGCTCAGTGCTCAGGGTGCTGGGTGCTCAGTTCTCAGTACTCAGGGTGCTGGGTGCTCAGTGCTCAGGGTGCTGGGTGCTCACTGCTCAGGGTGCTGGGTGCTCGGTGCTCGGGGTGCTGGGTGCTTAGTGCTCGGGGTGCTGGGTGCTCAGTACTCAGGGTGCTGGGTGGTCAGTACTCACGGTGCTGGGTGCTCAGTACTCGGGGTGCTGGGTGCTCACTACTCCGGGTGCTGGGTGCTCAGTACTCAGGGTGCTGGGTGCTCAGTGCTCGGGGTGCTCGGTGCTCAGTACTCAGGGTGCTGGGTGCTCAGTGCTCAGGGTGCTGGGTGCTCAGTACTCAGTGTGCTGGGTGCTCAGTGCTCAGGGTGCTGGGTGCTCAGTACTTAGGGTGCTCAGTACTCAGGGTGCTGGGTGCTCAGTACTCAGGGTGCCCAGTGCTCAGGGTGCTGGGTGCTCAGTGCTCGGGGTGCTCGGTGCTCAGTACTCAGGATGCTGAGTGCTCAGTACTCAGGGTGCTGGGTGCTCAGTACTCAGGGTGCTGGGTGCTCAGTGCTCGGGGTGCTGCGTGCTCAGTGCTCAGGGTGCTCAGTGCTCAGTACTCAGGGTGCTCAGTGCTCAGTACTCAGGGTGCTGGGTGCTCAGTGCTCAGGGTGCTGGGTGCTCAGTGCTCGGGGGTACTGGGTACTCAGTGCTCAGTACACAGGGTGCTGGGTGCTCAGTGCTCGGGGTGCTGGGTGCTCAGTGCTCAGTACTCAGGGTGCTGGGTGCTCAGTGCTCGGGGTGCTGGGTGCTCAGTGCTCGGGGTGCTCGGTGCTCTGTACTCAGGGTTCTCAGTCCTGAGTGCTCAGGGTGCTGGGTGCTCAGTACTCAGGGTGCTCAGTGCTCAGTACTCGGGGTGCTGGGTGCTCAGTACTCAGGGTGCTCAGTGCTCAGTACTCGGGGTGCTGGGTGCTCAGTGCTCAGGGTGCTCAGTGCTCAGTGCTCGGGGTGCTGGGTGCTCAGTGCTCGGGGTGCTGGGTGCTCAGTGCTCAGAGTGCTGGGTGCTCAGTACTCAGGTTGCTGGGTGCTCAGTGCTCAGGGTGCTGGGTGCTCAGTACTCAGGGTGCTGGGTGCTCAATACTCATGGTGCTGGGTACTCAGTGCTCAGGGTGCTCATTATCGGGGTGCTGGGTGCTCAGTACTCAGGGTGCTGGGTGCTCAGTGCTCGGGGTGCTGGGTGCTCAGTGCTCAGGGTGCTCAGTGCTCGGGGAGCTCGGTGCTAAGTACTCAGGGTGCTGGGTGTTCAGTGCTCGGGGTGCTCGGTGCTCAGTACTCAGGGTTCTCAGTGCTCAGTGCTCAGGGTGCTGGGTGCTCAGTACTCATGGTGCTCAGTGCTCAGTACACGGGGTGCTGGTTGCTCAGTACTCAGTGTGCTCAGTGCTCAGTACTCGGGGTGCTGGATGCTCAGTGCTCAGGGTGCTCAGTGCTCAGTGCTCGGGGTGCTGGGTGCTCAGTTCTCGGGGTGCTCGGTGCTCAGTACTCGGGTGCTGGGTGCTCAGTGCTCAGGGTGCTGGGTGCGCAGTGCTCGGGGTGCTGGGTGCTCAGTGCTCAGTGTGCTGGGTGCTCAGTGCACGGGGTGCTCGGTGCTCAGTACTCAGGGTGCTTGGTGCTCAGTACTCAGGGTGCTGGGTGCTCAGTGCTCAGGGTGCTGGGTGCTCAGTACTCAGGGTGCTGGGTGCTCAGTACTCAGGGTGCTAAGAGCTCAGGGTGCTCAGTGCTCGGGGTGCTGGATGCTCAGTGCTCAGTGCACAGGGTGCTGGGTGCTCAGTCCTCGGGGTGCTGGGTGCTCAGTACTCAGGGTGCTGGGTGCTCAGTACTCAGGGTGCTGGGTGCTCAGTGCTCAGTGTGCTGGGGGCTCAGTGCTCTGGGTGCTGGGTGCTCAGTGCTCAGGGTGCTGGGTGCTCAGTGCTCAGGGTGCTGGGTGCTCAGTGCTCGGGGTGCCGGGTGCTGAGCGCTCAGGGTGCTGGGTGCTCAGTGCTCGGGGTGCTCGGTTCTCAGTACACAGGGTGCTGGGTGCTCAGTGCTCGGGGTGCGGGGTGCTCAGTGCTCAGTACTCAGGGTGTTGGGCGCTCAGTGCTCGGGGTGCTGGGTGCTCAGTACTCAGCGTGCTGGGTGCTCAGTACTCAGGGTGCTGGGTGCTCAGTGCTCAGGGTGCTGGGTGCTCAGTGCTCAGGGTGCTGGGTGCTCAGTGATCGGGGTTCTGGGTGCTCAGTACTCAGGGTTCTCAGTGCTCGCGGAGCTCGGTGCTCAGTACTCAGGGTGCTGGGTGCTCAGTACTCAGTGCTCGGGGTCCTGGATGCTCCGTGCTCGGGGTGCTGGGTGCTCAGTGCTGTGGGTGCTTAGTGCTCAGTACTCAGGGTGCTGGGTGCTCAGTACTCAGGGTGCTCAGTGCTCGGGGTGCTGGGTGCTCAGTGCTCAGGGTGATCGATGCTCAGTACTCAGGATGCTGGGTGCTCAGTACTCAGGGTGCTGGGTGCTCAGTACTCAGGGTGCTGGGTGCTCAGTACTCAGGGTGCTGGGTGCTCAGTGCTCAGTGTGCTGGGTGCTCAGTGCTATGGGTGCTGGGTGCTCAGTGCTCAGGGTGCTGGGTGCTCAGTGCTCAGGGTGCTGGGTGCTCAGTGCTCGGGGTCCCGGGTGCTGAGCGCTCTGGGTGCTGGGTGCTCAGTGCTCGGGGTGCTCGGTTCTCAGTACACAGGGTGCTGGGTGCTCAGTGCTCGGGGTGCTGGGTGCTCAGTGCTCAGTACTCAGGGTGCTGGGTGCTCAGTGCTCGGGGTGCTGGGTGCTCAGTACTCAGCGTGCTGGGTGCTCAGTACTCAGGGTGCTGGGTGCTCAGTGCTCAGGGTGCTGGGTGCTCAGTGCTCAGGGTGCTGGGTGCTCAGTGATCGGGGTTCTGGGTGCTCAGTACTCAGGGTGCTCAGTGCTCGCGGAGCTCGGTGCTCTTTACTCAGGGTGCTGGGTGCTCAGTACTCAGTGCTCGGGGTCCTGGATGCTCCGTGCTCGGGGTGCTGGGTGCTCAGTGCTCTGGGTGCTTAGTGCTCAGTACTCAGGGTGCTGGGTGCTCAGTACTCAGGGTGCTCAGTGCTCGGGGTGCTGGGTGCTCAGTGCTCAGGGTGATCGATGCTCAGTACTCAGGATGCTGGGTGCTCAGTACTCAGGGTGCTGGGTGCTCAGTACTCAGGGTGCTGGTTGCTCAGTCCTCAGGGTGCTCAGTGCTCAGGGTGCTGGGTGCTCAGGGCTCGGGGTGCTCGGTGCTCAGTACTCAGGGTGCTGAGTGCTCAGTACTCAGGGTGCTGGTTGCTCAGTACTCAGGGTGCTGGGTGCTCAGTGCTCGGGGTGCTGGGTGCTCAGTGCTCATGGTGCTCAGTGCTCAGTACTCAGGGTGCTCAGTGCTCAGTACTCAGGGTGCTGGGTGCTCAGTACTCAGGGTGCTGGGTGCTCAGTGCTCAGGGTGCTGGCTGCTCAGTACTCAGGGTGCTGGGTGCTCGGTGCTCAGTACGCTGGGTGCTCAGTACTCAGGGTGCTGGGTGCTCAGTACTCAGGGTGCTCGGTGCTCAGTACTCAGGGTGCTGGGTGCTCAGTGCTCGGGGTGCTGGGTGCTCAGTACTAAGGGTGCTGGGTGCTCAGTGCTCGGGGTGCTCGGTGCTCAGTATGCTGGGTGCTCAGTACTCAGGGTGCTGGGTGCTCAGTACTAAGGGTGCTGGGTGCTTAGTATTAAGGGTGCTGGGTGCTCAGTGCTCAGGGTGCTGGGTGCTCAGTGATCAGTACTCAAGGTGCTGGGTGCTCAGTACTTAGGGTGCTCAGTACTCAGGGTGCTGGGTGCTCAGTACTCAGGGTGCCCAGTGCTCAGGGTGCTGGGTGCTCAGTGCTCGGGGTGCTCGGTGCTCAGTACTCAGGATGCTGAGTGCTCAGTACTCAGGGTGCTGGGTGCTCAGTACTCAGGGTGCTGGGTGCTCAGTGCTCGGGGTGCTGGGTGCTCAGTGCTCAGGGTGCTCAGTGCTCAGTACTCAGGGTGCTCAGTTCTCAGTACTCAGGGTGCTGGGTGCTCAGTGCTCAGGGTGCTGGGTGCTCAGTGCTCGGGGGTACTGGGTACTCAGTGCTCAGTACACAGGGTGCTGGGTGCTCAGTGCTCGGGGTGCTGGGTGCTCAGTGCTCAGTACTCAGGGTGCTGGGTGCTCAGTGCTCGGGGTGCTGGGTGCTCAGTGCTCGGGGTGCTCGGTGCTCTGTACTCAGGGTTCTCAGTACTGAGTGCTCAGGGTGCTGGGTGCTCAGTACTCAGGGTGCTCAGTGCTCAGTACTCGGGGTGCTGGGTGCTCAGTACTCAGGGTGCTCAGTGCTCAGTACTCGGGGTGCTGGGTGCTCAGTGCTCAGGGTGCTCAGTGCTCAGTGCTCGGGGTGCTGGGTGCTCAGTGCTCGGGGTGCTGGGTGCTCAGTGCTCAGAGTGCTGGGTGCTCAGTACTCAGGTTGCTGGGTGCTCAGTGCTCAGGGTGCTGGGTGCTCAGTACTCAGGGTGCTGGGTGCTCAATACTCATGGTGCTGGGTACTCAGTGCTCAGGGTGCTCATTCTCGGGGTGCTGGGTGCTCAGTACTCAGGGTGCTGGGTGCTCAGTGCTCGGGGTGCTGGGTGCTCAGTGCTCGGGGTGCTCGGTGCTCAGTACTCAGGGTGCTGGGTGCTCAGTGCTCAGGGTGCTCAGTGCTCGGGGAGCTCGGTGCTCAGTACTCAGGGTGCTGGGTGTTCAGTGCTCGGGGTGCTCGGTGCTCAGTACTCAGGGTTCTCAGTGCTCAGTGCTCAGGGTGCTGGGTGCTCAGTACTCATGGTGCTCATTGCTCAGTACACGGGGTGCTGGTTGCTCAGTACTCAGTGTGCTCAGTGCTCAGTACTCGGGGTGCTGGGTGCTCAGTGCTCAGGGTGCTGGGTGCTCAGTGCTCAGTACTCAGGGTGCTGGGTGCTCAGTGCTCGGGGTGCTGGGTGCTCCGTGCTCAGTACTCAGGGTGCTGGGTGCTCAGTGCTCGGGGTGCTGGGTGCTCAGTATTCAGCGTGCTGGGTGCTCAGTACTCAGGGTGCTGGGTGCTCAGTGCTCAGGGTGCTGGGTGCTCAGTGCTCAGGGTGCTGGGTGCTCAGTGATCGGGGTTCTGGGTGCTCAGTACTCAGGGTGCTCAGTGCTCGCGGAGCTCGGTGCTCAGTACTCAGGGTGCTGGGTGCTCAGTACTCAGTGCTCGGGGTCCTGGATGCTCCGTGCTCGGGGTGCTGGGTGCTCAGTGCTCTGGGTGCTTAGTGCTCAGTACTCAGGGTGCTGGGTGCTCAGTACTCAGGGTGCTCAGTGCTCGGGGTGCTGGGTGCTCAGTGCTCAGGGTGATCGATGCTCAGTACTCAGGATGCTGGGTGCTCAGTACTCAGGGTGCTGGGTGCTCAGTACTCAGGGTGCTGGTTGCTCAGTCCTCAGGGTGCTCAGTGCTCAGGGTGCTGGGTGCTCAGGGCTCGGGGTGCTCGGTGCTCAGTACTCAGGGTGCTGAGTGCTCAGTACTCAGGGTGCTGGTTGCTCAGTACTCAGGGTGCTGGGTGCTCAGTGCTCGGGGTGCTGGGTGCTCAGTGCTCATGGTGCTCAGTGCTCAGTACTCAGGGTGCTCAGTGCTCAGTACTCAGGGTGCTGGGTGCTCAGTACTCAGGGTGCTGGGTGCTCAGTGCTCAGGGTGCTGGCTGCTCAGTACTCAGGGTGCTGGGTGCTCGGTGCTCAGTACGCTGGGTGCTCAGTACTCAGGGTGCTGGGTGCTCAGTACTCAGGGTGCTCGGTGCTCAGTACTCAGGGTGCTGGGTGCTCAGTGCTCGGGGTGCTGGGTGCTCAGTACTAAGGGTGCTGGGTGCTCAGTGCTCGGGGTGCTCGGTGCTCAGTATGCTGGGTGCTCAGTACTCAGGGTGCTGGGTGCTCAGTACTAAGGGTGCTGGGTGCTTAGTATTAAGGGTGCTGGGTGCTCAGTGCTCAGGGTGCTGGGTGCTCAGTGATCAGTACTCAAGGTGCTGGGTGCTCAGTGCTCAGGGTGCTGGGTGCTCACTGCTCAGGATGCTGGGTGCTCGGTGCTCGGGGTGCTGGGTGCTTAGTGCTCGGGGTGCTGGGTGCTCAGTACTCAGGGTGCTGGGTGGTCAGTACTCACGGTGCTGGGTGCTCAGTAGTCGGGGTGCTGGGTGCTCACTACTCAGGGTGCTGGGTGCTCAGTACTCAGGGTGCTGGGTGCTCAGTGCTCGGGGTGCTCGGTGCTCAGTACTCAGGGTGCTGGGTGCTCAGTGCTCAGGGTGCTGGGTGGTCAGTACTCAGTGTGCTGGGTGCTCAGTGCTCAGGGTGCTGGTTGCTCAGTCCTCAGGGTGCTCAGTGCTCAGGGTGCTGGGTGCTCAGTACTCAGTGTGCTCAGTACTCAGGGTGCTGGGTGCTCAGTACTCAGGGTGCTCAGTACTCAGGGTGCTGGGTGCTCAGTGCTCGGGGTGCTGGGTGCTCAGTACTCACGGTGCTCAGTACTCAGGGTGCTGGGTGCTCAGTGCTCGGGGTGCTGGGTGCTCAGTGCTCAGGGTGATCGGTGCTCAGTACTCAGGATGCTGGGTGCTCAGTACTCAGGGTGCTGGGTGCTCAGTACTCATGGTGCTGGGTACTCAGTGCTCAGGGTGCTCATTCTCGGGGTGCTGGGTGCTCAGTACTCAGGGTGCTGGGTGCTCAGTGCTCGGGGTGCTGGGTGCTCAGTGCTCGGGGTGCTCGGTGCTCAGTACTCAGGGTGCTGGGTGCTCAGTGCTCAGGGTGCTCAGTGCTCGGGGAGCTCGGTGCTCAGTACTCAGGGTGCTGGGTGTTCAGTGCTCGGGGTGCTCGGTGCTCAGTACTCAGGGTTCTCAGTGCTCAGTGCTCAGGGTGCTGGGTGCTCAGTACTCATGGTGCTCAGTGCTCAGTACTCGGGGTGCTGGTTGCTCAGTACTCAGGGTGCTCAGTGCTCAGTACTCGGGGTGCTGGGTGCTCAGTGCTCAGGGTGCTCAGTGCTCAGTGCTCGGGGTGCTGGGTGCTCAGTTCTCGGGGTGCTCGGTGCTCAGTACTCGGGGTGCTGGGTGCTCAGTGCTCAGGGTGCTGGGTGCTCAGTGCTCGGGGTGCTGGGTGCTCAGTGCTCAGTGTGCTGGGTGCTCAGTGCTCGGGGTGCTCGGTGCTCAGTACTCAGGGTGCTTGGTGCTCAGTACTCAGGGTGTTGGGTGCTAGGTGCTCAGGGTGCTGGGTGCTAAGTACTCAGGTTGCTGGGTGCTCATTACTCAGGGTGCTAAGAGCTCAGGGTGCTCAGTGCTCGGGGTGCTGGATGCTCAGTGCTCAGTGCACAGGGTGCTGGGTGCTCAGTCCTCGGGGTGCTGGGTGCTCAGTACTCAGGGTGCTGGGTGCTCAGTACTCAGGGTGCTGGGTGCTTAGTGCTATGGGTGCTGGGTGCTCAGTACTCAGGGTGCTGGGTGCTCAGTGCTCAGGGTGCTGGGTGCTCAGTGCTCGGGGTGCCGGGTGCTGAGCGCTCAGTGTGCTGGGTGCTCAGTTCTCGGGGTGCTCGGTTCTCAGTACACAGGGTGCTGGGTGCTCAGTGCTCAGGGAGCTCGGTGCTCAGTACTCAGGTTGCTGGGTGTTCAGTGCTCGGGGTGCTCGGTGCTCAGTACTCAGGGTTCTCAGTGCTCAGTGCTCAGGGTGCTGGGTGCTCAGTACTCATGGTGCTCAGTGCTCAGTACTCGGGGTGCTGGTTGCTCAGTACTCAGTGTGCTCAGTGCTCAGTACTCGGTGTGCTGGGTGCTCAGTGCTCAGGGTGCTCAGTGCTCAGTGCTCGGGGTGCTGGGTGCTCAGTTCTCGGGGTGCTCGGTGCTCAGTACTCGGGGTGCTGGGTGCTCAGTGCTCAGGGTGCTGGGTGCTCAGTGCTCGGGGTGCTGGGTGCTCAGTGCTCAGTGCGCTGGGTGCTCAGTGCACGGGGTGCTCGGTGCTCAGTACTCAGGGTGCTTGGTGCTCAGTACTCAGGGTGCTGGGTGCTCAGTGCTCGGGGTGCTGGGTGCTCAGTGCTCAGGGTGATCGGTGCTCAGTACTCAGGATGCTGGGTGCTCAGTACTCAGGGTGCTGGGTGCTCAGTACTCATGGTGCTGGGTACTCAGTGCTCAGGGTGCTCATTCTCGGGGTGCTGGGTGCTCAGTACTCAGGGTGCTGGGTGCTCAGTGCTCGGGGTGCTGGGTGCTCAGTGCTCGGTGTGCTCGGTGCTCAGTACTCAGGGTGCTGGGTGCTCAGTGCTCAGTGTGCTCAGTGCTCGGGGAGCTTGGTGCTCAGTACTCAGGGTGCTGGGTGTTCAGTGCTCGGGGTGCTCGGTGCTCAGTACTCAGGGTTCTCAGTGCTCAGTGCTCAGGGTGCTGGGTGCTCAGTACTCATGGTGCTCAGTGCTCAGTACTCGGGGTGCTGGTTGCTCAGTACTCAGTGTGCTCAGTGCTCAGTACTCGGGGTGCTGGGTGCTCAGTGCTCAGGGTGCTCAGTGCTCAGTGCTCGGGGTGCTGGGTGCTCAGTTCTCGGGGTGCTCAGTGCTCAGTACTCGGGGTGCTGGGTGCTCAGTGATCGGGGTTCTGGGTGCTCAGTACTCAGGGTGCTCAGTGCTCGCGGAGCTCGGTGCTCAGTACTCAGGGTGCTGGGTGCTCAGTACTCAGTGCTCGGGGTCCTGGATGCTCCGTGCTCGGGGTGCTGGGTGCTCAGTGCTCTGGGTGCTTAGTGCTCAGTACTCAGGGTGCTGGGTGCTCAGTACTCAGGGTGCTCAGTGCTCGGGGTGCTGGGTGCTCAGTGCTCAGGGTGATCGATGCTCAGTACTCAGGATGCTGGGTGCTCAGTACTCAGGGTGCTGGGTGCTCAGTACTCAGGGTGCTGGTTGCTCAGTCCTCAGGGTGCTCAGTGCTCAGGGTGCTGGGTGCTCAGGGCTCGGGGTGCTCGGTGCTCAGTACTCAGGGTGCTGAGTGCTCAGTACTCAGGGTGCTGGTTGCTCAGTACTCAGGGTGCTGGGTGCTCAGTGCTCGGGGTGCTGGGTGCTCAGTGCTCATGGTGCTCAGTGCTCAGTACTCAGGGTGCTCAGTGCTCAGTACTCAGGGTGCTGGGTGCTCAGTACTCAGGGTGCTGGGTGCTCAGTGCTCAGGGTGCTGGCTGCTCAGTACTCAGGGTGCTGGGTGCTCGGTGCTCAGTACGCTGGGTGCTCAGTACTCAGGGTGCTGGGTGCTCAGTACTCAGGGTGCTCGGTGCTCAGTACTCAGGGTGCTGGGTGCTCAGTGCTCGGGGTGCTGGGTGCTCAGTACTAAGGGTGCTGGGTGCTCAGTGCTCGGGGTGCTCGGTGCTCAGTATGCTGGGTGCTCAGTACTCAGGGTGCTGGGTGCTCAGTACTAAGGGTGCTGGGTGCTTAGTATTAAGGGTGCTGGGTGCTCAGTGCTCAGGGTGCTGGGTGCTCAGTGATCAGTACTCAAGGTGCTGGGTGCTCAGTGCTCAGGGTGCTGGGTGCTCACTGCTCAGGATGCTGGGTGCTCGGTGCTCGGGGTGCTGGGTGCTTAGTGCTCGGGGTGCTGGGTGCTCAGTACTCAGGGTGCTGGGTGGTCAGTACTCACGGTGCTGGGTGCTCAGTAGTCGGGGTGCTGGGTGCTCACTACTCAGGGTGCTGGGTGCTCAGTACTCAGGGTGCTGGGTGCTCAGTGCTCGGGGTGCTCGGTGCTCAGTACTCAGGGTGCTGGGTGCTCAGTGCTCAGGGTGCTGGGTGGTCAGTACTCAGTGTGCTGGGTGCTCAGTGCTCAGGGTGCTGGTTGCTCAGTCCTCAGGGTGCTCAGTGCTCAGGGTGCTGGGTGCTCAGTACTCAGTGTGCTCAGTACTCAGGGTGCTGGGTGCTCAGTACTCAGGGTGCTCAGTACTCAGGGTGCTGGGTGCTCAGTGCTCGGGGTGCTGGGTGCTCAGTACTCACGGTGCTCAGTACTCAGGGTGCTGGGTGCTCAGTGCTCGGGGTGCTGGGTGCTCAGTGCTCAGGGTGATCGGTGCTCAGTACTCAGGATGCTGGGTGCTCAGTACTCAGGGTGCTGGGTGCTCAGTACTCATGGTGCTGGGTACTCAGTGCTCAGGGTGCTCATTCTCGGGGTGCTGGGTGCTCAGTACTCAGGGTGCTGGGTGCTCAGTGCTCGGGGTGCTGGGTGCTCAGTGCTCGGGGTGCTCGGTGCTCAGTACTCAGGGTGCTGGGTGCTCAGTGCTCAGGGTGCTCAGTGCTCGGGGAGCTCGGTGCTCAGTACTCAGGGTGCTGGGTGTTCAGTGCTCGGGGTGCTCGGTGCTCAGTACTCAGGGTTCTCAGTGCTCAGTGCTCAGGGTGCTGGGTGCTCAGTACTCATGGTGCTCAGTGCTCAGTACTCGGGGTGCTGGTTGCTCAGTACTCAGGGTGCTCAGTGCTCAGTACTCGGGGTGCTGGGTGCTCAGTGCTCAGGGTGCTCAGTGCTCAGTGCTCGGGGTGCTGGGTGCTCAGTTCTCGGGGTGCTCGGTGCTCAGTACTCGGGGTGCTGGGTGCTCAGTGCTCAGGGTGCTGGGTGCTCAGTGCTCGGGGTGCTGGGTGCTCAGTGCTCAGTGTGCTGGGTGCTCAGTGCTCGGGGTGCTCGGTGCTCAGTACTCAGGGTGCTTGGTGCTCAGTACTCAGGGTGTTGGGTGCTAGGTGCTCAGGGTGCTGGGTGCTAAGTACTCAGGTTGCTGGGTGCTCATTACTCAGGGTGCTAAGAGCTCAGGGTGCTCAGTGCTCGGGGTGCTGGATGCTCAGTGCTCAGTGCACAGGGTGCTGGGTGCTCAGTCCTCGGGGTGCTGGGTGCTCAGTACTCAGGGTGCTGGGTGCTCAGTACTCAGGGTGCTGGGTGCTTAGTGCTATGGGTGCTGGGTGCTCAGTACTCAGGGTGCTGGGTGCTCAGTGCTCAGGGTGCTGGGTGCTCAGTGCTCGGGGTGCCGGGTGCTGAGCGCTCAGTGTGCTGGGTGCTCAGTTCTCGGGGTGCTCGGTTCTCAGTACACAGGGTGCTGGGTGCTCAGTGCTCAGGGAGCTCGGTGCTCAGTACTCAGGTTGCTGGGTGTTCAGTGCTCGGGGTGCTCGGTGCTCAGTACTCAGGGTTCTCAGTGCTCAGTGCTCAGGGTGCTGGGTGCTCAGTACTCATGGTGCTCAGTGCTCAGTACTCGGGGTGCTGGTTGCTCAGTACTCAGTGTGCTCAGTGCTCAGTACTCGGTGTGCTGGGTGCTCAGTGCTCAGGGTGCTCAGTGCTCAGTGCTCGGGGTGCTGGGTGCTCAGTTCTCGGGGTGCTCGGTGCTCAGTACTCGGGGTGCTGGGTGCTCAGTGC
Organism: Microtus oregoni; assembly: GCF_018167655.1. Lineage (NCBI taxonomy): Eukaryota > Metazoa > Chordata > Mammalia > Rodentia > Cricetidae > Microtus > Microtus oregoni. The sequence continues at coordinate 4,440,078 of NW_024543811.1, read as the reverse complement.
TCAGGGTGCTGGGTGCTCAGTGCTCGGGGTGCTGGGTGCTCAGTGCTCAGTGCGCTGGGTGCTCAGTGCACGGGGTGCTCGGTGCTCAGTACTCAGGGTGCTTGGTGCTCAGTACTCAGGGTGCTGGGTGCTCAGTGCTCGGGGTGCTGGGTGCTCAGTGCTCAGGGTGATCGGTGCTCAGTACTCAGGATGCTGGGTGCTCAGTACTCAGGGTGCTGGGTGCTCAGTACTCATGGTGCTGGGTACTCAGTGCTCAGGGTGCTCATTCTCGGGGTGCTGGGTGCTCAGTACTCAGGGTGCTGGGTGCTCAGTGCTCGGGGTGCTGGGTGCTCAGTGCTCGGTGTGCTCGGTGCTCAGTACTCAGGGTGCTGGGTGCTCAGTGCTCAGTGTGCTCAGTGCTCGGGGAGCTTGGTGCTCAGTACTCAGGGTGCTGGGTGTTCAGTGCTCGGGGTGCTCGGTGCTCAGTACTCAGGGTTCTCAGTGCTCAGTGCTCAGGGTGCTGGGTGCTCAGTACTCATGGTGCTCAGTGCTCAGTACTCGGGGTGCTGGTTGCTCAGTACTCAGTGTGCTCAGTGCTCAGTACTCGGGGTGCTGGGTGCTCAGTGCTCAGGGTGCTCAGTGCTCAGTGCTCGGGGTGCTGGGTGCTCAGTTCTCGGGGTGCTCAGTGCTCAGTACTCGGGGTGCTGGGTGCTCAGTGCTCAGGGTGCTGGGTGCTCAGTGCTCGGGGTGCTGGGTGCTCAGTGCTCAGTGTGCTGGGTGCTCAGTGCACGGGGTGCTCGGTGCTCAGTACTCAGGGTGCTTGGTGCTCAGTACTCAGGGTGCTGGGTGCTCAGTGCTCGGGGTGCTGGGTGCTCAGTGCTCAGGGTGATCGGTGCTCAGTACTCAGGATGCTGGGTGCTCAGTACTCAGGGTGCTGGGTGCTCAGTACTCATGGTGCTGGGTACTCAGTGCTCAGGGTGCTCATTCTCGGGGTGCTGGGTGCTCAGTACTCAGGGTGCTGGGTGCTCAGTGCTCGGGGTGCTGTGTGCTCAGTGCTCGGGGTGCTCGGTGCTCAGTCCTCAGGGTGCTGGGTGCTCAGTGCTCAGGGTGCTCAGTGCTCGGGGAGCTCGGTGCTCAGTACTCAGGGTGCTGGGTGTTCAGTGCTCGGGGTGCTCGGTGCTCAGTACTCAGGGTTCTCAGTGCTCAGTGCTCAGGGTGCTGGGTGCTCAGTACTCATGGTGCTCAGTGCTCAGTACTCGGGGTGCTGGTTGCTCAGTACTCAGGGTGCTCAGTGCTCAGTACTCGGGGTGCTGGGTGCTCAGTGCTCAGGGTGCTCAGTGCTCAGTGCTCGGGGTGCTGGGTGCTCAGTGCTCAGTGTGCTGGGTGCTCAGTGCTCGGGGTGCTCAGTGCTCAGTACTCGGGGTGCTGGGTGCTCAGTACTCAGGGTTCTCAGTGCTCAGTGCTCGGGGTGCTGGGTGCTCAGTACTCATGGTGCTCAGTGCTCAGTACTCGGGGTGCTGGGTGCTCAGTGCTCAGGGTGCTGGGTGCTCAGTGCTCGGGGTGCTGGGTGCTCAGTGCTCAGTGTGCTGGGTGCTCAGTGCTCGGGGTGCTCGGTGCTCAGTACTCAGGGTGCTTGGTGCTCAGTACTCAGGGTGCTGGGTGCTCAGTGCTCAGGGTGCTGGGTGCTAAGTACTCAGGGTGCTGGGTGCTCAGTACTCAGGGTGCTAAGAGCTCAGGGTGCTCAGTGCTCGGGGTGCTGGATGCTCAGTCCTCAGTGCACAGGGTGCTGGGTGCTCAGTCCTCGGGGTGCTGGGTGCTCAGTACTCAGGGTGCTGGGTGCTCAGTACTCAGGGTGCTGGGTGCTCAGTGCTCAGTGTGCTGGGTGCTCAGTGCTCTGAGTGCTGGGTGCTCAGTGCTCAGGGTGCTGGGTGCTCAGTGCTCAGGGTGCTGGGTGCTCAGTACTCAGGGTTCTCAGTGCTCAGTGCTCAGGGTGCTGGGTGCTCAGTACTCATGGTGCTCAGTGCTCAGTACTCGGGGTGCTGGTTGCTCAGTACTCAGTGTGCTCAGTGCTCAGTACTCGGGGTGCTGGGTGCTCAGTGCTCAGGGTGCTCAGTGCTCAGTGCTCGGGGTGCTGGTTGCTCAGTTCTCGGGGTGCTCGGTGCTCAGTACTCGGGGTGCTGGGTGGTCAGTGCTCAGGGTGCTGGGTGCTCAGTGCTCGGGGTGCTGGGTGCTCAGTGCTCAGTGTGCTGGGTGCTCAGTGCAAGGGGTGCTCGGTGCTCAGTACTCAGGGTGCTTGGTGCTCAGTACTCAGGGTGCTGGGTGCTCAGTGCTCAGGGTGCTGGGTGCTCAGTACTCAGGGTGCTGGGTGCTCAGTACTCAGGGTGCTAAGAGCTCAGGGTGCTCAGTGCTCGGGGTGCTGGATGCTCAGTGCTCAGTGCACAGGGTGCTGGGTGCTCAGTCCTCGGGGTGCTGGGTGCTCAGTACTCAGGGTGCTGGGTGCTCAGTACTCAGGGTGCTGGGTGCTCAGTGCTCAGTGTGCTGGGTGCTCAGTGCTCTGGGTGCTGGGTGCTCAGTGCTCAGGGTGCTGGGTGCTCAGTGCTCAGGGTGCTGGGTGCTCAGTGCTCGGGGTGCCGGGTGCTGAGCGCTCAGGGTGCTGGGTGCTCAGTGCTCGGGGTGCTCGGTTCTCAGTACACAGGGTGCTGGGTGCTCAGTGCTCGGGGTGCTGGGTGCTCAGTGCTCAGTACTCAGGGTGCTGGGTGCTCAGTGCTCGGGGTGCTGGGTGCTCAGTACTCAGCGTGCTGGGTGCTCAGTACTCAGGGTGCTGGGTGCTCAGTGCTCAGTGTGCTGGGTGCTCAGTGCTCAGTGTGCTGGGTGCTCAGTGCTCTGGGTGCTGGGTGCTCAGTGCTCAGGGTGCTGGGTGCTCAGTGCTCAGGGTGCTGGGTGCTCAGTGCTCGGGGTGCCGGGTGCTGAGCGCTCAGGGTGCTGGGTGCTCAGTGCTCGGGGTGCTCGGTTCTCAGTACACAGGGTGCTGGGTGCTCAGTGCTCGGGGTGCTGGGTGCTCAGTGCTCAGTACTCAGGGTGCTGGGTGCTCAGTGCTCGGGGTGCTGGGTGCTCAGTACTCAGCGTGCTGGGTGCTCAGTACTCAGGGTGGTGGGTGCTCAGTGCTCAGGGTGCTGGGTGCTCAGTGCTCAGGGTGCTGGGTGCTCAGTGATCGGGGTTCTGGGTGCTCAGTACTCAGGGTGCTCAGTGCTCGCGGAGCTCGGTGCTCAGTCCTCAGGGTGCTGGGTGCTCAGTGCTCAGGGTGCTCAGTGCTCGGGGAGCTCGGTGCTCAGTACTCAGGGTGCTGGGTGTTCAGTGCTCGGGGTGCTCGGTGCTCAGTACTCAGGGTTCTCAGTGCTCAGTGCTCAGGGTGCTGGGTGCTCAGTACTCATGGTGCTCAGTGCTCAGTACTCGGGGTGCTGGTTGCTCAGTACTCAGGGTGCTCAGTGCTCAGTACTCGGGGTGCTGGGTGCTCAGTGCTCAGGGTGCTCAGTGCTCAGTGCTCGGGGTGCTGGGTGCTCAGTGCTCAGTGTGCTGGGTGCTCAGTGCTCGGGGTGCTCAGTGCTCAGTACTCGGGGTGCTGGGTGCTCAGTACTCAGGGTTCTCAGTGCTCAGTGCTCGGGGTGCTGGGTGCTCAGTACTCATGGTGCTCAGTGCTCAGTACTCGGGGTGCTGGGTGCTCAGTGCTCAGGGTGCTGGGTGCTCAGTGCTCGGGGTGCTGGGTGCTCAGTGCTCAGTGTGCTGGGTGCTCAGTGCTCGGGGTGCTCGGTGCTCAGTACTCAGGGTGCTTGGTGCTCAGTACTCAGGGTGCTGGGTGCTCAGTGCTCAGGGTGCTGGGTGCTAAGTACTCAGGGTGCTGGGTGCTCAGTACTCAGGGTGCTAAGAGCTCAGGGTGCTCAGTGCTCGGGGTGCTGGATGCTCAGTCCTCAGTGCACAGGGTGCTGGGTGCTCAGTCCTCGGGGTGCTGGGTGCTCAGTACTCAGGGTGCTGGGTGCTCAGTACTCAGGGTGCTGGGTGCTCAGTGCTCAGTGTGCTGGGTGCTCAGTGCTCTGAGTGCTGGGTGCTCAGTGCTCAGGGTGCTGGGTGCTCAGTGCTCAGGGTGCTGGGTGCTCAGTACTCAGGGTTCTCAGTGCTCAGTGCTCAGGGTGCTGGGTGCTCAGTACTCATGGTGCTCAGTGCTCAGTACTCGGGGTGCTGGTTGCTCAGTACTCAGTGTGCTCAGTGCTCAGTACTCGGGGTGCTGGGTGCTCAGTGCTCAGGGTGCTCAGTGCTCAGTGCTCGGGGTGCTGGTTGCTCAGTTCTCGGGGTGCTCGGTGCTCAGTACTCGGGGTGCTGGGTGGTCAGTGCTCAGGGTGCTGGGTGCTCAGTGCTCGGGGTGCTGGGTGCTCAGTGCTCAGTGTGCTGGGTGCTCAGTGCAAGGGGTGCTCGGTGCTCAGTACTCAGGGTGCTTGGTGCTCAGTACTCAGGGTGCTGGGTGCTCAGTGCTCAGGGTGCTGGGTGCTCAGTACTCAGGGTGCTGGGTGCTCAGTACTCAGGGTGCTAAGAGCTCAGGGTGCTCAGTGCTCGGGGTGCTGGATGCTCAGTGCTCAGTGCACAGGGTGCTGGGTGCTCAGTCCTCGGGGTGCTGGGTGCTCAGTACTCAGGGTGCTGGGTGCTCAGTACTCAGGGTGCTGGGTGCTCAGTGCTCAGTGTGCTGGGTGCTCAGTGCTCTGGGTGCTGGGTGCTCAGTGCTCAGGGTGCTGGGTGCTCAGTGCTCAGGGTGCTGGGTGCTCAGTGCTCGGGGTGCCGGGTGCTGAGCGCTCAGGGTGCTGGGTGCTCAGTGCTCGGGGTGCTCGGTTCTCAGTACACAGGGTGCTGGGTGCTCAGTGCTCGGGGTGCTGGGTGCTCAGTGCTCAGTACTCAGGGTGCTGGGTGCTCAGTGCTCGGGGTGCTGGGTGCTCAGTACTCAGCGTGCTGGGTGCTCAGTACTCAGGGTGCTGGGTGCTCAGTGCTCAGTGTGCTGGGTGCTCAGTGCTCAGTGTGCTGGGTGCTCAGTGCTCTGGGTGCTGGGTGCTCAGTGCTCAGGGTGCTGGGTGCTCAGTGCTCAGGGTGCTGGGTGCTCAGTGCTCGGGGTGCCGGGTGCTGAGCGCTCAGGGTGCTGGGTGCTCAGTGCTCGGGGTGCTCGGTTCTCAGTACACAGGGTGCTGGGTGCTCAGTGCTCGGGGTGCTGGGTGCTCAGTGCTCAGTACTCAGGGTGCTGGGTGCTCAGTGCTCGGGGTGCTGGGTGCTCAGTACTCAGCGTGCTGGTTGCTCAGTACTCAGGGTGGTGGGTGCTCAGTGCTCAGGGTGCTGGGTGCTCAGTGCTCAGGGTGCTGGGTGCTCAGTGATCGGGGTTCTGGGTGCTCAGTACTCAGGGTGCTCAGTGCTCGCGGAGCTCGGTGCTCAGTACTCAGGGTGCTGGGTGCTCAGTACTCAGTGCTCGGGGTCCTGGATGCTCCGTGCTCGGGGTGCTGGGTGCTCAGTGCTCTGGGTGCTTAGTGCTCAGTACTCAGGGTGCTGGGTGCTCAGTACTCAGGGTGCTCAGTGCTCGGGGTGCTGGGTGCTCAGTGCTCAGGGTGATCGATGCTCAGTACTCAGGATGCTGGGTGCTCAGTACTCAGGGTGCTGGGTGCTCAGTACTCAGGGTGCTGGTTGCTCAGTCCTCAGGGTGCTCAGTGCTCAGGGTGCTGGGTGCTCAGGGCTCGGGGTGCTCGGTGCTCAGTACTCAGGGTGCTGAGTGCTCAGTACTCAGGGTGCTGGTTGCTCAGTACTCAGGGTGCTGGGTGCTCAGTGCTCGGGGTGCTGGGTGCTCAGTGCTCATGGTGCTCAGTGCTCAGTACTCAGGGTGCTCAGTGCTCAGTACTCAGGGTGCTGGGTGCTCAGTACTCAGGGTGCTGGGTTCTCAGTGCTCAGGGTGCTGGCTGCTCAGTACTCAGGGTGCTGGGTGCTCGGTGCTCAGTACGCTGGGTGCTCAGTACTCAGGGTGCTGGGTGCTCAGTACTCAGGGTGCTCGGTGCTCAGTACTCAGGGTGCTGGGTGCTCAGTGCTCGGGGTGCTGGGTGCTCAGTACTAAGGGTGCTGGGTGCTCAGTGCTCGGGGTGCTCGGTGCTCAGTATGCTGGGTGCTCAGTACTCAGGGTGCTGGGTGCTCAGTACTAAGGGTGCTGGGTGCTTAGTATTAAGGGTACTGGGTGCTCAGTGCTCAGGGTGCTGGGTGCTCAGTGCTCAGTACTCAAGGTGCTGGGTGCTCAGTGCTCAGGGTGCTGGGTGCTCACTGCTCAGGATGCTGGGTGCTCGGTGCTCGGGGTGCTGGGTGCTTAGTGCTCGGGGTGCTGGGTGCTCAGAACTCAGGGTGCTGGGTGGTCAGTACTCACGGTGCTGGGTGCTCAGTAGTCGGGGTGCTGGGTGCTCACTACTCAGGGTGCTGGGTGCTCAGTACTCAGGGTGCTGGGTGCTCAGTGCTCGGGGTGCTCGGTGCTCAGTACTCAGGGTGCTGGGTGCTCAGTGCTCAGGGTGCTGGGTGGTCAGTACTCAGTGTGCTGGGTGCTCAGTGCTCAGGGTGCTGGTTGCTCAGTCCTCAGGGTGCTCAGTGCTCAGGGTGCTGGGTGCTCAGTACTCAGTGTGCTCAGTACTCAGGGTGCTGGGTGCTCAGTACTCAGGGTGCTCAGTACTCAGGGTGCTGGGTGCTCAGTGCTCGGGGTGCTGGGTGCTCAGTACTCACGGTGCTCAGTACTCAGGGTGCTGGGTGCTCAGTGCTCGGGGTGCTGGGTGCTCAGTGCTCAGGGTGATCGGTGCTCAGTACTCAGGATGCTGGGTGCTCAGTACTCAGGGTGCTGGGTGCTCAGTACTCATGGTGCTGGGTGCTCAGTGCTCGGGGTGCTGGGTGCTCAGTGCTCGGGGTGCTCGGTGCTCAGTACTCAGGGTGCTGGGTGCTCAGTGCTCAGGGTGCTCAGTGCTCGGGGAGCTCGGTGCTCAGTACTCAGGGTGCTGCGTGTTCAGTGCTCGGGGTGCTCGGTGCTCAGTACTCAGGGTTCTCAGTGCTCAGTGCTCAGGGTGCTGGGTGCTCAGTACTCATGGTGCTCAGTGCTCAGTACTCGGGGTGCTGGTTGCTCAGTACTCAGGGTGCTCAGTGCTCAGTACTCGGGGTGCTGGGTGCTCAGTGCTCAGGGTGCTCAGTGCTCAGTGCTCGGGGTGCTGGGTGCTCAGTTCTCGGGGTGCTCGGTGCTCAGTACTCGGGGTGCTGGGTGCTCAGTGCTCAGGGTGCTGGGTGCTCAGTGCTCGGGGTGCTGGGTGCTCAGTGCTCAGTGTGCTGGGTGCTCAGTGCTCGGGGTGCTCGGTGCTCAGTACTCAGTGTGCTTGGTGCTCAGTACTCAGGGTGCTGGGTGCTCAGTGCTCAGGGTGCTGGGTGCTAAGTACTCAGGGTGCTGGGTGCTCAGTACTCAGGGTGCTAAGAGCTCAGGGTGCTCAGTGCTCGGGGTGCTGGATGCTCAGTGCTCAGTGCACACGGTGCTGGGTGCTCAGTCCTCGGGGTGCTTGGTGCTCAGTACTCAGGGTGCTGGGTGCTCAGTACTCAGGGTGCTGGGTGCTCAGTGCTCAGTGTGCTGGGTGCACAGTGCTCTGGGTGCTGGGTGCTCAGTGCTCAGGGTGCTGGGTGCTCAGTGCTCAGGGTGCTGGGTGCTCAGTGCTCGGGGTGCCGGGTGCTGAGCGCTCAGTGTGCTGGGTGCTCAGTGCTCGGGGTGCTCGGTTCTCAGTACACAGGGTGCTGGGTGCTCAGTGCTCGGGATGCTGGGTGCTCAGTGCTCAGTACTCAGGGTGCTGGGTGCTCAGTGCTCGGGGTGCTGGGTGCTCAGTACTCAGCGTGCTGGGTGCTCAGTACTCAGGGTGCTGGGTGCTCAGTGCTCAGGGTGCTGGGTGCTCAGTGCTCAGGGTGCTGGGTGCTCAGTGATCGGGGTTCTGGGTGCTCAGTACTCAGGGTGCTCCGTGCTCGCGGAGCTCGGTGCTCAGTACTCAGGGTGCTGGGTGCTCAGTACTCAGTGCTCGGGGTCCTGGATGCTCCGTGCTCGGGGTGCTGGGTGCTCAGTGCTCTGGGTGCTTAGTGCTCAGTACTCAGGGTGCTGGGTGCTCAGTACTCAGGGTGCTCAGTGCTCGGGGTGCTGGGTGCTCAGTGCTCAGGGTGATCGGTGCTCAGTACTCAGGATGCTGGGTGCTCAGTACTCAGGGTGCTGGGTGCTCAGTACTCAGGGTGCTGGTAGCTCAGTCCTCAGGGTGCTCAGTGCTCAGGGTGCTGGGTGCTCAGGGCTCGGGGTGCTCGGTGCTCAGTACTCAGGGTGCTGAGTGCTCAGTACTCAGGGTGCTGGTTGCTCAGTACTCAGGGTGCTTGGTGCTCAGTGCTCGGGGTGCTGGGTGCTCAGTGCTCATGGTGCTCAGTGCTCAGTACTCAGGGTGCTCAGTGCTCAGTACTCAGGGTGCTGGGTGCTCAGTACTCAGGGTGCTGGGTGCTCAGTGCTCAGGGTGCTGGCTGCTCAGTACTCAGGGTGCTGGGTGCTCGGTGCTCAGTACGCTGGGTGCTCAGTACTCAGGGTACTGGGTGCTCAGTACTCAGGGTGCTCGGTGCTCAGTACTCAGGGTGCTGGGTGCTCAGTGCTCGGGGTGCTGGGTGCTCAGTACTAAGGGTGCTGGGTGCTCAGTGCTCGGGGTGCTCGGTGCTCAGTATGCTGGGTGCTCAGTACTCAGGGTGCTGGGTGCTCAGTACTCAGGGTGCTGGGTGCTGAGTATTAAGGGTGTTGGGTGCTCAGTGCTCAGGGTGCTGGGTGCTCAGTGCTCAGTACTCAAGGTGCTGGGTGCTCAGTGCTCAGGGTGCTGGGTGCTCACTGCTCAGGGTGCTGGGTGCTCGGTGCTCGGGGTGCTGGGTGCTTCGTGCTCGGGGTGCTGGTTGCTCAGTACTCAGGGTGCTGGGTGGTCAGTACTCACGGTGCTGGGTGCTCAGTAGTCGGGGTGCTGGGTGCTCACTACTCAGGGTGCTGGGTGCTCAGTACTCAGGGTGCTGGGTGCTCAGTGCTCGGGGTGCTCGGTGCTCAGTACTCAGTGTGTTGGGTTCTCAGTGCTCAGGGTGCTGGGTGGTCAGTACTCAGTGTGCTGGGTGCTCAGTGCTCAGGGTGCTGGTTGCTCAGTCCTCAGGGTGCTCAGTGCTCAGGGTGCTGGGTGCTCAGTACTCAGTGTGCTCAGTACTCAGGGTGCTGGGTGCTCAGTACTCAGGGTGCTCAGTACTCAGGGTGCTGGGTGCTCAGTGCTCGGGGTGCTGGGTGCTCAGTACTCACGGTGCTCAGTGCTCAGGGTGCTGGGTGGTCAGTACTCAGTGTGCTGGGTGCTCAGTGCTCAGGGTGCTGGTTGCTCAGTCCTCAGGGTGCTCAGTGCTCAGGGTGCTGGGTGCTCAGTACTCAGTGTGCTCAGTACTCAGGGTGCTGGTTGCTCAGTCCTCAGGGTGCTCAGTGCTCAGGGTGCTGGGTGCTCAGTGCTCGGGGTGCTCGGTGCTCAGTACTCAGGGTGCTGAGTGCTCAGTACTCAGGGTGCTGGTTGCTCAGTACTCAGGGTGCTGGGTGCTCAGTGCTCGGGGTGCTGGGTGCTCAGTGCTCATGGTGCTCAGTGCTCAGTACTCAGGGTGCTCAGTGCTCAGTACTCAGGGTGCTGGGTGCTCAGTACTCAGGGTGCTGGGTGCTCAGTGCTCAGGGTGCTGGCTGCTCAGTACTCAGGGTGCTGGGTGCTCGGTGCTCAGTACGCTGGGTGCTCAGTACTCAGGGTGCTGGGTGCTCAGTACTCAGGGTGCTCGGTGCTCAGTACTCAGGGTGCTGGGTGCTCAGTGCTCGGGGTGCTGGGTGCTCAGTACTAAGGGTGCTGGGTGCTCAGTGCTCGGGGTGCTCGGTGCTCAGTATGCTGGGTGCTCAGTACTCAGGGTGCTGGGTGCTCAGTACTAAGGGTGCTGGGTGCTTAGTATTAAGGGTGCTGGGTGCTCAGTGCTCAGGGTGCTGGTTGCTCAGTGCTCAGTACTCAAGGTGCTGGGTGCTCAGTGCTCAGGGTGCTGGGTGCTCACTGCTCAGGATGCTGGGTGCTCGGTGCTCGGGGTGCTTGGTGCTTAGTGCTCGGGGTGCTGGGTGCTCAGTACTCAGGGTGCTGGGTGGTCAGTACTCACGGTGCTGGGTGCTCAGTAGTCGGGGTGCTGGGTGCTCACTACTCAGGGTGCTGGGTGCTCAGTACTCAGGGTGCTGGGTGCTCAGTGCTCGGGGTGCTCGGTGCTCAGTACTCAGGGTGCTGGGTGCTCAGTGCTCAGGGTGCTGGGTGGTCAGTACTCAGTGTGCTGGGTGCTCAGTGCTCAGGGTGCTGGTTGCTCAGTCCTCAGGGTGCTCAGTGCTCAGGGTGCTGGGTGCTCAGTACTCAGTGTGCTCAGTACTCAGGGTGCTGGGTGCTCAGTACTCAGGGTGCTCAGTACTCAGGGTGCTGGGTGCTCAGTGCTCGGGGTGCTGGGTGCTCAGTACTCACGGTGCTCAGTACTCAGGGTGCTGGGTGCTCAGTGCTCGGGGTGCTGGGTGCTCAGTGCTCAGGGTGATCGGTGCTCAGTACTCAGGATGCTGGGTGCTCAGTACTCAGGGTGCTGGGTGCTCAGTACTCATGGTGCTGGGTACTCAGTGCTCAGGGTGCTCATTCTCGGGGTGCTGGGTGCTCAGTACTCAGGGTGCTGGGTGCTCAGTGCTCGGGGTGCTGGGTGCTCAGTGCTCGGGGTGCTCGGTGCTCAGTACTCAGGGTGCTGGGTGCTCAGTGCTCAGGGTGCTCAGTGCTCGGGGAGCTCGGTGCTCAGTGCTCAGGGTGCTGGGTGCTCAGTACTCATGGTGCTCAGTGCTCAGTACTCGGGGTGCTGGTTGCTCAGTACTCAGGGTGCTCAGTGCTCAGTACTCGGGGTGCTGGGTGCTCAGTGCTCAGGGTGCTCAGTGCTCAGTGCTCGGGGTGCTGGGTGCTCAGTTCTCGGGGTGCTCGGTGCTCAGTACTCGGGGTGCTGGGTGCTCAGTGCTCAGGGTGCTGGGTGCTCAGTGCTCGGGGTGCTGGGTGCTCAGTGCTCAGTGTGCTGGGTGCTCAGTGCTCGGGGTGCTCGGTGCTCAGTACTCAGGGTGCTGGGTGCTCAGTGCTCAGGGTGCTGGGTGCTAAGTACTCAGGGTGCTGGGTGCTCAGTACTCAGGGTGCTAAGAGCTCAGGGTGCTCAGTGCTCGGGGTGCTGGATGCTCAGTGCTCAGTGCACACAGTGCTGGGTGCTCAGTCCTCGGGGTGCTGGGTGCTCAGTACTCAGGGTGCTGGGTGCTCAGTACTCAGGGTGCTGGGTGCTCAGTGCTCAGTGTGCTGGGTGCACAGTGCTCTGGGTGCTGGGTGCTCAGTGCTCAGGGTGCTGGGTGCTCAGTGCTCAGGGTGCTGGGTGCTCAGTGCTCGGGGTGCCGGGTGCTGAGCGCTCAGTGTGCTGGGTGCACAGTGCTCGGGGTGCTCGGTTCTCAGTACACAGCGTGCTGGGTGCTCAGTGCTCGGGATGCTGGGTGCTCAGTGCTCAGTACTCAGGGTGCTGGGTGCTCAGTGCTCGGGGTGCTGGGTGCTCAGTACTCAGCGTGCTGGGTGCTCAGTACTCAGGGTGCTGGGTGCTCAGTGCTCAGGGTGCTGAGTGCTCAGTGCTCAGGGTGCTGGGTGCTCAGTGATCGGGGTTCTGGGTGCTCAGTACTCAGGGTGCTCCGTGCTCGCGGAGCTCGGTGCTCAGTACTCAGGGTGCTGGCTGCTCAGTACTCAGGGTGCTCGGTGCTCAGTACTCAGGGTGCTGTGTGCTCAGTGCTCTTGGTGCTGGGTACTCATTACTCAGGGTGCTGGGTGCTCAGTACTCAGGGTGCTGGGTGCTCAGTACTCAGGGTGCTGGGTGCTCAGTGCTCAGTGTGCTGGGTGCACAGTGCTCTGGGTGCTGGGTGCTCAGTGCTCAGGGTGCTGGGTGCTCAGTGCTCAGGGTGCTGGGTGCTCAGTGCTCGGGGTGCCGGGTGCTGAGCGCTCAGTGTGCTGGGTGCACAGTGCTCGGGGTGCTCGGTTCTCAGTACACAGGGTGCTGGGTGCTCAGTGCTCGGGATGCTGGGTGCTCAGTGCTCAGTACTCAGGGTGCTGGGTGCTCAGTGCTCGGGGTGCTGGGTGCTCAGTACTCAGCGTGCTGGGTGCTCAGTACTCAGGGTGCTGGGTGCTCAGTGCTCAGGGTGCTGGGTGCTCAGTGCTCAGGGTGCTGGGTGCTCAGTGATCGGGGTTCTGGGTGCTCAGTACTCAGGGTTCTCCGTGCTCGCGGAGCTCGGTGCTCAGTACTCAGGGTGCTGGGTGCTCAGTGCTCAGGGTGCTGGCTGCTCAGTACTCAGGGTGCTGGGTGCTCGGTGCTCAGTACGCTGGGTGCTCAGTACTCAGGGTGCTGGGTGCTCAGTACTCAGGGTGCTCGGTGCTCAGTACTCAGGGTGCTGGGTGCTCAGTGCTCGGGGTGCTGGGTGCTCAGTACTAAGGGTGCTGGGTGCTCAGTGCTCGGGGTGCTCGGTGCTCAGTATGATGGGTGCTCAGTACTCAGGGTGCTGGGTGCTCAGTACTAAGGGTGCTGGGTGCTTAGTATTAAGGGTGCTGGGTGCTCAGTGCTCAGGGTGCTGGTTGCTCAGTGCTCAGTACTCAAGGTGCTGGGTGCTCAGTGCTCAGGGTGCTGGGTGCTCACTGCTCAGGATGCTGGGTGCTCGGTGCTCGGGGTGCTTGGTGCTTAGTGCTCGGGGTGCTGGGTGCTCAGTACTCAGGGTGCTGGGTGGTCAGTACTAACGGTGCTGGGTGCTCAGTAGTCGGGGTGCTGGGTGCTCACTACTCAGGGTGCTGGGTGCTCAGTACTCAGGGTGCTGGGTGCTCAGTGCTCGGGGTGCTCGGTGCTCAGTACTCAGGGTGCTGGGTGCTCAGTGCTCAGGGTGCTGGGTGGTCAGTACTCAGTGTGCTGGGTGCTCAGTGCTCAGGGTGCTGGTTGCTCAGTCCTCAGGGTGCTCAGTGCTCAGGGTGCTGGGTGCTCAGTACTCAGTGTGCTCAGTACTCAGGGTGCTGGGTGCTCAGTACTCAGGGTGCTCAGTACTCAGGGTGCTGGGTGCTCAGTGCTCGGGGTGCTGGGTGCTCAGTACTCACGGTGCTCAGTACTCAGGGTGCTGGGTGCTCAGTGCTCGGGGTGCTGGGTGCTCAGTGCTCAGGGTGATCGGTGCTCAGTACTCAGGATGCTGGGTGCTCAGTACTCAGGGTGCTGGGTGCTCAGTACTCATGGTGCTGGGTAGTCAGTGCTCAGGGTGCTCATTCTCGGGGTGCTGGGTGCTCAGTACTCAGGGTGCTGGGTGCTCAGTGCTCGGGGTGCTGGGTGCTCAGTGCTCGGGGTGCTCGGTGCTCAGTACTCAGGGTGCTGGGTGCTCAGTGCTCAGGGTGCTCAGTGCTCGGGGAGCTCGGTGCTCAGTGCTCAGGGTGCTGGGTGCTCAGTACTCATGGTGCTCAGTGCTCAGTACTCGGGGTGCTGGTTGCTCAGTACTCAGGGTGCTCAGTGCTCAGTACTCGGGGTGCTGGGTGCTCAGTGCTCAGGGTGCTCAGTGCTCAGTGCTCGGGGTGCTGGGTGCTCAGTTCTCGGGGTGCTCGGTGCTCAGTACTCGGGGTGCTGGGTGCTCAGTGCTCAGGGTGCTGGGTGCTCAGTGCTCGGGGTGCTGGGTGCTCAGTGCTCAGTGTGCTGGGTGCTCAGTGCTCGGGGTGCTCGGTGCTCAGTACTCAGGGTGCTTGGTGCTCAGTACTCAGGGTGCTGGGTGCTCAGTGCTCAGGGTGCTGGGTGCTAAGTACTCAGGGTGCTGGGTGCTCAGTACTCAGGGTGCTAAGAGCTCAGGGTGCTCAGTGCTCGGGGTGCTGGATGCTCAGTGCTCAGTGCACACGGTGCTGGGTGCTCAGTCCTCGGGGTGCTGGGTGCTCAGTACTCAGGGTGCTGGGTGCTCAGTACTCAGGGTGCTGGGTGCTCAGTGCTCAGTGTGCTGGGTGCACAGTGCTCTGGGTGCTGGGTGCTCAGTGCTCAGGGTGCTGGGTGCTCAGTGCTCAGGGTGCTGGGTGCTCAGTGCTCGGGGTGCCGGGTGCTGAGCGCTCAGTGTGCTGGGTGCACAGTGCTCGGGGTGCTCGGTTCTCAGTACACAGGGTGCTGGGTGCTCAGTGCTCGGGATGCTGGGTGCTCAGTGCTCAGTACTCAGGGTGCTGGGTGCTCAGTGCTCGGGGTGCTGGGTGCTCAGTACTCAGCGTGCTGGGTGCTCAGTACTCAGGGTGCTGGGTGCTCAGTGCTCAGGGTGCTGGGTGCTCAGTGCTCAGGGTGCTGGGTGCTCAGTGATCGGGGTTCTGGGTGCTCAGTACTCAGGGTGCTCCGTGCTCGCGGAGCTCGGTGCTCAGTACTCAGGGTGCTGGCTGCTCAGTACTCAGGGTGCTCGGTGCTCAGTACTCAGGGTGCTGTGTGCTCAGTGCTCGGGGTGCTGGGTACTCATTACTCAGGGTGCTGGGTGCTCAGTACTCAGGGTGCTCAGTGGTTGGGGTGCTGGGTGCTCAGTACTCAGGGTGCTCATTGCTTGGGGTGTTGGGTGCTCAGTACTCAGGGTGCTGTGTGCTCAGTGCTCAGGTTGCTGGGTGCTCAGTACTCAGGGTGCTGGGTGCTCAGTACTCAGGGTGCTGGGTGCTCAGTGCTCGGGGTGCTGGGTGCTCAGTGCTCGGGGTGCTGGGTGCTCAGTGCTCGGGGTGCTGGGTGCTCAGTGCTCGGGGTGCTGGGTGCTCAGTGCTCAGGGTGCTGGGTGCTCAGTGCTCTTGGTGCTGGGTGCTCAGTGTTCGGGGTGCCGGGTGCTCAGTGCTCGGGGTGCTGGGTGCTCAGTGCTCGGGGTGCTGGGTGCTCAGTGCTCGGGGTGCTCGGTGCTCAGTGCTCGGGGTGCTGGGTGCTCAGTACTTGGGGTGCTCAGTGCTCAGTACTCCGGGTGCTGGGTGCTCAGTGCTCAGGGTGCTGGGTGCTCAGTGCTCAGGGTGCTGGCTGCTCGGTGCTCAGGTTGCTGGGTGCTCAGTACTTGGGGTGCTGGGTGCTCAGTACTCGGGGTGCTGGATGCTCAGTGCTCATGGTGCTCGGTGCTCAGTACTCAGGGTGCTGGGTGCTCAGTGCTCGGGGTGCTCAGTACTCAGGGTGCTGTGTGTTCAGTGCTCAGGGTGATGGGTGCTCAGTGCTCGGGGTGCTGGGTGCTCAGTGCTCGGGGTGCTGGGTGCTCAGTACTCGGGGTGCTCGGTACTCAGTACTCAGGGTGCTTGGTGCTCAGTGCTCAGGTTGCTGGGTGCTCAGTACTCAGGGTGCTCAGTGCTCGGGGTGCTGGGTGCTCAGTCCTCAGGGTGCTGGGTGCTCAGTGCTCGGGGTGCTGGGTGCTCAGTGCTCAGTACTCAGGGTGCTGGGTGCTCAGTGCTCAGGGTGCTCAGTGCTCAGTACTCAGGGTGCTCAGTGCTCAGTCCTCAGGGTGCTCAGTGCTCGGGGTGCTGGGTGCTCAGTCCTCAGGGTGCTGGGTGCTCAGTGCTCAGGGTGCTCGGTGCTCAGTGCTCAGGGTGCTGGGTGCTCAGTACTCAGGGTGCTCAGTGCTCAGTGCTCGGGGTGCTGGGTGCTCAGTGCTCAGGGTGCTCATTCTCGGGGTGCTGGGTGCTCAGTACTCAGGGTGCTGGGTGCTCAGTGCTCGGGGTGCTGGGTGCTCAGTGCTCGGGGTGCTCGGTGCTCAGTACTCAGGGTGCTGGGTGCTCAGTGCTCAGGGTGCTCAGTGCTCGGGGAGCTCGGTGCTCAGTACTCAGGGTGCTGGGTGTTCAGTGCTCGGGGTGCTCGGTGCTCAGTACTCAGGGTTCTCAGTGCTCAGTGCTCAGGGTGCTGGGTGCTCAGTACTCATGGTGCTCAGTGCTCAGTACACGGGGTGCTGGTTGCTCAGTACTCAGTGTGCTCAGTGCTCAGTACTCGGGGTGCTGGGTGCTCAGTGCTCAGGGTGCTGGGTGCTCAGTGCTCAGTACTCAGGGTGCTGGGTGCTCAGTGCTCGGGGTGCTGGGTGCTCCGTGCTCAGTACTCAGGGTGCTGGGTGCTCAGTGCTCGGGGTGCTGGGTGCTCAGTATTCAGCGTGCTGGGTGCTCAGTACTCAGGGTGCTGGGTGCTCAGTGCTCAGGGTGCTGGGTGCTCAGTGCTCAGGGTGCTGGGTGCTCAGTGATCGGGGTTCTGGGTGCTCAGTACTCAGGGTGCTCAGTGCTCGCGGAGCTCGGTGCTCAGTACTCAGGGTGCTGGGTGCTCAGTACTCAGTGCTCGGGGTCCTGGATGCTCCGTGCTCGGGGTGCTGGGTGCTCAGTGCTCTGGGTGCTTAGTGCTCAGTACTCAGGGTGCTGGGTGCTCAGTACTCAGGGTGCTCAGTGCTCGGGGTGCTGGGTGCTCAGTGCTCAGGGTGATCGATGCTCAGTACTCAGGATGCTTGGTGCTCAGTACTCAGGGTGCTGGGTGCTCAGTACTCAGGGTGCTGGTTGCTCAGTCCTCAGGGTGCTCAGTGCTCAGGGTGCTGGGTGCTCAGGGCTCGGGGTGCTCGGTGCTCAGTACTCAGGGTGCTGAGTGCTCAGTACTCAGGGTGCTGGTTGCTCAGTACTCAGGGTGCTGGGTGCTCAGTGCTCGGGGTGCTGGGTGCTCAGTGCTCATGGTGCTCAGTGCTCAGTACTCAGGGTGCTCAGTGCTCAGTACTCAGGGTGCTGGGTGCTCAGTACTCAGGGTGCTGGGTGCTCAGTGCTCAGGGTGCTGGCTGCTCAGTACTCAGGGTGCTGGGTGCTCGGTGCTCAGTACGCTGGGTGCTCAGTACTCAGGGTGCTGGGTGCTCAGTACTCAGGGTGCTCGGTGCTCAGTACTCAGGGTGCTGGGTGCTCAGTGCTCGGGGTGCTGGGTGCTCAGTACTAAGGGTGCTGGGTGCTCAGTGCTCGGGGTGCTCGGTGCTCAGTATGCTGGGTGCTCAGTACTCAGGGTGCTGGGTGCTCAGTACTAAGGGTGCTGGGTGCTTAGTATTAAGGGTGCTGGGTGCTCAGTGCTCAGGGTGCTGGGTGCTCAGTGATCAGTACTCAAGGTGCTGGGTGCTCAGTGCTCGGGGTGCTCGGTGCTCGGGGTGCTGGGTGCTTAGTGCTCGGGGTGCTGGGTGCTCAGTACTCAGGGTGCTGGGTGGTCAGTACTCACGGTGCTGGGTGCTCAGTAGTCGGGGTGCTGGGTGCTCACTACTCAGGGTGCTGGGTGCTCAGTACTCAGGGTGCTGGGTGCTCAGTGCTCGGGGTGCTCGGTGCTCAGTACTCAGGGTGCTGGGTGCTCAGTGCTCAGGGTGCTGGGTGGTCAGTACTCAGTGTGCTGGGTGCTCAGTGCTCAGGGTGCTGGTTGCTCAGTCCTCAGGGTGCTCAGTGCTCAGGGTGCTGGGTGCTCAGTACTCAGTGTGCTCAGTACTCAGGGTGCTGGGTGCTCAGTACTCAGGGTGCTCAGTACTCAGGGTGCTGGGTGCTCAGTGCTCGGGGTGCTGGGTGCTCAGTACTCACGGTGCTCAGTACTCAGGGTGCTGGGTGCTCAGTGCTCGGGGTGCTGGGTGCTCAGTGCTCAGGGTGATCGGTGCTCAGTACTCAGGATGCTGGGTGCTCAGTACTCAGGGTGCTGGGTGCTCAGTACTCATGGTGCTGGGTACTCAGTGCTCAGGGTGCTCATTCTCGGGGTGCTGGGTGCTCAGTACTCAGGGTGCTGGGTGCTCAGTGCTCGGGGTGCTGGGTGCTCAGTGCTCGGGGTGCTCGGTGCTCAGTACTCAGGGTGCTGGGTGCTCAGTGCTCAGGGTGCTCAGTGCTCGGGGAGCTCGGTGCTCAGTACTCAGAGTGCTGGGTGTTCAGTGCTCGGGGTGCTCGGTGCTCAGTACTCAGGGTTCTCAGTGCTCAGTGCTCAGGGTGCTGGGTGCTCAGTACTCATGGTGCTCAGTGCTCAGTACTCGGGGTGCTGGTTGCTCAGTACTCAGGGTGCTCAGTGCTCAGTACTCGGGGTGCTGGGTGCTCAGTGCTCAGGGTGCTCAGTGCTCAGTGCTCGGGGTGCTGGGTGCTCAGTTCTCGGGGTGCTCGGTGCTCAGTACTCGGGGTGCTGGGTGCTCAGTGCTCAGGGTGCTGGGTGCTCAGTGCTCGGGGTGCTGGGTGCTCAGTGCTCAGTGTGCTGGGTGCTCAGTGCTCGGGGTGCTCGGTGCTCAGTACTCAGGGTGCTTGGTGCTCAGTACTCAGGGTGCTGGGTGCTCAGTGCTCAGGGTGCTGGGTGCTAAGTACTCAGGTTGCTGGGTGCTCATTACTCAGGGTGCTAAGAGCTCAGGGTGCTCAGTGCTCGGGGTGCTGGATGCTCAGTGCTCAGTGCACAGGGTGCTGGGTGCTCAGTCCTCGGGGTGCTCAGTGCTCAGTACTCAGGGTGCTGGGTGCTCAGTACTCAGGGTGCTGGGTGCTTAGTGCTATGGGTGCTGGGTGCTCAGTACTCAGGGTGCTGGGTGCTCAGTGCTCAGGGTGCTGGGTGCTCAGTGCTCGGGGTGCCGGGTGCTGAGCGCTCAGTGTGCTGGGTGCTCAGTTCTCGGGGTGCTCGGTTCTCAGTACACAGGGTGCTGGGTGCTCAGTGCTCAGGGAGCTCGGTGCTCAGTACTCAGGTTGCTGGGTGTTCAGTGCTCGGGGTGCTCGGTGCTCAGTACTCAGGGTTCTCAGTGCTCAGTGCTCAGGGTGCTGGGTGCTCAGTACTCATGGTGCTCAGTGCTCAGTACTCGGGGTGCTGGTTGCTCAGTACTCAGTGTGCTCAGTGCTCAGTACTCGGGGTGCTGGGTGCTCAGTGCTCAGGGTGCTCAGTGCTCAGTGCTCGGGGTGCTGGGTGCTCAGTTCTCGGGGTGCTCGGTGCTCAGTACTCGGGGTGCTGGGTGCTCAGTGCTCAGGGTGCTGGGTGCTCAGTGCTCGGGGTGCTGGGTGCTCAGTGCTCAGTGTGCTGGGTGCTCAGTGCACGGGGTGCTCGGTGCTCAGTACTCAGGGTGCTTGGTGCTCAGTACTCAGGGTGCTGGGTGCTCAGTGCTCGGGGTGCTGGGTGCTCAGTGCTCAGGGTGATCGGTGCTCAGTACTCAGGATGCTGGGTGCTCAGTACTCAGGGTGCTGGGTGCTCAGTACTCATGGTGCTGGGTACTCAGTGCTCAGGGTGCTCATTCTCGGGGTGCTGGGTGCTCAGTACTCAGGGTGCTGGGTGCTCAGTGCTCGGGGTGCTGGGTGCTCAGTGCTCGGTGTGCTCGGTGCTCAGTACTCAGGGTGCTGGGTGCTCAGTGCTCAGTGTGCTCAGTGCTCGGGGAGCTTGGTGCTCAGTACTCAGGGTGCTGGGTGTTCAGTGCTCGGGGTGCTCGGTGCTCAGTACTCAGGGTTCTCAGTGCTCAGTGCTCAGGGTGCTGGGTGCTCAGTACTCATGGTGCTCAGTGCTCAGTACTCGGGGTGCTGGTTGCTCAGTACTCAGGGTGCTCAGTGCTCAGTACTCGGGGTGCTGGGTGCTCAGTGCTCAGGGTGCTCAGTGCTCAGTGCTCGGGGTGCTGGGTGCTCAGTGCTCAGTGTGCTGGGTGCTCAGTGCTCGGGGTGCTCAGTGCTCAGTACTCGGGGTGCTGGGTGCTCAGTACTCAGGGTTCTCAGTGCTCAGTGCTCGGGGTGCTGGGTGCTCAGTACTCATGGTGCTCAGTGCTCAGTACTCGGGGTGCTGGGTGCTCAGTGCTCAGGGTGCTGGGTGCTCAGTGCTCGGGGTGCTGGGTGCTCAGTGCTCAGTGTGCTGGGTGCTCAGTGCTCGGGGTGCTCGGTGCTCAGTACTCAGGGTGCTTGGTGCTCAGTACTCAGGGTGCTGGGTGCTCAGTGCTCAGGGTGCTGGGTGCTAAGTACTCAGGGTGCTGGGTGCTCAGTACTCAGGGTGCTAAGAGCTCAGGGTGCTCAGTGCTCGGGGTGCTGGATGCTCAGTCCTCAGTGCACAGGGTGCTGGGTGCTCAGTCCTCGGGGTGCTGGGTGCTCAGTACTCAGGGTGCTGGGTGCTCAGTACTCAGGGTGCTGGGTGCTCAGTGCTCAGTGTGCTGGGTGCTCAGTGCTCTGAGTGCTGGGTGCTCAGTGCTCAGGGTGCTGGGTGCTCAGTGCTCAGGGTGCTGGGTGCTCAGTACTCAGGGTTCTCAGTGCTCAGTGCTCAGGGTGCTGGGTGCTCAGTACTCATGGTGCTCAGTGCTCAGTACTCGGGGTGCTGGTTGCTCAGTACTCAGTGTGCTCAGTGCTCAGTACTCGGGGTGCTGGGTGCTCAGTGCTCAGGGTGCTCAGTGCTCAGTGCTCGGGGTGCTGGGTGCTCAGTTCTCGGGGTGCTCGGTGCTCAGTACTCGGGGTGCTGGGTGGTCAGTGCTCAGGGTGCTGGGTGCTCAGTGCTCGGGGTGCTGGGTGCTCAGTGCTCAGTGTGCTGGGTGCTCAGTGCAAGGGGTGCTCGGTGCTCAGTACTCAGGGTGCTTGGTGCTCAGTACTCAGGGTGCTGGGTGCTCAGTGCTCAGGGTGCTGGGTGCTCAGTACTCAGGGTGCTGGGTGCTCAGTACTCAGGGTGCTAAGAGCTCAGGGTGCTCAGTGCTCGGGGTGCTGGATGCTCAGTGCTCAGTGCACAGGGTGCTGGGTGCTCAGTCCTCGGGGTGCTGGGTGCTCAGTACTCAGGGTGCTGGGTGCTCAGTACTCAGGGTGCTGGGTGCTCAGTGCTCAGTGTGCTGGGTGCTCAGTGCTCTGGGTGCTGGGTGCTCAGTGCTCAGGGTGCTGGGTGCTCAGTGCTCAGGGTGCTGGGTGCTCAGTGCTCGGGGTGCCGGGTGCTGAGCGCTCAGGGTGCTGGGTGCTCAGTGCTCGGGGTGCTCGGTTCTCAGTACACAGGGTGCTGGGTGCTCAGTGCTCGGGGTGTTGGGTGCTCAGTGCTCAGTACTCAGGGTGCTGGGTGCTCAGTGCTCGGGGTGCTGGGTGCTCAGTACTCAGCGTGCTGGGTGCTCAGTACTCAGGGTGGTGGGTGCTCAGTGCTCAGGGTGCTGGGTGCTCAGTGCTCAGGGTGCTGGGTGCTCAGTGATCGGGGTTCTGGGTGCTCAGTACTCAGGGTGCTCAGTGCTCGCGGAGCTCGGTGCTCAGTACTCAGGGTGCTGGGTGCTCAGTACTCAGTGCTCGGGGTCCTGGATGCTCCGTGCTCGGGGTGCTGGGTGCTCAGTGCTCTGGGTGCTTAGTGCTCAGTACTCAGGGTGCTGGGTGCTCAGTACTCAGGGTGCTCAGTGCTCGGGGTGCTGGGTGCTCAGTGCTCAGGGTGATCGATGCTCAGTACTCAGGATGCTGGGTGCTCAGTACTCAGGGTGCTGGGTGCTCAGTACTCAGGGTGCTGGTTGCTCAGTCCTCAGGGTGCTCAGTGCTCAGGGTGCTGGGTGCTCAGGGCTCGGGGTGCTCGGTGCTCAGTACTCAGGGTGCTGAGTGCTCAGTACTCAGGGTGCTGGTTGCTCAGTACTCAGGGTGCTGGGTGCTCAGTGCTCGGGGTGCTGGGTGCTCAGTGCTCATCGTGCTCAGTGCTCAGTACTCAGGGTGCTCAGTGCTCAGTACTCAGGGTGCTGGGTGCTCAGTACTCAGGGTGCTGGGTGCTCAGTGCTCAGGGTGCTGGCTGCTCAGTACTCAGGGTGCTGGGTGCTCGGTGCTCAGTACGCTGGGTGCTCAGTACTCAGGGTGCTGGGTGCTCAGTACTCAGGGTGCTCGGTGCTCAGTACTCAGGGTGCTGGGTGCTCAGTGCTCGGGGTGCTGGGTGCTCAGTACTAAGGGTGCTGGGTGCTCAGTGCTCGGGGTGCTCGGTGCTCAGTATGCTGGGTGCTCAGTACTCAGGGTGCTGGGTGCTCAGTACTAAGGGTGCTGGGTGCTTAGTATTAAGGGTACTGGGTGCTCAGTGCTCAGGGTGCTGGGTGCTCAGTGCTCAGTACTCAAGGTGCTGGGTGCTCAGTGCTCAGGGTGCTGGGTGCTCACTGCTCAGGATGCTGGGTGCTCGGTGCTCGGGGTGCTGGGTGCTTAGTGCTCGGGGTGCTGGGTGCTCAGAACTCAGGGTGCTGGGTGGTCAGTACTCACGGTGCTGGGTGCTCAGTAGTCGGGGTGCTGGGTGCTCACTACTCAGGGTGCTGGGTGCTCAGTACTCAGGGTGCTGGGTGCTCAGTGCTCGGGGTGCTCGGTGCTCAGTACTCAGGGTGCTGGGTGCTCAGTGCTCAGGGTGCTGGGTGGTCAGTACTCAGTGTGCTGGGTGCTCAGTGCTCAGGGTGCTGGTTGCTCAGTCCTCAGGGTGCTCAGTGCTCAGGGTGCTGGGTGCTCAGTACTCAGTGTGCTCAGTACTCAGGGTGCTGGGTGCTCAGTACTCAGGGTGCTCAGTACTCAGGGTGCTGGGTGCTCAGTGCTCGGGGTGCTGGGTGCTCAGTACTCACGGTGCTCAGTACTCAGGGTGCTGGGTGCTCAGTGCTCGGGGTGCTGGGTGCTCAGTGCTCAGGGTGATCGGTGCTCAGTACTCAGGATGCTGGGTGCTCAGTACTCAGGGTGCTGGGTGCTCAGTACTCATGGTGCTGGGTACTCAGTGCTCAGGGTGCTCATTCTCGGGGTGCTGGGTGCTCAGTACTCAGGGTGCTGGGTGCTCAGTGCTCGGGGTGCTGGGTGCTCAGTGCTCGGGGTGCTCGGTGCTCAGTACTCAGGGTGCTGGGTGCTCAGTGCTCAGGGTGCTCAGTGCTCGGGGAGCTCGGTGCTCAGTACTCAGGGTGCTGCGTGTTCAGTGCTCGGGGTGCTCGGTGCTCAGTACTCAGGGTTCTCAGTGCTCAGTGCTCAGGGTGCTGGGTGCTCAGTACTCATGGTGCTCAGTGCTCAGTACTCGGGGTGCTGGTTGCTCAGTACTCAGGGTGCTCAGTGCTCAGTACTCGGGGTGCTGGGTGCTCAGTGCTCAGGGTGCTCAGTGCTCAGTGCTCGGGGTGCTGGGTGCTCAGTTCTCGGGGTGCTCGGTGCTCAGTACTCGGGGTGCTGGGTGCTCAGTGCTCAGGGTGCTGGGTGCTCAGTGCTCGGGGTGCTGGGTGCTCAGTGCTCAGTGTGCTGGGTGCTCAGTGCTCGGGGTGCTCGGTGCTCAGTACTCAGTGTGCTTGGTGCTCAGTACTCAGGGTGCTGGGTGCTCAGTGCTCAGGGTGCTGGGTGCTAAGTACTCAGGGTGCTGGGTGCTCAGTACTCAGGGTGCTAAGAGCTCAGGGTGCTCAGTGCTCGGGGTGCTGGATGCTCAGTGCTCAGTGCACACGGTGCTGGGTGCTCAGTCCTCGGGGTGCTGGGTGCTCAGTACTCAGGGTGCTGGGTGCTCAGTACTCAGGGTGCTGGGTGCTCAGTGCTCAGTGTGCTGGGTGCACAGTGCTCTGGGTGCTGGGTGCTCAGTGCTCAGGGTGCTGGGTGCTCAGTGCTCAGGGTGCTGGGTGCTCAGTGCTCGGGGTGCCGGGTGCTGAGCGCTCAGTGTGCTGGGTGCTCAGTGCTCGGGGTGCTCGGTTCTCAGTACACAGGGTGCTGGGTGCTCAGTGCTCGGGATGCTGGGTGCTCAGTGCTCAGTACTCAGGGTGCTGGGTGCTCAGTGCTCGGGGTGCTGGGTGCTCAGTACTCAGCGTGCTGGGTGCTCAGTACTCAGGGTGCTGGGTGCTCAGTGCTCAGGGTGCTGGGTGCTCAGTGCTCAGGGTGCTGGGTGCTCAGTGATCGGGGTTCTGGGTGCTCAGTACTCAGGGTGCTCCGTGCTCGCGGAGCTCGGTGCTCAGTACTCAGGGTGCTGGGTGCTCAGTACTCAGTGCTCGGGGTCCTGGATGCTCCGTGCTCGGGGTGCTGGGTGCTCAGTGCTCTGGGTGCTTAGTGCTCAGTACTCAGGGTGCTGGGTGCTCAGTACTCAGGGTGCTCAGTGCTCGGGGTGCTGGGTGCTCAGTGCTCAGGGTGATCGGTGCTCAGTACTCAGGATGCTGGGTGCTCAGTACTCAGGGTGCTGGGTGCTCAGTACTCAGGGTGCTGGTTGCTCAGTCCTCAGGGTGCTCAGTGCTCAGGGTGCTGGGTGCTCAGGGCTCGGGGTGCTCGGTGCTCAGTACTCAGGGTGCTGGGTGCTCAGTGCTCGGGGTGCTGGGTGCTCAGTACTAAGGGTGCTGGGTGCTCAGTGCTCGGGGTGCTCGGTGCTCAGTATGCTGGGTGCTCAGTACTCAGGGTGCTGGGTGCTCAGTACTCAGGGTGCTGGGTGCTGAGTATTAAGGGTGTTGGGTGCTCAGTGCTCAGGGTGCTGGGTGCTCAGTGCTCAGTACTCAAGGTGCTGGGTGCTCAGTGCTCAGGGTGCTGGGTGCTCACTGCTCAGGGTGCTGGGTGCTCGGTGCTCGGGGTGCTGGGTGCTTCGTGCTCGGGGTGCTGGGTGCTCAGTACTCAGGGTGCTGGGTGGTCAGTACTCACGGTGCTGGGTGCTCAGTAGTCGGGGTGCTGGGTGCTCACTACTCAGGGTGCTGGGTGCTCAGTACTCAGGGTGCTGGGTGCTCAGTGCTCGGGGTGCTCGGTGCTCAGTACTCAGGGTGTTGGGTGCTCAGTGCTCAGGGTGCTGGGTGGTCAGTACTCAGTGTGCTGGGTGCTCAGTGCTCAGGGTGCTGGTTGCTCAGTACTCAGGGTGCTCAGTGCTCAGGGTGCTGGGTGCTCAGTACTCAGTGTGCTCAGTACTCAGGGTGCTGGGTGCTCAGTACTCAGGGTGCTCAGTACTCAGGGTGCTGGGTGCTCAGTGCTCGGGGTGCTGGGTGCTCAGTACTCACGGTGCTCAGTGCTCAGGGTGCTGGGTGGTCAGTACTCAGTGTGCTGGGTGCTCAGTGCTCAGGGTGCTGGTTGCTCAGTCCTCAGGGTGCTCAGTGCTCAGGGTGCTGGGTGCTCAGTACTCAGTGTGCTCAGTACTCAGGGTGCTGGTTGCTCAGTCCTCAGGGTGCTCAGTGCTCAGGGTGCTGGGTGCTCAGTGCTCGGGGTGCTCGGTGCTCAGTACTCAGGGTGCTGAGTGCTCAGTACTCAGGGTGCTGGTTGCTCAGTACTCAGGGTGCTGGGTGCTCAGTGCTCGGGGTGCTGGGTGCTCAGTGCTCATGGTGCTGAGTGCTCAGTATTCAGGGTGCTCAGTGCTCAGTACTCAGGGTGCTGGGTGCTCAGTACTCAGGGTGCTGGGTGCTCAGTGCTCAGGGTGCTGGCTGCTCAGTACTCAGGGTGCTGGGTGCTCGGTGCTCAGTACGCTGGGTGCTCAGTACTCAGGGTGCTGGGTGCTCAGTACTCAGGGTGCTCGGTGCTCAGTACTCAGGGTGCTGGGTGCTCAGTGCTCGGGGTGCTGGGTGCTCAGTACTAAGGGTGCTGGGTGCTCAGTGCTCGGGGTGCTCGGTGCTCAGTATGCTGGGTGCTCAGTACTCAGGGTGCTGGGTGCTCAGTACTAAGGGTGCTGGGTGCTTAGTATTAAGGGTGCTGGGTGCTCAGTGCTCAGGGTGCTGGTTGCTCAGTGCTCAGTACTCAAGGTGCTGGGTGCTCAGTGCTCAGGGTGCTGGGTGCTCACTGCTCAGGATGCTGGGTGCTCGGTGCTCGGGGTGCTTGGTGCTTAGTGCTCGGGGTGCTGGGTGCTCAGTACTCAGGGTGCTGGGTGGTCAGTACTCACGGTGCTGGGTGCTCAGTAGTCGGGGTGCTGGGTGCTCACTACTCAGGGTGCTGGGTGCTCAGTACTCAGGGTGCTGGGTGCTCAGTGCTCGGGGTGCTCGGTGCTCAGTACTCAGGGTGCTGGGTGCTCAGTGCTCAGGGTGCTGGGTGGTCAGTACTCAGTTTGCTGGGTGCTCAGTGCTCAGGGTGCTGGTTGCTCAGTCCTCAGGGTGCTCAGTGCTCAGGGTGCTGGGTGCTCAGTACTCAGTGTGCTCAGTACTCAGGGTGCTGGGTGCTCAGTTCTCAGGGTGCTCAGTACTCAGGGTGCTGGGTGCTCAGTGCTCGGGGTGCTGGGTGCTCAGTACTCACGGTGCTCAGTACTCAGGGTGCTGGGTGCTCAGTGCTCGGGGTGCTGGGTGCTCAGTGCTCAGGGTGATCGGTGCTCAGTACTCAGGATGCTGGGTGCTCAGTACTCAGGGTGCTGGGTGCTCAGTACTCATGGTGCTGGGTACTCAGTGCTCAGGGTGCTCATTCTCGGGGTGCTGGGTGCTCAGTACTCAGGGTGCTGGGTGCTCAGTGCTCGGGGTGCTGGGTGCTCAGTGCTCGGGGTGCTCGGTGCTCAGTACTCAGGGTGCTGGGTGCTCAGTGCTCAGGGTGCTCAGTGCTCGGGGAGCTCGGTGCTCAGTGCTCAGGGTGCTGGGTGCTCAGTACTCATGGTGCTCAGTGCTCAGTACTCGGGGTGCTGGTTGCTCAGTACTCAGGGTGCTCAGTGCTCAGTACTCGGGGTGCTGGGTGCTCAGTGCTCAGGGTGCTCAGTGCTCAGTGCTCGGGGTGCTGGGTGCTCAGTTCTCGGGGTGCTCGGTGCTCAGTACTCGGGGTGCTGGGTGCTCAGTGCTCAGGGTGCTGGGTGCTCAGTGCTCGGGGTGCTGGGTGCTCAGTGCTCAGTGTGCTGGGTGCTCAGTGCTCGGGGTGCTCGGTGCTCAGTACTCAGGGTGCTGGGTGCTCAGTGCTCAGGGTGCTGGGTGCTAAGTACTCAGGGTGCTGGGTGCTCAGTACTCAGGGTGCTAAGAGCTCAGGGTGCTCAGTGCTCGGGGTGCTGGATGCTCAGTGCTCAGTGCACACGGTGCTGGGTGCTCAGTCCTCGGGGTGCTGGGTGCTCAGTACTCAGGGTGCTGGGTGCTCAGTACTCAGGGTGCTGGGTGCTCAGTGCTCAGTGTGCTGGGTGCACAGTGCTCTGGGTGCTGGGTGCTCAGTGCTCAGGGTGCTGGGTGCTCAGTGCTCAGGGTGCTGGGTGCTCAGTGCTCGGGGTGCCGGGTGCTGAGCGCTCAGTGTGCTGGGTGCACAGTGCTCGGGGTGCTCGGTTCTCAGTACACAGGGTGCTGGGTGCTCAGTGCTCGGGATGCTGGGTGCTCAGTGCTCAGTACTCAGGGTGCTGGGTGCTCAGTGCTCGGGGTGCTGGGTGCTCAGTACTCAGCGTGCTGGGTGCTCAGTACTCAGGGTGCTGGGTGCTCAGTGCTCAGGGTGCTGGGTGCTCAGTGCTCAGGGTGCTGGGTGCTCAGTGATCGGGGTTCTGGGTGCTCAGTACTCAGGGTGCTCCGTGCTCGCGGAGCTCGGTGCTCAGTACTCAGGGTGCTGGCTGCTCAGTACTCAGGGTGCTCGGTGCTCAGTACTCAGGGTGCTGTGTGCTCAGTGCTCGGGGTGCTGGGTACTCATTACTCAGGGTGCTGGGTGCTCAGTACTCAGGGTGCTGGGTGCTCAGTACTCAGGGTGCTGGGTGCTCAGTGCTCAGTGTGCTGGGTGCACAGTGCTCTGGGTGCTGGGTGCTCAGTGCTCAGGGTGCTGGGTGCTCAGTGCTCAGGGTGCTGGGTGCTCAGTGCTCGGGGTGCCGGGTGCTGAGCGCTCAGTGTGCTGGGTGCACAGTGCTCGGGGTGCTCGGTTCTCAGTACACAGAGTGCTGGGTGCTCAGTGCTCGGGATGCTGGGTGCTCAGTGCTCAGTACTCAGGGTGCTGGGTGCTCAGTGCTCGGGGTGCTGGGTGCTCAGTACTCAGCGTGCTGGGTGCTCAGTACTCAGGGTGCTGGGTGCTCAGTGCTCAGGGTGCTGGGTGCTCAGTGCTCAGGGTGCTGGGTGCTCAGTGATCGGGGTTCTGGGTGCTCAGTACTCAGGGTGCTCCGTGCTCGCGGAGCTCGGTGCTCAGTACTCAGGGTGCTGGGTGCTCAGTGCTCAGGGTGCTGGCTGCTCAGTACTCAGGGTGCTGGGTGCTCGGTGCTCAGTACGCTGGGTGCTCAGTACTCAGGGTGCTGGGTGCTCAGTACTCAGGGTGCTCGGTGCTCAGTACTCAGGGTGCTGGGTGCTCAGTGCTCGGGGTGCTGGGTGCTCAGTACTAAGGGTGCTGGGTGCTCAGTGCTCGGGGTGCTCGGTGCTCAGTATGCTGGGTGCTCAGTACTCAGGGTGCTGGGTGCTCAGTACTAAGGGTGCTGGGTGCTTAGTATTAAGGGTGCTGGGTGCTCAGTGCTCAGGGTGCTGGTTGCTCAGTGCTCAGTACTCAAGGTGCTGGGTGCTCAGTGCTCAGGGTGCTGGGTGCTCACTGCTCAGGATGCTGGGTGCTCGGTGCTCGGGGTGCTTGGTGCTTAGTGCTCGGGGTGCTGGGTGCTCAGTACTCAGGGTGCTGGGTGGTCAGTATTCACGGTGCTGGGTGCTCAGTAGTCGGGGTGCTGGGTGCTCACTACTCAGGGTGCTGGGTGCTCAGTGCTCAGGGTGCTGGGTGCTAAGTACTCAGGGTGCTGGGTCCTCAGTACTCAGGGTGCTGGGTACTCAGTGCTCAGGGTGCTCATTCTCGGGGTGCTGGGTGCTCAGTACTCAGGGTGCTGGGTGCTCAGTGCTCGGGGTGCTGGGTGCTCAGTGCTCGGGGTGCTCGGTGCTCAGTACTCAGGGTGCTGGGTGCTCAGTGCTCAGGGTGCTCAGTGCTCGGGGAGCTCGGTGCTCAGTGCTCAGGGTGCTGGGTGCTCAGTACTCATGGTGCTCAGTGCTCAGTACTCGGGGTGCTGGTTGCTCAGTACTCAGGGTGCTCAGTGCTCAGTACTCGGGGTTCTGGGTGCTCAGTGCTCAGGGTGCTCAGTGCTCAGTGCTCGGGGTGCTGGGTGCTCAGTTCTCGGGGTGCTCGGTGCTCAGTACTCGGGGTGCTGGGTGCTCAGTGCTCAGGGTGCTGGGTGCTCAGTGCTCGGGGTGCTGGGTGCTCAGTGCTCAGTGTGCTGGGTGCTCAGTGCTCGGGGTGCTCGGTGCTCAGTACTCAGGGTGCTGGGTGCTCAGTGCTCAGGGTGCTGGGTGCTAAGTACTCAGGGTGCTGGGTGCTCAGTACTCAGGGTGCTAAGAGCTCAGGGTGCTCAGTGCTCGGGGTGCTGGATGCTCAGTGCTCAGTGCACACGGTGCTGGGTGCTCAGTCCTCGGGGTGCTGGGTGCTCAGTACTCAGGGTGCTGGGTGCTCAGTACTCAGGGTGCTGGGTGCTCAGTGCTCAGTGTGCTGGGTGCACAGTGCTCTGGGTGCTGGGTGCTCAGTGCTCAGGGTGCTGGGTGCTCAGTGCTCAGGGTGCTGGGTGCTCAGTGCTCGGGGTGCCGGGTGCTGAGCGCTCAGTGTGCTGGGTGCACAGTGCTCGGGGTGCTCGGTTCTCAGTACACAGGGTGCTGGGTGCTCAGTGCTCGGGATGCTGGGTGCTCAGTGCTCAGTACTCAGGGTGCTGGGTGCTCAGTGCTCGGGGTGCTGGGTGCTCAGTACTCAGCGTGCTGGGTGCTCAGTACTCAGGGTGCTGGGTGCTCAGTGCTCAGGGTGCTGGGTGCTCAGTGCTCAGGGTGCTGGGTGCTCAGTGATCGGGGTTCTGGGTGCTCAGTACTCAGGGTGCTCCGTGCTCGCGGAGCTCGGTGCTCAGTACTCAGGGTGCTGGCTGCTCAGTACTCAGGGTGCTCGGTGCTCAGTACTCAGGGTGCTGTGTGCTCAGTGCTCGGGGTGCTGGGTACTCATTACTCAGGGTGCTGGGTGCTCAGTACTCAGGGTGCTGGGTGCTCAGTACTCAGGGTGCTGGGTGCTCAGTGCTCAGTGTGCTGGGTGCACAGTGCTCTGGGTGCTGGGTGCTCAGTGCTCAGGGTGCTGGGTGCTCAGTGCTCAGGGTGCTGGGTGCTCAGTGCTCGGGGTGCCGGGTGCTGAGCGCTCAGTGTGCTGGGTGCACAGTGCTCGGGGTGCTCGGTTCTCAGTACACAGGGTGCTGGGTGCTCAGTGCTCGGGATGCTGGGTGCTCAGTGCTCAGTACTCAGGGTGCTGGGTGCTCAGTGCTCGGGGTGCTGGGTGCTCAGTACTCAGCGTGCTGGGTGCTCAGTACTCAGGGTGCTGGGTGCTCAGTGCTCAGGGTGCTGGGTGCTCAGTGCTCAGGGTGCTGGGTGCTCAGTGATCGGGGTTCTGGGTGCTCAGTACTCAGGGTGCTCCGTGCTCGCGGAGCTCGGTGCTCAGTACTCAGGGTGCTGGGTGCTCAGTGCTCAGGGTGCTGGCTGCTCAGTACTCAGGGTGCTGGGTGCTCGGTGCTCAGTACGCTGGGTGCTCAGTACTCAGGGTGCTGGGTGCTCAGTACTCAGGGTGCTCGGTGCTCAGTACTCAGGGTGCTGGGTGCTCAGTGCTCGGGGTGCTGGGTGCTCAGTACTAAGGGTGCTGGGTGCTCAGTGCTCGGGGTGCTCGGTGCTCAGTATGCTGGGTGCTCAGTACTCAGGGTGCTGGGTGCTCAGTACTAAGGGTGCTGGGTGCTTAGTATTAAGGGTGCTGGGTGCTCAGTGCTCAGGGTGCTGGTTGCTCAGTGCTCAGTACTCAAGGTGCTGGGTGCTCAGTGCTCAGGGTGCTGGGTGCTCACTGCTCAGGATGCTGGGTGCTCGGTGCTCGGGGTGCTTGGTGCTTAGTGCTCGGGGTGCTGGGTGCTCAGTACTCAGGGTGCTGGGTGGTCAGTATTCACGGTGCTGGGTGCTCAGTAGTCGGGGTGCTGGGTGCTCACTACTCAGGGTGCTGGGTGCTCAGTACTCAGGGTGCTGGGTGCTCAGTGCTCGGGGTGCTCGGTGCTCAGTACTCAGGGTGCTGGGTGCTAAGTGCTCAGGGTGCTGGGTGGTCAGTACTCAGTGTGCTGGGTGCTCAGTGCTCAGGGTGCTGGTTGCTCAGTCCTCAGGGTTCTCAGTGCTCAGGGTGCTGGGTGCTCAGTACTCAGTGTGCTCAGTACTCAGGGTGCTGGGTGCTCAGTACTCAGGGTGCTCAGTACTCAGGGTGCTGGGTGCTCAGTGCTCGGGGTGCTGGGTGCTCAGTACTCACGGTGCTCAGTACTCAGGGTGCTGGGTGCTCAGTGCTCGGGGTGCTGGGTGCTCAGTGCTCAGGGTGCTGGGTGCTAAGTACTCAGGGTGCTGGGTGCTCAGTACTCAGGGTGCTAAGAGCTCAGGGTGCTCAGTGCTC
Organism: Microtus oregoni; assembly: GCF_018167655.1. Lineage (NCBI taxonomy): Eukaryota > Metazoa > Chordata > Mammalia > Rodentia > Cricetidae > Microtus > Microtus oregoni. Next base: position 4,408,810 of record NW_024543811.1, on the reverse strand, counting down.
GGGGTGCTGGATGCTCAGTGCTCAGTGCACACGGTGCTGGGTGCTCAGTCCTCGGGGTGCTGGGTGCTCAGTACTCAGGGTGCTGGGTGCTCAGTACTCAGGGTGCTGGGTGCTCAGTGCTCAGTGTGCTGGGTGCACAGTGCTCTGGGTGCTGGGTGCTCAGTGCTCAGGGTGCTGGGTGCTCAGTGCTCAGGGTGCTGGGTGCTCAGTGCTCGGGGTGCCGGGTGCTGAGCGCTCAGTGTGCTGGGTGCACAGTGCTCGGGGTGCTCGGTTCTCAGTACACAGGGTGCTGGGTGCTCAGTGCTCGGGATGCTGGGTGCTCAGTGCTCAGTACTCAGGGTGCTGGGTGCTCAGTGCTCGGGGTGCTGGGTGCTCAGTACTCAGCGTGCTGGGTGCTCAGTACTCAGGGTGCTGGGTGCTCAGTGCTCAGGGTGCTGGGTGCTCAGTGCTCAGGGTGCTGGGTGCTCAGTGATCGGGGTTCTGGGTGCTCAGTACTCAGGGTGCTCCGTGCTCGCGGAGCTCGGTGCTCAGTACTCAGGGTGCTGGCTGCTCAGTACTCAGGGTGCTCGGTGCTCAGTACTCAGGGTGCTGTGTGCTCAGTGCTCGGGGTGCTGGGTACTCATTACTCAGGGTGCTGGGTGCTCAGTACTCAGGGTGCTGGGTGCTCAGTACTCAGGGTGCTGGGTGCTCAGTGCTCAGTGTGCTGGGTGCACAGTGCTCTGGGTGCTGGGTGCTCAGTGCTCAGGGTGCTGGGTGCTCAGTGCTCAGGGTGCTGGGTGCTCAGTGCTCGGGGTGCCGGGTGCTGAGCGCTCAGTGTGCTGGGTGCACAGTGCTCGGGGTGCTCGGTTCTCAGTACACAGGGTGCTGGGTGCTCAGTGCTCGGGATGCTGGGTGCTCAGTGCTCAGTACTCAGGGTGCTGGGTGCTCAGTGCTCGGGGTGCTGGGTGCTCAGTACTCAGCGTGCTGGGTGCTCAGTACTCAGGGTGCTGGGTGCTCAGTGCTCAGGGTGCTGGGTGCTCAGTGCTCAGGGTGCTGGGTGCTCAGTGATCGGGGTTCTGGGTGCTCAGTACTCAGGGTGCTCCGTGCTCGCGGAGCTCGGTGCTCAGTACTCAGGGTGCTGGGTGCTCAGTGCTCAGGGTGCTGGCTGCTCAGTACTCAGGGTGCTGGGTGCTCGGTGCTCAGTACGCTGGGTGCTCAGTACTCAGGGTGCTGGGTGCTCAGTACTCAGGGTGCTCGGTGCTCAGTACTCAGGGTGCTGGGTGCTCAGTGCTCGGGGTGCTGGGTGCTCAGTACTAAGGGTGCTGGGTGCTCAGTGCTCGGGGTGCTCGGTGCTCAGTATGCTGGGTGCTCAGTACTCAGGGTGCTGGGTGCTCAGTACTAAGGGTGCTGGGTGCTTAGTATTAAGGGTGCTGGGTGCTCAGTGCTCAGGGTGCTGGTTGCTCAGTGCTCAGTACTCAAGGTGCTGGGTGCTCAGTGCTCAGGGTGCTGGGTGCTCACTGCTCAGGATGCTGGGTGCTCGGTGCTCGGGGTGCTTGGTGCTTAGTGCTCGGGGTGCTGGGTGCTCAGTACTCAGGGTGCTGGGTGGTCAGTATTCACGGTGCTGGGTGCTCAGTAGTCGGGGTGCTGGGTGCTCACTACTCAGGGTGCTGGGTGCTCAGTACTCAGGGTGCTGGGTGCTCAGTGCTCGGGGTGCTCGGTGCTCAGTACTCAGGGTGCTGGGTGCTAAGTGCTCAGGGTGCTGGGTGGTCAGTACTCAGTGTGCTGGGTGCTCAGTGCTCAGGGTGCTGGTTGCTCAGTCCTCAGGGTTCTCAGTGCTCAGGGTGCTGGGTGCTCAGTACTCAGTGTGCTCAGTACTCAGGGTGCTGGGTGCTCAGTACTCAGGGTGCTCAGTACTCAGGGTGCTGGGTGCTCAGTGCTCGGGGTGCTGGGTGCTCAGTACTCACGGTGCTCAGTACTCAGGGTGCTGGGTGCTCAGTGCTCGGGGTGCTGGGTGCTCAGTGCTCAGGGTGATCGGTGCTCAGTACTCAGGATGCTGGGTGCTCAGTACTCAGGGTGCTGGGTGCTCAGTACTCATGGTGCTGGGTACTCAGTGCTCAGGGTGCTCATTCGCGGGGTGCTGGGTGCTCAGTACTCAGGGTGCTGGGTGCTCAGTGCTCGGGGTGCTGGGTGCTCAGTGCTCGGGGTGCTCGGTGCTCAGTACTCAGGGTGCTGGGTGCTCAGTGCTCAGGGTGCTCAGTGCTCGGGGAGCTCGGTGCTCAGTGCTCAGGGTGCTGGGTGCTCAGTACTCATGGTGCTCAGTGCTCAGTACTCGGGGTGCTGGTTGCTCAGTACTCAGGGTGCTCAGTGCTCAGTACTCGGGGTGCTGGGTGCTCAGTGCTCAGGGTGCTCAGTGCTCAGTGCTCGGGGTGCTGGGTGCTCAGTTCTCGGGGTGCTCGGTGCTCAGTACTCGGGGTGCTGGGTGCTCAGTGCTCAGGGTGCTGGGTGCTCAGTGCTCGGGGTGCTGGGTGCTCAGTGCTCAGTGTGCTGGGTGCTCAGTGCTCGGGGTGCTCGGTGCTCAGTACTCAGGGTGCTTGGTGCTCAGTACTCAGGGTGCTGGGTGCTCAGTGCTCAGGGTGCTGGGTGCTAAGTACTCAGGGTGCTGGGTGCTCAGTACTCAGGGTGCTAAGAGCTCAGGGTGCTCAGTGCTCGGGGTGCTGGATGCTCAGTGCTCAGTGCACACGGTGCTGGGTGCTCAGTCCTCGGGGTGCTGGGTGCTCAGTACTCAGGGTGCTGGGTGCTCAGTACTCAGGGTGCTGGGTGCTCAGTGCTCAGTGTGCTGGGTGCACAGTGCTCTGGGTGCTGGGTGCTCAGTGCTCAGGGTGCTGGGTGCTCAGTGCTCAGGGTGCTGGGTGCTCAGTGCTCGGGGTGCCGGGTGCTGAGCGCTCAGTGTGCTGGGTGCACAGTGCTCTGGGTGCTCGGTTCTCAGTACACAGGGTGCTGGGTGCTCAGTGCTCGGGATGCTGGGTGCTCAGTGCTCAGTACTCAGGGTGCTGGGTGCTCAGTGCTCGGGGTGCTGGGTGCTCAGTACTCAGCGTGCTGGGTGCTCAGTACTCAGGGTGCTGGGTGCTCAGTGCTCAGGGTGCTGGGTGCTCAGTGCTCAGGGTGCTGGGTGCTCAGTGATCGGGGTTCTGGGTGCTCAGTACTCAGGGTGCTCCGTGCTCACGGAGCTCGGTGCTCAGTACTCAGGGTGCTGGGTGCTCAGTACTCAGTGCTCGGGGTCCTGGATGCTCCGTGCTCGGGGTGCTGGGTGCTCAGTGCTCTGGGTGCTTAGTGCTCAGTACTCAGGGTGCTGGGTGCTCAGTACTCAGGGTGCTCAGTGCTCGGGGTGCTGGGTGCTCAGTGCTCAGGGTGATCGGTGCTCAGTACTCAGGATGCTGGGTGCTCAGTACTCAGGGTGCTGGGTGCTCAGTACTCAGGGTGCTGGTTGCTCAGTCCTCAGGGTGCTCAGTGCTCAGGGTGCTGGGTGCTCAGGGCTCGGGGTGCTCGGTGCTCAGTACTCAGGGTGCTGAGTGCTCAGTACTCAGGGTGCTGGTTGCTCAGTACTCAGGGTGCTTGGTGCTCAGTGCTCGGGGTGCTGGGTGCTCAGTGCTCATGGTGCTCAGTGCTCAGTACTCAGGGTGCTCAGTGCTCAGTACTCAGGGTGCTGGGTGCTCAGTACTCAGGGTGCTGGGTGCTCAGTGCTCAGGGTGCTGGCTGCTCAGTACTCAGGGTGCTGGGTGCTCGGTGCTCAGTACGCTGGGTGCTCAGTACTCAGGGTACTGGGTGCTCAGTACTCAGGGTGCTCGGTGCTCAGTACTCAGGGTGCTGGGTGCTCAGTGCTCGGGGTGCTGGGTGCTCAGTACTAAGGGTGCTGGGTGCTCAGTGCTCGGGGTGCTCGGTGCTCAGTATGCTGGGTGCTCAGTACTCAGGGTGCTGGGTGCTCAGTACTCAGGGTGCTGGGTGCTGAGTATTAAGGGTGCTGGGTGCTCAGTGCTCAGGGTGCTGGGTGCTCAGTGCTCAGTACTCAAGGTGCTGGGTGCTCAGTGCTCAGGGTGCTGGGTGCTCACTGCTCAGGGTGCTGGGTGCTCGGTGCTCGGGGTGCTGGGTGCTTCGTGCTCGGGGTGCTGGGTGCTCAGTACTCAGGGTGCTGGGTGGTCAGTACTCACGGTGCTGGGTGCTCAGTAGTCAGGGTGCTGAGTGCTCACTACTCAGGGTGCTGGGTGCTCAGTACTCAGGGTGCTGGGTGCTCAGTGCTCGGGGTGCTCGGTGCTCAGTACTCAGGGTGTTGGGTGCTCAGTGCTCAGGGTGCTGGGTGGTCAGTACTCAGTGTGCTGGGTGCTCAGTGCTCAGGGTGCTGGTTGCTCAGTCCTCAGGGTGCTCAGTGCTCAGGGTGCTGGGTGCTCAGTACTCAGTGTGCTCAGTACTCAGGGTGCTGGGTGCTCAGTACTCAGGGTGCTCAGTACACAGGGTGCTGGGTGCTCAGTGCTCGGGGTGCCGGGTGCTGAGCGCTCAGTGTGCTGGGTGCACAGTGCTCGGGGTGCTCGGTTCTCAGTACACAGGGTGCTGGGTGCTCAGTGCTCGGGATGCTGGGTGCTCAGTGCTCAGTACTCAGGGTGCTGGGTGCTCAGTGCTCGGGGTGCTGGGTGCTCAGTACTCAGCGTGCTGGGTGCTCAGTACTCAGGGTGCTGGGTGCTCAGTGCTCAGGGTGCTGGGTGCTCAGTGCTCAGGGTGCTGGGTGCTCAGTGATCGGGGTTCTGGGTGCTCAGTACTCAGGGTGCTCCGTGCTCGCGGAGCTCGGTGCTCAGTACTCAGGGTGCTGGCTGCTCAGTACTCAGGGTGCTCGGTGCTCAGTACTCAGGGTGCTGTGTGCTCAGTGCTCGGGGTGCTGGGTACTCATTACTCAGGGTGCTGGGTGCTCAGTACTCAGGGTGCTGGGTGCTCAGTACTCAGGGTGCTGGGTGCTCAGTGCTCAGTGTGCTGGGTGCACAGTGCTCTGGGTGCTGGGTGCTCAGTGCTCAGGGTGCTGGGTGCTCAGTGCTCAGGGTGCTGGGTGCTCAGTGCTCGGGGTGCCGGGTGCTGAGCGCTCAGTGTGCTGGGTGCACAGTGCTCGGGGTGCTCGGTTCTCAGTACACAGGGTGCTGGGTGCTCAGTGCTCGGGATGCTGGGTGCTCAGTGCTCAGTACTCAGGGTGCTGGGTGCTCAGTGCTCGGGGTGCTGGGTGCTCAGTACTCAGCGTGCTGGGTGCTCAGTACTCAGGGTGCTGGGTGCTCAGTGCTCAGGGTGCTGGGTGCTCAGTGCTCAGGGTGCTGGGTGCTCAGTGATCGGGGTTCTGGGTGCTCAGTACTCAGGGTGCTCCGTGCTCGCGGAGCTCGGTGCTCAGTACTCAGGGTGCTGGGTGCTCAGTGCTCAGGGTGCTGGCTGCTCAGTACTCAGGGTGCTGGGTGCTCGGTGCTCAGTACGCTGGGTGCTCAGTACTCAGGGTGCTGGGTGCTCAGTACTCAGGGTGCTCGGTGCTCAGTACTCAGGGTGCTGGGTGCTCAGTGCTCGGGGTGCTGGGTGCTCAGTACTAAGGGTGCTGGGTGCTCAGTGCTCGGGGTGCTCGGTGCTCAGTATGCTGGGTGCTCAGTACTCAGGGTGCTGGGTGCTCAGTACTAAGGGTGCTGGGTGCTTAGTATTAAGGGTGCTGGGTGCTCAGTGCTCAGGGTGCTGGTTGCTCAGTGCTCAGTACTCAAGGTGCTGGGTGCTCAGTGCTCAGGGTGCTGGGTGCTCACTGCTCAGGATGCTGGGTGCTCGGTGCTCGGGGTGCTTGGTGCTTAGTGCTCGGGGTGCTGGGTGCTCAGTACTCAGGGTGCTGGGTGGTCAGTATTCACGGTGCTGGGTGCTCAGTAGTCGGGGTGCTGGGTGCTCACTACTCAGGGTGCTGGGTGCTCAGTACTCAGGGTGCTGGGTGCTCAGTGCTCGGGGTGCTCGGTGCTCAGTACTCAGGGTGCTGGGTGCTAAGTGCTCAGGGTGCTGGGTGGTCAGTACTCAGTGTGCTGGGTGCTCAGTGCTCAGGGTGCTGGTTGCTCAGTCCTCAGGGTTCTCAGTGCTCAGGGTGCTGGGTGCTCAGTACTCAGTGTGCTCAGTACTCAGGGTGCTGGGTGCTCAGTACTCAGGGTGCTCAGTACTCAGGGTGCTGGGTGCTCAGTGCTCGGGGTGCTGGGTGCTCAGTACTCACGGTGCTCAGTACTCAGGGTGCTGGGTGCTCAGTGCTCGGGGTGCTGGGTGCTCAGTGCTCAGGGTGATCGGTGCTCAGTACTCAGGATGCTGGGTGCTCAGTACTCAGGGTGCTGGGTGCTCAGTACTCATGGTGCTGGGTACTCAGTGCTCAGGGTGCTCATTCGCGGGGTGCTGGGTGCTCAGTACTCAGGGTGCTGGGTGCTCAGTGCTCGGGGTGCTGGGTGCTCAGTGCTCGGGGTGCTCGGTGCTCAGTACTCAGGGTGCTGGGTGCTCAGTGCTCAGGGTGCTCAGTGCTCGGGGAGCTCGGTGCTCAGTGCTCAGGGTGCTGGGTGCTCAGTACTCATGGTGCTCAGTGCTCAGTACTCGGGGTGCTGGTTGCTCAGTACTCAGGGTGCTCAGTGCTCAGTACTCGGGGTGCTGGGTGCTCAGTGCTCAGGGTGCTCAGTGCTCAGTGCTCGGGGTGCTGGGTGCTCAGTTCTCGGGGTGCTCGGTGCTCAGTACTCGGGGTGCTGGGTGCTCAGTGCTCAGGGTGCTGGGTGCTCAGTGCTCGGGGTGCTGGGTGCTCAGTGCTCAGTGTGCTGGGTGCTCAGTGCTCGGGGTGCTCGGTGCTCAGTACTCAGGGTGCTTGGTGCTCAGTACTCAGGGTGCTGGGTGCTCAGTGCTCAGGGTGCTGGGTGCTAAGTACTCAGGGTGCTGGGTGCTCAGTACTCAGGGTGCTAAGAGCTCAGGGTGCTCAGTGCTCGGGGTGCTGGATGCTCAGTGCTCAGTGCACACGGTGCTGGGTGCTCAGTCCTCGGGGTGCTGGGTGCTCAGTACTCAGGGTGCTGGGTGCTCAGTACTCAGGGTGCTGGGTGCTCAGTGCTCAGTGTGCTGGGTGCACAGTGCTCTGGGTGCTGGGTGCTCAGTGCTCAGGGTGCTGGGTGCTCAGTGCTCAGGGTGCTGGGTGCTCAGTGCTCGGGGTGCCGGGTGCTGAGCGCTCAGTGTGCTGGGTGCACAGTGCTCTGGGTGCTCGGTTCTCAGTACACAGGGTGCTGGGTGCTCAGTGCTCGGGATGCTGGGTGCTCAGTGCTCAGTACTCAGGGTGCTGGGTGCTCAGTGCTCGGGGTGCTGGGTGCTCAGTACTCAGCGTGCTGGGTGCTCAGTACTCAGGGTGCTGGGTGCTCAGTGCTCAGGGTGCTGGGTGCTCAGTGCTCAGGGTGCTGGGTGCTCAGTGATCGGGGTTCTGGGTGCTCAGTACTCAGGGTGCTCCGTGCTCACGGAGCTCGGTGCTCAGTACTCAGGGTGCTGGGTGCTCAGTACTCAGTGCTCGGGGTCCTGGATGCTCCGTGCTCGGGGTGCTGGGTGCTCAGTGCTCTGGGTGCTTAGTGCTCAGTACTCAGGGTGCTGGGTGCTCAGTACTCAGGGTGCTCAGTGCTCGGGGTGCTGGGTGCTCAGTGCTCAGGGTGATCGGTGCTCAGTACTCAGGATGCTGGGTGCTCAGTACTCAGGGTGCTGGGTGCTCAGTACTCAGGGTGCTGGTTGCTCAGTCCTCAGGGTGCTCAGTGCTCAGGGTGCTGGGTGCTCAGGGCTCGGGGTGCTCGGTGCTCAGTACTCAGGGTGCTGAGTGCTCAGTACTCAGGGTGCTGGTTGCTCAGTACTCAGGGTGCTTGGTGCTCAGTGCTCGGGGTGCTGGGTGCTCAGTGCTCATGGTGCTCAGTGCTCAGTACTCAGGGTGCTCAGTGCTCAGTACTCAGGGTGCTGGGTGCTCAGTACTCAGGGTGCTGGGTGCTCAGTGCTCAGGGTGCTGGCTGCTCAGTACTCAGGGTGCTGGGTGCTCGGTGCTCAGTACGCTGGGTGCTCAGTACTCAGGGTACTGGGTGCTCAGTACTCAGGGTGCTCGGTGCTCAGTACTCAGGGTGCTGGGTGCTCAGTGCTCGGGGTGCTGGGTGCTCAGTACTAAGGGTGCTGGGTGCTCAGTGCTCGGGGTGCTCGGTGCTCAGTATGCTGGGTGCTCAGTACTCAGGGTGCTGGGTGCTCAGTACTCAGGGTGCTGGGTGCTGAGTATTAAGGGTGCTGGGTGCTCAGTGCTCAGGGTGCTGGGTGCTCAGTGCTCAGTACTCAAGGTGCTGGGTGCTCAGTGCTCAGGGTGCTGGGTGCTCACTGCTCAGGGTGCTGGGTGCTCGGTGCTCGGGGTGCTGGGTGCTTCGTGCTCGGGGTGCTGGGTGCTCAGTACTCAGGGTGCTGGGTGGTCAGTACTCACGGTGCTGGGTGCTCAGTAGTCAGGGTGCTGAGTGCTCACTACTCAGGGTGCTGGGTGCTCAGTACTCAGGGTGCTGGGTGCTCAGTGCTCGGGGTGCTCGGTGCTCAGTACTCAGGGTGTTGGGTGCTCAGTGCTCAGGGTGCTGGGTGGTCAGTACTCAGTGTGCTGGGTGCTCAGTGCTCAGGGTGCTGGTTGCTCAGTCCTCAGGGTGCTCAGTGCTCAGGGTGCTGGGTGCTCAGTACTCAGTGTGCTCAGTACTCAGGGTGCTGGGTGCTCAGTACTCAGGGTGCTCAGTACACAGGGTGCTGGGTGCTCAGTGCTCAGGGTGCTGGGTGCTCAGTACTCACGGTGCTCAGTGCTCAGGGTGCTGGGTGGTCAGTACTCAGTGTGCTGGGTGCTCAGTGCTCAGGGTGCTGGTTGCTCAGTCCTCAGGGTGCTCAGTGCTCAGGGTGCTGGGTGCTCAGTACTCAGTGTGCTCAGTACTCAGGGTGCTGGTTGCTCAGTCCTCAGGGTGCTCAGTGCTCAGGGTGCTGGGTGCTCAGTGCTCGGGGTGCTCGGTGCTCAGTACTCAGGGTGCTGAGTGCTCAGTACTCAGGGTGCTGGTTGCTCAGTACTCAGGGTGCTGGGTGCTCAGTGCTCGGGGTGCTGGGTGCTCAGTGCTCATGGTGCTCAGTGCTCAGTACTCAGGGTGCTCAGTGCTCAGTACTCAGGGTGCTGGGTGCTCAGTACTCAGGGTGCTGGGTGCTCAGTGCTCAGGGTGCTGGCTGCTCAGTACTCAGGGTGCTGGGTGCTCGGTGCTCAGTACGCTGGGTGCTCAGTACTCAGGGTGCTGGGTGCTCAGTACTCAGGGTGCTCGGTGCTCAGTACTCAGGGTGCTGGGTGCTCAGTGCTCGGGGTGCTGGGTGCTCAGTACTAAGGGTGCTGGGTGCTCAGTGCTCGGGGTGCTCGGTGCTCAGTATGCTGGGTGCTCAGTACTCAGGGTGCTGGGTGCTCAGTACTAAGGGTGCTGGGTGCTTAGTATTAAGGGTGCTGGGTGCTCAGTGCTCAGGGTGCTGGTTGCTCAGTGCTCAGTACTCAAGGTGCTGGGTGCTCAGTGCTCAGGGTGCTGGGTGCTCACTGCTCAGGATGCTGGGTGCTCGGTGCTCGGGGTGCTTGGTGCTTAGTGCTCGGGTGCTGGGTGCTCAGTACTCAGGGTGCTGGGTGGTCAGTACTCACGGTGCTGGGTGCTCAGTAGTCGGGGTGCTGGGTGCTCACTACTCAGGGTGCTGGGTGCTCAGTACTCAGGGTGCTGGGTGCTCAGTGCTCGGGGTGCTCGGTGCTCAGTACTCAGGGTGCTGGGTGCTCAGTGCTCAGGGTGCTGGGTGGTCAGTACTCAGTGTGCTGGGTGCTCAGTGCTCAGGGTGCTGGTTGCTCAGTCCTCAGGGTGCTCAGTGCTCAGGGTGCTGGGTGCTCAGTACTCAGTGTGCTCAGTACTCAGGGTGCTGGGTGCTCAGTACTCAGGGTGCTCAGTACTCAGGGTGCTGGGTGCTCAGTGCTCGGGGTGCTGGGTGCTCAGTACTCACGGTGCTCAGTACTCAGGGTGCTGGGTGCTCAGTGCTCGGGGTGCTGGGTGCTCAGTGCTCAGGGTGATCGGTGCTCAGTACTCAGGATGCTGGGTGCTCAGTACTCAGGGTGCTGGGTGCTCAGTACTCATGGTGCTGGGTACTCAGTGCTCAGGGTGCTCATTCTCTGGGTGCTGGGTGCTCAGTACTCAGGGTGCTGGGTGCTCAGTGCTCGGGGTGCTGGGTGCTCAGTGCTCGGGGTGCTCGGTGCTCAGTACTCAGGGTGCTGGGTGCTCAGTGCTCAGGGTGCTCAGTGCTCGGGGAGATCGGTGCTCAGTACTCAGGGTGCTGGGTGTTCAGTGCTCGGGGTGCTCGGTGCTCAGTACTCAGGGTTCTCAGTGCTCAGTGCTCAGGGTGCTGGGTGCTCAGTACTCATGGTGCTCAGTGCTCAGTACTCGGGGTGCTGGTTGCTCAGTACTCAGGGTGCTCAGTGATCAGTACTCGGGGTGCTGGGTGCTCAGTGCTCAGGGTGCTCAGTGCTCAGTGCTCGGGGTGCTGGGTGCTCAGTTCTCGGGGTGCTCGGTGCTCAGTACTCGGGGTGCTGGGTGCTCAGTGCTCAGGGTGCTGGGTGCTCAGTGCTCGGGGTGCTGGGTGCTCAGTGCTCAGTGTGCTGGGTGCTCAGTGCTCGGGGTGCTCGGTGCTCAGTACTCAGGGTGCTTGGTGCTCAGTACTCAGGGTGCTGGGTGCTCAGTGCTCAGGGTGCTGGGTGCTAAGTACTCAGGGTGCTGGGTGCTCAGTACTCAGGGTGCTAAGAGCTCAGGGTGCTCAGTGCTCGGGGTGCTGCATGCTCAGTGCTCAGTGCACAGGGTGCTGGGTGCTCAGTCCTCGGGGTGCTGGGTGCTCAGTACTCAGGGTGCTGGGTGCTAAGTACTCAGGGTGCTGGGTGCTCAGTGCTCAGTGTGCTGGGTGCTCAGTGCTCTGGGTGCTGGGTGGTCAGTGCTCAGGGTGCTGGGTGCTCAGTGCTCAGGGTGCTGGGTGCTCAGTGCTCGGGGTGCCGGGTGCTGAGCGCTCAGTGTGCTGGGTGCTCAGTGCTCGGGGTGCTCGGTTCTCAGTACACAGGGTGCTGGGTGCTCAGTGCTCAGTACTCAGGGTGCTGGGTTCTCAGTGCTCGGGGTGCTGGGTGCTCAGTACTCAGCGTGCTGGGTGCTCAGTACTCAGGGTGCTGGGTGCTCAGTGCTCAGGGTGCTGGGTGCTCAGTGCTCAGGGTGCTGGGTGCTCAGTGATCGGGGTTCTGGGTGCTCAGTACTCAGGGTGCTCAGTGCTCGCGGAGCTCGGTGCTCAGTACTCAGGGTGCTGGGTGCTCAGTACTCAGTGCTCGGGGTCCTGGATGCTCCGTGCTCGGGGTGCTGGGTGCTCAGTGCTCTGGGTGCTTAGTGCTCAGTACTCAGGGTGCTGGGTGCTCAGTACTCAGGGTGCTCAGTGCTCGGGGTGCTGGGTGCTCAGTGCTCAGGGTGATCGGTGCTCAGTACTCAGGATGCTGGGTGCTCAGTACTCAGGGTGCTGGGTGCTCAGTACTCAGGGTGCTGGTTGCTCAGTCCTCAGGGTGCTCAGTGCTCAGGGTGCTGGGTGCTCAGGGCTCGGGGAGCTCGGTGCTCAGTACTCAGGGTGCTGAGTGCTCAGTACTCAGGGTGCAGGTTGCTCAGTACTCAGGGTGCTGGGTGCTCAGTGCTCGGGGTGCTGGGTGCTCACTGCTCATGGTGCTCAGTGCTCAGTACTCAGGGTGCTCAGTGCACAGTACTCAGGGTGCTGGGTGCTCAGTACTCAGCGTGCTGGGTGCTCAGTGCTCAGGGTGCTGGCTGCTCAGTACTCAGGGTGCTGGGTGCTAGGTGCTCAGTACGCTGGGTGCTCAGTACTCAGGGTACTGGGTGCTCAGTACTCAGGGTGCTCGGTGCTCAGTACTCAGGGTGCTGGGTGCTCAGTGCTCGGGGTGCTGGGTGCTCAGTACTAAGGGTGCTGGGTGCTCAGTGCTCGGGGTGCTCGGTGCTCAGTATGCTGGGTGCTCAGTACTCAGGGTGCTGGGTGCTCAGTACTCAGGGTGCTGGGTGCTTAGTATTAAGGGTGCTGGGTGCTCAGTGCTCAGGGTGCTTGGTGCTCAGTGCTCAGTACTCAAGGTGCTGGGTGCTCAGTGCTCAGGGTGCTGGGTGCTCACTGCTCAGGGTGCTGGGTGCTCGGTGCTCGGGGTGCTGGGTGCTCAGTACTCAGGGTGCTGGGTGCTCAGTGCTCGGGGCGCTGGGTGCTCAGTGCTCAGGGTGCTGGGTGCTCATTACTTAGGGTGCTGGGTGCTCAGGGCTCGGGGTGCTCGGTGCTCAGTACTCAAGGTGCTGGGTGCTCAGTGCTCAAGGTGCTGGGTGCTCAGTCCTCGCCGTGCTCCGTGCTCAGTGCTCAGGGTGCTGGGTGCTCAGTGCTCAGGTTGCTCGGTGCTCAGTACTCATGGTGCTGGGTGCTCATTCTCGGGGTGCTGGGTGCTCAGTGCTCAGGTTGCTCGGTGCTCAGTACTCATGGTGCTGGGTGCTCATTCTCGGGGTGCTCGTTGCTCAGTACTCATGGTGCTGGGTGCTCAGTACTCAGGGTGCTCGGTGCTCAGTTCTCAGGGTGCTCGGTGCTCAGTGTTTGGGGTGCTGGGTGCTCAGTACTCAGGGTGCTGGGTGCTCAGTGCTCGGGGTGCTGGGTGCTCAGTGCTCGGGGTGCTCAGTGCTCAGTACTCAGGGTTCTCAGTGCTCAGTGCTCAGGGTGCTGGGTGCTCAGTACTCAGGGTGCTCAGTGCTCAGTACTCGGGGTGCTGGGTGCTCAGTACTCAGGGTGCTCAGTGCTCAGTACTCGGGGTGCTGGGTGCTCAGTGCTCAGGGTGCTCAGTGCTCAGTGCTCGGGGTGCTGGGTGCTCAGTGCTCGGGGTGCTGGGTGCTCAGTGCTCAGAGTGCTGGGTGCTCAGTACTCAGGTTGCTGGGTGCTCAGTGCTCAGGGTGCTTTGTGCTCAGTACTCAGGGTGCTGGGTGCTCAGTACTCATGGTGCTGGGTACTCAGTGCTCAGGGTGCTCATTCTCGGGGTGCTGGGTGCTCAGTACTCAGGGTGCTGGGTGCTCAGTGCTCGGGGTGCTGGGTGCTCAGTGCTCGCGGTGCTTGTTGCTCAGTACTCAGGGTGCTGGGTGCTCAGTACTCAGGGTGCTCAGTGCTCGGGGAGCACGGTGCTCAGTACTCAGGGTGCTGGGTGTTCAGTGCTCGGGGTGCTCGGTGCTCAGTACTCAGGGTTCTCAGTGCTCAGTGCTCAGGGTGCTGGATGCTCAGTACTCATGGTGATCAGTGCTCAGTTCTCGGGGTGCTGGGTGCTCAGTACTCAGGGTGCTCAGTGCTCAGTACTCGGGGTGCTGGGTGCTCAGTGCTCAGGGTGCTCAGTGCTGAGTGCTTGGGGTGCTGGGTGCTCAGTTCTCGGGGTGCTCGGTGCTCAGTACTCGGGGTGCTGGGTGCTCAGTGCTCAGGGTGCTGGGTGCTCAATGCTCGGGGTGCTGGGTGCTCAGTGCTCAGGGTGCTTGGTGCTCAGTGCTCGGGGTGCTCGGTTCTCAGTACTAAGGGTGCTGGGTGTTCAGTACTCAGGGTGCTGGGTGCTCAGTGCTCAGGGTGCTGGGTGCTCAGTACTCAGGGTGCTGGGTGCTCAGTACTCAGGGTGCTAAGAGCTCAGTTTGCTCAGTGCTCGGGGTCCTGGGTGCTCAGTGCTCGGGGTGCTCGGTGCTCAGTACACAGGGTGCTGGGTGCTCAGTGCTCGGGGTGCTGGGTGCTCAGTGCTCAGTACTCAGGGTGCTGTGTGCTCAGTGCTCGAGGTGCTGGGTGCTCAGTACTCAGCGTGCTGGGTGCTCAGTACTCAGGTTGCTGGGTGCTCAGTGCTCAGGGTGCTGGGTGCTCAGTGCTCAGGGTGCTGGGTGATCAGTGATCGGGGTGTTGTGTGCTCAGTACTCAGGGTGCTCAGTGCTCGGGGAGCTCGGTGCTCAGTACTCAGGGTGCTGGGTGCTCAGTACTCAGGGTGCTCAGTGCTCGGGGTGCTGGGTGCTCAGTGCTCAGGGTGATCGGTGCTCAGTACTCAGGATGCTGGGTGCTCAGTACTCAGGGTGCTGGGTGCTGAGTACTCAGGGTGCTGGTTGCTCAGTCCTCAGGGTGCTCAGTGCTCAGGGTGCTGGGTGCTCAGTGCTCGGGGTGCTCGGTGCTCAGTACTCAGGGTGCTGAGGGCTCAGTACTCAGGGTGCTGTGTGCTCAGTACTCAGGGTGCTGGGTGCTCAGTGCTCAGGGTGCTGGGTGCTCAGTGCTCGGGGTACTGGGTACTCAGTGCTCAGTACACAGGGTGCTGAGTGCTCAGTGCTCGGGGTGCTGGGTGCTCAGTGCTCAGTACTCAGAGTGCTGGGTGCTCAGTGCTCGGGGTGCTGGGTGCTCAGTGCTCGGGGTGCTCGGTGCTCAGTACTCAGGGTTCTCAGTGCTCAGTGCTCAGGGTGCTGGGTGCTCATTACTCAGGGTGCTCAGTGCTCAGTACTCGGGGTGCTGGGTGCTCAGTACTCAGGGTGCTCAGTGCTCAGTACTCGGGGTGCTGGGTGCTCAGTGCTCAGGGTGCTCAGTGCTCAGTGCTCGCGGTGCTGGGTGCTCAGTGCTCGGGGTGCTGGGTGCTCAGTGCTCAGTGTGCTGGGTGCTCAGTACTCAGGTTGCTGGGTGCTCAGTGCTCAGGGTGCTGGGTGCTCAGTACTCAGGGTGCTGGGTGCTCAGTACTCATGGTGCTGGGTACTCAGTGCTCAGGGTGCTCATTCTCGGGGTGCTGGGTGCTCAGTACTCAGGGTGCTGGGTGCTCAGTGCTCGGGGTGCTGGGTGCTCAGTGCTCGGGGTGCTCGGTGCTCAGTACTCAGGGTGCTGGGTGCTCAGTGCTCGGGGTGCTCGGTGCTCAGTACTCAGGGTGCTGGGTGCTCAGTATTCAGGGTGATCAGTGCTCGGTGAGCTCGGTGCTCAGTACTCAGGGTGCTGGGTGCTCAGTGCTCGGGGTGCTCGGTGCTCAGTACTCAGGGTTCTCAGTGCTCAGTGCTCAGGGTGCTGGGAGCTCAGGACTCATGGTGCTCAGTGCTCAGTACTCGGGGTGCTGGGTGCTCAGTACTCAGGGTGCTCAGTGCTCAGTACTCGGGGTGCTGGGTGCTCAGTGCTCAGGGTGCTCTTTGCTCAGTGCTCGGGGTGCTGGGTGCTCAGTTCTCGGGGTGCTCGGTGCTCAGTACTCGGGGTGCTGGGTGCTCAGTGCTCAGGGTGCTGGGTGCTCAGTGCTCTGGGTGCTGGGTGCTCAGTGCTCAGGGTGCTGGGTGCTCAGTTCTCGGGGTGCTGGGTGCTCAGTGCTCAGGGTGCTGCGTGCTCAGTACTCAGGGTGCTTGGTGCTCAGTACTCAGGGTGCTAAGAGCTCAGGGTGCTCAGTGCTCTGAGTGCTGGATGCTCAGTGCTCAGTGCACAGGGTGCTGGGTGCTCAGTCCTCGGGGTGCTGGGTGCTCAGTACTCAGGGTGCTGGGTGCTCAGTACTCAGGGTGCTGGGTGCTCAGTGCTCAGGGTGCTGGGTGCTCAGTGCTCTGGGTGCTGGGTGCTCAGTGCTCAGGGTGCTGGGTCCTCAGTGCTCAGGGAGCTGGGTGCTCAGTGCTCAGGGTGCTGGGTGCTGAGTGCTCAGGGTGCTGGGTGCTCAGTGCTCGGGGTGCTCGGTGCTCAGTACACAGGGTGTTGGGTGCTCAGTGTTCGGGGTGCTCGGTGCTCAGTACACAGGGTGCTGGGTGCTCAGTGCTCGGGGTGCTGGGTGCTCAGTACTCAGGGTGCTGGGTGCTCAGCACTCAGGGTGCTGGGTGCTCAGTGTTCAGGGTGCTGGGTGCTCAGTGCTCAGGGTGCTGGGTGCTCAGTGATCGGGGTTCTGGGTGCTCAGTACTCAGGGTGCTCAGTGCTCGGGGAGCTCGGTGCTCAGTACTCAGGGTGCTGGGTGCTCAGTACTCAGTGCTCGGGGTCCTGGGTGCTCCGTGCTCGGGGTGCTGGGTGCTCAGTGCTCTGGGTGCTTAGTGCTCAGTACTCAGGCTGCTGGGTGCTCAGTACTCAGGGTGCTCAGTGCTCGGGGTGCTGGGTGCTCAGTGCTCAGGGTGATCGGTGCTCAGTACTCAGGATGCTGGGTGCTCAGTACTCAGGGTGCTGGGTGCTCAGTACTCAGGGTGCTGATTGCTCAGTGCTCGGGGTGCTGGGTGCTCAGTGCTCAGGGTGCTCATTACTCAGGGTGCTCAGTACTCAGGGTGCTGGGTGCTCAGTGCTCAGGGTGCTGGGTGCTCAGTACTCAGGGTGCTGGGTGCTCGGTGCTCAGTACGCTGGGTGCTCAGTACTCAGGGTGCTGGGTGCTCAGTACTCAGGGTGCTCGGTGCTCAGTGCTCGGGGTGCTGGGTGCTCAGTACTCAGGGTGCTGGGTGCTCAGTGCTCGGGGTACTCGGTGCTCAGTACGCTGGGTGCTCAGTACTCAGGGTGCTCAGTGCTCAGGGTGCTGGGTGCTCAGTACTCAGTGTGCTCAGTACTCAGGGTGCTGGGTGCTCAGTACTCAGGGTGCTCAGTACTCAGGGTGCTGGGTGCTCTGTGCTCGGGGTGCTGGGTGCTCAGTACTCACGGTGCTCAGTACTCAGGTTGCTGGGTGCTCAGTGCTCGGGGTGCTGGGTGCTCAGTGCTCAGGGTGATCGGTGCTCAGTACTCAGGATGCTGGGTGCTCAGTACTCAGGGTGCTGGGTGCTCAGTACTCATGGTGCTGGGTACTCAGTGCTCAGGGTGCTCATTCTCGGGGTGCTGGGTGCTCAGTACTCAGGGTGCTGGGTGCTCAGTGCTCGGGGTGCTGGGTGCTCAGTGCTCGGGGTGCTCGGTGCTCAGTACTCAGGGTGCTGGGTGCTCAGTGCTCAGGGTGCTCAGTGCTCGGGGAGCTCGGTGCTCAGTACTCAGGGTGCTGGGTGTTCAGTGCTCGGGGTGCTCGGTGCTCAGTACTCAGGGTTCTCAGTGCTCAGTGCTCAGGGTGCTGGGTGCTCAGTACTCATGGTGCTCAGTGCTCAGTACTCGGGGTGCTGGTTGCTCAGTACTCAGGGTGCTCAGTGATCAGTACTCGGGGTGCTGGGTGCTCAGTGCTCAGGGTGCTCAGTGCTCAGTGCTCGGGGTGCTGGGTGCTCAGTTCTCGGGGTGCTCGGTGCTCAGTACTCGGGGTGCTGGGTGCTCAGTGCTCAGGGTGCTGGGTGCTCAGTGCTCGGGGTGCTGGGTGCTCAGTGCTCAGTGTGCTGGGTGCTCAGTGCTCGGGGTGCTCGGTGCTCAGTACTCAGGGTGCTTGGTGCTCAGTACTCAGGGTGCTGGGTGCTCAGTGCTCAGGGTGCTGGGTGCTAAGTACTCAGGGTGCTGGGTGCTCAGTACTCAGGGTGCTAAGAGCTCAGGGTGCTCAGTGCTCGGGGTGCTGGATGCTCAGTGCTCAGTGCACAGGGTGCTGGGTGCTCAGTCCTCGGGGTGCTGGGTGCTCAGTACTCAGGGTGCTGGGTGCTCAGTACTCAGGGTGCTGGGTGCTCAGTGCTCAGTGTGCTGGGTGCTCAGTGCTCTGGGTGCTGGGTGGTCAGTGCTCAGGGTGCTGGGTGCTCAGTGCTCAGGGTGCTGGGTGCTCAGTGCTCGGGGTGCCGGGTGCTGAGCGCTCAGTGTGCTGGGTGCTCAGTGCTCGGGGTGCTCGGTTCTCAGTACACAGGGTGCTGGGTGCTCAGTGCTCGGGGTGCTGGGTGCTCAGTGCTCAGTACTCAGGGTGCTGGGTGCTCAGTGCTCGGGGTGCTGGGTGCTCAGTACTCAGCGTGCTGGGTGCTCAGTACTCAGGGTGCTGGGTGCTCAGTGCTCAGGGTGCTGGGTGCTCAGTGCTCAGGGTGCTGGGTGCTCAGTGATCGGGGTTCTGGGTGCTCAGTACTCAGGGTGCTCAGTGCTCGCGGAGCTCGGTCCTCAGTACTCAGGGTGCTGGGTGCTCAGTACTCAGTGCTCGGTGTCCTGGATGCTCCGTGCTCGGGGTGCTGGGTGCTCAGTGCTCGGGGTGCTGGGTGCTCAGTGCTCAGGGTGATCGGTGCTCAGTACTCAGGATGCTGGGTGGTCAGTACTCAGGGTGCTGGGTGCTCAGTACTCAGGGTGCTGGTTGCTCAGTCCTCAGGGTGCTCAGTGCTCAGGGTGCTTGGTGCTCAGGGCTCGGGGTGCTCGGTGCTCAGTACTCAGGGTGCTGAGTGCTCAGTACTCAGGGTGCTGGTTGCTCAGTACTCAGGGTGCTGGGTGCTCAGTGCTCGGGGTGCTGGGTGCTCAGTGCTCATGGTGCTCAGTGCTCAGTACTCAGGGTGTTCAGTGCTCAGTACTCAGGGTGCTGGGTGCTCAGTACTCAGCGTGCTGGGTGCTCAGTGCTCAGGGTGCTGGCTGCTCAGTACTCAGGGTGCTGGGTGCTCGGTGCTCAGTACGCTGGGTGCTCAGTACTCAGGGTACTGGGTGCTCAGTACTCAGGGTGCTCGGTGCTCAGTACTCAGGGTGCTGGGTGCTCAGTGCTCGGGGTGCTGGGTGCTCAGTACTAAGGGTGCTGGGTGCTCAGTGCTCGGGGTGCTCGGTGCTCAGTATGCTGGGTGCTCAGTACTCAGGGTGCTGGGTGCTCAGTACTCAGGGTGCTGGGTCCTTAGTATTAAGGGTGCTGGGTGCTCAGTGCTCAGGGTGCTGGGTGCTCAGTGCTCAGTACTCAAGGTGCTGGGTGCTCAGTGCTCAGGGTGCTGGGTGCTCACTGCTCAGGGTGCTGGGTGCTCGGTGCTCGGGGTGCTGGGTGCTCAGTACTCAGGGTGCTGGGTGCTCAGTGCTCAGGGTGCTGGGTGCTCAATGCTCGGGGTGCTGGGTGCTCAGTACTCAGGGTGCTGGGTGCTCAGTACTCAGGGTGCTGATTGCTCAGTGCTCGGGGTGCTGGGTGCTCAGTGCTCAGGGTGCTCAGTACTCAGGGTGCTCAGTACTCAGGGTGCTGGGTGCTCAGTGCTCAGGGTGCTGGGTGCTCAGTACTCAGGGTGCTGGGTGCTCGGTGCTCAGTACGCTGGGTGCTCAGTACTCAGGGTGCTGGGTGCTCAGTACTCAGGGTGCTCGGTGCTCAGTGCTCGGGGTGCTGGGTGCTCAGTACTCAGGGTGCTGGGTGCTCAGTGCTCGGGGTACTCGGTGCTCAGTACGCTGGGTGCTCAGTACTCAGGGTGCTCAGTGCTCAGTACTCAGGGTGCTGGGTGCTCAGTACTCAGGGTGCTGGGTGCTCAGTGCTCAGGGTGCTGGCTGCTCAGTACTCAGGGTGCTGGGTGCTGGGTGCTCAGTACGCTGGGTGCTCAGTACTCAGGGTGCTGGGTGCTCAGTACTCAGGGTGCTCGGTGCTCAGTACTCAGGGTGCTGGGTGCTCAGTGCTCAGGGTGCTGGGTGCTCAGTACTAAGGGTACTGGGTGCTCAGTGCTCGGGGTGCTCGGTGCTCAGAATGCTGGGTGCTCAGTACTCAGGGTGCTGGGTGCTCAGTACTAAGGGTGCTGGGTGCTTAGTATTAAGGGTGCTGGGTGCTCAGTGCTCAGGGTGCTGGGTGCTCAGTGCTCAGTACTCAAGGTGCTGGGTGCTCAGTGCTCAGGGTGCTGGGTGCTCACTGCTCAGGATGCTGGGTGCTCGGTGCTCGGGGTGCTGGGTGCTTAGTGCTCGGGGTGCTGGGTGCTCAGTACTCAGGGTGCTGGGTGGTCAGTACTCACGGTGCTGGGTGCTCAGTAGTCGGGGTGCTGGGTGCTCACTACTCAGGGTGCTGGGTGCTCAGTACTCAGGGTGCTGGGTGCTCAGTGCTCGGGGTGCTCGGTGCTCAGTACTCAGGGTGCTGGGTGCTCAGTGCTCAGGGTGCTGGGTGGTCAGTACTCAGTGTGCTGGGTGCTCAGTGCTCAGGGTGCTGGTTGCTCATTCCTCAGGGTGCTCAGTGCTCAGGGTGCTGGGTGCTCAGTACTCAGTGTGCTCAGTACTCAGGGTGCTGGGTGCTCAGTACTCAGGGTGCTCAGTACTCAGGGTGCTGGGTGCTCTGTGCTCGGGGTGCTGGGTGCTCAGTACTCACGGTGCTCAGTACTCAGGATGCTGGGTGCTCAGTGCTCGGGGTGCTGGGTGCTCAGTGCTCAGGGTGATCGGTGCTCAGTACTCAGGATGCTGGGTGCTCAGTACTCAGGGTGCTGGGTGCTCAGTACTCATGGTGCTGGGTACTCAGTGCTCAGGGTGCTCATTCTCGGGGTGCTGGGTGCTCAGTACTCAGGGTGCTGGGTGCTCAGTGCTCGGGGTGCTGGGTGCTCAGTGCTCGGGGTGCTCGGTGCTCAGTACTCAGGGTGCTGGGTGCTCAGTGCTCAGGGTGCTCAGTGCTCGGGGAGCTCGGTGCTCAGTACTCAGGGTGCTGGGTGTTCAGTGCTCGGGGTGCTCGGTGCTCAGTACTCAGGGTTCTCAGTGCTCAGTGCTCAGGGTGCTGGGTGCTCAGTACTCATGGTGCTCAGTGCTCAGTACTCGGGGTGCTGGTTGCTCAGTACTCAGGGTGCTCAGTGATCAGTACTCGGGGTGCTGGGTGCTCAGTGCTCAGGGTGCTCAGTGCTCAGTGCTCGGGGTGCTGGGTGCTCAGTTCTCGGGGTGCTCGGTGCTCAGTACTCGGGGTGCTGGGTGCTCAGTGCTCAGGGTGCTGGGTGCTCAGTGCTCGGGGTGCTGGGTGCTCAGTGCTCAGTGTGCTGGGTGCTCAGTGCTCGGGGTGCTCGGTGCTCAGTACTCAGGGTGCTTGGTGCTCAGTACTCAGGGTGCTGGGTGCTCAGTGCTCAGGGTGCTGGGTGCTAAGTACTCAGGGTGCTGGGTGCTCAGTACTCAGGGTGCTAAGAGCTCAGGGTGCTCAGTGCTCGGGGTGCTGGATGCTCAGTGCTCAGTGCACAGGGTGCTGGGTGCTCAGTCCTCGGGGTGCTGGGTGCTCAGTACTCAGGGTGCTGGGTGCTCAGTACTCAGGGTGCTGGGTGCTCAGTGCTCAGTGTGCTGGGTGCTCAGTGCTCTGGGTGCTGGGTGGTCAGTGCTCAGGGTGCTGGGTGCTCAGTGCTCAGGGTGCTGGGTGCTCAGTGCTCGGGGTGCCGGGTGCTGAGCGCTCAGTGTGCTGGGTGCTCAGTGCTCGGGGTGCTCGGTTCTCAGTACACAGGGTGCTGGGTGCTCAGTGCTCGGGGTGCTGGGTGCTCAGTGCTCAGTACTCAGGGTGCTGGGTGCTCAGTGCTCGGGGTGCTGGGTGCTCAGTACTCAGCGTGCTGGGTGCTCAGTACTCAGGGTGCTGGTTGCTCAGTGCTCAGGGTGCTGGGTGCTCAGTGCTCAGGGTGCTGGGTGCTCAGTGATCGGGGTTCTGGGTGCTCAGTACTCAGGGTGCTCAGTGCTCGCGGAGCTCGGTCCTCAGTACTCAGGGTGCTGGGTGCTCAGTACTCAGTGCTCGGTGTCCTGGATGCTCCGTGCTCGGGGTACTGGGTGCTCAGTGCTCGGGGTGCTGGGTGCTCAGTGCTCAGGGTGATCGGTGCTCAGTACTCAGGATGCTGGGTGGTCAGTACTCAGGGTGCTGGGTGCTCAGTACTCAGGGTGCTGGTTGCTCAGTCCTCAGGGTGCTCAGTGCTCAGGGTGCTTGGTGCTCAGGGCTCGGGGTGCTCGGTGCTCAGTACTCAGGGTGCTGAGTGCTCAGTACTCAGGGTGCTGGTTGCTCAGTACTCAGGGTGCTGGGTGCTCAGTGCTCGGGGTGCTGGGTGCTCAGTGCTCATGGTGCTCAGTGCTCAGTACTCAGGGTACTGGGTGCTCAGTACTCAGGGTGCTCGGTGCTCAGTACTCAGGGTGCTGGGTGCTCAGTGCTCGGGGTGCTGGGTGCTCAGTACTAAGGGTGCTGGGTGCTCAGTGCTCGGGGTGCTCGGTGCTCAGTATGCTGGGTGCTCAGTACTCAGGGAGCTGGGTGCTCAGTACTCAGGGTGCTGGGTGCTTAGTATTAAGGGTGCTGGGTGCTCAGTGCTCAGGGTGCTGGGTGCTCAGTGCTCAGTACTCAAGGTGCTGGGTGCTCAGTGCTCAGGGTGCTGGGTGCTCACTGCTCAGGGTGCTGGGTGCTCGGTGCTCGGGGTGCTGGGTGCTTCGTGCTCGGGGTGCTGGGTGCTCAGTACTCAGGGTGCTGGGTGGTCAGTACTCACGGTGCTGGGTGCTCAGTAGTCGGGGTGCTGGGTGCTCACTACTCAGGGTGCTGGGTGCTCAGTACTCAGGGTGCTGGGTGCTCAGTGCTCGGGGTGCTCGGTGCTCAGTACTCAGGGTGCTGGGTGCTCAGTGCTCAGGGTGCTGGGTGGTCAGTACTCAGTGTGCTGGGTTCTCAGTGCTCAGGGTGCTGGTTGCTCAGTCCTCAGGGTGCTCAGTGCTCAGGGTGCTGGGTGCTCAGTACTCAGTGTGCTCAGTACTCAGGGTGCTGGGTGCTCAGTACTCAGGGTGCTCAGTACTCAGGGTGCTGGGTGCTCAGTGCTCGGGGTGCTGGGTGCTCAGTACTCACGGTGCTCAGTACTCAGGGTGCTGGGTGCTCAGTGCTCGGGGTGCTGGGTGCTCAGTGCTCAGGGTGATCGGTGCTCAGTACTCAGGATGCTGGGTGCTCAGTACTCAGGGTGCTGGGTGCTCAGTACTCAGGGTGCTGGTTGCTCAGTCCTCAGGGTGCTCAGTGCTCAGGGTGCTGGGTGCTCAGTGCTCGGGGTGCTCGGTGCTCAGTACTCAGGGTGCTGAGTGCTCAGTACTCAGGGTGCTGGGTGCTCAGTACTCAGGGTGCTGGGTGCTCAGTGCTCGGGGTGCTGGGTGCTCAGTGCTCAGGGTGCTCAGTGCTCAGTACTCAGGGTGCTGGGTGCTCATTACTCAGGGTGCTTGGTGCTCAGTGCTCGGGGTGCTGGGGGCTCAGTACTCAGGATGCTGGGTGCTCAGTGCTCAGGGTGCTGGGTGCTCAGTGCTCGGGGTGCTGGGTGCTCAGTACTCAGGGTGCTGGGTGCTCAGTACTCAGGGTGCTGGGTGCTCAGTGCTCGGGGCGCTGGGTGCTCAGTGCTCAGGGTGCTGGGTGCTCATTACTTAGGGTGCTGGGTGCTCAGGGCTCGGAGTGCTCGGTGCTCAGTACTCAAGGTGCTGGGTGCTCAGTGCTCAAGGTGCTGGGTGCTCAGTCCTCGGGGTGCTCCGTGCTCAGTGCTCAGGGTGCTGGGTGCTCAGTGCTCAGGGTGCTCGGTGCTCAGTACTCATGGTGCTGGATGCTCATTCTCGGGGTGCTGGGTGCTCAGTACTCAGGTTGCTCAGTACTCTGGGTGCTCGGTGCTCAGTACTCATGGTGCTGGGTGCTCAGTACTCAGGGTGCTCGGTGCTCAGTTCTCAGGGTGCTCGGTGCTCAGTGTTTGGGGTGCTGGGTGCTCAGTACTCAGGGTGCTGGGTGCTCAGTGCTCGGGGTGCTGGGTGCTCAGTGCTCGGGGTGCTCAGTGCTCAGTACTCAGGGTTCTCAGTGCTCAGTGCTCAGGGTGCTGGGTGCTCAGTACTCAGGGTGCTCAGTGCTCAGTACTCGGGGTGCTGGGTGCTCAGTACTCAGGGTGCTCAGTGCTCAGTACTCGGGGTGCTGGGTGCTCAGTGCTCAGGGTGCTCAGTGCTCAGTGCTCGGGGTGCTGGGTGCTCAGTACTCAGGTTGCTGGGTGCTCAGTGCTCAGGGTGCTTTGTGCTCAGTACTCAGGGTGCTGGGTGCTCAGTACTCATGGTGCTGGGTACTCAGTGCTCAGGGTGCTCATTCTCGTGGTGCTGGGTGCTCAGTACTCAGGGTGCTGGGTGCTCAGTGCTCGGGGTGCTGGGTGCTCAGTGCTCGGGGTGCTCGGTGCTCAGTACTCAGGGTGCTGGGTGCTCAGTACTCAGGGTGCTCAGTGCTCGGGGAGCTCGGTGCTCAGTACTCAGGGTGCTGGGTGTTCAGTGCTCGGGGTGCTCCGTGCTCAGTACTCAGGGTTCTCAGTGCTCAGTGCTCAGGGTGCTGGATGCTCAGTACTCATGGTGATCAGTGCTCAGTTCTCGGGGTGCTGGGTGCTCAGTACTCAGGGTGCTCAGTGCTCAGTACTCGGGGTGCTGGGTGCTCAGTGCTCAGGGTGCTCAGTGCTCAGTGCTTGGGGTGCTGGGTGCTCAGTTCTCGGGGTGCTTGGTGCTCAGTACTCGGGGTGCTGGGTGCTCAGTGCTCAGGGTGCTGGGTGCTCAATGCTCGGGGTGCTGGGTGCTCAGTGCTCAGGGTGCTTGGTGCTCAGTGCTCGGGGTGCTCGGTTCTCAGTACTAAGGGTGCTGGGTGCTCAGTACTCAGGGTGCTGGGTGCTCAGTGCTCAGGGTGCTGGGTGCTCAGTACTCAGGGTGCTGGGTGCTCAGTACTCAGGGTGCTAAGAGCTCAGTTTGCTCAGTGCTCGGGGTCCTGGGTGCTCAGTGCTCGGGGTGCTCGGTGCTCAGTACACAGGGTGCTGGGTGCTCAGTGCTCGGGGTGCTGGGTGCTCAGTGCTCAGTACTCAGGGTGCTGTGTGCTCAGTGCTCGGGGTGCTGGGTGCTCAGTACTCAGCGTGCTGGGTGCTCAGTACTCAGGGTGCTGGGTGCTCAGTGCTCAGGGTGCTGGGTGCTCAGTGCTCAGGGTGCTGGGTGCTCAGTGATCGGGGTGTTGTGTGCTCAGTACTCAGGGTGCTCAGTGCTCGGGGAGCTCGGTGCTCAGTACTCAGGGTGCTGGGTGCTCAGTACTCAGGGTGCTCAGTGCTCGGGGTGCTGGGTGCTCAGTGCTCAGGGTGATCGGTGCTCAGTACTCAGGATGCTGGGTGCTCAGTACTCAGGGTGCTGGGTGCTGAGTACTCAGGGTGCTGGTTGCTCAGTCCTCAGGGTGCTCAGTGCTCAGGGTGCTGGGTGCTCAGTGCTCGGGGTGCTCGGTGCTCAGTACTCAGGGTGCTGAGTGCTCAGTACTCAGGGTGCTGTGTGCTCAGTACTCAGGGTGCTGGGTGCTCAGTGCTCGGGGAGCTGGGTGATCAGTGCTCAGGGTGCTCAGTGCTCAGTACTCAGGGTGCTCAGTGCTCAGTACTCAGGGTGCTGGGTGCTCAGTGCTCAGGGTGCTGGGTGCTCAGTGCTCGGGGTACTGGGTACTCAGTGCTCAGTACACAGGGTGCTGAGTGCTCAGTGCTCGGGGTGCTGGGTGCTCAGTGCTCAGTACTCAGGGTGCTGGGTGCTCAGTGCTCGGGGTGCTGGGTGCTCAGTGCTCGGGGTGCTCGGTGCTCAGTACTCAGGGTTCTCAGTGCTCAGTGCTCAGGGTGCTGGGTGCTCATTACTCAGGGTGCACAGTGCTCAGTACTCGGGGTGCTGGGTGCTCAGTACTCAGGGTGCTCAGTGCTCAGTACTCGGGGTGCTGGGTGCTCAGTGCTCAGGGTGCTCAGTGCTCAGTGCTCGCGGTGCTGGGTGCTCAGTGCTCGGGGTGCTGGGTGCTCAGTGCTCAGTGTGCTGGGTGCTCAGTACTCAGGTTGCTGGGTGCTCAGTGCTCAGGGTGCTGGGTGCTCAGTACTCAGGGTGCTGGGTGCTCAGTACTCATGGTGCTGGGTACTCAGTGCTCAGGGTGCTCATTCTCGGGGTGCTGGGTGCTCAGTACTCAGGGTGCTGGGTGCTCAGTGCTCGGGGTGCTGGGTGCTCAGTGCTCGGGGTGCTCGGTGCTCAGTACTCAGGGTGCTGGGTGCTCAGTGCTCGGGGTGCTCGGTGCTCAGTACTCAGGGTGCTGGGTGCTCAGTATTCAGGGTGATCAGTGCTCGGGGAGCTCGGTGCTCAGTACTCAGGGTGCTCAGTGCTCAGTACTCAGGGTGCTGGGTGCTCATTACTCAGGGTGCTTGGTGCTCAGTGCTCGGGGTGCTGGGGGCTCAGTACTCAGGATGCTGGGTGCTCAGTGCTCAGGGTGCTGGGTGCTCAGTGCTCGGGGTGCTGGGTGCTCAGTACTCAGGGTGCTGGGTGCTCAGTACTCAGGGTGCTGGGTGCTCAGTGCTCGGGGCGCTGGGTGCTCAGTGCTCAGGGTGCTGGGTGCTCATTACTTAGGGTGCTGGGTGCTCAGGGCTCGGGGTGCTCGGTGCTCAGTACTCAAGGTGCTGGGTGCTCAGTGCTCAAGGTGCTGGGTGCTCAGTCCTCGGGGTGCTCCGTGCTCAGTGCTCAGGGTGCTGGGTGCTCAGTGCTCAGGGTGCTCGGTGCTCAGTACTCATGGTGCTGGGTGCTCATTCTCGGGGTGCTGGGTGCTCAGTACTCAGGTTGCTCAGTACTCTGGGTGCTCGTTGCTCAGTACTCATGGTGCTGGGTGCTCAGTACTCAGGGTGCTCGGTGCTCAGTTCTCAGGGTGCTCGGTGCTCAGTGTTTGGGGTGCTGGGTGCTCAGTACTCAGGGTGCTGGGTGCTCAGTGCTCGGGGTGCTGGGTGCTCAGTGCTCGGGGTGCTCAGTGCTCAGTACTCAGGGTTCTCAGTGCTCAGTGCTCAGGGTGCTGGGTGCTCAGTACTCAGGGTGCTCAGTGCTCAGTACTCGGGGTGCTGGGTGCTCAGTACTCAGGGTGCTCAGTGCTCAGTACTCGGGGTGCTGGGTGCTCAGTGCTCAGGGTGCTCAGTGCTCAGTGCTCGGGGTGCTGGGTGCTCAGTGCTCGGGGTGCTGGGTGCTCAGTGCTCAGAGTGCTGGGTGCTCAGTACTCAGGTTGCTGGGTGCTCAGTGCTCAGGGTGCTTTGTGCTCAATACTCAGGGTGCTGGGTGCTCAGTACTCATGGTGCTGGGTACTCAGTGCTCAGGGTGCTCATTCTCGGGGTGCTGGGTGCTCAGTACTCAGGGTGCTGGGTGCTCAGTGCTCGGGGTGCTGGGTGC
Source organism: Microtus oregoni (assembly GCF_018167655.1). Lineage (NCBI taxonomy): Eukaryota > Metazoa > Chordata > Mammalia > Rodentia > Cricetidae > Microtus > Microtus oregoni. Next base: position 4,381,828 of record NW_024543811.1, on the reverse strand, counting down.
TCAGTGCTCGGGGTGCTCGGTGCTCAGTACTCAGGGTGCTGGGTGCTCAGTACTCAGGGTGCTCAGTGCTCGGGGAGCTCGGTGCTCAGTACTCAGGGTGCTGGGTGTTCAGTGCTCGGGGTGCTCCGTGCTCAGTACTCAGGGTTCTCAGTGCTCAGTGCTCAGGGTGCTGGATGCTCAGTACTCATGGTGATCAGTGCTCAGTTCTCGGGGTGCTGGGTGCTCAGTACTCAGGGTGCTCAGTGCTCAGTACTCGGGGTGCTGGGTGCTCAGTGCTCAGGGTGCTCAGTGCTCAGTGCTTGGGGTGCTGGGTGCTCAGTTCTCGGGGTGCTCGGTGCTCAGTACTCGGGGTGCTGGGTGCTCAGTGCTCAGGGTGCTGGGTGCTCAATGCTCGGGGTGCTGGGTGCTCAGTGCTCAGGGTGCTTGGTGCTCAGTGCTCGGGGTGCTCGGTTCTCAGTACTAAGGGTGCTGGGTGCTCAGTACTCAGGGTGCTGGGTGCTCAGTGCTCAGGGTGCTGGGTGCTCAGTACTCAGGGTGCTGGGTGCTCAGTACTCAGGGTGCTAAGAGCTCAGTTTGCTCAGTGCTCGGGGTCCTGGGTGCTCAGTGCTCGGGGTGCTCGGTGCTCAGTACACAGGGTGCTGGGTGCTCAGTGCTCGGGGTGCTGGGTGCTCAGTGCTCAGTACTCAGGGTGCTGTGTGCTCAGTGCTCGGGGTGCTGGGTGCTCAGTACTCAGCGTGCTGGGTGCTCAGTACTCAGGGTGCTGGGTGCTCAGTGCTCAGGGTGCTGGGTGCTCAGTGCTCAGGGTGCTGGGTGCTCAGTGATCGGGGTGTTGTGTGCTCAGTACTCAGGGTGCTCAGTGCTCGGGGAGCTCGGTGCTCAGTACTCAGGGTGCTGGGTGCTCAGTACTCAGGGTGCTCAGTGCTCGGGGTGCTGGGTGCTCAGTGCTCAGGGTGATCGGTGCTCAGTACTCAGGATGCTGGGTGCTCAGTACTCAGGGTGCTGGGTGCTGAGTACTCAGGGTGCTGGTTGCTCAGTCCTCAGGGTGCTCAGTGCTCAGGGTGCTGGGTGCTCAGTGCTCGGGGTGCTCGGTGCTCAGTACTCAGGGTGCTGAGTGCTCAGTTCTCAGGGTGCTGTGTGCTCAGTACTCAGGGTGCTGGGTGCTCAGTGCTCGGGGAGCTGGGTGCTCAGTGCTCAGGGTGCTCAGTGCTCAGTACTCATGGTGCTCAGTGCTAAGTACTCAGGGTGCTGGGTGCTCAGTGCTCAGGGTGCTGGGTGCTCAGTGCTCGGGGTACTGGGTACTCAGTGCTCAGTACACAGGGTGCTGAGTGCTCAGTGCTCGGGGTGCTGGGTGCTCAGTGCTCAGTACTCAGGGTGCTGGGTGCTCAGTGCTCGGGGTGCTGGGTGCTCAGTGCTCGGGGTGCTCGGTGCTCAGTACTCAGGGTTCTCAGTGCTCAGTGCTCAGGGTGCTGGGTGCTCATTACTCAGGGTGCTCAGTGCTCAGTACTCGGGGTGCTGGGTGCTCAGTACTCAGGGTGCTCAGTGCTCAGTACTCGGGGTGCTGGGTGCTCAGTGCTCAGGGTGCTCAGTGCTCAGTGCTCGCGGTGCTGGGTGCTCAGTGCTCGGGGTGCTGGGTGCTCAGTGCTCAGTGTGCTGGGTGCTCAGTACTCAGGTTGCTGGGTGCTCAGTGCTCAGGGTGCTGGGTGCTCAGTACTCAGGGTGCTGGGTGCTCAGTACTCATGGTGCTGGGTACTCAGTGCTCAGGGTGCTCATTCTCGGGGTGCTGGGTGCTCAGTACTCAGGGTGCTGGGTGCTCAGTGCTCGGGGTGCTGGGTGCTCAGTGCTCGGGGTGCTCGGTGCTCAGTACTCAGGGTGCTGGGTGCTCAGTGCTCGGGGTGCTCGGTGCTCAGTACTCAGGGTGCTGGGTGCTCAGTATTCAGGGTGATCAGTGCTCGGGGAGCTCGGTGCTCAGTACTCAGGGTGCTGGGTGCTCAGTGCTCGGGGTGCTCGGTGCTCAGTACTCAGGGTTCTCAGTGCTCAGTGCTCAGGGTGCTGGGAGCTCAGGACTCATGGTGCTCAGTGCTCAGTACTCGGGGTGCTGGGTGCTCAGTACTCAGGGTGCTCAGTGCTCAGTACTCGGGGTGCTGGGTGCTCAGTGCTCAGGGTGCTCAGTGCTCAGTGCTCGGGGTGCTGGGTGCTCAGTTCTCGGGGTGCTCGGTGCTCAGTACTCGGGGTGCTGGGTGCTCAGTGCTCAGGGTGCTGGGTGCTCAGTGCTCTGGGTGCTGGGTGCTCAGTGCTCAGGGTGCTGGGTGCTCAGTGCTCGGGGTGCTGGGTGCTCAGTGCTCAGGGTGCTGCGTGCTCAGTACTCAGGGTGCTGGGTGCTCAGTACTCAGGGTGCTAAGAGCTCAGGGTGCTCAGTGCTCGGGGTGCTGGATGCTCAGTGCTCAGTACTCACGGTGCTGGGGGCTCAGTACTCGGGGTGCTGGGTGCTCACTACTCAGGGTGCTGGGTGCTCAGTACTCAGAGTGCTGGATGCTCAGTGCTCGGGGTGCTCGGTGCTCAGTACTCAGGGTGCTGGGTGCTCAGTGCTCAGGGTGCTGGGTGCTCAGTACTCAGTGTGCTGGGTGCTCAGTGCTCAGGGTGCTGGGTGCTAAGTACTCAGGGTGCTCAGTACTCAGGGTGCTGGGTGCTCAGTACTCAGGGTGCTCAGTACTCAGGGTGCTGGGTGCTCAGTGCTCAGGGTGCTGGGTGCTCAGTACTCAGGGTGCTCAGTACTCAGGGTGCTGGGTGCTCAGTGCTCGGGGTGCTGGGTGCTCAGTGCTCAGGGTGCTGGTTGCTCAGTACTCAGGGTGCTGTGTGCTCAGTACTCAGGGTGCTGGTTGCTCAGTCCTCAGGGTGCTCAGTGCTCAGTGTGCTGGGTGCTCAGTGCTCGGGGTGCTCGGTGCTCAGTGCTCGGGGTGCTGGGTGCTCAGTGCTCAGTACTCAGCGTGCTCTGTGCTCAGTGCTCAGAGTGTTGGATGCTCAGTACTCAGGGTGCTGGGTGCTCAGTGCTCAGTGCTCAGGGTGCTCAGTGCTCAGGGTGCTGGGTGCTCAGTGTGCTGGGTGCTCAGTGCTCAGGGTGCTGGGTGCTCAGTGCTCAGGGTGCTGGGTGCTCAGTGCTCAGTGCTCAGGGTGCTGGGTGCTCAGTGCTCAGTGCTCAGGGTGCTGGGTGTTCAGTACTCAGGGTGCTGGGTGCTCAGTACTCAGGGTGCTGGGTGCTCAGTGCTCAGGGTGCTGGGTGCTCAGTGCTCAGGATGCTGGGTGCTCAGTACTCAGGGTTCTGGGTGCTCAGTTCTCAGGGTGCTGGGTGCACAGTGTTCGGGGTGCTCGGTGCTCAGTGCTCAGGGTGCTGGGTGCTCAGTGCTCGGGGTGCTCGGTGCTCAGCACTCAGGGTGCTGGGTGCTCAGTACTCAGGGTGCTGGGTGCTCAGTGCTCGGGGTGCTCGGTGCTCAGTACGCTGGGTGCTCAGTACTCAGGGTGCTGGGTGCTCAGTACTCAGGGTGCTGGGTGCTTAGTACCCAGGGTGCTGGGTGCTCATTGCTCAGGTTGCTGGGTGCTCAGTGCTCAGTACTCAGGGTGCTGGGTGCTCAGTGCTCAGGGTGCTGGGTGCTCACTGCTCAGGGTGCTGGGTGCTCGGTGCTCGGGGTGCTGGGTGCTTAGTGCTCGGGGTGCTGGGTGCTCAGTACTCAGGGTGCTGGGTGGTCAGTACTCACGGTGCTGGGTGCTCAGTACTCGGGGTGCTGGGTGCTCACTACTCAGGGTGCTGGGTGCTCAGTACTCAGAGTGCTGGGTGCTCAGTGCTCGGGGTGCTCGGTGCTCAGTACTCAGGGTGCTGGGTGCTCAATGCTCAGTGTGCTGGGTGCTCAGTACTCAGTGTGCTGGGTGCTCAGTGCTCAGGGTGCTGGGTGCTCAGTACTCAGGGTGCTCAGTACTCAGGGTGCTGGGTGCTCAGTACTCAGGGTGCTCAGTACTCAGGGTGCTGGGTGCTCGGTGCTCAGTACGCTGGGTGCTCAGTACTCAGGGTGCTGGGTGCTCAGTACTCAGGGTGCTCGGTGCTCAGTGCTCGGGGTGCTGGGTGCTCAGTACTCAGGGTGCTGGGTGCTCAGTGCTCGGGGTACTCGGTGCTCAGTACGCTGGGTGCTCAGTACTCAGGGTGCTGGGTGCTCAGTGCTCAGGGTGCTGGGTGCTCAGTACTCAGGGTGCTCAGTACTCAGGGTGCTGGGTGCTCAGTACTCAGGGTGCTCAGTACTCAGGGTGCTGGGTGCTCAGTGCTCGGGGTGCTGGGTGCTCAGTACTCAGGGTGCTCAGTACTCAGGGTGCTGGGTGCTCAGTGCTCGGGGTGCTGGGTGCTCAGTGCTCAGGGTGATCGGTGCTCAGTACTCAGGATGCTGGATGCTCAGTACTCAGGGTGCTGGGTGCTCAGTACTCAGGGTGCTGGTTGCTCAGTCCTCAGGGTGCTCAGTGCTCAGGGTGCTGGGTGCTCAGTGCTCGCGGTGCTCGGTGCTCAGTGCTCGGGGTGCTGGGTGCTCAGTGCTCAGTACTCAGCGTGCTCTGTGCTCAGTGCTCAGAGTGTTGGATGCTCAGTACTCAGGGTGCTGGGTGCTCAGTGCTCAGTGCTCAGGGTGCTCAGTGCTCAGGGTGCTGGGTGCTCAGTACTCAGGGTGCTGGGTGCTCGGTGCTCAGTACGCTGGGTGCTCAGTACTCAGGGTGCTGGGTGCTCAGTACTCAGGGTGCTCGGTGCTCAGTGCTCGGGGTGTTGGGTGCTCAGTACTCAGGGTCCTGGGTGCTCAGTGCTCGGGGTACTCGGTGCTCAGTACGCTGGGTGCTCAGTACTCAGGGTGCTGGGTGCTCAGTACTCAGGGTGCTGGGTGCTTAGTACTCAGGGTGCTGGGTGCTCAGTGCTCAGGGTGCTGGGTGCTCAGTGCTCAGTACTCAGGGTGCTGGCTGCTTAGTGCTCAGGGTGCTGGGTGCTCACTGCTCAGGGTGCTGGGTGCTCGGTGCTCGGGGTGCTGGGTGCTTAGTGCTCGGGGTGCTGGGTGCTCAGTACTCAGGGTGCTGGGTGGTCAGTACTCACGGTGCTGGGGGCTCAGTACTCGGGGTGCTGGGTGCTCACTACTCAGGGTGCTGGGTGCTCAGTACTCAGAGTGCTGGATGCTCAGTGCTCGGGGTGCTCGGTGCTCAGTACTCAGGGTGCTGGGTGCTCAGTGCTCAGGGTGCTGGGTGCTCAGTACTCAGTGTGCTGGGTGCTCAGTGCTCAGGGTGCTGGGTGCTCAGTACTCAGGGTGCTCAGTACTCAGGGTGCTGGGTGCTCAGTACTCAGGGTGCTCAGTACTCAGGGTGCTGGGTGCTCAGTGCTCAGGGTGCTGGGTGCTCAGTACTCAGGGTGCTCAGTACTCAGGGTGCTGGGTGCTCAGTGCTCGGGGTGCTGGGTGCTCAGTGCTCAGGGTGCTGTTTGCTCAGTACTCAGGGTGCTGTGTGCTCAGTACTCAGGGTGCTGGTTGCTCAGTCCTCAGGGTGCTCATTGCTCAGTGTGCTGGGTGCTCAGTGCTCGGGGTGCTCGGTGCTCAGTGCTCGGGGTGCTGGGTGCTCAGTGCTCAGTACTCAGCGTGCTCTGTGCTCAGTGCTCAGAGTGTTGGATGCTCAGTACTCAGGGTGCTGGGTGCTCAGTGCTCAGTGCTCAGGGTGCTCAGTGCTCAGGGTGCTGGGTGCTCAGTGTGCTGGGTGCTCAGTGCTCAGGGTGCTGGGTGCTCAGTGCTCAGGGTGCTGGGTGCTCAGTGCTCAGTGCTCAGGGTGCTGGGTGCTCAGTGCTCAGTGCTCAGGGTGCTGGGTGTTCAGTACTCAGGGTGCTGGGTGCTCAGTACTCAGGGTGCAGGGTGCTCAGTGCTCAGGGTGCTGGGTGCTCAGTGCTCAGGATGCTGGGTGCTCAGTACTCAGGGTTCTGGGTGCTCAGTTCTCAGGGTGCTGGGTGCACAGTGTTCGGGGTGCTCGGTGCTCAGTGCTCAGGGTGCTGGGTGCTCAGTGCTCGGGGTGCTCGGTGCTCAGCACTCAGGGTGCTGGGTGCTCAGTACTCAGGGTGCTGGGTGCTCAGTGCTCGGGGTGCTCGGTGCTCAGTACGCTGGGTGCTCAGTACTCAGGGTGCTGGGTGCTCAGTACTCAGGGTGCTGGGTGCTTAGTACCCAGGGTGCTGGGTGCTCATTGCTCAGGTTTCTGGGTGCTCAGTGCTCAGTACTCAGGGTGCTGGGTGCTCAGTGCTCAGGGTGCTGGGTGCTCACTGCTCAGGGTGCTGGGTGCTCGGTGCTCGGGGTGCTGGGTGCTTAGTGCTCGGGGTGCTGGGTGCTCAGTACTCAGGGTGCTGGGTGGTCAGTACTCACGGTGCTGGGTGCTCAGTACTCGGGGTGCTGGGTGCTCACTACTCAGGGTGCTGGGTGCTCAGTACTCAGAGTGCTGGGTGCTCAGTGCTCGGGGTGCTCGGTGCTCAGTACTCAGGGTGCTGGGTGCTCAATGCTCAGTGTGCTGGGTGCTCAGTACTCAGTGTGCTGGGTGCTCAGTGCTCAGGGTGCTGGGTGCTCAGTACTCAGGGTGCTCAGTACTCAGGGTGCTGGGTGCTCAGTACTCAGGGTGCTCAGTACTCAGGGTGCTGGGTGCTCAGTGCTCGGGGTGCTGGGTGCTCAGTACTCAGGGTGCTCAGTACTCAGGGTGCTGGGTGCTCAGTGCTCGGGGTGCTGGGTGCTCAGTGCTCAGGGTGATCGGTGCTCAGTACTCAGGATGCTGGATGCTCAGTACTCAGGGTGCTGGGTGCTCAGTACTCAGGGTGCTGGTTGCTCAGTCCTCAGGGTGCTCAGTGCTCAGGGTGCTGGGTGCTCAGTGCTCGGGGTGCTCGGTGCTCAGTGCTCGGGGTGCTGGGTGCTCAGTGCTCAGTACTCAGCGTGCTCTGTGTTCAGTGCTCAGAGTGTTGGATGCTCAGTACTCAGGGTGCTGGGTGCTCAGTGCTCAGTGCTCAGGGTGCTCAGTGCTCAGGGTGCTGGGTGCTCAGTGCTCAGTACTCAGCGTGCTCTGTGCTCAGTGCTCAGAGTGTTGGATGCTCAGTACTCAGGGTGCTGTTGCTCAGTGCTCAGTGCTCTGGGAGCTCAGTGCTCGGGGTGCTGGGTGCTCAGTACTCAGGGTGCTCAGTACTCAGGGTGCTGGGTGCTCAGTGCTCGGGGTGCTGGGCGCTCAGTGCTCAGGGTGCTGGGTGCTCAGTGCTCAGTGCTCAGGGTGCTGGGTGCTCAGTGCTCAGTGCTCAGGGTGCTGGGTGTTCAGTACTCAGGGTGCTGGGTGCTCAGTACTCAGGGTGCTGGGTGCTCAGTGCTCAGGGTGCTGGGTGCTCAGTGCTCAGGATGCTGGGTGCTCAGTACTCAGGGTGCTGGGTGCTCAGTTCTCAGGGTGCTGGGTGCACAGTGTTCGGGGTGCTCGGTGCTCAGTGCTCAGGGTGCTGGGTGCTCAGTACTCAGGGTGCTGGGTGCTCAGTGCTCAGGGTGCTGGGTGCTCAGTGCTCGGGGTGCTGGGTGCTCAGTACTCAGGGTGCTGGGTGCTCAGTGCTCGGGGTGCTGGGTGCTCAGTGCTCGGGGTGCTGGGTGCTCAGTACTCGGGGTGCTGGGTGCTCAGTGCTCAGGGTGCTGGGTCTCAGTGCTCGGGGGTACTGGGTAATCAGTGCTCAGTACACAGGGTGCTGAGTGCTCAGTGCTCGGGGTGCTGGGTGCTCAGTGCTCAGTACTCAGGGTGCTGGGTGCTCAGTGCTCGGGGTGCTGGGTGCTCAGTGCTCGGGGTGCTTGGTGCTCAGTACTCAGGGTGCTGAGTGCTCAGTGCTCGGGGTGCTGGGTGCTCAGTGCTCAGTACTCAGGGTGCTGGGTGCTCAGTACTCAGGGTGCTGGGTGCTCAGTGCTCAGTACTCACCGTGCTGGGTGCTCAGTGCTCAGAGTGTTGGGTGCTCAGTAATCAGGGTGATCATTGCTCAGGGTGCTGGGTGCTCAGTACTCAGGGTGCTGGGTGGTCAGTACTCAGGGTGCTCAGTGCTCAGTAATCAGGGTGCTCCGTGCTCAGGGTGCTGGGTGCTCAGTGCTCGGGGTGCTCGCTGCTCGGTGCTCAAGGTGCTGGGTGCTCAGTACTCAGGGTGATCATTGCTCAGCGTGCTGGGTGCTCAGTGCTCAGGGTGCTGGGTGCTCAGTACTCAGGGTGCAGGGTGCTTAGTACTCAGTGTGCTCGGTCCTCAGTGGTCAGGGTGCTGGGTGCTCAGTACTCAGGGTGCAGGGTGCTCAGTGCTCAGGGTGCTCAGTGCTCAGTACTCAGGGTGCTCGGTGCTCAGTGCTCAGGGTGCTGGGTGCTCAGTGCTCGGGGTGCTGGGTGCTCAGTGCTCGGGGTGCTGGGTGCTCAGTGCTCAGGTGATCGGTGCTCAGTACTCAGGGTGCTCGGTGCTCAATGCTCAGTGTGCTGGGTAATCAGTCCTCAGGGTGCTCAGTGCTCAGGGTGCTGGGTGCTCAGTGCTCAGGGTGCTGGGTTCTCAGTCCTCAGGGTGCTCAGTGCTCAGGGTGCTGGGTGCTCAGTGCTCGTGGTGCTCGGTGCTCAGTACTCAGGGTGCTCCGTGCTCAGGGTGCTGGGTGCTCAGTGCTCGGGGTGCTCGGTGCTCAGTACTCAGGGTGCTGGGTGCTCAGCGCTCAGGGTGCTGGGAGCTCAGTGCTCAGGGTGCTGGGTGCTCGGTGCTCAGTACGCTGGGTGCTCAGTACTCAGTACTCAGGGTGCTGGGTGCTCAGTGCTCAGGGTGCTGGGTGCTCAGTACTCAGGGTGCTGGGTGCTCGGTGCTCAGTACGCTGGGTGCTCAGTACTCAGCGTGCTGGGTGCTCAGTACTCAGGGTGCTGGGTGCTCAGTACTCAGGGTGCTCGGTGCTCAGTACTCAGGGTGCTGGGTGCTCAGTGCTCAGGGTGCTGGGTGCTCAGTACTCAGGGTGCTAGGTGCTCAGTGCTCGGGGTGCTCGGTGCTCAGTACGCTGGGTGCTCAGTACTCAGGGTGCTGGGTGCTCAGTACTCAGGGTGCTGGGTGCTCAGTACTCAGGGTTCTGGGTGCTTAGTACTCAGGGTGCTCGGCGCTCAGTGCTCGGAGTGCTGGGTGCTCAGTGCTCAGGGTGCTGGGTGCTCAGTACTCAGGGTGCTCGGTGCTCAGTGCTCGGGGTGCTGGGTGCTCAGTACTCAGGGTGCTCGGTTCTCAGTACTCAGTGTGCTCAGTGCTCAGTACTCAGGGTGCTGGGTGCTCAGTGCTCGGGGTGCTGGGTGCTCAGTGCTCGGGGTGCTGGGTGCTCAGTGCTCGGGGTGCTGGGTGCTCAGTGCTCAGAGTGCTGGGTGCTCAGTACTCAGGGTGCTCAGTGCTCAGTACTCAGCGTGCTGGGTGCTCAGTGCTCAGGGTGCTGGGTGCTCAGTACTCAGGGTGCAGGGTGCTTAGTACTCAGTGTGCTCGGTCCTCAGTGGTCAGGGTGCTGGGTGCTCAGTACTCAGGGTGCAGGGTGCTCAGTGCTCAGGGTGCTCAGTGCTCAGTACTCAGGGTGCTCGGTGCTCAGTGCTCAGGGTGCTGGGTGCTCAGTGCTCGGGGTGCTGGGTGCTCAGTGCTCGGGGTGCTGGGTGCTCAGTGCTCAGGTGATCGGTGCTCAGTACTCAGGGTGCTCGGTGCTCAGTGCTCAGGGTGCTGGGTAATCAGTCCTCAGGGTGCTCAGTGCTCAGGGTGCTGGGTGCTCAGTGCTCAGGGTGCTGGGTTCTCAGTCCTCAGGGTGCTCAGTGCTCAGGGTGCTGGGTGCTCAGTGCTCGTGGTGCTCGGTGCTCAGTACTCAGGGTGCTCAGTGCTCAGTGCTCTGGGTGCTGGGTGCTCAGTGCTCGGGGTGCTGGGTGCTCAGTGCTCAGGGTGCTGGGTTCTCAGTACTCAGGGTGCTCAGTTCTCAGGGTGCTGGGTGCTCAGTGCTCTGGGTGCTGGGTACTCAGTGCTCAGTAAACAGGGTGCTGGGTGCTCAGTCCTCTGGGTGCTGGGTGCTCAGTTCTCTGGGTGCTCAGTGCTCAGTACTCAGGGTGCTGGGTGCTCAGTACTCAGGGTGCCGGGTGCTCAGTACTCAGGGAGCTCAGTGCTCGGGGTGCAGGGTGCTCAGTACTCAGGGTGCTGGGTGCTCAGTACTCAGGGTGCTCAGTACTCAGGGTGCTGGGTGCTCAGTGCTCGGGGTGCTGGGTGCTCAGTACTCAGGGTGCTGGGTGCTCAGTGCTCAGGGTGCTGGGTGCTCAGTGCTCGGGGTGCAGGGTGCTCATTCTCCGGGTGCTGGGTGCTCAGTACTCAGGGTGCTGGGTGCTCTGTGCTCGGGGTGCTCGGTGCTCAGTACACAGGGTGCTGGGTGCTCAGTGCTCGGGGTGCTGGGTGCTCAGTACTCAGGGTGCTGGGTGCTCAGTGCTCAGTACTCAGCGTGCTCTGTGCTCAGTGCTCAGAGTGTTGGGTGCTCAGTACTCAGGGTGCTCTGTGCTCAGTGCTCAGTGCTCAGGGTGCTCAGTGCTCAGGCTGCTGGGTGCTCAGGGTGCTGGGTGCTCAGTGCTCGGGGTGCTGGGTGCTCAGTGCTCAGGGTGCTGGGTGCTCAGTGCTCAGGGTGCTGGGTGCTCAGTGCTCGGGATGCTGTGTGCTCAGTACTCAGGGTACTCAGTGCTCAGTACTCGGGGTGCTGGGTGCTCAGTACTCAGGGAGCTGGGTGCTCAGTACTCTGGGTGCTGGGTGCTCAGTATTCGGGTGCTGGGTGCTCAGGGCTCAGGGTGCTGGGTGCTCAGTGCTCGGGGTGCTGGGTGCTCATTGCTCAGTACTCAGGGTGCTGGGTGCTCAGTGCTCGGGGTGCTGGGTGCTCAGTGCTCAGTACTCAGGGTGCTGGGTGATCAGTGCTCAGGGTGCTGGGTGCTCAGTACTCAGGGTGCTGGGTGCTCAGTACTCAGGGTGCTGGGTGCTCAGTACTCAGGGTGCTCGGTGCTCAGTACTCAGGGTGCTGGGTGCTCAGTGCTCAGGGTGCTAGGTCCTCAGTGCTCGGGGTGCTGGGTGCTCAGTGCTCAGGGTGCTGGGTGCTCAGTACTCAGGGTGCTGGGTGCTCAGTACTCAGGGTGCTGGGTGCTCAGTACTCAGGATGCTGGGTGCTCAGTACTCTGGGTGCTGGGTGCTCAGTTCTCGGGTGATGGGTGCTCAGGGCTCAGGGTGCAGGGTGCTCAGTGCTCGGGGTGCTAGGTCCTCAGTGCTCAGTACTCAAGGTGCTGGGGGCTCAGTGCTCGGGGTGCTGGGTGCTCAGTGCTCAGTACTCAGGGTGCTGGGTGCTCAGGGGTAGGGGTGCTGGGTGCTCAGTGCTCAGGGTGCTGGGTGCTCAGTGCTCAGGGTGCTGGGTGCTCAGTGCTCGGGGTGTTGGTTGCTCAGTACTCAGGGTGCTGGGTGCTCAGTACTCAGGGTGCTGGATGCTCAGTGCTGGGGGTGCTGGGTGCTCAGTGCTCGGGGTGCTGGGTGCTCAGTTCTCGGGGTGCTCGGTGCTCAGTACTCAGGGTACTGGGTGCTCAGTGCTCGGGGTGCTCAGTACTAATGGTGCTGTGTGTTCAGTGCTCAGGGTGCTGGGTGCTCAGTACTCAGGGTGCTCGGTGCTTAGTACTCAGGATGCTGGGTGCTCAGTGCTCAGGGTGCTGGGTGCTCAGTACTCAGGGTGCTAGGTGCTCAGTGCTCGGGGTGCTCGGTGCTCAGTACGCTGGGTGCTCAGTACGCAGGGTGCTGGGTGCTCAGTACTCAGGGTGCTGGGTGCTCAGTACTCAGGGTTCTGGGGGCTTAGTACTAAGGGTGCTCAGTGCTCAGTGCTCGGGGTGCTGGGTGCTCAGTGCTCAGGGTGCTGGGTGCTCAGTACTCAGGGTGCTCGGTGCTCAGTGCTCGGGGTGCTGGGTGCTCAGTACTCAGGGTGCTCGGTGCTCAGTACTCAGGGTGCTCAGTGCTCAGTACTCAGGGTGCTGGGTGCTCAGTGCTCGGGGTGCTGGGTGCTCAGTGCTCGGGGTGCTGGGTGCTCAGTGCTCGGGGTGCTGGGTGCTCAGTGCTCAGAGTGCTGGGTGCTCAGTACTCAGGGTGATCCGTGCTCAGTACTCAGGGTGCTGGGTGCTCAGTGCTCAGGGTGCTCAGTGCTCAGTACTCAGGGTGCTGGGTGCTCAGTGCTCAGGGTGCTCGGTGCTCAGTACTCAGGGTGCTCAGTGCTCAGTACTCAGCGTGCTGGGTGCTCAGTGCTCAGGGTGCTGGGTGCTCAGTACTCAGGGTGCAGGGTGCTTAGTACTCAGTGTGCTCGGTCCTCAGTGCTCAGGGTGCTGGGTGCTCAGTACTCAGGGTGCAGGGTGCTCAGTGCTCAGGGTGCTCAGTGCTCAGTACTCAGGGTGCTCGGTGCTCAGTGCTCAGGGTGCTGGGTGCTCAGTGCTCGGGGTGCTGGGTGCTCAGTGCTCAGGTGATCGCTGCTCAGTACTCAGGGTGCTGGGTGCTCAGTGCTCAGGGTGCTGGGTGCTCAGTCCTCAGGGTGCTCAGTGCTCAGGGTGCTGGGTGCTCAGTGCTCAGGGTGCTGGGTGCTCAGTCCTCAGGGTGCTCAGTGCTCAGGGTGCTGGGTGCTCAGTGCTCGGGGTGCTCGGTGCTCAGTACTCAGGGTGCTCAGTGCTCAGTGCTCTGGGTGCTGGGTGCTCAGTGCTCGGGGTGCTGGATGCTCAGTACTCAGGGTGCTGGGTGCTCAGTGCTCAGGGTGCTGGGTGCTCAGTACTCAGTGTGCTGGGTGCTCAGTGCTCAGGGTGCTGGGTGCTCAGTACTCAGGGTGCTGGGTGCTCAGTGCTCAGGGGGCTGGGTGCTCAGTACTCAGGGTGCTGGGTGCTCAGTGCTCAGGGTGCTGGGTGCTCAGTACTCAGGGTGCTGGGTGCTCAGTGCTCAGGGTGCTGGGTGCTCAGTGCTCAGGGTGCTGGGTGCTCAGTACTCAGGGTGCTGGGTGCTCGGTGCTCAGTACGCTGGGTGCTCAGTACTCAGGGTGCTGGGTGCTCAGTACTCAGGGTGCTGGGTGCTCAGTACTCAGGGTGCTCGGTGCTCAGTACTCAGGGTGCTGGGTGCTCAGTGCTCAGGGTGCTGGGTGCTCAGTACTCAGGGTGCTAGGTGCTCAGTCCTCGGGGTGCTCGGTGCTCAGTACGCTGGGTGCTCAGTACTCAGGGTGCTGGGTGCTCAGTACTCAGGGTGCTGGGTGCTCAGTACTCAGGGTGCTGGGTGCTTAGTACTCAGGGTGCTGGGTGCTCAGTGCTCGGGGTGCTGGGTGCTCAGTGCTTGGGGTGCTCGGTGCTCAGTGCTCGGGGTGCTTGGTGCTCAGTAATCAGGGTGCTTTGTGCTCAGTACTCGTTGTGCTGGGTGCTCAGTGCTCAGGGTGCTGGGTGCTCAGTACTCAGGGTGTTCGGTGCTCAGTGCTCGGGGTGCTGGGTGCTCAGTGCTCAGGGTGCTGGGTGCTCAGTTCTCGGGGTGCTCGGTGCTCAGTACTCAGGGTACTGGGTGCTCAGTGCTCGGGGTGCTCAGTACTAATGGTGCTGTGTGTTCAGTGCTCAGGGTGCTGGGTGCTCAGTACTCAGGGTGCTCGGTGCTTAGTACTCAGGATGCGGGGTGCTCAGTGCTCAGGGTGCTGGGTGCTCAGTACTCAGGGTGCTAGGTGCTCAGTGCTCGGGGTGCTCGGTGCTCAGTACGCTGGGTGCTCAGTACTCAGGGTGCTGGGTGCTCAGTACTCAGGGTGCTGGGTGCTCAGTACTCAGGGTTCTGGGGGCTTAGTACTCAGGGTGCTCAGTGCTCAGTGCTCGGGGTGCTGGGTGCTCAGTGCTCAGGGTGCTGGGTGCTCAGTACTCAGGGTGCTCGGTGCTCAGTGCTCGGGGTGCTGGGTGCTCAGTACTCAGGGTGCTCGGTGCTCAGTACTCAGGGTGCTCAGTGCTCAGTACTCAGGGTGCTGGGTGCTCAGTGCTCGGGGTGCTGGGTGCTCAGTGCTCGGGGTGCTGGGTGCTCAGTGCTCGGGGTGCTGGGTGCTCAGTGCTCAGAGTGCTGGGTGCTCAGTACTCAGGGTGATCCGTGCTCAGTACTCAGGGTGCTGGGTGCTCAGTGCTCAGGGTGCTCAGTGCTCAGTACTCAGGGTGCTGGGTGCTCAGTGCTCAGGGTGCTCGGTGCTCAGTACTCAGGGTGCTGGGTGCTCAGTGCTCAGGGTGCTCGGTGCTCAGTACTCAGGGTGCTCAGTGCTCAGTACTCAGCGTGCTGGGTGCTCAGTGCTCAGGGTGCTGGGTGCTCAGTACTCAGGGTGCAGGGTGCTTAGTACTCAGTGTGCTCGGTCCTCAGTGCTCAGGGTGCTGGGTGCTCAGTGCTCAGGGTGCTGGGTGCTCAGTCCTCAGGGTGCTCAGTGCTCAGGGTGCTGGGTGCTCAGTGCTCAGGGTGCTGGGTGCTCAGTCCTCAGGGTGCTCAGTGCTCAGGGTGCTGGGTGCTCAGTGCTCGGGGTGCTCGGTGCTCAGTACTCAGGGTGCTCAGTGCTCAGTGCTCTGGGTGCTGGGTGCTCAGTGCTCGGCTTGCTGGATGCTCAGTACTCAGGGTGCTGGGTGCTCAGTGCTCAGGGTGCTGGGTGCTCAGTACTCAGTGTGCTGGGTGCTCAGTGCTCAGGGTGCTGGGTGCTCAGTACTCAGGGTGCTGGGTACTCAGTGCTCAGGGTGCTCGGTGCTCAGTACTCGGGGTGCTGGGTGCTCATTCTCAGGGTGCTGGGTGCTCAGTGCTCGCTGTGATGGGTGCTCAGTACTCAGGGTGCTGGTTGCTCAGTGCTCAGGGTGCTGGGTGCTCAGTACTCAGGGTGCTGGGTGCTCAGTGCTCAGGGTGCTGGGTGCTCAGTACTCAGGGTGCTGGGTGCTCAGTGCTCAGGGTGCTGGGTGCTCAGTACTCAGGGTGCTGGGTGCTCAGTGCTCAGGGTGCTGGGTGCTCAGTGCTCAGGGTGCTGGGTGCTCAGTACTCAGGGTGCTGGGTGCTCGGTGCTCAGTACGCTGGGTGCTCAGTACTCAGGGTGCTGGGTGCTCAGTACTCAGGGTGCTGGGTGCTCAGTACTCAGGGTGCTCGGTGCTCAGTACTCAGGGTGCTGGGTGCTCAGTGCTCAGGGTGCTGGGTGCTCAGTACTCAGGGTGCTAGGTGCTCAGTGCTCGGGGTGCTCGGTGCTCAGTACGCTGGGTGCTCAGTACTCAGGGTGCTGGGTGCTCAGTACTCAGGGTGCTGGGTGCTCAGTACTCAGGGTGCTGGGTGCTTAGTACTCAGGGTGCTGGGTGCTCAGTGCTCGGGGTGCTGGGTGCTCAGTGCTTGGGGTGCTCGGTGCTCAGTGCTCGGGGTGCTTGGTGCTCAGTAATCAGGGTGCTTTGTGCTCAGTACTCGTTGTGCTGGGTGCTCAGTGCTCAGGGTGCTGGGTGCTCAGTATTCAGGGTGTTCGGTGCTCAGTGCTCGGGGTGCTGGGTGCTCAGTACTCAGGGTGCTGGGTGCTCAGTACTCAGGGTGCTGGGTGCTCAGTGCTCAGGGTGCTCGGTGCTCAGTACACACGGTTCTGGGTACTCAGTGCTCACGGTACTCATTCTCAGGGTGCTGGGTGCTCAGTACTCAGGGTGCTGGGTGCTCAGTGCTCGGGGTGCAGGGTGCTCAGTGCTCGGGGTGCTCGGTGCTCAGTACTCAGGGTGCTGGGTGCTCAGTACTCAGGGTGCTCAGTGCTCGGGGAGCTCGGGGCTCAGTACTCAGGGTGCTGGGTGCTCAGTGCTCGGGGTGCTCGGTGCTCAGTACTCAGGGTGCTGGGTGCTCAGTGCTCAGGGTGCTGGGTGCTCAGTACTCAGGGTTCTGGGTGCTCAGTACTCAGGGTGCTAAGAGCTCAGGGTGCTCAGTGCTCGGGGTGCTGGATGCTCAGTGCTCAGTGCACAGGGTGCTGGGTGCTCAGTCCTCTGGGTGCTGGGTGCTCAGTTCTCTGGGTGCTCAGTGCTCAGTACTCAGGGTGCTGGGTGCTCGGTGCTCAGTACGCTGGGTGCTCAGTACTCAGGGCGCTGGGTGCTCAGTACTCAGGGTGCTGGGTGCTCAGTACTCAGGGTGCTCGGTGCTCAGTACTCAGGGTGCTGGGTGCTCAGTGCTCAGAGTGTTGGGTGCTCAGTACTCAGGGTGCACTGTGCTCAGTGCTCAGTGCTCAGTGTGCTCAGTGCTCAGGCTGCTGGGTGCTCAGGGTGCTGGGTGCTCAGTGCTCGGGGTGCTGGGTGCTCAGTGCTCAGGGTACTGGGTGCTCAGTGCTCAGGGTGCTGGGTGCTCAGTGCTCAGGGTGCTGGGTGCTCAGTGCTCGGGGTGCTCGGTGCTCAGTACTCAGGGTGCTTGGTGGTCAGTCCTCGGGGTGCTGGGTGCTCAGTTCTCTTTGTGCTCAGTCCTCAGTACTCAGGGTGCTGGGTGCTCAGTACTCAGGGTGCTCGGTGCTCAGTACTCAGGGAGCTCATTGCTCGGGGTGCAGGGTGCTCAGTACTCAGGGTGCTGGGAGCTCAGTACTCAGGGTGCTCAGTACTCAGGGTGCTGGGTGCTCAGTGCTTGGGGTGCTGGGTGCTCAGTACTCAGGGTGCTGGGTGCTCAGTGCTCAGGGTGCTGGGTGCTCAGTGCTCGGCGTGCTGGGTGCTCATTCTCGGGGTGCTGGGTGCTCAGTACTCAGGGTGCTGGGTGCTCAGTGCTCGGGGTGCTCGGTGCTCAGTACACAGGGTGCTGGGTGCTCAGTGCTCGGGGTGCTGGGTGCTCAGTACTCAGGGTGCTGGGTGCTCAGTGCTCAGTACTCACCGTGCTGGGTGCTCAGTGCTCAGAGTGTTGGGTGCTCAGTAATCAGGGTGCTGGGTGCTCAGTGCTCAGTGCTCAGGGTGCTCAGTGCTCAGGGTGCTGGGTGCTCAGGGTGCTGGGTGCTCAGTGCTCGGGGTGATGGGTGCTCAGTGCTCAGGATGCTGGGTGCTCACTGCTCAGTGCTCAGGGTGCTGGGTGCTCAGTGCTCAGTGCTCAGGGTGCTGGGTGTTCAGTACTCAGGGTGCTGGGTCCTCAGTAATCAGGGTGCTGGGTGCTCAGTGCTCAGTGCTCAGGGTGCTCAGTGCTCAGGGTGCTGGGTGCTCAGGGTGCTGGGTGCTCAGTGCTCGGGGTGATGGGTGCTCAGTGCTCAGGGTGCTGGGTGCTCAGTGCTCAGTGCTCAGGGTGCTGGGTGCTCAGTGCTCAGTGCTCAGGGTGCTGGGTGTTCAGTACTCAGGGTGCTGGGTGCTCAGTACTCAGGGTGCTGGGTGCTCAGTGCTCAGGGTGCTGGGTGCTCAGTGCTCAGGGTGCTGGGTGCTCAGTACTCAGGGTGCTGGGTGCTCAGTACTCAGGGTGCTCGGTGCTCAGTGCTCAGGGTGCTGGGTGCTCAGTGCTCGGTATGCTGGGTGTTCAGTACTCAGGGTGCTGGGTGCTCAGTACTCAGGGTGCTGGATGCTCAGTGCTCAGGGTGCTGGGTGCTCAGTGCTCAGGGTGCTGGGTGCTCAGTACTCAGGGTGCTGGGTGCTCAGTACTCAGGGTGCTCGGTGCTCAGTGCTCAGGGTGCTGGGTGCACAGTGCTAGGGGTGCTGGGTGCTCAGTTCTCGGGGTGCTGGGTGCTCAGTGCTCAGGGTGCTGGGTCTCAGTGCTCGGGGTACTGGGTACTCAGTCCTCAGTACACAGGGTGCTGGGTCTCAGTGCTCGGGGTACTGGGTACTCAGTGCTCAGTACTCAGGGTGCTGGGTGCTCAGTGCTCGGGGTGCTGTGTGCTCAGTACTCAGGGTACTCAGTGCTCAGTACTCGGGGTGCTGGGTGCTCAGTACTCAGGGAGCTGGGTGCTCAATACTCTGGGTGCTGGGTGCTCAGTACTCGGGTGCTGGGTGCTCAGGGCACAGGGTGCTGGGTGCTCAGTGCTCGGGGTGCTGGGTGCTCATTGCTCAGTACTCAGGGTGCTCGGTACTCAGTGCTCAGGGTGCTCGGTGCTCAGTACTCGGGGTGCTGGGTGCTCATTCTCAGGGTGCTGGGTGCTCAGTGCTCGCTGTGATGGGTGCTCAGTACTCAGGGTGCTGGTTGCTCAGTGCTCAGGGTGCTGGGTGCTCAGTACTCAGGGTGCTGGGTGCTCAGTGCTCAGGGTGCTGGGTGCTCAGTACTCAGGGTGCTGGGTGCTCAGTGCTCAGGGTGCTGGGTGCTCAGTACTCAGGGTGCTGGGTGCTCAGTGCTCAGGGTGCTGGGTGCTCAGTGCTCAGGGTGCTGGGTGCTCAGTACTCAGGGTGCTGGGTGCTCGGTGCTCAGTACGCTGGGTGCTCAGTACTCAGGGTGCTGGGTGCTCAGTACTCAGGGTGCTGGGTGCTCAGTACTCAGGGTGCTCGGTGCTCAGTACTCAGGGTGCTGGGTGCTCAGTGCTCAGGGTGCTGGGTGCTCAGTACTCAGGGTGCTAGGTGCTCAGTGCTCGGGGTGCTCGGTGCTCAGTACGCTGGGTGCTCAGTACTCAGGGTGCTGGGTGCTCAGTACTCAGGGTGCTGGGTGCTCAGTACTCAGGGTGCTCGGTGCTCAGTACTCAGGGTGCTGGGTGCTCAGTGCTCAGGGTGCTGGGTGCTCAGTACTCAGGGTGCTAGGTGCTCAGTGCTCGGGGTGCTCGGTGCTCAGTACGCTGGGTGCTCAGTACTCAGGGTGCTGGGTGCTCAGTACTCAGGGTGCTGGGTGCTCAGTACTCAGGGTGCTGGGTGCTTAGTACTCAGGGTGCTGGGTGCTCAGTGCTCGGGGTGCTGGGTGCTCAGTGCTTGGGGTGCTCGGTGCTCAGTGCTCGGGGTGCTTGGTGCTCAGTAATCAGGGTGCTTTGTGCTCAGTACTCGTTGTGCTGGGTGCTCAGTGCTCAGGGTGCTGGGTGCTCAGTACTCAGGGTGTTCGGTGCTCAGTGCTCGGGGTGCTGGGTGCTCAGTGCTCAGGGTGCTGGGTGCTCAGTTCTCGGGGTGCTCGGTGCTCAGTACTCAGGGTACTGGGTGCTCAGTGCTCGGGGTGCTCAGTACTAATGGTGCTGTGTGTTCAGTGCTCAGGGTGCTGGGTGCTCAGTACTCAGGGTGCTCGGTGCTTAGTACTCAGGATGCGGGGTGCTCAGTGCTCAGGGTGCTGGGTGCTCAGTACTCAGGGTGCTAGGTGCTCAGTGCTCGGGGTGCTCGGTGCTCAGTACGCTGGGTGCTCAGTACTCAGGGTGCTGGGTGCTCAGTACTCAGGGTGCTGGGTGCTCAGTACTCAGGGTTCTGGGGGCTTAGTACTCAGGGTGCTCAGTGCTCAGTGCTCGGGGTGCTGGGTGCTCAGTGCTCAGGGTGCTGGGTGCTCAGTACTCAGGGTGCTCGGTGCTCAGTGCTCGGGGTGCTGGGTGCTCAGTACTCAGGGTGCTCGGTGCTCAGTACTCAGGGTGCTCAGTGCTCAGTACTCAGGGTGCTGGGTGCTCAGTGCTCGGGGTGCTGGGTGCTCAGTGCTCGGGGTGCTGGGTGCTCAGTGCTCGGGGTGCTGGGTGCTCAGTGCTCAGAGTGCTGGGTGCTCAGTACTCAGGGTGATCCGTGCTCAGTACTCAGGGTGCTGGGTGCTCAGTGCTCAGGGTGCTCAGTGCTCAGTACTCAGGGTGCTGGGTGCTCAGTGCTCAGGGTGCTCGGTGCTCAGTACTCAGGGTGCTGGGTGCTCAGTGCTCAGGGTGCTCGGTGCTCAGTACTCAGGGTGCTCAGTGCTCAGTACTCAGCGTGCTGGGTGCTCAGTGCTCAGGGTGCTGGGTGCTCAGTACTCAGGGTGCAGGGTGCTTAGTACTCAGTGTGCTCGGTCCTCAGTGCTCAGGGTGCTGGGTGCTCAGTGCTCAGGGTGCTGGGTGCTCAGTCCTCAGGGTGCTCAGTGCTCAGGGTGCTGGGTGCTCAGTGCTCAGGGTGCTGGGTGCTCAGTCCTCAGGGTGCTCAGTGCTCAGGGTGCTGGGTGCTCAGTGCTCGGGGTGCTCGGTGCTCAGTACTCAGGGTGCTCAGTGCTCAGTGCTCTGGGTGCTGGGTGCTCAGTGCTCGGGGTGCTGGATGCTCAGTACTCAGGGTGCTGGGTGCTCAGTGCTCAGGGTGCTGGGTGCTCAGTACTCAGTGTGCTGGGTGCTCAGTGCTCAGGGTGCTGGGTGCTCAGTACTCAGGGTGCTGGGTACTCAGTGCTCAGGGTGCTCGGTGCTCAGTACTCGGGGTGCTGGGTGCTCATTCTCAGGGTGCTGGGTGCTCAGTGCTCGCTGTGATGGGTGCTCAGTACTCAGGGTGCTGGTTGCTCAGTGCTCAGGGTGCTGGGTGCTCAGTATTCAGGGTGCTGGGTGCTCAGTGCTCAGGGTGCTGGGTGCTCAGTACTCAGGGTGCTGGGTGCTCAGTGCTCAGGGTGCTGGGTGCTCAGTACTCAGGGTGCTGGGTGCTCAGTGCTCAGGGTGCTGGGTGCTCAGTGCTCAGGGTGCTGGGTGCTCAGTACTCAGGGTGCTGGGTGCTCGGTGCTCAGTACGCTGGGTGCTCAGTACTCAGGGTGCTGGGTGCTCAGTACTCAGGGTGCTGGGTGCTCAGTACTCAGGGTGCTCGGTGCTCAGTACTCAGGGTGCTGGGTGCTCAGTGCTCAGGGTGCTGGGTGCTCAGTACTCAGGGTGCTAGGTGCTCAGTGCTCTGGGTGCTCGGTGCTCAGTACGCTGGGTGCTCAGTACTCAGGGTGCTGGGTGCTCAGTACTCAGGGTGCTGGGTGCTCAGTACTCAGGGTGCTGGGTGCTTAGTACTCAGGGTGCTGGGTGCTCAGTGCTCGGGGTGCTGGGTGCTCAGTGCTTGGGGTGCTCGGTGCTCAGTGCTCGGGGTGCTTGGTGCTCAGTAATCAGGGTGCTTTGTGCTCAGTACTCGTTGTGCTGGGTGCTCAGTGCTCAGGGTGCTGGGTGCTCAGTACTCAGGGTGTTCGGTGCTCAGTGCTCGGGGTGCTGGGTGCTCAGTGCTCAGGGTGCTGGGTGCTCAGTTCTCGGGGTGCTCGGTGCTCAGTACTCAGGGTACTGGGTGCTCAGTGCTCGGGGTGCTCAGTACTAATGGTGCTGTGTGTTCAGTGCTCAGGGTGCTGGGTGCTCAGTACTCAGGGTGCTCGGTGCTTAGTACTCAGGATGCGGGGTGCTCAGTGCTCAGGGTGCTGGGTGCTCAGTACTCAGGGTGCTAGGTGCTCAGTGCTCGGGGTGCTCGGTGCTCAGTACGCTGGGTGCTCAGTACTCAGGGTGCTGGGTGCTCAGTACTCAGGGTGCTGGGTGCTCAGTACTCAGGGTTCTGGGGGCTTAGTACTCAGGGTGCTCAGTGCTCAGTGCTCGGGGTGCTGGGTGCTCAGTGCTCAGGGTGCTGGGTGCTCAGTACTCAGGGTGCTCGGTGCTCAGTGCTCGGGGTGCTGGGTGCTCAGTACTCAGGGTGCTCGGTGCTCAGTACTCAGGGTGCTCAGTGCTCAGTACTCAGCGTGCTGGGTGCTCAGTGCTCGGGGTGTTGGGTGCTCAGTGCTCGGGGTGCTGGGTGCTCAGTGCTCGGGGTGCTGGGTGCTCAGTGCTCAGAGTGCTGGGTGCTCAGTACTCAGGGTGATCCGTGCTCAGTACTCAGGGTGCTGGGTGCTCAGTGCTCAGGGTGCTCAGTGCTCAGTACTCAGGGTGCTGGGTGCTCAGTGCTCAGGGTGCTCGGTGCTCAGTACTCAGGGTGCTGGGTGCTCAGTGCTCAGGGTGCTCGGTGCTCAGTACTCAGGGTGCTCAGTGCTCAGTACTCAGCGTGCTGGGTGCTCAGTGCTCAGGGTGCTGGGTGCTCAGTACTCAGGGTGCAGGGTGCTTAGTACTCAGTGTGCTCGGTCCTCAGTGCTCAGGGTGCTGGGTGCTCAGTGCTCAGGGTGCTGGGTGCTCAGTCCTCAGGGTGCTCAGTGCTCAGGGTGCTGGGTGCTCAGTGCTCAGGGTGCTGGGTGCTCAGTCCTCAGGGTGCTCAGTGCTCAGGGTGCTGGGTGCTCAGTGCTCGGGGTGCTCGGTGCTCAGTACTCAGGGTGCTCAGTGCTCAGTGCTCTGGGTGCTGGGTGCTCAGTGCTCGGGGTGCTGGATGCTCAGTACTCAGGGTGCTGGGTGCTCAGTGCTCAGGGTGCTGGGTGCTCAGTACTCAGTGTGCTGGGTGCTCAGTGCTCAGGGTGCTGGGTGCTCAGTACTCAGGGTGCTGGGTACTCAGTGCTCAGGGTGCTCGGTGCTCAGTACTCGGGGTGCTGGGTGCTCATTCTCAGGGTGCTGGGTGCTCAGTGCTCGCTGTGATGGGTGCTCAGTACTCAGGGTGCTGGTTGCTCAGTGCTCAGGGTGCTGGGTGCTCAGTACTCAGGGTGCTGGGTGCTCAGTGCTCAGGGTGCTGGGTGCTCAGTACTCAGGGTGCTGGGTGCTCAGTGCTCAGGGTGCTGGGTGCTCAGTACTCAGGGTGCTGGGTGCTCAGTGCTCAGGGTGCTGGGTGCTCAGTGCTCAGGGTGCTGGGTGCTCAGTACTCAGGGTGCTGGGTGCTCGGTGCTCAGTACGCTGGGTGCTCAGTACTCAGGGTGCTGGGTGCTCAGTACTCAGTGTGCTGGGTGCTCAGTACTCAGGGTGCTCGGTGCTCAGTACTCAGGGTGCTGGGTGCTCAGTGCTCAGGGTGCTGGGTGCTCAGTACTCAGGGTGCTAGGTGCTCAGTGCTCTGGGTGCTCGGTGCTCAGTACGCTGGGTGCTCAGTACTCAGGGTGCTGGGTGCTCAGTACTCAGGGTGCTGGGTGCTCAGTACTCAGGGTGCTGGGTGCTTAGTACTCAGGGTGCTGGGTGCTCAGTGCTCGGGGTGCTGGGTGCTCAGTGCTTGGGGTGCTCGGTGCTCAGTGCTCGGGGTGCTTGGTGCTCAGTAATCAGGGTGCTTTGTGCTCAGTACTCGTTGTGCTGGGTGCTCAGTGCTCAGGGTGCTGGGTGCTCAGTACTCAGGGTGTTCGGTGCTCAGTGCTCGGGGTGCTGGGTGCTCAGTACTCAGGGTGCTGGGTGCTCAGTACTCAGGGTGCTGGGTGCTCAGTGCTCAGGGTGCTCGGTGCTCAGTACTCACGGTGCTGGGTACTCAGTGCTCATGGTACTCATTCTCAGGGTGCTGGGTGCTCAGTACTCAGGGTGCTGGGTGCTCAGTGCTCGGGGTGCTGGGTGCTCAGTGCTCGGGGTGCTCGGTGCTCAGTACTCAGGGTGCTGGGTGCTCAGTACTCAGGGTGCTCAGTACTCGGGGAGCTCGGGGCTCAGTACTCAGGGTGCTGGGTGCTCAGTGCTCGGGGTGCTCGGTGCTCAGTACTCAGGGTGCTGGGTGCTCAGTGCTCAGGGTGCTGGGTGCTCAGTACTCAGGGTTCTGGGTGCTCAGTACTCAGGGTGCTAAGAGCTCAGGGTGCTCAGTGCTCGGGGTGCTGGATGCTCAGTGCTCAGTGCACAGGGTGCTGGGTGCTCAGTCCTCTGGGTGCTGGGTGCTCAGTTCTCTGGGTCCTCAGTGCTCAGTACTCAGGGTGCTGGGTGCTCGGTGCTCAGTACGCTGGGTGCTCAGTACTCAGGGTGCTGGGTGCTCAGTACTCAGGGTGCTGGGTGCTCAGTACTCAGGGTGCTCGGTGCTCAGTACTCAGGGTGCTGGGTGCTCAGTGCTCAGAGTGTTGGGTGCTCAGTACTCAGGGTGCTCTGTGCTCAGTGCTCAGTGCTCAGTGTGCTCAGTGCTCAGGCTGCTGGGTGCTCAGGGTGCTGGGTGCTCAGTGCTCGGGGTGCTGGGTGCTCAGTGCTCAGGGTACTGGGTGCTCAGTGCTCGGGGTGCTGGGTGCTCAGTGCTCAGGGTGCTGGGTGCTCAGTGCTCGGGGTGCTCGGTGCTCAGTACTCAGGGTGCTGGGTGGTCAGTCCTCGGGGTGCTGGGTGCTCAGTTCTCTTTGTGCTCAGTCCTCAGTACTCAGGGTGCTGGGTGCTCAGTACTCAGGGTGCTGGGTGCTCAGTACTCAGGGAGCTCAGTGCTCGGGGTGCAGGGTGCTCAGTACTCAGGGTGCTGGGAGCTCAGTACTCAGGGTGCTCAGTACTCAGGGTGCTCTGTGCTCAGTGCTCAGTGCTCAGTGTGCTCAGTGCTCAGGCTGCTGGGTGCTCAGGGTGCTGGGTGCTCGGTGCTCAGTACGCTGGGTGCTCAGTACTCAGGGTGCTGGGTGCTCAGTACTCAGGGTGCTGGGTGCTCAGTACTCAGGGTGCTCGGTGCTCAGTACTCAGGGTGCTGGGTGCTCAGTGCTCAGGGTGCTGGGTGCTCAGTACTCAGGGTGCTAGGTGCTCAGTGCTCTGGGTGCTCGGTGCTCAGTACGCTGGGTGCTCAGTACTCAGGGTGCTGGGTGCTCAGTACTCAGGGTGCTGGGTGCTCAGTACTCAGGGTGCTGGGTGCTTAGTACTCAGGGTGCTGGGTGCTCAGTGCTCGGGGTGCTGGGTGCTCAGTGCTTGGGGTGCTCGGTGCTCAGTGCTCGGGGTGCTTGGTGCTCAGTAATCAGGGTGCTTTGTGCTCAGTACTCGTTGTGCTGGGTGCTCAGTGCTCAGGGTGCTGGGTGCTCAGTACTCAGGGTGTTCGGTGCTCAGTGCTCGGGGTGCTGGGTGCTCAGTGCTCAGGGTGCTGGGTGCTCAGTTCTCGGGGTGCTCGGTGCTCAGTACTCAGGGTACTGGGTGCTCAGTGCTCGGGGTGCTCAGTACTAATGGTGCTGTGTGTTCAGTGCTCAGGGTGCTGGGTGCTCAGTACTCAGGGTGCTCGGTGCTTAGTACTCAGGATGCGGGGTGCTCAGTGCTCAGGGTGCTGGGTGCTCAGTACTCAGGGTGCTAGGTGCTCAGTGCTCGGGGTGCTCGGTGCTCAGTACGCTGGGTGCTCAGTACTCAGGGTGCTGGGTGCTCAGTACTCAGGGTGCTGGGTGCTCAGTACTCAGGGTTCTGGGGGCTTAGTACTCAGGGTGCTCAGTGCTCAGTGCTCGGGGTGCTGGGTGCTCAGTGCTCAGGGTGCTGGGTGCTCAGTACTCAGGGTGCTCGGTGATCAGTGCTCGGGGTGCTGGGTGCTCAGTACTCAGGGTGCTCGGTGCTCAGTACTCAGGGTGCTCAGTGCTCAGTACTCAGGGTGCTGGGTGCTCAGTGCTCGGGGTGCTGGGTGCTCAGTGCTCGGGGTGCTGGGTGCTCAGTGCTCGGGGTGCTGGGTGCTCAGTGCTCAGAGTGCTGGGTGCTCAGTACTCAGGGTGATCCGTGCTCAGTACTCAGGGTGCTGGGTGCTCAGTGCTCAGGGTGCTCAGTGCTCAGTACTCAGGGTGCTGGGTGCTCAGTGCTCAGGGTGCTCGGTGCTCAGTACTCAGGGTGCTGGGTGCTCAGTGCTCAGGGTGCTCGGTGCTCAGTACTCAGGGTGCTCAGTGCTCAGTACTCAGCGTGCTGGGTGCTCAGTGCTCAGGGTGCTGGGTGCTCAGTACTCAGGGTGCAGGGTGCTTAGTACTCAGTGTGCTCGGTCCTCAGTGCTCAGGGTGCTGGGTGCTCAGTGCTCAGGGTGCTGGGTGCTCAGTCCTCAGGGTGCTCAGTGCTCAGGGTGCTGGGTGCTCAGTGCTCAGGGTGCTGGGTGCTCAGTCCTCAGGGTGCTCAGTGCTCAGGGTGCTGGGTGCTCAGTGCTCGGGGTGCTCGGTGCTCAGTACTCAGGGTGCTCAGTGCTCAGTGCTCTGGGTGCTGGGTGCTCAGTGCTCGGGGTGCTGGATGCTCAGTACTCAGGGTGCTGGGTGCTCAGTGCTCAGGGTGCTGGGTGCTCAGTACTCAGTGTGCTGGGTGCTCAGTGCTCAGGGTGCTGGGTGCTCAGTACTCAGGGTGCTGGGTACTCAGTGCTCAGGGTGCTCGGTGCTCAGTACTCGGGGTGCTGGGTGCTCATTCTCAGGGTGCTGGGTGCTCAGTGCTCGCTGTGATGGGTGCTCAGTACTCAGGGTGCTGGTTGCTCAGTGCTCAGGGTGCTGGGTGCTCAGTACTCAGGGTGCTGGGTGCTCAGTGCTCAGGGTGCTGGGTGCTCAGTACTCAGGGTGCTGGGTGCTCAGTGCTCAGGGTGCTGGGTGCTCAGTACTCAGGGTGCTGGGTGCTCAGTGCTCAGGGTGCTGGGTGCTCAGTGCTCAGGGTGCTGGGT
Source organism: Microtus oregoni (assembly GCF_018167655.1). Taxonomy (NCBI): domain Eukaryota; kingdom Metazoa; phylum Chordata; class Mammalia; order Rodentia; family Cricetidae; genus Microtus; species Microtus oregoni. Next base: position 4,355,563 of record NW_024543811.1, on the reverse strand, counting down.
GCTCAGTACTCAGGGTGCTGGGTGCTCGGTGCTCAGTACGCTGGGTGCTCAGTTCTCAGGGTGCTGGGTGCTCAGTACTCAGGGTGCTGGGTGCTCAGTACTCAGGGTGCTCGGTGCTCAGTACTCAGGGTGCTGGGTGCTCAGTGCTCAGGGTGCTGGGTGCTCAGTACTCAGGGTGCTAGGTGCTCAGTGCTCTGGGTGCTCGGTGCTCAGTACGCTGGGTGCTCAGTACTCAGGGTGCTGGGTGCTCAGTACTCAGGGTGCTGGGTGCTCAGTACTCAGGGTGCTGGGTGCTTAGTACTCAGGGTGCTGGGTGCTCAGTGCTCGGGGTGCTGGGTGCTCAGTGCTTGGGGTGCTCGGTGCTCAGTGCTCGGGGTGCTTGGTGCTCAGTAATCAGGGTGCTTTGTGCTCAGTACTCGTTGTGCTGGGTGCTCAGTGCTCAGGGTGCTGGGTGCTCAGTACTCAGGGTGTTCGGTGCTCAGTGCTCGGGGTGCTGGGTGCTCAGTACTCAGGGTGCTGGGTGCTCAGTACTCAGGGTGCTGGGTGCTCAGTGCTCAGGGTGCTCGGTGCTCAGTACTCACGGTGCTGGGTACTCAGTGCTCATGGTACTCATTCTCAGGGTGCTGGGTGCTCAGTACTCAGGGTGCTGGGTGCTCAGTGCTCGGGGTGCTGGGTGCTCAGTGCTCGGGGTGCTCGGTGCTCAGTACTCAGGGTGCTGGGTGCTCAGTACTCAGGGTGCTCAGTGCTCGGGGAGCTCGGGGCTCAGTACTCAGGGTGCTGGGTGCTCAGTGCTCGGGGTGCTCGGTGCTCAGTACTCAGGGTGCTGGGTGCTCAGTGCTCAGGGTGCTGGGTGCTCAGTACTCAGGGTTCTGGGTGCTCAGTACTCAGGGTGCTAAGAGCTCAGGGTGCTCAGTGCTCGGGGTGCTGGATGCTCAGTGCTCAGTGCACAGGGTGCTGGGTGCTCAGTCCTCTGGGTGCTGGGTGCTCAGTTCTCTGGGTCCTCAGTGCTCAGTACTCAGGGTGCTGGGTGCTCGGTGCTCAGTACGCTGGGTGCTCAGTACTCAGGGTGCTGGGTGCTCAGTACTCAGGGTGCTGGGTGCTCAGTACTCAGGGTGCTCGGTGCTCAGTACTCAGGGTGCTGGGTGCTCAGTGCTCAGAGTGTTGGGTGCTCAGTACTCAGGGTGCTCTGTGCTCAGTGCTCAGTGCTCAGTGTGCTCAGTGCTCAGGCTGCTGGGTGCTCAGGGTGCTGGGTGCTCAGTGCTCGGGGTGCTGGGTGCTCAGTGCTCAGGGTACTGGGTGCTCAGTGCTCGGGGTGCTGGGTGCTCAGTGCTCAGGGTGCTGGGTGCTCAGTGCTCGGGGTGCTCGGTGCTCAGTACTCAGGGTGCTGGGTGGTCAGTCCTCGGGGTGCTGGGTGCTCAGTTCTCTTTGTGCTCAGTCCTCAGTACTCAGGGTGCTGGGTGCTCAGTACTCAGGGTGCTGGGTGCTCAGTACTCAGGGAGCTCAGTGCTCGGGGTGCAGGGTGCTCAGTACTCAGGGTGCTGGGAGCTCAGTACTCAGGGTGCTCAGTACTCAGGGTGCTGGGTGCTCAGTGCTTGGGGTGCTGGGTGCTCAGTACTCAGGGTGCTGTTTGCTCAGTGCTCAGGGTGCTGGGTGCTCAGTGCTCGGCGTGCTGGGTGCTCATTCTCGGGGTGCTGGGTGCTCAGTACTCAGGGTGCTGGGTGCTCAGTGCTCGGGGTGCTCGGTGCTCAGTACACAGGGTGCTGGGTGCTCAGTGCTCGGGGTGCTGGGTGCTCAGTACTCAGGGTGCTGGGTGCTCAGTGCTCAGTACTCACCGTGCTGGGTGCTCAGTGCTCAGAGTGTTGGGTGCTCAGTAATCAGGGTGCTGGGTGCTCAGTGCTCAGTGCTCAGGGTGCTCAGTGCTCAGGGTGCTGGGTGCTCAGGGTGCTGGGTGCTCAGTGGTCGGGGTGATGGGTGCTCAGTGCTCAGGATGCTGGGTGCTCACTGCTCAGTGCTCAGGGTGCTGGGTGCTCAGTGCTCAGTGCTCAGGGTGCTGGGTGTTCAGTACTCAGGGTGCTGGGTCCTCAGTAATCAGGGTGCTGGGTGCTCAGTGCTCAGTGCTCAGGGTGCTCAGTGCTCAGGGTGCTGGGTGCTCAGGGTGCTGGGTGCTCAGTGCTCGGGGTGATGGGTGCTCAGTGCTCAGGGTGCTGGGTGCTCAGTGCTCAGTGCTCAGGGTGCTGGGTGCTCAGTGCTCAGTGCTCAGGGTGCTGGGTGTTCAGTACTCAGGGTGCTGGGTGCTCAGTACTCAGGGTGCTGGGTGCTCAGTGCTCAGGGTGCTGGGTGCTCAGTGCTCAGGGTGCTGGGTGCTCAGTACTCAGGGTGCTGGGTGCTCAGTACTCAGGGTGCTCGGTGCTCAGTGCTCAGGGTGCTGGGTGCTCAGTGCTCGGTATTCTGGGTGTTCAGTACTCAGGGTGCTGGGTGCTCAGTACTCAGGGTGCTGGATGCTCAGTGCTCAGGGTGCTGGGTGCTCAGTGCTCAGGGTGCTGGGTGCTCAGTACTCAGGGTGCTGGGTGCTCAGTACTCAGGGTGCTCGGTGCTCAGTGCTCAGGGTGCTGGGTGCACAGTGCTAGGGGTGCTGGGTGCTCAGTTCTCGGGGTGCTGGGTGCTCAGTGCTCAGGGTGCTGGGTCTCAGTGCTCGGGGTACTGGGTACTCAGTCCTCAGTACACAGGGTGCTGGGTCTCAGTGCTCGGGGTACTGGGTACTCAGTGCTCAGTACTCAGGGTGCTGGGTGCTCAGTGCTCGGGGTGCTGTGTGCTCAGTACTCAGGGTACTCAGTGCTCAGTACTCAGGGAGCTGGGTGCTCAATACTCTGGGTGCTGGGTGCTCAGTACTCGGGTGCTGGGTGCTCAGGGCTCAGGGTGCTGGGTGCTCAGTGCTCGGGGTGCTGGGTGCTCATTGCTCAGTACTCAGGGTGCTTTGTACTCAGTGCTCAGGGTGCTCGGTGCTCAGTACTCGGGGTGCTGGGTGCTCATTCTCAGGGTGCTGGGTGCTCAGTGCTCGCTGTGATGGGTGCTCAATACTCTGGGTGCTGGGTGCTCAGTACTCGGGTGCTGGGTGCTCAGTACTCAGGGTGCTCTGTGCTCAGTACTCAGGGTGCTGGGTGCTCAGTGCTCAGGGTGCTGGGTGCTCAGTACTCAGGGTGCTAGGTGCTCAGTGCTCGGGGTGCTCGGTGCTCAGTACGCTGGGTGCTCAGTACTCAGGGTGCTGGGTGCTCAGTACTCAGGGTGCTGGGTGCTCAGTACTCAGGGTGCTGGGTGCTTAGTACTCAGGGTGCTGGGTGCTCAGTGCTCGGGGTGCTGGGTGCTCAGTGCTTGGGGTGCTCGGTGCTCAGTGTTCGGGGTGCTTGGTGCTCAGTAATCAGGGTGCTTTGTGCTCAGTACTCGTTGTGCTTGGGTGCTCAGTGCTCAGGGTGCTGGGTGCTCAGTACTCAGGGTGTTCGGTGCTCAGTGCTCGGGGTGCTGGGTGCTCAGTGCTCAGGGTGCTGGGTGCTCAGTTCTCGGGGTGCTCGGTGCTCAGTACTCAGGGTACTGGGTGCTCAGTGCTCGGGGTGCTCAGTACTAATGGTGCTGTGTGTTCAGTGCTCAGGGTGCTGGGTGCTCAGTACTCAGGGTGCTCGGTGCTTAGTACTCAGGATGCGGGGTGCTCAGTGCTCAGGGTGCTGGGTGCTCAGTACTCAGGGTGCTAGGTGCTCAGTGCTCGGGGTGCTCGGTGCTCAGTACGCTGGGTGCTCAGTACTCAGGGTGCTGGGTGCTCAGTACTCAGGGTGCTGGGTGCTCAGTACTCAGGGTTCTGGGGGCTTAGTACTCAGGGTGCTCAGTGCTCAGTGCTCGGGGTGCTGGGTGCTCAGTGCTCAGGGTGCTGGGTGCTCAGTACTCAGGGTGCTCGGTGCTCAGTGCTCGGGGTGCTGGGTGCTCAGTACTCAGGGTGCTCGGTGCTCAGTACTCAGGGTGCTCAGTGCTCAGTACTCAGGGTGCTGGGTGCTCAGTGCTCGGGGTGCTGGGTGCTCAGTGCTCGGGGTGCTGGGTGCTCAGTGCTCGGGGTGCTGGGTGCTCAGTGCTCAGAGTGCTGGGTGCTCAGTACTCAGGGTGATCCGTGCTCAGTACTCAGGGTGCTGGGTGCTCAGTGCTCAGGGTGCTCAGTGCTCAGTACTCAGGGTGCTGGGTGCTCAGTGCTCAGGGTGCTCGGTGCTCAGTACTCAGGGTGCTCAGTGCTCAGTACTCAGCGTGCTGGGTGCTCAGTGCTCAGGGTGCTGGGTGCTCAGTACTCAGGGTGCAGGGTGCTTATTACTCAGTGTGCTCGGTCCTCAGTGCTCAGGGTGCTGGGTGCTCAGTACTCAGGGTGCAGGGTGCTCAGTGCTCAGGGTGCTCAGTGCTCAGTAGTCAGGGTGCTCGGTGCTCAGTGCTCAGGGTGCTGGGTGCTCAGTGCTCGGGGTGCTGGGTGCTCAGTGCTCAGGTGATCGCTGCTCAGTACTCAGGGTGCTGGGTGCTCAGTGCTCAGGGTGCTGGGTGCTCAGTCCTCAGGGTGCTCAGTGCTCAGGGTGCTGGGTGCTCAGTGCTCAGGGTGCTGGGTGCTCAGTCCTCAGGGTGCTCAGTGCTCAGGGTGCTGGGTGCTCAGTGCTCGGGTTGCTCGGTGCTCAGTACTCAGGGTGCTCAGTGCTCAGTGCTCTGGGTGCTGGGTGCTCAGTGCTCGGGGTGCTGGATGCTCAGTACTCAGGGTGCTGGGTGCTCAGTGCTCAGGGTGCTGGGTGCTCAGTACTCAGTGTGCTGGGTGCTCAGTGCTCAGGGTGCTGGGTGCTCAGTACTCAGGGTGCTGGGTGCTCAGTGCTCAGGGTGCTGGGTGCTCAGTACTCAGGGTGCTGGGTGCTCAGTGCTCAGGGTGCTGGGTGCTCAGTACTCAGGGTGCTGGGTGCTCAGTGCTCAGGGTGCTGGGTGCTCAGTGCTCAGGGTGCTGGGTGCTCAGTACTCAGGGTGCTGGGTGCTCGGTGCTCAGTACGCTGGGTGCTCAGTACTCAGGGTGCTGGGTGCTCAGTACTCAGGGTGCTGGGTGCTCAGTACTCAGGGTGCTCGGTGCTCAGTACTCAGGGTGCTGGGTGCTCAGTGCTCAGGGTGCTGGGTGCTCAGTACTCAGGGTGCTAGGTGCTCAGTGCTCGGGGTGCTCGGTGCTCAGTACGCTGGGTGCTCAGTACTCAGGGTGGTGGGTGCTCAGTACTCAGGGTGCTGGGTGCTCAGTACTCAGGGTGCTGGGTGCTTAGTACTCAGGGTGCTGGGTGCTCAGTGCTCGGGGTGCTGGGTGCTCAGTGCTTGGGGTGCTCGGTGCTCAGTGCTCGGGGTGCTTGGTGCTCAGTAATCAGGGTGCTTTGTGCTCAGTACTCGTTGTGCTGGGTGCTCAGTGCTCAGGGTGCTGGGTGCTCAGTACTCAGGGTGTTCGGTGCTCAGTGCTCGGAGTGCTGGGTGCTCAGTGCTCAGGGTGCTGGGTGCTCAGTTCTCGGGGTGCTCGGTGCTCAGTACTCAGGGTACTGGGTGCTCAGTGCTCGGGGTGCTCAGTACTAATGGTGCTGTGTGTTCAGTGCTCAGGGTGCTGGGTGCTCAGTACTCAGGGTGCTCGGTGCTTAGTACTCAGGATGCGGGGTGCTCAGTGCTCAGGGTGCTGGGTGCTCAGTACTCAGGGTGCTAGGTGCTCAGTGCTCAGGGTGCTCGGTGCTCAGTACGCTGGGTGCTCAGTACTCAGGGTGCTGGGTGCTCAGTACTCAGGGTGCTGGGTGCTCAGTACTCAGGGTTCTGGGGGCTTAGTACTCAGGGTGCTCAGTGCTCAGTGCTCGGGGTGCTGGGTGCTCAGTGCTCAGGGTGCTGGGTGCTCAGTACTCAGGGTGCTCGGTGCTCAGTGCTCGGGGTGCTGGGTGCTCAGTACTCAGGGTGCTCGGTGCTCAGTACTCAGGGTGCTCAGTGCTCAGTGCTCAGGGTGCTCAGTGCTCAGTACTCAGGGTGCTGGGTGCTCAGTGCTCAGGGTGCTCGGTGCTCAGTACTCAGGGTGCTGTGTGCTCAGTGCTCAGGGTGCTCGGTGCTCAGTACTCAGGGTGCTCAGTGCTCAGTACTCAGCGTGCTGGGTGCTCAGTGCTCAGGGTGCTGGGTGCTCAGTACTCAGGGTGCAGGGTGCTTAGTACTCAGTGTGCTCGGTCCTCAGTGCTCAGGGTGCTGGGTGCTCAGTGCTCAGGGTGCTGGGTGCTCAGTCCTCAGGGTGCTCAGTGCTCAGGGTGCTGGGTGCTCAGTGCTCAGGGTGCTGGGTGCTCAGTCCTCAGGGTGCTCAGTGCTCAGGGTGCTGGGTGCTCAGTGCTCGGGGTGCTCGGTGCTCAGTACTCAGGGTGCTCAGTGCTCAGTGCTCTGGGTGCTGGGTGCTCAGTGCTCGGGGTGTTGGATGCTCAGTACTCAGGGTGCTGGGTGCTCAGTGCTCAGGGTGCTGGGTGCTCAGTACTCAGTGTGCTGGGTGCTCAGTGCTCAGGGTGCTGGGTGCTCAGTACTCAGGGTGCTGGGTACTCAGTGCTCAGGGTGCTCGGTGCTCAGTACTCGGGGTGCTGGGTGCTCATTCTCAGGGTGCTGGGTGCTCAGTGCTCGCTGTGATGGGAGCTCAGTACTCAGGGTGCTGGTTGCTCAGTGCTCAGGGTGCTGGGTGCTCAGTACTCAGGGTGCTGGGTGCTCAGTGCTCAGGGTGCTGGGTGCTCAGTACTCAGGGTGCTGGGTGCTCAGTGCTCAGGGTGCTGGGTGCTCAGTACTCAGGGTGCTGGGTGCTCAGTGCTCAGGGTGCTGGGTGCTCAGTGCTCAGGGTGCTGGGTGCTCAGTACTCAGGGTGCTGGGTGCTCGGTGCTCAGTACGCTGGGTGCTCAGTACTCAGGGTGCTGGGTGCTCAGTACTCAGGGTGCTGGGTGCTCAGTACTCAGGGTGCTCGGTGCTCAGTACTCAGGGTGCTGGGTGCTCAGTGCTCAGGGTGCTGGGTGCTCAGTACTCAGGGTGCTAGGTGCTCAGTGCTCGGGGTGCTCGGTGCTCAGTACGCTGGGTGCTCAGTACTCAGGGTGCTGGGTGCTCAGTACTCAAGGTGCTGGGTGCTCAGTACTCAGGGTGCTGGGTGCTTAGTACTCAGGGTGCTGGGTGCTCAGTGCTCGGGGTGCTGGGTGCTCAGTGCTTGGGGTGCTCGGTGCTCAGTGCTCGGGGTGCTTGGTGCTCAGTAATCAGGGTGCTTTGTGCTCAGTACTCGTTGTGCTGGGTGCTCAGTGCTCAGGGTGCTGGGTGCTCAGTACTCAGGGTGTTCGGTGCTCAGTGCTCGGGGTGCTGGGTGCTCAGTACTCAGGGTGCTGGGTGCTCAGTACTCAGGGTGCTGGGTGCTCAGTGCTCAGGGTGCTCGGTGCTCAGTACTCACGGTGCTGGGTACTCAGTGCTCACGGTACTCATTCTCAGGGTGCTGGGTGCTCAGTACTCAGGGTGCTGGGTGCTCAGTGCTCGGGGTGCTGGGTGCTCAGTGCTCGGGGTGCTCGCTGCTCAGTACTCAGGGTGCTGGGTGCTCAGTACTCAGGGTGCTCAGTGCTCGGGGAGCTCGGGGCTCAGTACTCAGGGTGCTGGGTGCTCAGTGCTCGGGGTGCTCGGTGCTCAGTACTCAGGGTGCTGGGTGCTCAGTGCTCAGGGTGCTGGGTGCTCAGTACTCAGGGTTCTGGGTGCTCAGTACTCAGGGTGCTAAGAGCTCAGGGTGCTCAGTGCTCGGGGTGCTGGATGCTCAGTGCTCAGTGCACAGGGTGCTGGGTGCTCAGTCCTCTGGGTGCTGGGTGCTCAGTTCTCTGGGTGCTCAGTGCTCAGTACTCAGGGTGCTGGGTGCTCGGTGCTCAGTACGCTGGGTGCTCAGTACTCAGGGTGCTGGGTGCTCAGTACTCAGGGTGCTGGGTGCTCAGTACTCAGGGTGCTCGGTGCTCAGTACTCAGGGTGCTGGGTGCTCAGTGCTCAGAGTGTTGGGTGCTCAGTACTCAGGGTGCTCTGTGCTCAGTGCTCAGTGCTCAGTGTGCTCAGTGCTCAGGCTGCTGGGTGCTCAGGGTGCTGGGTGCTCAGTGCTCGGGGTGCTGGGTGCTCAGTGCTCAGGGTACTGGGTGCTCAGTGCTCGGGGTGCTGGGTGCTCAGTGCTCAGGGTGCTGGGTGCTCAGTGCTCGGGGTGCTCGGTGCTCAGTACTCAGGGTGCTGGGTGGTCAGTCCTCGGGGTGCTGGGTGCTCAGTTCTCTTTGTGCTCAGTCCTCAGTACTCAGGGTGCTGGGTGCTCAGTACTCAGGGTGCTGGGTGCTCAGTACTCAGGGAGCTCAGTGCTCGGGGTGCAGGGTGCTCAGTACTCAGGGTGCTGGGAGCTCAGTACTCAGGGTGCTCAGTACTCAGGGTGCTGGGTGCTCAGTGCTTGGGGTGCTGGGTGCTCAGTACTCAGGGTGCTGGGTGCTCAGTGCTCAGGGTGCTGGGTGCTCAGTGCTCGGCGTGCTGGGTGCTCATTCTCGGGGTGCTGGGTGCTCAGTACTCAGGGTGCTGGGTGCTCAGTGCTCGGGGTGCTCGGTGCTCAGTACACAGGGTGCTGGGTGCTCAGTGCTCGGGGTGCTGGGTGCTCAGTACTCAGGGTGCTGGGTGCTCAGTGCTCAGTACTCACCGTGCTGGGTGCTCAGTGCTCAGAGTGTTGGGTGCTCAGTAATCAGGGTGCTGGGTGCTCAGTGCTCAGTGCTCAGGGTGCTCAGTGCTCAGGGTGCTGGGTGCTCAGGGTGCTGGGTGCTCAGTGCTCGGGGTGATGGGTGCTCAGTGCTCAGGATGCTGGGTGCTCACTGCTCAGTGCTCAGGGTGCTGGGTGCTCAGTGCTCAGTGCTCAGGGTGCTGGGTGTTCAGTACTCAGGGTGCTGGGTCCTCAGTAATCAGGGTGCTGGGTGCTCAGTGCTCAGTGCTCAGGGTGCTCAGTGCTCAGGGTGCTGGGTGCTCAGGGTGCTGGGTGCTCAGTGCTCGGGGTGATGGGTGCTCAGTGCTCAGGGTGCTGGGTGCTCAGTGCTCAGTGCTCAGGGTGCTGGGTGCTCAGTGCTCAGTGCTCAGGGTGCTGGGTGTTCAGTACTCAGGGTGCTGGGTGCTCAGTACTCAGGGTGCTGGGTGCTCAGTGCTCAGGGTGCTCGGTGCTCAGTACTCACGGTGCTGGGTACTCAGTGCTCACGGTACTCATTCTCAGGGTGCTGGGTGCTCAGTACTCAGGGTGCTGGGTGCTCAGTGCTCGGGGTGCTGGGTGCTCAGTGCTCGGGGTGCTCGCTGCTCAGTACTCAGGGTGCTGGGTGCTCAGTACTCAGGGTGCTCAGTGCTCGGGGAGCTCGGGGCTCAGTACTCAGGGTGCTGGGTGCTCAGTGCTCGGGGTGCTCGGTGCTCAGTACTCAGGGTGCTGGGTGCTCAGTGCTCAGGGTGCTGGGTGCTCAGTACTCAGGGTTCTGGGTGCTCAGTACTCAGGGTGCTAAGAGCTCAGGGTGCTCAGTGCTCGGGGTGCTGGATGCTCAGTGCTCAGTGCACAGGGTGCTGGGTGCTCAGTCCTCTGGGTGCTGGGTGCTCAGTTCTCTGGGTGCTCAGTGCTCAGTACTCAGGGTGCTGGGTGCTCGGTGCTCAGTACGCTGGGTGCTCAGTACTCAGGGTGCTGGGTGCTCAGTACTCAGGGTGCTGGGTGCTCAGTACTCAGGGTGCTCGGTGCTCAGTACTCAGGGTGCTGGGTGCTCAGTGCTCAGAGTGTTGGGTGCTCAGTACTCAGGGTGCTCTGTGCTCAGTGCTCAGTGCTCAGTGTGCTCAGTGCTCAGGCTGCTGGGTGCTCAGGGTGCTGGGTGCTCAGTGCTCGGGGTGCTGGGTGCTCAGTGCTCAGGGTACTGGGTGCTCAGTGCTCGGGGTGCTGGGTGCTCAGTGCTCAGGGTGCTGGGTGCTCAGTGCTCGGGGTGCTCGGTGCTCAGTACTCAGGGTGCTGGGTGGTCAGTCCTCGGGGTGCTGGGTGCTCAGTTCTCTTTGTGCTCAGTCCTCAGTACTCAGGGTGCTGGGTGCTCAGTACTCAGGGTGCTGGGTGCTCAGTACTCAGGGAGCTCAGTGCTCGGGGTGCAGGGTGCTCAGTACTCAGGGTGCTGGGAGCTCAGTACTCAGGGTGCTCAGTACTCAGGGTGCTGGGTGCTCAGTGCTTGGGGTGCTGGGTGCTCAGTACTCAGGGTGCTGGGTGCTCAGTGCTCAGGGTGCTGGGTGCTCAGTGCTCGGCGTGCTGGGTGCTCATTCTCGGGGTGCTGGGTGCTCAGTACTCAGGGTGCTGGGTGCTCAGTGCTCGGGGTGCTCGGTGCTCAGTACACAGGGTGCTGGGTGCTCAGTGCTCGGGGTGCTGGGTGCTCAGTACTCAGGGTGCTGGGTGCTCAGTGCTCAGTACTCACCGTGCTGGGTGCTCAGTGCTCAGAGTGTTGGGTGCTCAGTAATCAGGGTGCTGGGTGCTCAGTGCTCAGTGCTCAGGGTGCTCAGTGCTCAGGGTGCTGGGTGCTCAGGGTGCTGGGTGCTCAGTGCTCGGGGTGATGGGTGCTCAGTGCTCAGGATGCTGGGTGCTCACTGCTCAGTGCTCAGGGTGCTGGGTGCTCAGTGCTCAGTGCTCAGGGTGCTGGGTGTTCAGTACTCAGGGTGCTGGGTCCTCAGTAATCAGGGTGCTGGGTGCTCAGTGCTCAGTGCTCAGGGTGCTCAGTGCTCAGGGTGCTGGGTGCTCAGGGTGCTGGGTGCTCAGTGCTCGGGGTGATGGGTGCTCAGTGCTCAGGGTGCTGGGTGCTCAGTGCTCAGTGCTCAGGGTGCTGGGTGCTCAGTGCTCAGTGCTCAGGGTGCTGGGTGTTCAGTACTCAGGGTGCTGGGTGCTCAGTACTCAGGGTGCTGGGTGCTCAGTGCTCAGGGTGCTGGGTGCTCAGTGCTCAGGGTGCTGGGTGCTCAGTACTCAGGGTGCTGGGTGCTCAGTACTCAGGGTGCTCGGTGCTCAGTGCTCAGGGTGCTGGGTGCTCAGTGCTCGGTATGCTGGGTGTTCAGTACTCAGGGTGCTGGGTGCTCAGTACTCAGGGTGCTGGATGCTCAGTGCTCAGGGTGCTGGGTGCTCAGTGCTCAGGGTGCTGGGTGCTCAGTACTCAGGGTGCTGGGTGCTCAGTACTCAGGGTGCTCGGTGCTCAGTGCTCAGGGTGCTGGGTACACAGTGCTAGGGGTGCTGGGTGCTCAGTTCTCGGGGTGCTGGGTGCTCAGTGCTCAGGGTGCTGGGTCTCAGTGCTCGGGGTACTGGGTACTCAGTCCTCAGTACACAGGGTGCTGGGTGCTCAGTGCTCGGGGTGCTGGGTGCTCAGTGCTCAGTACTCAGGGTGCTGGGTGCTCAGTGCTCGGGGTGCTGTGTGCTCAGTACTCAGGGTACTCAGTGCTCAGTACTCGGGGTGCTGGGTGCTCAGTACTCAGGGAGCTGGGTGCTCAATACTCTGGGTGCTGGGTGCTCAGTACTCGGGTGCTGGGTGCTCAGGGCTCAGGGTGCTGGGTGCTCAGTGCTCGGGGTGCTGGGTGCTCAGTGCTCAGGGTACTGGGTGCTCAGTGCTCGGGGTGCTGGGTGCTCAGTGCTCAGGGTGCTGGGTGCTCAGTGCTCGGGGTGCTCGGTGCTCAGTACTCAGGGTGCTGGGTGGTCAGTCCTCGGTGTGCTGGGTGCTCAGTTCTCTTTGTGCTCAGTCCTCAGTACTCAGGGTGCTGGGTGCTCAGTACTCAGGGTGTGGGGTGCTCAGTACTCAGGGAGCTCAGTGCTCGGGGTGCAGGGTGCTCAGTACTCAGGGTGCTGGGAGCTCAGTACTCAGGGTGCTCAGTACTCAGGGTGCTGGGTGCTCAGTGCTTGGGGTGCTGGGTGCTCAGTACTCAGGGTGCTGGGTGCTCAGTGCTCAGGGTGCTGGGTGCTCAGTGCTCGGCGTGCTGGGTGCTCATTCTCGGGGTGCTGGGTGCTCAGTACTCAGGGTGCTGGGTGCTCAGTGCTCGGGGTGCTCGGTGCTCAGTACACAGGGTGCTGGGTGCTCAGTGCTCGGGGTGCTGGGTGCTCAGTACTCAGGGTGCTGGGTGCTCAGTGCTCAGTACTCACCGTGCTGGGTGCTCAGTGCTCAGAGTGTTGGGTGCTCAGTAATCAGGGTGCTGGGTGCTCAGTGCTCAGTGCTCAGGGTGCTCAGTGCTCAGGGTGCTGGGTGCTCAGGGTGCTGGGTGCTCAGTGCTCGGGGTGATGGGTGCTCAGTGCTCAGGATGCTGGGTGCTCACTGCTCAGTGCTCAGGGTGCTGGGTGCTCAGTGCTCAGTGCTCAGGGTGCTGGGTGTTCAGTACTCAGGGTGCTGGGTCCTCAGTAATCAGGGTGCTGGGTGCTCAGTGCTCAGTGCTCAGGGTGCTCAGTGCTCAGGGTGCTGGGTGCTCAGGGTGCTGGGTGCTCAGTGCTCGGGGTGATGGGTGCTCAGTGCTCAGGGTGCTGGGTGCTCAGTGCTCAGTGCTCAGGGTGCTGGGTGCTCAGTGCTCAGTGCTCAGGGTGCTGGTTGTTCAGTACTCAGGGTGCTGGGTGCTCAGTACTCAGCGTGCTGGGTGCTCAGTGCTCAGGGTGCTGGGTGCTCAGTGCTCAGGGTGCTGGGTGCTCAGTACTCAGGGTGCTGGGTGCTCAGTACTCAGGGTGCTCGGTGCTCAGTGCTCAGGGTGCTGGGTGCTCAGTGCTCGGTATGCTGGGTGTTCAGTACTCAGGGTGCTGGGTGCTCAGTACTCAGGGTGCTGGATGCTCAGTGCTCAGGGTGCTGGGTGCTCAGTGCTCAGGGTGCTGGGTGCTCAGTACTCAGGGTGCTGGGTGCTCAGTACTCAGGGTGCTCGGTGCTCAGTGCTCAGGGTGCTGGGTACACAGTGCTAGGGGTGCTGGGTGCTCAGTTCTCAGGGTGCTGGGTGCTCAATGCTCAGGGTGCTGGGTCTCAGTGCTCGGGGTACTGGGTACTCAGTCCTCAGTACACAGGGTGCTGGGTGCTCAGTGCTCGGGGTGCTGGGTGCTCAGTGCTCAGTACTCAGGGTGCTGGGTGCTCAGTGCTCGGGGTGCTGTGTGCTCAGTACTCAGGGTACTCAGTGCTCAGTACTCGGGGTGCTGGGTGCTCAGTACTCAGGGAGCTGGGTGCTCAATACTCTGGGTGCTGGGTGCTCAGTACTCGGGTGCTGGGTGCTCAGGGCTCAGGGTGCTGGGTGCTCAGTGCTCGGGGTGCTGGGTGCTCATTGCTCAGTACTCAGGGTGCTGGGTGCTCAGTGCTCGGGGTGCTGGGTGCTCAGTGCTCAGTACTCAGGGTGCTAGGTCCTCAGTGCTCGGGGTGCTGGGTGCTCAGTGCTCAGGGTGCTGGGTGCTCAGTACTCAGGGTGCTGGGTGCTCAGTACTCAGGGTGCTGGGTGCTCAGTACTCAGGATGCTGGGTGCTCAGTACTCTGGGTGCTGGGTGCTCAGTTCTCGGGTGATGGGTGCTCAGGGCTCAGGGTGCAGGGTGCTCAGTGCTCGGGGTGCTAGGTGCTCAGTGCTCAGTACTCAAGGTGCTGAGGGCTCAGTGCTCGGGGTGCTGGGTGCTCAGTGCTCAGTACTCAGGGTGCTGCTTGCTCAGGGGTAGGGGTACTGGGTGCTCAGTGCTCAGGGTGCTGGGTGCTCAGTGCTCAGGGTGCTGGGTGCTCAGTGCTCGGGGTGTTGGTTGCTCAGTACTCAGGGTGCTGGGTGCTCAGTACTCAGGGTGCTGGGTGCTCAGTGCTGGGGGTGCTGGGTGCTCAGTGCTCGGGGTGCTGGGTGCTCAGTTCTCGGGGTGCTCGGTGCTCAGTACTCAGGGTGCTGGGTGCTCAGTGCTCGGGGTGCTCAGTACTAATGGTGCTGTGTGTTCAGTGCTCAGGGTCCTGGGTGCTCAGTACTCAGGGTGCTCAGTGCTTAGTACTCAGGATGCTGGGTGCTCAGTGCTCAGGGTGCTGGGTGCTCAGTACTCAGGGTGCTAGGTGCTCAGTGCTCGGGGTGCTCGGTGCTCAGTACGCTGGGTGCTCAGTACTCAGGGTGCTGGGTGCTCAGTACTCAGGGTGCTGGGTGCTCAGTACTCAGGGTTCTGGGGGCTTAGTACTCAGGGTGCTCAGTGCTCAGTGCTCGGGGTGCTGGGTGCTCAGTGCTCAGGGTGCTGGGTGCTCAGTACTCAGCGTGCTCGGTGCTCAGTGCTCGGGGTGCTGGGTGCTCAGTACTCAGGGTGCTCGGTGCTCAGTACTCAGGGTGCTCAGTGCTCAGTACTCAGGGTGCTGGGTGTTCAGTGCTCGGGGTGCTGGGTGCTCAGTGCTCGGGGTGCTGGGTGCTCAGTGCTCAGAGTGCTGGGTGCTCAGTACTCAGGGTGATCCGTGCTCAGTACTCAGGGTGCTGGGTGCTCAGTGCTCAGGGTGCTCAGTGCTCAGTACTCAGGGTGCTGGGTGCTCAGTGCTCAGGGTGCTCGGTGCTCAGTACTCAGGGTGCTCAGTGCTCAGTACTCAGCGTGCTGGGTGCTCAGTGCTCAGGGTGCTGGGTGCTCAGTACTCAGGGTGCAGGGTGCTTAGTACTCAGTGTGCTCGGTCCTCAGTGCTCAGGGTGCTGGGTGCTCAGTACTCAGGGTGCAGGGTGCTCAGTGCTCAGGGTGCTCAGTGCTCAGTACTCAGGGTGCTCGGTGCTCAGTGCTCAGGGTGCTGGGTGCTCAGTGCTCGGGGTGCTGGGTGCTCAGTGCTCAGGTGATCGCTGCTCAGTACTCAAGGTGCTGGGTGCTCAGTGCTCAGGGTGCTGGGTGCTCAGTCCTCAGGGTGCTCAGTGCTCAGGGTGCTGGGTGCTCAGTGCTCAGGGTGCTGGGTGCTCAGTCCTCAGGGTGCTCAGTGCTCAGGGTGCTGGGTGCTCAGTGCTCGGGGTGCTCGGTGCTCAGTACTCAGGGTGCTCAGTGCTCAGTGCTCTGGGTGCTGGGTGCTCAGTGCTCGGGGTGCTGGATGCTCAGTACTCAGGGTGCTGGGTGCTCAGTGCTCAGGGTGCTGGGTGCTCAGTACTCAGTGTGCTGGGTGCTCAGTGCTCAGGGTGCTGGGTGCTCAGTACTCAGGGTGCTGGGTACTCAGTGCTCAGGGTGCTCGGTGCTCAGTACTCGGGGTGCTGGGTGCTCATTCTCAGGGTGCTGGGTGCTCAGTGCTCGCTGTGATGGGTGCTCAGTACTCAGGGTGCTGGTTGCTCAGTGCTCAGGGTGCTGGGTGCTCAGTACTCAGGGTGCTGGGTGCTCAGTGCTCAGGGTGCTGGGTGCTCAGTACTCAGGGTGCTGGGTGCTCAGTGCTCAGGGTGCTGGGTGCTCAGTACTCAGGGTGCTGGGTGCTCAGTGCTCAGGGTGCTGGGTGCTCAGTGCTCAGGGTGCTGGGTGCTCAGTACTCAGGGTGCTGGGTGCTCGGTGCTCAGTACGCTGGGTGCTGAGTACTCAGGGTGCTGGGTGCTCAGTACTCAGGGTGCTGGGTGCTCAGTACTCAGGGTGCTCGGTGCTCAGTACTCAGGGTGCTGGGTGCTCAGTGCTCAGGGTGCTGGGTGCTCAGTACTCAGGGTGCTAGGTGCTCAGTGCTCGGTGTGCTCGGTGCTCAGTACGCTGGGTGCTCAGTACTCAGGGTGCTGGGTGCTCAGTACTCAGGGTGCTGGGTGCTCAGTACTCAGGGTGCTGGGTGCTTAGTACTGAGGGTGCTGGGTGCTCAGTGCTCGGGGTGCTGGGTGCTCAGTGCTTGGGGTGCTCGGTGCTCAGTGCTCGGGGTGCTTGGTGCTCAGTAATCAGGGTGCTTTGTGCTCAGTACTCATTGTGCTGGGTGCTCAGTGCTCAGGGTGCTGGGTGCTCAGTACTCAGGGTGTTCGGTGCTCAGTGCTCGGGGTGCTGGGTGCTCAGTACTCAGGGTGCTGGGTGCTCAGTACTCAGGGTGCTGGGTGCTCAGTGCTCAGGGTGCTCGGTGCTCAGTACTCACGGTGCTGGGTGCTCAGTGCTCGGGGTGCTGGGTGCTCAGTGCTCGGGGTGCTCGGTGCTCAGTACTCAGGGTGCTGGGTGCTCAGTACTCAGGGTGCTCAGTGCTCGGGGAGCTCGGGGCTCAGTACTCAGGGTGCTGGGTGCTCAGTGCTCGGGGTGCTCGGTGCTCAGTACTCAGGGTGCTGGGTGCTCAGTGCTCAGGGTGCTGGGTGCTCAGTACTCAGGGTTCTGGGTGCTCAGTACTCAGGGTGCTAAGAGCTCAGGGTGCTCAGTGCTCGGGGTGCTGGATGCTCAGTGCTCAGTGCACAGGGTGCTGGGTGCTCAGTCCTCTGGGTGCTGGGTGCTCAGTTCTCTGGGTGCTCAGTGTTCAGTACTCAGGGTGCTGGGTGCTCGGTGCTCAGTACGCTGGGTCCTCAGTACTCAGGGTGCTGGGTGCTCAGTACTCAGGGTGCTGGGTGCTCAGTACTCAGGGTGCTCGGTGCTCAGTACTCAGGGTGCTGGGTGCTCAGTGCTCAGAGTGTTGGGTGCTCAGTACTCAGGGTGCTCTGTGCTCAGTGCTCAGTGCTCAGTGTGCTCAGTGCTCAGGCTGCTGGGTGCTCAGGGTGCTGGGTGCTCAGTGCTCGGGGTGCTGGGTGCTCAGTGCTCAGGGTACTGGGTGCTCAGTGCTCGGGGTGCTGGGTGCTCAGTGCTCAGGGTGCTGGGTGCTCAGTGCTCGGGGTGCTCGGTGCTCAGTACTCAGGGTGCTGGGTGGTCAGTCCTCGGGGTGCTGGGTGCTCAGTTCTCTTTGTGCTCAGTCCTCAGTACTCAGGGTGCTGGGTGCTCAGTACTCAGGGTGCTGGGTGCTCAGTACTCAGGGAGCTCAGTGCTCGGGGTGCAGGGTGCTCAGTACTCAGGGTGCTGGGAGCTCAGTACTCAGGGTGCTCAGTACTCAGGGTGCTGGGTGCTCAGTGCTTGGGGTGCTGGGTGCTCAGTACTCAGGGTGCTGGGTGCTCAGTGCTCAGGGTGCTGGGTGCTCAGTGCTCGGCGTGCTGGGTGCTCATTCTCGGGGTGCTGGGTGCTCAGTACTCAGGGTGCTGGGTGCTCAGTGCTCGGGGTGCCCGGTGCTCAGTACACAGGGTGCTGGGTGCTCAGTGCTCGGGGTGCTGGGTGCTCAGTACTCAGGGTGCTGGGTGCTCAGTGCTCAGTACTCACCGTGCTGGGTGCTCAGTGCTCAGAGTGTTGGGTGCTCAGTAATCAGGGTGCTGGGTGCTCAGTGCTCAGTGCTCAGGGTGCTCAGTGCTCAGGGTGCTGGGTGCTCTGGGTGCTGGGTGCTCAGTGCTCGGGGTGATGGGTGCTCAGTGCTCAGGATGCTGGGTGCTCAGTGCTCAGTGCTCAGGGTGCTGGGTGCTCAGTGCTCAGTGCACAGGGTGCTGGGTGTTCAGTACTCAGGGTGCTGGGTCCTCAGTAATCAGGGTGCTGGGTGCTCAGTGCTCAGGGTGCTGGGTGCTCAGTGCTCAGGGTGCTGGGTGCTCAGTACTCAGGGTGCTGGGTGCTCAGTACTCAGGGTGCTCGGTGCTCAGTGCTCAGGGTGCTGGGTGCTCAGTGCTCGGTGTGCTGGGTGTTCAGTACTCAGGGTGCTGGGTGCTCAGTACTCAGGGTGCTGGGTGCTCAGTGCTCAGGGTGCTGGGTGCTCAGTGCTCAGGGTGCTGGGTGCTCAGTACTCAGGGTGCTGGGTGCTCAGTGCTCAGGGTGCTGGGTGCACAGTGCTCGGGGTGCTGGGTGCTCAGTTCTCGGGGTGCTGGGTGCTCAGTGCTCAGGGTGCTGGGTCTCAGTGCTCGGGGTACTGGGTACTCAGTGCTCAGTACACAGGGTGCTGTGTGCTCAGTGCTCAGGGTGCTGGGTGCTCAGTGCTCAGTAATCAGGGTGCTGGGTGCTCAGTGCTCGGGGTGCTGTGTGCTCAGTACTCAGGGTACTCAGTGCTCAGTACTCAGGGTGCTGGGTGCTCAGTGCTCGGGGTGCTGGGTACTCAGTGCTCAGTACTCAGGGTGCTGGGTGATCAGTGCTCAGGGTGCTGGGTGCTCAGTACTCAGTGTGCTGGGTGCTCAGTACTCAGGGTGCTGGGTGCTCAGTACTCAGGGTGCTCGGTGCTCAGTACTCAGGGTGCTCGGTGCTCAGTGCTCAGGGTGCTAGGTCCTCAGTGCTCGGGGTGCTGGGTGCTCAGTGCTCAGGGTGCTGGGTGCTCAGTACTCAGGGTGCTGGTTGCTCAGTACTCGGGGTGCTGGGTGCTCAGTACTCAGGATGCTGGGTGCTCAGTACTCTGGGTGCTGGGTGCTCAGTACTCGGGTGATGTGTGCTCAGGGCTCAGGGTGCTGGGTGCTCAGTGCTCGGGGTGCTAGGTGCTCAGTGCTCAGTACTCAAGGTGCTGGGGTCTCAGTGCTCGGGGTGCTGGGTGCTCAGTGCTCAGTACTCAGGGTGCTGGGTGCTCAGTGCTCGGGGTGCTGGGTGCTCAGTGCTCAGGGTGCTGGGTGCTCAGTGCTCAGGGTGCTGGGTGCTCAGTGCTCGGGGTGTTGGTTGCTCAGTACTCAGGGTGCTGGGTGCTCAGTACTCAGGGTGCTGGGTGCTCAGTGCTCGGGGTGCTGGGTGCTGAGTGCTCGGGGTGCTGGGTGCTCAGTTCTCGGGGTGCTCGGTGCTCAGTACTCAGGGTGCTGGGTGCTCAGTGCTCCGGGTGCTCAGTACTCAGGGTGCTGTGTGTTCAGTGCTCAGGGTGCTGGGTGCTCAGTACTCAGGGTGCTCGGTGCTTAGTACTCAGGATGCTGGGTGCTCAGTACTCGGGGTGCTCGGTGCTCGGTGCTCAAGGTGCTGGGTGCTCAGTACTCAGGGTGATCATTGCTCAGGGTGCTGGGTGCTCAGTACTCAGGGTGCTGGGTGGTCAGTACTCAGGGTGCTCAGTGCGCAGTAATCAGGGTGCTCCGTGCTCAGGGTGCTGGGTGCTCAGTGCTCGGGGTGCTCGGTGCTCAGTACTCAGGGTGCTGGGTGCTCAGCGCTCAGGGTGCTGGGTGCTCAGTACTCAGGGTGCTCGGTGCTCGGGGTGCTGGGTGCTCAGAGCTCGGGGTGCTCTTTGCTCAGTACTCGGGGTGCTCAGTACTCAGTACTCAGGGTGCTGGGTGCTCAGTGCTCAGGGTGCTGGGTGCTCAGTACTCAGGGTGCTGGGTGCTCGGCGCTCAGTACGCTGGGTGCTCAGTACTCAGCGTGCTGGGTGCTCAGTACTCAGGGTGCTGGGTGCTCAGTACTCAGGGTGCTCGGTGCTCAGTACTCATGGTGCTGGGTGCTCAGTGCTCAGGGTGCTGGGTGCTCAGTACTCAGGGTGCTAGGTGCTCAGTGCTCGGGGTGCTCGGGGTGCTCGGTGCTCAGTACTCAGGGTGCTGGGTGCTCAGTGCTCAGGGTGCTGGGTGCTCAGTACTCAGGGTGCTGGGTGCTCAGTACTCAGGGTTCTATGTGCTTAGTACTCAGGGTGCTCGATGCTCAGTGCTCGGGGTGCTGTGTGCTCAGTGCTCAGGGTGCTGGGTGCTCAGTTCTCAGAGTGCTGGGTGCTCAGTACTCAGGGTGATCGGTGCTCAGTACTCAGGGTGCTGGGTGCTCAGTGCTCAGGGTGCTCAGTGCTCAGTACTCAGAGTGCTGGGTGCTCAGTGCTCAGGGTGCTCGGTGCTCAGTACTCAGGGTGCTCAGTGCTCAGTACTCAGCGTGCTGGGTGCTCAGAGCTCAGGGTGCTGCGTGCTCAGTACTCAGGGTGCAGGGTGCTTAGTACTCAGTGTGATCGGTCCTCAGTGCTCAGGGTGCTGGGTGCTCAGTACTCAGGGTGCAGGGTGCTCAGTGCTCAGGGTGCTCAGTGCTCAGTGCTCAGGGTCCTCGGTGCTCAGTGCTCAGGGTGCTGGGTGCTCAGTGCTCGGGGTGCTGGGTGCTCAGTGCTCAGGTGATCGGTGCTCAGTACTCAGGGTGCTGGGTGCTCAGTGCTCAGGGTGCTGGGTGCTCTGTCCTCAGGGTGCTCAGTGCTCAGGGTGCTGGGTGTCAGTGCTCAGGGTGCTGGGTGCTCAGTCCTCAGGGTGCTCAGTGCTCAGGGTGCTGGGTGGTCAGTGCTCGGCGTGCTCGGTGCTCAGTACTCAGGGTGCTCAGTGCTCAGTGCTCTGGGTGCTGGGTGCTCAGTGCTCGGGGTGCTGGGTGCTCAGTGCTCAGGGTGCTGGGTGCTCAGTGCTCGGGGTGTTGGTTGCTCAGTACTCAGGGTGCTGGGTGCTCAGTACTCAGGGTGCTGGGTGCTCAGTGCTGGGGGTGCTGGGTGCTCAGTGCTCGGGGTGCTGGGTGCTCAGTTCTCGGGGTGCTCGGTGCTCAGTACTCAGGGTGCTGGGTGCTCAGTGCTCGGGGTGCTCAGTACTAATGGTGCTGTGTGTTCAGTGCTCAGGGTCCTGGGTGCTCAGTACTCAGGGTGCTCGGTGCTTAGTACTCAGGATGCTGGGTGCTCAGTGCTCAGGGTGCTGGGTGCTCAGTACTCAGGGTGCTAGGTGCTCAGTGCTCGGGGTGCTCGGTGCTCAGTACGCTGGGTGCTCAGTACTCAGGGTGCTGGGTGCTCAGTACTCAGGGTGCTGGGTGCTCAGTACTCAGGGTGCTCGGTGCTCAGTGGTCAGGGTGCTGGGTGCTCAGTGCTCGGTGTGCTGGGTGTTCAGTACTCAGGGTGCTGGGTGCTCAGTACTCAGGGTGCTGGGTGCTCAGTGCTCAGGGTGCTGGGTGCTCAGTGCTCAGGGTGCTGGGTGCTCAGTACTCAGGGTGCTGGGTGCTCAGTGCTCAGGGTGCTGGGTGCACAGTGCTCGGGGTGCTGGGTGCTCAGTTCTCGGGGTGCTGGGTGCTCAGTGCTCAGGGTGCTGGGTCTCAGTGCTCGGGGTACTGGGTACTCAGTGCTCAGTACACAGGGTGCTGTGTGCTCAGTGCTCAGGGTGCTGGGTGCTCAGTGCTCAGTAATCAGGGTGCTGGGTGCTCAGTGCTCGGGGTGCTGTGTGCTCAGTACTCAGGGTACTCAGTGCTCAGTACTCAGGGTGCTGGGTGCTCAGTGCTCGGGGTGCTGGGTACTCAGTGCTCAGTACTCAGGGTGCTGGGTGATCAGTGCTCAGGGTGCTGGGTGCTCAGTACTCAGTGTGCTGGGTGCTCAGTACTCAGGGTGCTGGGTGCTCAGTACTCAGGGTGCTCGGTGCTCAGTACTCAGGGTGCTCGGTGCTCAGTGCTCAGGGTGCTAGGTCCTCAGTGCTCGGGGTGCTGGGTGCTCAGTGCTCAGGGTGCTGGGTGCTCAGTACTCAGGGTGCTGGTTGCTCAGTACTCGGGGTGCTGGGTGCTCAGTACTCAGGATGCTGGGTGCTCAGTACTCTGGGTGCTGGGTGTTCAGTACTCGGGTGATGTGTGCTCAGGGCTCAGGGTGCTGGGTGCTCAGTGCTCGGGGTGCTAGGTGCTCAGTGCTCAGTACTCAAGGTGCTGGGGTCTCAGTGCTCGGGGTGCTGGGTGCTCAGTGCTCAGTACTCAGGGTGCTGGGTGCTCAGTGCTCGGGGTGCTGGGTGCTCAGTGCTCAGGGTGCTGGGTGCTCAGTGCTCAGGGTGCTGGGTGCTCAGTGCTCGGGGTGTTGGTTGCTCAGTACTCAGGGTGCTGGGTGCTCAGTACTCAGGGTGCTGGGTGCTCAGTGCTCGGGGTGCTGGGTGCTGAGTGCTCGGGGTGCTGGGTGCTCAGTTCTCGGGGTGCTCGGTGCTCAGTACTCAGGGTGCTGGGTGCTCAGTGCTCCGGGTGCTCAGTACTCAGGGTGCTGTGTGTTCAGTGCTCAGGGTGCTGGGTGCTCAGTACTCAGGGTGCTCGGTGCTTAGTACTCAGGATGCTGGGTGCTCAGTACTCGGGGTGCTCGGTGCTCGGTGCTCAAGGTGCTGGGTGCTCAGTACTCAGGGTGATCATTGCTCAGGGTGCTGGGTGCTCAGTACTCAGGGTGCTGGGTGGTCAGTACTCAGGGTGCTCAGTGCGCAGTAATCAGGGTGCTCCGTGCTCAGGGTGCTGGGTGCTCAGTGCTCGGGGTGCTCGGTGCTCAGTACTCAGGGTGCTGGGTGCTCAGCGCTCAGGGTGCTGGGTGCTCAGTACTCAGGGTGCTCGGTGCTCGGGGTGCTGGGTGCTCAGAGCTCGGGGTGCTCTTTGCTCAGTACTCGGGGTGCTCAGTACTCAGTACTCAGGGTGCTGGGTGCTCAGTGCTCAGGGTGCTGGGTGCTCAGTACTCAGGGTGCTGGGTGCTCGGCGCTCAGTACGCTGGGTGCTCAGTACTCAGCGTGCTGGGTGCTCAGTACTCAGGGTGCTGGGTGCTCAGTACTCAGGGTGCTCGGTGCTCAGTACTCATGGTGCTGGGTGCTCAGTGCTCAGGGTGCTGGGTGCTCAGTACTCAGGGTGCTAGGTGCTCAGTGCTCGGGGTGCTCGGGGTGCTCGGTGCTCAGTACTCAGGGTGCTGGGTGCTCAGTGCTCAGGGTGCTGGGTGCTCAGTACTCAGGGTGCTGGGTGCTCAGTACTCAGGGTTCTATGTGCTTAGTACTCAGGGTGCTCGATGCTCAGTGCTCGGGGTGCTGGGTGCTCAGTGCTCAGGGTGCTGGGTGCTCAGTTCTCAGAGTGCTGGGTGCTCAGTACTCAGGGTGATCGGTGCTCAGTACTCAGGGTGCTGGGTGCTCAGTGCTCAGGGTGCTCAGTGCTCAGTACTCAGAGTGCTGGGTGCTCAGTGCTCAGGGTGCTCGGTGCTCAGTACTCAGGGTGCTCAGTGCTCAGTACTCAGCGTGCTGGGTGCTCAGAGCTCAGGGTGCTGCGTGCTCAGTACTCAGGGTGCAGGGTGCTTAGTACTCAGTGTGATCGGTCCTCAGTGCTCAGGGTGCTGGGTGCTCAGTACTCAGGGTGCAGGGTGCTCAGTGCTCAGGGTGCTCAGTGCTCAGTGCTCAGGGTCCTCGGTGCTCAGTGCTCAGGGTGCTGGGTGCTCAGTGCTCGGGGTGCTGGGTGCTCAGTGCTCAGGTGATCGGTGCTCAGTACTCAGGGTGCTGGGTGCTCAGTGCTCAGGGTGCTGGGTGCTCTGTCCTCAGGGTGCTCAGTGCTCAGGGTGCTGGGTGTCAGTGCTCAGGGTGCTGGGTGCTCAGTCCTCAGGGTGCTCAGTGCTCAGGGTGCTGGGTGGTCAGTGCTCGGCGTGCTCGGTGCTCAGTACTCAGGGTGCTCAGTGCTCAGTGCTCTGGGTGCTGGGTGCTCAGTGCTCGGGGTGCTGGGTGCTCAGTGCTCAGGGTGCTGGGTGCTCAGTGCTCGGGGTGTTGGTTGCTCAGTACTCAGGGTGCTGGGTGCTCAGTACTCAGGGTGTTGGGTGCTCAGTGCTGGGGGTGCTGGGTGCTCAGTGCTCGGGGTGCTGGGTGCTCAGTTCTCGGGGTGCTCGGTGCTCAGTACTCAGGGTGCTGGGTGCTCAGTGCTCGGGGTGCTCAGTACTAATGGTGCTGTGTGTTCAGTGCTCAGGGTCCTGGGTGCTCAGTACTCAGGGTGCTCGGTGCTTAGTACTCAGGATGCTGGGTGCTCAGTGCTCAGGGTGCTGGGTGCTCAGTACTCAGGGTGCTAGGTGCTCAGTGCTCGGGGTGCTCGGTGCTCAGTACGCTGGGTGCTCAGTACTCAGGGTGCTGGGTGCTCAGTACTCAGGGTGCTGGGTGCTCAGTACTCAGGGTTCTGGGGGCTTAGTACTCAGGGTGCTCAGTGCTCAGTGCTCGGGTGCTGGGTGCTCAGTGCTCAGGGTGCTGGGTGCTCAGTACTCAGTGTGCTCGGTGCTCAGTGCTCGGGGTGCTGGGTGCTCAGTACTCAGGGTGCTCGGTGCTCAGTACTCAGGGTGCTCAGTGCTCAGTACTCAGGGTGCTGGGTGCTCAGTGCTCGGGGTGCTGGGTGCTCAGTGCTCGGGGTGCTGGGTGCTCAGTGCTCGGGGTGCTGGGTGCTCAGTGCTCAGAGTGCTGGGTGCTCAGTACTCAGGGTGATCCGTGCTCAGTACTCAGGGTGCTGGGTGCTCAGTGCTCAGGGTGCTCAGTGCTCAGGGTGCTCAGTGCTCAGTACTCAGGGTGCTGGGTGCTCAGTGCTCAGGGTGCTCGGTGCTCAGTACTCAGGGTGCTCAGTGCTCAGTACTCAGCGTGCTGGGTGCTCAGTGCTCAGGGTGCTGGGTGCTCAGTACTCAGGGTGCAGGGTGCTTAGTACTCAGTGTGCTCGGTCCTCAGTGCTCAGGGTGCTGGGTGCTCAGTACTCAGGGTGCAGGGTGCTCAGTGCTCAGGGTGCTCAGTGCTCAGTACTCAGGGTGCTCGGTGCTCAGTGCTCAGGGTGCTGGGTGCTCAGTGCTCGGGGTGCTGGGTGCTCAGTGCTCAGGTGATCGCTGCTCAGTACTCAGGGTGCTGGGTGCTCAGTGCTCAGGGTGCTGGGTGCTCAGTCCTCAGGGTGCTCAGTGCTCAGGGTGCTGGGTGCTCAGTGCTCAGGGTGCTGGGTGCTCAGTCCTCAGGGTGCTCAGTGCTCAGGGTGCTGGGTGCTCAGTGCTCGGGGTGCTCGGTGCTCAGTACTCAGGGTGCTCAGTGCTCAGTGCTCTGGGTGCTGGGTGCTCAGTGCTCGGGGTGCTGGATGCTCAGTACTCAGGGTGCTGGGTGCTCAGTGCTCAGGGTGCTGGGTGCTCAGTACTCAGTGTGCTGGGTGCTCAGTGCTCAGGGTGCTGGGTGCTTAGTACTCAGGGTGCTGGGTACTCAGTGCTCAGGGTGCTCGGTGCTCAGTACTCGGGGTGCTGGGTGCTCATTCTCAGGGTGCTGGGTGCTCAGTGCTCGCTGTGATGGGTGCTCAGTACTCAGGGTGCTGGTTGCTCAGTGCTCAGGGTGCTGGGTGCTCAGTACTTAGGGTGCTGTGTGCTCAGTGCTCAGGGTGCTGGGTGCTCAGTACTCAGGGTGCTGGGTGCTCAGTGCTCAGGGTGCTGGGTGCTCAGTACTCAGGGTGCTGGGTGCTCAGTGCTCAGGGTGCTGGGTGCTCAGTGCTCAGGGTGCT
This sequence comes from Microtus oregoni, assembly GCF_018167655.1. Taxonomy (NCBI): domain Eukaryota; kingdom Metazoa; phylum Chordata; class Mammalia; order Rodentia; family Cricetidae; genus Microtus; species Microtus oregoni. The sequence goes on along the minus strand of NW_024543811.1, from coordinate 4,330,440 downwards.
GGGTGCTCAGTACTCAGGGTGCTGGGTGCTCGGTGCTCAGTACGCTGGGTGCTCAGTACTCAGGGTGCTGGGTGCTCAGTACTCAGGGTGCTGGGTGCTCAGTACTCAGGGTGATCATTGCTCAGGGTGCTGGGTGCTCAGTACTCAGGGTGCTGGGTGGTCAGTACTCAGGGTGCTCAGTGCGCAGTAATCAGGGTGCTCCGTGCTCAGGGTGCTGGGTGCTCAGTGCTCGGGGTGCTTGGTGCTCAGTACTCAGGGTGCTGGGTGCTCAGCGCTCAGGGTGCTGGGTGCTCAGTACTCAGGGTGCTCGGTGCTCGGGGTGCTGGGTGCTCAGAGCTCGGGGTGCTCTTTGCTCAGTACTCGGGGTGCTCAGTACTCAGTACTCAGGGTGCTGGGTGCTCAGTGCTCAGGGTGCTGGGTGCTCAGTACTCAGGGTGCTGGGTGCTCGGCGCTCAGTACGCTGGGTGCTCAGTACTCAGCGTGCTGGGTGCTCAGTACTCAGGGTGCTGGGTGCTCAGTACTCAGGGTGCTCGGTGCTCAGTACTCAGGGTGCTGGGTGCTCAGTGCTCAGGGTGCTGGGTGCTCAGTACTCAGGGTGCTAGGTGCTCAGTGCTCGGGGTGCTCGGTGCTCAGTACGCTGGGTGCTCAGTACTCAGGGTGCTGGGTGCTCAGTACTCAGGGTGCTGGGTGCTCAGTACTCAGGGTTCTGGGTGCTTAGTACTCAGGGTGCTCGATGCTCAGTGCTCGGGGTGCTGGGTGCTCAGTGCTCAGGGTGCTGGGTGCTGAGTACTCAGGGTGCTGGGTGCTTAGTACTCAGGGTGCTCGGTGCTCAGTGCTCGGGGTGCTGGGTGCTCAGTGCTCAGGGTGCTGGGTGCTCAGTTCTCAGAGTGCTGGGTGCTCAGTACTCAGGGTGATCGGTGCTCAGTACTCAGGGTGCTGGGTGCTCAGTGCTCAGGGTGCTCAGTGCTCAGTACTCAGAGTGCTGGGTGCTCAGTGCTCAGGGTGCTCGGTGCTCAGTACTCAGGGTGCTCAGTGCTCAGTACTCAGCGTGCTGGGTGCTCAGAGCTCAGGGTGCTGGGTGCTCAGTACTCAGGGTGCAGGGTGCTTAGTACTCAGTGTGCTCGGTCCTCAGTGCTCAGGGTGCTGGGTGCTCAGTACTCAGGGTGCAGGGTGCTCAGTGCTCAGGGTGCTCAGTGCTCAGTGCTCAGGGTCCTCGGTGCTCAGTGCTCAGGGTGCTGGGTGCTCAGTGCTCGGGGTGCTGGGTGCTCAGTGCTCAGGTGATCGGTGCTCAGTACTCAGGGTGCTGGGTGCTCAGTGCTCAGGGTGCTGGGTGCTCTGTCCTCAGGGTGCTCAGTGCTCAGGGTGCTGGGTGCTCAGTGCTCAGGGTGCTGGGTGCTCAGTCCTCAGGGTGCTCAGTGCTCAGGGTGCTGGGTGGTCAGTGCTCGGGGTGCTCGGTGCTCAGTACTCAGGGTGCTCAGTGCTCAGTGCTCTGGGTGCTGGGTGCTCAGTGCTCGGGGTGCTGGGTGCTCAGTGCTCAGGGTGCTGGGTGCTCAGTGCTCGGGGTGTTGGTTGCTCAGTACTCAGGGTGCTGGGTGCTCAGTACTCAGGGTGCTGGGTGCTCAGTGCTGGGGGTGCTGGGTGCTCAGTGCTCGGGGTGCTGGGTGCTCAGTTCTCGGGGTGCTCGGTGCTCAGTACTCAGGGTGCTGGGTGCTCAGTGCTCGGGGTGCTCAGTACTAATGGTGCTGTGTGTTCAGTGCTCAGGGTCCTGGGTGCTCAGTACTCAGGGTGCTCGGTGCTTAGTACTCAGGATGCTGGGTGCTCAATGCTCAGGGTGCTGGGTGCTCAGTACTCAGGGTGCTAGGTGCTCAGTGCTCGGGGTGCTCGGTGCTCAGTACGCTGGGTGCTCAGTACTCAGGGTGCTGGGTGCTCAGTACTCAGGGTGCTGGGTGCTCAGTACTCAGGGTTCTGGGGGCTTAGTACTCAGGGTGCTCAGTGCTCAGTGCTCGGGTGCTGGGTGCTCAGTGCTCAGGGTGCTGGGTGCTCAGTACTCAGTGTGCTCGGTGCTCAGTGCTCGGGGTGCTGGGTGCTCAGTACTCAGGGTGCTCGGTGCTCAGTACTCAGGGTGCTCAGTGCTCAGTACTCAGGGTGCTGGGTGCTCAGTGCTCGGGGTGCTGGGTGCTCAGTGCTCGGGGTGCTGGGTGCTCAGTGCTCGGGGTGCTGGGTGCTCAGTGCTCAGAGTGCTGGGTGCTCAGTACTCAGGGTGATCCGTGCTCAGTACTCAGGGTGCTGGGTGCTCAGTGCTCAGGGTGCTCAGTGCTCAGTACTCAGGGTGCTGGGTGCTCAGTGCTCAGGGTGCTCGGTGCTCAGTACTCAGGGTGCTCAGTGCTCAGTACTCAGCGTGCTGGGTGCTCAGTGCTCAGGGTGCTGGGTGCTCAGTACTCAGGGTGCAGGGTGCATAGTACTCAGTGTGCTCGGTCCTCAGTGCTCAGGGTGCTGGGTGCTCAGTACTCAGGGTGCAGGGTGCTCAGTGCTCAGGGTGCTCAGTGCTCAGTACTCAGGGTGCTCGGTGCTCAGTGCTCAGGGTGCTGGGTGCTCAGTGCTCGGGGTGCTGGGTGCTCAGTGCTCAGGTGATCGCTGCTCAGTACTCAGGGTGCTGGGTGCTCAGTGCTCAGGGTGCTGGGTGCTCAGTCCTCAGGGTGCTCAGTGCTCAGGGTGCTGGGTGCTCAGTGCTCAGGGTGCTGGGTGCTCAGTCCTCAGGGTGCTCAGTGCTCAGGGTGCTGGGTGCTCAGTGCTCGGGGTGCTCGGTGCTCAGTACTCAGGGTGCTCAGTGCTCAGTGCTCTGGGTGCTGGGTGCTCAGTGCTCGGGGTGCTGGATGCTCAGTACTCAGGGTGCTGGGTGCTCAGTGCTCAGGGTGCTGGGTGCTCAGTACTCAGTGTGCTGGGTGCTCAGTGCTCAGGGTGCTGGGTGCTCAGTACTCAGGGTGCTGGGTACTCAGTGCTCAGGGTGCTCGGTGCTCAGTACTCGGGGTGCTGGGTGCTCATTCTCTGGGTGCTGGGTGCTCAGTGCTCGCTGTGATGGGTGCTCAGTACTCAGGGTGCTGGTTGCTCAGTGCTCAGGGTGCTGGGTGCTCAGTACTTAGGGTGCTGGGTGCTCAGTGCTCAGGGTGCTGGGTGCTCAGTACTCAGGGTGCTGGGTGCTCAGTGCTCAGGGTGCTGGGTGCTCAGTACTCAGGGTGCTGGGTGCTCAGTGCTCAGGGTGCTGGGTGCTCAGTGCTCAGGGTGCTGGGTGCTCAGTCCTCAGGGTGCTGGGTGCTCGGTGCTCAGTACGCTGGGTGCTCAGTACTCAGGGTGCTGGGTGCTCAGTACTCAGGGTGCTGGGTGCTCAGTACTCAGGGTGCTCGGTGCTCAGTACTCAGGGTGCTGGGTGCTCAGTGCTCAGGGTGCTCGGTGCTCAGTACTCAGGGTGCTAGGTGCTCAGTGCTCGGGGTGCTCGGTGCTCAGTACGCTGGGTGCTCAGTACTCAGGGTGCTGGGTGCTCAGTACTCAGGGTGCTGGGTGCTCAGTACTCAGGGTGCTGGGTGCTTAGTACTCAGGGTGCTGGGTGCTCAGTGCTCGGGGTGCTGGGTGCTCAGTGCTTGGGGTGCTCGGTGCTCAGTGCTCGGGGTGCTTGGTTCTCAGTAATCAGGGTGCTTTGTGCTCAGTACTCGTTGTGCTGGGTGCTCAGTGCTCAGGGTGCTGGGTGCTCAGTACTCAGGGTGTTCGGTGCTCAGTGCTCGGGGTGCTGGGTGCTCAGTACTCAGGGTGCTGGGTGCTCAGTACTCAGGGTGCTGGGTGCTCAGTGCTCAGGGTGCTCGGTGCTCAGTACTCACGGTGCTGGGTACTCAGTGCTCACGGTGCTCATTCTCAGGGTGCTGGGTGCTCAGTACTCAGGGTGCTGGGTGCTCAGTGCTCGGGGTGCTGGGTGCTCAGTGCTCGGGGTGCTCGGTGCTCAGTACTCAGGGTGCTGGGTGCTCAGTACTCAGGGTGCTCAGTGCTCGGGGAGCTCGGGGCTCAGTACTCAGGGTGCTGGGTGCTCAGTGCTCGGGGTGCTCGGTGCTCAGTACTCAGGGTGCTGGGTGCTCAGTGCTCAGGGTGCTGGGTGCTCAGTACTCAGGGTTCTGGGTGCTCAGTACTCAGGGTGCTAAGAGCTCAGGGTGCTCAGTGCTCGGGGTGCTGGATGCTCAGTGCTCAGTGCACAGGGTGCTGGGTGCTCAGTCCTCTGGGTGCTGGGTGCTCAGTTCTCTGGGTGCTCAGTGCTCAGTACTCAGGGTGCTGGGTGCTCGGTGCTCAGTACGCTGGGTGCTCAGTACTCAGGGTGCTGGGTGCTCAGTACTCAGGGTGCTGGGTGCTCAGTACTCAGGGTGCTCGGTGCTCAGTACTCAGGGTGCTGGGTGCTCAGTGCTCAGAGTGGTGGGTGCTCAGTACTCAGGGTGCTCTGTGCTCAGTGCTCAGTGCTCAGTGTGCTCAGTGCTCAGGCTGCTGGGTGCTCAGGGTGCTGGGTGCTCAGTGCTCGGGGTGCTGGGTGCTCAGTGCTCAGGTTACTGGGTGCTCAGTGCTCGGGGTGCTGGGTGCTCAGTGCTCAGGGTGCTGGGTGCTCAGTGCTCGGGGTGCTCGGTGCTCAGTACTCAGGCTGCTGGGTGGTCAGTCCTCGGGGTGCTGGGTGCTCAGTTCTCTTTGTGCTCAGTCCTCAGTACTCAGGGTGCTGGGTGCTCAGTACTCAGGGTGCTGGGTGCTCAGTACTCAGGGAGCTCAGTGCTCGGGGTGCAGGGTGCTCAGTACTCAGGGTGCTGGGAGCTCAGTACTCAGGGTGCTCAGTACTCAGGGTGCTGGGTGCTCAGTGCTTGGGGTGCTGGGTGCTCAGTACTCAGGGTGCTGGGTGCTCAGTGCTCAGGGTGCTGGGTGCTCAGTGCTCGGCGTGCTGGGTGCTCATTCTCGGGGTGCTGGGTGCTCAGTACTCAGGGTGCTGGGTGCTCAGTGCTCGGGGTGCTCGGTGCTCAGTACACAGGGTGCTGGGTGCTCAGTGCTCGGGGTGCTGGGTGCTCAGTACTCAGGGTGCTGGGTGCTCAGTGCTCAGTACTCACCGTGCTGGGTGCTCAGTGCTCAGAGTGTTGGGTGCTCAGTAATCAGGGTGCAGGGTGCTCAGTGCTCAGTGCTCAGGGTGCTCAGTGCTCAGGGTGCTGGGTGCTCAGGGTGCTGGGTGCTCAGTGCTCGGGGTGATGGGTGCTCAGTGCTCAGGATGCTGGGTGCTCAGTGCTCAGTGCTCAGGGTGCTGGGTGCTCAGTGCTCAGTGCTCAGGGTGCTGGGTGTTCAGTACTCAGGGTGCTGGGTCCTCAGTAATCAGGGTGCTGGGTGCTCAGTGCTCAGGGTGCTGGGTGCTCAGTGCTCAGGGTCCTGGGTGCTCAGTACTCAGGGTGCTGGGTGCTCAGTACTCAGGGTGCTCGGTGCTCAGTGCTCAGGGTGCTGGGTGCTCAGTGCTCGGTGTGCTGGGTGTTCAGTACTCAGGGTGCTGGGTGCTCAGTACTCAGGGTGCTGGGTGCTCAGTGCTCAGGGTGCTGGGTGCTCAGTGCTCAGGGTGCTGGGTGCTCAGTACTCAGGGTGCTGGGTGCTCAGTGCTCAGGGTGCTGGGTGCACATTGCTCGGGGTGCTGGGTGCTCAGTTCTCGGGGTGCAGGGTGCTCAGTGCTCAGGGTGCTGGGTCTCAGTGCTCGGGGTACTGGGTACTCAGTGCTCAGTACACAGGGTGCTGTGTGCTCAGTGCTCAGGGTGCTGGGTGCTCAGTGCTCAGTACTCAGGGTGCTGGGTGCTCAGTGCTCAGGGTGCTGTGTGCTCAGTACTCAGGGTACTCGGTGCTCAGTACTCAGGGTGCTGGGTGCTCAGTGCTCGGGGTGCTGGGTACTCAGTGCTCAGTACTCAGGGTGCTGGGTGATCAGTGCTCAGGGTGCTGGGTGCTCAGTACTCAGTGTGCTGGGTGCTCAGTACTCAGGGTGCTGGGTGCTCAGTACTCAGGGTGCTCGGTGCTCAGTACTCAGGGTGCTGGGTGCTCAGTGCTCAGGGTGCTAGGTCCTCAGTGCTCGGGGTGCTGGGTGCTCAGTGCTCAGGGTGCTGGGTGCTCAGTACTCAGGGAGCTGGTTGCTCAGTACTCGGGGTGCTGGGTGCTCAGTACTCAGGATGCTGGGTGCTCAGTACTCTGGGTGCTGGGTGCTCAGTGCTCAGTACTCAGGGTGCTGGGTGCTCAGTGCTCAGGGTGCTAGGTCCTCAGTGCTCGGGGTGCTGGGTGCTCAGTGCTCGGGGTGCTGGGTGCTGAGTGCTCGGGGTGCTGGGTGCTCAGTTCTCGGGGTGCTCGGTGCTCAGTACTCAGGGTGCTGGGTGCTCAGTGCTCCGGGTGCTCAGTACTCAGGGTGCTGTGTGTTCAGTGCTCAGGGTGCTGGGTGCTCAGTACTCAGGGTGCTCGGTGCTTAGTACTCAGGATGCTGGGTGCTCAGTACTCGGGGTGCTCGGTGCTCGGTGCTCAAGGTGCTGGGTGCTCAGTACTCAGGGTGATCATTGCTCAGGGTGCTGGGTGCTCAGTACTCAGGGTGCTGGGTGGTCAGTACTCAGGGTGCTCAGTGCTCAGTAATCAGGGTGCTCCGTGCTCAGGGTGCTGGGTGCTCAGTGCTCGGGGTGCTCGGTGCTCAGTACTCAGGGTGCTGGGTGCTCAGCGCTCAGGGTGCTGGGTGCTCAGTACTCAGGGTGCTCGGTGCTCGGGGTGCTGGGTGCTCAGAGCTCGGGGTGCTCTTTGCTCAGTACTCGGGGTGCTCAGTACTCAGTACTCAGGGTGCTGGGTGCTCAGTGCTCAGGGTGCTGGGTGCTCAGTACTCAGGGTGCTGGGTGCTCGGCGCTCAGTACGCTGGGTGCTCAGTACTCAGCGTGCTGGGTGCTCAGTACTCAGGGTGCTGGGTGCTCAGTACTCAGGGTGCTCGGTGCTCAGTACTCAGGGTGCTGGGTGCTCAGTGCTCAGGGTGCTGGGTGCTCAGTACTCAGGGTGCTAGGTGCTCAGTGCTCGGGGTGCTCGGTGCTCAGTACGCTAGGTGCTCAGTACTCAGGGTGCTGGGTGCTCAGTACTCAGGGTGCTGGGTGCTCAGTACTCAGGGTTCTGGGTGCTTAGTACTCAGGGTGCTCGATGCTCAGTGCTCGGGGTGCTGGGTGCTCAGTGCTCAGGGTGCTGGGTGCTGAGTACTCAGGGTGCTGGGTGCTTAGTACTCAGGGTGCTCGGTGCTCAGTGCTCGGGGTGCTGGGTGCTCAGTGCTCAGGGTGCTGGGTGCTCAGTTCTCAGAGTGCTGGGTGCTCAGTACTCAGGGTGATCGGTGCTCAGTACTCAGGGTGCTGGGTGCTCAGTGCTCAGGGTGCTCAGTGCTCAGTAGTCAGAGTGCTGGGTGCTCAGTGCTCAGGGAGCTCGGTGCTCAGTACTCAGGGTGCTCAGTGCTCAGTACTCAGCGTGCTGGGTGCTCAGAGCTCAGGGTGCTGGGTGCTCAGTACTCAGGGTGCAGGGTGCTTAGTACTCAGTGTGCTCGGTCCTCAGTGCTCAGGGTGCTGGGTGCTCAGTACTCAGGGTGCAGGGTGCTCAGTGCTCAGGGTGCTCAGTGCTCAGTGCTCAGGGTCCTCGGTGCTCATTGCTCAGGGTGCTGGGTGCTCAGTGCTCGGGGTGCTGGGTGCTCAGTGCTCAGGTGATCGGTGCTCAGTACTCAGGGTGCTGGGTGCTCAGTGCTCAGGGTGCTGGGTGCTCAGTCCTCAGGGTGCTCAGTGCTCAGGGTGCTGGGTGCTCAGTGCTCAGGGTGCTGGGTGCTCAGTCCTCAGGGTGCTCAGTGCTCAGGGTGCTGGGTGGTCAGTGCTCGGGGTGCTCGGTGCTCAGTACTCAGGATGCTCAGAGCTCAGTGCTCTGGGTGCTGGGTGCTCAGTGCTCGGGGTGCTGGGTGCTCAGTGCTCAGGGTGGTGGGTTCTCAGTACTCAGGGCGCTCAGTTCTCAGGGTGCTGGGTGCTTAGTGCTCTGGGTGCTGGGTACTCAGTGCTCAGTAAACAGGGTGCTGGGTGCTCAGTGCTCGGGTGCTGGGTGCTCAGTACTCAGGGTGCTGGGTGCTCAGTGCTCAGGGTGCTGGGTGCTCAGTACTCAGTGTGCTGGGTGCTCCGTGCTCAGGGTGCTGGGTGCTCAGTACTCAGGGTGCTGGGTACTCAGTGCTCAGGGTGCTCGGTGCTCAGTACTCGGGGTGCTGGGTGCTCATTCTCAGGTTGCTGGGTGCTCAGTGCTCGCTGTGATGGGTGCTCAGTACTCAGGGTGCTGGGTGCTCAGTGCTCAGGGTGCTGGGTGCTCAGTACTCAGGTTGCTGGGTGCTCAGTGCTCAGGGTGCTGGGTGCTCAGTACTCAGGGTGATGGGTGCTCAGTGCTCAGGGTGCTGGGTGCTCAGTACTGAGGGGGCTGGGAGCTCAGTGCTCAGGGTGATCGGTGCTCAGTACTCAGGGTGCTGGGTACTCAGTGCTCAGGGTGCTGGGTGCTCAGTGCTCAGGCTGCTGGGTGCTCAGTGCTCAGGGTGCTGGGTGCTCAGTGCTCGGGGTGCTGGGTGCTCAGTGCTCAGGTGATCGGTGCTCAGTACTCAGGGTGCTCAGTGCTCAGGGTGCTGGGTGCTCAGTGCTCAGGGTGCTGGGTGCTCAGTCCTCAGGGTGCTCAGTGCTCAGGGTGCTCGGTGCTCAGTGCTCGGGGTGCTCAGTGCTCAGTACTCAGGGTGCTCAGTGCTCAGTGCTCTGGGTACTGGGTGCTCAGTGCTCGGGGTGCTGGGTGCTCAGTGCTCAGGGTGCTGGGTTCTCAGTACTCAGGGTGGTCAGTTCTCAGGGTGCTGGGTGCTCAGTGCTCGGGGTGCTGGGTGCTCAGTGCTCAGTACTCAGGGTGCTGGGTGCTCAGTGCTCGGGGTGATGGGTGCTCAGTGCTCAGTACTCAGGGTGCTGGGTGATCAGTGCTCAGGGTGCTGGGTGCTCAGTACTCAGTGTGCTGGGTGCTCAGTACTCAGGGTGCTGGGTGCTCAGAACTCAGGGTGCTCGTTGCTCAGTACTCAGGGTGCTGGGTGCTCAGTGCTCAGGGTGCTAGGTCCTCAGTGCTCGGGGTCCTGGGTGCTCAGTGCTCAGGGTGCTGGGTGCTCAGTGCTCAGGGTGCTGGGTGCTCAGTACTCAGGGTGCTAGGTGCTCAGTGCTCAGATTGCTCGGTGCTCAGTACTCGGGGTGCTGGGTGCTCATTCTCAGGGTGGTGGGTGCTCAGTACTCGGGATGATGGGTGCTCAGTACTCAGGGTGCTGGGTGCTCAGTGCTCAGGGTGCTGGGTGCTCAGTACTCAGGGTGCTGGGTGCTCAGTGCTCAGGGTGCTGGGTGCTCAGTACTCAGGGTGCTGGGTGCTCAGTGCTCAGGGTGCTGGGTGCTCAGTACTCAGGGGGCTGGGAGCTCAGTGCTCAAGGTGATCGGTGCTCAGTACTCAGGGTGCTGGGTGCTCAGTGCTCAGGGTGCTGGGTGCTCAGTGCTCAGGGTGCTGGGTGCTCAGTACTCAGGGTGCTGGCTGCGCGGTGCTCAGTACGCTGGGTGCTCAGTACTCAGGGTGCTGGGTGCTCAGTACTCAGGCGCTGGGTGCTCAGTACACAGGGTGCTCGGTGCTCAGTACTCAGGGTGCTGGGTGCTCAGTGCTCAGGGTGCTGGGTGCTCAGTACTCAGGGTGCTAGGTGCTCAGTGCTCGGGGTGCTCGGTGCTCAGTACGCTGGGTGATCAGTACTCAGGGTGCTGGGTACTCAGTACTCAGGGTGCAGGGTGCTCAGTGCTCGGGGTGCTGGGTGTTCAGTAATCAGGGTGCTGGGTGCTCAGTACTCGTTGTGCTGGGTGCTCAGTGCTCATGGTGCTGGGTGCTCAGTACTCAGAGTGCTTGGTGCTCAGTGCTCGGGTTGCTGGGTGCTCAGTACTCAGGGTGCTCGGTGATCAGTACTCAGGGTGCTCAGTGCTCAGTACTCAGGGTGCTGGGTGCTCAGTGCTCGGGGTGCTGGGTGCTCAGTGCTCGGGGTGCTGGGTGCTCAGTGCTCGGGGTGCTGGGTGCTCAGTGCTCAGAGTGCTGGGTGCTCAGTACTCAGGGTGCTCAGTTCTCAGTACTCAGGGTGCTTTGTGCTCAGTACTCAGGGGGCTCAGTGCTCAGTACTCAGAGTGCTGGGTGCTCAGTGCTCGGGGTGCTGGGTGCTCAGTGCTCGGGGTGCTGGGTGCTTAGTGCTCGGGGTGCTGGGTGCTCAGTGCTCAGAGTGCTGGGTGGTCAGTACTCAGGGTGCTCAGTTCTCAGTACTCAGGGTGCTTTGTGCTCAGTGCTCAGGGTGCTCAGTGCTCAGTACTCAGAGTGCTGGGTGCTCAGTGCTCAGGGTGCTCGGTGCTCAGTACTCAGGGTGCTCAGTGCTCAGTACTCAGCGTGCTGGGTGCTCAGTGCTCAGGGTGCTGGGTGCTCAGTACTCAGGGTGCAGGGTGCTCAGTGCTCAGGGTGCTCAGTGCTCAGTACTCAGGGTGCTCGGTGCTCAGTGCTCAGGGTGCTCGGTGCTCAGTGCTCAGGGTGCTGGGTGCTCAGTGCTCGGCTTGCTGGGTGCTCAGTGCTCGGGGTGCTGGGTGCTCAGTGCTCGGGGTGCTGGGTGCTCAGTGCTCAGAGTGCTGGGTGCTCAGTACTCAGGGTGATCCGTGCTCAGTACTCAGGGTGCTGGGTGCTCAGTGCTCAGGGTGCTCAGTGCTCAGTACTCAGGGTGCTGGGTGCTCAGTGCTCAGGGTGCTCGGTGCTCAGTACTCAGGGTGCTCAGTGCTCAGTACTCAGCGTGCTGGGTGCTCAGTGCTCAGGTTGCTGGGTGCTCAGTACTCAGGGTGCAGGGTGCTTAGTACTCAGTGTGCTCGGTCCTCAGTGCTCAGGGTGCTGGGTGCTCAGTACTCAGGGTGCAGGGTGCTCAGTGCTCAGGGTGCTCAGTGCTCAGTACTCAGGGTGCTCGGTGCTCAGTGCTCAGGGTGCTGGGTGCTCAGTGCTCGGGGTGCTGGGTGCTCAGTGCTCAGGTGATCGCTGCTCAGTACTCAGGGTGCTGGGTGCTCAGTGCTCAGGGTGCTGGGTGCTCAGTCCTCAGGGTGCTCAGTGCTCAGGGTGCTGGGTGCTCAGTGCTCAGGGTGCTGGGTGCTCAGTCCTCAGGGTGCTCAGTGCTCAGGGTGCTGGGTGCTCAGTGCTCGGGGTGCTCGGTGCTCAGTACTCAGGGTGCTCAGTGCTCAGTGCTCTGGGTGCTGGGTGCTCAGTGCTCGGGGTGCTGGATGCTCAGTACTCAGGGTGCTGGGTGCTCAGTGCTCAGGGTGCTGGGTGCTCAGTACTCAGTGTGCTGGGTGCTCAGTGCTCAGGGTGCTGGGTGCTCAGTACTCAGGGTGCTGGGTACTCAGTGCTCAGGGTGCTCGGTGCTCAGTACTTGGGGTGCTGGGTGCTCATTCTCAGGGTGCTGGGTGCTCAGTGCTCGCTGTGATGGGTGCTCAGTACTCAGGGTGCTGGTTGCTCAGTGCTCAGGGTGCTGGGTGCTCAGTACTTAGGGTGCTGGGTGCTCAGTGCTCAGGGTGCTGGGTGCTCAGTACTCAGGGTGCTGGGTGCTCAGTGCTCAGGGTGCTGGGTGCTCAGTACTCAGGGTGCTGGGTGCTCAGTGCTCAGGGTGCTGGGTGCTCAGTGCTCAGGGTGCTGGGTGCTCAGTACTCAGGGTGCTCGGTGCTCGGTGCTCAGTACGCTGGGTGCTCAGTACTCAGGGTGCTGGGTGCTCAGTACTCAGGGTGCTGGGTGCTCAGTACTCAGGGTGCTCGGTGCTCAGTACTCAGGGTGCTGGGTGCTCAGTGCTCAGGGTGCTCGGTGCTCAGTACTCAGGGTGCTAGGTGCTCAGTGCTCGGGGTGCTCGGTGCTCAGTACGCTGGGTGCTCAGTACTCAGGGTGCTGGGTGCTCAGTACTCAGGGTGCTGGGTGCTCAGTACTCAGGGTGCTGGGTGCTTAGTACTCAGGGTGCTGGGTGCTCAGTGCTCGGGGTGCTGGGTGCTCAGTGCTTGGGGTGCTCGGTGCTCAGTGCTCGGGGTGCTTGGTGCTCAGTAATCAGGGTGCTTTGTGCTCAGTACTCGTTGTGCTGGGTGCTCAGTGCTCAGGGTGCTGGGTGCTCAGTACTCAGGGTGTTCGGTGCTCAGTGCTCGGGGTGCTGGGTGCTCAGTACTCAGGGTGCTGGGTGCTCAGTACTCAGGGTGCTGGGTGCTCAGTGCTCAGGGTGCTCGGTGCTCAGTACTCACGGTGCTGGGTACTCAGTGCTCACGGTGCTCATTCTCAGGGTGCTGGGTGCTCAGTACTCAGGGTGCTGGGTGCTCAGTGCTCGGGGTGCTGGGTGCTCAGTGCTCGGGGTGCTCGGTGCTCAGTACTCAGGGTGCTGGGTGCTCAGTACTCAGGGTGCTCAGTGCTCGGGGAGCTCGGGGCTCAGTACTCAGGGTGCTGGGTGCTCAGTGCTCGGGGTGCTCGGTGCTCAGTACTCAGGGTGCTGGGTGCTCAGTGCTCAGGGTGCTGGGTGCTCAGTACTCAGGGTTCTGGGTGCTCAGTACTCAGGGTGCTAAGAGCTCAGGGTGCTCAGTGCTCGGGGTGCTGGATGCTCAGTGCTCAGTGCACAGGGTGCTGGGTGCTCAGTCCTCTGGGTGCTGGGTGCTCAGTTCTCTGGGTGCTCAGTGCTCAGTACTCAGGGTGCTGGGTGCTCGGTGCTCAGTACGCTGGGTGCTCAGTACTCAGGGTGCTGGGTGCTCAGTACTCAGGGTGCTGGGTGCTCAGTACTCAGGGTGCTCGGTGCTCAGTACTCAGGGTGCTGGGTGCTCAGTGCTCAGAGTGTTGGGTGCTCAGTACTCAGGGTGCTCTGTGCTCAGTGCTCAGTGCTCAGTGTGCTCAGTGCTCAGGCTGCTGGGTGCTCAGGGTGCTGGGTGCTCAGTGCTCGGGGTGCTGGGTGCTCAGTGCTCAGGTTACTGGGTGCTCAGTGCTCGGGGTGCTGGGTGCTCAGTGCTCAGGGTGCTGGGTGCTCAGTGCTCGGGGTGCTCGGTGCTCAGTACTCAGGGTGCTGGGTGGTCAGTCCTCGGGGTGCTGGGTGCTCAGTTCTCTTTGTGCTCAGTCCTCAGTACTCAGGGTGCTGGGTGCTCAGTACTCAGGGTGCTGGGTGCTCAGTACTCAGGGAGCTCAGTGCTCGGGGTGCAGGGTGCTCAGTACTCAGGGTGCTGGGAGCTCAGTACTCAGGGTGCTCAGTACTCAGGGTGCTGGGTGCTCAGTGCTTGGGGTGCTGGGTGCTCAGTACTCAGGGTGCTGGGTGCTCAGTGCTCAGGGTGCTGGGTGCTCAGTGCTCGGCGTGCTGGGTGCTCATTCTCGGGGTGCTGGGTGCTCAGTACTCAGGGTGCTGGGTGCTCAGTGCTCGGGGTGCTCGGTGCTCAGTACACAGGGTGCTGGGTGCTCAGTCCTCGGGGTGCTGGGTGCTCAGTACTCAGGGTGCTGGGTGCTCAGTGCTCAGTACTCACCGTGCTGGGTGCTCAGTGCTCAGAGTGTTGGGTGCTCAGTAATCAGGGTGCTGGGTGCTCAGTGCTCAGTGCTCAGGGTGCTCAGTGCTCAGGGTGCTGGGTGCTCAGGGTGCTGGGTGCTCAGTGCTCGGGGTGATGGGTGCTCAGTGCTCAGGATGCTGGGTGCTCAGTGCTCAGTGCTCAGGGTGCTGGGTGCTCAGTGCTCAGTGCTCAGGGTGCTGGGTGTTCAGTACTCAGGGTGCTGGGTCCTCAGTAATCAGGGTGCTGGGTGCTCAGTGCTCAGGGTGCTGGGTGCTCAGTGCTCAGGGTGCTGGGTGCTCAGTACTCAGGGTGCTGGGTGCTCAGTACTCAGGGTGCTCGGTGCTCAGTGCTCAGGGTGCTGGGTGCTCAGTGCTCGGTGTGCTGGGTGTTCAGAACTCAGGGTGCTGGGTGCTCAGTACTCAGGGTGCTGGGTGCTCAGTGCTCAGGGTGCTGGGTGCTCAGTGCTCAGGGTGCTGGGTGCTCAGTACTCAGGGTGCTGGGTGCTCAGTGCTCAGGGTGCTGGGTGCACAGTGCTCGGGGTGCTGGGTGCTCAGTTCTCGGGGTGCTGGGTGCTCAGTGCTCAGGGTGCTGGGTCTCAGTGCTCGGGGTACTGGGTACTCAGTGCTCAGTACACAGGGTGCTGTGTGCTCAGTGCTCGGGGTGCTGGGTGCTCAGTGCTCAGTACTCAGGGTGCTGGGTGATCAGTGCTCAGGGTGCTGGGTGCTCAGTACTCAGTGTGCTGGGTGCTCAGTACTCAGGGTGCTGGGTGCTCAGTACTCAGGGTGCTCGGTGCTCAGTACTCAGGGTGCTGGGTGCTCAGTGCTCAGGGTGCTAGGTCCTCAGTGCTCGGGGTGCTGGGTGCTCAGTGCTCAGGGTGCTGGGTGCTCAGTACTCAGGGTGCTGGTTGCTCAGTACTCGGGGTGCTGGGTGCTCAGTACTCAGGATGCTGGGTGCTCAGTACTCTGGGTGCTGGGTGCTCAGTACTCGGGTGATGTGTGCTCAGGGCTCAGGGTGCTGGGTGCTCAGTGCTCGGGGTGCTAGGTGCTCAGTGCTCAGTACTCAAGTTCTGGGGTCTCAGTGCTCGGGGTGCTGGGTGCTCAGTGCTCAGTACTCAGGGTGCTGGGTGCTCAGTGCTCGGGGTGCTGGGTGCTCAGTGCTCAGGGTGCTGGGTGCTCAGTGCTCAGGGTGCTGGGTGCTCAGTGCTCGGGGTGTTGGTTGCTCAGTACTCAGGGTGCTGGGTGCTCAGTACTCAGGGTGCTGGGTGCTCAGTGCTCGGGGTGCTGGGTGCTGAGTGCTCGGGGTGCTGGGTGCTCAGTTCTCGGGGTGCTCGGTGCTCAGTACTCAGGGTGCTGGGTGCTCAGTGCTCCGGGTGCTCAGTACTCAGGGTGCTGTATGTTCAGTGCTCAGGGTGCTGGGTGCTCAGTACTCAGGGAGCTCGGTGCTTAGTACTCAGGATGCTGGGTGCTCAGTACTCGGGGTGCTCGGTGCTCGGTGCTCAAGGTGCTGGGTGCTCAGTACTCAGGGTGATCATTGCTCAGGGTGCTGGGTGCTCAGTACTCAGGGTGCTGGGTGGTCAGTACTCAGGGTGCTCAGTGCTCAGTAATCAGGGTGCTCCGTGCTCAGGGTGCTGGGTGCTCAGTGCTCGGGGTGCTCGGTGCTCAGTACTCAGGGTGCTGGGTGCTCAGCGCTCAGGGTGCTGGGTGCTCAGTACTCAGGGTGCTCGGTGCTCGGGGTGCTGGGTGCTCAGAGCTCGGGGTGCTCTTTGCTCAGTACTCGGGGTCCTCAGTACTCAGTACTCAGGGTGCTGGGTGCTCAGTGCTCAGGGTGCTGGGTGCTCAGTACTCAGGGTGCTGGGTGCTCGGCGCTCAGTACGCTGGGTGCTCAGTACTCAGCGTGCTGGGTGCTCAGTACTCAGGGTGCTGGGTGCTCAGTACTCAGGGTGCTCGGTGCTCAGTACTCAGGGTGCTGGGTGCTCAGTGCTCAGGGTGCTGGGTGCTCAGTACTCAGGGTGCTAGGTGCTCAGTGCTCGGGGTGCTCGGTGCTCAGTACGCTGGGTGCTCAGTACTCAGGGTGCTGGGTGCTCAGTACTCAGGGTGCTGGGTGCTCAGTACTCAGGGTTCTGGGTGCTTAGTACTCAGGGTGCTCGATGCTCAGTGCTCGGGGTACTGGGTGCTCAGTGCTCAGGGTGCTGGGTGCTGAGTACTCAGGGTGCTGGGTGCTTAGTACTCAGGGTGCTCGGTGCTCAGTGCTCGGGGTGCTGGGTGCTCAGTGCTCAGGGTGCTGGGTGCTCAGTTCTCAGAGTGCTGGGTGCTCAGTACTCAGGGTGATCGGTGCTCAGTACTCAGGGTGCTGGGTGCTCAGTGCTCAGGGTGCTCAGTGCTCAGTAGTCAGAGTGCTGGGTGCTCAGTGCTCAGGGTGCTCGGTGCTCAGTACTCAGGGTGCTCAGTGCTCAGTACTCAGCGTGCTGGGTGCTCAGAGCTCAGGGTGCTGGGTGCTCAGTACTCAGGGTGCAGGGTGCTTAGTACTCAGTGTGCTCGGTCCTCAGTGCTCAGGGTGCTGGGTGCTCAGTACTCAGGGTGCAGGGTGCTCAGTGCTCAGGGTGCTCAGTGCTCAGTGCTCAGGGTCCTCGGTGCTCAGTGCTCAGGGTGCTGGGTGCTCAGTGCTCGGGGTGCTGGGTGCTCAGTGCTCAGGTGATCGGTGCTCAGTACTCAGGGTCCTGGGTGCTCAGTGCTCAGGGTGCTGGGTGCTCAGTCCTCAGGGTGCTCAGTGCTCAGGGTGCTGGGTGCTCAGTGCTCAGGGTGCTGGGTGCTCAGTCCTCAGGGTGCTCAGTGCTCAGGGTGCTGGGTGGTCAGTGCTCGGGGTGCTCGGTGCTCAGTACTCAGGATGCTCAGAGCTCAGTGCTCTGGGTGCTGGGTGCTCAGTGCTCGGGGTGCTGGGTGCTCAGTGCTCAGGGTGGTGGGTTCTCAGTACTCAGGGTGCTCAGTTCTCAGGGTGCTGGGTGCTTAGTGCTCTGGGTGCTGGGTACTCAGTGCTCAGTAAACAGGGTGCTGGGTGCTCAGTGCTCGGGGTGCTGGGTGCTCAGTACTCAGGGTGCTGGGTGCTCAGTGCTCAGGGTGCTGGGTGCTCAGTACTCAGTGTGCTGGGTGCTCCGTGCTCAGGGTGCTGGGTGCTCAGTACTCAGGGTGCTGGGTACTCAGTGCTCAGGGTGCTCGGTGCTCAGTACTCGGGGTGCTGGGTGCTCATTCTCAGGTTGCTGGGTGCTCAGTGCTCGCTGTGATGGGTGCTCAGTACTCAGGGTGCTGGGAGCTCAGTGCTCAGGGTGATCGGTGCTCAGTACTCAGGGTGCTGGGTACTCAGTGCTCAGGGTGCTGGGTGCTCAGTGCTCAGGCTGCTGGGTGCTCAGTGCTCAGGGTGCTGGGTGCTCAGTGCTCGGGGTGCTGGGTGCTCAGTGCTCAGGTGATCGGTGCTCAGTACTCAGGGTGCTCAGTGCTCAGGGTGCTGGGTGCTCACTGCTCAGGGTGCTGGGTGCTCAGTCCTCAGGGTGCTCAGTGCTCAGGGTGCTCGGTGCTCAGTGCTCGGGGTGCTCAGTGCTCAGTACTCAGGGTGCTCAGTGCTCAGTGCTCTGGGTACTGGGTGCTCAGTGCTCGGGGTGCTGGGTGCTCAGTGCTCAGGGTGCTGGGTTCTCAGTACTCAGGGTGGTCAGTTCTCAGGGTGCTGGGTGCTCAGTGCTCTGGGTGCTGGGTACTCAGTGCTCAGTAAACAGGGTGCTGGGTGCTCAGTGCTCGGGGTGCTGGGTGCTCAGTGCTCAGTACTCAGGGTGCTGGGTGCTCAGTGCTCAGGGTGCTGGATGCTCAGTACTCAGGGTGCTGGGTGCTCAGTGCTCAGGGTGCTGGGTGCTCAGTACTCAGTGAGCTGGGTGCTCAGTGCTCAGGGTGCTGGGTGCTCAGTACTCAGGGTGCTGGGTACTCAGTGCTCAGGGTGCTCGGTGCTCAGTCCTCGGGGTGCTGGGTGCTCATTCTCAGGGTGCTGGGTGCTCAGTGCTCGGGGTGATGGGTGCTCAGTGCTCAGTACTCAGGGTGCTGGGTGATCAGTGCTCAGGGTGCTGGGTGCTCAGTACTCAGTGTGCTGGGTGCTCAGTACTCAGGGTGCTGGGTGCTCAGAACTCAGGGTGCTCGTTGCTCAGTACTCAGGGTGCTGGGTGCTCAGTGCTCAGGGTGCTAGGTCCTCAGTGCTCGGGGTCCTGGGTGCTCAGTGCTCAGGGTGCTGGGTGCTCAGTGCTCAGGGTGCTGGGTGCTCAGTACTCAGGGTGCTAGGTGCTCAGTGCTCGGATTGCTCGGTGCTCAGTACTCGGGGTGCTGGGTGCTCATTCTCAGGGTGGTGGGTGCTCAGTGCTCGGGATGATGGGTGCTCAGTACTCAGGGTGCTGGGTGCTCAGTGCTCAGGGTGCTGGGTGCTCAGTACTCAGGGTGCTGGGTGCTCAGTGCTCAGGGTGCTGGGTGCTCAGTACTCAGGGTGCTGGGTGCTAAGTGCTCAGGGTGCTGGGTGCTCAGTACTCAGGGGGCTGGGAGCTCAGTGCTCAAGGTGATCGGTGCTCAGTACTCAGGGTGCTGGGTGCTCAGTGCTCAGGGTGCTGGGTGCTCAGTGCTCAGGGTGCTGGGTGCTCAGTACTCAGGGTGCTGGCTGCGCGGTGCTCAGTACGCTGGGTGCTCAGTACTCAGGGTGCTGGGTGCTCAGTACTCAGGCGCTGGGTGCTCAGTACACAGGGTGCTCGGTGCTCAGTACTCAGGGTGCTGGGTGCTCAGTGCTCAGGGTGCTGGGTGCTCAGTACTCAGGGTGCTAGGTGCTCAGTGCTCGGGGTGCTCGGTGCTCAGTACGCTGGGTGATCAGTACTCAGGGTGCTGGGTACTCAGTACTCAGGGTGCAGGGTGCTCAGTGCTCGGGGTGCTGGGTGTTCAGTGCTCGGGGTGCTCGGTGCTCAGTGCTCGGGGTGCTTGGTGCTCAGTAATCAGGGTGCTGGGTGCTCAGTACTCGTTGTGCTGGGTGCTCAGTGCTCATGGTGCTGGGTGCTCAGTACTCAGAGTGCTTGGTGCTCAGTGCTCGGGTTGCTGGGTGCTCAGTACTCAGGGTGCTCGGTGATCAGTACTCAGGGTGCTCAGTGCTCAGTACTCAGGGTGCTGGGTGCTCAGTGCTCGGGGTGCTGGGTGCTCAGTGCTCGGGGTGCTGGGTGCTCAGTGCTCGGGGTGCTGGGTGCTCAGTGCTCAGAGTGCTGGGTGCTCAGTACTCAGGGTGCTCGGTGCACAGTACTCAGGGTGCTTTGTGCTCAGTGCTCAGGGGGCTCAGTGCTCAGTACTCAGAGTGCTGGGTGCTCAGTGCTCGGGGTGCTGGGTGCTCAGTGCTCGGGGTGCTGGGTGCTTAGTGCTCGGGGTGCTGGGTGCTCAGTGCTCAGAGTGCTGGGTGGTCAGTACTCAGGTTCTCAGTTCTCAGTACTCAGGGTGCTTTGTGCTCAGTGCTCAGGGTGCTCAGTGCTCAGTACTCAGAGTGCTGGGTGCTCAGTGCTCAGGGTGCTCGGTGCTCAGTACTCAGGGTGCTCAGTGCTCAGTACTCAGCGTGCTGGGTGCTCAGTGCTCAGGGTGCTGGGTGCTCAGTACTCAGGGTGCAGGGTGCTCAGTGCTCAGGGTGCTCAGTGCTCAGTACTCAGGGTGCTCGGTGCTCAGTGCTCAGGGTGCTCGGTGCTCAGTGCTCAGGGTGCTGGGTGCTCAGTGCTCGGCTTGCTGGGTGCTCAGTGCTCAGGTTATCGGTGCTCAGTACTCAGGGTGCTGGGTGCTCAGTGCTCAGGGTGCTGGGTGCTCAGTCCTCAGGGTGCTCAGTGCTCAGGGTGCTGGGTGCTCAGTGCTCGGGGTGCTCGGTGCTCAGTACTCAGGGTGCTCAGTGCTCAGTGCTCTGGGTGCTGGGTGCTCAGTGCTCGGGGTGCTGGGTGCTCAGTGCTCAGGGTGCTGGGTTCTCAGTACTCAGGGTGCTCAGTTCTCAGGTTGCTGGGTGCTCAGTGCTCTGGGTGCTGGGTACTCAGTGCTCAGTAAACAGGGTGCTGGGTGCTCAGTGCTCGGGGTGCTGGGTGCTCAGTGCTCAGTACTCAGGGTGCTGGGTGCTCAGTGCTCGGGGTGCTGGATGCTCAGTATTCAGGGTGCTGGGTGCTCAGTGCTCAGGGTGCTGGGTGCTCAGTACTCAGTGTGCTGGGTGCTCAGTGCTCGGGGTGCTGGGTGCTCAGTGCTCAGGGTGCTGGGTGCTCAGTACTCAGGGTGCTCGGTGCTCAGTACTCAGGGTGCTGGGTGCTCAGTGCTCAGGGTGCTGGGTGCTCAGTACTCAGGGTGCTAGGTGCTCAGTGCTCGGGGTGCTCGGTGCTCAGTACTCGGGGTGCTGGGTGCTCATTCTCAGGGTGCTGGGTGCTCAGTGCTCGGGATGATGGGTGCTCAGTACTCAGGGTGCTGGGTGCTCAGTGCTCAGGGTGCTGGGTGCTCAGTACTCAGGGTGCTGGGTGCTCAGTGCTCAGGGTGCTGGGTGCTCAGTACTCAGGGGGCTGGGAGCTCAGTGCTCAGGGTGATCGGTGCTCAGTACTCAGGGTGCTGGGTGCTCAGTGCTCAGGGTGCTGGGTGCTCAGTGCTCAGGGTGCTGGGTGCTCAGTACTCAGGGTGCTGGCTGCGCGGTGCTCAGTACGCTGGGTGCTCAGTACTCAGGGTGCTGGGTGCTCAGTACTCAGGCGCTGGGTGCTCAGTACTCAGGGTGCTCGGTGCTCAGTACTCAGGGTGCTGGGTGCTCAGTGCTCAGGGTGCTGGGTGCTCAGTACTCAGGGTGCTAGGTGCTCAGTGCTCGGGGTGCTCGGTGCTCAGTACGCTGGGTGATCAGTACTCAGGGTGCTGGGTACTCAGTACTCAGGGTGCTGGGTGCTCAGTGCTCGGGGTGCTGGGTGCTCAGTGCTCGGGGTGCTCGGTGCTCAGTGCTCGGGGTGCTGGATGCTCAGTATTCAGGGTGCTGGGTGCTCAGTGCTCAGGGTGCTGGGTGCTCAGTACTCAGTGTGCTGGGTGCTCAGTGCTCAGGGTGCTGGGTGCTCAGTACTCAGGGTGCTGGGTACTCAGTGCTCAGGGTGCTCGGTGCTCAGTACTCGGGGTGCTGGGTGCTCATTCTCAGGGTGCTGGGTGCTCAGTGCTCGGGGTGATGGGTGCTCAGTACTCAGGGTGCTGGGTGCTCAGTGCTCAGGGTGCTGGGTGCTCAGTGCTCAGGGTGCTGGGTGCTCAGTACTCAGGGTGCTTGGTGCTCAGTACTCAGTGTGCTGGGTGCTCAGGGCTCAGGGTGCTGGGTGCTCAGTACTCAGGGGGCTGGGAGCTCAGTGCTCAGGGTGATCTGTGCTCAGTACTCAGGGTGCTGGGTGCTCAGTGCTCAGGGTGCTGGGTGCTCAGTGCTCAGGGTGCTGGGTGCTCAGTGCTCGGGGTGCTCGGTGCTCAGTACTCAGGGTGCTGAGTGCTCAGTACTCAGGTTGCTGAGTGCTCAGTACTCAGGGTGCTGGGTGCTCAGTGCTCGGGGTGCTGGGTGCTCAGTGCTCAGGGTGATCGGTGCTCAGTACTCAGGGTGCTGGGTGCTCAGTGCTCAGGGTGCTGGGTGCTCAGTCCTCAGGGTGCTCAGTACTCAGGGTGCTGGGTGCTCAGTACTCAGGGTGCTGGGTGATCAGTGCTCAGGGTGCTGGGTGATCAGTGCTCGGGGTGCTGGGTGCTCAGTGCTCGGGGTGCTGGGTGCTCAGTGCTCAGAGCTCAGGGTGCTGGGTGCTCAGTGCTCAGTGCTCAGGGTGCTGGTTGCTCAGTACTCAGGGTGCTGGGTGCTCAGTACTCAGGGTGCTGGGTGATCAGTGCTCAGGGTGATGGGTGATCAGTGCTCGGGGTGCTGGGTGCTCAGTGCTCGGGGTGCTGGGTGCTCAGTGCTCAGAGCTCAGGGTGCTGGGTGCTCAGTGCTCATTGCTCAGGGTACTGGTTGCTCAGTACTCAGGGTGCTGGGTGCTCAGTACTCAGGGTGCTGGGTGCTCAGTGCTCAGGGTGCTGGGTGCTCAGTACTCAGGGTGCTGGGTGATCAGTGCTCGGGGTGCTGTGTGCTCAGTGCTCAGGGTGCTGGGTGCTCTGTGCTCAGGGTGCTGCGTGCTCAGTACTCAGGGTGCTCGGTGCTCAGTACTCAGGGTTGTCAGTGCTCAGTACTCAGGGTGCTGGGTACTCAGTTCTCAGGGTGCTGGGTGCTCAGTACTCAGGGTGCTCAGTGCTCAGTACTCAGAGTGCTGGGTGTTCAGTACTCAGGGTGCTCAGTACTCAGGGTGCTGGGTGCTCAATGCTCAGGGTGCTGGGTGCTCTGTACTCAGGGTGCTGGGTGCTCAGTGCTCGGGGTGCTGGGTGCTCAGTGCTCATGGTGTTGGGTGCTCAGTACTCAGGGTGCTGGGTGCTCAGGGCTCGAGGTGCTCGGTGCTCAGTACTCAAGGTGCTGGGTGCTCAGTGCTCAGGGTGCTGGGTCCTCAGTCCTCGGGGTGCTCCGTGTTAAGGGTGCTGGGTGCTCAGTGCTTGGGGTGCTCGGTGCTCAGTACTCAGGGTGCTGAGTGCTCAGTACTCAGGGTGCCGGGTGCTCAGTACTCAGGGTGCTGGGTGCTCAGTGCTCGGGGTGCTGGGTGCTCAGTGCTCAGGGTGCTCAGTGCTCAGTACTCAGGGTGCTGGGTGCTCAGTATTCGGGGTGCTGAGTGCTCAGTGCTCAGGGTGCTGGTTGCTCAGTACTCAGGGTGCTGGGTGCTCAGTGGTCAGTGTGCTCGGTGCTCAGTGCTCGGGGTGCTGGGTGCTCAGTACTCAGGGTGCTGGGTGCTCAGTGCTCGGGGTGCTGGGTGCTCAGTGCTCAGGGTGCTGGGTGCTCAGTACTTAGGGTGCTGGGTGCTCAGTGCTCGGGGTGCTCGGTGGTCAGTACTCAAGGTGCAGGGTGCTCAGTGCTCACGGTGCTGGGTGCTCAGTCCTCGGCGTGCTCCGTGCTCAGTGCTCAGGGTGCTGGGTGCTCATTACTCAGGGTGCTCGGTGCTCAGTACTAAGGGTGCTCAGTGCTCAGTACTCAGGGTGCTGGGTGCTCAGTACTCGGGGTGCTGGGTGCTCTGTGCTCATGGTGCTCGGTGCTTAGTACTCATGGTGCTCAGTGCTCGGGGTGCTGGTTGCTCAGTGCTCGGTGTGCTGGGTGCTCAGTGCTCGGGGTGCTGGGTGCTCAGTGCTCGGTGTGCTGGGTGCTCAGTGCTAGGGGTGCTGGGTGCTCAGTGCTCGGTGTGCTGGGTGCTCAGTACTCGGGGTGCTCGGTGCTCAGTACTCAGGGTGCTGGGTGCTCATTACTCAGGGTGCTGGGTGCTCAGTACTCAGGGTGCTGGGTGCTCAGTGCTCAGTACTCAGCCTGCTGGGTGCTCAGTGCTCGGGGTGCTGCGTCCTCAGTGCTCAGGGTGCTGGGTGCTCAGTACTCAGGGTGCTGGGTTCTCAGTGCTCGTGGTGCTGGGTCCTCAGTGCTCAGGGTGCTGGGTGCTCAGTGCTCAGGGTGCTGGGTGCTCAGAGCTCAGGGTGCTCAGTGCTCAGTACTCAGGGTGCTCGGTGCTCAGTGCACAGGGTGCTCAGTGCTCGGGGTGCTGGGTGCTCAGTGCTCGGGGTGCTGGGTGCTCAGTGCTCAGGGTGCTGGTTGCTCAGTACTCAGTGTGCTCAGTGCTCAGGGTGCTGGGTGCTCAGTACTCAGGGTGCTGGGTGCTCAGTGCTGGGTGCTCAGTGCTACGGGTGCTGGGTGCTCAGTGCTCCGGGTGCTGGGTGCTCAGTGCTCGGGGTGCTGGGTGCTCAGTACTCAGGGTGCTCGGTGCTCAGTACTCAGGGTGCTGGGTGCTCAGTGCTCGCGGTGCTGGGTGCTCAGTACTCAGGGTGCTGGGTGCTCAGTGATCGGGGTGCTCGGTGCTCAGTACGTTGGGTGCTCAGTACTCAGGGTGCTGGGTGCTCAGTGCTCAGGGTGCTGGTTGCTCAGTGCTCAGGGTGCTGGGTTCTCAGTGCTCAGGGTGCTTGGTGCTCAGTGCTCAGGGTGCTGGGTGCTCAGTGCTCAGGGTGCTTGGTGCTCAGTACTCAGGGTGCTGGGTGCTCAGTGCTCAGGGTGCTGGGTGCTCAGTGCTCGGGGTGCTGGGTGCTCAGTACTCAGGGTGCTAGGTGCTCAGTACTCAGGGTGCTGGGTGCTCAGTACTCAGGGTGCTGGGTGCTCAGTGCTCAGCGTGCTGGGTGCTCAGTACTCAGGGTGCTCGGTGCTCAGTGCTTGGGGTGCTGGGTGCTCAGTACTCAGGGTGCTGGGTGCTCAGTGCTCAGGGTGCTGGGTGCTCAGTGTTCAGGGTGCTGGGTGCTCAGTACTCAGGGTGCTGGGTGCTCAGTGCTCGGGCTGCTGGGTGCTCAGTGCTCAGGGTGCTGGGTGCTCAGTACTCAGGGTGCTGGGTTCTCATTACTCAGGGTGCTGGGTGCACAGTGCTAGAGGTGCTGGGTGCTCAGAGCTCGGGGTCTGGGTGCTCAGTACTCAGGGTGCTGGGTGCTCAGTACTCAGGATGCTGGGTGCTCAGTGCTCAGGTTGCTGGGTGCTCAGTGCTCTGGGTGCTGGGTGCTCAGTGCTTAGGGTGCTGGGTGCTCAGTGCTCAGGGTGCTGGGTGTTCAGTGCTCGGGGTGCTGGGTGCTGAGTGCTCAGGGTGCAGGGTGCTCAGTGCTCGGGGTGCTCGGTGCTCAGTGCTCAGGGTCCTGGGTGCTCAGTACTCAGGGTCCTGGGTGCTTTGTACTCAGGGTGCTCAGTGCTCAGTACACAGGGTGCTGGGTGCTCAGTGCTCGGGGTGCTGGGTGCTCAGTGCTCAGTACTCAGGGTGCTGGGTGCTCAGTGCTCGGGGTGCTTGGTGCTCAGTACTCAGGGTGCTGGGTGCTCAGTGCTCGGGGTTCTGGGTGCTCAGTGCTCAGGGTGCTGGGTGCTCAGTGATCGGGGTGCTGGGTGCTCAGTACTCAGGGTGCTCAGTGCTCGGGGAGCTCGGTGCTCAGTACTCAGGGTGCTGGGTGCTCAGTACTCAGTGCTCGGGGTCCTGGGTGCTCCGTGCTCGGGGTGCTGGGTGCTCAGTGCTCTGGGTGCTTAGTGCTCAGTACTCAGGGTGCTGGGTGCACAGTACTCAGGGTGCTCAGTGCTCGGGGTGCTGGGTGCTCAGTACTCAGGGTGCTGGGTGCTCAGTACTCAGGGTGCTGGGTGCTCAGTGCTCAGGGTCCTCGGTGCTCAGTACTCAGGGTGCTCAGTGCTCATTACTCAGCGTGCTTTGTGCTCAGTGCTCAGGGTGCTGGGTGCTCAGTACTCAGTGTGCTGGGTGCTCAGTACTCAGGGTGCTGGGGGCTCAGTACTCTGGGTGCTGGGTGCTCAGTACTCAGGGTGCTGGGTGCTCAGTACTCAGGGTGCTGGATGCTCAGTACTCAGGGTTCTGGGGGCTCAGTACTCAGGGTGCTGGGTGCTCAGTACTCAGGGTGCTCGGTTCTCAGTTCTCAGGGTGCTGGGTGCTCATTCTCGGGGTGCTGGGTGCTCAGTGCTCGGGGTGCTGGGTGCACAGTGCCCAGGGTGCTGGGTGCTCAGTGCTCAGGGTGCTCAGTACTCAGGGTGCTGTGTGTTCAGTGCTTAGGGTACTGGGTGCACAGTGCTCAGGGTGCTGGGTGCGCAGTGCTCGGGGTGCTGGGTGCTCCGTGCTCAGGGTGCAGGGTGCTCAGTGCTCAGGGTGATGTGTGCTCAGTACTCGGGGTACTGGGTGCTCAGTGCTCAGGGTGCTGGGTGCTCAGTGCTCAGGGTGCTGGGTGCTCAGTGCTCAGTAATGAGGGTGCTGGGTGCTCAGTGCTCGGGGGGCTGGGTGCTCAGTGCTCAGTACTCAGGGTGCTGGGTGCTCAGTGCTCGGGGTGCTGGATGCTCAGTACTCAGGGTGCTGGGTGCTCAGTGCTCAGGGTGCTGGGTGGTCAGTACTAAGGGTGCTGGGTGCTCAGTGCTCAGGGTACTGGGTGCTCAGTACTCAGGGTGCTGGGTACTCAGTGCTCGGGGTGCTGGGTGCTCAGTGCTCAGGGTGCTGGGTGCTCAGTGCTCAGTGCACAGGGTGCTGGGTGCTCAGTGCTCAGTGCTCAGTGTGCTGGGTGCTCAGTCCTCGGGGTGCTGGGTGCTCAGTTCTCTGGGTGCTCAGTGCTCAGTCCTCAGGGTGCTGGGTGCTCAGTACTCAGGGTGCTGGGTGCTCAGTACTCAGGGAGCTCAGTGCTCGGGGTGCAGGGTGCTCAGTACTCAGGGTGCTGGGGGCTCAGTACTCAGGGTGCTCAGTAGTCGGGGTGCGGGGTGCTCAGTATTCAAGGTGCTGGGTGCTCAGTACTCAGGGTGCTGGGTGCTCAGTACTCAGGGTGCGGGGTGCTCAGTACTCAGGGTGCTGGGTGATCAGTACTCGGGTGCTGGGTGCTCAGTGCTCAGGGTGCTGGGTGCTCAGTGCTCGGGGTGCTGGGTGCTCAGTGCTCAGTACTCAGGGTGCTGGGTGCTCAGTGCTCGGGGTGCTGGGTGCTCAGTGCTCAGTACTCAGGGTGCAGGGTGCTCAGTGCTTGGGGTGCTGGGTGCTCAGTGCTCAGGGTGCTGGGTGCTCAGTGCTCAGGGTGCTGGGTACTCAGTGCTCGGGGTGCTGGGTGCTCAGTACTCAGGGTGCTGGGTGCTCAGTACTCAGGGTGCTGGGGGCTCAGTGCTCGGGCTGCTGGGTGCTCAGTGCTCGGGGTGCTGGGTGCTCAGTGCTCGGGGTGCTCGGTGCTCAGTCCTCAGGGTACTGGGTGCTCAGTGCTCGGGGTACTCAGTACTCAGGGTGCTGTGTGTCCACTGCTCAGGGTGCTGGGTGCTCAGTACTCAGGGTGCTCGGTGCTTAGTACTCAGGGTGCTGGGTGCTCAGTACTCCGGGTGCTGGGTGCTCAGTGCTCGGGGTGCTCGGTGCTCAGTGCTCAAGTTGCTGGGTGCTCAGTACTCAGTGTGCTCATTGCTCAGGGTGCTGGGTGCTCAGTGCTAAGGGTGCTCGGTGCTCAGTACGTTGGGTGCTCAGTACTCAGGGTGCTGGGTGCTCAGTGCTCAGGGTGCTGGGTGCTCAGTGCTCAGGGTGCTGGGTGCTCAGTGCTCAGGGTGCTGGGTGCTCGGTGCTTGGGGTGCTGGGTGCTCAGTGCTCAGGGTGCTGGGTGCTCAGTACTCAGGGTGCTGGGTGCTCAGCGCTCATGGTGCTGGGTGCTCAGTACTCAAGGTGCTGGGTGCTCGGTGCTCAGTACGCTGGGTGATCAGTACTCAGGGTGCTGGGTGCTCAGTACTTAGGGTGCTCGGTGCTCAGTACTCAGGGTGCTGGGTGCTCAGTGCTCGGGGTGCTGGGTGCTCAGTACTCAGGGTGCTGGGTGCTCAGTGCTCGGGGTGCTCGGTGCTCAGTACGCTGGGTGCTCATTACTCAGGGTGCTGGGTGCTCAGTACTCAGGGTGCTGGGTGCTCAGTACTCAGGGTGCTGGGTGCTTAGTACTCAGGGTGCTCAGTGCTCAGTACTTAGGGTGCTCAGTGCTCAGTGCTCGGGGTGCTGGGTGCTCAGTGCTCAGGGTGCTGGGTGCTCAGTGCTCGGGGTGCTGGGTTCTCAGTGCTCAGGGTGCTGGGTGCTAAGTGCTCAGAGTGCTGGGTGCTCAGTACTCCGGGTGCTCGGTGCTCAGTACTCAGAGTGCTCAGTGCTCAGTACTCAGCGTGCTTTGTGCTCAGTGCTCAGGGTGCTGGGTGCTCAGTACTCAGGGTGCTGGGTGCTCAGTACTCAGGGTGCTGGGTGCTCAGTACTCTGGGTGCTGGGTGCTCAGTGCTCGGGGTGCTCGGTGATCAGTACTAAGAGTGCTGGGTGCTCAGTGCTCAGGGTACTGGGTACTCAGTACTCAGGGTGCTGGGTGCTCAGTGCTCAGGGTGCTGGGTGCTCAGTGCTCAGGGTGCTGGGTGCTCAGTGCTCGGGGTGCTGGGTGCTCAGTGCTCAGGGTGCTGGGTGCTCAGTGCTGAGGGTGCTCAGTGCTCATTACTCAGCGTGCTTTGTGCTCAGTGCTCAGGGTGCTGGGTGCTCAGTACTCAGTGTGCTGGGTGCTCAGTACTCAGGGTGCTGGGGGCTCAGTACTCAGGTTGCTGGGTGCTCAGTACTCAGGGTGCTGGGTGCTCAGTACTCAGGGTGCTGGGTGCTCAGTACTCAGGGTGCTGGGGGCTCAGTACTCAGGGTGCTGGGTGCTCAGTACTCAGGGTGCTCGGTTCTCAGTACTCAGGCTGCTGGGTGCTCATTCTCGGGGTGCTGGGTGCTCAGTGCTCGGGGTGCTTGGTGCTCAGTACTAAGGGTGCTGGCGGCTCAGTACTCAGGGTGCTGGGTGCTCAGTGCTCAGGGTGCTGGGTGCTCAGTGCTCACGGTGCTGGGTGCTCAGTACTCAGGGTGCTGGGTGCTCAGTACTTAGGGTGCTCGGTGCTCAGTACTCAGGTTGCTGAGTGCTCAGGGTGCTGGGTACTCAGTACTCAGGGTGCTGGGTGCTCAGTACTCAGGGTGCTGGGTGCTCAGTGCTCAGGGTGCTAGGTGCTCAGTACTCAGGGTGCTGGGTGCTCAGTACTCAGGGTGCTGGGTGCTCAGTACCCAGGGTGCTGTGTGCTCAGTGCTCGGGGTGCTGGGGGCTCAGTGCTCTGGGTGCTGGGTGCTCAGTGCTCAGGGCGCTGGGTGCTCTGTGCTCGGGGTGCTCGGAGCTCAGTACTCAGGGTGCTGGGTGCTCAGTACTCAGGGTTCTGGGTGCTTAGTGCTCAGGGTGCTGGGTGCTCAGTGCTCAGGGTGCTGGGTGCTCAGTGCTCTGGGTGCTGGGTGCTCAGTGCTCTTGGTGCTGGGTGCTCCGTGCTTAGGGTGCAGGGTGCTCAGTGCTCAGGGTGCTGGGTGCTCAGTGCTCTTGGTGCTTGGTGATCAGTGCTTAGGGTGCTGGGTGCTCAGTGCTCAGGGTGCTGGGTGTTCAGTGCTCGGGGTGCTGGGTGCTGAGTGCTCAGGGTGCAGGGTGCTCAGTGCTCGGGGTGCTCGGTGCTCAGTGCTCAGGGTCCTGGGTGCTCAGTACTCAGGGTCCTGGGTGCTTTGTACTCAGGGTGCTCAGTGCTCAGTACACAGGGTGCTGGGTGCTCAGTGCTCGGGGTGCTGGGTGCTCTGTGCTCAGTACTCAGGGTGCTGGGTGCTCAGTGCTCGGGGTGCTTGGTGCTCAGTACTCAGGGTGCTGGGTGCTCAGTGCTCGGGGTGCTGGGTGCTCAGTGCTCAGGGTGCTGGGTGCTCAGTGTACGGGGTGCTGGGTGCTCAGTACTCAGGGTGCTTAGTGCTCGGGGAGCTCGGTGCTCAGTACTCAGGGTGCTGGGTGCTCAGTACTCAGTGCTCGGGGTCCTGGGTGCTCCGTGCTCGGGGTGCTGGGTGCTCAGTGCTCTGGGTGCTTAGTGCTCAGTACTCAGGGTGCTGGGTGCTCAGTACTCAGGGTGCTCAGTGCTCGGGGTGCTGGGTGCTCAGTACTCAGGGTGCTGGGTGCTCAGTACTCAGGGTGCTGGGTGCTCAGTACTCAGGGTGCTGGGTGCTCAGTGCTCAGGGTCCTCGGTGCTCAGTACTCAGGGTGCTCAGTGCTCATTACTCAGCGTGCTTTGTGCTCAGTGCTCAGGGTGCTGGGTGCTCAGTACTCAGTGTGCTGGGTGCTCAGTACTCAGGGTGCTGGGGGCTCAGTACTCAGGGTGCTGGGTGCTCAGTACACAGGGTGCTGGGTGCTCAGTACTCAGGGGGCTGGATGCTCAGTACTCAGGGTGCTGGGGGCTCAGTACTCAGGGTGCTGGGTGCTCAGTACTCAGGGTGCTCTGTTCTCAGTACTCAGGGTGCTGGGTGCTCATTCTCGGGGTGCTGGGTGCTCAGTGCTCGGGGTGCTTGGTGCTCAGTACTAAGGGTGCTGGGTGCTCATTCTCAGGGTGCTGGGTGCTCATTCTCGGGGTGCTGGGTGCTCAGTGCTCGGGGTGCTTGGTGCTCAGTACTAAGGGTGCTGGGTGCTCATTACTCAGCGTGCTTTGTGCTCAGAGCTCAGGGTGCTGGGTGCTCAGTACTCAGTGTGCTGGGTGCTCAGTACTCAGGGTGCTGGGGGCTCAGTACTCAGGGTGCTGGGTGCTCAGTACTCAGGGTGCTGGGTGCTCAGTACTCAGGGTGCTGGGTGCTCAGTACTCAGGGTGCTGGGGGCTCAGTACTCACGGTTCTGGGTGCTCAGTACTCAGGGTGCTCGGTGCTCAGTTCTCAGGGTGCTCGCTGCTCAGTGTTTGGGGTGCTGGGTGCTCAGTACTCAGCGTGCTGGGTGCTCAGTGCTCAGGGTGCTGGGTGATCAGTGCTCAGGGTGCTGGGTGCTCAGTACTCAGTGCTCAGGATGCTGTGTGCTCAGTGCTCTGGGTGCTGGGTGCTCAGTTCTCAGGGTGCTCTGTGCTCAGTACTCACGGTGCTGGGTGCTCAGTACTCAGGGTGCTGGGTGGTCAGTGCTCGGGGTGCACGGTGCTTAGTGCTCGGGGTGCTCGGTGCTCAGTGCTCAGGGTGCTGGGTGCTCAGTACTCAGGGTGCTGGGTTCTCATTACTCAGGGTGCTGGGTGCACAGTGCTAGGGGTGCTGTGTGCTCAGAGCTCGGGGTCTGGGTGCTCAGTACTCAGGGTGCTGGGTGCTCAGTACTCAGGATGCTGGGTGCTCAGTGCTCAGGGTGCTGGGTGCTCAGTGCTCTGGGTGCTGGGTGCTCAGTGCTTAAGGTGCTGGGTGCTCAGTGCTCAGGGTGCTGGGTGTTCAATGCTCGGGGTGCTGGGTGCTGAGTGCTCAGGGTGCAGGGTGCTCAGTGCTCGGGGTGCTCGGTGCTCAGTGCTCAGGGTCCTGGGTGCTCAGTACTCAGGGTGCTGGGTGCTTTGTACTCAGGGTGCTCAGTGCTCAGTACACAGGGTGCTGGGTGCTCAGTGCTCGGGGTGCTGGGTGCTCAGTGCTCAGTACTCAGGGTGCTGGGTGCTCAGTGCTCGGGGTGCTGGGTGCTCAGTACTCAGGGTGCTGGGTGCTCAGTGCTCGGGTGCTGGGTGCTCAGTGCTCAGGGTGCTGGGTGATCAGTGATCGGGGTGCTGGGTGCTCAGTACTCAGGGTGCTCAGTGCTCGGGGAGCTCGGTGCTCAGTACTCAGGGTGCTGGGTGCTCAGTACTCAGGGTGCTTGGTGCTCAGTACTCAGGGTGCTGGGTGCTCAGTACTCGGGGTGCTGGGTGCTCAGTACTCGGGGTGCTGGGTGCACAGTGCTCAGGGTGCTGGGTGCTCAGTGCTTGGGGTGCTGGGTGCTCAGTGCTCAGGCTGCTGGCTGCTCAGTGCTCAGGGTGCTGGGTGATCAGTGATCGGGGTGCTGGGTGCTCAGTACTCAGGGTGCTCAGTGCTCGGGGAGCTCGGTGCTCAGTACTCAGGGTGCTGGGTGCTCATTCTCGGGGTGCTAGGTGCTCAGTGCTCGGGGTGCTTGGTGCTCAGTACTAAGGGTGCTGGGTGCTCAGTACTCAGGGTGCTGGGTGCTCAGTACTCAGGGTGCTGGGGGCTCAGTACTCAGGGTGCTGGGTGCTCAGTACTCAGGGTGCTCGGTTCTCAGTACTCAGGGTGCTGGGTGCTCATTCTCGGGGTGCTAGGTGCTCAGTGCTCGGGGTGCTTGGTGCTCAGTACTAAGGGTGCTGGGGGCTCAGTACTCAGGGTGCTGGGTGCTCAGTGCTCAGGGTACTGGGTGCACAGTGCCCAGGGTGCTGGGTGCTCAGTGCTCAGGGTGCTCAGTACTCAGGGTGCTGTGTGTTCAGTGTTCAGGGTACTGGGTGCTCAGTACTCAGGGTGCTTGGTGCTCAGTACTCAGGGTGCTGGGTGCTCAGTACTCGGGGTGCTGGGTGCTCAGTACTCGGGGTGCTGGGTGCACAGTGCTCAGGGTGCTGGGTGCTCAGTGCTTGGGGTGCTGGGTGCTCAGTGCTCAGGCTGCTGGCTGCTCAGTGCTCAGGGTGCTGGGTGCTCAGTACACAGGGTGCTCAGTGCTCAGTACTCAGCGTGCTGGGTGCTCAGTCCTCAGGTTCCTCGGTGCTCTGTACTCAGGGTGCTCAGTGCTCAGTACTCGGCGTGATTTGTGCTCAGTGCTCAGGGTGCTTAGTGCTCAGTACTCAGGGTGCTGGGTGCTCAGTACTCAGGGTGCTGGGTGCTCAGTACTCAGGGTGCTGGGTGCTCAGTGCTCGGGTTGCTCGGTGATCAGTACTAAGAGTGCTGGGTGCTCAGTGCTCAGGGTACTGGGTACTCAGTACTCAGGGAGCTGGGTGCTCAGTGCTCAGGGTGCTGGGAGCTCAGTGCTCAGGGTGCTGGGTGCTCAGTGCTCGGGGTGCTGGGTGCTCAGTGCTCAGGGTGCTGGGTGCTCAGTGCTCAGTGCTCAGGGTGCTGGGTGCTCAGTGCTCAGGGTGCTGGGTGCTCAGTGCTCGGGGTGCTGGGTGCTCAGTGCTCGGGGTGCTGGGTGCTCAGTGCTCGGGGTGCTGGGGGCTCAGTACTCAGGGTGCTGGGTGCTCAGTACTCAGTGTGTTCGTTGCTCAGTACTCAGGGTGCTCAGTGCTCAGTACTCAGGGTGCTGGGTGCTCAGTGCTCGGGGTGCTGGGTGCTCAGTACTCGGGGTGCTGGGTGCTCAGTACTCAGGGTGCTGGGTGCTCAGTGCTCAGGGTGCTGGGTGCTCAGTACTCAGGGTGCTGGGTGCTCATTACTTAGGGTGATCGGTGCTCAGTACTCAGGTTGCTGAGTGCTCAGGGTGCTGGGTACTCAGTACTCAGGGTGCTGGGTGCTCAGTACTCAGGGTGCTGGGTGCTCAGTTCTCAGGGTGCTGGGTGCTCAGTACTCAGGGTGCTGGGTGCTCAGTACTCAGGGTGCTGGGTGCTCAGTTCTCGGGGTGCTGGGAGCTCAGTGCTCGGGGTGCTGGGGGCTCAGTGCTCGGGGTGCTGGGTGCTCAGTTCTCGGGGCGCTGGGTGCTCTGTGCTCCGGGTGCTCGGAGCTCAGTACTCAGGGTGCTGGGTGCTCAGTGCTCGGGGTGCTCGGTGCTCAGTACTCAGGGTGCTGGGTGCTTAGTGCTCGGGGTGCTGGGTGCTCAGTACTCAGGGTGCTGCGTGCTCAGTACTCAGGTTGCTGGGTGATCTGTACTCAGGGTGCTGGGTGATCTGTACTCGGGTGCTGGGTGCTCAGTGCTCAGGTTGCTGGGTGCTCAGTGCTCGGGGTGCTGGGTGCTCAGTGCTCAGTACTCAGGGTGCTGGGTGCTCAGTGCTCGGGGTGCTGGGTGCTCAGTGCTCAGTACTCAGGGTGCTGGGTGCTCAGTGCTCAGGGTGCTGGGTGCTCAGTGCTCAGGGTGCTGGGTGCTCAGTGCTCAGGGAGCTGGGTACTCAGTGCTCGGGGTGCTGGGTGCTCAGTACTCAGGGTGCTGGGTGCTCAGTACTCAGGGTGCTCAGTGCTCAGTACTCAGGGTGCTCAGTGCTCAGTACTCAGGGTGCTCAGTGCTCTGTGTGCTGTGTGCTCAGTTCTCGGGGTGCTGGGTGCTCAGTCCTCAGGGTGCTGGGTGCTCAGTGCTCAGGGTGCTCGGTGCTCAGTGCTCAGGGTGCTGGGTGCTCAGTACTCAGGGTGCTGGGTGCTCAGTGCTCGGGGTGCTGGGTGCTCAGTACTCAGGGTGCTGGGTGCTCACTGCTCAGGGTGCTGGGTGCTCAGTGCTCAGGGTGCTCGGTGCTTTGTACTCAGGGTGCTCGGTGCTCGGGGTGCTGGGTGCTCAGTGCTCGGGGTGCTGGGTGCTCAGTGCTCGGGGTGCTGGGTGCTCAGTGCTCGGGGTGCTGGGTGCTCAGTGCTCAGGGTTCTGGTTGCTCAGTGCTCGGGGTGCTGGGTGCTCAGTACTCGGGGTGCTCGGTGCTCAGTACTCAGGTTGCTGGGTGCTCAGTGCTCAGGGTGCTGGGTGCTCAGTACTCAGGGTGCTGGGTGCTCGGTGCTCAGTACGCTGGGTGCTCAGTACTCAGGGTGCTGGCTGCTGAGTACTCAGGGTGCTCGGTGCTCAGTACTCAGGGTGCTGGGTGCTCAGTGCTCGGGGTGCTGGGTGCTCATTACTCAGGGTGCTGGGTGCTCAGTACTCAGGGTGCTCAGTGCTCGGGGTGCTGGGTGCTCAGTACTCAGGGTGCTGGGTGCTCAATGCTCGGGGTGCTGGGTGCTCAGTGCTCAGGGTGCTGGGTGCTCAGTGATCGGGGTGCTGGTTGCTCAGTACTCAGGGTGCTCAGTGCTCGGGGAGCTCGGTGCTCTGTACTCAGGGTGCTGGGTGCTCAGTACTCAGTGCTCGGGGTCCTGGGTGCTCCGTGCTCGGGGTGCTGGGTGCTCAGTGCTCTGGGTGCTTAGTGCTCAGTACTAAGTGTGCTGGGTGCTCAGTACTCAGGGTGCTCAGTGCTCGGGGTGCTGGGTGCTCAGTACTCAGGGTGCTGGGTGCTCAGTTCTCAGGGTGCTGGGTGCTCATTCTCGGGGTGCTGGGTGCTCAGTGCTCGGGGTGCTGGGTGCTCAGTACTCAGGGTGCTGGGTGCTCCGTACTCAGGGTGCTGGGTGCTCATTACTTAGGGTGCTCGGTGCTCAGTACTCAGGTTGCTGAGTGCTCAGGGTGCTGGCTACTCAGTACTCAGGGTGCTGGGTGCTCAGTACTCAGGGTGCTGGGTGCTCAGTGCTCAGAGTGCTGGGTGCTCAGTACTCAGGGTGCTGGGTGCTCAGTACTCAGGGTGCTGGGTGCTCAGTGCTCGGGGTGCTGGGTGCTCAGTGCTCGGGGTGCTGGGTGCTCAGTGCTCGGGGTGCTGGGGGCTCATTGCTCGGGGTGCTCGGAGCTCAGTACACAGGGTGCTGGGTGCTCAGTGCTCGGGGTGCTCGGTGCTCAGTACTCAGGGTTCTGGGTGCTTAGTGCTCGGGGTGCTGGGTGCTCAGTAATCAGGGTGCTGCGTGCTCAGTACTCAGGGTGCTGGGTGATCAGTACTCAGGGTGCTGGGTGATCTGTACTCGGGTGCTGGGTGCTCAGTGCTCAGGGTGCTGGGTGCTCAGTGCTCGGGGTGCTGGGTGCTCAGTGCTCAGTACTCAGGGTGCTGGGTGCTCAGTGCTCGGGGTGCTGGGTGCTCAGTGCTCAGTACTCAGGGTGCTGGGTGCTCAGTGCTCAGGGTGCTGGGTGCTCAGTGCTCAGGGTGCTGGGTGCTCAGTGCTCAGGGTGCTGGGTACTCAGTGCTCAGGGAGCTGGGTACTCAGTGCTCGGGGTGCTGGGTGCTCAGTACTCAGGGTGCTGGGTGCTCAGTACTCAGGGAGCTCAGTGCTCAGTACTCAGGGTGCTCAGTGCTCAGTACTCAGGGTGCTCAGTGCTCTGTGTGCTGTGTGCTCAGTGCTCGGGGTGCTGGGTGCTCAGTCCTCAGGGTGCTGGGTGCTCAGTGCTCAGGGTGCTCGGTGCTCAGTGCTCAGGGTGCTGGGTGCTCAGTACTCAGGGTGCTGGGTGCTCAGTGCTCGGGGTGCTGGGTGCTCAGTACTCAGGGTGCTGGGTGCTCACTGCTCAGGGTGCTGGGTGCTCAGTGCTCAGGGTGCTCGGTGCTTTGTACTCAGGGTGCTCGGTGCTCGGGTTGCTGGGGGCTCAGTGCTCGGGGTGCTGGGTGCTCAGTGCTCGGGGTGCTGGGTGCTCAGTGCTCGGGGTGCTGGGTGCTCAGTGCTCAGGGTTCTGGGTGCTCAGTACTCGGGGTGCTGGGTGCTCAGTACTCGGGGTGCTCGGTGCTCAGTACTCAGGTTGCTGGGTGCTCAGTGCTCAGGGTGCTGGGTGCTCAGTACTCAGGGTGCTGGGTGCTCGGTGCTCAGTACGCTGGGTGCTCAGTACTCAGGGTGCTGTCTGCTGAGTACTCAGGGTGCTCGGTGCTCAGTAATCAGGGTGCTGGGTGCTCAGTGCTCGTGGTGCTGGGTGCTCATTACTCAGGGTGCTGGGTGCTCAGTACTCAGGGTGCTCAGTGCTCGGGGTGCTGGGTGCTCAGTACTCAGGGTGCTGGGTGCTCAATGCTCGGGGTGCTGGGTGCTCAGTGCTCAGGGTGCTGGGTGCTCAGTGATCGGGGTGCTGGTTGCTCAGTACTCAGGGTGCTCAGTGCTCGGGGAGCTCGGTGCTCAGTACTCAGGGTGCTGGGTGCTCAGTACTCAGTGCTCGGGGTCCTGGGTGCTCCGTGCTCAGGGTGCTGGGTGCTCAGTGCTCTGGGTGCTTAGTGCTCAGTACTAAGGGTGCTGGGTGCTCAGTACTCAGGGTGCTCAGTGCTCGGGGTGCTGGGTGCTCAGTACTCAGGGTGCTGGGTGCTCAGTACTCAGGGTGCTGGGTGCTCATTCTCGGGGTGCTGGGTGCTCAGTGCTCGGGGTGCTGGGTGCTCAGTACTCAGGGTGCTGGGTGCTCAGTACTCAGGCTGCTGGGGGCTCAGTACTCAGGGTGCTGGGTGCTCAGTACTCAGGGTGCTCGGTTCTCAGTACTCAGGGTGCTGGGAGCTCATTCTCGGGGTGCTGGGTGCTCAGTGCTCGGGGTGCTGGGTGCTCAGTACTCATTGTGCTGGGGGCTCAGTACTCAGGGTGGTGGGTGCTCAGTACTCAGGGTGATCTGTTCTCAGTACTCAGGGTGCTGGGTGCTCAGTGCTCGGGGTGCTGTGTGCACAGTGCTCAGGGTGCTGGGTGCTCAGTGCTCGGGGTGCTCAGTATTCAGGGTGCTGTGTGTTCAGTGCTCAGGGTACTGGGTGCTCAGTACTCAGGGTGCTTGGTGCTCAGTACTCAGGGTGCTGGTTGCTCTGTACTCGGGGTGCTGGGTGCTCAGTACTCGGGGTGCTGGGTGCACAGTGCTCAGGGTGCTGGCTGCTCAGTGCTCAGGGTCCTGGGTGCTCAGTACTCAGGGTGCTCAGTGCTCAGTACTCAGCGTTCTGGGTGCTCAGTGCTCAGGGTCCTCGGTGCTCAGTACTCAGGGTGCTCAGTGCTCAGTACTCAGCGTGCTTTGTGCTCAGTGCTCAGGGTGCTGGGTGCTCAGTACTAAGGGTGCTGGGTGCTCAGTACTCAGGGTGCTGGGTGCTCAGTACTCAGGGTGCTGGGTGCTCAGTGCTCGGGGTGCTCGGTGATCAGTACTCAGGGTGCTGGGTGCTCAGTGCTCTTGGTGCTGGGTGCTCAGTGCTCGGGGTGCTGGGTGCTCAGTGCTCGGGGTGCTGGGTGCTCAGTACTCAGGGTGCTGGGTGCTCAGTACTCAGGGTGTTCGGTGCTCAGTATTCAGGGTGCCCAGTGCTCAGTACTCAGGGTGCTGGGTGCTCAGTGCTCGGGGTGCTGGGTGCTCAGTACTCGGGGTGCTGGGTGCTCAGTACTCAGGGTGCTGGGTACTCAGTGCTCAGGGTGCTGGGTGCTCAGTACTCAGGGTGCTGGGTGCTCAGTACTCAGGGTGCTGGGTGCTCAGTACTCAGGGTGCTCAGTGCTCAGTACTCAGGGTGCTCAGTGCTCAGTACTCAGGGTGCTCAGTGCTCAGTACTCAGGGTGCTCAGTGCTCTGTGTGCTGTGTGCTCAGTTCTCGGGGTGCTGGGTGCTCAGTCCTCAGGGTGCTGGGTGCTCAGTGCTCAGGGTGCTCGGTACTCAGTGCTCAGGGTGCTGGGTGCTCAGTACTCAGGGTGCTGGGTGCTCAGTGCTCGGGGTGCTGGGTGCTCAGTACTCAGGGTGCTGGGTGCTCACTGCTCAGGGTGCTGGGTGCTCAGTGCTCAGGGTGCTCGGTGCTTTGTACTCAGGGTGCTCGGTGCTCGGGTTGCTGGGTGCTCAGTGCTCGGGGTGCTGGGTGCTCAGTGCTCGGGGTGCTTGGTGCTCAGTGCTCGGGGTGCTGGGTGCTCAGTGCTCAGGGTTCTGGGTGCTCAGTGCTCGGGGTGCTGGGTGCTCAGTACTCGGGGTGCTCAGTGCTCAGTACTCAGGTTGCTGGGTGCTCAGTGCTCAGGGTGCTGGGTGCTCAGTACTCAGGGTGCTGGGTGCTCGGTGCTCAGTACGCTGGGTGCTCAGTACTCAGGGTGCTGGCTGCTGAGTACTCAGGGTGCTCGGTGCTCAGTACTCAGGGTGCTGGGTGCTCAGTGCTCGGGGTGCTGGGTGCTCATTACTCAGGGTGCTGGGTGCTCAGTACTCAGGGTGCTCAGTGCTCGGGGTGCTGGGTGCTCAGTACTCAGGGTGCTGGGTGCTCAATGCTCGGGGTGCTGGGTGCTCAGTGGTCAGGGTGCTGGGTGCTCAGTGATCGGGGTGCTGGTTGCTCAGTACTCAGGGTGCTCAGTGCTCGGGGAGCTCGGTGCTCAGTACTCAGGGTGCTGGGTGCTCAGTACTCAGTGCTCGGGGTCCTGGGTGCTCCGTGCTCGGGGTGCTGGGTGCTCAGTGCTCTCGGTGCTTAGTGCTCAGTACTAAGTGTGCTGGGTGCTCACTACTCAGGGTGCTCAGTGCTCGGGGTGCTGGGTGCTCAGTACTCAGGGTGCTGGGTGCTCAGTTCTCAGGGTGCTGGGTGCTCATTCTCGGGGTGCTGGGTGCTCAGTGCTCGGGGTGCTGGGTGCTCAGTACTCAGGGTGCTGGGTGCTCCGTACTCAGGGTGCTGGGTGCTCATTACTTAGGGTGCTCGGTGCTCAGTACTCAGGTTGCTGAGTGCTCAGGGTGCTGGGTACTCAGTACTCAGGGTGCTGGGTGCTCAGTACTCAGGGTGCTGGGTGCTCAGTGCTCAGGGTGCTGGGTGCTCAGTACTCAGGGTGCTGGGTGCTCAGTACTCAGGGTGCTGGGTGCTCAGTGCTCGGGGTGCTGGGTGCTCAGTGCTCGGGGTGCTGGGGGCTCATTGCTCGGGGTGCTGGGTGCTCAGTGCTCGGGGCGCTGGGTGCTCTGTGCTCGGGGTGCTCGGAGCTCAGTACACAGGGTGCTGGGTGCTCAGTGCTCGGGGTGCTCGGTGCTCAGTACTCAGGGTGCTGGGTGCTTAGTGCTCGGGGTGCTGGGTGCTCAGTACTCAGGGTGCTGCGTGCTCAGTACTCAGGGTGCTGGGTGCTCAGTACTCAGGGTGCTGGGTGCTCAGTGCTCAGGGTGCTGGGTGCTCAGTGCTCAGGGTGCTGGGTGCTCAGTGCTCGGGGTGCTGGGTGCTCAGTGCTCAGTATTCAGGGTGCTGGGTGCTCAGTGCTCGGGGTGCTGGGTGCTCAGTGCTCAGTACTCAGGGTGCTGGGTGCTCAGTGCTCAGGGTGCTGGGTGCTCAGTGCTCAGGGTGCTGGGTGCTCAGTGCTCAGGGTGCTGGGTACTCAGTGCTCAGGGAGCTGGGTACTCAGTGCTCGGGGTGCTGGGTGATCAGTACTCAGGGTGCTGGGTGCTCAGTACTTAGGGTGCTCGGTGCTCAGTACTCAGGGTGCTGGGTGCTCAGTGCTCGGGGTGCTGGGTGCTCAGTACTCAGGGTGCTGGGTGCTCAGTGCTCGGGGTGCTCGGTGCTCAGTACGCTGGGTGCTCATTACTCAGGGTGCTGGGTGCTCAGTACTCAGGGTGCTGGGTGCTCAGTACTCAGGGTGCTGGGTGCTTAGTACTCAGGGTGCTCAGTGCTCAGTACTTAGGGTGCTCAGTGCTCAGTGCTCGGGGTGCTGGGTGCTCAGTGCTCAGGGTGCTGGGTGCTCAGTGCTCGGGGTGCTGGGTGCTCAGTGCTCAGGGTGCTGGGTGCTAAGTGCTCAGAGTGCTGGGTGCTCAGTACTCCGGGTGCTCGGTGCTCAGTACTCAGAGTGCTCAGTGCTCAGTACTCAGCGTGCTTTGTGCTCAGTGCTCAGGGTGCTGGGTGCTCAGTACTCAGGGTGCTGGGTGCTCAGTACTCAGGGTGCTGGGTGCTCAGTACTCAGGGTGCTGGGTGCTCAGTGCTCGGGGTGCTCGGTGATCAGTACTAAGAGTGCTGGGTGCTCAGTGCTCAGGGTACTGGGTACTCAGTACTCAGGGTGCTGGGTGCTCAGTGCTCAGGGTGCTGGGTGCTCAGTGCTCAGGGTGCTGGGTGCTCAGTGCTCGGGGTGCTGGGTGCTCAGTGCTCAGGGTGCTGGGTGCTCAGTGCTGAGGGTGCTCAGTGCTCATTACTCAGCGTGCTTTGTGCTCAGTGCTCAGGGTGCTGGGTGCTCAGTACTCAGTGTGCTGGGTGCTCAGTACTCAGGGTGCTGGGGGCTCAGTACTCAGGGTGCTGGGTGCTCAGTACTCAGGGTGCTGGGTGCTCAGTACTCAGGGTGCTGGGTGCTCAGTACTCAGGGTGCTGGGGGCTCAGTACTCAGGGTGCTGGGTGCTCAGTACTCAGGGTGCTCGGTTCTCAGTACTCAGGCTGCTGGGTGCTCATTCTCGGGGTGCTGGGTGCTCAGTGCTCGGGGTGCTTGGTGCTCAGTACTAAGGGTGCTGGCGGCTCAGTACTCAGGGTGCTGGGTGCTCAGTGCTCAGGGTGCTGGGTGCTCAGTGCTCAGGGTGCTGGGTGCTCAGTACTCAGGGTGCTGGGTGCTCAGTACTTAGGGTGCTCGGTGCTCAGTACTCAGGTTGCTGAGTGCTCAGGGTGCTGGGTACTCAGTACTCAGGGTGCTGGGTGCTCAGTACTCAGGGTTCTGGGTGCTCAGTGCTCAGGGTGCTAGGTGCTCAGTACTCAGGGTGCTGGGTGCTCAGTACTCAGGGTGCTGGGTGCTCAGTACCCAGGGTGCTGTGTGCTCAGTGCTCGGGGTGCTGGGGGCTCAGTGCTCTGGGTGCTGGGTGCTCAGTGCTCGGGGCGCTGGGTGCTCTGTGCTCGGGGTGCTCGGAGCTCAGTACTCAGGGTGCTGGGTGCTCAGTACTCAGGGTTCTGGGTGCTTAGTGCTCAGGGTGCTGGGTGCTCAGTGCTCAGGGTGCTGGGTGCTCAGTGCTCTGGGTGCTGGGTGCTCAGTGCTCTTGGTGCTGGGTGCTCCGTGCTTAGGGTGCAGGGTGCTCAGTGCTCAGGGTGCTGGGTGCTCAGTGCTCTTGGTGCTTGGTGCTCAGTGCTTAGGGTGCTGGGTGCTCAGTGCTCAGGGCGCTGGGTGTTCAGTGCTCGGGGTGCTGGGTGCTGAGTGCTCAGGGTGCAGGGTGCTCAGTGCTCGGGGTGCTCGGTGCTCAGTGCTCAGGGTCCTGGGTGCTCAGTACTCAGGGTCCTGGGTGCTTTGTACTCAGGGTGCTCAGTGCTCAGTACACAGGGTGCTGGGTGCTCAGTGCTCGGGGTGCTGGTTGCTCAGTGCTCAGTACTCAGGGTGCTGGGTGCTCAGTGCTCGGGGTGCTTGGTGCTCAGTACTCAGGGTGCTGGGTGCTCAGTGCACGGGGTGCTGGGTGCTCAGTGCTCAGGGTGCTGGGTGCTCAGTGTACGGGGTGCTGGGTGCTCAGTACTCAGGGTG
Organism: Microtus oregoni; assembly: GCF_018167655.1. NCBI lineage: Eukaryota > Metazoa > Chordata > Mammalia > Rodentia > Cricetidae > Microtus > Microtus oregoni. The sequence goes on along the minus strand of NW_024543811.1, from coordinate 4,289,314 downwards.
CTTAGTGCTCGGGGAGCTCGGTGCTCAATACTCAGGGTGCTGGGTGCTCAGTACTCAGTGCTCGGGGTCCTGGGTGCTCCGTGCTCGGGGTGCTGGGTGCTCAGTGCTCTGGGTGCTTAGTGCTCAGTACTCAGGGTGCTGGGTGCTCAGTACTCAGGGTGCTCAGTGCTCGGGGTGCTGGGTGCTCAGTACTCAGGGTGCTGGGTGCTCAGTACTCAGGGTGCTGGGTGCTCAGTACTCAGGGTGCTGGGTGCTCAGTGCTCAGGGTCCTCGGTGCTCAGTACTCAGGGTGCTCAGTGCTCATTACTCAGCGTGCTTTGTGCTCAGTGCTCAGGGTGCTGGGTGCTCAGTACTCAGTGTGCTGGGTGCTCAGTACTCAGGGTGCTGGGGGCTCAGTACTCAGGGTGCTGGGTGCTCAGTACACAGGGTGCTGGGTGCTCAGTACTCAGGGGGCTGGATGCTCAGTACTCAGGGTGCTGGGGGCTCAGTACTCAGGGTGCTGGGTGCTCAGTACTCAGGGTGCTCTGTTCTCAGTACTCAGGGTGCTGGGTGCTCATTCTCGGGGTGCTGGGTGCTCAGTGCTCGGGGTGCTTGGTGCTCAGTACTAAGGGTGCTGGGTGCTCATTACTCAGCGTGCTTTGTGCTCAGTGCTCAGGGTGCTGGGTGCTCAGTACTCAGTGTGCTGTGTGCTCAGTACTCAGGGTGCTGGGGGCTCAGTACTCAGGGTGCTGGGTGCTCAGTACTCAGGGTGCTGGGTGCTCAGTACTCAGGGTGCTGGGTGCTCAGTACTCAGGGTGCTGGGGGCTCAGTACTCACGGTTCTGGGTGCTCAGTACTCAGGGTGCTCGGTGCTCAGTTCTCAGGGTGCTCGCTGCTCAGTGTTTGGGGTGCTGGGTGCTCAGTACTCAGCGTGCTGGGTGCTCAGTGCTCAGGGTGCTGGGTGATCAGTGCTCAGGGTGCTGGGTGCTCAGTACTCAGTGCTCAGGATGCTGTGTGCTCAGTGCTCTGGGTGCTGGGTGCTCAGTGCTCAGGGTGCTCTGTGCTCAGTACTCACGGTGCTGGGTGCTCAGTACTCAGGGTGCTGGGTGGTCAGTGCTCGGGGTGCACGGTGCTTAGTGCTCGGGGTGCTCGGTGCTCAGTGCTCAGGGTGCTGGGTGCTCAGTACTCAGGGTGCTGGGTTCTCATTACTCAGGGTGCTGGGTGCACAGTGCTAGGGGTGCTGTGTGCTCAGAGCTCGGGGTCTGGGTGCTCAGTACTCAGGGTGCTGGGTGCTCAGTACTCAGGATGCTGGGTGCTCAGTGCTCAGGGTGCTGGGTGCTCAGTGCTCTGGGTGCTGGGTGCTCAGTGCTTAAGGTGCTGGGTGCTCAGTGCTCAGGGTGCTGGGTGTTCAATGCTCGGGGTGCTGGGTGCTGAGTGCTCAGGGTGCAGGGTGCTCAGTGCTCGGGGTGCTCGGTGCTCAGTGCTCAGGGTCCTGGGTGCTCAGTACTCAGGGTGCTGGGTGCTTTGTACTCAGGGTGCTCAGTGCTCAGTACACAGGGTGCTGGGTGCTCAGTGCTCGGGGTGCTGGGTGCTCAGTGCTCAGTACTCAGGGTGCTGGGTGCTCAGTGCTCGGGGTGCTGGGTGCTCAGTACTCAGGGTGCTGGGTGCTCAGTGCTCGGGTGCTGGGTGCTCAGTGCTCAGGGTGCTGGGTGATCAGTGATCGGGGTGCTGGGTGCTCAGTACTCAGGGTGCTCAGTGCTCGGGGAGCTCGGTGCTCAGTACTCAGGGTGCTGGGTGCTCAGTACTCAGTGCTCGGGGTCCTGGGTGCTCCGTGCTCGGGGTGCTGGGTGCTCAGTGCTCTGGGTGCTTAGTGCTCAGTACTCAGAGTGCTGGGTGCTCAGTACTCAGGGTGCTCAGTGCTCGGGGTGCTGGGTGCTCAGTACTCAGGGTGCTGGGTGCTCAGTACTCAGGGTGCTGGGTGCTCAGTGCTCAGGGTCCTCGGTGCTCAGTACTAAGGGTGCTCAGTGCTCATTACTCAGCGTGCTTTGTGCTCAGTGCTCAGGGTGCTGGGTGCTCAGTACTCAGTGTGCTGGGTGCTCAGTACTCAGGGTGCTGGGGGCTCAGTACTCAGGGTGCTGGGTGCTCAGTACTCAGGGTGCTGGGTGCTCAGTACTCAGGGTGCTGGGTGCTCAGTACTCAGGGTGCTGGGGGCTCAGTACTCAGGGTGCTGGGTGCTCAGTACTCAGGGTGCTCGGTTCTCAGTACTCAGGGTGCTGGGTGCTCATTCTCGGGGTGCTAGGTGCTCAGTGCTCGGGGTGCTTGGTGCTCAGTACTAAGGGTGCTGGGGGCTCAGTACTCAGGGTGCTGGGTGCTCAGTGCTCAGGGTACTGGGTGCACAGTGCCCAGGGTGCTGGGTGCTCAGTGCTCAGGGTGCTCAGTACTCAGGGTGCTGTGTGTTCAGTGTTCAGGGTACTGGGTGCTCAGTACTCAGGGTGCTTGGTGCTCAGTACTCAGGGTGCTGGGTGCTCAGTACTCGGGGTGCTGGGTGCTCAGTACTCGGGGTGCTGGGTGCACAGTGCTCAGGGTGCTGGGTGCTCAGTGCTTGGGGTGCTGGGTGCTCAGTGCTCAGGCTGCTGGCTGCTCAGTGCTCAGGGTGCTGGGTGCTCAGTACTCAGGGTGCTCAGTGCTCAGTACTCGGCGTGATTTGTGCTCAGTGCTCAGGGTGCTGGGTGCTCAGTACTCAGGGTGCTGGGTGCTCAGTACTCAGGGTGCTGGGTGCTCAGTACTCAGGGTGCTGGATGCTCAGTGCTCGGGTTGCTCGGTGATCAGTACTAAGAGTGCTGGGTGCTCAGTGCTCAGGGTACTGGGTACTCAGTACTCAGGGAGCTGGGTGCTCAGTGCTCAGGGTGCTGGGAGCTCAGTGCTCAGGGTGCTGGGTGCTCAGTGCTCGGGGTGCTGGGTGCTCAGTGCTCAGGGTGGTGTGTGCTCAGTGCTCAGTGCTCAGGGTGCTGGGTGCTCAGTGCTCAGGGTGCTGGGTGCTCAGTGCTCGGGGTGCTGGGTGCTCAGTGCTCGGGGTGCTGGGTGCTCAGTGCTCGGGGTGCTGGGGGCTCAGTACTCAGGGTGCTGGGTGCTCAGTACTCAGTGTGTTCGGTGCTCAGTACTCAGGGTGCTCAGTGCTCAGTACTCAGGGTGCTGGGTGCTCAGTGCTCGGGGTGCTGGGTGCTCAGTACTCGGGGTGCTGGGTGCTCAGTACTCAGGGTGCTGGGTGCTCAGTGCTCAGGGTGCTGGGTGCTCAGTACTCAGGGTGCTGGGTGCTCATTACTTAGGGTGATCGGTGCTCAGTACTCAGGTTGCTGAGTGCTCAGGGTGCTGGGTACTCAGTACTCAGGGTGCTGGGTGCTCAGTACTCAGGGTGCTGGGTGCTCAGTTCTCAGGGTGCTGGGTGCTCAGTACTCAGGGTGCTGGGTGCTCAGTACTCAGGGTGCTGGGTGCTCAGTGCTCGGGGTGCTGGGTGCTCAGTGCTCGGGGTGCTGGGGGCTCAGTGCTCGGGGTGCTGGGTGCTCAGTGCTCGGGGCGCTGGGTGCTCAGTGCTCCGGGTGCTCGGAGCTCAGTACTCAGGGTGCTGGGTGCTCAGTGCTCGGGGTGCTCGGTGCTCAGTACTCAGGGTGCTGGGTGCTTAGTGCTCGGGGTGCTGGGTGCTCAGTACTCAGGGTGCTGCGTGCTCAGTACTCAGGGTGCTGGGTGATCTGTACTCAGGGTGCTGGGTGATCTGTACTCGGGTGCCGGGTGCTCAGTGCTCAGGTTGCTGGGTGCTCAGTGCTCGGGGTGCTGGGTGCTCAGTGCTCAGTACTCAGGGTGCTGGGTGCTCAGTGCTCGGGGTGCTGGGTGCTCAGTGCTCAGTACTCAGGGTGCTGGGTGCTCAGTGCTCAGGGTGCTGGGTGCTCAGTGCTCAGGGTGCTGGGTGCTCAGTGCTCAGGGTGTTGGGTACTCAGTGCTCAGGGAGCTGGGTACTCAGTGCTCGGGGTGCTGGGTGCTCAGTACTCAGGGTGCTGGGTGCTCAGTACTCAGGGTGCTCAGTGCTCAGTACTCAGGGTGCTCAGTGCTCAGTACTCAGGGTGCTCAGTGCTCTGTGTGCTGTGTGCTCAGTTCTCGGGGTGGTGGGTGCTCAGTCCTCAGGGTGCTGGGTGCTCAGTGCTCAGGGTGCTCGGTGCTCAGTGCTCAGGGTGCTGGGTGCTCAGTACTCAGGGTGCTGGGTGCTCAGTGCTCGGGGTGCTGGGTGCTCAGTACTCAGGGTGCTGGGTGCTCACTGCTCAGGGTGCTGGGTGCTCAGTGCTCAGGGTGCTCGGTGCTTTGTACTCAGGGTGCTCGGTGCTCGGGGTGCTGGGTGCTCAGTGCTCGGGGTGCTGGGTGCTCAGTGCTCGGGGTGCTGGGTGCTCAGTGCTCGGGGTGCTGGGTGCTCAGTGCTCAGGGTTCTGGGTGCTCAGTGCTCGGGGTGCTGGGTGCTCAGTACTCGGGGTGCTCGGTGCTCAGTACTCAGGTTGCTGGGTGCTCAGTGCTCAGGGTGCTGGGTGCTCAGTACTCAGGGTGCTGGGTGCTCGGTGCTCAGTACGCTGGGTGCTCAGTACTCAGGGTGCTGGCTGCTGAGTACTCAGGGTGCTCGGTGCTCGGGGAGCTCGGTGCTCAGTACTCAGGGTGCTGGGTGCTCAGTACTCAGTGCTCGGGGTCCTGGGTGCTCCGTGCTCGGGGTGCTGGGTGCTCAGTGCTCTGGGTGCTTAGTGCTCAGTACTAAGTGTGCTGGGTGCTCAGTACTCAGGGTGCTCAGTGCTCGGGGTGCTGGGTGCTCAGTACTCAGGGTGCTGGGTGCTCAGTTCTCAGGGTGCTGGGTGCTCATTCTCGGGGTGCTGGGTGCTCAGTGCTCGGGGTGCTGGGTGCTCAGTACTCAGGGTGCTGGGTGCTCCGTACTCAGGGTGCTGGGTGCTCATTACTTAGGGTGCTCGGTGCTCAGTACTCAGGTTGCTGAGTGCTCAGGGTGCTGGCTACTCAGTACTCAGGGTGCTGGGTGCTCAGTACTCAGGGTGCTGGGTGCTCAGTGCTCAGGGTGCTGGGTGCTCAGTACTCAGGGTGCTGGGTGCTCAGTACTCAGGGTGCTGGGTGCTCAGTGCTCGGGGTGCTGGGTGCTCAGTGCTCGGGGTGCTGGGGGCTCATTGCTCGGGGTGCTGGGTGCTCAGTGCTCGGGGCGCTGGGTGCTCTGTGCTCGGGGTGCTCGGTGCTCAGTACTCAGGGTTCTGGGTGCTTAGTGCTCGGGGTGCTGGGTGCTCAGTACTCAGGGTGCTGCGTGCTCAGTACTCAGGGTGCTGGGTGATCAGTACTCAGGGTGCTGGGTGATCTGTACTCGGGTGCTGGGTGCTCAGTGCTCAGGGTGCTGGGTGCTCAGTGCTCGGGGTGCTGGGTGCTCAGTGCTCAGTACTCAGGGTGCTGGGTGCTCAGTGCTCGGGGTGCTGGGTGCTCAGTGCTCAGTACTCAGGGTGCTGGGTGCTCAGTGCTCAGGGTGCTGGGTGCTCAGTGCTCAGGGTGCTGGGTGCTCAGTGCTCAGGGTGCTGGGTACTCAGTGCTCAGGGAGCTGGGTACTCAGTGCTCGGGGTGCTGGGTGCTCAGTACTCAGGGTGCTGGGTGCTCAGTACTCAGGGAGCTCAGTGCTCAGTACTCAGGGTGCTCAGTGCTCAGTACTCAGGGTGCTCAGTGCTCTGTGTGCTGTGTGCTCAGTGCTCGGGGTGCTGGGTGCTCAGTCCTCAGGGTGCTGGGTGCTCAGTGCTCAGGGTGCTCGGTGCTCAGTGCTCAGGGTGCTGGGTGCTCAGTACTCAGGGTGCTGGGTGCTCAGTGCTCGGGGTGCTGGGTGCTCAGTACTCAGGGTGCTGGGTGCTCACTGCTCAGGGTGCTGGGTGCTCAGTGCTCAGGGTGCTCGGTGCTTTGTACTCAGGGTGCTCGGTGCTCGGGTTGCTGGGTGCTCAGTGCTCGGGGTGCTGGGTGCTCAGTGCTCGGGGTGCTGGGTGCTCAGTGCTCGGGGTGCTGGGTGCTCAGTGCTCAGGGTTCTGGGTGCTCAGTGCTCGGGGTGCTGGGTGCTCAGTACTCGGGGTGCTCGGTGCTCAGTACTCAGGTTGCTGGGTGCTCAGTGCTCAGGGTGCTGGGTGCTCAGTACTCAGGGTGCTGGGTGCTCGGTGCTCAGTACGCTGGGTGCTCAGTACTCAGGGTGCTGTCTGCTGAGTACTCAGGGTGCTCGGTGCTCAGTAATCAGGGTGCTGGGTGCTCAGTGCTCGGGGTGCTGGGTGCTCATTACTCAGGGTGCTGGGTGCTCAGTACTCAGGGTGCTCAGTGCTCGGGGTGCTGGGTGCTCAGTACTCAGGGTGCTGGGTGCTCAATGCTCGGGGTGCTGGGTGCTCAGTGCTCAGGGTGCTGGGTGCTCAGTGATCGGGGTGCTGGTTGCTCAGTACTCAGGGTGCTCAGTGCCCGGGGAGCTCGGTGCTCAGTACTCAGGGTGCTGGGTGCTCAGTACTCAGTGCTCGGGGTCCTGGGTGCTCCGTGCTCAGGGTGCTGGGTGCTCAGTGCTCTGGGTGCTTAGTGCTCAGTACTAAGGGTGCTGGGTGCTCAGTACTCAGGGTGCTCAGTGCTCGGGGTGCTGGGTGCTCAGTACTCAGGGTGCTGGGTGCTCAGTACTCAGGGTGCTGGGTGCTCATTCTCGGGGTGCTGGGTGCTCAGTGCTCGGGGTGCTGGGTGCTCAGTACTCAGGGTGCTGGGTGCTCAGTACTCAGGCTGCTGGGGGCTCAGTACTCAGGGTGCTGGGTGCTCAGTACTCAGGGTGCTCGGTTCTCAGTACTCAGGGTGCTGGGAGCTCATTCTCGGGGTGCTGGGTGCTCAGTGCTCGGGGTGCTGGGTGCTCAGTACTCATTGTGCTGGGGGCTCAGTACTCAGGGTGGTGGGTGCTCAGTACTCAGGGTGATCTGTTCTCAGTACTCAGGGTGCTGGGTGCTCAGTGCTCGGGGTGCTGTGTGCACAGTGCTCAGGGTGCTGGGTGCTCAGTGCTCGGGGTGCTCAGTACTCAGGGTGCTGTGTGTTCAGTGCTCAGGGTACTGGGTGCTCAGTACTCAGGGTGCTTGGTGCTCAGTACTCAGGGTGCTGGTTGCTCAGTACTCGGGGTGCTGGGTGCTCAGTACTCGGGGTGCTGGGTGCACAGTGCTCAGGGTGCTGGCTGCTCAGTGCTCAGGGTGCTGGGTGCTCAGTACTCAGGGTGCTCAGTGCTCAGTACTCAGCGTTCTTGGTGCTCAGTGCTCAGGGTCCTCGGTGCTCAGTACTCAGGGTGCTCAGTGCTCAGTACTCAGCGTGCTTTGTGCTCAGTGCTCAGGGTGCTGGGTGCTCAGTACTAAGGGTGCTGGGTGCTCAGTACTCAGGGTGCTGGGTGCTCAGTACTCAGGGTGCTGGGTGCTCAGTGCTCGGGGTGCTCGGTGATCAGTACTCAGGGTGCTGGGTGCTCAGTGCTCTTGGTGCTGGGTGCTCAGTGCTCGGGGTGCTGGGTGCTCAGTGCTCGGGGTGCTGGGTGCTCAGTACTCAGGGTGCTGGGTGCTCAGTACTCAGGGTGTTCGGTGCTCAGTATTCAGGGTGCTCAGTGCTCAGTACTCAGGGTGCTGGGTACTCAGTGCTCGGGGTGCTGGGTGCTCAGTACTCGGGGTGCTGGGTGCTCAGTACTCAGGGTGCTGGGTACTCAGTGCTCAGGGTGCTGGGTGCTCAGTACTCAGGGTGCTGGGTGCTCAGTACTCAGGGTGCTGGGTGCTCAGTACTCAGGGTGCTCAGTGCTCAGTACTCAGGGTGCTCAGTGCTCAGTACTCAGGGTGCTCAGTGCTCAGTACTCAGGGTGCTCAGTGCTCTGTGTGCTGTGTGCTCAGTTCTCGGGGTGCTGGGTGCTCAGTCCTCAGGGTGCTGGGTGCTCAGTGCTCAGGGTGCTCGGTACTCAGTGCTCAGGGTGCTGGGTGCTCAGTACTCAGGGTGCTCAGTGCTCGGGGTGCTGGGTGCTCAGTACTCAGGGTGCTGGGTGCTCAATGCTCGGGGTGCTGGGTGCTCAGTGCTCAGGGTGCTGGGTGCTCAGTGATCGGGGTGCTGGTTGCTCAGTACTCAGGGTGCTCAGTGCTCGGGGAGCTCGGTGCTCAGTACTCAGGGTGCTGGGTGCTCAGTACTCAGTGCTCGGGGTCCTGGGTGCTCCGTGCTCGGGGTGCTGGGTGCTCAGTGCTCTGGGTGCTTAGTGCTCAGTACTAAGTGTGCTGGGTGCTCAGTACTCAGGGTGCTCAGTGCTCGGGGTGCTGGGTGCTCAGTACTCAGGGTGCTGGGTGCTCAGTTCTCAGGGTGCTGGGTGCTCATTCTCGGGGTGCTGGGTGCTCAGTGCTCGGGGTGCTGGGTGCTCAGTACTCAGGGTGCTGGGTGCTCCGTACTCAGGGTGCTGGGTGCTCATTACTTAGGGTGCTCTGTGCTCAGTACTCAGGTTGCTGAGTGCTCAGGGTGCTGGCTACTCAGTACTCAGGGTGCTGGGTGCTCAGTACTCAGGGTGCTGGGTGCTCAGTGCTCAGGGTGCTGGGTGCTCAGTACTCAGGGTGCTGGGTGCTCAGTACTCAGGGTGCTGGGTGCTCAGTGCTCGGGGTGCTGGGTGCTCAGTGCTCGGGGTGCTGGGGGCTCATTGCTCGGGGTGCTGGGTGCTCAGTTCTCGGGGCGCTGGGTGCTCTGTGCTCGGGGTGCTCGGAGCTCAGTACACAGGGTGCTGGGTGCTCAGTGCTCGGGGTGCTCGGTGCTCAGTACTCAGGGTTCTGGGTGCTTAGTGCTCGGGGTGCTGGGTGCTCAGTACTCAGGGTGCTGCGTGCTCAGTACTCAGGGTGCTGGGTGATCAGTACTCAGGGTGCTGGGTGATCTGTACTCGGGTGCTGGGTGCTCAGTGCTCAGGGTGCTGGGTGCTCAGTGCTCGGGGTGCTGGGTGCTCAGTGCTCAGTACTCAGGGTGCTGGGTGCTCAGTGCTCGGGGTGCTGGGTGCTCAGTGCTCAGTACTCAGGGTGCTGGGTGCTCAGTGCTCAGGGTGCTGGGTGCTCAGTGCTCAGGGTGCTGGGTGCTCAGTGCTCAGGGTGCTGGGTACTCAGTGCTCAGGGAGCTGGGTACTCAGTGCTCGGGGTGCTGGGTGCTCAGTACTCAGGGTGCTGGGTGCTCAGTACTCAGGGAGCTCAGTGCTCAGTACTCAGGGTGCTCAGTGCTCAGTACTCAGGGTGCTCAGTGCTCTGTGTGCTGTGTGCTCAGTGCTCGGGGTGCTGGGTGCTCAGTCCTCAGGGTGCTGGGTGCTCAGTGCTCAGGGTGCTCGGTGCTCAGTGCTCAGGGTGCTGGGTGCTCAGTACTCAGGGTGCTGGGTGCTCAGTGCTCGGGGTGCTGGGTGCTCAGTACTCAGGGTGCTGGGTGCTCACTGCTCAGGGTGCTGGGTGCTCAGTGCTCAGGGTGCTCGGTGCTTTGTACTCAGGGTGCTCGGTGCTCGGGTTGCTGGGTGCTCAGTGCTCGGGGTGCTGGGTGCTCAGTGCTCGGGGTGCTGGGTGCTCAGTGCTCGGGGTGCTGGGTGCTCAGTGCTCAGGGTTCTGGGTGCTCAGTGCTCGGGGTGCTGGGTGCTCAGTACTCGGGGTGCTCGGTGCTCAGTACTCAGGTTGCTGGGTGCTCAGTGCTCAGGGTGCTGGGTGCTCAGTACTCAGGGTGCTGGGTGCTCGGTGCTCAGTACGCTGGGTGCTCAGTACTCAGGGTGCTGTCTGCTGAGTACTCAGGGTGCTCGGTGCTCAGTAATCAGGGTGCTGGGTGCTCAGTGCTCGGGGTGCTGGGTGCTCATTACTCAGGGTGCTGGGTGCTCAGTACTCAGGGTGCTCAGTGCTCGGGGTGCTGGGTGCTCAGTACTCAGGGTGCTGGGTGCTCAATGCTCGGGGTGCTGGGTGCTCAGTGCTCAGGGTGCTGGGTGCTCAGTGATCGGGGTGCTGGTTGCTCAGTACTCAGGGTGCTCAGTGCTCGGGGAGCTCGGTGCTCAGTACTCAGGGTGCTGGGTGCTCAGTACTCAGTGCTCGGGGTCCTGGGTGCTCCGTGCTCAGGGTGCTGGGTGCTCAGTGCTCTGGGTGCTTAGTGCTCAGTACTAAGGGTGCTGGGTGCTCAGTACTCAGGGTGCTCAGTGCTCGGGGTGCTGGGTGCTCAGTACTCAGGGTGCTGGGTGCTCAGTACTCAGGGTGCTGGGTGCTCATTCTCGGGGTGCTGGGTGCTCAGTGCTCGGGGTGCTGGGTGCTCAGTACTCAGGGTGCTGGGTGCTCAGTACTCAGGCTGCTGGGGGCTCAGTACTCAGGGTGCTGGGTGCTCAGTACTCAGGGTGCTCGGTTCTCAGTACTCAGGGTGCTGGGAGCTCATTCTCGGGGTGCTGGGTGCTCAGTGCTCGGGGTGCTGGGTGCTCAGTACTCATTGTGCTGGGGGCTCAGTACTCAGGGTGGTGGGTGCTCAGTACTCAGGGTGATCTGTTCTCAGTACTCAGGGTGCTGGGTGCTCAGTGCTCGGGGTGCTGTGTGCACAGTGCTCAGGGTGCTGGGTGCTCAGTGCTCGGGGTGCTCAGTACTCAGGGTGCTGTGTGTTCAGTGCTCAGGGTACTGGGTGCTCAGTACTCAGGGTGCTTGGTGCTCAGTACTCAGGGTGCTGGTTGCTCAGTACTCGGGGTGCTGGGTGCTCAGTACTCGGGGTGCTGGGTGCACAGTGCTCAGGGTGCTGGCTGCTCAGTGCTCAGGGTGCTGGGTGCTCAGTACTCAGGGTGCTCAGTGCTCAGTACTCAGCGTTCTGGGTGCTCAGTGCTCAGGGTCCTCGGTGCTCAGTACTCAGGGTGCTCAGTGCTCAGTACTCAGCGTGCTTTGTGCTCAGTGCTCAGGGTGCTGGGTGCTCAGTACTAAGGGTGCTGGGTGCTCAGTACTCAGGGTGCTGGGTGCTCAGTACTCAGGGTGCTGGGTGCTCAGTGCTCGGGGTGCTCGGTGATCAGTACTCAGGGTGCTGGGTGCTCAGTGCTCTTGGTGCTGGGTGCTCAGTGCTCGGGGTGCTGGGTGCTCAGTGCTCGGGGTGCTGGGTGCTCAGTACTCAGGGTGCTGGGTGCTCAGTACTCAGGGTGTTCGGTGCTCAGTATTCAGGGTGCTCAGTGCTCAGTACTCAGGGTGCTGGGTACTCAGTGCTCGGGGTGCTGGGTGCTCAGTACTCGGGGTGCTGGGTGCTCAGTACTCAGGGTGCTGGGTACTCAGTGCTCAGGGTGCTGGGTGCTCAGTACTCAGGGTGCTGGGTGCTCAGTACTCAGGGTGCTGGGTGCTCAGTACTCAGGGTGCTCAGTGCTCAGTACTCAGGGTGCTCAGTGCTCAGTACTCAGGGTGCTCAGTGCTCAGTACTCAGGGTGCTCAGTGCTCTGTGTGCTGTGTGCTCAGTTCTCGGGGTGCTGGGTGCTCAGTCCTCAGGGTGCTGGGTGCTCAGTGCTCAGGGTGCTCGGTACTCAGTGCTCAGGGTGCTGGGTGCTCAGTACTCAGGGTGGTGGGTGCTCAGTGCTCGGGGTGCTGGGTGCTCAGTACTCAGGGTGCTGGGTGCTCACTGCTCAGGGTGCTGGGTGCTCAGTGCTCAGGGTGCTCGGTGCTTTGTACTCAGGGTGCTCGGTGCTCGGGGTGCTGGGTGCTCAGTGCTCGGGGTGCTGGGTGCTCAGTGCTCGGGGTGCTGGGTGCTCAGTGCTCGGGGTGCTGGGTGCTCAGTGCTCAGGGTTCTGGGTGCTCAGTGCTCGGGGTGCTGGGTGCTCAGTACTCGGGGTGCTCGGTGCTCAGTACTCAGGTTGCTGGGTGCTCAGTGCTCAGGGTGCTGGGTGCTCAGTACTCAGGGTGCTGGGTGCTCGGTGCTCAGTACGCTGGGTGCTCAGTACTCAGGGTGCTGGCTGCTGAGTACTCAGGGTGCTCGGTGCTCAGTACTCAGGGTGCTGGGTGCTCAGTGCTCGGGGTGCTGGGTGCTCATTACTCAGGGTGCTGGGTGCTCAGTACTCAGGGTGCTCAGTGCTCGGGGTGCTGGGTGCTCAGTACTCAGGGTGCTGGGTGCTCAATGCTCGGGGTGCTGGGTGCTCAGTGCTCAGGGTGCTGGGTGCTCAGTGATCGGGGTGCTGGTTGCTCAGTACTCAGGGTACTCAGTGCTCGGGGAGCTCGGTGCTCAGTACTCAGGGTGCTGGGTGCTCAGTACTCAGTGCTCGGGGTCCTGGGTGCTCCGTGCTCGGGGTGCTGGGTGCTCAGTGCTCTGGGTGCTTAGTGCTCAGTACTAAGTGTGCTGGGTGCTCACTACTCAGGGTGCTCAGTGCTCGGGGTGCTGGGTGCTCATTCTCGGGGTGCTGGGTGCTCAGTGCTCGGGGTGCTGGGTGCTCAGTACTCAGGGTGCTGGGTGCTCCGTACTCAGGGTGCTGGGTGCTCATTACTTAGGGTGCTCGGTGCTCAGTACTCAGGTTGCTGAGTGCTCAGGGTGCTGGGTACTCAGTACTCAGGGTGCTGGGTGCTCAGTACTCAGGGTGCTGGGTGCTCAGTGCTCAGGGTGCTGGGTGCTCAGTACTCAGGGTGCTGGGTGCTCAGTACTCAGGGTGCTGGGTGCTCAGTGCTCGGGGTGCTGGGTGCTCAGTGCTCGGGGTGCTGGGGGCTCATTGCTCGGGGTGCTGGGTGCTCAGTGCTCGGGGCGCTGGGTGCTCTGTGCTCGGGGTGCTCGGAGCTCAGTACACAGGGTGCTGGGTGCTCAGTGCTCGGGGTGCTCGGTGCTCAGTACTCAGGGTGCTGGGTGCTTAGTGCTCGGGGTGCTGGGTGCTCAGTACTCAGGGTGCTGCGTGCTCAGTACTCAGGGTGCTGGGTGCTCAGTACTCAGGGTGCTGGGTGCTCAGTGCTCAGGGTGCTGGGTGCTCAGTGCTCAGGGTGCTGGGTGCTCAGTGCTCGGGGTGCTGGGTGCTCAGTGCTCAGTATTCAGGGTGCTGGGTGCTCAGTGCTCGGGGTGCTGGGTGCTCAGTGCTCAGTACTCAGGGTGCTGGGTGCTCAGTGCTCAGGGTGCTGGGTGCTCAGTGCTCAGGGAGCTGGGTACTCAGTGCTCGGGGTGCTGGGTGCTCAGTACTCAGGGTGCTGGGTGCTCAGTACTCAGGGAGCTCAGTGCTCAGTACTCAGGGTGCTCAGTGCTCAGTACTCAGGGTGCTCAGTGCTCTGTGTGCTGTGTGCTCAGTGCTCGGGGTGCTGGGTGCTCAGTCCTCAGGGTGCTGGGTGCTCAGTGCTCAGGTTGCTCGGTGCTCAGTGCTCAGGGTGCTGGGTGCTCAGTACTCAGGGTGCTGGGTGCTCAGTGCTCAGGGTGCTCGGTGCTTTGTACTCAGGGTGCTCGGTGCTCGGGTTGCTGGGTGCTCAGTGCTCGGGGTGCTGGGTGCTCAGTGCTCGGGGTGCTGGGTGCTCAGTGCTCCGGGTGCTGGGTGCTCAGTGCTCAGGGTTCTGGGTGCTCAGTGCTCGGGGTGCTGGGTGCTCAGTACTCGGGGTGCTCGGTGCTCAGTACTCAGGTTGCTGGGTGCTCAGTGCTCAGGGTGCTGGGTGCTCAGTACTCAGGGTGCTGGGTGCTCGGTGCTCAGTACGCTGGGTGCTCAGTACTCAGGGTGCTGTCTGCTGAGTACTCAGGGTGCTCGGTGCTCAGTAATCAGGGTGCTGGGTGCTCAGTGCTCGGGGTGCTGGGTGCTCATTACTCAGGGTGCTGGGTGCTCAGTACTCAGGGTGCTCAGTGCTCGGGGTGCTGGGTGCTCAGTACTCAGGGTGCTGGGTGCTCAATGCTCGGGGTGCTGGGTGCTCAGTGCTCAGGGTGCTGGGTGCTCAGTGATCGGGGTGCTGGTTGCTCAGTACTCAGGGTGCTCAGTGCTCGGGGAGCTCGGTGCTCAGTACTCAGGGTGCTGGGTGCTCAGTACTCAGTGCTCGGGGTCCTGGGTGCTCCGTGCTCAGGGTGCTGGGTGCTCAGTTCTCTGGGTGCTTAGTGCTCAGTACTAAGGGTGCTGGGTGCTCAGTACTCAGGGTGCTCAGTGCTCGGGGTGCTGGGTGCTCAGTACTCAGGGTGCTGGGTGCTCAGTACTCAGATTGCTGGGTGCTCATTCTCGGGGTGCTGGGTGCTCAGTGCTCGGGGTGCTGGGTGCTCAGTACTCAGGGTGCTGGGTGCTCAGTACTCAGGCTGCTGGGGGCTCAGTACTCAGGGTGCTGGGTGCTCAGTACTCAGGGTGCTCGGTTCTCAGTACTCAGGGTGCTGGGAGCTCATTCTCGGGGTGCTGGGTGCTCAGTGCTCGGGGTGCTGGGTGCTCAGTAATCATTGTGCTGGGGGCTCAGTACTCAGGGTGGTGGGTGCTCAGTACTCAGGGTGATCTGTTCTCAGTACTCAGGGTGCTGGGTGCTCAGTGCTCGGGGTGCTGTGTGCACAGTGCTCAGGGTGCTGGGTGCTCAGTGCTCGGGGTGCTCAGTACTCAGGGTGCTGTGTGTTCAGTGCTCAGGGTACTGGGTGCTCAGTACTCAGGGTGCTTGGTGCTCAGTACTCAGGGTGCTGGTTGCTCAGTATTCGGGGTGCTGGGTGCTCAGTACTCGGGGTGCTGGGTGCACAGTGCTCAGGGTGCTGGCTGTTCAGTGCTCAGGGTGCTGGGTGCTCAGTACTCAGGGTGCTCAGTGCTCAGTACTCAGCGTTCTGGGTGCTCAGTGCTCAGGGTCCTCGGTGCTCAGTACTCAGGGTGCTCAGTGCTCAGTACTCAGCGTGCTTTGTGCTCAGTGCTCAGGGTGCTGGGTGCTCAGTACTAAGGGTGCTGGGTGCTCAGTACTCAGGGTGCTGGGTGCTCAGTACTCAGGGTGCTGGTTGCTCAGTGCTCGGGGTGCTCGGTGATCAGTACTCAGGGTGCTGGGTGCTCAGTGCTCTTGGTGCTGGGTGCTCAGTGCTCGGGGTGCTGGGTGCTCAGTGCTCGGGGTGCTGGGTGCTCAGTACTCAGGGTGCTGGGTGCTCAGTACTCAGGGTGTTCGGTGCTCAGTATTCAGGGTGCTCAGTGCTCAGTACTCAGGGTGCTGGGTGCTCAGTGCTCGGGGTGCTGGGTGCTCAGTACTCGGGGTGCTGGGTGCTCAGTACTCAGGGTGCTGGGTACTCAGTGCTCAGGGTGCTGGGTGCTCAGTACTCAGGGTGCTGGGTGCTCAGTACTTAGGGTGCTCGGTGCTCATTACTCAGGGTGCTGGGTGCTCAGTGCTCAGGGTGCTCAGTGCTCAGTACTCAGCGTGCTTTGTGCTCAGTGCTCAGGATGCTGGGTGCTCAGTACTCAGGGTGCTGGGTGCTCAGTACTCACGGTGCTGGGTGCTCAGTGCTCAGGGTGCTGGGTGCTCAGTACTCAGTGCTCAGGATGCTGGGTGCTCAGTGCTCAGGGTGCTCGGTGCTCAGTACTCAGTGCTCAGGGTGATGGGTGCTCAGTGCTCAGGGTGCTCGGTGCTCAGTGCTCAGGGTCCTGGGTGCTCAGTACTCAGGGTGCTGGGTGCTTAGTACTCAGGGTGCTCAGTGCTCAGTACACAGGGTGCTGGGTGCTCAGTGCTCGGGGTGCTGGGTGCTCAGTGCTCAGTACTCAGGGTGCTGGGTGCTCAGTGCTCGGGGTGCTGGGTGCTCAGTACTCAGCGTGCTGGGTGCTCAGTACTCAGGGTGCTGGGTGCGCAGTGCTCAGAGTGCTGGGTGCTCAGTGCTCAGGGTGCTATGTGCTCAGTGATCGGGGTGCTGGGTGCTCAGTGCTCAGGGTGCTGGCTGCTCAGTGCTCAGGGTGCTGGGTGCTCAGTGCTCAGGGTGCTCGGTGCTCAGTACTCAGTGCTCAGGGTGATGGGTGCTCAGTGCTCGGGGAGCTCGGTGCTCAGTGCTCAGGGTCCTGGGTGCTCAGTACTCAGCGTGCTGGGTGCTCAGTGCTCAGGGTGCTGGGTGGTCAGTGCTCAGGGTGCTATGTGCTCAGTGATCGGGGTGCTGGGTGCTCAGTACTCAGGGTGCTCAGTGCTCGGGGAGCTCGGTGCTCAGTTCTCAGGGTGCTCGGTGCTCAGTGTTTGGGGTGCTGGGTGCTCAGTACTCAGGGTGATGCGTGCTCAGTGCTCAGGGTGCTGGGTGCTCAGTGCTCAGGGTGCTGGGTGCTCAGTACTCAGTGCTCAGGATGCTGGGTGCTCAGTGCTCAGGGTGCTGGGTGCTCAGTGCTCAGGGTGCTGGGTGCTCAGTACTCAGGGTGCTGGGTGCTCAGTACTTAGGGTGCTCGGTGATCATTACTCAGGGTGCTGGGTGCTCAGTGCTCAGGGTGCTCAGTGCTCAGTACTCAGCGTGCTTTGTGCTCAGTGCTCAGGATGCTGGCTGCTCAGTACTCAGGGTGCTGGGTGCTCAGTACTCACGGTGCTGGGTGCTCAGTGCTCAGGGTGCTGGGTGCTCAGTACTCAGTGCTCAGGATGCTGGGTGCTCAGTGCTCAGGGTGCTCGGTGCTCAGTACTCAGTGCTCAGGGTGATGGGTGCTCAGTGCTCAGGGTGCTCGGTGCTCAGTGCTCAGGGTCCTGGGTGCTCAGTACTCAGGGTGCTGGGTGCTCAGTACTCAGGGTGCTGGGTGCTCAGTACTCAGGGTGCTCAGTGCTCAGTACTCAGGGTGCTCAGTGCTCAGTACTCAGGGTGCTCAGTGCTCAGTACTCAGGGTGCTCAGTGCTCTGTGTGCTGTGTGCTCAGTTCTCGGGGTGCTGGGTGCTCAGTCCTCAGGGTGCTGGGTGCTCAGTGCTCAGGGTGCTCGGTACTCAGTGCTCAGGGTGCTGGGTGCTCAGTACTCAGGGTGGTGGGTGCTCAGTGCTCGGGGTGCTGGGTGCTCAGTACTCAGGGTGCTGGGTGCTCACTGCTCAGGGTGCTGGGTGCTCAGTGCTCAGGGTGCTCGGTGCTTTGTACTCAGGGTGCTCGGTGCTCGGGGTGCTGGGTGCTCAGTGCTCGGGGTGCTGGGTGCTCAGTGCTCGGGGTGCTGGGTGCTCAGTGCTCGGGGTGCTGGGTGCTCAGTGCTCAGGGTTCTGGGTGCTCAGTGCTCGGGGTGCTGGGTGCTCAGTACTCGGGGTGCTCGGTGCTCAGTACTCAGGTTGCTGGGTGCTCAGTGCTCAGGGTGCTGGGTGCTCAGTACTCAGGGTGCTGGGTGCTCGGTGCTCAGTACGCTGGGTGCTCAGTACTCAGGGTGCTGGCTGCTGAGTACTCAGGGTGCTCGGTGCTCAGTACTCAGGGTGCTGGGTGCTCAGTGCTCGGGGTGCTGGGTGCTCATTACTCAGGGTGCTGGGTGCTCAGTACTCAGGGTGCTCAGTGCTCGGGGTGCTGGGTGCTCAGTACTCAGGGTGCTGGGTGCTCAATGCTCGGGGTGCTGGGTGCTCAGTGCTCAGGGTGCTGGGTGCTCAGTGATCGGGGTGCTGGTTGCTCAGTACTCAGGGTACTCAGTGCTCGGGGAGCTCGGTGCTCAGTACTCAGGGTGCTGGGTGCTCAGTACTCAGTGCTCGGGGTCCTGGGTGCTCCGTGCTCGGGGTGCTGGGTGCTCAGTGCTCTGGGTGCTTAGTGCTCAGTACTAAGTGTGCTGGGTGCTCACTACTCAGGGTGCTCAGTGCTCGGGGTGCTGGGTGCTCATTCTCGGGGTGCTGGGTGCTCAGTGCTCGGGGTGCTGGGTGCTCAGTACTCAGGGTGCTGGGTGCTCCGTACTCAGGGTGCTGGGTGCTCATTACTTAGGGTGCTCGGTGCTCAGTACTCAGGTTGCTGAGTGCTCAGGGTGCTGGGTACTCAGTACTCAGGGTGCTGGGTGCTCAGTACTCAGGGTGCTGGGTGCTCAGTGCTCAGGGTGCTGGGTGCTCAGTACTCAGGGTGCTGGGTGCTCAGTACTCAGGGTGCTGGGTGCTCAGTGCTCGGGGTGCTGGGTGCTCAGTGCTCGGGGTGCTGGGGGCTCATTGCTCGGGGTGCTGGGTGCTCAGTGCTCGGGGCGCTGGGTGCTCTGTGCTCGGGGTGCTCGGAGCTCAGTACACAGGGTGCTGGGTGCTCAGTGCTCGGGGTGCTCGGTGCTCAGTACTCAGGGTGCTGGGTGCTTAGTGCTCGGGGTGCTGGGTGCTCAGTACTCAGGGTGCTGCGTGCTCAGTACTCAGGGTGCTGGGTGCTCAGTACTCAGGGTGCTGGGTGCTCAGTGCTCAGGGTGCTGGGTGCTCAGTGCTCAGGGTGCTGGGTGCTCAGTGCTCGGGGTGCTGGGTGCTCAGTGCTCAGTATTCAGGGTGCTGGGTGCTCAGTGCTCGGGGTGCTGGGTGCTCAGTGCTCAGTACTCAGGGTGCTGGGTGCTCAGTGCTCAGGGTGCTGGGTGCTCAGTGCTCAGGGAGCTGGGTACTCAGTGCTCGGGGTGCTGGGTGCTCAGTACTCAGGGTGCTGGGTGCTCAGTACTCAGGGAGCTCAGTGCTCAGTACTCAGGGTGCTCAGTGCTCAGTACTCAGGGTGCTCAGTGCTCTGTGTGCTGTGTGCTCAGTGCTCGGGGTGCTGGGTGCTCAGTCCTCAGGGTGCTGGGTGCTCAGTGCTCAGGTTGCTCGGTGCTCAGTGCTCAGGGTGCTGGGTGCTCAGTACTCAGGGTGCTGGGTGCTCAGTGCTCAGGGTGCTCGGTGCTTTGTACTCAGGGTGCTCGGTGCTCGGGTTGCTGGGTGCTCAGTGCTCGGGGTGCTGGGTGCTCAGTGCTCGGGGTGCTGGGTGCTCAGTGCTCCGGGTGCTGGGTGCTCAGTGCTCAGGGTTCTGGGTGCTCAGTGCTCGGGGTGCTGGGTGCTCAGTACTCGGGGTGCTCGGTGCTCAGTACTCAGGTTGCTGGGTGCTCAGTGCTCAGGGTGCTGGGTGCTCAGTACTCAGGGTGCTGGGTGCTCGGTGCTCAGTACGCTGGGTGCTCAGTACTCAGGGTGCTGTCTGCTGAGTACTCAGGGTGCTCGGTGCTCAGTAATCAGGGTGCTGGGTGCTCAGTGCTCGGGGTGCTGGGTGCTCATTACTCAGGGTGCTGGGTGCTCAGTACTCAGGGTGCTCAGTGCTCGGGGTGCTGGGTGCTCAGTACTCAGGGTGCTGGGTGCTCAATGCTCGGGGTGCTGGGTGCTCAGTGCTCAGGGTGCTGGGTGCTCAGTGATCGGGGTGCTGGTTGCTCAGTACTCAGGGTGCTCAGTGCTCGGGGAGCTCGGTGCTCAGTACTCAGGGTGCTGGGTGCTCAGTACTCAGTGCTCGGGGTCCTGGGTGCTCCGTGCTCAGGGTGCTGGGTGCTCAGTTCTCTGGGTGCTTAGTGCTCAGTACTAAGGGTGCTGGGTGCTCAGTACTCAGGGTGCTCAGTGCTCGGGGTGCTGGGTGCTCAGTACTCAGGGTGCTGGGTGCTCAGTACTCAGATTGCTGGGTGCTCATTCTCGGGGTGCTGGGTGCTCAGTGCTCGGGGTGCTGGGTGCTCAGTACTCAGGGTGCTGGGTGCTCAGTACTCAGGCTGCTGGGGGCTCAGTACTCAGGGTGCTGGGTGCTCAGTACTCAGGGTGCTCGGTTCTCAGTACTCAGGGTGCTGGGAGCTCATTCTCGGGGTGCTGGGTGCTCAGTGCTCGGGGTGCTGGGTGCTCAGTACTCATTGTGCTGGGGGCTCAGTACTCAGGGTGGTGGGTGCTCAGTACTCAGGGTGATCTGTTCTCAGTACTCAGGGTGCTGGGTGCTCAGTGCTCGGGGTGCTGTGTGCACAGTGCTCAGGGTGCTGGGTGCTCAGTGCTCGGGGTGCTCAGTACTCAGGGTGCTGTGTGTTCAGTGCTCAGGGTACTGGGTGCTCAGTACTCAGGGTGCTTGGTGCTCAGTACTCAGGGTGCTGGTTGCTCAGTATTCGGGGTGCTGGGTGCTCAGTACTCGGGGTGCTGGGTGCACAGTGCTCAGGGTGCTGGCTGTTCAGTGCTCAGGGTGCTGGGTGCTCAGTACTCAGGGTGCTCAGTGCTCAGTACTCAGCGTTCTGGGTGCTCAGTGCTCAGGGTCCTCGGTGCTCAGTACTCAGGGTGCTCAGTGCTCAGTACTCAGCGTGCTTTGTGCTCAGTGCTCAGGGTGCTGGGTGCTCAGTACTAAGGGTGCTGGGTGCTCAGTACTCAGGGTGCTGGGTGCTCAGTACTCAGGGTGCTGGTTGCTCAGTGCTCGGGGTGCTCGGTGATCAGTACTCAGGGTGCTGGGTGCTCAGTGCTCTTGGTGCTGGGTGCTCAGTGCTCGGGGTGCTGGGTGCTCAGTGCTCGGGGTGCTGGGTGCTCAGTACTCAGGGTGCTGGGTGCTCAGTACTCAGGGTGTTCGGTGCTCAGTATTCAGGGTGCTCAGTGCTCAGTACTCAGGGTGCTGGGTGCTCAGTGCTCGGGGTGCTGGGTGCTCAGTACTCGGGGTGCTGGGTGCTCAGTACTCAGGGTGCTGGGTACTCAGTGCTCAGGGTGCTGGGTGCTCAGTACTCAGGGTGCTGGGTGCTCAGTACTTAGGGTGCTCGGTGCTCATTACTCAGGGTGCTGGGTGCTCAGTGCTCAGGGTGCTCAGTGCTCAGTACTCAGCGTGCTTTGTGCTCAGTGCTCAGGATGCTGGGTGCTCAGTACTCAGGGTGCTGGGTGCTCAGTACTCACGGTGCTGGGTGCTCAGTGCTCAGGGTGCTGGGTGCTCAGTACTCAGTGCTCAGGATGCTGGGTGCTCAGTGCTCAGGGTGCTCGGTGCTCAGTACTCAGTGCTCAGGGTGATGGGTGCTCAGTGCTCAGGGTGCTCGGTGCTCAGTGCTCAGGGTCCTGGGTGCTCAGTACTCAGGGTGCTGGGTGCTTAGTACTCAGGGTGCTCAGTGCTCAGTACACAGGGTGCTGGGTGCTCAGTGCTCGGGGTGCTGGGTGCTCAGTGCTCAGTACTCAGGGTGCTGGGTGCTCAGTGCTCGGGGTGCTGGGTGCTCAGTACTCAGCGTGCTGGGTGCTCAGTACTCAGGGTGCTGGGTGCGCAGTGCTCAGAGTGCTGGGTGCTCAGTGCTCAGGGTGCTATGTGCTCAGTGATCGGGGTGCTGGGTGCTCAGTGCTCAGGGTGCTGGCTGCTCAGTGCTCAGGGTGCTGGGTGCTCAGTGCTCAGGGTGCTCGGTGCTCAGTACTCAGTGCTCAGGGTGATGGGTGCTCAGTGCTCGGGGAGCTCGGTGCTCAGTGCTCAGGGTCCTGGGTGCTCAGTACTCAGCGTGCTGGGTGCTCAGTGCTCAGGGTGCTGGGTGGTCAGTGCTCAGGGTGCTATGTGCTCAGTGATCGGGGTGCTGGGTGCTCAGTACTCAGGGTGCTCAGTGCTCGGGGAGCTCGGTGCTCAGTTCTCAGGGTGCTCGGTGCTCAGTGTTTGGGGTGCTGGGTGCTCAGTACTCAGGGTGATGCGTGCTCAGTGCTCAGGGTGCTGGGTGCTCAGTGCTCAGGGTGCTGGGTGCTCAGTACTCAGTGCTCAGGATGCTGGGTGCTCAGTGCTCAGGGTGCTGGGTGCTCAGTGCTCAGGGTGCTGGGTGCTCAGTACTCAGGGTGCTGGGTGCTCAGTACTTAGGGTGCTCGGTGATCATTACTCAGGGTGCTGGGTGCTCAGTGCTCAGGGTGCTCAGTGCTCAGTACTCAGCGTGCTTTGTGCTCAGTGCTCAGGATGCTGGCTGCTCAGTACTCAGGGTGCTGGGTGCTCAGTACTCACGGTGCTGGGTGCTCAGTGCTCAGGGTGCTGGGTGCTCAGTACTCAGTGCTCAGGATGCTGGGTGCTCAGTGCTCAGGGTGCTCGGTGCTCAGTACTCAGTGCTCAGGGTGATGGGTGCTCAGTGCTCAGGGTGCTCGGTGCTCAGTGCTCAGGGTCCTGGGTGCTCAGTACTCAGGGTGCTGGGTGCTTAGTACTCAGGGTGCTCAGTGCTCAGTACACAGGGTGCTGGGTGCTCAGTGCTCGGGGTGCTGGGTGCTCAGTGCTCAGTACTCAGGGTGCTGGGTGCTCAGTGCTCGGGGTGCTGGGTGCTCAGTACTCAGCGCGCTGGGTGCTCAGTACTCAGGGTGCTGGGTGCGCAGTGCTCAGAGTGCTGGGTGCTCAGTGCTCAGGGTGCTATGTGCTCAGTGATCGGGGTGCTGGGTGCTCAGTGCTCAGGGTGCTGGCTGCTCAGTGCTCAGGGTGCTGGGTGCTCAGTGCTCAGGGTGCTCGGTGCTCAGTACTCAGTGCTCAGGGTGATGGGTGCTCAGTGCTCGGGGTGCTCGGTGCTCAGTGCTCAGGGTCCTGGGTGCTCAGTACTCAGGGTGCTGGGTGCTTAGTACTCAGGGTGCTCAGTCCTCAGTACACAGGGTGCTGGGTGCTCAGTGCTCGGGGTGCTGGGTGCTCAGTGCTCAGTACTCAGGGTGCTGGGTGCTCAGTGCTCAGGGTGCTGGGTGCTCAGTACTCAGCGTGCTGGGTGCTCAGTGCTCAGGGTGCTGGGTGGTCAGTGCTCAGGGTGCTATGTGCTCAGTGATCGGGGTGCTGGGTGCTCAGTACTCAGGGTGCTCAGTGCTCGGGGAGCTCGGTGCTCAGTTCTCAGGGTGCTCGGTGCTCAGTGTTTGGGGTGCTGGGTGCTCAGTACTCGGGGTGATGCGTGCTCAGTGCTCAGGGTGCTGGGTGCTCAGTGCTCAGGGTGCTGGGTGCTCAGTACTCAGTGCTCAGGATGCTGGGTGCTCAGTGCTCAGGGTGCTGGGTGCTCAGTGCTCAGGGTGCTCAGTGTTCAGTGCTCAGTACTCAGGGTGCTGGGTGCTCAGTACTCAGGGTGCTGGGTGCTCAGTGCTCGGGGTGCTGGGTGCTCAGTACTTAGGGTGCTGGGTGCTCAGTGCTCGGGGTGCTGGGTCCTCAGTACTCAGGGTGCTGGGTGCTCAGTACTCAGGGTGCTGGGTCCTCAGTGCTCAGGGTGCTGGGTGCTCAGTACTCAGTGTGTTCAGTGCTCATGGTGCTGGGTGCTCAGAACTCAGGGTGCTGGGTGCTCAGTACTCAGGGTGCTGGGTGCTCAGTACTCAGGGTGCTTGGTGCTCAGTACTCAGGGTGCTGGGTGCTCCGTGCTCAGGGTGCTCGGTGCTCAGTACTCATGGTGCTGGGTGCTCATTCTCGGGGTGCTGGGTGCTCAGTACTCAGGTTGCTCAGTACTCTGGGTGCTCGGTGCTCAGTACTCATGGTGCTGGGTGCTCAGTACTCAGGGTGCTAGGTGCTCAGTTCTCAGGGTGCTCGGTGCTCAGTGTTTGGGGTGCTGGGTGCTCAGTACTCAGGGTGCTGGGTGCTCAGTGCTTGGGGTGCTCGGTGCTCAGTACTCAGGGTGCTGTGTGCTCAGTACTCGGGGTGCTGCTTGCTCAGTGCTCAGGGTGCTGGGTGCTCAGTGCTCGGGGTGCTGGGTGCTCAGTGCTCAGGGTGCTGGCTGCTCAGTGCTCAGGGTGCTGGGTGCTCAGTACTCAGGGTGCTCGGTGCTCAGTACTCAGGGTGCTCAGTGCTCAGTACTCAGCGTGCTGGGTACTCAGTGCTCAGGGTGCTCGGTGGTCAGTACTCGGGGTGCTGGGAGCTCAGTGCTCGGGGTGCTGGGTGCTCAGTGCTCAGTACTCAGGGTGCTGGGTGCTCAGTGCTCGGGGTGCTGGGTGCTCAGTACTCAGGGTGCTGGGTGCTGAGTGCTCGGGGTGCTGGGTGCTCAGTGCTCAGGGTGCTGGGTGCTTAGTGATCGGGGTGCTGGGTGCTCAGTACTCAGGGTGCTGGGTGCTCAGTACTCAGTGCTCGGGGTCCTGGGTGCTCCGTGCTCGGGGTGCTGGGTGCTCAGTGCTCTGGGTGCTTAGTGCTCAGTACTCAGGGTGCTGGGTGCTCAGTACTCAGGGTGCTCAGTGCTCGGGGTGCTGGGTGCTCAGTACTCAGGGTGCTGGGTGCTCAGTACTCAGGGTGCTGGGTACTCAGTGCTCGGGGTGCTGGGTGCTTAGTACTCAGGGTGCTCAGTGCTCAGTACACAGGGTGCTGGGTGCTCAGTGCTCGGGGTGCTGGGTGCTCAGTGCTCAGTACTCAGGGTGCTGGGTGCTCAGTGCTCGGGGTGCTGGGTGCTCAGTACTCAGCGCGCTGGGTGCTCAGTACTCAGGGTGCTGGGTGCGCAGTGCTCAGAGTGCTGGGTGCTCAGTGCTCAGGGTGCTATGTGCTCAGTGATCGGGGTGCTGGGTGCTCAGTGCTCAGGGTGCTGGCTGCTCAGTGCTCAGGGTGCTGGGTGCTCAGTGCTCAGGGTGCTCGGTGCTCAGTACTCAGTGCTCAGGGTGATGGGTGCTCAGTGCTCGGGGTGCTCGGTGCTCAGTGCTCAGGGTCCTGGGTGCTCAGTACTCAGGGTGCTGGGTGCTTAGTACTCAGGGTGCTCAGTCCTCAGTACACAGGGTGCTGGGTGCTCAGTGCTCGGGGTGCTGGGTGCTCAGTGCTCAGTACTCAGGGTGCTGGGTGCTCAGTGCTCAGGGTGCTGGGTGCTCAGTACTCAGCGTGCTGGGTGCTCAGTGCTCAGGGTGCTGGGTGGTCAGTGCTCAGGGTGCTATGTGCTCAGTGATCGGGGTGCTGGGTGCTCAGTACTCAGGGTGCTCAGTGCTCGGGGAGCTCGGTGCTCAGTTCTCAGGGTGCTCGGTGCTCAGTGTTTGGGGTGCTGGGTGCTCAGTACTCAGGGTGATGCGTGCTCAGTGCTCAGGGTGCTGGGTGCTCAGTGCTCAGGGTGCTGGGTGCTCAGTACTCAGTGCTCAGGATGCTGGGTGCTCAGTGCTCAGGGTGCTGGGTGCTCAGTGCTCAGGGTGCTCAGTGTTCAGTGCTCAGTACTCAGGGTGCTGGGTGCTCAGTACTCAGGGTGCTGGGTGCTCAGTGCTCGGGGTGCTGGGTGCTCAGTACTTAGGGTGCTGGGTGCTCAGTGCTCGGGGTGCTGGGTCCTCAGTACTCAGGGTGCTGGGTGCTCAGTACTCAGGGTGCTGGGTCCTCAGTGCTCAGGGTGCTGGGTGCTCAGTACTCAGTGTGTTCAGTGCTCATGGTGCTGGGTGCTCAGAACTCAGGGTGCTGGGTGCTCAGTACTCAGGGTGCTGGGTGCTCAGTACTCAGGGTGCTTGGTGCTCAGTACTCAGGGTGCTGGGTGCTCCGTGCTCAGGGTGCTCGGTGCTCAGTACTCATGGTGCTGGGTGCTCATTCTCGGGGTGCTGGGTGCTCAGTACTCAGGTTGCTCAGTACTCTGGGTGCTCGGTGCTCAGTACTCATGGTGCTGGGTGCTCAGTACTCAGGGTGCTAGGTGCTCAGTTCTCAGGGTGCTCGGTGCTCAGTGTTTGGGGTGCTGGGTGCTCAGTACTCAGGGTGCTGGGTGCTCAGTGCTTGGGGTGCTCGGTGCTCAGTACTCAGGGTGCTGTGTGCTCAGTACTCGGGGTGCTGCTTGCTCAGTGCTCAGGGTGCTGGGTGCTCAGTGCTCGGGGTGCTGGGTGCTCAGTGCTCAGGGTGCTGGCTGCTCAGTGCTCAGGGTGCTGGGTGCTCAGTACTCAGGGTGCTCGGTGCTCAGTACTCAGGGTGCTCAGTGCTCAGTACTCAGCGTGCTGGGTACTCAGTGCTCAGGGTGCTCGGTGGTCAGTACTCGGGGTGCTGGGAGCTCAGTGCTCGGGGTGCTGGGTGCTCAGTGCTCAGTACTCAGGGTGCTGGGTGCTCAGTGCTCGGGGTGCTGGGTGCTCAGTACTCAGGGTGCTGGGTGCTGAGTGCTCGGGGTGCTGGGTGCTCAGTGCTCAGGGTGCTGGGTGCTTAGTGATCGGGGTGCTGGGTGCTCAGTACTCAGGGTGCTCAGTGCTCGGGGTGCTGGGTGCTCAGTACTCAGGGTGCTGGGTGCTCAGTACTCAGGGTGCTGGGTGCTCAGTGCTCAGGGTCCTCGGTGCTCAGTACTTAGGGTGCTCAGTGCTCATTACTCAGCGTGCTTTGTGCTCAGTGCTCAGGGTGCTGGGTGCTCAGTACTCAGTGTGCTGGGTGCTCAGTACTCAGGGTGCTGGGGGCTCAGTACTCAGGGTGCTGGGTGCTCAGTACTCAGGGTGCTGGATGCTCAGTACTCAGGGTGCTGGGTGTTCAGTACTCAGGGTGCTGGGTGCTCAGTGCTCAGGGTGCTGGGTGCTCAGTGCTCAGGGTGCTGGGTGCTCAGTGCTCAGGGTGTTTGGTGCTCAGTGCTCAGGGTGCTGGGTGCTCAGTGCTCAGGGTGCTGGGTGCTCAGTACTCAGGGTGCTGGGTGCTCAGTGCTCAGGGTGCTGGGTGCTCAGTGCTCGGGGTGCTGGGTGCTCAGTACTCAGGGTGCTGGGTGCTCAGTACTCAGGGTGCTGGGTGCTCAGTACTCGGGGTGCTGGGTGCTCAGTGCTCAGCGTGCTGGGTGCTCAGTACTCAGGGTGCTCGGTGCTCAGTGCTTGGGGTGCTGGGTGCTCAGTACACAGGGTGCTGGGTGCTCAGTGCTCAGGGTGCTGGGTGCTCAGTGCTCAGGGTGCTGGGTGCTCAGTACTCAGTGCTCAGGATGCTGGGTGCTCAGTGCTCGGGCTGCTGGGTGCTCAGTGCTCAGGGTGCTGGGTGCTCAGTACTCAGGGTGCTGGGTTCTCATTACTCAGGGTGCTGGGTGCACAGTGCTAGGGGTGCTGGGTGCTCAGAGCTCGGGGTCTGGGTGCTCAGTACTCAGGGTGCTGGGTGCTCAGTACTCAGGATGCTGGGTGCTCAGTGCTCAGGGTGCTGGGTGCTCAGTGCTCTGGGTGCTGGGTGCTCAGTGCTTAAGGTGCTGGGTGCTCAGTGCTCTGGGTGCAGGGTGCTCAGTGCTCGGGGTGCTCGGTGCTCAGTGCTCAGGGTCCTGGGTGCTCAGTACTCAGGGTGCTGGGTGCTTTGTACTCAGGGTGCTCAGTGCTCAGTACACAGGGTGCTGGGTGCTCAGTGCTCGGGGTGCTGGGTGCTCAGTGCTCAGTACTCAGGGTGCTGGGTGCTCAGTGCTCGGGGTGCTGGGTGCTCAGTACTCAGGGTGCTGGGTGCTCAGTGCTCGGGGTGCTGGGTGCTCAGTGCTCAGGGTGCTGGGTGCTCAGTGATCGGGGTGCTGGGTGCTCAGTACTCAGGGTGCTCAGTGCTCGGGGAGCTCGGTGCTCAGTACTCAGGGTGCTGGGTGCTCAGTACTCAGTGCTCGGGGTCCTGGGTGCTCCGTGCTCGGGGTGCTGGGTGCTCAGTGCTCTGGGTGCTTAGTGCTCAGTACTCAGGGTGCTGGGTGCTCAGTACTCAGGGTGCTCAGTGCTCGGGGTGCTGGGTGCTCAGTACTCAGGGTGCTGGGTGCTCAGTACTCAGGGTGCTGGGTGCTCAGTGCTCAGGGTCCTCGGTGCTCAGTACTAAGGGTGCTCAGTGCTCATTACTCAGCGTGCTTTGTGCTCAGTGCTCAGGGTGCTGGGTGCTCAGTACTCAGTGTGCTGGGTGCTCAGTACTCAGGGTGCTGGGGGCTCAGTACTCAGGGTGCTGGGTGCTCAGTACTCAGGGTGCTGGGTGCTCAGTACTCAGGGTGCTGGGTGCTCAGTACTCAGGGTGCTGGGTGCTCAGTACTCAGGGTGCTGGGTGCTCAGTACTCAGGGTGCTCGGTTCTCAGTACTCAGGGTGCTGGGTGCTCATTCTCGGGGTGCTAGGTGCTCAGTGCTCGGGGTGCTTGGTGCTCAGTACTAAGGGTGCTGGGGGCTCAGTACTCAGGGTGCTGGGTGCTCAGTGCTCAGGGTACTGGGTGCACAGTGCCCAGGGTGCTGGGTGCTCAGTGCTCAGGGTGCTCAGTACTCAGGGTGCTGTGTGTTCAGTGCTCAGGGTACTGGGTGCTCAGTACTCAGGGTGCTTGGTGCTCAGTACTCAGGGTGCTGGGTGCTCAGTACTCGGGGTGCTGGGTGCTCAGTACTCGGGGTGCTGTGTGCACAGTGCTCAGGGTGCTGGGTGCTCAGTGCTTGGGGTGCTGGGTGCTCAGTGCTCAGGCTGCTGGCTGCTCAGTGCTCAGGGTGCTGGGTGCTCAGTACTCAGGGTGCTCAGTGCTCAGTACTCAGCATGCTGGGTGCTCAGTCCTCAGGTTCCTCGGTGCTCTGTACTCAGGGTGCTCAGTGCTCAGTACTCAGCGTGATTTGTGCTCAGTGCTCAGGGTGCTGGGTGCTCAGTACTCAGGGTGCTGGGTGCTCAGTACTCAGGGTGCTGGGTGCTCAGTACTCAGGGTGCTGGGTGCTCAGTGCTCCGGATGCTCGGTGATCAGTACTAAGAGTGCTGGGTGCTCAGTGCTCAGGGTACTGGGTACTCAGTACTCAGGGAGCTGGGTGCTCAGTGCTCAGGGTGCTGGGTGCTCAGTGCTCAGGGTGCTGGGTGCTCAGTGCTCGGGGTGCTGGGTGCTCAGTGCTCAGGGTGCTGGGTGCTCAGTGCTCAGGGTGCTGGGTGCTCAGTGCTCAGGGTGCTGGGTGCTCAGTGCTCGGGGTGCTGGGTGCTCAGTGCTCGGGGTGCTGGGTGCTCAGTGCTCGGGGTGCTGGGGGCTCAGTACTCAGGGTGCTGGGTGCTCAGTGCTCAGGGTGCTGGGTGCTCAGTACTCAGGGTGCTGGGTGCTCATTACTTAGGGTGATCGGTGCTCAGTACTCAGGTTGCTGAGTGCTCAGGGTGCTGGGTACTCAGTACTCAGGGTGCTGGGTGCTCAGTACTCAGGGTGCTGGGTGCTCAGTTCTCAGGGTGCTGGGTGCTCAGTACTCAGGGTGCTGGGTGCTCAGTACTCAGGGTGCTTGGTGCTCAGTGCTCGGGGTGCTGGGTGCTCAGTGCTCGGGGTGCTGGGGGCTCAGTGCTCGGGGTGCTGGGTGCTCAGTGCTCGGGGCGCTGGGTGCTTTGTGCTCCGGGTGCTCGGAGCTCAGTACTCAGGGTGCTGGGTGCTCAGTCCTCGGGGTGCTCGGTGCTCAGTACTCAGGGTGCTGGGTGCTTAGTGCTCGGGGTGCTGGGTGCTCAGTACTCAGGGTGCTGCGTGCTCAGTACTCAGGGTGCTGGGTGATCTGTACTCAGGGTGCTGGGTGATCTGTACTCGGGTGCTGGGTGCTCAGTGCTCAGGTTGCTGGGTGCTCAGTGCTCGGGGTGCTGGGTGCTCAGTGCTCAGTACTCAGGGTGCTGGGTGCTCAGTGCTCGGGGTGCTGGGTGCTCAGTGCTCAGTACTCAGGGTGCTGGGTGCTCAGTGCTCAGGGTGCTGGGTGCTCAGTGCTCAGGGTGCTTGGTGCTCAGTGCTCAGGGTGCTGGGTACTCAGTGCTCAGGGAGCTGGGTACTCAGTGCTCGGGGTGCTGGGTGCTCAGTACTCAGGGTGCTGGGTGCTCAGTACTCAGGGTGCTCAGTGCTCAGTACTCAGGGTGCTCAGTGCTCAGTACTCAGGGTGCTCAGTGCTCTGTGTGCTGTGTGCTCAGTGCTCGGGGTGCTGGGTGCTCAGTCCTCAGGGTGCTGGGTGCTCAGTGCTCAGGGTGCTCGGTGCTCAGTGCTCAGGGTGCTGGGTGCTCAGTACTCAGGGTGCTGGGTGCTCAGTGCTCGGGGTGCTGGGTGCTCAGTACTCAGGGTGCTGGGTGCTCACTGCTCAGGGTGCTGGGTGCTCAGTGCTCAGGGTGCTCTGTGCTTTGTACTCAGGGTGCTCGGTGCTCGGGGTGCTGGGTGCTCAGTGCTCGGGGTGCTTGGTGCTCAGTGCTCGGGGTGCTGGGTGCTCAGTGCTCGGGGTGCTGGGTGCTCAGTGCTCAGGGTTCTGGGTGCTCAGTGCTCGGGGTGCTGGGTGCTCAGTACTCGGGGTGCTCGGTGCTCAGTACTCAGGTTGCTGGGTGCTCAGTGCTCAGGGTGCTGGGTGCTCAGTACTCAGGGTGCTGGGTGCTCATTACTTAGGGTGCTCGGTGCTCAGTACTCAGGTTGCTGAGTGCTCAGGCTGCTGGGTACTCAGTACTCAGGGTGCTGGGTGCTCAGTACTCAGGGTGCTGGGTGCTCAGTGCTCAGGGTGCTGGGTGCTCAGTACTCAGGGTGCTGGGTGCTCAGTACTCAGGGTGCTGGGTGCTCAGTGCTCGGGGTGCTGGGTGCTCAGTGCTCAGGGTGCTGGGGGCTCATTGCTCGGGGTGCTGGGTGATCAGTGCTCGGGGCGCTGGGTGCTCTGTGCTCGGGGTGCTCGGAGCTCAGTACACAGGGTGCTGGGTGCTCAGTGCTCGGGGTGCTCGGTGCTCAGTACTCAGGGTGCTGGGTGCTTAGTGCTCGGGGTGCTGGGTGCTCAGTACTCAGGGTGCTGCGTGCTCAGTACTCAGGGTGCTGGGTGATCAGTACTCAGGGTGCTGGGTCATCTGTACTCGGGTGCTGGGTGCTCAGTGCTCAGGGTGCTGGGTGCTCAGTGCTCGGGGTGCTGGGTGCTCAGTGCTCAGTACTCAGGGTGCTGGGTGCTCAGTGCTCGGGGTGCTGGGTGCTCAGTGCTCAGTACTCAGGGTGCTGGGTGCTCAGTGCTCAGGGTGCTGGGTGCTCAGTGCTCAGGGTGCTGGGTGCTCAGTGCTCAGGGTGCTGGGTACTCAGTGCTCAGGGAGCTGGGTACTCAGTGCTCGGGGTGCTGGGTGCTCAGTACTCAGGGTGCTGGGTGCTCAGTACTCAGGGAGCTCAGTGCTCAGTACTCAGGGTGCTCAGTGCTCAGTACTCAGGGTGCTCAGTGCTCTGTGTGCTGTGTGCTCAGTGCTCGGGGTGCTGGGTGCTCAGTCCTCAGGGTGCTGGGTGCTCATTACTCAGGGTGCTGGGTGCTCAGTGCTCGGGGTGCTGGGTGCTCAGTACTCAGGGTGCTGGGTGCTCACTGCTCAGGGTGCTGGGTGCTCAGTGCTCAGGGTGCTCGGTGCTTTGTACTCAGGGTGCTCGGTGCTCGGGTTGCTGGGTGCTCAGTTCTCGGGGTGCTGGGTGCTCAGTGCTCAGGGTGCTGGGTGCTCAGTACTCAGGGTGCTCAGTGCTCAGTACTCAGGGTGCTCAGTGCTCAGTACTCAGGGTGCTCAGTGCTCTGTGTGCTGTGTGCTCAGTGCTCGGGGTGCTGGGTGCTCAGTCCTCAGGGTGCTGGGTGCTCAGTGCTCAGGGTGCTCGGTGCTCAGTGCTCAGGGTGCTGGGTGCTCAGTACTCAGGGTGCTGGGTGCTCAGTGCTCGGGGTGCTGGGTGCTCAGTACTCAGGGTGCTGGGTGCTCACTGCTCAGGGTGCTGGGTGCTCAGTGCTCAGGGTGCTCTGTGCTTTGTACTCAGGGTGCTCGGTGCTCGGGGTGCTGGGTGCTCAGTGCTCCGGGTGCTTGGTGCTCAGTGCTCGGGGTGCTGGGTGCTCAGTGCTCGGGGTGCTGGGTGCTCAGTGCTCAGGGTTCTGGGTGCTCAGTGCTCGGGGTGCTGGGTGCTCAGTACTCGGGGTGCTCGGTGCTCAGTACTCAGGTTGCTGGGTGCTCAGTGCTCAGGGTGCTGGGTGCTCAGTACTCAGGGTGCTGGGTGCTCATTACTTAGGGTGCTCGGTGCTCAGTACTCAGGTTGCTGAGTGCTCAGGCTGCTGGGTACTCAGTACTCAGGGTGCTGGGTGCTCAGTACTCAGGGTGCTGGGTGCTCAGTGCTCAGGGTGCTGGGTGCTCAGTACTCAGGGTGCTGGGTGCTCAGTACTCAGGGTGCTGGGTGCTCAGTGCTCGGGGTGCTGGGTGCTCAGTGCTCAGGGTGCTGGGGGCTCATTGCTCGGGGTGCTGGGTGATCAGTGCTCGGGGCGCTGGGTGCTCTGTGCTCGGGGTGCTCGGAGCTCAGTACACAGGGTGCTGGGTGCTCAGTGCTCGGGGTGCTCGGTGCTCAGTACTCAGGGTGCTGGGTGCTTAGTGCTCGGGGTGCTGGGTGCTCAGTACTCAGGGTGCTGCGTGCTCAGTACTCAGGGTGCTGGGTGATCAGTACTCAGGGTGCTGGGTCATCTGTACTCGGGTGCTGGGTGCTCAGTGCTCAGGGTGCTGGGTGCTCAGTGCTCGGGGTGCTGGGTGCTCAGTGCTCAGTACTCAGGGTGCTGGGTGCTCAGTGCTCGGGGTGCTGGGTGCTCAGTGCTCAGTACTCAGGGTGCTAGGTGCTCAGTGCTCAGGGTGCTGGGTGCTCAGTGCTCAGGGTGCTGGGTGCTCAGTGCTCAGGGTGCTGGGTACTCAGTGCTCAGGGAGCTGGGTACTCAGTGCTCGGGGTGCTGGGTGCTCAGTACTCAGGGTGCTGGGTGCTCAGTACTCAGGGAGCTCAGTGCTCAGTACTCAGGGTGCTCAGTGCTCAGTACTCAGGGTGCTCAGTGCTCTGTGTGCTGTGTGCTCAGTGCTCGGGGTGCTGGGTGCTCAGTCCTCAGGGTGCTGGGTGCTCAGTGCTCAGGGTGCTCGGTGCTCAGTGCTCAGGGTGCTGGGTGCTCATTACTCAGGGTGCTGGGTGCTCAGTGCTCGGGGTGCTGGGTGCTCAGTACTCAGGGTGCTGGGTGCTCACTGCTCAGGGTGCTGGGTGCTCAGTGCTCAGGGTGCTCGGTGCTTTGTACTCAGGGTGCTCGGTGCTCGGGTTGCTGGGTGCTCAGTTCTCGGGGTGCTGGGTGCTCAGTGCTCGGGGTGCTGGGTGCTCAGTGCTCGGGGTGCTGGGTGCTCAGTGCTCAGGGTTCTGGGTGCTCAGTGCTCGGGGTGCTGGGTGCTCAGTACTCGGGGTGCTCGGTGCTCAGTACTCAGGTTGCTGGGTGCTCAGTGCTCAGGGTGCTGGGTGCTCAGTACTCAGGGTGCTGGGTGCTCGGTGCTCAGTACGCTGGGTGCTCAGTACTCAGGGTGCTGGGTGCTTAGTACTCAGGGTGCTCAGTGCTCAGTACACAGGGTGCTGGGTGCTCAGTGCTCGGGGTGCTGGGTGCTCAGTGCTCAGTACTCAGGGTGCTGGGTGCTCAGTGCTCGGGGTGCTGGGTGCTCAGTACTCAGCGCGCTGGGTGCTCAGTACTCAGGGTGCTGGGTGCGCAGTGCTCAGAGTGCTGGGTGCTCAGTGCTCAGGGTGCTATGTGCTCAGTGATCGGGGTGCTGGGTGCTCAGTGCTCAGGGTGCTGGCTGCTCAGTGCTCAGGGTGCTGGGTGCTCAGTGCTCAGGGTGCTCGGTGCTCAGTACTCAGTGCTCAGGGTGATGGGTGCTCAGTGCTCGGGGTGCTCGGTGCTCAGTGCTCAGGGTCCTGGGTGCTCAGTACTCAGGGTGCTGGGTGCTTAGTACTCAGGGTGCTCAGTCCTCAGTACACAGGGTGCTGGGTGCTCAGTGCTCGGGGTGCTGGGTGCTCAGTGCTCAGTACTCAGGGTGCTGGGTGCTCAGTGCTCAGGGTGCTGGGTGCTCAGTACTCAGCGTGCTGGGTGCTCAGTGCTCAGGGTGCTGGGTGGTCAGTGCTCAGGGTGCTATGTGCTCAGTGATCGGGGTGCTGGGTGCTCAGTACTCAGGGTGCTCAGTGCTCGGGGAGCTCGGTGCTCAGTTCTCAGGGTGCTCGGTGCTCAGTGTTTGGGGTGCTGGGTGCTCAGTACTCAGGGTGATGCGTGCTCAGTGCTCAGGGTGCTGGGTGCTCAGTGCTCAGGGTGCTGGGTGCTCAGTACTCAGTGCTCAGGATGCTGGGTGCTCAGTGCTCAGGGTGCTGGGTGCTCAGTGCTCAGGGTGCTCAGTGTTCAGTGCTCAGTACTCAGGGTGCTGGGTGCTCAGTACTCAGGGTGCTGGGTGCTCAGTGCTCGGGGTGCTGGGTGCTCAGTACTTAGGGTGCTGGGTGCTCAGTGCTCGGGGTGCTGGGTCCTCAGTACTCAGGGTGCTGGGTGCTCAGTACTCAGGGTGCTGGGTCCTCAGTGCTCAGGGTGCTGGGTGCTCAGTACTCAGTGTGTTCAGTGCTCATGGTGCTGGGTGCTCAGAACTCAGGGTGCTGGGTGCTCAGTACTCAGGGTGCTGGGTGCTCAGTACTCAGGGTGCTTGGTGCTCAGTACTCAGGGTGCTGGGTGCTCCGTGCTCAGGGTGCTCGGTGCTCAGTACTCATGGTGCTGGGTGCTCATTCTCGGGGTGCTGGGTGCTCAGTACTCAGGTTGCTCAGTACTCTGGGTGCTCGGTGCTCAGTACTCATGGTGCTGGGTGCTCAGTACTCAGGGTGCTAGGTGCTCAGTTCTCAGGGTGCTCGGTGCTCAGTGTTTGGGGTGCTGGGTGCTCAGTACTCAGGGTGCTGGGTGCTCAGTGCTTGGGGTGCTCGGTGCTCAGTACTCAGGGTGCTGTGTGCTCAGTACTCGGGGTGCTGCTTGCTCAGTGCTCAGGGTGCTGGGTGCTCAGTGCTCGGGGTGCTGGGTGCTCAGTGCTCAGGGTGCTGGCTGCTCAGTGCTCAGGGTGCTGGGTGCTCAGTACTCAGGGTGCTCGGTGCTCAGTACTCAGGGTGCTCAGTGCTCAGTACTCAGCGTGCTGGGTACTCAGTGCTCAGGGTGCTCGGTGGTCAGTACTCGGGGTGCTGGGAGCTCAGTGCTCGGGGTGCTGGGTGCTCAGTGCTCAGTACTCAGGGTGCTGGGTGCTCAGTGCTCGGGGTGCTGGGTGCTCAGTACTCAGGGTGCTGGGTGCTGAGTGCTCGGGGTGCTGGGTGCTCAGTGCTCAGGGTGCTGGGTGCTTAGTGATCGGGGTGCTGGGTGCTCAGTACTCAGGGTGCTGGGTGCTCAGTACTCAGTGCTCGGGGTCCTGGGTGCTCCGTGCTCGGGGTGCTGGGTGCTCAGTGCTCTGGGTGCTTAGTGCTCAGTACTCAGGGTGCTGGGTGCTCAGTACTCAGGGTGCTCAGTGCTCGGGGTGCTGGGTGCTCAGTACTCAGGGTGCTGGGTGCTCAGTACTCAGGGTGCTGGGTACTCAGTGCTCGGGGTGCTGGGTGCTTAGTACTCAGGGTGCTCAGTGCTCAGTACACAGGGTGCTGGGTGCTCAGTGCTCGGGGTGCTGGGTGCTCAGTGCTCAGTACTCAGGGTGCTGGGTGCTCAGTGCTCGGGGTGCTGGGTGCTCAGTACTCAGCGCGCTGGGTGCTCAGTACTCAGGGTGCTGGGTGCGCAGTGCTCAGAGTGCTGGGTGCTCAGTGCTCAGGGTGCTATGTGCTCAGTGATCGGGGTGCTGGGTGCTCAGTGCTCAGGGTGCTGGCTGCTCAGTGCTCAGGGTGCTGGGTGCTCAGGGCTCAGGGTGCTCGGTGCTCAGTACTCAGTGCTCAGGGTGATGGGTGCTCAGTGCTCGGGGTGCTCGGTGCTCAGTGCTCAGGGTCCTGGGTGCTCAGTACTCAGGGTGCTGGGTGCTTAGTACTCAGGGTGCTCAGTCCTCAGTACACAGGGTGCTGGGTGCTCAGTGCTCGGGGTGCTGGGTGCTCAGTGCTCAGTACTCAGGGTGCTGGGTGCTCAGTGCTCAGGGTGCTGGGTGCTCAGTACTCAGCGTGCTGGGTGCTCAGTGCTCAGGGTGCTGGGTGGTCAGTGCTCAGGGTGCTATGTGCTCAGTGATCGGGGTGCTGGGTGCTCAGTACTCAGGGTGCTCAGTGCTCGGGGAGCTCGGTGCTCAGTTCTCAGGGTGCTCGGTGCTCAGTGTTTGGGGTGCTGGGTGCTCAGTACTCAGGGTGATGCGTGCTCAGTGCTCAGGGTGCTGGGTGCTCAGTGCTCAGGGTGCTGGGTGCTCAGTACTCAGTGCTCAGGATGCTGGGTGCTCAGTGCTCAGGGTGCTGGGTGCTCAGTGCTCAGGGTGCTCAGTGTTCAGTGCTCAGTACTCAGGGTGCTGGGTGCTCAGTACTCAGGGTGCTGGGTGCTCAGTGCTCGGGGTGCTGGGTGCTCAGTACTTAGGGTGCTGGGTGCTCAGTGCTCGGGGTGCTGGGTCCTCAGTACTCAGGGTGCTGGGTGCTCAGTACTCAGGGTGCTGGGTCCTCAGTGCTCAGGGTGCTGGGTGCTCAGTACTCAGTGTGTTCAGTGCTCATGGTGCTGGGTGCTCAGAACTCAGGGTGCTGGGTGCTCAGTACTCAGGGTGCTGGGTGCTCAGTACTCAGGGTGCTTGGTGCTCAGTACTCAGGGTGCTGGGTGCTCCGTGCTCAGGGTGCTCGGTGCTCAGTACTCATGGTGCTGGGTGCTCATTCTCGGGGTGCTGGGTGCTCAGTACTCAGGTTGCTCAGTACTCTGGGTGCTCGGTGCTCAGTACTCATGGTGCTGGGTGCTCAGTACTCAGGGTGCTAGGTGCTCAGTTCTCAGGGTGCTCGGTGCTCAGTGTTTGGGGTGCTGGGTGCTCAGTACTCAGGGTGCTGGGTGCTCAGTGCTTGGGGTGCTCGGTGCTCAGTACTCAGGGTGCTGTGTGCTCAGTACTCGGGGTGCTGCTTGCTCAGTGCTCAGGGTGCTGGGTGCTCAGTGCTCGGGGTGCTGGGTGCTCAGTGCTCAGGGTGCTGGCTGCTCAGTGCTCAGGGTGCTGGGTGCTCAGTACTCAGGGTGCTCGGTGCTCAGTACTCAGGGTGCTCAGTGCTCAGTACTCAGCGTGCTGGGTACTCAGTGCTCAGGGTGCTCGGTGGTCAGTACTCGGGGTGCTGGGAGCTCAGTGCTCGGGGTGCTGGGTGCTCAGTGCTCAGTACTCAGGGTGCTGGGTGCTCAGTGCTCGGGGTGCTGGGTGCTCAGTACTCAGGGTGCTGGGTGCTGAGTGCTCGGGGTGCTGGGTGCTCAGTGCTCAGGGTGCTGGGTGCTTAGTGATCGGGGTGCTGGGTGCTCAGTACTCAGGGTGCTGGGTGCTCAGTACTCAGTGCTCGGGGTCCTGGGTGCTCCGTGCTCGGGGTGCTGGGTGCTCAGTGCTCTGGGTGCTTAGTGCTCAGTACTCAGGGTGCTGGGTGCTCAGTACTCAGGGTGCTCAGTGCTCGGGGTGCTGGGTGCTCAGTACTCAGGGTGCTGGGTGCTCAGTACTCAGGGTGCTGGGTGCTCAGTGCTCAGGGTCCTCGGTGCTCAGTACTTAGGGTGCTCAGTGCTCATTACTCAGCGTGCTTTGTGCTCAGTGCTCAGGGTGCTGGGTGCTCAGTACTCAGTGTGCTGGGTGCTCAGTACTCAGGGTGCTGGGGGCTCAGTACTCAGGGTGCTGGGTGCTCAGTACTCAGGGTGCTGGATGCTCAGTACTCAGGGTGCTGGGTGTTCAGTACTCAGGGTGCTGGGTGCTCAGTGCTCAGGGTGCTGGGTGCTCAGTGCTCAGGGTGCTGGGTGCTCAGTGCTCAGGGTGTTTGGTGCTCAGTGCTCAGGGTGCTGGGTGCTCAGTGCTCAGGGTGCTGGGTTCTCAGTACTCAGGGTGCTGGGTGCTCAGTGCTCAGGGTGCTGGGTGCTCAGTGCTCGGGGTGCTGGGTGCTCAGTACTCAGGGTGCTGGGTGCTCAGTACTCAGGGTGCTGGGTGCTCAGTACTCGGGGTGCTGGGTGCTCAGTGCTCAGCGTGCTGGGTGCTCAGTACTCAGGGTGCTCGGTGCTCAGTGCTTGGGGTGCTGGGTGCTCAGTACTCAGGGTGCTGGGTGCTCAGTGCTCAGGGTGCTGGGTGCTCAGTGCTCAGGGTGCTGGGTGCTCAGTACTCAGTGCTCAGGATGCTGGGTGCTCAGTGCTCGGGCTGCTGGGTGCTCAGTGCTCAGGGTGCTGGGTGCTCAGTACTCAGGGTGCTGGGTTCTCATTACTCAGGGTGCTGGGTGCACAGTGCTAGGGGTGCTGGGTGCTCAGAGCTCGGGGTCTGGGTGCTCAGTACTCAGGGTGCTGGGTGCTCAGTACTCAGGATGCTGGGTGCTCAGTGCTCAGGGTGCTGGGTGCTCAGTGCTCTGGGTGCTGGGTGCTCAGTGCTTAAGGTGCTGGGTGCTCAGTGCTCTGGGTGCAGGGTGCTCAGTGCTCGGGGTGCTCGGTGCTCAGTGCTCAGGGTCCTGGGTGCTCAGTACTCAGGGTGCTGGGTGCTTTGTACTCAGGGTGCTCAGTGCTCAGTACACAGGGTGCTGGGTGCTCAGTGCTCGGGGTGCTGGGTGCTCAGTGCTCAGTACTCAGGGTGCTGGGTGCTCAGTGCTCGGGGTGCTGGGTGCTCAGTACTCAGGGTGCTGGGTGCTCAGTGCTCGGGGTGCTGGGTGCTCAGTGCTCAGGGTGCTGGGTGCTCAGTGATCGGGGTGCTGGGTGCTCAGTACTCAGGGTGCTCAGTGCTCGGGGAGCTCGGTGCTCAGTACTCAGGGTGCTGGGTGCTCAGTACTCAGTGCTCGGGGTCCTGGGTGCTCCGTGCTCGGGGTGCTGGGTGCTCAGTGCTCTGGGTGCTTAGTGCTCAGTACTCAGGGTGCTGGGTGCTCAGTACTCAGGGTGCTCAGTGCTCGGGGTGCTGGGTGCTCAGTACTCAGGGTGCTGGGTGCTCAGTACTCAGGGTGCTGGGTGCTCAGTGCTCAGGGTCCTCGGTGCTCAGTACTAAGGGTGCTCAGTGCTCATTACTCAGCGTGCTTTGTGCTCAGTGCTCAGGGTGCTGGGTGCTCAGTACTCAGTGTGCTGGGTGCTCAGTACTCAGGGTGCTGGGGGCTCAGTACTCAGGGTGCTGGGTGCTCAGTACTCAGGGTGCTGGGTGCTCAGTACTCAGGGTGCTGGGTGCTCAGTACTCAGGGTGCTGGGTGCTCAGTACTCAGGGTGCTGGGTGCTCAGTACTCAGGGTGCTCGGTTCTCAGTACTCAGGGTGCTGGGTGCTCATTCTCGGGGTGCTAGGTGCTCAGTGCTCGGGGTGCTTGGTGCTCAGTACTAAGGGTGCTGGGGGCTCAGTACTCAGGGTGCTGGGTGCTCAGTGCTCAGGGTACTGGGTGCACAGTGCCCAGGGTGCTGGGTGCTCAGTGCTCAGGGTGCTCAGTACTCAGGGTGCTGTGTGTTCAGTGCTCAGGGTACTGGGTGCTCAGTACTCAGGGTGCTTGGTGCTCAGTACTCAGGGTGCTGGGTGCTCAGTACTCGGGGTGCTGGGTGCTCAGTACTCGGGGTGCTGTGTGCACAGTGCTCAGGGTGCTGGGTGCTCAGTGCTTGGGGTGCTGGGTGCTCAGTGCTCAGGCTGCTGGCTGCTCAGTGCTCAGGGTGCTGGGTGCTCAGTACTCAGGGTGCTCAGTGCTCAGTACTCAGCATGCTGGGTGCTCAGTCCTCAGGTTCCTCGGTGCTCTGTACTCAGGGTGCTCAGTGCTCAGTACTCAGCGTGATTTGTGCTCAGTGCTCAGGGTGCTGGGTGCTCAGTACTCAGGGTGCTGGGTGCTCAGTACTCAGGGTGCTGGGTGCTCAGTACTCAGGGTGCTGGGTGCTCAGTGCTCGGGTTGCTCGGTGATCAGTACTAAGAGTGCTGGGTGCTCAGTGCTCAGGGTACTGGGTACTCAGTACTCAGGGAGCTGGGTGCTCAGTGCTCAGGGTGCTGGGTGCTCAGTGCTCAGGGTGCTGGGTGCTCAGTGCTCGGGGTGCTGGGTGCTCAGTGCTCAGGGTGCTGGGTGCTCAGTGCTCAGGGTGCTGGGTGCTCAGTGCTCAGGGTGCTGGGTGCTCAGTGCTCGGGGTGCTGGGTGCTCAGTGCTCGGGGTGCTGGGTGCTCAGTGCTCGGGGTGCTGGGGGCTCAGTACTCAGGGTGCTGGGTGCTCAGTGCTCAGGGTGCTGGGTGCTCAGTACTCAGGGTGCTGGGTGCTCATTACTTAGGGTGATCGGTGCTCAGTACTCAGGTTGCTGAGTGCTCAGGGTGCTGGGTACTCAGTACTCAGGGTGCTGGGTGCTCAGTACTCAGGGTGCTGGGTGCTCAGTTCTCAGGGTGCTGGGTGCTCAGTACTCAGGGTGCTGGGTGCTCAGTACTCAGGGTGCTTGGTGCTCAGTGCTCGGGGTGCTGGGTGCTCAGTGCTCGGGGTGCTGGGGGCTCAGTGCTCGGGGTGCTGGGTGCTCAGTGCTCGGGGCGCTGGGTGCTTTGTGCTCCGGGTGCTCGGAGCTCAGTACTCAGGGTGCTGGGTGCTCAGTCCTCGGGGTGCTCGGTGCTCAGTACTCAGGGTGCTGGGTGCTTAGTGCTCGGGGTGCTGGGTGCTCAGTACTCAGGGTGCTGCGTGCTCAGTACTCAGGGTGCTGGGTGATCTGTACTCAGGGTGCTGGGTGATCTGTACTCGGGTGCTGGGTGCTCAGTGCTCAGGTTGCTGGGTGCTCAGTGCTCGGGGTGCTGGGTGCTCAGTGCTCAGTACTCAGGGTGCTGGGTGCTCAGTGCTCGGGGTGCTGGGTGCTCAGTGCTCAGTACTCAGGGTGCTGGGTGCTCAGTGCTCAGGGTGCTGGGTGCTCAGTGCTCAGGGTGCTTGGTGCTCAGTGCTCAGGGTGCTGGGTACTCAGTGCTCAGGGAGCTGGGTACTCAGTGCTCGGGGTGCTGGGTGCTCAGTACTCAGGGTGCTGGGTGCTCAGTACTCAGGGTGCTCAGTGCTCAGTACTCAGGGTGCTCAGTGCTCAGTACTCAGGGTGCTCAGTGCTCTGTGTGCTGTGTGCTCAGTGCTCGGGGTGCTGGGTGCTCAGTCCTCAGGGTGCTGGGTGCTCAGTGCTCAGGGTGCTCGGTGCTCAGTGCTCAGGGTGCTGGGTGCTCAGTACTCAGGGTGCTGGGTGCTCAGTGCTCGGGGTGCTGGGTGCTCAGTACTCAGGGTGCTGGGTGCTCACTGCTCAGGGTGCTGGGTGCTCAGTGCTCAGGGTGCTCTGTGCTTTGTACTCAGGGTGCTCGGTGCTCGGGGTGCTGGGTGCTCAGTGCTCGGGGTGCTTGGTGCTCAGTGCTCGGGGTGCTGGGTGCTCAGTGCTCGGGGTGCTGGGTGCTCAGTGCTCAGGGTTCTGGGTGCTCAGTGCTCGGGGTGCTGGGTGCTCAGTACTCGGGGTGCTCGGTGCTCAGTACTCAGGTTGCTGGGTGCTCAGTGCTCAGGGTGCTGGGTGCTCAGTACTCAGGGTGCTGGGTGCTCATTACTTAGGGTGCTCGGTGCTCAGTACTCAGGTTGCTGAGTGCTCAGGCTGCTGGGT
Source organism: Microtus oregoni (assembly GCF_018167655.1). NCBI lineage: Eukaryota > Metazoa > Chordata > Mammalia > Rodentia > Cricetidae > Microtus > Microtus oregoni. Next base: position 4,248,306 of record NW_024543811.1, on the reverse strand, counting down.
ACTCAGTACTCAGGGTGCTGGGTGCTCAGTACTCAGGGTGCTGGGTGCTCAGTGCTCAGGGTGCTGGGTGCTCAGTACTCAGGGTGCTGGGTGCTCAGTACTCAGGGTGCTGGGTGCTCAGTGCTCGGGGTGCTGGGTGCTCAGTGCTCAGGGTGCTGGGGGCTCATTGCTCGGGGTGCTGGGTGATCAGTGCTCGGGGCGCTGGGTGCTCTGTGCTCGGGGTGCTCGGAGCTCAGTACACAGGGTGCTGGGTGCTCAGTGCTCGGGGTGCTCGGTGCTCAGTACTCAGGGTGCTGGGTGCTTAGTGCTCGGGGTGCTGGGTGCTCAGTACTCAGGGTGCTGCGTGCTCAGTACTCAGGGTGCTGGGTGATCAGTACTCAGGGTGCTGGGTCATCTGTACTCGGGTGCTGGGTGCTCAGTGCTCAGGGTGCTGGGTGCTCAGTGCTCGGGGTGCTGGGTGCTCAGTGCTCAGTACTCAGGGTGCTGGGTGCTCAGTGCTCGGGGTGCTGGGTGCTCAGTGCTCAGTACTCAGGGTGCTGGGTGCTCAGTGCTCAGGGTGCTGGGTGCTCAGTGCTCAGGGTGCTGGGTGCTCAGTGCTCAGGGTGCTGGGTACTCAGTGCTCACGGAGCTGGGTACTCAGTGCTCGGGGTGCTGGGTGCTCAGTACTCAGGGTGCTGGGTGCTCAGTACTCAGGGAGCTCAGTGCTCAGTACTCAGGGTGCTCAGTGCTCAGTACTCAGGGTGCTCAGTGCTCTGTGTGCTGTGTGCTCAGTGCTCGGGGTGCTGGGTGCTCAGTCCTCAGGGTGCTGGGTGCTCAGTGCTCAGGGTGCTCGGTGCTCAGTGCTCAGGGTGCTGGGTGCTCATTACTCAGGGTGCTGGGTGCTCAGTGCTCGGGGTGCTGGGTGCTCAGTACTCAGGGTGCTGGGTGCTCACTGCTCAGGGTGCTGGGTGCTCAGTGCTCAGGGTGCTCGGTGCTTTGTACTCAGGGTGCTCGGTGCTCGGGTTGCTGGGTGCTCAGTTCTCGGGGTGCTGGGTGCTCAGTGCTCGGGGTGCTGGGTGCTCAGTGCTCGGGGTGCTGGGTGCTCAGTGCTCAGGGTTCTGGGTGCTCAGTGCTCGGGGTGCTGGGTGCTCAGTACTCGGGGTGCTCGGTGCTCAGTACTCAGGTTGCTGGGTGCTCAGTGCTCAGGGTGCTGGGTGCTCAGTACTCAGGGTGCTGGGTGCTCGGTGCTCAGTACGCTGGGTGCTCAGTACTCAGGGTGCTGTCTGCTGAGTACTCAGGGTGCTCGGTGCTCAGTAATCAGGGTGCTGGGTGCTCAGTGCTCGGGGTGCTGGGTGCTCATTACTCAGGGTGCTGGGTGCTCAGTACTCAGGGTGCTCAGTGCTCGGGGTGCTGGGTGCTCAGTACTCAGGGTGCTGGGTGCTCAATGCTCGGGGTGCTGGGTGCTCAGTGCTCAGGGTGCTGGGTGCTCAGTGATCGGGGTGCTGGTTGCTCAGTACTCAGGGTGCTCAGTGCTCGGGGAGCTCGGTGCTCAGTACTCAGGGTGCTGGGTGCTCAGTACTCAGTGCTCGGGGTCCTGGGTGCTCCGTGCTCGGGGTGCTGGGTGCTCAGTGCTCTGGGTGCTTAGTGCTCAGTACTAAGGGTGCTGGGTGCTCAGTACTCAGGGTGCTCAGTGCTCGGGGTGCTGGGTGCTCAGTACTCAGGGTGCTGGGTGCTCAGTACTCAGGGTGCTGGGTGCTCATTCTCGGGGTGCTGGGTGCTCAGTGCTCGGGGTGCTGGTTGCTCAGTACTCAGGGTGCTGGGTGCTCAGTACTCAGGCTGCTGGGGGCTCAGTACTCAGGGTGCTGGGTGCTCAGTACTCAGGGTGCTCGGTTCTCAGTACTCAGGGTGCTGGGAGCTCATTCTCGGGGTGCTGGGTGCTCAGTGCTCGGGGTGCTGGGTGCTCAGTACTCATTGTGCTGGGGGCTCAGTACTCAGGGTGGTGGGTGCTCAGTACTCAGGGTGATCTGTTCTCAGTACTCAGGGTGCTGGGTGCTCAGTGCTCGGGGTACTGTGTGCACAGTGCTCAGGGTGCTGGGTGCTCAGTGCTCGGGGTGCTCAGTACTCAGGGTGCTGTGTGTTCAGTGCTCAGGGTACTGGGTGCTCAGTACTCAGGGTGCTTGGTGCTCAGTACTCAGGGTGCTGGTTGCTCGGTACTCGGGGTGCTGGGTGCTCAGTACTCGGGGTGCTGGGTGCACAGTGCTCAGGGTGCTGGCTGCTCAGTGCTCAGGGTGCTGGGTGCTCAGTACTCAGGGTGCTCAGTGCTCAGTACTCAGCGTTCTGGGTGCTCAGTGCTCAGGGTCCTCGGTGCTCAGTACTCAGGGTGCTCAGTGCTCAGTACTCAGCGTGCTTTGTGCTCAGTGCTCAGGGTGCTGGGTGCTCAGTACTAAGGGTGCTGGGTGCTCAGTACTCAGGGTGCTGGGTGCTCAGTACTCAGGGTGCTGGGTGCTCAGTGCTCGGGGTGCTCGGTGATCAGTACTCAGGGTGCTGGGTGCTCAGTGCTCTTGGTGCTGGGTGCTCAGTGCACGGGGTGCTGGGTGCTCAGTGCTCGGGGTGCTGGGTGCTCAGTACTCAGGGTGCTGGGTGCTCAGTACTCAGGGTGTTCGGTGCTCAGTATTCAGGGTGCTCAGTGCTCAGTACTCAGGGTGCTGGGTGCTCAGTGCTCGGGGTGCTGGGTGCTCAGTACTCGGGGTGCTGGGTGCTCAGTACTCAGGGTGCTGGGTACTCAGTGCTCAGGGTGCTGGGTGCTCAGTACTCAGGGTGCTGGGTGCTCAGTACTTAGGGTGCTCGGTGCTCATTACTCAGGGTTCTGGGTGCTCAGTGCTCAGGGTGCTCAGTGCTCAGTACTCAGCATGCTTTGTGCTCAGTGCTCAGGGTGCTGGGTGCTCAGTACTCAGGGTGCTGGGTGCTCAGTACTCACGGTGCTGGGTGCTCAGTGCTCAGGGTGCTGGGTGCTCAGTACTCAGTGCTCAGGATGCTGGGTGCTCAGTGCTCAGGGTGCTCGGTGCTCAGTACTCAGTGCTCAGGGTGATGGGTGCTCAGTGCTCAGGGTGCTCGGTGCTCAGTGCTCAGGGTCCTGGGTGCTCAGTACTCAGGGTGCTGGGTGCTTAGTACTCAGGGTGCTCAGTGCTCAGTACACAGGGTGCTGGGTGCTCAGTGCTCGGGGTGCTGGGTGCTCAGTGCTCAGTACTCAGGGTGCTGGGTGCTCAGTGCTCGGGGTGCTGGGTGCTCAGTACTCAGGGTGCTGGGTGCGCAGTGCTCAGAGTGCTGGGTGCTCAGTGCTCAGGGTGCTATGTGCTCAGTGATCGGGGTGCTGGGTGCTCAGTGCTCAGGGTGCTGGCTGCTCAGTGCTCAGGGTGCTGGGTGCTCAGTGCTCAGGGTGCTCGGTGCTCAGTACTCAGTGCTCAGGGTGATGGGTGCTCAGTGCTCGGGGTGCTCGGTGCTCAGTGCTCAGGGTCCTGGGTGCTCAGGACTCAGGGTGCTGGGTGCTTAGTACTCAGGGTGCTCAGTGCTCAGTACACAGGGTGCTGGGTGCTCAGTGCTCGGGGTGCTGGGTGCTCAGTGCTCAGGGTGCTGGGTGCTCAGTACTCAGCGTGCTGGGTGCTCAGTGCTCAGGGTGCTGGGTGGTCAGTGCTCAGGGTGCTATGTGCTCAGTGATCGGGGTGCTGGGTGCTCAGTACTCAGGGTGCTCAGTGCTCGGGGAGCTCGGTGCTCAGTTCTCAGGGTGCTCGGTGCTCAGTGTTTGGGGTGCTGCGTGCTCAGTACTCAGGGTGATGCGTGCTCAGTGATCGGGGTGCTGGGTGCTCAGTACTCAGGGTGCTCAGTGCTCGGGGAGCTCGGTGCTCAGTTCTCAGGGTGCTCGGTGCTCAGTGTTTGGGGTGCTGGGTGCTCAGTACTCAGGGTGATGTGTTCTCAGTGCTCAGGGTGCTCGGTCCTCAGTACTCAGGTTGCTGAGTGCTCAGGGTGCTGGGTACTCAGTACTCAGGGTGCTGGGTGCTCAGTACTCAGGGTGCTGGGTGCTCAGTGCTCAGCGTGCTGGGTGCTCAGTACTCAGGGTGCTGGGTGCTCAGTGCTCGGGGTGCTGGGTCCTCAGTGCTCGGGGTGCTGGGGGCTCAGTGCTCGGGGTGCTGGGTGCTCAGTGCTCGGGGCGCTGGGTGCTCTGTGCTCGGGGTACTCGGAGCTCAGTACTCAGGGTGCTGGGTGCTCAGTGCTCGGGGTGATGGGTGCTCAGTGCTCAGTACTCAGGGTGCTGGGTGCTCAGTGCTCAGGGTGCTGGGTGCTCAGTGCTCAGGGTGCTGGGTGCTCAGTGCTCAGGGTGCTGGGTACTCAGTGCTCAGGGAGCTGGGTACTCAGTGCTCGGGGTGCTGGTTGCTCAGTACTCAGGTTGCTGGGTGCTCAGTACTCAGGGTGCTCAGTGCTCAGTACTCAGGGTGCTCAGTGCTCAGTACTCAGGGTGCTCAGTGCTCAGTGTGCTGTGTGCTCAGTGCTCGGGGTGCTGGGTGCTCAGTCCTCAGGGTGCTGGGTGGTCAGTGCTCAGGGTGCTCGGTGCTCAGTGCTCAGGGTGCTGGGTGCTCAGTACTCAGGGTGCTGGGTGCTCAGTGCTCGGGGTGCTGGGTGCTCAGTACTCATTGTGCTGGGTGCTCACTGCTCAGGGTGCTGGGTGCTCAGTGCTCAGGGTGCTCGGTGCTTTGTACTCAGGGTGCTCGGTGCTCGGGGTGCTGGGTGCTCAGTGCTCGGGGTGCTGGGTGCTCAGTGCTCGGGGTGCTGGGTGCTCAGTGCTCGGGGTGCTGGGTGCTCAGTGCTCAGGGTGCTGGGTGCTCAGTGCTCGGGGTGCTGGGTGCTCAGTGCTCGGGGTGCTCGGTGCTCAGTACTCAGGTTGATGGGTGCTCAGTGCTCAGGGTGCTGGGTGCTCAGTACTCAGGGTGCTGGGTGCTCGGTGCTCAGTACCCTGGGTGCTCAGTACTCAGGGTGCTGGCTGCTGAGTACTCAGGGTGCTCGGTGCTCAGTACTCAGGGTGCTGGGTGCTCAGTGCTCGGGGTGCTGGGTGCTCATTACTCAGGGTGCTGGGTGCTCAGTACTCAGGGTGCTCAGTGCTCGGGGTGCTGGGTGCTCAGTACTCAGGGTGCTGGGTGCTCAGTGCTCGGGGTGCTGGGTGCTCAGTGCTCAGGGTGCTGGGTGCTCAGTGATCGGGGTGCTGGGTGCTCATTACTCAGGGTGCTCAGTGCTTGGGGAGCTCGGTGCTCAGTACTCAGGGTGCTGGGTGCTCAGTACTCAGTGCTCGGGGTCCTGGGTGCTCCGTGCTTGGGGTGCTGGGTGCTAAGTGCTCTGGGTGCTTAGTGCTCAGTACTCAGGGTGCTGGGTGCTCAGTACTCAGGGTGCTCAGTGCTCGGGGTGCTGGGTGCTCAGTACTCAGGGTGCTGGGTGCTCAGTGCTCAGGGTCCTCGGTGCTCAGTACTCAGGGTGCTCAGTGCTCATTACTCAGCGTGCTTTGTGCTCAGTGCTCAGGGTGCTGGGTGCTCAGTACTCAGTGTGCTGGGTGCTCAGTACTCAGGGTGCTGGGGGCTCAGTACTCAGGGTGCTGGGTGCTCAGTACTCAGGGTGCTGGGTGCTCAGTACTCAGGGTGCTGGGTGCTCAGTACTCAGGGTGCTGGGGGCTCAGTACTCAGGGTGCTGGGTGCTCTTTACTCAGGGTGCTCGGTTCTCAGAACTCAGGGTGCTGGGTGCTCAGTGCTCGGGGTGCTTGGTGCTCAGTACTAAGGGTGCTGGGGGCTCAGTACTCAGGGTGCTGGGTGCTCAGTACTCACGGTGATCTGTTCTCAGTACTCAGGGTGCTGGGTGCTCAGTGCTCGGGGTGCTGGGTGCTCAGTACTCAGGGTGCTGGGTGCTCAGTACTCAGGGTGCTGGGTGCTCAGTGCTCAGGGTGCTGGGTGCTCAGTGCTCGGGGTGCTGGGGGCTCAGTGCTCGCGGTGCTGGGTGCTCAGTGCTCAGGGTGCTGGGTGCTCAGTACTCAGGGTGCTGGGTGCTCAGTACTCAGGGTGCTGGGTGCTCAGTGCTCGGGGTGCTGGGTGCTCAGTGCTCGGGGTGCTGGGGGCTCAGTGCTCGCGGTGCTGGGTGCTCAGTGCTCGGGGCGCTGGGTGCTCTGTGCTCGGGGTGCTCAGAGCTCAGTACTCAGGGTGCTGGGTGCTCAGTGCTCGGGGTGCTCGGTGCTCAGTACTTAGGGTGCTCTGTGCTTAGTGCTCGGGGTGCTCGGTGCTCAGTAAGTTGGGTGCTCACTACTCAGGGTGCTGGGTGCTCAGTGCTCAGGGTGCTGGGTGCTCAGTGCTCAGTACTCAGGGTGCTGGGTGCTCAGTGCTCGGGGTGCTGGGTTCTCAGTGCTCAGTACTCAGGGTGCTGGGTGCTCAGTGCTCAGGGTGCTGGGTGCTCAGTGCTCAGGGTGCTGGGTACTCAGTGCTCAGGGAGCTGGGTACTCAGTGCTCGGGGTGCTGGGTGCTCAGTACTCAGGGTGCTGGGTGCTCAGTACTCAGGGTGCTGGGTGATCAGTACTCGGGTGCTGGGTGCTCAGTGCTCAGGGTGCTGGGTGCTCAGTGCTCGGGGTGCTGGGTTCTCATTGCTCAGTACTCAGGGTGCTGGGTGCTCAGTGCTCGGGGTGCTGGGTGCTCAGTGCTCAGTACTCAGGGTGCTGGGTGCTCAGTGCTCAGGGTGCTGGGTGCTCAGTACTCAGGGTGCTCAGTGCTCAGTGTGCTGTGTGCTCAGTGCTCGGGGTGCTGGGTGCTCAGTCCTCAGGGTGCTGGGTGCTCAGTGATCAGGGTGCTCGGTGCTCAGTGCTCAGGGTGCTGGGTGCTCAGTACTCAGGGTGCTGGGTGCTCAGTGCTCGGGGTGCTGGGTGCTCAGTACTCAGGGTGCTGGGTGCTCACTGCTCAGGGTGCTGGGTGCTCAGTGCTCAGGGTGCTCGGTGCTTTGTACTCAGGGTACTCGGTGCTCGGGGTGCTGGGTGCTCAGTGCTCGGGGTGCTGTGTGCTCAGTGCTCGGGGTGCTGGGTGCTCAGTGCTCGGGGTGCTGGGTGCTCAGTGCTCGGGGTGCTGGGTGCTCAGTACTCGGGGTGCTCGGTGCTCAGTACTCGGGTTGCTGGGTGCTCAGTGCTCAGGGTGCTGGGTGCTCAGTACTCAGGGTCCTGGGTGCTCGGTGCTCAGTACGCTGGGTGCTCAGTACTCAGGGTGCTGGCTGCTGAGTACTCAGGGTGCTCGGTGCTCAGTACTCAGGGTGCTGGGTGCTCAGTGCTCGCGGTGCTGGGTGCTCATTACTCAGGGTGCTGGGTGCTCAGTACACAGGGTGCTCAGTGCTCGGGGTGCTGGGTGCTCAGTACTCAGGGTGCTGGGTGCTCAGTGCTCGGGGTGCTGGGTGCTCAGTGCTCGCGGTGCTGGGTGCTCATTACTCAGGGTGCTGGGTGCTCAGTGATCGGGGTGCTGGGTGCTCAGTACTCAGGGTGCTCAGTGCTCGGGGAGCTCGGTGCTCAGTACTCAGGGTGCTGGGTGCTCAGTACTCAGTGCTCGGGGTGCTGGGTGCTCCGTGCTCGGGGTGCTGGGTGCTCAGTGCTCTGGGTGCTTAGTGCTCAGTACTAAGGGTGCTGGGTGCTCAGTACTCAGGGTGCTCAGTGCTCGGGGTGCTGTGTGCTCAGTACTCAGGGTGCTGGGTGCTCATTCTCGGGGTGCTGGGTGCTCAGTGCTCGGGGTGCTGGGTGCTCAGTACTCAGGGTGCTGGGTGCTCAGTGCTCGGGGTGCTTGGTGCTCAGTACTAAGGGTGCTGGGGGCTCAGTACTCAGGGTGCTGGGTGCTCAGTACTCAGGGTGATCTGTTCTCAGTACTCAGGGTGCTGGGTGCTCAGTGCTCGGGGTGCTGGGTGCACAGTGCCCAGGGTGCTGGGTGCTCAGTGCTCAGCGTGCTCAGTACTCAGGGTGCTGTGTGTTCAGTGCTCAGGGTGCTGGGTGCTCAGTGATCGGGGTGCTGGGTGCTCAGTACTCAGGGTGCTCAGTGCTCGGGGAGCTCGGTGCTCAGTACTCAGGGTGCTGGGTGCTCAGTACTCAGTGCTCGGGGTCCTGGGTGCTCCGTGCTCGGGTTGCTGGGTGCTCAGTCCTCTGGGTGCTTAGTGCTCAGTACTCAGGGTGCTGGGTGCTCAGTACTCAGGGTGCTCAGTGCTCGGGGTGCTGGGTGCTCAGTACTCAGGGTGCTGGGTGCTCAGTACTCAGGGTGCTGGGTGCTCAGTGCTCAGGGTCCTCGGTGCTCAGTACTCAGGGTGCTCAGTGCTCATTACTCAGCGTGCTTTTTGTTCAGTGCTCAGGGTGCTGGGTGCTCAGTACTCAGTGTGCTTGGTGCTCAGTACTCAGGGTGCTGGGGGCTCAGTACTCAGGGTGCTGGGTGCTCAGTACTCAGGGTGCTGGGTGCTCAGTACTCAGGGTGCTGGGTGCTCAGTACTCAGGGTGCTGGGGGCTCAGTACTCAGGGTGCTGGGTGCTCAGTACTCAGGGTGCTCGGTTCTCAGTACTCAGGGTGCTGGGTGCTCAGTGCTCGGGGTGCTTGGTGCTCAGTACTAAGGGGGCTGGGGGCTCAGTACTCAGGGTGCTGGGTGCTCAGTACTCAGGGTGATCTGTTCTCAGTACTCAGTTTGCTGGGTGCTCAGTGCTCGGGGTGCTGTGTGCACAGTGCCCAGGGTGCTGGGTGCTCAGTGCTCAGCGTGCTCAGTACTCAGGGTGCTGTGTGTTCAGTGCTCAGGGTACTGGGTGCTCAGTACTCAGGGTGCTTGGTGCTCAGTACTCAGGGTGCTGGGTGCTCAGTACTCGGGGTGCTGGGTGCTCAGTACTCGGGGTGCTGGGTGCACAGTGCTCAGGGTGCTGGGTGCTCAGTGCTCGGGGTGCTGGGTGCTCAGCGCTCAGGCTGCTGGCTGCTCAGTGCTCTGGGTGCTGGGTGCTCAGTACTCAGGGTGCTCAGTGCTCAGTACTCAGCGTGCTGGGTGCTCAGTCCTCAGGGTCCTCGGTGCTCAGTACTCAGGGTGCTCAGTGCTCAGTACTCAGCGTGCTTTGTGCTCAGTGCTCAGGGTGCTGGGTGCTCAGTACTCAGGGTGCTGGGTGCTCAGTACTCAGGGTACTGGGTGCTCAGTACTCAGGGTGCTGGGTGCTCAGTGCTCGGGGTGCTCGGTGATCAGTACTAAGAGTGCTGGGTGCTCAGTGCTCAGGGTACTGGGTACTCAGTACTCAGGGTGCTGGGTGCTCAGTGCTCAGGGTGCTGGGTGCTCAGTGCCCAGGGTGCTGGGTGCTCAGTGCTCGGGGTGCTGGGTGCTCAGTGCTCAGTGCTCAGGGTGCTGGGTGCTCAGTGCTCAGGGTGCTGGGTGCTCAGTGCTAGGGGTGCTGGGTGCTCAGTGCTCGGGGTGCTGGGTGCTCAGTGCTCGGGGTGCTGGGTGCTCAGTACTCAGGGTGCTGGGTGCTCAGTACTCAGTGTGTTCGGTGCTCAGTACTCAGGGTGCTCAGTTCTCAGTACTCAGGGTGCTGGGTGCTCAGTGCTCGGGGTGCTGGGTGCTCAGTACTCGGGGTACTGTGTGCTCAGTACTCAGGGTGCTGGGTGCTCAGTGCTCAGGGTGCTGGGTGCTCAGTACTCAGTGTGCTGGGTGCTCAGTACTTAGGGGGCTCGGTCCTCAGTACTCAGGTTGCTGAGTGCTCAGGGTGCTTGGTACTCAGTACTCAGGGTGCTGGGTGCTCAGTACTCAGGGTGCTGGGTGCTCAGTGCTCAGGGTGCTGGGTGCTCAGTACTCAGGGTGCTGGGTGCTCAGTACTCAGGGTGCTGGGTGCTCAGTGCTCGGGGTGCTGGGTGCTCAGTGCTCGGGGTGCTGGGGGCTCAGTGCTCGGGGTGCTGGGTGCTCAGTGCTCGGGGCGCTGGGTGCTCTGTGCTCGGGGTGCTCGGAGCTCAGTACTCAGGGTGCTGGGTGCTCAGTCCTCGGGGTGCTCGGTGCTCAGTACTCAGGGTGCTGGGTGCTTAGTGCTCGGGGTGCTCGGTGCTCAGTAAGTTGGGTGCTCACTACTCAGGGTGCTGGGTGCTCAGTGCTCAGGGTGCTGGGTGCTCAGTGCTCAGGATGCTGGGTGCTCTGTGCTCAGGGTGCTGGGTGCTCAGTACTCAGGGTGCTGGGTGCACAGTGCTCGGGGTGCAGGTTGCTCAGTGCTCAGGGTGCTGGGTGCTCAGTGCTCAGGGTGTTGGGTGCTCAGTACTCGGGGTGCTGGGTGCTCAGTACTCAGGGTGCTGCGTGCTCAGTACTCAGGGTGCTGGGTGATCAGTACTCGGGTGCTGGGTGCTCAGTGCTCAGGGTGCTGGGTGCTCAGTGCTCGGGGTGAAGGGTGCTCAGTACTCAGGGTGCTGCGTGCTCAGTACTCAGGGGGCTGGGTGATCAGTACTCGGGTGCTGGGTGCTCAGTGCTCAGGGTGCTGGGTGCTCAGTGCTCGGGGTGCTGGGTGCTCATTGCTCAGTACTCAGGGTGCTGGGTGCTCAGTGCTCGGGGTGCTGGGTGCTCAGTGCTCAGTACTCAGGGTGCTGGGTGCTCAGTGCTCAGGGTGCTGGGTACTCAGTGCTCAGGGTGCTGGGTGCTCAGTGCTCAGGGTGCTGGGTGCTCAGTGCTCAGGGTGCTGGGTACTCAGTGCTCAGGGTGCTCGGTGGTCAGTACTCGGGGTGCTGGGAGCTCAGTGCTCGGGGTGCTGGGTGCTCAGTGCTCAGTACTCAGGGTGCTGGGTGCTCAGTGCTCGGGGTGCTGGGTGCTCAGTACTCAGGGTGCTGGGTGCTGAGTGCTCGGGGTGCTGGGTGCTCAGTGCTCATGGTGCTGGGTGCTCAGTGATCGGGGTGCTGGGTGCTCAGTACTCAGGGTGCTCAGTGCTCGGGGAGCTCGGTGCTCAGTACTCAGGGTGCTGGGTGCTCAGTACTCAGTGCTCGGGGTCCTGGGTGCTCCGTGCTCGGGGTGCTGGGTGCTCAGTGCTCTGGGTGCTTAGTGCTCAGTACTCAGGGTGCTGGGTGCTCAGTACTCAGGGTGCTCAGTGCTCGGGGTGCTGGGTGCTCAGTACTCAGGGTGCTGGGTGCTCAGTACTCAGGGTGCTGGGTGCTCAGTGCTCAGGGTCCTCGGTGCTCAGTACTCAGGGTGCTCAGTGCTCATTACTCAGCGTGCTTTGTGTTCAGTGCTCAGGGTGCTGGGTGCTCAGTACTCAGTGTGCTGGGTGCTCAGTACTCAGGGTGCTGGGGGCTCAGTACTCAGGGTGCTGGGTGCTCAGTACTCAGGGTGCTGGGTGCTCAGTACTCAGGGTGCTGGGTGCTCAGTACTCAGGGTGCTTGGGGCTCAGTACTCAGGGTGCTGGGTGCTCAGTCCTCGGGGTGCTCGGTGCTCAGTACTCAGGGTGCTGGGTGCTTTGTGCTCGGGGTGCTCGGTGCTCAGTAAGTTGGGTGCTCACTACTCAGGGTGCTGGGTGCTCAGTGCTCAGGGTGCTGGGTGCTCAGTGCTCAGGATGCTGGGTGCTCAGTGCTCAGGGTGCTCGGTGCTCAGTACTCAGGGTGCTGGGTGCACAGTGCTCGGGGTGCTGGGTGCTCAGTACTCAGGGTGCTGGGTGCACAGTGCTCGGGGTGCAGGTTGCTCAGTGCTCAGGGTGCTGGGTGCTCAGTGCTCAGGGTGTTGGGTGCTCAGTACTAGGGGTGCTGGGTGCTCAGTACTCAGGGTGCTGCGTGCTCAGTACTCAGGGTGCTGGGTGATCAGTACTCGGGTGCTGGGTGCTCAGTGCTCAGGGTGCTGGGTGCTCAGTGCCCAGGGTGCTGGGTGCTCAGTGCTCGGGGTGCTGGGTGCTCAGTGCTCAGTGCTCAGGGTGCTGGGTGCTCAGTGCTCAGGGTGCTGGGTGCTCAGTGCTAGGGGTGCTGGGTGCTCAGTGCTCGGGGTGCTGGGTGCTCAGTGCTCGGGGTGCTGGGTGCTCAGTACTCAGGGTGCTGGGTGCTCAGTACTCAGTGTGTTCGGTGCTCAGTACTCAGGGTGCTCAGTTCTCAGTACTCAGGGTGCTGGGTGCTCAGTGCTCGGGGTGCTGGGTGCTCAGTACTCGGGGTACTGTGTGCTCAGTACTCAGGGTGCTGGGTGCTCAGTGCTCAGGGTGCTGGGTGCTCAGTACTCAGTGTGCTGGGTGCTCAGTACTTAGGGGGCTCGGTCCTCAGTACTCAGGTTGCTGAGTGCTCAGGGTGCTTGGTACTCAGTACTCAGGGTGCTGGGTGCTCAGTACTCAGGGTGCTGGGTGCTCAGTGCTCAGGGTGCTGGGTGCTCAGTACTCAGGGTGCTGGGTGCTCAGTACTCAGGGTGCTGGGTGCTCAGTGCTCGGGGTGCTGGGTGCTCAGTGCTCGGGGTGCTGGGGGCTCAGTGCTCGGGGTGCTGGGTGCTCAGTGCTCGGGGCGCTGGGTGCTCTGTGCTCGGGGTGCTCGGAGCTCAGTACTCAGGGTGCTGGGTGCTCAGTCCTCGGGGTGCTCGGTGCTCAGTACTCAGGGTGCTGGGTGCTTAGTGCTCGGGGTGCTCGGTGCTCAGTAAGTTGGGTGCTCACTACTCAGGGTGCTGGGTGCTCAGTGCTCAGGGTGCTGGGTGCTCAGTGCTCAGGATGCTGGGTGCTCTGTGCTCAGGGTGCTGGGTGCTCAGTACTCAGGGTGCTGGGTGCACAGTGCTCGGGGTGCAGGTTGCTCAGTGCTCAGGGTGCTGGGTGCTCAGTGCTCAGGGTGTTGGGTGCTCAGTACTCGGGGTGCTGGGTGCTCAGTACTCAGGGTGCTGCGTGCTCAGTACTCAGGGTGCTGGGTGATCAGTACTCGGGTGCTGGGTGCTCAGTGCTCAGGGTGCTGGGTGCTCAGTGCTCGGGGTGCTGGGTGCTCAGTACTCAGGGTGCTGCGTGCTCAGTACTCAGGGGGCTGGGTGATCAGTACTCGGGTGCTGGGTGCTCAGTGCTCAGGGTGCTGGGTGCTCAGTGCTCGGGGTGCTGGGTGCTCATTGCTCAGTACTCAGGGTGCTGGGTGCTCAGTGCTCGGGGTGCTGGGTGCTCAGTGCTCAGTACTCAGGGTGCTGGGTGCTCAGTGCTCAGGGTGCTGGGTACTCAGTGCTCAGGGTGCTGGGTGCTCAGTGCTCAGGGTGCTGGGTGCTCAGTGCTCAGGGTGCTGGGTACTCAGTGCTCAGGGTGCTCGGTGGTCAGTACTCGGGGTGCTGGGAGCTCAGTGCTCGGGGTGCTGGGTGCTCAGTGCTCAGTACTCAGGGTGCTGGGTGCTCAGTGCTCGGGGTGCTGGGTGCTCAGTACTCAGGGTGCTGGGTGCTGAGTGCTCGGGGTGCTGGGTGCTCAGTGCTCATGGTGCTGGGTGCTCAGTGATCGGGGTGCTGGGTGCTCAGTACTCAGGGTGCTCAGTGCTCGGGGAGCTCGGTGCTCAGTACTCAGGGTGCTGGGTGCTCAGTACTCAGTGCTCGGGGTCCTGGGTGCTCAGTACTCAGGGTGCTGGGTGCTCAGTGCTCAGGGTGCTGGGTGCTCAGTGCTCGGGGTGCTGGGGGCTCAGTGCTCGCGGTGCTGGGTGCTGAGTGCTCGGGGTGCTGGGTGCTCAGTGCTCATGGTGCTGGGTGCTCAGTGATCGGGGTGCTGGGTGCTCAGTACTCAGGGTGCTCAGTGCTCGGGGAGCTCGGTGCTCAGTTCTCAGGGTGCTCGGTGCTCAGTGTTTGGGGTGCTGGGTGCTCAGTACTCAGGGTGATGTGTTCTCAGTGCTCAGGGTGCTCGGTCCTCAGTACTCAGGTTGCTGAGTGCTCAGGGTGCTGGGTACTCAGTACTCAGGGTGCTGGGTGCTCAGTACTCAGGGTGCTGGGTGCTCAGTGCTCAGCGTGCTGGGTGCTCAGTACTCAGGGTGCTGGGTGCTCAGTGCTCGGGGTGCTGGGTCCTCAGTGCTCGGGGTGCTGGGGGCTCAGTGCTCGGGGTGCTGGGTGCTCAGTGCTCGGGGCGCTGGGTGCTCTGTGCTCGGGGTACTCGGAGCTCAGTACTCAGGGTGCTGGGTGCTCAGTGCTCGGGGTGATGGGTGCTCAGTGCTCAGTACTCAGGGTGCTGGGTGCTCAGTGCTCAGGGTGCTGGGTGCTCAGTGCTCAGGGTGCTGGGTGCTCAGTGCTCAGGGTGCTGGGTACTCAGTGCTCAGGGAGCTGGGTACTCAGTGCTCGGGGTGCTGGTTGCTCAGTACTCAGGTTGCTGGGTGCTCAGTACTCAGGGTGCTCAGTGCTCAGTACTCAGGGTGCTCAGTGCTCAGTACTCAGGGTGCTCAGTGCTCAGTGTGCTGTGTGCTCAGTGCTCGGGGTGCTGGGTGCTCAGTCCTCAGGGTGCTGGGTGGTCAGTGCTCAGGGTGCTCGGTGCTCAGTGCTCAGGGTGCTGGGTGCTCAGTACTCAGGGTGCTGGGTGCTCAGTGCTCGGGGTGCTGGGTGCTCAGTACTCATTGTGCTGGGTGCTCACTGCTCAGGGTGCTGGGTGCTCAGTGCTCAGGGTGCTCGGTGCTTTGTACTCAGGGTGCTCGGTGCTCGGGGTGCTGGGTGCTCAGTGCTCGGGGTGCTGGGTGCTCAGTGCTCGGGGTGCTGGGTGCTCAGTGCTCGGGGTGCTGGGTGCTCAGTGCTCAGGGTGCTGGGTGCTCAGTGCTCGGGGTGCTGGGTGCTCAGTGCTCGGGGTGCTCGGTGCTCAGTACTCAGGTTGATGGGTGCTCAGTGCTCAGGGTGCTGGGTGCTCAGTACTCAGGGTGCTGGGTGCTCGGTGCTCAGTACCCTGGGTGCTCAGTACTCAGGGTGCTGGCTGCTGAGTACTCAGGGTGCTCGGTGCTCAGTACTCAGGGTGCTGGGTGCTCAGTGCTCGGGGTGCTGGGTGCTCATTACTCAGGGTGCTGGGTGCTCAGTACTCAGGGTGCTCAGTGCTCGGGGTGCTGGGTGCTCAGTACTCAGGGTGCTGGGTGCTCAGTGCTCGGGGTGCTGGGTGCTCAGTGCTCAGGGTGCTGGGTGCTCAGTGATCGGGGTGCTGGGTGCTCATTACTCAGGGTGCTCAGTGCTTGGGGAGCTCGGTGCTCAGTACTCAGGGTGCTGGGTGCTCAGTACTCAGTGCTCGGGGTCCTGGGTGCTCCGTGCTCGGGGTGCTGGGTGCTAAGTGCTCTGGGTGCTTAGTGCTCAGTACTCAGGGTGCTGGGTGCTCAGTACTCAGGGTGCTCAGTGCTCGGGGTGCTGGGTGCTCAGTACTCAGGGTGCTGGGTGCTCAGTGCTCAGGGTCCTCGGTGCTCAGTACTCAGGGTGCTCAGTGCTCATTACTCAGCGTGCTTTGTGCTCAGTGCTCAGGGTGCTGGGTGCTCAGTACTCAGTGTGCTGGGTGCTCAGTACTCAGGGTGCTGGGGGCTCAGTACTCAGGGTGCTGGGTGCTCAGTACTCAGGGTGCTGGGTGCTCAGTACTCAGGGTGCTGGGTGCTCAGTACTCAGGGTGCTGGGGGCTCAGTACTCAGGGTGCTGGGTGCTCTTTACTCAGGGTGCTCGGTTCTCAGAACTCAGGGTGCTGGGTGCTCAGTGCTCGGGGTGCTTGGTGCTCAGTACTAAGGGTGCTGGGGGCTCAGTACTCAGGGTGCTGGGTGCTCAGTACTCACGGTGATCTGTTCTCAGTACTCAGGGTGCTGGGTGCTCAGTGCTCGGGGTGCTGGGTGCTCAGTACTCAGGGTGCTGGGTGCTCAGTACTCAGGGTGCTGGGTGCTCAGTGCTCAGGGTGCTGGGTGCTCAGTGCTCGGGGTGCTGGGGGCTCAGTGCTCGCGGTGCTGGGTGCTCAGTGCTCAGGGTGCTGGGTGCTCAGTACTCAGGGTGCTGGGTGCTCAGTACTCAGGGTGCTGGGTGCTCAGTGCTCGGGGTGCTGGGTGCTCAGTGCTCGGGGTGCTGGGGGCTCAGTGCTCGCGGTGCTGGGTGCTCAGTGCTCGGGGCGCTGGGTGCTCTGTGCTCGGGGTGCTCAGAGCTCAGTACTCAGGGTGCTGGGTGCTCAGTGCTCGGGGTGCTCGGTGCTCAGTACTTAGGGTGCTCTGTGCTTAGTGCTCGGGGTGCTCGGTGCTCAGTAAGTTGGGTGCTCACTACTCAGGGTGCTGGGTGCTCAGTGCTCAGGGTGCTGGGTGATCAGTACTCGGGTGCTGGGTGCTCAGTGCTCAGGGTGCTGGGTGCTCAGTGCTCGGGGTGCTGGGTTCTCATTGCTCAGTACTCAGGGTGCTGGGTGCTCAGTGCTCGGGGTGCTGGGTGCTCAGTGCTCAGTACTCAGGGTGCTGGGTGCTCAGTGCTCAGGGTGCTGGGTGCTCAGTACTCAGGGTGCTCAGTGCTCAGTGTGCTGTGTGCTCAGTGCTCGGGGTGCTGGGTGCTCAGTCCTCAGGGTGCTGGGTGCTCAGTGATCAGGGTGCTCGGTGCTCAGTGCTCAGGGTGCTGGGTGCTCAGTACTCAGGGTGCTGGGTGCTCAGTGCTCGGGGTGCTGGGTGCTCAGTACTCAGGGTGCTGGGTGCTCACTGCTCAGGGTGCTGGGTGCTCAGTGCTCAGGGTGCTCGGTGCTTTGTACTCAGGGTACTCGGTGCTCGGGGTGCTGGGTGCTCAGTGCTCGGGGTGCTGTGTGCTCAGTGCTCGGGGTGCTGGGTGCTCAGTGCTCGGGGTGCTGGGTGCTCAGTGCTCGGGGTGCTGGGTGCTCAGTACTCGGGGTGCTCGGTGCTCAGTACTCGGGTTGCTGGGTGCTCAGTGCTCAGGGTGCTGGGTGCTCAGTACTCAGGGTCCTGGGTGCTCGGTGCTCAGTACGCTGGGTGCTCAGTACTCAGGGTGCTGGCTGCTGAGTACTCAGGGTGCTCGGTGCTCAGTACTCAGGGTGCTGGGTGCTCAGTGCTCGCGGTGCTGGGTGCTCATTACTCAGGGTGCTGGGTGCTCAGTACACAGGGTGCTCAGTGCTCGGGGTGCTGGGTGCTCAGTACTCAGGGTGCTGGGTGCTCAGTGCTCGGGGTGCTGGGTGCTCAGTGCTCGCGGTGCTGGGTGCTCATTACTCAGGGTGCTGGGTGCTCAGTGATCGGGGTGCTGGGTGCTCAGTACTCAGGGTGCTCAGTGCTCGGGGAGCTCGGTGCTCAGTACTCAGGGTGCTGGGTGCTCAGTACTCAGTGCTCGGGGTGCTGGGTGCTCCGTGCTCGGGGTGCTGGGTGCTCAGTGCTCTGGGTGCTTAGTGCTCAGTACTAAGGGTGCTGGGTGCTCAGTACTCAGGGTGCTCAGTGCTCGGGGTGCTGTGTGCTCAGTACTCAGGGTGCTGGGTGCTCATTCTCGGGGTGCTGGGTGCTCAGTGCTCGGGGTGCTGGGTGCTCAGTACTCAGGGTGCTGGGTGCTCAGTGCTCGGGGTGCTTGGTGCTCAGTACTAAGGGTGCTGGGGGCTCAGTACTCAGGGTGCTGGGTGCTCAGTACTCAGGGTGATCTGTTCTCAGTACTCAGGGTGCTGGGTGCTCAGTGCTCGGGGTGCTGGGTGCACAGTGCCCAGGGTGCTGGGTGCTCAGTGCTCAGCGTGCTCAGTACTCAGGGTGCTGTGTGTTCAGTGCTCAGGGTGCTGGGTGCTCAGTGATCGGGGTGCTGGGTGCTCAGTACTCAGGGTGCTCAGTGCTCGGGGAGCTCGGTGCTCAGTACTCAGGGTGCTGGGTGCTCAGTACTCAGTGCTCGGGGTCCTGGGTGCTCCGTGCTCGGGTTGCTGGGTGCTCAGTCCTCTGGGTGCTTAGTGCTCAGTACTCAGGGTGCTGGGTGCTCAGTACTCAGGGTGCTCAGTGCTCGGGGTGCTGGGTGCTCAGTACTCAGGGTGCTGGGTGCTCAGTACTCAGGGTGCTGGGTGCTCAGTGCTCAGGGTCCTCGGTGCTCAGTACTCAGGGTGCTCAGTGCTCATTACTCAGCGTGCTTTGTGTTCAGTGCTCAGGGTGCTGGGTGCTCAGTACTCAGTGTGCTTGGTGCTCAGTACTCAGGGTGCTGGGGGCTCAGTACTCAGGGTGCTGGGTGCTCAGTACTCAGGGTGCTGGGTGCTCAGTACTCAGGGTGCTGGGTGCTCAGTACTCAGGGTGCTGGGGGCTCAGTACTCAGGGTGCTGGGTGCTCAGTACTCAGGGTGCTCGGTTCTCAGTACTCAGGGTGCTGGGTGCTCAGTGCTCGGGGTGCTTGGTGCTCAGTACTAAGGGGGCTGGGGGCTCAGTACTCAGGGTGCTGGGTGCTCAGTACTCAGGGTGATCTGTTCTCAGTACTCAGGGTGCTGGGTGCTCAGTGCTCGGGGTGCTGTGTGCACAGTGCCCAGGGTGCTGGGTGCTCAGTGCTCAGCTTGCTCAGTACTCAGGGTGCTGTGTGTTCAGTGCTCAGGGTACTGGGTGCTCAGTACTCAGGGTGCTTGGTGCTCAGTACTCAGGGTGCTGGGTGCTCAGTACTCGGGGTGCTGGGTGCTCAGTACTCGGGGTGCTGGGTGCACAGTGCTCAGGGTGCTGGGTGCTCAGTGCTCGGGGTGCTGGGTGCTCAGTGCTCAGGCTGCTGGCTGCTCAGTGCTCTGGGTGCTGGGTGCTCAGTACTCAGGGTGCTCAGTGCTCAGTACTCAGCGTGCTGGGTGCTCAGTCCTCAGGGTCCTCGGTGCTCAGTACTCAGGGTGCTCAGTGCTCAGTACTCAGCGTGCTTTGTGCTCAGTGCTCAGGGTGCTGGGTGCTCAGTACTCAGGGTGCTGGGTGCTCAGTACTCAGGGTACTGGGTGCTCAGTACTCAGGGTGCTGGGTGCTCAGTGCTCGGGGTGCTCGGTGATCAGTACTAAGAGTGCTGGGTGCTCAGTGCTCAGGGTACTGGGTACTCAGTACTCAGGGTGCTGGGTGCTCAGTGCTCAGGGTGCTGGGTGCTCAGTGCCCAGGGTGCTGGGTGCTCAGTGCTCGGGGTGCTGGGTGCTCAGTGCTCAGTGCTCAGGGTGCTGGGTGCTCAGTGCTCAGGGTGCTGGGTGATCAGTACTCGGGTGCTGGGTGCTCAGTGCTCAGGGTGCTGGGTGCTCAGTGCTCGGGGTGCTGGGTTCTCATTGCTCAGTACTCAGGGTGCTGGGTGCTCAGTGCTCGGGGTGCTGGGTGCTCAGTGCTCAGTACTCAGGGTGCTGGGTGCTCAGTGCTCAGGG
Source organism: Microtus oregoni (assembly GCF_018167655.1). NCBI lineage: Eukaryota > Metazoa > Chordata > Mammalia > Rodentia > Cricetidae > Microtus > Microtus oregoni. Next base: position 4,229,089 of record NW_024543811.1, on the reverse strand, counting down.
TGCTGGGTGCTCAGTACTCAGGGTGCTCAGTGCTCAGTGTGCTGTGTGCTCAGTGCTCGGGGTGCTGGGTGCTCAGTCCTCAGGGTGCTGGGTGCTCAGTGATCAGGGTGCTCGGTGCTCAGTGCTCAGGGTGCTGGGTGCTCAGTACTCAGGGTGCTGGGTGCTCAGTGCTCGGGGTGCTGGGTGCTCAGTACTCAGGGTGCTGGGTGCTCACTGCTCAGGGTGCTGGGTGCTCAGTGCTCAGGGTGCTCGGTGCTTTGTACTCAGGGTACTCGGTGCTCGGGGTGCTGGGTGCTCAGTGCTCGGGGTGCTGTGTGCTCAGTGCTCGGGGTGCTGGGTGCTCAGTGCTCGGGGTGCTGGGTGCTCAGTGCTCGGGGTGCTGAGTGCTCAGTACTCGGGGTGCTCGGTGCTCAGTACTCGGGTTGCTGGGTGCTCAGTGCTCAGGGTGCTGGGTGCTCAGTACTCAGGGTCCTGGGTGCTCGGTGCTCAGTACGCTGGGTGCTCAGTACTCAGGGTGCTGGCTGCTGAGTACTCAGGGTGCTCGGTGCTCAGTACTCAGGGTGCTGGGTGCTCAGTGCTCGCGGTGCTGGGTGCTCATTACTCAGGGTGCTGGGTGCTCAGTACACAGGGTGCTCAGTGCTCGGGGTGCTGGGTGCTCAGTACTCAGGGTGCTGGGTGCTCAGTGCTCGGGGTGCTGGGTGCTCAGTGCTCGCGGTGCTGGGTGCTCATTACTCAGGGTGCTGGGTGCTCAGTGATCGGGGTGCTGGGTGCTCAGTACTCAGGGTGCTCAGTGCTCGGGGAGCTCGGTGCTCAGTACTCAGGGTGCTGGGTGCTCAGTACTCAGTGCTCGGGGTGCTGGGTGCTCCGTGCTCGGGGTGCTGGGTGCTCAGTGCTCTGGGTGCTTAGTGCTCAGTACTAAGGGTGCTGGGTGCTCAGTACTCAGGGTGCTCAGTGCTCGGGGTGCTGTGTGCTCAGTACTCAGGGTGCTGGGTGCTCATTCTCGGGGTGCTGGGTGCTCAGTGCTCGGGGTGCTGGGTGCTCAGTACTCAGGGTGCTGGGTGCTCAGTGCTCGGGGTGCTTGGTGCTCAGTACTAAGGGTGCTGGGGGCTCAGTACTCAGGGTGCTGGGTGCTCAGTACTCAGGGTGATCTGTTCTCAGTACTCAGGGTGCTGGGTGCTCAGTGCTCGGGGTGCTGGGTGCACAGTGCCCAGGGTGCTGGGTGCTCAGTGCTCAGCGTGCTCAGTACTCAGGGTGCTGTGTGTTCAGTGCTCAGGGTGCTGGGTGCTCAGTGATCGGGGTGCTGGGTGCTCAGTACTCAGGGTGCTCAGTGCTCGGGGAGCTCGGTGCTCAGTACTCAGGGTGCTGGGTGCTCAGTACTCAGTGCTCGGGGTCCTGGGTGCTCCGTGCTCGGGTTGCTGGGTGCTCAGTCCTCTGGGTGCTTAGTGCTCAGTACTCAGGGTGCTGGGTGCTCAGTACTCAGGGTGCTCAGTGCTCGGGGTGCTGGGTGCTCAGTACTCAGGGTGCTGGGTGCTCAGTACTCAGGGTGCTGGGTGCTCAGTGCTCAGGGTCCTCGGTGCTCAGTACTCAGGGTGCTCAGTGCTCATTACTCAGCGTGCTTTGTGTTCAGTGCTCAGGGTGCTGGGTGCTCAGTACTCAGTGTGCTTGGTGCTCAGTACTCAGGGTGCTGGGGGCTCAGTACTCAGGGTGCTGGGTGCTCAGTACTCAGGGTGCTGGGTGCTCAGTACTCAGGGTGCTGGGTGCTCAGTACTCAGGGTGCTGGGGGCTCAGTACTCAGGGTGCTGGGTGCTCAGTACTCAGGGTGCTCGGTTCTCAGTACTCAGGGTGCTGGGTGCTCAGTGCTCGGGGTGCTTGGTGCTCAGTACTAAGGGGGCTGGGGGCTCAGTACTCAGGGTGCTGGGTGCTCAGTACTCAGGGTGATCTGTTCTCAGTACTCAGGGTGCTGGGTGCTCAGTGCTCGGGGTGCTGTGTGCACAGTGCCCAGGGTGCTGGGTGCTCAGTGCTCAGCTTGCTCAGTACTCAGGGTGCTGTGTGTTCAGTGCTCAGGGTACTGGGTGCTCAGTACTCAGGGTGCTTGGTGCTCAGTACTCAGGGTGCTGGGTGCTCAGTACTCGGGGTGCTGGGTGCTCAGTACTCGGGGTGCTGGGTGCACAGTGCTCAGGGTGCTGGGTGCTCAGTGCTCGGGGTGCTGGGTGCTCAGTGCTCAGGCTGCTGGCTGCTCAGTGCTCTGGGTGCTGGGTGCTCAGTACTCAGGGTGCTCAGTGCTCAGTACTCAGCGTGCTGGGTGCTCAGTCCTCAGGGTCCTCGGTGCTCAGTACTCAGGGTGCTCAGTGCTCAGTACTCAGCGTGCTTTGTGCTCAGTGCTCAGGGTGCTGGGTGCTCAGTACTCAGGGTGCTGGGTGCTCAGTACTCAGGGTACTGAGTGCTCAGTACTCAGGGTGCTGGGTGCTCAGTGCTCGGGGTGCTCGGTGATCAGTACTAAGAGTGCTGGGTGCTCAGTGCTCAGGGTACTGGGTACTCAGTACTCAGGGTGCTGGGTGCTCAGTGCTCAGGGTGCTGGGTGCTCAGTGCCCAGGGTGCTGGGTGCTCAGTGCTCGGGGTGCTGGGTGCTCAGTGCTCAGTGCTCAGGGTGCTGGGTGCTCAGTGCTCAGGGTGCTGGGTGCTCAGTGCTAGGGGTGCTGGGTGCTCAGTGCTCGGGGTGCTGGGTGCTCAGTGCTCGGGGTGCTGGGTGCTCAGTACTCAGGGTGCTGGGTGCTCAGTACTCAGTGTGTTCGGTGCTCAGTACTCAGGGTGCTCAGTTCTCAGTACTCAGGGTGCTGGGTGCTCAGTGCTCGGGGTGCTGGGTGCTCAGTACTCGGGGTACTGTGTGCTCAGTACTCAGGGTGCTGGGTGCTCAGTGCTCAGGGTGCTGGGTGCTCAGTACTCAGTGTGCTGGGTGCTCAGTACTTAGGGGGCTCGGTCCTCAGTACTCAGGTTGCTGAGTGCTCAGGGTGCTTGGTACTCAGTACTCAGGGTGCTGGGTGCTCAGTACTCAGGGTGCTGGGTGCTCAGTGCTCAGGGTGCTGGGTGCTCAGTACTCAGGGTGCTGGGTGCTCAGTACTCAGGGTGCTGGGTGCTCAGTGCTCGGGGTGCTGGGTGCTCAGTGCTCGGGGTGCTGGGGGCTCAGTGCTCGGGGTGCTGGGTGCTCAGTGCTCGGGGCGCTGGGTGCTCTGTGCTCGGGGTGCTCGGAGCTCAGTACTCAGGGTGCTGGGTGCTCAGTCCTCGGGGTGCTCGGTGCTCAGTACTCAGGGTGCTGGGTGCTTAGTGCTCGGGGTGCTCGGTGCTCAGTAAGTTGGGTGCTCACTACTCAGGGTGCTGGGTGCTCAGTGCTCAGGGTGCTGGGTGCTCAGTGCTCAGGATGCTGGGTGCTCTGTGCTCAGGGTGCTGGGTGCTCAGTACTCAGGGTGCTGGGTGCACAGTGCTCGGGGTGCAGGTTGCTCAGTGCTCAGGGTGCTGGGTGCTCAGTGCTCAGGGTGTTGGGTGCTCAGTACTCGGGGTGCTGGGTGCTCAGTACTCAGGGTGCTGCGTGCTCAGTACTCAGGGTGCTGGGTGATCAGTACTCGGGTGCTGGGTGCTCAGTGCTCAGGGTGCTGGGTGCTCAGTGCTCGGGGTGAAGGGTGCTCAGTACTCAGGGTGCTGCGTGCTCAGTACTCAGGGGGCTGGGTGATCAGTACTCGGGTGCTGGGTGCTCAGTGCTCAGGGTGCTGTGTGCTCAGTGCTCGGGGTGCTGGGTGCTCATTGCTCAGTACTCAGGGTGCTGGGTGCTCAGTGCTCGGGGTGCTGGGTGCTCAGTGCTCAGTACTCAGGGTGCTGGGTGCTCAGTGCTCAGGGTGCTGGGTACTCAGTGCTCAGGGTGCTGGGTGCTCAGTGCTCAGGGTGCTGGGTGCTCAGTGCTCAGGGTGCTGGGTACTCAGTGCTCAGGGTGCTCGGTGGTCAGTACTCGGGGTGCTGGGAGCTCAGTGCTCGGGGTGCTGGGTGCTCAGTGCTCAGTACTCAGGGTGCTGGGTGCTCAGTGCTCGGGGTGCTGGGTGCTCAGTACTCAGGGTGCTGGGTGCTGAGTGCTCGGGGTGCTGGGTGCTCAGTGCTCATGGTGCTGGGTGCTCAGTGATCGGGGTGCTGGGTGCTCAGTACTCAGGGTGCTCAGTGCTCGGGGAGCTCGGTGCTCAGTACTCAGGGTGCTGGGTGCTCAGTACTCAGTGCTCGGGGTCCTGGGTGCTCCGTGCTCGGGGTGCTGGGTGCTCAGTGCTCTGGGTGCTTAGTGCTCAGTACTCAGGGTGCTGGGTGCTCAGTACTCAGGGTGCTCAGTGCTCGGGGTGCTGGGTGCTCAGTACTCAGGGTGCTGGGTGCTCAGTACTCAGGGTGCTGGGTGCTCAGTGCTCAGGGTCCTCGGTGCTCAGTACTCAGGGTGCTCAGTGCTCATTACTCAGCGTGCTTTGTGTTCAGTGCTCAGGGTGCTGGGTGCTCAGTACTCAGTGTGCTGGGTGCTCAGTACTCAGGGTGCTGGGGGCTCAGTACTCAGGGTGCTGGGTGCTCAGTACTCAGGGTGCTGGGTGCTCAGTACTCAGGGTGCTGGGTGCTCAGTACTCAGGGTGCTTGGGGCTCAGTACTCAGGGTGCTGGATGCTCAGTCCTCGGGGTGCTCGGTGCTCAGTACTCAGGGTGCTGGGTGCTTTGTGCTCGGGGTGCTCGGTGCTCAGTAAGTTGGGTGCTCACTACTCAGGGTGCTGGGTGCTCAGTGCTCAGGGTGCTGGGTGCTCAGTGCTCAGGATGCTGGGTGCTCAGTGCTCAGGGTGCTCGGTGCTCAGTACTCAGGGTGCTGGGTGCACAGTGCTCGGGGTGCTGTGTGCTCAGTGCTCGGGGTGCTGGGTGCTCAGTGCTCGGGGTGCTGGGTGCTCAGTGCTCGGGGTGCTGGGTGCTCAGTACTCGGGGTGCTCGGTGCTCAGTACTCGGGTTGCTGGGTGCTCAGTGCTCAGGGTGCTGGGTGCTCAGTACTCAGGGTCCTGGGTGCTCGGTGCTCAGTACGCTGGGTGCTCAGTACTCAGGGTGCTGGCTGCTGAGTACTCAGGGTGCTCGGTGCTCAGTACTCAGGGTGCTGGGTGCTCAGTGCTCGCGGTGCTGGGTGCTCATTACTCAGGGTGCTGGGTGCTCAGTACACAGGGTGCTCAGTGCTCGGGGTGCTGGGTGCTCAGTACTCAGGGTGCTGGGTGCTCAGTGCTCGGGGTGCTGGGTGCTCAGTGCTCGCGGTGCTGGGTGCTCATTACTCAGGGTGCTGGGTGCTCAGTGATCGGGGTGCTGGGTGCTCAGTACTCAGGGTGCTCAGTGCTCGGGGAGCTCGGTGCTCAGTACTCAGGGTGCTGGGTGCTCAGTACTCAGTGCTCGGGGTGCTGGGTGCTCCGTGCTCGGGGTGCTGGGTGCTCAGTGCTCTGGGTGCTTAGTGCTCAGTACTAAGGGTGCTGGGTGCTCAGTACTCAGGGTGCTCAGTGCTCGGGGTGCTGTGTGCTCAGTACTCAGGGTGCTGGGTGCTCATTCTCGGGGTGCTGGGTGCTCAGTGCTCGGGGTGCTGGGTGCTCAGTACTCAGGGTGCTGGGTGCTCAGTGCTCGGGGTGCTTGGTGCTCAGTACTAAGGGTGCTGGGGGCTCAGTACTCAGGGTGCTGGGTGCTCAGTACTCAGGGTGATCTGTTCTCAGTACTCAGGGTGCTGGGTGCTCAGTGCTCGGGGTGCTGGGTGCACAGTGCCCAGGGTGCTGGGTGCTCAGTGCTCAGCGTGCTCAGTACTCAGGGTGCTGTGTGTTCAGTGCTCAGGGTGCTGGGTGCTCAGTGATCGGGGTGCTGGGTGCTCAGTACTCAGGGTGCTCAGTGCTCGGGGAGCTCGGTGCTCAGTACTCAGGGTGCTGGGTGCTCAGTACTCAGTGCTCGGGGTCCTGGGTGCTCCGTGCTCGGGTTGCTGGGTGCTCAGTCCTCTGGGTGCTTAGTGCTCAGTACTCAGGGTGCTGGGTGCTCAGTACTCAGGGTGCTCAGTGCTCGGGGTGCTGGGTGCTCAGTACTCAGGGTGCTGGGTGCTCAGTACTCAGGGTGCTGGGTGCTCAGTGCTCAGGGTCCTCGGTGCTCAGTACTCAGGGTGCTCAGTGCTCATTACTCAGCGTGCTTTGTGTTCAGTGCTCAGGGTGCTGGGTGCTCAGTACTCAGTGTGCTTGGTGCTCAGTACTCAGGGTGCTGGGGGCTCAGTACTCAGGGTGCTGGGTGCTCAGTACTCAGGGTGCTGGGTGCTCAGTACTCAGGGTGCTGGGTGCTCAGTACTCAGGGTGCTGGGGGCTCAGTACTCAGGGTGCTGGGTGCTCAGTACTCAGGGTGCTCGGTTCTCAGTACTCAGGGTGCTGGGTGCTCAGTGCTCGGGGTGCTTGGTGCTCAGTACTAAGGGGGCTGGGGGCTCAGTACTCAGGGTGCTGGGTGCTCAGTACTCAGGGTGATCTGTTCTCAGTACTCAGGGTGCTGGGTGCTCAGTGCTCGGGGTGCTGTGTGCACAGTGCCCAGGGTGCTGGGTGCTCAGTGCTCAGCGTGCTCAGTACTCAGGGTGCTGTGTGTTCAGTGCTCAGGGTACTGGGTGCTCAGTACTCAGGGTGCTTGGTGCTCAGTACTCAGGGTGCTGGGTGCTCAGTACTCGGGGTGCTGGGTGCTCAGTACTCGGGGTGCTGGGTGCACAGTGCTCAGGGTGCTGGGTGCTCAGTGCTCGGGGTGCTGGGTGCTCAGTGCTCAGGCTGCTGGCTGCTCAGTGCTCTGGGTGCTGGGTGCTCAGTACTCAGGGTGCTCAGTGCTCAGTACTCAGCGTGCTGGGTGCTCAGTCCTCAGGGTCCTCGGTGCTCAGTACTCAGGGTGCTCAGTGCTCAGTACTCAGCGTGCTTTGTGCTCAGTGCTCAGGGTGCTGGGTGCTCAGTACTCAGGGTGCTGGGTGCTCAGTACTCAGGGTACTGGGTGCTCAGTACTCAGGGTGCTGGGTGCTCAGTGCTCGGGGTGCTCGGTGATCAGTACTAAGAGTGCTGGGTGCTCAGTGCTCAGGGTACTGGGTACTCAGTACTCAGGGTGCTGGGTGCTCAGTGCTCAGGGTGCTGGGTGCTCAGTGCCCAGGGTGCTGGGTGCTCAGTGCTCGGGGTGCTGGGTGCTCAGTGCTCAGTGCTCAGGGTGCTGGGTGCTCAGTGCTCAGGGTGCTGGGTGCTCAGTGCTAGGGGTGCTGGGTGCTCAGTGCTCGGGGTGCTGGGTGCTCAGTGCTCGGGGTGCTGGGTGCTCAGTACTCAGGGTGCTGGGTGCTCAGTACTCAGTGTGTTCGGTGCTCAGTACTCAGGGTGCTCAGTTCTCAGTACTCAGGGTGCTGGGTGCTCAGTGCTCGGGGTGCTGGGTGCTCAGTACTCGGGGTACTGTGTGCTCAGTACTCAGGGTGCTGGGTGCTCAGTGCTCAGGGTGCTGGGTGCTCAGTACTCAGTGTGCTGGGTGCTCAGTACTTAGGGGGCTCGGTCCTCAGTACTCAGGTTGCTGAGTGCTCAGGGTGCTTGGTACTCAGTACTCAGGGTGCTGGGTGCTCAGTACTCAGGGTGCTGGGTGCTCAGTGCTCAGGGTGCTGGGTGCTCAGTACTCAGGGTGCTGGGTGCTCAGTACTCAGGGTGCTGGGTGCTCAGTGCTCGGGGTGCTGGGTGCTCAGTGCTCGGGGTGCTGGGGGCTCAGTGCTCGGGGTGCTGGGTGCTCAGTGCTCGGGGCGCTGGGTGCTCTGTGCTCGGGGTGCTCGGAGCTCAGTACTCAGGGTGCTGGGTGCTCAGTCCTCGGGGTGCTCGGTGCTCAGTACTCAGGGTGCTGGGTGCTTAGTGCTCGGGGTGCTCGGTGCTCAGTAAGTTGGGTGCTCACTACTCAGGGTGCTGGGTGCTCAGTGCTCAGGGTGCTGGGTGCTCAGTGCTCAGGATGCTGGGTGCTCTGTGCTCAGGGTGCTGGGTGCTCAGTACTCAGGGTGCTGGGTGCACAGTGCTCGGGGTGCAGGTTGCTCAGTGCTCAGGGTGCTGGGTGCTCAGTGCTCAGGGTGTTGGGTGCTCAGTACTCGGGGTGCTGGGTGCTCAGTACTCAGGGTGCTGCGTGCTCAGTACTCAGGGTGCTGGGTGATCAGTACTCGGGTGCTGGGTGCACAGTGCTCAGGGTGCTGGGTGCTCAGTGCTCGGGGTGAAGGGTGCTCAGTACTCAGGGTGCTGCGTGCTCAGTACTCAGGGGGCTGGGTGATCAGTACTCGGGTGCTGGGTGCTCAGTGCTCAGGGTGCTGGGTGCTCAGTGCTCGGGGTGCTGGGTGCTCATTGCTCAGTACTCAGGGTGCTGGGTGCTCAGTGCTCGGGGTGCTGGGTGCTCAGTGCTCAGTACTCAGGGTGCTGGGTGCTCAGTGCTCAGGGTGCTGGGTACTCAGTGCTCAGGGTGCTGGGTGCTCAGTGCTCAGGGTGCTGGGTGCTCAGTGCTCAGGGTGCTGGGTACTCAGTGCTCAGGGTGCTCGGTGGTCAGTACTCGGGGTGCTGGGAGCTCAGTGCTCGGGGTGCTGGGTGCTCAGTGCTCAGTACTCAGGGTGCTGGGTGCTCAGTGCTCGGGGTGCTGGGTGCTCAGTACTCAGGGTGCTGGGTGCTGAGTGCTCGGGGTGCTGGGTGCTCAGTGCTCATGGTGCTGGGTGCTCAGTGATCGGGGTGCTGGGTGCTCAGTACTCAGGGTGCTCAGTGCTCGGGGAGCTCGGTGCTCAGTACTCAGGGTGCTGGGTGCTCAGTACTCAGTGCTCGGGGTCCTGGGTGCTCCGTGCTCGGGGTGCTGGGTGCTCAGTGCTCTGGGTGCTTAGTGCTCAGTACTCAGGGTGCTGGGTGCTCAGTACTCAGGGTGCTCAGTGCTCGGGGTGCTGGGTGCTCAGTACTCAGGGTGCTGGGTGCTCAGTACTCAGGGTGCTGGGTGCTCAGTGCTCAGGGTCCTCGGTGCTCAGTACTCAGGGTGCTCAGTGCTCATTACTCAGCGTGCTTTGTGTTCAGTGCTCAGGGTGCTGGGTGCTCAGTACTCAGTGTGCTGGGTGCTCAGTACTCAGGGTGCTGGGGGCTCAGTACTCAGGGTGCTGGGTGCTCAGTACTCAGGGTGCTGGGTGCTCAGTACTCAGGGTGCTGGGTGCTCAGTACTCAGGGTGCTTGGGGCTCAGTACTCAGGGTGCTGGATGCTCAGTCCTCGGGGTGCTCGGTGCTCAGTACTCAGGGTGCTGGGTGCTTTGTGCTCGGGGTGCTCGGTGCTCAGTAAGTTGGGTGCTCACTACTCAGGGTGCTGGGTGCTCAGTGCTCAGGGTGCTGGGTGCTCAGTGCTCAGGATGCTGGGTGCTCAGTGCTCAGGGTGCTCGGTGCTCAGTACTCAGGGTGCTGGGTGCACAGTGCTCGGGGTGCTGGGTGCTCAGTACTCAGGGTGCTGGGTGCACAGTGCTCGGGGTGCAGGTTGCTCAGTGCTCAGGGTGCTGGGTGCTCAGTGCTCAGGGTGTTGGGTGCTCAGTACTAGGGGTGCTGGGTGCTCAGTACTCAGGGTGCTGCGTGCTCAGTACTCAGGGTGCTGGGTGATCAGTACTCGGGTGCTGGGTGCTCAGTGCTCAGGGTGCTGGGTGCTCAGTGCCCAGGGTGCTGGGTGCTCAGTGCTCGGGGTGCTGGGTGCTCAGTGCTCAGTGCTCAGGGTGCTGGGTGCTCAGTGCTCAGGGTGCTGGGTGCTCAGTGCTAGGGGTGCTGGGTGCTCAGTGCTCGGGGTGCTGGGTGCTCAGTGCTCGGGGTGCTGGGTGCTCAGTACTCAGGGTGCTGGGTGCTCAGTACTCAGTGTGTTCGGTGCTCAGTACTCAGGGTGCTCAGTTCTCAGTACTCAGGGTGCTGGGTGCTCAGTGCTCGGGGTGCTGGGTGCTCAGTACTCGGGGTACTGTGTGCTCAGTACTCAGGGTGCTGGGTGCTCAGTGCTCAGGGTGCTGGGTGCTCAGTACTCAGTGTGCTGGGTGCTCAGTACTTAGGGGGCTCGGTCCTCAGTACTCAGGTTGCTGAGTGCTCAGGGTGCTTGGTACTCAGTACTCAGGGTGCTGGGTGCTCAGTACTCAGGGTGCTGGGTGCTCAGTGCTCAGGGTGCTGGGTGCTCAGTACTCAGGGTGCTGGGTGCTCAGTACTCAGGGTGCTGGGTGCTCAGTGCTCGGGGTGCTGGGTGCTCAGTGCTCGGGGTGCTGGGGGCTCAGTGCTCGGGGTGCTGGGTGCTCAGTGCTCGGGGCGCTGGGTGCTCTGTGCTCGGGGTGCTCGGAGCTCAGTACTCAGGGTGCTGGGTGCTCAGTCCTCGGGGTGCTCGGTGCTCAGTACTCAGGGTGCTGGGTGCTTAGTGCTCGGGGTGCTCGGTGCTCAGTAAGTTGGGTGCTCACTACTCAGGGTGCTGGGTGCTCAGTGCTCAGGGTGCTGGGTGCTCAGTGCTCAGGATGCTGGGTGCTCTGTGCTCAGGGTGCTGGGTGCTCAGTACTCAGGGTGCTGGGTGCACAGTGCTCGGGGTGCAGGTTGCTCAGTGCTCAGGGTGCTGGGTGCTCAGTGCTCAGGGTGTTGGGTGCTCAGTACTCGGGGTGCTGGGTGCTCAGTACTCAGGGTGCTGCGTGCTCAGTACTCAGGGTGCTGGGTGATCAGTACTCGGGTGCTGGGTGCTCAGTGCTCAGGGTGCTGGGTGCTCAGTGCTCGGGGTGCTGGGTGCTCAGTACTCAGGGTGCTGCGTGCTCAGTACTCAGGGGGCTTTGTGATCAGTACTCGGGTGCTGGGTGCTCAGTGCTCAGGGTGCTGGGTGCTCAGTGCTCGGGGTGCTGGGTGCTCATTGCTCAGTACTCAGGGTGCTGGGTGCTCAGTGCTCGGGGTGCTGGGTGCTCAGTGCTCAGTACTCAGGGTGCTGGGTGCTCAGTGCTCAGGGTGCTGGGTACTCAGTGCTCAGGGTGCTGGGTGCTCAGTGCTCAGTGTGCTGGGTGCTCAGTGCTCAGGGTGCTGGGTACTCAGTGCTCAGGGTGCTCGGTGGTCAGTACTCGGGGTGCTGGGAGCTCAGTGCTCGGGGTGCTGGGTGCTCAGTGCTCAGTACTCAGGGTGCTGGGTGCTCAGTGCTCGGGGTGCTGGGTGCTCAGTACTCAGGGTGCTGGGTGCTGAGTGCTCGGGGTGCTGGGTGCTCAGTGCTCATGGTGCTGGGTGCTCAGTGATCGGGGTGCTGGGTGCTCAGTACTCAGGGTGCTCAGTGCTCGGGGAGCTCGGTGCTCAGTACTCAGGGTGCTGGGTGCTCAGTACTCAGTGCTCGGGGTCCTGGGTGCTCCGTGCTCGGGGTGCTGGGTGCTCAGTGCTCTGGGTGCTTAGTGCTCAGTACTCAGGGTGCTGGGTGCTCAGTACTCAGGGTGCTCAGTGCTCGGGGTGCTGGGTGCTCAGTACTCAGGGTGCTGGGTGCTCAGTACTCAGGGTGCTGGGTGCTCAGTGCTCAGGGTCCTCGGTGCTCAGTACTCAGGGTGCTCAGTGCTCATTACTCAGCGTGCTTTGTGTTCAGTGCTCAGGGTGCTGGGTGCTCAGTACTCAGTGTGCTGGGTGCTCAGTACTCAGGGTGCTGGGGGCTCAGTACTCAGGGTGCTGGGTGCTCAGTACTCAGGGTGCTGGGTGCTCAGTACTCAGGGTGCTGGGTGCTCAGTACTCAGGGTGCTTGGGGCTCAGTACTCAGGGTGCTGGGTGCTCAGTCCTCGGGGTGCTCGGTGCTCAGTACTCAGGGTGCTGGGTGCTTTGTGCTCGGGGTGCTCGGTGCTCAGTAAGTTGGGTGCTCACTACTCAGGGTGCTGGGTTCTCAGTGCTCAGGGTGCTGGGTGCTCAGTGCTCAGGATGCTGGGTGCTCAGTGCTCAGGGTGCTCGGTGCTCAGTACTCAGGGTGCTGGGTGCACAGTGCTCGGGGTGCTGGGTGCTCAGTACTCAGGGTGCTGGGTGCACAGTGCTCGGGGTGCAGGTTGCTCAGTGCTCAGGGTGCTGGGTGCTCAGTGCTCAGGGTGTTGGGTGCTCAGTACTAGGGGTGCTGGGTGCTCAGTACTCAGGGTGCTGCGTGCTCAGTACTCAGGGTGCTGGGTGATCAGTACTCGGGTGCTGGGTGCTCAGTGCTCAGGGTGCTGGGTGCTCAGTGCTCGGGGTGCTGGGTGCTCAGTACTCAGGGTGCTGCGTGCTCAGTACTCAGGGGGCTGGGTGATCAGTACTCGGGTGCTGGGTGCTCAGTGCTCAGGGTGCTGGGTGCTCAGTGCTCGGGGTGCTGGGTGCTCATTGCTCAGTACTCAGGGTGCTGGGTGCTCAGTGCTCGGGGTGCTGGGTGCTCAGTGCTCAGTACTCAGGGTGCTGGGTGCTCAGTGCTCAGGGTGCTGGGCACTCAGTGCTCAGGGTGCTGGGTGCTCAGTGCTCAGGGTGCTGGGTGCTCAGTGCTCAGGGTGCTGGGTACTCAGTGCTCAGGGTGCTCGGTGGTCAGTACTCGGGGTGCTGGGAGCTCAGTGCTCGGGGTGCTGGGTGCTCAGTGCTCAGTACTCAGGGTGCTGGGTGCTCAGTGCTCGGGGTGCTGGGTGCTCAGTACTCAGGGTGCTGGGTGCTGAGTGCTCGGGGTGCTGGGTGCTCAGTGCTCATGGTGCTGGGTGCTCAGTGATCGGGGTGCTGGGTGCTCAGTACTCAGGGTGCTCAGTGCTCGGGGAGCTCGGTGCTCAGTACTCAGGGTGCTGGGTGCTCAGTACACAGTGCTCGGGGTCCTGGGTGCTCCGTGCTCGGGGTGCTGGGTGCTCAGTGCTCTGGGTGCTTAGTGCTCAGTACTCAGGGTGCTGGGTGCTCAGTACTCAGGGTGCTCAGTGCTCGGGGTGCTGGGTGCTCAGTACTCAGGGTGCTGGGTGCTCAGTACTCAGGGTGCTGGGTGCTCAGTGCTCAGGGTCCTCGGGGCTCAGTACTCAGGGTGCTCAGTGCTCATTACTCAGCGTGCTTTGTGTTCAGTGCTCAGGGTGCTGGGTGCTCAGTACTCAGTGTGCTGGGTGCTCAGTACTCAGGGTGCTGGGGGCTCAGTACTCAGGGTGCTGGGTGCTCAGTACTCAGGGTGCTGGGTGCTCAGTACTCAGGGTGCTGGGTGCTCAGTACTCAGGGTGCTGGGGGCTCAGTACTCAGGGTGCTGGGTGCTCAGTACTCAGGGTGCTCGGTTCTCAGTACTCAGGGTGCTGGGTGCTCAGTGCTCGGGGTGCTTGGTGCTCAGTACTAAGGGTGCTGGGGGCTCAGTACTCAGGGTGCTGGGTGCTCAGTACTCAGGGTGATCTGTTCTCAGTACTCAGGGTGCTGGGTGCTCAGTGCTCGGGGTGCTGTGTGCACAGTGCCCAGGGTGCTGGGTGCTCAGTGCTCAGCGTGCTCAGTACTCAGGGTGCTGTGTGTTCAGTGCTCAGGGTACTGGGTGCTCAGTACTCAGGGTGCTTGGTGCTCAGTACTCAGGGTGCTGGGTGCTCAGTACTCGGGGTGCTGGGTGCTCAGTACTCGGGGTGCTGGGTGCACAGTGCTCAGGGTGCTGGGTGCTCAGTGCTCGGGGTGCTGGGTGCTCAGTGCTCAGGCTGCTGGCTGCTCAGTGCTCTGGGTGCTGGGTGCTCAGTACTCAGGGTGCTCAGTGCTCAGTACTCAGCGTGCTGGGTGCTCAGTCCTCAGGGTCCTCGGTGCTCAGTACTCAGGGTGCTCAGTGCTCAGTACTCAGCGTGCTTTGTGCTCAGTGCTCAGGGTGCTGGGTGCTCAGTACTCAGGGTGCTGGGTACTCAGTACTCAGGGTGCTGGGTGCTCAGTACTCAGGGTGCTGTGTGCTCAGTGCTCGGGGTGCTCGGTGATCAGTACTAAGAGTGCTGGGTGCTCAGTGCTCAGGGTACTGGGTACTCAGTACTCAGGGTGCTGGGTGCTCAGTGCTCAGGGTGCTGGGTGCTCAGTGCCCAGGGTGCTGGGTGCTCAGTGCTCGGGGTGCTGGGTGCTCAGTGCTCAGGGTGCTGGGTGCTCAGTGCTCAGTGCTCAGGGTGCTGGGTGCTCAGTGCTCAGGGTGCTGGGTGCTCAGTGCTAGGGGTGCTGGGTGCTCAGTGCTCGGGGTGCTGGGTGCTCAGTGCTCGGGGTGCTGGGTGCTCAGTACTCAGGGTGCTGGGTGCTCAGTACTCAGTGTGTTCGGTGCTCAGTACTCAGGGTGCTCAGTGCTCAGTACTCAGGGTGCTGGGTGCTCAGTGCTCGGGGTGCTGGGTGCTCAGTACTCGGGGTACTGTGTGATCAGTACTCAGGGTGCTGGGTGCTCAGTGCTCAGGGTGCTGGGTGCTCAGTACTCAGTGTGCTGGGTGCTCAGTACTTAGGGGGCTCGGTCCTCAGTACTCAGGTTGCTGAGTGCTCAGGGTGCTGGGTATTCAGTACTCAGGGTGCTGGGTGCTCAGTACTCAGGGTGCTGGGTGCTCAGTGCTCAGGGTGCTGGGTGCTCAGTACTCAGGGTGCTGGGTGCTCAGTACTCAGGGTGCTGGGTGCTCAGTGCTCGGGGTGCTGGGTGCTCAGTGCTCGGGGTGCTGGGGGCTCAGTGCTCGGGGTGCTGGGTGCTCAGTGCTCGGGGCGCTGGGTGCTCTGTGCTCGGGGTGCTCGGAGCTCAGTACTCAGGGTGCTGGGTGCTCAGTCCTCGGGGTGCTCGGTGCTCAGTACTCAGGGTGCTGGGTGCTTAGTGCTCGGGGTGCTCGCTGCTCAGTAAGTTGGGTGCTCACTACTCAGGGTGCTGGGTGCTCAGTGCTCAGGGTGCTGGGTGCTCAGTGCTCAGGATGCTGGGTGCTCAGTGCTCTGGGTGCTGGGTGCTCATTACTCAGGGTGCTGGGTGCACAGTGCTCGGGGTGCAGGTTGCTCAGTGCTCAGGGTGCTGGGTGCTCAGTGCTCAGGGTGTTGGGTGCTCAGTACTCGGGGTGCTGGGTGCTCAGTACTCAGGGTGCTGCGTGCTCAGTACTCAGGGTGCTGGGTGATCAGTACTCGGGTGCTGGGTGATCAGTGCTCAGGGTGCTGGGTGCTCAGTGCTCGGGGTGCTGGGTGCTCAGTACTCAGGGTGCTGCGTGCTCAGTACTCAGGGGGCTGGGTGATCAGTACTCGGGTGCTGGGTGCTCAGTGCTCAGGGTGCTGGGTGCTCAGTGCTCGGGGTGCTGGGTGCTCATTGCTCAGTACTCAGGGTGCTTTGTGCTCAGTGCTCGGGTTGCTGGGTGCTCAGTGCTCAGTACTCAGGGTGCTGGGTGCTCAGTGCTCAGGGTGCTGGGTACTCAGTGCTCAGGGTGCTGGGTGCTCAGTGCTCAGGGTGCTGGGTGCTCAGTGCTCAGGGTGCTGGGTGCTCAGTACTCAGGGTGCTGCGTGCTCAGTACTCAGGGGGCTGGGTGATCAGTACTCGGGTGCTGGGTGCTCAGTGCTCAGGGTGCTGGGTGCTCAGTGCTCAGGGTGCTGGGTGCTCATTGCTCAGTACTCAGGGTGCTGGGTGCTCAGTGCTCGGGGTGCTGGGTGCTCAGTGCTCAGTACTCAGGGTGCTGGGTGCTCAGTGCTCAGGGTGCTGGGTACTCATTGCTCAGGGTGCTGGGTGCTCAGTGCTCAGGGTGCTGGGTACTCATTGCTCAGGGTGCTGGGTGCTCAGTGCTCAGGGTGCTGGGGGCTCAGTACTCAGGGTGCTGGGTGCTCAGTACTCAGGGTGCTCGGTTCTCAGTACTCAGGGTGCTGGGTGCTCAGTGCTCGGGGTGCTTGGTGCTCAGTACTAAGGGTGCTGGGGGCTCAGTACTCAGGGTGCTGGGTGCTCAGTACTCAGGGTGATCTGTTCTCAGTACTCAGGGTGCTGGGTGCTCAGTGCTCGGGGTGCTGTGTGCACAGTGCCCAGGGTGCTGGGTGCTCAGTGCTCAGCGTGCTCAGTACTCAGGGTGCTGTGTGTTCAGTGCTCAGGGTACTGGGTGCTCAGTACTCAGGGTGCTTGGTGCTCAGTACTCAGGGTGCTGGGTGCTCAGTACTCGGGGTGCTGGGTGCTCAGTACTCGGGGTGCTGGGTGCACAGTGCTCAGGGTGCTGGGTGCTCAGTGCTCGGGGTGCTGGGTGCTCAGTGCTCAGGCTGCTGGCTGCTCAGTGCTCTGGGTGCTGGGTGCTCAGTACTCAGGGTGCTCAGTGCTCAGTACTCAGCGTGCTGGGTGCTCAGTCCTCAGGGTCCTCGGTGCTCAGTACTCAGGGTGCTCAGTGCTCAGTACTCAGCGTGCTTTGTGCTCAGTGCTCAGGGTGCTGGGTGCTCAGTACTCAGGGTGCTGGGTGCTCAGTACTCAGGGTGCTGGGTGCTCAGTACTCAGGGTGCTGTGTGCTCAGTGCTCGGGGTGCTCGGTGATCAGTACTAAGAGTGCTGGGTGCTCAGTGCTCAGGGTACTGGGTACTCAGTACTCAGGGTGCTGGGTGCTCAGTGCTCAGGGTGCTGGGTGCTCAGTGCCCAGGGTGCTGGGTGCTCAGTGCTCGGGGTGCTGGGTGCTCAGTGCTCAGGGTGCTGGGTGCTCAGTGCTCAGTGCTCAGGGTGCTGGGTGCTCAGTGCTCAGGGTGCTGGGTGCTCAGTGCTAGGGGTGCTGGGTGCTCAGTGCTCGGGGTGCTGGGTGCTCAGTGCTCGGGGTGCTGGGTGCTCAGTACTCAGGGTGCTGGGTGCTCAGTACTCAGTGTGTTCGGTGCTCAGTACTCAGGGTGCTCAGTGCTCAGTACTCAGGGTGCTGGGTGCTCAGTGCTCGGGGTGCTGGGTGCTCAGTACTCGGGGTACTGTGTGATCAGTACTCAGGGTGCTGGGTGCTCAGTGCTCAGGGTGCTGGGTGCTCAGTACTCAGTGTGCTGGGTGCTCAGTACTTAGGGGGCTCGGTCCTCAGTACTCAGGTTGCTGAGTGCTCAGGGTGCTGGGTATTCAGTACTCAGGGTGCTGGGTGCTCAGTACTCAGGGTGCTGGGTGCTCAGTGCTCAGGGTGCTGGGTGCTCAGTACTCAGGGTGGTGGGTGCTCAGTACTCAGGGTGCTGGGTGCTCAGTGCTCGGGGTGCTGGGTGCTCAGTGCTCGGGGTGCTGGGGGCTCAGTGCTCGGGGTGCTGGGTGCTCAGTGCTCGGGGCGCTGGGTGCTCTGTGCTCGGGGTGCTCGGAGCTCAGTACTCAGGGTGCTGGGTGCTCAGTCCTCGGGGTGCTCGGTGCTCAGTACTCAGGGTGCTGGGTGCTTAGTGCTCGGGGTGCTCGGTGCTCAGTAAGTTGGGTGCTCACTACTCAGGGTGCTGGGTGCTCAGTGCTCAGGGTGCTGGGTGCTCAGTGCTCAGGATGCTGGGTGCTCAGTGCTCTGGGTGCTGGGTGCTCATTACTCAGGGTGCTGGGTGCACAGTGCTCGGGGTGCAGGTTGCTCAGTGCTCAGGGTGCTGGGTGCTCAGTGCTCAGGGTGTTGGGTGCTCAGTACTCGGGGTGCTGGGTGCTCAGTACTCAGGGTGCTGCGTGCTCAGTACTCAGGGTGCTGGGTGATCAGTACTCGGGTGCTGGGTGATCAGTGCTCAGGGTGCTGGGTGCTCAGTGCTCGGGGTGCTGGGTGCTCAGTACTCAGGGTGCTGCGTGCTCAGTACTCAGGGGGCTGGGTGATCAGTACTCGGGTGCTGGGTGCTCAGTGCTCAGGGTGCTGGGTGCTCAGTGCTCGGGGTGCTGGGTGCTCATTGCTCAGTACTCAGGGTGCTGGGTGCTCAGTGCTCGGGGTGCTGGGTGCTCAGTGCTCAGGGTGCTGGGTGCTCATTGCTCAGTACTCAGGGTGCTGGGTGCTCAGTGCTCGGGGTGCTGGGTGCTCAGTGCTCAGTACTCAGGGTGCTGGGTGCTCAGTGCTCAGGGTGCTGGGTACTCATTGCTCAGGGTGCTGGGTGCTCAGTGCTCAGGGTGCTGGGTGCTCAGTGCTCAGGGTGCTGGGTACTCAGTGCTCAGGGTGCTCGGTGGTCAGTACTCGGGGTGCTGGGAGCTCAGTGCTCGGGGTGCTGGGTGCTCAGTGCTCAGTACTCAGGGTGCTGGGTGGTCAGTGCTCGGGGTGCTGGGTGCTCAGTACTCAGGGTGCTGGGTGCTGAGTGCTCGGGGTGCTGGGTGCTCAGTGCTCATGGTGCTGGGTGCTCAGTGATCGGGGTGCTGGGTGCTCAGTACTCAGGGTGCTCAGTGCTCGGGGAGCTCGGTGCTCAGTACTCAGGGTGCTGGGTGCTCAGTACTCAGTGCTCGGGGTCCTGGGTGCTCCGTGCTCGGGGTGCTGGGTGCTCAGTGCTCTGGGTGCTTAGTGCTCAGTACTCAGGGTGCTGGGTGCTCAGTACTCAGGGTGCTCAGTGCTCGGGGTGCTGGGTGCTCAGTACTCAGGGTGCTGGGTGCTCAGTACTCAGGGTGCTCCGTGCTCAGTGCTCAGGGTCCTCGGTGCTCAGTACTCAGGGTGCTCAGTGCTCATTACTCAGCGTGCTTTGTGTTCAGTGCTCAGGGTGCTGGGTGCTCAGTACTCAGTGTGCTGGGTGCTCAGTACTCAGTGTGCTGGGGGCTCAGTACTCAGGGTGCTGGGTGCTCAGTACTCAGGGTGCTGTGTGCTCAGTACTCAGGGTGCTGGGTGCTCAGTACTCAGGGTGCTGGGGGCTCAGTACTCAGGGTGCTGGGTGCTCAGTACTCAGGGTGCTCGGTTCTCAGTACTCAGGGTGCTGGGTGCTCAGTGCTCGGGGTGCTTGGTGCTCAGTACTAAGGGTGCTGGGGGCTCAGTACTCAGGGTGATCTGTTCTCAGTACTCAGGGTGCTGGGTGCTCAGTGCTCGGGGTGCTGGGTGCACAGTGCCCAGGTTGCTGGGTGCTCAGTGCTCAGCGTGCTCAGTACTCAGGGTGCTGTGTGTTCAGTGCTCAGGGTACTGGGTGCTCAGTACTCAGGGTGCTTGGTGCTCAGTACTCAGGGTGCTGGGTGCTCAGTACTCGGGGTGCTGGGTGCTCAGTACTCGGGGTGCTGGGTGCACAGTGCTCAGGGTGCTGGGTGCTCAGTGCTCGGGGTGCTGGGTGCTCAGTGCTCAGGCTGCTGGCTGCTCAGTGCTCTGGGTGCTGGGTGCTCAGTACTCAGGGTGCTCAGTGCTCAGTACTCAGCGTGCTGGGTGCTCAGTCCTCAGGGTCCTCGGTGCTCAGTACTCAGGGTGCTCAGTGCTCAGTACTCAGCGTGCTTTGTGCTCAGTGCTCAGGGTGCTGGGTGCTCAGTACTCAGGGTGCTGGGTGCTCAGTACTCAGGGTGCTGGGTGCTCAGTACTCAGGGTGCTGTGTGCTCAGTGCTCGGGGTGCTCGGTGATCAGTACTAAGAGTGCTGGGTG
Organism: Microtus oregoni; assembly: GCF_018167655.1. Classification (NCBI taxonomy): domain Eukaryota; kingdom Metazoa; phylum Chordata; class Mammalia; order Rodentia; family Cricetidae; genus Microtus; species Microtus oregoni. The sequence continues at coordinate 4,209,671 of NW_024543811.1, read as the reverse complement.
CTCAGTGCTCAGGATACTGGGTACTCAGTACTCAGAGTGCTGGGTGCTCAGTGCTCAGGGTGCTGGGTGCTCAGTGCCCAGGGTGCTGGGTGCTCAGTGCTCGGGGTGCTGGGTGCTCAGTGCTCAGGGTGCTGGGTGCTCAGTGCTCAGTGCTCAGGGTGCTGGGTGCTCAGTGCTCAGGGTGCTGGGTGCTCAGTGCTAGGGGTGCTGGGTGCTCAGTGCTCGGGGTGCTGGGTGCTCAGTGCTCGGGGTGCTGGGTGCTCAGTACTCAGGTTGCTGGGTGCTCAGTACTCAGTGTGTTCGGTGCTCAGTACTCAGGGTGCTCAGTGCTCAGTACTCAGGGTGCTGGGTGCTCAGTGCTCGGAGTGCTGGGTGCTCAGTACTCGGGGTACTGTGTGCTCAGTACTCAGGGTGCTGGGTGCTCAGTGCTCAGGGTGCTGGGTGCTCAGTACTCAGTGTGCTGGGTGCTCAGTAATTAGGGGGCTCGGTCATCAGTACTCAGGTTGCTGAGTGCTCGGGGTGCTGGGTACTCAGTACTCAGGGTGCTGGGTGCTCAGTACTCAGGGTGCTGGGTGCTCAGTGCTCAGGGTGCTGGGTGCTCAGTACTCAGGGTGCTGGGTGCTCAGTACTCAGGGTGCTGGGTTCTCAGTGCTCGGTGTGCTGGGTGCTCAGTGCTCGGGGTGCTGGGGGCTCAGTGCTCGGGGTGCTGGGTGCTCAGTGCTTGGGGCGCTGGGTGCTCTGTGCTCGGGGTGCTCAGAGCTCAGTACTCAGGGTGCTGGGTGCTCAGTCCTCGGGGTGCTCGGTGCTCAGTACTCAGGGTGCTGGGTGCTTAGTGCTCGGGGTGCTCGGTGCTCAGTAAGTTGGGTGCTCACTACTCAGGGTGCTGGGTGCTCAGTGCTCAGGGTGCTGGGTGCTCAGAGCTCAGGATGCTGGGTGCTCAGTGCTCAGGGTGCTGGGTGCTCAGTACTCAGGGTGCTGGGTGCACAGTGCTCGGGGTGCAGGTTGCTCAGTGCTCAGGGTGCTTGGTGCTCAGTGCTCAGTGTGTTGGGTGCTCAGTACTCGGGGTGCTGGGTGCTCAGTACTCAGGGTGCTGCGTGCTCAGTACTCAGGGTGCTGGGTGATCAGTACTCGGGTGCTGGGTGCTCAGTGCTCAGGGTGCTGGGTGCTCAGTTCTCGGGGTGCTGGGTGCTCAGTACTCAGGGTGCTGCGTGCTCAGTACTCAGGGGGCTGGGTGATCAGTACTCGGGTGCTGGGTGCTCAGTGCTCAGGGTGCTGGGTGCTCAGTGCTCGGGGTGCTGGGTGCTCATTGCTCAGTACTCAGGGTGCTGGGTGCTCAGTGCTCGGGGTGCTGGGTGCTCAGTGCTCAGTACTCAGGGTGCTGGGTGCTCAGTGCTCAGGGTGCTGGGTACTCAGTGCTCAGGGTGCTGGGTGCTCAGTGCTCAGGGTGCTGGGTGCTCAGTGCTCAGGGTGCTGGGTACTCAGTGCTCAGGGTGCTCGGTGGTCAGTACTCGGGGTGCTGGGAGCTCAGTGCTCGGGGTGCTGGGTGCTCAGTGCTCAGTACTCAGGGTGCTGGGTGCTCAGTGCTCGGGGTGCTGGGTGCTGAGTACTCAGGGTGCTGGGTACTCAGTGCTCAGGGTGCTGGGTGCTCAGTACTCAGTGTGCTCAGTGCTCAGGGTGCTGGGTGCTCAGAACTCAGGGTGCTGGGTGCTCAGTACTCAGGGTGCTGGGTGCTCAGTACTCAGAGTGCTTGGTGCTCAGTACTCAGGGTGCTGGGTGCTCAGTGCTCAGGGTGCTCGGTGCTCAGTACTCATGGTGCTGGGTGCTCATTCTCGGGGTGCTGGGTGCTCAGTACTCAGGTTGCTCAGTACTCTGGGTGCTCGGTGCTCAGTACTCAGGGTGCTCGGTGCTCAGTTCTCAGGGTGCTCGGTGCTCAGTGTTTGGGGTGCTGGGTGCTCAGTACTCAGGGTGCTGGGTGCTCAGTGCTCAGGGTGCTGGGTGCTCAGTACTCAGGGTGCTCGGTGCTCAGGACGCAGGGTGCTCAGTGCTCAGTACTCAGCGTGCTGGGTACTCAGTGCTCAGGGTGCTCGGTGGTCAGTACTCGGGGTGCTGGGAGCTCAGTGCTCGGGGTGCTGGGTGCTCAGGGCTCAGTACTCAGGGTGCTGGGTGCTCAGTGCTCAGGCTGCTGGCTGCTCAGTGCTCAGGGTGCTGGGTGCTCAGTACTCAGGGTGCTCAGTGCTCAGTACTCAGCGTGCTGGGTGCTCAGTCCTCAGGGTCCTCGGTGCTCAGTACTCAGGGTGCTCAGTGCTCAGTACTCAGCGTGCTTTGTGCTGAGTACTCAGGGTGCTGGGTGCTCAGTACTCAGGGTGCTGGGTGCTCAGTACTCAGGGTGCTGGGTGCTCAGTGCTCGGGGTGCTCGGTGTTCAGTACTAAGAGTGCTGGGTGCTCAGTGCTCAGGGTACTGGGTACTCAGTACTCAGGGTGCTGGGTGCTCAGTGCTCAGGGTGCTGGGTACTCAGTGCTCAGGGTGCTGGTTGCTCAGTGCTCGGGGTGCTGGGTGCTCAGTGCTCAGGGTGCTGGGTGCTCAGTGCTCAGTGCTCAGGGTGCTGGGTGCTCAGTGCTCAGGGTGCTGGGTGCTCAGTGCTAGGGGTGCTGGGTGCTCAGTGCTCGGGGTGCTGGGTGCTCAGTGCTCGGGGTACTGTGTGCTCAGTACTCAGGGTGCTGGGTGCTCAGTACTCAGTGTGCTCAGTGCTCAGTACTCAGGGTGCTGGGTGCTCAGTGCTCGGGGTGCTGGGTGCTCAGTACTCGGGGTGCTGTGTGCTCAGTGCTCGGGGTGCTGGGTGCTCAGTGCTCGGGGTGCTGGGGGCTCAGTGCTCGGGGTGCTGGGTGCTCAGTGCTCGGGGCGCTGGGTGCTCTGTGCTCGGGGTGCTCGGAGCTCAGTACTCAGGGTGCTGGGTGCTCAGTCCTCGGGGTGCTCGGTGCTCAGTACTCAGGGTGCTGGGTGCTTAGTGCTCGGGGTGCTCGGTGCTCAGTAAGTTGGGTGCTCACTACTCAGGGTGCTGGGTGCTCAGTGCTCAGGGTGCTGGGTGCTCAGTGCTCAGGATGCTGGGTGCTCAGTGCTCTGGGTGCTGGGTGCTCATTACTCAGGGTGCTGGGTGCACAGTGCTCGGGGTGCAGGTTGCTCAGTGCTCAGGGTGCTGGGTGCTCAGTGCTCAGGGTGTTGGGTGCTCAGTACTCGGGGTGCTGGGTGCTCAGTACTCAGGGTGCTGCGTGCTCAGTACTCAGGGTGCTGGGTGATCAGTACTCGGGTGCTGGGTGATCAGTGCTCAGGGTGCTGGGTGCTCAGTGCTCGGGGTGCTGGGTGCTCAGTACTCAGGGTGCTGCGTGCTCAGTACTCAGGGGGCTGGGTGATCAGTACTCGGGTGCTGGGTGCTCAGTGCTCAGGGTGCTGGGTGCTCAGTGCTCGGGGTGCTGGGTGCTCATTGCTCAGTACTCAGGGTGCTGGGTGCTCAGTGCTCGGGTTGCTGGGTGCTCAGTGCTCAGTACTCAGGGTGCTGGGTGCTCAGTGCTCAGGGTGCTGGGTACTCAGTGCTCAGGGTGCTCGGTGGTCAGTACTCGGGGTGCTGGGAGCTCAGTGCTCGGGGTGCTGGGTGCTCAGTGCTCAGTACTCAGGGTGCTGGGTGGTCAGTGCTCGGGGTGCTGGGTGCTCAGTACTCAGGGTGCTGGGTGCTGAGTGCTCGGGGTGCTGGGTGCTCAGTGCTCATGGTGCTGGGTGCTCAGTGATCGGGGTGCTGGGTGCTCAGTACTCAGGGTGCTCAGTGCTCGGGGAGCTCGGTGCTCAGTACTCAGGGTGCTGGGTGCTCAGTACTCAGTGCTCGGGGTCCTGGGTGCTCCGTGCTCGGGGTGCTGGGTGCTCAGTGCTCTGGGTGCTTAGTGCTCAGTACTCAGGGTGCTGGGTGCTCAGTACTCAGGGTGCTCAGTGCTCGGGGTGCTGGGTGCTCAGTACTCAGGGTGCTGGGTGCTCAGTACTCAGGGTGCTGGGTGCTCAGTGCTCAGGGTCCTCGGTGCTCAGTACTCAGGGTGCTCAGTGCTCATTACTCAGCGTGCTTTGTGTTCAGTGCTCAGGGTGCTGGGTGCTCAGTACTCAGTGTGCTGGGTGCTCAGTACTCAGGGTGCTGGGGGCTCAGTACTCAGGGTGCTGGGTGCTCAGTACTCAGGGTGCTGTGTGCTCAGTACTCAGGGTGCTGGGTGCTCAGTACTCAGGGTGCTGGGGGCTCAGTACTCAGGGTGCTGGGTGCTCAGTACTCAGGGTGCTCGGTTCTCAGTACTCAGGGTGCTGGGTGCTCAGTGCTCGGGGTGCTTGGTGCTCAGTACTAAGGGTGCTGGGGGCTCAGTACTCAGGGTGATCTGTTCTCAGTACTCAGGGTGCTGGGTGCTCAGTGCTCGGGGTGCTGGGTGCACAGTGCCCAGGTTGCTGGGTGCTCATTGCTCAGCGTGCTCAGTACTCAGGGTGCTGTGTGTTCAGTGCTCAGGGTACTGGGTGCTCAGTACTCAGGGTGCTTGGTGCTCAGTACTCAGGGTGCTGGGTGCTCAGTACTCGGGGTGCTGGGTGCTCAGTGCTCAGGGTGCTGGGTGCTCAGTACTCAGGGTGCTCGGTGCTCAGGACGCAGGGTGCTCAGTGCTCAGTACTCAGCGTGCTGGGTTCTCAGTGCTCAGGGTGCTCGGTGGTCAGTACTCGGGGTGCTGGGAGCTCAGTGCTCGGGGTGCTGGGTGCTCAGGGCTCAGTACTCAGGGTGCTGGGTGCTCAGTGCTCAGGCTGCTGGCTGCTCAGTGCTCAGGGTGCTGGGTGCTCAGTACTCAGGGTGCTCAGTGCTCAGTACTCAGCGTGCTGGGTGCTCAGTCCTCAGGGTCCTCGGTGCTCAGTACTCAGGGTGCTCAGTGCTCAGTACTCAGCGTGCTTTGTGCTGAGTACTCAGGGTGCTGGGTGCTCAGTACTCAGGGTGCTGGGTGCTCAGTACTCAGGGTGCTGGGTGCTCAGTGCTCGGGGTGCTCGGTGTTCAGTAGTAAGAGTGCTGGGTGCTCAGTGCTCAGGGTACTGGGTACTCAGTACTCAGGGTGCTGGGTGCTCAGTGCTCAGGGTGCTGGGTACTCAGTGCTCAGGGTGCTGGTTGCTCAGTGCTCGGGGTGCTGGGTGCTCAGTGCTCAGGGTGCTGGGTGCTCAGTGCTCAGTGCTCAGGGTGCTGGGTGCTCAGTGCTCAGGGTGCTGGGTGCTCAGTGCTAGGGGTGCTGGGTGCTCAGTGCTCGGGGTGCTGGGTGCTCAGTGCTCGGGGTACTGTGTGCTCAGTACTCAGGGTGCTGGGTGCTCAGTACTCAGTGTGCTCAGTGCTCAGTACTCAGGGTGCTGGGTGCTCAGTGCTCGGGGTGCTGGGTGCTCAGTACTCGGGGTGCTGTGTGCTCAGTGCTCGGGGTGCTGGGTGCTCAGTGCTCGGGGTGCTGGGGGCTCAGTGCTCGGGGTGCTGGGTGCTCAGTGCTCGGGGCGCTGGGTGCTCTGTGCTCGGGGTGCTCGGAGCTCAGTACTCAGGGTGCTGGGTGCTCAGTCCTCGGGGTGCTCGGTGCTCAGTACTCAGGGTGCTGGGTGCTTAGTGCTCGGGGTGCTCGGTGCTCAGTAAGTTGGGTGCTCACTACTCAGGGTCCTGGGTGCTCAGTGCTCAGGGTGATGGGTGCTCAGTGCTCAGGATGCTGGGTGCTCAGTGCTCTGGGTGCTGGGTGCTCATTACTCAGGGTGCTGGGTGCACAGTGCTCGGGGTGCAGGTTGCTCAGTGCTCAGGGTGCTGGGTGCTCAGTGCTCAGGGTGTTGGGTGCTCAGTACTCGGGGTGCTGGGTGCTCAGTACTCAGGGTGCTGCGTGCTCAGTACTCAGGGTGCTGGGTGATCAGTACTCGGGTGCTGGGTGATCAGTGCTCAGGGTGCTGGGTGCTCAGTGCTCGGGGTGCTGGGTGCTCAGTACTCAGGGTGCTGCGTGCTCAGTACTCAGGGGGCTGGGTGATCAGTACTCGGGTGCTGGGTGCTCAGTGCTCAGGGTGCTGGGTGCTCAGTGCTCGGGGTGCTGGGTGCTCATTGCTCAGTACTCAGGGTGCTGGGTGCTCAGTGCTCGGGTTGCTGGGTGCTCAGTGCTCAGTACTCAGGGTGCTGGGTGCTCAGTGCTCAGGGTGCTGGGTACTCAGTGCTCAGGGTGCTCGGTGGTCAGTACTCGGGGTGCTGGGAGCTCAGTGCTCGGGGTGCTGGGTGCTCAGTGCTCAGTACTCAGGGTGCTGGGTGGTCAGTGCTCGGGGTGCTGGGTGCTCAGTACTCAGGGTGCTGGGTGCTGAGTGCTCGGGGTGCTGGGTGCTCAGTGCTCATGGTGCTGGGTGCTCAGTGATCGGGGTGCTGGGTGCTCAGTACTCAGGGTGCTCAGTGCTCGGGGAGCTCGGTGCTCAGTACTCAGGGTGCTGGGTGCTCAGTACTCAGTGCTCGGGGTCCTGGGTGCTCCGTGCTCGGGGTGCTGGGTGCTCAGTGCTCTGGGTGCTTAGTGCTCAGTACTCAGGGTGCTGGGTGCTCAGTACTCAGGGTGCTCAGTGCTCGGGGTGCTGGGTGCTCAGTACTCAGGGTGCTGGGTGCTCAGTACTCAGGGTGCTGGGTGCTCAGTGCTCAGGGTCCTCGGTGCTCAGTACTCAGGGTGCTCAGTGCTCATTACTCAGCGTGCTTTGTGTTCAGTGCTCAGGGTGCTGGGTGCTCAGTACTCAGTGTGCTGGGTGCTCAGTACTCAGGGTGCTGGGGGCTCAGTACTCAGGGTGCTGGGTGCTCAGTACTCAGGGTGCTGTGTGCTCAGTACTCAGGGTGCTGGGTGCTCAGTACTCAGGGTGCTGGGGGCTCAGTACTCAGGGTGCTGGGTGCTCAGTACTCAGGGTGCTCGGTTCTCAGTACTCAGGGTGCTGGGTGCTCAGTGCTCGGGGTGCTTGGTGCTCAGTACTAAGGGTGCTGGGGGCTCAGTACTCAGGGTGATCTGTTCTCAGTACTCAGGGTGCTGGGTGCTCAGTGCTCGGGGTGCTGGGTGCACAGTGCCCAGGTTGCTGGGTGCTCAGTGCTCAGCGTGCTCAGTACTCAGGGTGCTGTGTGTTCAGTGCTCAGGGTACTGGGTGCTCAGTACTCAGGGTGCTTGGTGCTCAGTACTCAGGGTGCTGGGTGCTCAGTACTCGGGGTGCTGGGTGCTCAGTACTCGGGGTGCTGGGTGCACAGTGCTCAGGGTGCTGGGTGCTCAGTGCTCGGGGTGCTGGGTGCTCAGTGCTCAGGCTGCTGGCTGCTCAGTGCTCTGGGTGCTGGGTGCTCAGTACTCAGGGTGCTCAGTGCTCAGTACTCAGCGTGCTGGGTGCTCAGTCCTCAGGGTCCTCGGTGCTCAGTACTCAGGGTGCTCAGTGCTCAGTACTCAGCGTGCTTTGTGCTCAGTGCTCAGGGTGCTGGGTGCTCAGTACTCAGGGTGCTGGGTGCTCAGTACTCAGGGTGCTGGGTGCTCAGTACTCAGGGTGCTGTGTGCTCAGTGCTCGGGGTGCTCGGTGATCAGTACTAAGAGTGCTGGGTGCTCAGTGCTCAGGGTACTGGGTACTCAGTACTCAGAGTGCTGGGTGCTCAGTGCTCAGGGTGCTGGGTGCTCAGTGCCCAGGGTGCTGGGTGCTCAGTGCTCGGGGTGCTGGGTGCTCAGTGCTCAGGGTGCTGGGTGCTCAGTGCTCAGTGCTCAGGGTGCTGGGTGCTCAGTGCTCAGGGTGCTGGGTGCTCAGTGCTAGGGGTGCTGGGTGCTCAGTGCTCGGGGTGCTGGGTGCTCAGTGCTCGGGGTGCTGGGTGCTCAGTACTCAGGTTGCTGGGTGCTCAGTACTCAGTGTGTTCGGTGCTCAGTACTCAGGGTGCTCAGTGCTCAGTACTCAGGGTGCTGGGTGCTCAGTGCTCGGAGTGCTGGGTGCTCAGTACTCGGGGTACTGTGTGCTCAGTACTCAGGGTGCTGGGTGCTCAGTGCTCAGGGTGCTGGGTGCTCAGTACTCAGTGTGCTGGGTGCTCAGTAATTAGGGGGCTCGGTCATCAGTACTCAGGTTGCTGAGTGCTCGGGGTGCTGGGTACTCAGTACTCAGGGTGCTGGGTGCTCAGTACTCAGGGTGCTGGGTGCTCAGTGCTCAGGGTGCTGGGTGCTCAGTACTCAGGGTGCTGGGTTCTCAGTACTCAGGGTGCTGGGTTCTCAGTGCTCGGTGTGCTGGGTGCTCAGTGCTCGGGGTGCTGGGGGCTCAGTGCTCGGGGTGCTGGGTGCTCAGTGCTCGGGGCGCTGGGTGCTCTGTGCTCGGGGTGCTCAGAGCTCAGTACTCAGGGTGCTTGGTGCTCAGTCCTCGGGGTGCTCGGTGCTCAGTACTCAGGGTGCTGGGTGCTTAGTGCTCGGGGTGCTCGGTGCTCAGTAAGTTGGGTGCTCACTACTCAGGGTGCTGGGTGCTCAGTGCTCAGGGTGCTGGGTGCTCAGTGCTCAGGATGCTGGGTGCTCAGTGCTCAGGGTGCTGGGTGCTCAGTACTCAGGGTGCTGGGTGCACAGTGCTCGGGGTGCAGGTTGCTCAGTGCTCAGGGTGCTTGGTGCTCAGTGCTCAGTGTGTTGGGTGCTCAGTACTCGGGGTGCTGGGTGCTCAGTACTCAGGGTGCTGCGTGCTCAGTACTCAGGGTGCTGGGTGATCAGTACTCGGGTGCTGGGTGCTCAGTGCTCAGGGTGCTGGGTACTCAGTAAGTTGGGTGCTCACTACTCAGGGTGCTGGGTGCTCAGTGCTCAGGGTGCTGGGTGCTCAGTGCTCAGGATGCTGGGTGCTCAGTGCTCTGGGTGCTGGGTGCTCATTACTCAGGGTGCTGGGTGCACAGTGCTCGGGGTGCAGGTTGCTCAGTGCTCAGGGTGCTGGGTGCTCAGTGCTCAGGGTGTTGGGTGCTCAGTACTCGGGGTGCTGGGTGCTCAGTACTCAGGGTGCTGCGTGCTCAGTACTCAGGGTGCTGGGTGATCAGTACTCGGGTGCTGGGTGATCAGTGCTCAGGGTGCTGGGTGCTCAGTGCTCGGGGTGCTGGGTGCTCAGTACTCAGGGTGCTGCGTGCTCAGTACTCAGGGGGCTGGGTGATCAGTACTCGGGTGCTGGGTGCTCAGTGCTCAGGGTGCTGGGTGCTCAGTGCTCGGGGTGCTGGGTGCTCATTGCTCAGTACTCAGGGTGCTGGGTGCTCAGTGCTCGGGTTGCTGGGTGCTCAGTGCTCAGTACTCAGGGTGCTGGGTGCTCAGTGCTCAGGGTGCTGGGTACTCAGTGCTCAGGGTGCTGGGTGCTCTGTGCTCAGGGTGCTGGGTGCTCAGTGCTCAGGGTGCTGGGTGCTCAGTACTCAGGGTGCTGCGTGCTCAGTACTCAGGGGGCTGGGTGATCAGTACTCGGGTGCTGGGTGCTCAGTGCTCAGGGTGCTGGGTGCTCAGTGCTCAGGGTGCTGGGTGCTCATTGCTCAGTACTCAGGGTGCTGGGTGCTCAGTGCTCGGGGTGCTGGGTGCTCAGTGCTCAGTACTCAGGGTGCTGGGTGCTCAGTGCTCAGGGTGCTGGGTACTCATTGCTCAGGGTGCTGGGTGCTCAGTGCTCAGGGTGCTGGGTGCTCAGTGCTCAGGGTGCTGGGTACTCAGTGCTCAGGGTGCTCGGTGGTCAGTACTCGGGGTGCTGGGAGCTCAGTGCTCGGGGTCCTGGGTGCTCAGTGCTCAGTACTCAGGGTGCTGGGTGGTCAGTGCTCGGGGTGCTGGGTGCTCAGTACTCAGGGTGCTGGGTGCTGAGTGCTCGGGGTGCTGGGTGCTCAGTGCTCATGGTGCTGGGTGCTCAGTGATCGGGGTGCTGGGTGCTCAGTACTCAGGGTGCTCAGTGCTCGGGGAGCTCGGTGCTCAGTACTCAGGGTGCTGGGTGCTCAGTACTCAGTGCTCGGGGTCCTGTGTGCTCCGTGCTCGGGGTGCTGGGTGCTCAGTGCTCTGGGTGCTTAGTGCTCAGTACTCAGGGTGCTGGGTGCTCAGTACTCAGGGTGCTCAGTGATCGGGGTGCTGGGTGCTTAGTACTCAGGGTGCTGGGTGCTCAGTACTCAGGGTGCTGGGTGCTCAGTGCTCAGGGTCCTCGGTGCTCAGTACTCAGGGTGCTCAGTGCTCATTACTCAGCGTGCTTTGTGTTCAGTGCTCAGGGTGCTGGGTGCTCAGTACTCAGTGTGCTGGGTGCTCAGTACTCAGGGTGCTGGGGGCTCAGTACTCAGGGTGCTGGGTGCTCAGTACTCAGGGTGCTGTGTGCTCAGTACTCAGGGTGCTGGGTGCTCAGTACTCAGGGTGCTGGGGGCTCAGTACTCAGGGTGCTGGGTGCTCAGTACTCAGGGTGCTCGGTTCTCAGTACTCAGGGTGCTGGGTGCTCAGTGCTCGGGGTGCTTGGTGCTCAGTACTAAGGGTGCTGGGGGCTCAGTACTCAGGGTGATCTGTTCTCAGTACTCAGGGTGCTGGGTGCTCAGTGCTCGGGGTGCTGGGTGCACAGTGCCCAGGTTGCTGGGTGCTCAGTGCTCAGCGTGCTCAGTACTCAGGGTGCTGTGTGTTCAGTGCTCAGGGTACTGGGTGCTCAGTACTCAGGGTGCTTGGTGCTCAGTACTCAGGGTGCTGGGTGCTCAGTACTCGGGGTGCTGGGTGCTCAGTACTCGGGGTGCTGGGTGCACAGTGCTCAGGGTGCTGGGTGCTCAGTGCTCGGGGTGCTGGGTGCTCAGTGCTCAGGCTGCTGGCTGCTCAGTGCTCTGGGTGCTGGGTGCTCAGTACTCAGGGTGCTCAGTGCTCAGTACTCAGCGTGCTGGGTGCTCAGTCCTCAGGGTCCTCGGTGCTCAGTACTCAGGGTGCTCAGTGCTCAGTACTCAGCGTGCTTTGTGCTCAGTGCTCAGGGTGCTGGGTGCTCAGTACTCAGGGTGCTGGGTGCTCAGTACTCAGGGTGCTGGGTGCTCAGTACTCAGGGTGCTGTGTGCTCAGTGCTCGGGGTGCTCGGTGATCAGTACTAAGAGTGCTGGGTGCTCAGTGCTCAGGGTACTGGGTACTCAGTACTCAGAGTGCTGGGTGCTCAGTGCTCAGGGTGCTGGGTGCTCAGTGCCCAGGGTGCTGGGTGCTCAGTGCTCGGGGTGCTGGGTGCTCAGTGCTCAGGGTGCTGGGTGCTCAGTGCTCAGTGCTCAGGGTGCTGGCTGCTCAGTGCTCAGGGTGCTGGGTGCTCAGTGCTAGGGGTGCTGGGTGCTCAGTGCTCGGGGTGCTGGGTGCTCAGTGCTCGGGGTGCTGGGTGCTCAGTACTCAGGTTGCTGGGTGCTCAGTACTCAGTGTGTTCGGTGCTCAGTACTCAGGGTGCTCAGTGCTCAGTACTCAGGGTGCTGGGTGCTCAGTGCTCAGAGTGCTGGGTGCTCAGTACTCGGGGTACTGTGTGCTCAGTACTCAGGGTGCTGGGTGCTCAGTGCTCAGGGTGCTGGGTGCTCAGTACTCAGTGTGCTGGGTGCTCAGTAATTAGGGGGCTCGGTCATCAGTACTCAGGTTGCTGAGTGCTCGGGGTGCTGGGTACTCAGTACTCAGGGTGCTGGGTGCTCAGTACTCAGGGTGCTGGGTGCTCAGTGCTCAGGGTGCTGGGTGCTCAGTACTCAGGGTGCTGGGTGCTCAGTACTCAGGGTGCTGGGTTCTCAGTGCTCGGTGTGCTGGGTGCTCAGTGCTCGGGGTGCTGGGGGCTCAGTGCTCGGGGTGCTGGGTGCTCAGTGCTCGGGGCGCTGGGTGCTCTGTGCTCGGGGTGCTCAGAGCTCAGTACTCAGGGTGCTGGGTGCTCAGTCCTCGGGGTGCTCGGTGCTCAGTACTCAGGGTGCTGGGTGCTTAGTGCTCGGGGTGCTCGGTGCTCAGTAAGTTGGGTGCTCACTACTCAGGGTGCTGGGTGCTCAGTGCTCAGGGTGCTGGGTGCTCAGTGCTCAGGATGCTGGGTGCTCAGTGCTCAGGGTGCTGGGTGCTCAGTACTCAGGGTGCTGGGTGCACAGTGCTCGGGGTGCAGGTTGCTCAGTGCTCAGGGTGCTTGGTGCTCAGTGCTCAGTGTGTTGGGTGCTCAGTACTCGGGGTGCTGGGTGCTCAGTACTCAGGGTGCTGCGTGCTCAGTACTCAGGGTGCTGGGTGATCAGTACTCGGGTGCTGGGTGCTCAGTGCTCAGGGTGCTGGGTGCTCAGTGCTCGGGGTGCTGGGTGCTCAGTACTCAGGGTGCTGCGTGCTCAGTACTCAGGGGGCTGGGTGATCAGTACTCGGGTGCTGGGTGCTCAGTGCTCAGGGTGCTGGGTGCTCAGTGCTCGGGGTGCTGGGTGCTCATTGCTCAGTACTCAGGGTGCTGGGTGCTCAGTGCTCGGGGTGCTGGGTGCTCAGTGCTCAGTACTCAGGGTGCTGGGTGCTCAGTGCTCAGGGTGCTGGGTACTCAGTGCTCAGGGTGCTGGGTGCTCAGTGCTCAGGGTGCTGGGTGCTCAGTGCTCAGGGTGCTGGGTACTCAGTGCTCAGGGTGCTCGGTGGTCAGTACTCGGGGTGCTGGGAGCTCAGTGCTCGGGGTGCTGGGTGCTCAGTGCTCAGTACTCAGGGTGCTGGGTGCTCAGTGCTCGGGGTGCTGGGTGCTGAGTACTCAGGGTGCTGGGTCCTCAGTGCTCAGGGTGCTGGGTGCTCAGTACTCAGTGTGCTCAGTGCTCAGGGTGCTGGGTGCTCAGAACTCAGGGTGCTGGGTGCTCAGTACTCAGGGTGCTGGGTGCTCAGTACTCAGAGTGCTTGGTGCTCAGTACTCAGGGTGCTGGGTGCTCAGTGCTCAGGGTGCTCGGTGCTCAGTACTCATGGTGCTGGGTGCTCATTCTCGGGGTGCTGGGTGCTCAGTACTCAGGTTGCTCAGTACTCTGGGTGCTCGGTGCTCAGTACTCAGGGTGCACGGTGCTCAGTTCTCAGGGTGCTCGGTGCTCAGTGTTTGGGGTGCTGGGTGCTCAGTACTCAGGGTGCTGGGTGCTCAGTGCTCAGGGTGCTGGGTGCTCAGTACTCAGGGTGCTCTGTGCTCAGGACGCAGGGTGCTCAGTGCTCAGTACTCAGCGTGCTGGGTACTCAGTGCTCAGGGTGCTCGGTGGTCAGTACTCGGGGTGCTGGGAGCTCAGTGCTCGGGGTGCTGGGTGCTCAGGGCTCAGTACTCAGGGTGCTGGGTGCTCAGTGCTCAGGCTGCTGGCTGCTCAGTGCTCAGGGTGCTGGGTGCTCAGTACTCAGGGTGCTCAGTGCTCAGTACTCAGCGTGCTGGGTGCTCAGTCCTCAGGGTCCTCGGTGCTCATTACTCAGGGTGCTCAGTGCTCAGTACTCAGCGTGCTTTGTGCTGAGTACTCAGGGTGCTGGGTGCTCAGTACTCAGGGTGCTGGGTGCTCAGTGCTCGGGGTGCTCGGTGTTCAGTACTAAGAGTGCTGGGTGCTCAGTGCTCAGGGTACTGGGTACTCAGTACTCAGGGTGCTGGGTGCTCAGTGCTCAGGGTGCTGGGTACTCAGTGCTCAGGGTGCTGGTTGCTCAGTGCTCGGGGTGCTGGGTGCTCAGTGCTCAGGGTGCTGGGTGCTCAGTGCTCAGTGCTCAGGGTGCTGGGTGCTCAGTGCTCAGGGTGCTGGGTGCTCAGTGCTAGGGGTGCTGGGTGCTCAGTGCTCGGGGTGCTGGGTGCTCAGTGCTCGGGGTACTGTGTGCTCAGTACTCAGGGTGCTGGGTGCTCAGTACTCAGTGTGCTCAGTGCTCAGTACTCAGGGTGCTGGGTGCTCAGTGCTCGGGGTGCTGGGTGCTCAGTACTCGGGGTGCTGTGTGCTCAGTACTCAGGGTGCTGGGTGCTCAGTGCTCAGGGTGCTGGGTGCTCAGTACTCAGGGTGCTGGGTGCTCAGTACTCAGGGTGATCTGTTCTCAGTACTCAGGGTGCTGGGTGCTCAGTGCTCGGGGTGCTGGGTGCACAGTGCCCAGGGTGCTGGGTGCTCAGTGCTCAGCGTGCTCAGTACTCAGGGTGCTGTGTGTTCAGTGCTCAGGGTACTGGGTGCTCAGTACTCAGGGTGCTTGGTGCTCAGTACTCAGGGTGCTGGGTGCTCAGTACTCGGGGTGCTGGGTGCTCAGTACTCGGGGTGCTGGGTACACAGTGCTCAGGGTGCTGGGTGCTCAGTGCTCTGGGTGCTGGGTGCTCAGTGCTCAGGCTGCTGGCTGCTCAGTGCTCTGGGTGCTGGGTGCTCAGTACTCAGGGTGCTCAGTGCTCAGTACTCAGCGTGCTGGGTGCTCAGTCCTCAGGGTCCTCGGTGCTCAGTACTCAGGGTGCTCAGTGCTCAGTACTCAGCGTGCTTTGTGCTCAGTGCTCAGGGTGCTGGGTGCTCAGTACTCAGGGTGCTGGGTGCTCAGTACTCAGGGTGCTGGGTGCTCAGTACTCAGGGTGCTGTGTTCTCAGTGCTCGGGGTGCTCGGTGATCAGTACTAAGAGTGCTGGGTGCTCAGTGCTCAGGGTACTGGGTACTCAGTACTCAGGGTGCTGGGTGCTCAGTGCTCAGGGTGCTGGGTGCTCAGTGCCCAGGGTGCTGGGTGCTCAGTGCTCGGGGTGCTGGGTGCTCAGTGCTCAGGGTGCTGGGTGCTCAGTGCTCAGTGCTCAGGGTGCTGGGTGCTCAGTGCTCAGGGTGCTGGGTGCTCAGTGCTAGGGGTGCTGGGTGCTCAGTGCTCGGGGTGCTGGGTGCTCAGTGCTCGGGGTGCTGGGTGCTCAGTACTCAGGTTGCTGGGTGCTCAGTACTCAGTGTGTTCGGTGCTCAGTACTCAGGGTGCTCAGTGCTCAGTACTCAGGGTGCTGGGTGCTCAGTGCTCGGAGTGCTGGGTGCTCAGTACTCGGGGTACTGTGTGCTCAGTACTCAGGGTGCTGGGTGCTCAGTGCTCAGGGTGCTGGGTGCTCAGTACTCAGTGTGCTGGGTGCTCAGTAATTAGGGGGCTCGGTCATCAGTACTCAGGTTGCTGAGTGCTCGGGGTGCTGGGTACTCAGTACTCAGGGTGCTGGGTGCTCAGTACTCAGGGTGCTGGGTGCTCAGTGCTCAGGGTGCTGGGTGCTCAGTACTCAGGGTGCTGGGTGCTCAGTACTCAGGGTGCTGGGTGCTCAGTGCTCGGGGTGCTGGGTGCTCAGTGCTCGGGGTGCTGGGGGCTCAGTGCTCGGGGTGCTGGGTGCTCAGTGCTCGGGGCGCTGGGTGCTCTGTGCTCGGGGTGCTCGGAGCTCAGTACTCAGGGTGCTGGGTGCTCAGTCCTCGGGGTGCTCGGTGCTCAGTACTCAGGGTGCTGGGTGCTTAGTGCTCGGGGTGCTCGGTGCTCAGTAAGTTGGGTGCTCACTACTCAGGGTGCTGGGTGCTCAGTGCTCAGGGTGCTGGGTGCTCAGTGCTCAGGATGCTGGGTGCTCAGTGCTCAGGGTGCTGGGTGCTCAGTACTCAGGGTGCTGGGTGCACAGTGCTCGGGGTGCAGGTTGCTCAGTGCTAAGGGTGCTGGGTGCTCAGTGCTCAGTGTGTTGGGTGCTCAGTACTCGGGGTGCTGGGTGCTCAGTACTCAGGGTGCTGCGTGCTCAGTACTCAGGGGGCTGGGTGATCAGTACTCGGGTGCTGGGTGCTCAGTGCTCAGGGTGCTGGGTGCTCAGTGCTCGGGGTGCTGCGTGCTCAGTACTCAGGGTGCTGGGTGATCAGTACTCGGGTGCTGGGTGCTCAGTGCTCAGGGTGCTGGGTGCTCAGTGCTCGGGGTGCTGGGTGCTCAGTACTCAGGGTGCTGCGTGCTCAGTACTCAGGGGGCTGGGTGATCAGTACTCGGGTGCTGGGTGCTCAGTGCTCAGGGTGCTGGGTGCTCAGTGCTCGGGGTGCTGGGTGCTCATTGCTCAGTACTCAGGGTGCTGGGTGCTCAGTGCTCGGGGTGCTGGGTGCTCAGTGCTCAGTACTCAGGGTGCTGGGTGCTCAGTGCTCAGGGTGCTGGGTACTCAGTGCTCAGGGTGCTGGGTGCTCAGTGCTCAGGGTGCTGGGTGCTCAGTGCTCAGGGTGCTGGGTACTCAGTGCTCAGGGTGCTGGGAGCTCAGTGCTCGGGGTGCTGGGTGCTCAGTGCTCAGTACTCAGGGTGCTGGGTGCACAGTGCTCGGGGTGCTGGGTGCTGAGTACTCAGGGTGCTGGGTCCTCAGTGCTCAGGGTGCTGGGTGCTCAGTACTCAGTGTGCTCAGTGCTCAGGGTGCTGGGTGCTCAGAACTCAGGGTGCTGGGTGCTCAGTACTCAGGGTGCTGGGTGCTCAGTACTCAGAGTGCTTGGTGCTCAGTACTCAGGGTGCTGGGTGCTCAGTGCTCAGGGTGCTCGGTGCTCAGTACTCATGGTGCTGGGTGCTCATTCTCGGGGTGCTGGGTCCTCAGTACTCAGGTTGCTCAGTACTCTGTGTGCTCGGTGCTCAGTACTCAGGGTGCTCGGTGCTCAGTTCTCAGGGTGCTGGGTGCTCAGTGTTTGGGGTGCTGGGTGCTCAGTACTCAGGGTGCTGGGTGCTCAGTGCTCAGGGTGCTGGGTGCTCAGTACTCAGGGTGCTCGGTGCTCAGGACGCAGGGTGCTCAGTGCTCAGTACTCAGCGTGCTGGGTACTCAGTGCTCAGGGTGCTGGGTGCTCAGTACTCAGGGTGCTCAGTGCTCAGTACTCAGGGTGCTGGGTGCTCAGTACTCAGGGGGCTGGGTGCTCAGTGCTCAGGCTGCTGGCTGCTCAGTGCTCAGGGTGCTGGGTGCTCAGTACTCAGGGTGCTCAGTGCTCAGTACTCAGCGTGCTGGGTGCACAGTCCTCAGGGTCCTCGGTGCTCAGTACTCAGGGTGCTCAGTGCTCAGTACTCAGCGTGCTTTGTGCTCAGTACTCAGGGTGCTGGGTGCTCAGTACTCAGGGTGCTGGGTGCTCAGTACTCAGGGTGCTGGGTGCTCAGTGCTCGGGGTGCTCGGTGATCAGTACTAAGAGTGCTGGGTGCTCAGTGCTCAGGGTACTGGGTACTCAGTACTCAGGGTGCTGGGTGCTCAGTGCTCAGGGTGCTGGGTGCTCAGTGCTCAGGGTGCTGGGTGCTCAGTGCTCGGGGTGCTGGGTGCTCAGTGCTCAGGGTGCTGGGTGCTCATTGCTCAGTGCTCAGGGTGCTGGGTGCTCAGTGCTCAGGGTGCTGGGTGCTCAGTGCTAGGGGTGCTGGGTG
The DNA here is from genome assembly GCF_018167655.1 of Microtus oregoni. NCBI lineage: Eukaryota > Metazoa > Chordata > Mammalia > Rodentia > Cricetidae > Microtus > Microtus oregoni. The sequence continues at coordinate 4,192,413 of NW_024543811.1, read as the reverse complement.
CTCAGTGCTCGGGGAGCTGGGTGCTCAGTGCTCGGGGTACTGGGTGCTCAGTACTCAGGGTGCTGGGGGCTCAGTACTCAGTGTGCTCAGTGCTCAGTACTCAGGGTGCTGGGTGCTCAGTGCTCGGGGTGCTGGGTGCTCAGTACTCGGGGTGCTGTGTGCTCAGTACTCAGGGTGCTGGGTGCTCAGTGCTCAGGGTGCTGGGTGCTCAGTACTCAGGGTGCTGGGTGCTCAGTACTTAGGGTGCTCGGTCCTCAGTACTCAGGTTGCTGAGTGCTCAGGGTGCTGGGTACTCAGTACTCAGGGTGCTGGGTGCTCAGTACTCAGGGTGCTGGGTGCTCAGTGCTCAGGGTGCTGGGTGCTCAGTACTCAGGGTGCTGGGTGCTCAGTACTCAGGGTGCTGGGTGCTCAGTGCTCGGGGTGCTGGGTGCTCAGTGCTCGGGGTGCTGGGGGCTCAGTGCTCGGGGTGCTTGGTGCTCAGTACTAAGGGTGCTGGGGGCTCAGTACTCAGGGTGCTGGGTGCTCAATACTCAGAGTGATCTGTTCTCAGTACTCAGGGTGCTGGGTGCTCAGTGCTCGGGGTGCTGGGTGCACAGTGCCCAGGGTGCTGGGTGCTCAGTGCTCAGCGTGCTCAGTACTCAGGGTGCTGTGTGTTCAGTGCTCAGGGTACTGGGTGCTCAGTACTCAGGGTGCTTGGTGCTCAGTACTCAGGGTGCTGGGTGCTCAGTACTCGGGGTGCTGGGTGCTCAGTACTCGGGGTGCTGGGTGCACAGTGCTCAGGGTGCTGGGTGCTCAGTGCTCGGGGTGCTGGGTGCTCAGTGCTCAGGCTGCTGGCTGCTCAGTGCTCAGGGTGCTGGGTGCTCAGTACTCAGGGTGCTCAGTGGTCAGTACTCAGCGTGCAGGGTGCTCAGTCCTCAGGGTCCTCGGTGCTCAGTACTCAGGGTGCTCAGTGCACAGTACTCAGCGTACTTTGTGCTCAGTGCTCAGGGTGCTGGGTGCTCAGTACTCAGGGTGCTGGGTGCTCAGTACTAAGGGTGCTGGGTGCTCAGTGCTCGGGGTGCTGGGTGCTCAGTGCTCGCGGTGCTGGGTGCTCATTACTCAGGGAGCTGGGTGCTCAGTGATCGGGGTGCTGTTTGCTCAGTACTCAGGGTGCTCAGTGCTCGGGGAGCTCGGTGCTCAGTAATCAGGGTGCTGGGTGCTCAGTACTCAGTGCTCGGGGTCCTGGGTGCTCCGTGCTCGGGGTGCTGGGTGCTCAGTGATCTGGGTGCTTAGTGCTCAGTACTAAGGGTGCTGGGTGCTCAGTACTCAGGGTGCTCAGTGCTCGGGGTGCTGGGTGCTCAGTACTCAGGGTGCTGTGTGCTCAGTACTCAGGGTGCTGGGTGCTCATTCTCGGGGTGCTGGGTGCTCAGTGCTCGGGGTGCTGGGTGCTCAGTGCTCAGGGTGCTGGGTGCTCAGTGCTCAGGGTGCTGGGTACTCAGTGCTCAGGGTGCTGGGAGCTCAGTGCTCGGGGTGCTGGGTGCTCAGTGCTCAGTACTCAGGGTGCTGGGTGCACAGTGCTCGGGGTGCTGGGTGCTGAGTACTCAGGGTGCTGGGTCCTCAGTGCTCAGGGTGCTGGGTGCTCAGTACTCAGTGTGCTCAGTGCTCAGGGTGCTGGGTGCTCAGAACTCAGGGTGCTGGGTGCTCAGTACTCAGGGTGCTGGGTGCTCAGTACTCAGAGTGCTTGGTGCTCAGTACTCAGGGTGCTGGGTGCTCAGTGCTCAGGGTGCTCGGTGCTCAGTACTCATGGTGCTGGGTGCTCATTCTCGGGGTGCTGGGTCCTCAGTACTCAGGTTGCTCAGTACTCTGTGTGCTCGGTGCTCAGTACTCAGGGTGCTCGGTGCTCAGTTCTCAGGGTGCTGGGTGCTCAGTGTTTGGGGTGCTGGGTGCTCAGTACTCAGGGTGCTGGGTGCTCAGTGCTCAGGGTGCTGGGTGCTCAGTACTCAGGGTGCTCGGTGCTCAGGACGCAGGGTGCTCAGTGCTCAGTACTCAGCGTGCTGGGTACTCAGTGCTCAGGGTGCTGGGTGCTCAGTACTCAGGGTGCTCAGTGCTCAGTACTCAGGGTGCTGGGTGCTCAGTACTCAGGGTGCTGGGTGCTCAGTGCTCAGGCTGCTGGCTGCTCAGTGCTCAGGGTGCTGGGTGCTCAGTACTCAGGGTGCTCAGTGCTCAGTACTCAGCATGCTGGGTGCACAGTCCTCAGGGTCCTCGGTGCTCAGTACTCAGGGTGCTCAGTGCTCAGTACTCAGCGTGCTTTGTGCTCAGTACTCAGGGTGCTGGGTGCTCAGTACTCAGGGTGCTGGGTGCTCAGTACTCAGGGTGCTGGGTGCTCAGTGCTCGGGGTGCTCGGTGATCAGTACTAAGAGTGCTGGGTGCTCAGTGCTCAGGGTACTGGGTACTCAGTACTCAGGGTGCTGGGTGCTCAGTGCTCAGGGTGCTGGGTGCTCAGTGCTCAGGGTGCTGGGTGCTCAGTGCTCGGGGTGCTGGGTGCTCAGTGCTCAGGGTGCTGGGTGCTCATTGCTCAGTGCTCAGGGTGCTGGGTGCTCAGTGCTCAGGGTGCTGGGTGCTCAGTGCTAGGGGTGCTGGGTGCTCAGTGCTCGGGGAGCTGGGTGCTCAGTGCTCGGGGTACTGGGTGCTCAGTACTCAGGGTGCTGGGGGCTCAGTACTCAGTGTGCTCAGTGCTCAGTACTCAGGGTGCTGGGTGCTCAGTGCTCGGGGTGCTGGGTGCTCAGTACTCGGGGTGCTGTGTGCTCAGTACTCAGGGTGCTGGGTGCTCAGTGCTCAGGGTGCTGGGTGCTCAGTACTCAGGGTGCTGGGTGCTCAGTACTTAGGGTGCTCGGTCCTCAGTACTCAGGTTGCTGAGTGCTCAGGGTGCTGGGTACTCAGTACTCAGGGTGCTGGGTGCTCAGTACTCAGGGTGCTGGGTGCTCAGTGCTCAGGGTGCTGGGTGCTCAGTACTCAGGGTGCTGGGTGCTCAGTACTCAGGGTGCTGGGTGCTCAGTGCTCGGGGTGCTGGGTGCTCAGTGCTCGGGGTGCTGGGGGCTCAGTGCTCGGGGTGCTTGGTGCTCAGTACTAAGGGTGCTGGGGGCTCAGTACTCAGGGTGCTGGGTGCTCAATACTCAGAGTGATCTGTTCTCAGTACTCAGGGTGCTGGGTGCTCAGTGCTCGGGGTGCTGGGTGCACAGTGCCCAGGGTGCTGGGTGCTCAGTGCTCAGCGTGCTCAGTACTCAGGGTGCTGTGTGTTCAGTGCTCAGGGTACTGGGTGCTCAGTACTCAGGGTGCTTGGTGCTCAGTATTCAGGGTGCTGGGTGCTCAGTACTCGGGGTGCTGGGTGCTCAGTACTCGGGGTGCTGGGTGCACAGTGCTCAGGGTGCTGGGTGCTCAGTGCTCGGGGTGCTGGGTGCTCAGTGCTCAGGCTGCTGGCTGCTCAGTGCTCAGGGTGCTGGGTGCTCAGTACTCAGGGTGCTCAGTGGTCAGTACTCAGCGTGCAGGGTGCTCAGTCCTCAGGGTCCTCGGTGCTCAGTACTCAGGGTGCTCAGTGCACAGTACTCAGCGTACTTTGTGCTCAGTGCTCAGGGTGCTGGGTGCTCAGTACTCAGGGTGCTGGGTGCTCAGTACTAAGGGTGCTGGGTGCTCAGTGCTCGGGGTGCTGGGTGCTCAGTGCTCGCGGTGCTGGGTGCTCATTACTCAGGGAGCTGGGTGCTCAGTGATCGGGGTGCTGTTTGCTCAGTACTCAGGGTGCTCAGTGCTCGGGGAGCTCGGTGCTCAGTAATCAGGGTGCTGGGTGCTCAGTACTCAGTGCTCGGGGTCCTGGGTGCTCCGTGCTCGGGGTGCTGGGTGCTCAGTGATCTGGGTGCTTAGTGCTCAGTACTAAGGGTGCTGGGTGCTCAGTACTCAGGGTGCTCAGTGCTCGGGGTGCTGGGTGCTCAGTACTCAGGGTGCTGTGTGCTCAGTACTCAGGGTGCTGGGTACTCATTCTCGGGGTGCTGGGTGCTCAGTGCTCGGGGTGCTGGGTGCTCAGTACTCAGGGTGCTGGGTGCTCAGTGCTCGGGGTGCTTGGTGCTCAGTACTAAGGGTGCTGGGGGCTCAGTACTCAGGGTGCTGGGTGCTCAGTACTCAGTGTGCTGGGTGCTCAGTACTCAGGGTGCTGGGGGCTCAGTACTCAGGGTGCTGGGTGCTCAGTACTCAGGGTGCTGGGTGCTCAGTACTCAGGGTGCTGGGTGCTCAGTACTCAGGGTGCTGGGGGCTCAGTACTCAGGGTGCTGGGTGCTCAGTACTCAGGGTGCTCGGTTCTCAGAACTCAGGGTGCTGGGTGCTCAGTGCTCGGGGTGCTTGGTGCTCAGTACTAAGGGTGCTGGGGGCTCAGTACTCAGGGTGCTGGGTGCTCAATACTCAGGGTGATCTGTTCTCAGTACTCAGGGTGCTGGGTGCTCAGTGCTCGGGGTGCTGGGTGCACAGTGCCCAGGGTGCTGGGTGCTCAGTGCTCAGCGTGCTCAGTACTCAGGGTGCTGTGTGTTCAGTGCTCAGGGTACTGGGTGCTCAGTACTCAGGGTGCTTGGTGCTCAGTACTCAGGGTGCTGGGTGCTCAGTACTCGGGGTGCTGGGTGCTCAGTACTCGGGGTGCTGGGTGCACAGTGCTCAGGGTGCTGGGTGCTCAGTGCTCGGGGTGCTGGGTGCTCAGTGCTCAGGCTGCTGGCTGCTCAGTGCTCAGGGTGCTGGGTGCTCAGTACTCAGGGTGCTCAGTGGTCAGTACTCAGCGTGCAGGGTGCTCAGTCCTCAGGGTCCTCGGTGCTCAGTACTCAGGGTGCTCAGTGCACAGTACTCAGCGTACTTTGTGCTCAGTGCTCAGGGTGCTGGGTGCTCAGTACTCAGGGTGCTGGGTGCTCAGTACTCAGGGTGCTGGGTGCTCAGTGCTCGGGGTGCTGGGTGCTAAGTGCTCGCGGTGCTGGGTGCTCATTACTCAGGGAGCTGGGTGCTCAGTGATCGGGGTGCTGTTTGCTCAGTACTCAGGGTGCTGGGTGCTCAGTACTCAGTGCTCGGGGTCCTGGGTGCTCCGTGCTCGGGGTGCTGGGTGCTCAGTGCTCTGGGTGCTTAGTGCTCAGTACTAAGGGTGCTGGGTGCTCAGTACTCAGGGTGCCCAGTGCTCGGGGTGCTGGGTGCTCAGTACTCAGGGTGCTGTGTGCTCAGTACTCAGGGTGCTGTGTGCTCATTCTCGGGGTGCTGGGTGCTCAGTGCTCGGGGTGCTGGGTGCTCAGTACTCAGGGTGCTGGGTGCTCAGTGCTCGGGGTGCTTGGTGCTCAGTACTAAGGGTGCTGGGGGCTCAGTACTCAGGGTGCTGGGTGCTCAGTACTCAGGGTGATCTGTTCTCAGTACTCAGGGTGCTGGGTGCTCAGTCCTCGGGGTGCTTTGTGCACAGTGCCCAGGGTGCTGGGTGCTCAGTGCTCAGCGTGCTCAGTACTCAGGGTGCTGTGTGTTCAGTGCTCAGGGTGCTGGGTGCTCAGTGATCGGGGTGCTGGGTGCTCAGTACTCAGGGTGCTCAGTGCTCGGGGAGCTCGGTGCTCAGTACTCAGGGTGCTGGGTGCTCAGTACTCAGTGCTCGGGGTCCTGGGTGCTCCGTGCTCGGGTTGCTGGGTGCTCAGTCCTCTGGGTGCTTAGTGCTCAGTACTCAGGGTGCTGGGTTCTCAGTACTCAGGGTGCTCAGTGCTCGGGGTGCTGGGTGCTCAGTACTCAGGGTGCTGGGTGCTCAGTACTCAGGGTGCTGGGTGCTCAGTGCTCAGGGTCCTCGGTGCTCAGTACTCAGGGTGCTCAGTGCTCATTACTCAGCGTGCTTTGTGTTCAGTGCTCAGGGTGCTGGGTGCTCAGTACTCAGTGTGCTGGGTGCTCAGTACTCAGGGTGCTGGGGGCTCAGTACTCAGGGTGCTGGGTGCTCAGTACTCAGGGTGCTGGGTGCTCAGTACTCAGGGTGCTGGGTGCTCAGTACTCAGGGTGCTGGGGGCTCAGTACTCAGGGTGCTGGGTGCTCAGTTCTCATTGTGCTCGGTTCTCAGTACTCAGGGTGCTGGGTGCTCAGTGCTCGGGGTGCTTGGTGCTCAGTACTAAGGGTGCTGGGGGCTCAGTACTCAGGGTGCTGGGTGCTCAGTACTCAGGGTGATCTGTTCTCAGTACTCAGGGTGCTGGGTGCTCAGTGCTCGGGGTGCTGGGTGCACAGTGCCCAGGGTGCTGGGTGCTCAGTGCTCAGCGTGCTCAGTACTCAGGGTGCTGTGTGTTCAGTGCTCAGGGTACTGGGTGCTCAGTACTCAGGGTGCTTGGTGCTCAGTACTCAGGGTGCTGGGTGCACAGTACTCGGGGTGCTGGGTGCTCAGTACTCGGGGTGCTGGGTGCACAGTGCTCAGGGTGCTGGGTGCTCAGTGCTCGGGGTGCTGGGTGCTCAGTGCTCAGTCTGCTGGCTGCTCAGTGCTCTGGGTGCTGGGTGCTCAGTACTCAGGGTGCTCAGTGCTCAGTACACAGCGTGCTGGGTGCTCAGTCCTCAGGGTCCTCGGTGCTCAGTACTCAGGGTGCTCAGTGCTCAGTACTCAGCGTGCTTTGTGCTCAGTGCTCAGGGTGCTGGGTGCTCAGTACTCAGGGTGCTGGGTGCTCAGTACTCAGGGTGCTGGGTGCTCAGTACTCAGGGTGCTGGGTGCTCAGTGCTCGGGGTGCTCGGTGATCAGTACTAAGAGTGCTGGGCGCTCAGTGCTCAGGGTACTGGGTACTCAGTACTCAGGGTGCTGGGTGCTCAGTGCTCAGGGTGCTGGGTGCTCAGTGCCCAGGGTGCTGGGTGCTCAGTGCTCGGGGTGCTGGGTGCTCAGTGCTCAGGGTGCTGGGTGCTCAGTGCTCAGTGCTCAGGGTGCTGGGTGCTCAGTGCTCAGGGTGCTGGTTGCTCAGTTCTAGGGGTGCTGGGTGCTCAGTGCTCGGGGTGCTGGGTGCTCAGTGCTCGGGGTGCTGGGTGCTCAGTACTCAGGGTGCTGGGTGCTCAGTACTCAGTGTGTTCGGTGCTCAGTACTCAGGGTGCTCAGTGCTCAGTACTCAGGGTGCTGGGTGCTCAGTGCTCGGGGTGCTGGGTGCTCAGTACTCGGGGTACTGTGTGCTCAGTACTCAGGGTGCTGGGTGCTCAGTGCTCAGGGTGCTGGGTGCTCAGTACTCGGGGTACTGTGTGCTCAGTACTCAGGGTGCTGGGTGCTCAGTGCTCAGGGTGCTGGGTGCTCAGTACTCAGTGTGCTGGGTGCTCAGTACTTAGGGGGCTCGGTCCTCAGTACTCAGGTTGCTGAGTGCTCAGGGTGCTGGGTACTCAGTACTCAGGGTGCTGGGTGCTCAGTACTCAGGGTGCTGGGTGCTCAGTGCTCAGGGTGCTGGTTGCTCAGTACTCAGGGTGCTGGGTGCTCAGTACTCAGGGTGCTGGGTGCTCAGTGCTCGGGGTGCTGGGTGCTCAGTGCTCGGGGTGCTGGGGGCTCAGTGCTCGGGGTGCTGGGTGCTCAGTGCTCGGGGCGCTGGGTGCTCTGTGCTCGGGGTGCTCGGAGCTCAGTACTCAGGGTGCTGGGTGCTCAGTCCTCGGGGTGCTCGGTGCTCAGTACTCAGGGTGCTGGGTGCTTAGTGCTCGGGGTGCTCGGTGCTCAGTAAGTTGGGTGCTCACTACTCAGGGTGCTGGGTGCTCAGTGCTCAGGGTGCTGGGTGCTCAGTGCTCAGGATGCTGGGTGCTCAGTGCTCAGGGTGCTGGGTGCTCAGTACTCAGGGTGCTGGGTGCACAGTGCTCGGGGTGCAGGTTACTCAGTGCTCAGGGTGCTGGGTGCTCAGTGCTCAGGGTGTTGGGTGCTCAGTACTCGGGTTGCTGGGTGCTCAGTACTCAGGGTGCTGCGTGCTCAGTACTCAGGGTGCTGGGTGATCAGTACTCGGGTGCTGGGTGCTCAATGCTCAGGGTGCTGGGTGCTCAGTGCTCGGGGTGCTGGGTGCTCAGTGCTCAGTACTCAGGGTGTTGGGTGCTCAGTGCTCAGGGTGCTGGGTACTCAGTGCTCAGGGTGCTGGGTGCTCAGTGCTCAGGGTGCTGGGTGCTCAGTGCTAAGGGTGCTGGGTACTCAGTGCTCAGGGTGCTCGGTGGTCAGTACTCGGGGTGCTGGGAGCTCAGTACTCAGGGTGCTCAGTGCTCGGGGAGCTCGGTGCTCAATACTCAGGGTGCTGGGTGCTCAGTACTCAGTGCTCGGGGTCCTGGGTGCTCCGTGCTCGGGGTGCTGGGTGCTCAGTGCTCTGGGTGCTTAGTGCTCAGTACTCAGGGTGCTGGGTGCTCAGTACTCAGGGTGCTCAGTGCTCGGGGTGCTGGGTGCTCAGTACTCAGGGTGCTGGGTGCTCAGTACTCAGGGTGCTGGGTGCTCAGTGCTCAGGGTCCTCGGTGCTCAGTACTCAGGGTGCTCAGTGCTCATTACTCAGCGTGCTTTGTGCTCAGTGCTCAGGATGCTGGGTGCTCAGTACTCAGTGTGCTGGGTGCTCAGTACTCAGGGTGCTGGGGGCTCAGAACTCAGGGTGCTGGGTGCTCAGTACTCAGGGTGCTGGGTGCTCAGTACTCAGGGTGCTGGGTGCTCAGTACTCAGGGTGCTGGGGGCTCAGTACTCAGGGTGCTGGGTGCTCAGTAGTCAGGGTGCTCGGTTCTCAGTACTCAGGGTGCTTGGTGCTCATTCTCGGGGTGCTGGGTGCTCAGTGCTCGGGGTGCTTGGTGCTCAGTACTAAGGGTACTGGGGGCTCAGTACTCAGGGTGCTGGGTGCTCAGTACTCAGGGTGATCTGTTCTCAGTACTCAGGGTGCTGGGTGCTCAGTGCTCGGGGTGCTGGGTGCACAGTGCCCAGGGTGCTGGGTGCTCAGTACTCGGGGTGCTGGGTGCACAGTGCTCAGGGTGCTGGGTGCTCAGTGCTCGGGGTGCTGGGTGCTCAGTGCTCAGGCTGCTGGCTGCTCAGTGCTCTGGGTGCTGGGTGCTCAGTACTCAGGGTGCTCAGTGCTCAGTACACAGCGTGCTGGGTGCTCAGTCCTCAGGGTCCTCGGTGCTCAGTACTCAGGGTGCTCAGTGCTCAGTACTCAGCGTGCTTTGTGCTCAGTGCTCAGGGTGCTGGGTGCTCAGTACTCAGGGTGCTGGGTGCTCAGTACTCAGGGTGCTGGGTGCTCAGTACTCAGGGTGCTGGGTGCTCAGTGCTCGGGGTGCTCGGTGATCAGTACTAAGAGTGCTGGGTGCTCAGTGCTCAGGGTACTGGGTACTCAGTACTCAGGGTGCTGGGTGCTCAGTGCTCAGGGTGCTGGGTGCTCAGTGCCCAGGGTGCTGGGTGCTCAGTGCTCGGGGTGCTGGGTGCTCAGTGCTCAGGGTGCTGGGTGCTCAGTGCTCAGTGCTCAGGGTGCTGGGTGCTCAGTGCTCAGGGTGCTGGTTGCTCAGTTCTAGGGGTGCTGGGTGCTCAGTGCTCGGGGTGCTGGGTGCTCAGTGCTCGGGGTGCTGGGTGCTCAGTACTCAGGGTGCTGGGTGCTCAGTACTCAGTGTGTTCGGTGCTCAGTACTCAGGGTGCTCAGTGCTCAGTACTCAGGGTGCTGGGTGCTCAGTGCTCGGGGTGCTGGGTGCTCAGTACTCGGGGTACTGTGTGCTCAGTACTCAGGGTGCTGGGTGCTCAGTGCTCAGGGTGCTGGGTGCTCAGTACTCAGTGTGCTGGGTGCTCAGTACTTAGGGGGCTCGGTCCTCAGTACTCAGGTTGCTGAGTGCTCAGGGTGCTGGGTACTCAGTACTCAGGGTGCTGGGTGCTCAGTACTCAGGGTGCTGGGTGCTCAGTGCTCAGGGTGCTGGTTGCTCAGTACTCAGGGTGCTGGGTGCTCAGTACTCAGGGTGCTGGGTGCTCAGTGCTCGGGGTGCTGGGTGCTCAGTGCTCGGGGTGCTGGGGGCTCAGTGCTCAGGGTGATCGGTGCTCAGTGCTCGGGGCGCTGGGTGCTCTGTGCTCGGGGTGCTCGGAGCTCAGTACTCAGGGTGCTGGGTGCTCAGTCCTCGGGGTGCTCGGTGCTCAGTACTCAGGGTGCTGGGTGCTTAGTGCTCGGGGTGCTCGGTGCTCAGTAAGTTGGGTGCTCACTACTCAGGGTGCTGGGTGCTCAGTGCTCAGGGTGCTGGGTGCTCAGTGCTCAGGATGCTGGGTGCTCAGTGCTCAGGGTGCTGGGTGCTCAGTACTCAGGGTGCTGGGTGCACAGTGCTCGGGGTGCAGGTTACTCAGTGTTCAGGGTGCTGGGTGCTCAGTGCTCAGGGTGTTGGGTGCTCAGTACTCGGGTTGCTGGGTGCTCAGTACTCAGGGTGCTGCGTGCTCAGTACTCAGGGTGCTGGGTGATCAGTACTCGGGTGCTGGGTGCTCAATGCTCAGGGTGCTGGGTGCTCAGTGCTCGGGGTGCTGGGTGCTCAGTGCTCAGTACTCAGGGTGTTGGGTGCTCAGTGCTCAGGGTGCTGGGTACTCAGTGCTCAGGGTGCTGGGTGCTCAGTGCTCAGGGTGCTGGGTGCTCAGTGCTAAGGGTGCTGGGTACTCAGTGCTCAGGGTGCTCGGTGGTCAGTACTCGGGGTGCTGGGAGCTCAGTACTCAGGGTGCTCAGTGCTCGGGGAGCTCGGTGCTCAATACTCAGGGTGCTGGGTGCTCAGTACTCAGTGCTCGGGGTCCTGGGTGCTCCGTGCTCGGGGTGCTGGGTGCTCAGTGCTCTGGGTGCTTAGTGCTCAGTACTCAGGGTGCTGGGTGCTCAGTACTCAGGGTGCTCAGTGCTCGGGGTGCTGGGTGCTCAGTACTCAGGGTGCTGGGTGCTCAGTACTCAGGGTGCTGGGTGCTCAGTGCTCAGGGTCCTCGGTGCTCAGTACTCAGGGTGCTCAGTGCTCATTACTCAGCGTGCTTTGTGCTCAGTGCTCAGGATGCTGGGTGCTCAGTACTCAGTGTGCTGGGTGCTCAGTACTCAGGGTGCTGGGGGCTCAGAACTCAGGGTGCTGGGTGCTCAGTACTCAGGGTGCTGGGTGCTCAGTACTCAGGGTGCTGGGTGCTCAGTACTCAGGGTGCTGGGGGCTCAGTACTCAGGGTGCTGGGTGCTCAGTAGTCAGGGTGCTCGGTTCTCAGTACTCAGGGTGCTTGGTGCTCATTCTCGGGGTGCTGGGTGCTCAGTGCTCGGGGTGCTTGGTGCTCAGTACTAAGGGTACTGGGGGCTCAGTACTCAGGGTGCTGGGTGCTCAGTACTCAGGGTGATCTGTTCTCAGTACTCAGGGTGCTGGGTGCTCAGTGCTCGGGGTGCTGGGTGCACAGTGCCCAGGGTGCTGGGTGCTCAGTGCTCAGGGTGCTCAGTACTCAGGGTGCTGTGTGTTCAGTGCTCAGGGTACTGGGTGCTCAGTACTCAGGGTGCTTGGTGCTCAGTACTCAGGGTGCTGGGTGCTCAGTACTCGGGGTGCTGGGTGCTCAGTACTCGGGGTGCTGGGTGCACAGTGCTCAGGGTGCTGGGTGCTCAGTGCTCGGGGTGCTGGGTGCTCAGTGCTCAGGCTGCTGGCTGCTCAGTGCTCAGGGTGCTGGGTGCTCAGTACTCAGGGTACTCAGTGCTCAGTACTCAGCGTGCTGCGTGCTCAGTCCTCAGGGTCCTCGGTGCTCAGTACTCAGGGTGCTCAGTGCTCAGTCCTCAGCGTGCTTTGTGCTCAGTGCTCAGGGTGCTGGGTGCTCAGTACTCAGGGTGCTGGGTGCTCAGTACTCAGGGTGCTGGGTGCTCAGTACTCAGGGTGCTGGGTGCTCAGTGCTCAGGGTGCTCGGTGATCAGTACTAAGAGTGCTGGGTGCTCAGTGCTCAGGGTACTGGGTACTCAGTACGCAGGGTGCTGGGTGCTCAGTGCTCAGGTTGCTGGGTGCTCAGTCCTCAGGGTGCTGGGTGCTCAGTGCTCGGGGTGCTGGGTGCTCAGTGCTCAGGGTGCTGGGTGCTCAGTGCTCAGTGCTCAGGGTGCTGGGTGCTCAGTGCTCAGGGTGCTGGGTGCTCAGTGCTCGGGGTGCTGGGTGCTCAGTGCTCGGGGTGCTGGGTGCTCAGTGCTCGGGGTGCTGGGTGCTCAGTACTCAGGGTGCTGGGGGCTCAGTACTCAGTGTGTTCGGTGCTCAGTACTCAGGGTGCTCAGTGCTCAGTACTCAGTGTGCTGGGTGCTCAGTGCTCGGGGTGCTGGGTGCTCAGTACTTGGGGAGCTGGGTGCTCAGTACTCAGGGTGCTGGGTGCTCAGTGCTCAGGGTGCTCGGTGCTCAGTACTCAGGGTGCTGGGTGCTCAGTGCTCGGGGTGCTCGGTGCTCAGTACTCAGGGTGCTGGGTGCTCAGTGCTCGGGGTGCTCGGTGCTCAGTACGTTGGGTGCTCACTACTCAGGGTGCTGGGTTCTCAGTGCTCAGGGTGCTGGGTGCTCGGTGCTCAGGGTGCTGGGTGCTCAGTACTCAGGGTGCTGGGTGCTCGGTGCTCGGGGTGCTGGGTGCTCAGTACTCAGGGTGCTGGGTGCTCAGTACTCAGGGTGCTGGGTGCTCAGTACTCGGGTGCTGGGTGCTCAGTGCTCAGGCTGCTGGGTGCTCAGTGCTCGGGGTGTTGGGTGCTCAGTGCTCGGGGGGCTCAGTGCTCAGTACTCAGGGTGCTGGGTGCTCAGTGCTCGGGGTGCTGGGTGCTCAGTACTCGGGGTGCTGTGTGCTCAGTACTCAGGGTGCTGGGTGCTCAGTGCTCAGGGTGCTGGGTGCTCAGTACTCAGGTTGCTGAGTGCTCAGGGTGCTGGGTACTCAGTACTCAGGGTGCTGGGTGCTCAGTACTCAGGGTGCTGGGTGCTCAGTGCTCAGGGTGCTGGGTGCTCAGTACTCAGGGTGCTGGGTGCTCAGTACTCAGGGTGCTGTGTGCTCAGTGCTCGGGGTGCTGGGTGCTCACTGCTCGGGGTGCTGGGTGCTCAGTGCTCGCGGTGCTGGGTGCTCAGAGCTCGGGGCGCTGGGTGCTCTGTGCTCGGGGTGCTCGGAGCTCAGTACTCAGGGTGCTGGGTGCTCAGTGCTCGGGGTGCTCGGTGCTCAGTACTCAGGGTGCTGGGTGCTTAGTGCTCGGGGTGCTCGGTGCTCAGTAAGTTGGGTGCTCACTACTCAGGGTGCTGGGTGCTCAGTGCTCAGGTTGCTGGGTGCTCAGTGCTCAGGATGCTGGGTGCTCAGTGCTCAGGGTGCTGGGTGCTCAGTACTCAGGGTGCTGGGTGCACAGTGCTCGGGGTGCAGGTTGCTCAGTGCTCAGGGTGCTGGGTGCTCAGTGCTCAGGGTGCTGGGTGCTCAGTACTCGGGGTGCTGGGTGCTCAGTACTCAGGGTGCTGCGTGCTCAGTACTCAGGGTGCTGGGTGATCAGTACTCGGGTGCTGGGTGCTCAGTGCTCAGGGTGCTGGGTGCTCAGTGCTCGGGGTGCTGGGTGCTCAGTGCTCAGTACTCAGGGTGCTGGGTGCTCAGTGCTCGGGGTGCTGGGTTCTCAGTGCTCAGTACTCAGGGTGCTTGGTGCTCAGTGCTCAGGGTGCTTGGTGCTCAGTGCTCAGGGTGCTGGGTGCTCAGTGCTCAGGGTGCTGGGTACTCAGTGCTCAGGGAGCTGGGTACTCAGTGCTCGGGGTGCTGGGTGCTCAGTACTCAGGGTGCTGGGTGATCAGTACTCGGGTGCTGGGTGCTCAGTGCTCAGGGTGCTGGGTGCTCAGTGCTCGGGGTGCTGGGTGCTCATTGCTCAGTACTCAGGGTGCTGGGTGCTCAGTGCTCGGGGTGCTGGGTGCTCAGTACTCGGGGTGCTGGGTGCACAGTGCTCAGGGTGCTGGGTGCTCAGTGCTCGGGGTGCTGGGTGCTCAGTACTCGGGGTGCTCGGTTCTCAGTACTCAGGTTGCTGGGTGCTCAGTGCTCAGGGTGCTGGGTGCTCAGTGCTCGGGGTGCTGGGTGCTCTGTGCTCAGGGTGCTCGGTGCTTTGTACTCAGGGTGCTCGGTGCTCGGGGTGCTGGGTGCTCAGTGCTCGGGGTGCTGGGTGCTCAGTGCTCGGGGTGCTGGGTGCTCAGTGCTCGGGGTGCTGGGTGCTCAGTGCTCAGGGTGCTGGGTGCTCAGTGCTCGGGGTGCTGGGTGCTCAGTACTCGGGGTGCTCGGTTCTCAGTACTCAGGTTGCTGGGTGCTCAGTGCTCAGGGTGCTGGGTGCTCAGTGCTCGGGGTGCTGGGTGCTCAGTGCTCGCGGTGCTGGGTGCTCATTACTCAGGGTGCTGGGTGCTCAGTGATCGGGGTGCTGGGTGCTCAGTACTCAGGGTGCTCAGTGCTCGGGGAGCTCGGTGCTCAGTACTCAGGGTGCTGGGTGCTCAGTACTCAGTGCTCGGGGTCCTGGGTGCTCCGTGCTCGGGGTGCTGGGTGCTCAGTGCTCTGGGTGCTTAGTGCTCAGTACTAAGGGTGCTGGGGGCTCAGTACTCAGGGTGCTGGGTGCTCAGTACTCAGGGTGCTCAGTGCTCGGGGTGCTGGGTGCTCAGTACTCAGGGTGCTGGGTGCTCAGTACTCAGGGTGCTGGGTGCTCAGTGCTCAGGGTCCTCGGTGCTCAGTACTCAGGGTGCTCAGTGCTCATTACTCAGCGTGCTTTGTGTTCAGTGCTCAGTGTGCTGGGTGCTCAGTACTCAGTGTGCTGGGTGCTCAGTACTCAGGGTGCTGGGGGCTCAGTACTCAGGGTGCTGGGTGCTCAGTACTCAGGGTGCTGGGTGCTCAGTACTCAGGGTGCTGGGTGCTCAGTACTCAGGGTGCTGGGGGCTCAGTACTCAGGGTGCTGGGTGCTCAGTACTCATTGTGCTCGGTTCTCAGTACTCAGGGTGCTGGGTGCTCAGTGCTCGGGGTGCTTGGTGCTCAGTACTAAGGGTGCTGGGGGCTCAGTACTCAGGGTGCTGGGTGCTCAGTACTCAGGGTGATCTGTTCTCAGTACTCAGGGTGCTGGGTGCTCAGTGCTCGGGGTGCTGGGTGCACAGTGCCCAGGGTGCTGGGTGCTCAGTGCTCAGCGTGCTCAGTACTCAGGGTGCTGTGTGTTCAGTGCTCAGGGTACTGGGTGCTCAGTACTCAGGGTGCTTGGTGCTCAGTACTCAGGGTGCTGGGTGCACAGTACTCGGGGTGCTGGGTGCTCAGTACTCGGGGTGCTGGGTGCACAGTGCTCAGGGTGCTGGGTGCTCAGTGCTCGGGGTGCTGGGTGCTCAGTGCTCAGGCTGCTGGCTGCTCAGTGCTCTGGGTGCTGGGTGCTCAGTACTCAGGGTGCTCAGTGCTCAGTACACAGCGTGCTGGGTGCTCAGTCCTCAGGGTCCTCGGTGCTCAGTACTCAGGGTGCTCAGTGCTCAGTACTCAGCGTGCTTTGTGCTCAGTGCTCAGGGTGCTGGGTGCTCAGTACTCAGGGTGCTGGGTGCTCAGTACTCAGGGTGCTGGGTGCTCAGTACTCAGGGTGCTGGGTGCTCAGTGCTCGGGGTGCTCGGTGATCAGTACTAAGAGTGCTGGGTGCTCAGTGCTCAGGGTACTGGGTACTCAGTACTCAGGGTGCTGGGTGCTCAGTGCTCAGGGTGCTGGGTGCTCAGTGCCCAGGGTGCTGGGTGCTCAGTGCTCGGGGTGCTGGGTGCTCAGTGCTCAGGGTGCTGGGTGCTCAGTGCTCAGTGCTCAGGGTGCTGGGTGCTCAGTGCTCAGGGTGCTGGTTGCTCAGTGCTAGGGGTGCTGGGTGCTCAGTGCTCGGGGTGCTGGGTGCTCAGTGCTCGGGGTGCTGGGTGCTCAGTACTCAGGGTGCTGGGTGCTCAGTACTCAGTGTGTTCGGTGCTCAGTACTCAGGGTGCTCAGTGCTCAGTACTCAGGGTGCTGGGTGCTCAGTGCTCGGGGTGCTGGGTGATCAGTACTCGGGGTACTGTGTGCTCAGTACTCAGGGTGCTGGGTGCTCAGTGCTCAGGGTGCTGGGTGCTCAGTACTCAGTGTGCTGGGTGCTCAGTACTTAGGGGGCTCGGTCCTCAGTACTCAGGTTGCTGAGTGCTCAGGGTGCTGGGTACTCAGTACTCAGGGTGCTGGGTGCTCAGTACTCAGGGTGCTGGGTGCTCAGTGCTCAGGGTGCTGGTTGCTCAGTACTCAGGGTGCTGGGTGCTCAGTACTCAGGGTGCTGGGTGCTCAGTGCTCGGGGTGCTGGGTGCTCAGTGCTCGGGGTGCTGGGGGCTCAGTGCTCGGGGTGCTGGGTGCTCAGTGATCGGGGCGCTGGGTGCTCTGTGCTCGGGGTGCTCGGAGCTCAGTACTCAGGGTGCTGGGTGCTCAGTCCTCGGGGTGCTCGGTGCTCAGTACTCAGGGTGCTGGGTGCTTAGTGCTCGGGGTGCTCGGTGCTCAGTAAGTTGGGTGCTCACTACTCAGGGTGCTGGGTGCTCAGTGCTCAGGGTGCTGGGTGCTCAGTGCTCAGGATGCTGGGTGCTCAGTGCTCAGGGTGCTGGGTGCTCAGTACTCAGGGTGCTGGGTGCACAGTGCTCGGGGTGCAGGTTACTCAGTGCTCAGGGTGCTGGGTGCTCAGTGCTCAGGGTGTTGGGTGCTCAGTACTCGGGGTGCTGGGTGCTCAGTACTCAGGGTGCTGCGTGCTCAGTACTCAGGGTGCTGGGTGATCAGTACTCGGGTGCTGGGTGCTCAATGCTCAGGGTGCTGGGTGCTCAGTGCTCGGGGTGCTGGGTGCTCAGTGCTCAGTACTCAGGGTGCTGGGTGCTCAGTGCTCAGGGTGCTGGGTACTCAGTGCTCAGGGTGCTGGGTGCTCAGTCCTCAGGGTCCTCGGTGCTCAGTACTCAGGGTGCTCAGTGCTCAGTCCTCAGCGTGCTTTGTGCTCAGTGCTCAGGGTGCTGGGTGCTCAGTACTCAGGGTGCTGGGTGCTCAGTACTCAGGGTGCTGGGTGCTCAGTACTCAGGGTGCTGGGTGCTCAGTGCTCAGGGTGCTCGGTGATCAGTACTAAGAGTGCTGGGTGCTCAGTGCTCAGGGTACTGGGTACTCAGTACGCAGGGTGCTGGGTGCTCAGTGCTCAGGTTGCTGGGTGCTCAGTCCTCAGGGTGCTGGGTGCTCAGTGCTCGGGGTGCTGGGTGCTCAGTGCTCAGGGTGCTGGGTGCTCAGTGCTCAGTGCTCAGGGTGCTGGGTGCTCAGTGCTCAGGGTGCTGGGTGCTCAGTGCTCGGGGTGCTGGGTGCTCAGTGCTCGGGGTGCTGGGTGCTCAGTGCTCGGGGTGCTGGGTGCTCAGTACTCAGGGTGCTGGGGGCTCAGTACTCAGTGTGTTCGGTGCTCAGTACTCAGGGTGCTCAGTGCTCAGTACTCAGTGTGCTGGGTGCTCAGTGCTCGGGGTGCTGGGTGCTCAGTACTTGGGGAGCTGGGTGCTCAGTACTCAGGGTGCTGGGTGCTCAGTGCTCAGGGTGCTCGGTGCTCAGTACTCAGGGTGCTGGGTGCTCAGTGCTCGGGGTGCTCGGTGCTCAGTACTCAGGGTGCTGGGTGCTCAGTGCTCGGTGCTCAGTACGTTGGGTGCTCACTACTCAGGGTGCTGGGTTCTCAGTGCTCAGGGTGCTGGGTGCTCGGTGCTCAGGGTGCTGGGTGCTCAGTACTCAGGGTGCTGGGTGCTCGGTGCTCGGGGTGCTGGGTGCTCAGTACTCAGGGTGCTGGGTGCTCAGTACTCAGGGTGCTGGGTGCTCAGTACTCGGGTGCTGGGTGCTCAGTGCTCAGGCTGCTGGGTGCTCAGTGCTCGGGGTGTTGGGTGCTCAGTGCTCGGGGGGCTCAGTGCTCAGTACTCAGGGTGCTGGGTGCTCAGTGCTCGGGGTGCTGGGTGCTCAGTACTCGGGGTGCTGTGTGCTCAGTACTCAGGGTGCTGGGTGCTCAGTGCTCAGGGTGCTGGGTGCTCAGTACTCAGGTTGCTGAGTGCTCAGGGTGCTGGGTACTCAGTACTCAGGGTGCTGGGTGCTCAGTACTCAGGGTGCTGGGTGCTCAGTGCTCAGGGTGCTGGGTGCTCAGTACTCAGGGTGCTGGGTGCTCAGTACTCAGGGTGCTGTGTGCTCAGTGCTCGGGGTGCTGGGTGCTCACTGCTCGGGGTGCTGGGTGCTCAGTGCTCGCGGTGCTGGGTGCTCAGAGCTCGGGGCGCTGGGTGCTCTGTGCTCGGGGTGCTCGGAGCTCAGTACTCAGGGTGCTGGGTGCTCAGTGCTCGGGGTGCTCGGTGCTCAGTACTCAGGGTGCTGGGTGCTTAGTGCTCGGGGTGCTCGGTGCTCAGTAAGTTGGGTGCTCACTACTCAGGGTGCTGGGTGCTCAGTGCTCAGGTTGCTGGGTGCTCAGTGCTCAGGATGCTGGGTGCTCAGTGCTCAGGGTGCTGGGTGCTCAGTACTCAGGGTGCTGGGTGCACAGTGCTCGGGGTGCAGGTTGCTCAGTGCTCAGGGTGCTGGGTGCTCAGTGCTCAGGGTGCTGGGTGCTCAGTACTCGGGGTGCTGGGTGCTCAGTACTCAGGGTGCTGCGTGCTCAGTACTCAGGGTGCTGGGTGATCAGTACTCGGGTGCTGGGTGCTCAGTGCTCAGGGTGCTGGGTGCTCAGTGCTCGGGGTGCTGGGTGCTCAGTGCTCAGTACTCAGGGTGCTGGGTGCTCAGTGCTCGGGGTGCTGGGTTCTCAGTGCTCAGTACTCAGGGTGCTTGGTGCTCAGTGCTCAGGGTGCTTGGTGCTCAGTGCTCAGGGTGCTGGGTGCTCAGTGCTCAGGGTGCTGGGTACTCAGTGCTCAGGGAGCTGGGTACTCAGTGCTCGGGGTGCTGGGTGCTCAGTACTCAGGGTGCTGGGTGATCAGTACTCGGGTGCTGGGTGCTCAGTGCTCAGGGTGCTGGGTGCTCAGTGCTCGGGGTGCTGGGTGCTCATTGCTCAGTACTCAGGGTGCTGGGTGCTCAGTGCTCGGGGTGCTGGGTGCTCAGTACTCGGGGTGCTGGGTGCACAGTGCTCAGGGTGCTGGGTGCTCAGTGCTCGGGGTGCTGGGTGCTCAGTACTCGGGGTGCTCGGTTCTCAGTACTCAGGTTGCTGGGTGCTCAGTGCTCAGGGTGCTGGGTGCTCAGTGCTCGGGGTGCTGGGTGCTCTGTGCTCAGGGTGCTCGGTGCTTTGTACTCAGGGTGCTCGGTGCTCGGGGTGCTGGGTGCTCAGTGCTCGGGGTGCTGGGTGCTCAGTGCTCGGGGTGCTGGGTGCTCAGTGCTCGGGGTGCTGGGTGCTCAGTGCTCAGGGTGCTGGGTGCTCAGTGCTCGGGGTGCTGGGTGCTCAGTACTCGGGGTGCTCGGTTCTCAGTACTCAGGTTGCTGGGTGCTCAGTGCTCAGGGTGCTGGGTGCTCAGTGCTCGGGGTGCTGGGTGCTCAGTGCTCGCGGTGCTGGGTGCTCATTACTCAGGGTGCTGGGTGCTCAGTGATCGGGGTGCTGGGTGCTCAGTACTCAGGGTGCTCAGTGCTCGGGGAGCTCGGTGCTCAGTACTCAGGGTGCTGGGTGCTCAGTACTCAGTGCTCGGGGTCCTGGGTGCTCCGTGCTCGGGGTGCTGGGTGCTCAGTGCTCTGGGTGCTTAGTGCTCAGTACTAAGGGTGCTGGGGGCTCAGTACTCAGGGTGCTGGGTGCTCAGTACTCAGGGTGCTCAGTGCTCGGGGTGCTGGGTGCTCAGTACTCAGGGTGCTGGGTGCTCAGTACTCAGGGTGCTGGGTGCTCAGTGCTCAGGGTCCTCGGTGCTCAGTACTCAGGGTGCTCAGTGCTCATTACTCAGCGTGCTTTGTGTTCAGTGCTCAGTGTGCTGGGTGCTCAGTACTCAGTGTGCTGGGTGCTCAGTACTCAGGGTGCTGGGGGCTCAGTACTCAGGGTGCTGGGTGCTCAGTACTCAGGGTGCTGGGTGCTCAGTACTCAGGGTGCTGGGTGCTCAGTACTCAGGGTGCTGGGGGCTCAGTACTCAGGGTGCTGGGTGCTCAGTACTCATTGTGCTCGGTTCTCAGTACTCAGGGTGCTGGGTGCTCAGTGCTCGGGGTGCTTGGTGCTCAGTACTAAGGGTGCTGGGGGCTCAGTACTCAGGGTGCTGGGTGCTCAGTACTCAGGGTGATCTGTTCTCAGTACTCAGGGTGCTGGGTGCTCAGTGCTCGGGGTGCTGGGTGCACAGTGCCCAGGGTGCTGGGTGCTCAGTGCTCAGCGTGCTCAGTACTCAGGGTGCTGTGTGTTCAGTGCTCAGGGTACTGGGTGCTCAGTACTCAGGGTGCTTGGTGCTCAGTACTCAGGGTGCTGGGTGCACAGTACTCGGGGTGCTGGGTGCTCAGTACTCGGGGTGCTGGGTGCACAGTGCTCAGGGTGCTGGGTGCTCAGTGCTCGGGGTGCTGGGTGCTCAGTGCTCAGGCTGCTGGCTGCTCAGTGCTCTGGGTGCTGGGTGCTCAGTACTCAGGGTGCTCAGTGCTCAGTACACAGCGTGCTGGGTGCTCAGTCCTCAGGGTCCTCGGTGCTCAGTACTCAGGGTGCTCAGTGCTCAGTACTCAGCGTGCTTTGTGCTCAGTGCTCAGGGTGCTGGGTGCTCAGTACTCAGGGTGCTGGGTGCTCAGTACTCAGGGTGCTGGGTGCTCAGTACTCAGGGTGCTGGGTGCTCAGTGCTCGGGGTGCTCGGTGATCAGTACTAAGAGTGCTGGGTGCTCAGTGCTCAGGGTACTGGGTACTCAGTACTCAGGGTGCTGGGTGCTCAGTGCTCAGGGTGCTGGGTGCTCAGTGCCCAGGGTGCTGGGTGCTCAGTGCTCGGGGTGCTGGGTGCTCAGTGCTCAGGGTGCTGGGTGCTCAGTGCTCAGTGCTCAGGGTGCTGGGTGCTCAGTGCTCAGGGTGCTGGTTGCTCAGTGCTAGGGGTGCTGGGTGCTCAGTGCTCGGGGTGCTGGGTGCTCAGTGCTCGGGGTGCTGGGTGCTCAGTACTCAGGGTGCTGGGTGCTCAGTACTCAGTGTGTTCGGTGCTCAGTACTCAGGGTGCTCAGTGCTCAGTACTCAGGGTGCTGGGTGCTCAGTGCTCGGGGTGCTGGGTGATCAGTACTCGGGGTACTGTGTGCTCAGTACTCAGGGTGCTGGGTGCTCAGTGCTCAGGGTGCTGGGTGCTCAGTACTCAGTGTGCTGGGTGCTCAGTACTTAGGGGGCTCGGTCCTCAGTACTCAGGTTGCTGAGTGCTCAGGGTGCTGGGTACTCAGTACTCAGGGTGCTGGGTGCTCAGTACTCAGGGTGCTGGGTGCTCAGTGCTCAGGGTGCTGGTTGCTCAGTACTCAGGGTGCTGGGTGCTCAGTACTCAGGGTGCTGGGTGCTCAGTGCTCGGGGTGCTGGGTGCTCAGTGCTCGGGGTGCTGGGGGCTCAGTGCTCGGGGTGCTGGGTGCTCAGTGATCGGGGCGCTGGGTGCTCTGTGCTCGGGGTGCTCGGAGCTCAGTACTCAGGGTGCTGGGTGCTCAGTCCTCGGGGTGCTCGGTGCTCAGTACTCAGGGTGCTGGGTGCTTAGTGCTCGGGGTGCTCGGTGCTCAGTAAGTTGGGTGCTCACTACTCAGGGTGCTGGGTGCTCAGTGCTCAGGGTGCTGGGTGCTCAGTGCTCAGGATGCTGGGTGCTCAGTGCTCAGGGTGCTGGGTGCTCAGTACTCAGGGTGCTGGGTGCACAGTGCTCGGGGTGCAGGTTACTCAGTGCTCAGGGTGCTGGGTGCTCAGTGCTCAGGGTGTTGGGTGCTCAGTACTCGGGGTGCTGGGTGCTCAGTACTCAGGGTGCTGCGTGCTCAGTACTCAGGGTGCTGGGTGATCAGTACTCGGGTGCTGGGTGCTCAATGCTCAGGGTGCTGGGTGCTCAGTGCTCGGGGTGCTGGGTGCTCAGTGCTCAGTACTCAGGGTGCTGGGTGCTCAGTGCTCAGGGTGCTGGGTACTCAGTGCTCAGGGTGCTGGGTGCTCAGTGCTCAGGGTGCTGGGTGCTCAGTGCTAAGGGTGCTGGGTACTCAGTGCTCAGGGTGCTCGGTGGTCAGTACTCGGGGTGCTGGGAGCTCAGTACTCAGGGTGCTCAGTGCTCGGGGAGCTCGGTGCTCAATACTCAGGGTGCTGGGTGCTCAGTACTCAGTGCTCGGGGTCCTGGGTGCTCCGTGCTCGGGGTGCTGGGTGCTCAGTGCTCTGGGTGCTTAGTGCTCAGTACTCAGGGTGCTGGGTGCTCAGTACTCAGGGTGCTCAGTGCTCGGGGTGCTGGGTGCTCAGTACTCAGGGTGCTGGGTGCTCAGTACTCAGGGTGCTGGGTGCTCAGTGCTCAGGGTCCTCGGTGCTCAGTACTCAGGGTGCTCAGTGCTCATTACTCAGCGTGCTTTGTGCTCAGTGCTCAGGATGCTGGGTGCTCAGTACTCAGTGTGCTGGGTGCTCAGTACTCAGGGTGCTGGGGGCTCAGTACTCAGGGTGCTGGGTGCTCAGTACTCAGGGTGCTGGGTGCTCAGTACTCAGGGTGCTGGGTGCTCAGTTCTCAGGGTGCTGGGGGCTCAGTACTCAGGGTGCTGGGTGCTCAGTAGTCAGGGTGCTCGGTTCTCAGTACTCAGGGTGCTTGGTGCTCATTCTCGGGGTGCTGGGTGCTCAGTGCTCGGGGTGCTTGGTGCTCAGTACTAAGGGTACTGGGGGCTCAGTACTCAGGGTGCTGGGTGCTCAGTACTCAGGGTGATCTGTTCTCAGTACTCAGGGTGCTGGGTGCTCAGTGCTCGGGGTGCTGGGTGCACAGTGCCCAGGGTGCTGGGTGCTCAGTGCTCAGGGTGCTCAGTACTCAGGGTGCTGTGTGTTCAGTGCTCAGGGTACTGGGTGCTCAGTACTCAGTGTGCTGGGTGCTCAGTACTCGGGGTGCTGGGTGCTCAGTACTCGGGGTGCTGGGTGCACAGTGCTCAGGGTGCTGGGTGCTCAGTGCTCGGGGTGCTGGGTGCTCAGTGCTCAGGCTGCTGGCTGCTCAGTGCTCAGGGTGCTGGGTGCTCAGTACTCAGGGTGCTCAGTGCTCAGTACTCAGCGTGCTGGGTGCTCAGTCCTCAGGGTCCTCGGTGCTCAGTACTCAGGGTGCTCAGTGCTCAGTCCTCAGCGTGCTTTGTGCTCAGTGCTCAGGGTGCTGGGTGCTCAGTACTCAGGGTGCTGAGTGCTCAGTACTCAGGGTGCTGGGTGCTCAGTACTCAGGGTGCTGGGTGCTCAGTGCTCGGGGTGCTCGGTGATCAGTACTAAGAGTGCTGGGTGCTCAGTGCTCAGGGTACTGGGTACTCAGTACGCAGGGTGCTGGTGCTCAGTGCTCAGGTTGCTGGGTGCTCAGTCCTCAGGGTGCTGGGTGCTCAGTGCTCGGGGTGCTGGGTGCTCAGTGCTCAGGGTGCTGGGTGCTCAGTGCTCAGTGCTCAGGGTGCTGGGTGCTCAGTGCTCAGGGTGCTGGGTGCTCAGTGCTCGGGGTGCTGGGTGCTCAGTGCTCGGGGTGCTGGGTGCTCAGTGCTCGGGGTGCTGGGTGCTCAGTACTCAGGGTGCTGGGGGCTCAGTACTCAGTGTGTTCGGTGCTCAGTACTCAGGGTGCTCAGTGCTCAGTACTCAGTGTGCTGGGTGCTCAGTGCTCGGGGTGCTGGGTGCTCAGTACTTGGGGAGCTGGGTGCTCAGTACTCAGGGTGCTGGGTGCTCAGTGCTCAGGGTGCTGGGTGCTCAGTACTCAGGGTGCTGGGTGCTCAGTGCTCGGGGTGCTCGGTGCTCAGTACTCAGGGTGCTGGGTGCTCAGTGCTCGGGGTGCTCGGTGCTCAGTACGTTGGGTGCTCACTACTCAGGGTGCTGGGTTCTCAGTGCTCAGGGTGCTGGGTGCTCGGTGCTCAGGGTGCTGGGTGCTCAGTACTCAGGGTGCTGGGTGCTCGGTGCTCGGGGTGCTGGGTGCTCAGTACTCAGGGTGCTGGGTGCTCAGTACTCAGGGTGCTGGGTGCTCAGTACTCGGGTGCTGGGTGCTCAGTGCTCAGGCTGCTGGGTGCTCAGTGCTCGGGGTGTTGGGTGCTCAGTGCTCGGGGTGCTCAGTGCTCAGTACTCAGGGTGCTGGGTTCTCAGTGCTCGGGGTGCTGGGTGCTCAGTACTCGGGGTGCTGTGTGCTCAGTACTCAGGGTGCTGGGTGCTCAGTGCTCAGGGTGCTGGGTGCTCAGTACTCAGGTTGCTGAGTGCTTAGGGTGCTGGGTACTCAGTACTCAGGGTGCTGGGTGCTCAGTACTCAGGGTGCTGGGTGCTCAGTGCTCAGGGTGCTGGGTGCTCAGTACTCAGGGTGCTGGGTGCTCAGTACTCAGGGTGCTGTGTGCTCAGTGCTCGGGGTGCTGGGTGCTCACTGCTCGGGGTGCTGGGTGCTCAGTGCTCGCGGTGCTGGGTGCTCAGTGCTCGGGGCGCTGGGTGCTCTGTGCTCGGGGTGCTCGGAGCTCAGTACTCAGGGTGCTGGGTGCTCAGTGCTCGGGGTGCTCGGTGCTCAGTACTCAGGGTGCTGGGTGCTTAGTGCTCGGGGTGCTCGGTGCTCAGTAAGTTGGGTGCTCACTACTCAGGGTGCTGGGTGCTCAGTGCTCAGGTTGCTGGGTGCTCAGTGCTCAGGATGCTGGGTGCTCAGTGCTCAGGGTGCTGGGTGCTCAGTACTCAGGGTGCTGGGTGCACAGTGCTCGGGGTGCAGGTTGCTCAGTGCTCAGGGTGCTGGGTGCTCAGTGCTCAGGGTGCTGGGTGCTCAGTACTCGGGGTGCTGGGTGCTCAGTACTCAGGGTGCTGCGTGCTCAGTACTCAGGGTGCTGGGTGATCAGTACTCGGGTGCTGGGTGCTCAGTGCTCAGGGTGCTGGGTGCTCAGTGCTCGGGGTGCTGGGTGCTCAGTGCTCAGTACTCAGGGTGCTGGGTGCTCAGTGCTCGGGGTGCTGGGTTCTCAGTGCTCAGTACTCAGGGTGCTTGGTGCTCAGTGCTCAGGGTGCTTGGTGCTCAGTGCTCAGGGTGCTGGGTGCTCAGTGCTCAGGGTGCTGGGTACTCAGTGCTCAGGGAGCTGGGTACTCAGTGCTCGGGGTGCTGGGTGCTCAGTACTCAGGGTGCTGGGTGCTCAGTACTCAGGGTGCTGGGTGATCAGTACTCGGGTGCTGGGTGCTCAGTGCTCAGGGTGCTGGGTGCTCAGTGCTCGGGGTGCTGGGTGCTCATTGCTCAGTACTCAGGGTGCTGGGTGCTCAGTGCTCGGGGTGCTGGGTGCTCAGTACTCGGGGTGCTGGGTGCACAGTGCTCAGGGTGCTGGGTGCTCAGTGCTCGGGGTGCTGGGTGCTCAGTACTCGGGGTGCTCGGTTCTCAGTACTCAGGTTGCTGGGTGCTCAGTGCTCAGGGTGCTGGGTGCTCAGTGCTCGGGGTGCTGGGTGCTCTGTGCTCAGGGTGCTCGGTGCTTTGTACTCAGGGTGCTCGGTGCTCGGGGTGCTGGGTGCTCAGTGCTCGGGGTGCTGGGTGCTCAGTGCTCGGGGTGCTGGGTGCTCAGTGCTCGGGGTGCTGGGTGCTCAGTGCTCAGGGTGCTGGGTGCTCAGTGCTCGGGGTGCTGGGTGCTCAGTACTCGGGGTGCTCGGTTCTCAGTACTCAGGTTGCTGGGTGCTCAGTGCTCAGGGTGCTGGGTGCTCAGTGCTCGGGGTGCTGGGTGCTCAGTGCTCGCGGTGCTGGGTGCTCATTACTCAGGGTGCTGGGTGCTCAGTGATCGGGGTGCTGGGTGCTCAGTACTCAGGGTGCTCAGTGCTCGGGGAGCTCGGTGCTCAGTACTCAAGGTGCTGGGTGCTCAGTACTCAGTGCTCGGGGTCCTGGGTGCTCCGTGCTCGGGGTGCTGGGTGCTCAGTGCTCTGGGTGCTTAGTGCTCAGTACTAAGGGTGCTGGGTGCTCAGTACTCAGGGTGCTCAGTGCTCGGGTGCTGGGTGCTCAGTACTCAGGGTGCTGTGTGCTCAGTACTCAGGGTGCTGTGTGCTCATTCTCGGGGTGCTGGGTGCTCAGTGCTCGGGGTGCTGGGTGCTCAGTACTCAGGGTGCTGGGTGCTCAGTGCTCGGGGTGCTTGGTGCTCAGTACTAAGGGTGCTGGGGGCTCAGTACTCAGGGTGCTGGGTGCTCAGTACTCAGGGTGATCTGTTCTCAGTACTCAGGGTGCTGGGTGCTCAGTGCTCGGGGTGCTGGGTGCACAGTGCCCAGGGTGCTGGGTGCTCAGTGCTCAGCGTGCTCAGTACTCAGGGTGCTGTGTGTTCAGTGCTCAGGGTGCTGGGTGCTCAGTGTTCGGGGTGCTGGGTGCTCAGTACTCAGGGTGCTCAGTGCTCGGGGAGCTCGGTGCTCAGTACTCAGGGTGCTGGGTGCTCAGTACTCAGTGCTCGGGGTCCTGGGTGCTCCGTGCTCGGGGTGCTGGGTGCTCAGTGCTCTGGGTGCTTAGTGCTCAGTACTCAGGGTGCTGGGTGCTCAGTACTCAGCCTGCTCAGTGCTCGGGGTGCTGGGTGCTCAGTACTCAGGGTGCTGGGTGCTCAGTACTCAGGGTGCTGGGTGCTCAGTGCTCAGGGTCCTCGGTGCTCAGTACTCAGGGTGCTCAGTGCTCATTACTCAGCGTGCTTTGTGTTTAGTGCTCAGGGTGCTGGGTGCTCAATACTCAGTGTGCTGGGTGCTCAGTACTCAGGGTGCTGGGGGCTCAGTACTCAGGGTGCTGGGTGCTCAGTACTCAGGGTGCTGGGTGCTCAGTACTCAGGGTGCTGGGTGCTCAGTACTCAGGGTGCTGGGGGCTCAGTACTCAGGGTGCAGGGTGCTCAGTGCTCGGGGTGCTTGGTGCTCAGTACTAAGGGTGCTGGGGGCTCAGTACTCAGGGTGCTGGGTGCTCAGTACTCAGGGTGATCTGTTCTCAGTACTCAGGGTGCTGGGTGCTCAGTGCTCGGGGTGCTGGGTGCACAGTGCCCAGGGTGCTGGGTGCTCAGTGCTCAGCGTGCTCAGTACTCAGGGTGCTGTGTGTTCAGTGCTCAGGGTACTGGGTGCTCAGTACTCAGGGTGCTTGGTGCTCAGTACTCAGGGTGCTGGGTGCTCAGTACTCGGGGTGCTGTGTGCTCAGTACTCGGGGTGCTGGGTGCACAGTGCTCAGGGTGCTGGGTGCTCAGTGCTCGGGGTGCTGGGTGCTTAGTGCTCAGGCTGCTGGCTGCTCAGTGCTCTGGGTGCTGGGTGCTCAGTACTCAGGGTGCTCAGTGCTCAGTACTCAGCGTGCTGGGTGCTCAGTCCACAGGGTCCTCGGTGCTCAGTACTCAGGGTGCTCAGTGCTCAGTACTCAGCGTGCTTTGTGCTCAGTGCTCAGGGTGCTGGGTGCTCAGTACTCAGGGTGCTGGGTGCTCAGTACTCAGGGTGCTGGGTGCTCAGTACTCAGGGTGCTGGGTGCTCAGTGCTCGGGGTGCTCGGTGATCAGTACTAAGAGTGCTGGGTCCTCAGTGCTCAGGGTACTGGGTACTCAGTACTCAGGGTGCTGGGTGCTCAGTGCTCAGGGTGCTGGGTGCTCAGTGCCCAGGGTGCTGGGTGCTCAGTGCTCGGGGTGCTGGGTGCTCAGTGCTCAGGGTGCTGGGTGCTCAGTGCTCAGTGCTCAGGGTGCTGGGTGCTCAGTGCTCAGGGTGCTGGGTGCTCAGTGCTAGGGGTGCTGGGTGCTCAGTGCTCATAGTGCTGGGTGCTCAGTGCTCGGGGTGCTGGGTGCTCAGTACTCAGGGTGCTGGGTGCTCAGTACTCAGTGTGTTCGGTGCTCAGTACTCAGGGTGCTCAGTGCTCAGTACTCAGGGTGCTGGGTGCTCAGTGCTCGGGGTGCTGGGTGCTCAATACTCGGGGTACTCTGTGCTCAGTACTCAGGGTGCTGGGTGCTCAGTGCTCAGGGTGCTGGGTGCTCAGTACTCAGGGTGCTGGGTGCTCAGTACTTAGGGGGCTCGGTCCTCAGTACACAGGTTGCTGAGTGCTCAGGGTGCTGGGTACTCAGTACTCAGGGTGCTGGGTGCTCAGTACTCAGGGTGCTGGGTGCTCAGTGCTCAGGGTGCTGGGTGCTCAGTACTCAGGGTGCTGGGTGCTCAGTACTCAGGGTGCTGGGTGCTCAGTGCTCGGGGTGCTGGGTGCTCAGTGCTCGGGGTGCTGGGGGCTCAGTGCTCGGGGTGCTGGGTGCTCAGTGCTCGGGGCGCTGGGTGCTCTGTGCTCGGGGTGCTCGGAGCTCAGTACTCAGGATGCTGGGTGCTCAGTCCTCGGGGTGCTCGGTGCTCAGTACTCAGGGTGCTGGGTGCTTAGTGCTCGGGGTACTCGGTGCTCAGTAAGTTGGGTGCTCACTACTCAGGGTGCTGGGTGCTCAGTGCTCAGGGTGCTGGGTGCTCAGTACTCAGGGTGCTGGGTTCACAGTTCTCGGGGTGCAGGTTGCTCAGTGCTCAGGGTGCTGGGTGCTCAGTGCTCAGGGTGTTGGGTGCTCAGTACTCGGGGTGCTGGGTGCTCAGTACTCAGGGTGCTGCGTGCTCAGTACTCAGGGTGCTGGGTGATCAGTACTCGGGTGCTGGGTGCTCAGTGCTCAGGGTGCTGGGTGCTCAGTGCTCGGGGTGCTGGGTGCTCAGTACTCAGGGTGCTGCGTGCTCAGTACTCAGGGGGCTGGGTGATCAGTACTCGGGTGCTGGGTGCTCAGTGCTCAGGGTGCTGGGTGCTCAGTGCTCGGGGTGCTGGGTGCTCATTGCTCAGTACTCAGGGTGCTGGGTGCTCAGTGCTCGGGGTGCTGGGTGCTCAGTGCTCAGTACTCAGGGTGCTGGGTGCTCAGTGCTCAGGGTGCTGAGTACTCAGTGCTCAGGGTGCTGGGTGCTCAGTGCTTAGTACTCAGGGTGCTGGGTGCTCAGTACTCCGGGTGCTGGGTGCTCAGTGCTCAGGGTGCTGGGTACTCAGTGCTCAGGGTGCTCGGTGGTCAGTACTCGGGGTGCTGGGAGCTCAGTGCTCGGGGTGCTGGGTGCTCAGTGCTCAGTACTCAGGGTGCTGGGTGCTCAGTGCTCGGGGTGCTGGGTGCTCAGTACTCAGGGTGCTGGGTGCTGAGTGCTCGGGGTGCTGGGTGCTCAGTGATCGGGGTGCTGGGTGCTCAGTACTCAGGGTGCTCAGTGCTCGGGGAGCTCGGTGCTCAGTACTCAGGGTGCTGGGTGCTCAGTACTCAGTGCTCGGGGTCCTGGGTGCTCCTTGCTCGGGGTGCTGGGTGCTCAGTACTTAGGGGGCTCGGTCCTCAGTACTCAGGTTGCTGAGTGCTCAGGGTGCTGGGTACTCAGTACTCAGGGTGCTGGGTGCTCAGTACTCAGGGTGCTGGGTGCTCAGTGCTCAGGGTGCTGGGTGCTCAGTACTCAGGGTGCTGGGTGCTCAGTACTCAGGGTGCTGGGTGCTCAGTGCTCGGGGTGCTGGGTGCTCAGTGCTCGGGGTGCTGGGGGCTCAGTGCTCGGGGTGCTGGGTGCTCAGTGCTCGGGGCGCTGGGTGCTCTGTGCTCGGGGTGCTCGGAGCTCAGTACTCAGGATGCTGGGTGCTCAGTCCTCGGGGTGCTCGGTGCTCAGTAATCAGGGTGCTGGGTGCTTAGTGCTCGGGGTACTCGGTGCTCAGTAAGTTGGGTGCTCACTACTCAGGGTGCTGGGTGCTCAGTGCTCAGGGTGCTGGGTGCTCAGTGCTCAGGATGCTGGGTGCTCAGTGCTCAGGGTGCTGGGTGCTCAGTACTCAGGGTGCTGGGTTCACAGTTCTCGGGGTGCAGGTTGCTCAGTGCTCAGGGTGCTGGGTGCTCAGTGCTCAGGGTGTTGGGTGCTCAGTACTCGGGGTGCTGGGTGCTCAGTACTCAGGGTGCTGCGTGCTCAGTACTCAGGGTGCTGGGTGATCAGTACTCGGGTGCTGGGTGCTCAGTGCTCAGGGTGCTGGGTGCTCAGTGCTCGGGGTGCTGGGTGCTCAGTACTCAGGGTGCTGCGTGCTCAGTACTCAGGGGGCTGGGTGATCAGTACTCGGGTGCTGGGTGCTCAGTGCTCAGGGTGCTGGGTGCTCAGTGCTCGGGGTGCTGAGTGCTCATTGCTCAGTACTCAGGGTGCTGGGTGCTCAGTGCTCGGGGTGCTGGGTGCTCAGTGCTCAGTACTCAGGGTGCTGGGTGCTCAGTGCTCAGGGTGCTGAGTACTCAGTGCTCAGGGTGCTGGGTGCTCAGTGCTTAGTACTCAGGGTGCTGGGTGCTCAGTACTCCGGGTGCTGGGTGCTCAGTGCTCAGGGTGCTGGGTACTCAGTGCTCAGGGTGCTCGGTGGTCAGTACTCGGGGTGCTGGGAGCTCAGTGCTCGGGGTGCTGGGTGCTCAGTGCTCAGTACTCAGGGTGCTGGGTGCTCAGTGCTCGGGGTGCTGGGTGCTCAGTACTCAGGGTGCTGGGTGCTGAGTGCTCGGGGTGCTGGGTGCTCAGTGATCGGGGTGCTGGGTGCTCAGTACTCAGGGTGCTCAGTGCTCGGGGAGCTCGGTGCTCAGTACTCAGGGTGCTGGGTGCTCAGTACTCAGTGCTCGGGGTCCTGGGTGCTCCTTGCTCGGGGTGCTGGGTGCTCAGTGCTCTGCGTGCTTAGTGCTCAGTACACAGGGTGCTGGGTGCTCAGTACTCAGGGTGCTCAGTGCTCGGGGTGCTGGGTGCTCAGTACTAAGGGTGCTGGGTGCTCAGTACTCAGGGTGCTGGGTGATCAGTGCTCAGGGTCCTCGGTGCTCAGTACTCAGGGTGCTCAGTGCTCATTACTCAGCGTGATTTGTGCTCAGTGCTCAGGGTGCTGGGTGCTCAGTACTCAGTGTGCTGGGTGCTCAGTACTCAGGGTGCTGGGGGCTCAGTACTCAGGGTTCTGGGTGCTCAGTACTCAGGGTGCTGGGTGCTCAGTACTCAGGTTGCTGGGTGCTCAGTACTCAGGGTGCTGGGGGCTCATTACTCAGCGTGCTTTGTGCTCAGTGCTCAGGGTGCTGGGTGCTCAGTACTCAGTGTGCTGGGTGCTCAGTACTCAGGGTGCTGGGGGCTCAGTACTCAGGGTTCTGGGTGCTCAGTACTCAGGGTGCTGGGTGCTCAGTACTCAGGGTGCTGGGGGCTCAGTACTCAGGGTTCTGGGTGCTCAGTACTCAGGGTGCTGGGTGCTCAGTACTCAGGGTGCTGGGTGCTCAGTGCTCAGGGTGCTGGGTGCTCAGTGCTCAGTGCTCAGGGTGCTGGGTGCTCAGTGCTCATGGTGCTGGGTGCTCAGTGCTCGGGGTGCTGGGTGCTCAGTGCTCGGGGTGCTGGGTGCTCAGTGCTCGGGGTGCTGGGTGCTCAGTACTCAGGGAGCTGGGTGCTCAGTACTCAGTGTGTTCGGTGCTCAGTACTCAGGGTGCTCAGTGCTCAGTACTCAGGGTGCTGGGTGCTCAGTGCTCGGGGTGCTGGGTGCTCAGTACTTGGGGAGCTGGGTGCTCAGTACTCAGGGTGCTGGGTGCTCAGTGCTCAGGGTGCTGGGTGCTCAGTACACAGGGTGCTGGGTGCTCAGTGCTAGGGGTGCTCGGTGCTCAGTACTCAGGGTGCTGGGTGCTCAGTGCTCGGGGTGCTCGGTGCTCAGTACGTTGGGTGCTCACTACTCAGGGTGCTGGGTTCTCAGTGCTCAGGGTGCTGGGTGCTCGGTGCTCAGGTTACTGGGTGCTCAGTACTCAGGGTGCTGGGTGCTCGGTGCTCGGGGTGCTGGGTGCTCAGTACTCAGGGTGCTGGGTGCTCAGTACTCAGGGTGCTGGGTGCTCAGTACTCGGGTGCTGGGTGCTCAGTGCTCAGGCTGCTGGGTGCTCAGTGCTCGGGGTGTTGGATGCTCAGTGCTCGGGGTGCTCGGTGCTCAGTGCTCAAGGTGCTGGGTGCTCAGTACTCAGGGTGCTCATTGCTCAGGGTGCTGGGTGCTCAGTACTCAGGGTGCTGGTGCTCATTGCTCAGGTTGCACGGTGCTCGGGGCGCTGGGTGCTCAGTGCTCGGGGTGCTCGGAGCTCAGTACTCAGGGTGCTGGGTGCTCAGTGCTCGGGGTGCTCGGTGCTCAGTACTCAGGGTGCTGGGTGCTCAGTGCTCGGTTTGCTGGGTGCTCAGTGCTCAGTACTCAGGGTGCTGGTTGCTCAGTGCTCAGGGTGCTGTGTGCTCAGTGCTCAGGGTGCTGGGTGCTCATTGCTCAGTGTGCTGGGTACTCAGTACTCAGGGTGCTGCGTGCTCAGTGCTCGGGGTGCTATGTGCTCAGTGCTCGGGGTGCTGGGTGCTCAGTGCTCGGGGTGCTATGTGCTCAGTGCTCGCGGTGCTGGGTGCTCAGTGCTCGGGGTGCTCGGTGCTCAGTACTCAGGGTGCTGGGTGCTCAGTGCTCGAGGTGCTCAGTACTCAGGGTGCTGTGTGTTCAGTGCTCAGGGTGCTGGGTGCTCAGTACTCAGGGTGCTCGGTGCTTAGTACTCAGGGTGCTGGGTGCTCAGTACTCCGGGTGCTGGGTGCTCAGTACTCAGGGTGCTCATTGCTCAGGGTGCTGGGTGCTCAGTGCTCAGGGTGCTCGGTGCTCGGGGCACTGGGTGCTCAGTGCTCGGGGTGCTCGGAGCTCAGTGCTCAGGGTGCTGGGTGCTCAGTGCTCGAGGTGCTCGGTGCTCAGTACGTTGGGTGCTCACTCCTCAGGGTGCTGGGTGCTCAGTGCTCAGGGTGCTGGGTGCTCGGTGCTCAGGGTGCTGGGTGCTCAGTACTCAGGGTGCCGGGTGCTCAGTTCTCGGGGTGCTGGGTGCTCAGTACTCAGGGTGCCGGGTGCTCAGTACTCAGGGTGCTGAGTGCTCAGTACTCGGGTGCTGGGTGCTCAGTGCTCAGGATGCTGGGTGCTCAGTGCTCGGGGTGCTGGGTGCTCAGTGCTCAGTACTCAGGGCGCTGTGTGTTCAGTGCTCTTGGTGCCGGGTGCTCAGTGCTCAGTACTCAGGGTGCTGGGTGCTCAGTGCTCAGGGTGCTGGGTGCTCAGTGCTCAGGGTGCTGCGTGCTCAGTGGTCAGGGTGCTGGGTACTCAGTGCTCAGGGTGCTGGGTGCTCAGTACTCAGGGTGCTCAGTGCTCAGTACTCGGGGTGCTGGGTGCTCAGTGCTCAGGGTGCTCAATGCTCAGTACTCGGGGTGCTGTGTGCTCAGTGCTCAGGGTGCTCAGTGCTCAGTGCTCGGGGTGCTGGGTGCTCAGTGCTCATGGTGCTCAATGCTCAGTACTCGGGGTGCTGTGTGCTCAGTGCTCAGGGTGCTCAGTGCTCAGTGCTCGGGGTGCTGGGTGCTCAGTACTCAGGGTGCTGGGTGCTCAGTGCTCAGGGTGCTCAGTGCTCAGTACTCAGTGCTCAGGGTGCTCAGTGCTCAGTGCTCAGGGTGCTGGGTGTTCAGTACTCAGTGTGCTGGGTGCTCAGTACTCAGGGTGCTGGGTGCTCAGTGCTCAGGGTGCTGGGTGCTCAGTGCTCGGGGTGCTCAGTACTCAGGGTGCTATGTGTTCAGTGCTCAGGGTACTGGGTGCTCAGTACTCAGGGTGCTCGGTGCTTAGTACTCAGGATGCTGGGTGCTCAGTACTCCGGGTGCTGG
Organism: Microtus oregoni; assembly: GCF_018167655.1. Classification (NCBI taxonomy): domain Eukaryota; kingdom Metazoa; phylum Chordata; class Mammalia; order Rodentia; family Cricetidae; genus Microtus; species Microtus oregoni. Next base: position 4,158,845 of record NW_024543811.1, on the reverse strand, counting down.
GTGCTCAGTGCTCGGGGTGCTGGGTGCTCAGTACTCAGGGTGCTGGGTGCTCAGTACTCGTTGTGCTGGGTGCTCAGTGCTCAGGGTGCTGGGTGCTCAGTACTCAGGGTGCTCGGTGCTCAGTGCTCGGGGTGCTGGGTGCTCAGTACTCAGGGTGCTGGGTGCTCAGTACTCAGGGTGCTCAGTTCTCTGTACTCAGCGTGCTGGGTTCTCAGTGCTCAGGGTGCTCGGTGCTCAGTACTCAGGGTGCTCAGTGCTCAGTACTCAGCGTGCTGGTTGCTCAGTGCTCAGGGTGCTGGGTGCTCAGTACTCAGGGTGCTGGGTGCTTAGTACTCAGGGTGCTCGGTCCTCAGTGCTCCGGGTGCTGGGTGCTCAGTACTCAGGGAGCAGGGTGCTCAGTGCTCAGGGTGCTCAGTGCTCAGTACTCAGTGTGCTCGGTGCTCAGTGCTCAGGGTGCTCAGTGCTCAGTACTCAGGGTGCTCAGTGCTCTGGGTGCTGGGTGCTCAGTGCTCGGGGTGCTGGGTGCTCAGTGCTCAGGATGCTGGGTGCTCAGTACTCAGGGTGCTCAGTGCTCAGTGCTCAGTACACAGGGTGCTGGTTGCTCAGTGCTCTGGGTGCTGGGTGCTCAGTACTCAGTACTCAGGGTGCTGGTTGCTCAGTGCTCGGGGTGCTGGATGCTCAGTACTCAGGGTGCTGGGTGCTCAGTGCTCAGGGTGCTGGGTGCTCAGTACTCAGGGTGCTGGGTGCTCAGTGCCAGGGTGCTGGGTGCACAGTACTCAGGGTGCTGGGTCCTCAGTGCTCAGGGTGCTGGGTGCTCAGTACTCAGGGTGCTGGGTGCTTATTACTCAGGGTGCTCGGTCCTCAGTGCTCAGGGTGCTGGGTGCTCAGTACTCAGGGAGCTGGGTACTCAGTGCTCAGGGTGCTCAGTGCTCAGTACTCAGGGTGCTCGGTGCTCAGTGCTCAGGGTGCTCAGTGCTCAGTACTCAGGGTGCTCAGTGCTCAGTGCTCTGGGTGCTGGGTGCTCAGTGCTCGGGGTGCTGGATGCTCAGTGCTCAGGGTGCTGGGTGCTCAGTACTCAGGGTGCTCAGTGCTCAGGCTGCTGGGGGCTCAGTGCTCGGGGTGCTGGGTACTCAGTGCTCAGTACACAGGGTCCTGCGTGCTCAGTGCTCTGGGTGCTGGGTGCTCAGTACTCAGTACTCAGGGTGCTGGTTGCTCAGTGCTCGGGGTGCTGGATGCTCAGTACTCAGGGTGCTGGGTGCTCAGTGCTCAGGGTGCTGGGTGCTCAGTACTCAGTACTCAGGGTGCTGGTTGCTCAGTGCTCGGGGTGCTGGATGCTCAGTACTCAGGGTGCTGGGTGCTCAGTGCTCAGGGTGCTGGGTGCTCAGTACTCAGGGTGCTGGGTGCTCAGTGCTCAGGGTGCTGGGTGCACAGTACTCAGGGTGCTGGGTCCTCAGTGCTCAGGGTGCTGGTTTCTCAGTGCTCGGGGTGCTCAGTACTCAGGGTGATGTGTGTTCAGTGCTCAGGGTACTGGGTGCTCAGTACTGAGGGTGCTCGGTGCTTAGTACTCAGGGTGATGGGTGCTCAGTACTCAGGGTGCTCATTGCTCAGGGTGCTGGGTGCTCAGTACTCAGGGTGCTCATTGCTCAGGGTGCTGGGTGCTCAGTACTCAGGGTGCTGGGTGCTCCTTGCTCGGGGTGCTCGGTGCTCAGTGCTCAGGGTGCTGTGTGCTCAGTACTCAGGGTGCTCATTGCTCAGGGTGCTGGGTGCTCAGTACTCAGGGTGCTCATTGTTCAGGGTGCTGGGTGCTCAGTGCTCAGGGTGCTGGGTGCTCACTGCTCGGGGTGCTGGCTGCTCAGTGCTCAGGTTGCTGGGTGCTCAGTGCTCAGGGTGCTCGGTGCTCAGTGCTCAGGTTGCTGGGTGCTCAGTACTCAGGGTGCTAGGTGCTCAGTACTCAGGGTGCTCAGTGCTCAGTACTCAGGGTGCTCAGTGCTCAGTACTCTGGGTGCTCAGTGCTCAGGGTGCTGGGTGCTCAGAGCTCGGGGTGCTTGGTGCTCAGTCCTCAGGGTGCTGGGTGCTCAGTGCTCAGGGTGCTCGGTGCTCAGTGCTCAGGGTGCTGGGTGCTAAGTACTCAGGGTTCTGGGTGCTCAGTGCTCGGGGTCCTGGGTGCTCAGTACTCAGGGTGCTGGGTGCTCAGTGCTCAGGGTGCTCGGTGCTTAGTACTCAGGGTGCTCGGTACTCGGGGTGCTGGGTGCTCAGTGCTCGGGGTGCTGGGTACTCAGTGCTCTCGGTGCTGGGTGCTCAGTGCTCGGGGTGCTGGGTGCTCAGTGCTCGGGGTGCTGGGTGCTCAGTGCTCGGGGTGCTGGGTGCTCAGTACTCGGGGTGCTCGGTGCTCAGTACTCAGGGTGCTGGGTGCTCAGTAATCAGGGTGATGGGTGCTCAGTACTCAGGGTGCTGGGTGCTCGGTGCTCAGTACGCTGGGTGCTCAGTGCTCAGGGTGCTGGGTGCTCAGTGCTCGGGGAGCTGGGTGCTCAGTGCTCGGGGTGCTCGGAGCTCAGTACTCAGGGTGCTGGGTGCTCAGTGCTCGGGGTGATCGGTTCTCAGTACTCAGGGTGCTGGGTGCTGAGTGCTCGGGTTGCTCGGTGCTCAGTACGTTGGGTGCTCACTACTCAGGGTGCTGGGTGCTCAGTGCTCAGGGTGCTGGGTGCTCAGTGCTCAGGGTGCTGGGTGCTCAGGGTGCTGGGTGCTCAGTACTCAGGGTGCTGGGTGCTCAGTACTCAGGGTGCTGGGTGCTCAGTACTCAGGGTGCTGGGTGCTCAGTACTCAGGGTGCTGGGTGCTCAGTACTCGGGAGCTGGGTGCTCAGTGCTGAGGGTGCTGGGTGCTCAGTGCTCGGGGTGCTGGGTGCTCAGTGCTCAGTACTCAGGCTGCTGAGTGCTCAGTGCTCGGGGTGCTGGGTGCTCAGTGCTCAGAACTCAGGGTGCTGGGTGCTCAGTGCTCAGGGTGCTGTGTGCTCAGTGCTCAGGGTGCTGGGTGCTCAGTGCACAGGGGGCTGAGTACTCAGTGCTCAGGGTGCTGGGTGCTCAGTGCTCAGGGTGCTGGGTGCTCAGTATTCAGGGTGCTGGGTGCTCAGTGCTCGGGGTGCTGGGTGCTCATTGCTCACGGTGCTGGGTGCTCAGTGCTCGGGGTGCTCGGTGCTCAGTACTCAGGGTGCTGGGTGCTCAGTGCTCGAGGTGCTCAGTACTCAGGGTGCTGTGTGTTCAGAGCTCAGGGTGCTGGGTGCTCAGTACTCAGGGTGCTGGGTGCTCAGTGCTCGGGGTGCTGGGTGCTAAGTGCTCAGGTTGCTGGGTGCTCAGTACTCAGGGTGCTGGGTGCTCAGTACTCGGGGTGCTGGGTGCTCAGTACTCAGGGTGCTGGGTGCTCAGTACTCAGGGTGCTGGGTGCTCAGTACTCGGGTGCTGGGTGCTCAGTGCTCAGGGTGCTGGGTGCTCAGTGCTCGGGGTGCTGGATGCTCAGTGCTCGGGGTGCTCGGTGCTCAGTGCTCAAGGTGCTGGGTGCTCAGTACTCAGGGTGCTCATTGCTCAAGGTGCTGGGTGCTCAGTACTCAGGGTGCTGGGTGCTCAGAGCTCAGGGTGCTCGGTGCTCGGGGTGCTGGGTGCTCAGTACTCAGGGTGCTGGGTGCTCAGTATTCAGGGTGCTGGGTGCTCAGTGCTCGGGGTGCTGGGTGCTCATTGCTCGCGGTGCTGGGTGCTCAGTACTCAGGGTGCTCATTGCTCGCGGTGCTGGGTGCTCAGTACTCAGGGTGCTGGGTGCTCAGTGCTCGGGGTGCTCGGTGCTCAGTACACAGGGTGCTGGGTGCTCAGTGCTCGGTGTGCTGGGTGCTCAGTGCTCAGTACTCAGGGTGCTGGGTGCTCAGTGCTCAGGGTGCTGTGTGCTCAGTGCTCAGGGTGCTGGGTGCTCAGTGCTCAGGGTGCTGGGTACTCAGTACTAAGGGTGCTGGGTGCTCAGTGCTCGGGGTGCTATGTGCTCAGTGCTCGCGGTGCTGGGTGCTCAGTGCTCGGGGTGCTGGGTGCTCAGTGCTCGGGGTGCTATGTGCTCAGTGCTAGCGGTGCTGGGTGCTCAGTGCTCGGGGTGCTCGGTGCTCAATACTCAGGGTGCTGGGTGCTAAGTGCTCGAGGTGCTCAGTACTCAGGGTGCTGTGTGTTCAGTGCTCAGGGTGCTGGGTGCTCAGTACTCAGGGTGCTCGGTGCTTAGTACTCAGGGTGCTGGGTGCTCAGTACTCCGGGTGCTGGGTGCTCAGTGCTCGGGGTTCTCAGTGCTCAGCGCTCAAGGTGCTGCGTGCTCAGTACTCAGGGTGCTCATTGCTCAGGGTGCTGGGTGCTCAGTGCTCAGGGTGCTCGGTGCTCGGGGCACTGGGTGCTCAGTGCTCAGGGTGCTCAGAGCTCAGTACTCAGGGTGCTGGGTGCTCAGTGCTCGGGGTGCTCGGTGCTCAGTACTCAGGGTGCTGGGTGCTCAGTGCTCGGGGTGCTCGGTGCTCAGTACGTTGGGTGCTCACTACTCAGGGTGCTGGGTGCTCAGTGCTCAGGGTGCTGGGTGCTCGGTGCTCAGGGTGCTGGGTGCTCAGTACTCAGGGTGCTGGGTGCTCAGTGCTCGGGGTGCTGGGTGCTCAGTACTCAGGGTGCTGGGTGCTCAGTACTCAGGGTGCTGGGTGCTCAGTACTCGGGTGCTGGGTGCTCAGTGCTCAGGGTGCTGGGTGCTCAGTGCTCGGGGTGCTGGGTGCTCAGTGCTCAGTACTCAGGGTGCTGGGTGTTCAGTGCTCGGGGTGCTGGGTGCTCAGTGCTCAGTACTCAGGGTGCTGGGTGCTCAGTGCTCAGGGTGCTTGGTGCTCAGTGCTCAAGGTGCTGGGTGCTCAGTGCTCAGGGTGCTGGGTACTCAGTGCTCAGGGTGCTGAGTGCTCAGTACTCAGGGTGCTCAGTGCTCAGTACTAGGGGTGCTGGGTGCTCAGTGCTCAGGGTGCTCAGTGCTCAGTACTCGGGGTGCTGTGTGCTCAGTGCTCAGGGTGCTCAGTGCTCAGTGCTCGGGGTGCTGGGTGCTCAGTGCTCGGGGTGCTGGGTGCTCAGTGCTCGGGGTGCTGGGTGCTCAGTTCTCGGGGTGCGGGGTGCTCAGTGCTCAGGGTGCTCAGTGCTCAGTACTCAGTGCTCAGGGTGCTCAGTGCTCAGTGCTCAGGGTGCTGGGTGTTCAGTACTCAGGGTGCTGGGTGCTCAGTACTCAGGGTGCTGGGTGCTCAGTGCTCAGGGTGCTGGGTGCTCAGTGCTCCGGGTGCTCAGTACTCAGGGTGCTGTGTGTTCAGTGCTCAGCGTACTGGGTGCTCAGTACTCAGGGTGCTGGGTGCTAAGTGCTCAGGGTGCTGGGTGCTCAGTGCTCAGGGTGCTCAGTGCTCAGTACTCAGTGTGCTTGGTGCTCAGTGCTCAGGGTGCTGTGTGCTCAGTGCTCAGGGTGATGGGTGCACAGTGCTCAGGGTGCTGGGTACTCAGTGCCCGGGGTGCTCAGTGCTCAGTACTCGGGGTGCTGGGTGCTCAGTGCTCAGGGTGCTCAAAGCTCAGTACTCGGGGTGCTGTGTGCTCAGTGCTCAGGGTGCTCAGTGCTCAGTGCTCGGGGTGCTGGGTGCTCAGTGCTCGGGGCGCTGGGTGCTCAGTGCTCAGGGTGCTGGGTGCTCAGTACTCGGGGTGCTGGGTGCTCAGTGCTCAGGGTGCTCAGTGCTCAGTACTCAGTGCTCAGGGTGCTCAGTGCTCAGTGCTCAGGGTGCTGGGTGTTCAGTACTCAGGGTGCTGGGTGCTCAGTACTCAGGGTGCCGGGTGCTCAGTGCTCAGGGTGCTGGGTGCTCAGTGCTCGGGGTGCTCAGTACTCAGGGTGCTGTGTGTTCAGTGCTCAGGGTACTGGGTGCTCAGTACTCAGGGTGCTCGGTGCTTAGTACTCAGGGTGCTGGGTGCTCAGTAATCCGGGTGATGGGTGCTCAGTGCTCGGGGTGCTCGGTACTCAGGGTGCTGGGTGCTCAGTGCTCGGGGTGCTCAGTACTCAGGGTGCTGTGTGTTCAGTACTCAGGGTGCTGGGTGCTCAGTACTCAGGGTGCTGGGTGCTCAGTGCTCAGGGTGCTGGGTGCTCAGTGCTCGGGGTGCTCAGTACTCAGGGTGCTGTGTGTTCAGTACTCAGGGTGCTGGGTGCTCAGTACTCAGGGTGCTGGGTGCTCAGTACTCGGGTGCTGGGTGCTCAGTGTTCAGGGTGCTGGGTGCTCAGTGCTCAGTACTCAGGGTGCTGGGTGCTCAGTGCTCGGAGTGCTGGGTGCTCAGTGCTCAGGGTGCTGGGTGCTCAGTGCTCGGGGTGCTGGGTGCTCAGTGCTCAGTACTCAGGGTGCTGGGTGCTCAGTGCTCGGGGTGCTGGGTGCTCAGTGCTCAGGGTGCTGGGCGCTCAGTACTCAGGGTGCTGGGTGCTCAGTACTCAGGGTGGGGGGGTGCTCAGTACTCGGGTGCTGGGTGCTCAGTGCTCAGGGTGCTGGGTGCTCAGTGCTCGGGGTGCTGGGTGCTCAGTGGTCAGTACTCAGGGTGCTGGGTGCTCAGTGCTCGGGGTGCTGGGTGCTCAGTGCTCAGGGTGCTGGGTGCTCAGTGCTCAGGGCGCTGGGTGCTCAGTGCTCGGGGTGCTGGGTGCTCAGTGCTCAGTCCTCAGGGTGATGGATGCTCAGTGCTCAGGGTGCTGGGTGCTCAGTGCTCAGGGTGCTGGGTACTCAGTGCTCAGGGTGCTGGGTGCTCAGTACTCAGGGTGCTGGGTGCTCAGTACACATGGTGCTGGGTGCTCAGTGCTCGGGGTGCTGTGTGTTCAGTGCTCAGGGTGCTGGGTGTTCAGTACTCAGGATGCTGGGTGCTCAGTACTCAGGGTTCTCATTGCTCAGGGTGCTGGGTGCTCAGTACTCAAGGTGCTGGGTGCTCAGTACTCAGGGTGCTCAGTGCTCAGTACTCAGGGTGCTCAGTGCTCAGTACTCCGGGTGCTCGGTGCTCAGGGTGCTGTGTGCTCAGTGCTCAGGGTGCTCGGTGCTCAGTACTCAGGGTGCTGGGTGCTCAGTGCTCAGGGTGCTGGGTGCTCAGTGCTCAGGGTGCTGGGTGCTCAGTGCTCAGGGTGCTGGGAGCTCAGTACTCAGGGTGCTCGGTGCTCGGGGTGCTGGGTGCTCAGTGCTCGGGGTGCTCGGTGCTCAGTACTCGGGGTGCTCAGTGCTCAGTACTCAGGGTGCTGGGTGCTCAGTACGCTGGGTGCTCAGTACTCAGGGTGCTGGGTGCTCAGTACTCAGGGTGCTCGGTGCTCAGTACTCAGGGTGCTGGGTGCTCAGTGCTCGGGGTGCTGGGTGCTCAGTACTAAGGGTGCTCAGTGCTCAGTACTCAGCGTGCTGGGTGCTCAGTGCTCAGGGTGCTCGGTGCTCAGTACTCAGGGTGCTCAGTGCTCAGTTCTCAGCGTGCTGGGTGCTCAGTGCTCAGGGTGCTCGGTGCTCAGTACTCAGGGTGCTCAGTGCTGAGTACTCAGCGTGCTGGGTGCTCAGTGCTCGGGGTGCTGGGTGCTCAGTACTAAGGGTGCTCAGTGCTCAGTACTCAGCGTGCTGGGTGCTCAGTGCTCAGGGTGCTCGGTGCTCAGTACTCAGGGTGCTCAGTGCTGAGTACTCAGCGTCCTGGGTGCTCAGTGCTCGGGGTGCTGGGTGCTCAGTATTCAGGGTGCTGGGTGCTCAGTACTCGTTGTGCTGGGTGCTAAGTGCTCAGGGTGCTGGGTGCTCAGAACTCAGGGTGCTGGGTGCTCAGTACTCAGGGTGCTCAGTGCTCAGTACTCGGGTGCGGAGTGCTCAGTGTTCAGGGTGCTGGGTGCTCAGTGCTCGGGTTGCTGGGTGCTCAGTGCTCAGTACTCAGGGTGCTGGGTGCTCAGTGCTCGGGGTGCTGGGTGCTCAGTGCTCAGGGTGCTGGGTGCTCAGTGCTCGGGGTGCTGGGTGCTCAGTGCTCAGTACTCAGGGTGCTGTGTGCTCAGTGCTCGGGGTGCTGGGTGCTCAGTGCTCAGGGTGCTGGGCGCTCAGTACTCAGGGTGCTCGGTGCTCAGTACTCAGGGTGCTGGGTGCTCAGTACACGGGTGCTGTGTGCTCAGTGCTCAGGTTGCTGGGTGCTCAGTGCTCGGGGTGCTGGGTGCTCAGTGCTCAGTACTCAGGGTGCTGGGTGCTCAGTGCTCGGGGTGCTGGGTGCTCAGTGCTCAGGGTGCTGGGTGCTCAGTGCTCAGGGCGCTGGGTGCTCAGTGCTCGGGGTCCTGGGTGCTCAGTGCTCAGTCCTCAGGGTGATGGGTGCTCAGTGCTCAGCGTGCTGGGTGCTCAGTGCTCAGGGTGCTGGGTGCTCAGTGATCGGGGTGCTGGGTGCTCAGTGCTCATGGTGCTCAGTACTCAGGGTGCTGGGGGCTCAGTACTCAGGGTGCTGGGTGCTCAGTACTCAGGGTGCTCGGTTCTCAGTACTCAGGGTGCTGGGAGCTCATTCTCGGGGTGCTGGGTGCTCAGTGCTCGGGGTGCTGGGTGCTCAGTACTCATTGTGCTGGGGGCTCAGTACTCAGGGTGGTGGGTGCTCAGTACTCAGGTTGATCTGTTCTCAGTACTCAGGGTGCTGGGTGCTCAGTGCTCGGGGTGCTGGGTGCACAGTGCTCAGGGTGCTGGGTGCTCAGTGCTCGGGGTGCTCAGTACTCAGGGTGCTGTGTGTTCAGTGCTCAGGGTACTGGGTGCTCAGTACTCAGGGTGCTTGGTGCTCAGTACTCAGGGTGCTGGTTGCTCAGTACTCGGGGTGCTGGGTGCTCAGTACTCGGGGTGCTGGGTGCACAGTGCTCAGGGTGCTGGGTGCTCAGTGCTCAGGGTGCTGGGTACTCAGTGATCAGGGTGCTGGCTGCTCAGTGCTCAGGGTGCTGGGTGCTCAGTACTCAGTGTGCTCAGTGCTCAGTACTCAGCGTGCTGGGTGCTCAGTGCTCAGGGTCCTCGGTGCTCAGTACTCAGGGTGCTCAGTGCTCAGTACTCAGCGTGCTTTGTGCTCAGTGCTCAGGGTGCTGGGTGCTCAGTACTAAGGGTGCTGGGTGCTCAGTACTCAGGGTGCTGGGTGCTCAGTACTCAGGGTGCTGGGTGCTCATTGCTCGGGGTGCTCGGTGAACAGTACTCAGGGTGCTGGGTGCTCAGTGCTCAGGGTGCTGGGTACTCAGTACTCAGGGTGCTGGGTGCTCAGTGCTCAGGGTGCTGGGTGCTCAGTGCTCGGGGTGCTGGGTGCTCAGTGCTCGGGGTGCTGGGTGCTCAGTGCTCGGGGTGCTGGGTGCTCAGTGCTCGGGGTGCTGGGTGCTCAGTGCTCGGGGTGCTGGGTGCTCAGTACTCAGGGTGCTGGATGCTCAGTACTCAGGGTGTTCGGTGCTCAGTATTCAGGGTGCTCAGTGCTCAGTACTCAGGGTGCTGGGTGCCCAGTGCTCGGGGTGCTGGGTGCTCAGTACTCGGGGTGCTGGGTGCTCAGTACTCAGGGTGCTGGGTACTCAGTGCTCAGGGTGCTGGGTGCTCAGTACTCAGGGTGCTGGGTGCTCAGTGCTCAGGGTGCTCAGTGCTCAGTACTCAGCGTGCTTTGTGCTCAGTGCTCAGGGTGCTGGGTGCTCAGTACTCAGGGTGCTGGGTGCTCAGTACTCACGGTGCTGGGTGCTCAGTGCTCAGGGTGCTGGGTGCTCAGTACTCCGTGCTCAGGATGCTGGGTGCTCAGTGCTCAGGGTGCTCGGTGCTCAGTACTAAGTGCTCAGGGTGATGGGTGCTCAGTGCTCGGGTTGCTCGGTGCTCAGTGCTCAACGTCCTGGGTGCTCAGTACTTAGGGTGCTGGGTGCTTAGTACTCAGGGTGCTCAGTGCTCAGTACACAGGGTGCTGGGTGCTCAGTGCTCGGGGTGCTGGGTGCTCAGTGCTCAGTACTCAGGGTGCTGGGTGCTCAGTGCTCGGGGTGCTGGGTGCTCAGTACTCATCGTGCTGGGTGCTCAGTACTCAGGGTGCTGGGTGCTCAGTGCTCAGAGTGCTGGGTGCTCAGTGCTCAGGGTGCTATGTGCTCAGTGATCGGGGTGCTGGGTGCTCAGTGCTCAGGGTGCTGGCTGCTCAGTGCTCAGGGTGCTGGGTGCTCAGTGCTCAGGGTGCTCGGTGCTCAGTACTCAGTGCTCAGGGTGATGGGTGCTCAGTGCTCGGGGTGCTCGGTGCTCAGTGCTCAGGGTCCTGGGTGCTCAGTGCTCGGGGTGCTGGGTGCTCAGTGCTCAGTACTCAGGGTGCTGGGTGCTCAGTGCTCGGGGTGCTGGGTGCTCAGTGCTCAGTACTCAGGGTGCTGGGTGCTCAGTGCTCGGGGTGCTGGGTGCTCAGTACTCAGCGTGCTGGGTGCTCAGTACTCAGGGTGCTGGGTGCTCAGTGCTCAGGGTGCTGGGTGCTCAGTGCTCAGGGTGCTATGTGCTCTGTGATCGGGGTGCTGGGTGCTCAGTACTCAGGGTGCTCAGTGCTCGGGGAGCTTGGTGCTCAGTGCTCAGGGTGCTGGGTGCTCAGTACTCAGTGCTCAGGATGCTGGGTGCTCAGTGCTCAGGGTGCTGGGTGCTCAGTGCTCAGGGTGCTCAGTGTTCAGTGCTCAGTACTCAGTGTGCTGGGTGCTCAGTACTCAGGGTGCTGGGTGCTCAGTGCTCGGGGTGCCCGGTGCTCAGTGCTCGGGGTGCTGGGTGCTCAGTACTCAGGGTGCTGGGTGCTCAGTGCTCGGGGTGCTGGGTCCTCAGTGCTCAGGGTGCTGGGTGCTCAGTACTCAGGGTGCTGGTTCCTCAGTGCTCAGGGTGCTGGGTGCTCAGTACTCAGTGTTCTCAGTGCTCAGGGTGCTGGGTGCTCAGAACTCAGGGTGCTGGGTGCTCAGTACTCAGGGTGCTGGGTGCTCAGTACTCAGGGTGCTTGGTGCTCAGTACTCAGGGTGCTGGGTGCTCAGTGCTCAGGGTGCTCGGTGCTCAGTACTCATGGTGCTGGGTGCTCATTCTCGGGGTGCTGGGTGCTCAGTACTCAGGTTGCTCAGTACTCTGGGTGCTCGGTGCTCAGTACTCATGGTGCTGGGTGCTCAGTACTCAGGGTGCTCGGTGCTCAGTTCTCAGGGTGCTCGGTGCTCAGTGTTTGGGGTGCTGGGTGCTCAGTACTCAGGGTGCTGGGTGCTCAGTGCTCGGGGTGCTCGGTGCTCAGTACTCAGGGTGCTGTGTGCTCAGTACTCGGGGTGCTGGGTGCTCAGTGCTCAGGGTGCTGGGTGCTCAGTGCTCGGGGTGCTGGGTAATCAGTGCTCAGGGTGCTGGCTGCTCAGTGCTCAGGGTGCTGGGTGCTCAGTACTCAGGGTGCTCGGTGCTCAGTACTCAGGGTGCTCAGTGCTCAGTACGCAGCGTGCTTTTTGCTCAGTGCTCAGGGTGCTGGGTGCTCAGTACTCAGGGTGCTGGGTGCTCAGTACTCACGGTGCTGGATGCTCAGTACTCGGGTTGCTGGGTGCTCATTACTCAGGGTGCTGGGTGCTCAGTGCTCTGGGTGCTCGGTGCTCAGTACTCTTGGTGCTGGGTGCTCAGTACTCAGGGTGCTGGGTGCTCAGTGCTCAGGGTGATCGGTGCTCAGTACTCAGGGTGCTCAGTACTCAGGGTGCTGGGTGCTCAGTACTCAGGGTGCTGGGTGCTCAGTGCTCTTGGTGCTGGGTGCTCAGTGCTCAGGGTGCTGGGTGCTCAGTGCTCGGTGTGCTGGGTACTCAGTGCTCAGGGTGCTCGGTGCTCAGTACGTTGTGTGCTCAGTGCTCAGGGTGCTGGGTGCTCAGTGCTCAGGGTGCTGGGTGCTCAATGCTCAGGGTGCTGGGTGCTCAGTACTCAGGGTGCTGGGTGCTCAGTGCTCAGGGTGCTGTGTACTCAGTGCTCAGGGTGCTCGGTGGTCAGTACTCGGGGTGCTGGGAGCTCAGTGCTCGGGGTGCTGGGTGCACAGTGCTCAGTACTCAGGGTGCTCAGTGCTCATTACTCAGCGTGCTTTGTGCTCAGTGCTCAGGGTGCTGGGTGCTCAGTACTCAGTGTGCTGGGTGCTCAGTACTCAGGGTGCTCGGGGCTCAGTACTCAGGGTGCTGGGTGCTCAGTACTCAGGGTGCTGGGTGCTCAGTACTCAGGGTGCTCGGGGCTCAGTACTCACGGTGCTGGGTGCTCAGTACTCAGGGTGATCTGTTCTCAGTACTCAGGGTGCTGGGTGCTCAGTGCTCGGGGTGCTGGGTGCACAGTGCCCAGGGTGCTGGGTGCTCAGTGCTCAGGGTGCTCAGTACTCAGGGTGCTGTGTTTTCAGTGCTTAGGGTACTGGGTGCTCAGTACTCAGGGTGCTTGGTGCACAGTACTCAGTGTGCTGGGTGCTCAGTACTCGGGGTGCTGGGTGCTCAGAACTCGGGGTGCTGAGTGCACAGTGCTCAGGGTGCTGGGTGCTCAGTGCTGGGGTGCTGGGTGCTCAGTGCTCAGGCTGCTGGCTGCTCAGTGCTCAGGGTGCTGGGTGCTCAGTACTCAGGGTGCTCAGTGCTCAGTACTCAGCGTGCTGGGTGCTCAGTCCTCAGGGTCCTCGGTGCTCAGTACTCAGGGTGCTCAGTGCTCAGTACTCAGCGTGCTTTGTGCTCAGTGCTCAGGGTGCTGGATGCTCAGTACTCAGGGTGCTGGGTGCTCAGTACTCAGGGTGCTGGGTGCTCAGTACTCAGGGTGCTGGGTGCTCAGTGCTCGGGGTGCTCGGTGATCAGTACTAAGAGTGCTGGGTGCTCAGTGCCCAGGGTACTGGGTACTCAGTACTCAGGGTGCTGGGTGATCAGTGCTCAGGGTGCTGGGTGCTCAGTGCTCAGGGTGCTGGGTGCTCAGTGCTCGGGGTGCTGGGTGCTCAGTGCTCAGGGTGCTGGGTGCTCAGTGCTCAGTGCTCAGGGTGCTGGGTGCTCAGTGCTCAGGGTGCTGGGTGCTCAGTGCTCGGGGTGCTGGGTGCTCAGTGCTCAGGGTGCTGGGTGCTCAGTGCTCGGGGTGCTGGGTGCTCAGTACTCAGGGTGCTGGGTGCTCAGTACTCAGTGTGTTCGGTGCTCAGTACTCAGGGTGCTCAGTGCTCAGTACTCAGGGTGCTGGGTGCTCAGTGCTCGGGGGGCTAGGTGCTCAGTACTCGGGGTGCTGGGTGCTCAGTACTCAGGGTTCTGGGTGCTCAGTGCTCAGGGTGCTGGGTGTTCAGTACTCAGGGTGCTGGGTGCTCAGTGCTCGGGGTGCTGGGTGCTCAGTGCTCGGGGTGCTGGGGGCTTAGTGCTCGGGGTGCTGGGTGCTCAGTGCTCGGGGCGCTGGGTGCTCTGTGCTCGGGGTGCTCGGAGCTCAGTACTCAGGGTGCTGGGTGCTCAGTGCTCGGGGTGCTCGGTGCTCAGTACTCAGGGTGCTGGGTGCTTAGTGCTCGGGGTGCTCGGTGCTCAGTACGTTGGGTGCTCACTACTCAGGGTGCTGGGTGCTCAGTGCTCAGGGTGCTGGGTGCTTAGTGCTCAGGATGCTGGGTGCTCAGTGCTCAGGGTGCTGGGTGCTCAGTACTCAGGGTGTTGGGTGCACAGTGCTCGGGGTGCAGGTTTCTCAGTGCTCAGGGTGCTGGGTGCTCAGTGCTCAGGGTGCTGGGTGCTCAGTACTCGGGGTGCTGGGTGCTCAGTACTCAGGGTGCTGCGTGCTCAGTACTCAGGGTGCTGGGTGATCAGTACTCCTGTGCTGGGTGCTCAGTGCTCAGGGTGCTGGGTGCTCAGTGCTCGGGGTGCTGGGTGCTCAGTGCTCAGTACTCAGGGTGCTGGGTGCTCAGTGCTCGGGGTGCTGGGTTCTCAGTGCTCAGTACTCAGGGTGCTGGGTGCTCAGTGCTCAGGGTGTTGGGTGCTCAGTGCTCAGGGTGCTGGGTGCTCAGTACTCCGGGTGCTGGGTGCTCAGTGCTCGTGGTGCTCGGAGCTCAGTACTCAGGGTGCTGGGTGCTCAGTTTTCGGGGTGATCGGTGCTCAGTACTCAGGGTGCTGGGTGCTCAGTGCTCGGGGTGCTCGGTGCTCAGTACGTTGGGTGCTCACTACTCAGGGTGCTGGGTGCTCAGTACTCAGGGTGCTCGGTGCTCAGTACTCAGGGTGCTGGGTGCTCAGTGCTCTGGGTGCTGGGTGCTCAGTACTCAGGGTGCTGGGTGCTCAGTGCTCGGGGTGCTCGGTGCTCAGTACGCTGGGTGCTCAGTACTCAGGGTGCTGGGTGCTCAGTACTCAGGGTGCTAGGTGCTCAGTACTCAGGGTGCTGGGTGCTTAGTACTCAGGGTGCTGGGTGCTCAGTGCTCGGGTTGCTGGGTGCTCAGTGCTCGGGGTGCTCAGTGCTCAGTGCTCGGGGTGCTGGGTACTCAGTACTCAGGGTGCTGGGTGCTCAGTACTTGTTGTGCTGGGTGCTCAGTGCTCAGGGTGCTGGGTGCTCAGTACTCAGGGTGATCGGTGCTAAGTGCTCGGGGTGCTGGGTGCTCAGTACTCAGGGTGCTGGGTGCTCAGTACTCAGGGTGCTCAGTTCTCAGTACTCAGCGTGCTGGGTGCTCAGTGCTCAGGGTGCTCGGTGCTCAGTACTCAGGGTGCTCAGTGCTCAGTACTCAGCGTGCTGGTTGCTCAGTGCTCAGGGTGCTGGGTGCTCAGTACTCAGGTTGCTGGTTGCTTAGTACTCAGGGTGCTCGGTCCGCAGTGCTCAGGGTGCTGGGTGCTCAGTACTCAGGGAGCAGGGTGCTCAGTGCTCAGGGTGCTCAGTGCTCAGTACTCATCGTGCTCGGTGCTCAGTGCTCAGGGTGCTCAGTGCTCAGTACTCAGGGTGCTCAGTGCTCAGTGCTCTGGGTGCTGGTTGCTCAGTGCTCGGGGTGCTGGGTGCTCAGTGCTCAGTGTGCTGGGTGCTCGGTGCTCGAGGTGCTCAGTACTCAGTACTCGGGGTTCTGGGTGCTCAGTGCTCAGGGTGCTCAGTGCTCAGTACTCGGGGTGCTCAGTGCTCAGTACTCGGGGTTCTGGGTGCTCAGTGCTCAGGGTGCTCAGTGCTCAGTACTCGGGGTGCTGTGTGCTCAGTGCTCAGGGTGCTCAGTGCTCAGTGCTCGGGGTGCTGGGTGCTCAGTGCTCGAGGCGCTGGGTGCTCAGTGCTCGGGGTGCTGGGTGCTCAGTACTCGGGGTGAGGGGTGCTCAGTGGTCAGGGTGCTCAGTGCTCAGTACTCAGTGCTCAGGATGCTCAGTGCTCAGTGCTCGGGGCGCTGGGTGCTCAGTGCTCAGGCTGCTGGGTACTCAGTACTCAGGGTGCTGGGTGCTCAGTGCTCGGGGTGCTATGTGCTCAGTGCTCGCGGTGCTGGGTGCTCTGTGCTCGGGGTGCTGGGTGCTCAGTGCTCGGGGTGCTATGTGCTCAGTGCTCGCGGTGCTGGCTGCTCAGTGCTCGGGGTGCTGGGTGCTCAGTGCTCGAGGTGCTCAGTACTCAGGGTGCTGTGTGTTCAGTGCTCGGGGCGCTGGTTGCTCAGTACTCCGGGTGCTGGGTGCTCAGTGCTCAGGGTGCTCGGTGCTCGGGGCACTGGGTGCTCAGTGCTCAGGGTGCTCAGAGCTCAGTACTCAGGGTGCTGGGTGCTCAGTGCTCGGGGTGCTCGGTGCTCAGTACTCAGGCTGCTGGGTGCTCAGTACTCAGGGTGCTCATTGCTCAGGGTGCTGGGTGCTCAGTGCTCAGGGTGCTCGGTGCTCGGGGCACTGGGTGCTCAGTGCTCAGGGTGCTCGGAGCTCAGTACTCAGGGTGCTGGGTGCTCAGTGCTCGGGGTGCTCGGTGCTCAGTACTCAGGGTGCTGGGTGCTCAGTGCTCGGGGTGCTCGGTGCTCAGTACGTTGGGTGCTCACTACTCAGGGTGCTGGGTACTCAGTGCTCAGGGTGCTGGGTGCTCGGTGCTCAGGGTGCTGGGTGCTCAGTACTCGGGGTGCTGGGTGCTCAGTGCTCAGGGTGCTGGGTGCTCAGTACTCAGGGTGCTGGGTGCTCAGTACTCAGGGTCCTGGGTGCTCAGTACTCGGGTGCTGGGTGCTCAGTGCTCAGGGTGCTGGGTGCTCAGTGCTCGGGGTGCTGGGTGCTCATTGCTCAGTACTCAGGGTGCTGGGTGTTCAGTGCTCGGGGTGCTGGGTGCTCAGTGCTCAGTACTCAGGGTGCTGGGTGCTCAGTGCTCAGGGTGCTGGGTGCTCAGTGCTCAGGGTGCTGGGTGCTCAGTACTCAGGGTGCTCAGGGCTCAGTACTCGGGGTGCTGGGTGCTCAGTGCTCAGGGTGCTCAGTGGTCAGTACTCGGGGTGCTGTGTGCTGAGTGCTCAGGGTGCTCAGTGCTCAGTGCTCGGGGTGCCGGGTGCTCAGTGCTCGGGGCGCTGGGTGCTCAGTGCTCGGGGTGCTGGGTGCTCAGTACTCAGGGTGCTGGGTGCTCAGTGCTCAGGGTGCTCAGTGCTCAGTACTCAGTGCTCAGGGTGCTGGGTGTTCAGTACTCAGGGTGCTGGGTGCTCAGTACTCAGGGTGCTGGGTGCTCAGTGCTCAGGGTGCTGGGTGCTCAGTGCTCGGGGTGCTCAGTACTCAGGGTGCTGTGTGTTCAGTGCTCAGGGTACTGGGTGCTCAGTACTCAGGGTGATCTGTGCTTAGTACTCAGGGTGCTGGGTGCTCAGTACTCCGGGTGCTGGGTGCTCAGTGCTCGGGGTGCTCGGAGCTCAGTACTCAGGGTGATGGGTGCTCAGTTCTCGGGGTGATCGGTGCTCAGTACTCAGAGTGCTGGGTGCTCAGTGCTCGGGGTGCTCGGTGCTCAGTACGTTGGGTGCTCACTACTCAGGGTGCTGGGTGCTCAGTGCTCAGTGTGCTGGGTGCTCAGTGCTCAGGGTGCTGGGTGCTCAGTGATCAGGGTGCTGGGTGCTCAGTACTCAGGGTGCTCAGGGCTCAGTACTCGGGGTGCTGGGTGCTCAGTGCTCAGGGTGCTCAGTGGTCAGTACTCGGGGTGCTGTGTGCTGAGTGCTCAGGGTGCTCAGTGCTCAGTGCTCGGGGTGCCGGGTGCTCAGTGCTCGGGGCGCTGGGTGCTCAGTGCTCGGGGTGCTGGGTGCGCAGTACTCAGGGTGCTGGGTGCTCAGTGCTCGGGGTGCTCATTACTCAGGGTGCTGGGTGCTCAGTGCTCAGTACTCGGGTGCTGGGTGCTCAGTGCTCGTTGTGCTGGGTGCTCAGTGCTCAGTACTCAGGGTGCTGGGTGCTCAGTGCTCGTTGTGCTGGGTGCTCAGTGCTCAGTACTCAGGGTGCTGGGTGCTCAGTGCTCAGGGTGCTGTGTGCTCAGTGCTCAGGGTGCTGGGTGCTCAGTGCTCAGGGTGCTGGGTACTCAGTGCTCAGGGTGCTGGGTGCTCAGTGCTCGGGTTTCTCGGTGCTCAGTGCTCAAGGTGCTGGGTGCTCAGTACTCAGGGTGCTCATTGCTCAGGGTGCTGGGTTCTCAGTGCTCAGGGTGCTCGGTGCTCGGGGCACTGGGTGCTCAGTGCTCAGGGTACTGGGTGCTCAGTACTCAGGGTGATCGGTGCTTAGTACTCAGGGTGCTGGGAGCTCAGTACTCCGGGTGCTGAGTGCTCAGTGCTCGGGGTGCTCGGAGCTCACTATTCAGGGTGCTGGGTGCGCAGTGCTCAGTGTGCTGCTTGCTCAGTGCTCAGGGTGCTGGGTGCTCAGTGCTCAGGGTGCTGGGTGCTCAGTATTCAGGGTGCTGGGTGCTCAGTGCTCGGGGTGCTGGGTGCTCAGTGCTCAGTGTGCTGGGTGCTCAGTACTCAGGGTGCTGGGTGCTCAGTACTCGGGGTGCTGGGTGCTCAGTGCTCGTTGTGCTGGGTGCTCAGTGCTCAGTACTCAGGGTGCTGGGTGCTCAGTGCTCCTTGTGCTGGGTGCTCAGTGCTCAGTACTCAGGGTGCTGGGTGCTCAGTACTCAGGGTGCTGGGTGCTCAGTACTCGGGTGCTGGGTGCTCAGTGCTCGTTGTGCTGGGTGCTCAGTGCTCAGTACTCAGGGTGCTGGGTGCTCAGTGCTCGTTGTGCTGGGTGCTCAGTGCTCAGTACTCAGGGTGCTGGGTGCTCAGTGCTCAGGGTGCTGTGTGCTCAGTGCTCAGGGTGCTGGGTGCTCAGTGCTCAGGGTGCTGGGTACTCAGTGCTCAGGGTGCTGGGTGCTCAGTGCTCGGGTTTCTCGGTGCTCAGTGCTCAAGGTGCTGGGTGCTCAGTACTCAGGGTGCTCATTGCTCAGGGTGCTGGGTGCTCAGTGCTCAGGGTGCTCGGTGCTCGGGGCACTGGGTGCTCAGTGCTCAGGGTGCTCAGAGCTCAGTACTCAGGGTGCTGGGTGCTCAGTGCTCGGGGTGCTCGGTGCTCAGTACTCAGGGTGCTGGGTGCTCAGTGCTCGGTGTGCTCGGTGCTCAGTACGTTGGGTGCTCACTACTCAGGGTACTGGGTGCTCAGTGCTCAGGGTGCTGGGTGCTCGGTGCTCAGGGTGCTGGGTGCTCAGTACTCAGGGTGCTGGGTGCTCAGTGCTCGGGGTGCTGGGTGCTCAGTACTCAGGGTGCTGGGTGCTCAGTACTCAGGGTGCTGGGTGCTCAGTACTCGGGTGCTGGGTGCTCATTGCTCAGGGTGCTGGGTTCTCAGTGCTCGGGGTGATGGGTGCTCAGTGCTCAGTACTCAGGGTGCTGGGTGTACAGTGCTCGGGTGCTGGGTGCTCAGTGCTCAGTACTCAGGGTGCTGGGTGCTCAGTGCTAAGGGTGCTGGGTGCTCAGTGCTCAGGGTGCTGGGTGCTCAGTGCTCAGGGTGCTGGGTACTCAGTGCTCAGGGTGCTGGGTGCTCAGTACTCAGGGTGCTCAGTGCTCAGTACTCGGGGTTCTGGGTGCTCAGTGCTCAGGGTGCTCAGTGCTCAGTGCTCGGGGTGCTGGGTGCTCAGTGCTCGGGGCGCTGGGTGCTCAGTGCTCGGGGTGCTGGGTGCTCAGTACTCAGGGTGCTGGGTGCTCAGAACTCAGGGTGCTGGGTGCTCAGTGCTCAGGGTGCTGGGTGCTCAGTGCTCGGGGTGCTCAGTACTCAGGGTACTGTGTGTTCAGTGCTCAGGTTACTGGGTGCTCAGTACTCAGGGTGCTCGGTGCTTAGTACTCAGGGTGCTGGGTGCTCAGTACTCCGGGTGCTGGGTGCTCAGTGCTCGGGGTGCTCGGAGATCAGTACTCAGGGTGCTGGGTGCTCAGTTCTCGGGGTGATCGGTGCTCAGTACTCAGGGTGCTGGGTGCTCAGTGCTCGGGGTGCTCGGTGCTCAGTACGTTGGGTGCTCACTACTCAGGTTGCTGGGTGCTCAGTGCTCAGTGTGCTGGGTGCTCAGTGCTCAGGGTGCTGGGTGCTCAGTGCTCAGGGTGCTGGGTGCTCAGTACTCAGGGTGCTCAGGGCTCAGTACTCGGGGTGCTGGGTGCTCAGTGCTCAGGGTGCACAGTGGTCAGTACTCGGGGTGCTGTGTGCTGAGTGCTCAGGGTGCTCAGTGCTCAGTGCTCGGGGTGCCGGGTGCTCAGTGCTCGGGGCGCTGGGTGCTCAGTGCTCGGGGAGCTGGGTGCTCAGTACTCAGGGTGCTGGGTGCTCAGTGCTCAGGGTGCTCAGTGCTCAGTACTCAGTGCTCAGGGTGCTGGGTGTTCAGTACTCAGGGTGCTGGGTGCTCAGTACTCAGGGTGCTGGGTGCTCAGTGCTCAGGGTGCTGGGTGCTCAGTGCTCGGGGTGCTCAGTACTCAGGGTGCTGTGTGTTCAGTGCTCAGGGTACTGGGTGCTCAGTACTCAGGGTGATCTGTGCTTAGTACTCAGGGTGCTGGGTGCTCAGTACTCCGGGTGCTGGGTGCTCAGTGCTCGGGGTGCTCGGAGCTCAGTACTCAGGGTGATGGGTGCTCAGTTCTCGGGGTGATCGGTGCTCAGTACTCAGAGTGCTGGGTGCTCAGTGCTCGGGGTGCTCGGTGCTCAGTACGTTGGGTGCTCACTACTCAGGGTGCTGGGTGCTCAGTGCTCAGTGTGCTGGGTGCTCAGTGCTCAGGGTGCTGGGTGCTCAGTGATCAGGGTGCTGGGTGCTCAGTGCTCAGGGTGCTCAGGGCTCAGTACTCGGGGTGCTGGGTGCTCAGTGCTCAGGGTGCTCAGTGGTCAGTACTCGGGGTGCTGTGTGCTGAGTGCTCAGGGTGCTCAGTGCTCAGTGCTCGGGGTGCCGGGTGCTCAGTGCTCGGGGCGCTGGGTGCTCAGTGCTCGGGGTGCTGGGTGCGCAGTACTCAGGGTGCTGGGTGCTCAGGGCTCAGGGTGCTCAGTGCTCAGTACTCAGTGCTCAGGGTGCTGGATGTTCAGTACTCAGGGTGCTGGGTGCTCAGTGCTCGGGGTGCTCATTACTCAGGGTGCTGGGTGCTCAGTGCTCAGTACTCGGGTGCTGGGTGCTCAGTGCTCGTTGTGCTGGGTGCTCAGTGCTCAGTACTCAGGGTGCTGGGTGCTCAGTGCTCGTTGTGCTGGGTGCTCAGTGCTCAGTACTCAGGGTGCTGGGTGCTCAGTACTCAGGGTGCTGTGTGCTCAGTGCTCAGGGTGCTGGGTGCTCAGTGCTCAGGGTGCTGGGTACTCAGTGCTCAGGGTGCTGGGTGCTCAGTGCTCGGGTTTCTCGGTGCTCAGTGCTCAAGGTGCTGGGTGCTCAGTACTCAGGGTGCTCATTGCTCAGGGTGCTGGGTGCTCAGTGCTCAGGGTGCTCGGTGCTCGGGGCACTGGGTGCTCAGTGCTCAGGGTACTGGGTGCTCAGTACTCAGGGTGATCGGTGCTTAGTACTCAGGGTGCTGGGTGCTCAGTACTCCGGGTGCTGAGTGCTCAGTGCTCGGGGTGCACGGAGCTCACTATTCAGGGTGCTGGGTGCTCAGTGCTCAGTGTGCTGGGTGCTCAGTGCTCAGGGTGCTGGGTGCTCAGTGCTCAGGGTGCTGGGTGCACAGTATTCAGGGTGCTGGGTGCTCAGTGCTCGGGGTGCTGGGTGCTCAGTGCTCAGGGTGCTGGGTGCTCAGTACTCAGGGTGCTGGGTGCTCAGTACTCGGGGTGCTGGGTGCTCAGTGCTCGTTGTGCTGGGTGCTCAGTGCTCAGTACTCAGGGTGCTGATTGCTCAGTGCTCCTTGTGCTGGGTGCTCAGTGCTCAGTACTCAGGGTGCTGGGTGCTCAGTACTCAGGGTGCTGGGTGCTCAGTACTCGGGTGCTGGGTGCTCAGTGCTCGTTGTGCTGGGTGCTCAGTGCTCAGTACTCAGGGTGCTGGGTGCTCAGTGCTCGTTGTGCTGGGTGCTCAGTGCTCAGTACTCAGGGTGCTGGGTGCTCAGTGCTCAGGGTGCTGTGTGCTCAGTGCTCAGGGTGCTGGGTGCTCAGTGCTCAGGGTGCTGGGTACTCAGTTCTCAGGGTGCTGGGTGCTCAGTGCTCGGGTTTCTCGGTGCTCAGTGCTCAAGGTGCTGGGTGCTCAGTACTCAGGGTGCTCATTGCTCAGGGTGCTGGGTGCTCAGTGCTCAGGGTGCTCGGTGCTCGGGGCACTGGGTGCTCAGTGCTCAGGGTGCTCAGAGCTCAGTACTCAGGGTGCTGGGTGCTCAGTGCTCGGGGTGCTCGGTGCTCAGTACTCAGGGTGCTGGGTGCTCAGTGCTCGGGGTGCTCGGTGCTCAGTACGTTGGGTGCTCACTACTCAGGGTACTGGGTGCTCAGTGCTCAGGGTGCTGGTTGCTCGGTGCTCAGGGTGCTGGGTGCTCAGTACTCAGGGTGCTGGGTGCTCAGTGCTCGGGGTGCTGGGTGCTCAGTACTCAGGGTGCTGGGTGCTCAGTACTCAGGGTGCTGGGTGCTCAGTACTCGGGTGCTGGGTGCTCATTGCTCAGGGTGCTGGGTTCTCAGTGCTCGGGGTGCTGGGTGCTCAGTGCTCAGTACTCAGGGTGCTGGGTGTACAGTGCTCGGGTGCTGGGTGCTCAGTGCTCAGTACTCAGGGTGCTGGGTGCTCAGTGCTAAGGGTGCTGGGTGCTCAGTGCTCAGGGTGCTGGGTGCTCAGTGCTCAGGGTGCTGGGTACTCAGTGCTCAGGGTGCTGGGTGCTCAGTACTCAGGGTGCTCAGTGCTCAGTACTCGGGGTTCTGGGTGCTCAGTGCTCAGGGTGCTCAGTGCTCAGTGCTCGGGGTGCTGGGTGCTCAGTGCTCGGGGCGCTGGGTGCTCAGTGCTCGGGGTGCTGGGTGCTCAGTACTCAGGGTGCTGGGTGCTCAGAACTCAGGGTGCTGGGTGCTCAGTGCTCAGGGTGCTGGGTGCTCAGTGCTCGGGGTGCTCAGTACTCAGGGTACTGTGTGTTCAGTGCTCAGGTTACTGGGTGCTCAGTACTCAGGGTGCTCGGTGCTTAGTACTCAGGGTGCTGGGTGCTCAGTACTCCGGGTGCTGGGTGCTCAGTGCTCGGGGTGCTCGGAGATCAGTACTCAGGGTGCTGGGTGCTCAGTTCTCGGGGTGATCGGTGCTCAGTACTCAGGGTGCTGGGTGCTCAGTGCTCGGGGTGCTCGGTGCTCAGTACGTTGGGTGCTCACTACTCAGGTTGCTGGGTGCTCAGTGCTCAGTGTGCTGGGTGCTCAGTGCTCAGGGTGCTGGGTGCTCAGTGCTCAGGGTGCTGGGTGCTCAGTACTCAGGGTGCTCAGGGCTCAGTACTCGGGGTGCTGGGTGCTCAGTGCTCAGGGTGCTCAGTGGTCAGTACTCGGGGTGCTGTGTGCTGAGTGCTAAGGGTGCTCAGTGCTCAGTGCTCGGGGTGCCGGGTGCTCAGTGCTCGGGGCGCTGGGTGCTCAGTGCTCGGGGTGCTGGGTGCGCAGTACTCAGGGTGCTGGGTGCTCAGTGCTCAGGGTGCTCAGTGCTCAGTACTCAGTGCTCAGGGTGCTGGATGTTCAGTACTCAGGGTGCTGGGTGCTCAGTGCTCGGGGTGCTCATTACTCAGGGTGCTGGGTGCTCAGTGCTCAGTACTCGGGTGCTGGGTGCTCAGTGCTCGTTGTGCTGGGTGCTCAGTGCTCAGTACTCAGGGTGCTGGGTGCTCAGTGCTCGGTGTGCTGGGTGCTCAGTGCTCAGTACTCAGGGTGCTGGGTGCTCAGTGCTCAGGGTGCTGTGTGCTCAGTGCTCAGGGTGCTGGGTGCTCAGTGCTCAGGGTGCTGGGTACTCAGTGCTCAGGGTGCTGGGTGCTCAGTGCTCGGGTTTCTCGGTGCTCAGTGCTCAAGGTGCTGGGTGCTCAGTACTCAGGGTGCTCATTGCTCAGGGTGCTGGGTGCTCAGTGCTCAGGGTGCTCGGTGCTCGGGGCACTGGGTGCTCAGTGCTCAGGGTACTGGGTGCTCAGTACTCAGGGTGATCGGTGCTTAGTACTCAGGGTGCTGGGTGCTCAGTACTCCGGGTGCTGAGTGCTCAGTGCTCGGGGTGCTCGGAGCTAACTATTCAGGGTGCTGGGTGCTCAGTGCTCAGTGTGCTGGGTGCTCAGTGCTCAGGGTGCTGGGTGCTCAGTGCTCAGGGTGCTGGGTGCTCAGTATTCAGGGTGCTGGGTGCTCAGTGCTCGGGGTGCTGGGTGCTCAGTGCTCAGGGTGCTGGGTGCTCAGTACTCAGGGTGCTGGATGCTCAGTACTCGGGGTGCTGTGTGCTCAGTGCTCGTTGTGCTGGGTGCTCAGTGCTCAGTACTCAGGGTGGTGGGTGCTCAGTGCTCCTTGTGCTGGGTGCTCAGTGCTCAGTACTCAGGGTGCTGGGTGCTCAGTACTCAGGGTGCTGGGTGCTCAGTACTCGGGTGCTGGGTGCTCAGTGCTCGTTGTGCTGGGTGCTCAGTGCTCAGTACTCAGGGTGCTGGGTGCTCAGTGCTCGTTGTGCTGGGTGCTCAGTGCTCAGTACTCAGGGTGCTGGGTGCTCAGTGCTCAGGGTGCTGTGTGCTCAGTGCTCAGGGTGCAGGGTGCTCAGTGCTCAGGGTGCTGGGTACTCAGTGCTCAGGGTGCTGGGTGCTCAGTGCTCGGGTTTCTCGGTGCTCAGTGCTCAAGGTGCTGGGTGCTCAGTACTCAGGGTGCTCATTGCTCAGGGTGCTGGGTGCTCAGTGCTCAGGGTGCTCGGTGCTCGGGGCACTGGGTGCTCAGTGCTCAGGGTGCTCAGAGATCAGTACTCAGGGTGCTGGGTGCTCAGTGCTCGGGGTGCTCGGTGCTCAGTACTCAGGGTGCTGGGTGCTCAGTACTCTGGGTGCTGGGTGCTCAGTGCTCGGGCTGCTCGGAGATCAGTACTCAGGGTGCTGGGTGCTCAGTTCTCGGGGTGATCGGTGCTCAGTACTCAGGGTGCTGGGTGCTCAGTGCTCGGGGTGCTCGGTGCTCAGTACGTTGGGTGCTCACTACTCAGGTTGCTGGGTGCTCAGTGCTCAGTGTGCTGGGTGCTCAGTGCTCAGGGTGCTGGGTGCTCAGTGCTCAGGGTGCTGGGTGCTCAGTACTCAGGGTGCTGGGTGCTCAGTGCTCGGGGTGCTGGGTGCTCAGTGCTCAGGGTGCTGGGTGCTCAGTACTCAGGGTGCTGGGTGCTCAGTACTCGGGGTGCTGGGCGCTCAGTACGCAGGGTGCTGGGCGCTCAGTACTCAGGGTGCTGGGTGCTCAGTACTCTCGTGCTGGGTGCTCAGTGCTCAGGGTGCTGGGTGCTCAGTGATCGGGGTGCTGGGTGCTCAGTGCTCGGGGTGCTCAGTGCTCAGTGTTCAAGGTGCTGGGTGCTCAGTACTCAGGGTGCTCATTGCTCAGGGTGCTGGGTGCTCAGTACTCAGGGTGCTGGGTGCTCAGTGCTCAGGGTGCTCGGTGCTCGGGGTGCTGGGTGCTCAGTGCTCGGGGTGCTCGGTGCTCAGTACTCAGGGTGCTGGGTGCTCAGTGCTCGGGGTGCTGGGTGCTCAGTGCTCAGTACTCAGGGTGCTGGGTGCTCAGTGCTCAGGGTGGTGTGTGCTCAGTGCTCAGGGTGCTGGGTGCTCAGTGCTCAGGCTGCTGGGTACACAGTCCTCAGGGTGCTGGGTGCTCAGTGCTCGGGGTGCTATGTGATCTGTGCTCGCGGTGCTGGGTGCTCAGTGCTCGGGGTGCTGGGTGCTCAGTGCTCGGGGTGCTATGTGCTCAGTGATCAAGGGGCTGGGTGCTCAGTGCTCGGGGTGCTCGGTGCTCAGTACTCAGGGTGCTGGGTGCTCAGTGCTCGAGGTGCTCAGTACTCAGGGTGCTGTGTGTTCAGTGCTCGGGGCGCTGGGTGCTCAGTACTCCGGGTGCTGGGTGCTCAGTGCTCAGGGTGCTCGGTGCTCGGGGCACTGGGTGCTCAGTGCTCAGGGTGCTCAGAGCTCAGTACTCAGGGTGCTGGGTGCTCAGTGCTCGGGGTGCTCGGTGCTCAGTACTCAGTGTGCTGGGTGCTCAGTACTCAGGGTGCTCATTGCTCAGGGTGCTGGGTGCACAGTGCTCAGGGTGCTCGGTGCTCGGGGCACTGGGTGCTCAGTGCTCAGGGTGCTCGGAGCTCAGTACTCAGGGTGCTGGGTGCTCAGTTCTCGGGGTGCTCGGTGCTCAGTACTCAGGGTGCTGGGTGCTCAGTTCTCGGGGTGCTCGGTGCTCAGTACGTTGGGTGCTCAATACTCAGGGTGCTGGGTACTCAGTGCTCAGGGTGCTGGGTGCTCGGTGCTCAGTGTGCTGTGTGCTCAGTACTCAGTGTGTTGGGTGCTCAGTGCTCGGGGTGCTGGGTGCTCAGTACTCACGGTGCTGGGTGCTCAGTACTCAGGGTCCTGGGTGCTCAGTACTCGGGTGCTGGGTGCTCAGTGCTCAGGGTGCTGGGTGCTCAGTGCTCGGGGTGCTGGGTGCTCAGTGCTCAGTACTCAGGGTGCTGGGTGTTCAGTGCTCGGGATGCTGGGTGCTCAGTGCTCAGTACTCAGGGTGTTGGGTGCTAAGTGCTCAGGGTGCTGGGTGCTCAGTGCTCAGGGTGCTGGGTGCTCAGTACTCAGGGTGCTCAGGGCTCAGTACTCGGGGTGCTGGGTGCTCAGTGCTCAGGGTGATCAGTGCTCAGTGCTCAGGGTGCCGGGTGCTCAGTGCTCGGGGCGCTGGGTGCTCAGTGCTCGGTGTGCTGGGTGCTCAGTACTCAGGGTGCTGGGTGCTCAGTACTCAGGGTGCTGGGTGCTCAGTGCTCAGGGTGCTGGGTGCTCAGTGCTCGGGGTGCTCAGTACTCAGGGTGCTGTGTGTTCAGTGCTCAGGGTACTGGGTGCTCAGTACTCAGGGTGATCGGTGCTTAGTACTCAGGGTGCTGGGTGCTCAGTACTCCGGGTGCTGGGTGCTCAGTGCTCGGGGTGCTCCGAGCTCAGTACTCAGGGTGATGGGTGCTCAGTTCTCGGGGTGATCGGTGCTCCGTACTCAGAGTGCTGGGTGCTCAGTGCTCGGGGTGCTCGGTGCTGAGTACATTGGGTGCTCACTACTCAGGGTGCTGGGTGCTCAGTGCTCAGTGTGCTGGGTGCTCAGTGCTCAGGGTGCTGGGTGCTCAGTGCTCAGGTTGCTGGGTGCTCAGTATTCAGGGTGCTGGGTGCTCAGTGCTCGGGGTGCTGGGTGCTCAGTGCTCAGGGTGCTGGGTGCTCAGTACTCAGGGTGCTGGGTGCTCAGTACTCGGGGTGCTGGGCGCTCAGTACTCAGGGTGCTGGGTGCTCAGTACTCAGGGTGCTGGGTGCTCAGTACTCGGGTGCTGGGTGCTCAGTGCTCAGGGTGCTGGGTGCTCAGTGCTCGGGGTGCTGGGTGCTCAGTGCTCAGTACTCAGGGTGCTGGGTGCTCAGTGCTCGTTGTGCTGGGTGCTCAGTGCTCAGTACTCAGGGTGCTGGGTGTTCAGTGCTCAGGGTGCTGTGTGCTCAGTGCTCAGGGTGCTGCGTGCTCAGTGCTCAGTGTGCTGGGTACTCAGTGCTCAGGTTGCTGGGTGCTCAGTACTCAGGGTGCTGGGTGCTCATTACTCAGGGTGCTGGGTGCTCAGTGCTCGGGTGCTGGGTGCTCAGTGCTCGCGGTGCTGGGTGCTCAGTGCTCGAGGTGCTCAGTACTCAGGGTGCTGTGTGTTCAGTGCTCAGGGTGCTGGGTGCTCAGTACTCAGGGTGCTCGGTGCTTAGTACTCAGGGTGTTGGGTGCTCAGTGCTCAGTGTGCTGTTTGCTCAGTGCTCAGGGTGCTGGGTGCTCAGTGCTCAGGCTGCTGGGTACACAGTACTCAGGGTGCTGGGTGCTCAGTGCTCGGGGTGCTATGTGCTCTGTGCTCGCGGTGCCGGGTGCTCAGTGCTCGGGGTGCTGGGTGCTCAGTGCTCGGGGTGCTATGTGCTCAGTGCTCGCGGTGCTGGGTGCTCAGTGCTCGGGGTTCTCGGTGCTCAGTACTCAGGGTGCTGTGTGTTCAGTGCTCGGGGCGCTGGGTGCTCAGTACTCCGGGTGCTGGGTGCTCAGTGCTCAGGGTGCTCGGTGCTCGGGGCACTGGGTGCTCAGTGCTCAGGGTGCTCGGAGCTCAGTACTCAGGGTGCTGGGTGCTCAGTGCTCGGGGTGCTCGGTGCTCAGTACTCAGGGTGCTGGGTGCTCAGTACTCAGGGTGCTCATTGCTCAGGGTGCTGGGTGCTCAGTGCTCATGGTGCTCGGTGCTCGGGGCACTGGGTGCTCAGTGCTCAGGGTGCTCGGAGCTCAGTACTCAGGGTGCTGGGTGCTCAGTTCTCGGGGTGCTCGGTGCTCAGTACTCAGGGTGCTGGGTGCTCAGTGCTCGGGGTGCTCGGTGCTCAGTACGTTGGGTGCTCACTACTCAGGGTGCTGGGTACTCAGTGCTCAGGGTGCTGGGTGCTCGGTGCTCAGGGTGCTGGGTGCTCAGTACTCAGGGTGCTGGGTGCTCAGTGCTCGGGGTGCTGGGTGCTCAGTACTCAGGGTGCTGGGTGCTCAGTACTCAGGGTCCTGGGTGCTCAGTACTCGGGTGCTGGGTGCTCAGTGCTCAGGGTGCTGGGTGCTCAGTGCTCGGGGTGCTGGGTGCTCAGTGCTCAGTACTCAGGGTGCTGGGTGTTCAGTGCTCGGGGTGCTGGGTGCTCAGTGCTCAATACTCAGGGTGTTGGGTGCTCAGTGCTCAGGGTGCTGGGTGCTCAGTGCTCAGGGTGCTGGGTGCTCAGTACTCAGGGTGCTCAGGGCTCAGTACTCGGGGTGCTGGGTGCTCAGTGCTCAGGGTGCTCAGTGCTCAGTGCTCAGGGTGCCGGGTGCTCAGTGCTCGGAGCGCTGGGTGCGCAGTGCTCGGGGTGCTGGGTGCTCAGTACTCAGGGTGCTGGGTGCTCAGTGCTCTGGGTGCTCAGTGCTCAGTACTCAGTGCTCAGGGTGCTCAGTGCTCAGTGCTCAGGGTGCTGGGTGTTCAGTACTCAGGGTGCTGGGTGCTCAGTACTCAGGGTGCTGGGTGCTCAGTGCTCGGGGTGCTCGGTGCTCAGTCCATTGGGTGCTCACTACTCAGGGTGCTGGGTGCTCAGTGCTCGGTGTGCTGGGTGCTCAGTGCTCAGGGTGATGGGTGCTCAGTACTCAGGGTGCTGGGTGCTCAGTGCTCGGGGTGCTGGGTGCTCAGTGTTCAGGGTGCTGGGTGCTCAGTACTCAGGGTGCTCATTGCTCAGGGTGCTGGGTGCTCAGTGCTCATGGTGCTCGGTGCTCGGGGCACTGGGTGCTCAGTGCTCAGGGTGCTCGGAGCTCAGTACTCAGGGTGCTGGGTGCTCAGTTCTCGGGGTGCTCGGTGCTCAGTACTCAGGGTGCTGGGTGCTCAGTGCTCGGGGTGCTCGGTGCTCAGTACGTTGGGTGCTCACTACTCAGGGTGCTGGGTACTCAGTGCTCCGGGCTGCTGGGTGCTCGGTGCTCAGGGTGCTGGGTGCTCAGTACTCAGTGTGCTGGGTGCTCAGTGCTCGGGGTGCTGGGTGCTCAGTACTCAGGGTGCTGGGTGCTCAGTACTCAGGGTCCTGGGTGCTCAGTACTCGGGTGCTGGGTGCTCAGTGCTCAGGGTGCTGGGTGCTCAGTGCTCGGGGTGCTGGGTGCTCAGTGCTCAGTACTCAGGGTGCTGGGTGTTCAGTGCTCGGGGTGCTGGGTGCTCAGTGCTCAGTACTCAGGGTGTTGGGTGCTCAGTGCTCAGGGTGCTGGGTGCTCAGTGCTCAGGGTGCTGGGTGCTCAGTACTCAGGGTGCTCAGGGCTCAGTACTCGGGGTGCTGGGTGCTCAGTGCTCAGGGTGCTCAGTGCTCAGTGCTCAGGGTGCCGGGTGCTCAGTGCTCGGAGCGCTGGGTGCGCAGTGCTCGGGGTGCTGGGTGCTCAGTACTCAGGGTGCTGGGTGCTCAGTGCTCTGGGTGCTCAGTGCTCAGTACTCAGTGCTCAGGGTGCTCAGTGCTCAGTGCTCAGGGTGCTGGGTGTTCAGTACTCAGGGTGCTGGGTGCTCAGTACTCAGGGTGCTGGGTGCTCAGTGCTCAGGGTGCTGGGTGCTCAGTGCTCGGGGTGCTCAGTACTCAGGGTGCTGTGTGTTCAGTGCTCAGGGTACTGGGTGCTCAGTACTCAGGGTGATCGGTGCTTAGTACTCAGGGTGCTGGGTGCTCAGTACTCCGGGTGCTGGGTGCTCAGTGCTCGGGGTGCTCCGAGCTCAGTACTCAGGGTGATGGGTGCTCAGTTCTCGGGGTGATCGGTGCTCAGTACTCAGAGTGCTGGGTGCTCAGTGCTCGGAGTGCTCGGTGCTGAGTACATTGGGTGCTCACTACTCAGGGTGCTGGGTGCTCAGTGCTCAGTGTGCTGGGTGCTCAGTGCTCAGGGTGCTGGGTGCTCAGTGCTCAGGGTGCTGGGTGCTCAGTATTCAGGGTGCTGGGTGCTCAGTGCTCGGGGTGCTGGGTGCTCAGTGCTCAGGGTGCTGGGTGCTCAGTACTCAGGGTGCTGGGTGCTCAGTACTCGGGGTGCTGGGCGCTCAGTACTCAGGGTGCTGGGTGCTCAGTGCTCAGGGTGCTGGGTGCTCAGTACTCGGGTGCTGCGTGCTCAGTGCTCAGGGTGCTGGGTGCTCAGTGCTCGGGGTGCTGGGTGCTCAGTGCTCAGTATTCAGGGTGCTGGGTGCTCAGTGCTCGTTGTGCTGGGTGCTCAGTGCTCAGTACTCAGGGTGCTGGGTGTTCAGTGCTCAGGGTGCTGTGTGCTCAGTGCTCAGGGTGCTGGGTGCTCAGTGCTCAGGGTGCTGGGTACTCAGTGCTCAGGGTGCTGGGTGCTCAGTACTCAGGGTGCTGGGTGCTCATTACTCAGGGTGCTGGGTGCTCAGTGCTCGGGTGCTGGGTGCTCAGTGCTCGCGGTGCTGGGTGCTCAGTGCTCGAGGTGCTCAGTACTCAGGGTGCTGTGTGTTCAGTGCTCAGGGTGCTGGGTGCTCAGTACTCAGGGTGCTCGGTGCTTAGTACTCAGGGTGCTGGGTGCTCAGTACTCCGGGTGCTGGGTTCTCAGTGCTCAGGGTTCTCGGTGCTCATTGCTCAGGGTGCTGGGTGCTCAGTGCTCAGGGTGCTCGGTGCTCGGGGCACTGGGTGCTCAGTGCTCAGGGTGCTCAGAGCTCAGTACTCAGGGTGCTGGGTGCTCCGTGCTCGGGGGGCTCGGTGCTCAGTACTCAGGGTGCTGGGTGCTCAGTGCTCGGGGTGCTCGGTGCTCAGTACGTTGGGTGCTCACTACTCAGGGTGCTGGGTGCTCAGTGCTCAGGGTGCTGGGTGCTCGGTGCTCAGGGTGCTGGGTGCTCAGTACTCAGGGTGCTGGGTGCTCAGTGCTCAGGGTGCTGGGTACTCAGTGCTCAGGGTGCTGGGTGCTCAGTACTCAGGGTGCTCAGTGCTCATTAATCGGGGTGCTGGGTGTTCAGTGCTCGGGGTGCTGGGTGCTCAGTGCTCAGTACTCAGGGTTCTGGGTGCTCAGTGCTCAGGGTGCTGGTTGCTCAGTGCTCAGGGTGCTGGGTGCTCAGTGCTCAGGGTGCTGGGTACTCAGTGCTCAAGGTGCTGGGTGCTCAGTACTCAGGGTGCTCATTGCTCAGGGTGCTGGGTGCTCAGTGCTCATGGTGCTCGGTGCTCGGGGCACTGGGTGCTCAGTGCTCAGGGTGCTCAGAGCTCAGTACTCAGGGTGCTGGGTGCTCAGTGCTCGGGGTGCTCGGTGCTCAGTACTCAGGGTGCTGGGTGCTCAGTGCTCGGGGTGCTCGGTGCTCAGTACGTTGGGTGCTCACTACTCAGGGTGCTGTGTGCTCAGTGCTCAGGGTGCTGGGTTCTCGGTGCTCAGGGTGCTGGGTGCTCAGTACTCAGGGTGCTGGGTGCTCAGTGCTCAGGGTGCTGGGTACTCAGTGCTCAGGGTGCTGGGTGCTCAGTACTCAGGGTGCTGGGTGCTCAGTGCTCAGTACTCAGGGTGCTGGGTGCTCAGTGCTCAGGGTGCTGGGTGCTCAGTGCTCAGGGTGCTAGGTGCTCAGTGCTCAGGGTGCTGGGTACTCAGTGCTCAGGGTGCTGGGTGCTCAGTACTCAGGGTGCTCAGTGCTCAGTACTCGGGGTGCTGGGTGCTCAGTGCTCAGGGTGCTCAGTGCTCAGTACTCGGGGTGCTGTGTGCTCAGTGCTCAGGGTGCTCAGTGCTCAGTGCTCAGGGTGCTGGGTGCTCAGTGCTCGGGGTGCTGGGTGCTCAGTGCTCAGGGTGCTGGGTGCTCAGTACTCAGGGTGCTGGGTGCTCAGTACTCGGGGTGCTGGGCGCTCAGTACTCAGGGTGCTGGGTGCTCAGTACTCAGGGGGCTGGGTGCTCAGTACTCGGGTGCTGGGTGCTCAGTGCTCAGGGTGCTGGGTGCTCAGTACTCGGGGTGCTGGGTGCTCAGTGCTCAGTACTCAGGGTGCTTTGTGCTCAGTGCTCGTTGTGCTGGGTGCTCAGTGCTCAGTACTCAGGGTGCTGGGTGCTCAGTGCTCAGGGTGCTGTGTGCTCAGTGCTCAGGGTGCTGGGTGCTCAGTGCTCAGGGTGCTGGGTACTCAGTGCTCAGGGTGCTGGGTGCTCAGTACTCAGGGTGCTGGGTGCTCATTACTCAGGGTGCTGGGTGCTCAGTGCTCGGGTGCTGGGTGCTCAGTGCTCGCGGTGCTGGGTGCTCAGTGCTCGGGGAGCTCGGTGCTCAGTACTCAGGGTGCTGGGTGCTCAGTGCTCGAGGTGCTCAATACTCAGGGTGCTGTGTGTTCAGTGCTCAGGGTGCTGGGTGCTCAGTACTCAGGGTGCTCGGTGCTTAGTACTCAGGGTGCTGGGTGCTCAGTACTCAGGGTCCTGGGTGCTCAGTACTCGGGTGCTGGGTGCTCAGTGCTCAGGGTGCTGGGTGCTCAGTGCTCGGGGTGCTGGGTGCTCAGTGCTCAGTACTCAGGGTGCTGGGTGTTCAGTGCTCGGGGTGCTGGGTGCTTAGTGCTCAGTACTCAGGGTGTTGGGTGCTCAGTGCTCAGGGTGCTGGGTGCTCAGTGCTCAGGGTGCTGGGTGCTCAGTACTCAGGGTGCTCAGGGCTCAGTACTCGGGGTGCTGGGTGCTCAGTGCTCAGGGTGCTCAGTGCTCAGTGCTCAGGGTGCCGGGTGCTCAGTGCTCGGGGCGCTGGGTGCTCAGTGCTCGGGGTGCTGGGTGCTCAGTACTCAGGGTGCTTGGTGCTCAGTGCTCTGGGTGCTCAGTGCTCAGTACTCAGTGCTCAGGGTACTCAGTGCTCAGTGCTCAGGGTGCTGGGTGTTCAGTACTCAGGGTGCTGGGTGCTCAGTACTCAGGGTGCTGGGTGCTCAGTGCTCAGGGTGCTGGGTGCTCAGTGCTCGGGGTGCTCAGTACTCAGGGTGTTGTGTGTTCAGTGTTCAGGGTACTGGGTGATCAGTACTCAGGGTGATCGGTGCTTAGTACTCAGGGTGCTGGGTGCTCAGTACTCCGGGTGCTGGGTGCTCAGTGCTCGGGGTGCTCCGAGCTCAGTACTCAGGGTGATGGGTGCTCAGTTCTCGGGGTGATCGGTGCTCAGTACTCAGAGTGCTGGGTGCTCAGTGCTCGGAGTGCTCGGTGCTGAGTACATTGGGTGCTCACTACTCAGGGTGCTGGGTGCTCAGTGCTCAGTGTGCTGGGTGCTCAGTGCTCAGGGTGCTGGGTGCTCAGTGCTCAGGGTGCTTGGTGCTCAGTATTCAGGGTGCTGGGTGCTCAGTGCTCGGGGTGCTGGGTGCTCAGTGCTCAGCGTGCTGGGTGCTCAGTACTCAGGGTGCTGGGTGCTCAGTACTCGGGGTGCTGGGCGCTCAGTACTCAGGGTTCTGGGTGCTCAGTACTCAGGGTGCTGGGTGCTCAGTACTCGGGTGCTGGGTGCTCAGTGCTCAGGGTGCTGGGTGCTCAGTGCTCGGGGTGCTGGGTGCTCAGTGCTCAGTACTCAGGGTGCTGGGTGCTCAGTGCTCGTTGTGCTGGGTGCTCAGTGCTCAGTACTCAGGGTGCTGGGTGTTCAGTGCTCAGGGTGCTGTGTGCTCAGTGCTTAGGGTGCTGGGTGCTCAGTGCTCAGGGTGCTGGGTACTCAGTGCTCAGGGTGCTGGGTGCTCAGTACTCAGGGTGCTGGGTGCTCATTACTCAGGGTGCTGGGTGCTCAGTGCTCGGGTGCTGGGTGCTCAGTGCTCGCGGTGCTGGGTGCTCAGTGCTCGAGGTGCTCAGTACTCAGGGTGCTGTGTGTTCAGTGCTCAGGGTGCTGGGTGCTCAGTACTCAGGGTGCTCGGTGCTTAGTATTCAGGGTGCTGGGTGCTCAGTACTCCGGGTGCTGGGTGCTCAGTGCTCAGGGTTCTCGGTGCTCAGTGCTCAAGGTGCTGGGTGCTCAGTACTCATGGTGCTCATTGCTCAGGGTGCTGGGTGCTCAGTGCTCAGGGTGCTCGGTGCTCGGGGCACTGGGTGCTCAGTGCTCAGGGTGCTCAGAGCTCAGTACTCAGGGTGCTGGGTGCTCCGTGCTCGGGGTGCTCGGTGCTCAGTACGTTGGGTGCTCACTACTCAGGGTGCTGGGTGCTCAGTGCTCAGGGTGCTGGTTGCTCGGTGCTCAGGGTGCTGGGTGCTCAGTACTCAGGGTGCTGGGTGCTCAGTGCTCAGGGTGCTGGGTACTCAGTGCTCAGGGTGCTGGGTGCTCAGTACTCAGGGTGCTCAGTGGTCAGTACTCGGGGTGCTGGGTGTTCAGTGCTCGGGGTGCTGGGTGCTCAGTGCTCAGTACTCAGGGTTCTGGGTGCTCAGTGCTCAGGGTGCTGGGTGCTCAGTGCTCAGGGTGCTGGGTGCTCAGTGCTCAGGGTGCTGGGTACTCAGTGCTCAAGGTGCTGGGTGCTCAGTACTCAGGGTGCTCATTGCTCAGGGTGCTGTGTGCTCAGTGCTCAGGGTGCTCGGTGCTCGGGGCACTGGGTGCTCAGTGCTCAGGGTGCTCAGAGCTCAGTACTCAGGGTGCTGGGTGCTCAGTGCTCGGGGTGCTCGGTGCTCAGTACTCAGGGTGCTGGGTGCTCAGTGCTCGGGGTGCTCGGTGCTCAGTACGTTGGGTGCTCACTACTCAGGGTGCTGGGTGCTCAGTGCTCAGGGTGCTGGGGTCTCGGTGCTCAGGGTGCTGGGTGCTCAGTACTCAGGGTGCTGGGTGCTCAGTGCTCAGGGTGCTGGGTACTCAGTGCTCAGGGTGCTGGGTGCTCAGTACTCAGGGTGCTGGGTGCTCAGTGCTCAGTACTCAGGGTGCTGGGTGCTCAGTGCTCAGGGTGCTGGGTGCTCAGTGCTCAGGGTGCTAGGTGCTCAGTGCTCAGGGTGCTGGGTACTCAGTGCTCAGGGTGCTGGGTGCTCAGTACTCAGGGTGCTCAGTGCTCAGTACTCGGGGTGCTGGGTGCTCAGTGCTCAGGGTGCTCAGTGCTCAGTACTCGGGGTGCTGTGTGCTCAGTGCTCAGGGTGCTCAGTGCTCAGTGCTCAGGGTGCTGGGTGCTCAGTGCTCGGGGCGCTGGGTGCTCAGTGCTCAGGGTGCTGGGTGCTCAGTACTCAGGGTGCTGGGTGCTCAGTACTCGGGGTGCTGGGCGCTCAGTACTCAGGGTGCTGGGTGCTCAGTACTCAGGGTGCTGGGTGCTCAGTACTCGGGTGCTGGGTGCTCAGTGCTCAGGGTGCTGGGTGCTCAGTGCTCGGGGTGCTGGGTGCTCAGTGCTCAGTACTCAGGGTGCTTTGTGCTCAGTACTCGTTGTGCTGGGTGCTCAGTGCTCAGTACTCAGGGTGCTGGGTGTTCAGTGCTCAGGGTGCTGTGTGCTCAGTGCTCAGGGTGCTGGGTGCTCAGTGCTCAGGGTGCTGGGTACTCAGTGCTCAGGGTGCTGGGTGCTCAGTACTCAGGGTGCTGGGTGCTCATTACTCAGGGTGCTGGGTGCTCAGTGCTCGGGTGCTGGGTGCTCAGTGCTCGCGGTGCTGGGTGCTCAGTGCTCGGGGAGCTCGGTGCTCAGTACTCAGGGTGCTGGGTGCTCAGTGCTCGAGGTGCTCAATACTCAGGGTGCTGTGTGTTCAGTGCTCAGGGTGTTGGGTGCTCAGTACTCAGGGTGCTCGGTGCTTAGTACTCAGGGTGCTGGGTGCTCAGTACTCCGGGTGCTGGGTGCTCAGTGCTCGGGGTTCTCGGTGCTCAGTGCTCAAGGTGCTGGGTGCTCAGTACTCAGGGTGCTCATTGCTCAGGGTGCTGGGTGCTCAGTGCTCAGGGTGCTCGGTGCTCGGGGCACTGGGTGCTCAGTGCTCAGGGTGCTCAGAGCTCAGTACTCAGGGTGCTGGGTGCTCAGTGCTCGGGGTGCTCGGTGCTCAGTACTCAGGGTGCTGGGTGCTCAGTACTCAGGGTCCTGGGTGCTCAGTACTCGGGTGCTGGGTGCTCAGTGCTCAGGGTGCTGGGTGCTCAGTGCTCGGGGTGCAGGGTGCTCAGTGCTCAGTACTCAGGGTGCTGGGTGTTCAGTGCTCGGGGTGCTGTGTGCTCAGTGCTCTTTACTCAGGGTGTTGGGTGCTAAGTGCTCAGGGTGCTGGGTGCTCAGTACTCAGGGTCCTGGGTGCTCAGTACTCCGGTGCTGGGTGCTCAGTGCTCAGGGTGCTGGGTGCTCAGTGCTCGGGGTGCTGGGTGCTCAGTGCTCAGTACCCAGGGTGCTGGGTGTTCAGTGCTCGGGGTGCTGGGTTCTCAGTGCTCAGTACTCAGGGTGTTGGGTGCTAAGTGCTCAGGGTGCTGGGTGCTCAGTGCTCAGGGTGCTGGGTGCTCAGTACTCAGGGTGCTCAGGGCTCAGTACTCGGGGTGCTGGGTGCTCAGTGCTCAGGGTGCTCAGTGCTCAGTGCTCAGGGTGCCGGGTGCTCAGTGCTCGGGGCGCTGGGTGCTCAGTGCTCGGTGTGCTGGGTGCTCAGTACTCAGGGTGCTGGGTGCTCAGTACTCAGGGTGCTGGGTGCTCAGTGCTCAGGGTGCTGGGTGCTCAGTGCTCGGGGTGCTAAGTACTCAGGGTGCTGTGTGTTCAGTGCTCAGGGTACTGGGTGCTCAGTACTCAGGGTGATCGGTGCTTAGTACTCAGGGTGCTGGGTGCTCAGTACTCCGGGTGCTGGGTGCTCAGTGCTCGGGGTGCTCCGAACTCAGTACTCAGGGTGATGGGTGCTCCGTTCTCGGGGTGATCGGTGCTCAGTACTCAGAGTGCTGGGTGCTCAGTGCTCGGGGTGCTCGGTGCTGAGTACATTGGGTGCTCACTACTCAGGGTGCTGGGTGCTCAGTGCTCAGTGTGCTGGGTGCTCAGTGCTCAGGGTGCTGGGTGCTCAGTGCTCAGGGTGCTGGGTGCTCAGTATTCAGGGTGCTGGGTGCTCAGTGCTCGGGGTGCTGGGTGCTCAGTGCTCAGGGTGCTGGGTGCTCAGTACTCAGGGTGCTGGGTGCTCAGTACTCGGGGTGCTGGGCGCTCAGTACTCAGGGTGCTGGGTGCTCAGTACTCAGGGTGCTGGGTGCTCAGTACTCGGGTGCTGGGTGCTCAGTGCTCAGGGTGCTGGGTGCTCAGTGCTCGGGGTGCTGGGTGCTCAGTACTCAGGGTGCTGGGTGCTCAGTGCTCGTTGTGCTGGGTGCTCAGTGCTCAGTACTCAGGGTGCTGGGTGTTCAGTGCTCAGGGTGCTGTGTGCTCAGTGCTCAGGGTGCTAAGTACTCAGGGTGCTGGGTGCTCAGTACTCCGGGTGCTGGGTGCTCAGTGCTCGGGGTTCTCGGTGCTCAGTGCTCAAGGTGCTGGGTGCTCAGTACTCAGGGTGCTCATTGCTCAGGGTGCTGGGTGCTCAGTGCTCAGGGTGCTCGGTGCACGGGGCACTGGGTGCTCAGTGCTCAGGGTGCTCAGAGCTCAGTACTCAGGATGCTGGGTGCTCAGTGCTCGGGGTGCTCGGTGCTCAGTACTCAGGGTGCTGGGTGCTCAGTACTCAGGGTCCTGGGTGCTCAGTACTCGGGTGCTGGGTGCTCAGTGCTCAGGGTGCTGGGTGCTCAGTGCTCGGGTTGCTGGGTGCTCAGTGCTCAGTACTCAGGGTGCTGGGTGTTCAGTGCTCGGGGTGCTGGGTGCTCAGTGCTCAGTACTCAGGGTGTTGGGTGCTAAGTGCTCAGGGTGCTGGGTGCTCAGTACTCAGGGTCCTGGGTGCTCAGTACTCGGGTGCTGGGTGCTCAGTGCTCAGGGTGCTGGGTGCTCAGTGCTCGGGGTGCTGGATGCTCAGTGCTCAGTACCCAGGGTGCTGGGTGTTCAGTGCTCGGGGTGCTGGGTTCTCAGTGCTCAGTACTCAGGGTGTTGGGTGCTAAGTGCTCAGGGTGCTGGGTGCTCAGTGCTCAGGGTGCTGGGTGCTCAGTACTCAGGGTGCTCAGGGCTCAGTACTCGGGGTGCTGGGTGCTCAGTGCTCAGGGTGCTCAGTGCTCAGTGCTCAGGGTGCCGGGTGCTCAGTGCTCGGGGCGCTGGGTGCTCAGTGCTCGGTGTGCTGGGTGCTCAGTACTCAGGGTGCTGGGTGCTCAGTACTCAGGGTGCTGGGTGCTCAGTGCTCAGGGTGCTGGGTGCTCAGTGCTCGGGGTGCTAAGTACTCAGGGTGCTGTGTGTTCAGTGCTCAGGGTACTGGGTGCTCAGTACTCAGGGTGATCGGTGCTTAGTACTCAGGGTGCTGGGTGCTCAGTACTCCGGGTGCTGGGTGCTCAGTGCTCGGGGTGCTCCGAGCTCAGTACTCAGGGTGATGGGTGCTCAGTTCTCGGGGTGATCGGTGCTCAGTACTCAGAGTGCTGGGTGCTCAGTGCTCGGGGTGCTCGGTGCTGAGTACATTGGGTGCTCACTACTCAGGGTGCTGGGTGCTCAGTGCTCAGTGTGCTGTGTGCTCAGTGCTCAGAGTGCTGGGTGCTCAGTGCTCAGGGTGCTGGGTGCTCAGTATTCAGGGTGCTGGGTGCTCAGTGCTCGGGGTGCTGGGTGCTCAGTGCTCAGGGTGCTGGGTGCTCAGTACTCAGGGTGCTGGGTGCTCAGTACTCGGGGTGCTGGGCGCTCAGTACTCAGGGTGCTGGGTGCTCAGTACTCAGGGTGCTGGGTGCTCAGTACTCGGGTGCTGGGTGCTCAGTGCTCGGGTGCTGGGTGCTCAGTGCTCGGGGTGCTGGGTGCTCAGTGCTCAGGGTGCTGGGTGCTCAGTACTCAGGGTGCTGGGTGCTCAGTACTCGGGGTGCTGGGCGCTCAGTACTCAGGGTGCTGGGTGCTCAGTGCTCAGGGTGCTGGGTGCTCAGTGCTCAGGGTGCTGCGTGCTCAGTGCTCAGGGTGCTGGGTACTCAGTGCTCAGGGTGCTGGGTGCTCAGTACTCAGGGTGCTGGGTGCTCATTACTCAGGGTGCTGGGTGCTCAGTGCTCGGGTGCTGGGTGCTCAGTGCTCGCGGTGCTGGGTGCTCAGTGCTCGAGGTGCTCAGTACTCAGGGTGCTGTGTGTTCAGTGCTCAGGGTGCTGGGTGCTCAGTACTCAGGGTGCTCGGTGCTTAGTACTCAGGGTGCTGGGTGCTCAGTGCTCAGGGTGCTGTGTGCTCAGTGCTCAGGGTGCTGGGTGCTCAGTGCTCAGGCTGCTGGGTACACAGTACTCAGGGTGCTGGGTGCTCAGTGCTCGGGGTGCTATGTGCTCTGTGCTCGCGGTGCTGGGTGCTCAGTGCTCGGGGTGCTGGGTGCTCAGTGCTCGGGGTGCTATGTGCTCAGTGCTCGCGGTGCTGGGTGCTCAGTGCTCGGGGTGCTCGGTGCTCAGTACTCAGGGTGCTGGGTGATCAGTGCTCGAGGTGCTCAATACTCAGGGTGCTGTGTGTTCAGTGCTCGGGGCGCTGGGTGCTCAGTACTCCGGGTGCTGGGTGCTCAGTGCTCAGGGTGCTCGGTGCTCGGGGCACTGGGTGCTCAGTGCTCAGGGTGCTCGGAGCTCAGTACTCAGGGTGCTCATTGCTCAGGGTGCTGGGTGCTCAGTGCTCAGGGTGCTCGGTGCTCGGGGCACTGGGTGCTCAGTGCTCAGGGTGCTCCGAGCTCAGTACTCAGGGTGCTGGGTGCTCAGTTCTCGGGGTGCTCGGTGCTCAGTACTCAGTGTGCTGGGTGCTCAGTGCTCGGGGTGCTCGGTGCTCAGTACGTTGGGTGCTCACTACTCAGGGTGCTGGGTACTCAGTGCTCAGGGTGCTGGGTGCTCGGTGCTCAGGGTGCTGGGTGCTCAGTACTCAGGGTGTTGGGTGCTCAGTGCTCGGGGTGCTGGGTGCTCAGTACTCAGGGTGCTGGGTGCTCAGTACTCAGGGTCCTGGGTGCTCAGTACTCGGGTGCTGTGTGTTCAGTGCTCAGGGTACTGGGTGCTCAGTACTCAGGGTGATCGGTGCTTAGTACTCAGGGTGCTGGGTGCTCAGTACTCCGGGTGCTGGGTGCTCAGTGCTCGGGGTGCTCCGAGCTCAGTACTCAGGGTGATGGGTGCTCAGTTCTCGGTGTGATCGGTGCTCAGTACTCAGAGTGCTGGGTGCTCAGTGCTCGGGGTGCTCGGTGCTGAGTACATTGGGTGCTCACTACTCAGGGTGCTGGGTGCTCAGTGCTCAGTGTGCTGGGTGCTCAGTGCTCAGGGTGCTGGGTGCTCAGTGCTCAGGGTGCTGGGTGCTCAGTATTCAGGGTGCTGGGTGCTCAGTGCTCGGGGTGCTGGGTGCTCAGTGCTCAGGGTGCTGGGTGCTCAGTACTCAGGGTGCTGGGTGCTCAGTACTCGGGGTGCTGGGCGCTCAGTACTCAGGGTGCTGGGTGCTCAGTACTCAGGGTGCTGGGTGCTCAGTACTCGGGTGCTGGGTGCTCAGTGCTCAGGGTGCTGGGTGCTCAGTGCTCGGGGTGCTGGGTGCTCAGTGCTCAGTACTCAGGGTGCTGGGTGCTCAGTGCTCGTTGTGCTGGGTGCTCAGTGCTCAGTACTCAGGGTGCTGGGTGTTCAGTGCTCAGGGTGCTGTGTGCTCAGTGCTCAGGGTGCTGCGTGCTCAGTGCTCAGGGTGCTGGGTACTCAGTGCTCAGGGTGCTGGGTGGTCAGTACTCACTGTGCTGGGTGCTCATTACTCAGGGTGCTGGGTGCTCAGTGCTCGGGTGCTGGGTGCTCAGTGCTCGCGGTGCTGGGTGCTCAGTGCTCGAGGTGCTCAGTACTCAGGGTGCTGTGTGTTCAGTGCTCAGGGTGCTGGGTGCTCAGTACTCAGGGTGCTCGGTGCTTAGTACTCAGGGTGCTGGGTGCTCAGTGCTCAGGGTGTTGTGTGCTCAGTGCTCAGGGTGCTGGGTGCTCAGTGCTCAGGCTGCTGGGTACACAGTACTCAGGGTGCTGGGTGCTCAGTGCTCGGGGTGCTATGTGCTCTGTGCTCGCGGTGCTGGGTGCTCAGTGCTCGGGGTGCTGGGTGCTCAGTGCTCGGGGTGCTATGTGCTCAGTGCTCGCGGTGCTGGGTGCTCAGTGCTCGCAGTGCTGGGTGCTCAGTGCTCGGGGTGCTCGGTGCTCAGTACTCAGGGTGCTGGGTGCTCAGTGCTCGAGGTGCTCAGTACTCAGGGTGCTGTGTGTTCAGTGCTCGGGGTGCTGGGTACTCAGTGCTCAAGGTGCTGGGTGCTCAGTACTCAGGGTGCTCATTGCTCAGGGTGCTGTGTGCTCAGTGCTCAGGGTGCTCGGTGCTCGGGGCACTGGGTGCTCAGTGCTCAGGGTGCTCAGAGCTCAGTACTCAGGGTGCTGGGTGCTCAGTGCTCGGGGTGCTCGGTGCTCAGTACTCAGGGTGCTGGGTGCTCAGTGCTCGGGGTGCTCGGTGCTCAGTACGTTGGGTGCTCACTACTCAGGGTGCTGGGTGCTCAGTGCTCAGGGTGCTGGGGTCTCGGTGCTCAGGGTGCTGGGTGCTCAGTACTCAGGGTGCTGGGTGCTCAGTGCTCAGGGTGCTGGGTACTCAGTGCTCAGGGTGCTGGGTGCTCAGTACTCAGGGTGCTGGGTGCTCAGTGCTCAGTACTCAGGGTGCTGGGTGCTCAGTGCTCAGGGTGCTGGGTGCTCAGTGCTCAGGGTGCTAGGTGCTCAGTGCTCAGGGTGCTGGGTACTCAGTGCTCAGGGTGCTGGGTGCTCAGTACTCAGGGTGCTCAGTGCTCAGTACTCGGGGTGCTGGGTGCTCAGTGCTCAGGGTGCTCAGTGCTCAGTACTCGGGGTGCTGTGTGCTCAGTGCTCAGGGTGCTCAGTGCTCAGTGCTCAGGGTGCTGGGTGCTCAGTGCTCGGGGCGCTGGGTGCTCAGTGCTCAGGGTGCTGGGTGCTCAGTACTCAGGGTGCTGGGTGCTCAGTACTCGGGGTGCTGGGCGCTCAGTACTCAGGGTGCTGGGTGCTCAGTACTCAGGGTGCTGGGTGCTCAGTACTCGGGTGCTGGGTGCTCAGTGCTCAGGGTGCTGGGTGCTCAGTGCTCGGGGTGCTGGGTGCTCAGTGCTCAGTACTCAGGGTGCTTTGTGCTCAGTACTCGTTGTGCTGGGTGCTCAGTGCTCAGTACTCAGGGTGCTGGGTGTTCAGTGCTCAGGGTGCTGTGTGCTCAGTGCTCAGGGTGCTGGGTGCTCAGTGCTCAGGGTGCTGGGTACTCAGTGCTCAGGGTGCTGGGTGCTCAGTACTCAGGGTGCTGGGTGCTCATTACTCAGGGTGCTGGGTGCTCAGTGCTCGGGTGCTGGGTGCTCAGTGCTCGCGGTGCTGGGTGCTCAGTGCTCGGGGAGCTCGGTGCTCAGTACTCAGGGTGCTGGGTGCTCAGTGCTCGAGGTGCTCAATACTCAGGGTGCTGTGTGTTCAGTGCTCAGGGTGTTGGGTGCTCAGTACTCAGGGTGCTCGGTGCTTAGTACTCAGGGTGCTGGGTGCTCAGTACTCCGGGTGCTGGGTGCTCAGTGCTCGGGGTTCTCGGTGCTCAGTGCTCAAGGTGCTGGGTGCTCAGTACTCAGGGTGCTCATTGCTCAGGGTGCTGGGTGCTCAGTGCTCAGGGTGCTCGGTGCTCGGGGCACTGGGTGCTCAGTGCTCAGGGTGCTCAGAGCTCAGTACTCAGGGTGCTGGGTGCTCAGTGCTCGGGGTGCTCGGTGCTCAGTACTCAGGGTGCTGGGTGCTCAGTACTCAGGGTCCTGGGTGCTCAGTACTCGGGTGCTGGGTGCTCAGTGCTCAGGGTGCTGGGTGCTCAGTGCTCGGGGTGCAGGGTGCTCAGTGCTCAGTACTCAGGGTGCTGGGTGTTCAGTGCTCGGGGTGCTGTGTGCTCAGTGCTCTTTACTCAGGGTGTTGGGTGCTAAGTGCTCAGGGTGCTGGGTGCTCAGTACTCAGGGTCCTGGGTGCTCAGTACTCCGGTGCTGGGTGCTCAGTGCTCAGGGTGCTGGGTGCTCAGTGCTCGGGGTGCTGGGTGCTCAGTGCTCAGTACCCAGGGTGCTGGGTGTTCAGTGCTCGGGGTGCTGGGTTCTCAGTGCTCAGTACTCAGGGTGTTGGGTGCTAAGTGCTCAGGGTGCTGGGTGCTCAGTGCTCAGGGTGCTGGGTGCTCAGTACTCAGGGTGCTCAGGGCTCAGTACTCGGGGTGCTGGGTGCTCAGTGCTCAGGGTGCTCAGTGCTCAGTGCTCAGGGTGCCGGGTGCTCAGTGCTCGGGGCGCTGGGTGCTCAGTGCTCGGTGTGCTGGGTGCTCAGTACTCAGGGTGCTGGGTGCTCAGTACTCAGGGTGCTGGGTGCTCAGTGCTCGGGGTGCTCGGTGCTCAGTACGTTGGGTGCTCACTACTCAGGGTGCTGGGTGCTCAGTGCTCAGGGTGCTGGGGTCTCGGTGCTCAGGGTGCTGGGTGCTCAGTACTCAGGGTGCTGGGTGCTCAGTGCTCAGCGTGCTGGGTGCTCAGTACTCAGGGTGCTGGGTGATCAGTGCTCGAGGTGCTCAATACTCAGGGTGCTGTGTGTTCAGTGCTCGGGGCGCTGGGTGCTCAGTACTCCGGGTGCTGGGTGCTCAGTGCTCAGGGTGCTCGGTGCTCGGGGCACTGGGTGCTCAGTGCTCAGGGTGCTCGGAGCTCAGTACTCAGGGTGCTCATTGCTCAGGGTGCTGGGTGCTCAGTGCTCAGGGTGCTCGGTGCTCGGGGCACTGGGTGCTCAGTGCTCAGGGTGCTCCGAGCTCAGTACTCAGGGTGCTGGGTGCTCAGTTCTCGGGGTGCTCGGTGCTCAGTACTCAGTGTGCTGGGTGCTCAGTGCTCGGGGTGCTCGGTGCTCAGTACGTTGGGTGCTCACTACTCAGGGTGCTGGGTACTCAGTGCTCAGGGTGCTGGGTGCTCGGTGCTCAGGGTGCTGGGTGCTCAGTACTCAGGGTGTTGGGTGCTCAGTGCTCGG
Organism: Microtus oregoni; assembly: GCF_018167655.1. Lineage (NCBI taxonomy): Eukaryota > Metazoa > Chordata > Mammalia > Rodentia > Cricetidae > Microtus > Microtus oregoni. Next base: position 4,115,039 of record NW_024543811.1, on the reverse strand, counting down.
GGTGCTGGGTGCTCAGTACTCAGGGTGCTGGGTGCTCAGTACTCAGGGTCCTGGGTGCTCAGTACTCGGGTGCTGTGTGTTCAGTGCTCAGGGTACTGGGTGCTCAGTACTCAGGGTGATCGGTGCTTAGTACTCAGGGTGCTGGGTGCTCAGTACTCCGGGTGCTGGGTGCTCAGTGCTCGGGGTGCTCCGAGCTCAGTACTCAGGGTGATGGGTGCTCAGTTCTCGGTGTGATCGGTGCTCAGTACTCAGAGTGCTGGGTGCTCAGTGCTCGGGGTGCTCGGTGCTGAGTACATTGGGTGCTCACTACTCAGGGTGCTGGGTGCTCAGTGCTCAGTGTGCTGGGTGCTCAGTGCTCAGGGTGCTGGGTGCTCAGTGCTCAGGGTGCTGGGTGCTCAGTATTCAGGGTGCTGGGTGCTCAGTGCTCGGGGTGCTGGGTGCTCAGTGCTCAGGGTGCTGGGTGCTCAGTACTCAGGGTGCTGGGTGCTCAGTACTCGGGGTGCTGGGCGCTCAGTACTCAGGGTGCTGGGTGCTCAGTACTCAGGGTGCTGGGTGCTCAGTACTCGGGTGCTGGGTGCTCAGTGCTCAGGGTGCTGGGTGCTCAGTGCTCGGGGTGCTGGGTGCTCAGTGCTCAGTACTCAGGGTGCTGGGTGCTCAGTGCTCGTTGTGCTGGGTGCTCAGTGCTCAGTACTCAGGGTGCTGGGTGTTCAGTGCTCAGGGTGCTGTGTGCTCAGTGCTCAGGGTGCTGCGTGCTCAGTGCTCAGGGTGCTGGGTACTCAGTGCTCAGGGTGCTGGGTGGTCAGTACTCACTGTGCTGGGTGCTCATTACTCAGGGTGCTGGGTGCTCAGTGCTCGGGTGCTGGGTGCTCAGTGCTCGCGGTGCTGGGTGCTCAGTGCTCGAGGTGCTCAGTACTCAGGGTGCTGTGTGTTCAGTGCTCAGGGTGCTGGGTGCTCAGTACTCAGGGTGCTCGGTGCTTAGTACTCAGGGTGCTGGGTGCTCAGTGCTCAGGGTGTTGTGTGCTCAGTGCTCAGGGTGCTGGGTGCTCAGTGCTCAGGCTGCTGGGTACACAGTACTCAGGGTGCTGGGTGCTCAGTGCTCGGGGTGCTATGTGCTCTGTGCTCGCGGTGCTGGGTGCTCAGTGCTCGGGGTGCTGGGTGCTCAGTGCTCGGGGTGCTATGTGCTCAGTGCTCGCGGTGCTGGGTGCTCAGTGCTCGCAGTGCTGGGTGCTCAGTGCTCGGGGTGCTCGGTGCTCAGTACTCAGGGTGCTGGGTGCTCAGTGCTCGAGGTGCTCAGTACTCAGGGTGCTGTGTGTTCAGTGCTCGGGGTGCTGGGTACTCAGTGCTCAAGGTGCTGGGTGCTCAGTACTCAGGGTGCTCATTGCTCAGGGTGCTGTGTGCTCAGTGCTCAGGGTGCTCGGTGCTCGGGGCACTGGGTGCTCAGTGCTCAGGGTGCTCAGAGCTCAGTACTCAGGGTGCTGGGTGCTCAGTGCTCGGGGTGCTCGGTGCTCAGTACTCAGGGTGCTGGGTGCTCAGTGCTCGGGGTGCTCGGTGCTCAGTACGTTGGGTGCTCACTACTCAGGGTGCTGGGTGCTCAGTGCTCAGGGTGCTGGGGTCTCGGTGCTCAGGGTGCTGGGTGCTCAGTACTCAGGGTGCTGGGTGCTCAGTGCTCAGGGTGCTGGGTACTCAGTGCTCAGGGTGCTGGGTGCTCAGTACTCAGGGTGCTGGGTGCTCAGTGCTCAGTACTCAGGGTGCTGGGTGCTCAGTGCTCAGGGTGCTGGGTGCTCAGTGCTCAGGGTGCTAGGTGCTCAGTGCTCAGGGTGCTGGGTACTCAGTGCTCAGGGTGCTGGGTGCTCAGTACTCAGGGTGCTCAGTGCTCAGTACTCGGGGTGCTGGGTGCTCAGTGCTCAGGGTGCTCAGTGCTCAGTACTCGGGGTGCTGTGTGCTCAGTGCTCAGGGTGCTCAGTGCTCAGTGCTCAGGGTGCTGGGTGCTCAGTGCTCGGGGCGCTGGGTGCTCAGTGCTCAGGGTGCTGGGTGCTCAGTACTCAGGGTGCTGGGTGCTCAGTACTCGGGGTGCTGGGCGCTCAGTACTCAGGGTGCTGGGTGCTCAGTACTCAGGGTGCTGGGTGCTCAGTACTCGGGTGCTGGGTGCTCAGTGCTCAGGGTGCTGGGTGCTCAGTGCTCGGGGTGCTGGGTGCTCAGTGCTCAGTACTCAGGGTGCTTTGTGCTCAGTACTCGTTGTGCTGGGTGCTCAGTGCTCAGTACTCAGGGTGCTGGGTGTTCAGTGCTCAGGGTGCTGTGTGCTCAGTGCTCAGGGTGCTGGGTGCTCAGTGCTCAGGGTGCTGGGTACTCAGTGCTCAGGGTGCTGGGTGCTCAGTACTCAGGGTGCTGGGTGCTCATTACTCAGGGTGCTGGGTGCTCAGTGCTCGGGTGCTGGGTGCTCAGTGCTCGCGGTGCTGGGTGCTCAGTGCTCGGGGAGCTCGGTGCTCAGTACTCAGGGTGCTGGGTGCTCAGTGCTCGAGGTGCTCAATACTCAGGGTGCTGTGTGTTCAGTGCTCAGGGTGTTGGGTGCTCAGTACTCAGGGTGCTCGGTGCTTAGTACTCAGGGTGCTGGGTGCTCAGTACTCCGGGTGCTGGGTGCTCAGTGCTCGGGGTTCTCGGTGCTCAGTGCTCAAGGTGCTGGGTGCTCAGTACTCAGGGTGCTCATTGCTCAGGGTGCTGGGTGCTCAGTGCTCAGGGTGCTCGGTGCTCGGGGCACTGGGTGCTCAGTGCTCAGGGTGCTCAGAGCTCAGTACTCAGGGTGCTGGGTGCTCAGTGCTCGGGGTGCTCGGTGCTCAGTACTCAGGGTGCTGGGTGCTCAGTACTCGGGTGCTGGGTGCTCAGTGCTCAGGGTGCTGGGTGCTCAGTGCTCGGGGTGCAGGGTGCTCAGTGCTCAGTACTCAGGGTGCTGGGTGTTCAGTGCTCGGGGTGCTGTGTGCTCAGTGCTCTTTACTCAGGGTGTTGGGTGCTAAGTGCTCAGGGTGCTGGGTGCTCAGTACTCAGGGTCCTGGGTGCTCAGTACTCCGGTGCTGGGTGCTCAGTGCTCAGGGTGCTGGGTGCTCAGTGCTCGGGGTGCTGGGTGCTCAGTGCTCAGTACCCAGGGTGCTGGGTGTTCAGTGCTCGGGGTGCTGGGTTCTCAGTGCTCAGTACTCAGGGTGTTGGGTGCTAAGTGCTCAGGGTGCTGGGTGCTCAGTGCTCAGGGTGCTGGGTGCTCAGTACTCAGGGTGCTCAGGGCTCAGTACTCGGGGTGCTGGGTGCTCAGTGCTCAGGGTGCTCAGTGCTCAGTGCTCAGGGTGCCGGGTGCTCAGTGCTCGGGGCGCTGGGTGCTCAGTGCTCGGTGTGCTGGGTGCTCAGTACTCAGGGTGCTGGGTGCTCAGTACTCAGGGTGCTGGGTGCTCAGTGCTCGGGGTGCTCGGTGCTCAGTACGTTGGGTGCTCACTACTCAGGGTGCTGGGTGCTCAGTGCTCAGGGTGCTGGGGTCTCGGTGCTCAGGGTGCTGGGTGCTCAGTACTCAGGGTGCTGGGTGCTCAGTGCTCAGGGTGCTGGGTACTCAGTGCTCAGGGTGCTGGGTGCTCAGTACTCAGGGTGCTGGGTGCTCAGTGCTCAGTACTCAGGGTGCTGGGTGCTCAGTGCTCAGGGTGCTGGGTGCTCAGTGCTCAGGGTGCTAGGTGCTCAGTGCTCAGGGTGCTGGGTACTCAGTGCTCAGGGTGCTGGGTGCTCAGTACTCAGGGTGCTCAGTGCTCAGTACTCGGGGTGCTGGGTGCTCAGTGCTCAGGGTGCTCAGTGCTCAGTACTCGGGGTGCTGTGTGCTCAGTGCTCAGGGTGCTCAGTGCTCAGTGCTCAGGGTGCTGGGTGCTCAGTGCTCGGGGCGCTGGGTGCTCAGTGCTCAGGGTGCTGGGTGCTCAGTACTCAGGGTGCTGGGTGCTCAGTACTCGGGGTGCTGGGCGCTCAGTACTCAGGGTGCTGGGTGCTCAGTACTCAGGGTGCTGGGTGCTCAGTACTCGGGTGCTGGGTGCTCAGTGCTCAGGGTGCTGGGTGCTCAGTGCTCGGGGTGCTGGGTGCTCAGTGCTCAGTACTCAGGGTGCTTTGTGCTCAGTACTCGTTGTGCTGGGTGCTCAGTGCTCAGTACTCAGGGTGCTGGGTGTTCAGTGCTCAGGGTGCTGTGTGCTCAGTGCTCAGGGTGCTGGGTGCTCAGTGCTCAGGGTGCTGGGTACTCAGTGCTCAGGGTGCTGGGTGCTCAGTACTCAGGGTGCTGGGTGCTCATTACTCAGGGTGCTGGGTGCTCAGTGCTCGGGTGCTGGGTGCTCAGTGCTCGCGGTGCTGGGTGCTCAGTGCTCGGGGAGCTCGGTGCTCAGTACTCAGGGTGCTGGGTGCTCAGTGCTCGAGGTGCTCAATACTCAGGGTGCTGTGTGTTCAGTGCTCAGGGTGTTGGGTGCTCAGTACTCAGGGTGCTCGGTGCTTAGTACTCAGGGTGCTGGGTGCTCAGTACTCCGGGTGCTGGGTGCTCAGTGCTCGGGGTTCTCGGTGCTCAGTGCTCAAGGTGCTGGGTGCTCAGTACTCAGGGTGCTCATTGCTCAGGGTGCTGGGTGCTCAGTGCTCAGGGTGCTCGGTGCTCGGGGCACTGGGTGCTCAGTGCTCAGGGTGCTCAGAGCTCAGTACTCAGGGTGCTGGGTGCTCAGTGCTCGGGGTGCTCGGTGCTCAGTACTCAGGGTGCTGGGTGCTCAGTACTCAGGGTCCTGGGTGCTCAGTACTCGGGTGCTGGGTGCTCAGTGCTCAGGGTGCTGGGTGCTCAGTGCTCGGGGTGCAGGGTGCTCAGTGCTCAGTACTCAGGGTGCTGGGTGTTCAGTGCTCGGGGTGCTGTGTGCTCAGTGCTCTTTACTCAGGGTGTTGGGTGCTAAGTGCTCAGGGTGCTGGGTGCTCAGTACTCAGGGTCCTGGGTGCTCAGTACTCCGGTGCTGGGTGCTCAGTGCTCAGGGTGCTGGGTGCTCAGTGCTCGGGGTGCTGGGTGCTCAGTGCTCAGTACCCAGGGTGCTGGGTGTTCAGTGCTCGGGGTGCTGGGTTCTCAGTGCTCAGTACTCAGGGTGTTGGGTGCTAAGTGCTCAGGGTGCTGGGTGCTCAGTGCTCAGGGTGCTGGGTGCTCAGTACTCAGGGTGCTCAGGGCTCAGTACTCGGGGTGCTGGGTGCTCAGTGCTCAGGGTGCTCAGTGCTCAGTGCTCAGGGTGCCGGGTGCTCAGTGCTCGGGGCGCTGGGTGCTCAGTGCTCGGTGTGCTGGGTGCTCAGTACTCAGGGTGCTGGGTGCTCAGTACTCAGGGTGCTGGGTGCTCAGTGCTCAGGGTGCTGGGTGCTCAGTGCTCGGGGTGCTAAGTACTCAGGGTGCTGTGTGTTCAGTGCTCAGGGTACTGGGTGCTCAGTACTCAGGGTGATCGGTGCTTAGTACTCAGGGTGCTGGGTGCTCAGTACTCCGGGTGCTGGGTGCTCAGTGCTCGGGGTGCTCCGAACTCAGTACTCAGGGTGATGGGTGCTCCGTTCTCGGGGTGATCGGTGCTCAGTACTCAGAGTGCTGGGTGCTCAGTGCTCGGGGTGCTCGGTGCTGAGTACATTGGGTGCTCACTACTCAGGGTGCTGGGTGCTCAGTGCTCAGTGTGCTGGGTGCTCAGTGCTCAGGGTGCTGGGTGCTCAGTGCTCAGGGTGCTGGGTGCTCAGTATTCAGGGTGCTGGGTGCTCAGTGCTCGGGGTGCTGGGTGCTCAGTGCTCAGGGTGCTGGGTGCTCAGTACTCAGGGTGCTGGGTGCTCAGTACTCGGGGTGCTGGGCGCTCAGTACTCAGGGTGCTGGGTGCTCAGTACTCAGGGTGCTGGGTGCTCAGTACTCGGGTGCTGGGTGCTCAGTGCTCAGGGTGCTGGGTGCTCAGTGCTCGGGGTGCTGGGTGCTCAGTACTCAGGGTGCTGGGTGCTCAGTGCTCGTTGTGCTGGGTGCTCAGTGCTCAGTACTCAGGGTGCTGGGTGTTCAGTGCTCAGGGTGCTGTGTGCTCAGTGCTCAGGGTGCTAAGTACTCAGGGTGCTGGGTGCTCAGTACTCCGGGTGCTGGGTGCTCAGTGCTCGGGGTTCTCGGTGCTCAGTGCTCAAGGTGCTGGGTGCTCAGTACTCAGGGTGCTCATTGCTCAGGGTGCTGGGTGCTCAGTGCTCAGGGTGCTCGGTGCACGGGGCACTGGGTGCTCAGTGCTCAGGGTGCTCAGAGCTCAGTACTCAGGATGCTGGGTGCTCAGTGCTCGGGGTGCTCGGTGCTCAGTACTCAGGGTGCTGGGTGCTCAGTACTCAGGGTCCTGGGTGCTCAGTACTCGGGTGCTGGGTGCTCAGTGCTCAGGGTGCTGGGTGCTCAGTGCTCGGGTTGCTGGGTGCTCAGTGCTCAGTACTCAGGGTGCTGGGTGTTCAGTGCTCGGGGTGCTGGGTGCTCAGTGCTCAGTACTCAGGGTGTTGGGTGCTAAGTGCTCAGGGTGCTGGGTGCTCAGTACTCAGGGTCCTGGGTGCTCAGTACTCGGGTGCTGGGTGCTCAGTGCTCAGGGTGCTGGGTGCTCAGTGCTCGGGGTGCTGGATGCTCAGTGCTCAGTACCCAGGGTGCTGGGTGTTCAGTGCTCGGGGTGCTGGGTTCTCAGTGCTCAGTACTCAGGGTGTTGGGTGCTAAGTGCTCAGGGTGCTGGGTGCTCAGTGCTCAGGGTGCTGGGTGCTCAGTACTCAGGGTGCTCAGGGCTCAGTACTCGGGGTGCTGGGTGCTCAGTGCTCAGGGTGCTCAGTGCTCAGTGCTCAGGGTGCCGGGTGCTCAGTGCTCGGGGCGCTGGGTGCTCAGTGCTCGGTGTGCTGGGTGCTCAGTACTCAGGGTGCTGGGTGCTCAGTACTCAGGGTGCTGGGTGCTCAGTGCTCAGGGTGCTGGGTGCTCAGTACTCGGGGTGCTAAGTACTCAGGGTGCTGTGTGTTCAGTGCTCAGGGTACTGGGTGCTCAGTACTCAGGGTGATCGGTGCTTAGTACTCAGGGTGCTGGGTGCTCAGTACTCCGGGTGCTGGGTGCTCAGTGCTCGGGGTGCTCCGAGCTCAGTACTCAGGGTGATGGGTGCTCAGTTCTCGGGGTGATCGGTGCTCAGTACTCAGAGTGCTGGGTGCTCAGTGCTCGGGGTGCTCGGTGCTGAGTACATTGGGTGCTCACTACTCAGGGTGCTGGGTGCTCAGTGCTCAGTGTGCTGTGTGCTCAGTGCTCAGAGTGCTGGGTGCTCAGTGCTCAGGGTGCTGGGTGCTCAGTATTCAGGGTGCTGGGTGCTCAGTGCTCGGGGTGCTGGGTGCTCAGTGCTCAGGGTGCTGGGTGCTCAGTACTCAGGGTGCTGGGTGCTCAGTACTCGGGGTGCTGGGCGCTCAGTACTCAGGGTGCTGGGTGCTCAGTACTCAGGGTGCTGGGTGCTCAGTACTCGGGTGCTGGGTGCTCAGTGCTCGGGTGCTGGGTGCTCAGTGCTCGGGGTGCTGGGTGCTCAGTGCTCAGGGTGCTGGGTGCTCAGTGCTCAGGGTGCTGGGTGCTCAGTACTCGGGGTGCTGGGCGCTCAGTACTCAGGGTGCTGGGTGCTCAGTGCTCAGGGTGCTGGGTGCTCAGTGCTCAGGGTGCTGCGTGCTCAGTGCTCAGGGTGCTGGGTACTCAGTGCTCAGGGTGCTGGGTGCTCAGTACTCAGGGTGCTGGGTGCTCATTACTCAGGGTGCTGGGTGCTCAGTGCTCGGGTGCTGGGTGCTCAGTGCTCGCGGTGCTGGGTGCTCAGTGCTCGAGGTGCTCAGTACTCAGGGTGCTGTGTGTTCAGTGCTCAGGGTGCTGGGTGCTCAGTACTCAGGGTGCTCGGTGCTTAGTACTCAGGGTGCTGGGTGCTCAGTGCTCAGGGTGCTGTGTGCTCAGTGCTCAGGGTGCTGGGTGCTCAGTGCTCAGGCTGCTGGGTACACAGTACTCAGGGTGCTGGGTGCTCAGTGCTCGGGGTGCTATGTGCTCTGTGCTCGCGGTGCTGGGTGCTCAGTGCTCGGGGTGCTGGGTGCTCAGTGCTCGGGGTGCTATGTGCTCAGTGCTCGCGGTGCTGGGTGCTCAGTGCTCGGGGTGCTCGGTGCTCAGTACTCAGGGTGCTGGGTGATCAGTGCTCGAGGTGCTCAATACTCAGGGTGCTGTGTGTTCAGTGCTCGGGGCGCTGGGTGCTCAGTACTCCGGGTGCTGGGTGCTCAGTGCTCAGGTTGCTCGGTGCTCGGGGCACTGGGTGCTCAGTGCTCAGGGTGCTCGGAGCTCAGTACTCAGGGTGCTCATTGCTCAGGGTGCTGGGTGCTCAGTGCTCAGGGTGCTCGGTGCTCGGGGCACTGGGTGCTCAGTGCTCAGGGTGCTCCGAGCTCAGTACTCAGGGTGCTGGGTGCTCAGTTCTCGGGGTGCTCGGTGCTCAGTACTCAGTGTGCTGGGTGCTCAGTGCTCGGGGTGCTCGGTGCTCAGTACGTTGGGTGCTCACTACTCAGGGTGCTGGGTACTCAGTGCTCAGGGTGCTGGGTGCTCGGTGCTCAGGGTGCTGGGTGCTCAGTACTCAGGGTGTTGGGTGCTCAGTGCTCGGGGTGCTGGGTGCTCAGTACTCAGGGTGCTGGGTGCTCAGTACTCAGGGTCCTGGGTGCTCAGTACTCGGGTGCTGTGTGTTCAGTGCTCAGGGTACTGGGTGCTCAGTACTCAGGGTGATCGGTGCTTAGTACTCAGGGTGCTGGGTGCTCAGTACTCCGGGTGCTGGGTGCTCAGTGCTCGGGGTGCTCCGAGCTCAGTACTCAGGGTGATGGGTGCTCAGTTCTCGGGGTGATCGGTGCTCAGTACTCAGAGTGCTGGGTGCTCAGTGCTCGGGGTGCTCGGTGCTGAGTACATTGGGTGCTCACTACTCAGGGTGCTGGGTGCTCAGTGCTCAGTGTGCTGGGTGCTCAGTGCTCAGGGTGCTGGGTGCTCAGTGCTCAGGGTGCTGGGTGCTCAGTATTCAGGGTGCTGGGTGCTCAGTGCTCGGGGTGCTGGGTGCTCAGTGCTCAGGGTGCTGGGTGCTCAGTACTCAGGGTGCTGGGTGCTCAGTACTCGGGGTGCTGGGCGCTCAGTACTCAGGGTGCTGGGTGCTCAGTACTCAGGGTGCTGGGTGCTCAGTACTCGGGTGCTGGGTGCTCAGTGCTCAGGGTGCTGGGTGCTCAGTGCTCGGGGTGCTGGGTGCTCAGTGCTCAGTACTCAGGGTGCTGGGTGCTCAGTGCTCGTTGTGCTGGGTGCTCAGTGCTCAGTACTCAGGGTGCTGGGTGTTCAGTGCTCAGGGTGCTGTGTGCTCAGTGCTCAGGGTGCTGCGTGCTCAGTGCTCAGGGTGCTGGGTACTCAGTGCTCAGGGTGCTGGGTGCTCAGTACTCAGGGTGCTGGGTGCTCATTACTCAGGGTGCTGGGTGCTCAGTGCTCGGGTGCTGGGTGCTCAGTGCTCGCGGTGCTGGGTGCTCAGTGCTCGAGGTGCTCAGTACTCAGGGTGCTGTGTGTTCAGTGCTCAGGGTGCTGGGTGCTCAGTACTCAGGGTGCTCGGTGCTTAGTACTCAGGGTGCTGGGTGCTCAGTGCTCAGGGTGTTGTGTGCTCAGTGCTCAGGGTGCTGGGTGCTCAGTGCTCAGGCTGCTGGGTACACAGTACTCAGGGTGCTGGGTGCTCAGTGCTCGGGGTGCTATGTGCTCTGTGCTCGCGGTGCTGGGTGCTCAGTGCTCGGGGTGCTGGGTGCTCAGTGCTCGGGGTGCTATGTGCTCAGTGCTCGCGGTGCTGGGTGCTCAGTGCTCGCAGTGCTGGGTGCTCAGTGCTCGGGGTGCTCGGTGCTCAGTACTCAGGGTGCTGGGTGCTCAGTGCTCGAGGTGCTCAGTACTCAGGGTGCTGTGTGTTCAGTGCTCGGGGCGCTGGGTGCTCAGTACTCCGGGTGCTGGGTGCTCAGTGCTCAGGCTGCTCGGTGCTCAGTACTCAGGGTGCTGGGTGCTCAGTGCTCGAGGTGCTCAATACTCAGGGTGCTGTGTGTTCAGTGCTCAGGGTGCTGGGTGCTCATTGCTCAGGGTGCTGGGTGCTCAGTGCTCAGGGTGCTCGGTGCTCGGGGCACTGGGTGCTCAGTGCTCAGGGTGCTCAGAGCTCAGTACTCAGGGTGCTGGGTGCTCAGTGCTCGGGGTGCTCGGTGCTCAGTACTCAGGGTGCTGGGTGCTCAGTACTCAGGGTCCTGGGTGCTCAGTACTCGGGTGCTGGGTGCTCAGTGCTCAGGGTGCTGGGTGCTCAGTGCTCGGGGTGCTGGGTGCTCAGTGCTCAGTACTCAGGGTGCTGGGTGTTCAGTGCTCGGGGTGCTGGGTGCTCAGTGCTCAGGGTGCTGGGTGCTCAGTATTCAGGGTGCTGGGTGCTCAGTGCTCAGGGTGCTGGGTGCTCAGTATTCAGGGTGCTGGGTGCTCAGTGCTCGGGGTGCTGGGTGCTCAGTGCTCAGGGTGCTGGGTGCTCAGTACTCAGGGTGCTGGGTGCTCAGTACTCGGGGTGCTGGGCGCTCAGTACTCAGGGTGCTGGGTGCTCAGTACTCAGGGTGCTGGGTGCTCAGTACTCGGGTGCTGGGTGCTCAGTGCTCAGGGTGCTGGGTGCTCAGTGCTCGGGGTGCTGGGTGCTCAGTGCTCAGTACTCAGGGTGCTGGGTGCTCAGTGCTCGTTGTGCTGGGTGCTCAGTGCTCAGTACTCAGGGTGCTGGGTGTTCAGTGCTCAGGGTGCTGTGTGCTCAGTGCTCAGGGTGCTGCGTGCTCAGTGCTCAGGGTGCTGGGTACTCAGTGCTCAGGGTGCTGGGTGCTCAGTACTCAGGGTGCTGGGTGCTCATTACTCAGGGTGCTGGGTGCTCAGTGCTCGGGTGCTGGGTGCTCAGTGCTCGCGGTGCTGGGTGCTCAGTGCTCGAGGTGCTCAGTACTCAGGGTGCTGTGTGTTCAGTGCTCAGGGTGCTGGGTGCTCAGTACTCAGGGTGCTCGGTGCTTAGTACTCAGGGTGCTGGGTGCTCAGTGCTCAGGGTGTTGTGTGCTCAGTGCTCAGGGTGCTGGGTGCTCAGTGCTCAGGCTGCTGGGTACACAGTACTCAGGGTGCTGGGTGCTCAGTGCTCGGGGTGCTATGTGCTCTGTGCTCGCGGTGCTGGGTGCTCAGTGCTCGGGGTGCTGGGTGCTCAGTGCTCGGGGTGCTATGTGCTCAGTGCTCGCGGTGCTGGGTGCTCAGTGCTCGCAGTGCTGGGTGCTCAGTGCTCGGGGTGCTCGGTGCTCAGTACTCAGGGTGCTGGGTGCTCAGTGCTCGAGGTGCTCAGTACTCAGGGTGCTGTGTGTTCAGTGCTCGGGGCGCTGGGTGCTCAGTACTCCGGGTGCTGGGTGCTCAGTGCTCAGGCTGCTCGGTGCTCAGTACTCAGGGTGCTGGGTGCTCAGTGCTCGAGGTGCTCAATACTCAGGGTGCTGTGTGTTCAGTGCTCAGGGTGCTGGGTGCTCAGTACTCAGGGTGCTCGGTGCTTAGTACTCAGGGTGCTGGGTGCTCAGTACTCCGGGTGCTGGGTGCTCAGTGCTCGGGGTTCTCGGTGCTCAGTGCTCAAGGTGCTGGGTGCTCAGTACTCAGGGTGCTCATTGCTCAGGGTGCTGGGTGCTCAGTGCTCAGGGTGCTCGGTGCTCGGGGCACTGGGTGCTCAGTGCTCAGGGTGCTCAGAGCTCAGTACTCAGGGTGCTGGGTGCTCAGTGCTCGGGGTGCTCGGTGCTCAGTACTCAGGGTGCTGGGTGCTCAGTACTCAGGGTCCTGGGTGCTCAGTACTCGGGTGCTGGGTGCTCAGTGCTCAGGGTGCTGGGTGCTCAGTGCTCGGGGTGCTGGGTGCTCAGTGCTCAGTACTCAGGGTGCTGGGTGTTCAGTGCTCGGGGTGCTGGGTGCTCAGTGCTCAGTACTCAGGGTGCTGGGTGTTCAGTGCTCGGGGTGCTGGGTGCTCAGTGCTCAGTACTCAGGGTGTTGGGTGCTAAGTGCTCAGGGTGCTGGGTGCTCAGTACTCAGGGTCCTGGGTGCTCAGTACTCGGGTGCTGGGTGCTCAGTGCTCAGGGTGCTGGGTGCTCAGTGCTCGGGGTGCTGGGTGCTCAGTGCTCAGTACCCAGGGTGCTGGGTGTTCAGTGCTCGGGGTGCTGGGTTCTCAGTGCTCAGTACTCAGGGTGTTGGGTGCTAAGTGCTCAGGGTGCTGGGTGCTCAGTGCTCAGGGTGCTGGGTGCTCAGTACTCAGGGTGCTCAGGGCTCAGTACTCGGGGTGCTGGGTGCTCAGTGCTCAGGGTGCTCAGTGCTCAGTGCTCAGGGTGCCGGGTGCTCATTGCTCGGGGCGCTGGGTGCTCAGTGCTCGGTGTGCTGGGTGCTCAGTACTCAGGGTGCTGGGTGCTCAGTACTCAGGGTGCTGGGTGCTCAGTGCTCAGGGTGCTGGGTGCTCAGTGCTCGGGGTGCAAAGTACTCAGGGTGCTGTGTGTTCAGTGCTCAGGGTACTGGGTGCTCAGTACTCAGGGTGATCGGTGCTTAGTACTCAGGGTGCTGGGTGCTCAGTACTCCGGGTGCTGGGTGCTCAGTGCTCGGGGTGCTCCGAGCTCAGTACTCAGGGTGATGGGTGCTCAGTTCTCGGGGTGATCGGTGCTCAGTACTCAGAGAGCTGGGTGCTCAGTGCTCGGGGTGCTCGGTGCTGAGTACATTGGGTGCTCACTACTCAGGGTGCTGGGTGCTCAGTGCTCAGTGTGCTGGGTGCTCAGTGCTCAGGGTGCTGGGTGCTCAGTGCTCAGGGTGCTGGGTGCTCAGTATTCAGGGTGCTGGGTGCTCAGTGCTCGGGGTGCTGGGTGCTCAGTGCTCAGGGTGCTGGGTGCTCAGTACTCAGGGTGCTGGGTGCTCAGTACTCGGGGTGCTGGGCGCTCAGTACTCAGGGTGCTGGGTGCTCAGTACTCAGTGTGCTGGGTGCTCAGTACTCGGGTGCTGGGTGCTCAGTGCTCAGGGTGCTGGGTGCTCAGTGCTCGGGGTGCTGGGTGCTCAGTGCTCATTACTCAGGGTGCTGGGTGCTCAGTGCTCGGGTGCTGGGTGCTCAGTGCTCGCGGTGCTGGGTGCTCAGTGCTCGAGGTGCTCAGTACTCAGGGTGCTGTGTGTTCAGTGCTCAGGGTGCTGGGTGCTCAGTACTCAGGGTGCTCGGTGCTTAGTACTCAGGGTGCTGGGTGCTCAGTGCTCAGGGTGTTGTGTGCTCAGTGCTCAGGGTGCTGGGTGCTCAGTGCTCAGGCTGCTGGGTACACAGTACTCAGGGTGCTGGGTGCTCAGTGCTCGGGGTGCTAGGTGCTCTGTGCTCGCGGTGCTGGGTGCTCAGTGCTCGGGGTGCTGGGTGCTCAGTGCTCGGGGTGCTATGTGCTCAGTGCTCGCGGTGCTGGGTGCTCAGTGCTCGGGGTGCTCGGTGCTCAGTACTCAGGGTGCTGGGTGCTCAGTGCTCAAGGTGCTCAGTACTCAGGGTGCTGTGTGTTCAGTGCTCGGGGCGCTGGGTGCTCAGTACTCCGGGTGCTGGGTGCTCAGTGCTCAGGGTGCTCGGTGCTCAGTGCTCGTTGCGCTGGGTGCTCAGTGCTCAGTACTCAGGGTGCTGGGTGTTCAGTGCTCAGGGAGCTGTGTGCTCAGTGCTCAGGGTGCTGCGTGCTCAGTGCTCAGGGTGCTGGGTACTCAGTGCTCAGGGTGCTGGGTGCTCAGTACTCAGGGTGCTGGGTGCTCATTACTCAGGGTGCTGGGTGCTCAGTGCTCGGGTGCTGGGTGCTCAGTGCTCGCGGTGCTGGGTGCTCAGTGCTCGAGGTGCTCAGTACTCAGGGTGCTGTGTGTTCAGTGCTCAGGGTGCTGGGTGCTCAGTGCTCAGGGTGCTGTGTGCTCAGTGCTCAGGGTGCTGGGTGCTCAGTGCTCAGGCTGCTGGGTACACAGTACTCAGGGTGCTGGGTGCTCAGTGCTCGGGGTGCTATGTGCTCTGTGCTCGCGGTGCTGGGTGCTCAGTGCTCGGGGTGCTGGGTGCTCAGTGCTCGGGGTGCTATGTGCTCAGTGCTCGCGGTGCTGGGTGCTCAGTGCTCGAGGTGCTCAGTACTCAGGGTGCTGGGTGCTCAGTGCTCGAGGTGCTCAGTACTCAGGGTGCTGTGTGTTCAGTGCTCGGGGCGCTGGGTGCTCAGTACTCTGGGTGCTGGGTGCTCAGTGCTCAGGGTGCTCGGTGCTCGGGGCACTGGGTGCTCAGTGCTCAGGGTGCTCGGAGCTCAGTACTCAGGGTGCTGGGTGCTCAGTGCTCGGGGTGCTCGGTGCTCAGTACTCAGGGTGCTGGGTGCTCAGTACTCAGGGTGCTCATTGCTCAGGGTGCTGGGTGCTCAGTGCTCAGGGTGCTCGGTGCTCGGGGCACTGGGTGCTCAGTGCTCAGGGTGCTCGGAGCTCAGTACTCAGGGTGCTGGGTGCTCAGTTCTCGGGGTGCTCGGTGCTCAGTACTCAGGGTGCTGGGTGCTCAGTGCTCGGGGTGCTCGGTGCTCAGTACGTTGGGTGCTCACTACTCAGGGTGCTGGGTACTCAGTGCTCAGGGTGCTGGGTGCTCGGTGCTCAGGGTGCTGGGTGCTCAGTACTCAGGGTGTTGGGTGCTCAGTGCTCGGGGTGCTGGGTGCTCAGTACTCAGGGTGCTGGGTGCTCAGTACTCAGGGTCCTGGGTGCTCAGTACTCGGGTGCTGGGTGCTCAGTGCTCAGGGTGCTGGGTGCTCAGTGCTCGGGGTGCTGGGTGCTCAGTGCTCAGTACTCAGGGTGCTGGGTGTTCAGTGCTCGGGGTGCTGGGTGCTCAGTGCTCAGTACTCAGGGTGTTGGGTGCTCATTGCTCAGGGTGCTGGGTGCTCAGTGCTCAGGGTGCTGGGTGCTCAGTACTCAGGGTGCTCAGGGCTCAGTACTCGGGGTGCTGGGTGCTCAGTGCTCAGGGTGCTCAGTGCTCAGTGCTCAGGGTGCTGGGTGTTCAGTACTCAGGGTGCTGGGTGCTCAGTACTCAGGGTGCTGGGTGCTCAGTGCTCAGGGTGCTGGGTGCTCAGTGCTCGGGGTGCTCAATACTCAGGGTGCTGGGTGCTCAGTGCTCAGGGTTCTCAGTGCTCAGTGCTCAAGGTGCTGGGTGCTCAGTACTCATGGTGCTCATTGCTCAGGGTGCTGGGTGCTCAGTGCTCAGGGTGCTCGGTGCTCGGGGCACTGTGTGCTCAGTGCTCAGGGTGCTCAGAGCTCAGTACTCAGGGTGCTGGGTGCTCCGTGCTCGGGGTGCTCGGTGCTCAGTACTCAGGGTGCTGTGTGTTCAGTGCTCGAGGTGCTCAATACTCAGGGTGCTGTGTGTTCAGTGCTCAGGGTGCTGGGTGCTCAGTACTCAGGGTGCTCGGTGCTTAGTACTCAGGGTGCTGGGTGCTCAGTACTCCGGGTGCTGGGTGCTCAGTGCTCGGGGTGCTCAATACTCAGGGTGCTGTGTGTTCAGTGCTCAGGGTGCTGGGTGCTCAGTACTCAGGGTGCTCGGTGCTTAGTACTCAGGGTGCTGGGTGCTCAGTACTCCGGGTGCTGGGTGCTCAGTGCTCGGGGTTCTCGGTGCTCAGTGCTCAAGGTGCTGGGTCCTCAGTACTCAGGGTGCTCATTGCTCAGGGTGCTGGGTGCTCAGTGCTCAGCGTGCTCGGTGCTCGGGGCACTGGGTGCTCAGTGCTCAGGGTGCTCAGAGCTCAGTACTCAGGGTGCTGGGTGCTCAGTGCTCGGGGTGCTCGGTGCTCAGTACTCAGGGTGCTGGGTGCTCAGTGCTCGGGGTGCTCGGTGCTCAGTACGTTGGGTGCTCACTACTCAGGGTGCTGGGTGCTCAGTGCTCAGGGTGCTGGGTGCTCGGTGCTCAGGGTGCTGGGTGCTCAGTGCTCAGGGTGCTGGGTACTCAGTGCTCAGGGTGCTGGGTGCTCAGTACTCAGGGTGCTTAGTGCTCAGTACTCGGGGTGCTGTGTGTTCAGTGCTCGGGGTGCTGGGTGCTCAGTGCTCAGTACTCAGGGTGCTGGGTGCTCAGTGCTCAGGGTGCTGGGTGCTCAGTGCTCAGGGTGCTGGGTGCTCAGTGCTCAGGGTGCTGGGTACTCAATGCTCAAGGTGCTGGGTGCTCAGTATTCAGGGTGCTCATTGCTCAGGGTGCTGGGTGCTCAGTGCTCAGGGTGCTCGGTGCTCGGGGCACTGGGTGCTCAGTGCTCAGGGTGCTCAGAGCTCAGTACTCAGGGTGCTGGGTGCTCAGTGCTCGGGGTGCTCGGTGCTCAGTACTTAGGGTGCTGGGTGCTCAGTGCACGGGGTGCTCGGTGCTCAGTACGTTGGGTGCTCACTACTCAGGGTGCTGGGTGCTCAGTGCTCAGGGTGCTGGGTGCTCGGTGCTCAGGGTGCTGGGTGCTCAGAACTCAGGGTGCTGGGTGCTCAGTGCTCAGGGTGCTGGGTACTCAGTGCTCAGGGTGCTGGGTGCTCAGTACTCAGGGTGCTCAGTGCTCAGTACTCGGGGTGCTGGGTGTTCAGTGCTCGGGGTGCTGGGTGCTCAGTGCTCAGTACTCAGGGTGCTGGGTGCTCAGTGCTCAGGGTGCTGGGTGCTCAGTGCTCAGGGTGCTGGGTGCTCAGTGCTCAGGGTGCTGGGTACTCAGTGCTCAGGGTGCTGGGTGCTCAGTACTCAGGGTGCTCAGTGCTCAGTACTCGGGGTGCTGGGTGCTCAGTGCTCAGGGTGCTCAGTGCTCAGTACTCGGGGTGCTGTGTGCTCAGTGCTCAGGGTGCTCAGTGCTCAGTGCTCGGGGTGCTGGGTGCTCAGTGCTCGGGGCGCTGGGTGCTCAGTTCTCGGGGTGCTGGGTGCTCAGTACTCGGGGTGCGGGGTGCTCAGTGCTCAGGGTGCTCAGTGCTCAGTACTCAGTGCTCAGGGTGCTCAGTGCTCAGTGCTCAGGGTGCTGGTTGTTCAGTACTCAGGGTGCTGGGTGCTCAGTGCTCAGGGTGCTGGGTACTCAGTGCTCAGGGTGCTGGGTGCTCAGTACTCAGGGTGCTCAGTGCTCAGTACTCGGGGTGCTGGGTGTTCAGTGCTCGGGGTGCTGGGTGCTCAGTGCTCAGTACTCAGGGTGCTGGGTGCTCAGTGCTCAGGGTGCTGGGTGCTCAGTGCTCAGGGTGCTGGGTGCTCAGTGCTCAGGGTGCTGGGTACTCAGTGCTCAGGGTGCTGGGTGCTCAGTACTCAGGGTGCTCAGTGCTCAGTACTCGGGGTGCTGGGTGCTCAGTGCTCAGGGTGCTCAGTGCTCAGTACTCGGGGTGCTGTGTGCTCAGTGCTCAGGGTGCTCAGTGCTCAGTGCTCGGGTTGCTGGGTGCTCAGTGCTCGGGGCGCTGGGTGCTCAGTTCTCGGGGTGCTGGGTGCTCAGTACTCGGGGTGCGGGGTGCTCAGTGCTCAGGGTGCTCAGTGCTCAGTACTCAGTGCTCAGGGTGCTCAGTGCTCAGTGCTCAGGGTGCTGGTTGTTCAGTACTCAGGGTGCTGGGTGCTCAGTACTCAGGGTGCTGGGTGCTCAGTGCTCAGGGTGCTGGGTGATCAGTGCTCGGGGTGCTCAGTACTCAGGGTGCTGTGTGTTCAGTGCTCAGGGTACTGGGTGCTCAGTACTCAGGGTGCTCGGTGCTTAGTACTCAGGGTGCTGGGTGCTCAGTACTCCGGGTGCTGGGTGCTCAGTGCTCGGGGTGCTCGTAGATCAGTACTCAGGGTGCTGCGTGCTCAGTTCTCGGGGTGATCGGTGCTCAGTACTCAGGGTGCTGGGTGCTCAGTGCTCGGGGTGCTCGGTGCTCAGTACGTTGGGTGCTCACTACTCAGGTTGCTGGGTGCTCAGTGCTCAGTGTGCTGGGTGCTCAGTGCTCAGGGTGCTGGGTGCTCAGTGCTCAGGGTGCTGGGTGCTCAGTACTCAGGGTGCTGGGTGCTCAGTGCTCGGGGTGCTGGGTGCTCAGTGCTCAGGGTGCTGGGTGCTCAGTACTCAGGGTTCTGGGTGCTCAGTACTCAGGGTGCTGGGTGCTCAGTGCTCGGGGTGCTGGGTGCTCAGTGATCTGGGTGCTGGGTGCTCAGTGCTCGGGGTGCTCGGTGCTCAGTGCTCAAGGTGCTGGGTGCTCAGTACTCAGGGTGCTCATTGCTCAGGGTCCTGGGTGCTCAGTACTCAGGGTGCTGGGTGCTCAGTGCTCAGGGTGCTCGGTGCTCGGGGTGCTGGGTGCTCAGTGCTCGGGGTGCTCGGAGCTCAGTACTCAGGGTGCTGGGTGCTCAGTGCTCAGGGTGCTGGGTGCTCAGTGCTCAGGGTGCTGGGTGCTCAGTGCTCAGGGTGCTGGGTACTCAATGCTCAAGGTGCTGGGTGCTCAGTATTCAGGGTGCTCATTGCTCAGGGTGCTGGGTGCTCAGTGCTCAGGGTGCTCGGTGCTCGGGGCACTGGGTGCTCAGTGCTCAGGGTGCTCAGAGCTCAGTACTCAGGGTGCTGGGTGCTCAGTGCTCGGGGTGCTCGGTGCTCAGTACTTAGGGTGCTGGGTGCTCAGTGCACGGGGTGCTCGGTGCTCAGTACGTTGGGTGCTCACTACTCAGGGTGCTGGGTGCTCAGTGCTCAGGGTGCTGGGTGCTCGGTGCTCAGGGTGCTGGGTGCTCAGAACTCAGGGTGCTGGGTGCTCAGTGCTCAGGGTGCTGGGTACTCAGTGCTCAGGGTGCTGGGTGCTCAGTACTCAGGGTGCTCAGTGCTCAGTACTCGGGGTGCTGGGTGTTCAGTGCTCGGGGTGCTGGGTGCTCAGTGCTCAGTACTCAGGGTGCTGGGTGCTCAGTGCTCAGGGTGCTGGGTGCTCAGTGCTCAGGGTGCTGGGTGCTCAGTGCTCAGGGTGCTGGGTACTCAGTGCTCAGGGTGCTGGGTGCTCAGTACTCAGGGTGCTCAGTGCTCAGTACTCGGGGTGCTGGGTGCTCAGTGCTCAGGGTGCTCAGTGCTCAGTACTCGGGGTGCTGTGTGCTCAGTGCTCAGGGTGCTCAGTGCTCAGTGCTCGGGGTGCTGGGTGCTCAGTGTTCGGGGCGCTGGGTGCTCAGTTCTCGGGGTGCTGGGTGCTCAGTACTCGGGGTGCGGGGTGCTCAGTGCTCAGGGTGCTCAGTGCTCAGTACTCAGTGCTCAGGGTGCTCAGTGCTCAGTGCTCAGGGTGCTGGTTGTTCAGTACTCAGGGTGCTGGGTGCTCAGTACTCAGGGTGCTGGGTGCTCAGTGCTCAGGGTGCTGGGTGATCAGTGCTCGGGGTGCTCAGTACTCAGGGTGCTGTGAGTTCAGTGCTCAGGGTACTGGCTGCTCAGTACTCAGGGTGCTCGGTGCTTAGTACTCAGGGTGCTGGGTGCTCAGTACTCCGGGTGCTGGGTGCTCAGTGCTCGGGGTGCTCGGAGATCAGTACTCAGGGTGCTGGGTGCTCAGTTCTCGGGGTGATCGGTGCTCAGTACTCAGGGTGCTGGGTGCTCAGTGCTCGGGGTGCTCGGTGCTCAGTACGTTGGGTGCTCACTACTCAGGTTGCTGGGTGCTCAGTGCTCAGTGTGCTGGGTGCTCAGTGCTCAGGGTGCTGGGTGCTCAGTGCTCAGTACTCAGGGTGCTGGGTGCTCAGTGCTCAGGGTGCTGGGTGCTCAGTGCTCAGGGTGCTAGGTGCTCAGTGCTCAGGGTGCTGGGTACTCAGTGCTCAGGGTGCTGGGTGCTCAGAACTCAGGGTGCTCAGTGCTCAGTACTCGGTGTGCTGGGTGCTCAGTGCTCAGGGTGCTCAGTGCTCAGTACTCGGGGTGCTGTGTGCTCAGTGCTCAGGGTGCTCAGTGCTCAGTGCTCAGGGTGCTGGGTGCTCAGTGCTCGGGGCGCTGGGTGCTCAGTGCTCAGGGTGCTGGGTGCTCAGTACTCAGGGTGCTGGGTGCTCAGTACTCGGGGTGCTGGGCGCTCAGTACTCAGGGTGCTATGTGCTCAGTACTCAGGGTGCTGGGTGCTCAGTACTCGGGTGCTGGGTGCTCAGTGCTCAGGGTGCTGGGTGCTCAGTGCTCGGGGTGCTGGGTGCTCAGTGCTCAGTACTCAGGGTGCTGGGTGCTCATTGCTCGTTGTGCTCGGTGCTCAGTGCTCAGTACTCAGGGTGCTGGGTGTTCAGTGCTCAGGGTGCTGTGTGCTCAGTGCTCAGGGTGCTGGGTGCTCAGTGCTCAGGGTGCTGGGTACTCAGTGCTCAGGATGCTGGGTGCTCAGTACTCAGGGTGCTGGGTGCTCATTACTCAGGGTGCTGGGTGCTCAGTGCTCGGGTGCTGGGTGCTCAGTGCTCGCGGTGCTGGGTGCTCAGTGCTCGGGGAGCTCGGTGCTCAGTACTCAGGGTGCTGGGTGCTCAGTGCTCGAGGTGCTCAATACTCAGGGTGCTGTGTGTTCAGTGCTCAGGGTGCTGGGTGCTCAGTACTCAGGGTGCTCGGTGCTTAGTACTCAGGGTGCTGGGTGCTCAGTACTCAGGGTGCTCGGTGCTTAGTACTCAGGGTGCTGGGTTCTCAGTACTCCGGGTGCTGGGTGCTCAGTGCTCGGGGTGCTCAATACTCAGGGTGCTGTGTGTTCAGTGCTCAGGGTGCTGGGTGCTCAGTACTCAGGGTGCTCGGTGCTTAGTACTCAGGGTGCTGGGTGCTCAGTACTCCGGGTGCTGGGTGCTCAGTGCTCGGGGTTCTCGGTGCTCAGTGCTCAAGGTGCTGGGTCCTCAGTACTCAGTGTGCTCATTGCTCAGGGTGCTGGGTGCTCAGTGCTCAGCGTGCTCGGTGCTCGGGGCACTGGGTGCTCAGTGCTCAGGGTGCTCAGAGCTCAGTACTCAGGGTGCTGGGTGCTCAGTGCTCGGGGTGCTCGGTGCTCAGTACTCAGGGTGCTGGGTGCTCAGTGCTCGGGGTGCTCGGTGCTCAGTACGTTGGGTGCTCACTACTCAGGGTGCTGGGTGCTCAGTGCTCAGGGTGCTGGGTGCTCGGTGCTCAGGGTGCTGGGTGCTCAGTACTCAGGGTGCTGGGTGCTCAGTGCTCAGGGTGCTGGGTACTCAGTGCTCAGGGTGCTGGGTGCTCAGTACTCAGGGTGCTTAGTGCTCAGTACTCGGGGTGCTGTGTGTTCAGTGCTCGGGGTGCTGGGTGCTCAGTGCTCAGTACTCAGGGTGCTGGGTGCTCAGTGCTCAGGGTGCTGGGTGCTCAGTGCTCAGGGTGCTGGGTGCTCAGTGCTCAGGGTGCTGGGTACTCAATGCTCAAGGTGCTGGGTGCTCAGTATTCAGGGTGCTCATTGCTCAGGGTGCTGGGTGCTCAGTGCTCAGGGTGCTCGGTGCTCGGGGCACTGGGTGCTCAGTGCTCAGGGTGCTCAGAGCTCAGTACTCAGGGTGCTGGGTGCTCAGTGCTCGGGGTGCTCGGTGCTCAGTACTTAGGGTGCTGGGTGCTCAGTGCACGGGGTGCTCGGTGCTCAGTACGTTGGGTGCTCACTACTCAGGGTGCTGGGTGCTCAGTGCTCAGGGTGCTGGGTGCTCGGTGCTCAGGGTGCTGGGTGCTCAGAACTCAGGGTGCTGGGTGCTCAGTGCTCAGGGTGCTGGGTACTCAGTGCTCAGGGTGCTGGGTGCTCAGTACTCAGGGTGCTCAGTGCTCAGTACTCGGGGTGCTGGGTGTTCAGTGCTCGGGGTGCTGGGTGCTCAGTGCTCAGTACTCAGGGTGCTGGGTGCTCAGTGCTCAGGGTGCTGGGTGCTCAGTGCTCAGGGTGCTGGGTGCTCAGTGCTCAGGGTGCTGGGTACTCAGTGCTCAGGGTGCTGGGTGCTCAGTACTCAGGGTGCTCAGTGCTCAGTACTCGGGGTGCTGGGTGCTCAGTGCTCAGGGTGCTCAGTGCTCAGTACTCGGGGTGCTGTGTGCTCAGTGCTCAGGGTGCTCAGTGCTCAGTGCTCGGGGTGCTGGGTGCTCAGTGCTCGGGGCGCTGGGTGCTCAGTTCTCGGGGTGCTGGGTGCTCAGTACTCGGGGTGCGGGGTGCTCAGTGCTCAGGGTGCTCAGTGCTCAGTACTCAGTGCTCAGGGTGCTCAGTGCTCAGTGCTCAGGGTGCTGGTTGTTCAGTACTCAGGGTGCTGGGTGCTCAGTGCTCAGGGTGCTGGGTACTCAGTGCTCAGGGTGCTGGGTGCTCAGTACTCAGGGTGCTCAGTGCTCAGTACTCGGGGTGCTGGGTGTTCAGTGCTCGGGGTGCTGGGTGCTCAGTGCTCAGTACTCAGGGTGCTGGGTGCTCAGTGCTCAGGGTGCTGGGTGCTCAGTGCTCAGGGTGCTGGGTGCTCAGTGCTCAGGGTGCTGGGTACTCAGTGCTCAGGGTGCTGGGTGCTCAGTACTCAGGGTGCTCAGTGCTCAGTACTCGGGGTGCTGGGTGCTCAGTGCTCAGGGTGCTCAGTGCTCAGTACTCGGGGTGCTGTGTGCTCAGTGCTCAGGGTGCTCAGTGCTCAGTGCTCGGGGTGCTGGGTGCTCAGTGCTCGGGGCGCTGGGTGCTCAGTTCTCGGGGTGCTGGGTGCTCAGTACTCGGGGTGCGGGGTGCTCAGTGCTCAGGGTGCTCAGTGCTCAGTACTCAGTGCTCAGGGTGCTCAGTGCTCAGTGCTCAGGGTGCTGGTTGTTCAGTACTCAGGGTGCTGGGTGCTCAGTACTCAGGGTGCTGGGTGCTCAGTGCTCAGGGTGCTGGGTGATCAGTGCTCGGGGTGCTCAGTACTCAGGGTGCTGTGTGTTCAGTGCTCAGGGTACTGGGTGCTCAGTACTCAGGGTGCTCGGTGCTTAGTACTCAGGGTGCTGGGTGCTCAGTACTCCGGGTGCTGGGTGCTCAGTGCTCGGGGTGCTCGTAGATCAGTACTCAGGGTGCTGCGTGCTCAGTTCTCGGGGTGATCGGTGCTCAGTACTCAGGGTGCTGGGTGCTCAGTGCTCGGGGTGCTCGGTGCTCAGTACGTTGGGTGCTCACTACTCAGGTTGCTGGGTGCTCAGTGCTCAGTGTGCTGGGTGCTCAGTGCTCAGGGTGCTGGGTGCTCAGTGCTCAGGGTGCTGGGTGCTCAGTACTCAGGGTGCTGGGTGCTCAGTGCTCGGGGTGCTGGGTGCTCAGTGCTCAGGGTGCTGGGTGCTCAGTACTCAGGGTTCTGGGTGCTCAGTACTCAGGGTGCTGGGTGCTCAGTGCTCGGGGTGCTGGGTGCTCAGTGATCGGGGTGCTGGGTGCTCAGTGCTCGGGGTGCTCGGTGCTCAGTGCTCAAGGTGCTGGGTGCTCAGTACTCAGGGTGCTCATTGCTCAGGGTCCTGGGTGCTCAGTACTCAGGGTGCTGGGTGCTCAGTGCTCAGGGTGCTCGGTGCTCGGGGTGCTGGGTGCTCAGTGCTCGGGGTGCTCGGAGCTCAGTACTCAGGGTGCTGGGTGCTCAGTGCTCAGGGTGCTGGGTGCTCAGTGCTCAGGGTGCTGGGTGCTCAGTGCTCAGGGTGCTGGGTACTCAATGCTCAAGGTGCTGGGTGCTCAGTATTCAGGGTGCTCATTGCTCAGGGTGCTGGGTGCTCAGTGCTCAGGGTGCTCGGTGCTCGGGGCACTGGG
The DNA here is from genome assembly GCF_018167655.1 of Microtus oregoni. Lineage (NCBI taxonomy): Eukaryota > Metazoa > Chordata > Mammalia > Rodentia > Cricetidae > Microtus > Microtus oregoni. The sequence goes on along the minus strand of NW_024543811.1, from coordinate 4,091,404 downwards.
TGCTCAGTGCTCAGGGTGCTCAGAGCTCAGTACTCAGGGTGCTGGGTGCTCAGTGCTCGGGGTGCTCGGTGCTCAGTACTTAGGGTGCTGGGTGCTCAGTGCACGGGGTGCTCGGTGCTCAGTACGTTGGGTGCTCACTACTCAGGGTGCTGGGTGCTCAGTGCTCAGGGTGCTGGGTGCTCGGTGCTCAGGGTGCTGGGTGCTCAGAACTCAGGGTGCTGGGTGCTCAGTGCTCAGGGTGCTGGGTACTCAGTGCTCAGGGTGCTGGGTGCTCAGTACTCAGGGTGCTCAGTGCTCAGTACTCGGGGTGCTGGGTGTTCAGTGCTCGGGGTGCTGGGTGCTCAGTGCTCAGTACTCAGGGTGCTGGGTGCTCAGTGCTCAGGGTGCTGGGTGCTCAGTGCTCAGGGTGCTGGGTGCTCAGTGCTCAGGGTGCTGGGTACTCAGTGCTCAGGGTGCTGGGTGCTCAGTACTCAGGGTGCTCAGTGCTCAGTACTCGGGGTGCTGGGTGCTCAGTGCTCAGGGTGCTCAGTGCTCAGTACTCGGGGTGCTGGGTGCTCAGTGCTCAGGGTGCTCAGTGCTCAGTGCTCGGGGTGCTCGGAGATCAGTACTCAGGGTGCTGGGTGCTCAGTTCTCGGGGTGATCGGTGCTCAGTACTCAGGGTGCTGGGTGCTCAGTGCTCGGGGTGCTCGGTGCTCAGTACGTTGGGTGCTCACTACTCAGGTTGCTGGGTGCTCAGTGCTCAGTGTGCTGGGTGCTCAGTGCTCAGGGTGCTGGGTGCTCAGTGCTCAGTACTCAGGGTGCTGGGTGCTCAGTGCTCAGGGTGCTGGGTGCTCAGTGCTCAGGGTGCTAGGTGCTCAGTGCTCAGGGTGCTGGGTACTCAGTGCTCAGGGTGCTGGGTGCTCAGAACTCAGGGTGCTCAGTGCTCAGTACTCGGTGTGCTGGGTGCTCAGTGCTCAGGGTGCTCAGTGCTCAGTACTCGGGGTGCTGTGTGCTCAGTGCTCAGGGTGCTCAGTGCTCAGTGCTCAGGGTGCTGGGTGCTCAGTGCTCGGGGCGCTGGGTGCTCAGTGCTCAGGGTGCTGGGTGCTCAGTACTCAGGGTGCTGGGTGCTCAGTACTCGGGGTGCTGGGCGCTCAGTACTCAGGGTGCTGGGTGCTCAGTACTCAGGGTGCTGGGTGCTCAGTACTCGGGTGCTGGGTGCTCAGTGCTCAGGGTGCTGGGTGCTCAGTGCTCGGGGTGCTGGGTGCTCAGTGCTCAGTACTCAGGGTGCTGGGTGCTCATTGCTCGTTGTGCTCGGTGCTCAGTGCTCAGTACTCAGGGTGCTGGGTGTTCAGTGCTCAGGGTGCTGTGTGCTCAGTGCTCAGGGTGCTGGGTGCTCAGTGCTCAGGGTGCTGGGTACTCAGTGCTCAGGATGCTGGGTGCTCAGTACTCAGGGTGCTGGGTGCTCATTACTCAGGGTGCTGGGTGCTCAGTGCTCGGGTGCTGGGTGCTCAGTGCTCGCGGTGCTGGGTGCTCAGTGCTCGGGGAGCTCGGTGCTCAGTACTCAGGGTGCTGGGTGCTCAGTGCTCGAGGTGCTCAATACTCAGGGTGCTGTGTGTTCAGTGCTCAGGGTGCTGGGTGCTCAGTACTCAGGGTGCTCGGTGCTTAGTACTCAGGGTGCTGGGTGCTCAGTACTCCGGGTGCTGGGTGCTCAGTGCTCGGGGTTCTCGGTGCTCAGTGCTCAAGGTGCTGGGTGCTCAGTACTCAGGGTGCTCATTGCTCAGGGTGCTGGGTGCTCAGTGCTCAGCGTGCTCGGTGCTCGGGGCACTGGGTGCTCAGTGCTCAGGGTGCTCAGAGCTCAGTACTCAGGGTGCTGGGTGCTCAGTGCTCGGGGTGCTCGGTGCTCAGTACTCAGGGTGCTGGGTGCTCAGTGCTCGGGGTGCTCGGTGCTCAGTACGTTGGGTGCTCACTACTCAGGGTGCTGGGTGCTCAGTGCTCAGGGTGCTGGGTGCTCGGTGCTCAGGGTGCTGGGTGCTCAGAACTCAGGGTGCTGGGTGCTCAGTGCTCAGGGTGCTGGGTACTCAGTGCTCAGGGTGCTGGGTGCTCAGTACTCAGGGTGCTCAGTGCTCAGTACTCGGGGTGCTGGGTGTTCAGTGCTCGGGGTGCTGGGTGCTCAGTGCTCAGTACTCAGGGTGCTGGGTGCTCAGTGCTCAGGGTGCTGGGTGCTCAGTGCTCAGGGTGCTGGGTGCTCAGTGCTCAGGGTGCTGGGTACTCAGTGCTCAGGGTGCTGGGTGCTCAGTACTCAGGGTGCTCAGTGCTCAGTACTCGGGGTGCTGGGTGCTCAGTGCTCAGGGTGCTCAGTGCTCAGTACTCGGGGTGCTGTGTGCTCAGTGCTCAGGGTGCTCAGTGCTCAGTGCTCGGGGTGCTGGGTGCTCAGTGCTCGGGGCGCTGGGTGCTCAGTTCTCGGGGTGCTGGGTGCTCAGTACTCGGGGTGCGGGGTGCTCAGTGCTCAGGGTGCTCAGTGCTCAGTACTCAGTGCTCAGGGTGCTCAGTGCTCAGTGCTCAGGGTGCTGGTTGTTCAGTACTCAGGGTGCTGGGTGCTCAGTACTCAGGGTGCTGGGTGCTCAGTACTCAGGGTGCTGGGTGCTCAGTGCTCAGGGTGCTGGGTGATCAGTGCTCGGGGTGCTCAGTACTCAGGGTGCTGTGTGTTCAGTGCTCAGGGTACTGGGTGCTCAGTACTCAGGGTGCTCGGTGCTTAGTACTCAGGGTGCTGGGTGCTCAGTACTCCGGGTGCTGGGTGCTCAGTGCTTGGGGTGCTCGTAGATCAGTACTCAGGGTGCTGGGTGCTCAGTTCTCGGGGTGATCGGTGCTCAGTACTCAGGGTGCTGGGTGCTCAGTGCTCGGGGTGCTCGGTGCTCAGTACGTTGGGTGCTCACTACTCAGGTTGCTGGGTGCTCAGTGCTCAGTGTGCTGGGTGCTCAGTGCTCAGGGTGCTGGGTGCTCAGTGCTCAGGGTGCTGGGTGCTCAGTACTCAGGGTGCTGGGTGCTCAGTGCTCGGGGTGCTGGGTGCTCAGTGCTCAGGGTGCTGGGTGCTCAGTACTCAGGGTTCTGGGTGCTCAGTACTCAGGGTGCTGGGTGCTCAGTGCTCGGGGTGCTGGGTGCTCAGTGATCGGGGTGCTGGGTGCTCAGTGCTCGGGGTGCTCGGTGCTCAGTGCTCAAGGTGCTGGGTGCTCAGTACTCAGGGTGCTCATTGCTCAGGGTCCTGGGTGCTCAGTACTCAGGGTGCTGGGTGCTCAGTGCTCAGGGTGCTCGGTGCTCGGGGTGCTGGGTGCTCAGTGCTCGGGGTGCTCGGAGCTCAGTACTCAGGGTGCTGGGTGCTCAGTGCTCAGGGTGCTGGGTGCTCAGTGCTCAGGGTGCTGGGTGCTCAGTGCTCAGGGTGCTGGGTACTCAATGCTCAATGTGCTGGGTGCTCAGTATTCAGGGTGCTCAGTGCTCAGGGTGCTCGGTGCTCGGGGCACTGGGTGCTCAGTGCTCAGGGTGCTCAGAGCTCAGTACTCAGGGTGCTGGGTGCTCAGTGCTCGGGGTGCTCGGTGCTCAGTACTTAGGGTGCTGGGTGCTCAGTGCACGGGGTGCTCGGTGCTCAGTACGTTGGGTGCTCACTACTCAGGGTGCTGGGTGCTCAGTGCTCAGGGTGCTGGGTGCTCGGTGCTCAGGGTGCTGGGTGCTCAGAACTCAGGGTGCTGGGTGCTCAGTGCTCAGGGTGCTGGGTACTCCGTGCTCAGGGTGCTGGGTGCTCAGTACTCAGGGTGCTCAGTGCTCAGTACTCGGGGTGCTGGGTGTTCAGTGCTCGGGGTGCTGGGTGCTCAGTGCTCAGTACTCAGGGTGCTGGGTGCTCAGTGCTCAGGGTGCTGGGTGCTCAGTGCTCAGGGTGCTGGGTGCTCAGTGCTCAGGGTGCTGGGTACTCAGTGCTCAGGGTGCTGGGTGCTCAGTACTCAGGGTGCTCAGTGCTCAGTACTCGGGGTGCTGGGTGCTCAGTGCTCAGGGTGCTCAGTGCTCAGTACTCTGGGTGCTGTGTGCTCAGTGCTCAGGGTGCTCAGTGCTCAGTGCTCGGGGTGCTGGGTGCTCAGTGCTCGGGGCGCTGGGTGCTCAGTTCTCGATGTGCTGGGTGCTCAGTACTCGGGGTGCGGGGTGCTCAGTGCTCAGGGTGCTCAGTGCTCAGTACTCAGTGCTCAGGGTGCTCAGTGCTCAGTGCTCAGGGTGCTGGTTGTTCAGTACTCAGGGTGCTGGGTGCTCAGTACTCAGGGTGCTGGGTGCTCAGTGCTCAGGGTGCTGGGTGATCAGTGCTCGGGGTGCTCAGTACTCAGGGTGCTGTGTGTTCAGTGCTCAGGGTACAGGGTACTCAGTACTCAGGGTGCTCGGTGCTTAGTACTCAGGGTGCTGGGTGCTCAGTACTCCGGGTGCTGGGTGCTCAGTGCTCGGTGTGCTCGGAGATCAGTACTCAGGGTGCTGGGTGCTCAGTTCGCGGGGTGATCGGTGCTCAGTACTCAGGGTGCTGGGTGCTCAGTGCTCGGGGTGCTCGGTGCTCAGTACGTTGGGTGCTCACTACTCAGGTTGCTGGGTGCTCAGTGCTCAGTGTGCTGGGTGCTCAGTGCTCAGGGTGCTGGGTGCTCAGTGCTCAGGGTGCTGGGTGCTCAGTACTCAGGGTGCTGGGTGCTCAGTGCTCGGGGTGCTGGGTGCTCAGTGCTCAGGGTGCTGGGTGCTCAGTACTCAGGGTGCTGGGTGCTCAGTACTCAGGGTGCTGGGTGCTCAGTGCTCGGGGTGCTGGGTGCTCAGTGATCGGGGTGCTGGGTGCTCAGTGCTCGGGGTGCTCGGTGCTCAGTGCTCAAGGTGCTGGGTGCTGAGTACTCAGGGTGCTCATTGCTCAGGGTCCTGGGTGCTCAGTACTCAGGGTTCTGGGTGCTCAGTGCTCAGGGTGCTCGGTGCTCGGGGTGCTGGGTGCTCAGTGCTCGGGGTGCTCGGAGCTCAGTACTCAGGGTGCTGGGTGCTCAGTGCTCGGGGTGCTCGGTGCTCAGTACTCATAGTGCTGGGTGCTCAGTGCTCGGGGTGCTGGGTGCTCACTGCTCAGTACTCAGGGTGCTGGGTGCTCAGTGCTCAGGGTGCTGTGTGCTCAGTGCTCAGGGTACTGGGTGCTCAGTGCTGAGGCTGCTGGGTACTCAGTACTCAGGTTGCTGGGTGCTCAGTGCTCGGGGTGCTATGTGCTCAGTGCTCGCGGTGCTGGGTGCTCAGTGCTCGGGGTGCTGGGTGCTCAGTGCTCGGGGTGCTATGTGCTCAGTGCTCACGGTGCTGGGTGCTCAGTGCTCGGGGTGCTCGGTGCTCAGTCCTCAGGGTGCTGGGTGCTCAGTGCTCGAGGTGCTCAGTACTCAGGGTGCTGTGTATTCAGTGCTCGGGTCGCTGGGTGCTCAGTACTCCGGGTGCTGGGTGCTCAGTGCTCGTGGTTCTCGGTGCTCAGTGCTCAAGGTGCTGGGTGCTCAGTACTCAGGGTGCTCATTGCTCAGGGTGCTGGGTGCTCAGTGCTCAGGGTGCTCGGTGCTCGGGGCACTGGTTGCTCAGTGCTCAGGGTGCTCGGAGCTCAGTAATCAGGGTGCTGGGTGCACAGTGCTCGCGGTGCTCGGTGCTCATTACTCAGGGTGCTGGGTGCTCAGTGCTCGGGGTGCTCGGTGCTCAGTACGTTGGGTGCTCACTACTCAGGGTGCTGGGTGCTCAGTGCTCAGGGTGCTGGGTGCTCGGTGCTCAGGGTGCTGGGTGCTCAGTACTCAGGGTGCTGGGTGCTCAGTGCTCGGGGTGCTGGGTGCTCAGTACTCAGGGTGCTGGGTGCTCAGTACTCAGGGTCCTGGGTGCTCAGTACTCGGGTGCTGGGTGCTCAGTGCTCAGGTTGCTGGGTGCTCAGTGCTCGGGGTGCTGGGTGCTCAGTGCTCAGTACTCAGGGTGCTGGGTGTTCAGTGCTCGGGGTGCTGGGTGCTCAGTGCTCAGTACTCAGGGTGCTGGGTGCTCAGTGCTCAGGGTGCTGGGTGCTCAGTGCTCAGGGTGCTGGGTGCTCAGTTCTCAGGGTGCTCAGTGCTCAGTACTCGGGGTGCTGGGTGCTCAGTGCTCAGGGTGCTCAGTGCTCAGTACCCGGGGTGCTGTGTGCTCAGTGCTCAGGGTGCTCAGTGCTCAGTGCTCGGGGTGCCGGGTGCTCAGTGCTCGGGACGCTGGGTGCTCAGTGCTCGGGGTGCTGGGTGCTCAGTACTCGGGGTGCTGGGTGCTCAGTGCTCAGGGTGCTCAGTGCTCAGTACTCAGTGCTCAGGGTGCTCAGTGCTCAGTGCTCAGGGTGCTGGGTGTTCAGTACTCAGTGTGCTGGGTGCTCAGTACTCAGGGTGCTGGGTGCTCAGTGCTCAGGGTGCTGGGTGCTCAGTGCTCGGGGTGCTCAGTACTCAGGGTGCTGAGTGTTCAGTGCTCGGGGTACTGGGTGCTCAGTACTCAGGGTGATCGGTGCTTTGTACTCAGGGTGCTGGGTGCTCAGTACTCCGGGTGCTGGGTGCTCAGTGCTCGGGGTGCTCGGAGCTCAGTACTCAGGGTGATGGGTGCTCAGTTCTCGGGGTGATCGGTGCTCAGTACTCAGAGTGCTGGTTGCTCAGTGCTCGGGGTGCTCGGTGCTCAGGACGTTGGGTGCTCACTACTCTGTGTGCTGGGTGCTCAGTGCTCAGTGTGCTGGGTGCTCAGTGCTCAGGGTGCTTGGTGCTCAGTATTCAGGGTGCTGGGTGCTCAGTGCGCAGGGTGCTGGGTGCTCAGTACTCAGGGTGCTGGGTGCTCAGTACTCGGGGTGCTGGGCGCTCAGTACTCAGGGTGCTGGGTGCTCAGTACTCAGGGTGCTGGGTGCTCAGTACTCGGGTGCTGGGTGCTCAGTGCTCAGGGTGCTGGGTGCTCAGTGATCGGGGTGCTGGGTGCTCAGTGCTCACTACTCAGGGTGCTGGGTGCTCAGTGCTCCTTGTGCTGGGTGCTCAGTGCTCAGTACTCAGGGTGCTGGGTGCTCAGTGCTCAGGGCGCAGTGTGCTCAGTGCTCAGGGTGCTGGGTGCTCAGTGCTCAGGGTGCAGGGTACTCAGTGCTCAGGGTGCTGGGTGCTCAGTACTCAGGGTGCTCTGTGCTCATTACTCAGGGTGCTGGGTGCTCACTGCTCGGGTGCTGGGTGCTCAGTGCTCGCGGTGCTGGGTGCTCAGTGCTCGGGGTGCTCGGTGCTCAGTACTCAGGGTGCTGGGTGCTCAGTGCTCGAGGTGCTCAGTACTCAGGGTGCTGTGTGTTCAGTGCTCAGGGTGCTGGGTGCTCAGTACTCAGGGTGCTCGGTGCTTAGTACTCAGGGTGCTGAGTGCTCAGTACTCTGGGTGCTGGGTGCTCAGTGCTCGGGGTGCTGGGTGCTCAGTGCTCAGTACTCAGGGTGCTGGGTGCTCAGTGCTCAGGGTGCTCAATTCTCAGTACTCAGTGCTCAGGGTGCTCAGTGCTCAGTGCTCAGGGTGCTGGGTGTTCAGTACTCAGGGTGCTGGGTGCTCAGTACTCAGGGTGCTGGGTGCTCAGTGATCAGGGTGCTGGGTGCTCAGTGCTCGGGGTGCTCAGTACTCAGGGTGCTGAGTGTTCAGTGCTCAGGGTACTGGGTGCTCAGTACTCAGGGTGATCGGTGCTTAGTGCTCAGGGTGCTGGGTGCTGAGTGTTCAGTACTCAGGGTGCTGGGTGCTCAGTACTCAGGGTGCTGGGTGCTCAGTGCTCGGGGTGCTGGGTGCTCAGTGCGCAGGGTGCTGGGTGCTCAGTACTCAGGGTGCTGGGTGCTCAGTACTCGGGGTGCTGGGCGCTCAGAACTCAGGGTGATGGGTGCTCAGTACTCAGGGTGCTGGGTGCTCAGTACTCGGGTGCTGGGTGCTCAGTGCTCAGGGTGCTGGGTGCTCAGTGATCGGGGTGCTGGGTGCTCAGTGCTCAGTACTCAGGGTGCTGGGTGCTCAGTGCTCCTTGTGCTGGGTGCTCAGTGCTCAGTACTCAGGGTGCTGGGTGCTCAGTGCTCAGGGTGCTGTGTGCTCAGTGCTCTGTGTGCTGGGTGCTCAGTACTCAGGGTGCTCAGTGCTCAGGGTGCTGTGTGCTCAGTGCTCAGTGTGCTGGGTGCTCAGTCCTCAGGGTGCAGGGTACTCAGTGCTCAGGGTGCTGGGTGCTCAGTACTCAGGGTGCTCTGTGCTCATTACTCAGGGTGCTGGGTGCTCAGTGCTCGGGTGCTGGGTGCTCAGTGCTCGCGGTGCTGGGTGCTCAGTGCTCGGGGTGCTCGGTGCTCAGTACTCAGGGTGCTGGGTGCTCAGTGCTCGAGGTGCTCAGTACTCAGGGTGCTGTGTGTTCAGTGCTCAGGGTGCTGGGTGCTCAGTACTCAGGGTGCTCGGTGCTTAGTACTCAGGGTGCTGGGTGCTCAGTACTCTGGGTGCTGGGTGCTCAGTGCTCGGGGTGCTCGTTGCTCAGTGCTCAAGGTGCTGGGTGCTCAGTACTCAGGGTGCTCATTGCTCAGGGTGCTGGGTGCTCAGTGCTCAGGGTGCTCCGTGCTCGGGGCGCTGGGTGCTCAGTGCTCACGGTGCTCGGAGCTCAGTACTCAGGGTGCTGGGTGCTCAGGGCTCAGGGTGCTCGGTGCTCAGTACTCAGGGTGCTGGGTGCTCAGTGCTCGGGGTGCTCGGTGCTCAGTACGTTGGGTGCTCACAACTCAGGGTGCTGGGTGCTCAGTGCTCAGGGGGCTGGGTGCTCAGTACTCCGGGTGCTGGGTGCTCAGTGCTCGGGGTGCTCAAAGCTCAGTACTCAGGGTGCTGGGTGCTCAGTTCTCGGGGTGATCGGTGCTCAGTACTCAGGGTGCTGGGTGCTCAGTGCTCGGGGTGCTCGGTGCTCAGTACGTTGGGTGCTCACTACTCAGGGTGCTGGGTGCTCAGTGCTCAGTGTGCTGGGTGCTCAGTGCTCAGGGTGCTGGGTGCTCAGTGCTCAGGGTGCTGGGTGCTCAGTACTCAGGGTGCTGGGTGCTCAGTGCTCGGGGTGCTGGGTGCTCAGTGCTCAGGCTGCTGGGTGCTCAGTACTCAGGGTGCTGGGTGCTCAGTACTCGGGGTGCTGGGCGCTCAGTACTCAGGGTGCTGGGTGCTCAGTACTCAGGGTGCTGGGTGCTCAGTACTCGGGTGCTGGGTGCTCAGTGCTCGGGGTGCTGGGTGCTCAGTGCTCAGTACTCAGGGTGCTGGGCGCTCAGTGCTCAGGGTGCTGGGTGCTCAGTGCTCAGTACTCAGGGTGCTGGGTGCTCAGTGCTCAGGGTCCTGTGTGCTCAGTGCTCAGGGTGCTGGGTGCTCAGTGCTCAGGGTGCTGGGTACTCAGTGCTCAGGGTGCTGGGTGCTCAGTACTCAGGGTGCTGGGTGCTCAGTACTCAGGTTGCTGGGTGCTCAGTGCTCGCGGTGCTGGGTGCTCAGTGCTCGGGGTGCTCGGTGCTCAGTACTCAGGGTGCTGGGTGCTCAGTGCTCGAGGTGCTCAGTACTCAGGGTGCTGTGTGTTCAGTGCTCAGGGTGCTGGGTGCTCAGTACTCAGGGTGCTCGGTGCTTAGTACTCAGGGTGCTTGGTGCTCAGTACTCCGGGTGCTGGGTGCTCAGTGCTCGGGGTGCTCGGTGCTCAGTGCTCAAGGTGCTGGGTGCTCAGTACTCAGGGTGCTCATTGCTCAGGGTGCTGGGTGCTCAGTACTCAGGGTGCTGGGTGCTCAGTGCTCAGGGTGCTCGGTGCTCGGTGCGCTGGGAGCTCCGTCCTCGGGGTGCTCGGAGCTCAGTACTCAGGGTGCTGGGTGCTCAGTGCTCGGGGTTCTCGGTGCTCAGTACTCAGGGTGCTGGGTGCTCAGTGCTCGTTGTGCTCGGTGCTCAGTACTTTGGGTGCTCACTACTCAGGGTGCTGGGTGCTCAGTGCTCAGGGTGCTGGGTGCTCGGTGCTCAGGGTGCTGGGTGCTCAGTACTCAGGGTGCTGGGTGCTCAGTTCTCGGGGTGCTGGGTGCTCAGTGCTCAGGGGGCTGGGTGCTCAGTACTCAGGATGCTGGGTGTTCAGTACTCGGGGTGCTGGGTTCTCAGTACTCAGGGTGCTGGGTGCTCAGTACTCGGGGTGCTGGGTTCTCAGTACACAGGTTGCTGGGTGCTCAGTACTCAGGGTGCTGGGTGCTCAGTACTCGGGTGCTGGGTGCTCAGTGCTCAGGGTGCTGGGTGCTCAGTGCTCGGGGTGCTGGGTGCTCAGGGCTCAGTACTCAGGGTGCTGGGTGCTCAGTGCTCGGGGTGCTGGGTGCTGAGTGCTCAGTACTCAGGGTGTTGGGTGCTCAGGGCTCAGGGTGCTGGGTCCTCAGTGCTCAGGGTGCTGGGTGCTCAGTGCTCGGGGTGCTGGGTGCTCAGTGCTCAGTACTCAGGGTGCTGTGTGCTCAGTGCTCAGGGTGCTGGGTGCTCAGTGCTCGGGGTGCTGGGTGCTCAGTGCTCAGGGTGCTGGGTGCTCAGTACTCGGGGTGCTCGGTGCTCAGTACTCAGGGTGCTGGGTGCTCAGTGCTCGGGGTGCTGGGTGCTGAGTGCTCAGTACTCAGGGTGCTGTGTTCTCAGGGCTCAGGGTGCTGGGTCCTCAGTGCTCAGGGTGCTGGGTGCTCAGTGCTCGGGGTGCTGGGTGCTCAGTGCTCGCTGTGCTGGGTGCTCAGTGCTCGGGGTGCTCGGTGCTCAGTACTCAGGGTGCTGGGTGCTCAGTGCTCGAGGTGCTCAGTACTCAGGGTGCTGTGTGTTCAGTGCTCAGGGTGCTGGGTGCTCAGTACTCAGGGTGCTTGGTGCTTAGTACTCAGGGTGCTGGGTGCTCAGTGGTCGCGGTGCTCGGTGCTCAGTGCTCAAGGTGCTGGGTGCTCAGTACTCAGGGTGCTCATTGCTCAGGGTGCTGGGTGCTCTGTGCTCAGGGTGCTCCGTGCTCGGGGCGCTGGGTGATCAGTGCTCACGGTGCTCGGAGCTCAGTACTCAGGGTGCTGGGTGCTCAGTGCTCGGGGTGCTCGGTGCTCAGTACTCAGGGTGCTGCCTGCTCAGTGCTCGGGGTGCTCGGTGCTCAGTACGTTGGGTGCGCACAACTCAGGGTGCTGGGTGCTCAGTGCTCAGGGTGCTGGGTGCTCAGTACTCCGGGTGCTGGGTGCTCAGTGCTCAGGGTGCTGGGTGCTCAGTACTCAGTGTGCTGGGTGCTCAGTGCTCAGGGTGCTGGGTGCTCAGTGCTCAGGGTGCTGGGTGCTCAGTACTGACGGTGCTGGGTGCTCAGTACTCGGGGTGCTGGGCGGGTGCTGGGTGCTCAGTACTCACGGTGCTGGGTGCTCAGTACTCGGGTGCTGGGTGCTCAGTGCTCAGGGTGCTGGGTGCTCAGTGCTCGGGGTGCTGGGTGCTCAGTGCTCAGTACTCAGGGTGCTGGGTGCTCAGTGCTCAGGGTGCTGGGTACTCAGTGCTCAGGGTGCTGGGTGCTCAATACTCAGGGTGCTGGGTGCTCAGTACTCAGGTTGCTGGGTGCTCAGTGCTCGGGGTGCTGGGTGCTCAGTGCTCGGGGTGCTCGGTGCTCAGTACTCAGGGTGTTGGGTGCTCAGTGCTCGAGGTGCTCAGTACTCAGGGTGCTGTGTGTTCAGTGCTCAGGGTGCTGGGTGCTCAGTACTCAGGGTGCTCGGTGCTTAGTACTCAGGGTGCTTGGTGCTCAGTACTCCGGGTGCTGGGTTCTCAGTGCTCGGGGTGCTCGGTGCTCAGTACTCAGGGTGTTGGGTGCTCAGTGCTCGAGGTGCTCAGTACTCAGGGTGCTGTGTGTTCAGTGCTCAGGGTGCTGGGTGCTCAGTACTCAGGGTGCTCGGTGCTTAGTACTCAGGGTGCTTGGTGCTCAGTACTCAGGGTGCTGGGTGCTCAGTGCTCGCGGTGCTCGGTGCTCAGTACTCAGGGTGCTGGGTGCTCAGTGCTCGGGGTGCTCGGTGCTCAGTACGTTGGGTGCTCACTACTCAGGGTGCTGGGTGCTCAGTGCTCAGGGTGCTGGGTGCTTAGTGCTCAGGGTGCTGGGTGCTGAGTGTTCAGTACTCAGGGTGCTGGGTGCTCAGTACTCAGGGTGCTGGGTGCTCAGTGCTCGCGGTGCTCGGTGCTCAGTACTCAGGGTGCTGGGTGCTCAGTGCTCGGGGTGCTCGGTGCTCAGTACGTTGGGTGCTCACTACTCAGGGTGCTGGGTGCTCAGTGCTCAGGGTGCTGGGTGCTCGGTGCTCAGGGTGCTGGGTGCTCAGTACTCAGGGTGCTGGGTGCTCAGTGCTCGGGGTGCTGGGTGCTCAGTACTCAGGGTGCTGGGTGCTCAGTACTCAGGGTCCTGGGTGCTCAGTACTCGGGTGCTGGGTGCTCAGTGCTCAGGTGGCTGGGTGCTCAGTGCTCGGGGTGCTGGGTGCTCAGTGCTCAGTACTCAGGGTGCTGGGTGTTCAGTGCTCTGGGTGCTGGGTGCTCAGTGCTCAGTACTCAGGGTGCTGGGTGCTCAGTGCTCAGGGTGCTGGGTGCTCAGTGCTCAGGGTGCTGGGTGCTCAGTTCTCAGGGTGCTCAGTGCTCAGTACTCGGGGTGCTGGGTGCTCAGTGCTCAGGGTGCTCAGTGCTCAGTACCCGGGGTGCTGTGTGCTCAGTGCTCAGGGTGCTCAGTGCTCAGTGCTCGGGGTGCCGGGTGCTCAGTGCTCGGGACGCTGGGTGCTCAGTGCTCGGGGTGCTGGGTGCTCAGTACTCGGGGTGCTGGGTGCTCAGTGCTCAGGGTGCTCAGTGCTCAGTACTCAGTGCTCAGGGTGCTCAGTGCTCAGTGCTCAGGGTGCTGGGTGTTCAGTACTCAGTGTGCTGGGTGCTCAGTACTCAGGGTGCTGGGTGCTCAGTGCTCAGGGTGCTGGGTGCTCAGTGCTCGGGGTGCTCAGTACTCAGGGTGCTGAGTGTTCAGTGCTCGGGGTACTGGGTGCTCAGTACTCAGGGTGATCGGTGCTTTGTACTCAGGGTGCTGGGTGCTCAGTACTCCGGTTGCTGGGTGCTCAGTGCTCGGGGTGCTCAGAGCTCAGTACTCAGGGTGATGGGTGCTCAGTTCTCGGGGTGATCGGTGCTCAGTACTCAGAGTGCTGGTTGCTCAGTGCTCGGGGTGCTCGGTGCTCAGGACGTTGGGTGCTCACTACACTGTGTGCTGGGTGCTCAGTGCTCAGTGTGCTGGGTGCTCAGTGCTCAGGGTGCTTGGTGCTCAGTATTCAGGGTGCTGGGTGCTCAGTGCTCGGGGTGCTGGGTGCTCAGTGCGCAGGGTGCTGGGTGCTCAGTACTCAGGGTGCTGGGTGCTCAGTACTCGGGGTGCTGGGCGCTCAGTACTCAGGGTGCTGGGTGCTCAGTACTCAGGGTGCTGGGTGCTCAGTACTCGGGTGCTGGGTGCTCAGTGCTCAGGGTGCTGGGTGCTCAGTGATCGGGGTGCTGGGTGCTCAGTGCTCACTACTCAGGGTGCTGGGTGCTCAGTGCTCCTTGTGCTGGGTGCTCAGTGCTCAGTACTCAGGGTGCTGGGTGCTCAGTGCTCAGGGCGCAGTGTGCTCAGTGCTCAGGGTGCTGGGTGCTCAGTGCTCAGGGTGCAGGGTACTCAGTGCTCAGGGTGCTGGGTGCTCAGTACTCAGGGTGCTCTGTGCTCATTACTCAGGGTGCTGGGTGCTCAGTGCTCGGGTGCTGGGTGCTCAGTGCTCGCGGTGCTGGGTGCTCAGTGCTCGGGGTGCTCGGTGCTCAGTACTCAGGGTGCTGGGTGCTCAGTGCTCGAGGTGCTCAGTACTCAGGGTGCTGTGTGTTCAGTGCTCAGGGTGCTGGGTGCTCAGTACTCAGGGTGCTCGGTGCTTAGTACTCAGGGTGCTGGGTGCTCAGTACTCTGGGTGCTGGGTGCTCAGTGCTCGGGGTGCTGGGTGCTCAGTGCTCAGTACTCAGGGTGCTGGGTGCTCAGTGCTCAGGGTGCTCAATTCTCAGTACTCAGTGCTCAGGGTGCTCAGTGCTCAGTGCTCAGGGTGCTGGGTGTTCAGTACTCAGGGTGCTGGGTGCTCAGTACTCAGGGTGCTGGGTGCTCAGTGATCAGGGTGCTGGGTGCTCAGTGCTCGGGGTGCTCAGTACTCAGGGTGCTGAGTGTTCAGTGCTCAGGGTACTGGGTGCTCAGTACTCAGGGTGATCGGTGCTTAGTGCTCAGGGTGCTGGGTGCTGAGTGTTCAGTACTCAGGGTGCTGGGTGCTCAGTACTCAGGGTGCTGGGTGCTCAGTGCTCGGGGTGCTGGGTGCTCAGTGCGCAGGGTGCTGGGTGCTCAGTACTCAGGGTGCTGGGTGCTCAGTACTCGGGGTGCTGGGCGCTCAGTACTCAGGGTGATGGGTGCTCAGTACTCAGGGTGCTGGGTGCTCAGTACTCGGGTGCTGGGTGCTCAGTGCTCAGGGTGCTGGGTGCTCAGTGATCGGGGTGCTGGGTGCTCAGTGCTCAGTACTCAGGGTGCTGGGTGCTCAGTGCTCCTTGTGCTGGGTGCTCAGTGCTCAGTACTCAGGGTGCTGGGTGCTCAGTGCTCAGGGTGCTGTGTGCTCAGTGCTCAGTGTGCTGGGTGCTCAGTACTCAGGGTGCTCAGTGCTCAGGGTGCTGTGTGCTCAGTGCTCAGTGTGCTGGGTGCTCAGTGCTCAGGGTGCAGGGTACTCAGTGCTCAGGGTGCTGGGTGCTCAGTACTCAGGGTGCTCTGTGCTCATTACTCAGGGTGCTGGGTGCTCAGTGCTCGGGTGCTGGGTGCTCAGTGCTCGCGGTGCTGGGTGCTCAGTGCTCGGGGTGCTCGGTGCTCAGTACTCAGGGTGCTGGGTGCTCAGTGCTCGAGGTGCTCAGTACTCAGGGTGCTGTGTGTTCAGTGCTCAGGGTGCTGGGTGCTCAGTACTCAGGGTGCTCGGTGCTTAGTACTCAGGGTGCTGGGTGCTCAGTACTCTGGGTGCTGGGTGCTCAGTGCTCGGGGTGCTCGTTGCTCAGTGCTCAAGGTGCTGGGTGCTCAGTACTCAGGGTGCTCATTGCTCAGGGTGCTGGGTGCTCAGTGCTCAGGGTGCTCCGTGCTCGGGGCGCTGGGTGCTCAGTGCTCACGGTGCTCGGAGCTCAGTACTCAGGGTGCTGGGTGCTCAGGGCTCAGGGTGCTCGGTGCTCAGTACTCAGGGTGCTGGGTGCTCACTGCTCGGGGTGCTCGGTGCTCAGTACGTTGGGTGCTCACAACTCAGGGTGCTGGGTGCTCAGTGCTCAGGGGGCTGGGTGCTCAGTACTCCGGGTGCTGGGTGCTCAGTGCTCGGGGTGCTCAAAGCTCAGTACTCAGGGTGCTGGGTGCTCAGTTCTCGGGGTGATCGGTGCTCAGTACTCAGGGTGCTGGGTGCTCAGTGCTCGGGGTGCTCGGTGCTCAGTACGTTGGGTGCTCACTACTCAGGGTGCTGGGTGCTCAGTGCTCAGTGTGCTGGGTGCTCAGTGCTCAGGGTGCTGGGTGCTCAGTGCTCAGGGTGCTGGGTGCTCAGTACTCAGGGTGCTGGGTGCTCAGTGCTCGGGGTGCTGGGTGCTCAGTGCTCAGGCTGCTGGGTGCTCAGTACTCAGGGTGCTGGGTGCTCAGTACTCGGGGTGCTGGGCGCTCAGTACTCAGGGTGCTGGGTGCTCAGTACTCAGGGTGCTGGGTGCTCAGTACTCGGGTGCTGGGTGCTCAGTGCTCGGGGTGCTGGGTGCTCAGTGCTCAGTACTCAGGGTGCTGGGCGCTCAGTGCTCAGGGTGCTGGGTGCTCAGTGCTCAGTACTCAGGGTGCTGGGTGCTCAGTGCTCAGGGTCCTGTGTGCTCAGTGCTCAGGGTGCTGGGTGCTCAGTGCTCAGGGTGCTGGGTACTCAGTGCTCAGGGTGCTGGGTGCTCAGTACTCAGGGTGCTGGGTGCTCAGTACTCAGGTTGCTGGGTGCTCAGTGCTCGCGGTGCTGGGTGCTCAGTGCTCGGGGTGCTCGGTGCTCAGTACTCAGGGTGCTGGGTGCTCAGTGCTCGAGGTGCTCAGTACTCAGGGTGCTGTGTGTTCAGTGCTCAGGGTGCTGGGTGCTCAGTACTCAGGGTGCTCGGTGCTTAGTACTCAGGGTGCTTGGTGCTCAGTACTCCGGGTGCTGGGTGCTCAGTGCTCGGGGTGCTCGGTGCTCAGTGCTCAAGGTGCTGGGTGCTCAGTACTCAGGGTGCTCATTGCTCAGGGTGCTGGGTGCTCAGTACTCAGGGTGCTGGGTGCTCAGTGCTCAGGGTGCTCGGTGCTCGGTGCGCTGGGAGCTCCGTCCTCGGGGTGCTCGGAGCTCAGTACTCAGGGTGCTGGGTGCTCAGTGCTCGGGGTTCTCGGTGCTCAGTACTCAGGGTGCTGGGTGCTCAGTGCTCGTTGTGCTCGGTGCTCAGTACTTTGGGTGCTCACTACTCAGGGTGCTGGGTGCTCAGTGCTCAGGGTGCTGGGTGCTCAGTGCTCAGGGTGCTGGGTGCTCAGTACTCAGGGTGCTGGGTGCTCAGTTCTCGGGGTGCTGGGTGCTCAGTGCTCAGGGGGCTGGGTGCTCAGTACTCAGGATGCTGGGTGTTCAGTACTCGGGGTGCTGGGTTCTCAGTACTCAGGGTGCTGGGTGCTCAGTACTCGGGGTGCTGGGTTCTCAGTACACAGGTTGCTGGGTGCTCAGTACTCAGGGTGCTGGGTGCTCAGTACTCGGGTGCTGGGTGCTCAGTGCTCAGGGTGCTGGGTGCTCAGTGCTCGGGGTGCTGGGTGCTCAGGGCTCAGTACTCAGGGTGCTGGGTGCTCAGTGCTCGGGGTGCTGGGTGCTGAGTGCTCAGTACTCAGGGTGTTGGGTGCTCAGGGCTCAGGGTGCTGGGTCCTCAGTGCTCAGGGTGCTGGGTGCTCAGTGCTCGGGGTGCTGGGTGCTCAGTGCTCAGTACTCAGGGTGCTGTGTGCTCAGTGCTCAGGGTGCTGGGTGCTCAGTGCTCGGGGTGCTGGGTGCTCAGTGCTCAGGGTGCTGGGTGCTCAGTACTCGGGGTGCTCGGTGCTCAGTACTCAGGGTGCTGGGTGCTCAGTGCTCGGGGTGCTGGGTGCTGAGTGCTCAGTACTCAGGGTGCTGTGTTCTCAGGGCTCAGGGTGCTGGGTCCTCAGTGCTCAGGGTGCTGGGTGCTCAGTGCTCGGGGTGCTGGGTGCTCAGTGCTCGCTGTGCTGGGTGCTCAGTGCTCGGGGTGCTCGGTGCTCAGTACTCAGGGTGCTGGGTGCTCAGTGCTCGAGGTGCTCAGTACTCAGGGTGCTGTGTGTTCAGTGCTCAGGGTGCTGGGTGCTCAGTACTCAGGGTGCTTGGTGCTTAGTACTCAGGGTGCTGGGTGCTCAGTGGTCGCGGTGCTCGGTGCTCAGTGCTCAAGGTGCTGGGTGCTCAGTACTCAGGGTGCTCATTGCTCAGGGTGCTGGGTGCTCTGTGCTCAGGGTGCTCCGTGCTCGGGGCGCTGGGTGATCAGTGCTCACGGTGCTCGGAGCTCAGTACTCAGGGTGCTGGGTGCTCAGTGCTCGGGGTGCTCGGTGCTCAGTACTCAGGGTGCTGGGTGCTCAGTGCTCGGAGTGCTCGGTGCTCAGTACGTTGGGTGCTCACTACTCAGGGTGCTGGGTGCTCAGTGCTCAGTGTGCTGGGTTCTCAGTGCTCAGGGTGCTGGGTGCTCAGTGCTCAGGGTGCTGGGTGCTCAGTACTCAGGGTGCTGGGTGCTCAGTGCTCAGGGTGCTGGGTGCTCAGTGCTCAGGGTGCTGGGTGCTCAGTACTGAGGGTGCTGGGTGCTCAGTACTCGGGGTGCTGGGCGGGTGCTGGGTGCTCAGTACTCAGGGTGCTGGGTGCTCAGTACTCGGGTGCTGGGTGCTCAGTGCTCAGGGTGCTGGGTGCTCAGTGCTCGGGGTGCTGGGTGCTCAGTGCTCAGTACTCAGGGTGCTGGGTGCTCAGTGTTCAGGGTGCTGGGTGCTCAGTTCTCAGTACTCAGGGTGCTGGGTGCTCAGTGCTCAGGGTGCTGTGTGCTCAGTGCTCAGGGTGCTGGGTGCTCAGTGCTCAGGGTGCTGGGTACTCAGTGCTCAGGGTGCTGGGTGCTCAATACTCAGGGTGCTGGGTGCTCAGTGCTCAGGGTGCTGGGTGCTCAGTACTCCGGGTGCTGGGTGCTCAGTGCTCGGGGTGCTCGGAGCTCAGTACTCAGGGTGCTGGGTGCTCAGTTCTCGGGGTGATCGGTGCTCAGTACTCAGGGTGCTGGGTGCTCAGTGCTCGGGGTGCTCGGTGCTCAGTACGTTGGGTGCTCACTACTCAGGGTGCTCGGTGGTCAGTGCTCAGTGTGCTGGGTGCTCAGTGCTCAGGGTGCTGGGTGCTCAGTTCTCAGGGTGCTGGGTGCTCAGTACTCAGGGTGCTGGGTGCTCAGTGCTCAGGGTGCTGGGTGCTCAGTGCTCAGGGTGCTGGGTGCTCAGTACTGACGGTGCTGGGTGCTCAGTACTCGGGGTGCTGGGCGGGTGCTGGGTGCTCAGTACTCACGGTGCTGGGTGCTCAGTACTCGGGTGCTGGGTGCTCAGTGCTCAGGGTGCTGGGTGCTCAGTGCTCGGGGTGCTGGGTGCTCAGTGCTCAGTACTCAGGGTGCTGGATGCTCAGTGCTCAGGGTGCTGGGTGCTCAGTTCTCAGTACTCAGGGTGCTGGGTGCTCAGTGCTCAGGGTGCTGTGTGCTCAATGCTCAGGGTGCTGGGTGCTCAGTGCTCAGGGTGCTGGGTACTCAGTGCTCAGGGTGCTGGGTGCTCAATACTCAGGGTGCTGGGTGCTCAGTACTCAGGTTGCTGGGTGCTCAGTGCTCGGGGTGCTGGGTGCTCAGTGCTCGGGGTGCTCGGTGCTCAGTACTCAGGGTGTTGGGTGCTCAGTGCTCGAGGTGCTCAGTACTCAGGGTGCTGTGTGTTCAGTGCTCAGGGTGCTGGGTGCTCAGTACTCAGGGTGCTCGGTGCTTAGTACTCAGGGTGCTTGGTGCTCAGTACTCCGGGTGCTGGGTGCTCAGTGCTCGGGGTGCTCGGTGCTCAGTACTCAGGGTGTTGGGTGCTCAGTGCTCGAGGTGCTCAGTACTCAGGGTGCTGTGTGTTCAGTGCTCAGGGTGCTGGGTGCTCAGTACTCAGGGTGCTCGGTGCTTAGTACTCAGGGTGCTTGGTGCTCAGTACTCCGGGTGCTGGGTGCTCAGTGCTCGGGGTGCTCGGTGCTCAGTGCTCAAGGTGCTGGGTGCTCAGTACTCAGGGTGCTCATTGCTCAGGGTGCTGGGTGCTCAGTACTCAGGGTGCTGGGTGCTCAGTGCTCAGGGTGCTCGGTGCTCGGGGCGCTGGGTGCTCAGTCCTCGGGGTGCTCAGAGCTCAGTACTCAGGGTGCTGGGTGCTCAGTGCTCGGGGTTCTCGGTGCTCAGTACTCAGGGTGCTGGGTGCTCAGTGCTCGTTGTGCTCGGTGCTCAGTACTTTGGGTGCTCACTACTCAGGGTGGTGGGTGCTCAGTGCTCAGGGTGGTGGGTGCTCAGTGCTCAGGGTGCTGGGTGCTCAGTGCTCAGGGTGCTGGGTGCTCAGTACTCAAGGTGCTGGGTGCTCAGTGCTCGGGGTGCTGGGTGCTCAGTGCTCAGGGTGCTGGGTGCTCAGTACTCAGGGTGCTGGGTGTTCAGTACTCGGGGTGCTGGGTTCTCAGTACTCAGGGTGCTGGGTGCTCAGTACACGGGGTGCTGGGTTCTCAGTACACAGGTTGCTGGGTGCTCAGTACTCAGGGTGCTGGGTGCTCAGTACTCGGGTGCTGGGTGCTCAGTGCTCAGGGTGCTGGGTGCTCAGTGCTCGGGGTGCTGGGTGCTCAGGGCTCAGTACTCAGGGTGCTGGGTGCTCAGTGCTCGGGGTGCTGGGTGCTGAGTGCTCAGTACTCAGGGTGCTGGGTGCTCAGGGCTCAGGGTGCTGGGTCCTCAGTGCTCAGGGTGCTGGGTGCTCAGTGCTCGGGGAGCTGGGTGCTCGGTGCTCATTGCTCAGGTTGCTGGGTGCTCAGTGCTCAGGGTGCTCCGTGCTCGGGGCGCTGGGTGCTCAGTGCTCACGGTGCTCGGAGCTCAGTACTCAGGGTGCTGGGTGCTCAGTGCTCGGGGTGCTCGGTGCTCAGTACTCAGGGTGCTGGGTGCTCAGTGCTCGGGGTGCTCGGTGCTCAGTATGTTGGGTGCTCACAACTCAGGGTGCTGGGTGCTCAGTGCTCAGGGTGCTGGGTGCTCAGTACTCCGGGTGCTGGGTGCTCAGTGCTCGGGGTGCTCGGAGCTCAGTATTCAGGGTGCTGGGTGCTCAGTTCTCGGGGTGGTCGGTGCTCAGTACTCAGGGTGCTGGGTGCTCAGTGCTCGGGGTGCTCGGTGCTCAGTACGTTGGGTGCTCACTACTCAGGGTGCTGGGTGCTCAGTGCTCAGTGTGCTGGGTTCTCAGTGCTCAGGGTGCTGGGTGCTCAGTGCTCAGGGTGCTGGGTGCTCAGTACTCAGGGTGCTGGGTGCTCAGTGCTCAGGGTGCTGGGTGCTCAGTGCTCAGGGTGCTGGGTGCTCAGTACTGAGGGTGCTGGGTGCTCAGTACTCGGGGTGCTGGGCGCTCAGTACTTAGGGTGCTGGGTGCTCAGTACTCAGGGTGCTGGGTGCTCAGTACTCGGGTGCTGGGTGCTCAGTGCTCAGGGTGCTGGGTGCTCAGTGCTCAGTACTCAGGGTGCTGGGTGCTCAGTGCTCAGGGTGCTGGGTGCTCAGTTCTCAGTACTCAGGGTGCTGGGTGCTCAGTGCTCAGGGTGCTGGGTGCTCAGTGCTCAGGGTGCTGGGTGCTCAGTGCTCAGGGTGCTGGGTACTCAGTGCTCAGGGTGCTGGGTGCTCAATACTCAGGGTGTTGGGTGCTCAGTACTCAGGTTGCTGGGTGCTCAGTGCTCGGGGTGCTGGGTGCTCAGTGCTCGCGGTGCTGGGTGCTCAGTGCTCGGGGTGCTCGGTGCTCAGTACTCAGGGTGTTGGGTGCTCAGTGCTCGAGGTGCTCAGTACTAAGGGTGCTGTGTGTTCAGTGCTCAGGGTTCTGGGTGCTCAGTACTCAGGGTGCTCGGTGCTTAGTACTCAGGGTGCTTGGTGCTCAGTACTCCGGGTGCTGGGTGCTCAGTGCTCGGGGTGCTCGGTGCTCAGTGCTCAAGGTGCTGGGTACTCAGTACTCAGGGTGCTCATTGCTCAGGGTGCTGTGTGCTCAGTACTCAGGGTGCTGGGTGCTCAGTGCTCAGGGTGCTCGGTGCTCGGGGCGCTGGGTGCTCAGTCCTCGGGGTGCTCGGAGCTCAGTACTCAGGGTGCTGGGTGCTCAGTGCTCGGGGTTCTCGGTGCTCAGTACTCAGGGTGCTGGGGGCTCAGTGCTCGTTGTGCTCGGTGCTCAGTACTTTGGGTGCTCACTACTCAGGGTGGTGGGTGCTCAGTGCTCAGGGTGGTGCGTGCTCAGTGCTCAGGGTGCTGGGTGCTCAGTGCTCAGGGTGCTGGGTGCTCAGTGCTCAGGGTGCTGGGTGCTCAGTGCTCGGGGTGCTGGGTGCTCAGTGCTCAGGGTGCTGGGTGCTCAGTACTCAGGGTGCTGGGTGTTCAGTACTCGGGGTGCTGGGTTCTCAGTACTCAGGGTGCTGGGTGCTCAGTACACGGGGTGCTGGGTTCTCAGTACACAGGTTGCTGGGTGCTCAGTACTCAGGGTGCTGGGTGCTCAGTACTCGGGTGCTGGGTGCTCAGTGCTCAGGGTGCTGGGTGCTCAGTGCTCGGGGTGCTGGGTGCTCAGGGCTCAGTACTCAGGGTGCTGGGTGCTCAGTGCTCGGGGTGCTGGGTGCTGAGTGCTCAGTACTCAGGGTGCTGGGTGCTCAGGGCTCAGGGTGCTGTGTCCTCAGTGCTCAGGGTGCTGGGTGCTCAGTGCTCGGGGTGCTGGGTGCTCAGTGCTCAGTACTCAGGGTGCTGGGTGCTCAGTGCTCAGGGTGCTGGGTGCTCAGTGCTCGGGGTGCTGGGTGCTCAGTGCTCAGGGTGCTGGGTGCTCAGTACTCCGGGTGCTGGGTGCTGAGTGCTCAGTACTCAGGGTGCTGGGTGCTCAGTGCTCGGGGTGCTGGGTGCTCAGTGCTCAGGGTGCTGGGTGCTCAGTACTCAGGGTGCTGGGTGTTCAGTACTCGGGGTGCTGGGTTCTCAGTACTCAGGGTGCTGGGTGCTCAGTACTCGGGGTGCTGGGTGCTCAGTGCTCAGGGTGCTGGGTGCTCAGTGCTCGGGGTGCTGGGTGCTCAGTGCTCAGTACTCAGGGTGCTGGGTGCTCAGTGCTCAGGGTGCTGGGTGCTCAGTGCTCGGGGTGCTGGGTGCTCAGTACTCAGGGTGCTGGGTGCTCAGTACTCCGGGTGCTGGGTGCTCAGTTCTCGGGGTGCTCGGTGCTCAGTACTCAGTGCTCAGGGTGCTCAGTGCTCAGGGTGCTGGGTGTTCAGTACTCAGGGTGCTGGGTGCTCAGTACTTGGGGTGCTCGGTGCTCAGTGCTCAGGGTGCTGGGTGCTCAGTGCTCAGGGTGCTCGGTGCTCCGGGCGCTGGGTGCTCAGTGCTCGGGGTGCTCGGAGCTCAGTACTCAGGGTGCTGGGTGCTCAGTGCTCGGGGTGCTCGGTGCTCAGTACTCAGGGTGCTGGATGCTCAGTGCTCGGGGTGCTGGGTGCTCAGTGCTCAGTACTCAGGGTGCTGGGTGCTCAGTGCTCAGGGTGCTGTGTGCTCAGTGCTCAGGGTGCTGGGTGCTCAGTGCTCAGGGTGCTGGGTAATCAGTGCTCAGGGTGCTGGGTGCTCAGTACTCAGGGTGCTGGGTGCGCAGTACTCAGGGTGCTGGGTGCTCAGTGCTCGGGGTGCTATGTGCTCAGTGGTCGCGGTGCTGGGTGCTCAGTGCTCGAGGTGCTCAGTACTCAGGGTGCTGTGTGTTCAGTGCTCAGGGTGCTGGGTGCTCAGTACTCAGGGTGCTCGGTGCTTAGTACTCAGGGTGCTGGGTGCTCAGTACTCCGGGTGCTGGGTGCTCAGTGCTCGGGGTGCTCGGTGCTCAGTACTCAAGGTGCTGGGTGCTCAGTACTCAGGGTGCTCATTGCTCAGGGTGCTGGGTGCTAAGTGCTCAGGGTGCTCGGTGCTCGGGGCGCTGGGTGCTCAGTGCTCGGGGTGCTCGGAGCTCAGTACTCAGGGTGCTGGGTGCTCAGTACTCGGGGTGCTCGGTGCTCAGTACTCAGTGTGCTGGGTGCTCAGTGCTCGGGGTGCTCGGTGCTCAGTACGTTGGGTGCTCACTACTCAGGGTGCTGGGTGCTCAGTGCTCAGGGTGCTGGGTGCTCAGTACTCAGGGTGCTGGGTGCTCAGTGCTCGGGGTGCTGGGTGCTCAGTGCTCAGGGTGCTGGGTGCTCAGTACTCAGGGTGCTCGGTGCTTAGTACTCAGGGTGCTCAGTGCTCGGGGTGCTGGGTGCTCAGTGCTCGGGGTGCTAGGTGCTCAGTACTCAGAGTGCTGGGTGCTCAGTACTCAGGGTACTGGGTGCTCAGTACTCGGGTGCTGGGTGCTCAGTGCTCAGGGTTCTGGGTGCTCAGTGCTCGGGGTGCTGGGTGCTCAGTGCTCAGGGTGCTGGGTGCTCAGTACTCAGGGTGCTCAGTGCTCAGTACTCGGGGTGCTGGGTGCTCAGTGCTCAGGGTGCTCAGTGCTCAGTACTCGTTGTACTGTGTGCTCAGTGCTCCGGGTGCTCAGTGCTCAGTGCTCGGGGTGCTGGGTGGTCAGTGCTCGGGGCGCTGTGGGCTCAGTGCTCAGTGTGCTGGGTGCTCAGTGCTCGGGGTGCTGGGTGCTCAGTGCTCAGGGTGCTGGGTGCTCAGTACTCCGGGTGCTGGGTGCTGAGTGCTCAGTACTCAGGGTGCTGGGTGCTCAGTGCTCGGGGTGCTGGGTGCTCAGTGCTCAGGGTGCTGGGTGCTCAGTACTCAGGGTGCTGGGTGTTCAGTACTCGGGGTGCTGGGTTCTCAGTACTCAGGGTGCTGGGTGCTCAGTACTCGGGGTGCTGGGTGCTCAGTGCTCAGGGTGCTGGGTGCTCAGTGCTCGGGGTGCTGGGTGCTCAGTGCTCAGTACTCAGGGTGCTGGGTGCTCAGGGCTCAGGGTGCTGGGTGCTCAGTGCTCGGGGTGCTGGGTGCTCAGTACTCAGGGTGCTGGGTGCTCAGTACTCCGGGTGCTGGGTGCTCAGTTCTCGGGGTGCTCGGTGCTCAGTACTCAGTGCTCAGGGTGCTCAGTGCTCAGTGCTCAGGGTGCTGGGTGTTCAGTACTCAGGGTGCTGGGTGCTCAGTACTTGGGGTGCTCGGTGCTCAGTGCTCAGGGTGCTGGGTGCTCAGTGCTCAGGGTGCTCGGTGCTCCGGGCGCTGGGTGCTCAGTGCTCGGGGTGCTCGCAGCTCAGTACTCAGGGTGCTGGGTGCTCAGTGCTCGGGGAGCTCGGTGCTCAGTACTCAGGGTGCTGGATGCTCAGTGCTCGGGGTGCTGGGTGCTCAGTGCTCAGTACTCAGGGTGCTGGGTGCTCAGTGCTCAGGGTGCTGTGTGCTCAGTGCTCAGGGTGCTGGGTGCTCAGTGCTCAGGGTGCTGGGTAATCAGTGCTCAGGGTGCTGGGTGCTCAGTACTCAGGGTGCTGGGTGCTCAGTACTCAGGGTGCTGGGTGCTCAGTGCTCGGGGTGCTATGTGCTCAGTGGTCGCGGTGCTGGGTGCTCAGTGCTCGAGGTGCTCAGTACTCAGGGTGCTGTGTGTTCAGTGCTCAGGGTGCTGGGTGCTCAGTACTCAGGGTGCTCGGTGCTTAGTACTCAGGGTGCTGGGTGCTCAGTACTCCGGGTGCTGGGTGCTCAGTGCTCGGGGTGCTCGGTGCTCAGTACTCAAGGTGCTGGGTGCTCAGTACTCCGGGTGCTCATTGCTCAGGGTGCTGGGTGCTAAGTGCTCAGGGTGCTCGGTGCTCGGGGCGCTGGGTGCTCAGTGCTCGGGGTGCTCGGAGCTCAGTACTCAGGGTGCTGGGTGCTCAGTACTCGGGGTGCTCGGTGCTCAGTACTCAGGGTGCTGGGTGCTCAGTGCTCGGGGTGCTCGGTGCTCAGTACGTTGGGTGCTCACTACTCAGGGTGCTGGGTGCTCAGTGCTCAGGGTGCTGGGTGCTCAGTACTCAGGGTGCTGGGTGCTCAGTGCTCGGGGTGCTGGGTGCTCAGTGCTCAGGGTGCTGGGTGCTCAGTACTCAGGGTGCTCGGTGCTTAGTACTCAGGGTGCTCAGTGCTCGGGGTGCTGGGTGCTCAGTGCTCGGGGTGCTAGGTGCTCAGTACTCACAGTGCTGGGTGCTCAGTACTCAGGGTACTGGGTGCTCAGTACTCGGGTGCTGGGTGCTCAGTGCTCAGGGTTCTGGGTGCTCAGTGCTCGGGGTGCTGGGTGCTCAGTGCTCAGGGTGCTGGGTGCTCAGTACTCAGGGTGCTCAGTGCTCAGTACTCGGGGTGCTGGGTGCTCAGTGCTCAGGGTGCTCAGTGCTCAGTACTCGTTGTGCTGTGTGCTCAGTGCTCCGGGTGCTCAGTGCTCAGTGCTCGGGGTGCTGGGTGGTCAGTGCTCGGGGCGCTGTGGGCTCAGTGCTCAGTGTGCTGGGTGCTCAGTACTCGGGGTGCTGGGTGCTCAGTGCTCAGGGTGCTCAGTGCTCAGTACTCAGTGCTCAGGGTGCTCAGTGCTCAGTGCTCAGGGTGCTGGGTGTTCAGTACTCAGGGTGCTGGGTGCTCAGTACTCAGGGTGCTGGGTGCTCAGTACTCAGGGTGCTGGGTGCTCA
The DNA here is from genome assembly GCF_018167655.1 of Microtus oregoni. Lineage (NCBI taxonomy): Eukaryota > Metazoa > Chordata > Mammalia > Rodentia > Cricetidae > Microtus > Microtus oregoni. The sequence goes on along the minus strand of NW_024543811.1, from coordinate 4,065,560 downwards.
GTGCTCGGGGTCCTCAGTACTCAGGGTGCTGTGTGTTCAGTGCTCAGGGTACTGGGTGCTCAGTACTCAGGGTGCTGGGTGCTCAGTACTCAGGGTGCTGGGTGCTCAGTACTCCGGGTGCTGGGTGCTCAGTTCTCGGGGTGCTCGGTGCTCAGTACTCAGTGCTCAGGGTGCTCAGTGCTCAGTGCTCAGGGTGCTGGGTGTTCAGTACTCAGGGTGCTGGGTGCTCAGTACTCGGGGTGCTCGGTGCTCAGTGCTCAGGGTGCTGGGTGCTCAGTGCTCAGGGTGCTCGGTGCTCCGGGCGCTGGGTGCTCAGTGCTCGGGGTGCTCGGAGCTCAGTACTCAGGGTGCTGGGTGCTCAGTGCTCGGGGTGCTCGGTGCTCAGTACTCAGGGTGCTGGATGCTCAGTGCTCGGGGTGCTGGGTGCTCAGTGCTCAGTACTCAGGGTGCTGGGTGCTCAGTGCTCAGGGTGCTGTGTGCTCAGTGCTCAGGGTGCTGGGTGCTCAGTGCTCAGGGTGCTGGGCAATCAGTGCTCAGGGTGCTGGGTGCTCAGTACTCAGGGTGCTGGGTGCTCAGTACTCAGGGTGCTGGGTGCTCAGTGCTCGGGGTGCTATGTGCTCAGTGGTCGCGGTGCTGGGTGCTCAGTGCTCGAGGTGATCAGTACTCAGGGTGCTGTGTGTTCAGTGCTCAGGGTGCTGGGTGCTCAGTACTCAGGGTGCTCGTTGCTCAGTGCTCAAGGTGCTGGGTGCTCAGTACTCAGGGTGCTGGGTGCTCAGTACTCCGGGTGCTGGGTGCTCAGTGCTCGGGGTGCTCGTTGCTCAGTGCTCAAGGTGCTGGGTGCTCAGTACTCAGGGTGCTCATTGCTCAGGGTGCTGGGTGCTAAGTGCTCAGGGTGCTCGGTGCTCGGGGCGCTGGGTGCTCAGTGCTCGGGGTGCTCGGAGCTCAGTACTCAGGGTGCTGGGTGCTCAGTACTCGGGGTGCTCGGTGCTCAGTACTCAGGGTGCTGGGTGCTCAGTGCTCGGGGTGCTCGGTGCTCAGTACGTTGGGTGCTCACTACTCAGGGTGCTGGGTGCTCAGTGCTCAGGGTGCTGGGTGCTCAGTACTCAGGGTGCTGGGTGCTCAGTGCTCGGGGTGCTGGGTGCTCAGTGCTCAGGGTGCTGGGTGCTCAGTACTCAGGGTGCTCGGTGCTTAGTACTCAGGGTGCTCAGTGCTCGGGGTGCTGGGTGCTCAGTGCTCGGGGTGCTAGGTGCTCAGTACTCAGAGTGCTGGGTGCTCAGTACTCAGGGTACTGGGTGCTCAGTACTCGGGTGCTGGGTGCTCAGTGCTCAGGGTTCTGGGTGCTCAGTGCTCGGGGTGCTGGGTGCTCAGTGCTCAGGGTGCTGGGTGCTCAGTACTCAGGGTGCTCAGTGCTCAGTACTCGGGGTGCTGGGTGCTCAGTGCTCAGGGTGCTCAGTGCTCAGTACTCGTTGTGCTGTGTGCTCAGTGCTCCGGGTGCTCAGTGCTCAGTGCTCGGGGTGCTGGGTGGTCAGTGCTCGGGGCGCTGTGGGCTCAGTGCTCAGTGTGCTGGGTGCTCAGTACTCGGGGTGCTGGGTGCTCAGTGCTCAGGGTGCTCAGTGCTCAGTATTCAGTGCTCAGGGTGCTCAGTGCTCAGTGCTCAGGGTGCTGGGTGTTCAGTACTCAGGGTGCTGGGTGCTCAGTACTCAGGGTGCTGGGTGCTCAGTACTCAGGGTGCTGGGTGCTCAGTGCTCGGGGTCCTCAGTACTCAGGGTGCTGTGTGTTCAGTGCTCAGGGTACTGGGTGCTCAGTACTCAGGGTGCTCGGTGCTTAGTACTCAGGGTGCTGGGTGCTCAGTACTCCGGGTGCTGGGTGCTCAGTGCTCGGGGTGCTCGGAGCTCAGTACTCAGGGTGCTGGGTGCTCAGTGCTCAGGGTGATTGGTGCTCAGTACTCAGGGTGCTGGGTGCTCAGTGCTCGGGGTGCTCGGTGCTCAGTACGTTGGGTGCTCACTACTCAGGGTCCTGGGTGCTCAGTGCTCAGTGTGCTGGGTGCTCAGTGCTCAGGGTGCTGGGTGCTCAGTGCTCAGGGTGCTGGGTGCTCAGTACTCAGGGTGCTGGGTGCTCAGTGCTCAGCGTGCTGGGTGCTCAGTACTCCGGGTGCTGGGTGCTCAGTACCTGGGGTGCTGGGTGCTCAGTACTCAGGGTGCTGGGTGCTCAGTGCTCAGCGTGCTGGGTGCTCAGTACTCAGGGTGCTGGGTGCTCAGTGCTCAGGGTGCTGGGTACTCAGTGCTCAGGGTGCTGGGTGCTCAGTGCTCGGGGTGCTCGGAGCTCAGTACTCAGGGTGCTGGGTGCTCAGTGCTCAGGGTGATTGGTGCTCAGTACTCAGGGTGCTGGGTGCTCAGTGCTCGGGGTGCTCGGTGCTCAGTACGTTGGGTGCTCACTACTCAGGGTCCTGGGTGCTCAGTGCTCAGTGTGCTGGGTGCTCAGTACTCAGGGTGCTGGGTGCTCAGTGCTCAGCGTGCTGGGTGCTCAGTACTCAGGGTGCTGGGTGCTCAGTACTTGGGGTGCTGGGTGCTCAGTACTCAGGGTGCTGGGTGCTCAGTTCTCAGGGTGCTGGGTGCTCAGTACTCGGGTGCTGGGTGCTCAGTGCTCAGGGTGCTGGGTGCTCAGTGCTCGGGGTGCTAGGTGCTCAGTGCTCAGTACTCAGGGTGCTGGGTGCTCAGTGCTCGGGGTGCTGGGTGCTCAGTGCTCAGTACTCAGGGTGCTGGGTGCTCAGTGCTCAGGGTTCTGGGTGCTCAGTGCTCAGGGTGCTGGGTGCTCTGTGCTCAGGGTGCTGGGTACTCAGTGCTCAGGGTGCTGGGTTCTCAGTACTCAGGGTGCTCAGTGCTCAGTACTCGGGGTGCTGGGTGCTCAGTGCTCAGGGTGCTCAGTGCTTAGTACTCGGGGTGCTGTGTGCTCAGTGCTCCGGGTGCTCAGTGCTCAGTGCTCGGGGTGCTGGGTGGTCAGTGCTCGGGGCGCTGGGGGCTCAGTGCTCGGTGTGCTGGGTGCTCAGTACTCGGGGTGCTGGGTGCTCAGTGCTCAGGGTGCTCAGTGCTCAGTACTCAGTGCTCAGGGTGCTCAGTGCTCAGTGCTCAGGGTGCTGGGTGTTCAGTACACAGGGTGCTGGGTGCTCAGTACTCAGGGTGCTGGGTGCTCAGTACTCAGGGTGCTGGGTGCTCAGTGCTCGGGGTGCTCAGTACTCAGGGTGCTGTGTGTTCAGTGCTCAGGGTACTGGGAGCACAGTACTCAGGGTGCTCGGTGCTTAGTACTCAGGGTGCTGGGTGCTCAGTACTCCGGGTGCTGGGTGCTCAGGTGCTCGGGGTGCTCGGAGCTCAGTACTCAGGGTTCTGGGTGCTCAGTGCTCGGGGTGATCGGTGCTCAGTACTCAGGGTGCTGGGTGCTCAGTGCTCGGGGTGCTCGGTGCTCAGTACGTTGGGTGCTCACTACTCAGGGTCCTGGGTGCTCAGTGCTCAGTGTGCTGGGTGCTCAGTGCTCAGGGTGCTGGGTGCTCAGTGCTCAGGGTGCTGGGTGATCAGTACTCAGGGTGCTGGGTGCTCAGTACTCAGGGTGCTGGGTGCTCAGTGCTCAGGGTGCTGGGTGCTCAGTACTCGGGGTGCTCGGTGCTCAGTGCTCAGGGTGCTGGGTGCTCAGTGCTCAGGGTGCTCGGTGCTCGGGGCGCTGGGTGCTCCGTGCTCGGGGTGCTCGGAGCTCAGTACTCAGGGTGCTGGGTGCTCAGTGCTCGGGGTGCTCGGTGCTCAGTACTCAGGGTGCTGGGTGCTCAGTGCTCGGGGTGCTGGGTGCTCAGTGCTCAGTACGAAGGGTGCTCGGTACTCAGTGCTCAGGGTGCTGTGTGCTCAGTGCTCAGCGTGCTGGGTGCTCAGTGCTCAGGGTGCTGGGTAATCAGTGCTCAGGGTGCTGGGTGCTCAGTACTCAGGGTGCTGGGTGCTCAGTACTCAGGGTGCTGGGTGCTCAGTGCTCGGGGTGCTATGTGCTCAGTGGTCGCGGTGCTGGGTGCTCAGTGCTCGGGGTGCTCGGTGCTCAGTACTCAGGGTGCTGGGTGCTCAGTGCTCGAGGTGCTCAGTACTCAGGGTGCTGTGTGTTCAGTGCTCAGGCTGCTGGGTGCTCAGTACTCAGGGTGCTCGGTGCTTAGTACTCAGGGTGCTGGGTGCTCAGTACTCCGGGTGCTGGGTGCTCAGTGCTCGGGGTGCTCGGTGCTCAGTGCTCAAGGTGCTGGGTGCTCAGTACTCAGGGTGCTCATTGCACAGGGTGCTGGCTGCTCAGTGCTCAGGGTGCTCGGTGCTCGGGGCGCTGGGTGCTCAGTGCTCGGGGTGCTCGGAGCTCAGTACTCAGGGTGCTGGGTGCTCAGTACTCGGGGTGCTCGGTGCTCAGTACTCAGGGTGCTGGGTGCTCAGTGCTCGGGGTGCTCGGTGCTCAGTATGTTGGGTGCTCACTACTCAGGGTGCTGGGTGCTCAGTGCTCAGGGTGCTGGGTGCTCAGTACTCAGGGTGCTGGGTGCTCAGTGCTCGGTGTGCTGGGTGCTCAGTGCTCAGGGTGCTGGGTGCTCAGTATTCAGGGTGCTCGGTGCTTAGTACTCAGGGTGCTCGGTGCTCGGGGTGCTGGGTGCTCAGTGCTCGGGGTGCTGGGTGCTCAGTGCTCGTTGTGCTCGGTGCTCAGTACTTTGGGTGCTCACTACTCAGGGTGGTGGGTGCTCAGTGCTCAGGGTGCTGGGTGCTCAGTGCTCAGGGTGCTGGGTGCTCAGTGCTCAGGGTGCTGGGTGCTCAGTGCTCAGGGTGCTGGGTGCTCAGTGCTCGGGGTGCTGGGTGCTCAGTGCTCAGGGTGCTGGGTGCTCAGTACTCAGGGTGCTGGGTGTTCAGTACTCGGGGTGCTGGGTTCTCAGTACTCAGGGTGCTGGGTGCTCAGTACACGGGGTGCTGGGTTCTCAGTACACAGGTTGCTGGGTGCTCAGTACTCAGGGTGCTGGGTGCTCAGTACTCGGGTGCTGGGTGCTCAGTGCTCAGGGTGCTGGGTGCTCAGTGCTCGGGGTGCTGGGTGCTCAGGGCTCAGTACTCAGGGTGCTGGGTGCTCAGTGCTCGGGGTTCTGGGTGCTGAGTGCTCAGTACTCAGGGTGCTGGGTGCTCAGGGCTCAGGGTGCTGGGTCCTCAGTGCTCAGGGTGCTGGGTGCTCAGTGCTCGGGGTGCTGGGTGCTCAGTGCTCAGTACTCAGGGTGCTGGGTGCTCAGTGCTCAGGGTGCTGGGTGCTCAGTGCTCGGGGTGCTGGGTGCTCAGTGCTCAGGGTGCTGGGTGCTCAGTACTCCGGGAGCTGGGTGCTGAGTGCTCAGTACTCAGGGTGCTGGGTGCTCAGTGCTCGGGGTGCTGGGTGCTCAGTGCTCAGGGTGCTGGGTGCTCAGTACTCAGGGTGCTGGGTGTTCAGTACTCGGGGTGCTGGGTGCTCAGTACTCAGGGTGCTGGGTGCTCAGTACTCAGGGTACTGGGTGCTCAGTACTCGGGTGCTTGGTGCTCAGTGCTCAGGGTGCTGGGTGCTCAGTGCTCAGGGTGCTGGGTGCTCAGTTCTCAGGGTGCTGGGTGCTCAGTACTCGGGGTGCTGGGTGCTCAGTACTCAGGGTGCTGGGTGCACAGTACTCAGGGTGCTGGGTGCTCAGTACTCGGGTGCTGGGTGCTCAGTGCTCAGGGTGCTGGGTGCTCAGTGCTCGGGGTGCTGGGTGCTCAGTGCTCAGTACTCAGGGTGCTGGGTGCTCAGTGCTCAGGGTGCTCAGTGCTCAGTACTCGTTGTACTGTGTGCTCAGTGCTCCGGGTGCTCAGTGCTCAGTGCTCGGGGTGCTGGGTGGTCAGTGCTCGGGGCGCTGTGGGCTCAGTGCTCAGTGTGCTGGGTGCTCAGTGCTCGGGGTGCTGGGTGCTCAGTGCTCAGGGTGCTGGGTGCTCAGTACTCCGGGTGCTGGGTGCTGAGTGCTCAGTACTCAGGGTGCTGGGTGCTCAGTGCTCGGGGTGCTGGGTGCTCAGTGCTCAGGGTGCTGGGTGCTCAGTACTCAGGGTGCTGGGTGTTCAGTACTCGGGGTGCTGGGTTCTCAGTACTCAGGGTGCTGGGTGCTCAGTACTCGGGGTGCTGGGTGCTCAGTGCTCAGGGTGCTGGGTGCTCAGTGCTCGGGGTGCTGGGTGCTCAGTGCTCAGTACTCAGGGTGCTGGGTGCTCAGGGCTCAGGGTGCTGGGTGCTCAGTGCTCGGGGTGCTGGGTGCTCAGTACTCAGGGTGCTGGGTGCTCAGTACTCCGGGTGCTGGGTGCTCAGTTCTCGGGGTGCTCGGTGCTCAGTACTCAGTGCTCAGGGTGCTCAGTGCTCAGTGCTCAGGGTGCTGGGTGTTCAGTACTCAGGGTGCTGGGTGCTCAGTACTTGGGGTGCTCGGTGCTCAGTGCTCAGGGTGCTGGGTGCTCAGTGCTCAGGGTGCTCGGTGCTCCGGGCGCTGGGTGCTCAGTGCTCGGGGTGCTCGCAGCTCAGTACTCAGGGTGCTGGGTGCTCAGTGCTCGGGGAGCTCGGTGCTCAGTACTCAGGGTGCTGGATGCTCAGTGCTCGGGGTGCTGGGTGCTCAGTGCTCAGTACTCAGGGTGCTGGGTGCTCAGTGCTCAGGGTGCTGTGTGCTCAGTGCTCAGGGTGCTGGGTGCTCAGTGCTCAGGGTGCTGGGTAATCAGTGCTCAGGGTGCTGGGTGCTCAGTACTCAGGGTGCTGGGTGCTCAGTACTCAGGGTGCTGGGTGCTCAGTGCTCGGGGTGCTATGTGCTCAGTGGTCGCGGTGCTGGGTGCTCAGTGCTCGAGGTGCTCAGTACTCAGGGTGCTGTGTGTTCAGTGCTCAGGGTGCTGGGTGCTCAGTACTCAGGGTGCTCGGTGCTTAGTACTCAGGGTGCTGGGTGCTCAGTACTCCGGGTGCTGGGTGCTCAGTGCTCGGGGTGCTCGGTGCTCAGTACTCAAGGTGCTGGGTGCTCAGTACTCCGGGTGCTCATTGCTCAGGGTGCTGGGTGCTAAGTGCTCAGGGTGCTCGGTGCTCGGGGCGCTGGGTGCTCAGTGCTCGGGGTGCTCGGAGCTCAGTACTCAGGGTGCTGGGTGCTCAGTACTCGGGTTGCTCGGTGCTCAGTACTCAGGGTGCTGGGTGCTCAGTGCTCGGGGTGCTCGGTGCTCAGTACGTTGGGTGCTCACTACTCAGGGTGCTGGGTGCTCAGTGCTCAGGGTGCTGGGTGCTCAGTACTCAGGGTGCTGGGTGCTCAGTGCTCGGGGTGCTGGGTGCTCAGTGCTCAGGGTGCTGGGTGCTCAGTACTCAGGGTGCTCGGTGCTTAGTACTCAGGGTGCTCAGTGCTCGGGGTGCTGGGTGCTCAGTGCTCGGGGTGCTAGGTGCTCAGTACTCACAGTGCTGGGTGCTCAGTACTCAGGGTACTGGGTGCTCAGTACTCGGGTGCTGGGTGCTCAGTGCTCAGGGTTCTGGGTGCTCAGTGCTCGGGGTGCTGGGTGCTCAGTGCTCAGGGTGCTGGGTGCTCAGTACTCAGGGTGCTCAGTGCTCAGTACTCGGGGTGCTGGGTGCTCAGTGCTCAGGGTGCTCAGTGCTCAGTACTCGTTGTGCTGTGTGCTCAGTGCTCCGGGTGCTCAGTGCTCAGTGCTCGGGGTGCTGGGTGGTCAGTGCTCGGGGCGCTGTGGGCTCAGTGCTCAGTGTGCTGGGTGCTCAGTACTCGGGGTGCTGGGTGCTCAGTGCTCAGGGTGCTCAGTGCTCAGTACTCAGTGCTCAGGGTGCTCAGTGCTCAGTGCTCAGGGTGCTGGGTGTTCAGTACTCAGGGTGCTGGGTGCTCAGTACTCAGGGTGCTGGGTGCTCAGTACTCAGGGTGCTGGGTGCTCAGTGCTCGGGGTCCTCAGTACTCAGGGTGCTGTGTGTTCAGTGCTCAGGGTACTGGGTGCTCAGTACTCAGGGTGCTGGGTGCTCAGTACTCAGGGTGCTGGGTGCTCAGTACTCCGGGTGCTGGGTGCTCAGTTCTCGGGGTGCTCGGTGCTCAGTACTCAGTGCTCAGGGTGCTCAGTGCTCAGTGCTCAGGGTGCTGGGTGTTCAGTACTCAGGGTGCTGGGTGCTCAGTACTCGGGGTGCTCGGTGCTCAGTGCTCAGGGTGCTGGGTGCTCAGTGCTCAGGGTGCTCGGTGCTCCGGGCGCTGGGTGCTCAGTGCTCGGTGTGCTCGGAGCTCAGTACTCAGGGTGCTGGGTGCTCAGTGCTCGGGGTGCTCGGTGCTCAGTACTCAGGGTGCTGGATGCTCAGTGCTCGGGGTGCTGGGTGCTCAGTGCTCAGTACTCAGGGTGCTGGGTGCTCAGTGCTCAGGGTGCTGTGTGCTCAGTGCTCAGGGTGCTGGGTGCTCAGTGCTCAGGGTGCTGGGCAATCAGTGCTCAGGGTGCTGGGTGCTCAGTACTCAGGGTGCTGGGTGCTCAGTACTCAGGGTGCTGGGTGCTCAGTGCTCGGGGTGCTATGTGCTCAGTGGTCGCGGTGCTGGGTGCTCAGTGCTCGAGGTGATCAGTACTCAGGGTGCTGTGTGTTCAGTGCTCAGGGTGCTGGGTGCTCAGTACTCAGGGTGCTCGTTGCTCAGTGCTCAAGGTGCTGGGTGCTCAGTACTCAGGGTGCTGGGTGCTCAGTACTCCGGGTGCTGGGTGCTCAGTGCTCGGGGTGCTCGTTGCTCAGTGCTCAAGGTGCTGGGTGCTCAGTACTCAGGGTGCTCATTGCTCAGGGTGCTGGGTGCTAAGTGCTCAGGGTGCTCGGTGCTCGGGGCGCTGGGTGCTCAGTGCTCGGGGTGCTCGGAGCTCAGTACTCAGGGTGCTGGGTGCTCAGTACTCGGGGTGCTCGGTGCTCAGTACTCAGGGTGCTGGGTGCTTAGTGCTCGGGGTGCTCGGTGCTCAGTACGTTGGGTGCTCACTACTCAGGGTGCTGGGTGCTCAGTGCTCAGGGTGCTGGGTGCTCAGTACTCAGGGTGCTGGGTGCTCAGTGCTCGGGGTGCTGGGTGCTCAGTGCTCAGGGTGCTGGGTGCTCAGTACTCAGGGTGCTCGGTGCTTAGTACTCAGGGTGCTCAGTGCTCGGGGTGCTGGGTGCTCAGTGCTCGGGGTGCTAGGTGCTCAGTACTCAGAGTGCTGGGTGCTCAGTACTCAGGGTACTGGGTGCTCAGTACTCGGGTGCTGGGTGCTCAGTGCTCAGGGTTCTGGGTGCTCAGTGCTCGGGGTGCTGGGTGCTCAGTGCTCAGGGTGCTGGGTGCTCAGTACTCAGGGTGCTCAGTGCTCAGTACTCGGGGTGCTGGGTGCTCAGTGCTCAGGGTGCTCAGTGCTCAGTACTCGTTGTGCTGTGTGCTCAGTGCTCCGGGTGCTCAGTGCTCAGTGCTCGGGGTGCTGGGTGGTCAGTGCTCGGGGCGCTGTGGGCTCAGTGCTCAGTGTGCTGGGTGCTCAGTACTCGGGGTGCTGGGTGCTCAGTGCTCAGGGTGCTCAGTGCTCAGTACTCAGTGCTCAGGGTGCTCAGTGCTCAGTGCTCAGGGTGCTGGGTGTTCAGTACTCAGGGTGCTGGGTGCTCAGTACTCAGGGTGCTGGGTGCTCAGTACTCAGGGTGCTGGGTGCTCAGTGCTCGGGGTCCTCAGTACTCAGGGTGCTGTGTGTTCAGTGCTCAGGGTACTGGGTGCTCAGTACTCAGGGTGCTCGGTGCTTAGTACTCAGGGTGCTGGGTGCTCAGTACTCCGGGTGCTGGGTGCTCAGTGCTCGGGGTGCTCGGAGCTCAGTACTCAGGGTGCTGGGTGCTCAGTGCTCAGGGTGATTGGTGCTCAGTACTCAGGGTGCTGGGTGCTCAGTGCTCGGGGTGCTCGGTGCTCAGTACGTTGGGTGCTCACTACTCAGGGTCCTGGGTGCTCAGTGCTCAGTGTGCTGGGTGCTCAGTGCTCAGGGTGCTGGGTGCTCAGTGCTCAGGGTGCTGGGTGCTCAGTACTCAGGGTGCTGGGTGCTCAGTGCTCAGCGTGCTGGGTGCTCAGTACTCCGGGTGCTGGGTGCTCAGTACCTGGGGTGCTGGGTGCTCAGTACTCAGGGTGCTGGGTGCTCAGTGCTCAGCGTGCTGGGTGCTCAGTACTCAGGGTGCTGGGTGCTCAGTGCTCAGGGTGCTGGGTACTCAGTGCTCAGGGTGCTGGGTGCTCAGTGCTCGGGGTGCTCGGAGCTCAGTACTCAGGGTGCTGGGTGCTCAGTGCTCAGGGTGATTGGTGCTCAGTACTCAGGGTGCTGGGTGCTCAGTGCTCGGGGTGCTCGGTGCTCAGTACGTTGGGTGCTCACTACTCAGGGTCCTGGGTGCTCAGTGCTCAGTGTGCTGGGTGCTCAGTACTCAGGGTGCTGGGTGCTCAGTGCTCAGCGTGCTGGGTGCTCAGTACTCAGGGTGCTGGGTGCTCAGTACTTGGGGTGCTGGGTGCTCAGTACTCAGGGTGCTGGGTGCTCAGTTCTCAGGGTGCTGGGTGCTCAGTACTCGGGTGCTGGGTGCTCAGTGCTCAGGGTGCTGGGTGCTCAGTGCTCGGGGTGCTGGGTGCTCAGTGCTCAGTACTCAGGGTGCTGGGTGCTCAGTGCTCGGGGTGCTGGGTGCTCAGTGCTCAGTACTCAGGGTGCTGGGTGCTCAGTGCTCAGGGTTCTGGGTGCTCAGTGCTCAGGGTGCTGGGTGCTCTGTGCTCAGGGTGCTGGGTACTCAGTGCTCAGGGTGCTGGGTTCTCAGTACTCAGGGTGCTCAGTGATCAGTACTCGGGGTGCTGGGTGCTCAGTGCTCAGGGTGCTCAGTGCTTAGTACTCGGGGTGCTGTGTGCTCAGTGCTCCGGGTGCTCAGTGCTCAGTGCTCGGGGTGCTGGGTGGTCAGTGCTCGGGGCGCTGGGGGCTCAGTGCTCGGTGTGCTGGGTGCTCAGTACTCGGGGTGCTGGGTGCTCAGTGCTCAGGGTGCTCAGTGCTCAGTACTCAGTGCTCAGGGTGCTCAGTGCTCAGTGCTCAGGGTGCTGGGTGTTCAGTACACAGGGTGCTGGGTGCTCAGTACTCAGGGTGCTGGGTGCTCAGTACTCAGGGTGCTGGGTGCTCAGTGCTCGGGGTGCTCAGTACTCAGGGTGCTGTGTGTTCAGTGCTCAGGGTACTGGGAGCACAGTACTCAGGGTGCTCGGTGCTTAGTACTCAGGGTGCTGGGTGCTCAGTACTCCGGGTGCTGGGTGCTCAGGTGCTCGGGGTGCTCGGAGCTCAGTACTCAGGGTTCTGGGTGCTCAGTGCTCGGGGTGATCGGTGCTCAGTACTCAGGGTGCTGGGTGCTCAGTGCTCGGGGTGCTCGGTGCTCAGTACGTTGGGTGCTCACTACTCAGGGTCCTGGGTGCTCAGTGCTCAGTGTGCTGGGTGCTCAGTGCTCAGGGTGCTGGGTGCTCAGTGCTCAGGGTGCTGGGTGTTCAGTACTCAGGGTGCTGGGTGCTCAGTACTCAGGGTGCTGGGTGCTCAGTGCTCAGGGTGCTGGGTGCTCAGTACTCGGGGTGCTCGGTGCTCAGTGCTCAGGGTGCTGGGTGCTCAGTGCTCAGGGTGCTCGGTGCTCGGGGCGCTGGGTGCTCCGTGCTCGGGGTGCTCGGAGCTCAGTACTCAGGGTGCTGGGTGCTCAGTGCTCGGGGTGCTCGGTGCTCAGTACTCAGGGTGCTGGGTGCTCAGTGCTCGGGGTGCTGGGTGCTCAGTGCTCAGTACGAAGGGTGCTGGGTACTCAGTGCTCAGGGTGCTGTGTGCTCAGTGCTCAGGGTGCTGGGTGCTCAGTGCTCAGGGTGCTGGGTAATCAGTGCTCAGGGTGCTGGGTGCTCAGTACTCAGGGTGCTGGGTGCTCAGTACTCAGGGTGCTGGGTGCTCAGTGCTCGGGGTGCTATGTGCTCAGTGGTCGCGGTGCTGGGTGCTCAGTGCTCGGGGTGCTCGGTGCTCAGTACTCAGGGTGCTGGGTGCTCAGTGCTCGAGGTGCTCAGTACTCAGGGTGCTGTGTGTTCAGTGCTCAGGCTGCTGGGTGCTCAGTACTCAGGGTGCTCGGTGCTTAGTACTCAGGGTGCTGGGTGCTCAGTACTCCGGGTGCTGGGTGCTCAGTGCTCGGGGTGCTCGGTGCTCAGTGCTCAAGGTGCTGGGTGCTCAGTACTCAGGGTGCTCATTGCACAGGGTGCTGGCTGCTCAGTGCTCAGGGTGCTCGGTGCTCGGGGCGCTGGGTGCTCAGTGCTCGGGGTGCTCGGAGCTCAGTACTCAGGGTGCTGGGTGCTCAGTACTCGGGGTGCTCGGTGCTCAGTACTCAGGGTGCTGGGTGCTCAGTGCTCGGGGTGCTCGGTGCTCAGTATGTTGGGTGCTCACTACTCAGGGTGCTGGGTGCTCAGTGCTCAGGGTGCTGGGTGCTCAGTACTCAGGGTGCTGGGTGCTCAGTGCTCGGTGTGCTGGGTGCTCAGTGCTCAGGGTGCTGGGTGCTCAGTATTCAGGGTGCTCGGTGCTTAGTACTCAGGGTGCTCGGTGCTCGGGGTGCTGGGTGCTCAGTGCTCGGGGTGCTGGGTGCTCAGTGCTCGTTGTGCTCGGTGCTCAGTACTTTGGGTGCTCACTACTCAGGGTGGTGGGTGCTCAGTGCTCAGGGTGCTGGGTGCTCAGTGCTCAGGGTGCTGGGTGCTCAGTGCTCAGGGTGCTGGGTGCTCAGTGCTCAGGGTGCTGGGTGCTCAGTGCTCGGGGTGCTGGGTGCTCAGTGCTCAGGGTGCTGGGTGCTCAGTACTCAGGGTGCTGGGTGTTCAGTACTCGGGGTGCTGGGTTCTCAGTACTCAGGGTGCTGGGTGCTCAGTACACGGGGTGCTGGGTTCTCAGTACACAGGTTGCTGGGTGCTCAGTACTCAGGGTGCTGGGTGCTCAGTACTCGGGTGCTGGGTGCTCAGTGCTCAGGGTGCTGGGTGCTCAGTGCTCGGGGTGCTGGGTGCTCAGGGCTCAGTACTCAGGGTGCTGGGTGCTCAGTGCTCGGGGTTCTGGGTGCTGAGTGCTCAGTACTCAGGGTGCTGGGTGCTCAGGGCTCAGGGTGCTGGGTCCTCAGTGCTCAGGGTGCTGGGTGCTCAGTGCTCGGGGTGCTGGGTGCTCAGTGCTCAGTACTCAGGGTGCTGGGTGCTCAGTGCTCAGGGTGCTGGGTGCTCAGTGCTCGGGGTGCTGGGTGCTCAGTGCTCAGGGTGCTGGGTGCTCAGTACTCCGGGAGCTGGGTGCTGAGTGCTCAGTACTCAGGGTGCTGGGTGCTCAGTGCTCGGGGTGCTGGGTGCTCAGTGCTCAGGGTGCTGGGTGCTCAGTACTCAGGGTGCTGGGTGTTCAGTACTCGGGGTGCTGGGTGCTCAGTACTCAGGGTGCTGGGTGCTCAGTACTCAGGGTACTGGGTGCTCAGTACTCGGGTGCTTGGTGCTCAGTGCTCAGGGTGCTGGGTGCTCAGTGCTCAGGGTGCTGGGTGCTCAGTTCTCAGGGTGCTGGGTGCTCAGTACTCGGGGTGCTGGGTGCTCAGTACTCAGGGTGCTGGGTGCACAGTACTCAGGGTGCTGGGTGCTCAGTACTCGGGTGCTGGGTGCTCAGTGCTCAGGGTGCTGGGTGCTCAGTGCTCGGGGTGCTGGGTGCTCAGTGCTCAGTACTCAGGGTGCTGGGTGCTCAGTGCTCGGGTGCTGGGTGCTCAGTGCTCAGTACTCAGGGTGCTGGGTGCTCAGTGCTCATGGTGCTGGGTGCTCAGTGCTCAGGGTGCTAGGTGCTCGGTGCTCGGGGTGCTGGATGCTTAGTGCTCGGGGTGCCGGTGCTCAGTACTCGGGGTGCTCAGTGCTCAGTACTCAGGGCGCTGGGTGCTCAGTGCTCAGGGTGCTGGATGCTCAGTGCTCGGGGTGCTGGGTGCTCAGTGCTCAGTACTCAGGGTGCTGGGTGCTCAGTGCTCAGGGTGCTGTGTGCTCAGTGCTCAGGGTGCTGGGTGCTCAGTGCTCAGGGTGCAGGGTAATCAGTGCTCAGGGTGCTGGGTGCTCAGTACTCAGGGTGCTGGGTGCTCAGTACTCAGGGTGCTGGGTGCTCAGTGCTCGGGGTGCTATGTGCTCAGTGGTCGCGGTGCTGGGTGCTCAGTGCTCGAGGTGATCAGTACTCAGGGTGCTGTGTGTTCAGTGCTCAGGGTGCTGGGTGCTCAGTACTCAGGGTGCTCAGTGCTTAGTACTCAGGGTGCTGGGTGCTCAGTACTCCGGGTGCTGGGTGCTCAGTGCTCGGGGTGCTCGTTGCTCAGTGCTCAAGGTGCTGGGTGCTCAGTACTCAGGGTGCTCATTGCTCAGGGTGCTGGGTGCTAAGTGCTCAGGGTGCTCGGTGCTCGGGGCGCTGGGTGCTCAGTGCTCGGGGTGCTCGGAGCTCAGTACTCAGGGTGCTGGGTGCTCAGTACTCGGGGTGCTCAGTGCTCAGTACTCAGGGTGCTGGGTGCTCAGTGCTCGGGGTGCTCGGTGCTCAGTACGTTGGGTGCTCACTACTCAGGGTGCTGGGTGCTCAGTGCTCAGGGAGCTGGGTGCTCAGTACTCAGGGTGCTGGGTGCTCAGTACTCGGGTGCTGGGTGCTCAGTGCTCAGGGTGCTGGATGCTCAGTGTTCGGGGTGCTGGGTGCTCAGTGCTCAGTACTCAGGGTGCTGGGTGCTCAGTGCTCGGGGTGCTGGGTGCTCAGTGCTCAGTACTCAGGGTGCTGGGTGCTCAGTGCTCAGGGTGCTGGGTGCTCAGTACTCAGGGTGCTCGGTGCTTAGTACTCAGGGTGCTCAGTGCTCAGGGTGCTGGGTGCTCAGTGCTCGGGGTGCTAGGTGCTCAGTACTCAGAGTGCTGGGTGCTCAGTACTCAGGGTACTGGGTGCTCAGTACTCGGGTGCTGGGTGCTCAGTGCTCAGGGTTCTGGGTGCTCAGTGCTCGGGGTGCTGGGTGCTCAGTGCTCAGGGTGCTGGGTGCTCAGTACTCAGGGTGCTCAGTGCTCAGTACTCGGGGTGCTGGGTGCTCAGTGCTCAGGGTGCTCAGTGCTCAGTACTCGTTGTGCTGTGTGCTCAGTGCTCCGGGTGCTCAGTGCTCAGTGCTCGGGGTGCTGGGTGGTCAGTGCTCGGGGCGCTGTGGGCTCAGTGCTCAGTGTGCTGGGTGCTCAGTACTCGGGGTGCTGGGTGCTCAGTGCTCAGGGTGCTCAGTGCTCAGTACTCAGTGCTCAGGGTGCTCAGTGCTCAGTGCTCAGGGTGCTGGGTGTTCAGTACTCAGGGTGCTGGGTGCTCAGTACTCAGGGTGCTGGGTGCTCAGTACTCAGGGTGCTGGGTGCTCAGTGCTCGGGGTCCTCAGTACTCAGGGTGCTGTGTGTTCAATGCTCAGGGTACTGGGTGCTCAGTACTCAGGGTGCTCGTTGCTTAGTACTCAGGGTGCTGGGTGCTCAGTACTCCGGGTGCTGGGTGCTCAGTGCTCGGGGTGCTCGGAGCTCAGTACTCAGGGTGCTGGGTGCTCAGTGCTCAGGGTGATTGGTGCTCAGTACTCAGGGTGCTGGGTGCTCAGTGCTCGGGGTGCTCGGTGCTCAGTACGTTGGGTGCTCACTACTCAGGGTCCTGGGTGCTCAGTGCTCAGTGTGCTGGGTGCTCAGTGCTCAGGGTGCTGGGTGCTCAGTGCTCAGGGTGCTGGGTGCTCAGTACTCAGGGTGCTGGGTGCTCAGTGCTCAGCGTGCTGGGTGCTCAGTACTCAGGGCGCTGGGTGCTCAGTACTTGGGGTGATGGGTGCTCAGTACTCAGGGTGCTGGGTGCTCAGTGCTCAGCGTGCTGGGTGCTCAGTACTCAGGGTGCTGGGTGCTCAGTGCTCAGGGTGCTGGGTACTCAGTGCTCAGGGTGCTGGGTGCTCAGTGCTCGGGGTGCTCGGAGCTCAGTACTCAGGGTGCTGGGTGCTCAGTGCTCAGGGTGATTGGTGCTCAGTACTCAGGGTGCTGGGTGCTCAGTGCTCGGGGTGCTCGGTGCTCAGTACGTTGGGTGCTCACTACTCAGGGTCCTGGGTGCTCAGTGCTCAGTGTGCTGGGTGCTCAGTGCTCAGGGTGCTGGGTGCTCAGTACTCAGGGCGCTGGGTGCTCAGTACTCAGGGTGCTGGGTGCTCAGTGCTCAGCGTGCTGGGTGCTCAGTACTCAGGGTGCTGGGTGCTCAGTACTTGGGGTGCTGGGTGCTCAGTACTCAGGGTGCTGGGTGCTCAGTACTCAGGGTGCTGGGTGCTCAGTACTCGGGTGCTGGGTGCTCAGTGCTCAGGGTGCTGGGTGCTCAGTGCTCGGGGTGCTGGGTGCTCAGTGCTCAGTACTCAGGGTGCTGGGTGCTCAGTGCTCGGGGTGCTGGGTGCTCAGTGCTCAGTACTCAGGGTGCTGGGTGCTCAGTGCTCAGGGTGCTGGGTGCTCAGTGCTCAGGGTGCTGGGTGCTCTGTTCTCAGGGTGCTGGGTACTCAGTGCTCAGGGTGCTGGGTTCTCAGTACTCAGTGTGCTCAGTGCTCAGTACTCGGGGTGCTGGGTGCTCAGTGCTCAGGGTGCTCAGTGCTTAGTACTCGGGGTGCTGTGCGCTCAGTGCTCCGGGTGCTCAGTGCTCAGTGCTCGGGGTGCTGGGTGGTCAGTGCTCGGGGCGCTGGGGGCTCAGTGCTCGGTGTGCTGGGTGCTCAGTACTCGGGGTGCTGGGTGCTCAGTGCTCAGGGTGCTCAGTGCTCAGTACTCAGTGCTCAGGGTGCTCAGTGCTCAGTGCTCAGGGTGCTGGGTGTTCAGTACACAGGGTGCTGGGTGCTCAGTACTCAGGGTGCTGGGTGCTCAGTACTCAGGGTGCTGGGTGCTCAGTGCTCGGGATGCTCAGTACTCAGGGTGCTGTGTGTTCAGTGCTCAGGGTACTGGGAGCACAGTACTCAGGGTGCTCGGTGCTTAGTACTCAGGGTGCTGGGTGCTCAGTACTCCGGGTGCTGGGTGCTCAGGTGCTCGGGGTGCTCGGAGCTCAGTACTCAGGTTTCTGGGTGCTCAGTGCTCGGGGTGATCGGTGCTCAGTACTCAGGGTGCTGGGTGCTCAGTGCTCGGGGTGCTCGGTGCTCAGTACGTTGGGTGCTCACTACTCAGGGTCCTGGGTGCTCAGTGCTCAGTGTGCTGGGTGCTCAGTGCTCAGGGTGCTGGGTGCTCAGTGCTCAGGGTGCTGGGTGTTCAGTACTCAGGGTGCTGGGTGCTCAGTACTCAGGGTGCTGGGTGCTCAGTGCTCAGGGTGCTGGGTGCTCAGTACTCGGGGTGCTCGGTGCTCAGTGCTCAGGGTGCTGGGTGCTCAGTGCTCAGGGTGCTCGGTGCTCGGGGCGCTGGGTGCTCCGTGCTCGGGGTGCTCGGAGCTCAGTACTCAGGGTGCTGGGTGCTCAGTGCTCGGGGTGCTCGGTGCTCAGTACTCAGGGTGCTGGGTGCTCAGTGCTCGGGGTGCTGGGTGCTCAGTGCTCAGTACGAAGGGTGCTGGGTGCTCAGTGCTCAGGGTGCTGTGTGCTCAGTGCTCAGGGTGCTGGGTGCTCAGTGCTCAGGGTGCTGGGTAATCAGTGCTCAGGGTGCTGGGTGCTCAGTACTCAGGGTGCTGGGTGCTCAGTACTCAGGGTGCTGGGTGCTCAGTGCTCGGGGTGCTATGTGCTCAGTGGTCGCGGTGCTGGGTGCTCAGTGCTCGGGGTGCTCGGTGCTCAGTACTCAGGGTGCTGGGTGCTCAGTGCTCAAGGTGCTCAGTACTCAGGGTGCTGTGTGTTCAGTGCTCAGGCTGCTGGGTGCTCAGTACTCAGGGTGCTCGGTGCTTAGTACTCAGGGTGCTGGGTGCTCAGTACTCCGGGTGCTGGGTGCTCAGTGCTCGGGGTGCTCGGTGCTCAGTGCTCAAGGTGCTGGGTGCTCAGTACTCAGGGTGCTCATTGCTCAGGGTGCTGGCTGCTCAGTGCTCAGGGTGCTCGGTGCTCGGGGCGCTGGGTGCTCAGTGCTCGGTGTGCTCGGAGCTCAGTACTCAGGGTGCTGGGTGCTCAGTACTCGGGGTGCTCGGTGCTCAGTACTCAGGGTGCTGGGTGCTCAGTGCTCGGGGTGCTCGGTGCTCAGTACGTTGGGTGCTCACTACTCAGGGTGCTGGGTGCTCAGTGCTCAGGGTGCTGGGTGCTCAGTACTCAGGGTGCTGGGTGCTCAGTGCTCGGTGTGCTGGGTGCTCAGTGCTCAGGGTGCTGGGTGCTCAGTATTCAGGGTGCTCGGTGCTTAGTACTCAGGGTGCTCGGTTCTCGGGGTGCTGGGTGCTCAGTGCTCGGGGTGCTGGGTGCTCAGTGCTCGTTGTGCTCGGTGCTCAGTACTTTGGGTGCTCACTACTCAGGGTGGTGGGTGCTCAGTGCTCAGGGTGCTGGGTGCTCAGTGCTCAGGGTGCTGGGTGCTCAGTGCTCAGGGTGCTGGGTGCTCAGTGCTCAGGGTGCTGGGTGCTCAGTGCTCGGGTGCTGGGTGCTCAGTGCTCAGGGTGCTGGGTGCTCAGTACTCAGGGTGCTGGGTGTTCAGTACTCGGGGTGCTGGGTTCTCAGTACTCAGGGTGCTGGGTGCTCAGTACACGGGGTGCTGGGTTCTCAGTACACAGGTTGCTGGGTGCTCAGTACTCAGGGTGCTGGGTGCTCAGTACTCGGGTGCTGGGTGCTCAGTGCTCAGGGTGCTGGGTGCTCAGTGCTCGGGGTGCTGGGTGCTCAGGGCTCAGTACTCAGGGTGCTGGGTGCTCAGTGCTCGGGGTTCTGGGTGCTGAGTGCTCAGTACTCAGGGTGCTGGGTGCTCAGGGCTCAGGGTGCTGGGTCCTCAGTGCTCAGGGTGCTGGGTGCTCAGTGCTCGGGGTGCTGGGTGCTCAGTGCTCAGTACTCAGGGTGCTGGGTGCTCAGTGCTCAGGGTGCTGGGTGCTCAGTGCTCGGGGTGCTGGGTGCTCAGTGCTCAGGGTGCTGGGTGCTCAGTACTCCGGGAGCTGGGTGCTGAGTGCTCAGTACTCAGGGTGCTGGGTGCGCAGTGCTCGGGGTGCTGGGTGCTCAGTGCTCAGGGTGCTGGGTGCTCAGTACTCAGGGTGCTGGGTGTTCAGTACTCGGGGTGCTGGGTGCTCAGTACTCAGGGTGCTGGGTGCTCAGTACTCAGGGTACTGGGTGCTCAGTACTCGGGTGCTTGGTGCTCAGTGCTCAGGGTGCTGGGTGCTCAGTGCTCAGGGTGCTGGGTGCTCAGTTCTCAGGGTGCTGGGTGCTCAGTACTCGGGGTGCTGGGTGCTCAGTACTCAGGGTGCTGGGTGCACAGTACTCAGGGTGCTGGGTGCTCAGTACTCGGGTGCTGGGTGCTCAGTGCTCAGGGTGCTGGGTGCTCAGTGCTCGGGGTCCTGGGTGCTCAGTGCTCAGTACTCAGGGTGCTGGGTGCTCAGTGCTCGGGTGCTGGGTGCTCAGTGCTCAGTACTCAGGGTGCTGGGTGCTCAGTGCTCATGGTGCTGGGTGCTCAGTGCTCAGGGTGCTAGGTGCTCGGTGCTCGGGGTGCTGGATGCTTAGTGCTCGGGGTGCCGGTGCTCAGTACTCGGGGTGCTCAGTGCTCAGTACTCAGGGTGCTGGGTGCTCAGTGCTCAGGGTGCTGGGTGCTCAGTACTCAGGGTGCTGGGTGCTTGGTGCTCAGTACGCTGGGTGCTCAGTGCTCAGGGTGTTGGGTGCTCAGTACTCAGGGTGCTGGGTGCTCAGTGCTCGGGGTGCGGGGTGCTCAGTGCTCAGTACTCAGGGTGCTGGGTGCTCAGTGCTCAGGGTGCTGGGTGCTCAGTGCTCGGGGTGCTCGGTGCTCAGTACGTTGGGTGCTCACTACTCAGGGTGCTGGGTGCTCAGTGCTCAGGGTGCTGGGTGCTCAGTACTCAGGGTGCTGGGTGCTCAGTGCTCGGGGTGCTGGGTGCTCAGTGCTCAGGGCGCTGGGTGCTCAGTACTCAGGTTGCTGGGTGCTCAGTACTCGGGGTGCTGGGTGCTCAGTACTCAGGGTGCTGGGTGCTCAGTGCTCGGGGTGCTCGGTGCTCAGTACGTTGGGTGCTCACTACTCAGGGTGCTGGGTGCTCAGTGCTCAGGGTGCTGGGTGCTCAGTGCTCAGGGTGCTGGGTGCTCAGTGCTCAGGGTGCTGGGTGCTCAGTACTCAGGGTGCTGGTTGCTCAGTGCTTGGGGTGCTGGGTGCTCAGTGCTCAGGGCGCTGGGTGCTCAGTACTCAGGTTGCTGGGTGCTCAGTACTCGGGGTGCTGGGTGCTCAGTACTCAGGGTGCTGGGTGCTCAGTACTCAGGGTGCTGGGTGCTTAGTACTCGGGTGCTGGGTGCTCAGTGCTCAGGGTGCTGGGTGCTCAGTGCTCGGGGTGCTGGGTGCTCAGTGCTCAGTACTCAGGGTGCTGGGTGCTCAGTGTTCGGGGTGCTGGGTGCTCAGTGCTCAGTACTCAGGGTGCTGGGTGCTCAGTGCTCAGGGTGCTGGGTGCTCAGTGCTCAGGGTGCTGGGTGCTCAGTGCTTAGGGTGCTGGGTATTCAGTGCTCAGGGTGCTGGGTGCTCAGTACTCAGGGTGCTGGGTGCTCAGTGCTCAGGGTGCTGGGTGCTCAGTGCTCGGGGTGCTGGGTGCTCAGTGCTCGGGGTGCTGGGTGGTCAGTGCTCGGGGTGCTCGGTGCTCAGTACTCAGGGTGCTGGGTGCTCAGTGCTCCAGGTGCTCAGTACTCAGGGTGCTGTATGTTCAGTGCTCAGGGTGCTGGGTGCTCGGTGCTCAGGTTGCTGGGTGCTCAGTACTCGGGGTGCTGGGTGCTCAGTACTCAGGGTGCTGGGTGCTCATTGCTCGGGGTGCTGGGTCCTCAGTGCTACGGGTGCTGGGTGCTCAGTGCTCGGGGTGCTGGGTGCTCAGTGCTCGGGGCGCTGGGTGCTCAGTGCTCGGGGTGCTCGGTGCTCAGTACTCAGGGTGCTGGGTGCTCAGTGCTCAGGGTGCTCGGTGCTCAGTACTCAGGGTGCTGGGTGCTCAGTGCTCAGTGTGCTCGGTGCTCAGTACGTTTGGTGCTCAGAACTCAGGGTGTTGGGTGCTCAGTGCCCAGGGTGATCGGTGCTCAGTACTCAGGGTGGTCAGTACTCAGGGTGCTGGGTGCTCAGTACTCAGGGTGCTGGGTGCTCAGTGCTCATGGTGATCGGTGCTCAGTCCTCAGGGTGCTCAGAACTCAGGGTGCTGGGTGCTCAGTGCTCAGGTTGCTCAGTACTCAGGGTGCTGGGTACTCAGTACTCAGGGTGCTGTGTGCTCAGTGCTCGGGGTGCTGGGTGCTCAGTACTCTGGGTGCTGGGTGCTCATTGCTCAGGGTGCTGGGCGCTCAGTACTCAGGGTGCTGGGTGCTCAGTACTCAGGGTGCTCAGTGCTCGGGGAGCTCGGTGCTCAGTACTCAGGGTGCTGGGTGCTCAGTACTCAGTGCTTGGGGTCCTGGGTGCTCAGCGCTCTGGGTGCTTAGTGCACAGTACTCAGGGTGCTGGGTGCTCAGTATTCGGGGTGCTCAGTGCTCGGGGTGCTGGGTGCTCATTACTCAGGGTGCTGGGTGCTCAGTACTCCGGGTGCTGGGTGCTCAGTGCTCGGGGAGCTCGTTGCTAAGTGCACAAGGTGCTGGGTGCTCAGTACTCAGGGTGCTCATTGCTCAGGGTGCTGGGTGCTAAGTGCTCAGGGTGCTCGGTGCTCGGGGCGCTGGGTGCTCAGTGCTCGGGGTGCTCGGAGCTCAGTACTCAGGGTGCTGGGTGCTCAGTACTCGGGGTGCTCGGTGCTCAGTACTCAGGGTGCTGGGTGCTCAGTGCTCGGGGTGCTCGGTGCTCAGTACGTTGGGTGCTCACTACTCAGGGTGCTGGGTGCTCAGTGCTCAGGGTGCTGGGTGCTCAGTACTCAGGGTGCTGGGTGCTCAGTGCTCGGGGTGCTGGGTGCTCAGTGCTCAGGGTGCTGGGTGCTCAGTACTCAGGGTGCTCGGTGCTTAGTACTCAGGGTGCTCAGTGCTCGGGGTGCTGGGTGCTCAGTGCTCGGGGTGCTAGGTGCTCAGTACTCAGAGTGCTGGGTGCTCAGTACTCAGGGTACTGGGTGCTCAGTACTCGGGTGCTGGGTGCTCAGTGCTCAGGGTTCTGGGTGCTCAGTGCTCGGGGTGCTGGGTGCTCAGTGCTCAGGGTGCTGGGTGCTCAGTACTCAGGGTGCTCAGTGCTCAGTACTCGGGGTGCTGGGTGCTCAGTGCTCAGGGTGCTCAGTGCTCAGTACTCGTTGTGCTGTGTGCTCAGTGCTCCGGGTGCTCAGTGCTCAGTGCTCGGGGTGCTGGGTGGTCAGTGCTCGGGGCGCTGTGGGCTCAGTGCTCAGTGTGCTGGGTGCTCAGTACTCGGGGTGCTGGGTGCTCAGTGCTCAGGGTGCTCAGTGCTCAGTACTCAGTGCTCAGGGTGCTCAGTGCTCAGTGCTCAGGGTGCTGGGTGTTCAGTACTCAGGGTGCTGGGTGCTCAGTACTCAGGGTGCTGGGTGCTCAGTACTCAGGGTGCTGGGTGCTCAGTGCTCGGTGTGCTGGGTGCTCAGTGCTCAGGGTGCTGGGTGCTCAGTATTCAGGGTGCTCGGTGCTTAGTACTCAGGGTGCTCGGTGCTCGGGGTGCTGGGTGCTCAGTGCTCGGGGTGCTGGGTGCTCAGTGCTCGTTGTGCTCGGTGCTCAGTACTTTGGGTGCTCACTACTCAGTGTGGTGGGTGCTCAGTGCTCAGGGTTCTGGGTGCTCAGTGCTCAGGGTGCTGGGTGCTCAGTGCTCAGGGTGCTGGGTGCTCAGTGCTCAGGGTGCTGGGTGCTCAGTGCTCGGGGTGCTGGGTGCTCAGTGCTCAGGGTGCTGGGTGCTCAGTGCTCGGGGTGCTGGGTGCTCAGTGCTCAGTACTCAGGGTGCTGGGTGCTCAGTGCTCAGGGTGCTGGGTGCTCAGTGCTCGGGGTGCTGGGTGCTCAGTGCTCAGGGTGCTGGGTGCTCAGTACTCCGGGAGCTGGGTGCTGAGTGCTCAGTACTCAGGGTGCTGGGTGCTCAGTGCTCGGGGTGCTGGGTGCTCAGTGCTCAGGGTGCTGGGTGCTCAGTACTCAGGGTGCTGGGTGTTCAGTACTCGGGGTGCTGGGTTCTCAGTACTCAGGGTGCTGGGTGCTCAGTACACGGGGTGCTGGGTTCTCAGTACACAGGTTGCTGGGTGCTCAGTACTCAGGGTGCTGGGTGCTCAGTACTCGGGTGCTGTGTGCTCAGTGCTCAGGGTGCTGGGTGCTCAGTGCTCGGGGTGCTGGGTGCTCAGGGCTCAGTACTCAGGGTGCTGGGTGCTCAGTGCTCGGGGTTCTGGGTGCTGAGTGCTCAGTACTCAGGGTGCTGGGTGCTCAGGGCTCAGGGTGCTGGGTCCTCAGTGCTCAGGGTGCTGGGTGCTCAGTGCTCGGGGTGCTGGGTGCTCAGTGCTCAGTACTCAGGGTGCTGGGTGCTCAGTGCTCAGGGTGCTGGGTGCTCAGTGCTCGGGGTGCTGGGTGCTCAGTGCTCAGGGTGCTGGGTGCTCAGTACTCCGGGAGCTGGGTGCTGAGTGCTCAGTACTCAGGGTGCTGGGTGCTCAGTGCTCGGGGTGCTGGGTGCTCAGTGCTCAGGGTGCTGGGTGCTCAGTACTCAGGGTGCTGGGTGTTCAGTACTCGGGGTGCTGGGTGCTCAGTACTCAGGGTGCTGGGTGCTCAGTACTCAGGGTACTGGGTGCTCAGTACTCGGGTGCTTGGTGCTCAGTGCTCAGGGTGCTGGGTGCTCAGTGCTCAGGGTGCTGGGTGCTCAGTTCTCAGGGTGCTGGGTGCTCAGTACTCGGGGTGCTGGGTGCTCAGTACTCAGGGTGCTGGGTGCACAGTACTCAGGGTGCTGGGTGCTCAGTACTCGGGTGCTGGGTGCTCAGTGCTCAGGGTGCTGGGTGCTCAGTGCTCGGGGTGCTGGGTGCTCAGTGCTCAGTACTCAGGGTGCTGGGTGCTCAGTGCTCGGGTGCTGGGTGCTCAGTGCTCAGTACTCAGGGTGCTGGGTGCTCAGTGCTCATGGTGCTGGGTGCTCAGTGCTCAGGGTGCTAGGTGCTCGGTGCTCGGGGTGCTGGATGCTTAGTGCTCGGGGTGCCGGTGCTCAGTACTCGGGGTGCTCAGTGCTCAGTACTCAGGGTGCTGGGTGCTCAGTGCTCAGGGTGCTGGGTGCTCAGTACTCAGGGTGCTGGGTGCTTGGTGCTCAGTACGCTGGGTGCTCAGTGCTCAGGGTGTTGGGTGCTCAGTACTCAGGGTGCTGGGTGCTCAGTGCTCGGGGTGCGGGGTGCTCAGTGCTCAGTACTCAGGGTGCTGGGTGCTCAGTGCTCAGGGTGCTGGGTGCTCAGTGCTCGGGGTGCTCGGTGCTCAGTACGTTGGGTGCTCACTACTCAGGGTGCTGGGTGCTCAGTGCTCAGGGTGCTGGGTGCTCAGTACTCAGGGTGCTGGGTGCTCAGTGCTCGGGGTGCTGGGTGCTCAGTGCTCAGGGCGCTGGGTGCTCAGTACTCAGGTTGCTGGGTGCTCAGTACTCGGGGTGCTGGGTGCTCAGTATTCAGGGTGCTGGGTGCTCAGTGCTCGGGGTGCTCGGTGCTCAGTACGTTGGGTGCTCACTACTCAGGGTGCTGGGTGCTCAGTGCTCAGGGTGCTGGGTGCTCAGTGCTCAGGGTGCTGGGTGCTCAGTGCTCAGGGTGCTGGGTGCTCAGTACTCAGGGTGCTGGTTGCTCAGTGCTCGGGGTGCTGGGTGCTCAGTGCTCAGGGCGCTGGGTGCTCAGTACTCAGGTTGCTGGGTGCTCAGTACTCGGGGTGCTGGGTGCTCAGTACTCAGGGTGCTGGGTGCTCAGTACTCAGGGTGCTGGGTGCTTAGTACTCGGGTGCTGGGTGCTCAGTGCTCAGGGTGCTGGGTGCTCAGTGCTCGGGGTGCTGGGTGCTCAGTGCTCAGTACTCAGGGTGCTGGGTGCTCAGTGTTCGGGGTGCTGGGTGCTCAGTGCTCAGTACTCAGGGTGCTGGGTGCTCAGTGCTCAGGGTGCTGGGTGCTCAGTGCTCAGGGTGCTGGGTGCTCAGTGCTTAGGGTGCTGGGTATTCAGTGCTCAGGGTGCTGGGTGCTCAGTACTCAGGGTGCTGGGTGCTCAGTGCTCAGGGTGCTGGGTGCTCAGTGCTCGGGGTGCTGGGTGCTCAGTGCTCGGGGTGCTGGGTGGTCAGTGCTCGGGGTGCTCGGTGCTCAGTACTCAGGGTGCTGGGTGCTCAGTGCTCCAGGTGCTCAGTACTCAGGGTGCTGTATGTTCAGTGCTCAGGGTGCTGGGTGCTCGGTGCTCAGGTTGCTGGGTGCTCAGTACTCGGGGTGCTGGGTGCTCAGTACTCAGGGTGCTGGGTGCTCATTGCTCGGGGTGCTGGGTCCTCAGTGCTACGGGTGCTGGGTGCTCAGTGCTCGGGGTGCTGGGTGCTCAGTGCTCGGGGCGCTGGGTGCTCAGTGCTCGGGGTGCTCGGTGCTCAGTACTCAGGGTGCTGGGTGCTCAGTGCTCAGGGTGCTCGGTGCTCAGTACTCAGGGTGCTGGGTGCTCAGTGCTCAGTGTGCTCGGTGCTCAGTACGTTGGGTGCTCAGAACTCAGGGTGTTGGGTGCTCAGTGCCCAGGGTGATCGGTGCTCAGTACTCAGGGTGGTCAGTACTCAGGGTGCTGGGTGCTCAGTACTCAGGGTGCTGGGTGCTCAGTGCTCATGGTGATCGGTGCTCAGTCCTCAGGGTGCTCAGAACTCAGGGTGCTGGGTGCTCAGTGCTCAGGTTGCTCAGTACTCAGGGTGCTGGGTACTCAGTACTCAGGGTGCTGTGTGCTCAGTGCTCGGGGTGCTGGGTGCTCAGTACTCTGGGTGCTGGGTGCTCATTGCTCAGGGTGCTGGGCGCTCAGTACTCAGGGTGCTGGGTGCTCAGTACTCAGGGTGCTCAGTGCTCGGGGAGCTCGGTGCTCAGTACTCAGGGTGCTGGGTGCTCAGTACTCAGTGCTTGGGGTCCTGGGTGCTCAGCGCTCTGGGTGCTTAGTGCACAGTACTCAGGGTGCTGGGTGCTCAGTATTCGGGGTGCTCAGTGCTCGGGGTGCTGGGTGCTCATTACTCAGGGTGCTGGGTGCTCAGTACTCCGGGTGCTGGGTGCTCAGTGCTCGGGGAGCTCGTTGCTAAGTGCACAAGGTGCTGGGTGCTCAGTACTCAGGGTGCTCATTGCTCAGGGTGCTGGGTGCTAAGTGCTCAGGGTGCTCGGTGCTCGGGGCGCTGGGTGCTCAGTGCTCGGGGTGCTCGGAGCTCAGTACTCAGGGTGCTGGGTGCTCAGTACTCGGGGTGCTCGGTGCTCAGTACTCAGGGTGCTGGGTGCTCAGTGCTCGGGGTGCTCGGTGCTCAGTACGTTGGGTGCTCACTACTCAGGGTGCTGGGTGCTCAGTGCTCAGGGTGCTGGGTGCTCAGTACTCAGGGTGCTGGGTGCTCAGTGCTCGGGGTGCTGGGTGCTCAGTGCTCAGGGTGCTGGGTGCTCAGTACTCAGGGTGCTCGGTGCTTAGTACTCAGGGTGCTCAGTGCTCGGGGTGCTGGGTGCTCAGTGCTCGGGGTGCTAGGTGCTCAGTACTCAGAGTGCTGGGTGCTCAGTACTCAGGGTACTGGGTGCTCAGTACTCGGGTGCTGGGTGCTCAGTGCTCAGGGTTCTGGGTGCTCAGTGCTCGGGGTGCTGGGTGCTCAGTGCTCAGGGTGCTGGGTGCTCAGTACTCAGGGTGCTCAGTGCTCAGTACTCGGGGTGCTGGGTGCTCAGTGCTCAGGGTGCTCAGTGCTCAGTACTCGTTGTGCTGTGTGCTCAGTGCTCCGGGTGCTCAGTGCTCAGTGCTCGGGGTGCTGGGTGGTCAGTGCTCGGGGCGCTGTGGGCTCAGTGCTCAGTGTGCTGGGTGCTCAGTACTCGGGGTGCTGGGTGCTCAGTGCTCAGGGTGCTCAGTGCTCAGTACTCAGTGCTCAGGGTGCTCAGTGCTCAGTGCTCAGGGTGCTGGGTGTTCAGTACTCAGGGTATTGGGTGCTCAGTACTCAGGGTGCTGGGTGCTCAGTACTCAGGGTGCTGGGTGCTCAGTGCTCGGGGTCCTCAGTACTCAGGGTGCTGTGTGTTCAGTGCTCAGGGTACTGGGTGCTCAGTACTCAGGGTGCTCGGTGCTTAGTACTCAGGGTGCTGGGTGCTCAGTACTCCGGGTGCTGGGTGCTCAGTGCTCAGGGTGCTCGGAGCTCAGTACTCAGGGTGCTGGGTGCTCAGTGCTCAGGGTGATTTTTGCTCAGTACTCAGGGTGCTGGGTGCTCAGTGCTCGGGGTGCTCGGTGCTCAGTACGTTGGGTGCTCACTACTCAGGGTCCTGGGTGCTCAGTGCTCAGTGTGCTGGGTGCTCAGTGCTCAGGGTGCTGGGTGCTCAGTGCTCAGGGTGCTGGGTGCTCAGTACTCAGGGTGCTGGGTGCTCAGTGCTCAGCGTGCTGGGTGCTCAGTACTCAGGGTGCTGGGTGCTCAGTACTTGGGGTGCTGGGTGCTCAGTACTCAGGGTGCTGGGTGCTCAGTGCTCAGCGTGCTGGGTGCTCAGTACTCAGGGTGCTGGGTGCTCAGTGCTCAGGGTGCTGGGTACTCAGTGCTCAGGGTGCTGGGTGCTCAGTGCTCGGGGTGCTCGGAGCTCAGTACTCAGGGTGCTGGGTGCTCAGTGCTCAGGGTGATTGGTGCTCAGTACTCAGGGTGCTGGGTGCTCAGTGCTCGGGGTGCTCGGTGCTCAGTACGTTGGGTGCTCACTACTCAGGGTCCTGGGTGCTCAGTGCTCAGTGTGCTGGGTGCTCAGTGCTCAGGGTGCTGGGTGCTGAGTACTCAGGGCGCTGGGTGCTCAGTACTCAGGGTGCTGGGTGCTCAGTGCTCAGCGTGCTGGGTGCTCAGTACTCAGGGTGCTGGGTGCTCAGTACTTGGGGTGCTGGGTGCTCAGTACTCAGGGTGCTGGGTGCTCAGTACTCAGGGTGCTGGGTGCTCAGTACTCGGGTGCTGGGTGCTCAGTGCTCAGGGTGCTGGGTGCTCAGTGCTCGGGGTGCTGGGTGCTCAGTGCTCAGTACTCAGGGTGCTGGGTGCTCAGTGCTCGGGGTGCTGGGTGCTCAGTGCTCAGTACTCAGGGTGCTGGGTGCTCAGTGCTCAGGGTGCTGGGTGCTCAGTGCTCAGGGTGCTGGGTGCTCTGTGCTCAGGGTGCTGGGTACTCAGTGCTCAGGGTGCTGGGTTCTCAGTACTCAGGGTGCTCAGTGCTCAGTACTCGGGGTGCTGGGTGCTCAGTGCTCAGGGTGCTCAGTGCTTAGTACTCGGGGTGCTGTGTGCTCAGTGCTCCGGGTGCTCAGTGCTCAGTGCTCGGGGTGCTGGGTGGTCAGTGCTCGGGGCGCTGGGGGCTCAGTGCTCGGTGTGCTGGGTGCTCAGTACTCGGGGTGCTGGGTGCTCAGTGCTCAGGGTGCTCAGTGCTCAGTACTCAGTGCTCAGGGTGCTCAGTGCTCAGTGCTCAGGGTGCTGGGTGTTCAGTACACAGGGTGCTGGGTGCTCAGTACTCAGGGTGCTGGGTGCTCAGTACTCAGGGTGCTGGGTGCTCAGTGCTCGGGGTGCTCAGTACTCAGGGTGCTGTGTGTTCAGTGCTCAGGGTACTGGGAGCACAGTACTCAGGGTGCTCGGTGCTTAGTACTCAGGGTGCTGGGTGCTCAGTACTCCGGGTGCTGGGTGCTCAGGTGCTCGGGGTGCTCAGAGCTCAGTACTCAGGGTTCTGGGTGCTCAGTGCTCGGGATGATCGGTGCTCAGTACTCAGGGTGCTGGGTGCTCAGTGCTCGGGGTGCTCGGTGCTCAGTACGTTGGGTGCTCACTACTCAGGGTCCTGGGTGCTCAGTGCTCAGTGTGCTGGGTGCTCAGTGCTCAGGGTGCTGGGTGCTCAGTGCTCAGGGTGCTGGGTGTTCAGTACTCAGGGTGCTGGGTGCTCAGTACTCAGGGTGCTGGGTGCTCAGTTCTCAGGGTGCTGGGTGCTCAGTACTCGGGGTGCTCGGTGCTCAGTACTCGGGGTGCTCGGTGCTCAGTGCTCAGGGTGCTGGGTGCTCAGTGCTCAGGGTGCTCGGTGCTCGGGGCGCTGGGTGCTCCGTGCTCGGGGTGCTCGGAGCTCAGTACTCAGGGTGCTGGGTGCTCAGTGCTCGGGGTGCTCGGTGCTCAGTACTCAGGGTGCTGGGTGCTCAGTGCTCGGAGTGCTGGGTGCTCAGTGCTCAGTACGAAGGGTGCTGGGTGCTCAGTGTTCAGGGTGCTGTGTGCTCAGTGCTCAGGGTGCTGGGTGCTCAGTGCTCAGGGTGCTGGGTAATCAGTGCTCAGGGTGCTGGGTGCTCAGTACTCAGGGTGCTGGGTGCTCAGTACTCAGGGTGCTGGGTGCTCAGTGCTCGGGGTGCTATGTGCTCAGTGGTCGCGGTGCTGGGTGCTCAGTGCTCGGGGTGCTCGGTGCTCAGTACTCAGGGTGCTGGGTGCTCAGTGCTCGAGGTGCTCAGTACTCAGGGTGCTGTGTGTTCAGTGCTCAGGCTGCTGGGTGCTCAGTACTCAGGGTGCTCGGTGCTTAGTACTCAGTGTGCTGGGTGCTCAGTACTCCGGGTGCTGGGTGCTCAGTGCTCGGGGTGCTCGGTGCTCAGTGCTCAAGGTGCTGGGTGCTCAGTACTCAGGGTGCTCATTGCTCAGGGTGCTGGCTGCTCAGTGCTCAGGGTGCTCGGTGCTCGGGGCGCTGGGTGCTCAGTGCTCGGGGTGCTCGGAGCTCAGTACTCAGGGTGCTGGGTGCTCAGTACTCGGGGTGCTCGGTGCTCAGTACTCAGGGTGCTGGGTGCTCAGTGCTCGGGGTGCTCGGTGCTCAGTACGTTGGGTGCTCACTACTCAGGGTGCTGGGTGCTCAGTGCTCAGGGTGCTGGGTGCTCAGTACTCAGGGTGCTGGGTGCTCAGTGCTCGGTGTGCTGGGTGCTCAGTGCTCAGGGTGCTGGGTGCTCAGTATTCAGGGTGCTCGGTGCTTAGTACTCAGGGTGCTCGGTGCTCGGGGTGCTGGGTGCTCAGTGCTCGGGGTGCTGGGTGCTCAGTGCTCGTTGTGCTCGGTGCTCAGTACTTTGGGTGCTCACTACTCAGGGTGGTGGGTGCTCAGTGCTCAGGGTGCTGGGTGCTCAGTGCTCAGGGTGCTGGGTGCTCAGTGCTCAGGGTGCTGGGTGCTCAGTGCTCAGGGTGCTGGGTGCTCAGTGCACGGGGTGCTGGGTGCTCAGTGCTCAGGGTGCTGGGTGCTCAGTACTCAGGGTGCTGGGTGTTCAGTACTCGGGGTGCTGGGTTCTCAGTACTCAGGGTGCTGGGTGCTCAGTACACGGGGTGCTGGGTTCTCAGTACACAGGTTGCTGGGTGCTCAGTACTCAGGGTGCTGGGTGCTCAGTACTCGGGTGCTGGGTGCTCAGTGCTCAGGGTGCTGGGTGCTCAGTGCTCGGGGTGCTGGGTGCTCAGGGCTCAGTACTCAGGGTGCTGGGTGCTCAGTGCTCCGGGTTCTGGGTGCTGAGTGCTCAGTACTCAGGGTGCTGGGTGCTCAGGGCTCAGGGTGCTGGGTCCTCAGTGCTCAGGGTGCTGGGTGCTCAGTGCTCGGGGTGCTGGGTGCTCAGTGCTCAGTACTCAGGGTGCTGGGTGCTCAGTGCTCAGGGTGCTGGGTGCTCAGTGCTCGGGGTGCTGGGTGCTCAGTGCTCAGGGTGCTGGGTGCTCAGTACTCCGGGAGCTGGGTGCTGAGTGCTCAGTACTCAGGGTGCTTGGTGCTCAGTGCTCGGGGTGCTGGGTGCTCAGTGCTCAGGGTGCTGGGTGCTCAGTACTCAGGGTGCTGGGTGTTCAGTACTCGGGGTGCTGGGTGCTCAGTACTCAGGGTGCTGGGTGCTCAGTACTCAGGGTACTGGGTGCTCAGTACTCGGGTGCTTGGTGCTCAGTGCTCAGGGTGCTGGGTGCTCAGTGCTCAGGGTGCTGGGTGCTCAGTTCTCAGGGTGCTGGGTGCTCAGTACTCGGGGTGCTGGGTGCTCAGTACTCAGGGTGCTGGGTGCACAGTACTCAGGGTGCTGGGTGCTCAGTACTCGGGTGCTGGGTGCTCAGTGCTCAGGGTGCTGGGTGCTCAGTGCTCGGGGTGCTGGGTGCTCAGTGCTCAGTACTCAGGGTGCTGGGTGCTCAGTGCTCGGGTGCTGGGTGCTCAGTGCTCAGTACTCAGGGTGCTGGGTGCTCAGTGCTCATGGTGCTGGGTGCTCAGTGCTCAGGGTGCTAGGTGCTCGGTGCTCGGGGTGCTGGATGCTTAGTGCTCGGGGTGCCGGTGCTCAGTACTCGGGGTGCTCAGTGCTCAGTACTCAGGGCGCTGGGTGCTCAGTGCTCAGGGTGCTGGGTGCTCAGTACTCAGGGTGCTGGGTGCTCGGTGCTCAGTACGCTGGGTGCTCAGTGCTCAGGGTGCTGGGTGCTCAGTACTCAGGGTGCTGGGTGCTCAGTGCTCGGGGTGCGGGGTGCTCAGTGCTCAGTACTCATGGTGCTGGGTGCTCAGTGCTCAGGGTGCTGGGTGCTCAGTGCTCGGGGTGCTCGGTGCTCAGTACGTTGGATGCTCACTACTCAGGGTGCTGGGTGCTCAGTGCTCAGGGTGCTGGGTGCTCAGTACTCAGGGTGCTGGGTGCTCAGTGCTCGGGGTGCTGGGTGCTCAGTGCTCAGGGCGCTGGGTGCTCAGTACTCAGGTTGCTGGGTGCTCAGTACTCGGGGTGCTGGGTGCTCAGTACTCAGGGTGCTGGGTGCTCAGTGCTCGGGGTGCTCGGTGCTCAGTACGTTGGGTGCTCACTACTCAGGGTGCTGGGTGCTCAGTGCTCAGGGTGCTGGGTGCTCAGTGCTCAGGGTGCTGGGTGCTCAGTGCTCAGGGTGCTGGGTGCTCAGTACTCAGGGTGCTGGTTGCTCAGTGCTCGGGGTGCTGGGTGCTCAGTGCTCAGGGCGCTGGGTGCTCAGTACTCAGGTTGCTGGGTGCTCAGTACTCGGGGTGCTGGGTGCTCAGTACTCAGGGTGCTGGGTGCTCAGTACTCAGGGTGCTGGGTGCTTAGTACTCGGGTGCTGGGTGCTCAGTGCTCAGGGTGCTGGGTGCTCAGTGCTCGGGGTGCTGGGTGCTCAGTGCTCAGTACTCAGGGTGCTGGGTGCTCAGTGTTCGGGGTGCTGGGTGCTCAGTGCTCAGTACTCAGGGTGCTGGGTGCTCAGTGCTCAGGGTGCTGGGTGCTCAGTGCTCAGGGTGCTGGGTGCTCAGTGCTTAGGGTGCTGGGTATTCAGTGCTCAGGGTGCTGGGTGCTCAGTACTCAGGGTGCTGGGTGCTCAGTGCTCAGGGTGCTGGGTGCTCAGTGCTCGGGGTGCTGGGTGCTCAGTGCTCGGGGTGCTGGGTGGTCAGTGCTCGGGGTGCTCGGTGCTCAGTACTCAGGGTGCTGGGTGCTCAGTGCTCCAGGTGCTCAGTACTCAGGGTGCTGTATGTTCAGTGCTCAGGGTGCTGGGTGCTCGGTGCTCAGGTTGCTGGGTGCTCAGTACTCGGGGTGCTGGGTGCTCAGTACTCAGGGTGCTGGGTGCTCATTGCTCGGGGTGCTGGGTCCTCAGTGCTACGGGTGCTGGGTGCTCAGTGCTCGGGGTGCTGGGTGCTCAGTGCTCGGGGCGCTGGGTGCTCAGTGCTCGGGGTGCTCGGTGCTCAGTACTCAGGGTGCTGGGTGCTCAGTGCTCAGCATGCTGGGTGCTCAGTACTCAGGGTGCTCGGTTCTCAGTACTCAGGGTGCTGGGTGCTCATTCTCGGGGTGCTGGGTGCTCAGTGCTCATGGTGCTGGGTGCTCAGTGCTCAGGGTCCTCTATGCTCAGTACTCATGGTGCTCAGTACTCAGCGTGCTTTGTGCTCAGTGCTCAGGGTGCTGGGTGCTCAGTACTCAGTGTGCTGTGTGCTCAGTACTCACGGTGCTGGGTGCTCAGTACTCGGGGTGCTGGGTGCTAATTACTCAGGGTGCTGGGTGCTCAGTGCTCAGGGTGCTCGCTGCTCAGTACTCTTTTTGCTGGGTGCTCAGTACTCAGGGTGCTGGGTGCTCAGTGCTCGGGGTGCTCGGTGCTCAGTGCTCAGGATGCTCGGTGCTCAGTACTTTTGCTGCTGGGTGCTCAGTACTCAGGGTGCTGGGTGCTCATTCTCGGGGCGCTGGGTGCTCAGTGCTCGGGGTGCTGGGTGCTCAGTACTCAGGGTGCTGGGTGCTCAGTGCTCAGGGTGCTGGGTGCTCAGTACTCAGGGTGCTAGGTGCTCAGTGCTCAGGGTGCTGGGTGCTCAGTACTCAGGGTGCTGGGTGCTCAGTGCTCAGGGTGCTGGGTGCTCAGTACTCAGGGTGTTGGGAGCTCAGTGCTCAGGGTGATCGGTGCTCAGTACTCACGGTGCTCAGTACTCAGGGTGCTGGGTGCTCAGTGCTCGGGGTGCTGGGTGCTCAGTACTCAGGGTGCTGTGTGCTCAGTGCTCGGGGTGCTGGGTGCTCAGTGCTCAGGGTGATCGGTGCTCAGTACTCAGGGTGCTGGGTGCTCAGTGCTCAGGGTGCTGGGTGCTCAGTCCTCAGGGTGCTCACTGCTCAGGGTGCTGGGTGCTCAGTGCTCGGGGTGCTGGATGCACAGTGCTCCGGGTGCTGGGTGCTCAGTGCTCAGTGCTCAGGGTGCTGGGTGCTCAGTGCTCAGTGCTCAGGGTGCTGGTTGCTCAGTACTCAGGGTGCTAGGTGCTCAGTACTCAGGGTGCTGAGTGCTCAGTGCTCAGGGTGCTGGGTGCTCAGTACTCAGGGTGCTGGGTGATCAGTGCTCGGGGTGCTGGGTGCTCAGTGCTCAGGGTGCTGGGTGCTCAGTGCTCAAGGAGCTGGGTGCTCAGTACTCAGGGTGCTGGGTGCTCAGTGCTCGGGGTGCTCGGTGCTCAGTACTCAAGGTGCTGGGTGCTCATTGCTCAGGGTGCTGGGTGCTCAGTGATCAGGGTGCTGGGTGCTCAGTACTCAGGGTGCTCAGTGCTCAGTACTCGGGGTGCTTGGTGCTCAGTACTCAGGGTGCTCCGAGCTCAGTACTCAGGGTGCTGGGTGCTCAGTGCTCGGGGTGCTCGGTGCTCAGTACTCAGGGTGCTGGGTGCTCAGTGCTCAGGGTGCTGGGTGCTCAGTGCTCAGGGTGCTGGGTGCTCAGTACTCAGGGTGCTGGGTGCTCAGTACTCAGGGTGCTCAGTGCTCAGTACTCGGGGTGCTTGGTGCTCAGTACTCAGGGTGCTCAGTGCTCATTACTCGGGGTGCTGGGTGCTCAGTGCTCAGGGTGCTCAGTGCTCAGTGCTCGGGGTGCTGGGTGCTCAGTGCTCAGGGCGCTGGGTGCTCAGTGCTCGGGGTGCTGGGTGCTCAGTACTCGGGGTGCTGGGTGCTCAGTGCTCAGGGTGCTCAGTGCTCAGTACTCAGTGCTCAGGGTGCTCAGTGCTCAGTGCTCAGGGTGCTGGGTGTTCAGTACTCAGGGTGCTGGGTGCTCAGTACTCAGGGTGCTAGGTGCTCAGTGCTCAGGGTGCTGGGTGCTCAGTGCTCGGGGCGCTGGGTGCTCAGTGCTCGGGGTGCTCGGAGCTCAGTACTCAGGGTTCTGGGTGCTCAGTGCTCGGGGTGATCGGTGCTCAGTACTCAGGGTGCTGGGTGCTCAGTGCTCGGGGTGCTCGGTGCTCAGTACGTTGGGTGCTCACTACTCAGGGTGCTCAGTGCTCAGTACTCGGGGTGCTTGGTGCTCAGTACTCAGGGTGCTCAGTGCTCAGTACTCGGGGTGCTGGGTGCTCAGTGCTCAGGGTGCTCAGTGCTCAGTGCTCGGGGTGCTGGGTGCTCAGTGCTCAGGGTGCTGGGTGCTCAGTGCTCAGGGTGCTGGGTGCTCAGTGCTCAGGGTGCTGGGTGCTCAGTACTCGGGGTGCTGGGTGCTCAGTACTCAGGGTGCTTTGTGCTCAGTACTCAGGATGCTGGGTGCTCAGTACTCGGGTGCTGGGTGCTCAGTGTTCAGGGTGCTGGGTGCGCAGTGCTCAGGGTGTTGGGTGCTCAGTGCTCAGGGCGCTGGGTGCTCAGTACTCAGGTTGCTGGGTGCTCAGTACTCAGGGTGCTGGGTGCTCAGTACTCAGGGTGCTGGGTGCTCATTACTCAGGGTGCTGGGTGCTTAGTACTCGGGTGCTGTGTGCTCAGTGCTCAGGGTGCTGGGTGCTCAGTGCTCGGGGTGCTGGGTGCTCAGTGCTCAGTACTCAGGGTGCTGGGTGCTCAGTGCTCGGGGTGCTGGGTGCTCAGTGCTCAGTACTCAGGGTGCTGGGTGCTCAGTGCTCAGGGTGCTGGGTGCTCAGTGCTCAGGGTGCTGGGTGCTCAGTGCTTAGGGTGCTGGGTACTCAGTGCTCAGGGTGCTGGGTGCTCAGTACTCAGGGTGCTGGGTGCTCAGGGTGCTGGGTGCTCAGTGCTCGGGGTGCTGGGTGCTCAGTGCTCGGGGTGCTGGGTGGTCAGTGCTCGGGGTGCTCGGTGCTCAGTACTCAGGGTGCTGGGTGCTCAGTGCTCCAGGTGCTCAGTACTCAGGGTGCTGTATGTTCAGTGCTCAGGGTGCTGGGTGCTCGGTGCTCAGGTTGCTGGGTGCTCAGTGCTCGGGGTGCTGGGTGCTCAGTACTCAGGGTGCTGGGTGCTCATTGCTCGGGGTGCTCGGAGCTCAGTACTCAGGGTGCTGGGTGCTCAGTACTCGGGGTGCTCGGTGCTCAGTACTCAGGGTGCTGGGTGCTCAGTGCTCGGGGTGCTCGGTGCTCAGTACGTTGGGTGCTCACTACTCAGGGTGCTGGGTGCTCAGTGCTCAGGGTGCTGGGTGCTCAGTACTCAGGGTGCTGGGTGCTCAGTGCTCGGTGTGCTGGGTGCTCAGTGCTCAGGGTGCTGGGTGCTCAGTATTCAGGGTGCTCGGTGCTTAGTACTCAGGGTGCTCGGTGCTCGGGGTGCTGGGTGCTCAGTGCTCGGGGTGCTGGGTGCTCAGTGCTCGTTGTGCTCGGTGCTCAGTACTTTGGGTGCTCACTACTCAGGGTGGTGGGTGCTCAGTGCTCAGGGTGCTGGGTGCTCAGTGCTCAGGGTGCTGGGTGCTCAGTGCTCAGGGTGCTGGGTGCTCAGTGCTCAGGGTGCTGGGTGCTCAGTGCACGGGGTGCTGGGTGCTCAGTGCTCAGGGTGCTGGGTGCTCAGTACTCAGGGTGCTGGGTGTTCAGTACTCGGGGTGCTGGGTTCTCAGTACTCAGGGTGCTGGGTGCTCAGTACACGGGGTGCTGGGTTCTCAGTACACAGGTTGCTGGGTGCTCAGTACTCAGGGTGCTGGGTGCTCAGTACTCGGGTGCTGGGTGCTCAGTGCTCAGGGTGCTGGGTGCTCAGTGCTCGGGGTGCTGGGTGCTCAGGGCTCAGTACTCAGGGTGCTGGGTGCTCAGTGCTCGGGGTTCTGGGTGCTGAGTGCTCAGTACTCAGGGTGCTGGGTGCTCAGGGCTCAGGGTGCTGGGTCCTCAGTGCTCAGGGTGCTGGGTGCTCAGTGCTCGGGGTGCTGGGTGCTCAGTGCTCAGTACTCAGGGTGCTGGGTGCTCAGTGCTCAGGGTGCTGGGTGCTCAGTGCTCGGGGTGCTGGGTGCTCAGTGCTCAGGGTGCTGGGTGCTCAGTACTCCGGGAGCTGGGTGCTGAGTGCTCAGTACTCAGGGTGCTTGGTGCTCAGTGCTCGGGGTGCTGGGTGCTCAGTGCTCAGGGTGCTGGGTGCTCAGTACTCAGGGTGCTGGGTGTTCAGTACTCGGGGTGCTGGGTGCTCAGTACTCAGGGTGCTGGGTGCTCAGTACTCAGGGTACTGGGTGCTCAGTACTCGGGTGCTTGGTGCTCAGTGCTCAGGGTGCTGGGTGCTCAGTGCTCAGGGTGCTGGGTGCTCAGTTCTCAGGGTGCTGGGTGCTCAGTACTCGGGGTGCTGGGTGCTCAGTACTCAGGGTGCTGGGTGCACAGTACTCAGGGTGCTGGGTGCTCAGTACTCGGGTGCTGGGTGCTCAGTGCTCAGGGTGCTGGGTGCTCAGTGCTCGGGGTGCTGGGTGCTCAGTGCTCAGTACTCAGGGTGCTGGGTGCTCAGTGCTCGGGTGCTGGGTGCTCAGTGCTCAGTACTCAGGGTGCTGGGTGCTCAGTGCTCATGGTGCTGGGTGCTCAGTGCTCAGGGTGCTAGGTGCTCGGTGCTCGGGGTGCTGGATGCTTAGTGCTCGGGGTGCCGGTGCTCAGTACTCGGGGTGCTCAGTGCTCAGTACTCAGGGCGCTGGGTGCTCAGTGCTCAGGGTGCTGGGTGCTCAGTACTCAGGGTGCTGGGTGCTCGGTGCTCAGTACGCTGGGTGCTCAGTGCTCAGGGTGCTGGGTGCTCAGTACTCAGGGTGCTGGGTGCTCAGTGCTCGGGGTGCGGGGTGCTCAGTGCTCAGTACTCATGGTGCTGGGTGCTCAGTGCTCAGGGTGCTGGGTGCTCAGTGCTCGGGGTGCTCGGTGCTCAGTACGTTGGATGCTCACTACTCAGGGTGCTGGGTGCTCAGTGCTCAGGGTGCTGGGTGCTCAGTACTCAGGGTGCTGGGTGCTCAGTGCTCGGGGTGCTGGGTGCTCAGTGCTCAGGGCGCTGGGTGCTCAGTACTCAGGTTGCTGGGTGCTCAGTACTCGGGGTGCTGGGTGCTCAGTACTCAGGGTGCTGGGTGCTCAGTGCTCGGGGTGCTCGGTGCTCAGTACGTTGGGTGCTCACTACTCAGGGTGCTGGGTGCTCAGTGCTCAGGGTGCTGGGTGCTCAGTGCTCAGGGTGCTGGGTGCTCAGTGCTCAGGGTGCT
Source organism: Microtus oregoni (assembly GCF_018167655.1). Taxonomy (NCBI): domain Eukaryota; kingdom Metazoa; phylum Chordata; class Mammalia; order Rodentia; family Cricetidae; genus Microtus; species Microtus oregoni. Next base: position 4,027,628 of record NW_024543811.1, on the reverse strand, counting down.
GGGTGCTCAGTACTCAGGGTGCTGGTTGCTCAGTGCTCGGGGTGCTGGGTGCTCAGTGCTCAGGGCGCTGGGTGCTCAGTACTCAGGTTGCTGGGTGCTCAGTACTCGGGGTGCTGGGTGCTCAGTACTCAGGGTGCTGGGTGCTCAGTACTCAGGGTGCTGGGTGCTTAGTACTCGGGTGCTGGGTGCTCAGTGCTCAGGGTGCTGGGTGCTCAGTGCTCGGGGTGCTGGGTGCTCAGTGCTCAGTACTCAGGGTGCTGGGTGCTCAGTGTTCGGGGTGCTGGGTGCTCAGTGCTCAGTACTCAGGGTGCTGGGTGCTCAGTGCTCAGGGTGCTGGGTGCTCAGTGCTCAGGGTGCTGGGTGCTCAGTGCTTAGGGTGCTGGGTATTCAGTGCTCAGGGTGCTGGGTGCTCAGTACTCAGGGTGCTGGGTGCTCAGTGCTCAGGGTGCTGGGTGCTCAGTGCTCGGGGTGCTGGGTGCTCAGTGCTCGGGGTGCTGGGTGGTCAGTGCTCGGGGTGCTCGGTGCTCAGTACTCAGGGTGCTGGGTGCTCAGTGCTCCAGGTGCTCAGTACTCAGGGTGCTGTATGTTCAGTGCTCAGGGTGCTGGGTGCTCGGTGCTCAGGTTGCTGGGTGCTCAGTACTCGGGGTGCTGGGTGCTCAGTACTCAGGGTGCTGGGTGCTCATTGCTCGGGGTGCTGGGTCCTCAGTGCTACGGGTGCTGGGTGCTCAGTGCTCGGGGTGCTGGGTGCTCAGTGCTCGGGGCGCTGGGTGCTCAGTGCTCGGGGTGCTCGGTGCTCAGTACTCAGGGTGCTGGGTGCTCAGTGCTCAGGGTGCTCGGTGCTCAGTACTCAGGGTGCTGGGTGCTCAGTGCTCAGTGTGCTCGGTGCTCAGTACGTTGGGTGCTCAGTACTCAGGGTGTTGGGTGCTCAGTGCTCAGGGTGATCGGTGCTCAGTACTCAGGGTGGTCAGAACTCAGGGTGCTGGGTGCTCAGTGCTCAGGTTGCTCAGTACTCAGGGTGCTGGGTACTCAGTACTCAGGGTGCTGTGTGCTCAGTGCTCGGGGTGCTGGGTGCTCAGTACTCTGGGTGCTGGGTGCTCATTGCTCAGGGTGCTGGGCGCTCAGTACTCAGGGTGCTGGGTGCTCAGTACTCAGGGTGCTCAGTGCTCGGGGAGCTCGGTGCTCAGTACTCAGGGTGCTGGGTGCTCAGTACTCAGTGCTTGGGGTCCTGGGTGCTCAGCGCTCTGGGTGCTTAGTGCACAGTACTCAGGGTGCTGGGTGCTCAGTATTCAGGGTGCTCAGTGCTCGGGGTGCTGGGTGCTCATTACTCAGGGTGCTGGGTGCTCAGTACTCAGGGTGCTGGGTGCTCATTCTCGTGGTGCTGGGTGCTCAGTGCTCGGGGTGCTGGGTGCTCAGTACTCGGGGTGCTGGGTGCTCAGTGCTCAGCATGCTGGGTGCTCAGTACTCAGGGTGCTCGGTTCTCAGTACTCAGGGTGCTGGGTGCTCATTCTCGGGGTGCTGGGTGCTCAGTGCTCATGGTGCTGGGTGCTCAGTGCTCAGGGTCCTCTATGCTCAGTACTCATGGTGCTCAGTACTCAGCGTGCTTTGTGCTCAGTGCTCAGGGTGCTGGGTGCTCAGTACTCAGTGTGCTGTGTGCTCAGTACTCACGGTGCTGGGTGCTCAGTACTCGGGGTGCTGGGTGCTAATTACTCAGGGTGCTGGGTGCTCAGTGCTCAGGGTGCTCGCTGCTCAGTACTCTTTTTGCTGGGTGCTCAGTACTCAGGGTGCTGGGTGCTCAGTGCTCGGGGTGCTCGGTGCTCAGTGCTCAGGATGCTCGGTGCTCAGTACTTTTGCTGCTGGGTGCTCAGTACTCAGGGTGCTGGGTGCTCATTCTCGGGGCGCTGGGTGCTCAGTGCTCGGGGTGCTGGGTGCTCAGTACTCAGGGTGCTGGGTGCTCAGTGCTCAGGGTGCTGGGTGCTCAGTACTCAGGGTGCTAGGTGCTCAGTGCTCAGGGTGCTGGGTGCTCAGTACTCAGGGTGCTGGGTGCTCAGTGCTCAGGGTGCTGGGTGCTCAGTACTCAGGGTGTTGGGAGCTCAGTGCTCAGGGTGATCGGTGCTCAGTACTCACGGTGCTCAGTACTCAGGGTGCTGGGTGCTCAGTGCTCGGGGTGCTGGGTGCTCAGTACTCAGGGTGCTGTGTGCTCAGTGCTCGGGGTGCTGGGTGCTCAGTGCTCAGGGTGATCGGTGCTCAGTACTCAGGGTGCTGGGTGCTCAGTGCTCAGGGTGCTGGGTGCTCAGTCCTCAGGGTGCTCACTGCTCAGGGTGCTGGGTGCTCAGTGCTCGGGGTGCTGGATGCACAGTGCTCCGGGTGCTGGGTGCTCAGTGCTCAGTGCTCAGGGTGCTGGGTGCTCAGTGCTCAGTGCTCAGGGTGCTGGTTGCCCAGTACTCAGGGTGCTAGGTGCTCAGTACTCAGGGTGCTGAGTGCTCAGTGCTCAGGGTGCTGGGTGCTCAGTACTCAGGGTGCTGGGTGATCAGTGCTCGGGGTGCTGGGTGCTCAGTGCTCAGGGTGCTGGGTGCTCAGTGCTCAAGGAGCTGGGTGCTCAGTACTCAGGGTGCTGGGTGCTCAGTGCTCGGGGTGCTCGGTGCTCAGTACTCAAGGTGCTGGGTGCTCATTGCTCAGGGTGCTGGGTGCTCAGTGATCAGGGTGCTGGGTGCTCAGTACTCAGGGTGCTCAGTGCTCAGTACTCGGGGTGCTTGGTGCTCAGTACTCAGGGTGCTCCGAGCTCAGTACTCAGGGTGCTGGGTGCTCAGTGCTCGGGGTGCTCGGTGCTCAGTACTCAGGGTGCTGGGTGCTCAGTGCTCAGGGTGCTGGGTGCTCAGTGCTCAGGGTGCTGGGTGCTCAGTACTCAGGGTGCTGGGTGCTCAGTACTCAGGGTGCTCAGTGCTCAGTACTCGGGGTGCTTGGTGCTCAGTACTCAGGGTGCTCAGTGCTCATTACTCGGGGTGCTGGGTGCTCAGTGCTCAGGGTGCTCAGTGCTCAGTGCTCGGGGTGCTGGGTGCTCAGTGCTCAGGGTGCTCAGTGCTCAGTACTCAGTGCTCAGGGTGCTCAGTGCTCAGTGCTCAGGGTGCTGGGTGTTCAGTACTCAGGGTGCTGGGTGCTCAGTACTCAGGGTGCTAGGTGCTCAGTGCTCAGGGTGCTGGGTGCTCAGTGCTCGGGGCGCTGGGTGCTCAGTGCTCGGGGTGCTCGGAGCTCAGTACTCAGGGTTCTGGGTGCTCAGTGCTCGGGGTGATCGGTGCTCAGTACTCAGGGTGCTGGGTGCTCAGTGCTCGGGGTGCTCGGTGCTCAGTACGTTGGGTGCTCACTACTCAGGGTGCTCAGTGCTCAGTACTCGGGGTGCTTGGTGCTCAGTACTCAGGGTGCTCAGTGCTCAGTACTCGGGGTGCTGGGTGCTCAGTGCTCAGGGTGCTCAGTGCTCAGTGCTCGGGGTGCTGGGTGCTCAGTGCTCAGGGTGCTGGGTGCTCAGTGCTCAGGGTGCTGGGTGCTCAGTGCTCAGGGTGCTGGGTGCTCAGTACTCGGGGTGCTGGGTGCTCAGTACTCAGGGTGCTTTGTGCTCAGTACTCAGGATGCTGGGTGCTCAGTACTCGGGTGCTGGGTGCTCAGTGTTCAGGGTGCTGGGTGCGCAGTGCTCAGGGTGTTGGGTGCTCAGTGCTCAGGGCGCTGGGTGCTCAGTACTCAGGTTGCTGGGTGCTCAGTACTCAGGGTGCTGGGTGCTCAGTACTCAGGGTGCTGGGTGCTCATTACTCAGGGTGCTGGGTGCTTAGTACTCGGGTGCTGTGTGCTCAGTGCTCAGGGTGCTGGGTGCTCAGTGCTCGGGGTGCTGGGTGCTCAGTGCTCAGTACTCAGGGTGCTGGGTGCTCAGTGCTCGGGGTGCTGGGTGCTCAGTGCTCAGTACTCAGGGTGCTGGGTGCTCAGTGCTCAGGGTGCTGGGTGCTCAGTGCTCAGGGTGCTGGGTGCTCAGTGCTTAGGGTGCTGGGTACTCAGTGCTCAGGGTGCTGGGTGCTCAGTACTCAGGGTGCTGGGTGCTCAGTGCTCAGGGTGCTGGGTGCTCAGTGCTCGGGGTGCTGGGTGCTCAGTGCTCGGGGTGCTGGGTGGTCAGTGCTCGGGGTGCTCGGTGCTCAGTACTCAGGGTGCTGGGTGCTCAGTGCTCCAGGTGCTCAGTACTCAGGGTGCTGTATGTTCAGTGCTCAGGGTGCTGGGTGCTCGGTGCTCAGGTTGCTGGGTGCTCAGTGCTCGGGGTGCTGGGTGCTCAGTACTCAGGGTGCTGGGTGCTCATTGCTCGGGGTGCTGGGTCCTCAGTGCTACGGGTGCTGGGTGCTCAGTGCTCGGGGTGCTGGGTGCTCAGTGCTCGGGGCGCTGGGTGCTCAGTGCTCGGGGTGCTCAGTGCTCAATACTCAGGGTGCTGGGTGCTCAGTGCTCAGGGTGCTCGGTGCTCAGTACTCAGGGTGCTGGGTGCTCAGTGCTCAGTGTGCTCGGTGCTCAGTACGTTGGGTGCTCAGTACTCAGGTTGTTGGGTGCTCAGTGCTCAGGGTGATCGGTGCTCAGTACTCAGGGTGGTCAGTACTCAGGGTGCTGGGTGCTCAGAACTCAGGGTGCTGGGTGCTCAGTGCTCAGGTTGCTCAGTACTCAGGGTGCTGGGTGCTCAGAACTCAGGGTGCTGGGTGCTCAGTGCTCAGGTTGCTCAGTGCTCAGTGTGCTCGGTGCTCAGTACGTTGGGTGCTCAGTACTCAGGGTGTTGGGTGCTCAGTGCTCAGGGTGATCGGTGCTCAGTACTCAGGGTGGTCAGTACTCAGGGTGCTGTGTGCTCAGTGCTCGGGGTGCTGGGTGCTCAGTACTCTGGGTGCTGGGTGCTCATTGCTCAGGGTGCTGGGCGCTCAGTACTCAGGGTGCTGGGTGCTCAGTACTCAGGATGCTCAGTGCTCGGGGAGCTCGGTGCTCAGTACTCAGGGTGCTGGGTGCTCAGTACTCAGTGCTTGGGGTCCTGGGTGCTCAGCGCTCTGGGTGCTTAGTGCACAGTATTCAGGGTGCTGGGTGCTCAGTATTCAGGGTGCTCAGTGCTCGGGGTGCTGGGTGCTCATTACTCAGGGTGCTGGGTGCTCAGTACTCAGGGTGCTGGGTGCTCATTCTCGTGGTGCTGGGTGCTCAGTGCTCGGGGTGCTGGGTGCTCAGTACTCGGGGTGCTGGGTGCTCAGTGCTCAGCATGCTGGGTGCTCAGTACTCAGGGTGCTCGGTTCTCAGTACTCAGGGTGCTGGGTGCTCATTCTCGGGGTGCTGGGTGCTCAGTGCTCAGGGTGCTGGGTGCTCAGTGCTCAGGGTCCTCTATGCTCAGTACTCAGGGTGCTCAGTACTCAGCGTGCTTTGTGCTCAGTGCTCAGGGTGCTTGGTGCTCAGTACTCAAGGTGCTGTGTGCTCAGTACTCACGGTGATGGGTGCTCAGTACTCGGGGTGCTGGGTGCTCATTACTCAGGGTGCTGGGTGCTCAGTGCTCAGGGTGCTCGCTGCTCAGTACTCTTTTTGCTGGGTGCTCAGTACTCAGGGTGCTGGGTGCTCAGTGCTCGGGGTGCTCGGTGCTCAGTGCTCAGGATGCTCGGTGCTCAGTACTTTTGGTGCTGGGTGCTCAGTACTCAGGGTGCTGGGTGCTCATTCTCGGGGCGCTGGGTGCTCAGTGCTCGGGGTGCTGGGTGCTCAGTACTCAGGGTGATGGGTGCTCAGTGCTCAGGGTGCTGGGTGCTCAGTACTCAGGGTGCTAGGTGCTCAGTGCTCAGGGTGCTGGGTGCTCAGTACTCAGGGTGCTGGGTGCTCAGTGCTCAGGGTGCTGGGTGCTCAGTACTCAGGGTGTTGGGAGCTCAGTGCTCAGGGTGATCGGTGCTCAGTACTCAGGGTGCTCAGTACTCAGGGTGCTGGGTGCTCAGTGCTCGGGATGCTGGGTGCTCAGTACTCAGGGTGCTGGGTGCTCAGTGCTCGGGGTGCTGGGTGCTCAGTGCTCAGGGTGATCGGTGCTCAGTACTCAGGGTGCTGGGTGCTCAGTGCTCAGGGTGCTGGGTGCTCAGTCCTCAGGGTGCTCACTGCTCAGGGTGCTGGGTGCTCAGTGCTCGGGGTGCTGGATGCACAGTGCTCCGGGTGCTGGGTGCTCAGTGCTCAGTGCTCAGGGTGCTGGGTGCTCAGTGCTCAGTGCTCAGGGTACTGGTTGCTCAGTACTCAGGGTGCTTGGTGCTCAGTACTCAGGGTGCTGAGTGCTCAGTGCTCAGGGTGCTGGGTGCTCAGTACTCAGGGTGCTGGGTGATCAGTGCTCGGGGTGCTGGGTGCTCAGTGCTCAGGGTGCTGGGTGCTCAGTGCTCAAGGAGCTGGGTGCTCAGTACTCAGGGTGCTGGGTGCTCAGTGCTCGGGGTGCTCGGTGCTCAGTACTCAAGGTGCTGGGTGCTCATTGCTCAGGGTGCTGGGTGCTCAGTGATCAGGGTGCTGGGTGCTCAGTACTCAGGGTGATCGGTGCTCAGTACTCAGGGTTCTCATTGCTCAGTACTCAGGGTGCTGGGTACTCAGTGCTCAGGGTGCTGGGTGCTCAGTACTCAGGGTGCTCAGTGCTCAGTACTCGGGGTGCTTGGTGCTCAGTACTCAGGGTGCTCCGAGCTCAGTACTCAGGGTGCTGGGTGCTCAGTGCTCGGGGTGCTCGGTGCTCAGTACTCAGGGTGCTTGGTGCTCAGTGCTCGGGGTGCTCGGTGCTCAGTACGTTGTGTGCTCACTACTCAGGGTGCTCAGTGCTCATTACTCGGGGTGCTGGGTGCTCAGTGCTCAGGGTGCTCAGTGCTCAGTGCTCGGGGTGCTGGGTGCTCAGTGCTCTGGGCGCTGGGTGCTCAGTGCTCGGGGTGCTGGGTGCTCAGTACTCGGGGTGCTGGGTGCTCAGTGCTCAGGGTGCTCAGTGCTCAGTACTCAGTGCTCAGGGTGCTCAGTGCTCAGTGCTCAGGGTGCTGGGTGTTCAGTACTCAGGGTGCTGGGTGCTCAGTACTCAGGGTGCTAGGTGCTCAGTGCTCAGGGTGCTGGGTGCTCAGTGCTCGGGGTGCTCGGAGCTCAGTACTCAGGGTGCTGGGTGCTCAGTGCTCGGGGTGATCGGTGCTCAGTACTCAGGGTGCTGGGTGCTCAGTGCTCGGGGTGCTCGGTGCTCAGTACGTTGGGTGCTCACTACTCAGGGTGCTCAGTGCTCAGTACTCGGGGTGCTTGGTGCTCAGTACTCAGGGTGCTCAGTGCTCAGTACTAGGGGTGCTGGGTGCTCAGTGCTCAGGGTGCTCAGTGCTCAGTGCTCGGGGTGCTGGGTGCTCAGTGCTCAGGGTGCTGGGTGCTCAGTGCTCAGGGTGCTGAGTGCTCAGTGCTCAGGGTGCTGGGTGCTCAGTACTCGGGGTGCTGGGTGCTCAGTACTCAGGGTGCTTTGTGCTCAGTACTCAGGATGCTGGGTGCTGAGTACTCGGGTGTTGGGTGCTCAGTGCTCAGGGTGCTGGGTGCTCAGTGCTCAGGGTGCTGGGTGCTCAGTGCTCAGGGTGCTGGGTGCTCAGTACTCAGGGTGCTGGTTGCTCAGTGCTCGGGGTGCTGGGTGCTCAGTGCTCAGGGCGCTGGGTGCTCAGTACTCAGGTTGCTGGGTGCTCAGTACTCGGGGTGCTGGGTGCTCAGTACTCAGGGTGCTGGGTGCTCAGTACTCAGGGTGCCGGGTGCTTAGTACTCGGGTGCTGGGTGCTCAGTGCTCAGGGTGCTGGGTGCTCAGTGCTCGGGGTGCTGGGTGCTCAGTGCTCAGTACTCAGGGTGCTGGGTGCTCAGTGCTCGGGGTGCTGGGTGCTCAGTGCTCAGTACTCAGGGTGCTGGGTGCTCAGTGCTCAGGGTGCTGGGTGCTCAGTGCTCAGGGTGCTGGGTGCTCAGTGCTTAGGGTGCTGGGTACTCAGTGCTCAGGGTGCTGGGTGCTCAGTACTCAGGGTGCTGGGTGCTCAGTGCTCAGGGTGCTGGGTGCTCAGTGCTCGGGGTGCTGGGTGCTCAGTGCTCGGGGTGCTGGGTGCTCAGTGCTCGGGGTGCTCGGTGCTCAGTACTCAGGGTGCTGGGTGCTCAGTGCTCCAGGTGCTCAGTACTCAGGGTGCTGTATGTTCAGTGCTCAGGGTGCTTGGTGCTCGGTGCTCAGGTTGCTGGGTGCTCAGTACTCGGGGTGCTGGGTGCTCAGTACTCAGGGTGCTGGGTGCTCATTGCTCGGGGTGCTGGGTCCTCAGTGCTACGGGTGCTGGGTGCTCAGTGCTCTTGGTGCTGGGTGCTCAGTGCTCGGGGCGCTGGGTGCTCAGTGCTCGGGGTGCTCGGTGCTCAGTACTCAGGGTGCTGGGTGCTCAGTGCTCAGGGTGCTCGGTGCTCAGTACTCAGGGTGCTGGGTGCTCAGTGCTCAGTGTGCTCGGTGCTCAGTACGTTGGGTGCTCAGTACTCAGGGTGTTGGGTGCTCAGTGCTCAGGGTGATCGGTGCTCAGTACTCAGGGTGGTCAGTACTCAGGGTGCTGGGTGCTCATTACTCAGGGTGCTGGGTGCTCAGTGCTCATGGTGATCGGTGCTCAGTCCTCAGTTTGCTCAGAACTCAGGGTGCTGGGTGCTCAGTGCTCAGGTTGCTCAGTACTCAGGGTGCTGGGTACTCAGTACTCAGGGTGCTGTGTGCTCAGTGCTCGGGGTGCTGGGTGCTCAGTACTCTGGGTGCTGGGTGCTCATTGCTCAGGGTGCTGGGCGCTCAGTACTCAGGGTGCTGGGTGCTCAGTACTCAGGGTGCTCAGTGCTCGGGGAGCTCGGTGCTCAGTACTCAGGGTGCTGGGTGCTCAGTACTCAGTGCTTGGGGTCCTGGGTGCTCAGCGCTCTGGGTGCTTAGTGCACAGTACTCAGGGTGCTGGGTGCTCAGTATTCAGGGTGCTCAGTGCTCGGGGTGCTGGGTGCTCATTACTCAGGGTGCTGGGTGCTCAGTACTCAGGGTGCTGGGTGCTCATTCTCATGGTGCTGGGTGCTCAGTGCTCGGGGAGCTGGGTGCTCAGTACTCGGGGTGCTGGGTGCTCAGTGCTCAGCATGCTGGGTGCTCAGTACTCAGGGTGCTCGGTTCTCAGTACTCAGGGTGCTGGGTGCTCATTCTCGGGGTGCTGGGTGCTCAGTGCTCAGGGTGCTGGGTGCTCCGTGCTCAGGGTCCTCTATGCTCAGTACTCAGGGTGCTCAGTACTCAGCGTGCTTTGTGCTCAGTTCTCAGGGTGCTGGGTGCTCAGTACTCAGGGTGCTGTGTGCTCAGTACTCATGGTGCTGGGTGCTCAGTACTCAGGGTGCTGGGTGCTCATTACTCAGGGTGCTGGGTGCTCAGTGCTCAGGGTGCTCGCTGCTCAGTACTCTTTTTGCTGGGTGCTCAGTACTCAGGGTGCTGGGTGCTCAGTGCTCGGGGTGCTCGGTGCTCAGTGCTCAGGATGCTCGGTGCTCAGTACTTTTGGTGCTGGGTGCTCAGTGCTCAGGGTGCTGGGTGCTCAGTACTCAGGGTGCTAGGTGCTCAGTGCTCAGGGTGCTGCCTGCTCAGTACTCAGGGTGTAGGGAGCTCAGTGCTCAGGGTGATCGGTGCTCAGTACTCAGGGTGCTCAGTACTCAGGGTGCTGGGTGCTCAGTACTCAGGGTGCTGGGTGCTCAGTGCTCAGGGTGCTGCCTGCTCAGTACTCAGGGTGTTGGGAGCTCAGTGCTCAGGGTGATCGGTGCTCAGTACTCAGGGTGCTCAGTACTCAGGGTGATGGGTGCTCAGTGCTCGGGGTGCTGGGTGCTCAGTACTCAGGGTGCTGGGTGCTCAGTGCTCGGGGTGCTGGGTGCTCAGTGCTCAGGGTGATCGGTGCTCAGTACTCAGGGTGCTGGGTGCTCAGTGCTCAGGGTGCTGGGTGCTCAGTCCTCAGGGTGCTCACTGCTCAGGGTGCTGGGTGCTCAGGGCTCGGGGTGCTGGATGCACAGTGCTCCGGGTGCTGGGTGCTCAGTGCTCAGTGCTCAGGGTGCTGGGTGCTCAGTGCTCAGTGCTCAGGGTGCTGGTTGCTCAGTACTCAGGGTGCTAGGTGCTCAGTACTCAGGGTGCTGAGTGCTCAGTGCTCAGGGTGCTGGGTGCTCAGTACTCAGGGTGCTGGGTGATCAGTGCTAGGGGTGCTGGGTGCTCAGTGCTCAGGGTGCTGGGTGCTCAGTGCTCAAGGAGCTGGGTGCTCAGTACTCAGGGTGCTGGGTGCTCAGTGCTCGGGGTGCCGGTGCTCAGTACTCGGGTGCTCAGTGCTCAGTACTCAGGGCGCTGGGTGCTCAGTGCTCAGGGTGCTGGGTGCTCAGTGCTCAGGGTGCTGGGTGCTCAGTACTCAGGGTGCTGGGTGCTCAGTGCTCGGGGTGCTGGGTGCTCAGTGCTCAGTACTCAGGGTGCTGGGTGCTCAGTGCTCAGGGTGCTGGGTGCTCAGTGCTCGGGGTGCTCGGTGCTCAGTACGTTGGGTGCTCACTACTCAGGGTGCTGGGTGCTCAGTGCTCAGGGTGCTGGGTGCTCAGTGCTCAGGGTGCTGGGTGCTCAGTGCTCAGGGTGCTGGGTGCTCAGTACTCAGGGTGCTGGGTGCTCAGTGCTCGGGGTGCTGGGTGCTCAGTGCTCAGGGCGCTGGGTGCTCAGTACTCAGGTTGCTGGGTGCTCAGTACTCGGGGTGCTGGGTGCTCAGTACTCAGGGTGCTGGGTGCTCAGTGCTCGGGGTGCTCGGTGCTCAGTACGTTTTGTGCTCACTACTCAGGGTGCTGGGTGCTCAGTGCTCAGGGTGCTGGGTGCTCAGTGCTCAGGGTGCTGGGTGCTCAGTGCTCAGGGTGCTGGGTGCTCAGTACTCAGGGTGCTGGTTGCTCAGTGCTCGGGGTGCTGGGTGCTCAGTGCTCAGGGCGCTGGGTGCTCAGTACTCAGGTTGCTGGGTGCTCAGTACTCGGGGTGCTGGGTGCTCAGTACTCAGGGTGCTGGGTGCTCAGTACTCAGGGTGCTGGGTGCTTAGTACTCGGGTGCTGGGTGCTCAGTGCTCAGGGTGCTGGGTGCTCAGTGCTCAGGGTGCTGGGTGCTCAGTGCTCAGTACTCAGGGTGCTGGGTGCTCAGTGCTCGGGGTGCTGGGTGCTCAGTGCTCAGTACTCAGGGTGCTGGGTGCTCAGTGCTCAGGGTGCTGGGTGCTCAGTGCTCAGGGTGCTGGGTGCTCAGTGCTTAGGGTGCTGGGTACTCAGTGCTCAGGGTGCTGGGTGCTCAGTACTCAGGGTGCTGGGTGCTCAGTGCTCAGGGTGCTGGGTGCTCAGTGCTCGGGGTGCTGGGTGCTCAGTGCTCGGGGTGCTGGGTGGTCAGTGCTCGGGGTGCTCGGTGCTCAGTACTCAGGGTGCTGGGTGCTCAGTGCTCCAGGTGCTCAGTACTCAGGGTGCTGTATGTTCAGTGCTCAGGGTGCTTGGTGCTCGGTGCTCAGGTTGCTGGGTGCTCAGTACTCGGGGTGCTGGGTGCTCAGTACTCAGGGTGCTGGGTGCTCATTGCTCGGGGTGCTGGGTCCTCAGTGCTACGGGTGCTGGGTGCTCAGTGCTCTTGGTGCTGGGTGCTCAGTGCTCGGGGCGCTGGGTGCTCAGTGCTCGGGGTGCTCGGTGCTCAGTACTCAGGGTGCTGGGTGCTCAGTGCTCAGGGTGCTCGGTGCTCAGTACTCAGGGTGCTGGGTGCTCAGTGCTCAGTGTGCTCGGTGCTCAGTACGTTGGGTGCTCAGTACTCAGGGTGTTGGGTGCTCAGTGCTCAGGGTGATCGGTGCTCAGTACTCAGGGTGGTCAGTACTCAGGGTGCTGGGTGCTCAGTACTCAGGGTGCTGGGTGCTCAGTGCTCATGGTGATCGGTGCTCAGTCCTCAGTTTGCTCAGAACTCAGGGTGCTGGGTGCTCAGTGCTCAGGTTGCTCAGTACTCAGGGTGCTGGGTACTCAGTACTCAGGGTGCTGTGTGCTCAGTGCTCGGGGTGCTGGGTGCTCAGTACTCTGGGTGCTGGGTGCTCATTGCTCAGGGTGCTGGGCGCTCAGTACTCAGGGTGCTGGGTGCTCAGTACTCAGGGTGCTCAGTGCTCGGGGAGCTCGGTGCTCAGTACTCAGGGTGCTGGGTGCTCAGTACTCAGTGCTTGGGGTCCTGGGTGCTCAGCGCTCTGGGTGCTTAGTGCACAGTACTCAGGGTGCTGGGTGCTCAGTATTCAGGGTGCTCAGTGCTCGGGGTGCTGGGTGCTCATTACTCAGGGTGCTGGGTGCTCAGTACTCAGGGTGCTGGGTGCTCATTCTCATGGTGCTGGGTGCTCAGTGCTCGGGGAGCTGGGTGCTCAGTACTCGGGGTGCTGGGTGCTCAGTGCTCAGCATGCTGGGTGCTCAGTACTCAGGGTGCTCGGTTCTCAGTACTCAGGGTGCTGGGTGCTCATTCTCGGGGTGCTGGGTGCTCAGTGCTCAGGGTGCTGGGTGCTCCGTGCTCAGGGTCCTCTATGCTCAGTACTCAGGGTGCTCAGTAATCAGCGTGCTTTGTGCTCAGTTCTCAGGGTGCTGGGTGCTCAGTACTCAGGGTGCTGTGTGCTCAGTACTCATGGTGCTGGGTGCTCAGTACTCAGGGTGCTGGGTGCTCATTACTCAGGGTGCTGGGTGCTCAGTGCTCAGGGTGCTCGCTGCTCAGTACTCTTTTTGCTGGGTGCTCAGTACTCAGGGTGCTGGGTGCTCAGTGCTCGGGGTGCTCGGTGCTCAGTGCTCAGGATGCTCGGTGCTCAGTACTTTTGGTGCTGGGTGCTCAGTGCTCAGGGTGCTGGGTGCTCAGTACTCAGGGTGCTAGGTGCTCAGTGCTCAGGGTGCTGCCTGCTCAGTACTCAGGGTGTAGGGAGCTCAGTGCTCAGGGTGATCGGTGCTCAGTACTCAGGGTGCTCAGTACTCAGGGTGCTGGGTGCTCAGTACTCAGGGTGCTGGGTGCTCAGTGCTCAGGGTGCTGCCTGCTCAGTACTCAGGGTGTTGGGAGCTCAGTGCTCAGGGTGATCGGTGCTCAGTACTCAGGGTGCTCAGTACTCAGGGTGATGGGTGCTCAGTGCTCGGGGTGCTGGGTGCTCAGTACTCAGGGTGCTGGGTGCTCAGTGCTCGGGGTGCTGGGTGCTCAGTGCTCAGGGTGATCGGTGCTCAGTACTCAGGGTGCTGGGTGCTCAGTGCTCAGGGTGCTGGGTGCTCAGTCCTCAGGGTGCTCACTGCTCAGGGTGCTGGGTGCTCAGGGCTCGGGGTGCTGGATGCACAGTGCTCCGGGTGCTGGGTGCTCAGTGCTCAGTGCTCAGGGTGCTGGGTGCTCAGTGCTCAGTGCTCAGGGTGCTGGTTGCTCAGTACTCAGGGTGCTAGGTGCTCAGTACTCAGGGTGCTGAGTGCTCAGTGCTCAGGGTGCTGGGTGCTCAGTACTCAGGGTGCTGGGTGATCAGTGCTAGGGGTGCTGGGTGCTCAGTGCTCAGGGTGCTGGGTGCTCAGTGCTCAAGGAGCTGGGTGCTCAGTACTCAGGGTGCTGGGTGCTCAGTGCTCGGGGTGCCGGTGCTCAGTACTCGGGTGCTCAGTGCTCAGTACTCAGGGCGCTGGGTGCTCAGTGCTCAGGGTGCTGGGTGCTCAGTGCTCAGGGTGCTGGGTGCTCAGTACTCAGGGTGCTGGGTGCTCAGTGCTCGGGGTGCTGGGTGCTCAGTGCTCAGTACTCAGGGTGCTGGGTGCTCAGTGCTCAGGGTGCTGGGTGCTCAGTGCTCGGGGTGCTCGGTGCTCAGTACGTTGGGTGCTCACTACTCAGGGTGCTGGGTGCTCAGTGCTCAGGGTGCTGGGTGCTCAGTGCTCAGGGTGCTGGGTGCTCAGTGCTCAGGGTGCTGGGTGCTCAGTACTCAGGGTGCTGGGTGCTCAGTGCTCGGGGTGCTGGGTGCTCAGTGCTCAGGGCGCTGGGTGCTCAGTACTCAGGTTGCTGGGTGCTCAGTACTCGGGGTGCTGGGTGCTCAGTACTCAGGGTGCTGGGTGCTCAGTGCTCGGGGTGCTCGGTGCTCAGTACGTTGGGTGCTCACTACTCAGGGTGCTGGGTGCTCAGTGCTCAGGGTGCTGGGTGCTCAGTGCTCAGGGTGCTGGGTGCTCAGTGCTCAGGGTGCTGGGTGCTCAGTACTCAGGGTGCTGGTTGCTCAGTGCTCGGGGTGCTGGGTGCTCAGTGCTCAGGGCGCTGGGTGCTCAGTACTCAGGTTGCTGGGTGCTCAGTACTCGGGGTGCTGGGTGCTCAGTACTCAGGGTGCTGGGTGCTCAGTACTCAGGGTGCTGGGTGCTTAGTACTCGGGTGCTGGGTGCTCAGTGCTCAGGGTGCTGGGTGCTCAGTGCTCAGGGTGCTGGGTGCTCAGTGCTCAGTACTCAGGGTGCTGGGTGCTCAGTGCTCGGGGTGCTGGGTGCTCAGTGCTCAGTACTCAGGGTGCTGGGTGCTCAGTGCTCAGGGTGCTGGGTGCTCAGTGCTCAGGGTGCTGGGTGCTCAGTGCTTAGGGTGCTGGGTACTCAGTGCTCAGGGTGCTGGGTGCTCAGTACTCAGGGTGCTGGGTGCTCAGTGCTCAGGGTGCTGGGTGCTCAGTGCTCGGGGTGCTGGGTGCTCAGTGCTCGGGGTGCTGGGTGGTCAGTGCTCGGGGTGCTCGGTGCTCAGTACTCAGGGTGCTTGGTGCTCAGTGCTCCAGGTGCTCAGTACTCAGGGTGCTGTATGTTCAGTGCTCAGGGTGCTGGGTGCTCGGTGCTCAGGTTGCTGGGTGCTCAGTTCTCGGGGTGCTGGGTGCTCAGTACTCAGGGTGCTGGGTGCTCATTGCTCGGGGTGCTGGGTCCTCAGTGCTACGGGTGCTGGGTGCTCAGTGCTCGGGGTGCTGGGTGCTCAGTGCTCGGGGCGCTGGGTGCTCAGTGCTCGGGGTGCTCGGTGCTCAGTACTCAGGGTGCTGGGTGCTCAGTGCTCAGGGTGCTCGGTGCTCAGTACTCAGGGTGCTGGGTGCTCAGTGCTCAGTGTGCTCGGTGCTCAGTACGTTGGGTGCTCAGTACTCAGGGTGTTGGGTGCTCAGTGCTCAGGGTGATCGGTGCTCAGTACTCAGGGTGGTCAGTACTCAGGGTGCTGGGTGCTCAGTACTCAGGGTGCTGGGTGCTCAGTGCTCATGGTGATCGGTGCTCAGTCCTCAGGGTGCTCAGAACTCAGGGTGCTGGGTGCTCAGTGCTCAGGTTGCTCAGTACTCAGGGTGCTGGGTACTCAGTACTCAGGGTGCTGTGTGCTCAGTGCTCGGGGTGCTGGGTGCTCAGTACTCTGGGTGCTGGGTGCTCATTGCTCAGGGTGCTGGGCGCTCAGTACTCAGGGTGCTGGGTGCTCAGTACTCAGGGTGCTCAGTGCTCGGGGAGCTCGGTGCTCAGTACTCAGGGTGCTGGGTGCTCAGTACTCAGTGCTTGGTGTCCTGGGTGCTCAGCGCTCTGGGTGCTTAGTGCACAGTACTCAGGGTGCTGGGTGCTCAGTATTCAGGGTGCTCAGTGCTCGGGGTGCTGGGTGCTCATTACTCAGGGTGCTGGGTGCTCAGTACTCAGGGTGCTGGGTGCTCATTCTCGTGGTGCTGGGTGCTCAGTGCTCGGGGTGCTGGGTGCTCAGTACTCGGGGTGCTGGGTGCTCAGTGCTCAGCATGCTGGGTGCTCAGTACTCAGGGTGCTCGGTTCTCAGTACTCAGGGTGCTGGGTGCTCATTCTCGGGGTGCTGGGTGCTCAGTGCTCAGGGTGCTGGGTGCTCAGTGCTCAGGGTCCTCTATGCTCAGTACTCAGGGTGCTCAGTACTCAGCGTGCTTTGTGCTCAGTGCTCAGGGTGCTGGGTGCTCAGTACTCAGGGTGCTGTGTGCTCAGTACTCACGGTGCTGGGTGCTCAGTACTCGGGGTGCTGGGTGCTCATTAATCAGGGTGCTGGGTGCTCATTCTCGGGGTGCTGGGTGCTCAGTGCTCAGGGTGCTGGGTGCTCAGTGCTCAGGGTCCTCTATGCTCAGTACTCAGGGTGCTCAGTACTCAGCGTGCTTTGTGCTCAGTGCTCAGGGTGCTGGGTGCTCAGTACTCAGGGTGCTGTGTGCTCAGTACTCACGGTGCTGGGTGCTCAGTACTCGGGGTGCTGGGTGCTCATTACTCAGGGTGCTGGGTGCTCAGTGCTCAGGGTGCTCGCTGCTCAGTACTCTTTTTGCTGGGTGCTCAGTACTCAGGGTGCTGGGTGCTCAGTGCTCGGGGTGCTCGGTGCTCAGTGCTCAGGATGCTCGGTGCTCAGTACTTTTGGTGCTGGGTGCTCAGTACTCAGGGTGCTGGGTGCTCAGTGCTCGGGGTGCTCGGTGCTCAGTACTCAGGGTGCTGGGTGCTCAGTGCTCAGGATGCTGGGTGCTCAGTACTCAGGGTGCTCAGTACTCAGTACTCAGGGTGCTGGGTGCTCAGTGCTCGGGGTGCTGGGTGCTCAGTACTCGGAGTGCACGGTGCTCAGTACTCAGGGTGCTGGGTGCTAAGTGCTCAGGTGCTGTGTGCTAAGTACTCAGGTTGCTGGGTGCTCAGTACTCAGGTTGCACAGTACTCAGGGTGCTGGGTGCTCAGGGCTTGGGGTGCTGGGTGCTCAGTACTCAGGATGCTGGGTGCTCAGTACTCAGGGTGCTGGGTGCTCAGTACTCAGGGTGCTGGGTGCTCATTCCTCAGGGTGCTAAGTGCTCAGGGTGCTGGGTGCTCAGTGCTCAGGGAGCTCGGTGCTCAGTACTCAGGGTGCTGAGTGCTCAGTACTCAGGGTGCTGGGTGCTCAGTACTCAGGGTGCTGGGTGCTCAGTGCTCGGGGTGTTGGGTGCTCAGTGCTCAGGGTGCTCAGTGCTCAGTACTCAGGGTGCTGGGTGCTCAGTACTCAGGGTGCTGGGTGCTCAGTGCTCGGGGTGCTGGGTGCTCAGTACTCAGGGTGCTGGGTGCTCAGTGCTCAAGGTGCTGGGTGCTCAGTCCTCGGGGTGCTCCGTGCTCAGTGCTCAGTGTGCTGGGTGCTCAGTACTCAGGGTGCTCGGTGCTCAGTACTAAGGGTGCTCAGTGCTCAGTACTCAGGGTGCTCAGTGCTCAGTGCTCGGGGTGCTGGGTGCTCAGTATTCAGGGTGCTGGGTGCTCAGTACTCAGGGTGCTGGGTGCTCAGTGCTCAGTACTCAGCGTGCTGGGTGCTCAGTGCTCGGGGTGCTGGGTCCTCAGTGCTCAAGGTGCTGGGTGCTCAGTACTCAGGGTGCTGGGTGCTCAGTGCTCGGGGTGCTGGGTCCTCAGTGCTCAGGGTGCTCAGAGCTCAGTGCTCGGTGTGCTGGGTGCTCAGTGCTCGGGGTGCTGGGTGCTCAGTGCTCAGGGTGCTGGTTGCTTAGTACTCAGTTTGCTCAGTGCTCAGGGTGCTGGGTGCTCAGAACTCAGGGTGCTTGGTGCTCAGTACTCAGGGTGCTTAGTGCTCAGAACTCAGGGTGCTTGGTGCTCAGTACTCAGGGTGCTGGGTGCTCAGTGCTCAGGCTGCTCGGTGCTCAGTCCTCATGGTGCTGGGTGCTCATTCTCGGGGTGCTGGGTGCTCAGTGCTCGGGGTGCTGGGGGCTCAGTACTCAGGGTGCTGGGTGCTCAGTGCTCAGGGTGCTGGGTCCTCAGTGCTCAGGGTGCTCGGTGCTTAGTACTCATGGTGCTCGGTGCTCGGGGTGCTGGGTGCTCAGTGCTCGGTGTGCTGGGTGCTCAGTGCTCGGGGTGCTGGTTGCTGAGTGCTCGGTGTGCTGGGTGCTCAGTGCTCGGGTTGCTGGGTGCTCAGTGCTCGGGGTGCTGGGTGCTCAGTACTCAGGGTGCTCGGTGCTCAGTGCTCAGGGTGCTGGTTGCTCAGTGCTCAGGGTGCTGGGTGCTCAGTACTCAGGGTGCTGAGTGCTCGGTGCTCAGTACACTGGGTGCTCAGTACTCAGGGTGCTGGGTGCTCAGTACTCAGGATGCTCGGTGCTCAATACTCAGGGTGCTGGGTGCTCAGTTCTCGGGGTGCTGGGTGCTCATTAATCAGGGTGCTGGGTGCTCAGTACTCAGGGTGCTCAGTGCTTGGGGTGCTGGGTGCTCAGTTCTCAGGGTGCTCAGTGCTTGGGGTGCAGGGTGCTCAGTATTCAGGGTGCTGGTTGCTCAGTGCTCAGGGTGCTGGGTGCTGAGTACTCAGGGTGCTGCGTGCTCAGTACTCAGTATGCTGGGTGCTCAGTGCTCGGGGTGCTGGGTGCTCAGTGCTCGGGTTGCTGGGTGCTCAGTGCTCGGTGTGCTGGGTGCTCAGTGCTCGGGGTGCTCGGTGCTCAGTGCTCGGGGTGCTGGGTGCTCATTACTCGGGGTGCTCAGTGCTCAGTACTCATGGTGCTCGGTGCTCAGTACTCAGGGTGCTGGGTGCTCAGTGCTCGGGGTGCTGGGTGCTCAGTACTCAGGGTGCTCAGTACTCAGGGTGCTGGGTGCTCAGTGCTCAGGGTGATCGGTGCTCAGTACTCAGGGTGCTGGGTGCTCAGTACTCGGGGTGCTGGGTGCTCAGTACTCAGGGTGCTGGGTGCTCAGTCCTCAGGGTGCTCAGTGCTCAGGGTGCTGGGTGCTCAGTACTCAGGGTGCTGAGTGCTCAGTACTCAGGGTGCTGGGTGCTCAGTACTCAGGGTGCTGGGTGCTCAGTGCTCGGGGTGTTGGGTGCTCAGTGTTCAGTGTGCTCAGTGCTCATTACTCAGGGTACTGGGTGCTCAGTACTCAGTGCTCAGGATGCTGGGTGCTCAGTGCTCAGGGTGCTGGGTGCTCAGTGCTCAGGGTGCTCAGTGATCAATGCTCAGTACTCAGGGTGCTTGGTGCTCAGTACTCAGGGTGCTGGGTGCTCAGTGCTCGGGGTACCTGGTGCTCAGTGCTCGGGGTGCTCGGTGCTCAGTACTCAGGGTGCTGAGTGCTCAGTGCTCAGGGTGCTGGGTGCTCAGTGCTCAGGGTGCTGGGTGCTCAGTACTCAGGGTGCTGGGTGCTCAGTGCTCAGCGTGCTTGATGCTCAGTACTAAGGGTGGTGGGTGCTCAGTGCTCAGGGTGCTGGGTGCTCAGTGCTCGGGGTGCTGGGTGCTCCGTACTCAGGGTGCTGGGTGCTCAGTACTCGGGGTGCTGGGTGCTCAGTGCTCAGCGTGCTGGGTGCTCAGTACTCAGGGTGCTCGGTGCTCAGTACTCAGTGTGCTGGGTTCTCAGTACTCAGGGTGCTGGGTGCACAGTGCTAGGGGTGCTGGGTGCTCAGTGCTCGGGGTCTGGGTGCTCAGTACTCAGGGTGCTGGGTGCTCAGTACTCAGGGTGCTCTGTGCTCAGTTCTCAGGGAGCTGGGTGCTCAGTGCTCTGGGTGCTGTGTGCTCCGTGCTCAGGGTGCTGGGTGCTCAGTGCTCAGGGTGCTGGGTGCTCAGTGCTCGGGGTGCTCGGTGCTCAGTGCTCAGGGTCCTGGGTGCTCAATACTCAGGGTGCTGGGTGCTTAGTACTCAGGGTGCTCAGTGCTCAGTACACAGGGTGCTGGGTGCTCAGTGCTCGGGGTGCTGGGTGCACAGTGCTCAGTACTCAGGGTGCTGGGTGCTCAGTGCTCAGGGTGCTGGGTGCTCAGTACTCAGCGTGCTGGGTGCTCAGTACTCAGGGTGCTGGGTGCTCAGTGCTCAGGGTGCTGGGTGCTCAGTGCTCAGGGTGCTGGGTGCTCAGTGCTCGGGGAGCTCGGTGCTCAGAACTCAGGGTGCTGGGTGCTCAGTACTCAGGGTGCTGGGTGCTCGGTGCTCAGTACACTGGGTGCTCAGTACTCAGGGTGCTGGGTGCTCAGTACTCAGGGTGCTCGGTGCTCAATACTCAGGGTGCTGGGTGCTCAGTTCTCGGGGTGCTGGGTGCTCATTAATCAGGGTGCTGGGTGCTCAGTACTCAGGGTGCTCAGTGCTTGGGGTGCTGGGTGCTCAGTTCTCAGGGTGCTCAGTGCTTGGGGTGCAGGGTGCTCAGTACTCAGGGTGCTGGTTGCTCAGTGCTCAGGGTGCTGGGTGCTGAGTACTCAGGGTGCTGGGTGCTCAGTACTCAGGGTGCTGGGTGCTCAGTGCTCGCGGTGCTGGGTGCTCAGTGCTCGGGTTGCTGGGTGCTCAGTGCTAGGGGTGCTGGGTGCTCAGTGCTCCGGGTGCTCGGTGCTCAGTGCTCGGGGTGCTGGGTGCACAGTACTCGGGGTGCTCAGTGCTCAGTACTCATGGTGCTCGGTGCTCAGTACTCAGGGTGCTGGGTGCTCAGTGCTCGGGGTGCTGGGTGCTCAGTACTCAGGGTGCTCAGTACTCAGGGTGCTGGGTGCTCAGTGCTCGGGATGCTGGGTGCTCAGTGCTCAGGGTGATCGGTGCTCAGTACTCAGGGTGCTGGGTGCTCAGTGCTCGGGGTACCTGGTGCTCAGTGCTCGGGGTGCTCGGTGCTCAGTACTCAGGGTGCTGGGTGCTCAGTGCTCAGCGTGCTTGATGCTCAGTACTAAGGGTGCTGGGTGCTCAGTGCTCAGGGTGCTGGGTGCTCAGTGCTCGGGGTGCTGGGTGCTCCGTACTCAGGGTGCTGGGTGCTCAGTACTCGGGGTGCTGGGTGCTCAGTGCTCAGCGTGCTGGGTGCTCAGTACTCAGGGTGCTCGGTGCTCAGTACTCAGGGTGCTGGGTTCTCAGTACTCAGGGTGCTGGGTGCACAGTGCTAGGGGTGCTGGGTGCTCAGTGCTCGGGGTCTGGGTGCTCAGTACTCAGGGTGCTGGGTGCTCAGTACTCAGGGTGCTCTGTGCCCAGTGCTCAGGGTGCTGGGTGCTCAGTGCTCTGGGTGCTGGGTGCTCCGTGCTCAGGGTGCTGGTTGCTCAGTGCTCAGGGTGCTGGGTGCTCAGTGATCGGGGTGATGGGTGCTGAGTGCTCAGGGTGCTGGGTGCTCAGTACTCGGGGTGCTCGGTGCTCAGTGCTCAGGGTCCTGGGTGATCAGTACTCAGGGTGCTGGGTGCTTAGTACTCAGGGTGCTCAGTGCTCAGTACACAGGGTGCTCGGTGCTCAGTGCTCGGGGTGCTGGGTGCTCAGTGCTCAGTACTCAGGGTGCTGGGTGCTCAGTGCTCAGGGTGCTGGGTGCTCAGTACTCAGCGTACTGGGTGCTCAGTACTCAGGGTGCTGGGTGCTCAGTGCTCAGGGTGCTGGGTGCTCAGTGCTCAGGGTGCTGGGTGCTCAGTGCTCGGGGAGCTCGGTGCTCAGAACTCAGGGTGCTGGGTGCTCAGTACTCAGTGCTCGGGGTCCTGGGTGCTCCATGCTCGGGGTGCTGGGTGCTCAGTACTCAGGGTGCTGGGTGCTCATTCTCGGGGTGCTGGGTGCTCAGAGCTCGGGGTGCTGGGTGCTCTGTACTCAGGGTGCTGGGGGCTCAGTACTCAAGGTGCTGGGTGCTCAGTACTCAGGGTGCTCGGTTCTCAGTACTCAGGGTGCTGGGTGCTCATTCTCGGGGTGCTGGGTGCTCAGTGCTCGGGGTGCTGGGTGCTCAGTACTCAGGGTGCTGGGGGCGCAGTACTCAGGTTGCTGGGTGCTCAGTACTCAGGGTGATCTGTTCTCAGTACTCAGGGTGCTGGGTGCTCAGTGCTCGGGGTGCTGTGTGCTCAGTTCTCGGGGTGCGCAGTACTCAGGGTGCTGGGTGCTCAGTACTCAGGTTGCTGGGTGCTCAGTGCTCGGGGTGATCGATGCTCAGTACTCGGGGTGCTGGGTGCTCAGTACTCGGGGTGCTGGGTGCTCAGTGCTCAGGGTGCTGGGTGCTCAGTGCTCGGGGTGCTGGGTGCTCAGTGCTGAGGGTGCTGGCTGCTCAGTGCTCAGGGTGCTGGGTGCTCAGTACTCAGGGTGCTCGGTGCTCAGTACTAAGGGTGCTCAGTGCTCAGTACTCAGGGTGCTCAGTGCTCAGTGCTCGGGGTGCTGGGTGCTCAGTATTCAGGGTGCTGGGTGCTCAGTACTCAGGGTGCTGGGTGCTCAGTGCTCAGTACTCAGCGTGCTGGGTGCTCAGTGCTTGGGGTGCTGGGACCTCAGTGATCAGGGTGCTGGGTGCTCAGTACTAAGGGTGCTGGGTGCTCAGTGCTCGGGGTGCTGGGTCCTCAGTGCTCAGGGTGCTCAGAGCTCAGTGTTCGGGGTGCTGGGTGCTCAGTGCTCGGGCTGCTGGGTGCTAAGTGCTCAGCGTGCTCTTTGCTTAGTACTCAGTGTGCTCAGTGCTCAGGGTGCTGTGTGCTCAGAACTCAGGGTGCTTGGTGCTCAGTACTCAGGGTGCTGGGTGCTCAGTACTCAGGGTGCTTGGTGCTCAGTACTCAGGGTGCTGGGTGCTCAGTGCTCAGGGTGCTCGGTGCTCAGTACTCATGGTGCTGGGTGCTCTTTCTCGGGGTGCTGGGTGCTCAGTGCTGGGGGTGCTGGGGGCTCAGTACTCAGGGTGCTGGGTGCTCAGTGCTCAGGGTGCTGGGTGCTCATTGCTCAGGGTGCTCGGTGCTTAGTACTCATGGTGCTCGGTGCTCGGGGTGCTTGGTGCTAATTGCTCGGTGTGCTGGGTGCTCAGTGCTCGGGGTGCTGGGTGCTGAGTGCTCGGTGTGCTGGGTGCTCAGTGCTCGGGGTGCTGGGTGCTCAGTGCTCGGGGTGCTGGGTGCTCAGTACTCAGGGTGCTCGGTGCTCAGTACTCAGGGTGCTGGGTGCTCAGTGCTCAGGGTGCTCTGTGCTCAGTACTCAGGGTGCTGTGTGCTCAGTACTCAGGGTGCTCGGTGCTCAATACTCAGGGTGCTGGGTGCTCAGTTCTCGGGGTGCTGAGTGCTCATTAATCAGGGTGCTGGGTGATCAGTACTCAGGGTGCTCAGTGCTTGGGGTGCTGGGTGCTCAGTTCTCAGGGTGCTCAGTGCTTGGGGTGCAGGGTGCTCAGTACTCAGGGTGCTGGTTGCTCAGTGCTCAGGGTGCTGGGTGCTGAGTACTCTGGGTGCTGGGTGCTCAGTACTCAGGGTGCTGGGTGCTCAGTGCTCGCGGTGCTGGGTGCTCAGTGCTCGGGTTGCTGGGTGCTCAGTGCTCGGGGTGCTGGGTGCTCAGTGCTCGGGGTGCTCAGTGCTCAGTACTCATGGTGCTCAGTGCTCAGTACTCAGGGTGCTGGGTGCTCAGTGCTCGGGGTGCTGGGTGCTCAGTACTCAGGGTGCTCAGTATTCAGGGTGCTGGGTGCTCAGTGCTCGGGATGCTGGGTGCTCAGTGCTCAGGGTGATCGGTGCTCAGTACTCAGGGTGCTGGGTGCTCAGTACTCAGGGTGCTGGGTGCTCAGTACTCAGGGTGCTGGGTGCTCAGTCCTCAGGGTGCTCTGTGCTCAGGGTGCTGGGTGCTCAGTACTCAGGGTGCTGAGTGCTCAGTACTCAGGGTGCTGGGTGCTCAGTTCTCAGGGTGCTGGGTGCTCAGTGCTCGGGGTGTTGGGTGCTCAGTGCTCAGGGTGCTCAGTGCTCATTACTCAGGGTGCTGGGTTCTCAGTACTCAGTGCTCAGGATGCTGGGTGCTCAGTGCTCAGGGTGCTGGGTGCTCAGTGCTCAGGGTGCTCAGTGCTCAGTGCTCAGTACTCAGGGTGCTTGGTGCTCAGTACTCAGGGTGCTGGGTGCTCAGTGCTCGGGGTACCTGGTGCTCAGTGCTCGGGGTGCTGGTTGCTCAGTACTCAGGGTGATCGTTGCTCAGTACTCAGGGTGCTGTGTGCTCAGTGCTCAGGGTGCTGGGTGCCCAGTGCTCGGGGAGCTCGGTGCTCAGAACTCAGGGTGCTGGGTGCTCAGTACTCAGGGTGCTGGGTGCTCATTCTCGGGGTGCTGGGTGCTCAGTACTCGGGGTGCTGGGTGCTCAGTACTCAGGGTGCTGGGGGCTCAGTACTCAGGGTGCTGGGTGCTCAGTACTCAGGGTGCTCGGTTCTCAGTACTCAGTGTGCTGGGTGCTCATTCTCGGGGTGCTGGGTGCTCAGTGCTCGGGGTGCTGGGTGCTCAGTACTCAGGGTGCTGGGGGCTCAGTACTCAGGTTGCTGGGTGCTCAGTACTCAGGGTGATGTGTTCTCAGTACTCAGGGTGCTGGGTGCTCAGTGCTCGGGGTGCTGTGTGCTCAGTTCTCGGGGTGCTCAGTACTCAGTGTGCTGGGTGCTCAGTACTCCGGGTGCTGGGTGCTCAGTGCTCGGGGTGCTCGGTGCTCAGTACTCGGGTTGCTGGGTGCTCAGTACTCGGGGTGCTGGCTGCTCAGTGCTCAGGGTGCTGGGTGCTCAGTGCTCGGGGTGCTGGGTGCTCAGTGCTGAGTGTGCTGGCTACTCAGTGCTCAGGGTGCTGGGTGCTCAGTACTCAGGGTGCTAGGTGCTCAGTACTCAGGGTGCTCAGTGCTCAGTACTCAGCGTGCTGGGTGCTCAGTGCTCAGGGTTCTGGGTACTCAGTGCTCAGGGTGCTGGGTGCTCAGTGCTCAGGGTGCAGGGTGCTCAGTGCTCAGGGTGCTGGGTGATCAGTGCTCGGGGTCCTGGGTACTCAGTGCTTGGGGTGCTGGGTGCTCAGTGCTCGGGATGCTGGGTGCTCAGTGCTAAGGGTGCTGGGTGCTCAGTACTCAGGGTGCTGGGTGCTCAGTACTCAGGGTGCGGGGTGCTCAGTGCTCAGGGTGCTGGGTGCTCAGTCCTCAGGGTGCTGGGTGCTCAGTACTCAGGGAGTTCGGTGCTCAGTTCTCAGGGTGCTCAGTGCTCAATACTCAGGGTGCTGGTTGCTCAGTGCTCGGGGTGCTCGGTGCTCAGTACTCAGTGTGCTGGGTGCTCAGTACTCAGGGTGCTGGGTGCTCAGTACTCAGGGTGCTGGGTGCTCAGTACTCAGGGTGCTGGGTTCTCAGTGCTCAGGGTGCTGGGTGCTCAGTACTCAGGATGCTGGGTGATCAGTACTCAGGGTGCTCCGTGCTCAGTACTCAGGGTGCTGGGTGCTCAGTGCTCAGGGTGCTGGGTACTCAGTACTCAGGGTGCTGGGTGCTCAGTACTCAGGTTGCTGGGTGCTCAGTGCTCAGGGTGCTGGGTGCTCAGTGCTCAGGGTGCTGGGTGCTCAGTGCTCAGGGTGCTGGGTGCTCAGTCCTCAGGGTGCTCAGTACTCAGGATGCTCGGTGCTCAGTGCTCAGTCCTCAGGGTGCTCAGTACTCAGGATACTGGGTGCTCAGTGCTCGGGGTGCTGGGTGCTCAGTACTCAGGGTGCTGGGTGCTCAGTACTCGGGGTGCTGGGTGCTCAGTACTCAGGGTGCTGGGTGCGCAGTACTCCGGGTGCTCAGTGCTCAGGGTGCTGGGTGCTCAGTGCTCGGGGTGCTGGGTGCTCAGTACTCGGAGTGCTCGGTGCTCAGTACTCAGGGTGCTGGGTGCTAAGTGCTCAGGTGCTGGGTGCTAAGTACTCAGGTTGCTGGGTGCTCAGTACTCAGGTTGCACAGTACTCAGGGTGCTGGGTGCTCAGTGCTTGGGGTGCTGGGTGCTCAGTACTCAGGATGCTGGGTGCTCAGTACTCAGGGTGCTGGGTGCTCAGTACTCAGGGTGCTGGGTGCTCATTCCTCAGGGTGCTAAGTGCTCAGGGTGCTGGGTGCTCAGTGCTCAGGGAGCTCGGTGCTCAGTACTCAGGGTGCTGAGTGCTCAGTACTCAGGGTGCTTGGTGCTCAGTACTCAGGGTGCTGGGTGCTCAGTGCTCGGGGTGTTGGGTGCTCAGTGCTCAGGGTGCTCAGTGCTCAGTACTCAGGGTGCTGGGTGCTCAGTACTCAGGGTGCTGGGTGCTCAGTGCTCGGGGTGCTGGGTGCTCAGTACTCAGGGTGCTGGGTGCTCAGTGCTCAAGGTGCTGGGTGCTCAGTCCTCGGGGTGCTCCGTGCTCAGTGCTCAGTGTGCTGGGTGCTCAGTACTCAGGGTGCTCGGTGCTCAGTACTAAGGGTGCTCAGTGCTCAGTACTCAGGGTGCTCAGTGCTCAGTGCTCGGGGTGCTGGGTGCTCAGTATTCAGGGTGCTGGGTGCTCAGTACTCAGGGTGCTGGGTGCTCAGTGCTCAGTACTCAGCGTGCTGGGTGCTCAGTGCTCGGGGTGCTGGGTCCTCAGTGCTCAGGGTGCTGGGTGCTCAGTACTCAGGGTGCTGGGTGCTCAGTGCTCGGGGTGCTGGGTCCTCAGTGCTCACTGTGCTCAGAGCTCAGTGCTCGGTGTGCTGGGTGCTCAGTGCTCGGGGTGCTGGGTGCTCAGTGCTCAGGGTGCTGGTTGCTTAGTACTCAGTGTGCTCAGTGCTCAGGGTGCTGGGTGCTCAGAACTCAGGGTGCTTGCTGCTCAGTACTCAGGGTGCTGGGTGCTCAGAACTCAGGGTGCTTGGTGCTCAGTACACAGGGTGCTGGGTGCTCAGTGCTCAGGGTGCTCGGTGCTCAATACTCAGGGTGCCGGGTGCTCAGTTCTCGGGGTGCTGGGTGCTCATTAATCAGGGTGCTGGGTGCTCAGTACTCAGGGTGCTCAGTGCTTGGGGTGCTGGGTGCTCAGTTCTCAGGGTGCTCAGTGCTTGGGGTGCAGGGTGCTCAGTACTCAGGGTGCTGGTTGCTCAGTGCTCAGGGTGCTGGGTGCTGAGTACTCAGGGTGCTGGGTGCTCAGTACTCAGTATGCTGGGTGCTCAGTTCTCGGGGTGCTGGGTGCTCAGTGCTCGGGTTGCTGGGTGCTCAGTGCTCGGGGTGCTGGGTGCTCAGTGCTCGGGGTGCTCGGTGCTCAGTGCTCGGGGTGCTGGGTGCTCAGTACTCGGGGTGCTCAGTGCTCAGTACTCATGGTGCTCGGTGCTCAGTACTCAGGGTGCTGGGTGCTCAGTGCTCGGGGTGCTGGGTGCTCAGTACTCAGGGTGCTCAGTACTCGGGGTG
This sequence comes from Microtus oregoni, assembly GCF_018167655.1. NCBI lineage: Eukaryota > Metazoa > Chordata > Mammalia > Rodentia > Cricetidae > Microtus > Microtus oregoni. The sequence goes on along the minus strand of NW_024543811.1, from coordinate 4,000,706 downwards.
CTGGGTGCTCAGTGCTCAGCGTGCTGGGTGCTCAGTACTCAGGGTGCTCGGTGCTAAGTACTCAGGGTGCTGGGTTCTCAGTACTCAGGGTGCTGGGTGCACAGTGCTAGGGGTGCTGGGTGCTCAGTGCTCGGGGTCTGGGTGCTCAGTACTCAGGGTGCTGGGTGCTCAGTACTCAGGGTGCTCTGTGCTCAGTGCTCAGGGTGCTGGGTGCTCAGTGCTCTGGGTGCTGGGTGCTCCGTGCTCAGGGTGCTGGTTGCTCAGTGCTCAGGGTGCTGGGTGCTCAGTGATCGGGGTGATGGGTGCTGAGTGCTCAGGGTGCTGGGTGCTCAGTACTCGGGGTGCTCGGTGCTCAGTGCTCAGGGTCCTGGGTGATCAGTACTCAGGGTGCTGGGTGCTTAGTACTCAGGGTGCTCAGTGCTCAGTACACAGGGTGCTCGGTGCTCAGTGCTCGGGGTGCTGGGTGCTCAGTGCTCAGTACTCAGGGTGCTGGGTGCTCAGTGCTCAGGGTGCTGGGTGCTCAGTACTCAGCGTACTGGGTGCTCAGTACTCAGGGTGCTGGGTGCTCAGTGCTCAGGGTGCTGGGTGCTCAGTGCTCAGGGGGCTGGGTGCTCAGTGCTCGGGGAGCTCGGTGCTCAGAACTCAGGGTGCTGGGTGCTCAGTACTCAGTGCTCGGGGTCCTGGGTGCTCCGTGCTCGGGGTGCTGGGTGCTCAGTACTCAGGGTGCTGGGTGCTCATTCTCGGGGTGCTGGGTGCTCAGTGCTCGGGGTGCTGGGTGCTCTGTACTCAGGGTGCTGGGGGCTCAGTACTCAAGGTGCTGGGTGCTCAGTACTCAGGGTGATCGCTTCTCAGTACTCAGGGTGCTGGGTGCTCATTCTCGGGGTGCTGGGTGCTCAGTGCTCGGGGTGCTGGGTGCTCAGTACTCAGGATGCTGGGGGCGCAGTACTCAGGTTGCTGGGTGCTCAGTACTCAGGGTGATCTGTTCTCAGTACTCAGGGTGCTGGGTGCTCAGTGCTCGGGGTGCTGTGTGCTCAGTTCTAGGGGTGCGCAGTACTCAGGGTGCTGGGTGCTCAGTACTCAGGTTGCTGGGTGCTCAGTGCTCGGGGTGCTCGATGCTCAGTACTCGGGGTGCTGGGTGCTCAGTACTCGGGGTGCTGGGTGCTCAGTGCTCAGGGTGCTGGGTGCTCAGTGCTCGGGGTGCTGGGTGCTCAGTGCTGAGGGTGCTGGCTGCTCAGTGCTCAGGGTGCTGGGTGCTCAGTACTCAGGGTGCTCGTTGCTCAGTACTAAGGGTGCTCAGTGCTCAGTACTCAGGGTGATCAGTGCTCAGTGCTCGGGGTGCTGGGTGCTCAGTATTCAGGGTGCTGGGTGCTCAGTACTCAGGGTGCTGGGTGCTCAGTGCTCAGTACTCAGCGTGCTGGGTGCTCAGTGCTCGGGGTGCTGGGACCTCAGTGATCAGGGTGCTGGGTGCTCAGTACTCAGGGTGCTGGGTGCTCAGTGCTCGGGGTGCTGGGTCCTCAGTGCTCAGGGTGCTCAGAGCTCAGTGTTCGGGGTGCTGGGTGCTCAGTGCTCGGGCTGCTGGGTGCTAAGTGCTCAGGGTGCTCTTTGCTTAGTACTCAGTGTGCTCAGTGCTCAGGGTGATGGGTGCTCAGAACTCAGGGTGCTTGGTGCTCAGTACTCAGGGTGCTGGGTGCTCAGTACTCAGGGTGCTTGGTGCTCAGTACTCAGGGTGCTGGGTGCTCAGTGCTCAGGGTGCTCGGTGCTCAGTACTCATGGTGCTGGGTGCTCTTTCTCGGGGTGCTGTGTGCACAGTGCTGGGGGTGCTGGGGGCTCAGCACTCAGGGTGCTGGGTGCTCAGTGCTCAGGGTGCTGGGTGCTCATTGCTCAGGGTGCTCGGTGCTTAGTACTCATGGTGCTCGGTGCTCGGGGTGCTTGGTGCTAATTGCTCGGTGTGCTGGGTGCTCAGTGCTCGGGGTGCTGGGTGCTGAGTGCTCGGTGTGCTGGGTGCTCAGTGCTCGGGGTGCTGGGTGCTCAGTGCTCGGGGTGCTGGGTGCTCAGTGCTCAGGGTGCTGGGTGCTCAGTACTCAGGGTGCTGTGTGCTCAGTACTCAGGGTGCTCGGTGCTCAATACTCAGGGTGCTGGGTGCTCAGTTCTCGGGGTGCTGAGTGCTCATTAATCAGGGTGCTGGGTGATCAGTACTCAGGGTGCTCAGTGCTTGGGGTGCTGGGTGCTCAGTTCTCAGGGTGCTCAGTGCTTGGGGTGCAGGGTGCTCAGTACTCAGGGTGCTGGTTGCTCAGTGCTCAGGGTGCTGGGTGCTGAGTACTCAGGGTGCTGGGTGCTCAGTACTCAGGGTGCTGGGTGCTCAGTGCTCGCGGTGCTGGGTGCTCAGTGCTCGGGTTGCTGGGTGCTCAGTGCTCGGGGTGCTGGGTGCTCAGTGCTCGGGGTGCTCAGTGCTCAGTACTCATGGTGCTCAGTGCTCAGTACTCAGGGTGCTGGGTGCTCAGTGCTCGGGGTGCTGGGTGCTCAGTACTCAGGGTGCTCAGTATTCAGGGTGCTGGGTGCTCAGTGCTCGGGATGCTGGGTGCTCAGTGCTCAGGGTGATCGGTGCTCAGTACTCAGGGTGCTGGGTGCTCAGTACTCAGGGTGCTGGGTGCTCAGTACTCAGGGTGCTGGGTGCTCAGTCCTCAGGGTGCTCTGTGCTCAGGGTGCTGGGTGCTCAGTACTCAGGGTGCTGAGTGCTCAGTACTCAGGGTGCTGGGTGCTCAGTACTCAGGGTGCTGGGTGCTCAGTGCTCGGGGTGTTGGGTGCTCAGTGCTCAGGGTGCTCAGTGCTCATTACTCAGGGTGCTGGGTTCTCAGTACTCAGTGCTCAGGATGCTGGGTGCTCAGTGCTCAGGGTGCTGGGTGCTCAGTGCTCAGGGTGCTCAGTGCTCAGTGCTCAGTACTCAGGGTGCTTGGTGCTCAGTACTCAGGGTGCTGGGTGCTCAGTGCTCGGGGTACCTGGTGCTCAGTGCTCGGGGTGCTGGTTGCTCAGTACTCAGGGTGATCGGTGCTCAGTACTCAGGGTGCTGGGTGCTCAGTACTCAGGGAGCTGGGTGCTCATTCTCGGGGTGCTGGGTGCTCAGTACTCGGGGTGCTGGGTGCTCAGTACTCAGGGTGCTGGGGGCTCAGTACTCAGGGTGCTGGGTGCTCAGTACTCAGGGTGCTCGGTTCTCAGTACTCAGTGTGCTGGGTGCTCATTCTCGGGGTGCTGGGTGCTCAGTGCTCGGGGTGCTGGGTGCTCAGTACTCAGGGTGCTGGGGGCTCAGTACTCAGGTTGCTGGGTGCTCAGTACTCAGGGTGATGTGTTCTCAGTACTCAGGGTGCTGGGTGCTCAGTGCTCGGGGTGCTGTGTGCTCAGTTCTCGGGGTGCTCAGTACTCAGTGTGCTGGGTGCTCAGTACTCAGGGTGCTGGGTGCTCAGTGCTCGGGGTGCTCGGTGCTCAGTACTCGGGTTGCTGGGTGCTCAGTACTCGGGGTGCTGGGTGCTCAGTGCTCAGGGTGCTGGGTGCTCAGTGCTCGGGGTGCTGGGTGCTCAGTGCTGAGTGTGCTGGCTACTCAGTGCTCAGGGTGCTGGGTGCTCAGAACTCAGGGTGCTAGGTGCTCAGTACTCAGGGTGCTCAGTGCTCAGTACTCAGCGTGCTGGGTGCTCAGTGCTCAGGGTTCTGGGTACTCAGTGCTCAGGGTGCTGGGTGCTCAGTGCTCAGGGTGCAGGGTGCTCAGTGCTCAGGGTGCTGGGTGAACAGTGCTCGGGGTCCTGGGTACTCAGTGCTTGGGGTGCTGGGTGCTCAGTGCTCGGGGTGCTGGGTGCTCAGTGCTAAGGGTGCTGGGTGCTCAGTACTCAGGGTGCTGGGTGCTCAGTACTCAGGGTGCGGGGTGCTCAGTGCTCAGGGTGCTGGGTGCTCAGTCCTCAGGGTGCTGGGTGCTCAGTACTCAGGGAGTTCGGTGCTCAGTTCTCAGGGTGCTCAGTGCTCAATACTCAGGGTGCTGGTTGCTCAGTGCTCGGGGTGCTCGGTGCTCAGTACTCAGGGTGCTGGGTGCTCAGTACTCAGGGTGCTGGGTGCTCAGTACTCAGGGTGCTGGGTGCTCAGTACTCAGGGTGCTGGGTTCTCAGTGCTCAGGGTGCTGGGTGCTCAGTACTCAGAATGCTGGGTGATCAGTACTCAGGGTGCTGGGTGCTCAGTGCTCAGGGTGCTGGGAGCTCAGTCCTCAGGGTGCTCAGTACTCAGGATGCTCGGTGCTCAGTGCTCAGTCCTCAGGGTGCTCAGTACTCAGGATACTGGGTGCTCAGTGCTCGGGGTGCTGGGTGCTCAGTACTCAGGGTGCTGGGTGCTCAGTACTCGGGGTGCTGGGTGCTCAGTACTCAGGGTGCTGGGTGCGCAGTACTCCGGGTGCTCTGTGCTCAGGGTGCTGGGTGCTCAGTGCTCGGGGTGCTGGGTGCTTAGTGCTCAGGGTGATCGGTGCAAAGTGCTCATGGTGCTGCGTGCTCAGTCCTCCGGGTGCTCTGTGCTCAGGGTGCTGGGTGCTCAGTGCTCGGGGTGCTCGGTGCTCAGTACTCAGGGTGCTGAGTGCTCAGTACTCAGGGTGCTGGGTGCTCAGTACTCAGGGTGCTGGGTCCTCAGTGCTCAGGGTGCTGGGTGCTCAGTGCTCAGAGTGCTGGGTGCTCAGTGCTCGGGGTGCTGGGTGCTCAGGGCTGTGGTGCTGGGTGCTCAGTGCTCAGTGCTCAGGGTGCTGGGTGCTCAGTGCTCAGTGCTCAGGGTGCTGGTTGCTCAGTACTCAGGGTGCTGGGTGCTCAGTACTCAGGGTGCTGGGTGCTCAGTGCTCAGGGTGCTCTGTGCTCAGTACTCAGGATGCTGGGTGCTCAGTGCTCGGGGTGCTGCGTGCTCAGTGCTCAGGGTGCTGGGTGCTCAGTGCTCAGGGTGCAGGGTGCTCAGTACTCAGGGTGCTGGGTGCTCAGTGCTCGGGGTGCTTGGTGCTCAGTACTCAAGGTGCTGGCTGCTCTGTGCTCAGGGTGCTGGGTGCTCAGTCCTCGGGGTGCTCCGTGCTCAGTGATCAGGGTGCTGGGTGCTCAGTACTCAGGGTGCTCGGTGCTCAGTACTCAGGGTGCTGGGTGCTCAGTGCTCAGGATGCTGGGTGCTCAGTACTCAGAGTGCTCAGTGCTCAGTAATCGGGTTGCTTGGTGCTCAGTACTCAGGGTGCTCAGTGCTCAGTACTCGGGGTGCTGGGTGCTCAGTGCTCAGGGTGCTCAGTGCTCAGTGCTCGGGGTGCTGGGTGCTCAGTGCTCGGGGCGCTGGGTGCTCAGTGCTCGGGGTGCTGGGTGCTCAGTACTCGGGGTGCTGGGTGCTCAGTACTCAGGGTGCTCATTGCTCAGTACTCAGTGCTCTGGGTGCTCAGTGCTCAGTGCTCAGGGTGCTGGGTGTTCAGTACTCAGGGTGCTGGGTGCTCAGTACTCAGGGTGCTGGGTGCTCAGTGCTCAGGGTGCTGGGTGCTCAGTACTCTGGGTGTTGGGTGCTCAGTACTCAGGGTGCTTTGTGCTCCGTGCTCAGGGTGCTGGGTGCTCAGTGCTCAGGGTGCTGGGTGCTCAGTGCTCAGGGTGCTCTGTGCTCAGTACTCAGGGTGCTGGGTGCTTAGTGCTCGAGGTGCTCGGTGCTCAGTACTCAAGGTGCTGGGTGCTCAGTGCTCAGGGTGCTGGGTGCTCAGTCCTCGGGGTGCTCCGTGCTCAGGGTGCTGGGTGCTCAGTGCTCAGGGTGCTGGGTGCTCAGTGCTCGGGGTGCTGGGTGCTGAGTGCTCAGGGTGCTGGGTGCTCAGTGCTCGGGGTGCTCGGTGCTCAGTGCTCAGGGTCCTGGGTGCTCAGTACTCAGGGTGCTGGGTGCTCAGTACTCAGCGTGCTGCGTGCTCAGTACTCAGGGTGCTGGGTGCTCAGTGCTCAGGGTGCTGGGTGCTCAGTGCTCGGGGTGCTGGGTGCTCAGTACTCAGCGTGCTGCGTGCTCAGTACTCAGGGTGCTGGGTGCTCAGTCCTCAGGGTGCTGGGTGCTCAGTGCTCGGGGTGCTGGGTGCTCAGTGCTCAGGGTGATCGATGCTCAGTACTCAGGGTGCTGGGTGCTCAGTACTCAGGGTGCTAGGTGCTTAGTCCTCAGTGTGCTCAGTGCTCAGGGTGCTGGGTGCTCAGTGCTCGGGGTGCTCGGTGCTCAGTACTCAGGGTGCTGAGTGCTCAGTACTCAGGGTGCTGGGTGCTCAGTACTCATGTTGCTGGGTGCTCAGTGCTCGGGGTGCTGGGAGCTCAGTACTCAGCGTGCTGCGTGCTCAGTACTCAGGGTGCTGGGTGCTCAATACTCAGTGCTCGGGGTCCTGGGTGCTGAGTGCTCAGGGTGCTGGGTGCTCAGTGCTCTGGGTGCTGGGTGCTCAGTACTCAGGGTGCTGGGTGCTCAGTACTCAGGGTGCTGGGTGCTCAGTACTCAGGGTGCTGGGTGCTCAGTGCTCAGGGTGCAGGATCCTCAGTACTCAGGGTGCTGGGTGCTCAGTACTCAGTGTGCTGGGTGCTCAGTGCTCAGGGTGCTGGGTGCTCAGTGCTCAGGGTGCTGGGTGCTCAGTACTCAGGGTGCTGGGTGCTCAGTGCTCAGTGTGATCGGTGCTCAGTACTCAGGGTGCTTAGTACTCAGGGTGCTGGGTGCTCAGTGCTCAGGGTGCTGGGTGCTCAGTACTCAGGGTGCTGGGTGCTCAGTGCTCGGGGTGCTGGGTGCTCAGTGCTCAGGGTGATCGGTGCTCAGTACTCAGGGTGCTGGGTGCTCAATGCTCAGGGTGCTGGGTGCTCAGTCCTCAGGGTGCTCAGTGCTCAGGGTGCTGGGTGCTCAGTGCTCGGGGTGCTCGGTGCTCAGTACTCAGGGTGCTGAGTGCTCAGTACTCAGGGTGCTGGGTTCTCAGTACTCATGGTGCTGGGTGCTCAGTACTCAGGGGACTGGGTGCTCAGTGCTCAGGGTGCTGGGTGCTCAGTGCTCAGGGCGCTGGGTGCTCAGTGCTCGAGGTGCTGTGTGCTCAGTGCTCGGGGTGCTGGGTGCTCAGTACTCAGGGTGCTCAGTGCTCAGTACTCGGGTTGCTGGGTGCTCAGTACTCAGGGTGCTCAGTGCTCAGTACTCGGGGTGCTGGGTGCTCAGTGCTCAGGGTGCTCAGTGCTCAGTGCTCGGGGTGCTGTGTGCTCAGTGCTCGGGGCGCTGGGTGCTCAGTGCTCGGGGTGCTGGGTGCTCAGTACACGGGGTGCTGGGTGCTCAGTGCTCAGGGTGCTCATTGCTCAGTACTCAGTGCTCAGGGTGCTCAGTGCTCAGTGCTCAGGGTGCTGGGTGTTCAGTACTCAGGGTGCGGGGTGCTCAGTACTCAGGGTGCTGGGTGCTCAGTACTCAGGGTGCTGGGTGCTCAGTACTCTGGGTGTTGGGTGCTCAGTACTCAGGGTGCTTTGTGCTCCGTGCTCGGGGTGCTGGGTGCTCAGTGCTTAGGGTGCTGGGTGCTCAGTGCTCAGGGTGCTGGGTGCTCAGTACTCAGGGTGCTGGGTGCTTAGTGCTCGAGGGGCTCGGTGCTCAGTACTCAAGGTGCTGGGTGCTCAGTTCTCGGGGTGCTGGGTGCTCATTAATCAGGGTGCTCAGTGCTCAGTACTCAGCGTGCTGGGTGCTCCGTGCTCAGGGTGCTCGGTGCTCAGTACTCAGGGTGCTCATTGCTCAGGGTGCTGGGTGCTCAGTACTCAGTGTGCTGGGTGCTCAGTACTCAGGGTGCTCAGTGCTCAGTACTCAGGGTGCTCAGTGCTCAGTACTCAGGGTGCTCAGTGCTCAGGGTGCTGGGTGCTCAGTTCTCGGGGTGCTGGGTGCTCAGTGCTCACGGTGCTGTGTGCTCAGTACTCAGGGTGCTCAGTACTCAGGGTGCTCAGTGCTCAGTACTCAGGGTGCTCAGTCCTCAGGGTGCTAAGTGCTCAGGGTGCTCGGTGCTCAGTGCTCAGGTTGCTGGGTGCTCAATACTCAGGGTGCTGGGTGCTCAGTACTCAGGGTGCTCAGTGCTCAGTAATCAGGGTGCTCAGTGCTCAGGGTGCTGGGTGCTCAGTTCTCGGGGTGCTGGGTGCTCATTAATCAGGGTGCTCAGTGCTCAGTACTCAGCGTGCTGGGTGCTCCGTGCTCAGGGTGCTCGGTGCTCAGTACTCAGGGTGCTCAGTGCTCAGTACTCAGTGTGCTGGGTGCTCAGTGCTCAGGGTGCTGGGTGCTCAGTACTCAGGGTGCTTTGTGCTTAGTACTCAGGGTGCTCGGTCCTCAGTGCTCAGGGTGCTGGGTGCTCAGTACTCAGGGTGCTGGGTGCTCAGTGGTCAGGGTGCTCAGTGCTCAGCACTCAGGGTGCTCGGTGCTCAGTGCTCAGGGTGCTCAGTGCTCAGTACTCAGGGTGCTCAGTGCTCTGGGTGCTGGGTGCTCAGTGCTCAGGGTGCTGGGTGCTCAGTGCTCAGGGTGCTGGGTGCTCAGTACTCAGGGTGCTCAGTGCTCAGGGTGCTGGGTGCTCAGTGCTCGGGGTGCTGGGTACTCAGTGCTCGGGGTGCTCGGTGCTCAGTACTCAAGGTGCTGGCTGCTCTGTGCTCAGGGTGCTGGGTGCTCAGTCCTCGGGGTGCTCCGTGCTCAGTGATCAGGGTGCTGGGTGCTCAGTACTCAGGGTGCTCGGTGCTCAGTACTCAGGGTGCTGGGTGCTCAGTGCTCAGGATGCTGGGTGCTCAGTACTCAGAGTGCTCAGTGCTCAGTAATCGGGTTGCTTGGTGCTCAGTACTCAGGGTGCTCAGTGCTCAGTACTCGGGGTGCTGGGTGCTCAGTGCTCAGGGTGCTCAGTGCTCAGTGCTCGGGGTGCTGGGTGCTCAGTGCTCGGGGCGCTGGGTGCTCAGTGCTCGGGGTGCTGGGTGCTCAGTACTCGGGGTGCTGGGTGCTCAGTACTCAGGGTGCTCATTGCTCAGTACTCAGTGCTCTGGGTGCTCAGTGCTCAGTGCTCAGGGTGCTGGGTGTTCAGTACTCAGGGTGCTGGGTGCTCAGTACTCAGGGTGCTGGGTGCTCAGTGCTCAGGGTGCTGGGTGCTCAGTACTCTGGGTGTTGGGTGCTCAGTACTCAGGGTGCTTTGTGCTCCGTGCTCAGGGTGCTGGGTGCTCAGTGCTCAGGGTGCTGGGTGCTCAGTGCTCAGGGTGCTCTGTGCTCAGTACTCAGGGTGCTGGGTGCTTAGTGCTCGAGGTGCTCGGTGCTCAGTACTCAAGGTGCTGGGTGCTCAGTGCTCAGGGTGCTGGGTGCTCAGTCCTCGGGGTGCTCCGTGCTCAGGGTGCTGGGTGCTCAGTGCTCAGGGTGCTGGGTGCTCAGTGCTCGGGGTGCTGGGTGCTGAGTGCTCAGGGTGCTGGGTGCTCAGTGCTCGGGGTGCTCGGTGCTCAGTGCTCAGGGTCCTGGGTGCTCAGTACTCAGGGTGCTGGGTGCTCAGTACTCAGCGTGCTGCGTGCTCAGTACTCAGGGTGCTGGGTGCTCAGTGCTCAGGGTGCTGGGTGCTCAGTGCTCGGGGTGCTGGGTGCTCAGTACTCAGCGTGCTGCGTGCTCAGTACTCAGGGTGCTGGGTGCTCAGTCCTCAGGGTGCTGGGTGCTCAGTGCTCGGGGTGCTGGGTGCTCAGTGCTCAGGGTGATCGATGCTCAGTACTCAGGGTGCTGGGTGCTCAGTACTCAGGGTGCTAGGTGCTTAGTCCTCAGTGTGCTCAGTGCTCAGGGTGCTGGGTGCTCAGTGCTCGGGGTGCTCGGTGCTCAGTACTCAGGGTGCTGAGTGCTCAGTACTCAGGGTGCTGGGTGCTCAGTACTCATGTTGCTGGGTGCTCAGTGCTCGGGGTGCTGGGAGCTCAGTACTCAGCGTGCTGCGTACTCAGTACTCAGGGTGCTGGGTGCTCAATACTCAGTGCTCGGGGTCCTGGGTGCTGAGTGCTCAGGGTGCTGGGTGCTCAGTGCTCTGGGTGCTGGGTGCTCAGTACTCAGGGTGCTGGGTGCTCAGTACTCAGGGTGCTGGGTGCTCAGTACTCAGGGTGCTGGGTGCTCAGTGCTCAGGGTGCAGGATCCTCAGTACTCAGGGTGCTGGGTGCTCAGTACTCAGTGTGCTGGGTGCTCAGTGCTCAGGGTGCTGGGTGCTCAGTGCTCAGGGTGCTGGGTGCTCAGTACTCAGGGTGCTGGGTGCTCAGTGCTCAGTGTGATCGGTGCTCAGTACTCAGGGTGCTTAGTACTCAGGGTGCTGGGTGCTCAGTGCTCAGGGTGCTGGGTGCTCAGTACTCAGGGTGCTGGGTGCTCAGTGCTCGGGGTGCTGGGTGCTCAGTGCTCAGGGTGATCGGTGCTCAGTACTCAGGGTGCTGGGTGCTCAATGCTCAGGGTGCTGGGAGCTCAGTCCTCAGGGTGCTCAGTGCTCAGGGTGCTGGGTGCTCAGTGCTCGGGGTGCTCGGTGCTCAGTACTCAGGGTGCTGAGTGCTCAGTACTCAGGGTGCTGGGTTCTCAGTACTCATGGTGCTGGGTGCTCAGTACTCAGGGGACTGGGTGCTCAGTGCTCAGGGTGCTGGGTGCTCAGTGCTCAGGGCGCTGGGTGCTCAGTGCTCGAGGTGCTGTGTGCTCAGTGCTCGGGGTGCTGGGTGCTCAGTACTCAGGGTGCTCAGTGCTCAGTACTCGGGTTGCTGGGTGCTCAGTACTCAGGGTGCTCAGTGCTCAGTACTCGGGGTGCTGGGTGCTCAGTGCTCAGGGTGCTCAGTGCTCAGTGCTCGGGGTGCTGTGTGCTCAGTGCTCGGGGCGCTGGGTGCTCAGTGCTCGGGGTGCTGGGTGCTCAGTACACGGGGTGCTGGGTGCTCAGTGCTCAGGGTGCTCATTGCTCAGTACTCAGTGCTCAGGGTGCTCAGTGCTCAGTGCTCAGGGTGCTGGGTGTTCAGTACTCAGGGTGCGGGGTGCTCAGTACTCAGGGTGCTGGGTGCTCAGTACTCAGGGTGCTGGGTGCTCAGTACTCTGGGTGTTGGGTGCTCAGTACTCAGGGTGCTTTGTGCTCTGTGCTCGGGGTGCTGGGTGCTCAGTGCTTAGGGTGCTGGGTGCTCAGTGCTCAGGGTGCTGGGTGCTCAGTACTCAGGGTGCTGGGTGCTTAGTGCTCGAGGGGCTCGGTGCTCAGTACTCAAGGTGCTGGGTGCTCAGTTCTCGGGGTGCTGGGTGCTCATTAATCAGGGTGCTCAGTGCTCAGTACTCAGCGTGCTGGGTGCTCCGTGCTCAGGGTGCTCGGTGCTCAGTACTCAGGGTGCTCATTGCTCAGGGTGCTGGGTGCTCAGTACTCAGTGTGCTGGGTTCTCAGTACTCAGGGTGCTCAGTGCTCAGTACTCAGGGTGCTCAGTGCTCAGTACTCAGGGTGCTCAGTGCTCAGGGTGCTGGGTGCTCAGTGCTCGGGGTGCTGGGTGCTCAGTGCTCACGGTGCTGTGTGCTCAGTACTCAGGGTGCTCAGTACTCAGGGTGCTCAGTGCTCAGTACTCAGGGTGCTCAGTCCTCAGGGTGCTAAGTGCTCAGGGTGCTCGGTGCTCAGTGCTCAGGTTGCTGGGTGCTCAATACTCAGGGTGCTGGGTGCTCAGTACTCAGGGTGCTCAGTGCTCAGTAATCAGGGTGCTCAGTGCTCAGGGTGCTGGGTGCTCAGTTCTCGGGGTGCTGGGTGCTCATTAATCAGGGTGCTCAGTGCTCAGTACTCAGCGTGCTGGGTGCTCCGTGCTCAGGGTGCTCGGTGCTCAGTACTCAGGGTGCTCAGTGCTCAGTACTCAGTGTGCTGGGTGCTCAGTGCTCAGGGTGCTGGGTGCTCAGTACTCAGGGTGCTTTGTGCTTAGTACTCAGGGTGCTCGGTCCTCAGTGCTCAGGGTGCTGGGTGCTCAGTACTCAGGGTGCTGGGTGCTCAGTGGTCAGGGTGCTCAGTGCTCAGCACTCAGGGTGCTCGGTGCTCAGTGCTCAGGGTGCTCAGTGCTCAGTACTCAGGGTGCTCAGTGCTCTGGGTGCTGGGTGCTCAGTGCTCAGGGTGCTGGGTGCTCAGTGCTCAGGGTGCTGGGTGCTCAGTACTCAGGGTGCTCAGTGCTCAGGGTGCTGGGTGCTCAGTGCTCGGGGTGCTGGGTACTCAGTGCTCAGTACACAGGGTGCTGAGTGCTCAGTGCTCGGGGTGCTGGGTGCTCAGTGCTCATTACTCAGAGTGCTGGGTGCTCAGTGCTCAGGGTGCTGGGTGCTCAGTACTCAGGGTGCTGGGTGCTCAGTGCTCAGGATGCTGGGTGCTCAGTACTCAGGGTGCTGGGTCCTCAGTGCTCAGGGTGCTGGGTGCTCAATGCTCAGGGTGCTCAGTACTCAGGGTGCTGTGTGTTCAGTGCTCAGGGTACTGGGTGCTCAGTACTCAGGGTGCTCGGTGCTTAGTACTCAGGGTGCTTTGTGCTCAGTACTCCGGGTGCTCATTGCTCAGGGTGCTGGGTGCTCAGTACTCAGGGTGCTGTGTGCTCAGTACTCAGGGTGCTCAGTGCTCAGTACTCAGGGTGCTCATTGCTCAGTACTCAGGGTGCTCAGTGCTCCGGGTGCTGGGTGCTCAGTGCTCGGGGTGCTGGTTGCTCAGTGCTCACGGTGCTGTGTGCTCAGTACTCAGGGTGCTCAGTACTCAGGGTGCTTGGTGCTCAGTGTTCAGGGTGCTCGGTGCTCAGTGCTCAGGTTGCTGGGTGCTCAATACTCAGGGTGCTGGGTGCTCAGTACTCAGGGTGCTCAGTGCTCAGTACTCAGGGTGCTCAGTGCTCAGGGTGCTGGGTGCTCAGTGCTCGGGGTGCTGGGTGCTCAGTGCTCGGGGTGCTGGTTGCTCAGTAGTCAGGGTGCTCGGTGCTCAGTACTCAGGGTGCTGGGTGCTCAGTGCTCAGGGTGCTGGGTGCTCAGTACTCAGGGTGCTGGGTGTTCGGTGCTCAGTACACTGGGTGCTCAGTACTCAGGGTGCTGGGTGCTCAGTACTCAGGGTGCTCGGTGCTCAATACTCAGGGTGCTGGGTGCTCAGTTCTCGGGGTGCTGGGTGCTCATTAATCAGGGTGCTGGGTGCTCAGTACTCAGGGTGCTCAGTGCTTGGGGTGCTGGGTGCTCAGTTCTCAGGGTGCTCAGTGCTTGGGGTGCAGGGTGCTCAGTACTCAGGGTGCTGGTTGCTCAGTGCTCAGGGTGCTGGGTGCTGAGTACTCAGGGTGCTGGGTTCTCAGGACTCAGGGTGCTGGGTGCTCAGTGCTCGGGGTGCTGGGTGCTCAGTGCTCGGGTTGCTGGGTGCTTAGTGCTCGGGGTGCTGGGTGCTCAGTGCTCAGGGTGCTGGGTGCTCAGTGCTCAGGGTGCTGGGTGCTCAGTGCTCGGGGTGCTGGGTGCTCAGTGCTCGGTGTCCTCGGTGCTCAGTGCTCGGGGTGGTGGGTGCTCAGTACTCGGGGAGCTCAGTGCTCAGTACTCAGGGTGCTGGGTGCTCAGTGCTCAGGGTGCTGGGTGCTCAGTGCTCGGGGTGCTGGGTGCTCGGTGCTCAGGTTGCTGGGTGCTCAGTACTCGGGGTGCTGGGTGCTCAGTACTCAGGGTGCTGGGTGCTCATTGCTCGGGGTGCTGGGTCCTCAGTGCTACGGGTGCTGGGTGCTCAGTGCTCGGGGTGCTGGGTGCTCAGTGCTCGGGGCGATGGGTGCTCAGTGCTCGGGGTGCTCGGTGCTCAGTACTCAGGGTGCTGGGTCCTCAGTGCTCAGGGTGCTCGGTGCTCAGTACTCAGGGTGCTGGGTGCTCAGTGCTCAGTGTGCTCGGTGCTCAGTACGTTGGGTGCTCAGTACTCAGGGTGTTGGGTGCTCAGTGCTCAGGGTGATCGGTGCTCAGTACTCAGGGTGCTCAGTACTCAGGGTGCTGGGTGCTCAGTACTCAGGGTGCTGGGTGCTCATTCTCGTGGTGCTGGGTGCTCAGTGCTCGAGGTGCTGGGTGCTCAGTACTCGGGGTGCTGGGTGCTCAGTGCTCAGCGTGCTGCGTTCTCAGTACTCAGGGTGCTCGGTTCTCAGTACTCAGGGTGCTGGGTGCTCATTCTCGGTGTGCTGGGTGCTCAGTGCTCAGGGTGCTGGGTGCTCAGTGCTCAGGGTCCTCTACGCTCAGTACTCAGGGTGCTCAGTACTCAGTGTGCTTTGTGCTCAGTGCTCAGGGTGCTGGGTGCTCAGTACTCAGGGTGTTGGGTGCTCAGTGCTCGGGGTGCTGGGTGCTCAGTACTCGGGGTGCTGGGTGCTCATTACTCAGGGTGCTGGGTGCTCAGTGCTCAGGGTGCTCGCAGCTCAGTACACTTTTTGCTGGGTGCTCAGTACTCAGGGTGCTGGGTGCTCAGTGCTCGGGGTGCTCGGTGCTCAGTGCTCAGGATGCTCGGTGCTCAGTACTTTTGGTGCTGGGTGCTCAGTACTCAGGGTGCTGCGTGCTCAGTGCTCGGGGTGCTCGGGGTGCTCGGTGCTCAGTACTCAGGGTGCTGGGTGCTCAGTGCTCAGGATGCTGGGTGCTCAGTACTCAGGGTGCTCAGTACTCAGTACTCAGGGTGCTGGGTGCTCAGTGCTCGGGGTGCTGGGTGCTCAGTGCTCAGGGTGCAGGGTGCTCAGTGCTCGGGGTGCTGGGTGCTCAGTACTCGGAGTGCTCGGTGCTCAGTACTCAGGGTGCTGGGTGCTAAGTGCTCAGGTGCTGGGTGCTAAGTACTCAGGTTGCTGGGTGCTCAGTACTCAGGTTGCACAGTACTCAGGATGCTGGGTGCTCAGTGCTCGGGGTGCTGGGTGCTCAGTACTCAGGGTGCTCAGTACTCAGGATGCTGGGTGCTCAGTACTCAGGGTGCTGGGTGCTCAGTACTCAGGGTGCTGGGTGCTCAGTCCTCAGGGTGCTAAGTGCTCAGGGTGCTGGGTGCTCAGTCCTCAGGGTGCTGGGTGCTCAGTGCTCAGGATGCTCGGTGCTCAGTGCTCAGGGTGCTGGGTGCTCAGTACTCACGGTGCTGGGTGCTCAGTGCTCGGGGTGCTGGGGGCTCAGTACTCAGGGTGCTGGGTGCTCAGTGCTCAGGGTGCTGGGTGCTCAGTGCTCAGGGTGCTCGGTGCTTAGTACTCATGGTGCTCGGTGCTCGGGGTGCTGGGTGCTCAGTGCTCGGTGTGCTGGGTGCTCAGTGCTCGGGGTGCTGGGTGCTGAGTGCTCGGTGTGCTGGGTGCTCAGTGCTCGGGGTGCTGGGTGCTCAGTGCTCGGGGTGCTGGGTGCTCAGTACTCAGGGTGCTCGGTGCTCAGTACTCAGGGTGCTGGGTGCTCAGTGCTCAGGGTGCTGGGTGCTCAGTACTCAGGGTGCTGGGTGCTCGGTGCTCAGTACACTGGGTGCTCAGTACTCAGGGTGCTGGGTGCTCAGTACTCAGGGTGCTCGGTGATCAATACTCAGGGTGCTGGGTGCTCAGTTCTCGGGGTGCTGGGTGCTCATTAATCAGGGTGCTCAGTGCTCAGTACTCAGCGTGCTGGGTGCTCAGTGCTCAGGGTGCTCGGTGCTCAGTACTCAGGGTGCTCAGTGCTCAGTACTCAGTGTGCTGCGTGCTCAGTGCTCAGGGTGCTGGGTGCTCAGTACTCAGGGTGCTTTGTGCTTAGTACTCAGGGTGCTCGGTCCTCAGTGCTCAGGGTGCTGGGTGCTCAGTACTCAGGGTGCTGGGTGCTCAGTGGTCAGGGTGCTCAGTGCTCAGCACTCAGGGTGCTCGGTGCTCAGTGCTCAGGGTGCTCAGTGCTCAGTACTCAGGGTGCTCAGTGCTCTGGGTGCTGGGTGCTCAGTGCTCAGGGTGCTGGGTGCTCAGTGCTCAGGGTGCTGGGTGCTCAGTGCTCGGGGTGCTGGGTGCTCGGTGCTCAGGTTGCTGGGTGCTCAGTACTCGGGGTGCTGGGTGCTCAGTACTCAGGGTGCTGGGTGCTCATTGCTCGGGGTGCTGGGTCCTCAGTGCTACGGGTGCTGGGTGCTCAGTGCTCGGGGTGCTGGGTGCTCAGTGCTCGGGGTGCTCGGTGCTCAGTGCTCAGGATGCTCGGTGCTCAGTACTTTTGGTGCTGGGTGCTCAGTGCTCAGGATGCTGGGTGCTCAGTACTCAGGGTGCTCAGTACTCAGTACTCAGGGTGCTGGGTGCTCAGTGCTTGGGGTGCTGGGTGCTCAGTGCTCAGGGTGCTGGGTGCTCAGTGCTCGGGGTGCTGGGTGCTCAGTACTCGGAGTGCTCGGTGCTCAGTACTCAGGGTGCTGGGTGCTAAGTGCTCAGGTGCTGGGTGCTAAGTACTCAGGTTGCTGGGTGCTCAGTACTCAGGTTGCACAGTACTCAGGATGCTGGGTGCTCAGTGCTCGGGGTGCTGGGTGCTCAGTACTCACTGTGCTCAGTACTCAGGATGCTGGGTGCTCAGTACTCAGGGTGCTGGGTGCTCAGTACTCAGGGTGCTGGGTGCTCAGTCCTCAGGGTTCTAAGTGCTCAGGGTGCTGGGTGCTCAGTGCTCAGGTTGCTGGGTGCTCAATACTCAGGGTGCTGGGTGCTCAGTACTCAGGGTGCTCAGTGCTCAGTAATCAGGGTGCTCAGTGCTCAGGGTGCTGGGTGCTCAGTTCTCGGGGTGCTGGGTGCTCATTAATCAGGGTGCTCAGTGCTCAGTACTCAGCGTGCTGGGTGTTCCGTGCTCAGGGTGCTCGGTGCTTAGTACTCAAGGTGCTCAGTGCTCAGTACTCAGTGTGCTGGGTGCTCAGTGCTCAGGGTGCTGGGTGCTCAGTACTCAGGGTGCTTTGTGCTTAGTACTCAGGGTGCTCGGTCCTCAGTGCTCAGGGTGCTGGTTGCTCAGTACTCAGGGTGCTGGGTGCTCAGTGGTCAGGGTGCTCAGTGCTCAGCACTCAGGGTGCTCGGTGCTCAGTGCTCAGGGTGCTCAGTGCTCAGTACTCAGGGTGCTCAGTGCTCTGGGTGCTGGGTGCTCAGTGCTCAGGGTGCTGGGTGCTCAGTGCTCAGGGTGCTGGGTGCTCAGTACTCAGGGTGCTCAGTGCTCAGGGTGATGGGTGCTCAGTGCTCGGGGTGCTGGGTACTCAGTGCTCAGTACACAGGGTGCTGAGTGCTCAGTGCTCGGGGTGCTGGGTGCTCAGTGCTCATTACTCAGGGTGCTGGGTGCTCAGTGCTCAGGGTGCTGGGTGCTCAGTACTCAGGGTGCTGGGTGCTCAGTGCTCCGGGTGCTGGGTGCTCAGTACTCAGGGTGCTGGGTCCTCAGTGCTCAGGGTGCTGGGTGCTCAATGCTCGGGGTGCTCAGTACTCAGGGTGCTGTGTGTTCAGTGCTCAGGGTACTGGGTGCTCAGTACTCAGGGTGCTCGGTGCTTAGTACTCAGGGTGCTGGGTGCTCAGTACTCCGGGTGCTCATTGCTCAGGGTGCTGGGTGCTCAGTACTCAGTGTGCTGGGTGCTCAGTACTCAGGGTGCTCAGTGCTCAGTACTCAGGGTGCTCAGTGCTCAGTACTCAGGGTGCTCAGTGCTCAGGGTGCTGGGTGCTCAGTGCTCGGGGTGCTGGGTGCTCAGTGCTCACGGTGCTGTGTGCTCAGTACTCAGGGTGCTCAGTACTCAGGGTGCTCAGTGCTCAGTACTCAGGGTGCTCAGTGCTCGGTGTGCTGGGTGCTCAGTGCTCGGGGTGCTGGGTGCTGAGTGCTCGGTGTGCTGGGTGCTCAGTGCTCGGGGTGCTGGGTGCTCTGTGCTCGGGGTGCTGGGTGCTCAGTACTCAGGGTGCTCGGTGCTCAGTACTCAGGGTGCTGGGTGCTCAGTGCTCAGGGTGCTGGGTGCTCAGTACTCAGGGTGCTGGGTGCTCGGTGCTCAGTACACTGGGTGCTCAGTACTCAGGGTGCTGGGTGCTCAGTACTCAGGGTGCTCGGTGCTCAATACTCAGGGTGCTGGGTGCTCAGTTCTCGGGGTGCTGGGTGCTCATTAATCAGGGTGCTCAGTACTCAGCGTGCTGGGTGCTCAGTGCTCAGGGTGCTCGGTGCTCAGTACTCAGGGTGCTCAGTGCTCAGTACTCAGTGTGCTGGGTGCTCAGTGCTCAGGGTGCTGGGTGCTCAGTACTCAGGGTGCTTTGTGCTTAGTACTCAGGGTGCTCGGTCCTCAGTGCTCAGGGTGCTGGGTGCTCAGTACTCAGGGTGCTGGGTGCTCAGTGGTCAGGGTGCTCAGTGCTCAGCACTCAGGGTGCTCGGTGCTCAGTGCTCAGGGTGCTCCGTGCTCAGTACTCAGGGTGCTCAGTGCTCTGGGTGCTGGGTGCTCAGTGCTCAGGGTGCTGGGTGCTCAGTGCTCAGGGTGCTGGGTGCTCAGTGCTCGGGGTGCTGGGTGCTCGGTGCTCAGGTTGCTGGGTGCTCAGTACTCGGGGTGCTGGGTGCTCAGTACTCAGGGTGCTGGGTGCTCATTGCTCGGGGTGCTGGGTCCTCAGTGCTACGGGTGCTGGGTGCTCAGTGCTCGGGGTGCTGGGTGCTCAGTTCTCGGGGTGCTCGGTGCTCAGTGCTTAGGATGCTCGGTGCTCAGTACTTTTGGTGCTGGGTGCTCAGTACTCAGGGTGCTGCGTGCTCAGTGCTCGGGGTGCTCGGTGCTCAGTACTCAGGGTGCTGGGTGCTCAGTGCTCAGGATGCTGGGTGCTCAGTACTCAGGGTGCTCAGTACTCAGTACTCAGGGTGCTGGGTGCTCAGTGCTTGGGGTGCTGGGTGCTCAGTGCTCAGGGTGCTGGGTGCTCAGTGCTCGGGGTGCTGGGTGCTCAGTACTCGGAGTGCTCGGTGCTCAGTACTCAGGGTGCTGGGTGCTAAGTGCTCAGGTGCTGGGTGCTAAGTACTCAGGTTGCTGGGTGCTCAGTACTCAGGTTGCACAGTACTCAGGATGCTGGGTGCTCAGTGCTCGGGGTGCTGGGTGCTCAGTACTCACTGTGCTCAGTACTCAGGATGCTGGGTGCTCAGTACTCAGGGTGCTGGGTGCTCAGTACTCAGGGTGCTGGGTGCTCAGTCCTCAGGGTGCTAAGTGCTCAGGGTGCTGGGTGCTCAGTGCTCAGGGTGCTGGGTGCTCTGTGCTCAGGGTGCTCGGTGCTCAGTGCTCAGGTTGCTGGGTGCTCAATACTCAGGGTGCTGGGTGCTCAGTACTCAGGGTGCTCAGTGCTCAGTAATCAGGGTGCTCAGTGCTCAGGGTGCTGGGTGCTCAGTTCTCGGGGTGCTGGGTGCTCATTAATCAGGGTGCTCAGTGCTCAGTACTCAGCGTGCTGGGTGCTCCGTGCTCAGGGTGCTCGGTGCTCAGTACTCAGGGTGCTCAGTGCTCAGTACTCAGTGTGCTGGGTGCTCAGTGCTCAGGGTGCTGGGTGCTCAGTACTCAGGGTGCTTTGTGCTTAGTACTCAGGGTGCTCGGTCCTCAGTGCTCAGGGTGCTGGGTGCTCAGTACTCAGGGTGCTGGGTGCTCAGTGGTCAGGGTGCTCAGTGCTCAGCACTCAGGGTGCTCGGTGCTCAGTGCTCAGTACTCAGGGTGCTCAGTGCTCTGGGTGCTGGGTGCTCAGTGCTCAGGGTGCTGGGTGCTCAGTGCTCAGGGTGCTGGGTGCTCAGTACTCAGGGTGCTCAGTGCTCAGTGTGCTGGGTGCTCAGTGCTCGGGGTGCTGGGTACTCAGTGCTCAGTACACAGGGTGCTGGGTGCTCAGTGCTCTTTACTCAGGGTGCTGGGTGTTCAGTGCTCAGGGTGCTGGGTGCTCAGTACTCAGGGTGCTGGGTGCTCAGTGCTCAGGGTGCTGGGTGCTCAGTACTCAGGGTGCTGGGTCCTCAGTGCTCAGGGTGCTGGGTGCTCAATGCTCGGGGTGCTCAGTACTCAGGGTGCTGTGTGTTCAGTGCTCAGGGTACTCTGTGCTCAGTACTCAGGGTGCTCGGTGCTTAGTACTCAGGGTGCTGGGTGCTCAGTACTCCGGGTGCTCATTGCTCAGGGTGCTGGGTGCTCAGTACTCAGTGTGCTGGGTGCTCAGTACTCAGGGTGCACAGTGCTCAGTACTCAGGGTGCTCAGTGCTCAGTACTCAGGGTGCTCAGTGCTCAGGGTGCTGGGTGCTCAGTGCTCGGGGTGCTGGGTGCTCAGTGCTCACGGTGCTGTGTGCTCAGTACTCAGGGTGCTCAGTACTCAGGGTGCTTGGTGCTCAGTGCTCATGGTGCTCGGTGCTCAGTGCTCAGGTTGCTGGGTGCTCAATACTCAGGGTGCTGGGTGCTCAGTACTCAGGGTGCTCAGTGCTCAGTACTCAGGGTGCTCAGTGCTCAGGGTGCTGGGTGCTCAGTGCTCGGGGTGCTGGGTGCTCAGTGCTCGGGGTGCTGGGTGCTCAGTACTCAGGGTGCTCGGTGCTCAGTACTCAGGGTGCTGGGTGCTCAGTGCTCAGGGGGCTGGGTGCTCAGTACTCAGGGTGCTCAGTGCTCAGTACTCAGGGTGCTCAGTGCTCAGGGTGCTGGGTGCTCAGTGCTCGGGGTGCTGGGTGCTCAGTGCTCGGGGTGCTGGGTGCTCAGTTCTCGGGGTGCTGGTTGCTCAGTGCTCAGGGTGCTGGGTGCTGAGTACTCAGGGTGCTGGGTGCTCAGTACTCAGGGTGCTGGGTGCTCAGTGCTCGGGGTGCTGGGTGCTCAGTGCTCGGGTTGCTGGGTGCTCAGTACTCGGGGTGCTGGGTGCTCAGTGCTCAGCGTGCTGGGTGCTCAGTACTCAGGGTGCTCGGTTCTCAGTACTCAGGGTGCTGGGTGCTCATTCTCGGGGTGCTGGGTGCTCAGTGCTCAGGGTGCTGGGTGCTCAGTGCTCAGGGTCCTCTATGCTCAGTACTCAAGGTGCTCAGTACTCAGCGTGCTTTGTGCTCAGTGCTCAGGGTGCTGGGTGCTCAGTACTCAGGGTGCTGGGTGCTCAGTACTCACGGTGCTGGGTGCTCAGTACTCGGGGTGCTGGGTGCTCATTACTCAGGGTGCTGGGTGCTCAGTACTCACGGTGCTGGGTGCTCAGTACTCGGGGTGCTGGGTGCTCAGTACTCAGGGTGCTGGGTGCTCAGTCCTCAGGGTGCTCAGTGCTCAGGGTGCTGGGTGCTCAGTAATCAGGGTGCTGAGTGCTCAGTACTCAGGGTGCTGGGTGCTCAGTACTCAGGGTGCTGGGTGCTCAGTGCTCGGGGTGTTGGGTGCTCAGTGTTAAGGGTGCTCAGTGCTCATTACTCAGGGTGCTTGGTGCTCAGTACTCAGTGCTCAGGATGCTGGGTGCTCAGTGCTCAGGGTGCTGGGTGCTCAGTGCTCAGGGTGCTCAGTGCTCAGTGCTCAGTACTCAGGGTGCTTGGTGCTCAGTACTCAGGGTGCTGGGTGCTCAGTGCTCGGGGTACCTGGTGCTCAGTGCTCGGGGTGCTTGGTGCTCAGTACTCAGGGTGCTGAGTGCTCAGTGCTCAGGGTGCTGGGTGCTCAGTGCTCAGGGTGCTGGGTGCTCAGTACTCAGGGTGCTGGGTGCTCAGTGCTCAGCGAGCTTGTTGCTCAGTACTAAGGGTGCTGGGTGCTCAGTGCTCAGGGTGCTGGGTGCTCAGTGCTCGGGGTGCTGGGTGCTCCGTACTCAGGGTGCTGGGTGCTCAGTACTCGGGGTGCTGGGTGCTCAGTGCTCAGCGTGCTGGGTGCTCAGTACTCAGGGTGCTCGGTGCTCAGTACTCAGGGTGCTGGGTTCTCAGTACTCAGGGTGCTGGGTGCACAGTGCTAGGGGTGCTGGGTGCTCAGTGCTCGGGGTCTGGGTGCTCAGTACTCAGGGTGCTGGGTGCTCAGTACTCAGGGTGCTCTGTGCTCAGTGCTCAGGGTGCTGGGTGCTCAGTGCTCTGGGTGCTGGGTGCTCCGTGCTCAGGGTGCTGGGTGCTCAGTGCTCAGGGTGCTGGGTGCTCAGTGATCGGCGTGATGGGTGCTGAGTGCTCAGGGTGCTGGGTGCTCAGTGCTCGGGGTGCTCGGTGCTCAGGGTCCTGGGTGCTCAGTACTCAGGGTGCTGGGTGCTTAGTACTCAGGGTGCTCAGTGCTCAGTACACAGGGTGCTGGGTGCTCAGTGCTCGGGGTGCTGGGTGCTCAGTGCTCAGTACTCAGGGTGCTGGGTGCTCAGTGCTCAGGGTGCTGGGTGCTCAGTACTCCGCGTGCTGGGTGCTCAGTACTCAGGGTGCTGGGTGCTCAGTGCTCAGGGTGCTGGGTGCTCAGTGCTCAGGGTGCTGGGTGCTCAGTGCTCGGGCAGCTCGGTGCTCAGAACTCAGGGTGCTGGGTGCTCAGTACTCAGGGTGCTGGGTGCTCGGTGCTCAGTACACTGGGTGCTCAGTACTCAGGGTGCTGGGTGCTCAGTACTCAGGGTGCTCGGTGCTCAATACTCAGGGTGCTGGGTGCTCAGTTCTCGGGGTGCTGGGTGCTCATTAATCAGGGTGCTGGGTGATCAGTACTCACGGTGCTGGGTGCTCAGTACTCAGGGTGCTGGGTGCTCAGTGCTCGGGGTGCTGGGTGCTCAGTTCTCGGGGTGCTGGTTGCTCAGTGCTCAGGGTGCTGGGTGCTGAGTACTCAGGGTGCTGGGTGCTCAGTACTCAGGGTGCTGGGTGCTCAGTGCTCGGGGTGCTGGGTGCTCAGTGCTCGGGTTGCTGGGTGCTCAGTACTCGGGGTGCTGGGTGCTCAGTGCTCAGCGTGCTGGGTGCTCAGTACTCAGGGTGCTCGGTTCTCAGTACTCAGGGTGCTGGGTGCTCATTCTCGGGGTGCTGGGTGCTCAGTGCTCAGGGTGCTGGGTGCTCAGTGCTCAGGGTCCTCTATGCTCAGTACTCAAGGTGCTCAGTACTCAGCGTGCTTTGTGCTCAGTGCTCAGGGTGCTGGGTGCTCAGTACTCAGGGTGCTGGGTGCTCAGTACTCACGGTGCTGGGTGCTCAGTACTCGGGGTGCTGGGTGCTCATTACTCAGGGTGCTGGGTGCTCAGTACTCACGGTGCTGGGTGCTCAGTACTCGGGGTGCTGGGTGCTCAGTACTCAGGGTGCTGGGTGCTCAGTCCTCAGGGTGCTCAGTGCTCAGGGTGCTGGGTGCTCAGTAATCAGGGTGCTGAGTGCTCAGTACTCAGGGTGCTGGGTGCTCAGTACTCAGGGTGCTGGGTGCTCAGTGCTCGGGGTGTTGGGTGCTCAGTGTTAAGGGTGCTCAGTGCTCATTACTCAGGGTGCTTGGTGCTCAGTACTCAGTGCTCAGGATGCTGGGTGCTCAGTGCTCAGGGTGCTGGGTGCTCAGTGCTCAGGGTGCTCAGTGCTCAGTGCTCAGTACTCAGGGTGCTTGGTGCTCAGTACTCAGGGTGCTGGGTGCTCAGTGCTCGGGGTACCTGGTGCTCAGTGCTCGGGGTGCTTGGTGCTCAGTACTCAGGGTGCTGAGTGCTCAGTGCTCAGGGTGCTGGGTGCTCAGTGCTCAGGGTGCTGGGTGCTCAGTACTCAGGGTGCTGGGTGCTCAGTGCTCAGCGAGCTTGTTGCTCAGTACTAAGGGTGCTGGGTGCTCAGTGCTCAGGGTGCTGGGTGCTCAGTGCTCGGGGTGCTGGGTGCTCCGTACTCAGGGTGCTGGGTGCTCAGTACTCGGGGTGCTGGGTGCTCAGTGCTCAGCGTGCTGGGTGCTCAGTACTCAGGGTGCTCGGTGCTCAGTACTCAGGGTGCTGGGTTCTCAGTACTCAGGGTGCTGGGTGCACAGTGCTAGGGGTGCTGGGTGCTCAGTGCTCGGGGTCTGGGTGCTCAGTACTCAGGGTGCTGGGTGCTCAGTACTCAGGGTGCTCTGTGCTCAGTGCTCAGGGTGCTGGGTGCTCAGTGCTCTGGGTGCTGGGTGCTCCGTGCTCAGGGTGCTGGGTGCTCAGTGCTCAGGGTGCTGGGTGCTCAGTGATCGGCGTGATGGGTGCTGAGTGCTCAGGGTGCTGGGTGCTCAGTGCTCGGGGTGCTCGGTGCTCAGGGTCCTGGGTGCTCAGTACTCAGGGTGCTGGGTGCTTAGTACTCAGGGTGCTCAGTGCTCAGTACACAGGGTGCTGGGTGCTCAGTGCTCGGGGTGCTGGGTGCTCAGTGCTCAGTACTCAGGGTGCTGGGTGCTCAGTGCTCAGGGTGCTGGGTGCTCAGTACTCCGCGTGCTGGGTGCTCAGTACTCAGGGTGCTGGGTGCTCAGTGCTCAGGGTGCTGGGTGCTCAGTGCTCAGGGTGCTGGGTGCTCAGTGCTCGGGCAGCTCGGTGCTCAGAACTCAGGGTGCTGGGTGCTCAGTACTCAGGGTGCTGGGTGCTCGGTGCTCAGTACACTGGGTGCTCAGTACTCAGGGTGCTGGGTGCTCAGTACTCAGGGTGCTCGGTGCTCAATACTCAGGGTGCTGGGTGCTCAGTTCTCGGGGTGCTGGGTGCTCATTAATCAGGGTGCTGGGTGATCAGTACTCAGGGTGCTCAGTGCTTGGGGTGCTGGGTGCTCAGTTCTCAGGGTGCTCAGTGCTTGGGGTGCAGGGTGCTCAGTACTCAGGGTGCTGGTTGCTCAGTGCTCAGGGTGCTGGGTGCTGAGTACTCAGGGTGCTGGGTGCTCAGTACTCAGGGTGCTGGGTTCTCAGTACTCATGGTGCTGGGTGCTCAGTACTCAGGGGACTGGGTGCTCAGTGCTCAGGGTGCTGGGTGCTCAGTGCTCAGGGCGCTAGGTGCTCAGTGCTCGGGGTGCTGGGTGCTCAGTGCTCGGGGTGCTGGTTGCTCAGTACTCAGGGTGCTCAGTGCTCAGTACTCGGGTTGCTTGGTGCTCAGTACTCAGGGTGCTCAGTGCTCAGTACTCGGGGTGCTGGGTGCTCAGTGCTCAGGGTGCTCAGTGCTCAGTGCTCCGGGTGCTGTGTGCTCAGTGCTCGGGGCGCTGGGTGCTCAGTGCTCAGGGTGCTGGGTGCTCAGTACTCGGGGTGCTGGGTGCTCAGTGCTCAGGGTGCTCATTGCTCAGTACTCAGTGCTCAGGGTGCTCAGTGCTCAGTGCTCAGGGTGCTGGGTGTTCAGTACTCAGGGTGCTGGGTGCTCAGTACTCATGGTGCTGGGTGCTCAGTGCTCAGGGTGCTGGGTGCTCAGTACTCTGGGTGTTGGGTGTTCAGTACTCAGGGTGCTTTGTGCTCCGTGCTCGGGGTGCTGGGTGCTCAGTGCTCAGGGTGCTGGGTGCTCAGTGCTCAGGGTGCTGGGTGCTCAGTGCTCAGGGTGCTGGGTGCTCAGTGCTCGGGGTGCTGGGTGCTCAGTACTCAGCGTGCTGCGTGCTCAGTACTCAGGGTGCTGGGTGCTCAGTGCTCAGGGTGCTGGGTGCTCAGTGCTCGGGGTGCTGGGTGCTCAGTGCTCAGGGTGATCGGTGCTCAGTACTCAGGGTGCTGGGTGCTCAGTACTCAGGGAACTAGGTGCTCAGTCCTCAGGGTGCTCAGTGCTCAGGGTGCTGGGTGCTCAGTGCTCGGGTGCTTGGTGCTCAGTACTCAGGGTGCTGAGTGCTCAGTACTCAGGGTGCTGGGTGCTCAGTACTCATGGTGCTGGGTGCTCAGTGCTCGGGGTGCTGGGTGCTCAGTACTCAGCGTGCTGCGTGCTCAGTACTCAGGGTGCTGGGTGCTCAATACTCAGTGCTCGGGGTCCTGGGTGCTGAGTGCTCAGGGTGCTGGGTGCTCAGTGCTCTGGGTGCTGGGTGCTGAGTACTCAGGGTGCTGGGTGCTCAGTACTCAGGGTGCTGGGTGCTCAGTACTCAGGGTGCTGGGTGCTCAGTGCTCAGGGTGCTGGATCCTCAGTACTCAGGGTGCTGGGTGCTCAGGACTCAGGTTGCTGGGTGCTCAGTGCTCAGGGTCCTGGGTGCTCAGTGCTCAGGGTGCTGGGTGCTCAGTACTCAGGGTGCTGGGTGCACAGTGCTCAGGGTGATCGGTGCTCAGTACTCAGTGTGCTCAGTACTCAGGGTGCTGGGTGCTCAGTGCTCAGGGTGCTGGGTGCTCAGTACTCAGGGTGCTGGGTGCTCAGTGCTCGGGGTGCTGGGTGCTCAGTGCTCAGGGTGATCGGTGCTCAGTACTCAGGGTGCTGGGTGCTCAGTGCTCAGGGTGCTGGGTGCTCAGTCCTTAGGGTGCTCAGTGCTCAGGGTGCTGGGTTCTCAGTGCTCGGGGTGCTCGGTGCTCAGTACACAGGGGGCTGAGTGCTCAGTACTCAGGGTTCTGGGTTCTCAGTACTCATGGTGCTGGGTGCTCAGTACTCAGGGGACTGGGTGCTCAGTGCTCAGGGTGCTGGGTGGTCAGTGCTCAGGGCGCTAGGTGCTCAGTGCTCAGGGTGCTGGGTGCTCAGTGCTCGGGGTGCTGGGTGCTCAGTCCTCAGGGTTCTCAGTGCTCAGGGTGCTGGGTGCTCAGTACTCAGGGTGCTTTGTGCTCAGTACTCAGGGGGCTGGGTGCTCAGTGCTCAGGGTGCTGGGTGCTCAGTGCTCAGGGCGCTGGGTGCTCAGTGCTCGGGGTGCTGGGTGCTCAGTGCTCAGGGTGCTGGGTGCTCAGTGCTCAGTGCTCAGGGTGCTGGGTGCTCAGTGCTCAGTGCTCAGGGTGCTGGGTGCTCAGTACTCAGGGTGCTGGGTGCTCAGTACTCAGGGTACTGGGTGCTCAGTTCTCAGGGTGCTGGGTGCTCATTACTCTGGGTGTTGGGTGCTCAGTACTCAGGGTGCTGGGTGCTCAGTGCTCGGGGTGCTGGGTGCTCAGTGCTCAGGGTGCTGGGTGCTCAGTGCTCAGGGTGCTGGGTGCTCAGTGCTCGGGGTGCTGGGTGCTCAGTGCTCGGTGTCCTCGGTGGTCAGTGCTCGGGGTGGTGGGTGCTCAGTACTCGGGGAGCTCAGTGCTCAGTACTCAGGGTGCTGGGTGCTCAGTGCTCAGGGTGCTGGGTGCTCAGTGCTCGGGGTGCTGGGTGCTCGGTGCTCAGGTTGCTGGGTGTTCAGTACTCGGGGTGCTGGGTGCTCAGTACTCAGGGTGCTGGGTGCTCATTGCTCGGGGTGCTGGGTCCTCAGTGCTACGGGTGCTGGGTGCTCAGTGCTCGGGGTGCTGGGTGCTCAGTGCTCGGGGTGCTGGGTGCTCATTGCTCGGGGTGCTCGGTGCTCAGTACTCAGGGTGCTGGGTGCTCAGTGCTCAGGGTGCTCGGTGCTCAGTACTCAGGGTGCTGGGTGCTCAGTGCTCAGTGTGCTCAGTGCTCAGTACGTTGGGTGCTCAGTACTCAGGGTGTTGGGTGCTCAGTGCTCAGGGTGATCGGTGCTCAGTACTCAGGGTGCTCAGTACTCAGGGTGCTGGGTGCTCAGGGCGCGGGGTGCTGGGAGCTCAGTACTCAGGGTGCTGGGTGCTCAGTGCTCGGTGTGCTGGGTGCTGAGTGCTCAGGGTGCTGGGTGCTCAGTACTCGGGGTGCTCGGTGCTCAGTACTCAGGGTGCTGGGTGCTCAGTACTCAGGGTGCTGGGTGCTCAGTGATCAGGGTGCTCTCTGCTCAGTACTCAGGGTGCTGGGTGCTCAGTGCTCAGGGTGCTGGGTGCTCAGTACTCAGGGTGCTGGGTGCTCAGTGCTCATGGTGATCGGTGCTCAGTCCTCAGGGTGCTCAGTACTCAGGGTGCTGTGTGCTCAGTGCTCGTGGTGCTGGGTGCTCAGTACTCAGGGTGCTGGGTGCTCAGTGCTCAGGGTGCTGGGTGCTCAGTACTCAGGGTGCTGGGTGCTCAGTACTCTGGGTGCTCAGTGCTCGGGGAGCTCGGTGCTCAGTACTCAGGGTGCTGGGTGCTCAGTACTCAGGGTGCTGGGTGCTGATTCTCGTGGTGATGGGTGCTCAGTGCTCGGGGTGCTGGGTGCTCAGTACTCGGGGTGCTGGGTGCTCAGTGCTCAGCGTGCTGGGTGCTCAGTACTCAGGGTGCTCGGTTCTCAGTACTCAGGGTGCTGGGTGCTCATTCTCGGGGTGCTGGGTGCTCAGTGCTCAGTTTGCTGGGTGCTCAGTGCTCAGGGTCCTCTATGCTCAGTACTCAAGGTGCTCAGTACTCAGCGTGCTTTGTGCTCAGTGCTCAGGGTGCTGGGTGCTCAGTACTCAGGGTGCTGGGTGCTCAGTACTCACGGTGCTGGGTGCTCAGTACTCGGGGTGCTGGGTGCTCATTACTCAGGGTGCTGGGTGCTCAGTACTCACGGTGCTGGGTGCTCAGTACTCGGGGTGCTGGGTGCTCAGTACTCAGGGTGCTGGGTGCTCAGTCCTCAGGGTGCTCAGTGCTCAGGGTGCTGGGTGCTCAGTAATCAGGGTGCTGAGTGCTCAGTACTCAGGGTGCTGGGTGCTCAGTACTCAGGGTGCTGGGTGCTCAGTGCTCGGGGTGTTGGGTGCTCAGTGTTCAGGGTGCTCAGTGCTCATTACTCAGGGTGCTTGGTGCTCAGTACTCAGTGCTCAGGATGCTGGGTGCTCAGTGCTCAGGGTGCTGGGTGCTCAGTGCTCAGGGTGCTCAGTGCTCAGTGCTCAGTACTCAGGGTGCTTGGTGCTCAGTACTCAGGGTGCTGGGTGCTCAGTGCTCGGGGTACCTGGTGCTCAGTGCTCGGGGTGCTTGGTGCTCAGTACTCAGGGTGCTGAGTGCTCAGTGCTCAGGGTGCTGGGTGCTCAGTGCTCAGGGTGCTGGGTGCTCAGTACTCAGGGTGCTGGGTGCTCAGTGCTCAGCGAGCTTGATGCTCAGTACTAAGGGTGCTGGGTGCTCAGTGCTCAGGGTGCTGGGTGCTCAGTGCTCGGGGTGCTGGGTGCTCCGTACTCAGGGTGCTGGGTGCTCAGTACTCGGGGTGCTGGGTGCTCAGTGCTCAGCGTGCTGGGTGCTCAGTACTCAGGGTGCTCGGTGCTCAGTACTCAGGGTGCTGGGTTCTCAGTACTCAGGGTGCTGGGTGCACAGTGCTAGGGGTGCTGGGTGCTCAGTGCTCGGGGTCTGGGTGCTCAGTACTCAGGGTGCTGGGTGCTCAGTACTCAGGGTGCTCTGTGCTCAGTGCTCAGGGTGCTGGGTGCTCAGTGCTCTGGGTGCTGGGTGCTCCGTGCTCAGGGTGCTGGGTGCTCAGTGCTCAGGGTGCTGGGTGCTCAGTGATCGGCGTGATGGGTGCTGAGTGCTCAGGGTGCTGGGTGCTCAGTGCTCGGGGTGCTCGGTGCTCAGGGTCCTGGGTGCTCAGTACTCAGGGTGCTGGGTGCTTAGTACTCAGGGTGCTCAGTGCTCAGTACACAGGGTGCTGGGTGCTCAGTGCTCGGGGTGCTGGGTGCTCAGTGCTCAGTACTCAGGGTGCTGGGTGCTCAGTGCTCAGGGTGCTGGGTGCTCAGTACTCCGCGTGCTGGGTGCTCAGTACTCAGGGTGCTGGGTGCTCAGTGCTCAGGGTGCTGGGTGCTCAGTGCTCAGGGTGCTGGGTGCTCAGTGCTCGGGCAGCTCGGTGCTCAGAACTCAGGGTGCTGGGTGCTCAGTACTCAGGGTGCTGGGTGCTCGGTGCTCAGTACACTGGGTGCTCAGTACTCAGGGTGCTGGGTGCTCAGTACTCAGGGTGCTCGGTGCTCAATACTCAGGGTGCTGGGTGCTCAGTTCTCGGGGTGCTGGGTGCTCATTAATCAGGGTGCTGGGTGATCAGTACTCAGGGTGCTCAGTGCTTGGGGTGCTGGGTGCTCAGTTCTCAGGGTGCTCAGTGCTTGGGGTGCAGGGTGCTCAGTACTCAGGGTGCTGGTTGCTCAGTGCTCAGGGTGCTGGGTGCTGAGTACTCAGGGTGCTGGGTGCTCAGTACTCAGGGTGCTGGGTTCTCAGTACTCATGGTGCTGGGTGCTCAGTACTCAGGGGACTGGGTGCTCAGTGCTCAGGGTGCTGGGTGCTCAGTGCTCAGGGCGCTAGGTGCTCAGTGCTCGGGGTGCTGGGTGCTCAGTGCTCGGGGTGCTGGTTGCTCAGTACTCAGGGTGCTCAGTGCTCAGTACTCGGGTTGCTTGGTGCTCAGTACTCAGGGTGCTCAGTGCTCAGTACTCGGGGTGCTGGGTGCTCAGTGCTCAGGGTGCTCAGTGCTCAGTGCTCCGGGTGCTGTGTGCTCAGTGCTCGGGGCGCTGGGTGCTCAGTGCTCAGGGTGCTGGGTGCTCAGTACTCGGGGTGCTGGGTGCTCAGTGCTCAGGGTGCTCATTGCTCAGTACTCAGTGCTCAGGGTGCTCAGTGCTCAGTGCTCAGGGTGCTGGGTGTTCAGTACTCAGGGTGCTGGGTGCTCAGTACTCATGGTGCTGGGTGCTCAGTGCTCAGGGTGCTGGGTGCTCAGTACTCTGGGTGTTGGGTGTTCAGTACTCAGGGTGCTTTGTGCTCCGTGCTCGGGGTGCTGGGTGCTCAGTGCTCAGGGTGCTGGGTGCTCAGTGCTCAGGGTGCTGGGTGCTCAGTGCTCAGGGTGCTGGGTGCTCAGTGCTCGGGGTGCTGGGTGCTCAGTACTCAGCGTGCTGCGTGCTCAGTACTCAGGGTGCTGGGTGCTCAGTGCTCAGGGTGCTGGGTGCTCAGTGCTCGGGGTGCTGGGTGCTCAGTGCTCAGGGTGATCGGTGCTCAGTACTCAGGGTGCTGGGTGCTCAGTACTCAGGGAACTAGGTGCTCAGTCCTCAGGGTGCTCAGTGCTCAGGGTGCTGGGTGCTCAGTGCTCGGGTGCTTGGTGCTCAGTACTCAGGGTGCTGAGTGCTCAGTACTCAGGGTGCTGGGTGCTCAGTACTCATGGTGCTGGGTGCTCAGTGCTCGGGGTGCTGGGTGCTCAGTACTCAGCGTGCTGCGTGCTCAGTACTCAGGGTGCTGGGTGCTCAATACTCAGTGCTCGGGGTCCTGGGTGCTGAGTGCTCAGGGTGCTGGGTGCTCAGTGCTCTGGGTGCTGGGTGCTGAGTACTCAGGGTGCTGGGTGCTCAGTACTCAGGGTGCTGGGTGCTCAGTACTCAGGGTGCTGGGTGCTCAGTGCTCAGGGTGCTGGATCCTCAGTACTCAGGGTGCTGGGTGCTCAGGACTCAGGTTGCTGGGTGCTCAGTGCTCAGGGTCCTGGGTGCTCAGTGCTCAGGGTGCTGGGTGCTCAGTACTCAGGGTGCTGGGTGCACAGTGCTCAGGGTGATCGGTGCTCAGTACTCAGTGTGCTCAGTACTCAGGGTGCTGGGTGCTCAGTGCTCAGGGTGCTGGGTGCTCAGTACTCAGGGTGCTGGGTGCTCAGTGCTCGGGGTGCTGGGTGCTCAGTGCTCAGGGTGATCTGTGCTCAGTACTCAGGGTGCTGGGTGCTCAGTGCTCAGGGTGCTGGGTGCTCAGTCCTTAGGGTGCTCAGTGCTCAGGGTGCTGGGTTCTCAGTGCTCGGGGTGCTCGGTGCTCAGTACACAGGGGGCTGAGTGCTCAGTACTCAGGGTGCTGGGTTCTCAGTACTCATGGTGCTGGGTGCTCAGTACTCAGGGGACTGGGTGCTCAGTGCTCAGGGTGCTGGGTGGTCAGTGCTCAGGGCGCTAGGTGCTCAGTGCTCAGGGTGCTGGGTGCTCAGTGCTCGGGGTGCTGGGTGCTCAGTCCTCAGGGTTCTCAGTGCTCAGGGTGCTGGGTGCTCAGTACTCAGGGTGCTTTGTGCTCAGTACTCAGGGGGCTGGGTGCTCAGTGCTCAGGGTGCTGGGTGCTCAGTGCTCAGGGCGCTGGGTGCTCAGTGCTCGGGGTGCTGGGTGCTCAGTGCTCAGGGTGCTGGGTGCTCAGTGCTCAGTGCTCAGGGTGCTGGGTGCTCAGTGCTCAGTGCTCAGGGTGCTGGGTGCTCAGTACTCAGGGTGCTGGGTGCTCAGTACTCAGGGTACTGGGTGCTCAGTTCTCAGGGTGCTGGGTGCTCATTACTCTGGGTGTTGGGTGCTCAGTACTCAGGGTGCTGGGTGCTCAGTGCTCGGGGTGCTGGGTGCTCAGTGCTCAGGGTGCTGGGTGCTCAGTGCTCAGGGTGCTGGGTGCTCAGTACTCTGGGTGCTCGGTGCTCAGTACTCGGGGTGCTCGGTGCTCAGTACTCAAGGTGCTGGGTTCTCAGTGCTCAGGGTGCTGTGTGCTCAGTACTCAGGGTGCTCAGTGCTCAGTCCTCGGGGTGCTGGGTGCTCAGTACTCAGGGTGGTCAGTGCTCAGTACTCGGGGTGCTGGGTGCTCAGTGCTCAGTGTGCTCAGTGCTCAGTGGTCGGGGTGCTGCCTGCTCAGTGCTCGGGGCGCTGGGTGCTCAGTGCTCGGGGTGCTGTGTGCTCAGTACTCAGGGTGCTGTGTGCTCAGTGCTCAGTACTCTGCGTGCTGGGTGCTCAGTGCTCAGAGTGTTGGGTGCTCAGTACTCAGGGTGCTGGGTGCTCAGTGCTCAGTGCTCAAGGTGCTCAGTGCTCAGGGTGCTCAGTGCTCAGGGTGCTGTGTGCTCAGTACTCGGGGTGCTGGGTGCTCAGTGCTAAGTGCTCAGGGTGCTGGGTGCTCAGTGCTCGGGGTGCTGGGTGCTCAGTACTCAGCGTGCTGCGTGCTCAGTACTCAAGGTGCTGGGTGCTCAATACTCAGTGCTCGGGGTCCTGGGTGCTGAATGCTCAGGGTGCTGGGTGCTCAGTGCTCTGGGTGCTGGGTGCTGAGTACTCAGGGTGCTGGGTGCTCAGTACTCAGGGTGCTGGGTGCTCAGTACTCAGGGTGCTGGGTGCTCAATGCTCAGGGTGCTGGATCCTCAGTACTCAGGGTGCTGGGTGCTCAGTACTCAGGTTGCTGGGTGCTCAGTGCTCAGGGTCCTGGGTGCTCAGTGCTCAGGGTGCTGGGTGCTCAGTACTCAGGGTGCTGGGTGCACAGTGCTCAGGGTGATCGGTGCTCAATACTCAGTGTGCTCAGTACTCAGGGTGCTGGGTGCTCAGTGCTCAGGGTGCTGGGTGCTCAGTACTCAGGGTGCTGGGTGCTCAGTGCTCGGGGTGCTGGGTGCTCAGTGCTCAGGGTGATCGGTGCTCAGTACTCAGGGTGCTGGGTGCTCAGTGCTCAGGGTGCTGGGTGCTCAGTCCTTAGGGTGCTCAGTGCTCAGGGTGCTGGGTGCTCAGTGCTCGGGGTGCTCGGTGCTCAGTACACAGGGGGCTGACTGCTCAGTACTCAGGGTGCTGGGTTCTCAGTACTCATGGTGCTGGGTGCTCAGTACTCAGGGGACTGGGTGCTCAGTGCTCAGGGTGCTGGGTGGTCAGTGCTCAGGGCACTAGGTGCTCAGTGCTCAGGGTGCTGGGTGCTCAGTGCTCGGGGTGCTGGGTGCTCAGTCCTCAGGGTTCTCAGTGCTCAGGGTGCTGGGTGCTCAGTACTCAGGGTGCTGGGTGCTCAGTACTCAGGGGGCTGGGTGCTCAGTGCTCAGGGTGCTGGGTGCTCAGTGCTCAGGGCGCTGTGTGCTCAGTGCTCGGGGTGCTGGGTGCTCAGTGCTCAGGGTGCTGGGTGCTCAGTGCTCAGTGCTCAGGGTGCTGGGTGCTCAGTGCTCAGTGCTCAGGGTGCTGGGTGCTCAGTACTCAGGGTGCTGGGTGCTCAGTACTCAGGGTACTGGGTGCTCAGTGCTCGGGGTGCTGGGTGCTCAGTGCTCAGGGTGCTGGGTGCTCAGTGCTCAGTGCTCAGGGTGCTGGGTGCTCAGTGCTCAGTGCTCAGGGTGCTGGGTGCTCAGTACTCAGGGTGCTGGGTGCTCAGTTCTCAGGGTGCTGGGTGCTCATTATTCTGGGTGTTGGGTGCTCAGTACTCAGGGTGCTGGGTGCTCAGTGCTCGGGGTGCTGGGTGCTCAGTGCTCAGGGTGCTGGGTGCTCAGTGCTCAGGGTGCTGGGTGCTCAGTACTCTGGGTGCTCGGTGCTCAGTACTCGGGGTGCTCGGTGCTCAGTACTCAAGGTGCTGGGTTCTCAGTGCTCAGGGTGCTGGGTGCTCAGTACTCAGGGTGCTGAGTGCTCAGTGCTCAGGGTGCTGGGTGCTCAGTGCTCAGGGTGCTGGGTGCTCAGTACTCAGGGTGCTGGGTGCTCAGTGCTCAGCGAGCTTGATGCTCAGTACTAAGGGTGCTGGGTGCTCAGTGCTCAGGGTGCTGGGTGCTCAGTGCTCGGGGTGCTGGGTGCTCCGTACTCAGGGTGCTGGGTGCTCAGTACTCGGGGTGCTGGGTGCTCAGTGCTCAGCGTGCTGGGTGCTCAGTACTCAGGGTGCTCGGTGCTCAGTACTCAGGGTGCTGGGTTCTCAGTACTCAGGGTGCTGGGTGCACAGTGCTAGGGGTGCTGGGTGCTCAGTGCTCGGGGTCTGGGTGCTCAGTACTCAGGGTGCTGGGTGCTCAGTACTCAGGGTGCTCTGTGCTCAGTGCTCAGGGTGCTGGGTGCTCAGTGCTCTGGGTGCTGGGTGCTCCGTGCTCAGGGTGCTGGGTGCTCAGTGCTCAGGGTGCTGGGTGCTCAGTGATCGGCGTGATGGGTGCTGAGTGCTCAGGGTGCTGGGTGCTCAGTGCTCGGGGTGCTCGGTGCTCAGGGTCCTGGGTGCTCAGTACTCAGGGTGCTGGGTGCTTAGTACTCAGGGTGCTCAGTGCTCAGTACACAGGGTGCTGGGTGCTCAGTGCTCGGGGTGCTGGGTGCTCAGTGCTCAGTACTCAGGGTGCTGGGTGCTCAGTGCTCAGGGTGCTGGGTGCTCAGTACTCCGCGTGCTGGGTGCTCAGTACTCAGGGTGCTGGGTGCTCAGTGCTCAGGGTGCTGGGTGCTCAGTGCTCAGGGTGCTGGGTGCTCAGTGCTCGGGCAGCTCGGTGCTCAGAACTCAGGGTGCTGGGTGCTCAGTACTCAGGGTGCTGGGTGCTCGGTGCTCAGTACACTGGGTGCTCAGTACTCAGGGTTTTGGGTGCTCAGTACTCAGGGTGCTCGGTGCTCAATACTCAGGGTGCTGGGTGCTCAGTTCTCGGGGTGCTGGGTGCTCATTAATCAGGGTGCTGGGTGATCAGTACTCAGGGTGCTCAGTGCTTGGGGTGCTGGGTGCTCAGTTCTCAGGGTGCTCAGTGCTTGGGGTGCAGGGTGCTCAGTACTCAGGGTGCTGGTTGCTCAGTGCTCAGGGTGCTGGGTGCTGAGTACTCAGGGTGCTGGGTGCTCAGTACTCAGGGTGCTGGGTTCTCAGTACTCATGGTGCTGGGTGCTCAGTACTCAGGGGACTGGGTGCTCAGTGCTCAGGGTGCTGGGTGCTCAGTGCTCAGGGCGCTAGGTGCTCAGTGCTCGGGGTGCTGGGTGCTCAGTGCTCGGGGTGCTGGTTGCTCAGTACTCAGGGTGCTCAGTGCTCAGTACTCGGGTTGCTTGGTGCTCAGTACTCAGGGTGCTCAGTGCTCAGTACTCGGGGTGCTGGGTGCTCAGTGCTCAGGGTGCTCAGTGCTCAGTGCTCCGGGTGCTGTGTGCTCAGTGCTCGGGGCGCTGGGTGCTCAGTGCTCAGGGTGCTGGGTGCTCAGTACTCGGGGTGCTGGGTGCTCAGTGCTCAGGGTGCTCATTGCTCAGTACTCAGTGCTCAGGGTGCTCAGTGCTCAGTGCTCAGGGTGCTGGGTGTTCAGTACTCAGGGTGCTGGGTGCTCAGTACTCATGGTGCTGGGTGCTCAGTGCTCAGGGTGCTGGGTGCTCAGTACTCTGGGTGTTGGGTGTTCAGTACTCAGGGTGCTTTGTGCTCCGTGCTCGGGGTGCTGGGTGCTCAGTGCTCAGGGTGCTGGGTGCTCAGTGCTCAGGGTGCTGGGTGCTAAGTGCTCAGGGTGCTGGGTGCTCAGTGCTCGGGGTGCTGGGTGCTCAGTACTCAGCGTGCTGCGTGCTCAGTACTCAGGGTGCTGGGTGCTCAGTGCTCAGGGTGCTGGGTGCTCAGTGCTCGGGGTGCTGGGTGCTCAGTGCTCAGGGTGATCGGTGCTCAGTACTCAGGGTGCTGGGTGCTCAGTACTCAGGGAACTAGGTGCTCAGTCCTCAGGGTGCTCAGTGCTCAGGGTGCTGGGTGCTCAGTGCTCGGGTGCTTGGTGCTCAGTACTCAGGGTGCTGAGTGCTCAGTACTCAGGGTGCTGGGTGCTCAGTACTCATGGTGCTGGGTGCTCAGTGCTCGGGGTGCTGGGTGCTCAGTACTCAGCGTGCTGCGTGCTCAGTACTCAGGGTGCTGGGTGCTCAATACTCAGTGCTCGGGGTCCTGGGTGCTGAGTGCTCAGGGTGCTGGGTGCTCAGTGCTCTGGGTGCTGGGTGCTGAGTACTCAGGGTGCTGGGTGCTCAGTACTCAGGGTGCTGGGTGCTCAGTACTCAGGGTGCTGGGTGCTCAGTGCTCAGGGTGCTGGATCCTCAGTACTCAGGGTGCTGGGTGCTCAGGACTCAGGTTGCTGGGTGCTCAGTGCTCAGGGTCCTGGGTGCTCAGTGCTCAGGGTGCTGGGTGCTCAGTACTCGGGGTGCTGGGTGCACAGTGCTCAGGGTGATCGGTGCTCAGTACTCAGTGTGCTCAGTACTCAGGGTGCTGGGTGCTCAGTGCTCAGGGTGCTGGGTGCTCAGTACTCAGGGTGCTGGGTGCTCAGTGCTCGGGGTGCTGGGTGCTCAGTGCTCAGGGTGATCGGTGCTCAGTACTCAGGGTGCTGGGTGCTCAGTGCTCAGGGTGCTGGGTGCTCAGTCCTTAGGGTGGTCAGTGCTCAGGGTGCTGGGTTCTCAGTGCTCGGGGTGCTCGGTGCTCAGTACACAGGGGGCTGAGTGCTCAGTACTCAGGGTGCTGGGTTCTCAGTACTCATGGTGCTGGGTGCTCAGTACTCAGGGGACTGGGTGCTCAGTGCTCAGGGTGCTGGGTGGTCAGTGCTCAGGGCGCTAGGTGCTCAGTGCTCAGGGTGCTGGGTGCTCAGTGCTCGGGGTGCTGGGTGCTCAGTCCTCAGGGTTCTCAGTGCTCAGGGTGCTGGGTGCTCAGTGCTCAGGGTGATCGGTGCTCAGTACTCAGGGTGCTCAGTACTCAGGGTGCTGGGTGCTCAGTGCTCAGGGTGCTGGGTGCTCAGTACTCAGGGTTCTGGGTGCTCAGTGCTCGGGGTGCTGGGTGCTCAGTGCTCAGGGTGATCGGTGCTCAGTACTCAGGGTGCTGGGTGCTCAGTGCTCGGGGTGCTGGGTGCTCAGTGCTCAGGGTGATCGGTGCTCAGTACTCAGCGTGCTGCGTGCTCAGTACTCAGGGTGCTGGGTGCTCAATACTCAGTGCTCGGGGTCCTGGGTGCTGAGTGCTCAGGGTGCTGGGTGCTCAGTGCTCTGGGTGCTGGGTGCTGAGTACTCAGGGTGCTGGGTGCTCAGTACTCAGGGTGCTGGGTGCTCAGTACTCAGGGTGCTGGGTGCTCAGTGCTCAGGGTGCTGGATCCTCAGTACTCAGGGTGCTGGGTGCTCAGGACTCAGGTTGCTGGGTGCTCAGTGCTCAGGGTCCTGGGTGCTCAGTGCTCAGGGTGCTGGGTGCTCAGTACTCGGGGTGCTGGGTGCACAGTGCTCAGGGTGATCGGTGCTCAGTACTCAGTGTGCTCAGTACTCAGGGTGCTGGGTGCTCAGTGCTCAGGGTGCTGGGTGCTCAGTACTCAGGGTGCTGGGTGCTCAGTGCTCGGGGTGCTGGGTGCTCAGTGCTCAGGGTGATCGGTGCTCAGTACTCAGGGTGCTGGGTGCTCAGTGCTCAGGGTGCTGGGTGCTCAGTCCTTAGGGTGGTCAGTGCTCAGGGTGCTGGGTTCTCAGTGCTCGGGGTGCTCGGTGCTCAGTACACAGGGGGCTGAGTGCTCAGTACTCAGGGTGCTGGGTTCTCAGTACTCATGGTGCTGGGTGCTCAGTACTCAGGGGACTGGGTGCTCAGTGCTCAGGGTGCTGGGTGGTCAGTGCTCAGGGCGCTAGGTGCTCAGTGCTCAGGGTGCTGGGTGCTCAGTGCTCGGGGTGCTGGGTGCTCAGTCCTCAGGGTTCTCAGTGCTCAGGGTGCTGGGTGCTCAGTGCTCAGGGTGATCGGTGCTCAGTACTCAGGGTGCTCAGTACTCAGGGTGCTGGGTGCTCAGTGCTCAGGGTGCTGGGTGCTCAGTACTCAGGGTTCTGGGTGCTCAGTGCTCGGGGTGCTGGGTGCTCAGTGCTCAGGGTGATCGGTGCTCAGTACTCAGGGTGCTGGGTGCTCAGTGCTCAGGGTGCTGGGTGCTCAGTCCTCAGGGTGCTCAGTGCTCAGGGTGCTGGGTGCTCAGTGCTCGGGGTGCTCGGTGCTCAGTACACAGGGGGCTGAGTGCTCAGTACTCAGGGTGCTGGGTTCTCAGTACTCATGGTGCTGGGTGCTCAGTACTCAGGGGACTGGGTGCTCAGTGCTCAGGGTGCTGGGTGCTCAGTGCTCAGGGCGCTAGGTGCTCAGTGCTCGTGGTGCTGGGTGCTCAGTACTCAGGGTGCTCAGTGCTCAGTACTCGGGTTGCTTGGTGCTCAGTACTCAGGGTGCTCAGTGCTCAGTACTCGGGGTGCTGGGTGCTCAGTGCTCAGGGTGCTCAGTGCTCGGGGTGCTGTGTGCTCAGTGCTCGGGGTGCTGGGTGCTCAGTGCTCGGGGTGCTGGGTGCTCTGTACTCGGGGTGCTGGGTGCTCAGTGCTCAGGGTGCTCATTGCTCAGTACTCAGTGCTCAGGGTGCTCAGTGCTCAGTGCTCAGGGTGCTGGGTGTTCAGTACTCAGGGTGCTGGGTGCTCAGTACTCAGGGTGCTGGGTGCTCAGTGCTCAGGGTGCTGGGTGCTCAGTACTCTGGGTGTTGGGTGCTCAGTACTCAGGGTGCTTTGTGCTCCGTGCTCGGGGTGCTGGGTGCTCAGTGCTCAGGGTGCTGGGTGCTCAGTGCTCAGGGTGCTGGGTGCTTAGTACTCAGGGTGCTGGGTGCTTAGTGCTCTAGGGGCTCGGTGCTCAGTACTCAAGGTGCTGGGTGCTCAGTGCTCAGGGTGCTGGGTGCTCAGTCCTCGGGGTGCTCCGTGCTCAGGGTGCTGGGTGCTCAGTGCTCAGGGTGCTGGGTGCTCAGTGCTCGGCGTGCTGGGTGCTGAGTGCTCAGGGTGCTGGGTGCTCAGTGCTCGGGGTGCTGGGTGCTCAGTACTCAGGGTGCTGGGTGCTCAGTACTCATGGTGCTGGGTGCTCAGTACTCAGGGTGCTGGGTGCACAGTGCTCAGGGTGCTGGGTGCTCAGTACTCAGAGTGCTGGGTGCTCAGTGCTCGGGGTGCTGGGTGCTCAGTGCTCAGGGTGATCGGTGCTCAGTACTCAGGGTGCTGGGTGCTCAGTGCTCAGGGTGCTGGGTGCTCAGGCCTCAGGGTGCTCAGTGCTCAGGGTGCTGGGTGCTCAGTGCTCGGGGTGCTCGGTTCTCAGTACTCAGGGTGCTGAGTGCTCGGTACTCAGGGTGCTGGGTGCTCAGTACTCATGGTGCTGGGTGCTCAGTACTCAGGGGACTGGGTGCTCAGTGCTCAGGGTGCTGGGTGCTCAGTGCTCAGGGCGCTGGGTGCTCAGTGCTCGGGGTGCTGGGTGCTCAGTGCTCGGGGTGCTGGGTGGTCAGTGCTCAGTGCTCAAGGTGCTGGGTGCTCAGTCCTCAGTGCTCAGGGTGCTGGGTGCTCAGTACTCAGGGTGCTGGGTGCTCAGTACTCAGGGTGCTGGGTGCTCAGTTCTCGGGGTGCTGGGTGCTCAGTGCTCAGGGTGCTGGGTGCTCAGTGCTCAGGGTGCTGGGTGCTCAGTACTCAGGGTGCTGGGTGCTCAGTGCTCGGGGTGCTCGGTGCTCAGTACTCAAGGTGCTGGGTGCTCAGTGCTCAGGGTGCTGGGTGCTCAGTCCTCGGGGTGCTCCGTGCTCAGTGATCACCGTGCTGGGTGCTCAGTACTCAGGGTGCTCGGTGTTCAGTACTCAGGGTTCTCAGTGCTCAGTACTCAGTGTGCTGGGTGCTCAGTGCTCAGGGTGCTGGGTGCTCAGTACTCAGGGTGCTCAGTGCTCAGTACTCGGGGTGCTTGTTGCTCAGCACTCAGGTTGCTCAGTGCTCAGTGCTCGGGGTGCTGCGTGCTCAGTACTCAGGGTGCTCGGTGCTCAGTACTAAGGGTGCTCAGTGCTCAGTACTCAGGTTGCTCAGTGCTCAGTGCTTGGGGTGCTGGGTGCTCAGTACTCAGGGTCCTGGGTGCTCAGTACTCAGGGTGCTGGGTGCTCAGTGCTCAGTACTCAGCGTGCTGGGTGCTCAGTGCTCGGGGTGCTGGGTCCTCAGTGCTCAGGGTGCTGGGTGCTCAGTGCTCAGTGCTCAGGGTGCTGGTTGCTCAGTACTCAGGGTGCTGGGTGCTCAGTACTCAGGGTGCTGGGTGCTCAGTGCTCAGGGTGCTCTGTGCTCAGTACTCAGGATGCTGGGTGCTCAGTGCTCGGGGTGCTGCGTGCTCAGTGCTCAGGGTGCTGGGTGCTCAGTGCTCAGGGTGCAGGGTGCTCAGTACTCAGGGTGCTGGGTGCTCAGTGCTCGGGGTGCTCGGTGCTCAGTACTCAAGGTGCTGGGTGCTCAGTGCTCAGGGTGCTGGGTGCTCAGTCCTCGGGGTGCTCCGTGCTCAGTGATCAGGGTGCTGGGTGCTCAGTACTCAGGGTGCTCGGTGCTCAGTACTCAGGGTTCTCAGTGCTCAGTACTCAGGGTGCTGGGTGCTCAGTGCTCAGGGTGCTGGGTGCTCAGTATTCAGAGTGCTCAGTGCTCAGTAATCGGGTTGCTTGCTGCTCAGTACTCAGGGTGCTCAGTGCTCAGTACTCAAGGTGCTGGGTGCTCAGTGCTCAGGGTGCTGGGTGCTCAGTCCTCGGGGTGCTCCGTGCTCAGTGATCAGGGTGCTGGGTGCTCAGTACTCAGGGTGCTCGGTGCTCAGTACTCAGGGTTCTCAGTGCTCAGTACTCGGGGTGCTGGGTGCTCAGTGCTCGGGGCGCTGGGTGATCAGTGCTCGGGGTGCTGGGTGCTCAGTACTCGGGGTGCTGGGTGCTCAGTGCTCAGGGTGCTCATTGCCCAGTACTCAGTGCTCAGGGTGCTCAGTGCTCAGTGCTCAGGGTGCTGGGTGTTCAGTACTCAGGGTGCTGGGTGCTCAGTACTCAGGGTGCTGGGTGCTCAGTGCTCAGGGTGCTGGGTGCTCAGTACTCTGGGTGTTGGGTGCTCAGTACTCAGGGTGCTTTGTGCTCCGTGCTCAGGGTGCTGGGTGCTCAGTGCTCAGGGTGCTGGGTGCTCAGTTCTCAGGGTGCTGGGTGCTCAGTACTCAGGGTGCTGGGTGCTTAGTGCTCGAGGTGCTCGGTGCTCAGTACTCAAGGTGCTGGGTGCTCAGTGCTCAGGGTGCTGGGTGCTCAGTCCTCGGGGTGCTCCGTGCTCAGGGTGCTGGGTGCTCAGTGCTCAGGGTGCTGGGTGCTCAGTGCTCGGGGTGCTGGGTGCTGAGTGCTCAGGGTGCTGGGTGCTCAGTGCTCGGGGTGCTCGGTGCTCAGTGCTCAGGGTCCTGGGTGCTCAGTACTCAGGGTGCTGGGTGCTCAGTACTCAGCGTGCTGCGTGCTCAGTACTCAGGGTGCTGGGTGCTCAGTGCTCAGGGTGCTGGGTGCTCAGTGCTCGGGGTGCTGGGTGCTCAGTACTCAGCGTGCTGCGTGCTCAGTACTCAGGGTGCTGGGTGCTCAGTGCTCAGGGTGCTGGGTGCTCAGTGCTCGGGGTGCTGGGTGCTCAGTGCTCAGGGTGATCGGTGCTCAGTACTCAGGGTGCTGTGTGCTCAGTACTCAGTGTGCTAGGTGCTCAGTCCTCAGGGTGCTCAGTGCTCAGGGTGCTGGGTGCTCAGTGCTCGGGGTGCTCGGTGCTCAGTACTCAGGGTGCTGAGTGCTCAGTACTCAGGGTGCTGGGTGCTCAGTACTCATGGTGCTGGGTGCTCAGTGCTCGGGGTGCTGGGTGCTCAGTACTCAGCGTGCTGCGTGCTCAGTACTCAGGGTGCTGGGTGCTCAATACTCAGTGCTCGGGGTCCTGGGTGCTGAGTGCTCAGGTTGCTGGGTGCTCAGTGCTCTGGGTGCTGGGTGCTGAGTACTCAGGGTGCTGGGTGCTCAGTACTCAGGGTGCTGGGTGCTCAGTACTCAGGGTGCTGGGTGCTCAGTGCTCAGGGTGCTGGATCCTCAGTACTCAGGGTGCTGGGTGCTCAGTACTCAGGGTGCTGGGTGCTCAGTACTCAGGGTGCTGGGTGCTCAGTGCTCAGGGTGATCGGTGCTCAGTACTCAGGGTGCTCAGTACTCAGGGTGCTGGGTGCTCAGTACTCAGGGTGCTGGGTGCTCAGTGCTCAGGGTGATCGGTGCTCAGTACTCAGGGTGCTCAGTGCTCCGGGTGCTGGGTGCTCAGTACTCAGGGTGCTGGGTGCTCAGTGCTCGGGGTGCTGGGTGCTCAGTGCTCAGGGTGATCGGTGCTCAGTACTCAGGGTGCTGGGTGCTCAGTGCTCAGGGTGCTGTGTGCTCAGTCCTCAGGGTGCTCAGTGCTCAGGGTGCTGGGTGCTCAGTGCTCGGGGTGCTCGGTGCTCAGTACTCAGGGTGCTGAGTGCTCAGTACTCAGGGTGCTGGGTTCTCAGTACTCATGGTGCTGGGTGCTCAGTACTCAGGGGACTGGGTGCTCAGTGCTCAGGGTGCTGGGTGCTCAGTGCTCAGGGCGCTAGGTGCTCAGTGCTCGGGGTGCTGGGTGCTCAGTGCTCGGGGTGCTGGGTGCTCAGTGCTCAGGGTGCTCAGTGCTCAGTGCTCGGGGTGCTGTGTGCTCAGTGCTCGGGGCGCT
This sequence comes from Microtus oregoni, assembly GCF_018167655.1. NCBI lineage: Eukaryota > Metazoa > Chordata > Mammalia > Rodentia > Cricetidae > Microtus > Microtus oregoni. The sequence continues at coordinate 3,958,037 of NW_024543811.1, read as the reverse complement.
GGGTGCTCAGTGCTCAGGGTGCTGGGTGCTCAGTACTCGGGGTGCTGGGTGCTCAGTGCTCAGGGTGCTCATTGCTCAGTACTCAGTGCTCAGGGTGCTCAGTGCTCAGTGCTCAGGGTGCTGGGTGTTCAGTACTCAGGGTGCTGGGTGCTCAGTATTCAGGGTGCTGGGTGCTCAGTGCTCAATGTGCTGGGTGCTCAGTACTCTGGGTGTTGGGTGTTCAGTACTCACGGTGCTTTGTGCTCCGTGCTCGGGGTGCTGGGTGCTCAGTGCTCAGGGTGCTGGGTGCTCAGTGCTCAGGGTGCTGGGTGCTCAGTGCTCAGGGTGCTGGGTGCTCAGTGCTCGGGGTGCTGGGTGCTCAGTACTCAGCGTGCTGCGTGCTCAGTACTCAGGGTGCTGGGTGCTCAGTGCTCAGGGTGCTGGGTGCTCAGTGCTCGGGGTGCTGGGTGCTCAGTGCTCAGGGTGATCGGTGCTCAGTACTCAGGGTGCTGGGTGCTCAGTACTCAGGGTGCTAGGTGCTCAGTCCTCAGGGTGCTCAGTGCTCAGGGTGCTGGGTGCTCAGTGCTCGGGGTGCTCGGTGCTCAGTACTCAGGGTGCTGAGTGCTCAGTACTCAGGGTGCTGGGTGCTCAGTACTCATGGTGCTGGGTGCTCAGTGCTCGGGGTGCTGGGTGCTCAGTACTCAGCGTGCTGCGTGCTCAGTACTCAGGGTGCTGGGTGCTCAATACTCAGTGCTCGGGGTCCTGGGTGCTGAGTGCTCAGGGTGCTGGGTGCTCAGTGCTCTGGGTGCTGGGTGCTGAGTACTCAGGATGCTGGGTGCTCAGTACTCAGGGTGCTGGGTGCTCAGTACTCAGGGTGCTGGGTGCTCAGTGCTCAGGGTGCTGGATCCTCAGTACTCAGGGTGCTGGGTGCTCAGTACTCAGGGTGCTGGGTGCTCAGTGCTCAGGGTCCTGGGTGCTCAGTGCTCAGGATGCTGGGTGCTCAGTACTCAGGGTGCTGGGTGCTCAGTGCTCAGGGTGATCGGTGCTCAGTACTCAGGGTGCTCAGTACTCAGGGTGCTGGGTGCTCAGTGCTCAGGGTGCTGGGTGCTCAGTACTCAGGGTTCTGGGTGCTCAGTGCTCGGGGTGCTGGGTGCTCAGTGCTCAGGGTGATCGGTGCTCAGTACTCAGGGTGCTGGGTGCTCAGTGCTCAGGGTGCTGGGTGCTCAGTCCTCAGGGTGCTCAGTGCTCAGGGTGCTGGGTGCTCAGTGCTCGGGGTGCTCGGTGCTCTGTACACAGGGGGCTGAGTGCTCAGTACTCAGGGTGCTGGGTTCTCAGTACTCATGGTGCTGGGTGCTCAGTACTCAGGGGACTGGGTGCTCAGTGCTCAGGGTGCTGGGTGCTCAGTGCTCAGGGCGCTAGGTGCTCAGTGCTCGTGGTGCTGGGTGCTCAGTACTCAGGGTGCTCAGTGCTCAGTACTCGGGTTGCTTGGTGCTCAGTACTCAGGGTGCTCAGTGCTCAGTACTCGGGGTGCTGGGTGCTCAGTGCTCAGGGTGCTCAGTGCTCAGTGCTCGGGGTGCTGTGTGCTCAGTGCTCGGGGCGCTGGGTGCTCAGTGCTCGGGGTGCTGGGTGCTCTGTACTCGGGGTGCTGGGTGCTCAGTGCTCAGGGTGCTCATTGCTCAGTACTCAGTGCTCAGGGTGCTCAGTGCTCAGTGCTCAGGGTGCTGGGTGTTCAGTACTCAGGGTGCTGGGTGCTCAGTACTCAGGGTGCTGGGTGCTCAGTGCTCAGGGTGCTGGGTGCTCAGTACTCTGGGTGTTGGGTGCTCAGTACTCAGGGTGCTTTGTGCTCCGTGCTCGGGGTGCTGGGTGCTCAGTGCTCAGGGTGCTGGGTGCTCAGTGCTCAGGGTGCTGGGTGCTTAGTACTCAGGGTGCTGGGTGCTTAGTGCTCGAGGGGCTCGGTGCTCAGTACTCAAGGTGCTGGGTGCTCAGTGCTCAGGGTGCTGGGTGCTCAGTCCTCGGGGTGCTCCGTGCTCAGGGTGCTGGGTGCTCAGTGCTCAGGGTGCTGGGTGCTCAGTGCTCGGGGTGCTGGGTGCTGAGTGCTCATGGTGCTGGGTGCTCAGTGCTCGGGGTGCTCGGTGCTCAGTGCTCGGGGTCCTGGGTGCTCAGTACTCAGGGTGCTGGGTGCTCAGTGCTCAGGGTGCTGGGTGCTCTGTGCTCGGGGTGCTGGGTGCTCAGTGCTCAGGGTGATCGGTGCTCAGTACTCAGGGTGCTGGGTGCTCAGCCCTCAGGGTGCTGGGTGCTCAGTCCTCAGGGTGCTCAGGGCTCAGGGTGCTGGGTGCTCAGTGCTCGGGGTGCTCGGTGCTCAGTACTCAGGGTGCTGAGTGCTCAGTACTCAGGGTGCTGGGTGCTCAGTACTCATGGTGCTGGGTGCTCAGTACTCAGGGTGCTCGGTGCTCAGTACTCAGGGTGCTGGGTGCTCAGTGCTCAGGGTGCTGGGTACTCAGTACTCAGGGTGCTGGGTGCTCAGTACTCAGGGTGCTGGGTGCTCAGTGCTCAGGGTGCTGGGTGCTCAGTGCTCAGGGTGCTGGGTGCTCAGTACTCAGGGTGCTGGATGCTCAGTGCTCAGGGTGATCGGTGCTCAGTACTCAGGGTGCTCAGTACTCAGGATGCTGGGTGCTCAGTGCTCAGGGTGCTGGGTGCTCAGTACTCAGGGTGCTGGGTGCTCAGTGCTCGGGGTGCTGGGTGCTCAGTGCTCAGGGTGATCGGTGCTCAGTACTCAGGGTGCTGGGTGCTCAGTGCTCAGGGTGCTGGGTGCTCAGGCCTCAGGGTGCTCAGTGCTCAGGGTGCTGGGTGCTCAGTGCACGGGGTGCTCGGTGCTCAGTACTCAGGGTGCTGGGTGCTCAGTACTCATGGTGCTGGGTGCTCAGTACTCAGGGGACTGGGTGCTCAGTGCTCAGGGTGCTGGGTGCTCAGTGCTCAGGGCGCTGGATGCTCAGTGCTCGGGGTGCTGGGTGCTCAGTGCTCGGGGTGCTGGGTGGTCAGTGCTCAGTGCTCAAGGTGCTGGGTGCTCAGTCCTCAGTGCTCAGGGTGCTGGGTGCTCAGTACTCAGGGTGCTGGGTGTTCAGTACTCAGGGTGCTGGGTGCTCAGTTCTCGGGGTGCTCGGTGCTTAGTGCTCAGGGTGCTGGGTGCTCAGTGCTCAGGGTGCTGGGTGCTCAGTACTCAGGGTGCTGGGTGCTCAGTGCTCGGGGTGCTCGGTGCTCAGTACTCAAGGTGCTGGGTGCTCAGTGCTCAGGGTGCTGGGTGCTCAGTCCTCGGGGTGCTCCGTGCTCAGTGATCACCGTGCTGGGTGCTCAGTGCTCAGGGTGCTGGGTGCTCAGTGCTCGGGGTGCTGGGTGCTCAGTACTCAGCGTGCTGCGTGCTCAGTACTCAGGGTGCTGGGTGCTCAGTGCTCAGGGTGCTGGGTGCTCAGTGCTCGGGGTGCTGGGTGCTCAGTGCTCAGGGTGATCGGTGCTCAGTACTCAGGGTGCTGTGTGCTCAGTACTCAGGGTGCTAGGTGCTCAGTCCTCAGGGTGCTCAGTGCTCAGGGTGCTGGGTGCTCAGTGCTCGGGGTGCTCGGTGCTCAGTACTCAGGGTGCTGAGTGCTCAGTACTCAGGGTGCTGGGTGCTCAGTACTCATGGTGCTGGGTGCTCAGTGCTCGGGGTGCTGGGTGCTCAGTACTCAGCGTGCTGCGTGCTCAGTACTCAGGGTGCTGGGTGCTCAATACTCAGTGCTCGGGGTCCTGAGTGCTGAGTGCTCAGGGTGCTGGGTGCTCAGTGCTCTGGGTGCTGGGTGCTGAGTACTCAGGGTGCTGGGTGCTCAGTACTCAGGGTGCTGGGTGCTCAGTACTCAGGGTGCTGGGTGCTCAGTGCTCAGGGTGCTGGATCCTCAGTACTCAGGGTGCTGGGTGCTCAGTACTCAGGGTGCTGGGTGCTCAGTACTCAGGGTGCTGGGTGCTCAGTGCTCAGGGTGATCGGTGCTCAGTACTCAGGGTGCTCAGTACTCAGGGTGCTGGGTGCTCAGTACTCAGGGTGCTGGGTTCTCAGTGCTCAGGGTGATCGGTGCTCAGTACTCAGGGTGCTCAGTACTCAGGGTGCTGGGTGCTCAGTGCTCCGGGTGCTGGGTGCTCAGTACTCAGGGTGCTGGGTGCTCAGTGCTCGGGGTGCTGGGTGCTCAGTGCTCAGGGTGATCGGTGCTCAGTACTCAGGGTGCTGGGTGCTCAGTGCTCAGGGTGCTGTGTGCTCAGTCCTCAGGGTGCTCAGTGCTCAGGGTGCTGGGTGCTCAGTGCTCAGGGCGCTAGGTGCTCAGTGCTCGGGGTGCTGGGTGCTCAGTGCTCGGGGTGCTGGGTGCTCAGTGCTCAGGGTGCTCAGTGCTCAGTGCTCGGGGTGCTGTGTGCTCAGTGCTCGGGGCGCTGGGTGCTCAGTGCTCAGGGTGCTGGGTGCTCAGTACTCGGGGTGCTGGGTGCTCAGTGCTCAGGGTGCTCATTGCTCAGTACTCAGTGCTCAGGGTGCTCAGTGCTCAGTGCTCAGGGTGCTGGGTGTTCAGTACTCAGGGTGCTGGGTGCTCAGTACTCAGGGTGCTGGGTGCTCAGTGCTCAGGGTGCTGGGTGCTCAGTACTCTGGGTGTTGGGTGTTCAGTACTCAGGGTGCTTTGTGCTCCGTGCTCGGGGTGCTGGGTGCTCAGTGCTCAGGGTGCTGGGTGCTCAGTGCTCAGGGTGCTGGGTGCTCAGTGCTCAGGGTGCTGGGTGCTCAGTGCTCGGGGTGCTGGGTGCTCAGTACTCAGCGTGCTGCGTGCTCAGTACTCAGGGTGCTGGGTGCTCAGTGCTCAGGGTGCTGGGTGCTCAGTGCTCGGGGTGCTGGGTGCTCAGTGCTCAGGGTGATCGGTGCTCAGTACTCAGGGTGCTGGGTGCTCAGTACTCAGGGTGCTAGGTGCTCAGTCCTCAGGGTGCTCAGTGCTCAGGGTGCTGGGTGCTCAGTGCTCGGGGTGCTCGGTGCTCAGTACTCAGGGTGCTGAGTGCTCAGTACTCAGGGTGCTGGGTGCTCAGTACTCATGGTGCTGGGTGCTCAGTGCTCGGGGTGCTGGGTGCTCAGTACTCAGCGTGCTGCGTGCTCAGTACTCAGGGTGCTGGGTGCTCAATACTCAGTGCTCGGGGTCCTGGGTGCTGAGTGCTCAGGGTGCTGGGTGCTCAGTGCTCTGGGTGCTGGGTGCTGAGTACTCAGGATGCTCGGTGCTCAGTACTCAGGGTGCTGGGTGCTCAGTACTCAGGGTGCTGGGTGCTCAGTGCTCAGGGTGCTGGATCCTCAGTACTCAGGGTGCTGGGTGCTCAGTACTCAGGGTGCTGGGTGCTCAGTGCTCAGGGTCCTGGGTGCTCAGTGCTCAGGATGCTGGGTGCTCAGTACTCAGGGTGCTGGGTGCTCAGTGCTCAGGGTGATCGGTGCTCAGTACTCAGGGTGCTCAGTACTCAGGGTGCTGGGTGCTCAGTGCTCAGGGTGCTGGGTGCTCAGTACTCAGGGTTCTGGGTGCTCAGTGCTCGGGGTGCTGGGTGCTCAGTGCTCAGGGTGATCGGTGCTCAGTACTCAGGGTGCTGGGTGCTCAGTGCTCAGGGTGCTGGGTGCTCAGTCCTCAGGGTGCTCAGTGCTCAGGGTGCTGGGTGCTCAGTGCTCGGGGTGCTCGGTGCTCAGTACACAGGGGGCTGAGTGCTCAGTACTCAGGGTGCTGGGTTCTCAGTACTCATGGTGCTGGGTGCTCAGTACTCAGGGGACTGGGTGCTCAGTGCTCAGGGTGCTGGGTGCTCAGTGCTCAGGGCGCTAGGTGCTCAGTGCTCGTGGTGCTGGGTGCTCAGTACTCAGGGTGCTCAGTGCTCAGTACTCGGGTTGCTTGGTGCTCAGTACTCAGGGTGCTCAGTGCTCAGTACTCGGGGTGCTGGGTGCTCAGTGCTCAGGGTGCTCAGTGCTCGGGGTGCTGTGTGCTCAGTGCTCGGGGTGCTGGGTGCTCAGTGCTCGGGGTGCTGGGTGCTCTGTACTCGGGGTGCTGGGTGCTCAGTGCTCAGGGTGCTCATTGCTCAGTACTCAGTGCTCAGGGTGCTCAGTGCTCAGTGCTCAGGGTGCTGGGTGTTCAGTACTCAGGGTGCTGGGTGCTCAGTCCTCAGGGTGCTCAGTGCTCAGGGTGCTGGGTGCTCAGTACTCTGGGTGTTGGGTGCTCAGTACTCAGGGTGCTTTGTGCTCCGTGCTCGGGGTGCTGGGTGCTCAGTGCTCAGGGTGCTGGGTGCTCAGTGCTCAGGGTGCTGGGTGCTTAGTACTCAGGGTGCTGGGTGCTTAGTGCTCTAGGGGCTCGGTGCTCAGTACTCAAGGTGCTGGGTGCTCAGTGCTCAGGGTGCTGGGTGCTCAGTCCTCGGGGTGCTCCGTGCTCAGGGTGCTGGGTGCTCAGTGCTCAGGGTGCTGGGTGCTCAGTGCTCGGCGTGCTGGGTGCTGAGTGCTCAGGGTGCTGGGTGCTCAGTGCTCGGGGTGCTCGGTGCTCAGTGCTCAGGGTCCTGGGTGCTCAGTACTCAGGGTGCTGGGTGCTCAGTGCTCAGGGTGCTGGGTGCTCAGTGCTCAGGGTGATCGGTGCTCAGTACTCAGGGTGCTGGGTGCTCAGTGCTCAGGGTGCTGGGTGCTCAGTCCTCAGGGTGCTCAGGGCTCAGGGTGCTGGGTGCTCAGTGCTCGGGGTGCTCGGTGCTCAGTACTCAGGGTGCTGAGTGCTCAGTACTCAGGGTGCTGGGTGCTCAGTACTCATGGTGCTGGGTGCTCAGTACTCAGGGTGCTGGGTGCACAGTGCTCAGGGTGCTGGGTGCTCAGTACTCAGGGTGCTGGGTGCTCAGTGCTCGGGGTGCTGGGTGCTCAGTGCTCAGGGTGATCGGTGCTCAGTACTCAGGGTGCTGGGTGCTCAGTGCTCAGGGTGCTGGGTGCTCAGGCCTCAGGGTGCTCAGTGCTCAGGGTGCTGGGTGCTCAGTGCTCGGGGTGCTCGGTTCTCAGTACTCAGGGTGCTGAGTGCTCGGTACTCAGGGTGCTGGGTGCTCAGTACTCATGGTGCTGGGTGCTCAGTACTCAGGGGACTGGGTGCTCAGTGCTCAGGGTGCTGGGTGCTCAGTGCTCAGGGCGCTGGGTGCTCAGTGCTCGGGGTGCTGGGTGCTCAGTGCTCGGGGTGCTGGGTGGTCAGTGCTCAGTGCTCAAGGTGCTGGGTGCTCAGTCCTCAGTGCTCAGGGTGCTGGGTGCTCAGTACTCAGGGTGCTGGGTGCTCAGTACTCAGGGTGCTGGGTGCTCAGTTCTCGGGGTGCTGGGTGCTTAGTGCTCAGGGTGCTGGGTGCTCAGTGCTCAGGGTGCTGGGTGCTCAGTACTCAGGGTGCTGGGTGCTCAGTGCTCGGGGTGCTCGGTGCTCAGTACTCAAGGTGCTGGGTGCTCAGTGCTCAGGGTGCTGGGTGCTCAGTCCTCGGGGTGCTCCGTGCTCAGTGATCACCGTGCTGGGTGCTCAGTACTCAGGGTGCTCGGTGTTCAGTACTCAGGGTTCTCAGTGCTCAGTACTCAGTGTGCTGGGTGCTCAGTGCTCAGGGTGCTGGGTGCTCAGTACTCAGGGTGCTCAGTGCTCAGTACTCGGGGTGCTTGTTGCTCAGCACTCAGGTTGCTCAGTGCTCAGTGCTCGGGGTGCTGGGTGCTCAGTACTCAGGGTGCTCGGTGCTCAGTACTAAGGGTGCTCAGTGCTCAGTACTCAGGTTGCTCAGTGCTCAGTGCTTGGGGTGCTGGGTGCTCAGTACTCAGGGTCCTGGGTGCTCAGTACTCAGGGTGCTGGGTGCTCAGTGCTCAGTACTCAGCGTGCTGGGTGCTCAGTGCTCGGGGTGCTGGGTCCTCAGTGCTCAGGGTGCTGGGTGCTCAGTGCTCAGTGCTCAGGGTGCTGGTTGCTCAGTACTCAGGGTGCTGGGTGCTCAGTACTCAGGGTGCTGGGTGCTCAGTGCTCAGGGTGCTCTGTGCTCAGTACTCAGGATGCTGGGTGCTCAGTGCTCGGGGTGCTGCGTGCTCAGTGCTCAGGGTGCTGGGTGCTCAGTGCTCAGGGTGCAGGGTGCTCAGTACTCAGGGTGCTGGGTGCTCAGTGCTCGGGGTGCTCGGTGCTCAGTACTCAAGGTGCTGGGTGCTCAGTGCTCAGGGTGCTGGGTGCTCAGTCCTCGGGGTGCTCCGTGCTCAGTGATCAGGGTGCTGGGTGCTCAGTACTCAGGGTGCTCGGTGCTCAGTACTCAGGGTTCTCAGTGCTCAGTACTCAGGGTGCTGGGTGCTCAGTGCTCAGGGTGCTGGGTGCTCAGTATTCAGAGTGCTCAGTGCTCAGTAATCGGGTTGCTTGCTGCTCAGTACTCAGGGTGCTCAGTGCTCAGTACTCAAGGTGCTGGGTGCTCAGTGCTCAGGGTGCTGGGTGCTCAGTCCTCGGGGTGCTCCGTGCTCAGTGATCAGGGTGCTGGGTGCTCAGTACTCAGGGTGCTCGGTGCTCAGTACTCAGGGTTCTCAGTGCTCAGTACTCGGGGTGCTGGGTGCTCAGTGCTCGGGGCGCTGGGTGATCAGTGCTCGGGGTGCTGGGTGCTCAGTACTCGGGGTGCTGGGTGCTCAGTGCTCAGGGTGCTCATTGCCCAGTACTCAGTGCTCAGGGTGCTCAGTGCTCAGTGCTCAGGGTGCTGGGTGTTCAGTACTCAGGGTGCTGGGTGCTCAGTACTCAGGGTGCTGGGTGCTCAGTGCTCAGGGTGCTGGGTGCTCAGTACTCTGGGTGTTGGGTGCTCAGTACTCAGGGTGCTTTGTGCTCCGTGCTCAGGGTGCTGGGTGCTCAGTGCTCAGGGTGCTGGGTGCTCAGTTCTCAGGGTGCTGGGTGCTCAGTACTCAGGGTGCTGGGTGCTTAGTGCTCGAGGTGCTCGGTGCTCAGTACTCAAGGTGCTGGGTGCTCAGTGCTCAGGGTGCTGGGTGCTCAGTCCTCGGGGTGCTCCGTGCTCAGGGTGCTGGGTGCTCAGTGCTCAGGGTGCTGGGTGCTCAGTGCTCGGGGTGCTGGGTGCTGAGTGCTCAGGGTGCTGGGTGCTCAGTGCTCGGGGTGCTCGGTGCTCAGTGCTCAGGGTCCTGGGTGCTCAGTACTCAGGGTGCTGGGTGCTCAGTACTCAGCGTGCTGCGTGCTCAGTACTCAGGGTGCTGGGTGCTCAGTGCTCAGGGTGCTGGGTGCTCAGTGCTCGGGGTGCTGGGTGCTCAGTACTCAGCGTGCTGCGTGCTCAGTACTCAGGGTGCTGGGTGCTCAGTGCTCAGGGTGCTGGGTGCTCAGTGCTCGGGGTGCTGGGTGCTCAGTGCTCAGGGTGATCGGTGCTCAGTACTCAGGGTGCTGTGTGCTCAGTACTCAGTTTGCTAGGTGCTCAGTCCTCAGGGTGCTCAGTGCTCAGGGTGCTGGGTGCTCAGTGCTCGGGGTGCTCGGTGCTCAGTACTCAGGGTGCTGAGTGCTCAGTACTCAGGGTGCTGGGTGCTCAGTACTCATGGTGCTGGGTGCTCAGTGCTCGGGGTGCTGGGTGCTCAGTACTCAGCGTGCTGCGTGCTCAGTACTCAGGGTGCTGGGTGCTCAATACTCAGTGCTCGGGGTCCTGGGTGCTGAGTGCTCAGGTTGCTGGGTGCTCAGTGCTCTGGGTGCTGGGTGCTGAGTACTCAGGGTGCTGGGTGCTCAGTACTCAGGGTGCTGGGTGCTCAGTACTCAGGGTGCTGGGTGCTCAGTGCTCAGGGTGCTGGATCCTCAGTACTCAGGGTGCTGGGTGCTCAGTACTCAGGGTGCTGGGTGCTCAGTACTCAGGGTGCTGGGTGCTCAGTGCTCAGGGTGATCGGTGCTCAGTACTCAGGGTGCTCAGTACTCAGGGTGCTGGGTGCTCAGTACTCAGGGTGCTGGGTGCTCAGTGCTCAGGGTGATCGGTGCTCAGTACTCAGGGTGCTCAGTACTCAGGGTGCTGGGTGCTCAGTGCTCCGGGTGCTGGGTGCTCAGTACTCAGGGTGCTGGGTGCTCAGTGCTCGGGGTGCTGGGTGCTCAGTGCTCAGGGTGATCGGTGCTCAGTACTCAGGGTGCTGGGTGCTCAGTGCTCAGGGTGCTGTGTGCTCAGTCCTCAGGGTGCTCAGTGCTCAGGGTGCTGGGTGCTCAGTGCTCGGGGTGCTCGGTGCTCAGTACTCAGGGTGCTGAGTGCTCAGTACTCAGGGTGCTGGGTTCTCAGTACTCATGGTGCTGGGTGCTCAGTACTCAGGGGACTGGGTGCTCAGTGCTCAGGGTGCTGGGTGCTCAGTGCTCAGGGCGCTAGGTGCTCAGTGCTCGGGGTGCTGGGTGCTCAGTGCTCGGGGTGCTGGGTGCTCAGTGCTCAGGGTGCTCAGTGCTCAGTGCTCGGGGTGCTGTGTGCTCAGTGCTCGGGGCGCTGGGTGCTCAGTGCTCAGGGTGCTGGGTGCTCAGTACTCGGGGTGCTGGGTGCTCAGTGCTCAGGGTGCTCATTGCTCAGTACTCAGTGCTCAGGGTGCTCAGTGCTCAGTGCTCAGGGTGCTGGGTGTTCAGTACTCAGGGTGCTGGGTGCTCAGTATTCAGGGTGCTGGGTGCTCAGTGCTCAGGGTGCTGGGTGCTCAGTACTCTGGGTGTTGGGTGTTCAGTACTCACGGTGCTTTGTGCTCCGTGCTCGGGGTGCTGGGTGCTCAGTGCTCAGGGTGCTGGGTGCTCAGTGCTCAGGGTGCTGGGTGCTCAGTGCTCAGGGTGCTGGGTGCTCAGTGCTCGGGGTGCTGGGTGCTCAGTACTCAGCGTGCTGCGTGCTCAGTACTCAGGGTGCTGGGTGCTCAGTGCTCAGGGTGCTGGGTGCTCAGTGCTCGGGGTGCTGGGTGCTCAGTGCTCAGGGTGATCGGTGCTCAGTACTCAGGGTGCTGGGTGCTCAGTACTCAGGGTGCTAGGTGCTCAGTCCTCAGGGTGCTCAGTGCTCAGGGTGCTGGGTGCTCAGTGCTCGGGGTGCTCGGTGCTCAGTACTCAGGGTGCTGAGTGCTCAGTACTCAGGGTGCTGGGTGCTCAGTACTCATGGTGCTGGGTGCTCAGTGCTCGGGGTGCTGGGTGCTCAGTACTCAGCGTGCTGCGTGCTCAGTACTCAGGGTGCTGGGTGCTCAATACTCAGTGCTCGGGGTCCTGGGTGCTGAGTGCTCAGGGTGCTGGGTGCTCAGTGCTCTGGGTGCTGGGTGCTGAGTACTCAGGATGCTGGGTGCTCAGTACTCAGGGTGCTGGGTGCTCAGTACTCAGGGTGCTGGGTGCTCAGTGCTCAGGGTGCTGGATCCTCAGTACTCAGGGTGCTGGGTGCTCAGTACTCAGGGTGCTGGGTGCTCAGTGCTCAGGGTCCTGGGTGCTCAGTGCTCAGGATGCTGGGTGCTCAGTACTCAGGGTGCTGGGTGCTCAGTGCTCAGGGTGATCGGTGCTCAGTACTCAGGGTGCTCAGTACTCAGGGTGCTGGGTGCTCAGTGCTCAGGGTGCTGGGTGCTCAGTACTCAGGGTTCTGGGTGCTCAGTGCTCGGGGTGCTGGGTGCTCAGTGCTCAGGGTGATCGGTGCTCAGTACTCAGGGTGCTGGGTGCTCAGTGCTCAGGGTGCTGGGTGCTCAGTCCTCAGGGTGCTCAGTGCTCAGGGTGCTGGGTGCTCAGTGCTCGGGGTGCTCGGTGCTCTGTACACAGGGGGCTGAGTGCTCAGTAGTCAGGGTGCTGGGTTCTCAGTACTCATGGTGCTGGGTGCTCAGTACTCAGGGGACTGGGTGCTCAGTGCTCAGGGTGCTGGGTGCTCAGTGCTCAGGGCGCTAGGTGCTCAGTGCTCGTGGTGCTGGGTGCTCAGTACTCAGGGTGCTCAGTGCTCAGTACTCGGGTTGCTTGGTGCTCAGTACTCAGGGTGCTCAGTGCTCAGTACTCGGGGTGCTGGGTGCTCAGTGCTCAGGGTGCTCAGTGCTCAGTGCTCGGGGTGCTGTGTGCTCAGTGCTCGGGGCGCTGGGTGCTCAGTGCTCGGGGTGCTGGGTGCTCTGTACTCGGGGTGCTGGGTGCTCAGTGCTCAGGGTGCTCATTGCTCAGTACTCAGTGCTCAGGGTGCTCAGTGCTCAGTGCTCAGGGTGCTGGGTGTTCAGTACTCAGGGTGCTGGGTGCTCAGTACTCAGGGTGCTGGGTGCTCAGTGCTCAGGGTGCTGGGTGCTCAGTACTCTGGGTGTTGGGTGCTCAGTACTCAGGGTGCTTTGTGCTCCGTGCTCGGGGTGCTGGGTGCTCAGTGCTCAGGGTGCTGGGTGCTCAGTGCTCAGGGTGCTGGGTGCTTAGTACTCAGGGTGCTGGGTGCTTAGTGCTCGAGGGGCTCGGTGCTCAGTACTCAAGGTGCTGGGTGCTCAGTGCTCAGGGTGCTGGGTGCTCAGTCCTCGGGGTGCTCCGTGCTCAGGGTGCTGGGTGCTCAGTGCTCAGGGTGCTGGGTGCTCAGTGCTCGGGGTGCTGGGTGCTGAGTGCTCATGGTGCTGGGTGCTCAGTGCTCGGGGTGCTCGGTGCTCAGTGCTCGGGGTCCTGGGTGCTCAGTACTCAGGGTGCTGGGTGCTCAGTGCTCAGGGTGCTGGGTGCTCTGTGCTCGGGGTGCTGGGTGCTCAGTGCTCAGGGTGATCGGTGCTCAGTACTCAGGGTGCTGGGTGCTCAGCCCTCAGGGTGCTGGGTGCTCAGTCCTCAGGGTGCTCAGGGCTCAGGGTGCTGGGTGCTCAGTGCTCGGGGTGCTCGGTGCTCAGTACTCAGGGTGCTGAGTGCTCAGTACTCAGGGTGCTGGGTGCTCAGTACTCATGGTGCTGGGTGCTCAGTACTCAGGGTGCTCGGTGCTCAGTACTCAGGGTGCTGGGTGCTCAGTGCTCAGGGTGCTGGGTACTCAGTACTCAGGGTGCTGGGTGCTCAGTACTCAGGGTGCTGGGTGCTCAGTGCTCAGGGTGCTGGGTGCTCAGTGCTCAGGGTGCTGGGTGCTCAGTACTCAGGGTGCTGGATGCTCAGTGCTCAGGGTGATCGGTGCTCAGTACTCAGGGTGCTCAGTACTCAGGATGCTGGGTGCTCAGTGCTCAGGGTGCTGGGTGCTCAGTACTCAGGGTGCTGGGTGCTCAGTGCTCGGGGTGCTGGGTGCTCAGTGCTCAGGGTGATCGGTGCTCAGTACTCAGGGTGCTGGGTGCTCAGTGCTCAGGGTGCTGGGTGCTCAGGCCTCAGGGTGCTCAGTGCTCAGGGTGCTGGGTGCTCAGTGCACGGGGTGCTCGGTGCTCAGTACTCAGGGTGCTGGGTGCTCAGTACTCATGGTGCTGGGTGCTCAGTACTCAGGGGACTGGGTGCTCAGTGCTCAGGGTGCTGGGTGCTCAGTGCTCAGGGCGCTGGGTGCTCAGTGCTCGGGGTGCTGGGTGCTCAGTGCTCGGGGTGCTGGGTGGTCAGTGCTCAGTGCTCAAGGTGCTGGGTGCTCAGTCCTCAGTGCTCAGGGTGCTGGGTGCTCAGTACTCAGGGTGCTGGGTGTTCAGTACTCAGGGTGCTGGGTGCTCAGTTCTCGGGGTGCTCGGTGCTTAGTGCTCAGGGTGCTGGGTGCTCAGTGCTCAGGGTGCTGGGTGCTCAGTACTCAGGGTGCTGGGTGCTCAGTGCTCGGGGTGCTCGGTGCTCAGTACTCAAGGTGCTGGGTGCTCAGTGCTCAGGGTGCTGGGTGCTCAGTCCTCGGGGTGCTCCGTGCTCAGTGATCACCGTGCTGGGTGCTCAGTACTCAGGGTGCTCGGTGTTCAGTACTCAGGGTTCTCAGTGCTCAGTACTCAGTGTGCTGGTTGCTCAGTGCTCAGGGTGCTGGGTGCTCAGTACTCAGGGTGCTCAGTGCTCAGTACTCGGGGTGCTTGTTGCTCAGCACTCAGGTTGCTCAGTGCTCAGTGCTCGGGGTGCTGGGTGCTCAGTACTCAGGGTGCTCGGTGCTCAGTACTAAGTGTGCTCAGTGCTCAGTACTCAGGTTGCTCAGTGCTCAGTGCTTGGGGTGCTGGGTGCTCAGTACTCAGGGTCCTGGGTGCTCAGTACTCAGGGTGCTGGGTGCTCAGTGCTCAGTACTCAGCGTGCTGGGTGCTCAGTGCTCGGGGTGCAGGGTCCTCAGTGCTCAGGGTGCTGGGTGCTCAGTACTCAGGGTGCTGGGTGCTCAGTGCTCGGGGTGCTGGGTCCTCAGTGCTCAGGGTGCTCAGTGCTCAGTGGTCGGGGTGCTGGGTGCTCAGTGCTCGGGGTGCTGGGTGCTCAGTGCTCAGGGTGCTGGTTGCTCAGTACTCAGTGTGCTCAGTGCTCAGGGTGCTGGGTGCTCAGAACTCAGGGTGCTGGGTGCGCAGTACTCAGTGCTCAGGATGCTGGGTGCTCAGTGCTCGGGCTGCTGGGTGCTCAGTGCTCAGGGTGCTGGGTGCTCAGTGCTCGGGGTGCTGGGTCCTCAGTGCTCAGGGTGCTCAGTGCTCAGTGGTCGGGGTGCTGGGTGCTCAGTGCTCAGGGTGCTGGGTGCTCAGTCCTCGGGGTGCTGGGTGCTCAGTACTCAGGGTGGTCAGTGCTCAGTACTCGGGGTGCTGGGAGCTCAGTGCTCAGTGTGCTCAGTGCTCAGTGCTTGGGGTGCTGGGTGCTCAGTGCTCGGGGCACTGGGTGCTCAGTGCTCGGGGTGCTGTGTGCTCAGTACTCAGGGTGCTGTGTGCTCAGTGCTCAGTACTCTGCGTGCTGGGTGCTCAGTGCTCAGAGTGTTGGGTGCTCAGTACTCAGGGTGCTGGGTGCTCAGTGCTCAGTGCTCAAGGTGCTCAGTGCTCAGGGTGCTCAGTGCTCAGGGTGCTGGGTGCTCAGTACTCGGGGTGATGGGTGCTCAGTGCTAAGTGCTCAGGGTGCTGGGTGCTCAGTGCTCGGGGTGCTGGGTGCTCAGTGCTCAGGGTGATCAGTGCTCAGTACTCAGGGTGCTGTGTGCTCAGAGCTCAGGGTGCAGGGTGCTCAGTCCTCAGGGTGCTCAGTACTCAGGATGCTCGGTGCTCAGTGCTCAGTACTCAGGGTGCTCAGTACTCAGGGTGCTGGGTGCTCAGTGCTCGGGATGCTGGGTGCTCAGTACTCAGGGTGCTGGGTGCTCAGTACTCGGGGTGCTGGGTGCTCAGTACTCAGGGTGCTGGGTGCTCAGTGCTCGGGCTGCTGGGTGCTTAGTGCTCAGGGTGATCGGTGCAAAGTGCTCATGGTGCTGGGTGCTCAGTCCTCCGGGTGCTCTGTGCTCAGGGTGCTGGGTGCTCAGTGCTCGGGGTGCTCGGTGCTCAGTACTCAGGGTGCTGAGTGCTCAGTACTCAGGGTGCTGGGTGCTCAGTACTCAGGGTGCTGGGTCCTCAGTGCTCAGGGTGCTGGGTGCTCAGTGCTCAGGGTGCTGGGTGCTCAGTGCTCGGGGTGCTGGGTGCTCAGGGCTGTGGTGCTGGGTGCTCAGTGCTCAGTGCTCAGGGTGCTGGGTGCTCAGTGCTCAGTGCTCAGGGTGCTGGTTGCTCAGTACTCAGGGTGCTGGGTGCTCAGTACTCAGGGTGCTGGGTGCTCAGTGCTCAGGGTGCTCTGTGCTCAGTACTCAGGATGCTGGGTGCTCAGTGCTCGGGGTGCTGCGTGCTCAGTGCTCAGGGTGCTGGGTGCTCAGTGCTCAGGGTGCAGGGTGCTCAGTACTCAGGGTGCGGGGTGCTCAGTGCTCAGGGTGCTCGGTGCTCAGTACTCAAGGTGCTGGGTGCTCAGTGCTCAGGGTGCTGGGTGCTCAGTCCTCGGGGTGCTCCGTGCTCAGTGATCAGGGTGCTGGGTGCTCAGTACTCAGGGTGCTCGGTGCTCAGTACTCAGGGTTCTCAGTGCTCAGTACTCAGGGTGCTGGGTGCTCAGTGCTCAGGGTGCTGGGTGCTCAGTACTCAGAGTGCTCAGTGCTCAGTAATCGGGTTGCTTGCTGCTCAGTACTCAGGGTGCTCAGTGCTCAGTACTCGGGGTGCTGGGTGCTCAGTGCTCAGGGTGCTCAGTGCTCAGTGCTCGGGGTGCTGGGTGCTCAGTGCTCGGGGCGCTGGGTGATCAGTGCTCGGGGTGCTGGGTGCTCAGTACTCGGGGTGCTGGGTGCTCAGTGCTCAGGGTGCTCATTGCCCAGTACTCAGTGCTCAGGGTGCTCAGTGCTCAGTGCTCAGGGTGCTGGGTGTTCAGTACTCAGGGTGCTGGGTGCTCAGTACTCAGGGTGCTGGGTGCTCAGTGCTCAGGGTGCTGGGTGCTCAGTACTCTGGGTGTTGGGTGCTCAGTACTCAGGGTGCTTTGTGCTCCGTGCTCAGGGTGCTGGGTGCTCAGTGCTCAGGGTGCTGGGTGCTCAGTGCTCAGGGTGCTGGGTGCTCAGTACTCAGGGTGCTGGGTGCTTAGTGCTCGAGGTGCTCAGTGCTCAGTACTCAAGGTGCTGGGTGCTCAGTGCTCAGAGTGCTGGGTGCTCAGTCCTAGGGGTGCTCCGTGCTCAGGGTGCTGGGTGCTCAGTGCTCAGGGTGCTGCGTGCTCAGTGCTCGGGGTGCTGGGTGCTGAGTGCTCAGGGTGCTGGGTGCTCAGTGCTCGGGGTGCTCGGTGCACAGTGCTCAGTGTCCTGGGTGCTCAGTACTCAGGGTGCTGGGTGCTCAGTACTCAGCGTGCTGCGTGCTCAGTACTCAGGGTGCTGGGTGCTCAGTGCTCAGGGTGCTGGGTGCTCAGTGCTCGGGGTGCTGGGTGCTCAGTACTCAGCGTGCTGCATGCTCAGTACTCAGGGTGCTGGGTGCTCAGTGCTCAGGGTGCTGGGTGCTCAGTGCTCGGGGTGCTGGGTCCTCAGTGCTCAGGGTGATCGGAGCTCAGTACTCAGGGTGCTGTGTGCTCAGTACTCAGGGTGCTAGGTGCTCAGTCCTCAGGGTGCTCAGTGCTCAGGGTGCTGGGTGCTCAGTGCTCGGGGTGCTCGGTGCTCAGTACTCAGGGTGCTGAGTGCTCAGTACTCAGGGTGCTGGGTGCTCAGTACTCATGGTGCTGGGTGCTCAGTGCTCGGGGTGCTGGGTGCTCAGTACTCAACGTGCTGCGTGCTCAGTACTCAGGGTGCTGGGTGCTCAATACTCAGTGCTCGGGGTCCTGGGTGCTGAGTGCTCAGGGTGCTGTGTGCTCAGTGCTCTGTGTGCTGGGTGCTGAGTACTCAGGGTGCTGGGTGCTCAGTACTCAGGGTGCTGGGTGCTCAGTACTCAGGGTGCTGGGTGCTCAGTGCTCAGGGTGCTGGATCCTCAGTACTCAGGGTGCTGGGTGCTCAGTGCTCAGGGTGATCGGTGCTCAGTACTCAGGGTGCTCACTACTCAGGGTGCTGGGTGCTCAGTACTCAGGGTGCTGGGTGCTCAGTGCTCAGGGTGATCGGTGCTCAGTACTCAGGGTGCTCAGTACTCAGGGTGCTGGGTGCTCAGTGCTCCGGGTGCTGGGTGCTCAGTACTCAGGGTGCTGGGTGCTCAGTGCTCGGGGTGCTGGGTGCTCAGTGCTCAGGGTGATCGGTGCTCAGGACTCAGGGTGCTGGGTGCTCAGTGCTCAGGGTGCTGTGTGCTCAGTCCTCAGGGTGCTCAGTGCTCAGGGTGCTGGGTGCTCAGTGCTCGGGGTGCTCGGTGCTCAGTACTCAGGGTGCTGAGTGCTCAGTACTCAGGGTGCTGGGTTCTCAGTACTCATGGTGCTGGGTGCTCAGTACTCAGGGGACTGGGTGCTCAGTGCTCAGGGTGCTGGGTGCTCAGTGCTCAGGGCGCTAGGTGCTCAGTGCTCGGGGTGCTGGGTGCTCAGTGCTCGGGGTGCTGGGTGCTCAGTGCTCAGGGTGCTCAGTGCTCAGTGCTCGGGGTGCTGTGTGCTCAGTGCTCGGGGCGCTGGGTGCTCAGTGCTCAGGGTGCTGGGTGCTCAGTACTCGGGGTGCTGGGTGCTCAGTGCTCAGGGTGCTCATTGCTCAGTACTCAGTGCTCAGGGTGCTCAGTGCTCAGTACTCAGGGTGCTGGGTGCTCAGTGCTCAGGGCGCTGGGTGCTCAGTACTCTGGGTGTTGGGTGTTCAGTACTCAGGGTGCTTTGTGCTCCGTGCTCGGGGTGCTGGGTGCTCAGTGCTCAGGGTGCTGGGTGCTCAGTGCTCAGGGTGCTGGGTGCTCAGTGCTCAGGGTGCTGGGTGCTCAGTGCTCGGGGTGCTGGGTGCTCAGTACTCAGCGTGCTGGGTGCTCAGTGCTCAGGGTGATCGGTGCTCAGTACTCAGGGTGCTGGGTGCTCAGTACTCAGGGTGCTAGGTGCTCAGTCCTCAGGGTGCTCAGTGCTCAGGGTGCTGGGTGCTCAGTGCTCGGGGTGCTCGGTGCTCCGTACTCAGGGTGCTGAGTGCTCAGTACTCAGGGTGCTGTTTGCTCAGTGCTCGGGGTGCTTGGTGCTCAGTACTCAGGGTGCTGGGTGCTCAATACTCAGTGCTCGGGGTCCTGGGTGCTGAGTGCTCAGGGTGCTGGGTGCTCAGTGCTCTGGGTGCTGGGTGCTGAGTACTCAGGATGCTGGGTGCTCAGTACTCAGGGTGCTGGGTGCTCAGTACTCAGGGTGCTGGGTGCTCAGTGCTCAGGGTGCTGGATCCTCAGTACTCAGGGTGCTGGGTGCTCAGTACTCAGGGTGCTGGGTGCTCAGTGCTCAGGGTCCTGGGTGCTCAGTGCTCAGGATGCTGGGTGCTCAGTACTCAGGGTGCTGGGTGCTCAGTGCTCAGGGTGATCGGTGCTCAGTACTCAGGGTGCTGGGTGCTCAGTACTCAGGGTGATCGGTGCTCAGTACTCAGGGTGCTCAGTACTCAGGGTGCTGGGTGCTCAGTGCTCAGGGTGCTGGGTGCTCAGTACTCAGGGTTCTGGGTGCTCAGTGCTCAGGGTGCTGGGTGCTCAGTACTCAGGGTGCTCAGTGCTCAGGGTGCTGGGTGCTCAGTGCTCAGGGTGATCGGTGCTCAGTACTCAGGGTGCTCAGTACTCAGGGTGCTGGGTGCTCAGTGCTCAGGGTGCTGGGTGCTCAGTACTCAGGGTTCTGGGTGCTCAGTGCTCGGGGTGCTGGGTGCTCAGTGCTCAGGGTGATCGGTGCTCAGTACTCAGGGTGCTGGGTGCTCAGTGCTCAGGGTGCTGGGTGCTCAGTCCTCAGGGTGCTCAGTGCTCAGGGTGCTGGGTGCTCTGTGCTCGGGGTGCTCGGTGCTCAGTACACAGGGGGCTGAGTGCTCAGTACTCAGGGTGCTGGGTTCTCAGTACTCATGGTGCTGGGTGCTCAGTACTCAGGGGACTGGGTGCTCAGTGCTCAGGGTGCTGGGTGCTCAGTGCTCAGGGCGCTAGGTGCTCAGTGCTCGTGGTGCTGGGTGCTCAGTACTCAGGGTGCTCAGTGCTCAGTACTCGGGTTGCTCGGTGCTCAGTACTCAGGGTTCTCAGTGCTCAGGGTGCTGGGTGCTCAGTACTCAGGGTGCTCAGTGCTCAGTCCTCGGGGTGCTGGGTGCTCAGTACTCAGGGTGGTCAGTGCTCAGTACTCGGGGTGCTGGGTGCTCAGTGCTCAGTGTGCTCAGTGCTCAGTGCTCGGGGTGCTGGGTGCTCAGTGCTCGGGGCGCTGGGTGCTCAGTGCTCGGGGTGCTGTGTGCTCAGTACTCAGGGTGCTGTGTGCTCAGTGCTCAGTACTCTGCGTGCTGGGTGCTCAGTGCTCAGAGTGTTGGGTGCTCAGTACTCAGGGTGCTGGGTGCTCAGTGCTCAGTGCTCAAGGTGCTCAGTGCTCAGGGTGCTCAGTGCTCAGGGTGCTGGGTGCTCAGTACTCGGGTTGCTGGGTGCTCAGTGCTCAGTGCTCAGGGTGCTGGGTGCTCAGTGCTCGGGGTGCTGGGTGCTCAGTGCTCAGGGTGATCAGTGCTCAGTACTCAGGGTGCTGGGTGCTCAGAGCTCAGGGTGCTGGGTGCTCAGTCCTCAGGGTGCTCAGTACTCAGGATGCTCGGTGCTCAGTGCTCAGTACTCAGGGTGCTCAGTACTCAGGGTGCTGGGTGCTCAGTGCTCGGGATGCTGGGTGCTCAGTACTCAGGGTGCTGGGTGCTCAGTACTCGGGGTGCTGGGTGCTCAGTACTCAGGGTGCTGGGTGCTCAGTGCTCCGGGTGCTGGGTGCTTAGTGCTCAGGGTGATCGGTGCAAAGTGCTCATGGTGCTGGGTGCTCAGTCCTCCGGGTGCTCTGTGCTCAGGGTGCTGGGTGCTCAGTGCTCGGGGTGCTCGGTGCTCAGTACTCAGGGTGCCGAGTGCTCAGTACTCAGGGTGCTGGGTGCTCAGTACTCAGGGTGCTGGGTCCTCAGTGCTCAGGGTGCTGGGTGCTCAGTGCTCAGGGTGCTGGGTGCTCAGTGCTCGGGGTGCTGGGTGCTCAGGGCTGTGGTGCTGGGTGCTCAGTGCTCAGTGCTCAGGGTGCTGGGTGCTCAGTGCTCAGTGCTCAGGGTGCTGGTTGCTCAGTACTCAGGGTGCTGGGTGCTCAGTACTCAGGGTGCTGGGTGCTCAGTGCTCAGGGTGCTCTGTGCTCAGTACTCAGGATGCTGGGTGCTCAGTGCTCGGGGTGCTGCGTGCTCAGTGCTCAGGGTGCTGGGTGCTCAGTGCTCAGGGTGCAGGGTGCTCAGTACTCAGGGTGCTGGGTGCTCAGTGCTCGGGGTGCTCGGTGCTCAGTACTCAAGGTGCTGGGTGCTCAGTGCTCAGGGTGCTGGGTGCTCAGTCCTCGGGGTGCTCCGTGCTCAGTGATCAGGGTGCTGGGTGCTCAGTACTCAGGGTGCTCGGTGCTCAGTACTCAGGGTTCTCAGTGCTCAGTACTCAGGGTGCTGGGTGCTCAGTGCTCAGGGTGCTGGGTGCTCAGTACTCAGAGTGCTCAGTGCTCAGTAATCGGGTTGCTTGCTGCTCAGTACTCAGGGTGCTCAGTGCTCAGTACTCGGGGTGCTGGGTGCTCAATGCTCAGGGTGCTCAGTGCTCAGTGCTCGGGGTGCTGGGTGCTCAGTGCTCGGGGCGCTGGGTGATCAGTGCTCGGGGTGCTGGGTGCTCAGTACTCGGGGTGCTGGGTTCTCAGTGCTCAAGGTGCTCATTGCCCAGTACTCAGTGCTCAGGGTGCTCAGTGCTCAGTGCTCAGGGTGCTGGGTGTTCAGTACTCAGGGTGCTGGGTGCTCAGTACTCAGGGTGCTGGGTGCTCAGTGCTCAGGGTGCTGGGTGCTCAGTACTCTGGGTGTTGGGTGCTCAGTACTCAGGGTGCTTTGTGCTCCGTGCTCAGGGTGCTGGGTGCTCAGTGCTCAGGGTGCTGGGTGCTCAGTGCTCAGGGTGCTGGGTGCTCAGTACTCAGGGTGCTGGGTGCTTAGTGCTCGAGGTGCTCGGTGCTCAGTACTCAAGGTGCTGGGTGCTCAGTGCTCAGGGTGCTGGGTGCTCAGTCCTCGGGGTGCTCCGTGCTCAGGGTGCTGGGTGCTCAGTGCTCAGGATGCTGGGTGCTCAGTGCTCGGGGTGCTGGGTGCTGAGTGCTCAGGGTGCTGGGTGCTCAGTGCTCGGGGTGCTCGGTGCTCAGTGCTCAGGGTCCTGGGTGCTCAGTACTCAGGGTGCTGGGTGCTCAGTACTCAGCGTGCTGCGTGCTCAGTACTCAGGGTGCTGGGTGCTCAGTGCTCAGGGTGCTGGGTGCTCAGTGCTCGGGGTGCTGGGTGCTCAGTACTCAGCGTGCTGCGTGCTCAGTACTCAGGGTGCTGGGTGCTCAGTGCTCAGGGTGCTGGGTGCTCAGTGCTCGGGGTGCTGGGTGCTCAGTGCTCAGGGTGATCGGTGCTCAGTACTCAGGGTGCTGTGTGCTCAGTACTCAGGGTGCTAGGTGCTCAGTCCTCAGGGTGCTCAGTGCTCAGGGTGCTGGGTGCTCAGTGCTCGGGGTGCTCGGTGCTCAGTACTCAGGGTGCTGAGTGCTCAGTACTCAGGGTGCTGGGTGCTCAGTACTCATGGTGCTGGGTGCTCAGTGCTCGGGGTGCTGGGTGCTCAGTACTCAGCGTGCTGCGTGCTCAGTACTCAGGGTGCTGGGTGCTCAATACTCAGTGCTCGGGGTCCTGAGTGCTGAGTGCTCAGGGTGCTGGGTGCTCAGTGCTCTGGGTGCTGGGTGCTGAGTACTCAGGGTGCTGGGTGCTCAGTACTCAGGGTGCTGGGTGCTCAGTACTCAGGGTGCTGGGTGCTCAGTGCTCAGGGTGCTGGATCCTCAGTACTCAGGGTGCTGGGTGCTCAGTACTCAGGGTGCTGGGTGCTCAGTTCTCAGGGTGCTGGGTGCTCAGTGCTCAGGGTGATCGGTGCTCAGTACTCAGGGTGCTCAGTACTCAGGGTGCTGGGTGCTCAGTACTCAGGGTGCTGGGTTCTCAGTGCTCAGGGTGATCGGTGCTCAGTACTCAGGGTGCTCAGTACTCAGGGTGCTGGGTGCTCAGTGCTCCGGGTGCTGGGTGCTCAGTACTCAGGGTGCTGGGTGCTCAGTGCTCGGGGTGCTGGGTGCTCAGTGCTCAGGGTGATCGGTGCTCAGTACTCAGGGTGCTGGGTGCTCAGTGCTCAGGGTGCTGTGTGCTCAGTCCTCAGGGTGCTCAGTGCTCAGGGTGCTGGGTGCTCAGTGCTCAGGGCGCTAGGTGCTCAGTGCTCGGGGTGCTGGGTGCTCAGTGCTCGGGGTGCTGGGTGCTCAGTGCTCAGGGTGCTCAGTGCTCAGTGCTCGGGGTGCTGTGTGCTCAGTGCTCGGGGCGCTGGGTGCTCAGTGCTCAGGGTGCTGGGTGCTCAGTACTCGGGGTGCTGGGTGCTCAGTGCTCAGGGTGCTCATTGCTCAGTACTCAGTGCTCAGGGTGCTCAGTGCTCAGTGCTCAGGGTGCTGGGTGTTCAGTACTCAGGGTGCTGGGTGCTCAGTACTCAGGGTGCTGGGTGCTCAGTGCTCAGGGTGCTGGGTGCTCAGTACTCTGGGTGTTGGGTGTTCAGTACTCAGGGTGCTTTGTGCTCCGTGCTCGGGGTGCTGGGTGCTCAGTGCTCAGGGTGCTGGGTGCTCAGTGCTCAGGGTGCTGGGTGCTCAGTGCTCAGGGTGCTGGGTGCTCAGTGCTCGGGGTGCTGGGTGCTCAGTACTCAGCGTGCTGCGTGCTCAGTACTCAGGGTGCTGGGTGCTCAGTGCTCAGGGTGCTGGGTGCTCAGTGCTCGGGGTGCTGGGTGCTCAGTGCTCAGGGTGATCGGTGCTCAGTACTCAGGGTGCTGGGTGCTCAGTACTCAGGGTGCTAGGTGCTCAGTCCTCAGGGTGCTCAGTGCTCAGGGTGCTGGGTGCTCAGTGCTCGGGGTGCTCGGTGCTCAGTACTCAGGGTGCTGAGTGCTCAGTACTCAGGGTGCTGGGTGCTCAGTACTCATGGTGCTGGGTGCTCAGTGCTCGGGGTGCTGGGTGCTCAGTACTCAGCGTGCTGCTTGCTCAGTACTCAGGGTGCTGGGTGCTCAATACTCAGTGCTCGGGGTCCTGGGTGCTGAGTGCTCAGGGTGCTGGGTGCTCAGTGCTCTGGGTGCTGGGTGCTGAGTACTCAGGATGCTCGGTGCTCAGTACTCAGGGTGCTGGGTGCTCAGTACTCAGGGTGCTGGGTGCTCAGTGCTCAGGGTGCTGGATCCTCAGTACTCAGGGTGCTGGGTGCTCAGTACTCAGGGTGCTGGGTGCTCAGTGCTCAGGGTCCTGGGTGCTCAGTGCTCAGGATGCTGGGTGCTCAGTACTCAGGGTGCTGGGTGCTCAGTGCTCAGGGTGATCGGTGCTCAGTACTCAGGGTGCTCAGTACTCAGGGTGCTGGGTGCTCAGTGCTCAGGGTGCTGGGTGCTCAGTACTCAGGGTTCTGGGTGCTCAGTGCTCGGGGTGCTGGGTGCTCAGTGCTCAGGGTGATCGGTGCTCAGTACTCAGGGTGCTGGGTGCTCAGTGCTCAGGGTGCTGGGTGCTCAGTCCTCAGGGTGCTCAGTGCTCAGGGTGCTGGGTGCTCAGTGCTCGGGGTGCTCGGTGCTCAGTACACAGGGGGCTGAGTGCTCAGTACTCAGGGTGCTGGGTTCTCAGTACTCATGGTGCTGGGTGCTCAGTGCTCGTGGTGCTGGGTGCTCAGTGCTCAGGGTGCTGGGTGCTCAGTGCTCAGGGCGCTAGGTGCTCAGTGCTCGTGGTGCTGGGTGCTCAGTACTCAGGGTGCTCAGTGCTCAGTACTCGGGTTGCTTGGTGCTCAGTACTCAGGGTGCTCAGTGCTCAGTACTCGGGGTGCTGGGTGCTCAGTGCTCAGGGTGCTCAGTGCTCGGGGTGCTGTGTGCTCAGTGCTCGGGGTGCTGGGTGCTCAGTGCTCGGGGTGCTGGGTGCTCTGTACTCGGGGTGCTGGGTGCTCAGTGCTCAGGGTGCTCATTGCTCAGTACTCAGTGCTCAGGGTGCTCAGTGCTCAGTGCTCAGGGTGCTGGGTGTTCAGTACTCAGGGTGCTGGGTGCTCAGTACTCAGGGTGCTGGGTGCTCAGTGCTCAGGGTGCTGGGTGCTCAGTACTCTGGGTGTTGGGTGCTCAGTACTCAGGGTGCTTTGTGCTCCGTGCTCGGGGTGCTGGGTGCTCAGTGCTCAGGGTGCTGGGTGCTCAGTGCTCAGGGTGCTGGGTGCTTAGTACTCAGGGTGCTGGGTGCTTAGTGCTCTAGGGGCTCGGTGCTCAGTACTCAAGGTGCTGGGTGCTCAGTGCTCAGGGTGCTGGGTGCTCAGTCCTCGGGGTGCTCCGTGCTCAGGGTGCTGGGTGCTCAGTGCTCAGGGTGCTGGGTGCTCAGTGCTCGGCGTGCTGGGTGCTGAGTGCTCAGGGTGCTGGGTGCTCAGTGCTCGGGGTGCTCGGTGCTCAGTGCTCAGGGTCCTGGGTGCTCAGTACTCAGGGTGCTGGGTGCTCAGTGCTCAGGGTGCTGGGTGCTCAGTGCTCAGGGTGATCGGTGCTCAGTACTCAGGGTGCTGGGTGCTCAGTGCTCAGGGTGCTGGGTGCTCAGTCCTCAGGGTGCTCAGGGCTCAGGGTGCTGGGTGCTCAGTGCTCGGGGTGCTCGGTGCTCAGTACTCAGGGTGCTGAGTGCTCAGTACTCAGGGTGCTGGGTGCTCAGTACTCATGGTGCTGGGTGCTCAGTACTCAGGGTGCTGGGTGCACAGTGCTCAGGGTGCTGGGTGCTCAGTACTCAGGGTGCTGGGTGCTCAGTGCTCGGGGTGCTGGGTGCTCAGTGCTCAGGGTGATCGGTGCTCAGTACTCAGGGTGCTGGGTGCTCAGTGCTCAGGGTGCTGGGTGCTCAGGCCTCAGGGTGCTCAGTGCTCAGGGTGCTGGGTGCTCAGTGCTCGGGGTGCTCGGTTCTCAGTACTCAGGGTGCTGAGTGCTCGGTACTCAGGGTGCTGGGTGCTCAGTACTCATGGTGCTGGGTGCTCAGTACTCAGGGGACTGGGTGCTCAGTGCTCAGGGTGCTGGGTGCTCAGTGCTCAGGGCGCTGGGTGCTCAGTGCTCGGGGTGCTGGGTGCTCAGTGCTCGGGGTGCTGGGTGGTCAGTGCTCAGTGCTCAAGGTGCTGGGTGCTCAGTCCTCAGTGCTCAGGGTGCTGGGTGCTCAGTACTCAGGGTGCTGGGTGCTCAGTACTCAGGGTGCTGGGTGCTCAGTTCTCGGGGTGCTGGGTGCTTAGTGCTCAGGGTGCTGGGTGCTCAGTGCTCAGGGTGCTGGGTGCTCAGTACTCAGGGTGCTGGGTGCTCAGTGCTCGGGGTGCTCGGTGCTCAGTACTCAAGGTGCTGGGTGCTCAGTGCTCAGGGTGCTGGGTGCTCAGTCCTCGGGGTGCTCCGTGCTCAGTGATCACCGTGCTGGGTGCTCAGTACTCAGGGTGCTCGGTGTTCAGTACTCAGGGTTCTCAGTGCTCAGTACTCAGTGTGCTGGGTGCTCAGTGCTCAGGGTGCTGGGTGCTCAGTACTCAGGGTGCTCAGTGCTCAGTACTCGGGGTGCTTGTTGCTCAGCACTCAGGTTGCTCAGTGCTCAGTGCTCGGGGTGCTGGGTGCTCAGTACTCAGGGTGCTCGGTGCTCAGTACTAAGGGTGCTCAGTGCTCAGTACTCAGGTTGCTCAGTGCTCAGTGCTTGGGTTGCTGGGTGCTCAGTACTCAGGGTCCTGGGTGCTCAGTACTCAGGGTGCTGGGTGCTCAGTGCTCAGTACTCAGCGTGCTGGGTGCTCAGTGCTCGGGGTGCTGGGTCCTCAGTGCTCAGGGTGCTGGGTGCTCAGTGCTCAGTGCTCAGGGTGCTGGTTGCTCAGTACTCAGGGTGCTGGGTGCTCAGTACTCAGGGTGCTGGGTGCTCAGTGCTCAGGGTGCTCTGTGCTCAGTACTCAGGATGCTGGGTGCTCAGTGCTCGGGGTGCTGCGTGCTCAGTGCTCAGGGTGCTGGGTGCTCAGTGCTCAGGGTGCAGGGTGCTCAGTACTCAGGGTGCTGGGTGCTCAGTGCTCGGGGTGCTCGGTGCTCAGTACTCAAGGTGCTGGGTGCTCAGTGCTCAGGGTGCTGGGTGCTCAGTCCTCGGGGTGCTCCGTGCTCAGTGATCAGGGTGCTGGGTGCTCAGTACTCAGGGTGCTCGGTGCTCAGTACTCAGGGTTCTCAGTGCTCAGTACTCAGGGTGCTGGGTGCTCAGTGCTCAGGGTGCTGGGTGCTCAGTATTCAGAGTGCTCAGTGCTCAGTAATCGGGTTGCTTGCTGCTCAGTACTCAGGGTGCTCAGTGCTCAGTACTCAAGGTGCTGGGTGCTCAGTGCTCAGGGTGCTGGGTGCTCAGTCCTCGGGGTGCTCCGTGCTCAGTGATCAGGGTGCTGGGTGCTCAGTACTCAGGGTGCTCGGTGCTCAGTACTCAGGGTTCTCAGTGCTCAGTACTCGGGGTGCTGGGTGCTCAGTGCTCGGGGCGCTGGGTGATCAGTGCTCGGGGTGCTGGGTGCTCAGTACTCGGGGTGCTGGGTGCTCAGTGCTCAGGGTGCTCATTGCCCAGTACTCAGTGCTCAGGGTGCTCAGTGCTCAGTGCTCAGGGTGCTGGGTGTTCAGTACTCAGGGTGCTGGGTGCTCAGTACTCAGGGTGCTGGGTGCTCAGTGCTCAGGGTGCTGGGTGCTCAGTACTCTGGGTGTTGGGTGCTCAGTACTCAGGGTGCTTTGTGCTCCGTGCTCAGGGTGCTGGGTGCTCAGTGCTCAGGGTGCTGGGTGCTCAGTTCTCAGGGTGCTGGGTGCTCAGTACTCAGGGTGCTGGGTGCTTAGTGCTCGAGGTGCTCGGTGCTCAGTACTCAAGGTGCTGGGTGCTCAGTGCTCAGGGTGCTGGGTGCTCAGTCCTCGGGGTGCTCCGTGCTCAGGGTGCTGGGTGCTCAGTGCTCAGGGTGCTGGGTGCTCAGTGCTCGGGGTGCTGGGTGCTGAGTGCTCAGGGTGCTTGGTGCTCAGTGCTCGGGGTGCTCGGTGCTCAGTGCTCAGGGTCCTGGGTGCTCAGTACTCAGGGTGCTGGGTGCTCAGTACTCAGCGTGCTGCGTGCTCAGTACTCAGGGTGCTGGGTGCTCAGTGCTCAGGGTGCTGGGTGCTCAGTGCTCGGGGTGCTGGGTGCTCAGTACTCAGCGTGCTGCGTGCTCAGTACTCAGGGTGCTGGGTGCTCAGTGCTCAGGGTGCTGGGTGCTCAGTGCTCGGGGTGCTGGGTGCTCAGTGCTCAGGGTGATCGGTGCTCAGTACTCAGGGTGCTGTGTGCTCAGTACTCAGTGTGCTAGGTGCTCAGTCCTCAGGGTGCTCAGTGCTCAGGGTGCTAGGTGCTCAGTGCTCGGGGTGCTCGGTGCTCAGTACTCAGGGTGCTGAGTGCTCAGTACTCAGGGTGCTGGGTGCTCAGTACTCATGGTGCTGGGTGCTCAGTGCTCGGGGTGCTGGGTGCTCAGTACTCAGCGTGCTGCGTGCTCAGTACTCAGGGTGCTGGGTGCTCAATACTCAGTGCTCGGGGTCCTGGGTGCTGAGTGCTCAGGTTGCTGGGTGCTCAGTGCTCTGGGTGCTGGGTGCTGAGTACTCAGGGTGCTGGGTGCTCAGTACTCAGGGTGCTGGGTGCTCAGTACTCAGGGTGCTGGGTGCTCAGTGCTCAGGGTGCTGGATCCTCAGTACTCAGGGTGCTGGGTGCTCAGTACTCAGGGTGCTGGGTGCTCAGTACTCAGGGTGCTGGGTGCTCAGTGCTCAGGGTGATCGGTGCTCAGTACTCAGGGTGCTCAGTACTCAGGGTGCTGGGTGCTCAGTACTCAGGGTGCTGGGTGCTCAGTGCTCAGGGTGATCGGTGCTCAGTACTCAGGGTGCTCAGTACTCAGGGTGCTGGGTGCTCAGTGCTCCGGGTGCTGGGTGCTCAGTACTCAGGGTGCTGGGTGCTCAGTGCTCGGGGTGCTGGGTGCTCAGTGCTCAGGGTGATCGGTGCTCAGTACTCAGGGTGCTGGGTGCTCAGTGCTCAGGGTGCTGTGTGCTCAGTCCTCAGGGTGCTCAGTGCTCAGGGTGCTGGGTGCTCAGTGCTCGGGGTGCTCGGTGCTCAGTACTCAGGGTGCTGAGTGCTCAGTACTCAGGGTGCTGGGTTCTCAGTACTCATGGTGCTGGATGCTCAGTACTCAGGGGACTGGGTGCTCAGTGCTCAGGGTGCTGGGTGCTCAGTGCTCAGGGCGCTAGGTGCTCAGTGCTCGGGGTGCTGGGTGCTCAGTGCTCGGGGTGCTGGGTGCTCAGTGCTCAGGGTGCTCAGTGCTCAGTGCTCGGGGTGCTGTGTGCTCAGTGCTCGGGGCGCTGGGTGCTCAGTGCTCAGGGTGCTGGGTGCTCAGTACTCGGGGTGCTGGGTGCTCAGTGCTCAGGGTGCTCATTGCTCAGTACTCAGTGCTCAGGGTGCTCAGTGCTCAGTGCTCAGGGTGCTGGGTGTTCAGTACTCAGGGTGCTGGGTGCTCAGTATTCAGGGTGCTGGGTGCTCAGTGCTCAGGGTGCTGGGTGCTCAGTACTCTGGGTGTTGGGTGTTCAGTACTCACGGTGCTTTGTGCTCCGTGCTCGGGGTGCTGGGTGCTCAGTGCTCAGGGTGCTGGGTGCTCAGTGCTCAGGGTGCTGGGTGCTCAGTGCTCAGGGTGCTGGGTGCTCAGTGCTCGGGGTGCTGGGTGCTCAGTACTCAGCGTGCTGCGTGCTCAGTACTCAGGGTGCTGGGTGCTCAGTGCTCAGGGTGCTGGGTGCTCAGTGCTCGGGGTGCTGGGTGCTCAGTGCTCAGGGTGATCGGTGCTCAGTACTCAGGGTGCTGGGTGCTCAGTACTCAGGGTGCTAGGTGCTCAGTCCTCAGGGTGCTCAGTGCTCAGGGTGCTGGGTGCTCAGTGCTCGGGGTGCTCGGTGCTCAGTACTCAGGGTGCTGAGTGCTCAGTACTCAGGGTGCTGGGTGCTCAGTACTCATGGTGCTGGGTGCTCAGTGCTCGGGGTGCTGGGTGCTCAGTACTCAGCGTGCTGCGTGCTCAGTACTCAGGGTGCTGGGTGCTCAATACTCAGTGCTCGGGGTCCTGGGTGCTGAGTGCTCAGGGTGCTGGGTGCTCAGTGCTCTGGGTGCTGGGTGCTGAGTACTCAGGATGCTGGGTGCTCAGTACTCAGGGTGCTGGGTGCTCAGTACTCAGGGTGCTGGGTGCTCAGTGCTCAGGGTGCTGGATCCTCAGTACTCAGGGTGCTGGGTGCTCAGTACTCAGGGTGCTGGGTGCTCAGTGCTCAGGGTCCTGGGTGCTCAGTGCTCAGGATGCTGGGTGCTCAGTACTCAGGGTGCTGGGTGCTCAGTGCTCAGGGTGATCGGTGCTCAGTACTCAGGGTGCTCAGTACTCAGGGTGCTGGGTGCTCAGTGCTCAGGGTGCTGGGTGCTCAGTACTCAGGGTTCTGGGTGCTCAGTGCTCGGGGTGCTGGGTGCTCAGTGCTCAGGGTGATCGGTGCTCAGTACTCAGGGTGCTGGGTGCTCAGTGCTCAGGGTGCTGGGTGCTCAGTCCTCAGGGTGCTCAGTGCTCAGGGTGCTGGGTGCTCAGTGCTCGGGGTGCTCGGTGCTCTGTACACAGGGGGCTGAGTGCTCAGTACTCAGGGTGCTGGGTTCTCAGTACTCATGGTGCTGGGTGCTCAGTACTCAGGGGACTGGGTGCTCAGTGCTCAGGGTGCTGGGTGCTCAGTGCTCAGGGCGCTAGGTGCTCAGTGCTCGTGGTGCTGGGTGCTCAGTACTCAGGGTGCTCAGTGCTCAGTACTCGGGTTGCTTGGTGCTCAGTACTCAGGGTGCTCAGTGCTCAGTACTCGGGGTGCTGGGTGCTCAGTGCTCAGGGTGCTCAGTGCTCAGTGCTCGGGGTGCTGTGTGCTCAGTGCTCGGGGCGCTGGGTGCTCAGTGCTCGGGGTGCTGGGTGCTCTGTACTCGGGGTGCTGGGTGCTCAGTGCTCAGGGTGCTCATTGCTCAGTACTCAGTGCTCAGGGTGCTCAGTGCTCAGTGCTCAGGGTGCTGGGTGTTCAGTACTCAGGGTGCTGGGTGCTCAGTACTCAGGGTGCTGGGTGCTCAGTGCTCAGGGTGCTGGGTGCTCAGTACTCTGGGTGTTGGGTGCTCAGTACTCAGGGTGCTTTGTGCTCCGTGCTCGGGGTGCTGGGTGCTCAGTGCTCAGGGTGCTGGGTGCTCAGTGCTCAGGGTGCTGGGTGCTTAGTACTCAGGGTGCTGGGTGCTTAGTGCTCGAGGGGCTCGGTGCTCAGTACTCAAGGTGCTGGGTGCTCAGTGCTCAGGGTGCTGGGTGCTCAGTCCTCGGGGTGCTCCGTGCTCAGGGTGCTGGGTGCTCAGTGCTCAGGGTGCTGGGTGCTCAGTGCTCGGGGTGCTGGGTGCTGAGTGCTCATGGTGCTGGGTGCTCAGTGCTCGGGGTGCTCGGTGCTCAGTGCTCGGGGTCCTGGGTGCTCAGTACTCAGGGTGCTGGGTGCTCAGTGCTCAGGGTGCTGGGTGCTCTGTGCTCGGGGTGCTGGGTGCTCAGTGCTCAGGGTGATCGGTGCTCAGTACTCAGGGTGCTGGGTGCTCAGCCCTCAGGGTGCTGGGTGCTCAGTCCTCAGGGTGCTCAGGGCTCAGGGTGCTGGGTGCTCAGTGCTCGGGGTGCTCGGTGCTCAGTACTCAGGGTGCTGAGTGCTCAGTACTCAGGGTGCTGGGTGCTCAGTACTCATGGTGCTGGGTGCTCAGTACTCAGGGTGCTCGGTGCTCAGTACTCAGGGTGCTGGGTGCTCAGTGCTCAGGGTGCTGGGTACTCAGTACTCAGGGTGCTGGGTGCTCAGTACTCAGGGTGCTGGGTGCTCAGTGCTCAGGGTGCTGGGTGCTCAGTGCTCAGGGTGCTGGGTGCTCAGTACTCAGGGTGCTGGATGCTCAGTGCTCAGGGTGATCGGTGCTCAGTACTCAGGGTGCTCAGTACTCAGGATGCTGGGTGCTCAGTGCTCAGGGTGCTGGGTGCTCAGTACTCAGGGTGCTGGGTGCTCAGTGCTCGGGGTGCTGGGTGCTCAGTGCTCAGGGTGATCGGTGCTCAGTACTCAGGGTGCTGGGTGCTCAGTGCTCAGGGTGCTGGGTGCTCAGGCCTCAGGGTGCTCAGTGCTCAGGGTGCTGGGTGCTCAGTGCACGGGGTGCTCGGTGCTCAGTACTCAGGGTGCTGGGTGCTCAGTACTCATGGTGCTGGGTGCTCAGTACTCAGGGGACTGGGTGCTCAGTGCTCAGGGTGCTGGGTGCTCAGTGCTCAGGGCGCTGGGTGCTCAGTGCTCGGGGTGCTGGGTGCTCAGTGCTCGGGGTGCTGGGTGGTCAGTGCTCAGTGCTCAAGGTGCTGGGTGCTCAGTCCTCAGTGCTCAGGGTGCTGGGTGCTCAGTACTCAGGGTGCTGGGTGTTCAGTACTCAGGGTGCTGGGTGCTCAGTTCTCGGGGTGCTCGGTGCTTAGTGCTCAGGGTGCTGGGTGCTCAGTGCTCAGGGTGCTGGGTGCTCAGTACTCAGGGTGCTGGGTGCTCAGTGCTCGGGGTGCTCGGTGCTCAGTACTCAAGGTGCTGGGTGCTCAGTGCTCAGGGTGCTGGGTGCTCAGTCCTCGGGGTGCTCCGTGCTCAGTGATCACCGTGCTGGGTGCTCAGTACTCAGGGTGCTCGGTGTTCAGTACTCAGGGTTCTCAGTGCTCAGTACTCAGTGTGCTGGTTGCTCAGTGCTCAGGGTGCTGGGTGCTCAGTACTCAGGGTGCTCAGTGCTCAGTACTCGGGGTGCTTGTTGCTCAGCACTCAGGTTGCTCAGTGCTCAGTGCTCGGGGTGCTGGGTGCTCAGTACTCAGGGTGCTCGGTGCTCAGTACTAAGTGTGCTCAGTGCTCAGTACTCAGGTTGCTCAGTGCTCAGTGCTTGGGGTGCTGGGTGCTCAGTACTCAGGGTCCTGGGTGCTCAGTACTCAGGGTGCTGGGTGCTCAGTGCTCAGTACTCAGCGTGCTGGGTGCTCAGTGCTCGGGGTGCAGGGTCCTCAGTGCTCAGGGTGCTGGGTGCTCAGTACTCAGGGTGCTGGGTGCTCAGTGCTCGGGGTGCTGGGTCCTCAGTGCTCAGGGTGCTCAGTGCTCAGTGGTCGGGGTGCTGGGTGCTCAGTGCTCGGGGTGCTGGGTGCTCAGTGCTCAGGGTGCTGGTTGCTCAGTACTCAGTGTGCTCAGTGCTCAGGGTGCTGGGTGCTCAGAACTCAGGGTGCTGGGTGCGCAGTACTCAGGGTGCTGGGTGCCCATTCTCGGGGTACTGGGTGCTCAGGACTCAGGTTGCTCAGTACTCTGGGTGCTCGGGGCTCAGTACTCATGGTGCTGGGTGCTCAGTACTCAGGGTGCTCGGTGCTCAGTTCTCAGGGTGCTCGGTGCTCAGTGTTTGGGGTGCTGGGTGCTCAGTACTCAGGGTGCTTGGTGCTCAGTGCTCAGGGTGCTGGCTGCTCAGTGCTCAGGGTGCTGGGTGCTCAGTACTCAGTGCTCAGGATGCTGGGTGCTCAGTGCTCAGGGTGCTGGGTGCTCAGTGCTCAGGGTGGTCAGTGCTCAGTGCTCAGTACTCAGGGTGCTTGGTGCTCAGTACTCAGGGTGCTGGGTGCTCAGTGCTCGGGTTACCCGGTGCTCAGTGCTCGGGTTGCTCGGTGCTCAGTACTCAGGGTGCTGAGTGCTCAGTGCTCAGGGTGCTGGGTGCTCAGTGCTCAGGGTGCTGGGTGCTCAGTGCTCAGCGTGCTTGATGCTCAGTACGCAGGGTGCTGAGTGCTCAGTGCTCAGGGTGCTTGATGCTCAGTGCTCAGGGTGCTGGGTGCTCAGTGCTCTGGGTGCTTGGTGCTCAGTGCTCAGGGTGCTGGGTGCTCAGTGCTCAGGGTGCTGGGTGCTCAGTGATCGGGGTGATGGGTGCTGAGTGCTCAGGGTGCTGGGTGCTCAGTGCTCGGGGTGCTCGGTGCTCAGTGCTCAGGGTCCTGGGTGCTCAGTACTCAGGGTGCTGGGTGCTTAGTACTCAGGGTGCTCAGTGCTCAGTACACAGGGTGCTGGGTGCTCAGTGCTCGGGGTGCTGGGTGCTCAGTGCTCAGTACTCAGGGTGCTGGGTGCTCAGTGCTCAGGGTGCTGAGTGCTCAGTACTCAGCGTGCTGGGTGCTCAGTACTCAGGGTGCTGGGTGCTCAGTGCTCAGGGTGCTGGGTGCTCCGTGCTCAGGGTGCTGGGTGCTCAGTGCTCGGGGAGCTCGGTGCTCAGTACTCAGGGTGCTGGGTGCTCAGTACTCAGTGCTCGGGGTCCTGGGTGCTCCGTGCTCGGGGTGCTGGGTGCTCAGTACTCAGGGTGCTGGGTGCTCATTCTCGGGGTGCTGGGTGCTCAGTGCTCGGGGTGCTGTATGCTCAGTACTCAGGGTGCTGGGGGCTCAGTACTCAGGGTGCTGGGTGCTCAGTACTCAGGGTGCTCGGTTCTCAGTACTCAGGGTGCTGGGTGCTCATTCTCGGGGTGCTGGGTGCTCAGTGCTCGGGTTGCTGGGTGCTCAGTACTCAGGGTGCTGGGGGCTCAGTACTCAGGGTGATGGGTGCTCAGTACTCAGGGTGATCTGTTCTCAGTACTTAGGCTGCTGGGTGCTCAGTGCTCGGGGTGCTGGGTGCTCAGTGCTCAGGGTGATCGGTGCTCAGTACTCAGGGTGCTGGGTGCTCAGTGCTCAGGGTGCTGGGTGCTCAGTCCTCAGGTTGCTCAGTGCTCAGGGTGCTGGGTGCTCAGTGCTCGGGGTGCTCGGTGCTCAGTACTCAGTGTGCTGAGTGCTCAGTACTCAGGGTGCTGGGTGCTCAGTACTCGGGGTGCTGGGTGCTCAGTGCTCAGCGTGCTGGGTGCTCAATACTCAGGGTGCTGGGTGCTCAGTGCTCAGGGTGCTGGGTGCTCAGTGCTCAGGGTGCTGGGTGCTCAGTACTCAGTGCTCAGGATGCTGGGTGCTCAGTGCTCGGGCTGCTGGGTGCTCAGTGCTCAGGGTGCTGGGTGCTCAGTGCTAGGGGTGCTGGGTCCTCAGTGCTCGGGGTCTGGGTGCTCAGTCCTCAGGGTGCTCAGTGCTCAGGGTGCTGGGTGCTCAGTGCTCGGGGTGCTCGGTGCTCAGTACTCAGGGTGCTGAGTGCTCAGTACTCAGGGTGCTGGGTGCTCAGTACTCATGGTGCTGGGTGCTCAGTGCTCGGGGTGCTGGGTGCTCAGTACTCAGCGTGCTGCGTGCTCAGTACTCAGGGTGCTGGGTGCTCAATACTCAGTGCTCGGGGTCCTGGGTGCTGAGTGCTCAGGGTGCTGGGTGCTCAGTGCTCTGGGTGCTGGGTGCTGAGTACTCAGGATGCTGGGTGCTCAGTACTCAGGGTGCTGGGTGCTCAGTACTCAGGGTGCTGGGTGCTCAGTGCTCAGGGTGCTGGATCCTCAGTACTCAGGGTGCTGGGTGCTCAGTACTCAGGGTGCTGGGTGCTCAGTGCTCAGGGTCCTGGGTGCTCAGTGCTCAGGATGCTGGGTGCTCAGTACTCAGGGTGCTGGGTGCTCAGTGCTCAGGGTGATCGGTGCTCAGTACTCAGGGTGCTCAGTACTCAGGGTGCTGGGTGCTCAGTGCTCAGGGTGCTGGGTGCTCAGTACTCAGGGTTCTGGGTGCTCAGTGCTCGGGGTGCTGGGTGCTCAGTGCTCAGGGTGATCGGTGCTCAGTACTCAGGGTGCTGGGTGCTCAGTGCTCAGGGTGCTGGGTGCTCAGTCCTCAGGGTGCTCAGTGCTCAGGGTGCTGGGTGCTCAGTGCTCGGGGTGCTCGGTGCTCTGTACACAGGGGGCTGAGTGCTCAGTACTCAGGGTGCTGGGTTCTCAGTACTCATGGTGCTGGGTGCTCAGTACTCAGGGGACTGGGTGCTCAGTGCTCAGGGTGCTGGGTGCTCAGTGCTCAGGGCGCTAGGTGCTCAGTGCTCGTGGTGCTGGGTGCTCAGTACTCAGGGTGCTCAGTGCTCAGTACTCGGGTTGCTTGGTGCTCAGTACTCAGGGTGCTCAGTGCTCAGTACTCGGGGTGCTGGGTGCTCAGTGCTCAGGGTGCTCAGTGCTCAGTGCTCGGGGTGCTGTGTGCTCAGTGCTCGGGGCGCTGGGTGCTCAGTGCTCGGGGTGCTGGGTGCTCTGTACTCGGGGTGCTGGGTGCTCAGTGCTCAGGGTGCTCATTGCTCAGTACTCAGTGCTCAGGGTGCTCAGTGCTCAGTGCTCAGGGTGCTGGGTGTTCAGTACTCAGGGTGCTGGGTGCTCAGTACTCAGGGTGCTGGGTGCTCAGTGCTCAGGGTGCTGGGTGCTCAGTACTCTGGGTGTTGGGTGCTCAGTACTCAGGGTGCTTTGTGCTCCGTGCTCGGGGTGCTGGGTGCTCAGTGCTCAGGGTGCTGGGTGCTCAGTGCTCAGGGTGCTGGGTGCTTAGTACTCAGGGTGCTGGGTGCTTAGTGCTCGAGGGGCTCGGTGCTCAGTACTCAAGGTGCTGGGTGCTCAGTGCTCAGGGTGCTGGGTGCTCAGTCCTCGGGGTGCTCCGTGCTCAGGGTGCTGGGTGCTCAGTGCTCAGGGTGCTGGGTGCTCAGTGCTCGGGGTGCTGGGTGCTGAGTGCTCATGGTGCTGGGTGCTCAGTGCTCGGGGTGCTCGGTGCTCAGTGCTCGGGGTCCTGGGTGCTCAGTACTCAGGGTGCTGGGTGCTCAGTGCTCAGGGTGCTGGGTGCTCTGTGCTCGGGGTGCTGGGTGCTCAGTGCTCAGGGTGATCGGTGCTCAGTACTCAGGGTGCTGGGTGCTCAGCCCTCAGGGTGCTGGGTGCTCAGTCCTCAGGGTGCTCAGGGCTCAGGGTGCTGGGTGCTCAGTGCTCGGGGTGCTCGGTGCTCAGTACTCAGGGTGCTGAGTGCTCAGTACTCAGGGTGCTGGGTGCTCAGTACTCATGGTGCTGGGTGCTCAGTACTCAGGGTGCTCGGTGCTCAGTACTCAGGGTGCTGGGTGCTCAGTGCTCAGGGTGCTGGGTACTCAGTACTCAGGGTGCTGGGTGCTCAGTACTCAGGGTGCTGGGTGCTCAGTGCTCAGGGTGCTGGGTGCTCAGTGCTCAGGGTGCTGGGTGCTCAGTACTCAGGGTGCTGGATGCTCAGTGCTCAGGGTGATCGGTGCTCAGTACTCAGGGTGCTCAGTACTCAGGATGCTGGGTGCTCAGTGCTCAGGGTGCTGGGTGCTCAGTACTCAGGGTGCTGGGTGCTCAGTGCTCGGGGTGCTGGGTGCTCAGTGCTCAGGGTGATCGGTGCTCAGTACTCAGGGTGCTGGGTGCTCAGTGCTCAGGGTGCTGGGTGCTCAGGCCTCAGGGTGCTCAGTGCTCAGGGTGCTGGGTGCTCAGTGCACGGGGTGCTCGGTGCTCAGTACTCAGGGTGCTGGGTGCTCAGTACTCATGGTGCTGGGTGCTCAGTACTCAGGGGACTGGGTGCTCAGTGCTCAGGGTGCTGGGTGCTCAGTGCTCAGGGCGCTGGGTGCTCAGTGCTCGGGGTGCTGGGTGCTCAGTGCTCGGGGTGCTGGGTGGTCAGTGCTCAGTGCTCAAGGTGCTGGGTGCTCAGTCCTCAGTGCTCAGGGTGCTGGGTGCTCAGTACTCAGGTTGCTGGGTGTTCAGTACTCAGGGTGCTGGGTGCTCAGTTCTCGGGGTGCTCGGTGCTTAGTGCTCAGGGTGCTGGGTGCTCAGTGCTCAGGGTGCTGGGTGCTCAGTACTCAGGGTGCTGGGTGCTCAGTGCTCGGGGTGCTCGGTGCTCAGTACTCAAGGTGCTGGGTGCTCAGTGCTCAGGGTGCTGGGTGCTCAGTCCTCGGGGTGCTCCGTGCTCAGTGATCACCGTGCTGGGTGCTCAGTACTCAGGGTGCTCGGTGTTCAGTACTCAGGGTTCTCAGTGCTCAGTACTCAGTGTGCTGGTTGCTCAGTGCTCAGGGTGCTGGGTGCTCAGTACTCAGGGTGCTCAGTGCTCAGTACTCGGGGTGCTTGTTGCTCAGCACTCAGGTTGCTCAGTGCTCAGTGCTCGGGGTGCTGGGTGCTCAGTACTCAGGGTGCTCGGTGCTCAGTACTAAGTGTGCTCAGTGCTCAGTACTCAGGTTGCTCAGTGCTCAGTGCTTGGGGTGCTGGGTGCTCAGTACTCAGGGTCCTGGGTGCTCAGTACTCAGGGTGCTGGGTGCTCAGTGCTCAGTACTCAGCGTGCTGGGTGCTCAGTGCTCGGGGTGCAGGGTCCTCAGTGCTCAGGGTGCTGGGTGCTCAGTACTCAGGGTGCTGGGTGCTCAGTGCTCGGGGTGCTGGGTCCTCAGTGCTCAGGGTGCTCAGTGCTCAGTGGTCGGGGTGCTGGGTGCTCAGTGCTCGGGGTGCTGGGTGCTCAGTGCTCAGGGTGCTGGTTGCTCAGTACTCAGTGTGCTCAGTGCTCAGGGTGCTGGGTGCTCAGAACTCAGGGTGCTGGGTGCGCAGTACTCAGGGTGCTGGGTGCCCATTCTCGGGGTACTGGGTGCTCAGGACTCAGGTTGCTCAGTACTCTGGGTGCTCGGGGCTCAGTACTCATGGTGCTGGGTGCTCAGTACTCAGGGTGCTCGGTGCTCAGTTCTCAGGGTGCTCGGTGCTCAGTGTTTGGGGTGCTGGGTGCTCAGTACTCAGGGTGCTTGGTGCTCAGTGCTCAGGGTGCTGGCTGCTCAGTGCTCAGGGTGCTGGGTGCTCAGTACTCAGTGCTCAGGATGCTGGGTGCTCAGTGCTCAGGGTGCTGGGTGCTCAGTGCTCAGGGTGGTCAGTGCTCAGTGCTCAGTACTCAGGGTGCTTGGTGCTCAGTACTCAGGGTGCTGGGTGCTCAGTGCTCGGGTTACCCGGTGCTCAGTGCTCGGGTTGCTCGGTGCTCAGTACTCAGGGTGCTGAGTGCTCAGTGCTCAGGGTGCTGGGTGCTCAGTGCTCAGGGTGCTGGGTGCTCAGTGCTCAGCGTGCTTGATGCTCAGTACGCAGGGTGCTGAGTGCTCAGTGCTCAGGGTGCTTGATGCTCAGTGCTCAGGGTGCTGGGTGCTCAGTGCTCTGGGTGCTTGGTGCTCAGTGCTCAGGGTGCTGGGTGCTCAGTGCTCAGGGTGCTGGGTGCTCAGTGATCGGGGTGATGGGTGCTGAGTGCTCAGGGTGCTGGGTGCTCAGTGCTCGGGGTGCTCGGTGCTCAGTGCTCAGGGTCCTGGGTGCTCAGTACTCAGGGTGCTGGGTGCTTAGTACTCAGGGTGCTCAGTGCTCAGTACACAGGGTGCTGGGTGCTCAGTGCTCGGGGTGCTGGGTGCTCAGTGCTCAGTACTCAGGGTGCTGGGTGCTCAGTGCTCAGGGTGCTGAGTGCTCAGTACTCAGCGTGCTGGGTGCTCAGTACTCAGGGTGCTGGGTGCTCAGTGCTCAGGGTGCTGGGTGCTCCGTGCTCAGGGTGCTGGGTGCTCAGTGCTCGGGGAGCTCGGTGCTCAGTACTCAGGGTGCTGGGTGCTCAGTACTCAGTGCTCGGGGTCCTGGGTGCTCCGTGCTCGGGGTGCTGGGTGCTCAGTACTCAGGGTGCTGGGTGCTCATTCTCGGGGTGCTGGGTGCTCAGTGCTCGGGGTGCTGTATGCTCAGTACTCAGGGTGCTGGGGGCTCAGTACTCAGGGTGCTGGGTGCTCAGTACTCAGGGTGCTCGGTTCTCAGTACTCAGGGTGCTGGGTGCTCATTCTCGGGGTGCTGGGTGCTCAGTGCTCGGGTTGCTGGGTGCTCAGTACTCAGGGTGCTGGGGGCTCAGTACTCAGGGTGATGGGTGCTCAGTACTCAGGGTGATCTGTTCTCAGTACTTAGGCTGCTGGGTGCTCAGTGCTCGGGGTGCTGGGTGCTCAGTGCTCAGGGTGATCGGTGCTCAGTACTCAGGGTGCTGGGTGCTCAGTGCTCAGGGTGCTGGGTGCTCAGTCCTCAGGTTGCTCAGTGCTCAGGGTGCTGGGTGCTCAGTGCTCGGGGTGCTCGGTGCTCAGTACTCAGTGTGCTGAGTGCTCAGTACTCAGGGTGCTGGGTGCTCAGTACTCGGGGTGCTGGGTGCTCAGTGCTCAGCGTGCTGGGTGCTCAATACTCAGGGTGCTGGGTGCTCAGTGCTCAGGGTGCTGGGTGCTCAGTGCTCAGGGTGCTGGGTGCTCAGTACTCAGTGCTCAGGATGCTGGGTGCTCAGTGCTCGGGCTGCTGGGTGCTCAGTGCTCAGGGTGCTGGGTGCTCAGTGCTAGGGGTGCTGGGTCCTCAGTGCTCGGGGTCTGGGTGCTCAGTACTCAGGGTGCTGGGTGCTCAGTACTCAGGGTGCTGGGTGCTCAGTGCTCAGGGTGCTGGGTGCTCAGTGCTCTGGGTGCTGGGTGCTCAGTGCTCAGGGTGCTGGGTGCTCAGTGCTCAGGGTGCTGGGTGCTCAGTGATCGGGGTGATGGGTGCTGATTGCTCAGGGTGCTGGGTGCTCAGTGCTCGGGGTGCTCGGTGCTCAGTGCTCAGGGTCCTGGGTGCTCAGTACTCAGGGTGCTGGGTGCTTAGTACTCAGGGTGCTCAGTGCTCAGTACACAGGGTGCTGGATGCTCAGTGCTCGGGGTGCTGGGTGCTCAGTGCTCAGTACTCAGGGTGCTGGGTGCTCAGTGCTCAGGGTGCTGGGTGCTCAGTGCTCGGGGTGCTGGGTGCTCAGTGCTCAGGGTGATCGGTGCTCAGTACTCAGGGTGCTGGGTGCTCAGTGCTCAGGGTGCTGGGTGCTCAGTCCTCAGGGTGCTCAGTGCTCAGGATGCTGGGTGCTCAGTGCTCGGGGTGCTCGGTGCTCAATACTCAGGGTGCTGTGTGCTCAGTACTCAGGGTGCTGGGTGCTCAGTACTCATGGTGCTGGGTGCTCAGTGCTCAGGGCGCTGGGTGCTCAGTGCTCGGGGTGCTGGGTGCTCAGTGTTCAGGGTGCTGGGTGCTCAGTGCTCAGGGCGCTGGGTGCTCAGTGCTCGGGGTGCTGGGTGCTCAGTGCTCGGGGTGCTGGGTGGTCAGTGCTCAGTGCTAAAGGTGCTGGGTGCTCAGTGCTCAGTGCTTAGGGTGCTGGGTGCTAAGTACTCAGGATGCTGGGTGCTCAGTACTCAGGGTGCTGGGTGCTCAGTTCTCAGGGTGCTGGGTGCTCAGTACTCAGGGTGCTGGGTGCTCAGTACTCAGGGTGCTGGGTGCTCATTCTCGGGGTGCTGGGTGCTCAGTGCTCGGGGTGCTGGGTGCTCAGTACTCAGGGTGCTGGGGGCTCAGTACTCAGGGTGCTGGGTGCTCAGTACTCAGGGTGCTCGTTTCTCAGTACTCAGGGTGCTGTGTGCTCATTCTCGGGGTGCTGGGTGCTCAGTGCTCGGGTTGCTGGCTGCTCAGTACTCAGGGTGCTGGGGGCTCAGTACTCAGGGTGCTGGGTGCTCAGTACTCAGGGTGATCTGTTCTCAGTACTTAGGCTGCTGGGTGCTCAGTGATCGGGGTGCTGTGTGCTCAGTGCTCAGGGTGATCGGTGCTCAGTACTCAGGGTGCTGGGTGCTCAGTGCTCAGGGTCCTGGGTGCTCAGTCCTCAGGTTGCTCAGTGCTCAGGGTGCTGGGTGCTCAGTGCTCGGGGTGCTCGCTGCTCAGTACTCAGGGTGCTGAGTGCTCAGTACTCAGGGTGCTGGGTGCTCAGTACTCGGGGTGCTGGGTGCTCAGTGCTCAGCGTGCTGGGTGCTCAGTACTCAGGGTGCTCGGTGCTCAGTGCTTGGGGTGCTGGGTGCTCAGTACTCAGGGTGCTGGGTGCTCAGTGCTCAGGGTGCTGGGTGCTCAGTGCTCAGGGTGCTGGGTGCTCAGTACTCAGTGCTCAGGATGCTGGGTGCTCAGTGCTCGGGCTGCTGGGTGCTCAGTGCTCAGGGTGCTGGGTGCTCAGTGCTAGGGGTGATGGGTCCTCAGTCCTCGGGGTCTGGGTGCTCAGTACTCAGGGTGCTGGGTGCTCAGTGCTCAGGGTGCTGGGTGCTCAGTACTCAGGGTGCTGGGTGCTCAGTACTCAGGGTGCTCGGTGCTCAGTACTCAGGGTGCTGGGTGCTCAGTGCTCAGGGTGCTGGGTACTCAGTACTCAGGGTGCTGGGTGCTCAGTACTCAGGGTGCTGGGTGCTCAGTGCTCAGGGTGCTGGGTGCTCAGTGCTCAGGGTGCTGGGTGCTCAGTACTCAGGGTGCTGGGTGCTCAGTGCTCAGGGTGATCGGTGCTCAGTACTCAGGGTGCTCAGTACTCAGGATGCTGGGTGCTCAGTGCTCAGGGTGCTGGGTGCTCAGTACTCAGGGTGCTGGGTGCTCAGTGCTCGGGGTGCTGGGAGCTCAGTGCTCAGCGTGATCGGTGCTCAGTACTCAGGGTGCTGGGTGCTCAGTGCTCAGGGTGATGGGTGCTCAGGCCTCAGGGTGCTCATTGCTCAGGGTGCTGGGTGCTCAGTGCTCGGGGTGCTCGGTGCTCAGTACTCAGGGTGCTGAGTGCTCGGTACTCAGGGTGCTGGGTGCTCAGTACTCATGGTGCTGGGTGCTCAGTACTCAGGGGACTGGGTGCTCAGTGCTCAGGGTGCTGGGTGCTCAGTGCTCAGGGCGCTGGGTGCTGAGTGCTCGGGGTGCTGGGTGCTCAGTGCTCGGGGAGCTGGGTGGTCAGTGCTCAGTGCTCAAGGTGCTGGGTGTTCAGTGCTCAGTGCTCAGGGTGCTGGGTGCTCAGTACTCAGGGTGCTGGGTGCTCAGTACTCAGGGTGCTGGGTGCTCAGTTCTCGGGGTGCTGGGTGCTTAGTGCTCAGTGTGCTGGGTGCTCAGTGCTCAGGGTGCTGGGTGCTCAGTACTCAGGGTGCTGGGTGCTCAGTGCTCGGGGTGCTCGGTGCTCAGTACTCAAGGTGCTGGGTGCTCAGTGCTCAGGGTGCTGGGTGCTCAGTCCTCGGGGTGCTCCGTGCTCAGTGCTCAGGGTGCTCGGTGCTCAGTACTCAGGGTGCTGGTTGCTCAGTGCTCAGGGTGCCGGGTGCTCAGTCCTCGGGGTGCTCCGTGCTCAGTGATCACCGTGCTGGGTGCTCAGTACTCAGGGTGCTCGGTGTTCAGTACTCAGGGTTCTCAGTGCTCAGTACTCAGGGTGCTGCGTGCTCAGTGCTCAGGGTGCTGGGTGCTCAGTACTCAGGGTGCTCAGTGCTCAGTACTCGGGGTGCTTTTTGCTCAGCACTCAGGTTGCTCAGTGCTCAGTGCTCGGGGTGCTGGGTGCTCAGTACTCAGGGTGCTCGGTGCTCAGTACTAAGGGTGCTCAGTGCTCAGTACTCAGGTTGCTCAGTGCTCAGTGCTTGGGGTGCTGGGTGCTCAGTACTCAGGGTGCTGGGTGCTCAGTACTCAGGGTGCTGGGTGCTCAGTGCTCAGTACTCAGCGTGCTGGGTGCTCAGTGCTCGGGGTGCTGGGTCCTCAGTGCTCAGGGTGCTGGGTGCTCAGTACTCAGGGTGCTGGGTGCTCAGTGCTCGGGGTGCTGGGTCCTCAGTGCTCAGGTTGCTCAGTGCTCAGTGGTCGGGGTGCTGGGTGCTCAGTGCTCGGGGTGCTGGGTGCTCAGTGCTCAGGGTGCTGGTTGCTCTGTACTCAGTGTGCTCAGTGCTCAGGGTTCTGGGTGCTCAGAACTCAGGGTGCTGGGTGCGCAGTACTCAGGGTGCTGGGTGCTCAGAACTCAGGGTGCTTGATGCTCAGTACTCAGGGTGCTGGGTGCTCATTCTCGGGGTACTGGGTGCTCAGGACTCAGGTTGCTCAGTACTCTGGGTGCTCGGGGCTCAGTACTCATGGTGCTGGGTGCTCAGTACTCAGGGTGCTCGGTGCTCAGTTCTCAGGGTGCTCGGTGCTCAGTGTTTGGGGTGCTGGGTGCTCAGTACTCAGGGTGCTTGGTGCACAGTGCTCAGGGTGCTGGCTGCTCAGTGCTCAGGGTGCTGGGTGCTCAGTACTCAGTGCTCAGGATGCTGGGTGCTCAGTGCTCAGGGTGCTGGGTGCTCAGTGCTCAGGGTGGTCAGTGCTCAGTGCTCAGTACTCAGGGTGCTTGGTGCTCAGTACTCAGGGTGCTGGGTGCTCAGTGCTCGGGTTACCCGGTGCTCAGTGCTCAGGTTGCTCGGTGCTCAGTACTCAGGGTGCTGAGTGCTCAATGCTCAGGGTGCTGGGTGCTCAGTGCTCAGGGTGCTGGGTTCTCAGTGCTCAGCGTGCTTGATGCTCAGTACTCAGGGTGCTGGGTGCTCAGTGCTCAGGGTGCTTGATGCTCAGTGCTCAGGGTGCTAGGTGCTCAGTGCTCTGGGTGCTTGGTGCTCAGTGCTCAGGGTGCTGGGTGCTCAGTGCTCAGGGTGCTGGGTGCTCAGTGATCGGGGTGATGGGTGCTGAGTGCTCAGGGTGCTGGGTGCTCAGTGCTCTGGGTGCTTGGTGCTCAGTGCTCAGGGTGCTGGGTGCTCAGTACTCAGGGTGCTGGGTGCTCAGTGCTCAGGGTGCTGGGTGCTCCGTGCTCAGGGTGCTGGGTGCTCAGTGCTCGGGGAGCTCGGTGCTCAGTACTCAGGGTGCTGGGTGCTCAGTACTCAGTGCTCGGGGTCCTGGGTGCTCCGTGCTCGGGGTGCTGGGTGCTCAGTACTCAGGGTGCTGGGTGCTCATTCTCGGGGTGCTGGGTGCTCAGTACTCAGTGCTCGGGGTCCTGGGTGCTCCGTGCTCGGGGTGCTGGGTGCTCAGTACTCAGGGTGCTGGGTGCTCATTCTCGGGGTGCTGGGTGCTCAGTGCTCGGGGTGCTGGGTGCTCAGTACTCAGTGTGCTGGGGGCTCAGTACTCCGGGTGCTGGGTGCTCAGTACTCAGGGTGCTCGGTTCTCAGTACTCAGGGTGCTGGGTGCTCATTCTCGGGGTGCTGGGTGCTCAGTGCTCGGGTTGCTGGGTGCTCAGTACGCAGGGTGCTGGGGCCTCAGTACTCAGGGTGCTGGGTGCTCAGTACTCAGGGTGATCTGTTCTCAGTACTTAGGCTGCTGGGTGCTCAGTGCTCGGGGTGCTGGGTGCTCAGTGCTCAGGGTGATCGGTGCTCAGTACTCAGGGTGCTGGGTGCTCAGTGCTCAGGGTGCTGGGTGCTCAGTCCTCAGGTTGCTCAGTGCTCAGGGTGCTGGGTGCTCAGTGCTC
This sequence comes from Microtus oregoni, assembly GCF_018167655.1. NCBI lineage: Eukaryota > Metazoa > Chordata > Mammalia > Rodentia > Cricetidae > Microtus > Microtus oregoni. Next base: position 3,913,439 of record NW_024543811.1, on the reverse strand, counting down.
GGGGTGCTCGGTGCTCAGTACTCAGGGTGCTGAGTGCTCAGTAGTCAGGGTGCTGGGTGCTCAGTACTCGGGGTGCTGGGTGCTCAGTGCTCAGCGTGCTGGGTGCTCAGTACTCAGGGTGCTCGGTGCTCAGTGCTTGGGGTGCTGGGTGCTCAGTACTCAGGGTGCTGGGTGCTCAGTGCTCAGGGTGCTGGGTGCTCAGTGCTCAGGGTGCTGGGTGCTCAGTACTCAGTGCTCAGGATGCTAGGTGCTCAGTGCTCGGGCTGCTGGGTGCTCAGTGCTCAGGGTGCTGGGTGCTCAGTGCTAGGGGTGCTGGGTCCTCAGTGCTCGGGGTCTGGGTGCTCAGTACTCAGGGTGCTGGGTGCTCAGTACTCAGGGTGCTGAGTGCTCAGTGCTCAGGGTGCTGGGTGCTCAGTGATCTGGGTGCTGGGTGCTCAGTGCTCAGGGTGCTGGGTGCTCAGTGCTCAGGGTGCTTGGTGCTCAGTGATCGGGGTGATGGGTGCTGATTGCTCAGGGTGCTGGGTGCTCAGTGCTCGGGGTGCTCGGTGCTCAGTGCTCAGGGTCCTGGGTGCTCAGTACTCAGGGTGCTGGGTGCTTAGTACTCAGGGTGCTCAGTGCTCAGTACACAGGGTGCTGGATGCTCAGTGCTCGGGGTGCTGGGTGCTCAGTGCTCAGTACTCAGGGTGCTGGGTGCTCAGTGCTCAGGGTGCTGGGTGCTCAGTGCTCGGGGTGCTGGGTGCTCAGTGCTCAGGTTGATCGGTGCTCAGTACTCAGGGTGCTGGGTGCTCAGTGCTCAGGGTGCTGGGTGCTCAGTCCTCAGGGTGCTCAGTGCTCAGGGTGCTGGGTGCTCAGTGCTCGGGGTGCTCGGTGCTCAATACTCAGGGTGCTGTGTGCTCAGTACTCAGGGTGCTGGGTGCTCAGTACTCATGGTGCTGGGTGCTCAGTGCTCAGGGCGCTGGGTGCTCAGTGCTCGGGGTGCTGGGTGCTCAGTGCTCAGGGTGCTGGGTGCTCAGTGCTCAGGGCGCTGGGTGCTCAGTGCTCGGGGTGCTGGGTGCTCAGTGCTCGGGGTGCTGGGTGGTCAGTGCTCAGTGCTCAAGGTGCTGGGTGCTCAGTGCTCAGTGCTCAGGGTGCTGGGTGCTAAGTACTCAGGGTGCTGGGTGCTCAGTACTCAGGGTGCTGGGTGCTCAGTTCTCAGGGTGCTGGGTGCTCAGTACTCAGGGTGCTGGGTGCTCAGTACTCAGGGTGCTGGGTGCTCATTCTCGGGGTGCTGGGTGCTCAGTGCTCGGGGTGCTGGGGGCTCAGTACTCAGGGTGCTGGGGGCTCAGTACTCAGGGTGCTGGGTGCTCAGTACGCAGGGTGCTCGGTTCTCAGTACTCAGGGTGCTGGGTGCTCATTCTCGGGTTGCTGGGTGCTCAGTGCTCGGGTTGCTGGGTGCTCAGTACTCAGGGTGCTGGGGGCTCAGTACTCAGGGTGCTGGGTGCTCAGTACTCAGGGTGATCTGTTCTCAGTACTTAGGCTGCTGGGTGCTCAGTGCTCGGGGTGCTGGGTGCTCAGTGCTCAGGGTGATCGGTGCTCAGTACTCAGGGTGCTGGGTGCTCAGTGCTCAGGGTGCTGGGTGCTCAGTCCTCAGGTTGCTCAGTGCTCAGGGTGCTGGGTGCTCAGTGCTCGGGGTGCTCGGTGCTCAGTACTCAGGGTGCTGAGTGCTCAGTACTCAGGGTGCTGGGTGCTCAGTACTCGGGGTGCTGGGTGCTCAGTGCTCAGCGTGCTGGGTGCTCAGTACTCAGGGTGCTCGGTGCTCAGTGCTTGGGGTGCTGGGTGCTCAGTACTCAGGGTGCTGGGTGCTCAGTGCTCAGGGTGCTGGGTGCTCAGTGCTCAGGGTGCTGGGTGCTCAGTACTCAGTGCTCAGGATGCTGGGTGCTCAGTGCTCGGGCTGCTGGGTGCTCAGTGCTCAGGGTGCTGGGTGCTCAGTGCTCGGGGTGCTCGGTGCTCAGTGCTCAGGGTCCTGGGTGCTCAGTACTCAGGGTGCTGGGTGCTTAGTACTCAGGGTGGTCAGTGCTCAGTACACAGGGTGCTGGGTGCTCAGTGCTCGGGGTGCTGGGTGCTCAGTGCTCAGTACTCAGGGTGCTGGGTGCTCAGTGCTCAGGGTGCTGAGTGCTCAGTACTCAGCGTGCTGGGTGCTCAGTACTCAGGGTGCTGGGTGCTCAGTGCTCAGGGTGCTGGGTGCTCCGTGCTCAGGGTGCTGGGTGCTCAGTGCTCGGGGAGCTCGGTGCTCAGTACTCAGGGTGCTGGGTGCTCAGTACTCAGTGCTCGGGGTCCTGGGTGCTCCGTGCTCGGGGTGCTGGGTGCTCAGTACTCAGGGTGCTGGGTGCTCATTCTCGGGGTGCTGGGTGCTCAGTGCTCGGGGTGCTGGGTGCTCAGTACTCAGGGTGCTGGGGGCTCAGTACTCAGGGTGCTGGGTGCTCAGTACTCAGGGTGCTCGGTTCTCAGTACTCAGGGTGCTGGGTGCTCATTCTCGGGGTGCTGGGTGCTCAGTGCTCGGGTTGCTGGGTGCTCAGTACTCAGGGTGCTGGGGGCTCAGTACTCAGGGTGCTGGGTGCTCAGTACTCAGGGTGATCTGTTCTCAGTACTTAGGCTGCTGGGTGCTCAGTGCTCGGGGTGCTGGGTGCTCAGTGCTCAGGGTGATCGGTGCTCAGTACTCAGGGTGCTGGGTGCTCAGTGCTCAGGGTGCTGGGTGCTCAGTCCTCAGGTTGCTCAGTGCTCAGGGTGCTGGGTGCTCAGTGCTCGGGGTGCTCGGTGCTCAGTACTCAGGGTTCTGTGTGCTCAGTACTCAGGGTGCTGGGTGCTCAGTACTCGGGGTGCTGGGTGCTCAGTGCTCAGCGTGCTGGGTGCTCAGTACTCAGGGTGCTCGGTGCTCAGTGCTTGGGGTGCTGGGTGCTCAGTACTCAGGGTGCTGGGTGCTCAGTGCTCAGGGTGCTGGGTGCTCAGTGCTCAGGGTGCTGGGTGCTCAGTACTCAGTGCTCAGGATGCTGGGTGCTCAGTGCTCGGGCTGCTGGGTGCTCAGTGCTCAGGGTGCTGGGTGCTCAGTGCTAGGGGTGCTGGGTCCTCAGTGCTCGGGGTCTGGGTGCTCAGTACTCAGGGTGCTGGGTGCTCAGTACTCAGGGTGCTGGGTGCTCAGTGTTCAGGGTGCTGGGTGCTCAGTGCTCTGGGTGCTGGGTGCTCAGTGCTCAGGGTGCTGGGTGCTCAGTGCTCAGGGTGCTGGGTGCTCATTGATCGGGGTGATAGGTGCTGATTGCTCAGGGTGCTGGGTGCTCAGTGCTCGGGGTGCTCGGTGCTCAGTGCTCAGGGTCCTGGGTGCTCAGTACTCAGGGTGCTGGGTGCTTAGTACTCGGGGTGCTGGGTGCTCAGTGCTCGGGGTGCTCAGTGCTCAGTACACAGGGTGCTGGATGCTCAGTGCTCGGGGTGCTGGGTGCTCAGTGCTCAGTACTCAGGGTGCTGGGTGCTCAGTGCTCAGGGTGCTGGGTGCTCAGTGCTCGGGGTGCTGGGTGCTCAGTGCTCAGGGTGATCGGTGCTCAGTACTCAGGGTGCTGGGTGCTCAGTGCTCAGGGTGCTGGGTGCTCAGTCCTCAGGGTGCTCAGTGCTCAGGGTGCTGGGTGCTCAGTGCTCGGGGTGCTCGGTGCTCAATACTCAGGGTGCTGTGTGCTCAGTACTCAGGGTGCTGGGTGCTCAGTACTCATTGTGCTGGGTGCTCAGTGCTCAGGGCGCTGGGTGCTCAGTGCTCGGGGTGCTGGGTGCTCAGTGCTCAGGGTGCTGGGTGCTCAGTGCTCAGGGCGCTCGGTGCTCAGTGCTCGGGGTGCTGGGTGCTCAGTGCTCGGGGTGCTGGGTGGTCAGTGCACAGTGCTCAAGGTGCTGGGTGCTCAGTGCTCAGTGCTCAGGGTGCTGGGTGCTAAGTACTCAGGGTGCTGTGTGCTCAGTACTCAGGGTGCTGGGTGCTCAGTACTCAGGGTGCTGGGTGCTCATTCTCGGGGTGCTGGGTGCTCAGTGCTCGGGGTGCTGGGTGCTCAGTACTCAGGGTGCTGGGGGCTCAGTACTCAGGGTGCTAGGTGCATAGTAATCACGGTGCTCAGTGCTCAGTACACAGGGTGCTGGGTGCTCAGTGCTCGGGGTGCTGGGTGCTCAGTGCTCAGTACTCAGGGTGCTGGGTGCTCAGTGCTCAGGGTGCTGAGTGCTCAGTACTCAGCGTGCTGGGTGCTCAGTACTCAGGGTGCTGGGTGTTCAGTGCTCAGGGTGCTGGGTGCTCAGTGCTCAGGGTGCTGGGTGCTCAGTGCTCGGGGAGCTCGGTGCTCAGTACTCAGGGTGCTGGGTGCTCAGTACTCAGAGTTCGGGGTACTGGGTGCTCCGTGCTCGGGGTGATCTGTTCTCAGTACTCAGGGTGCTGGGTGCTCAGTGCTCGGGGTGCTCGGTGCTCAGGGTGCTGGGTGCTCAGTCCTCAGGGTGCTCAGTGCTCAGGGTGCTGGGTGCTCAGTGCTCGGGGTGCTCGGTGCTCAGGGTGCTGGGTGCTCAGTCCTCAGGGTGCTCAGTGCTCAGGGTGCTGGGTGCTCAGTGCTCGGGGTGCTCGGTGCTCAGGGTGCTGGGTGCTCAGTCCTCAGGGTGCTCAGTGCTCAGGGTGCTGGGTGCTCAGTGCTCGGGGTGCTCGGTGCTCAGTACTCAGGGTGCTGGGTACTCAGTACTCATGGTGCTGGGTTCTCAGTGCTCAGGGTGCTGGGTGCTCAGTACTCAGGGTGCTCAGTGCTCAGTACTCGGGGTGCTGGGTGCTCAGTACTCAGGGCGCTCAGTGCTCAGTACTCGGGGTGCTGGGTGCTCAGTGCTCAGTGTGCTCAGTGCTCAGTGCTCGGGGTGCTGGGTGCTCAGTGCTCGGGGCGCTGGGTGCTCAGTGCTCGGGGTGCTGGGTGCTCAGTACTCAGGGTGCTGTGTGCTCAGTGCTCAGTACTCAGCGTGCTGGGTGCTCAGTGCTCAGAGTGTTGGGTGCTCAGTACTCAGGGTGCTGGGTGCTCAGTGCTCAGTGCTCAGGGTGCTCAGTGCTCAGGGCGCTCAGTGCTCAGGGTGCTGGGTGCTCAGGGTGCTGGGTGCTCAGTGCTCGGCGTGCTGGGTGCTCAGTGCTCAGTGCTCAGGGTGCTGGGTGCTCAGTGCTGAGTGCTCAAGGTGCTGGGTGTTCAGTACTCAGGGTGCTCGGTGCTCAGTGCTCAGGGTGCTGGGTGCTCAGTACTCAGGGTGCTGGGTGCTCAGTGCTCGGGGTGCTGGGTGCTCAGTGCTCAGGGTGATCAGTGCTCAGTACTCAGGGTGCTGGGTTCTCAGTGCTCTGGGTGCTGGGTGCTCAGTCCTCAGAGTGCTCAGTACTCAGGATGCTCTGTGCTCAGTGCTCAGTACTCAGGGTGCTCAGTACTCAGGGTGCTGGGTGCTCAGTGCTCGGGGTGCTGGGTGCTCAGTACTCAGGGTGCTGGGTGCTCAGTACTCGGGGTGCTGGGTGCTCAGTACTCAGGGTGCTGGGTGCTCAGTGCTCGGGGTGCTGGGTGCTCACTGCTCAGAGTGATCTGTGCTCAGTGCTCAGAGTGCTGGGTGCTCAGTCCTCCGGGTGCTCAGTGCTCAGGGTGCTGGGTGCTCATTGCTCGGTGTGCTCGGTGCTCAGTACTCAGGCTGCTGAGTGCTCAGTACTCAGGGTGCTGGGTGCTCAGTACTCAGGTAGCTGGTTGCTCAGTACTCAGGGTGCTGGGTGCTCAGTGCTCAGGGTGCTGGGTGCTCAGTGCTCGGGGTGCTGATTGCTCAGGGCTGTGGTGCTGGGTGCTCAGTGCTCAGTGCTCAGGGTGCTGGGTGCTCAGTGCTCAGTGCTCAGGGTGCTGGTTGCTCAGTACTCAGGGTGCTGGGTGCTCAGTACTCAGGGTGCTGGGTGCTCAGTGCTCAGGGTGCTCTGTGCTCAGTACTCAGGGTGCTGGTTGCTGAGTGCTTGGGGTGCTGCGTGCTCAGTGCTCAGGGAGCTGGGTGCTCAGTGCTCAGGGTGCTGGGTGCTCAGTACTCAGGGTGCTGGGTGCTCAGTGCTCGTTGTGCTCGGTGCTCAGTACTCAAGGTGCTGGGGGCTCAGTGCTCAGGGTGCTGGGTGCTCAGTCCTCGGGGTGCTCCGTGCTCAGTGATCAGGGTGCTGGGTGCTCAGTACTCAGGGTGCTCGGTGCTCAGTACTCAGGGTTTTCAGTGCTCAGTACTCAGGGTGCTGGGTGCTCAGTGCTCAGGGTGCTGGGTGCTCAGTACTCAGGGTGCTCAGTGCTCAGTACTCGGGGTGCTTGGTGCTCAGTACTCAGGGTGCTCAGTGCTCAGTACTCGGGGTGCTTGGTGCTCAGTGCTCAGGGTGCTCAGTGCTCAGTGCTCGGGGTGCTGGGTGCTCAGTGCTCGGGGCGCTGGGTGCTCAGTGCTCGGGGTGCTGGGTGCTCAGTACTCGGTGTGCTGGGTGCTCAGTGCTCAGGGTGCTCAGTGCTCAGTACTCAGTGCTCAGGGTGCTCAGTGCTCAGTGCTCAGGGTGCTGGGTGTTCAGTACTCAGGGTGCTGGGTGCTCAGTACTCAGGGTGCTGGGTGCTCAGTGCTCAGGGTGCTGGGAGCTCAGTAGTCTGGGTGTTGGGTGCTCAGTACTCAGGGTGCTGGGTGCTCCGTGCTCAGGGTGCTGGGTGCTCAGTGCTCAGGGTTCTGGGTGCTCAGTGCTCAGGGTGCTGGGTGCTCAGTACTCAGGGTGCTGGGTGCTTAGTGCTCGAGGTGCTCGGTGCTCAGTACTCAAGGTGCTGGGTGCTCAGTGCTCAGGGTGCTGGGTGCTCAGTACTCGGGGTGCTCCGTGCTCATGGTGCTGGGTGCTCAGTGCTCAGGGTGCTGGGTGCTCAGTGCTCGGGGTGCTGGGTGCTGAGTGCTCAGGGTGCTGGGTGCTCAGTGCTCGGGGTGCTCGGTGCTCAGTGCTCGGGGTGCTGGGTGCTGAGTGCTCAGGGTGCTGGGTGCTCAGTGCTCGGGGTGCTCGGTGCTCAGTGCTCAGGGTGCTCAGTGCTCAGTACACAGGGTGCTGGGTGCTCAGTGCTCGGGGTGCTGGGTGCTCAGTGCTCAGTACTCAGGGTGCTGCCTGCTCAGTGCTCAGGGTGCTGGGTGCTCAGTACTCAGCGTGCTGGGTGCTCAGTACTCAGGGTGCTGGGTGCTCAGTGCTCAGGGTGCTGGGTGCTCAGTGCACATGGTGCTGGGTGCTCAGTGATCGGGGTGCTGGGTGCTCAGTACTCAGGGTGCTCAGTGCTCGGTTAGCTCGGTGCTCAGTACTCAGGGTGCTGGGTGCTCAGTACTCAGTGCTCGGGGTCCTGGGTGCTCCGTGCTCGGGGTGCTGGGTGCTCAGTGCTCTGTGTGCTGGGTGCTCAGTACTCAGGGTGCTGGGTGCTCAGTACTCAGTGTGCTGGGTGCTCAGTGCTCAGGGTGCTGTGTGCTCAGTACTCAGGGTGCTGGGTGCTCAGTACTCAGGGTGCTCGGTGCTCAGTACTCAGGGTGCTGGGTCCTCAGTGCTCAGGGTGCTGGGTACTCAGTACTCAGGGTGCTGGGTGCTCAGTACTCAGGGTGCTGGGTGCTCAGTGCTCAGGGTGCTGGTTGCTCAGTGCTCAGGGTGCTGGGTGCTCAGTACTCAGGGTGCTGGGTGCTCAGTGCTCAGGGTGATCGGTGCTCAGTACTCAGGGTGCTCAGTACTCAGGGTGCTGGGTGCTCAGTGCTCAGGGTGCTGCGTGCTCAGTACTCAGGTTGCTGGGTGCTCAGTGCTCGGGGTGCTGGGTGCTCAGTGCTCAGGGTGATCGGTGCTCAGTACTCAGGGTGCTGGGTGCTCAGTGCTCAGGGAGCTGGGTGCTCAGTCCTCAGGGTGCTCAGTGCTCAGGGTGCTGGGTGCTCAGTACTCATGGTGCTGGGTGCTCAGTACTCAGGGGGCTGGGTGCTCAGTGCTCAGTGTGCTGGGTGCTCAGTGCTCAGGGCGCTGGGTGCTCAGTGCTTGGGGTGCTGGGTGCTCAGTGCTCGGGGTGCTGGGTGGTCAGTGCTCAGTGCTCAAGGTGCTGGGTGCTCAGTGCTCAGTGCTCAGGGTGCTGGGTGCTCAGTACTCAGGGTGCTGGGTGCTCAGTACTCAGGGTGCTGGGTGCTCAGTTCTCAGGGTGCTGGCTGATCAGTACTCTGGGTGTTGGGTGCGCAGTACTCAGGGTGCTCAGTGCTCAGTACTCGGGGTGCTGGGTGCTCAGTGCTCAGTGTGCTCAGTGCTCAGTGGTCGGGGTGCTGGGTGCTCAGTGCTCGGGGCGCTGGGTGCTCAGTGCTCGGGGTGCTGGGTGCTCAGTACTCAGGGTGCTGTGTGCTCAGTGCTCAGTACTCAGCGTGCTGGGTGCTCAGTGCTCAGAGTGTTGGGTGCTCAGTACTCAGGGTGCTGGGTGCTCAGTGCTCAGTGCTCAGGGTGCTCAGTGCTCAGGGTGCTCAGTGCTCAGGGTGCTGGGTGCTCAGGGTGCTGGGTGCTCAGTGCTCGGGGTGCTGGGTGCTCAGTTCTCAGTGCTCAGGGTGCTGGGTGCTCAGTGCTCAGTGCTCAGGGTGCTGGGTGTTCAGAACTCAGGGTGCTCGGTGCTCAGTGCTCAGGGTGCTAGGTGCTCAGTACTCAGGGTGCTGGGTGCTCAGTGCTAGGGGTGCTGGGTGCTCAGTACTCAGGGTGCTGGGTGCTCAGTACTCAGGGTGCTGGGTGCTCAGTGCTCAGGGTGCTGGGTGCTCAGTACTCAGGGTGCTCGGTGCTCAGTACTCAGGGTGCTCGGTGCTAAGTACTCAGGGTGCTGGGTGCTCAGTACTCAGGGTGCTGGGTGCTCAGTACTCAGGGTGCTGGGTGCTCAGTGCTCAGGGTGCTGGGTGCTCAGTGCTCTGGGTGCTGGGTGCTCAGTGCTCAGGGTGCTGGGTGCTCAGTGCTCAGGGTGCTGGGTGTTCAGTGATCGGGGTGATGGGTGCTGAGTGCTCAGGGTGCTGAGTGCTCAGTGCTCGGGGTGCTCGGTGCTCAGTGCTCAGGGTCCTGGGTGCTCAGTACTCAGGGTGCTAGGTGCTTAGTAATCAGGGTGCTCAGTGCTCAGTACACAGGGTGCTGGGTGCTCAGTGCTCGGGGTGCTGGGTGCTCAGTGCTCAGTACTCAGGGTGCTGGGTGCTCAGTGCTCAGGGTGCTGAGTGCTCAGTACTCAGCGTGCTGGGTGCTCAGTACTCAGGGTGCTGGGTGCTCAGTACTCAGTGTTCGGGGTACTGGGTGCTCCGTGCTCGGGGTGATCTGTTCTCAGTACTCAGGGTGCTGGGTGCTCAGTGCTCGGGGTGCTCGGTGCTCAGGGTGCTGGGTGCTCAGTCCTCAGGGTGCTCAGTGCTCAGGGTGCTGGGTGCTCAGTGCTCGGGGTGCTCGGTGCTCAGGGTGCTGGGTGCTCAGTCCTCAGGGTGCTCAGTGCTCAGGGTGCTGGGTGCTCAGTGCTCGGGGTGCTCGGTGCTCAGGGTGCTGGTTGCTCAGTCCTCAGGGTGCTCAGTGCTCAGGGTGCTGGGTGCTCAGTGCTCGGGGTGCTCGGTGCTCAGTACTCAGGGTGCTGGGTACTCAGTACTCATGGTGCTGGGTTCTCAGTGCTCAGGGTGCTGGGTGCTCAGTACTCAGGGTGCTCAGTGCTCAGTACTCGGGGTGCTGGGTGCTCAGTACTCAGGGCGCTCAGTGCTCAGTACTCGGGGTGCTGGGTGCTCAGTGCTCAGTGTGCTCAGTGCTCAGTGCTCGGGGTGCTGGGTGCTCAGTGCTCGGGGCGCTGGGTGCTCAGTGCTCGGGGTGCTGGGTGCTCAGTACTCAGAGTGCTGTGTGCTCAGTGCTCAGTACTCAGCGTGCTGGGTGCTCAGTGCTCAGAGTGTTGGGTGCTCAGTACTCAGGGTGCTGGGTGCTCAGTGCTCAGTGCTCAGGGTGCTCAGTGCTCAGGGTGCTCAGTGCTCAGGGTGCTGGGTGCTCAGGGTGCTGGGTGCTCAGTGCTCGGGGTGCTGGGTGCTCAGTGCTCAGTGCTCAGGGTGCTGGGTGCTCAGTGCTGAGTGCTCAAGGTGCTGGGTGTTCAGTACTCAGGGTGCTCGGTGCTCAGTGCTCAGGGTGCTGGGTGCTCAGTACTCAGGGTGCTGGGTGCTCAGTGCTCGGGGTGCTGGGTGCTCAGTGCTCAGGGTGATCAGTGCTCAGTACTCCGGGTGCTGGGTTCTCAGTGCTCTGGGTGCTGGGTGCTCAGTCCTCAGAGTGCTCAGTACTCAGGATGCTCTGTGCTCAGTGCTCAGTACTCAGGGTGCTCAGTACTCAGGGTGCTGGGTGCTCAGTGCTCGGGGTGCTGGGTGCTCAGTACTCAGGGTGCTGGGTGCTCAGTACTCGGGGTGCTGGGTGCTCAGTACTCAGGGTGCTGGGTGCTCAGTGCTCGGGGTGCTGGGTGCTCACTGCTCAGAGTGATCTGTGCTCAGTGCTCAGAGTGCTGGGTGCTCAGTCCTCCGGGTGCTCAGTGCTCAGGGTGCTGGGTGCTCATTGCTCGGTGTGCTCGGTGCTCAGTACTCAGGCTGCTGAGTGCTCAGTACTCAGGGTGCTGGGTGCTCAGTACTCAGGTAGCTGGTTGCTCAGTACTCAGGGTGCTGGGTGCTCAGTGCTCAGGGTGCTGGGTGCTCAGTGCTCGGGGTGCTGATTGCTCAGGGCTGTGGTGCTGGATGCTCAGTGCTCAGGGTGCTGGGTGCTCAGTGCTCAGGGTGCTGGTTGCTCAGTACTCAGGGTGCTGGGTGCTCAGTACTCAGGGTGCTGGGTGCTCAGTGCTCAGGGTGCTCTGTGCTCAGTACTCAGGGTGCTGGTTGCTGAGTGCTTGGGGTGCTGCGTGCTCAGTGCTCAGGGAGCTGGGTGCTCAGTGCTCAGGGTGCTGGGTGGTCAGTACTCAGGGTGCTGGGTGCTCAGTGCTCATTGTGCTCGGTGCTCAGTACTCAAGGTGCTGGGTGCTCAGTGCTCAGGGTGCTGGGTGCTCAGTCCTCGGGGTGCTCCATGCTCAGTGATCAGGGTGCTGGGTGCTCAGTACTCAGGGTGCTCGGTGCTCAGTACTCAGGGTTTTCAGTGCTCAGTACTCAGGGTGCTGGGTGCTCAGTGCTCAGGGTGCTGGGTGCTCAGTACTCAGGGTGCTCAGTGCTCAGTACTCGGGGTGCTTGGTGCTCAGTACTCAGGGTGCTCAGTGCTCAGTACTCGGGGTGCTTGGTGCTCAGTGCTCAGGGTGCTCAGTGCTCAGTGCTCGGGGTGCTGGGTGCTCAGTGCTCGGGGCGCTGGGTGCTCAGTGCTCGGGGTGCTGGGTGCTCAGTACTCGGGGTGCTGGGTGCTCAGTGCTCAGGGTGCTCAGTGCTCAGTACTCAGTGCTCAGGGTGCTCAGTGCTCAGTGCTCAGGGTGCTGGGTGTTCAGTACTCAGGGTGCTGGGTGCTCAGTACTCAGGGTGCTGGGTGCTCAGTGCTCAGGGTGCTGGGAGCTCAGTAGTCTGGGTGTTGGGTGCTCAGTACTCAGGGTGCTGGGTGCTCAGTACTCAGTGTGCTGGGTGCTCAGTGCTCAGGGTGCTGTGTGCTCAGTACTCAGGGTGCTGGGTGCTCAGTACTCAGGGTGCTCGGTGCTCAGTACTCAGGGTGCTGGGTCCTCAGTGCTCAGGGTGCTGGGTACTCAGTACTCAGGGTGCTGGGTGCTCAGTACTCAGGGTGCTGGGTGCTCAGTGCTCAGGGTGCTGGTTGCTCAGTGCTCAGGGTGCTGGGTGCTCAGTACTCAGGGTGCTGGGTGCTCAGTGCTCAGGGTGATCGGTGCTCAGTACTCAGGGTGCTCAGTACTCAGGGTGCTGGGTGCTCAGTGCTCAGGGTGCTGGGTGCTCAGTACTCAGGGTGCTGGGTGCTCAGTGCTCGGGGTGCTGGGTGCTCAGTGCTCAGGGTGATCGGTGCTCAGTACTCAGGGTGCTGGGTGCTCAGTGCTCAGGGAGCTGGGTGCTCAGTCCTCAGGGTGCTCAGTGCTCAGGGTGCTGGGTGCTCAGTACTCATGGTGCTGGGTGCTCAGTACTCAGGGGGCTGGGTGCTCAGTGCTCAGTGTGCTGGGTGCTCAGTGCTCAGGGCGCTGGGTGCTCAGTGCTCGGGGTGCTGGGTGGTCAGTGCTCAGTGCTCAAGGTGCTGGGTGCTCAGTGCTCAGTGCTCAGGGTGCTGGGTGCTCAGTACTCAGGGTGCTGGGTGCTCAGTACTCAGGGTGCTGGGTGCTCAGTTCTCAGGGTGCTGGGTGATCAGTACTCTGGGTGTTGGGTGCGCAGTACTCAGGGTGCTCAGTGCTCAGTACTCGGGGTGCTGGGTGCTCAGTGCTCAGTGTGCTCAGTGCTCAGTGCTCAGGGTGCTGGGTGCTCAGTGCTCGGGGCGCTGGGTGCTCAGTGCTCGGGGTGCTGGGTGCTCAGTACTCAGGGTGCTGTGTGCTCAGTGCTCAGTACTCAGCGTGCTGGGTGCTCAGTGCTCAGAGTGTTGGGTGCTCAGTACTCAGGGTGCTGGGTGCTCAGTGCTCAGTGCTCAGGGTGCTCAGTGCTCAGGGTGCTCAGTGCTCAGGGTGCTGGGTGCTCAGGGTGCTGGGTGCTCAGTGCTCGGGGTGCTGGGTGCTCAGTTCTCAGTGCTCAGGGTGCTGGGTGCTCAGTGCTCAGTGCTCAGGGTGCTGGGTGTTCAGTACTCAGGGTGCTCGGTGCTCAGTGCTCAGGGTGCTAGGTGCTCAGTACTCAGGGTGCTGGGTGCTCAGTGCTAGGGGTGCTGGGTGCTCAGTACTCAGGGTGCTGGGTGCTCAGTACTCAGGGTGCTGGGTGCTCAGTGCTCGGGGTGCTGGGTGCTCAGTGCTCAGGGTGATCAGTGCTCAGTACTCCGGGTGCTGGGTTCTCAGTGCTCTGGGTGCTGGGTGCTCAGTCCTCAGAGTGCTCAGTACTCAGGATGCTCTGTGCTCAGTGCTCAGTACTCAGGGTGCTCAGTACTCAGGGTGCTGGGTGCTCAGTGCTCGGGGTGCTGGGTGCTCAGTACTCAGGGTTCTGGGTGCTCAGTACTCGGGGTGCTGGGTGCTCAGTACTCAGGGTGCTGGGTGCTCAGTGCTCGGGGTGCTGGGTGCTCACTGCTCAGAGTGATCTGTGCTCAGTGCTCAGAGTGCTGGGTGCTCAGTCCTCCGGGTGCTCAGTGCTCAGGGTGCTGGGTGCTCATTGCTCGGTGTGCTCGGTGCTCAGTACTCAGGCTGCTGAGTGCTCAGTACTCAGGGTGCTGGGTGCTCAGTACTCAGGTAGCTGGTTGCTCAGTACTCAGGGTGCTGGGTGCTCAGTGCTCAGGGTGCTGGGTGCTCAGTGCTCGGGGTGCTGATTGCTCAGGGCTGTGGTGCTGGATGCTCAGTGCTCAGTGCTCAGGGTGCTGGGTGCTCAGTGCTCAGGGTGCTGGTTGCTCAGTACTCAGGGTGCTCGGTGCTCAGTGCTTGGGGTGCTGGGTGCTCAGTACTCAGGGTGCTGGGTGCTCAGTGCTCAGGGTGCTGGGTGCTCAGTGCTCAGGGTGCTGGGTGCTCAGTACTCAGTGCTCAGGATGCTGGGTGCTCAGTGCTCGGGCTGCTGGGTGCTCAGTGCTCAGGGTGCTGGGTGCTCAGTGCTAGGGGTGCTGGGTCCTCAGTGCTCGGGGTCTGGGTGCTCAGTACTCAGGGTGCTGGGTGCTCAGTACTCAGGGTGCTGGGTGCTCAGTGTTCAGGGTGCTGGGTGCTCAGTGCTCTGGGTGCTGGGTGCTCAGTGCTCAGGGTGCTGGGTGCTCAGTGCTCAGGGTGCTGGGTGCTCATTGATCGGGGTGATAGGTGCTGATTGCTCAGGGTGCTGGGTGCTCAGTGCTCGGGGTGCTCGGTGCTCAGTGCTCAGGGTCCTGGGTGCTCAGTACTCAGGGTGCTGGGTGCTTAGTACTCAGGGTGCTCAGTGCTCAGTACACAGGGTGCTGGATGCTCAGTGCTCGGGGTGCTGGGTGCTCAGTGCTCAGTACTCAGGGTGCTGGGTGCTCAGTGCTCAGGGTGCTGGGTGCTCAGTGCTCGGGGTGCTGGGTGCTCAGTGCTCAGGGTGATCGGTGCTCAGTACTCAGGGTGCTGGGTGCTCAGTGCTCAGGGTGCTGGGTGCTCAGTCCTCAGGGTGCTCAGTGCTCAGGGTGCTGGGTGCTCAGTGCTCGGGGTGCTCGGTGCTCAATACTCAGGGTGCTGTGTGCTCAGTACTCAGGGTGCTGGGTGCTCAGTACTCATTGTGCTGGGTGCTCAGTGCTCAGGGCGCTGGGTGCTCAGTGCTCGGGGTGCTGGGTGCTCAGTGCTCAGGGTGCTGGGTGCTCAGTGCTCAGGGCGCTCGGTGCTCAGTGCTCGGGGTGCTGGGTGCTCAGTGCTCGGGGTGCTGGGTGGTCAGTGCACAGTGCTCAAGGTGCTGGGTGCTCAGTGCTCAGTGCTCAGGGTGCTGGGTGCTAAGTACTCAGGGTGCTGTGTGCTCAGTACTCAGGGTGCTGGGTGCTCAGTACTCAGGGTGCTGGGTGCTCATTCTCGGGGTGCTGGGTGCTCAGTGCTCGGGGTGCTGGGTGCTCAGTACTCAGGGTGCTGGGGGCTCAGTACTCAGGGTGCTAGGTGCTTAGTAATCACGGTGCTCAGTGCTCAGTACACAGGGTGCTGGGTGCTCAGTGCTCGGGGTGCTGGGTGCTCAGTGCTCAGTACTCAGGGTGCTGGGTGCTCAGTGCTCAGGGTGCTGAGTGCTCAGTACTCAGCGTGCTGGGTGCTCAGTACTCAGGGTGCTGGGTGTTCAGTGCTCAGGGTGCTGGGTGCTCAGTGCTCAGGGTGCTGGGTGCTCAGTGCTCGGGGAGCTCGGTGCTCAGTACTCAGGGTGCTGGGTGCTCAGTACTCAGTGTTCGGGGTACTGGGTGCTCCGTGCTCGGGGTGATCTGTTCTCAGTACTCAGGGTGCTGGGTGCTCAGTGCTCGGGGTGCTCGGTGCTCAGGGTGCTGGGTGCTCAGTCCTCAGGGTGCTCAGTGCTCAGGGTGCTGGGTGCTCAGTGCTCGGGGTGCTCGGTGCTCAGGGTGCTGGGTGCTCAGTCCTCAGGGTGCTCAGTGCTCAGGGTGCTGGGTGCTCAGTGCTCGGGGTGCTCGGTGCTCAGGGTGCTGGGTGCTCAGTCCTCAGGGTGCTCAGTGCTCAGGGTGCTGGGTGCTCATTGCTCGGGGTGCTCGGAGCTCAGTACTCAGGGTGCTGGGTACTCAGTACTCATGGTGCTGGGTTCTCAGTGCTCAGGGTGCTGGGTGCTCAGTACTCAGGGTGCTCAGTGCTCAGTACTCGGGGTGCTGGGTGCTCAGTACTCAGGGCGCTCAGTGCTCAGTACTCGGGGTGATGGGTGCTCAGTGCTCAGTGTGCTCAGTGCTCAGTGCTCGGGGTGCTGGGTGCTCAGTGCTCGGGGCGCTGGGTGCTCAGTGCTCGGGGTGCTGGGTGCTCAGTACTCAGGGTGCTGTGTGCTCAGTGCTCAGTACTCAGCGTGCTGGGTGCTCAGTGCTCAGAGTGTTGGGTGCTCAGTACTCAGGGTGCTGGGTGCTCAGTGCTCAGTGCTCAGGGTGCTCAGTGCTCAGGGTGCTCAGTGCTCAGGGTGCTGGGTGCTCAGGGTGCTGGGTGCTCAGTGCTCGGCGTGCTGGGTGCTCAGTGCTCAGTGCTCAGGGTGCTGGGTGCTCAGTGCTGAGTGCTCAAGGTGCTGGGTGTTCAGTACTCAGGGTGCTCGGTGCTCAGTGCTCAGGGTGCTGGGTGCTCAGTACTCAGGGTGCTGGGTGCTCAGTGCTCGGGGTGCTGGGTGCTCAGTGCTCAGGGTGATCAGTGCTCAGTACTCAGGGTGCTGGGTTCTCAGTGCTCTGGGTGCTGGGTGCTCAGTCCTCAGAGTGCTCAGTACTCAGGATGCTCTGTGCTCAGTGCTCAGTACTCAGGGTGCTCAGTACTCAGGGTGCTGGGTGCTCAGTGCTCGGGGTGCTGGGTGCTCAGTACTCAGGGTGCTGGGTGCTCAGTACTCGGGGTGCTGGGTGCTCAGTACTCAGGGTGCTGGGTGCTCAGTGCTCGGGGTGCTGGGTGCTCACTGCTCAGAGTGATCTGTGCTCAGTGCTCAGAGTGCTGGGTGCTCAGTCCTCCGGGTGCTCAGTGCTCAGGGTGCTGGGTGCTCATTGCTCGGTGTGCTCGGTGCTCAGTACTCAGGCTGCTGAGTGCTCAGTACTCAGGGTGCTGGGTGCTCAGTACTCAGGTAGCTGGTTGCTCAGTACTCAGGGTGCTGGGTGCTCAGTGCTCAGGGTGCTGGGTGCTCAGTGCTCGGGGTGCTGATTGCTCAGGGCTGTGGTGCTGGGTGCTCAGTGCTCAGTGCTCAGGGTGCTGGGTGCTCAGTGCTCAGTGCTCAGGGTGCTGGTTGCTCAGTACTCAGGGTGCTGGGTGCTCAGTACTCAGGGTGCTGGGTGCTCAGTGCTCAGGGTGCTCTGTGCTCAGTACTCAGGGTGCTGGTTGCTGAGTGCTTGGGGTGCTGCGTGCTCAGTGCTCAGGGAGCTGGGTGCTCAGTGCTCAGGGTGCTGGGTGCTCAGTACTCAGGGTGCTGGGTGCTCAGTGCTCGTTGTGCTCGGTGCTCAGTACTCAAGGTGCTGGGGGCTCAGTGCTCAGGGTGCTGGGTGCTCAGTCCTCGGGGTGCTCCGTGCTCAGTGATCAGGGTGCTGGGTGCTCAGTACTCAGGGTGCTCGGTGCTCAGTACTCAGGGTTTTCAGTGCTCAGTACTCAGGGTGCTGGGTGCTCAGTGCTCAGGGTGCTGGGTGCTCAGTACTCAGGGTGCTCAGTGCTCAGTACTCGGGGTGCTTGGTGCTCAGTACTCAGGGTGCTCAGTGCTCAGTACTCGGGGTGCTTGGTGCTCAGTGCTCAGGGTGCTCAGTGCTCAGTGCTCGGGGTGCTGGGTGCTCAGTGCTCGGGGCGCTGGGTGCTCAGTGCTCGGGGTGCTGGGTGCTCAGTACTCGGTGTGCTGGGTGCTCAGTGCTCAGGGTGCTCAGTGCTCAGTACTCAGTGCTCAGGGTGCTCAGTGCTCAGTGCTCAGGGTGCTGGGTGTTCAGTACTCAGGGTGCTGGGTGCTCAGTACTCAGGGTGCTGGGTGCTCAGTGCTCAGGGTGCTGGGAGCTCAGTAGTCTGGGTGTTGGGTGCTCAGTACTCAGGGTGCTGGGTGCTCCGTGCTCAGGGTGCTGGGTGCTCAGTGCTCAGGGTTCTGGGTGCTCAGTGCTCAGGGTGCTGGGTGCTCAGTACTCAGGGTGCTGGGTGCTTAGTGCTCGAGGTGCTCGGTGCTCAGTACTCAAGGTGCTGGGTGCTCAGTGCTCAGGGTGCTGGGTGCTCAGTACTCGGGGTGCTCCGTGCTCATGGTGCTGGGTGCTCAGTGCTCAGGGTGCTGGGTGCTCAGTGCTCGGGGTGCTGGGTGCTGAGTGCTCAGGGTGCTGGGTGCTCAGTACTCGGGGTGCTCGGTGCTCAGTGCTCGGGGTGCTGGGTGCTGAGTGCTCAGGGTGCTGGGTGCTCAGTGCTCGGGGTGCTCGGTGCTCAGTGCTCAGGGTGCTCAGTGCTCAGTACACAGGGTGCTGGGTGCTCAGTGCTCGGGGTGCTGGGTGCTCAGTGCTCAGTACTCAGGGTGCTGCCTGCTCAGTGCTCAGGGTGCTGGGTGCTCAGTACTCAGCGTGCTGGGTGCTCAGTACTCAGGGTGCTGGGTGCTCAGTGCTCAGGGTGCTGGGTGCTCAGTGCACATGGTGCTGGGTGCTCAGTGATCGGGGTGCTGGGTGCTCAGTACTCAGGGTGCTCAGTGCTCGGTTAGCTCGGTGCTCAGTACTCAGGGTGCTGGGTGCTCAGTACTCAGTGCTCGGGGTCCTGGGTGCTCCGTGCTCGGGGTGCTGGGTGCTCAGTGCTCTGTGTGCTGGGTGCTCAGTACTAAGGGTGCTGGGTGCTCAGTACTCAGTGTGCTGGGTGCTCAGTGCTCAGGGTGCTGTGTGCTCAGTACTCAGGGTGCTGGGTGCTCAGTACTCAGGGTGCTCGGTGCTCAGTACTCAGGGTGCTGGGTCCTCAGTGCTCAGGGTGCTGGGTACTCAGTACTCAGGGTGCTGGGTGCTCAGTACTCAGGGTGCTGGGTGCTCAGTGCTCAGGGTGCTGGTTGCTCAGTGCTCAGGGTGCTGGGTGCTCAGTACTCAGGGTGCTGGGTGCTCAGTGCTCAGGGTGATCGGTGCTCAGTACTCAGGGTGCTCAGTACTCAGGGTGCTGGGTGCTCAGTGCTCAGGGTGCTGGGTGCTCAGTACTCAGGTTGCTGGGTGCTCAGTGCTCGGGGTGCTGGGTGCTCAGTGCTCAGGGTGATCGGTGCTCAGTACTCAGGGTGCTGGGTGCTCAGTGCTCAGGGAGCTGGGTGCTCAGTCCTCAGGGTGCTCAGTGCTCAGGGTGCTGGGTGCTCAGTACTCATGGTGCTGGGTGCTCAGTACTCAGGGGGCTGGGTGCTCAGTGCTCAGTGTGCTGGGTGCTCAGTGCTCAGGGCGCTGGGTGCTCAGTGCTTGGGGTGCTGGGTGCTCAGTGCTCGGGGTGCTGGGTGGTCAGTGCTCAGTGCTCAAGGTGCTGGGTGCTCAGTGCTCAGTGCTCAGGGTGCTGGGTGCTCAGTACTCAGGGTGCTGGGTGCTCAGTACTCAGGGTGCTGGGTGCTCAGTTCTCAGGGTGCTGGCTGATCAGTACTCTGGGTGTTGGGTGCGCAGTACTCAGGGTGCTCAGTGCTCAGTACTCGGGGTGCTGGGTGCTCAGTGCTCAGTGTGCTCAGTGCTCAGTGCTCAGGGTGCTGGGTGCTCAGTGCTCGGGGCGCTGGGTGCTCAGTGCTCGGGGTGCTGGGTGCTCAGTACTCAGGGTGCTGTGTGCTCAGTGCTCAGTACTCAGCGTGCTGGGTGCTCAGTGCTCAGAGTGTTGGGTGCTCAGTACTCAGGGTGCTGGGTGCTCAGTGCTCAGTGCTCAGGGTGCTCAGTGCTCAGGGTGCTCAGTGCTCAGGGTGCTGGGTGCTCAGGGTGCTGGGTGCTCAGTGCTCGGGGTGCTGGGTGCTCAGTTCTCAGTGCTCAGGGTGCTGGGTGCTCAGTGCTCAGTGCTCAGGGTGCTGGGTGTTCAGTACTCAGGGTGCTCGGTGCTCAGTGCTCAGGGTGCTAGGTGCTCAGTACTCAGGGTGCTGGGTGCTCAGTGCTAGGGGTGCTGGGTGCTCAGTACTCAGGGTGCTGGGTGCTCAGTACTCAGGGTGCTGGGTGCTCAGTGCTCAGGGTGCTGGGTGCTCAGTACTCAGGGTGCTCGGTGCTCAGTACTCAGGGTGCTCGGTGCTAAGTACTCAGGGTGCTGGGTGCTCAGTACTCAGGGTGCTGGGTGCTCAGTACTCAGGGTGCTGGGTGCTCAGTGCTCAGGGTGCTGGGTGCTCAGTGCTCTGGGTGCTGGGTGCTCAGTGCTCAGGGTGCTGGGTGCTCAGTGCTCAGGGTGCTGGGTGTTCAGTGATCGGGGTGATGGGTGCTGAGTGCTCAGGGTGCTGAGTGCTCAGTGCTCGGGGTGCTCGGTGCTCAGTGCTCAGGGTCCTGGGTGCTCAGTACTCAGGGTGCTAGGTGCTTAGTAATCAGGGTGCTCAGTGCTCAGTACACAGGGTGCTGGGTGCTCAGTGCTCGGGGTGCTGGGTGCTCAGTGCTCAGTACTCAGGGTGCTGGGTGCTCAGTGCTCAGGGTGCTGAGTGCTCAGTACTCAGCGTGCTGGGTGCTCAGTACTCAGGGTGCTGGGTGCTCAGTACTCAGTGTTCGGGGTACTGGGTGCTCCGTGCTCGGGGTGATCTGTTCTCAGTACTCAGGGTGCTGGGTGCTCAGTGCTCGGGGTGCTCGGTGCTCAGGGTGCTGGGTGCTCAGTCCTCAGGGTGCTCAGTGCTCAGGGTGCTGGGTGCTCAGTGCTCGGGGTGCTCGGTGCTCAGGGTGCTGGGTGCTCAGTCCTCAGGGTGCTCAGTGCTCAGGGTGCTGGGTGCTCAGTGCTCGGGGTGCTCGGTGCTCAGGGTGCTGGTTGCTCAGTCCTCAGGGTGCTCAGTGCTCAGGGTGCTGGGTGCTCAGTGCTCGGGGTGCTCGGTGCTCAGTACTCAGGGTGCTGGGTACTCAGTACTCATGGTGCTGGGTTCTCAGTGCTCAGGGTGCTGGGTGCTCAGTACTCAGGGTGCTCAGTGCTCAGTACTCGGGGTGCTGGGTGCTCAGTACTCAGGGCGCTCAGTGCTCAGTACTCGGGGTGCTGGGTGCTCAGTGCTCAGTGTGCTCAGTGCTCAGTGCTTGGGGTGCTGGGTGCTCAGTGCTCGGGGCGCTGGGTGCTCAGTGCTCGGGGTGCTGGGTGCTCAGTACTCAGGGTGCTGTGTGCTCAGTGCTCAGTACTCAGCGTGCTGGGTGCTCAGTGCTCAGAGTGTTGGGTGCTCAGTACTCAGGGTGCTGGGTGCTCAGTGCTCAGTGCTCAGGGTGCTCAGTGCTCAGGGTGCTCAGTGCTCAGGGTGCTGGGTGCTCAGGGTGCTGGGTGCTCAGTGCTCGGGGTGCTGGGTGCTCAGTGCTCAGTGCTCAGGGTGCTGGGTGCTCAGTGCTGAGTGCTCAAGGTGCTGGGTGTTCAGTACTCAGGGTGCTCGGTGCTCAGTGCTCAGGGTGCTGGGTGCTCAGTACTCAGGGTGCTGTGTGCTCAGTGCTCGGGGTGCTGGGTGCTCAGTGCTCAGGGTGATCAGTGCTCAGTACTCCGGGTGCTGGGTTCTCAGTGCTCTGGGTGCTGGGTGCTCAGTCCTCAGAGTGCTCAGTACTCAGGATGCTCTGTGCTCAGTGCTCAGTACTCAGGGTGCTCAGTACTCAGGGTGCTGGGTGCTCAGTGCTCGGGGTGCTGGGTGCTCAGTACTCAGGGTGCTGGGTGCTCAGTACTCGGGGTGCTGGGTGCTCAGTACTCAGGGTGCTGGGTGCTCAGTGCTCGGGGTGCTGGGTGCTCACTGCTCAGAGTGATCTGTGCTCAGTGCTCAGAGTGCTGGGTGCTCAGTCCTCCGGGTGCTCAGTGCTCAGGGTGCTGGGTGCTCATTGCTCGGTGTGCTCGGTGCTCAGTACTCAGGCTGCTGAGTGCTCAGTACTCAGGGTGCTGGGTGCTCAGTACTCAGGTAGCTGGTTGCTCAGTACTCAGGGTGCTGGGTGCTCAGTGCTCAGGGTGCTGGGTGCTCAGTGCTCGGGGTGCTGATTGCTCAGGGCTGTGGTGCTGGATGCTCAGTGCTCAGTGCTCAGGGTGCTGGGTGCTCAGTGCTCAGGGTGCTGGTTGCTCAGTACTCAGGGTGCTGGGTGCTCAGTACTCAGGGTGCTGGGTGCTCAGTGCTCAGGGTGCTCTGTGCTCAGTACTCAGGGTGCTGGTTGCTGAGTGCTTGGGGTGCTGCGTGCTCAGTGCTCAGGGAGCTGGGTGCTCAGTGCTCAGGGTGCTGGGTGGTCAGTACTCAGGGTGCTGGGTGCTCAGTGCTCATTGTGCTCGGTGCTCAGTACTCAAGGTGCTGGGTGCTCAGTGCTCAGGGTGCTGGGTGCTCAGTCCTCGGGGTGCTCCATGCTCAGTGATCAGGGTGCTGGGTGCTCAGTACTCAGGGTGCTCGGTGCTCAGTACTCAGGGTTTTCAGTGCTCAGTACTCAGGGTGCTGGGTGCTCAGTGCTCAGGGTGCTGGGTGCTCAGTACTCAGGGTGCTCAGTGCTCAGTACTCGGGGTGCTTGGTGCTCAGTACTCAGGGTGCTCAGTGCTCAGTACTCGGGGTGCTTGGTGCTCAGTGCTCAGGGTGCTCAGTGCTCAGTGCTCGGGGTGCTGGGTGCTCAGTGCTCGGGGCGCTGGGTGCTCAGTGCTCGGGGTGCTGGGTGCTCAGTACTCGGGGTGCTGGGTGCTCAGTGCTCAGGGTGCTCAGTGCTCAGTACTCAGTGCTCAGGGTGCTCAGTGCTCAGTGCTCAGGGTGCTGGGTGTTCAGTACTCAGGGTGCTGGGTGCTCAGTACTCAGGGTGCTGGGTGCTCAGTGCTCAGGGTGCTGGGAGCTCAGTAGTCTGGGTGTTGGGTGCTCAGTACTCAGGGTGCTGGGTGCTCAGTACTCAGTGTGCTGGGTGCTCAGTGCTCAGGGTGCTGTGTGCTCAGTACTCAGGGTGCTGGGTGCTCAGTACTCAGGGTGCTCGGTGCTCAGTACTCAGGGTGCTGGGTCCTCAGTGCTCAGGGTGCTGGGTACTCAGTACTCAGGGTGCTGGGTGCTCAGTACTCAGGGTGCTGGGTGCTCAGTGCTCAGGGTGCTGGTTGCTCAGTGCTCAGGGTGCTGGGTGCTCAGTACTCAGGGTGCTGGGTGCTCAGTGCTCAGGGTGATCGGTGCTCAGTACTCAGGGTGCTCAGTACTCAGGGTGCTGGGTGCTCAGTGCTCAGGGTGCTGGGTGCTCAGTACTCAGGGTGCTGGGTGCTCAGTGCTCGGGGTGCTGGGTGCTCAGTGCTCAGGGTGATCGGTGCTCAGTACTCAGGGTGCTGGGTGCTCAGTGCTCAGGGAGCTGGGTGCTCAGTCCTCAGGGTGCTCAGTGCTCAGGGTGCTGGGTGCTCAGTACTCATGGTGCTGGGTGCTCAGTACTCAGGGGGCTGGGTGCTCAGTGCTCAGTGTGCTGGGTGCTCAGTGCTCAGGGCGCTGGGTGCTCAGTGCTCGGGGTGCTGGGTGGTCAGTGCTCAGTGCTCAAGGTGCTGGGTGCTCAGTGCTCAGTGCTCAGGGTGCTGGGTGCTCAGTACTCAGGGTGCTGGGTGCTCAGTACTCAGGGTGCTGGGTGCTCAGTTCTCAGGGTGCTGGGTGATCAGTACTCTGGGTGTTGGGTGCGCAGTACTCAGGGTGCTCAGTGCTCAGTACTCGGGGTGCTGGGTGCTCAGTGCTCAGTGTGCTCAGTGCTCAGTGCTCAGGGTGCTGGGTGCTCAGTGCTCGGGGCGCTGGGTGCTCAGTGCTCGGGGTGCTGGGTGCTCAGTACTCAGGGTGCTGTGTGCTCAGTGCTCAGTACTCAGCGTGCTGGGTGCTCAGTGCTCAGAGTGTTGGGTGCTCAGTACTCAGGGTGCTGGGTGCTCAGTGCTCAGTGCTCAGGGTGCTCAGTGCTCAGGGTGCTCAGTGCTCAGGGTGCTGGGTGCTCAGGGTGCTGGGTGCTCAGTGCTCGGGGTGCTGGGTGCTCAGTTCTCAGTGCTCAGGGTGCTGGGTGCTCAGTGCTCAGTGCTCAGGGTGCTGGGTGTTCAGTACTCAGGGTGCTGGGTGCTCAGTGCTCAGTGCTCAGGGTGCTCAGTGCTCAGGGTGCTCAGTGCTCAGGGTGCTGGGTGCTCAGGGTGCTGGGTGCTCAGTGCTCGGGGTGCTGGGTGCTCAGTTCTCAGTGCTCAGGGTGCTGGGTGCTCAGTGCTCAGTGCTCAGGGTGCTGGGTGTTCAGTACTCAGGGTGCTCGGTGCTCAGTGCTCAGGGTGCTGGGTGCTCAGTCCTCGGGGTGCTCCATGCTCAGTGATCAGGGTGCTGGGTGCTCAGTACTCAGGGTGCTCGGTGCTCAGTACTCAGGGTTTTCAGTGCTCAGTACTCAGGGTGCTGGGTGCTCAGTGCTCAGGGTGCTGGGTGCTCAGTACTCAGGGTGCTCAGTGCTCAGTACTCGGGGTGCTTGGTGCTCAGTACTCAGGGTGCTCAGTGCTCAGTACTCGGGGTGCTTGGTGCTCAGTGCTCAGGGTGCTCAGTGCTCAGTGCTCGGGGTGCTGGGTGCTCAGTGCTCGGGGCGCTGGGTGCTCAGTGCTCGGGGTGCTGGGTGCTCAGTACTCGGGGTGCTGGGTGCTCAGTGCTCAGGGTGCTCAGTGCTCAGTACTCAGTGCTCAGGGTGCTCAGTGCTCAGTGCTCAGGGTGCTGGGTGTTCAGTACTCAGGGTGCTGGGTGCTCAGTACTCAGGGTGCTGGGTGCTCAGTGCTCAGGGTGCTGGGAGCTCAGTAGTCTGGGTGTTGGGTGCTCAGTACTCAGGGTGCTGGGTGCTCAGTACTCAGTGTGCTGGGTGCTCAGTGCTCAGGGTGCTGTGTGCTCAGTACTCAGGGTGCTGGGTGCTCAGTACTCAGGGTGCTCGGTGCTCAGTACTCAGGGTGCTGGGTCCTCAGTGCTCAGGGTGCTGGGTACTCAGTACTCAGGGTGCTGGGTGCTCAGTACTCAGGGTGCTGGGTGCTCAGTGCTCAGGGTGCTGGTTGCTCAGTGCTCAGGGTGCTGGGTGCTCAGTACTCAGGGTGCTGGGTGCTCAGTGCTCAGGGTGATCGGTGCTCAGTACTCAGGGTGCTCAGTACTCAGGGTGCTGGGTGCTCAGTGCTCAGGGTGCTGGGTGCTCAGTACTCAGGGTGCTGGGTGCTCAGTGCTCGGGGTGCTGGGTGCTCAGTGCTCAGGGTGATCGGTGCTCAGTACTCAGGGTGCTGGGTGCTCAGTGCTCAGGGAGCTGGGTGCTCAGTCCTCAGGGTGCTCAGTGCTCAGGGTGCTGGGTGCTCAGTACTCATGGTGCTGGGTGCTCAGTACTCAGGGTGCTGGGTGCTCAGTGCTCAGTGTGCTGGGTGCTCAGTGCTCAGGACGCTGGGTGCTCAGTGCTCGGGGTGCTGGGTGGTCAGTGCTCAGTGCTCAAGGTGCTGGGTGCTCAGTGCTCAGTGCTCAGGGTGCTGGGTGCTCAGTACTCAGGGTGCTGGGTGCTCAGTACTCAGGGTGCTGGGTGCTCAGTTCTCAGGGTGCTGGGTGATCAGTACTCTGGGTGTTGGGTGCGCAGTACTCAGGGTGCTCAGTGCTCAGTACTCGGGGTGCTGGGTGCTCAGTGCTCAGTGTGCTCAGTGCTCAGTGCTCAGGGTGCTGGGTGCTCAGTGCTCGGGGCGCTGGGTGCTCAGTGCTCGGGGTGCTGGGTGCTCAGTACTCAGGGTGCTGTGTGCTCAGTGCTCAGTACTCAGCGTGCTGGGTGCTCAGTGCTCAGAGTGTTGGGTGCTCAGTACTCAGGGTGCTGGGTGCTCAGTGCTCAGTGCTCAGGGTGCTCAGTGCTCAGGGTGCTCAGTGCTCAGGGTGCTGGGTGCTCAGGGTGCTGGGTGCTCAGTGCTCGGGGTGCTGGGTGCTCAGTTCTCAGTGCTCAGGGTGCTGGGTGCTCAGTGCTCAGTGCTCAGGGTGCTGGGTGTTCAGTACTCAGGGTGCTCGGTGCTCAGTGCTCAGGGTGCTAGGTGCTCAGTACTCAGGGTGCTGGGTGCTCAGTGCTAGGGGTGCTGGGTGCTCAGTACTCAGGGTGCTGGGTGCTCAGTACTCAGGGTGCTGGGTGCTCAGTGCTCAGGGTGCTGGGTGCTTAGTACTCAGGGTGCTCGGTGCTCAGTACTCAGGGTGCTCGGTGCTAAGTACTCAGGGTGCTGGGTGCTCAGTACTCAGGGTGCTGGGTGCTCAGTACTCAGGGTGCTGGGTGCTCAGTGCTCAGGGTGCTGGGTGCTCAGTGCTCTGGGTGCTGGGTGCTCAGTGCTCAGGGTGCTGGGTGCTCAGTGCTCAGGGTGCTGGGTGTTCAGTGATCGGGGTGATGGGTGCTGAGTGCTCAGGGTGCTGAGTGCTCAGTGCTCGGGGTGCTCGGTGCTCGGTGCTCAGGGTCCTGGGTGCTCAGTACTCAGGGTGCTAGGTGCTTAGTAATCAGGGTGCTCAGTGCTCAGTACACAGGGTGCTGTGTGCTCAGTGCTCGGGGTGCTGGGTGCTCAGTGCTCAGTACTCAGGGTGCTGGGTGCTCAGTGCTCAGGGTGCTGAGTGCTCAGTACTCAGCGTGCTGGGTGCTCAGTACTCAGGGTGCTGGGTGTTCAGTGCTCAGGGTGCTGGGTGCTCAGTGCTCAGGGTGCTGGGTGCTCAGTGCTCGGGGAGCTCGGTGCTCAGTACTCAGGGTGCTGGGTGCTCAGTACTCAGTGTTCGGGGTACTGGGTGCTCCGTGCTCGGGGTGATCTGTTCTCAGTACTCAGGGTGCTGGGTGCTCAGTGCTCGGGGTGCTCGGTGCTCAGGGTGCTGGGTGCTCAGTCCTCAGGGTGCTCAGTGCTCAGGGTGCTGGGTGCTCAGTGCTCGGGGTGCTCGGTGCTCAGGGTGCTGGGTGCTCAGTCCTCAGGGTGCTCAGTGCTCAGGGTGCTGGGTGCTCAGTGCTCGGGGTGCTCGGTGCTCAGGGTGCTGGTTGCTCAGTCCTCAGGGTGCTCAGTGCTCAGGGTGCTGGGTGCTCAGTGCTCGGGGTGCTCGGTGCTCAGTACTCAGGGTGCTGGGTACTCAGTACTCATGGTGCTGGGTTCTCAGTGCTCAGGGTGCTGGGTGCTCAGTACTCAGGGTGCTCAGTGCTCAGTACTCGGGGTGCTGGGTGCTCAGTACTCAGGGCGCTCAGTGCTCAGTACTCGGGGTGCTGGGTGCTCAGTGCTCAGTGTGCTCAGTGCTCAGTGCTCGGGGTGCTGGGTGCTCAGTGCTCGGGGCGCTGGGTGCTCAGTGCTCGGGGTGCTGGGTGCTCAGTACTCAGGGTGCTGTGTGCTCAGTGCTCAGTACTCAGCGTGCTGGGTGCTCAGTGCTCAGAGTGTTGGGTGCTCAGTACTCAGGGTGCTGGGTGCTCAGTGCTCAGTGCTCAGGGTGCTCAGTGCTCAGGGTGCTCAGTGCTCAGGGTGCTGGGTGCTCAGGGTGCTGGGTGCTCAGTGCTCGGGGTGCTGGGTGCTCAGTGCTCAGTGCTCAGGGTGCTGGGTGCTCAGTGCTGAGTGCTCAAGGTGCTGGGTGTTCAGTACTCAGGGTGCTCGGTGCTCAGTGCTCAGGGTGCTGGGTGCTCAGTACTCAGGGTGCTGGGTGCTCAGTGCTCGGGGTGCTGGGTGCTCAGTGCTCAGGGTGATCAGTGCTCAGTACTCAGGGTGCTGGGTTCTCAGTGCTCTGGGTGCTGGGTGCTCAGTCCTCAGAGTGCTCAGTACTCAGGATGCTCTGTGCTCAGTGCTCAGTACTCAGGGTGCTCAGTACTCAGGGTGCTGGGTGCTCAGTGCTCGGGGTGCTGGGTGCTCAGTACTCAGGGTGCTGGGTGCTCAGTACTCGGGGTGCTGGGTGCTCAGTACTCAGGGTGCTGGGTGCTCAGTGCTCGGGGTGCTGGGTGCTCAATGCTCAGAGTGATCTGTGCTCAGTGCTCAGAGTGCTGGGTGCTCAGTCCTCCGGGTGCTCAGTGCTCAGGGTGCTGGGTGCTCATTGCTCGGTGTGCTCGGTGCTCAGTACTCAGGCTGCTGAGTGCTCAGTACTCAGGGTGCTGGGTGCTCAGTACTCAGGTAGCTGGTTGCTCAGTACTCAGGGTGCTGGGTGCTCAGTGCTCAGGGTGCTGGGTGCTCAGTGCTCGGGGTGCTGATTGCTCAGGGCTGTGGTGCTGGGTGCTCAGTGCTCAGTGCTCAGGGTGCTGGGTGCTCAGTGCTCAGGGTGCTGGTTGCTCAGTACTCAGGGTGCTGGGTGCTCAGTACTCAGGGTGCTGGGTGCTCAGTGCTCAGGGTGCTCTGTGCTCAGTACTCAGGGTGCTGGTTGCTGAGTGCTTGGGGTGCTGCGTGCTCAGTGCTCAGGGAGCTGGGTGCTCAGTGCTCAGGGTGCTGGGTGCTCAGTACTCAGGGTGCTGGGTGCTCAGTGCTCATTGTGCTCGGTGCTCAGTACTCAAGGTGCTGGGTGCTCAGTGCTCAGGGTGCTGGGTGCTCAGTCCTCGGGGTGCTCCGTGCTCAGTGATCAGGGTGCTGGGTGCTCAGTACTCAGGGTGCTCGGTGCTCAGTACTCAGGGTTTTCAGTGCTCAGTACTCAGGGTGCTGGGTGCTCAGTGCTCAGGGTGCTGGGTGCTCAGTACTCAGGGTGCTCAGTGCTCAGTACTCGGGGTGCTTGGTGCTCAGTACTCAGGGTGCTCAGTGCTCAGTACTCGGGGTGCTTGGTGCTCAGTGCTCAGGGTGCTCAGTGCTCAGTGCTCGGGGTGCTGGGTGCTCAGTGCTCGGGGCGCTGGGTGCTCAGTGCTCGGGGTGCTGGGTGCTCAGTACTCGGGGTGCTGGGTGCTCAGTGCTCAGGGTGCTCAGTGCTCAGTACTCAGTGCTCAGGGTGCTCAGTGCTCAGTGCTCAGGGTGCTGGGTGTTCAGTACTCAGGGTGCTGGGTGCTCAGTACTCAGGGTGCTGGGTGCTCAGTGCTCAGGGTGCTGGGAGCTCAGTAGTCTGGGTGTTGGGTGCTCAGTACTCAGGGTGCTGGGTGCTCAGTACTCAGTGTGCTGGGTGCTCAGTGCTCAGGGTGCTGTGTGCTCAGTACTCAGGGTGCTGGGTGCTCAGTACTCAGGGTGCTCGGTGCTCAGTACTCAGGGTGCTGGGTCCTCAGTGCTCAGGGTGCTGGGTACTCAGTACTGAGGGTGCTGGGTGCTCAGTACTCAGGGTGCTGGGTGCTCAGTGCTCAGGGTGCTGGTTGCTCAGTGCTCAGGGTGCTGGGTGCTCAGTACTCAGGGTGCTGGGTGCTCAGTGCTCAGGGTGCTGGGTGCTCAGTACTCAGGGTGCTGGGTGCTCAGTGCTCGGGGTGCTGGGTGCTCAGTGCTCAGGGTGATCGGTGCTCAGTACTCAGGGTCCTGGGTGCTCAGTGCTCAGGGAGCTGGGTGCTCAGTCCTCAGGGTGCTCAGTGCTCAGGGTGCTGGGTGCTCAGTACTCATGGTGCTGGGTGCTCAGTACTCAGGGGGCTGGGTGCTCAGTGCTCAGTGTGCTGGGTGCTCAGTGCTCAGGGCGCTGGGTGCTCAGTGCTCGGGGTGCTGGGTGGTCAGTGCTCAGTGCTCAAGGTGCTGGGTGCTCAGTGCTCAGTGCTCAGGGTGCTGGGTGCTCAGTACTCAGGGTGCTGGGTGCTCAGTACTCAGGGTGCTGGGTGCTCAGTTCTCAGGGTGCTGGGTGATCAGTACTCTGGGTGTTGGGTGCGCAGTACTCAGGGTGCTCAGTGCTCAGTACTCGGGGTGCTGGGTGCTCAGTGCTCAGTGTGCTCAGTGCTCAGTGCTCAGGGTGCTGGGTGCTCAGTGCTCGGGGCGCTGGGTGCTCAGTGCTCGGGGTGCTGGGTGCTCAGTACTCAGGGTGCTGTGTGCTCAGTGCTCAGTACTCAGCGTGCTGGGTGCTCAGTGCTCAGAGTGTTGGGTGCTCAGTACTCAGGGTGCTGGGTGCTCAGTGCTCAGTGCTCAGGGTGCTCAGTGCTCAGGGTGCTCAGTGCTCAGGGTGCTGGGTGCTCAGGGTGCTGGGTGCTCAGTGCTCGGGGTGCTGGGTGCTCAGTTCTCAGTGCTCAGGGTGCTGGGTGCTCAGTGCTCAGTGCTCAGGGTGCTGGGTGTTCAGTACTCAGGGTGCTCGGTGCTCAGTGCTCAGGGTGCTAGGTGCTCAGTACTCAGGGTGCTGGGTGCTCAGTGCTAGGGGTGCTGGGTGCTCAGTACTCAGGGTGCTGGGTGCTCAGTACTCAGGGTGCTGGGTGCTCAGTGCTCAGGGTGCTGGGTGCTCAGTACTCAGGGTGCTCGGTGCTCAGTACTCAGGGTGCTCGGTGCTAAGTACTCAGGGTGCTGGGTGCTCAGTACTCAGGGTGCTGGGTGCTCAGTACTCAGGGTGCTGGGTGCTCAGTGCTCAGGGTGCTGGGTGCTCAGTGCTCTGGGTGCTGGGTGCTCAGTGCTCAGGGTGCTGGGTGCTCAGTGCTCAGGGTGCTGGGTGTTCAGTGATCGGGGTGATGGGTGCTGAGTGCTCAGGGTGCTGAGTGCTCAGTGCTCGGGGTGCTCGGTGCTCAGTGCTCAGGGTCCTGGGTGCTCAGTACTCAGGGTGCTAGGTGCTTAGTAATCAGGGTGCTCAGTGCTCAGTACACATGGTGCTGGGTGCTCAGTGCTCGGGGTGCTGGGTGCTCAGTGCTCAGTACTCAGGGTGCTGGGTGCTCAGTGCTCAGGGTGCTGAGTGCTCAGTACTCAGCGTGCTGGGTGCTCAGTACTCAGGGTGCTGGGTGTTCAGTGCTCAGGGTGCTGGGTGCTCAGTGCTCAGGGTGCTGGGTGCTCAGTGCTCGGGGAGCTCGGTGCTCAGTACTCAGGGTGCTGGGTGCTCAGTACTCAGTGTTCGGGGTACTGGGTGCTCCGTGCTCGGGGTGATCTGTTCTCAGTACTCAGGGTGCTGGGTGCTCAGTGCTCGGGGTGCTCGGTGCTCAGGGTGCTGGGTGCTCAGTCCTCAGGGTGCTCAGTGCTCAGGGTGCTGGGTGCTCAGTGCTCGGGGTGCTCGGTGCTCAGGGTGCTGGGTGCTCAGTCCTCAGGGTGCTCAGTGCTCAGGGTGCTGGGTGCTCAGTGCTCGGGGTGCTCGGTGCTCAGGGTGCTGGGTGCTCAGTCCTCAGGGTGCTCAGTGCTCAGGGTGCTGGGTGCTCAGTGCTCGGGGTGCTCGGTGCTCAGTACTCAGGGTGCTGGGTACTCAGTACTCATGGTGCTGGGTTCTCAGTGCTCAGGGTGCTGGGTGCTCAGTACTCAGGGTGCTCAGTGCTCAGTACTCGGGGTGCTGGGTGCTCAGTACTCAGGGCGCTCAGTGCTCAGTACTCGGGGTGCTGGGTGCTCAGTGCTCAGTGTGCTCAGTGCTCAGTGCTCGGGGTGCTGGGTGCTCAGTGCTTGGGGCGCTGGGTGCTCAGTGCTCGGGGTGCTGGGTGCTCAGTACTCAGGGTGCTGTGTGCTCAGTGCTCAGTACTCAGCGTGCTGGGTGCTCAGTGCTCAGAGTGTTGGGTGCTCAGTACTCAGGGTGCTGGGTGCTCAGTGCTCAGTGCTCAGGGTGCTCAGTGCTCAGGGTGCTCAGTGCTCAGGGTGCTGGGTGCTCAGGGTGCTGGGTGCTCAGTGCTCGGGGTGCTGGGTGCTCAGTGCTCAGTGCTCAGGGTGCTGGGTGCTCAGTGCTGAGTGCTCAAGGTGCTGGGTGTTCAGTACTCAGGGTGCTCGGTGCTCAGTGCTCAGGGTGCTGGGTGCTCAGTACTCAGGGTGCTGGGTGCTCAGTGCTCGGGGTGCTGGGTGCTCAGTGCTCAGGGTGATCAGTGCTCAGTACTCAGGGTGCTGGGTTCTCAGTGCTCTGTGTGCTGGGTGCTCAGTCCTCAGAGTGCTCAGTACTCAGGATGCTCTGTGCTCAGTGCTCAGTACTCAGGGTGCTCAGTACTCAGGGTGCTGGGTGCTCAGTGCTCGGGGTGCTGGGTGCTCAGTACTCAGGGTGCTGGGTGCTCAGTACTCGGGGTGCTGGGTGCTCAGTACTCAGGGTGCTGGGTGCTCAGTGCTCGGGGTGCTGGGTGCTCACTGCTCAGAGTGATCTGTGCTCAGTGCTCAGAGTGCTGGGTGCTCAGTCCTCCGGGTGCTCAGTGCTCAGGGTGCTGGGTGCTCATTGCTCGGTGTGCTCGGTGCTCAGTACTCAGGCTACTGAGTGCTCAGTACTCAGGGTGCTGGGTGCTCAGTACTCAGGTAGCTGGTTGCTCAGTACTCAGGGTGCTGGGTGCTCAGTGCTCAGGGTGCTGGGTGCTCAGTGCTCGGGGTGCTGATTGCTCAGGGCTGTGGTGCTGGGTGCTCAGTGCTCAGTGCTCAGGGTGCTGGGTGCTCAGTGCTCAGTGCTCAGGGTGCTGGTTGCTCAGTACTCAGGGTGCTGGGTGCTCAGTTCTCAGGGTGCTGGGTGCTCAGTGCTCAGGGTGCTCTGTGCTCAGTACTCAGGGTGCTGGTTGCTGAGTGCTTGGGGTGCTGCGTGCTCAGTGCTCAGGGAGCTGGGTGCTCAGTGCTCAGGGTGCTGGGTGCTCAGTACTCAGGGTGCTGGGTGCTCAGTGCTCATTGTGCTCGGTGCTCAGTACTCAAGGTGCTGGGTGCTCAGTGCTCAGGGTGCTGGGTGCTCAGTCCTCGGGGTGCTCCGTGCTCAGTGATCAGGGTGCTGGGTGCTCAGTACTCAGGGTGCTCGGTGCTCAGTACTCAGGGTTTTCAGTGCTCAGTACTCAGGGTGCTGGGTGCTCAGTGCTCAGGGTGCTGGGTGCTCAGTACTCAGGGTGCTCAGTGCTCAGTACTCGGGGTGCTTGGTGCTCAGTACTCAGGGTGCTCAGTGCTCAGTACTCGGGGTGCTTGGTGCTCAGTGCTCAGGGTGCTCAGTGCTCAGTGCTCGGGGTGCTGGGTGCTCAGTGCTCGGGGCGCTGGGTGCTCAGTGCTCGGGGTGCTGGGTGCTCAGTACTCGGGGTGCTGGGTGCTCAGTGCTCAGGGTGCTCAGTGCTCAGTACTCAGTGCTCAGGGTGCTCAGTGCTCAGTGCTCAGGGTGCTGGGTGTTCAGTACTCAGGGTGCTGGGTGCTCAATACTCAGGGTGCTGGGTGCTCAGTGCTCAGGGTGCTGGGAGCTCAGTAGTCTGGGTGTTGGGTGCTCAGTACTCAGGGTGCTGGGTGCTCAGTACTCAGTGTGCTGGGTGCTCAGTGCTCAGGGTGCTGTGTGCTCAGTACTCAGGGTGCTGGGTGCTCAGTACTCAGGGTGCTCGGTGCTCAGTACTCAGGGTGCTGGGTCCTCAGTGCTCAGGGTGCTGGGTACTCAGTACTCAGGGTGCTGGGTGCTCAGTACTCAGGGTGCTGGGTGCTCAGTGCTCAGGGTGCTGGTTGCTCAGTGCTCAGGGTGCTGGGTGCTCAGTACTCAGGGTGCTGGGTGCTCAGTGCTCAGGGTGCTGGGTGCTCAGTACTCAGGGTGCTGGGTGCTCAGTGCTCGGGGTGCTGGGTGCTCAGTGCTCAGGGTGATCGGTGCTCAGTACTCAGGGTCCTGGGTGCTCAGTGCTCAGGGAGCTGGGTGCTCAGTCCTCAGGGTGCTCAGTGCTCAGGGTGCTGGGTGCTCAGTACTCATGGTGCTGGGTGCTCAGTACTCAGGGGGCTGGGTGCTCAGTGCTCAGTGTGCTGGGTGCTCAGTGCTCAGGGCGCTGGGTGCTCAGTGCTCGGGGTGCTGGGTGGTCAGTGCTCAGTGCTCAAGGTGCTGGGTGCTCAGTGCTCAGTGCTCAGGGTGCTGGGTGCTCAGTACTCAGGGTGCTGGGTGCTCAGTACTCAGGGTGCTGGGTGCTCAGTTCTCAGGGTGCTGGGTGATCAGTACTCTGGGTGTTGGGTGCGCAGTACTCAGGGTGCTCAGTGCTCAGTACTCGGGGTGCTGGGTGCTCAGTGCTCAGTGTGCTCAGTGCTCAGTGCTCAGGGTGCTGGGTGCTCAGTGCTCGGGGCGCTGGGTGCTCAGTGCTCGGGGTGCTGGGTGCTCAGTACTCAGGGTGCTGTGTGCTCAGTGCTCAGTACTCAGCGTGCTGGGTGCTCAGTGCTCAGAGTGTTGGGTGCTCAGTACTCAGGGTGCTGGGTGCTCAGTGCTCAGTGCTCAGGGTGCTCAGTGCTCAGGGTGCTCAGTGCTCAGGGTGCTGGGTGCTCAGGGTGCTGGGTGCTCAGTGCTCGGGGTGCTGGGTGCTCAGTTCTCAGTGCTCAGGGTGCTGGGTGCTCAGTGCTCAGTGCTCAGGGTGCTGGGTGTTCAGTACTCAGGGTGCTCGGTGCTCAGTGCTCAGGGTGCTAGGTGCTCAGTACTCAGGGTGCTGGGTGCTCAGTGCTAGGGGTGCTGGGTGCTCAGTACTCAGGGTGCTGGGTGCTCAGTACTCAGGGTGCTGGGTGCTCAGTGCTCAGGGTGCTGGGTGCTCAGTACTCAGGGTGCTCGGTGCTCAGTACTCAGGGTGCTCGGTGCTAAGTACTCAGGGTGCTGGGTGCTCAGTACTCAGGGTGCTGGGTGCTCAGTACTCAGGGTGCTGGGTGCTCAGTGCTCAGGGTGCTGGGTGCTCAGTGCTCTGGGTGCTGGGTGCTCAGTGCTCAGGGTGCTGGGTGCTCAGTGCTCAGGGTGCTGGGTGTTCAGTGATCGGGGTGATGGGTGCTGAGTGCTCAGGGTGCTGAGTGCTCAGTGCTCGGGGTGCTCGGTGCTCAGTGCTCAGGGTCCTGGGTGCTCAGTACTCAGGGTGCTAGGTGCTTAGTAATCAGGGTGCTCAGTGCTCAGTACACAGGGTGCTGGGTGCTCAGTGCTCGGGGTGCTGGGTGCTCAGTGCTCAGTACTCAGGGTGCTGGGTGCTCAGTGCTCAGGGTGCTGAGTGCTCAGTACTCAGCGTGCTGGGTGCTCAGTACTCAGGGTGCTGGGTGTTCAGTGCTCAGGGTGCTGGGTGCTCAGTGCTCAGGGTGCTGGGTGCTCAGTGCTCGGGGAGCTCGGTGCTCAGTACTCAGGGTGCTGGGTGCTCAGTACTCAGTGTTCGGGGTACTGGGTGCTCCGTGCTCGGGGTGATCTGTTCTCAGTACTCAGGGTGCTGGGTGCTCAGTGCTCGGGGTGCTCGGTGCTCAGGGTGCTGGGTGCTCAGTCCTCAGGGTGCTCAGTGCTCAGGGTGCTGGGTGCTCAGTGCTCGGGGTGCTCGGTGCTCAGGGTGCTGGGTGCTCAGTCCTCAGGGTGCTCAGTGCTCAGGGTGCTGGGTGCTCAGTGCTCGGGGTGCTCGGTGCTCAGGGTGCTGGGTGCTCAGTCCTCAGGGTGCTCAGTGCTCAGGGTGCTGGGTGCTCAGTGCTCGGGGTGCTCGGTGCTCAGTACTCAGGGTGCTGGGTACTCAGTACTCATGGTGCTGGGTTCTCAGTGCTCAGGGTGCTGGGTGCTCAGTACTCAGGGTGCTCAGTGCTCAGTACTCGGGGTGCTGGGTGCTCAGTACTCAGGGCGCTCAGTGCTCAGTACTCGGGGTGCTGGGTGCTCAGTGCTCAGTGTGCTCAGTGCTCAGTGCTCGGGGTGCTGGGTGCTCAGTGCTCGGGGCGCTGGGTGCTCAGTGCTCGGGGTGCTGGGTGCTCAGTACTCAGGGTGCTGTGTGCTCAGTGCTCAGTACTCAGCGTGCTGGGTGCTCAGTGCTCAGAGTGTTGGGTGCTCAGTACTCAGGGTGCTGGGTGCTCAGTGCTCAGTGCTCAGGGTGCTCAGTGCTCAGGGTGCTCAGTGCTCAGGGTGCTGGGTGCTCAGGGTGCTGGGTGCTCAGTGCTCGGGGTGCTGGGTGCTCAGTGCTCAGTGCTCAGGGTGCTGGGTGCTCAGTGCTGAGTGCTCAAGGTGCTGGGTGTTCAGTACTCAGGGTGCTCGGTGCTCAGTGCTCAGGGTGCTGGGTGCTCAGTACTCAGTGTGCTGGGTGCTCAGTGCTCGGGGTGCTGGGTGCTCAGTGCTCAGGGTGATCAGTGCTCAGTACTCAGGGTGCTGGGTTCTCAGTGCTCTGGGTGCTGGGTGCTCAGTCCTCAGAGTGCTCAGTACTCAGGATGCTCTGTGCTCAGTGCTCAGTACTCAGGGTGCTCAGTACTCAGGGTGCTGGGTGCTCAGTGCTCGGGGTGCTGGGTGCTCAGTACTCAGGGTGCTGGGTGCTCAGTACTCGGGGTTCTGGGTGCTCAGTACTCAGGGTGCTGGGTGCTCAGTGCTCGGGGTGCTGGGTGCTCACTGCTCAGAGTGATCTGTGCTCAGTGCTCAGAGTGCTGGGTGCTCAGTCCTCCGGGTGCTCAGTGCTCAGGGTGCTGGGTGCTCATTGCTCGGTGTGCTCGGTGCTCAGTACTCAGGCTGCTGAGTGCTCAGTACTCAGGGTGCTGGGTGCTCAGTACTCAGGTAGCTGGTTGCTCAGTACTCAGGGTGCTGGGTGCTCAGTGCTCAGGGTGCTGGGTGCTCAGTGCTCGGAGTGCTGATTGCTCAGGGCTGTGGTGCTGGGTGCTCAGTGCTCAGTGCTCAGGGTGCTGGGTGCTCAGTGCTCAGTGCTCAGGGTGCTGGTTGCTCAGTACTCAGGGTGCTGGGTGCTCAGTACTCAGGGTGCTGGGTGCTCAGTGCTCAGGGTGCTCTGTGCTCAGTACTCAGGGTGCTGGTTGCTGAGTGCTTGGGGTGCTGCGTGCTCAGTGCTCAGGGAGCTGGGTGCTCAGTGCTCAGGGTGCTGGGTGCTCAGTACTCAGAGTGCTGGGTGCGCAGTGCTCATTGTGCTCGGTGCTCAGTACTCAAGGTGCTGGGTGCTCAGTGCTCAGGGTGCTGGGTGCTCAGTCCTCGGGGTGCTCCGTGCTCAGTGATCATGGTGCTGGGTGCTCAGTACTCAGGGTGCTCGGTGCTCAGTACTCAGGGTTTTCAGTGCTCAGTACTCAGGGTGCTGGGTGCTCAGTGCTCAGGGTGCTGGGTGCTCAGTACTCAGGGTGCTCAGTGCTCAGTACTCGGGGTGCTTGGTGCTCAGTACTCAGGGTGCTCAGTGCTCAGTACTCAGGGTGCTTGGTGCTCAGTGCTCAGGGTGCTCAGTGCTCAGTGCTCGGGGTGCTGGGTGCTCAGTGCTCGGGGCGCTGGGTGCTCAGTGCTCGGGGTGCTGGGTGCTCAGTACTCGGGGTGCTGGGTGCTCAGTGCTCAGGGTGCTCAGTGCTCAGTACTCAGTGCTCAGGGTGCTCAGTGCTCAGTGCTCAGGGTGCTGGGTGTTCAGTACTCAGGGTGCTGGGTGCTCAGTACTCAGGGTGCTGGGTGCTCAGTGCTCAGGGTGCTGGGAGCTCAGTAGTCTGGGTGTTGGGTGCTCAGTACTCAGGGTGCTGGGTGCTCCGTGCTCAGGGTGCTGGGTGCTCAGTGCTCAGGGTTCTGGGTGCTCAGTGCTCAGGGTGCTGGGTGCTCAGTACTCAGGGTGCTGGGTGCTTAGTGCTCGAGGTGCTCGGTGCTCAGTACTCAAGGTGCTGGGTGCTCAGTGCTCAGGGTGCTGGGTGCTCAGTACTCGGGGTGCTCCGTGCTCATGGTGCTGGGTGCTCAGTGCTCAGGGTGCTGGGTGCTCAGTGCTCGGGGTGCTGGGTGCTGAGTGCTCAGGGTGCTGGGTGCTCAGTGCTCGGGGTGCTCGGTGCTCAGTGCTCGGGGTGCTGGGTGCTGAGTGCTCAGGGTGCTGGGTGCTCAGTGCTCGGGGTGCTCGGTGCTCAGTGCTCAGGGTGCTCAGTGCTCAGTACACAGGGTGCTGGGTGCTCAGTGCTCGGGGTGCTGGGTGCTCAGTGCTCAGTACTCAGGGTGCTGCCTGCTCAGTGCTCAGGGTGCTGGGTGCTCAGTACTCAGCGTGCTGGGTGCTCAGTACTCAGGGTGCTGGGTGCTCAGTGCTCAGGGTGCTGGGTGCTCAGTGCACATGGTGCTGGGTGCTCAGTGATCGGGGTGCTGGGTGCTCAGTACTCAGGGTGCTCAGTGCTCGGTTAGCTCGGTGCTCAGTACTCAGGGTGCTGGGTGCTCAGTACTCAGTGCTCGGGGTCCTGGGTGCTCCGTGCTCGGGGTGCTGGGTGCTCAGTGCTCTGGGTGCTGGGTGCTCAGTACTCAGGGTGCTGGGTGCTCAGTGCTCAGGGTGCTGTGTGCTCAGTACTCAGGGTGCTGGGTGCTCAGTACTCAGGGTGCTCGGTGCTCAGTACTCAGGGTGCTGGGTCCTCAGTGCTCAGGGTGCTGGGTACTCAGTACTCAGGGTGCTGGGTGCTCAGTACTCAGGGTGCTGGGTGCTCAGTGCTCAGGGTGCTGGTTGCTCAGTGCTCAGGGTGCTGGGTGCTCAGTACTCAGGGTGCTGGGTGCTCAGTGCTCAGGGTGATCGGTGCTCAGTACTCAGGGTGCTCAGTACTCAGGGTGCTGGGTGCTCAGTGCTCAGGGTGCTGGGTGCTCAGTACTCAGGGTGCTGGGTGCTCAGTGCTCGGGGTGCTGGGTGCTCAGTGCTCAGGGTGATCGGTGCTCAGTACTCAGGGTGCTGGGTGCTCAGTGCTCAGGGAGCTGGGTGCTCAGTCCTCAGGGTGCTCAGTGCTCAGGGTGCTGGGTGCTCAGTACTCATGGTGCTGGGTGCTCAGTACTCAGGGGGCTGGGTGCTCAGTGCTCAGTGTGCTGGGTGCTCAGTGCTCAGGGCGCTGGGTGCTCAGTGCTTGGGGTGCTGGGTGCTCAGTGCTCGGGGTGCTGGGTGGTCAGTGCTCAGTGCTCAAGGTGCTGGGTGCTCAGTGCTCAGTGCTCAGGGTGCTGGGTGCTCAGTACTCAGGGTGCTGGGTGCTCAGTACTCAGGGTGCTGGGTGCTCAGTTCTCAGGGTGCTGGGTGATCAGTACTCTGGGTGTTGGGTGCGCAGTACTCAGGGTGCTCAGTGCTCAGTACTCGGGGTGCTGGGTGCTCAGTGCTCAGTGTGCTCAGTGCTCAGTGCTCAGGGTGCTGGGTGCTCAGTGCTCGGGGCGCTGGGTGCTCAGTGCTCGGGGTGCTGGGTGCTCAGTACTCAGGGTGCTGTGTGCTCAGTGCTCAGTACTCAGCGTTCTGGGTGCTCAGTGCTCAGAGTGTTGGGTGCTCAGTACTCAGGGTGCTGGGTGCTCAGTGCTCAGTGCTCAGGGTGCTCAGTGCTCAGGGTGCTCAGTGCTCAGGGTGCTGGGTGCTCAGGGTGCTGGGTGCTCAGTGCTCGGGGTGCTGGGTGCTCAGTTCTCAGTGCTCAGGGTGCTGGGTGCTCAGTGCTCAGTGCTCAGGGTGCTGGGTGTTCAGTACTCAGGGTGCTCGGTGCTCAGTGCTCAGGGTGCTAGGTGCTCAGTACTCAGGGTGCTGGGTGCTCAGTGCTAGGGGTGCTGGGTGCTCAGTACTCAGGGTGCTGGGTGCTCAGTACTCAGGGTGCTGGGTGCTCAGTGCTCAGGGTGCTGGGTGCTCAGTACTCAGGGTGCTCGGTGCTCAGTACTCACGGTGCTCGGTGCTCAGTACTCAGGGTGCTGGGTGCTCAGTACTCAGGGTGCTGGGTGCTCAGTACTCAGGGTGCTGGGTGCTCAGTGCTCAGGGTGCTGGGTGCTCAGTGCTCTGGGTGCTGGGTGCTCAGTGCTCAGGGTGCTGGGTGCTCAGTGCTCAGGGTGCTGGGTGCTCAGTGATCGGGGTGATGGGTGCTGAGTGCTCAGGGTGCTGAGTGCTCAGTGCTCGGGGTGCCCGGTGCTCAGTGCTCAGGGTCCTGGGTGCTCAGTACTCAGGGTGCTAGGTGCTTAGTAATCAGGGTGCTCAGTGCTCAGTACACAGGGTGCTGGGTGCTCAGTGCTCGGGGTGCTGGGTGCTCAGTGCTCAGTACTCAGGGTGCTGGGTGCTCAGTGCTCAGGGTGCTGAGTGCTCAGTACTCAGCGTGCTGGGTGCTCAGTACTCAGGGTGCTGGGTGTTCAGTGCTCAGGGTGCTGGGTGCTCAGTGCTCAGGGTGCTGGGTGTTCAGTACTCAGGGTGCTCGGTGCTCAGTGCTCAGGGTGCTAGGTGCTCAGTACTCAGGGTGCTGGGTGCTCAGTGCTAGGGGTGCTGGGTGCTCAGTACTCAGGGTGCTGGGTGCTCAGTACTCAGGGTGCTGGGTGCTCAGTGCTCAGGGTGCTGGGTGCTCAGTACTCAGGGTGCTCGGTGCTCAGTACTCATGGTGCTCGGTGCTCAGTACTCAGGGTGCTGGGTGCTCAGTACTCAGGGTGCTGGGTGCTCAGTACTCAGGGTGCTGGGTGCTCAGTGCTCAGTGTGCTGGGTGCTCAGTGCTCTGGGTGCTGGGTGCTCAGTGCTCAGGGTGCTGGGTGCTCAGTGCTCAGGGTGCTGGGTGCTCAGTGATCGGGGTGATGGGTGCTGAGTGCTCAGGGTGCTGAGTGCTCAGTGCTCGGGGTGCTCGGTGCTCAGTGCTCAGGGTCCTGGGTGCTCAGTACTCAGGGTGCTAGGTGCTTAGTAATCAGGGTGCTCAGTGCTCAGTACACAGGGTGCTGGGTGCTCAGTGCTCGGGGTGCTGGGTGCTCAGTGCTCAGTACTCAGGGTGCTGGGTGCTCAGTGCTCAGGGTGCTGAGTGCTCAGTACTCAGCGTGCTGGGTGCTCAGTACTCAGGGTGCTGGGTGTTCAGTGCTCAGGGTGCTGGGTGCTCAGTGCTCAGGGTGCTGGGTGCTCAGTGCTCGGGGAGCTCGGTGCTCAGTACTCAGGGTGCTGGGTGCTCAGTACTCAGTGCTCGGGGTACTGGGTGCTCCGTGCTCGGGGTGATCTGTTCTCAGTACTCAGGGTGCTGGGTGCTCAGTGCTCGGGGTGCTGGGTGCTCAGTACTCGGGGTGCTCAGTACTCAGGGTACTGGGTGCTCAGTACTCAGGGTGCTGGGTGCTCAGAGCTCGGGGTGCTCGGTGCTCAGTACTCGGGGTGCTGGGTGCTCAGTGCTCAGGGTGCTGGGTGCTCAGTGCTCGGGGTGCTGGGTGCTCAGTGCTGAGGGTGCTGGCTGCTCAGTGCTCAGGGTGCTGGGTGCTCAGTACTCAGGGTGCTAGGTGCTCAGTACTCAGGGTGCTCAGTGCTTAGTACTCAGCGTGCTGGGTGCTGAGTGCTCAGGGTCCTCGGTGCTAAGTACTCAGGGTGTTCAGAGCTCAGTACTCAGCGTGCTTTGTGCTCAGTGCTCAGGGTGCTGGGTGCTCAGTACTCAGGGTGCTGGGTGCTCAGTGCTCGGGGTGCTCGGTGATCAGTACTCAGGGTGCTGGGTGCTCAGTGCTCAGGGTGCTGAGTACTCATTACTCAGGGTGCTGGGTGCTCAGTGCTCAGGGTGCTGGGTGCTCAGTGCTCAGGGTGCTGGGTGCTCAGTGCTCGGGGTGCTGGGTGCTCAGTGCTCGGGGTGCTGGGTGCTCAGTGCTCAGGGTGCTGGGTGCTCAGTACTCAGGGTGCTGGGTGCTCATTACTCAGGGTGCTGGGTGCTCAGTGCTCAGGGTGTTGGGTGCTCAGTCCTCCGGGTGCTGGGTGCTCACTACTCAGGGTGTTCGGTGCTTAGTACTCAGGGTGCTCAGTGCTCAGTACTCAGGGTGCTGGTTGCTCAGTGCTCGGGTGCTCGGTGCTCAGTACTCAGGGTGCTGGGTGCTCAGTACTCAGGGTGCTGGGTGCTAAGTACTCAGGGTGCTGGGTGCTCAGTACTCAGGGTGCTGGGTGCTCAGTACTCAGGGTGCTGGGTGCTCAGTGCTCAGGGTGCTGGGTGCTCAGTACTCAGGGTGCTGGGTGCTCAGTACTCAGGGTGCTCGGTGCTCAGTACTCAGGGTGCTGGGTGCTCAGTGCTCATGGTGCTTTGTACTCAGTACTCAGGGTTCTGGGTGCTCAGTACTCAGGGTGCTGGGTGCTCAGTGCTCAGGGTGCTGGGTGCTCAGTGCTCAGGGTGCTGTGTGCTCAGTACTCAGGGTGCTGGGTGCTCAGTGCTCAGGGTGATCAGTGCTCACTACTCAGGGTGCTCAGTACTCAGGGTGCTGTGTGCTCAGTGCTCAGGGTGCTGGGTGCTCAGTACTCAGGGTGCTCAGTGCTCAGGGTGCTGGGTGCTCAGGGTGCTGGGTGCTCAGTGCTCGGGGTGCTGGGTGCTCAGTGCTCAGTGCTCAGGGTGCTGGGTGCTCAGTCCTCAGGGTGCTGTGTGCTCAGTGCTCAGTACTCAGCGTGCTGGGTGCTCATTGCTCAGAGTGTTGGGTGCTCAGTACTCATGGTGCTGGGTGCTCAGTGCTCAGTGCTCAGGGTGCTCAGTGCTCAGGGTGCTCAGTGCTCAGGGTGCTGGGTGCTCAGGGTGCTGGGTGCTCAGTGCTCGGGGTGCTGGGTGCTCAGTGCTCAGTGCTCAGGGTGCTGGGTGCTCAGTGCTCAGTGCTCAGGGTGCTGGGTGTTCAGTACTCAGGGTGCTCGGTGCTCAGTGCTCAGGGTGCTAGGTGCTCAGTACTCAGGGTGCTGGGTGCTCAGTGCTCGGGGTGCTGGGTGCTCAGTGCTCAGGGTGATCAGTGCTCAGTACTCAGGGTGCTGGGTGCTCAGTACTCAGGGTGCTGGGTGCTCAGTGCTCAGGGTGCTGGGTGCTCAGTACTCAGGGTGCTGGGTGCTCAGTACTCAGGGTGCTCCGTGCTCAGTACTCAGGGTGCTGGGTGCTCAGTGCTCAGGGTGCTTTGTACTCAGTACTCACGGTGCTGGGTGCTCAGTACTCAGGGTGCTGGGTGCTCAGTGCTCCGGGTGCTCAGTGATCAGTACTCAGGGTGCTGGGTGCTCAGTGCTCAGGGTGCTGAGTACTCAGTACTCAGGGTGCTGGGTGCTCAGTGCTCAGGGTGCTGGGTGCTCAGTGCTCAGGGTGCTGGGTGTTCAGTGCTCAGGGTGCTGGGTGCTCAGTGCTCAGGGTGCTGGGTGCTCAGTGCTCGGGGAGCTCGGTGCTCAGTACTCAGGGTGCTGGGTGCTCAGTACTCAGTGTTCGGGGTACTGGGTGCTCCGTGCTCGGGGTGATCTGTTCTCAGTACTCAGGGTGCTGGGTGCTCAGTGCTCGGGGTGCTGGGTGCTCAGTACTCGGGGTGCTCAGTACTCAGGGTACTGGGTGCTCAGTACTCAGGGTGCTGGGTGCTCAGAGCTCGGGGTGCTGGGTGCTCAGTGCTCGGGGTGCTGGGTGCTCAGTGCTGAGGGTGCTGGCTGCTCAGTGCTCAGGGTGCTGGGTGCTCAGTACTCAGGGTGCTAGGTGCTCAGTACTCAGGGTGCTCAGTGCTTAGTACTCAGCGTGCTGGGTGCTGAGTGCTCAGGGTCCTCGGTGCTCAGTACTCAGGGTGTTCAGTGCTCAGTACTCAGCGTGCTTTGTGCTCAGTGCTCAGGGTGCTGGGTGCTCAGTACTCAGGGTCCTGGGTGCTCAGTGCTCGGGGTGCTCGGTGATCAGTACTCAGGGTGCTGGGTGCTCAGTGCTCAGGGTGCTGAGTACTCAGTACTCAGGGTGCTGGGTGCTCAGTGCTCAGGGTGCTGGGTGCTCAGTGCTCAGGGTGCTGGGTGCTCAGTGCTCGGGGTGCTGGGTGCTCAGTGCTCGGGGTGCTGGGTGCTCAGTGCTCAGGGTGCTGGGTGCTCAGTACTCAGGGTGCTGGGTGCTCAGTGCTCAGTGCTCAGGGTGCTCAGTGCTCAGGGTGCTCAGTGCTCAGGGTGCTGGGTGCTCAGGGTGCTGGGTGCTCAGTGCTCGGGGTGCTGGGTGCTCAGTTCTCAGTGCTCAGGGTGCTGGGTGCTCAGTGCTCAGTGCTCAGGGTGCTGGGTGTTCAGTACTCAGGGTGCTCGGTGCTCAGTGCTCAGGGTGCTAGGTGCTCAGTACTCAGGGTGCTGGGTGCTCAGTGCTAGGGGTGCTGGGTGCTCAGTACTCAGGGTGCTGGGTGCTCAGTACTCAGGGTGCTGGGTGCTCAGTGCTCAGGGTGCTGGGTGCTCAGTACTCAGGGTGCTCGGTGCTCAGTACTCATGGTGCTCGGTGCTCAGTACTCAGGGTGCTGGGTGCTCAGTACTCAGGGTGCTGGGTGCTCAGTACTCAGGGTGCTGGGTGCTCAGTGCTCAGTGTGCTGGGTGCTCAGTGCTCTGGGTGCTGGGTGCTCAGTGCTCAGGGTGCTGGGTGCTCAGTGCTCAGGGTGCTGGGTGCTCAGTGATCGGGGTGATGGGTGCTGAGTGCTCAGGGTGCTGAGTGCTCAGTGCTCGGGGTGCTCGGTGCTCAGTGCTCAGGGTCCTGGGTGCTCAGTACTCAGGGTGCTAGGTGCTTAGTAATCAGGGTGCTCAGTGCTCAGTACACAGGGTGCTGGGTGCTCAGTGCTCGGGGTGCTGGGTGCTCAGTGCTCAGTACTCAGGGTGCTGGGTGCTCAGTGCTCAGGGTGCTGAGTGCTCAGTACTCAGCGTGCTGGGTGCTCAGTACTCAGGGTGCTGGGTGTTCAGTGCTCAGGGTGCTGGGTGCTCAGTGCTCAGGGTGCTGGGTGCTCAGTGCTCGGGGAGCTCGGTGCTCAGTACTCAGGGTGCTGGGTGCTCAGTACTCAGTGCTCGGGGTACTGGGTGCTCCGTGCTCGGGGTGATCTGTTCTCAGTACTCAGGGTGCTGGGTGCTCAGTGCTCGGGGTGCTGGGTGCTCAGTACTCGGGGTGCTCAGTACTCAGGGTACTGGGTGCTCAGTACTCAGGGTGCTGGGTGCTCAGAGCTCGGGGTGCTCGGTGCTCAGTACTCGGGGTGCTGGGTGCTCAGTGCTCAGGGTGCTGGGTGCTCAGTGCTCGGGGTGCTGGGTGCTCAGTGCTGAGGGTGCTGGCTGCTCAGTGCTCAGGGTGCTGGGTGCTCAGTACTCAGGGTGCTAGGTGCTCAGTACTCAGGGTGCTCAGTGCTTAGTACTCAGCGTGCTGGGTGCTGAGTGCTCAGGGTCCTCGGTGCTAAGTACTCAGGGTGTTCAGAGCTCAGTACTCAGCGTGCTTTGTGCTCAGTGCTCAGGGTGCTGGGTGCTCAGTACTCAGGGTGCTGGGTGCTCAGTGCTCGGGGTGCTCGGTGATCAGTACTCAGGGTGCTGGGTGCTCAGTGCTCAGGGTGCTGAGT
This sequence comes from Microtus oregoni, assembly GCF_018167655.1. NCBI lineage: Eukaryota > Metazoa > Chordata > Mammalia > Rodentia > Cricetidae > Microtus > Microtus oregoni. The sequence goes on along the minus strand of NW_024543811.1, from coordinate 3,869,096 downwards.
ACTCAGTACTCAGGGTGCTGGGTGCTCAGTGCTCAGGGTGCTGGGTGCTCAGTGCTCAGGGTGCTGGGTGCTCAGTGCTCGGGGTGCTGGGTGCTCAGTGCTCGGGGTGCTGGGTGCTCAGTGCTCAGGGTGCTGGGTGCTCAGTACTCAGGGTGCTGGGTGCTCATTACTCAGGGTGCTGGGTGCTCAGTGCTCAGGGTGCTGGGTGCTCAGTCCTCCGGGTGCTGGGTGCTCACTACTCAGGGTGTTCGGTGCTTAGTACTCAGGGTGCTCAGTGCTCAGTACTCAGGGTGCTGGTTGCTCAGTGCTCGGGTGCTCGGTGCTCAGTACTCAGGGTGCTGGGTGCTCAATACTCAGGGTGCTGGGTGCTCCGTACTCAGGGTGCTGGGTGCTCAGTACTCAGGGTGCTGGGTGCTCAGTACTCAGGGTCCTGGGTGCTCAGTGCTCAGGGTGCTGGGTGCTCAGTACTCAGGGTGCTGGGTGCTCAGTACTCAGGGTGCTCGGTGCTCAGTACTCAGGGTGCTGGGTGCTCAGTGCTCATGGTGCTTTGTACTCAGTACTCAGGGTTCTGGGTGCTCAGTACTCAGGGTGCTGGGTGCTCAGTGCTCAGGGTGCTGGGTGCTCAGTGCTCAGGGTGCTGTGTGCTCAGTACTCAGGGTGCTGGGTGCTCAGTGCTCAGGGTGATCAGTGCTCACTACTCAGGGTGCTCAGTACTCAGGGTGCTGTGTGCTCAGTGCTCAGGGTGCTGGGTGCTCAGTACTCAGGGTGCTCAGTGCTCAGGGTGCTGGGTGCTCAGGGTGCTGGGTGCTCAGTGCTCGGGGTGCTGGGTGCTCAGTGCTCAGTGCTCAGGGTGCTGGGTGCTCAGTCCTCAGGGTGATGTGTGCTCAGTGCTCAGTACTCAGCGTGCTGGGTGCTCATTGCTCAGAGTGTTGGGTGCTCAGTACTCATGGTGCTGGGTGCTCAGTGCTCAGTGCTCAGGGTGCTCAGTGCTCAGGGTGCTCAGTGCTCAGGGTGCTGGGTGCTCAGGGTGCTGGGTGCTCAGTGCTCGGGGTGCTGGGTGCTCAGTGCTCAGTGCTCAGGGTGCTGGGTGCTCAGTGCTCAGTGCTCAGGGTGCTGAGTACTCAGTACTCAGGGTGCTGGGTGCTCAGTGCTCAGGGTGCTGGGTGCTCAGTGCTCAGGGTGCTGGGTGGTCAGTGCTCAGTGCTCAAGGTGCTGGGTGCTTAGTGCTCAGTGCTCAGGGTGCTGGGTGCTCAGTACTCAGGGTGCTGGGTGCTCAGTACTCAGGGTGCTGGGTGCTCAGTTCTCAGGGTGCTGGGTGATCAGTACTCTGGGTGTTGGGTGCGCAGTACTCAGGGTGCTCAGTGCTCAGTACTCGGGGTGCTGGGTGCTCAGTGCTCAGTGTGCTCAGTGCTCAGTGCTCAGGGTGCTGGGTGCTCAGTGCTCGGGGCGCTGGGTGCTCAGTGCTCGGGGTGCTGGGTGCTCAGTACTCAGGGTGCTGTGTGCTCAGTGCTCAGTACTCAGCGTGCTGGGTGCTCAGTGCTCAGAGTGTTGGGTGCTCAGTACTCAGGGTGCTGGGTGCTCAGTGCTCAGGGTGCTCAGTGCTCAGGGTGCTCAGTACTCAGGGTGCTGGGTGCTCAGGGTGCTGGGTGCTCAGTGCTCGGGGTGCTGGGTGCTCAGTTCTCAGTGCTCAGGGTGCTGGATGCTCAGTGCTCAGTGCTCAGGGTGCTGGGTGTTCAGTACTCAGGGTGCTCGGTGCTCAGTGCTCAGGGTGCTAGGTGCTCAGTACTCAGGGTGCTGGGTGCTCAGTGCTCGGGGTGCTGGGTGCTCAGTACTCAGGGTGCTGGGTGCTCAGTACTCAGGGTGCTGGGTGCTCAGTGCTCAGGGTGCTGGGTGCTCAGTACTCAGGGTGCTCGTTGCTCAGTACTCAGGGTGCTCGGTGCTCAGTACTCAGGGTGCTGGGTGCTCAGTACTCAGGGTGCTGGGTGCTCAGTACTCAGGGTGCTGGGTGCTCAGTGCTCAGGGTGCTGGGTGCTCAGTGCTCTGGTTGCTGGGTGCTCAGTGCTCAGGGTGCTGGGTGCTCAGTGCTCAGGGTGCTGGGTGCTCAGTGCTCGGGGAGCTCGGTGCTCAGTACTCAGGGTGCTGGGTGCTCAGTACTCAGTGCTCGGGGTACTGGGTGCTCCGTGCTCGGGGTGATCTGTTCTCAGTACTCAGGGTGCTGGGTGCTCAGAGCTCGGGGTGCTCGGTGCTCAGTACTCGGGGTGCTGGGTGCTCAGTGCTCAGGGTGCTGGGTGCTCAGTGCTCGGGGTGCTGGGTGCTCAGTGCTGAGGGTGCTGGCTGCTCAGTGCTCAGGGTGCTGGGTGCTCAGTACTCAGGGTGCTAGGTGCTCAGTACTCAGGGTGCTCAGTGCTTAGTACTCAGCGTGCTGGGTGCTGAGTGCTCAGGGTCCTCGGTGCTCAGTACTCAGGGTGTTCAGTGCTCAGTACTCAGCGTGCTTTGTGCTCAGTGCTCAGGGTGCTGGGTGCTCAGTACTCAGGGTGCTGTGTGCTCAGTGCTCGGGGTGCTCGGTGATCAGTACTCAGGGTGCTGGGTGCTCAGTGCTCAGGGTGCTGAGTACTCAGTACTCAGGGTGCTGGGTGCTCAGTGCTCAGGGTGCTGGGTGCTCAGTGCTCAGGGTGCTGGGTGCTCAGTGCTCGGGGTGCTGGGTGCTCAGTGCTCGGGGTGCTGGGTGCTCAGTGCTCACGGTGCTGGGTGCTCAGTACTCAGGGTGCTGGGTGCTCATTACTCAGGGTGCTGGGTGCTCAGTGCTCAGGGTGCTGGGTGCTCAGTCCTCAGGGTGCTGGGTGCTCAGTACTCAGGGTGTTCGGTGCTTAGTACTCAGGGTGCTCAGTGCTCAGTACTCAGGGTGCTGGTTGCTCAGTGCTCGGGGTGCTAGGTGCTCAGTACTCAGGGTGCTGGGTGCTCAGTACTCAGGGTGCTGGGTGCTCTGTACTCAGGGTGCTGGGTGCTCAGTACTCAGGGTGCTCGGTGCTCAGTACTCTGGGTGCTGGGTGCTCAGTGCTCAGGGTGCTTTGTACTCAGTACTCAGGGTTCTGGGTGCTCAGTACTCAGGGTGCTGGGTGCTCAGTGCTCAGGGTGATCTGTTCTCAGTACTCAGGGTGCTGGATGCTCAGTGCTCGGGGTGCTGGGTGCTCAGTACTCGGGGTGCTCAGTACTCAGGGTACTGGGTGCTCAGTACTCAGGGTGCTGGGTGCTCAGTGCTCGGGGTGCTCGGTGCTCAGTACTCGGGGTGCTGGGTGCTCAGTACTCGGGGTGCTGGTTGCTCAGTGCTCAGGGTGCTGGGTGCTCAGTGCTCGGGGTGCTGGGTGCTCAGTGCTGAGGGTGCTGGCTGCTCAGTGCTCAGGGTGCTGGGTGCTCAGTACTCAGGGTGCTAGGTGCTCAGAACTCAGGGTGCTCAGTGCTCAGTACTCAGCGTGCTGGGTGCTCAGTGCTCAGGGTCCTCGGTGCTCAGTACTCAGGGTGCTCAGTGCTCAGTACTCAGCGTGCTTTGTGCTCAGTGCTCAGGGTGCTGGGTGCTCAGTACTCAGGGTGCTGGATGCTCAGTACTCAGGGTGCTGGGTGCTCAGTACTCAGGGTGCTGGGTGCTCAGTGCTCGGGGTGCTCGGTGATCAGTACTCAGGGTGCTGGGTGCTCAGTGCTCAGGGTGCTGAGTACTCAGTACTCAGGGTGCAGGGTGCTCAGTGCTCAGGGTGCTGGGTGCTCAGTGCTCAGGGTGCTGGGTGGTCAGTGCTCAGTGCTCAAGGTGCTGGTTGCTCAGTGCTCAGTGCTCAGGGTGCTGGGTGCTCAGTACTCAGGGTGCTGGGTGCTCAGTACTCAGGGTGCTGGGTGCTCAGTTCTCAGGGTGCTGGGTGATCAGTACTCTGGGTGTTGGGTGCGCAGTACTCAGGGTGATCAGTGCTCAGTACTCGGGGTGCTGGGTGCTCAGTGCTCAGTGTGCTCAGTGCTCAGTGCTCAGGGTGCTGGGTGCTCAGTGCTCGGGGCGCTGGGTGCTCAGTGCTCGGGGTGCTGGGTGCTCAGTACTCAGGGTGCTGTGTGCTCAGTGCTCAGTACTCAGCGTGCTGGGTGCTCAGTGCTCAGAGTGTTGGGTGCTCAGTACTCAGGGTGCTTGGTGCTCAGTGCTCAGTGATCAGGGTGCTCAGTGCTCAGGGTGCTCAGTGCTCAGGGTGCTGGGTGCTCAGGGTGCTGGGTGCTCAGTGCTCGGGGTGCTGGGTGCTCAGTTCTCAGTGCTCAGGGTGCTGGGTGCTCAGTGCTCAGTGCTCAGGGTCCTCGGTGCTCAGTACTCAGGGTTTTCAGTGCTCAGTACTCAGCGTGCTTTGTGCTCAGTGCTCAGGGTGCTGGGTGCTCAGTACTCAGGGTGCTGTGTGCTCAGTGCTCGGGGTGCTCGGTGATCAGTACTCAGGGTGCTGGGTGCTCAGTGCTCAGGGTGCTGAGTACTCAGTACTCAGGGTGCTGGGTGCTCAGTGCTCAGGGTGCTGGGTGCTCAGTGCTCAGGGTGCTGGGTGCTCAGTGCTCGGGGTGCTGGGTGCTCAGTGCTCGGGGTGCTGGGTGCTCAGTGCTCACGGTGCTGGGTGCTCAGTACTCAGGGTGCTGGGTGCTCATTACTCAGGGTGCTGGGTGCTCAGTGCTCAGGGTGCTGGGTGCTCAGTCCTCAGGGTGCTGGGTGCTCAGTACTCAGGGTGTTCGGTGCTTAGTACTCAGGGTGCTCAGTGCTCAGTACTCAGGGTGCTGGTTGCTCAGTGCTCGGGGTGCTCGGTGCTCAGTACTCAGGGTGCTGGGTGCTCAGTACTCAGGGTGCTGGGTGCTCCGTACTCAGGGTGCTGGGTGCTCAGTACTCAGGGTGCTCGGTGCTCAGTACTCAGGGTGCTGGGTGCTCAGTGCTCAGGGTGCTTTGTACTCAGTACTCAGGGTTCTGGGTGCTCAGTACTCAGGGTGCTGGGTGCTCAGTGCTCAGGGTGATCTGTTCTCAGTACTCAGGGTGCTGGATGCTCAGTGCTCGGGGTGCTGGGTGCTCAGTACTCGGGGTGCTCAGTACTCAGGGTACTGGGTGCTCAGTACTCAGGGTGCTGGGTGCTCAGTGCTCGGGGTGCTCGGTGCTCAGTACTCGGGGTGCTGGGTGCTCAGTACTCGGGGTGCTGGTTGCTCAGTGCTCGGGGTGCTGGGTGCTCAGTGCTGAGGGTGCTGGCTGCTCAGTGCTCAGGGTGCTGGGTGTTCAGTACTCAGGGTGCTAGGTGCTCAGAACTCAGGGTGCTCAGTGCTCAGTACTCAGCGTGCTGGGTGCTCAGTGCTCAGGGTCCTCGGTGCTCAGTACTCAGGGTGCTCAGTGCTCAGTACTCAGCGTGCTTTGTGCTCAGTGCTCAGGGTGCTGGGTGCTCAGTACTCAGGGTGCTGGATGCTCAGTACTCAGGGTGCTGGGTGCTCAGTACTCAGGGTGCTGGGTGCTCAGTGCTCGGGGTGCTCGGTGATCAGTACTCAGGGTGCTGGGTGCTCAGTGCTCAGGGTGCTGAGTACTCAGTACTCAGGGTGCAGGGTGCTCAGTGCTCAGGGTGCTGGGTGCTCAGTGCTCAGGGTGCTGGGTGGTCAGTGCTCAGTGCTCAAGGTGCTGGGTGCTCAGTGCTCAGTGCTCAGGGTGCTGGGTGCTCAGTACTCAGGGTGCTGGGTGCTCAGTACTCAGGGTGCTGGGTGCTCAGTTCTCAGGGTGCTGGGTGATCAGTACTCTGGGTGTTGGGTGCGCAGTACTCAGGGTGATCAGTGCTCAGTACTCGGGGTGCTGGGTGCTCAGTGCTCAGTGTGCTCAGTGCTCAGTGCTCAGGGTGCTGGGTGCTCAGTGCTCGGGGCGCTGGGTGCTCAGTGCTCGGGGTGCTGGGTGCTCAGTACTCAGGGTGCTGTGTGCTCAGTGCTCAGTACTCAGCGTGCTGGGTGCTCAGTGCTCAGAGTGTTGGGTGCTCAGTACTCAGGGTGCTTGGTGCTCAGTGCTCAGTGATCAGGGTGCTCAGTGCTCAGGGTGCTCAGTGCTCAGGGTGCTGGGTGCTCAGGGTGCTGGGTGCTCAGTGCTCGGGGTGCTGGGTGCTCAGTTCTCAGTGCTCAGGCTGCTGGGTGCTCAGTGCTCAGTGCTCAGGGTCCTCGGTGCTCAGTACTCAGGGTTTTCAGTGCTCAGTACTCAGCGTGCTTTGTGCTCAGTGCTCAGGGTGCTGGGTGCTCAGTACTCAGGGTGCTGTGTGCTCAGTGCTCGGGGTGCTCGGTGATCAGTACTCAGGGTGCTGGGTGCTCAGTGCTCAGGGTGCTGAGTACTCAGTACTCAGGGTGCTGGGTGCTCAGTGCTCAGGGTGCTGGGTGCTCAGTGCTCAGGGTGCTGGGTGCTCAGTGCTCGGGGTGCTGGGTGCTCAGTGCTCGGGGTGCTGGGTGCTCAGTGCTCACGGTGCTGGGTGCTCAGTACTCAGGGTGCTGGGTGCTCATTACTCAGGGTGCTGGGTGCTCAGTGCTCAGGGTGCTGGGTGCTCAGTCCTCAGGGTGCTGGGTGCTCAGTACTCAGGGTGTTCGGTGCTTAGTACTCAGGGTGCTCAGTGCTCAGTACTCAGGTTGCTGGTTGCTCAGTGCTCGGGGTGCTCGGTGCTCAGTACTCAGGGTGCTGGGTGCTCAGTACTCAGGGTGCTGGGTGCTCCGTACTCAGGGTGCTGGGTGCTCAGTACTCAGGGTGCTCGGTGCTCAGTACTCAGGGTGCTGGGTGCTCAGTGCTCAGGGTGCTTTGTACTCAGTACTCAGGGTTCTGGGTGCTCAGTACTCAGGGTGCTGGGTGCTCAGTGCTCAGGGTGATCTGTTCTCAGTACTCAGGGTGCTGGATGCTCAGTGCTCGGGGTGCTGGGTGCTCAGTACTCGGGGTGCTCAGTACTCAGGGTACTGGGTGCTCAGTACTCAGGGTGCTGGGTGCTCAGTGCTCGGGGTGCTCGGTGCTCAGTACTCGGGGTGCTGGGTGCTCAGTACTCGGGGTGCTGGTTGCTCAGTGCTCGGGGTGCTGGGTGCTCAGTGCTGAGGGTGCTGGCTGCTCAGTGCTCAGGGTGCTGGGTGTTCAGTACTCAGGGTGCTAGGTGCTCAGAACTCAGGGTGCTCAGTGCTCAGTACTCAGCGTGCTGGGTGCTCAGTGCTCAGGGTCCTCGGTGCTCAGTACTCAGGGTGCTCAGTGCTCAGTACTCAGCGTGCTTTGTGCTCAGTGCTCAGGGTGCTGGGTGCTCAGTACTCAGGGTGCTGGATGCTCAGTACTCAGGGTGCTGGGTGCTCAGTACTCAGGGTGCTGGGTGCTCAGTGCTCGGGGTGCTCGGTGATCAGTACTCAGGGTGCTGGGTGCTCAGTGCTCAGGGTGCTGAGTACTCAGTACTCAGGGTGCAGGGTGCTCAGTGCTCAGGGTGCTGGGTGCTCAGTGCTCAGGGTGCTGGGTGGTCAGTGCTCAGTGCTCAAGGTGCTGGGTGCTCAGTGCTCAGTGCTCAGGGTGCTGGGTGCTCAGTACTCAGGGTGCTGGGTGCTCAGTACTCAGGGTGCTGGGTGCTCAGTTCTCAGGGTGCTGGGTGATCAGTACTCTGGGTGTTGGGTGCGCAGTACTCAGGGTGCTCAGTGCTCAGTACTCGGGGTGCTGGGTGCTCAGTGCTCAGTGTGCTCAGTGCTCAGTGCTCAGGGTGCTGGGTGCTCAGTGCTCGGGGCGCTGGGTGCTCAGTGCTCGGGGTGCTGGGTGCTCAGTACTCAGGGTGCTGTGTGCTCAGTGCTCAGTACTCAGCGTGCTGGGTGCTCAGTGCTCAGAGTGTTGGGTGCTCAGTACTCAGGGTGCTTGGTGCTCAGTGCTCAGTGATCAGGGTGCTCAGTGCTCAGGGTGCTCAGTGCTCAGGGTGCTGGGTGCTCAGGGTGCTGGGTGCTCAGTGCTCGGGGTGCTGGGTGCTCAGTTCTCAGTGCTCAGGGTGCTGGGTGCTCAGTGCTCAGTGCTCAGGGTGCTGGGTGTTCAGTACTCAGGGTGCTCGGTGCTTAGTGCTCAGGGTGCTAGGTGCTCAGTACTCAGGGTGCTGGGTGCTCAGTACTCAGGGTGCTGGGTGCTCAGTGCTCAGGGTGCTGAGTGCTCAGTACTCAGCGTGCTGGGTGCTCAGTACTCAGGGTGCTGGGTGTTCAGTGCTCAGGGTGCTGGGTGCTCAGTGCTCAGGGTCCTGGGTGCTCAGTGCTCGGGGAGCTCGGTGCTCAGTACTCAGGGTGCTATGTGCTCAGTACTCAGTGCTCGGGGTACTGGGTGCTCCGTGCTCGGGGTGATCTGTTCTCAGTACTCAGGGTGCTGGGTGCTCAGTGCTCGGGGTGCTGGGTGCTCAGTACTCGGGGTGCTCAGTACTCAGGGTACTGGGTGCTCAGTACTCAGGGTGCTGGGTGCTCAGAGCTCGGGGTGCTCGGTGCTCAGTACTCGGGGTGCTGGGTGCTCAGTGCTCAGGGTGCTGGGTGCTCAGTGCTCGGGGTGCTGGGTGCTCAGTGCTGAGGGTGCTGGCTGCTCAGTGCTCAGGGTGCTGGGTGCTCAGTACTCAGGGTGCTAGGTGCTCAGTACTTAGGGTGCTCAGTGCTTAGTACTCAGCGTGCTGGGTGCTGAGTGCTCAGGGTCCTCGGTGCTAAGTACTCAGGGTGTTCAGTGCTCAGTACTCAGCGTGCTTTGTGCTCAGTGCTCAGGGTGCTGTGTGCTCAGTACTCAGGGTGCTGGGTGCTCAGTGCTCGGGGTGCTCGGTGATCAGTACTCAGGGTGCTGGGTGCTCAGTGCTCAGGGTGCTGAGTACTCAGTACTCAGGGTGCTGGGTGCTCAGTGCTCAGGGTGCTGGGTGCTCAGTGCTCAGGGTGCTGGGTGCTCAGTGCTCGGGGTGCTGGGTGCTCAGTGCTCGGGGTGCTGGGTGCTAAGTGCTCAGGGTGCTGGGTGCTCAGTACTCAGGGTGCTGGGTGCTCATTACTCAGGGTGCTGGGTGCTCAGTGCTCAGGGTGCTGGGTGCTCAGTCCTCAGGGTGCTGGGTGCTCACTACTCAGGGTGTTCGGTGCTTAGTACTCAGGGTGCTCAGTGCTCAGTACTCAGGGTGCTGGTTGCTCAGTGCTCGGGTGCTCGGTGCTCAGTACTCAGGGTGCTGGGTGCTCAGTACTCAGGGTGCTGGGTGCTCCGTACTCAGGGTGCTGGGTGCTCAGTACTCAGGGTGCTGGGGGCTCAGTACTCAGGGTGCTGGGTGCTCAGTGCTCAGAGTGCTGGGTGCTCAGTGCTCAGGGTGCTGGGTGCTCAGTACTCAGGGTGCTGGGTGCTCAGTGCTCAGGGTGATCAGTGCTCAGTACTCAGGGTGCTCAGTACTCAGGGTGCTGTGTGCTCAGTGCTCAGGGTGCTGGGTGCTCAGTGCTCAGTACTCAGGGTGCTGGGTGCTCAGTGCTCAGGGTGCTGGGTGCTCAGTGCTCAGGGTGCTGTGTGCTCAGTACTCAGGGTGCTGGGTGCTCAGTGCTCAGGGTGATCAGTGCTCAGTACTCAGGGTGCTCAGAACTCAGGGTGCTGTGTGCTCAGTGCTCAGGGTGCTGGGTGCTCAGTACTCAGGGTGCTCAGTGCTCAGGGTGCTGGGTGCTCAGGGTGCTGGGTGCTCAGTGCTCGGGTTGCTGGGTGCTCAGTGCTCAGTGCTCAGGGTGCTGGGTGCTCAGTGCTCAGGGTGCTGTGTGCTCAGTGCTCAGTACTCAGCGTGCTGGGTGCTCATTGCTCAGAGTGTTGGGTGCTCAGTACTCAGGGTGCTGGGTGCTCAGTGCTCAGTGCTCAGGGTGCTCAGTGCTCAGGGTGCTCAGTGCTCAGGGTGCTGGGTGCTCAGGGTGCTGGGTGCTCAGTGCTCGGGGTGCTGGGTGCTCAGTGCTCAGTGCTCAGGGTGCTGGGTGCTCAGTGCTCAGTGCTCAGGGTGCTGGGTGTTCAGTACTCAGGGTGCTCGGTGCTCAGTGCTCAGGGTGCTAGGTGCTCAGTACTCAGGGTGCTGGGTGCTCAGTGCTCGGGGTGCTGGGTGCTCAGTGCTCAGGGTGATCAGTGCTCAGTACTCAGGGTGCTGGGTGCTCAGTACTCAGGGTGCTGGGTGCTCAGTGCTCAGGGTGCTGGGTGCTCAGTACTCAGGGTGCTGGGTGCTCAGTACTCAGGGTGCTCCGTGCTCAGTACTCAGGGTGCTGGGTGCTCAGTGCTCAGGGTGCTTTGTACTCAGTACTCTGGGTTCTGGGTGCTCAGTACTCAGGGTGCTGGGTGCTCAATGCTCAGGGTGCTGGGTGCTCAGTGCTCAGGGTGCTGGGTGCTCAGTACTCAGGGTGCTGGGTGCTCAGTGCTCAGGGTGATCGGTGCTCAGTACTCAGGGTGCTCAGTACTCAGGGTGATGGGTGCTCAGTACTCAGGGTGCTGGGTGCTCAGTGCTCAGGGTGCTGGGTGCTCAGTGCTCTGGGTGCTGGGTGCTCAGTGCTCAGGGTGCTGGGTGCTCAGTGCTCAGGGTGCTGGGTGCTCAGTGCTCAGGGTGCTGGGTGCTCAGTGCTCAGGGTGCTGGGTGCTCAGTGCTCGGGGAGCTCGGTGCTCAGTACTCAGGGTGCTGGGTGCTCAGTACTCAGTGCTCGGGGTCCTGGGTGCTCCGTGCTCGGGGTGCTGGGTGCTCAGTACTCAGGGTGCTGGGTGCTCATTCTCGGGGTGCTGGGTGCTCAGTGCTCGGTGTGCTGGGTGCTCAGTGCTCAGGGTGCTGGGGGCTCAGTACTCAGGGTGCTGGGTGCTCAGTACTCAGGGTGCTCGGTTCTCAGTACTCAGGGTGCTGGGTGCTCATTCTCGGGGTGCTGGGTGCTCAGTGCTCGGGTTGCTGGGTGCTCAGTACTCAGGGTGCTGGGGGCTAAGTACTCAGGGTGCTGGGTGCTCAGTACTCAGGGTGATCTGTTCTCAGTACTCAGGGTGCTGGGTGCTCAGTGCTCGGGGTGCTGGGTGCTCAGTACTCGGGGTGCTCAGTACTCAGGGTACGGGGTGCTCAGTACTCAGGGTGCTGGGTGCTCAGTGCTCGGGGTGCTCGGTGCTCAGTACTCGGGGTCCTGGGTGCTCAGTACTCGGGGTGCTGGGTGCTCAGTGCTCAGGGTGCTGGGTGCTCAGTGCTCAGGGTGCTGGGTGCTCAGTGCTGAGGGTGCTGGCTGCTCAGTGCTCAGGGTGCTGGGTGCTCAGTACTCAGGGTGCTAGGTGCTCAGTACTCAGGGTGCTCAGTGCTCAGTACTCAGCGTGCTGGGTGCTCAGTGCTCAGGGTCCTCGGTGCTCAGTACTCAGGGTGCTCAGTGCTCAGTACTCAGCGTGCTTTGTGCTCAGTGCTCAGGGTGCTGGGTGCTCAGTACTCAGGGTGCTGGGTGCTCAGTACTCAGGGTGCTGGGTGCTCAGTACTCAGGGTGCTGGGTGCTCAGTGCTCGGGGTGCTCGGTGATCAGTACTCAGGGTGCTGGGTGCTCAGTGCTCAGGGTGCTGAGTACTCAGTACTCAGGGTGCTGGGTGCTCAGTGCTCAGGGTGCTGGGTGCTCAGTGCTCAGGGTGCTGGGTGGTCAGTGCTCAGTGCTCAAGGTGCTGGGTGCTCAGTGCTCAGTGCTCAGGGTGCTGGGTGCTCAGTACTCAGGGTGCTGGGTGCTCAGTACTCAGGGTGCTGGGTGCTCAGTTCTCAGGGTGCTGGGTGATCAGTACTCTGGGTGTTGTGTGCGCAGTACTCAGGGTGCTCAGTGCTCAGTACTCGGGGTGCTGGGTGCTCAGTGCTCAGTGTGCTCAGTGCTCAGTGCTCAGGGTGCTGGGTGCTCAGTGCTCGGGGCGCTGGGTGCTCAGTGCTCGGGGTGCTGGGTGCTCAGTACTCAGGGTGCTGTGTGCTCAGTGCTCAGTACTCAGCGTGCTGGGTGCTCAGTGCTCAGAGTGTTGGGTGCTCAGTACTCAGGGTGCTGGGTGCTCAGTGCTCAGTGCTCAGGGTGCTCAGTGCTCAGGGTGCTCAGTGCTCAGGGTGCTGGGTGCTCAGGGTGCTGGGTGCTCAGTGCTCGGGGTGCTGGGTGCTCAGTTCTCAGTGCTCAGGGTGCTGGGTGATCAGTGCTCAGTGCTCAGGGTGCTGGGTGTTCAGTACTCAGGGTGCTCGGTGCTCAGTGCTCAGGGTGCTAGGTGCTCAGTACTCAGGGTGCTGGGTGTTCAGTGCTCGGGGTGCTGGGTGCTCAGTACTCAGGGTGCTGGGTGCTCAGTACTCAGGGTGCTGGGTGCTCAGTGCTCAGGGTGCTGGGTGCTCAGTACTCAGGGTGCTCGGTGCTCAGTACTCAGGGTGCTCGGTGCTCAGTACTCAGGGTGCTGGGTGCTCAGTACTCAGGGTGCTGGGTGCTCAGTACTCAGGGTGCTGGGTGCTCAGTGCTCAGGGTGCTGGGTGCTCAGTGCTCTGGTTGCTGGGTGCTCAGTGCTCAGGGTGCTGGGTGCTCAGTGCTCAGGGTGCTGGGTGCTCAGTGATCGGGGTGATGGGTGCTGAGTGCTCAGGGTGCTGAGTGCTCAGTGCTCGGGGTGCTCGGTGCTCAGTGCTCAGGGTCCTGGGTGCTCAGTACTCAGGGTGCTAGGTGCTTAGTAATCAGGGTGCTCAGTGCACAGTACACAGGGTGCTGGGTGCTCAGTGCTCGGGGTGCTGGGTGCTCAGTGCTCAGTACTCAGGGTGCTGGGTGCTCAGTGCTCAGGGTGCTGAGTGCTCAGTACTCAGCGTGCTGGGTGCTCAGTACTCAGGGTGCTGGGTGTTCAGTGCTCAGGATGCTGGGTGCTCAGTGCTCAGGGTGCTGGGTGCTCAGTGCTCGGGGAGCTCGGTGCTCAGTACTCAGGGTGCTGGGTGCTCAGTACTCAGTGCTCGGGGTACTGGGTGCTCCGTGCTCGGGGTGATCTGTTCTCAGTACTCAGGGTGCTGGGTGCTCAGAGCTCGGGGTGCTCGGTGCTCAGTACTCGGGGTGCTGGGTGCTCAGTGCTCAGGGTGCTGGGTGCTCAGTGCTCGGGGTGCTGGGTGCTGAGTGCTGAGGGTGCTGGCTGCTCAGTGCTCAGGGTGCTGGGTGCTCAGTACTCAGGGTGCTAGGTGCTCAGTACTCAGGGTGCTCAGTGCTTAGTACTCAGCGTGCTGGGTGCTGAGTGCTCAGGGTCCTCGGTGCTCAGTACTCAGGGTGTTCAGTGCTCAGTACTCAGCGTGCTTTGTGCTGAGTGCTCAGGGTGCTGGGTGCTCAGTACTCTGGGTGCTGGGTGCTCAGTGCTCGGGGTGCTCGGTGATCAGTACTCAGGGTGCTGGGTGCTCAGTGCTCAGGGTGCTGAGTACTCAGTACTCAGGGTGCTGGGTGCTCAGTGCTCAGGGTGCTGGGTGCTCAGTGCTCAGGGTGCTGGGTGCTCAGTGCTCGGGGTGCTGGGTGCTCAGTGCTCGGGGTGCTGGGTGCTCAGTGCTCAGGGTGCTGGGTGCTCAGTACTCAGGGTGCTGGGTGCTCATTACTCAGGGTGCTGGGTGCTCAGTGCTCAGGGTGCTGGGTGCTCAGTCCTCAGGGTGCTGGGTGCTCAGTACTCAGGGTGTTCGGTGCTTAGTACTCAGGGTGCTCAGTGCTCAGTACTCAGGGTGCTGGTTGCTCAGTGCTCGGGGTGCTCGGTGCTCAGTACTCAGGGTGCTGGGTGCTCAGTACTCAGGGTGCTGGGTGCTCCGTACTCAGGGTGCTGGGTGCTCAGTACTCAGGGTGCTGGGTGCTCAGTACTCAGGGTGCTGGGTGCTCAGTGCTCAGGGTGCTGGGTGCTCAGAACTCAGGGTGCTGGGTGCTCAGTACTCAGGGTGCTCGGTGCTCAGTACTCAGGGTGCTGGGTGCTCAGTGCTCAGGGTGCTTTGTACTCAGTACTCAGGGTTCTGGGTGCTCAGTACTCAGGGTGCTGGGTGCTCAGTGCTCAGGGTGATCTGTTCTCTGTACTCAGGGTGCTGGGTGCTCAGTGCTCGGGGTGCTGGGTGCTCAGTACTCGGGGTGCTCAGTACTCAGGGTACTGGGTGCTCAGTACTCAGGGTGCTGGGTGCTCAGTGCTCGGGGTGCTCGGTGCTCAGTACTCGGGGTGCTGGGTGCTCAGTACTCGGGGTGCTGGTTGCTCAGTGCTCAGGGTGCTGCGTGCTCAGTGCTCGGGGTGCTGGGTGCTCAGTGCTGAGGGTGCTGGCTGCTCAGTGCTCAGGGTGCTGGGTGCTCAGTACTCAGGGTGCTAGGTGCTCAGAACTCAGTGTGCTCAGTGCTCAGTACTCAGCGTGCTGGGTGCTCAGTGCTCAGGGTCCTCGGTGCTCAGTACTCAGGGTGCTCAGTGCTCAGTACTCAGCGTGCTTTGTGCTCAGTGCTCAGGGTGCTGGGTGCTCAGTACTCAGGGTGCTGGGTGCTCAGTACTCAGGGTGCTGGGTGCTCAGTACTCAGGGTGCTGGGTGCTCAGTGCTCGGGGTGCTCGGTGATCAGTACTCAGGGTGCTGGGTGCTCAGTGCTCAGGGTGCTGAGTACTCAGTACTCAGGGTGCTGGGTGCTCAGTGCTCAGGGTGCTGGGTGCTCAGTGCTCAGGGTGCTGGGTGGTCAGTGCTCAGTGCTCAAGGTGCTGGGTGCTCAGTGCTCAGTGCTCAGGGTGCTGGGTGCTCAGTACTCAGGGTGCTGGGTGCTCAGTACTCAGGGTGCTGGGTGCTCAGTTCTCAGGGTGCTGGGTGATCAGTACTCTGGGTGTTGGGTGCGCAGTACTCAGGGTGCTCAGTGCTCAGTACTCGGGGTGCTGGGTGCTCAGTGCTCAGTGTGCTCAGTGCTCAGTGCTCAGGGTGCTGGGTGCTCAGTGCTCGGGGCGCTGGGTGCTCAGTGCTCGGGTTGCTGGGTGCTCAGTACTCAGGGTGCTGTGTGCTCAGTGCTCAGTACTCAGCGTGCTGGGTGCTCAGTGCTCAGAGTGTTGGGTGCTCAGTACTCAGGGTGCTTGCTGCTCAGTGCTCAGTGCTCAGGGTGCTCAGTGCTCAGGGTGCTCAGTGCTCAGGGTGCTGGGTGCTCAGGGTGCTGGGTGCTCAGTGCTCGGGGTGCTGGGTGCTCAGTTCTCAGTGCTCAGGGTGCTGGGTGCTCAGTGCTCAGTGCTCAGGGTGCTGGGTGTTCAGTACTCAGGGTGCTCGGTGCTCAGTGCTCAGGGTGCTAGGTGCTCAGTACTCAGGGTGCTGGGTGCTCAGTGCTCGGGGTGCTGGGTGCTCAGTACTCAGGGTGCTGGGTGCTCAGTACTCAGGGTGCTGGGTGCTCAGTGCTCAGGGTGCTGGGTGCTCAGTACTCAGGGTGCTCGGTGCTCAGTACTCAGGGTGCTCGGTG
This sequence comes from Microtus oregoni, assembly GCF_018167655.1. Classification (NCBI taxonomy): domain Eukaryota; kingdom Metazoa; phylum Chordata; class Mammalia; order Rodentia; family Cricetidae; genus Microtus; species Microtus oregoni. The sequence goes on along the minus strand of NW_024543811.1, from coordinate 3,853,713 downwards.
CTCAGTACTCAGGGTGCTGGGTGCTCAGTACTCAGGGTGCTGGGTGCTCAGTACTCAGGGTGCTGGGTGCTCAGTGCTCAGGGTGCTGGGTGCTCAGTGCTCTGGTTGCTGGGTGCTCAGTGCTCAGGGTGCTGGGTGCTCAGTGCTCAGGGTGCTGGGTGCTCAGTGATCGGGGTGATGGGTGCTGAGTGCTCAGGGTGCTGAGTGCTCAGTGCTCGGGGTGCTTGGTGCTCAGTGCTCAGGGTCCTGGGTGCTCAGTACTCAGGGTGCTAGGTGCTTAGTAATCAGGGTGCTCAGTGCTCAGTACACAGGGTGCTGGGTGCTCAGTGCTCGGGGTGCTGGGTGCTCAGTGCTCAGTACTCAGGGTGCTGGGTGCTCAGTGCTCAGGGTGCTGAGTGCTCAGTACTCAGCGTGCTGGGTGCTCAGTACTCAGGGTGCTGGGTGTTCAGTGCTCAGGGTGCTGGGTGCTCAGTGCTCAGGGTGCTGGGTGCTCAGTGCTTGGGGAGCTCGGTGCTCAGTACTCGGGGTGCTCAGTACTCAGGGTACTGGGTGCTCAGTGCTCGGGGTGCTGGGTGCTCAGTGCTCAGTACTCAGGGTGCTGGGTGCTCAGTGCTCAGGGTGCTGAGTGCTCAGTACTCAGCGTGCTGGGTGCTCAGTACTCAGGGTGCTGGGTGCTCAGTGCTCGGGGTGCTGGGTGCTCAGTGCTCAGTACTCAGGGTGCTGGGTGCTCAGTGCTCGGGGTGCTGGGTGTTCAGTGCTCAGGGTGCTGGGTGCTCAGTGCTCAGGGTGCTGGGTGCTCAGTGCTCGGGGTGCTGGGTGCTCAGTACTCGGGGTGCTCAGTACTCAGGGTACTGGGTGCTCAGTACTCAGGGTGCTGGGTGCTCAGTGCTCGGGGTGCTCGGTGCTCAGTACTCGGGGTCCTGGGTGCTCAGTACTCGGGGTGCTGGGTGCTCAGTGCTCAGGGTGCTGGGTGCTCAGTGCTCGGGGTGCTGGGTGCTCAGTGCTGAGGGTGCTGGCTGCTCAGTGCTCAGGGTGCTGGGTGCTCAGTACTCAGGGTGCTAGGTGCTCAGTACTCAGGGTGCTCAGTGCTCAGTACTCAGCGTGCTGGGTGCTCAGTGCTCAGGGTCCTCGGTGCTCAGTACTCAGGGTGCTCAGTGCTCAGTACTCAGCGTGCTTTGTGCTCAGTGCTCAGGGTGCTGGGTGCTCAGTACTCAGGGTGCTGGGTGCTCAGTACTCAGGGTGCTGGGTGCTCAGTACTCAGGGTGCTGGGTGCTCAGTGCTCGGGGTGCTCGGTGATCAGTACTCAGGGTGCTGGGTGCTCAGTGCTCAGGGTGCTGAGTACTCAGTACTCAGGGTGCTGGGTGCTCAGTGCTCAGGGTGTTGGGTGCTCAGTGCTCAGGGTGCTGGGTGGTCAGTGCTCAGTGCTCAAGGTGCTGGGTGCTCAGTGCTCAGTGCTCAGGGTGCTGGGTGCTCAGTACTCAGGGTGCTGGGTGCTCAGTACTCAGGGTGCTGGGTGCTCAGTGCTCAGTGCTCAGGGTGCTGGGTGCTCAGTACTCAGGGTGCTGGGTGCTCAGTTCTCAGGGTGCTGGGTGATCAGTACTCTGGGTGTTGGGTGCGCAGTACTCAGGGTGCTCAGTGCTCAGTACTCGGGGTGCTGGGTGCTCAGTGCTCAGTGTGCTCAGTGCTCAGTGCTCAGGGTGCTGGGTGCTCAGTGCTCGGGGCGCTGGGTGCTCAGTGCTCGGGGTGCTGGGTGCTCAGTACTCAGGGTGCTGTGTGCTCAGTGCTCAGTACTCAGCGTGCTGGGTGCTCAGTGCTCAGAGTGTTGGGTGCTCAGTACTCAGGGTGCTGGGTGCTCAGTGCTCAGTGCTCAGGGTGCTCAGTGCTCAGGGTGCTCAGTGCTCAGGGTGCTGGGTGCTCAGGGTGCTGGGTGCTCAGTGCTCGGGGTGCTGGGTGCTCAGTTCTCAGTGCTCAGGGTGCTGGGTGATCAGTGCTCAGTGCTCAGGGTGCTGGGTGTTCAGTACTCAGGGTGCTCGGTGCTCAGTGCTCAGGGTGCTAGGTGCTCAGTACTCAGGGTGCTGGGTGTTCAGTGCTCGGGGTGCTGGGTGCTCAGTACTCAGGGTGCTGGGTGCTCAGTACTCAGGGTGCTGGGTGCTCAGTGCTCAGGGTGCTGGGTGCTCAGTACTCAGGGTGCTCGGTGCTCAGTACTCAGGGTGCTCGGTGCTCAGTACTCAGGGTGCTGGGTGCTCAGTACTCAGGGTGCTGGGTGCTCAGTACTCAGGGTGCTGGGTGCTCAGTGCTCAGGGTGCTGGGTGCTCAGTGCTCTGGTTGCTGGGTGCTCAGTGCTCAGGGTGCTGGGTGCTCAGTGCTCAGGGTGCTGGGTGCTCAGTGATCGGGGTGATGGGTGCTGAGTGCTCAGGGTGCTGAGTGCTCAGTGCTCGGGGTGCTCGGTGCTCAGTGCTCAGGGTCCTGGGTGCTCAGTACTCAGGGTGCTAGGTGCTTAGTAATCAGGGTGCTCAGTGCACAGTACACAGGGTGCTGGGTGCTCAGTGCTCGGGGTGCTGGGTGCTCAGTGCTCAGTACTCAGGGTGCTGGGTGCTCAGTGCTCAGGGTGCTGAGTGCTCAGTACTCAGCGTGCTGGGTGCTCAGTACTCAGGGTGCTGGGTGTTCAGTGCTCAGGGTGCTGGGTGCTCAGTGCTCAGGGTGCTGGGTGCTCAGTGCTCGGGGAGCTCGGTGCTCAGTACTCAGGGTGCTGGGTGCTCAGTACTCAGTGCTCGGGGTACTGGGTGCTCCGTGCTCGGGGTGATCTGTTCTCAGTACTCAGGGTGCTGGGTGCTCAGAGCTCGGGGTGCTCGGTGCTCAGTACTCGGGGTGCTGGGTGCTCAGTGCTCAGGGTGCTGGGTGCTCAGTGCTCGGGGTGCTGGGTGCTGAGTGCTGAGGGTGCTGGCTGCTCAGTGCTCAGGGTGCTGGGTGCTCAGTACTCAGGGTGCTAGGTGCTCAGTACTCAGGGTGCTCAGTGCTTAGTACTCAGCGTGCTGGGTGCTGAGTGCTCAGGGTCCTCGGTGCTCAGTACTCAGGGTGTTCAGTGCTCAGTACTCAGCGTGCTTTGTGCTCAGTGCTCAGGGTGCTGGGTGCTCAGTACTCTGGGTGCTGGGTGCTCAGTGCTCGGGGTGCTCGGTGATCAGTACTCAGGGTGCTGGGTGCTCAGTGCTCAGGGTGCTGAGTACTCAGTACTCAGGGTGCTGGGTGCTCAGTGCTCAGGGTGCTGGGTGCTCAGTGCTCAGGGTGCTGGGTGCTCAGTGCTCGGGGTGCTGGGTGCTCAGTGCTCGGGGTGCTGGGTGCTCAGTGCTCAGGGTGCTGGGTGCTCAGTACTCAGGGTGCTGGGTGCTCATTACTCAGGGTGCTGGGTGCTCAGTGCTCAGGGTGCTGGGTGCTCAGTCCTCAGGGTGCTGGGTGCTCAGTACTCAGGGTGTTCGGTGCTTAGTACTCAGGGTGCTCAGTGCTCAGTACTCAGGGTGCTGGTTGCTCAGTGCTCGGGGTGCTCGGTGCTCAGTACTCAGGGTGCTGGGTGCTCAGTACTCAGGGTGCTGGGTGCTCCGTACTCAGGGTGCTGGGTGCTCAGTACTCAGGGTGCTGGGTGCTCAGTACTCAGGGTGCTGGGTGCTCAGTGCTCAGGGTGCTGGGTGCTCAGAACTCAGGGTGCTGGGTGCTCAGTACTCAGGGTGCTCGGTGCTCAGTACTCAGGGTGCTGGGTGCTCAGTGCTCAGGGTGCTTTGTACTCAGTACTCAGGGTTCTGGGTGCTCAGTACTCAGGGTGCTGGGTGCTCAGTGCTCAGGGTGATCTGTTCTCAGTACTCAGGCTGCTGGGTGCTCAGTGCTAGGGGTGCTGGGTGCTCAGTACTCGGGGTGCTCAGTACTCAGGGTACTGGGTGCTCAGTACTCAGGGTGCTGGGTGCTCAGTGCTCGGGGTGCTCGGTGCTCAGTACTCGGGGTGCTGGGTGCTCAGTACTCGGGGTGCTGGTTGCTCAGTGCTCAGGGTGCTGCGTGCTCAGTGCTCGGGGTGCTGGGTGCTCAGTGCTGAGGGTGCTGGCTGCTCAGTGCTCAGGGTGCTGGGTTCTCAGTACTCAGGGTGCTAGGTGCTCAGAACTCAGTGTGCTCAGTGCTCAGTACTCAGCGTGCTGGGTGCTCAGTGCTCAGGGTCCTCGGTGCTCAGTACTCAGGGTGCTCAGTGCTCAGTACTCAGCGTGCTTTGTGCTCAGTGCTCAGGGTGCTGGGTGCTCAGTACTCAGGGTGCTGGGTGCTCAGTACTCAGGGTGCTGGGTGCTCAGTACTCAGGGTGCTGGGTGCTCAGTGCTCGGGGTGCTCGGTGATCAGTACTCAGGGTGCTGGGTGCTCAGTGCTCAGGGTGCTGAGTACTCAGTACTCAGGGTGCTGGGTGCTCAGTGCTCAGGGTGCTGGGTGCTCAGTGCTCAGGGTGCTGGGTGGTCAGTGCTCAGTGCTCAAGGTGCTGGGTGCTCAGTGCTCAGTGCTCAGGGTGCTGGGTGCTCAGTACTCAGGGTGCTGGGTGCTCAGTACTCAGGGTGCTGGGTGCTCAGTTCTCAGGGTGCTGGGTGATCAGTACTCTGGGTGTTGGGTGCGCAGTACTCAGGGTGCTCAGTGCTCAGTACTCGGGGTGCTGGGTGCTCAGTGCTCAGTGTGCTCAGTGCTCAGTGCTCAGGGTGCTGGGTGCTCAGTGCTCGGGGCGCTGGGTGCTCAGTGCTCGGGTTGCTGGGTGCTCAGTACTCAGGGTGCTGTGTGCTCAGTGCTCAGTACTCAGCGTGCTGGGTGCTCAGTGCTCAGAGTGTTGGGTGCTCAGTACTCAGGGTGCTTGCTGCTCAGTGCTCAGTGCTCAGGGTGCTCAGTGCTCAGGGTGCTCAGTGCTCAGGGTGCTGGGTGCTCAGGGTGCTGGGTGCTCAGTGCTCGGGGTGCTGGGTGCTCAGTTCTCAGTGCTCAGGGTGCTGGGTGCTCAGTGCTCAGTGCTCAGGGTGCTGGGTGTTCAGTACTCAGGGTGCTCGGTGCTCAGTGCTCAGGGTGCTAGGTGCTCAGTACTCAGGGTGCTGGGTGCTCAGTGCTCGGGGTGCTGGGTGCTCAGTACTCAGGGTGCTGGGTGCTCAGTACTCAGGGTGCTGGGTGCTCAGTGCTCAGGGTGCTGGGTGCTCAGTACTCAGGGTGCTCGGTGCTCAGTACTCAGGGTGCTCGGTGCTCAGTACTCAGGGTGCTGGGTGCTCAGTACTCAGGGTGCTGGGTGCTCAGTACTCAGGGTGCTGGGTGCTCAGTGCTCAGGGTGCTGGGTGCTCAGTGCTCTGGTTGCTGGGTGCTCAGTGCTCAGGGTGCTGGGTGCTCAGTGCTCAGGGTGCTGGGTGCTCAGTGATCGGGGTGATGGGTGCTGAGTGCTCAGGGTGCTGAGTGCTCAGTGCTCGGGGTGCTTGGTGCTCAGTGCTCAGGGTCCTGGGTGCTCAGTACTCAGGGTGCTAGGTGCTTAGTAATCAGGGTGCTCAGTGCTCAGTACACAGGGTGCTGGGTGCTCAGTGCTCGGGGTGCTGGGTGCTCAGTGCTCAGTACTCAGGGTGCTTTGTGCTCAGTGCTCAGGGTGCTGAGTGCTCAGTACTCAGCGTGCTGGGTGCTCAGTACTCAGGGTGCTGGGTGTTCAGTGCTCAGGGTGCTGGGTGCTCAGTGCTCAGGGTCCTGGGTGCTCAGTGCTCGGGGAGCTCGGTGCTCAGTACTCAGGGTGCTATGTGCTCAGTACTCAGTGCTCGGGGTACTGGGTGCTCCGTGCTCGGGGTGATCTGTTCTCAGTACTCAGGGTGCTGGGTGCTCAGTGCTCGGGGTGCTGGGTGCTCAGTACTCGGGGTGCTCAGTACTCAGGGTACTGGGTGCTCAGTACTCAGGGTGCTGGGTGCTCAGAGCTCGGGGTGCTCGGTGCTCAGTACTCGGGGTGCTGGGTGCTCAGTGCTCAGGGTGCTGGGTGCTCAGTGCTCGGGGTGCTGGGTGCTCAGTGCTGAGGGTGCTGGCTGCTCAGTGCTCAGGGTCCTCGGTGCTCAGTACTCAGGGTGCTAGGTGCTCAGTACTCAGGGTGCTCAGTGCTTAGTACTCAGCGTGCTGGGTGCTGAGTGCTCAGGGTCCTCGGTGCTCAGTACTCAGGGTGTTCAGTGCTCAGTACTCAGCGTGCTTTGTGCTCAGTGCTCAGGGTGCTGGGTGCTCAGTACTCAGGGTGCTGGGTGCTCAGTGCTCGGGGTGCTCGGTGATCAGTACTCAGGGTGCTGGGTGCTCAGTGCTCAGGGTGCTGAGTACTCAGTACTCAGGGTGCTGGGTGCTCAGTGCTCAGGGTGCTGGGTGCTCAGTGCTCAGGGTACTGGGTGCTCAGTGCTCGGGGTGCTGGGTGCTCAGGGCTCGGGGTGCTGGGTGCTCAGTGCTCAGGGTGCTGGGTGCTCAGTACTCAGGGTGCTGGGTGCTCATTACTCAGGGTGCTGGGTGCTCAGTGCTCAGGGTGCTGGGTGCTCAGTCCTCAGGGTGGTGGGTGCTCAGTACTCAGGGTGTTCGGTGCTTAGTACTCAGGGTGCTCAGTGCTCAGTACTCAGGGTGCTGGTTGCTCAGTGCTCAGGGTGCTCGGTGCTCAGTACTCAGGGTGCTGGGTGCTCAGTACTCAGGGTGCTGGGTGCTCCGTACTCAGGTTGCTGGGTGCTCAGTACTCAGGGTGCTGGGTGCTCAGTACTCAGGGTGCTGGGTGCTCAGTGCTCAGGGTGCTGGGTGCTCAGTACTCAGGGTGCTGGGTGCTCAGTACTCAGGGTGCTCGGTGCTCAGTACTCAGGGTGCTGGGTGCTCAGTGCTCAGGGTGCTTTGTACTCAGTACTCAGGGTTCTGGGTGCTCAGTACTCAGGGTGCTGGGTGCTCAGTGCTCAGGGTGCTGGGTGCTCAGTGCTCAGGGTGCTGTGTGCTCAGTACTCAGGGTGCTGGGTGCTCAGTGCTCAGGGTGATCAGTGCTCAGTACTCAGGATGCTCAGTACTCAGGGTGCTGTGTGCTCAGTGCTCAGGGTGCTGGGTGCTCAGTACTCAGGGTGCTCATTGCTCAGGGTGCTGGGTGCTCAGGGTGCTGGGTGCTCAGTGCTCGGGGTGCTGGGTGCTCAGTGCTCAGTGCTCAGGGTGCTGGGTGCTCAGTGCTCAGGGTGCTGTTTGCTCAGTGCTCAGTACTCAGCGTGCTGGGTGCTCATTGCTCAGAGTGTTGGGTGCTCAGTACTCAGGGTGCTGGGTGCTCAGTGCTCAGTGCTCAGGGTGCTCAGTGCTCAGGGTGCTCAGTGCTCAGGGTGCTGGGTGCTCAGGGTGCTGGGTGCTCAGTGCTCGGGGTGCTGGGTGCTCAGTGCTCAGTGCTCAATGTGCTGGGTGCTCAGTGCTCAGTGCTCAGGGTGCTGGGTGTTCAGTACTCAGGGTGCTCGGTGCTCAGTGCTCAGGGTGCTAGGTGCTCAGTACTCAGGGTGCTGGGTGCTCAGTGCTCGGGGTGCTGGGTGCTCAGTGCTCAGGGTGATCAGTGCTCAGTACTCAGGGTGCTGGGTGCTCAGTACTCAGGGTGCTGGGTGCTCAGTGCTCAGGGTGCTGGGTGCTCAGTACTCAGGGTGCTGGGTGCTCAGTACTCAGGGTGCTCCGTGCTCAGTACTCAGGGTGCTGGGTGCTCAGTGCTCAGGGTGCTTTGTACTCAGTACTCAGGGTTCTGGGTGCTCAGTACTCAGGGTGCTGTGTGCTCAATGCTCAGGGTGCTGGGTGCTCAGTGCTCAGGGTGCTGGGTGCTCAGTACTCAGGGTGCTGGGTGCTCAGTGCTCAGGGTGATCGGTGCTCAGTACTCAGGGTGCTCAGTACTCAGGGTGCTGGGTGCTCAGTACTCAGGGTGCTGGGTGCTCAGTGCTCAGGGTGCTGGGTGCTCAGTGCTCTGGGTGCTGGGTGCTCAGTGCTCAGGGTGCTGGGTGTTCAGTACTCAGGGTGCTCGGTGCTCAGTGCTCAGGGTGCTAGGTGCTCAGTACTCAGGGTGCTGGGTGCTCAGTGCTCGGGGTGCTGGGTGCTCAGTGCTCAGGGTGATCAGTGCTCAGTACTCAGGGTGCTGGGTGCTCAGTACTCAGGGTGCTGGGTGCTCAGTGTTCAGGGTGCTGGGTGCTCAGTACTCAGGGTGCTGGGTGCTCAGTACTCAGGGTGCTCCGTGCTCAGTACTCAGGGTGCTGGGTGCTCAGTGCTCAGGGTGCTTTGTACTCAGTACTCAGGGTTCTGGGTGCTCAGTACTCAGGGTGCTGTGTGCTCAATGCTCAGGGTGCTGGGTGCTCAGTGCTCAGGGTGCTGGGTGCTCAGTACTCAGGGTGCTGGGTGCTCAGTACTCAAGGTGCTGGGTGCTCAGTGCTCAGGGTGCTGGGTGCTCAGTGCTCAGGGTGCTGGGTGCTCAGTGCTCAGGGTGCTGGGTGCTCAGTGCTCTGGGTGCTGGGTGCTCAGTGCTCAGGGTGCTGGGTGCTCAGTGCTCAGGGTGCTGGGTGCTCAGTGCTCAGGGTGCTGGGTGCTCAGTGCTCAGGGTGCTGGGTGCTCAGTGCTCAGGGTGCTGGGTGCTCAGTGCTCTGGGTGCTGGGTGCTCAGTGCTCAGGGTGCTGGGTGCTCAGTGCTCAGGGTGCTGGGTGCTCAGTGCTCAGGGTGCTGGGTGCTCAGTGCTCAGGGTGCTGGGTGCTCAGTGCTCAGGGTGCTGGGTGCTCAGTGCTCAGGGTGCTGGGTGCTCAGTGCTCGGGGAGCTCGGTGCTCAGTACTCAGGGTGCTGGGTGCTCAGTACTCAGTGCTCGGGGTCCTGGGTGCTCCGTGCTCGGGGTGCTGGGTGCTCAGTACTCAGTGTGCTGGGTGCTCATTCTCGGGGTGCTGGGTGCTCAGTGCTCGGTGTGCTGGGTGCTCAGTGCTCAGGGTGCTGGGGGCTCAGTACTCAGGGTGCTGGGTGCTCAGTACTCAGGGTGCTCGGTTCTCAGTACTCAGGGTGCTGGGTGCTCATTCTCGGGGTGCTGGGTGCTCAGTGCTCGGGTTGCTGGGTGCTCAGTACTCAGGGTGCTGGGGGCTCAGTACTCAGGGTGCTGGGTGCTCAGTACTCAGGGTGATCTGTTCTCAGTACTCAGGGTGCCGGGTGCTCAGTGCTCGGGGTGCTGGGTGCTCATTACTCGGGGTGCTCAGTACTCAGGGTACTTGGTGCTCAGTACTCAGGGTGCTGGGTGCTCAGTACTCGGGGTGCTGGGTGCTCAGTGCTCAGGGTGCTGGGTGCTCAGTGCTCGGGGTGCTGGGTGCTCAGTGCTGAGGGTGCTGGCTGCTCAGTGCTCAGGGTGCTGTGTGCTCAGTATTCAGGGTGCTAGGTGCTCAGTACTCAGGGTGCTCAGTGCTCAGTACTCAGCGTGCTGGGTGCTCAGTGCTCAGGGTCCTCGGTGCTCAGTACTCAGGGTGCTCAGTGCTCAGTACTCAGCGTGCTTTGTGCTCAGTGCTCAGGGTGCTGGGTGCTCAGTACTCAGGGTGCTGGGTGCTCAGTACTCAGGGTGCTGGGTGCTCAGTACTCAGGGTGCTGGGTGCTCAGTGCTCGGGGTGCTCGGTGATCAGTACTCAGGGTGCTGGGTGCTCAGTGCTGAGGGTGCTGAGTACTCAGTACTCAGGGTGCTGGGTGCTCAGTGCTCAGGGTGCTGGGTGCTCAGTGCTCAGGGTGCTGGGTGCTCAGTGCTCGGGGTGCTGGGTGCTCAGTGCTCGGGGTGCTGGGTGCTCAGTGCTCGGGGTGCTGGGTGCTCAGTGCTCAGGGTGCTGGGTGCTCAGTACTCAGGGTGCTGGGGGCTCAGTACTCAGGGTGCTGGGTGCTCAGTGTTCAGGGTGCTGGGTGCTCAGTCCTCAGGGTGCTGGGTGCTCAGTACTCAGGGTGTTCGGTGCTCAGTACTCAGGGTGCTCAGTGCTCAGTACTCAGGGTGCTGGTTGCTCAGTGCTCGGGGTGCTCGGTGCTCAGTACTCAGGGTGCTGGGTGCTCAGTACTCAGGGTGCTGGGTGCTCAGTACTCAGGGTGCTGGGTGCTCAGTACTCAGGGTGCTGGGTGCTCAGGACTCAGGGTGCTGGGTGCTCAGTGCTCAGGGTGCTGGGTGCTCAGTACTCAGGGTGCTTGGTGCTCAGTACTTAGTGTGCTCGGTGCTCAGTACTCAGGGTGCTGGGTGCTCAGTGCTCAGGGTGCTTTGTACTCAGTACTCAGGGTTCTGGGTCCTCAGTACTCAGGGTGCTGGGTGCTCAGTGCTCAGGGTTCTGGGTGCTCAGTGCTCAGGGTGCTGGGTGCTCAGTACTCAGGGTGCTGGGTGCTCAGTGCTCAGGGTGATCGGTGCTCAGTACTCAGGGTGCTCAGTACTCAGGGTGCTGGGTGCTCAGTGCTCAGGGTGCTGGGTGCTCAGTACTCAGGGTGCTGGGTGCTCAGTGCTCGGTGTGCTGGGTGCTCAGTGCTCAGGGTGCTCAGTGCTCAGGGTGCTGGGTGCTCAGTGCTCGGGGTGCTTGGTGCTCAGGGTGCTGGGTGCTCAGTCCTCAGGGTGCTCAGTGCTCAGGGTGCTGGGTGCTCAGTGCTCGGGGTGCTCGGTGCTCAGTACTCAGGGTGCTGGGTGCTCAGTGCTCAGGGCGCTGGGTGCTCAGTGCTCGGGGTGCTGGGTGCTCAGTGCTCTGTGTGCTGGGTGGTCAGTGCTCAGTGCTCAGGGTGCTGGGTGCTCAGTGCTCAGTGCTCAGGGTGCTGGGTGCTCAGTACTCAGGGTGCTGGGTGCTCAGTACTCAGCGTGCTGGGTGCTCAGTGATCAGGGTGCTGGGTGCTCAGTACTCTGGGTGTTGGGTGCTCAGTACTCAGGGTGCTGGGTGCTCAGTGCTCGGGGTGCTCGGTGCTCAGTACTCAAGGTGCTGGGTGCTCAGTGCTCAGGGTGCGGGGTGCTCAGTCCTCGGGGTGCTCCGTGCCCAGTGCTCAGGGGGCTGGGTGCTCAGTACTCAGGGTGCTCGGTGCTCAGTACTCAGGGTTCTCAGTGCTCAGGGTGCTGGGTGCTCAGTACTCAGGGTGCTCAGTGCTCAGTACTCGGGGTGCTGGGTGCTCAGTACTCAGGGCGCTCAGTGCTCAGTACTCGGGGTGCTGGGTGCTCAGTGCTCAGTGTGCTCAGTGCTCAGTGCTCGGGGTGCTGGGTGCTCAGTGCTCGGGGCGCTGGGTGCTCAGTGCTCGGGGTACTGGGTGCTCAGTACTCAGGGTGCTGTGTGCTCAGTGCTCAGTACTCAGCGTGCTGGGTGCTCAGTGCTCAGAGTGTTGGGTGCTCAGTACTCAGGGTGCTGGGTGCTCAGTGCTCAGTGCTCAGGGTGCTCAGTGCTCAGGGTGCTGGGTGCTCAGGGTGCTGGGTGCTCAGTGCTCGGGGTGCTGGGTGCTCAGTGCTCAGTGCACAGGGTGCTGGGTGCTCAGTGCTGAGTGCTCAGGGTGCTGTGTGTTCAGTACTCAGGGTGCTCGGTGCTCAGTGCTCAGGGTGCTGGGTGCTCAGTACTCAGGGTGCTGGGTGCTCAGTGCTCGGGGTGCTGGGTGCTCAGTGCTCAGGGTGATCAGTGCTCAGTACTCAGGGTGCTGGGTTCTCAGTTCTCTGGGTGCTGGGTGCTCAGTCCTCAGGGTGCTCAGTACTCAGGATGCTCTGTGCTCAGTGCTCAGTACTCAGGGTGCTCAGTACTCAGGGTGCTGGGTGCTCAGTGCTCGGGGTGCTGGGTGCTCAGTACTCAGGGTGCTGGGTGCTCAGTACTCGGGGTGCTGGGTGCTCAGTACTCAGGGTGCTGGGTGCTCAGTGCTCGGGGTGCTGGGTGCTCACTGCTAAGAGTGATCGGTGCTCAGTGCTCAGGGTGCTGGCTGCTCAGTCCGCCGGGTGCTCAGTGCTCAGGGTGCTGGGTGCTCATTGCTCGGTGTGCTCGGTGCTCAGTACTCAGGGTGCTGAGTGCTCAGTACTCAGGGTGCTGGGTGCTCAGTACTCAGGTTGCTGGTTGCTCAGTACTCAGGGTGCTGGGTGCTCAGTGCTCAGGGTGCTGGGTGCTCAGTGCTCGGAGTGCTGGGTGCTCAGGGCTGTGGTGCTGGGTGCTCAGTGCTCAGTGCTCAGGGTGCTGGGTGCTCAGTGCTCAGTGCTCAGGGTGCTGGTTGCTCAGTACTCAGGGTGCTGGGTGCTCAGTACTCAGGGTGCTGGGTGCTCAGTGCTCAGGGTGCTCTGTGCTCAGTACTCAGGGTGCTGGGTGCTCAGTGCTCCTGGTGCTGGGTGCTCAGTGCTCGGGGTGCTGGGTGCTCAGTGCTCGGGGTGCTGGGTGCTCAGTGCTCAGGGTGCTGGGTGCTCAGTACTCAGGGTGCTGGGGGCTCAGTACTCAGGGTGCTGGGTGCTCAGTGTTCAGGGTGCTGGGTGCTCAGTCCTCAGGGTGCTGGGTGCTCAGTACTCAGGGTGTTCGGTGCTCAGTACTCAGGGTGCTCAGTGCTCAGTACTCAGGGTGCTGGTTGCTCAGTGCTCGGGGTGCTCGGTGCTCAGTACTCAGGGTGCTGGGTGCTCAGTACTCAGGGTGCTGGGTGCTCAGTACTCAGGGTGCTGTGTGCTCAGTACTCAGGGTGCTGGGTGCTCAGTACTCAGGGTGCTGTGTGCTCAGTGCTCAGGGTGCTGTGTGCTCAGTACTCAGGGTGCTTGGTGCTCAGTACTTAGTGTGCTCGGTGCTCAGTACTCAGGGTGCTGGGTGCTCAGTGCTCACTGTGCTTTGTACTCAGTACTCAGGGTTCTGGGTGCTCAGTACTCAGGGTGCTGGGTGCTCAGTGCTCAGGGTGCTGGGTGCTCAGTGCTCAGGGTGCTGGGTGCTCAGTACTCAGGGTGCTGGGTGCTCAGTGCTCAGGGTGATCGGTGCTCAGTACTCAGGGTGCTCAGTACTCAGGGTGCTGGGTGCTCAGTGCTCAGGGTGCTGGGTGCTCAGTACTCAGGGTGCTGGGTGCTCAGTGCTCGGTGTGCTGGGTGCTCAGTGCTCAGGGTGCTCAGTGCTCTGGGTGCTGGGTGCTCAGTGCTCGGTGTGCTCGGTGCTCAGGGTGCTGGGTGCTCAGTCCTCAGGGTGCTCAGTGCTCAGGGTGCTGGGTGCTCAGTGCTCGGGGTGCTCGGTGCTCAGTAATCAGGGTGCTGGGTGCTCAGTATTCATGGTGCTGGGTGCTCAGTACTCAGGGGGCTGGGTGCTCAGTGCTCAGGGTGCTGGGTGCTCAGTGCTCAGGGCGCTTTGTGCTCAGTGCTCGGGGTGCTGGGTGCTCAGTGCTCGGGGTGCTGGGTGGTCAGTGCTCAGTGCTCAGGGTGCTGGGTGCTCAGTGCTCAGTGCTCAGGGTGCTGGGTGCTCAGTACTCAGGGTGCTGGGTGCTCAGTACTCAGGGTGCTGGGTGCTCAGTGATCAGGGTGCTGGGTGCTCAGTACTCTGGGTGTTGGGTGCTCAGTACTCAAGGTGCTGGGTGCTCAGTCCTCAGGGTGCTCAGTGCTCAGGGTGCTGGGTGCTCAGTGCTCGGGGTGCTCGGTGCTCAGTACTCAAGGTGCTGGGTGCTCAGTGCTCAGGGTGCGGGGTGCTCAGTCCTCGGGGTGCTCCATGCTCAGTGCTCAGGGGGCTGGGTACTCAGTACTCAGGGTGCTCGGTGCTCAGTATTCAGGGTTCTCAGTGCTCAGGGTGCTGGGTGCTCAGTACTCAGTGTTCTCAGTGCTCAGTGTGCTCAGTGCTCAGTGCTCGGGGTGCTGGGTGCTCAGTGCTCGGGGCGCTGGGTGCTCAGTGCTCGGGGTGCTGGGTGCTCAGTACTCAGGGTGCTGTGTGCTCAGTGCTCAGTACTCAGCGTGCTGGGTGCTCAGTGCTCAGAGTGTTGGGTGCTCAGTACTCAGGGTCCTGGGTGCTCAGTGCTCAGTGCTCAGGGTGCTCAGTGCTCAGGGTGCTCAGTGCTCAGGGTGCTGGGTGCTCAGGGTGCTGGGTGCTCAGTGCTCGGGGTGCTGGGTGCTCAGTGCTCAGTGCTCAGGGTGCTGGGTGCTCAGTGCTGAGTGCTCAGGGTGCTGGGTGTTCAGTACTCAGGGTGCTCGGTGCTCAGTGCTCAGGGTGCTGGGTGCTCAGTACTCAGGGTGCTGGGTGCTCAGTGCTCGGGGTGCTGGGTGCTCAGTGCTCAGGGTGATCAGTGCTCAGTACTCAGGGTGCTGGGTTCTCAGTGCTCTGGGTGCTGGGTGCTCAGTCCTCAGGGTGCTCAGTACTCAGGATGCTCTGTGCTCAGTGCTCAGTACTCAGGGTGCTCAGTACTCAGGGTGCTGGGTGCTCAGTGCTCGGGGTGCTGGGTGCTCAGTACTCAGGGTGCTGGGTGCTCAGTACTCGGGGTGCTGGGTGCTCAGTACTCAGGGTGCTGGGTGCTCAGTGCTCGGGGTGCTGGGTGCTCACTGCTCAGAGTGATCGGTGCTCAGTGCTCAGGGTGCTGGGTGCTCAGTCCTCCGGGTGCTCAGTGCTCAGGGTGCTGGGTGCTCATTGCTCGGTGTGCTCGGTGCTCAGTACTCAGGGTGCTGACTGCTCAGTACTCAGGGTGCTGGGTGCTCAGTACTCAGGTTGCTGGTTGCTCAGTACTCAGGGTGCTGGGTGCTCAGTGCTCAGGGTGCTGGGTGCTCAGTGCTCGGGGTGCTGGGTGCTCAGGGCTGTGGTGCTGGGTGCTCAGTGCTCAGGGTGCTGGGTGCTCAGTGCTCAGTGCTCAGGGAGCTGGGTGCTCAGTGCTCAGGGTGCTGGGTGCTCAGTGCTCAGGGTGCTCTGTGCTCAGTACTCAGGGTGCTGGGTGCTCAGTGCTTGGGGTGCTGAGTGCTCAGTGCTCAGGGAGCTGGGTGCTCAGTGCTCAGGGTGCTGGGTGCTCAGTACTCAGGGTGCTGGGTGCTCAGTGCTCGTTGTGCTCGGTGCTCAGTACTCAAGGTGCTGGGTGCTCAGTGCTCAGGGTGCTGGGTGCTCAGTCCTCGGGGTGCTCCGTGCTCAGTGATCAGGGTGCTGGGTGCTCAGTACTCAGGGTGCTCGGTGCTCAGTACTCAGGGTTTTCAGTGCTCAGTACTCAGGGTGCTGGGTGCTCAGTGCTCAGGGTGCTGGGTGCTCAGTACCCAGGGTGCTCAGTGCTCAGTACTCGGGGTGCTTGGTGCTCAGTACTCAGGGTGCTCAGTGCTCAGTACTCCGGGTGCTGGGTGCTCAGTGCTCAGGTTGCTCAGTGCTCAGTGCTCGGGGTGCTGGGTGCTCAGTACTCAGGATGCTCGGTGCTCAGTGCTCAGTAATCAGGGTGCTCTGTACTCAGGGTGCTGGGTGCTCAGTGCTCGGGGTGCTGGGTGCTCAGTACTCGGGGTGCTGGGTGCTCAGTGCTCATGGTGCTCAGTGCTCAGTACTCAGTGCTCAGGGTGCTCAGTGCTCAGTGCTCAGGGTGCTGGGTGTTCAGTACTCAGGGTGCTGGGTGCTCAGTACTCAGGGTGCTGGCTGCTCAGTGCTCAGTGTGCTGGGAGCTCAGTAGTCTGGGTGTTGGGTGCTCAGTACTCAGGGTGCTGGGTGCTCCGTGCTCAGGGTGTTCTGTGCTCAGTGCTCAGGGTTCTGGGTGCTCAGTGCTCAGGGTGCTGGGTGCTCAGTACTCAGGGTGCTGGGTGCTTAGTGCTCGAGGTGCTCGGTGCTCAGTACTCAAGGTGCTGGGTGCTCAGTGCTCAGGGTGCTGGTTGCTCAGTACTCGGGGTTCTCCGTGCTCAAGGTGCTGGGTGCGCAGTGCTCAGGGTGCTTGGTGCTCAGTGCTCGGGGTGCTGGGTGCTGAGTGCTCAGGGTGCTGGGTGCTCAGTGCTCGGGGTGCTCGGTGCTCAGTGCTCAGGGTGCTGGGTGCTCAGTACTCAGGGTGCTGGGTGCTTAGTACTCAGGGTGCTCAGTGCTCAGTACACAGGGTGCTGGGTGCTCAGTGCTCGGGGTGCTGGGTGCTCAGTGCTCAGTACTCAGGGTGCTGGGTGCTCAGTGCTCAGGGTGCTGGGTGCTCAGTACTCAGCGTGCTGGGTGCTCAGTACTCAGGGTGCTGGGTGCTCAGTGCTCAGGGTGCTGGGTGCTCAGTGCTCAGGGTGCTGGGTGCTCAGTGATCGGGGTGCTGGGTGCTCAGTACTCAGGGTGCTCAGTGCTCGGTTAGCTCGGTGCTCAGTACTCAGGGTGCTGGGTGCTCAGTACTCAGTGCTCGGGGTCCTGGGTGCTCCATGCTCGGGGTGCTGGGTGCTCAGTGCTCTGGGTGCTGGGTGCTCAGTACTCAGGGTGCTGGGTGCTCAGTACTCAGGGTGCTGGGTGCTCAGTGCTCAGGGTGCTGTGTGCTCAGTACTCAGGGTGCTGGGTGCTCAGTACTCAGGGTGCTGGGTGCTCAGTACTCAGGGTGCTGGGTCCTCAGTGCTCAGGGTGCTGGGTGCTCAGTACTCAGGGTGCTGGGTGCTCAGTGCTCAGGGTGATCGGTGCTCAGTACTCAGGGTGCTCAGTACTCAGGGTGCTGGGTGCTCAGTGCTCAGGGTGCTGGGTGCTCAGTGCTCGGGGTGCTTTGTGCTCAGTGCTCAGGGTGATCGGTGCTCAGTACTCAGGGTGCTGGTTGCTCAGTGCCCGGGTGCTGGGTGCTCAGTCCTCAGGGTGCTCAGTGCTCAGGGTGCTGGGTGCTCAGTACTCATGGTGCTGGGTGCTCAGTACTCAGGGGGCTGGGTGCTCAGTGCTCAGTGTGCTGGGTGCTCAGTGCTCAGGGCGCTGGGTGCTCAGTGCTCGGGGTGCTGGGTGCTCAGTGCTCGGGGTGCTGGGTGGTCAGTGCTCAGTGCTCAAGGTGCTGGGTGCTCAGTGCTCAGTGCTCAGGGTGCTGGGTGCTCAGTACTCAGGGTGCTGGGTGCTCAGTACTCAGGGTGCTGGGTGCTCAGTTCTCAGGGTGCTGGGTGATCAGTACTCGGGGTGTTGGGTGCTCAGTACTCAGGGTGCTCAGTGCTCAGTACTCGGGGTGCTGGGTGCTCAGTGCTCAGTGTGCTCAGTGCTCAGTGCTCAGGGTGCTGGGTTCTCAACGCTCGGGGCGCTGGGTGCTCAGTGCTCGGGGTGCTGGGTGCTCTGTACTCAGGGTGCTGTGTGCTCAGTGCTCAGTACTCAGCGTGCTGGGTGCTCAGTGCTCAGAGTGTTAGGTGCTCAGTACTCAGGGTGCTGGGTGCTCAGTGCTCAGTGCTGAGGGTGCTCAGTGCTCAGGGTGCTCAGTGCTCAGGGTGCTGGGTGCTCAGGGTGCTGGGTGCTCAGTGCTCGGGGTGCTGGGTGCTCAGTTCTCAGTGCTCAGGGTGCTGTGTGCTCAGTGCTCAGTGCTCAGGGTGCTGGGTGTTCAGTACTCAGGGTGCACAGTGCTCAGTGCTCAGGGTGCTAGGTGCTCAGTACTCAGGGTTCTGGGTGCTCAGTGCTCGGGGTGCTGGGTGCTCAGTACTCAGGGTGCTGGGTGCTCAGTACTCAGGGTGCTGGGTGCTCAGTGCTCAGGGTGCTGGGTGCTCAGTACTCAGGGTGCTCGGTGCTCAGTACTCAGGGTGCTCGGTGCTCAGTACTCAGGGTGCTGGGTGCTCAGTACTCAGGGTGCTGGGTGCTCAGTACTCAGGGTGCTGGGTGCTCAGTGCTCAGGGTGCTGGGTGCTCAGTGCTCTGGGTGCTGGGTGCTCAGTGCTCAGAGTGCTGGGTGCTCAGTGCTCAGGGTGCTGGGTGCTCAGTGATCGGGGTGATGGGTGCTGAGTGCTCAGGGTGCTGAGTGCTCAGTGCTCGGGGTGCTCGGTGCTCAGTGCTTAGGGTCCTGGGTGCTCAGTACTCAGGATCCTGGGTGCTTAGTAATCAGGGTGCTCAGTGCTCAGTACACAGGGTGCTGGGTGCTCAGTGCTCGGGGTGCTGGGTGCTCAGTGCTCAGTACTCAGGGTGCTGGGTGCTCAGTGCTCAGGGTGCTGAGTGCTCAGTACTCAGGGTGCTGGGTGCTCAGTATTCAGGGTGCTTGGTGCTCAGTACTCAGGGTGCTGGGTGCTCAGTGCTCGGGGTGCTCGGTGATCAGTACTCAGGGTGCTGGTTGCTCAGTACTCAGGGTGCTGGGTGTTCAGTGCTCAGGGTGCTGGGTGCTCAGTGCTCAGGGTGCTGGCTGCTCAGTACTCAGTGCTCGGGGTCCTGGGTGCTCCGAGCTCGGGGTGATCTGTTCTCAGTACTCAGGGTGCTGGGTGCTCAGTGCTCGGGGTGCTGGGTGCTCAGTACTCGGGGTGCTCAGTACTCAGGGTACTGGGTGCTCAGTACTCAGTGTGCTGGGTGCTCAGAGCTCGGGGTGCTCGGTGCTCAGTACTCGGGGTGCTGGGTGCTCAGTGCTCAGGGTGCTGGGTGCTCAGTGCTCGGAGTGCTGGGTGCTCAGTGCTGAGGGTGCTGGCTGCTCAGTGCTCAGGGTGCTGGGTGCTCAGTACTCAGGGTGCTAGGTGCTCAGTACTCAGGGTGCTCAGTGCTCAGTACTCAGCGTGCTGGGTGCTCAGTGCTCAGGGTCCTCGGTGCTCAGTACTCACGGTGTTCAGTGCTCAGTACTCAGCGTGCTTTGTGCTCAGTGCTCAGGGTGCTGGGTGCTCAGTACTCAGGGTGCTGGGTGCTCAGTATTCAGGGTGCTGGGTGCTCAGTACTCAGGGTGCTGGGTGCTCAGTGCTCGGGGTGCTCGGTGATCAGTACTCAGGGTGCTGGGTGCTCATTACTCAGGGTGCTGGGTGCTCTGTGCTCAGGGTGCTGGGTGCTCAGTGCTCGGGGTGCTCGGTGATCAGTACTCAGGGTGCTGGGTGCTCTGTGCTCAGGGTGCTGAGTACTCAGTACTCAGGGTGCTGGGTGCTCAGTGCTCGGGGTGCTGGGTGCTCAGTGCTCAGGGTGCTGGGTGCTCAGTACTCAGGGTGCTGGGTGCTCATTACTCAGGGTGCTGGGTGCTCAGTGCTCAGGGTGCTGGGTGCTCAGTCCTCAGGGTGCTGGGTGCTCAGTACTCAGGGTGTTCGGTGCTTAGTACTCAGGGTGCTCCGTGCTCAGTACTCAGGGTGCTGGTTGCTCAGTGCTCGGGGTGCTCGGTGCTCAGTACTCACGGTGCTGGGTGCTCAGTACTCAGGGTGCTGGGTGCTCCTTACTCAGGGTGCTGGGTGCTCAGTACTCAGGGTGCTGGGTGCTCAGTACTCAGGGTGCTGGGTGCTCAGTGCTCAGGGTGCTGGGTGCTCAGTACTCAGGGTGCTGGGTGCTCAGTACACAGGGTGCTCGGTGCTCAGTACTCAGGGTGCTGGGTGCTCAGTGCTCAGGGTGCTTTGTACTCAGTACTCAGGGTTCTGGGTGCTCAGTACTCAGGGTGCTGGGTGCTCAGTGCTCAGGGTGCTGGGTGCTCAGTGCTCAGGGTGCTGTGTGCTCAGTACTCAGGGTGCTGGGTGCTCAGTGCTCAGGGTGATCGGTGCTCAGTACTCAGGGTGCTCAGTACTCAGGGTGCTGTGTGCTCAGTGCTCAGGGTGCTGGGTGCTCAGTACTCAGGGTGCTCAGTGCTCAGGGTGCTGGGTGCTCAGGGTGCGTGGTGCTCAGTGCTCGGGATGCTGGGTGCTCAGTGCTCAGTGCTCAGGGTGCTGGGTGCTCAGTGCTCAGGGTGCTGTGTGCTCAGTGCTCAGTACTCAGCGTGCTGGGTGCTCAGTGCTCAGAGTGTTGGGTGCTCAGTACTCAGGGTGCTGGGTGCTCAGTGCTCAGTGCTCAGGGTGCTCAGTGCTCAGGGTGCTCAGTGCTCTGGGTGCTGGGTGCTCAGGGTGCTGGGTGCTCAGTGCTCGGGGTGCTGGGTGCTCAGTGCTCAGTGCTCAGGGTGCTGGGTGCTCAGTGCTCAGTGCTCAGGTTGCTGGGTGTTCAGTACTCAGGGTGCTGGGTGCTTAGTGCTCGAGGTGCTCGGTGCTCAGTACTCAAGGTGCTGGGTGCTCAGTGCTCAGGGTGCTGGGTGCTCAGTACTAGGGGTTCTCCGTGCTCATGGTGCTGGGTGCTCAGTGCTCAGGGTGATCGGTGCTCAGTACTCAGGGTGCTCAGTACTCAGGGTGCTGTGTGCTCAGTGCTCAGGGTGCTGGGTGCTCAGTACTCAGGGTGCTCAGTGCTCAGGGTGCTGGGTGCTCAGGGTGCCTGGTGCTCAGTGCTCGGGATGCTGGGTGCTCAGTGCTCAGTGCTCAGGGTGCTGGGTGCTCAGTGCTCAGGGTGCTGTGTGCTCAGTGCTCAGTACTCAGCGTGCTGGGTGCTCAGTGCTCAGAGTGTTGGGTGCTCAGTACTCAGGGTGCTGGGTGCTCAGTGCTCAGTGCTCAGGGTGCTCAGTGCTCAGGGTGCTCAGTGCTCTGGGTGCTGGGTGCTCAGGGTGCTGGGTGCTCAGTGCTCGGGGTGCTGGGTGCTCAGTGCTCAGTGCTCAGGGTGCTGGGTGCTCAGTGCTCAGTGCTCAGGTTGCTGGGTGTTCAGTACTCAGGGTGCTGGGTGCTTAGTGCTCGAGGTGCTCGGTGCTCACTACTCAAGGTGCTGGGTGCTCAGTGCTCAGGGTGCTGGGTGCTCAGTACTAGGGGTTCTCCGTGCTCATGGTGCTTGGTGCTCAGTGCTCGGGGTGCTGGGTGCTGAGTGCTCAGGGTGCTGGGTGCTCAGTACTCAGGGTGCTGGGTGCTCAGTGCTCAGGGTGCTGGGTGCTCAGTACTCAGCGTGCTGGGTGCTCAGTACTCAGGGTGTTGGGTGCTCAGTGCTCAGGGTGCTGGGTGCTCAGTGCTCAGGGTGCTGGGTGCTCAGTGATCGGGGTGCTGGGTGCTCAGTACTCAGGGTGCTCAGTGCTCGGTTAGCTCGGTGCTCAGTACTCAGGGTGCTGGGTGCTCAGTACTCAGTGCTCGGGGTCCTGGGTGCTCCATGCTCGGGGTGCTGGGTGCTCAGTGCTCTGGGTGCTGGGTGCTCAGTACTCAGGGTGCTGGGTGCTCAGTACTCAGGGTGCTGGGTGCTCAGTGCTCAGGGTGCTGTGTGCTCAGTACTCAGGGTGCTGGGTGCTCAGTACTCAGGGTGCTCGGTGCTCAGTACTCAGGGTGCTGGGTCCTCAGTGCTCAGGGTGCTGGGTACTCAGTACTCAGGGTGCTGGGTGCTCAGTACTCAGGGTGCTGGGTGCTCAGTGCTCAGGGTGCTGGGTGCTCAGTGCTCAGGGTGCTGGGTGCTCAGTACTCAGGGTGCTGGGTGCTCAGTGCTCAGGGTGATCGGTGCTCAGAACTCAGGGTGCTCAGTAATCAGGGTGCTGGGTGCTCAGTGCTCAGGGTGCTGGGTGCTCAGTACTCAGGGTGCTGGGTGCTCAGTGCTCGGGGTGCTGGGTGCTCAGTGCTCAGGGTGATCGGTGCTCAGTACTCAGGGTGCTGGGTGCTCAGTGCTCAGGGTGCTGGGTGCTCAGTCCTCAGGGTGCTCAGTGCTCAGGGTGCTGGGTGCTCAGTACTCATGGTGCTGGGTGCTCAGTACTCAGGGGGCTGGGTGCTCAGTGCTCAGTGTGCTGGGTGCTCAGTGCTCAGGGCGCTGGGTGCTCAGTGCTCGGGGTGCTGGGTGCTCAGTGCTCGGGGTGCTGGGTGGTCAGTGCTCAGTGCTCAAGGTGCTGGGTCCTCAGTGCTCAGTGCTCAGGGTGCTGGGTGCTCAGTACTCAGGGTGCTGGGTGCTCAGTACTCAGGGTGCTGGGTGCTCAGTTCTCAGGGTGCTGGGTGATCAGTACTCGGGGTGTTGGGTGCTCAGTACTCAGGGTGCTCAGTGCTCAGTACTCGGGGTGCTGGGTGCTCAGTGCTCAGTGTGCTCAGTGCTCAGTGCTCAGGGTGCTGGGTTCTCAACGCTCGGGGCGCTGGGTGCTCAGTGCTCGGGGTGCTGGGTGCTCTGTACTCAGGGTGCTGTGTGCTCAGTGCTCAGTACTCAGCGTGCTGGGTGCTCAGTGCTCAGAGTGTTGGGTGCTCAGTACTCAGGGTGCTGGGTGCTCAGTGCTCAGTGCTGAGGGTGCTCAGTGCTCAGGGTGCTCAGTGCTCAGGGTCCTGGGTGCTCAGGGTGCTGGGTGCTCAGTGCTCGGGGTGCTGGGTGCTCAGTTCTCAGTGCTCAGGGTGCTGTGTGCTCAGTGCTCAGTGCTCAGGGTGCTGGGTGTTCAGTACTCAGGGTGCTCGGTGCTCAGTGCTCAGGGTGCTAGGTGCTCAGTACTCAGGGTTCTGGGTGCTCAGTGCTCGGGGTGCTGGGTGCTCAGTACTCAGGGTGCTGGGTGCTCAGTACTCAGGGTGCTGGGTGCTCAGTGCTCAGGGTGCTGGGTGCTCAGTACTCAGGGTGCTCGGTGCTCAGTACTCAGGGTGCTCGGTGCTCAGTACTCAGGGTGCTGGGTGCTCAGTACTCAGGGTGCTGGGTGCTCAGTACTCAGGGTGCTGGGTGCTCAGTGCTCAGGGTGCTGGGTGCTCAGTGCTCTGGGTGCTGGGTGCTCAGTGCTCAGAGTGCTGGGTGCTCAGTGCTCAGGGTGCTGGGTGCTCAGTGATCGGGGTGATGGGTGCTGAGCGCTCAGGGTGCTGAGTGCTCAGTGCTCGGGGTGCTCGGTGCTCAGTGCTTAGGGTCCTGGGTGCTCAGTACTCAGGGTGCGGGGTGCTTAGTAATCAGGGTGCTCAGTGCTCAGTACACAGGGTGCTGGGTGCTCAGTGCTCGGGGTGCTGGGTGCTCAGTGCTCAGTACTCAGGGTGCTGGGTGCTCAGTGCTCAGGGTGCTGAGTGCTCAGTACTCAGGGTGCTGGGTGCTCAGTATTCAGGGTGCTGGGTGCTCAGTACTCAGGGTGCTGGGTGCTCAGTGCTCGGGGTGCTCGGTGATCAGTACTCAGGGTGCTGGGTGCTCAGTACTCAGGGTGCTGGGTGTTCAGTGCTCAGGGTGCTGGGTGCTCAGTGCTCAGGGTGCTGGGTGCTCAGTGCTCGGGGAGCTCGGTGATCAGTACTCAGGGTGCTGGGTGCTCAGTACTCAGGGTGCTGGGTGTTCAGTGCTCAGGGTGCTGGGTGCTCAGTGCTCAGGGTGCTGTGAGCTCAGTACTCAGGGTGCTGGGTGCTCAGTGCTCAGGGTGATCGGTGCTCAGTACTCAGGGTGCTCAGTACTCAGGGTGCTGTGTGCTCAGTGCTCAGGGTGCTGGGTGCTCAGTACTCAGGGTGCTCAGTGCTCAGGGTGCTGGGTGCTCAGGGTGCCTGGTGCTCAGTGCTCGGGATGCTGGGTGCTCAGTGCTCAGTGCTCAGGGTGCTGGGTGCTCAGTGCTCAGGGTGCTGTGTGCTCAGTGCTCAGTACTCAGCGTGCTGGGTGCTCAGTGCTCAGAGTGTTGGGTGCTCAGTACTCAGGGTGCTGGGTGCTCAGTGCTCAGTGCTCAGGGTGCTCAGTGCTCAGGGTGCTCAGTGCTCTGGGTGCTGGGTGCTCAGGGTGCTGGGTGCTCAGTGCTCGGGGTGCTGGGTGCTCAGTGATCAGTGCTCAGGGTGCTGGGTGCTCAGTGCTCAGTGCTCAGGTTGCTGGGTGTTCAGTACTCAGGGTGCTCGGTGCTCAGTGCTCAGGGTGCTAGGTGCTCAGTACTCAGGGTGCTGGGTGCTCAGTGCTCGGGGTGCTGGGTGCTCAGAGCTCAGGGTGATCAGTGCTCAGTACTCAGTGTGCTGGGTGCTCAGTACTCAGGGTGCTGGGTGCTCAGTGCTCAGGGTGCTGGGTGCTCAGTACTCAGGGTGCTGGGTGCTCAGTACTCAGGGTGCTCCGTGCTCAGTACTCAGGGTGCTGGGTGCTCAGTGCTCAGGGTGCTTTGTACTCAGTACTCAGGGTTCTGGGTGCTCAGTACTCAGGGTGCTGGGTGCTCAATGCTCAGGGTGCTGGGTGCTCAGTGCTCAGGGTGCTGGGTGCTCAGTACTCAGTGTGCTGGGTGCTCAGTGCTCAGGGTGATCGGTGCTCAGTACTCAGGGTGCTCAGTACTCAGGGTGCTGGGTGCTCAGTACTCAGGGTGCTGGGTGCTCAGCGCTCAGGGTGCTGGGTGCTCAGTGCTCTGGGTGCTGGGTGCTCAGTGCTCAGGGTGCTGGGTGCTCAGTGCTCAGGGTGCTGGGTGCTCAGTGATCGGGGTGATGGGTGCTGAGTGCTCAGGGTGCTGGGTGCTCAGTGCTCGGGGTGCTCGGTGCTCAGTGCTCAGGGTCCTGGGTGCTCAGTACTCAGGGTGCTAGGTGCTTAGTAATCAGGGTTCTCAGTGCTCAGTACACAGGGTGCTGGGTGCTCAGTGCTCGGGGTGCTGGGTGCTCAGTGCTCAGTACTCAGGGTGCTGGGTGCTCAGTTCTCAGGGTGCTGAGTGCTCAGTACTCAGCGTGCTGGGTGCTCAGTACTCAGGGTGCTGGGTGCTCAGTGCTCAGGGTGCTGGGTGCTCAGTGCTCAGGGTGCTGGGTGCTCAGTGCTCGGGGAGCTCGGTGCTCAGTACACCGGGTGCTGGGTGTTCAGTACTCAGTGCTCGGGGTCCTGGGTGCTCCGTGCTCGGGGTGCTGGGTGCTCAGTACTCAGGGTGCTGGGTGCTCATTCTCGGGGTGCTGGGTGCTCAGTGCTCGGGGTGCTGGGTGCTCAGTACTCAGGGTGCTGGGGGCTCAGTACTCAGGGTGCTGGGTGCTCAGTACTCAGGGTGCTCGGTTCTCAGTTCTCAGGGTGCTGGGTGCTCAGTGCTCGGGGTGCTGGGTGCTCAGTACTCGGGGTGCTCAGTACTCAGGGTACTGGGTGCTCAGTACTCAGGGTGCTGGGTGCTCAGTGCTCGGGGTGCTCGGTGCTCAGTACTCGGGGTGCTGGGTGCTCAGTACTCGGGGTGCTGGGTGCTCAGTGCTCAGGGTGCTGGGTGCTCAGTGCTCGGGGTGCTGGGTGCTCAGTGCTGAGGGTGCTGGCTGCTCAGTGCTCAGTGTGCTGGGTGCTCAGTACTCAGGGTGCTAGGTGCTCAGTACTCATTGTGCTCAGTGCTCAGTACTCAGCGTGCTGGGTGCTCAGTGCTCAGGGTCCTCGGTGCTCAGTACTAAGGGTGCTCAGTGCTCAGTACTCAGCGTGCTTTGTGCTCAGTGCTCAGGGTGCTGGGTGCTCAGTACTCAGGGTGCTGGGTGCTCAGTACTCAGGGTGCTGGGTGCTCAGTACTCAGGGTGCTGGGTGCTCAGTGCTCGGGGTGCTCGGTGATCAGTACTCAGGGTGCTGGGTGCTCAGTGCTCAGGGTGCTGAGTACTCAGTACTCAGGGTGCTGGGTGCTCAGTGCTCAGGGTGCTGGGTGCTCAGTGCTCAGGGTGCTGGGTGCTCAGTGCTCGGGGTGCTGGGTGCTCAGTGCTCAGGGTGCTGGGTGCTCAGTGCTCGGGGTGCTGGGTGCTCAGTGCTCAGGGTGCTGGGTGCTCAGTACTCAGGGTGCTGGGGGCACAGTACTCAGGGTGCTGGGTGCTCATTGTTCAGGGTGCTGGGTGCTCAGTCCTCAGGGTGCTGTGTGCTCAGTACTCAGGGTGTTCGGTGCTCAGTACTCAGGGTGATCAGTGCTCAGTACTCAGGGTGCTGGTTGCTCAGTGCTTGGGGTGCTCGGTGCTCAGTCCTCAGGGTGCTGGGTGCTCAGTACTCAGGGTGCTGGGTGCTCAGTACTCTGGGTGCTGGGTGCTCAGTACTCAGGGTGCTGGGTGCTCAGTACTCAGGGTGCTGGGTGCTCAGTGCTCAGGGTGCTGGGTGCTCAGTACTCAGGATGCTTGGTGCTCAGTACTTAGTGTGCTCGGTGCTCAGTACTCAGGGTGCTGGGTGCTCAGTGCTCAGGGTGCTTTGTACTCAGTACTCAGGGTTCTGGGTGCTCAGTACTCAGGGTGCTGGGTGCTCAGTGCTCAGGGTGCTGGGTGCTCAGTACTCAGGGTGCTGGGTGCTCAGTGCTCAGGGTGATCGGTGCTCAGTACTCAGGGTGCTCAGTACTCAGGGTGCTGGGTGCTCAGTGCTCAGGGTGCTGGGTGCTCAGTACTCAGGGTGCTGGGTGCTCAGTGCTCGGGGTGCTGGGTGCTCAGTACTCAGGGTGCTGGGTGCTCAGTACTCAGGGTGCTGGGTGCTCAGTACTCAGGGTGCTGGGTGCTCAGTACTCAGGGTGCTGGGTGCTCAGTGCTCAGGGTGCTGGGTGCTCAGTACTCAGGATGCTTGGTGCTCAGTACTTAGTGTCCTCGGTGCTCAGTACTCAGGGTGCTGGGTGCTCAGTGCTCAGGGTGCTTTGTACTCAGTACTCAGGGTTCTGGGTGCTCAGTACTCAGGGTGCTGGGTGCTCAGTGCTCAGGGTGCTGGGTGCTCAGTACTCAGGGTGCTGGGTGCTCAGTGCTCAGGGTGATCGGTGCTCAGTACTCAGGGTGCTCAGTACTCAGGGTGCTGGGTGCTCAGTGCTCAGGGTGCTGGGTGCTCAGTACTCAGGGTGCTGGGTGCTCAGTGCTCGGGGTGCTGGGTGCTCAGTGCTCAGGGTGCTCAGTGCTCAGGGTGCTGGGTGCTCAGTGCTCGGGGTGCTCGGTGCTCAGGGTGCTGGGTGCTCAGTCCTCAGGGTGCTCAGTGCTCAGGGTGCTGGGTGCTCAGTGCTCGGGGTGCTCGGTGCTCAGTACTCAGGGT
Organism: Microtus oregoni; assembly: GCF_018167655.1. NCBI lineage: Eukaryota > Metazoa > Chordata > Mammalia > Rodentia > Cricetidae > Microtus > Microtus oregoni. Next base: position 3,827,068 of record NW_024543811.1, on the reverse strand, counting down.
GCTGGGTGCTCAGTACTCATGGTGCTGGGTGCTCAGTACTCAGGGGGCTGGGTGCTCAGTGCTCAGGGTGCCGGGTGCTCAGTGCTCAGGGCGCTAGGTGCTCAGTGCTCGGGGTGCTGGGTGCTCAGTGCTCGGGGTGCTGGGTGGTCAGTGCTCAGTGCTCAGGGTGCTGGGTGCTCAGTACTCAGGGTGCTGGGTGCTCAGTACTCAGGGTGCTGGGTGCTCAGTACTCAGGGTGCTGGGTGCTCAGTGATCAGGGTGCTGGGTGCTCAGTACTCTGGGTGTTGGGTGCTCAGTACTCAGGGTGCTGGGTGCTCAGTGCTCGGGGTGCTCGGTGCTCAGTACTCAAGGTGCTGGGTGCTCAGTGCTCAGGGTGCGGGGTGCTCAGTCCTCGGGGTGCTCCGTGCTCAGTGCTCAGGGGGCTGGGTGCTCAGTACTCAGGGTGCTCGGTGCTCAGTACTCAGGGTTCTCAGTGCTCAGGTTGCTGGGTGCTCAGTACTCAGGGTGCTCAGTGCTCAGTACTCGGGGTGCTGGGTGCTCAGTACTCAGGGTGCTCAGTGCTCAGTACTCGGTGTGCTGGGTGCTCAGTGCTCAGTGTGCTCAGTGCTCAGTGCTCGGTGTGCTGGGTGCTCAGTGCTCGGGGCGCTGGGTGCTCAGTGCTCGGGGTGCTGGGTGCTCAGTACTCAGGGTGCTGTGTGCTCAGTGCTCAGTACTCAGCGTGCTGGGTGCTCAGTGCTCAGAGTGTTGGGTGCTCAGTACTCAGGGTGCTGGGTGCTCAGTGCTCAGTGCTCAGGGTGCTCAGTGCTCAGGGTGCTCAGTGCTCAGGGTGCTGGGTGCTCAGGGTGCTGGGTGCTCAGTGCTCGGTGTGCTGGGTGCTCAGTGCTCAGTGCTCAGGGTGCTGGGTGCTCAGTGCTGAGTGCTCAGGGTGCTGGGTGTTCAGTACTCAGGGTGCTCGGTGCTCAGTGCTCAGGGTGCTGGGTGCTCAGTGCTCGGGGTGCTGGGTGCTCAGTGCTCGGGGTGCTGGGTGCTCAGTGCTCAGGGTGATCAGTGCTCAGTACTCAGGGTGCTGGGTTCTCATTGCTCTGGGTGCTGGGTGCTCAGTCCTCAGGGTGCTCAGTACTCAGGATGATCTGTGCTCAGTTCTCAGTACTCAGGGTGCTCAGTACTCAGGGTGCTGTGTGCTCAGTGCTCGGGGTGCTGGGTGCTCAGTACTCAGGGTGCTGGGTGCTCAGTACTCGGGGTGCTGGGTGCTCAGTACTCAGGGTGCTGGGTGCTCAGTGCTCGGGGTGCTGGGTGCTCAGTACTCAGGGTGCTGGGTGCTCAGTGCTCAGGGTGCTGGGTGCTCAGTCCTCCGGGTGCTCAGTGCTCAGGGTGCTGGGTGCTCATTGCTCATTGTGCTCGGTGCTCAGTACTCAGGGTGCTGAGTGCTCAGTACTCAGGGTGCTGGGTGCTCAGTACTCAGGTTGCTGGTTGCTCTGTACACAGTGTGCTGGGTGCTCAGTGCTCAGGGTGCAGGGTGCTCAGTGCTCGGGGTGCTGGGTGCTCAGGGCTGTGGTGCTGGGTGCTCAGTGCTCAGTGGTCAGGGTGCTGGGTGCTCAGTGCTCAGTGCTCAGGGTGCTGGTTGCTCAGTACTCAGGGTGCTGGGTGCTCAGTACTCAGGGTGCTGGGTGCTCAGTGCTCAGGGTGCTCTGTGCTCAGTACTCAGGGTGCTGGGTGCTCCGTGCTTGGGGTGCTGCGTGCTCAGTGCTCAGGGAGCTGGGTGCTCAGTGCTCAGGGTGCTGGGTGCTCAGTACTCAGGGTGCTGGGTGCTCAGTGCTCGTTGTGCTCGGTGCTCAGTACTCAAGGTGCTGGGTGCTCAGTGCTCAGGGTGCTTGGTGCTCAGTCCTCGGGGTGCTCCGTGCTCAGTGATCAGGGTGCTGGGTGCTCAGTACTCAGGGTGCTCGGTGCTCAGTACTCAGGGTTTTCAGTGCTCATTACTCAGGGTGCTGGGTGCTCAGTGCTCAGGGTGCTGGGTGCTCAGTACTCAGGGTGCTCAGTGCTCAGTACTCGGGGTGCTTGGTGCTCAGTACTCAGGGTGCTCAGTGCTCAGTACTCGGGGTGCTGGGTGCTCAGTGCTCAGGGTGCTGAGTGCTCAGTGCTCGGGGCGCTGGGTGCTCAGTGCTCGGGGTGCTGGGTGCTCAGTACTCGGGGTGCTGGGTGCTCAGTGCTCAGGGTGCTCAGTGCTCAGTACTCAGTGCTCAGGGTGCTCAGTGCTCAGTGCTCAGGGTGCTGGGTGTTCAGTACTCAGGGTGCTGGGTGCTCAGTACTCAGGGTGCTGGGTGCTCAGTGCTCAGGGTGCTGGGAGCTCAGTAGTCTGGGTGTTGGGTGCTCAGTACTCAGGGTGCTGGGTGCTCCGTGCTCAGGGTGCTGGGTGCTCAGTGCTCAGGGTTCTGGGTGCTCAGTGCTCAGGGTGCTGGGTGCTCAGTACTCAGGGTGCTGGGTGCTTAGTGCTCGAGGTGCTCGGTGCTCAGTACTCAAGGTGCTGGGTGCTCAGTGCTCAGGGTGCTGGGTGCTCAGTACTCGGGGATCTCCGTGCTCATGGTGCTGGGTGCTCAGTGCTCAGGGTGCTGGGTGCTCAGTGCTCGGGGTGCTGGGTGCTGAGTGCTCAGGGTGCTAGGTGCTCAGTGCTCGGGGTGCTCGGTGCTCAGTGCTCAGGGTGCTGGGTGCTCAGTACTCAGGGTGCTGGGTGCTTACTACTCAGGGTGCTCAGTGCTCAGTACACAGGGTGCTGGGTGCTCAGTGCTCGGGGTGCTGGGTGCTCAGTGCTCAGTACTCAGGGTGCTGGGTGCTCAGTGCTCAGGGTGCTGGGTGCTCAGTACTCAGCGTGCTGGGAGCTCAGTACTCAGGGTGCTGGCAGCTCAGTGCTCAGGGTGCTGGGTGCTCAGTGCTCAGGGTGCTGGTTGCTCAGTGATCGGGGTGCTGGGTGCTCAGTACTCAGGGTGCTCAGTGCTCGGTTAGCTCGGTGCTCAGTACTCAGGGTGCTGGGTGCTCAGTACTCAGTGCTCGGGGTCCTGGGTGCTCCGTGCTCGGGGTGCTGGGTGCTCAGTGCTCTGGGTGCTGGGTGCTCAGTACTCAGGGTGCTGGGTGCTCAGTACTCAGGGTGCTGGGTGCTCAGTGCTCAGGGTGCTGTGTGCTCAGTACTCAGGGTGCTGGGTGCTCAGTACTCAGGGTGCTCGGTGCTCAGTACTGAGGGTGCTGGGTCCTCAGTGCTCAGGGTGCTGGGTACTCAGTACTCAGGGTGCTGGGTGCTCAGTACTCAGGGTGCTGGGTGCTCAGTGCTCAGGGTGCTGGGTGCTCAGTGCTCAGGGTGCTGGGTGCTCAGTACTCAGGGTGCTGGGTGCTCAGTGCTCAGGGTGATCGGTGCTCAGTACTCAGGGAGCTCAGTACTCAGGGTGCTGGGTGCTCAGTGCTCAGGGTGCTTGGTGCTCAGTACTCAGGGTGCTGGGTGCTCAGTGCTCAGGGTGCTGAGTACTCAGTACTCAGGGTGCTGGGTGCTCAGTGCTCAGGGTGCTGGGTTTTCAGTGCTCAGGGTGCTGGGTGCTCAGTGCTCGGGGTGCTGGGTGCTCAGTGCTCGGGGTGCTGGGTGCTCAGTGCTCGGGGTGCTGGGTGCTCAGTGCTCGGGGTGCTGGGTGCTCAGTGCTCAGGGTGATCGGTGCTCAGTACTCAGTGTGCTGGGTGCTCAGTGCTCAGGGTGCTGGGTGCTCAGTCCTCAGGGTGCTCAGTGCTCAGGGTGCTGGGTGCTCAGTACTCATGGTGCTGGGTGCTCAGTACTCAGGGGGCTGGTTGCTCAGTGCTCAGTGCTCAGTGTGCTGGGTGCTCAGTGCTCAGGGCGCTGGGTGCTCAGTGCTCGGGGTGCTGGGTGCTCAGTGCTCGGGGTGCTGGGTGGTCAGTGCTCAGTACTCAAGGTGCTGGGTGCTCAGTGCTCAGTGCTCAGGGTGCTGGGTGCTCAGTACTCAGGGTGCTGGGTGCTCAGTACTCAGGGTGCTGGGTGCTCAGTTCTCAGGGTGCTGGGTGATCAGTACTCTGGGTGTTGGGTGCTCAGTACTCAGGGTTCTCAGTGCTCAGTACTCGGGGTGCTGGGTGCTCAGTGCTCAGTGTGCTCAGTGCTCAGTGCTCAGGGTGCTGGGTGCTCAGTGCTCGGGGCGCTGGGTGCTCAGTGCTCGGGGTGCTGGGTGCTCAGTACTCAGGGTGCTGTGTGCTCAGTGCTCAGTACTCAGCGTGCTGGGTGCTCAGTGCTCAGAGTGTTGGGTGCTCAGTACTCAGGGTGCTGGGTGCTCAGTGCTCAGTGCTGAGGGTGCACAGTGCTCAGGGTGCTCAGTGCTCAGGGTGCTGGGTGCTCAGGGTGCTGGGTGCTCAGTGCTCGGGGTGCTGGGTGCTCAGTTCTCAGTGCTCAGGGTGCTGGGTGCTCAGTGCTCGGGGTGCTGGGTGCTCAGTACTCAGGGTGCTGGGTGCTCAGTACTCAGGGTGCTGGGTGCTCAGTCCTCAGGGTGCTAAGTGCTCAGGGTGCTGGGTGCTCAGTGCTCAGGGTGCTGGGTGCTCTGTGCTCAGGGTGCTCGGTGCTCAGTGCTCAGGTTGCTGGGTGCTCAATACTCAGGGTGCTGGGTGCTCAGTACTCAGGGTGCTCAGTGCTCAGTAATCAGGGAGCTCAGTGTTCAGGGTGCTGGGTGCTCAGTGCTCGGGGTGCTGGGTACTCAGTCCTCAGGGTGCTGGGTGCTCAGTGCTCAGGGTGCTCGGTGCTCAGTGCTCAGGGTGCTGGGTGCTCATTACTCACGGTGCTGGGTGCTCAGTGCTCGGGGTGCTGGGGGCTCAGTACTCAGGGTGCTGGGTGCTCAGTGCTCAGGGTGCTGGGTGCTCAGTGCTCAGGGTGCTCGGTGCTTAGTACTCATGGTGCTCGGTGCTCGGGGTGCTGGGTGCTCAGTGCTCGGTGTGCTGGGTGCTCAGTGCTCGGGGTGCTGGGTGCTGAGTGCTCGGTGTGCTGGGTGCTCAGTGCTCGGGGTGCTGGGTGCTCAGTGCTCGGGGTGCTGAGTGCTCAGTACTCAGGGTGCTCGGTGCTCAGTACTCAGGGTGCTGGGTGCTCAGTGCTCAGGGTGCTGGGTGCTCAGTACTCAGGAAGCTGGGTGCTCGGTGCTCAGTACACTGGGTGCTCAGTACTCAGGGTGCTGGGTGCTCAGTACTCAGGGTGCTCGGTGCTCAATACTCAGGGTGCTGGGTGCTCAGTTCTCGGGGTGCCGGGTGCTCATTAATCAGGGTGCTCAGTGCTCAGTACTCAGCGTGCTGGGTGCTCAGTGCTCAGGGTGCTCGGTGCTCAGTACTCAGGGTGCTCAGTGCTCAGTACTCAGTGTGCTGGGTGCTCAGTGCTCAGGGTGCTGGGTGCTCAGTACTCAGGGTGCTTTGTGCTTAGTACTCAGGGTGCTCGGTCCTCAGTGCTCAGGGTGCTGGGTGCTCAGTACTCAGGGTGCTGGGTGCTCAGTGGTCAGGGTGCTCAGTGCTCAGCACTCAGGGTGCTCGGTGCTCAGTGATCAGGGTGCTCAGTGCTCAGTACTCAGGGTGCTCAGTGCTCTGGGTGCTGGGTGCTCAGTGCTCAGGGTGCTGGGTGCTCAGTGCTCAGGGTGCTGGGTGCTCAGTACTCAGGGTGCTCAGTGCTCAGGGTGCTGGGTGCTCAGTGCTCGGGGTGCTGGGTACTCAGTGCTCAGTACACAGGGTGCTGAGTGCTCAGTGCTCGGGGTGCTGGGTGCTCAGTGCTCATTACTCAGAGTGCTCAGTGCTCAGGGTGCTGGGTGCTCAGTACTCAGGGTGCTGGGTGCTCAGTGCTCAGGGTGCTGGGTGCTCAGTACTCAGGGTGCTGGGTCCTCAGTGCTCAGGGTGCTGGGTGCTCAATGCTCAGGGTGCTCAGTACTCAGGGTGCTGTGTGTTCAGTGCTCAGGGTACTGGGTGCTCAGTACTCAGGGTGCTCGGTGCTTAGTACTCAGGGTGCTGGGTGCTCAGTACTCCGGGTGCTCATTGCTCAGGGTGCTGGGTGCTCAGTACTCAGGGTGCTGGGTGCTCAGTACTCAGGGTGTTCAGTGCTCAGTACTCAGGGTGCTCAGTGCTCAGGGTGCTGGGTGCTCAGTGCTCGGGGTGCTGGGTGCTCAGTGCTCACGGTGCTGTGTGCTCAGTACTCAGGGTGCTCAGTACTCAGGGTGCTTGGTGCTCAGTGCTCAGGGTGCTTGGTGCTCAGTGCTCAGGTTGCTGGGTGCTCAATACTCAGGGTGCTGGGTGCTCAGTACTCAGGGTGCTCTGTGCTCAGTACTCAGGGTGCTCAGTGCTCAGGGTGCTGGGTGCTCAGTGCTCGGGGTGCTGGGTGCTCAGTGCTCGGGGTGCTGGTTGCTCAGTACTCAGGGTGCTCGGTGCTCAGTACTCAGGGTGCTGGGTGCTCAGTGCTCAGGGTGCTGGGTGCTCAGTACTCAGGGTGCTGGGTGCTCTGTGCTCAGTACACTGGGTGCTCAGTACTCAGGGTGCTGGGTGCTCAGTACTCAGGGTGCTCGGTGCTCAATACTCAGGGTGCTGGGTGCTCAGTTCTCGGGGTGCTGGGTGCTCATTAATCAGGGTGCTGGGTGCTCAGTACTCAGGGTTCTCAGTGCTTGGGGTGCTGGGTGCTCAGTTCTCAGGGTGCTCAGTGCTTGGGGTGAAGGGTGCTCAGTACTCAGGGTGCTGGTTGCTCAGTGCTCAGGGTGCTGGGTGCTGAGTACTCAGGGTGCTGGGTGATCAGTACTCAGGGTGCTGTGTGCTCAGTGCTCGGGGTGCTGGGTGCTCAGTGCTCGGGTTGCTGGGTGCTTAGTGCTCGGGGTGCTGGGTGCTCAGTGCTCAGGGTGCTGGGTGCTCAGTGCTCAGGGTGCTGGGTGCTCAGTGCTCGGGGTGCTGGGTGCTCAGTGCTCGGTGTCCTCGGTGCTCAGTGCTCGGGGTGGTGGGTGCTCAGTACTCGGGGAGCTCAGTGCTCAGTACTCAGAGTGCTGGGTGCTCAGTGCTCAGGGTGCTGGGTGCTCAGTGCTCGGGGTGCTGGGTGCTCGGTGCTCAGGTTGCTGGGTGCTCAGTACTCGGGGTGCTGGGTGCTCAGTACTCAGGGTGCTGGGTGCTCATTGCTCGGGGTGCTGGGTCCTCAGTGCTACGGGTGCTGGGTGCTCAGTGCTCGGGGTGCTGGGTGCTCAGTGCTCGGGGCGCTGGGTGCTCAGTGCTCGGGGTGCTCGGTGCTCAGTACTCAGGGTGCTGGGTGCTCAGTGCTCAGGGTGCTCTGTGCTCAGTACTCAGGGTGCTGGGTGCTCAGTGCTCAGGGTGATCGGTGCACAGTACTCAGGGTGCTCAGTACTCAGGGTGCTGGGTGCTCAGTACTCAGGGTGCTGGCTGCTCATTCTCGTGGTGCTGGGTGCTCAGTGCTCGGGGTGCTGGGTGCTCAGTACTCGGGGTGCTGGGTGCTCAGTGCTCAGCGTGCTGCATGCTCAGTACTCAGGGTGCTCGGTTCTCAGTACTCAGAGTGATGGGTGCTCATTCTCGGTGTGCTGGGTGCTCAGTGCTCAGGGTGCTGGGTGCTCAGTGCTCAGGGTCCTCTATGCTCAGTACTCAGGGTGCTCAGTACTCAGTGTGCTTTGTGCTCAGTGCTCAGGGTGCTGGGTGCTCAGTACTCAGGGTGCTGGGTGCTCAGTGCTCGGGGTGCTGGGTGCTCAGTACTCGGGGTGCTGGGTGCTCATTACTCAGGGTGCTGGGTGCTCAGTGCTCAGGGTGCTCGCTGCTCAGTACACTTTTTGCTGGGTGCTCAGTACTCAGGGTGTTCAGTGCTCAGTACTCAGGGTGCTCAGTGCTCAGGGTGCTTGGTGCTCAGTGCTCAGGGTGCTTGGTGCTCAGTGCTCAGGTTGCTGGGTGCTCAATACTCAGGGTGCTGGGTGCTCAGTACTCAGGGTGCTCTGTGCTCAGTACTCAGGGTGCTCAGTGCTCAGGGTGCTGGGTGCTCAGTGCTCAGGGTGCTGGGTGCTCTGTGCTCAGGGTGCTCGGTGCTCAGTGCTCAGGTTGCTGGGTGCTCAATACTCAGGGTGCTGGGTGCTCAGTACTCAGGGTGCTCAGTGCTCAGTAATCAGGGAGCTCAGTGTTCAGGGTGCTGGGTGCTCAGTGCTCGGGGTGCTGGGTACTCAGTCCTCAGGGTGCTGGGTGCTCAGTGCTCAGGGTGCTCGGTGCTCAGTGCTCAGGGTGCTGGGTGCTCAGTACTCACGGTGCTGGGTGCTCAGTGCTCGGGGTGCTGGGGGCTCAGTACTCAGGGTGCTGGGTGCTCAGTGCTCAGGGTGCTGGGTGCTCAGTGCTCAGGGTGCTCGGTGCTTAGTACTCATGGTGCTCGGTGCTCGGGGTGCTGGGTGCTCAGTGATCGGTGTGCTGGGTGCTCAGTGCTCGGGGTGCTGGGTGCTGAGTGCTCGGTGTGCTGGGTGCTCAGTGCTCGGGGTGCTGGGTGCTCAGTGCTCGGGGTGCTGGGTGCTCAGTACTCAGGGTGCTGGGTCCTCAGTGCTCAGGGTGCTGGGTGCTCAATGCTCAGGGTGCTCAGTACTCAGGGTGCTGTGTGTTCAGTGCTCAGGGTACTGGGTGCTCAGTACTCAGGGTGCTCGGTGCTTAGTACTCAGGGTGCTGGGTGCTCAGTACTCCGGGTGCTCATTGCTCAGGGTGCTGGGTGCTCAGTACTCAGGGTGCTGGGTGCTCAGTACTCAGGGTGTTCAGTGCTCAGTACTCAGGGTGCTCAGTGCTCAGGGTGCTGGGTGCTCAGTGCTCGGGGTGCTGGGTGCTCAGTGCTCACGGTGCTGTGTGCTCAGTACTCAGGGTGCTCAGTACTCAGGGTGCTTGGTGCTCAGTGCTCAGGGTGCTTGGTGCTCAGTGCTCAGGTTGCTGGGTGCTCAATACTCAGGGTGCTGGGTGCTCAGTACTCAGGGTGCTCTGTGCTCAGTACTCAGGGTGCTCAGTGCTCAGGGTGCTGGGTGCTCAGTGCTCAGGGTGCTGGGTGCTCTGTGCTCAGGGTGCTCGGTGCTCAGTGCTCAGGTTGCTGGGTGCTCAATACTCAGGGTGCTGGGTGCTCAGTACTCAGGGTGCTCAGTGCTCAGTAATCAGGGAGCTCAGTGTTCAGGGTGCTGGGTGCTCAGTGCTCGGGGTGCTGGGTACTCAGTCCTCAGGGTGCTGGGTGCTCAGTGCTCAGGGTGCTCGGTGCTCAGTGCTCAGGGTGCTGGGTGCTCAGTACTCACGGTGCTGGGTGCTCAGTGCTCAGGGTGCTGGGGGCTCAGTACTCAGGGTGCTGGGTGCTCAGTGCTCGGGGTGCTCAGTGCTCAGTACTCAGCGTGCTGGGTGCTCAGTGCTCAGGGTGCTCGGTGCTCAGTACTCAGGGTGCTCAGTGCTCAGTACTCAGTGTGCTGGGTGCTCAGTGCTCAGGGTGCTGGGTGCTCAGTACTCAGGGTGCTTTGTGCTTAGTACTCAGGGTGCTCGGTCCTCAGTGCTCAGGGTGCTGGGTGCTCAGTACTCAGGGTGCTGGGTGCTCAGTGGTCAGGGTGCTCAGTGCTCAGCACTCAGGGTGCTCGGTGCTCAGTGATCAGGGTGCTCAGTGCTCAGTACTCAGGGTGCTCAGTGCTCTGGGTGCTGGGTGCTCAGTGCTCAGGGTGCTGGGTGCTCAGTGCTCAGGGTGCTGGGTGCTCAGTACTCAGGGTGCTCAGTGCTCAGGGTGCTGGGTGCTCAGTGCTCGGGGTGCTGGGTACTCAGTGCTCAGTACACAGGGTGCTGAGTGCTCAGTGCTCGGGGTGCTGGGTGCTCAGTGCTCATTACTCAGAGTGCTCAGTGCTCAGGGTGCTGGGTGCTCAGTACTCAGGGTGCTGGGTGCTCAGTGCTCAGGGTGCTGGGTGGTCAGTACTCAGGGTGCTGGGTCCTCAGTGCTCAGGGTGCTGGGTGCTCAATGCTCAGGGTGCTCAGTACTCAGGGTGCTGTGTGTTCAGTGCTCAGGGTACTGGGTGCTCAGTACTCAGGGTGCTCGGTGCTTAGTACTCAGGGTGCTGGGTGCTCAGTACTCCGGGTGCTCATTGCTCAGGGTGCTGGGTGCTCAGTACTCAGGGTGCTGGGTGCTCAGTACTCAGGGTGTTCAGTGCTCAGTACTCAGGGTGCTCAGTGCTCAGGGTGCTGGGTGCTCAGTGCTCGGGGTGCTGGGTGCTCAGTGCTCACGGTGCTGTGTGCTCAGTACTCAGGGTGCTCAGTACTCAGGGTGCTTGGTGCTCAGTGCTCAGGGTGCTTGGTGCTCAGTGCTCAGGTTGCTGGGTGCTCAATACTCTGGGTGCTGGGTGCTCAGTACTCAGGGTGCTCTGTGCTCAGTACTCAGGGTGCTCAGTGCTCAGGGTGCTGGGTGCTCAGTGCTCGGGGTGCTGGGTGCTCAGTGCTCGGGGTGCTGGTTGCTCAGTACTCAGGGTGCTCGGTGCTCAGTACTCAGGGTGCTGGGTGCTCAGTGCTCAGGGTGCTGGGTGCTCAGTACTCAGGGTGCTGGGTGCTCTGTGCTCAGTACACTGGGTGCTCAGTACTCAGGGTGCTGGGTGCTCAGTACTCAGGGTGCTCGGTGCTCAATACTCAGGGTGCTGGGTGCTCAGTTCTCGGGGTGCTGGGTGCTCATTAATCAGGGTGCTGGGTGCTCAGTACTCAGGGTTCTCAGTGCTTGGGGTGCTGGGTGCTCAGTTCTCAGGGTGCTCAGTGCTTGGGGTGAAGGGTGCTCAGTACTCAGGGTGCTGGTTGCTCAGTGCTCAGGGTGCTGGGTGCTGAGTACTCAGGGTGCTGGGTGATCAGTACTCAGGGTGCTGTGTGCTCAGTGCTCGGGGTGCTGGGTGCTCAGTGCTCGGGTTGCTTGGTGCTTAGTGCTCGGGGTGCTGGGTGCTCAGTGCTCAGGGTGCTGGGTGCTCAGTGCTCAGGGTGCTGGGTGCTCAGTGCTCGGGGTGCTGGGTGCTCAGTGCTCGGTGTCCTCGGTGCTCAGTGCTCGGGGTGGTGGGTGCTCAGTACTCGGGGAGCTCAGTGCTCAGTACTCAGGGTGCTGGGTGGTCAGTACTCAGGGTGCTGGGTCCTCAGTGCTCAGGGTGCTGGGTGCTCAGTGCTCGGGGTGCTGGGTGCTCAGTGCTCACGGTGCTGTGTGCTCAGTACTCAGGGTGCTCAGTGCTCTGGGTGCTGGGTGCTCAGTGCTCAGGGTGCTGGGTGCTCAGTGCTCAGGGTGCTGGGTGCTCAGTACTCAGGGTGCTCAGTGCTCAGGGTGCTGGGTGCTCAGTGCTCGGGGTGCTGGGTACTCAGTGCTCAGTACACAGGGTGCTGAGTGCTCAGTGCTCGGGGTGCTGGGTGCTCAGTGCTCATTACTCAGAGTGCTCAGTGCTCAGGGTGCTGGGTGCTCAGTACTCAGGGTGCTGGGTGCTCAGTGCTCAGGGTGCTGGGTGGTCAGTACTCAGGGTGCTGGGTCCTCAGTGCTCAGGGTGCTGGGTGCTCAATGCTCAGGGTGCTCAGTACTCAGGGTGCTGTGTGTTCAGTGCTCAGGGTACTGGGTGCTCAGTACTCAGGGTGCTCGGTGCTTAGTACTCAGGGTGCTGGGTGCTCAGTACTCCGGGTGCTCATTGCTCAGGGTGCTGGGTGCTCAGTACTCAGGGTGCTGGGTGCTCAGTACTCAGGGTGTTCAGTGCTCAGTACTCAGGGTGCTCAGTGCTCAGGGTGCTGGGTGCTCAGTGCTCGGGGTGCTGGGTGCTCAGTGCTCACGGTGCTGTGTGCTCAGTACTCAGGGTGCTCAGTACTCAGGGTGCTTGGTGCTCAGTGCTCAGGGTGCTTGGTGCTCAGTGCTCAGGTTGCTGGGTGCTCAATACTCAGGGTGCTGTGTGCTCAGTACTCAGGGTGCTCTGTGCTCAGTACTCAGGGTGCTCAGTGCTCAGGGTGCTGGGTGCTCAGTGCTCGGGGTGCTGGGTGCTCAGTGCTCGGGGTGCTGGTTGCTCAGTACTCAGGGTGCTCGGTGCTCAGTACTCAGGGTGCTGGGTGCTCAGTGCTCAGGGTGCTGGGTGCTCAGTACTCAGGGTGCTGGGTGCTCTGTGCTCAGTACACTGGGTGCTCAGTACTCAGGGTGCTGGGTGCTCAGTACTCAGGGTGCTCGGTGCTCAATACTCAGGGTGCTGGGTGCTCAGTTCTCGGGGTGCTGGGTGCTCATTAATCAGGGTGCTGGGTGCTCAGTACTCAGGGTTCTCAGTGCTTGGGGTGCTGGGTGCTCAGTTCTCAGGGTGCTCAGTGCTTGGGGTGAAGGGTGCTCAGTACTCAGGGTGCTGGTTGCTCAGTGCTCAGGGTGCTGGGTGCTGAGTACTCAGGGTGCTGGGTGATCAGTACTCAGGGTGCTGTGTGCTCAGTGCTCGGGGTGCTGGGTGCTCAGTGCTCGGGTTGCTGGGTGCTTAGTGCTCGGGGTGCTGGGTGCTCAGTGCTCAGGGTGCTGGGTGCTCAGTGCTCAGGGTGCTGGGTGCTCAGTGCTCGGGGTGCTGGGTGCTCAGTGCTCGGTGTCCTCGGTGCTCAGTGCTCGGGGTGGTGGGTGCTCAGTACTCGGGGAGCTCAGTGCTCAGTACTCAGAGTGCTGGGTGCTCAGTGCTCAGGGTGCTGGGTGCTCAGTGCTCGGGGTGCTGGGTGCTCGGTGCTCAGGTTGCTGGGTGCTCAGTACTCGGGGTGCTGGGTGCTCAGTACTCAGGGTGCTGGGTGCTCATTGCTCGGGGTGCTGGGTCCTCAGTGCTACGGGTGCTGGGTGCTCAGTGCTCGGGGTGCTGGGTGCTCAGTGCTCGGGGCGCTGGGTGCTCAGTGCTCGGGGTGCTCGGTGCTCAGTACTCAGGGTGCTGGGTGCTCAATGCTCAGGGTGCTCGGTGCTCAGTACTCAGGGTGCTGGGTGCTCAGTGCTCAGGGTGATCGGTGCACAGTACTCAGGGTGCTCAGTACTCAGGGTGCTGGGTGCTCAGTACTCAGGGTGCTGGCTGCTCATTCTCGTGGTGCTGGGTGCTCAGTGCTCGGGGTGCTGGGTGCTCAGTACTCGGGGTGCTGGGTGCTCAGTGCTCAGCGTGCTGCGTGCTCAGTACTCAGGGTGCTCGGTTCTCAGTACTCAGAGTGATGGGTGCTCATTCTCGGTGTGCTGGGTGCTCAGTGCTCAGGGTGCTGGGTGCTCAGTGCTCAGGGTCCTCTATGCTCAGTACTCAGGGTGCTCAGTACTCAGTGTGCTTTGTGCTCAGTGCTCAGGGTGCTGGGTGCTCAGTACTCAGGGTGCTGGGTGCTCAGTGCTCGGGGTGCTGGGTGCTCAGTACTCGGGGTGCTGGGTGCTCATTACTCAGGGTGCTGGGTGCTCAGTGCTCAGGGTGCTCGCTGCTCAGTACACTTTTTGCTGGGTGCTCAGTACTCAGGGTGTTCAGTGCTCAGTACTCAGGGTGCTCAGTGCTCAGGGTGCTTGGTGCTCAGTGCTCAGGGTGCTTGGTGCTCAGTGCTCAGGTTGCTGGGTGCTCAATACTCAGGGTGCTGGGTGCTCAGTACTCAGGGTGCTCTGTGCTCAGTACACAGGGTGCTCAGTGCTCAGGGTGCTGGGTGCTCAGTGCTCAGGGTGCTGGGTGCTCTGTGCTCAGGGTGCTCGGTGCTCAGTGCTCAGGTTGCTGGGTGCTCAATACTCAGGGTGCTGGGTGCTCAGTACTCAGGGTGCTCAGTGCTCAGTAATCAGGGAGCTCAGTGTTCAGGGTGCTGGGTGCTCAGTGCTCGGGGTGCTGGGTACTCAGTCCTCAGGGTGCTGGGTGCTCAGTGCTCAGGGTGCTCGGTGCTCAGTGCTCAGGGTGCTGGGTGCTCAGTACTCAGGGTGCTCAGTGCTCTGGGTGCTGGGTGCTCAGTGCTCAGGGTGCTGGGTGCTCAGTGCTCAGGGTGCTGGGTGCTCAGTACTCAGGGTGCTCAGTGCTCAGGGTGCTGGGTGCTCAGTGCTCGGGGTGCTGGGTACTCAGTGCTCAGTACACAGGGTGCTGAGTGCTCAGTGCTCGGGGTGCTGGGTGCTCAGTGCTCATTACTCAGAGTGCTCAGTGCTCAGGGTGCTGGGTGCTCAGTACTCAGGGTGCTGGGTGCTCAGTGCTCAGGGTGCTGGGTGGTCAGTACTCAGGGTGCTGGGTCCTCAGTGCTCAGGGTGCTGGGTGCTCAATGCTCAGGGTGCTCAGTACTCAGGGTGCTGTGTGTTCAGTGCTCAGGGTACTGGGTGCTCAGTACTCAGGGTGCTCGGTGCTTAGTACTCAGGGTGCTGGGTGCTCAGTACTCCGGGTGCTCATTGCTCAGGGTGCTGGGTGCTCAGTACTCAGGGTGCTGGGTGCTCAGTACTCAGGGTGTTCAGTGCTCAGTACTCAGGGTGCTCAGTGCTCAGGGTGCTGGGTGCTCAGTGCTCGGGGTGCTGGGTGCTCAGTGCTCACGGTGCTGTGTGCTCAGTACTCAGGGTGCTCAGTACTCAGGGTGCTTGGTGCTCAGTGCTCAGGGTGCTTGGTGCTCAGTGCTCAGGTTGCTGGGTGCTCAATACTCAGGGTGCTGGGTGCTCAGTACTCAGGGTGCTCTGTGCTCAGTACTCAGGGTGCTCAGTGCTCAGGGTGCTGGGTGCTCAGTGCTCGGGGTGCTGGGTGCTCAGTGCTCGGGGTGCTGGTTGCTCAGTACTCAGGGTGCTCGGTGCTCAGTACTCAGGGTGCTGGGTGCTCAGTGCTCAGGGTGCTGGGTGCTCAGTACTCAGGGTGCTGGGTGCTCTGTGCTCAGTACACTGGGTGCTCAGTACTCAGGGTGCTGGGTGCTCAGTACTCAGGGTGCTCGGTGCTCAATACTCAGGGTGCTGGGTGCTCAGTTCTCGGGGTGCTGGGTGCTCATTAATCAGGGTGCTGGGTGCTCAGTACTCAGGGTTCTCAGTGCTTGGGGTGCTGGGTGCTCAGTTCTCAGGGTGCTCAGTGCTTGGGGTGAAGGGTGCTCAGTACTCAGGGTGCTGGTTGCTCAGTGCTCAGGGTGCTGGGTGCTGAGTACTCAGGGTGCTGGGTGATCAGTACTCAGGGTGCTGTGTGCTCAGTGCTCGGGGTGCTGGGTGCTCAGTGCTCGGGTTGCTGGGTGCTTAGTGCTCGGGGTGCTGGGTGCTCAGTGCTCAGGGTGCTGGGTGCTCAGTGCTCAGGGTGCTGGGTGCTCAGTGCTCGGGGTGCTGGGTGCTCAGTGCTCGGTGTCCTCGGTGCTCAGTGCTCGGGGTGGTGGGTGCTCAGTACTCGGGGAGCTCAGTGCTCAGTACTCAGAGTGCTGGGTGCTCAGTGCTCAGGGTGCTGGGTGCTCAGTGCTCGGGGTGCTGGGTGCTCGGTGCTCAGGTTGCTGGGTGCTCAGTACTCGGGGTGCTGGGTGCTCAGTACTCAGGGTGCTGGGTGCTCATTGCTCGGGGTGCTGGGTCCTCAGTGCTACGGGTGCTGGGTGCTCAGTGCTCGGGGTGCTGGGTGCTCAGTGCTCGGGGCGCTGGGTGCTCAGTGCTCGGGGTGCTCGGTGCTCAGTACTCAGGGTGCTGGGTGCTCAATGCTCAGGGTGCTCGGTGCTCAGTACTCAGGGTGCTGGGTGCTCAGTGCTCAGGGTGATCGGTGCACAGTACTCAGGGTGCTCAGTACTCAGGGTGCTGGGTGCTCAGTACTCAGGGTGCTGGCTGCTCATTCTCGTGGTGCTGGGTGCTCAGTGCTCGGGGTGCTGGGTGCTCAGTACTCGGGGTGCTGGGTGCTCAGTGCTCAGCGTGCTGCGTGCTCAGTACTCAGGGTGCTCGGTTCTCAGTACTCAGAGTGATGGGTGCTCATTCTCGGTGTGCTGGGTGCTCAGTGCTCAGGGTGCTGGGTGCTCAGTGCTCAGGGTCCTCTATGCTCAGTACTCAGGGTGCTCAGTACTCAGTGTGCTTGGTGCTCAGTGCTCAGGGTGCTGGGTGCTCAGTACTCAGGGTGCTGGGTGCTCAGTGCTCGGGGTGCTGGGTGCTCAGTACTCGGGGTGCTGGGTGCTCATTACTCAGGGTGCTGGGTGCTCAGTGCTCAGGGTGCTCGCTGCTCAGTACACTTTTTGCTGGGTGCTCAGTACTCAGGGTGTTCAGTGCTCAGTACTCAGGGTGCTCAGTGCTCAGGGTGCTTGGTGCTCAGTGCTCAGGGTGCTTGGTGCTCAGTGCTCAGGTTGCTGGGTGCTCAATACTCAGGGTGCTGGGTGCTCAGTACTCAGGGTGCTCTGTGCTCAGTACTCAGGGTGCTCAGTGCTCAGGGTGCTGGGTGCTCAGTGCTCAGGGTGCTGGGTGCTCTGTGCTCAGGGTGCTCGGTGCTCAGTGCTCAGGTTGCTGGGTGCTCAATACTCAGGGTGCTGGGTGCTCAGTACTCAGGGTGCTCAGTGCTCAGTAATCAGGGAGCTCAGTGTTCAGGGTGCTGGGTGCTCAGTGCTCGGGGTGCTGGGTACTCAGTCCTCAGGGTGCTGGGTGCTCAGTGCTCAGGGTGCTCGGTGCTCAGTGCTCAGGGTGCTGGGTGCTCAGTACTCACGGTGCTGGGTGCTCAGTGCTCGGGGTGCTGGGGGCTCAGTACTCAGGGTGCTGGGTGCTCAGTGCTCAGGGTGCTGGGTGCTCAGTGCTCAGGGTGCTCGGTGCTTAGTACTCATGGTGCTCGGTGCTCGGGGTGCTGGGTGCTCAGTGATCGGTGTGCTGGGTGCTCAGTGCTCGGGGTGCTGGGTGCTGAGTGCTCGGTGTGCTGGGTGCTCAGTGCTCGGGGTGCTGGGTGCTCAGTGCTCGGGGTGCTGGGTGCTCAGTACTCAGGGTGCTGGGTCCTCAGTGCTCAGGGTGCTGGGTGCTCAATGCTCAGGGTGCTCAGTACTCAGGGTGCTGTGTGTTCAGTGCTCAGGGTACTGGGTGCTCAGTGCTCGGGGTGCTGGGGGCTCAGTACTCAGGGTGCTGGGTGCTCAGTGCTCAGGGTGCTGGGTGCTCAGTGCTCAGGGTGCTCGGTGCTTAGTACTCATGGTGCTCGGTGCTCGGGGTGCTGGGTGCTCAGTGCTCGGTGTGCTGGGTGCTCAGTGCTCGGGGTGCTGGGTGCTGAGTGCTCGGTGTGCTGGGTGCTCAGTGCTCGGGGTGCTGGGTGCTCAGTGCTCGGGGTGCTGGGTGCTCAGTACTCAGGGTGCTCGGTGCTCAGTACTCAGGGTGCTGGGTGCTCAGTGATCAGGGTGCTGGGTGCTCAGTACTCAGGAAGCTGGGTGCTCGGTGCTCAGTACACTGCGTGCTCAGTACTCAGGGTGCTGGGTGCTCAGTACTCAGGGTGCTCGGTGCTCAATACTCAGGGTGCTGGGTGCTCAGTTCTCGGGGTGCCGGGTGCTCATTAATCAGGGTGCTCAGTGCTCAGTACTCAGCGTGCTGGGTGCTCAGTGCTCAGGGTGCTCGGTGCTCAGTACTCAGGGTGCTCAGTGCTCAGTACTCAGTGTGCTGGGTGCTCAGTGCTCAGGGTGCTGGGTGCTCAGTACTCAGGGTGCTTTGTGCTTAGTACTCAGGGTGCTCGGTCCTCAGTGCTCAGGGTGCTGGGTGCTCAGTACTCAGGGTGCTGGGTGCTCAGTGGTCAGGGTGCTCAGTGCTCAGCACTCAGGGTGCTCGGTGCTCAGTGATCAGGGTGCTCAGTGCTCAGTACTCAGGGTGCTCAGTGCTCTGGGTGCTGGGTGCTCAGTGCTCAGGGTGCTGGGTGCTCAGTGCTCAGGGTGCTGGGTGCTCAGTACTCAGGGTGCTCAGTGCTCAGGGTGCTGGGTGCTCAGTGCTCGGGGTGCTGGGTACTCAGTGCTCAGTACACAGGGTGCTGAGTGCTCAGTGCTCGGGGTGCTGGGTGCTCAGTGCTCATTACTCAGAGTGCTCAGTGCTCAGGGTGCTGGGTGCTCAGTACTCAGGGTGCTGGGTGCTCAGTGCTCAGGGTGCTGGGTGCTCAGTACTCAGGGTGCTGGGTCCTCAGTGCTCAGGGTGCTGGGTGCTCAATGCTCAGGGTGCTCAGTACTCAGGGTGCTGTGTGTTCAGTGCTCAGGGTACTGGGTGCTCAGTACTCAGGGTGCTCGGTGCTTAGTACTCAGGGTGCTGGGTGCTCAGTACTCCGGGTGCTCATTGCTCAGGGTGCTGGGTGCTCAGTACTCAGGGTGCTGGGTGCTCAGTACTCAGGGTGTTCAGTGCTCAGTACTCAGGGTGCTCAGTGCTCAGGGTGCTGGGTGCTCAGTGCTCGGGGTGCTGGGTGCTCAGTGCTCACGGTGCTGTGTGCTCAGTACTCAGGGTGCTCAGTACTCAGGGTGCTTGGTGCTCAGTGCTCAGGGTGCTTGGTGCTCAGTGCTCAGGTTGCTGGGTGCTCAATACTCAGGGTGCTGGGTGCTCAGTACTCAGGGTGCTCTGTGCTCAGTACTCAGGGTGCTCAGTGCTCAGGGTGCTGGGTGCTCAGTGCTCGGGGTGCTGGGTGCTCAGTGCTCGGGGTGCTGGTTGCTCAGTACTCAGGGTGCTCGGTGCTCAGTACTCAGGGTGCTGGGTGCTCAGTGCTCAGGGTGCTGGGTGCTCAGTACTCAGGGTGCTGGGTGCTCTGTGCTCAGTACACTGGGTGCTCAGTACTCAGGGTGCTGGGTGCTCAGTACTCAGGGTGCTCGGTGCTCAATACTCAGGGTGCTGGGTGCTCAGTTCTCGGGGTGCTGGGTGCTCATTAATCAGGGTGCTGGGTGCTCAGTACTCAGGGTTCTCAGTGCTTGGGGTGCTGGGTGCTCAGTTCTCAGGGTGCTCAGTGCTTGGGGTGAAGGGTGCTCAGTACTCAGGGTGCTGGTTGCTCAGTGCTCAGGGTGCTGGGTGCTGAGTACTCAGGGTGCTGGGTGATCAGTACTCAGGGTGCTGTGTGCTCAGTGCTCGGGGTGCTGGGTGCTCAGTGCTTGGGTTGCTGGGTGCTTAGTGCTCGGGGTGCTGGGTGCTCAGTGCTCAGGGTGCTGGGTGCTCAGTGCTCAGGGTGCTGGGTGCTCAGTGCTCGGGGTGCTGGGTGCTCAGTGCTCGGTGTCCTCGGTGCTCAGTGCTCGGGGTGGTGGGTGCTCAGTACTCGGGGAGCTCAGTGCTCAGTACTCAGAGTGCTGGGTGCTCAGTGCTCAGGGTGCTGGGTGCTCAGTGCTCGGGGTGCTGGGTGCTCGGTGCTCAGGTTGCTGGGTGCTCAGTACTCGGGGTGCTGGGTGCTCAGTACTCA
Organism: Microtus oregoni; assembly: GCF_018167655.1. Taxonomy (NCBI): domain Eukaryota; kingdom Metazoa; phylum Chordata; class Mammalia; order Rodentia; family Cricetidae; genus Microtus; species Microtus oregoni. Next base: position 3,807,800 of record NW_024543811.1, on the reverse strand, counting down.
GGGTGCTGGGTGCTCATTGCTCGGGGTGCTGGGTCCTCAGTGCTACGGGTGCTGGGTGCTCAGTGCTCGGGGTGCTGGGTGCTCAGTGCTCGGGGCGCTGGGTGCTCAGTGCTCGGGGTGCTCGGTGCTCAGTACTCAGGGTGCTGGGTGCTCAGTGCTCAGGGTGCTCGGTGCTCAGTACTCAGGGTGCTGGGTGCTCAGTGCTCAGGGTGATCGGTGCACAGTACTCAGGGTGCTCAGTACTCAGGGTGCTGGGTGCTCAGTACTCAGGGTGCTGGCTGCTCATTCTCGTGGTGCTGGGTGCTCAGTGCTCGGGGTGCTGGGTGCTCAGTACTCGGGGTCCTGGGTGCTCAGTGCTCAGCGTGCTGCGTGCTCAGTACTCAGGGTGCTCGGTTCTCAGTACTCAGAGTGATGGGTGCTCATTCTCGGTGTGCTGGGTGCTCAGTGCTCAGGGTGCTGGGTGCTCAGTGCTCAGGGTCCTCTATGCTCAGTACTCAGGGTGCTCAGTACTCAGTGTGCTTTGTGCTCAGTGCTCAGGGTGCTGGGTGCTCAGTACTCAGGGTGCTGGGTGCTCAGTGCTCGGGGTGCTGGGTGCTCAGTACTCGGGGTGCTGGGTGCTCATTACTCAGGGTGCTGGGTGCTCAGTGCTCAGGGTGCTCGCTGCTCAGTACACTTTTTGCTGGGTGCTCAGTACTCAGGGTGTTCAGTGCTCAGTACTCAGGGTGCTCAGTGCTCAGGGTGCTTGGTGCTCAGTGCTCAGGGTGCTTGGTGCTCAGTGCTCAGGTTGCTGGGTGCTCAATACTCAGGGTGCTGGGTGCTCAGTACTCAGGGTGCTCTGTGCTCAGTACTCAGGGTGCTCAGTGCTCAGGGTGCTGGGTGCTCAGTGCTCAGGGTGCTGGGTGCTCTGTGCTCAGGGTGCTCGGTGCTCAGTGCTCAGGTTGCTGGGTGCTCAATACTCAGGGTGCTGGGTGCTCAGTACTCAGGGTGCTCAGTGCTCAGTAATCAGGGAGCTCAGTGTTCAGGGTGCTGGGTGCTCAGTGCTCGGGGTGCTGGGTACTCAGTCCTCAGGGTGCTGGGTGCTCAGTGCTCAGGGTGCTCGGTGCTCAGTGCTCAGGGTGCTGGGTGCTCAGTACTCACGGTGCTGGGTGCTCAGTGCTCGGGGTGCTGGGGGCTCAGTACTCAGGGTGCTGGGTGCTCAGTGCTCAGGGTGCTGGGTGCTCAGTGCTCAGGGTGCTCGGTGCTTAGTACTCATGGTGCTCGGTGCTCGGGGTGCTGGGTGCTCAGTGATCGGTGTGCTGGGTGCTCAGTGCTCGGGGTGCTGGGTGCTGAGTGCTCGGTGTGCTGGGTGCTCAGTGCTCGGGGTGCTGGGTGCTCAGTGCTCGGGGTGCTGGGTGCTCAGTACTCAGGGTGCTGGGTCCTCAGTGCTCAGGGTGCTGGGTGCTCAATGCTCAGGGTGCTCAGTACTCAGGGTGCTGTGTGTTCAGTGCTCAGGGTACTGGGTGCTCAGTACTCAGGGTGCTCGGTGCTTAGTACTCAGGGTGCTGGGTGCTCAGTACTCCGGGTGCTCATTGCTCAGGGTGCTGGGTGCTCAGTACTCAGGGTGCTGGGTGCTCAGTACTCAGGGTGTTCAGTGCTCAGTACTCAGGGTGCTCAGTGCTCAGGGTGCTGGGTGCTCAGTGCTCGGGGTGCTGGGTGCTCAGTGCTCACGGTGCTGTGTGCTCAGTACTCAGGGTGCTCAGTACTCAGGGTGCTTGGTGCTCAGTGCTCAGGGTGCTTGGTGCTCAGTGCTCAGGTTGCTGGGTGCTCAATACTCAGGGTGCTGGGTGCTCAGTACTCAGGGTGCTCTGTGCTCAGTACTCAGGGTGCTCAGTGCTCAGGGTGCTGGGTGCTCAGTGCTCAGGGTGCTGGGTGCTCTGTGCTCAGGGTGCTCGGTGCTCAGTGCTCAGGTTGCTGGGTGCTCAATACTCAGGGTGCTGGGTGCTCAGTACTCAGGGTGCTCAGTGCTCAGTAATCAGGGAGCTCAGTGTTCAGGGTGCTGGGTGCTCAGTGCTCGGGGTGCTGGGTACTCAGTCCTCAGGGTGCTGGGTGCTCAGTGCTCAGGGTGCTCGGTGCTCAGTGCTCAGGGTGCTGGGTGCTCAGTACTCACGGTGCTGGGTGCTCAGTGCTCGGGGTGCTGGGGGCTCAGTACTCAGGGTGCTGGGTGCTCAGTGCTCAGGGTGCTGGGTGCTCAGTGCTCAGGGTGCTCGGTGCTTAGTACTCATGGTGCTCGGTGCTCGGGGTGCTGGGTGCTCAGTGCTCGGTGTGCTGGGTGCTCAGTGCTCGGGGTGCTGGGTGCTGAGTGCTCGGTGTGCTGGGTGCTCAGTGCTCGGGGTGCTGGGTGCTCAGTGCTCGGGGTGCTGGGTGCTCAGTACTCAGGGTGCTCGGTGCTCAGTACTCAGGGTGCTGGGTGCTCAGTGCTCAGGGTGCTGGGTGCTCAGTACTCAGGAAGCTGGGTGCTCGGTGCTCAGTACACTGGGTGCTCAGTACTCAGGGTGCTGGGTGCTCAGTACTCAGGGTGCTCGGTGCTCAATACTCAGGGTGCTGGGTGCTCAGTTCTCGGGGTGCCGGGTGCTCATTAATCAGGGTGCTCAGTGCTCAGTACTCAGCGTGCTGGGTGCTCAGTGCTCAGGGTGCTCGGTGCTCAGTACTCAGGGTGCTCAGTGCTCAGTACTCAGTGTGCTGGGTGCTCAGTGCTCAGGGTGCTGGGTGCTCAGTACTCAGGGTGCTTTGTGCTTAGTACTCAGGGTGCTCGGTCCTCAGTGCTCAGGGTGCTGGGTGCTCAGTACTCAGGGTGCTGGGTGCTCAGTGGTCAGGGTGCTCAGTGCTCAGCACTCAGGGTGCTCGGTGCTCAGTGATCAGGGTGCTCAGTGCTCAGTACTCAGGGTGCTCAGTGCTCTGGGTGCTGGGTGCTCAGTGCTCAGGGTGCTGGGTGCTCAGTGCTCAGGGTGCTGGGTGCTCAGTACTCAGGGTGCTCAGTGCTCAGGGTGCTGGGTGCTCAGTGCTCGGGGTGCTGGGTACTCAGTGCTCAGTACACAGGGTGCTGAGTGCTCAGTGCTCGGGGTGCTGGGTGCTCAGTGCTCATTACTCAGAGTGCTCAGTGCTCAGGGTGCTGGGTGCTCAGTACTCAGGGTGCTGGGTGCTCAGTGCTCAGGGTGCTGGGTGCTCAGTACTCAGGGTGCTGGGTCCTCAGTGCTCAGGGTGCTGGGTGCTCAATGCTCAGGGTGCTCAGTACTCAGGGTGCTGTGTGTTCAGTGCTCAGGGTACTGGGTGCTCAGTACTCAGGGTGCTCGGTGCTTAGTACTCAGGGTGCTGGGTGCTCAGTACTCCGGGTGCTCATTGCTCAGGGTGCTGGGTGCTCAGTACTCAGGGTGCTGGGTGCTCAGTACTCAGGGTGTTCAGTGCTCAGTACTCAGGGTGCTCAGTGCTCAGGGTGCTGGGTGCTCAGTGCTCGGGGTGCTGGGTGCTCAGTGCTCACGGTGCTGTGTGCTCAGTACTCAGGGTGCTCAGTACTCAGGGTGCTTGGTGCTCAGTGCTCAGGGTGCTTGGTGCTCAGTGCTCAGGTTGCTGGGTGCTCAATACTCAGGGTGCTGGGTGCTCAGTACTCAGGGTGCTCTGTGCTCAGTACTCAGGGTGCTCAGTGCTCAGGGTGCTGGGTGCTCAGTGCTCGGGGTGCTGGGTGCTCAGTGCTCGGGGTGCTGGTTGCTCAGTACTCAGGGTGCTCGGTGCTCAGTACTCAGGGTGCTGGGTGCTCAGTGCTCAGGGTGCTGGGTGCTCAGTACTCAGGGTGCTGGGTGCTCTGTGCTCAGTACACTGGGTGCTCAGTACTCAGGGTGCTGGGTGCTCAGTACTCAGGGTGCTCGGTGCTCAATACTCAGGGTGCTGGGTGCTCAGTTCTCGGGGTGCTGGGTGCTCATTAATCAGGGTGCTGGGTGCTCAGTACTCAGGGTTCTCAGTGCTTGGGGTGCTGGGTGCTCAGTTCTCAGGGTGCTCAGTGCTTGGGGTGAAGGGTGCTCAGTACTCAGGGTGCTGGTTGCTCAGTGCTCAGGGTGCTGGGTGCTGAGTACTCAGGGTGCTGGGTGATCAGTACTCAGGGTGCTGTGTGCTCAGTGCTCGGGGTGCTGGGTGCTCAGTGCTCGGGTTGCTGGGTGCTTAGTGCTCGGGGTGCTGGGTGCTCAGTGCTCAGGGTGCTGGGTGCTCAGTGCTCAGGGTGCTGGGTGCTCAGTGCTCGGGGTGCTGGGTGCTCAGTGCTCGGTGTCCTCGGTGCTCAGTGCTCGGGGTGGTGGGTGCTCAGTACTCGGGGAGCTCAGTGCTCAGTACTCAGAGTGCTGGGTGCTCAGTGCTCAGGGTGCTGGGTGCTCAGTGCTCGGGGTGCTGGGTGCTCGGTGCTCAGGTTGCTGGGTGCTCAGTACTCGGGGTGCTGGGTGCTCAGTACTCAGGGTGCTGGGTGCTCATTGCTCGGGGTGCTGGGTCCTCAGTGCTACGGGTGCTGGGTGCTCAGTGCTCGGGGTGCTGGGTGCTCAGTGCTCGGGGCGCTGGGTGCTCAGTGCTCGGGGTGCTCGGTGCTCAGTACTCAGGGTGCTGGGTGCTCAGTGCTCAGGGTGCTCGGTGCTCAGTACTCAGGGTGCTGGGTGCTCAGTGCTCAGGGTGATCGGTGCACAGTACTCAGGGTGCTCAGTACTCAGGGTGCTGGGTGCTCAGTACTCAGGGTGCTGGCTGCTCATTCTCGTGGTGCTGGGTGCTCAGTGCTCGGGGTGCTGGGTGCTCAGTACTCGGGGTGCTGGGTGCTCAGTGCTCAGCGTGCTGCGTGCTCAGTACTCAGGGTGCTCGGTTCTCAGTACTCAGAGTGATGGGTGCTCATTCTCGGTGTGCTGGGTGCTCAGTGCTCAGGGTGCTGGGTGCTCAGTGCTCAGGGTCCTCTATGCTCAGTACTTAGGGTGCTCAGTACTCAGTGTGCTTTGTGCTCAGTGCTCAGGGTGCTGGGTGCTCAGTACTCAGGGTGCTGGGTGCTCAGTGCTCGGGGTGCTGGGTGCTCAGTACTCGGGGTGCTGGGTGCTCATTACTCAGGGTGCTGGGTGCTCAGTGCTCAGGGTGCTCGCTGCTCAGTACACTTTTTGCTGGGTGCTCAGTACTCAGGGTGCTGGGTGCTCAGTGCTCGGGGTGCTCGGTGCTCAGTGCTCAGGGTGCTCAGTGCTCAGTAATCAGGGAGCTCAGTGTTCAGGGTGCTGGGTGCTCAGTGCTCGGGGTGCTGGGTACTCAGTCCTCAGGGTGCTGGGTGCTCAGTGCTCAGGGTGCTCGGTGCTCAGTGCTCAGGGTGCTGGGTGCTCAGTACTCACGGTGCTGGGTGCTCAGTGCTCGGGGTGCTGGGGGCTCAGTACTCAGGGTGCTGGGTGCTCAGTGCTCAGGGTGCTGGGTGCTCAGTGCTCAGGGTGCTCGGTGCTTAGTACTCATGGTGCTCGGTGCTCGGGGTGCTGGGTGCTCAGTGCTCGGTGTGCTGGGTGCTCAGTGCTCGGGGTGCTGGGTGCTGAGTGCTCGGTGTGCTGGGTGCTCAGTGCTCAGGGTGCTGGGTGCTCAGTGCTCGGGGTGCTGGGTGCTCAGTACTCAGGGTGCTGGGTCCTCAGTGCTCAGGGTGCTGGGTGCTCAATGCTCAGGGTGCTCAGTACTCAGGGTGCTGTGTGTTCAGTGCTCAGGGTACTGGGTGCTCAGTACTCAGGGTGCTCGGTGCTTAGTACTCAGGGTGCTGGGTGCTCAGTACTCCGGGTGCTCATTGCTCAGGGTGCTGGGTGCTCAGTACTCAGGGTGCTGGGTGCTCAGTACTCAGGGTGTTCAGTGCTCAGTACTCAGGGTGCTCAGTGCTCAGGGTGCTGGGTGCTCAGTGCTCGGGGTGCTGGGTGCTCAGTGCTCACGGTGCTGTGTGCTCAGTACTCAGGTTGCTCAGTACTCAGGGTGCTTGGTGCTCAGTGCTCAGGGTGCTTGGTGCTCAGTGCTCAGGTTGCTGGGTGCTCAATACTCAGGGTGCTGGGTGCTCAGTACTCAGGGTGCTCTGTGCTCAGTACTCAGGGTGCTCAGTGCTCAGGGTGCTGGGTGCTCAGTGCTCAGGGTGCTGGGTGCTCTGTGATCAGGGTGCTCGGTGCTCAGTGCTCAGGTTGCTGGGTGCTCAATACTCAGGGTGCTGGGTGCTCAGTACTCAGGGTGCTCAGTGCTCAGTAATCAGGGAGCTCAGTGTTCAGGGTGCTGGGTGCTCAGTGCTCAGGGTGCTGGGTGCTCAGTGCTCAGGGTGCTCGGTGCTTAGTACTCATGGTGCTCGGTGCTCGGGGTGCTGGGTGCTCAGTGATCGGTGTGCTGGGTGCTCAGTGCTCGGGGTGCTGGGTGCTGAGTGCTCGGTGTGCTGGGTGCTCAGTGCTCGGGGTGCTGGGTGCTCAGTGCTCGGGGTGCTGGGTGCTCAGTACTCAGGGTGCTGGGTCCTCAGTGCTCAGGGTGCTGGGTGCTCAATGCTCAGGGTGCTCAGTACTCAGGGTGCTGTGTGTTCAGTGCTCAGGGTACTGGGTGCTCAGTGCTCGGGGTGCTGGGGGCTCAGTACTCAGGGTGCTGGGTGCTCAGTGCTCAGGGTGCTGGGTGCTCAGTGCTCAGGGTGCTCGGTGCTTAGTACTCATGGTGCTCGGTGCTCGGGGTGCTGGGTGCTCAGTGCTCGGTGTGCTGGGTGCTCAGTGCTCGGGGTGCTGGGTGCTGAGTGCTCGGTGTGCTGGGTGCTCAGTGCTCGGGGTGCTGGGTGCTCAGTGCTCGGGGTGCTGGGTGCTCAGTACTCAGGGTGCTCGGTGCTCAGTACTCAGGGTGCTGGGTGCTCAGTGATCAGGGTGCTGGGTGCTCAGTACTCAGGAAGCTGGGTGCTCGGTGCTCAGTACACTGCGTGCTCAGTACTCAGGGTGCTGGGTGCTCAGTACTCAGGGTGCTCGGTGCTCAATACTCAGGGTGCTGGGTGCTCAGTTCTCGGGGTGCCGGGTGCTCATTAATCAGGGTGCTCAGTGCTCAGTACTCAGCGTGCTGGGTGCTCAGTGCTCAGGGTGCTCGGTGCTCAGTACTCAGGGTGCTCAGTGCTCAGTACTCAGTGTGCTGGGTGCTCAGTGCTCAGGGTGCTGGGTGCTCAGTACTCAGGGTGCTTTGTGCTTAGTACTCAGGGTGCTCGGTCCTCAGTGCTCAGGGTGCTGGGTGCTCAGTACTCAGGGTGCTGGGTGCTCAGTGGTCAGGGTGCTCAGTGCTCAGCACTCAGGGTGCTCGGTGCTCAGTGATCAGGGTGCTCAGTGCTCAGTACTCAGGGTGCTCAGTGCTCTGGGTGCTGGGTGCTCAGTGCTCAGGGTGCTGGGTGCTCAGTGCTCAGGGTGCTGGGTGCTCAGTACTCAGGGTGCTCAGTGCTCAGGGTGCTGGGTGCTCAGTGCTCGGGGTGCTGGGTACTCAGTGCTCAGTACACAGGGTGCTGAGTGCTCAGTGCTCGGGGTGCTGGGTGCTCAGTGCTCATTACTCAGAGTGCTCAGTGCTCAGGGTGCTGGGTGCTCAGTACTCAGGGTGCTGGGTGCTCAGTGCTCAGGGTGCTGGGTGCTCAGTACTCAGGGTGCTGGGTCCTCAGTGCTCAGGGTGCTGGGTGCTCAATGCTCAGGGTGCTCAGTACTCAGGGTGCTGTGTGTTCAGTGCTCAGGGTACTGGGTGCTCAGTACTCAGGGTGCTCGGTGCTTAGTACTCAGGGTGCTGGGTGCTCAGTACTCCGGGTGCTCATTGCTCAGGGTGCTGGGTGCTCAGTACTCAGGGTGCTGGGTGCTCAGTACTCAGGGTGTTCAGTGCTCAGTACTCAGGGTGCTCAGTGCTCAGGGTGCTGGGTGCTCAGTGCTCGGGGTGCTGGGTGCTCAGTGCTCACGGTGCTGTGTGCTCAGTACTCAGGGTGCTCAGTACTCAGGGTGCTTGGTGCTCAGTGCTCAGGGTGCTTGGTGCTCAGTGCTCAGGTTGCTGGGTGCTCAATACTCAGGGTGCTGGGTGCTCAGTACTCAGGGTGCTCTGTGCTCAGTACTCAGGGTGCTCAGTGCTCAGGGTGCTGGGTGCTCAGTGCTCGGGGTGCTGGGTGCTCAGTGCTCGGGGTGCTGGTTGCTCAGTACTCAGGGTGCTCGGTGCTCAGTACTCAGGGTGCTGGGTGCTCAGTGCTCAGGGTGCTGGGTGCTCAGTACTCAGGGTGCTGGGTGCTCTGTGCTCAGTACACTGGGTGCTCAGTACTCAGGGTGCTGGGTGCTCAGTACTCAGGGTGCTCGGTGCTCAATACTCAGGGTGCTGGGTGCTCAGTTCTCGGGGTGCTGGGTGCTCATTAATCAGGGTGCTGGGTGCTCAGTACTCAGGGTTCTCAGTGCTTGGGGTGCTGGGTGCTCAGTTCTCAGGGTGCTCAGTGCTTGGGGTGAAGGGTGCTCAGTACTCAGGGTGCTGGTTGCTCAGTGCTCAGGGTGCTGGGTGCTGAGTACTCAGGGTGCTGGGTGATCAGTACTCAGGGTGCTGTGTGCTCAGTGCTCGGGGTGCTGGGTGCTCAGTGCTTGGGTTGCTGGGTGCTTAGTGCTCGGGGTGCTGGGTGCTCAGTGCTCAGGGTGCTGGGTGCTCAGTGCTCAGGGTGCTGGGTGCTCAGTGCTCGGGGTGCTGGGTGCTCAGTGCTCGGTGTCCTCGGTGCTCAGTGCTCGGGGTGGTGGGTGCTCAGTACTCGGGGAGCTCAGTGCTCAGTACTCAGAGTGCTGGGTGCTCAGTGCTCAGGGTGCTGGGTGCTCAGTGCTCGGGGTGCTGGGTGCTCGGTGCTCAGGTTGCTGGGTGCTCAGTACTCGGGGTGCTGGGTGCTCAGTACTCAGGGTGCTGGGTGCTCATTGCTCGGGGTGCTGGGTCCTCAGTGCTACGGGTGCTGGGTGCTCAGTGCTCGGGGTGCTGGGTGCTCAGTGCTCGGGGCGCTGGGTGCTCAGTGCTCGGGGTGCTCGGTGCTCAGTACTCAGGGTGCTGGGTGCTCAGTGCTCAGGGTGCTCGGTGCTCAGTACTCAGGGTGCTGGGTGCTCAGTGCTCAGGGTGATCGGTGCACAGTACTCAGGGTGCTCAGTACTCAGGGTGCTGGGTGCTCAGTACTCAGGGTGCTGGCTGCTCATTCTCGTGGTGCTGGGTGCTCAGTGCTCGGGGTGCTGGGTGCTCAGTACTCGGGGTCCTGGGTGCTCAGTGCTCAGCGTGCTGCGTGCTCAGTACTCAGGGTGCTCGGTTCTCAGTACTCAGAGTGATGGGTGCTCATTCTCGGTGTGCTGGGTGCTCAGTGCTCAGGGTGCTGGGTGCTCAGTGCTCAGGGTCCTCTATGCTCAGTACTCAGGGTGCTCAGTACTCAGTGTGCTTTGTGCTCAGTGCTCAGGGTGCTGGGTGCTCAGTACTCAGGGTGCTGGGTGCTCAGTGCTCGGGGTGCTGGGTGCTCAGTACTCGGGGTGCTGGGTGCTCATTACTCAGGGTGCTGGGTGCTCAGTGCTCAGGGTGCTCGCTGCTCAGTACACTTTTTGCTGGGTGCTCAGTACTCAGGGTGTTCAGTGCTCAGTACTCAGGGTGCTCAGTGCTCAGGGTGCTTGGTGCTCAGTGCTCAGGGTGCTTGGTGCTCAGTGCTCAGGTTGCTGGGTGCTCAATACTCAGGGTGCTGGGTGCTCAGTACTCAGGGTGCTCTGTGCTCAGTACTCAGGGTGCTCAGTGCTCAGGGTGCTGGGTGCTCAGTGCTCAGGGTGCTGGGTGCTCTGTGCTCAGGGTGCTCGGTGCTCAGTGCTCAGGTTGCTGGGTGCTCAATACTCAGGGTGCTGGGTGCTCAGTACTCAGGGTGCTCAGTGCTCAGTAATCAGGGAGCTCAGTGTTCAGGGTGCTGGGTGCTCAGTGCTCGGGGTGCTGGGTACTCAGTCCTCAGGGTGCTGGGTGCTCAGTGCTCAGGGTGCTCGGTGCTCAGTGCTCAGGGTGCTGGGTGCTCAGTACTCACGGTGCTGGGTGCTCAGTGCTCGGGGTGCTGGGGGCTCAGTACTCAGGGTGCTGGGTGCTCAGTGCTCAGGGTGCTGGGTGCTCAGTGCTCAGGGTGCTCGGTGCTTAGTACTCATGGTGCTCGGTGCTCGGGGTGCTGGGTGCTCAGTGATCGGTGTGCTGGGTGCTCAGTGCTCGGGGTGCTGGGTGCTGAGTGCTCGGTGTGCTGGGTGCTCAGTGCTCGGGGTGCTGGGTGCTCAGTGCTCGGGGTGCTGGGTGCTCAGTACTCAGGGTGCTGGGTCCTCAGTGCTCAGGGTGCTGGGTGCTCAATGCTCAGGGTGCTCAGTACTCAGGGTGCTGTGTGTTCAGTGCTCAGGGTACTGGGTGCTCAGTACTCAGGGTGCTCGGTGCTTAGTACTCAGGGTGCTGGGTGCTCAGTACTCCGGGTGCTCATTGCTCAGGGTGCTGGGTGCTCAGTACTCAGGGTGCTGGGTGCTCAGTACTCAGGGTGTTCAGTGCTCAGTACTCAGGGTGCTCAGTGCTCAGGGTGCTGGGTGCTCAGTGCTCGGGGTGCTGGGTGCTCAGTGCTCACGGTGCTGTGTGCTCAGTACTCAGGGTGCTCAGTACTCAGGGTGCTTGGTGCTCAGTGCTCAGGGTGCTTGGTGCTCAGTGCTCAGGTTGCTGGGTGCTCAATACTCAGGGTGCTGGGTGCTCAGTACTCAGGGTGCTCTGTGCTCAGTACTCAGGGTGCTCAGTGCTCAGGGTGCTGGGTGCTCAGTGCTCAGGGTGCTGGGTGCTCTGTGCTCAGGGTGCTCGGTGCTCAGTGCTCAGGTTGCTGGGTGCTCAATACTCAGGGTGCTGGGTGCTCAGTACTCAGGGTGCTCAGTGCTCAGTAATCAGGGAGCTCAGTGTTCAGGGTGCTGGGTGCTCAGTGCTCGGGGTGCTGGGTACTCAGTCCTCAGGGTGCTGGGTGCTCAGTGCTCAGGGTGCTCGGTGCTCAGTGCTCAGGGTGCTGGGTGCTCAGTACTCACGGTGCTGGGTGCTCAGTGCTCGGGGTGCTGGGGGCTCAGTACTCAGGGTGCTGGGTGCTCAGTGCTCAGGGTGCTGGGTGCTCAGTGCTCAGGGTGCTCGGTGCTTAGTACTCATGGTGCTCGGTGCTCGGGGTGCTGGGTGCTCAGTGCTCGGTGTGCTGGGTGCTCAGTGCTCGGGGTGCTGGGTGCTGAGTGCTCGGTGTGCTGGGTGCTCAGTGCTCGGGGTGCTGGGTGCTCAGTGCTCGGGGTGCTGGGTGCTCAGTACTCAGGGTGCTCGGTGCTCAGTACTCAGGGTGCTGGGTGCTCAGTGCTCAGGGTGCTGGGTGCTCAGTACTCAGGAAGCTGGGTGCTCGGTGCTCAGTACACTGGGTGCTCAGTACTCAGGGTGCTGGGTGCTCAGTACTCAGGGTGCTCGGTGCTCAATACTCAGGGTGCTGGGTGCTCAGTTCTCGGGGTGCCGGGTGCTCATTAATCAGGGTGCTCAGTGCTCAGTACTCAGCGTGCTGGGTGCTCAGTGCTCAGGGTGCTCGGTGCTCAGTACTCAGGGTGCTCAGTGCTCAGTACTCAGTGTGCTGGGTGCTCAGTGCTCAGGGTGCTGGGTGCTCAGTACTCAGGGTGCTTTGTGCTTAGTACTCAGGGTGCTCGGTCCTCAGTGCTCAGGGTGCTGGGTGCTCAGTACTCAGGGTGCTGGGTGCTCAGTGGTCAGGGTGCTCAGTGCTCAGCACTCAGGGTGCTCGGTGCTCAGTGATCAGGGTGCTCAGTGCTCAGTACTCAGGGTGCTCAGTGCTCTGGGTGCTGGGTGCTCAGTGCTCAGGGTGCTGGGTGCTCAGTGCTCAGGGTGCTGGGTGCTCAGTACTCAGGGTGCTCAGTGCTCAGGGTGCTGGGTGCTCAGTGCTCGGGGTGCTGGGTACTCAGTGCTCAGTACACAGGGTGCTGAGTGCTCAGTGCTCGGGGTGCTGGGTGCTCAGTGCTCATTACTCAGAGTGCTCAGTGCTCAGGGTGCTGGGTGCTCAGTACTCAGGGTGCTGGGTGCTCAGTGCTCAGGGTGCTGGGTGCTCAGTACTCAGGGTGCTGGGTCCTCAGTGCTCAGGGTGCTGGGTGCTCAATGCTCAGGGTGCTCAGTACTCAGGGTGCTGTGTGTTCAGTGCTCAGGGTACTGGGTGCTCAGTACTCAGGGTGCTCGGTGCTTAGTACTCAGGGTGCTGGGTGCTCAGTACTCCGGGTGCTCATTGCTCAGGGTGCTGGGTGCTCAGTACTCAGGGTGCTGGGTGCTCAGTACTCAGGGTGTTCAGTGCTCAGTACTCAGGGTGCTCAGTGCTCAGGGTGCTGGGTGCTCAGTGCTCGGGGTGCTGGGTGCTCAGTGCTCACGGTGCTGTGTGCTCAGTACTCAGGGTGCTCAGTACTCAGGGTGCTTGGTGCTCAGTGCTCAGGGTGCTTGGTGCTCAGTGCTCAGGTTGCTGGGTGCTCAATACTCAGGGTGCTGGGTGCTCAGTACTCAGGGTGCTCTGTGCTCAGTACTCAGGGTGCTCAGTGCTCAGGGTGCTGGGTGCTCAGTGCTCGGGGTGCTGGGTGCTCAGTGCTCGGGGTGCTGGTTGCTCAGTACTCAGGGTGCTCGGTGCTCAGTACTCAGGGTGCTGGGTGCTCAGTGCTCAGGGTGCTGGGTGCTCAGTACTCAGGGTGCTGGGTGCTCTGTGCTCAGTACACTGGGTGCTCAGTACTCAGGGTGCTGGGTGCTCAGTACTCAGGGTGCTCGGTGCTCAATACTCAGGGTGCTGGGTGCTCAGTTCTCGGGGTGCTGGGTGCTCATTAATCAGGGTGCTGGGTGCTCAGTACTCAGGGTTCTCAGTGCTTGGGGTGCTGGGTGCTCAGTTCTCAGGGTGCTCAGTGCTTGGGGTGAAGGGTGCTCAGTACTCAGGGTGCTGGTTGCTCAGTGCTCAGGGTGCTGGGTGCTGAGTACTCAGGGTGCTGGGTGATCAGTACTCAGGGTGCTGTGTGCTCAGTGCTCGGGGTGCTGGGTGCTCAGTGCTCGGGTTGCTGGGTGCTTAGTGCTCGGGGTGCTGGGTGCTCAGTGCTCAGGGTGCTGGGTGCTCAGTGCTCAGGGTGCTGGGTGCTCAGTGCTCGGGGTGCTGGGTGCTCAGTGCTCGGTGTCCTCGGTGCTCAGTGCTCGGGGTGGTGGGTGCTCAGTACTCGGGGAGCTCAGTGCTCAGTACTCAGAGTGCTGGGTGCTCAGTGCTCAGGGTGCTGGGTGCTCAGTGCTCGGGGTGCTGGGTGCTCGGTGCTCAGGTTGCTGGGTGCTCAGTACTCGGGGTGCTGGGTGCTCAGTACTCAGGGTGCTGGGTGCTCATTGCTCGGGGTGCTGGGTCCTCAGTGCTACGGGTGCTGGGTGCTCAGTGCTCGGGGTGCTGGGTGCTCAGTGCTCGGGGCGCTGGGTGCTCAGTGCTCGGGGTGCTCGGTGCTCAGTACTCAGGGTGCTGGGTGCTCAGTGCTCAGGGTGCTCGGTGCTCAGTACTCAGGGTGCTGGGTGCTCAGTGCTCAGGGTGATCGGTGCACAGTACTCAGGGTGCTCAGTACTCAGGGTGCTGGGTGCTCAGTACTCAGGGTGCTGGCTGCTCATTCTCGTGGTGCTGGGTGCTCAGTGCTCGGGGTGCTGGGTGCTCAGTACTCGGGGTGCTGGGTGCTCAGTGCTCAGCGTGCTGCGTGCTCAGTACTCAGGGTGCTCGGTTCTCAGTACTCAGAGTGATGGGTGCTCATTCTCGGTGTGCTGGGTGCTCAGTGCTCAGGGTGCTGGGTGCTCAGTGCTCAGGGTCCTCTATGCTCAGTACTTAGGGTGCTCAGTACTCAGTGTGCTTTGTGCTCAGTGCTCAGGGTGCTGGGTGCTCAGTACTCAGGGTGCTGGGTGCTCAGTGCTCGGGGTGCTGGGTGCTCAGTACTCGGGGTGCTGGGTGCTCATTACTCAGGGTGCTGGGTGCTCAGTGCTCAGGGTGCTCGCTGCTCAGTACACTTTTTGCTGGGTGCTCAGTACTCAGGGTGCTGGGTGCTCAGTGCTCGGGGTGCTCGGTGCTCAGTGCTCAGGGTGCTCAGTGCTCAGTAATCAGGGAGCTCAGTGTTCAGGGTGCTGGGTGCTCAGTGCTCGGGGTGCTGGGTACTCAGTCCTCAGGGTGCTGGGTGCTCAGTGCTCAGGGTGCTCGGTGCTCAGTGCTCAGGGTGCTGGGTGCTCAGTACTCACGGTGCTGGGTGCTCAGTGCTCGGGGTGCTGGGGGCTCAGTACTCAGGGTGCTGGGTGCTCAGTGCTCAGGGTGCTGGGTGCTCAGTGCTCAGGGTGCTCGGTGCTTAGTACTCATGGTGCTCGGTGCTCGGGGTGCTGGGTGCTCAGTGCTCGGTGTGCTGGGTGCTCAGTGCTCGGGGTGCTGGGTGCTGAGTGCTCGGTGTGCTGGGTGCTCAGTGCTCAGGGTGCTGGGTGCTCAGTGCTCGGGGTGCTGGGTGCTCAGTACTCAGGGTGCTGGGTCCTCAGTGCTCAGGGTGCTGGGTGCTCAATGCTCAGGGTGCTCAGTACTCAGGGTGCTGTGTGTTCAGTGCTCAGGGTACTGGGTGCTCAGTACTCAGGGTGCTCGGTGCTTAGTACTCAGGGTGCTGGGTGCTCAGTACTCCGGGTGCTCATTGCTCAGGGTGCTGGGTGCTCAGTACTCAGGGTGCTGGGTGCTCAGTACTCAGGGTGTTCAGTGCTCAGTACTCAGGGTGCTCAGTGCTCAGGGTGCTGGGTGCTCAGTGCTCGGGGTGCTGGGTGCTCAGTGCTCACGGTGCTGTGTGCTCAGTACTCAGGTTGCTCAGTACTCAGGGTGCTTGGTGCTCAGTGCTCAGGGTGCTTGGTGCTCAGTGCTCAGGTTGCTGGGTGCTCAATACTCAGGGTGCTGGGTGCTCAGTACTCAGGGTGCTCTGTGCTCAGTACTCAGGGTGCTCAGTGCTCAGGGTGCTGGGTGCTCAGTGCTCAGGGTGCTGGGTGCTCTGTGATCAGGGTGCTCGGTGCTCAGTGCTCAGGTTGCTGGGTGCTCAATACTCAGGGTGCTGGGTGCTCAGTACTCAGGGTGCTCAGTGCTCAGTAATCAGGGAGCTCAGTGTTCAGGGTGCTGGGTGCTCAGTGCTCGGGGTGCTGGGTACTCAGTCCTCAGGGTGCTGGGTGCTCAGTGCTCAGGGTGCTCGGTGCTCAGTGCTCAGGGTGCTGGGTGCTCAGTACTCACGGTGCTGGGTGCTCAGTGCTCGGGGTGCTGGGGGCTCAGTACTCAGGGTGCTGGGTGCTCAGTGCTCAGGGTGCTGGGTGCTCAGTGCTCAGGGTGCTCGGTGCTTAGTACTCATGGTGCTCGGTGCTCGGGGTGCTGGGTGCTCAGTGATCGGTGTGCTGGGTGCTCAGTGCTCGGGGTGCTGGGTGCTGAGTGCTCGGTGTGCTGGGTGCTCAGTGCTCGGGGTGCTGGGTGCTCAGTGCTCGGGGTGCTGGGTGCTCAGTACTCAGGGTGTTGGGTCCTCAGTGCTCAGGGTGCTGGGTGCTCAATGCTCAGGGTGCTCAGTACTCAGGGTGCTGTGTGTTCAGTGCTCAGGGTACTGGGTGCTCAGTACTCAGGGTGCTCGGTGCTTAGTACTCAGGGTGCTGGGTGCTCAGTACTCCGGGTGCTCATTGCTCAGGGTGCTGGGTGCTCAGTACTCAGGGTGCTGGGTGCTCAGTACTCAGGGTGTTCAGTGCTCAGTACTCAGGGTGCTCAGTGCTCAGGGTGCTGGGTGCTCAGTGCTCGGGGTGCTGGGTGCTCAGTGCTCACGGTGCTGTGTGCTCAGTACTCAGGGTGCTCAGTACTCAGGGTGCTTGGTGCTCAGTGCTCAGGGTGCTTGGTGCTCAGTGCTCAGGTTGCTGGGTGCTCAATACTCAGGGTGCTGGGTGCTCAGTACTCAGGGTGCTCTGTGCTCAGTACTCAGGGTGCTCAGTGCTCAGGGTGCTGGGTGCTCAGTGCTCAGGGTGCTGGGTGCTCTGTGCTCAGGGTGCTCGGTGCTCAGTGCTCAGGTTGCTGGGTGCTCAATACTCAGGGTGCTGGGTGCTCAGTACTCAGGGTGCTCAGTGCTCAGTAATCAGGGAGCTCAGTGTTCAGGGTGCTGGGTGCTCAGTGCTCGGGGTGCTGGGTACTCAGTCCTCAGGGTGCTGGGTGCTCAGTGCTCAGGGTGCTCGGTGCTCAGTGCTCAGGGTGCTGGGTGCTCAGTACTCACGGTGCTGGGTGCTCAGTGCTCGGGGTGCTGGGGGCTCAGTACTCAGGGTGCTGGGTGCTCAGTGCTCAGGGTGCTGGGTGCTCAGTGCTCAGGGTGCTCGGTGCTTAGTACTCATGGTGCTCGGTGCTCGGGGTGCTGGGTGCTCAGTGCTCGGTGTGCTGGGTGCTCAGTGCTCGGGGTGCTGGGTGCTGAGTGCTCGGTGTGCTGGGTGCTCAGTGCTCGGGGTGCTGGGTGCTCAGTGCTCGGGGTGCTGGGTGCTCAGTACTCAGGGTGCTCGGTGCTCAGTACTCAGGGTGCTGGGTGCTCAGTGATCAGGGTGCTGGGTGCTCAGTACTCAGGAAGCTGGGTGCTCGGTGCTCAGTACACTGCGTGCTCAGTACTCAGGGTGCTGGGTGCTCAGTACTCAGGGTGCTCGGTGCTCAATACTCAGGGTGCTGGGTGCTCAGTTCTCGGGGTGCCGGGTGCTCATTAATCAGGGTGCTCAGTGCTCAGTACTCAGCGTGCTGGGTGCTCAGTGCTCAGGGTGCTCGGTGCTCAGTACTCAGGGTGCTCAGTGCTCAGTACTCAGTGTGCTGGGTGCTCAGTGCTCAGGGTGCTGGGTGCTCAGTACTCAGGGTGCTTTGTGCTTAGTACTCAGGGTGCTCGGTCCTCAGTGCTCAGGGTGCTGGGTGCTCAGTACTCAGGGTGCTGGGTGCTCAGTGGTCAGGGTGCTCAGTGCTCAGCACTCAGGGTGCTCGGTGCTCAGTGATCAGGGTGCTCAGTGCTCAGTACTCAGGGTGCTCAGTGCTCTGGGTGCTGGGTGCTCAGTGCTCAGGGTGCTGGGTGCTCAGTGCTCAGGGTGCTGGGTGCTCAGTACTCAGGGTGCTCAGTGCTCAGGGTGCTGGGTGCTCAGTGCTCGGGGTGCTGGGTACTCAGTGCTCAGTACACAGGGTGCTGAGTGCTCAGTGCTCGGGGTGCTGGGTGCTCAGTGCTCATTACTCAGAGTGCTCAGTGCTCAGGGTGCTGGGTGCTCAGTACTCAGGGTGCTGGGTGCTCAGTGCTCAGGGTGCTGGGTGCTCAGTACTCAGGGTGCTGGGTCCTCAGTGCTCAGGGTGCTGGGTGCTCAATGCTCAGGGTGCTCAGTACTCAGGGTGCTGTGTGTTCAGTGCTCAGGGTACAGGGTGCTCAGTACTCAGGGTGCTCGGTGCTTAGTACTCAGGGTGCTGGGTGCTCAGTACTCCGGGTGCTCATTGCTCAGGGTGCTGGGTGCTCAGTACTCAGGGTGCTGGGTGCTCAGTACTCAGGGTGTTCAGTGCTCAGTACTCAGGGTGCTCAGTGCTCAGGGTGCTGGGTGCTCAGTGCTCGGGGTGCTGGGTGCTCAGTGCTCACGGTGCTGTGTGCTCAGTACTCAGGGTGCTCAGTACTCAGGGTGCTTGGTGCTCAGTGCTCAGGGTGCTTGGTGCTCAGTGCTCAGGTTGCTGGGTGCTCAATACTCAGGGTGCTGGGTGCTCAGTACTCAGGGTGCTCTGTGCTCAGTACTCAGGGTGCTCAGTGCTCAGGGTGCTGGGTGCTCAGTGCTCGGGGTGCTGGGTGCTCAGTGCTCGGGGTGCTGGTTGCTCAGTACTCAGGGTGCTCGGTGCTCAGTACTCAGGGTGCTGGGTGCTCAGTGCTCAGGGTGCTGGGTGCTCAGTACTCAGGGTGCTGGGTGCTCTGTGCTCAGTACACTGGGTGCTCAGTACTCAGGGTGCTGGGTGCTCAGTACTCAGGGTGCTCGGTGCTCAATACTCAGGGTGCTGGGTGCTCAGTTCTCGGGGTGCTGGGTGCTCATTAATCAGGGTGCTGGGTGCTCAGTACTCAGGGTTCTCAGTGCTTGGGGTGCTGGGTGCTCAGTTCTCAGGGTGCTCAGTGCTTGGGGTGAAGGGTGCTCAGTACTCAGGGTGCTGGTTGCTCAGTGCTCAGGGTGCTGGGTGCTGAGTACTCAGGGTGCTGGGTGATCAGTACTCAGGGTGCTGTGTGCTCAGTGCTCGGGGTGCTGGGTGCTCAGTGCTCGGGTTGCTGGGTGCTTAGTGCTCGGGGTGCTGGGTGCTCAGTGCTCAGGGTGCTGGGTGCTCAGTGCTCAGGGTGCTGGGTGCTCAGTGCTCGGGGTGCTGGGTGCTCAGTGCTCGGTGTCCTCGGTGCTCAGTGCTCGGGGTGGTGGGTGCTCAGTACTCGGGGAGCTCAGTGCTCAGTACTCAGAGTGCTGGGTGCTCAGTGCTCAGGGTGCTGGGTGCTCAGTGCTCGGGGTGCTGGGTGCTCGGTGCTCAGGTTGCTGGGTGCTCAGTACTCGGGGTGCTGGGTGCTCAGTGCTCGGGGTGCTAGGTGCTCAGTGCTCGGGGCGCTGGGTGCTCAGTGCTCGGGGTGCTCGGTGCTCAGTACTCAGGGTGCTGGGTGCTCAGTGCTCAGGGTGCTCGGTGCTCAGTACTCAGGGTGCTGGGTGCTCAGTGCTCAGGGTGATCGGTGCACAGTACTCAGGGTGCTCAGTACTCAGGGTGCTGGGTGCTCAGTACTCAGGGTGCTGGCTGCTCATTCTCGTGGTGCTGGGTGCTCAGTGCTCGGGGTGCTGGGTGCTCAGTACTCGGGGTCCTGGGTGCTCAGTGCTCAGCGTGCTGCGTGCTCAGTACTCAGGGTGCTCGGTTCTCAGTACTCAGAGTGATGGGTGCTCATTCTCGGTGTGCTGGGTGCTCAGTGCTCAGGGTGCTGGGTGCTCAGTGCTCAGGGTCCTCTATGCTCAGTACTCAGGGTGCTCAGTACTCAGTGTGCTTTGTGCTCAGTGCTCAGGGTGCTGGGTGCTCAGTACTCAGGGTGCTGGGTGCTCAGTGCTCGGGGTGCTGGGTGCTCAGTACTCGGGGTGCTGGGTGCTCATTACTCAGGGTGCTGGGTGCTCAGTGCTCAGGGTGCTCGCTGCTCAGTACACTTTTTGCTGGGTGCTCAGTACTCAGGGTGCTGGGTGCTCAGTGCTCGGGGTGCTCGGTGCTCAGTGCTCAGGATGCTCGGTGCACAGTACTTTTAGTGCTGGGTGCTCAGTACTCAGGGTGCTGCGTGCTCAGTGCTCGGGGTGGTCGGTGCTCAGTACTCAGGGTGCCGGGTGCTCAGTGCTCAGGATGCTGGGTGCTCAGTACTCAGGGTGCTCAGTACTCAGTACTCAGGGTGCTGGGTGCTCAGTGCTTGGGGTGCTGGGTGCTCAGTGCTCAGGGTGCTGGGTGCTCAGTGCTCGGGGTGCTGGGTGCTCAGTACTCGGAGTGCTCGGTGCTCAGTACTCAGGGTGCTGGGTGCTAAGTGCTCAGTTGCTGGGTGCTAAGTACTCAGGTTTCTGGGTGCTCAGTACTCAGGTTGCACAGTACTCAGGATGCTGGGTGCTCAGTACTCAGGGTGCTCAGTACTCAGGATGCTGGGTGCTCAGTACTCAGGGTGCTGGGTGCTCAGTACTCAGGGTGCTGGGTGCTCAGTCCTCAGGGTGCTAAGTGCTCAGGGTGCTGGGTGCTCAGTGCTCAGGGTGCTGGGTGCTCAGTGCTCAGGGTGATTGGTGCTCAGTGCTCAGGTTGCTGGGTGCTCAATACTCAGGGTTCTGGGTGCTCAGTACTCAGGGTGCTCAGTGCTCAGTAATCAGGGTGCTCAGTGCTCAGGGTGCTGGGTGCTCAGTGCTCGGGGTGCTGGGTACTCAGTCCTCAGGGTGCTGGGTGCTCAGTGCTCAGGGTGCTCGGTGCTCAGTGCTCAGGGTGCTGGGTGCTCAGTACTCACGGTGCTGGGTGCTCAGTGCTCGGGGTGCTGGGGGCTCAGTACTCAGGGTGCTGGGTGCTCAGTGCTCAGGGTGCTGGGTGCTCAGTGCTCAGGGTGCTCGGTGCTTAGTACTCATGGTGCTCGGTGCTCGGGGTGCTGGGTGCTCAGTGCTCGGTGTGCTGGGTGCTCAGTGCTCGCGGTGCTGGGTGCTGAGTGCTCGGTGTGCTGGGTGCTCAGTGCTCGGGGTGCTGGGTGCTCAGTGCTCGGGGTGCTGGGTGCTCAGTACTCAGGGTGCTCGGTGCTCAGTACTCAGGGTGCTGGGTGCTCGGTGCTCAGGGTGCTGGGTGCTCAGTACTCAGGGTGCTGGGTGCTCGGTGCTCAGTACACTGGGTGCTCAGTACTCAGGGTGCTGGGTGCTCAGTACTCAGGGTGCTCGGTGCTCAATACTCAGGGTGCTGGGTGCTCAGTTCTCGGGGTGCTGGGTGCTCATTAATCAGGGTGCTCAGTGCTCAGTACTCAGCGTGCTGGGTGCTCAGTGCTCAGGGTGCTCGGTGCTCAGTACTCAGGGTGCTCAGTGCTCAGTACTCAGTGTGCTGGGTGCTCAGTGCTCAGGGTGCTGGGTGCTCAGTACTCAGGGTGCTTTGTGCTTAGTACTCAGGGTGCTCCGTCCTCAGTGCTCAGGGTGCTGGGTGCTCAGTACTCAGGGTGCTGGGTGCTCAGTGGTCAGGGTGCTCAGTGCTCAGCACTCAGGGTGCTCGGTGCTCAGTGCTCAGGGTGCTCAGTGCTCAGTACTCAGGGTGCTCAGTGCTCTGGGTGCTGGGTGCTCAGTGCTCAGGGTGCTGGGTGCTCAGTGCTCAGGGTGCTGGGTGCTCAGTACTCAGGGTGCTCAGTGCTCAGGGTGCTGGGTGCTCAGTGCTCGGGGTGCTGGGTACTCAGTGCTCAGTACACAGGGTGCTTAGTGCTCAGTGCTCGGGGTGCTGGGTGCTCAGTGCTCATTACTCAGGGTGCTGGGTGCTCAGTGCTCAGGGTGCTGGGTGCTCAGTACTCAGGGTGCTGGGTGCTCAGTGCTCAGGGTGCTGGGTGCTCAGTACTCAGGGTGCTGGGTCCTCAGTGCTCAGGGTGCTGGGTGCTCAATGCTCGGGGTGCTCAGTACTCAGGGTGCTGTGTGTTCAGTGCTCAGGGTACTGGGTGCTCAGTACTCAGGGTGCTCGGTGCTAAGTACTCAGGGTGCTGGGTGCTCAGTACTCCGGGTGCTCATTGCTCAGGGTGCTGGGTGCTCAGTACTCAGGGTGCTGGGTGCTCAGTTCTCAGGGTGCTCAGTGCTCAGTAGTCAGGGTGCTCAGTGCTCAGTACTCAGGGTGCTCAGTGCTCAGGGTGCTGGGTGCTCAGTGCTCGGGGTGCTGGGTGCTCAGTGCTCACGGTGCTGTGTGCTCAGTACTCAGGGTGCTCAGTACTCAGGGTGCTTGGTGCTCAGTGCTCAGGGTGCTCGGTGCTCAGTGCTCAGGTTGCTGGGTGCTCAATACTCAGGGTGCTGGGTGCTCAGTACTCAGGGTGCTCAGTGCTCAGTACTCAGGGTGCTCAGTGCTCAGGGTGCTGGGTGCTCAGTGCTCGGGGTGCTGGGTGCTCAGTACTCAGGGTGCTCGGTGCTCAGTACTCAGGGTGCTGGGTGCTCAGTGCTCAGGGGGCTGGGTGCTCAGTACTCAGGGTGCTGGGTGCTCGGTGCTCAGTACACTGGGTGCTCAGTACTCAGGGTGCTGGGTGCTCAGTACTCAGGGTGCTCGGTGCTCAATACTCAGGGTGCTGGGTGCTCAGTTCTCGGGGTGCTGGGTGCTCATTAATCAGGGTGCTGGGTGCTCAGTACTCAGGGTGCTCAGTGCTTGCGGTGCTGGGTGCTCAGTTCTCAGGGTGCTTAGTGCTTGGGGTGCAGGGTGCTCAGTACTCAGGGTGCTGGTTGCTCAGTGCTCAGGGTGCTGGGTGCTGAGTACTCAGGGTGCTGGGTGCTCAGTACTCAGGGTGCTGGGTGCTCAGTGCTCGGGGTGCTGGGTGCTCAGTGCTCGGGTTGCTGGATGCTTAGTGCTCAGGGTGCTGGGTGCTCAGTGCTCAGGGTGCTGGGTGCTCAGTGCTCAGGGTGCTGGGTGCTCAGTGCTCGGGGTGCTGGGTGCTCAGTGCTCGGTGTCCTCGGTGCTCAGTGCACGGGGTGGTGGGTGCTCAGTACTCGGGGAGCTCAGTGCTCAGTACTCAGGGTGCTGGGTGCTCAGTGCTCAGGGTGCTGGGTGCTCAGTGCTCGGGGTGCTGGGTGCTCGGTGCTCAGGTTGCTGGGTGCTCAGTACTCGGGGTGCTCAGTGCTCAGTGCTCGGGGCGCTGGGTGCTCAGTGCTCGGGGTGCTCGGTGCTCAGTACTCAGGGTGCTGGGTGCTCAGTGCTCAGGGTGCTCGGTGCTCAGTACTCAGGGTGCTGGGTGCTCAGTGCTCAGTGTGCTCAGTGCTCAGTACGGTGGGTGCTCAGTACTCAGGGTGTTGGGTGCTCAGTGCTCAGGGTGATCGGTGCTCAGTACTCAGGGTGCTCAGTACTCAGGGTGCTGGGTGCTCAGGGCTCGGGGTGCTGGGAGCTCAGTACTCAGGGTGCTGGGTGCTCAGTGCTCGGTGTGCTGGGTGCTGAGTGCTCAGGGTGCTGGGTGCTCAGTACTCGGGGTGCTCGGTGCTCAGTACTCAGGGTGCTGCGTGCTCAGTACTCAGGGTGCTGGGTGCTCAGTGATCAGGGTGCTCTCTGCTCAGTACTCAGGGTGCTGGGTGCTCAGTGCTCAGGGTGCTGGGTGCTCAGTACTCAGGGTGCTGGGTTCTCAGTGCTCATGGTGATCGGTGCTCAGTCCTCAGGGTGCTCAGTACTCAGGGTGCTGTGTGCTCAGTGCTCGTGGTGCTGGGTGCTCAGTACTCAGGGTGCTGTGTGCTCAGTGCTCAGGGTCCTGGGTGCTCAGTACTCAGGGTGCTGGGTGCTCAGTACTCAGGGTGCTCAGTGCTCGGGGAGCTCGGTGCTCAGTACTCAGGGTGCTGGGTGCTCAGTACTCAGGGTGCTGGGTGCTCATTCTCGTGGTGCTGGGTGCTCAGTGCTCGGGGTGCTGGGTGCTCAGTGCTCGCGGTGCTGGGTGCTGAGTGCTCGGTGTGCTGGGTGCTCAGTGCTCGGGGTGCTGGGTGCTCAGTGCTCGGGGTGCTGGGTGCTCAGTACTCAGGGTGCTCGGTGCTCAGTACTCAGGGTGCTGGGTGCTCGGTGCTCAGGGTGCTGGGTGCTCAGTACTCAGGGTGCTGGGTGCTCGGTGCTCAGTACACTGGGTGCTCAGTACTCAGGGTGCTGGGTGCTCAGTACTCAGGGTGCTCGGTGCTCAATACTCAGGGTGCTGGGTGCTCAGTTCTCGGGGTGCTGGGTGCTCATTAATCAGGGTGCTCAGTGCTCAGTACTCAGCGTGCTGGGTGCTCAGTGCTCAGGGTGCTCGGTGCTCAGTACTCAGGGTGCTCAGTGCTCAGTACTCAGTGTGCTGGGTGCTCAGTGCTCAGGGTGCTGGGTGCTCAGTACTCAGGGTGCTTTTTGCTTAGTACTCAGGGTGCTCCGTCCTCAGTGCTCAGGGTGCTGGGTGCTCAGTACTCAGGGTGCTGGGTGCTCAGTGGTCAGGGTGCTCAGTGCTCAGCACTCAGGGTGCTCGGTGCTCAGTGCTCAGGGTGCTCAGTGCTCAGTACTCAGGGTGCTCAGTGCTCTGGGTGCTGGGTGCTCAGTGCTCAGGGTGCTGGGTGCTCAGTGCTCAGGGTGCTGGGTGCTCAGTACTC
Source organism: Microtus oregoni (assembly GCF_018167655.1). Classification (NCBI taxonomy): domain Eukaryota; kingdom Metazoa; phylum Chordata; class Mammalia; order Rodentia; family Cricetidae; genus Microtus; species Microtus oregoni. The sequence continues at coordinate 3,783,959 of NW_024543811.1, read as the reverse complement.
AGGGTGCTCAGTGCTCAGGGTGCTGGGTGCTCAGTGCTCGGGGTGCTGGGTACTCAGTGCTCAGTACACAGGGTGCTTAGTGCTCAGTGCTCGGGGTGCTGGGTGCTCAGTGCTCATTACTCAGGGTGCTGGGTGCTCAGTGCTCAGGGTGCTGGGTGCTCAGTACTCAGGGTGCTGGGTGCTCAGTGCTCAGGGTGCTGGGTGCTCAGTACTCAGGGTGCTGGGTCCTCAGTGCTCAGGGTGCTTGGTGCTCAATGCTCGGGGTGCTCAGTACTCAGGGTGCTGTGTGTTCAGTGCTCAGGGTACTGGGTGCTCAGTACTCAGGGTGCTCGGTGCTAAGTACTCAGGGTGCTGGGTGCTCAGTACTCCGGGTGCTCATTGCTCAGGGTGCTGGGTGCTCAGTACTCAGGGTGCTGGGTGCTCAGTACTCAGGGTGCTCAGTGCTCAGTAGTCAGGGTGCTCAGTGCTCAGTACTCAGGGTGCTCAGTGCTCAGGGTGCTGGGTGCTCAGTGCTCGGGGTGCTGGGTGCTCAGTGCTCACGGTGCTGTGTGCTCAGTACTCAGGGTGCTCAGTACTCAGGGTGCTTGGTGCTCAGTGCTCAGGGTGCTCGGTGCTCAGTGCTCAGGTTGCTGGGTGCTCAATACTCAGGGTGCTGGGTGCTCAGTACTCAGGGTGCTCAGTGCTCAGTACTCAGGGTGCTCAGTGCTCAGGGTGCTGGGTGCTCAGTGCTCGGGGTGCTGGGTGCTCAGTGCTCGGGGTGCTGGGTGCTCAGTACTCAGGGTGCTCGGTGCTCAGTACTCAGGGTGCTGGGTGCTCAGTGCTCAGGGGGCTGGGTGCTCAGTACTCAGGGTGCTGGGTGCTCGGTGCTCAGTACACTGGGTGCTCAGTACTCAGGGTGCTGGGTGCTCAGTACTCAGGGTGCTCGGTGCTCAATACTCAGGGTGCTTGGTGCTCAGTTCTCGGGGTGCTGGATGCTCATTAATCAGGGTGCTGGGTGCTCAGTACTCAGGGTGCTCAGTGCTTGCGGTGCTGGGTGCTCAGTTCTCAGGGTGCTTAGTGCTTGGGGTGCAGGGTGCTCAGTACTCAGGGTGCTGGTTGCTCAGTGCTCAGGGTGCTCTGTGCTGAGTACTCAGGGTGCTGGGTGCTCAGTACTCAGGGTGCTGGGTGCTCAGTGCTCGGGGTGCTGGGTGCTCAGTGCTCGGGTTGCTGGATGCTTAGTGCTCAGGGTGCTGGGTGCTCAGTGCTCAGGGTGCTGGGTGCTCAGTGCTCAGGGTGCTGGGTGCTCAGTGCTCGGGGTGCTGGGTGCTCAGTGCTCGGTGTCCTCGGTGCTCAGTGCACGGGGTGGTGGGTGCTCAGTACTCGGGGAGCTCAGTGCTCAGTACTCAGGGTGCTGGGTGCTCAGTGCTCAGGGTGCTGGGTGCTCAGTGCTCGGGGTGCTGGGTGCTCGGTGCTCAGGTTGCTGGGTGCTCAGTACTCGGGGTGCTCAGTGCTCAGTGCTCGGGGCGCTGGGTGCTCAGTGCTCGGGGTGCTCGGTGCTCAGTACTCAGGGTGCTGGGTGCTCAGTGCTCAGGGTGCTCGGTGCTCAGTACTCAGGGTGCTGGGTGCTCAGTGCTCAGTGTGCTCAGTGCTCAGTACGGTGGGTGCTCAGTACTCAGGGTGTTGGGTGCTCAGTGCTCAGGGTGATCGGTGCTCAGTACTCAGGGTGCTCAGTACTCAGGGTGCTGGGTGCTCAGGGCTCGGGGTGCTGGGAGCTCAGTACTCAGGGTGCTGGGTGCTCAGTGCTCGGTGTGCTGGGTGCTGAGTGCTCAGGGTGCTGGGTGCTCAGTACTCGGGGTGCTCGGTGCTCAGTACTCAGGGTGCTGCGTGCTCAGTACTCAGGGTGCTGGGTGCTCAGTGATCAGGGTGCTCTCTGCTCAGTACTCAGGGTGCTGGGTGCTCAGTGCTCAGGGTGCTGGGTGCTCAGTACTCAGGGTGCTGGGTTCTCAGTGCTCATGGTGATCGGTGCTCAGTCCTCAGGGTGCTCAGTACTCAGGGTGCTGTGTGCTCAGTGCTCGTGGTGCTGGGTGCTCAGTACTCAGGGTGCTGTGTGCTCAGTGCTCAGGGTGCTGGGTGCTCAGTACTCAGGGTGCTGGGTGCTCAGTACTCAGGGTGCTCAGTGCTCGGGGAGCTCGGTGCTCAGTACTCAGGGTGCTGGGTGCTCAGTACTCAGGGTGCTGGGTGCTCATTCTCGTGGTGCTGGGTGCTCAGTGCTCGGGGTGCTGGGTGCTCAGTGCTCGGGGTGCTGGTTGCTCAGTACTCAGGGTGCTCGGTGCTCAGTACTCAGGGTGCTGGGTGCTCAGTGCTCAGGGTGCTGGGTGCTCAGTACTCAGGGTGCTGGGTGCTCTGTGCTCAGTACACTGGGTGCTCAGTACTCAGGGTGCTGGGTGCTCAGTACTCAGGGTGCTCGGTGCTCAATACTCAGGGTGCTGGGTGCTCAGTTCTCGGGGTGCTGGGTGCTCATTAATCAGGGTGCTGGGTGCTCAGTACTCAGGGTTCTCAGTGCTTGGGGTGCTGGGTGCTCAGTTCTCAGGGTGCTCAGTGCTTGGGGTGAAGGGTGCTCAGTACTCAGGGTGCTGGTTGCTCAGTGCTCAGGGTGCTGGGTGCTGAGTACTCAGGGTGCTGGGTGATCAGTACTCAGGGTGCTGTGTGCTCAGTGCTCGGGGTGCTGGGTGCTCAGTGCTCGGGTTGCTGGGTGCTTAGTGCTCGGGGTGCTGGGTGCTCAGTGCTCAGGGTGCTGGGTGCTCAGTGCTCAGGGTGCTGGGTGCTCAGTACTCAGGGTGCTCAGTGCTCGGGGAGCTCGGTGCTCAGTACTCAGGGTGCTGGGTGCTCAGTACTCAGGGTGCTGGGTGCTCATTCTCGTGGTGCTGGGTGCTCAGTGCTCGGGGTGCTGGGTGCTCAGTGCTCGGGGTGCTGGTTGCTCAGTACTCAGGGTGCTCGGTGCTCAGTACTCAGGGTGCTGGGTGCTCAGTGCTCAGGGTGCTGGGTGCTCAGTACTCAGGGTGCTGGGTGCTCTGTGCTCAGTACACTGGGTGCTCAGTACTCAGGGTGCTGGGTGCTCAGTACTCAGGGTGCTCGGTGCTCAATACTCAGGGTGCTGGGTGCTCAGTTCTCGGGGTGCTGGGTGCTCATTAATCAGGGTGCTGGGTGCTCAGTACTCAGGGTTCTCAGTGCTTGGGGTGCTGGGTGCTCAGTTCTCAGGGTGCTCAGTGCTTGGGGTGAAGGGTGCTCAGTACTCAGGGTGCTGGTTGCTCAGTGCTCAGGGTGCTGGGTGCTGAGTACTCAGGGTGCTGGGTGATCAGTACTCAGGGTGCTGTGTGCTCAGTGCTCGGGGTGCTGGGTGCTCAGTGCTCGGGTTGCTGGGTGCTTAGTGCTCGGGGTGCTGGGTGCTCAGTGCTCAGGGTGCTGGGTGCTCAGTGCTCAGGGTGCTGGGTGCTCAGTGCTCGGGGTGCTGGGTGCTCAGTGCTCGGTGTCCTCGGTGCTCAGTGCTCGGGGTGGTGGGTGCTCAGTACTCGGGGAGCTCAGTGCTCAGTACTCAGAGTGCTGGGTGCTCAGTGCTCAGGGTGCTGGGTGCTCAGTGCTCGGGGTGCTGGGTGCTCGGTGCTCAGGTTGCTGGGTGCTCAGTACTCGGGGTGCTGGGTGCTCAGTACTCAGGGTGCTGGGTGCTCATTGCTCGGGGTGCTGGGTCCTCAGTGCTACGGGTGCTGGGTGCTCAGTGCTCGGGGTGCTGGGTGCTCAGTGCTCGGGGCGCTGGGTGCTCAGTGCTCGGGGTGCTCGGTGCTCAGTACTCAGGGTGCTGGGTGCTCAGTGCTCAGGGTGCTCGGTGCTCAGTACTCAGGGTGCTGGGTGCTCAGTGCTCAGGGTGATCGGTGCACAGTACTCAGGGTGCTCAGTACTCAGGGTGCTGGGTGCTCAGTACTCAGGGTGCTGGCTGCTCATTCTCGTGGTGCTGGGTGCTCAGTGCTCGGGGTGCTGGGTGCTCAGTACTCGGGGTGCTGGGTGCTCAGTGCTCAGCGTGCTGCGTGCTCAGTACTCAGGGTGCTCGGTTCTCAGTACTCAGAGTGATGGGTGCTCATTCTCGGTGTGCTGGGTGCTCAGTGCTCAGGGTGCTGGGTGCTCAGTGCTCAGGGTCCTCTATGCTCAGTACTCAGGGTGCTCAGTACTCAGTGTGCTTTGTGCTCAGTGCTCAGGGTGCTGGGTGCTCAGTACTCAGGGTGCTGGGTGCTCAGTGCTCGGGGTGCTGGGTGCTCAGTACTCGGGGTGCTGGGTGCTCATTACTCAGGGTGCTGGGTGCTCAGTGCTCAGGGTGCTCGCTGCTCAGTACACTTTTTGCTGGGTGCTCAGTACTCAGGGTGCTGGGTGCTCAGTGCTCGGGGTGCTCGGTGCTCAGTGCTCAGGATGCTCGGTGCTCAGTACTTTTAGTGCTGGGTGCTCAGTACTCAGGGTGCTGCGTGCTCAGTGCTCGGGGTGGTCGGTGCTCAGTACTCAGGGTGCCGGGTGCTCAGTGCTCAGGATGCTGGGTGCTCAGTACTCAGGGTGCTCAGTACTCAGTACTCAGGGTGCTGGGTGCTCAGTGCTTGGGGTGCTGGGTGCTCAGTGCTCAGGGTGCTGGGTGCTCAGTGCTCGGGGTGCTGGGTGCTCAGTACTCGGAGTGCTCGGTGCTCAGTACTCAGGGTGCTGGGTGCTAAGTGCTCAGTTGCTGGGTGCTAAGTACTCAGGTTGCTGGGTGCTCAGTGCTCAGGGTGCTGGGTGCTCAGTACTCAGGGTGCTTTGTGCTTAGTACTCAGGGTGCTCCGTCCTCAGTGCTCAGGGTGCTGGGTGCTCAGTACTCAGGGTGCTGGGTGCTCAGTGGTCAGGGTGCTCAGTGCTCAGCACTCAGGGTGCTGGGTGCTCAGTCCTCAGGGTGCTAAGTGCTCAGGATGCTGGGTGCTCAGTACTCAGGGTGCTGGGTGCTCAGTACTCAGGGTGCTGGGTGCTCAGTCCTCAGGGTGCTAAGTGCTCAGGGTGCTGGGTGCTCAGTGCTCAGGGTGCTGGGTGCTCAGTGCTCAGGGTGATTGGTGCTCAGTGCTCAGGTTGCTGGGTGCTCAATACTCAGGGTTCTGGGTGCTCAGTACTCAGGGTGCTCAGTGCTCAGTAATCAGGGTGCTCAGTGCTCAGGGTGCTGGGTGCTCAGTGCTCGGGGTGCTGGGTACTCAGTCCTCAGGGTGCTGGGTGCTCAGTGCTCAGGGTGCTCGGTGCTCAGTGCTCAGGGTTCTGGGTGCTCAGTACTCACGGTGCTGGGTGCTCAGTGCTCGGGGTGCTGGGGGCTCAGTACTCAGGGTGCTGGGTGCTCAGTGCTCAGGGTGCTGGGTGCTCAGTGCTCAGGGTGCTCGGTGCTTAGTACTCATGGTGCTCGGTGCTCGGGGTGCTGGGTGCTCAGTGCTCGGTGTGCTGGGTGCTCAGTGCTCGCGGTGCTGGGTGCTGAGTGCTTGGTGTGCTGGGTGCTCAGTGCTCGGGGTGCTGGGTGCTCAGTGCTCGGGGTGCTGGGTGCTCAGTACTCAGGGTGCTCGGTGCTCAGTACTCAGGGTGCTGGGTGCTCGGTGCTCAGGGTGCTGGGTGCTCAGTACTCAGGGTGCTGGGTGCTCGGTGCTCAGTACACTGGGTGCTCAGTACTCAGGGTGCTGGGTGCTCAGTACTCAGGGTGCTCGGTGCTCAATACTCAGGGTGCTGGGTGCTCAGTTCTCGGGGTGCTGGGTGCTCATTAATCAGGGTGCTCAGTGCTCAGTACTCAGCGTGCTGGGTGCTCAGTGCTCAGGGTGCTCGGTGCTCAGTACTCAGGGTGCTCAGTGCTCAGTACTCAGTGTGCTGGGTGCTCAGTGCTCAGGGTGCTGGGTGCTCAGTACTCAGGGTGCTTTGTGCTTAGTACTCAGGGTGCTCCGTCCTCAGTGCTCAGGGTGCTGGGTGCTCAGTACTCAGGGTGCTGGGTGCTCAGTGGTCAGGGTGCTCAGTGCTCAGCACTCAGGGTGCTCGGTGCTCAGTGCTCAGGGTGCTCAGTGCTCAGTACTCAGGGTGCTCAGAGCTCTGGGTGCTGGGTGCTCAGTGCTCAGGGTGCTGGGTGCTCAGTGCTCAGGGTGCTGGGTGCTCAGTACTCAGGGTGCTCAGTGCTCAGGGTGCTGGGTGCTCAGTGCTCGGGGTGCTGGGTACTCAGTGCTCAGTACACAGGGTGCTTAGTGCTCAGTGCTCGGGGTGCTGGGTGCTCAGTGCTCATTACTCAGGTGCTGGGTGCTCAGTGCTCAGGGTGCTGGGTGCTCAGTACTCAGGGGGTGCTGGGTGCTCAGTGCTCAGGGTGCTGGGTGCTCAGTACTCAGGGTGCTGGGTCCTCAGTGCTCAGGGTGCTGGGTGCTCAATGCTCGGGGTGCTCAGTACTCAGGGGTGCTGTGTGTTCAGTGCTCAGGGTACTGGGTGCTCAGTACTCAGGGTGCTCGGTGCTAAGTACTCAGGGTGCTGGGTGCTCAGTACTCCGGGTGCTCATTGCTCAGGGTGCTGGGTGCTCAGTACTCAGGGTGCTGGGTGCTCAGTACTCAGGGTGCTCAGTGCTCAGTAGTCAGGGTGCTCAGTGCTCAGTACTCAGGGTGCTCAGTGCTCAGGGTGCTGGGTGCTCAGTGCTCGGGGTGCTGGGTGCTCAGTGCTCACGGTGCTGTGTGCTCAGTACTCAGGGTGCTCAGTACTCAGGGTGCTTGGTGCTCAGTGCTCAGGGTGCTCGGTGCTCAGTGCTCAGGTTGCTGGGTGCTCAATACTCAGGGTGCTGGGGTGCTCAGTACTCAGGGTGCTCAGTGCTCAGTACTCAGGGTGCTCAGTGCTCAGGGTGCTGGGTGCTCAGTGCTCGGGGTGCTGGGTGCTCAGTGCTCGGGGTGCTGGGTGCTCAGTACTCAGGGTGCTCGGTGCTCAGTACTCAGGGTGCTGGGTGCTCAGTGCTCAGGGGGCTGGGTGCTCAGTACTCAGGGTGCTGGGTGCTCGGTGCTCAGTACACTGGGTGCTCAGTACTCAGGGTGCTGGGTGCTCAGTACTCAGGGTGCTCGGTGCTCAATACTCAGGGTGCTGGGTGCTCAGTTCTCGGGGTGCTGGGTGCTCATTAATCAGGGTGCTGGGTGCTCAGTACTCAGGGTGCTCAGTGCTTGCGGTGCTGGGTGCTCAGTTCTCAGGGTGCTTAGTGCTTGGGGTGCAGGGTGCTCAGTACTCAGGGTGCTGGTTGCTCAGTGCTCAGGGTGCTGGGTGCTGAGTACTCAGGGTGCTGGGTGCTCAGTACTCAGGGTGCTGGGTGCTCAGTGCTCGGGGTGCTGGGTGCTCAGTGCTCGGGTTGCTGGATGCTTAGTGCTCAGGGTGCTGGGTGCTCAGTGCTCAGGGTGCTGGGTGCTCAGTGCTCAGGGTGCTGGGTGCTCAGTGCTCGGGGTGCTGGGTGCTCAGTGCTCGGTGTCCTCGGTGCTCAGTGCACGGGGTGGTGGGTGCTCAGTACTCGGGGAGCTCAGTGCTCAGTACTCAGGGTGCTGGGTGCTCAGTGCTCAGGGTGCTGGGTGCTCAGTGCTCGGGGTGCTGGGTGCTCGGTGCTCAGGTTGCTGGGTGCTCAGTACTCGGGGGTGCTCAGTGCTCAGTGCTCGGGGCGCTGGGTGCTCAGTGCTCGGGGTGCTCGGTGCTCAGTACTCAGGGTGCTGGGTGCTCAGTGCTCAGGGTGCTCGGTGCTCAGTACTCAGGGTGCTGGGTGCTCAGTGCTCAGTGTGCTCAGTGCTCAGTACGGTGGGTGCTCAGTACTCAGGGTGTTGGGTGCTCAGTGCTCAGGGTGATCGGTGCTCAGTACTCAGGGTGCTCAGTACTCAGGGTGCTGGGTGCTCAGGGCTCGGGGTGCTGGGAGCTCAGTACTCAGGGTGCTGGGTGCTTAGTGCTCGGTGTGCTGGGTGCTGAGTGCTCAGGGTGCTGGGTGCTCAGTACTCGGGGTGCTCGGTGCTCAGTACTCAGGGTGCTGCGTGCTCAGTACTCAGGGTGCTGGGTGCTCAGTGATCAGGGTGCTCTCTGCTCAGTACTCAGGGTGCTGGGTGCTCAGTGCTCAGGGTGCTGGGTGCTCAGTACTCAGGGTGCTGGGTTCTCAGTGCTCATGGTGATCGTTGCTCAGTCCTCAGGGTGCTCAGTACTCAGGGTGCTGTGTGCTCAGTGCTCGTGGTGCTGGGTGCTCAGTACTCAGGGTGCTGTGTGCTCAGTGCTCAGGGTGCTGGGTGCTCAGTACTCAGGGTGCTGGGTGCTCAGTACTCAGGGTGCTCAGTGCTCGGGGAGCTCGGTGCTCAGTACTCAGGGTGCTGGGTGCTCAGTACTCAGGGTGCTGGGTGCTCATTCTCGTGGTGCTGGGTGCTCAGTGCTCGGGGTGCTGGGTGCTCAGTACTCGGGGTGCTGGGTGCTCAGTGCTCAGCGTGCTGGGTGCTCAGTACTCAGGGTGCTCGGTTCTCAGTACTCAGGGTGCTGGGTGCTCATTCTCGGGGTGCTGGGTGCTCAGTGCTCAGGGTGCTGGGTGCTCAGTGCTCAGGGTCCTCTATGCTCAGTACTCAGGGTGCTCAGTACTCAGCGTACTTTGTGCTCAGTGCTCAGGGTGCTGGGTGCTCAGTGCTCGGGGTGCTAGGTGCTCAGTACTCAGGGTGCTGGGTGCTCAGTGCTCGGGGTGCTGGGTGCTCAGTACTCAGGGTGCTGGGTGCTCAGTACTCAGGGTGCTGGGTGCTCAGTGCTCAGGGTGCTGGGTGCTCAGTACTCAGGGTGCTCGGTGCTCAGTACTCAGGGTGCTCGGTGCTCAGTACTCAGGGTGCTGGGTGATCAGTACTCAGGGTGCTGGGTGCTCAGTACTCAGGGTGCTGGGTGCTCAGTGCTCAGGGTGCTGGGTGCTCAGTGCTCAGTACTCAGGGTGCTGGGTGCTCAGTGCTCAGGGTGCTGAGTGCTCAGTACTCAGCGTGCTGGGTGCTCAGTACTCAGGGTGCTGGGATTTCAGTGCTCAGGGTGCTGGGTGCTCAGTGCTCAGGGTGCTGGGTGCTCAGTGCTCGGGGAGCTCGGTGCTCAGTACTCAGGGTGCTGGGTGCTCAGTACTCAGTGCTCGGGGTCCTGGGTGCTCCGTGCTCGGGGTGATCTGTTCTCAGTACTCAGGGTGCTGGGTGCTCAGTGCTCGGGGTGCTGGGTGATCAGTACTCGGGGTGCTCAGTACTCAGGGTACTGGGTGCTCAGTACTCAGGCTGCTGGGTGCTCAGAGCTCGGGGTGCTCGGTGCTCAGTACTCGGGGTGCTGGGTGCTCAGTGCTCAGGGTGCTTGGTGCTCAGTGCTCGGTGTGCTGGGTGCTCAGTGCTGAGGGTGCTGGCTGCTCAGTGCTCAGGGTGCTGGGTGCTCAGTACTCAGGGTGCTAGGTGCTCAGTACCCAGGGTGCTCAGTGCTCAGTACTCAGCGTGCTGGGTGCTCAGTGCTCAGGGTCCTCGGTGCTCAGTACTCAGGGTGTTCAGTGCTCAGTACTCAGCGTTCTTTGTTCTCAGTGCGCAGGGTGCTGGGTGCTCAGTACTCAGGGTGCTGGGTGCTCAGTATTCAGGGTGCTGGGTGCTCAGTACTCAGGGTGCTGGGTGCTCAGTGCTCGGGGTGCTCGGTTATCAGTACTCAGGGTGCTGGGTGCTCATTATTCAGGGTGCTGGGTGCTCAGTGCTCAGGGTGCTGGGTGCTCAGTGCTCGGGGTGCTCGGTGATCAGTACTCAGGGTGCTGGGTGCTCAGTGCTCAGGGTGCTGAGTACTCAGTACTCAGGGTGCTGGGTGCTCAGTGCTCGGGGTGCTGGGTGCTCAGTGCTCAGGGTGCTGGGTGCTCAGTACTCAGGGTGCTGGGTGCTCATTACTCAGGGTGCTGGGTGCTCAGTGCTCAGGGTGCTGGGTGCTCAGTCCTCAGGGTGCTGGGTGCTCAGTACTCAGGGTGTTCGGTGCTTAGTACTCAGGGTGCTCAGTGCTCAGTACTCAGGGTGCTGGTTGCTCAGTGCTCGGGGTGCTCGGTGCTCAATACTCAGGGTGCTGGGTGCTCAGTACTCAGGGTGCTGGGTGCTCCGTACTCAGGGTGCTGGGTGCTCAGTACTCAGGGGGCTGGGGGCTCAGTACTCAGGGTGCTGGGTGCTCAGTGCTAAGGGTGCTGGGTGCTCAGTACTCAGGGTGCTGGGTGCTCAGTACTCAGGGTGCTCGGTGCTCAGTACTCATGTTGCTGTGTGCTCAGTGCTCAGGGTGCTTTGTACTCAGTACTCAGGGTTCTGGGTGCTCAGTACTCAGGATGCTGGGTGCTCAGTGCTCAGGGTGCTGGGTGCTCAGTGCTCAGGGTGCTGTGTGCTCAGTACTCAGGGTGCTGGGTGCTCAGTGCTCAGGGTGATCGGTGCTCAGTACTCAGGGTGCTCAGTACTCAGGGTGCTGTGTGCTCAGTGCTCAGGGTGCTGGGTGCTCAGTACTCAGGGTGCTCAGTGCTCAGGGTGCTGGGTGCTCAGGGTGCTGGGTGCTCAGTGCTCGGGGTGCTGGGTGCTCAGTGCTCAGTGCTCAGGGTGCTGGGTGCTCAGTGCTCAGGGTGCTGTGTGCTCAGTGCTCAGTACTCAGCGTGCTGGGTGCTCAGTGCTCAGAGTGTTGGGTGCTCAGTACTCAGTGTGCTGGGTGCTCAGTGCTCAGTGCTCAGGGTGCTCAGTGCTCAGGGTGCTCAGTGCTCAGGGTGCTGGGTGCTCAGGGTGCTGGGTGCTCAGTGCTCGGGGTGCTGGGTGCTCAGTGCTCAGTGCTCAGGGTGCTGGGTGCTCAGTGCTCAGTGCTCAGGGTGCTGGGTGTTCAGTACTCAGGGTGCTCGGTGCTCAGTGCTCAGGGTGCTAGGTGCTCAGTACTCAGGGTGCTGGGTGCTCAGTGCTCGGGGTGCTGGGTGCTCAGTGCTCAGGGTGATCAGTGCTCAGTACTCAGGGTGCTGGGTGCTCAGTACTCAGGGTGCTGTGTGCTCAGTGCTCAGCGTGCTGGGTGCTCAGTACTCAGGGTGCTGGGTGCTCAGTACTCAGGGTGCTCCGTGCTCAGTACTCAGGGTGCTGGGTGCTCAGTGCTCAGGGTGCTTTGTACTCAGTACTCAGGGTTCTGGGTGCTCAGTACTCAGGGTGCTGGGTGCTCAATGCTCAGGGTGCTGGGTGCTCAGTGCTCAGGGTGCTGGGTGCTCAGTACTCAGGGTGCTGGGTGCTCAGTGCTCAGGGTGATCGGTGCTCAGTACTCAGGGTGCTCAGTACTCAGGGTGCTGGGTGCTCAGTACTCAGGGTGCTGGGTGCTCAGTGCTCAGGGTGCTGGGTGCTCAGTGCTCTGGGTGCTGGGTGCTCAGTGCTCAGGGTGCTGGGTGCTCAGTGCTCAGGGTGCTGGGTGCTCAGTGATCGGGGTGATGGGTGCTGAGTGCTCAGGGTGCTGGGTGCTCAGTGCTCGGGGTGCTCGGTGCTCAGTGCTCAGGGTCCTGGGTGCTCAGTACTCAGGGTGCTGGGTGCTTAGTAATCAGGGTGCTCAGTGCTCAGTACACAGGGTGCTGGGTGCTCAGTGCTCGGGGTGCTGGGTGCTCAGTGCTCAGTACTCAGGGTGCTGGGTGCTCAGTGCTCAGGGTGCTGATTGCTCAGTACTCAGCGTGCTGGGTGCTCAGTACTGAGGGTGCTGGGTGCTCAGTGCTCAGGGTGCTGGGTGCTCAGTGCTCAGGGTGCTGGGTGCTCAGTGCTCGGGGAGCTCGGTGCTCAGTATTCAGGGTGCTGGGTGCTCAGTACTCAGTGCTCGGGGTCCTGGGTGCTCCGTGCTCGGGGTGCTGGGTGCTCAGTACTCAGGGTGCTGGGTGCTCATTCTCAGGGTGCTGGGTGCTCAGTGCTCGGGGTGCTGGGTGCTCAGTACTCAGGGTGCTGGGGGCTCAGTACTCAGGGTGCTGGGTGCTCAGTACTCAGGGTGCTCGGTTCTCAGTACTCAGGGTGCTGGGTGCTCATTCTCGGGGTGCTGGGTGCTCAGTGCTCGGGGTGCTGGGTGCTCAGTACTCAGGGTGCTGGGGGCTCAGTACTCAGGGTGCTGGGTGCTCAGTACTCAGGGTGATCTGTTCTAAGTACTCAGGGTGCTGGGTGCTCAGTGCTCGGGGTGCTGGGTGCTCAGTACTCGGGGAGCTCAGTACTCAGGGTACTGGGTGCTCAGTACTCAGGGTGCTGGGTGCTCAGTGCTCGGGGTGCTCGGTGCTAAGTACTCGGGGTGCTGTGTGCTCAGTACTCGGGGTGCTGGGTGCTCAGTGCTCAGGGTGCTGGGTTCTCAGTGCTCGGGGTGGTGGGTGCTCAGTGCTGAGGGTGCTGGCTGCTCAGTGCTCAGGGTGCTGGGTGCTCAGTACTCAGGGTGCTAGGTGCTCAGTACTCAGGGTGCTCAGTGCTCAGTACTCAGCGTGCATTGTGCTCAGTGCTCAGGGTGCTGGGTGCTCAGTACTCAGGGTGCTGGGTGCTCAGTACTCAGGGTGCTGGGTGCTCAGTACTCAGGATGCTGGGTGCTCAGTGCTCGGGGTGCTCGGTGATCAGTACTCAGGGTGCTGGGTGCTCAGTGCTCAGGGTGCTTGGTGATCAGTTCTCAGGGTGCTGGGTGCTCAGTGCTCAGGGTGCTGAGTACTCAGTACTCAGGGTGCTGGGTGCTCAGTGCTCAGGGTGCTGGGTTTTCAGTGCTCAGGGTGCTGGGTGCTCAGTGCTCGGGGTGCTGAGTGCTCAGTGCTCGGGGTGCTGGGTGCTCAGTGCTCGGGGTGCTGGGTGCTCAGTGCTCGGGGTGCTGGGTGCTCAGTGCTCAGGGTGCTGGGTGCTCAGTACTCAGGGTGCTGGGTGCTCAGTGCTCGGGGTGCTCGGTGATCAGTACTCAGGGTGCTGGGTGCTCAGTGCTCGGGGTGCTCGGTGATCAGTACTCAGGGTGCTGGGTGCTCAGTGCTCAGGGTGCTGAGTACTCAGTACTCAGGATGCTGGGTGCTCAGTGCTCAGGGTGCTGGGTGCTCAGTGCTCAGGGTGCTGGGTGCTCAGTGCTCGGGGTGCTGGGTGCTCAGTGCTCGGGGTGCTGGGTGCTCAGTGCTCGGGGTGCTGTGTGCTCAGTACTCAGGGTGCTGGGTGCTCATTACTCAGGGTGCTGGGTGCTCAGTGCTCAGGGTGCTGGGTGCTCAGTCCTCAGGGTGCTGGGTGCTCAGTACTCAGGGTGTTCGGTGCTTAGTACTCAGGGTGCTCAGTGCTCAGTACTCAGGGTGCTGGTTGCTCAGTGCTCGGGGTGCTCGGTGCTCAGTACTCAGGGTGCTGGGTGCACAGTGCTCAGGGTGCTGGGTGCTCAGTACTCAGGGTGCTGGGTGCTCAGTACTCAGGGTGCTGGGTGCTCAGTACTCAGGGTGCTGGGTGCTCAGTGCTCAGGGTGCTGCGTGCTCAGTACTCAGGGTGCTGGGTGCTCAGTACTCAGGGTGCTCGGTGCTCAGTACTCAGGGTGCTGGGTGCTCAGTGCTCAGGGTGCTTTGTACTCAGTACTCAGGGTTCTGGGTGCTCATAACTCAGGGTGCTGGGTGCTCAGTGCTCAGGGTGCTGGGTGCTCAGTGCTCAGGGTGCTGGGTGCTCAGTACTCAGGGTGCTGGGTGCTCAGTGCTCAGGGTGATCGTTGCTCAGTACTCAGGGTGCTCAGTACTCAGGGTGCTGGGTGCTCAGTGCTCAGGGTGCTGGGTGCTCAGTACTCAGGGTGCTGGGTGCTCAGTGCTCGGGGTGCTGGGTGCTCAGTGCTCAGGGTGATCGGTGCTCAGTACTCAGGGTGCTGGGTGCTCAGTGCTCAGGTTGCTGGGTGCTCAGTCCTCAGGGTGCTCAGTGCTCAGGGTGCAGGGAGCTCAGTGCTCGGGGTGCTCGGTGCTCAGTACTCAGGGTGCTGAGTGCTCAGTACTCAGGGTGCTGGGTGCTCAGTACTCATGGTGCTGGGTGCTCAGTACTCAGGGGGCTGGGTGCTCAGTGCTCAGGGTGCTGGGTGCTCAGTGCTCAGGGTGCTGGGTGCTCAGTGCTCGGGGTGCTGGGTGCTCAGTTCTCGGGGTGCTGGGTGGTCAGTGCTCAGTGCTCAGGGTGCTGCGTGCTCAGTGCTCAGTGCTCAGGGTGCTGGGTGCTCAGTACTCAGGGTGCTGGGTGCTCAGTACTCAGGGTGCTGGGTGCTCAGTTCTCAGGCTGCTGGGTGCTCAGTACTCTGGGTGTTGGGTTCTCAGTACTCAGGATGCTGGGTGCTCAGTGCTCGGGGTGCTGGGTGCTCAGTGCTCAGGGTGCTGGGTGCTCAGTGCTCAGGGTGCGGGGTGCTCAGTACTCAGGGTGCTGGGAGCTCAGTGCTCGGGGTGCTCGGTGCTCAGTACTCAAGGTGCTGGGTGTTCAGTTCTCAGGGTGCGGGGTGCTCAGTCCTCGGGGTGCTCCATGCTCAGTGCTCAGGGTGCGGGGTGCTCAGTCCTCGGGGTGCTCCATGCTCAGTGCTCGGGGTGCTGGGTGCTCAGTGCTCAGTACTCAGGGTGCTGGGTGCTCAGTGCTCAGGGTGCTGAGTGCTCAGTACTCAGCGTGCTGGGTGCTCAGTACTCAGGGTGCTGGGTGCTCAGTTCTCAGGGTGATCGGTGCTCAGTCCTCAGGGTGCTCAGTACTCAGGTTGCAGTGTGCTCAGTGCTCAGGGTGCTGGGTGCTCAGTACTCAGGGTGCTGGGTGCTCAGTGCTCGGGGTGCTGGGTGCTCAGTGCTCAGGGTGATCGGTGCTCAGTCCTCAGGGTGCTGGGTGCTCAGTACTCAGTGTGCTGGGTGCTCAGTGCTCAGGGTGCTGGGTGCTCAGTACTCAGGGTGCTTTGTGCTTAGTACTCAGGGTGCTCCGTCCTCAGTGCTCAGGGTGCTGGGTGCTCAGTACTCAGGGTGCTGGGTGCTCAGTGGTCAGGGTGCTCAGTGCTCAGCACTCAGGGTGCTCAGTGCTCTGGGTGCTGGGTGCTCAGTGCTCAGGGTGCTGGGTGCTCAGTGCTCAGGGTGCTGGGTGCTCAGTACTCAGGGTGCTCAGTGCTCAGGGTGCTGGGTGCTCAGTGCTCGGGGTGCTGGGTACTCAGTGCTCAGTACACAGGGTGCTTAGTGCTCAGTGCTCGGGGTGCTGGGTGCTCAGTGCTCATTACTCAGGGTGCTGGGTGCTCAGTGCTCAGGGTGCTGGGTGCTCAGTACTCAGGGTGCTGGGTGCTCAGTGCTCAGGGTACTGGGTGCTCAGTACTCAGGGTGCTCGGTGCTAAGTACTCAGGGTGCTGGGTGCTCAGTACTCCGGGTGCTCATTGCTCAGGGTGCTGGGTGCTCAGTACTCAGGGTGCTGGGTGCTCAGTACTCAGGGTGCTCAGTGCTCAGTAATCAGGGTGCTCAGTGCTCAGTACTCAGGGTGCTCAGTGCTCAGGGTGCTGGGTGCTCAGTGCTCGGGGTGCTGGGTGCTCAGTGCTCACGGTGCTGTGTGCTCAGTACTCAGGGTGCTCAGTACTCAGGGTGCTTGGTACTCAGTGCTCAGGGTGCTCGGTGCTCAGTGCTCAGGTTGCTGGGTGCTCAATACTCAGGGTGCTGGGTGCTCAGTACTCAGGGTGCTCAGTGCTCAGTACTCAGGTTGCTCAGTGCTCAGGGTGCTGGGTGCTCAGTGCTCGGGGTGCTGGGTGCTCAGTGCTCGGGGTGCTGGGTGCTCAGTACTCAGGGTGCTCGGTGCTCAGTACTCAGGGTGCTGGGTGCTCAGTGCTCAGGGGGCTGGGTGCTCAGTACTCAGGGTGCTGGGTGCTCGGTGCTCAGTACACTGGGTGCTCAGTACTCAGGGTGCTGGGTGCTCAGTACTCAGGGTGCTCGGTGCTCAATACTCAGGGTGCTGGGTGCTCAGTTCTCGGGGTGCTGGGTGCTCATTAATCAGGGTGCTGGGTGCTCAGTACTCAGGGTGCTCAGTGCTTGCGGTGCTGGGTGCTCAGTTCTCAGGGTGCTTAGTGCTTGGGGTGCAGGGTGCTCAGTACTCAGGGTGCTGGTTGCTCAGTGCTCAGGGTGCTGGGTGCTGAGTACTCAGGGTGCTTTGTGCTCAGTACTCAGGGTGCTGGGTGCTTAGTGGCGGAGTGCTGGGTGCTCAGTGCTCGGGTTGCTGGATGCTTAGTGCTCAGGGTGCTGGGTGCTCAGTGCTCAGGGTGCTGGGTGCTCAGTACTCAGGGTGCTGTGTGCTCAGTGCTCGGGGTGCTGGGTGCTCAGTGCTCGGGTTGCTGGGTGCTTAGTGCTCGGGGTGCTGGGTGCTCAGTGCTCAGGGTGCTGGGTGCTCAGTGCTCAGGGTGCTGGGTGCTCAGTGCTCGGGGTGCTGGTTGCTCAGTGCTCGGTGTCCTCGGTGCTCAGTGCTCGGGGTGGTGGGTGCTCAGTACTCGGGGAGCTCAGTGCTCAGTACTCAGAGTGCTGGGTGCTCAGTGCTCAGGGTGCTGGGTGCTCAGTGCTCGGGGTGCTGGGTGCTCGGTGCTCAGGTTGCTGGGTGCTCAGTACTCGGGGTGCTGGGTGCTCAGTACTCAGGGTGCTGGGTGCTCATTGCTCGGGGTGCTGGGTCCTCAGTGCTACGGGTGCTGGGTGCTCAGTGCTCGGGGTGCTGGGTGCTCAGTGCTCGGGGCGCTGGGTGCTCAGTGCTCGGGGTGCTCGGTGCTCAGTACTCAGGGTGCTGGGTGCTCAGTGCTCAGGGTGCTCGGTGCTCAGTACTCAGGGTGCTGGGTGCTCAGTGCTCAGTGTGCTCGGTGCTCAGTACGTTGGGTGCTCAGTACTCAGGGTGTTGGGTGCTCAGTGCTCAGGGTGATCGGTGCTCAGTACTCAGGGTGCTCAGTACTCAGGGTGCTGGGTGCTCAGTACTCAGGGTGCTGGGTGCTCATTCTCGTGGTGCTGGGTGCTCAGTGCTCGGGGTGCTGGGTGCTCAGTACTCGGGGTGCTGGGTGCTCAGTGCTCAGCATGCTGCATCCTCAGTACTCAGGGTGCTCGGTTCTCAGTACTCAGAGTGATGGGTGCTCATTCTCGGTGTGCTGGGTGCTCAGTGCTCAGGGTGCTGGGTGCTCAGTGCTCAGGGTCCTCTATGCTCAGTACTCAGGGTGCTCAGTACTCAGTGTGCTTTGTGCTCAGTGCTCAGGGTGCTGGGTGCTCAGTACTCAGGGTGCTGGGTGCTCAGTGCTCGGGGTGCTGGGTGCTCAGTACTCGGGGTGCTGGGTGCTCATTACTCAGGGTGCTGGGTGCTCAGTGCTCAGGGTGCTCGCTGCTCAGTACACTTTTTGCTGGGTGCTCAGTACTCAGGGTGCTGGGTGCTCAGTGCTCGGGGTGCTCGGTGCTCAGTGCTCAGGATGCTCGGTGCTCAGTACTTTTAGTGCTGGGTGCTCAGTACTCAGGGTGCTGCGTGCTCAGTGCTCGGGGTGGTCGGTGCTCAGTACTCAGGGTGCCGGGTGCTCAGTGCTCAGGATGCTGGGTGCTCAGTACTCAGGGTGCTCAGTACTCAGTACTCAGGGTGCTGGGTGCTCAGTGCTTGGGGTGCTGGGTGCTCAGTGCTCAGGGTGCTGGGTGCTCAGTGCTCGGGGTGCTGGGTGCTCAGTACTCGGAGTGCTCGGTGCTCAGTACTCAGGGTGCTGGGTGCTAAGTGCTCAGGTGCTGGGTGCTAAGTACTCAGGTTGCTGGGTGCTCAGTACTCAGGTTGCACAGTACTCAGGATGCTGGGTGCTCAGTGCTCGGGGTGCTGGGTGCTCAGTACTCAGGGTGCTCAGTACTCAGGATGCTGGGTGCTCAGTACTCAGGGTGCTGGGTGCTCAGTACTCAGGGTGCTGGGTGCTCAGTCCTCAGGGTGCTAAGTGCTCAGGGTGCTGGGTGCTCAGTGCTCAGGGTGCTGGGTGCTCAGTGCTCAGGGTGCTTGGTGCTCAGTGCTCAGGTTGCTGGGTGCTCAATACTCAGGGTGCTGGGTGCTCAGTACTCAGGGTGCTCAGTGCTCAGTAATCAGGGTGCTCAGTGCTCAGGGTGCTGGGTGCTCAGTGCTCGGGGTGCTGGGTATTCAGTCCTCAGGGTGCTGGGTGCTCAGTGCTCAGGGTGCTCGGTGCTCAGTGCTCAGGGTGCTGGGTGCTCAGTACTCACGGTGCTGGGTGCTCAGTGCTCGGGGTGCTGGGGGCTCAGTACTCAGGGTGCTGGGTGCTCAGTGCTCAGGGTGCTGGGTGCTCAGTGCTCAGGGTGCTCGGTGCTTAGTACTCATGGTGCTCGGTGCTCGGGGTGCTGGGTGCTCAGTGCTCGGTGTGCTGGGTGCTCAGTGCTCGGGGTGCTGGGTGCTGAGTGCTCGGTGTGCTGGGTGCTCAGTGCTCGGGGTGCTGGGTGCTCAGTGCTCGGGGTGCTGGGTGCTCAGTACTCAGGGTGCTCGGTGCTCAGTACTCAGGGTGCTGGGTGCTCGGTGCTCAGGGTGCTGGGTGCTCAGTACTCAGGGTGCTGGGTCCTCGGTGCTCAGTACACTGGGTGCTCAGTACTCAGGGTGCTGGGTGCTCAGTACTCAGGGTGCTCGGTGCTCAATACTCAGGGTGCTGGGTGCTCAGTTCTCGGGGTGCTGGGTGCTCATTAATCAGGGTGCTCAGTGCTCAGTACTCAGCGTGCTGGGTGCTCAGTGCTCAGGGTGCTCGGTGCTCAGTACTCAGGGTGCTCAGTGCTCAGTACTCAGTGTGCTGGGTGCTCAGTGCTCAGGGTGCTGGGTGCTCAGTACTCAGGGTGCTTTGTGCTTAGTACTCAGGGTGCTCCGTCCTCAGTGATCAGGGTGCTGGGTGCTCAGTACTCAGGGTTCTGGGTGCTCAGTGGTCAGGGTGCTCAGTGCTCAGCACTCAGGGTGCTCGGTTCTCAGTGCTCAGGGTGCTCAGTGCTCAGTACTCAGGGTGCTCAGTGCTCTGGGTGCTGGGTGCTCAGTGCTCAGGGTGCTGGGTGCACAGTGCTCAGGGTGCTGGGTGCTCAGTACTCAGGGTGCTCAGTGCTCAGGGTGCTGGGTGCTCAGTGCTCGGGGTGCTGGGTACTCAGTGCTCAGTACACAGGGTGCTGAGTGCTCAGTGCTCGGGGTGCTGGGTGCTCAGTGCTCATTACTCAGGGTGCTGGGTGCTCAGTGCTCAGGGTGCTGGGTGCTCAGTACTCAGGGTGCTGGGTGCTCAGTGCTCAGGGTGCTGGGTGCTCAGTACTCAGGGTGCTGGGTCCTCAGTGCTCAGGGTGCTGGGTGCTCAATGCTCGGGGTGCTCAGTACTCAGGGTGCTGTGTGTTCAGTGCTCAGGGTACTGGGTGCTCAGTACTCAGGGTGCTCGGTGCTTAGTACTCAGGGTGCTGGGTGCTCAGTACTCCGGGTGCTCATTGCTCAGGGTGCTGGGTGCTCAGTACTCAGGGTGCTGGGTGCTCAGTACTCAGGGTGCTCAGTGCTCAGTACTCAGGGTGCTCAGTGCTCAGTACTCAGGGTGCTCAGTGCTCAGGGTGCTGGGAGCTCAGTGCTCGGGGTGCTGGGTGCTCAGTGCTCACGGTGCTGTGTGCTCAGTACTCAGGGTGCTCAGTACTCAGGGTGCTTGGTGCTCAGTGCTCAGGGTGCTCGGTGCTCAGTGCTCAGGTTGCTGGGTGCTCAATACTCAGGGTGCTGGGTGCTCAGTACTCAGGGTGCTCAGTGCTCAGTACTCAGGGTGCTCAGTGCTCAGGGTGCTGGGTGCTCAGTGCTCGGGGTGCTGGGTGCTCAGTGCTCGGGGTGCTGGGTGCTCAGTACTCAGGGTGCTCGGTGCTCAGTACTCAGGGTGCTGGGTGCTCAGTGCTCAGGGGGCTGGGTGCTCAGTACTCAGGGTGCTGGGTGCTCGGTGCTCAGTACACTGGGTGCTCAGTACTCAGGGTGCTGGGTGCTCAGTACTCAGGGTGCTCGGTGCTCAATACTCAGGGTGCTGGGTGCTCAGTTCTCGGGGTGCTGGGTGCTCATTAATCAGGGTGCTGGGTGCACAGTACTCAGGGTGCTCAGTGCTTGGGGTGCTGGGTGCTCAGTTCTCAGGGTGCTTAGTGCTTGGGGTGCAGGGTGCTCAGTACTCAGGGTGCTGGTTGCTCAGTGCTCAGGGTGCTGGGTGCTGAGTACTCAGGGTGCTGGGTGCTCAGTACTCAGGGTGCTGGGTGCTCAGTGCTCGGGGTGCTGGGTGCTCAGTGCTCGGGTTGCTGGGTGCTTAGTGCTCGGGGTGCTGGGTGCTCAGTGCTCAGGGTGCTGGGTGCTCAGTGCTCAGGGTGCTGGGTGCTCAGTGCTCGGGGTGCTGGGTGCTCAGTGCTCGGTGTCCTCGGTGCTCAGTGCACGGGGTGGTGGGTGCTCAGTACTCGGGGAGCTCAGTGCTCAGTACTCAGGGTGCTGGGTGCTCAGTGCTCAGGGTGCTGGGTGCTCAGTGCTCGGGGTGCTGGGTGCTCCGTACTCGGGGTGCTCAGTGCTCAGTGCTCGGGGCGCTGGGTGCTCAGTGCTCGGGGTGCTCGGTGCTCAGTACTCAGGGTGCTGGGTGCTCAGTGCTCAGGGTGCTCGGTGCTCAGTACTCAGGGTGCTGGGTGCTCAGTGCTCAGTGTGCTCAGTGCTCAGGGTGCTGGGTGCTCAGTGCTCAGGGTGCTGGGTGCTCAGTACTCAGGGTGCTCAGTGCTCAGTACTCAGGGTGTTCAGTGCTCAGTACTCAGGGTGCTCAGTGCTCAGGGTGCTGGGTGCTCAGTGCTCGGGGTGCTGGGTGCTCAGTGCTCACGGTGCTGTGTGCTCAGTACTCAGGGTGCTCAGTACTCAGGGTGCTTGGTGCTCAGTGCTCAGGGTGCTTGGTGCTCAGTGCTCAGGTTGCTGGGTGCTCAATACTCAGGGTGCTGGGTGCTCAGTACTCAGGGTGCTCTGTGCTCAGTACTCAGGGTGCTCAGTGCTCAGGGTGCTGGGTGCTCAGTGCTCGGGGTGCTGGGTGCTCAGTGCTCGGGGTGCTGGTTGCTCAGTACTCAGGGTGCTCGGTGCTCAGTACTCAGGGTGCTGGGTGCTCAGTGCTCAGGGTGCTGGGTGCTCAGTACTCAGGGTGCTGGGTGCTCGGTGCTCAGTACACTGGGTGCTCAGTACTCAGGGTGCTGGGTGCTCAGTACTCAGGGTGCTCGGTGCTCAATACTCAGGGTGCTGGGTGCTCAGTTCTCGGGGTGCTGGGTGCTCATTAATCAGGGTGCTGG
The DNA here is from genome assembly GCF_018167655.1 of Microtus oregoni. NCBI lineage: Eukaryota > Metazoa > Chordata > Mammalia > Rodentia > Cricetidae > Microtus > Microtus oregoni. The sequence goes on along the minus strand of NW_024543811.1, from coordinate 3,762,721 downwards.
GTGCTCAGTACTCAGGGTTCTCAGTGCTTGGGGTGCTGGGTGCTCAGTTCTCAGGGTGCTCAGTGCTTGGGGTGAAGGGTGCTCAGTACTCAGGGTGCTGGTTGCTCAGTGCTCAGGGTGCTGGGTGCTGAGTACTCAGGGTGCTGGGTGCTCAGTACTCAGGGTGCTGTGTGCTCAGTGCTCGGGGTGCTGGGTGCTCAGTGCTCGGGTTGCTGGGTGCTTAGTGCTCGGGGTGCTGGGTGCTCAGTGCTCAGGGTGCTGGGTGCTCAGTGCTCAGGGTGCTGGGTGCTCAGTGCTCGGGGTGCTGGTTGCTCAGTGCTCGGTGTCCTCGGTGCTCAGTGCTCGGGGTGGTGGGTGCTCAGTACTCGGGGAGCTCAGTGCTCAGTACTCAGAGTGCTGGGTGCTCAGTGCTCAGGGTGCTGGGTGCTCAGTGCTCGGGGTGCTGGGTGCTCCGTGCTCAGGTTGCTGGGTGCTCAGTACTCGGGGTGCTGGGTGCTCAGTACTCAGGGTGCTGGGTGCTCATTGCTCGGGGTGCTGGGTCCTCAGTGCTACGGGTGCTGGGTGCTCAGTGCTCGGGGTGCTGGGTGCTCAGTGCTCGGGGCGCTGGGTGCTCAGTGCTCGGGGTGCTCGGTGCTCAGTACTCAGGGTGCTGGGTGCTCAGTGCTCAGGGTGCTCGGTGCTCAGTACTCAGGGTGCTGGGTGCTCAGTGCTCAGTGTGCTCGGTGCTCAGTACGTTGGGTGCTCAGTACTCAGGGTGTTGGGTGCTCAGTGCTCAGGGTGATCGGTGCTCAGTACTCAGGGTGCTCAGTACTCAGGGTGCTGGGTGCTCAGTACTCAGGGTGCTGGGTGCTCATTCTCGTGGTGCTGGGTGCTCAGTGCTCGGGGTGCTGGGTGCTCAGTACTCGGGGTGCTGGGTGCTCAGTGCTCAGCGTGCTGCGTCCTCAGTACTCAGGGTGCTCGGTTCTCAGTACTCAGAGTGATGGGTGCTCATTCTCGGTGTGCTGGGTGCTCAGTGCTCAGGGTGCTGGGTGCTCAGTGCTCAGGGTCCTCTATGCTCAGTACTCAGGGTGCTCAGTACTCAGTGTGCTTTGTGCTCAGTGCTCAGGGTGCTGGGTGCTCAGTACTCAGGGTGCTGGGTGCTCAGTGCTCGGGGTGCTGGGTGCTCAGTACTCGGGGTGCTGGGTGCTCATTACTCAGGGTGCTGGGTGCTCAGTGCTCAGGGTGCTCGCTGCTCAGTACACTTTTTGCTGGGTGCTCAGTACTCAGGGTGCTGGGTGCTCAGTGCTCGGGGTGCTCGGTGCTCAGTGCTCAGGGTGCTCGGTGCTCAGTACTTTTAGTGCTGGGTGCTCAGTACTCAGGGTGCTGCGTGCTCAGTGCTCGGGGTGGTCGGTGCTCAGTACTCAGGGTGCCGGGTGCTCAGTGCTCAGGATGCTGGGTGCTCAGTACACAGGGTGCTCAGTACTCAGTACTCAGGGTGCTGGGTGCTCAGTGCTTGGGGTGCTGGGTGCTCAGTGCTCAGGGTGCTGGGTGCTCAGTGCTCGGGGTGCTGGGTGCTCAGTACTCGGAGTGCTCGGTGCTCAGTACTCAGGGTGCTGGGTGCTAAGTGCTCAGGTGCTGGGTGCTAAGTACTCAGGTTGCTGGGTGCTCAGTACTCAGGTTGCACAGTACTCAGGATGCTGGGTGCTCAGTGCTCGGGGTGCTGGGTGCTCAGTACTCAGGGTGCTCAGTACTCAGGATGCTGGGTGCTCAGTACTCAGGGTGCTGGGTGCTCAGTACTCAGGGTGCTGGGTGCTCAGTCCTCAGGGTGCTAAGTGCTCAGGGTGCTGGGTGCTCAGTGCTCAGGGTGCTGGGTGCTCAGTGCTCAGGGTGCTTGGTGCTCAGTGCTCAGGTTGCTGGGTGCTCAATACTCAGGGTGCTGGGTGCTCAGTACTCAGGGTGCTCAGTGCTCAGTAATCAGGGTGCTCAGTGCTCAGGGTGCTGGGTGCTCAGTGCTCGGGGTGCTGGGTACTCAGTCCTCAGGGTGCTGGGTGCTCAGTGCTCAGGGTGCTCGGTGCTCAGTGCTCAGGGTGCTGGGTGCTCAGTACTCACGGTGCTGGGTGCTCAGTGCTCGGGGTGCTGGGGGCTCAGTACTCAGGGTGCTGGGTGCTCAGTGCTCAGGGTGCTGGGTGCTCAGTGCTCAGGGTGCTCGGTGCTTAGTACTCATGGTGCTCGGTGCTCGGGGTGCTGGGTGCTCAGTGCTCGGTGTGCTGGGTGCTCAGTGCTCGGGGTGCTGGGTGCTGAGTGCTCGGTGTGCTGGGTGCTCAGTGCTCGGGGTGCTGGGTGCTCAGTGCTCGGGGTGCTGGGTGCTCAGTACTCAGGGTGCTCGGTGCTCAGTACTCAGGGTGCTGGGTGCTCGGTGCTCAGGGTGCTGGGTGCTCAGTACTCAGGGTGCTAGGTCCTCGTTGCTCAGTACACTGGGTGCTCAGTACTCAGGGTGCTGGGTGCTCAGTACTCAGGGTGCTCGGTGCTCAATACTCAGGGTGCTGGGTGCTCAGTTCTCGGGGTGCTGGGTGCTCATTAATCAGGGTGCTCAGTGCTCAGTACTCAGCGTGCTGGGTGCTCAGTGCTCAGGGTGCTCGGTGCTCAGTACTCAGGGTGCTCAGTGCTCAGTACTCAGTGTGCTGGGTGCTCAGTGCTCAGGGTGCTGGGTGCTCAGTACTCAGGGTGCTTTGTGCTTAGTACTCAGGGTGCTCCGTCCTCAGTGCTCAGGGTGCTGGGTGCTCAGTACTCAGGGTTCTGGGTGCTCAGTGGTCAGGGTGCTCAGTGCTCAGCACTCAGGGTGCTCGGTTCTCAGTGCTCAGGGTGCTCAGTGCTCAGTACTCAGGGTGCTCAGTGCTCTGGGTGCTGGGTGCTCAGTGCTCAGGGTGCTGGGTGCTCAGTGCTCAGGGTGCTGGGTGCTCAGTACTCAGGGTGCTCAGTGCTCAGGGTGCTGGGTGCTCAGTGCTCGGGGTGCTGGGTACTCAGTGCTCAGTACACAGGGTGCTGAGTGCTCAGTGCTCGGGGTGCTGGGTGCTCAGTGCTCATTACTCAGGGTGCTGGGTGCTCAGTGCTCAGGGTGCTGGGTGCTCAGTACTCAGGGTGCTGGGTGCTCAGTGCTCAGGGTGCTGGGTGCTCAGTACTCAGGGTGCTGGGTCCTCAGTGCTCAGGGTGCTGGGTGCTCAATGCTCGGGGTGCTCAGTACTCAGGGTGCTGTGTGTTCAGTGCTCAGGGTACTGGGTGCTCAGTACTCAGGGTGCTCGGTGCTTAGTACTCAGGGTGCTGGGTGCTCAGTACTCCGGGTGCTCATTGCTCAGGGTGCTGGGTGCTCAGTACTCAGGGTGCTGGGTGCTCAGTACTCAGGGTGCTCAGTGCTCAGTACTCAGGGTGCTCAGTGCTCAGTACTCAGGGTGCTCAGTGCTCAGGGTGCTGGGAGCTCAGTGCTCGGGGTGCTGGGTGCTCAGTGCTCACGGTGTTGTGTGCTCAGTACTCAGGGTGCTCAGTACTCAGGGTGCTTGGTGCTCAGTGCTCAGGGTGCTCGGTGCTCAGTGCTCAGGTTGCTGGGTGCTCAATACTCAGGGTGCTGGGTGCTCAGTACTCAGGGTGCTCAGTGCTCAGTACTCAGGGTGCTCAGTGCTCAGGGTGCTGGGTGCTCAGTGCTCGGGGTGCTGGGTGCTCAGTGCTCGGGGTGCTGGGTGCTCAGTACTCAGGGTGCTCGGTGCTCAGTACTCAGGGTGCTGGGTGCTCAGTGCTCAGGGGGCTGGGTGCTCAGTACTCAGGGTGCTGGGTGCTCGGTGCTCAGTACACTGGGTGCTCAGTACTCAGGGTGCTGGGTGCTCAGTACTCAGGGTGCTCGGTGCTCAATACTCAGGGTGCTGGGTGCTCAGTTCTCGGGGTGCTGGGTGCTCATTAATCAGGGTGCTGGGTGCTCAGTACTCAGGGTGCTCAGTGCTTGGGGTGCTGGGTGCTCAGTTCTCAGGGTGCTTAGTGCTTGGGGTGCAGGGTGCTCAGTACTCAGGGTGCTGGTTGCTCAGTGCTCAGGGTGCTGGGTGCTGAGTACTCAGGGTGCTGGGTGCTCAGTACTCAGGGTGCTGGGTGCTCAGTGCTCGGGGTGCTGGGTGCTCAGTGCTCGGGTTGCTGGGTGCTTAGTGCTCGGGGTGCTGGGTGCTCAGTGCTCAGGGTGCTGGGTGCTCAGTGCTCAGGGTGCTGGGTGCTCAGTGCTCGGGGTGCTGGGTGCTCAGTGCTCGGTGTCCTCGGTGCTCAGTGCACGGGGTGGTGGGTGCTCAGTACTCGGGGAGCTCAGTGCTCAGTACTCAGGGTGCTGGGTGCTCAGTGCTCAGGGTGCTGGGTGCTCAGTGCTCGGGGTGCTGGGTGCTCAGTACTCGGGGTGCTCAGTGCTCAGTGCTCGGGGCGCTGGGTGCTCAGTGCTCGGGGTGCTCGGTGCTCAGTACTCAGGGTGCTGGGTGCTCAGTGCTCAGGGTGCTCGGTGCTCAGTACTGAGGGTGCTGGGTGCTCAGTGCTCAGTGTGCTCAGTGCTCAGTACGGTGGGTGCTCAGTACTCAGGGTGTTGGGTGCTCAGTGCTCAGGGTGATCGGTGCTCAGTACTCAGGGTGCTCAGTACTCAGGGTGCTGGGTGCTCAGGGCTCGGGGTGCTGGGAGCTCAGTACTCAGGGTGCTGGGTGCTCAGTGCTCGGTGTGCTGGGTGCTGAGTGCTCAGGGTGCTGGGTGCTCAGTACTCGGGGTGCTCGGTGCTCAGTACTCAGGGTGCTGCGTGCTCAGTACTCAGGGTGCTGGGTGCTCAGTGATCAGGGTTCTCTCTGCTCAGTACTCAGGGTGCTGGGTGCTCAGTGCTCAGGGTGCTGGGTGCTCAGTACTCAGGGTGCTGGGTTCTCAGTGCTCATGGTGATCGGTGCTCAGTCCTCAGGGTGCTCAGTACTCAGGGTGCTGTGTGCTCAGTGCTCGTGGTGCTGGGTGCTCAGTACTCAGGGTGCTGTGTGCTCAGTGCTCAGGGTGCTGGGTGCTCAGTACTCAGGGTGCTGGGTGCTCAGTACTCAGGGTGCTCAGTGCTCGGGGAGCTCGGTGCTCAGTACTCAGGGTGCTGGGTGCTCAGTACTCAGTGCTCGGGGTCCTGGGTGCTCAGCGCTCTGGGTGCTTAGTGCACAGTACTCAGGGTGCTGGGTGCTCAGTATTCAGGGTGCTCAGTGCTCGGGGTGCTGGGTGCTCATTACTCAGGGTGCTGGGTGCTCAGTTCTCAGGGTGCTGGGTGCTCATTCTCGTGGTGCTGGGTGCTCAGTGCTCGGGGTGCTGGGTGCTCAGTACTCGGGGTGCTGGGTGTTCAGTGCTCAGCGTGCTGGGTGCTCAGTACTCAGGGTGCTCGGTTCTCAGTACTCAGGGTGCTGGGTGCTCATTCTCGGGGTGCTGGGTGCTCAGTGCTCAGGGTGCTGGGTGCTCAGTGCTCAGGGTCCTCTATGCTCAGTACTCAGGGTGCTCAGTACTCAGCGTGCTTTGTGCTCAGTGCTCAGGGTGCTGGGTGCTCAGTGCTCGGGGTGCTAGGTGCTCAGTACTCAGGGTGCTGGGTGCTCAGTGCTCGGGGTGCTGGGTGCTCAGTACTCAGGGTGCTGGGTGCTCAGTACTCAGGGTGCTGGGTGCTCAGTGCTCAGGGTGCTGGATGCTCAGTACTCAGGGTGCTCGGTGCTCAGTACTCAGGGTGCTCGGTGCTCAGTACTCAGGGTGCTGGGTGCTCAGTACTCAGGGTGCTGGGTGCTCAGTACTCAGGGTGCTGGGTGCTCAGTGCTCAGGGTGCTGGGTGCTCAGTGCTCAGTACTCAGGGTGCTGGGTGCTCAGTGCTCAGGGTGCTGAGTGCTCAGTACTCAGCGTGCTGGGTGCTCAGTACTCAGGGTGCTGGGTGTTCAGTGCTCAGGGTGCTGGGTGCTCAGTGCTCAGGGTGCTGGGTGCTCAGTGCTCGGGGAGCTCGGTGCTCAGTACTCAGGGTGCTGGGTGCTCAGTACTCAGTGCTCGGGGTCCTGGGTGCTCCGTGCTCGGGGTGATCTGTTCTCAGTACTCAGGGTGCTGGGTGCTCAGTGCTCGGTGTGCTGGGTGATCAGTACTCGGGGTGCTCAGTACTCAGGGTACTGGGTGCTCAGTACTCAGGCTGCTGGGTGCTCAGAGCTCGGGTTGCTCGGTGCTCAGTACTCGGGGTGCTGGGTGCTCAGTGCTCAGGGTGCTTGGTGCTCAGTGCTCGGGGTGCTGGGTGCTCAGTGCTGAGGGTGCTGGCTGCTCAGTGCTCAGGGTGCTGGGTGCTCAGTACTCAGGGTGCTAGGTGCTCAGTACTCAGGGTGCTCAGTGCTCAGTACTCAGCGTGCTGGGTGCTCAGTGCTCAGGGTCCTCGGTGCTCAGTACTCAGGGTGTTCAGTGCTCAGTACTCAGCGTGCTTTGTGCTCAGTGCGCAGGGTGCTGGGTGCTCAGTACTCAGGGTGCTGGGTGCTCAGTATTCAGGGTGCTGGGTGCTCAGTACTCAGGGTGCTGGGTGCTCAGTGCTCGGGGTGCTCGGTGATCAGTACTCAGGGTGCTGGGTGCTCATTATTCAGGGTGCTGGGTGCTCAGTGCTCAGGGTGCTGGGTGCTCAGTGCTCGGGGTGCTCGGTGATCAGTACTCAGGGTGCTGGGTGCTCAGTGCTCAGGGTGCTGAGTACTCAGTACTCAGGGTGCTGGGTGCTCAGTGCTCGGGGTGCTGGGTGCTCAGTGCTCAGGGTGCTGGGTGCTCAGTACTCAGGGTGCTGGGTGCTCATTACTCAGGGTGCTGGGTGCTCAGTGCTCAGGGTGCTGGGTGCTCAGTCCTCAGGGTGCTGGGTGCTCAGTACTCAGGGTGTTCGGTGCTTAGTACTCAGGGTGCTCAGTGCTCAGTACTCAGGGTGCTGGTTGCTCAGTGCTCGGGGTGCTCGGTGCTCAATACTCAGGGTGCTGGGTGCTCAGTACTCAGGGTGCTGGGTGCTCCGTACTCAGGGTGCTGGGTGCTCAGTACTCAGGGGGCTGGGGGCTCAGTACTCAGGGTGCTGGGTGCTCAGTGCTCAGGGTGCTCGGTGCTCAGTACTCAGGGTGCTGGGTGCTCAGTGCTCAGGGTGCTTTGTACTCAGTACTCAGGGTTCTGGGTGCTCAGTACTCAGGGTGCTGGGTGCTCAGTGCTCAGGGTGCTGGGTGCTCAGTGCTCAGGGTGCTGTGTGCTCAGTACTCAGGGTGCTGGGTGCTCAGTGCTCAGGGTGCTCGGTGCTCAGTACTCAGGGTGCTGGGTGCTCAGTGCTCAGGGTGCTTTGTACTCAGTACTCAGGGTTCTGGGTGCTCAGTACTCAGGGTGCTGGGTGCTCAGTGCTCAGGGTGCTGGGTGCTCAGAGCTCAGGGTGCTGTGTGCTCAGTACTCAGGGTGCTGGGTGCTCAGTGCTCAGGGTGATCGGTGCTCAGTACTCAGGGTGCTCAGTACTCAGGGTGCTGTGTGCTCAGTGCTCAGGGTGCTGGGTGCTCAGTACTCAGGGTGCTCAGTGCTCAGGGTCCTGGGTGCTCAGGGTGCTGGGTGCTCAGTGCTCGGGGTGCTGGGTGCTCAGTGCTCAGTGCTCAGGGTGCTGGGTGCTCAGTGCTCAGGGTGCTGTGTGCTCAGTGCTCAGTACTCAGCGTGCTGGGTGCTCAGTGCTCAGAGTGTTGGGTGCTCAGTACTCAGGGTGCTGGGTGCTCAGTGCTCAGTGCTCAGGGTGCTCAGTGCTCAGGGTGCTCAGTGCTCAGGGTGCTGGGTGCTCAGGGTGCTGGGTGCTCAGTGCTCGGGGTGCTGGGTGCTCAGTGCTCAGTGCTCAGGGTGCTGGGTGCTCAGTGCTCAGTGCTCAGGGTGCTGGGTGTTCAGTACTCAGGGTGCTCGGTGCTCAGTGCTCAGGGTGCTAGGTGCTCAGTACTCAGGGTGCTGGGTGCTCAGTGCTCGGGGTGCTGGGTGCTCAGTGCTCAGGGTGATCAGTGCTCAGTACTCAGGGTGCTGGGTGCTCAGTACTCAGGGTGCTGTGTGCTCAGTGCTCAGGGTGCTGGGTGCTCAGTACTCAGGGTGCTGGGTGCTCAGTACTCAGGGTGCTCCGTGCTCAGTACTCAGGGTGCTGGGTGCTCAGTACTCAGGGTGTTGGGTGCTCAGTGCTCAGGGTGCTGGGTGCTCAGTGCTCTGGGTGCTGGGTGCTTAGTGCTCAGGGTGCTGGGTGCTCAGTGCTCAGGGTGCTGGGTGCTCAGTGATCGGGGTGATGGGTGCTGAGTGCTCAGGGTGCTGGGTGCTCAGTGCTCGGGGTGGTGGGTGCTCAGTACTCGGGGAGCTCAGTGCTCAGTACTCAGGGTGCTGGGTGCTCAGTGCTCAGGGTGCTGGGTGCTCAGTGCTCGGGGTGCTGGGTGCTCAGTACTCGGGGTGCTCAGTGCTCAGTGCTCGGGGCGCTGGGTGCTCAGTGCTCGGGGTGCTCGGTGCTCAGTACTCAGGGTGCTGGGTGCTCAGTGCTCAGTGTGCTCGGTGCTCAGTACTGAGGGTGCTGGGTGCTCAGTGCTCAGTGTGCTCAGTGCTCAGTACGGTGGGTGCTCAGTACTCAGGGTGTTGGGTGCTCAGTGCTCAGGGTGATCGGTGCTCAGTACTCAGGGTGCTCAGTACTCAGGGTGCTGGGTGCTCAGGGCTCGGGGTGCTGGGAGCTCAGTACTCAGGGTGCTGGGTGCTCAGTGCTCGGTGTGCTGGGTGCTGAGTGCTCAGGGTGCTGGGTGCTCAGTACTCGGGGTGCTCGGTGCTCAGTACTCAGGGTGCTGCGTGCTCAGTACTCAGGGTGCTGGGTGCTCAGTGATCAGGGTGCTCTCTGCTCAGTACTCAGGGTGCTGGGTGCTCAGTGCTCAGGGTGCTGGGTGCTCAGTACTCAGGGTGCTGGGTTCTCAGTGCTCATGGTGATCGGTGCTCAGTCCTCAGGGTGCTCAGTACTCAGGGTGCTGTGTGCTCAGTGCTCGTGGTGCTGGGTGCTCAGTACTCAGGGTGCTGTGTGCTCAGTGCTCAGGGTGCTGGGTGCTCAGTACTCAGGGTGCTGGGTGCTCAGTACTCAGGGTGCTCAGTGCTCGGGGAGCTCGGTGCTCAGTACTCAGGGTGCTGGGTGCTCAGTACTCAGTGCTCGGGGTCCTGGGTGCTCAGCGCTCTGGGTGCTTAGTGCACAGTACTCAGGGTGCTGGGTGCTCAGTATTCAGGGTGCTCAGTGCTCGGGGTGCTGGGTGCTCATTACTCAGGGTGCTGGGTGCTCAGTTCTCAGGGTGCTGGGTGCTCATTCTCGTGGTGCTGGGTGCTCAGTGCTCGGGGTGCTGGGTGCTCAGTACTCGGGGTGCTGGGTGTTCAGTGCTCAGCGTGCTGGGTGCTCAGTACTCAGGGTGCTCGGTTCTCAGTACTCAGGGTGCTGGGTGCTCATTCTCGGGGTGCTGGGTGCTCAGTGCTCAGGGTGCTGGGTGCTCAGTGCTCAGGGTCCTCTATGCTCAGTACTCAGGGTGCTCAGTACTCAGCGTGCTTTGTGCTCAGTGCTCAGGGTGCTGGGTGCTCAGTGCTCGGGGTGCTAGGTGCTCAGTACTCAGGGTGCTGGGTGCTCAGTGCTCGGGGTGCTGGGTGCTCAGTACTCAGGGTGCTGGGTGCTCAGTACTCAGGGTGCTGGGTGCTCAGTGCTCAGGGTGCTGGATGCTCAGTACTCAGGGTGCTCGGTGCTCAGTACTCAGGGTGCTCGGTGCTCAGTACTCAGGGTGCTGGGTGCTCAGTACTCAGGGTGCTGGGTGCTCAGTACTCAGGGTGCTGGGTGCTCAGTGCTCAGGGTGCTGGGTGCTCAGTGCTCAGTACTCAGGGTGCTGGGTGCTCAGTGCTCAGGGTGCTGAGTGCTCAGTACTCAGCGTGCTGGGTGCTCAGTACTCAGGGTGCTGGGTGTTCAGTGCTCAGGGTGCTGGGTGCTCAGTGCTCAGGGTGCTGGGTGCTCAGTGCTCGGGGAGCTCGGTGCTCAGTACTCAGGGTGCTGGGTGCTCAGTACTCAGTGCTCGGGGTCCTGGGTGCTCCGTGCTCGGGGTGATCTGTTCTCAGTACTCAGGGTGCTGGGTGCTCAGTGCTCGGTGTGCTGGGTGATCAGTACTCGGGGTGCTCAGTACTCAGGGTACTGGGTGCTCAGTACTCAGGCTGCTGGGTGCTCAGAGCTCGGGTTGCTCGGTGCTCAGTACTCGGGGTGCTGGGTGCTCAGTGCTCAGGGTGCTTGGTGCTCAGTGCTCGGGGTGCTGGGTGCTCAGTGCTGAGGGTGCTGGCTGCTCAGTGCTCAGGGTGCTGGGTGCTCAGTACTCAGGGTGCTAGGTGCTCAGTACTCAGGGTGCTCAGTGCTCAGTACTCAGCGTGCTGGGTGCTCAGTGCTCAGGGTCCTCGGTGCTCAGTACTCAGGGTGTTCAGTGCTCAGTACTCAGCGTGCTTTGTGCTCAGTGCGCAGGGTGCTGGGTGCTCAGTACTCAGGGTGCTGGGTGCTCAGTATTCAGGGTGCTGGGTGCTCAGTACTCAGGGTGCTGGGTGCTCAGTGCTCGGGGTGCTCGGTGATCAGTACTCAGGGTGCTGGGTGCTCATTATTCAGGGTGCTGGGTGCTCAGTGCTCAGGGTGCTGGGTGCTCAGTGCTCGGGGTGCTCGGTGATCAGTACTCAGGGTGCTGGGTGCTCAGTGCTCAGGGTGCTGAGTACTCAGTACTCAGGGTGCTGGGTGCTCAGTGCTCGGGGTGCTGGGTGCTCAGTGCTCAGGGTGCTGGGTGCTCAGTACTCAGGGTGCTGGGTGCTCATTACTCAGGGTGCTGGGTGCTCAGTGCTCAGGGTGCTGGGTGCTCAGTCCTCAGGGTGCTGGGTGCTCAGTACTCAGGGTGTTCGGTGCTTAGTACTCAGGGTGCTCAGTGCTCAGTACTCAGGGTGCTGGTTGCTCAGTGCTCGGGGTGCTCGGTGCTCAATACTCAGGGTGCTGGGTGCTCAGTACTCAGGGTGCTGGGTGCTCCGTACTCAGGGTGCTGGGTGCTCAGTACTCAGGGGGCTGGGGGCTCAGTACTCAGGGTGCTGGGTGCTCAGTGCTCAGGGTGCTCGGTGCTCAGTACTCAGGGTGCTGGGTGCTCAGTGCTCAGGGTGCTTTGTACTCAGTACTCAGGGTTCTGGGTGCTCAGTACTCAGGGTGCTGGGTGCTCAGTGCTCAGGGTGCTGGGTGCTCAGTGCTCAGGGTGCTGTGTGCTCAGTACTCAGGGTGCTGGGTGCTCAGTGCTCAGGGTGCTCGGTGCTCAGTACTCAGGGTGCTGGGTGCTCAGTGCTCAGGGTGCTTTGTACTCAGTACTCAGGGTTCTGGGTGCTCAGTACTCAGGGTGCTGGGTGCTCAGTGCTCAGGGTGCTGGGTGCTCAGAGCTCAGGGTGCTGTGTGCTCAGTACTCAGGGTGCTGGGTGCTCAGTGCTCAGGGTGATCGGTGCTCAGTACTCAGGGTGCTCAGTACTCAGGGTGCTGTGTGCTCAGTGCTCAGGGTGCTGGGTGCTCAGTACTCAGGGTGCTCAGTGCTCAGGGTCCTGGGTGCTCAGGGTGCTGGGTGCTCAGTGCTCGGGGTGCTGGGTGCTCAGTGCTCAGTGCTCAGGGTGCTGGGTGCTCAGTGCTCAGGGTGCTGTGTGCTCAGTGCTCAGTACTCAGCGTGCTGGGTGCTCAGTGCTCAGAGTGTTGGGTGCTCAGTACTCAGGGTGCTGGGTGCTCAGTGCTCAGTGCTCAGGGTGCTCAGTGCTCAGGGTGCTCAGTGCTCAGGGTGCTGGGTGCTCAGGGTGCTGGGTGCTCAGTGCTCGGGGTGCTGGGTGCTCAGTGCTCAGTGCTCAGGGTGCTGGGTGCTCAGTGCTCAGTGCTCAGGGTGCTGGGTGTTCAGTACTCAGGGTGCTCGGTGCTCAGTGCTCAGGGTGCTAGGTGCTCAGTACTCAGGGTGCTGGGTGCTCAGTGCTCGGGGTGCTGGGTGCTCAGTGCTCAGGGTGATCAGTGCTCAGTACTCAGGGTGCTGGGTGCTCAGTACTCAGGGTGCTGTGTGCTCAGTGCTCAGGGTGCTGGGTGCTCAGTACTCAGGGTGCTGGGTGCTCAGTACTCAGGGTGCTCCGTGCTCAGTACTCAGGGTGCTGGGTGCTCAGTACTCAGGGTGTTGGGTGCTCAGTGCTCAGGGTGCTGGGTGCTCAGTGCTCTGGGTGCTGGGTGCTTAGTGCTCAGGGTGCTGGGTGCTCAGTGCTCAGGGTGCTGGGTGCTCAGTGATCGGGGTGATGGGTGCTGAGTGCTCAGGGTGCTGGGTGCTCAGTGCTCGGGGTGCTCGGTGCTCAGTGCTCAGGGTCCTGGGTGCTCAGTACTCAGGGTGCTGGGTGCTTAGTAATCAGGGTGCTCAGTGCTCAGTACACAGGGTGCTGGGTGCTCAGTGCTCAGTACTCAGGGTGCTGGGTGCTCAGTGCTCAGGGTGCTGAGTGCTCAGTACTCAGCGTGCTGGGTGCTCAGTACTGAGGGTGCTGGGTGCTCAGTGCTCAGGGTGCTGGGTGCTCAGTGCTCAGGGTGCTGGGTGCTCAGTGCTCGGGGAGCTCGGTGCTCAGTACTCAGGGTGCTGGGTGCTCAGTACTCAGTGCTCGGGGTCCTGGGTGCTCCGTGCTCGGGGTGCAGGGTGCTCAGTACTCAGGGTGCTGGGTGCTCATTCTCGGGGTGCTGGGTGCTCAGTGCTCGGGGTGCTGGGTGCTCAGTACTCAGGGTGCTGGGGGCTCAGTACTCAGGGTGCTGGGTGCTCAGTACTCAGGGTGCTCGGTTCTCAGTACTCAGGGTGCTGGGTGCTCATTCTCGTGGTGCTGGATGCTCAGTGCTCGGGGTGCTGGGTGCTCAGTACTCAGGGTGCTGGGGGCTCAGTACTCAGGGTGCTCAGTGATCAGTACTCAGGGTGCTCAGTGCTCAGTACTCAGGGTGCTCAGTGCTCAGGGTGCTGGGTGCTCAGTCCTCAGGGTGCTGGGTGCTCAGTGCTCAGGTTGCTCGGTACTCAGTGCTCAGGGTGCTGGGTGCTCAATACTCAGGGTGCTGGGTGCTCAGTGCTCGGGGTGCTCGGTGATCAGTTCTCAGGGTGCTGGGTGCTCAGTGCTCAGGGTGCTGAGTACTCAGTACTCAGGGTGCTGGGTGCTCAGTGCTCAGGGTGCTGGGTTTTCAGTGCTCAGGGTGCTGGGTGCTCAGTGCTCGGGGTGCTGAGTGCTCAGTGCTCGGGGTGCTGGGTGCTCAGTGCTCGGGGTGCTGGGTGCTCAGTGCTCGGGGTGCTGGGTGCTCAGTGCTCAGGGTGCTGGGTGCTCAGTACTCAGGGTGCTGGGTGCTCAGTGCTCGGGGTGCTCGGTGATCAGTACTCAGGGTGCTGGGTGCTCAGTGCTCGGGGTGCTCGGTGATCAGTACTCAGGGTGCTGGGTGCTCAGTGCTCAGGGTGCTGAGTACTCAGTACTCAGGGTGCTGGGTGCTCAGTGCTCAGGGTGCTGGGTGCTCAGTGCTCAGGGTGCTGGGTGCTCAGTGCTCGGGGTGCTGGGTGCTCAGTGCTCGGGGTGCTGGGTGCTCAGTGCTCGGGGTGCTGGGTGCTCAGTGCTCGGGGTGCTGGGTGCTCAGTGCTCAGGGTGCTGGATGCTCAGTACTCAGGGTGCTGGGTGCTCATTACTCAGGGTGCTGGGTGCTCAGTGCTCAGGGTGCTGGGTGCTCAGTCCTCAGGGTGCTGGGTGCTCAGTACTCAGGGTGTTCGGTGCTTAGTACTCAGGGTGCTCAGTGCTCAGTACTCAGGGTGCTGGTTGCTCAGTGCTCGGGGTGCTCGGTGCTCAGTACTCAGGGTGCTGGGTGCACAGTGCTCAGGGTGCTGGGTGCTCAGTACTCAGGGTGCTGGGTGCTCAGTACTCAGGGTGCTGGGTGCTCAGTACTCAGGGTGCTGGGTGCTCAGTGCTCAGGGTGCTGCGTGCTCAGTACTCAGGGTGCTGGGTGCTCAGTACTCAGGGTGCTCGGTGCTCAGTACTCAGGTTGCTGGGTGCTCAGTGCACAGGGTGCTGGGTGCTCAGTGCTCAGGGTGCTGGGTGCTCAGTACTCAGGGTGCTGGGTGCTCAGTGCTCAGGGTGATCGTTGCTCAGTACTCAGGGTGCTCAGTACTCAGGGTGCTGGGTGCTCAGTGCTCAGGATGCTGGGTGCTCAGTACTCAGGGTGCTGGGTGCTCAGTGCTCGGGGTGCTGGGTGCTCAGTGCTCAGGGTGATCGGTGCTCAGTACTCAGGGTGCTGGGTGCTCAGTGCTCAGGTTGCTGGGTGCTCAGTCCTCAGGGTGCTCAGTGCTCAGGGTGCAGGGAGCTCAGTGCTCGGGGTGCTCGGTGTTCAGTACTCAGGGTGCTGAGTGCTCAGTACTCAGGGTGCTGGGTGCTCAGTACTCATGATGCTGGGTGCTCAGTACTCAGGGGGCTGGGTGCTCAGTGCTCAGGGTGCTGGGTGCTCAGTGCTCAGGGTGCTGGGTGCTCAGTGCTCGGGGTGCTGGGTGCTCAGTTCTCGGGGTGCTGGGTGGTCAGTGCTCAGTGCTCAGGGTGCTGCGTGCTCAGTGCTCAGTGCTCAGGGTGCTGGGTGCTCAGTACTCAGGGTGCTGGGTGCTCAGTACTCAGGGTGCTGGGTGCTCAGTTCTCAGGCTGCTGGGTGCTCAGTACTCTGGGTGTTGGGTGCTCAGTCCTCAGGATGCTGGGTGCTCAGTGCTCGGGGTGCTGGGTGCTCAGTGCTCAGGGTGCTGGGTGCTCAGTGCTCAGGGTGCTGGGTGCTCAGTACTCAGGGTGCTGGGAGCTCAGTGCTCGGGGTGCTTCGTGCTCAGTACTCAAGGTGCTGGGTGTTCAGTGCTCAGGGTGCGGGGTGCTCAGTCCTCGGGGTGCTCCATGCTCAGTGCTCAGGGTGCGGGGTGCTCAGTCCTCGGGGTGCTCCATGCTCAGTGCTCGGGGTGCTGGGTGCTCAGTGCTCGGGGTGCTGGGTGCTCAGTGCTCAGTACTCAGGGTGCTGGGTGCTCAGTGCTCAGGGTGCTGAGTGCTCAGTACTCAGCGTGCTGGGTGCTCAGTACTCAGGGTGCTGGGTGCTCAGTGCTCAGGGTGCTGGGTGCTCAGTGCTCAGGGTGCTGGGTGCTCAGTGCTCGGGCAGCTCGGTGCTCAGTACTCAGTATGCTGGGTGCTCAGTACTCAGTGCTCGGGGTCCTGGGTGCTCCGTGCTCAGGGTGCTGGGTGCTCAGTACTCAGGGTGCTGGGTGCTCAGTGCTCAGGGTGCTGGGTGCTCAGTGCTCAGGGTGCTGGGTGCTCAGTACTCAGGGTGCTGGGTGCTCAGTGCTCAGGGTGATCGGTGCTCAGTACTCAGGGTGCTCAGTGCTCAGGGTGCTTGGTGCTCAGTGCTCGGGGTGCTCGGTGCTCAGTACTCAGGGTGCTGAGTGCTCAGAACTCAGGGTACTGGGTGCTCAGTACTCATGGTGCTGGGTGCTCAGTACTCAGGGGGCTGGGTGCTCAGTGCTCAGTGTGCTGGGTGCTCAGTGCTCAGGGCGCTGGGTGCTCAGTGCTCGGGGTGCTGGGTGCTCAGTGCTCGGGGTGCTGGGTGGTCAGTGCTCAGTGCTCAAGGTGCTGGGTGCTCAGTGCTCAGTGCTCAGGCAGCTGGGTGCTCAGTACTCAGGGTGCTGGGTGCTCAGTACTCAGGGTGCTTGGTGCTCAGTTCTCAGGGTGCTGGGTGATCAGTACTCTGGGTGTTGGGTGCTCAGTACTCAGGGTGCTCAGTGCTCAGTACTCGGGGTGCTGGGTGCTCAGTGCTCAGTGTGCTCAGTGCTCAGTGCTCGGGGCGCTGGGAGCTCAGTGCTCGGGGTGCTGGGTGCTCAGTACTCAGGGTGCTGTGTGCTCAGTGCTCAGTACTCAGCGTGCTGGGTGCTCAGTGCTCAGAGTTTTGGGTGCTCAGTACTCAGGGTGCTGGGTGCTCAGTGCTCAGTGCTCAGGGTGCTCAGTGCTCAGGGTGCTCAGTACTCAGGGTGCTGGGTGCTCAGTGCTCGGGGTGATGGGTGCTCAGTGCTCAGGGTGATCAGTGCTCAGTACTCAGGGTGCTGGGTGCTCAGTACTCAGGGTGCTGTGTGCTCAGTGCTCAGGGTGCTGGGTGCTCAGTACTCAGGGTGCTGGGTGCTCAGTACTCAGGGCGCTCCGTGCTCAGTACTCAGGGTGCTGGGTGCTCAGTACTCAGGGTGCTGGGTGCTCAGTGCTCAGGGTGCTGGGTGCTCAGTGCTCTGGGTGCTGGGTGCTTAGTGCTCAGGGTGCTGGGTGCTCAGTGCTCAGGGTGCTGGGTGCTCAGTGATCGGGGTGATGGGTGCTGAGTGCTCAGGGTGCTGGGTGCTCAGTGCTCGGGGTGCTCGGTGCTCAGTGCTCAGGGTCCTGGGTGCTCAGTACTCAGGGTGCTGGGTGCTTAGTAATCAGGGTGCTCAGTGATCAGTACACAGGGTGCTGGGTGCTCAGTGCTCAGTACTCAGGGTGCTGGGTGCTCAGTGCTCAGGGTGCTGAGTGCTCAGTACTCAGCGTGCTGGGTGCTCAGTACTGAGGGTGCTGGGTGCTCAGTGCTCAGGGTGCTGGGTGCTCAGTGCTCAGGGTGCTGGGTGCTCAGTGCTCGGGGAGCTCGGTGCTCAGTACTCAGGGTGCTGGGTGCTCTGTACTCAGTGCTCGGGGTCCTGGGTGCTCCGTGCTCGGGGTGCTGGGTGCTCAGTACTCAGGGTGCTGGGTGCTCATTCTCGGGGTGCTGGGTGCTCAGTGCTCGGGGTGCTGGGTGCTCAGTACTCAGGGTGCTGGGGGCTCAGTACTCAGGGTGCTGGGTGCTCAGTACTCAGGGTGCTCGGTTCTCAGTACTCAGGGTGCTGGGTGCTCATTCTCGGGGTGCTGGGTGCTCAGTGCTCGGGGTGCTGGGTGCTCAGTACTCAGGGTGCTGGGGGCTCAGTACTCAGGGTGCTGGGTGCTCAGTACTCAGGGTGATCTGTTCTCAGTACTCAGGGTGCTGGGTGCTCAGTGCTCGGGGTGCTGGGTGCTCAGTACTCGGGGAGCTCAGTACTCAGGGTACTGGGTGCTCAGTACTCAGGGTGCTGGGTGCTCAGTGCTCGGGGTGCTCGGTGCTAAGTACTCAGGGTGCTGTGTGCTCAGTACTCGGGGTGCTGGGTGCTCAGTGCTCAGGGTGCTGGGTGCTCAGTGCTCGGGGTGGTGGGTGCTCAGTGCTGAGGGTGCTGGCTGCTCAGTGCTCAGGGTGCTGGGTGCTCAGTACTCAGGGTGCTAGGTGCTCAGTACTCAGGGTGCTCAGTGCTCAGTACTCAGCGTGCATTGTGCTCAGTGCTCAGGGTGCTGGGTGCTCAGTACTCAGGGTGCTGGGTGCTCAGTACTCAGGGTGCTTGGTGCTCAGTACTCAGGATGCTGGGTGCTCAGTGCTCGGGGTGCTCGGTTATCAGTACTCAGGGTGCTGGGTGCTCAGTGCTCAGGGTGCTCGGTGATCAGTTCTCAGGGTGCTGGGTGCTCAGTGCTCAGGGTGCTGAGTACTCAGTACTCAGGGTGCTGGGTGCTCAGTGCTCAGGGTGCTGGGTTTTCAGTGCTCAGGGTGCTGGGTGCTCAGTGCTCGGGGTGCTGAGTGCTCAGTGCTCGGGGTGCTGGGTGCTCAGTGCTCGGGGTGCTGGGTGCTCAGTGCTCGGGGTGCTGGGTGCTCAGTGCTCAGGGTGCTGGGTGCTCAGTGCTCAGGGTGCTGAGTACTCAGTACTCAGGGTGCTGGGTGCTCAGTGCTCAGGGTGCTGGGTGCTCAGTGCTCAGGGTGCTGGGTGCTCAGTGCTCGGGGTGCTGGGTGCTCAGTGCTCGGGGTGCTGGGTGCTCAGTGCTCGGGGTGCTGGGTGCTCAGTGCTCGGGGTGCTTGGTGCTCAGTGCTCAGGGTGCTGGATGCTCAGTACTCAGGGTGCTGGGTGCTCATTACTCAGGGTGCTGGGTGCTCAGTGCTCAGGGTGCTGGGTGCTCAGTCCTCAGGGTGCTGGGTGCTCAGTACTCAGGGTGTTCGGTGCTTAGTACTCAGGGTGCTCAGTGCTCAGTACTCAGGGTGCTGGTTGCTCAGTGCTCGGGGTGCTCGGTGCTCAGTACTCAGGGTGCTGGGTGCACAGTGCTCAGGGTGCTGGGTGCTCAGTACTCAGGGTGCTGGGTGCTCAGTACTCAGGGTGCTGGGTGCTCAGTACTCAGGGTGCTGGGTGCTCAGTGCTCAGGGTGCTGCGTGCTCAGTACTCAGGGTGCTGGGTGCTCAGTACTCAGGGTGCTCGGTGCTCAGTACTCAGGGTGCTGGGTGCTCAGTGCTCAGGGTGCTTTGTACTCAGTACTCAGGGTTCTGGGTGCTCATAACTCAGGGTGCTGGGTGCTCAGTGCACAGGGTGCTGGGTGCTCAGTGCTCAGGGTGCTGGGTGCTCAGTACTCAGGGTGCTGGGTGCTCAGTGCTCAGGGTGATCGTTGCTCAGTACTCAGGGTGCTCAGTACTCAGGGTGCTGGGTGCTCAGTGCTCAGGGTGCTGGGTGCTCAGTACTCAGGGTGCTGGGTGCTCAGTGCTCGGGGTGCTGGGTGCTCAGTGCTCAGGGTGATCGGTGCTCAGTACTCAGGGTGCTGGGTGCTCAGTGCTCAGGTTGCTGGGTGCTCAGTCCTCAGGGTGCTCAGTGCTCAGGGTGCAGGGAGCTCAGTGCTCGGGGTGCTCGGTGTTCAGTACTCAGGGTGCTGAGTGCTCAGTACTCAGGGTGCTGGGTGCTCAGTACTCATGGTGCTGGGTGCTCAGTACTCAGGGGGCTGGGTGCCCAGTGCTCAGGGTGCTGGGTGCTCAGTGCTCAGGGTGCTGGGTGCTAAGTGCTCGGGGTGCTGGGTGCTCAGTTCTCGGGGTGCTGGGTGGTCAGTGCTCAGTGCTCAGGGTGCTGCGTGCTCAGTGCTCAGTGCTCAGGGTGCTGGGTGCTCAGTACTCAGGGTGCTGGGTGCTCAGTACTCAGGGTGCTGGGTGCTCAGTTCTCAGGCTGCTGGGTGCTCAGTACTCTGGGTGTTGGGTGCTCAGTACTCAGGATGCTGGGTGCTCAGTGCTCGGGGTGCTGGGTGCTCAGTGCTCAGGGTGCTGGGTGCTCAGTGCTCAGGGTGCTGGGTGCTCAGTACTCAGGGTGCTGGGAGCTCAGTGCTCGGGGTGCTTGGTGCTCAGTACTCAAGGTGCTGGGTGTTCAGTGCTCAGGGTGCGGGGTGCTCAGTCCTCGGGGTGCTCCATGCTCAGTGCTCAGGGTGCGGGGTGCTCAGTCCTCGGGGTGCTCCATGCTCAGTGCTCGGGGTGCTGGGTGCTCAGTGCTCGGGGTGCTGGGTGCTCAGTGCTCAGTACTCAGGGTGCTGGGTGCTCAGTGCTCAGGGTGCTGAGTGCTCAGTACTCAGCGTGCTGGGTGCTCAGTACTCAGGGTGCTGGGTGCTCAGTGCTCAGGGTGCTGGGTGCTCAGTGCTCAGGGTGCTGGGTGCTCAGTGCTCGGGGAGCTCGGTGCTCAGTACTCAGGGTGCTGGGTGCTCAGTACTCAGTGCTCGGGGTCCTGGGTGATCCGTGCTCAGGGTGCTGGGTGCTCAGTACTCAGGGTGCTGGGTGCTCAGTGCTCAGGGTGCTGGGTGCTCAGTGCTCAGGGTGCTGGGTGCTCAGTACTCAGGGTGCTGGGTGCTCAGTGCTCAGGGTGATCGGTGCTCAGTACTCAGGGTGCTCAGTACTCAGGTTGCAGGGTGCTCAGTGCTCAGGGTGCTGGGTGCTCAGTACTCAGGGTGCTGGGTGCTCAGTGCTCGGGGTGCTGGGTGCTCAGTGCTCAGGGTGATCGGTGCTCAGTACTCAGGGTGCTGGGTGCTCAGTGCTCAGGGTGCTGGGTGCTCAGTCCTCAGGGTGCTCAGTGCTCAGGGTGCTTGGTGCTCAGTGCTCGGGGTGCTCGGTGCTCAGTACTCAGGGTGCTGAGTGCTCAGTACTCAGGGTACTGGGTGCTCAGTACTCATGGTGCTGGGTGCTCAGTACTCAGGGGGCTGGGTGCTCAGTGCTCAGTGTGCTGGGTGCTCAGTGCTCAGGGCGCTGGGTGCTCAGTGCTCGGGGTGCTGGGTGCTCAGTGCTCGGGGTGCTGGGTGGTCAGTGCTCAGTGCTCAAGGTGCTGGGTGCTCAGTGCTCAGTGCTCAGGCAGCTGGGTGCTCAGTACTCAGGGTGCTGGGTGCTCAGTACTCAGGGTGCTTGGTGCTCAGTTCTCAGGGTGCTGGGTGATCAGTACTCTGGGTGTTGGGTGCTCAGTACTCAGGGTGCTCAGTGCTCAGTACTCGGGGTGCTGGGTGCTCAGTGCTCAGTGTGCTCAGTGCTCAGTGCTCAGGGTGCTGGGTGCTCAGTGCTCGGGGCGCTGGGAGCTCAGTGCTCGGGGCGCTGGGAGCTCAGTGCTCGGGGTGCTGGGTGTTCAGTACTCAGGGTGCTGTGTGCTCAGTGCTCAGTACTCAGCGTGCTGGGTGCTCAGTGCTCAGAGTTTTGGGTGCTCAGTACTCAGGGTGCTGGGTGCTCAGTGCTCAGTGCTCAGGGTGCTCAGTGCTCAGGGTGCTCAGTGCTCAGGGTACTGGGTGCTCAGTACTCAGGGTGCTCGGTGCTCCGTACTCAGGGTGCTGGGTGCTCAGTGCTCAGGGTGCTTTGTACTCAGTACTCAGGGTTCTGGGTGCTCATAACTCAGGGTGCTGGGTGCTCAGTGCTCAGGGTGCTGGGTGCTCAGTGCTCAGGGTGCTGGGTGCTCAGTACTCAGGGTGCTGGTTGCTCAGTACTCAGTGTGCTCAGTGCTCAGGGTGCTGGGTGCTCAGTGCTCGGGGTGCTGGGTGCTCAGTGCTCGGGGTGCTGGGTGCTCAGTACTCAGGGTGCTCGGTGCTCAGTACTCAGGGTGCTGGGTGCTCAGTGCTCAGGGGGCTGGGTGCTCAGTACTCAGGGTGCTGGGTGCTCGGTGCTCAGTACACTGGGTGCTCAGTACTCAGGGTGCTGGGTGCTCAGTACTCAGGGTGCTCGGTGCTCAATACTCAGGGTGCTGGGTGCTCAGTTCTCGGGGTGCTGGGTGCTCATTAATCAGGGTGCTGGGTGCTCAGTACTCAGGGTGCTCAGTGCTTGGGGTGCTGGGTGCTCAGTTCTCAGGGTGCTTAGTGCTTGGGGTGCAGGGTGCTCAGTACTCAGGGTGCTGGTTGCTCAGTGCTCAGGGTGCTGGGTGCTGAGTACTCAGGGTGCTGGTTGCTCAGTACTCAGGGTGCTGGGTGCTCAGTGCTCGGGGTGCTGGGTGCTCAGTGCTCGGGTTGCTGGGTGCTTAGTGCTCGGGGTGCTGGGTGCTCAGTGCTCAGGGTGCTGGGTGCTCAGTGCTCAGGGTGCTGGGTGCTCAGTGCTCGGGGTGCTGGGTGCTCAGTGCTCGGTGTCCTCGGTGCTCAGTGCACGGGGTGGTGGGTGCTCAGTACTCGGGGAGCTCAGTGCTCAGTACTCAGGGTGCTGGGTGCTCAGTGCTCAGGGTGCTGGGTGCTGAGTGCTCAGGGTGCTGGGTGCTCAGTACTCGGGGTGCTCGGTGCTCAGTACTCAGGGTGCTGCGTGCTCAGTACTCAGGGTGCTGGGTGCTCAGTTATCAGGGTGCTCTCTGCTCAGTACTCAGGGTGCTGGGTGCTCAGTTCTCAGGGTGCTGGGTGCTCAGTACTCAGGGTGCTGGGTTCTCAGTGCTCATGGTGATCGGTGCTCAGTCCTCAGGGTGCTCAGTTCTCAGGGTGCTGTGTGCTCAGTGCTCGTGGTGCTGGGTGCTCAGTACTCAGGGTGCTGTGTGCTCAGTGCTCAGGGTGCTGGGTGCTCAGTACTCAGGGTGCTGGGTGCTCAGTACTCAGGGTGCTCAGTGCTCGGGGAGCTCGGTGCTCAGTACTCAGGGTGCTGGGTGCTCAGTACTCAGTGCTCGGGGTCCTGGGTGCTCAGCGCTCTGGGTGCTTAGTGCACAGTACTCAGGGTGCTGGGTGCTCAGTATTCAGGGTGCTCAGTGCTCGGGGTGCTGGGTGCTCATTACTCAGGGTGCTGGGTGCTCAGTTCTCAGGGTGCTGGGTGCTCATTCTCGTA
Organism: Microtus oregoni; assembly: GCF_018167655.1. Classification (NCBI taxonomy): domain Eukaryota; kingdom Metazoa; phylum Chordata; class Mammalia; order Rodentia; family Cricetidae; genus Microtus; species Microtus oregoni. The sequence goes on along the minus strand of NW_024543811.1, from coordinate 3,740,559 downwards.
TTGCTGGATGCTCAGTGCTCGGGGTGCTGGGTGCTCAGTACTCGGGGTGCTGGGTGCTCAGTGCTCAGCGTGCTGGGTGCTCAGTACTCAGGGTGCTCGGTTCTCAGTACTCAGGGTGCTGGGTGCTCATTCTCGGGGTGCTGGGTGCTCAGTGCTCAGGGTGCTGGGTGCTCAGTGCTCAGGGTCCTCTATGCTCAGTACTCAGGGTGCTCAGTACTCAGCGTGCTTTGTGCTCAGTGCTCAGGGTGCTGGGTGCTCAGTGCTCGGGGTGCTAGGTGCTCAGTACTCAGGGTGCTGGGTGCTCAGTGCTCGGGGTGCTGGGTGCTCAGTACTCAGGGTGCTGGGTGCTCAGTACTCAGGGTGCTGGGTGCCCAGTGCTCAGGGTGCTGGGTGCTCAGTACTCAGGGTGCTCGGTGCTCAGTACTCAGGGTGCTCGGTGCTCAGTACTCAGGGTGCTGGGTGCTCAGTACTCAGGGTGCTGGGTGCTCAGTACTCATGGTGCTGGGTGCTCAGTACTCAGGGGGCTGGGTGCTCAGTGCTCAGTGTGCTGGGTGCTCAGTGCTCAGGGCGCTGGGTGCTCAGTGCTCGGGGTGCTGGGTGCTCAGTGCTCGGGGTGCTGGGTGGTCAGTGCTCAGTGCTCAAGGTGCTGGGTGCTCAGTGCTCAGTGCTCAGGCAGCTGGGTGCTCAGTACTCAGGGTGCTGGGTGCTCAGTACTCAGGGTGCTTGGTGCTCAGTTCTCAGGGTGCTGGGTGATCAGTACTCTGGGTGTTGGGTGCTCAGTACTCAGGGTGCTCAGTGCTCAGTACTCGGGGTGCTGGGTGCTCAGTGCTCAGTGTGCTCAGTGCTCAGTGCTCAGGGTGCTGGGTGCTCAGTGCTCGGGGCGCTGGGAGCTCAGTGCTCGGGGTGCTGGGTGCTCAGTACTCAGGGTGCTGTGTGCTCAGTGCTCAGTACTCAGCGTGCTGGGTGCTCAGTGCTCAGAGTTTTGGGTGCTCAGTACTCAGGGTGCTGGGTGCTCAGTGCTCAGTGCTCAGGGTGCTCAGTGCTCAGGGTGCTCAGTGCTCAGGGTACTGGGTGCTCAGTACTCAGGGTGCTCGGTGCTCCGTACTCAGGGTGCTGGGTGCTCAGTGCTCAGGGTGCTTTGTACTCAGTACTCAGGGTTCTGGGTGCTCATAACTCAGGGTGCTGGGTGCTCAGTGCTCAGGGTGCTGGGTGCTCAGTGCTCAGGGTGCTGGGTGCTCAGTACTCAGGGTGCTGGTTGCTCAGTACTCAGTGTGCTCAGTGCTCAGGGTGCTGGGTGCTCAGTGCTCGGGGTGCTGGGTGCTCAGTGCTCGGGGTGCTGGGTGCTCAGTACTCAGGGTGCTCGGTGCTCAGTACTCAGGGTGCTGGGTGCTCAGTGCTCAGGGGGCTGGGTGCTCAGTACTCAGGGTGCTGGGTGCTCGGTGCTCAGTACACTGGGTGCTCAGTACTCAGGGTGCTGGGTGCTCAGTACTCAGGGTGCTCGGTGCTCAATACTCAGGGTGCTGGGTGCTCAGTTCTCGGGGTGCTGGGTGCTCATTAATCAGGGTGCTGGGTGCTCAGTACTCAGGGTGCTCAGTGCTTGGGGTGCTGGGTGCTCAGTTCTCAGGGTGCTTAGTGCTTGGGGTGCAGGTTGCTCAGTACTCAGGGTGCTGGTTGCTCAGTGCTCAGGGTGCTGGGTGCTGAGTACTCAGGGTGCTGGTTGCTCAGTACTCAGGGTGCTGGGTGCTCAGTGCTCGGGGTGCTGGGTGCTCAGTGCTCGGGTTGCTGGGTGCTTAGTGCTCGGGGTGCTGGGTGCTCAGTGCTCAGGGTGCTGGGTGCTCAGTGCTCAGGGTGCTGGGTGCTCAGTGCTCGGGGTGCTGGGTGCTCAGTGCTCGGTGTCCTCGGTGCTCAGTGCACGGGGTGGTGGGTGCTCAGTACTCGGGGAGCTCAGTGCTCAGTACTCAGGGTGCTGGGTGCTCAGTGCTCAGGGTGCTGGGTGCTGAGTGCTCAGGGTGCTGGGTGCTCAGTACTCGGGGTGCTCGGTGCTCAGTACTCAGGGTGCTGCGTGGTAAGTACTCAGGGTGCTGGGTGCTCAGTGATCAGGGTGCTCTCTGCTCAGTACTCAGGGTGCTGGGTGCTCAGTGCTCAGGGTGCTGGGTGCTCAGTACTCAGGGTGCTGGGTTCTCAGTGCTCATGGTGATCGGTGCTCAGTCCTCAGGGTGCTCAGTTCTCAGGGTGCTGTGTGCTCAGTGCTCGTGGTGCTGGGTGCTCAGTACTCAGGGTGCTGTGTGCTCAGTGCTCAGGGTGCTGGGTGCTCAGTACTCAGGGTGCTGGGTGCTCAGTACTCAGGGTGCTCAGTGCTCGGGGAGCTCGGTGCTCAGTACTCAGGGTGCTGGGTGCTCAGTACTCAGTGCTCGGGGTCCTGGGTGCTCAGCGCTCTGGGTGCTTAGTGCACAGTACTCAGGGTGCTGGGTGCTCAGTATTCAGGGTGCTCAGTGCTCGGGGTGCTGGGTGCTCATTACTCAGGGTGCTGGGTGCTCAGTTCTCAGGGTGCTGGGTGCTCATTCTCGTGGTGCTGGATGCTCAGTGCTCGGGGTGCTGGGTGCTCAGTACTCGGGGTGCTGGGTGCTCAGTGCTCAGCGTGCTGGGTGCTCAGTACTCAGGGTGCTCGGTTCTCAGTACTCAGGGTGCTGGGTGCTCATTCTCGGGGTGCTGGGTGCTCAGTGCTCAGGGTGCTGGGTGCTCAGTGCTCAGGGTCCTCTATGCTCAGTACTCAGGGTGCTCAGTACTCAGCGTGCTTTGTGCTCAGTGCTCAGGGTGCTGGGTGCTCAGTGCTCGGGGTGCTAGGTGCTCAGTACTCAGGGTGCTGGGTGCTCAGTGCTCGGGGTGCTGGGTGCTCAGTACTCAGGGTGCTGGGTGCTCAGTACTCAGGGTGCTGGGTGCTCAGTGCTCAGGGTGCTGGGTGCTCAGTACTCAGGGTGCTCGGTGCTCAGTACTCAGGGTGCTCGGTGCTCAGTACTCAGGGTGCTGGGTGCTCAGTACTCAGGGTGCTGTGTGCTCAGTACTCAGGGTGCTGGGTGCTCAGTGCTCAGGGTGCTGGGTGCTCAGTGCTCAGGGTGCTGGGTGCTCAGTGCTCAGGGTGCTGGGTGCTCAGTGCTCGGGGAGCTCGGTGCTCAGTACTCAGGGTGCTGGGTGCTCAGTACTCAGTGCTCGGGGTCCTGGGTGCTCCGTGCTCGGGGTGATCTGTTCTCAGTACTCAGGGTGCTGGGTGCTCAGTGCTCGGGGTGCTGGGTGATCAGTACTCGGGGTGCTCAGTACTCAGGGTACTGGGTGCTCAGTACTCAGGCTGCTGGGTGCTCAGAGCTTGGGGTGCTCGGTGCTCAGTACTCGGGGTGCTGGGTGCTCAGTGCTCAGGGTGCTTGGTGCTCAGTGCTCGGGGTGCTGGGTGCTCAGTGCTGAGGGTGCTGGCTGCTCAGTGCTCAGGGTGCTGGGTGCTCAGTACTCAGGGTGCTAGGTGCTCAGTACTCAGGGTGCTCAGTGCTCAGTACTCAGCGTGCTGGGTGCTCAGTGCTCAGGGTCCTCGGTGCTCAGTACTCAGGGTGTTCAGTGCTCAGTTCTCAGCGTGCTTTGTGCTCAGTGCGCAGGGTGCTGGGTGCTCAGTACTCAGGGTGCTGGGTGCTCAGTATTCAGGGTGCTGGGTGCTCAGTACTCAGGGTGCTGGGTGCTCAGTGCTCGGGGTGCTCGGTGATCAGTACTCAGGGTGCTGGGTGCTCATTATTCAGGGTGCTGGGTGCTCAGTGCTCAGGGTGCTGGGTGCTCAGTGCTCGGGGTGCTCGGTGATCAGTACTCAGGGTGCTGGGTGCTCAGTGCTCAGGGTGCTGAGTACTCAGTACTCACGGTGCTGGGTGCTCAGTGCTCGGGATGCTGGGTGCTCAGTGCTCAGGGTGAAGGGTGCTCAGTACTCAGGGTGCTGGGTGCTCATTACTCAGGGTGCTGGGTGCTCAGTGCTCAGGGTGCTGGGTGCTCAGTCCTCAGGGTGCTGGGTGCTCAGTACTCAGGGTGTTCGGTGCTTAGTACTCAGGGTGCTCAGTGCTCAGTACTAAGGTTGCTGGTTGCTCAGTGCTCAGGGTGCTCGGTGCTCAATACTCAGGGTGCTGGGTGCTCAGTACTCAGGGTGCTGGGTGCTCCGTACTCAGGGTGCTGGGTGCTCAGTACTCAGGGGGCTGGGGGCTCAGTACTCAGGGTGCTGGGTGCTCAGTGCTCAGGGTGCTGGGTGCTCAGTACTCAGGGTGCTGGGTGCTCAGTACTCAGGGTGCTCGGTGCTCAGTACTCAGGGTGCTGGGTGCTCAGTGCTCAGGGTGCTTTGTACTCAGTACTCAGGGTTCTGGGTGCTCAGTACTCAGGGTGCTGGGTGCTCAGTGCTCAGGGTGCTGGGTGCTCAGTGCTCAGGGTGCTGTGTGCTCAGTACTCAGGGTGCTGGGTGCTCAGTGCTCAGGGTGATCGGTGCTCAGTACTCAGGGTGCTCAGTACTCAGGGTGCTGTGTGCTCAGTGCTCAGGGTGCTGGGTGCTCAGTACTCAGGGTGCTCAGTGCTCAGGGTGCTGGGTGCTCAGGGTGCTGGGTGCTCAGTGCTCGGGGTGCTGGGTGCTCAGTGCTCAGTGCTCAGGGTGCTGGGTGCTCAGTGCTCAGGGTGCTGTGTGCTCAGTGCTCCGTACTCAGCGTGCTGGGTGCTCAGTGCTCAGAGTGTTGGGTGCTCAGTACTCAGGGTGCTGGGTGCTCAGTGCTCAGTGCTCAGGGTGCTCAGTGCTCAGGGTGCTCAGTGCTCAGGGTGCTGGGTGCTCAGGGTGCTGGGTGCTCAGTGCTCGGGGTGCTGGGTGCCGGGTGCTCAGTACTCAGGGTGCTGGCGGCTCAGTACTCAGGGTGCTGGGTGCTCAGTACTCAGGGTGATCTGTTCTCAGTACTCAGGGTGCTGGGTGCTCAGTGCTCGGGGTGCTGGGTGCTCAGTGCTCAGGGTGATCAGTGCTCAGTACTCAGGGTGCTGGGTGCTCAGTACTCAGGGTGCTGTGTGCTCAGTGCTCAGGGTGCTGGGTGCTCAGTACTCAGGGTGCTGGGTGCTCAGTACTCAGGGTGCTCCGTGCTCAGTACTCAGGGTGCTGGGTGCTCAGTGCTCAGGGTGCTTTGTACTCAGTACTCAGGGTTCTGGGTGCTCAGTACTCAGAATGCTGGGTGCTCAATGCTCAGGGTGCTGGGTGCTCAGTGCTCAGGGTGCTGGGTGCTCAGTACTCAGGGTGCTCAGTACTCAGGGTGCTGGGTGCTCAGTACTCAGGGTGCTGGGTGCTCAGTGCTCAGGGTGCTCGGTGCTCAGTGCTCTGGGTGCTGGGTGCTCAGTGCTCAGGGTGCTGGGTGCTCAGTGCTCAGGGTGCTGGGTGCTCAGTGATCGGGGTGATGGGTGCTGAGTGCTCAGGGTGCTGGGTGCTCAGATCTCGGGGTGCTCGGTGCTCAGTGCTCAGGGTCCTGGGTGCTCAGTACTCAGGGTGCTGGGTGCTTAGTAATCAGGGTGCTCAGTGCTCAGTACACAGGGTGCTGGGTGCTCAGTGCTCGGGGTGCTGGGTGCTCAGTGCTCAGTACTCAGGGTGCTGGGTGCTCAGTGCTCAGGGTGCTGAGTGCTCAGTACTCAGCGTGCTGGGTGCTCAGTACTGAGGGTGCTGGGTGCTCAGTGCTCAGGGTGCTGGGTGCTCAGTGCTCAGGGTGCTGGGTGCTCAGTGCTCGGGGTGCTGGGTGCTCAGTGCTCAGTACTCAGGGTGCTGGGTGCTCAGTGCTCAGGGTGCTTTGTACTCAGTACTCAGGGTTCTGGGTGCTCAGTACTCAGGGTGCTGGGTGCTCAGTGCTCAGGGTGCTGGGTGCTCAGTGCTCAAGGTGCTGTGTGCTCAGTACTCAGGGTGCTGGGTGATCAGTACTCAGGGTGCTGGGTGCTCAGTGCTCGGGGTGCTCGGTGATCAGTACTCAGGGTGCTGGGTGCTCAGTGCTCAGGGTGCTGAGTACTCAGTACTCAGGGTGCTGGGTGCTCAGTGCTCAGGGTGCTGGGTGCTCAGTGCTCAGGGTGCTGGGTGCTCAGTGCTCGGGGTGCTGGGTGCTCAGTGCTCGGGGTGCTGGGTGCTCAGTGCTCGGGGTGCTGGGTGCTCAGTGCTCGGGGTGCTGGGTGCTCAGTGCTCAGGGTGCTGGGTGCTCAGTACTCAGGGTGCTGGGTGCTCATTACTCAGGGTGCTGGGTGCTCAGTGCTCAGGGTGCTGGGTGCTCAGTCCTCAGGGTGCTGGGTGCTCAGTACTCAGGGTGCTGGGTGCTCAGTACTCAGGGTGCTCGGTGCTCAGTACTCAGGGTGCTGGGTGCTCAGTGCTCAGGGTGCTGCGTGCTCAGTACTCAGGGTGCTGGGTGCTCAGTACTCAGGTTGCTCGGTGCTCAGTACTCAGGGTGCTGGGTGCTCAGTGCTCAGGGTGCTTTGTACTCAGTACTCAGGGTTCTGGGTGCTCATAACTCAGGGTGCTGGGTGCTCAGTGCTCAGGGTGCTGGGTGCTCAGTGCTCAGGGTGCTGGGTGCTCAGTACTCAGGGTGCTGGGTGCTCAGTGCTCAGGGTGATCGTTGCTCAGTACTCAGGGTGCTCAGTACTCAGGGTGCTGGGTGCTCAGTGCTCAGGGTGCTGGGTGCTCAGTACTCAGGGTGCTGGGTGCTCAGTGCTCGGGGTGCTGGGTGCTCAGTGCTCAGGGTGATCGGTGCTCAGTACTCAGGGTGCTGGGTGATCAGTGCTCAGGTTGCTGGGTGCTCAGTCCTCAGGGTGCTCAGTGCTCAGGGTGCAGGGAGCTCAGTGCTCGGGGTGCTCGGTGCTCAGTACTCAGGGTGCTGAGTGCTCAGTACTCAGGGTGCTGGGTGCTCAGTACTCATGGTGCTGGGTGCTCAGTACTCAGGGGGCTGGGTGCTCAGTGCTCAGGGTGCTGGGTGCTCAGTGCTCAGGGTGCTGGGTGCTCAGTGCTCGGGGTGCTGGGTGCTCAGTTCTCGGGGTGCTGGGTGGTCAGTGCTCAGTGCTCAGGGTGCTGCGTGCTCAGTGCTCAGTGCTCTGGGTACTGGGTGCTCAGTACTCAGGGTGCTGGGTGCTCAGTACTCAGGGTGCTGGGTGCTCAGTTCTCAGGCTGCTGGGTGCTCAGTACTCTGGGTGTTGGGTGCTCAGTACTCAGGATGCTGGGTGCTCAGTGCTCGGGGTGCTGGGTGCTCAGTGCTCAGGGTGCTGGGTGCTCAGTGCTCAGGGTGCTGGGTGCTCAGTACTCAGGGTGCTGGGAGCTCAGTGCTCGGGGTGCTCGGTGCTCAGTACTCAAGGTGCTGGGTGTTCAGTGCTCAGGGTGCGGGGTGCTCAGTCCTCGGGGTGCCCCATGCTCAGTGCTCAGGGTGCGGGGTGCTCAGTCCTCGGGGTGCTCCATGCTCAGTGCTCGGGGTGCTGGGTGCTCAGTGCTCGGGGTGCTGGGTGCTCAGTGCTCAGTACTCAGGGTGCTGGGTGCTCAGTGCTCAGGGTGCTGAGTGCTCAGTACTCAGCGTGCTGGGTGCTCAGTACTCAGGGTGCTGGGTGCTCAGTGCTCAGGGTGCTGGGTGCTCAGTGCTCAGGGTGCTGGGTGCTCAGTGCTCGGGGAGCTCGGTGCTCAGTACTCAGGGTGCTGGGTGCTCAGTACTCAGTGCTCGGGGTCCTGGGTGCTCCGTGCTCAGGGTGCTGGGTGCTCAGTACTCAGGGTGCTGGGTGCTCAGTGCTCAGGGTGCTGGGTGCTCAGTGCTCAGGGTGCTGGGTGCTCAGTACTCAGGGTGCTGGGTGCTCAGTGCTCAGGGTGATCGGTGCTCAGTACTCAGGGTGCTCAGTACTCAGGTTGCTGGGTGCTCAGTGCTCAGGGTGCTGGGTGCTCAGTACTCAGGGTGCTGGGTGCTCAGTGCTCGGGGTGCTGGGTGCTCAGTGCTCAGGGTGATCGGTGCTCAGTACTCAGGGTGCTGGGTGCTCAGTGCTCAGGGTGCTGGGTGCTCAGTCCTCAGGGTGTTCAGTGCTCAGGGTGCTTGGTGCTCAGTGCTCGGGGTGCTCGGTGCTCAGTACTCAGGGTGCTGAGTGCTCAGTACTCAGGGTACTGGGTGCTCAGTACTCATGGTGCTGGGTGCTCAGTACTCAGGGGGCTGGGTGCTCAGTGCTCAGTGTGCTGGGTGCTCAGTGCTCAGGGCGCTGGGTGCTCAGTGCTCGGGGTGCTGGCTGCTCAGTGCTCGGGGTGCTGGGTGGTCAGTGCTCAGTGCTCAAGGTGCTGGGTGCTCAGTGCTCAGTGCTCAGGCAGCTGGGTGCTCAGTACTCAGGGTGCTGGGTGCTCAGTACTCAGGGTGCTTGGTGCTCAGTTCTCAGGGTGCTGGGTGATCAGTACTCTGGGTGTTGGGTGCTCAGTACTCAGGGTGCTCAGTGCTCCGTACTCGGGGTGCTGGGTGCTCAGTGCTCAGTGTGCTCAGTGCTCAGTGCTCAGGGTGCTGGGTGCTCAGTGCTCGGGGCTCTGGGAGCTCAGTGCTCGGGGTGCTGGGTGCTCAGTACTCAGGGTGCTGTGTGCTCAGTGCTCAGTACTCAGCGTGCTGGGTGCTCAGTGCTCAGAGTTTTGGGTGCTCAGTACTCAGGGTGCTGGGTGCTCAGTGCTCAGTGCTCAGGGTGCTCAGTGCTCAGGGTGCTCAGTGCTCAGGGTACTGGGTGCTCAGTACTCAGGGTGCTCGGTGCTCCGTACTCAGGGTGCTGGGTGCTCAGTGCTCAGGGTGCTTTGTACTCAGTACTCAGGGTTCTGGGTGCTCATAACTCAGGGTGCTGTGTGCTCAGTGCTCAGGGTGCTGGGTGCTCAGTCCTCAGGGTGCTGGGTGCTCAGTACTCAGGGTGCTGGGTGCTCAGTACTCAGGGTGCTCGGTGCTCAGTACTCAGGGTGCTGGGTGCTCAGTGCTCAGGGTGCTGCGTGCTCAGTACTCAGGGTGCTGGGTGCTCAGTACTCAGGTTGCTCGGTGCTCAGTACTCAGGGTGCTGGGTGCTCAGTGCTCAGGGTGCTTTGTACTCAGTACTCAGGGTTCTGGGTGCTCATAACTCAGGGTGCTGGGTGCTCAGTGCTCAGGGTGCTGGGTGCTCAGTGCTCAGGGTGCTGGGTGCTCAGTACTCAGGGTGCTGGGTGCTCAGTGCTCAGGGTGATCGTTGCTCAGTACTCAGGGTGCTCAGTACTCAGGGTGCTGGGTGCTCAGTGCTCAGGGTGCTGGGTGCTCAGTACTCAGGGTGCTGGGTGCTCAGTGCTCGGGGTGCTGGGTGCTCAGTGCTCAGGGTGATCGGTGCTCAGTACTCAGGGTGCTGGGTGATCAGTGCTCAGGTTGCTGGGTGCTCAGTCCTCAGGGTGCTCAGTGCTCAGGGTGCAGGGAGCTCAGTGCTCGGGGTGCTCGGTGCTCAGTACTCAGGGTGCTGAGTGCTCAGTACTCAGGGTGCTGGGTGCTCAGTACTCATGGTGCTGGGTGCTCAGTACTCAGGGGGCTGGGTGCTCAGTGCTCAGGGTGCTGGGTGCTCAGTGCTCAGGGTGCTGGGTGCTCAGTGCTCGGGGTGCTGGGTGCTCAGTTCTCGGGGTGCTGGGTGGTCAGTGCTCAGTGCTCAGGGTGCTGCGTGCTCAGTGCTCAGTGCTCTGGGTACTGGGTGCTCAGTACTCAGGGTGCTGGGTGCTCAGTACTCAGGGTGCTGGGTGCTCAGTTCTCAGGCTGCTGGGTGCTCAGTACTCTGGGTGTTGGGTGCTCAGTACTCAGGATGCTGGGTGCTCAGTGCTCGGGGTGCTGGGTGCTCAGTGCTCAGGGTGCTGGGTGCTCAGTGCTCAGGGTGCTGGGTGCTCAGTACTCAGGGTGCTGGGAGCTCAGTGCTCGGGGTGCTCGGTGCTCAGTACTCAAGGTGCTGGGTGTTCAGTGCTCAGGGTGCGGGGTGCTCAGTCCTCGGGGTGCCCCATGCTCAGTGCTCAGGGTGCGGGGTGCTCAGTCCTCGGGGTGCTCCATGCTCAGTGCTCGGGGTGCTGGGTGCTCAGTGCTCGGGGTGCTGGGTGCTCAGTGCTCAGTACTCAGGGTGCTGGGTGCTCAGTGCTCAGGGTGCTGAGTGCTCAGTACTCAGCGTGCTGGGTGCTCAGTACTCAGGGTGCTGGGTGCTCAGTGCTCAGGGTGCTGGGTGCTCAGTGCTCAGGGTGCTGGGTGCTCAGTGCTCGGGGAGCTCGGTGCTCAGTACTCAGGGTGCTGGGTGCTCAGTACTCAGTGCTCGGGGTCCTGGGTGCTCCGTGCTCAGGGTGCTGGGTGCTCAGTACTCAGGGTGCTGGGTGCTCAGTGCTCAGGGTGCTGGGTGCTCAGTGCTCAGGGTGCTGGGTGCTCAGTACTCAGGGTGCTGGGTGCTCAGTGCTCAGGGTGATCGGTGCTCAGTACTCAGGGTGCTCAGTACTCAGGTTGCTGGGTGCTCAGTGCTCAGGGTGCTGGGTGCTCAGTACTCAGGGTGCTGGGTGCTCAGTGCTCGGGGTGCTGGGTGCTCAGTGCTCAGGGTGATCGGTGCTCAGTACTCAGGGTGCTGGGTGCTCAGTGCTCAGGGTGCTGGGTGCTCAGTCCTCAGGGTGTTCAGTGCTCAGGGTGCTTGGTGCTCAGTGCTCGGGGTGCTCGGTGCTCAGTACTCAGGGTGCTGAGTGCTCAGTACTCAGGGTACTGGGTGCTCAGTACTCATGGTGCTGGGTGCTCAGTACTCAGGGGGCTGGGTGCTCAGTGCTCAGTGTGCTGGGTGCTCAGTGCTCAGGGCGCTGGGTGCTCAGTGCTCGGGGTGCTGGCTGCTCAGTGCTCGGGGTGCTGGGTGGTCAGTGCTCAGTGCTCAAGGTGCTGGGTGCTCAGTGCTCAGTGCTCAGGCAGCTGGGTGCTCAGTACTCAGGGTGCTGGGTGCTCAGTACTCAGGGTGCTTGGTGCTCAGTTCTCAGGGTGCTGGGTGATCAGTACTCTGGGTGTTGGGTGCTCAGTACTCAGGGTGCTCAGTGCTCCGTACTCGGGGTGCTGGGTGCTCAGTGCTCAGTGTGCTCAGTGCTCAGTGCTCAGGGTGCTGGGTGCTCAGTGCTCGGGGCTCTGGGAGCTCAGTGCTCGGGGTGCTGGGTGCTCAGTACTCAGGGTGCTGTGTGCTCAGTGCTCAGTACTCAGCGTGCTGGGTGCTCAGTGCTCAGAGTTTTGGGTGCTCAGTACTCAGGGTGCTGGGTGCTCAGTGCTCAGTGCTCAGGGTGCTCAGTGCTCAGGGTGCTCAGTGCTCAGGGTACTGGGTGCTCAGTACTCAGGGTGCTCGGTGCTCCGTACTCAGGGTGCTGGGTGCTCAGTGCTCAGGGTGCTTTGTACTCAGTACTCAGGGTTCTGGGTGCTCATAACTCAGGGTGCTGTGTGCTCAGTGCTCAGGGTGCTGGGTGCTCAGTGCTCAGGGTGCTGGGTGCTCAGTACTCAGGGTGCTGGGTGCTCAGTGCTCAGGGTGATCGTTGCTCAGTACTCAGGGTGCTCAGTGCTCGGGGTGCTGGGTGCTCAGTGCTCAGGGTGATCGGTGCTCAGTACTCAGGGTGCTGGGTGCTCAGTGCTCAGGTTGCTGGGTGCTCAGTCCTCAGGGTGCTCAGTGCTCAGGGTGCAGGGAGCTCAGTGCTCGGGGTGCTCGGTGCTCAGTACTCAGGGTGCTGGGTGCTCAGTGCTCAGGGTGCTGGGTGCTCAGTCCTCAGGGTGCTGGGTGCTCAGTACTCAGGGTGTTCGGTGCTTAGTACTCAGGGTGCTCAGTGCTCAGTACTCAGGGTGCTGGTTGCTCAGTGCTCGGGGTGCTCGGTGCTCAGTACTCAGGGTGCTGGGTGCACGGTGCTCAGGGTGCTGGGTGCTCAGTACTCAGGGTGCTGGGTGCTCAGTACTCAGGGTGCTGGGTGCTCAGTACTCAGGGTGCTGGGTGCTCAGTGCTCAGGGTGCTGCGTGCTCAGTACTCAGGGTGCTGGGTGCTCAGTACTCACGGTGCTCGGTGCTCAGTACTCAGGGTGCTGGGTGCTCAGTGCTCAGGGTGCTTTGTACTCAGTACTCAGGGTTCTGGGTGCTCATAACTCAGGGTGCTGGGTGCTCAGTGCTCAGGGTGCTGGGTGCTCAGTGCTCAGGGTGCTGGGTGCTCAGTACTCAGGGTGCTGGGTGCTCAGTGCTCAGGGTGATCGTTGCTCAGTACTCAGGGTGCTCAGTACTCAGGGTGCTGGGTGCTCAGTGCTCAGGGTGCTGGGTGCTCAGTACTCAGGGTGCTGGGTGCTCAGTGCTCGGGGTGCTGGGTGCTCAGTGCTCAGGGTGATCGGTGCTCAGTACTCAGGGTGCTGGGTGATCAGTGCTCAGGTTGCTGGGTGCTCAGTCCTCAGGGTGCTCAGTGCTCAGGGTGCAGGGAGCTCAGTGCTCGGGGTGCTCGGTGCTCAGTACTCAGGGTGCTGAGTGCTCAGTACTCAGGGTGCTGGGTGCTCAGTACTCATGGTGCTGGGTGCTCAGTACTCAGGGGGCTGGGTGCTCAGTGCTCAGGGTGCTGGGTGCTCAGTGCTCAGGGTGCTGGGTGCTCAGTGCTCGGGGTGCTGGGTGCTCAGTTCTCGGGGTGCTGGGTGGTCAGTGCTCAGTGCTCAGGGTGCTGCGTGCTCAGTGCTCAGTGCTCAGGGTACTGGGTGCTCAGTACTCAGGGTGCTGGGTGCTCAGTACTCAGGGTGCTGGGTGCTCAGTTCTCAGGCTGCTGGGTGCTCAGTACTCTGGGTGTTGGGTGCTCAGTACTCAGGATGCTGGGTGCTCAGTGCTCGGGGTGCTGGGTGCTCAGTGCTCAGGGTGCTGGGTGCTCAGTGCTCAGGGTGCTGGGTGCTCAGTACTCAGGGTGCTGGGAGCTCAGTGCTCGGGGTGCTCGGTGCTCAGTACTCAAGGTGCTGGGTGTTCAGTGCTCAGGGTGCGGGGTGCTCAGTCCTCGGGGTGCCCCATGCTCAGTGCTCAGGGTGCGGGGTGCTCAGTCCTCGGGGTGCTCCATGCTCAGTGCTCGGGGTGCTGGGTGCTCAGTGCTCGGGGTGCTGGGTGCTCAGTGCTCAGTACTCAGGGTGCTGGGTGCTCAGTGCTCAGGGTGCTGAGTGCTCAGTACTCAGCGTGCTGGGTGCTCAGTACTCAGGGTGCTGGGTGCTCAGTGCTCAGGGTGCTGGGTGCTCAGTGCTCAGGGTGCTGGGTGCTCAGTGCTCGGGGAGCTCGGTGCTCAGTACTCAGGGTGCTGGGTGCTCAGTACTCAGTGCTCGGGGTCCTGGGTGCTCCGTGCTCAGGGTGCTGGGTGCTCAGTACTCAGGGTGCTGGGTGCTCAGTGCTCAGGGTGCTGGGTGCTCAGTGCTCAGGGTGCTGGGTGCTCAGTACTCAGGGTGCTGGGTGCTCAGTGCTCAGGGTGATCGGTGCTCAGTACTCAGGGTGCTCAGTACTCAGGTTGCTGGGTGCTCAGTGCTCAGGGTGCTGGGTGCTCAGTACTCAGGGTGCTGGGTGCTCAGTGCTCGGGGTGCTGGGTGCTCAGTGCTCAGGGTGATCGGTGCTCAGTACTCAGGGTGCTGGGTGCTCAGTGCTCAGGGTGCTGGGTGCTCAGTCCTCAGGGTGCTCAGTGCTCAGGGTGCTTGGTGCTCAGTGCTCGGGGTGCTCGGTGCTCAGTACTCAGGGTGCTGAGTGCTCAGTACTCAGGGTACTGGGTGCTCAGTACTCATGGTGCTGGGTGCTCAGTACTCAGGGGGCTGGGTGCTCAGTGCTCAGTGTGCTGGGTGCTCAGTGCTCAGGGCGCTGGGTGCTCAGTGCTCGGGGTGCTGGCTGCTCAGTGCTCGGGGTGCTGGGTGGTCAGTGCTCAGTGCTCAAGGTGCTGGGTGCTCAGTGCTCAGTGCTCAGGCAGCTGGGTGCTCAGTACTCAGGGTGCTGGGTGCTCAGTACTCAGGGTGCTTGGTGCTCAGTTCTCAGGGTGCTGGGTGATCAGTACTCTGGGTGTTGGGTGCTCAGTACTCAGGGTGCTCAGTGCTCAGTACTCGGGGTGCTGGGTGCTCAGTGCTCAGTGTGCTCAGTGCTCAGTGCTCAGGGTGCTGGGTGCTCAGTGCTCGGGGCGCTGGGAGCTCAGTGCTCGGGGTGCTGGGTGCTCAGTACTCAGGGTGCTGTGTGCTCAGTGCTCAGTACTCAGCGTGCTGGGTGCTCAGTGCTCAGAGTTTTGGGTGCTCAGTACTCAGGGTGCTGGGTGCTCAGTGCTCAGTGCTCAGGGTGCTCAGTGCTCAGGGTGCTCAGTGCTCAGGGTACTGGGTGCTCAGTACTCAGGGTGCTCGGTGCTCCGTACTCAGGGTGCTGGGTGCTCAGTGCTCAGGGTGCTTTGTACTCAGTACTCAGGGTTCTGGGTGCTCATAACTCAGGGTGCTGTGTGCTCAGTGCTCAGGGTGCTGGGTGCTCAGTGCTCAGGGTGCTGGGTGCTCAGTACTCAGGGTGCTGGGTGCTCAGTGCTCAGGGTGATCGTTGCTCAGTACTCAGGGTGCTCAGTGCTCGGGGTGCTGGGTGCTCAGTGCTCAGGGTGATCGGTGCTCAGTACTCAGGGTGCTGGGTGCTCAGTGCTCAGGTTGCTGGGTGCTCAGTCCTCAGGGTGCTCAGTGCTCAGGGTGCAGGGAGCTCAGTGCTCGGGGTGCTCGGTGCTCAGTACTCAGGGTGCTGAGTGCTCAGTACTCAGGGTGCTGGGTGCTCAGTACTCATGGTGCTGGGTGCTCAGTACTCAGGGGGCTGGGTGCTCAGTGCTCAGGGTGCTGGGTGCTCAGTGCTCAGGGTGCTGGGTGCTCAGTGCTCGGGGTGCTGGGTGCTCAATGCTCAGTGCTCAGGGTGCTGGGTGCTCAGTACTCAGGGTGCTGGGTGCTCAGTACTCAGGGTGCTGGGTGCTCAGTTCTCAGGCTGCTGGGTGCTCAGTACTCTGGGTGTTGGGTGCTCAGTACTCAGGGTGCTGGGTGCTCAGTACTCAGGGTGCTGGGTGCTCAGTTCTCAGGCTGCTGGGTGCTCAGTACTCTGGGTGTTGGGTGCTCAGTGCTCAGGGTGCTGGGTGCTCAGTACTCAGGGTGCTGGGTGCTCAGTACTCAGGGTGCTGGGTGCTCAGTTCTCAGGCTGCTGGGTGCTCAGTACTCTGGGTGTTGGGTGCTCAGTACTCAGGATGCTGGGTGCTCAGTGCTCGGGGTGCTGGGTGCTCAGTGCTCAGGGTGCTGGGTGCTCAGTGCTCAGGGTGCTGGGTGCTCAGTGCTCAGGGTGCTGGGTGCTCAGTACTCAGGGTGCTGGGTGCTCAGTACTCAGGGTGCTGGGTGCTCAGTTCTCAGGCTGCTGGGTGCTCAGCACTCTGGGTGTTGGGTGCTCAGTACTCAGGATGCTGGGTGCTCAGTGCTCGGGGTGCTGGGTGCTCAGTGCTCAGGGTGCTGGGTGCTCAGTGCTCAGGGTGCTGGGTGCTCAGTACTCAGGGTGCTGGGAGCTCAGTGCTCGGGGTGCTCGGTGCTCAGTACTCAAGGTGCTGGGTGCTCAGTGCTCAGGGTGCGGGGTGCTCAGTCCTCGGGGTGCTCCATGCTCAGTGCTCAGGTTGCGGGGTGCTCAGTCCTCGGGGTGCTCCATGCTCAGTGCTCGGGGTGCTGGGTGCTCAGTGCTCGGGTTGCTGCGTGCTCAGTGCTCAGTACTCAGGGTGCTGGGTGCTCAGTGCTCAGGGTGCTGAGTGCTCAGTACTCAGCGTGCTGTGTGCTCAGTACTCATGGTGCTGGGTGCTCAGTGCTCAGGGTGCTGGGTGCTCAGTGCTCAGGGTGCTGGGTGCTCAGTGCTCGGGGAGCTCGGTGCTCAGTACTCAGGGTGCTAGGTGCTCAGTACTCAGTGCTCGGGGTCCTGGGTGCTCCGTGCTCAGGGTGCTGGGTGCTCAGTACTCAGGGTGCTGGGTGCTCAGTGCTCAGGGTGCTGGGTGCTCAGTGCTCAGGGTGCTGGGTGCTCAGTACTCAGGGTGCTGGGTGCTCAGTGCTCAGGGTGATCGGTGCTCAGTACTCAGGGTGCTCAGTACTCAGGGTGCTGGGTGCTCAGTGCTCAGGGTGCTGGGTGCTCAGTACTCAGGGTGCTGGGTGCTCAGTGCTCGGGGTGCTGGGTGCTCAGTGCTCAGGGTGATCGGTGCTCAGTACTCAGGGTGCTGGGTGCTCAGTGCTCAGGGTGCTGGGTGCTCAGTCCTCAGGGTGCTCTGTGCTCAGGGTGCTTGGTGCTCAGTGCTCGGGTTGCTCGGTGCTCAGTACTCAGGGTGCTGAGTGCTCAGTACTCAGGGTACTGGGTGCTCAGTACTCATGGTGCTGGGTGCTCAGTACTCAGGGGGCTGGGTGCTCAGTGCTCAGTGTGCTGGGTGCTCAGTGCTCAGGGCGCTGGGTGCTCAGTGCTCGGGGTGCTGGGTGCTCAGTGCTCGGGGTGCTGGGTGGTCAGGGCTCAGTGCTCAAGGTGCTGGGTGCTCAGTGCTCAGTGCTCAGGCAGCTGGGTGCTCAGTACTCAGGGTGCTGGGTGCTCAGTACTCAGGGTGCTGGGTGCTCAGTTCTCAGGGTGCTGGGTGATCAGTACTCTGGGTGTTGGGTGCTCAGTACTCAGGGTGCTCAGTGCTCAGTACTCGGGGTGCTGGGTGCTCAGTGCTCAGTGTGCTCAGTGCTCAGTGCTCAGGGTGCTCAGTGCTCAGGGTGCTCAGTGCTCAGGGTGCTGGGTGCTCAGGGTGCTGGGTGCTCAGTGCTCAGGGTGCTGGGTGCTCAGTGCTCAGTGCTCAGGGTCCTGGGTGCTCAGTGCTCAGTGCTCAGGGTGCTGGGTGTTCAGTACTCAGGGTGCTCGGTGCTCAGTGCTCAGTGTGCTAGGTGCTCAGTACTCAGGGTGCTGGGTGCTCAGTGCTCGGGGTGCTGGGTGATCAGTGCTCAGGGTGATCAGTGCTCAGTACTCAGGGTGCTGGGTGCTCAGTGCTCAGGGTGCTGGGTGCTCAGTCCTCAGGGTGCTCAGTACTCAGGGTGCTCGGTGCTCAGTGCTCAGTACTCAGGGTGCTCAGTACTCAGGGTGCTGCTTGCTCAGTGCTCGGGGTGCTGGGTGCTCAGTACTCAGGGTGCTGGGTGCTCAGTGCTCGGGGTGCTGGGTGCTCAGTGCTCAGGGTGATCGGTGCTCAGTGCTCGGGGTGCTGGGTGCTCAGTCCTCCGGGTGCTCAGTGCTCAGGGTGCTGGGTGCTCAGTGCTCGGGGTGCTCGGTGCTCAGTACTCAGGGTGCTGAGTGCTCAGTACTCAGGGTGCTGGGTGCTCAGTACTCAGGGTGCTGGGTGCTCAGTACTCATGGTGCTGTGTGCTCAGGGTGCTGGGTGCTCAGTACTCAGGGTGCTGGGTGCTCAGTGCTCGGGGTGCTGGGTGCTCAGTGCTCAGGGTGATCGGTGCTCAGTGCTCGGGGTGCTGGGTGCTCATTCCTCCGGGTGCTCAGTGCTCAGGGTGCTGGGTGCTCAGTGCTCGGGGTGCTCGGTGCTCAGTACTCAGGGTGCTGAGTGCTCAGTACTCAGGGTGCTGGGTGCTCAGTACTCAGGGTGCTGGGTGCTCAGTACTCATGGTGCTGTGTGCTCAGGGTGCTGGGTGCTCAGTACTCAGGGTGCTGGGTGCTCAGTGCTCGGGGTGCTGGGTGCTCAGGGTTGTGGTGCTGGGTGCTCAGTGGTCAGTGCTCAGGGTGCTGGGTGCTCAGTGCTCAGTGCTCAGGGTGCTGGTTGCTCAGTACTCAGGGTGCTGTGTGCTCAGTACTCAGGGTGCTGGGTGCTCAGTGCTCAGGGTGCTCTGTGCTCAGTACTCAGGGTGCTGGCTGCTCAGTGCTCCGGGTGCTGCGTGCTCAGTGTGCTGGGTGCTCAGTGCTCAGGGTGCTGGGTGCTCAGTACTCAGGGTGCTCAGTGCTCAGTACTCGGGATGCTTGTTGCTCAGTACTCGGGGTGCTCAGGGCTGTGGTGCTGGGTGCTCAGTTCTCAGGGTGCTCAGTGCTCAGTACTCAGTGCTCAGGGTGCTCAGTGCTCAGTGCTCAGGGTGCTGGGTGTTCAGTACTCAGGGTGCTGGGTGCTCAGTACTCAGGGTGTTGGGTGCTCAGTGCTCAGGGTGCTGGGTGCTCAGTACTCTGGGTGTTGGGTGCTCAGTACTCAGGGTGCTGGGTGCTCCGTGCTCAGGGTGCTGGGTGCTCAGTGCTCAGGGTGCTGGGTGCTCTGTGCTCAGGGTGCTGGGTGCTCAGTGCTCAGGGTGCTGGGTGCTCAGTACTCGGGGTGCTCCGTGCTCAGGGTGCTGGGTGCTCAGTGCTCAGGGTGCTGGGTGCTCAGTGCTCGGTGTGCTGGGTGCTGAGTGCTCAGGGTGCTGGGTGCTCAGTGCTCGGGCTGCTCGGTGCTCAGTGCTCAGGGTCCTGGGTGCTCAGTACTCAGGGTGCTGGGTGCTTAGTACTCAGGGTGCTCAGTGCTCAGTACACAGGGTGCTGGGTGCTCAGTGCTCGGGGTGCTGGGTGCTCAGTGCTCAGTACTCAGGGTGCTGGGTGCTCAGTGCTCGGGGTGCTGGGTGCTCAGTACTCAGCGTGCTGGGTGCTCAGTACTCAGGGTGCTGGGTGCTCAGTTCTCAGGGTGCTGGGTGCTCAGTGCTCAGGGTGCTGGGTGCTCAGTGATCGGTGTGCTGGGTGCTCAGTACTCAGTGTGCTCAGTGCTCGGGGAGCTCGGTGCTCAGTACTCAGGGTGCTGGGTGCTCAGTTCTCAGTGCTCGGGGTCCTGGGTGCTCCGTGCTCGGGGTGCTGGGTGCTCAGTGCTCTGGGTGCTTAGTGCTCAGTACTCAGGGTGCTGGGTGCTCAGTACTCATGGTGCTGGGTGCTCATTCTCAGGGTGCTGGGTGCTCAGTGCTCGGGTTGCTGGGTGCTCAGTACTCAGGGTGCTGGGGGCTCAGTACTCAGGGTGCTGGGTGCTCAGTACTCAGGGTGCTCGGTTCTCAGTACTCAGGGTGCTGGGTGCTCATTCTCGGGGTGCTGGGTGCTCAGTGCTCGGGGTGCTGGGTGCTCAGTACTCAGGGTGCTGGGTGCTCAGTCCACAGGGTGCTCAGTACTCAGGGTGCTCGGTGCTCAGTGCTCAGTACTCAGGGTGCTCAGTACTCAGGGTGCGGGTTGCTCAGTGCTCGGGGTGCTGGGTGCTCAGTTCTCAGGGTGCTGGGTGCTCAGTACTCGGGGTGCTGGGTGCTCAGTACTCAGGGTGCTGGGTGCTCAGTGCTAGGGGTGCTGGGTGCTCAGTGCTCAGGGTGATCGGTGCTCAGTGCTCAGGGTGCTGGGTGCTCAGTCCTCCGGGTGCACAGTGCTCAGGGTGCTGGGTGCTCAGTGCTCGGGGTGCTCGGTGCTCAGTACTCAGGGTGCTGAGTGCTCAGTACTCAGGGTGCTGGGTGCTCAGTACTCAGGGTGGTGGGTGCTCAGTACTCAGGGTGCTGGGTGCTCAGGGTGCTGGGTGCTCAGTACTCAGGGTGCTGGGTGCTCAGTGCTCGGGGTGCTGGGTGCTCAGGGCTGTGGTGCTGGGTGCTCAGTGGTCAGTGCTCAGGGTGCTGGGTGCTCAGTGCTCAGTGCTCAGGGTGCTGGTTGCTCAGTACTCAGGGTGCTGGGTGCTCAGTACTCAGGGTGCTGGGTGCTCATGGCTCAGGGTGCTCTGTGCTCAGTACTCAGGGTGCTGGGTGCTCAGTGCTCGGGGTGCTGCGTGCTCAGTGCTCAGTGTGCTGGGTGCTCAGTGCTCAGGGTGCTGGGTGCTCAGTGCTCAGGGTGCTGCGTGCTCAGTACTCGCGGTGCTCCGTGCTCAGGGTGCTGGGTGCTCAGTGCTCAGGGTGCTGGGTGCTCAGTGCTCGGGGTGCTGGGTGCTGAGTGCTCAGGGTGCTGGGTGCTCAGTGCTCGGGCTGCTCGGTGCTCAGTGCTCAGGGTCCTGGGTGCTCAGTACTCAGGGTGCTGGGGGCTTAGTACTCAGGGTGCTCAGTGCTCAGTACACAGGGTGCTGGGTGCTCAGTGCTCGGGGTGCTGGGTGCTCAGTGCTCAGTACTCAGGGTGCTGGGTGCTCAGTGCTCGGGGTGCTGGGTGCTCAGTACTCAGCGTGCTGGGTGCTCAGTACTCAGGGTGCTGGGTGCTCAGTTCTCAGGGTGCTGGGTGCTCAGTGCTCAGGGTGCTGGGTGCTCAGTGATCGGGGTGCTGGGTGCTCAGTACTCAGTGTGCTCAGTGCTCGGGGAGCTCGGTGCTCAGTACTCAGGGTGCTGGGTGCTCAGTTCTCAGTGCTCGGGGTCCTGGGTGCTCCGTGCTCGGGGTGCTGGGTGCTCAGTGCTCTGGGTGCTTAGTGCTCAGTACTCAGGGTGCTGGGTGCTCAGTACTCATGGTGCTGGGTGCTCATTCTCAGGGTGCTGGGTGCTCAGTGCTCGGGTTGCTGGGTGCTCAGTACTCAGGGTGCTGGGGGCTCAGTACTCAGGGTGCTGGGTGCTCAGTACTCAGGGTGCTCGGTTCTCAGTACTCAGGGTGCTGGGTGCTCATTCTCGGGGTGCTGGGTGCTCAGTGCTCGGGGTGCTGGGTGCTCAGTACTCAGGGTGCTGGGTGCTCAGTCCACAGGGTGCTCAGTACTCAGGGTGCTCGGTGCTCAGTGCTCAGTACTCAGGGTGCTCAGTACTCAGGGTGAGGGTTGCTCAGTGCTCGGGGTGCTGGGTGCTCAGTTCTCAGGGTGCTTGTTGCTCAGTACTCGGGGTGCTCAGGGCTGTGGTGCTGGGTGCTCAGTTCTCAGGGTGCTCAGTGCTCAGTACTCAGTGCTCAGGGTGCTGGGTGTTCAGTACTCAGGGTGCTGGGTGCTCAGTACTCAGGGTGTTGGGTGCTCAGTGCTCAGGGTGCTGGGTGCTCAGTACTCTGGGTGTTGGGTGCTCAGTACTCAGGGTGCTGGGTGCTCTGTGCTCAGGGTGCTGGGTGCTCAGTGCTCAGGGTGCTGGGTGCTCTGTGCTCAGGGTGCTGGGTGCTCAGTGCTCAGGGTGCTGGGTGCTCAGTACTCGGGGTGCTCCGTGCTCAGGGTGCTGGGTGCTCAGTGCTCAGGGTGCTGGGTGCTCAGTGCTCGGGGTGCTGGGTGCTGAGTGCTCAGGGTGCTGGGTGCTCAGTGCTCGGGCTGCTCGATGCTCAGTGCTCAGGGTCCTGGGTGCTCAGTACTCAGGGTGCTGGGTGCTTAGTACTCAGGGTGCTCAGTGCTCAGTACACAGGGTGCTGGGTGCTCAGTGCTCGGGGTGCTGGGTGCTCAGTGCTCAGTACTCAGGGTGCTGGGTGCTCAGTGCTCGGGGTGCTGGGTGCTCAGTACTCAGCGTGCTGGGTGCTCAGTACTCAGGGTGCTGGGTGCTCAGTTCTCAGGGTGCTGGGTGCTCAGTGCTCAGGGTGCTGGGTGCTCAGTGATCGGGGTGCTGGGTGCTCAGTACTCAGTGTGCTCAGTGCTCGGGGAGCTCGGTGCTCAGTACTCAGGGTGCTGGGTGCTCAGTTCTCAGTGCTCGGGGTCCTGGGTGCTCCGTGCTCGGGGTGCTGGGTGCTCAGTGCTCTGGGTGCTTAGTGCTCAGTACTCAGGGTGCTGGGTGCTCAGTACTCATGGTGCTGGGTGCTCATTCTCAGGGTGCTGGGTGCTCAGTGCTCGGGTTGCTGGGTGCTCAGTACTCAGGGTGCTGGGGGCTCAGTACTCAGGGTGCTGGGTGCTCAGTACTCAGGGTGCTCGGTTCTCAGTACTCAGGGTGCTGGGTGCTCATTCTCGGGGTGCTGGGTGCTCAGTGCTCGGGGTGCTGGGTGCTCAGTACTCAGGGTGCTGGGTGCTCAGTCCACAGGGTGCTCAGTACTCAGGGTGCTCGGTGCTCAGTGCTCAGTACTCAGGGTGCTCAGTACTCAGGGTGCGGGTTGCTCAGTGCTCGGGGTGCTGGGTGCTCAGTTCTCAGGGTGCTGGGTGCTCAGTACTCGGGGTGCTGGGTGCTCAGTACTCAGGGTGCTGGGTGCTCAGTGCTAGGGGTGCTGGGTGCTCAGTGCTCAGGGTGATCGGTGCTCAGTGCTCAGGGTGCTGGGTGCTCAGTCCTCCGGGTGCACAGTGCTCAGGGTGCTGGGTGCTCAGTGCTCGGGGTGCTCGGTGCTCAGTACTCAGGGTGCTGAGTGCTCAGTACTCAGGGTGCTGGGTGCTCAGTACTCAGGGTGGTGGGTGCTCAGTACTCAGGGTGCTGGGTGCTCAGGGTGCTGGGTGCTCAGTACTCAGGGTGCTGGGTGCTCAGTGCTCGGGGTGCTGGGTGCTCAGGGCTGTGGTGCTAGGTGCTCAGTGGTCAGTGCTCAGGGTGCTGGGTGCTCAGTGCTCAGTGCTCAGGGTGCTGGTTGCTCAGTACTCAGGGTGCTGGGTGCTCAGTACTCAGGGTGCTGGGTGCTCATGGCTCAGGGTGCTCTGTGCTCAGTACTCAGGGTGCTGGGTGCTCAGTGCTCGGGGTGCTGCGTGCTCAGTGCTCAGTGTGCTGGGTGCTCAGTGCTCAGGGTGCTGGGTGCTCAGTGCTCAGGGTGCTGCGTGCTCAGTACTCGTGGTGCTCCGTGCTCAGGGTGCTGTGTGCTCAGTGCTCAGGGTGCTGGGTGCTCAGTGCTCGGGGTGCTGGGTGCTGAGTGCTCAGGGTGCTGGGTGCTCAGTGCTCGGGCTGCTCGGTGCTCAGTGCTCAGGGTCCTGGGTGCTCAGTACTCAGGGTGCTGGGTGCTTAGTACTCAGGGTGCTCAGTGCTCAGTACACAGGGTGCTGGGTGCTCAGTGCTCGGGGTGCTGGGTGCTCAGTGCTCAGTACTCAGGGTGCTGGGTGCTCAGTGCTCGGGGTGCTGGGTGCTCAGTACTCAGCGTGCTGGGTGCTCAGTACTCAGGGTGCTGGGTGCTCAGTTCTCAGGGTGCTGGGTGCTCAGTGCTCAGGGTGCTGGGTGCTCAGTGATCGGGGTGCTGGGTGCTCAGTACTCAGTGTGCTCAGTGCTCGGGGAGCTCGGTGCTCAGTACTCAGGGTGCTGGGTGCTCAGTTCTCAGTGCTCGGGGTCCTGGGTGCTCCGTGCTCGGGGTGCTGGGTGCTCAGTGCTCTGGGTGCTTAGTGCTCAGTACTCAGGGTGCTGGGTGCTCAGTACTCATGGTGCTGGGTGCTCATTCTCAGGGTGCTGGGTGCTCAGTGCTCGGGTTGCTGGGTGCTCAGTACTCAGGGTGCTGGGGGCTCAGTACTCAGGGTGCTGGGTGCTCAGTACTCAGGGTGCTCGGTTCTCAGTACTCAGGGTGCTGGGTGCTCATTCTCGGGGTGCTGGGTGCTCAGTGCTCGGGGTGCTGGGTGCTCAGTACTCAGGGTGCTGGGTGCTCAGTCCACAGGGTGCTCAGTACTCAGGGTGCTCGGTGCTCAGTGCTCAGTACTCAGGGTGCTCAGTACTCAGGGTGCGGGTTGCTCAGTGCTCGGGGTGCTGGGTGCTCAGTTCTCAGGGTGCTGGGTGCTCAGTACTCGGGGTGCTGGGTGCTCAGTACTCAGGGTGCTGGGTGCTCAGTGCTAGGGGTGCTGGGTGCTCAGTGCTCAGGGTGATCGGTGCTCAGTGCTCAGGGTGCTGGGTGCTCAGTCCTCCGGGTGCACAGTGCTCAGGGTGCTGGGTGCTCAGTGCTCGGGGTGCTCGGTGCTCAGTACTCAGGGTGCTGAGTGCTCAGTACTCAGGGTGCTGGGTGCTCAGTACTCATGGTGGTGGGTGCTCAGTACTCAGGGTGCTGGGTGCTCAGGGTGCTGGGTGCTCAGTACTCAGGGTGCTGGGTGCTCAGTGCTCGGGGTGCTGGGTGCTCAGGGCTGTGGTGCTGGGTGCTCAGTGGTCAGTGCTCAGGGTGCTGTGTGCTCAGTGCTCAGTGCTCAGGGTGCTGGTTGCTCAGTACTCAGGGTGCTGGGTGCTCAGTACTCAGGGTGGTGGGTGCTCATGGCTCTGGGTGCTCTGTGCTCAGTACTCAGGGTGCTGGGTGCTCAGTGCTCGGGGTGCTGCGTGCTCAGTGCTCAGTGTGCTGGGTGCTCAGTGCTCAGGGTGCTGGGTGCTCAGTACTCAGGGTGCTCAGTGCTCAGTACTCGGGGTGCTTGTTGCTCAGTACTCGGGGTGCTCAGGGCTGTGGTGCTGGTTGCTCAGTGGTCAGTGCTCAGGGTGCTGGGTGCTCAGTGCTCAGTACTCAGGGTGCTCGGTGCTCAGTACTCAGGGTTCTCAGTGCTCAGTACTCAGGGTGCTGGGTGCTCATTTCTCAGGGTGCTGGGTGCTCAGTACTCAGGGTGCTCAGTGCTCAGTACTCGGGGTGCTTGTTGCTCAGTACTCAGGGTGCTCAGTGCTCAGTACTCGGGGTGCTGGGTGCTCAGTGCTCAGGGTGCTCAGTTCTCAGTGCTCGGGGTGCTGGGTGCTCAGTGCTCGGGGCGCTGGGTGCTCAGTGCTCGGGGTGCTGGGTGCTCAGTACTCGGGGTGCTGGGTGCTCAGTGCTCAGGGTGCTCAGTGCTCAGTACTCAGTGCTCAGGGTGCTCAGTGCTCAGTGCTCAGGGTGCTGGGTGTTCAGTACTCAGGGTGCTGGGTGCTCAGTACTCAGGGTGCTGGGTGCTCAGTGCTCAGGGTGCTGGGTGCTCAGTACTCTGGGTGTTGGGTGTTCAGTACTCAGGGTGCTGGGTGCTCCGTGCTCGGGGTGCTGGGTGCTCAGTGCTCAGGGTGCTGGGTGCTCTGTGCTCAGGGTGCTGGGTGCTCAGTGCTCAGGGTGCTGGGTGCTCAGTACTCGGGGTGCTCCGTGCTCAGGGTGCTGGGTGCTCAGTGCTCAGGGTGCTGGTTGCTCAGTGCTCGGGGTGCTGGGTGCTGAGTGCTCAGGGTGCTGGGAGCTCAGTGCTCGGGCTGCTCGGTGCTCAGTGCTCAGGGTACTGGGTGCTCAGTACTCAGGTTGCTGGGTGCTTAGTACTCAGGGTGCTCAGTGCTCAGTACACAGGGTGCTGGGTGCTCAGTGCTCGGGGTGCTGGGTGCTCAGTGCTCAGTACTCAGGGTGCTGGGTGCTCAGTGCTCGGGGTTCTGGGTGCTCAGTACTCAGCGTGCTGGGTGCTCAGTACTCAGGGTGCTGGGTGCTCAGTGCTCAGGGTGCTGGGTGCTCAGTGCTCAGGGTGCTGGGTGCTCAGTGATCGGGGTGCTGGGTGCTCAGTACTCAGCGTGCTGGGTGCTCAGTACTCAGGGTGCTGGGTGCTCAGTGCTCAGGGTGCTGGGTGCTCAGTGCTCAGGGTGCTGGGTGCTCAGTGATCGGGGTGCTGGGTGCTCAGTACTCAGTGTGCTCAGTGCTCGGGGAGCTCGGTGCTCAGAACTCAGGGTGCTGGGTGCTCAGTTCTCAGTGCTCGTGGTCCTGGGTGCTCCGTGCTCGGGGTGCTGGGTGCTCAGTGCTCTGGGTGCTTAGTGCTCAGTACTCAGGGTGCTGGGTGCTCAGTACTCATGGTGCTGGGTGCTCATTCTCAGGGTGCTGGGTGCTCAGTGCTCGGGTTGCTGGGTGCTCAGTACTCAGGGTGCTGGGGGCTCAGTACTCAGGGTGCTGGGTGCTCAGTACTCAGGGTGCTCGGTTCTCAGTACTCAGGGTGCTGGGTGCTCATTCTCGGGGTGCTGGGTGCTCAGTGCTCGGGGTGCTGGGTGCTCAGTACTCAGGGTCCTGGGGGCTCAGTTCTCAGGGTGCTGGGTGCTCAGTACTCAGGGTGATCTGTTCTCAGTACTCAGGTTGCTGGGTGCTCATTGCTCGGGGTGCTGGGTGCTCAGTACTCGGGGTGCTCAGTGTTCAGTACTCAGGGTGTTGGGTGCTCAGTACTCAGGGTGCTGGGTGCTCAGTGCTCGGGGTGCTCGGTGCTCAGTACTCGGTGTGCAGGGTGCTCAGTACTCGGGGTGCTGGGTGCTCAGTGCTCAGGGTGCTGGGTGCTCAGTACTCAGGGTGCTGAGTGCTCAGTACTCAGGGTGCTGGGTGCTCAGTACTCAGGTTGCTGGTTGCTCAGTACTCAGGGTGCTGGGTGCTCAGTGCTCAGGGTGCTGGGTGCTCAGTGCTCGGGGTGCTGGGTGCTCAGGGCTGTGGTGCTGGGTGCTCAGTTCTCAGTGCTCAGGGTGCTGGGTGCTCAGTGCTCAGTGCTCAGGGTGCTGGTTGCCCAGTACTCAGGGTGCTGGGTGCTCAGTACTCAGGGTGCTGGGTGCTCAGTGCTCAGGGTGCTCTGTGCTCAGTACTCAGGGTGCTGGGTGCTCAGTGCTCGGGGTGCTGCGTGCTCAGTGCTCAGGGAGCTGGGTGCTCAGTGCTCAGGGTGCTGGGTGCTCAGTACTCAGGGTGCTGGGTGCTCAGTGCTCGTTGTGCTCGGTGCTCAGTCCTCGGGGTGCTCCGTGCTCAGTGATCAGGTTGCTGGGTGCTCAGTACTCAGGGTGCTCGGTGCTCAGTACTCAGGGTTCTCAGTGCTCAGTACTCAGGGTGCTGGGTGCTCAGTGCTCAGGGTGCTGGGTGCTCAGTACTCAGGGTGCTCAGTGCTCAGTTCTCGGGGTGCTTGGTGCTCAGTACTCAGGGTGCTCAGTGCTCAGTACTCGGGGTCCTGGGTGCTCAGTGCTCAGGGTGCTCAGTGCTCAGTGCTCGGGGTGCTGGGTGCTCAGTGCTCGGGGCGCTGGGTGCTCAGTGCTCGGGGTGCTCGGTGCTCAGTACTCGGGGTGCTGGGTGTTCAGTACTCAGGGTGCTGGGTGCTCAGTGCTCAGGGTGCTGGGTGCTCAGTGCTCGGGGTGCTGGGTGCTCAGTACTCAGTGTGTTCAGTGCTCGGGGAGCTCGGTGCTCAGTACTCAGGGTGCTGGGTGCTCAGTTCTCAGTGCTCGGGGTCCTGGGTGCTCCGTGCTCGGGGTGCTGGGTGCTCAGTGCTCTGGGTGCTTAGTGCTCAGTACTCAGGGTGCTGGGTGCTCAGTACTCATGGTGCTGGGTGCTCATTCTCAGGGTGCTGGGTGCTCAGTGCTCGGGTTGCTGGGTGCTTAGTACTCAGGGTGCTGGGGTCTCAGTACTCAGGGTTCTGGGTGCTCAGTACTCAGGGTGCTCGGTTCTCAGTACTCAGGGTGCTGGGTGCTCATTGTCGGGGTGCGGGGAGCTCAGTGCTCGGGGTGCTGGGTGCTCAGTACTCAGGGTGCTGGGGGCTCAGTACTCAGGGTGCTGGGTGCTCAGTACTCAGGGTGATCTGTTCTCAGTACTCAGGTTGCTGGGTGCTCAGTGCTCGGGGTGCTCGGTGCTCAGTACTCAGGGTGCTGGGTGCTCAGAGCTCAGGGTGCTGGGTACTCAGTTCTCAGGGTGCTGGGTGCTCAGTACTCTGGGTGTTGGGTGCTCAGTACTCAGGGTGCTGGGTGCTCAGAGCTCAGGGTGCTGGGTACTCAGTACTCAGGGTGCTGAGTGCTCAGTACTCAGGGTCCTGGGTGCTCAGTGCTCAGGGTGCTGGGTGCTCAGTGCTCGGGGTGCTGGGTGCTCAGTACTCAGGATACTCGGTGCTCAGTGCTCAGTAATCAGGGTGCTCAGTACTCAGGGTGCTGGGTGCTCAGTGCTCAGAGTGCTGGGTGCTCAGTACTCAGGGTGCTGAGTACTCAGTACTCAGGGTGCTTGGTGCTCAGTACTCAGGGTGCTGAGTGCTCAGTGCTCGGGGTGCTGGGTGCTCACTGCTCACGGTGATCGGTGCTCAGTGCTCAGGGTGCTAGGTGCTCAGTCCTCCGGGTGCTCAGTGCTCAGGGTGCTGGGTGCTCATTGCTCGGTGTGCTCGGTGCTCAGTACTCAGGGTGCTGAGTGCTCAGTACTCAGGTTGCAGGTTGCTCAGTACTCAGGTTGCTGGTTGCTCAGTACTCAGGGTGCTGGGTGCTCAGTGCTCAGGGTGCTGGGTGCTCAGTGCTCGGGGTGCTGGGTGCTCAGTGCTCAGTGCTCAGGGTGCTGGTTGCTCAGTACTCAGGGTGCTGGGTGCTCAGTACTCAGGGTGCTGGGTGCTCAGTGCTCAGAGTGCTCTGTGCTCAGTACTCAGGGTGGTGGGTGCTCAGTGCTCGGGGTGCTGGGTGCTCAGTGCTCAGGGTGCTGGGTGCTCAGTACTCAGGGTGCTGGGTGCTCAGTACTCAGGGTGCTTGGTGCTCAGTACTCAGGGTGCTCAGTGCTCAGTACTCTGGGTGCTGGGTGCTCAGTGCTCAGGGTGCTCAGTGCTCAGTGCTCGGGGTGCTGGGTGCTCAGTGCTCGGGGTGCTGGGTGCTCAGTACTCGGGGTGCTGGGTGCTCAGTGCTCAGGGTGCTCAGTGCTCAGTACTCAGTGCTCAGGGTGCTCAGTGCTCAGTGCTCAGGGTGCTGGGTGTTCAGTACTCAGGGTGCTGGGTGCTCAGTACTCAGGGTGCTGGGTGCTCAGTGCTCAGGGTGCTGGGTGCTCAGTACTCTGGGTGTTGGGTGCTCAGTACTCAGGGTGCTGGGTGCTCCGTGCTCAGGGTGCTGGGTGCTCAGTGCTCAGGGTTCTGGGTGCTCA
The DNA here is from genome assembly GCF_018167655.1 of Microtus oregoni. Taxonomy (NCBI): domain Eukaryota; kingdom Metazoa; phylum Chordata; class Mammalia; order Rodentia; family Cricetidae; genus Microtus; species Microtus oregoni. The sequence goes on along the minus strand of NW_024543811.1, from coordinate 3,711,991 downwards.
GTGCTCAGGGTGCTGGGTGCTCAGTACTCAGGGTGCTGGGTGCTTAGTGCTCGAGGTGCTCGGTGCTCAGTACTCAAGGTGCTGTGTGCTCAGTGCTCAGGGTGCTGGGTGCTCAGTCCTCGGGGTGCTCCGTGCTCATGGTGCTGGGTGCTCAGTGCTCAGGGTGCTGGGTGCTCAGTGCTCGGGGTGCTGGGTGCTCAGTACTCAGTGTGCTCAGTGCTCGGGGATCTCGGTGCTCAGTACTCAGGGTGCTGGGTGCTCAGTTCTCAGTGCTCGGGGTCCTGGGTGCTCCGTGCTCGGGGTGCTGGGTGCTCAGTGCTCTGGGTGCTTAGTGCTCAGTACTCAGGGTGCTGGGTGCTCAGTACCCATGGTGCTGGGTGCTCATTCTCAGGGTGCTGGGTGCTCAGTGCTCGGGTTGCTGGGTGCTCAGTACTCAGGGTGCTGGGGGCTCAGTACTCAGGTTGCTGGTTGCTCAGTACTCAGGGTGCTGGGTGCTCAGTGCTCAGGGTGCTGGGTGCTCAGTGCTCGGGGTGCTGGGTGCTCAGTACTCAGTGTGCTCAGTGCTCGGGGATCTCGGTGCTCAGTACTCAGGGTGCTGGGTGCTCAGTTCTCAGTGCTCGGGGTCCTGGGTGCTCCGTGCTCGGGGTGCTGGGTGCTCAGTGCTCTGGGTGCTTAGTGCTCAGTACTCAGGGTGCTGGGTGCTCAGTACTCATGGTGCTGGGTGCTCATTCTCAGGGTGCTGGGTGCTCAGTGCTCGGGTTGCTGGGTGCTCAGTACTCAGGGTGCTGGGTGCTCAGTGCTCGGGGTGCTGAGTGCTCAGTGCTCGGGGTGCTGGGTGCTCAGTGCTCGGGGTGCTGGGTGCTCAGTGCTCGGGGTGCTGGGTGCTCAGTGCTCAGGGTGCTGGGTGCTCAGTACTCAGGGTGCTGGGTGCTCAGTGCTCGGGGTGCTCGGTGATCAGTACTCAGGGTGCTGGGTGCTCAGTGCTCGGGGTGCTCGGTGATCAGTACTCAGAGTGCTGGGTGCTCAGTGCTCAGGGTGCTGAGTACTCAGTACTCAGGGTGCTGGGTGCTCAGTGCTCAGGGTGCTGGGTGCTCAGTGCTCAGGGTGCTGGGTGCTCAGTGCTCGGGGTGCTGGGTGCTCAGTGCTCGGGGTGCTGGGTGCTCAGTGCTCGGGGTGCTGGGTGCTCAGTGCTCGGGGTGCTGGGTGCTCAGTGCTCAGGGTGCTGGATGCTCAGTACTCAGGGTGCTGGGTGCTCATTACTCAGGGTGCTGGGTGCTCAGTGCTCAGGGTGCTGGGTGCTCAGTCCTCAGGGTGCTGGGTGCTCAGTACTCAGGGTGTTCGGTGCTTAGTACTCAGGGTGCTCAGTGCTCAGTACTCAGGGTGCTGGTTGCTCAGTGCTCGGGGTGCTCGGTGCTCAGTACTCAGGGTGCTGGGTGCACAGTGCTCAGGGTGCTGGGTGCTCAGTACTCAGGGTGCTGGGTGCTCAGTACTCAGGGTGCTGGGTGCTCAGTACTCAGGGTGCTGGGTGCTCAGTGCTCAGGGTGCTGCGTGCTCAGTACTCAGGGTGCTGGGTGCTCAGTACTCAGGGTGCTCGGTGCTCAGTACTCAGGGTGCTGGGTGCTCAGTGCTCAGGGTGCTTTGTACTCAGTACTCAGGGTTCTGGGTGCTCATAACTCAGGGTGCTGGGTGCTCAGTGCACAGGGTGCTGGGTGCTCAGTGCTCAGGGTGCTGGGTGCTCAGTACTCAGGGTGCTGGGTGCTCAGTGCTCAGGGTGATCGTTGCTCAGTACTCAGGGTGCTCAGTACTCAGGGTGCTGGGTGCTCAGTGCTCAGGGTGCTGGGTGCTCAGTACTCAGGGTGCTGGGTGCTCAGTGCTCGGGGTGCTGGGTGCTCAGTGCTCAGGGTGATCGGTGCTCAGTACTCAGGGTGCTGGGTGCTCAGTGCTCAGGTTGCTGGGTGCTCAGTCCTCAGGGTGCTCAGTGCTCAGGGTGCAGGGAGCTCAGTGCTCGGGGTGCTCGGTGTTCAGTACTCAGGGTGCTGAGTGCTCAGTACTCAGGGTGCTGGGTGCTCAGTACTCATGGTGCTGGGTGCTCAGTACTCAGGGGGCTGGGTGCTCAGTGCTCAGGGTGCTGGGTGCTCAGTGCTCAGGGTGCTGGGTGCTCAGTGCTCGGGGTGCTGGGTGCTCAGTTCTCGGGGTGCTGGGTGGTCAGTGCTCAGTGCTCAGGGTGCTGCGTGCTCAGTGCTCTGTGCTCAGGGTGCTGGGTGCTCAGTACTCAGGGTGCTGGGTGCTCAGTACTCAGGGTGCTGGGTGCTCAGTTCTCAGGCTGCTGGGTGCTCAGTACTCTGGGTGTTGGGTGCTCAGTACTCAGGATGCTGGGTGCTCAGTGCTCGGGGTGCTGGGTGCTCAGTGCTCAGGGTGCTGGGTGCTCAGTGCTCAGGGTGCTGGGTGCTCAGTACTCAGGGTGCTGGGAGCTCAGTGCTCGGGGTGCTTGGTGCTCAGTACTCAAGGTGCTGGGTGTTCAGTGCTCAGGGTGCGGGGTGCTCAGTCCTCGGGGTGCTCCATGCTCAGTGCTCAGGGTGCGGGGTGCTCAGTCCTCGAGGTGCTCCATGCTCAGTGCTCGGGGTGCTGGGTGCTCAGTGCTCGGGGTGCTGGGTGCTCAGTGCTCAGTACTCAGGGTGCTGGGTGCTCAGTGCTCAGGGTGCTGAGTGCTCAGTACTCAGCGTGCTGGGTGCTCAGTACTCAGGGTGCTGGGTGCTCAGTGCTCAGGGTGCTGGGTGCTCAGTGCTCAGGGTGCTGGGTGCTCAGTGCTCGGGGAGCTCGGTGCTCAGTACTCAGGGTGCTGGGTGCTCAGTACTCAGTGCTCGGGGTCCTGGGTGCTCCGTGCTCAGGGTGCTGGGTGCTCAGTACTCAGGGTGCTGGGTGCTCAGTGCTCAGGGTGCTGGGTGCTCAGTGCTCAGGGTGCTGGGTGCTCAGTACTCAGGGTGCTGGGTGCTCAGTGCTCAGGGTGATCGGTGCTCAGTACTCAGGGTGCTCAGTACTCAGGTTGCAGGGTGCTCAGTGCTCAGGGTGCTGGGTGCTCAGTACTCAGGGTGCTGGGTGCTCAGTGCTCGGGGTGCTGGGTGCTCAGTGCTCAGGGTGATCGGTGCTCAGTACTCAGGGTGCTGGGTGCTCAGTGCTCAGGGTGCTTTGTGCTCAGTCCTCAGGGTGCTCAGTGCTCAGGGTGCTTGGTGCTCAGTGCTCGGGGTGCTCGGTGCTTAGTACTCAGGGTGCTGAGTGCTCAGTACTCAGGGTACTGGGTGCTCAGTACTCATGGTGCTGGGTGCTCAGTACTCAGGGGGCTGGGTGCTCAGTGCTCAGTGTGCTGGGTGCTCAGTGCTCAAGGCGCTGGGTGCTCAGTGCTCGGGGTGCTGGGTGCTCAGTGCTCGGGGTGCTGGGTGGTCAGTGCTCAGTGCTCAAGGTGCTGGGTGCTCAGTGCTCAGTGCTCAGGCAGCTGGGTGCTCAGTACTCAGGGTGCTGGGTGCTCAGTACTCAGGGTGCTTGGTGCTCAGTTCTCAGGGTGCTGGGTGATCAGTACTCTGGGTGTTGGGTGCTCAGTACTCAGGGTGCTCAGTGCTCAGTACTCGGAGTGCTGGGTGCTCAGTGCTCAGTGTGCTCAGTGCTCAGTGCTCAGGGTGCTGGGTGCTCAGTGCTCGGGGCGCTGGGAGCTCAGTGCTCGGGGTGCTGGGTGCTCAGTACTCAGGGTGCTGTGTGCTCAGTGCTCAGTACTCAGCGTGCTGGGTGCTCAGTGCTCAGAGTTTTGGGTGCTCAGTACTCAGGGTGCTGGGTGCTCAGTGCTCAGTGCTCAGGGTGCTCAGTGCTCAGGGTGCTCAGTACTCAGGGTGCTGGGTGCTCAGTGCTCGGGGTGCTGGGTGCTCAGTGCTCAGGGTGATCAGTGCTCAGTACTCAGGGTGCTGGGTGCTCAGTACTCAGGGTGCTGTGTGCTCAGTGCTCAGGGTGCTGGGTGCTCAGTACTCAGGGTGCTGGGTGCTCAGTACTCAGGGTGCTCCGTGCTCAGTACTCAGGGTGCTGGGTGCTCAGTACTCAGGGTGCTGGGTGCTCAGTGCTCAGGGTGCTGGGTGCTCAGTGCTCTGGGTGCTGGGTGCTTAGTGCTCAGGGTGCTGGGTGCTCAGAGCTCAGGGTGCTGGGTGCTCAGTGATCGGGGTGATGGGTGCTGAGTGCTCAGGGTGCTGGGTGCTCAGTGCTCGGGGTGCTCGGTGCTCAGTGCTCAGGGTCCTGGGTGCTCAGTACTCAGGGTGCTTGGTGCTTAGTAATCAGGGTGCTCAGTGCTCAGTACACAGGGTGCTGGGTGCTCAGTGCTCAGTACTCAGGGTGCTGGGTGCTCAGTGCTCAGGGTGCTGAGTGCTCAGTACTCAGCGTGCTGGGTGCTCAGTACTGAGGGTGCTGGGTGCTCAGTGCTCAGGGTGCTGGGTGCTCAGTGCTCAGGGTGCTGGGTGCTCAGTGCTCGGGGAGCTCGGTGCTCAGTACTCAGGGTGCTGGGTGCTCATTCTCGGGGTGCTGGGTGCTCAGTGCTCGGGGTGCTGGGTGCTCAGTACTCAGGGTGCTGGGGGCTCAGTACTCAGGGTGCTGGGTGCTCAGTACTCAGGGTGCTCGGTTCTCAGTACTCAGGGTGCTGGGTGCTCATTCTCGGGGTGCTGGGTGCTCAGTGCTCGGGGTGCTGGGTGCTCAGTACTCAGGGTGCTGGGGGCTCAGTACTCAGGGTGCTGGGTGCTCAGTACTCAGGGTGATCTGTTCTCAGTACTCGGGGAGCTCAGTACTCAGGGTACTGGGTGCTCAGTACTCAGGGTGCTGGGTGCTCAGTACTCAGGGTGCTGGGTGCTCAGTGCTGGGGGTGCTCGGTGCTAAGTACTCGGGGTGCTGTGTGCTCAGTACTCGGGGTGCTGGGTGCTCAGTACTCGGGGAGCTCAGTACTCAGGGTACTGGGTGCTTAGTACTCAGGGTGCTGGGTGCTCAGTGCTGGGGGTGCTCGGTGCTAAGTACTCGGGGTGCTGTGTGCTCAGTACTCGGGGTGCTGGGTGCTCAGTGCTCAGGGTGCTGGGTGCTCAGTGCTCGGGGTGGTGGGTGCTCAGTGCTGAGGGTGCTGGCTGCTCAGTGCTCAGGGTGCTGGGTGCTCAGTACTCAGGGTGCTAGGTGCTCAGTACTCAGGGTGCTCAGTGCTCAGTACTCAGCGTGCATTGTGCTCAGTGCTCAGGGTGCTGGGTGCTCAGTACTCAGGGTGCTGGGTGCTCAGTACTCAGGGTGCTGGGTGCTCAGTACTCAGGATGCTGGGTGCTCAGTGCTCGGGGTGCTCGGTGATCAGTACTCAGGGTGCTGGGTGCTCAGTGCTCAGGGTGCTCGGTGATCAGTTCTCAGGGTGCTGGGTGCTCAGTGCTCAGGGTGCTGAGTACTCAGTACTCAGGGTGCTGGGTGCTCAGTGCTCAGGGTTCTGGGTTTTCAGTGCTCAGGGTGCTGGGTGCTCAGTGCTCGGGGTGCTGAGTGCTCAGTGCTCGGGGTGCTGGGTGCTCAGTGCTCGGGGTGCTGGGTGCTCAGTGCTCGGGGTGCTGGGTGCTCAGTGCTCAGGGTGCTGGGTGCTCAGTACTCAGGGTGCTGGGTGCTCAGTGCTCGGGGTGCTCGGTGATCAGTACTCAGGGTGCTGGGTGCTCAGTCCTCGGGGTGCTCGGTGATCAGTACTCAGGGTGCTGGGTGCTCAGTGCTCAGGGTGCTGAGTACTCAGTACTCAGGGTGCTGGGTGCTCAGTGCTCAGGGTGCTGGGTGCTCAGTGCTCAGGGTGCTGGGTGCTCAGTGCTCGGAGTGCTGGGTGCTCAGTGCTCGGGGTGCTGGGTGCTCAGTGCTCGGGGTGCTGGGTGCTCAGTGCTCGGGGTGCTGGGTGCTCAGTGCTCAGGGTGCTGGATGCTCAGTACTCAGGGTGCTGGGTGCTCATTACTCAGGGTGCTGTGTGCTCAGTGCTCAGGGTGCTGGGTGCTCAGTCCTCAGGGTGCTGGGTGCTCAGTACTCAGGGTGTTCGGTGCTTAGTACTCAGGGTGCTCAGTGCTCAGTACTCAGGGTGCTGGTTGCTCAGTGCTCGGGGTGCTCGGTGCTCAGTACTCAGGGTGCTGGGTGCACAGTGCTCAGGGTGCTGGGTGCTCAGTACTCAGGGTGCTGGGTGCTCAGTACTCAGGGTGCTGGGTGCTCAGTACTCAGGGTGCTGGGTGCTCAGTGCTCAGGGTGCTGCGTGCTCAGTACTCAGGGTGCTGGGTGCTCAGTACTCAGGGTGCTCGGTGCTCAGTACTCAGGGTGCTGGGTGCTCAGTGCTCAGGTTGCTTTGTACTCATTACTCAGGGTTCTGGGTGCTCATAACTCAGGGTGCTGGGTGCTCAGTGCACAGGGTGCTGGGTGCTCAGTGCTCAGGGTGCTGGGTGCTCAGTACTCAGGGTGCTGGGTGCTCAGTGCTCAGGGTGATCGTTGCTCAGTACTCAGGGTGCTCAGTACTCAGGGTGCTGGGTGCTCAGTGCTCAGGGTGCTGGGTGCTCAGTACTCAGGGTGCTGGGTGCTCAGTGCTCGGGGTGCTGGGTGCTCAGTGCTCAGGGTGATCGGTGCTCAGTACTCAGGGTGCTGGGTGCTCAGTGCTCAGGTTGCTGGGTGCTCAGTCCTCAGGGTGCTCAGTGCTCAGGGTGCAGGGATCTCAGTGCTCGGGGTGCTCGGTGTTCAGTACTCAGGGTGCTGAGTGCTCAGTACTCAGGGTGCTGGGTGCTCAGTACTCATGGTGCTGGGTGCTCAGTACTCAGGGGGCTGGGTGCTCAGTGCTCAGCGTGCTGGGTGCTCAGTGCTCAGGGTGCTGGGTGCTCAGTGCTCGGGGTGCTGGGTGCTCAGTTCTCGGGGTGCTGGGTGGTCAGTGCTCAGTGCTCAGGGTGCTGCGTGCTCAGTGCTCAGTGCTCAGGGTGCTGGGTGCTCAGTACTCAGGGTGCTGGGTGCTCAGTACTCAGGGTGCTGGGTGCTCAGTTCTCAGGCTGCTGGGTGCTCAGTACTCTGGGTGTTGGGTGGTCAGTACTCAGGATGCTGGGTGCTCAGTGCTCGGGGTGCTGGGTGCTCAGTGCTCAGGGTGCTGGGTGCTCAGTGCTCAGGGTGCTGGGTGCTCAGTACTCAGGGTGCTGGGAGCTCAGTGCTCGGGGTGCTTGGTGCTCAGTACTCAAGGTGCTGGGTGTTCAGTGCTCAGGGTGCGGGGTGCTCAGTCCTCGGGGTGCTCCATGCTCAGTGCTCAGGGTGCGGGGTGCTCAGTCCTCGGGGTGCTCCATGCTCAGTGCTCGGGGTGCTGGGTGCTCAGTGCTCGGGGTGCTGGGTGCTCAGTGCTCAGTACTCAGGGTGCTGGGTGCTCAGTGCTCAGGGTGCTGAGTGCTCAGTACTCAGCGTGCTGGGTGCTCAGTACTCAGGGTGCTGGGTGCTCAGTGCTCAGGGTGCTGGGTGCTCAGTGCTCAGGGTGCTGGGTGCTCAGTGCTCGGGGAGCTCGGTGCTCAGTACTCAGGGTGCTGGGTGCTCAGTACTCAGTGCTCGGGGTCCTGGGTGCTCCGTGCTCAGGGTGCTGGGTGCTCAGTACTCAGGGTGCTGGGTGCTCAGTGCTCAGGGTGCTGGGTGCTCAGTGCTCAGGGTGCTGGGTGCTCAGTACTCAGGGTGCTGGGTGCTCAGTGCTCAGGGTGATCGGTGCTCAGTACTCAGGGTGCTCAGTACTCAGGTTGCAGGGTGCTCAGTGCTCAGGGTGCTGGGTGCTCAGTACTCAGGGTGCTGGGTGCTCAGTGCTCGGGGTGCTGGGTGCTCAGTGCTCAGGGTGATCGGTGCTCAGTACTCAGGGTGCTGGGTGATCAGTGCTCAGGTTGCTGGGTGCTCAGTCCTCAGGGTGCTCAGTGCTCAGGGTGCAGGGAGCTCAGTGCTCGGGGTGCTCGGTGCTCAGTACTCAGGGTGCTGAGTGCTCAGTACTCAGGGTGCTGGGTGCTCAGTACTCATGGTGCTGGGTGCTCAGTACTCAGGGGGCTGGGTGCTCAGTGCTCAGGGTGCTGGGTGCTCAGTACTCAGGGTGCTGGGTGATCAGTACTCTGGGTGTTGGGTGCTCAGTACTCAGGGTGCTCAGTGCTCAGTACTCGGGGTGCTGGGTGCTCAGTGCTCAGTGTGCTCAGTGCTCAGTGCTCAGGGTGCTGGGTGCTCAGTGCTCGGGGCGCTGGGAGCTCAGTGCTCGGGGTGCTGGGTGCTCAGTACTCAGGGTGCTGTGTGCTCAGTGCTCAGTACTCAGCGTGCTGGGTGCTCAGTGCTCAGAGTTTTGGGTGCTCAGTACTCAGGGTGCTGGGTGCTCAGTGCTCAGTGCTCAGGGTGCTCAGTGCTCAGGGTGCTCAGTGCTCAGGGTACTGGGTGCTCAGTACTCAGGGTGCTCGGTGCTCCGTACTCAGGGTGCTGGGTGCTCAGTGCTCAGAGTGCTTTGTACTCAGTACTCAGGGTTCTGGGTGCTCATAACTCAGGGTGCTGGGTGCTCAGTGCTCAGGGTGCTGGGTGCTCAGTGCTCAGGGTGCTGGGTGCTCAGTACTCAGGGTGCTGGTAGCTCAGTACTCAGTGTGCTCAGTGCTCAGGGTGCTGGGTGCTCAGTGCTCGGGGTGCTGGGTGCTCAGTGCTCGGGGTGCTGGGTGCTCAGTACTCAGGGTGCTCGGTGCTCAGTACTCAGGGTGCTGGGTGCTCAGTGCTCAGGGGGCTGGGTGCTCAGTACTCAGGGTGCTGGGTGCTCGGTGCTCAGTACACTGGGTGCTCAGTACTCAGGGTGCTGGGTGCTCAGTACTCAGGGTGCTGGGTGCTCAGTTCTCGGGGTGCTGGGTGCTCATTAATCAGGGTGCTGGGTGCTCAGTACTCAGGGTGCTCAGTGCTTGGGGTGCTGGGTGCTCAGTTCTCAGGGTGCTTAGTGCTTGGGGTGCAGGGTGCTCAGTACTCAGGGTGCTGGTTGCTCAGTGCTCAGGGTGCTGGGTGCTGAGTACTCAGGGTGCTGGTTGCTCAGTACTCAGGGTGCTGGGTGCTCAGTGCTCGGGGTGCTGGGTGCTCAGTGCTCGGGTTGCTGGGTGCTTAGTGCTCGGGGTGCTGGGTGCTCAGTGCTCAGGGTGCTGGGTGCTCAGTGCTCAGGGTGCTGGGTGCTCAGTGCTCGGGGTGCTGGGTGCTCAGTGCTCGGTGTCCTCGGTGCTCAGTGCACGGGGTGGTGGGTGCTCAGTACTCGGGGAGCTCAGTGCTCAGTGCTCAGGGTGCTGGGTGCTCAGTGCTCAGGGTGCTGGGTGCTCAGTGTTCGGGGTGCTGGGTGCTCGGTGCTCAGGTTGCTGGGTGCTCAGTACTCGGGGTGCTGGGTGCTCAGTACTCAGGGTGCTGGGTGCTCATTGCTCGGGGTGCTGGGTCCTCAGTGCTACGGGTGCTGGGTGCTCAGTGCTCGGGGTGCTGGGTGCTCAGTGCTCGGGGTGCTGGGTGCTCAGTGCTCGGGGTGCTCGGTGCTCAGTACTCAGGGTGCTGGGTGCTCAGTGCTCAGGGTGCTGGGTGCTCAGTGCTCAGTGCGCTCAGTGCTCAGGGTGCTGGGTGCTCAGGGCTCGGGGTGCTGGGAGCTCAGTACTCAGGGTGCTGGGTGCTCAGTGCTCGGTGTGCTGGGTGCTGAGTGCTCAGGGTGCTGGGTGCTCATTGCTCGGGGTGCTGGGTCCTCAGTGCTACGGGTGCTGGGTGCTCAGTGCTCGGGGTGCTGGGTGCTCAGTGCTCGGGGTGCTGGGTGCTCAGTGCTCGGGGTGCTCGGTGCTCAGTACTCAGGGTGCTGGGTGCTCAGTGCTCAGTGTGCTCAGTGCTCAGTACGGTGGGTGCTCAGTACTCAGGGTGTTGGGTGCTCAGTGCTCAGGGTGATCGGTGCTCAGTACTCAGGGTGCTCAGTACTCAGGGTGCTGGGTGCTCAGGGCTCGGGGTGCTGGGAGCTCAGTACTCAGGGTGCTGGGTGCTCAGTGCTCGGTGTGCTGGGTGCTGAGTGCTCAGGGTGCTGGGTGCTCAGTACTCGGGGTGCTCGGTGCTCAGTACTCAGGGTGCTGCGTGCTCAGTACTCAGGGTGCTGGGTGCTCAGTGATCAGGGTGCTCTCTGCTCAGTACTCAGGGTGCTGGGTGCTCAGTGCTCAGGGTGCTGGGTGCTCAGTACTCAGGGTGCTGGGTTCTCAGTGCTCATGGTGATCGGTGCTCAGTCCTCAGGGTGCTCAGTTCTCAGGGTGCTGTGTGCTCAGTGCTCGTGGTGCTGGGTGCTCAGTACTCAGGGTGCTGTGTGCTCAGTGCTCAGGGTGCTGGGTGCTCAGTACTCAGGGTGCTGGGTGCTCAGTACTCAGGGTGCTCAGTGCTCGGGGAGCTCGGTGCTCAGTACTCAGGGTGCTGGGTGCTCAGTACTCAGTGCTCGGGGTCCTGGGTGCTCAGCGCTCTGGGTGCTTAGTGCACAGTACTCAGGGTGCTGGGTGCTCAGTATTCAGGGTGCTCAGTGCTCGGGGTGCTGGGTGCTCATTACTCAGGGTGCTGGGTGCTCAGTTCTCTGGGTGCTGGGTGCTCATTCTCGTGGTGCTGGGTGCTCAGTGCTCGGGGTGCTGGGTGCTCAGTACTCGGGGTGCTGGGTGCTCAGTGCTCAGCGTGCTGGGTGCTCAGTACTCAGGGTGCTCGGTTCTCAGTACTCAGGGTGCTGGGTGCTCATTCTCGGGGTGCTGGGTGCTCAGTGCTCAGGGTGCTGGGTGCTCAGTGCTCAGGGTCCTCTATGCTCAGTACTCAGGGTGCTCAGTACTCAGCGTGCTTTGTGCTCAGTGCTCAGGGTGCTGGGTGCTCAGTGCTCGGGGTGCTAGGTGCTCAGTACTCAGGGTGCTGGGTGCTCAGTGCTCGGGGTGCTGGGTGCTCAGTACTCAGGGTGCTGGGTGCTCAGTACTCAGGGTGCTGGGTGCTCAGTGCTCAGGGTGCTGGGTGCTCAGTACTCAGGGTGCTCAGTGCTCAGTACTCAGGGTGCTCGGTGCTCAGTACTCAGGGTGCTGGGTGCTCAGTACTCAGGGTGCTGGGTGCTCAGTACTCAGGGTGCTGGGTGCTCAGTGCTCAGGGTGCTGGGTGCTTAGTGCTCAGTACTCAGGGTGCTGGGTGCTCAGTGCTCAGGGTGCTGAGTGCTCAGTACTCAGCGTGCTGGGTGCTCAGTACTCAGGGTGCTGGGTGTTCAGTGCTCAGGGTGCTGGGTGCTCAGTGCTCAGGGTGCTGGGTGCTCAGTGCTCGGGGAGCTCGGTGCTCAGTACTCAGGGTGCTGTGTGCTCAGTACTCAGTGCTCGGGGTCCTGGGTGCTCCGTGCTCGGGGTGATCTGTTCTCAGTACTCAGGGTGCTGGGTGCTCAGTGCTCGGGGTGCTGGGTGATCAGTACTCGGGGTGCTCAGTACTCAGGGTACTGGGTGCTCAGTACTCAGGCTGCTGGGTGCTCAGAGCTCGGGGTGCTCGGTGCTCAGTACTCGGGGTGCTGGGTGCTCAGTGCTCAGGGTGCTTGGTGCTCAGTGCTCGGGGTGCTGGGTGCTCAGTGCTGAGGGTGCTGGCTGCTCAGTGCTCAGGGTGCTGGGTGCTCAGTACTCAGGGTGCTAGGTGCTCAGTACTCAGGGTGCTCAGCGCTCAGTACTCAGCGTGCTGGGTGCTCAGTGCTCAGGGTCCTCGGTGCTCAGTACTCAGGGTGTTCAGTGCTCAGTACTCAGCGTGCTTTGTGCTCAGTGCGCAGGGTGCTGGGTGCTCAGTACTCAGGGTGCTGGGTGCTCAGTATTCAGGGTGCTGGGTGCTCAGTACTCAGGGTGCTGGGTGCTCAGTGCTCGGGGTGCTCGGTGATCAGTACTCAGGGTGCTGGGTGCTCATTATTCAGGGTGCTGGGTGCTCAGTGCTCAGGGTGCTGGGTGCTCAGTTCTCGGGGTGCTCGGTGATCAGTACTCAGGGTGCTGGGTGCTCAGTGCTCAGGGTGCTGAGTACTCAGTACTCACGGTGTTGGGTGCTCAGTGCTCGGGGTGCTGGGTGCTCAGTGCTCAGGGTGCTGGGTGCTCAGTACTCAGGGTTCTGGGTGCTCATTACTCAGGGTGCTGGGTGCTCAGTGCTCAGGGTGCTGGGTGCTCAGTCCTCAGGGTGCTGGGTACTCAGTACTCAGGGTGTTCGGTGCTTAGTACTCAGGGTGCTCAGTGCTCAGTACTAAGGGTGCTGGTTGCTCAGTGCTCAGGGTGCTCGGTGCTCAATACTCAGGGTGCTGGGTGCTCAGTACTCAGGGTGCTGGGTGCTCCGTACTCAGGGTGCTGGTTGCTCAGTACTCAGTGGGCTGGGGGCTCAGTACTCAGGGTGCTGGGTGCTCAGTGCTCAGGGTGCTGGGTGCTCAGTACTCAGGGTGCTGGGTGCTCAGTACTCAGGGTGCTCGGTGCTCAGTACTCAGGGTGCTGGGTGCTCAGTGCTCAGGGTGCTTTGTACTCAGTACTCAGGGTACTGGGTGCTCAGTACTCAGGGTGCTGGGTGCTCAGTGCTCAGGGTGCTGGGTGCTCAGTGCTCAGGGTGCTGTGTGCTCAGTACTCAGGGTGCTGGGTGCTCAGTGCTCAGGGTGATCGGTGCTCAGTACTCAGGGTGCTCAGTACTCAGGGTGCTGTGTGCTCAGTGCTCAGGGTGCTGGGTGCTCAGTACTCAGGGTGCTCAGTGCTCAGGGTGCTGGGTGCTCAGGGTGCTGGGTGCTCAGTGCTCGGGGTGCTGGGTGCTCAGTGCTCAGTGCTCAGGGTGCTGGGTGCTCAGTGCTCAGGGTGCTGTGTGCTCAGTGCTCAGTACTCAGCGTGCTGGGTGCTCAGTGCTCAGAGTGTTGGGTGCTCAGTACTCAGGGTGCTGGGTGCTCAGTGCTCAGTGCTCAGGGTGCTCAGTGCTCAGGGTGCTCAGTGCTCAGGGTGCTGGGTGCTCAGGGTGCTGGGTGCTCAGTGCTCGGGGTGCTGGGTGCTCAGTGTTCAGTGCTCAGGGTGCTGGGTGCTCAGTGCTCAGTGCTCAGGGTGCTGGGTGTTCAGTACTCAGGGTGCTCGGTGCTCAGTGCTCAGGGTGCTAGGTGCTCAGTACTCAGGGTGCTGGGTGCTCAGTGCTCGGGGTGCTGGGTGCTCAGTGCTCAGGGTGATCAGTGCTCAGTACTCAGGGTGCTGGGTGCTCAGTACTCAGGGTGCTGTGTGCTCAGTGCTCAGGGTGCTGGGTGCTCAGTACTCAGGGTGCTGGGTGCTCAGTACTCAGGGTGCTCCGTGCTCAGTACTCAGGGTGCTGGGTGCTCAGTGCTCAGGGTGCTTTGTACTCAGTACTCAGGGTTCTGGGTGCTCAGTACTCAGAATGCTGGGTGCTCAATGCTCAGGGTGCTGGGTGCTCAGTGCTCAGGGTGCTGGGTGCTCAGTACTCAGGGTGCTCAGTACTCAGGGTGCTGGGTGCTCAGTACTCAGGGTGCTGGGTGCTCAGTGCTCAGGGTGCTGGGTGCTCAGTGCTCTGGGTGCTGGGTGCTCAGTGCTCAGGGTGCTGGGTGCTCAGTGCTCAGGGTGCTGGGTGCTCAGTGATCGGGGTGATGGGTGCTGAGTGCTCAGGGTGCTGGGTGCTCAGTACTCAGGGTGCTCGGTGCTCAGTGCTCAGGGTCCTGGGTGCTCAGTACTCAGGGTGCTGGGTGCTTAGTAATCAGGGTGCTCAGTGCTCAGTACACAGGGTGCTGGGTGCTCAGTGCTCAGGGTGCTGGGTGCTCAGTGCTCAGTACTCAGGGTGCTGGGTGCTCAGTGCTCAGGGTGCTGAGTGCTCAGTACTCAGCGTGCTGGGTGCTCAGTACTGAGGGTGCTGGGTGCTCAGTGCTCAGGGTGCTGGGTGCTCAGTGCTCAGGGTGCTGGGTGCTCAGTGCTCGGGGAGCTCGGTGCTCAGTACTCAGGGTGCTGGGTGCTCAGTACTCACTGCTCGGGGTCCTGGGTGCTCCGTGCTCGGGGTGCTGGGTGCTCAGTACTCAGGGTGCTGGGTGCTCATTCTCGGGGTGCTGGGTGCTCAGTGCTCGGGGTGCTGGGTGCTCAGTACTCAGGGTGCTGGGGGCTCAGTACTCAGGGTGCTGGGTGCTCAGTACTCAGGGTGCTCGGTTCTCAGTACTCAGGGTGCTGGGTGCTCATTCTCGGGGTGCTGGGTGATCAGTGCTCGGGGTGCCGGGTGCTCAGTACTCAGGGTGCTGGGGGCTCAGTACTCAGGGTGCTGGGTGCTCAGTACTCAGGGTGATCTGTTCTCAGTACTCAGGGTGATGGGTGCTCAGTGCTCGGGGTGCTGGGTGCTCAGTACTCGGGGAACTCAGTACTCAGGGTACTGGGTGCTCAGTACTCAGGGTGCTGGGTGCTCAGTGCTCGGGGTGCTCGGTGCTAAGTACTCGGGGTGCTGGGTGCTCAGTACTCGGGGTGCTGGGTGCTCAGTGCTCAGGGTGCTGGGTGCTCAGTGCTCGGGGTGGTGGGTGCTCAGTGCTGAGGGTGCTGGCTGCTCAGTGCTCAGGGTGCTGGGTGCTCAGTACTCAGGGTGCTAGGTGCTCAGTACTCAGGGTGCTCAGTGCTCAGTACTCAGCGTGCATTGTGCTCAGTGCTCAGGGTGCTGGGTGCTCAGTACTCAGGGTGCTGGGTTCTCAGTACTCAGGGTGCTGGGTGCACAGTACTCAGGATGCTGGGTGCTCAGTGCTCGGGGTGCTCGGTGATCAGTACTCAGGGTGCTGGGTGCTCAGTGCTCAGGGTGCTCGGTGATCAGTTCTCAGGGTGCTGGGTGCTCAGTGCTCAGGGTGCTGAGTACTCAGTACTCAGGGTGCTGGGTGCTCAGTGCTCAGGGTGCTGGGTTTTCAGTGCTCAGGGTGCTGGGTGCTCAGTGCTCGGGGTGCTGGGTGCTCAGTGCTCGGGTGCTGGGTGCTCAGTGCTCGGGGTGCTGGGTGCTCAGTGCTCGGGGTGCTGGGTGCTCAGTGCTCAGGGTGCTGGGTGCTCAGTACTCAGGGTGCTGGGTGCTCAGTGCTCGGGGTGTTCGGTGATCAGTACTCAGGGTGCTGGGTGCTCAGTGCTCGGGGTGCTCGGTGATCAGTACTCAGGGTGCTGGGTGCTCAGTGCTCAGGGTGCTGAGTACTCAGTACTCAGGGTGCTGGGTGCTCAGTGCTCAGGGTGCTGGGTGCTCAGTGCTCAGGGTGCTGGGTGCTCAGTGCTCGGGGTGCTGGGTGCTCAGTGCTCGGGGTGCTGGGTGCTCAGTGCTCGGGGTGCTGGGTGCTCAGTGCTCGGGGTGCTGGGTGCTCAGTGCTCAGGGTGCTGGGTGCTCAGTACTCAGGGTGCTGGGTGCTCATTACTCAGGGTGCTGGGTGCTCAGTGCTCAGGGTGCTGGGTGCTCAGTCCTCAGGGTGCTGGGTGCTCAGTACTCAGGGTGTTCGGTGCTTAGTACTCAGGGTGCTCAGTGCTCAGTACTCAGGGTGCTGGTTGCTCAGTGCTCGGGGTGCTCGGTGCTCAGTACTCAGGGTGCTGGGTGCACGGTGCTCAGGGTGCTGGGTGCTCAGTACTCAGGGTGCTGGGTGCTCAGTACTCAGGGTGCTGGGTGCTCAGTACTCAGGGTGCTGGGTGCTCAGTGCTCAGGGTGCTGCGTGCTCAGTACTCAGGGTGCTGGGTGCTCAGTACTCAGGGTGCTCGGTGCTCAGTACTCAGGGTGCTGGGTGCTCAGTGCTCAGGGTGCTTTGTACTCAGTACTCAGGGTTCTGGGTGCTCATAACTCAGGGTGCTGGGTGCTCAGTGCTCAGGGTGCTGGGTGCTCAGTGCTCAGGGTGCTGGGAGCTCAGTACTCAGGGTGCTGGGTGCTCAGTGCTCAGGGTGATCGTTGCTCAGTACTCAGGGTGCTCAGTACTCAGGGTGCTGGGTGCTCAGTGCTCAGGGTGCTGGGTGCTCAGTACTCAGGGTGCTGGGTGCTCAGTGCTCGGGGTGCTGGGTGCTCAGTGCTCAGGGTGATCGGTGCTCAGTACTCAGGGTGCTGGGTGATCAGTGCTCAGGTTGCTGGGTGCTCAGTCCTCAGGGTGCTCAGTGCTCAGGGTGCAGGGAGCTCAGTGCTCGGGGTGCTCGGTGCTCAGTACTCAGGGTGCTGAGTGCTCAGTACTCAGGGTGCTGGGTGCTCAGTACTCATGGTGCTGGGTGCTCAGTACTCAGGGGGCTGGGTGCTCAGTGCTCAGGGTGCTGGGTGCTCAGTGCTCAGGGTGCTGGGTGCTCAGTGCTCGGGGTGCTGGGTGCTCAGTTCTCGGGGTGCTGGGTGGTCAGTGCTCAGTGCTCAGGGTGCTGCGTGCTCAGTGCTCAGTGCTCAGGGTGCTGGGTGCTCAGTACTCAGGGTGCTGGGTGCTCAGTACTCAGGGTGCTGGGTGCTCAGTTCTCAGGCTGCTGGGTGCTCAGTACTCTGGGTGTTGGGTGCTCAGTACTCAGGATGCTGGGTGCTCAGTGCTCGGGGTGCTGGGTGCTCAGTGCTCAGGGTGCTGTGTGCTCAGTGCTCAGGGTGCTGGGTGCTCAGTACTCAGGGTGCTGGGAGCTCAGTGCTCGGGGTGCTCGGTGCTCAGTACTCAAGGTGCTGGGTGTTCAGTGCTCAGGGTGCGGGGTGCTCAGTCCTCGGGGTGCCCCATGCTCAGTGCTCAGGGTGCGGGGTGCTCAGTCCTCGGGGTGCTCCATGCTCAGTGCTCGGGGTGCTGGGTGCTCAGTGCTCGGGGTGCTGGGTGCTCAGTGCTCAGTACTCAGGGTGCTGGGTGCTCAGTGCTCAGGGTGCTGAGTGCTCAGTACTCAGCGTGCTGGGTGCTCAGTACTCAGGGTGCTGGGTGCTCAGTGCTCAGGGTGCTGGGTGCTCAGTGCTCAGGGTGCTGGGTGCTCAGTGCTCGGGGAGCTCGGTGCTCAGTACTCAGGGTGCTGGGTGCTCAGTACTCAGTGCTCGGGGTCCTGGGTGCTCCGTGCTCAGGGTGCTGGGTGCTCAGTACTCAGGGTGCTGGGTGCTCAGTGCTCAGGGTGCTGGGTGCTCAGTGCTCAGGGTGCTGGGTGCTCAGTACTCAGGGTGCTGGGTGCTCAGTGCTCAGGGTGATCGGTGCTCAGTACTCAGGGTGCTCAGTACTCAGGTTGCTGGGTGCTCAGTGCTCAGGGTGCTGGGTGCTCAGTACTCAGGGTGCTGGGTGCTCAGTGCTCGGGGTGCTGGGTGCTCAGTGCTCAGGGTGATCGGTGCTCAGTACTCAGGGTGCTGGGTGCTCAGTGCTCAGGGTGCTGGGTGCTCAGTCCTCAGGGTGCTCAGTGCTCAGGGTGCTTGGTGCTCAGTGCTCGGGTTGCTCGGTGCTCAGTACTCAGGGTGCTGAGTGCTCAGTACTCAGGGTACTGGGTGCTCAGTACTCATGGTGCTGGGTGCTCAGTACTCAGGGGGCTGGATGCTCAGTGCTCAGTGTGCTGGGTGCTCAGTGCTCAGGGCGCTGGGTGCTCAGTGCTCGGGGTGCTGGGTGCTCAGTGCTCGGGGTGCTGGTTGGTCAGTGCTCAGTGCTCAAGGTGCTGGGTGCTCAGTGCTCAGTGCTCAGGCAGCTGGGTGCTCAGTACTCAGGGTGCTGGGTGCTCAGTACTCAGGGTGCTTGGTGCTCAGTTCTCAGGGTGCTGGGTGATCAGTACTCTGGGTGTTGGGTGCTCAGTACTCAGGGTGCTCAGTGCTTAGTACTCGGGGTGCTGGGTGCTCAGTGCTCAGTGTGCTCAGTGCTCAGTGCTCAGGGTGCTGGGTGCTCAGTGCTCGGGGCGCTGGGAGCTCAGTGCTCGGGGTGCTGGGTGCTCAGTACTCAGGGTGCTGTGTGCTCAGTGCTCAGTACTCAGCGTGCTGGGTGCTCAGTGCTCAGAGTTTTGGGTGCTCAGTACTCAGGGTGCTGGGTGCTCAGTGCTCAGTGCTCAGGGTGCTCAGTGCTCAGGGTGCTCAGTGCTCAGGGTACTGGGTGCTCAGTACTCAGGGTGCTCGGTGCTCCGTACTCAGGGTGCTGGGTGCTCAGTGCTCAGTGTGCTTTGTACTCAGTACTCAGGGTTCTGGGTGCTCATAACTCAGGGTGCTGGGTGCTCAGTGCTCAGGGTGCTGGGTGCTCAGTGCTCAGGGTGCTGGGTGCTCAGTACTCAGGGTGCTGGGTGCTCAGTGCTCAGGGTGATCGTTGCTCAGTACTCAGGGTGCTCAGTGGTCGGGGTGCTGGGTGCTCAGTGCTCAGGGTGATCGGTGCTCAGTACTCAGGGTGCTGGGTGCTCAGTGCTCAGGTTGCTGGGTGCTCAGTCCTCAGGGTGCTCAGTGCTCAGGGTGCAGGGAGCTCAGTGCTCGGGGTGCTCGGTGCTCAGTACTCAGGGTGCTGAGTGCTCAGTACTCAGGGTGCTGGGTGCTCAGTACTCATGGTGCTGGGTGCTCAGTACTCAGGGGGCTGGGTGCTCAGTGCTCAGGGTGCTGGGTGCTCAGTGCTCAGGGTGCTGGGTGCTCAGTGCTCGGGGTGCTGGGTGCTCAATGCTCAGTGCTCAGGGTGCTGGGTACTCAGTACTCAGGGTGCTGGGTGCTCAGTACTCAGGGTGCTGGTTGCTCAGTTCTCAGGCTGCTGGGTGCTCAGTACTCTGGGTGTTGGGTGCTCAGTACTCAGGGTGCTGGGTGCTCAGTACTCAGGGTGCTGGGTGCTCAGTTCTCAGGCTGCTGGGTGCTCAGTACTCTGGGTGTTGGGTGCTCAGTGCTCATGGTGCTGGGTGCTCAGTACTCAGGGTGCTGGGTGCTCAGTACTCAGGGTGCTGGGTGCTCAGTTCTCAGGCTGCTGGGTGCTCAGTACTCTGGGTGTTGGGTGCTCAGTACTCAGGATGCTGGGTGCTCAGTGCTCGGGGTGCTGGGTGCTCAGTGCTCAGGGTGCTGGGTGCTCAGTGCTCAGGGTGCTGGGTGCTCAGTACTCAGGGTGCTGGGTGCTCAGTACTCAGGGTGCTGGGTGCTCAGTTCTCAGGCTGCTGGGTGCTCAGTACTCTGGGTGTTGGGTGCTCAGTACTCAGGATGCTGGGTGCTCAGTGCTCGGGGTGCTGGGTGCTCAGTGCTCAGGGTGCTGGGTTCTCAGTGCTCAGGGTGCTGGGTGCTCAGTACTCAGGGTGCTGGGAGCTCAGTGCTCGGGGTGCTCGGTGCTCAGTACTCAAGGTGCTGGGTGCTCAGTGCTCAGGGTGCGGGGTGCTCAGTCCTCGGGGTGATCCATGCTCAGTGCTCAGGGTGCGGGGTGCTCAGTCCTCGGGGTGCTCCATGCTCAGTGCTCGGGGTGCTGGGTGCTCAGTGCTCGGGTTGCTGGGTGCTCAGTGCTCAGTACTCAGGGTGCTGGGTGCTCAGTGCTCAGGGTGCTGAGTGCTCAGTACTCAGCGTGCTGTGTGCTCAGTACTCATGGTGCTGGGTGCTCAGTGCTCAGTGTGCTGGGTGCTCAGTGCTCAGGGTGCTGGGTGCTCAGTGCTCGGGGAGCTCGGTGCTCAGTACTCAGGGTGCTGGGTGCTCAGTACTCAGTGCTCGGGGTCCTGGGTGCTCCGTGCTCAGGGTGCTGGGTGCTCAGTACTCAGGGTGCTGGGTGCTCAGTGCTCAGGGTGCTGGGTGCTCAGTGCTCAGGGTGCTGGGTGCTCAGTACTCACGGTGCTGGGTGCTCAGTGCTCAGGGTGATCCGTTCTCAGTACTCAGGGTGCTCAGTACTCAGGGTGCTGGGTGCTCAGTGCTCAGGGTGCTGGGTGCTCAGTACTCAGGGTGCTGGGTGCTCAGTGCTCGGGGTGCTGGGTGCTCAGTGCTCAGGGTGATCGGTGCTCAGTACTCAGGGTGCTGGGTGCTCAGTGCTCAGGGTGCTGGGTGCTCAGTCCTCAGGGTGCTCTGTGCTCAGGGTGCTTGGTGCTCAGTGCTCGGGTTGCTCGGTGCTCAGTACTCAGGGTGCTGAGTGCTCAGTACTCAGGGTACTGGGTGCTCAGTACTCATGGTGCTGGGTGCTCAGTACTCAGGGGGCTGGGTGCTCAGTGCTCAGTGTGCTGGGTGCTCAGTGCTCAGGGCGCTGGGTGATCAGTGCTCGGGGTGCTGGGTGCTCAGTGCTCGGGGTGCTGGGTGGTCAGTGCTCAGTGCTCAAGGTGCTGGGTGCTCAGTGCTCAGTGCTCAGGCAGCTGGGTGCTCAGTACTCAGGGTGCTGGGTGCTCAGTACTCAGGGTGCTGGGTGCTCAGTTCTCAGGGTGCTGGGTGATCAGTACTCTGGGTGTTGGGTGCTCAGTACACAGGGTGCTCAGTGCTCAGTACTCGGGGTGCTGGGTGCTCAGTGCTCAGTGTGCTCAGTGCTCAGTGCTCAGGGTGCTCAGTGCTCAGGGTGCTCAGTGCTCAGGGTGCTGGGTGCTCAGGGTGCTGGGTGCTCAGTGCTCAGGGTGCTGGGTGCTCAGTGCTCAGTGCTCAGGGTCCTGGGTGCTCAGTGCTCAGTGCTCAGGGTGCTGGGTGTTCAGTACTCAGGGTGCTCGGTGCTCAGTGCTCAGGGTGCTAGGTGCTCAGTACTCAGGGTGCTGGGTGCTCAGTGCTCGGGGTGCTGGGTGATCAGTGCTCAGGGTGATCAGTGCTCAGTACTCAGGGTGCTGGGTGCTCAGTGCTCAGGGTGCTGGGTGCTCAGTCCTCAGGGTGCTCAGTACTCATGGTGCTCGGTGCTCAGTGCTCAGTACTCAGGGTTCTCAGTACTCAGGGTGCTGGTTGCTCAGTGCTCGGGGTGCTGGGTGCTCAGTACTCAGGGTGCTGGGTGCTCAGTGCTCGGGGTGCTGGGTGCTCAGTGCTCAGGGTGATCGGTGCTCAGTGCTCGGGGTGCTGGGTGCTCAGTCCTCCGGGTGCTCAGTGCTCAGGGTGCTGGGTGCTCAGTGCTCGGGGTGCTCGGTGCTCAGTACACAGGGTGCTGAGTGCTCAGTACTCAGGGTGCTGGGTGCTCAGTACTCAGGGTGCTGGGTGCTCAGTACTCATGGTGCTGTGTGCTCAGGGTGCTGGGTGCTCAGTACTCAGGGTGCTGGGTGCTCAGTGCTCGGGGTGCTGGGTGCTCAGTGCTCAGGGTGATCGGTGCTCAGTGCTCGGGGTGCTGGGTGCTCAGTCCTCCGGGTGCTCAGTGCTCAGGGTGCTGGGTGCTCAGTGCTCGGGGTGCTCGGTGCTCAGTACTCAGGGTGCTGAGTGCTCAGTACTCAGGGTGCTGGGTGCTCAGTACTCAGGGTGCTGGGTGCTCAGTACTCATGGTGCTGTGTGCTCAGGGTGCTGGGTGCTCAGTACGCAGGGTGCTGGGTGCTCAGTGCTCGGGGTGCTGGGTGCTCAGGGTTGTGGTGCTGGGTGCTCAGTGGTCAGTGCTCAGGGTGCTGGGTGCTCAGTGCTCAGTGCTCAGGGTGCTGGTTGCTCAGTACTCAGGGTGCTCTGTGCTCAGTACTCAGGGTGCTGGGTGCTCAGTGCTCAGGGTGCTCTGTGCTCAGTATTCAGGGTGCTGGGTGCTCAGTGCTCCGGGTGCTGCGTGCTCAGTGCTCAGTGTGCTGGGTGCTCAGTGCTCAGGGTGCTGGGTGCTCAGTACTCAGGGTGCTCAGTGCTCAGTACTCGGGCTGCTTGTTGCTCAGTACTCGGGGTGCTCAGGGCTGTGGTGCTGGGTGCTCAGTTCTCAGGGTGCTCAGTGCTCAGTACTCAGTGCTCAGGGTGCTCAGTGCTCAGTGCTCAGGGTGCTGGGTGTTCAGTACTCAGGGTGCTGGGTGCTCAGTACTCAGGGTGTTGGGTGCTCAGTGCTCAGGGTGCTGGGTGCTCAGTACTCTGGGTGTTGGGTGCTCAGTACTCAGGGTGCTGGGTGCTCCGTGCTCAGGGTGCTGGGTGCTCAGTGCTCAGGGTGCTGGGTGCTCTGTGCTCAGGGTGCTGGGTGCTCAGTGCTCAGGGTGCTGGGTGCTCAGTACTCGGGGTGCTCCGTGCTCAGGGTGCTGGGTGCTCAGTGCTCAGGGTGCTGGGTGCTCAGTGCTCGGGGTGCTGGGTGCTGAGTGCTCAGGGTGCTGGGTGCTCAGTGCTCGGGCTGCTGGGTGCTCAGTGCTCAGGGTCCTGGGTGCTCAGTACTCAGGGTGCTGGGTGCTTAGTACTCAGGGTGCTCAGTGCTCAGTACACAGGGTGCTGGGTGCTCAGTGCTCGGGGTGCTGGGTGCTCAGTGCTCAGTACTCAGGGTGCTGGGTGCTCAGTGCTCGGGGTGCTGGGTGCTCAGTACTCAGCGTGCTGGGTGCTCAGTACTCAGGGTGCTGGGTGCTCAGTTCTCAGGGTGCTGGGTGCTCAGTGCTCAGGGTGCTGGGTGCTCAGTGATCGGGGTGCTGGGTGCTCAGTACTCAGTGTGCTCAGTGCTCGGGGAGCTCGGTGCTCAGTACAAAGGGTGCTGGGTGCTCAGTTCTCAGTGCTCGGGGTCCTGGGTGCTCCGTGCTCGGGGTGCTGGGTGCTCAGTGCTCTGGGTGCTTAGTGCTCAGTACTCAGGGTGCTGGGTGCTCAGTACTCATGGTGCTGGGTGCTCATTCTCAGGGTGCTGGGTGCTCAGTGCTCGGGTTGCTGGGTGCTCAGTACTCAGGGTGCTGGGGGCTCAGTACTCAGGGTGCTGGGTGCTCAGTACTCAGGGTGCTCGGTTCTCAGTACTCAGGGTGCTGGGTGCTCATTCTCGGGGTGCTGGGTGCTCAGTGCTCGGGGTGCTGGGTGCTCAGTACTCAGGGTGCTGGGTGCTCAGTCCACAGGGTGCTCAGTACTCAGGGTGCTCGGTGCTCAGTGCTCAGTACTCAGGGTGCTCAGTACTCATTGTGCGGGTTGCTCAGTGCTCGGGGTGCTGGGTGCTCAGTTCTCAGGGTGCTGGGTGCTCAGTACTCGGGGTGCTGGGTGCTCAGTACTCAGGGTGCTGGGTGCTCAGTGCTAGGGGTGCTGGGTGCTCAGTGCTCAGGGTGATCGGTGCTCAGTGCTCAGGGTGCTGGGTGCTCAGTCCTCCGGGTGCACAGTGCTCAGGGTGCTGGGTGCTCAGTGCTCGGGGTGCTCGGTGCTCAGTACTCAGGGTGCTGAGTGCTCAGTACTCAGGGTGCTGGGTGCTCAGTACTCAGGGTGGTGGGTGCTCAGTACTCAGGGTGCTGGGTGCTCAGGGTGCTGGGTGCTCAGTACTCAGGGTGCTGGGTACTCAGTGCTCGGGGTGCTGGGTGCTCAGGGCTGTGGTGCTGGGTGCTCAGTGGTCAGTGCTCAGGGTGCTGGGTGCTCAGTGCTCAGTGCTCAGGGTGCTGGTTGCTCAGTACTCAGGGTGCTGGGTGCTCAGTACTCAGGGTGCTGGGTGCTCATGGCTCAGGGTGCTCTGTGCTCAGTACTCAGGGTGCTGGGTGCTCAGTGCTCGGGGTGCTGCGTGCTCAGTGCTCAGTGTGCTGGGTGCTCAGTGCTCAGGGTGCTGGGTGCTCAGTGCTCAGGGTGCTGCGTGCTCAGTACTCGCGGTGCTCCGTGCTAAGGGTGCTGGGTGCTCAGTGCTCAGGGTGCTGGGTGCTCAGTGCTCGGGGTGCTGGGTGCTGAGTGCTCAGGGTGCTGGGTGCTCAGTGCTCGGGCTGCTCGGTGCTCAGTGCTCAGGGTCCTGGGTGCTCAGTACTCAGGGTGCTGGGTGCTTAGTACTCAGGGTGCTCAGTGCTCAGTACACAGGGTGCTGGGTGCTCAGTGCTCGGGGTGCTGGGTGCTCAGTGCTCAGTACTCAGGGTGCTGGGTGCTCAGTGCTCGGGGTGCTGGGTGCTCAGTACTCAGCGTGCTGGGTGCTCAGTACTCAGGGTGCTGGGTGCTCAGTTCTCAGGGTGCTGGGTGCTCAGTGCTCAGGGTGCTGGGTGCTCAGTGATCGGGGTGCTGGGTGCTCAGTACTCAGTGTGCTCAGTGCTCGGGGAGCTCGGTGCTCAGTACTCAGGGTGCTGGGTGCTCAGTTCTCAGTGCTCGGGGTCCTGGGTGCTCCGTGCTCGGGGTGCTGGGTGCTCAGTGCTCTGGGTGCTTAGTGCTCAGTGCTCAGTGTGCTGTGTGATCAGTGCTCAGGGTGCTGGGTGCTCAGTGCTCAGGGTGCTGGGTGATCAGTGCTCAGGGTGCTGGGTGCTCAGTGCTCAGGGTGCTGGGTGCTCAGTGCTCGGGGTGCTGGGTGCTCAGTAGTCAGGCTGCTGGGTGCTCAGTGCTCGGGGTGATCGGTGCTCAGTACGTTGGGTGCTCACAACTCAGAGTGCTGGGTGCTCAGTGCTCAGGGTGCTGGGTGCTCAGTGCTCAGGGTGCTCGGTGCTCAGTGCTCAGGGTGCTGGGTGCTCAGTACTCAGGGTGCTGGTTGCTCAGTACTCAGGGTGTTCAGTGCTCAGTACTCAGGGTGCTCAGTGCTCAGTACTCAGGGTGCTCAGTGCTCAGGGTGCTGGGTGCTCAGTCCTCAGGGTGCTGGGTGCTCAGTGCTCAGGGTGCTCGGTGCTCAGTGCACAGGGTGCTGAGTGCTCAGTACTCAGGGTGCTGGGTGCTCAGTGCTCGGGGTGCTGGGTGCTCAGTACTCAGGGTGCTGGGTGCTCAGTACTCAGGGTGCTGGGTGCTCAGTGCTCAGGGTGCTAGGTGATCAGTACTCAGGGTGCTGGGTGCTCAGTGCTTGGGGTGCTCGGTGCTCAGTACGTTGGGTGCTCACTACTCAGGGTGCTGGGTGCTCAGTGCTCAGGGTGCTGGGTGCTCAGTGCTCAGGGTGCTCGGTGCTCATTGCTCAGGGTCCTGGGTGCTCAGTACTCAGGGTGCTGGTTGCTCAGTACTCAGGGTGCTCAGTGCTCAGTACATAGGGTGCTCAGTGCTCAGTACTCAGGGTGCTCAGTGCTCAGGGTGCTGGGTGCTCAGTCCTCAGGGTGCTGGGTGCTCAGTGCTCGGGGTGCTGGGTGCTCTGTACTCAGGGTGCTCGTTGCTCAGTACTCAGGATGCTGGCTGCTCAGTACTCAGGGTGCTGGGTGCTCAATACTCAGGGTGCTCAGTACTTGGGCCGTTGGGTGCTCAGTACTCCGGGTGCTGGGTGCTCAGTTCTCGGGGTGCTCGGTGCTCAGTACTCAGTGATCAGGGTGCTCAGTGCTCAGTGCTCAGGGTGCTCCGTGCTCAGTGCTCAGGGTGCTGGGTGCTCAGTGCTCAGGGTGCTGGGTGCTCAGTACTCAGGGTGCTGGGTGCACAGTGCTCGGGGTGCTGGGTGCTCAGTGCTCTGGGTGCTGGGTGCTCAGTACTCAGGGTGCTGGGTGCTCAGTGCTCGGGGTGCTGGGTGCTCAGTACTCGGATGCTGGGTGCTCAGTGCTCAGGGTGCTGGGTGCTCAGTGCTCGGGGTGCTGGGTGCTCAGTGCTCAGTACTCAGGGTGCTGGGTGCTCAGTGATCGGGGTGCTGGGTGCTCAGTGCTCAGTACTCAGGGTGCTGGGTGCTCAGTGCTCAGGGTGCTGGGTGCTCAGTGCTCAGGGTGCTGGGTGCTCAGTGCTAAGGGTGCTGGGTACACAGTGCTCAGGGTGCTGGGTGCTCAGTACTTAGGGTGCTCAGTGCTCAGTACTCGGGGTGCTGGGTGCTCAGTGACGGGGTGCTGGGTGCTCAGTGCTCAGCACTCAGGGTGCTGTGTGCTCAGTGCTCAGGGTGCTCAGTGCTCAGGGTGCTGTGTGCTCAGTGCTCAGGGTGCTGGGTGCTCAGTGCTCAGGGTGTTGGGTACTCAGTGCTCAGGGTGCTGGGTGCTCAGTACTCAGGGTGCTGGGTGCTCAGTACTCAGGGTGCTGGGTGCTCAGTGCTCGGGGTGCTATGTGCTCAGTGCTCGCGGTGCTGGGTTCTCAGTGCTCGGGGTGCTCGGTGCTCAGTACTCAGGGTGCTGGATGCTCAGTGCTCGAGGTTCTCAGTACTCAGGGTGCTGTGTGTTCAGTGCTCAGGGTGATGGGTGCTCAGTGCTCAAGGTGCTGGGTGCTCAGTACTCAGGGTGCTCATTGCTCACGGTGCAGGGTGCTCAGTACTCAGGGTGCCGGGTGCTCAGTGCTCGGGGTGCTCGGAGCTCAGTACTCAGGGTGCTGGGTTCTCAGTGCTCAGGGTGCTCGGTGCTCAGTACTCAGGGTGCTCGGTGCTCAGTGCTCAGGGTGCTGAGTGCTCAGTACTCAGGGTGCTGGGTACTCAGTGCACAGGTTGCTCGGTGCTCAGTGCTCGGGGTGCTCAGAGCTCAGTACTCAGGGTGCTGGGTGCTCAGTGCTCAGGGTACTCGGTGATCAGTACTCAGGGTGCTGGGTGCACAGTGCTCGGGGTGCTCGGTGCTCAGTACGTTGGGTGCTCACTACTCAGGGTGCTGGGTGCTCAGTGCTCAGGGTGATGGATGCTCAGAGCTCAGGGTGCTGGTTGCTCAGTGCTCAGGGTGCTGGGTGCTCAGTACTCAGGGTGCTGGGTGCTCAGTGCTCGGGGTGCTGGGTGCTCAGTGCTCAGGGTGCTGGGTTCTCAGTACTCAGGGTGCTGGGTGCTCAGTACTCAGGGTGCTGGGTGCTCAGTACTCGGGTGCTGGGTGCTCAGTGCTCAGGTTGCTGGGTGTTCAGTGCTCGGGGTGCTGGGTGCTCAGTGCTCAGTACTCAGGGTGCTGGGTGCTCAGTGCTCGGGGTGCTGGGTGCTCAGTGATCAGTACTCAGGGTGCTGGGTGCTCAGTGCTCAGGGTGCTGGGTGCTCAGTGCTCAGTGTGCTGGGTGCTCAGTCCTCAGGGTGCTGGGTACTCAGTGCTCAGGATGCTGGTTGCTCAGTACTCAGGGTGCTCAGTGCTCAGTACTCGGGGTGCTGGGTGTTCAGTGCTCAGGGTGCTCACTGCTCAGTACTCGGGGTGCTGGGTGCTCAGTGCTCAGGGTGCTGGGTGCTCAGTACTCAGGGTGCTGGGTGCTCAGTGCTCAGGGTGCTGGGTGCTCAGTGCTCTGGGCGCTGGGTGCTCAGTACTCAGGGTGCTGGGTGCTCAGTGCTTGGGGTGCTGGGTGCTCAGTGCTCAGTACTCAGGGTGCTGGGTGCTCAGTGCTCAGGGTGCTGGGTGCTCAGTGCTCAGGGTGCTCGGTGCTCGGGGCGCTGGGTGCTCAGTGCTCGGGGTCCTCGGAGCTCAGTACTCAGGGTGCTGGGTGTTCAGTGCTCGGGGTGCTCGGTGCTCAGTACTCAGGGTGCTGGGTGCTCAGTGCTCGGGGTGCTGGGTGCTCAGTGCTCAGTACTCAGGGTGCAGGGTGCTCAGTGCTCGGGGTGCTGGGTGCTCAGTGCTCAGTACTCAGGGTGCTGGATGCTCAGTGCTCAGGTTCCTGGGTGCTCATTGCTCAGGGTGCTGGGTGCTCAGTACTCAGGGTGCTGGGTGCTCAGTCCTCAGGGTGCTCAGTGCTCAGGGTGCTGGGTGCTCAGTCCTCAGGGGGCTCAGTACTCAGGGTGCTGAGTGCTCAGTACTCAGGGTGCTGGGTGCTCAGGACTCAGGGTGCTGGGTGCTCAGTGCTCAGTGTGCTGGGTGATCAGTGCTCAGGGTGCTGGGTGCTCAGTGCTCAGTGTGCTGGGTGCTCAGTGCTCAGGGTGCTCGGTGCTCAGTGCTCAGGGTGCTGGGTGCTCAGTACTCAGGGTGCTGGTTGCTCAGTACTCAGGGTGTTCAGTGCTCAGTACTCAGGGTGCTCAGTGCTCAGTACTCAGGGTGCTCAGTGCTCAGGGTGCTGGGTGCTCAGTCCTCAGGGTGCTGGGTGCTCAGTACTCAGGGTGCTGGGTGCTCAGTGCTCAGGGTGCTAGGTGATCAGTACTCAGGGTGCTGGGTGCTCAGTGCTTGGGGTGCTCGGTGCTCAGTACGTTGGGTGCTCACTACTCAGGGTGCTGGGTGCTCAGTGCTCAGGGTGCTGGGTGCTCAGTGCTCAGGGTGCTCGGTGCTCATTGCTCAGGGTCCTGGGTGCTCAGTACTCAGGGTGCTGGTTGCTCAGTACTCAGGGTGCTCAGTGCTCAGTACTCAGTGTGCTCAGTGCTCAGTACTCAGGGTGCTCAGTGCTCAGGGTGCTGGGTGCTCAGTCCTCTGGGTGCTGGGTGCTCAGTGCTCGGGGTGCTGGGTGCTCAGTGCTCAGTACTCAGGGTGCTGGGTGCTCAGTGCTCAGGGTGCTGGGTGCTCAGTGCTCAGGGTGCTGGGTGCTCAGTGCTAAGGGTGCTGGGTACTCAGTGCTCAGGGTGCTGGGTGCTCAGTACTCAGGGTGCTCAGTGCTCAGTACTCGGGGTGCTGGGTGCTCAGTGCTCGGGGTGCTGGGTGCTCAGTGCTCAGTACTCAGGGTGCTGGGTGCTCAGTACTCAGGGTGCTGGGTGCTCAATACTCAGGGTGCTCAGTACTTGGGCTGCTGGGTGCTCAGTACTCCGGGTGCTGGGTGCTCAGTTCTCGGGGTGCTCGGTGCTCAGTACTCAGTGATCAGGGTGCTCAGTGCTCAGTGCTCAGGGTGCTCCGTGCTCAGTGCTCAGGGTGCTGGGTGCTCAGTGCTCAGGGTGCTGGGTGCTCAGTACTCAGGGTGCTGGGTGCACAGTGCTTGGGGTGCTGGGTGCTCAGTGCTCTGGGTGCTGGGTGCTCAGTACTCAGGGTGCTGGGTGCTCAGTGCTCGGTGTGCTGGGTGCTCAGTACTCGGGTGCTGGGTGCTCAGTGCTCAGGGTGCTGGGTGCTCAGTGCTCGGGGTGCTGGGTGCTCAGTGCTCAGTACTCAGGGTGCTGGGTGCTCAGTGATCGGGGTGCTGGGTGCTCAGTGCTCAGTACTCAGGGTGCTGGGTGCTCAGTGCTCAGGGTGCTGGGTGCTCAGTGCTCAGGGTGCTGGGTGCTCAGTGCTAAGGGTGCTGGGTACTCAGTGCTCAGGGTGCTGGGTGCTCAGTACTCAGGGTGCTCAGTGCTCAGTACTCGGGGTGCTGGGTGCTCAGTGCTCGGGGTGCTGGGTGCTCAGTGCTCAGTACTCAGGGTGCTGGGTGCTCAGTGCTCAGGGTGCTCAGTGCTCAGGGTGCTGTGTGCTCAGTGCTCAGGGTGCTGGGTGCTCAGTGCTCAGGGTGTTGGGTACTCAGTGCTCAGGGTGCTGGGTGCTCAGTACTCAGGGTGCTGGGTGCTCAGTACTCAGGGTGCTGGGTGCTCAGTGCTCGGGGTGCTATGTGCTCAGTGCTCGCGGTGCTAGGTTCTCAGTGCTCGGGGTGCTCGGTGCTCAGTACTCAGGGTGCTGGATGCTCAGTGCTCGAGGTTCTCAGTACTCAGGGTGCTGTGTGTTCAGTGCTCAGGGTGATGGGTGCTCAGTGCTCAAGGTGCTGGGTGCTCAGTACTCAGGGTGCTCATTGCTCAGGGTGCAGGGTGCTCAGTACTCAGGGTGCCGGGTGCTCAGTGCTCGGGGTGCTCGGAGCTCAGTACTCAGGGTGCTGGGTTCTCAGTGCTCAGGGTTCTCGGTGCTCAGTACTCAGGGTGCTCGGTGCTCAGTGCTCAGGGTGCTGAGTGCTCAGTACTCAGGGTGCTGGGTGCTCAGTGCTCGGTGTGCTGGGTGCTCAGTACTCGGGTGCTGGGTGCTCAGTGCTCAGGGTGCTGGGTGCTCAGTGCTCGGGGTGCTGGGTGCTCAGTGCTCAGTACTCAGGGTGCTGGGTGCTCAGTGATCGGTGTGCTGGGTGCTCAGTGCTCAGTACTCAGGGTGCTGTGTGCTCAGTGCTCAGGGTGCTGGGTGCTCAGTGCTCAGGGTGCTGGGTGCTCAGTGCTAAGGGTGCTGGGTACTCAGTGCTCAGGGTGCTGGGTGCTCAGTACTCAGGGTGCTCAGTGCTCAGTACTCGGGGTGCTGGGTGCTCAGTGCTCGGGGTGCTGGGTGCTCAGTGCTCAGTACTCAGGGTGCTGGGTGCTCAGTGCTCAGGGTGCTCAGTGCTCAGGGAGCTGTGTGCTCAGTGCTCAGGGTGCTGGGTGCTCAGTGCTCAGGGTGTTGGGTACTCAGTGCTCAGGGTGCTGGGTGCTCAGTACTCAGGGTGCTGGGTGCTCAGTACTCAGGGTGCTGGGTGCTCAGTGCTCGGGGTGCTATGTGCTCAGTGCTCACGGTGCTGGGTTCTCAGTGCTCGGGGTGCTCGGTGCTCAGTACTCAGGGTGCTGGATGCTCAGTGCTCGAGGTTCTCAGTACTCAGGGTGCTGTGTGTTCAGTACTCAGGGTGATGGGTGCTCAGTGCTCAAGGTGCTGGGTGCTCAGTACTCAGGGTGCTCATTGCTCAGGGTGCAGGGTGCTCAGTACTCAGGGTGCCGGGTGCTCATTGCTCAGGGTGCTCGGAGCTCAGTACTCAGGGTGCTGGGTTCTCAGTGCTCAGGGTGCTCGGTGCTCAGTACTCAGGGTGCTCGGTGCTCAGTGCTCAGGGTGCTGAGTGCTCAGTACTCAGGGTGCTGGGTACTCAGTGCACAGGTTGCTCGGTGCTCAGTGCTCGGGGTGCTCAGAGCTCAGTACTCAGGGTGCTGGGTGCTCAGTGCTCAGGGTACTCGGTGATCAGTACTCAGGGTGCTGGGTGCACAGTGCTCGGGGTGCTCGGTGCTCAGTACGTTGGGTGCTCACTACTCAGGGTGCTGGGTGCTCAGTGCTCAGGGTGCTGGATGCTCAGAGCTCAGGGTGCTGGTTGCTCAGTGCTCAGGGTGCTGGGTGCTCAGTACTCAGTGTGCTGGGTGCTCAGTGCTCGGGGTGCTGGGTGCTCAGTGCTCAGGGTGCTGGGTTCTCAGTACTCAGGGTGCTGGGTGCTCAGTACTCAGGGTGCTGGGTGCTCAGTACTCGGGTGCTGGGTGCTCAGTGCTCAGGGTGCTGGGTGCTCAGTGCTCGGGGTGCTGGGTGCTCAGTGCTCAGTACTCAGGGTGCTGGGTGCTCAGTGCTCGGGGTGCTGGGTGCTCAGTGCTCAGTACTCAGGGTGCTGGGTGCTCAGTGCTCGGGGTGCTGGGTGCTCAGTACTCAGCGTGCTGGGTGCTCAGTACTCAGGGTGCTGGGTGCTCAGTTCTCAGGGTGCTGGGTGCTCAGTGCTCAGGGTGCTGGGTGCTCAGTGATCGGGGTGCTGGGTGCTCAGTACTCAGTGTGCTCAGTGCTCGGGGAGCTCGGTGCTCAGTACTCAGGGTGCTGGGTGCTCAGTTCTCAGTGCTCGGGGTCCTGGGTGCTCCGTGCTCGGGGTGCTGGGTGCTCAGTGCTCTGGGTGCTTAGTGCTCAGTGCTCAGTGTGCTGTGTGATCAGTGCTCAGGGTGCTGGGTGCTCAGTGCTCAGGGTGCTGGGTGATCAGTGCTCAGGGTGCTGGGTGCTCAGTGCTCAGGGTGCTGGGTGCTCAGTGCTCGGGGTGCTGGGTGCTCAGTAGTCAGGCTGCTGGGTGCTCAGTGCTCGGGGTGATCGGTGCTCAGTACGTTGGGTGCTCACAACTCAGAGTGCTGGGTGCTCAGTGCTCAGGGTGCTGGGTGCTCAGTGCTCAGGGTGCTCGGTGCTCAGTGCTCAGGGTGCTGGGTGCTCAGTACTCAGGGTGCTGGTTGCTCAGTACTCAGGGTGTTCAGTGCTCAGTACTCAGGGTGCTCAGTGCTCAGTACTCAGGGTGCTCAGTGCTCAGGGTGCTGGGTGCTCAGTCCTCAGGGTGCT
Organism: Microtus oregoni; assembly: GCF_018167655.1. Lineage (NCBI taxonomy): Eukaryota > Metazoa > Chordata > Mammalia > Rodentia > Cricetidae > Microtus > Microtus oregoni. The sequence goes on along the minus strand of NW_024543811.1, from coordinate 3,680,369 downwards.
GGTTGCTCAGTGCTCAGGGTGCTCGGTGCTCAGTGCACAGGGTGCTGAGTGCTCAGTACTCAGGGTGCTGGGTGCTCAGTGCTCGGGGTGCTGGGTGCTCAGTACTCAGGGTGCTGGGTGCTCAGTACTCAGGGTGCTGGGTGCTCAGTGCTCAGGGTGCTAGGTGATCAGTACTCAGGGTGCTGGGTGCTCAGTGCTTGGGGTGCTCGGTGCTCAGTACGTTGGGTGCTCACTACTCAGGGTGCTGGGTGCTCAGTGCTCAGGGTGCTGGGTGCTCAGTGCTCAGGGTGCTCGGTGCTCATTGCTCAGGGTCCTGGGTGCTCAGTACTCAGGGTGCTGGTTGCTCAGTACTCAGGGTGCTCAGTGCTCAGTACTTAGGGTGCTCAGTGCTCAGTACTCAGGGTGCTCAGTGCTCAGGGTGCTGGGTGCTCAGTCCTCAGGGTGCTGGGTGCTCAGTGCTCGGGGTGCTGGGTGCTCTGTACTCAGGGTTCTCGTTGCTCAGTACTCAGGATGCTGGCTGCTCAGTACTCAGGGTGCTGGGTGCTCAATACTCAGGGTGCTCAGTACTTGGGCCGTTGGGTGCTCAGTACTCCGGGTGCTGGGTGCTCAGTTCTCGGGGTGCTCGGTGCTCAGTACTCAGTGATCAGGGTGCTCAGTGCTCAGTGCTCAGGGTGCTCCGTGCTCAGTGCTCAGGGTGCTGGGTGCTCAGTGCTCAGGGTGCTGGGTGCTCAGTACTCAGGGTGCTGGGTGCACAGTGCTCGGGGTGCTGGGTGCTCAGTGCTCTGGGTGCTGGGTGCTCAGTACTCAGGGTGCTGGGTGCTCAGTGCTCGGGGTGCTGGGTGCTCAGTACTCGGATGCTGGGTGCTCAGTGCTCAGGGTGCTGGGTGCTCAGTGCTCGGGGTGCTGGGTGCTCAGTGCTCAGTACTCAGGGTGCTGGGTGCTCAGTGATCGGGGTGCTGGGTGCTCAGTGCTCAGTACTCAGGGTGCTGGGTGCTCAGTGCTCAGGGTGCTGGGTGCTCAGTGCTCAGGGTGCTGGGTGCTCAGTGCTAAGGGTGCTGGGTACTCAGTGCTCAGGGTGCTGGGTGCTCAGTACTCAGGGTGCTCAGTGCTCAGTACTCGGGGTGCTGGGTGCTCAGTGACGGGGTGCTGGGTGCTCAGTGCTCAGCACTCAGGGTGCTGTGTGCTCAGTGCTCAGGGTGCTCAGTGCTCAGGGTGCTGTGTACTCAGTGCTCAGGGTGCTGGGTGCTCAGTGCTCAGGGTGTTGGGTACTCAGTGCTCAGGGTGCTGGGTGCTCAGTACTCAGGGTGCTGGGTGCTCAGTACTCAGGGTGCTGGGTGCTCAGTGCTCGGGGTGCTATGTGCTCAGTGCTCGCGGTGCTGGGTTCTCAGTGCTCGGGGTGCTCGGTGCTCAGTACTCAGGGTGCTGGATGCTCAGTGCTCGAGGTTCTCAGTACTCAGGGTGCTGTGTGTTCAGTGCTCAGGGTGATGGGTGCTCAGTGCTCAAGGTGCTGGGTGCTCAGTACTCAGGGTGCTCATTGCTCAGGGTGCAGGGTGCTCAGTACTCAGGGTGCCGGGTGCTCAGTGCTCGGGGTGCTCGGAGCTCAGTACTCAGGGTGCTGGGTTCTCAGTGCTCAGGGTTCTCGGTGCTCAGTACTCAGGGTGCTCGGTGCTCAGTGCTCAGGGTGCTGAGTGCTCAGTACTCAGGGTGCTGGGTGCTCAGTGCTCGGTGTGCTGGGTGCTCAGTACTCGGGTGCTGGGTGCTCAGTGCTCAGGGTGCTGGGTGCTCAGTGCTCGGGGTGCTGGGTGCTCAGTGCTCAGTACTCAGGGTGCTGGGTGCTCAGTGATCGGTGTGCTGGGTGCTCAGTGCTCAGTACTCAGGGTGCTGTGTGCTCAGTGCTCAGGGTGCTGGGTGCTCAGTGCTCAGGGTGCTGGGTGCTCAGTGCTAAGGGTGCTGGGTACTCAGTGCTCAGGGTGCTGGGTGCTCAGTACTCAGGGTGCTCATTGCTCAGTACTCGGGGTGCTGGGTGCTCAGTGCTCGGGGTGCTGGGTGCTCAGTGCTCAGTACTCAGGGTGCTGGGTGCTCAGTGCTCAGGGTGCTCAGTGCTCAGGGAGCTGTGTGCTCAGTGCTCAGGGTGCTGGGTGCTCAGTGCTCAGGGTGTTGGGTACTCAGTGCTCAGGGTGCTGGGTGCTCAGTACTCAGGGTGCTGGGTGCTCAGTACTCAGGGTGCTGGGTGCTCAGTGCTCGGGGTGCTATGTGCTCAGTGCTCACGGTGCTGGGTTCTCAGTGCTCGGGGTGCTCGGTGCTCAGTACTCAGGGTGCTGGATGCTCAGTGCTCGAGGTTCTCAGTACTCAGGGTGCTGTGTGTTCAGTACTCAGGGTGATGGGTGCTCAGTGCTCAAGGTGCTGGGTGCTCAGTACTCAGGGTGCTCATTGCTCAGGGTGCAGGGTGCTCAGTACTCAGGGTGCCGGGTGCTCATTGCTCAGGGTGCTCGGAGCTCAGTACTCAGGGTGCTGTGTTCTCAGTGCTCAGGGTGCTCGGTGCTCAGTACTCAGGGTGCTCGGTGCTCAGTGCTCAGGGTGCTGAGTGCTCAGTACTCAGGGTGCTGGGTACTCAGTGCACAGGTTGCTCGGTGCTCAGTGCTCGGGGTGCTCAGAGCTCAGTACTCAGGGTGCTGGGTGCTCAGTGCTCAGGGTACTCGGTGATCAGTACTCAGGGTGCTGGGTGCACAGTGCTCGGGGTGCTCGGTGCTCAGTACGTTGGGTGCTCACTACTCAGGGTGCTGGGTGCTCAGTGCTCAGGGTGCTGGATGCTCAGAGCTCAGGGTGCTGGTTGCTCAGTGCTCAGGGTGCTGGGTGCTCAGTACTCAGTGTGCTGGGTGCTCAGTGCTCGGGGTGCTGGGTGCTCAGTGCTCAGGGTGCTGGGTTCTCAGTACTCAGGGTGCTGGGTGCTCAGTACTCAGGGTGCTGGGTGCTCAGTACTCGGGTGCTGGGTGCTCAGTGCTCAGTACTCAGGGTGCTGGGTGCTCAGTGCTCGGGGTGCTGGGTGCTCAGTGCTCAGTACTCAGGGTGCTGGGTGCTCAGTGCTCGGGGTGCTGGGTGCTCAGTACTCAGCGTGCTGGGTGCTCAGTACTCAGGGTGCTGGGTGCTCAGTTCTCAGGGTGCTGGGTGCTCAGTGCTCAGGGTGCTGGGTGCTCAGTGATCGGGGTGCTGGGTGCTCAGTACTCAGTGTGCTCAGTGCTCGGGGAGCTCGGTGCTCAGTACTCAGGGTGCTGGGTGCTCAGTTCTCAGTGCTCGGGGTCCTGGGTGCTCCGTGCTCGGGGTGCTGGGTGCTCAGTGCTCTGGGTGCTTAGTGCTCAGTGCTCAGTGTGCTGTGTGATCAGTGCTCAGGGTGCTGGGTGCTCAGTGCTCAGGGTGCTGGGTGATCAGTGCTCAGGGTGCTGGGTGCTCAGTGCTCAGGGTGCTGGGTGCTCAGTGCTCGGGGTGCTGGGTGCTCAGTAGTCAGGCTGCTGGGTGCTCAGTGCTCGGGGTGATCGGTGCTCAGTACGTTGGGTGCTCACAACTCAGAGTGCTGGGTGCTCAGTGCTCAGGGTGCTGGGTGCTCAGTGCTCAGGGTGCTCGGTGCTCAGTGCTCAGGGTGCTGGGTGCTCAGTACTCAGGGTGCTGGTTGCTCAGTACTCAGGGTGTTCAGTGCTCAGTACTCAGGGTGCTCAGTGCTCAGTACTCAGGGTGCTCAGTGCTCAGGGTGCTGGGTGCTCAGTCCTCAGGGTGCTGGTTGCTCAGTGCTCAGGGTGCTCGGTGCTCAGTGCACAGGGTGCTGAGTGCTCAGTACTCAGGGTGCTGGGTGCTCAGTGCTCGGGGTGCTGGGTGCTCAGTACTCAGGGTGCTGGGTGCTCAGTACTCAGGGTGCTGGGTGCTCAGTGCTCAGGGTGCTAGGTGATCAGTACTCAGGGTGCTGGGTGCTCAGTGCTTGGGGTGCTCGGTGCTCAGTACGTTGGGTGCTCACTACTCAGGGTGCTGGGTGCTCAGTGCTCAGGGTGCTGGGTGCTCAGTGCTCAGGGTGCTCGGTGCTCATTGCTCAGGGTCCTGGGTGCTCAGTACTCAGGGTGCTGGTTGCTCAGTACTCAGGGTGCTCAGTGCTCAGTACTTAGGGTGCTCAGTGCTCAGTACTCAGGGTGCTCAGTGCTCAGGGTGCTGGGTGCTCAGTCCTCAGGGTGCTGGGTGCTCAGTGCTCGGGGTGCTGGGTGCTCTGTACTCAGGGTGCTCGTTGCTCAGTACTCAGGATGCTGGCTGCTCAGTACTCAGGGTGCTGGGTGCTCAATACTCAGGGTGCTCAGTACTTGGGCCGTTGGGTGCTCAGTACTCCGGGTGCTGGGTGCTCAGTTCTCGGGGTGCTCGGTGCTCAGTACTCAGTGATCAGGGTGCTCAGTGCTCAGTGCTCAGGGTGCTCCGTGCTCAGTGCTCAGGGTGCTGGGTGCTCAGTGCTCAGGGTGCTGGGTGCTCAGTACTCAGGGTGCTGGGTGCACAGTGCTCGGGGTGCTGGGTGCTCAGTGCTCTGGGTGCTGGGTGCTCAGTACTCAGGGTGCTGGGTGCTCAGTGCTCGGGGTGCTGGGTGCTCAGTACTCGGATGCTGGGTGCTCAGTGCTCAGGGTGCTGGGTGCTCAGTGCTCGGGGTGCTGGGTGCTCAGTGCTCAGTACTCAGGGTGCTGGGTGCTCAGTGATCGGGGTGCTGGGTGCTCAGTGCTCAGTACTCAGGGTGCTGGGTGCTCAGTGCTCAGGGTGCTGGGTGCTCAGTGCTCAGGGTGCTGGGTGCTCAGTGCTAAGGGTGCTGGGTACTCAGTGCTCAGGGTGCTGGGTGCTCAGTACTCAGGGTGCTCAGTGCTCAGTACTCGGGGTGCTGGGTGCTCAGTGACGGGGTGCTGGGTGCTCAGTGCTCAGCACTCAGGGTGCTGTGTGCTCAGTGCTCAGGGTGCTCAGTGCACAGGGTGCTGTGTACTCAGTGCTCAGGGTGCTGGGTGCTCAGTGCTCAGGGTGTTGGGTACTCAGTGCTCAGGGTGCTGGGTGCTCAGTACTCAGGGTGCTGGGTGCTCAGTACTCAGGGTGCTGGGTGCTCAGTGCTCGGGGTGCTATGTGCTCAGTGCTCGCGGTGCTGGGTTCTCAGTGCTCGGGGTGCTCGGTGCTCAGTACTCAGGGTGCTGGATGCTCAGTGCTCGAGGTTCTCAGTACTCAGGGTGCTGTGTGTTCAGTGCTCAGGGTGATGGGTGCTCAGTGCTCAAGGTGCTGGGTGCTCAGTACTCAGGGTGCTCATTGCTCACGGTGCAGGGTGCTCAGTACTCAGGGTGCCGGGTGCTCAGTGCTCGGGGTGCTCGGAGCTCAGTACTCAGGGTGCTGGGTTCTCAGTGCTCAGGGTGCTCGGTGCTCAGTACTCAGGGTGCTCGGTGCTCAGTGCTCAGGGTGCTGAGTGCTCAGTACTCAGGGTGCTGGGTACTCAGTGCACAGGTTGCTCGGTGCTCAGTGCTCGGGGTGCTCAGAGCTCAGTACTCAGGGTGCTGGGTGCTCAGTGCTCAGGGTACTCGGTGATCAGTACTCAGGGTGCTGGGTGCACAGTGCTCGGGGTCCTCGGTGCTCAGTACGTTGGGTGCTCACTACTCAGGGTGCTGGGTGCTCAGTGCTCAGGGTGCTGGATGCTCAGAGCTCAGGGTGCTGGTTGCTCAGTGCTCAGGGTGCTGGGTGCTCAGTACTCAGGGTGCTGGGTGCTCAGTGCTCGGGGTGCTGGGTGCTCAGTGCTCAGGGTGCTGGGTTCTCAGTACTCAGGGTGCTGGGTGCTCAGTACTCAGGGTGCTGGGTGCTCAGTACTCGGGTGCTGGGTGCTCAGTGCTCAGGTTGCTGGGTGCTCAGTGCTCGGGGTGCTGGGTGCTCAGTGCTCAGTACTCAGGGTGCTGGGTGCTCAGTGCTCGGGGTGCTGGGTGCTCAGTGATCAGTACTCAGGGTGCTGGGTGCTCAGTGCTCAGGGTGCTGGGTGCTCAGTGCTCAGTGTGCTGGGTGCTCAGTCCTCAGGGTGCTGGGTACTCAGTGCTCAGGGTGCTGGTTGCTCAGTACTCAGGGTGCTCAGTGCTCAGTACTCGGGGTGCTGGGTGTTCAGTGCTCAGGGTGCTCACTGCTCAGTACTCGGGGTGCTGGGTGCTCAGTGCTCAGGGTGCTGGGTGCTCAGTACTCAGGGTGCTGGGTGCTCAGTGCTCAGGGTGCTGGGTGCTCAGTGCTCTGGGCGCTGGGTGCTCAGTACTCAGGGTGCTGGGTGCTCAGTGCTCGTGGTGCTGGGTGCTCAGTGCTCAGGATGCTGGGTGCTCAGTACTCAGGGTGCTGGGTGCTCAGTACTCGGGATGCTGGGTGCTCAGTACTCAGGGTGCTGGGTGCTCAGTACTCAGGGTGCTGGGTGCTCAGTACTCGGGTGCTGGGTGCTCAGTGCTCAGGGTGCTGGGTGCTCAGTGTTCGGGGTGCTGGGTGCTCAGTGCTCAGTACTCAGGGTGCTGGGTGCTCAGTGCTTGGGGTGCTGGGTGCTCAGTGCTCAGTACTCAGGGTGCTGGGTGCTCAGTGCTCAGGGTGCTGGGTGCTCAGTGCTCAGGGTGCTCGGTGCTCGGGGCGCTGGGTGCTCAGTGCTCGGGGTCCTCGGAGCTCAGTACTCAGGGTGCTGGGTGCTCAGTGCTCGGGGTGCTGGGTGCTCAGTGCTCAGTACTCAGGGTGCAGGGTGCTCAGTGCTCGGGGTGCTGGGTGCTCAGTGCTCAGTACTCAGGGTGCTGGGTGCTCAGTGCTCAGGTTCCTGGGTGCTCATTGCTCAGGGTGCTGGGTGCTCAGTACTCAGGGTGCTGGGTGCTCAGTCCTCAGGGTGCTCAGTGCTCAGGGTGCTGGGTGCTCAGTCCTCAGGGGGCTCAGTACTCAGGGTGCTGAGTGCTCAGTACTCAGGGTGCTGGGTGCTCAGGACTCAGGGTGCTGGGTGCTCAGTGCTCAGTGTGCTGGGTGATCAGTGCTCAGGGTGCTGGGTGCTCAGTGCTCAGGGTGCTGGGTGCTCAGTGCTCAGGGTGCTCGGTGCTCAGTGCTCAGGGTGCTGGGTGCTCAGTACTCAGGGTGCTGGTTGCTCAGTACTCAGGGTGTTCAGTGCTCAGTACTCAGGGTGCTCAGTGCTCAGTACTCAGGGTGCTCAGTGCTCAGGGTGCTGGGTGCTCAGTCCTCAGGGTGCTGGGTGCTCAGTACTCAGGGTGCTGGGTGCTCAGTGCTCAGGGTGCTAGGTGATCAGTACTCAGGCTGCTGGGTGCTCAGTGCTTGGGGTGCTCGGTGCTCAGTACGTTGGGTGCTCACTACTCAGGGTGCTGGGTGCTCAGTGCTCAGGGTGCTGGGTGCTCAGTGCTCAGGGTGCTCGGTGCTCATTGCTCAGGGTCCTGGGTGCTCAGTACTCAGGGTGCTGGTTGCTCAGTACTCAGGGTGCTCAGTGCTCAGTACTCAGTGTGCTCAGTGCTCAGTACTCAGGGTGCTCAGTGCTCAGGGTGCTGGGTGCTCAGTCCTCAGGGTGCTGGGTGCTCAGTGCTCGGGGTGCTGGGTGCTCTGTACTCAGGGTGCTCGTTGCTCAGTACTCAGGATGCTGGCTGCTCAGTACTCAGGGTGCTGGGTGCTCAATACTCAGGGTGCTCAGTACTTGGGCTGCTGGGTGCTCAGTACTCCGGGTGCTGGGTGCTCAGTTCTCGGGGTGCTCGGTGCTCAGTACTCAGTGATCAGGGTGCTCAGTGCTCAGTGCTCAGGGTGCTCCGTGCTCAGTGCTCAGGGTGCTGGGTGCTCAGTGCTCAGGGTGCTGGGTGCTCAGTACTCAGGGTGCTGGGTGCACAGTGCTTGGGGTGCTGGGTGCTCAGTGCTCTGGGTGCTGGGTGCTCAGTACTCAGGGTGCTGGGTGCTCAGTGCTCGGTGTGCTGGGTGCTCAGTACTCGGGTGCTGGGTGCTCAGTGCTCAGGGTGCTGGGTGCTCAGTGCTCGGGGTGCTGGGTGCTCAGTGCTCAGTACTCAGGGTGCTGGGTGCTCAGTGATCGGGGTGCTGGGTGCTCAGTGCTCAGTACTCAGGGTGCTGGGTGCTCAGTGCTCAGCGTGCTGGGTGCTCAGTGCTCAGGGTGCTGGGTGCTCAGTGCTAAGGGTGCTGGGTACTCAGTGCTCAGGGTGCTGGGTGCTCAGTACTCAGGGTGCTCAGTGCTCAGTACTCGGGGTGCTGGGTGCTCAGTGCTCGGGGTGCTGGGTGCTCAGTGCTCAGTACTCAGGGTGCTGGGTGCTCAGTGCTCAGGGTGCTCAGTGCTCAGGGTGCTGTGTGCTCAGTGCTCAGGGTGCTGGGTGCTCAGTGCTCAGGGTGTTGGGTACTCAGTGCTCAGGGTGCTGGGTGCTCAGTACTCAGGGTGCTGGGTGCTCAGTACTCAGGGTGCTGGGTGCTCAGTGCTCGGGGTGCTATGTGCTCAGTGCTCGCGGTGCTGGGTTCTCAGTGCTCGGGGTGCTCGGTGCTCAGTACTCAGGGTGCTGGATGCTCAGTGCTCGAGGTTCTCAGTACTCAGGGTGCTGTGTGTTCAGTGCTCAGGGTGATGGGTGCTCAGTGCTCAAGGTGCTGGGTGCTCAGTACTCAGGGTGCTCATTGCTCAGGGTGCAGGGTGCTCAGTACTCAGGGTGCCGGGTGCTCAGTGCTCGGGGTGCTCGGAGCTCAGTACTCAGGGTGCTGGGTTCTCAGTGCTCAGGGTTCTCGGTGCTCAGTACTCAGGGTGCTCGGTGCTCAGTGCTCAGGGTGCTGAGTGCTCAGTACTCAGGGTGCTGGGTGCTCAGTGCTCGGTGTGCTGGGTGCTCAGTACTCGGGTGCTGGGTGCTCAGTGCTCAGGGTGCTGGGTGCTCAGTGCTCGGGGTGCTGGGTGCTCAGTGCTCAGTACTCAGGTTGCTGGGTGCTCAGTGATCGGTGTGCTGGGTGCTCAGTGCTCAGTACTCAGGGTGCTGTGTGCTCAGTGCTCAGGGTGCTGGGTGCTCAGTGCTCAGGGTGCTGGGTGCTCAGTGCTAAGGGTGCTGGGTACTCAGTGCTCAGGGTGCTGGGTGCTCAGTACTCAGGGTGCTCAGTGCTCAGTACTCGGGGTGCTGGGTGCTCAGTGCTCGGGGTGCTGGGTGCTCAGTGCTCAGTACTCAGGGTGCTGGGTGCTCAGTGCTCAGGGTGCTCAGTGCTCAGGGAGCTGTGTGCTCAGTGCTCAGGGTGCTGGGTGCTCAGTGCTCAGGGTGTTGGGTACTCAGTGCTCAGGGTGCTGGGTGCTCAGTACTCAGGGTGCTGGGTGCTCAGTACTCAGGGTGCTGGGTGCTCAGTGCTCGGGGTGCTATGTGCTCAGTGCTCACGGTGCTGGGTTCTCAGTGCTCGGGGTGCTCGGTGCTCAGTACTCAGGGTGCTGGATGCTCAGTGCTCGAGGTTCTCAGTACTCAGGGTGCTGTGTGTTCAGTACTCAGGGTGATGGGTGCTCAGTGCTCAAGGTGCTGGGTGCTCAGTACTCAGGGTGCTCATTGCTCAGGGTGCAGGGTGCTCAGTACTCAGGGTGCCGGGTGCTCATTGCTCAGGGTGCTCGGAGCTCAGTACTCAGGGTGCTGGGTTCTCAGTGCTCAGGGTGCTCGGTGCTCAGTACTCAGGGTGCTCGGTGCTCAGTGCTCAGGGTGCTGAGTGCTCAGTACTCAGGGTGCTGGGTACTCAGTGCACAGGTTGCTCGGTGCTCAGTGCTCGGGGTGCTCAGAGCTCAGTACTCAGGGTGCTGGGTGCTCAGTGCTCAGGGTACTCGGTGATCAGTACTCAGGGTGCTGGGTGCACAGTGCTCGGGGTGCTCGGTGCTCAGTACGTTGGGTGCTCACTACTCAGGGTGCTGGGTGCTCAGTGCTCAGGGTGCTGGATGCTCAGAGCTCAGGGTGCTGGTTGCTCAGTGCTCAGGGTGCTGGGTGCTCAGTACTCAGTGTGCTGGGTGCTCAGTGCTCGGGGTGCTGGGTGCTCAGTGCTCAGGGTGCTGGGTTCTCAGTACTCAGGGTGCTGGGTGCTCAGTACTCAGGGTGCTGGGTGCTCAGTACTCGGGTGCTGGGTGCTCAGTGCTCAGGGTGCTGGGTGCTCAGTGCTCGGGGTGCTGGGTGCTCAGTGCTCAGTACTCAGGGTGCTGGGTGCTCAGTGCTCGGGGTGCTGGGTGCTCAGTGATCAGTACTCAGGGTGCTGGGTGCTCAGTGCTCAGGGTGCTGGGTGCTCAGTGCTCAGTGTGCTGGGTGCTCAGTCCTCAGGGTGCTGGGTACTCAGTGCTCAGGGTGCTGGTTGCTCAGTACTCAGGGTGCTCAGTGCTCAGTACTCGGGGTGCTGGGTGTTCAGGGCTCAGGGTGCTCACTGCTCAGTACTCGGGGTGCTGGGTGCTCAGTGCTCAGTGCTCGGGGTGCTGGGTGCTCAGTGCTCGGAGCGCTAGGTGCTCAGTGCTCGGGGTGCTGGGTGCTCAGTACTCGGGGTGCTGGGTACTCAGTGCTCAGGGTGCTCAGTGCTCAGTACTCAGTGCTCAGGGTGCTCAGTGCTCAGTGCTCAGGGTGCTGGGTGTTCAGTACTCAGGGTGCTGGGTGCTCAGTACTCAGGGTGCTGGGTGCTCAGTGCTCAGGGTGCTGGGTGCTCAGTGCTCGGGGCGCTGGATGCTCAGTACTCAGGGTGCTGGGTGCTCAGTGCTCGGGGTGCTGGGTGCTCAGTGCTCAGGATGCTGGGTGCTCAGTACTCAGGGTGCTGGGTGCTCAGTACTCGGGATGCTGGGTGCTCAGTACTCAGGGTGCTGGGTGCTCAGTACTCAGGGTGCTGGGTGCTCAGTACTCGGGTGCTGGGTGCTCAGTGCTCAGGGTGCTGGGTGCTCAGTGTTCGGGGTGCTGGGTGCTCAGTGCTCAGTACTCAGGGTGCTGGGTGCTCAGTGCTCGGGGTGCTGGGTGCTCAGTGCTCAGTACTCAGGGTGCTGGGTGCTCAGTGCTCAGGGTGCTGGGTGCTCAGTGCTCAGGGTGCTCGGTGCTCGGGGCGCTGGGTGCTCAGTGCTCGGGGTCCTCGGAGCTCAGTACTCAGGGTGCTGGGTGTTCAGTGCTCGGGGTGCTCGGTGCTCAGTACTCAGGGTGCTGGGTGCTCAGTGCTCGGGGTGCTGGGTGCTCAGTGCTCAGTACTCAGGGTGCTGGGTGCTCAGTGCTCAGGTTCCTGGGTGCTCATTGCTCAGGATGCTGGGTGCTCAGTACTCAGCGTGCTGGGTGCTCAGTCCTCAGGGTGCTCAGTGCTCAGGGTGCTGGGTGCTCAGTGCTCGGGGTGCTCGGTGCTCAGTACTCAGGGTGCTGAGTGCTCAGTACTCAGGGTGCTGGGTGCTCAGGACTCAGGGTGCTGGGTGCTCAGTGCTCAGTGTGCTGGGTGATCAGTGCTCAGGGTGCTGGGTGCTCAGTGCTCAGGGTGCTGGGTGCTCAGTGCTCGGGGTGCTGGGTGCTCAGTAGTCAGGGTGCTGGGTGCTCAGTGCTCGGGGTGCTCGGTGCTCAGTACGTTGGTTGCTCACAACTCAGAGTGCTGGGTGCTAAGTGCTCAGGGTGCTGGGTGCTCAGTGCTCAGGGTGCTCGGTGCTCAGTGCTCAGGGTGCTGGGTGCTCAGTACTCAGGGTGCTGGTTGCTCAGTACTCAGGGTGTTCAGTGCTCAGTACTCAGGGTGCTCAGTGCTCAGTAATCAGGGTGCTCAGTGCTCAGGATGCTGGGTGCTCAGTCCTCAGGGTGCTGGGTGCTCAGTGCTCAGGGTGCTCGGTGCTCAGTGCACAGGGTGCTGGGTGCTCAGTACTCAGGGTGCTGGGTGCTCAGTGCTCGGGGTGCTGGGTGCTCAGTACTCAGGGTGCTGGGTGCTCAGTACTCAGGGTGCTGGGTGCTCAGTGCTCAGGGTGCTAGGTGATCAGTGCTCAGGGTGCTGGGTGCTCAGTGCTCAGGGTGCTGGGTGCTCAGTGCTCGGGGTGCTGGGTGCTCAGTACTCAGGGTGCTGGGTGCTCAGTGCTTGGGGTGCTCGGTGCTCAGTACGTTGGGTGCTCACTACTCAGGGTGCTGGGTGCTGAGTGCTCAGGGTGCTGGGTGCTCAGTGCTCAGGGTGCTCGGTGCTCATTGCTCAGGGTGCTGGTTGCTCAGTACTCAGGGTGCTCAGTGCTCAGTACTCAGGGTGCTCAGTGCTCAGTACTCAGGGTGCTCAGTGCTCAGGCTGCTGGGTGCTCAGTCCTCAGGGTGCTGGGTGCTCAGTGCTCGGGGTGCTTGGTGCTCTGTACTCAGGGTGCTCGTTGCTCAGTACTCAGGAGGCTGGCTGCTCAGTACTCAGGGTGCTGGGTGCTCAATACTCAGGGTGCTCAGTGCTTGGGCTGCTCCGTGCTCACTACTACGGGTGCTGGGTGCTCAGTTCTCGGGGTGCTCGGTGCTCAGTACTCAGTGATCAGGGTGCTCAGTGCTCAGTGCTCAGGGTGCTCCGTGTTCAGTGCTCAGGGTGCTGGGTGCTCAGTGCTCAGGGTGCTGGGTGCTCAGTACTCAGGGTGCTGGGTGCACAGTGCTCGGGGTGCTGGGTGCTCAGTGCTCAGGGTGCTGGGTGCTCAGTACTCAGGGTGCTGGGTGCTCAGTGCTCGGGGTGCTGGGTGCTCAGTGCTCAGGGTGCTGGGTGCTCAGTACTCAGGGTGCTGTGTGCTCAGTACTCGGGTGCTGGGTGCTCAGTGCTCAGGGTGCTGGGTGCTCAGTGCTCGGGGTGCTGGGTGCTCAGTGCTCAGTACTCAGGGTGCTGGGTGTTCAGTGATCGGGGTGCTGGGTGCTCAGTGCTCAGTACTCAGGGTGCTGGGTGCTCAGTGCTCAGGGTGCTGGGTGCTCAGTGCTCAGGGTGCTGGGTGCTCAGTGCTAAGGGTGCTGGGTACTCAGTGCTCAGGGTGCTGGGTGCTCAGTACTCAGGGTGCTCAGTGCTCAGTACTCGGGGTGCTGGGTGCTCAGTGCTCGGGGTGCTGGGTGCTCAGTGCTCAGTACTCAGGGTGCTAGGTGCTCAGTGCTCAGGGTGCTGGGTGCTCAGTGCTCAGGGCGCTGGGTGCTCAGCGCTCAGGGTGCTGGGTACTCAGTGCTCAGGGTGCTCGGTGCTCAGTGCTCAGGGTGCTCAGTGCTCGGAGTGCTCGGAGCTCAGTACTCAGGGTGCTGGGTGCTCATTGCTCGGGGTGCTCGGTGCTCAGTACTCAGGGTGCTGGCTGCTCACTGCTCGGGGTGCTGGGTGCTCAGTGCTCAGTACTCAGGGTTCTGGGTGCTCAGTGTTCAGGGTGCTGTGTGCTCAGTGCTCAGGGTGCTGGGTGCTCAGTGCTCAGGGTGTTGGGTACTCAGTGCTCAGGGTGCTGGGTGCTCAGTACTCATGGTGCTGGGTGCTCAGTACTCAGGGTGCTGGGTGCTCAGTGCTCGGGTTGCTATGTGCTCAGTGCTCGCGGTGCTGGGTTCTCAGTGCTCGGGGTGCTCGGTGCTCAGTACTCAGGGTGCTGGATGCTCAGTGCTCGAGGTGCTCAGTACTCAGGGTCCTGTGTGTTCAGTGCTCAGGGTGCTGGGTGCTCAGTGCTCAAGGTGCTGGGTGCTCAGTACTCAGGGTGCTCAGTGCTCAGGGTGCTGTGTGCTCAGTGCTCAGGGTGCTTGGTGCTCAGTGCTCAGGGTGCTGAGTGCTCAGTACTCAGGGTGCTGGGTGCACAGTGCTCGGGGTGCTCGGTGCTCAGTACGTTGGGTGCTCACTACTCAGGGTGCTGGGTGCTCAGTGCTCAGGGTGCTCACTGCTCAGTACTCGGGGTGCTGGGTGCTCAGTGCTCAGTGCTCGGGGTGCTGGGTGCTCAGTGCTCGGGGCGCTGGGTGCTCAGTGCTCGGGGTGCTGGGTGCTCAGTACTCGGGGTGCTGGGTGCTCAGTGCTCAGGGTGCTCAGTGCTCAGTACTCAGTGCTCAGGGTGCTCAGTGCTCAGTGCTCAGGGTGCTGGGTGTTCAGTACTCAGGGTGCTGGGTGCTCAGTACTCAGGGTGCTGGGTGCTCAGTGCTCAGGGTGCTGGGTGCTCAGTGCTCGGTGCGCTGGGTGCTCAGTACTCAGGGTGCTGGGTGCTCAGTGCTCGAGGTGCTGGGTGCTCAGTGCTCAGGATGCTGTGTGCTCAGTACTCAGGGTGCTGGGTGCTCAGTACTCGGGATGCTGGGTGCTCAGTACTCAGGGTGCTGGGTGCTCAGTACTCAGGGTGCTGGGTGCTCAGTACTCGGGTGCTGGGTGCTCAGTGCTCAGGGTGCTGGGTCCTCAGTGTTCGGGGTGCTGGGTGCTCAGAGCTCAGTACTCAGGGTGCTGAGTGCTCAGTGCTCGGGGTGCTGGGTGCTCAGTGCTCAGTACTCAGGGTGCTGGGTGCTCAGTGCTCAGGGTGCTGTGTGCTCAGTGCTCAGGGTGCTGGGTGCTCAGTGCTCAGGGTGCTGGGTACTCAGTGCTTAGGGTGCTGGGTGCTCAGTGCTCGAGGTGCTCAGTACTCAGGGTGCTGTGTGTTCAGTGCTCAGGGTGCTGGGTGCTCAGTGCTCGGGGTGCTCGGTGCTCAGTGCTCAAGGTGCTGGGTGCTCAGTACTCAGGTTGCTCATTGCTCAGGGTGCTGGGTGCTCAGTAGTCAGGGTGCTGGGTGCTCAGTGCTCAGGGTGCTCGGTGCTCGGGGCGCTGGGTGCTCAGTGCTCGGGGTCCTCGGAGCTCAGTACTCAGGGTGCTGGGTGTTCAGTGCTCGGGGTGCTCGGTGCTCAGTACTCAGGGTGCTGGGTGCTCAGTGCTCGGGGTGCTGGGTGCTCAGTGCTCAGTACTCAGGGTGCTGGGTGCTCAGTGCTCGGGGTGCTGGGTGCTCAGTGCTCAGTACTCAGGGTGCTGGGTGCTCAGTGCTCAGGTTCCTGGGTTCTCAGTGCTCAGGGTGCTGGGTGCTCAGTGCTCAGGGTGCTGGGTGCTCAGTACTCGGGGTGCTCGGTGCTCAGTGCTGAGGGTGCTGAGTGATCAGTACTCAGGGTGCTGGGTACTCAGTGCTCAGGGTGCTCGGTGCTCAGTACTCGGGGTGCTGGGTGCTCATTCTCGGGGTGCTGGGTGCTCAGTGCTCAGGGTGCTGGGTGCTCAGTACTCAGGGTGCTTGGTGCTCATTGCTCAGGGTGCTGGGTGCTCAGTACTCAGGGTGCTGGGAGCTCAGTGCTCAGGGTGATCGGTGCTCAGTACTCAGAGTGCTCAGTACTCATGGTGCTGGGTGCTCAGTGCTCGGGGTGCTGGGTGCTCAGTACTGAGGGTGCTTTGGGTTCTGGGTGCTCAGTGCTCAGGATGATCGGTGCTCAGTACTCAGGGTGCTGGTTGCTCAGAGCTCAGGGTGCTGGGTGCTCAGTCCTCAGGGTGCTCAGTGCTCAGGGTGCTGGGTGCTCAGTACTCAGGGTGCTGGGTGCACAGTGCTCGGGGTGCTGGGTGCTCAGTGCTCAGGGTGCTGGGTGCTCAGTACTCAGGGTGCTGGGTGCTCAGTGCTCGGGGTGCTGGGTGCTCAGTGCTCAGGGTGCTGGGTGCTCAGTACTCAGGGTGCTGTGTGCTCAGTACTCGGGTGCTGGGTGCGCAGTGCTCAGGGTGCTGGGTGCTCAGTGCTCGGGGTGCTGGGTGCTCAGTGCTCAGTACTCAGTGTGCTGGGTGTTCAGTGATCGGGGTGCTGGGTGCTCAGTGCTCAGTACTCAGGGTGCTGGGTGCTCAGTGCTCAGGGTGCTGGGTGCTCAGTGCTCAGGGTGCTGGGTGCTCAGTGCTAAGGGTGCTGGGTACTCAGTGCTCAGGGTGCTGGGTGCTCAGTACTCAGGGTGCTCAGTGCTCAGTACTCGGGGTGCTGGGTGCTCAGTGCTCGGGGTGCTGGGTGCTCAGTGCTCAGTACTCAGGGTGCTGGGTGCTCAGTGCTCAGGGTGCTGGGTGCTCAGTGCTCAGGGCGCTGGGTGCTCAGCGCTCAGGGTGCTGGGTACTCAGTGCTCAGGGTGCTCGGTGCTCAGTGCTCAGGGTGCTCAGTGCTCGGAGTGCTCGGAGCTCAGTACTCAGGGTGCTGGGTGCTCATTGCTCGGGGTGCTCGGTGCTCAGTACTCAGGGTGCTGGCTGCTCACTGCTCGGGGTGCTGGGTGCTCAGTGCTCAGTACTCAGGGTGCTGGGTGCTCAGTGTTCAGGGTGCTGTGTGCTCAGTGCTCAGGGTGCTGGGTGCTCAGTGCTCAGGGTGTTGGGTACTCAGTGCTCAGGGTGCTGGGTGCTCAGTACTCAGGGTGCTGGGTGCTCAGTACTCAGGGTGCTGGGTGCTCAGTGCTCGGGGTGCTATGTGCTCAGTGCTCGCGGTGCTGGGTTCTCAGTGCTCGGGGTGCTCGGTGCTCAGTACTCAGGGTGCTGGATGCTCAGTGCTCGAGGTGCTCAGTACTCAGGGTGCTGTGTGTTCAGTGCTCAGGGTGCTGGGTGCTCAGTGCTCAAGGTGCTGGGTGCTCAGTACTCAGGGTGCTCAGTGCTCAGGGTGCTGTGTGCTCAGTGCTCAGGGTGCTCGGTGCTCAGTGCTCAGGGTGCTGAGTGCTCAGTACTTAGGGTGCTGGGTGCACAGTGCTCGGGGTGCTCGGTGCTCAGTACGTTGGGTGCTCACTACTCAGGTTGCTGGGTGCTCAGTGCTCAGGGTGCTCACTGCTCAGTACTCGGGGTGCTGGGTGCTCAGTGCTCAGTGCTCGGTGTGCTGGGTGCTCAGTGCTCGGGGCGCTGGGTGCTCAGTGCTCGGGGTGCTGGGTGCTCAGTACTCGGGGTGCTGGGTGCTCAGTGCTCAGGGTGCTCAGTGCTCAGTACTCAGTGCTCAGGGTGCTCAGTGCTCAGTGCTCAGGGTGCTGGGTGTTCAGTACTCAGGGTGCTGGGTGCTCAGTACTCAGGGTGCTGGGTGCTCAGTGCTCAGGGTGCTGGGTGCTCAGTGCTCGGGGCGCTGGGTGCTCAGCACTCAGGGTGCTGGGTGCTCAGTGCTCGAGGTGCTGGGTGCTCAGTGCTCAGGATGCTGGGTGCTCAGTAATCAGGGTGCTGGGTGCTCAGTACTCGGGATGCTGGGTGCTCAGTACTCAGGGTGCTGGGTGCTCAGTACTCAGGGTGCTGGGTGCTCAGTACTCGGGTGCTGGGTGCTCAGTGCTCAGGGTGCTGGGTCCTCAGTGTTCGGGGTGCTGGGTGCTCAGAGCTCAGTACTCAGGGTGCTGGGTGCTCAGTGCTCGGGGTGCTGGGTGCTCAGTGCTCAGTACTCAGGGTGCTGGGTGCTCAGTGCTCAGGGTGCTGTGTGCTCAGTGCTCAGGGTGCTGGGTGCTCAGTGCTCAGGGTGCTGGGTACTCAGTGCTTAGGGTGCTGGGTGCTCAGTGCTCGAGGTGCTCAGTACTCAGGGTGCTGTGTGTTCAGTGCTCAGGGTGCTGGGTGCTCAGTGCTCGGGGTGCTAGGTGCTCAGTGCTCAAGGTGCTGGGTGCTCAGTACTCAGGTTGCTCATTGCTCAGGGTGCTGGGTGCTCAGTAGTCAGGGTGCTGGGTGCTCAGTGCTCAGGGTGCTCGGTGCTCGGGGCGCTGGGTGCTCAGTGCTCGGGGTCCTCGGAGCTCAGTACTCAGGGTGCTGGGTGTTCAGTGCTCGGGGTGCTCGGTGCTCAGTACTCAGGGTGCTGGGTGCTCAGTGCTCGGGGTGCTGGGTGCTCAGTGCTCAGTACTCAGGGTGCTGGGTGCTCAGTGCTCGGGGTGCTGGGTGCTCAGTGCTCAGTACTCAGGGTGCTGGGTGCTCAGTGCTCAGGTTCCTGGGTTCTCAGTGCTCAGGGTGCTGGGTGCTCAGTGCTCAGGGTGCTGGGTGCTCAGTACTCGGGGTGCTCGGTGCTCAGTGCTGAGGGTGCTGAGTGATCAGTACTCAGGGTGCTGGGTACTCAGTGCTCAGGGTGCTCGGTGCTCAGTACTCGGGGTGCTGGGTGCTCATTCTCGGGGTGCTGGGTGCTCAGTGCTCAGGGTGCTGGGTGCTCAGTACTCAGGGTGCTTGGTGCTCATTGCTCAGGGTGCTGGGTGCTCAGTACTCAGGGTGCTGGGAGCTCAGTGCTCAGGGTGATCGGTGCTCAGTACTCAGAGTGCTCAGTACTCATGGTGCTGGGTGCTCAGTGCTCGGGGTGCTGGGTGCTCAGTACTGAGGGTGCTTTGGGTTCTGGGTGCTCAGTGCTCAGGATGATCGGTGCTCAGTACTCAGGGTGCTGGTTGCTCAGTGCTCAGGGTGCTGGGTGCTCAGTCCTCAGGGTGCTCAGTGCTCAGGGTGCTGGGTGCTCAGTGCTCGGGTTGCTCGGTGCTCAGTACTCAGGGTGCTGGGTGCTCAGTACTCAGGGTGCTGGGTGCTCAGTACTCAGGGTGCTGGGTGCTCAGTGCTCAGTGTGCTGGGTGATCAGTACTCAGGGTGCTGGGTGCTCAGTGCTCGGGGTGCTGGGTGCTCAGTACTCAGGGTGCTGGGTGCTCAGTACTCAGGGTGCTGGGTGCTCAGTGCTCAGGGTGCTAGGTGATCAGTGCTCAGGGTGCTGGGTGCTCAGTGCTCGGGGTGCTGGGTGCTCAGTAGTCAGGGTGCTGGGTGCTCAGTGCTCGGGGTGCTCGGTGCTCAGTACGTTGGGTGCTCACAACTCAGAGTGCTTCGTGCTCAGTGCTCAGGGTGCTGGGTGCTCAGTGCTCAGGGTGCTCGGTGCTCAGTGCTCAGGGTGCTGGGTGCTCAGTACTCAGGGTGCTGGTTGCTCAGTACTCAGGGTGTTCAGTGCTCAGTACTCAGGGTGCTCAGTGCTCAGTACTCAGGGTGCTCAGTGCTCAGGGTGCTGGGTGCTCAGTCCTCAGGGTGCTGGGTGCTCAGTGCTCAGGGTGCTCGGTGCTCAGTGCACAGGGTGCTGGGTGCTCAGTACTCAGGGTGCTGGGTGCTCAGTGCTCGAGGTGCTGGGTGCTCAGTACTCAGGGTGCTGGGTGCTCAGTACTCAGGGTGCTGGGTGCTCAGTGCTCAGGGTGCTAGGTGATCAGTGCTCAGGGTGCTGGGTGCTCAGTGCTCAGGGTGCTTGGTGCTCAGTGCTCGGGGTGCTGGGTGCTCAGTACTCAGGGTGCTGGGTGCTCAGTGCTTGGGGTGCTCGGTGCTCAGTACGTTGGGTGCTCACTACTCAGGGTGCTGGGTGCTCAGTGCTCAGGGTGCTGGGTTCTCAGTGCTCAGGGTGCTCGGTGCTCATTGCTCAGGGTCCTGGGTGCTCAGTACTCAGGTTGCTGGTTGCTCAGTACTCAGGGTGCTCAGTGCTCAGTACTCAGGGTGCTCAGTGCTCAGTACTCAGGGTGCTCAGTGCTCAGGGTGCTGTGTGCTTAGTCCTCAGGGTGCTGGGTGCTCAGTGCTCGGGGTGCTGGGTGCTCTGTACTCAGGGTGCTCGTTGCTCAGTACTCAGGATGCTGGCTGCTCAGTACTCAGGGTGCTGGGTGCTCAATAATCAGGGTGCTCAGTGCTTGGGCTGCTGGGTGCTCAGTACTCCGGGTGCTGGGTGCTCAGTTCTCGGGGTGCTCGGTGCTCAGTACTCAGTGATCAGGGTGCTCAGTGCTCAGTGCTCAGGGTGCTCCGTGCTCAGTGCTCAGGGTGCTGGGTGCTCAGTGCTCAGGGTGCTGGGTGCTCAGTACTCAGGGTGCTGGGTGCACAGTGCTCGGGGTGGTGGGTGCTCAGTGCTCAGGGTGCTGGGTGCTCAGTACTCAAGGTGCTGGGTGCTCAGTGCTCGGGGTGCTGGGTGCTCAGTGCTCAGGGTGCTTTGTGCTCAGTACTCAGGGTGCTGTGTGCTCAGTACTCGGGTGCTGGGTGCACAGTGCTCAGGGTGCTGGGTGCTCAGTGCGCGGGGTGCTGGGTGCTCAGTGCTCAGTACTCAGGGTGCTGGGTGCTCAGTGATCGGGGTGCTGGGTGCTCAGTGCTCAGTACTCAGGGTGCTGGGTGCTCAGTGCTCAGGGTGCTGGGTGCTCAGTGCTCAGGGTGCTGGGTGCTCAGTGCTAAGGGTGCTGGGTACTCAGTGCTCAGGGTGCTGGGTGCTCAGTACTCAGGGTGCTCAGTGCTCAGTACTCGGGGTGCTGGGTGCTCAGTGCTCGGGGTGCTGGGTGCTCAGTGCTCAGTACTCAGGGTGCTGGGTGCTCAGTGCTCAGGGTGCTGGGTGCTCAGTGCTCAGGGCGCTGGGTGCTCAGTGCTCAGGGTGCTGGGTACTCAGTGCTCAGGGTGCTCGGTGCTCAGTGCTCAGGGTGCTCAGTGCTCGGAGTGCTCGGAGCTCAGTACTCAGGGTGCTGGGTGCTCATTGCTCGGGGTGCTCGGTGCTCAGTACTCAGGGTGCTGGCTGCTCACTGCTCGGGGTGCTGGGTGCTCAGTGCTCAGTACTCAGGGTGCTGGGTGCTCAGTGCTCAGGGTGCTGTGTGCTCAGTGCTCAGGGTGCTGGGTGCTCAGTGTTCAGGGTGTTGGGTACTCAGTGCTCAGGGTGCTGGGTGCTCAGTACTCAGGGTGCTGGGTGCTCAGTACTCAGGGTGCTGGGTGCTCAGTGCTCGGGGTGCTATGTGCTCAGTGCTCGCGGTGCTGGGTTCTCAGTGCTCGGGGTGCTCGGTGCTCAGTGCTCGGGGTGCTCGGAGCTCAGTACTCAGGGTGCTGTGTGTTCAGTGCTCAGGGTGCTGGGTGCTCAGTGCTCAAGGTGCTGGGTGCTCAGTACTCAGGGTGCTCATTGCTCAGGGTGCAGGGTGCTCAGTACTCAGGGTGCTGGGTGCTCAGTGCTCGGGGTGCTCGGTGCTCAGTACTCAGGGTGCTCGGTGCTCAGTGCTCAGGGTGCTGAGTGCTCAGTACTCAGGGTGCTGGGTACTCAGTGCACAGGGTGCTCGGTGCTCAGTGCTCGGGGTGCTCGGAGCTCAGTACTCAGGGTGCTGGGTGCTCAGTGCTCAGGGTACTCGGTGATCAGTACTCAGGGTGCTGGGTGCACAGTGCTCGGCGTGCTCGGTGCTCAGTACGTTGGGTGCTCACTACTCAGGGTGCTGGGTGCTCAGTGCTCAGGGTGCTGGGTGCTCAGAGCTCAGGGTGCTGGTTGCTCAGTGCTCAGGGTGCTGGGTGCTCAGTACTCAGGGTGCTGGGTGCTCAGTGCTCGGGTGCTGGGTGCTCAGTGCTCAGGGTGCTGGGTGCTCAGTACTCAGGGTGCTGGGTGCTCAGTACTCGGGTGCTGGGTGCTCAGTGCTCAGGGTGCTGGGTGCTCAGTACTCGGGTGCTGGGTGCTCAGTACTCGGGTGCTGGGTGCTCAGTGCTCAGGGTGCTGGGTGCTCAGTGCTCGGGGTGCTGGGTGCTCAGTGCTCAGTACTCAGGGTGCTGGGTGCTCAGTGCTCGGGGTGCTGGGTGCTCAGTGATCAGTACTCAGGGTGCTGGGTGCTCAGTGCTCAGGGTGCTGGGTGCTCAGTGCTCAGTTTGCTGGGTGCTCAGTCCTCAGGGTGCTGGGTACTCAGTGCTCAGGGTGCTGGTTGCTCAGTACTCAGGGTGCTCAGTGCTCAGTACTCGGGGTGCTGGGTGTTCAGTGCTCAGGGTGCTCACTGCTCAGTACTCGGGGTGCTGGGTGCTCAGTGCTCAGTGCTCGGGGTGCTGGGTGCTCAGTGCTCGGGGCGCTGGGTGCTCAGTGCTCGGGGTGCTGGGTGCTCAGTACTCGGGGTGCTGGGTGCTCAGTGCTCAGGGTGCTCAGTGCTCAGTACTCAGTGCTCAGGGTGCTCAGTGCTCAGTGCTCAGGGTGCTGGGAGTTCAGTACTCAGGGTGCTGGGTGCTCAGTACTCAGGGTGCTGGGTGCTCAGTGCTCAGGGTGCTGGGTGCTCAGTGCTCGGGGCGCTGGGTGCTCAGTAATCAGGGTGCTGGGTGCTCAGTGCTCGGGGTGCTGGGTGCTCAGTGCTCAGGATGCTGGGTGCTCAGTACTCAGGGTGCTGGGTGCTCAGTACTCGGGATGCTGGGTGCTCAGTACTCAGGGTGCTGGGTGCTCAGTACTCAGGGTGCTGGGTGCTCAGTACTCGGGTGCTGGGTGCTCAGTGCTCAGGGTGCTGGGTGCTCAGTGTTCGGGGTGCTGGGTGCTCAGTGCTCAGTACTCAGGGTGCTGGGTGCTCAGTGCTCGGGGTGCTGGGTGCTCAGTGCTCAGTACTCAGGGTGCTGGGTGCTCAGTGCTCAGGGTGCTGTGTGCTCAGTGCTCAGGTTGCTGGGTGCTCAGTGCTCAGGGTGCTGGGTACTCAGTGCTCAGGGTGCTGGGTGCTCAGTGCTCGAGGTGCTCAGTACTCCGGGTGCTGTGTGTTCAGTGCTCAGGGTGCTGGGTGCTCAGTGCTCGGGGTGCTCGGTGCTCAGTGCTCAAGGTGCTGGGTGCTCAGTACTCAGGTTGCTCATTGCTCAGGGTGCTGGGTGCTCAGTAGTCAGGGTGCTGGGTGCTCAGTGCTCAGGGTGCTCGGTGCTCAGTACGTTGGGTGCTCACTACTCAGGGTGCTGGGTGCTCAGTGCTCAGGGTGCTGGGTGCTCAGTGCTCAGGGTGCTGGGTGCTCAGTACTCGGGTGCTGGGTGCTCAGTGCTCAGGGTGCTGGGTGCTCAGTGTTCGGGGTGCTGGGTGCTCAGTGCTCAGTACTCAGGGTGCTGGGTGCTCAGTCCTCAGGGTGCTGGGTGCTCAGTGCTCAGGGTGCTCGGTGCTCAGTGCACAGGGTGCTGGGTGCTCAGTACTCAGGGTGCTGGGTGCTCAGTGCTCGAGGTGCTGGGTGCTCAGTACTCAGGGTGCTGGGTGCTCAGTACTCAGGGTGCTGGGTGCTCAGTGCTCAGGGTGCTAGGTGATCAGTGCTCAGGGTGCTGGGTGCTCAGTGCTCAGGGTGCTTGGTGCTCAGTGCTCGGGGTGCTGGGTGCTCAGTACTCAGGGTGCTGGGTGCTCAGTGCTTGGGGTGCTCGGTGCTCAGTACGTTGGGTGCTCACTACTCAGGGTGCTGGGTGCTCAGTGCTCAGGGTGCTGGGTTCTCAGTGCTCAGGGTGCTCGGTGCTCATTGCTCAGGGTCCTGGGTGCTCAGTACTCAGGTTGCTGGTTGCTCAGTACTCAGGGTGCTCAGTGCTCAGTACTCAGGGTGCTCAGTGCTCAGTACTCAGGGTGCTCAGTGCTCAGGGTGCTGTGTGCTTAGTCCTCAGGGTGCTGGGTGCTCAGTGCTCGGGGTGCTGGGTGCTCTGTACTCAGGGTGCTCGTTGCTCAGTACTCAGGATGCTGGCTGCTCAGTACTCAGGGTGCTGGGTGCTCAATAATCAGGGTGCTCAGTGCTTGGGCTGCTGGGTGCTCAGTACTCCGGGTGCTGGGTGCTCAGTTCTCGGGGTGCTCGGTGCTCAGTACTCAGTGATCAGGGTGCTCAGTGCTCAGTGCTCAGGGTGCTCCGTGCTCAGTGCTCAGGGTGCTGGGTGCTCAGTGCTCAGGGTGCTGGGTGCTCAGTACTCAGGGTGCTGGGTGCACAGTGCTCGGGGTGGTGGGTGCTCAGTGCTCAGGGTGCTGGGTGCTCAGTACTCAAGGTGCTGGGTGCTCAGTGCTCGGGGTGCTGGGTGCTCAGTGCTCAGGGTGCTGGGTGCTCAGTACTCAGGGTGCTGTGTGCTCAGTACTCGGGTGCTGGGTGCACAGTGCTCAGGGTGCTGGGTGCACAGTGCTCGGGGTGCTGGGTGCTCAGTGCTCAGTACTCAGGGTGCTGGGTGCTCAGTGATCGGGGTGCTGGGTGCTCAGTGCTCAGTACTCAGGGTGCTGGGTGCTCAGTGCTCAGGGTGCTGGGTGCTCAGTGCTCAGGGTGCTGGGTGCTCAGTGCTAAGGGTGCTGGGTACTCAGTGCTCAGGGTGCTGGGTGCTCAGTACTCAGGGTGCTCAGTGCTCAGTACTCGGGGTGCTGGGTGCTCAGTGCTCGGGGTGCTGGGTGCTCAGTGCTCAGTACTCAGGGTGCTGGGTGCTCAGTGCTCAGGGTGCTGGGTGCTCAGTGCTCAGGGCGCTGGGTGCTCAGTGCTCAGGGTGCTGGGTACTCAGTGCTCAGGGTGCTCGGTGCTCAGTGCTCAGGGTGCTCAGTGCTCGGAGTGCTCGGAGCTCAGTACTCAGGGTGCTGGGTGCTCATTGCTCGGGGTGCTCGGTGCTCAGTACTCAGGGTGCTGGCTGCTCACTGCTCGGGGTGCTGGGTGCTCAGTGCTCAGTACTCAGGGTGCTGGGTGCTCAGTGCTCAGGGTGCTGTGTGCTCAGTGCTCAGGGTGCTGGGTGCTCAGTGTTCAGGGTGTTGGGTACTCAGTGCTCAGGGTGCTGGGTGCTCAGTACTCAGGGTGCTGGGTGCTCAGTACTCAGGGTGCTGGGTGCTCAGTGCTCGGGGTGCTATGTGCTCAGTGCTCGCGGTGCTGGGTTCTCAGTGCTCGGGGTGCTCGGTGCTCAGTGCTCGGGGTGCTCGGAGCTCAGTACTCAGGGTGCTGTGTGTTCAGTGCTCAGGGTGCTGGGTGCTCAGTGCTCAAGGTGCTGGGTGCTCAGTACTCAGGGTGCTCATTGCTCAGGGTGCAGGGTGCTCAGTACTCAGGGTGCTGGGTGCTCAGTGCTCGGGGTGCTCGGTGCTCAGTACTCAGGGTGCTCGGTGCTCAGTGCTCAGGGTGCTGAGTGCTCAGTACTCAGGGTGCTGGGTACTCAGTGCACAGGGTGCTCGGTGCTCAGTGCTCGGGGTGCTCGGAGCTCAGTACTCAGGGTGCTGGGTGCTCAGTGCTCAGGGTACTCGGTGATCAGTACTCAGGGTGCTGGGTGCACAGTGCTCGGCGTGCTCGGTGCTCAGTACGTTGGGTGCTCACTACTCAGGGTGCTGGGTGCTCAGTGCTCAGGGTGCTGGGTGCTCAGAGCTCAGGGTGCTGGTTGCTCAGTGCTCAGGGTGCTGGGTGCTCAGTACTCAGGGTGCTGGGTGTTCAGTGCTCGGGTGCTGGGTGCTCAGTGCTCAGGGTGCTGGGTGCTCAGTACTCAGGGTGCTGGGTGCTCAGTACTCGGGTGCTGGGTGCTCAGTGCTCAGGGTGCTGGGTGCTCAGTACTCGGGTGCTGGGTGCTCAGTACTCGGGTGCTGGGTGCTCAGTGCTCAGGGTGCTGGGTGCTCAGTGCTCGGGGTGCTGGGTGCTCAGTGCTCAGTACTCAGGGTGCTGGGTGCTCAGTGCTCGGGGTGCTGGGTGCTCAGTGATCAGTACTCAGGGTGCTGGGTGCTCAGTGCTCAGGGTGCTGGGTGCTCAGTGCTCAGTTTGCTGGGTGCTCAGTCCTCAGGGTGCTGGGTACTCAGTGCTCAGGGTGCTGGTTGCTCAGTACTCAGGGTGCTCAGTGCTCAGTACTCGGGGTGCTGGGTGTTCAGTGCTCAGGGTGCTCACTGCTCAGTACTCGGGGTGCTGGGTGCTCAGTGCTCAGTGCTCGGGGTGCTGGGTGCTCAGTGCTCGGGGCGCTGGGTGCTCAGTGCTCGGGGTGCTGGGTGCTCAGTACTCGGGGTGCTGGGTGCTCAGTGCTCAGGGTGCTCAGTGCTCAGTACTCAGTGCTCAGGGTGCTCAGTGCTCAGTGCTCAGGGTGCTGGGAGTTCAGTACTCAGGGTGCTGGGTGCTCAGTACTCAGGGTGCTGGGTGCTCAGTGCTCAGGGTGCTGGGTGCTCAGTGCTCGGGGCGCTGGGTGCTCAGTAATCAGGGTGCTGGGTGCTCAGTTCTCGGGGTGCTGGGTGCTCAGTGCTCAGGATGCTGGGTGCTCAGTACTCAGGGTGCTGGGTGCTCAGTACTCGGGATGCTGGGTGCTCAGTACTCAGGGTGCTGGGTGCTCAGTACTCAGGGTGCTGGGTGCTCAGTACTCGGGTGCTGGGTGCTCAGTGCTCAGGGTGCTGGGTGCTCAGTGTTCGGGGTGCTGGGTGCTCAGTGCTCAGTACTCAGGGTGCTGGGTGCTCAGTGCTCGGGGTGCTGGGTGCTCAGTGCTCAGTACTCAGGGTGCTGGGTGCTCAGTGCTCAGGGTGCTGTGTGCTCAGTGCTCAGGTTGCTGGGTGCTCAGTGCTCAGGGTGCTGGGTACTCAGTGCTCAGGGTGCTGGGTGCTCAGTGCTCGAGGTGCTCAGTACTCCGGGTGCTGTGTGTTCAGTGCTCAGGGTGCTGGGTGCTCAGTGCTCGGGGTGCTCGGTGCTCAGTGCTCAAGGTGCTGGGTGCTCAGTACTCAGGTTGCTCATTGCTCAGGGTGCTGGGTGCTCAGTAGTCAGGGTGCTGGGTGCTCAGTGCTCAGGGTGCTCGGTGCTCAGTACGTTGGGTGCTCACTACTCAGGGTGCTGGGTGCTCAGTGCTCAGGGTGCTGGGTGCTCAGTGCTCAGGGTGCTCGTTGCTCATTGCTCAGGGTCCTGGGTGCTCAGTACTCAGGGTGCTGGTTGCTCAGTACTCAGGGTGCTCAGTGCTCAGTACTCAGGGTGCTCAGTGCTCAGTACTCAGGGTGCTCAGTGCTCAGGGTGCTGGGTGCTCAGTCCTCAGGGTGCTGGGTGCTCAGTGCTCGGGGTGCTAGGTGCTCTGTACTCAGGGTGCTCGTTGCTCAGTACTCAGGATGCTGGCTGCTCAGTACTCAGGGTGCTGGGTGCTCAATACTCAGGGTGCTCAATGCTTGGGCTGCTGGGTGCTCAGTACTCCGGGTGCTGGGTGCTCAGTTCTCGGGGTGCTCGGTGCTCAGTACTCAGTGATCAGGGTGCTCAGTGCTCAGTGCTCAGGGTGCTCCGTGCTCAGTGCTCAGGGTGCTGGTTGCTCAGTGCTCAGGGTGCTGGGTGCTCAGTACTCAGGGTGCTGGGTGCACAGTGCTCGGGGTGCTGGGTGCTCAGTGCTCTGGGTGCTGGGTGCTCAGTACTCAGGGTGCTGGGTGCTCCGTGCTCGGGGTGCTGGGTGCTCAGTGCTCAGGGTGCTGGGTGCTCAGTACTCAGGGTGCTGTGTGCTCAGTACTTGGGTGCTGGGTGCTCAGTGCTCAGGGTGCTGGGTGCTCAGTGCTCGGGGTGCTGGGTGCTCAGTGCTCAGTACTCAGGGTGCTGGGTGCTCAGTGATCGGGGTGCTGGGTGCTCAGTGCTCAGTACTCAGTTTGCTGGGTGCTCAGTGCTCAGGGTGCTGGGTGCTCAGTGCTCAGGGTGCTGGGTGCTCAGTGCTAAGGGTGCTGGGTACTCAGTGCTCAGGGTGCTGTGTGCTCAGTACTCAGGGTGCTCAGTGCTCAGTACTCGGGGTGCTGGGTGCTCAGTGCTCGGGGTGCTGGGTGCTCAGTGCTCAGTACTCAGGGTGCTGGGTGCTCAGTGCTCAGGGTGCTCAGTGCTCAGGGTGCTGTGTGCTCAGTGCTCAGGGTGCTGGGTGCTCAGTGCTCAGGGTGTTGGGTACTCAGTGCTCAGGGTGCTGGGTGCTCAGTACTCAGGGTGCTGGGTGCTCAGTACTCAGGGTGCTGGGTGCTCAGTGCTCGGGGTGCTATGTGCTCAGTGCTCGCGGTGCTGGGTTCTCAGTGCTCGGGGTGCTCGGTGCTCAGTACTCAGGGTGCTGGATGCTCAGTGCTCGAGGTTCTCAGTACTCAGGGTGCTGTGTGTTCAGTGCTCAGGGTGATGGGTGCTCAGTGCTCAAGGTGCTGGGTGCTCAGTACTCAGGGTGCTCATTGCTCAGGGTGCAGGGTGCTCAGTACTCAGGGTGCTGGGTGCTCAGTGCTCGGGGTGCTCGGAGCTCAGTACTCAGGGTGCTGGGTTCTCAGTGCTCAGGGTGCTCGGTGCTCAGTACTCAGGGTGCTCGGTGCTCAGTGCTCAGGGTGCTGAGTGCTCAGTACTCAGGGTGCTGGGTACTCAGTGCACAGGGTGCTCGGTGCTCAGTGCTCGGGGTGCTCGGAGCTCAGTACTCAGGGTGCTGGGTGCTCAGTGCTCAGGGTACTCGGTGATCAGTACTCAGGGTGCTGGGTGCACAGTGCTCGGGGTGCTCGGTGCTCAGTACGTTGGGTGCTCACTACTCAGGGTGCTGGGTGCTCAGTGCTCAGGGTGCTGGATGCTCAGAGCTCAGGGTGCTGGTTGCTCAGTGCTCAGGGTGCTGGGTGCTCAGTACTCAGGGTGCTGGGTGCTCAGTGCTCGGGGTGCTGGGTGCTCAGTGCTCAGGGTGCTGGGTTCACAGTACTCAGGGTGCTGGGTGCTCAGTACTCAGGGTGCTGGGTGCTCAGTACTCGGGTGCTGGGTGCTCAGTGCTCAGGGTGCTGGGTGCTCAGTGCTCGGGGTGCTGGGTGCTCAGTGCTCAGTACTCAGGGTGCTGGGTGCTCAGTGCTCGGGGTGCTGGGTGCTCAGTGATCAGTACTCAGGGTGCTGGGTGCTCAGTGCTCAGGGTGCTGGGTGCTCAGTGCTCAGTGTGCTGGGTGCTCAGTCCTCAGGGTGCTGCGTACTCAGTGCTCAGGGTGCTGGTTGCTCAGTACTCAGGGTGCTCAGTGCTCAGTACTCGGGGTGCTGGGTGTTCAGTGCTCAGGGTGCTCACTGCTCAGTACTCGGGGTGCTGGGTGCTCAGTGCTCAGTGCTCGGGGTGCTGGGTGCTCAGTGCTCGGGGCGCTGGGTGCTCAGTGCTCGGGGTGCTGGGTGCTCAGTACTCGGGGTGCTGGGTGCTCAGTGCTCAGGGTGCTCAGTGCTCAGTACTCAGTGCTCAGGGTGCTCAGTGCTCAGTGCTCAGGGTGCTGGGTGTTCAGTACTCAGGGTGCTGGGTGCTCAGTACTCAGGGTGCTGGGTGCTCAGTGCTCAGGGTGCTGGGTGCTCAGTGCTCGGGGCGCTGGGTGCTCAGTACTCAGGGTGCTGGGTGCTCAGTGCTCGGGGTGCTGGGTGCTCAGTGCTCAGGATGCTGGGTGCTCAGTACTCAGGGTGCTGGGTGCTCAGTACTCGGGATGCTGGGTGCTCAGTACTCAGGGTGCTGGGTGCTCAGTACTCAGGGTGCTGGGTGCTCAGTACTCGGGTGCTGGGTGCTCAGTGCTCAGGGTGCTGGGTGCTCAGTGTTCGGGGTGCTGGGTGCTCAGTGCTCAGTACTCAGGGTGCTGGGTGCTCAGTGCTCGGGGTGCTGGGTGCTCAGTGCTCAGTACTCAGGGTGCTGGGTGCTCAGTGCTCAGGGTGCTGTGTGCTCAGTGCTCAGGGTGCTGGGTGCTCAGTGCTCAGCGTGCTGGGTACTCAGTGCTCAGGGTGCTGGGTGCTCAGTGCTCGAGGTGCTCAGTACTCAGGGTGCTGTGTGTTCAGTGCTCAGGGTGCTGGGTGCTCAGTGCTCGGGGTGCTCGGTGCTCAGTGCTCAAGGTGCTGGGTGCTCAGTACTCAGGTTGCTCATTGCTCAGGGTGCTGGGTGCTCAGTAGTCAGGGTGCTGGGTGCTCAGTGCTCAGGGTGCTCGGTGCTCGGGGCGCTGGGTGCTCAGTGCTCGGGGTCCTCGGAGCTCAGTACTCAGGGTGCTGGGTGTTCAGTGCTCGGGGTGCTCGGTGCTCAGTACTCAGGGTGCTGGGTGCTCAGTGCTCGGGGTGCTGGGTGCTCAGTGCTCAGTACTCAGGGTGCTGGGTGCTCAGTTCTCGGGGTGCTGGGTGCTCAGTGCTCAGTACTCCGGGTGCTGGGTGCTCAGTTCTCAGGGTGCTCGGTGCTCAGTACTCAGTGATCAGGGTGCTCAGTGCTCAGTGCTCAGGGTGCTGGGTGTTCAGTACTCAGGGTGCTGGGTGCTCAGTACTCAGCGGGCTCAGTGCTCAGGGTGCTGGGTGCTCAGTACTCGGGGTGCTCGGTGCTCAGTGCTCAGGGTGCTGAGTGCTCAGTACTCAGGGTGCTGGGTACTCAGTGCCCAGGCTGCTCGGTGCTCAGTACTCGGGGTGCTGGGTGCTCAGTGCTCGGGGTGCTCGGTGCTCAGTACTCAGGGTGCTGGGTGCTCAGTACTCCGGGTGCTGGGTGCTCAGTTCTCGGGGTGCTCAGTGCTCAGTACTCAGGGTGCTGTGTGCTCAGTGCTCAGGGTTCTGGGTGCTCAGTGCTCAGGGTGCTGGGTGCTCAGTGCTCGGGGTGCTGGGTGCTCAGTGCTCAGTAATCAGGGTCCTGGGTGCTCAGTGCTCGGTGTGCTGGGTGCTCAGTGCTCAGTACTCAGGGTGCTGGGTGCTCAGTGCTCGGGGTGCTCGGTGCTCAGTACTCAGGGTGCTCAGTACTCAGGGTGCTGGGTGCTCAGTGCTCGGGGTGCTGGGTGCTCAGTACTGAGGGTGCTGGGTGCTCAGTGCTTTGCTTTCTGGGTGCTCAGTGCTCAGGATTATCGGTGCTCAGTACTCAGGGTGCTGGGTGCTCAGTGCTCAGGGTGCTCACTGCTCAGTACTCGGGGTGCTGGGTGCTCAGTGCTCAGTGCTCGGGGTGCTGGGTGCTCAGTGCTCGGGGCGCTGGGTGCTCAGTGCTCGGGGTGCTGGGTGCTCAGTACTCGGGGTGCTGGGTGCTCAGTGCTCAGGGTGCTCAGTGCTCAGTACTCAGTGCTCAGGGTGCTCAGTGCTCAGTGCTCAGGGTGCTGGGTGTTCAGTACTCAGGGTGCTGGGTGCTCAGTACTCAGGGTGCTGGGTGCTCAGTGCTCAGGGTGCTGGGTGCTCAGTGCTCGGGGCGCTGGGTGCTCAGTACTCAGGGTGCTGGGTGCTCAGTGCTCGGGGTGCTGGGTGCTCAGTGCTCAGGATGCTGGGTGCTCAGTACTCAGGGTGCTGGGTGCTCAGTACTCGGGTTGCTGGGTGCTCAGTACTCAGGGTGCTGGGTGCTCAGTACTCAGGGTGCTGGGTGCTCAGTACTCGGGTACTGGGTGCTCAGTGCTCAGGGTGCTGGGTGCTTAGTGTTCGGGGTGCTGGGTGCTCAGTGCTCAGTACTCAGGGTGCTGGGTGCTCAGTGCTCAGGGTGCTGTGTGCTCATTGCTCAGGGTGCTGGGTGCTCAGTGCTCAGGGTGCTGGGTACTCAGTGCTCACGGTGCTGGGTGCTCAGTGCTCGAGGTGCTCAGTACTCAGGGTGCTGTGTGTTCAGTGCTCAGGGTGCTGGGTGCTCAGTACTCAGGTTGCTCATTGCTCAGGGTGCTGGGTGCTCAGTGCTCAGGGTGCTGGGTACTCAGTGCTCACGGTGCTGGGTGCTCAGTGCTCGAGGTGCTCAGTACTCAGGGTGCTGTGTGTTCAGTGCTCAGGGTGCTGGGTGCTCAGTACTCAGGTTGCTCATTGCTCAGGGTGCTGGGTGCTCAGTAGTCAGGGTGCTGGGTGCTCAGTGCTCAGGGTGCTCGGTGCTCGGGGCGCTGGGTGCTCAGTGCTCGGGGTCCTCGGAGCTCAGTACTCAGGGTGCTGGGTGTTCAGTGCTCGGGGTGCTCGGTGCTCAGTACTCAGGGTGCTGGGTGCTCAGTGCTCGGGGTGCTTGGTGCTCAGTACGTTGGGTGCTCACTACTCAGGGTGCTGGGTGCTCAGTGCTCAGGGTACTGGGTGCTCAGTACTCAGGGTGCTGGGTGCTCAGTGCTCGGGGTGCTGGGTGCTCAGTGCTCAGGGTGCTGGGTACTCAGTACTCAGGGTGCTGGGTGCTCAGTGCTCGGGGTGCTGGGTGCTCAGTGCTCAGGATGCTGGGTGCTCAGTACTCAGGGTGCTGGGTGCTCAGTACTCGGGGTGCTGGGTGCTCAGTACTCAGGGTGCTGGGTGCTCAGTACTCAGGGTGCTGGGTGCTCAGTATTCGGGTGCTGGGTGCTTAGTGCTCAGGGTGCTGGGTGCTCAGTGTTCGGGGTGCTGGGTGCTCAGTGCTCAGTACTCAGGGTGCTGGGTGCTCAGTGCTCGGGGTGCTGGGTGCTCAGTGCTCAGTACTCAGGCTGCTGGGTGCTCAGTGCTCAGGGGCCTGTGTGCTCAGTGCTCAGGGTGCTGGGTGCTCAGTGCTCAGGGTGCTGGGTACTCAGTGCTCAGGGTGCTGGGTGCTCAGTGCTCGAGGTGCTCAGTACTCAGGGTGCTGTGTGTTCAGTGCTCAGGGTGCTGGGTGCTCAGTGCTCGGGGTGCTCGGTGCTCAGTGCTCAAGGTGCTGGGTGCTCAGTACTCAGGTTGCTCATTGCTCAGGGTGCTGGGTGCTCAGTAGTCAGGGTGCTGGGTGCTCAGTGCTCAGGGTGCTCGGTGCTCGGGGCGCTGGGTGCTCAGTGCTCGGGGTCCTCAGAGCTCAGTACTCAGGGTGCTGGGTGTTCAGTGCTCGGGGTGCTCGGTGCTCAGTACTCAGCGTGCTGGGTGCTCAGTGCTCGGGGTGCTCGGTGCTCAGTATGTTGGGTGCTCACTACTCAGGGTGCTGGGTGCTCAGTGCTCAGGGTGCTGGGTGCTCAGTACTCAGGGTGCTGGGTGCTCAGTGCTCGGGGTGCTGGGTGCTCAGTGCTCAGGGTGCTGGGTGCTCAGTACTCAGGGTGCTGGGTGCTCAGTACTCGGGGTGCTGGGTGCTCAGTGCTCGGGGTGCTGGGTGCTTGGTACTCAGGGTGCTGGGTGCTCAGTACTCAGGGTGCTGGGTGCTCAGTACGCAGGGTGCTGGGTGCTCAGTACTCGGGTGCTGGGTGCTCAGTGCTCAGGGTGCTGGGTGCTCAGTGCTCGGGGTGCTGGGTGCTCAGTGCTCAGTACTCAGGGTGCTGGGTGCTCAGTGCTCGGGGTGCTGGGTGCTCAGTGATCAGTACTCAGGGTGCTGGGTGCTCAGTGCTCAGGGTGCTGGGTGCTCAGTGCTCAGGGTGCTGGGTGCTTAGTCCTCAGGGTGCTGGGTACTCAGTGCTCAGGGTGCTGGTTGCTCAGTACTCAGGGTGCTCAGTGCTCAGTACTCGGGGTGCTGGGTGCTCAGTGCTCAGGGTGCTCACTGCTCAGTACTCGGGGTGCTGGGTGCTCAGTGCTCAGTGCTCGGGGTGCTGGGTGCTCAGTGCTCGGGGCGCTGGGTGCTCAGTGCTCGGGGTGCTGGGTGCTCAGTGCTCGGGGTGCTGGGTGCTCAGTACTCGGGGTGCTGGGTGCTCAGTGCTCGGGGTGCTCGGTGCTCAGTACTCAGCGTGCTGGGTGCTCAGTACTCCGGGTGCTGGGTGCTCAGTTCTCGGGGTGCTCTGTGCTCAGTACTCAGGGTGCTGGGTGCTCAGTGCCCGGGGTGCTGGGTGCTCAGTGCTCAGTACTCAGGGTGCTGTGTGCTCAGTGCTCAGGGTTCTGGGTGCTCAGTGCTCAGGGTGCTGGGTGCTCAGTGCTCGGGGTGCTGGGTGCTCAGTGCTCAGTAATCAGGGTCCTGGGTGCTCAGTGCTCGGTGTGCTGGGTGCTCAGTGCTCAGTACTCAGGGTGCTGGGTGCTCAGTGCTCGGGGTGCTCGGTGCTCAGTACTCAGGGTGCTCAGTACTCAGGGTGCTGGGTGCTCAGTGCTCGGGGTGCTGGGTGCTCAGTACTGAGGGTGCTGGGTGCTCAGTGCTTTGGGTTCTGGGTGCTCAGTGCTCAGGATTATCGGTGCTCAGTACTCAGGGTGCTGGGTGCTCAGTGCTCAGGGTGCTCACTGCTCAGTACTCGGGGTGCTGGGTGCTCAGTGCTCAGTGCTCGGGGTGCTGGGTGCTCAGTTCTCGGGGCGCTGGGTGCTCAGTGCTCGGGGTGCTGGGTGCTCAGTACTCGGGGTGCTGGGTGCTCAGTGCTCAGGGTGCTCAGTGCTCAGTACTCAGTGCTCAGGGTGCTCAGTGCTCAGTGCTCAGGGTGCTGGGTGTTCAGTACTCAGGGTGCTGGGTGCTCAGTACTCAGGGTGCTGGGTGCTCAGTGCTCAGGGTGCTGGGTGCTCAGTGCTCGGGGCGCTGGGTGCTCAGTACTCAGGGTGCTGGGTGCTCAGTGCTCGGGGTGCTGGGTGCTCAGTGCTCAGGATGCTGGGTGCTCAGTACTCAGGGTGCTGGGTGCTCAGTACTCGGGTTGCTGGGTGCTCAGTACTCAGGGTGCTGGGTGCTCAGTACTCAGGGTGCTGGGTGCTCAGTACTCGGGTACTGGGTGCTCAGTGCTCAGGGTGCTGGGTGCTTAGTGTTCGGGGTGCTGGGTGCTCAGTGCTCAGTACTCAGGGTGCTGGGTGCTCAGTGCTCAGGGTGCTGTGTGCTCAGTGCTCAGGGTGCTGGGTGCTCAGTGCTCAGGGTGCTGGGTACTCAGTGCTCACGGTGCTGGGTGCTCAGTGCTCGAGGTGCTCAGTACTCAGGGTGCTGTGTGTTCAGTGCTCAGGGTGCTGGGTGCTCAGTACTCAGGTTGCTCATTGCTCAGGGTGCTGGGTGCTCAGTGCTCAGGGTGCTGGGTACTCAGTGCTCACGGTGCTGGGTGCTCAGTGCTCGAGGTGCTCAGTACTCAGGGTGCTGTGTGTTCAGTGCTCAGGGTGCTGGGTGCTCAGTAGTCAGGGTGCTGGGTGCTCAGTGCTCAGGGTGCTCGGTGCTCGGGGCGCTGGGTGCTCAGTGCTCGGGGTCCTCGGAGCTCAGTACTCAGGGTGCTGGGTGTTCAGTGCTCGGGGTGCTCGGTGCTCAGTACTCAGGGTGCTGGGTGCTCAGTGCTCGGCGTGCTCGGTGCTCAGTACGTTGGGTGCTCACTACTCAGGGTGCTGGGTGCTCAGTGCTCAGGGTACTGGGTGCTCAGTACTCAGGGTGCTGGGTGCTCAGTGCTCGGGGTGCTGGGTGCTCAGTGCTCAGGGTGCTGGGTACTCAGTACTCAGGGTGCTGGGTGCTCAGTGCTCGGGGTGCTGGGTGCTCAGTGCTCAGGATGCTGGGTGCTCATTACTCAGGGTGCTGGGTGCTCAGTACTCGGGGTGCTGGGTGCTCAGTACTCAGGGTGCTGGGTGCTCAGTACTCAGGGTGCTGGGTGCTCAGTATTCGGGTGCTGGGTGCTTAGTGCTCAGGGTGCTGGGTGCTCAGTGTTCGGGGTGCTGGGTGCTCAGTGCTCAGTACTCAGGGTGCTGGGTGCTCAGTGCTCGGGGTGCTGGGTGCTCAGTGCTCAGTACTCAGGCTGCTGGGTGCTCAGTGCTCAGGGGCCTGTGTGCTCAGTGCTCAGG
Source organism: Microtus oregoni (assembly GCF_018167655.1). Lineage (NCBI taxonomy): Eukaryota > Metazoa > Chordata > Mammalia > Rodentia > Cricetidae > Microtus > Microtus oregoni. The sequence goes on along the minus strand of NW_024543811.1, from coordinate 3,645,345 downwards.
GTGCTGGGTGCTCAGTGCTCAGGGTGCTGGGTACTCAGTGCTCAGGGTGCTGGGTGCTCAGTGCTCGAGGTGCTCAGTACTCAGGGTGCTGTGTGTTCAGTGCTCAGGGTGCTGGGTGCTCAGTGCTCGGGGTGCTCGGTGCTCAGTGCTCAAGGTGCTGGGTGCTCAGTACTCAGGTTGCTCATTGCTCAGGGTGCTGGGTGCTCAGTAGTCAGGGTGCTGGGTGCTCAGTGCTCAGGGTGCTCGGTGCTCGGGGCGCTGGGTGCTCAGTGCTCGGGGTCCTCAGAGCTCAGTACTCAGGGTGCTGGGTGTTCAGTGCTCGGGGTGCTCGGTGCTCAGTACTCAGCGTGCTGGGTGCTCAGTGCTCGGGATGCTCGGTGCTCAGTATGTTGGGTGCTCACTACTCAGGGTGCTGGGTGCTCAGTGCTCAGGGTGCTGGGTGCTCAGTACTCAGGGTGCTGGGTGCTCAGTGCTCGGGGTGCTGGGTGCTCAGTGCTCAGGGTGCTGGGTGCTCAGTACTCAGGGTGCTGGGTGCTCAGTACTCGGGGTGCTGGGTGCTCAGTGCTCGGGGTGCTGGGTGCTTGGTACTCAGGGTGCTGGGTGCTCAGTACTCAGGGTGCTGGGTGCTCAGTACGCAGGGTGCTGGGTGCTCAGTACTCGGGTGCTGGGTGCTCAGTTCTCAGGGTGCTGGGTGCTCAGTGCTCGGGGTGCTGGGTGCTCAGTGCTCAGTACTCAGGGTGCTGGGTGCTCAGTGCTCGGGGTGCTGGGTGCTCAGTGATCAGTACTCAGGGTGCTGGGTGCTCAGTGCTCAGGGTGCTGGGTGCTCAGTGCTCAGGGTGCTGGGTGCTTATTCCTCAGGGTGCTGGGTACTCAGTGCTCAGGGTGCTGGTTGCTCAGTACTCAGGGTGCTCAGTGCTCAGTACTCGGGGTGCTGGGTGCTCAGTGCTCAGGGTGCTCACTGCTCAGTACTCGGGGTGCTGGGTGCTCAGTGCTCAGTGCTCGGGGTGCTGGGTGCTCAGTGCTCGGGGCGCTGGGTGCTCAGTGCTCGGGGTGCTGGGTGCTCAGTACTTGGGGTGCTGGGTGCTCAGTGCTCAGGGTGCTCAGTGCTCAGTACTCAGTGCTCAGGGTGCTCAGTGCTCAGTGCTCAGGGTGCTGGGTGTTCAGTACTCAGGGTGCTGGGTGCTCAGTACTCAGGGTGCTGGGTGCTCAGTGCTCAGGGTGCTGGGTGCTCAGTGCTCGGGGCCCTGGGTGCTCAGTACTCAGGGTGCTGGTTGCTCAGTGCTCGGGGTGCTGGGTGCTCAGTGCTCAGGATGCTGGGTGCTCAGTACTCAGGGTGCTGGGTGCTCAGTACTCGGGGTGCTCTGTGCTCAGTACTCAGGGTGCTGGGTGCTCAGTACTCAGGGTGCTGGGTGCTCAGTACTCGGGTGCTGGGTGCTCAGTGCTCAGGGTGCTGGGTGCTCAGTGTTCGGGGTGCTGGGTGCTCAGTGCTCAGTACTCAGGGTGCTGGGTGCTCAGTGCTCGGGGTGCTGGGTGCTCAGTGCTCAGTACTCAGGGTGCTGGGTGCTCAGTGCTCAGGGTGCTGTGTGCTCAGTGCTCAGGGTGCTGGGTGCTCAGTGCTAAGGGTGCTGGGTACTCAGTGCTCAGGGTGCTGGGTGCTCAGTGCTCGAGGTGCTCAGTACTTAGGGTGCTGTGTGTTCAGTGCTCAGGGTGCTGGGTGCTCAGTGCTCGGGGTGCTCGGTGCTCAGGGTGCTGGGTGTTCAGTACTCAGGGTGCTGGGTGCTCAGTAGTCAGGGTGCTGGGTGCTCAGTGCTCAGGGTGTTCGGTGCTCGGGGCGCTGGGTGCTCAGTGCTCGGGGTCCTCGGAGCTCAGTACTCAGGGTGCTGGGTGTTCAGTGCTCGGGGTGCTCGGTGCTCAGTACTCAGGGTGCTGGGTGCTCAGTGCTCGGGGTGCTCGGTGCTCAGTACGTTGGGTGCTCACTACTCAGGGTGCTGGGTGCTCAGTGCTCAGGGTGCTGGGTGCTCAGTACTCAGGGTGCTGGGTGCTCAGTGCTCGGGGTGCTGGGTGCTCAGTGCACAGGGTGCTGGGTGCTCAGTACTCAGTGTGCTGGGTGCTCAGTACTCGGGGTGCTGGGTGCTCAGTGCTCGGGGTGCTGGGTGCTCAGTACTCAGGGTGCTGGGTGCTCAGTACTCAGGGTGCTGGGTGCTCAGTACTCAGGGTGCTGGGTGCTCAGTACTCGGGTGCTGGGTGCTCAGTGCTCAGGGTGCTGGGTGCTCAGTGCTCGGGGTGCTGGGTGCTCAGTGCTCAGTACTCAGGGTGCTGGGTGCTCAGTGCCCGGGGTGCTGGTTGCTCAGTGCTCAGTACTCAGGGTGCTGGGTGCTCAGTGCTGAGGGTTCTGGGTGCTCAGTGCTCAGGGTGCTGTGTGCTCAGTGCTCGGGGTGCTGGGTGCTCAGTGCTCAGTAATCAGGGTCCTGGGTGCTCAGTGCTCGGTGTGCTGGGTGCTCAGTGCTCAGTACTCAGGGTGCTGGGTGCTCAGTGCTCAGGGTGCTGGGTGCTCAGTGCTCGGGGTGCTGGGTGCTCAGTACTCAGGGTGCTGGGTGCTCAGTACTCCGGGTGCTGGGTGCTCAGTTCTCGGGGTGCTCGGTGCTCAGTACTCAGTGATCAGGGTGCTCAGTGCTCATTGCTCAGGTTGCTGGGTGTTCAGTACTCAGGGTGCTGGGTGCTCAGTACTCAGCGTGCTGGGTGCTCAGTGCTCAGGGTGCTGGGTGCTCAGTACTCGGGGTGCTCGGTGCTCAGTGCTCAGGGTGCTGAGTGCTCAGTACTCAGGGTGCTGGGTACTCAGTGCTCGGGGTGCTCGGTGCTCAGTCCTCAGTGATCAGGGTGCTCGGTGCTCAGTACTCGGGGTGCTGGGTGCTCAGTGCTCGGGGTGCTCGGTGCTCAGTACTCAGGGTGCTGGGTGCTCAGTACTCCGGGTGCTGGGTGCTCAGTTCTCGGGGTGCTCGGTGCTCAGTACTCAGTGATCAGGGTGCTCAGTGCTCAGTGCTCAGGGTGCTGGGTGTTCAGTACTCAGGGTGCTGGGTGCTCAGTACTCAGGGTGCTGGGTGCTCAGTGCTCAGGATGCTGGGTGCTCAATACTCGGGGTGCTCGGTGCTCAGTGCTCAGGGTGCTGAGTGCTCAGTACTCAGGGTGCTGGGTTCTCAGTACTCAGGGTGCTGAGTGCTCTGTACTCAGGGTTCTGGGTGCTCAGTGCTCAGGGTGCTCGGTGCTCAGTACTCAGGGAGCTCAGTACTCAGGGTGCTGGGTGCTCAGTGCTCGGGGTGCTGGGTGCTCAGTACTGAGGGTGTTGGGTGCTCAGTGCTTTGGGTTCTGGGTGCTCAGTGCTCAGGATTATCCGTGCTCAGTACTCAGGGTGCTGGGTGCTCAGTGCTCAGGGTGCTGGGTGCTCAGTCCTCAGGGTGCTCTGTGCTCAGGGTGCTGGGTGCTCAGTGCTCGCGGTGCTCGGTGCTTAGTACTCAGGGTGCTGAGTGCTCAGTACTCAGGGTGCTGGGTGCTCAGTACTCAGGGTGCTGGGTGCTCAGAGCTCAGGGTGCTGGGTGATCAGTGCTCAGGGTGCTGGGTGCTCAGTGCTCAGGGTGCTGGGTGCTCAGTGCTCGGGGTGCTGGGTGCTCAGTACTCAAGGTGCTGGGTGCTCAGTGCTCGGGGTGCTCGGTGCTCAGTACGTTGGGTGCTCACTACTCTGGGTGCTGGGTGCTCAGTGATCAGGGTGCTGGGTGCTCAGTGCTCAGGGTGCTCGGTGCTCAGTGCTCAGGGTGCTGGGTGCTCAGTACTCAGGGTGCTGGTTGCTCAGTACTCAGGGTGCTCAGTGCTCAGTACTCAGGGTGCTCAGTGCTCAGTACTCAGTGTGCTCAGTGCTCATGGTGCTGGGTGCTCAGTCCTCAGGGTGCTGGGTGCTCAGTGCTCGGGGTGCTGGGTGCTCAATACTCAGGGTGCTGTTTGCTCAGTACTCAGGGTGCTGGCTGCTCAGTACTCAGGGTTCTGGGTGCTCAATACTCAGGGTGCTCAGTGCTTGGGGTGCTGGGTGCTCAGTACTCAGGGTGCTGGGTGCTCAGTTCTCGGGGTACTCGGTGCTCAGTACTCAGTGATCAGGGTGCTCAGTGCTCAGTGCTCAGGGTGCTGGGTGCTCAGTGCTCAGGGTGCTGGGTGCTCAGTGCTCAGGGTGCTGGGTGCTCAGTACTCAGGGTGCTGGGTGCTCAGTGCTCGGGGTGCTGGGTGCTCAGTGCTCAGGGTGCTGGGTGCTCAGTACTCAGGGTGCTGGGTGCTCAGTACTCGGAGTGCTGGGTGCTCAGTACTCAGGGTGCTGGGTGCTCAGTACTCAGGATGCTGTGTGCTCAGTACTCGGGTGCTGGGTGCTCAGTGCTCAGGGTGCTGGGTACTCAGTGCTCGGGGTGCTGGGTGCTCAGTGCTCAGTACTCAGGGTGCTGGGTGCTCAGTGCTCGGAGGGCTGGGTGCTCAGTGCTCAGTACTCAGGGTGCTGGGTGCTCAGTGCTCAGGGTCCTGGGTGCTCAGTGCTCAGGGTGATGGGTGCTCAGTGCTCAGGGTGCTGGGTACTCAGTGCTCAGGGTGCTGGGTGCTCAGTACTCAGCGTGCTCAGTGCTCAGTACTCGGGGTGCTGGGTTCTCAGTGCTCGGGGTGCTGGGTGCTCAGTGCTCAGTACTCAGGGTGCTGGGTGCTCAGTGCTCAGGGTGCTGGGTGCTCAGTGCTCAGGGTGCTGGGTGCACATTGCTCAGGGTGCTGGGTACTCAGTGCTCAGGGTGCTCGGTGCTCAGTGCTCAGGGTGCTTAGTGCTCAGGGTGCTCGGAGCTCAGTACTCAGGGTGCTGGGTGCTCAGTGCTCGGGGTGCTCGGTGCTCAGTACTCAGGGTGCTGGGTGCTCAGTGCTCAGGGTGCTGGGTGCTCAGTGCTCAGTCCTCAGGGTGCTAGGTGCTCAGTGCTCAGGGTGCTGTGTGCTCAGTGCTCAGGGTGCTGGGTGCTCAGTGCTCAGGGTGCTGGGTACTCAGTGCTCAGGGTGCTGGGTGCTCAGTGCTCAGGGTGCTTGGTACTCAGTGCTCAGTGCTCAGGGTGGTGGGTGCTCAGTGCTCAGTGCTCAGGGTGCTGGGTGCTCAGTACTCAGGGTGCTGGGAGCTCAGTGCTCGGGGTGCTATGTGCTCAGTGCTCGCGGTGCTGGGTGCTCAGTGCTCGGGGTGCTCGGTGCTCAGTACTCAGGGTGCTGGGTGCTCAGTGCTCGAGGTGCTCAGTACTCAGGGTGCTGTGTGTTCAGTGCTCAGGGTGCTGGGTGCTCAGTACTCAGGGTGCTCGGTGCTTAGTACTCAGTGTCCTGGGTGCTCAGTACTCCGGGTGCTGGGTGCTCAGGGCTCAAGGTGCTGGGTGCTCAGTACTCAGGGTGCTCATTGCTCATTGTGCAGGGTGCTCAGTACTCAGGGTGCTGGGTGCTCAGTGCTCAGGGTGCTCGGTGCTCGGGGCGCTGGGTGCTCAGTGCTCGGGGTGCTCGGAGCTCAGTACTCAGGGTGCTGGGTGCTCAGTGCTCAGGGTGCTCGGTGCTCAGTACTAAGGGTGCTGGGTGCTCAGTGCTCGGGGTGCTTGGTGCTCAGTACGTTGGGTGCTCACTACTCAGGGTGCTGGGTGCTCAGTGCTCAGGGTGCTGGGTGCTCAGTGCTCAGGGTGCTGGGTGCTCAGTGCTCAGGGTGCTGGGTGCTCAGTGCTCAGGGTGCTGGGTGCTCAGTACTCAGGGTGCTGGGTGCTTAGCGCTCGGGGTGCTGGGTGCTCAGTGCTCAGGGTGCTGGGTGCTCAGTACTCAGGGTGCTGGGTGCTCAGTACTCGGGGTGCTGGGTGCTCAGTACTCAGGGTCCTGGGTGCTCAGTACTCAGGGTGCTGGGTGCTCAGTACTCGGGTGCTGGGTGCTCAGTGCTCAGGGTGCTGGGTGCTCAGTGCTCGGGGTGCTGGGTGCTCAGTGCTCAGTACTCAGGGTGCTGGGTGCTCAGTGCTCGGGGTGCTGGGTGCTCAGTACTCAGGGTGCTGGGTGCTCAGTACTCCGGGTGCTGGGTGCTCAGTTCTCGGCGTGCTCGGTGCTCAGTACTCAGTGATCAGGGTGCTCAGTGGTCAGTGCTCAGGGTGCTGGGTGTTCAGTACTCAGGGTGCTGCGTGCTCAGTACTCAGGGTGCTGGGTTCTTAGTGGTCAGGGTGCTGGGTGCTCAGTACTCGGCGTGCTCGGTGCTCAGTGCTCAGGGTGCTGGGTGCTCAGTACTCAGGGTGCTGGGTACTCAGTGCTCAGGGTGCTCGGTGCTCAGTACTCGGGGTGCTGGGTGCTCATTCTCGGGGTGCTGGGTGCTCAGTGTTCAGGGTGCTGGGTGCTCAGTACTCAGGGTGCTGGGTGCTCAGTGCTCAGGGTGTTGGGTGCTCAGTACTCAGGGTGCTGGGTGCTCAGTCCTCAGGGTGCTGGGTGCTCAGTACTCAGGGTGCTGGGAGCTCAGTGCTCAGGGTGATCGGTGCTCAGTACTCAGGGTGCTCAGTACTCAGGGTGCTGGGTGCTCAGTGCTCGGGGTGCTGGGTGCTCAGTACTGAGGGTGCTGGGTGCTCAGTGCTTTGGGTTCTGGGTGCTCAGTGCTCAGGGACCTGGGTGCTCAGTGCTCAGGGTGCTGGGTGCTCAGTCCCCAGGGTGCTCAGTGCTCAGGGTGCTGGGTGCTCAGTGCTCGGGGTGCTCGGTGCTCAGTACTCAGGGTGCTGAGTGCTCAGTACTCAGGGTGCTGGGTGCTCAGTAGTCAGGGTGCTGGGTGCTCAGTGCTCAGGGTGCTGGGTGATCAGTGCTCAGGGTGCTGGGTGCTCAGTGCTCAGGGTGCTGGGTGCTCAGTGCTCGGGGTGCTGGGTGCTCAGTACTCAGGGTGCTGGGTGCTCAGTGCTCGGGGTGCTCGGTGCTCAGTACGTTGGGTGCTCACTACTCAGGGTGTTGGGTGCTCAGTGCTCAGGGTGCTGGGTGCTCAGTGCTCAGGGTGCTCGGTGCTCAGTGCTCAGGGTGCTGGGTGCTCAGTACTCAGGGTGCTGGTTGCTCAGTACTCAGGGTGCTCAGTGCTCAGTACTCAGGGTACTCAGTGCTCCGTACTCAGGGTGCTCAGTGCTTAGGGTGCTGGGTGCTCAGTCCTCAGGGTGCTGGGTGCTCAGTGCTCAGGGTGCTCGGTGCTCAGTGCTCAGGGTGCTGGGTGCTCAATACTCAGGGTGCTGGGTGCTCAGTGCTCGGGGTGCTGGGTGCTCAGTACTCAGGGTGCTGGGTGCTCAGTACTCAGGGTGCTGGCTGCTCAGTACTCAGGGTGCTGGGTGCTCAATACTCAGGGTGCTCAGTGCTTGGGGTGCTGGGTGCTCAGTACTCAGGGTGCTCAGTGCTTGGGGTGTTGGGTGCTCAGTACTCAGTGTGCTGGGTGCTCAGTACTCAGGGTGCTGGGTGCTCAGTACTCAGGGTGCTGGCTGCTCAGTACTCAGTGTGCTGGGTGCTCAATACTCAGGGTGCTCAGTGCTTGGGGTGCTGGGTGCTCAGTCCTCAGGGTGCTCTGTGCTCAGGGTGCTGGGTGCTCAGTGCTCGCGGTGCTCGGTGCTTAGTACTCAGGGTGCTGAGTGCTCAGTACTCAGGGTGCTGGGTGCTCAGTCCTCAGGGTGCTGGGTGCTCAGAGCTCAGGGTGCTGGGTGATCAGTGCTCAGGGTGCTGGGTGCTCAGTGCTCAGGGTGCTGGGTGCTCAGTGCTCGGGGTGCTGGGTGCTCAGTACTCAAGGTGCTTCGTGCTCAGTGCTCGGGGTGCTCGGTGCTCAGTACGTTGGGTGCTCACTACTCAGGGTGTTGGGTGCTCAGTGCTCAGGGTGCTGGGTGCTCAGTGCTCAGGGTGCTCGGTGCTCAGTGCTCAGGGTGCTGGGTGCTCAGTACTCAGGGTGCTGGTTGCTCAGTACTCAGGGTGCTCAGTGCTCAGTACTCAGGGTGCTCAGTGCTCAGTACTCAGTGTGCTCAGTGCTCATGGTGCTGGGTGCTCAGTCCTCAGGGTGCTGGGTGCTCATTGCTCGGGGTGCTGGGTGCTCAGTACTCAGGGTGCTGTTTGCTCAGTACTCAGGGTGCTGGCTGCTCAGTACTCAGGGTTCTGGGTGCTCAATACTCAGGGTGCTCAGTGCTTGGGGTGCTGGGTGCTCAGTACTCAGGGTGCTGGGTGCTCAGTTCTCGGGGTGCTCGGTGCTCAGTACTCAGTGATCAGGGTGCTCAGTGCTCAGTGCTCAGGGTGCTGGGTGCTCAGTGCTCAGGGTGCTGGGTGCTCAGTGCTCAGGGTGCTGGGTGCTCAGTACTCAGGGTGCTGGGTGCTCAGTGCTCGGGGTGCTGGGTGCTCAGTGCTCAGGGTGCTGGGTGCTCAGTACTCAGGGTGCTTCGTGCTCAGGACTCGGAGTGCTGGGTGCTCAGTACTCAGGGTGCTGGGTGCTCAGTACTCAGGATGCTGTGTGCTCAGTACTCGGGTGCTGGGTGCTCAGTGCTCAGGGTGCTGGGTACTCAGTGCTCGGGGTGCTGGGTGCTCAGTGCTCAGTACTCAGGGTGCTGGGTGCTCAGTGCTCGGAGGGCTGGGTGCTCAGTGCTCAGTACTCAGGGTGCTGGGTGCTCAGTGCTCAGGGTCCTGGGTGCTCAGTGCTCAGGGTGATGGGTGCTCAGTGCTCAGGGTGCTGGGTACTCAGTGCTCAGGGTGCTGGGTGCTCAGTACTCAGCGTGCTCAGTGCTCAGTACTCGGGGTGCTGGGTGCTCAGTGCTCGGGGTGCTGGGTGCTCAGTGCTCAGTACTCAGGGTGCTGGGTGCTCAGTGCTCAGGGTGCTGGGTGCTCAGTGCTCAGGGTGCTGGGTGCACATTGCTCAGGGTGCTGGGTACTCAGTGTTCAGGGTGCTCGGTGCTCAGTGCTCAGGGTGCTCAGTGCTCAGGGTGCTCGTAGCTCAGTACTCAGGGTTCTGGGTGCTCAGTGCTCGGGGTGCTCGGTGCTCAGTACTCAGGGTGCTGGGTGCTCAGTGCTCAGGGTGCTGGGTGCTCAGTGCTCAGTACTAAGGGTGCTGGGTGCTCAGTGCTCGGGGTGCTTGGTGCTCAGTACGTTGGGTGCTCACTACTCAGGGTGCTGGGTGCTCAGTGCTCAGGGTGCTGGGTGCTCAGTGCTCAGGGTGCTGGGTGCTCAGTGCTCAGGGTGCTGGGTGCTCAGTGCTCAGGGTGCTGGGTGCTCAGTACTCAGGGTGCTGGGTGCTTAGCGCTCGGGGTGCTGGGTGCTCAGTGCTCAGGGTGCTGGGTGCTCAGTACTCAGGGTGCTGGGTGCTCAGTACTCGGGGTGCTGGGTGCTCAGTACTCAGGGTCCTGGGTGCTCAGTACTCAGGGTGCTGGGTGCTCAGTACTCGGGTGCTGGGTACTCAGTGCTCAGGGTGCTGGGTGCTCAGTGCTCGGGGTGCTGGGTGCTCAGTGCTCAGTACTCAGGGTGCTGGGTGCTCAGTGCTCGGGGTGCTGGGTGCTCAGTACTCAGGGTGCTTGGTGCTCAGTACTCCGGGTGCTGGGTGCTCAGTTCTCGGCGTGCTCGGTGCTCAGTACTCAGTGATCAGGGTGCTCAGTGGTCAGTGCTCAGGGTGCTGGGTGTTCAGTACTCAGGGTGCTGCGTGCTCAGTACTCAGGGTGCTGGGTTCTTAGTGGTCAGGGTGCTGGGTGCTCAGTACTCGGCGTGCTCGGTGCTCAGTGCTCAGGGTGCTGGGTGCTCAGTACTCAGGGTGCTGGGTACTCAGTGCTCAGGGTGCTCGGTGCTCAGTACTCGGGGTGCTGGGTGCTCATTCTCGGGGTGCTGGGTGCTCAGTGTTCAGGGTGCTGGGTGCTCAGTACTCAGGGTGCTGGGTGCTCAGTGCTCAGGGTGTTGGGTGCTCAGTACTCAGGGTGCTGGGTGCTCAGTCCTCAGGGTGCTGGGTGCTCAGTACTCAGGGTGCTGGGAGCTCAGTGCTCAGGGTGATCGGTGCTCAGTACTCAGGGTGCTCAGTACTCAGGGTGCTGGGTGCTCAGTGCTCGGGTTGCTGGGTGCTCAGTACTGAGGGTGCTGGGTGCTCAGTGCTTTGGGTTCTGGGTGCTCAGTGCTCAGGGACCTGGGTGCTCAGTGCTCAGGGTGCTGGGTGCTCAGTCCCCAGGGTGCTCAGTGCTCAGGGTGCTGGGTGCTCAGTGCTCGGGGTGCTCGGTGCTCAGTACTCAGGGTGCTGAGTGCTCAGTACTCAGGGTGCTGGGTGCTCAGTAGTCAGGGTGCTGGGTGCTCAGTGCTCAGGGTGCTGGGTGATCAGTGCTCAGGGTGCTGGGTGCTCAGTGCTCAGGGTGCTGGGTGCTCAGTGCTCGGGGTGCTGGGTGCTCAGTACTCAGGGTGCTGGGTGCTCAGTGCTCGGGGTGCTCGGTGCTCAGTACGTTGGGTGCTCACTACTCAGGGTGTTGGGTGCTCAGTGCTCAGGGTGCTGGGTGCTCAGTGCTCAGGGTGCTCGGTGCTCAGTGCTCAGGGTGCTGGGTGCTCAGTACTCAGGGTGCTGGTTGCTCAGTACTCAGGGTGCTCAGTGCTCAGTACTCAGGGTACTCAGTGCTCCGTACTCAGGGTGCTCAGTGCTTAGGGTGCTGGGTGCTCAGTCCTCAGGGTGCTGGGTGCTCAGTGCTCAGGGTGCTCGGTGCTCAGTGCTCAGGGTGCTGGGTGCTCAATACTCAGGGTGCTGGGTGCTCAGTGCTCGGGGTGCTGGGTGCTCAGTACTCAGGGTGCTGGGTGCTCAGTACTCAGGGTGCTGGCTGCTCAGTACTCAGGGTGCTGGGTGCTCAATACTCAGGGTGCTCAGTGCTTGGGGTGCTGGGTGCTCAGTACTCAGGGTGCTCAGTGCTTGGGGTGTTGGGTGCTCAGTACTCAGTGTGCTGGGTGCTCAGTACTCAGGGTGCTGGGTGCTCAGTACTCAGGGTGCTGGCTGCTCAGTACTCAGTGTGCTGGGTGCTCAATACTCAGGGTGCTCAGTGCTTGGGGTGCTGGGTGCTCAGTCCTCAGGGTGCTCTGTGCTCAGGGTGCTGGGTGCTCAGTGCTCGCGGTGCTCGGTGCTTAGTACTCAGGGTGCTGAGTGCTCAGTACTCAGGGTGCTGGGTGCTCAGTCCTCAGGGTGCTGGGTGCTCAGAGCTCAGGGTGCTGGGTGATCAGTGCTCAGGGTGCTGGGTGCTCAGTGCTCAGGGTGCTGGGTGCTCAGTGCTCGGGGTGCTGGGTGCTCAGTACTCAAGGTGCTGGGTGCTCAGTGCTCGGGGTGCTCGGTGCTCAGTACGTTGGGTGCTCACTACTCTGGGTGCTGGGTGCTCAGTGATCAGGGTGCTGGGTGCTCAGTGCTCAGGGTGCTCGGTGCTCAGTGCTCAGGGTGCTGGGTGCTCAGTACTCAGGGTGCTGGTTGCTCAGTACTCAGGGTGCTCAGTGCTCAGTACTCAGGGTGCTCAGTGCTCAGTACTCAGTGTGCTCAGTGCTCATGGTGCTGGGTGCTCAGTCCTCAGGGTGCTGGGTGCTCAGTGCTCGGGGTGCTGGGTGCTCAGTACTCAGTGTGCTGTTTGCTCAGTACTCAGGGTGCTGGCTGCTCAGTACTCAGGGTTCTGGGTGCTCAATACTCAGGGTGCTCAGTGCTTGGGGTGCTGGGTGCTCAGTACTCAGGGTGCTGGGTGCTCAGTTCTCGGGGTGCTCGGTGCTCAGTACTCAGTGATCAGGGTGATCAGTGCTCAGTGCTCAGGGTGCTGGGTGCTCAGTGCTCAGGGTGCTGGGTGCTCAGTGCTCAGGGTGCTGGGTGCTCAGTACTCAGGGTGCTGGGTGCTCAGTGCTCGGGGTGCTGGGTGCTCAGTGCTCAGGGTGCTGGGTGCTCAGTACTCAGGGTGCTTCGTGCTCAGGACTCGGAGTGCTGGGTGCTCAGTACTCAGGGTGCTGGGTGCTCAGTACTCAGGATGCTGTGTGCTCAGTACTCGGGTGCTGGGTGCTCAGTGCTCAGGGTGCTGGGTACTCAGTGCTCGGGGTGCTGGGTGCTCAGTGCTCAGTACTCAGGGTGCTGGGTGCTCAGTGCTCGGAGGGCTGGGTGCTCAGTGCTCAGTACTCAGGGTGCTGGGTGCTCAGTGCTCAGGGTCCTGGGTGCTCAGTGCTCAGGGTGATGGGTGCTCAGTGCTCAGGGTGCTGGGTACTCAGTGCTCAGGGTGCTGGGTGCTCAGTACTCAGCGTGCTCAGTGCTCAGTACTCGGGGTGCTGGGTGCTCAGTGCTCGGGGTGCTGGGTGCTCAGTGCTCAGGGTGCTGGGTGCTCAGTGCTCGGGGTGCTGGGTGCTCAGTACTCAGGGTGCTGGGTGCTCAGTGCTCGGGGTGCTCGGTGCTCAGTACGTTGGGTGCTCACTACTCAGGGTGTTGGGTGCTCAGTGCTCAGGGTGCTGGGTGCTCAGTGCTCAGGGTGCTCGGTGCTCAGTGCTCAGGGTGCTGGGTGCTCAGTACTCAGGGTGCTGGTTGCTCAGTACTCAGGGTGCTCAGTGCTCAGTACTCAGGGTACTCAGTGCTCCGTACTCAGGGTGCTCAGTGCTTAGGGTGCTGGGTGCTCAGTCCTCAGGGTGCTGGGTGCTCAGTGCTCAAGGTGCTCGGTGCTCAGTGCTCAGGGTGCTGGGTGCTCAATACTCAGGGTGCTGGGTGCTCAGTGCTCGGGGTGCTGGGTGCTCAGTACTCAGGGTGCTGGGTGCTCAGTACTCAGGGTGCTGGCTGCTCAGTACTCAGGGTGCTGGGTGCTCAATACTCAGGGTGCTCAGTGCTTGGGGTGCTGGGTGCTCAGTACTCAGGGTGCTCAGTGCTTGGGGTGTTGGGTGCTCAGTACTCAGTGTGCTGGGTGCTCAGTACTCAGGGTGCTGGGTGCTCAGTACTCAGGGTGCTGGCTGCTCAGTACTCAGTGTGCTGGGTGCTCAATACTCAGGGTGCTCAGTGCTTGGGGTGCTGGGTGCTCAGTCCTCAGGGTGCTCTGTGCTCAGGGTGCTGGGTGCTCAGTGCTCGCGGTGCTCGGTGCTTAGTACTCAGGGTGCTGAGTGCTCAGTACTCAGGGTGCTGGGTGCTCAGTCCTCAGGGTGCTGGGTGCTCAGAGCTCAGGGTGCTGGGTGATCAGTGCTCAGGGTGCTGGGTGCTCAGTGCTCAGGGTGCTGGGTGCTCAGTGCTCGGGGTGCTGGGTGCTCAGTACTCAAGGTGCTTCGTGCTCAGTGCTCGGGGTGCTCGGTGCTCAGTACGTTGGGTGCTCACTACTCTGGGTCCTGGGTGCTCAGTGATCAGGGTGCTGGGTGCTCAGTGCTCAGGGTGCTCGGTGCTCAGTGCTCAGGGTGCTGGGTGCTCAGTACTCAGGGTGCTGGTTGCTCAGTACTCAGGGTGCTCAGTGCTCAGTACTCAGGGTGCTCAGTGCTCAGTACTCAGTGTGCTCAGTGCTCATGGTGCTGGGTGCTCAGTCCTCAGGGTGCTGGGTGCTCAGTGCTCGGGGTGCTGGGTGCTCAGTACTCAGGGTGCTGTTTGCTCAGTACTCAGGGTGCTGGCTGCTCAGTACTCAGGGTTCTGGGTGCTCAATACTCAGGGTGCTCAGTGCTTGGGGTGCTGGGTGCTCAGTACTCAGGGTGCTGGGTGCTCAGTTCTCGGGGTGCTCGGTGCTCAGTACTCAGTGATCAGGGTGCTCAGTGCTCAGTGCTCAGGGTGCTGGGTGCTCAGTGCTCAGGGTGCTGGGTGCTCAGTGCTCAGGGTGCTGGGTGCTCAGTACTCAGGGTGCTGGGTGCTCAGTGCTCGGGGTGCTGGGTGCTCAGTGCTCAGGGTGCTGGGTGCTCAGTACTCAGGGTGCTTCGTGCTCAGGACTCGGAGTGCTGGGTGCTCAGTACTCAGGGTGCTGGGTGCTCAGTACTCAGGATGCTGTGTGCTCAGTACTCGGGTGCTGGGTGCTCAGTGCTCAGGGTGCTGGGTACTCAGTGCTCGGGGTGCTGGGTGCTCAGTGCTCAGTACTCAGGGTGCTGGGTGCTCAGTGCTCGGAGGGCTGGGTGCTCAGTGCTCAGTACTCAGGGTGCTGGGTGCTCAGTGCTCAGGGTCCTGGGTGCTCAGTGCTCAGGGTGATGGGTGCTCAGTGCTCAGGGTGCTGGGTACTCAGTGCTCAGGGTGCTGGGTGCTCAGGACTCAGCGTGCTCAGTGCTCAGTACTCGGGGTGCTGGGTGCTCAGTGCTCGGGGTGCTGGGTGCTCAGTGCTCAGTACTCAGGGTGCTGGGTGCTCAGTGCTCAGGGTGCTGGGTGCTCAGTGCTCAGGGTGCTGGGTGCACATTGCTCAGGGTGCTGGGTACTCAGTGTTCAGGGTGCTCGGTGCTCAGTGCTCAGGGTGCTCAGTGCTCAGGGTGCTCGTAGCTCAGTACTCAGGGTTCTGGGTGCTCAGTGCTCGGGGTGCTCGGTGCTCAGTACTCAGGGTGCTGGGTGCTCAGTGCTCAGGGTGCTGGGTGCTCAGTGCTCAGTACTAAGGGTGCTGGGTGCTCAGTGCTCGGGGTGCTTGGTGCTCAGTACGTTGGGTGCTCACTACTCAGGGTGCTGGGTGCTCAGTGCTCAGGGTGCTGGGTGCTCAGTGCTCAGGGTGCTGGGTGCTCAGTGCTCAGGGTGCTGGGTGCTCAGTGCTCAGGGTGCTGGGTGCTCAGTACTCAGGGTGCTGGGTGCTTAGCGCTCGGGGTGCTGGGTGCTCAGTGCTCAGGGTGCTGGGTGCTCAGTACTCAGGGTGCTGGGTGCTCAGTACTCGGGGTGCTGGGTGCTCAGTACTCAGGGTCCTGGGTGCTCAGTACTCAGGGTGCTGGGTGCTCAGTACTCGGGTGCTGGGTACTCAGTGCTCAGGGTGCTGGGTGCTCAGTGCTCGGGGTGCTGGGTGCTCAGTGCTCAGTACTCAGGGTGCTGGGTGCTCAGTGCTCGGGGTGCTGGGTGCTCAGTACTCAGGGTGCTGGGTGCTCAGTACTCCGGGTGCTGGGTGCTCAGTTCTCGGCGTGCTCGGTGCTCAGTACTCAGTGATCAGGGTGCTCAGTGGTCAGTGCTCAGGGTGCTGGGTGTTCAGTACTCAGGGTGCTGCGTGCTCAGTACTCAGGGTGCTGGGTTCTTAGTGGTCAGGGTGCTGGGTGCTCAGTACTCGGCGTGCTCGGTGCTCAGTGCTCAGGGTGCTGGGTGCTCAGTACTCAGGGTGCTGGGTACTCAGTGCTCAGGGTGCTCGGTGCTCAGTACTCGGGGTGCTGGGTGCTCATTCTCGGGGTGCTGGGTGCTCAGTGTTCAGGGTGCTGGGTGCTCAGTACTCAGGGTGCTGGGTGCTCAGTGCTCAGGGTGTTGGGTGCTCAGTACTCAGGGTGCTGGGTGCTCAGTCCTCAGGGTGCTGGGTGCTCAGTACTCAGGGTGCTGGGAGCTCAGTGCTCAGGGTGATCGGTGCTCAGTACTCAGGGTGCTCAGTACTCAGGGTGCTGGGTGTTCAGTGCTCGGGTTGCTGGGTGCTCAGTACTGAGGGTGCTGGGTGCTCAGTGCTTTGGGTTCTGGGTGCTCAGTGCTCAGGGACCTGGGTGCTCAGTGCTCAGGGTGCTGGGTGCTCAGTCCCCAGGGTGCTCAGTGCTCAGGGTGCTGGGTGCTCAGTGCTCGGGGTGCTCGGTGCTCAGTACTCAGGGTGCTGAGTGCTCAGTACTCAGGGTGCTGGGTGCTCAGTAGTCAGGGTGCTGGGTGCTCAGTGCTCAGGGTGCTGGGTGATCAGTGCTCAGGGTGCTGGGTGCTCAGTGCTCAGGGTGCTGGGTGCTCAGTGCTCGGGGTGCTAGGTGCTCAGTACTCAGGGTGCTGGGTGCTCAGTGCTCGGGGTGCTCGGTGCTCAGTACGTTGGGTGCTCACTACTCAGGGTGTTGGGTGCTCAGTGCTCAGGGTGCTGGGTGCTCAGTGCTCAGGGTGCTCGGTGCTCAGTGCTCAGGGTGCTGGGTGCTCAGTACTCAGGGTGCTGGTTGCTCAGTACTCAGGGTGCTCAGTGCTCAGTACTCAGGGTACTCAGTGCTCCGTACTCAGGGTGCTCAGTGCTTAGGGTGCTGGGTGCTCAGTCCTCAGGGTGCTGGGTGCTCAGTGCTCAGGGTGCTCGGTGCTCAGTGCTCAGGGTGCTGGGTGCTCAATACTCAGGGTGCTGGGTGCTCAGTGCTCGGGGTGCTGGGTGCTCAGTACTCAGGGTGCTGGGTGCTCAGTACTCAGGGTGCTGGCTGCTCAGTACTCAGGGTGCTGGGTGCTCAATACTCAGGGTGCTCAGTGCTTGGGGTGCTGGGTGCTCAGTACTCAGGGTGCTCAGTGCTTGGGGTGTTGGGTGCTCAGTACTCAGTGTGCTGGGTGCTCAGTACTCAGGGTGCTGGGTGCTCAGTACTCAGGGTGCTGGCTGCTCAGTACTCAGTGTGCTGGGTGCTCAATACTCAGGGTGCTCAGTGCTTGGGGTGCTGGGTGCTCAGTCCTCAGGGTGCTCTGTGCTCAGGGTGCTGGGTGCTCAGTGCTCGCGGTGCTCGGTGCTTAGTACTCAGGGTGCTGAGTGCTCAGTACTCAGGGTGCTGGGTGCTCAGTCCTCAGGGTGCTGGGTGCTCAGAGCTCAGGGTGCTGGGTGATCAGTGCTCAGGGTGCTGGGTGCTCAGTGCTCGGGGTGCTGGGTGCTCAGTACTCAAGGTGCTTCGTGCTCAGTGCTCGGGGTGCTCGGTGCTCAGTACGTTGGGTGCTCACTACTCTGGGTCCTGGGTGCTCAGTGATCAGGGTGCTGGGTGCTCAGTGCTCAGGGTGCTCGGTGCTCAGTGCTCAGGGTGCTGGGTGCTCAGTACTCAGGGTGCTGGTTGCTCAGTACTCAGGGTGCTCAGTGCTCAGTACTCAGGGTGCTCAGTGCTCAGTACTCAGTGTGCTCAGTGCTCATGGTGCTGGGTGCTCAGTCCTCAGGGTGCTGGGTGCTCAGTGCTCGGGGTGCTGGGTGCTCAGTACTCAGGGTGCTGTTTGCTCAGTACTCAGGGTGCTGGCTGCTCAGTACTCAGGGTTCTGGGTGCTCAATACTCAGGGTGCTCAGTGCTTGGGGTGCTGGGTGCTCAGTACTCAGGGTGCTGGGTGCTCAGTTCTCGGGGTGCTCGGTGCTCAGTACTCAGTGATCAGGGTGCTCAGTGCTCAGTGCTCAGGGTGCTGGGTGCTCAGTGCTCAGGGTGCTGGGTGCTCAGTGCTCAGGGTGCTGGGTGCTCAGTACTCAGGGTGCTGGGTGCTCAGTGCTCGGGGTGCTGGGTGCTCAGTGCTCAGGGTGCTGGGTGCTCAGTACTCAGGGTGCTTCGTGCTCAGGACTCGGAGTGCTGGGTGCTCAGTACTCAGGGTGCTGGGTGCTCAGTACTCAGGATGCTGTGTGCTCAGTACTCGGGTGCTGGGTGCTCAGTGCTCAGGGTGCTGGGTACTCAGTGCTCGGGGTGCTGGGTGCTCAGTGCTCAGTACTCAGGGTGCTGGGTGCTCAGTGCTCGGAGGGCTGGGTGCTCAGTGCTCAGTACTCAGGGTGCTGGGTGCTCAGTGCTCAGGGTCCTGGGTGCTCAGTGCTCAGGGTGATGGGTGCTCAGTGCTCAGGGTGCTGGGTACTCAGTGCTCAGGGTGCTGGGTGCTCAGGACTCAGCGTGCTCAGTGCTCAGTACTCGGGGTGCTGGGTGCTCAGTGCTCGGGGTGCTGGGTGCTCAGTGCTCAGTACTCAGGGTGCTGGGTGCTCAGTGCTCAGGGTGCTGGGTGCTCAGTGCTCAGGGTGCTGGGTGCACATTGCTCAGGGTGCTGGGTACTCAGTGTTCAGGGTGCTCGGTGCTCAGTGCTCAGGGTGCTCAGTGCTCAGGGTGCTCGTAGCTCAGTACTCAGGGTTCTGGGTGCTCAGTGCTCGGGGTGCTCGGTGCTCAGTACTCAGGGTGCTGGGTGCTCAGTGCTCAGGGTGCTGGGTGCTCAGTGCTCAGTACTAAGGGTGCTGGGTGCTCAGTGCTCGGGGTGCTTGGTGCTCAGTACGTTGGGTGCTCACTACTCAGGGTGCTGGGTGCTCAGTGCTCAGGGTGCTGGGTGCTCAGTGCTCAGGGTGCTGGGTGCTCAGTGCTCAGGGTGCTGGGTGCTCAGTGCTCAGGGTGCTGGGTGCTCAGTACTCAGGGTGCTGGGTGCTTAGCGCTCGGGGTGCTGGGTGCTCAGTGCTCAGGGTGCTGGGTGCTCAGTACTCAGGGTGCTGGGTGCTCAGTACTCGGGGTGCTGGGTGCTCAGTACTCAGGGTCCTGGGTGCTCAGTACTCAGGGTGCTGGGTGCTCAGTACTCGGGTGCTGGGTACTCAGTGCTCAGGGTGCTGGGTGCTCAGTGCTCGGGGTGCTGGGTGCTCAGTGCTCAGTACTCAGGGTGCTGGGTGCTCAGTGCTCGGGGTGCTGGGTGCTCAGTACTCAGGGTGCTGGGTGCTCAGTACTCCGGGTGCTGGGTGCTCAGTTCTCGGCGTGCTCGGTGCTCAGTACTCAGTGATCAGGGTGCTCAGTGGTCAGTGCTCAGGGTGCTGGGTGTTCAGTACTCAGGGTGCTGCGTGCTCAGTACTCAGGGTGCTGGGTTCTTAGTGGTCAGGGTGCTGGGTGCTCAGTACTCGGCGTGCTCGGTGCTCAGTGCTCAGGGTGCTGGGTGCTCAGTACTCAGGGTGCTGGGTACTCAGTGCTCAGGGTGCTCGGTGCTCAGTACTCGGGGTGCTGGGTGCTCATTCTCGGGGTGCTGGGTGCTCAGTGTTCAGGGTGCTGGGTGCTCAGTACTCAGGGTGCTGGGTGCTCAGTGCTCAGGGTGTTGGGTGCTCAGTACTCAGGGTGCTGGGTGCTCAGTCCTCAGGGTGCTGGGTGCTCAGTACTCAGGGTGCTGGGAGCTCAGTGCTCAGGGTGATCGGTGCTCAGTACTCAGGGTGCTCAGTACTCAGGGTGCTGGGTGCTCAGTGCTCGGGTTGCTGGGTGCTCAGTACTGAGGGTGCTGGGTGCTCAGTGCTTTGGGTTCTGGGTGCTCAGTGCTCAGGGACCTGGGTGCTCAGTGCTCAGGGTGCTGGGTGCTCAGTCCCCAGGGTGCTCAGTGCTCAGGGTGCTGGGTGCTCAGTGCTCGGGGTGCTCGGTGCTCAGTACTCAGGGTGCTGAGTGCTCAGTACTCAGGGTGCTGGGTGCTCAGTAGTCAGGGTGCTGGGTGCTCAGTGCTCAGGGTGCTGGGTGATCAGTGCTCAGGGTGCTGGGTGCTCAGTGCTCAGGGTGCTGGGTGCTCAGTGCTCGGGGTGCTAGGTGCTCAGTACTCAGGGTGCTGGGTGCTCAGTGCTCGGGGTGCTCGGTGCTCAGTACGTTGGGTGCTCACTACTCAGGGTGTTGGGTGCTCAGTGCTCAGGGTGCTGGGTGCTCAGTGCTCAGGGTGCTCGGTGCTCAGTGCTCAGGGTGCTGGGTGCTCAGTACTCAGGGTGCTGGTTGCTCAGTACTCAGGGTGCTCAGTGCTCAGTACTCAGGGTACTCAGTGCTCCGTACTCAGGGTGCTCAGTGCTTAGGGTGCTGGGTGCTCAGTCCTCAGGGTGCTGGGTGCTCAGTGCTCAGGGTGCTCGGTGCTCAGTGCTCAGGGTGCTGGGTGCTCAATACTCAGGGTGCTGGGTGCTCAGTGCTCGGGGTGCTGGGTGCTCAGTACTCAGGGTGCTGGGTGCTCAGTACTCAGGGTGCTGGCTGCTCAGTACTCAGGGTGCTGGGTGCTCAATACTCAGGGTGCTCAGTGCTTGGGGTGCTGGGTGCTCAGTACTCAGGGTGCTCAGTGCTTGGGGTGTTGGGTGCTCAGTACTCAGTGTGCTGGGTGCTCAGTACTCAGGGTGCTGGGTGCTCAGTACTCAGGGTGCTGGCTGCTCAGTACTCAGTGTGCTGGGTGCTCAATACTCAGGGTGCTCAGTGCTTGGGGTGCTGGGTGCTCAGTCCTCAGGGTGCTCTGTGCTCAGGGTGCTGGGTGCTCAGTGCTCGCGGTGCTCGGTGCTTAGTACTCAGGGTGCTGAGTGCTCAGTACTCAGGGTGCTGGGTGCTCAGTCCTCAGGGTGCTGGGTGCTCAGAGCTCAGGGTGCTGGGTGATCAGTGCTCAGGGTGCTGGGTGCTCAGTGCTCAGGGTGCTGGGTGCTCAGTGCTCGGGGTGCTGGGTGCTCAGTACTCAAGGTGCTGGGTGCTCAGTGCTCGGGGTGCTCGGTGCTCAGTACGTTGGGTGCTCACTACTCTGGGTGCTGGGTGCTCAGTGATCAGGGTGCTGGGTGCTCAGTGCTCAGGGTGCTCGGTGCTCAGTGCTCAGGGTGCTGGGTGCTCAGTACTCAGGGTGCTGGTTGCTCAGTACTCAGGGTGCTCAGTGCTCAGTACTCAGGGTGCTCAGTGCTCAGTACTCAGTGTGCTCAGTGCTCATGGTGCTGGGTGCTCAGTCCTCAGGGTGCTGGGTGCTCAGTGCTCGGGGTGCTGGGTGCTCAGTACTCAGGGTGCTGTTTGCTCAGTACTCAGGGTGCTGGCTGCTCAGTACTCAGGGTTCTGGGTGCTCAATACTCAGGGTGCTCAGTGCTTGGGGTGCTGGGTGCTCAGTACTCAGGGTGCTGGGTGCTCAGTTCTCGGGGTGCTCGGTGCTCAGTACTCAGTGATCAGGGTGCTCAGTGCTCAGTGCTCAGGGTGCTGGGTGCTCAGTGCTCAGGGTGCTGGGTGCTCAGTGCTCAGGGTGCTGGGTGCTCAGTACTCAGGGTGCTGGGTGCTCAGTGCTCGGGGTGCTGGGTGCTCAGTGCTCAGGGTGCTGGGTGCTCAGTACTCAGGGTGCTTCGTGCTCAGGACTCGGAGTGCTGGGTGCTCAGTACTCAGGGTGCTGGGTGCTCAGTACTCAGGATGCTGTGTGCTCAGTACTCGGGTGCTGGGTGCTCAGTGCTCAGGGTGCTGGGTACTCAGTGCTCGGGGTGCTGGGTGCTCAGTGCTCAGTACTCAGGGTGCTGGGTGCTCAGTGCTCGGAGGGCTGGGTGCTCAGTGCTCAGTACTCAGGGTGCTGGGTGCTCAGTGCTCAGGGTCCTGGGTGCTCAGTGCTCAGGGTGATGGGTGCTCAGTGCTCAGGGTGCTGGGTACTCAGTGCTCAGGGTGCTGGGTGCTCAGTACTCAGCGTGCTCAGTGCTCAGTACTCGGGGTGCTGGGTGCTCAGTGCTCAGGGTGCTGGGTGCTCAGTGCTCAGTACTCAGGGTGCTGGGTGCTCAGTGCTCAGGGTGCTGGGTGCTCAGTGCTCAGGGTGCTGGGTGCACATTGCTCAGGGTGCTGGGTACTCAGTGTTCAGGGTGCTCGGTGCTCAGTGCTCAGGGTGCTCAGTGCTCAGGGTGCTCGTAGCTCAGTACTCAGGGTTCTGGGTGCTCAGTGCTCGGGGTGCTCGGTGCTCAGTACTCAGGGTGCTGGGTGCTCAGTGCTCAGGGTGCTGGGTGCTCAGTGCTCAGTCCTCAGGGTGCTAGGTGCTCATTGCTCAGGGTGCTGTGTGCTCAGTGCTCAGGGTGCTGTGTGCTCAGTGCTCAGGGTGCTGGGTACTCAGTGCTTAGGGTGCTGGGTGCTCAGTGCTCAGGGTGCTTGGTACTCAGTGCTCAGTGCTCAGGCTGGTGGGTGCTCAGTGCTCAGTGCTCAGGGTGCTGGGTGCTCAGTACTCAGGGTGCTGGGTGCTCAGTGCTCGGGGTCCTATGTGCTCAGTGCTCGCGGTGCTGGGTGCTCAGTGCTCGGGGTGCTCGGTGCTCAGTACTCAGGGTGCAGGGTGCTCAGTGCTCGAGGTGCTCAGTACTCAGGGTGCTGTGTGTTCAGTGCTCAGGGTGCTGGGTGCTCAGTACTCAGGGTGCTCGGTGCTTAGTACTCAGTGTCCTGGGTGCTCAGTACTCCGGGTGCTGGGTGCTCAGTGCTCAAGGTGCTGGGTGCTCAGTACTCAGGGTGCTCATTGCTCATTGTGCAGGGTGCTCAGTACTCAGGGTGCTGGGTGCTCAGTGCACAGGGTGCTCGGTGCTCGGGGCGCTGGGTGCTCAGTGCTCGGGGTGCTCGGAGCTCAGTACTCAGGGTGCTGGGTGCTCAGTGCTCAGGGTGCTCGGTGCTCAGTACTAAGGGTGCTGGGTGCTCAGTGTTCGGGGTGCTTGGTGCTCAGTACGTTGGGTGCTCACTACTCAGGGTGCTGGGTGCTCAGTGCTCAGGGTGCTGGGTGCTCAGTGCTCAGGGTGCTGGGTGCTCAGTGCTCAGGGTGCTGGGTGCTCAGTGCTCAGGGTGCTGGGTGCTCAGTACTCAGGGTGCTGGGTGCTCAGCGCTCGGGGTGCTGGGTGCTCAGTGCTCAGGGTGCTGGGTGCTCAGTACTCAGGGTGCTGGGTGCTCAGTACTCGGGGTGCTGGGTGCTCAGTACTCAGGGTGCTGGGTGCTCAGTACTCAGGGTGCTGGGTGCTCAGTACTCGGGTGCTGGGTGCTCAGTGCTCAGGGTGCTGGGTGCTCAGTGCTCGGGGTGCTGGGTGCTCAGTGCTCAGTACTCAGGGTGCTGGGTGCTCAGTGCTCGGGGTGCTGGGTGCTCAGTACTCAGGGTGCTGGGTGCTCAGTACTCCGGGTGCTGGGTGCTCAATTCTCGGGGTGCTCGGTGCTCAGTACTCAGTGATCAGGGTGCTCAGTGGTCAGTGCTCAGGGTGCTGGGTGTTCAGTACTCAGGGTGCTGCGTGCTCAGTACTCAGGGTGCTGGGTTCTTAGTGGTCAGGGTGCTGGGTGCTCAGTACTCGGGGTGCTCGGTGCTCAGTGCTCAGGGTGCTGGGTGCTCAGTACTCAGGGTGCTGGTTACTCAGTGCTCAGGGTGCTCGGTGCTCAGTACTCGGGGTGCTGGGTGCTCATTCTCGGGGTGCTGGGTGCTCAGTGTTCAGGGTGCTGGGTGCTCAGTACTCAGAGTGCTGGGTGCTCAGTGCTCAGGGTGTTGGGTGCTCAGTACTCAGGGTGCTGGGTGCTCAGTCCTCAGGGTGCTGGGTGCTCAGTACTCAGGGTGCTGGGAGCTCAGTGCTCAGGGTGATCGGTGCTCAGTACTCAGGGTGCTCAGTACTCAGGGTGCTGGGTGCTCAGTGCTCGGGGTGCTGGGTGCTCAGTACTGAGGGTGCTGGGTGCTCAGTGCTTTGGGTTCTGGGTGCTCAGTGCTCAGGGACCTGGGTGCTCAGTGCTCAGGGTGCTGGGTGCTCAGTCCCCAGGGTGCTCAGTGCTCAGGGTGCTGGGTGCTCAGTGCTCGGGGTGCTGGGTGCTCAGTACTCAGGGTGCTGAGTGCTCAGTACTCAGGGTGCTGGGTGCTCAGTAGTCAGGGTGCTGGGTGCTCAGTGCTCAGGGTGCTGGGTGATCAGTTCTCAGGCTGCTGGGTGCTCAGTGCTCAGGGTGCTGGGTGCTCAGTGCTCGGGGTGCTGTGTGCTCAGTACTCAGGGTGCTGGGTGCTCAGTGCTCGGGGTGCTCGGTGCTCAGTACGTTGGGTGCTCACTACTCAGGGTGTTGGGTGCTCAGTGCTCAGGGTGCTGGGTGCTCAGTTCTCGGGGTGCTCGGTGCTCAGTACTCAGTGATCAGGGTGCTCAGTGGTCAGTGCTCAGGGTGCTGGGTGTTCAGTACTCAGGGTGCTGCGTGCTCAGTACTCAGGGTGCTGGGTTCTTAGTGGTCAGGGTGCTGGGTGCTCAGTACTCGGGGTGCTCGGTGCTCAGTGCTCAGGGTGCTGGGTGCTCAGTACTCAGGGTGCTGGGTACTCAGTGCTCAGGGTGCTCGGTGCTCAGTACTCGGGGTGCTGGGTGCTCATTCTCGGGGTGCTGGGTGCTCAGTGTTCAGGGTGCTGGGTGCTCAGTACTCAGGGTACTGGGTGCTCAGTGCTCAGGGTGTTGGGTGCTCAGTACTCAGGGTGCTGGGTGCTCAGTCCTCAGGGTGCTGGGTGCTCAGTACTCAGGGTGCTGGGAGCTCAGTGCTCAGGGTGATCGGTGCTCAGTACTCAGGGTGCTCAGTACTCAGGGTGCTGGGTGCTCAGTGCTCGGGGTGCTGGGTGCTCAGTACTGAGGTTGCTGGGTGCTCAGTGCTTTGGGTTCTGGGTGCTCAGTGCTCAGGGACCTGGGAGCTCAGTGCTCAGGGTGCTGGGTGCTCAGTCCCAAGGGTGCTCAGTGGTCAGGGTGCTGGGTGCTCAGTGCTCGGGGTGCTCGGTGCTCAGTACTCAGGGTGCTGAGTGCTCAGTACTCAGGGTGCTGGGTGCTCAGTAGTCAGGGTGCTGGGTGCTCAGTGCTCAGGGTGCTGGGTGATCAGTGCTCAGGGTGCTGGGTGCTCAGTGCTCAGGGTGCTGGGTGCTCAGTGCTCGGGGTGCTGGGTGCTCAGTACTCAGGGTGCTGGGTGCTCAGTGCTCGGGGTGCTCGGTGCTCAGTACGTTGGGTGCTCACTACTCAGGGTGTTGGGTGCTCAGTGCTCAGGGTGCTGGGTGCTCAGTGCTCAGGGTGCTCGGTGCTCAGTGCTCAGGGTGCTGGGTGCTCAGTACTCAGGGTGCTGGTTGCTCAGTACTCAGGGTGCTCAGTGCTCAGTACTCAGGGTGCTCAGTGCTCCGTACTCAGGGTGCTCAGTGCTCAGGGTGCTGGGTGCTCAGTCCTCAGGGTGCTGGGTGCTCAGTGCTCAGGGTGCTCGGTGCTCAGTGCTCAGGGTGCTGGGTGCTCAATACTCAGGGTGCTGGGTGCTCAGTGCTCGGGGTGCTGGGTGCTCAGTACTCAGGGTGCTGGGTGCTCAGTACTCAGGGTGCTGGCTGCTCAGTACTCAGGGTGCTGGGTGCTCAATACTCAGGGTGCTCAGTGCTTGGGGTGCTGGGTGCTCAGTACTCAGGGTGCTCAGTGCTTGGGGTGTTGGGTGCTCAGTACTCAGTGTGTTGGGTGCTCAGTGATCAGGGTGCTGGGTGCTCAGTACTCGTGGTGCTCAGTGCTCAGTACTCAGGGTGCTGGGTGCTCAGTGCTCGCGGTGCTGGGTGCTCAGTGCTCGGGCTGCTCGGTTCTCAGTACTCAGGGTGCTGGGTGCTCAGTGCTCGAGGTGCTCAGTACTCAGGGTGCTGTGTGTTCAGTGCTCAGGGTGCTGGGTGCTCAGTACTCAGGGTGCTGGGTGCTCAGTGCTCGGGGTGCTCGGTGCTCAGTACTCAGGGTGCTGGGTGCTCAGTGCTCGGGGTGCTGGGTGCTCAGTGCTCAGTACTCAGGGTGCTGGGTGCTCAGTGCTCAGGGTGCTGTGTGCTCAGTGCTCAGGGTGCTGGGTGCTCTGTGCTCAGGGTGCTGGGTACTCAGTGCTCAGGGTGCTGGGTGCTCAGTACTCAGGGTGCTGGGTGCTCAGTACTCAGGGTGCTGGGTGCTCAGTGCTCGGGGTGCTATGTGCTCAGTGCTCGCGGCGCTGGGTGCTCAGTGCTCGGGGTGCTCGGTGCTCAGTACTCAGGGTACTGGGTGCTCAGTGCTCGAGGTGCTCAGTACTCAGGGTGCTGTGTGTTCAGTGCTCAGGGTGCTATGTGCTCAGTACTCAGGGGGCTCATTGCTCTGGGTGCTGGGTGCTCAGTACTCAGGGTTCTGGGTGCTCAGTGCTCAGGGTGCTCGGTGCTCAGTGCTCAGGGTGCTCAGTGCTCGGGGTGCTCGGAGCTCAGTACTCAGGGTGCTGGTTGCTCAGTGCTCGGGGTGCTGGGTGCTCAGTGCTCAGTACTCAGGGTGCTCAGTGCTCAATGCTCAGGGTGCTCAGTGTTCAGGGTGCTCGGTGCTCAGTACTCAGGGTGCTGGGTGCTCAGTGCTCGGGGTGCTGGGTGCTCAGTGCTCAGTACTCAGGGTGCTGGGTGCTCAGTGCTCAGGGTGCTGTGTGCTCAGTGCTCAGGGTGCTGGGTGCTCAGTGCTCAGGGTGCTGGGTACTCAGTGCTCAGGGTGCTGGGTGCTCAGTACTCAGGGTGCTGGGTGCTCAGTACTCAGGGTGCTGGGTGCTCAGTGCTCGGGGTGCTATGTGCTCAGTGCTCGCGGTGCTGGGTGATCAGTGCTCAGGGTGCTCGGTGCTCAGTACTCAGGGTGCTGGGTGCTCAGTGCTCGAGGTGCTCAGTACTCAGGGTGCTGTGTGTTCAGTGCTCAGGGTGCTGGGTGCTCAGTACTCAGGGTGCTCGGTGCTTAGTACTCAGGGTGCTGGGTGCTCAGTACTCCGGGTGCTGAGTGCTCAGTGCTCAAGGTGCTGGGTGCTCAGTACTCAGGGTGCTCATTGCACATTGTTCAGGGTGCTCATTACTCAGGGTGCTGGGTGCTCAGTGCTCAGGGTGCTCGGTGCTCGGAGCGCTGGGTGCTCAGTGCTCGGGGTGCTCGGAGCTCAGTACTCAGGGTGCTGGGTGCTCAGTGCTCAGGGTGCTCGGTGCTCAGTACTCAGGGTGCTGGGTGCTCAGTGCTCGGGGTGCTCGGTGCTCAGTACGTTGGGTGCTCACTACTCAGGGTGCTGGGTGCTCAGTGCTCAGGGTGCTGGGTGCTCAGTGCTCAGCGTGCTGGGTGCTCAGTGCTCAGGGTGCTGGGTGCTCAGTACTCAGGGTGCTGGGTGCTCAGTGCTCGGGGTGCTGGGTGCTCAGTGCTCAGGGTGCTGGGTGCTCAGTACTCAGGGTGCTGGGTGCTCAGTCCTCGGGGTGCTGGGTGCTCAGTACTCGGGGTGCTGGGTGCTCAGTACTCAGGGTGCTGGGTGCTCAGTACTCGGGTGCTGGGTGCTCAGTGCTCAGGGTGCTGGGTGCTCAGTGCTCGGGGTGCTGGGTGCTCAGTGCTCAGTACTCAGGATGCTGGGTGCTCAGTGCTCGGGGTGCTGGGTGCTCAGTGATCAGTACTCAGGGTGCTGGATGCTCAGTGCTCAGGGTGCTGGGTGCTCAGTGCTCAGGGTGCTCACTTCTCAGTACTCGGGGTGCTGGGTGATCAGTGCTCAGCGCTCGGGGTGCTGGGTGCTCAGTGCTCGGGGCGCTGGGTGCTCAGTGCTCGGGGTGCTGGGTGCTCAGTACTCGGGGTGCTGGGTGCTCAGTGCTCAGGGTGCTCAGTGCTCAGTACTCAGTGCTCAGGGTGCTCAGTGCTCAGTGCTCAGGGTGCTGGGTGTTCAGTACTCAGGGTGCTGGGTGCTCAGTACTCAGGGTGCTGGGTGCTCAGTGCTCAGGGTGCTGGGTGCTCAGTGCTCGGGGCGCTGGGTGCTCAGTACTCAGGGTGCTGGGTGCTCAGTGCTTGGGGTGCTGGGTGCTCAGTGCTCAGGGTGCTGGGTGCTCAGTAGTCAGGGTGCTGGGTGCTCAGTGCTCAGGGTGCTCGGTGCTCGGAGCGCTGGGTGCTCAGTGCTCGGGGTGCTGGGTGCTCAGTGCTCGGGGTTCTCGGTGCTCAGTACGTTGGGTGCTCACTACTCAGGGTGCTGTGTGCTCAGTGCTCGGGGTGCTCGGTGCTCAGTACTCAGGGTGCTGGGTGCTCAGTGCTCGGGGTGCTCGGTGCTCAGTACGTTGGGTGCTCACTACTCAGGGTGCTGTGTGCTCAGTGTTCAGGGTGCTGGGTGCTCAGTGCTCAGGGTGCTGGGTGCTCAGTGCTCAGGGTGCTGGGTGCTCAGTACTCAGGGTGTTGGGTGCTCAGTGCTCAGGGTGTTGGGTGCTCAGTGCTCAGGGTGCTGGGTGCTCAGTGTTCAGGGTGCTGGGTGCTCAGTACTTGGGGTGCCTGGTGCTCAGTGCTCGGGGTGCTGGGTGCTCAGTACTCAGGGTGCTGGGTGCTCAGTCCTCAGGTTGCTGGGTGCTCAGTACTCAGGGTGCTGGGAGCTCAGTGCTCAGGGTGATCGGTGCTCAGTACTCAGGGTGCTCAGTACTCAGGGTGCTGGGTGCTCAGTGCTCGGGGTGCTGGGTGCTCAGTACTGAGGGTGCTGGGTGCTCAGTGCTTTGGGTTCTGGGTGCTCAGTGCTCAGGGAGCTGGGTGCTCAGTGCTCAGGGTGCTGGGTGCTCAGTGCTCGGGGTGCTGGGTGCTCAGTGCTTTGGGTTCTGGGTGCTCAGTGCTCAGGGAGCTGGGTGCTCAGTGCTCAGGGTGCTGGGTGCTCAGTACTCAGGGTGCTGGGTGCTCAGTACTCGGGTGCTGGGTGCTCAGTGCTCAGGGTGCTGGGTGCTCAGTGCTCAGGGTGCTGGGTGCTCAGTGCTCGGGGTGCTGGGTGCTCGGTGCTCAGTACTCAGTGATCAGGGTGCTCAGTGGTCATTGCTCAGGGTGCTGGGTGTTCAGTACTCAGGGTGCTGCCTGCTCAGTACTCAGGGTGCTGGGTGCTCAGTGCTCAGGGTGCTGGGTGCTCAGTAATCGGGGTGCTCGGTGCTCAGTGCTCAGGGTGCTGGGTGCTCAGTACTCAGGGTGCTGGGTACTCAGTGCTCAGGGTGCTCAGTGCTCAGTACTCGGGGTGCTGGGTGCTCAATCTCGGGGTGCTGGGTGCTCAGTGTTCAGGGTGCTGGGTGCTCAGTACTCAGGGTGCTGGGTGCTCAGTGCTCAGGGTGCTGGGTGCTCAGTACTCAGGGTGCTGGGTGCTCAGTCCTCAGGTTGCTGGGTGCTCAGTACTCAGGGTGCTGGGAGCTCAGTGCTCAGGGTGATCGGTGCTCAGTACTCAGGGTGCTCAGTACTCAGGGTGCTGGGTGCTCAGTGCTCGGGGTGCTGGGTGCTCAGTACTGAGGGTGCTGGGTGCTCAGTGCTTTGGGTTCTGGGTGCTCAGTGCTCAGGGAGCTGGGTGCTCAGTACTCAGGGTGCTGAGTGCTCAGTACTCAGGGTGCTGGGTGCTCAGTACTCAGGGTGCTGGGTGCTCAGTGCTCGGGGTGCTCGGTGCTCAGTACTCAGGGTGCTGAGTGCTCAGTACTCAGGGTGCTGGGTGCTCAGTACTCAGGGTGCTGGGTGCTCACTGCTCAGGGTGCTGGGTGATCAGTGCTCAGGGTGCTGGGTGCTCAGTGCTCAGGGTGCTGGGTGCTCAGTGCTCGGGGTGCTGGGTGCTCAGTACTCAGGGTGCTGGGTGCTCAGTGCTCGGGGTGCTCGGTGCTCAGTACGTTGGGTGCTCACTACTCAGGGTGTTGGGTGCTCAGTGCTCAGGGTGCTGGGTGCTCAGTGCTCAGGGTGCTCGGTGCTCAGTGCTCAGGGTGCTGGGTGCTCAGTACTCAGGGTGCTGGTTGCTCAGTACTCAGGGTGCTCAGTGATCAGTACTCAGGGTGCTCAGTGCTCAGTACTCAGGGTGCTCAGTGCTCAGGGTGCTGGGTGCTCAGTCCTCAGGGTGCTGGGTGCTCAGTGCTCAGGGTGCTCGGTGCTCAGTGCTCAGGGTGCTGGGTGCTCAATACTCAGGGTGCTGGGTGATCAGTGCTCGGGGTGCTGGGTGCTCAGTACTCAGGGTGCTGGGTGCTCAGTACTCAGGGTGCTGGCTGCTCAGTACTCAGGGTGCTGGGTGCTCAATACTCAGGGTGCTCAGTGCTTGGGGTGCTGGGTGCTCAGTACTCAGGGTGCTCAGTGCTTGGGGTGTTGGGTGCTCAGTACTCAGTGTGTTGGGTGCTCAGTGATCAGGGTGCTGGGTGCTCAGTACTCGTGGTGCTCAGTGCTCAGTACTCAGGGTGCTGGGTGCTCAGTGCTCGGGGTGCTGGGTGCTCAGTGCTCGCGGTGCTGGGTGCTCAGTGCTCGGGGTGCTCGGTTCTCAGTACTAAGGGTGCTGGGTGCTCAGTGCTCGAGGTGCTCAGTACTCAGGGTGCTGTGTGTTCAGTGCTCAGGGTGCTGGGTGCTCAGTACTCAGGGTGCTCGGTGCTTAGTACTCAGGGTGCTTGGTGCTCAGTACTCCGGGTGCTGGGTGCTCAGTGCTCGGGGTGCTCGGTGCTCAGTGCTCAAGGTGCTGGGTGCTCAGTACTCAGGGTGCTCGGTGCTCAGTGCTCAGGGTGCTCAGTGCTCGGGGTGCTCGGAGCTCAGTACTCAGGGTGCTGGGTGCTCAGTGCTCGAGGTGCTCGGTGCTCAGTACTCAGGGTGCTGGGTGCTCAGTGCTCGGGGTGCTGGGTGCTCAGTGCTCAGTTCTCAGGGTGCTGGGTGCTCAGTGCTCAGGGTGCTGTGTGCTCAGTGCTCAGGGTGCTGGGTGCTCTGTGCTCAGGGTGCTGGGTACTCAGTGCTCAGGGTGCTGGGTGCTCAGTACTCAGGGTGCTGGGTGCTCAGTACTCAGGGTGCTGGGTGCTCAGTGCTCGGGGTGCTATGTGCTCAGTGCTCGCGGCGCTGGGTGCTCAGTGCTCGGGGTGCTCGGTGCTCAGTACTCAGGGTACTGGGTGCTCAGTGCTCGAGGTGCTCAGTACTCAGGGTGCTGTGTGTTTAGTGCTGAGGGTGCTGGGTGCTCAGTACTCAGGGTGCTCATTGCTCAGGGTGCTGGGTGCTCAGTACTCAGGGTTCTGGGTGCTCAGTGCTCAGGGTGCTCGGTGCTCAGTGCTCA
The DNA here is from genome assembly GCF_018167655.1 of Microtus oregoni. Taxonomy (NCBI): domain Eukaryota; kingdom Metazoa; phylum Chordata; class Mammalia; order Rodentia; family Cricetidae; genus Microtus; species Microtus oregoni. Next base: position 3,614,856 of record NW_024543811.1, on the reverse strand, counting down.
GGGTGCTCAGTGCTCGGGGTGCTCGGAGCTCAGTACTCAGGGTGCTGGGTGCTTAGTGCTCGGGGTGCTGGGTTCTCAGTGCTCAGTACTCAGGGTGCTCGGTGCTCAGTGCTCAGGGTGCTCAGTGCTCGGGGTGCTAGGTGCTCAGTACTCAGGGTGCTGGGTGCTCAGTGCTCGGGTTGCTGGGTGCTCAGTGCTCAGTACTCAGGGTGCTGGGTGCTCAGTGCTCAGGGTGCTGTGTGCTCAGTGCTCAGGGTGCTGGGTGCTCAGTGCTCAGGGTGCTGGGTACTAAGTGCTCAGGGTGCTGGGTGCTCAGTACTCAGGGTGCTGGGTGCTCAGTACTCAGGGTGCTGGGTGCTCAGTGCTCGGGGTGCTATGTGCTCAGTGCTCGCGGTGCTGGGTGATCAGTGCTCGGGGTGCTCGGTGCTCAGTACTCAGGGTGCTGGGTGCTCAGTGCTCGAGGTGCTCAGTACTCAGGGTGCTGTGTGTTCAGTGCTCAGGGTGCTGGGTGCTCAGTACTCAGGGTGCTCGGTGCTTAGTACTCAGGGTGCTGGGTGCTCAGTACTCGGGGTGCTGGGTGCTCAGTACTCAGGGTGCTGGGTGCTCAGTGCTCAGGGTGCTCGGTGCTCGGGGCGCTGGGTGCTCAGTGCTCGGGGTGCTCGGAGCTCAGTACTCAGGGTGCTGGGTGCTCAGTGCTCAGGGTGCTCGGTGCTCAGTGCTCGGGCTGCTCGGTGCTCAGTACGTTGGGTGCTCACTACTCAGGGTGCTGGGTGCTCAGTGCTTAGGGTGCTGGGTGCTCAGTGCTCAGGGTGCTGGGTGCTCAGTGCTCAGGGTGCTGGGTGCTCAGTACTCAGGGTGCTGGGTGCTCAGTGCTCGGGGTGCTGGGTGCTCAGTGCTCAGGGTGCTGGGTGCTCAGTACTAAGGATGCTGGGTGCTCAGTACTCGGGGTGCTGGGTGCTCAGTACTCAGGGTGCTGCGTGCTCAGTACTCAGGGTGCTGGGTGCTCAGTGCTCGGGGTGCTGGGTGCTCAGTGCTCAGGGTGCTGGGTGCTCAGTACTCAGGGTGCTGGGTGCTCAGTACTCGGGGTGCTGGGTGCTCAGTACTCAGGGTGCTGGGTGCTCAGTACTCCGGGTGCTGAGTGCTCAGTGCTCAAGGTGCTGGGTGCTCAGTACTCAGGGTGCTCATTGCTCATTGTTCAGGGTGCTCAGTACTCAGGGTGCTGGGTGCTCAGTGCTCAGGGTGCTCGGTGCTCGGGGCGCTGGGTGCTCAGTGCTCGGGGTGCTCGGAGCTCAGTACTCAGGGTGCTGGGTGCTCAGTGCTCAGGGTGCTCGGTGCTCAGTACTCAGGGTGCTGGGTGCTCAGTGCTCGGGGTGCTCGGTGCTCAGTACGTTGGGTGCTCACTACTCAGGGTGCTGGGTGCTCAGTGCTCAGGGTGCTGGGTGCTCAGTGCTCAGGGTGCTGGGTGCTCAGTGCTCAGGGTGCTGGGTGCTCAGTACTCAGGGTGCTGGGTGCTCAGTGCTCGGGGTGCTGGGTGCTCTGTGCTCAGGGTGCTGGGTGCTCAGTACTCAGGGTGCTGGGTGCTCAGTACTCGGGGTGCTGGGTGCTCAGTACTCAGGGTGCTGGGTGCTCAGTACTCAGGGTGCTGGGTGCTCAGTACTCGGGTGCTGGGTGCTCAGTGCTCAGGGTGCTGGGTGCTCAGTGCTCGGGGTGCTGGGTGCTCAGTGCTCAGTACTCAGGGTGCTGGGTGCTCAGTGCTCGGGGTGCTGGGTGCTCAGTGATCAGTACTCAGGGTGCTGGGTGCTCAGTACTCAGGGTGCTGGGTGCTCAGTGCTCAGGGTGCTGGGTACTCAGTGCTCAATGTGCTGGGTGCTCAGTACTCAGGGTGCTCAGTGCTCAGTACTCGGGGTGCTGGGTGCTCAGTGCTCAGGGTGCTCATTGCTCAGTACTCGGGGTGCTGGGTGCTCAGTGCTCAGCGCTCGGGTTGCTGGGTGCTCAGTGCTCGGGGCGCTGGGTGCTCTGTGCTCGGGGTGCTGTGTGCTCAATACTCGGGGTGCTGGGTGCTCAGTGCTCAAGGTGCTCAGTGCTCAGTACTCAGTGCTCAGGGTGCTCAGTGCTCAGTGCTCAGGGTGCTGGGTGTTCAGTACTCAGGGTGCTGGGTGCTCAGAACTCAGGGTGCTGGGTGCTCAGTGCTCAGGGTGCTGGGTGCTCAGTGCTCGGGGCGCTGGGTGCTCAGTACTCAGGGTGCTGGGTGCTCAGTACTTGGGGTGCTGGGTGCTTAGTGCTCAGGGTGCTGGGTGCTCAGTAGTCAGGGTGCTGGGTGCTCAGTGCTCAGGGTGCTCGGTGCTCGGGGCGCTGGGTGCTCAGTGCTCCGGCTGCTGGGTGCTCAGTGCTCGGGGTTCTCGGTGCTCAGTACGTTGGGTGCTCACTACTCAGGGTGCTGTGTGCTCAGAGCTCGGGGTGCTCGGTGCTCAGTACTCAGGGTGCTGGGTGCTCAGTGCTCGGGGTGCTCGGTGCTCAGTACGTTGGGTGCTCACTACTCAGGGTGCTGTGTGCTCAGTGCTCAGGGTGCTGGGTGCTCAGTGCTCAGGGTGCTGGGTGCTCAGTGCTCAGGGTGCTGGGTGCTCAGTACTCAGGGTGCTGGGTGCTCAGTGCTCAGGGTGCTGGGTGCTCAGTGCTCAGGGTGCTGGGTGCTCAGTGCTCAGGGTGCTGGGTGCTCAGTACTTGGGGTGCTGGGTGCTCAGTGCTCGGGGTGCTGGGTACTCAGTACTCAGGGTGCTGGGTGCTCAGTACTCAGGGTGCTGGGTGCTCAGTACTCAGGGTGCTGGGTGCTCAGTACTCAGGGTGCTGGGTGCTCAGTGCTCGGGGTGCTCGGTGCTCAGTACGTTGGGTGCTCACTACTCAGGGTGCTGGGTGCTCAGTGCTCAGGGTGCTGGGTGCTCACTACTCAGGGTGCTGGGTGCTCAGTGCTTAGGGTGCTGGGTGCTCAGTGCTCAGGGTGCTGGGTGCTCAGTGCTCAGGGTGCTGGGTGCTCAGTACTCAGGGTGCTGGGTGCTCAGTGCTCGGGGTGCTGGGTGCTCAGTGCTCATGGTGCTGGGTGCTCAGTACTCAGGGTGCTGGGTGCTCAGTACTCGGGGTGCTGGGTGCTCAGTACTCAGGGTGCTGGGTGCTCAGTACTCAGGGTGCTGGGTGCTCAGTGCTCGGGGTGCTGGGTGCTCAGTGCTCAGGGTGCTGGGTGCTCAGTACTCAGGGTGCTGGGTGCTCAGTTCTCGGGGTGCTGGGTGCTCAGTACTCAGGGTGCTGGGTGCTCAGTACTCCGGGTGCTGAGTGCTCAGTGCTCAAGGTGCTGGGTGCTCAGTACTCAGGGTGCTCATTGCTCATTGTTCAGGGTGCTCAGTACTCAGGGTGCTGGGTGCTCAGTGCTCAGGGTGCTCGGTGCTCGGGGCGCTGGGTGCTCAGTGCTCGGGGTGCTCGGAGCTCAGTACTCAGGGTGCTGGGTGCTCAGTGCTCAGGGTGCTCGGTGCTCAGTACTCAGGGTGCTGGGTGCTCAGTGCTCGGGGTGCTCGGTGCTCAGTACGTTGGGTGCTCACTACTCAGGGTGCTGGGTGCTCAGTGCTCAGGGTGCTGGGTGCTCAGTGCTCAGGGTGCTGGGTGCTCAGTGCTCAGGGTGCTGGGTGCACAGTACTCAGGGTGCTGGGTGCTCAGTGCTCGGGGTGCTGGGTGCTCAGTGCTCAGGGTGCTGGGTGCTCAGTACTCAGGGTGCTGGGTGCTCAGTACTCGGGGTGCTGGGTGCTCAGTACTCAGGGTGCTGGGTGCTCAGTACTCAGGGTGCTGGGTGCTCAGTACTCGGGTGCTGGGTGCTCAGTGCTCAGAGTGCTGGGTGCTCAGTGCTCGGGGTGCTGGGTGCTCAGTGATCAGTACTCAGGGTGCTGGATGCTCAGTGCTCAGGGTGCTGGGTGCTCAGTGATCAGGGTGCTGGGTACTCAGTGCTCAATGTGCTGGGTGCTCAGTACTCAGGGTGCTCAGTGCTCAGTACTCGGGGTGCTGGGTGCTCAGTGCTCAGCGCTCGGGGTGCTGGGTGCTCAGTGCTCGGGGCGCTGGGTGCTCAGTACTCAGGGTGCTGGGTGCTCAGTGCTCAGGGTACTGGGTGCTCAGTACTCAGGGTGCTGGGTGCTCAGTACTCGGGGTGCTGGGTGCTCAGTACTCAGGGTGCTGGGTGCTCAGTACTCAGGGTGCTGGGTGCTCAGTACTAGGGTGCTGGGTGCTCAGTGCTCAGAGTGCTGGGTGCTCAGTGCTCGGGGTGCTGGGTGCTCAGTGATCAGTACTCAGGGTGCTGGATGCTCAGTGCTCAGGGTGCTGGGTGCTCAGTGATCAGGGTGCTGGGTACTCAGTGCTCAATGTGCTGGGTGCTCAGTACTCAGGGTGCTCAGTGCTCATTACTCGGGGTGCTGGGTGCTCAGTGCTCAGCGCTCGGGGTGCTGGGTGCTCAGTGCTCAGGGTGCTCGGTGCTCGGGGCGCTGGGTGCTTAGTGCTCGGGGTGCTGGGTGCTCAGTGCTCGGGGTTCTCGGTGCTCAGTACGTTGGGTGCTCACTACTCAGGGTGCTGTGTGCTCAGTGCTCGGGTGCTGAGTGCTCAGTGCTCAGGGTGCTCGGTGCTCAGTACTCAGGGCGCTGGGTGCTCAGTGCTCGGGGTGCTCGGTGCTCAGTACGTTGGGTGCTCACTACTCAGGGTGCTGGGTGCTCAGTGCTCAGGGTGCTGTTTGCTCAGTGCTCAGGGTGCTGGGTGCTCAGTGCTCAGGGTGCTGAGTGCTCAGTGCTCAAGGTGCTGGGTGCTCAGTACTCAGGGTGCTCATTGCTCATTGTTCAGGGTGCTCAGTACTCAGGGTGCTGGGTGCTCAGTGCTCAGGGTGCTCGGTGCTCGGGGCGCTGGGTGCTCAGTGCTCGGGGTGCTCGGAGCTCAGTACTCAGGGTGCTGGGTGCTCAGTGCTCAGGGTGCTCGGTGCTCAGTACTCAGGGTGCTGGGTGCTCAGTGCTCGGGCTGCTCGGTGCTCAGTACGTTGGGTGCTCACTACTCAGGGTGCTGGGTGCTCAGTGCTTAGGGTGCTGGGTGCTCAGTGCTCAGGGTGCTGGGTGCTCAGTGCTCAGGGTGCTGGGTGCTCAGTACTCAGGGTGCTGGGTGCTCAGTGCTCGGGGTGCTGGGTGCTCAGTGCTCAGGGTGCTGGGTGCTCAGTACTAAGGATGCTGGGTGCTCAGTACTCGGGGTGCTGGGTGCTCAGTACTCAGGGTGCTGCGTGCTCAGTACTCAGGGTGCTGGGTGCTCAGTGCTTGGGGTGCTGGGTGCTCAGTACTCAGGGTGCTGGGTGCTCAGTGCTCGGGGTGCTCGGTGCTCAGTACGTTGGGTGCTCACTACTCAGGGTGCTGTGTGCTCAGTGCTCAGGGTGCTGGGTGCTCAGTGCTCAGGGTGCTGGGTGCTCAGTGCTCAGGGTGCTGGGTGCTCAGTACTCAGGGTGCTGGGTGCTCAGTGCTCAGGGTGCTGGGTGCTCAGTGCTCAGGGTGCTGGGTGCTCAGTGCTCAGGGTGCTGGGTGCTCAGTACTTGGGGTGCTGGGTGCTCAGTGCTCGGGGTGCTGGGTACTCAGTACTCAGGGTGCTGGGTGCTCAGTACTCAGGGTGCTGGGTGCTCAGTACTCAGGGTGCTGGGTGCTCAGTACTCAGGGTGCTGGGTGCTCAGTGCTCGGGGTGCTCGGTGCTCAGTACGTTGGGTGCTCACTACTCAGGGTGCTGGGTGCTCAGTGCTCAGGGTGCTGGGTGCTCACTACTCAGGGTGCTGGGTGCTCAGTGCTTAGGGTGCTGGGTGCTCAGTGCTCAGGGTGCTGGGTGCTCAGTGCTCAGGGTGCTGGGTGCTCAGTACTCAGGGTGCTGGGTGCTCAGTGCTCGGGTTGCTGGGTGCTCAGTGCTCAGGGTGCTGGGTGCTCAGTACTCAGGGTGCTGGGTGCTCAGTACTCGGGGTGCTGGGTGCTCAGTACTCAGGGTGCTGGGTGCTCAGTACTCAGGGTGCTGGGTGCTCAGTGCTCGGGGTGCTGGGTGCTCAGTGCTCAGGGTGCTGGGTGCTCAGTACTCAGGGTGCTGGGTGCTCAGTTCTCGGGGTGCTGGGTGCTCAGTACTCAGGGTGCTGGGTGCTCAGTACTCCGGGTGCTGAGTGCTCAGTGCTCAAGGTGCTGGGTGCTCAGTACTCAGGGTGCTCATTGCTCATTGTTCAGGGTGCTCAGTACTCAGGGTGCTGGGTGCTCAGTGCTCAGGGTGCTCGGTGCTCGGGGCGCTGGGTGCTCAGTGCTCGGGGTGCTCGGAGCTCAGTACTCAGGGTGCTGGGTGCTCAGTGCTCAGGGTGCTCGGTGCTCAGTACTCAGGGTGCTGGGTGCTCAGTGCTCGGGGTGCTCGGTGCTCAGTACGTTGGGTGCTCACTACTCAGGGTGCTGGGTGCTCAGTGCTCAGGGTGCTGGGTGCTCAGTGCTCAGGGTGCTGGGTGCTCAGTGCTCAGGGTGCTGGGTGCACAGTACTCAGGGTGCTGGGTGCTCAGTGCTCGGGGTGCTGGGTGCTCAGTGCTCAGGGTGCTGGGTGCTCAGTACTCAGGGTGCTGGGTGCTCAGTACTCGGGGTGCTGGGTGCTCAGTACTCAGGGTGCTGGGTGCTCAGTACTCAGGGTGCTGGGTGCTCAGTACTCGGGTGCTGGGTGCTCAGTGCTCAGAGTGCTGGGTGCTCAGTGCTCGGGGTGCTGGGTGCTCAGTGATCAGTACTCAGGGTGCTGGATGCTCAGTGCTCAGGGTGCTGGGTGCTCAGTGATCAGGGTGCTGGGTACTCAGTGCTCAATGTGCTGGGTGCTCAGTACTCAGGGTGCTCAGTGCTCAGTACTCGGGGTGCTGGGTGCTCAGTGCTCAGCGCTCGGGGTGCTGGGTGCTTAGTGCTCGGGGCGCTGGGTGCTCAGTACTCAGGGTGCTGGGTGCTCAGTGCTCAGGGTGCTGGGTGCTCAGTACTCAGGGTGCTGGGTGCTCAGTACTCGGGGTGCTGGGTGCTCAGTACTCAGGGTGCTGGGTGCTCAGTACTCAGGGTGCTGGGTGCTCAGTACTAGGGTGCTGGGTGCTCAGTGCTCAGAGTGCTGGGTGCTCAGTGCTCGGGGTGCTGGGTGCTCAGTGATCAGTACTCAGGGTGCTGGATGCTCAGTGCTCAGGGTGCTGGGTGCTCAGTGATCAGGGTGCTGGGTACTCAGTGCTCAATGTGCTGGGTGCTCAGTACTCAGGGTGCTCAGTGCTCAGTACTCGGGGTGCTGGGTGCTCAGTGCTCAGCGCTCGGGGTGCTGGGTGCTCAGTGCTCAGGGTGCTCGGTGCTCGGGGCGCTGGGTGCTCAGTGCTCGGGGTGCTGGGTGCTCAGTGCTCGGGGTTCTCGGTGCTCAGTACGTTGGGTGCTCACTACTCAGGGTGCTGTGTGCTCAGTGCTCGGGTGCTGAGTGCTCAGTGCTCAGGGTGCTCGGTGCTCAGTACTCAGGGCGCTGGGTGCTCAGTGCTCGGGGTGCTCGGTGCTCAGTACGTTGGGTGCTCACTACTCAGGGTGCTGGGTGCTCAGTGCTCAGGGTGCTGTTTGCTCAGTGCTCAGGGTGCTGGGTGCTCAGTGCTCAGGGTGCTGAGTGCTCAGTGCTCAAGGTGCTGGGTGCTCAGTACTCAGGGTGCTCATTGCTCATTGTTCAGGGTGCTCAGTACTCAGGGTGCTGGGTGCTCAGTGCTCAGGGTGCTCAGTGCTCGGGGCGCTGGGTGCTCAGTGCTCGGGGTGCTCGGAGCTCAGTACTCAGGGTGCTGGGTGCTCAGTGCTCAGGGTGCTCGGTGCTCAGTACTCAGGGTGCTGGGTGCTCAGTGCTCGGGCTGCTCGGTGCTCAGTACGTTGGGTGCTCACTACTCAGGGTGCTGGGTGCTCAGTGCTTAGGGTGCTGGGTGCTCAGTGCTCAGGGTGCTGGGTGCTCAGTGCTCAGGGTGCTGGGTGCTCAGTACTCAGGTTGCTGGGTGCTCAGTGCTCGGGGTGCTGGGTGCTCAGTGCTCAGGGTGCTGGGTGCTCAGTACTAAGGATGCTGGGTGCTCAGTACTCGGGGTGCTGGGTGCTCAGTACTCAGGGTGCTGCGTGCTCAGTACTCAGGGTGCTGGGTGCTCAGTGCTCGGGGTGCTGGGTGCTCAGTGCTCAGGGTGCTGGGTGCTCAGTACTCAGGGTGCTGGGTGCTCAGTACTCGGGGTGCTGGGTGCTCAGTACTCAGGGTGCTGGGTGCTCAGTACTCCGGGTGCTGAGTGCTCAGTGCTCAAGGTGCTGGGTGCTCAGTACTCAGGGTGCTCATTGCTCATTGTTCAGGGTGCTCAGTACTCAGGGTGCTGGGTGCTCAGTGCTCAGGGTCCTCGGTGCTCGGGGCGCTGGGTGCTCAGTGCTCGGGGTGCTCGGAGCTCAGTACTCAGGGTGCTGGGTGCTCAGTGCTCAGGGTGCTCGGTGCTCAGTACTCAGGGTGCTGGGTGCTCAGTGCTCGGGGTGCTCGGTGCTCAGTACGTTGGGTGCTCACTACTCAGGGTGCTGGGTGCTCAGTGCTCAGGGTGCTGGGTGCTCAGTGCTCAGGGTGCTGGGTGCTCAGTGCTCAGGGTGCTGGGTGCTCAGTACTCAGGGTGCTGGGTGCTCAGTGCTCGGGGTGCTGGGTGCTCTGTGCTCAGGGTGCTGGGTGCTCAGTACTCAGGGTGCTGGGTGCTCAGTACTCGGGGTGCTGGGTGCTCAGTACTCAGGGTGCTGGGTGCTCAGTACTCAGGGTGCTGGGTGCTCAGTACTCGGGTGCTGGGTGCTCAGTGCTCAGGGTGCTGGGTGCTCAGTGCTCGGGGTGCTGGGTGCTCAGTGCTCAGTACTCAGGGTGCTGGGTGCTCAGTGCTCGGGGTGCTGGGTGCTCAGTGATCAGTACTCAGGGTGCTGGGTGCTCAGTACTCAGGGTGCTGGGTGCTCAGTGCTCAGGGTGCTGGGTACTCAGTGCTCAATGTGCTGGGTGCTCAGTACTCAGGGTGCTCAGTGCTCAGTACTCGGGGTGCTGGGTGCTCAGTGCTCAGGGTGCTCATTGCTCAGTACTCGGGGTGCTGGGTGCTCAGTGCTCAGCGCTCGGGGTGCTGGGTGCTCAGTGCTCGGGGCGCTGGGTGCTCTGTGCTCGGGGTGCTGTGTGCTCAATACTCGGGGTGCTGGGTGCTCAGTGCTCAAGGTGCTCAGTGCTCAGTACTCAGTGCTCAGGGTGCTCAGTGCTCAGTGCTCAGGGTGCTGGGTGTTCAGTACTCAGGGTGCTGGGTGCTCAGAACTCAGGGTGCTGGGTGCTCAGTGCTCAGGGTTCTGGGTGCTCAGTGCTCGGGGCGCTGGGTGCTCAGTACTCAGGGTGCTGGGTGCTCAGTACTTGGGGTGCTGGGTGCTTAGTGCTCAGGGTGCTGGGTGCTCAGTAGTCAGGGTGCTGGGTGCTCAGTGCTCAGGGTGCTCGGTGCTCGGGGCGCTGGGTGCTCAGTGCTCCGGCTGCTGGGTGCTCAGTGCTCGGGGTTCTCGGTGCTCAGTACGTTGGGTGCTCACTACTCAGGGTGCTGTGTGCTCAGAGCTCGGGGTGCTCGGTGCTCAGTACTCAGGGTGCTGGGTGCTCAGTGCTCGGGGTGCTCGGTGCTCAGTACGTTGGGTGCTCAGTACTCAGGGTGCTGTGTGCTCAGTGCTCAGGGTGATCGGTGCTCAGTACTCAGGGTGCTCAGTACTCAGGGTGCTGGGTGCTCAGTGCTCGGGGTGCTGGGTGCTCAGTATTCAGGGTGCTGGGTGCTCAATGCTTTGGGTTCTGGGTGCTCAGTGCTCAGGGTGATCGGTGCTCAGTACTCAGGGTGCTGGGTGCTCAGTGCTCAGGGTGCTGGGTGCTCAGTCCTCAGGGTGCTTAGTGCTCAGGGTGCTGGGTGCTCAGTGCTCGGGGTGCTCGGTGCTCAGTACTCAGGGTGCTGAGTGCTCAGTACTCAGGGTGCTGGGTGCTCAGTACTCAGGGTGCTCGGTGCTCAGTGCTCAGGTTGCTGGGTGATCAGTGCTCAGGGTGCTGGGTGCTCAGTGCTCAGCGTGCTGGGTGCTCAGTGCTCGGGGTGCTGGGTGCTCAGTACTCAGGTTGCTGGGTGCTCAGTTCTCGGGGTGCTCAGTGCTCAGTACGTTGGGTGCTCACTACTCAGGGTACTGGGTGCTCAGTGCTCAGGGTGCTGGGTGCTCAGTGTTCAGGGTGCTTGGTGCTCAGTGCTCAGGGTGCTGGGTGCTCAGTACTCAGGGTGCTGGTTGCTCAGTACTCAGGGTGCTCAGTGCTCAGTACTCAGGGTGCTCAGTGCTCAGTACTCAGGGTGCTCAGTTCTCAGGGTGCTGGGTGCTCAGTCCTCAGGGTGCTGGGTGCTCAGTGCTCAGGGTGCTCAGTGCTCAGTGCTCAGGGGGCTGGGTGCTCAGTACTCAGGGTGCTGTGTGCTCAGTGCTCGGGGTGCTGGGTGCTCAGTACTCAGTGTGCTGGGTGCTCAGTGCTCAGGGTGCTGGGTGCTCAGTGCTCACGGTGCTCGGTGCTTAGTACTCAGGGTGCTCGGTGCTCGGGGTGCTGGGTGCTCAGTGCACGGGGTGCTGGGTGCTCAGTGCTCGGGGTGCTGGGTGCTCAGTGCTCAGGGTGCTGGGTGCTCAGTACTCAAGGTGCTGGCTGCTCAGTACTCAGGGTGCTGGGTGCTCAGTACTCAGGGAGCTCAGTGCTTGGGGTGCAGGGTGCTCAGTACTCAGGGTGCTCAGTGCTTGGGGTGTTGGGTGCTCAGTACTCAGGTTGCTGGGTGCTCAGTGATCAGGGTGTTGGGTGCTCAGTACTCAGGGTGCTGGGTGCTCAGTACTCAGGGTGCTGGGTGCTCAGTGCTCGGGGTGCTGGGTGCTCAGTGCTCGGGGTGCTGGGTGCTCAGTGCTCGGGGTGCTGGGTGCTCAGTGCTCGGGGTGCTGGTTGCTCAGTGCTCGGGGTGCTGGGTGCTCAGTGCTCGGGGTGCTGGGTGCTCAGTGCTCGGGGTGCTGGGTTCTCAGTGCTCGGGGTGCTCGGTGCTCAGTGCTCGGGGTGCTGGGTGCTCAGTACTCGTGGTGCTCAGTGCTCAGTACTCAGGGTGCTGGGTGCTCAGTGCTCAGGGCGCTTTGTGCTCAGTGCTCGGGGTGCTGGCTGCTCGGTGCTCAGGTTGCTGGGTGGTCAGTACTCGGGGTGCTGGGTGCTCAGTACTCAGGGTGCGGGGTGCTCATTGCTTGGGGTGCTGGTTGCTCAGTGCTCGGGGTGCTGGGTGCTCAGTGCTCAGGGTGCTTGGTGCTCAGTGCTCAGGGTGCTGGGTGCTCAGTACTCAGGGTGCTGGGTGCTCAGTGCTCAGGGTGCTGGGTGCTCAGTGCTCAGGGTGCTGGGTGCTCAGTGCTCGGGGTGCTGGGTGCTCAGTGCTCAGTACTCAGGGTGGTGGGTGCTCAGTACTCAGTACTCAGGGTGCTGGGTGCTCAGTGCTCAGGGTGCTGGGTGCTCAGTGCTCAGGGTGCTGGGTGCTCAGTGCTCGGGGTGCTGGGTGCTCAGTGCTCAGTACTCAGGGTGCTGGGTGCTCAGTGCTCGGGGTGCTGGGTGCTCAGTGCTCAGTACTCAGGGTGCTGGGTGCTCAGTGCTCGGGGTGCTCGGTGCTCAGTACGTTGGGTGCTCACTACTCAGGGTGCTGTGTGCTCAGTGCTCAGGGTGCTGGGTGCTCAGTGCTCAGGGTGCTGGGTGCTCAGTGCTCAGGGTGCTGGGTGCTCAGTACTCGGGGTGCTGGGTGCTCAGTGCTCAGGGTGCTGGGTGCTCAGTGCTCAGGGTGCTGGGTGCTCAGTGCTCAGGGTGCTGGGTGCTCAGTACTTGGGGTGCTGGGTGCTCAGTGCTCGGGGTGCTGGGTGCTCAGTACTCAGGGTGCTGGGTGCTCAGTACTCAGGGTGCTGGGTGCTCAGTACTCAGGGTGCTGGGTGCTCAGTACTCGGGTGCTGGGTGCTCAGTGCTCAGGGTGCTGGGTGCTCAGTGCTCAGGGTGCTGGGTGCTCAGTGCTCGGGGTGCTGGGTGCTCAGTGCTCAGTACTCAGGGTGCTGGGTGCTCAGTGCTCAGTACTCAGGGTGCTGGGTGCTCAGTGCTCAGGGTGCTGGGTGCTCAGTGCTCAGGGTGCTGGGTGCTCAGTGCTCGGGGTGCTGGGTGCTCAGTGCTCAGTACTCAGGGTGCTGGGTGCTCAGTGCTCGGGGTGCTGGGTGCTCAGTGCTCAGTACTCAGGGTGCTGGGTGCTAAGTGCTCGGGGTGCTGGGTGCTCAGTGCTCGGTGTGCTGGGTGCTCAGTACTCGGGGTGCTGGGTGCTCAGTACTCAGGGTGTTGGGTGCTCAGTACTCCGGGTGCTGGGTGCTCAGTTCTCGGGGTGCTCGGTGCTCAGTACTCAGTGATCAGGGTGCTGAGTGCTCAGTGCTCAGGGTGCTGGGTGTTCAGTACTCAGCGAGCTGGGTGCTCAGTACTCAGTGTGCTGGGTGCTCAGTGCTCAGGCTGCTGGGTGCTCAGTACTCGGGGTGCTCGGTGCCCAGTGCTCAGGGTGCTGGGTGCTCAGTACTCAGGGTGCTGGGTGCTCAGTGCTCAGGGTGCTGGGTGCTCAGTATTCAGGGTGCTGGGTGCTCAGTGCTCAGGGTGCTGGGTGCTCAGTACTCAGGGTGCTGGGAGCTCAGTGCTCAGGGTGATCGGTGCTCAGTACTCAGGGTGCTCAGTACTCAGGGTGCTGGGTGCTCAGTGCTCGGGGTGCTGGGTGCTCAGTATTCAGGGTGCTGGGTGCTCAATGCTTTGTGTTCTGGGTGCTCAGTGCTCAGGGTGATCGGTGCTCAGTACTCAGGGTGCTGGGTGCTCAGTGCTCAGGGTGCTGCTTGCTCAGTCCTCAGGGTGCTTAGTGCTCAGGGTGCTGGGTGCTCAGTGCTCGGGGTGCTCGGTGCTCAGTACTCAGGGTGCTGAGTGCTCAGTACTCAGGGTGCTGGGTGCTCAGTACTCAGGGTGCTGGGTGCTCAGTGCTCAGGTTGCTGGGTGATCAGTGCTCAGGGTGCTGGGTGCTCAGTGCTCAGCGTGCTGGGTGCTCAGTGCTCGGGGTGCTGGGTGCTCAGTACTCAGGTTGCTGGGTGCTCAGTGCTTGGTGTGCTCGGTGCTCAGTACGTTGGGTGCTCACTACTCAGGGTGCTGGGTGCTCAGTGCTCGGGGTGATCCGTGCTCAGTACTCAGGTTGCTGGGTGCTCAGTTCTCGGGGTGCTCAGTGCTCAGTACGTTGGGTGCTCACTACTCAGGGTGCTGGGTGCTCAGTGCTCAGGGTGCTGGGTGCTCAGTGCTCAGGGTGCTTGGTGCTCAGTGCTCAGGGTGCTGGGTGCTCAGTACTCAGGGTGCTGGTTGCTCAGTACTCAGGGTGCTCAGTGCTCAGTACTCAGGGTGCTCAGTGCTCAGTACTCAGGGTGCTCAGTTCTCAGGGTGCTGGGTGCTCAGTCCTCAGGGTGCTGGGTGCTCAGTGCTCAGGGTGCTCAGTGCTCAGTGCTCAGGGTGCTGGGTGCTCAGTACTCAGGGTGCTGTGTGCTCAGTGCTCGGGGTGCTGGGTGCTCAGTACTCAGTGTGATGGGTGCTCAGTGCTCAGGGTGCTGGGTGCTCAGTGCTCAGGGTGCTCGGTGCTTAGTACTCAGGGTGCTCGGTGCTCGGGGTGCTGGGTGCTCAGTGCACGGGGTGCTGGGTGCTCAGTGCTCGGGGTGCTGGGTGCTCAGTGCTCAGGGTGCTGGGTGCTCAGTACTCAAGGTGCTGGCTGCTCAGTACTCAGGGTGCTGGGTGCTCAGTACTCAGGGAGCTCAGTGCTTGGGGTGCAGGGTGCTCAGTACTCAGGGTGCTCAGTGCTTGGGGTGTTGGGTGCTCAGTACTCAGGTTGCTGGGTGCTCAGTGATCAGGGTGTTGGGTGCTCAGTACTCAGGGTGCTGGGTGCTCAGTACTCAGGGTGCTGGGTGCTCAGTGCTCGGGGTGCTGGGTGCTCAGTGCTCGGGGTGCTGGGTGCTCAGTGCTCGGGGTGCTGGGTGCTCAGTGCTCGGGGTGCTGGTTGCTCAGTGCTCGGGGTGCTGGGTGCTCAGTGCTCGGGGTGCTGGGTGCGCAGTGCTCGGGGTGCTGGGTTCTCAGTGCTCGGGGTGCTCGGTGCTCAGTGCTCGGGGTGATGGGTGCTCAGTACTCGTGGTGCTCAGTGCTCAGTACTCAGGGTGCTGGGTGCTCAGTGCTCAGGGCGCTTTGTGCTCAGTGCTCGGGGTGCTGGCTGCTCGGTGCTCAGGTTGCTGGGTGGTCAGTACTCGGGGTGCTGGGTGCTCAGTACTCAGGGTGCGGGGTGCTCATTGCTTGGGGTGCTGGTTGCTCAGTGCTCGGGGTGCTGGGTGCTCAGTGATCAGGGTGCTTGGTGCTCAGTGCTCAGGGTGCTGGGTGCTCAGTACTCAGGGTGCTGGGTGCTCAGTACTCGGGTGCTGGGTGCTCAGTGCTCAGGGTGCTGGGTGCTCAGTGCTCAGGGTGCTGGGTGCTCAGTGCTCGGGGTGCTGGGTGCTCAGTGCTCAGTACTCAGGGTGCTGGGTGCTCAGTGCTCAGTACTCAGGGTGCTGGGTGCTCAGTGCTCAGGGTGCTGGGTGCTCAGTGCTCAGGGTGCTGGGTGCTCAGTGCTCGGGGTGCTGGGTGCTCAGTGCTCAGTACTCAGGGTGCTGGGTGCTCAGTGCTCGGGGTGCTGGGTGCTCAGTGCTCAGTACTCAGGGTGCTGGGTGCTCAGTGCTCGGGGTGCTGGGTGCTCAGTGCTCGGGGTGCTGGGTGATCAGTACTCGGGGTGCTGGGTGCTCAGTACTCAGGGTGTTGGGTGCTCAGTACTCCGGGTGCTGGGTGCTCAGTTCTCGGGGTGCTCGGTGCTCAGTACCCAGTGATCAGGGTGCTGAGTGCTCAGTGCTCAGGGTGCTGGGTGTTCAGTACTCAGGGAGCTGGGTGCTCAGTACTCAGGGTGCTGGGTGCTCAGTGCTCAGGCTGCTGGGTGCTCAGTACTTGGGGTGCTCGGTGCCCAGTGCTCTGGGTGCTGGTTGCTCAGTACTCAGGGTGCTGTGTACTCAGTGCTCAGGGTGCTCGGTGCTCAGTACTCGGGGTGCTGGGTGCTCATTCTCGGGGTGCTGGGTGCTCAGTGCTCGGGGTGCTCGGTGCTCAGTACTCAGGGTGCTGGGTGCTCAGTGCTCAGGGTGCTGGGTGCTCAGTACTCAGGGTGCTGGGTGCTCAGTGCTCAGGGTGCTGGGTGCTCAGTACTCAGGGTGCTGGGTGCTCAGTGCTCAGGGTGCTGGGTGCTCAGTACTCAGGGTGCTGGGAGCTCAGTGCTCAGGGTGATCGGTGCTCAGTACTCAGGGTGCTCAGTACTCAGGGTGCTGGGTGCTCAGTGCTCGAGGTGCTGGGTTCTCAGTATTCAGGGTGCTGGGTGCTCAGTGCTTTGCGTTCTGGGTGCTCAGTGCTCAGGGTGATCGGTGCTCAGTACTCAGGGTGCTGGGTGCTCAGTGCTCAGGGTGCTGGGTGCTCAGTCCTCAGGGTGCTTAGTGCTCAGGGTGCTTGGTGCTCAGTGCTTGGGTGGCTCGGTGCTCAGTACTCAGGGTGCTGAGTGCTCAGTACTCAGGGTGCTGGGTGCTCAGTACTCAGGGTGCTGGGTGCTCAGTGCTCAGGTTGCTGGGTGATCAGTGCTCAGGGTGCTGGGTGCTCAGTGCTCAGCGTGCTGGGTGCTCAGTGCTTGGTGTGCTCGGTGCTCAGTACGTTGGGTGCTCACTACTCAGGGTGCTGGGTGCTCAGTGCTCGGGGTGATCCGTGCTCAGTACTCAGGTTGCTGGGTTCTCAGTGCTCGGGGTGCTCAGTGCTCAGTACGTTGGGTGCTCACTACTCAGGGTGCTGGGTGCTCAGTGCTCAGGGTGCTGGGTGCTCAGTGCTCAGGGTGCTTGGTGCTCTGTGCTCAGGGTGCTGGGTGCTCAGTACTCAGGGTGCTGGTTGCTCAGTACTCAGGGTGCTCAGTGCTCAGTACTCAGGGTGCTCAGTGCTCAGTACTCAGGGTGCTCAGTTCTCAGGGTGCTGGGTGCTCAGTACTCTGGGTGCATTGTGCTCAGTGCTCGGGGTGCTGGGTGCTCAGTACTCAGAATGCTGGGTGCTCAGTGCTCAGGGTGCTGGGTGATCAGTACTCGGGGTGCTGGGTGCTCAGAGCTCAGGGTGCTCAATGCTCAGTACTCGGGGTGCTGTGTGCTCAGTGCTCAGGGTGCTCAGTGCTCGGGGTGCTGGGTGCTCAGTGCTCGGGGCGCTGGGTGCTCAGTGCTCGGGGTGCTGGGTGCTCAGTACTCAGGGTGCTGGGTGCTCAGTGCTCAGGGTGCTCAGTGCTCAGTACTCAGTGCTCAGGGTGCTCAGTACTCGGGGTGCTGGGTGCTCAGTGCTCAGGGTGCTCAGTGCTCAGTACTCAGTGCTCAGGGTGCTCAGTGCTCAGTGCTCAGTGTGCTGTATGTTCAGTACTGAGGGTGCTGGTTGCTCAGTACTCAGGGTGCTGGGTGCTCAGTGCTCAGGGTGCTGGGTGCTCAGTGCTCGGGGTGCTCAGTACTCAGGGTGCTGTGTGTTCAGTGCTCAGGGTACTGGATGCTCAGTACTCAGGGTGCTCGGTGCTTAGTACTCAGGGTGCTGGGTGCTCAGTACTCCGGGTGCTGGGTGCTCAGTGCTCGGGGTACTCGGAGCTCAGTACTCAGGGTGCTGGGTGCTCAGTTCTCGGGGTGATCGGTGCTCAGTACTCAGGGTGCTGGGTGCTCAGTGCTCGGGGTGCCTGGTGCTCAGTACGTTGGGTGCTCACTACTCAGGGTGCTGGGTGCTCAGTGTGCTGGGTGCTCAGTGCTCAGGGTGCTGGGTGCTCAGTGCTTGGTGTGCTCGGTGCTCAGTACGTTGGGTGCTCACTACTCAGGGTGCTGGGTGCTCAGTGCTCGGGGTGATCCGTGCTCAGTACTCAGGTTGCTGGGTTCTCAGTGCTCGGGGTGCTCAGTGCTCAGTACGTTGGGTGCTCACTACTCAGGGTGCTGGGTGCTCAGTGCTCAGGGTGCTGGGTGCTCAGTGCTCAGGGTGCTTGGTGCTCTGTGCTCAGGGTGCTGGGTGCTCAGTACTCAGGGTGCTGGTTGCTCAGTACTCAGGGTGCTCAGTGCTCAGTACTCAGGGTGCTCAGTGCTCAGTACTCAGGGTGCTCAGTTCTCAGGGTGCTGGGTGCTCAGTACTCTGGGTGCATTGTGCTCAGTGCTCGGGGTGCTGGGTGCTCAGTACTCAGAATGCTGGGTGCTCAGTGCTCAGGGTGCTGGGTGATCAGTACTCGGGGTGCTGGGTGCTCAGAGCTCAGGGTGCTCAATGCTCAGTACTCGGGGTGCTGTGTGCTCAGTGCTCAGGGTGCTCAGTGCTCGGGGTGCTGGGTGCTCAGTGCTCGGGGCGCTGGGTGCTCAGTGCTCGGGGTGCTGGGTGCTCAGTACTCAGGGTGCTGGGTGCTCAGTGCTCAGGGTGCTCAGTGCTCAGTACTCAGTGCTCAGGGTGCTCAGTACTCGGGGTGCTGGGTGCTCAGTGCTCAGGGTGCTCAGTGCTCAGTACTCAGTGCTCAGGGTGCTCAGTGCTCAGTGCTCAGTGTGCTGTATGTTCAGTACTGAGGGTGCTGGTTGCTCAGTACTCAGGGTGCTGGGTGCTCAGTGCTCAGGGTGCTGGGTGCTCAGTGCTCGGGGTGCTCAGTACTCAGGGTGCTGTGTGTTCAGTGCTCAGGGTACTGGATGCTCAGTACTCAGGGTGCTCGGTGCTTAGTACTCAGGGTGCTGGGTGCTCAGTACTCCGGGTGCTGGGTGCTCAGTGCTCGGGGTACTCGGAGCTCAGTACTCAGGGTGCTGGGTGCTCAGTTCTCGGGGTGATCGGTGCTCAGTACTCAGGGTGCTGGGTGCTCAGTGCTCGGGGTGCCTGGTGCTCAGTACGTTGGGTGCTCACTACTCAGGGTGCTGGGTGCTCAGTGTGCTGGGTGCTCAGTGCTCAGGGTGCTGGGTGCTCAGTGCTCAGGGTGCTGTGTGCACAGTACTCAGGGTGCTGGGTGCTCAGTGCTCGGGGTGCTGGGTGCTCAGTACTCAGGGTGCTGGGTGCTCAGTACTCGGGTGCTGGGTGCTCAGTACTCAGGGTGCTGGGTGCTCAGTGCTCGGGGTGCTGGGTGCTCAGTGCTCAGTACTCAGGGTGCTGGGTGCTCAGTGCTCGGGGTGCTGGGTGCTCAGTGCTCAGGGTGCTGGGTGCTCTGTGCTCGGGGTGATGGGTGCTCAGTACTCAGGGTGCTGGGTGCTCAGTACTCGGGTGCTGGGTGCTCAGTGCTCAGGGTGCTGGGTGCTCAGTGCTCGGGGTGCTGGGTGCTCAGTGCTCAGTACTCAGGGTGCTGGGTGCTCAGTGCTCGGGGTGCTGGGTGCTCAGTGCTCAGGGTGCTGGGTGCTCAGTGCTCAGGGCGCTGGGTGCTCAGTGCTCAGTCCTCAGGGTGATGGGTGCACAGTGCTCAGGGTGCTGCATGCTCAGTGCTCAGGGTGCTGGGTACTCAGTGCTCGGGGTGCTGGGTGCTCAGTACTCAGGGTGCTGGGTGCTCAGTACACATGGTGCTGGGTTCTCAGTGCTCGGGTTGCTGGGTGCTCATTGCTCGGGGTGCTGGGTGCTCAGTGCTCGGGGTGCTGTGTGTTCAGTGCTCACGGTGCTGGGTGTTCAGTACTCAGGGTGCTGGGTGCTCAGTACTCAGGGTTCTCATTGCTCAGGGTGCTGGGTGCTCAGTACTCAGGGTGCTGGGTGCTCAGTACTCAGGGTGCTCAGTGCTCAGTACTCAGGGTGCTCAGTGCTCAGTACTCAGGGTGCTCGGTGCTCAGGGTGCTGGGTGCTCATTGCTCCGGTTGCTGGGTGCTCATTGCTCGCGGTGCTGCAAGCTCAGTGCTCGGGGTGCTCGGTGCTCAGTACTCAGGGTGCTGGGTACTCAGTGCTCAGGGTGCTCGGTGCTCAGTACTCGGGGTGCTGGGTGCTCATTCTCGGGGTGCTTGGTGCTCAGTGCTCGGGGTGCTGGGTGCTCAGTACTCAGGGTGCTGGGTGCTCAGTGCTCAGGGTGCTGGGTGCTCAGTACTCAGGGTGCTGGGTGCTCAGTGCTCAGGGTGCTGGGTGCTCAGTACTCAGGGTGCTGGGTGCTCAGTGCTCAGGGTGCTGAGTGCTCAGTACTCAGGGTGCTGGGAGCTCAGTGCTCAGGGTGATCGGTGCTCAGTACTCAGGGTGCTCAGTACTCAGGGTGCTGGGTGCTCAGTGCTCGGGGTGCTGGGTGCTCAGTGTTCAGGGTGCTGGGTGCTCAGTGCTTTGGGTTCTGGGTGCTCAGTACTCAGGGTGATCGGTGCTCAGTACTCAGGGTGCTGGGTGCTCAGTGCTCAGGGTGCTGGGTGCTCAGTCGTCAGGGTGCTTAGTGCTCAGTACTCAGGGTGCTGAGTGCTCAGTACTCAGGGTGCTGGGTGCTCAGTACTCAGGGTGCTGGGTGCTCAGTGCTCAGGTTGCTGGGTGATCAGTGCTCAGGGTGCTGGGTGCTCAGTGCTCAGCGTGCTGGGTGCTCAGTGCGCGGGGTGCTGGGTGCTCAGTACTCAGGTTGCTGGGTGCTCAGTGCTTGGTGTGCTCGGTGCTCAGTACGTTGGGTGCTCACTACTCAGGGTGCTGGGTGCTCAGTGCTCGGGGTGATCCGTGCTCAGTACTCAGGTTGCTGGGTGCTCAGTTCTCGGGGTGCTCAGTGCTCACTACGTTGGGTGCTCACTACTCAGGGTGCTGGGTGCTCAGTGCTCAGGGTGCTGGGTGCTCAGTGCTCAGGGTGCTGGGTGCTCAGTGCTCAGGGTGCTGGGTGCTCAGTACTCAGGGTGCTGGTTGCTCAGTACTCAGGGTGCTCAGTGCTCAGTACTCAGGGTGCTCAGTGCTCAGTACTCAGGGTGCTCAGTTCTCAGGGTGCTGGGTGCTCAGTCCTCAGGGTGCTGGGTGCTCAGTGCTCAGGGTGCTCAGTGCTCAGTGCTCAGGGTGCTGGGTGCTCAGTACTCAGGGTGCTGTGTGCTCAGTGCTCGGGGTGCTGGGTGCTCAGTACTCAGAGTGCTGGGTGCTCAGTGCTCAGGGTGCTGGGTGCTCAGTGCTCAGGGTGCTCGGTGCTTAGTACTCAGGGTGCTCGGTGCTCGGGGTGCTGGGTGCTCAGTGCACGGGGTGCTGGGTGCTCAGTGCTCGGGGTGCTGGGTGCTCAGTGCTCAGGGTGCTGGGTGCTCAGTACTCAAGGTGCTGGCTGCTCAGTACTCAGGGTGCTGGGTGCTCAGTACTCAGGTTGCTGGGTGCTCAGTGATCAGGGTGTTGGGTGCTCAGTACTCAGGGTGCTGGGTGCTCAGTACTCAGGGTGCTGGGTGCTCAGTGCTCGGGGTGCTGGGTGCTCAGTGCTCGGGGTGCTGGGTGCTCAGTGCTCGGGGTGCTGGGTGCTCAGTGCTCGGGGTGCTGGGTGCTCAGTGCTCGGGGTGCTGGGTGCTCAGTGCTCGGGGTGCTGGGTGCTCAGTGCTCGGGATGCTGGGTTCTCAGTGCTCGGGGTGCTCGGTGCTCAGTGCTCGGGGTGCTGGGTGCTCAGTACTCGTGGTTCTCAGTGCTCAGTACTCAGGGTGCTGGGTGCTCAGTGCTCAGGGCGCTGGGTGCTCAATGCTAGGGGTGCTGGCTGCTCGGTGCTCAGGTTGCTGGGTGGTCAGTACTCGGGGCGCTGGGTGCTCAGTACTCAGGGTGCGGGGTGCTCATTGCTTGGGGTGCTGGTTGCTCAGTGCTCGGGGTGCTGGGTGCTCAGTGCTCAGGGTGCTTGGTGCTCAGTGCTCAGGGTGCTGGGTGCTCAGTACTCAGGGTGCTGGGTGCTCAGTACTCGGGTGCTGGGTGCTCAGTGCTCAGGGTGCTGGGTGCTCAGTGCTCAGGGTGCTGGGTGCTCAGTGCTCGGGGTGCTTGGTGCTCAGTGCTCAGTACTCAGGGTGCTGGGTGCTCAGTGCTCAGTACTCAGGGTGCTGGGTGCTCAGTGCTTAGGGTGCTGGGTGCTCAGTGCTCAGGGTGCTGGGTGCTCAGTGCTCGGGGTGCTGGGTGCTCAGTGCTCAGTACTCAGGGTGCTGGGTGCTCAGTGCTCGGGGTGCTGGGTGCCCAGTGCTCAGTACTCAGGGTGCTCGGTGCTCAGTGCTCGGGGTGCTGGGTGCTCAGTGCTCGGGGTGCTGGGTGCTCAGTACTCGGGGTGCTGGGTGCTCAGTCCTCAGGGTGTTGGGTGCTCAGTACTCCGGGTGCTGGGTGCTCAGTTCTCAGGGTGCTCGGTGCTCAGTACTCAGTGATCAGGGTGCTGAGTGCTCAGTGCTCAGGGTGCTGGGTGTTCAGTACTCAGGGAGCTGGGTGCTCAGTACTCAGGGTGCTGGGTGCTCAGTGCTCAGGCTGCTGGGTGCTCAGTACTTGGGGTGCTCGGTGCCCAGTGCTCAGGGTGCTGGGTGCTCAGTGCTCAGGTTGCTGGGTGCTCACGGCTCGGGGTGCTGGGTGCTCAGTACTCAGTGTGCTGGGTGCTCAGTACTCAGGGTGCTGGGTGCTCAGTACTCGGGGTGCTGGGTGCTCAGTACTCAGGGTGCTGGGTGCTCAGTACTCAGGGAGCTCAGTGCTTGGGGTGCTGGGTGCTCAGTACTCAGGGTGCTCCGTGCTTGGGGTGTTGGGTGCTCAGTACTCAGGTTGCTGGGTGCTCAGTGATCAGGGTGTTGGGTGCTCAGTACTCAGGGTGCTGGGTGCTCAGTACTCAGGGTGCTGGGTGCTCAGTGCTCGGGGTGCTGGGTGCTCAGTGCTCTGGGTGCTGGGTGCTCAGTGCTCGGGGTGCTGGGTGCTCAGTGCTCGGGGTGCTGGGTGCTCTGTGCTCAGGGTGCTGGGTGCTCAGTGCTCGGGGTGTTGGGTGCTCAGTGCTCGGGGTGCTGGGTTCTCAGTGCTCGGGGTGCTCGGTGCTCAGTGCTCGGGGTGCTGGGTGCTCAGTACTCGTGGTGCTCAGTGCTCAGTACTCAGGGTGCTGGGTGCTCAGTGCTCAGGGCGCTGGGTGCTCAGTGCTAGGGGTGCTGGCTGCTCGGTGCTCAGGTTGCTGGGTGGTCAGTACTCGGGGCGCTGAGTGCTCAGTACTCAGGGTGCGGGGTGCTCATTGCTTGGGGTGCTGGTTGCTCAGTGCTCGGGGTGCTGGGTGCTCAGTGCTCAGGGTGCTTGGTGCTCAGTGCTCAGGGTGCTGGGTGCTCAGTACTCAGGGTGCTGGGTGCTCAGTACTCGGGTGCTGGGTGCTCAGTGCTCAGGGTGCTGGGTGCTCAGTGCTCAGGGTGCTGGGTGCTCAGTGCTCGGGGTGCTGGGTGCTCAGTGCTCAGTACTCAGGGTGCTGGATGCTCAGTGCTCAGTACTCAGGGTGCTGGGTGCTCAGTGCTTAGGGTGCTGGGTGCTCAGTGCTCAGGGTGCTGGGTGCTCAGTGCTCGGGGTGCTGGGTGCTCAGTGCTCAGTACTCAGGGTGCTGGGTGCTCAGTGCTCGGGGTGCTGGGTTCCCAGTGCTCAGTACTCAGGGTGCTCGGTGCTCAGTGCTCGGGGTGCTGGGTGCTCAGTGCTCGGGGTGCTGGGTGCTCAGTACTCGGGGTGCTGGGTGCTCAGTCCTCAGGGTGTTGGGTGCTCAGTACTCCGGGTGCTGGGTGCTCAGTTCTCGGGGTGCTCGGTGCTCAGTACTCAGTGATCAGGGTGCTGAGTGCTCAGTGCTCAGGGTGCTGGGTGTTCAGTACTCAGGGAGCTGGGTGCTCAGTACTCAGGGTGCTGGGTGCTCAGTGCTCAGGCTGCTGGGTGCTCAGTACTCGGGGTGCTCGGTGCCCAGTGCTCAGGGTGCTGGGTGCTCAGTACTCAGGGTGCCGGGTACTCAGTGCTCAGGGTGCTCGGTGCTCAGTACTCGGGGTGCTGGGTGCTCATTCTCGGGGTGCTGGGTGCTCAGTGCTCGGGGTGCTGGGTGCTCAGTACTCAGGGTGCTGGGTGCTCAGTGCTCAGGGTGCTGGGTGCTCAGTACTCAGGGTGCTGGGTGCTCAGTGCTCAGGGTGCTGGGTGCTCAGTACTCAGGGTGCTGGGTGCTCAGTGCTCAGGGTGCTGGGTGCTCAGTACTCAGGGTGCTGGGAGCTCAGTGCTCAGGGTGATCGGTGCTCAGTACTCAGGGTGCTCAGTGCTCAGGGTGCTTGGTGCTCAGTGCTCAGGGTGCTGGGTGCTCAGTACTCAGGGTTCTCATTGCTCAGGGTGCTGGGTGCTCAGTACTCAGGGTGCTGGGTGCTCAGTACTCAGGGTGCTCAGTGCTCAGTACTCAGGGTGCTCAGTTCTCAGTACTCAGGGTGCTCGGTGCTCAGGGTGCTGGGTGCTCATTGCTCCGGGTGCTGGGTGCTCATTGCTCGCGGTGCTACATGCTCAGTGCTCGGGGTGCTCGGTGCTCAGTACTCAGGGTGCTGGGTACTCAGTGCTCAGGGTGCTCGGTGCTCAGTACTCGGGGTGCTGGGTGCTCATTCTCGGGGTGCTTGGTGCTCAGTGCTCGGGGTGCTGGGTGCTCAGTACTCAGGGTGCTGGGTGCTCAGTGCTCAGGGTGCTTTGTGCTCAGTACTCAGGGTGCTGGGTGCTCAGTGCTCAGGGTGCTGGGTGCTCAGTACTCAGGGTGCTGGGTGCTCAGTGCTCAGGGTGCTGGGTGCTCAGTACTCAGGGTGCTGGGAGCTCAGTGCTCAGGGTGATCGGTGCTCAGTACTCAGGGTGCTCAGTACTCAGGGTGCTGGGTGCTCAGTGCTCGGGGTGCTGGGTGCTCAGTATTCAGGGTGCTGGGTGCTCAGTGCTTTGGGTGCTGGGTGCTCAGTACTCAGGGTGCTGGGAGCTCAGTGCTCAGGGTGATCGGTGCTCAGTACTCAGGGTGCTCAGTACTCAGGGTGCTGGGTGCTCAGTGCTCGGGGTGCTTGGTGCTCAGTGCTCAGGGTGCTGGGTGCTCAGTACTCAGGGTGCTCAGTGCTCAGTGCTCAGTACTCAGGGTGCTGGGTGCTCAGTACTCAGGGTGCTGGGTGCTCAGTGCTCGGGGTGCCCGGTGCTCAGTGCTCGGGGTGCTCGGTGCTCAGTACTCATGGTGCTGGGTGCTCAGTACTCAGGGTGCTGGGTGCTCAGTGCTGGGTGCTCAGTGCTCGGGGTGCTCCGTGCAAAGTACGTTAGGTGCTCAGTGCTCAGGGTGCTGGGTGCTCAGTGCTCAGGGTGCTGGGTGCTCAGTGCTCAGGGTGCTTGATGCTCAGTACTCAGGGTGCTGGGTGCTCAGTGCTTGGGGTGCTGGGTGCTCAGTACTCAGGGTGCTGGGTGCTCAGTGCTCGAGGTGCTGGGTGCTCAGTGCTCGGGGTGCTGGGTGCTCAGTACTCGGGCTGCTGGGTGCTCAGTGCTCAGGGTGCTGGGTCTCAGTGCTCGGGGGTACTGGGTACTCATTGCTCAGTACACAGGGTGTTGAGTGCTCAGTGCTCGGGGTGCTGGGTGCTCAGTGCTCGGGGTGCTGGGTGCTCATTCTCGGGGTGCTGGGTGCTCAGTACTCAGGGAGCTGGGTGCAAAATGCTCGGGGTGCTCGGTGCTCAGTACACACTGTGCTGGGTGCTCAGTGCTCGGGGTGCTGGGTGCTCAGCACTCAGGTTGCTGGGTGCTCAGTACTCAGGGTGCTGGGTGCTCAGTGCTCGGGGTGCTGGGTGCTCAGTGCTCAGGGTGCTGGGTGCTCAGTACTTAGGGTGCTGGGTGCTCAGTGCTCGGGGTGCTCGGTGCTCAGTACTCAAGGTGCTGGGTGCTCAGTGCTCACGGTGCTGGTTGCTCAGTCCTCGGGGTGCTCCGTACTCAGTGCTCAGGGTGCTGGGTGCTCAGTACTCAGGGTGCTCAGTGCTCAGTACTAAGGGTGCTCAGTGCTCAGTACTCAGGGTGCTCAGTGCTCAGGGCTCGGGGTGCTGGGTGCTCAGTGCTCGGGGTGATGGGTGCTCAGTACTCAGGGTGCATGGTGCTCAGTGCACAGTACTCAGCGTGCTGGGTGCTCAGTGCTCGGGGTGCTGGGTCCTCAGTGCTCAGGGTGCTGGGTGCTCAGTTCTCAGGGTGCTGGGTGCTCAGTGCTCCCGGTGCTGGGTCCTCAGTGCTCAGGGTGCTGGGTGCTCAGTACTCAGTGTGCTCAGTGCTCAGGGTGCTGGGTGCTCAGAACTCATGGTGCTGGGTGCTCAGTACTCAGGGTGCTGGGTGCTCAGTACTCAGGGTGCTTGGTGCTCAGTACTCAGAGTGCTGGGTGCTCAGTGCTCACGGTGCTCAGTACTCATGGTGTTGGGTGCTCATTCTCGGGGTGCTGGGTGCTCAGTACTCAGGTTGCTCAGTACTCTGGGTGCTCGGTGCTCAGTACTGATGGTGCTGGGTGCTCAGTAATCAGGGTGCTCGGTGCTCAGTTCTCAGGGTGCTCGGTGCTCAGTGTTTGGGGTGCTGGGTGCTCAGTACTCAGGGTGCTGGGTGCTCAGTGCTCAGGGTGCTGGGTGCTCAGTGCTCAGCGTGCTGGGTGCTCAGTACTGAGTGCTCATGATGCTGGGTGCTCAGTGCTCAGGGTGCTGGGTGCTCAGTGCTCAGGGTGCTCAGTGCTCAGTGCTCAGTACTTAGGGTGCTGGGTCCTCAGTACTCAGGGTGCTGGGTGCTCAGTGCTCGGGGTTCCCGGTTCTCAGTGCTTGGGGTGCTGGGTGCTCAGTACTCAGGGTGCTGGGTGCTCAGTGCTCGCGGTGCTGGGTCCTCAGTGCTCAGGGTGCTGGGTGCTCAGTACTCAGGGTGCTGGGTCCTCAGTGCTCAGGGTAATGGGTGCTCAGTACTCAGTGTGCTCAGTGCTCAGGGTGCGGGGTGCTCAGAACTCAGGGTGCTGGGTGCTCAGTACTCAGGGTGCTGGGTGCTCAGTACTCAGGGTGCTTGGTGCTCAGTACTCAGGGTGCTGGGTGCTCAGTGCTCAGGGTGCTCGGTGCTCAGTACTCATGGTGCTGGGTGCTCATTCTCGGGGTGCTGGGTGCTCAGTACTCAGGTTGTTCAGTACTCTGGGTGCTCCGTGTTCAGTACTCATGTTGCTGGGTGCTCAGTACTCAGGGTGCTCGGTGCTCAGTTCTCAGGGTGCTCGGTGCTCAGTGTTTGGGGTGCTGGGTGCTCAGTACTCAGGGTGCTGGGTGCTCAGTGCTCAGGGTGCTTGGTGCTCAGTGCTCAGGGTGCTGGGTGCTCAGTACTCAGTGTGCTCAGTGCTCAGTGCTCAGTACTCAGGGTGCTGGGTGCTCAGTACTCAGGGAGCTGGGTGCTCAGTGCTCGGGGTGATCGGTGCTCAGTGCTCGGGGTGCTCGGTGCTCAGTACTCATGGTGCTGGGTGCTCAGTACTCAGGGTGCTGGGTGCTCAGTGCTGGGTGCTCAGTGCTCGGGGTGCTCGGTGCTCAGTACGTTGGGTGCTCAGTGCTCAGGGTGCTGGGTGCTCAGTGCTCAGGGTGCTGGGTGCTCAGTGCTCAGGGTGCTTGATACTCAGTACTCAGGGTGCTGGGTGCTCAGTGCTCAGGTTGCTGGGTGCTCACGGCTCGGGGTGCTGGGTGCTCAGTACTCAGTGTGCTGGGTGCTCAGTACTCAGGGTGCTGGGTGCTCAGTACTCGGGGTGCTGGGTGCTCAGTGCTCAGGGTGCTGGGTGCTCAGTGCTCGCGCTGCTGGGTGCTCAGTACTCATGGTGCTGGGTGCGCAGTACTCAGGGTGCTGGGTGCTCAGTACTCAGGGTGCTGGGTGCTCAGTACTCAGGGTGCTGGGTGCTCAGTACTCGGGGTGCTGGGTGCTCAGTGCTCAGCGTGCTGGGTGCTCAGTACAAAGGGTGCTCGGTGCTCAGTGCTTGGGGTGCTGGGTGCTCAGTACTCAGGGTGCTGGGTACTCAGTGCTCAGGGTGCTGGGTGCTCAGTGCTCAGGGTGCTGGGTGCTCACGGCTCGGGGTGCTGGGTGCTCAGTACTCAGTGTGCTGGGTGCTCAGTCCTCGGGGTGCTGGGTGCTCAGTTCTCTGGGTGCTCAGTGTTCAGTACTCAGGGTGCTGGGTGCTCAGTACTCAGGGTGCTGGGTGCTCAGTACTCAGGGAGCTCAGTACTCAGGGTGCTGGGTGCTCAGTACTCAGGGTGCTGGGTGCTCATTGCTCGCGGTGCTACATGCTCAGTGCTCGGGGTGCTCGGTGCTCAGTACTCAGGGTGCTGGGTACTCAGTGCTCAGGGTGCTCGGTGCTCAGTACTCGGGGTGCTGGGTGCTCATTCTCGGGGTGCTTGGTGCTCAGTGCTCGGGGTGCTGGGTGCTCAGTACTCAGGGTGCTGGGTGCTCAGTGCTCAGGGTGCTGGGTGCTCAGTACTCAGGGTGCTGGGTGCTCAGTGCTCAGGGTGCTGGGTGCTCAGTACTCAGGGTGCTGGGTGCTCAGTGCTCAGGGTGCTGGGTGCTCAGTACTCAGGGTGCTGGGAGCTCAGTGCTCAGGGTGATCGGTGCTCAGTACTCAGGGTGCTCAGTACTCAGGGTGCTGGGTCCTCAGTGCTCGGGGTGCTGGGTGCTCAGTATTCAGGGTGCTGGGTGCTCAGTGCTTTGGGTGCTGGGTGCTCAGTACTCAGGGTGCTGGGAGCTCATTGCTCAGGGTGATCGGTGCTCAGTACTCAGGGTGCTCAGTACTCAGGGTGCTGGGTGCTCAGTGCTCGGGGTGCTTGGTGCTCAGTGCTCAGGGTGCTGGGTGCTCAGTACTCAGGGTGCTCAGTGCTCAGTGCTCAGTACTCAGGGTGCTGGGTGCTCAGTACTCAGGGTGCTGGGTGCTCAGTGCTCGGGGTGCCCGGTGCTCAGTGCTCGGGGTGCTCGGTGCTCAGTACTCATGGTGCTGGGTGCTCAGTACTCAGGGTGCTGGGTGCTCAGTGCTGGGTGCTCAGTGCTCGGGGTGCTCCGTGCAAAGTACGTTAGGTGCTCAGTGCTCAGGGTGCTGGGTGCTCAGTGCTCAGGGTGCTGGGTGCTCAGTGCTCAGGGTGCTTGATGCTCAGTACTCAGGGTGCTGGGTGCTCAGTGCTTGGGGTGCTGGGTGCTCAGTACTCAGGGTGCTGGGTGCTCAGTGCTCGAGGTGCTGGGTGCTCAGTGCTCGGGGTGCTGGGTGCTCAGTACTCGGGCTGCTGGGTGCTCAGTGCTCAGGGTGCTGGGTCTCAGTGCTCGGGGGTACTGGGTACTCATTGCTCAGTACACAGGGTGCTGAGTGCTCAGTGCTCGGGGTGCTGGGTGCTCAGTGCTCGGGGTGCTGGGTGCTCATTCTCGGGGTGCTGGGTGCTCAGTACTCAGGGAGCTGGGTGCAAAATGCTCGGGGTGCTCGGTGCTCAGTACACACTGTGCTGGGTGCTCAGTGCTCGGGGTGCTGGGTGCTCAGCACTCAGGTTGCTGGGTGCTCAGTACTCAGGGTGCTGGGTGCTCAGTGCTCGGGGTGCTGGGTGCTCAGTGCTCAGGGTGCTGGGTGCTCAGTACTTAGGGTGCTGGGTGCTCAGTGCTCGGGGTGCTCGGTGCTCAGTACTCAAGGTGCTGGGTGCTCAGTGCTCACGGTGCTGGTTGCTCAGTCCTCGGGGTGCTCCGTACTCAGTGCTCAGGGTGCTGGGTGCTCAGTACTCAGGGTGCTCAGTGCTCAGTACTAAGGGTGCTCAGTGCTCAGTACTCAGGGTGCTCAGTGCTCAGGGCTCGGGGTGCTGGGTGCTCAGTGCTCGGGGTGATGGGTGCTCAGTACTCAGGGTGCATGGTGCTCAGTGCACAGTACTCAGCGTGCTGGGTGCTCAGTGCTCGGGGTGCTGGGTCCTCAGTGCTCAGGGTGCTGGGTGCTCAGTTCTCAGGGTGCTGGGTGCTCAGTGCTCCCGGTGCTGGGTCCTCAGTGCTCAGGGTGCTGGGTGCTCAGTACTCAGGGTGCTGGGTCCTCAGTGCTCAGGGTGCTGGGTGCTTAGTACTCAGTGTGCTCAGTGCTCAGGGTGCTGGGTGCTCAGAACTCATGGTGCTGGGTGCTCAGTACTCAGGGTGCTGGGTGCTCAGTACTCAGGGTGCTTGGTGCTCAGTACTCAGAGTGCTGGGTGCTCAGTGCTCAGGGTGCTCAGTACTCATGGTGTTGGGTGCTCATTCTCGGGGTGCTGGGTGCTCAGTACTCAGGTTGCTCAGTACTCTGGGTGCTCGGTGCTCAGTACTGATGGTGCTGGGTGCTCAGTAATCAGGGTGCTCGGTGCTCAGTTCTCAGGGTGCTCGGTGCTCAGTGTTTGGGGTGCTGGGTGCTCAGTACTCAGGGTGCTGGGTGCTCAGTGCTCAGGGTGCTGGGTGCTCAGTGCTCAGCGTGCTGGGTGCTCAGTACTCAGTGCTCATGATGCTGGGTGCTCAGTGCTCAGGGTGCTGGGTGCTCAGTGCTCAGGGTGCTCAGTGCTCAGTGCTCAGTACTCAGGGTGCTGGGTCCTCAGTACTCAGGGTGCTGGGTGCTCAGTGCTCGGGGTTCCCGGTGCTCAGTGCTTGGGGTGCTGGGTGCTCAGTACTCAGGGTGCTGGGTGCTCAGTGCTCGCGGTGCTGGGTCCTCAGTGCTCAGGGTGCTGGGTGCTCAGTACTCAGGGTGCTGGGTCCTCAGTGCTCAGGGTAATGGGTGCTCAGTACTCAGTGTGCTCAGTGCTCAGGGTGCGGGGTGCTCAGAACTCAGGGTGCTGGGTGCTCAGTACTCAGGGTGCTGGGTGCTCAGTACTCAGGGTGCTTGGTGCTCAGTACTCAGGGTGCTGGGTGCTCAGTGCTCAGGGTGCTCGGTGCTCAGTACTCATGGTGCTGGGTGCTCATTCTCGGGGTGCTGGGTGCTCAGTACTCAGGTTGTTCAGTACTCTGGGTGCTCCGTGTTCAGTACTCATGTTGCTGGGTGCTCAGTACTCAGGGTGCTCGGTGCTCAGTTCTCAGGGTGCTCGGTGCTCAGTGTTTGGGGTGCTGGGTGCTCAGTACTCAGGGTGCTGGGTGCTCAGTGCTCAGGGTGCTTGGTGCTCAGTGCTCAGGGTGCTGGGTGCTCAGTACTCAGTGTGCTCAGTGCTCAGTACTCAGGGTGCTGGGTGCTCAGTACTCAGGGAGCTGGGTGCTCAGTGCTCGGGGTGATCGGTGCTCAGTGCTCGGGGTGCTCGGTGCTCAGTACTCATGGTGCTGGGTGCTCAGTACTCAGGGTGCTGGGTGCTCAGTGCTGGGTGCTCAGTGCTCGGGGTGCTCGGTGCTCAGTACGTTGGGTGCTCAGTGCTCAGGGTGCTGGGTGCTCAGTGCTCAGGGTGCTGGGTGCTCAGTGCTCAGGGTGCTTGATACTCAGTACTCAGGGTGCTGGGTGCTCAGTGCTCAGGTTGCTGGGTGCTCACGGCTCGGGGTGCTGGGTGCTCAGTACTCAGTGTGCTGGGTGCTCAGTACTCAGGGTGCTGGGTGCTCAGTACTCGGGGTGCTGGGTGCTCAGTGCTCAGGGTGCTGGGTGCTCAGTGCTCGCGGTGCTGGGTGCTCAGTACTCATGGTTCTGGGTGCGCAGTACTCAGGGTGCTGGGTGCTCAGTACTCAGGGTGCTGGGTGCTCAGTACTCAGGGTGCTGGGTGCTCAGTACTCGGGGTGCTGGGTGCTCAGTGCTCAGCGTGCTGGGTGCTCAGTACAAAGGGTGCTCGGTGCTCAGTGCTTGGGGTGCTGGGTGCTCAGTACTCAGGGTGCTGGGTACTCAGTGCTCAGGGTGCTGGGTGCTCAGTGCTCAGGGTGCTGGGTGCTCACGGCTCGGGGTGCTGGGTGCTCAGTACTCAGTGTGCTGGGTGCTCAGTCCTCGGGGTGCTGGGTGCTCAGTTCTCTGGGTGCTCAGTGTTCAGTACTCAGGGTGCTGGGTGCTCAGTACTCAGGGTGCTGGGTGCTCAGTACTCAGGGAGCTCAGTGCTTGGGGGCAGGGTGCACAGTACTCAGGGTGCTGGGTGCTCAGTACTCAGGGTGCTGTGTGTTCAGTGCTCAGGGTGCTGGGTGCTCATTGCTCGGGGTGCTGGGTGCTCATTCTCGGGGTGCTCGGTGCTCAGTACACAGGTTGCTGGGTGCTCAGTGCTCGGGGTGCTGGGTGCTCAGCACTCAGGTTGCTGGGTGCTCAGTACTCAGGGTGCTGGGCGCTCAGTGCTCGGGGTGCTGGGTGCTCAGTGCTCAGGGTGCTGGGTGCTCAGTACTTAGGGTGCTGGGTGCTCAGTGCTCGGGGTGCTCGGTGCTCAGTACTCAAGGTGCTGGGTGCTCAGTGCTCACGGTGCTGGGTGCTCAGTCCTCGGGGTGCTCCGTGCTCAGTGCACAGGGTGCTGGGTGCTCAGTACTCTGGGTGCTCAGTGTTCAGTACTAAGGGTGCTCAGTGCTCAGTACTCAGGGTGCTCAGTGCTCAGGGCTCGGGGTGCTGGGTGCTCAGTGCTCGGGTGATGGGTGCTCAGTACTCAGGGTGCTGGGTGCTCAGTGCTCAGTACTCAGCGTGCTGGGTGCTCAGTGCTCGGGGTGCTGGGTCCTCAGTGCTCAGGGTGCTGGGTGCTCAGTACTCAGGGTGCTGGGTGATCAGTGCTCGGGGTGCTGGGTCCTCAGTGCTCAGGGTGCTGGGTGCTCAGTACTCAGGGTGCTGGGTCCTCAGTGCTCAGGGTGCTGGGTGCTCAGTACTCAGTGTGCTCAGTGCTCAGGGTGCTGGGTGCTCAGAACTCATGGTGCTGGGTGCTCAGTACTCAGGGTGCTGGGTGCTCAGTACTCAGGTTGCTTGGTGCTCAGTACTCAGAGTGCTGGGTGCTCAGTGCTCAGGGTGCTCGGTGCTCAGTACTCATGGTGCTGGGTGCTCATTCTCGGGGTGGTGGGTGCTCAGTACTCAGGTTGCTCAGTACTCTGGGTGCTCGGTGTTCAGTACTGATGGTGCTTGGTGCTCATTACTCAGGGTGCTCGGTGCTCAGTTCTCAGGGTGCTCGGTGCTCAGTGTTTGGGGTGCTGGGTGCTCAGTACTCAGGGTGCTGGGTGCTCAGTGCTCAGGGTGCTGGGTGCTCAGTGCTCAGCGTGCTGGGTGCTCAGTACTCAGTGCTCAGGATGCTGGGTGCTCAGTGCTCAGGGTGCTGGGTGCTCAGTGCTCAGGGTGCTGGGTGCTCAGTGCTCGGGGTGCCCGGTGCTCAGTGCTTGGGGTGCTGGGTCCTCAGTGCTCAGGGTGCTGGGTGCTCAGTGCTCAGGGTGCTGGGTGCTCAGTGCTCAGGGTGCTGGGTGCTCAGTACTCAGTGTGCTCAGTGCTCAGGGTGCGGGGTGCTCAGAACTCAGGGTGCTGGGTGCTCAGTACTCAGGGTGCTGGGTGCTCAGTACTCAGGGTGCTTGGTGCTCAGTACTCAGGGTGCTGGGAGCTCAGTGCTCAGGGTGCTCGGTGCTCAGTACTCATGGTGCTGGGTGATCATTCTCGGGGTGCTGGGTGCTCAGTACTCAGGTTGTTCAGTACTCTGGGTGCTCCGTGTTCAGTACTCATGGTGCTGGGTGCTCAGTACTCAGGGTGCTCGGTGCTCAGATCTCAGGGTGCTCGGTGCTCAGTGTTTGGGGTGCTGGGTGCTCAGTACTCAGGGTGCTGGGTGCTCAGTGCTCAGGGTGCTTGGTGCTCAGTGCTCAGGGTGCTGGGTGCTCAGTACTCAGGGTGCTCAGTGCTCAGTGCTCAGTACTCAGGGTGCTGGGTGCTCAGTACTCAGGGTGCTGGGTGCTCAGTGCTCGGGGTGCCCGGTGCTCAGTGCTCGGGGTGCTCGGTGCTCAGTACTCATGGTGCTGGGTGCTCAGTACTCAGGGTGCTGGGTGCTCAGTGCTGGGTGCTCAGTGCTCGGGGTGCTCGGTGCTCAGTACGTTAGGTGCTCAGTGCTCAGGGTGCTGGGTGCTCAGTGCTCAGGGTGCTGGGTGCTCAGTGCTCAGGGTGCTTGATGCTCAGTACTCAGGGTGCTGGGTGCTCAGTGCTTGGGGTGCTGGGTGCTCAGTACTCAGGGTGCTGGGTGCTCAGTGCTCGAGGTGCTGGGTGCTCAGTGCTCGGGGTGCTGGGTGCTCAGTACTCGGGCTGCTGGGTGCTCAGTGCTCAGGGTGCTGGGTCTCAGTGCTCGGGGGTACTGGGTACTCATTGCTCAGTACACAGGGTGCTGAGTGCTCAGTGCTCGGGGTGCTGGGTGCTCAGTGCTCGGGGTGCTGGGTGCTCAGTACTCAGGGTGCTGGGTGCTCAGTACTCAGGGTGCTGTGTGTTCAGTGCTCAGGGTGCTGGGTGCTCAGTGCTCGGGGTGCTGGGTGCTCATTCTCGGGGTGCTGGGTGCTCAGTACTCAGGGAGCTGGGTGCAAAATGCTCGGGGTGCTCGGTGCTCAGTACACAGGGTGCTGGGTGCTCAGTGCTCGGGGTGCTGGGTGCTCAGCACTCAGGTTGCTGGGTGCTCAGTACTCAGGGTGCTGTGTGCTCAGTGCTCGGGGTGCTGGGTGCTCAGTGCTCAGGGTGCTGGGTGCTCAGTACTTAGGGTGCTGGGTGCTCAGTGCTCGGGGTGCTCGGTGCTCAGTACTCAAGGTGCTGGGTGCTCAGTGCTCACGGTGCTGGTTGCTCAGTCCTCGGGGTGCTCCGTACTCAGTGCTCAGGGTGCTGGGTGCTCAGTACTCAGGGTGCTCAGTGCTGAGTACTAAGGGTGCTCAGTGCTCAGTACTCAGGGTGCTCAGTGCTCAGGGCTCGGGGTGCTGGGTGCTCAGTGCTCGGGGTGATGGGTGCTCAGTACTCAGGGTGCTTGGTGCTCAGTGCACAGTACTCAGCGTGCTGCATGCTCAGTGCTCGGGGTGCTGGGTCCTCAGTGCTCAGGGTGTTGGGTGCTCAGTACTCAGGGTGCTGGGTGCTCAGTGCTCCCGGTGCTGGGTCCTCAGTGCTCAGGGTGCTGGGTGCTCAGTACTCAGGGTGCTGGGTCCTCAGTGCTCAGGGTGCTGGGTGCTTAGTACTCAGTGTGCTCAGTGCTCAGGGTGCTGGGTGCTCAGAACTCATGGTGCTGGGTGCTCAGTACTCAGGGTGCTGGGTGCTCAGTTCTCAGGGTGCTTGGTGCTCAGTATTCAGAGTGCTGGGTGCTCAGTGCTCAGGGTGCTCGGTGCTCAGTACTCATGGTGCTGGGTGCTCATTCTCGGGGTGCTGGGTGCTCAGTACTCAGGTTGCTCAGTACTCTGGGTGCTCGGTGCTCAGTAATGATGGTGCTGGGTGCTCAGTACTCAGGGTGCTTGGTGCTCAGTTCTCAGGGTGCTCGGTGCTCAGTGTTTGGGGTGCTGGGTGCTCAGTACTCAGGGTGCTGTGTGCTCAGTGCTCAGGGTGCTGGGTGCTCAGTGCTCAGCGTGCTGGGTGCTCAGTACTCAGTGCTCAGGATGCTGGGTGCTCAGTGCTCAGTGTGCTGGGTGCTCAGTGCTCAGGGTGCTCAGTGCTCAGTGCTCAGTACTCAGGGTGCTGGGTCCTCAGTACTCAGGGTGCTGGGTGCTCAGTGCTCGGGGTGCCCGGTGCTCAGTGCTTGGGGTGCTGGGTGCTCAGTACTCAGGGTGCTGGGTGCTCAGCGCTCGCGGTGCTGGGTCCTCAGTGCTCAGGGTGCTAGGTGCTCAGTACTCAGGGTGCTGGGTCCTCAGTGCTCAGGGTGCTGGGTGCTCAGTACTCAGTGTGCTCAGTGCTCAGGGTGCGGGGTGCTCAGAACTCAGGGTGCTGGGTGCTCAGTACTCAGGGTGCTGGGTGCTCAGTACTCAGGGTGCTTGGTGCTCAGTACTCAGGGTGCTGGGTGCTCAGTGCTCAGGGTGCTCGGTGCTCAGTACTCATGGTGCTGGGTGCTCATTCTCGGGGTGCTGGGTGCTCAGTACTCAGGTTGTTCAGTACTCTGGGTGCTCCGTGTTCAGTACTCATGTTGCTGGGTGCTCAGTACTCAGGGTGCTCGGTGCTCAGTTCTCACGGTGCTCGGTGCTCAGTGTTTGGGGTGCTGGGTGCTCAGTACTCAGGGTGCTGGGTGCTCAGTGCTCAGGGTGCTTGGTGCTCAGTGCTCAGGGTGCTGGGTGCTCAGTACTCAGTGTGCTCAGTGCTCAGTGCTCAGTACTCAGGGTGCTGGGTGCTCAGTACTCAGGGTGCTGGGTGCTCAGTGCTCGGGGTGCCCGGTGCTCAGTGCTCGGGGTGCTCGGTGCTCAGTACTCATGGTGCTGGGTGCTCAGTACTCAGGGTGCTGGGTGCTCAGTGCTGGGTGCTCAGTGCTCGGGGTGCTCGGTGCTCAGTACGTTGGGTGCTCAGTGCTCAGGGTGCTGGGTGCTCAGTGCTCAGGGTGCTGGGTGCTCAGTGCTCAGGGTGCTTGATGCTCAGTACTCAGGGTGCTGGGTGCTCAGTGCTCAGGGTGCTGGGTGCTCACGGCTCGGGGTGCTGGGTGCTCAGTACTCAGTGTGCTGGGTGCTCAGTACTCAGGGTGCTGGGTGCTCAGTACTCGGGGTGCTGGGTGCTCAGTGCTCAGGGTGCTGGGTGCTCAGTGCTCGCGGTGCTGGGTGCTCAGTACTCATGGTGCTGGGTGCGCAGTACTCAGGGTGCTGGGTGCTCAGTACTCAGGGTGCTGGGTGCTCAGTACTCAGGGTGCTGGGTGCTCAGTACTCGGGGTGCTGGGTGCTCAGTGCTCAGCGTGCTGGGTGCTCAGTACAAAGGGTGCTCGGTGCTCAGTGCTTGGGGTGCTGGGTGCTCAGTACTCAGGGTGCTGGGTGCTCAGTGCTCAGGGTGCTGGGTGCTCAGTGCTCAGGGTGCTGGGTGCCCAGTACTCAGTGCTCAGGATGCTCGGTGCTCAGTGCTCGGGCTACTGGGTGCTCAGTGCTCTGGGTGCTGGGTGCTCAGTACTCAGGGTGCTGGGTTCTCAGTACTCAGGGTGCTGGGTGCACAGTGCTAGGGGTGCTGGGTGCTCAGTGCTCGGGGTCTGGGTGCTCAGTACTCAGGGCGCTGGGTGCTCAGTACTCAGGGTGCTGGGTGCTCAGTGCTCAGGGTGCTGGGTGCTCAGTGCTCTGGGTGCTGAGTGCTCAGTGCTCAGGGTGCTGGGGGCTCAGTGCTCAGGGTGCTGTGTGCTCAGTACTCAGGGTGCTGGGTGCTCAGTGCTCAGGGTGCTGGGTGCTCAGCGCTCAGGGTGCTGGGTGCTCAGTACTCAGGGTGCTCACTGCTCAGTGCTCAGTACTCAGGGTGCTGGGTGCTCAGTACTCAGGGTGCTGGGTGCTCAGTGCTCGGGGTGCCCGGTGCTCAGTGCTCGGGGAGCTCGGTGCTCAGTACTCAGGGTGCTGGGTGCTCAGTACTCAGGGTGCTGGGTGCTCAGTGCTGGGTGCTCAGTGCTCGGGGTGCTCGGTGCTCAGTACGTTGGGTGCTCAGTGCTCAGGGTGCTGGGTGCTCAGTGCTCAGGGTGCTGGGTGCTCAGTGCTCAGGGTGCTTGATGCTCAGTACTCAGGGTGCTGGGTGCTCAGTGCTCAGGGTGCTGGGTGCTCAGTGCTCGGGGTGCTGGGTGCTCAGTACTCAGTGTGCTTTGTGCTCAGTACGCAGGGTGCTGGGTGCTCAGTACTCGGGGTGCTGGGTGCTCAGTGCTCAGCGTGCTGGGTGCTCAGTGCTCACGGTGCTGGGTGCTCAGTCCTCGGGGTGCTCCGTGCTCAGTGCTCAGGGTGCTGGGTGCTCAGTACTCTGGGTGCTCAGTGTTCAGTACTAAGGGTGCTCAGTGCTCAGTACTCAGGGTGCTCAGTGCTCAGGGCTCGGGGTGCTGGGTGCTCAGTGCTCGGGTGATGGGTGCTCAGTACTCAGGGTGCTGGGTGCTCAGTGCTCAGTACTCAGCGTGCTGGGTGCTCAGTGCTCGGGGTGCTGGGTCCTCAGTGCTCAGGGTGCTGGGTGCTCAGTACTCAGGGTGCTGGGTGATCAGTGCTCGGGGTGCTGGGTCCTCAGTGCTCAGGGTGCTGGGTGCTCAGTACTCAGGGTGCTGGGTCCTCAGTGCTCAGGGTGCTGGGTGCTCAGTACTCAGTGTGCTCAGTGCTCAGGGTGCTGGGTGCTCAGAACTCATGGTGCTGGGTGCTCAGTACTCAGGGTGC
Organism: Microtus oregoni; assembly: GCF_018167655.1. Classification (NCBI taxonomy): domain Eukaryota; kingdom Metazoa; phylum Chordata; class Mammalia; order Rodentia; family Cricetidae; genus Microtus; species Microtus oregoni. The sequence goes on along the minus strand of NW_024543811.1, from coordinate 3,577,635 downwards.
TGGGTGCTCAGTACTCAGGTTGCTTGGTGCTCAGTACTCAGAGTGCTGGGTGCTCAGTGCTCAGGGTGCTCGGTGCTCAGTACTCATGGTGCTGGGTGCTCATTCTCGGGGTGGTGGGTGCTCAGTACTCAGGTTGCTCAGTACTCTGGGTGCTCGGTGCTCAGTACTGATGGTGCTTGGTGCTCATTACTCAGGGTGCTCGGTGCTCAGTTCTCAGGGTGCTCGGTGCTCAGTGTTTGGGGTGCTGGGTGCTCAGTACTCAGGGTGCTGGGTGCTCAGTGCTCAGGGTGCTGGGTGCTCAGTGCTCAGCGTGCTGGGTGCTCAGTACTCAGTGCTCAGGATGCTGGGTGCTCAGTGCTCAGGGTGCTGGGTGCTCAGTGCTCAGGGTGCTCAGTGCTCAGTGCTCAGTACTCAGGGTGCTGGGTCCCCAGTACTCAGGGTGCTGGGTGCTCAGTGCTCGGTGTGCCCGGTGCTCAGTGCTTGGGGTGCTGGGTCCTCAGTGCTCAGGGTGCTCGGTGCTCAGTACTCATGGTGCTGGGTGATCATTCTCGGGGTGCTGGGTGCTCAGTACTCAGGTTGTTCAGTACTCTGGGTGCTCCGTGTTCAGTACTCATGGTGCTGGGTGCTCAGTACTCAGGGTGCTCGGTGCTCAGATCTCAGGGTGCTCGGTGCTCAGTGTTTGGGGTGCTGGGTGCTCAGTACTCAGGGTGCTGGGTGCTCAGTGCTCAGGGTGCTTGGTGCTCAGTGCTCAGGGTGCTGGGTGCTCAGTACTCAGGGTGCTCAGTGCTCAGTGCTCAGTACTCAGGGTGCTGGGTGCTCAGTACTCAGGGTGCTGGGTGCTCAGTGCTCGGGGTGCCCGGTGCTCAGTGCTCGGGGTGCTCGGTGCTCAGTACTCATGGTGCTGGTGATCATTCTCGGGGTGCTGGGTGCTCAGTACTCAGGTTGTTCAGTACTCTGGGTGCTCCGTGTTCAGTACTCATGGTGCTGGGTGCTCAGTACTCAGGGTGCTCGGTGCTCAGATCTCAGGGTGCTCGGTGCTCAGTGTTTGGGGTGCTGGGTGCTCAGTACTCAGGGTGCTGGGTGCTCAGTGCTCAGGGTGCTTGGTGCTCAGTGCTCAGGGTGCTGGGTGCTCAGTACTCAGGGTGCTCAGTGCTCAGTGCTCAGTACTCAGGGTGCTGGGTGCTCAGTACTCAGGGTGCTGGGTGCTCAGTGCTCGGGGTGCCCGGTGCTCAGTGCTCGGGGTGCTCGGTGCTCAGTACTCATGGTGCTGGGTGCTCAGTACTCAGGGTGCTCAGTGCTCAGTGCTCAGTACTCAGGGTGCTGGGTGCTCAGTACTCAGGGTGCTGGGTGCTCAGTGCTCGGGGTGCCCGGTGCTCAGTGCTCGGGGTGCTCGGTGCTCAGTACTCATGGTGCTGGGTGATCATTCTCGGGGTGCTGGGTGCTCAGTACTCAGGTTGTTCAGTACTCTGGGTGCTCCGTGTTCAGTACTCATGGTGCTGGGTGCTCACTACTCAGGGTGCTCGGTGCTCAGATCTCAGGGTGCTCGGTGCTCAGTGTTTGGGGTGCTGGGTGCTCAGTACTCAGGGTGCTGGGTGCTCAGTGCTCAGGGTGCTTGGTGCTCAGTGCTCAGGGTGCTGGGTGCTCAGTACTCAGGGTGCTCAGTGCTCAGTGCTCAGTACTCAGGGTGCTGGGTGCTCAGTGCTCGGGGTGCCCGGTGCTCAGTGCTCGGGGTGCTCGGTGCTCAGTACTCATGGTGCTGGGTGCTCAGTACTCAGGGTGCTGGGTGCTCAGTGCTGGGTGCTCAGTGCTCGGGGTGCTCGGTGCTCAGTACGTTAGGTGCTCAGTGCTCAGGGTGCTGGGTGCTCAGTGCTCAAGGTGCTGGGTGCTCAGTGCTCAGGGTGCTTGATGCTCAGTACTCAGGGTGCTGGGTGCTCAATGCTTGGGGTGCTGGGTGCTCAGTACTCAGGGTGCTGGGTGCTCAGTGCTCGAGGTGCTGGGTGCTCAGTGCTCGGGGTGCTGGGTGCTCAGTACTCGGGCTGCTGGGTGCTCAGTGCTCAGGGTGCTGGGTCTCAGTGCTCGGGGGTACTGGGTACTCATTGTTCAGTACACAGGGTGCTGAGTGCTCAGTGCTCGGGGTGCTGGGTGCTCAGTGCTCGGGGTGCTGGGTGCTCAGTACTCAGGGTGCTGGGTGCTCAGTACTCAGGGTGCTGTGTGTTCAGTGCTCAGGGTGCTGGGTGCTCAGTGCTCGGGGTGCTGGGTGCTCATTCTCGGGGTGCTGGGTGCTCAGTACTCAGGGAGCTGGGTGCAAAATGCTCGGGGTGCTCGGTGCTCAGTACACAGGGTGCTGGGTGCTCAGTGCTCGGGGTGCTGGGTGCTCAGCACTCAGGTTGCTGGGTGCTCAGTACTCAGGGTGCTGGGTGCTCAGTGCTCGGGGTGCTGGGTGCTCAGTGCTCAGGGTGCTGGGTGCTCAGTACTTAGGGTGCTATGTGCTCAGTGCTCGGGGTGCTCGGTGCTCAGTACTCAAGGTGCTGGGTGCTCAGTGCTCACGGTGCTGGTTGCTCAGTCCTCGGGGTGCTCCGTACTCAGTGCTCAGGGTGCTGGGTGCTCAGTACTCAGGGTGCTCAGTGCTCAGTACTAAGGGTGCTCAGTGCTCAGTACTCAGGGTGCTCAGTGCTCAGGGCTCGGGGTGCTGGGTGCTCAGTGCTCGGGGTGATGGGTGCTCAGTACTCAGGGTGCTTGGTGCTCAGTGCACAGTACTCAGCGTGCTGGGTGCTCAGTGCTCGGGGTGCTGGGTCCTCAGTGCTCAGGGTGCTGGGTGCTCAGTACTCAGGGTGCTGGGTGCTCAGTGCTCCCGGTGCTGGGTCTTCAGTGCTCAGGGTGCTGGGTGCTCAGTACTCAGGGTGCTGGGTCCTCAGTGCTCAGGGTGCTGGGTGCTTAGTACTCAGTGTGCTCAGTGCTCAGGGTGCTGGGTGCTCAGAACTCATGGTGCTGGGTGCTCAGTACTCAGGGTGCTGGGTGCTCAGTACTCAGGGTGCTTGGTGCTCAGTACTCAGAGTGCTGGGTGCTCAGTGCTCAGGGTGCTCGGTGCTCAGTACTCATGGTGCTGGGTGCTCATTCTCGGGGTGCTGGGTGCTCAGTACTCAGGTTGCTCAGTACTCTGGGTGCTCGGTGCTCAGTACTGATGGTGCTGGGTGCTCAGTACTCAGGGTGCTCGGTGCTCAGTTCTCAGGGTGCTCGGTGCTCAGTGTTTGGGGTGCTGGGTGCTCAGTACTCAGGGTGCTGGGTGCTCAGTGCTCAGGGTGCTGGGTGCTCAGTGCTCAGCGTGCTGGGTGCTCAGTACTCAGTGCTCAGGATGCTGGGTGCTCAGTGCTCAGTGTGCTGGGTGCTCAGTGCTCAGGGTGCTCAGTGCTCAGTGCTCAGTACTCAGGGTGCTGGGTCCTCAGTACTCAGGGTGCTGGGTGCTCAGTGCTCGGGGTGCCCGGTGCTCAGTGCTTGGGGTGCTGGGTGCTCAGTACTCAGAGTGCTGGGTGCTCATCGCTCGCGGTGCTGGGTCCTCAGTGCTCAGGGTGCTGGGTGCTCAGTACTCAGGGTGCTGGGTCCTCAGTGCTCAGGGTGCTGGGTGCTCAGTACTCAGTGTGCTCAGTGCTCAGGGTGCGGGGTGCTCAGAACTCAGGGTGCTGGGTGCTCAGTACTCAGGGTGCTGGGTGCTCAGTACTCAGGGTGCTTGGTGCTCAGTACTCAGGGTGCTGGTTGCTCAGTACTCAGGGTGCTGGGTGCTCAGTGCTCGGGTGATGGGTGCTCAGTACTCAGGGTGCTGGGTGCTCAGTGCTCAGTACTCAGCGTGCTGGGTGCTCAGTGCTCGGGGTGCTGGGTCCTCAGTGCTCAGGGTGCTGGGTGCTCAGTACTCAGGGTGCTGGGTGATCAGTGCTCGGGGTGCTGGGTCCTCAGTGCTCAGGGTGCTGGGTGCTCAGTACTCAGGGTGCTGGGTCCTCAGTGCTCAGGGTGCTGGGTGCTCAGTACTCAGTGTGCTCAGTGCTCAGGGTGCTGGGTGCTCAGAACTCATGGTGCTGGGTACTCAGTACTCAGGGTGCTGGGTGCTCAGTACTCAGGTTGCTTGGTGCTCAGTACTCAGAGTGCTGGGTGCTCAGTGCTCAGGGTGCTCGGTGCTCAGTACTCATGGTGCTGGGTGCTCATTCTCGGGGTGGTGGGTGCTCAGTACTCAGGTTGCTCAGTACTCTGGGTGCTCGGTGCTCAGTACTGATGGTGCTTGGTGCTCATTACTCAGGGTGCTCGGTGCTCAGTTCTCAGGGTGCTCGGTGCTCAGTGTTTGGGGTGCTGGGTGCTCAGTACTCAGGGTTCTGGGTGCTCAGTGCTCAGGGTGCTGGGTGCTCAGTGCTCAGCGTGCTGGGTGCTCAGTACTCAGTGCTCAGGATGCTGGGTGCTCAGTGCTCAGGGTGCTGGGTGCTCAGTGCTCAGGGTGCTCAGTGCTCAGTGCTCAGTACTCAGGGTCCTGGGTCCCCAGTACTCAGGGTGCTGGGTGCTCAGTGCTCGGTGTGCCCGGTGCTCAGTGCTTGGGGTGCTGGGTCCTCAGTGCTCAGGGTGCTCGGTGCTCAGTACTCATGGTGCTGGGTGATCATTCTCGGGGTGCTGGGTGCTCAGTACTCAGGTTGTTCAGTACTCTGGGTGCTCCGTGTTCAGTACTCATGGTGCTGGGTGCTCAGTACTCAGGGTGCTCGGTGCTCAGATCTCAGGGTGCTCGGTGCTCAGTGTTTGGGGTGCTGGGTGCTCAGTACTCAGGGTGCTGGGTGCTCAGTGCTCAGGGTGCTTGGTGCTCAGTGCTCAGGGTGCTGGGTGCTCAGTACTCAGGGTGCTCAGTGCTCAGTGCTCAGTACTCAGGGTGCTGGGTGCTCAGTACTCAGGGTGCTGGGTGCTCAGTGCTCGGGGTGCCCGGTGCTCAGTGCTCGGGGTGCTCGGTGCTCAGTACTCATGGTGCTGGTGATCATTCTCGGGGTGCTGGGTGCTCAGTACTCAGGTTGTTCAGTACTCTGGGTGCTCCGTGTTCAGTACTCATGGTGCTGGGTGCTCAGTACTCAGGGTGCTCGGTGCTCAGATCTCAGGGTGCTCGGTGCTCAGTGTTTGGGGTGCTGGGTGCTCAGTACTCAGGGTGCTGGGTGCTCAGTGCTCAGGGTGCTTGGTGCTCAGTGCTCAGGGTGCTGGGTGCTCAGTACTCAGGGTGCTCAGTGCTCAGTGCTCAGTACTCAGGGTGCTGGGTGCTCAGTACTCAGGGTGCTGGGTGCTCAGTGCTCGGGGTGCCCGGTGCTCAGTGCTCGGGGTGCTCGGTGCTCAGTACTCATGGTGCTGGGTGCTCAGTACTCAGGGTGCTCAGTGCTCAGTGCTCAGTACTCAGGGTGCTGGGTGCTCAGTACTCAGGGTGCTGGGTGCTCAGTGCTCGGGGTGCCCGGTGCTCAGTGCTCGGGGTGCTCGGTGCTCAGTACTCATGGTGCTGGGTGATCATTCTCGGGGTGCTGGGTGCTCAGTACTCAGGTTGTTCAGTACTCTGGGTGCTCCGTGTTCAGTACTCATGGTGCTGGGTGCTCAGTACTCAGGGTGCTCGGTGCTCAGATCTCAGGGTGCTCGGTGCTCAGTGTTTGGGGTGCTGGGTGCTCAGTACTCAGGGTGCTGGGTGCTCAGTGCTCAGGGTGCTTGGTGCTCAGTGCTCAGGGTGCTGGGTGCTCAGTACTCAGGGTGCTCAGTGCTCAGTGCTCAGTACTCAGGGTGCTGGGTGCTCAGTACTCAGGGTGCTGGGTGCTCAGTGCTCGGGGTGCCCGGTGCTCAGTGCTCGGGGTGCTCGGTGCTCAGTACTCATGGTGCTGGGTGCTCAGTACTCAGGGTGCTGGGTGCTCAGTGCTGGGTGCTCAGTGCTCGGGGTGCTCGGTGCTCAGTACGTTAGGTGCTCAGTGCTCAGGGTGCTGGGTGCTCAGTGCTCAAGGTGCTGGGTGCTCAGTGCTCAGGGTGCTTGATGCTCAGTACTCAGGGTGCTGGGTGCTCAATGCTTGGGGTGCTGGGTGCTCAGTACTCAGGGTGCTGGGTGCTCAGTGCTCGAGGTGCTGGGTGCTCAGTGCTCGGGGTGCTGGGTGCTCAGTACTCGGGCTGCTGGGTGCTCAGTGCTCAGGGTGCTGGGTCTCAGTGCTCGGGGGTACTGGGTACTCATTGTTCAGTACACAGGGTGCTGAGTGCTCAGTGCTCGGGGTGCTGGGTGCTCAGTGCTCGGGGTGCTGGGTGCTCAGTACTCAGGGTGCTGGGTGCTCAGTACTCAGGGTGCTGTGTGTTCAGTGCTCAGGGTGCTGGGTGCTCAGTGCTCGGGGTGCTGGGTGCTCATTCTCGGGGTGCTGGGTGCTCAGTACTCAGGGAGCTGGGTGCAAAATGCTCGGGGTGCTCGGTGCTCAGTACACAGGGTGCTGGGTGCTCAGTGCTCGGGGTGCTGGGTGCTCAGCACTCAGGTTGCTGGGTGCTCAGTACTCAGGGTGCTGGGTGCTCAGTGCTCGGGGTGCTGGGTGCTCAGTGCTCAGGGTGCTGGGTGCTCAGTACTTAGGGTGCTATGTGCTCAGTGCTCGGGGTGCTCGGTGCTCAGTACTCAAGGTGCTGGGTGCTCAGTGCTCACGGTGCTGGTTGCTCAGTCCTCGGGGTGCTCCGTACTCAGTGCTCAGGGTGCTGGGTGCTCAGTACTCAGGGTGCTCAGTGCTCAGTACTAAGGGTGCTCAGTGCTCAGTACTCAGGGTGCTCAGTGCTCAGGGCTCGGGGTGCTGGGTGCTCAGTGCTCGGGGTGATGGGTGCTCAGTACTCAGGGTGCTTGGTGCTCAGTGCACAGTACTCAGCGTGCTGGGTGCTCAGTGCTCGGGGTGCTGGGTCCTCAGTGCTCAGGGTGCTGGGTGCTCAGTACTCAGGGTGCTGGGTGCTCAGTGCTCCCGGTGCTGGGTCTTCAGTGCTCAGGGTGCTGGGTGCTCAGTACTCAGGGTGCTGGGTCCTCAGTGCTCAGGGTGCTGGGTGCTTAGTACTCAGTGTGCTCAGTGCTCAGGGTGCTGGGTGCTCAGAACTCATGGTGCTGGGTGCTCAGTACTCAGGGTGCTGGGTGCTCAGTACTCAGGGTGCTTGGTGCTCAGTACTCAGAGTGCTGGGTGCTCAGTGCTCAGGGTGCTCGGTGCTCAGTACTCATGGTGCTTGGTGCTCATTCTCGGGGTGCTGGGTGCTCAGTACTCAGGTTGCTCAGTACTCTGGGTGCTCGGTGCTCAGTACTGATGGTGCTGGGTGCTCAGTACTCAGGGTGCTCGGTGCTCAGTTCTCAGGGTGCTCGGTGCTCAGTGTTTGGGGTGCTGGGTGCTCAGTACTCAGGGTGCTGGGTGCTCAGTGCTCAGGGTGCTGGGTGCTCAGTACTCAGGGTGCTGGGTGCTCAGTCCTCGGGGTGCTGGGTGCTCAGTGCTCAGGGTGCTTGGTGCTCAGTGCTCAGGGTGCTGGGTGCTCAGTACTCAGGGTGCTCAGTGCTCAGTGCTCAGTACTCAGGGTGCTGGGTGCTCAGTACTCAGGGTGCTGGGTGCTCAGTGCTCGGGGTGCCCGGTGCTCAGTGCTCGGGGTGCTCGGTGCTCAGTACTCATGGTGCTGGGTGCTCAGTACTCAGGGTGCTGGGTGCTCAGTGCTGGGTGCTCAGTGCTCGGGGTGCTCGGTGCTCAGTACGTTAGGTGCTCAGTGCTCAGGGTGCTGGGTGCTCAGTGCTCAAGGTGCTGGGTGCTCAGTGCTCAGGGTGCTTGATGCTCAGTACTCAGGGTGCTGGGTGCTCAATGCTTGGGGTGCTGGGTGCTCAGTACTCAGGGTGCTGGGTGCTCAGTGCTCGAGGTGCTGGGTGCTCAGTGCTCGGGGTGCTGGGTGCTCAGTACTCGGGCTGCTGGGTGCTCAGTGCTCAGGGTGCTGGGTCTCAGTGCTCGGGGGTACTGGGTACTCATTGTTCAGTACACAGGGTGCTGAGTGCTCAGTGCTCGGGGTGCTGGGTGCTCAGTGCTCGGGGTGCTGGGTGCTCAGTACTCAGGGTGCTGGGTGCTCAGTACTCAGGGTGCTGTGTGTTCAGTGCTCAGGGTGCTGGGTGCTCAGTGCTCGGGGTGCTGGGTGCTCATTCTCGGGGTGCTGGGTGCTCAGTACTCAGGGAGCTGGGTGCAAAATGCTCGGGGTGCTCGGTGCTCAGTACACAGGGTGCTGGGTGCTCAGTGCTCGGGGTGCTGGGTGCTCAGCACTCAGGTTGCTGGGTGCTCAGTACTCAGGGTGCTGGGTGCTCAGTGCTCGGGGTGCTGGGTGCTCAGTGCTCAGGGTGCTGGGTGCTCAGTACTTAGGGTGCTATGTGCTCAGTGCTCGGGGTGCTCGGTGCTCAGTACTCAAGGTGCTGGGTGCTCAGTGCTCACGGTGCTGGTTGCTCAGTCCTCGGGGTGCTCCGTACTCAGTGCTCAGGGTGCTGGGTGCTCAGTACTCAGGGTGCTCAGTGCTCAGTACTAAGGGTGCTCAGTGCTCAGTACTCAGGGTGCTCAGTGCTCAGGGCTCGGGGTGCTGGGTGCTCAGTGCTCGGGGTGATGGGTGCTCAGTACTCAGGGTGCTTGGTGCTCAGTGCACAGTACTCAGCGTGCTGGGTGCTCAGTGCTCGGGGTGCTGGGTCCTCAGTGCTCAGGGTGCTGGGTGCTCAGTACTCAGGGTGCTGGGTGCTCAGTGCTCCCGGTGCTGGGTCTTCAGTGCTCAGGGTGCTGGGTGCTCAGTACTCAGGGTGCTGGGTCCTCAGTGCTCAGGGTGCTGGGTGCTTAGTACTCAGTGTGCTCAGTGCTCAGGGTGCTGGGTGCTCAGAACTCATGGTGCTGGGTGCTCAGTACTCAGGGTGCTGGGTGCTCAGTACTCAGGGTGCTTGGTGCTCAGTACTCAGAGTGCTGGGTGCTCAGTGCTCAGGGTGCTCTGTGCTCAGTACTCATGGTGCTGGGTGCTCATTCTCGGGGTGCTGGGTGCTCAGTACTCAGGTTGCTCAGTACTCTGGGTGCTCGGTGCTCAGTACTGATGGTGCTGGGTGCTCAGTACTCAGGGTGCTCGGTGCTCAGTTCTCAGGGTGCTCGGTGCTCAGTGTTTGGGGTGCTGGGTGCTCAGTACTCAGGGTGCTGGGTGCTCAGTGCTCAGGGTGCTGGGTGCTCAGTGCTCAGCGTGCTGGGTGCTCAGTACTCAGTGCTCAGGATGCTGGGTGCTCAGTGCTCAGTGTGCTGGGTGCTCAGTGCTCAGGGTGCTCAGTGCTCAGTGCTCAGTACTCAGGGTGCTGGGTCCTCAGTACTCAGGGTGCTGGGTGCTCAGTGCTCGGGGTGCCCGGTGCTCAGTGCTTGGGGTGCTGGGTGCTCAGTACTCAGGGTGCTGGGTGCTCAGCGCTCGCGGTGCTGGGTCCTCAGTGCTCAGGGTGCTGGGTGCTCAGTACTCAGGGTGCTGGGTCCTCAGTGCTCAGGGTGCTGGGTGCTCAGTACTCAGTGTGCTCAGTGCTCAGGGTGCGGGGTGCTCAGAACTCAGGGTGCTGGGTGCTCAGTACTCAGGGTGCTGGGTGCTCAGTACTCAGGGTGCTTGGTGCTCAGTACTCAGGGTGCTGGGTGCTCAGTGCTCAGGGTGCTGGGTGCTCAGTACTCATGGTGCTGGGTGCTCATTCTCGGGGTGCTGGGTGCTCAGTACTCAGGTTGTTCTGTACTCTGGGTGCTCCGTGTTCAGTACTCATGTTGCTGGGTGCTCAGTACTCAGGGTGCTCGGTGCTCAGTTCTCAGGGTGCTCGGTGCTCAGTGTTTGGGGTGCTGGGTGCTCAGTTCTCAGGGTGCTGGGTGCTCAGTGCTCAGGGTACTTGGTGCTCAGTGCTCAGGGTGCTGGGTGCTCAGTACTCAGTGTGCTCAGTGCTCAGTGCTCAGTACTCAGGGTGCTGTGTGCTCAGTACTCAGGGTGCTGGGTGCTCAGTGCTCGGGGTGCCCGGTGCTCAGTGCTCGGGGTGCTCGGTGCTCAGTACTCATGGTGCTGGGTGCTCAGTACTCAGGGTGCTGGGTGCTCAGTGCTGGGTGCTCAGTGCTCAGGGTGCTCGGTGCTCAGTACGTTGGGTGCTCAGTGCTCAGGGTGCTGGGTGCTCAGTTCTCAGGGTGCTGGGTGCTCAGTGCTCAGGGTGCTTGATGCTCAGTACTCAGGGTGCTGGGTGCTCAGTGCTCAGGGTGCCGGGTGCTCACGGCTCGGGGTGCTGGGTGCTCAGTACTCAGTGTTCTGGGTGCTCAGTACTCAGGGTGCTGGGTGCTCAGTACTCGGGGTGCTGGGTGCTCAGTGCTCAGGGTGCTGGGTGCTCAGTGCTCGCGGTGCTGGGTGCTCAGTACTCATGGTGCTGGGTGCGCAGTACTCAGGGTGCTGGGTGCTCAGTACTCAGGGTGCTGGGTGCTCAGTACTCAGGGTGCTGGGTGCTCAGTACTCGGGGTGCTGGGTGCTCAGCGTGCTGGGTGCTCAGTACAAAGGGTGCTCGGTGCTCAGTGCTTGGGGTGCTGGGTGCTCAGTACTCAGGGTGCTGGGTGCTCAGTGCTCAAGGTGCTGGGTGCTCAGTGCTCAGGGTGCTTGATGCTCAGTACTCAGGGTGCTGGGTGCTCAATGCTTGGGGTGCTGGGTGCTCAGTACTCAGGGTGCTGGGTGCTCAGTGCTCGAGGTGCTGGGTGCTCAGTGCTCGGGGTGCTGGGTGCTCAGTACTCGGGCTGCTGGGTGCTCAGTGCTCAGGGTGCTGGGTCTCAGTGCTCGGGGGTACTGGGTACTCATTGTTCAGTACACAGGGTGCTGAGTGCTCAGTGCTCGGGGTGCTGGGTGCTCAGTGCTCGGGGTGCTGGGTGCTCAGTACTCAGGGTGCTGGGTGCTCAGTTCTCAGGGTGCTGTGTGTTCAGTGCTCAGGGTGCTGGGTGCTCAGTGCTCGGGGTGCTGGGTGCTCATTCTCGGGGTGCTGGGTGCTCAGTACTCAGGGAGCTGGGTGCAAAATGCTCAGGGTGCTCGGTGCTCAGTACACAGGGTGCTGGGTGCTCAGTGCTCGGGGTGCTGGGTGCTCAGCACTCAGGTTGCTGGGTGCTCAGTACTCTGGGTGCTGGGTGCTCAGTGCTCGGGGTGCTGGGTGCTCAGTGCTCAGGGTGCTGGGTGCTCAGTACTTAGGGTGCTATGTGCTCAGTGCTCGGGGTGCTCGGTGCTCAGTACTCAAGGTGCTGGGTGCTCAGTGCTCACGGTGCTGGTTGCTCAGTCCTCGGGGTGCTCCGTACTCAGTGCTCAGGGTGCTGGGTGCTCAGTACTCAGGGTGCTCAGTGCTCAGTACTAAGGGTGCTCAGTGCTCAGTACTCAGGGTGCTCAGTGCTCAGGGCTCGGGGTGCTGGGTGCTCAGTGCTCGGGGTGATGGGTGCTCAGTACTCAGGGTGCTTGGTGCTCAGTGCACAGTACTCAGCGTGCTGGGTGCTCAGTGCTCGGGGTGCTGGGTCCTCAGTGCTCAGGGTGCTGGGTGCTCAGTACTCAGGGTGCTGGGTGCTCAGTGCTCCCGGTGCTGGGTCTTCAGTGCTCAGGGTGCTGGGTGCTCAGTACTCAGGGTGCTGGGTCCTCAGTGCTCAGGGTGCTGGGTGCTTAGTACTCAGTGTGCTCAGTGCTCAGGGTGCTGGGTGCTCAGAACTCATGGTGCTGGGTGCTCAGTACTCAGGGTACTGGGTGCTCAGTACTCAGGGTGCTTGGTGCTCAGTACTCAGAGTGCTGGGTGCTCAGTGCTCAGGGTGCTCGGTGCTCAGTACTCATGGTGCTGGGTGCTCATTCTCGGGGTGCTGGGTGCTCAGTACTCAGGTTGCTCAGTACTCTGGGTGCTCGGTGCTCAGTACTGATGGTGCTGGGTGCTCAGTACTCAGGGTGCTCGGTGCTCAGTTCTCAGGGTGCTCGGTGCTCAGTGTTTGGGGTGCTGGGTGCTCAGTACTCAGGGTGCTGGGTGCTCAGTGCTCAGGGTGCTGGGTGCTCAGTGCTCAGCGTGCTGGGTGCTCAGTACTCAGTGCTCAGGATGCTGGGTGCTCAGTGCTCAGTGTGCTGGGTGCTCAGTGCTCAGGGTGCTCAGTGCTCAGTGCTCAGTACTCAGGGTGCTGGGTCCTCAGTACTCAGGGTGCTGGGTGCTCAGTGCTCGGGGTGCCCGGTGCTCAGTGCTTGGGGTGCTGGGTGCTCAGTACTCAGGGTGCTGGGTGCTCAGCGCTCGCGGTGCTGGGTCCTCAGTGCTCAGGGTGCTGGGTGCTCAGTACTCAGGGTGCTGGGTCCTCAGTGCTCAGGGTGCTGGGTGCTCAGTACTCAGTGTGCTCAGTGCTCAGGGTGCGGGGTGCTCAGAACTCAGGGTGCTGGGTGCTCAGTACTCAGGGTGCTGGGTGCTCAGTACTCAGGGTGCTTGGTGCTCAGTACTCAGGGTGCTGGTTGCTCAGTACTCAGGGTGCTGGGTGCTCAGTGCTCGGGTGATGGGTGCTCAGTACTCAGGGTGCTGGGTGCTCAGTGCTCAGTACTCAGCGTGCTGGGTGCTCAGTGCTCGGGGTGCTGGGTCCTCAGTGCTCAGGGTGCTGGGTGCTCAGTACTCAGGGTGCTGGGTGATCAGTGCTCGGGGTGCTGGGTCCTCAGTGCTCAGGGTGCTGGGTGCTCAGTACTCAGGGTGCTGGGTCCTCAGTGCTCAGGGTGCTGGGTGCTCAGTACTCAGTGTGCTCAGTGCTCAGGGTGCTGGGTGCTCAGAACTCATGGTGCTGGGTGCTCAGTACTCAGGGTGCTGGGTGCTCAGTACTCAGGTTGCTTGGTGCTCAGTACTCAGAGTGCTGGGTGCTCAGTGCTCAGTGTGCTCGGTGCTCAGTACTCATGGTGCTGGGTGCTCATTCTCGGGGTGGTGGGTGCTCAGTACTCAGGTTGCTCAGTACTCTGGGTGCTCGGTGCTCAGTACTGATGGTGCTTGGTGCTCATTACTCAGGGTGCTCGGTGCTCAGTTCTCAGGGTGCTCGGTGCTCAGTGTTTGGGGTGCTGGGTGCTCAGTACTCAGGGTTCTGGGTGCTCAGTGCTCAGGGTGCTGGGTGCTCAGTGCTCAGCGTGCTGGGTGCTCAGTACTCAGTGCTCAGGATGCTGGGTGCTCAGTGCTCAGGGTGCTGGGTGCTCAGTGCTCAGGGTGCTCAGTGCTCAGTGCTCAGTACTCAGGGTCCTGGGTCCCCAGTACTCAGGGTGCTGGGTGCTCAGTGCTCGGTGTGCCCGGTGCTCAGTGCTTGGGGTGCTGGGTCCTCAGTGCTCGGGGTGCTCGGTGCTCAGTACTCATGGTGCTGGGTGCTCAGTACTCAGGGTGCTCAGTGCTCAGTGCTCAGTACTCAGGGTGCTGGGTGCTCAGTACTCAGGGTGCTGGGTGCTCAGTGCTCGGGGTGCCCGGTGCTCAGTGCTCGGGGTGCTCGGTGCTCAGTACTCATGGTGCTGGGTGATCATTCTCGGGGTGCTGGGTGCTCAGTACTCAGGTTGTTCAGTACTCTGGGTGCTCCGTGTTCAGTACTCATGGTGCTGGGTGCTCAGTACTCAGGGTGCTCGGTGCTCAGATCTCAGGGTGCTCGGTGCTCAGTGTTTGGGGTACTGGGTGCTCAGTACTCAGGGTGCTGGGTGCTCAGTGCTCAGGGTGCTTGGTGCTCAGTGCTCAGGGTGCTGGGTGCTCAGTACTCAGGGTGCTCAGTGCTCAGTGCTCAGTACTCAGGGTGCTGGGTGCTCAGTACTCAGGGTGCTGGGTGCTCAGTGCTCGGGGTGCCCGGTGCTCAGTGCTCGGGGTGCTCGGTGCTCAGTACTCATGGTGCTGGGTGCTCAGTACTCAGGGTGCTGGGTGCTCAGTGCTGGGTGCTCAGTGCTCGGGGTGCTCGGTGCTCAGTACGTTAGGTGCTCAGTGCTCAGGGTGCTGGGTGCTCAGTGCTCAAGGTGCTGGGTGCTCAGTGCTCAGGGTGCTTGATGCTCAGTACTCAGGGTGCTGGGTGCTCAATGCTTGGGGTGCTGGGTGCTCAGTACTCAGGGTGCTGGGTGCTCAGTGCTCGAGGTGCTGGGTGCTCAGTGCTCGGGGTGCTGGGTGCTCAGTACTCGGGCTGCTGGGTGCTCAGTGCTCAGGGTGCTGGGTCTCAGTGCTCGGGGGTACTGGGTACTCATTGTTCAGTACACAGGGTGCTGAGTGCTCAGTGCTCGGGGTGCTGGGTGCTCAGTGCTCGGGGTGCTGGGTGCTCAGTACTCAGGGTGCTGGGTGCTCAGTACTCAGGGTGCTGTGTGTTCAGTGCTCAGGGTGCTGGGTGCTCAGTGCTCGGGGTGCTGGGTGCTCATTCTCGGGGTGCTGGGTGCTCAGTACTCAGGGAGCTGGGTGCAAAATGCTCGGGGTGCTCGGTGCTCAGTACACAGGGTGCTGGGTGCTCAGTGCTCGGGGTGCTGGGTGCTCAGCACTCAGGTTGCTGGGTGCTCAGTGCTCGGGGTGCCCGGTGCTCAGTGCTCGGGGTGCTCGGTGCTCAGTACTCATGGTGCTGGGTGATCATTCTCGGGGTGCTGGGTGCTCAGTACTCAGGTTGCTCAGTACTCTGGGTGCTCGGTGCTCAGTACTGATGGTGCTGGGTGCTCAGTACTCAGGGTGCTCGGTGCTCAGTTCTCAGGGTGCTCGGTGCTCAGTGTTTGGGGTGCTGGGTGCTCAGTACTCAGGGTGCTGGGTGCTCAGTGCTCAGGGTGCTGGGTGCTCAGTGCTCAGCGTGCTGGGTGCTCAGTACTCAGTGCTCAGGATGCTGGGTGCTCAGTGCTCAGTGTGCTGGGTGCTCAGTGCTCAGGGTGCTCAGTGCTCAGTGCTCAGTACTCAGGGTGCTGGGTCCTCAGTACTCAGGGTGCTGGGTGCTCAGTGCTCGGGGTGCCCGGTGCTCAGTGCTTGGGGTGCTGGGTGCTCAGTACTCAGGGTGCTGGGTGCTCAGCGCTCGCGGTGCTGGGTCCTCAGTGCTCAGGGTGCTGGGTGCTCAGTACTCAGGGTGCTGGGTCCTCAGTGCTCAGGGTGCTGGGTGCTCAGTACTCAGTGTGCTCAGTGCTCAGGGTGCGGGGTGCTCAGAACTCAGGGTGCTGGGTGCTCAGTACTCAGGGTGCTGGGTGCTCAGTACTCAGGGTGCTTGGTGCTCAGTACTCAGGGTGCTGGGTGCTCAGTGCTCAGGGTGCTGGGTGCTCAGTACTCATGGTGCTGGGTGCTCATTCTCGGGGTGCTGGGTGCTCAGTACTCAGGTTGTTCTGTACTCTGGGTGCTCCGTGTTCAGTACTCATGTTGCTGGGTGCTCAGTACTCAGGGTGCTCGGTGCTCAGTTCTCAGGGTGCTCGGTGCTCAGTGTTTGGGGTGCTGGGTGCTCAGTTCTCAGGGTGCTGGGTGCTCAGTGCTCAGGGTACTTGGTGCTCAGTGCTCAGGGTGCTGGGTGCTCAGTACTCAGTGTGCTCAGTGCTCAGTGCTCAGTACTCAGGGTGCTGGGTGCTCAGTACTCAGGGTGCTGGGTGCTCAGTGCTCGGGGTGCCCGGTGCTCAGTGCTCGGGGTGCTCGGTGCTCAGTACTCATGGTGCTGGGTGCTCAGTACTCAGGGTGCTGGGTGCTCAGTGCTGGGTGCTCAGTGCTCAGGGTGCTCGGTGCTCAGTACGTTGGGTGCTCAGTGCTCAGGGTGCTGGGTGCTCAGTGCTCAGGGTGCTGGGTGCTCAGTGCTCAGGGTGCTTGATGCTCAGTACTCAGGGTGCTGGGTGCTCAGTGCTCAGGGTGCCGGGTGCTCACGGCTCGGGGTGCTGGGTGCTCAGTACTCAGTGTTCTGGGTGCTCAGTACTCAGGGTGCTGGGTGCTCAGTACTCGGGGTGCTGGGTGCTCAGTGCTCAGGGTGCTGGGTGCTCAGTGCTCGCGGTGCTGGGTGCTCAGTACTCATGGTGCTGGGTGCGCAGTACTCAGGGTGCTGGGTGCTCAGTACTCAGGGTGCTGGGTGCTCAGTACTCAGGGTGCTGGGTGCTCAGTACTCGGGGTGCTGGGTGCTCAGTGCTCAGCGTGCTGGGTGCTCAGTACAAAGGGTGCTCGGTGCTCAGTGCTTGGGGTGCTGGGTGCTCAGTACTCAGGGTGCTGGGTGCTCAGTGCTCAGGGTGCTGGGTGCTCAGTGCTCACGGTGCTGGGTGCCCAGTACTCAGTGCTCAGGATGCTGGGTGCTCAGTGCTCGGGCTACTGGGTGCTCAGTGCTCAGGGTGCTGGGTGCTCAGTACTCAGGGTGCTGGGTTCTCAGTACTCAGGGTGCTGGGTGCTCAGTGCTAGGGGTGCTGGGTGCTCAGTGCTCAGGGTCTGGGTGCTCAGTACTCAGGGCGCTGGGTGCTCAGTACTCAGGGTGCTGGGTGCTCAGTGCTCAGGGTGCTGGGTGCTCAGTGCTGGGTGCTCAGTGCTCGGGGTGCTCGGTGCTCAGTACGTTAGGTGCTCAGTGCTCAGGGTGCTGGGTGCTCAGTGCTCAAGGTGCTGGGTGCTCAGTGCTCAGGGTGCTTGATGCTCAGTACTCAGGGTGCTGGGTGCTCAATGCTTGGGGTGCTGGGTGCTCAGTACTCAGGGTGCTGGGTGCTCAGTGCTCGAGGTGCTGGGTGCTCAGTGCTCGGGGTGCTGGGTGCTCAGTACTCGGGCTGCTGGGTGCTCAGTGCTCAGGGTGCTGGGTCTCAGTGCTCGGGGGTACTGGGTACTCATTGTTCAGTACACAGGGTGCTGAGTGCTCAGTGCTCGGGGTGCTGGGTGCTCAGTGCTCGGGGTGCTGGGTGCTCAGTACTCAGGGTGCTGGGTGCTCAGTACTCAGGGTGCTGTGTGTTCAGTGCTCAGGGTGCTGGGTGCTCAGTGCTCGGGGTGCTGGGTGCTCATTCTCGGGGTGCTGGGTGCTCAGTACTCAGGGAGCTGGGTGCAAAATGCTCGGGGTGCTCGGTGCTCAGTACACAGGGTGCTGGGTGCTCAGTGCTCGGGGTGCTGGGTGCTCAGCACTCAGGTTGCTGGGTGCTCAGTACTCAGGGTGCTGGGTGCTCAGTGCTCGGGGTGCTGGGTGCTCAGTGCTCAGGGTGCTGGGTGCTCAGTACTTAGGGTGCTATGTGCTCAGTGCTCGGGGTGCTCGGTGCTCAGTACTCAAGGTGCTGGGTGCTCAGTGCTC
This sequence comes from Microtus oregoni, assembly GCF_018167655.1. Lineage (NCBI taxonomy): Eukaryota > Metazoa > Chordata > Mammalia > Rodentia > Cricetidae > Microtus > Microtus oregoni. Next base: position 3,560,425 of record NW_024543811.1, on the reverse strand, counting down.
ACGGTGCTGGTTGCTCAGTCCTCGGGGTGCTCCGTACTCAGTGCTCAGGGTGCTGGGTGCTCAGTACTCAGGGTGCTCAGTGCTCAGTACTAAGGGTGCTCAGTGCTCAGTACTCAGGGTGCTCAGTGCTCAGGGCTCGGGGTGCTGGGTGCTCAGTGCTCGGGGTGATGGGTGCTCAGTACTCAGGGTGCTTGGTGCTCAGTGCACAGTACTCAGCGTGCTGGGTGCTCAGTGCTCGGGGTGCTGGGTCCTCAGTGCTCAGGATGCTGGGTGCTCAGTACTCAGGGTGCTGGGTGCTCAGTGCTCCCGGTGCTGGGTCTTCAGTGCTCAGGGTGCTGGGTGCTCAGTACTCAGGGTGCTGGGTCCTCAGTGCTCAGGGTGCTGGGTGCTTAGTACTCAGTGTGCTCAGTGCTCAGGGTGCTGGGTGCTCAGAACTCATGGTGCTGGGTGCTCAGTACTCAGGGTGCTGGGTGCTCAGTACTCAGGGTGCTTGGTGCTCAGTACTCAGAGTGCTGGGTGCTCAGTGCTCAGGGTGCTCGGTGCTCAGTACTCATGGTGCTGGGTGCTCATTCTCGGGGTGCTGGGTGCTCAGTACTCAGGTTGCTCAGTACTCTGGGTGCTCGGTGCTCAGTACTGATGGTGCTGGGTGCTCAGTACTCAGGGTGCTCGGTGCTCAGTTCTCAGGGTGCTCGGTGCTCAGTGTTTGGGGTGCTGGGTGCTCAGTACTCAGGGTGCTGGGTGCTCAGTGCTCAGGGTGCTGGGTGCTCAGTGCTCAGCGTGCTGGGTGCTCAGTACTCAGTGCTCAGGATGCTGGGTGCTCAGTGCTCAGTGTGCTGGGTGCTCAGTGCTCAGGGTGCTCAGTGCTCAGTGCTCAGTACTCAGGGTGCTGGGTCCTCAGTACTCAGGGTGCTGGGTGCTCAGTGCTCGGGGTGCCCGGTGCTCAGTGCTTGGGGTGCTGGGTGCTCAGTACTCAGGGTGCTGGGTGCTCAGCGCTCGCGGTGCTGGGTCCTCAGTGCTCAGGGTGCTGGGTGCTCAGTACTCAGGGTGCTGGGTCCTCAGTGCTCAGGGTGCTGGGTGCTCAGTACTCAGTGTGCTCAGTGCTCAGGGTGCGGGGTGCTCAGAACTCAGGGTGCTGGGTGCTCAGTACTCAGGGTGCTGGGTGCTCAGTACTCAGGGTGCTTGGTGCTCAGTACTCAGGGTGCTGGGTGCTCAGTGCTCAGGGTGCTGGGTGCTCAGTACTCATGGTGCTGGGTGCTCATTCTCGGGGTGCTGGGTGCTCAGTACTCAGGTTGTTCTGTACTCTGGGTGCTCCGTGTTCAGTACTCATGTTGCTGGGTGCTCAGTACTCAGGGTGCTCGGTGCTCAGTTCTCAGGGTGCTCGGTGCTCAGTGTTTGGGGTGCTGGGTGCTCAGTTCTCAGGGTGCTGGGTGCTCAGTGCTCAGGGTACTTGGTGCTCAGTGCTCAGGGTGCTGGGTGCTCAGTACTCAGTGTGCTCAGTGCTCAGTGCTCAGTACTCAGGGTGCTGGGTGCTCAGTACTCAGGGTGCTGGGTGCTCAGTGCTGGGTGCTCAGTGCTCAGGGTGCTCGGTGCTCAGTACGTTGGGTGCTCAGTGCTCAGGGTGCTGGGTGCTAAGTGCTCAGGGTGCTGGGTGCTCAGTGCTCAGGGTGCTTGATGCTCAGTACTCAGGGTGCTGGGTGCTCAGTGCTCAGGGTGCCGGGTGCTCACGGCTCGGGGTGCTGGGTGCTCAGTACTCAGTGTTCTGGGTGCTCAGTACTCAGGGTGCTGGGTGCTCAGTACTCGGGGTGCTGGGTGCTCAGTGCTCAGGGTGCTGGGTGCTCAGTGCTCGCGGTGCTGGGTGCTCAGTACTCATGGTGCTGGGTGCGCAGTACTCAGGGTGCTGGGTGCTCAGTACTCAGGGTGCTGGGTGCTCAGTACTCAGGGTGCTGGGTGCTCAGTACTCGGGGTGCTGGGTGCTCAGTGCTCAGCGTGCTGGGTGCTCAGTACAAAGGGTGCTCGGTGCTCAGTGCTTGGGGTGCTGGGTGCTCAGTACTCAGGGTGCTGGGTGCTCAGTGCTCAGGGTGCTGGGTGCTCAGTGCTCACGGTGCTGGGTGCCCAGTACTCAGTGCTCAGGATGCTGGGTGCTCAGTGCTCGGGCTACTGGGTGCTCAGTGCTCAGGGTGCTGGGTGCTCAGTACTCAGGGTGCTGGGTTCTCAGTACTCAGGGTGCTGGGTGCTCAGTGCTAGGGGTGCTGGGTGCTCAGTGCTCAGGGTCTGGGTGCTCAGTACTCAGGGCGCTGGGTGCTCAGTACTCAGGGTGCTGGGTGCTCAGTGCTCAGGGTGCTGGGTGCTCAGTGCTCTGGGTGCTGAGTGCTCAGTGCTCAGGGTGCTGGGGGCTCAGTGCTCAGGGTGCTGGGTGCTCAGTACTCAGGGTGCTGGGTGCTCAGTGCTCAGGGTGCTGGGTGCTCAGCACTCAGTGTGCTGGGTGCTCAGTACTCAGGGTGCTCAGTGCTCAGTGCTCAGTACTCAGGGTGCTGGGTGCTCAGTACTCAGGGTGCTGGGTGCTCAGTGCTCGGGGTGCCCGGTGCTCAGTGCTCGGGGAGCTCGGTGCTCAGTACTCAGGGTGCTGGGTGCTCAGTACTCAGGGTGCTGGGTGCTCAGTGCTGGGTGCTCAGTGCTCGGGGTGCTCGGTGCTCAGTACGTTGGGTGCTCAGTGCTCAGGGTGCTGGGTGCTCAGTGCTCAGGGTGCTGGGTGCTCAGTGCTCAGGGTGCTTGATGCTCAGTACTCAGGGTGCTGGGTGCTCAGTGCTCAGGGTGCTGGGTGCTCAGTGCTCGGGGTGCTGGGTGCTCAGTACTCAGTGTGCTGGGTGCTCAGTACTCAGGGTGCTGGGTGCTCAGTACTCGGGGTGCTGGGTGCTCAGTGCTCAGCGTGCTGGGTGCTCAGTACTCAGGGTGCTCGATGCTCAGTGCTTCGGGTGCTGGGTGCTCAGTGCTCAGGGTGCTCGGTGCTCAGTACTCATGGTGCTGGGTGCTCATTCTCGGGGTGCTGGGTGCTCAGTACTCAGGTTGCTCAGTACTCTGGGTGCTCGGTGCTCAGTACTCATGGTGCTGGGTACTCAATACTCAGGGTGCTCGGTGCTCAGTTCTCAGGGTGCTCGGTGCTCAGTGTTTGGGGTGCTGGGTGCTCAGTACTCAGGGTGCTGGGTGCTCAGTGCTCAGAGTGCTGGGTGCTCAGTGCTCAGGGTGCTGGGTGCTCAGTACTCAGGGTGCTGGGTGCTCACTACTCAGGGTGCTGGGTGCTCAGTGCTGGGTGCTCAGTGCTCGGGGTACTCGGTGCTCAGTACGTTGGGTGCTCAGTGCTCAGGGTGCTGGGTGCTCAGTGCTCAGGGTGCTGGGTGCTCAGTGCTCAGGGTGCTTGATGCTCAGTGCTCGGGGTGCTGGGTGCTCAGTACTCAGTGTGCTGGGTGCTCAGTACTCAGGGTGCTATGTGCTCAGTACTCGGGGTGCTGGGTGCTCAGTGCTCAGCGTGCTGGGTGCTCAGTACTCAGGGTGCTCGGTGCTCAGTGCTTGGGGTGCTGGGTGCTCAGTACTCAGGGTGCTGGGTGCTCAGTGCTCAGGGTGCTGGGTGCTTAGTGCTCAGGGTGCTGGGTGCCCAGTACTCAGTGCTCAGGATGCTGGATGCTCAGTGCTCGGGCTGCTGGGTGCTCAGTGCTCAGGGTGCTGGGTGCTCAGTACTCAGGGTGCTGGGTTTTCAGTACTCAGGGTGCTAGGTGCACAGTGCTAGGGGTGCTGGGTGCTCAGTGCTCGGGGTCTGGGTGTTCAGTACTCAGGGTGCTGGGTGCTCAGTACTCAGGGTGCTGGGTACTCAGGGTGCTGGGTTCTCAGTACTCAGGGTGCTAGGTGCACAGTGCTAGGGGTGCTGGGTGCTCAGTGCTCAGGGTCTGGGTGCTCAGTACTCAGGGTGCTGGGTGCTCAGTACTCAGGGTGCTGGGTGCTCAGTGCTCAGGGTGCTGGGTGCTCAGTGCTCAGGGTGCTGGGTGCTCAGTGCTCAGGGTGCTGGGTGCCCAGTACTCAGTGCTCAGGATGCTGGGTGCTCAGTGCTCGGGCTGCTGGTTGCTCAGTGCTCAGGGTGCTGGGTGCTCAGTACTCAGAGTGCTGGGTGCTTAGTACTTAGGGTGCTCAGTGCTCAGTACACAGGCTGCTGGGTGCTCAGTGCTCAGTACTCATGGTGCTCGGTGCTCAGTGCTCGGGGTGCTGGGTGCTCAGTACTCAGCGTGCTGGGTGCTCAGTACTCAGGGAGCTGGGTGCTCAGTGCTCAGGGTGGTGGGTGCTCAGTGCTCAGGGAGCTGGGTGCTCAGTGATCGGGGTGCTGGGTGCTCAGTACTCAGGGTGCTCAGTGCTCGGGGAGCTCGGTGCTCAGTACTCAGGGTGCTGGGTGCTCAGTACTCAGGTTGCTCAGTACTCTGGGTGCTCGATGCTCAGTACTCATGGTGCTGGGTGCTCAGTACTCAGGTTGCTCGGTGCTCAGTTCTCAGGGTGCTCGGTGCTCAGTGTTTGGGGTGCTGGGTGCTCAGTACTCAGGGTGCTGGATGTTCAGTGCACAGGGTGCTGGGTGCTCAGTGCTCAGGGTGCTGGGTGCTCAGTACTCAGTGCTCAGGATGCTGGGTGCTCAGTGCTCAGGGTGCTGGGTGCTCAGTGCTCAGGGTGCTCAGTGCTCAGTGCTCAGTACTCAGGGTGCTCTGTGCTCAGTACTCAGCGTGCTGGGTGCTCAGTGCTCGGGGTGCCCGGTGCTCAGTGCTCGGGGTGCTGGGTGCTCAGTACTCAGGGTGCTGGGTGCTCAGTGCTCGGGGTGCTGGGTCCTCAGTGCTCAGGGTGCTGGGTGCTCAGTACTCAGGGTGCTGGGTCCTCAGTGCTCAGGGTGCTTGGTGCTCAGTACTCATTGTGCTCAGTGCTAAGGGTCCTGGGTGCTCAGAACACAGGGTGCTGGGTGCTCAGTACTCAGGGTGCTGGGTGCTCAGTACTCAGGGTGCTTGGTGCTCAGTACTCAGGGTGCTGGGTGCTCAGTGCTCAGGGTGCTCAGTGCTCAGTACTCAAGGTGCTGGGTGCTCATTCTCGGGGTGCTGGGTGCTCAGTACTCAGGTTGCTCAGTACTCTGGGTGCTCGGTGCTCAGTACTCATGGTGCTGGGTGCTCAGTACTCAGGGTGCTTGGTGCTCAGTTCTCAGGGTGCTCGGTGCTCAGTGTTTGGGGTGCTGGGTGCTCAGTACTCAGGGTGCTGGGTGCTCAGTGCTCAGGGTGCTGGGTGCTCAGTGCTCAGGGTGCTGGGTGCTCAGTACTGAGTGCTCAGGATGCTGGGTGCTCAGTGCTCAGGGTGCTCAGTACTCAGGTTGCTCGGTGCTCAGTTCTCAGGGTGCTCGGTGCTCAGTGTTTGGGGTGCTGGGTGCTCAGTACTCAGGGTGCTGGGTGTTCAGTGCACAGGGTGCTGGGTGCTCAGTGCTCAGGGTGCTGGGTGCTCAGTACTCAGTGCTCAGGATGCTGGGTGCTCAGTGCTCAGGGTGCTGGGTGCTCAGTGCTCAGGGTGCTCAGTGCTCAGTGCTCAGTACTCAGGGTGCTCTGTGCTCAGTACTCAGCGTGCTGGGTGCTCAGTGCTCGGGGTGCCCGGTGCTCAGTGCTCGGGGTGCTGGGTGCTCAGTAATCAGGGTGCTGGGTGCTCAGTGCTCGGGGTGCTGGGTCCTCAGTGCTCAGGGTGCTGGGTGCTCAGTACTCAGGGTGCTGGGTCCTCAGTGCTCAGGGTGCTTGGTGCTCAGTACTCATTGTGCTCAGTGCTAAGGGTCCTGGGTGCTCAGAACTCAGGGTGCTGGGTGCTCAGTACTCAGGGTGCTGGGTGCTCAGTACTCAGGGTGCTTGGTGCTCAGTACTCAGGGTGCTGGGTGCTCAGTGCTCAGGGTGCTCGGTGCTCAGTACTCATGGTGCTGGGTGCTCAATCTCGGGGTGCTGGGTGCTCAGGACTCAGGTTGCTCAGTACTCTGGATGCTCGGTGCTCAGTACTCATGGTGCTGGGTGCTCAGTACTCAGGGTGCTCGGTGCTCAGTTCTCAGGGTGCTCGGTGCTCAGTGTTTGGGGTGCTGGGTGCTCAGTACTCAGGGTGCAGGGTGCTCAGTGCTCAGGGTGCTGGGTGCTCAGTGCTCAGGGTGCTGGGTGCTCAGTACTGAGTGCTCAGGATGCTGGGTGCTCACTGCTCAGGGTGCTCAGTGCTTAGGGTGCTCAGTGCTCAGTGCTCAGTACTCAGGGTGCTGGGTGCTCAGTACTCAGGGTGCTGGGTGCTCAGTGCTCGGGGTGTCCGATGCTCAGTGCTCGGGGTGCGCGGGGCTCAGTACTCAGTGTGCTGGGTGTTCAGTACTCAGGGTGCTGGGTGCTCAGTGCTGGGTGCTCAGTGCTCACGGTGCTGGGTGCACAGTGCTCAGGGTGCTGGGTGCTCAGTGCTCAGTGTGCTTGATGCTCAGTACTCAGGGTGCTGGGTGCTCAGTGCTCAGGGTGCTGGGTGCTCAGTGCTGGGTGCTCAGTACTCAGTGTTCTGGGTGCTCAGTACTCAGGGTGCTGGGTGCTCAGTACTCGGGGTGCTGGGTGCTCAGTGCTCAGGGTGCTGGGTGCTCATTGCTCGCGGTGCTGGGTGCTCAGTACTCATGGTGCTGGGTGCGCAGTACTCAGGGTGCTGGGTGCTCAGTACTCAGGGTGCTGGGTGCTCAGTACTCAGGGTGCTGGGTGCTCAGTACTCGGGGTGCTGGGTGCTCAGTGCTCAGCGTGCTGGGTGCTCAGTACAAAGGGTGCTCGGTGCTCAGTGCTTGGGGTGCTGGGTGCTCAGTACTCAGGGTGCTGGGTGCTCAGTGCTCAGGGTGCTGGGTGCTCAGTGCTCACGGTGCTGGGTGCCCAGTACTCAGTGCTCAGGATGCTGGGTGCTCAGTGCTCGGGCTACTGGGTGCTCAGTGCTCAGGGTGCTGGGTGCTCAGTACTCAGGGTGCTGGGTTCTCAGTACTCAGGGTGCTGGGTGCACAGTGCTAGGGGTGCTGGGTGCTCAGTGCTCGGGGTCTGGGTGCTCAGTACTCAGGGCGCTGGGTGCTCAGTACTCAGGGTGCTGGGTGCTCAGTGCTCAGGGTGCTGGGTGCTCAGTGCTCTGGGTGCTGAGTGCTCAGTGCTCAGGGTGCTGGGGGCTCAGTGCTCAGGGTGCTGGGTGCTCAGTACTCAGGGTGCTGGGTGCTCAGTGCTCAGGGTGCTGGGTGCTCAGCGCTCAGGGTGCTGGGTGCTCAGTACTCAGGGTGCTCAGTGCTCAGTGCTCAGTACTCAGGGTGCTGGGTGCTCAGTACTCAGGGTGCTGGGTGCTCAGTGCTCGGGGTGCCCGGTGCTCAGTGCTCGGGGAGCTCGGTGCTCAGTACTCAGGGTGCTGGGTGCTCAGTACTCAGGGTGCTGGGTGCTCAGTGCTGGGTGCTCAGTGCTCGGGGTGCTCGGTGCTCAGTACGTTGGGTGCTCAGTGCTCAGGGTGCTGGGTTCTCAGTGCTCAGGGTGCTGGGTGCTCAGTGCTCAGGGTGCTTGATGCTCAGTACTCAGGGTGCTGGGTGCTCAGTGCTCAGGGTGCTGGGTGCTCAGTGCTCGGGGTGCTGGGTGCTCAGTACTCAGTATGCTGGGTGCTCAGTACTCAGGGTGCTGGGTGCTCAGTACTCGGGGTGCTGGGTGCTCAGTGCTCAGCGTGCTGGGTGCTCAGTACTCAGGGTGCTCGATGCTCAGTGCTTCGGGTGCTGGGTGCTCAGTGCTCAGGGTGCTCGGTGCTCAGTACTCATGGTGCTGGGTGCTCATTCTCGGGGTGCTGGGTGCTCAGTACTCAGGTTGCTCAGTACTCTGGGTGCTCGGTGCTCAGTACTCATGGTGCTGGGTACTCAATACTCAGGGTGCTCGGTGCTCAGTTCTCAGGGTGCTCGGTGCTCAGTGTTTGGGGTGCTGGGTGCTCAGTACTCAGGGTGCTGGGTGCTCAGTGCTCAGAGTGCTGGGTGCTCAGTGCTCAGGGTGCTGGGTGCTCAGTACTCAGGGTGCTGGGTGCTCACTACTCAGGGTGCTGGGTGCTCAGTGCTGGGTGCTCAGTGCTCGGGGTACTCGGTGCTCAGTACGTTGGGTGCTCAGTGCTCAGGGTGCTGGGTGCTCAGTGCTCAGGGTGCTTGATGCTCAGTGCTCGGGGTGCTGGGTGCTCAGTACTCAGTGTGCTGGGTGCTCAGTACTCAGGGTGCTATGTGCTCAGTACTCGGGGTGCTGGGTGCTCAGTGCTCAGCGTGCTGGGTGCTCAGTACTCAGGGTGCTCGGTGCTCAGTGCTTGGGGTGCTGGGTGCTCAGTACTCAGGGTGCTGGGTGCTCAGTGCTCAGGGTGCTGGGTGCTCAGTGCTCAGGGTGCTGGGTGCCCAGTACTCAGTGCTCAGGATGCTGGATGCTCAGTGCTCGGGCTGCTGGGTGCTCAGTGCTCAGGGTGCTGGGTGCTCAGTACTCAGGGTGCTGGGTTTTCAGTACTCAGGGTGCTAGGTGCACAGTGCTAGGGGTGCTGGGTGCTCAGTGCTCGGGGTCTGGGTGCTCAGTACTCAGGGTGCTGGGTGCTCAGTACTCAGGGTGCTGGGTACTCAGGGTGCTGGGTTCTCAGTACTCAGGGTGCTAGGTGCACAGTGCTAGGGGTGCTGGGTGCTCAGTGCTCGGGGTCTGGGTGCTCAGTACTCAGGGTGCTGGGTGCTCAGTACTCAGGGTGCTGGGTGCTCAGTGCTCAGGGTGCTGGGTGCTCAGTGCTCAGGGTGCTGGGTGCTCAGTGCTCAGGGTGCTGGGTGCCCAGTACTCAGTGCTCAGGATGCTGGGTGCTCAGTGCTCGGGCTGCTGGTTGCTCAGTGCTCAGGGTGCTGGGTGCTCAGTACTCAGAGTGCTGGGTGCTTAGTACTTAGGGAGCTCAGTGCTCAGTACACAGGCTGCTGGGTGCTCAGTGCTCAGTACTCATGGTGCTCGGTGCTCAGTGCTCGGGGTGCTGGGTGCTCAGTACTCAGCGTGCTGGGTGCTCAGTACTCAGGGAGCTGGGTGCTCAGTGCTCAGGGTGGTGGGTGCTCAGTGCTCAGGGAGCTGGGTGCTCAGTGATCGGGGTGCTGGGTGCTCAGTACTCAGGGTGCTCAGTGCTCGGGGAGCTCGGTGCTCAGTACTCAGGGTGCTGGGTGCTCAGTACTCAGGTTGCTCAGTACTCTGGGTGCTCGATGCTCAGTACTCATGGTGCTGGGTGCTCAGTACTCAGGTTGCTCGGTGCTCAGTTCTCAGGGTGCTCGGTGCTCAGTGTTTGGGGTGCTGGGTGCTCAGTACTCAGGGTGCTGGGTGTTCAGTGCACAGGGTGCTGGGTGCTCAGTGCTCAGGGTGCTGGGTGCTCAGTACTCAGTGCTCAGGATGCTGGGTGCTCAGTGCTCAGGGTGCTGGGTGCTCAGTGCTCAGGGTGCTCAGTGCTCAGTGCTCAGTACTCAGGGTGCTCTGTGCTCAGTACTCAGCGTGCTGGGTGCTCAGTGCTCGGGGTGCCCGGTGCTCAGTGCTCGGGGTGCTGGGTGCTCAGTACTCAGGGTGCTGGGTGCTCAGTGCTCGGGGTGCTGGGTCCTCAGTGCTCAGGGTGCTGGGTGCTCAGTACTCAGGGTGCTGGGTCCTCAGTGCTCAGGGTGCTTGGTGCTCAGTACTCATTGTGCTCAGTGCTAAGGGTCCTGGGTGCTCAGAACACAGGGTGCTGGGTGCTCAGTACTCAGGGTGCTGGGTGCTCAGTACTCAGGGTGCTTGGTGCTCAGTACTCAGGGTGCTGGGTGCTCAGTGCTCAGGGTGCTCGGTGCTCAGTACTCAAGGTGCTGGGTGCTCATTCTCGGGGTGCTGGGTGCTCAGTACGCAGGTTGCTCAGTACTCTGGGTGCTTGGTGCTCAGTACTCATGGTGCTGGGTGCTCAGTACTCAGGGTGCTCGGTGCTCAGTTCTCAGGGTGCTCGGTGCTCAGTGTTTGTGGTGCTGGGTGCTCAGTACTCAGGGTGCTGGGTGCTCAGTGCTCAGGGTGCTGGGTGCTCAGTGCTCAGGGTGCTGGGTGCTCAGTACTCAGGGTGCTGGGTGCTCACTACTCAGGGTGCTGGGTGCTCAGTGCTGGGTGCTCAGTGCTCGGGGTACTCGGTGCTCAGTACGTTGGGTGCTCAGTGCTCAGGGTGCTGGGTGCTCAGTGCTCAGGGTGCTGGGTGCTCAGTGCTCAGGGTGCTTGATGCTCAGTGCTCGGGGTGCTGGGTGCTCAGTACTCAGTGTGCTGGGTGCTCAGTACTCAGGGTGCTATGTGCTCAGTACTCGGGGTGCTGGGTGCTCAGTGCTCAGCGTGCTGGGTGCTCAGTACTCAGGGTGCTCGGTGCTCAGTGCTTGGGGTGCTGGGTGCTCAGTACTCAGGGTGCTGGGTGCTCAGTGCTCAGGGTGCTGGGTGCTCAGTGCTCAGGGTGCTGGGTGCCCAGTACTCAGTGCTCAGGATGCTGGATGCTCAGTGCTCGGGCTGCTGGGTGCTCAGTGCTCAGGGTGCTGGGTGCTCAGTACTCAGGGTGCTGGGTTTTCAGTACTCAGGGTGCTAGGTGCACAGTGCTAGGGGTGCTGGGTGCTCAGTGCTCGGGGTCTGGGTGCTCAGTACTCAGGGTGCTGGGTGCTCAGTACTCAGGGTGCTGGGTACTCAGGGTGCTGGGTTCTCAGTACTCAGGGTGCTAGGTGCACAGTGCTAGGGGTGCTGGGTGCTCAGTGCTCAGGGTCTGGGTGCTCAGTACTCAGGGTGCTGGGTGCTCAGTACTCAGGGTGCTGGGTGCTCAGTGCTCAGGGTGCTGGGTGCTCAGTGCTCAGGGTGCTGGGTGCTCAGTGCTCAGGGTGCTGGGTGCCCAGTACTCAGTGCTCAGGATGCTGGGTGCTCAGTGCTCGGGCTGCTGGTTGCTCAGTGCTCAGGGTGCTGGGTGCTCAGTACTCAGAGTGCTGGGTGCTTAGTACTTAGGGTGCTCAGTGCTCAGTACACAGGCTGCTGGGTGCTCAGTGCTCAGTACTCATGGTGCTCGGTGCTCAGTGCTCGGGGTGCTGGGTGCTCAGTACTCAGCGTGCTGGGTGCTCAGTACTCAGGGAGCTGGGTGCTCAGTGCTCAGGGTGGTGGGTGCTCAGTGCTCAGGGAGCTGGGTGCTCAGTGATCGGGGTGCTGGGTGCTCAGTACTCAGGGTGCTCAGTGCTCGGGGAGCTCGGTGCTCAGTACTCAGGGTGCTGGGTGCTCAGTACTCAGGTTGCTCAGTACTCTGGGTGCTCGATGCTCAGTACTCATGGTGCTGGGTGCTCAGTACTCAGGTTGCTCGGTGCTCAGTTCTCAGGGTGCTCGGTGCTCAGTGTTTGGGGTGCTGGGTGCTCAGTACTCAGGGTGCTGGGTGTTCAGTGCACAGGGTGCTGGGTGCTCAGTGCTCAGGGTGCTGGGTGCTCAGTACTCAGTGCTCAGGATGCTGGGTGCTCAGTGCTCAGGGTGCTGGGTGCTCAGTGCTCAGGGTGCTCAGTGCTCAGTGCTCAGTACTCAGGGTGCTCTGTGCTCAGTACTCAGCGTGCTGGGTGCTCAGTGCTCGGGGTGCCCGGTGCTCAGTGCTCGGGGTGCTGGGTGCTCAGTACTCAGGGTGCTGGGTGCTCAGTGCTCGGGGTGCTGGGTCCTCAGTGCTCAGGGTGCTGGGTGCTCAGTACTCAGGGTGCTGGGTCCTCAGTGCTCAGGGTGCTTGGTGCTCAGTACTCATTGTGCTCAGTGCTAAGGGTCCTGGGTGCTCAGAACACAGGGTGCTGGGTGCTCAGTACTCAGGGTGCTGGGTGCTCAGTACTCAGGGTGCTTGGTGCTCAGTACTCAGGGTGCTGGGTGCTCAGTGCTCAGGGTGCTCAGTGCTCAGTACTCAAGGTGCTGGGTGCTCATTCTCGGGGTGCTGGGTGCTCAGTACTCAGGTTGCTCAGTACTCTGGGTGCTCGGTGCTCAGTACTCATGGTGCTGGGTGCTCAGTACTCAGGGTGCTTGGTGCTCAGTTCTCAGGGTGCTCGGTGCTCAGTGTTTGGGGTGCTGGGTGCTCAGTACTCAGGGTGCTGGGTGCTCAGTGCTCAGGGTGCTGGGTGCTCAGTGCTCAGGGTGCTGGGTGCTCAGTACTGAGTGCTCAGGATGCTGGGTGCTCAGTGCTCAGGGTGCTCAGTACTCAGGTTGCTCGGTGCTCAGTTCTCAGGGTGCTCGGTGCTCAGTGTTTGGGGTGCTGGGTGCTCAGTACTCAGGGTGCTGGGTGTTCAGTGCACAGGGTGCTGGGTGCTCAGTGCTCAGGGTGCTGGGTGCTCAGTACTCAGTGCTCAGGATGCTGGGTGCTCAGTGCTCAGGGTGCTGGGTGCTCAGTGCTCAGGGTGCTCAGTGCTCAGTGCTCAGTACTCAGGGTGCTCTGTGCTCAGTACTCAGCGTGCTGGGTGCTCAGTGCTCGGGGTGCCCGGTGCTCAGTGCTCGGGGTGCTGGGTGCTCAGTAATCAGGGTGCTGGGTGCTCAGTGCTCGGGGTGCTGGGTCCTCAGTGCTCAGGGTGCTGGGTGCTCAGTACTCAGGGTGCTGGGTCCTCAGTGCTCAGGGTGCTTGGTGCTCAGTACTCATTGTGCTCAGTGCTAAGGGTCCTGGGTGCTCAGAACTCAGGGTGCTGGGTGCTCAGTACTCAGGGTGCTGGGTGCTCAGTACTCAGGGTGCTTGGTGCTCAGTACTCAGGGTGCTGGGTGCTCAGTGCTCAGGGTGCTCGGTGCTCAGTACTCATGGTGCTGGGTGCTCAATCTCGGGGTGCTGGGTGCTCAGGACTCAGGTTGCTCAGTACTCTGGATGCTCGGTGCTCAGTACTCATGGTGCTGGGTGCTCAGTACTCAGGGTGCTCGGTGCTCAGTTCTCAGGGTGCTCGGTGCTCAGTGTTTGGGGTGCTGGGTGCTCAGTACTCAGGGTGCAGGGTGCTCAGTGCTCAGGGTGCTGGGTGCTCAGTGCTCAGGGTGCTGGGTGCTCAGTACTGAGTGCTCAGGATGCTGGGTGCTCACTGCTCAGGGTGCTCAGTGCTTAGGGTGCTCAGTGCTCAGTGCTCAGTACTCAGGGTGCTGGGTGCTCAGTACTCAGGGTGCTGGGTGCTCAGTGCTCGGGGTGTCCGATGCTCAGTGCTCGGGGTGCGCGGGGCTCAGTACTCAGTGTGCTGGGTGTTCAGTACTCAGGGTGCTGGGTGCTCAGTGCTGGGTGCTCAGTGCTCACGGTGCTGGGTGCTCAGTGCTCAGGGTGCTGGGTGCTCAGTGCTCAGTGTGCTTGATGCTCAGTACTCAGGGTGCTGGGTGCTCAGTGCTCAGGGTGCTGGGTGCTCAGTGCTGGGTGCTCAGTACTCAGTGTTCTGGGTGCTCAGTACTCAGGGTGCTGGGTGCTCAGTACTCGGGGTGCTGGGTGCTCAGTGCTCAGGGTGCTGGGTGCTCATTGCTCGCGGTGCTGGGTGCTCAGTACTCATGGTGCTGGGTGCGCAGTACTCAGGGTGCTGGGTGCTCAGTACTCAGGGTGCTGGGTGCTCAGTACTCAGGGTGCTGGGTGCTCAGTACTCGGGGTGCTGGGTGCTCAGTGCTCAGCGTGCTGGGTGCTCAGTACAAAGGGTGCTCGGTGCTCAGTGCTTGGGGTGCTGGGTGCTCAGTACTCAGGGTGCTGGGTGCTCAGTGCTCAGGGTGCTGGGTGCTCAGTGCTCACGGTGCTGGGTGCCCAGTACTCAGTGCTCAGGATGCTGGGTGCTCAGTGCTCGGGCTACTGGGTGCTCAGTGCTCAGGGTGCTGGGTGCTCAGTACTCAGGGTGCTGGGTTCTCAGTACTCAGGGTGCTGGGTGCACAGTGCTAGGGGTGCTGGGTGCTCAGTGCTCGGGGTCTGGGTGCTCAGTACTCAGGGCGCTGGGTGCTCAGTACTCAGGGTGCTGGGTGCTCAGTGCTCAGGGTGCTGGGTGCTCAGTGCTCTGGGTGCTGAGTGCTCAGTGCTCAGGGTGCTGGGGGCTCAGTGCTCAGGGTGCTGGGTGCTCAGTACTCAGGGTGCTGGGTGCTCAGTGCTCAGGGTGCTGGGTGCTCAGCGCTCAGGGTGCTGGGTGCTCAGTACTCAGGGTGCTCAGTGCTCAGTGCTCAGTACTCAGGGTGCTGGGTGCTCAGTACTCAGGGTGCTGGGTGCTCAGTGCTCGGGGTGCCCGGTGCTCAGTGCTCGGGGAGCTCGGTGCTCAGTACTCAGGGTGCTGGGTGCTCAGTACTCAGGGTGCTGGGTGCTCAGTGCTGGGTGCTCAGTGCTCGGGGTGCTCGGTGCTCAGTACGTTGGGTGCTCAGTGCTCAGGGTGCTGGGTTCTCAGTGCTCAGGGTGCTGGGTGCTCAGTGCTCAGGGTGCTTGATGCTCAGTACTCAGGGTGCTGGGTGCTCAGTGCTCAGGGTGCTGGGTGCTCAGTGCTCGGGGTGCTGGGTGCTCAGTACTCAGTATGCTGGGTGCTCAGTACTCAGGGTGCTGGGTGCTCAGTACTCGGGGTGCTGGGTGCTCAGTGCTCAGCGTGCTGGGTGCTCAGTACTCAGGGTGCTCGATGCTCAGTGCTTCGGGTGCTGGGTGCTCAGTGCTCAGGGTGCTCGGTGCTCAGTACTCATGGTGCTGGGTGCTCATTCTCGGGGTGCTGGGTGCTCAGTACTCAGGTTGCTCAGTACTCTGGGTGCTCGGTGCTCAGTACTCATGGTGCTGGGTACTCAATACTCAGGGTGCTCGGTGCTCAGTTCTCAGGGTGCTCGGTGCTCAGTGTTTGGGGTGCTGGGTGCTCAGTACTCAGGGTGCTGGGTGCTCAGTGCTCAGAGTGCTGGGTGCTCAGTGCTCAGGGTGCTGGGTGCTCAGTACTCAGGGTGCTGGGTGCTCACTACTCAGGGTGCTGGGTGCTCAGTGCTGGGTGCTCAGTGCTCGGGGTACTCGGTGCTCAGTACGTTGGGTGCTCAGTGCTCAGGGTGCTGGGTGCTCAGTGCTCAGGGTGCTTGATGCTCAGTGCTCGGGGTGCTGGGTGCTCAGTACTCAGTGTGCTGGGTGCTCAGTACTCAGGGTGCTATGTGCTCAGTACTCGGGGTGCTGGGTGCTCAGTGCTCAGTGTGCTGGCTGCTCAGTACTCAGGGTGCTCGGTGCTCAGTGCTTGGGGTGCTGGGTGCTCAGTACTCAGGGTGCTGGGTGCTCAGTGCTCAGGGTGCTGGGTGCTCAGTGCTCAGGGTGCTGGGTGCCCAGTACTCAGTGCTCAGGATGCTGGATGCTCAGTGCTCGGGCTGCTGGGTGCTCAGTGCTCAGGGTGCTGGGTGCTCAGTACTCAGGGTGCTGGGTTTTCAGTACTCAGGGTGCTAGGTGCACAGTGCTAGGGGTGCTGGGTGCTCAGTGCTCGGGGTCTGGGTGCTCAGTACTCAGGGTGCTGGGTGCTCAGTACTCAGGGTGCTGGGTACTCAGGGTGCTGGGTTCTCAGTACTCAGGGTGCTAGGTGCACAGTGCTAGGGGTGCTGGGTGCTCAGTGCTCGGGGTCTGGGTGCTCAGTACTCAGGGTGCTGGGTGCTCAGTACTCAGGGTGCTGGGTGCTCAGTGCTCAGGGTGCTGGGTGCTCAGTGCTCAGGGTGCTGGGTGCTCAGTGCTCAGGGTGCTGGGTGCCCAGTACTCAGTGCTCAGGATGCTGGGTGCTCAGTGCTCGGGCTGCTGGTTGCTCAGTGCTCAGGGTGCTGGGTGCTCAGTACTCAGAGTGCTGGGTGCTTAGTACTTAGGGAGCTCAGTGCTCAGTACACAGGCTGCTGGGTGCTCAGTGCTCAGTACTCATGGTGCTCGGTGCTCAGTGCTCGGGGTGCTGGGTGCTCAGTACTCAGCGTGCTGGGTGCTCAGTACTCAGGGAGCTGGGTGCTCAGTGCTCAGGGTGGTGGGTGCTCAGTGCTCAGGGAGCTGGGTGCTCAGTGATCGGGGTGCTGGGTGCTCAGTACTCAGGGTGCTCAGTGCTCGGGGAGCTCGGTGCTCAGTACTCAGGGTGCTGGGTGCTCAGTACTCAGGTTGCTCAGTACTCTGGGTGCTCGATGCTCAGTACTCATGGTGCTGGGTGCTCAGTACTCAGGTTGCTCGGTGCTCAGTTCTCAGGGTGCTCGGTGCTCAGTGTTTGGGGTGCTGGGTGCTCAGTACTCAGGGTGCTGGGTGTTCAGTGCACAGGGTGCTGGGTGCTCAGTGCTCAGGGTGCTGGGTGCTCAGTACTCAGTGCTCAGGATGCTGGGTGCTCAGTGCTCAGGGTGCTGGGTGCTCAGTGCTCAGGGTGCTCAGTGCTCAGTGCTCAGTACTCAGGGTGCTCTGTGCTCAGTACTCAGCGTGCTGGGTGCTCAGTGCTCGGGGTGCCCGGTGCTCAGTGCTCGGGGTGCTGGGTGCTCAGTACTCAGGGTGCTGGGTGCTCAGTGCTCGGGGTGCTGGGTCCTCAGTGCTCAGGGTGCTGGGTGCTCAGTACTCAGGGTGCTGGGTCCTCAGTGCTCAGGGTGCTTGGTGCTCAGTACTCATTGTGCTCAGTGCTAAGGGTCCTGGGTGCTCAGAACACAGGGTGCTGGGTGCTCAGTACTCAGGGTGCTGGGTGCTCAGTACTCAGGGTGCTTGGTGCTCAGTACTCAGGGTGCTGGGTGCTCAGTGCTCAGGGTGCTCGGTGCTCAGTACTCAAGGTGCTGGGTGCTCATTCTCGGGGTTCTGGGTGCTCAGTACTCAGGTTGCTCAGTACTCTGGGTGCTTGGTGCTCAGTACTCATGGTGCTGGGTGCTCAGTACTCAGGGTGCTCGGTGCTCAGTTCTCAGGGTGCTCGGTGCTCAGTGTTTGGGGTGCTGGGTGCTCAGTACTCAGGGTGCTGGGTGCTCAGTGCTCAGGGTGCTGGGTGCTCAGTGCTCAGGGTGCTGGGTGCTCAGTACTGAGTGCTCAGGATGCTGGGTGCTCAGTGCTCAGGGTGCTCAGTACTCAGGTTGCTCGGTGCTCAGTTCTCAGGGTGCTCGGTGCTCAGTGTTTGGGGTGCTGGGTGCTCAGTACTCAGGGTGCTGGGTGTTCAGTGCACAGGGTGCTGGGTGCTCAGTGCTCAGGGTGCTGGGTGCTCAGTACTCAGTGCTCAGGATGCTGGGTGCTCAGTGCTCAGGGTGCTGGGTGCTCAGTGCTCAGGGTGCTCAGTGCTCAGTGCTCAGTACTCAGGGTGCTCTGTGCTCAGTACTCAGCGTGCTGGGTGCTCAGTGCTCGGGGTGCCCGGTGCTCAGTGCTCGGGGTGCTGGGTGCTCAGTAATCAGGGTGCTGGGTGCTCAGTGCTCGGGGTGCTGGGTCCTCAGTGCTCAGGGTGCTGGGTGCTCAGTACTCAGGGTGCTGGGTCCTCAGTGCTCAGGGTGCTTGGTGCTCAGTACTCATTGTGCTCAGTGCTAAGGGTCCTGGGTGCTCAGAACTCAGGGTGCTGGGTGCTCAGTACTCAGGGTGCTGGGTGCTCAGTACTCAGGGTGCTTGGTGCTCAGTACTCAGGGTGCTGGGTGCTCAGTGCTCAGGGTGCTCGGTGCTCAGTACTCATGGTGCTGGGTGCTCAATCTCGGGGTGCTGGGTGCTCAGGACTCAGGTTGCTCAGTACTCTGGGTGCTCGGTGCTCAGTACTCATGGTGCTGGGTGCTCAGTACTCAGGGTGCTCGGTGCTCAGTTCTCAGGGTGCTGGGTGCTCAGTGCTCAGGGTGCTGGGTGCTCAGTACTGAGTGCTCAGGATGCTGGGTGCTCAGTGCTCAGGGTGCTCAGTGCTTAGGGTGCTCAGTGCTCAGTGCTCAGTACTCAGGGTGCTGGGTGCTCAGTACTCAGGGTGCTGGGTGCTCAGTGCTCGGGGTGTCCGATGCTCAGTGCTCGGGGTGCGCGGGGCTCAGTGTTTGGGGTGCTGGGTGCTCAGTACTCAGGGTGCAGGGTGCTCAGTGCTCAGGGTGCTGGGTGCTCAGTGCTCAGGGTGCTGGGTGCTCAGTACTGAGTGCTCAGGATGCTGGGTGCTCAGTGCTCAGGGTGCTCAGTGCTTAGGGTGCTCAGTGCTCAGTGCTCAGTACTCAGGGTGCTGGGTGCTCAGTACTCAGGGTGCTGGGTGCTCAGTGCTCGGGGTGTCCGATGCTCAGTGCTCGGGGTGCGCGGGGCTCAGTACTCAGTGTGCTGGGTGTTCAGTACTCAGGGTGCTGGGTGCTCAGTGCTGGGTGCTCAGTGCTCACGGTGCTGGGTGCTCAGTGCTCAGGGTGCTGGGTGCTCAGTGCTCAGGGTGCTTGATGCTCAGTACTCAGGGTGCTGGGTGCTCAGTGCTCAGGGTGCTGGGTGCTCAGTGCTCGGGGTGCTGGGTGCTCAGTACTCAGTGTGCTGGGTGCTCAGTACTCACGGTGCTGGGTGCTCAGTGCTCAGGGTGCTGGGTGCTCAGTACGTTGGGTGCTCAGTGCTCAGGGTGCTGGGTGCTCAGTGCTTCGGGTGCTGGGTGCTCAGTGCTCAGGGTGCTCGGTGCTCAGTACTCATGGTGCTGGGTGCTCATTCTCGGGGTGCTGGGTGCTCAGTACTCAGGTTGCTCAGTACTCTGGGTGCTCGGTGCTCAGTACTCATGGTGCTGGGTACTCAATACTCAGGGTGCTCGGTGCTCAGTTCTCAGGGTGCTCGGTGCTCAGTGTTTGGGGTGCTGGGTGCTCAGTACTCAGGGTGCTGGGTGCTCAGTGCTCAGAGTGCTGGGTGCTCAGTGCTCAGGGTGCTGGGTGCTCAGTACTCAGGGTGCTGGGTGCTCACTACTCAGGGTGCTGGGTGCTCAGTGCTGGGTGCTCAGTGCTCGGGGTACTCGGTGCTCAGTATGTTGGGTGCTCAGTGCTCAGGGTGCTGGGTGCTCAGTGCTCAGGGTGCTGGGTGCTCAGTGCTCAGGGTGCTTGATGCTCAGTGCTCGGGGTGCTGGGTGCTCAGTACTCAGTGTGCTGGGTGCTCAGTACTCAGGGTGCTATGTGCTCAGTACTCGGGGTGCTGGGTGCTCAGTGCTCAGTACTCAGGGTGCTCTGTGCTCAGTACTCAGCGTGCTGGGTGCTCAGTGCTCGGGGTGCCCGGTGCTCAGTGCTCGGGGTGCTGGGTGCTCAGTACTCAGGGTGCTTGGTGCTCAGTGCTCGGGGTGCTGGGTCCTCAGTGCTCAGGGTGCTGGGTGCTCAGTACTCAGGGTGCTGGGTCCTCAGTGCTCAGGGTGCTTGGTGCTCAGTACTCATTGTGCTCAGTGCTAAGGGTCCTGGGTGCTCAGAACACAGGGTGCTGGGTGCTCAGTACTCAGGGTGCTGGGTGCTCAGTACTCAGGGTGCTTGGTGCTCAGTACTCAGGGTGCTGGGTGCTTAGTGCTCAGGGTGCTCGGTGCTCAGTACTCAAGGTGCTGGGTGCTCATTCTCGGGGTGCTGGGTGCTCAGTACTCAGGTTGCTCAGTACTCTGGGTGCTCGGTGCTCAGTACTCATGGTGCTGGGTGCTCAGTACTCAGGGTGCTCAGTGCTCAGTTCTCAGGGTGCTCGGTGCTCAGTGTTTGGGGTGCTGGGTGCTCAGTACTCAGGGTGCTGGGTGCTCAGTGCTCAGGGTGCTGGGTGCTCAGTGCTCAGGGTGCTGGGTGCTCAGTACTGAGTGCTCAGGATGCTGGGTGCTCAGTGCTCAGGGTGCTCAGTACTCAGGTTGCTCGGTGCTCAGTTCTCAGGGTGCTCGGTGCTCAGTGTTTGGGGTGCTGGGTGCTCAGTACTCAGGGTGCTGGGTGTTCAGTGCACAGGGTGCTGGGTGCTCAGTGCTCAGGGTGCTGGGTGCTCAGTACTCAGTGCTCAGGATGCTGGGTGCTCAGTGCTCAGGGTGCTGGGTGCTCAGTGCTCAGGGTGCTCAGTGCTCAGTGCTCAGTACTCAGGGTGCTCTGTGCTCAGTACTCAGCGTGCTGGGTGCTCAGTGCTCGGGGTGCCCGGTGCTCAGTGCTCGGGGTGCTGGGTGCTCAGTAATCAGGGTGCTGGGTGCTCAGTGCTCGGGGTCTGGGTGCTCAGTACTCAGTTTGCTGGGTGCTCAGTACTCAGGGTGCTGGGTACTCAGGGTGCTGGGTTCTCAGTACTCAGGGTGCTAGGTGCACAGTGCTAGGGGTGCTGGGTGCTCAGTGCTCGGGGTCTGGGTGCTCAGTACTCAGGGTGCTGGGTGCTCAGTACTCAGGGTGCTGGGTGCTCAGTGCTCAGGGTGCTGGGTGCTCAGTGCTCAGGGTGCTGGGTGCTCAGTGCTCAGGGTTCTGGGTGCCCAGTACTCAGTGCTCAGGATGCTGGGTGCTCACTGCTCGGGCTGCTGGTTGCTCAGTGCTCAGGGTGCTGGGTGCTCAGTACTCAGAGTGCTGGGTGCTTAGTACTCAGGGTGCTCAGTGCTCAGTACACAGGCTCCTGGGTGCTCAGTGCTCAGTACTCATGGTGCTCGGTGCTCAGTGCTCGGGGTGCTGGGTGCTCAGTACTCAGCGTGCTGGGTGCTCAGTACTCAGGGAGCTGGGTGCTCAGTGCTCAGGGTGGTGGGTGCTCAGTGCTCAGGGTGCTGGGTGCTCAGTGATCGGGGTGCTGGGTGCTCAGTACTCAGGGTGCTCAGTGCTCGGGGAGCTCGGTGCTCAGTACTCAGGGTGCTGGGTGCTCAGTACTCAGGTTGCTCGGTGCTCAGTTCTCAGGGTGCTCGGTGCTCAGTGTTTGGGGTGCTGGGTGCTCAGTACTCAGGGTGCTGGGTGTTCAGTGCACAGAGTGCTGGGTGCTCAGTGCTCAGGGTGCTGGGTGCTCAGTACTCAGTGCTCAGGATGCTGGGTGCTCAGTGCTCAGGGTGCTGGGTGCTCAGTGCTCAGGGTGCTCAGTGCTCAGTGCTCAGTACTCAGGGTGTTGGGTGCTCAGTACTCAGCGTGCTGGGTGCTCAGTGCTCGGGGTGCCCGGTGCTCAGTGCTCGGGGTGCTGGGTGCTCAGTACTCAGGGTGCTGGGTGCTCAGTGCTCGGGGTGCTGGGTCCTCAGTGCTCAGGGTGCTGGGTGCTCAGTACTCAGGGTGCTGGGTCCTCAGTGCTCAGGGTGCTTGGTGCTCAGTACTCATTGTGCTCAGTGCTAAGGGTCCTGGGTGCTCAGAACTCAGGGTGCTGGGTGCTCAGTACTCAGGGTGCTGGGTGCTCAGTACTCAGGGTGCTTGGTGCTCAGTACTCAGGGTGCTGGGTGCTCAGTGCTCAGGGTGCTCGGTGCTCAGTACTCAAGGTGCTGGGTGCTCATTCTCGGGGTGCTGGGTGCTCAGTACTCAGGTTGCTCAGTACTCTGGGTGCTCGGTGCTCAGTACTCATGGTGCTGGGTGCTCAGTACTCAGGGTGCTCGGTGCTCAGTTCTCAGGGTGCTCGGTGCTCAGTGTTTGGGGTGCTGGGTGCTCAGTACTCAGGGTGCTTGGTGTTCAGTGCACAGGGTGCTGGGTGCTCAGTGCTCAGGGTGCTGGGTGCTCAGTACTGAGTGCTCAGGATGCTGGGTGCTCAGTGCTCAGGGTGCTCAGTACTCAGGTTGCTCGGTACTCAGTTCTCAGGGTGCTCGGTGCTCAGTGTTTGGGGTGCTGGGTGCTCAGTACTCAGGGTGCTTGGTGTTCAGTGCACAGGGTGCTGGGTGCTCAGTGCTCAGGTTGCTGGGTGCTCAGTACTCAGTGCTCAGGATGCTGGGTGCTCAGTGCTCAGGGTGCTGGGTGCTCAGTGCTCAGGGTGCTCAGTGCTCAGTGCTCAGTACTCAGGGTGCTCTGTGCTCAGTACTCAGCGTGCTGGGTGCTCAGTGCTCGGGGTGCCCGGTGCTCAGTGCTCGGGGTGCTGGGTGCTCAGTAATCAGGGTTCTGGGTGCTCAGTGCTCGGGGTGCTGGGTCCTCAGTGCTCAGGGTGCTGGGTGCTCAGTACTCAGGGTGCTGGGTCCTCAGTGCTCAGGGTGCTTGGTGCTCAGTACTCATTGTGCTCAGTGCTAAGGGTCCTGGGTGCTCAGAACTCAGGGTGCTGGGTGCTCAGTACTCAGGGTGCTGGGTGCTCAGTACTCAGGGTGCTTGGTGCTCAGTACTCAGGGTGCTGGGTGCTCAGTGCTCAAGGTGCTCGGTGCTCAGTACTCATGGTGCTGGGTGCTCATTCTCGGGGTGCTGGGTGCTCAGGACTCAGGTTGCTCAGTACTCTGGGTGCTCGGTGCTCAGTACTCATGGTGCTGGGTGCTCAGTACTCAGGGTGCTCGGTGCTCAGTTCTCAGGGTGCTCGGTGCTCAGTGTTTGGGGTGCTGGGTGCTCAGTACTCAGGGTGCAGGGTGCTCAGTGCTCAGGGTGCTGGGTGCTCAGTGCTCAGGGTGCTGGGTGCTCAGTACTGAGTGCTCAGGATGCTGGGTGCTCAGTGCTCAGGGTTCTCAGTGCTCAGGGTGCTCAGTGCTCAGTGCTCAGTACTCAGGGTGCTGGGTGCTCAGTACTCATGGTGCTGGGTGCTCAGTGCTCAGGGTGTCCGGTGCTCAGTGCTCGGGGTGCGCGGGGCTCACTACTCAGTGTGCTGGGTGTTCAGTACTCAGGGTGCTGGGTGCTCAGTGCTGGGTGCTCAGTGCTCACGGTGCTGGGTGCTCAGTGCTCAGGGTGCTGGGTGCTCAGTGCTCAGGGTGCTTGATGCTCAGTACTCAGGGTGCTGGGTGCTCAGTGCTCAGGGTGCTGGGTGCTCAGTGCTCGGGGTGCTGGGTGCTCAGTACTCAGTGTGCTGGGTGCTCAGTACTCACGGTGCTGGGTGCTCAGTGCTCAGGGTGCTGGGTGCTCAGTACTCGGGGTGCTGGGTGCTCAGTGCTCAGTACTCAGGGTGCAGGGTGCTCAGTACTCAGGGTGCTTTGTGCTCAGTGCTCGGAGTGCTCGGTGCTCAGTACTCAGGGTGCTGGGTGCTCAGTACTCAGGGTGCTGGGTGCTCAGTATTCAGGGTGCTCGGTGCTCAGTACTCAGGTTGCTGGGTGCTCAGTGTTCAGGCTGCTGGGTGCTAAGAACTCAGGGTGCTGGGTGCTCAGTACTGAGGGTGCTGGGTGCTCAGTGCTCAGGGTGCTGGGTGCTCAGTACTCAGGGTGCTGGGTGCTCAGTGCTCAGGGTGCTGGGTGCTCAGTACTCAGGGTGCTCAGTACTCAGGGTGCTGGGTGCTCAGTACTCAGGGTGCTCAGTACTCAGGGTGCTGGGTGCTCAGTGCTCAGGGTGCTGGGTGCTCAGTACTCAGGGTGCTCAGTACTCAGGGTGCTGGGTGCGCAGTGCTTGGGGTGCTGGGTGCTCAGCGCTCAGGGTGCTGGGTGCTCAGTGCTCAGGGTGCTGGGTGCTCAGTACTCAGGGTGCTGGGTGCTTAGTACTCAGGGTGCTGGGTGCTCAGTGCTCAGGGTGCTGGGTGTTCAGTGCTCTGGGTGCTGGGTGCTCAGTGCTCAGGGTGCTGGGGGCTCAGTGCTCAGGGTGCTGGGTGCTCAGTACTCAGGGTGCTGGGTGCTCAGTACTCAGGGTGCTGGGTGCTCAGTGCTCAGGGTGCTGGGTGCTCAGTGCTCAGGGTGCTGGGTGCTCAGTACTCAGGGTGCTCAGTGCTCAGTGCTCAGTACTCAGGGTGCTGGGTGCTCAGTACTCAGGGTGCTGGGTGCTCAGTGCTCGGGGTGCTCGGTGCTCAGTACTCAGGGTGCTGGGTGCTCAGTACTCAGGGTGCTGGGTGCTCAGTGCTGGGTGCTCAGTGCTCGGGGTGCTCGGTGCTCAGTACGTTGGGTGCTCAGTGCTCAGGGTGCTGGGTGCTCAGTGCTCAGGGTGCTGGGTGCTCAGTGCTCAGGGTGCTTGATGCTCAGTAGTCAGGGTGCTGGGTGCTCAGTGCTCAGGGTGCTGGGTGCTCAGTGCTCGGGGTGCTGGGTGCTCAGTACTCAGTGTGCTGGGTGCTCAGTACTCAGGGTGCTGGGTGCTCAGTACTCTGGGTGCTGGGTGCTCAGTGCTCAGCGTTCAGGGTGCTCAGTACTCAGGGTGCTGGGTGCTCAGTGATTGGGGTGCTGGGTGCTCAGTACTCAGGGTGCTTGGTGTTCAGTGCTCAGGGTGCTGGGTGCTCAGTGCTCAGGGTGCTCGGTGCTCAGTACTCATGGTGCTGGGTGCTCATTCTCGGGGTGCTGGGTGCTCAGTACTCAGGTTGCTCAGTACTCTGGGTGCTCGGTGCTCAGTACTCATGGTGCTGGGTGCTCAGTACTCAGGGTGCTCGGTGCTCAGTTCTCCGGGTGCTCGGTGCTCCGTGTTTGGGGTGCTGGGTGCTCAGTACTCAGGGTGCTGGGTGCTCAGTGCTCAGGGTGCTGGGTGCTCAGTGCTCAGGGTGCTGGGTGCTCAGTACGCAGGGTGCTGGGTGCTCAGTGGTCAGGGTGCTGGGTGCTCAGTGCTGGGTGCTCAGTGCTCGGGGTGCTCGGTGCTCAGTACGTTGGGTGCTCAGTGCTCAGGGTGCTGGGTGCTCAGTGCTCAGGGTGCTGGGTGCTCAGTACTCAGGTTGCTCAGTACTCTGGGTGCTCGGTGCTCAGTACTCAGGGTGCTGGGTGCTCAGTACTCGGGGTGCTGGGTGCTCAGTGCTCAGCGTGCTGGGTGTTCAGTACTCAGGGTGCTCGGTGATCAGTGCTTGGGGTGCTGGGTGCTCAGTACTCAGGGTGCTGGGTGCTCAGTGCTCAGGGTGCTGGGTGCTCAGTACTCGGGGTGCTGGGTGCTCAGTGCTCAGTACTCAGGGTGCAGGGTGCTCAGTACTCAGGGTGCTCAGTACTCAGGGTGCTGGGTGCTCAGTACTCAGGGTGCTATGTGCTCAGTACTCGGGGTGCTGGGTGCTCAGTGCTCAGCGTGCTGGGTGCTCAGTACTCAGGGTGCTCGGTGCTCAGTGCTTGGGGTGCTGGGTGCTCAGTACTCAGGGTGCTGGGTGCTCAGTGCTCAGGGTGCTGGGTGCTCAGTGCTCAGGGTGCTGGGTGCCCAGTACTCAGTGCTCAGGATGCTGGATGCTCAGTGCTCGGGCTGCAGGGTGCTCAGTGCTCAGGGTGCTGGTTGCTCAGTACTCAGGGTGCTGGGTTCTCAGTACTCAGGGTGCTAGGTGCACAGTGCTAGGGGTGCTGGGTGCTCAGTGCTCGGGGTCTGGGTGCTCAGTACTCAGTTTGCTGGGTGCTCAGTACTCAGGGTGCTGGGTACTCAGGGTGCTGGGTTCTCAGTACTCAGGGTGCTAGGTGCACAGTGCTAGGGGTGCTGGGTGCTCAGTGCTCGGGGTCTGGGTGCTCAGTACTCAGGGTGCTGGGTGCTCAGTACTCAGGGTGCTGGGTGCTCAGTGCTCAGGGTGCTGGGTGCTCAGTGCTCAGGGTGCTGGGTGCTCAGTGCTCAGGGTTCTGGGTGCCCAGTACTCAGTGCTCAGGATGCTGGGTGCTCAGTGCTTAGGGTGCTGGGTGCTCAGTGCTCGGGGTGCTGGGTGCTCAGTGCTCAGGGTGCTGTGTGCTCAGTACTCAGGGTGCTGGGTGCTCAGTGCTCAGGGTGATCAGTGCTCAGTACTCAGGGTGCTCAGTACTCAGGGTGCTGTGTGCTCAGTGCTCAGGGTGCTGGGTGCTCAGTGCTCAGGGTGCTGGGTGCGCAGGGTGCTGGGTGATCAGTGCTCGGGGTGCTGGGTGCTCAGTGCTCAGTGCTCAGGGTGCTGGGTGTTCAGTACTCAGGGTGCTCGGTGCTCAGTGCTCAGGGTGCTAGGTGCTCAGTACTCAGGGTGCTGGGTGCTCAGTGCTCGGGGTGCTGGGTGCTCAGTGCTCAGGCTGATCAGTGCTCAGTACTCAGGGTGCTGGGTGCTCAGTACTCAGGGTGCTGGGTGCTCAGTGCTCAGGGTGCTGGGTGCTCAGTACTCAGGGTGCTGGGTGCTCAGT
Organism: Microtus oregoni; assembly: GCF_018167655.1. Taxonomy (NCBI): domain Eukaryota; kingdom Metazoa; phylum Chordata; class Mammalia; order Rodentia; family Cricetidae; genus Microtus; species Microtus oregoni. The sequence continues at coordinate 3,534,489 of NW_024543811.1, read as the reverse complement.
ACTCAGGGTGCTCCGTGCTCAGTACTCAGGGTGCTGGGTGCTCAGTGCTCAGGGTGCTTTGTACTCAGTACTCAGGGTTCTGGGTGCTCAGTACTCAGGGTGCTGGGTGCTCAATGCTCAGGGTGCTGGGTGCTCAGTACTCAGGGTGCTGGGTGCTCAGTGCTCAGGGTGATCGGTGCTCAGTACTCAGGGTGCTCAGTACTCAGGGTGCTGGGTGCTCAGTGCTCTCGGTGCTGGGTGCTCAGTGCTCAGGGTGCTGGGTGCTCAGTGCTCAGGGTGCTGGGTGCTCAGTGCTCAGGGTGCTGGGTGCTCAGTGCTCAGGGTGCTGGGTGCTCAGTGCTCGGGGAGCTCGGTGCTCAGTACTCAGGGTGCTGGGTGCTCAGTACTCAGTGCTCGGGGTCCTGGGTGCTCCGTGCTCGGGGTGCTGGGTGCTCAGTACTCAGTGTGCTGGGTGCTCATTCTCGCGGTGCTGGCTGCTCAGTGCTCGGTGTGCTGGGTGCTCAGTGCTCAGGGTGCTGGGGGGTCAGTACTCAGTGTGCTGGATGCTCAGTACTCAGGGTGCTCGGTTCTCATTACTCAGGGTGCTGGGTGCTCATTCTCGGGGTGCTGGGTGCTCAGTGCTCGGGTTGCTGGGTGCTCAGTACTCAGGGTGCTGGGGGCTCAGTACTCAGGGTGCTGGGTTCTCAGTACTCAGGGTGATCTGTTCTCAGTACTCAGGGTGCTGGGTGCTCAGTGCTCGGGGTGCTGGGTGCTCAGTACTCGGCGTGCTCAGTACTCAGGGTACTGGGTGCTCAGTACTCAGGGTGCTGGGTGCTCAGTACTCGGGGTGCTGGGTGCTCAGTGCTCAGGGTGCTGGGTGCTCAGTGCTCGGGGTGCTGTGTGCTCAGTGCTGAGGGTGCTGGCTGCTCAGTACTCAGGGTGCTGTGTGCTCAGTATTCAGGGTGCTAGGTGCTCAGTACTCAGGGTGCTCAGTGCTCAGTACTCAGGGTGCTGGGTGCTCAGTGCTCAGGGTCCTCGGTGCTCAGTACTCAGGGTGCTCAGTGCTCAGTACTCAGGGTGCTGGGTGCTCAGTACTCAGGGTGCTGGGTGCTCAGTGCTCGGGGTGCTCGGTGATCAGTACTCAGGGTGCTGGGTGCTCAGTGCTCAGGGTGCTGAGTACTCAGTACTCAGGGTGCTGGGTGCTCAGTGCTCAGGGTGCTGGGTGCTCAGTACTCAGGGTGCTGGGTGCTCAGTGCTCGGGGTGCTCGGTGATCAGTACTCAGGGTGCTGGGTGCTCAGTGCTCAGGGTGCTGAGTACTCAGTACTCAGGGTGCTGGGTGCTCAGTGCTCAGGGTGCTGGGTGCTCAGTGCTCAGGGTGCTGGGTGCTCAGTGCTCGGGGTGCTGGGTGCTCAGTGCTCGGGGTGCTGGGTGCTCAGTGCTCAGGGTGCTGGGTGCTCAGTGCTCAGGGTGCTGGGTGCTCATTACTCAGGGTTCTGGGGGCTCAGTACTCAGGGTGCTGGGTGCTCAGTGTTCAGGGTGCTGGGTGCTCAGTCCTCAGGGTGCTGGGTGCTCAGTACTCAGGGTGTTCGGTGCTCAGTACTCAGGGTGCTCAGTGCTCAGAACTCAGGGTGCTGGTTGCTCAGTGCTCGGGGTGCTCGGTGCTCAGTACTCAGGGTGCTGGGTGCTCAGTACTCAGGGTGCTGGGTGCTCAGTACTCAGGGTGCTGGGTGCTCAGTACTCAGGGTGCTGGGTGCTCAGTGCTCAGGGTGCTGGGTGCTCAGTACTCAGGGTGCTTGGTGCTCAGTACTTAGTGTGCTCGGTGCTCAGTACTCAGGGTGCTGGGTGCTCAGTGCTCAGGGTGCTTTGTACTCAGTACTCAGGGTTCTGGGTGCTCAGTACTCAGGGTGCTGGGTGCTCAGTGCTCAGGGTTCTGGGTGCTCAGTGCTCAGGGTGCTGGGTGCTCAGTACTCAGGGTGCTGGGTGCTCAGTGCTCAGGGTGATCGGTGCTCAGTACTCAGGGTGCTCAGTACTCAGGGTGCTGGGTGCTCAGTGCTCAGGGTGCTGGGTGCTCAGTACTCAGGGTGCTGGGTGCTCAGTGCTCGGTGTGCTGGGTGCTCAGTGCTCAGGGTGCTCAGTGCTCAGGGTGCTGGGTGCTCAGTGCTCGGGGTGCTCGGTGCTCAGGGTGCTGGGTGCTCAGTCCTCAGGGTGCTCAGTGCTCAGGGTGCTGGGTGCTCAGTGCTCGGGGTGCTCGGTGCTCAGTACTCAGGGTGCTGGGTGCTCAGTGCTCAGGGCGCTGGGTGCTCAGTGCTCGGGGTGCTGGGTGCTCAGTGCTCGGGGTGCTGGGTGGTCAGTGCTCAGTGCTCAGGGTGCTGGGTGCTCAGTGCTCAGTGCTCAGGGTGCTGGGTGCTCAGTTCTCAGGGTGCTGGGTTCTCAGTACTCAGGGTGCTGGGTGCTCAGTGATCAGGGTGCTGGGTGCTCAGTAATCTGGGTGTTGGGTGCTCAGTACTCAGGGTGCTGGGTGCTCAGTGCTCGGGGTGCTCGGTGCTCAGTACTCAAGGTGCTGGGTGCTCAGTGCTCAGGGTGCGGGGTGCTCAGTCCTCGGGGTGCTCCGTGCTCAGTGCTCAGGGGGCTGGGTGCTCAGTACTCAGGGTGCTCGGTGCTCAGTACTCAGGGTTCTCAGTGCTCAGGGTGCTGGGTGCTCAGTACTAAGGGTGCTCAGTGCTCAGTACTCGGGGTGCTGGGTGCTCAGTACTCAGGGCGCTCAGTGCTCAGTACTCGGGGTGCTGGGTGCTCAGTGCTCAGTGTGCTCAGTGCTCAGTGCTCGGGGTGCTGATTGCTCAGTGCTCGGGGCGCTGGGTGCTCAGTGCTCAGGGTGCTGGGTGCTCAGTGCTCAGGGTGCTGGGTGCTCATTGCTCAGGGCGCTGGGTGCTCAGTGCTCGGGGCGCTGGGTGCTCAGTGCTCGGGGTGCTGGGTGCTCAGTGCTCGGGGTGCTGGGTGGTCAGTGCTCAGTACTCAGGGTGCTGTGTGCTCAGTGCTCAGTACTCAGCGTGCTGGGTGCTCAGTGCTCAGAGTGTTGTGTGCTCAGTACTCAGGGTGCTGGGTGCTCAGTGCTCAGTGCTCAGGGTGCTCAGTGCTCAGGGTGCACAGTGCTCAGGGTGCTGGGTGCTCAGGGTGCTGGGTGCTCAGTGCTCGGGGTGCTGGGTGCTCAGTGCTCAGTGCTCAGGGTGCTGGGTGCTCAGTGCTGAGTGCTCAGGGTGCTGGGTGTTCAGTACTCATTGTGCTCGGTGCTCAGTGCTCAGGGTGCTGGGTGCTCAGTACTCAGGGTGCTGGGTGCTCAGTGCTCGGGGTGCTGGGTGCTCAGTGCTCAGGGTGATCAGTGCTCAGTACTCAGGGTGCTGGGTTCTCAGTTCTCTGGGTGCTGGGTGCTCAGTCCTCAGGGTGCTCAGTACTCAGGATGCTCTGTGCTCAGTGCTCAGTACTCAGGGTGCTCAGTACTCAGGGTGCTGGGTGCTCAGTGCTCGGGGTGCTGGGTGCTCAGTACTCAGGGTGCTGGGTGCTCAGTACTCGGGGTGCTGGGTGCTCAGTACTCAGGGTGCTGGGTGCTCAGTGCTCGGGGTGCTGGGTGCTCACTGCTCAGAGTGATTGGTGCTCAGATCTCAGGGTGCTGGGTGCTCAGTCCTCCGGGTGCTCAGTGCTCAGGGTGCTGGGTGCTCATTGCTCGGTGTGCTCGGTGCTCAGTACTCAGGGTGCTGAGTGCTCAGTACTCAGGGTGCTGGGTGCTCAGTACTCAGGTTGCTGGTTGCTCAGTACTCAGGGTGCTGGGTGCTCAGTGCTCAGGGTGCTGGGTGCTCAGTGCTCGGGGTGCTGGGTGCTCAGGGCTGTGGTGCTGGGTGCTCAGTGCTCAGTGCTCAGGGTGCTGGGTGCTCAGTGCTCAGTGCTCAGGGTGCTGGTTGCTCAGTACTCAGGGTGCTGGGTGCTCAGTACTCAGGGTGCTGGGTGCTCAGTGCTCAGGGTGCTCTGTGCTCAGTACTCAGGGTGCTGGGTGCTCAGTGCTCGGGGTGCTGGGTGCTTAGTGCTCGGGGTGCTGGGTGCTCAGTGCTCGGGGTGCTGGGTGCTCAGTGCTCAGGGTGCTGGGTGCTCAGTACTCAGGGTGCTGGGGGCTCAGTACTCAGGGTGCTGGGTGCTCAGTGTTCAGGGTGCTGGGTGCTCAGTCCTCAGGGTGCTGGGTGCTCAGTACTCAGGGTGTTCGGTGCTCAGTACTCAGGGTCCTCAGTGCTCAGTACTCAGGGTGCTGGTTGCTCAGTGCTCGGGGTGCTCGGTGCTCAGTACTCAGGGTGCTGGGTGCTCAGTACTCAGGGTGCTGGGTGCTCAGTACTCAGGGTGCTGTGTGCTCAGTACTCAGGGTGCTGGGTGCTCAGTACTCAGGGTGCTGGGTGCTCAGTGCTCAGGGTGCTGTGTGCTCAGTACTCAGGGTGCTTGGTGCTCAGTACTTAGTGTGCTCGGTGCTCAGTACTCAGGGTGCTGGGTGCTCAGTGCTCAGGGTGCTTTGTACTCAGTACTCAGGGTTCTGGGTGCTCAGTACTCAGGGTGCTGGGTGCTCAGTGCTCAGGGTGCTGGGTGCTCAGTGCTCAGGGTGCTGGGTGCTCAGTACTCAGGGTGCTGGGTGCTCAGTGCTCAGGGTGATCGGTGCTCAGTACTCAGGGTGCTCAGTACTCAGGGTGCTGGGTGCTCAGTGCTCAGGGTGCTGGGTGCTCAGTACTCAGGGTGCTGGGTGCTCAGTGCTCGGTGTGCTGGGTGCTCAGTGCTCAGGGTGCTCAGTGCTCAGGGTGCTGGGTGCTCAGTGCTCGGTGTGCTCGGTGCTCAGGGTGCTGGGTGCTCAGTCCTCAGGGGGCTCAGTGCTCAGGGTGCTGGGTGCTCAGTGCTCGGGGTGCTCGGTGCTCAGTACTCAGGGTGCTGGGTGCTCAGTACTCATGGTGCTGGGTGCTCAGTACTCAGGGCGCTGGGTGCTCAGTGCTCAGGGTGCTGGGTGCTCAGTGCTCAGGGCGCTGGGTGCTCAGTGCTCGGGGTGCTGGGTGCTCAGTGCTCGGGGTGCTGGGTGGTCAGTGCTCAGTGCTCAGGGTGCTGGGTGCTCAGTGCTCAGTGCTCAGGGTGCTGGGTGCTCAGTGATCAGGGTGCTGGGTGCTCAGTACTCTGGGTGTTGGGTGCTCAGTACTCAGGGTGCTGGGTGCTCAGTGCTCAGTGCTCGGGGTGCTGGGTGCTCAGTGATCAGGGTGCTGGGTGCTCAGTACTCTGGGTGTTGGGTGCTCAGTACTCAGGGTGCTGGGTGCTCAGTGCTCGGGGTGCTCGGTGCTCAGTACTCAAGGTGCTGGGTGCTCAGTGCTCAGGGTGCGGGGTGCTCAGTCCTCGGGCTGCTCCGTGCTCAGTGCTCAGGGGGCTGGGTACTCAGTACTCAGGGTGCTCGGTGCTCAGTACTCAGGGTTCTCAGTGCTCCGGGTGCTGGGTGCTCAGTACTCAGGGTTCTCAGTGCTCAGTGTGCTCAGTGCTCAGTGCTCGGGGTGCTGGGTGCTCAGTGCTCGGGGTGCTGGGTGCTCAGTACTCAGGGTGCTGTGTGCTCAGTGCTCAGTACTCAGCGTGCTGGGTGCTCAGTGCTCAGAGTGTTGGGTGCTCAGTACTCAGGGTGCTGGGTGCTCAGTGCTCAGTGCTCAGGGTGCTCAGTGCTCAGGGTGCTCAGTGCTCAGGGTGCTGGGTGCTCAGGGTGCTGGGTGCTCAGTGCTCGGGGTGCTGGGTGCTCAGTGCTCAGTGCTCAGGGTGCTGGGTGCTCAGTGCTGAGTGCTCAGGGTGCTGGGTGTTCAGTACTCAAGGTGCTCGCTGCTCAGTGCTCAGGGTGCTGGGTGCTCAGTACTCAGGGTGCTGGGTGCTCAGTGCTCGGGGTGGTGGGTGCTCAGTGCTCAGGGTGATCAGTGCTCAGTACTCAGGGTGCTGGGTTCTCAGTGCTCTGGGTGCTGGGTGCTCAGTCCTCAGGGTGCTCAGTACTCAGGAGGCTCTGTTCTCAGTGCTCAGTACTCAGGGTGCTCAGTACTCAGGGTGCTGGGTGCTCAGTGCTCGGGGTGCTGGGTGCTCAGTACTCAGGGTGCTGGGTGCTCAGTACTCGGGGTGCTGGGTGCTCAGTACTCAGGGTGCTGGGTGCTCAGTGCTCGGGGTGCTGGGTGCTCACTGCTCAGAGTGATCGGTGCTCAGTGCTCAGGGTGCTGGGTGCTCAGTCCTCCGGGTGCTCAGTGCTCAGGGTGCTGGGTGCTCATTGCTCGGTGTGCTCGGTGCTCAGTACTCAGGGTGCTGACTGCTCAGTACTCAGGGTGCTGGGTGCTCAGTACTCAGGTTGCTGGTTGCTCAGTACTCAGGGTGCTGGGTGCTCAGTGCTCAGGGGGCTGGGTGCTCAGTGCTCGGGGTGCTGGGTGCTCAGGGCTGTGGTGCTGGGTGCTCAGTGCTCAGGGTGCTGGGTGCTCAGTGCTCAGTGCTCAGGGTGCTGGTTGCTCAGTACTCAGGGTGCTGTGTGCTCAGTACTCAGGGTGCTGGGTGCTCAGTACTCAGGTTGCTGGTTGCTCAGTACTCAGGGTGCTGGGTGCTCAGTGCTCGGGGTGCTGCGTGCTCAGGGCTGTGGTGCTGGGTGCTCAGTGCTCAGTGCTCAGGGTGCTGGGTGCTCAGTGCTCAGTGCTCAGGGTGCTGGTTGCTCAGTACTCAGGGTGCTGGGTGCTCAGTACTCAGGGTGCTGGGTGCTCAGTGCTCAGGGTGCTCTGTGCTCAGTACTCAGGGTGCAGGGTGCTCAGTGCTCGGGGTGCTGGGTGCTTAGTGCTCGGGGTGCTGGGTGCTCAGTGCTCGGGGTGCTGGGTGCTCAGTGCTCAGGGTGCTGGGTGCTCAGTACTCAGGGTGCTGGGGGCTCAGTACTCAGGGTGCTGGGTGCTCAGTGTTCAGGGTGCTGGGTGCTCAGTCCTCAGGGTGCTGGGTGCTCAGTACTCAGGGTGTTCGGTGCTCAGTACTCAGGGTGCTCAGTGCTCAGTACTCAGGGTGCTGGTTGCTCAGTGCTCGGGGTGCTCGGTGCTCAGTACTCAGGGTGCTGGGTGCTCAGTACTCAGGGTGCTGGGTGCTCAGTACTCAGGGTGCTGTGTGCTCAGTACTCAGGGTGCTGGGTGCTCAGTACTCAGGGTGCTGGGTGCTCAGTGCTCAGGGTGCTGTGTGCTCAGTACTCAGGGTGCTTGGTGCTCAGTACTTAGTGTGCTCGGTGCTCAGTACTCAGGGTGCTGGGTGCTCAGTGCTCAGGGTGCTTTGTACTCAGTACTCAGGGTTCTGGGTGCTCAGTACTCAGGGTGCTGGGTGCTCAGTGCTCAGGGTGCTGGGTGCTCAGTGCTCAGGTTGCTGGGTGCTCAGTACTCAGGGTGCTGGGTGCTCAGTGCTCAGGGTGATCGGTGCTCAGTACTCAGGGTGCTCAGTACTCAGGGTGCTGGGTGCTCAGTGCTCAGGGTGCTGGGTGCTCAGTACTCAGGGTGCTGGGTGCTCAGTGCTCGGTGTGCTGGGTGCTCAGTGCTCAGGGTGCTCAGTGCTCAGGGTGCTGGGTGCTCAGTGCTCGGTGTGCTCGGTGCTCAGGGTGCTGGGTGCTCAGTCCTCAGGGTGCTCAGTGCTCAGGGTGCTGGGTGCTCAGTGCTCGGGGTGCTCGGTGCTCAGTACTCAGGGTGCTGGGTGCTCAGTACTCATGGTGCTGGGTGCTCAGTACTCAGGGGGCTGGGTGCTCAGTGCTCAGGGTGCTGGGTGCTCAGTGCTCAGGGCGCTGGGTGCTCAGTGCTCGGGGTGCTGGGTGCTCAGTGCTCGGGGTCCTGGGTGGTCAGTGCTCAGTGCTCAGGGTGCTGGGTGCTCAGTGCTCAGTGCTCAGGGTGCTGGGTGCTCAGTACTCACGGTGCTGGGTGCTCAGTACTCAGGGTGCTGGGTGCTCAGTGATCAGGGTGCTGGGTGCTCAGTACTCTGGGTGTTGGGTGCTCAGTACTCAGGGTGCTGGGTGCTCAGTGCTCGGGGTGCTCGGTGCTCAGTACTCAAGGTGCTGGGTGCTCAGTGCTCAGGGTGCGGGGTGCACAGTCCTCGGGCTGCTCCGTGCTCAGTGCTCAGGGGGCTGGGTACTCAGTACTCAGGGTGCTCGGTGCTCAGTACTCAGGGTTCTCAGTGCTCAGGGTGCTGGGTGCTCAGTACTCAGGGTTCTCAGTGCTCAGTGTTCTCAGTGCTCAGTGCTCAGGGTGCTGGGTGCTCAGTGCTCGGGGCGCTGGGTGCTCAGTGCTCGGGGTGCTGGGTGCTCAGTACTCAGGGTGCTGTGTGCTCAGTGCTCAGTACTCAGCGTGCTGGGTGCTCAGTGCTCAGAGTGTTGGGTGCTCAGTACTCAGGGTGCTGGGTGCTCAGTGCTCAGTGCTCAGGGTGCTCAGTGCTCAGGGTGCTCAGTGCTCAGGGTGCTGGGTGCTCAGGGTGCTGGGTGCTCAGTGCTCGGGGTGCTGGGTGCTCAGTGCTCAGTGCTCAGGGTGCTGGGTGCTCAGTGCTGAGTGCTCAGGGTGCTGGGTGTTCAGTACTCAGGGTGCTCGCTGCTCAGTGCTCAGGGTGCTGGGTGCTCAGTACTCAGGGTGCTGGGTGCTCAGTGCTCGGGGTGCTGGGTGCTCAGTGCTCAGGGTGATCAGTGCTCAGTACTCAGGGTGCTGGGTTCTCAGTGCTCTGGGTGCTGGGTGCTCAGTCCTCAGGGTGCTCAGTACTCAGGATGCTCTGTGCTCAGTGCTCAGTACTCAGGGTGCTCAGTACTCAGGGTGCTGGGTGCTCAGTGCTCGGGGTGCTCGCTGCTCAGTACTCAGGATGCTCTGTGCTCAGTGCTCAGTACTCAGGGTGCTCAGTGCTCAGGGTGCTGTGTGCTCATTGCTCGGTGTGCTCGGTGCTCAGTACTCAGGGTGCTGACTGCTCAGTACTCAGGGTGCTGGGTGCTCAGTACTCAGGTTGCTGGTTGCTCAGTACTCAGGGTGCTGGGTGCTCAGTGCTCAGGGTGCTGGGTGCTCAGTGCTCGGGGTGCTGGGTGCTCAGGGCTGTGGTGCTGGGTGCTCAGTGCTCAGGGTGCTGGGTGCTCAGTGCTCAGTGCTCAGGGTGCTGGTTGCTCAGTACTCAGGGTGCTGGGTGCTCTGTACTCAGGGTGCTGGGTGCTCAGTGCTCAGGGTGCTCTGTGCTCAGTACTCAGGGTGCTGGGTGCTCAGTGCTTGGGGTGCTGCGTGCTCAGTGCTCAGGGAGCTGGGTGCTCAGTGCTCAGGGTGCTGGGTGCTCAGTACTCAGGGTGCTGGGTGCTCAGTGCTCGTTGTGCTCGGTGCTCAGTACTCAAGGTGCTGGGTGCTCAGTGCTCAGGGTGCTGGGTGCTCAGTCCTCGGGGTGCTCCGTGCTCAGTGATCAGGGTGCTGGGTGCTCAGTACTCAGGGTGCTCGGTGCTCAGTACTCAGGGTTTTCAGTGCTCAGTACTCAGGGTGCTGGGTGCTCAGTGCTCAGGGTGCTGGGTGCTCAGTACTCAGGGTGCTCAGTGCTCAGTACTCGGGGTGCTTGGTGCTCAGTACTCAGGGTGCTCAGTGCTCAGTACTCCGGGTGCTGGGTGCTCAGTGCTCAGGGTGCTCAGTTCTCAGTGCTCGGGGTGCTGGGTGCTCAGTGCTCGGGGCGCTGGGTGCTCAGTGCTCGGGGTGCTGGGTGCTCAGTACTCGGGGTGCTGGGTGCTCAGTGCTCAGGGTGCTCAGTGCTCAGTACTCAGTGCTCAGGGTGCTCAGTGCGCAGTGCTCAGGGTGCTGGGTGTTCAGTACTCAGGGTGCTGGGTGCTCAGTACTCAGGGTGCTGGCTGCTCAGTGCTCAGTGTGCTGGGAGCTCAGTAGTCTGGGTGTTGGGTGCTCAGTACTCAGGGTGCTGGGTGCTCCGTGCTCAGGGTGCTCTGTGCTCAGTGCTCAGGGTTCTGGGTGCTCAGTGCTCAGGGTGCTGGGTGCTCAGTACTCAGGGTGCTGGGTGCTTAGTGCTCGAGGTGCTCGGTGCTCAGTACTCAAGGTGCTGGGTGCTCAGTGCTCAGGGTGCTGGGTGCTCAGTACTCGGGGTTCTCCGTGCTCATGGTGCTGGGTGCTCAGTGCTCAGGGTGCTTGGTGCTCAGTGCTCGGGGTGCTGGGTGCTGAGTGCTCAGGGTGCTGGGTGCTCAGTGCTCGGGGTGCTCGGTGCTCAGTGCTCAGGGTGCTGGGTGCTCAGTACTCAGGGTGCTGGGTGCTTAGTACTCAGGGTGCTCAGTGCTCAGTACACAGGGTGCTGGGTGCTCAGTGCTCGGGGTGCTGGGTGCTCAGTGCTCAGTACTCAGGGTGCTGGGTGCTCAGTGCTCAGGGTGCTGGGTGCTCAGTACTCAGCGTGCTGGGTGCTCAGTACTCAGGGTGCTGGGTGCTCAGTGCTCAGGGTGCTGGGTGCTCAGTGCTCAGGGTGCTGGGTGCTCAGTGATCGGGGTGCTGGGTGATCAGTACTCAGGGTGCTCAGTGCTCGGTTAGCTCGGTGCTCAGTACTCAGGGTGCTGGGTGCTCAGTACTCAGTGCTCGGGGTCCTGGGTGCTCCATGCTCGGGGTGCTGGGTGCTCAGTGCTCTGGGTGCTGGGTGCTCAGTACTCAGGGTGCTGGGTGCTCAGTACTCAGGGTGCTGGGTGCTCAGTGCTCAGGGTGCTGTGTGCTCAGTACTCAGGGTGCTGGGTGCTCAGTACTCAGGGTGCTCGGTGCTCAGTACTCAGGGTGCTGGGTCCTCAGTGCTCAGGGTGCTGGGTACTCAGTACTCAGGGTGCTGGGTGCTCAGTACTCAGGGTGCTGGGTGCTCAGTGCTCAGGGTGCTGGGTGCTCAGTGCTCAGGGTGCTGGGTGCTCAGTACTCAGGGTGCTGGGTTCTCAGTGCTCAGGGTGATCGGTGCTCAGTACTCAGGGTGCTCAGTACTCAGGGTGCTGGGTGCTCAGTGCTCAGGGTGCTGGGTGCTCAGTACTCAGGGTGCTGGGTGCTCAGTGCTCGGGGTGCTGGGTGCTCAGTGCTCAGGGTGATCGGTGCTCAGTACTCAGGGTGCTGGGTGCTCAGTGCTCAGGGTGCTGGGCGCTCAGTCCTCAGGGTGCTCAGTGCTCAGGGTGCTGGGTGCTCAGTACTCATGGTGCTGGGTGCTCAGTACTCAGGGGGCTGGGTGCTCAGTGCTCAGTGTGCTGGGTGCTCAGTGCTCAGGGCGCTGGGTGCTCAGTGCCCGGGGTGCTGGGTGCTCAGTGCTCGGGGTGCTGGGTGGTCAGTGCTCAGTGCTCAAGGTGCTGGGTGCTCAGTGCTCAGTGCTCTGGGTGCTGGGTGCTCAGTACTCAGGGTGCTGGGTGCTCAGTACTCAGGGTGCTGGGTGCTCAGTGCTCAGGGTGCTCAGTGCTCAGTACTCGGGGTGCTGGGTGCTCAGTGCTCAGTGTGCTCAGTGCTCAGTGCTCAGGGTGCTGGGTTCTCAACGCTCGGGGCGCTGGGTGCTCAGTGCTCGGGGTGCTGGGTGCTCTGTACTCAGGGTGCTGTGTGCTCAGTGCTCAGTACTCAGCGTGCTGGGTGCTCAGTGCTCAGAGTGTTGGGTGCTCAGTACTCAGGGTGCTGGGTGCTCAGTGCTCAGTGCTGAGGGTGCTCAGTGCTCAGGGTGCTCAGTGCTCAGGGTGCTGGGTGCTCAGGGTGCTGGGTGCTCAGTGCTCGGGGTGCTGGGTGCTCAGTTCTCAGTGCTCAGGGTGCTGTGTGCTCAGTGCTCAGTGCTCAGGGTGCTGGGTGTTCAGTACTCAGGGTGCTCGGTGCTCAGTGCTCAGGGTGCTAGGTGCTCAGTACTCAGGGTTCTGGGTGCTCAGTGCTCGGGGTGCTGGGTGCTCAGTACTCAGGGTGCTGGGTGCTTAGTACTCAGGGTGCTGGGTGCTCAGTGCTCAGGGTGCTGGGTGCTCAGTACTCAGGGTGCTCGGTGCTCCGTACTCAGGGTGCTCGGTGCTCAGTACTCAGGGTGCTGGGTGCTCAGTACTCAGGGTGCTGGGTGCTCAGTACTCAGGGTGCTGGGTGCTCTGTGCTCAGGGTGCTGGGTGCTCAGTGCTCTGGGTGCTGGGTGCTCAGTGCTCAGTGTGCTGGGTGCTCAGTGCTCAGGGTGCTGGGTGCTCAGTGATCGGGGTGATGGGTGCTGAGTGCTCAGTATGCTGAGTGCTCAGTGCTCGGGGTGCTCGGTGCTCAGTGCTTAGGGTCCTGGGTGCTCAGTACTCAGGGTGCTGGGTGCTTAGTAATCAGGGTGCTCAGTGCTCAGTACACAGGGTGCTGGGTGCTCAGTGCTCGGGGTGCTGGGTGCTCAGTGCTCAGTACTCAGGGTGCTGGGTGCTCATTGCTCAGGGTGCTGAGTGCTCAGTACTCAGGGTGCTGGGTGCTCAGTATTCAGGGTGCTGGGTGCTCAGTACTCAGGGTGCTGGGTGCTCAGTGCTCGGGGTGCTCGGTGATCAGTACTCAGGGTGCTGGGTGCTCAGTACTCAGGGTGCTGGGTGTTCAGTGCTCAGGGTGCTGGGTGCTCAGTGCTCAGGGTGCTGGGTGCTCAGTGCTCGGGGAGCTCGGTGCTCAGTACTCAGGGTGCTGGCTGCTCAGTACTCAGTGCTCGGGGTCCTGGGTGCTCCGAGCTCGGGGTGATCTGTTCTCAGTACTCAGGGTGCTGGGTGCTCAGTGCTCGGGGTGCTGGGTGCTCAGTACTCGGGGTGCTCAGTACTCAGGGTACTGGGTGCTCAGTACTCAGTGTGCTGGGTGCTCAGAGCTCGGGGTGCTCGGTGCTCAGTACTCGGGGTGCTGGGTGCTCAGTGCTCAGGGTGCTGGGTGCTCAGTGCTCGGAGTGCTGGGTGCTCAGTGCTGAGGGTTCTGGCTGCTCAGTGCTCAGGGTGCTGGGTGCTCAGTACTCAGGGTGCTAGGTGCTCAGTACTCAGGGTGCTCAGTGCTCAGTACTCAGCGTGCTGGGTGCTCAGTGCTCAGGGTCCTCGGTGCTCAGTACTCACGGTGTTCAGTGCTCAGTACTCAGCGTGCTTTGTGCTCAGTGCTCAGGGTACTGGGTGCTCAGTACTCAGGGTGCTGGGTGCTCAGTATTCAGGGTGCTGGGTGCTCAGTACTCAGGGTGCTGGGTGCTCAGTGCTCGGGGTGCTCGGTGTTCAGTACTCAGGGTGCTGGGTGCTCATTACTCAGGGTGCTGGGTGCTCAGTGCTCAGGGTGCTGGGTGCTCAGTGCTCGGGGTGCTCGGTGATCAGTACTCAGGGTCCTGGGTGCTCAGTGCTCAGGGTGCTGAGTACTCAGTACTCAGGGTGCTTTGTGCTCAGTGCTCGGGGTGCTGGGTGCTCAGTGCTCAGGGTGCTGGGTGCTCAGTACTCAGGGTGCTGGGTGCTCATTACTTAGGGTGCTGGGTGCTCAGTGCTCAGGGTGCTGGGTGCTCAGTCCTCAGGGTGCTGGGTGCTCAGTACTCAGGGTGTTCGGTGCTTAGTACTCAGGGTGCTCAGTGCTCAGTACTCAGGGTGCTGGTTGCTCAGTGCTCGGGGTGCTCGGTGCTCAGTACTCACGGTGCTGGGTGCTCAGTACTCAGGGTGCTGGGTGCTCCGTACTCAGGGTGCTGGGTGCTCAGTACTCAGGGTGCTGGGTGCTCAGTACTCAGGGTGCTGGGTGCTCAGTGCTCAGGGTGCTGGGTGCTCAGTACTCAGGGTGCTGGGTGCTCAGTACACAGGGTGCTCGGTGCTCAGTACTCAGGGTGCTGGGTGCTCAGTGCTCAGGGCGCTTTGTACTCAGTACTCAGGGTTCTGGGTGCTCAGTACTCAGGGTGCTGGGTGCTCAGTGCTCAGGGTGCTGGGTGCTCAGTGCTCAGGGTGCTGTGTGCTCAGTACTCAGGGTCCTGGGTGCTCAGTGCTCAGGGTGATCGGTGCTCAGTACTCAGGGTGCTCAGTACTCAGGGTGCTGTGTGCTCAGTGCTCAGGGTGCTGGGTGCTCAGTACTCAGGGTGCTCAGTGCTCAGGGTGCTGGGTGCTCAGGGTGCCTGGTGCTCAGTGCTCGGGATGCTGGGTGCTCAGTGCTCAGTACTCAGCGTGCTGGGTGCTCAGTGCTCAGGGTGCTGGGTGCTCAGTACTCAGGGTGCTCGGTGCTCAGTACTCAGGGTGCTCGGTGCTCAGTACTCAGGGTGCTGGGTGCTCAGTACTCAGGGTGCTGGGTGCTCAGTACTCAGGGTGCTGGGTGCTCTGTGCTCAGGGTGCTGGGTGCTCAGTGCTCTGGGTGCTGGGTGCTCAGTGCTCAGTGTGCTGGGTGCTCAGTGCTCAGGGTGCTGGGTGCTCAGTGATCGGGGTGATGGGTGCTGAGTGCTCAGGGTGCTGAGTGCTCAGTGCTCGGGGTGCTCGGTGCTCAGTGCTTAGGGTCCTGGGTGCTCAGTACTCAGGGTGCTGGGTGCTTAGTAATCAGGGTGTTCAGTGCTCAGTACACAGGGTGCTGGGTGCTCAGTGCTCGGGGTGCTGGGTGCTCAGTGCTCAGTACTCAGGGTGCTGGGTGCTCATTGCTCAGGGTGCTGAGTGCTCAGTACTCAGGGTGCTGGGTGCTCAGTATTCAGGGTGCTGGGTGCTCAGTACTCAGGGTGCTGGGTGCTTAGTGCTCGGGGTGCTCGGTGATCAGTACTCAGGGTGCTGGGTGCTCAGTACTCAGGGTGCTGGGTGTTCAGTGCTCAGGGTGCTGGGTGCTCAGTGCTCAGGGTGCTGGGTGCTCAGTGCTCGGGGAGCTCGGTGCTCAGTACTCAGGGTGCTGGCTGCTCAGTACTCAGTGCTCGGGGTCCTGGGTGCTCCGAGCTCGGGGTGATCTGTTCTCAGTACTCAGGGTGCTGGGTGCTCAGTGCTCGGGGTGCTGGGTGCTCAGTACTCGGGGTGCTCAGTACTCAGGGTACTGGGTGCTCAGTACTCAGTGTGCTGGGTGCTCAGAGCTCGGGGTGCTCGGTGCTCAGTACTCGGGGTGCTGGGTGCTCAGTGCTCAGGGTGCTGGGTGCTCAGTGCTCGGAGTGCTGGGTGCTCAGTGCTGAGGGTTCTGGCTGCTCAGTGCTCAGGGTGCTGGGTGCTCAGTACTCAGGGTGCTAGGTGCTCAGTACTCAGGGTGCTGGGTGCTCAGTACTCAGGCTGCTGGGTGCTCAGTGCTCAGGGTGCTGGGTGCTCAGTACTCAGGGTGCTGGGTGCTCAGTACACAGGGTGCTGGGTGCTCAGTACTCAGGCTGCTGGGTGCTCAGTGCTCAGGGTGCTGGGTGCTCAGTACTCAGGGTGCTGGGTGCTCAGTACACAGGGTGCTCAGTGCTCAGTACTCAGCGTGCTGGGTGCTCAGTGCTCAGGGTCCTCGGTGCTCAGTACTCACGGTGTTCAGTGCTCAGTACTCAGCGTGCTTTGTGCTCAGTGCTCAGGGTGCTGGGTGCTCAGTACTCAGGGTGCTGGGTGCTCAGTATTCAGGGTGCTGGGTGCTCAGTACTCAGGGTGCTGGGTGCTCAGTGCTCGGGGTGCTCGGTGATCAGTACTCAGGGTGCTGGGTGCTCATTACTCAGGGTGCTGGGTGCTCAGTGCTCGGGGTGCTCGGTGATCAGTACTCAGGGTGCTGGGTGCTCAGTGCTCAGGGTGCTGAGTACTCAGTACTCAGGGTGCTGGGTGCTCAGTGCTCGGGGTGCTGGGTGCTCAGTGCTCAGGGTGCTGGGTGCTCAGTACTCAGGGTGCTGGGTGCTCATTACTCAGGGTGCTGGGTGCTCAGTGCTCAGGGTGCTGGGTGCTCAGTCCTCAGGGTGCTGGGTGCTCAGTACTCAGGGTGTTCGGTGCTTAGTACTCAGGGTGCTCAGTGCTCAGTACTCAGGGTGCTGGTTGCTCAGTGCTCGGGGTGCTCGGTGCTCAGTACTCACGGTGCTGGGTGCTCAGTACTCAGGGTGCTGGGTGCTCCGTACTCAGGGTGCTGGGTGCTCAGTACTCAGGGTGCTGGGTGCTCAGTACTCAGGCTGCTGGGTGCTCAGTGCTCAGGGTGCTGGGTGCTCAGTACTCAGGGTGCTGGGTGCTCAGTACACAGGGTGCTCGGTGCTCAGTACTCAGGGTGCTGGGTGCTCAGTGCTCAGGGCGCTTTGTACTCAGTACTCAGGGTTCTGGGTGCTCAGTACTCAGGGTGCTGGGTGCTCAGTGCTCAGGGTGCTGGGTGCTCAGTGCTCAGGGTGCTGTGTGCTCAGTACTCAGGGTGCTGGGTGCTCAGTGCTCAGGGTGATCGGTGCTCAGTACTCAGGGTGCTCAGTACTCAGGGTGCTGTGTGCTCAGTGCTCAGGGTGCTGGGTGCTCAGTACTCAGGGTGCTCAGTGCTCAGGGTGCTGGGTGCTCAGGGTGCCTGGTGCTCAGTGCTCGGGATGCTGGGTGCTCAGTGCTCAGTGCTCAGGGTGCTGGGTGCTCAGTGCTCAGGGTGCTGTGTGCTCAGTGCTCAGTACTCAGCGTGCTGGGTGCTCAGTGCTCAGAGTGTTGGGTGCTCAGTACTCAGGGTGCTGGGTGCTCAGTGCTCAGTGCTCAGGGTGATCAGTGCTCAGGGTGCTCAGTGCTCTGGGTGCTGGGTGCTCAGGGTGCTGGGTGCTCAGTGCTCGGGGTGCTGGGTGCTCAGTGCTCAGTGCTCAGGGTGCTGAGTGCTCAGTGCTCAGTGCTCAGGTTGCTGGGTGTTCAGTACTCAGGGTGCTCGGTGCTCAGTGCTCAGGGTGCTAGGTGCTCAGTACTCAGGGTGCTGGGTGCTCAGTTCTCGGGGTGCTGGGTGCTCAGTGCTCAGGGTGATCAGTGCTCAGTACTCAGGGTGCTGGGTGCTCAGTACTCAGGGTGCTGGGTGCTCAGTGCTCAGGGTGCTGGGTGCTCAGTACTCAGGGTGCTGTGTGCTCAGTACTCAGGTTGCTCCGTGCTCAGTACTCAGGGTGCTGGGTGCTCAGTACTCAGGGTGCTTTGTACTCAGTACTCAGGGTTCTGGGTGCTCAGTACTCAGGGTGCTGGGTGCTCAATGCTCAGGGTGCTGGGTGCTCAGTGCTCAGGGTGCTGGGTGCTCAGTACTCAGGGTGCTGGGTGCTCAGTGCTCAGGGTGATCGGTGCTCAGTACTCAGGGTGCTCAGTACTCAGGGTGCTGGGTGCTCAGTACTCAGGGTGCTGGGTGCTCAGCGCTCAGGGTGCTGGGTGCTCAGTGCTCTGGGTGCTGGGTGCTCAGTGCTCAGGGTGCTGGGTGCTCAGAGCTCAGGGTGCTGGGTGCTCAGTGATCGGGGTGATGGGTGCTGAGTGCTCAGGGTGCTGGGTGCTCAGTGCTCGGGGTGCTCGGTGCTCAGTGCTCAGGGTCCTGGGTGCTCAGTACTCAGGGTGCTAGGTGCTTAGTAATCAGGGTGCTCAGTGCTCAGTACACAGGGTGCTGGGTGCTCAGTGCTCGGGGTGCTGGGTGCTCAGTGCTCAGGGTGCTAGGTGCTTAGTAATCAGTGTGCTCAGTGCTCAGGACACAGGGTCCTGGGTGCTCAGTACTCAGGGTGCTGGGTGCTTAGTAATCAGGGTGTTCAGTGCTCAGTACACAGGGTGCTGGGTGCTCAGTGCTCGGGGTGCTGGGTGCTCAGTGCTCAGTACTCAGGGTGCTGGGTGCTCATTGCTCAGGGTGCTGAGTGCTCAGTACTCAGGGTGCTGGGTGCTCAGTATTCAGGGTGCTGGGTGCTCAGTACTCAGGGTGCTGGGTGCTTAGTGCTCGGGGTGCTCGGTGATCAGTACTCAGGGTGCTGGGTGCTCAGTACTCAGGGTGCTGGGTGTTCAGTGCTCAGGGTGCTGGGTGCTCAGTGCTCAGGGTGCTGGGTGCTCAGTGCTCGGGGAGCTCGGTGCTCAGTACTCAGGGTGCTGGCTGCTCAGTACTCAGTGCTCGGGGTCCTGGGTGCTCCGAGCTCGGGGTGATCTGTTCTCAGTACTCAGGGTGCTGGGTGCTCAGTGCTCGGGGTGCTGGGTGCTCAGTACTCGGGGTGCTCAGTACTCAGGGTACTGGGTGCTCAGTACTCAGTGTGCTGGGTGCTCAGAGCTCGGGGTGCTCGGTGCTCAGTACTCGGGGTGCTGGGTGCTCAGTGCTCAGGGTGCTGGGTGCTCAGTGCTCGGAGTGCTGGGTGCTCAGTGCTGAGGGTTCTGGCTGCTCAGTGCTCAGGGTGCTGGGTGCTCAGTACTCAGGGTGCTAGGTGCTCAGTACTCAGGGTGCTCAGTGCTCAGTACTCAGCGTGCTGGGTGCTGAGTGCTCAGGGTCCTCGGTGCTCAGTACTCACGGTGTTCAGTGCTCAGTACTCAGCGTGCTTTGTGCTCAGTGCTCAGGGTGCTGGGTGCTCAGTACTCAGGGTGCTGGGTGCTCAGTACTCAGGGTGCTGGGTGCTCAGTGCTCAGGGTGCTGAGTACTCAGTACTCAGGGTGCTGGGTGCTCAGTGCTCGGGGTGCTGGGTGCTCAGTGCTCAGGGTGCTGGGTGCTCAGTACTCAGGGTGCTGGGTGCTCATTACTCAGGGTGCTGGGTGCTCAGTGCTCAGGGTGCTGGGTGCTCAGTCCTCAGGGTGCTGGGTGCTCAGTACTCAGGGTGTTCGGTGCTTAGTACTCAGGGTGCTCAGTGCTCAGTACTCAGGGTGCTGGTTGCTCAGTGCTCGGGGTGCTCGGTGCTCAGTACTCACGGTGCTGGGTGCTCAGTACTCAGGGTGCTGGGTGCTCCGTACTCAGGGTGCTGGGTGCTCAGTACTCAGGGTGCTGGGTGCTCAGTACTCAGGGTGCTGGGTGCTCAGTGCTCAGGGTGCTGGGTGCTCAGTACTCAGGGTGCTGGGTGCTCAGTACACAGGGTGCTCGGTGCTCAGTACTCAGGGTGCTGGGTGCTCAGTGCTCAGGGCGCTTTGTACTCAGTACTCAGGGTTCTGGGTGCTCAGTACTCAGGGTGCTGGGTGCTCAGTGCTCAGGGTGCTGGGTGCTCAGTGCTCAGGGTGCTGTGTGCTCAGTACTCAGGGTGCTGGGTGCTCAGTGCTCAGGGTGATCGGTGCTCAGTACTCAGGGTGCTCAGTACTCAGGGTGCTGTGTGCTCAGTGCTCAGGGTGCTGGGTGCTCAGTACTCAGGGTGCTCAGTGCTCAGGGTGCTGGGTGCTCAGGGTGCCTGGTGCTCAGTGCTCGGGATGCTGGGTGCTCAGTGCTCAGTGCTCAGGGTGCTGGGTGCTCAGTGCTCAGGGTGCTGTGTGCTCAGTGCTCAGTACTCAGCGTGCTGGGTGCTCAGTGCTCAGAGTGTTGGGTGCTCAGTACTCAGGGTGCTGGGTGCTCAGTGCTCAGTGCTCAGGGTGATCAGTGCTCAGGGTGCTCAGTGCTCTGGGTGCTGGGTGCTCAGGGTGCTGGGTGCTCAGTGCTCGGGGTGCTGGGTGCTCAGTGCTCAGTGCTCAGGGTGCTGAGTGCTCAGTGCTCAGTGCTCAGGTTGCTGGGTGTTCAGTACTCAGGGTGCTCGGTGCTCAGTGCTCAGGGTGCTAGGTGCTCAGTACTCAGGGTGCTGGGTGCTCAGTTCTCGGGGTGCTGGGTGCTCAGTGCTCAGGGTGATCAGTGCTCAGTACTCAGGGTGCTGGGTGCTCAGTACTCAGGGTGCTGGGTGCTCAGTGCTCAGGGTGCTGGGTGCTCAGTACTCAGGGTGCTGTGTGCTCAGTACTCAGGGTGCTCCGTGCTCAGTACTCAGGGTGCTGGGTGCTCAGTGCTCAGGGTGCTTTGTACTCAGTACTCAGGGTTCTGGGTGCTCAGTACTCAGGGTGCTGGGTGCTCAATGCTCAGGGTGCTGGGTGCTCAGTGCTCAGGGTGCTGGGTGCTCAGTACTCAGGGTGCTGGGTGCTCAGTGCTCAGGGTGATCGGTGCTCAGTACGCAGGGTGCTCAGTACTCAGGGTGCTGGGTGCTCAGTACTCAGGGTGCTGGGTGCTCAGCGCTCAGGGTGCTGGGTGCTCAGTGCTCTGGGTGCTGGGTGCTCAGTGCTCAGGGTGCTGGGTGCTCAGTGCTCAGGGTGCTGGGTGCTCAGTGATCGGGGTGATGGGTGCTGAGTGCTCAGGGTGCTGGGTGCTCAGTGCTCGGGGTGCTCGGTGCTCAGTGCTCAGGGTCCTGGGTGCTCAGTACTCAGGGTGCTAGGTGCTTAGTAATCAGGGTGCTCAGTGCTCAGTACACAGGGTGCTGGGTGCTCAGTGCTCGGGGTGCTGGGTGCTCAGTGCTCAGGGTGCTAGGTGCTTAGTAATCAGTGTGCTCAGTGCTCAGTACACAGGGTCCTGGGTGCTCAGTACTCAGGGTGCTGGGTGCTTAGTAATCAGGGTGTTCAGTGCTCAGTACACAGGGTGCTGGGTGCTCAGTGCTCGGGGTGCTGGGTGCTCAGTGCTCAGTACTCAGGGTGCTGGGTGCTCATTGCTCAGGGTGCTGAGTGCTCAGTACTCAGGGTGCTGGGTGCTCAGTATTCAGGGTGCTGGGTGCTCAGTACTCAGGGTGCTGGGTGCTTAGTGCTCGGGGTGCTCGGTGATCAGTACTCAGGGTGCTGGGTGCTCAGTACTCAGGGTGCTGGGTGTTCAGTGCTCAGGGTGCTGGGTGCTCAGTGCTCAGGGTGCTGGGTGCTCAGTGCTCGGGGAGCTCGGTGCTCAGTACTCAGGGTGCTGGCTGCTCAGTACTCAGTGCTCGGGGTCCTGGGTGCTCCGAGCTCGGGGTGATCTGTTCTCGGTACTCAGGGTGCTGGGTGCTCAGTGCTCGGGGTGCTGGGTGCTCAGTACTCGGGGTGCTCAGTACTCAGGGTACTGGGTGCTCAGTACTCAGTGTGCTGGGTGCTCAGAGCTCGGGGTGCTCGGTGCTCAGTACTCGGGGTGCTGGGTGCTCAGTGCTCAGGGTGCTGGGTGCTCAGTGCTCGGAGTGCTGGGTGCTCAGTGCTGAGGGTTCTGGCTGCTCAGTGCTCAGGGTGCTGGGTGCTCAGTACTCAGGGTGCTAGGTGCTCAGTACTCAGGGTGCTCAGTGCTCAGTACTCAGCGTGCTGGGTGCTCAGTGCTCAGGGTCCTCGGTGCTCAGTACTCACGGTGTTCAGTGCTCAGTACTCAGCGTGCTTTGTGCTCAGTGCTCAGGGTGCTGGGTGCTCAGTACTCAGGGTGCTGGGTGCTCAGTATTCAGGGTGCTGGGTGCTCAGTACTCAGGGTGCTGGGTGCTCAGTGCTCGGGGTGCTCGGTGATCAGTACTCAGGGTGCTGGGTGCTCATTACTCAGGGTGCTGGGTGCTCAGTGCTCAGGGTGCTGGGTGCTCAGTGCTCGGGGTGCTCGGTGATCAGTACTCAGGGTGCTGGGTGCTCAGTGCTCAGGGTGCTGAGTACTCAGTACTCAGGGTGCTGGGTGCTCAGTGCTCGGGGTGCTGGGTGCTCAGTGCTCAGGGTGCTGGGTGCTCAGTACTCAGGGTGCTGGGTGCTCATTACTCAGGGTGCTGGGTGCTCAGTGCTCAGGGTGCTGGGTGCTCAGTCCTCAGGGTGCTGGGTGCTCAGTACTCAGGGTGTTCGGTGCTTAGTACTCAGGGTGCTCAGTGCTCAGTACTCAGGGTGCTGGTTGCTCAGTGCTCGGGGTGCTCGGTGCTCAGTACTCACGGTGCTGGGTGCTCAGTACTCAGGGTGCTGGGTGCTCCGTACTCAGGGTGCTGGGTGCACAGTACTCAGGGTGCTGGGTGCTCAGTACTCAGGGTGCTGGGTGCTCAGTACTCAGGGTGCTGGGTGCTCAGTACTCAGGGTGCTGGGTGCTCAGTACACAGGGTGCTCGGTGCTCAGTACTCAGGGTGCTGGGTGCTCAGTGCTCAGGGCGCTTTGTACTCAGTACTCAGGGTTCTGGGTGCTCGGTACTCAGGGTGCTGGGTGCTCAGTGCTCAGGGTGCTGGGTGCTCAGTGCTCAGGGTGCTGTGTGCTCAGTACTCAGGGTGCTGGGTGCTCAGTGCTCAGGGTGATCGGTGCTCAGTACTCAGGGTGCTCAGTACTCAGGGTGCTGTGTGCTCAGTGCTCAGGGTGCTGGGTGCTCAGTACTCAGGGTGCTCAGTGCTCAGGGTGCTGGGTGCTCAGGGTGCCTGGTGCTCAGTGCTCGGGATGCTGGGTGCTCAGTGCTCAGTGCTCAGGGTGCTGGGTGCTCAGTGCTCAGGGTGCTGTGTGCTCAGTGCTCAGTACTCAGCGTGCTGGGTGCTCAGTGCTCAGAGTGTTGGGTGCTCAGTACTCAGGGTGCTGGGTGCTCAGTGCTCAGTGCTCAGGGTGATCAGTGCTCAGGGTGCTCAGTGCTCTGGGTGCTGGGTGCTCAGGGTGCTGGGTGCTCAGTGCTCGGGGTGCTGGGTGCTCAGTGCTCAGGGTGCTGGGTGCTCAGTACTCAGGGTGCTGGGTGTTCAGTACTCAGGGTGCTCGGTGCTCAGTGCTCAGGGTGCTAGGTGCTCAGTACTCAGGGTGCTGGGTGCTCAGTTCTCGGGGTGCTGGGTGCTCAGTGCTCAGGGTGATCAGTGCTCAGTACTCAGGGTGCTGGGTGCTCAGTACTCAGGGTGCTGGGTGCTCAGTGCTCAGGGTGCTGGGTGCTCAGTACTCAGGGTGCTGTGTGCTCAGTACTCAGGGTGCTCCGTGCTCAGTACTCAGGGTGCTGGGTGCTCAGTGCTCAGGGTGCTTTGTACTCAGTACTCAGGGTTCTGGGTGCTCAGTACTCAGGGTGCTGGGTGCTCAATGCTCAGGGTGCTGGGTGCTCAGTGCTCAGGGTGCTGGGTGCTCAGTACTCAGGGTGCTGGGTGCTCAGTGCTCAGGGTGATCGGTGCTCAGTACTCAGGGTGCTCAGTACTCAGGGTGCTGGGTGCTCAGTACTCAGGGTGCTGGGTGCTCAGCGCTCAGGGTGCTGGGTGCTCAGTGCTCTGGGTGCTGGGTGCTCAGTGCTCAGGGTGCTGGGTGCTCAGTGCTCAGGGTGCTGGGTGCTCAGTGATCGGGGTGATGGGTGCTGAGTGCTCAGGGTGCTGGGTGCTCAGTGCTCGGGGTGCTCGGTGCTCAGTGCTCAGGGTCCTGGGTGCTCAGTACTCAGGGTGCTAGGTGCTTAGTAATCAGGGTGCTCAGTGCTCAGTACACAGGGTGCTGGGTGCTCAGTGCTCGGGGTGCTGGGTGCTCAGTGCTCAGGGTGCTAGGTGCTTAGTAATCAGTGTGCTCAGTGCTCAGTACACAGGGTGCTGGGTGCTCAGTACTCAGGATGCTGGGTGCTCAGTGCTCAGGGTGCTGAGTGCTCAGTACTCAGCGTGCTGGGTGCTCAGTACTCAGGGTGCTGGGTGCTCAGTGCTCAGGGTGCTGGGTGCTCAGTGCTCAGGGTGCTGGGTGCTCAGTGCTCGGTGAGCTCGGTGCTCAGTACTCAGGGTGCTGGGTGCTCAGTACTCAGTGCTCGGGGTCCTGGGTGCTCCGTGCTTGGGGTGCTGGGTGCTCAGTACTCAGGGTGCTGGGTGCTCAGTGCTCGGGGTGCTGGGTGCTCAGTACTCAGGTTGCTGGGGGCTCAGTACTCAGGGTGCTGGGTGCTCAGTACTCAGGGTGCTCGGTTCTCAGTACTCAGGGTGCTGGGTGCTCAGTGCTCGGGGTGCTGGGTGCTCAGTACTCGGGGTGCTCAGTACTCAGGGTACTGGGTGCTCAGTACTCAGGGTGCTGGGTGCTCAGTGCTCGGGGTGCTCGGTGCTCAGTACTCGGGGTGCTGGGTGCTCAGTACTCGGGGTGCTGGGTGCTCAGTGCTCAGGGTGCTGGGTGCTCAGTGCTCGGGGTGCTGGGTGCTCAGTGCTGAGGGTGCTGGCTGCTCAGTGCTCAGGGTGCTGGGTGCTCAGTACTCAGGGTGCTAGGTGGTCAGTACTCATTGTGCTCAGTGCTCAGTACTCAGCGTGCTGGGTGCTCAGTGCTCAGGGTCCTCGGTGCTCAGTACTCAGGGCGCTCAGTGCTCAGTACTCAGCGTGCTTTGTGCTCAGTGCTCAGGGTGCTGGGTGCTCAGTACTCAGGGTGCTGGGTGCTCAGTACTCAGGGTGCTGGGTGCTCAGTACTCAGGGTGCTGGGTGCTCAGTGCTCGGGGTGCTCGGTGATCAGTACTCAGGGTGCTGGGTGCTCAGTGCTCAGGGTGCTGAGTACTCAGTACTCAGGGTGCTGGGTGCTCAGTGCTCAGGGTGCTGGGTGCTCAGTGCTCAGGGTGCTGGGTGCTCAGTGCTCGGGGTGCTGGGTGCTCAGTGCTCAGGGTGCTGGGTGCTCAGTGTTCAGGGTGCTGGGTGCTCAGTCCTCAGGGTGCTGGGTGCTCAGTACTCAGGGTGCTGGGGGCTCAGTACTCAGGGTGCTGGGTGCTCAGTGTTCAGGGTGCTGGGTGCTCAGTCCTCAGGGTTCTGGGTGCTCAGTACTCAGGGTGTTCGGTGCTCAGTACTCAGGGTGATCAGTGCTCAGTACTCAGGGTGCTGGGTGCTCAGTACTCGGGGTGCTCAGTACTCAGGGTACTGGGTGCTCAGTACTCAGGGTGCTGGGTGCTCAGTGCTCGGGGTGCTCGGTGCTCAGTACTCGGGGTGCTGGGTGCTCAGTACTCGGGGTGCTGGGTGCTCAGTGCTCAGGGTGCTGGGTGCTCAGTGCTCGGGGTGCTGGGTGCTCAGTGCTGAGGGTGCTGGCTGCTCAGTGCTCAGGGTGCTGGGTGCTCAGTACTCAGGGTGCTAGGTGGTCAGTACTCATTGTGCTCAGTGCTCAGTACTCAGCGTGCTGGGTGCTCAGTGCTCAGGGTCCTCGGTGCTCAGTACTCAGGGCGCTCAGTGCTCAGTACTCAGCGTGCTTTGTGCTCAGTGCTCAGGGTGCTGGGTGCTCAGTACTCAGGGTGCTGGGTGCTCAGTACTCAGGGTGCTGGGTGCTCAGTACTCAGGGTGCTGGGTGCTCAGTGCTCGGGGTGCTCGGTGATCAGTACTCAGGGTGCTGGGGGCTCAGTGCTCAGGGTGCTGAGTACTCAGTACTCAGGGTGCTGGGTGCTCAGTGCTCAGGGTGCTGGGTGCTCAGTGCTCAGGGTGCTGGGTGCTCAGTGCTCGGGGTGCTGGGTGCTCAGTGCTCAGGGTGCTGGGTGCTCAGTGTTCAGGGTGCTGGGTGCTCAGTCCTCAGGGTGCTGGGTGCTCAGTACTCAGGGTGCTGGGGGCTCAGTACTCAGAGTGCTGGGTGCTCAGTGTTCAGGGTGCTGGGTGCTCAGTCCTCAGGGTGCTGGGTGCTCAGTACTCAGGGTGTTCGGTGCTCAGTACTCAGGGTGATCAGTGCTCAGTACTCAGGGTGCTGGTTGCTCAGTGCTTGGGGTGCTCGGTGCTCAGTACTCAGGGTGCTGGGTGCTCAGTACTCAGGGTGCTGGGTGCTCAGTACTCAGGGTGCTGGGTGCTCAGTACTCAGGGTGCTGGGTGCTCAGTACTCAGGGTGCTGGGTGCTCAGTGCTCAGGGTGCTGGGTGCTCAGTACTCAGGATGCTTGGTGCTCAGTACTTAGTGTGCTCGGTGCTCAGTACTCAGGGTGCTGGGTGCTCAGTGCTCAGGGTGCTTTGTACTCAGTACTCAGGGTTCTGGGTGCTCAGTACTCAGGGTGCTGGGTGCTCAGTGCTCACGGTGCTGGGTGCTCAGTACTCAGGGTGCTGGGTGCTCAGTGCTCAGGGTGATCGGTGCTCAGTACTCAGGGTGCTCAGTACTCAGGGTGCTGGGTGCTCAGTGCTCAGGGTGCTGGGTGCTCAGTACTCAGGGTGCTGGGTGCTCAGTGCTCGGGGTGCTGGGTGCTCAGTGCTCAGGGTGCTCAGTGCTCAGGGTGCTGGGTGCTCAGTCCTCAGGGTGCTCAGTGCTCAGGGTGCTGGGTGCTCAGTGCTCGGGGTGCTCGGTGCTCAGTACTCGGGGTGCTGGGTGCTCAGTACTCGGGGTGCTGGGTGCTCAGTGCTCAGGGTGCTGGGTGCTCAGTGCTGAGGGTGCTGGCTGCTCAGTGCTCAGGGTGCTGGGTGCTCAGTACTCAGGGTGCTAGGTGCTCAGTACTCATTGTGCTCAGTGCTCAGTACTCAGCGTGCTGGGTGCTCAGTGCTCAGGGTCCTCGGTGCTCAGTACTCAGGGTGCTCAGGGCTCAGTACTCAGCGTGCTTTGTGCTCAGTGCTCAGGGTGCTGGGTGCTCAGTACTCAGGGTGCTGGGTGCTCAGTACTCAGGGTGCTGGGTGCTCAGTACTCAGGGTGCTGGGTGCTCAGTGCTCGGGGTGCTTGGTGATCAGTACTCAGGGTGCTGGGTGCTCAGTGCTCAGGGTGCTGAGTACTCAGTACTCAGGGTGCTGGGTGCTCAGTGCTCAGGGTGCTGGGTGCTCAGTGCTCAGGGTGCTGGGTGCTCAGTGCTCGGGGTGCTGGGTGCTCAGTGCTCAGGGTGCTCTGTGCTCAGTGCTCGGGGTGCTGGCTGCTCAGTGCTCAGGGTGCTGGGTGCTCAGTACTCAGGGTGCTGGGGGCTCAGTACTCAGGGTGCTGGGTGCTCAGTGTTCAGGGTGCTGGGTGCTCAGTCCTCAGGGTGCTGGGTGCTCAGTACTCAGGGTGTTCGGTGCTCAGTACTCAGGGTGATCAGTGCTCAGTACTCAGGGTGCTGGTTGCTCAATGCTTGGGGTGCTCGGTGCTCAGTACTCAGGGTGCTGGGTGCTCAGTACTCAGGGTGCTGGGTGCTCAGTACTCAGGGTGCTGGGTGCTCAGTACTCAGGGTGCTGGGTGCTCAGTACTCAGGGTGCTGGGTGCTCAGTGCTCAGGGTGCTGCGTGCTCAGTACTCAGGATGCTTGCTGCTCAGTACTTAGTGTGCTCGGTGCTCAGTACTCAGGGTGCTGGGTGCTCAGTGCTCAGGGTGCTTTGTACTCAGTACTCAGGGTTCTGGGTGCTCAGTACTCAGGGTGCTGGGTGCTCAGTGCTCAGGGTGCTGGGTGCTCAGTACTCAGGGTGCTGGGTGCTCAGTGCTCAGGGTGATCGGTGCTCAGTACTCAGGGTGCTCAGTACTCAGGGTGCTGGGTGCTCAGTGCTCAGGGTGCTGGGTGCTCAGTACTCAGGGTGCTGGGTGCTCAGTGCTCGGGGTGCTGGGTGCTCAGTGCTCAGGGTGCTCAGTGCTCAGGGTGCTGGGTGCTCAGTGCTCGGGGTGCTCGGTGCTCAGGGTGCTGGGTGCTCAGTCCTCAGGGTGCTCAGTGCTCAGGGTGCTGGGTGCTCAGTGCTCGGGGTGCTCGGTGCTCAGTACTCAGGGTGCTGGGTGCTCAGTACTCATGGTGCTGGGTGCTCAGTACTCAGGGGGCTGGGTGCTCAGTGCTCAGGATGCCGGGTGCTCAGTGCTCAGGGCGCTAGGTGCTCAGTGCTCGGGGTGCTGGGTGCTCAGTGCTCGGGGTGCTGGGTGGTCAGTGCTCAGTGCTCAGGGTGCTGGGTGCTCAGTGCTCAGGGTGCTGGGTGCTCAGTACTCAGGGTGCTGGGTGCTCAGTACTCAGGGTGCTGGGTGCTCAGTGATCATGGTGCTGGGTGCTCAGTACTCTGGGTGTTGGGTGCTCAGTACTCAGGGTGCTGGGTGCTCAGTGCTCGGGGTGCTCGGTGCTCAGTACTCAAGGTGCTGGGTGCTCAGTGCTCAGGGTGCGGGGTGCTCAGTCCTCGGGGTGCTCCGTGCTCAGTGCTCAGGGGGCTGGGTGCTCAGTACTCAGGGTGCTCGGTGCTCAGTACTCAGGGTTCTCAGTGCTCAGGGTGCTGGGTGCTCAGTACTCAGGGTGCTCAGTGCTCAGTACTCGGGGTGCTGGGTGCTCAGTACTCAGGGCGCTCAGTGCTCAGTACTCGGGGTGCTGGGTGCTCAGTGCTCAGTGTGCTCAGTGCTCAGTGCTCGGGGTGCTGGGTGCTCAGTGCTCGGGGCGCTGGGTGCTCAGTGCTCGGGGTGCTGGGTGCTCAGTACTCAGGGTGCTGTGTGCTCAGTGCTCAGTACTCAGCGTGCTGGGTGCTCAGTGCTCAGAGTGTTGGGTGCTCAGTACTCAGGGTGCTGGGTGCTCAGTGCTCAGTGCTCAGGGTGCTCAGTGCTCAGGGTGCTCAGTGCTCAGGGTGCTGGGTGCTCAGGGTGCTGGGTGCTCAGTGCTCGGGGTGCTGGGTGCTCAGTGCTCAGTGCTCAGGGTGCTGGGTGCTCAGTGCTGAGTGCTCAGGGTGCTGGGTGTTCAGTACTCAGGGTGCTCGGTGCTCAGTGCTCAGGGTGCTGGGTGCTCAGTGCTCGGGGTGCTGGGTGCTCAGTGCTCGGGGTGCTGGGTGCTCAGTGCTCAGGGTGATCAGTGCTCAGTACTCAGGGTGCTGGGTTCTCATTGCTCTGGGTGCTGGGTGCTCAGTCCTCAGGGTGCTCAGTACTCAGGATGATCTGTGCTCAGTTCTCAGTACTCAGGGTGCTCAGTACTCAGGGTGCTGTGTGCTCAGTGCTCGGGGTGCTGGGTGCGCAGTACTCAGGGTGCTGGGTGCTCAGTACTCGGGATGCTGGGTGCTCAGTACTCAGGGTGCTGGGTGCTCAGTGCTCGGGGTGCTGGGTGCTCACTGCTCAGAGTGATCGGTGCTCAGTGCTCAGGGTGCTGGGTGCTCAGTCCTCCGGGTGCTCAGTGCTCAGGGTTCTGGGTGCTCATTGCTCATTGTGCTCGGTGCTCAGTACTCAGGGTGCTGAGTGCTCAGTACTCAGGGTGCTGGGTGCTCAGTACTCAGGTTGCTGGTTGCTCAGTACTCAGTGTGCTGGGTGCTCAGTGCTCAGGGTGCTGGGTGCTCAGTGCTCGGGGTGCTGGGTGCTCAAGCCTGTGGTGCTGGGTGCTCAGTGCTCAGTGGTCAGGGTGCTGGGTGCTCAGTGCTCAGTGCTCAGGGTGCTGGTTGCTCAGTACTCAGGGTGCTGGGTGCTCAGTACTCAGGGTGCTGGGTGCTCAGTGCTCAGGGTGCTCTGTGCTCAGTACTCAGGGTGCTGGGTGCTCCGTGCTTGGGGTGCTGCGTGCTCAGTGCTCAGGGAGCTGGGTGCTCAGTGCTCAGGGTGCTGGGTGCTCAGTACTCAGGGTGCTGGGTGCTCAGTGCTCGTTGTGCTCGGTGCTCAGTACTCAAGGTGCTGGGTGCTCAGTGCTCAGGGTGCTGGGTGCTCAGTCCTCGGGGTGCTCCGTGCTCAGTGATCAGGGTGCTGGGTGCTCAGTACTCAGGGTGCTCGGTGCTCAGTACTCAGGGTTTTCAGTGCTCAGTACTCAGGGTGCTGGGTGCTCAGTGCTCAGGGTGCTGGGTGCTCAGTACTCAGGGTGCTCAGTGCTCAGTACTCGGGGTGCTTGGTGCTCAGTACTCAGGGTGCTCAGTGCCCAGTACTCGGGGTGCTGGGTGCTCAGTGCTCAGGGTGCTGAGTGCTCAGTGCTCGGGGTGCTGGGTGCTCAGTGCTCGGGGCGCTGGGTGCTCAGTGCTCGGGGTGCTGGGTGCTCAGTACTCGGGGTGCTGGGTGCTCAGTGCTCAGGGTGCTCAGTGCTCAGTACTCAGTGCTCAGGGTGCTCAGTGCTCAGTGCTCAGGGTGCTGGGTGTTCAGTACTCAGGGTGCTGGGTGCTCAGTACTCAGGGTGCTGGGTGCTCAGTGCTCAGGGTGCTGGGAGCTCAGTAGTCTGGGTGTTGGGTGCTCAGTACTCAGGGTGCTGGGTGCTCCGTGCTCAGGGTGCTGGGTGCTCAGTGCTCAGGGTTCTGGGTGCTCAGTGCTCAGGGTGCTGGGTGCTCAGTACTCAGGGTGCTGGGTGCTCAGTGCTCAGGGTGCTGGGAGCTCAGTAGTCTGGGTGTTGGGTGCTCAGTACTCAGGGTGCTGGGTGCTTAGTGCTCGAGGTGCTCGGTGCTCAGTACTCAAGGTGCTGGGTGCTCAGTGCTCAGGGTGCTGGGTGCTCAGTACTCGGGGTTCTCCGTGCTCATGGTGCTGGGTGCTCAGTGCTCAGGGTGCTGGGTGCTCAGTGCTCGGGGTGCTGGGTGCTGAGTGCTCAGGGTGCTAGGTGCTCAGTGCTCGGGGTGCTCGGTGCTCAGTGCTCAGGGTGCTGGGTGCTCAGTACTCAGGGTGCTGGGTGCTTAGTACTCAGGGTGCTCAGTGCTCAGTACACAGGGTGCTGGGTGCTCAGTGCTCGCGGTGCTGCGTGCTCAGTGCTCAGTACTCAGGGTGCTGGGTGCTCAGTGCTCAGGGTGCTGGGTGCTCAGTACTCAGCGTGCTGGGTGCTCAGTACTCAGGGTGCTGGCTGCTCAGTGCTCAGGGTGCTGGCTGCTCAGTGCTCAGGGTGCTGGGTGCTCAGTGATCGGGGTGCTGGGTGCTCAGTACTCAGGGTGCTCAGTTCTCGGTTAGCTCGGTGCTCAGTACTCAGGGTGCTGGGTGCTCAGTACTCAGTGCTCGGGGTCCTGGGTGCTCCGTGCTCGGGGTGCTGGGTGCTCAGTGCTCTGGGTGCTGGGTGCTCAGTACTCAGGGTGCTGGGTGCTCAGTACTCAGGGTGCTGGGTGCTCAGTGCTCCGGGTGCTGTGTGCTCAGTACTCAGGGTGCTGGGTGCTCAGTACTCAGGGTGCTCGGTGCTCAGTACTCAGGGTGCTGGGTCCTCAGTGCTCAGGGTGCTGGGTACTCAGTACTCAGGGTGCTGGGTGCTCAGTACTCAGGGTGCTGGGTGCTCAGTGCTCAGGGTGCTGGGTGCTCAGTGCTCAGGGTGCTGGGTGCTCAGTACTCAGGGTGCTGGGTGCTCAGTGCTCAGGGTGATCGGTGCTCAGTACTCAGGGAGCTCAGTACTCAGGGTGCTGGGTGCTCAGTGCTCAGGGTGCTTGGTGCTCAGTACTCAGGGTGCTGGGTGCTCAGTGCTCAGTGCTCAGGGTGCTCAGTGCTCAGTACTCAGGGTGCTCAGTGCTCTGGGTGCTGGGTGCTCAGTGCTCAGGGTGCTGGGTGCTCAGTGCTCAGGGTGCTGGGTGCTCAGTACTCAGGGTGCTCAGTGCTCAGGGTGCTGGGTGCTCAGTGCTCGGGGTGCTGGGTACTCAGTGCTCAGTACACAGGGTGCTGAGTGCTCAGTGCTCGGGGTGCTGGGTGCTCAGTGCTCATTACTCAGAGTGCTCAGTGCTCAGGGTGCTGGGTGCTCAGTACTCAGGGTGCTGGGTGCTCAGTGCTCAGGGTGCTGGGTGCTCAGTGCTCAGGGTGCTGGGAGCTCAGTAGTCTGGGTGTTGGGTGCTCAGTACTCAGGGTGCTGGGTGCTCCGTGCTCAGGGTGCTGGGTGCTCAGTGCTCAGGGTTCTGGGTGCTCAGTGCTCAGGGTGCTGGGTGCTCAGTACTCAGGGTGCTGGGTGCTTAGTGCTCGAGGTGCTCGGTGATCAGTACTCAAGGTGCTGGGTGCTCAGTGTTCAGGGTGCTGGGTGCTCAGTACTCGGGGTTCTCCGTGCTCATGGTGCTGGGTGCTCAGTGCTCAGGGTGCTGGGTGCTCAGTGCTCGGGGTGCTGGGTGCTGAGTGCTCAGGGTGCTAGGTGCTCAGTGCTCGGGGTGCTCGGTGCTCAGTGCTCAGGGTGCTGGGTGCTCAGTACTCAGGGTGCTGGGTGCTTAGTACTCAGGGTGCTCAGTGCTCAGTACACAGGGTGCTGGGTGCTCAGTGCTCGCGGTGCTGGGTGCTCAGTGCTCAGTACTCAGGGTGCTGGGTGCTCAGTGCTCAGGGTGCTGGGTGCTCAGTACTCAGCGTGCTGGGTGCTCAGTACTCAGGGTGCTGGCTGCTCAGTGCTCAGGGTGCTGGGTGCTCAGTGCTCAGGGTGCTGGGTGCTCAGTGATCGGGGTGCTGGGTGCTCAGTACTCAGGGTGCTCAGTGCTCGGTTAGCTCGGTGCTCAGTACTCAGGGTGCTGGGTGCTCAGTACTCAGTGCTCGGGGTCCTGGGTGCTCCGTGCTCGGGGTGCTGGGTGCTCAGTGCTCTGGGTGCTGGGTGCTCAGTACTCAGGGTGCTGGGTGCTCAGTACTCAGGGTGCTGGGTGCTCAGTGCTCAGGGTGCTGTGTGCTCAGTACTCAGGGTGCTGGGTGCTCAGTACTCAGGGTGCTCGGTGCTCAGTACTCAGGGTGCTGGGTCCTCAGTGCTCAGGGTGCTGGGTACTCAGTACTCAGGGTGCTGGGTGCTCAGTACTCAGGGTGCTGGGTGCTCAGTGCTCAGGGTGCTGGGTGCTCAGTGCTCAGGGTGCTGGGTGCTCAGTACTCAGGGTGCTGGGTGCTCAGTGCTCAGGGTGATCGGTGCTCAGTACTCAGGGAGCTCAGTACTCAGGGTGCTGGGTGCTCAGTGCTCAGGGTGCTTGGTGCTCAGTACTCAGGGTGCTGGGTGCTCAGTGCTCAGGGTGCTGAGTACTCAGTACTCAGGGTGCTGGGTGCTCAGTGCTCAGGGTGCTGGGTTTTCAGTGCTCAGGGTGCTGGGTGCTCAGTGCTCGGGGTGCTGGGTGCTCAGTGCTCGGGGTGCTGGGTGCTCAGTGCTCGGGGTGCTGGGTGCTCAGTGCTCGGGGTGCTGGGTGCTCAGTGCTCAGGGTGATCGGTGCTCAGTACTCAGGGTGCTGGGTGCTCAGTGCTCAGGGTGCTGGGTGCTCAGTCCTCAGGGTGCTCAGTGCTCAGGGTGCTGGGTGCTCAGTACTCATGGTGCTGGGTGCTCAGTACTCAGGGGGCTGGTTGCTCAGTGCTCAGTGCTCAGTGTGCTGGGTGCTCAGTGCTCAGGGCGCTGGGTGCTCAGTGCTCGGGGTGCTGGTTGCTCAGTGCTCGGGGTGCTGGGTGGTCAGTGCTCAGTGCTCAAGGTGCTGGGTGCTCAGTGCTCAGTGCTCAGGGTGCTGGGTGCTCAGTACTCAGGGTGCTGGGTGCTCAGTACTCAGGGTGCTGGGTGCTCAGTTCTCAGGGTGCTGGGTGATCAGTACTCTGGGTGTTGGGTGCTCAGTACTCAGGGTTCCCAGTGCTCAGTACTCGGGGTGCTGGGTGCTCAGTGCTCAGTGTGCTCAGTGCTCAGTGCTCAGGGTGCTGGGTGCTCAGTGCTCAGGGCGCTGGGTGCTCAGTGCTCGGGGTGCTGGGTGCTCAGTACTCAGGGTGCTGTGTGCTCAGTGCTCAGTACTCAGCGTGCTGTGTGCTCAGTGCTCAGAGTGTTGGGTGCTCAGTACTCAGGGTGCTGGGTGCTCAGTGCTCAGTGCTGAGGGTGCACAGTGCTCAGGGTGCTCAGTGCTCAGGGTGCTGGGTGCTCAGGGTGCTGGGTGCTCAGTGCTCGGGGTGCTGGGTGCTCAGTTCTCAGTGCTCAGGGTGCTGGGTGCTCAGTGCTCGGGGTGCTGGGTGCTCAGTACTCAGGGTGCTGGGTGCTCAGTACTCAGGGTGCTGGGTGCTCAGTCCTCAGGGTGCTAAGTGCTCAGGGTGCTGGGTGCTCAGTGCTCAGGGTGCTGGGTGCTCTGTGCTCAGGGTGCTCGGTGCTCAGTGCTCAGGTTGCTGGGTGCTCAATACTCAGGGTGCTGGGTGCTCAGTACTCAGGGTGCTCAGTGCTCAGTAATCAGGGAGCTCAGTGCTCAGGGTGCTGGGTGTTCAGTGCTCAGGGTGCTCGGTGCTCAGTGCTCAGGGTGCTGGGTGCTCAGTACTCACGGTGCTGGGTGCTCAGTGCTCGGGGTGCTGGGGGCTCAGTACTCAGGGTGCTGGGTGCTCAGTGCTCAGGGTGCTGGGTGCTCAGTGCTCAGGGTGCTCGGTGCTTAGTACTCATGGTGCTCGGTGCTCGGGGTGCTGGGTGCTCAGTGCTCGGTGTGTTGGGTGCTCAGTGCTCGGGGTGCTGGGTGCTGAGTGCTCGGTGTGCTGGGTGCTCAGTGCTCGGGGTGCTGGGTGCTCAGTGCTCGGGGTGCTGGGTGCTCAGTACTCGGGGTTCTCCGTGCTCATGGTGCTGGGTGCTCAGTGCTCAGGGTGCTGGGTGCTCAGTGCTCGGGGTGCTGGGTGCTGAGTGCTCAGGGTGCTAGGTGCTCAGTGCTCGGGGTGCTCGGTGCTCAGTGCTCAGGGTGCTGGGTGCTCAGTACTCAGGGTGCTGGGTGCTTAGTACTCAGGGTGCTCAGTGCTCAGTACACAGGGTGCTGGGTGCTCAGTGCTCGCGGTGCTGCGTGCTCAGTGCTCAGTACTCAGGGTGCTGGGTGCTCAGTGCTCAGGGTGCTGGGTGCTCAGTACTCAGCGTGCTGGGTGCTCAGTACTCAGGGTGCTGGCTGCTCAGTGCTCAGGGTGCTGGCTGCTCAGTGCTCAGGGTGCTGGGTGCTCAGTGATCGGGGTGCTGGGTGCTCAGTACTCAGGGTGCTCAGTTCTCGGTTAGCTCGGTGCTCAGTACTCAGGGTGCTGGGTGCTCAGTACTCAGTGCTCGGGGTCCTGGGTGCTCCGTGCTCGGGGTGCTGGGTGCTCAGTGCTCTGGGTGCTGGGTGCTCAGTACTCAGGGTGCTGGGTGCTCAGTACTCAGGGTGCTGGGTGCTCAGTGCTCCGGGTGCTGTGTGCTCAGTACTCAGGGTGCTGGGTGCTCAGTACTCAGGGTGCTCGGTGCTCAGTACTCAGGGTGCTGGGTCCTCAGTGCTCAGGGTGCTGGGTACTCAGTACTCAGGGTGCTGGGTGCTCAGTACTCAGGGTGCTGGGTGCTCAGTGCTCAGGGTGCTGGGTGCTCAGTGCTCAGGGTGCTGGGTGCTCAGTACTCAGGGTGCTGGGTGCTCAGTGCTCAGGGTGATCGGTGCTCAGTACTCAGGGAGCTCAGTACTCAGGGTGCTGGGTGCTCAGTGCTCAGGGTGCTTGGTGCTCAGTACTCAGGGTGCTGGGTGCTCAGTGCTCAGTGCTCAGGGTGCTCAGTGCTCAGTACTCAGGGTGCTCAGTGCTCTGGGTGCTGGGTGCTCAGTGCTCAGGGTGCTGGGTGCTCAGTGCTCAGGGTGCTGGGTGCTCAGTACTCAGGGTGCTCAGTGCTCAGGGTGCTGGGTGCTCAGTGCTCGGGGTGCTGGGTACTCAGTGCTCAGTACACAGGGTGCTGAGTGCTCAGTGCTCGGGGTGCTGGGTGCTCAGTGCTCATTACTCAGAGTGCTCAGTGCTCAGGGTGCTGGGTGCTCAGTACTCAGGGTGCTGGGTGCTCAGTGCTCAGGGTGCTGGGTGCTCAGTGCTCAGGGTGCTGGGAGCTCAGTAGTCTGGGTGTTGGGTGCTCAGTACTCAGGGTGCTGGGTGCTCCGTGCTCAGGGTGCTGGGTGCTCAGTGCTCAGGGTTCTGGGTGCTCAGTGCTCAGGGTGCTGGGTGCTCAGTACTCAGGGTGCTGGGTGCTTAGTGCTCGAGGTGCTCGGTGATCAGTACTCAAGGTGCTGGGTGCTCAGTGTTCAGGGTGCTGGGTGCTCAGTACTCGGGGTTCTCCGTGCTCATGGTGCTGGGTGCTCAGTGCTCAGGGTGCTGGGTGCTCAGTGCTCGGGGTGCTGGGTGCTGAGTGCTCAGGGTGCTAGGTGCTCAGTGCTCGGGGTGCTCGGTGCTCAGTGCTCAGGGTGCTGGGTGCTCAGTACTCAGGGTGCTGGGTGCTTAGTACTCAGGGTGCTCAGTGCTCAGTACACAGGGTGCTGGGTGCTCAGTGCTCGCGGTGCTGGGTGCTCAGTGCTCAGTACTCAGGGTGCTGGGTGCTCAGTGCTCAGGGTGCTGGGTGCTCAGTACTCAGCGTGCTGGGTGCTCAGTACTCAGGGTGCTGGCTGCTCAGTGCTCAGGGTGCTGGGTGCTCAGTGCTCAGGGTGCTGGGTGCTCAGTGATCGGGGTGCTGGGTGCTCAGTACTCAGGGTGCTCAGTGCTCGGTTAGCTCGGTGCTCAGTACTCAGGGTGCTGGGTGCTCAGTACTCAGTGCTCGGGGTCCTGGGTGCTCCGTGCTCGGGGTGCTGGGTGCTCAGTGCTCTGGGTGCTGGGTGCTCAGTACTCAGGGTGCTGGGTGCTCAGTACTCAGGGTGCTGGGTGCTCAGTGCTCAGGGTGCTGTGTGCTCAGTACTCAGGGTGCTGGGTGCTCAGTACTCAGGGTGCTCGGTGCTCAGTACTCAGGGTGCTGGGTCCTCAGTGCTCAGGGTGCTGGGTACTCAGTACTCAGGGTGCTGGGTGCTCAGTACTCAGGGTGCTGGGTGCTCAGTGCTCAGGGTGCTGGGTGCTCAGTGCTCAGGGTGCTGGGTGCTCAGTACTCAGGGTGCTGGGTGCTCAGTGCTCAGGGTGATCGGTGCTCAGTACTCAGGGAGCTCAGTACTCAGGGTGCTGGGTGCTCAGTGCTCAGGGTGCTTGGTGCTCAGTACTCAGGGTGCTGGGTGCTCAGTGCTCAGGGTGCTGAGTACTCAGTACTCAGGGTGCTGGGTGCTCAGTGCTCAGGGTGCTGGGTTTTCAGTGCTCAGGGTGCTGGGTGCTCAGTGCTCGGGGTGCTGGGTGCTCAGTGCTCGGGGTGCTGGGTGCTCAGTGCTCGGGGTGCTGGGTGCTCAGTGCTCGGGGTGCTGGGTGCTCAGTGCTCAGGGTGATCGGTGCTCAGTACTCAGGGTGCTGGGTGCTCAGTGCTCAGGGTGCTGGGTGCTCAGTCCTCAGGGTGCTCAGTGCTCAGGGTGCTGGGTGCTCAGTACTCATGGTGCTGGGTGCTCAGTACTCAGGGGGCTGGTTGCTCAGTGCTCAGTGCTCAGTGTGCTGGGTGCTCAGTGCTCAGGGCGCTGGGTGCTCAGTGCTCGGGGTGCTGGTTGCTCAGTGCTCGGGGTGCTGGGTGGTCAGTGCTCAGTGCTCAAGGTGCTGGGTGCTCAGTGCTCAGTGCTCAGGGTGCTGGGTGCTCAGTACTCAGGGTGCTGGGTGCTCAGTACTCAGGGTGCTGGGTGCTCAGTTCTCAGGGTGCTGGGTGATCAGTACTCTGGGTGTTGGGTGCTCAGTACTCAGGGTTCCCAGTGCTCAGTACTCGGGGTGCTGGGTGCTCAGTGCTCAGTGTGCTCAGTGCTCAGTGCTCAGGGTGCTGGGTGCTCAGTGCTCAGGGCGCTGGGTGCTCAGTGCTCGGGGTGCTGGGTGCTCAGTACTCAGGGTGCTGTGTGCTCAGTGCTCAGTACTCAGCGTGCTGTGTGCTCAGTGCTCAGAGTGTTGGGTGCTCAGTACTCAGGGTGCTGGGTGCTCAGTGCTCAGTGCTGAGGGTGCACAGTGCTCAGGGTGCTCAGTGCTCAGGGTGCTGGGTGCTCAGGGTGCTGGGTGCTCAGTGCTCGGGGTGCTGGGTGCTCAGTTCTCAGTGCTCAGGGTGCTGGGTGCTCAGTGCTCGGGGTGCTGGGTGCTCAGTACTCAGGGTGCTGGGTGCTCAGTACTCAGGGTGCTGGGTGCTCAGTCCTCAGGGTGCTAAGTGCTCAGGGTGCTGGGTGCTCAGTGCTCAGGGTGCTGGGTGCTCTGTGCTCAGGGTGCTCGGTGCTCAGTGCTCAGGTTGCTGGGTGCTCAATACTCAGGGTGCTGGGTGCTCAGTACTCAGGGTGCTCAGTGCTCAGTAATCAGGGAGCTCAGTGCTCAGGGTGCTGGGTGTTCAGTGCTCAGGGTGCTCGGTGCTCAGTGCTCAGGGTGCTGGGTGCTCAGTACTCACGGTGCTGGGTGCTCAGTGCTCGGGGTGCTGGGGGCTCAGTACTCAGGGTGCTGGGTGCTCAGTGCTCAGGGTGCTGGGTGCTCAGTGCTCAGGGTGCTCGGTGCTTAGTACTCATGGTGCTCGGTGCTCGGGGTGCTGGGTGCTCAGTGCTCGGTGTGTTGGGTGCTCAGTGCTCGGGGTGCTGGGTGCTGAGTGCTCGGTGTGCTGGGTGCTCAGTGCTCGGGGTGCTGGGTGCTCAGTGCTCGGGGTGCTGGGTGCTCAGTACTCAGGGTGCTCGGTGCTCAGTACTCAGGGTGCTGGGTGCTCAGTGCTCAGGGTGCTGGGTGCTCAGTACTCAGGGTGCTGGGTGCTCGGTGCTCAGTACACTGGGTGCTCAGTACTCAGGGTGCTGGGTGCTCAGTACTCAGGGTGTTCGGTGCTCAATACTCAGGGTGCTGGGTGCTCAGTTCTCGGGGTGCCGGGTGCTCATTAATCAGGGTGCTCAGTGCTCAGTACTCAGCGTGCTGGGTGCTCAGTGCTCAGGGTGCTCGGTGCTCAGTACTCAGGGTGCTCAGTGCTCAGTACTCAGTGTGCTGGGTGCTCAGTGCTCAGGGTGCTGGGTGCTCAGTACTCAGGGTGCTTTGTGCTTAGTACTCAGGGTGCTCGGTCCTCAGTGCTCAGGGTGCTGGGTGCTCAGTACTCAGGGTGCTGGGTGCTCAGTGGTCAGGGTGCTCAGTGCTCAGCACTCAGGGTGCTCGGTGCTCAGTGCTCAGGGTGCTCAGTGCTCAGTACTCAGGGTGCTCAGTGCTCTGGGTGCTGGGTGCTCAGTGCTCAGGGTGCTGGGTGCTCAGTGCTCAGGGTGCTGGGTGCTCAGTACTCAGGGTGCTCAGTGCTCAGGGTGCTGGGTGCTCAGTGCTCGGGGTGCTGGGTACTCAGTGCTCAGTACACAGGGTGCTGAGTGCTCAGTGCTCGGGGTGCTGGGTGCTCAGTGCTCATTACTCAGAGTGCTCAGTGCTCAGGGTGCTGGGTGCTCAGTACTCAGGGTGCTGGGTGCTCAGTGCTCAGGGTGCTGGGTGCTCAGTACTCAGGGTGCTGGGTCCTCAGTGCACAGGGTGCTGGGTGCTCAATGCTCAGGGTGCTCAGTACTCAGGGTGCTGTGTGTTCAGTGCTCAGGGTACTGGGTGCTCAGTACTCAGGGTGCTCGGTGCTTAGTACTCAGGGTGCTGGGTGCTCAGTACTCCGGGTGCTCATTGCTCAGGGTGCTGGGTGCTCAGTACTCAGGGTGCTCAGTGCTCAGTACTCAGGGTGCTCAGTGCTCAGTACTCAGGGTGCTCAGTGCTCAGGGTGCTGGGTGCTCAGTGCTCGGGGTGCTGGGTGCTCAGTGCTCACAGTGCTGTGTGCTCAGTACTCAGGGTGTTCAGTACTCAGGGTGCTTGGTGCTCAGTGCTCAGGGTGCTTGGTGCTCAGTGCTCAGGTTGCTGGGTGCTCAATACTCAGGGTGCTGGGTGCTCAGTACTCAGGGTGCTCTGTGCTCAGTACTCAGGGTGCTCAGTGCTCAGGGTGCTGGTTGGTCAGTGCTCGGGGTGCTGGGTGCTCAGTGCTCGGGGTGCTGGTTGCTCAGTACTCAGGGTGCTCGGTGCTCAGTACTCAGGGTGCTGGGTGCTCAGTGCTCAGGGTGCTGGGTGCTCAGTACTCAGGGTGCTGGGTGCTCGGTGCTCAGTACACTGGGTGCTCAGTACTCAGGGTGCTGGGTGCTCAGTACTCAGGCTGCTCGGTGCTCAATACTCAGGGTGCTGGGTGCTCAGTTCTCGGGGTGCTGGGTGCTCATTAATCAGGGTGCTGGGTGCTCAGTACTCAGGGTTCTCAGTGCTTGGGGTGCTGGGTGCTCAGTTCTCAGGGTGCTCAGTGCTTGGGGTGAAGGGTGCTCAGTACTCAGGGTGCTGGTTGCTCAGTGCTCAGGGTGCTGGGTGCTGAGTACTCAGGGTGCTAGGTGCTCAGTACTCAGGGTGCTGTGTGCTCAGTGCTCGGGGTGCTGGGTGCTCAGTGCTCGGGTTGCTGGGTGCTTAGTGCTCGGGGTGCTGGGTGCTCAGTGCTCAGGGTGCTGGGTGCTCAGTGCTCAGGGTGCTGGGTGCTCAGTGCTCAGGGTGCTGGGTGCTCAGTGCTCGGTGTCCTCGGTGCTCAGTGCTCGGGGTGGTGGGTGCTCAGTACTCGGGGAGCTCAGTGCTCAGTACTCAGGGTGCTGGGTGCTCAGTGCTCAGTGTGCTGGGTGCTCAGTGCTCGGGGTGCTGGGTGCTCGGTGCTCAGGTTGCTGGGTGCTCAGTACTCGGGGTGCTTTGTGCTCAGTACTCAGGGTGCTGGGTGCTCATTGCTCGGGGTGCTGGGTCCTCAGTGCTACGGGTGCTGGGTGCTCAGTGCTCGGGGTGCTGGGTGCTCAGTGCTCGGGGCGCTGGGTGCTCAGTGCTCGGGGTGCTCGGTGCTCAGTACTCAGGGTGCTGGGTGCTCAGTGCTCAGGGTGCTCGGTGCTCAGTACTCAGGGTGCTGGGTGCTCAGTGCTCAGTGTGCTCGGTGCTCAGTACGTTGGGTGCTCAGTACTCAGGGTGTTGGGTGCTCAGTGCTCAGGGTGATCGGTGCTCAGTACTCAGCGTGCTCAGTACTCAGGGTGCTGGGTGCTCAGTACTCAGTGTGCTGGGTGCTCATTCTCGTGGTGCTGGGTGCTCAGTGCTCGGGGTGCTGGGTGCTCAGTACTCGGGGTGCTGTGTGCTCAGTGCTCAGCGTGCTGCGTGCTCAGTACTCAGGGTGCTCGGTTCTCAGTACTCAGGGTGCTGGGTGCTCATTCTCGGTGTGCTGGGTGCTCAGTGCTCAGGGTGCTGGGTGCTCAGTGCTCAGGGTCCTCTATGCTCAGTATTCAGGGTGCTCAGTACTCAGTGTGCTTTGTGCTCAGTGCTCAGGGTGCTGGGTGCTCAGTACTCAGGGTGATGGGTGCTCAGTACTCAGGGTGCTGGGTGCTCAGTGCTCAGGGTGCTGGGTGCTCAGTGCTCAGGGTGCTGGGTGCTCAGTACTCAGGGTGCTGGGTGCTCAGTGCTCAGGGTGATCGGTGCTCAGTACTCAGGGAGCTCAGTACTCAGGGTGCTGGGTGCTCAGTGCTCAGGGTGCTTGGTGCTCAGTACTCAGGGTGCTGGGTGCTCAGTGCTCAGGGTGCTGAGTACTCAGTACTCAGGGTGCTGGGTGCTCAGTGCTCAGGGTGCTGGGTTTTCAGTGCTCAGGGTGCTGGGTGCTCAGTGCTCGGGGTGCTGGGTGCTCAGTGCTCGGGGTGCTGGGTGCTCAGTGCTCGGGGTGCTGGGTGCTCAGTGCTCGGGGTGCTGGGTGCTCAGTGCTCAGGGTGATCGGTGCTCAGTACTCAGGGTGCTGGGTGCTCAGTGCTCAGGGTGCTGGGTGCTCAGTCCTCAGGGTGCTCAGTGCTCAGGGTGCTGGTTGCTCAGTACTCATGGTGCTGGGTGCTCAGTACTCAGGGGGCTGGTTGCTCAGTGCTCAGTGCTCAGTGTGCTGGGTGCTCAGTGCTCAGGGCGCTGGGTGCTCAGTGCTCGGGGTGCTGGGTGCTCAGTGCTCGGGGTGCTGGGTGGTCAGTGCTCAGTGCTCAAGGTGCTGGGTGCTCAGTGCTCAGTGCTCAGGGTGCTGGGTGCTCAGTACTCAGGGTGCTGGGTGCTCAGTACTCAGGGTGCTGGGTGCTCAGTTCTCAGGGTGCTGGGTGATCAGTACTCTGGGTGTTGGGTGCTCAGTACTCAGGGTTCTCAGTGCTCAGTACTCGGGGTGCTGGGTGCTCAGTGCTCAGTGTGCTCAGTGCTCAGTGCTCAGGGTGCTGGGTGCTCAGTGCTCGGGGCGCTGGGTGCTCAGTGCTCGGGGTGCTGGGTGCTCAGTACTCAGGGTGCTGTGTGCTCAGTGCTCAGTACTCAGCGTGCTGTGTGCTCAGTGCTCAGAGTGTTGGGTGCTCAGTACTCAGGGTGCTGGGTGCTTAGTGCTCAGTGCTGAGGGTGCACAGTGCTCAGGGTGCTCAGTGCTCAGGGTGCTGGGTGCTCAGGGTGCTGGGTGCTCAGTGCTCGGGGTGCTGGGTGCTCAGATCTCAGTGCTCAGGGTGCTGGGTGCTCAGTGCTCGGGGTGCTGGGTGCTCAGTACTCAGGGTGCTGGGTGCTCAGTACTCAGGGTGCTGGGTGCTCAGTGCTCAGGGTGCTGGGTGCTCTGTGCTCAGGGTGCTCGGTGCTCAGTGCTCAGGGTGCTCGGTGCTCAGTGCTCAGGGTGCTGGGTGCTCAGTACTCACGGTGCTGGGTGCTCAGTGCTCGGGGTGCTGGGGGCTCAGTACTCAGGGTGCTGGGTGCTCAGTGCTCAGGGTGCTGGGTGCTCAGTGCTCAGGGTGCTCGGTGCTTAGTACTCATGGTGCTCGGTGCTCGGGGTGCTGGGTGCTCAGTGCTCGGTGTGCTGGGTGCTCAGTGCTCGGGGTGCTGGGTGCTGAGTGCTCGGTGTGCTGGGTGCTCAGTGCTCGGGGTGCTGGGTGCTCAGTGCTCGGGGTGCTGGGTGCTCAGTACTCATCGTGCTCGGTGCTCAGTACTCAGGGTGCTGGGTGCTCAGTGCTCAGGGTGCTGGGTGCTCAGTACTCAGGGTGCTGGGTGCTCGGTGCTCAGTACACTGGGTGCTCAGTACTCAGGGTGCTGGGTGCTCAGTACTCAGGGTGCTCGGTGCTCAATACTCAGGGTGCTGGGTGCTCAGTTCTCGGGGTGCCGGGTGCTCATTAATCAGGGTGCTCAGTGCTCAGTACTCAGCGTGCTGGGTGCTCAGTGCTCAGGGTGCTCGGTGCTCAGTACTCATGGTGCTCAG
The DNA here is from genome assembly GCF_018167655.1 of Microtus oregoni. NCBI lineage: Eukaryota > Metazoa > Chordata > Mammalia > Rodentia > Cricetidae > Microtus > Microtus oregoni. Next base: position 3,492,072 of record NW_024543811.1, on the reverse strand, counting down.
TGCTCAGTACTCAGTGTGCTGGGTGCTCAGTGCTCAGGGTGCTGGGTGCTCAGTACTCAGGGTGCTTTGTGCTTAGTACTCAGGGTGCTCGGTCCTCAGTGCTCAGAGTGCTGGGTGCTCAGTACTCAGGGTGCTGGGTGCTCAGTGGTCAGGGTGCTCAGTGCTCAGCACTCAGGGTGCTCGGTGCTCAGTGCTCAGGGTGCTCAGTGCTCAGTACTCAGGGTGCTCAGTGCTCTGGGTGCTGGGTGCTCAGTGCTCAGGGTGCTGGGTGCTCAGTGCTCAGGGTGCTGGGTGCTCAGTACTCAGGGTGCTCAGTGCTCAGGGTGCTGGGTGCTCAGTGCTCGGGGTGCTGGGTACTCAGTGCTCAGTACACAGGGTGCTGAGTGCTCAGTGCTCGGGGTGCTGGGTGCTCAGTGCTCATTACTCAGAGTGCTCAGTGCTCAGGGTGCTGGGTGCTCAGTACTCAGGGTGCTGGGTGCTCAGTGCTCAGGGTGCTGGGTGCTCAGTACTCAGGGTGCTGGGTCCTCAGTGCTCAGGGTGCTGGGTGCTCAATGCTCAGGGTGCTCAGTACTCAGGGTGCTGTGTGTTCAGTGCTCAGGGTACTGGGTGCTCAGTACTCAGGGTGCTCGGTGCTTAGTACTCAGGGTGCTGGGTGCTCAGTACTCCGGGTGCTCATTGCTCAGGGTGCTGGGTGCTCAGTACTCAGGGTGCTGGGTGCTCAGTACTCAGGGTGCTCAGTGCTCAGTACACAGGGTGCTCAGTGCTCAGTACTCAGGGTGCTCAGTGCTCAGGGTGCTGGGTGCTCACTGCTCGGGGTGCTGGGTGCTCAGTGCTCACGGTGCTGTGTGCTCAGTACTCAGGGTGCTCAGTACTCAGGGTGCTTGGTGCTCAGTGCTCAGGGTGCTTGGTGCTCAGTGCTCAGGTTGCTGGGTGCTCAATACTCAGGGTGCTGGGTGCTCAGTACTCAGGGTGCTCTGTGATCAGTACTCAGGGTGCTCAGTGCTCAGGGTGCTGGGTGCTCAGTGCTCGGGGTGCTGGGTGCTCAGTGCTCGGGGTGCTGGTTGCTCAGTACTCAGGGTTCTCGGTGCTCAGTACTCAGGGTGCTGGGTGCTCAGTGCTCAGGGTGCTGGGTGCTCAGTACTCAGGGTGCTGGGTGCTCGGTGCTCAGTACACTGGGTGCTCAGTACTCAGGGTGCTGGGTGCTCAGTACTCAGGGTGCTCGGTGCTCAATACTCAGGGTGCTGGGTGCTCAGTTCTCGGGGTGCTGGGTGCTCATTAATCAGGGTGCTGGGTGCTCAGTACTCAGGGTTCTCAGTGCTTGGGGTGCTGGGTGCTCAGTTCTCAGGGTGCTCAGTGCTTGGGGTGAAGGGTGCTCAGTACTCAGGGTGCTGGGTCCTCGGTGCTCAGGTTGCTGGGTGCTCAGTACTCGGGGTGCTGGGTGCTCAGTACTCAGGGTGCTGGGTGCTCATTGCTCGGGGTGCTGGGTCCTCAGTGCTACGGGTGCTGGGTGCTCAGTGCTCGGGGTGCTGGGTGCTCAGTGCTCGGGGCGCTGGGTGCTCAGTGCTCGGGGTGCTCGGTGCTCAGTACTCATGGTGCTGGGTGCTCAGTGCTCAGGGTGCTCGGTGCTCAGTACTCAGGGTGCTGGGTGCTCAGTGCTCAGGTTGCACAGTACTCAGGATGCTGGGTGCTCAGTGCTCGGGATGCTGGGTGCTCAGTACTCAGGGTGCTCAGTACTCAGGATGCTGGGTGCTCAGTACTCAGGGTGCTGGGTGCTCAGTACTCAGGGTGCTGGGTGCTCAGTCCTCAGGGTGCTAAGTGCTCAGGGTGCTGGGTGCTCAGTGCTCAGGGTGCTGGGTGCTCAGTGCTCAGGGTGCTTGGTGCTCAGTGCTCAGGTTGCTGGGTGCTCAATACTCAGGGTGCTGGGTGCTCAGTACTCAGGGTGCTCAGTGCTCAGTAATCAGGGTGCTCAGTGCTCAGTACTCAGCGTGCTGGGTGCTCAGTGCTCAGGGTGCTCGGTGCTCAGTACTCAGGGTGCTCAGTGCTCAGTACTCAGTGTGCTGGGTGCTCAGTGCTCAGGGTGCTGGGTGCTCAGTACTCAGGGTGCTTTGTGCTTAGTACTCAGGGTGCTCCGTCCTCAGTGCTCAGGGTGCTGGGTGCTCAGTACTCAGGGTGCTGGGTGCTCAGTGGTCAGGGTGCTCAGTGCTCAGCACTCAGGGTGCTCGGTGCTCAGTGCTCAGGGTGCTCAGTGCTCAGTACTCAGGGTGCTCAGTGCTCTGGGTGCTGGGTGCTCAGTGCTCAGAGTGCTGGGTGCTCAGTGCTCAGGGTGCTGGGTGCTCAGTACTCAGGGTGCTCAGTGCTCAGGGTGCTGGGTGCTCAGTGCTCGGGGTGCTGGGTACTCAGTGCTCAGTACACAGGATGCTGAGTGCTCAGTGCTCGGGGTGCTGGGTGCTCAGTGCTCATTACTCAGGGTGCTGGGTGCTCAGTGCTCAGGGTGCTGGGTGCTCAGTACTCAGGGTGCTGGGTGCTCAGTGCTCAGGGTGCTGGGTGCTCAGTACTCAGGGTGCTGGGTCCTCAGTGCTCAGGGTGCTGGGTGCTCAATGCTCGGGGTGCTCAGTACTCAGGGTGCTGTGTGTTCAGTGCTCAGGGTACTGGGTGCTCAGTACTCAGGGTGCTCGGTGCTTAGTACTCAGGGTGCTGGGTGCTCAGTACTCAGGGTGCTGGGTGCTCAGTACTCAGGGTGCTCAGTGCTCAGTACTCAGGGTGCTCAGTGCTCAGTACTCAGGGTGCTCAGTGCTCAGGGTGCTGGGTGCTCAGTGCTCGGGGTGCTGGGTGCTCAGTGCTCACGGTGCTGTGTGCTCAGTACTCAGGGTGCTCAGTACTCAGGGTGCTTGGTGCTCAGTGCTCAGGGTGCTCGGTGCTCAGTGCTCAGGTTGCTGGGTGCTCAATACTCAGGGTGCTGGGTGCTCAGTACTCAGGGTGCTCAGTGCTCAGTACTCAGGGTGCTCAGTGCTCAGGGTGCTGGGTGCTCAGTGCTCGGGGTGCTGGGTGCTCAGTGCTCGGGGTGCTGGGTGCTCAGTACTCAGGGTGCTCGGTGCTCAGTACTCAGGGTGCTGGGTGCTCAGTGCTCAGGGGGCTGGGTGCTCAGTACTCAGGGTGCTGGGTGCTCGGTGCTCAGTACACTGGGTGCTCAGTACTCAGGGTGCTGGGTGCTCACTACTCAGGGTGCTCGGTGCTCAATACTCAGGGTGCTGGGTGCTCAGTTCTCGGGGTGCTGGGTGCTCATTAATCAGGGTGCTGGGTGCTCAGTACTCAGGGTGCTGGGTGCTCAGTGCTCAGGGTGCTGGGTCCTCAGTGCTCAGGGTGCTGGGTGCTCAATGCTCAGGGTGCTCAGTACTCAGGGTGCTCAGTGCTCAGGGTGCTGGGTGTTCAGTGCTCAGGGTGCTGGGTGCTCAATGCTCAGGGTGCTCAGTACTCAGGGTGCTGTGTGTTCAGTGCTCAGGGTGCTGGGTGCTCATTAATCAGGGTGCTGGGGGCTCAGTACTCAGGGTGCTGGGTGCTCAGTGCTCAGGGTGCTGGGTGCTCAGTGCTCAGGGTGCTGGGTCCTCAGTGCTCAGGGTGCTGGGTGCTCAATGCTCAGGGTGCTCAGTACTCAGGGTGCTGTGTGTTCAGTGCTCAGGGTGCTGGGTGCTCATTAATCAGGGTGCTGGGGGCTCAGTACTCAGGGTGCTGGGTGCTCAGTGCTCAGGGTGCTGGGTGCTCAGTGCTCAGGGTGCTCGGTGCTTAGTACTCATGGTGCTCGGTGCTCGGGGTGCTGGGTGCTCAGTGCTCGGTGTGTTGGGTGCTCAGTGCTCGGGGTGCTGGGTGCTGAGTGCTCGGTGTGCTGGGTGCTCAGTGCTCGGGGTGCTGGGTGCTCAGTGCTCGGGGTGCTGGGTGCTCAGTACTCAGGGTGCTCGGTGCTCAGTACTCAGGGTGCTGGGTGCTCAGTGCTCAGGGTGCTGGGTGCTCAGTACTCAGGGTGCTGGGTGCTCGGTGCTCAGTACACTGGGTGCTCAGTACTCAGGGTGCTGGGTGCTCAGTACTCAGGGTGTTCGGTGCTCAATACTCAGGGTGCTGGGTGCTCAGTTCTCGGGGTGCCGGGTGCTCATTAATCAGGGTGCTCAGTGCTCAGTACTCAGCGTGCTGGGTGCTCAGTGCTCAGGGTGCTCGGTGCTCAGTACTCAGGGTGCTCAGTGCTCAGTACTCAGTGTGCTGGGTGCTCAGTGCTCAGGGTGCTGGGTGCTCAGTATTCAGGGTGCTTTGTGCTTAGTACTCAGGGTGCTCGGTCCTCAGTGCTCAGGGTGCTGGGTGCTCAGTACTCAGGGTGCTGGGTGCTCAGTGGTCAGGGTGCTCAGTGCTCAGCACTCAGGGTGCTCGGTGCTCAGTGCTCAGGGTGCTCAGTGCTCAGTACTCAGGGTGCTCAGTGCTCTGGGTGCTGGGTGCTCAGTGCTCAGGGTGCTGGGTGCTCAGTACTCAGGGTGCTCAGTGCTCAGGGTGCTGGGTGCTCAGTGCTCGGGGTGCTGGGTACTCAGTGCTCAGTACACAGGGTGCTGAGTGCTCAGTGCTCGGGGTGCTGGGTGCTCAGTGCTCATTACTCAGAGTGCTCAGTGCTCAGGGTGCTGGGTGCTCAGTACTCAGGGTGCTGGGTGCTCAGTGCTCAGGGTGCTGGGTGCTCAGTACTCAGGGTGCTGGGTCCTCAGTGCACAGGGTGCTGGGTGCTCAATGCTCAGGGTGCTCAGTACTCAGGGTGCTGTGTGTTCAGTGCTCAGGGTACTGGGTGCTCAGTACTCAGGGTACTCGGTGCTTAGTACTCAGGGTGCTGGGTGCTCAGTACTCCGGGTGCTCATTGCTCAGGGTGCTGGGTGCTCAGTACTCAGGGTGCTCAGTGCTCAGTACTCAGGGTGCTCAGTGCTCAGTACTCAGGGTGCTCAGTGCTCAGGGTGCTGGGTGCTCAGTGCTCGGGGTGCTGGGTGCTCAGTGCTCACAGTGCTGTGTGCTCAGTACTCAGGGTGCTCAGTACTCAGGGTGCTTGGTGCTCAGTGCTCAGGGTGCTTGGTGCTCAGTGCTCAGGTTGCTGGGTGCTCAATACTCAGGGTGCTGGGTGCTCAGTACTCAGGGTGCTCTGTGCTCAGTACTCAGGGTGCTCAGTGCTCAGGGTGCTGGTTGGTCAGTGCTCGGGGTGCTGGGTGCTCAGTGCTCGGGGTGCTGGTTGCTCAGTACTCAGGGTGCTCGGTGCTCAGTACTCAGGGTGCTGGGTGCTCAGTGCTCAGGGTGCTGGGTGCTCAGTACTCAGGGTGCTGGGTGCTCGGTGCTCAGTACACTGGGTGCTCAGTACTCAGGGTGCTGGGTGCTCAGTACTCAGGCTGCTCGGTGCTCAATACTCAGGGTGCTGGGTGCTCAGTTCTCGGGGTGCTGGGTGCTCATTAATCAGGGTGCTGGGTGCTCAGTACTCAGGGTTCTCAGTGCTTGGGGTGCTGGGTGCTCAGTTCTCAGGGTGCTCAGTGCTTGGGGTGAAGGGTGCTCAGTACTCAGGGTGCTGGTTGCTCAGTGCTCAGGGTGCTGGGTGCTGAGTACTCAGGGTGCTAGGTGCTCAGTACTCAGGGTGCTGTGTGCTCAGTGCTCGGGGTGCTGGGTGCTCAGTGCTCGGGTTGCTGGGTGCTTAGTGCTCGGGGTGCTGGGTGCTCAGTGCTCAGGGTGCTGGGTGCTCAGTGCTCAGGGTGCTGGGTGCTCAGTGCTCAGGGTGCTGGGTGCTCAGTGCTCGGTGTCCTCGGTGCTCAGTGCTCGGGGTGGTGGGTGCTCAGTACTCGGGGAGCTCAGTGCTCAGTACTCAGGGTGCTGGGTGCTCAGTGCTCAGGGTGCTGGGTGCTCAGTGCTCGGGGTGCTGGGTGCTCGGTGCTCAGGTTGCTGGGTGCTCAGTACTCGGGGTGCTTTGTGCTCAGTACTCAGGGTGCTGGGTGCTCATTGCTCGGGGTGCTGGGTCCTCAGTGCTACGGGTGCTGGGTGCTCAGTGCTCGGGGTGCTGGGTGCTCAGTGCTCGGGGCGCTGGGTGCTCAGTGCTCGGGGTGCTCGGTGCTCAGTACTCAGGGTGCTGGGTGCTCAGTGCTCAGGGTGCTCGGTGCTCAGTACTCAGGGTGCTGGGTGCTCAGTGCTCAGTGTGCTCGGTGCTCAGTACGTTGGGTGCTCAGTACTCAGGGTGTTGGGTGCTCAGTGCTCAGGGTGATCGGTGCTCAGTACTCAGGGTGCTCAGTACTCAGGGTGCTGGGTGCTCAGTACTCAGTGTGCTGGGTGCTCATTCTCGTGGTGCTGGGTGCTCAGTGCTCGGGGTGCTGGGTGCTCAGTACTCGGGGTGCTGTGTGCTCAGTGCTCAGCGTGCTGCGTGCTCAGTACTCAGGGTGCTCGGTTCTCAGTACTCAGGGTGCTGGGTGCTCATTCTCGGTGTGCTGGGTGCTCAGTGCTCAGGGTGCTGGGTGCTCAGTGCTCAGGGTCCTCTATGCTCAGTATTCAGGGTGCTCAGTACTCAGTGTGCTTTGTGCTCAGTGCTCAGGGTGCTGGGTGCTCAGTACTCAGGGTGCTGGGTGCTCAGTACTCAGGGTGCTGGGTGCTCAGTGCTCAGGGTGCTGGGTGCTCAGTGCTCAGGGTGCTGGGTGCTCAGTACTCAGGGTGCTGGGTGCTCAGTGCTCAGGGTGATCGGTGCTCAGTACTCAGGGAGCTCAGTACTCAGGGTGCTGGGTGCTCAGTGCTCAGGGTGCTTGGTGCTCAGTACTCAGGGTGCTGGGTGCTCAGTGCTCAGGGTGCTGAGTACTCAGTACTCAGGGTGCTGGGTGCTCAGTGCTCAGGGTGCTGGGTTTTCAGTGCTCAGGGTGCTGGGTGCTCAGTGCTCGGGGTGCTGGGTGCTCAGTGCTCGGGGTGCTGGGTGCTCAGTGCTCGGGGTGCTGGGTGCTCAGTGCTCGGGGTGCTGGGTGCTCAGTGCTCAGGGTGATCGGTGCTCAGTACTCAGGGTGCTGGGTGCTCAGTGCTCAGGGTGCTGGGTGCTCAGTCCTCAGGGTGCTCAGTGCTCAGGGTGCTGGGTGCTCAGTACTCATGGTGCTGGGTGCTCAGTACTCAGGGGGCTGGTTGCTCAGTGCTCAGTGCTCAGTGTGCTGGGTGCTCAGTGCTCAGGGCGCTGGGTGCTCAGTGCTCGGGGTGCTGGGTGCTCAGTGCTCGGGGTGCTGGGTGGTCAGTGCTCAGTGCTCAAGGTGCTGGGTGCTCAGTGCTCAGTGCTCAGGGTGCTGGGTGCTCAGTACTCAGGGTGCTGGGTGCTCAGTACTCAGGGTGCTGGGTGCTCAGTTCTCAGGGTGCTGGGTGATCAGTACTCTGGGTGTTGGGTGCTCAGTACTCAGGGTTCTCAGTGCTCAGTACTCGGGGTGCTGGGTGCTCAGTGCTCAGTGTGCTCAGTGCTCAGTGCTCAGGGTGCTGGGTGCTCAGTGCTCGGGGCGCTGGGTGCTCAGTGCTCGGGGTGCTGGGTGCTCAGTACTCAGGGTGCTGTGTGCTCAGTGCTCAGTACTCAGCGTGCTGTGTGCTCAGTGCTCAGAGTGTTGGGTGCTCAGTACTCAGGGTGCTGGGTGCTTAGTGCTCAGTGCTGAGGGTGCACAGTGCTCAGGGTGCTCAGTGCTCAGGGTGCTGGGTGCTCAGGGTGCTGGGTGCTCAGTGCTCGGGGTGCTGGGTGCTCAGATCTCAGTGCTCAGGGTGCTGGGTGCTCAGTGCTCGGGGTGCTGGGTGCTCAGTACTCAGGGTGCTGGGTGCTCAGTACTCAGGGTGCTGGGTGCTCAGTGCTCAGGGTGCTGGGTGCTCTGTGCTCAGGGTGCTCGGTGCTCAGTGCTCAGGGTGCTCGGTGCTCAGTGCTCAGGGTGCTGGGTGCTCAGTACTCACGGTGCTGGGTGCTCAGTGCTCGGGGTGCTGGGGGCTCAGTACTCAGGGTGCTGGGTGCTCAGTGCTCAGGGTGCTGGGTGCTCAGTGCTCAGGGTGCTCGGTGCTTAGTACTCATGGTGCTCGGTGCTCGGGGTGCTGGGTGCTCAGTGCTCGGTGTGCTGGGTGCTCAGTGCTCGGGGTGCTGGGTGCTGAGTGCTCGGTGTGCTGGGTGCTCAGTGCTCGGGGTGCTGGGTGCTCAGTGCTCGGGGTGCTGGGTGCTCAGTACTCATCGTGCTCGGTGCTCAGTACTCAGGGTGCTGGGTGCTCAGTGCTCAGGGTGCTGGGTGCTCAGTACTCAGGGTGCTGGGTGCTCGGTGCTCAGTACACTGGGTGCTCAGTACTCAGGGTGCTGGGTGCTCAGTACTCAGGGTGCTCGGTGCTCAATACTCAGGGTGCTGGGTGCTCAGTTCTCGGGGTGCCGGGTGCTCATTAATCAGGGTGCTCAGTGCTCAGTACTCAGCGTGCTGGGTGCTCAGTGCTCAGGGTGCTCGGTGCTCAGTACTCATGGTGCTCAGTGCTCAGTACTCAGTGTGCTGGGTGCTCAGTGCTCAGGGTGCTGGGTGCTCAGTACTCAGGGTGCTTTGTGCTTAGTACTCAGGGTGCTCGGTCCTCAGTGCTCAGAGTGCTGGGTGCTCAGTACTCAGGGTGCTGGGTGCTCAGTGGTCAGGGTGCTCAGTGCTCAGCACTCAGGGTGCTCGGTGCTCAGTGCTCAGGGTGCTCAGTGCTCAGTACTCAGGGTGCTCAGTGCTCTGGGTGCTGGGTGCTCAGTGCTCAGGGTGCTGGGTGCTCAGTGCTCAGGGTGCTGGGTGCTCAGTACTCAGGGTGCTCAGTGCTCAGGGTGCTGGGTGCTCAGTGCTCGGGGTGCTGGGTACTCAGTGCTCAGTACACAGGGTGCTGAGTGCTCAGTGCTCGGGGTGCTGGGTGCTCAGTGCTCATTACTCAGAGTGCTCAGTGCTCAGGGTGCTGGGTGCTCAGTACTCAGGGTGCTGGGTGCTCAGTGCTCAGGGTGCTGGGTGCTCAGTACTCAGGGTGCTGGGTCCTCAGTGCTCAGGGTGCTGGGTGCTCAATGCTCAGGGTGCTCAGTACTCAGGGTGCTGTGTGTTCAGTGCTCAGGGTACTGGGTGCTCAGTACTCAGGGTGCTCGGTGCTTAGTACTCAGGGTGCTGGGTGCTCAGTACTCCGGGTGCTCATTGCTCAGGGTGCTGGGTGCTCAGTACTCAGGGTGCTGGGTGCTCAGTACTCAGGGTGCTCAGTGCTCAGTACACAGGGTGCTCAGTGCTCAGTACTCAGGGTGCTCAGTGCTCAGGGTGCTGGGTGCTCAGTGCTCGGGGTGCTGGGTGCTCAGTGCTCACGGTGCTGTGTGCTCAGTACTCAGGGTGCTCAGTACTCAGGGTGCTTGGTGCTCAGTGCTCAGGGTGCTTGGTGCTCAGTGCTCAGGTTGCTGGGTGCTCAATACTCAGGGTGCTGGGTGCTCAGTACTCAGGGTGCTCTGTGATCAGTACTCAGGGTGCTCAGTGCTCAGGGTGCTGGGTGCTCAGTGCTCGGGGTGCTGGGTGCTCAGTGCTCGGGGTGCTGGTTGCTCAGTACTCAGGGTGCTCGGTGCTCAGTACTCAGGGTGCTGGGTGCTCAGTGCTCAGGGTGCTGGGTGCTCAGTACTCAGGGTGCTGGGTGCTCGGTGCTCAGTACACTGGGTGCTCAGTACTCAGGGTGCTGGGTGCTCAGTACTCAGGGTGCTCGGTGCTCAATACTCAGGGTGCTGGGTGCTCAGTTCTCGGGGTGCTGGGTGCTCATTAATCAGGGTGCTGGGTGCTCAGTACTCAGGGTTCTCAGTGCTTGGGGTGCTGGGTGCTCAGTTCTCAGGGTGCTCAGTGCTTGGGGTGAAGGGTGCTCAGTACTCAGGGTGCTGGGTCCTCGGTGCTCAGGTTGCTGGGTGCTCAGTACTCGGGGTGCTGGGTGCTCAGTACTCAGGGTGCTGGGTGCTCATTGCTCGGGGTGCTGGGTCCTCAGTGCTACGGGTGCTGGGTGCTCAGTGCTCGGGGTGCTCGGTGCTCAGTACTCATGGTGCTGGGTGCTCAGTGCTCAGGGTGCTCGGTGCTCAGTACTCAGGGTGCTGGGTGCTCAGTGCTCAGGTTGCACAGTACTCAGGATGCTGGGTGCTCAGTGCTCGGGATGCTGGGTGCTCAGTACTCAGGGTGCTCAGTACTCAGGATGCTGGGTGCTCAGTACTCAGGGTGCTGGGTGCTCAGTACTCAGGGTGCTGGGTGCTCAGTCCTCAGGGTGCTAAGTGCTCAGGGTGCTGGGTGCTCAGTGCTCAGGGTGCTGGGTGCTCAGTGCTCAGGGTGCTTGGTGCTCAGTGCTCAGGTTGCTGGGTGCTCAATACTCAGGGTGCTGGGTGCTCAGTACTCAGGGTGCTCAGTGCTCAGTAATCAGGGTGCTCAGTGCTCAGTACTCAGCGTGCTGGGTGCTCAGTGCTCAGGGTGCTCGGTGCTCAGTACTCAGGGTGCTCAGTGCTCAGTACTCAGTGTGCTGGGTGCTCAGTGCTCAGGGTGCTGGGTGCTCAGTACTCAGGGTGCTTTGTGCTTAGTACTCAGGGTGCTCCGTCCTCAGTGCTCAGGGTGCTGGGTGCTCAGTACTCAGGGTGCTGGGTGCTCAGTGGTCAGGGTGCTCAGTGCTCAGCACTCAGGGTGCTCGGTGCTCAGTGCTCAGGGTGCTCAGTGCTCAGTACTCAGGGTGCTCAGTGCTCTGGGTGCTGGGTGCTCAGTGCTCAGAGTGCTGGGTGCTCAGTGCTCAGGGTGCTGGGTGCTCAGTACTCAGGGTGCTCAGTGCTCAGGGTGCTGGGTGCTCAGTGCTCGGGGTGCTGGGTACTCAGTGCTCAGTACACAGGATGCTGAGTGCTCAGTGCTCGGGGTGCTGGGTGCTCAGTGCTCATTACTCAGGGTGCTGGGTGCTCAGTGCTCAGGGTGCTGGGTGCTCAGTACTCAGGGTGCTGGGTGCTCAGTGCTCAGGGTGCTGGGTGCTCAGTACTCAGGGTGCTGGGTCCTCAGTGCTCAGGGTGCTGGGTGCTCAATGCTCGGGGTGCTCAGTACTCAGGGTGCTGTGTGTTCAGTGCTCAGGGTACTGGGTGCTCAGTACTCAGGGTGCTCGGTGCTTAGTACTCAGGGTGCTGGGTGCTCAGTACTCAGGGTGCTGGGTGCTCAGTACTCAGGGTGCTCAGTGCTCAGTACTCAGGGTGCTCAGTGCTCAGTACTCAGGGTGCTCAGTGCTCAGGGTGCTGGGTGCTCAGTGCTCGGGGTGCTGGGTGCTCAGTGCTCACGGTGCTGTGTGCTCAGTACTCAGGGTGCTCAGTACTCAGGGTGCTTGGTGCTCAGTGCTCAGGGTGCTCGGTGCTCAGTGCTCAGGTTGCTGGGTGCTCAATACTCAGGGTGCTGGGTGCTCAGTACTCAGGGTGCTCAGTGCTCAGTACTCAGGGTGCTCAGTGCTCAGGGTGCTGGGTGCTCAGTGCTCGGGGTGCTGGGTGCTCAGTGCTCGGGGTGCTGGGTGCTCAGTACTCAGGGTGCTCGGTGCTCAGTACTCAGGGTGCTGGGTGCTCAGTGCTCAGGGGGCTGGGTGCTCAGTACTCAGGGTGCTGGGTGCTCGGTGCTCAGTACACTGGGTGCTCAGTACTCAGGGTGCTGGGTGCTCACTACTCAGGGTGCTCGGTGCTCAATACTCAGGGTGCTGGGTGCTCAGTTCTCGGGGCGCTGGGTGCTCATTAATCAGGGTGCTGGGTGCTCAGTACTCAGGGTGCTCAGTGCTTGGGGTGCTGGGTGCTCAGTTCTCAGGGTGCTTAGTGCTTGGGGTGCAGGGTGCTCAGTACTCAGGGTGCTGGTTGCTCAGTGCTCAGGGTGCTGGGTGCTGAGTACTCAGGGTGCTGGGTGCTCAGTACTCAGGGTGCTGGGTGCTCAGTGCTCGGGGTGCTGGGTGCTCAGTGCTCGGGTTGCTGGGTGCTTAGTGCTCGGGGTGCTGGGTGCTCAGTGCTCAGGGTGCTGGGTGCTCAGTGCTCAGGGTGCTGGGTGCTCAGTGCTCGGGGAGCTGGGTGCTCAGTGCTCGGTGTCCTCGGTGCTCAGTGCACGGGGTGGTGGGTGCTCAGTACTCGGGGAGCTCAGTGCTCAGTACTCAGGGTGCTGGGTGCTCAGTGCTCAGGGTGGTGGGTGCTCAGTGCTCGGGGTGCTGGGTGCTCGGTGCTCAGTTTGCTGGGTGCTCAGTACTCGGGGTGCTGGGTGCTCAGTACTCAGGGTGCTGGGTGCTCATTGCTCGGGGTGCTGGGTCCTCAGTGCTACGGGTGCTGGGTGCTCAGTGCTCGGGGTGCTGGGTGCTCAGTGCTCGGGGTGCTGGGTGCTCAGTGCTCGGGGTGCTCGGTGCTCAGTACTCAGGGTGCTGGGTGCTCAGTGCTCAGGGTGCTCGGTGCTCAGTACTCAGGGTGCTGGGTGCTCAGTGCTCAGTGTGCTCAGTGCTCAGTACGGTGGGTGCTCAGTACTCAGGGTGTTGGGTGCTCAGTGCTCAGGGTGATCGGTGCTCAGTACTCAGGGTGCTCAGTACTCAGGGTGCTGGGTGCTCAGGGCTCGGGGTGCTGGGAGCTCAGTACTCAGGGTGCTGGGTGCTCAGTGCTCGGTGTGCTGGGTGCTGAGTGCTCAGGGTGCTGGGTGCTCAGTACTCGGGGTGCTCGGTGCTCAGTACTCAGGGTGCTGTGTGCTCAGTACTCAGGGTGCTGGGTGCTCAGTGATCAGGGTGCTCTCTGCTCAGTACTCAGGGTGCTGGGTGCTCAGTGCTCAGGGTGCTGGGTGCTCAGTACTCAGGGTGCTGGGTGCTCAGTGCTCATGGTGATCGGTGCTCAGTCCTCAGGGTGCTCAGTACTCAGGATGCTGTGTGCTCAGTGCTCATGGTGCTGGGTGCTCAGTACTCAGGGTGCTGTGTGCTCAGTGCTCAGGGTGCTGGGTGCTCAGTACTCAGGGTGCTGGGTGCTCAGTACTCAGGGTGCTCAGTGCTCGGGGAGCTCGGTGCTCAGTACTCAGGGTGCTGGGTGCTCAGTACTCAGTGCTCGGGGTCCTGGGTGCTCAGCGCTCTGGGTGCTTAGTGCACAGTACTCAGGGTGCTGGGTGCTCAGTATTCAGGGTGCTCAGTGCTCGGGGTGCTGGGTGCTCATTACTCAGGGTGCTGGGTGCTCAGTACTCAGGGTGCTGGGTGCTCATTCTCGTGGTGCTGGGTGCTCAGTGCTCGGGGTGCTGGGTGCTCAGTACTCGGGGTGCTTGGTGCTCAGTGCTCAGCGTGCTGGGTGCTCAGTACTCAGGGTGCTCGGTTCTCAGTACTCAGGGCGTTGGGTGCTCATTCTCGGGGTGCTGGGTGCTCAGTGCTCAGGGTGCTGGGTGCTCAGTGCTCAGGGTCCTCTATGCTCAGTACTCAGGGTGCTCAGTACTCAGCGTGCTTTGTGCTCAGTGCTCAGGGTGCTGGGTGCTCAGTGCTCGGGGTGCTAGGTGCTCAGTACTCAGGGTGCTGGGTGCTCAGTGCTCGGGGTGCTGGGTGCTCAGTACTCAGGGTGCTGGGTGCTCAGTACTCAGGGTGCTGGGTGCTCAGTGCTCAGGGTGCTGGGTGCTCAGTACTCAGGGTGCTCGGTGCTCAGTACTCAGGGTGCTCGGTGCTCAGTACTCAGGGTGCTGGGTGCTCAGTACTCAGGGTGCTGGGTGCTCAGTACTCAGGGTGCTGGGTGCTCAGTGCTCAGGGTGCTGGGTGCTCAGTGCTCAGTACTCAGGGTGCTGGGTGCTCAGTGCTCAGGGTGCTGAGTGCTCAGTACTCAGCGTGCTGGGTGCTCAGTACTCAGGGTGCTGGGTGTTCAGTGCTCAGGGTGCTGGGTGCTCAGTGCTCAGGGTGCTGGGTGCTCAGTGCTCGGGGAGCTCGGTGCTCAGTACTCAGGGTGCTGGGTGCTCAGTACTCAGTGCTCGGGGTCCTGGGTGCTCCGTGCTCGGGGTGATCTGTTCTCAGTACTCAGGGTGCTGGGTGCTCAGTGCTCGGGGTGCTGGGTGATCAGTACTCGGGGTGCTCAGTACTCAGGGTACTGGGTGCTCAGTACTCAGGCTGCTGGGTGCTCAGAGCTCGGGGTGCTCGGTGCTCAGTACTCGGGGTGCTGTGTGCTCAGTGCTCATGGTGATTGGTGCTCAGTGCTCGGGGTGCTGGGTGCTCAGTGCTGAGGGTGCTGGCTGCTCAGTGCTCAGGGTGCTGGGTGCTCAGTACTCAGGGTGCTAGGTGCTCAGTACTCAGGGTGCTCAGTGCTCAGTACTCAGCGTGCTGGGTGCTCAGTGCTCAGGGTCCTCGGTGCTCAGTACTCAGGGTGTTCAGTGCTCAGTACTCAGCGTGCTTTGTGCTCAGTGCGCAGGGTGCTGGGTGCTCAGTACTCAGGGTGCTCGGTGCTCAGTATTCAGGGTGCTGGGTGCTCAGTACTCAGGGTGCTGGGTGCTCAGTGCTCGGGGTGCTCGGTGATCAGTACTCAGGGTGCTGGGTGCTCATTATTCAGGGTGCTGGGTGCTCAGTGCTCAGGGTGCTGGGTGCTCAGTGCTCGGGGTGCTCGGTGATCAGTACTCAGGGTGCTGGGTGCTCAGTGCTCAGGGTGCTGAGTACTCAGTACTCAGGGTGCTGGGTGCTCAGTGCTCAGGGTTCTGGGTGCTCAGTACTCAGGGTGCTGGGTGCTCATTACTCAGGGTGCTGGGTGCTCAGTGCTCAGGGTGCTGGGTGCTCAGTCCTCAGGGTGCTGGGTGCTCAGTACTCAGGGTGTTCGGTGCTTAGTACTCAGGGTGCTCAGTGCTCAGTACTCAGGGTGCTGGTTGCTCAGTGCTCGGGGTGCTCGGTGCTCAATACTCAGGGTGCTGGGTGCTCAGTACTCAGGGTGCTGGGTGCTCCGTACTCAGGGTGCTGGGTGCTCAGTACTCAGGGTGCTGGGGGCTCAGTACTCAGGGTTCTGGGTGCTCAGTGCTCAGGGTGCTGGGTGCTCAGTACTCAGGGTGCTGGGTGCTCAGTACTCAGGGTGCTCGCTGCTCAGTACTCAGGGTGCTGGGTGCTCAGTGCTCAGGGTGCTTTGTACTCAGTACTCAGGGTTCTGGGTGCTCAGTACTCAGGGTGCTGGGTGCTCAGTGCTCAGGGTGCTGGGTGCTCAGTGCTCAGGGTGCTGTGTGCTCAGTACTCAGGGTGCTGGGTGCTCAGTGCTCAGGGTGATCGGTGCTCAGTACTCAGGGTGATCAGTACTCAGGGTGCTGGGTGCTCAGTGCTCAGGGTGCTGAGTACTCAGTACTCAGGGTGCTGGGTGCTCAGTGCTCAGGTTGCTGGGTGCTCAGTACTCAGGGTGCTGGGTCCTCAGTGCTCAGGGTGCTCGGTGCTCAATGCTCGGGGTGCTCAGTACTCAGGGTGCTGTGTGTTCAGTGCTCAGGGTACTGGGTGCTCAGTACTCAGGGTGCTCGGTGCTTAGTACTCAGGGTGCTGGGTGCTCAGTACTCCGGGTGCTCATTGCTCAGGGTGCTGGGTGCTCAGTACTCAGGGTGCTGGGTGCTCAGTACTCAGGGTGCTCAGTGCTCAGTACTCAGGGTGCTCAGTGCTCAGTACTCAGGGTGCTCAGTGCTCAGGGTGCTGGGTGCTCAGTGCTCGGGGTGCTGGGTGCTCAGTGCTCACGGTGCTGTGTGCTCAGTACTCAGGGTGCTCAGTACTCAGGGTGCTTGGTGCTCAGTGCTCAGGGTGCTCGGTGCTCAGTGCTCAGGTTGCTGGGTGCTCAATACTCAGGGTGCTGGGTGCTCAGTACTCAGGGTGCTCAGTGCTCAGTACTCAGGGTGCTCAGTGCTCAGGGTGCTGGGTGCTCAGTGCTCGGGGTGCTGGGTGCTCAGTGCTCGGGGTGCTGGGTGCTCAGTACTCAGGGTGCTCGGTGCTCAGTACTCAGGGTGCTGGGTGCTCAGTGCTCAGGGGGCTGGGTGCTCAGTACTCAGGGTGCTGGGTGCTCGGTGCTCAGTACACTGGGTGCTCAGTACTCAGGGTGCTGGGTGCTCAGTACTCAGGGTGCTCGGTGCTCAATACTCAGGGTGCTGGGTGCTCAGTTCTCGGGGTGCTGTGTGCTCATTAATCAGGGTGCTGGGTGCTCAGTACTCAGGGTGCTCAGTGCTTGGGGTGCTGGGTGCTCAGTTCTCAGGGTGCTTAGTGCTTGGGGTGCAGGGTGCTCAGTACTCAGGGTGCTGGTTGCTCAGTGCTCAGGGTGCTGGGTGCTGAGTACTCAGGGTGCTGGGTGCTCAGTACTCAGGGTGCTGGGTGCTCAGTGCTCGGGGTGCTGGGTGCTCAGTGCTCGGGTTGCTGGGTGCTCAGTGCTCTGGGTGCTGGGTGCTCAGTGCTCAGGTTGCTGGGTGCTCAGTGCTCAGGGTGCTGGGTGCTCAGTGCTCGGGGTGCTGGGTGCTCAGTGCTCGGTGTCGTCGGTGCTCAGTGCACGGGGTGGTGGGTGCTCAGTACTCGGGGAGCTCAGTGCTCAGTACTCAGGGTGCTGGGTGCTCAGTGCTCAGGGTGGTGGGTGCTCAGTGCTCGGGGTGCTGGGTGCTCGGTGCTCAGTTTGCTGGGTGCTCCGTACTCGGGGTGCTGGGTGCTCAGTACTCAGGGTGCTGGGTGCTCATTGCTCGGGGTGCTGGGTCCTCAGTGCTACGGGTGCTGGGTGCTCAGTGCTCGGGGTGCTGGGTGCTCAGTGCTCGGGGTGCTGGGTGCTCAGTGCTCGGGGTGCTCGGTGCTCAGTACTCAGGGTGCTGGGTGCTCAGTGCTCAGGGTGCTCGGTGCTCAGTACTCAGGGTGCTGGGTGCTCAGTGCTCAGTGTGCTCAGTGCTCAGTACGGTGGGTGCTCAGTACTCAGGGTGTTGGGTGCTCAGTGCTCAGGGTGATCGGTGCTCAGTACTCAGGGTGCTCAGTACTCAGGGTGCTGGGTGCTCAGGGCTCGGGGTGCTGGGAGCTCAGTACTCAGGGTGCTGGGTGCTCAGTGCTCGGTGTGCTGGGTGCTGAGTGCTCAGGGTGCTGGGTGCTCAGTACTCGGGGTGCTCGGTGCTCAGTACTCAGGGTGCTGGGTGCTCAGTACTCAGGGTGCTTTGTGCTCAGTGATCAGTGTGCTCTCTGCTCAGTACTCAGGGTGCTGGGTGCTCAGTGCTCAGGGTGCTGGGTGCTCAGTGCTCAGGGTGCTGGGTGCTCAGTACTCAGGGTGCTGGGTGCTCAGTGCTCATGGTGATCGGTGCTCAGTCCTCAGGGTGCTCAGTACTCAGGGTGCTGTGTGCTCAGTGCTCATGGTGCTGGGTGCTCAGTACTCAGGGTGCTGTGTGCTCAGTGCTCAGGGTGCTGGGTGCTCAGTACTCAGGGTGCTGGGTGCTCAGTACTCAGGGTGCTCAGTGCTCGGGGAGCTCGGTGCTCAGTACTCAGGGTGCTGGGTGCTCAGTACTCAGTGCTCGGGGTCCTGGGTGCTCAGCGCTCTGGGTGCTTAGTGCACAGTACTCAGGGTGCTGGGTGCTCAGTATTCAGGGTGCTCAGTGCTCGGGGTGCTGGGTGCTCAGTGCTCGGGGTGCTGGGTGCTCAGTACTCGGGGTGCTGGGTGCTCAGTGCTCAGCGTGCTGGGTGCTCAGTACTCAGGGTGCTCGGTTCTCAGTACTCAGGGCGCTGGGTGCTCATTCTCGGGGTGCTGGGTGCTCAGTGCTCAGGGTGCTGGGTGCTCAGTGCTCAGGGTCCTCTATGCTCAGTACTCAGGGTGCTCAGTACTCAGCGTGCTTTGTGCTCAGTGCTCAGGGTGCTGGGTGCTCAGTGCTCGGGGTGCTAGGTGCTCAGTACTCAGGGTGCTGGGTGCTCAGTGCTCGGGGTGCTGGGTGCTCAGTACTCAGGGTGCTGGGTGCTCAGTACTCAGGGTGCTGGGTGCTCAGTGCTCAGGGTGCTGGGTGCTCAGTACTCAGGGTGCTCGGTGCTCAGTACTCAGGGTGCTCGGTGCTCAGTACTCAGGGTGCTGGGTGCTCAGTACTCAGGGTGCTGGGTGCTCAGTACTCAGGGTGCTGGGTGCTCAGTGCTCAGGGTGCTGGGTGCTCAGTGCTCAGTACTCAGGGTGCTGGGTGCTCAGTGCTCAGGGTGCTGAGTGCTCAGTACTCAGCGTGCTGGGTGCTCAGTACTCAGGGTGCTGGGTGTTCAGTGCTCAGGGTGCTGGGTGCTCAGTGCTCAGGGTGCTGGGTGCTCAGTGCTCGGGGAGCTCGGTGCTCAGTACTCAGGGTGCTGGGTGCTCAGTACTCAGTGCTCGGGGTCCTGGGTGCTCCGTGCTCGGGGTGATCTGTTCTCAGTACTCAGGGTGCTGGGTGCTCAGTGCTCGGGGTGCTGGTTGATCAGTACTCGGGGTGCTCAGTACTCAGGGTACTGGGTGCTCAGTACTCAGGCTGCTGGGTGCTCAGAGCTCGGGGTGCTCGGTGCTCAGTACTCGGGGTGCTGGGTGCTCAGTGCTCAGGGTGCTTGGTGCTCAGTGCTCGGGGTGCTGGGTGCTCAGTGCTGAGGGTGCTGGCTGCTCAGTGCTCAGGGTGCTGGGTGCTCAGTACTCAGGGTGCTAGGTGCTCAGTACTCAGGGTGCTCAGTGCTCAGTACTCAGCGTGCTGGGTGCTCAGTGCTCAGGGTCCTCGGTGCTCAGTACTCAGGGTGTTCAGTGCTCAGTACTCAGCGTGCTTTGTGCTCAGTGCGCAGGGTGCTGGGTGCTCAGTACTCAGGGTGCTGGGTGCTAAGTATTCAGGGTGCTGGGTGCTCAGTACTCAGGGTGCTGGGTGCTCAGTGCTCGGGGTGCTCGGTGATCAGTACTCAGGGTGCTGGGTGCTCATTATTCAGGGTGCTGGGTGCTCAGTGCTCAGGGTGCTGGGTGCTCAGTGCTCGGGGTGCTCGGTGATCAGTACTCAGCGTGCTGGGTGCTCAATGCTCAGGGTGCTGAGTACTCAGTACTCAGGGTGCTGGGTGCTCAGTGCTCAGGGTGCTGGGTGCTCAGTACTCAGGGTGCTGGGTGCTCATTACTCAGGGTGCTGGGTGCTCAGTGCTCAGGGTGCTGGGTGCTCAGTCCTCAGGGTGCTGGGTGCTCAGTACTCAGGGTGTTCGGTGCTTAGTACTCAGGGTGCTCAGTGCTCAGTACTCAGGGTGCTGGTTGCTCAGTGCTCGGGGTGCTCGGTGCTCAATACTCAGGGTGCTGGGTGCTCAGTACTCAGGGTGCTGGGTGCTCCGTACTCAGGGTGCTGGGTGCTCAGTACTCAGGGTGCTGGGGGCTCAGTACTCAGGGTGCTGGGTGCTCAGTGCTCAGGGTGCTGGGTGCTCAGTACTCAGGGTGTTGGGTGCTCAGTACTCAGGGTGCTCGCTGCTCAGTACTCAGGGTGCTGGGTGCTCAGTGCTCAGGGTGCTTTGTACTCAGTACTCAGGGTTCTGGGTGCTCAGTACTCAGGGTGCTGGGTGCTCAGTGCTCAGGGTGCTGGGTGCTCAGTACTCAGGGTGCTGGGTGCTCAGTGCTCAGGGTGATCGGTGCTCAGTACTCAGGGTGCTCAGTACTCAGGGTGCTGTGTGCTCAGTGCTCAGGGTGCTGGGTGCTCAGTACTCAGGGTGCTCAGTGCTCAGGGTGCTGGGTGCTCAGGGTGCTGGGTGCTCAGTGCTCGGGGTGCTGGGTGCTCAGTGCTCAGTGCTCAGGGTGCTGGGTGCTCAGTGCTCAGGGTGCTGTGTGCTCAGTGCTCAGTACTCAGCGTGCTGGGTGCTCAGTGCTCAGAGTGTTGGGTGCTCAGTACTCAGGGTGCTGGGTGCTCAGTGCTCAGTGCTCAGGGTGCTCAGTGCTCAGGGTGCTCAGTGCTCAGGGTGCTGGGTGCTCAGGGTGCTGTGTGCTCAGTGCTCGGGGTGCTGGGTGCTCAGTGCTCAGTGCTCAGGGTGCTGGGTGCTCAGTTCTCAGTGCTCAGGGTGCTGGGTGTTCAGTACTCAGGGTGCTCGGTGCTCAGTGCTCAGGGTGCTAGGTGCTCAGTACTCAGGGTGCTGGGTGCTCAGTGCTCGGGGTGCTGGGTGCTCAGTGCTCAGGGTGATCAGTGCTCAGTACTCAGGGTGCTGGGTGCTCAGTACTCAGGGTGCTGGGTGCTCAGTGCTCAGGGTGCTGGGTGCTCAGTACTCAGGGTTCTGGGTGCTCAGTACTCAGGGTGCTGGGTGCTCAATGCTCAGGGTGCTGGGTGCTCAGTGCTCAGGGTGCTGGGTGCTCAGTACTCAGGGTGCTGGGTGCTCAGTGCTCAGGGTGATCGGTGCTCAGTACTCAGGGTGCTCAGTACTCAGGGTGCTGGGTGCTCAGTACTCAGGGTGCTGGGTGCTCAGTGCTCAGGGTGCTGGGTGCTCAGTGCTCTGGGTGCTGGGTGCTCAGTGCTCAGGGTGCTGGGTGCTCAGTGCTCAGGGTGCTGGGTGCTCAGTGATCGGGGTGATGGGTGCTGAGTGCTCAGGGTGCTGGGTGCTCAGTGCTCGGGGTGCTCGGTGCTCAGTGCTCAGGGTCCTGGGTTCTCAGTACTCAGGGTGCTGGGTGCTTAGTAATCAGGGTGCTCAGTGCTCAGTACACAGGGTGCTGGGTGCTCAGTGCTCGGGGTGCTGGGTTCTCAGTGCTCAGTACTCAGGGTGCTGGGTGCTCAGTGCTCAGGGTGCTGAGTGCTCAGTACTCAAGGTGCTGGGTGCTCAGTGCTCGGGGAGCTCGGTGCTCAGTACTCAGGGTGCTGGGTGCTCAGTACTCAGTGCTCAGGGTCCTGGGTGCTCCGTGCTCGGGGTGCTGGGTGCTCAGTACTCAGGGTGCTGGGTGCTCATTCTCGAGGTGCTGGGTGCTCAGTGCTCGGGGTGCTGGGTGCTCAGTACTCAGGGTGCTGGGGGCTCAGTACTCAGGGTGCTGGGTGCTCAGTACTCAGGGTGCTCGGTTCTCAGTACTCAGGGTGCTGGGTGCTCATTCTCGTGGTGCTGGGTGCTCAGTGCTCGGGGTACTGGGTGCTCAGTACTCAGGGTGCTGGGGGCTCAGTGCTCAGGGTGCTGGGTGCTCAGTGCTCAGGGTGCTGGGTGCTCAGTGCTCGGGGAGCTCGGTGCTCAGTACTCAGGGTGCTGGGTGCTCAGTACTCAGTGCTCAGGGTCCTGGGTGCTCCGTGCTCGGGGTGCTGGGTGCTCAGTACTCAGGGTGCTGGGTGCTCATTCTCGAGGTGCTGGGTGCTCAGTGCTCGGGGTGCTGGGTGCTCAGTACTCAGGGTGCTGGGGGCTCAGTACTCAGGGTGCTGGGTGCTCAGTACTCAGGGTGCTCGGTTCTCAGTACTCAGGGTGCTGGGTGCTCATTCTCGTGGTGCTGGGTGCTCAGTGCTCGGGGTGCTGGGTGCTCAGTACTCAGGGTGCTGGGGGCTCAGTACTCAGGGTGCTGGGTGCTCAGTACTCAGGGTGATCTGTTCTCAGTACTCAGGGTGCTGGGTGCTCAGTGCTCGGGGTGCTGGGTGCTCAGTACTCGGGGAGCTCAGTACTCAGGGTACTGGGTGCTCAGTACTCAGGGTGCTGGGTGCTCAGTGCTCGGGGTGCTCGGTGCTAAGTACTCGGGGTGCTGGGTGCTCAGTACTCGGGGTGCTGGGTGCTCAGTGCTCAGGGTGCTGGGTGCTCAGTGCTCGGGGTGGTGGGTGCTTAGTGCTGAGGGTGCTGGCTGCTCAGTGCTCAGGGTGCTGGGTGCTCAGTGCTCGGGGTGGTGGGTGCTCAGTACTCAGGGTGCTGGGTGCTCAGTACTCAGGGTGCTGGGTGCTCAGTGCTCAGGGTGCTGGGTGCTCAGTGCTCTGGGTGCTGGGTGCTCAGTGCTCAGGGTGCTGGGTGCTCAGTGCTCAGGGTGCTGGGTGCTCAGTGATCGGGGTGATGGGTGCTGAGTGCTCAGGGTGCTGGGTGCTCAGTGCTCGGGGTGCTCGGTGCTCAGTGCTCAGGGTCCTGGGTTCTCAGTACTCAGGGTGCTGGGTGCTTAGTAATCAGGGTGCTCAGTGCTCAGTACACAGGGTGCTGGTGCTCAGTGCTCGGGGTGCTGGGTTCTCAGTGCTCAGTACTCAGGGTGCTGGGTGCTCAGTGCTCAGGGTGCTGAGTGCTCAGTTCTCAGGGTGCTGGGTGCTCAGTGCTCGGGGAGCTCGGTGCTCAGTACTCAGGGTGCTGGGTGCTCAGTACTCAGTGCTCAGGGTCCTGGGTGCTCCGTGCTCGGGGTGCTGGGTGCTCAGTACTCAGGGTGCTGGGTGCTCATTCTCGAGGTGCTGGGTGCTCAGTGCTCGGGGTGCTGGGTGCTCAGTACTCAGGGTGCTGGGGGCTCAGTACTCAGGGTGCTGGGTGCTCAGTACTCAGGGTGCTCGGTTCTCAGTACTCAGGGTGCTGGGTGCTCATTCTCGTGGTGCTGGGTGCTCAGTGCTCGGGGTGCTGGGTGCTCAGTACTGAGGGTGCTGGGTGCTCAGTGCTCAGGGTGCTGGGTGCTCAGTGCTCAGGGTGCTGGGTGCTCAGTGCTCGGGGAGCTCGGTGCTCAGTACTCAGGGTGCTGGGTGCTCAGTACTCAGTGCTCAGGGTCCTGGGTGCTCCGTGCTCGGGGTGCTGGGTGCTCAGTACTCAGGGTGCTGGGTGCTCATTCTCGAGGTGCTGGGTGCTCAGTGCTCGGGGTGCTGGGTGCTCAGTACTCAGGGTGCTGGGGGCTCAGTACTCAGGGTGCTGGGTGCTCAGTACTCAGGGTGCTCGGTTCTCAGTACTCAGGGTGCTGGGTGCTCATTCTCGTGGTGCTGGGTGCTCAGTGCTCGGGGTGCTGGGTGCTCAGTACTCAGGGTGCTGGGGGCTCAGTACTCAGGGTGCTGGGTGCTCAGTACTCAGGGTGATCTGTTCTCAGTACTCAGGGTGCTGGGTGCTCAGTGCTCGGGGTGCTGGGTGCTCAGTACTCGGGGAGCTCAGTACTCAGGGTACTGGGTGCTCAGTACTCAGGGTGCTGGGTGCTCAGTGCTCGGGGTGCTCGGTGCTAAGTACTCGGGGTGCTGGGTGCTCAGTACTCGGGGTGCTGGGTGCTCAGTGCTCAGGGTGCTGGGTGCTCAGTGCTCGGGGTGGTGGGTGCTTAGTGCTGAGGGTGCTGGCTGCTCAGTGCTCAGGGTGCTGGGTGCTCAGTGCTCGGGGTGGTGGGTGCTCAGTACTCAGGGTGCTGGGTGCTCAGTACTCAGGGTGCTGGGTGCTCAGTACTCAGGATGCTGGGTGCTCAGTGCTCGGGGTGCTCGGTGATCAGTACTCAGGGTGCTGGGTGCTCAGTACTCATTGTGCTCGGTGATCAGTTCTCAGGGTGCTGGGTGCTCAGTGCTCGGGGTGCTGGGTGCTCAGTGCTCGGGGTGCTGGGTGCTCAGTGCTCAGGGTGCTGGGTTTTCAGTGCTCGGGGTGCTGGGTGCTCAGTGCTCAGGGTGCTGGGTGCTCAGTACTCAGGGTGCTGGGTGCTCAGTGCTCGGGGTGCTCGGTGATCAGTACTCAGGGTGCTGGGTGCTCAGTGCTCGGGGTGCTCGGTGATCAGTACTCAGGGTGCTGGGTGCTCAGTGCTCAGGGTGCTGAGTACTCAGTACTCAGGGTGCTGGGTGCTCAGTGCTCAGGGTGCTCGGTGATCAGTACTCAGGGTGCTGGGTGCTCAGTGCTCGGGGTGCTGGGTGCTCAGTGCTCGGGGTGCTGGGTGCTCAGTACTCAGGGTGCTGGGTGCACAGTGCTCAGGGTGCTGGGTGCTCAGTACTCAGGGTGCTGGGTGCTCAGTACTCAGGGTGCTGGGTGCTCAGTACTCAGGGTGCTGGGTGCTCAGTACTCAGGGTGCTCGGTGCTCAGTACTCAGGGTGCTGGGTGCTCAGTGCTCAGGGTGCTTTGTACTCAGTACTCAGGGTTCTGGGTGCTCATAACTCAGGGTGCTGTGTGCTCAGTGCTCAGGGTGCTGGGTGCTCAGTGCTCAGGGTGCTGGGTGCTCAGTACTCAGGGTGCTGGGTGCTCAGTGCTCAGGGTGATCGTTGCTCAGTACTCAGGGTGCTCAGTACTCAGGGTGCTGGGTGCTCAGTGCTCAGGGTGCTGGGTGCTCAGTACTCAGGGTGCTGGGTGCTTAGTGCTCGGGGTGCTGGGTGCTCAGTGCTCAGGGTGATCGGTGCTCAGTACTCAGGGTGCTGGGTGCTCAGTGCTCAGGTTGCTGGGTGCTCAGTCCTCAGGGTGCTCAGTGCTCAGGGTGCAGGGAGCTCAGTGCTCAGGGTGCTTTGTACTCAGTACTCAGGGTTCTGGGTGCTCATAACTCAGGGTGCTGGGTGCTCAGTGCTCAGGGTGCTGGGTGCTCAGTGCTCAGGGTGCTGGGTGCTCAGTACTCAGGGTGCTGGGGGCTCAGTACTCAGGGTGCTGGGTGCTCAGTACTCAGGGTGATCTGTTCTCAGTACTCAGGGTGCTGGGTGCTCAGTGCTCGGGGTGCTGGGTGCTCAGTACTCGGGGAGCTCAGTAATCAGGGTACTGGGTGCTCAGTACTCAGGGTGCTGGGTGCTCAGTGCTCGGGGTGCTCGGTGCTAAGTACTCGGGGTGCTGGGTGCTCAGTACTCGGGGTGCTGGGTGCTCAGTGCTCAGGGTGCTGGGTGCTCAGTGCTCGGGGTGGTGGGTGCTCAGTGCTGAGGGTGCTGGCTGCTCAGTGCTCAGGGTGCTGGGTGCTCAGTGCTCGGGGTGGTGGGTGCTCAGTACTCAGGGTGCTGGGTGCTCAGTACTCAGGGTGCTGGGTGCTCAGTACTCAGGATGCTGGGTGCTCAGTGCTCGGGGTGCTCGGTGATCAGTACTCAGGGTGCTGGGTGCTCAGTGCTCAGGGTGCTCGGTGATCAGTTCTCAGGGTGCTGGGTGCTCAGTGCTCAGGGTGCTGAGTACTCAGTACTCAGGGTGCTGGGTGCTCAGTGCTCAGGGTGCTGGGTTTTCAGTGCTCAGGGTGCTGGGTGCTCAGTGCTCGGGGTGCTGGGTGCTCAGTGCTCGGGGTGCTGGGTGCTCAGTGCTCGGGGTGCTGGGTGCTCAGTGCTCGGGGTGCTGGGTGCTCAGTGCTCGGGGTGCTGGGTGCTCAGTACTCAGGGTGCTGGGTGCTCAGTGCTCGGGGTGCTCGGTGATCAGTACTCAGGGTGCTGGGTGCTCAGTGCTCGGGGTGCTCGGTGATCAGTACTCAGGGTGCTGGGTGCTCAGTGCTCAGGGTGCTGAGTACTCAGTACTCAGGGTGCTGGGTGCTCAGTGCTCAGGGTGCTGGGTGCTCAGTGCTCAGGGTGCTGGGTCTCAGTGCTCGGGGTGCTGGGTGCTCAGTGCTCGGGGTGCTGGGTGCTCAGTGCTCGGGGTGCTGGGTGCTCAGTGCTCGGGGTGCTGGGTGCTCAGTGCTCGGGGTGCTGGGTGCTCAGTACTCAGGTTGCTGGGTGCTCATTACTCAGGGTGCTGGGTGCTCAGTGCTCAGGGTGCTGGGTGCTCAGTCCTCAGGGTGCTGGGTGCTCAGTACTCAGGGTGTTCGGTGCTTAGTACTCAGGGGGTTCAGTGCTCAGTACTCAGGGTGCTGGTTGCTCAGTGCTCGGGGTGCTCGGTGCTCAGTACTCAGGGTGCTGGTTGCACAGTGCTCAGGGTGCTGGGTACTCAGTACTCAGGGTGCTGGGTGCTCAGTACTCAGGGTGCTGGGTGCTCAGTACTCAGGGTGCTGGGTGCTCAGTACTCAGGGTGCTCGGTGCTCAGTACTCAGGGTGCTGGGTGCTCAGTGCTCAGGGTGCTTTGTACTCAGTACTCAGGGTTCTGGGTGCTCATAACTCAGGGTGCTGGGTGCTCAGTGCTCAGGGTGCTGGGTGCTCAGTGCTCAGGGTGCTGGGTGCTCAGTACTCAGGGTGCTGGGTGCTCAGTTCTCAGGGTGATCGTTGCTCAGTACTCAGGGTGCTCAGTACTCAGGGTGCTGGGTGCTCAGTGCTCAGGGTGCTGGGTGCTCAGTACTCAGGGTGCTGGGTGCTCAGTGCTCGGGGTGCTGGGTGCTCATTGCTCAGGGTGATCGGTGCTCAGTACTCAGGGTGCTGGGTGCTCAGTGCTCAGGTTGCTGGGTGCTCAGTCCTCAGGGTGCTCAGTGCTCAGGGTGCAGGGAGCTCAGTGCTCGGGGTGCTCGGTGCTCAGTACTCAGGGTGCTGAGTGCTCAGTACTCAGGGTGCTGGGTGCTCAGTACTCATGGTGCTGGGTGCTCAGTACTCAGGGGGCTGGGTGCTCAGTGCTCAGGGTGATGGGTGCTCAGTGCTCAGGTTGTTGGGTGCTCAGTGCTCGGGGTGCTGGGTGCTCAGTTCTCGGGGTGCTGGGTGGTCAGTGCTCAGTGCTCAGGGTGCTGCGTGCTCAGTGCTCAGTGCTCAGGGTGCTGGGTGCTCAGTACTCAGGGTGCTGGGTGCTCAGTACTCAGGGTGCTGGGTGCTCAGTTCTCACCCTGCTGGGTGCTCAGTACTCTGGGTGTTGGGTGCTCAGTACTCAGGATGCTGGGTGGTCAGTGCTCGGGGTGCTGGGTGCTCAGTGCTCAGGGTGCTGGGTGCTCAGTGCTCAGGGTGCTAGGTGCTCAGTACTCAGGGTGCTGGGAGCTCAGTGCTCGGGGTGCTCGGTGCTCAGTACTCAAGGTGCTGGGTGTTCAGTGCTCAGGGTGCGGGGTGCTCAGTCCTCGGGGTGCTCCATGCTCAGTGCTCAGGGTGCGGGGTGCTCAGTCCTCGGGGTGCTCCATGCTCAGTGCTCGGGGTGCTGGGTGCTCAGTGCTCGGGGTGCTGGGTGCTCAGTGCTCAGTACTCAGGGTGCTGGGTGCTCAGTGCTCTGGGTGCTGAGTGCTCAGTACTCAGCGTGCTGGGTGCTCAGTACTCAGGGTGCTGGGTGCTCAGTGCTCAGGGTGCTGGGTGCTCAGTGCTCAGGGTGCTGGGTGCTCAGTGCTCGGGGAGCTCGGTGCTCAGTACTCAGGGTGCTGGGTGCTCAGTACTCAGTGCTCGGGGTCCTGGGTGCTCCGTGCTCAGGGTGCTGGGTGCTCAGTACTCAGGGTGCTGGGTGCTCAGTGCTCAGGGTGCTGGGTGCTCAGTGCTCAGGGTGCTGGGTGCTCAGTACTCCGGGTGCTGGGTGCTCAGTGCTCAGGGTGATCGGTGCTCAGTACTCAGGGTGCTCAGTACTCAGGTTGCTGGTTGCTCAGTGCTCAGGGTCCTGGGTGCTCAGTACTCAGGGTGCTGGGTGCTCAGTGCTCAGGGTGCTGAGTGCTCAGTACTCAGCATGCTGGGTGCTCAGTACTGAGGGTGCTGGGTGCTCAGTGCTCAGGGTGCTGGGTGCTCAGTGCTCAGGGTGCTGGGTGCTCAGTGCTCGGGGAGCTCGGTGCTCAGTACTCAGGGTGCTGGGTGCTCAGTACTCAGTGCTCGGGGTCCTGGGTGCTCCGTGCTCGGGGTGCTGGGTGCTCAGTACTCAGGGTGCTGGGTGCTCATTCTCGGGGTGCTGGGTGCTCAGTGCTCGGGGTGCTGTTTGCTCAGTACTCAGGGTGCTGGGGGCTCAGTACTCAGGGTGCTGGGTGCTCAGTACTCAGGGTGCTCGGTTCTCAGTACTCAGGGTGCTGGGTGCTCATTCTCGTGGTGCTGGGTGCTCAGTGCTCGGGGTGCTGGGTGCTCATTACTCAGGGTGCTGGGGGCTCAGTACTCAGGGTGCTGGGTGCTCAGTACTCAGGGTGATCTGTTCTCAGTACTCAGGGTGCTGGGTGCTCAGTGCTCGGGGTCCTGGGTGCTCAGTACTCGGGGAGCTCAGTACTCAGGGTACTGGGTGCTCAGTACTCAGGGTGCTGGGTGCTCAGTGCTCAGGGTGCTGGGTGCTCAGTGCTCAGGGTGCTCGGTGATCAGTTCTCAGGGTGCTGGGTGCTCAGTGCTCAGGGTGCTGAGTACTCAGTACTCAGGGTGCTGGGTGCTCAGTGCTCAGGGTGCTGGGTTTTCAGTGCTCAGGGTGCTGGGTGCTCAGTGCTCGGGGTGCTGGGTGCTCAGTGCTCGGGGTGCTGGGTGCTCAGTGCTCGGGGTGCTGGGTGCTCAGTGCTCGGGGTGCTGGGTGCTCAGTGCTCAGGGTGCTGTGTGCTCAGTACTCAGGGTGCTGGGTGCTCAGTACTCGGGTGCTGGGTGCTCAGTGCTCAGGGTGCTGGGTGCTCAGTGCTCAGGGTGCTGGGTGCTCAGTGCTCGGGGTGCTGGGTGCTCAGTGCTCAGGGTGCTTTGTACTCAGTACTCAGGGTTCTGGGTGCTCATAACTCAGGGTGCTGGGTGCTCAGTGCTCAGGGTGCTGGGTGCTCAGTGCTCAGGGTGCTGGGTGCTCAGTACTCAGGGTGCTGGGTGCTCAGTGCTCAGGGTGATCGTTGCTCAGTACTCAGGGTGCTCAGTACTCAGGGTGCTGGGTGCTCAGTGCTCAGGGTGCTGGGTGCTCAGTACTCAGGGTGCTGGGTGCTCAGTGCTCGGGGTGCTGGGTGCTCAGTGCTCAGGGTGATCGGTGCTCAGTACTCAGGGTGCTGGGTGCTCAGTGCTCAGGTTGCTGGGTGCTCAGTCCTCAGGGTGCTCAGTGCTCAGGGTGCAGGGAGCTCAGTGCTCGGGGTGCTCGGTGCTCAGTACTCAGGGTGCTGAGTGCTCAGTACTCAGGGTGCTGGGTGCTCAGTACTCATGGTGCTGGGTGCTCAGTACTCAGGGGGCTGGGTGCTCAGTGCTCAGGGTGATGGGTGCTCAGTGCTCAGGTTGTTGGGTGCTCAGTGCTCGGGGTGCTGGGTGCTCAGTTCTCGGGGTGCTGGGTGGTCAGTGCTCAGTGCTCAGGGTGCTGCGTGCTCAGTGCTCAGTGCTCAGGGTGCTGGGTGCTCAGTACTCAGGGTGCTGGGTGCTCAGTACTCAGGGTGCTGGGTGCTCAGTTCTCACCCTGCTGGGTGCTCAGTACTCTGGGTGTTGGGTGCTCAGTACTCAGGATGCTGGGTGGTCAGTGCTCGGGGTGCTGGGTGCTCAGTGCTCAGGGTGCTGGGTGCTCAGTGCTCAGGGTGCTAGGTGCTCAGTACTCAGGGTGCTGGGAGCTCAGTGCTCGGGGTGCTCGGTGCTCAGTACTCAAGGTGCTGGGTGTTCAGTGCTCAGGGTGCGGGGTGCTCAGTCCTCGGGGTGCTCCATGCTCAGTGCTCAGGGTGCGGGGTGCTCAGTCCTCGGGGTGCTCCATGCTCAGTGCTCGGGGTGCTGGGTGCTCAGTGCTCGGGGTGCTGGGTGCTCAGTGCTCAGTACTCAGGGTGCTGGGTGCTCAGTGCTCTGGGTGCTGAGTGCTCAGTACTCAGCGTGCTGGGTGCTCAGTACTCAGGGTGCTGGGTGCTCAGTGCTCAGGGTGCTGGGTGCTCAGTGCTCAGGGTGCTGGGTGCTCAGTGCTCGGGGAGCTCGGTGCTCAGTACTCAGGGTGCTGGGTGCTCAGTACTCAGTGCTCGGGGTCCTGGGTGCTCCGTGCTCAGGGTGCTGGGTGCTCAGTACTCAGGGTGCTGGGTGCTCAGTGCTCAGGGTGCTGGGTGCTCAGTGCTCAGGGTGCTGGGTGCTCAGTACTCCGGGTGCTGGGTGCTCAGTGCTCAGGGTGATCGGTGCTCAGTACTCAGGGTGCTCAGTACTCAGGTTGCTGGTTGCTCAGTGCTCAGGGTCCTGGGTGCTCAGTACTCAGGGTGCTGGGTGCTCAGTGCTCAGGGTGCTGAGTGCTCAGTACTCAGCATGCTGGGTGCTCAGTACTGAGGGTGCTGGGTGCTCAGTGCTCAGGGTGCTGGGTGCTCAGTGCTCAGGGTGCTGGGTGCTCAGTGCTCGGGGAGCTCGGTGCTCAGTACTCAGGGTGATGGGTGCTCAGTACTCAGTGCTCGGGGTCCTGGGTGCTCCGTGCTCGGGGTGCTGGGTGCTCAGTACTCAGGGTGCTGGGTGCTCATTCTCGGGGTGCTGGGTGCTCAGTGCTCGGGGTGCTGTTTGCTCAGTACTCAGGGTGCTGGGGGCTCAGTACTCAGGGTGCTGGGTGCTCAGTACTCAGGGTGCTCGGTTCTCAGTACTCAGGGTGCTGGGTGCTCATTCTCGTGGTGCTGGGTGCTCAGTGCTCGGGGTGCTGGGTGCTCATTACTCAGGGTGCTGGGGGCTCAGTACTCAGGGTGCTGGGTGCTCAGTACTCAGGGTGATCTGTTCTCAGTACTCAGGGTGCTGGGTGCTCATTGCTCGGGGTCCTGGGTGCTCAGTACTCGGGGAGCTCAGTACTCAGGGTACTGGGTGCTCAGTACTCAGGGTGCTGGGTGCTCAGTGCTCAGGGTGCTGGGTGCTCAGTGCTCAGGGTGCTCGGTGATCAGTTCTCAGGGTGCTGGGTGCTCAGTGCTCAGGGTGCTGAGTACTCAGTACTCAGGGTGCTGGGTGCTCAGTGCTCAGGGTGCTGGGTTTTCAGTGCTCAGGGTGCTGGGTGCTCAGTGCTCGGGGTGCTGGGTGCTCAGTGCTCGGGGTGCTGGGTGCTCAGTGCTCGGGGTGCTGGGTGCTCAGTGCTCGGGGTGCTGGGTGCTCAGTGCTCAGGGTGCTGGGTGCTCAGTACTCAGGGTGCTGGGTGCTCAGTGCTCGGGGTGCTCGGTGATCAGTACTCAGGGTGCTGGGTGCTCAGTGCTCGGGGTGCTCGGTGATCAGTACTCAGGGTGCTGGGTGCTCAGTGCTCAGGGTGTTGAGTACTCAGTACTCAGGGTGCTGGGTGCTCAGTGCTCAGGGTGCTGGGTGCTCAGTGCTCAGGGTGCTGGGTGCTCAGTGCTCGGGGTGCTGGGTGCTCAGTGCTCGGGGTGCTGGGTGCTCAGTGCTCGGGGTGCTGGGTGCTCAGTGCTCGGGGTGCTGGGTGCTCAGTGCTCAGGGTGCTGGGTGCTCAGTCCTCAGGGTGCTGGGTGCTCATTACTCAGGGTGCTGGGTGCTCAGTGCTCAGGGTGCTGGGTGCTCAGTCCTCAGGGTGCTGGGTGCTCAGTACTCAGGGTGTTCAGTGCTTAGTACCCAGGGGGCTCAGTGCTCAGTACTCAGGGTGCTGGTTGCTCAGTGCTCGGGGTGCTCGGTGCTCAGTACTCAGGGTGCTGGGTGCACAGTGCTCAGGGTGCTGGGTGCTCAGTACTCAGGGTGCTGGGTGCTCAGTACTCAGGGTGCTGGGTGCTCAGTACTCAGGGTGCTGGGTGCTCAGTGCTCAGGGTGCTGGGTGCTCAGTACTCAGGGTGCTGGGTGCTCAGTACTCAGGGTGCTCGGTGCTCAGTACTCAGGGTGCTGGGTGCTCAGTGCTCAGGGTGCTTTGTACTCAGTACTCAGGGTTCTGGGTGCTCATAACTCAGGGTGCTGGGTGCTCAGTGCTCAGGGTGCTGGGTGCTCAGTGCTTAGGGTGCTGGGTGCTCAGTACTCAGGGTGCTGGGTGCTCAGTGCTCAGGGTGATCGTTGCTCAGTACTCAGGGTGCTCAGTACTCAGGGTGCTGGGTGCTCAGTGCTCAGGGTGCTGGGTGCTCAGTACTCAGGGTGCTGGGTGCTCAGTGCTCGGGGTGCTGGGTGCTCAGTGCTCAGGGTGATCGGTGCTCAGTACTCAGGGTGCTGGGTGCTCAGTGCTCAGGTTGCTGGGTGCTCAGTGCTCAGGGTGCTGGGTGCTCAGTGCTCAGGGTGCTGGGTGCTCAGTACTCAGGGTGCTGGGTGCTCAGTGCTCAGGGTGATCGTTGCTCAGTACTCAGGGTGCTCAGTACTCAGGGTGCTGGGTGCTCAGTGCTCAGGGTGCTGGGTGCTCAGTACTCAGGGTGCTGGGTGCTCAGTGCTCGGGGTGCTGGGTGCTCAGTGCTCAGGGTGATCGGTGCTCAGTACTCAGGGTGCTGGGTGCTCAGTGCTCAGGTTGCTGGGTGCTCAGTCCTCAGGGTGCTCAGTGCTCAGGGTGCAGGGAGCTCAGTGCTCGGGGTGCTCGGTGCTCAGTACTCAGGGTGCTGAGTGCTCAGTACTCAGGGTGCTGGGTGCTCAGTACTCATGGTGCTGGGTGCTCAGTACTCAGGGGGCTGGGTGCTCAGTGCTCAGGGTGCTGGGTGCTCAGTGCTCAGGGTGCTGGGTGCTCAGTGCTCGGGGTGCTGGGTGCTCAGTTCTCGGGGTGCTGGGTGGTCAGTGCTCAGTGCTCAGGGTGCTGCGTGCTCAGTGCTCAGTGCTCAGGGTGCTGGGTGCTCAGTACTCAGGGTGCTGGGTGCTCAGTACTCAGGGTGCTGGGTGCTCAGTTCTCACCCTGCTGGGTGCTCAGTACTCTGGATGTTGGGTGCTCAGTACTCAGGATGCTGGGTGGTCAGTGCTCGGGGTGCTGGGTGCTCAGTGCTCAGGGTGCTGGGTGCTCAGTGCTCAGGGTGCTGGGTGCTCAGTACTCAGGGTGCTGGGAGCTCAGTGCTCGGGGTGCTCGGTGCTCAGTACTCAAGGTGCTGGGTGTTCAGTGCTCAGGGTGCGGGGTGCTCAGTCCTCGGGGTGCTCCATGCTCAGTGCTCAGGGTGCGGGGTGCTCAGTCCTCGGGGTGCTCCATGCTCAGTGCTCGGGGTGCTGGGTGCTCAGTGCTCGGGGTGCTGGGTGCTCAGTGCTCAGTACTCAGGGTGCTGGGTGCTCAGTGCTCAGGGTGCTGAGTGCTCAGTACTCAGCGTGCTGGGTGCTCAGTACTCAGGGTGCTGGGTGCTCAGTGCTCAGGGTGCTGGGTGCTCAGTGCTCAGGGTGCTGGGTGCTCAGTGCTCGGGGAGCTCGGTGCTCAGTACTCAGGGTGCTGGGTGCTCAGTACTCAGTGCTCGGGGTCCTGGGTGCTCCGTGCTCAGGGTGCTGGGTGCTCAGTACTCAGGGTGCTGGGTGCTCAGTGCTCAGGGTGCTGGGTGCTCAGTGCTCAGGGTGCTGGGTGCTCAGTACTCCGGGTGCTGGGTGCTCAGTGCTCAGGGTGATCGGTGCTCAGTACTCAGGGTGCTCAGTACTCAGGTTGCTGGGTGCTCAGTGCTCACGGTGCTGGGTGCTCAGTACTCAGGTTGCTGGGTGCTCAGTGCACGGGGTGCTGGGTGCTCAGTGCTCAGGGTGATCGGTGCTCAGTACTCAGGGTGCTGGGTGCTCAGTGCTCAGGGTGCTGGGTGCTCAGTCCTCAGGGTGCTCAGTGCTCAGGGTGCTTGGTGCTCAGTGCTCGGGGTGCTCGGTTCTCAGTACTCAGGGTGCTGAGTGCTCAGTACTCAGGGTACTGGGTGCTCAGTACTCATGGTGCTGGGTGCTCAGTACTCAGGGGGCTGGGTGCTCAGTGCTCAGTGCTCAAGGTGCTGGGTGCTCAGTGCTCAGTGCTCAGGCAGCTGGGTGCTCAGTACTCAGGGTGCTGGGTGCTCAGTACTCAGGGGGCTGGGTGCTCAGTGCTCAGTGCTCAAGGTGCTGGGTGCTCAGTGCTCAGTGCTCAGGCAGCTGGGTGCTCAGTACTCTGGGTGTTGGGTGCTCAGTACTCAGGGTGCTCAGTGCTCAGTACTCGGGGTGCTGGGTGCTCAGTGCTCAGTGTGCTCAGTGCTCAGTGCTCAGGGTGCTGGGTGCTCAGTGCTCGGGGTGCTGGGTGCTCAGTACTCAGGGTGCTGTGTGCTCAGTGCTCAGTACTCAGCGTGCTGGGTGCTCAGTGCTCAGAGTTTTGGGTGCTCAGTACTCAGGGTGCTGGGTGCTCAGTGCTCAGTGCTCAGGGTGCTCAGTGCTCAGGGTGCTCAGTGCTCAGGGTACTGGGTGCTCAGTACTCAGGGTGCTCGGTGCTCCGTACTCAGGGTGCTGGGTGCTCAGTGCTCAGGGTGCTTTGTACTCAGTACTCAGGGTTCTGGGTGCTCATAACTCAGGGTGCTGGGTGCTCAGTGCTCAGGGTGCTGGGTGCTCAGTGCTCAGGGTGCTGGGTGCTCAGTACTCAGGGTGCTGGGTGCTCAGTGCTCAGGGTGATCGTTGCTCAGTACTCAGGGTGCTCAGTACTCAGGGTGCTGGGTGCTCAGTGCTCAGGGTGCTGGGTGCTCAGTACTCAGGGTGCTGGGTGCTCAGTGCTCGGGGTGCTGGGTGCTCAGTGCTCAGGGTGATCGGTGCTCAGTACTCAGGGTGCTGGGTGCTCAGTGCTCAGGTTGCTGGGTGCTCAGTCCTCAGGGTGCTCAGTGCTCAGGGTGCAGGGAGCTCAGTGCTCGGGGTGCTCGGTGCTCAGTACTCAGGGTGCTGAGTGCTCAGTACTCAGGGTGCTGGGTGCTCAGTACTCATGGTGCTGGGTGCTCAGTACTCAGGGGGCTGGGTGCTCAGTGCTCAGTGTGCTGGGTGCTCAGTGCTCAGGGTGCTGGGTGCTCAGTGCTCGGGGTGCTGGGTGCTCAGTTCTCGGGGTGCTGGGTGGTCAGTGCTCAGTGCTCAGGGTGCTGGGTGCTCAGTGCTCAGTGCTCAGGGTGCTGGGTGCTCAGTACTCAGGGTGCTGGGTGCTCAGTACTCAGGGTGCTGGGTGCTCAGTTCTCAGGCTGCTGGGTGCTCAGTACTCTGGGTGTTGGGTGCTCAGTACTCAGGATGCTGGGTGCTCAGTGCTCGGGGTGCTGGGTGCTCAGTGCTCAGGGTGCTGGGTGCTCAGTGCTCAGGGTGCTGGGTGCTCAGTACTCAGGGTGCTGGGAGCTCAGTGCTCGGGGTGCTCGGTGCTCAGTACTCAAGGTGCTGGGTGCTCAGTGCTCAGGGTGCGGGGTGCTCAGTCCTCGGGGTGCTCCATGCTCAGTGCTCAGGGTGCGGGGTGCTCAGTCCTCGGGGTGCTCCATGCTCAGTGCTCGGGGTGCTGGGTGCTCAGTGCTCGGGGTGCTGGGTGCTCAGTGCTCAGTACTCAGGGTGCTGGGTGCTCAGTGCTCAGGGTGCTGAGTGCTCAGTACTCAGCGTGCTGTGTGCTCAGTACTCAGGGTGCTGGGTGCTCAGTGCTCAGGGTGCTGGGTGCTCAGTGCTCAGGGTGCTGGGTGCTCAGTGCTCGGGGAGCTCGGTGCTCAGTACTCAGGGTGCTGGGTGCTCAGTACTCAGTGCTCGGGGTCCTGGGTGCTCCGTGCTCAGGGTGCTGGGTGCTCAGTACTCAGGGTGCTGGGTGCTCAGTGCTCAGGGTGCTGGGTGCTCAGTGCTCAGGGTGCTGGGTGCTCAGTACTCAGGGTGCTGGGTGCTCAGTGCTCAGGGTGATCGGTGCTCAGTACTCAGGGTGCTCAGTACTCAGGGTGCTGGGTGCTCAGTGCTCAGGGTGCTGGGTGCTCAGTACTCAGGGTGCTGGGTGCTCAGTGCTCAGGGTGCTGGGTGCTCAGTCCTCAGGGTGCTCTGTGCTCAGGGTGCTTGGTGCTCAGTGCTCGGGTCGCTCGGTGCTCAGTACTCAGGGTTCTGAGTGCTCAGTACTCAGGGTACTGGGTGCTCAGTACTCATGGTGCTGGGTGCTCAGTACTCAGGGGGCTGGGTGCTCAGTGCTCAGTGTGCTGGGTGCTCAGTGCTCAGGGCGCTGGGTGCTCAGTGCTCGGGGTGCTGGGTGCTCAGTGCTCGGGGTGCTGGGTGGTCAGTGCTCAGTGCTCAAGGTGCTGGGTGCTCAGTGCTCAGTGCTCAGGCAGCTGGGTGCTCAGTACTCAGGGTGCTGGGTGCTCAGTGCTCAGGGTGATCGGTGCTCAGTACTCAGGGTGCTGGGTGCTCAGTGCTCAGGGTGCTGGGTGCTCAGTCCTCAGGGTGCTCTGTGCTCAGGGTGCTTGGTGCTCAGTGCTCGGGGTGCTGGGTGCTCAGTACTCAGGGTGCTGTGTGCTCAGTGCTCAGTACTCAGCGTGCTGGGTGCTCAGTGCTCAGAGTTTTGGGTGCTCAGTACTCAGGGTGCTGGGTGCTCAGTGCTCAGTGCTCAGGGTGCTCAGTGCTCAGGGTGCTCAGTGCTCAGGGTACTGGGTG
This sequence comes from Microtus oregoni, assembly GCF_018167655.1. Taxonomy (NCBI): domain Eukaryota; kingdom Metazoa; phylum Chordata; class Mammalia; order Rodentia; family Cricetidae; genus Microtus; species Microtus oregoni. Next base: position 3,456,163 of record NW_024543811.1, on the reverse strand, counting down.
CTCAGTACTCAGGGTGCTCGGTGCTCCGTACTCAGGGTGCTGGGTGCTCAGTGCTCAGGGTGCTTTGTACTCAGTACTCAGGGTTCTGGGTGCTCATAACTCAGGGTGCTGGGTGCTCAGTGCTCAGGGTGCTGGGTGCTCAGTGCTCAGGGTGCTGGGTGCTCAGTACTCAGGGTGCTGGGTGCTCAGTGCTCAGGGTGATCGTTGCTCAGTACTCAGGGTGCTCAGTACTCAGGGTGCTGGGTGCTCAGTGCTCAGGGTGCTGGGTGCTCAGTACTCAGGGTGCTGGGTGCTCAGTGCTCGGGGTGCTGGGTGCTCAGTGCTCAGGGTGATCGGTGCTCAGTACTCAGGGTGCTGGGTGCTCAGTGCTCAGGTTGCTGGGTGCTCAGTCCTCAGGGTGCTCAGTGCTCAGGGTGCAGGGAGCTCAGTGCTCGGGGTGCTCGGTGCTCAGTACTCAGGGTGCTGAGTGCTCAGTACTCAGGGTGCTGGGTGCTCAGTACTCATGGTGCTGGGTGCTCAGTACTCAGGGGGCTGGGTGCTCAGTGCTCAGTGTGCTGGGTGCTCAGTGCTCAGGGTGCTGGGTGCTCAGTGCTCGGGGTGCTGGGTGCTCAGTTCTCGGGGTGCTGGGTGGTCAGTGCTCAGTGCTCAGGGTGCTGGGTGCTCAGTGCTCAGTGCTCAGGGTGCTGGGTGCTCAGTACTCAGGGTGCTGGGTGCTCAGTACTCAGGGTGCTGGGTGCTCAGTTCTCAGGCTGCTGGGTGCTCAGTACTCTGGGTGTTGGGTGCTCAGTACTCAGGATGCTGGGTGCTCAGTGCTCGGGGTGCTGGGTGCTCAGTGCTCAGGGTGCTGGGTGCTCAGTGCTCAGGGTGCTGGGTGCTCAGTACTCAGGGTGCTGGGAGCTCAGTGCTCGGGGTGCTCGGTGCTCAGTACTCAAGGTGCTGGGTGCTCAGTGCTCAGGGTGCGGGGTGCTCAGTCCTCGGGGTGCTCCATGCTCAGTGCTCAGGGTGCGGGGTGCTCAGTCCTCGGGGTGCTCCATGCTCAGTGCTCGGGGTGCTGGGTGCTCAGTGCTCGGGGTGCTGGGTGCTCAGTGCTCAGTACTCAGGGTGCTGGGTGCTCAGTGCTCAGGGTGCTGAGTGCTCAGTACTCAGCGTGCTGTGTGCTCAGTACTCAGGGTGCTGGGTGCTCAGTGCTCAGGGTGCTGGGTGCTCAGTGCTCAGGGTGCTGGGTGCTCAGTGCTCGGGGAGCTCGGTGCTCAGTACTCAGGGTGCTGGGTGCTCAGTACTCAGTGCTCGGGGTCCTGGGTGCTCCGTGCTCAGGGTGCTGGGTGCTCAGTACTCAGGGTGCTGGGTGCTCAGTGCTCAGGGTGCTGGGTGCTCAGTGCTCAGGGTGCTGGGTGCTCAGTACTCAGGGTGCTGGGTGCTCAGTGCTCAGGGTGATCGGTGCTCAGTACTCAGGGTGCTCAGTACTCAGGGTGCTGGGTGCTCAGTGCTCAGGGTGCTGGGTGCTCAGTACTCAGGGTGCTGGGTGCTCAGTGCTCAGGGTGCTGGGTGCTCAGTCCTCAGGGTGCTCTGTGCTCAGGGTGCTTGGTGCTCAGTGCTCGGGTCGCTCGGTGCTCAGTACTCAGGGTTCTGAGTGCTCAGGACTCAGGGTACTGGGTGCTCAGTACTCATGGTGCTGGGTGCTCAGTACTCAGGGGGCTGGGTGCTCAGTGCTCAGTGTGCTGGGTGCTCAGTGCTCAGGGCGCTGGGTGCTCAGTGCTCGGGGTGCTGGGTGCTCAGTGCTCGGGGTGCTGGGTGGTCAGTGCTCAGTGCTCAAGGTGCTGGGTGCTCAGTGCTCAGTGCTCAGGCAGCTGGGTGCTCAGTACTCAGGGTGCTGGGTGCTCAGTGCTCAGGGTGATCGGTGCTCAGTACTCAGGGTGCTGGGTGCTCAGTGCTCAGGGTGCTGGGTGCTCAGTCCTCAGGGTGCTCTGTGCTCAGGGTGCTTGGTGCTCAGTGCTCAGGGTGCTCGGTGCTCAGTACTCAGGGTGCTGAGTGCTCAGTACTCAGGGTACTGGGTGCTCAGTACTCATGGTGCTGGGTGCTCAGTACTCAGGGGGATGGGTGCTCAGTGCTCAGTGTGCTGGGTGCTCAGTGCTCAGGGCGCTGGGTGCTCAGTGCTCGGGGTGCTGGGTGCTCAGTGCTCGGGGTGCTGGGTGGTCAGTGCTCAGTGCTCAAGGTGCTGGGTGCTCAGTGCTCAGAGTGCTGGGTGCTCAGTGCTCAGGGTGCTGGGTGCTCAGTGCTCAGGGTGCTGGGTGCTCAGTGCTCAGGGTGCTCGGTGATCAGTTCTCAGGGTGCTGGGTGCTCAGTGCTCAGGGTGCTGGGTGCTCAGTGCTCGGGGTGCTGGGTGCTCAGTGCTCAGGGTGCTGGGTGCTCAGTGCTCAGGGTGCTCGGTGATCAGTTCTCAGGGTGCTGGGTGCTCAGTGCTCAGGGTGCTGAGTACTCAGTACTCAGGGTGCTGGGTGCTCAGTGCTCAGGGTGCTGGGTTTTCAGTGCTCAGGGTGCTGGGTGCTCAGTGCTCGGGGTGCTGGGTGCTCAGTGCTCGGGGTGCTGGGTGCTCAGTGCTCGGGGTGCTGGGTGCTCAGTGCTCGGGGTGCTGGGTGCTCAGTGCTCAGGGTGCTGGGTGCTCAGTACTCAGGGTGCTGGGTGCTCAGTGCTCGGGGTGCTCGGTGATCAGTACTCAGGGTGCTGGGTGCTCAGTGCTCGGGGTGCTCGGTGCTCAGTACTCAGGGTGCTGAGTGCTCAGTACTCAGGGTGCTGGGTGCTCAGTACTCATGGTGCTGGGTGCTCAGTACTCAGGTGGCTGGGTGCTCAGTGCTCAGGGTGCTGGGTGCTCAGTGCTCAGGGTGCTGGGTGCTCAGTGCTCGGGGTGCTGGGTGCTCAGTTCTCGGGGTGCTGGGTGGTCAGTGCTCAGTGCTCAGGGTGCTGGGTGCTCAGTGCTCAGTGCTCAGGGTGCTGGGTGCTCAGTACTCAGGGTGCTGGGTGCTCAGTACTCAGGGTGCTGGGTGCTCAGTTCTCAGGCTGCTGGGTGCTCAGTACTCTGGGTGTTGGGTGCTCAGTACTCAGGATGCTGGGTGCTCAGTGCTCGGGGTGCTGGGTGCTCAGTGCTCAGGGTGCTGGGTGCTCAGTGCTCAGGGTGCTGGGTGCTCAGTACTCAGGGTGCTGGGAGCTCAGTGCTCGGGGTGCTCGGTGCTCAGTACTCAAGGTGCTGGGTGCTCAGTGCTCAGGGTGCGGGGTGCTCAGTCCTCGGGGTGCTCCATGCTCAGTGCTCAGGGTGCGGGGTGCTCAGTCCTCGGGGTGCTCCATGCTCAGTGCTCGGGGTGCTGGGTGCTCAGTGCTCGGGGTGCTGGGTGCTCAGTGCTCAGTACTCAGGGTGCTGGGTGCTCAGTGCTCAGGGTGCTGAGTGCTCAGTACTCAGCGTGCTGTGTGCTCAGTACTCAGGGTGCTGGGTGCTCAGTGCTCAGGGTGCTGGGTGCTCAGTGCTCAGGGTGCTGGGTGCTCAGTGCTCGGGGAGCTCGGTGCTCAGTACTCAGGGTGCTGGGTGCTCAGTACTCAGTGCTCGGGGTCCTGGGTGCTCCGTGCTCAGGGTGCTGGGTGCTCAGTACTCAAGGTGCTGGGTGCTCAGTGCTCAGGGTGCTGGGTGCTCAGTGCTCAGGGTGCTGGGTGCTCAGTACTCAGGGTGCTGGGTGCTCAGTGCTCAGGGTGATCGGTGCTCAGTACTCAGGGTGCTCAGTACTCAGGGTGCTGGGTGCTCAGTGCTCAGGGTGCTGGGTGCTCAGTACTCAGGGTGCTGGGTGCTCAGTGCTCAGGGTGCTGGGTGCTCAGTCCTCAGGGTGCTCTGTGCTCAGGGTGCTTGGTGCTCAGTGCTCGGGTTGCTCGGTGCTCAGTACTCAGGGTTCTGAGTGCTCAGTACTCAGGGTACTGGGTGCTCAGTACTCATGGTGCTGGGTGCTCAGTACTCAGGGGGCTGGGTGCTCAGTGCTCAGTGTGCTGGGTGCTCAGTGCTCAGGGCGCTGGGTGCTCAGTGCTCGGGGTGCTGGGTGCTCAGTGCTCGGGGTGCTGGGTGGTCAGTGCTCAGTGCTCAAGGTGCTGGGTGCTCAGTGCTCAGTGCTCAGGCAGCTGGGTGCTCAGTACTCAGGGTGCTGGGTGCTCAGTGCTCAGGGTGATCGGTGCTCAGTACTCAGGGTGCTGGGTGCTCAGTGCTCAGGGTGCTGGGTGCTCAGTCCTCAGGGTGCTCTGTGCTCAGGGTGCTTGGTGCTCAGTGCTCGGGGTGCTCGGTGCTCAGTACTCAGGGTGCTGAGTGCTCAGTACTCAGGGTACTGGGTGCTCAGTACTCATGGTGCTGGGTGCTCAGTACTCAGGGGGCTGGGTGCTCAGTGCTCAGTGTGCTGGGTGCTCAGTGCTCAGGGCGCTGGGTGCTCAGTGCTCGGGGTGCTGGGTGCTCAGTGCTCGGGGTGCTGGGTGGTCAGTGCTCAGTGCTCAAGGTGCTGGGTGCTCAGTGCTCAGGGTGCTGGGTGCTCAGTGCTCAGGGTGCTGGGTGCTCAGTGCTCAGGGTGCTGGGTGATCAGTGCTCAGGGTGCTCGGTGATCAGTTCTCAGGGTGCTGGGTGCTCAGTGCTCAGGGTGCTGGGTGCTCAGTGCTCGGGGTGCTGGGTGCTCAGTGCTCAGGGTGCTGGGTGCTCAGTGCTCAGGGTGCTCGGTGATCAGTTCTCAGGGTGCTGGGTGCTCAGTGCTCAGGGTGCTGAGTACTCAGTACTCAGGGTGCTGGGTGCTCAGTGCTCAGGGTGCTGGGTTTTCAGTGCTCAGGGTGCTGGGTGCTCAGTGCTCGGGGTGCTGGGTGCTCAGTGCTCGGGGTGCTGGGTGCTCAGTGCTCGGGGTGCTGGGTGCTCAGTGCTCGGGGTGCTGGGTGCTCAGTGCTCAGGGTGCTGGGTGCTCAGTACTCAGGGTGCTGGGTGCTCAGTGCTCGGGGTGCTCGGTGATCAGTACTCAGGGTGCTGGGTGCTCAGTGCTCGGGGTGCTCGGTGATCAGTACTCAGGGTGCTGGGTGCTCAGTGCTCAGGGTGTTGAGTACTCAGTACTCAGGGTGCTGGGTGCTCAGTGCTCAGGGTGCTGGGTGCTCAGTGCTCAGGGTGCTGGGTGCTCAGTGCTCGGGGTGCTGGGTGCTCAGTGCTCGGGGTGCTGGGTGCTCAGTGCTCGGGGTGCTGGGTGCTCAGTGCTCGGGGTGCTGGGTGCTCAGTGCTCAGGGTGCTGGGTGCTCAGTACTCAGGGTGCTGGGTGCTCATTACTCAGGGTGCTGGGTGCTCAGTGCTCACGGTGCTGGGTGCTCAGTCCTCAGTGTGCTGGGTGCTCAGTACTCAGGGTGTTCAGTGCTTAGTACCCAGGGGGCTCAGTGCTCAGTACTCAGGGTGCTGGTTGCTCAGTGCTCGGGGTGCTCGGTGCTCAGTACTCAGGGTGCTGGGTGCACAGTGCTCAGGGTGCTGGGTGCTCAGTACTCAGGGTGCTGGGTGCTCAGTACTCAGGGTGCTGGGTGCTCAGTACTCAGGGTGCTGGGTGCTCAGTGCTCAGGGTGCTGGGTGCTCAGTACTCAGGGTGCTGGGTGCTCAGTACTCAGGGTGCTCGGTGCTCAGTACTCAGGGTGCTGGGTGCTCAGTGCTCAGGGTGCTTTGTACTCAGTACTCAGGGTTCTGGGTGCTCATAACTCAGGGTGCTGGGTGCTCAGTGCTCAGGGTGCTGGGTGCTCAGTGCTCAGGGTGCTGGGTGCTCAGTACTCAGGGTGCTGGGTGCTCAGTGCTCAGGGTGATCGTTGCTCAGTACTCAGGGTGCTCAGTACTCAGGGTGCTGGGTGCTCAGTGCTCAGGGTGCTGCGTGCTCAGTACTCAGGGTGCTGGGTGCTCAGTGCTCGGGGTGCTGGGTGCTCAGTGCTCAGGGTGATCGGTGCTCAGTACTCAGGGTGCTGGGTGCTCAGTGCTCAGGTTGCTGGGTGCTCAATCCTCAGGGTGCTCAGTGCTCAGGGTGCAGGGAGCTCAGTGCTCGGGGTGCTCGGTGCTCAGTACTCAGGGTGCTGAGTGCTCAGTACTCAGGGTGCTGGGTGCTCAGTACTCATGGTGCTGGGTGCTCAGTACTCAGGGGGCTGGGTGCTCAGTGCTCAGGGTGCTGGGTGCTCAGTGCTCAGGGTGCTGGGTGCTCAGTGCTCGGGGTGCTGGGTGCTCAGTTCTCGGGGTGCTGGGTGGTCAGTGCTCAGTGCTCAGGGTGCTGCGTGCTCAGTGCTCAGTGCTCAGGGTGCTGGGTGCTCAGTACTCAGGGTGCTGGGTGCTCAGTACTCAGGGTGCTGGGTGCTCAGTTCTCACCCTGCTGGGTGCTCAGTACTCTGGATGTTGGGTGCTCAGTACTCAGGATGCTGGGTGGTCAGTGCTCGGGGTGCTGGGTGCTCAGTGCTCAGGGTGCTGGGTGCTCAGTGCTCAGGGTGCTGGGTGCTCAGTACTCAGGGTGCTGGGAGCTCAGTGCTCGGGGTGCTCGGTGCTCAGTACTCAAGGTGCTGGGTGCTCAGTGCTCAGGGTGCTGGGTGCTCAGTGCTCAGGGTGCTCGGTGATCAGTTCTCAGGGTGCTGGGTGCTCAGTGCTCAGGGTGCTGGGTGCTCAGTGCTCGGGGTGCTGGGTGCTCAGTGCTCAGGGTGCTGGGTGCTCAGTGTTCAGGGTGCTCGGTGATCAGTTCTCAGGGTGCTGGGTGCTCAGTGCTCAGGGTGCTGAGTACTCAGTACTCAGGGTGCTGGGTGCTCAGTGCTCAGGGTGCTGGGTTTTCAGTGCTCAGGGTGCTGGGTGCTCAGTGCTCGGGGTGCTGGGTGCTCAGTGCTCGGGGTGCTGGGTGCTCAGTGCTCGGGGTGCTGGGTGCTCAGTGCTCGGGGTGCTGGGTGCTCAGTGCTCAGGGTGCTGGGTGCTCAGTACTCAGGGTGCTGGGTGCTCAGTGCTCGGGGTGCTCGGTGATCAGTACTCAGGGTGCTGGGTGCTCAGTGCTCGGGGTGCTCGGTGATCAGTACTCAGGGTGCTGGGTGCTCAGTGCTCAGGGTGTTGAGTACTCAGTACTCAGTGTGCTGGGTGCTCAGTGCTCAGGGTGCTGGGTGCTCAGTGCTCAGGGTGCTGGGTGCTCAGTGCTCGGGGTGCTGGGTGCTCAGTGCTCGGGGTGCTGGGTGCTCAGTGCTCGGGGTGCTGGGTGCTCAGTGCTCGGGGTGCTGGGTGCTCAGTGCTCAGGGTGCTGGGTGCTCAGTACTCAGGGTGCTGGGTGCTCATTACTCAGGGTGCTGGGTGCTCAGTGCTCACGGTGCTGGGTGCTCAGTCCTCAGTGTGCTGGGTGCTCAGTACTCAGGGTGTTCAGTGCTTAGTACCCAGGGGGCTCAGTGCTCAGTACTCAGGGTGCTGGTTGCTCAGTGCTCGGGGTGCTCGGTGCTCAGTACTCAGGGTGCTGGGTGCACAGTGCTCAGGGTGCTGGGTGCTCAGTACTCAGGGTGCTGGGTGCTCAGTACTCAGGGTGCTGGGTGCTCAGTACTCAGGGTGCTGGGTGCTCAGTGCTCAGGGTGCTGGGTGCTCAGTACTCAGGGTGCTGGGTGCTCAGTACTCAGGGTGCTCGGTGCTCAGTACTCAGGGTGCTGGGTGCTCAGTGCTCAGGGTGCTTTGTACTCAGTACTCAGGGTTCTGGGTGCTCATAACTCAGGGTGCTGGGTGCTCAGTGCTCAGGGTGCTGGGTGCTCAGTGCTCAGGGTGCTGGGTGCTCAGTACTCAGGGTGCTGGGTGCTCAGTGCTCAGGGTGATCGTTGCTCAGTACTCAGGGTGCTCAGTACTCAGGGTGCTGGGTGCTCAGTGCTCAGGGTGCTGCGTGCTCAGTACTCAGGGTGCTGGGTGCTCAGTGCTCGGGGTGCTGGGTGCTCAGTGCTCAGGGTGATCGGTGCTCAGTACTCAGGGTGCTGGGTGCTCAGTGCTCAGGTTGCTGGGTGCTCAGTCCTCAGGGTGCTCAGTGCTCAGGGTGCAGGGAGCTCAGTGCTCGGGGTGCTCGGTGCTCAGTACTCAGGGTGCTGAGTGCTCAGTACTCAGGGTGCTGGGTGCTCAGTACTCATGGTGCTGGGTGCTCAGTACTCAGGGGGCTGGGTGCTCAGTGCTCAGGGTGCTGGGTGCTCAGTGCTCAGGGTGCTGGGTGCTCAGTGCTCGGGGTGCTGGGTGCTCAGTTCTCGGGGTGCTGGGTGGTCAGTGCTCAGTGCTCAGGGTGCTGCGTGCTCAGTGCTCAGTGCTCAGGGTGCTGGGTGCTCAGTACTCAGGGTGCTGGGTGCTCAGTACTCAGGGTGCTGGGTGCTCAGTTCTCACCCTGCTGGGTGCTCAGTACTCTGGATGTTGGGTGCTCAGTACTCAGGATGCTGGGTGGTCAGTGCTCGGGGTGCTGGGTGCTCAGTGCTCAGGGTGCTGGGTGCTCAGTGCTCAGTGTGCTGGGTGCTCAGTACTCAGGGTGCTGGGAGCTCAGTGCTCGGGGTGCTCGGTGCTCAGTACTCAAGGTGCTGGGTGTTCAGTGCTCAGGGTGCGGGGTGCTCAGTCCTCGGGGTGCTCCATGCTCAGTGCTCAGGGTGCGGGGTGCTCAGTCCTCGGGGTGCTCCATGCTCAGTGCTCGGGGTGCTGGGTGCTCAGTGCTCGGGGTGCTGGGTGCTCAGTGCTCAGTACTCAGGGTGCTGGGTGCTCAGTGCTCAGGGTGCTGAGTGCTCAGTACTCAGCGTGCTGGGTGCTCAGTACTCAGGGTGCTGGGTGCTCAGTGCTCAGGGTGCTGGGTGCTCAGTGCTCAGGGTGCTGGGTGCTCAGTGCTCGGGGAGCTCGGTGCTCAGTACTCAGGGTGCTGGGTGCTCAGTACTCAGTGCTCGGGGTCCTGGGTGCTCCGTGCTCAGGGTGCTGGGTGCTCAGTACTCAGGGTGCTGGGTGCTCAGTGCTCAGGGTGCTGGGTGCTCAGTGCTCAGGGTGCTGGGTGCTCAGTACTCCGGGTGCTGGGTGCTCAGTGCTCAGGGTGATCGGTGCTCAGTACTCAGGGTGCTCAGTACTCAGGTTGCTGGGTGCTCAGTGCTCAGGGTGCTGGGTGCTCAGTACTCAGGTTGCTGGGTGCTCAGTGCACGGGGTGCTGGGTGCTCAGTGCTCAGGGTGATCGGTGCTCAGTACTCAGGGTGCTGGGTGCTCAGTGCTCAGGGTGCTGGGTGCTCAGTCCTCAGGGTGCTCAGTGCTCAGGGTGCTTGGTGCTCAGTGCTCGGGGTGCTCGGTGCTCAGTACTCAGGGTGCTGAGTGCTCAGTACTCAGGGTACTGGGTGCTCAGTACTCATGGTGCTGGGTGCTCAGTACTCAGGGGGCTGGGTGCTCAGTGCTCAGTGCTCAAGGTGCTGGGTGCTCAGTGCTCAGTGCTCAGGCAGCTGGGTGTTCAGTACTCAGGGTGCTGGGTGCTCAGTACTCAGGGTGCTTGGTGCTCAGTTCTCAGGGTGCTGGGTGATCAGTACTCTGGGTGTTGGGTGCTCAGTACTCAGGGTGCTCAGTGCTCAGTACTCGGGGTGCTGGGTGCTCAGTGCTCAGTGTGCTCAGTGCTCAGTGCTCAGGGTGCTGGGTGCTCAGTGCTCGGGGCGCTGGGAGCTCAGTGCTCGGGGTGCTGGGTGCTCAGTACTCAGGGTGCTGTGTGCTCAGTGCTCAGTACTCAGCGTGCTGGGTGCTCAGTGCTCAGAGTTTTGGGTGCTCAGTACTCAGGGTGCTGGGTGCTCAGTGCTCAGTGCTCAGGGTGCTCAGTGCTCAGGGTGCTCAGTGCTCAGGGTACTGGGTGCTCAGTACTCAGGGTGCTCGGTGCTCCGTACTCAGGGTGCTGGGTGCTCAGTGCTCAGGGTGCTTTGTACTCAGTACTCAGGGTTCTGGGTGCTCATAACTCAGGGTGCTGGGTGCTCAGTGCTCAGGGTGCTGGGTGCTCAGTGCTCAGGGTGCTGGGTGCTCAGTACTCAGGGTGCTGGGTGCTCAGTGCTCAGGGTGATCGTTGCTCAGTACTCAGGGTGCTCAGTACTCAGGGTGCTGGGTGCTCAGTGCTCAGGGTGCTGGGTGCTCAGTACTCAGGGTGCTGGGTGCTCAGTGCTCGGGGTGCTGGGTGCTCAGTGCTCAGGGTGATCGGTGCTCAGTACTCAGGGTGCTGGGTGCTCAGTGCTCAGGTTGCTGGGTGCTCAGTCCTCAGGGTGCTCAGTGCTCAGGGTGCAGGGAGCTCAGTGCTCGGGGTGCTCGGTGCTCAGTACTCAGGGTGCTGAGTGCTCAGTACTCAGGGTGCTGGGTGCTCAGTACTCATGGTGCTGGGTGCTCAGTACTCAGGGGGCTGGGTGCTCAGTGCTCAGGGTGCTGTGTGCTCAGTGCTCAGGGTGCTGGGTGCTCAGTGCTCGGGGTGCTGGGTGCTCAGTTCTCGGGGTGCTGGGTGGTCAGTGCTCAGTGCTCAGGGTGCTGGGTGCTCAGTGCTCAGTGCTCAGGGTGCTGGGTGCTCAGTACTCAGGGTGCTGGGTGCTCAGTACTCAGGGTGCTGGGTGCTCAGTTCTCAGGCTCCTGGGTGCTCAGTACTCTGGGTGTTGGGTGCTCAGTACTCAGGATGCTGGGTGCTCAGTGCTCGGGGTGCTGGGTGCTCAGTGCTCAGGGTGCTGGGTGCTCAGTGCTCAGGGTGCTGGGTGCTCTGTACTCAGGGTGCTGGGAGCTCAGTGCTCGGGGTGCTCGGTGCTCAGTACTCAAGGTGCTGGGTGCTCAGTGCTCAGGGTGCGGGGTGCTCAGTCCTCGGGGTGCTCCATGCTCAGTGCTCAGGGTGCGGGGTGCTCAGTCCTCGGGGTGCTCCATGCTCAGTGCTCGGGGTGCTGGGTGCTCAGTGCTCGGGGTGCTGGGTGCTCAGTGCTCAGTACTCAGGGTGCTGGGTGCTCAGTGCTCAGGGTGCTGAGTGCTCAGTACTCAGCGTGCTTTGTGCTCAGTACTCAGGGTGCTGGGTGCTCAGTGCTCAGGGTGCTGGGTGCTCAGTGCTCAGGGTGCTGGGTGCTCAGTGCTCGGGGAGCTCGGTGCTCAGTACTCAGGGTGCTGGGTGCTCAGTACTCAGTGCTCGGGGTCCTGGGTGCTCCGTGCTCAGGGTGCTGGGTGCTCAGTACTCAGGGTGCTGGGTGCTCAGTGCTCAGGGTGCTGGGTGCTCAGTGCTCAGGGTGCTGGGTGCTCAGTACTCAGGGTGCTGGGTGCTCAGTGCTCAGGGTGATCGGTGCTCAGTACTCAGGGTGCTCAGTACTCAGGGTGCTGGGTGCTCAGTGCTCAGGGTGCTGGGTGCTCAGTACTCAGGGTGCTGGGTGCTCAGTGCTCAGGGTGCTGGGTGCTCAGTCCTCAGGGTGCTCTGTGCTCAGGGTGCTTGGTGCTCAGTGCTCGGGTTGCTTGGTGCTCAGTACTCAGGGTTCTGAGTGCTCAGTACTCAGGGTACTGGGTGCTCAGTACTCATGGTGCTGGGTGCTCAGTACTCAGGGGGCTGGGTGCTCAGTGCTCAGTGTGCTGGGTGCTCAGTGCTCAGGGCGCTGGGTGCTCAGTGCTCGGGGTGCTGGGTGCTCAGTGCTCGGGGTGCTGGGTGGTCAGTGCTCAGTGCTCAAGGTGCTGGGTGCTCAGTGCTCAGTGCTCAGGCAGCTGGGTGCTCAGTACTCAGGGTGCTGGGTGCTCAGTGCTCAGGGTGATCGGTGCTCAGTACTCAGGGTGCTGGGTGCTCAGTGCTCAGGGTGCTGGGTGCTCAGTCCTCAGGGTGCTCTGTGCTCAGGGTGCTTGGTGCTCAGTGCTCGGGGTGCTCGGTGCTCAGTACTCAGGGTGCTGAGTGCTCAGTACTCAGGGTACTGGGTGCTCAGTACTCATGGTGCTGGGTGCTCAGTACTCAGGGGGCTGGGTGCTCAGTGCTCAGTGTGCTGGGTGCTCAGTGCTCAGGGCGCTGGGTGCTCAGTGCTCGGGGTGCTGGGTGCTCAGTGCTCGGGGTGCTGGGTGGTCAGTGCTCAGTGCTCAAGGTGCTGGGTGCTCAGTGCTCAGTGCTCAGGCAGCTGGGTGCTCAGTACTCAGGGTGCTGGGTGCTCAGTACTCAGGGTGCTGGGTGCTCAGTTCTCAGGGTGCTGGGTGATCAGTACTCTGGGTGTTGGGTGCTCAGTACTCAGGGTGCTCAGTGCTCAGTACTCGGGGTGCTGGGTGCTCAGTGCTCAGTGTGCTCAGTGCTCAGTGCTCAGGGTGCTGGGTGCTCAGTGCTCGGGGCGCTGGGAGCTCAGTGCTCGGGGTGCTGGGTGCTCAGTACTCAGGGTGCTGTGTGCTCAGTGCTCAGTACTCAGCGTGCTGGGTGCTCAGTGCTCAGAGTGTTGGGTGCTCAGTACTCAGGCTGCTGGGTGCTCAGTGCTCAGTGCTCAGGGTGCTCAGTGCTCAGGGTGCTCAGTGCTCAGGGTGCTGGGTGCTCAGGGTGCTGGGTGCTCAGTGCTCAGGGTGCTGGGTGCTCAGTGCTCAGTGCTCAGGGTCCTGGGTGCTCAGTGCTCAGTGCTCAGGGTGCTGGGTGTTCAGTACTCAGGGTGCTCGGTGCTCAGTGCTCAGGGTGCTAGGTGCTCAGTACTCAGGGTGCTGGGTGCTCAGTGCTCGGGGTGCTGGGTGATCAGTGCTCAGGGTGATCAGTGCTCAGTACTCAGGGTGCTGGGTGCTCAGTGCTCAGGGTGCTGGGTGCTCAGTCCTCAGGGTGCTCAGTACTCAGGGTGCTCGGTGCTCAGTGCTCAGTACTCAGGGTGCTCAGTACTCAGGGTGCTGGTTGCTCAGTGCTCGGGGTGCTGGGTGCTCAGTACTCAGGGTGCTGGGTGCTCAGTACTCGGGGTGCTGGGTGCTCAGTACTCAGGGTGCTGGGTGCTCAGTGCTCGGGGTGCTGGGTGCTCAGTGCTCAGGGTGATCGGTGCTCAGTGCTCAGGGTGCTGGGTGCTCAGTCCTCCGGGTGCTCAGTGCTCAGGGTGCTGGGTGCTCAGTGCTCGGGGTGTTTGGTGCTCAGTACTCAGGGTGTTGGGTGCTCAGTGCTCAGGGTGCTGGGTGCTCAGTGCTCAGGGTGCTCAGTGCTCAGTACTCAGTGCTCAGGGTGCTCAGTGCTCAGTGCTCAGGGTGCTGGGTGTTCAGTACTCAGGGTGCTGGGTGCTCAGTACTCAGGGTGTTGGGTGCTCAGTGCTCAGGGTGCTGGGTGCTCAGTACTCTGGGTGTTGGGTGCTCAGTACTCAGGGTGCTGGGTGCTCAGTACTCGGGGTGCTCCGTGCTCAGGGTGCTGGGTGCTCAGTGCTCAGGGTGCTGGGTGCTCAGTGCTCGGGGTGCTGGGTGCTGAGTGCTCAGGGTGCTGGGTGCTCAGTGCTCGGGGTGCTGGGTGCTGAGTGCTCAGGGTGCTGGGTGCTCAGTGCTCGGGCTGCTCGGTGCTCAGTGCTCAGGGTCCTGGGTGCTCAGTACTCAGGGTGCTGGGTGCTTAGTACTCAGGGTGCTCAGTGCTCAGTACACAGGGTGCTGGGTGCTCAGTGCTCGGGGTGCTGGGTGCTCAGTGCTCAGTACTCAGGGTGCTGGGTGCTCAGTGCTCGGGGTGCTTGGTGCTCAGTACTCAGCGTGCTGGGTGCTCAGTACTCAGGGTGCTGGGTGCTCAGTTCTCAGGGTGCTGGGTGCTCAGTGCTCAGGGTGCTGGGTGCTCAGTGATCGGGGTGCTGGGTGCTCAGTACTCAGTGTGCTCAGTGCTCGGGGAGTTCGGTGCTCAGTACTCAGGGTGCTGGGTGCTCAGTTCTCAGTGCTCGGGGTCCTGGGTGCTCCGTGCTCGGGGTGCTGTGTGCTCAGTGCTCTGGGTGCTTAGTGCTCAGTACTCAGGGTGCTGGGTGCTCAGTACTCATGGTCCTGGGTGCTCATTCTCAGGGTGCTGGGTGCTCAGTGCTCGGGTTGCTGGGTGCTCAGTACTCAGGGTGCTGGGGGCTCAGTACTCAGGGTGCTGGGTGCTCAGTACTCAGGGTGCTCGGTTCTCAGTACTCAGGGTGCTGGGTGCTCATTCTCGGGGTGCTGGGTGCTCAGTGCTCGGGGTGCTGGGTGCTCAGTACTCAGGGTGCTGGGTGCTCAGTCCACAGGGTGCTCAGTACTCAGGGTGCTCGGTGCTCAGTGCTCAGTACTCAGGGTGCTCAGTACTCAGGGTGCGGGTTGCTCAGTGCTCGGGGTGCTGGGTGCTCAGTTCTCAGGGTGCTGGGTGCTCAGTACTCGGGGTGCTGGGTGCTCAGTACTCAGGGTGCTGGGTGCTCAGTGCTAGGGGTGCTGGGTGCTCAGTGCTCAGGGTGATCGGTGCTCAGTGCTCAGGGTGCTGGGTGCTCAGTCCTCCGGGTGCACAGTGCTCAGGGTGCTGGGTGCTCAGTGCTCGGGGTGCTCGGTGCTCAGTACTCAGGGTGCTGAGTGCTCAGTACTCAGGGTGCTGGGTGCTCAGTACTCAGGGTGGTGGGTGCTCAGTACTCAGGGTGCTGGGTGCTCAGGGTGCTGGGTGCTCAGTACTCAGTGTGCTGGGTGCTCAGTGCTCGGGGTGCTGGGTGCTCAGGGCTGTGGTGCTGGGTGCTCAGTGGTCAGTGCTCAGGGTGCTGGGTGCTCAGTGCTCAGTGCTCAGGGTGCTGGTTGCTCAGTACTCAGGGTGCTGGGTGCTCAGTACTCAGGGTGCTGGGTGCTCATGGCTCAGGGTGCTCTGTGCTCAGTACTCAGGGTGCTGGGTGCTCAGTGCTCGGGGTGCTGCGTGCTCAGTGCTCAGTGTGCTGGGTGCTCAGTGCTCAGGGTGCTGAGTGCTCAGTGCTCAGGGTGCTGGGTGCTCAGTACTCGGGGTGCTCCGTGCTCAGGGTGCTGGGTGCTCAGTGCTCAGGGTGCTGGGTGCTCAGTGCTCGGGGTGCTGGGTGCTGAGTGCTCAGGGTGCTGGGTGCTCAGTGCTCGGGCTGCTCGGTGCTCAGTGCTCAGGGTCCTGGGTGCTCAGTACTCAGGGTGCTGGGTGCTCAGTGCTCAGGGTGCTGGGTGCTCAGTGATCGGGGTGCTGGGTGCTCAGTACTCAGTGTGCTCAGTGCTCGGGGAGCTCGGTGCTCAGTACTCAGGGTGCTGGGTGCTCAGTTCTCAGTGCTCGGGGTCCTGGGTGCTCCGTGCTCGGGGTGCTGGGTGCTCAGTGCTCTGGGTGCTTAGTGCTCAGTACTCAGGGAGCTGGGTGCTCAGTACTCATGGTGCTGGGTGCTCATTCTCAGGGTGCTGGGTGCTCAGTGCTCGGGTTGCTGGGTGCTCAGTACTCAGGGTGCTGGGGGCTCAGTACTCAGGGTGCTGGGTGCTCAGTACTCAGGGTGCTCGGTTCTCAGTACTCAGGGTGCTGGGTGCTCATTCTCGGGGTGCTGGGTGCTCAGTGCTCGGGGTGCTGGGTGCTCAGTACTCAGGGTGCTGGGTGCTCAGTACTCAGTGTGCTCAGTGCTCGGGGAGCTCGGTGCTCAGTACTCAGGGTGCTGGGTGCTCAGTTCTCAGTGCTCGGGGTCCTGGGTGCTCCGTGCTCGGGGTGCTGGGTGCTCAGTGCTCTGGGTGCTTAGTGCTCAGTACTCAGGGAGCTGGGTGCTCAGTACTCATGGTGCTGGGTGCTCATTCTCAGGGTGCTGGGTGCTCAGTGCTCGGGTTGCTGGGTGCTCAGTGCTCAGTACTCAGGGTGCTCAGTACTCAGGGTGCGGGTTGCTCAGTGCTCGGGGTGCTGGGTGCTCAGTTCTCAGGGTGCTGGGTGCTCAGTACTCGGGGTGCTGGGTGCTCAGTACTCAGGGTGCTGGGTGCTCAGTGCTAGGGGTGCTGGGTGCTCAGTGCTCAGGGTGATCGGTGCTCAGTGCTCAGGGTGCTGGGTGCTCAGTCCTCCGGGTGCACAGTGCTCAGGGTGCTGGGTGCTCAGTGCTCGGGGTGCTCGGTGCTCAGTACTCAGGGTGCTGAGTGCTCAGTACTCAGGATGCTGGGTGCTCAGTACTCAGGGTGGTGGGTGCTCAGTACTCAGGGTGCTGGGTGCTCAGGGTGCTGGGTGCTCAGTACTCAGGGTGCTGGGTGCTCAGTGCTCGGGGTGCTGGGTGCTCAGGGCTGTGGTGCTGGGTGCTCAGTGGTCAGTGCTCAGGGTGCTGGGTGCTCAGTGCTCAGTGCTCAGGGTGCTGGTTGCTCAGTACTCAGGGTGCTGGGTGCTCAGTACTCAGGTTGCTGGGTGCTCATGGCTCAGGGTGCTCTGTGCTCAGTACTCAGGGTGCTGGGTGCTCAGTGCTCGGGGTGCTGCGTGCTCAGTGCTCAGTGTGCTGGGTGCTCAGTGCTCAGGGTGCTGGGTGCTCAGTACTCAGGGTGCTCAGTGCTCAGTACTCGGGGTGCTTGTTGCTCAGTACTCGGGGTGCTCAGGGCTGTGGTGCTGGTTGCTCAGGGTCAGTGCTCAGGGTGCTGGGTGCTCAGTGCTCAGTACTCAGGGTGCTCGGTGCTCAGTACTCAGGGTTCTCAGTGCTCAGTACTCAGGGTGCTGGGTGCTCATTTCTCAGGGTGCTGGGTGCTCAGTACTCAGGGTGCTCAGTGCTCAGTACTCGGGGTGCTTGTTGCTCAGTACTCAGGGTGCTCAGTGCTCAGTACTCGGGGTGCTGGGTGCTCAGTGCTCAGGGTGCTCAGTTCTCAGTGCTCGGGGTGCTGGGTGCTCAGTGCTCGGGGCGCTGGGTGCTCAGTGCTCGGGGTGCTGGGTGCTCAGTACTCGGGGTGCTGGGTGCTCAGTGCTCAGGGTGCTCAGTGCTCAGTACTCAGTGCTCAGGGTGCTCAGTGCTCAGTGCTCAGGGTGCTGGGTGTTCAGTACTCAGGGTGCTGGGTGCTCAGTACTCAGGGTGCTGGGTGCTCAGTGCTCAGGGTGCTGGGTGCTCAGTACTCTGGGTGTTGGGTGCTCAGTACTCAGGGTGCTGGGTGCTCCGTGCTCGGGGTGCTGGGTGCTCAGTGCTCAGGGTGCTGGGTGCTCTGTGCTCAGGGTGCTGGGTGCTCAGTGCTCAGGGTGCTGGGTGCTCAGTACTCGTGGTGCTCCGTGCTCAGGGTGCTGGGTGCTCAGTGCTCGGGGTGCTGGGTGCTGAGTGCTCAGGGTGCTGGGAGCTCAGTGCTCGGGCTGCTCGGTGCTCAGTGCTCAGGGTCCTGGGTGCTCAGTACTCAGGGTGCTGGGTGCTTAGTACTCAGGGTGCTCAGTGCTCAGTACACAGGGTGCTGGGTGCTCAGTGCTCGGGGTGCTGGGTGCTCAGTGCTCAGTACTCAGGGTGCTGGGTGCTCAGTGCTCGGTGTGCTGGGTGCTCAGTACTCAGCGTGCTGGGTGCTCAGTACTCAGGGTGCTTGGTGCTCAGTGCTCAGGGTGCTGGGTGCTCAGTGCTCAGGGTGCTGGGTGCTCAGTGATCGGGGTGCTGGGTGCTCAGTACTCAGTGTGCTCAGTGCTCGGGGAGCTCGGTGCTCAGTACTCAGGGTGCTGGGTGCTCAGTTCTCAGTGCTCGGGGTCCTGGGTGCTCCGTGCTCGGGGTGCTGGGTGCTCAGTGCTCAGCGTGCTGGGTGCTCAGTACTCAGGGTGCTGGGTGCTCAGTGCTCAGGGTGCTGGGTGCTCAGTGCTCAGGGTGCTGGGTGCTCAGTGATCGGGGTGCTGGGTGCTCAGTACTCAGTGTGCTCAGTGCTCGGGGAGCTCGGTGCTCAGTACTCAGGGTGCTGGGTGCTCAGTTCTCAGTGCTCGGGGTCCTGGGTGCTCCGTGCTCGGGGTGCTGGGTGCTCAGTGCTCTGGGTGCTTAGTGCTCAGTACTCAGGGTGCTGGGTGCTCAGTACTCATGGTGCTGGGTGCTCATTCTCAGGGTGCTGGGTGCTCAGTGCTCGGGTTGCTGGGTGCTCAGTACTCAGGGTGCTGGGGGCTCAGTACTCAGGGTGCTGGGTGCTCAGTACTCAGGGTGCTCGGTTCTCAGTACTCAGATTGCTGGGTGCTCATTCTCGGGGTGCTGGGTGCTCAGTGCTCGGGGTGCTGGGTGCTCAGTACTCAGGGTGCTGGGGGCTCAGTTCTCAGGGTGCTGGGTGCTCAGTACTCAGGGTGATCTGTTCTCAGTACTCAGGTTGCTGGGTGCTCAGTGCTCGGGGTGCTGGGTGCTCAGTACTCGGGGTGCTCAGTGTTCAGTACTCAGGGTGTTGGGTGCTCAGTACTCAGGGTGCTGGGTGCTCAGTGCTCGGGGTGCTCGGTGCTCAGTACTCGGTGTGCAGGGTGCTCAGTACTCGGGGTGCTGGGTGCTCAGTGCTCAGGGTGCTGGGTGCTCAGTACTCAGGGTGCTGAGTGCTCAGTACTCAGGGTGCTGGGTGCTCAGTACTCAGGTTGCTGGTTGCTCAGTACTCAGGGTGCTGGGTGCTCAGTGCTCAGGGTGCTGGGTGCTCAGTGCTCGGGGTGCTGGGTGCTCAGGGCTGTGGTGCTGGGTGCTCAGTTCTCAGTGCTCAGGGTGCTGGGTGCTCAGTGCTCAGTGCTCAGGGTGCTGGTTGCCCAGTACTCAGGGTGCTGGGTGCTCAGTACTCAGGGTGCTGGGTGCTCAGTGCTCAGGGTGCTCTGTGCTCAGTACTCAGGGTGCTGGGTGCTCAGTGCTCGGGGTGCTGCGTGCTCAGTGCTCAGGGAGCTGGGTGCTCAGTGCTCAGGGTGCTGGGTGCTCAGTACTCAGGGTGCTGGGTGCTCAGTGCTCGTTGTGCTCGGTGCTCAGTCCTCGGGGTGCTCCGTGCTCAGTGATCAGGGTGCTGGGTGCTCAGTACTCAGGGTGCTCGGTGCTCAGTACTCAGGGGTCTCAGTGCTCAGTACTCAGGGTGCTGGGTGCTCAGTGCTCAGGGTGCTGGGTGCTCAGTACTCAGGGTGCTCAGTGCTCAGTTCTCGGGGTGCTTGGTGCTCAGTACTCAGGGTGCTCAGTGCTCAGTACTCGGGGTCCTGGGTGCTCAGTGCTCAGGGTGCTCAGTGCTCAGTGCTCGGGGTGCTGTGTGCTCAGTACTCAGGGTGCTGGGTGCTCAGTGCTCAGGGTGCTGGGTGCTCAGTGCTTAGGGTGCTGGGTGCTCAGTGATCGGGGTGCTGGGTGCTCAGTACTCAGTGTGCTCAGTGCTCGGGGAGCTCGGTGCTCAGTACTCAGGGTGCTGGGTGCTCAGTTCTCAGTGCTCGGGGTCCTGGGTGCTCCGTGCTCGGGGTGCTGGGTGCTCAGTGCTCTGGGTGCTTAGTGCTCAGTACTCAGGGTGCTGGGTGCTCAGTACTCATGGTGCTGGGTGCTCATTCTCAGGGTGCTGGGTGCTCAGTGCTCGGGTTGCTGGGTGCTCAGTACTCAGGGTGCTGGGGGCTCAGTACTCAGGGTGCTGGGTGCTCAGTACTCAGGGTGCTCGGTTCTCTGTACTCAGATTGCTGGGTGCTCATTCTCGGGGTGCTGGGTGCTCAGTGCTCGGGGTGCTGGGTGCTCAGTACTCAGGGTGCTGAGGGCTCAGTTCTCAGGGTGCTGGGTGCTCAGTACTCAGGGTGATCTGTTCTCAGTACTCAGGTTGCTGGGTGCTCAGTGCTCGGGGTGCTGGGTGCTCAGTACTCGGGGTGCTCAGTGTTCAGTACTCAGGGTGTTGGGTGCTCAGTACTCAGGGTGCTGGGTGCTCAGTGCTCGGGGTGCTCGGTGCTCAGTACTCGGTGTGCAGGGTGCTCAGTACTCGGGGTGCTGGGTGCTCAGTGCTCAGGGTGCTGGGTGCTCAGTACTCAGGGTGCTGAGTGCTCAGTACTCAGGGTGCTGGGTGCTCAGTACTCAGGTTGCTGGTTGCTCAGTACTCAGGGTGGTGGGTGCTCAGTGCTCAGGATGCTGGGTGCTCAGTGCTCGGGGTGCTGGGTGCTCAGGGCTGTGGTGCTGGGTGCTCAGTTCTCAGTGCTCAGGGTGCTGGGTGCTCAGTGCTCAGTGCTCAGGGTGCTGGTTGCCCAGTACTCAGGGTGCTGGGTGCTCAGTACTCAGGGTGCTGGGTGCTCAGTGCTCAGGGTGCTCTGTGCTCAGTACTCAGGGTGCTGGGTGCTCAGTGCTCGGGGTGCTGCGTGCTCAGTGCTCAGGGAGCTGGGTGCTCAGTGCTCAGGGTGCTGGGTGCTCAGTACTCAGGGTGCTGGGTGCTCAGTGCTCGTTGTGCTCGTTGCTCAGCCCTCGGGGTGCTCCGTGCTCAGTGATGAGGGTGCTGGGTGCTCAGTACTCAGGGTGCTCGGTGCTCAGTACTCAGGGATCTCAGTGCTCAGTACTCAGGGTGCTGGGTGCTCAGTGCTCAGGGTGCTGGGTGCTCAGTACTCAGGGTGCTCAGTGCTCAGTTCTCGGGGTGCTTGGTGCTCAGTACTCAGGGTGCTCAGTGCTCAGTACTCGGGGTCCTGGGTGCTCAGTGCTCAGGGTGCTCAGTGCTCGGGGTGCTGTGTGCTCAGTGCTCGGGGCGCTGGGTGCTCAGTGCTCGGGGTGCTCGGTGCTCAGTACTCGGGGTGCTGGGTGCTCAGTGCTCAGGGTGCTCAGTGCTCAGTGCTCAGGGTGCTGGGTGTTCAGTACTCAGGGTGCTGGGTGCTCAGTACTCAGGGTGCTGGGTGCTCAGTGCTCAGGGTGCTGGGTGCTCAGTGCTCGGGGTGCTGGGTGCTCAGTACTCAGTGTGTTCAGTGCTCGGGGAGCTCGGTGCTCAGTACTCAGGGTGCTGGGTGCTCAGTTCTCAGTGCTCGGGGTCCTGGGTGCTCCGTGCTCGGGGTGCTGGGTGCTCAGTGCTCTGGGTGCTTAGTGCTCAGTACTCAGGGTGCTGGGTGCTAAGTACTCATGGTGCTGGGTGCTCATTCTCAGGGTGCTGGGTGCTCAGTGCTCGGGTTGCTGGGTGCTTAGTACTCAGGGTGCTGGGGGCTCAGTACTCAGGGTGCTGGGTGCTCAGTACTCAGGGTGCTCGGTTCTCAGTACTCAGGGTGCTGGGTGCTCATTGTCGGGGTGCGGGGAGCTCAGAGCTCGGGGTGCTGGGTGCTCAGTACTCAGGGTGCTGGGGGCTCAGTACTCAGGGTGCTGGGTGCTCAGTACTCAGGGTGATCTGTTCTCAGTACTCAGGTTGCTGGGTGCTCAGTGCTGGGGGTGCTGGGTGCTCAGTACTCGGGGTGCTCAGTGCTCAGTACTCAGGGTGCTGGGTGCTCAGTACTCAGGGTGCTGGGTGCTCAGTGCTCGGGGTGCTCGGTGCTCAGTACTCGGGGTGCAGGGTGCTCAGTACTCGGGGTTCTGGGTGCTCAGTGCTCCGGGAGCTGGGTGCTCAGTGCTCGGGGTGCTGGGTGCTCAGTGCTGAGGGTGGTGCTGTGTGCTCAGTACTCAGGGTGCTGGGTGCTCAGTGCTCAGGGTGCTGGGTGCTCAGTACTAAGGGTGCTGGGTGCTCAGTACTCAGGGTGCTCGTTGCTCAGTACTCAGGGTGCTGGGTGCTCAGAGCTCAGGGTTCTGGGTACTCAGCACTCAGGGTGCTGGGTGCTCAGTACTCTGGGTGTTGGGTGCTCAGTACTCAGGGTGCTGGTTGCTCCGTGCTCAGGGTGCTGGGTGCTCAGTGCTCAGGGTTCTGGGTGCTCAGTGCTCAGGGTGCTGGGTGCTCAGTACTCAGGGTGCTGGGTGCTTAGTGCTCGAGGTGCTCGGTGCTCAGTACTCAAGGTGCTGGGTGCTCAGTGCTCAGGGTGCTGGGTGCTCAGTCCTCGGGGTGCTCCGTGCTCATGGTGCTGGGTGCTCAGTGCTCAGGGTGCTGGGTGCTCAGTGCTCGGGGTGCTGGCTGCTCAGTACTCAGTGTGCTCAGTGCTCGGGGTCCTGGTTGCTCCGTGCTCGGGGTGCTGGGTGCTCAGTGCTCTGGGTGCTTAGTGCTCAGTACTCAGGGTGCTGGGTGCTCAGTACTCATGGTGCTGGGTGCTCATTCTCAGGGTGCTGGGTGCTCAGTGCTCGGGTTGCTGGGTGCTCAGTACTCAGGGTGCTGGGGGCTCAGTACTCAGGGTGCTGGGTGCTCAGTACTCATGGTGCTCGGTTCTCAGTACTCAGGGTGCTGGGTGCTCATTCTCGGGGTGCTGGGTGCTCAGTGCTCGGGGTGCTGGGTGCTCAGTACTCAGGGTGCTGGGGGCTCAGTACTCAGGGTGCTGGGTGCTCAGTACACAGGGTGATCTGTTCTCAGTACTCAGGTTGCTGGGTGCTCAGTGCTCGGGGTGCTGGGTGCTCAGTATTCGGGGTGCTCAGTGCTCAGTACTCAGGGTGCTGGGTGCTCAGTACTCCGGGTGCTGGGTGCTCAGTGCTCGGGGTGCTCGGTGCTCAGTACTCGGGGTGCAGGGTGCTCAGTACTCGGGGTGCTGGGTGCTCAGTGTTCAGGGAGCTGGGTGCTCAGTGCTCAGGGTGCTGGGAGCTCAGTACTAAGGGTGCTGGGTGCTCAGTACTCAGGGTGCTCGGTGCTCAGTACTCAGGGTGCTCGGTGCTCAGTACTCAGGGTGCTGGGTGCTCAGAGCTCAGAGTGCTGGGTACTCAGTACTCAGGGTGCTGAGTGCTCAGTACTCAGCGTGCTGGGTGGTCAGTGCTCAGGGTGCTGGGTGCTCAGTGCTCAGGGTGCTGGGTGCTCAGTGCTCGGGGTGTTGGGTGCTCAGTACTCAGGATGCTCGGTGCTCAGTGCTCAGTAATCAGGGTGCTCAGTACTCAGGGTGCTGGGTGCTCAGTGCTCGGGGTGCTGGGTGCTCAGTACTCAGGGTGATCTGTTCTCAGTACTCAGGTTGCTGGGTGCTCAGTGCTCGGGGTGCTGGGTGCTCAGTACTCGGGGTGCTCAGTGTTCAGTACTCAGGGTGTTGGGTGCTCAGTACTCAGGGTGCTGGGTGCTCAGTGCTCGGGGTGCTCGGTGCTCAGTACTCGGTGTGCAGGGTGCTCAGTACTCGGGGTGCTGGGTGCTCAGTGCTCAGGGTGCTGGGTGCTCAGTACTCAGGGTGCTGAGTGCTCAGTACTCAGGGTGCTGGGTGCTCAGTACTCAGGTTGCTGGTTGCTCAGTACTCAGGGTGCTGGGTGCTCAGTGCTCAGGGTGCTGGGTGCTCAGTGCTCGGGGTGCTGGGTGCTCACGGCTGTGGTGCTGGGTGCTCAGTTCTCAGTGCTCAGGGTGCTGGGTGCTCAGTGCTCAGTGCTCAGGGTGCTGGTTGCCCAGTACTCAGGGTGCTGGGTGCTCAGTACTCAGGGTGCTGGGTGCTCAGTGCTCAGGGTGCTCTGTGCTCAGTACTCAGGGTGCTGGGTGCTCAGTGCTCGGGGTGCTGCGTGCTCAGTGCTCAGGGAGCTGGGTGCTCAGTGCTCAGGGTGCTGGGTGCTCAGTACTCAGGGTGCTGGGTGCTCAGTGCTCGTTGTGCTCGTTGCTCAGCCCTCGGGGTGCTCCGTGCTCAGTGATGAGGGTGCTGGGTGCTCAGTACTCAGGGTGCTCGGTGCTCAGTACTCAGGGATCTCAGTGCTCAGTACTCAGGGTGCTGGGTGCTCAGTGCCCAGGGTGCTGGGTGCTCAGTACTCAGGGTGCTCAGTGCTCAGTTCTCGGGGTGCTTGGTGCTCAGTACTCAGGGTGCTCAGTGCTCAGTACTCGGGGTCCTGGGTGCTCAGTGCTCAGGGTGCTCACTGCTCAGTGCTCGGGGTGCTGTGTGCTCAGTGCTCGGGGCGCTGGGTGCTCAGTGCTCGGGGTGCTCGGTGCTCAGTACTCGGGGTGCTGGGTGCTCAGTGCTCAGGGTGCTCAGTGCTCAGTGCTCAGGGTGCTGGGTGTTCAGTACTCAGGGTGCTGGGTGCTCAGTACTCAGGGTGCTGGGTGCTCAGTGCTCAGGGTGCTGGGTGCTCAGTGCTCGGGGTGCTGGGTGCTCAGTACTCAGTGTGTTCAGTGCTCGGGGAGCTCGGTGCTCAGTACTCAGGGTGCTGGGTGCTCAGTTCTCAGTGCTCGGGGTCCTGGGTGCTCCGTGCTCAGGGTGCTGGGTGCTCAGTGCTCTGGGTGCTTAGTGCTCAGTACTCAGGGTGCTGGGTGCTCAGTACTCATGGTGCTGGGTGCTCATTCTCAGGGTGCTGGGTGCTCAGTGCTCGGGTTGCTGGGTGCTTAGTACTCAGGGTGCTGGGGGCTCAGTACTCAGGGTGCTGGGTGCTCAGTACTCAGGGTGCTCGGTTCTCAGTACTCAGGGTGCTGGGTGCTCATTGTCGGGGTGCGGGGAGCTCAGTGCTCGGGGTGCTGGGTGCTCAGTACTCAGGGTGCTGGGGGCTCAGTACTCAGGGTGCTGGGTGCTCAGTACTCAGGGTGATCTGTTCTCAGTACTCAGGTTGCTGGGTGCTCAGTGCTGGGGGTGCTGGGTGCTCAGTACTCGGGGTGCTCAGTGCTCAGTACTCAGGGTGCTGGGTGCTCAGTACTCAGGGTGCTGGGTGCTCAGTGCTCGGGGTGCTCGGTGCTCAGTACTCGGGGTGCAGGGTGCTCAGTACTCGGGGTTCTGGGTGCTCAGTGCTCCGGGAGCTGGGTGCTCAGTGCTCGGGGTGCTGGGTGCTCAGTGCTGAGGGTGGTGCTGGGTGCTCAGTACTCAGGGTGCTGGGTGCTCAGTGCTCAGGGTGCTGGGTGCTCAGTACTAAGGGTGCTGGGTGCTCAGTACTCAGGGTGCTCGTTGCTCAGTACTCAGGGTGCTGGGTGCTCAGAGCTCAGGGTTCTGGGTACTCAGCACTCAGGGTGCTGGGTGCTCAGTACTCTGGGTGTTGGGTGCTCAGTACTCAGGGTGCTGGTTGCTCCGTGCTCAGGGTGCTGGGTGCTCAGTGCTCAGGGTTCTGGGTGCTCAGTGCTCAGGGTGCTGGGTGCTCAGTACTCAGGGTGCTGGGTGCTTAGTGCTCGAGATGCTCGGTGCTCAGTACTCAAGGTGCTGGGTGCTCAGTGCTCAGGGTGCTGGGTGCTCAGTCCTCGGGGTGCTCCGTGCTCATGGTGCTGGGTGCTCAGTGCTCAGGGTGCTGGGTGCTCAGTGCTCGGGGTGCTGGCTGCTCAGTACTCAGTGTGCTCAGTGCTCGGGGTCCTGGTTGCTCCGTGCTCGGGGTGCTGGGTGCTCAGTGCTCTGGGTGCTTAGTGCTCAGTACTCAGGGTGCTGGGTGCTCAGTACTCATGGTGCTGGGTGCTCATTCTCAGGGTGCTGGGTGCTCAGTGCTCGGGTTGCTGGGTGCTCAGTACTCAGGGTGCTGGGGGCTCAGTACTCAGGGTGCTGGGTGCTCAGTACTCATGGTGCTCGGTTCTCAGTACTCAGGGTGCTGGGTGCTCATTCTCGGGGTGCTGGGTGCTCAGTGCTCGGGGTGCTGGGTGCTCAGTACTCAGGGTGCTGGGGGCTCAGTACTCAGGGTGCTGGGTGCTCAGTACACAGGGT
Source organism: Microtus oregoni (assembly GCF_018167655.1). Classification (NCBI taxonomy): domain Eukaryota; kingdom Metazoa; phylum Chordata; class Mammalia; order Rodentia; family Cricetidae; genus Microtus; species Microtus oregoni. The sequence continues at coordinate 3,430,736 of NW_024543811.1, read as the reverse complement.
GATCTGTTCTCAGTACTCAGGTTGCTGGGTGCTCAGTGCTCGGGGTGCTGGGTGCTCAGTATTCGGGGTGCTCAGTGCTCAGTACTCAGGGTGCTGGGTGCTCAGTACTCCGGGTGCTGGGTGCTCAGTGCTCGGGGTGCTCGGTGCTCAGTACTCGGGGTGCAGGGTGCTCAGTACTCGGGGTGCTGGGTGCTCAGTGTTCAGGGAGCTGGGTGCTCAGTGCTCAGGGTGCTGGGAGCTCAGTACTAAGGGTGCTGGGTGCTCAGTACTCAGGGTGCTCGGTGCTCAGTACTCAGGGTGCTCGGTGCTCAGTACTCAGGGTGCTGGGTGCTCAGAGCTCAGAGTGCTGGGTACTCAGTACTCAGGGTGCTGAGTGCTCAGTACTCAGCGTGCTGGGTGGTCAGTGCACAGGGTGCTGGGTGCTCAGTGCTCAGGGTGCTGGGTGCTCAGTGCTCGGGGTGTTGGGTGCTCAGTACTCAGGATGCTCGGTGCTCAGTGCTCAGTAATCAGGGTGCTCAGTACTCAGGGTGCTGGGTGCTCAGTGCTCGGGGTGCTGGGTGCTCAGTACTCAGGGTGATCTGTTCTCAGTACTCAGGTTGCTGGGTGCTCAGTGCTCGGGGTGCTGGGTGCTCAGTACTCGGGGTGCTCAGTGTTCAGTACTCAGGGTGTTGGGTGCTCAGTACTCAGGGTGCTGGGTGCTCAGTGCTCGGGGTGCTCGGTGCTCAGTACTCGGTGTGCAGGGTGCTCAGTACTCGGGGTGCTGGGTGCTCAGTGCTCAGGGTGCTGGGTGCTCAGTACTCAGGGTGCTGAGTGCTCAGTACTCAGGGTGCTGGGTGCTCAGTACTCAGGTTGCTGGTTGCTCAGTACTCAGGGTGCTGGGTGCTCAGTGCTCAGGGTGCTGGGTGCTCAGTGCTCGGGGTGCTGGGTGCTCACGGCTGTGGTGCTGGGTGCTCAGTTCTCAGTGCTCAGGGTGCTGGGTGCTCAGTGCTCAGTGCTCAGGGTGCTGGTTGCCCAGTACTCAGGGTGCTGGGTGCTCAGTACTCAGGGTGCTGGGTGCTCAGTGCTCAGGGTGCTCTGTGCTCAGTACTCAGGGTGCTGGGTGCTCAGTGCTCGGGGTGCTGCGTGCTCAGTGCTCAGGGAGCTGGGTGCTCAGTGCTCAGGGTGCTGGGTGCTCAGTACTCAGGGTGCTGGGTGCTCAGTGCTCGTTGTGCTCGTTGCTCAGCCCTCGGGGTGCTCCGTGCTCAGTGATGAGGGTGCTGGGTGCTCAGTACTCAGGGTGCTCGGTGCTCAGTACTCAGGGATCTCAGTGCTCAGTACTCAGGGTGCTGGGTGCTCAGTGCTCAGGGTGCTGGGTGCTCAGTACTCAGGGTGCTCAGTGCTCAGTTCTCGGGGTGCTTGGTGCTCAGTACTCAGGGTGCTCAGTGCTCAGTACTCGGGGTCCTGGGTGCTCAGTGCTCAGGGTGCTCAGTGCTCAGTGCTCGGGGTGCTGTGTGCTCAGTGCTCGGGGCGCTGGGTGCTCAGTGCTCGGGGTGCTCGGTGCTCAGTACTCGGGGTGCTGGGTGCTCAGTGCTCAGGGTGCTCAGTGCTCAGTGCTCAGGGTGCTGGGTGTTCAGTACTCAGGGTGCTGGGTGCTCAGTACTCAGGGTGCTGGGTGCTCAGTGCTCAGGGTGCTGGGTGCTCAGTGCTCGGGGTGCTGGGTGCTCAGTACTCAGTGTGTTCAGTGCTCGGGGAGCTCGGTGCTCAGTACTCAGGGTGCTGGGTGCTCAGTTCTCAGTGCTCGGGGTCCTGGGTGCTCCGTGCTCAGGGTGCTGGGTGCTCAGTGCTCTGGGTGCTTAGTGCTCAGTACTCAGGGTGCTGGGTGCTCAGTACTCATGGTGCTGGGTGCTCATTCTCAGGGTGCTGGGTGCTCAGTGCTCGGGATGCTGGGTGCTTAGTACTCAGGGTGCTGGGGGCTCAGTACTCAGGGTGCTGGGTGCTCAGTACTCAGGGTGCTCGGTTCTCAGTACTCAGGGTGCTGGGTGCTCATTGTCGGGGTGCGGGGAGCTCAGTGCTCGGGGTGCTGGGTGCTCAGTACTCAGGGTGCTGGGGGCTCAGTACTCAGGGTGCTGGGTGCTCAGTACTCAGGGTGATCTGTTCTCAGTACTCAGGGTGCTCAGTGCTCAGTACTCAGGGTGCTGGGTGCTCAGTACTCAGGGTGCTGGGTGCTCAGTGCTCGGGGTGCTCGGTGCTCAGTACTCGGGGTGCAGGGTGCTCAGTACTCGGGGTTCTGGGTGCTCAGTGCTCCGGGAGCTGGGTGCTCAGTGCTCGGGGTGCTGGGTGCTCAGTGCTGAGGGTGGTGCTGGGTGCTCAGTACTCAGGGTGCTGGGTGCTCAGTGCTCAGGGTGCTGGGTGCTCAGTACTAAGGGTGCTGGGTGCTCAGTACTCAGGGTGCTCGTTGCTCAGTACTCAGGGTGCTGGGTGCTCAGAGCTCAGGGTTCTGGGTACTCAGCACTCAGGGTGCTGGGTGCTCAGTACTCTGGGTGTTGGGTGCTCAGTACTCAGGGTGCTGGTTGCTCCGTGCTCAGGGTGCTGGGTGCTCAGTGCTCAGGGTTCTGGGTGCTCAGTGCTCAGGGTGCTGGGTGCTCAGTACTCAGGGGTGCTGGGTGCTTAGTGCTCGAGATGCTCGGTGCTCAGTACTCAAGGTGCTGGGTGCTCAGTGCTCAGGGTGCTGGGTGCTCAGTCCTCGGGGTGCTCCGTGCTCATGGTGCTGGGTGCTCAGTGCTCAGGGTGCTGGGTGCTCAGTGCTCGGGGTGCTGGCTGCTCAGTACTCAGTGTGCTCAGTGCTCGGGGTCCTGGTTGCTCCGTGCTCGGGGTGCTGGGTGCTCAGTGCTCTGGGTGCTTAGTGCTCAGTACTCAGGGTGCTGGGTGCTCAGTACTCATGGTGCTGGGTGCTCATTCTCAGGGTGCTGGGTGCTCAGTGCTCGGGTTGCTGGGTGCTCAGTACTCAGGGTGCTGGGGGCTCAGTACTCAGGGTGCTGGGTGCTCAGTACTCATGGTGCTCGGTTCTCAGTACTCAGGGTGCTGGGTGCTCATTCTCGGGGTGCTGGGTGCTCAGTGCTCGGGGTGCTGGGTGCTCAGTACTCAGGGTGCTGGGGGCTCAGTACTCAGGGTGCTGGGTGCTCAGTACACAGGGTGATCTGTTCTCAGTACTCAGGTTGCTGGGTGCTCAGTGCTCGGGGTGCTGGGTGCTCAGTATTCGGGGTGCTCAGTGCTCAGTACTCAGGGTGTTGGGTGCTCAGTACTCCGGGTGCTGGGTGCTCAGTGCTCGGGGTGCTCGGTGCTCAGTACTCGGGGTGCAGGGTGCTCAGTACTCGGGGTGCTGGGTGCTCAGTGTTCAGGGAGCTGGGTGCTCAGTGCTCAGGGTGCTGGGAGCTCAGTACTAAGGGTGCTGGGTGCTCAGTACTCAGGGTGCTCGGTGCTCAGTACTCAGGGTGCTGGGTGCTCAGAGCTCAGAGTGCTGGGTACTCAGTACTCAGGGTGCTGAGTGCTCAGTACTCAGCGTGCTGGGTGGTCAGTGCTCAGGGTGCTGGGTGCTCAGTGCTCAGGGTGCTGGGTGCTCAGTGCTCGGGGTGTTGGGTGCTCAGTACTCAGGATGCTCGGGGCTCAGTGCTCAGTAATCAGGGTGCTCAGTACTCAGGGTGCTGGGTGCTCAGTGCTCGGGGTGCTGGGTGCTCAGTACTCAGGGTGCTGGGTGCTCAGTACTTGGGGTGCTGGGTGCTCAGTACTCAGGGTGCTGAGTGCTCAGTGCTCGGGGTGCTGGGTGCTCACTGCTCAGGGTGATCGGTGCTCAGTGCTCAGGGTGCTGGGTTCTCAGTCCTCCGGGTGCTCAGTGCTCAGGGTGCTGGGTGCTCATTGCTCGGTGTGCTCGGTGCTCAGTACTCAGGGTGCTGAGTGCTCAGTACTCAGGGTGCTGGGTGCTCAGTACTCAGGTTGCTGGTTGCTCAGTACTCAGGGTGCTGGGTGCTCAGTGCTCAGGGTGTTGGGTGCTCAGTGCTCGGGGAGCTGGGTGCTCAGGGCTGTGGTGCTGGGTGCTCAGTGCTCAGTGCTCAGGGTGCTGGGTGCTCAGTGCTCAGTGCTCAGGGTGCTGGTTGCTCAGTACTCAGGGTGCTGGGTGCTCAGTACTCAGGGTGCTGGGTGCTCAGTGCTCAGAGTGCTCTGTGCTCAGTACTCAGGGTGCTGGGTGCTCAGTGCTCGGGGTGCTGGGTGCTCAGTGCTCAGGGTGCTGGGTGCGCAGTACTCAGGGTGCTGGGTGCTCAGTACTCAGGGTGCTTGGTGCTCTGTACTCAGGGTGCTCAGTGCTCAGTACTCGGGGTGCTGGGTGCTCAGTGCTCAGGGTGCTCAGTGCTCGGGGTGCTGGGTGCTCAGTGCTCGGGGTGCTGGGTGCTCAGTACTCGGGGTGCTTTGTGCTCAGTGCTCAGGGTGCTCAGTGCTCAGTACTCAGTGCTCAGGGTGCTCAGTGCTCAGTGCTCAGGGTGCTGGGTGTTCAGTACTCAGGGTGCTGGGTGCTCAGTACTCAGGGTGCTGGGTGCTCAGTACTCAGGGTGCTGGGTGCTCAGTGCTCGGGGTGCTCGATGCTCAGTACTCGTGGTGCAGGCTGCTCAGTACTCGGGGTGCTGGGTGCTCAGTGCTCAGGGAGCTGGGTGCTCAGTGCTCGGGGTGCTGTGTGCTCAGTGCTGAGGGTGGTGCTGGGTGCTCAGTACTCAGGGTGCTGGGTGCTCAGTGCTCAGGGTGCTGGGTGCTCAGTACTAAGGGTGCTGGGTGCTCAGTACTGAGGGTGCTCGGTGCTCAGTACTCAGGTTGCTGGGTGCTCAGAGCTCAGGGTGCTGGGTACTCAGTTCTCAGGGTGCTGGGTGCTCAGTACTCTGGGTGTTGGGTGCTCAGTACTCAGGGTGCTGGGTGCTCAGAGCTCAGGGTGCTGGGTACTCAGTACTCAGGGTGCTGAGTGCTCAGTACTCAGGGTGCTGGGTGCTCAGTGCTCAGGGTGCTGGGTGCTCAGTGCTCGGGGTGCTGGGTGCTCAGTACTCAGGATACTCGGTGCTCAGTGCTCAGTAATCAGGGTGCTCAGTACTCAGGGTGCTGGGTGCTCAGTGCTCAGGGTGCTGGGTGCTCAGTACTCAGGGTGCTGAGTGCTCAGTACTCAGGGTGCTTGGTGCTCAGTACTCAGGGTGCTGAGTGCTCAGTGCTCGGGGTGCTGGGTGCTCACTGCTCAGGGTGATCGGTGCTCAGTGCTCAGGGTGCTAGGTGCTCAGTCCTTCGGGTGCTCAGTGCTCAGGGTGCTGGGTGCTCATTGCTCGGTGTGCTCGGTGCTCAGTACTCAGGGTGCTGAGTGCTCAGTACTCAGGGTGCAGGTTGCTCAGTACTCAGGTTGCTGGTTGCTCAGTACTCAGGGTGCTGGGTGCTCAGTGCTCAGGGTGCTGGGTGCTCAGTGCTCGGGGTGCTGGGTGCTCAGTGCTCAGAGTGCTCTGTGCTCAGTACTCAGGGTTGTGGGTGCTCAGTGCTCGGGGTGCTGGGTGCTCAGTGCTCAGGGTGCTGGGTGCTCAGTACTCAGGGTGCTGGGTGCTCAGTACTCAGGCTGCTTGGTGCTCAGTACTCAGGGTGCTCAGTGCTCAGTACTCGGGGTGCTGGGTGCTCAGTGCTCAGGGTGCTCAGTGCTCAGTGCTCGGGGTGCTGGGTGCTCAGTGCTCGGGGTGCTGGGTGCTCAGTACTCGGGGTGCTGGGTGCTCAGTGCTCAGGGTGCTCAGTGCTCAGTACTCAGTGCTCAGGGTGCTCAGTGCTCAGTGCTCAGGGTGCTGGGTGTTCAGTACTCAGGGTGCTGGGTGCTCAGTACTCAGGGTGCTGGGTGCTCAGTGCTCAGGGTGCTGGGTGCTCAGTACTCTGGGTGTTGGGTGCTCAGTACTCAGGGTGCTGGGTGCTCCGTGCTCAGGGTGCTGGGTGCTCAGTGCTCAGGGTTCTGGGTGCTCAGTGCTCAGGGTGCTGGGTGCTCAGTACTCAGGGTGCTCGGTGCTTAGTGCTCGAGGTGCTCGGTGCTCAGTACTCAAGGTGCTGGGTGCTCAGTGCTCAGGGTGCTGGGTGCTCAGTGCTCGGGGTGCTCCGTGCTCATGGTGCTGGGTGCTCAGTGCTCAGGGTGCTGGGTGCTCAGTGCTCGGGGTGCTGGGTGCTCAGTACTCAGTGTGCTCAGTGCTCGGGGATCTCGGTGCTCAGTACTCAGGGTGCTGGGTGCTCAGTTCTCAGTGCTCGGGGTCCTGGGTGCTCCGTGCTCGGGGTGCTGGGTGCTCAGTGCTCTGGGTGCTTAGTGCTCAGTACTCAGTGTGCTGGGTGCTCAGTACTCATGGTGCTGGGTGCTCATTCTCAGGGTGCTGGGTGCTCAGTGCTCGGGTTGCTGGGTGCTCAGTACTCAGGGTGCTGGGGGCTCAGTACTCAGGGTGCTGGGTGCTCAGTATCAGGGTGCTCGGTTCTCAGTACTCAGGGTGCTGGGTGCTCATTCTCGGGGTGCTGGGTGCTCAGTGCTCGGGGTGCTGGGTGCTCAGTACTCGGGGTGCTCAGTGCTCAGTACTCAGGGTGCTGGGTGCTCAGTACTCAGGGTGCTGGGTGCTCAGTGCTCGGGGTGCTCGGTGCTCAGTACTCGGGGTGCAGGGTGCTCAGTACTCGGGGTGCTGGGTGCTCAGTGCTCGGGGTGCTGGGTGCTCAGTGCTCGGGGTGCTGGGTGCTCAGTGCTGAGGGTGGTGCTGGGTGCTCAGTACTCAGGGTGCTGGGTGCTCAGTGCTCGGGGTGCTGGGTGCTCAGTACTAAGGGTGCTGGGTGCTCAGTACTCAGGGTGCTCGGTGCTCAGTACTCAGGGCGCTGGGTGCTCAGAGCTCAGGGTGCTGGGTACTCAGTACTCAGGGTGCTTGGTGCTCAGTACTCAGGGTGCTGGGTGCTCAGTGCTCAGGGTCCTGGGTGCTCAGTGCTCAGGGTGCTGGGTGCTCAGTGCTCGGCGTGCTGGGTGCTCAGTACTCAGGATGCTCGGTGCTCAGTGCTCAGTAATCAGGGTGCTCAGTACTCAGGGTGCTGGGTGCTCAGTGCTCGGGGTGCTGGGTGCTCAGTACTCAGGGTGCTGGGTGCTCAGTACTCAGGGTGCTGTGTGCTCAGTACTCAGGGTGCTGGGTGCTCAGTGCACGGGGTGCTGGGTGCTCACTGCTCAGGGTGATCGGTGCTCAGTGCTCAGGGTGCTGGGTGCTCAGTCCTCCGGGTGCTCAGTGCTCAGGGTGCTGGGTGCTCATCGCTCGGTGTGCTCGGTGCTCAGTACTCAGGGTGCTGAGTGCTCAGTACTCAGGGTGCTGGGTGCTCAGTACTCAGGTTGCTGGTTTCTCAGTACTCAGGGTGATGGGTGCTCAGTGCTCAGGGTGCTGGGTGCTCAGTGTTCGGGGTGCTGGGTGCTCAGGGCTTTGGTGCTGGGTGCTCAGTGCTCAGTGCTCAGGGTGCTGGGTGCTCAGTGCTCAGTGCTCAGGTTGCTCTGTGCTCAGTACTCAGGGTGCTGGGTGCTCAGTGCTCGGGGTGCTGCGTGCTCAGTGCTCAGGGAGCTGGGTGCTCAGTGCTCAGGGTGCTGGGTGCTCAGTACTCAGGGTGCTGGGTGCTCAGTGCTTGTTGTGCTCGGTGCTCAGTACTCAAGGTGCTGGGTGCTCAGTGCTCAGGGTTCTGGGTGCTCAGTCCTCGGGGTGCTCCGTGCTCAGTGATCAGGGTGCTGGGTGCTCAGTACTCAGGGTGCTCGGTGCTCAGTACTCAGGGGTCTCAGTGCTCAGTACTCAGGGTGCTGGGTGCTCAGTGCTCAGGGTGCTGGGTGCTCAGTACTCAGGGTGCTCAGTGCTCAGTACTCGGGGTGCTTGGTGCTCAGTACTCAGGGTGCTCGGTGCTCAGTACTCGTGGTGCTGGGTGCTCAGTGCTCAGGGTGCTCAGTGCTCCGTGCTCGGGGTGCTGGGTGCTCAGTGCTCTGGGTGCTTAGTGCTCAGTACTCAGGGTGCTGGGTGCTCAGTACTCATGGTGCTGGGTTCTCATTCTCAGGGTGCTGGGTGCTCAGTGCTCGGGTTGCTGGGTGCTCAGTACTCAGGGTGCTGGGGGCTCAGTACTCAGGGTGCTGGGTGCTCAGTACTCAGGGTGCTCGGTTCTTAGTACTCAGGGTGCTGGGTGCTCATTCTCAGGGTGCTGGGTGCTCAGTGCTCGGGGTGCTGGGTGCTCAGTACTCAGGGTGCTGGGGGCTCAGTACTCAGGGTGCTGGGTGCTCAGTACTCAGGGTGATCTGTTCTCAGTACTCAGGTTGCTGGGTGCTCAGTGCTCGGGGTGCTGGGTGCTCAGTACTCGGGGTGCTCAGTGCTCAGTACTCAGGGTGCTGGGTGCTCAGTACTCAGGGTGCTGGGTGCTCAGTGCTCGGGGTGCTCGGTGCTCAGTACTCGGGGTGCAGTGTGCTCAGTACTCGGGGTGCTGGGTGCTCAGTGTTCAGGGAGCTGGGTGCTCAGTGCTCGGGGTGCTGGGTGCTCAGTGCTGAGGGTGGTGCTGGGTGCTCAGTACTCAGGGTGCTGGGTGCTCAGTGCTCAGGGTGCTGGGTGCTCAGTACTAAGGGTGCTGGGTGCTCAGTACTCAGGGTGCTCGGTGCTCAGTACTCAGGGTGCTGGGTGCTCAGAGCTCAGGGTGCTGGGTACTCAGTACTCAGGGTGCTGAGTGCTCAGTACTCAGGGTGCTGGGTGCTCAGTGCTCAGGGTGCTGGGTGCTCAGTGCTCAGGGTGCTGGGTGCTCAGTGCTCGGGGTGCTGGGTGCTCAGTACTCAGGATGCTCGGTGCTCAGTGCTCAGTAATCAGGGTGCTCAGTGCTCAGGGTGCTGGGTGCTCAGTGCTCGGGGTGCTGGGTGCTCAGTGCTGAGGGTGGTGCTGGGTGCTCAGTACTCAGGGTGCTGGGTGCTCAGTGCTCAGGGTGCTGGGTGCTCAGTACTAAGGGTGCTGGGTGCTCAGTACTCAGGGTGCTCGGTGCTCAGTACTCAGGGTGCTGGGTGCTCAGAGCTCAGGGTGCTGGGTAATCAGTAATCAGGGTGCTGGGTGCTCAGTACTCAGGGTGCTGGGTGCTCAGTGCTCAGGGTGCTCCGTGCTCAGTGCTCAGGGTGCTGGGTGCTCAGTGCTCGGCGTGCTGGGTGCTCAGTACTCAGGATGCTCGGTGCTCAGTGCTCAGTAATCAGGGTGCTCAGTACTCAGGGTGCTGGGTGCTCAGTGCTCGGGGTGCTGGGTGCTCAGTACTCAGGGTGCTGGGTGCTCAGTACTCGGGGTGCTGGGTGCTCAGTACTCAGGGTGCTGGGTGCTCAGTGCTCGGGGTGCTGGGTGCTCACTGCTCAGGGTGATCGGTGCTCTGTGCTCAGGGTGCTGGGTGCTCAGTCCTCCGGGTGCTCAGTACTCAGGGTGCTGGGTGCTCATTGCTCGGTGTGCTCGGTGCTCAGTACTCAGGGTGCTGAGTGCTCAGTACTTAGGGTGCTGGGTGCTCAGTACTCAGGTTGCTGGTTGCTCAGTACTCAGGGTGCTGGGTGCTCAGTGCTCAGGGTGCTGGGTGCTCAGTGCTCGGGGTGCTGGGTGCTCAGGGCTGTGGTGCTGGGTGCTCAGTGCTCAGGGTGCTGGGTGCTCAGTGCTCAGTGCTCAGGGTGCTCTGTGCTCAGTACTCAGGGTGCTGGGTGCTCAGTGCTCGGGGTGCTGCGTGCTCAGTGCTCAGGGAGCTGGGTGCTCAGTGCTCAGGGTGCTGGGTGCTCAGTACTCAGTGTGCTGGGTGCTCAGTGCTCGTTGTGCTCGGTGCTCAGTACTCAAGGTGCTGGGTGCTCAGTGCTCAGGGTGCTGGGTGCTCAGTCCTCGGGGTGCTCCGTGCTCAGTGATCAGGGTGCTGGGTGCTCAGTACTCAGGGTGCTCGGTGCTCAGTACTCAGGGGTCTCAGTGCTCAGTACTCAGGGTGCTGGGTGCTCAGTGCTCAGGGTGCTGGGTGCTCAGTACTCAGGGTGCTCAGTGCTCAGTACTCAGGGTGCTTGGTGCTCAGTACTCAGGGTGCTCGGTGCTCAGTACTCGTAGTGCTGGGTGCTCAGTGCTCAGGGTGCTCAGTGCTCCGTGCTCGGGGTGCTGGGTGCTCAGTGCTCTGGGTGCTTAGTGCTCAGTACTCAGGGTGCTGGGTGCTCAGTACTCATGGTGCTGGGTGCTCATTCTCATGGTGCTGGGTGCTCAGTGCTCGGGTTGCTGGGTGCTCAGTACTCAGGGTGCTGGGGGCTCAGTACTCAGGGTGCTGGGTGCTCAGTACTCAGGGTGCTCGGTTCTCAGTACTCAGGGTGCTGGGTGCTCATTCTCGGGGTGCTGGGTGCTCAGTGCTCGGGGTGCTGGGTGCTCAGTACTCAGGGTGCTGGGGGCTCAGTACTCAGGGTGCTGGGTGCTCAGTACTCAGGGTGATCTGTTCTCAGTACTCAGGTTGCTGGGTGCTCAGTGCTCAGGGTGCTGGGTGCTCAGTACTCGGGGTGCTCAGTGCTCAGTACTCAGGGTGCTGGGTGCTCAGTACTCAGGGTGCTGGGTGCTAAGTGCTCGGGGTGCTGGGTGCTCAGTGTTCAGGGAGCTGGGTGCTCAGTGCTCGGGGTGCTGGGTGCTCAGTGCTGAGGGTGGTGCTGGGTGCTCAGTACTCAGGGTGCTGGGTGCTCAGTACTCAGGGTGCTGGGTGCTCAGTACTAAGGGTGCTGGGTGCTCAGTACTCAGGGTGCTCGGTGCTCAGTACTCAGGGTGCTGGGTGCTCAGAGCTCAGGGTGCTGGGTACTCAGTACTCAGGGTGCTGGGTGCTCAGTGCTCAGGGTGCTGGGTGCTCAGTGCTCAGGGTGCTGGGTGCTCAGTGCTCGGGGTGCTGGGTGCTCAGTACTCAGGATGCTCGGTGCTCAGTGCTCAGTAATCAGGGTGCTCTGTACTCAGGGTGCTGGGTGCTCAGTGCTCGGGGTGCTGGGTGCTCAGTACTCAGGGTGCTGGGTGCTCAGTAATCGGGGTGCTGGGTGCTCAGTACTCAGGGTGCTGAGTGCTCAGTGCTCGGGGTGCTGGGTGCTCACTGCTCAGGGTGATCGGTGCTCAGTGCTCAGGGTGCTGGGTGCTCAGTCCTCCGGGTGCTCAGTGCTCAGGGTGCTGGGTGCTCATTGCTCGGTGTGCTCGGTGCTCAGTACTCAGGGTGCTGAGTGCTCAGTACTCAGGTTGCTGGGTGCTCAGTACTCAGGTTGCTGGTTGTTCAGTACTCAGGTTGCTGGTTGCTCAGTGCTCGGGGTGCTGGGTGCTCAGGGCTGTGGTGCTGGGTGCTCAGTGCTCAGTGCTCAGGGTGCTGGGTTCTCAGTGCTCAGGCTGCTGGTTGCTCAGGACTCAGGGTGCTGGGTGCTCAGTACTCAGGGTGCTGGGTGCTCAGTGCTCAGAGTGCTCTGTGCTCAGTACTCAGGGTGCTGGGTGCTCAGTGCTCGGGGTGCTGGGTGCTCAGTGCTCAGGGTGCTGGGTGCTCAGTACTCAGGGTGCTGGGTGCTCAGTACTCAGGGTGCTTGGTGCTCAGTACTCAGGGTGCTCAGTGCTCAGTACTCGGGGTGCTGGGTGCTCAGTGCTCAGGGTGCTCAGTGCTCAGTGCTCGGGGTGCTGGGTGCTCAGTGCTCGGGGTGCTGGGTGCTCAGTACTCGGGGTGCTGTGTGCTCAGTGCTCAGGGTGCTCAGTGCTCAGTACTCAGTGCTCTGGGTGCTCAGTGCTCAGTGCTCAGGGTGCTGGGTGTTCAGTACTCAGGGTGCTGGGTGCTCAGTACTCAGGGTGCTGGGTGCTCAGTGCTCAGGGTGCTGGGTGCTCAGTACTCTGGGTGTTGGCTGCTCAGTACTCAGGGTGCTGGGTGCTCCGTGCTCAGGGTGCTGGGTGCTCAGTGCTCAGGGTTCTGGGTGCTCAGTGCTCAGGGTGCTGGGTGCTCAGTACTCAGGGTGCTGGGTGCTTAGTGCTCGAGGTGCTCGGTGCTCAGTACTCAAGGTGCTGGGTGCTCAGTGCTCAGGGTGCTGGGTGCTCAGTCCTCGGGGTGCTCCGTGCTCATGGTGCTGGGTGCTCAGTGCTCAGGGTGCTGGGTGCTCAGTGCTCGGGGTGCTGGGTGCTCAGTACTCAGTGTGCTCAGTGCTCGGGGATCTCGGTGCTCAGTACTCAGGGTGCTGGGTGCTCAGTTCTCAGTGCTCGGGGTCCTGGGTGCTCCGTGCTCGGGATGCTGGGTGCTCAGTGCTCTGGGTGCTTAGTGCTCAGTACTCAGGGTGCTGGGTGCTCAGTACTCATGGTGCTGGGTGCTCATTCTCAGGGTGCTGGGTGCTCAGTGCTCGGGTTGCTGGGTGCTCAGTACTCAGGGTGCTGGGGGCTCAGTACTCAGGGTGCTGGGTGCTCATTCTCGGGGTGCTGGGTGCTCAGTGCTCGGGGTGCTGGGTGCTCAGTACTCAGGGTGCTGGGGGCTCAGTACTCGGGGTGCAGGGTGCTCAGTACTCAGGGTGATCTGTTCTCAGTACTCAGGTTGCTGGCTGCTCAGTGCTCGGTGTGCTGGGTGCTCAGTACTCAGGGTGCTGGGTGCTCAGTACTCGGGGTGCTCGGTGCTCAGTACTCAGGGTGCTGGGTGCTCAGTACTCGGGGTGCTGGGTGCTCAGTGCTCGGGGTGCTCGTTGCTCAGTACTCGGGGTGCAGGGTGCTCAGTACTCGGGGTGCTGGGTGCTCAGTGCTCGGGGTGCTGGGTGCTCAGTGCTCGGGGTGCTGGGTGCTCAGTGCTGAGGGTGGTGCTGGGTGCTCAGTACTCGGGGTGCTGGGTGCTCAGTGCTCAGGGTGCTGGGTGCTCAGTACTAAGGGTGCTGGGTGCTCAGTACTCAGGGTGCTCGGTGCTCAGTACTCAGGGTGCTGGGTGCTCAGAGCTCAGGGTGCTGGGTACTCAGTACTCAGGGTGCTGGGTGCTCAGTACTCAGGGTGCTGGGTGCTCAGTCCTCAGGGTGCTGGGTGCTCAGTGCTCAGGGTGCTGGGTGCTCAGTGCTCGGCGTGCTGGGTGCTCAGTACTCAGGATGCTCGGTGCTCAGTGCTCAGTAATCAGGGTGCTCAGTACTCAGGGTGCTGGGTGCTCAGTGCTCGGGGTGCTGGGTGCTCAGTACTCTGGGTGCTGGGTGCTCAGTACTCGGGGTGCTGGGTGCTCAGTACTCAGGGTGCTGGGTGCTCAGTGCTCGGGGTGCTGGGTGCTCACTGCTCAGGGTGATCGGTGCTCAGTGCTCAGGGTGCTGGGTGCACAGTCCTCCGGGTGCTCAGTGCTCAGGGTGCTGGGTGCTCATTGCTCGGTGTGCTCGGTGCTCAGTACTCAGGGTGCTGAGTTCTCAGTACTCAGGGTGCTGGGTGCTCAGTACTCAGGTTGCTGGTTGCTCAGTACTCAGGGTGCTGGGTGCTCAGTGCTCAGGGTGCTGGGTGCTCAGTGCTCGGGGTGCTGGGTGCTCAGGGCTGTGGTGCTGGGTGCTCAGTGCTCAGTGCTCAGGGTGCTGGGTGCTCAGTGCTCAGTGCTCAGGGTGCTCTGTGCTCAGTGCTCAGGGAGCTGGGTGCTCAGTGCTCAGGGTGCTGGGTGCTCAGTACTCAGGGTGCTGGGTGCTCAGTGCTCGTTGTGCTCGGTGCTCAGTACTCAAGGTGCTGGGTGCTCAGTGCTCGGGGTGCTGGGTGCTCAGTCCTCGGGGTGCTCCGTGCTCAGTGATCAGGGTGCTGGGTGCTCAGTACTCAGGGTGCTCGGTGCTCATTACTCAGGGGTCTCAGTGCTCAGTACTCAGGGTGCTGGGTGCTCAGTGCTCAGGGTGCTGGGTGCTCAGTATTCAGGGTGCTCAGTGCTCAGTACTCGGGGTGCTTGGTGCTCAGTACTAAGGGTGCTCGGTGCTCAGTACTCGTGGTGATGGGTGCTCAGTGCTCAGGGTGCTCAGTGCTCAGTGCTCGGGGTGCTGGGTGCTCAGTGCTCGGGGCGCTGGGTGCTCAGTGCTCGGGGTGCTGGGTGCTCAGTACTCGGGGTGCTGGGTGCTCAGTGCTCAGGTTGCTCAGTGCTCAGTACTCAGTGCTCAGGGTGCTGGGTGCTCAGTACTCTGGGTGTTGGGTGCTCAGTACTCAGGGTGCTGGGTGCTCCGTGCTCAGGGTGCTGGGCGCTCAGTGCTCAGGTTTCTGGGTGCTCAGTGCTCAGGGTGCTGGGTGCTCAGTACTCAGGGTGCTGGGTGCTTAGTGCTCGAGGTGCTCGGTGCTCAGTACTGAAGGTGCTGGGTGCTCAGTGCTCAGGGTGCTGGGTGCTCAGTCCTCGGGGTGCTCCGTGCTCATGGTGCTGGGTGCTCAGTGCTCAGGGTGCTGGGTGCTCAGTGCTCGGGGTGCTGGGTGCTGAGTGCTCAGGGTGCTGGGTGCTCAGTGCTCGGGGTGCTCGGTGCTCAGGGCTCAGGGTCCTGGGTGCTCAGTACTCAGGGTGCTGGGTGCTTAGTACTCAGGGTGCTCAGTGCTCAGTACACAGGGTGCTGGGTGCTCAGTGCTCGGGGTGCTGGGTGCTCAGTGCTCAGTACTCAGGGTGCTGTGTGCTCAGTGCTCGGGGTGCTGGGTTCTCAGTACTCAGCGTGCTGGGTGCTCAGTACTCAGTGTGCAGGGTGCTCAGTGCTCAGGGTGCTGGGTGCTCAGTGCTCAGGGTGCTGGGTGCTCAGTGATCGGGGTGCTGGGTGCTCAGTACTCAGGGTGCTCAGTGCTCGGGGAGCTCGGTGATCAGTACTCAGGGTGCTGGGTGCTCAGTACTCAGTGCTCGGGGTCCTGGGTGCTCCGTGCTCAGGGTGCTGGGTGCTCAGTGCTCTGGGTGCTGGGTGCTCAGTACTCAGAGTGCTGGGTGCTCAGTACTCAGGGTGCTGGGTGCTCAGTGCTCAGGGTGCTGGGTGCTCAGTACTCAGGGTGCAGGGTGCTCAGTACTCAGGGTGCTCGGTGCTCAGTACTCAGGGTGCTGGGTGCTCAGTGCTCAGGGTGCTGGGTACTCAGTACTCAGGGTGCTGGGTGCTCAGTACTCAGGGTGCTGGGTGCTCAGTGCTCAGGGTGCTGGGTGCTCAGTGCTCAGGGTGCTGGGTGCTCAGTACTCAGGGTGCTGGGTGCTCAGTGCTCAGGGTGATGGGTGCTCAGTACTCAGGGTGCTCAGTACTCAGGGTGCTGGGTGCTCAGTGCTCGTGGTGCTGGGTGCTCAGTACTCGGGGTGCTGTGTGCTCTGTACTCAGGGTGCTGGGTGCTCAGTGCTCGGGGTCCTGGGTGCTCAGTGCTCAGGGTGATCGGTGCTCAGTACTCAGCGTGCTGGGTGCTCACTGCTCAGGGTGCTGGGTGCTCAGTCCTCAGGGTGCTCAGTGCTCAGGGTGCTGCGTGCTCAGTGCTCGTGGTGCTCGGTGCTCAGTGCTCGGGGTGCTGGGTGCTCAGTGCTCAGTGCTCAGGGTGTTGGGTGCTCAGTGCTCAGTGTTCAGGGTGCTGGGTGGTCAGTACTCAGGGTGCTGGTTGCTCAGTGCTCAGGGTGCTGGGTGCTCAGTACTAAGGGTGCTGGGTGCTCAGTACTCAGTGTGCTCGGTGCTCAGTACTCAGGGTGCTGGGTGCTCAGAGCTCAGGGTGCTGGGTACTCAGTACTCAGGGTGCTGAGTGCTCAGTACTCAGGGTGCTGGGTGCTCAGTGCTCAGGGTGCTGGGTGCTCAGTGCTCAGGGTGCTGGGTGCTCAGTGCTCGGGGTGCTGGGTGCTCAGTACTCAGGATGCTCGGTGCTCAGTGCTCAGTAATCAGGGTGCTCAGTGCTCAGGGTGCTGGGTGCTCAGTGCTCGGGGTGCTGGGTGCTCAGTGCTGAGGGTGGTGCTGGGTGCTCAGTACTCAGGGTGCTGGGTGCTCAGTGCTCAGGGTGCTGGGTGCTCAGTACTAAGGGTGCTGGGTGCTCAGTACTCAGGGTGCTCGGTGCTCAGTACTCAGGGTGCTGGGTGCTCAGAGCTCAGGGTGCTGGGTAATCAGTAATCAGGGTGCTGGGTGCTCAGTACTCAGGGTGCTGGGTGCTCAGTGCTCAGGGTGCTGGGTGCTCAGTGCTCAGGGTGCTGGGTGCTCAGTGCTCGGCGTGCTGGGTGCTCAGTACTCAGGATGCTCGGTGCTCAGTGCTCAGTAATCAGGGTGCTCAGTACTCAGGGTGCTGGGTGCTCAGTGCTCAGGGTGCTGGGTGCTCAGTACTCAGGGTGCTGGGTGCTCAGTACTCGGGGTGCTGGGTGCTCAGTACTCAGGGTGCTGGGTGCTCAGTGCTCGGGGTGCTGGGTGCTCACTGCTCAGGGTGATCGGTGCTCTGTGCTCAGGGTGCTGGGTGCTCAGTCCTCCGGGTGCTCAGTACTCAGGGTGCTGGGTGCTCATTGCTCGGTGTGCTCGGTGCTCAGTACTCAGGGTGCTGAGTGCTCAGTACTTAGGGTGCTGGGTGCTCAGTACTCAGGTTGCTGGTTGCTCAGTACTCAGGGTGCTGGGTGCTCAGTGCTCAGGGTGCTGGGTGCTCAGTGCTCGGGGTGCTGGGTGCTCAGGGCTGTGGTGCTGGGTGCTCAGTGCTCAGGGTGCTGGGTGCTCAGTGCTCAGTGCTCAGGGTGCTCTGTGCTCAGTACTCAGGGTGCTGGGTGCTCAGTGCTCGGGGTGCTGCGTGCTCAGTGCTCAGGGAGCTGGGTGCTCAGTGCTCAGGGTGCTGGGTGCTCAGTACTCAGTGTGCTGGGTGCTCAGTGCTCGTTGTGCTCGGTGCTCAGTACTCAAGGTGCTGGGTGCTCAGTGCTCAGGGTGCTGGGTGCTCAGTCCTCGGGGTGCTCCGTGCTCAGTGATCAGGGTGCTGGGTGCTCAGTACTCAGGGTACTCGGTGCTCAGTACTCAGGGGTCTCAGTGCTCAGTACTCAGGGTGCTGGGTGCTCAGTGCTCAGGGTGCTGGGTGCTCAGTACTCAGGGTGCTCAGTGCTCAGTACTCGGGGTGCTTGGTGCTCAGTACTCAGGGTGCTCGGTGCTCAGTACTCGTAGTGCTGGGTGCTCAGTGCTCAGGGTGCTCAGTGCTCCGTGCTCGGGGTGCTGGGTGCTCAGTGCTCTGGGTGCTTAGTGCTCAGTACTCAGGGTGCTGGGTGCTCAGTACTCATGGTGCTGGGTGCTCATTCTCATGGTGCTGGGTGCTCAGTGCTCGGGTTGCTGGGTGCTCAGTACTCAGGGTGCTGGGGGCTCAGTACTCAGGGTGCTGGGTGCTCAGTACTCAGGGTGCTCGGTTCTCAGTACTCAGGGTGCTGGGTGCTCATTCTCGGGGTGCTGGGTGCTCAGTGCTCGGGGTGCTGGGTGCTCAGTACTCAGGGTGCTGGGGGCTCAGTACTCAGGGTGCTGGGTGCTCAGTACTCAGGGTGATCTGTTCTCAGTACTCAGGTTGCTGGGTGCTCAGTGCTCAGGGTGCTGGGTGCTCAGTACTCGGGGTGCTCAGTGCTCAGTACTCAGGGTGCTGGGTGCTCAGTACTCAGGGTGCTGGGTGCTAAGTGCTCGGGGTGCTGGGTGCTCAGTGTTCAGGGAGCTGGGTGCTCAGTGCTCGGGGTGCTGGGTGCTCAGTGCTGAGGGTGGTGCTGGGTGCTCAGTACTCAGGGTGCTGGGTGCTCAGTACTCAGGGTGCTGGGTGCTCAGTACTAAGGGTGCTGGGTGCTCAGTACTCAGGGTGCTCGGTGCTCAGTACTCAGGGTGCTGGGTGCTCAGAGCTCAGGGTGCTGGGTACTCAGTACTCAGGGTGCTGGGTGCTCAGTGCTCAGGGTGCTGGGTGCTCAGTGCTCAGGGTGCTGGGTGCTCAGTGCTCGGTGTGCTGGGTGCTCAGTACTCAGGATGCTCGGTGCTCAGTGCTCAGTAATCAGGGTGCTCTGTACTCAGGGTGCTGGGTGCTCAGTGCTCGGGGTGCTGGGTGCTCAGTACTCAGGGTGCTGGGTGCTCAGTACTCGGGGTGCTGGGTGCTCAGTACTCAGGGTGCTGAGTGCTCAGTGCTCGGGGTGCTGGGTGCTCACTGCTCAGGGTGATCGGTGCTCAGTGCTCAGGGTGCTGGGTGCTCAGTCCTCCGGGTGCTCAGTGCTCAGGGTGCTGGGTGCTCATTGCTCGGTGTGCTCGGTGCTCAGTACTCAGGGTGCTGAGTGCTCAGTACTCAGGTTGCTGGGTGCTCAGTACTCAGGTTGCTGGTTGCTCAGTACTCAGGTTGCTGGTTGCTCAGTGCTCGGGGTGCTGGGTGCTCAGGGCTGTGGTGCTGGGTGCTCAGTGCTCAGTGCTCAGGGTGCTGGGTTCTCAGTGCTCAGGCTGCTGGTTGCTCAGGACTCAGGGTGCTGGGTGCTCAGTACTCAGGGTGCTGGGTGCTCAGTGCTCAGAGTGCTCTGTGCTCAGTACTCAGGGTGCTGGGTGCTCAGTGCTCGGGGTGCTGGGTGCTCAGTGCTCAGGGTGCTGGGTGCTCAGTACTCAGGGTGCTGGGTGCTCAGTACTCAGGGTGCTTGGTGCTCAGTACTCAGGGTGCTCAGTGCTCAGTACTCGGGGTGCTGGGTGCTCAGTGCTCAGGGTGCTCAGTGCTCAGTGCTCGGGGTGCTGGGTGCTCAGTGCTCGGGGTGCTGGGTGCTCAGTACTCGGGGTGCTGTGTGCTGAGTGCTCAGGGTGCTCAGTGCTCAGTACTCAGTGCTCAGGGTGCTCAGTGCTCAGTGCTCAGGGTGCTGGGTGTTCAGTACTCAGGGTGCTGGGTGCTCAGTACTCAGGGTGCTGGGTGCTCAGTGCTCAGGGTGCTGGGTGCTCAGTACTCTGGGTGTTGGGTGCTCAGTACTCAGGGTGCTGGGTGCTCCGTGCTCAGGGTGCTGGGTGCTCAGTGCTCAGGGTTCTGGGTGCTCAGTGCTCGGGTTGCTGGGTGCTCAGTACTCAGGGTGCTGGGTGCTCAGTTCTCAGTGCTCGGGGTCCTGGGTGCTCCGTGCTCGGGATGCTGGGTGCTCAGTGCTCTGGGTGCTTAGTGCTCAGTACTCAGGGTGCTGGGTGCTCAGTACTCATGGTGCTGGGTGCTCATTCTCAGGGTGCTGGGTGCTCAGTGCTCGGGTTGCTGGGTGCTCAGTACTCAGGGTGCTGGGGGCTCAGTACTCAGGGTGCTGGGTGCTCATTCTCGGGGTGCTGGGTGCTCAGTGCTCGGGGTGCTGGGTGCTCAGTACTCAGGGTGCTGGGGGCTCAGTACTCGGGGTGCAGGGTGCTCAGTACTCAGGGTGATCTGTTCTCAGTACTCAGGTTGCTGGCTGCTCAGTGCTCGGTGTGCTGGGTGCTCAGTACTCAGGGTGCTGGGTGCTCAGTACTCGGGGTGCTCGGTGCTCAGTACTCAGGGTGCTGGGTGCTCAGTACTCGGGGTGCTGGGTGCTCAGTGCTCGGGGTGCTCGTTGCTCAGTACTCGGGGTGCAGGGTGCTCAGTACTCGGGGTGCTGGGTGCTCAGTGCTCGGGGTGCTGGGTGCTCAGTGCTCGGGGTGCTGGGTGCTCAGTGCTGAGGGTGGTGCTGGGTGCTCAGTACTCGGGGTGCTGGGTGCTCAGTGCTCAGGGTGCTGGGTGCTCAGTACTAAGGGTGCTGGGTGCTCAGTACTCAGGGTGCTCGGTGCTCAGTACTCAGGGTGCTGGGTGCTCAGAGCTCAGGGTGCTGGGTACTCAGTACTCAGGGTGCTGGGTGCTCAGTACTCAGGGTGCTGGGTGCTCAGTCCTCAGGGTGCTGGGTGCTCAGTGCTCAGGGTGCTGGGTGCTCAGTGCTCGGCGTGCTGGGTGCTCAGTACTCAGGATGCTCGGTGCTCAGTGCTCAGTAATCAGGGTGCTCAGTACTCAGGGTGCTGGGTGCTCAGTGCTCGGGGTGCTGGGTGCTCAGTACTCTGGGTGCTGGGTGCTCAGTACTCGGGGTGCTGGGTGCTCAGTACTCAGGGTGCTGGGTGCTCAGTGCTCGGGGTGCTGGGTGCTCACTGCTCAGGGTGATCGGTGCTCAGTGCTCAGGGTGCTGGGTGCACAGTCCTCCGGGTGCTCAGTGCTCAGGGTGCTGGGTGCTCATTGCTCGGTGTGCTCGGTGCTCAGTACTCAGGGTGCTGAGTGCTCAGTACTCAGGGTGCTGGGTGCTCAGTACTCAGGTTGCTGGTTGCTCAGTACTCAGGGTGCTGGGTGCTCAGTGCTCAGGGTGCTGGGTGCTCAGTGCTCGGGGTGCTGGGTGCTCAGGGCTGTGGTGCTGGGTGCTCAGTGCTCAGTGCTCAGGGTGCTGGGTGCTCAGTGCTCAGTGCTCAGGGTGCTCTGTGCTCAGTGCTCAGGGAGCTGGGTGCTCAGTGCTCAGGGTGCTGGGTGCTCAGTACTCAGGGTGCTGGGTGCTCAGTGCTCGTTGTGCTCGGTGCTCAGTACTCAAGGTGCTGGGTGCTCAGTGCTCGGGGTGCTGGGTGCTCAGTCCTCGGGGTGCTCCGTGCTCAGTGATCAGGGTGCTGGGTGCTCAGTACTCAGGGTGCTCGGTGCTCATTACTCAGGGGTCTCAGTGCTCAGTACTCAGGGTGCTGGGTGCTCAGTGCTCAGGGTGCTGGGTGCTCAGTATTCAGGGTGCTCAGTGCTCAGTACTCGGGGTGCTTGGTGCTCAGTACTAAGGGTGCTCGGTGCTCAGTACTCGTGGTGATGGGTGCTCAGTGCTCAGGGTGCTCAGTGCTCAGTGCTCGGGGTGCTGGGTGCTCAGTGCTCGGGGCGCTGGGTGCTCAGTACTCAGGGTGCTGGGTTCTCAGTACTCAGGGTGCTGGGTGCACAGTGCTCGGGGTGCTGGGTGCTCAGTACTCGGGGTGCTGGGTGCTCAGTGCTCAGGTTGCTCAGTGCTCAGTACTCAGTGCTCAGGGTGCTGGCTGCTCAGTACTCTGGGTGTTGGGTGCTCAGTACTCAGGGTGCTGGGTGCTCCGTGCTCAGGGTGCTGGGTGCTCAGTGCTCAGGTTTCTGGGTGCTCAGTGCTCAGGGTGCTGGGTGCTCAGTACTCAGGGTGCTGGGTGCTTAGTGCTCGAGGTGCTCGGTGCTCAGTACTGAAGGTGCTGGGTGCTCAGTGCTCAGGGTGCTGGGTGCTCAGTCCTCGGGGTGCTCCGTGCTCATGGTGCTGGGTGCTCAGTGCTCAGGGTGCTGGGTGCTCAGTGCTCGGGGTGCTGGGTGCTGAGTGCTCAGGGTGCTGGGTGCTCAGTGCTCGGGGTGCTCGGTGCTCAGGGCTCAGGGTCCTGGGTGCTCAGTACTCAGGGTGCTGGGTGCTTAGTACTCAGGGTGCTCAGTGCTCAGTACACAGGGTGCTGGGTGCTCAGTGCTCGGGGTGCTGGGTGCTCAGTGCTCAGTACTCAGGGTGCTGTGTGCTCAGTGCTCGGGGTGCTGGGTTCTCAGTACTCAGCGTGCTGGGTGCTCAGTACTCAGTGTGCAGGGTGCTCAGTGCTCAGGGTGCTGGGTGCTCAGTGCTCAGGGTGCTGGGTGCTCAGTGATCGGGGTGCTGGGTGCTCAGTACTCAGGGTGCTCAGTGCTCGGGGAGCTCGGTGATCAGTACTCAGGGTGCTGGGTGCTCAGTACTCAGTGCTCGGGGTCCTGGGTGCTCCGTGCTCAGGGTGCTGGGTGCTCAGTGCTCTGGGTGCTGGGTGCTCAGTACTCAGAGTGCTGGGTGCTCAGTACTCAGGGTGCTGGGTGCTCAGTGCTCAGGGTGCTGGGTGCTCAGTACTAAGGGTGCAGGGTGCTCAGTACTCAGGGTGCTCGGTGCTCAGTACTCAGGGTGCTGGGTGCTCAGTGCTCAGGGTGCTGGGTACTCAGTACTCAGGGTGCTGGGTGCTCAGTACTCAGGGTGCTGGGTGCTCAGTGCTCAGGGTGCTGGGTGCTCAGTGCTCAGGGTGCTGGGTGCTCAGTACTCAGGGTGCTGGGTGCTCAGTGCTCAGGGTGATGGGTGCTCAGTACTCAGGGTGCTCAGTACTCAGGGTGCTGGGTGCTCAGTGCTCGTGGTGCTGGGTGCTCAGTACTCGGGGTGCTGTGTGCTCTGTACTCAGGGTGCTGGGTGCTCAGTGCTCGGGGTCCTGGGTGCTCAGTGCTCAGGGTGATCGGTGCTCAGTACTCAGCGTGCTGGGTGCTCACTGCTCAGGGTGCTGGGTGCTCAGTCCTCAGGGTGCTCAGTGCTCAGGGTGCTGGGTGCTCAGTGCTCGGGGTGCTCGGTGCTCAGTGCTCGGGGTGCTGGGTGCTCAGTGCTCAGTGCTCAGGGTGTTGGGTGCTCAGTGCTCAGTGTTCAGGGTGCTGGGTGGTCAGTACTCAGGGTGCTGGTTGCTCAGTACTCAGGGTGCTGGGTGCTCAGTGCTCAGGGTGCTGTGTGCTCAGTACTCTCGGTGTTGGGTGCTCAGTACTCAGGGTGCTGGGTGCTCAGTGCTCAGGGTGCTGTGTGCTCAGTGCTCGGGGTGCTGGGTGCTCAGTGCTCAGGGTGCTGGGTGCTCAGTATTCAGGGTGCTGGGTGCTCAGTGCTCGGGGTGCTCGGTGCTCAGTACTCAAGGTGCTGGGTGCTCAGAGCTCAGGGTGCTGGGTGCTCAGTCCTCGGGGTGCTCCGTGCTCAGTACTCAGGGTGCTGGGTGCTCAGTACTCAGGGTGCTCGGTGCTCAGTACTCAGGGTTCTCAGTGCTCAGGGTGCTGGGTGCTCAGTACTCAGGGTGCTCAGTGCTCAGTACTAGGGGTGCTGGTTGCTCAGTACTCAGGGTGCTCAGTGCTCAGTACTCGGGGTGCTGGGTGCTCAGTGCTCAGTGTGCTCAGTGCGCAGTGCTCGGGGTGCTGGGTGCTCAGTGCTCGGGGTGCTAGGTGCTCAGTACTCAGGGTGCTGTGTGCACAGTGCTCAGTACTCAGCGTGCTGGGTTCTCAGTGCTCAGAGTGTTGGGTGCTCAGTACTCAGGGTGCTGGTTGCTCAGTGCTCAGAGTGCTCAGTGCTCAGGGTGCTCAGTGCTCAGGGTGCTGGGTGCTCAGGGTGTTGGGTGCTCAGTGCTCGGGTGCTGGGTGCTCATTGCTCAGTGCTCAGGGTGCTGGGTGCTCAGTGCTCAGTGCTCAGGGTGCTGGGTGTTCAGTACTCAGGGTGCTCGGTGCTCAGTGCTCAGGGTGCTGGGTGCTCAGTACTCAGGGTGCTGGGTGCTCAGTGCTCGGGGTGCTGGGTGCTCAGTGCTCAGGGTGATCAGTGCTCAGTACTCAGGGTGCTGGGTGCTCAGTGCTCAGGGTGCTGGGTGCTCAGTCCTCAGGGTGCTCAGTACTCAGGGTGCTCGGTGCTCAGTGCTCAGTACTCAGGGTGCTCAGTACTCAGGGTGCTGAGTGCTCAGTGCTCGGGGTGCTGGGTGCTCAGTACTCAGGATGCTGGGTGCTCAGTACTCGGGGTGCTGGGTGCTCAGTACTCAGTGTGCTGGGTGCTCAGTGCTCGGGGTGCTGGGTGCTCAGTGCTCAGGGTGATCGGTGCTCTGTGCTCAGGGTGCTGGGTGCTCAGTACTCAGTGTGCTGGGTGCTCAGTACTCAGGGTGCTGAGTGCTCAGTGCTCAGGGTGCTGGGTGCTCAGTACTCTGGGTGTTGGGTGCTCAGTACTCAGGGTGCTGGGTGCTCCGTGCTCGGGGTGCTGGGTGCTCAGTGCTCAGGGTGCTGGGTGCTCAGTGCTCAGGGTGCTGGGTGCTCTGTACTCAGGGTGCTGGGTGCTTAGTGCTCGGGGTGCTCGGTGCTCAGTACTCAAGGTGCTGGGTGCTCAGTGCTCAGGGTGCTGGGTGCTCAGTCCTCGGGGTGCTCAGGGTGCTGGGTGCTCAGTGCTCAGGGTGCTGGGTGCTCACTGCTCGGGGTGCTGGGTGCTGAGTGCTCAGGGTGCTGGGTGCTCAGTGCTCGCGGTGCTCGGTGCTCAGTGCTCAGGGTCCTGGGTGCTCAGTACTCATGGTGCTGGGTGCTTAGTACTCAGGGTGCTCAGTGATCAGTACACAGGGTGCTGGTTGCTCAGTGCTCGGGGTGCTGGGTGCTCAGTGCTCAGTACTCAGGGTGCTGAGTGCTCAGTGCTCGGGGTGCTGGGTGCTCAGTACTCAGCGTGCTGGGTGCTCAATACTCAGGGTGCTGGGTGCTCAGTGCTCAGGGTGCTGGTGTCACACTGCTCAGGGTGCTGGTTGCTCAGTGATTGGGGTGCTGGGTGCTTAGTACTCAGGGTGCTCAGTGCTCAGGGAGCTCGGTGCTCATTACTCAGGGTGCTGGGTGCTCAGTTCTCAGTGCTGGGGTCCTGGGTGCTCCGTGCTCAGGGTGCTGGG
The DNA here is from genome assembly GCF_018167655.1 of Microtus oregoni. Taxonomy (NCBI): domain Eukaryota; kingdom Metazoa; phylum Chordata; class Mammalia; order Rodentia; family Cricetidae; genus Microtus; species Microtus oregoni. The sequence goes on along the minus strand of NW_024543811.1, from coordinate 3,406,411 downwards.
TGCTCAGTGCTCTGGGTGCTTAGTGCTCAGTACTCAGGGTGCTGGGTGCTCATTCTCAGGGTGCTAGGGGCTCAGTACTCAGGGTGCTGGGTGCTCAGTACTCAGGGTGCTCGATTCTCAGTACTCAGGGTGCTGGGTGCTCAGTGCTCGGGGTTCTGGGTGCTCAGTACTCGGGGTGCTCAGTGCTCAGTACTCAGGGTGCTGGGTGCTCAGTACTCAGGGTGCTGGGTGCTCAGTGCTCCGGGTGCTCGGTGCTCAGTACTCGGGGTGCTGGGTGCTCAGTACTCAGGGTGCTGGGTGCTCAGTCCTCAGGGTGCTGGGTGCTCAGTGCTCGGGGTGCTTGGTGCTCAGTGCTGAGGGTGGTGCTGGGTGCTCAGTACTCAGGGTGCTGGGTGCTCAGTGCTCAGGGTGCTGGGTGCTCAGTACTAAGGGTGCTGGGTGCTCAGTACTCAGGGTGCGCGGTGCTCAGTACTCAGGGTGCTGGGTGCTCAGTGCTCAGAGTGTTGGGTGCTCAGTACTCAGGGTGCTGGGTGCTCAGTGCTCAGTGCTCAGGGTGCTCAGTGCTCAGGGTGCTCAGTGCTCAGGGTGCTGGGTGCTCAGGGTGCTGGGTGCTCAGTGCTCGGGGTGCTGGGTGCTCAGTGCTCAGTGCTCAGGGTGCTGGGTGCTCAGTGCTCAGTGCTCAGGGTGCTGGGTGTTCAGTACTCAGGGTGCTCGGTGCTCAGTGCTCAGGGTGCTGGGTGCTCAGTACTCAGGGTGCTGGGTGCTCTGTGCTCGGGGTGCTGGGTGCTCAGTGATCAGGGTGATCTGTGCTAACTACTCAGGGTGCTGGGTGCTCAGTGCTCCGGGTCCTGGGTGCTCAGTCCTCAGGGTGCTCGGTGCTCAGTGCTCAGTACTCAGGGTGCTCAGTACTCAGGGTGCTGGGTGCTCAGTGCTCGGGGTGCTGGGTGCTCAGTACTCAGGGTGCTGGGTGCTCAGTACTCGGGGTGCTGGGTGCTCAGTACTCAGGGTGCTGGGTGCTCAGTCCTCCGGGTGCTCAGTGCTCAGGGTGCTGGGTGCTCAGTACTCAGGGTGCTGGGTGCTCAGTACTCGGGGTGCTGGGTGCTCAGTGCTCAGGGTGATCAGTGCTCAGTGCTCAGGGTGCTGGGTGCTCAGTCCTCCGGGTGCACAGTGCTCAGGGTGCTGGGTGCTCAGTACTCAGGGTGCTGGGTGCTCAGTACTCGGGGTGCTGGGTGCTCAGTGCTCAGGGTGCTGGGTGCTCAGTGCTCGGGGTGCTGGGTGCTCAGTGCTCAGGGTGATCGGTGCTCAGTGCTCAGGGTGCTGGGTGCTCAGTCCTCCGGGTGCTCAGTGCTCAGGGTGCTGGGTGCTCAGTACTCAGGGTGCTGGGTGCTCAGTACTCGGGGTGCTGGGTGCTCAGTGCTCAGGGTGCTGGGTGCTCAGTACTCTGGGTGTTGGGTGCTCAGTACTCAGGGTGCTGGGTGCTCCGTGCTCGGGGTGCTGGCTGCTCAGTGCTCAGGGTGCTATGTGCTCAGTGCTCAGGGTGCTGGGTGCTCAGTACTCAGGGTGCTGGGTGCTTAGTGCTCGGGGTGCTCGGTGCTCAGTACACATGGTGCTGGGTGCTCAGTGCTCAGGGTGCTGGGTGCTCAGTCCTCGGGGTGCTCCGTGCTCAGGGTGCTGGGTGCTCAGTGCTCAGGGTGCTGGGTGCTCAGTGCTCGGGGTGCTGGGTGCTGAGTTCTCAGGGTGCTGGGTGCTCAGTGCTCGGGGTGCTCGGTGCTCAGTGCTCAGGGTCCTGGGTGCTCAGTACTCAGGGTGCTGGGTGCTTAGTACTCAGGGTGCTCAGTGCTCAGTACACAGGGTGCTGGGTGCTCAGTGCTCGGGGTGCTGGGTGCTCAGTGCTCAGTACTCAGGGTGCTGGTTGCTCAGTGCTCGGGGTGCTGGGTGCTCAGTACTCAGCATGCTGGGTGCTCAGTACTCAGGGTGCTGGGTGCTCAGTGCTCAGGGTGCTGGGTGCTCAGTGCTCAGGGTGCTGGGTGCTCAGTGATCGGGGTGCTGGGTGCTCAGTACTCAGGGTGCTCAGTGCTCGGGGAGCTCGGTGCTCAGTACTCAGGGTGCTGGGTGCTCAGTATTCAGTGCTCGCGGTCCTGGGTGCTCCGTGCTCGGGGTGCTGGGTTCTCAGTGCTCTGGGTGCTTAGTGCTCAGTACTCCAGGTGCTGGGTGCTCAGTACTCATGGTGCTGCGTGCTCATTCTCAGGGTTCTAGGGGCTCAGTACTCAGGGTGCTGGGTGCTCAGTACTCAGGGTGCTGGGTGCTCAGTACTCAGGGTGCTGGGTGCTCAGAGCTCAGGGTGCTGGGTACTCAGTACTCAGGGTGCTGAGTGCTCAGTACTCAGGGTGCTGGGTGCTCAGTGCTCAGGGTGCTGGGTGCTCAGTGCTCAGGGTGCTGGGTGCTCAGTGCTCGGGGTGCTGGGTGCTCAGTACTCAGGATGCTCGGTGCTCAGTGCTCAGTAATCAGGGTGCTCAGTGCTCAGGGTGCTGGGTGCTCAGTGCTCGGTGTGCTGGGTGCTCAGTGCTGAGGGTGGTGCTGGGTGCTCAGTACTCAGGGTGCTGGGTGCTCAGTGCTCAGGGTGCTGGGTGCTCAGTACTAAGGGGGGTGGGTGCTCAGTACTCAGGGTGCTCGGTGCTCAGTACTCAGGGTGCTGGGTGCTCAGAGCTCAGGGTGCTGGGTACTCAGTACTCAGGGTGCTGGGTGCTCAGTACTCAGGGTGCTGGGTGCTCAGTGCTCAGGGTGCTGGGTGCTCAGTGCTCAGGGTGCTGGGTGCTCAGTGCTCGGCGTGCTGGGTGCTCAGTACTCAGGATGCTCGGTGCTCAGTGCTCAGTAATCAGGGTGCTCAGTACTCAGGGTGCTGGGTGCTCAGTGCTCGGGGTGCTGGGTGCTCAGTACTCAGGGTGCTGGGTGCTCAGTACTCGGGGTGCTGGGTGCTCAGTACTCAGGGTGCTGGGTGCTCAGTGCTCGGGGTGCTGGGTGCTCACTGCTCAGGGTGATCGGTGCTCAGTGCTCAGGGTGCTGGGTGCTCAGTCCTCCGGGTGCTCAGTACTCAGGGTGCTGGGTGCTCATTGCTCGGTGTGCTCGGTGCTCAGTACTCAGGGTGCTGAGTGCTCAGTACTTAGGGTGCTGGGTGCTCAGTACTCATGTTGCTGGTTGCTCAGTACTCAGGGTGCTGGGTGCTCAGTGCTCAGGGTGCTGGGTGCTCAGTGCTCGGGGTGCTGGGTGCTCAGGGCTGTGGTGCTGGGTGCTCAGTGCTCAGGGTGCTGGGTGCTCAGTGCTCAGTGCTCAGGGTGCTCTGTGCTCAGTACTCAGGGTGCTGGGTGCTCAGTGCTCGGGGTGCTGCGTGCTCAGTGCTCAGGGAGCTGGGTGCTCAGTGCTCAGGGTGCTGGGTGCTCAGTACTCAGTGTGCTGGGTGCTCAGTGCTCGTTGTGCTCGGTGCTCAGTACTCAAGGTGCTGGGTGCTCAGTGCTCAGGGTGCTGGGTGCTCAGTCCTCGGGGTGCTCCGTGCTCAGGGTGCTGGGTGCTCAGTCCCCCGGGTGCTCAGTTCTCAGGGTGCTGGGTGCTCAGTCCCCCGGGTGCTCAGTGCTCAGGGTGCTGGGTGCTCAGTACTCAGTGTGCTTGGTGCTCAGTACTCAGGGTGCTGGGTGCTCAGTGCTCAGGGTGCTGGGTGCTCAGTACTCTGGGTGTTGGGTGCTCAGTACTCAGGGTGCTGGGTGCTCCGTGCTCGGGGTGCTGGGTGCTCAGTGCTCAGGGTGCTGGGTGCTCAGTGCTCAGGGTGCTGGGTGCTCAGTACTCAGGGTGCTGGGTGCTCCGTGCTCGGGGTGCTGGGTGCTCCGTGCTCGGGGTGCTGGGTGCTCAGTGCTCGGGGTGCTGGGTGCTGAGTGCTCAGGGTGCTGGGTGCTCAGTGCTCGGGGTGCTCGGTGATCAGTGCTCAGGGTCCTGGGTGCTCAGTACTCATGGTGCTGGGTGCTTAGTACTCAGGGTGCTCAGTGATCAGTACACAGGGTGCTGGGTGCTCAGTGCTCGGGGTGCTGGGTGCTCAGTGCTCAGTACTCAGGGTGCTGGGTGCTCAGTGCTCGGGGTGCTGGGTGCTCAGTACTCAGCGTGCTGGGTGCTCAATACTCAGGGTGCTGGGTGCTCAGTGCTCAGGGTGCTGGTGTCACACTGCTCAGGGTGCTGGTTGCTCAGTGATTGGGGTGCTGGGTGCTTAGTACTCAGGGTGCTCAGTGCTCAGGGAGCTCGGTGCTCATTACTCAGGGTGCTGGGTGCTCAGTTCTCAGTGCTCGGGGTCCTGGGTGCTCCGTGCTCAGGGTGCTGGGTGCTCAGTGCTCTAGGTGCTTAGTGCTCAGTACTCAGGGTGCTGGGTGCTCAGTACTCATGGTGCTGGGTGCTCATTCTCAGGGTGCTAGGGGCTCAGTACTCAGGGTGCTGGGTGCTCAGTACTCAGGGTGCTCGGTTCTCAGTACTCAGGGTGCTGGGTGCTCAGTGCTCGGGGTTCTGGGTGCTCAGTACTCGGGGTGCTCAGTGCTCAGTACTCAGGGTGCTGGGTGCTCAGTACTCAGGGTGCTGGGTGCTCAGTGCTCGGGGTGCTCGGTGCTCAGTACTCGGGGTGCTGGGTGCTCAGTACTCAGGGTGCTGGGTGCTCAGTCCTCAGGGTGCTGGGTGTTCAGTGCTCGGGGTGCTGGGTGCTCAGTGCTGAGGGTGGTGCTGGGTGCTCAGTACTCAGGGTGCTGGGTGCTCAGTGCTCAGGGTGCTGGGTGCTCAGTACTAAGGGTGCTGGGTGCTCAGTACTCAGGGTGCGCGGTGCTCAGTACTCAGGGTGCTGGGTGCTCAGTACTCAGGGTGCTGGGTGCTCAGTGCTCAGGGTGCTGGGTGCTCAGTGCTCAGGCTGCTGGGTGCTCAGTACTCAGGGTGCTGGGTGCTCAGTGCTCATGGTGATCGGTGCTCAGTACTCAGGGTGCTGGGTGCTCAGTGCTCGGGGTGCTGGGTGCTCAGTACACGGGGTGCTGGGTGCTCTGTACTCAGGGTGCTGGGTGCTCAGTGCTCGGGGTCCTAGGTGCTCAGTGCTCAGGGTGATCGGTGCTCAGTACTCAGCGTGCTGGGTGCTCAGTGCTCAGAGTGTTGGGTGCTCAGTACTCAGGGTGCTGGGTGCTCAGTGCTCAGTGCTCAGGGTGCTCAGTGCTCAGGGTGCTCAGTGCTCAGGGTGCTGGGTGCTCAGGGTGCTGGGTGCTCAGTGCTCGGGGTGCTGGGTGCTCAGTGCTCAGTGCTCAGGGTGCTGGGTGCTCAGTGCTCAGTGCTCAGGGTGCTGGGTGTTCAGTACTCAGGGTGCTCGGTGCTCAGTGCTCAGGGTGCTGGGTGCTCAGTACTCAGGGTGCTGGGTGCTCAGTGCTCGGGGTGCTGGATGCTCAGTGATCAGGGTGATCTGTGCTCACTACTCAGGGTGCTGGGTGCTCAGTGCTCCGGGTCCTGGGTGCTCAGTCCTCAGGGTGCTCGGGGCTCAGTGCTCAGTACTCAGGGTGCTCAGTACTCAGGGTGCTGGGTGCTCAGTGCTCGGGGTGCTGGGTGCTCAGTACTCAGGGTGCTGGGTGCTCAGTACTCGGGGTGCTGGGTGCTCAGTACTCAGGGTGCTGGGTGCTCAGTCCTCCGGGTGCTCAGTGCTCAGGGTGCTGGGTGCTCAGTACTCAGGGTGCTGGGTGCTCAGTACTCGGGGTGCTGGGTGCTCAGTGCTCAGGGTGATCGGTGCTCAGTGCTCAGGGTGCTGGGTGCTCAGTCCTCCGGGTGCTCAGTGCTCAGGGTGCTGGGTGCTCAGTCCTCCGGGTGCTCAGTGCTCAGGGTGCTGGGTGCTCAGTACTCAGGGTGCTGGGTGCTCAGTACTCGGGGTGCTGGGTGCTCAGTGCTCAGGGTGCTGGGTGCTCAGTACTCTGGGTGTTGGGTGCTCAGTACTCAGGGTGCTGGGTGCTCCGTGCTCGGGGTGCTGGCTGCTCAGTGCTCAGGGTGCTATGTGCTCAGTGCTCAGGGTGCTGGGTGCTCAGTACTCAGGGTGCTGGGTGCTTAGTGCTCGGGGTGCTCGGTGCTCAGTACTCAAGGTGCTGGGTGCTCAGTGCTCAGGGTGCTGGGTGCTCAGTCCTCGGGGTGCTCCGTGCTCAGGGTGCTGGGTGCTCAGTGCTCAGGGTGCTGGGTGCTCAGTGCTCGGGGTGCTGGGTGCTGAGTTCTCAGGGTGCTGGGTGCTCAGTGCTCGGGGTGCTCGGTGCTCAGTGCTCAGGGTCCTGGGTGCTCAGTACTCAGGGTGCTGGGTGCTTAGTACTCAGGGTGCTCAGTGCTCAGTACACAGGGTGCTGGGTGCTCAGTGCTCGGGGTGCTGGGTGCTCAGTGCTCAGTACTCAGGGTGCTGGTTGCTCAGTGCTCGGGGTGCTGGGTGCTCAGTACTCAGCATGCTGGGTGCTCAGTACTCAGGGTGCTGGGTGCTCTGTGCTCAGGGTGCTGGGTGCTCAGTGCTCAGGGTGCTGGGTGCTCAGTGATCGGGGTGCTGGGTGCTCAGTACTCAGGTTGCTCAGTGCTCGGGGAGCTCGGTGCTCAGTACTCAGTGTGCTGGGTGCTCAGTATTCAGTGCTCGCGGTCCTGGGTGCTCCGTGCTCGGGGTGCTGGGTTCTCAGTGCTCTGGTTGCTTAGTGCTCAATACTCCGGGTGCTGGGTGCTCAGTACTCATGGTGCTGCGTGCTCATTCTCAGGGTTCTAGGGGCTCAGTACTCAGGGTGCTGGGTGCTCAGTACTCAGGCTGCTCGGTTCTCAGTACTCAGGGTGCTGGGTGCTCATTCTCGGGGTGCTGGGTGCTCAGTGCTCGGGGTGCTGGGTGCTCAGTACTCAGGGTGCTGGGGGCTCAGTACTCAGGGTGCTGGGTGCTCAGTACTCAGGGTGATCTGTTCTCAGTACTCAGGTTGCTGGGTGCTCAGTGCTCGGGGTGCTGGGTGCTCAGTACTCGGGGTGCTGGGTGCTCAGTACTCAGGGTGCTGGGTGCTCAGTGCTCAGGGTGCTGGGTGCTCAGTGCTCGGGGTACTGGGTGCTCAGTGCTGAGGGTGGTGCTGGGTGCTCAGTACTCAGGGTGCTGGGTGCTCAGTACTCAGGGTGCTGGGTGCTCAGTGCTCGAGGTGCTCGGTGCTCAGTACTCGGGGTGCTGGGTGCTCAGTGCTCAGGCTGCTGGGTGCTCAGTACTCAGGGTGCTGGGTGCTCAGTGCTCATGGTGATCGGTGCTCAGTACTCAGGGTGCTGGGTGCTCAGTGCTCGGGGTGCTGGGTGCTCAGTACACGGGGTGCTGGGTGCTCTGTACTCAGGGTGCTGGGTGCTCAGTGCTCGGGGTCCTAGGTGCTCAGTGCTCAGGGTGATCGGTGCTCAGTACTCAGCGTGCTGGGTGCTCAGTGCTCAGAGTGTTGGGTGCTCAGTACTCAGGGTGCTGGGTGCTCAGTGCTCAGTGCTCAGGGTGCTCAGTGCTCAGGGTGCTCAGTGCTCAGGGTGCTGGGTGCTCAGGGTGCTGGGTGCTCAGTGCTCGGGGTGCTGGGTGCTCAGTGCTCAGTGCTCAGGGTGCTGGGTGCTCAGTGCTCAGTGCTCAGGGTGCTGGGTGTTCAGTACTCAGGGTGCTCGGTGCTCAGTGCTCAGGGTGCTGGGTGCTCAGTACTCAGGGTGCTGGGTGCTCAGTGCTCGGGGTGCTGGATGCTCAGTGATCAGGGTGATCTGTGCTCACTACTCAGGGTGCTGGGTGCTCAGTCCTCAGGGTCCTGGGTGCTCAGTCCTCAGGGTGCTCGGTGCTCAGTGCTCAGTACTCAGGGTGCTCAGTACTCAGGGTGCTGGGTGCTCAGTGCTCGGGGTGCTGGGTGCTCAGTACTCAGGGTGCTGGGTGCTCAGTACTCGGGGTGCTGGGTGCTCAGTACTCAGGGTGCTGGGTGCTCAGTCCTCCGCCTGCTCAGTGCTCAGGGTGCTGGGTGCTCAGTACTCAGGGTGCTGGGTGCTCAGTACTCGGGGTGCTGGGTGCTCAGTGCTCAGGGTGATCGGTGCTCAGTGCTCAGGGTGCTGGGTGCTCAGTCCTCCGGGTGCTCAGTGCTCAGGGTGCTGGGTGCTCAGTCCTCCGGGTGCTCAGTGCTCAGGGTGCTGGGTGCTCAGTACTCAGGGTGCTGGGTGCTCAGTACTCGGGGTGCTGGGTGCTCAGTGCTCAGGGTGCTGGGTGCTCAGTACTCTGGGTGTTGGGTGCTCAGTACTCAGGGTGCTGGGTGCTCCGTGCTCGGGGTGCTGGCTGCTCAGTGCTCAGGGTGCTATGTGCTCAGTGCTCAGGGTGCTGGGTGCTCAGTACTCAGGGTGCTGGGTGCTTAGTGCTCGGGGTGCTCGGTGCTCAGTACTCAAGGTGCTGGGTGCTCAGTGCTCAGGGTGCTGGGTGCTCAGTCCTCGGGGTGCTCCGTGCTCAGGGTGCTGGGTGCTCAGTGCTCAGGGTGCTGGGTGCTCAGTGCTCGGGGTGCTGGGTGCTGAGTTCTCAGGGTGCTGGGTGCTCAGTGCTCGGGGTGCTCGGTGCTCAGTGCTCAGGGTCCTGGGTGCTCAGTACTCAGGGTGCTGGGTGCTTAGTACTCAGGGTGCTCAGTGCTCAGTACACAGGGTGCTGGGTGCTCAGTGCTCGGGGTGCTGGGTGCTCAGTGCTCAGTACTCAGGGTGCTGGTTGCTCAGTGCTCGGGGTGCTGGGTGCTCAGTACTCAGCATGCTGGGTGCTCAGTACTCAGGGTGCTGGGTGCTCTGTGCTCAGGGTGCTGGGTGCTCAGTGCTCAGGGTGCTGGGTGCTCAGTGATCGGGGTGCTGGGTGCTCAGTACTCAGGTTGCTCAGTGCTCGGGGAGCTCGGTGCTCAGTACTCAGTGTGCTGGGTGCTCAGTATTCAGTGCTCGCGGTCCTGGGTGCTCCGTGCTCGGGGTGCTGGGTTCTCAGTGCTCTGGGTGCTTAGTGCTCAATACTCCGGGTGCTGGGTGCTCAGTACTCATGGTGCTGCGTGCTCATTCTCAGGGTTCTAGGGGCTCAGTACTCAGGGTGCTGGGTGCTCAGTACTCAGGCTGCTCGGTTCTCAGTACTCAGGGTGCTGGGTGCTCATTCTCGGGGTGCTGGGTGCTCAGTGCTCGGGGTGCTGGGTGCTCAGTACTCAGGGTGCTGGGGGCTCAGTACTCAGGGTGCTGGGTGCTCAGTACTCAGGGTGATCTGTTCTCAGTACTCAGGTTGCTGGGTGCTCAGTGCTCGGGGTGTTGGGTGCTCAGTACTCGGGGTGCTGGGTGCTCAGTACTCAGGGTGCTGGGTGCTCAGTGCTCAGGGTGCTGGGTGCTCAGTGCTCGGGGTACTGGGTGCTCAGTGCTGAGGGTGGTGCTGGGTGCTCAGTACTCAGGGTGCTGGGTGCTCAGTACTCAGGGTGCTGGGTGCTCAGTGCTCGAGGTGCTCGGTGCTCAGTACTCGGGGTGCTGGGTGCTCAGTACTCAGGGTGCTGGGTGCTCAGTGCTCAGGGTGCTGGGTGCTCAGTGCTCGGGGTACTGGGTGCTCAGTGCTGAGGGTGGTGCTGGGTGCTCAGTACTCAGGGTGCTGGGTGCTCAGTGCTCAGGGTGCTGGGTGCTCAGTACTAAGGGTGCTGGGTGCTCAGTACTCAGGGTGCTCGGTGCTCAGTACTCAGGGTGCTGGGTGCTCAGTGCTCAGGGTGCTGGGTACTCAGTACTCAGGGTGCTGGGTGCTCAGTACTCAGGGTGCTGGGTGCTCAGTGCTCAGGGAGCTGGGTGCTCAGTGCTCAGGCTGCTGGGTGCTCAGTACTCAGGGTGCTGGGTGCTCAGTGCTCATGGTGATCAGTGCTCAGTACTCAGGGTGCTGGGTGCTCAGTGCTCCGGGTGCTGGGTGCTCAGTACACGGGGTGCTGGGTGCTCTGTACTCAGGGTGCTGGGTGCTCAGTCCTCGGGGTGCTCCGTGCTCAGTGCTCAGGGTGCTGGGTGCTCAGTACTCAGGGTGCTCGGTGCTCAGTACTCAGGGTTCTCAGTGCTCAGGGTGCTGGGTGCTCAGTACTCAGGGTGCTAAGTGCTCAGTACTAGGGGTGCTGGTTGCTCAGTACTCAGGGTGCTCAGTGCTCAGTACTCGGGGTGCTGGGTGCTCAGTGCTCAGTGTGCTCAGTGCGCAGTGCTCGGGGTGCTGGGTGCTCAGTGCTCGGGGTGCTAGGTGCTCAGTACTCAGGGTGCTGTGTGCACTGTGCTCAGTACTCAGCGTGCTGGGTTCTCAGTGCTCAGAGTGTTGGGTGCTCAGTACTCAGGGTGCTGGTTGCTCAGTGCTCAGTGCTCAGAGTGCTCAGTGCTCAGGGTGCTCAGTGCTCAGGGTGCTGGGTGCTCAGGGTGCTGGGTGCTCAGTGCTCGGGGTGCTGGGTGCTCATTGCTCAGTGCTCAGGGTGCTGGGTGCTCAGTGCTCAGTGCTCAGGGTGCTGGTTGTTCAGTACTCAGGGTGCTCGGTGCTCAGTGCTCAGGGTGTTGGGTGCTCAGTACTCAGGGTGCTGGGTGCTCAGTGCTCGGGGTGCTGGGTGCTCAGTGCTCAGGGTGATCAGTGCTCAGTACTCAGGGTGCTGGGTGCTCAGTGCTCAGGGTGCTGGGTGCTCAGTCCTCAGGGTGCTCAGTACTCAGGGTGCTCGGTGCTCAGTGCTCAGTACTCAGGGTGCTCAGTACTCAGGGTGCTGAGTGCTCAGTGCTCGGGGTGCTGGGTGCTCAGTACTCAGGATGCTGGGTGCTCAGTACTCGGGGTGCTGGGTGCTCAGTACTCAGTGTGCTGGGTGCTCAGTGCTCGGGGTGCTGGGTGCTCAGTGCTCAGGGTGATCGGTGCTCTGTGCTCAGGGTGCTGGGTGCTCAGTCCCCCGGGTGCTCAGTGCTCAGGGTGCTTTGTGCTCAGTACTCAGTGTGCTGGGTGCTCAGTACTCAGGGTGCTGGGTGCTCAGTGCTCAGGGTGCTGGGTGCTCAGTACTCTGGGTGTTGGGTGCTCAGTACTCAGGGTGCTGGGTGCTCCGTGCTCGGGGTGCTGGGTGCTCAGTGCTCAGGGTGCTGGGTGCTCAGTGCTTAGGGTGCTGGGTGCTCTGTACTCAGGGTGCTGGGTGCTTAGTGCTCGGGGTGCTCGGTGCTCAGTACTCAAGGTGCTGGGTGCTCAGTGCTCAGGGTGCTGGGTGCTCAGTCCTCGGGGTGCTCAGGGTGCTGGGTGCTCAGTGCTCAGGGTGCTGGGTGCTCAGTGCTCGGGGTGCTGGGTGCTGAGTGCTCAGGGTGCTGGGTGCTCAGTGCTCGGGGTGCTCGGTGCTCAGTGCTCAGGGTCCTGGGTGCTCAGTACTCATGGTGCTGGGTGCTTAGTACTCAGGGTGCTCAGTGATCAGTACACAGGGTGCTGGGTGCTCAGTGCTCGGGGTGCTGGGTGCTCAGTGCTCAGTACTCAGGGTGCTGGGTGCTCAGTGCTCGGGGTGCTGGGTGCTCAGTACTCAGCGTGCTGGGTGCTCAATACTCAGGGTGCTGGGTGCTCAGTGCTCAGGGTGCTGGTGTCACACTGCTCAGGGTGCTGGTTGCTCAGTGATTGGGGTGCTGGGTGCTTAGTACTCAGGGTGCTCAGTGCTCAGGGAGCTCGGTGCTCATTACTCAGGGTGCTGGGTGCTCAGTTCTCAGTGCTCGGGGTCCTGGGTGCTCCGTGCTCAGGGTGCTGGGTGCTCAGTGCTCTGGGTGCTTAGTGCTCAGTACTCAGGGTGCTGGGTGCTCAGTACTCATGGTGCTGGGTGCTCATTCTCAGGGTGCTAGGGGCTCAGTACTCAGGGTGCTGGGTGCTCAGTACTCAGGGTGCTCGGTTCTCAGTACTCAGGGTGCTGGGTGCTCAGTGCTCGGGGTTCTGGGTGCTCAGTACTCGGGGTGCTCAGTGCTCAGTACTCAGGGTGCTGGGTGCTCAGTACTCAGGGTGCTGGGTGCTCAGTGCTCGGGGTGCTCGGTGCTCAGTACTCGGGGTGCTGGGTGCTCAGTACTCAGGGTGCTGGGTGCTCAGTCCTCAGGGTGCTGGGTGTTCAGTGCTCGGGGTGCTGGGTGCTCAGTGCTGAGGGTGGTGCTGGGTGCTCAGTACTCAGGGTGCTGGGTGCTCAGTGCTCAGGGTGCTGGGTGCTCAGTACTAAGGGTGCTGGGTGCTCAGTACTCAGGGTGCGCGGTGCTCAGTACTCAGGGTGCTGGGTGCTCAGTACTCAGGGTGCTGGGTGCTCAGTGCTCAGGGTGCTGGGTGCTCAGTGCTCAGGCTGCTGGGTGCTCAGTACTCAGGGTGCTGGGTGCTCAGTGCTCATGGTGATCGGTGCTCAGTACTCAGGGTGCTGGGTGCTCAGTGCTCGGGGTGCTGGGTGCTCAGTACACGGGGTGCTGGGTGCTCTGTACTCAGGGTGCTGGGTGCTCAGTGCTCGGGGTCCTAGGTGCTCAGTGCTCAGGGTGATCGGTGCTCAGTACTCAGCGTGCTGGGTGCTCAGTGCTCAGAGTGTTGGGTGCTCAGTACTCAGGGTGCTGGGTGCTCAGTACTCAGGGTGCTGGGTGCTCAGTGCTCGAGGTGCTCGGTGCTCAGTACTCGGGGTGCTGGGTGCTCAGTACTCAGGGTGCTGGGTGCTCAGTGCTCAGGGTGCTGGGTGCTCAGTGCTCGGGGTACTGGGTGCTCAGTGCTGAGGGTGGTGCTGGGTGCTCAGTACTCAGGGTGCTGGGTGCTCAGTGCTCAGGGTGCTGGGTGCTCAGTACTAAGGGTGCTGGGTGCTCAGTACTCAGGGTGCTCGGTGCTCAGTACTCAGGGTGCTGGGTGCTCAGTGCTCAGGGTGCTGGGTACTCAGTACTCAGGGTGCTGGGTGCTCAGTACTCAGGGTGCTGGGTGCTCAGTGCTCAGGGAGCTGGGTGCTCAGTGCTCAGGCTGCTGGGTGCTCAGTACTCAGGGTGCTGGGTGCTCAGTGCTCATGGTGATCAGTGCTCAGTACTCAGGGTGCTGGGTGCTCAGTGCTCCGGGTGCTGGGTGCTCAGTACACGGGGTGCTGGGTGCTCTGTACTCAGGGTGCTGGGTGCTCAGTCCTCGGGGTGCTCCGTGCTCAGTGCTCAGGGTGCTGGGTGCTCAGTACTCAGGGTGCTCGGTGCTCAGTACTCAGGGTTCTCAGTGCTCAGGGTGCTGGGTGCTCAGTACTCAGGGTGCTAAGTGCTCAGTACTAGGGGTGCTGGTTGCTCAGTACTCAGGGTGCTCAGTGCTCAGTACTCGGGGTGCTGGGTGCTCAGTGCTCAGTGTGCTCAGTGCGCAGTGCTCGGGGTGCTGGGTGCTCAGTGCTCGGGGTGCTAGGTGCTCAGTACTCAGGGTGCTGTGTGCACAGTGCTCAGTACTCAGCGTGCTGGGTTCTCAGTGCTCAGAGTGTTGGGTGCTCAGTACTCAGGGTGCTGGTTGCTCAGTGCTCAGTGCTCAGAGTGCTCAGTGCTCAGGGTGCTCAGTCCTCAGGGTGCTGGGTGCTCAGGGTGCTGGGTGCTCAGTGCTCGGGGTGCTGGGTGCTCATTGCTCAGTGCTCAGGGTGCTGGGTGCTCAGTGCTCAGTGCTCAGGGTGCTGGTTGTTCAGTACTCAGGGTGCTCGGTGCTCAGTGCTCAGGGTGTTGGGTGCTCAGTACTCAGGGTGCTGGGTGCTCAGTGCTCGGGGTGCTGGGTGCTCAGTGCTCAGGGTGATCAGTGCTCAGTACTCAGGGTGCTGGGTGCTCAGTGCTCAGGGTGCTGGGTGCTCAGTCCTCAGGGTGCTCAGTACTCAGGGTGCTCGGTGCTCAGTGCTCAGTACTCAGGGTGCTCAGTACTCAGGGTGCTGAGTGCTCAGTGCTCGGGGTGCTGGGTGCTCAGTACTCAGGATGCTGGGTGCTCAGTACTCGGGGTGCTGGGTGCTCAGTACTCAGTGTGCTGGGTGCTCAGTGCTCGGGGTGCTGGGTGCTCAGTGCTCAGGGTGATCGGTGCTCTGTGCTCAGGGTGCTGGGTGCTCAGTCCCCCGGGTGCTCAGTGCTCAGGGTGCTGGGTGCTCAGTACTCAGTGTGCTGGGTGCTCAGTACTCAGGGTGCTGGGTGCTCAGTGCTCAGGGTGCTGGGTGCTCAGTACTCTGGGTGTTGGGTGCTCAGTACTCAGGGTGCTGGGTGCTCCGTGCTCGGGGTGCTGGGTGCTCAGTGCTCAGGGTGCTGGGTGCTCAGTGCTTAGGGTGCTGGGTGCTCTGTACTCAGGGTGCTGGGTGCTTAGTGCTCGGGGTGCTCGGTGCTCAGTACTCAAGGTGCTGGGTGCTCAGTGCTCAGGGTGCTGGGTGCTCAGTCCTCGGGGTGCTCAGGGTGCTGGGTGCTCAGTGCTCAGGGTGCTGGGTGCTCAGTGCTCGGGGTGCTGGGTGCTGAGTGCTCAGGGTGCTGGGTGCTCAGTGCTCGGGGTGCTCGGTGCTCAGTGCTCAGGGTCCTGGGTGCTCAGTACTCATGGTGCTGGGTGCTTAGTACTCAGGGTGCTCAGTGATCAGTACACAGGGTGCTGGGTGCTCAGTGCTCGGGGTGCTGGGTGCTCAGTGCTCAGTACTCAGGGTGCTGGGTGCTCAGTGCTCGGGGTGCTGGGTGCTCAGTACTCAGCGTGCTGGGTGCTCAATACTCAGGGTGCTGGGTGCTCAGTGCTCAGGGTGCTGGTGTCACACTGCTCAGGGTGCTGGTTGCTCAGTGATTGGGGTGCTGGGTGCTTAGTACTCAGGGTGCTCAGTGCTCAGGGAGCTCGGTGCTCATTACTCAGGGTGCTGGGTGCTCAGTTCTCAGTGCTCGGGGTCCTGGGTGCTCCGTGCTCAGGGTGCTGGGTGCTCAGTGCTCTGGGTGCTTAGTGCTCAGTACTCAGGGTGCTGGGTGCTCAGTACTCATGGTGCTGGGTGCTCATTCTCAGGGTGCTAGGGGCTCAGTACTCAGGGTGCTGGGTGCTCAGTACTCAGGGTGCTCGGTTCTCAGTACTCAGGGTGCTGGGTGCTCAGTGCTCGGGGTTCTGGGTGCTCAGTACTCGGGGTGCTCAGTGCTCAGTACTCAGGGTGCTGGGTGCTCAGTACTCAGGGTGCTGGGTGCTCAGTGCTCGGGGTGCTCGGTGCTCAGTACTCGGGGTGCTGGGTGCTCAGTACTCAGGGTGCTGGGTGCTCAGTCCTCAGGGTGCTGGGTGTTCAGTGCTCGGGGTGCTGGGTGCTCAGTGCTGAGGGTGGTGCTGGGTGCTCAGTACTCAGGGTGCTGGGTGCTCAGTGCTCAGGGTGCTGGGTGCTCAGTACTAAGGGTGCTCCGTGCTCAGTACTCAGGGTGCGCGGTGCTCAGTACTCAGGGTGCTGGGTGCTCAGTACTCAGGGTGCTGGGTGCTCAGTGCTCAGGGTGCTGGGTGCTCAGTGCTCAGGCTGCTGGGTGCTCAGTACTCAGGGTGCTGGGTGCTCAGTGCTCATGGTGATCGGTGCTCAGTACTCAGGGTGCTGGGTGCTCAGTGCTCGGGGTCCTGGGTGCTCAGTACACGGGGTGCTGGGTGCTCTGTACTCAGGGTGCTGGGTGCTCAGTGCTCGGGGTCCTAGGTGCTCAGTGCTCAGGGTGATCGGTGCTCAGTACTCAGCGTGCTGGGTGCTCAGTGCTCAGAGTGTTGGGTGCTCAGTACTCAGGGTGCTGGGTGCTCAGTGCTCAGTGCTCAGGGTGCTCAGTGCTCAGGGTGCTCAGTGCTCAGGGTGCTGGGTGCTCAGGGTGCTGGGTGCTCAGTGCTCGGGGTGCTGGGTGCTCAGTGCTCAGTGCTCAGGGTGCTGGGTGCTCAGTGCTCAGTGCTCAGGGTGCTGGGTGTTCAGTACTCAGGGTGCTCGGTGCTCAGTGCTCAGGGTGCTGGGTGCTCAGTACTCAGGGTGCTGGGTGCTCAGTGCTCGGGGTGCTGGGTGCTCAGTGATCAGGGTGATCTGTGCTCACTACTCAGGGTGCTGGGTGCTCCGTGCTCGGGGTGCTGGCTGCTCAGTGCTCAGGGTGCTATGTGCTCAGTGCTCAGGGTGCTGGGTGCTCAGTACTCAGGGTGCTGGGTGCTTAGTGCTCGGGGTGCTCGGTGCTCAGTACTCAAGGTGCTGGGTGCTCAGTGCTCAGGGTGCTGGGTGCTCAGTCCTCGGGGTGCTCCGTGCTCAGGGTGCTGGGTGCTCAGTGCTCAGGGTGCTGGGTGCTCAGTGCTCGGGGTGCTGGGTGCTGAGTTCTCAGGGTGCTGGGTGCTCAGTGCTCGGGGTGCTCGGTGCTCAGTGCTCAGGGTCCTGGGTGCTCAGTACTCAGGGTGCTGGGTGCTTAGTACTCAGGGTGCTCAGTGCTCAGTACACAGGGTGCTGGGTGCTCAGTGCTCGGGGTGCTGGGTGCTCAGTGCTCAGTACTCAGGGTGCTGGTTGCTCAGTGCTCGGGGTGCTGGGTGCTCAGTACTCAGCATGCTGGGTGCTCAGTACTCAGGGTGCTGGGTGCTCAGTGCTCAGGGTGCTGGGTGCTCAGTGCTCAGGGTGCTGGGTGCTCAGTGATCGGGGTGCTGGGTGCTCAGTACTCAGGGTGCTCAGTGCTCGGGGAGCTCGGTGCTCAGTACTCAGTGTGCTGGGTGCTCAGTATTCAGTGCTCGCGGTCCTGGGTGCTCCGTGCTCGGGGTGCTGGGTTCTCAGTGCTCTGGGTGCTTAGTGCTCAATACTCCGGGTGCTGGGTGCTCAGTACTCATGGTGCTGCGTGCTCATTCTCAGGGTTCTAGGGGCTCAGTACTCAGGGTGCTGGGTGCTCAGTACTCAGGCTGCTCGGTTCTCAGTACTCAGGGTGCTGGGTGCTCATTCTCGGGGTGCTGGGTGCTCAGTGCTCGGGGTGCTGGGTGCTCAGTACTCAGGGTGCTGGGGGCTCAGTACTCAGGGTGCTGGGTGCTCAGTACTCAGGGTGATCTGTTCTCAGTACTCAGGTTGCTGGGTGCTCAGTGCTCGGGGTGCTGGGTGCTCAGTACTCGGGGTGCTGGGTGCTCAGTACTCAGGGTGCTGGGTGCTCAGTGCTCAGGGTGCTGGGTGCTCAGTGCTCGGGGTACTGGGTGCTCAGTGCTGAGGGTGGTGCTGGGTGCTCAGTACTCAGGGTGCTGGGTGCTCAGTACTCAGGGTGCTGGGTGCTCAGTGCTCGAGGTGCTCGGTGCTCAGTACTCGGGGTGCTGGGTGCTCAGTACTCATGGTGCTGGGTGCTCAGTGCTCAGGGTGCTGGGTGCTCAGTGCTCGGGGTACTGGGTGCTCAGTGCTGAGGGTGGTGCTGGGTGCTCAGTACTCAGGGTGCTGGGTGCTCAGTGCTCAGGGTGCTGGGTGCTCAGTACTAAGGGTGCTGGGTGCTCAGTACTCAGGGTGCTCGGTGCTCAGTACTCAGGGTGCTGGGTGCTCAGTGCTCAGGGTGCTGGGTACTCAGTACTCAGGGTGCTGGGTGCTCAGTACTCAGCGTGCTGGGTGCTCAGTGCTCAGGGAGCTGGGTGCTCAGTGCTCAGGCTGCTGGGTGCTCAGTACTCAGGGTGCTGGGTGTTCAGTGCTCATGGTGATCAGTGCTCAGTACTCAGGGTGCTGGGTGCTCAGTGCTCCGGGTGCTGGGTGCTCAGTACACGGGGTGCTGGGTGCTCTGTACTCAGGGTGCTGGGTGCTCAGTCCTCGGGGTGCTCCGTGCTCAGTGCTCAGGGTGCTGGGTGCTCAGTACTCAGGGTGCTCGGTGCTCAGTACTCAGGGTTCTCAGTGCTCAGGGTGCTGGGTGCTCAGTACTCAGGGTGCTCAGTGCTCAGTACTAGGGGTGCTGGTTGCTCAGTACTCAGGGTGCTCAGTGCTCAGTACTCGGGGTGCTGGGTGCTCAGTGCTCAGTGTGCTCAGTGCGCAGTGCTCGGGGTGCTGGGTGCTCAGTGCTCGGGGTGCTAGGTGCTCAGTACTCAGGGTGCTGTGTGCACAGTGCTCAGTACTCAGCGTGCTGGGTTCTCAGTGCTCAGAGTGTTGGGTGCTCAGTACTCAGGGTGCTGGTTGCTCAGTGCTCAGTGCTCAGAGTGCTCAGTGCTCAGGGTGCTCAGTGCTCAGGGTGCTGGGTGCTCAGGGTGCTGGGTGCTCAGTGCTCGGGGTGCTGGGTGCTCATTGCTCAGTGCTCAGGGTGCTGGGTGCTCAGTGCTCAGTGCTCAGGGTGCTGGTTGTTCAGTACTCAGGGTGCTCGGTGCTCAGTGCTCAGGGTGCTGGGTGCTCAGTACTCAGGGTGCTGGGTGCTCAGTGCTCGGGGTGCTGGGTGCTCAGTGCTCAGGGTGATCAGTGCTCAGTACTCAGGGTGCTGGGTGCTCAGTGCTCAGGGTGCTGGGTGCTCAGTCCTCAGGGTGCTCAGTACTCAGGGTGCTCGGTGCTCAGTGCTCAGTACTCAGGGTGCTCAGTACTCAGGGTGCTGAGTGCTCAGTGCTCGGGGTGCTGGGTGCTCAGTACTCAGGATGCTGGGTGCTCAGTACTCGGGGTGCTGGGTGCTCAGTACTCAGTGTGCTGGGTGCTCAGTGCTCGGGGTGCTGGGTGCTCAGTGCTCAGGGTGATCGGTGCTCTGTGCTCAGGGTGCTGGGTGCTCAGTCCCCCGGGTGCTCAGTGCTCAGGGTGCTGGGTGCTCAGTACTCAGTGTGCTGGGTGCTCAGTACTCAGGGTGCTGGGTGCTCAGTGCTCAGGGTGCTGGGTGCTCAGTACTCTGGGTGTTGGGTGCTCAGTACTCAGGGTGCTGGGTGCTCCGTGCTCGGGGTGCTGGGTGCTCAGTGCTCAGGGTGCTGGGTGCTCAGTGCTTAGGGTGCTGGGTGCTCTGTACTCAGGGTGCTGGGTGCTTAGTGCTCGGGGTGCTCGGTGCTCAGTACTCAAGGTGCTGGGTGCTCAGTGCTCAGGGTGCTGGGTGCTCAGTCCTCGGTGTGCTCAGGGTGCTGGGTGCTCAGTGCTCAGGGTGCTGGGTGCTCAGTGCTCGGGGTGCTGGGTGCTGAGTGCTCAGGGTGCTGGGTGCTCAGTGCTCGGGGTGCTCGGTGCTCAGTGCTCAGGGTCCTGGGTGCTCAGTACTCATGGTGCTGGGTGCTTAGTACTCAGGGTGCTCAGTGATCAGTACACAGGGTGCTGGGTGCTCAGTGCTCGGGGTGCTGGGTGCTCAGTGCTCAGTACTCAGGGTGCTGGGTGCTCAGTGCTCGGGGTGCTGGGTGCTCAGTACTCAGCGTGCTGGGTGCTCAATACTCAGGGTGCTGGGTGCTCAGTGCTCAGGGTGCTGGTGTCACACTGCTCAGGGTGCTGGTTGCTCAGTGATTGGGGTGCTGGGTGCTTAGTACTCAGGGTGCTCAGTGCTCAGGGAGCTCGGTGCTCATTACTCAGGGTGCTGGGTGCTCAGTTCTCAGTGCTCGGGGTCCTGGGTGCTCCGTGCTCAGGGTGCTGGGTGCTCAGTGCTCTGGGTGCTTAGTGCTCAGTACTCAGGGTGCTGGGTGCTCAGTACTCATGGTGCTGGGTGCTCATTCTCAGGGTGCTAGGGGCTCAGTACTCAGGGTGCTGGGTGCTCAGTACTCAGGGTGCTCGGTTCTCAGTACTCAGGGTGCTGGGTGCTCAGTGCTCGGGGTGCTGGGTGCTCAGTGCTCAGTACTCAGGGTGCTGGGTGCTCAGTGCTCGGGGTGCTGGGTGCTCAGTACTCAGCGTGCTGGGTGCTCAATACTCAGGGTGCTGGGTGCTCAGTGCTCAGGGTGCTGGTGTCACACTGCTCAGGGTGCTGGTTGCTCAGTGATTGGGGTGCTGGGTGCTTAGTACTCAGGGTGCTCAGTGCTCAGGGAGCTCGGTGCTCATTACTCAGGGTGCTGGGTGCTCAGTTCTCAGTGCTCGGGGTCCTGGGTGCTCCGTGCTCAGGGTGCTGGGTGCTCAGTGCTCTGGGTGCTTAGTGCTCAGTACTCAGGGTGCTGGGTGCTCAGTACTCATGGTGCTGGGTGCTCATTCTCAGGGTGCTAGGGGCTCAGTACTCAGGGTGCTGGGTGCTCAGTACTCAGGGTGCTCGTTTCTCAGTACTCAGGGTGCTGGGTGCTCAGTGCTCGGGGTTCTGGGTGCTCAGTACTCGGGGTGCTCAGTGCTCAGTACTCAGGGTGCTGGGTGCTCAGTACTCAGGGTGCTGGGTGCTCAGTGCTCGGGGTGCTCGGTGCTCAGTACTCGGGGTGCTGGGTGCTCAGTACTCAGGGTGCTGGGTGCTCAGTCCTCAGGGTGCTGGGTGTTCAGTGCTCGGGGTGCTGGGTGCTCAGTGCTGAGGGTGGTGCTGGGTGCTCAGTACTCAGGGTGCTGGGTGCTCAGTGCTCAGGGTGCTGGGTGCTCAGTACTAAGGGTGCTGGGTGCTCAGTACTCAGGGTGCGCGGTGCTCAGTACTCAGGGTGCTGGGTGCTCAGTACTCAGGGTGCTGGGTGCTCAGTGCTCAGGGTGCTGGGTGCTCAGTGCTCAGGCTGCTGGGTGCTCAGTACTCAGGGTGCTGGGTGCTCAGTGCTCATGGTGATCGGTGCTCAGTACTCAGGGTGCTGGGTGCTCAGTGCTCGGGGTGCTGGGTGCTCAGTACACGGGGTGCTGGGTGCTCTGTACTCAGGGTGCTGGGTGCTCAGTGCTCGGGGTCCTAGGTGCTCAGTGCTCAGGGTGATCGGTGCTCAGTACTCAGCGTGCTGGGTGCTCAGTGCTCAGAGTGTTGGGTGCTCAGTACTCAGGGTGCTGGGTGCTCAGTGCTCAGTGCTCAGGGTGCTCAGTGCTCAGGGTGCTCAGTGCTCAGGGTGCTGGGTGCTCAGGGTGCTGGGTGCTCAGTGCTCGGGGTGCTGGGTGCTCAGTGCTCAGTGCTCAGGGTGCTGGGTGCTCAGTGCTCAGTGCTCAGGGTGCTGGGTGTTCAGTACTCAGGGTGCTCGGTGCTCAGTGCTCAGGGTGCTGTGTGCTCAGTACTCAGGGTGCTGGGTGCTCAGTGCTCGGGGTGCTTGGTGCTCAGTGATCAGGGTGATCTGTGCTCACTACTCAGGGTGCTGGGTGCTCCGTGCTCGGGGTGCTGGCTGCTCAGTGCTCAGGGTGCTATGTGCTCAGTGCTCAGGGTGCTGGGTGCTCAGTACTCAGGGTGCTGGGTGCTTAGTGCTCGGGGTGCTCGGTGCTCAGTACTCAAGGTGCTGGGTGCTCAGTGCTCAGGGTGCTGGGTGCTCAGTCCTCGGGGTGCTCCGTGCTCAGGGTGCTGGGTGCTCAGTGCTCAGGGTGCTGGGTGCTCAGTGCTCGGGGTGCTGGGTGCTGAGTTCTCAGGGTGCTGGGTGCTCAGTGCTCGGGGTGCTCGGTGCTCAGTGCTCAGGGTCCTGGGTGCTCAGTACTCAGGGTGCTGGGTGCTTAGTACTCAGGGTGCTCAGTGCTCAGTACACAGGGTGCTGGGTGCTCAGTGCTCGGGGTGCTGGGTGCTCAGTGCTCAGTACTCAGGGTGCTGGTTGCTCAGTGCTCGGGGTGCTGGGTGCTCAGTACTCAGCATGCTGGGTGCTCAGTACTCAGGGTGCTGGGTGCTCAGTGCTCAGGGTGCTGGGTGCTCAGTGCTCAGGGTGCTGGGTGCTCAGTGATCGGGGTGCTGGGTGCTCAGTACTCAGGGTGCTCTGTGCTCGGGGAGCTCGGTGCTCAGTACTCAGTGTGCTGGGTGCTCAGTATTCAGTGCTCGCGGTCCTGGGTGCTCCGTGCTCGGGGTGCTGGGTTCTCAGTGCTCTGGGTGCTTAGTGCTCAATACTCCGGGTGCTGGGTGCTCAGTACTCATGGTGCTGCGTGCTCATTCTCAGGGTTCTAGGGGCTCAGTACTCAGGGTGCTGGGTGCTCAGTACTCAGGCTGCTCGGTTCTCAGTACTCAGGGTGCTGGGTGCTCATTCTCGGGGTGCTGGGTGCTCAGTGCTCGGGGTGCTGGGTGCTCAGTACTCAGGGTGCTGGGGGCTCAGTACTCAGGGTGCTGGGTGCTCAGTACTCAGGGTGATCTGTTCTCAGTACTCAGGTTGCTGGGTGCTCAGTGCTCGGGGTGCTGGGTGCTCAGTACTCAGGGTGCTGGGTGCTCAGTGCTCAGGGTGCTGGGTGCTCAGTGCTCGGGGTACTGGGTGCTCAGTGCTGAGGGTGGTGCTGGGTGCTCAGTACTCAGGGTGCTGGGTGCTCAGTACTCAGGGTGCTGGGTGCTCAGTGCTCGAGGTGCTCGGTGCTCAGTACTCGGGGTGCTGGGTGCTCAGTACTCAGGGTGCTGGGTGCTCAGTGCTCAGGGTGCTGGGTGCTCAGTGCTCGGGGTACTGGGTGCTCAGTGCTGAGGGTGGTGCTGGGTGCTCAGTACTCAGGGTGCTGGGTGCTCAGTGCTCAGGGTGCTGGGTGCTCAGTACTAAGGGTGCTGGGTGCTCAGTACTCAGGGTGCTCGGTGCTCAGTACTCAGGGTGCTGGGTGCTCAGTGCTCAGGGTGCTGGGTACTCAGTACTCAGGGTGCTGGGTGCTCAGTACTCAGGGTGCTGGGTGCTCAGTGCTCAGGGAGCTGGGTGCTCAGTGCTCAGGCTGCTGGGTGCTCAGTACTCAGGGTGCTGGGTGCTCAGTGCTCATGGTGATCAGTGCTCAGTACTCAGGGTGCTGGGTGCTCAGTGCTCCGGGTGCTGGGTGCTCAGTACACGGGGTGCTGGGTGCTCTGTACTCAGGGTGCTGGGTGCTCAGTCCTCGGGGTGCTCCGTGCTCAGTGCTCAGGGTGCTGGGTGCTCAGTACTCAGGGTGCTCGGTGCTCAGTACTCAGGGTTCTCAGTGCTCAGGGTGCTGGGTGCTCAGTACTCAGGGTGCTCAGTGCTCAGTACTAGGGGTGCTGGTTGCTCAGTACTCAGGGTGCTCAGTGCTCAGTACTCGGGGTGCTGGGTGCTCAGTGCTCAGTGTGCTCAGTGCGCAGTGCTCGGGGTGCTGGGTGCTCAGTGCTCGGGGTGCTAGGTGCTCAGTACTCAGGGTGCTGTGTGCACAGTGCTCAGTACTCAGCGTGCTGGGTTCTCAGTGCTCAGAGTGTTGGGTGCTCAGTACTCAGGGTGCTGGTTGCTCAGTGCTCAGTGCTCAGAGTGCTCAGTGCTCAGGGTGCTCAGTGCTCAGGGTGCTGGGTGCTCAGGGTGCTGGGTGCTCAGTGCTCGGGGTGCTGGGTGCTCATTGCTCAGTGCTCAGGGTGCTGGGTGCTCAGTGCTCAGTGCTCAGGGTGCTGGTTGTTCAGTACTCAGGGTGCTCGGTGCTCAGTGCTCAGGGTGCTGGGTGCTCAGTACTCAGGGTGCTGGGTGCTCAGTGCTCGGGGTGCTGGGTGCTCAGTGCTCAGGGTGATCAGTGCTCAGTACTCAGGGTGCTGGGTGCTCAGTGCTCAGGGTGCTGGGTGCTCAGTCCTCAGGGTGCTCAGTACTCAGGGTGCTCGGTGCTCAGTGCTCAGTACTCAGGGTGCTCAGTACTCAGGGTGCTGAGTGCTCAGTGCTCGGGGTGCTGGGTGCTCAGTACTCAGGATGCTGGGTGCTCAGTACTCGGGGTGCTGGGTGCTCAGTACTCAGTGTGCTGGGTGCTCAGTGCTCGGGGTGCTGGGTGCTCAGTGCTCAGGGTGATCGGTGCTCTGTGCTCAGGGTGCTGGGTGCTCAGTCCCCCGGGTGCTCAGTGCTCAGGGTGCTGGGTGCTCAGTACTCAGTGTGCTGGGTGCTCAGTACTCAGGGTGCTGGGTGCTCAGTGCTCAGGGTGCTGGGTGCTCAGTACTCTGGGTGTTGGGTGCTCAGTACTCAGGGTGCTGGGTGCTCCGTGCTCGGGGTGCTGGGTGCTCAGTGCTCAGGGTGCTGGGTGCTCAGTGCTTAGGGTGCTGGGTGCTCTGTACTCAGGGTGCTGGGTGCTTAGTGCTCGGGGTGCTCGGTGCTCAGTACTCAAGGTGCTGGGTGCTCAGTGCTCAGGGTGCTGGGTGCTCAGTCCTCGGGGTGCTCAGGGTGCTGGGTGCTCAGTGCTCAGGGTGCTGGGTGCTCAGTGCTCGGGGTGCTGGGTGCTGAGTGCTCAGGGTGCTGGGTGCTCAGTGCTCGGGGTGCTCGGTGCTCAGTGCTCAGGGTCCTGGGTGCTCAGTACTCATGGTGCTGGGTGCTTAGTACTCAGGGTGCTCAGTGATCAGTACACAGGGTGCTGGGTGCTCAGTGCTCGGGGTGCTGGGTGCTCAGTGCTCAGTACTCAGGGTGCTGGGTGCTCAGTGCTCGGGGTGCTGGGTGCTCAGTACTCAGCGTGCTGGGTGCTCAATACTCAGGGTGCTGGGTGCTCAGTGCTCAGGGTGCTGGTGTCACACTGCTCAGGGTGCTGGTTGCTCAGTGATTGGGGTGCTGGGTGCTTAGTACTCAGGGTGCTCAGTGCTCAGGGAGCTCGGTGCTCATTACTCAGGGTGCTGGGTGCTCAGTTCTCAGTGCTCGGGTTCCTGGGTGCTCCGTGCTCAGGGTGCTGGGTGCTCAGTGCTCTGGGTGCTTAGTGCTCAGTACTCAGGGTGCTGGGTGCTCAGTACTCATGGTGCTGGGTGCTCATTCTCAGGGTGCTAGGGGCTCAGTACTCAGGGTGCTGGGTGCTCAGTACTCAGGGTGCTCGGTTCTCAGTACTCAGGGTGCTGGGTGCTCAGTGCTCGGGGTTCTGGGTGCTCAGTACTCGGGGTGCTCAGTGCTCAGTACTCAGGGTGCTGGGTGCTCAGTACTCAGGGTGCTGGGTGCTCAGTGCTCGGGGTGCTCGGTGCTCAGTACTCGGGGTGCTGGGTGCTCAGTACTCAGGGTGCTGGGTGCTCAGTCCTCAGGGTGCTGGGTGTTCAGTGCTCGGGGTGCTGGGTGCTCAGTGCTGAGGGTGGTGCTGGGTGCTCAGTACTCAGGGTGCTGGGTGCTCAGTGCTCAGGGTGCTGGGTGCTCAGTACTAAGGGTGCTGGGTGCTCAGTACTCAGGGTGCGCGGTGCTCAGTACTCAGGGTGCTGGGTGCTCAGTACTCAGGGTGCTGGGTGCTCAGTGCTCAGGGTGCTGGGTGCTCAGTGCTCAGGCTGCTGGGTGCTCAGTACTCAGGGTGCTGGGTGCTCAGTGCTCATGGTGATCGGTGCTCAGTACTCAGGGTGCTGGGTGCTCAGTGCTCGGGGTGCTGGGTGCTCAGTACACGGGGTGCTGGGTGCTCAGTACTCAGGGTGATCGGTGCTCAGTACTCAGCGTGCTGGGTGCTCAGTGCTCAGAGTGTTGGGTGCTCAGTACTCAGGGTGCTGGGTGCTCAGTGCTCAGTGCTCAGGGTGCTCAGTGCTCAGGGTGCTCAGTGCTCAGGGTGCTGGGTGCTCAGGGTGCTGGGTGCTCAGTGCTCGGGGTGCTGGGTGCTCAGTGCTCAGTGCTCAGGGTGCTGGGTGCTCAGTGCTCAGTGCTCAGGGTGCTGGGTGTTCAGTACTCAGGGTGCTCGGTGCTCAGTGCTCAGGGTGCTGGGTGCTCAGTACTCAGGGTGCTGGGTGCTCAGTGCTCGGGGTGCTGGGTGCTCAGTGATCAGGGTGATCTGTGCTCACTACTCAGGGTGCTGGGTGCTCAGTGCTCCGGGTCCTGGGTGCTCAGTCCTCAGGGTGCTCGGTGCTCAGTGCTCAGTACTCAGGGTGCTCAGTACTCAGGGTGCTGGGTGCTCAGTGCTCGGGGTGCTGGGTGCTCAGTACTCAGGGTGCTGGGTGCTCAGTACTCAGGGTGCTGGGTGCTCAGTACTCAGGGTGCTGGGTGCTCAGTCCTCCGGGTGCTCAGTGCTCAGGGTGCTGGGTGCTCAGTACTCAGGGTGCTGGGTGCTCAGTACTCGGGGTGCTGGGTGCTCAGTGCTCAGGGTGATCGGTGCTCAGTGCTCAGGGTGCTGGGTGCTCAGTCCTCCGGGTGCTCAGTGCTCAGGGTGCTGGGTGCTCAGTACTCAGGGTGCTGGGTGCTCAGTACTCGGGGTGCTGGGTGCTCAGTGCTCAGGGTGCTGGGTGCTCAGTGCTCGGGGTGCTGGGTGCTCAGTGCTCAGGGTGATCGGTGCTCAGTGCTCAGGGTGCTGGGTGCTCAGTCCTCCGGGTGCTCAGTGCTCAGGGTGCTGGGTGCTCAGTACTCAGGGTGCTGGGTGCTCAGTACTCGGGGTGCTGGGTGCTCAGTGCTCAGGGTGCTGGGTGCTCAGTACTCTGGGTGTTGGGTGCTCAGTACTCAGGGTGCTGGGTGCTCCGTGCTCGGGGTGCTGGCTGCTCAGTGCTCAGGGTGCTATGTGCTCAGTGCTCAGGGTGCTGGGTGCTCAGTACTCAGGGTGCTGGGTGCTTAGTGCTCGGGGTGCTCGGTGCTCAGTACTCAAGGTGCTGGGTGCTCAGTGCTCAGGGTGCTGGGTGCTCAGTCCTCGGGGTGCTCCGTGCTCAGGGTGCTGGGTGCTCAGTGCTCAGGGTGCTGGGTGCTCAGTGCTCGGGGTGCTGGGTGCTGAGTTCTCAGGGTGCTGGGTGCTCAGTGCTCGGGGTGCTCGGTGCTCAGTGCTCAGGGTCCTGGGTGCTCAGTACTCAGGGTGCTGGGTGCTTAGTACTCAGGGTGCTCAGTGCTCAGTACACAGGGTGCTGGGTGCTCAGTGCTCGGGGTGCTGGGTGCTCAGTGCTCAGTACTCAGGGTGCTGGTTGCTCAGTGCTCGGGGTGCTGGGTGCTCAGTACTCAGCATGCTGGGTGCTCAGTACTCAGGGTGCTGGGTGCTCAGTGCTCAGGGTGCTGGGTGCTCAGTGCTCAGGGTGCTGGGTGCTCAGTGATCGGGGTGCTGGGTGCTCAGTACTCAGGGTGCTCAGTGCTCGGGGAGCTCGGTGCTCAGTACTCAGGGTGCTGGGTGCTCAGTATTCAGTGCTCGCGGTCCTGGGTGCTCCGTGCTCGGGGTGCTGGGTTCTCAGTGCTCTGGGTGCTTAGTGCTCAGTACTCCGGGTGCTGGGTGCTCAGTACTCATGGTGCTGCGTGCTCATTCTCAGGGTTCTAGGGGCTCAGTACTCAGGGTGCTGGGTGCTCAGTACTCAGGGTGCTCGGTTCTCAGTACTCAGGGTGCTGGGTGCTCATTCTCGGGGTGCTGGGTGCTCAGTGCTCGGGGTGCTGGGTGCTCAGTACTCAGGGTGCTGGGGGCTCAGTACTCAGGGTGCTGGGTGCTCAGTACTCAGGGTGATCTGTTCTCAGTACTCAGGTTGCTGGGTGCTCAGTGCTCGGGGTGCTGGGTGCTCAGTACTCGGGGTGCTCAGTGCTCAGTACTCAGGGTGCTGGGTGCTCAGTACTCAGGGTGCTGGGTGCTCAGTGCTCGAGGTGCTCGGTGCTCAGTACTCGGGGTGCTGGGTGCTCAGTACTCAGGGTGCTGGGTGCTCAGTGCTCAGGGTGCTGGGTACTCAGTGCTCGGGGTACTGGGTGCTCAGTGCTGAGGGTGGTGCTGGGTGCTCAGTACTCAGGGTGCTGGGTGCTCAGTGCTCAGGGTGCTGGGTGCTCAGTACTAAGGGTGCTGGGTGCTCAGTACTCAGGGTGCTCGGTGCTCAGTACTCAGGGTGCTGGGTGCTCAGTGCTCAAGGTGCTGGGTACTCAGTACTCAGGGTGCTGGGTGCTCAGTACTCAGGGTGCTGGGTGCTCAGTGCTCAGGGAGCTGGGTGCTCAGTGCTCAGGCTGCTGGGTGCTCAGTACTCAGGGTGCTGGGTGCTCAGTGCTCATGGTGATCAGTGCTCAGTACTCAGGGTGCTGGGTGCTCAGTGCTCGGGGTGCTGGGTGCTCAGTACACGGGGTGCTGGGTGCTCTGTACTCAGGGTGCTGGGTCCTCAGTGCTCGGGGTCCTAGGTGCTCAGTGCTCAGGGTGATCGGTGCTCAGTACTCAGCGTGCTGGGTGCTCAGTGCTCAGAGTGTTGGGTGCTCAGTACTCAGGGTGCTGGGTGCTCAGTGCTCAGTGCTCAGGGTGCTCAGTGCTCAGGGTGCTCAGTCCTCAGGGTGCTGGGTGCTCAGTGTGCTGGGTGCTCAGTGCTCGGGGTGCTGGGTGCTCAGTGCTCAGGGTGCTGGGTGTTCAGTACTCAGGGTGCTTGGTGCTCAGTGCTCAGTGCTCAGGGTGCTGGGTGTTCAGTACTCAGTGCTCAGGGTGCTGGGTGTTCAGTACTCAGGGTGCTTGGTGCTCAGTGCTCAGGGTGCTGGGTGCTCAGTGCTCGGGGTGCTGGGTGCTCAGTGATCAGGGTGATCTGTGCTCAGTACTCAGGGTGCTGGGTGCTCAGTGCTCAGGGTGCTGGGTGCTCAGTCCTCAGGGTGCTCAGTACTCAGGGTGCTCGGTGCTCAGTGCTCAGTACTCAGGGTGCTCAGTACTCAGGGTGCTGGGTGCTCAGTGCTCGGGGTGCTGGGTGCTCAGTACTCAGGGTGCTGGGTGCTCAGTACTCGGGGTGCTGGGTGCTCAGTGCTCAAGGTGCTGGGTACTCAGTACTCAGGGTGCTGGGTGCTCAGTACTCAGGGTGCTGGGTGCTCAGTTCTCAGGGAGCTGGGTGCTCAGTGCTCAGGCTGCTGGGTGCTCAGTACTCAGGGTGCTGGGTGCTCAGTGCTCATGGTGATCAGTGCTCAGTACTCAGGGTGCTGGGTGCTCAGTGCTCGGGGTGCTGGGTGCTCAGTACACGGGGTGCTGGGTGCTCTGTACTCAGGGTGCTGGGTGCTCAGTGCTCGGGGTCCTAGGTGCTCAGTGCTCAGGGTGATCGGTGCTCAGTACTCAGCGTGCTGGGTGCTCAGTGCTCAGAGTGTTGGGTGCTCAGTACTCAGGGTGCTGGGTGCTCAGTGCTCAGTGCTCAGGGTGCTCAGTGCTCAGGGTGCTCAGTCCTCAGGGTGCTGGGTGCTCAGGGTGCTGGGTGCTCAGTGCTCGGGGTGCTGGGTGCTCAGTACTCAGGGTGCTGGGTGTTCAGTACTCAGGGTGCTTGGTGCTCAGTGCTCAGTGCTCAGGGTGCTGGGTGTTCAGTACTCAGTGCTCAGGGTGCTGGGTGTTCAGTACTCAGGGTGCTTGGTGCTCAGTGCTCAGGGTGCTGGGTGCTCAGTACTCAGGGTGCTGGGTGCTCAGTGCTCGGGGTGCTGGGTGCTCAGTGATCAGGGTGATCTGTGCTCAGTACTCAGGGTGCTGGGTGCTCAGTGCTCAGGGTGCTGGGTGCTCAGTCCTCAGGGTGCTCAGTACTCAGGGTGCTCGGTGCTCAGTGCTCAGTACTCAGGGTGCTCAGTACTCAGGGTGCTGGGTGCTCAGTGCTCGGGGTTCTGGGTGCTCAGTACTCGGGGTGCTCAGTGCTCAGTACTCAGGGTGCTGGGTGCTCAGTACTCAGGGTGCTGGGTGCTCAGTGCTCGGGGTGCTCGGTGCTCAGTACTCGGGGTGCTGGGTGCTCAGTACTCAGGGTGCTGGGTGCTCAGTCCTCAGGGTGCTGGGTGTTCAGTGCTCGGGGTGCTGGGTGCTCAGTGCTGAGGGTGGTGCTGGGTGCTCAATACTCAGGGTGCTGGGTGCTCAGTGCTCAGGGTGCTGGGTGCTCAGTACTAAGGGTGCTGGGTGCTCAGTACTCAGGGTGCGCGGTGCTCAGTACTCAGGGTGCTGGGTGCTCAGTACTCAGGGTGCTGGGTGCTCAGTGCTCAGGGTGCTGGGTGCTCAGTGCTCAGGCTGCTGGGTGCTCAGTACTCAGGGTGCTGGGTGCTCAGTGCTCATGGTGATCGGTGCTCAGTACTCAGGGTGCTGGGTGCTCAGTGCTCGGGGTGCTGGGTGCTCAGTACACGGGGTGCTGGGTGCTCTGTACTCAGGGTGCTGGGTGCTCAGTGCTCGGGGTCCTAGGTGCTCAGTGCTCAGGGTGATCGGTGCTCAGTACTCAGCGTGCTGGGTGCTCAGTGCTCAGAGTGTTGGGTGCTCAGTACTCAGGGTGCTGGGTGCTCAGTGCTCAGTGCTCAGGGTGCTCAGTGCTCAGGGTGCTCAGTGCTCAGGGTGCTGGGTGCTCAGGGTGCTGGGTGCTCAGTGCTCGGGGTGCTGGGTGCTCAGTGCTCAGTGCTCAGGGTGCTGGGTGCTCAGTGCTCAGTGCTCAGGGTGCTGGGTGTTCAGTACTCAGGGTGCTCGGTGCTCAGTGCTCAGGGTGCTGGGTGCTCAGTACTCAGGGTGCTGGGTGCTCAGTGCTCGGGGTGCTGGGTGCTCAGTGATCAGGGTGATCTGTGCTCACTACTCAGGGTGCTGGGTGCTCAGTGCTCCGGGTCCTGGGTGCTCAGTCCTCAGGGTGCTCGGT
This sequence comes from Microtus oregoni, assembly GCF_018167655.1. Lineage (NCBI taxonomy): Eukaryota > Metazoa > Chordata > Mammalia > Rodentia > Cricetidae > Microtus > Microtus oregoni. The sequence goes on along the minus strand of NW_024543811.1, from coordinate 3,376,138 downwards.
GCTCAGTGCTCAGTACTCAGGGTGCTCAGTACTCAGGGTGCTGGGTGCTCAGTGCTCGGGGTGCTGTGTGCTCAGTACTCAGGGTGCTGGGTGCTCAGTACTCGGGGTGCTGGGTGCTCAGTACTCAGGGTGCTGGGTGCTCAGTCCTCCGGGTGCTCAGTGCTCAGGGTGCTGGATGCTCAGTACTCAGGGTGCTTGGTGCTCAGTACTCGGGGTGCTGGGTGCTCAGTGCTCAGGGTGATCGGTGCTCAGTGCTCAGGGTGCTGGGTGCTCAGTCCTCCGGGTGCTCAGTGCTCAGGGTGCTGGGTGCTCAGTACTCAGGGTGCTGGGTGCTCAGTACTCGGGGTGCTGGGTGCTCAGTGCTCAGGGTGCTGGGTGCTCAGTGCTCGGGGTGCTGGGTGCTCAGTGCTCAGGGTGATCGGTGCTCAGTGCTCAGGGTGCTGGGTGCTCAGTCCTCCGGGTGCTCAGTGCTCAGGGTGCTGGGTGCTCAGTACTCAGGGTGCTGGGTGCTCAGTACTCGGGGTGCTGGGTGCTCAGTGCTCAGGGTGCTGGGTGCTCAGTACTCTGGGTGTTGGGTGCTCAGTACTCAGGGTGCTGGGTGCTCCGTGCTCGGGGTGCTGGCTGCTCAGTGCTCAGGGTGCTATGTGCTCAGTGCTCAGGGTGCTGGGTGCTCAGTACTCAGGGTGCTGGGTGCTTAGTGCTCGGGGTGCTCGGTGCTCAGTACTCAAGGTGCTGGGTGCTCAGTGCTCAGGGTGCTGGGTGCTCAGTCCTCGGGGTGCTCCGTGCTCAGGGTGCTGGGTGCTCAGTGCTCAGGGTGCTGGGTGCTCAGTGCTCGGGGTGCTGGGTGCTGAGTTCTCAGGGTGCTGGGTGCTCAGTGCTCGGGGTGCTCGGTGCTCAGTGCTCAGGGTCCTGGGTGCTCAGTACTCAGGGTGCTGGGTGCTTAGTACTCAGGGTGCTCAGTGCTCAGTACACAGGGTGCTGGGTGCTCAGTGCTCGGGGTGCTGGGTGCTCAGTGCTCAGTACTCAGGGTGCTGGTTGCTCAGTGCTCGGGGTGCTGGGTGCTCAGTACTCAGCATGCTGGGTGCTCAGTACTCAGGGTGCTGGGTGCTCAGTGCTCAGGGTGCTGGGTGCTCAGTGCTCAGGGTGCTGGGTGCTCAGTGATTGGGGTCCTGGGTGCTCAGTACTCAGGGTGCTCAGTGCTCGGGGAGCTCGGTGCTCAGTACTCAGGGTGCTGGGTGCTCAGTATTCAGTGCTCGCGGTCCTGGGTGCTCCGTGCTCGGGGTGCTGGGTTCTCAGTGCTCTGGGTGCTTAGTGCTCAGTACTCCGGGTCCTGGGTGCTCAGTACTCATGGTGCTGCGTGCTCATTCTCAGGGTTCTAGGGGCTCAGTACTCAGGGTGCTGGGTGCTCAGTACTCAGGGTGCTCGGTTCTCAGTACTCAGGGTGCTGGGTGCTCATTCTCGGGGTGCTGGGTGCTCAGTGCTCGGGGTGCTGGGTGCTCAGTACTCAGGGTGCTGGGGGCTCAGTACTCAGGGTGCTGGGTGCTCAGTACTCAGGGTGATCTGTTCTCAGTACTCAGGTTGCTGGGTGCTCAGTGCTCGGGGTGCTGGGTGCTCAGTACTCGGGGTGCTCAGTGCTCAGTACTCAGGGTGCTGGGTGCTCAGTACTCAGGGTGCTGGGTGCTCAGTGCTCGAGGTGCTCGGTGCTCAGTACTCGGGGTGCTGGGTGCTCAGTACTCAGGGTGCTGGGTGCTCAGTGCTCAGGGTGCTGGGTACTCAGTGCTCGGGGTACTGGGTGCTCAGTGCTGAGGGTGGTGCTGGGTGCTCAGTACTCAGGGTGCTGGGTGCTCAGTGCTCAGGGTGCTGGGTGCTCAGTACTAAGGGTGCTGGGTGCTCAGTACTCAGGGTGCTCGGTGCTCAGTACTCAGGGTGCTGGGTGCTCAGTGCTCAAGGTGCTGGGTACTCAGTACTCAGGGTGCTGGGTGCTCAGTACTCAGGGTGCTGGGTGCTCAGTGCTCAGGGAGCTGGGTGCTCAGTGCTCAGGCTGCTGGGTGCTCAGTACTCAGGGTGCTGGGTGCTCAGTGCTCATGGTGATCAGTGCTCAGTACTCAGGGTGCTGGGTGCTCAGTGCTCGGGGTGCTGGGTGCTCAGTACACGGGGTGCTGGGTGCTCTGTACTCAGGGTGCTGGGTGCTCAGTGCTCGGGGTCCTAGGTGCTCAGTGCTCAGGGTGATCGGTGCTCAGTACTCAGCGTGCTGGGTGCTCAGTGCTCAGAGTGTTGGGTGCTCAGTACTCAGGGTGCTGGGTGCTCAGTGCTCAGTGCTCAGGGTGCTCAGTGCTCAGGGTGCTCAGTCCTCAGGGTGCTGGGTGCTCAGGGTGCTGGGTGCTCAGTGCTCGGGGTGCTGGGTGCTCAGTGCTCAGGGTGCTGGGTGTTCAGTACTCAGGGTGCTTGGTGCTCAGTGCTCAGTGCTCAGGGTGCTGGGTGTTCAGTACTCAGTGCTCAGGGTGCTGGGTGTTCAGTACTCAGGGTGCTTGGTGCTCAGTGCTCAGGGTGCTGGGTGCTCAGTACTCAGGGTGCTGGGTGCTCAGTGCTCGGGGTGCTGGGTGCTCAGTGATCAGGGTGATCTGTGCTCAGTACTCAGGGTGCTGGGTGCTCAGTGCTCAGGGTGCTGGGTGCTCAGTCCTCAGGGTGCTCAGTACTCAGGGTGCTCGGTGCTCAGTGCTCAGTACTCAGGGTGCTCAGTACTCAGGGTGCTGGGTGCTCAGTGCTCGGGGTGCTGGGTGCTCAGTACTCAGGGTGCTGGGTGCTCAGTACTCGGGGTGCTGGGTGCTCAGTGCTCAAGGTGCTGGGTACTCAGTACTCAGGGTGCTGGGTGCTCAGTACTCAGGGTGCTGGGTGCTCAGTGCTCAGGGAGCTGGGTGCTCAGTGCTCAGGCTGCTGGGTGCTCAGTACTCAGGGTGCTGGGTGCTCAGTGCTCATGGTGATCAGTGCTCAGTACTCAGGGTGCTGGGTGCTCAGTGCTCGGGGTGCTGGGTGCTCAGTACACGGGGTGCTGGGTGCTCTGTACTCAGGGTGCTGGGTGCTCAGTGCTCGGGGTCCTAGGTGCTCAGTGCTCAGGGTGATCGGTGCTCAGTACTCAGCGTGCTGGGTGCTCAGTGCTCAGAGTGTTGGGTGCTCAGTACTCAGGGTGCTGGGTGCTCAGTGCTCAGTGCTCAGGGTGCTCAGTGCTCAGGGTGCTCAGTCCTCAGGGTGCTGGGTGCTCAGGGTGCTGGGTGCTCAGTGCTCGGGGTGCTGGGTGCTCAGTACTCAGGGTGCTGGGTGTTCAGTACTCAGGGTGCTTGGTGCTCAGTGCTCAGTGCTCAGGGTGCTGGGTGTTCAGTACTCAGTGCTCAGGCTGCTGGGTGTTCAGTACTCAGGGTGCTTGGTGCTCAGTGCTCAGGGTGCTGGGTGCTCAGTACTCAGGGTGCTGGGTGCTCAGTGCTCGGGGTGCTGGGTGCTCAGTGATCAGGGTGATCTGTGCTCAGTACTCAGGGTGCTGGGTGCTCAGTGCTCAGGGTGCTGGGTGCTCAGTCCTCAGGGTGCTCAGTACTCAGGGTGCTCGGTGCTCAGTGCTCAGTACTCAGGGTGCTCAGTACTCAGGGTGCTGGGTGCTCAGTGCTCGGGGTGCTGGGTGCTCAGTACTCAGGGTGCTGGGTGCTCAGTACTCGGGGTGCTGGGTGCTCAGTACTCAGGGTGCTGGGTGCTCAGTCCTCCGGGTGCTCAGTGCTCAGGGTGCTGCGTGCTCAGTACTCAGGGTGCTGGGTGCTCAGTACTCGGGGTGCTGGGTGCTCAGTGCTCAGGGTGATCGGTGCTCAGTGCTCAGGGTGCTGGGTGCTCAGTCCTCCGGGTGCTCAGTGCTCAGGGTGCTGGGTGCTCAGTACTCAGGGTGCTGGGTGCTCAGTACTCGGGGTGCTGGGTGCTCAGTGCTCAGGGTGCTGGGTGCTCAGTGCTCGGGTGCTGGGTGCTCAGTGCTCAGGGTGATCGGTGCTCAGTGCTCAGGGTGCTGGGTGCTCAGTCCTCTGGGTGCACAGTGCTCAGGGTGCTGGGTGCTCAGTACTCAGGGTGCTGGGTGGTCAGTACTCGGGGTGCTGGGTGCTCAGTGCTCAGGGTGCTGGGTGCTCAGTACTCTGGTTGTTGGGTGCTCAGTACTCAGCGTGCTGGGTGCTCCGTGCTCGGGGTGCTGGCTGCTCAGTGCTCAGGGTGCTCTGTGCTCAGTGCTCAGGGTGCTGGGTGCTCAGTACTCTGGGTGCTGGGTGCTTAGTGCTCGGGGTGCTCGGTGCTCAGTACTCAAGGTGCTGTGTGCTCAGTGCTCAGGGTGCTGGGTGCTCAGTCCTCGGGGTGCTCCGTGCTCAGGGTGCTGGGTGCTCAGTGCTCAGGGTCCTGGGTGCTCAGTGCTCGGGGTGCTGGGTGCTGAGTGCTCAGGGTGCTGGGTGCTCAGTGCTCGGGGTGCTCGGTGCTCAGTGCTCAGGGTCCCGGGTGCTCAGTACTCAGGGTGCTGGGTGCTTAGTACTCAGGGTGCTCAGTGCTCAGTACACAGGGTGCTGGGTGCTCAGTGCTCGGGGTGCTGGGTGCTCAGTACTCAGGGTGCTGGGTGCTCCGTGCTCGGGGTGCTGGCTGCTCAGTGCTCAGGGTGCTATGTGCTCAGTGCTCAGGGTGCTGGGTGCTCAGTACTCAGGGTGCTGGGTGCTTAGTGCTCGGGGTGCTCGGTGCTCAGTACTCAAGGTGCTGGGTGCTCAGTGCTCAGGGTGCTGGGTGCTAAGTCCTCGGGGTGCTCCGTACTCAGGGTGCTGGGTGCTCAGTGCTCAGGGTGCTGGGTGCTCAGTGCTCGGGGTGCTGGGTGCTCAGTGCTCAGTACTCAGGGTGCTGGTTGCTCAATGCTCGGGGTGCTGGGTGCTCAGTACTCAGCATGCTGGGTGCTCAGTACTCAGGGTGCTGGGTGCTCAGTGCTCAGGGTGCTGGGTGCTCAGTGCTCAGGGTGCTGGGTGCTCAGTGATCGTGGTGCTGGGTGCTCAGTACTCAGGGTGCTCAGTGATCGGGGAGCTCGGTGCTCAGTGCTCAGGGTGCTGGGTGCTCAGTGCTCGGGGTCCTAGGTGCTCAGTGCTCAGGGTGATCGGTGCTCAGTACTCAGCGTGCTGGGTGCTCAGTGCTCAGAGTGTTGGGTGCTCAGTACTCAGGGTGCTGGGTGCTCAGTGCTCAGTGTTCAGAGTGCTCAGTGCTCAGGGTGCTCAGTGCTCAGGGTGCTGGGTGCTCAGGGTGCTGGGTGCTCAGTGCTCGGGGTGCTGGGTGCTCAGTGCTCAGTGCTCAGGGTGCTGGGTGCTCAGTGCTCAGTGCTCAGGGTGCTGGGTGTTCAGTACTCAGGGTGCTTGGTGCTCAGTGCTCAGGGTGCTGGGTGCTCAGTACTCAGGGTGCTGGGTGCTCAGTGCTCGGGGTGCTGGGTGCTCAGTGATCAGGGTGATCTGTGCTCAGTACTCAGGGTGCTGGGTGCTCAGTGCTCAGGGTGCTGGATGCTCAGTCCTCAGGGTGCTCAGTACTCAGGGTGCTCGGTGCTCAGTGCTCAGTACTCAGGGTGCTCAGTACTCAGGGTGCTGGGTGCTCAGTGCTCTGGGTGCTGGGTGCTCAGTACTCAGGGTGCTGGGTGCTCAGTACTCGGGGTGCTGGGTGCTCAGTACTCAGGGTGCTGGGTGCTCAGTCCTCCGGGTGCTCAGTGCTCAGGGTGCTGGGTGCTCAGTACTCAGGGTGCTGGGTGCTCAGTACTCGGGGTGCTGGGTGCTCAGTGCTCAGGGTGATCGGTGCTCAGTGCTCAGGGTGCTGGGTGCTCAGTCCTCCGGGTGCTCAGTGCTCAGGGTGCTGGGTGCTCAGTACTCAGGGTGCTGGGTGCTCAGTACTCGGGGTGCTGGGTGCTCAGTGCTCAGGGTGCTGGGTGCTCATTGCTCGGGGTGCTGGGTGCTCAGTGCTCAGGGTGATCGGTGCTCAGTGCTCAGGGTGCTGGGTGCTCAGTCCTCCGGGTGCTCAGTGCTCAGGGTGCTGGGTGCTCAGTACTCAGGGTGCTGGGTGCTCAGTACTCGGGGTGCTGGGTGCTCAGTGCTCAGGGTGCTGGGTGCTCCGTACTCTGGGTGTTGGGTGCTCAGTACTCAGCGTGCTGGGTGCTCCGTGCTCGGGGTGCTGGCTGCTCAGTGCTCAGGGTGCTCTGTGCTCAGTGCTCAGGGTGCTGGGTGCTCAGTACTCAGGGTGCTGGGTGCTTAGTGCTCGGGGTGCTCGGTGCTCAGTACTCAAGGTGCTGGGTGCTCAGTGCTCAGGGTGCTGGGTGCTCAGTCCTCGGGGTGCTCCGTGCTCAGGGTGCTGGGTGCTCAGTGCTCAGGGTGCTGGGTGCTCAGTACTAAGGGTGCTGGGTGCTCAGTACTCAGGGTGCTCGGTGCTCAGTACTCAGGGTGCTGGGTGCTCAGTGCTCAAGGTGCTGGGTACTCAGTACTCAGGGTGCTGGGTGCTCAGTACTCAGGGTGCTGGGTGCTCAGTGCTCAGGGAGCTGGGTGCTCAGTGCTCAGGCTGCTGGGTGCTCAGTACTCAGGGTGCTGGGTGCTCAGTGCTCATGGTGATCAGTGCTCAGTACTCAGGGTGCTGGGTGCTCAGTGCTCGGGGTGCTGGGTGCTCAGTACACGGGGTGCTGGGTGCTCTGTACTCAGGGTGCTGGGTGCTCAGTGCTCGGGGTCCTAGGTGCTCAGTGCTCAGGGTGATCGGTGCTCAGTACTCAGCGTGCTGGGTGCTCAGTGCTCAGAGTGTTGGGTGCTCAGTACTCAGGGTGCTGGGTGCTCAGTGCTCAGTGCTCAGGGTGCTCAGTCCTCAGGGTGCTGGGTGCTCAGGGTGCTGGGTGCTCAGTGCTCGGGGTGCTGGGTGCTCAGTGCTCAGGGTGCTGGGTGTTCAGTACTCAGGGTGCTTGGTGCTCAGTGCTCAGTGCTCAGGGTGCTGGGTGTTCAGTACTCAGTGCTCAGGGTGCTGGGTGTTCAGTACTCAGGGTGCTTGGTGCTCAGTGCTCAGGGTGCTGGGTGCTCAGTACTCAGGGTGCTGGGTGCTCAGTGCTCGGGGTGCTGGGTGCTCAGTGATCAGGGTGATCTGTGCTCAGTACTCAGGGTGCTGGGTGCTCAGTGCTCAGGGTGCTGGGTGCTCAGTCCTCAGGGTGCTCAGTACTCAGGGTGCTCGGTGCTCAGTGCTCAGTACTCAGGGTGCTCAGTACTCAGGGTGCTGGGTGCTCAGTGCTCGGGGTGCTGGGTGCTCAGTACTCAGGGTGCTGGGTGCTCAGTACTCGGGGTGCTGGGTGCTCAGTACTCAGGGTGCTGGGTGCTCAGTCCTCCGGGTGCTCAGTGCTCAGGGTGCTGCGTGCTCAGTACTCAGGGTGCTGGGTGCTCAGTACTCGGGGTGCTGGGTGCTCAGTGCTCAGGGTGATCGGTGCTCAGTGCTCAGGGTGCTGGGTGCTCAGTCCTCCGGGTGCTCAGTGCTCAGGGTGCTGGGTGCTCAGTACTCAGGGTGCTGGGTGCTCAGTACTCGGGGTGCTGGGTGCTCAGTGCTCAGGGTGCTGGGTGCTCAGTGCTCGGGTGCTGGGTGCTCAGTGCTCAGGGTGATCGGTGCTCAGTGCTCAGGGTGCTGGGTGCTCAGTCCTCTGGGTGCTCAGTGCTCAGGGTGCTGGGTGCTCAGTACTCAGGGTGCTGGGTGGTCAGTACTCGGGGTGCTGGGTGCTCAGTGCTCAGGGTGCTGGGTGCTCAGTGCTCAGTGCTCAGGGTGCTCAGTGCTCAGGGTGCTCAGTCCTCAGGGTGCTGGGTGCTCAGGGTGCTGGGTGCTCAGTGCTCGGGGTGCTGGGTGCTCAGTGCTCAGGGTGCTGGGTGTTCAGTACTCAGGGTGCTTGGTGCTCAGTGCTCAGTGCTCAGGGTGCTGGGTGTTCAGTACTCAGTGCTCAGGGTGCTGGGTGTTCAGTACTCAGGGTGCTTGGTGCTCAGTGCTCAGGGTGCTGGGTGCTCAGTACTCAGGGTGCTGGGTGCTCAGTGCTCGGGGTGCTGGGTGCTCAGTGATCAGGGTGATCTGTGCTCAGTACTCAGGGTGCTGGGTGCTCAGTGCTCAGGGTGCTGGGTGCTCAGTCCTCAGGGTGCTCAGTACTCAGGGTGCTCGGTGCTCAGTGCTCAGTACTCAGGGTGCTCAGTACTCAGGGTGCTGGGTGCTCAGTGCTCTGGGTGCTGGGTGCTCAGTACTCAGGGTGCTGGGTGCTCAGTACTCGGGGTGCTGGGTGCTCAGTCCTCCGGGTGCTCAGTGCTCAGGGTGCTGCGTGCTCAGTACTCAGGGTGCTGGGTGCTCAGTACTCGGGGTGCTGGGTGCTCAGTGCTCAGGGTGATCGGTGCTCAGTGCTCAGGGTGCTGGGTGCTCAGTCCTCCGGGTGCTCAGTGCTCAGGGTGCTGGGTGCTCAGTACTCAGGGTGCTGGGTGCTCAGTACTCGGGGTGCTGGGTGCTCAGTGCTCAGGGTGCTGGGTGCTCAGTGCTCGGGTGCTGGGTGCTCAGTGCTCAGGGTGATCGGTGCTCAGTGCTCAGGGTGCTGGGTCCTCAGTCCTCTGGGTGCTCAGTGCTCAGGGTGCTGGGTGCTCAGTACTCAGGGTGCTGGGTGGTCAGTACTCGGGGTGCTGGGTGCTCAGTGCTCAGGGTGCTGGGTGCTCAGTACTCTGGTTGTTGGGTGCTCAGTACTCAGCGTGCTGGGTGCTCCGTGCTCGGGGTGCTGGCTGCTCAGTGCTCAGGGTGCTCTGTGCTCAGTGCTCAGGGTGCTGGGTGCTCAGTACTCTGGGTGCTGGGTGCTTAGTGCTCGGGGTGCTCGGTGCTCAGTACTCAAGGTGCTGGGTGCTCAGTGCTCAGGGTGCTGGGTGCTCAGTCCTCGGGGTGCTCCGTGCTCAGGGTGCTGGGTGCTCAGTGCTCAGGGTCCTGGGTGCTCAGTGCTCGGGGTGCTGGGTGCTGAGTGCTCAGGGTGCTGGGTGCTCAGTGCTCGGGGTGCTCGGTGCTCAGTGCTCAGGGTCCCGGGTGCTCAGTACTCAGGGTGCTGGGTGCTGAGTACTCAGGGTGCTCAGTGCTCAGTACACAGGGTGCTGGGTGCTCAGTGCTCGGGGTGCTGGGTGCTCAGTACTCAGGGTGCTGGGTGCTCCGTGCTCGGGGTGCTGGCTGCTCAGTGCTCAGGGTGCTATGTGCTCAGTGCTCAGGGTGCTGGGTGCTCAGTACTCAGGGTGCTGGGTGCTTAGTGCTCGGGGTGCTCGGTGCTCAGTACTCAAGGTGCTGGGTGCTCAGTGCTCAGGGTGCTGGGTGCTAAGTCCTCGGGGTGCTCCGTGCTCAGGGTGCTGGGTGCTCAGTGCTCAGGGTGCTGGGTGCTCAGTGCTCGGGGTGCTGGGTGCTCAGTGCTCAGTACTCAGGGTGCTGGTTGCTCAATGCTCGGGGTGCTGGGTGCTCAGTACTCAGCATGCTGGGTGCTCAGTACTCAGGGTGCTGGGTGCTCAGTGCTCAGGGTGCTGGGTGCTCAGTGCTCAGGGTGCTGGGTGCTCAGTGATCGTGGTGCTGGGTGCTCAGTACTCAGGGTGCTCAGTGATCGGGGAGCTCGGTGCTCAGTGCTCAGGGTGCTGGGTGCTCAGTGCTCGGGGTCCTAGGTGCTCAGTGCTCAGGGTGATCGGTGCTCAGTACTCAGCGTGCTGGGTGCTCAGTGCTCAGAGTGTTGGGTGCTCAGTACTCAGGGTGCTGGGTGCTCAGTGCTCAGTGTTCAGAGTGCTCAGTGCTCAGGGTGCTCAGTGCTCAGGGTGCTGGGTGCTCAGGGTGCTGGGTGCTCAGTGCTCGGGGTGCTGGGTGCTCAGTGCTCAGTGCTCAGGGTGCTGGGTGCTCAGTGCTCAGTGCTCAGGGTGCTGGGTGTTCAGTACTCAGGGTGCTTGGTGCTCAGTGCTCAGGGTGCTGGGTGCTCAGTACTCAGGGTGCTGGGTGCTCAGTGCTCGGGGTGCTGGGTGCTCAGTGATCAGGGTGATCTGTGCTCAGTACTCAGGGTGCTGGGTGCTCAGTGCTCAGGGTGCTGGATGCTCAGTCCTCAGGGTGCTCAGTACTCAGGGTGCTCGGTGCTCAGTGCTCAGTACTCAGGGTGCTCAGTACTCAGGGTGCTGGGTGCTCAGTGCTCTGGGTGCTGGGTGCTCAGTACTCAGGGTGCTGGGTGCTCAGTACTCGGGGTGCTGGGTGCTCAGTACTCAGGGTGCTGGGTGCTCAGTCCTCCGGGTGCTCAGTGCTCAGGGTGCTGGGTGCTCAGTACTCAGGGTGCTGGGTGCTCAGTACTCGGGGTGCTGGGTGCTCAGTGCTCAGGGTGATCGGTGCTCAGTGCTCAGGGTGCTGGGTGCTCAGTCCTCCGGGTGCTCAGTGCTCAGGGTGCTGGGTGCTCAGTACTCAGGGTGCTGGGTGCTCAGTACTCGGGGTGCTGGGTGCTCAGTGCTCAGGGTGCTGGGTGCTCATTGCTCGGGGTGCTGGGTGCTCAGTGCTCAGGGTGATCGGTGCTCAGTGCTCAGGGTGCTGGGTGCTCAGTCCTCCGGGTGCTCAGTGCTCAGGGTGCTGGGTGCTCAGTACTCAGGGTGCTGGGTGCTCAGTACTCGGGGTGCTGGGTGCTCAGTGCTCAGGGTGCTGGGTGCTCCGTACTCTGGGTGTTGGGTGCTCAGTACTCAGCGTGCTGGGTGCTCCGTGCTCGGGGTGCTGGCTGCTCAGTGCTCAGGGTGCTCTGTGCTCAGTGCTCAGGGTGCTGGGTGCTCAGTACTCAGGGTGCTGGGTGCTTAGTGCTCGGGGTGCTCGGTGCTCAGTACTCAAGGTGCTGGGTGCTCAGTGCTCAGGGTGCTGGGTGCTCAGTCCTCGGGGTGCTCCGTGCTCAGGGTGCTGGGTGCTCAGTGCTCAGGGTGCTGGGTGCTCAGTACTAAGGGTGCTGGGTGCTCAGTACTCAGGGTGCTCGGTGCTCAGTACTCAGGGTGCTGGGTGCTCAGTGCTCAAGGTGCTGGGTACTCAGTACTCAGGGTGCTGGGTGCTCAGTACTCAGGGTGCTGGGTGCTCAGTGCTCAGGGAGCTGGGTGCTCAGTGCTCAGGCTGCTGGGTGCTCAGTACTCAGGGTGCTGGGTGCTCAGTGCTCATGGTGATCAGTGCTCAGTACTCAGGGTGCTGGGTGCTCAGTGCTCGGGGTGCTGGGTGCTCAGTACACGGGGTGCTGGGTGCTCTGTACTCAGGGTGCTGGGTGCTCAGTGCTCGGGGTCCTAGGTGCTCAGTGCTCAGGGTGATCGGTGCTCAGTACTCAGCGTGCTGGGTGCTCAGTGCTCAGAGTGTTGGGTGCTCAGTACTCAGGGTGCTGGGTGCTCAGTGCTCAGTGCTCAGGGTGCTCAGTCCTCAGGGTGCTGGGTGCTCAGGGTGCTGGGTGCTCAGTGCTCGGGGTGCTGGGTGCTCAGTGCTCAGGGTGCTGGGTGTTCAGTACTCAGGGTGCTTGGTGCTCAGTGCTCAGTGCTCAGGGTGCTGGGTGTTCAGTACTCAGTGCTCAGGGTGCTGGGTGTTCAGTACTCAGGGTGCTTGGTGCTCAGTGCTCAGGGTGCTGGGTGCTCAGTACTCAGGGTGCTGGGTGCTCAGTGCTCGGGGTGCTGGGTGCTCAGTGATCAGGGTGATCTGTGCTCAGTACTCAGGGTGCTGGGTGCTCAGTGCTCAGGGTGCTGGGTGCTCAGTCCTCAGGGTGCTCAGTACTCAGGGTGCTCGGTGCTCAGTGCTCAGTACTCAGGGTGCTCAGTACTCAGGGTGCTGGGTGCTCAGTGCTCGGGGTGCTGGGTGCTCAGTACTCAGGGTGCTGGGTGCTCAGTACTCGGGGTGCTGGGTGCTCAGTACTCAGGGTGCTGGGTGCTCAGTCCTCCGGGTGCTCAGTGCTCAGGGTGCTGCGTGCTCAGTACTCAGGGTGCTGGGTGCTCAGTACTCGGGGTGCTGGGTGCTCAGTGCTCAGGGTGATCGGTGCTCAGTGCTCAGGGTGCTGGGTGCTCAGTCCTCCGGGTGCTCAGTGCTCAGGGTGCTGGGTGCTCAGTACTCAGGGTGCTGGGTGCTCAGTACTCGGGGTGCTGGGTGCTCAGTGCTCAGGGTGCTGGGTGCTCAGTGCTCGGGTGCTGGGTGCTCAGTGCTCAGGGTGATCGGTGCTCAGTGCTCAGGGTGCTGGGTGCTCAGTCCTCTGGGTGCTCAGTGCTCAGGGTGCTGGGTGCTCAGTACTCAGGGTGCTGGGTGGTCAGTACTCGGGGTGCTGGGTGCTCAGTGCTCAGGGTGCTGGGTGCTCAGTGCTCAGTGCTCAGGGTGCTCAGTGCTCAGGGTGCTCAGTCCTCAGGGTGCTGGGTGCTCAGGGTGCTGGGTGCTCAGTGCTCGGGGTGCTGGGTGCTCAGTGCTCAGGGTGCTGGGTGTTCAGTACTCAGGGTGCTTGGTGCTCAGTGCTCAGTGCTCAGGGTGCTGGGTGTTCAGTACTCAGTGCTCAGGGTGCTGGGTGTTCAGTACTCAGGGTGCTTGGTGCTCAGTGCTCAGGGTGCTGGGTGCTCAGTACTCAGGGTGCTGGGTGCTCAGTGCTCGGGGTGCTGGGTGCTCAGTGATCAGGGTGATCTGTGCTCAGTACTCAGGGTGCTGGGTGCTCAGTGCTCAGGGTGCTGGGTGCTCAGTCCTCAGGGTGCTCAGTACTCAGGGTGCTCGGTGCTCAGTGCTCAGTACTCAGGGTGCTCAGTACTCAGGGTGCTGGGTGCTCAGTGCTCGGGGTGCTGGGTGCTCAGTACTCAGGGTGCTGGGTGCTCAGTACTCGGGGTGCTGGGTGCTCAGTCCTCCGGGTGCTCAGTGCTCAGGGTGCTGCGTGCTCAGTACTCAGGGTGCTGGGTGCTCAGTACTCGGGGTGCTGGGTGCTCAGTGCTCAGGGTGATCGGTGCTCAGTGCTCAGGGTGCTGGGTGCTCAGTCCTCCGGGTGCTCAGTGCTCAGGGTGCTGGGTGCTCAGTACTCAGGGTGCTGGGTGCTCAGTACTCGGGGTGCTGGGTGCTCAGTGCTCAGGGTGCTGGGTGCTCAGTGCTCGGGTGCTGGGTGCTCAGTGCTCAGGGTGATCGGTGCTCAGTGCTCAGGGTGCTGGGTGCTCAGTCCTCTGGGTGCTCAGTGCTCAGGGTGCTGGGTGCTCAGTACTCAGGGTGCTGGGTGGTCAGTACTCGGGGTGCTGGGTGCTCAGTGCTCAGGGTGCTGGGTGCTCAGTACTCTGGTTGTTGGGTGCTCAGTACTCAGCGTGCTGGGTGCTCCGTGCTCGGGGTGCTGGCTGCTCAGTGCTCAGGGTGCTCTGTGCTCAGTGCTCAGGGTGCTGGGTGCTCAGTACTCTGGGTGCTGGGTGCTTAGTGCTCGGGGTGCTCGGTGCTCAGTACTCAAGGTGCTGGGTGCTCAGTGCTCAGGGTGCTGGGTGCTCAGTCCTCGGGGTGCTCCGTGCTCAGGGTGCTGGGTGCTCAGTGCTCAGGGTCCTGGGTGCTCAGTGCTCGGGGTGCTGGGTGCTGAGTGCTCAGGGTGCTGGGTGCTCAGTGCTCGGGGTGCTCGGTGCTCAGTGCTCAGGGTCCCGGGTGCTCAGTACTCAGGGTGCTGGGTGCTGAGTACTCAGGGTGCTCAGTGCTCAGTACACAGGGTGCTGGGTGCTCAGTGCTCGGGGTGCTGGGTGCTCAGTACTCAGGGTGCTGGGTGCTCCGTGCTCGGGGTGCTGGCTGCTCAGTGCTCAGGGTGCTATGTGCTCAGTGCTCAGGGTGCTGGGTGCTCAGTACTCAGGGTGCTGGGTGCTTAGTGCTCGGGGTGCTCGGTGCTCAGTACTCAAGGTGCTGGGTGCTCAGTGCTCAGGGTGCTGGGTGCTAAGTCCTCGGGGTGCTCCGTGCTCAGGGTGCTGGGTGCTCAGTGCTCAGGGTGCTGGGTGCTCAGTGCTCGGGGTGCTGGGTGCTCAGTGCTCAGTACTCAGGGTGCTGGTTGCTCAATGCTCGGGGTGCTGTGTGCTCAGTACTCAGCATGCTGGGTGCTCAGTACTCAGGGTGCTGGGTGCTCAGTGCTCAGGGTGCTGGGTGCTCAGTGCTCAGGGTGCTGGGTGCTCAGTGATCGGGGTGCTGGGTGCTCAGTACTCAGGGTGCTCAGTGCTCGGGGAGCTCGGTGCTCAGTACTCAGGGTGCTGGGTGCTCAGTTCTCAGTGCTCGGGGTCCTGGGTGCTCCGTGCTCGGGGTGCTGGGTTCTCAGTGCTCTGGGTGCTTAGTGCTCAGTACTCAGGGTGCTGGGTGCTCAGTATTCATGGTGCTGCGTGCTCATTCTCAGGGTTCTAGGGGCTCAGTACTCAGGGTGCTGGGTGCTCAGTACTCAGGGTGCTCGGTTCTCAGTACTCAGGGTGCTGGGTGCTCATTCTCGGGGTGCTGGGTGCTCAGTGCTCGGGGTGCTGGGTGCTCAGTACTCAGGGTGCTGGGGGCTCAGTACTCAGGGTGCTGGGTGCTCAGTACTCAGGGTGATCTGTTCTCAGTACTCAGGTTGGTGGCTGCTCAGTGCTCGGGGTGCTGGGTGCTCAGTACTCGGGGTGCTCAGTGCTCAGTACTCAGGGTGCTGGGTGCTCAGTACTCAGGGTGCTGGGTGCTCAGTGCTCGAGGTGCTCGGTGCTCAGTACTCGGGGTGCTGGGTGCTCAGTACTCAGGGTGCTGGGTGCTCAGTGCTCAGGGTGCTGGGTGCTCAGTGCTCGGGGTGCTGGGTGCTCAGTGCTGAGGGTGGTACTGGGTGCTCAGTACTCAGGGTGCTGGGTGCTCAGTGCTCAGGGTGCTGGGTGCTCAGTACTAAGGGTGCTGGGTGCTCAGTACTCAGGGTGCTCGGTGCTCAGTACTCAGGGTGCTGGGTGCTCAGTGCTCAGTGTGCTGGGTACTCAGTACTCAGGGTGCTGGGTGCTCAGTACTCAGGGTGCTGGGTGCTCAGTGCTCAGGGTGCTGGGTGCTCAGTGCTCAGGCTGCTGGGTGCTCAGTACTCAGGGTGCTGGGTGCTCAGTGCTCATGGTGATCGGTGCTCAGTACTCAGGGTGCTGGGTGCTCAGTGCTCGGGGTGCTGGGTGCTCAGTACACGGGGTGCTGGGTGCTCTGTACTCAGGGTGCTGGGTGCTCAGTGCTCGGGGTCCTAGGTGCTCAGTGCTCAGGGTGATCGGTGCTCAGTACTCAGCGTGCTGGGTGCTCAGTGCTCAGAGTGTTGGGTGCTCAGTACTCAGGGTGCTGGGTGCTCAGTGCTCAGTGCTCAGGGTGCTCGGTGCTCAGGGTGCTCAGTGCTCAGGGTGCTGGGTGCTCAGGGTGCTGGGTGCTCAGTGCTCGGGGTGCTGGGTGCTCAGTGCTCAGTGCTCAGGGTGCTGGGTGCTCAGTGCTCAGTGCTCAGGGTGCTGGGTGTTCAGTACTCAGGGTGCTTGGTGCTCAGTGCTCAGGGTGCTGGGTGCTCAGTACTCAGGGTGCTGGGTGCTCAGTGCTCGGGGTGCTGGGTGCCCAGTGATCAGGGTGATCTGTGCTCAGTACTCAGGGTGCTGGGTGCTCAGTGCTCAGGGTGCTGGATGCTCAGTCCTCAGGGTGCTCAGTACTCAGGGTGCTCGGTGCTCAGTGCTCAGTACTCAGGGTGCTCCGTACTCAGGGTGCTGGGTGCTCAGTGCTCTGGGTGCTGGGTGCTCAGTACTCAGGGTGCTGGGTGCTCAGTACTCGGGGTGCTGGGTGCTCAGTACTCAGGGTGCTGGGTGCTCAGTCCTCCGGGTGCTCAGTGCTCAGGGTGCTGGGTGCTCAGTACTCAGGGTGCTGGGTGCTCAGTACTCGGGGTGCTGGGTGCTCAGTGCTCAGGGTGATCGGTGCTCAGTGCTCAGTGTGCTGGGTGCTCAGTCCTCCGGGTGCTCAGTGCTCAGGGTGCTGGGTGCTCAGTACTCAGGGTGCTGGGTGCTCAGTACTCGGGGTGCTGGGTGCTCAGTGCTCAGGGTGCTGGGTGCTCATTGCTCGGGGTGCTGGGTGCTCAGTGCTCAGGGTGATCGGTGCTCAGTGCTCAGGGTGCTGGGTGCTCAGTCCTCCGGGTGCTCAGTGCTCAGGGTGCTGGGTGCTCAGTACTCAGGGTGCTGGGTGCTCATTACTCGGGGTGCTGGGTGCTCAGTGCTCAGGGTGCTGGGTGCTCCGTACTCTGGGTGTTGGGTGCTCAGTACTCAGCGTGCTGGGTGCTCCGTGCTCGGGGTGCTGGCTGCTCAGTGCTCAGGGTGCTCTGTGCTCAGTGCTCAGGGTGCTGGGTGCTCAGTGCTCAGGGTGCTGGGTGTTCAGTACTCAGGGTGCTTGGTGCTCAGTGCTCAGGGTGCTGGGTGCTCAGTACTCAGGGTGCTGGGTGCTCAGTGCTCGGGGTGCTGGGTGCTCAGTGATCAGGGTGATCTGTGCTCAGTACTCAGGGTGCTGGGTGCTCAGTGCTCAGGGTGCTGGATGCTCAGTCCTCAGGGTGCTCAGTACTCAGGGTGCTCGGTGCTCAGTGCTCAGTACTCAGGGTGCTCAGTACTCAGGGTGCTGGGTGCTCAGTGCTCAGGGTGCTGGGTGCTCAGTCCTCGGGGTGCTCCGTGCTCAGGGTGCTGGGTGCTCAGTGCTCAGGGTCCTGGGTGCTCAGTGCTCGGGGTGCTGGGTGCTGAGTGCTCAGGGTGCTGGGTGCTCAGTGCTCGGGGTGCTCGGTGCTCAGTGCTCAGGGTCCCGGGTGCTCAGTACTCAGGGTGCTGGGTGCTCAGTGCTCAGGGAGCTGGGTGCTCAGTGCTCAGGCTGCTGGGTGCTCAGTACTCAGGGTGCTGGGTGCTCAGTGCTCATGGTGATCAGTGCTCAGTACTCAGGGTGCTGGGTGCTCAGTGCTCGGGGTGCTGGGTGCTCAGTATACGGGGTGCTGGGTGCTCTGTACTCAGGGTGCTGGGTGCTCAGTGCTCGGGGTCCTAGGTGCTCAGTGCTCAGGGTGATCGGTGCTCAGTACTCAGCGTGCTGGGTGCTCAGTGCTCAGAGTGTTGGGTGCTCAGTACTCAGGGTGCTGGGTGCTCAGTGCTCAGTGCTCAGGGTGCTCAGTGCTCAGGGTGCTCAGTCCTCAGGGTGCTGGGTGCTCAGGGTGCTGGGTGCTCAGTGCTCGGGGTGCTGGGTGCTCAGTGCTCAGGGTGCTGGGTGTTCAGTACTCAGGGTGCTTGGTGCTCAGTGCTCAGTGCTCAGGGTGCTGGGTGTTCAGTACTCAGTGCTCAGGGTGCTGGGTGTTCAGTACTCAGGGTGCTTGGTGCTCAGTGCTCAGGGTGCTGGGTGCTCAGTACTCAGGGTGCTGGGTGCTCAGTGCTCGGGGTGCTGGGTGCTCAGTGATCAGGGTGATCTGTGCTCAGTACTCAGGGTGCTGGGTGCTCAGTGCTCAGGGTGCTGGGTGCTCAGTCCTCAGGGTGCTCAGTACTCAGGGTGCTCGGTGCTCAGTGCTCAGTACTCAGGGTGCTCAGTACTCAGGGTGCTGGGTGCTCAGTGCTCGGGGTGCTGGGTGCTCAGTACTCAGGGTGCTGGGTGCTCAGTACTCGGGGTGCTGGGTGCTCAGTACTCAGGGTGCTGGGTGCTCAGTCCTCCGGGTGCTCAGTGCTCAGGGTGCTGCGTGCTCAGTACTCAGGGTGCTGGGTGCTCAGTACTCGGGGTGCTGGGTGCTCAGTGCTCAGGGTGATCGGTGCTCAGTGCTCAGGGTGCTGGGTGCTCAGTCCTCCGGGTGCTCAGTGCTCAGGGTGCTGGGTGCTCAGTACTCAGGGTGCTGGGTGCTCAGTACTCGGGGTGCTGGGTGCTCAGTGCTCAGGGTGCTGGGTGCTCAGTGCTCGGGTGCTGGGTGCTCAGTGCTCAGGGTGATCGGTGCTCAGTGCTCAGGGTGCTGGGTGCTCAGTCCTCTGGGTGCTCAGTGCTCAGGGTGCTGGGTGCTCAGTACTCAGGTTGCTGGGTGGTCAGTACTCTGGTTGTTGGGTGCTCAGTACTCAGCGTGCTGGGTGCTCCGTGCTCGGGGTGCTGGCTGCTCAGTGCTCAGGGTGCTCTGTGCTCAGTGCTCAGGGTGCTGGGTGCTCAGTACTCTGGGTGCTGGGTGCTTAGTGCTCGGGGTGCTCGGTGCTCAGTACTCAAGGTGCTGGGTGCTCAGTGCTCAGGGTGCTGGGTGCTCAGTCCTCGGGGTGCTCCGTGCTCAGGGTGCTGGGTGCTCAGTGCTCAGGGTCCTGGGTGCTCAGTGCTCGGGGTGCTGGGTGCTGAGTGCTCAGGGTGCTGGGTGCTCAGTGCTCGGGGTGCTCGGTGCTCAGTGCTCAGGGTCCCGGGTGCTCAGTACTCAGGGTGCTGGGTGCTTAGTACTCAGGGTGCTCAGTGCTCAGTACACAGGGTGCTGGGTGCTCAGTGCTCGGGGTGCTGGGTGCTCAGTACTCAGGGTGCTGGGTGCTCCGTGCTCGGGGTGCTGGCTGCTCAGTGCTCAGGGTGCTATGTGCTCAGTGCTCAGGGTGCTGGGTGCTCAGTACTCAGGGTGCTGGGTGCTTAGTGCTCGGGGTGCTCGGTGCTCAGTACTCAAGGTGCTGGGTGCTCAGTGCTCAGGGTGCTGGGTGCTAAGTCCTCGGGGTGCTCCGTGCTCAGGGTGCTGGGTGCTCAGTGCTCAGGGTGCTGGGTGCTCAGTGCTCGGGGTGCTGGGTGCTCAGTGCTCAGTACTCAGGGTGCTGGTTGCTCAATGCTCGGGGTGCTGGGTGCTCAGTACTCAGCATGCTGGGTGCTCAGTACTCAGGGTGCTGGGTGCTCAGTGCTCAGGGTGCTGGGTGCTCAGTGCTCAGGGTGCTGGGTGCTCAGTGATCGGGGTGCTGGGTGCTCAGTACTCAGGGTGCTCAGTGCTCGGGGAGCTCGGTGCTCAGTACTCAGGGTGCTGGGTGCTCAGTTCTCAGTGCTCGGGGTCCTGGGTGCTCCGTGCTCGGGGTGCTGGGTTCTCAGTGCTCTGGGTGCTTAGTGCTCAGTACTCAGGGTGCTGGGTGCTCAGTATTCATGGTGCTGCGTGCTCATTCTCAGGGTTCTAGGGGCTCAGTACTCAGGGTGCTGGGTGCTCAGTACTCAGGGTGCTCGGTTCTCAGTACTCAGGGTGCTGGGTGCTCATTCTCGGGGTGCTGGGTGCTCAGTGCTCGGGGTGCTGGGTGCTCAGTACTCAGGGTGCTGGGGGCTCAGTACTCAGGGTGCTGGGTGCTCAGTGCTCAGTGCTCAGGGTGCTCAGTGCTCAGGGTGCTCAGTGCTCAGGGTGCTGGGTGCTCAGGGTGCTGGGTGCTCAGTGCTCGGGGTGCTGGGTGCTCAGTGCTCAGTGCTCAGGGTGCTGGGTGCTCAGTGCTCAGTGCTCAGGGTGCTGGGTGTTCAGTACTCAGGGTGCTTGGTGCTCAGTGCTCAGGGTGCTGGGTGCTCAGTACTCAGGGTGCTGGGTGCTCAGTGCTCGGGGTGCTGGGTGCTCAGTGATCAGGGTGATCTGTGCTCAGTACTCAGGGTGCTGGGTGCTCAGTGCTCAGGGTGCTGGATGCTCAGTCCTCAGGGTGCTCAGTACTCAGGGTGCTCGGTGCTCAGTGCTCAGTACTCAGGGTGCTCAGTACTCAGGGTGCTGGGTGCTCAGTGCTCTGGGTGCTGGGAGCTCAGTACTCAGGGTGCTGGGTGCTCAGTACTCGGGGTGCTGGGTGCTCAGTACTCAGGGTGCTGGGTGCTCAGTCCTCCGGGTGCTCAGTGCTCAGGGTGCTGGGTGCTCAGTACTCAGGGTGCTGGGTGCTCAGTACTCGGGGTGCTGGGTGCTCAGTGCTCAGGGTGATCGGTGCTCAGTGCTCAGGGTGCTGGGTGCTCAGTCCTCCGGGTGCTCAGTGCTCAGGTTGCTGGGTGCTCAGTACTCAGGGTGCTGGGTGCTCAGTACTCGGGGTGCTGAGTGCTCAGTGCTCAGGGTGCTGGGTGCTCATTGCTCGGGGTGCTGGGTGCTCAGTGCTCAGGGTGATCGGTGCTCAGTGCTCAGGGTGCTGGGTGCTCAGTCCTCCGGGTGCTCAGTGCTCAGGGTGCTGGGTGCTCAGTACTCAGGGTGCTGGGTGCTCAGTACTCGGGGTGCTGGGTGCTCAGTGCTCAGGGTGCTGGGTGCTCCGTACTCTGGGTGTTGGGTGCTCAGTACTCAGCGTGCTGGGTGCTCCGTGCTCGGGGTGCTGGCTGCTCAGTGCTCAGGGTGCTCTGTGCTCAGTGCTCAGGGTGCTGGGTGCTCAGTACTCTGGGTGCTGGGTGCTTAGTGCTCGGGGTGCTCGGTGCTCAGTACTCAAGGTGCTGGGTGCTCAGTGCTCAGGGTGCTGGGTGCTCAGTCCTCGGGGTGCTCCGTGCTCAGGGTGCTGGGTGCTCAGTGCTCAGGGTCCTGGGTGCTCAGTGCTCGGGGTGCTGGGTGCTGAGTGCTCAGGGTGCTGGGTGCTCAGTGCTTGGGGTGCTCGGTGCTCAGTGCTCAGGGTCCCGGGTGCTCAGTACTCAGGGTGCTGGGTGCTTAGTACTCAGGGTGCTCAGTGCTCAGTACACAGGGTGCTGGGTGCTCAGTGCTCGGGGTGCTGGGTGCTCAGTACTCAGGGTGCTGGGTGCTCCGTGCTCGGGGTGCTGGCTGCTCAGTGCTCAGGGTGCTATGTGCTCAGTGCTCAGGGTGCTGGGTGCTCAGTACTCAGGGTGCTGGGTGCTTAGTGCTCGGGGTGCTCGGTGCTCAGTACTCAAGGTGCTGGGTGCTCAGTGCTCAGGGTGCTGGGTGCTAAGTCCTTGGGGTGCTCCGTGCTCAGGGTGCTGGGTGCTCAGTGCTCAGGGTGCTGGGTGCTCAGTGCTCGGGGTGCTGGGTGCTCAGTGCTCAGTACTCAGGGTGCTGGTTGCTCAATGCTCGGGGTGCTGGGTGCTCAGTACTCAGCATGCTGGGTGCTCAGTACTCAGGGTGCTGGGTGCTCAGTGCTCAGGGTGCTGGGTGCTCAGTGCTCAGGGTGCTGGGTGCTCAGTGATCGGGGTGCTGGGTGCTCAGTACTCAGGGTGCTCAGTGCTCGGGGAGCTCGGTGCTCAGTACTCAGAGTGCTGGGTGCTCAGTTCTCAGTGCTCGGGGTCCTGGGTGCTCCGTGCTCGGGGTGCTGGGTTCTCAGTGCTCTGGGTGCTTAGTGCTCAGTACTCAGGGTGCTGGGTGCTCAATATTCATGGTGCTGCGTGCTCATTCTCAGGGTTCTAGGGGCTCAGTACTCAGGGTGCTGGGTGCTCAGTACTCAGGGTGCTGGGTGCTCAGTACTCGGGGTGCTGGGTGCTCAGTGCTCGGGGTGCTGGGTGCTCAGTACTCAGGGTGCTGGGGGCTCAGTACTCAGGGTGCTGGGTGCTCAGTACTCAGGGTGATCTGTTCTCAGTACTCAGGTTGGTGGCTTCTCAGTGCTCGGGGTGCTGGGTGCTCAGTACTCGGGGTGCTCAGTGCTCAGTACTCAGGGTGCTGGGTGCTCAGTACTCAGGGTGCTGGGTGCTCAGTGCTCGAGGTGCTCGGTGCTCAGTACTCGGGGTGCTGGGTGCTCAGTACTCAGGGTGCTGGGTGCTCAGTGCTCAGGGTGCTGGGTGCTCAGTGCTCGGGGTGCTGGGTGCTCAGTGCTGAGGGTGGTACTGGGTGCTCAGTACTCAGGGTGCTGGGTGCTCAGTGCTCAGGGTGCTGGGTGCTCAGTACTAAGGGTGCTGGGTGCTCAGTACTCAGGGTGCTCGGTGCTCAGTACTCAGGGTGCTGGGTGCTCAGTGCTCAGTGTACTGGGTACTCAGTACTCAGGGTGCTGGGTGCTCAGTACTCAGGGTGCTGGATGCTCAGTGCTCAGGGTGCTGGGTGCTCAGTGCTCAGGCTGCTGGGTGCTCAGTACTCAGGGTGCTGGGTGCTCAGTGCTCATGGTGATCGGTGCTCAGTACTCAGGGTGCTGGGTGCTCAGTGCTCGGGGTGCTGGGTGCTCAGTACACGGGGTGCTGGGTGCTCTGTACTCAGGGTGCTGGGTGCTCAGTGCTCGGGGTCCTAGGTGCTCAGTGCTCAGGGTGATCGGTGCTCAGTACTCAGCGTGCTGGGTGCTCAGTGCTCAGAGTGTTGGGTGCTCAGTACTCAGGGTGCTGGGTGCTCAGTGCTCAGTGCTCAGGGTGCTCAGTGCTCAGGGTGCTCAGTGCTCAGGGTGCTTGGTGCTCAGGGTGCTGGGTGCTCAGTGCTCGGGGTGCTGGGTGCTCAGTGCTCAGTGCTCAGGGTGCTGGGTGCTCAGTGCTCAGTGCTCAGGGTGCTGGGTGTTCAGTACTCAGGGTGCTTGGTGCTCAGTGCTCAGGGTGCTGGGTGCTCAGTACTCAGGGTGCTGGGTGCTCAGTGCTCGGGGTGCTGGGTGCTCAGTGATCAGGGTGATCTGTGCTCAGTACTCAGGGTGCTGGGTGCTCAGTGCTCAGGGTGCTGGATGCTCAGTCCTCAGGGTGCTCAGTACTCAGGGTGCTCGGTGCTCAGTGCTCAGTACTCAGGGTGCTCAGTACTCAGGGTGCTGGGTGCTCAGTGCTCTGGGTGCTGGGTGCTCAGTACTCAGGGTGCTGGGTGCTCAGTACTCGGGGTGCTGGGTGCTCAGTACTCAGGGTGCTGGGTGCTCAGTCCTCCGGGTGCTCAGTGCTCAGGGTGCTGGGTGCTCAGTACTCAGGGTGCTGGGTGCTCAGTACTCGGGTTGCTGGGTGCTCAGTGCTCAGGGTGATCGGTGCTCAGTGCTCAGGGTGCTGGGTGCTCAGTCCTCCGGGTGCTCAGTGCTCAGGGTGCTGGGTGCTCAGTACTCAGGGTGCTGGGTGCTCAGTACTCGGGGTGCTGGGTGCTCAGTGCTCAGGGTGCTGGGTGCTCATTGCTCGGGGTGCTGGGTGCTCAGTGCTCAGGGTGATCGGTGCTCAGTGCTCAGGGTGCTGGGTGCTCAGTCCTCCGGGTGCTCAGTGCTCAGGGTGCTGGGTGCTCAGTACTCAGGGTGCTGGGTGCTCAGTACTCGGGGTGCTGGGTGCTCAGTGCTCAGGGTGCTGGGTGCTCCGTACTCTGGGTGTTGGGTGCTCAGTACTCAGCGTGCTGGGTGCTCCGTGCTCGGGGTGCTGGCTGCTCAGTGCTCAGGGTGCTCTGTGCTCAGTGCTCAGGGTGCTGGGTGCTCAGTACTCAGGGTGCTGGGTGCTTAGTGCTCGGGGTGCTCGGTGCTCAGTACTCAAGGTGCTGGGTGCTCAGTGCTCAGGGTGCTGGGTGCTCAGTCCTCGGGGTGCTCCGTGCTCAGGGTGCTGGGTGCTCAGTGCTCAGGGTCCTGGGTGCTCAGTGCTCGGGGTGCTGGGTGCTGAGTGCTCAGGGTGCTGGGTGCTCAGTGCTCGGGGTGCTCGGTGCTCAGTGCTCAGGGTCCCGGGTGCTCAGTACTCAGGGTGCTGGGTGCTCAGTGCTCAGGGAGCTGGGTGCTCAGTGCTCAGGCTGCTGGGTGCTCAGTACTCAGGGTGCTGGGTGCTCAGTGCTCATGGTGATCAGTGCTCAGTACTCAGGGTGCTGGGTGCTCAGTGCTCGGGGTGCTGGGTGCTCAGTACACGGGGTGCTGGGTGCTCTGTACTCAGGGTGCTGGGTGCTCAGTGCTCGGGGTCCTAGGTGCTCAGTGCTCAGGGTGATCGGTGCTCAGTACTCAGCGTGCTGGGTGCTCAGTGCTCAGAGTGTTGGGTGCTCAGTACTCAGGGTGCTGGGTGCTCAGTGCTCAGTGCTCAGGGTGCTCAGTGCTCAGGGTGCTCAGTCCTCAGGGTGCTGGGTGCTCAGGGTGCTGGGTGCTCAGTGCTCGGGGTGCTGGGTGCTCAGTGCTCAGGGTGCTGGGTGTTCAGTACTCAGGGTGCTTGGTGCTCAGTGCTCAGTGCTCAGGGTGCTGGGTGTTCAGTACTCAGTGCTCAGGGTGCTGGGTGTTCAGTACTCAGGGTGCTTGGTGCTCAGTGCTCAGGGTGCTGGGTGCTCAGTACTCAGGGTGCTGGGTGCTCAGTGCTCGGGGTGCTGGGTGCTCAGTGATCAGGGTGATCTGTGCTCAGTACTCAGGGTGCTGGGTGCTCAGTGCTCAGGGTGCTGGGTGCTCAGTCCTCAGGGTGCTCAGTACTCAGGGTGCTCGGTGCTCAGTGCTCAGTACTCAGGGTGCTCAGTACTCAGGGTGCTGGGTGCTCAGTGCTCGGGGTGCTGGGTGCTCAGTACTCAGGGTGCTGGGTGCTCAGTACTCGGGGTGCTGGGTGCTCAGTACTCAGGGTGCTGGGTGCTCAGTCCTCCGGGTGCTCAGTGCTCAGGGTGCTGCGTGCTCAGTACTCAGGGTGCTGGGTGCTCAGTACTCGGGGTGCTGGGTGCTCAGTGCTCAGGGTGATCGGTGCTCAGTGCTCAGGGTGCTGGGTGCTCAGTCCTCCCGGTGCTCAGTGCTCAGGGTGCTGGGTGCTCAGTACTCAGGGTGCTGGGTGCTCAGTACTCGGGGTGCTGGGTGCTCAGTGCTCAGGGTGCTGGGTGCTCAGTGCTCGGGTGCTGGGTGCTCAGTGCACAGGGTGATCGGTGCTCAGTGCTCAGGGTGCTGGGTGCTCAGTCCTCTGGGTGCTCAGTGCTCAGGGTGCTGGGTGCTCAGTACTCAGGGTGCTGGGTGGTCAGTACTCGGGGTGCTGGGTGCTCAGTGCTCAGGGTGCTGGGTGCTCAGTACTCTGGTTGTTGGGTGCTCAGTACTCAGCGTGCTGGGTGCTCCGTGCTCGGGGTGCTGGCTGCTCAGTGCTCAGGGTGCTCTGTGCTCAGTGCTCAGGGTGCTGGGTGCTCAGTACTCTGGGTGCTGGGTGCTTAGTGCTCGGGGTGCTCGGTGCTCAGTACTCAAGGTGCTGGGTGCTCAGTGCTCAGGGTGCTGGGTGCTCAGTCCTCGGGGTGCTCCGTGCTCAGGGTGCTGGGTGCTCAGTGCTCAGGGTCCTGGGTGCTCAGTGCTCGGGGTGCTGGGTGCTGAGTGCTCAGGGTGCTGGGTGCTCAGTGCTCGGGGTGCTCGGTGCTCAGTGCTCAGGGTCCCGGGTGCTCAGTACTCAGGGTGCTGGGTGCTTAGTACTCAGGGTGCTCAGTGCTCAGTACACAGGGTGCTGGGTGCTCAGTGCTCGGGGTGCTGGGTGCTCAGTACTCAGTGTGCTGGGTGCTCCGTGCTCGGGGTGCTGGCTGCTCAGTGCTCAGGGTGCTATGTGCTCAGTGCTCAGGGTGCTGGGTGCTCAGTACTCAGGGTGCTGGGTGCTTAGTGCTCGGGGTGCTCGGTGCTCAGTACTCAAGGTGCTGGGTGCTCAGTGCTCAGGGTGCTGGGTGCTAAGTCCTCGGGGTGCTCCGTGCTCAGGGTGCTGGGTGCTCAGTGCTCAGGGTGCTGGGTGCTCAGTGCTCGGGGTGCTGGGTGCTCAGTGCTCAGTACTCAGGGTGCTGGTTGCTCAATGCTCGGGGTGCTGGGTGCTCAGTACTCAGCATGCTGGGTGCTCAGTACTCAGGGTGCTGGGTGCTCAGTGCTCAGGGTGCTGGGTGCTCAGTGCTCAGGGTGCTGGGTGCTCAGTGATCGGGGTGCTGGGTGCTCAGTACTCAGGGTGCTCAGTGCTCGGGGAGCTCGGTGCTCAGTACTCAGGGTGCTGGGTGCTCAGTTCTCAGTGCTCTGGGTCCTGGGTGCTCCGTGCTCGGGGTGCTGGGTTCTCAGTGCTCTGGGTGCTTAGTGCTCAGTACTCAGGGTGCTGGGTGCTCAGTATTCATGGTGCTGCGTGCTCATTCTCAGGGTTCTAGGGGCTCAGTACTCAGGGTGCTGGGTGCTCAGTACTCAGGGTGCTCGGTTCTCAGTACTCAGGGTGCTGGGTGCTCATTCTCGGGGTGCTGGGTGCTCAGTGCTCGGGGTGCTGGGTGCTCAGTACTCAGGGTGCTGGGGGCTCAGTACTCAGGGTGCTGGGTGCTCAGTACTCAGGGTGATCTGTTCTCAGTACTCAGGTTGGTGGCTGCTCAGTGCTCGGGGTGCTGGGTGCTCAGTACTCGGGGTGCTCAGTGCTCAGTACTCAGGGTGCTGGGTGCTCAGTACTCAGGGTGCTGGGTGCTCAGTGCTCGAGGTGCTCGGTGCTCAGTACTCGGGGTGCTGGGTGCTCAGTACTCAGGGTGCTGGGTGCTCAGTGCTCAGGGTGCTGGGTGCTCAGTGCTCGGGGTGCTGGGTGCTCAGTGCTGAGGGTGGTACTGGGTGCTCAGTACTCAGGGTGCTGGGTGCTCAGTGCTCAGGGTGCTGGGTGCTCAGTACTAAGGGTGCTGGGTGCTCAGTACTCAGGGTGCTCGGTGCTCAGTACTCAGGGTGCTGGGTGCTCAGTGCTCAGTGTGCTGGGTACTCAGTACTCAGGGTGCTGGGTGCTCAGTACTCAGGGTGCTGGGTGCTCAGTGCTCAGGGTGCTGGGTGCTCAGTGCTCAGGCTGCTGGGTGCTCAGTACTCAGGGTGCTGGGTGCTCAGTGCTCATGGTGATCGGTGCTCAGTACTCAGGGTGCTGGGTGCTCAGTGCTCGGGGTGCTGGGTGCTCAGTACACGGGGTGCTGGGTGCTCTGTACTCAGGGTGCTGGGTGCTCAGTGCTCGGGGTCCTAGGTGCTCAGTGCTCAGGGTGATCGGTGCTCAGTACTCAGCGTGCTGGGTGCTCAGTGCTCAGAGTGTTGGGTGCTCAGTACTCAGGGTGCTGGGTGCTCAGTGCTCAGTGCTCAGGGTGCTCAGTGCTCAGGGTGCTCAGTGCTCAGGGTGCTGGGTGCTCAGGGTGCTGGGTGCTCAGTGCTCGGGGTGCTGGGTGCTCAGTGCTCAGTGCTCAGGGTGCTGGGTGCTCAGTGCTCAGTGCTCAGGGTGCTGGGTGTTCAGTACTCAGGGTGCTTGGTGCTCAGTGCTCAGGGTGCTGGGTGCTCAGTACTCAGGGTGCTGGGTGCTCAGTGCTCGGGGTGCTGGGTGCTCAGTGATCAGGGTGATCTGTGCTCAGTACTCAGGGTGCTGGGTGCTCAGTGCTCAGGGTGCTGGATGCTCAGTCCTCAGGGTGCTCAGTACTCAGGGTGCTCGGTGCTCAGTGCTCAGTACTCAGGGTGCTCAGTACTCAGGGTGCTGGGTGCTCAGTGCTCTGGGTGCTGGGTGCTCAGTACTCAGGGTGCTGGGTGCTCAGTACTCGGGGTGCTGGGTGCTCAGTACTCAGGGTGCTGGGTGCTCAGTCCTCCGGGTGCTCAGTGCTCAGGGTGCTGGGTGCTCAGTACTCAGGGTGCTGGGTGCTCAGTACTCGGGGTGCTGGGTGCTCAGTGCTCAGGGTGATCGGTGCTCAGTGCTCAGGGTGCTGGGTGCTCAGTCCTCCGGGTGCTCAGTGCTCACGGTGCTGGGTGCTCAGTACTCAGGGTGCTGGGTGCTCAGTACTCGGGGTGCTGGGTGCTCAGTGCTCAGGGTGCTGGGTGCTCATTGCTCGGGGTGCTGGGTGGTCAGTGCTCAGGGTGATCGGTGCTCAGTGCTCAGGGTGCTGGGTGCTCAGTCCTCCGGGTGCTCAGTGCTCAGGGTGCTGGGTGCTCAGTACTCAGGGTGCTGGGTGCTCATTACTCGGGGTGCTGGGTGCTCAGTGCTCAGGGTGCTGGGTGCTCCGTACTCTGGGTGTTGGGTGCTCAGTACTCAGCGTGCTGGGTGCTCCGTGCTCGGGGTGCTGGCTGCTCAGTGCTCAGGGTGCTCTGTGCTCAGTGCTCAGGGTGCTGGGTGCTCAGTACTCAGGGTGCTGGGTGCTTAGTGCTCGGGGTGCTCGGTGCTCAGTACTCAAGGTGCTGGGTGCTCAGTGCTCAGGGTGCTGGGTGCTCAGTCCTCGGGGTGCTCCGTGCTCAGGGTGCTGGGTGCTCAGTGCTCAGGGTCCTGGGTGCTCAGTGCTCGGGGTGCTGGGTGCTGAGTGCTCAGGGTGCTGGGTGCTCAGTGCTCGGGGTGCTCGGTGCTCAGTGCTCAGGGTCCCGGGTGCTCAGTACTCAGGGTGCTGGGTGCTTAGTACTCAGGGTGCTCAGTGCTCAGTACACAGGGTGCTGGGTGCTCAGTGCTCGGGGTGCTGGGTGCTCAGTACTCAGCGTGCTGGGTGCTCAGTACTCAGGGTGCTGGGTGCTCAGTGCTCAGGGTGCTGGGTGCTCAGTGCTCAGGGTGCTGGGTGCTCCGTGCTCGGGGTGCTGGGTTCTCAGTGCTCTGGGTGCTTAGTGTTCAGTACTCAGGGTGCTGGGTGCTCAGTACTCATGGTGCTGGGTGCTCATTCTCAGGGTGCTAGGGGCTCAGTACACAAGGTGCTGGGTGCTCAGTACTCAGGGTGCTCGGTTCTCAGTACTCAGGGTGCTGGGTGCTCATTCTCGGGGTGGTGGGTGCTCAGTGCTCGGGGTGCTGGGTGCTCAGTACTCAGGGTGCTGGGTGCTCAGTACTCAGGGTGCTGGGTGCTCAGTACTCAGGGTGATCTGTTCTCAGTACTCAGGTTGCTGGGTGCTCAGTGCTCGGGGTGCTGGGTGCTCAGTACTAGGGGTGCTCAGTGCTCAGTACTCAGGGTGCTGGGTGCTCAGTACTCAGGGTGCTGGGTGCTCAGTTCTCGAGGTGCTCGGTGCTCAGTACTCGGGGTGCTGGGTGCTCAGTACTCGGGGTGCTGGGTGCTCAGTGCTCAGGGTGCTGGGTGCTCAGTGCTCGGGGTGCTGGGTGCTCAGTGCTGAGGGTGGTGCTGGGTGCTCAGTACTCAGGGTGCTGGGGGCTCAGTACTCAGGGTGCTGGGTGCTCAGTACTCAGGGTGATCTGTTCTCAGTACTCAGGTTGGTGGCTGCTCAGTGCTCGGGGTGCTGGGTGCTCAGTACTCGGGGTGCTCAGTGCTCAGGGTGCTGGGTGCTCAGTACTCAGGGTGCTGGGTGCTCAGTACTCGGGGTGCTGGGTGCTCAGTGCTCAGGGTGATCGGTGCTCAGTGCTCAGGGTGCTGGGTGCTCAGTCCTCCGGGTGCTCAGTGCTCACGGTGCTGGGTGCTCAGTACTCAGGGTGCTGGGTGCTCAGTACTCGGGGTGCTGGGTGCTCAGTGCTCAGGGTGCTGGGTGCTCATTGCTCGGGGTGCTGGGTGGTCAGTGCTCAGGGTGATCGGTGCTCAGTGCTCAGGGTGCTGGGTGCTCAGTCCTCCGGGTGCTCAGTGCTCAGGGTGCTGGGTGCTCAGTACTCAGGGTGCTGGGTGCTCAGTACTCGGGGTGCTGGGTGCTCAGTGCTCAGGGTGCTGGGTGCTCCGTACTCTGGGTGTTGGGTGCTCAGTACTCAGCGTGCTGGGTGCTCCGTGCTCGGGGTGCTGGCTGCTCAGTGCTCAGGGTGCTCTGTGCTCAGTGCTCAGGGTGCTGGGTGCTCAGTACTCAGGGTGCTGGGTGCTTAGTGCTCGGGGTGCTCGGTGCTCAGTACTCAAGGTGCTGGGTGCTCAGTGCTCAGGGTGCTGGGTGCTCAGTCCTCGGGGTGCTCCGTGCTCAGGGTGCTGGGTGCTCAGTGCTCAGGGTCCTGGGTGCTCAGTGCTCGGGGTGCTGGGTGCTGAGTGCTCAGGGTGCTGGGTGCTCAGTGCTCGGGGTGCTCGGTGCTCAGTGCTCAGGGTCCCGGGTGCTCAGTACTCAGGGTGCTGGGTGCTTAGTACTCAGGGTGCTCAGTGCTCAGTACACAGGGTGCTGGGTGCTCAGTGCTCGGGGTGCTGGGTGCTCAGTACTCAGCGTGCTGGGTGCTCAGTACTCAGGGTGCTGGGTGCTCAGTGCTCAGGGTGCTGGGTGCTCAGTGCTCAGGGTGCTGGGTGCTCCGTGCTCGGGGTGCTGGGTTCTCAGTGCTCTGGGTGCTTAGTGTTCAGTACTCAGGGTGCTGGGTGCTCAGTACTCATGGTGCTGGGTGCTCATTCTCAGGGTGCTAGGGGCTCAGTACACAAGGTGCTGGGTGCTCAGTACTCAGGGTGCTCGGTTCTCAGTACTCAGGGTGCTGGGTGCTCATTCTCGGGGTGGTGGGTGCTCAGTGCTCGGGGTGCTGGGTGCTCAGTACTCAGGGTGCTGGGTGCTCAGTACTCAGGGTGCTGGGTGCTCAGTACTCAGGGTGATCTGTTCTCAGTACTCAGGTTGCTGGGTGCTCAGTGCTCGGGGTGCTGGGTGCTCAGTACTAGGGGTGCTCAGTGCTCAGTACTCAGGGTGCTGGGTGCTCAGTACTCAGGGTGCTGGGTGCTCAGTGCTCGAGGTGCTCGGTGCTCAGTACTCGGGGTGCTGGGTGCTCAGTACTCGGGGTGCTGGGTGCTCAGTGCTCAGGGTGCTGGGTGCTCAGTGCTCGGGGTGCTGGGTGCTCAGTGCTGAGGGTGGTGCTGGGTGCTCAGTACTCAGGGTGCTGGGGGCTCAGTACTCAGGGTGCTGGGTGCTCAGTACTCAGGGTGATCTGTTCTCAGTACTCAGGTTGGTGGCTGCTCAGTGCTCGGGGTGCTGGGTGCTCAGTACTCGGGGTGCTCAGTGCTCAGTACTCAGGGTGCTTTGTGCTCAGTGCTCAGGGTGCTGGGTGCTCAGTGCTCAGGGTGCTCGGTTCTTAGTACTCATGGTGCTCGGTGCTCGGGGTGCTGGGTGCTCAGTGCTCGGTGTGCTGGGTGCTCAGTGCTTGGGGTGTTGGGTGCTCAGTGCTCAGGGTGCTGGGTGCTCAGTGCTCGGGGTGCTGGGTGCTCAGTACTCGGAGTGCTCGGTGTTCAGTACTCAGGGTGCTGGGTGCTCAGTGCTCAGGTGCTGGGTGCTAAGTACTCAGGTTGCTGGGTGCTCAGTACTCAGGTTGCACAGTACTCAGGGTGCTGGGTGCTCAGTGCTCAGGGTGCTGGGTGCTCAGTGCTCGGGGTGCTGGGTGCTCGGTGCTCAGGTTGCTGGGTGCTCAGTACTCGGGGTGCTGGGTGCTCAGTACTCAGGGTGCTGTGTGCTCATTGCTCGGGGTGCTGGGTGCTCAGTGCTCCGGGTGCTGGGTGCTCAGTGCTCGGGGTGCTGGGTGCTCAGTGCTCAGGGTGCTGGGTGCTCAGTGCTCGGGGTGCTCGGTGCTCAGTACTCAGGGTTCTGTGTGCTCAGTGCTCCGGGTGCTGGGTGCTCAGTGCTCAGGGTACTGGGTGCTCAGTACTCAGGGTGCTCGGTGCTTAGTACTCAGGGAGCTGGGTGCTCAGTACTCAGGGTGCTCATTGCTCAGGGTGCTGGGTTCTCAGTACTCAGGGTGCTGGGTGCTCAGTACTCAGGGTGCTCAGTGCTCAGTACTCAGGGTGCTCAGTGCTCAGTACTCAGGGTGCTCAGTGCTCAGGGTGCTGGGTGCTCAGTTCTCGGGGTGCTGGGTGCTCAGTGCTCACGGTGCTGTGTGCTCAGTACTCAGGGTGCTGGGTGCTCAGTGATCGGGGTGCTCGGTGCTCAGTGCTCAGGCTGCTGGGTGCTCAGTACTCAGGGTGCTCATTGCTCAGGGTGCTGGGTTCTCAGTACTCAGGGTGCTGGGTGCTCAGTACTCAGGGTGCTCAGTGCTCAGTACTCAGGGTGCTCAGTGCTCAGTACTCAGGGTGCTCAGTGCTCAGGGTGCTGGGTGCTCAGTGCTCGGGTTGCTGGGTGCTCAGTGCTCACGGTGCTGTGTGCTCAGTACTCAGGGTGCTCAGTACTCAGGGTGCTGGGTGCTCAGTGCTCAGGGTGCTGGCTGCTCAGTGATCAGGGTGCTGGGTGCTCAGTGCTCAGGGTGCTCGGTGCTCAGTGCTCAGGTTGCTGGGTGCTCAATACTCAGGGTGCTGGGTGCTCAGTACTCAGGG
This sequence comes from Microtus oregoni, assembly GCF_018167655.1. NCBI lineage: Eukaryota > Metazoa > Chordata > Mammalia > Rodentia > Cricetidae > Microtus > Microtus oregoni. Next base: position 3,344,295 of record NW_024543811.1, on the reverse strand, counting down.
TGCTCCGTGCTCAGTACTCAGGGTGCTCAGTGCTCAGGGTGCTGGGTGCTCAGTGCTCGGGGTGCTGGGTACTCAGTCCTCAGGGTGCTGGGTGCTCAGTGCTCAGGGTGCTCGGTGCTCAGTGCTCAGGGTGCTGGGTGCTCAGTACTCAGGGTGCTGGGTGCTCAGTGCACGGGGTGCTAGGGGCTCAGTACTCAGGGTGCTTTGTGCTCAGTGCTCAGGGTGCTGGGTGCTCAGTGCTCAGGGTGCTCGGTTCTTAGTACTCATGGTGCTCGGTGCTCGGGGTGCTGGGTGCTCAGTGCTCGGTGTGCTGGGTGCTCAGTGCTTGGGGTGTTGGGTGCTCAGTGCTCAGGGTGCTGGGTGCTCAGTGCTCGGGGTGCTGGGTGCTCAGTACTCGGAGTGCTCGGTGCTCAGTACTCAGGGTGCTGGGTGCTCAGTGCTCAGGTGCTGGGTGCTAAGTACTCAGGTTGCTGGGTGCTCAGTACTCAGGTTGCACAGTACTCAGGGTGCTGGGTGCTCAGTGCTCAGGGTGCTGGGTGCTCAGTACTCAGGGTGCTCAGTAATCAGGATGCTGGGTGCTCAGTACTCAGGGTGCTGGGTGCTCAGTACTCAGGGTGCTGGGTGCTCAGTCCTCAGGGTGCTAAGTGCTCAGGGTGCTGGGTGCTCAGTGCTCGGGGAGCTCGGTGCTCAGTACTCAGGGTGCTGAGAGCTCAGTACTCAGGGTGCTGGGTGCTCAGTACTCAGGGTGCTGGGTGCTCAGTGCTCGGGGTTTTGGGTGCTCAGTGCTCAGGGTGCTCAGTGCTCAGTACTCAGGGTGCTGGGTGCTCAGTACTCAGGGTGCTGGGTGCCCAGTGCTCGGGGTGCTGGGTGCTCAGTACTCAGGGTGCTGTTTGCTCAGTGCTCGGGGTGCTCGGTGCTCAGTACTCAAGGTGCTGGGTGCTCAGTGCTCACGGTGCTGGGTGCTCAGAACTCAGGGTGCTCAGTACTCAGGGTGCTGAGTGCTCAGTACTCAGGGTGCTGGGTGCTCAGTACTCAGGGTGCTGGGTGCTCAGTACTCAGGGTGCTGGGTGCTCAGTGCTCGGGGTGCTGGGTGCTCATTAATCAGGGTGCTGGGTGCTCAGTACTCAGTGTGCTCAGTGCTTGGGGTGCTGGGTGCTCAGTACTCAGGGTGCTCAGTGCTTTGGGTGCTGGGTGCTCAGTACTCAGGGTGCTGGTTGCTCAGTGCTCAGGGTGCTGGGTGCTGAGTACTCAGGGTGCTGGGTGCTCAGTACTCAGGGTGCTGGGTGCTCAGTGCTCGGGATGCTGGGTGCTCAGTGCTCGGGGTGCTGGGTGCTCAGTGCTCGGGTGCTGGGTGCTCAGTCCTCAGGGTGCTGGGTGCTCAGTGCTCGGGGTGCTGGGTGCTCAGTGCTCGGGGTGCTCGGTGCTCAGTGCTCGGGGTGCTGGGTACTCAGTACTCGGGGTGCTCAGTGCTCAGTACTCAGGGTGCTGGGTGCTCAGTGCTAAGGATGCTGGGTGCTCAGTGCTCGGGGTGCTGGGTGCTCGGTGCTCAGGTTGCTGGGTGCTCAGTACTCGGGGTGCTGGGTGCTCAGTACTCAGGGTGCTGGGTGCTCATTGCACGGGGTGCTGGGTGCTCAGTGCTCCGGGTGCTGGGTGCTCAGTGCTCGGGGTGCTGGGTGCTCAGTGCTCAGGGTGCTGGGTGCTCAGTGCTCGGGGTGCTCGGTGCTCAGTACTCAGGGTTCTGTGTGCTCAGTGCTCCGGGTGCTGGGTGCTCAGTGCTCAGGGTACTGGGTGCTCAGTACTCAGGGTGCTCGGTGCTTAGTACTCAGGGTGCTGGGTGCTCAGTACTCAGGGTGCTCATTGCTCAGGGTGCTGGGTTCTCAGTACTCAGGGTGCTGGGTGCTCAGTACTCAGGGTGCTCAGTGCTCAGGGTGCTGGGTGCTCAGTGCTCGGGGTGCTGGGTCCTCAGTGCTCACGGTGATGTGTGCTCAGTACTCAGGGTGCTGGGTGCTCAGTGCTCGGGGTGCTCGGTGCTCAGTGCTCAGGCTGCTGGGTGCTCAGTACTCAGGGTGCTCATTGCTCAGGGTGCTGGGTTCTCAGTACTCAGGGTGCTGGGTGCTCAGTACTCAGGGTGCTCAGTGCTCAGTACTCAGGGTGCTCAGTGCTCAGTACTCAGGGTGCTCAGTGCTCAGGGTGCTGGGTGCTCAGTGCTCGGGGTGCTGGGTGCTCAGTGCTCACGGTGCTGTGTGCTCAGTACTCAGGGTGCTCAGTACTCAGGGTGCTGGGTGCTCAGTGCTCAGGGTGCTGGCTGCTCAGTGCTCAGGGTGCTGGGTGCTCAGTGCTCAGGGTGCTCGGTGCTCAGTGCTCAGGTTGCTGGGTGCTCAATACTCAGGGTGCTGGGTGCTCAGTACTCAGGGTGCTCAGTGCTCAGTACTCAGGGTGCTCAGTGCTCAGGGTGCTGGGTGCTCAGTGCTCGGGGTGCTGGGTACTCAGTCCTCAGGGTGCTGGGTGCTCAGTGCTCAGGGTGCTCGGTGCTCAGTGCTCAGGGTGCTGGGTGCTCAGTACTCAGGGAGCTGGGTGCTCAGTGCTCAGGGTGCTCGGTGCTCAGTGCTCAGGGTGCTCGGTTCTTAGTACTCATGGTGCTCGGTGCTCGGGGTGCTGGGTGCTCAGTACTCAGGGTGCTCGGTGCTCAGTGCTCAGGGTGCTGGGTGCTCAGTACTCAGGGTGCTGGGTGCTCAGTGCTCAGGGTGCTCGGTGCTCAGTGCTCAGGGTGCTGGGTGCTCAGTACTCAGGGTGCTGGGTGCTCAGTACTCAGGGTGCTGGGTGCTCAGTGCTCAGGGTGCTCGGTGCTCAGTGCTCAGGGTGCTGGGTGCTCAGTGCTCAGGGTGCTCGGTGCTCGGTGCTCGGGGTGCTGGGTGCTCAGTGCTCGGTGTGCTGGGTGCTCAGTGTACGGGGTGCTGGGTGCTGAGTGCTCGGTGTGCTGGGTGCTCAGTGCTCGGGGTGCTGGGTGCTCAGTACTCAGGGTGCTCGGTGCTCAGTACTCAGGGTGCTGGGTGCTCAGTGTTCAGGGTGCTGGGTGCTCAGTACTCAGGGTGCTGGGTGCTCGGTACTCAGTACACTGGGTGCTCAGTACTCAGGGTGCTGGGTGCTCAGTGCTCGGGGTTTTGGGTGCTCAGTGCTCAGGGTGCTCAGTGCTCAGTACTCAGGGTGCTGGGTGCTCAGTACTCAGGGTGCTGGGTGCTCAGTGCTCGGGGTGCTGGGTGCTCAGTACTCAGGGTGCTGTTTGCTCAGTGCTCGGGGTGCTCGGTGCTCAGTACTCAAGGTGCTGGGTGCTCAGTGCTCACGGTGCTGGGTGCTCAGAACTCAGGGTGCTCAGTACTCAGGGTGCTGAGTGCTCAGTACTCAGGGTGCTGGGTGCTCAGTACTCAGGGTGCTGGGTGCTCAGTACTCAGGGTGCTGGGTGCTCAGTGCTCGGGGTGCTGGGTGCTCATTAATCAGGGTGCTGGGTGCTCAGTACTCAGGGTGCTCAGTGCTTGGGGTGCTGGGTGCTCAGTACTCAGGGTGCTGGGTGCTCAGTACTCAGGGTGCTCAGTGCTCAGTACTCAGGGTGCTCAGTGCTCAGTACTCAGGGTGCTCAGTGCTCAGGGTGCTGGGTGCTCAGTTCTCGGGGTGCTGGGTGCTCAGTGCTCACGGTGCTGTGTGCTCAGTACTCAGGGTGCTGGGTGCTCAGTGATCGGGGTGCTCGGTGCTCAGTGCTCAGGCTGCTGGGTGCTCAGTACTCAGGGTGCTCATTGCTCAGGGTGCTGGGTTCTCAGTACTCAGGGTGCTGGGTGCTCAGTACTCAGGGTGCTCAGTGCTCAGTACTCAGGGTGCTCAGTGCTCAGTACTCAGGGTGCTCAGTGCTCAGGGTGCTGGGTGCTCAGTGCTCGGGTTGCTGGGTGCTCAGTGCTCACGGTGCTGTGTGCTCAGTACTCAGGGTGCTCAGTACTCAGGGTGCTGGGTGCTCAGTGCTCAGGGTGCTGGCTGCTCAGTGATCAGGGTGCTGGGTGCTCAGTGCTCAGGGTGCTCGGTGCTCAGTGCTCAGGTTGCTGGGTGCTAAATACTCAGGGTGCTGGGTGCTCAGTACTCAGGGTGCTCCGTGCTCAGTACTCAGGGTGCTCAGTGCTCAGGGTGCTGGGTGCTCAGTGCTCGGGGTGCTGGGTACTCAGTCCTCAGGGTGCTGGGTGCTCAGTGCTCAGGGTGCTCGGTGCTCAGTGCTCAGGGTGCTGGGTGCTCAGTACTCAGGGTGCTGGGTGCTCAGTGCACGGGGTGCTAGGGGCTCAGTACTCAGGGTGCTTTGTGCTCAGTGCTCAGGGTGCTGGGTGCTCAGTGCTCAGGGTGCTCGGTTCTTAGTACTCATGGTGCTCGGTGCTCGGGGTGCTGGGTGCTCAGTGCTCGGTGTGCTGGGTGCTCAGTGCTTGGGGTGTTGGGTGCTCAGTGCTCAGGGTGCTGGGTGCTCAGTGCTCGGGGTGCTGGGTGCTCAGTACTCGGAGTGCTCGGTGCTCAGTACTCAGGGTGCTGGGTGCTCAGTGCTCAGGTGCTGGGTGCTAAGTACTCAGGTTGCTGGGTGCTCAGTACTCAGGTTGCACAGTACTCAGGGTGCTGGGTGCTCAGTGCTCAGGGTGCTGGGTGCTCAGTACTCAGGGTGCTCAGTAATCAGGATGCTGGGTGCTCAGTACTCAGGGTGCTGGGTGCTCAGTACTCAGGGTGCTGGGTGCTCAGTCCTCAGGGTGCTAAGTGCTCAGGGTGCTGGGTGCTCAGTGCTCGGGGAGCTCGGTGCTCAGTACTCAGGGTGCTGAGAGCTCAGTACTCAGGGTGCTGGGTGCTCAGTACTCAGGGTGCTGGGTGCTCAGTGCTCGGGGTTTTGGGTGCTCAGTGCTCAGGGTGCTCAGTGCTCAGTACTCAGGGTGCTGGGTGCTCAGTACTCAGGGTGCTGGGTGCCCAGTGCTCGGGGTGCTGGGTGCTCAGTACTCAGGGTGCTGTTTGCTCAGTGCTCGGGGTGCTCGGTGCTCAGTACTCAAGGTGCTGGGTGCTCAGTGCTCACGGTGCTGGGTGCTCAGAACTCAGGGTGCTCAGTACTCAGGGTGCTGAGTGCTCAGTACTCAGGGTGCTGGGTGCTCAGTACTCAGGGTGCTGGGTGCTCAGTACTCAGGGTGCTGGGTGCTCAGTGCTCGGGGTGCTGGGTGCTCATTAATCAGGGTGCTGGGTGCTCAGTACTCAGTATGCTCAGTGCTTGGGGTGCTGGGTGCTCAGTACACAGGGTGCTCAGTGCTTTGGGTGCTGGGTGCTCAGTACTCAGGGTGCTGGTTGCTCAGTGCTCAGGGTGCTGGGTGCTGAGTACTCAGGGTGCTGGGTGCTCAGTACTCAGGGTGCTGGGTGCTCAGTGCTCGGGATGCTGGGTGCTCAGTGCTCGGGGTGCTGGGTGCTCAGTGCTCGGGTGCTGGGTGCTCAGTCCTCAGGGTGCTGGGTGCTCAGTGCTCGGGGTGCTGGGTGCTCAGTGCTCGGGGTGCTCGGTGCTCAGTGCTCGGGGTGCTGGGTACTCAGTACTCGGGGTGCTCAGTGCTCAGTACTCAGGGTGCTGGGTGCTCAGTGCTAAGGATGCTGGGTGCTCAGTGCTCGGGGTGCTGGGTGCTCGGTGCTCAGGTTGCTGGGTGCTCAGTACTCGGGGTGCTGGGTGCTCAGTACTCAGGGTGCTGGGTGCTCATTGCACGGGGTGCTGGGTGCTCAGTGCTCCGGGTGCTGGGTGCTCAGTTCTCGGGGTGCTGGGTGCTCAGTGCTCAGGGTGCTGGGTGCTCAGTGCTCGGGGTGCTCGGTGCTCAGTACTCAGGGTTCTGTGTGCTCAGTGCTCCGGGTGCTGGGTGCTCAGTGCTCAGGGTACTGGGTGCTCAGTACTCAGGGTGCTCGGTGCTTAGTACTCAGGGTGCTGGGTGCTCAGTACTCAGGGTGCTCATTGCTCAGGGTGCTGGGTTCTCAGTACTCAGGGTGCTGGGTGCTCAGTACTCAGGGTGCTCAGTGCTCAGTTCTCAGGGTGCTCAGTGCTCAGTACTCAGGGTGCTCAGTGCTCAGGGTGCTGGGTGCTCAGTGCTCGGGGTGCTGGGTCCTCAGTGCTCACGGTGATGTGTGCTCAGTACTCAGGGTGCTGGGTGCTCAGTGCTCGGGGTGCTCGGTGCTCAGTGCTCAGGCTGCTGGGTGCTCAGTACTCAGGGTGCTCATTGCTCAGGGTGCTGGGTTCTCAGTACTCAGGGTGCTGGGTGCTCAGTACTCAGGGTGCTCAGTGCTCAGTACTCAGGGTGCTCAGTGCTCAGTACTCAGGGTGCTCAGTGCTCAGGGTGTTGGGTGCTCAGTGCTCGGGGTGCTGGGTGCTCAGTGCTCACGGTGCTGTGTGCTCAGTACTCAGGGTGCTCAGTACTCAGGGTGCTGGGTGCTCAGTGCTCAGGGTGCTGGCTGCTCAGTGCTCAGGGTGCTGGGTGCTCAGTGCTCAGGGTGCTCGGTGCTCAGTGCTCAGGTTGCTGGGTGCTCAATACTCAGGGTGCTGGGTGCTCAGTACTCAGGGTGCTCAGTGCTCAGTACTCAGGGTGCTCAGTGCTCAGGGTGCTGGGTGCTCAGTGCTCGGGGTGCTGGGTACTCAGTCCTCAGGGTGCTGGGTGCTCAGTGCTCAGGGTGCTCGGTGCTCAGTGCTCAGGGTGCTGGGTGCTCAGTACTCAGGGAGCTGGGTGCTCAGTGCTCAGGGTGCTCGGTGCTCAGTGCTCAGGGTGCTCGGTTCTTAGTACTCATGGTGCTCGGTGCTCGGGGTGCTGGGTGCTCAGTACTCAGGGTGCTCGGTGCTCAGTGCTCAGGGTGCTGGGTGCTCAGTACTCAGGGTGCTGGGTGCTCAGTGCTCAGGGTGCTCGGTGCTCAGTGCTCAGGGTGCTGGGTGCTCAGTACTCAGGGTGCTGGGTGCTCAGTACTCAGGGTGCTGGGTGCTCAGTGCTCAGGGTGCTCGGTGCTCAGTGCTCAGGGTGCTGGGTGCTCAGTGCTCAGGGTGCTCGGTGCTCGGTGCTCGGGGTGCTGGGTGCTCAGTGCTCGGTGTGCTGGGTGCTCAGTGTACGGGGTGCTGGGTGCTGAGTGCTCGGTGTGCTGGGTGCTCAGTGCTCGGGGTGCTGGGTGCTCAGTACTCAGGGTGCTCGGTGCTCAGTACTCAGGGTGCTGGGTGCTCAGTGTTCAGGGTGCTGGGTGCTCAGTACTCAGGGTGCTGGGTGCTCGGTACTCAGTACACTGGGTGCTCAGTACTCAGGGTGCTGGGTGCTCAGTGCTCGGGGTTTTGGGTGCTCAGTGCTCAGGGTGCTCAGTGCTCAGTACTCAGGGTGCTGGGTGCTCAGTACTCAGGGTGCTGGGTGCCCAGTGCTCGGGGTGCTGGGTGCTCAGTTCTCAGGGTGCTGTTTGCTCAGTGCTCGGGGTGCTCGGTGCTCAGTACTCAAGGTGCTGGGTGCTCAGTGCTCACGGTGCTGGGTGCTCAGAACTCAGGGTGCTCAGTACTCAGGGTGCTGAGTGCTCAGTACTCAGGGTGCTGGGTGCTCAGTACTCAGGGTGCTGGGTGCTCAGTACTCAGGGTGCTGGGTGCTCAGTGCTCGGGGTGCTGGGTGCTCATTAATCAGGGTGCTGGGTGCTCAGTACTCAGTGTGCTCAGTGCTTGGGGTGCTGGGTGCTCAGTACTCAGGGTGCTCAGTGCTTTGGGTGCTGGGTGCTCAGTACTCAGGGTGCTGGTTGCTCAGTGCTCAGGGTGCTGGGTGCTGAGTACTCAGGGTGCTGGGTGCTCAGTACTCAGGGTGCTGGGTGCTCAGTGCTCGGGATGCTGGGTGCTCAGTGCTCGGGGTGCTGGGTGCTCAGTGCTCGGGTGCTGGGTGCTCAGTCCTCAGGGTGCTGGGTGCTCAGTGCTCGGGGTGCTGGGTGCTCAGTGCTCGGGGTGCTCGGTGCTCAGTGCTCGGGGTGCTGGGTACTCAGTACTCGGGGTGCTCAGTGCTCAGTACTCAGGGTGCTGGGTGCTCAGTGCTAAGGATGCTGGGTGCTCAGTGCTCGGGGTGCTGGGTGCTCGGTGCTCAGGTTGCTGGGTGCTCAGTACTCGGGGTGCTGGGTGCTCAGTACTCAGGGTGCTGGGTGCTCATTGCACGGGGTGCTGGGTGCTCAGTGCTCCGGGTGCTGGGTGCTCAGTGCTCGGGGTGCTGGGTGCTCAGTGCTCAGGGTGCTGGGTGCTCAGTGCTCGGGGTGCTCGGTGCTCAGTACTCAGGGTTCTGTGTGCTCAGTGCTCCGGGTGCTGGGTGCTCAGTGCTCAGGGTACTGGGTGCTCAGTACTCAGGGTGCTCGGTGCTTAGTACTCAGGGTGCTGGGTGCTCAGTACTCAGGGTGCTCATTGCTCAGGGTGCTGGGTTCTCAGTACTCAGGGTGCTGGGTGCTCAGTACTCAGGGTGCTCAGTGCTCAGTTCTCAGGGTGCTCAGTGCTCAGTACTCAGGGTGCTCAGTGCTCAGGGTGCTGGGTGCTCAGTGCTCGGGGTGCTGGGTCCTCAGTGCTCACGGTGATGTGTGCTCAGTACTCAGGGTGCTGGGTGCTCAGTGCTCGGGGTGCTCGGTGCTCAGTGCTCAGGCTGCTGGGTGCTCAGTACTCAGGGTGCTCATTGCTCAGGGTGCTGGGTTCTCAGTACTCAGGGTGCTGGGTGCTCAGTACTCAGGGTGCTCAGTGCTCAGTACTCAGGGTGCTCAGTGCTCAGTACTCAGGGTGCTCAGTGCTCAGGGTGCTGGGTGCTCAGTGCTCGGGGTGCTGGGTGCTCAGTGCTCACGGTGCTGTGTGCTCAGTACTCAGGGTGCTCAGTACTCAGGGTGCTGGGTGCTCAGTGCTCAGGGTGCTGGCTGCTCAGTGCTCAGGGTGCTGGGTGCTCAGTGCTCAGGGTGCTCGGTGCTCAGTGCTCAGGTTGCTGGGTGCTCAATACTCAGGGTGCTGGGTGCTCAGTACTCAGGGTGCTCAGTGCTCAGTACTCAGGGTGCTCAGTGCTCAGGGTGCTGGGTGCTCAGTGCTCGGGGTGCTGGGTACTCAGTCCTCAGGGTGCTGGGTGCTCAGTGCTCAGGGTGCTCGGTGCTCAGTGCTCAGGGTGCTGGGTGCTCAGTACTCAGGGAGCTGGGTGCTCAGTGCTCAGGGTGCTCGGTGCTCAGTGCTCAGGGTGCTCGGTTCTTAGTACTCATGGTGCTCGGTGCTCGGGGTGCTGGGTGCTCAGTACTCAGGGTGCTCGGTGCTCAGTGCTCAGGGTGCTGGGTGCTCAGTACTCAGGGTGCTGGGTGCTCAGTGCTCAGGGTGCTCGGTGCTCAGTGCTCAGGGTGCTGGGTGCTCAGTACTCAGGGTGCTGGGTGCTCAGTACTCAGGGTGCTGGGTGCTCAGTGCTCAGGGTGCTCGGTGCTCAGTGCTCAGGGTGCTGGGTGCTCAGTGCTCAGGGTGCTCGGTGCTCGGTGCTCGGGGTGCTGGGTGCTCAGTGCTCGGTGTGCTGGGTGCTCAGTGTACCGGGTGCTGGGTGCTGAGTGCTCGGTGTGCTGGGTGCTCAGTGCTCGGGGTGCTGGGTGCTCAGTACTCAGGGTGCTCGGTGCTCAGTACTCAGGGTGCTGGGTGCTCAGTGTTCAGGGTGCTGGGTGCTCAGTACTCAGGGTGCTGGGTGCTCGGTACTCAGTACACTGGGTGCTCAGTACTCAGGGTGCTGGGTGCTCAGTGCTCGGGGTTTTGGGTGCTCAGTGCTCAGGGTGCTCAGTGCTCAGTACTCAGGGTGCTGGGTGCTCAGTACTCAGGGTGCTGGGTGCTCAGTGCTCGGGGTGCTGGGTGCTCAGTACTCAGGGTGCTGTTTGCTCAGTGCTCGGGGTGCTCGGTGCTCAGTACTCAAGGTGCTGGGTGCTCAGTGCTCACGGTGCTGGGTGCTCAGAACTCAGGGTGCTCAGTACTCAGGGTGCTGAGTGCTCAGTACTCAGGGTGCTGGGTGCTCAGTACTCAGGGTGCTGGGTGCTCAGTACTCAGGGTGCTGGGTGCTCAGTGCTCGGGGTGCTGGGTGCTCATTAATCAGGGTGCTGGGTGCTCAGTACTCAGGGTGCTCAGTGCTTGGGGTGCTGGGTGCTCAGTACTCAGGGTGCTGGGTGCTTAGTGCTCGGGGTGCTCGGTGCTCAGTACTCAAGGTGCTGGGTGCTCAGTGCTCAGGGTGCTGGGTGCTAAGTCCTCGGGGTGCTCCGTGCTCAGGGTGCTGGGTGCTCAGTGCTCAGGGTGCTGGGTGCTCAGTGCTCGGGGTGCTGGGTGCTCAGTGCTCAGTACTCAGGGTGCTGGTTGCTCAATGCTCGGGGTGCTGGGTGCTCAGTACTCAGCATGCTGGGTGCTCAGTACTCAGGGTGCTGGGTGCTCAGTGCTCAGGGTGCTGGGTGCTCAGTGCTCAGGGTGCTGGGTGCTCAGTGATCGGGGTGCTGGGTGCTCAGTGCTCAGGGTGCTGGGTGCTCCGTACTCTGGGTGTTGGGTGCTCAGTACTCAGCGTGCTGGGTGCTCCGTGCTCGGGGTGCTGGCTGCTCAGTGCTCAGGGTGCTCTGTGCTCAGTGCTCAGGGTGCTGGGTGCTCAGTACTCAGGGTGCTGGGTGCTTAGTGCTCGGGGTGCTCGGTGCTCAGTACTCAAGGTGCTGGGTGCTCAGTGCTCAGGGTGCTGGGTGCTCAGTCCTCGGGGTGCTCCGTGCTCAGGGTGCTGGGTGCTCAGTGCTCAGGGTGCTGGGTACTCAGTACTAAGGGTGCTGGGTGCTCAGTACTCAGGGTGCTCGGTGCTCAGTACTCAGGGTGCTGGGTGCTCAGTGCTCAAGGTGCTGGGTACTCAGTACTCAGGGTGCTGGGTGCTCAGTACTCAGGGTGCTGGGTGCTCAGTGCTCAGGGAGCTGGGTGCTCAGTGCTCAGGCTGCTGGGTGCTCAGTACTCAGGGTGCTGGGTGCTCAGTGCTCATGGTGATCAGTGCTCAGTACTCAGGGTGCTGGGTGCTCAGTGCTCGGGGTGCTGGGTGCTCAGTACACGGGATGCTGGGTGCTCTGTACTCCGGGTGCTGGGTGCTCAGTGCTCGGGGTCCTAGGTGCTCAGTGCTCAGGGTGATCGGTGCTCAGTACTCAGCGTGCTGGGTGCTCAGTGCTCAGAGTGTTGGGTGCTCAGTACTCAGGGTGCTGGGTGCTCAGTGCTCAGTGCTCATGGTGCTCAGTGCTCAGGGTGCTCAGTCCTCAGGGTGCTGGGTGCTCAGGGTGCTGGGTGCTCAGTGCTCGGGGTGCTGGGTGCTCAGTGCTCAGGGTGCTGGGTGTTCAGTACTCAGGGTGCTTGGTGCTCAGTGCTCAGTGCTCAGGGTGCTGGGGGTTCAGTACTCAGTGCTCAGGGTGCTGGGTGTTCAGTACTCAGGGTGCTTGGTGCTCAGTGCTCAGGGTGCTGGGTGCTCAGTACTCAGGGTGCTGGGTGCTCAGTGCTCGGGGTGCTGGGTGCTCAGTGATCAGGGTGATCTGTGCTCAGTACTCAGGGTGCTGGGTGCTCAGTGCTCAGGGTGCTGGGTGCTCAGTCCTCAGGGTGCTCAGTACTCAGGGTTCTCGGTGCTCAGTGCTCAGTACTCAGGGTGCTCAGTACTCAGGGTGCTGGGTGCTCAGTGCTCGGGGTGCTGGGTGCTCAGTACTCAGGGTGCTGGGTGCTCAGTACTCGGGGTGCTGGGTGCTCAGTACTCAGGGTGCTGGGTGCTCAGTCCTCCGGGTGCTCAGTGCTCAGGGTGCTGCGTGCTCAGTACTCAGGGTGCTGGGTGCTCAGTACTCGGGGTGCTGGGTGCTCAGTGCTCAGGGTGATCGGTGCTCAGTGCTCAGGGTGCTGGGTGCTCAGTCCTCCGGGTGCTCAGTGCTCAGGGTGCTGGGTGCTCAGTACTCAGGGTGCTGGGTGCTCAGTACTCGGGGTGCTGGGTGCTCAGTGCTCAGGGTGCTGGGTGCTCAGTGCTCGGGTGCTGGGTGCTCAGTGCTCAGGGTGATCGGTGCTCAGTGCTCAGGGTGCTGGGTGCTCAGTCCTCTGGGTGCTCAGTGCTCAGGGTGCTGGGTGCTCAGTACTCAGGGTGCTGGGTGGTCAGTACTCGGGGTGCTGGGTGCTCAGTGCTCAGGGTGCTGGGTGCTCAGTACTCTGGTTGTTGGGTGCTCAGTACTCAGCGTGCTGGGTGCTCCGTGCTCGGGGTGCTGGCTGCTCAGTGCTCAGGGTGCTCTGTGCTCAGTGCTCAGGGTGCTGGGTGCTCAGTGCTCGGGATGCTGGGTGCTCAGTGCTCGGGGTGCTGGGTGCTCAGTGCTCGGGTGCTGGGTGCTCAGTCCTCAGGGTGCTGGGTGCTCAGTGCTCGGGGTGCTGGGTGCTCAGTGCTCGGGGTGCTCGGTGCTCAGTGCTCGGGGTGCTGGGTACTCAGTACTCGGGGTGCTCAGTGCTCAGTACTCAGGGTGCTGGGTGCTCAGTGCTAAGGATGCTGGGTGCTCAGTGCTCGGGGTGCTGGGTGCTCGGTGCTCAGGTTGCTGGGTGCTCAGTACTCGGGGTGCTGGGTGCTCAGTACTCAGGGTGCTGGGTGCTCATTGCACGGGGTGCTGGGTGCTCAGTGCTCCGGGTGCTGGGTGCTCAGTGCTCGGGGTGCTGGGTGCTCAGTGCTCAGGGTGCTGGGTGCTCAGTGCTCGGGGTGCTCGGTGCTCAGTACTCAGGGTTCTATGTGCTCAGTGCTCCGGGTGCTGGGTGCTCAGTGCTCAGGGTACTGGGTGCTCAGTACTCAGGGTGCTCGGTGCTTAGTACTCAGGGTGCTGGGTGCTCAGTACTCAGGGTGCTCATTGCTCAGGGTGCTGGGTTCTCAGTACTCAGGGTGCTGGGTGCTCAGTACTCAGGGTGCTCAGTGCTCAGTTCTCAGGGTGCTCAGTGCTCAGTACTCAGGGTGCTCAGTGCTCAGGGTGCTGGGTGCTCAGTGCTCGGGGTGCTGGGTCCTCAGTGCTCACGGTGATGTGTGCTCAGTACTCAGGGTGCTGGGTGCTCAGTGCTCGGGGTGCTCGGTGCTCAGTGCTCAGGCTGCTGGGTGCTCAGTACTCAGGGTGCTCATTGCTCAGGGTGCTGGGTTCTCAGTACTCAGGGTGCTGGGTGCTCAGTACTCAGGGTGCTCAGTGCTCAGTACTCAGGGTGCTCAGTGCTCAGTACTCAGGGTGCTCAGTGCTCAGGGTGCTGGGTGCTCAGTGCTCGGGGTGCTGGGTGCTCAGTGCTCACGGTGCTGTGTGCTCAGTACTCAGGGTGCTCAGTACTCAGGGTGCTGGGTGCTCAGTGCTCAGGGTGCTGGCTGCTCAGTGCTCAGGGTGCTGGGTGCTCAGTGCTCAGGGTGCTCGGTGCTCAGTGCTCAGGTTGCTGGGTGCTCAATACTCAGGGTGCTGGGTGCTCAGTACTCAGGGTGCTCAGTGCTCAGTACTCAGGGTGCTCAGTGCTCAGGGTGCTGGGTGCTCAGTGCTCGGGGTGCTGGGTACTCAGTCCTCAGGGTGCTGGGTGCTCAGTGCTCAGGGTGCTCGGTGCTCAGTGCTCAGGGTGCTGGGTGCTCAGTACTCAGGGAGCTGGGTGCTCAGTGCTCAGGGTGCTGGGTGCTCAGTGCTCAGGGTGCTCGGTGCTCGGTGCTCGGGGTGCTGGGTGCTCAGTGCTCGGTGTGCTGGGTGCTCAGTGTACGGGGTGCTGGGTGCTGAGTGCTCGGTGTGCTGGGTGCTCAGTGTACGGGGTGCTGGGTGCTGAGTGCTCGGTGTGCTGGGTGCTCAGTGCTCGGGGTGCTGGGTGCTCAGTACTCAGGGTGCTCGGTGCTCAGTACTCAGGGTGCTGGGTGCTCAGTGTTCAGGGTGCTGGGTGCTCAGTACTCAGGGTGCTGGGTGCTCGGTACTCAGTACACTGGGTGCTCAGTACTCAGGGTGCTGGGTGCTCAGTGCTCGGGGTTTTGGGTGCTCAGTGCTCAGGGTGCTCAGTGCTCAGTACTCAGGGTGCTGGGTGCTCAGTACTCAGGGTGCTGGGTGCTCAGTGCTCGGGGTGCTGGGTGCTCAGTACTCAGGGTGCTGTTTGCTCAGTGCTCGGGGTGCTCGGTGCTCAGTACTCAAGGTGCTGGGTGCTCAGTGCTCACGGTGCTGGGTGCTCAGAACTCAGGGTGCTCAGTACTCAGGGTGCTGAGTGCTCAGTACTCAGGGTGCTGGGTGCTCAGTACTCAGGGTGCTGGGTGCTCAGTACTCAGGGTGCTGGGTGCTCAGTGCTCGGGGTGCTGGGTGCTCATTAATCAGGGTGCTGGGTGCTCAGTACTCAGGGTGCTCAGTGCTTGGGGTGCTGGGTGCTCAGTACTCAGGGTGCTGGGTGCTTAGTGCTCGGGGTGCTCGGTGCTCAGTACTCAAGGTGCTGGGTGCTCAGTGCTCAGGGTGCTGGGTGCTAAGTCCTCGGGGTGCTCCGTGCTCAGGGTGCTGGGTGCTCAGTGCTCAGGGTGCTGGGTGCTCAGTGCTCGGGGTGCTGGGTGCTCAGTGCTCAGTACTCAGGGTGCTGGTTGCTCAATGCTCGGGGTGCTGGGTGCTCAGTACTCAGCATGCTGGGTGCTCAGTACTCAGGGTGCTGGGTGCTCAGTGCTCAGGGTGCTGGGTGCTCAGTGCTCAGGGTGCTGGGTGCTCAGTGATCGGGGTGCTGGGTGCTCAGTGCTCAGGGTGCTGGGTGCTCCGTACTCTGGGTGTTGGGTGCTCAGTACTCAGCGTGCTGGGTGCTCCGTGCTCGGGGTGCTGGCTGCTCAGTGCTCAGGGTGCTCTGTGCTCAGTGCTCAGGGTGCTGGGTGCTCAGTACTCAGGGTGCTGGGTGCTTAGTGCTCGGGGTGCTCGGTGCTCAGTACTCAAGGTGCTGGGTGCTCAGTGCTCAGGGTGCTGGGTGCTCAGTCCTCGGGGTGCTCCGTGCTCAGGGTGCTGGGTGCTCAGTGCTCAGGGTGCTGGGTGCTCAGTACTAAGGGTGCTGGGTGCTCAGTACTCAGGGTGCTCGGTGCTCAGTACTCAGGGTGCTGGGTGCTCAGTGCTCAAGGTGCTGGGTACTCAGTACTCAGGGTGCTGGGTGCTCAGTACTCAGGGTGCTGGGTGCTCAGTGCTCAGGGAGCTGGGTGCTCAGTGCTCAGGCTGCTGGGTGCTCAGTACTCAGGGTGCTGGGTGCTCAGTGCTCATGGTGATCAGTGCTCAGTACTCAGGGTGCTGGGTGCTCAGTGCTCGGGGTGCTGGCTGCTCAGTACACGGGATGCTGGGTGCTCTGTACTCAGGGTGCTGGGTGCTCAGTGCTCGGGGTCCTAGGTGCTCAGTGCTCAGGGTGATCGGTGCTCAGTACTCAGCGTGCTGGGTGCTCAGTGCTCAGAGTGTTGGGTGCTCAGTACTCAGGGTGCTGGGTGCTCAGTGCTCAGTGCTCAGGGTGCTCAGTGCTCAGGGTGCTCAGTCCTCAGGGTGCTGGGTGCTCAGGGTGCTGGGTGCTCAGTGCTCGGGGTGCTGGGTGCTCAGTGCTCAGGGTGCTGGGTGTTCAGTACTCAGGGTGCTTGGTGCTCAGTGCTCAGTGCTCAGGGTGCTGGGGGTTCAGTACTCAGTGCTCAGGGTGCTGGGTGTTCAGTACTCAGGGTGCTTGGTGCTCAGTGCTCAGGGTGCTGGGTGCTCAGTACTCAGGGTGCTGGGTGCTCAGTGCTCGGGGTGCTGGGTGCTCAGTGATCAGGGTGATCTGTGCTCAGTACTCAGGGTGCTGGGTGCTCAGTGCTCAGGGTGCTGGGTGCTCAGTCCTCAGGGTGCTCAGTACTCAGGGTTCTCGGTGCTCAGTGCTCAGTACTCAGGGTGCTCAGTACTCAGGGTGCTGGGTGCTCAGTGCTCGGGGTGCTGGGTGCTCAGTACTCAGGGTGCTGGGTGCTCAGTACTCGGGGTGCTGGGTGCTCAGTACTCAGGGTGCTGGGTGCTCAGTCCTCCGGGTGCTCAGTGCTCAGGGTGCAGCGTGCTCAGTACTCAGGGTGCTGGGTGCTCAGTACTCGGGGTGCTGGGTGCTCAGTGCTCAGGGTGATCGGTGCTCAGTGCTCAGGGTGCTGGGTGCTCAGTCCTCCGGGTGCTCAGTGCTCAGGGTGCTGGGTGCTCAGTACTCAGGGTGCTGGGTGCTCAGTACTCGGGGTGCTGGGTGCTCAGTGCTCAGGGTGCTGGGTGCTCAGTGCTCGGGTGCTGGGTGCTCAGTGCTCAGGGTGATCGGTGCTCAGTGCTCAGGGTGCTGGGTGCTCAGTCCTCTGGGTGCTCAGTGCTCAGGGTGCTGGGTGCTCAGTACTCAGGGTGCTGGGTGGTCAGTACTCGGGGTGCTGGGTGCTCAGTGCTCAGGGTGCTGGGTGCTCAGTACTCTGGTTGTTGGGTGCTCAGTACTCAGCGTGCTGGGTGCTCCGTGCTCGGGGTGCTGGCTGCTCAGTGCTCAGGGTGCTCTGTGCTCAGTGCTCAGGGTGCTGTGTGCTCAGTACTCTGGGTGCTGGGTGCTTAGTGCTCGGGGTGCTCGGTGCTCAGTACTCAAGGTGCTGGGTGCTCAGTGCTCAGGGTGCTGGGTGCTCAGTCCTCGGGGTGCTCCGTGCTCAGGGTGCTGGGTGCTCAGTGCTCAGGGTCCTGGGTGCTCAGTGCTCGGGGTGCTGGGTGCTGAGTGCTCAGGGTGCTGGGTGCTCAGTGCTCGGGGTGCTCGGTGCTCAGTGCTCAGGGTCCCGGGTGCTCAGTACTCAGGGTGCTGGGTGCTTAGTACTCAGGGTGCTCAGTGCTCAGTACACAGGGTGCTGGGTGCTCAGTGCTCGGGGTGCTGGGTGCTCAGTACTCAGGGTGCTGGGTGCTCCGTGCTCGGGGTGCTGGCTGCTCAGTGCTCAGGGTGCTATGTGCTCAGTGCTCAGGGTGCTGGGTGCTCAGTACTCAGGGTGCTGGGTGCTTAGTGCTCGGGGTGCTCGGTGCTCAGTACTCAAGGTGCTGGGTGCTCAGTGCTCAGGGTGCTGGGTGCTAAGTCCTCGGGGTGCTCCGTGCTCAGGGTGCTGGGTGCTCAGTGCTCACGGTGCTGGGTGCTCAGTGCTCGGGGTGCTGGGTGCTCAGTGCTCAGTACTCAGGGTGCTGGTTGCTCAATGCTCGGGGTGCTGGGTGCTCAGTACTCAGCATGCTGGGTGCTCAGTACTCAGGGTGCTGGGTGCTCAGTGCTCAGGGTGCTGGGTGCTCAGTGCTCAGGGTGCTGGGTGCTCAGTGATCGGGGTGCTGGGTGCTCAGTACTCAGGGTGCTCAGTGCTCGGGGAGCTCGGTGCTCAGTACTCAGGGTGCTGGGTGCTCAGTTCTCAGTGCTCGGGGTCCTGGGTGCTCCGTGCTCGGGGTGCTGGGTTCTCAGTGCTCTGGGTGCTTAGTGCTCAGTACTCAGGGTGCTGGGTGCTCAGTATTCATGGTGCTGCGTGCTCATTCTCAGGGTTCTAGGGGCTCAGTACTCAGGGTGCTGGGTGCTCAGTACTCAGGGTGCTCGGTTCTCAGTACTCAGGGTGCTGGGTGCTCATTCTCGGGGTGCTGGGTGCTCAGTGCTCGGGGTGCTGGGTGCTCAGTACTCAGGGTGCTGGGGGCTCAGTACTCAGGGTGCTGGGTGCTCAGTACTCAGGGTGATCTGTTCTCAGTACTCAGGTTGGTGGCTGCTCAGTGCTCGGGGTGCTGGGTGCTCAGTACTCGGGGTGCTCAGTGCTCAGTACTCAGTGTGCTGGGTGCTCAGTACTCAGGGTGCTGGGTGCTCAGTGCTCGAGGTGCTCGGTGCTCAGTACTCGGGGTGCTGGGTGCTCAGTACTCAGGGTGCTGGGTGCTCAGTGCTCAGGGTGCTGGGTGCTCAGTGCTCGGGGTGCTGGGTGCTCAGTGCTGAGGGTGGTACTGGGTGCTCAGTACTCAGGGTGCTGGGTGCTCAGTGCTCAGGGTGCTGGGTGCTCAGTACTAAGGATGCTGGGTGCTCAGTACTCAGGGTGCTCGGTGCTCAGTACTCAGGGTGCTGGGTGCTCAGTGCTCAGTGTGCTGGGTACTCAGTACTCAGGGTGCTGGGTGCTCAGTACTCAGGGTGCTGGGTGCTCAGTGCTCAGGGTGCTGGGTGCTCAGTGCTCAGGCTGCTGGGTGCTCAGTACTCAGGGTGCTGGGTGCTCAGTGCTCATGGTGATCGGTGCTCAGTACTCAGGGTGCTGGGTGCTCAGTTCTCAGTGCTCGGGGTCCTGGGTGCTCCGTGCTCGGGGTGCTGGGTGCTCAGTGCTCTGGGTGCTTAGTGCTCAGTACTCAGGGTGCTGGGTGCTCAGTACTCATGGTGCTGGGTGCTCATTCTCAGGGTGCTAGGGGCTCAGTACTCAGGGTGCTTGGTGCTCAGTACTCAGGGTGCTCGGTTCTCAGTACTCAGGGTGCTGGGTGCTCAGTGCTCGGGGTGCTGGGTGCTCAGTGCTCAGGGTGCTGGGTGCTCAGTGCTCGGGGTGCTCGGTGCTCAGTACTCGCGGTGCTGGGTGCTCAGTACTCGGGGTGCTGGGTGCTCAGTGCTCAGGGTGCTGGGTGCTCAGTGCTCGGGGTGCTGGGTGCTCAGTGCTGAGGGTGGTGCTGGGTGCTAAGTACTCAGGGTGCTGGGTGCTCAGTACTAAGTGTGCTGAGTGCTCAGTACACAGGGTGCTGGGTGCTCAGTACTCGGGGTGCTCAGTGCTCATGGTGATCGGTGCTCAGTACTCAGGGTGCTGGGTGCTCAGTACTCAGGGTGCTGGGTGCTCAGTGCTCATGGTGATCGGTGCTCAGTACTCAGGGTGATGGGTGCTCAGTGCTCGGGGTGCTGGGTGCTCAGTACTCGGGGTGCTGGGTGCTCAGTGCTCAGGGTGCTGGGTGCTCAGTGCTCGGGGTGCTGGGTGCTCAGTGCTCAGGGTGATCGGTGCTCAGTGCTCAGGGTGCTGGGTGTTCAGTCCTCCGGGTGCTCAGTGCTCAGGGTGCTGGGTGCTCAGTACTCAGGGTGCTGGGTGCTCAGTACTCGGGGTGCTGGGTGCTCAGTGCTCTGGGTGCTGGGTGCTCAGTACTCTGGGTGTTGGGTGCTCAGTACTCAGGGTGCTGGGTGCTCAGTGCTCAGGGTGCTGGGAGCTCAGTCCTCGGGGTGCTCCGTGCTCAGGGTGCTGGGTGCTCAGTGATCGGGGTGCTGGGTGCTCAGTACTCAGGGTGCTCAGTGCTCGGGGAGCTCGGTGCTCAGTACTCAGGGTGCTGGGTGCTCAGTTCTCAGTGCTCGGGGTCCTGGGTGCTCCGTGCTCGGGGTGCTGGGTTCTCAGTGCTCTGGGTGCTTAGTGCTCAGTACTCAGGGTGCTGGGTGCTCAGTATTCATGGTGCTGCGTGCTCATTCTCAGGGTTCTAGGGGCTCAGTACTCAGGGTGCTGGGTGCTCAGTACTCAGGGTGCTCGGTTCTCAGTACTCAGGGTGCTGGGTGCTCATTCTCGGGGTGCTGGATGCTCAGTACTCGGGGTGCTGGGTGCTCAGTACTCAGGGTGCTGGGGGCTCAGTACTCAGGGTGCTGGGTGCTCAGTACTCAGGGTGATCTGTTCTCAGTACTCAGGTTGGTGGCTGCTCAGTGCTCCGGGTGCTGGGTGCTCAGTACTCGGGGTGCTCAGTGCTCAGTACTCAGGGTGCTGGGTGCTCAGTACTCAGGGTGCTGGGTGCTCAGTGCTCGAGGTGCTCGGTGCTCAGTACTCGGGGTGCTGGGTGCTCAGTACTCATGGTGCTGGGTGCTCAGTGCTCAGGGTGCTGGGTGCTCAGTGCTCGGGGTGCTGGGTGCTCAGTGTTGAGGGTGGTGCTGGGTGCTCAGTACTCAGGGTGCTGGGTGCTCAGTGCTCAGGGTGCTGGGTGCTCAGTACTAAGGGTGCTGGGTGCTCAGTGCTCAGGCTGCTGGGTGCTCAGTACTCAGGGTGCTGGGTGCTCAGTGCTCATGGTGATCGGTGCTCAGTACTCAGGGTGCTGGGTGCTCAGTGCTCGGGGTGCTGGGTGCTCAGTACACGGGGTGCTGGGTGCTCTGTACTCAGGGTGCTGGGTGCTCAGTACTCAGGGTGCTGGGTGCTCAGTGCTCGGGGTGCTGGGTGCTCAGTGATCAGGGTGATCTGTGCTCAGTACTCAGGGTGCTGGGTGCTCAGTGCTCAGGGTGCTGGGTGCTCAGTCCTCAGGGTGCTCAGTATTCAGGGTGCTCGGTGCTCAGTGCTCAGTACTCAGGGTGCTCAGTACTCAGGGTGCTGGGTGCTCAGTGCTCGGGGTGCTGGGTGCTCAGTACTCAGGGTGCTGGGTGCTCAGTACTCGGGGTGCTGGGTGCTCAGTACTCAGGGTGCTGGGTGCTCAGTCCTCCGGGTGCTCAGTGCTCAGGGTGCTGGGTGCTCAGTACTCAGGGTGCTGGGTGCTCAGTACTCGGGGTGCTGGGTGCTCAGTGCTCAGGGTGATCGGTGCTCAGTGCTCAGGGTGCTGGGTGCTCAGTCCTCCGGGTGCTCAGTGCTCAGGCTGCTGGGTGCTCAGTACTCAGGGTGCTGGGTGTTCAGTACTCGGGGTGCTGGGTGCTCAGTGCTCAGGGTGCTGGGTGCTCAGTGCTCGGGGTGCTGGGTGCTCAGTGCTCAGGGTGATCGGTGCTCAGTGCTCAGGGTGCTGGGTGCTCAGTCCTCCGGGTGCTCAGTGCTCAGGGTGCTGGGCGCTCAGTACACAGGGTGCTGGGTGCTCAGTGCTCAGGGTGCTGGGTGCTCAGTGCTCAGGGTGCTGGGTGCTCAGTGCTCGGGGTGCTGGGTGCTCAGTGCTCAGGGTGCTGGGTACTCAGTCCTCCGGGTGCTCAGTACTCGGGGTGCTGGGTGCTCAGTACTCAGGGTGCTGGGTGCTCAGTGCTCAGGGTGCTGGGTGCTCAGTGCTCGGGGTGCTGGGTGCTCAGTGCTGAGGGTGGTGCTGGGTGCTCAGTACTCAGGGTGCTGGGTGCTCAGTGCTCAGGGTGCTGGGTGCTCAGTACTAAGGGTGCTGGGTGCTCAGTACTCAGGGTGCTCGGTGCTCAGTACTCAGGGTGCTGGGTGCTCAGTGCTCAGGGTGCTGGGTACTCAGTACTCAGGGTGCTGGGTGCTCAGTACTCAGGGTGCTGGGTGCTCAGTGCTCAGGGTGCTGGGTGCTCAGTGCTCAGGCTGCTGGGTGCTCAGTACTCAGGGTGCTGGGTGCTCAGTGCTCATGGTGATCGGTGCTCAGTACTCAGGGTGCTGGGTGCTCAGTGCTCGGGGTGCTGGGTGCTCAGTACACGGGGTGCTGGGTGCTCTGTACTCAGGGTGCTGGGTGCTCAGTGCTCGGGGTCCTAGGTGCTCAGTGCTCAGGGTGATCGGTGCTCAGTACTCAGCGTGCTGGGTGCTCAGTGCTCAGAGTGTTGGGTGCTCAGTGCTCGGGGTGCTGGGTGCTCAGTACTCAGGGTGCTGGGTGCTCAGTACTCGGGGTGCTGGGTGCTCAGTACTCAGGGTGCTGGGTGCTCAGTCCTCCGGGTGCTCAGTGCTCAGGGTGATCGGTGCTCAGTGCTCAGGGTGCTGGGTGCTCAGTCCTCCGGGTGCTCAGTGCTCAGGGTGCTGGGTGCTCAGTACTCAGGGTGCTGGGTGTTCAGTACTCGGGGTGCTGGGTGCTCAGTGCTCAGGGTGCTGGGTGCTCAGTGCTCGGGGTGCTGGGTGCTCAGTGCTCAGGGTGATCGGTGCTCAGTGCTCAGGGTGCTGGGTGCTCAGTCCTCCGGGTGCTCAGTGCTCAGGGTGCTGGGTGCTCAGTACTCAGGGTGCTGGGTGCTCAGTACTCGGGGTGCTGGGTGCTCAGTGCTCAGGGTGCAGGGTGCTCAGTACTCTGGGTGTTGGGTGCTCAGTACTCAGCGTGCTGGGTGCTCCGTGCTCGGGGTGCTGGCTGCTCAGTGCTCAGGGTGCTCTGTGCTCAGTGCTCAGGTTGCTGGGTGCTCAGTACTCAGGGTGCTGGGTGCTTAGTGCTCGGGGTGCTCGGTGCTCAGTACTCAAGGTGCTGGGTGCTCAGTGCTCAGGGTCCTGGGTGCTCAGTCCTCGGGGTGCTCCGTGCTCAGGGTGCTGGGTGCTCAGTGCTCAGGGTCCTGGGTGCTCAGTGCTCGGGGTGCTGGGTGCTGAGTGCTCAGGGTGCTGGGTGCTCAGTGCTCGGGGTGCTCGGTGCTCAGTGCTCAGTACTCAGGGTGCTCAGTACTCAGGGTGCTGGGTGCTCAGTGCTCGGGGTGCTGGGTGCTCAGTACTCAGGGTGCTGGGTGCTCAGTACTCGGGGTGCTGGGTGCTCAGTACTCAGGGTGCTGGGTGCTCAGTCCTCCGGGTGCTCAGTGCTCAGGGTGCTGGGTGCTCAGTACTCAGGGTGCTGGGTGCTCAGTACTCGGGGTGCTGGGTGCTCAGTGCTCAGGGTGATCGGTGCTCAGTGCTCAGGGTGCTGGGTGCTCAGTCCTCCGGGTGCTCAGTGCTCAGGCTGCTGGGTGCTCAGTACTCAGGGTGCTGGGTGTTCAGTACTCGGGGTGCTGGGTGCTCAGTGCTCAGGGTGCTGGGTGCTCAGTGCTCGGGGTGCTGGGTGCTCAGTGCTCAGGGTGATCGGTGCTCAGTGCTCAGGGTGCTGGGTGCTCAGTCCTCCGGGTGCTCAGTGCTCAGGGTGCTGGGTGCTCAGTACACAGGGTGCTGGGTGCTCAGTGCTCAGGGTGCTGGGTGCTCAGTGCTCAGGGTGCTGGGTGCTCAGTGCTCGGGGTGCTGGGTGCTCAGTGCTCAGGGTGCTGGGTACTCAGTCCTCCGGGTGCTCAGTACTCGGGGTGCTGGGTGCTCAGTACTCAGGATGCTGGGTGCTCAGTGCTCAGGGTGCTGGGTGCTCAGTGCTCGGGGTGCTGGGTGCTCAGTGCTGAGGGTGGTGCTGGGTGCTCAGTACTCAGGGTGCTGGGTGCTCAGTGCTCAGGGTGCTGGGTGCTCAGTACTAAGGGTGCTGGGTGCTCAGTACTCAGGGTGCTCGGTGCTCAGTACTCAGGGTGCTGGGTGCTCAGTGCTCAGGGTGCTGGGTACTCAGTACTCAGGGTGCTGGGTGCTCAGTGCTCGGGGTCCTAGGTGCTCAGTGCTCAGGGTGATCGGTGCTCAGTACTCAGCGTGCTGGGTGCTCAGTGCTCAGAGTGTTGGGTGCTCAGTACTCAGGGTGCTGGGTGCTCAGTGTGCTGGGTGCTCAGGGTGCTGGGTGCTCAGTGCTCGGGGTGCTGGGTGCTCAGTGCTCAGTGCTCAGGGTGCTGGGTGCTCAGTGCTCAGTGCTCAGGGTGCTGGGTGTTCAGTACTCAGGGTGCTTGGTGCTCAGTGCTCAGGGTGCTGGGTGCTCAGTACTCAGGGTGCTGGGTGCTCAGTGCTCGGGGTGCTGGGTGCTCAGTGATCAGGGTGATCTGTGCTCAGTACTCAGGGTGCTGGGTGCTCAGTGCTCAGGGTGCTGGGTGCTCAGTCCTCAGGGTGCTCAGTACTCAGGGTGCTCGGTGCTCAGTGCTCAGTACTCAGGGTGCTCAGTACTCAGGGTGCTGGGTGCTCAGTGCTCGGGGTGCTGGGTGCTCAGTACTCAGGGTGCTGGGTGCTCAGTACTCGGGGTGCTGGGTGCTCAGTACTCAGGGTGCTGGGTGCTCAGTCCTCCGGGTGCTCAGTGCTCAGGGTGATCGGTGCTCAGTGCTCAGGGTGCTGGGTGCTCAGTCCTCCGGGTGCTCAGTGCTCAGGGTGCTGGGTGCTCAGTACTCAGGGTGCTGGGTGTTCAGTACTCGGGGTGCTGGGTGCTCAGTGCTCAGGGTGCTGGGTGCTCAGTGCTCGGGGTGCTGGGTGCTCAGTGCTCAGTGTGATCGGTGCTCAGTGCTCAGGGTGCTGGGTGCTCAGTCCTCCGGGTGCTCAGTGCTCAGGGTGCTGGGTGCTCAGTACTCAGGGTGCTGGGTGCTCAGTACTCGGGGTGCTGGGTGCTCAGTGCTCAGGGTGCTGGGTGCTCAGTACTCTGGGTGTTGGGTGCTCAGTACTCAGCGTGCTTGGTGCTCCGTGCTCGGGGTGCTGGCTGCTCAGTGCTCAGGGTGCTCTGTGCTCAGTGCTCAGGTTGCTGGGTGCTCAGTACTCAGGGTGCTGGGTGCTTAGTGCTCGGGGTGCTCGGTGCTCAGTACTCAAGGTGCTGGGTGCTCAGTGCTCAGGGTCCTGGGTGCTCAGTCCTCGGGGTGCTCCGTGCTCAGGGTGCTGGGTGCTCAGTGCTCAGGGTCCTGGGTGCTCAGTGCTCGGGGTGCTGGGTGCTGAGTGCTCAGGGTGCTGGGTGCTCAGTGCTCGGGGTGCTCGGTGCTCCGTGCTCAGGGTCCCGGGTGCTCAGTACTCAGGGTGCTGGGTGCTTAGTACTCAGGGTGCTCAGTGCTCAGTACACAGGGTGCTGGGTGCTCAGTGCTCGGGGTGCTGGGTGCTCAGTACTCAGCGTGCTGGGTGCTCAGTACTCAGGGTGCTGGGTGCTCAGTGCTCAGGGTGCTGGGTGCTCAGTGCTCAGGGTGCTGGGTGCTCCGTGCTCGGGGTGCTGGGTTCTCAGTGCTCTGGGTGCTTAGTGCTCAGTACTCAGGGTGCTGGGTGCTCAGTACTCATGGTGCTGGGTGCTCATTCTCAGGGTGCTAGGGGCTCAGTACTCAAGGTGCTGGGTGCTCAGTACTCAGGGTGCTCGGTTCTCATTACTCAGGGTGCTGGGTGCTCATTCTCGGGGTCGTGGGTGCTCAGTGCTCGGGGTGCTGGGTGCTCAGTACTCAGGGTGCTGGGTGCTCAGTACTCAGGGTGCTGGGTGCTCAGTACTCAGGGTGATCTGTTCTCAGTACTCAGGTTGCTGGGTGCTCAGTGCTCGGGGTGCTGGGTGCTCAGTACTAGGGGTGCTCAGTGCTCAGTACTCAGGGTGCTGGGTGCTCAGTACTCAGGGTGCTCGGTGCTCAGTGCTCGAGGTGCTCGGTGCTCAGTACTCGGGGTGCTGGGTGCTCAGTACTCGGGGTGCTGGGTGCTCAGTGCTCAGGGTGCTGGGTGCTCAGTGCTCGGGGTGCTGGGTGCTCAGTGCTGAGGGTGGTGCTGGGTGCTCAGTACTCAGGGTGCTGGGTGCTCAGTGCTCAGGGTGCTGGGTGCTCAGTACTAAGGGTGCTGGGTGCTCAGTACTCATGGTGCTCGGTGCTCAGTACTCAGGGTGCTGGGTGCTCAGTTCTCAGGGTGCTAGGTACTCAGTAATCAGGGTGCTGGGTGCTCAGTACTCAGGGTGCTGGGTGCTCAGTGCTCAGGGTGCTGGGTGCTCAGTGCTCAGGGTGCTGGGTGCTCAGTACTCAGGGTGCTGGGTGCTCAGTGCTCAGGGTGATCGGTGCTCAGTACTCAGGGTGCTCAGTACTCAGCGTGCTGGGTGCTCAGTGCTCAGGGTGCTGGGTGCTCAGTACTCGCGGTGCTGGGTGCTCTGTACTCAGGGTGCTGGATTCTCAGTGCTCGGGGTCCTGGGTGCTCAGTGCTCAGGGTGATCGGTGCTCAGTACTCAGGGTGCTGGGTGCTCAGTGCTCGGGGTGCTGGGTGCTCAGTACTCAGCGTGCTGGGTGCTCAGTACTCAGGGTGCTGGGTGCTCAGTGCTCAGGGTGCTGGGTGCTCAGTGCTCAGGGTGCTGGGAGCTCAGTGATCGGGGTGCTGGGTGCTCAGTACTCAGGGTGCTCAGTGCTCGGGGAGCTTGGTGCTCAGTACTCAGGGTGCTGGGTGCTCAGTTCTCAGTGCTCGGGGTCCTGGGTGCTCCGTGCTCGGGGTGCTGGGTGCTCAGTGCTCTGGGTGCTTAGTGCTCAGTACTCAGGGTGCTGGGTGCTCAGTACTCATGGTGCTGGGTGCTCATTCTCAGGGTGCTAGGGGCTCAGTACTCAGGGTGCTTGGTGCTCAGTACTCAGGGTGCTCGGTTCTCAGTACTCAGGGTGCTGGGTGCTCAGTGCTCGGGGTGCTGGGTGCTCAGTGCTCAGGGTGCTGGGTGCTCAGTGCTCGGGGTGCTCGGTGCTCAGTACTCGCGGTGCTGGGTGCTCAGTACTCGGGGTGCTGGGTGCTCAGTGCTCAGGGTGCTGGGTGCTCAGTGCTCGGGGTGCTGGGTGCTCAGTGCTGAGGGTGGTGCTGGGTGCTCAGTACTCAGGGTGCTGGGTGCTCAGTACTAAGTGTGCTGAGTGCTCAGTACTCAGGGTGCTGGGTGCTCAGTACTCAGGGTGCTGGGTGCTCAGTACTCGGGGTGCTGGGTGCTCAGTGCTCAGGGTGCTGGGTGCTCAGTACTCTGGGTGTTGGGTGCTCAGTACTCAGCGTGCTGGGTGCTCCGTGCTCGGGGTGCTGGCTGCTCAGTGCTCAGGGTGCTCTGTGCTCAGTGCTCAGGTTGCTGGGTGCTCAGTACTCAGGGTGCTGGGTGCTTAGTGCTCGGGGTGCTCGGTGCTCAGTACTCAAGGTGCTGGGTGCTCAGTGCTCAGGGTCCTGGGTGCTCAGTCCT
The DNA here is from genome assembly GCF_018167655.1 of Microtus oregoni. NCBI lineage: Eukaryota > Metazoa > Chordata > Mammalia > Rodentia > Cricetidae > Microtus > Microtus oregoni. The sequence continues at coordinate 3,317,748 of NW_024543811.1, read as the reverse complement.
CGGGGTGCTCCGTGCTCAGGGTGCTGGGTGCTCAGTGCTCAGGGTCCTGGGTGCTCAGTGCTCGGGGTGCTGGGTGCTGAGTGCTCAGGGTGCTGGGTGCTCAGTGCTCGGGGTGCTCGGTGCTCCGTGCTCAGGGTCCCGGGTGCTCAGTACTCAGGGTGCTGGGTGCTTAGTACTCAGGGTGCTCAGTGCTCAGTACACAGGGTGCTGGGTGCTCAGTGCTCGGGGTGCTGGGTGCTCAGTACTCAGCGTGCTGGGTGCTCAGTACTCAGGGTGCTGGGTGCTCAGTGCTCAGGGTGCTGGGTGCTCAGTGCTCAGGGTGCTGGGTGCTCCGTGCTCGGGGTGCTGGGTTCTCAGTGCTCTGGGTGCTTAGTGCTCAGTACTCAGGGTGCTGGGTGCTCAGTACTCATGGTGCTGGGTGCTCATTCTCAGGGTGCTAGGGGCTCAGTACTCAAGGTGCTGGGTGCTCAGTACTCAGGGTGCTCGGTTCTCATTACTCAGGGTGCTGGGTGCTCATTCTCGGGGTCGTGGGTGCTCAGTGCTCGGGGTGCTGGGTGCTCAGTACTCAGGGTGCTGGGTGCTCAGTACTCAGGGTGCTGGGTGCTCAGTACTCAGGGTGATCTGTTCTCAGTACTCAGGTTGCTGGGTGCTCAGTGCTCGGGGTGCTGGGTGCTCAGTACTAGGGGTGCTCAGTGCTCAGTACTCAGGGTGCTGGGTGCTCAGTACTCAGGGTGCTGGGTGCTCAGTGCTCGAGGTGCTCGGTGCTCAGTACTCGGGGTGCTGGGTGCTCAGTACTCGGGGTGCTGGGTGCTCAGTGCTCAGGGTGCTGGGTGCTCAGTGCTCGGGGTGCTGGGTGCTCAGTGCTGAGGGTGGTGCTGGGTGCTCAGTACTCAGGGTGCTGGGTGCTCAGTGCTCAGGGTGCTGGGTGCTCAGTACTAAGGGTGCTGGGTGCTCAGTACTCATGGTGCTCGGTGCTCAGTACTCAGGGTGCTGGGTGCTCAGTTCTCAGGGTGCTAGGTACTCAGTAATCAGGGTGCTGGGTGCTCAGTACTCAGGGTGCTGGGTGCTCAGTGCTCAGGGTGCTGGGTGCTCAGTGCTCAGGGTGCTGGGTGCTCAGTACTCAGGGTGCTGGGTGCTCAGTGCTCAGGGTGATCGGTGCTCAGTACTCAGGGTGCTCAGTACTCAGCGTGCTGGGTGCTCAGTGCTCAGGGTGCTGGGTGCTCAGTACTCGCGGTGCTGGGTGCTCTGTACTCAGGGTGCTGGATTCTCAGTGCTCGGGGTCCTGGGTGCTCAGTGCTCAGGGTGATCGGTGCTCAGTACTCAGGGTGCTGGGTGCTCAGTGCTCGGGGTGCTGGGTGCTCAGTACTCAGCGTGCTGGGTGCTCAGTACTCAGGGTGCTGGGTGCTCAGTGCTCAGGGTGCTGGGTGCTCAGTGCTCAGGGTGCTGGGAGCTCAGTGATCGGGGTGCTGGGTGCTCAGTACTCAGGGTGCTCAGTGCTCGGGGAGCTTGGTGCTCAGTACTCAGGGTGCTGGGTGCTCAGTTCTCAGTGCTCGGGGTCCTGGGTGCTCCGTGCTCGGGGTGCTGGGTGCTCAGTGCTCTGGGTGCTTAGTGCTCAGTACTCAGGGTGCTGGGTGCTCAGTACTCATGGTGCTGGGTGCTCATTCTCAGGGTGCTAGGGGCTCAGTACTCAGGGTGCTTGGTGCTCAGTACTCAGGGTGCTCGGTTCTCAGTACTCAGGGTGCTGGGTGCTCAGTGCTCGGGGTGCTGGGTGCTCAGTGCTCAGGGTGCTGGGTGCTCAGTGCTCGGGGTGCTCGGTGCTCAGTACTCGCGGTGCTGGGTGCTCAGTACTCGGGGTGCTGGGTGCTCAGTGCTCAGGGTGCTGGGTGCTCAGTGCTCGGGGTGCTGGGTGCTCAGTGCTGAGGGTGGTGCTGGGTGCTCAGTACTCAGGGTGCTGGGTGCTCAGTACTAAGTGTGCTGAGTGCTCAGTACTCAGGGTGCTGGGTGCTCGGTACTCGGGGTGCTCAGTGCTCATGGTGATCGGTGCTCAGTACTCAGGGTGCTGGGTGCTCAGTACTCAGGGTGCTGGGTGCTCAGTGCTCATGGTGATCGGTACTCAGTACTCAGGGTGCTGGGTGCTCAGTGCTCGGGGTGCTGGGTGCTCAGTACTCGGGGTGCTGGGTGCTCAGTGCTCAGGGTGCTGGGTGCTCAGTGCTCGGGGTGCTGGGTGCTCAGTGCTCAGGGTGATCGGTGCTCAGTGATCAGGGTGCTGGGTGTTCAGTCCTCCGGGTGCTCAGTGCTCAGTGTGCTGGGTGCTCAGTACTCAGGGTGCTGGGTGCTCAGTACTCGGGGTGCTGGGTGCTCAGTGCTCTGGGTGCTGGGTGCTCAATACTCTGGGTGTTGGGTGCTCAGTACTCAGGGTGCTGGGTGCTCCGTGCTCGGGGTGCTGGCTGCTCAGTGCTCAGGGTGCTGGGTGCTCAGTGCTCAGGGTGCTGGGTGCTCAGTGCTCAGGGTGCTGGGTGCTCAGTCCTCGGGGTGCTCCGTGCTCAGGGTGCTGGGTGCTCAGTCCTCGGGGTGCTGGGTGCTCAGTACTCAGGGTGCTGGGTGCTCAGTGCTCAGGGTGCTGGGTGCTCAGTGCTCGGGGTGCTGGGTGGTCAGTGCTCAGGGTGATCGGTGCTCAGTGCTCAGGGTGCTGGGTGTTCAGTCCTCCGGGTGCTCAGTGCTCAGGGTGCTGGGTGCTCAGTACTCAGGGTGCTGGGTGCTCAGTACTCGGGGTGCTGGGTGCTCAGTGCTCTGGGTGCTGGGTGCTCAGTACTCTGGGTGTTGGGTGCTCAGTACTCAGGGTGCTGGGTGCTCCGTGCTCGGGGTGCTGGGTGCTCAGTGCTCGGGGTGCTGGGTGCTGAGTGCTCAGGGTGCTGGGTGCTCAGTGCTCGGGGTGCTCCGTGCTCAGGGTCCTGGGTGCTCAGTACTCAGGGTGCTGGGTGCTTAGTACTCAGGGTGCTCAGTGCTCAGTACACAGGGTGCTGGGTGCTCAGTGCTCGGGGTGCTGGGTGCTCAGTGCTCAGTACTCAGGGTGCTGGGTGCTCAGTGCTCGGGGTGCTGGGTGCTCAGTACTCAGCGTGCTGTGTGCTCAGTACTCAGGGTGCTGGGTGCTCAGTGCTCAGGGTGCTGGGTGCTCAGTGCTCAGGGTGCTGGGTGCTCAGTGATCAGAGTGCTGGGTGCTCAGTACTCAGGGTGCTCAGTGCTCGGGGAGCTCGGTGCTCAGTACTCAGGGTGCTGGGTGCTCAGTTCTCAGTGCTCGGGGTCCTGGGTGCTCCGTGCTCGGGGTGCTGGGTTCTCAGTGCTCTGGGTGCTTAGTGCTCTGTACTCAGGGTGCTGGGTGCTCAGTACTCATGGTGCTGGGTGCTCATTCTCAGGGTGCTAGGGGCTCAGTACTCAGGGTGCTGGGTGCTCAGTACTCAGGGTGCTCGGAACTCAGTACTCAGGGTGCTGGGTGCTCATTCTCGGGGTGCTGGGTGCTCAGTGCTCGGGGTGCTGGGTGCTCAGTACTCAGCGTGCTGGGGGCTCAGTACTCAGGGTGCTGGGTGCTCAGTGCTCGAGGTGCTCGGTGCTCAGTACTCGGGGTGCTGGGTGCTCAGTACTCGGGGTGCTGGGTGCTCAGTGCTCAGGGTGCTGGGTGCTCAGTGCTCGGGGTGCTGGGTGCTCAGTGCTGAGGGTGGTGCTGGGTGCTCAGTACTCAGGGTGCTGGGTGCTCAGTGCTCAGGGTGCTGGGTGCTCAGTACTAAGGGTGCTGGGTGCTCAGTACTCACGGTGCTCGGTGCTCAGTACTCAGGGTGCTGGGTGATCAGTGCTCAGGGTGCTGGTTACTCAGTAATCAGGGTGCTGGGTGCTCAGTACTCAGGGTGCTGGGTGCTCAGTGCTCAGGGTGCTGGGTGCTCAGTGCTCGGGGTGCTGGGTGCTGAGTTCTCAGGGTGCTGGGTGCTCAGTGCTCGGGGTGCTCGGTGCTCAGTGCTCAGGGTCCTGGGTGCTCAGTACTCAGGGTGCTGGGTGCTTAGTACTCAGGGTGATCAGTGCTCAGTACACAGGGTGCTGGGTGCTCAGTGCTCAGGGTGCTGGGTGCTCAGTGCTCAGTACTCAGGGTGCTGGTTGCTCAGTGCTCGGGGTGCTGGGTGCTCAGTACTCAGCATGCTGGGTGCTCAGTACTCAGGGTGCTGGGTGCTCAGTGCTCAGGGTGCTGGGTGCTCAGTGCTCAGGGTGCTGGGTGCTCAGTTATCGGGGTGCTGGGGGCTCAGTACTCAGGGTGCTCAGTGCTCGGGGAGCTCGGTGCTCAGTATTCAGGGTGCTGGCTGCTCAGTTCTCAGTGCTCGGGGTCCGGGGTGCTCCGTGCTCGGGGTGCTGGGTTCTCAGTGCTCTGGGTGCTTAGTGCTCAGTACTCAGGGTGCTGGGTGCTCAGTATTCATGGTGCTGCGTGCTCATTCTCAGGGTTCTAGGGGCTCAGTACTCAGGGTCCTGGGTGCTCAGTACTCAGGGTGCTCGGTTCTCAGTACTCAGGGTGCTGGGTGCTCATTCTCGGGGTGCTGGGTGCTCAGTGCTCGGGGTGCTGGGTGCTCAGTACTCAGGGTGCTGGGGGCTCAGTACTCAGGGTGCTGGGTGCTCAGTACTCAGGGTGATCTGTTCTCAGTACTCAGGTTGGTGGCTGCTCAGTGCTCGGGGTGCTGGGTGCTCAGTACTCGGGGTGCTCAGTGCTCAGTACTCAGGGTGCTGGGTGCTCAGTACTCAGGGTGCTGGGTGCTCAGTGCTCGAGGTGCTCGGTGCTCAGTACTCGGGGTGCTGGGTGCTCAGTACTCAGGGTGCTGGGTGCTCAGTGCTCAGGGTGCTGGGTGCTCAGTGCTCGGGGTGCTGGGTGCTCAGTGCTGAGGGTGGTGCTGGGTGCTCAGTACTCAGGGTGCTGGGTGCTCAGTGCTCAGGGTGCTGGGTGCTCAGTACTAAGGGTGCTGGGTGCTCAGTACTCAGGGTGCTCGGTGCTCAGTACTCAGGGTGCTGGGTGCTCAGTGCTCAGGGTGCTGGGTACTCAGTACTCAGGGTGCTGGGTGCTCAGTACTCAGGGTGCTGGGTGCTCAGTGCTCAGGGTGCTGGGTGCTCAGTGCTCAGGCTGCTGGGTGCTCAGTACTCAGGGTGCTGGGTGCTCAGTGCTCATGGTGATCGGTGCTCAGTACTCAGGGTGCTGGGTGCTCAGTGCTCGGGGTGCTGGGTGCTCAGTACACGGGGTGCTGGGTGCTCTGTACTCAGGGTGCTGGGTGCTAAGTGCTCGGGGTCCTAGGTGCTCAGTGCTCAGGGTGATCGGTGCTCAGTACTCAGCGTGCTGGGTGCTCAGTGCTCAGAGTGTTGGGTGCTCAGTACTCAGGGTGCTGGGTGCTCAGTGCTCAGTGCTCAGGGTGCTCAGTGCTCAGGGTGCTCAGTGCTCAGGGTGCTGGGTGCTCAGGGTGCTGGGTGCTCAGTGCTCGGGGTGCTGGGTGCTCAGTGCTCAGTGCTCAGGGTGCTGGGTGCTCAGTGCTCAGTGCTCAGGGTGCTGGGTGTTCAGTACTCAGGGTGCTTGGTGCTCAGTGCTCAGGGTGCTGGGTGCTCAGTCCTCCGGGTGCTCAGTGCTCAGGGTGCTGGGTGCTCAGTACTCAGGGTGCTGGGTGCTCAGTACTCGGGGTGCTGGGTGCTCAGTGCTCAGGTTGCTGGGTGCTCAGTACTCTGGGTGTTGGGTGCTCAGTACTCAGCGTGCTGGGTGCTCCGTGCTCGGGGTGCTGGCTGCTCAGTGCTCAGGGTGCTCTGTGCTCAGTGCTCAGGGTGCTGGGTGCTCAATACTCAGGGTGCTGGGTGCTTAGTGCTCGGGGTGCTCGGTGCTCAGTACTCAAGGTGCTGGGTGCTCAGTGCTCAGGGTGCTGGGTGCTCAGTCCTCGGGGTGCTCCGTGCTCAGGGTGCTGGGTGCTCAGTGCTCAGGGTCCTGGGTGCTCAGTGCTCGGGGTGCTGGGTGCTGAGTGCTCAGGGTGCTGGGTGCTCAGTGCTCGGGGTGCTCGGTGCTCAGTGCTCAGGGTCCCGGGTGCTCAGTACTCAGGGTGCTGGGTGCTTAGTACTCAGGGTGCTCAGTGCTCAGTACACAGGGTGCTGGGTGCTCAGTGCTCGGGGTGCTGGGTGCTCAGTACTCAGCGTGCTGGGTGCTCAGTACTCAGGGTGCTGGGTGCTCAGTGCTCAGGGTGCTGGGTGCTCAGTGCTCAGGGTGCTGGGTGCTCCGTGCTCGGGGTGCTGGGTTCTCAGTGCTCTGGGTGCTTAGTGCTCAGTACTCAGGGTGCTGGGTGCTCAGTACTCATGGTGCTGGGTGCTCATTCTCAGGGTGCTAGGGGCTCAGTACTCAAGGTGCTGGGTGCTCAGTACTCAGGGTGCTCGGTTCTCAGTACTCAGGGTGCTGGGTGCTCATTCTCGGGGTGTTGGGTGCTCAGTGCTCGGGGTGCTGGGTGCTCAGTACTCAGGGTGCTGGGTGCTCAGTACTCAGGGTGATCTGTTCTCAGTACTCAGGTTGCTGGGTGCTCAGTGCTCGGGGTGCTGGGTGCTCAGTACTAGGGGTGCTCAGTGCTCAGTACTCAGGGTGCTTGGTGCTCAGTACTCAGGGTGCTGGGTGCTCAGTGCTCGAGGTGCTCGGTGCTCAGTACTCGGGGTGCTGGGTGCTCAGTACTCGGGGTGCTGGGTGCTCAGTGCTCAGGGTGCTGGGTGCTCAGTGCTCGGGGTGCTGGGTGCTCAGTGCTGAGGGTGGTGCTGGGTGCTCAGTACTCAGGGTGCTGGGTGCTCAGTGCTCAGGGTGCTGGGTGCTCAGTACTAAGGGTGCTGGGTGCTCAGTGCTGAGGGTGGTGCTGGGTGCTCTGTACTCAGGGTGCTGGGTTCTCAGTGCTCGGGGTCCTGGGTGCTCAGTGCTCAGGGTGATCGGTGCTCAGTACTCAGGGTGCTGGGTGCTCAGTGCTCGGGGTGCTGGGTGCTCAGTACTCAGCGTGCTGGGTGCTCAGTACTCAGGGTGCTGGGTGCTCAGTGCTCAGGGTGCTGGGTGCTCAGTGCTCAGGGTGCTGGGTGCTCAGTGCTCAGGGTGCTGGGTGCTCAGTGCTCGGGGTGCTCGGTGCTCAGTACTCGCGGTGCTGGGTGCTCAGTACTCGGGGTGCTCGGTGCTCAGTACTCGCGGTGCTGGGTGCTCAGTACTCGGGGTGCTGGGTGCTCAGTGCTCAGGGTGCTGGGTGCTCAGTGCTCGGGGTGCTGGGTGCTCAGTGCTCAGGGTGCTGGGTGCTCAGTGCTCAGGGTGCTGGGTGCTCAGTGCTCGGGCTGCTGGGTGCACAGTGCTCAGGGTGCTGGGTGCTCAGTGCTCGGGGTGCTCGGTGCTCAGTACTCGCGGTGCTGGGTGCTCAGTACTCGGGGTGCTGGGTGCTCAATGCTCAGGGTGCTGGGTGCTCAGTGCTCGGGGTGCTGGGTGCTCAGTGCTGAGGGTGGTGCTGGGTGCTCAGTACTCAGGGTGCTGGGTGCTCAGTACTAAGTGTGCTGAGTGCTCAGTACTCAGGGTACTGGGTGCTCAGTACTCGGGGTGCTCAGTGCTCATGGTGATCGGTGCTCAGTACTCAGGGTGCTGGGTGCTCAGTACTCAGGGTGCTGGGTGCTCAGTGCTCATGGTGATCGGTGCTCAGTACTCAGGGTGCTGGGTGCTCAGTGCTCGGGGTGCTGGGTGCTCAGTACTCGGGGTGCTGGGTGCTCAGTGCTCAGGGTGCTGGGTGCTCAGTGCTCGGGGTGCTGGGTGCTCAGTGCTCAGGGTGATCGGTGCTCAGTGCTCAGGGTGCTGGGTGTTCAGTCCTCCGGGTGCTCAGTGCTCAGGGTGCTGGGTGCTCAGTACTCAGGGTGCTGGGTGCTCAGTACTCGGGGTGCTGGGTGCTCAGTGCTCTGGGTGCTGGGTGCTCAGTACTCTGGGTGTTGGGTGCTCAGTACTCAGGGTGCTGGGTGCTCCGTGCTCGGGGTGCTGGCTGCTCAGTGCTCAGGGTGCTGGGTGCTCAGTGCTCAGGGTGCTGGGTGCTCAGTGCTCAGGGTGCTGGGTGCTCAGTCCTCGGGGTGCTCCGTGCTCAGGGTGCTGGGTGCTCAGTGCTCAGGGTGCTGGGTGCTCAGTGCTCGGGGTGCTGGGTGCTGAGTGCTCAGGGTGCTGGGTGCTCAGTGCTCGGGGTGCTCCGTGCTCAGGGTCCTGGGTGCTCAGTACTCAGGGTGCTGGGTGCTTAGTACTCAGGGTGCTCAGTGCTCAGTACACAGGGTGCTGGGTGCTCAGTGCTCGGGGTGCTGGGTGCTCAGTGCTCAGTACTCAGGGTGCTGGGTGCTCAGTGCTCGGGGTGCTGGGTGCTCAGTACTCAGCGTGCTGTGTGCTCAGTACTCAGGGTGCTGGGTGCTCAGTGCTCAGGGTGCTGGGTGCTCAGTGCTCAGGGTGCTGGGTGCTCAGTGATCGGGGTGCTGGGTGCTCAGTACTCAGGGTGCTCAGTGCTCGGGGAGCTCGGTGCTCAGTACTCAGGGTGCTGGGTGCTCAGTTCTCAGTGCTCGGGGTACTGGGTGCTCCGTGCTCGGGGTGCTGGGTTCTCAGTGCTCTGGGTGCTTAGTGCTCTGTACTCAGGGTGCTGGGTGCTCAGTACTCATGGTTCTGGGTGCTCATTCTCAGGGTGCTAGGGGCTCAGTACTCAGGGTGCTGGGTGCTCAGTACTCAGGGTGCTCGGTTCTCAGTACTCAGGGTGCTGGGTGCTCATTCTCGGGGTGCTGGTTGCTCAGTACTCAGCGTGCTGGGGGCTCAGTACTCAGGGTGCTGGGTGCTCAGTGCTCGAGGTGCTCGGTGCTCAGTACTCGGGGTGCTGGGTGCTCAGTACTCGGGGTGCCGGGTGCTCAGTGCTCAGGGTGCTGGGTGCTCAGTGCTCGGGGTGCTGGGTGCTCAGTGCTGAGGGTGGTGCTGGGTGCTCAGTACTCAGGGTGCTGGGTGCTCAGTGCTCAGGGTGCTGGGTGCTCAGTACTAAGGGTGCTGGGTGCTCAGTACTCAGGGTGCTCGGTGCTCAGTACTCAGGGTGCTGGGTGATCAGTGCTCAGGGTGCTCGGTGCTCAGTGCTCAGGGTGCTGGGTGCTCAGTACTCAGGGTGATGGGTGCTCAGTGCTCAGGGTGATCGGTGCTCAGTACTCAGGGTGCTCAGTACTCAGGGTGCTGGGTGCTCAGTGCTCAGGGTGCTGGGTGCTCAGTACTCGGGGTGCTGGGTGCTCTGTACTCAGGGTGCTGGGTGCTCAGTGCTCGGGGTCCTGGGTGCTCAGTGCTCAGGGTGATCAGTGCTCAGTACTCAGGGTGCTGGGTGCTCAGTGCTCGGGGTGCTGGGTGCTCAGTACTCAGCGTTCTGGGTGCTCAGTAATCAGGGCGCTGGGTGCTCAGTGCTCAGGGTGCTGGGTGCTCAGTGCTCAGGGTGCTGGGTGCTCAGTGATCGGGGTGCTGTGTGCTCAGTACTCAGGGTGCTCAGTGCTCGGGGAGCTCGGTGCTCAGTACTCAGGGTGCTGGGTGCTCAGTTCTCAGTGCTCGGGGTCCTGGGTGCTCCGTGCTCGGGGTGCTGGGTGCTCAGTGCTCTGGGTGCTTAGTGCTCAGTACTCAGGGTGCTGGGTGCTCAGTACTCACGGTGCTGGGTGCTCATTCTCAGGGTGCTAGGGGCTCAGTACTCAGGGTGCTTGGTGCTCAGTACTCTGGGTGCTCGGTTCTCAGTACTCAGGGTGCTGGGTGCTCAGTGCTCGGGATGCTGGGTGCTCAGTGCTCAGGGTGCTGGGTGCTCAGTGCTCGGGGTGCTCGGTGCTCAGTACTCGGGGTGCTGGGTGCTCAGTACTCGGGGTGCTGGGTGCTCAGTGCTCAGGGTGCTGGGTGCTCAGTGCTCGGTGTGCTGGGTGCTCAGTGCTGAGGGTGGTGCTGGGTGCTCAGTACTCAGGGTGCTGGGTGCTCAGTGCTCAGGGTGCTGGGTGCTCAGTACTAAGTGTGCTGGGTGCTCAGTACTCAGGGTGCTCGGTGCTCAGTACTCAGGGTGCTGGGTGCTCAGTGCTCAGGGTGCTGGGTACTCAGTACTCAGGGTGCTGGGTGCTCCGTACTCAGGGTGCTGGGTGCCCAGTGCTCAGGGTGCTGGGTGCTCAGTGCTCAGGGTGCTGGGTGCTCAGTACTCAGGGTGCTGGGTGCTAAGTGCTCATGGTGATCGGTGCTCAGTACTCAGGGTGCTGGGTGCTCAGTACTCAGGGTGCTGGGTGCTCAGTGCTCATGGTGATCGGTGCTCAGTACTCAGTGTGCTGGGTGCTCAGTGCTCGGGGTGCTGGGTGCTCAGTACTCGGGGTGCTGGGTGCTCAGTGCTCAGGGTGCTGGGTGCTCAGGGCTCGGGGTGCTGGGTGCTCAGTGCTCAGGGTGCTGGGTGCTCAGTCCTCCGGGTGCTCAGTGCTCAGGGTGCTGGGTGCTCAGTACTCAGGGTGCTGGGTGCTCAGTACTCGGGGTGCTGGGTGCTCAGTGCTCAGGGTGCTGGGTGCTCAGTACTCTGGGTGTTGGGTGCTCAGTACTCAGGGTGCTGGGTGCTCCGTGCTCGGGGTGCTGGCTGCTCAGTGCTCAGGGTGCTGGGTGCTCAGTGCTCAGGGTGCTGGGTGTTAAGTGCTCAGGGTGCTGGGTGCTTAGTGCTCGGGGTGCTTGGTGCTCAGTACTCAAGGTGCTGGGTGCTCAGTACTCGGGGTGCTGGGTGCTCAGTGCTCAGTGTGCTGGGTGCTCAGTGCTCGGGGTGCTGGGTGCTCAGTGCTGAGGGTGGTGCTGGGTGCTCAGTACTCAGGGTGCTGGGTGCTCAGTGCTCAGGGTGCTGGGTGCTCAGTACTAAGTGTGCTGAGTGCTCAGTACTCAGGGTGCTGGGTGCTCAGTACTCGGGGTGCTCAGTGCTCATGGTGATCGGTGCTCAGTACTCAGGGTGCTGGGTGCTCAGTACTCAGGGTCCTGGGTGCTCAGTGCTCATGGTGATCGGTGCTCAGTACTCAGGGTGCTGGGTGCTCAGTGCTCGGGGTGCTGGGTGCTCAGTACTCGGGGTGCTGGGTGCTCAGTGCTCAGGGTGCTGGGTGCTCAGTGCTCGGGGTGCTGGGTGCTCAGTGCTCAGGGTGATCGGTGCTCAGTGCTCAGGGTGCTGGGTGTTCAGTCCTCCGGGTGCTCAGTGCTCAGGGTGCTGGGTGCTCAGTACTCAGGGTGCTGGGTGCTCAGTACTCGGGGTGCTGGGTGCTCAGTGCTCTGGGTGCTGGGTGCTCAGTACTCTGGGTGTTGGGTGCTCAGTACTCAGGGTGCTGGGTGCTCCGTGCTCGGGGTGTTGGCTGCTCAGTGCTCAGGGTGCTGGGTGCTCAGTGCTCAGGGTGCTGGGTGCTCAGTGCTCAGGGTGCTGGGTGCTCAGTCCTCGGGGTGCTCCGTGCTCAGGGTGCTGGGTGCTCAGTGCTCAGGGTGCTGGGTGCTCATTGCTCGGGGTGCTGGGTGCTGAGTGCTCAGGGTGCTGGGTGCTCAATGCTCGGGGTACTCCGTGCTCAGGGTCCTGGGTGCTCCGTACTCAGGGTGCTGGGTGCTTAGTACTCAGGGTGTTCAGTGCTCAGTACACAGGGTGCTGGGTGCTCAGTGCTCGGGGTGCTGGGTGCTCAGTGCTCAGTACTCAGGGTGCTGGGTGCTCAGTGCTCGGGGTGCTGGGTGCTCAGTACTCAGCGTGCTGTGTGCTCAGTACTCAGGGTGCTGGGTGCTCAGTGCTCAGGGTGCTGGGTGCTCAGTGCTCAGGGTGCTGGGTGCTCAGTGATCGGGGTGCTGGGTGCTCAGTACTCAGGGTGCTCAGTGCTCGGGGAGCTCGGTGCTCAGTACTCAGGGTGCTGGGTGCTCAGTTCTCAGTGCTCGGGGTACTGGGTGCTCCGTGCTCGGGGTGCTGGGTTCTCAGTGCTCTGGGTGCTTAGTGCTCTGTACTCAGGGTGCTGGGTGCTCAGTACTCATGGTTCTGGGTGCTCATTCTCAGGGTGCTAGGGGCTCAGTACTCAGGGTGCTGGGTGCTCAGTACTCAGGGTGCTCGGTTCTCAGTACTCAGGGTGCTGGGTGCTCATTCTCGGGGTGCTGGTTGCTCAGTACTCAGCGTGCTGGGGGCTCAGTACTCAGGGTGCTGGGTGCTCAGTGCTCGAGGTGCTCGGTGCTCAGTACTCGGGGTGCTGGGTGCTCAGTACTCGGGGTGCCGGGTGCTCAGTGCTCAGGGTGCTGGGTGCTCAGTGCTCGGGGTGCTGGGTGCTCAGTGCTGAGGGTGGTGCTGGGTGCTCAGTACTCAGGGTGCTGGGTGCTCAGTGCTCAGGGTGCTGGGTGCTCAGTACTAAGGGTGCTGGGTGCTCAGTACTCAGGGTGCTCGGTGCTCAGTACTCAGGGTGCTGGGTGATCAGTGCTCAGGGTGCTCGGTGCTCAGTGCTCAGGGTGCTGGGTGCTCAGTACTCAGGGTGATGGGTGCTCAGTGCTCAGGGTGATCGGTGCTCAGTACTCAGGGTGCTCAGTACTCAGGGTGCTGGGTGCTCAGTGCTCAGGGTGCTGGGTGCTCAGTACTCGGGGTGCTGGGTGCTCTGTACTCAGGGTGCTGGGTGCTCAGTGCTCGGGGTCCTGGGTGCTCAGTGCTCAGGGTGATCAGTGCTCAGTACTCAGGGTGCTGGGTGCTCAGTGCTCGGGGTGCTGGGTGCTCAGTACTCAGCGTTCTGGGTGCTCAGTAATCAGGGCGCTGGGTGCTCAGTGCTCAGGGTGCTGGGTGCTCAGTGCTCAGGGTGCTGGGTGCTCAGTGATCGGGGTGCTGTGTGCTCAGTACTCAGGGTGCTCAGTGCTCGGGGAGCTCGGTGCTCAGTACTCAGGGTGCTGGGTGCTCAGTTCTCAGTGCTCGGGGTCCTGGGTGCTCCGTGCTCGGGGTGCTGGGTGCTCAGTGCTCTGGGTGCTTAGTGCTCAGTACTCAGGGTGCTGGGTGCTCAGTACTCACGGTGCTGGGTGCTCATTCTCAGGGTGCTAGGGGCTCAGTACTCAGGGTGCTTGGTGCTCAGTACTCTGGGTGCTCGGTTCTCAGTACTCAGGGTGCTGGGTGCTCAGTGCTCGGGATGCTGGGTGCTCAGTGCTCAGGGTGCTGGGTGCTCAGTGCTCGGGGTGCTCGGTGCTCAGTACTCGGGGTGCTGGGTGCTCAGTACTCGGGGTGCTGGGTGCTCAGTGCTCAGGGTGCTGGGTGCTCAGTGCTCGGTGTGCTGGGTGCTCAGTGCTGAGGGTGGTGCTGGGTGCTCAGTACTCAGGGTGCTGGGTGCTCAGTGCTCAGGGTGCTGGGTGCTCAGTACTAAGTGTGCTGGGTGCTCAGTACTCAGGGTGCTCGGTGCTCAGTACTCAGGGTGCTGGGTGCTCAGTGCTCAGGGTGCTGGGTACTCAGTACTCAGGGTGCTGGGTGCTCCGTACTCAGGGTGCTGGGTGCCCAGTGCTCAGGGTGCTGGGTGCTCAGTGCTCAGGGTGCTGGGTGCTCAGTACTCAGGGTGCTGGGTGCTAAGTGCTCATGGTGATCGGTGCTCAGTACTCAGGGTGCTGGGTGCTCAGTACTCAGGGTGCTGGGTGCTCAGTGCTCATGGTGATCGGTGCTCAGTACTCAGTGTGCTGGGTGCTCAGTGCTCGGGGTGCTGGGTGCTCAGTACTCGGGGTGCTGGGTGCTCAGTGCTCAGGGTGCTGGGTGCTCAGGGCTCGGGGTGCTGGGTGCTCAGTGCTCAGGGTGCTGGGTGCTCAGTCCTCCGGGTGCTCAGTGCTCAGGGTGCTGGGTGCTCAGTACTCAGGGTGCTGGGTGCTCAGTACTCGGGGTGCTGGGTGCTCAGTGCTCAGGGTGCTGGGTGCTCAGTACTCTGGGTGTTGGGTGCTCAGTACTCAGGGTGCTGGGTGCTCCGTGCTCGGGGTGCTGGCTGCTCAGTGCTCAGGGTGCTGGGTGCTCAGTGCTCAGGGTGCTGGGTGTTAAGTGCTCAGGGTGCTGGGTGCTTAGTGCTCGGGGTGCTTGGTGCTCAGTACTCAAGGTGCTGGGTGCTCAGTACTCGGGGTGCTGGGTGCTCAGTGCTCAGTGTGCTGGGTGCTCAGTGCTCGGGGTGCTGGGTGCTCAGTGCTGAGGGTGGTGCTGGGTGCTCAGTACTCAGGGTGCTGGGTGCTCAGTGCTCAGGGTGCTGGGTGCTCAGTACTAAGTGTGCTGAGTGCTCAGTACTCAGGGTGCTGGGTGCTCAGTACTCGGGGTGCTCAGTGCTCATGGTGATCGGTGCTCAGTACTCAGGGTGCTGGGTGCTCAGTACTCAGGGTCCTGGGTGCTCAGTGCTCATGGTGATCGGTGCTCAGTACTCAGGGTGCTGGGTGCTCAGTGCTCGGGGTGCTGGGTGCTCAGTACTCGGGGTGCTGGGTGCTCAGTGCTCAGGGTGCTGGGTGCTCAGTGCTCGGGGTGCTGGGTGCTCAGTGCTCAGGGTGATCGGTGCTCAGTGCTCAGGGTGCTGGGTGTTCAGTCCTCCGGGTGCTCAGTGCTCAGGGTGCTGGGTGCTCAGTACTCAGGGTGCTGGGTGCTCAGTACTCGGGGTGCTGGGTGCTCAGTGCTCTGGGTGCTGGGTGCTCAGTACTCTGGGTGTTGGGTGCTCAGTACTCAGGGTGCTGGGTGCTCCGTGCTCGGGGTGTTGGCTGCTCAGTGCTCAGGGTGCTGGGTGCTCAGTGCTCAGGGTGCTGGGTGCTCAGTGCTCAGGGTGCTGGGTGCTCAGTCCTCGGGGTGCTCCGTGCTCAGGGTGCTGGGTGCTCAGTGCTCAGGGTGCTGGGTGCTCATTGCTCGGGGTGCTGGGTGCTGAGTGCTCAGGGTGCTGGGTGCTCAATGCTCGGGGTACTCCGTGCTCAGGGTCCTGGGTGCTCCGTACTCAGGGTGCTGGGTGCTTAGTACTCAGGGTGTTCAGTGCTCAGTACACAGGGTGCTGGGTGCTCAGTGCTCGGGGTGCTGGGTGCTCAGTGCTCAGTACTCAGGGTGCTGGGTGCTCAGTGCTCGGGGTGCTGGGTGCTCAGTACTCAGCGTGCTGTGTGCTCAGTACTCAGGGTGCTGGGTGCTCAGTGCTCAGGGTGCTGGGTGCTCAGTGCTCAGGGTGCTGGGTGCTCAGTGATCGGGGTGCTGGGTGCTCAGTACTCAGGGTGCTCAGTGCTCGGGGAGCTCGGTGCTCAGTACTCAGGGTGCTGGGTGCTCAGTTCTCAGTGCTCGGGGTCCTGGGTGCTCCGTGCTCGGGGTGCAGGGTTCTCAGCGCTCTGGGTGCTTAGTGCTCAGTACTCAGGGTGCTGGGTGCTCAGTACTCATGGTGCTGGGTGCTCATTCTCAGGGTGCTAGGGGCTCAGTACTCAGGGTGCTGGGTGCTCAGTACTCAGGGTGCTCGGTTCTCAGTACTCAGGGTGCTGGGTGCTCATTCTCGGGGTGCTTGGTGCTCAGTGCTCGGGGTGCTGGGTGCTCAGTACTCAGCGTGCTGGGGGCTCAGTACTCAGGGTGCTGGGTGCTCAGTGCTCGAGGTGCTCGGTGCTCAGTATTCGGGGTGCTGGGTGCTCAGTACTCGGGGTGCTGGGTGCTCAGTGCTCAGGGTGCTGGGTGCTCAGTGCTCGGGGTGCTGGGTGCTCAGTGCTGAGGGTGGTGCTGGGTTCTCAGTACTCAGGGTGCTGGGTGCTCAGTGCTCAGGGTGCTGGGTGCTCAGTACTAAGGGTTCTGGGTGCTCAGTACTCAGGGTGCTCGGTGCTCAGTACTCAGGGTGCTGGGTGATCAGTGCTCAGGGTGCTGGTTACTCAGTAATCAGGGTGCTGGGTGCTCAGTACTCAGGGTGCTGGGTGCTCAGTGCTCAGGGTGCTGGTTGCTCAGTGCTCAGTGTGCTGGGTGCTCAGTACTCAGGGTGATGGGTGCTCAGTGCTCAGGGTGATCGGTGCGCAGTACTCAGGGCGCTCAGTACTCAGGGTGGTGGGTGCTCAGTGCTCAGGGTGCTGGGTGCTCAGTACTCGGGGTGCTGGGTGCTCTGTACTCAGGGTGCTGGGTGCTCAGTGCTCGGGGTCCTGGGTGCTCCGTGCTCAGGGTGATCGGTGCTCAGTACTCAGGGTGCTGGGTGCTCAGTGCTCGGGGTGCTGGGTGCTCAGTACTCAGCGTTCTGGGTGCTCAGTACTCAGGGTGCTGGGTGCTCAGTGCACAGGGTGCTGGGTGCTCAGTGCTCAGGGTGCTGGGTGCTCAGTGATCGGGGTGCTGGGTGCTCAGTACTCAGGGTGCTCAGTGCTCGGGGAGCTCGGTGCTCAGTACTCAGGGTGCTGGGTGCTCAGTTCTCAGTGCTCGGGGTCCTGGGTGCTCCGTGCTCGGGGTGCTGGGTGCTCAGTGCTCTGGGTGCTTAGTGCTCAGTACTCAGGGTGCTGGGTGCTCAGTACTCACGGTGCTGGGTGCTCATTCTCAGGGTGCTAGGGGCTCAGTACTCAGGGTGCTTGGTGCTCAGTACTCTGGGTGCTCGGTTCTCAGTACTCAGGGTGCTGGGTGCTCAGTGCTCGGGATGCTGGGTGCTCAGTGCTCAGGGTGCTGGGTGCTCAGTGCTCGGGTGCTCGGTGCTCAGTACTCGGGGTGCTGGGTGCTCAGTACTCGGGGTGCTTGGTGCTCAGTGCTCAGGGTGCTGGGTGCTCAGTGCTCGGGGTGCTGGGTGCTCAGTGCTGAGGGTGGTGCTGGGTGCTCAGTACTCAGGGTGCTGGGTGCTGGGTGCTCAGTGCTCAGGGTGCTGGGTGCTCAGTACTAAGTGTGCTGGGTGCTCAGTACTCAGGGTGCTCGGTGCTCAGTACTCAGGGTGCTGGGTGCTCAGTGCTCAGGGTGCTGGGTACTCAGTACTCAGGGTGCTGGGTGCTCCGTACTCAGGGTGCTGGGTGCCCAGTGCTCAGGGTGCTGGGTGCTCAGTGCTCAGGGTGCTGGGTGCTCAGTACTCAGGGTGCTGGGTGCTCAGTGCTCATGGTGATCGGTGCTCAGTACTCAGGGTGCTGGGTGCTCAGTACTCAGGGTGCTGGGTGCTCAGTGCTCATGGTGATCGGTGCTCAGTACTCAGGGTGCTGGGTGCTCAGTGCTCAGGGTGCTGGGTGCTCAGTACTCGGGGTGCTGGGTGCTCAGTGCTCAGGGTGCTGGGTGCTCAGTACTCTGGGTGTTGGGTGCTCAGTACTCAGGGTGCTGGGTGCTCCGTGCTCGGGGTGCTGGCTGCTCAGTGCTCAGGGTGCTGGGTGCTCAGTACTCAGGGTGCTGGGTCCTCAGTGCTCAGGGTGCTGGGTGCTGCGTGCTCGGGGTGCTGGCTGCTCAGTACTCAGGGTGCTGGGTGCTCAGTACTCAGGGTGCTGGGTCCTCAGTGCTCAGGGTGCTGGGTGCTCATTACTCAGTGTGCTCAGTGCTCATGGTGCTGGGTGCTCAGAACTCAGGGTGCTGGGTGCTCAGTACTCAGGGTGCTGGGTGCTCAGTACTCAGGGTGCTTGGTGCTCAGTACTCAGGGTGCTGGGTGCTCAGTGCTCAGGGTGCTCGGTGCTCAGTACTCACGGTGCTGGGTGCTCATTCTCGGGGTGCTGGGTGCTCAGTACTGAGGTTTCTCAGTACTCTGGGTGCTCGGTGCTCAGTACTCATGGTGCTGGGTGCTCAGTACTCAGGGTGCTCGGTGCTCAGTTCTCAGGGTGCTCGGTGCTCAGTGTTTGGGGTGCTGGGTGCGCAGTATTCAGGGTGCTGTGTGCTCAGTGCTCGGGGTGCTCGGTGCTCAGTACTCAGAGTGCTGTGTGCTCAGTACTCGGGGTGCTGGGTGCTCAGTGCTCAGGGTGCTGGGTGCTCAGTGCTCGGGGTACTGGGTGCTCAGTACTCAGGGTCCTGGGTGGTCAGTGCTCAGGTTGCTGGGTGCTCAGTGCTCAGGGTGATCGGTGCTCAGTACTCAGGGTGCTGGGTGCTCAGTGCTCAGGATGCTGGGTGCTCAGTCCTCAGGGTGCTCAGTGCTCAGGGTGCTGGGTGCTCAGTACTCAGGGGGATGGGTGCTCAGTGCTCGGGGTGCTGGGTGCTCAGTGCTCAGGTTGCTGGGTGCTCAGTACTCAGGGTGCTGGGTGCTCAGTATTCGAGGTGCTGGGTGCTCAGTACTCAGGGTGCTGGGTGCTCAGTACTCAGGGTGCTGGGTGCTCAGTACTCAGGGTGCTGGGTGCTCAGTGCTCGGGGTGCTGGGTGCTCAGTGCTCAGTACTCAGGGTGCTGGGTGCTCAGTGCTCGGGGTGCTGGGTGCTCAGTACTCAGCGTGCTGGGTGCTCAGTACTCAGGGTGCTGGGTGCTCAGTGCTCAGGGTGCTGGGTGCTCAGTGCTCAGGGTGCTGGGTACTCAGTGATCGGGGTGCTGGGTGCTCAGTACTCAGGGTGCTCAGTGCTCGGGGAGCTCGGTGCACAGTACTCAGGGTGCTGGGTGCTCAGTACTCAGTGCTCTTGGTCCTGGGTGCTCCGTGCTCGGGGTGCTGGGGGCTCAGTGCTCTGGGTGCTTAGTGCTCAGTACTCAGGGTGCTGGGTGCTCAGTACTCAGGGTGCTGGGTGCTCATTCTCGGGGTGCTGGGTGCTCAGTGCTCAGGGTGCTGGGTGCTCAGTACTCAGGGTGCTGGGGGCTCAGTACTCAGGGTGCTCTGTGCTCAGTACTCAGGGTGCTCGGTTCTCAGTACTCAGGGTGCTGGGTGCTCATTCTCGGGGTGCTTTTTGCTCAGTGCTCGGGGTGCTGGGTGCTCAGTACTCAGGGTGTTGGGGGCTCAGTACTCAGGGTGCTGGGTGCTCAGTACTCAGGGTGATCTGTTCTCAGTACTCAGGGTGCTGGGTGCTTAGTGCTCGGGGTGCTGGGTGCTCAGTACTCGGGGTGCTCAGTGCTCAGTACTCAGGGTGCTGGGTGCTCAGTACTCAGTGTGCTGGGTGCTCAGTACTCAGGGTGCTGGGTGCTCAGTGCTCAGGGTGCTGGGTGCTCAGTGCTCAGGGTGCTAGGTGCTCAGTTATCGGGGTGCTGGGTGCTCAGTACTCAGGGTGCTCAGTGCTCGGGGAGCTCGGTGCTCAGTACACACGGTGCTGGGTGCTCAGTACTCAGAGTGCTCAGTGCTCGGGGAGCTCGGTGCATAGTTCTCAGGGTGCTCGGTGCTCAGTGTTTGGGGTGCTGGGTGCTCAGTACTCAGGGTGATGCGTGCTCAGTGCTCAGGGTGCTGGGTGCTCAGCGCTCAGGGTGCTGGGTGCTCAGTGCTCGGGGTGCCCGGTGCTCAGTGCTCGGGGTGCTGGGTGCTCAGTACTCAGGGTGCTGGGTGCTCAGTGCTCGGGGTGCTGGGTCCTCAGTGCCCAGGGTGCTGGGTGCTCAGTACTCAGGGTGCTGGGTCCTCAGTGCTCAGAGTGCTGGGTGCTCAGTACTCAGTGTGCTCAGTGCTCAGGGTGCTTGGTGCTCAGAACTCAGGGTGCTGGGTGCTCAGTACTCAGGGTGCTGGGTGCTCAGTACTCAGGGTGCTTGGTGCTCAGTACTCAGGGTGCTGGGTGCTCAGTGCTCAGGGTGCTCGGTGCTCAGTACTCATGGTGCTGGGTGCTCATTCTCGGGGTACTGGGTGCTCAGTACTCAGGTTGCTCAGTACTCTGGGTGCTCGGTGCTCAGTACTCATGGTGCTGGGTGCTCAGTACTCAGGGTGCTCGGTGCTCAGTTCTCAGGGTGCTCGGTGCTCAGTGTTTGGGGCGCTGGGTGCTCAGTACTCAGGGTGCTGGGTGCTCAGTGCTCGGGGTGCTCGGTGCTCAGTACTCAGGGTGCTCAGTGCTCAGTACTCAGCGTGCTGGGTGCTCAGTGCTCAGGGTCCTCGGTGCTCAGTACTCAGGGTGCTCAGTGCTCAGTACTCAGCGTGCTTTGTGCTCAGTGCTCAGGGTGCTGGGTGCTCAGTACTCAGGGTGCTGGGTGCTCAGTACTCAGTGCTCAGGATGCTGGGTGCTCAGTGCTCTGGGTGCTCAGTGCTCAGTACTCAGTGCTCAGGGTGATGGGTGCTCAGTGCTCGGGGTGCTCGGTGCTCAGTGCTCAGGGTCCTGGGTGCTCAGTACTCAGGGTGCTGGGTGCTTAGTACTCAGGGTGCTCAGTGCTCAGTACACAGGGTGCTGGGTGCTCAGTGCTCGGGGTGCTGGGTGCTCAGTGCTCAGTACTCAGGGTGCTGGGTGCTCAGTGCTCGGGGTGCTGGGTGCTCAGTACTCAGTGTGCTGGGTGCTCAGTACTCAGGGTGCTGGGTGCTCAGTGCTCAGGGTGCTGGGTGCTCAGTGCTCAGGGTGCTAGGTGCTCAGTTATCGGGGTGCTGGGTGCTCAGTACTCAGGTTGCTCAGTGCTAGGGGAGCTCGGTGCTCAGTACTCACGGTGCTGGGTGCTCAGTACTCAGAGTGCTCAGTGCTCGGGGAGCTCGGTGCATAGTTCTCAGGGTGCTCAGTGCTCAGTGTTTGGGGTGCTGGGTGCTCAGTACTCAGTGCTCAGGATGCTGGGTGCTCAGTGCTCAGGGTGCTGGGTGCTCTTTCTCGGGGTGCTGGGTACTCAGTACTCAGTGCTCAGGATGCTGGGTGCGCAGTGCTCAGGGTGCTGGGTGCTCAGTGCTCAGGGTGCTCAGTGCTCAGTGCTCAGTACTCAGGGTGCTGGGTGCTCAGTACTCAGGGTGCTGGGTCCTCAGTGCTCAGGGTGCTGGGTGCTCATTACTCAGTGTGCTCAGTGCTCAGGGTGCTGGGTGCTCAGAACTCAGGGTGCTGGGTGCTCAGTACTCAGGGTGCTGGGTGCTCAGTACTCAGGGTGCTTGGTGCTCAGTACTCAGGGTGCTGGGTGCTCAGTGCTCAGGGTGCTCGGTGCTCAGTACTCACGGTGCTGAGTGCTCATTCTCGGGGTCCTGGGTGCTCAGTACTGAGGTTTCTCAGTACTCTGGGTGCTCGGTGCTCAGTACTCATGGTGCTGGGTGCTCAGTACTCAGGGTGCTCGGTGCTCAGTTCTCAGGGTGCTCGGTGCTCAGTGTTTGGGGTGCTGGGTGCGCAGTATTCAGGGTGCTGTGTGCTCAGTGCTCGGGGTGCTCGGTGCTCAGTACTCAGAGTGCTGTGTGCTCAGTACTCGGGGTGCTGGGTGCTCAGTGCTCAGGGTGCTGGGTGCTCAGTGCTCGGGGTACTGGGTGCTCAGTACTCAGGGTCCTGGGTGGTCAGTGCTCAGGTTGCTGGGTGCTCAGTGCTCAGGGTGATCGGTGCTCAGTACTCAGGGTGCTGGGTGCTCAGTGCTCAGGATGCTGGGTGCTCAGTCCTCAGGGTGCTCAGTGCTCAGGGTGCTGGGTGCTCAGTACTCAGGGTGATGGGTGCTCAGTGCTCGGGGTGCTGGGTGCTCAGTACTCAGGTTGCTGGGTGCTCAGTACTCAGGGTGCTGGGTGCTCAGTATTCGAGGTGCTGGGTGCTCAGTACTCAGGGTGCTGGGTGCTCAGTACTCAGGGTGCTGGGTGCTCAGTACTCAGGGTGCTGGGTGCTCAGTGCTCGGGGTGCTGGGTGCTCAGTACTCAGCGTGCTGGGTGCTCAGTACTCAGGTTGCTGGGTGCTCAGTGCTCAGGGTGCTGGGTGCTCAGTGCTCAGGGTGCTGGGTACTCAGTGATCGGGGTGCTGGGTGCTCAGTACTCAGGGTGCTCAGTGCTCGGGGAGCTCGGTGCACAGTACTCAGGGTGCTGGGTGCTCAGTACTCAGTGCTCTTGGTCCTGGGTGCTCCGTGCTCGGGGTGCTGGGGGCTCAGTGCTCTGGGTGCTTAGTGCTCAGTACTCAGGGTGCTGGGTGCTCAGTACTCAGGGTGCTGGGTGCTCTTTCTCGGGGTGCTGGGTGCTCAGTGCTCAGGGTGCTGGGTGCTCAGTACTCAGGGTGCTGGGGGCTCAGTACTCAGGGTGCTCTGTGCTCAGTACTCAGGGTGCTGGGTGCTTAGTGCTCGGGGTGCTGGGTGCTCAGTACTCGGGGTGCTCAGTGCTCAGTACTCAGGGTGCTGGGTGCTCAGTACTCAGTGTGCTGGGTGCTCAGTACTCAGGGTGCTGGGTGCTCAGTGCTCAGGGTGCTGGGTGCTCAGTGCTCAGGGTGCTAGGTGCTCAGTTATCGGGGTGCTGGGTGCTCAGTACTCAGGGTGCTCAGTGCTCGGGGAGCTCGGTGCTCAGTACTCACGGTGCTGGGTGCTCAGTACTCAGAGTGCTCAGTGCTCGGGGAGCTCGGTGCATAGTTCTCAGGGTGCTCGGTGCTCAGTGTTTGGGGTGCTGGGTGCTCAGTACTCAGGGTGATGCGTGCTCAGTGCTCAGGGTGCTGGGTGCTCAGTGCTCAGGGGGCTGGGTGCTCAGTACTCAGTGCTCAGGATGCTGGGAGCGCAGTGCTCAGGGTGCTGGGTGCTCAGTGCTCAGGCTGCTCAGTGCTCAGTGCTCAGTACTCAGGGTGCTGGGTGCTCAGTACTCAGGGTGCTGGGTCCTCAGTGCTCAGGGTGCTGGGTGCTCATTACTCAGTGTGCTCAGTGCTCAGGGTGCTGGGTGCTCAGAACTCAGGGTGCTGGGTGCTCAGTACTCAGGGTGCTGGGTGCTCAGTACTCAGGGTGCTTGGTGCTCAGTACTCAGGGTGCTGGGTGCTCAGTGCTCAGGGTGCTCGGTGCTCAGTACTCACGGTGCTGGGTGCTCATTCTCGGGGTGCTGGGTGCTCAGTACTGAGGTTTCTCAGTACTCTGGGTGCTCGGTGCTCAGTACTCATGGTGCTGGGTGCTCAGTACTCAGGGTGCTCGGTGCTCAGTTCTCAGGGTGCTCGGTGCTCAGTGTTTGGGGTGCTGGGTGCGCAGTATTCAGGGTGCTGTGTGCTCAGTGCTCGGGGTGCTCGGTGCTCAGTACTCAGAGTGCTGTGTGCTCAGTACTCGGGGTGCTGGGTGCTCAGTGCTCAGGGTGCTGGGTGCTCAGTGCTCGGGGTACTGGGTGCTCAGTACTCAGGGTCCTGGGTGCTCAGTGCTCAGGTTGCTGGGTGCTCAGTGCTCAGGGTGATCGGTGCTCAGTACTCAGGGTGCTGGGTTCTCAGTGCTCAGGATGCTGGGTGCTCAGTCCTCAGGGTGCTCAGTGCTCAGGGTGCTGGGTGCTCAGTGATCGGGGTGCTGGGTGCTCAGTACTCAGGGTGCTGAGTGCTCAGTACTCAGGGTGCTGGGTGCTCAGTACTCAGGGTGCTGGGTGCTCAGTGCTCAGTGTGCTGGGTGATCAGTGCTCAGGGTGCTGGGTGCTCAGTGCTCAGGGTGCTGGGTGCTCAGTACTCAGGGTGATGGGTGCTCAGTGCTCGGGGTGCTGGGTGCTCAGTGCTCAGGTTGCTGGGTGCTCAGTACTCAGGGTGCTGGGTGCTCAGTATTCGAGGTGCTGGGTGCTCAGTACTCAGGGTGCTGGGTGCTCAGTACTCAGGGTGCTGGGTGCTCAGTACTCAGGGTGCTGGGTGCTCAGTGCTCGGGGTGCTGGGTGCTCAGTGCTCAGTACTCAGGGTGCTGGGTGCTCAGTGCTCGGGGTGCTGGGTGCTCAGTACACAGCGTGCTGGGTGCTCAGTACTCAGGGTGCTTGGTGCTCAGTGCTCAGGGTGCTGGGTGCTCAGTGCTCAGGGTGCTGGGTGCTCAGTACTCAGCGTGCTGGGTGCTCAGTACTCAGGGTGCTTGGTGCTCAGTGCTCAGTACTCAGGGTGCTCAGTGCTCGGGGAGCTCGGTGCACAGTACTCAGGGTGCTGGGTGCTCAGTACTCAGTGCTCTTGGTCCTGGGTGCTCCGTGCTCGGGGTGCTGGGGGCTCAGTGCTCTGGGTGCTTAGTGCTCAGTACTCAGGGTGCTGGGTGCTCAGTACTCAGGGTGCTGGGTGCTCATTCTCGGGGTGCTGGGTGCTCAGGGTGCTGGGTGCTCAGTACTCAGGGTGCTGGGGGCTCAGTACTCAGGGTGCTCTGTGCTCAGTCCTCAGGGTGCTCGGTTCTCAGTACTCAGGGTGCTGGGTGCTCATTCTCGGGGTGCTTGGTGCTCAGTGCTCGGGGAGCTGGGTGCTCAGTACTCAGGGTGTTGGGGGCTCAGTACTCAGGGTGCTGGGTGCTCAGTACTCAGGGTGATCTGTTCTCAGTACTCAGGGTGCTGGGTGCTTAGTGCTCGGGGTGCTGGGTGCTCAGTACTCGGGGTGCTCAGTGCTCAGTACTCAGGGTGCTGGGTGCTCAGTGCTCGGGGTGCTGGGTGCTCAGTGCTCGGGGTGCTGGGTGCTCAGTACTCGGGGTGCTGGGTGCTCAGTGCTCAGGGTGCTGGGTGCTCAGTGCTCGGGGTGCTGGGTGCTCAGTGCTGAGGGTGCTGGCCGCTCAGTGCTCAGGGTGCTGGGTGCTCAGTACTCAGCGTGCTCGGTGCTCAGTACTCAGGGTGCTCAGTGCTCAGTACTCAGCGTGCTGGGTGCTCAGTGCTCAGGGTGCTCGGTGCTCAGTACTCAGGGTGCTCAGTGCTCAGTACTCAGCGTGCTTTGTGCTCAGTGCTCAGGGTGCTGGGTGCTCAGTACTCAGGGTGATGGGTGCTCAGTACTCAGGGTGCTGGGTGCTCAGTGCTCGGGGTGCTCGGTGATCAGTACTCAGGGTGCTGGGTGCTCAGTGCTCAGGGTGCTGGGTACTCAGTACTCAGGGTGCTGGGTGCTCAGTGCTCAGGGTGCTGGGTGCTCAGTGCTCAGGGTGCTGGGTGCTCAGTGCTCGGGGTGCTGGGTGCTCAGTGCTCGGGGCGCTGGGTGCTCAGTACTCAGGGTGCTGGGTGCTCAGTGCTCAGTGCTCAGTGCTCGGGGTGCTGGGTTCTCAGTGCTCAGGGTGATGGGTGCTCAGTGCTCGGGGTGCTCGGTGCTCAGTGCTCAGGGTCCTGGGTGCTCAGTACTCAGGGTGCTGGGTGCTTAGTACTCAGGGTTTTCAGTGCTCAGTACACAGGGTGCTGGGTGCTCAGTGCTCGGGGTGCTGGGTGCTCAGTGCTCAGTACTCAGGGTGCTGGGTGCTCAGTGTTCGGGGTGCTGGGTGCGCAGTACTCAGCGTGCTGGGTGCTCAGTACTCATGGTGCTGGGTGCTCAGTGCTCAGGGTGCTGGGTGCTCAGTGCTCAGGGTGCTAGGTGCTCAGTGTTTGGGGTGCTGGGTGCTCAGTACTCAGGGTACTCAGTGCTCGGGGAGCTCGGTGCTCAGTACTCAGGGTGCTGGGGGCTCAGTACTCAGGTTGCTCAGTACTCTGGGTGCTCGGTGCTCAGTAATAATGGTGCTGGGTGCTCAGTACTCAGGGTGCTCGGTGCTCAGTTCTCAGGGTGCTCGGTGCTCAGTTTTTGGGGTGCTGGGTGCTCAGTACTCAGGGTGATGCGTGCTCAGTGCTCAGGGTGCTGATTGCTCAGTGCTCAGGGTGCTCAGTGCTCAGTACTCAGTGCTCAGGATGCTGGGTGCTCAGTGCTCAGGGTGCTGGGTGCTCAGTGCTCGGGGTGCCCGGTGCTCAGTGATCGGGGTGCTGGGTGCTCAGTACTCAGGGTGCTGGGTGCTCAGTGCTCGGGGTGCTGGGTCCTCAGTGCTCAGGGTGCTGGGTTCTCAGTACTCAGGGTGCTGGGTCCTCAGTGCTCAGGGTGCTGGGTGCTCAGTACTCAGTGTGCTCAGTGCTCAGGGTGCTTGGTGCTCAGAACTCAGGGTGCTGGGTGCTCAGTACTCAGGGTGCTGGGTGCTCAGTACTCAGGGTGCTTGGTGCTCAGTACTCAGGGTGCTGGGTGCTCAGTGCTCAGGGTGCTCGGTGCTCAGTACTCATGGTGCTGGGTGCTCATTCTCGGGGTACTGGGTGCGCAGTACTCAGGTTGCTCAGTACTCTGGGTGCTCGGTGCTCAGTACTCATGGTGCTGGGTGCTCAGTACTCAGGGTGCTCGGTGCTCAGTTCTCAGGGTGCTCGGTGCTCAGTGTTTGGGGCGCTGGGTGCTCAGTACTCAGGGTGCTGGGTGCTCAGTGCTCGGGGTGCTCGGTGCTCAGTACTCAGGGTGCTGTGTGCTCAGTACTCGGGATGCTGGGTGCTCATTGCTCAGCGTGCTGGGTGCTCAGTGCTCAGGGTGCTGGGTGCTCAGTGCTCAGGGTGCTGGGTGCTCAGTGCTCAGGGTGCTGGGTGCTCAGTGCTCAGGGTGCTGGGTGCTCAGTGCTCAGGGTGCTGGGTGCTCAGTGCTCGGGGTGCTGGGTGCTCAGTACTCAGGTGCTAT
This sequence comes from Microtus oregoni, assembly GCF_018167655.1. Taxonomy (NCBI): domain Eukaryota; kingdom Metazoa; phylum Chordata; class Mammalia; order Rodentia; family Cricetidae; genus Microtus; species Microtus oregoni. The sequence continues at coordinate 3,291,462 of NW_024543811.1, read as the reverse complement.
GTGCTTAGTGCTCGGGGTGCCCGGTGCTCAGTACTCGGGGTGCTCAGTGTTCAGTACTCAGGGTGCTGGGTGCTCAGTGCTCAGGGTGCTGGGTGCTCAGTACTCAGGGTGCTGGGTGCTCGGTGCTCAGTACGCTGGGTGCTCAGTACTAAAGGTTCTGGGTGCTCAGTACTCAGGGTGCTCGGTGCTCAGTACTCAGGGTGCTGGGTGCTCAGTGCTCGGGGTGCTGGGTGCTCAGTACTCAGGTTGCTGGGTGCTAAGTGCTCGGGGTGCTTGGTGCTCAGTACGCTGGGTGCTCAGTACTCAGGGTGCTGGGTGCTCAGTACTCAGGGTGCTGTGTGCTTAGTACTCAGGGTGCTGGGTGCTCAGTGCTCGGGGTGCTGGGTGCTCAGTGCTCAGTACTCAGGGTGCTGGGTGCTCAGTGCTCAGGGTGCTGGGTGCTCATTGCTCAGGGTGCTGGTTGCTCAGTGCTCAGGGTGCTGGGTACTCAGTGCTCAGGGTGCTGGGTGCTCAGTGCTCAGGGTGCTGGGTGCTCAGTGCTCAGGGTGCTGGGTGCTCAGTGCTCGGGGTGCTGTGTGCTCAGTGCTCGGGGTGCTGGGTGCTCAGTGCTCGGGGTGCTCGGTGCTCAGTACTCAGGGTGCTGGGTGCTCAGTGCTCTAGGTGCTCAGTACTCAGGGTGCTGTGTGTTCAGTGCTCAGGGTGCTGGGTGCTCAGTACTCAGGGTGCTTGGTGCTTAGTACTCAGGGTGCTGGGTGCTCAGTACTCCGGGTGCTCGGTGCTCAGTGCTCGGGGTGCTCGGTGCTCAGTACTCAGTGCTCAGGGTGCTCAGTGCTCAGTGCTCAGGCTGCTGGGTGTTCAGTACTCAGGGTGCTGGGTGCTCAGTACTCAGGGTGCTGGGTGCTCAGTGCTCGGGGTGCTGGGTGCTCAGAACTCAGGGTGCTGGGTGCTCAGTGCTCGGGGTGCTGGGTGCTCAGTGCTCAGGGTGATCGGTGCTCAGTACTCAGGGTGCTGGGTGCTCAGTGCTCAGGGTGCTGTGTGCTCAGTCCTCAGGGTGCTCAGTGCTCAGGGTTCTGGGTGCTCAGTGCTCGGAGTGCTGGGTGCTCAGTACTCAGGGTGCTGATTGCTCAGTAATCAGGGTGCTGGGTACTCAGTACTCAGGGTGCTGGGTGCTCAGTGCTCAGGGTGCTGGGTGATCAGTGCTCAGGTTGCTGGGTGCTCAGTTCTCAGGGTGCTGGGTGCTCAGTACTCAGGGTGATGGGTGCTCAGTGCTCGGGGTGCAGGGTGCTCAGTGCTCAGGTTGCTGGGTGCTCAGTACTCAGGGTGCTGGGTGCTCAGTATTCGGGGTGCTGGGTGCTCAGTACTCAGGGTGCTGGGTGCTCAGTACTCAGGGTGCTGGGTGCTCAGTACTCAGGGTGCTCAGTGCTCAGTACTCAGTGCTCAGGATGCTGGGTGCTCAGTGCTCAGGGTGCTGGGTGCTCAGTGCTCGGGGTGCCCGGTGCTCAGTGATCGGGGTGCTGGGTGCTCAGTACTCAGGGTGCTGGGTGCTCAGTGCTCGGGGTGCTGGGTCCTCAGTGCTCAGGGTGCTGGGTTCTCAGTACTCAGGGTGCTGGGTCCTCAGTGCTCAGGGTGCTGGGTGCTCAGTACTCAGTGTGCTCAGTGCTCAGGGTGCTTGGTGCTCAGAACTCAGGGTGCTGGGTGCTCAGTACTCAGGGTGCTGGGTGCTCAGTACTCAGGGTGCTTGGTGCTCAGTACTCAGGGTGCTGGGTGCTCAGTGCTCAGGGTGCTCGGTGCTCAGTACTCATGGTGCTGGGTGCTCATTCTCGGGGTACTGGGTGCGCAGTACTCAGGTTGCTCAGTACTCTGGGTGCTCGGTGCTCAGTACTCATGGTGCTGGGTGCTCAGTACTCAGGGTGCTCGGTGCTCAGTTCTCAGGGTGCTCGGTGCTCAGTGTTTGGGGCGCTGGGTGCTCAGTACTCAGGGTGCTGGGTGCTCAGTGCTCGGGGTGCTCGGTGCTCAGTACTCAGGGTGCTGTGTGCTCAGTACTCGGGATGCTGGGTGCTCATTGCTCAGCGTGCTGGGTGCTCAGTGCTCAGGGTGCTGGGTGCTCAGTGCTCAGGGTGCTGGGTGCTCAGTGCTCAGGGTGCTGGGTGCTCAGTGCTCAGGGTGCTGGGTGCTCAGTGCTCAGGGTGCTGGGTGCTCAGTGCTCGGGGTGCTGGGTGCTCAGTACTCAGGTGCTGGGTGCTTAGTGCTCGGGGTGCCCGGTGCTCAGTACTCGGGGTGCTCAGTGTTCAGTACTCAGGGTGCTGGGTGCTCAGTGCTCAGGGTGCTGGGTGCTCAGTACTCAGGGTGCTGGGTGCTCGGTGCTCAGTACGCTGGGTGCTCAGTACTAAAGGTTCTGGGTGCTCAGTACTCAGGGTGCTCGGTGCTCAGTACTCAGGGTGCTGGGTGCTCAGTGCTCGGGGTGCTGGGTGCTCAGTACTCAGGTTGCTGGGTGCTAAGTGCTCGGGGTGCTTGGTGCTCAGTACGCTGGGTGCTCAGTACTCAGGGTGCTGATTGCTCAGTAATCAGGGTGCTGGGTACTCAGTACTCAGGGTGCTGGGTGCTCAGTGCTCAGGGTGCTGGGTGATCAGTGCTCAGGTTGCTGGGTGCTCAGTTCTCAGGGTGCTGGGTGCTCAGTACTCAGGGTGATGGGTGCTCAGTGCTCGGGGTGCAGGGTGCTCAGTGCTCAGGTTGCTGGGTGCTCAGTACTCAGGGTGCTGGGTGCTCAGTATTCGGGGTGCTGGGTGCTCAGTACTCAGGGTGCTGGGTGCTCAGTACTCAGGGTGCTGGGTGCTCAGTACTCAGGGTGCTCAGTGCTCAGTACTCAGTGCTCAGGATGCTGGGTGCTCAGTGCTCAGGGTGCTGGGTGCTCAGTGCTCGGGGTGCCCGGTGCTCAGTGATCGGGGTGCTGGGTGCTCAGTACTCAGGGTGCTGGGTGCTCAGTGCTCGGGGTGCTGGGTCCTCAGTGCTCAGGGTGCTGGGTTCTCAGTACTCAGGGTGCTGGGTCCTCAGTGCTCAGGGTGCTGGGTGCTCAGTACTCAGTGTGCTCAGTGCTCAGGGTGCTTGGTGCTCAGAACTCAGGGTGCTGGGTGCTCAGTACTCAGGGTGCTGGGTGCTCAGTACTCAGGGTGCTTGGTGCTCAGTACTCAGGGTGCTGGGTGCTCAGTGCTCAGGGTGCTCGGTGCTCAGTACTCATGGTGCTGGGTGCTCATTCTCGGGGTACTGGGTGCGCAGTACTCAGGTTGCTCAGTACTCTGGGTGCTCGGTGCTCAGTACTCATGGTGCTGGGTGCTCAGTACTCAGGGTGCTCGGTGCTCAGTTCTCAGGGTGCTCGGTGCTCAGTGTTTGGGGCGCTGGGTGCTCAGTACTCAGGGTGCTGGGTGCTCAGTGCTCGGGGTGCTCGGTGCTCAGTACTCAGGGTGCTGTGTGCTCAGTACTCGGGATGCTGGGTGCTCATTGCTCAGCGTGCTGGGTGCTCAGTGCTCAGGGTGCTGGGTGCTCAGTGCTCAGGGTGCTGGGTGCTCAGTGCTCAGGGTGCTGGGTGCTCAGTGCTCAGGGTGCTGGGTGCTCAGTGCTCAGGGTGCTGGGTGCTCAGTGCTCGGGGTGCTGGGTGCTCAGTACTCAGGTGCTGGGTGCTTAGTGCTCGGGGTGCCCGGTGCTCAGTACTCGGGGTGCTCAGTGTTCAGTACTCAGGGTGCTGGGTGCTCAGTGCTCAGGGTGCTGGGTGCTCAGTACTCAGGGTGCTGGGTGCTCGGTGCTCAGTACGCTGGGTGCTCAGTACTAAAGGTTCTGGGTGCTCAGTACTCAGGGTGCTCGGTGCTCAGTACTCAGGGTGCTGGGTGCTCAGTGCTCGGGGTGCTGGGTGCTCAGTACTCAGGTTGCTGGGTGCTAAGTGCTCGGGGTGCTTGGTGCTCAGTACGCTGGGTGCTCAGTACTCAGGGTGCTGGGTGCTCAGTACTCAGGGTGCTGTGTGCTTAGTACTCAGGGTGCTGGGTGCTCAGTGCTCGGGGTGCTGGGTGCTCAGTTCTCAGTACTCAGGGTGCTGGGTGCTCAGTGCTCAGGGTGCTGGGTGCTCATTGCTCAGGGTGCTGGTTGCTCAGTGCTCAGGGTGCTGGGTACTCAGTGCTCAGGGTGCTGGGTGCTCAGTGCTCAGGGTGCTGGGTGCTCAGTGCTCAGGGTGCTGGGTGCTCAGTGCTCGGGGTGCTGTGTGCTCAGTGCTCGGGGTGCTGGGTGCTCAGTGCTCGGGGTGCTCGGTGCTCAGTACTCAGGGTGCTGGGTGCTCAGTGCTCTAGGTGCTCAGTACTCAGGGTGCTGTGTGTTCAGTGCTCAGGGTGCTGGGTGCTCAGTACTCAGGGTGCTTGGTGCTTAGTACTCAGGGTGCTGGGTGCTCAGTACTCCGGGTGCTCGGTGCTCAGTGCTCGGGGTGCTCGGTGCTCAGTACTCAGTACTCAGGGTGCTCAGTGCTCAGTGCTCAGGCTGCTGGGTGTTCAGTACTCAGGGTGCTGGGTGCTCAGTACTCAGGGTGCTGGGTGCTCAGTGCTCGGGGTGCTGGGTGCTCAGAACTCAGGGTGCTGGGTGCTCAGTGCTCGGGGTGCTGGGTGCTCAGTGCTCAGGGTGATCGGTGCTCAGTACTCAGGGTGCTGGGTGCTCAGTGCTCAGGGTGCTGTGTGCTCAGTCCTCAGGGTGCTCAGTGCTCAGGGTTCTGGGTGCTCAGTGCTCGGAGTGCTGGGTGCTCAGTACTCAGGGTGCTGATTGCTCAGTACTCAGGGTGCTGGGTACTCAGTACTCAGGGTGCTGGGTGCTCAGTGCTCAGGGTGCTGGGTGATCAGTGCTCAGGTTGCTGGGTGCTCAGTTCTCAGGGTGCTGGGTGCTCAGTACTCAGGGTGATGGGTGCTCAGTGCTCGGGGTGCAGGGTGCTCAGTGCTCAGGTTGCTGGGTGCTCAGTACTCAGGGTGCTGGGTGCTCAGTATTCGGGGTGCTGGGTGCTCAGTACTCAGGGTGCTGGGTGCTCAGTACTCAGGGTGCTGGGTGCTCAGTACTCAGGGTGCTGGGTGCTCAGTGCTCGGGGTGCTCGGTGCTCAGTACGTTGGGAGCTCACTACTCAGGGTGCTGGGTGCTCATTGCTCACGGTGCTGGGTGCTCAGTGCTCAGGGTGCTGGGTGCTCAGTGCTCAGGGTGCTGCGTGCTCAGTGCTCGGGGTGCTGGGTGCTCAGTGCTCAGGGTGCTGGGTGCTCAGTACTCAGGGTGCTGGGTGCTCAGAACTCGGGGTGCTGGGTGCTCAGTACTCAGGGTGCTGGGTGCTCAGTACTCAGGGTGCTGGGTGCTCAGTACTCGGGTGCTGGGTGCTCAGTGCACAGGGTGCTGGGTGCTCAGTGCTCAGGGTGCTGGGTGCTCAGTGCTCGTGGTGCTGGGTGCTCAGTGCTCGGGGTGCTCGGTGCTCAGTACTCCGGGTGCTGGGTGCTCAGTGCTCGGGGTGCTCGGTGCTCAGTACTCAGGGTGCTGGGTGCTCAGTGCTCGGGGTCCTGGGTGCTCAGTGCTCAGTACTCAGGGTGCTGGGTGCTCAGTGCTCAGGGTGCTGTGTGCTCAGTGCTCAGGGTGCTGGGTGCTCAGTGCTCAGGGTGCTGGGTACTCAGTGCTCAGGGTGCTGGGTGCTCAGTACTCAGGGTGCTGGGTGCTCAGTACTCAGGGTGTTGGGTGCTCTGTGCTCGGGGTGCTGGGTGCTCAGTGCTCGGGGTGCTCGGTGCTCAGTACTCAGGGTGCTGGGTGCTCAGTACTCAGGGTGCTGGGTGCTCAGTACTCGGGTGCTGGGTGCTCAGTGCTCAGGGTGCTGGGTGCTCAGTGCTCGGGGTGCTGGGTGCTCAGTGCTCAGTACTCAGGGTGCTGGGTGCTCAGTGCTCGGGGTCCTGGGTGCTCAGTGCTCAGTACTCAGGGTGCTGGGTGCTCAGTGCTCAGGGTGCTGTGTGCTCAGTGCTCAGGGTGCTGGGTGCTCAGTGCTCAGGGTGCTGGGTACTCAGTGCTCAGGGTGCTGGGTGCTCAGTACTCAGGGTGCTGGGTGCTCAGTACTCAGGGTGCTGGGTGCTCAGTGCTCGAGGTGCTCAGAACTCAGGGTGCTATGTGTTCAGTGCTCAGGGTGCTGGGTGCTCAGTACTCAGGGTGCTCGGTGCTTAGTACACAGGGTGCTGGGTGCTCAGTACTCCGGGTGCTGGGTGCTCAGTGCTCGGGGTGCTCGGTGCTCAGTGCTCAAGGTGCTGGGTGCTCAGTACTCAGGGTGCTCATTGCTCAGGGTGCTGGGTGCTCAGTAATCAGGGTGCTGGGTGCTCAGTGCTCAGGGTGCTCGGTGCTCAGTACGTTGGGTGCTCAGTACTTAGCGTGCTGGGTGCTCAGTACTCGGGGTGCTGGGTGCTCATTAATCAGGGTGCTGGGTGCTCAGTACTCAGGGTGCTCAGTGCTTGGGGTGCTGGGTGCTCAGTACTCAGGGTGCTCTGTGCTTGGGGTGCTGGGTGCTCAGTACTCAGGGTGCTGGGTGCTCAGTGCTCAGGGTGCTGGGTGCTCAGTACTCAGGGTGCTGGGTGCTCAGTACTCAGGGTGCTGGGTGCTCAGTGCTCGGTGTGCTGGGTACTCAGTGCTCAGGGTGCTGGGTGCTCAGTGCTCGGTGTGCTGGGTACTCAGTGCTCAGGGTGCTCGGTGCTCAGTACGTTGTGTGCTCAGTACTCAGGGTGATGGGTGCTCATTACTCAGGGTGCTGGGTGCTCACTGCTCGGGGTGCTGGGTGCTCAGTGCTCGGGGTGCTGGGTGCTCAGTGCTCGGGGTGCTGGGTGCTCAGTGCTCGGGGTGCTGGGTGCTCAGTGCTCGGGATGCACGGTGCTCTGTACTCAGGGTGCTGGGTGCTCGTTGCTCAGTACGCTGGGTGCTCAGTACTCAGGGTGCTGGGCGCTCAGTACTCAGGGTGCTCGGTGCTCAGTACTCAGGGTGCTGGGTGCTCAGTGCTCGCGGTGCTGGGTGCTCAGTGCTCGTGGTGCTCGGTGCTCAGTACTCAGGGTGCTGGGTGCTCAGTGCTCGGGGTGCTCGGTGCTCAGTACGCTGGGTGCTCAGTACTCAGGGTGCTGGGTGCTCAGTACTCAGGGTGCTCGGTGCTCAGTACTCAGGGTGCTGGGTGCTCAGTGCTCGGGGTGCTGGGTGCTCAGTACTCAGGGTGCTGGGTGCTCAGTGCTCGGTGTGCTCTGTGCTCAGTACGCTGGGTGCTCAGTACTCAGGGTGCTGGGTGCTCAGTACTCAGGGTGCTGGGTGCTCAGTACTCAGGGTGCTGGGTGCTCAGTGCTCAGGGTGCTCGGTGCTCAGTACGCTGGGTGCTCAGTACTCAGGGTGCTGGGTGCTCAGTACTCAGGGTGCTCGGTGCTCAGTACTCAGGGTGCTGGGTGCTCAGTGCTCGGGGTGCTGGGTGCTCAGTACTCAGGGAGCTGGGTGCTCAGTGCTCGGGGTTCTCGGTGCTCAGTGCTCAGTACTCAGGGTGCTGGGTGCTCAGTGCTCAGGGTGCTGGGTGCTCAGTACTCAGGGTGCTGGGTGCTTAGTACTCAGGGTGCTGGGTGCTCAGTGCTCGGGGTGCTGGGTGCTCAGTACTCAGGGTGCTGGGTGCTCTGTGCTCGGGGTGCTCGGTGCTCAGTGCTCAGTACTCAGGGTGCTGGGTGCTCAGTGCTCAGGGTGCTGGGTGCTCAGGACTCAGGGTGCTGGGTGCTTAGTACTCAGGGTGCTGGGTGCTCAGTACTCAGGGTGCTGGGTGCTCAGTACTCAGGGTGCTGGGTGCTTAGTACTCAGGGTGCTGGGTGCTCAGTGCTCAGGGTGCTGGGTGCTCAGTTCTCAGTACTCAGGGTGCTGGGTGCTCAGTGCTCAGGGTGCTGGGTGCTCAGTGCTCAGGGTGCTGGGTGCTCAGTGCTCGTGGTGCTGGGTGCTCAGTGCTCGGGGTGCTCGGTGCTCAGTACTCCGGGTGCTGGGTGCTCAGTGCTCGGGGTGCTCGGTGCTCAGTACTCAGGGTGCTGGGTGCTCAGTGCTCGGGGTCCTGGGTGCTCAGTGCTCAGTACTCAGGGTGCTGGGTGCTCAGTGCTCAGGGTGCTGTGTGCTCAGTGCTCAGGGTGCTGGGTGCTCAGTGCTCAGGGTGCTGGGTACTCAGTGCTCAGGGTGCTGGGTGCTCAGTACTCAGGGTGCTGGGTGCTCAGTACTCAGGGTGTTGGGTGCTCTGTGCTCGGGGTGCTGGGTGCTCAGTGCTCGGGGTGCTCGGTGCTCAGTACTCAGGGTGCTGGGTGCTCAGTACTCAGGGTGCTGGGTGCTCAGTACTCGGGTGCTGGGTGCTCAGTGCTCAGGGTGCTGGGTGCTCAGTGCTCGGGGTGCTGGGTGCTCAGTGCTCAGTACTCAGGGTGCTGGGTGCTCAGTGCTCGGGGTCCTGGGTGCTCAGTGCTCAGTACTCAGGGTGCTGGGTGCTCAGTGCTCAGGGTGCTGTGTGCTCAGTGCTCAGGGTGCTGGGTGCTCAGTGCTCAGGGTGCTGGGTACTCAGTGCTCAGGGTGCTGGGTGCTCAGTACTCAGGGTGCTGGGTGCTCAGTACTCAGGGTGCTGGGTGCTCAGTGCTCGAGGTGCTCAGAACTCAGGGTGCTATGTGTTCAGTGCTCAGGGTGCTGGGTGCTCAGTACTCAGGGTGCTCGGTGCTTAGTACACAGGGTGCTGGGTGCTCAGTACTCCGGGTGCTGGGTGCTCAGTGCTCGGGGTGCTCGGTGCTCAGTGCTCAAGGTGCTGGGTGCTCAGTACTCAGGGTGCTCATTGCTCAGGGTGCTGGGTGCTCAGTAATCAGGGTGCTGGGTGCTCAGTGCTCAGGGTGCTCGGTGCTCAGTACGTTGGGTGCTCAGTACTTAGCGTGCTGGGTGCTCAGTACTCGGGGTGCTGGGTGCTCATTAATCAGGGTGCTGGGTGCTCAGTACTCAGGGTGCTCAGTGCTTGGGGTGCTGGGTGCTCAGTACTCAGGGTGCTCTGTGCTTGGGGTGCTGGGTGCTCAGTACTCAGGGTGCTGGGTGCTCAGTGCTCAGGGTGCTGGGTGCTCAGTACTCAGGGTGCTGGGTGCTCAGTACTCAGGGTGCTGGGTGCTCAGTGCTCGGTGTGCTGGGTACTCAGTGCTCAGGGTGCTGGGTGCTCAGTGCTCGGTGTGCTGGGTACTCAGTGCTCAGGGTGCTCGGTGCTCAGTACGTTGTGTGCTCAGTACTCAGGGTGATGGGTGCTCATTACTCAGGGTGCTGGGTGCTCACTGCTCGGGGTGCTGGGTGCTCAGTGCTCGGGGTGCTGGGTGCTCAGTGCTCGGGGTGCTGGGTGCTCAGTGCTCGGGGTGCTGGGTGCTCAGTGCTCGGGATGCACGGTGCTCTGTACTCAGGGTGCTGGGTGCTCGTTGCTCAGTACGCTGGGTGCTCAGTACTCAGGGTGCTGGGCGCTCAGTACTCAGGGTGCTCGGTGCTCAGTACTCAGGGTGCTGGGTGCTCAGTGCTCGCGGTGCTGGGTGCTCAGTGCTCGTGGTGCTCGGTGCTCAGTACTCAGGGTGCTGGGTGCTCAGTGCTCGGGGTGCTCGGTGCTCAGTACGCTGGGTGCTCAGTACTCAGGGTGCTGGGTGCTCAGTACTCAGGGTGCTCGGTGCTCAGTACTCAGGGTGCTGGGTGCTCAGTGCTCGGGGTGCTGGGTGCTCAGTACTCAGGGTGCTGGGTGCTCAGTGCTCGGTGTGCTCTGTGCTCAGTACGCTGGGTGCTCAGTACTCAGGGTGCTGGGTGCTCAGTACTCAGGGTGCTGGGTGCTCAGTACTCAGGGTGCTGGGTGCTCAGTGCTCGGGGTGCTCGGTGCTCAGTACGCTGGGTGCTCAGTACTCAGGGTGCTGGGTGCTCAGTACTCAGGGTGCTCGGTGCTCAGTACTCAGGGTGCTGGGTGCTCAGTGCTCGGGGTGCTGGGTGCTCAGTACTCAGGGAGCTGGGTGCTCAGTGCTCGGGGTTCTCGGTGCTCAGTGCTCAGTACTCAGGGTGCTGGGTGCTCAGTGCTCAGGGTGCTGGGTGCTCAGTACTCAGGGTGCTGGGTGCTTAGTACTCAGGGTGCTGGGTGCTCAGTGCTCGGGGTGCTGGGTGCTCAGTACTCAGGGTGCTGGGTGCTCTGTGCTCGGGGTGCTCGGTGCTCAGTGCTCAGTACTCAGGGTGCTGGGTGCTCAGTGCTCAGGGTGCTGGGTGCTCAGGACTCAGGGTGCTGGGTGCTTAGTACTCAGGGTGCTGGGTGCTCAGTACTCAGGGTGCTGGGTGCTCAGTACTCAGGGTGCTGGGTGCTTAGTACTCAGGGTGCTGGGTGCTCAGTGCTCAGGGTGCTGGGTGCTCAGTTCTCAGTACTCAGGGTGCTGGGTGCTCAGTGCTCAGGGTGCTGGGTGCTCAGTGCTCAGGGTGCTGGGTGCTCAGTGCTCAGGGTGCTGGGTCCTCAGTGCTCAGGGTGCTGGGTGCTCAGTGCTCAGGGTGCTGGGTGCTCTGTGCTCAGGGTGCTGGGTGCTCAGTGCTCGGGGTGCTGGGTGCTCAGTGCTCGGGGTGCTGGGTGCTCAGTGCTCGGGGTGCTCGGTGCTCAGTACTCAGGGTGCTGGGTGCTCAGTGCTCGAGGTGCTCAGTACTCAGGGTGCTGTGTGTTCAGTGCTCAGGGTGCTGGGTGCTCAGTACTCAGGGTGCTCGGTGCTTAGTACTCAGGGTGCTGGGTGCTCAGTACTCCGGGTGCTGGGTGCTCAGTGCTTGGGGTGCTCGCTGCTCAGTACTCAGTGCTCAGGGTGCTTAGTGCTCAGTGCTCAGTGTGCTGGGTGTTCAGTACTCAGGGTGCTGGGTGCTCAGTACTCAGGGTGCTGGGTGCTCAGTGCTCAGGGTGCTGGGTGCTCAGTACTCAGGGTGCTGGGTGCTCAGTGCTCAGGGTGCTGGGTACTCAGTGCTCATTGTGCTCGGTGCTCAGTACTCGGGGTGCTGGGTGCTCATTCTCGGGGTGCTGGGTGCTCAATGCTCGGGGTGCTGGGTGCTCAGTACTCAGGGTGCTGGGTGCTCAGTTCTCAGGGTGCTGGGCGCTCAGTACTCAGGGTGCTGGGTGCTCAGTGCTCAGGGTGCTGGGTGCTCAGTACTCAGGGTGCTGGGTGCTCAGTGCTCAGGGTGCTGGGTGCTCAGTACTCAGGGTGATGGGATCTCAGTGCTCAGGGTGCTCGGTGCTCAGTACTCAGGGTGCTCAGTACTCAGGGTGCTGGGTGCTCAGTGCTCAGGGTGCTTGGTGCTCAGTACTCAGGGTGCTGGGTGCTCAGTGCTCGGGGTGCTGGGTGCTCAGTGCTCAGGGTGATCGGTGCTCAGTACTCAGTGTGCTGGGTGATCAGTGCTCAGGGTGCTGGGTGCTCAGTCCTCAGGGTGCTCAGTGCTCAGGGTGCTGTGTGCTCAGTGCTCGGGGTGCTCGGTGCTCAGTGCTCGAGGTGCTGGGTGCTCATTCTCGGGGTGTTGGGTGCTCAGTGCTCGGGGTGCTCTGTGCTCAGTGCTCGGGGTGCTGGGTGCTCAGTACTCAGGGTGCTGGGTGCTCAGTACTCAGGGTGCTGGGTGCTCGGTGCTCAGTACGCTGGGTGCTTAGTGCTCGGGGTGCCCGGTGCTCAGTACTCGGGGTGCTCAGTGTTCAGTACTCAGGGTGCTGGGTGCTCAGTGCTCAGGGTGCTGGGTGCTCAGTACTCAGGGTGCTGGGTGCTCGGTGCTCAGTACGCTGGGTGCTCAGTACTAAAGGTTCTGGGTGCTCAGTACTCAGGGTGCTCGGTGCTCAGTACTCAGGGTGCTGGGTGCTCAGTGCTCGGGGTGCTGGGTGCTCAGTACTCAGGTTGCTGGGTGCTAAGTGCTCGGGGTGCTTGGTGCTCAGTACGCTGGGTGCTCAGTACTCAGGGTGCTGGGTGCTCAGTACTCAGGGTGCTGTGTGCTTAGTACTCAGGGTGCTGGGTGCTCAGTGCTCGGGGTGCTGGGTGCTCAGTTCTCAGTACTCAGGGTGCTGGGTGCTCAGTGCTCAGGGTGCTGGGTGCTCATTGCTCAGGGTGCTGGTTGCTCAGTGCTCAGGGTGCTGGGTACTCAGTGCTCAGGGTGCTGGGTGCTCAGTGCTCAGGGTGCTGGGTGCTCAGTGCTCAGGGTGCTGGGTGCTCAGTGCTCGGGGTGCTGTGTGCTCAGTGCTCGGGGTGCTGGGTGCTCAGTGCTCGGGGTGCTCGGTGCTCAGTACTCAGGGTGCTGGGTGCTCAGTGCTCTAGGTGCTCAGTACTCAGGGTGCTGTGTGTTCAGTGCTCAGGGTGCTGGGTGCTCAGTACTCAGGGTGCTTGGTGCTTAGTACTCAGGGTGCTGGGTGCTCAGTACTCCGGGTGCTCGGTGCTCAGTGCTCGGGGTGCTCGGTGCTCAGTACTCAGTACTCAGGGTGCTCAGTGCTCAGTGCTCAGGCTGCTGGGTGTTCAGTACTCAGGGTGCTGGGTGCTCAGTACTCAGGGTGCTGGGTGCTCAGTGCTCGGGGTGCTGGGTGCTCAGAACTCAGGGTGCTGGGTGCTCAGTGCTCGGGGTGCTGGGTGCTCAGTGCTCAGGGTGATCGGTGCTCAGTACTCAGGGTGCTGGGTGCTCAGTGCTCAGGGTGCTGTGTGCTCAGTCCTCAGGGTGCTCAGTGCTCAGGGTTCTGGGTGCTCAGTGCTCGGAGTGCTGGGTGCTCAGTACTCAGGGTGCTGATTGCTCAGTACTCAGGGTGCTGGGTACTCAGTACTCAGGGTGCTGGGTGCTCAGTGCTCAGGGTGCTGGGTGATCAGTGCTCAGGTTGCTGGGTGCTCAGTTCTCAGGGTGCTGGGTGCTCAGTACTCAGGGTGATGGGTGCTCAGTGCTCGGGGTGCAGGGTGCTCAGTGCTCAGGTTGCTGGGTGCTCAGTACTCAGGGTGCTGGGTGCTCAGTATTCGGGGTGCTGGGTGCTCAGTACTCAGGGTGCTGGGTGCTCAGTACTCAGGGTGCTGGGTGCTCAGTACTCAGGGTGCTGGGTGCTCAGTGCTCGGGGTGCTCGGTGCTCAGTACGTTGGGAGCTCACTACTCAGGGTGCTGGGTGCTCATTGCTCACGGTGCTGGGTGCTCAGTGCTCAGGGTGCTGGGTGCTCAGTGCTCAGGGTGCTGCGTGCTCAGTGCTCGGGGTGCTGGGTGCTCAGTGCTCAGGGTGCTGGGTGCTCAGTACTCAGGGTGCTGGGTGCTCAGAACTCGGGGTGCTGGGTGCTCAGTACTCAGGGTGCTGGGTGCTCAGTACTCAGGGTGCTGGGTGCTCAGTACTCGGGTGCTGGGTGCTCAGTGCACAGGGTGCTGGGTGCTCAGTGCTCAGGGTGCTGGGTGCTCAGTGCTCGTGGTGCTGGGTGCTCAGTGCTCGGGGTGCTCGGTGCTCAGTACTCCGGGTGCTGGGTGCTCAGTGCTCGGGGTGCTCGGTGCTCAGTACTCAGGGTGCTGGGTGCTCAGTGCTCGGGGTCCTGGGTGCTCAGTGCTCAGTACTCAGGGTGCTGGGTGCTCAGTGCTCAGGGTGCTGTGTGCTCAGTGCTCAGGGTGCTGGGTGCTCAGTGCTCAGGGTGCTGGGTACTCAGTGCTCAGGGTGCTGGGTGCTCAGTACTCAGGGTGCTGGGTGCTCAGTACTCAGGGTGTTGGGTGCTCTGTGCTCGGGGTGCTGGGTGCTCAGTGCTCGGGGTGCTCGGTGCTCAGTACTCAGGGTGCTGGGTGCTCAGTACTCAGGGTGCTGGGTGCTCAGTACTCGGGTGCTGGGTGCTCAGTGCTCAGGGTGCTGGGTGCTCAGTGCTCGGGGTGCTGGGTGCTCAGTGCTCAGTACTCAGGGTGCTGGGTGCTCAGTGCTCGGGGTCCTGGGTGCTCAGTGCTCAGTACTCAGGGTGCTGGGTGCTCAGTGCTCAGGGTGCTGTGTGCTCAGTGCTCAGGGTGCTGGGTGCTCAGTGCTCAGGGTGCTGGGTACTCAGTGCTCAGGGTGCTGGGTGCTCAGTACTCAGGGTGCTGGGTGCTCAGTACTCAGGGTGCTGGGTGCTCAGTGCTCGAGGTGCTCAGAACTCAGGGTGCTATGTGTTCAGTGCTCAGGGTGCTGGGTGCTCAGTACTCAGGGTGCTCGGTGCTTAGTACACAGGGTGCTGGGTGCTCAGTACTCCGGGTGCTGGGTGCTCAGTGCTCGGGGTGCTCGGTGCTCAGTGCTCAAGGTGCTGGGTGCTCAGTACTCAGGGTGCTCATTGCTCAGGGTGCTGGGTGCTCAGTAATCAGGGTGCTGGGTGCTCAGTGCTCAGGGTGCTCGGTGCTCAGTACGTTGGGTGCTCAGTACTTAGCGTGCTGGGTGCTCAGTACTCGGGGTGCTGGGTGCTCATTAATCAGGGTGCTGGGTGCTCAGTACTCAGGGTGCTCAGTGCTTGGGGTGCTGGGTGCTCAGTACTCAGGGTGCTCTGTGCTTGGGGTGCTGGGTGCTCAGTACTCAGGGTGCTGGGTGCTCAGTGCTCAGGGTGCTGGGTGCTCAGTACTCAGGGTGCTGGGTGCTCAGTACTCAGGGTGCTGGGTGCTCAGTGCTCGGTGTGCTGGGTACTCAGTGCTCAGGGTGCTGGGTGCTCAGTGCTCGGTGTGCTGGGTACTCAGTGCTCAGGGTGCTCGGTGCTCAGTACGTTGTGTGCTCAGTACTCAGGGTGATGGGTGCTCATTACTCAGGGTGCTGGGTGCTCACTGCTCGGGGTGCTGGGTGCTCAGTGCTCGGGGTGCTGGGTGCTCAGTGCTCGGGGTGCTGGGTGCTCAGTGCTCGGGGTGCTGGGTGCTCAGTGCTCGGGATGCACGGTGCTCTGTACTCAGGGTGCTGGGTGCTCGTTGCTCAGTACGCTGGGTGCTCAGTACTCAGGGTGCTGGGCGCTCAGTACTCAGGGTGCTCGGTGCTCAGTACTCAGGGTGCTGGGTGCTCAGTGCTCGCGGTGCTGGGTGCTCAGTGCTCGTGGTGCTCGGTGCTCAGTACTCAGGGTGCTGGGTGCTCAGTGCTCGGGGTGCTCGGTGCTCAGTACGCTGGGTGCTCAGTACTCAGGGTGCTGGGTGCTCAGTACTCAGGGTGCTCGGTGCTCAGTACTCAGGGTGCTGGGTGCTCAGTGCTCGGGGTGCTGGGTGCTCAGTACTCAGGGTGCTGGGTGCTCAGTGCTCGGTGTGCTCTGTGCTCAGAACGCTGGGTGCTCAGTACTCAGGGTGCTGGGTGCTCAGTACTCAGGGTGCTGGGTGCTCAGTACTCAGGGTGCTGGGTGCTCAGTGCTCAGGGTGCTCGGTGCTCAGTACGCTGGGTGCTCAGTACTCAGGGTGCTGGGTGCTCAGTACTCAGGGTGCTCGGTGCTCAGTACTCAGGGTGCTGGGTGCTCAGTGCTCGGGGTGCTGGGTGCTCAGTACTCAGGGAGCTGGGTGCTCAGTGCTCGGGGTTCTCGGTGCTCAGTGCTCAGTACTCAGGGTGCTGGGTGCTCAGTGCTCAGGGTGCTGGGTGCTCAGTACTCAGGGTGCTGGGTGCTTAGTACTCAGGGTGCTGGGTGCTCAGTGCTCGGGGTGCTGGGTGCTCAGTACTCAGGGTGCTGGGTGCTCTGTGCTCGGGGTGCTCGGTGCTCAGTGCTCAGTACTCAGGGTGCTGGGTGCTCAGTGCTCAGGGTGCTGGGTGCTCAGGACTCAGGGTGCTGGGTGCTTAGTACTCAGGGTGCTGGGTGCTCAGTACTCAGGGTGCTGGGTGCTCAGTACTCAGGGTGCTGGGTGCTTAGTACTCAGGGTGCTGGGTGCTCAGTGCTCAGGGTGCTGGGTGCTCAGTTCTCAGTACTCAGGGTGCTGGGTGCTCAGTGCTCAGGGTGCTGGGTGCTCAGTGCTCAGGGTGCTGGGTGCTCAGTGCTCGTGGTGCTGGGTGCTCAGTGCTCGGGGTGCTCGGTGCTCAGTACTCCGGGTGCTGGGTGCTCAGTGCTCGGGGTGCTCGGTGCTCAGTACTCAGGGTGCTGGGTGCTCAGTGCTCGGGGTCCTGGGTGCTCAGTGCTCAGTACTCAGGGTGCTGGGTGCTCAGTGCTCAGGGTGCTGTGTGCTCAGTGCTCAGGGTGCTGGGTGCTCAGTGCTCAGGGTGCTGGGTACTCAGTGCTCAGGGTGCTGGGTGCTCAGTACTCAGGGTGCTGGGTGCTCAGTACTCAGGGTGTTGGGTGCTCTGTGCTCGGGGTGCTGGGTGCTCAGTGCTCGGGGTGCTCGGTGCTCAGTACTCAGGGTGCTGGGTGCTCAGTACTCAGGGTGCTGGGTGCTCAGTACTCGGGTGCTGGGTGCTCAGTGCTCAGGGTGCTGGGTGCTCAGTGCTCGGGGTGCTGGGTGCTCAGTGCTCAGTACTCAGGGTGCTGGGTGCTCAGTGCTCGGGGTCCTGGGTGCTCAGTGCTCAGTACTCAGGGTGCTGGGTGCTCAGTGCTCAGGGTGCTGTGTGCTCAGTGCTCAGGGTGCTGGGTGCTCAGTGCTCAGGGTGCTGGGTACTCAGTGCTCAGGGTGCTGGGTGCTCAGTACTCAGGGTGCTGGGTGCTCAGTACTCAGGGTGCTGGGTGCTCAGTGCTCGAGGTGCTCAGAACTCAGGGTGCTATGTGTTCAGTGCTCAGGGTGCTGGGTGCTCAGTACTCAGGGTGCTCGGTGCTTAGTACACAGGGTGCTGGGTGCTCAGTACTCCGGGTGCTGGGTGCTCAGTGCTCGGGGTGCTCGGTGCTCAGTGCTCAAGGTGCTGGGTGCTCAGTACTCAGGGTGCTCATTGCTCAGGGTGCTGGGTGCTCAGTAATCAGGGTGCTGGGTGCTCAGTGCTCAGGGTGCTCGGTGCTCAGTACGTTGGGTGCTCAGTACTTAGCGTGCTGGGTGCTCAGTACTCGGGGTGCTGGGTGCTCATTAATCAGGGTGCTGGGTGCTCAGTACTCAGGGTGCTCAGTGCTTGGGGTGCTGGGTGCTCAGTACTCAGGGTGCTCTGTGCTTGGGGTGCTGGGTGCTCAGTACTCAGGGTGCTGGGTGCTCAGTGCTCAGGGTGCTGGGTGCTCAGTACTCAGGGTGCTGGGTGCTCAGTACTCAGGGTGCTGGGTGCTCAGTGCTCGGTGTGCTGGGTACTCAGTGCTCAGGGTGCTGGGTGCTCAGTGCTCGGTGTGCTGGGTACTCAGTGCTCAGGGTGCTCGGTGCTCAGTACGTTGTGTGCTCAGTACTCAGGGTGATGGGTGCTCATTACTCAGGGTGCTGGGTGCTCACTGCTCGGGGTGCTGGGTGCTCAGTGCTCGGGGTGCTGGGTGCTCAGTGCTCGGGGTGCTGGGTGCTCAGTGCTCGGGGTGCTGGGTGCTCAGTGCTCGGGATGCACGGTGCTCTGTACTCAGGGTGCTGGGTGCTCGTTGCTCAGTACGCTGGGTGCTCAGTACTCAGGGTGCTGGGCGCTCAGTACTCAGGGTGCTCGGTGCTCAGTACTCAGGGTGCTGGGTGCTCAGTGCTCGCGGTGCTGGGTGCTCAGTGCTCGTGGTGCTCGGTGCTCAGTACTCAGGGTGCTGGGTGCTCAGTGCTCGGGGTGCTCGGTGCTCAGTACGCTGGGTGCTCAGTACTCAGGGTGCTGGGTGCTCAGTACTCAGGGTGCTCGGTGCTCAGTACTCAGGGTGCTGGGTGCTCAGTGCTCGGGGTGCTGGGTGCTCAGTACTCAGGGTGCTGGGTGCTCAGTGCTCGGTGTGCTCTGTGCTCAGTACGCTGGGTGCTCAGTACTCAGGGTGCTGGGTGCTCAGTACTCAGGGTGCTGGGTGCTCAGTGCTCGGGGTGCTCGGTGCTCAGTACGCTGGGTGCTCAGTACTCAGGGTGCTGGGTGCTCAGTACTCAGGGTGCTCGGTGCTCAGTACTCAGGGTGCTGGGTGCTCAGTGCTCGGGGTGCTGGGTGCTCAGTACTCAGGGAGCTGGGTGCTCAGTGCTCGGGGTTCTCGGTGCTCAGTGCTCAGTACTCAGGGTGCTGGGTGCTCAGTGCTCAGGGTGCTGGGTGCTCAGTACTCAGGGTGCTGGGTGCTTAGTACTCAGGGTGCTGGGTGCTCAGTGCTCGGGGTGCTGGGTGCTCAGTACTCAGGGTGCTGGGTGCTCTGTGCTCGGGGTGCTCGGTGCTCAGTGCTCAGTACTCAGGGTGCTGGGTGCTCAGTGCTCAGGGTGCTGGGTGCTCAGGACTCAGGGTGCTGGGTGCTTAGTACTCAGGGTGCTGGGTGCTCAGTACTCAGGGTGCTGGGTGCTCAGTACTCAGGGTGCTGGGTGCTTAGTACTCAGGGTGCTGGGTGCTCAGTGCTCAGGGTGCTGGGTGCTCAGTTCTCAGTACTCAGGGTGCTGGGTGCTCAGTGCTCAGGGTGCTGGGTGCTCAGTGCTCAGGGTGCTGGGTCCTCAGTGCTCAGGGTGCTGGGTGCTCAGTGCTCAGGGTGCTGGGTGCTCTGTGCTCAGGGTGCTGGGTGCTCAGTGCTCGGGGTGCTGGGTGCTCAGTGCTCGGGGTGCTGGGTGCTCAGTGCTCGGGGTGCTCGGTGCTCAGTACTCAGGGTGCTGGGTGCTCAGTGCTCGAGGTGCTCAGTACTCAGGGTGCTGTGTGTTCAGTGCTCAGGGTGCTGGGTGCTCAGTACTCAGGGTGCTCGGTGCTTAGTACTCAGGGTGCTGGGTGCTCAGTACTCCGGGTGCTGGGTGCTCAGTGCTTGGGGTGCTCGCTGCTCAGTACTCAGTGCTCAGGGTGCTTAGTGCTCAGTGCTCAGTGTGCTGGGTGTTCAGTACTCAGGGTGCTGGGTGCTCAGTACTCAGGGTGCTGGGTGCTCAGTGCTCAGGGTGCTGGGTGCTCAGTACTCAGGGTGCTGGGTGCTCAGTGCTCAGGGTGCTGGGTACTCAGTGCTCATTGTGCTCGGTGCTCAGTACTCGGGGTGCTGGGTGCTCATTCTCGGGGTGCTGGGTGCTCAATGCTCGGGGTGCTGGGTGCTCAGTACTCAGGGTGCTGGGTGCTCAGTTCTCAGGGTGCTGGGCGCTCAGTACTCAGGGTGCTGGGTGCTCAGTGCTCAGGGTGCTGGGTGCTCAGTACTCAGGGTGCTGGGTGCTCAGTGCTCAGGGTGCTGGGTGCTCAGTACTCAGGGTGATGGGATCTCAGTGCTCAGGGTGCTCGGTGCTCAGTACTCAGGGTGCTCAGTACTCAGGGTGCTGGGTGCTCAGTGCTCAGGGTGCTTGGTGCTCAGTACTCAGGGTGCTGGGTGCTCAGTGCTCGGGGTGCTGGGTGCTCAGTGCTCAGGGTGATCGGTGCTCAGTACTCAGTGTGCTGGGTGATCAGTGCTCAGGGTGCTGGGTGCTCAGTCCTCAGGGTGCTCAGTGCTCAGGGTGCTGTGTGCTCAGTGCTCGGGGTGCTCGGTGCTCAGTGCTCGAGGTGCTGGGTGCTCATTCTCGGGGTGCTTGGTGCTCAGTGCTCGGGGTGCTGGGTGCTCAGTGCTCGGGGTGCTGGGTGCTCAGTACTCAGGGTGCTGGGTGCTCAGTGCTCAGGGTGCTGGGTACTCAGTGCTCAGGGTGCTCGGTGCTCAGTACTCGGGGTGCTGGGTGCTCATTCTCGGGGTGCTGGGTGCTCAGTGCTCGGGGTGCTGGGTGCTCAGTACTCAGGGTGCTGGGTGCTCAGTGCTCAGGGTGCTGGGTGCTCAGTACTCAGGGTGCTGGGTGCTCAGTGCTCAGGGTGCTGGCTGCTCAGTACTCAGGGTGCTGGGTGCTCAATGCTCAGGGTGCTGGGTGCTCAGTACTCAGGGTGCTCGGAGCTCAGTGCTCAGGGTGATCGGTGCTCAGTACTCAGGGTGCTCAGTACTCAGGGTGCTGGGTGCTCAGGGCTCAGGGTGCTGGGTGCTCAGTACACAGGGTGCTGGGTGCTCAGTGCTCGGGGTGCTGGGTGCTCAGTGCTCAGGGAGATCGGTGCTCAGTACTCAGGGTGCTGGGTGCTCAGTGCTCAGGGTGCTGGGTGCTCAGTCCTCAGGGTGCTCTGTGCTTAGTTCTCAGGGTGCTGGGTGCTCAGTACTCCGGGTGCTGGGTGCTCAGTGCTTGGGGTGCTCAGTGCTCAGTACTCAGTGCTCAGGGTGCTCAGTGCTCAGTGCTCTGGGTGCTGGGTGTTCAGTACTCAGGGTGCTGGGTGCTCAGTACTCGGGGTGCTGGGTGCTCAGTACTCAGGGTGCTGGGTGCTCAGTAGTCAGGGTGCTGGGTGCTCAGTACTCGGGTGCTGGGTGCTCAGGGCTCAGGGTGCTGGGTGCTCAGTGCTCGGGGTGCTGGGTGCTCAGTGCTCAGTACTGAGGGTGCTGGGTGCTCAGTGCTCGGGGTGCTGGGTGCTCATTGCTCAGTACTCAGGGTGGTGGGTACTCAGTGCTCAGGGTGCTGGGTGCTCAGTACTCAGGGTGCTGGGTGCTCAGTACTCAGGGTGCTCTGTGCTTGGGGTGCTGGGTGCTCAGTACTCAGGGTGGTGGGTGCTCAGTGCTCAGGGTGCTGGGTGCTCAGTACTCAGGGTGCTCGGTGCTCAGTACTCAGGGTGCTGGGTGCTCAGTACTCGGTGTGCTGGGTACTCAGTGCTCAGGGTGCTGGGTGCTCAGTGCTCGGTGTGCTGGGTACTCAGTGCTCAGGGTGCTCGGTGCTCAGTACGTTGTGTGCTCAGTACTCAGGGTGCTGGGTGCTCATTACTCAGGGTGCTGGGTGCTCACTGCTCGGGGTGCTGGGTGCTCAGTGCTCGGGGTGCTGGGTGCTCAGTGCTCGGGGTGCTGGGTGCTCAGTGCTCGGGGTGCTGGGTGCTCAGTGCTCGGGATGCACGGTGCTCTGTACTCAGGGTGCTGGGTGCTCGTTGCTCAGTACGCTGGGTGCTCAGTACTCAGGGTGCTGGGCGCTCAGTACTCAGGGTGCTCGGTGCTCAGTACTCAGGGTGCTGGGTGCTCAGTGCTCGCGGTGCTGGGTGCTCAGTGCTCGTGGTGCTCGGTGCTCAGTACTCAGGGTGCTGGGTGCTCAGTGCTCGGTGTGCTCGGTGCTCAGTACGCTGGGTGCTCAGTACTCAGGGTGCTGGGTGCTCAGTACTCAGGTTGCTGGGTGCTTAGTACTCAGGGTGCTGGGTGCTCAGTGCTCGGGGTGCTCGGTGCTCAGTACGCTGGGTGCTCAGTACTCAGGGTGCTGGGTGCTCAGTACTCAGGGTGCTCGGTGCTCAGTACTCAGGGTGCTGGGTGCTCAGTGCTCGGGGTGCTGGGTGCTCAGTACTCAGGGTGCTGGGTGCTCAGTGCTCGGTGTGCTCTGTGCTCAGTACGCTGGGTGCTCAGTACTCAGGGTGCTGGGTGCTCAGTACTCAGGGTGCTGGGTGCTCAGTACTCAGGGTGCTGGGTGCTCAGTGCTCGGGGTGATCGGTGCTCAGTACGCTGGGTGCTCAGTACTCAGGGTGCTGGGTGCTCAGTACTCAGGGTGCTCGGTGCTCAGTACTCAGGGTGCTGGGTGCTCAGTGCTCGGGGTGCTGGGTGCTCAGTACTCAGGGAGCTGGGTGCTCAGTGCTCGGGGTTCTCGGTGCTCAGTGCTCAGTACTCAGGGTGCTGGGTGCTCAGTGCTCAGGGTGCTGGGTGCTCAGGACTCAGGGTGCTGTGTGCTTAGTACTCAGGTTGCTGGGTGCTCAGTGCTCGGGGTGCTGGGTGCTCAGTACTCAGGGTGCTGGGTGCTCTGTGCTCGGGGTGCTCGGTGCTCAGTGCTCAGTACTCAGGGTGCTGGGTGCTCAGTGCTCAGGGTGCTGGGTGCTCAGGACTCAGGGTGCTGGGTGCTTAGTACTCAGGGTGCTGGATGCTCAGTACTCAGGGTGCTGGGTGCTCAGTACTCAGGGTGCTGGGTGCTTAGTACTCAGGGTGCTGGGTGCTCAGTGCTCAGGGTGCTGGGTGCTCAGTGCTCAGTACTCAGGGTGCTGGGTGCTCAGTGCTCAGGGTGCTGGGTGCTCAGTGCTCAGGGTGCTGGGTGCTCAGTGCTCAGGGTGCTGGGTCCTCAGTGCTCAGGGTGCTGGGTGCTCAGTGCTCAGGGTGCTGGGTGCTCAGTGCTCAGGGTGCTGGGTGCTCAGTGCTCGGGGTGCTGGGTGCTCAGTGCTCGGGGTGCTGGGTGCTCAGTGCTCGGGGTGCTCGGTGCTCAGTACTCAGGGTGCTGGGTGCTCAGTGCTCGAGGTGCTCAGTACTCAGGGTGCTGTGTGTTCAGTTCTCAGGGTGCTGGGTGCTCAGTACTCAGGGTGCTCGGTGCTTAGTACTCAGGGTGCTGGGTGCTCAGTACTCCGGGTGCTGGGTGCTCAGTGCTTGGGGTGCTCGCTGCTCAGTACTCAGTGCTCAGGGTGCTTAGTGCTCAGTGCTCAGGGTGCTGGGTGTTCAGTACTCAGGGTGCTGGGTGCTCAGTACTCAGGGTGCTGGGTGCTCAGTGCTCAGGGTGCTGGGTGCTCAGTACTCAGGGTGCTGGGTGCTCAGTGCTCAGGGTGCTGGGTACTCAGTGCTCATTGTGCTCGGTGTTCAGTACTCGGGGTGCTGGGTGCTCATTCTCGGGGTGCTGGGTGCTCAATGCTCGGGGTGCTGGGTGCTCAGTACTCAGGGTGCTGGGTGCTCAGTTCTCAGGGTGCTGGGCGCTCAGTACTCAGGGTGCTGGGTGCTCAGTGCTCAGGGTGCTGGGTGCTCAGTACTCAGGGTGCTGGGTGCTCAGTGCTCAGGGTGCTGGGTGCTCAGTACTCAGGGTGATGGGATCTCAGTGCTCAGGGTGATCGGTGCTCAGTACTCAGGGTGCTCAGTACTCAGGGTGCTGGGTGCTCAGTGCTCAGGGTGCTTGGTGCTCAGTACTCAGGGTGCTGGGTGCTCAGTGCTCGGGGTGCTGGGTGCTCAGTGCTCAGGGTGATCGGTGCTCAGTACTCAGTGTGCTGGGTGATCAGTGCTCAGGGTGCTGGGTGCTCAGTCCTCAGGGTGCTCAGTGCTCAGGGTGCTGTGTGCTCAGTGCTCGGGGTGCTCGGTGCTCAGTGCTCGAGGTGCTGGGTGCTCATTCTCGGGGTGCTGGGTGCTCAGTGCTCGGGGTGCTCTGTGCTCAGTGCTCGGGGTGCTGGGTGCTCAGTACTCAGGGTGCTGGGTGCTCAGTGCTCAGGGTGCTGGGTACTCAGTGCTCAGGGTGCTCGGTGCTCAGTACTCGGTGTGCTGGGTGCTCATTCTCGGGGTGCTGGGTGCTCAGTGCTCAGGGTGGTGGGTGCTCAGTACTCAGGGTGCTGGGTGCTCAATGCTCAGGGTGCGGGGTGCTCAGTACTCAGGGTGCTGGGAGCTCAGTGCTCAGGGTGATCGGTGCTCAGTACTCAGGGTGCTCAGTACTCAGGGTGCTGGGTGCTCAGTACTCAGGTTGCTTGGTGCTCAGTACTCAGGGTGCTGGGTGCTCAGTGCTCGGTGTGCTGGGTGCTCAGTGCTCAGGGTGATCGGTGCTCAGTACTCAGTGTGCTGGGTGCTCAGTGCTCAGGGTGCTGGGTGCTCACTCCTCAGGGTGCTCAGTGCTCAGGGTGCTGGGTGCTCAGTGCTCGGGGTGCTCGGTGCTCAGTGCTCGAGGTGCTGGGTGCTCATTCTCGGGGTGCTTGGTGCTCAGTGCTCGGGGTGCTGGGTGCTCAGTGCTCGGGGTGCTGGGTGCTCAGTACTCAGGGTGCTGGGTGCTCAGTGCTCAGGGTGCTGGGTACTCAGTGCTCAGGGTGCTCGGTGCTCAGTACTCGGGGTGCTGGGTGCTCATTCTCGGGGTGCTGGGTGCTCAGTGCTCGGGGTGCTGGGTGCTCAGTACTCAGGGTGCTGGGTGCTCAGTGCTCAGGGTGCTGGGTGCTCAGTACTCAGGGTGCTGGGTGCTCAGTGCTCAGGGTGCTGGGTGCTCAGTACTCAGGGTGCTGGGTGCTCAATGCTCAGGGTGCTGGGTGCTCAGTACTCAGGGTGCTCGGAGCTCAGTGCTCAGGGTGATCGGTGCTCAGTACTCAGGGTGCTCAGTACTCAGGGTGCTGGGTGCTCAGGGCTCAGGGTGCTGGGTGCTCAGTACACAGGGTGCTGGGTGCTCAGTGCTCGGGGTGCTGGGTGCTCAGTGCTCAGGGAGATCGGTGCTCAGTACTCAGGGTGCTGGGTGCTCAGTGCTCAGGGTGCTGGGTGCTCAGTCCTCAGGGTGCTCAGTGCTCAGGGTGCTGGGTGCTCAGTGCTCAGGGATCTCGGTGCTCAGTACTCAGGGTGCTGAGTGCTCAGTACTCAGGGTGCTGGGTGCTCAGTACTCAGGGTGCTGGGTGCTCAGTGCTCAGGGTGCTGGGTGATCAGTGCTCAGGGTGCTGGGTGCTCAGTGCTCAGGGTGCTGGGTGCTCAGTACTCAGGGTGCTGGGTGCTCAGTGTTCGGGGTGCTGGGTGCTCAGTGCTCAGGGTGCTGGGTGCTCAGTGCTCAGGGTGCTGGGTGCTCAGTACTCAGGGTGCTCTGTGCTTAGTACTCAGGGTGCTGGGTGCTCAGTACTCCGGGTGCTGGGTGCTCAGTGCTTGGGGTGCTCAGTGCTCAGTACTCAGTGCTCAGGGTGCTCAGTGCTCAGTGCTCTGGGTGCTGGGTGTTCAGTACTCAGGGTGCTGGGTGCTCAGTACTCGGGGTGCTGGGTGCTCAGTACTCAGGGTGCTGGGTGCTCAGTAGTCAGGGTGCTGGGTGCTCAGTACTCGGGTGCTTTGTGCTCAGGGCTCAGGGTGCTGGGTGCTCAGTGCTCGGGGTGCTGGGTGCTCAGTGCTCAGTACTGAGGGTGCTGGGTGCTCAGTGCTCGGGGTGCTGGGTGCTCATTGCTCAGTACTCAGGGTGGTGGGTGCTCAGTGCTCAGGGTGCTGTGTGCTCAGTGCTCAGGGTGCTGGGTGCTCAGTGCTCAGGGTGCTGGGTACTCCGTGCTCAGGGTGCTGGGTGCTCAGTACTCAGGGTGCTGGGTGCTCAGTACTCAGGGTGCTGGGTGCTCTGTGCTCGGGGTGCTGGGTGCTCAGTGCTCGCGGTGCTGGGTGCTCAGTGCTCTGGGTGCTCGTTGCTCAGTGCTCGCGGTGCTGGGTGCTCAGTGCTCGGGGTGCTGGGTGCTCAGTGCTCGGGGGCTGGGTACTCAGTGCTCGGGGTGCTCGGTGCTCAGAGCTCAGGGTGCTCGGTGCTCAGTACGTTGTGTGCTCAGTACTCAGGGTGCTGGGTGCTCAGTGCTCAGGGTGCTGGGTGGTCAGTGCTCAGGGTGCTGGGTGCTCAGTGCTCAGGGTGCTGGGTGCTCAGTGCTCAGTGTGCTGGGTGTCGGGGTGCTGGGTGCTCAGTACTCAGGGTGCTGGGTGCTCAGTACTCATGGTGCTGGGTGCTCAGTGCTCGGGTTGCTGGGTGCTCAGTGCTCGGGGTGCTGGGTGCTCAGTGCTCGGGGTGCTGTGTGTTCAGTGCTCAGGGTGCTTTGTGCTCAGTACTCAGGGTTCTCATTGCTCAGGGTGCTGGGTGCTCAGTACTCAGGGTGCTGGTTGCTCAGTACTCAGGGTGCTCAGTGCTCAGTACTCAGGGTGCTCGGTGCTCAGGGTGCTGGGTGCTCAGTGCTCGGGGTGCTCGGTGCTCAGTACTCAGGGTGCTGGGTGCTCAGTGCTCAGGGTGCTGGGTGCTCAGTGCTCAGGGTGCTGGGTGCTCAGTGCTCAGGGTGCTGGGTGCTCAGTACTCAGGGTGCTTGGTGCTCGGGGTGCTGGGTGCTCAGTGCTCGGGGTGCTCGGTGCTCAGTACTCGGTGTGCTCAGTGCTCAGTACTCAGGGTGCTGGGTGCTCAGTGCTCAGGTTGCTGGGTGCTCAGTACTCAGGGTGCTGGGAGCTCGGTGCTCAGTACGCTGGGTGCTCAGTACTCAGGTTGCTGGGTGCTCAGTACTCAGGGTGCTCGGTGCTCAGTACTCAGGGTGCTGGCTGCTCAGTGCTCGGGGTGCTGGGTGCTCAGTACTCAGGGTGCTGGGTGCTCAGTGCTCGGGGTGCTCGGTGCTCAGTACGCTGGGTGCTCAGTACTCAGGGTGCTGGGTGCTCAGTGCTCAGGGTGCTTGGTGCTCAGTACTCAGGGTGCAGGGTGCTCAGTGCTCAGGGTGCTCAGTGCTCAGTACTCAGGGTGCTCGGTGCTCAGTGCTCAGGGTGCTCAGTGCTCAGTACTCAGGGTGCTCAGTGCTCTGGGTGCTGGGTGCTCAGTGCTCAGGGTGCTGGGTGCTCAGTGCTCAGGGTGCTGGGTGCTCAGTACTCAGGGTGCTCAGTGCTCAGGGTGCTGGGTGCTCAGTGCTCGGGGTGCTGGGTACTCAGTGCTCAGTACACAGGGAGCTGGGTGATCAGTGCTCGGGGTGCTGGGTCCTCAGTGCTCAGTACTCAGGGTGCTGGGTGCTCAGTGCTCGGGGTGCTGGATGCTCAGTACTCAGGGTGCTTGGTGCTCAGTGCTCAGCGTGCTGGGTTCTCAGTACTCAGCGTGCTGGGTGCTCAGTGCTCAGGGTGCTGGGTGCTCAGTACTCAGTGTGCTGGGTGCTTAGTACTCAGGGTGCTCGGTCCTCACCCTGAGTACTGAGCACCCAGCACCCTGAGTACTGAGCACTGAGCACCCTGAGCACTGAGCACCCAGCACCCTGATCACTGAGCACCCAGCATCCTGAGCACTGAGTACTGAGCACCCAGCACCCTGAGCACTGAGCACCCAGTACCCTGAGCACTGAGCACCCAGCACCCTGAGTACTGAGCACCCAGCACCCCAAACAATGAGCACCGAGCACCCTGAGATCTGAGCACCGAGCACCCTGAGCACTGAGCACCCAGCACAATGAGTACTGAGCATCAAGCACCCTGAGCACTGAGCACCCAGCACCCTGAGCACTGAGCACACAGCACCCTGAGCCCTGAGCACCCAGCACCCTGAGCACTGAGCACCCAGCACCCTGAGTACTGAGCACCCAACGTACTGAGCACCGAGCACCCCGAGCACTGAGCACCCAGCACCCTGAGTACTGAGCACCCAGCACACCGAGCACTGAGCACCCAGCACCCTGAGTACTGAGCACCGAGCACCCTGAGTACTGATCACACAGCACCCCGAGCACTGAGCACCCAGCACCCAGAGTACTGAGCACCCAGCACTGAGCACCCAGCACCCTGAGTACTGAGCACCCAGCACCCTGAGAACTGAGCACCGAGCACCCCGAGCACTGAGCACCGGGCACCCCGAGCACTGAGCACCCAGCACCCTGAGTACTGAGCACCCAGCACCCTGAGTACTGAGCACTGAGCACCCTGAGCACTGAGCACCCAGCACCCTGAGCAATGAGCACCCAGCATCCTGAGCACTGAGTACTGAGCACCCAGCACCCTGAGCACTGAGCACCCAGCACCCTGAGCACTGAGCACCCAGCACCCTGAGTACTGAGCACCCAGCACCCCAAACACTGAGCACCGAGCACCCTGAGAACTGAGCACTGAGCACCCTGAGTACAGAGCACCCAGCACCATGAATACTGAGCACCGAGTACCCAGAGTACTGAGCAACCTGAGTACTGAGCACCCAGCACCCCGAGAATGAGCACACAGCACCATGAGTACTGAGCACCGAGCACCCTGAGCACTGAGCAGACAGCACCCTGAGTACTGAGCACCAAGCACCCTGAGTACTAAGCACCCAGTACCCTGAGTTCTGAGCACCCAGCACCCTGAGCACTGAGCACACTGAGTACTGAGCAACCAGCACCCTGAGCACTGAGCACCCAGCACACCGAGCACTGAGGACCCAGCAGCACGAGCACTGAGCAGGCAGCACCCTGATTACTGAGCACCCAGCACCCTGAGCACTGAGGACCCAGCACCCCGAGCACTGAGCACCCAGCACGCTGAGTACTGAGCACTGAGCACCCAGCACCCTGAGTACTGAGCACCCAGCACCCCGAGCACTGAGCACCGAGCACCCTGATTACTGAGCACCCAGCACCCTGAGCACTGAGCACGGAGCACCCCGAAGACTGAGCACCCAGCACCGCTAGCACTGAGCAACCAGCACCTTGAGTACTGAGCACCGAGCACCCCGAGCACTGAGCACCCAGCACCCTAAGTACTGAGCACCCAGCACCCTGAGCACTGAGCACCCAGCACCCCGAGCACTGAGCACCCAGCACCCTGAGTACTGAGCACCCAGCACCCCGAGCACTGAGCACCCAGCACCCTGAGCACTGAGCACCCAGCACCCTGAGTACTGAGCACCGAGCACCCTGAGCACTGAGCACCCAGCACCCTGAGTACTGAGCACCCAGCACCCTGAGTACTGAGCACTGAGCAAACTGAGCACTGAGCACCCAGCACCCCGATCACTGAGCACCCAGCACCCTGAGTACTGAGCACTCAGCACCCTGAGTACTGAGCACCGAGCACCCCGAGCACTGAGCACCCAGCACCCTGAGCACGGAGCACCCCGAGGACTGAGCACCCAGCACCCTGAGCACTGAGCACACAGCACCTTGAGTACTGAGCACCGAGCACCTCGAGCACTGAGCACCCAGCACCCTGAGTACTGAGCACTCAGCACCATGAGCACTGAGCACCCAGCACCCTGAGCACTGAGCACCCAGCACCCCGAGCACTGAGCACCCTTCACCCTGAGTACTGAGCATCCAACACCCAGAGTACTGAGCACCCAGCACCCTGAGCACTGAGCACCCAGCACCCTGAGCACTGAGCACCCAGCACCCCGAGCACTGAGCATGCAGCACACTGAGTACTGAGAACCCAGCACCCCGAGCCCTGAGCACCCAGCACCCTGAGTACTGAGCACCCTGAGTACTGAGCACCGATCACCCTGAGCACTGAGCACCCAGCACTGAGCACCCAGCACGCTGAGTACTGAGCACCCAGCACTGAGCACCCAGCACCCTGAGTACTGAGCACCCAGCACCCTGAGTACTGAGCACTGAGCACACTGAGCACTGAGCAACCAGCACCCTGAGCACTGAGCACCCCGCATCCTGAGCACTGAGTACTGAGCACCCAGCACCCTGAGCACTGAGCACCCAGCACCCTGAGTACTGAGCACCCAGCACCCCAAACAATGAGCACCGAGCACCCTGAGATCTGAGCACCGAGCACCCTGAGCACTGAGCACACAGCACAATGAGTACTGAGCATCAAGCACCCTGAGCACTGAGCACCCAGAACCCTGAGCATTGAGCACACAGCACCCTGAGCCCTGAGCACCCAGCACCCTGAGCACTGAGCACCCAGCACCCTGAGTACTGAGCACCCAACGTACTGAGCACCGAGCACCGCGAGCACTGAGCACCCAGCACACTGAGTACTGAGCACCCAGCACACCGAGCACTGAGCACCCAGCACCCTGAGTACTGAGCACCGAGCACCCTGAGTACTGATCACCCAGCACCCTGAGTACTGAGCACCCAGCACCCTGAGTACTGAGCACTGAGCACCATGAGCACTGAGCACCCAGCACCCTGAGCACTGAGCACCCAGCATCCTGAGCAATGAGTACTGAGCACCCAGCACCCTGAGCACTGAGCACCCAGCACCCTGAGCACTGAGCACCCAGCACCCTGAGTACTGAGCACCTAACACCCCAAACACTGAGCACCGAGCACCCTGAGAACTGAGCACCGAGCACCCTGAGTACAGAGCACCCAGCACCATGAGTACTGAGCACCGAGTACCCAGAGTACTGAGCAACCTGAGTACTGAGCACCAAGCACCCCGAGATTGAGCACCCAGCACCATGAGTACTGAGCACCGAGCACCCTGAGCACTGAGCACCCAGCACCCTGAGTACTGAGCACCAAGCACCCTGAGTACTGAGCAACCAGCACCCTGAGTTCTGAGCACCCAGCACCCTGAGCACGGAGCACACTGAGTACTGAGCAAACAGCACCCTGAGCACTGAGCACCCAGCAACCCGAGCACTGAGCACACAGCACCCCGAGCACTGAGCACTGAGCACCCTGTGCACTGAGCACCGAGCACCCTGAGTACTGAGCACTGAGCACCCTGAGCACTGAGCACCCAGCACCCTGAGTACTGAGCACCCAACACCCCGAGCACTGAGCACCCAGCACCCTGAGTACTGAGCACCCTGAGTACTGAGCACTGAGCACCGAGCACCCTGAGTACTGAGCACCTTGAGGACTGAGCACCCAGCACCCTGTGCACTGAGCACCCAGCACCCTGAGTACTGAGCACCAATCACCCTGAGCACTGAGCACCCAGCACCCCGAGCACGGAGCACCCAGGACCCCAAGCACTGAGTACTGAGCACCCAGCACCCTGAGTACTGAGCACCGAGCTCCCCGAGCACTGAGCACCCTGAGTACTGAGCACCCAGCACCCCGATCACTGAGCACCCAGCACCCTGAGCACTGAGTACCCAGCACCCTGAGCACTGAGCGCCCAGTTCCCTGAGTACTGAGCACCCAGCACGCTGAGTACTGAGCACCCAGCACCCCGAGCACTGAGCACCCAGCACCCTGAGTACTGAGCACTGAGCACCCAGCACCCCGAGCACTGAGCACCCAGGACCCTGTTTACTGAGCACCCAGCACACCGAGCACTGAGCACCCAGCACCCTGAGCACTGAGCACCCAGCACCCCGAGTACTGAGCACCCAGCTCCCTGAGTACTGAGCACCGAGCACCCCGAGCAATGAGCACCCAGCACCCTGAGTACTGAGCACTGAGCACCCAGCACCCCGAGAACTGAGCACCCAGCACCCTGAGTACTGAGCACCCCGCACCCTGAGCACTGAGCACCCAGCACCCTGAGCACTGAGCACCCAGCACCCTGAGTACTGAGCGCCCAGCACCCTGAGCACTGAGCACCTGGCACCCTGAGTACTGAGCACTCAGCACCCTGAGTACTGAGCACCGAGCACCCCGAGCACTGAGCACCCAGCACCCTGAGCACGGAGCACGCCGAGGACTGAGCACCCAGCACCCTGAGCACTGAACACCCAGCACCTTGACTACTGAGCACCGAGCACCTCGAGCACTGAGCACCCAGCACCCTGAGTACTGAGCACCCAGCACCATGAGCACTTAGCACCCAGCACCCTGAGCACTGAGCACCCAGCACCCTGAGTACTGAGCATCCAACACCCAGAGTACTGAGCACCCAGCACCCTGAGCACTGAGCACCCAGCACCCTGAGCACTGAGCACCCAGCACCCAGAGTACTGAGCACCCAGCACAGAGCACCCAGCACCCTGAGTACTGAGCACCCAGCACCCTGAGAACTGAGCACTGAGCACCCTGAGCACTGAGCACCCAGCACCCTGAGTACTGAGCACCCAGCACCCTGAGTACTGAGCACTGAGCACCCTGAGCACTGAGCACCCAGCACCCTGAGCAATGAGCACCCAGCATCCTGAGCACTGAGTACTGAGCACCCAGCACCCTGAGCACTGAGCACCCAGCACCCTGAGCACTGAGCACCCAGCACCCTGAGTACTGAGCACCCAGCACCCCAAACACTGAGCACCGAGCACCCTGAGAACTGAGCACCGAGCACCCTGAGTACCGAGCACCCAGCACCATGAGTACTGAGCACCGAGTACCCAGAGTACTGAGCAACCTGAGTACTGAGCACCCAGCACCCCGAGAATGAGCACCCAGCACCATGAGTACTGAGCACCGAGCACCCTGAGCACTGAGCAGACAGCACCCTGAGTACTGAGCACCAAGCACCCTGAGTACTAAGCACCCAGCACCCTGAGTTCTGAGCACCCAGCACCCTGAGCACTGAGCACACTGAGTACTGAGCAACCAGCACCCTGAGCACTGAGCACCCAGCACACCGAGCACTGAGCACACAGCACCCCGAGCACTGAGCACTGAGCACCCTGTGCACTGAGCACCGAGCACCCTGAGTACTGAGCACTGATCACCCTGAGCACTGAGCACCCAGCACCCTGAGTACTGAGCACCCAGCACCCTGAGCACTGAGGACCCAGCAGCACGAGCACTGAGCACCCAGCACCCTGATTACTGAGCACCCAGCACCCTGAGCACTGAGGACCCAGCACCCCGAGCACTGAGCACCCAGCACGCTGAGTACTGAGCACTGAGCACCCAGCACACTGAGTACTGAGCACCCAGCACCCTGATTACTGAGCACCCAGCACCCTGAGCACTGAGCACGGAGCACCCCGAGGACTGAGCACCCAGCACCGTTAGCACTGAGCAACCAGCACCTTGAGTACTGAGCACCGAGCACCCCAAGCACTGAGCACCCAGCACCCTAAGTACTGAGCACCCAGCACCCTGAGCACTGAGCACCCAGCACCCCGAGCACTGAGCACCCAGCACCCTGAGTACTGAGCACCCAGCACCCCGAGCACTGAGCACCCAGCACCCTGAGCACTGAGCACCCAGCACACTGAGTACTGAGCACCCAGCACCCTGAGTACTGAGCACCCAGCACCCTGAGTACTGAGCACTGAGCAAACTGAGCACTGAGCACCCAGCACCCCGAGCACTGAGCACCCAGCACCCTGAGTACTGAGCACCCGGAACCCTGAGTACTGAGCACTCAGCACCCTGAGTACTGAGCACCGAGCACCCCGAGCACTGAGCACCCAGCACCCTGAGCACGGAGCACCCCGAGGACTGAGCACCCAGCACCCTGAGCACTGAGCACCCAGCACCTTGAGTACTGAGCACCGAGCACCTCGAGCACTGAGCACCCAGCACCCTGAGTACTGAGCACCCAGCACCCTGAGCACTGAGCACCCAGCACCCTGAGCACTGAGCACCCAGCACCCCGAGCACTGAGCACCCTTCACCCTGAGTACTGAGCATCCAACACCCAGAGTACTGAGCACCCAGCACCCTGAGCACTGAGCACCCAGCACCCTGAGCACTGAGCACCCAGCACCCCGAGCACTGAGCATGAAGCACACTGAGTACTGAGAACCCAGCACCCCGAGCCCTGAGCACCCAGCACCCTGAGTACTGAGCACCCTGAGTACTGAGCACCGATCACCCTGAGCACTGAGCACCCAGCACTGAGCACCCAGCACGCTGAGTACTGAGCACCCAGCACTGAGCACCCAGCACCCTGAGTACTGAGCACCCAGCACCCTGAGAACTGAGCACCGAGCACCCCGAGCACTGAGCACCGGGCACCCCGAGCACTGAGCACCCAGCACCCTGAGTACTGAGCACCCAGCACCCTGAGTACTGAGCACTGAGCACCCTGAGCACTGAGCACCCAGCACCCTGAGCACTGCGCACCCAGCATCCTGAGCACTGAGTACTGAGCACCCAGCACCCTGAGCACTGAGCACCCAGCACCCTGAGTACTGAGCACCCAGCACCCCAAACAATGAGCACCGAGCACCCTGAGATCTGAGCACCGAGCACCCTGAGCACTGAGCACACAGCACAATGAGTACTGAGCATCAAGCACCCTGAGCACTGATCACCCAGCACCCCGTGTACTGAGCACCCAGCACCCTGAGTACTGAGCACCCTGAGGACTGAGCACCGATCACCCTGAGCACTGAGCACCCAGCACCCTGAACATTGAGCACCCAGCACCCTGAGTAATGAGCACCCTGAGGACTGAGCACCAATCACCCTGAGCACTGAGCACCCAGCACCCTGAGTACTGAGCACCCAGCACCCTGAGTACTGAGCACCCTGAAGACTGAGCACCGATCACCCTGAGCACTGAGCACCCAGCACCCTGAGTACTGAGCACCCTGAGGACTGAGCACCGATCACCCTGAGCACTGAGCACCCAGCACCCTGAGTACTGAGCACCCAGCAACCTGAGTACTGAGCACCGAGCACCCCGAGTACTGAGCACACAGCACCCTGAGCACTGAGCACCCAGCACCCCGAGCACTGAGCATGCTGCACACTGAGTACTGAGCACCCAGCACCCCGAGCCCTGAGCACCCAGCACCCTGAGTACTGAGCACCCTGTGTACTGAGCACCGATCACCCTGAGCACTGAGCACCCAGCACCCTGAGTGCTGAGCACATAGCACCCTGAGCACTGAGCACCCAGCACCCTGAGTACTGAGCACCCAGCACCCTGAGAACTGAGCACCGAGCACCCCGAGCACTGAGCACCGGGCACCCCGAGCACTGAGCACCCAGCACCCTGAGTACTGAGCACCCAGCACCCTGAGTACTGAGCACTGAGCACCCTGAGCACTGAGCACCCAGCACCCTGAGCAATGAGCACCCAGCATCCTGAGCACTGAGTACTGAGCACCCAGCACCCTGAGCACTGAGCACCCAGCACCCTGAGCACTGAGCACCCAGCACCCTGAGTACTGAGCACCCAGCACCCCAAACACTGAGCACCGAGCACCCTGAGAACTGAGCACTGAGCACCCTGAGTACAGAGCACCCAGCACCATGAATACTGAGCACCGAGTACCCAGAGTACTGAGCAACCTGAGTACTGAGCACCCAGCACCCCGAGAATGAGCACACAGCACCATGAGTACTGAGCACCGAGCACCCTGAGCACTGAGCAGACAGCACCCTGAGTACTGAGCACCAAGCACCCTGAGTACTAAGCACCCAGTACCCTGAGTTCTGAGCACCCAGCACCCTGAGCACTGAGCACACTGAGTACTGAGCAACCAGCACCCTGAGCACTGAGCACCCAGCACACCGAGCACTGAGGACCCAGCAGCACGAGCACTGAGCAGGCAGCACCCTGATTACTGAGCACCCAGCACCCTGAGCACTGAGGACCCAGCACCCCGAGCACTGAGCACCCAGCACGCTGAGTACTGAGCACTGAGCACCCAGCACCCTGAGTACTGAGCACCCAGCACCCCGAGCACTGAGCACCGAGCACCCTGATTACTGAGCACCCAGCACCCTGAGCACTGAGCACGGAGCACCCCGAAGACTGAGCACCCAGCACCGCTAGCACTGAGCAACCAGCACCTTGAGTACTGAGCACCGAGCACCCCGAGCACTGAGCACCCAGCACCCTAAGTACTGAGCACCCAGCACCCTGAGCACTGAGCACCCAGCACCCCGAGCACTGAGCACCCAGCACCCTGAGTACTGAGCACCCAGCACCCCGAGCACTGAGCACCCAGCACCCTGAGCACTGAGCACCCAGCACCCTGAGTACTGAGCACCGAGCACCCTGAGCACTGAGCACCCAGCACCCTGAGTACTGAGCACCCAGCACCCTGAGTACTGAGCACTGAGCAAACTGAGCACTGAGCACCCAGCACCCCGATCACTGAGCACCCAGCACCCTGAGTACTGAGCACTCAGCACCCTGAGTACTGAGCACCGAGCACCCCGAGCACTGAGCACCCAGCACCCTGAGCACGGAGCACCCCGAGGACTGAGCACCCAGCACCCTGAGCACTGAGCACACAGCACCTTGAGTACTGAGCACCGAGCACCTCGAGCACTGAGCACCCAGCACCCTGAGTACTGAGCACTCAGCACCATGAGCACTGAGCACCCAGCACCCTGAGCACTGAGCACCCAGCACCCCGAGCACTGAGCACCCTTCACCCTGAGTACTGAGCATCCAACACCCAGAGTACTGAGCACCCAGCACCCTGAGCACTGAGCACCCAGCACCCTGAGCACTGAGCACCCAGCACCCCGAGCACTGAGCATGCAGCACACTGAGTACTGAGAACCCAGCACCCCGAGCCCTGAGCACCCAGCACCCTGAGTACTGAGCACCCTGAGTACTGAGCACCGATCACCCTGAGCACTGAGCACCCAGCACTGAGCACCCAGCACGCTGAGTACTGAGCACCCAGCACTGAGCACCCAGCACCCTGAGTACTGAGCACCCAGCACCCTGAGTACTGAGCACTGAGCACACTGAGCACTGAGCAACCAGCACCCTGAGCACTGAGCACCCCGCATCCTGAGCACTGAGTACTGAGCACCCAGCACCCTGAGCACTGAGCACCCAGCACCCTGAGTACTGAGCACCCAGCACCCCAAACAATGAGCACCGAGCACCCTGAGATCTGAGCACCGAGCACCCTGAGCACTGAGCACACAGCACAATGAGTACTGAGCATCAAGCACCCTGAGCACTGAGCACCCAGAACCCTGAGCATTGAGCACACAGCACCCTGAGCCCTGAGCACCCAGCACCCTGAGCACTGAGCACCCAGCACCCTGAGTACTGAGCACCCAACGTACTGAGCACCGAGCACCGCGAGCACTGAGCACCCAGCACACTGAGTACTGAGCACCCAGCACACCGAGCACTGAGCACCCAGCACCCTGAGTACTGAGCACCGAGCACCCTGAGTACTGATCACCCAGCACCCTGAGTACTGAGCACCCAGCACCCTGAGTACTGAGCACTGAGCACCATGAGCACTGAGCACCCAGCACCCTGAGCACTGAGCACCCAGCATCCTGAGCAATGAGTACTGAGCACCCAGCACCCTGAGCACTGAGCACCCAGCACCCTGAGCACTGAGCACCCAGCACCCTGAGTACTGAGCACCTAACACCCCAAACACTGAGCACCGAGCACCCTGAGAACTGAGCACCGAGCACCCTGAGTACAGAGCACCCAGCACCATGAGTACTGAGCACCGAGTACCCAGAGTACTGAGCAACCTGAGTACTGAGCACCAAGCACCCCGAGATTGAGCACCCAGCACCATGAGTACTGAGCACCGAGCACCCTGAGCACTGAGCACCCAGCACCCTGAGTACTGAGCACCAAGCACCCTGAGTACTGAGCAACCAGCACCCTGAGTTCTGAGCACCCAGCACCCTGAGCACGGAGCACACTGAGTACTGAGCAAACAGCACCCTGAGCACTGAGCACCCAGCAACCCGAGCACTGAGCACACAGCACCCCGAGCACT
Organism: Microtus oregoni; assembly: GCF_018167655.1. Classification (NCBI taxonomy): domain Eukaryota; kingdom Metazoa; phylum Chordata; class Mammalia; order Rodentia; family Cricetidae; genus Microtus; species Microtus oregoni. The sequence continues at coordinate 3,254,538 of NW_024543811.1, read as the reverse complement.
GAGCACTGAGCACCCTGTGCACTGAGCACCGAGCACCCTGAGTACTGAGCACTGAGCACCCTGAGCACTGAGCACCCAGCACCCTGAGTACTGAGCACCCAACACCCCGAGCACTGAGCACCCAGCACCCTGAGTACTGAGCACCCTGAGTACTGAGCACTGAGCACCGAGCACCCTGAGTACTGAGCACCTTGAGGACTGAGCACCCAGCACCCTGTGCACTGAGCACCCAGCACCCTGAGTACTGAGCACCAATCACCCTGAGCACTGAGCACCCAGCACCCCGAGCACGGAGCACCCAGGACCCCAAGCACTGAGTACTGAGCACCCAGCACCCTGAGTACTGAGCACCGAGCTCCCCGAGCACTGAGCACCCTGAGTACTGAGCACCCAGCACCCCGATCACTGAGCACCCAGCACCCTGAGCACTGAGTACCCAGCACCCTGAGCACTGAGCGCCCAGTTCCCTGAGTACTGAGCACCCAGCACGCTGAGTACTGAGCACCCAGCACCCCGAGCACTGAGCACCCAGCACCCTGAGTACTGAGCACTGAGCACCCAGCACCCCGAGCACTGAGCACCCAGGACCCTGTTTACTGAGCACCCAGCACACCGAGCACTGAGCACCCAGCACCCTGAGCACTGAGCACCCAGCACCCCGAGTACTGAGCACCCAGCTCCCTGAGTACTGAGCACCGAGCACCCCGAGCAATGAGCACCCAGCACCCTGAGTACTGAGCACTGAGCACCCAGCACCCCGAGAACTGAGCACCCAGCACCCTGAGTACTGAGCACCCCGCACCCTGAGCACTGAGCACCCAGCACCCTGAGCACTGAGCACCCAGCACCCTGAGTACTGAGCGCCCAGCACCCTGAGCACTGAGCACCTGGCACCCTGAGTACTGAGCACTCAGCACCCTGAGTACTGAGCACCGAGCACCCCGAGCACTGAGCACCCAGCACCCTGAGCACGGAGCACGCCGAGGACTGAGCACCCAGCACCCTGAGCACTGAACACCCAGCACCTTGACTACTGAGCACCGAGCACCTCGAGCACTGAGCACCCAGCACCCTGAGTACTGAGCACCCAGCACCATGAGCACTTAGCACCCAGCACCCTGAGCACTGAGCACCCAGCACCCTGAGTACTGAGCATCCAACACCCAGAGTACTGAGCACCCAGCACCCTGAGCACTGAGCACCCAGCACCCTGAGCACTGAGCACCCAGCACCCAGAGTACTGAGCACCCAGCACAGAGCACCCAGCACCCTGAGTACTGAGCACCCAGCACCCTGAGAACTGAGCACTGAGCACCCTGAGCACTGAGCACCCAGCACCCTGAGTACTGAGCACCCAGCACCCTGAGTACTGAGCACTGAGCACCCTGAGCACTGAGCACCCAGCACCCTGAGCAATGAGCACCCAGCATCCTGAGCACTGAGTACTGAGCACCCAGCACCCTGAGCACTGAGCACCCAGCACCCTGAGCACTGAGCACCCAGCACCCTGAGTACTGAGCACCCAGCACCCCAAACACTGAGCACCGAGCACCCTGAGAACTGAGCACCGAGCACCCTGAGTACCGAGCACCCAGCACCATGAGTACTGAGCACCGAGTACCCAGAGTACTGAGCAACCTGAGTACTGAGCACCCAGCACCCCGAGAATGAGCACCCAGCACCATGAGTACTGAGCACCGAGCACCCTGAGCACTGAGCAGACAGCACCCTGAGTACTGAGCACCAAGCACCCTGAGTACTAAGCACCCAGCACCCTGAGTTCTGAGCACCCAGCACCCTGAGCACTGAGCACACTGAGTACTGAGCAACCAGCACCCTGAGCACTGAGCACCCAGCACACCGAGCACTGAGCACACAGCACCCCGAGCACTGAGCACTGAGCACCCTGTGCACTGAGCACCGAGCACCCTGAGTACTGAGCACTGATCACCCTGAGCACTGAGCACCCAGCACCCTGAGTACTGAGCACCCAGCACCCTGAGCACTGAGGACCCAGCAGCACGAGCACTGAGCACCCAGCACCCTGATTACTGAGCACCCAGCACCCTGAGCACTGAGGACCCAGCACCCCGAGCACTGAGCACCCAGCACGCTGAGTACTGAGCACTGAGCACCCAGCACACTGAGTACTGAGCACCCAGCACCCTGATTACTGAGCACCCAGCACCCTGAGCACTGAGCACGGAGCACCCCGAGGACTGAGCACCCAGCACCGTTAGCACTGAGCAACCAGCACCTTGAGTACTGAGCACCGAGCACCCCAAGCACTGAGCACCCAGCACCCTAAGTACTGAGCACCCAGCACCCTGAGCACTGAGCACCCAGCACCCCGAGCACTGAGCACCCAGCACCCTGAGTACTGAGCACCCAGCACCCCGAGCACTGAGCACCCAGCACCCTGAGCACTGAGCACCCAGCACACTGAGTACTGAGCACCCAGCACCCTGAGTACTGAGCACCCAGCACCCTGAGTACTGAGCACTGAGCAAACTGAGCACTGAGCACCCAGCACCCCGAGCACTGAGCACCCAGCACCCTGAGTACTGAGCACCCGGAACCCTGAGTACTGAGCACTCAGCACCCTGAGTACTGAGCACCGAGCACCCCGAGCACTGAGCACCCAGCACCCTGAGCACGGAGCACCCCGAGGACTGAGCACCCAGCACCCTGAGCACTGAGCACCCAGCACCTTGAGTACTGAGCACCGAGCACCTCGAGCACTGAGCACCCAGCACCCTGAGTACTGAGCACCCAGCACCCTGAGCACTGAGCACCCAGCACCCTGAGCACTGAGCACCCAGCACCCCGAGCACTGAGCACCCTTCACCCTGAGTACTGAGCATCCAACACCCAGAGTACTGAGCACCCAGCACCCTGAGCACTGAGCACCCAGCACCCTGAGCACTGAGCACCCAGCACCCCGAGCACTGAGCATGAAGCACACTGAGTACTGAGAACCCAGCACCCCGAGCCCTGAGCACCCAGCACCCTGAGTACTGAGCACCCTGAGTACTGAGCACCGATCACCCTGAGCACTGAGCACCCAGCACTGAGCACCCAGCACGCTGAGTACTGAGCACCCAGCACTGAGCACCCAGCACCCTGAGTACTGAGCACCCAGCACCCTGAGAACTGAGCACCGAGCACCCCGAGCACTGAGCACCGGGCACCCCGAGCACTGAGCACCCAGCACCCTGAGTACTGAGCACCCAGCACCCTGAGTACTGAGCACTGAGCACCCTGAGCACTGAGCACCCAGCACCCTGAGCACTGCGCACCCAGCATCCTGAGCACTGAGTACTGAGCACCCAGCACCCTGAGCACTGAGCACCCAGCACCCTGAGTACTGAGCACCCAGCACCCCAAACAATGAGCACCGAGCACCCTGAGATCTGAGCACCGAGCACCCTGAGCACTGAGCACACAGCACAATGAGTACTGAGCATCAAGCACCCTGAGCACTGATCACCCAGCACCCCGTGTACTGAGCACCCAGCACCCTGAGTACTGAGCACCCTGAGGACTGAGCACCGATCACCCTGAGCACTGAGCACCCAGCACCCTGAACATTGAGCACCCAGCACCCTGAGTAATGAGCACCCTGAGGACTGAGCACCAATCACCCTGAGCACTGAGCACCCAGCACCCTGAGTACTGAGCACCCAGCACCCTGAGTACTGAGCACCCTGAAGACTGAGCACCGATCACCCTGAGCACTGAGCACCCAGCACCCTGAGTACTGAGCACCCTGAGGACTGAGCACCGATCACCCTGAGCACTGAGCACCCAGCACCCTGAGTACTGAGCACCCAGCAACCTGAGTACTGAGCACCGAGCACCCCGAGTACTGAGCACACAGCACCCTGAGCACTGAGCACCCAGCACCCCGAGCACTGAGCATGCTGCACACTGAGTACTGAGCACCCAGCACCCCGAGCCCTGAGCACCCAGCACCCTGAGTACTGAGCACCCTGTGTACTGAGCACCGATCACCCTGAGCACTGAGCACCCAGCACCCTGAGTGCTGAGCACATAGCACCCTGAGCACTGAGCACCCAGCACCCTGAGTACTGAGCACCCAGTACCCTGAGCACTGAGCACCCAGTACCCTGAGTACTGAGCACCGAGCACCCTGAGCACTGAGCACCCAGCTCCCTGAGAACTGAGCACCCAGCACCCTGAGTACTGAGCACCCAGCACCCTGAGCACTGAGCACCCAGCACCCTGAGCACTGAGCACCCAGCACCCTGAGCACTGAGCACCCAGCACCCTGAGTACTGAGCACCCAACGTACTGAGCACCAAGCACCCCGAGCACTGAGCACCCAGCACCCTGAGTACTGAGCACCCAGCACCCTGAGTACTGAGCACCCAGCACCCCGAGCACTGAGCACCCAGCACCCCGAGCACTGAGCACTGAGCACCCTGAGTACTGAGCACTGAGCACCCTTAGTACTGAGCACCGAGCACCCTGAGTTCTGAGCACCCAGCACCCTGAGCACTGAGCACGGAGCACCCCGAGGACTGAGCACCCAGCACCGTGAGCACTGAGCAGCCAGCACCTTGAGTACTGAGCACCCAGCACCCTGAGCACTGAGCACCCAGCACCCTGAGTACTGAGCACCCAGCACCCCGAGCACTGAGCAACCAGCACCCCGAGCACTGAGCTCCCAGCACCCCGAGAATGAGCACCCAGCACCCTGAGTACTGAGAACCGAGCACCCTGAGTACTGAGCACCCAGCACGCTGAGCACTGAGCACCCAGCACCCCGAGTACTGAGCAAACAGCACCCCGAGCACTGAGCACCGAGCACCCCGAGAATGAGCACCCAGCACCCTGAGTACTGAGCACCCAGCACCCTGAGTACTGAGCACCCAGCACCCCGAGCACTGAGCACCCTGAGTATTGAGCACCCAGCACCCTGAGTACTGAGCACTAAGCACCCAGAGCGCTGAGCACCCAGCCCCCCAAGCACGGAGCACCCAGGACCGCGAGCACTGAGTACTGAGCACCCAGCACCCTGAGTACTGAGCACCGAGCTCCCCGAGAACTGAGCACCCTGAGTACTGAGCACCCAGCACCCCGATCACAGAGCACCCAGCACCCTCAGCACTGAGCACCCAGCACCCCGAGTACTGAGCACCCAGCAACCTGAGTACTGAGCACCCTGAGGACTGAGCACCGATCACCCTGAGCACTGAGCACCCAGCACCCCGAACACTGAGCACCCAGCACCCTGAGTACTGAGCACCCTGAGGACTGAGCACCAATCACCCTGAGCACTGAGCACCCAGCACCCTGAGTACTGAGCACCCAGCACCCTGAGTACTGAGCACCGAGCACCCCGAGTACTGAGCACACAGCACCCTGAGCACTGAGCACCCAGAACCCCGAGCACTGAGCATGCTGCACACTGAGTACTGAGCACCCAGCACCCCGAGCCCTGAGCACCCAGCACCCTGAGTACTGAGCACCCTGAGTACTGAGCACCGATCACCCTGAGCACTGAGCACCCAGCACCCTGAGTACTGAGCACCCAGCACTCTGAGCACTGAGCACCCAGCACCCTGAGTACTGAGCACCCAGTACCCTGAGCACTGAGCACCCAGTACCCTGAGTACTGAGCACCGAGCACCCTGAGCACTGAGCACCCAGCACCCTGAGAACTGAGCACCCAGCACCCTGAGTACTGAGCACCCAGCACCCTGAGCACTGAGCACCCAGCACCCTGAGCACTGAGCACCCAGCACCCTGAGCACTGAGCACCCAGCACCCTGAGTACTGAGCACCCAACGTACTGAGCACCAAGCACCCCGAGCACTGAGCACCCAGCACCCTGAGTACTGAGCACCCAGCACCCCGAGTACTGAACACCCAGGACCCCGAGCACTGAGCACCCAGCACCCCGAGCACTGAGCACTGAGCACCCTGAGTACTGAGCACTGAGCACCCTTAGTACTGAGCACCGAGCACCCTGAGTACTGAGCACCCAGCACCCTGAGCACTGAGCACGGAGCACCCCGAGGACTGAGCACCCAGCACCGTGAGCACTGAGCAGCCAGCACCTTGAGTACTGAGCACTGAGCACCCCGAGCACTGAGCACCCAGCACTCTAAGTACTGAGCACCCAGCACCCTGAGCACTGACTACCCAGCACCCCGAGCACTGAGCACCCTGTACCCCGAACACTGAGCACCCAGTACCCTGAGCACTGAGCACCCAGCACCCCAAGCACTGAGCACCCAGCACCCTGAGTACTGAGTACTGAGCACCCAGCACCCTGAGCACTGAGCACCCAGCACCCTGAGTACTGAGCACCGAGCACCCCGAGCACGGAGCACCCAGCACCCTGAGTACTGAGCACCCAGCACCAAGAGTACTGAGCACCGAGCATCCTGAGCACTGAGCACCGAGCACCCCGAGCACAGAGCACCCAAAACCCTTAGTACTGAGCACCCTGCAACAAGAGTACTGAGCACCGAGCACCCTGAGTACTGAGCACCGAGGACCCTGAGCACTGAGCACCCAGCACGCTGAGTACTGAGAACCCAGCACCCTGAGTACTGAGAACTGAGCACTGAGCACCCTGAGCACTGAGCACCCAGCACCCTGAGTAATGAGCACCCAGCACCAAGAGTACTGAGCACCGAGCACCCCAAGCACTGAGCACCCAGCACCCTGAGTAATGAGCACCCAGCACCCCGAGTACTGAGCACCCAGCACCGTGAGTACTGAGCACCCAGCACCCTGAGTACTGAGCACCCAGCCCCCTGAGCACTGAGCACAAAGCACCCTGGGTACTGAGCACCCAGCACCCCGAGCACTGAGCACCCCGCACCCTGAGCACTGAGCACCCAGCACCCCGAGTACTGAGCACCCAGCACCCTGAGTGCTGAGCACCGAGCACCCCGAGCACTGAGCACCCAACACCCTGAGTACTGAGCACCCAGCACCCTGAGGACTGAGCACCCAGCACCCCGAGCACTGAGCACCCAGCACCCCGAGCACTGAGCACCCAGCACCCCGAGAATGAGCACCCAGCAGCCTGAGTACTGAGAACCGAGCACCCTGAGTACTGAGCACCCAGCACGCTGAGCACTGAGCACCCAGCACCCCGAGTACTGAGCAAACAGCACCCCGAGCACTGAGCACCCAGCACCCCGAGAATGAGCACCCAGCACCCTGAGTACTGAGCACCCAGCACCCTGAGTACTGAGCACCCAGCACCCCGAGCACTGAGCACCCTGAGTACTGAGCACCCAACACCCTGAGTACTGAGCACCCAGCACCCCGAGCACTGAGCACCCAGCACCCCGAGCACTGAGCACTGAGCACCCTGAGTACTGAGCACTGAGCACCCTTAGTACTGAGCACCGAGCACCCTGAGTACTGAGCACCCAGCACCCTGAGCACTGAGCACGGAGCACCCCGAGGACTGAGCACCCAGCACCGTGAGCACTGAGCAGCCAGCACCTTGAGTACTGAGCACCGAGCACCCTGAGCACTGAGCTCCCAGCACCCTAAGTACTGAGCACCCAGCACCCTGAGCACTGAGCACCCAGCACCCCAAGCACTGAGCACCCAGCACCCTGAGTACTGAGTACTGAGCACCCTAAGTACTGAGCACCCAGCACCCTGAGCACTGAGCACCCAGCACCCTGAGTACTGAGCACCGAGCATCCGGAGTACTGAGCACCCTGCACCCCGAGCACTGAGCACCCAGCACCCTGAGCACTGAGCACCCAGCACCCCAAGCACTGAGCACCCAGCACCCTGAGTACTGAGTACTGAGCACCCTGAGTACTGAGCACCCAGCACCCTGAGCACTGAGCACCCAGCAACAAGAGTACTGAGCACCGAGCATACTGAACACTGAGCACCCAGGACCCTGAGCACTGAGCACAAAGCACGCTGAGTACTGAGCACTGAGCACCATGAGTACTGAGCACCGAGGATCCTGAGCACTGAGGACCCAGCACGCTGAGTACTGAGCACCCAGCACCCTGAGTACTGAGCACTGAGCAATGAGCACCCAGCACCCTGAGTACTGAGCACCCAGCACCCTGAGTACTGAGCACTGAGCACTGAGCACCCTGTGCACTGAGCACCCAGCACCCCGAGCACTGAGCACTGAGCACCCTGAGTACTGAGCACCCAGCACCCTGAGTACTGAGCACCCAGCACCCCGAGCACTGAGCACCCATCACCCTGAGCACTGAGCACCCAGCACCCTGAGTACTGAGCATCAAGCACCCTGAGCACTGAGCACCCAGCACCCTGAGCACTGAGCACCCAGCACCCTGAGCACTGAGCACCCAGCACCCTGAGTACTGAGCACCCAACGTACTGAGCATCGAGCACCCCGAGCACTGAGCACCCAGGACCCTGAGTACTGAGCACCCAGCACCCCGAGCACTGAGCACCCAGCACCCTGAGTACTGAGCACCGAGCACCCTGAGTACTGAGCACCCAGCACCCCGAGCACTGAGCACCCAGCACCCCGAGCACTGAGCACCCAGCACTGAGCACCCAGCACCCTGAGTACTGAGCACCCAGCACCCTGAGTACTGAGCACAGAGCACCCCGAGCATTGAGCACCCAGCACCCTGAGTACTGAGCACCCAGCACCCCGAGCACTGAGCACCCAGCACCCCGAGCACTGAGCACCCAGCACTGAGCACCCAGCACCCCAAGCACTGAGCACCCAGCACTGAGCACAAAGCACCCTGAGTACTGAGCATCGAACACCCCGAGCACTGAGCACCCAGCACCCCGAGTACTGAGCACCCAGCACCCTGAGTACTGAGCACTGAGCACTGAGCACCCTGAGCACTGAGCACCCAGCATCCTGAGCACTGAGTACTGAGCACCCAGCACCCTAAGCACTGAGCACCCAGCACCCTGAGCACTGAGCACCCAGCACCCTGAGTACTGAGCACCCAGCACCCCGAGCACTGAGCACCCAGCACCCCGAGCACTGAGCACTGAGCACCCTTAGTACTGAGCACTGAGCACCCTTAGTACTGAGCACCGAGCACCCTGAGTACTGAGCACCCAGCACCCTGAGCACTGAGCTCCGAGCACCCCGAGGACTGAGCACCCAGCACTGTGAGCACTGAGCACCCAGCAACTTGAGTACTGAGCACAGAGAACCCCGAGCACTGAGCACCCAGCACCCTAAGTACTGAGCACCCAGCACCCTGAGCACTGAGCACCCAGCACCCCGAGCACTGAGCACCCAGCACCCTGAGTACTGAGCACCCAGCACCCTGAGTACTGAGCACCCAGCATTCCGAGCACTGAGCACCCAGCACCCTGAGCACTGAGCACCAATCACCCTGAGTACTGAGCACCCAGCACCCCGAGCACTGAGCACCCAGCACCCTGAGTAATGAGCACACAGCACCCTGAGTACTGAGCACTGAGCACCCTGAGCACTGAGCACCCAGCACCCTGAGCACTGAGCACCCTGAGGACTGAGCACCCAGCACCCTGAGTACTGATCACCCAGCAACCCGAGCACTGAGCACCCAGCACCCTGAGTACTGAGCACCCTGAGTACTGAGCACCCAGCACCCCGAGCACTGAGCACCCAGCACCCTGAGTACTGAGCACCCTGAGTACTGAGCACCCAGCACCCCGAGCACTGAGCACCCAGCACCCTGAGTACTGAGCACCCTGAGTACTGAGCACCCAGCACCCTGAGCACTGAGCACCCAGCACCCTGAGTACTGATTACCCAGCACCCTGAGTACTTAGCACCCAGCACCCTGAGTACTGAGCACCCAGCACCCTGAGCACTGAGCACCCAGCACCCTGAGTACTGAGCACCGAGCTCCCCGAGAACTGAGCACACTGAGTACTGAGCACCCAGCACCCCGATCACAGAGCACCCAGCACCCTCAGCACTGAGCACCCAGCACCCCGAGTACTGAGCACCCAGCAACCTGAGTACTGAGCACCCTGAGGACTGAGCACCGATCACCCTGAGCACTGAGCACCCAGCACCCCGAACACTGAGCACCCAGCACCCTGAGTACTGAGCACCCTGAGGACTGAGCACCAATCACCCTGAGCACTGAGCACCCAGCACCCTGAGTACTGAGCACCCAGCACCCTGAGTACTGAGCACCGAGCACCCCGAGTACTGAGCACACAGCACCCTGAGCACTGAGCACCCAGAACCCCGAGCACTGAGCATGCTGCACACTGAGTACTGAGCACCCAGCACCCCGAGCCCTGAGCACCCAGCACCCTGAGTACTGAGCACCCTGAGTACTGAGCACCGATCACCCTGAGCACTGAGCACCCAGCACCCTGAGTACTGAGCACCCAGCACTCTGAGCACTGAGCACCCAGCACCCTGAGTACTGAGCACCCAGTACCCTGAGCACTGAGCACCCAGTACCCTGAGTACTGAGCACCGAGCACCCTGAGCACTGAGCACCCAGCACCCTGAGAACTGAGCACCCAGCACCCTGAGTACTGAGCACCCAGCACCCTGAGCACTGAGCACCCAGCACCCTGAGCACTGAGCACCCAGCACCCTGAGCACTGAGCACCCAGCACCCTGAGTACTGAGCACCCAACGTACTGAGCACCAAGCACCCCGAGCACTGAGCACCCAGCACCCTGAGTACTGAGCACCCAGCACCCCGAGTACTGAACACCCAGGACCCCGAGCACTGAGCACCCAGCACCCCGAGCACTGAGCACTGAGCACCCTGAGTACTGAGCACTGAGCACCCTTAGTACTGAGCACCGAGCACCCTGAGTACTGAGCACCCAGCACCCTGAGCACTGAGCACGGAGCACCCCGAGGACTGAGCACCCAGCACCGTGAGCACTGAGCAGCCAGCACCTTGAGTACTGAGCACTGAGCACCCCGAGCACTGAGCACCCAGCACTCTAAGTACTGAGCACCCAGCACCCTGAGCACTGAGTACCCAGCACCCCGAGCACTGAGCACCCTGTACCCCGAACACTGAGCACCCAGTACCCTGAGCACTGAGCACCCAGCACCCCAAGCACTGAGCACCCAGCACCCTGAGTACTGAGTACTGAGCACCCAGCACCCTGAGCACTGAGCACCCAGCACCCTGAGTACTGAGCACCGAGCACCCCGAGCACGGAGCACCCAGCACCCTGAGTACTGAGCACCCAGCACCAAGAGTACTGAGCACCGAGCATCCTGAGCACTGAGCACCGAGCACCCCGAGCACAGAGCACCCAAAACCCTTAGTACTGAGCACCCTGCAACAAGAGTACTGAGCACCGAGCACCCTGAGTACTGAGCACCGAGGACCCTGAGCACTGAGCACCCAGCACGCTGAGTACTGAGAACCCAGCACCCTGAGTACTGAGAACTGAGCACTGAGCACCCTGAGCACTGAGCACCCAGCACCCTGAGTAATGAGCACCCAGCACCAAGAGTACTGAGCACCGAGCACCCCAAGCACTGAGCACCCAGCACCCTGAGTAATGAGCACCCAGCACCCCGAGTACTGAGCACCCAGCACCGTGAGTACTGAGCACCCAGCACCCTGAGTACTGAGCACCCAGCCCCCTGAGCACTGAGCACAAAGCACCCTGGGTACTGAGCACCCAGCACCCCGAGCACTGAGCACCCCGCACCCTGAGCACTGAGCACCCAGCACCCCGAGTACTGAGCACCCAGCACCCTGAGTGCTGAGCACCGAGCACCCCGAGCACTGAGCACCCAACACCCTGAGTACTGAGCACCCAGCACCCTGAGGACTGAGCACCCAGCACCCCGAGCACTGAGCACCCAGCACCCCGAGCACTGAGCACCCAGCACCCCGAGAATGAGCACCCAGCAGCCTGAGTACTGAGAACCGAGCACCCTGAGTACTGAGCACCCAGCACGCTGAGCACTGAGCACCCAGCACCCCGAGTACTGAGCAAACAGCACCCCGAGCACTGAGCACCCAGCACCCCGAGAATGAGCACCCAGCACCCTGAGTACTGAGCACCCAGCACCCTGAGTACTGAGCACCCAGCACCCCGAGCACTGAGCACCCTGAGTACTGAGCACCCAACACCCTGAGTACTGAGCACCCAGCACCCCGAGCACTGAGCACCCAGCACCCCGAGCACTGAGCACTGAGCACCCTGAGTACTGAGCACTGAGCACCCTTAGTACTGAGCACCGAGCACCCTGAGTACTGAGCACCCAGCACCCTGAGCACTGAGCACGGAGCACCCCGAGGACTGAGCACCCAGCACCGTGAGCACTGAGCAGCCAGCACCTTGAGTACTGAGCACCGAGCACCCTGAGCACTGAGCTCCCAGCACCCTAAGTACTGAGCACCCAGCACCCTGAGCACTGAGCACCCAGCACCCCAAGCACTGAGCACCCAGCACCCTGAGTACTGAGTACTGAGCACCCTAAGTACTGAGCACCCAGCACCCTGAGCACTGAGCACCCAGCACCCTGAGTACTGAGCACCGAGCATCCGGAGTACTGAGCACCCTGCACCCCGAGCACTGAGCACCCAGCACCCTGAGCACTGAGCACCCAGCACCCCAAGCACTGAGCACCCAGCACCCTGAGTACTGAGTACTGAGCACCCTGAGTACTGAGCACCCAGCACCCTGAGCACTGAGCACCCAGCAACAAGAGTACTGAGCACCGAGCATACTGAACACTGAGCACCCAGGACCCTGAGCACTGAGCACAAAGCACGCTGAGTACTGAGCACTTAGCACCATGAGTACTGAGCACCGAGGATCCTGAGCACTGAGGACCCAGCACGCTGAGTACTGAGCACCCAGCACCCTGAGTACTGAGCACTGAGCAATGAGCACCCAGCACCCTGAGTACTGAGCACCCAGCACCCTGAGTACTGAGCACTGAGCACTGAGCACCCTGTGCACTGAGCACCCAGCACCCCGAGCACTGAGCACTGAGCACCCTGAGTACTGAGCACCCAGCACCCTGAGTACTGAGCACCCAGCACCCCGAGCACTGAGCACCCATCACCCTGAGCACTGAGCACCCAGCACCCTGAGTACTGAGCATCAAGCACCCTGAGCACTGAGCACCCAGCACCCTGAGCACTGAGCACCCAGCACCCTGAGCACTGAGCACCCAGCACCCTGAGTACTGAGCACCCAACGTACTGAGCATCGAGCACCCCGAGCACTGAGCACCCAGGACCCTGAGTACTGAGCACCCAGCACCCCGAGCACTGAGCACCCAGCACCCTGAGTACTGAGCACCGAGCACCCTGAGTACTGAGCACCCAGCACCCCGAGCACTGAGCACCCAGCACCCCGAGCACTGAGCACCCAGCACTGAGCACCCAGCACCCTGAGTACTGAGCACCCAGCACCCTGAGTACTGAGCACAGAGCACCCCGAGCATTGAGCACCCAGCACCCTGAGTACTGAGCACCCAGCACCCCGAGCACTGAGCACCCAGCACCCCGAGCACTGAGCACCCAGCACTGAGCACCCAGCACCCCAAGCACTGAGCACCCAGCACTGAGCACAAAGCACCCTGAGTACTGAGCACCGAACACCCCGAGCACTGAGCACCCAGCACCCCGAGTACTGAGCACCCAGCACCCTGAGTACTGAGCACTGAGCACTGAGCACCCTGAGCACTGAGCACCCAGCATCCTGAGCACTGAGTACTGAGCACCCAGCACCCTAAGCACTGAGCACCCAGCACCCTGAGCACTGAGCACCCAGCACCCTGAGTACTGAGCACCCAGCACCCCGAGCACTGAGCACCCAGCACCCCGAGCACTGAGCACTGAGCACCCTTAGTACTGAGCACTGAGCACCCTTAGTACTGAGCACCGAGCACCCTGAGTACTGAGCACCCAGCACCCTGAGCACTGAGCTCCGAGCACCCCGAGGACTGAGCACCCAGCACTGTGAGCACTGAGCACCCAGCAACTTGAGTACTGAGCACAGAGAACCCCGAGCACTGAGCACCCAGCACCCTAAGTACTGAGCACCCAGCACCCTGAGCACTGAGCACCCAGCACCCCGAGCACTGAGCACCCAGCACCCTGAGTACTGAGCACCCAGCACCCTGAGTACTGAGCACCCAGCATTCCGAGCACTGAGCACCCAGCACCCTGAGCACTGAGCACCAATCACCCTGAGTACTGAGCACCCAGCACCCCGAGCACTGAGCACCCAGCACCCTGAGTAATGAGCACACAGCACCCTGAGTACTGAGCACTGAGCACCCTGAGCACTGAGCACCCAGCACCCTGAGCACTGAGCACCCTGAGGACTGAGCACCCAGCACCCTGAGTACTGAGCACCCAGCATCCTGAGTACTGAGCACCGATCACCCTGAGCACTGATCACCCAGCAACCTGAGCACTGAGCACCCAGCACCCTGAGTACTGAGCACCCTGAGTACTGAGCACCCAGCACCCCGAGCACTGAGCACCCAGCACCCTGAGTACTGAGCACCCTGAGTACTGAGCACCCAGCACCCTGAGCACTGAGCACCCAGCACCCTGAGTACTGATTACCCAGCACCCTGAGTACTTAGCACCCAGCACCCTGAGTACTGAGCACCCAGCACCCTGAGCACTGAGCACCCAGCACCCTGAGTACTGAGCACCCAGCACCCTGAGTACTTAGCACCCAGCACGCTGAGCACTGAGCACCCAGCACCCTGAGTACTGAGCACCGAGCACCCCGAGCACTGAGCACCCAGCACCCTGAGCACTGAGCACCCTGAGGACTGAGCACCCAGCACCCTGTGTACTGAGCACCCAGCATCCTGAGTACTGAGCACCGATCAACCTGAGCACTGAGCACCCAGCAACCCGAGCACTGAGCACCCAGCACCCTGAGTAATGAGCACCCTGAGTACTGAGCAACCAGCACCCCGAGCACTGAGCACCCAGCACCCTGAGTACTGAGCACCCTGAGTACTGAGCACCCAGCACCCTGAGTACTGAGCACCCTGAGTACTGAGCACCCAGCACCCTGAGCACTGAGCACGGAGCACCCCGAGGACTGAGCACCCAGCACCGTGAGCACTGAGCAGCCAGCACCTTGAGTACTGAGCACCGAGCACCCTGAGCACTGAGCACCCAGCACCCTAAGTACTGAGCACCCAGCACCCTGAGCACTGAGCACCCAGCACCCCAAGCACTGAGCACCCAGCACCCTGAGTACTGAGTACTGAGCACCCTAAGTACTGAGCACCCAGCACCCTGAGCACTGAGCACCCAGCACCCTGAGTACTGAGCACCGAGCATCGGGAGTACTGAGCACCCTGCACCCCGAGCACTGAGCACCCAGCACCCTGAGCACTGAGCACCCAGCACCCCAAGCACTGAGCACCCAGCACCCTGAGTACTGAGTACTGAGCACCCTGAGTACTGAGCACCCAGCACCCTGAGCACTGAGCACCCAGCACCAAGAGTACTGAGCACCGAGCATACTGAACACTGAGCACCCAGGACCCTGAGCACTGAGCACAAAGCACGCTGAGTACTGAGCACTGAGCACCATGAGTACTGAGCACCGAGGATCCTGAGCACTGAGGACCCAGCACGCTGAGTACTGAGCACCCAGCACCCTGAGTACTGAGCACTGAGCAATGAGCATCCAGCACCCTGTGTACTGAGCACCCAGCAGCCTGAGTACTGAGCACTGAGCACTGAGCACCCTGTGCACTGAGCACCCAGCACCCCGAGCACTGAGCACTGAGCACCCTGAGTACTGAGCACCCAGCACCCTGAGTACTGAGCACCCAGCACCCCGAGCACTGAGCACCCATCACCCTGAGCACTGAGCACCCAGCACCCTGAGTACTGAGCATCAAGCACCCTGAGCACTGAGCACCCAGCACCCTGAGCACTGAGTACCCAGCACCCTGAGCACTGAGCACCCAGCACCCTGAGTACTGAGCACCCAACGTACTGAGCATCGAGCACCCCGAGCACTGAGAACCCAGGACCCTGAGTACTGAGCACCCAGCACCCCGAGCACTGAGCACCCAGCACCCTGAGTACTGAGCACCGAGCACCCTGAGTACTGAGCACCCAGCACCCCGAGCACTGAGCACCCAGCACCCCGAGCACTGAGCACCCAGCACTGAGCACCCAGCACCCTGAGTACTGAGCACCCAGCACCCTGAGTACTGAGCACCGAGCACCCCGAGCATTGAGCACCCAGCACCCTGAGTACTGAGCACCCAGCACCCCGAGCACTGAGCACCCAGCACCCCGAGCACTGAGCACCCAGCACTGAGCACCCAGCACCCCAAGCACTGAGCACCCAGCACTGAGCACAAAGCACCCTGAGTACTGAGCACCGAACACCCCGAGCACTGAGCACCCAGCACCCCGAGTACTGAGCACCCAGCACCCTGAGTACTGAGCACTGAGCACTGAGCACCCTGAGCACTGAGCACCCAGCATCCTGAGCACTGAGTACTGAGCACACAGCACCCTAAGCACTGAGCACCCAGCACCCTGAGCACTGAGCACCCAGCACCCTGAGTACTGAGCACCCAGCACCCCGAGCACTGAGCACCCAGCACCCCGAGCACTGAGCACAGAGCACCCTGAGTACTGAGCACTGAGCACCCTTAGTACTGAGCACCGATCACCCTGAGTACTGAGCACCCAGCACCCTGAGCACTGAGCTCCGAGCACCCCGAGGACTGAGCACCCAGCACCGTGAGCACTGAGCACCCAGCAACTTGAGTACTGAGCACCGAGAACCCCGAGCACTGAGCACCCAGCACCCTAAGTACTGAGCACCCAGCACCCTGAGCACTGAGCACCCAGCACCCCGAGCACTGAGCACCCAGCACCCTGAGTACTGAGCACCCAGCACCCTGAGTACTGAGCACCCAGCATTCCGAGCACTGAGCACCCAGCACCCTGAGCACTGAGCACCCATCACCCTGAGTACTGAGCACCCAGCACCCCGAGCACTGAGCACCCAGCACCCTGAGTAATGAGCACACAGCACCCTGAGTACTGAGCACTGAGCACCCTGAGCACTGAGCACCCAGCACCCTGAGCACTGAGCACCCTGAGGACTGAGCACCCAGCACCCTGAGTACTGAGAACCCAGCATCCTGAGTACTGAGCACCGATCACCCTGAGCACTGATCACCCAGCAACCCGAGCACTGAGCACCCAGCACCCTGAGTACTGAGCACCCTGAGTACTGAGCACCCAGCACCCCGAGCACTGAGCACCCAGCACCCTGAGTACTGAGCACCCTGAGTACTGAGCACCCAGCACCCTGAGCACTGAGCACCCAGCACCCTGAGTACTGAGCACCCAGCACCCTGAGTACTTAGCACCCAGAACCCTGAGCACTGAGCACCCAGCACCCTGAGTACTGAGCACCGAGCACCCTGAGTACAGAGCACCCAGCACCAAGAGTACTGAGCACCGAGCATCCTGAACACTGAGCACCGAGCACCCCGAGCACTGAGCATCCAGCACCCTGAGTACTGAGCACCCAGCACCAAGAGTACTGAGCACCGAGCACCCCGAGCACTGAGCACCCAACACCCTGAGAAATGAGCACCCAGCACCCCGAGTACTGAGCACCCAGCACCGTGAGTACTGAGCACCCAGCACCCTGAGTACTGAGCACCCAGCACCCTGAGCACTGAGCACAAAGCACGCTGAGTACTGAGCACTGAGCACCCTAAGTACTGAGCACCAAGGTCCCTGAGCACTGAGCACCCAGCACCCTGAGTACTGAGCACCCAACGTACTGAGCATCGAGCACCCCGAGCACTGAGCACCCAGGACCCTGAGTACTGAGCACCCAGCACCCCGAGCACTGAGCACCCAGCACCCTGAGTACTGAGCACCGAGCACCCTGAGTACTGAGCACCCAGCACCCCGAGCACTGAGCACCCAGCACCCCGAGCACTGAGCACCCAGCACTGAGCACCCAGCACCCTGAGTACTGAGCACCCAGCACCCTGAGTACTGAGCACCGAGCACCCCGAGCATTGAGCACCCAGCACCCTGAGTACTGAGCACCCAGCACCCCGAGCACTGAGCACCCAGCACCCCGAGCACTGAGCACCCAGCACTGAGCACCCAGCACCCCAAGCACTGAGCACCCAGCACTGAGTACAAAGCACCCTGAGTACTGAGCACCGAACACCCCGAGCACTGAGCACCCAGCACCCCGAGTACTGAGCACCCAGCACCCTGAGTACTGAGCACTGAGCACTGAGCACCCTGAGCACTGAGCACCCAGCATCCTGAGCACTGAGTACTGAGCACACAGCACCCTAAGCACTGAGCACCCAGCACCCTGAGCACTGAGCACCCAGCACCCTGAGTACTGAGCACCCAGCACCCCGAGCACTGAGCACCCAGCACCCCGAGCACTGAGCACTGAGCACCCTGAGTACTGACCACTGAGCACCCTTAGTACTGAGCATCGATCACCCTGAGTACTGAGCACCCAGCACCCTGAGCACTGAGCTCCGAGCACCCCGAGGACTGAGCACCCAGCACCGTGAGCACTGAGCACCCAGCAACTTGAGTACTGAGCACCGAGAACCCCGAGCACTGAGCACCCAGCACCCTAAGTACTGAGCACCCAGCACCCTGAGCACTGAGCACCCAGCACCCCGAGCACTGAGCACCCAGCACCCTGAGTACTGAGCACCCAGCACCCTGAGTACTGAGCACCCAGCATTCCGAGCACTGAGCACCCAGCACCCTGAACACTGAGCACCCATCACCCTGAGTACTGAGCACCCAGCACCCCGAGCACTGAGCACCCAGCACCCTGAGTAATGAGCACACAGCACCCTGAGTACTGAGCACTGAGCACCCTGAGCACTGAGCACCCAGCACCCTGAGCACTGAGCACCCTGAGGACTGAGCACCCAGCACCCTGAGTACTGAGAACCCAGCACCCCGAGCACTGAGCACCCAGCACCCTGAGTACTGAGCACCCTGAGTACTGAGCACCCAGCACCCTGAGCACTGAGCACCCAGCACCCTGAGTACTGAGCACCCAGCACCCTGAGTACTTAGCACCCAGAACCCTGAGCACTGAGCACCCAGCACCCTGAGTACTGAGCACCGAGCACCCTGAGTACAGAGCACCCAGCACCAAGAGTACTGAGCACCGAGCATCCTGAACACTGAGCACCGAGCACCCCGAGCACTGAGCATCCAGCACCCTGAGTACTGAGCACCCAGCACCAAGAGTACTGAGCACCGAGCACCCCGAGCACTGAGCACCCAACACCCTGAGAAATGAGCACCCAGCACCCCGAGTACTGAGCACCCAGCACCGTGAGTACTGAGCACCCAGCACCCTGAGTACTGAGCACCCAGCACCCTGAGCACTGAGCACAAAGCACGCTGAGTACTGAGCACTGAGCACCCTAAGTACTGAGCACCAAGGTCCCTGAGCACTGAGCACCCAGCACGCTGAGTACTGAGCGCTGAGCACCCTGAGTACTGAGCACCGAGCACCCTGAGTACTGAGCACCCAGCAACCTGAGCACTGGGCAGCCAGCAACCTGAGCACTGAGCACCCAGCACCGCGAGCACTGAGCACCCAGCACCCTGAGTACTGAGCACCCAGCACCCTGAGTACTGAGCACTCAGCACCCTGAGTACTGAGCACCGAGCACCGAGCACCCCGAGCACTGAGCACCCAGCACCCTCAGCACTGAGCACCCTGAGGACTGAGCACCCAGCACCCTGAGTACTGAGCACCCAGCATCCTGAGTACTGAGCACCGATCACCCTGAGCACTGAGCACCCAGCAACCCGAGCACTGAGCACCCAGCACCCTGAGTACTGAGCACCCTGAGTACTGAGCCCCCAGCACCCCGAGCACTGAGCACCCAGCACCCTGAGTACTGAGCACCCTGAGTACTGAGCACGAAGCTCCCTGAGTACTGAGCACCCTGAGTACTGAGCACCCAGCACCCTGAGCACTGAGCACCCAGCACCCTGAGTACTGAGCACGGAGCACCCTGAGCACTGAGCAACCAGCACCCTGAGTAATGAGCACCCAGCACCCTGAGTACTTAGCACCCAGCACGCTGAGCACTGAGCACCCAGCACCCTGAGTACTGAGCACCGAGCACCCTGAGCACTGAGCACAAAGCACGCTGAGTACTGAGCACCCTGAGTACTGAGCACCAAGGACCCTGAGCACTGAGCACCCAGCGTGCTGAGTACTGAGTGCTGAGCACCCTGAGTACTGAGCACCGAGCACCCTGAGTACTGAGCACCCAGCACACTGAGCACTGAGCAGCCAGCACCCTGAGCACTGAGCACCCAGCACCCCGAGCACTGAGCACCCAGCACCCTGAGTACTGAGCACCCAGCACCCTGAGTACTGAGCACTCAGCAGCCTGAGTACTGAGCACCGAGCACCCCGAGCACTGAGCACCCAGCACCCTGAGCACTGAGCACCCTGAGGACTGAGCACCCAGCACCCTGTGTACTGAGCACCCAGCATCCTGAGTACTGAGCACCGATCAACCTGAGCACTGAGCACCCAGCAACCCGAGCACTGAGCACCCAGCACCCTGAGTACTGAGCACCCTGAGTACTGAGCACCCAGCAACCCGAGCACTGAGCACCCAGCACCCTGAGTACTGAGCACCCTCAGTACTGAGCACCCAGCAACCCGAGCACTGAGCACCCAGCACCCTGAGTACTGAGCACCCTGAGTACTGAGCACCCAGCACCCTGAGTACTGAGCACCCTGAGTACTGAGCACCCAGCACCCTGAGCACTGAGCACCCAGCACCCTGAGTACTGAGCACCCAGCACCCTGAGCACTGAGTACCCAGCACCCTGAGTACTGAGCACCCAGCACCCTGAGTACTTAGCACCCAGCACGCTGAGCACTGAGCACCCAGCACCCTGAGTACTGAGCACCGAGCACCCTGAGTACTGAGCACCCAGCACCCTGAGTACTGAGCACCCAGCACCCTGAGTACTGAGCACCGAGCACCCCGAGTACTGAGCACCCAGCACCCTGAGTACTGAGCACCCTGAGTACTGAGCACCCAGCACCCTGAGCACTGAGCACCCAGCACCCTGAGTACTGAGCACCCAGCACTCCGAGCACTGAGCACCCAGCACCCTGAGCACTGAGCACCCAGCACCCTGAGTACTGAGCACCCAGCACCCCGAGCACTGAGCACCCAGCACCCTGAGTAATGAGCACCCAGCACCCTGAGTACTGAGCACTGAGCACACTGAGCACCGAGCACCCAGCACCCTGAGCACTGAGCACCCTGAGGACTGAGCACCCAGCACCCTGAGTACTGAGCACCCAGCATCCTGAGTACTGAGCACCGATCAACCTGAGCACTGATCACCCAGCAACCCGAGCACTGAGCACCCAGCACCCTGAGTACTGAGCACCCTGAGTACTGAGCACCCAGCACCCCGATCACTGAGCACCCAGCACCCTAAGTACTGAGCACCCAGCACCCTGAGCACTGAGCACCCAGCACCCCGAGCACTGAGCACCCAGCACCCTGAGTACTGAGCACCCAGCACCCTGAGTACTGAGCACCCAGCATTCCGAGCACTGAGCACCCAGCACCCTGAACACTGAGCACCCATCACCCTGAGTACTGAGCACCCAGCACCCCGAGCACTGAGCACCCAGCACCCTGAGTAATGAGCACACAGCACCCTGAGTACTGAGCACTGAGCACCCTGAGCACTGAGCACCCAGCACCCTGAGCACTGAGCACCCTGAGGACTGAGCACCCAGCACCCTGAGTACTGAGAACCCAGCACCCCGAGCACTGAGCACCCAGCACCCTGAGTACTGAGCACCCTGAGTACTGAGCACCCAGCACCCTGAGCACTGAGCACCCAGCACCCTGAGTACTGAGCACCCAGCACCCTGAGTACTTAGCACCCAGAACCCTGAGCACTGAGCACCCAGCACCCTGAGTACTGAGCACCGAGCACCCTGAGTACAGAGCACCCAGCACCAAGAGTACTGAGCACCGAGCATCCTGAACACTGAGCACCGAGCACCCCGAGCACTGAGCATCCAGCACCCTGAGTACTGAGCACCCAGCACCAAGAGTACTGAGCACCGAGCACCCCGAGCACTGAGCACCCAACACCCTGAGAAATGAGCACCCAGCACCCCGAGTACTGAGCACCCAGCACCGTGAGTACTGAGCACCCAGCACCCTGAGTACTGAGCACCCAGCACCCTGAGCACTGAGCACAAAGCACGCTGAGTACTGAGCACTGAGCACCCTAAGTACTGAGCACCAAGGTCCCTGAGCACTGAGCACCCAGCACGCTGAGTACTGAGCGCTGAGCACCCTGAGTACTGAGCACCGAGCACCCTGAGTACTGAGCACCCAGCAACCTGAGCACTGGGCAGCCAGCAACCTGAGCACTGAGCACCCAGCACCGCGAGCACTGAGCACCCAGCACCCTGAGTACTGAGCACCCAGCACCCTGAGTACTGAGCACTCAGCACCCTGAGTACTGAGCACCGAGCACCGAGCACCCCGAGCACTGAGCACCCAGCACCCTCAGCACTGAGCACCCTGAGGACTGAGCACCCAGCACCCTGAGTACTGAGCACCCAGCATCCTGAGTACTGAGCACCGATCACCCTGAGCACTGAGCACCCAGCAACCCGAGCACTGAGCACCCAGCACCCTGAGTACTGAGCACCCTGAGTACTGAGCCCCCAGCACCCCGAGCACTGAGCACCCAGCACCCTGAGTACTGAGCACCCTGAGTACTGAGCACGAAGCTCCCTGAGTACTGAGCACCCTGAGTACTGAGCACCCAGCACCCTGAGCACTGAGCACCCAGCACCCTGAGTACTGAGCACCCAGCACCCTGAGCACTGAGCAACCAGCACCCTGAGTAATGAGCACCCAGCACCCTGAGTACTTAGCACCCAGCACGCTGAGCACTGAGCACCCAGCACCCTGAGTACTGAGCACCGAGCACCCTGAGCACTGAGCACAAAGCACGCTGAGTACTGAGCACCCTGAGTACTGAGCACCAAGGACCCTGAGCACTGAGCACCCAGCGTGCTGAGTACTGAGTGCTGAGCACCCTGAGTACTGAGCACCGAGCACCCTGAGTACTGACCACCCAGCACCCTGAGTACTGAGCACGCAGCACCCTGAGTACTGAGCACTAAGCACCCAGAGCCCTGAGCACCCAGCACCCCAAGCACGGAGCACCCAGGACCCCGAGCACTGATTACTGAGCACCCACCACCCTGATTACTGAGCACCGAGCTCCCCGAGCACTGAGCACCCTGAGTACTGAGCACCCAGGACCCCAATCACAGAGCACCCAGCACCCTCAGCACTGAGCACCCAGCACCCCGAGCACTGAGCACCCAGCACCCTGAGTACTGAGCACCCTGAGGACTGAGCACCGATCACCCTGAGCACTGAGCACCCAGCACCCTGAGTACTGAGCACCCAGCACCCTGCGTACTGAGCACCCAGCACCCTGAGCACTGAGCACACAGCACCCTGTGTACTGAGCACCCAGCACCCTGAGTACTGAGCACCCAGCACCCTGAGTACTGAGCACCCAGCACCCTGAGTACTGAGCACCCAGCACCCTGAGTACTGAGCACCGAGCACTCCGAGTACTGAGCACCCAGCACCCCGAGCACTGAGCGCCCAGCACCCTGAGCACTGAGCAGCCAGCACCCTGAGCACTGAGCACCCAGCACCGCGAGCACTGAGCACCCAGCCCCCTGAGTACTGAGCACCCAGCACCCTGAGTACTGAGCACTCAGCACCCTGAGTACTGAGCACCGAGCACCGAGCACCCCGAGCACTGAGCACCCAGCACCCTCAGCACTGAGCACCCTGAGGACTGAGCACCCAGCACCCTGAGTACTGAGCACCCAGCATCCTGAGTACTGAGCACCGATCACCCTGAGCACTGAGCACCCAGCAACCCGAGCACTGAGCACCCAGCACCCTGAGTACTGAGCACCCTGAGTACTGAGCACCCAGCACCCCGAGCACTGAGCACCCAGCACCCTGAGTACTGAGCACCCTGAGTACTGAGCACCCAGCACCCTGAGTACTGAGCACCCTGAGTACTGAGCACCCAGCACCCTGAGCACTGAGCACCCAGCACCCTGAGTACTGAGCACCCAGCACCCAGCACCCTGAGCACTGAGCACCCAGCACCCTGAGTACTGAGCACCCAGCACCCCGAGTACTTAGCACCCAGCACGCTGAGCACTGAGCACCCAGCACCCTGAGTACTGAGCAACTAGCACCCTGAGCACTGAGCACAAAGCACGCTGAGTACTGAGCACCCTGAATACTGAGCACCAAGGACCCTGAGCACTGAGCACCCAGCACGCTGAGTGCTGAGTGCTGAGCACACTGAGTACTGAGCACCGAGCACCCTGAGTACTGAGCACCCAGCACACTGAGCACTGAGCAGCCAGCACCCTGAGCACTGAGCACCCAGCACCCTGAGTACTGAGCACCCAGCACCCTGAGTACTGAGCACTCAGCACCCTGAGTACTGAGCACCGAGCACCCCGAGCACTGAGCACCCAGCACCCTGAGCACTGAGCACCCTGAGGACTGAGCACCCAGCACCCTGAGTACTGAGCACCCAGCATCCTGAGTACTGAGCACCGATCACCCTGAGCACTGAGCACCCAGCAACCCGAGCACTGAGCACCCAGCACCCTGAGTACTGAGCACCCTGAGTACTGAGCACCCAGCACCCCGAGCACTGAGCACCCAGCACCCTGAGTACTGAGCACCCTGAGTACTGAGCACCCAGCACCCTGAGTACTGAGCACCCTGAGTACTGAGCACCCAGCACCCTGAGCATTGAGCACCCAGCACCCTGAGTACTGAGCACCCAGCACCCTGAGCACTGAGCACCCAGCACCCTGAGTACTGAGCACCCAGCACCCTGAGTACTTAGTACCCAGCACGCTGAGCACTGAGCACCCAGCACCCTGAGTACTGAGCACCGAGCACCCTGAGTACTGAGCACCCAGCACCCTGAGTACTGAGCACCCAGCACCCTGAGTACTGAGCACCGAGCACCCCGAGTACTGAGCACCCAGCACCCTGAGTACTGAGCACCCAGCACTCCGAGCACTGAGCACCCAGCACCCTGAGCACTGAGCACCCAGCACCCTGAGTACTGAGCACCCAGCACCCCGAGCACTGAGCACCCAGCACCCTGAGTAATGAGCACCCAGCACCCTGAGTACTGAGCACTGAGCACCCTGAGCACTGAGCACCCAGCACCCTGAGCACTGAACACCCTGAGGACTGAGCACCCAGCACCCTGATTACTGAGCACCCAGCACCCCGAGCACTGAGCACCCAGAACCCTGAGTAATGAGCACCCAGCACCCTGAGTACTGAGCACTGAGCACCCTGAGCACTGAGCACCCAGCACCCTGAGCACTGAGCACCCTGAGGACTGAGCACCCAGCACCCTGATTACTGAGCACCCAGCATCCTGAGTACTGAGCACCGATCACCCTGAGCACTGATCACCCAGCAACCCGAGCACTGAGCACCCAGCACCCTGAGTACTGAGCACCCTGAGTACTGAGCACCCAGCACTCCGAGCACTGAGCACCCAGCACCCTGAGTACTGAGCACCCTGAGTACTGAGCACCCAGCACCCTGAGTACTGAGCACCCTGAGTACTGAGCACCCAGCACCCTGAGCACTGAGCACCCAGCACCCTGAGTACTGAGTACCCAGCACCCTGAGCGCTGAGCACCTAGCACCCGGAGTACTGAGCACCCAGCACCCTGAGTACTTAGCAGCCAGCACCCTGAGCACTGAGCACCCAGCACCCTGAGTACTGAGCACCGAGCACCCTGAGTACTGACCACCCAGCACCCTGAGTACTGAGCACGCAGCACCCTGAGTACTGAGCACTAAGCACCCAGAGCCCTGAGCACCCAGCACCCCAAGCACGGAGCACCCAGGACCCCGAGCACTGATTACTGAGCACCCACCACCCTGATTACTGAGCACCGAGCTCCCCGAGCACTGAGCACCCTGAGTACTGAGCACCCTGAGGACTGAGCACCGATCACCCTGAGCACTGAGCACCCAGCACCCTGAGTACTGAGCACCCAGCACCCTGCGTACTGAGCACCCAGCACCCTGAGCACTGAGCACACAGCACCCTGTGTACTGAGCACCCAGCACCCTGAGTACTGAGCACCCAGCACCCTGAGTACTGAGCACCCAGCACCCTGAGTACTGAGCACCCAGCACCCTGAGTACTGAGCACCGAGTACTCCGAGTACTGAGCACCCAGCACCCCGAGCACTGAGCGCCCAGCACCCTGAGCACTGAGCACCCAGCACCCCAAGCACTGAGCACCCAGCACCCTGAGTACTGAGTACTGAGCACCCTGAGTACTGAGTACTCAGCACCCTGAGCACTGAGCACCCAGCACCCTGAGTACTGAGCACCGAGCACCCTGAGCACTGAGCACCCAGCACCCTGAGTACTGAGCACCCAGCACCAAGAGTACTGAGCACCGAGCATCCTGAGCACTGAGCACCGAGCACCCCGAGCACTGAGCACCCAGCACCCTGAATACTGAGCACCCAGCACCAAGAGTACTGAGCACCGAGCACCCCGAGCACTGAGCACCCAGCACCCTGAGTAATGAGCACCCAGCACCCCGAGTACTGAGCACCCAGCACCGTGAGTACTGAGCACCCAGCACCCTGAGTACTGAGCACCCAGGACCGTGAGCACTGAGCACAAAGCACGCTGAGTACTGAGCACTGAGCACCCTGAGTACTGAGCACCAAGGACCCTGAGCACTGAGCACCAAGCACGCTGAGTACTGAGCGCTGAGCACCCTGAGTACTGAGCACCGAGCACCCTGAGTACTGAGCACCCAGCACCCTGAGCACTGAGCAGCCAGCACGGTGAGCACTGAGCACCCAGCACCCCGAGCACTGAGCACCCAGCACCCTGAGTACTGAGCACCCAGCACCCTGAGTACTGAGCACTCAGCACCCTGAGTACTGAGCACCCAGCACCCCGAGCACTGAGCACCCAGCACCCTGAGTACTGAGCACCCAGCACCCTGAGTACTGAGCACTCAGCACCCTGAGTACTGAGCACCGAGCACCCCGAGCACTGAGCACCCAGCACCCTCAGCACTGAGCACCCTGAGGACTGAGGACCCAGCACCCTGAGTACTGAGCACCCAGCATCGTGAGTACTGAGCACCGATCACCCTGAGCACTGAGCACCCAGCAACCCGAGCACTGAGCACCCAGCACCCTGAGTACTGAGCACCCTGAGTACTGAGCACCCAGCACCCCGAGCACTGAGCACCCAGGACCCTGAGTACTGAGCACCCTGAGTACAGAGCACCCAGCACCCTGAGTACTGAGCACCCTGAGTACTGAGCACCCAGCACCCTGAGCACTGAGCACCCAGCACCCTGAGTACTGAGCACCCAGCACCCTGAGCACTGAGCACCCAGCACTCTGAGTACTGAGCACCCAGCACCCTGAGTACTTAGCACCCAGCACCGTGAGCACTGAGCACCCAGCACCCTGAGTACTGAGCACCGAGCACCCTGAGTACTGAGCACCCAGCATCCTGAGTACTGAGCACCCAGCACCCTGAGTACTGACCACCGAGCACCCCTAGTACTGAGCACCCAGCACCCTGAGCACTGAGCGCCCATCACCCTGAGTACTGAGCACGCAGCACCCTGAGTACTGAGCACCGAGCACCCCGAGAACTGAGCACCCAGCACCCTGAGTACTGAGCACTAAGCACCCAGAGCGCTGAGCACCCAGCACCCCAAGCACGGAGCACCCAGGACCCCGAGCACTGATTACTGAGCACCCACCACCCTGATTACTGAGCACCGAGCTCCCCGAGCACTGAGCACCCTGAGTACTGAGCACCCAGGACCCCAATCACAGAGCACCCAGCACCCTCAGCACTGAGCACCCAGCACCCCGAGCACTGAGCACCCAGCACCCTGAGTACTGAGCACCCTGAGGACTGAGCACCGATCACCCTGAGCACTGAGCACCCAGCACCCTGAGTACTGAGCACCCAGCACCCTGCGTACTGAGCACCGAGCAACCCGAGCACTGAGCACCCAGCACCCTGAGCACTGAGCACACAGCACCCTGAGTACCGAGCACCCAGCACCCTGAGTACTGAGCACCCAGCACCCTGAGCACTGAGCACCCAGCACCCTGAGTACTGAGCACCCAGCACCCTGAGTACTGAGCACCCAGCACCCTGAGTACTGAGCACCCAGCACCCTGAGTACTGAGCACCCAGCACCCTGAGTACTGAGCACCGAGCACCCCGAGTACTGAGCACCCAGCACCCCGAGCACTGAGCGCCCAGCACCCTGAGCACTGAGCACCCAGCACCCCAAGCACTGAGCACCCAGCGCCCCGAGTACTGAGTACTGAGCACCCTGAGTACTGAGTACTCAGCACCCTGAGCACTGAGCACCCAGCACACTGAGTACTGAGCACCGAGCACCCTGAGCACTGAGCACCCAGCACCCTGAGTACTGAGCACCCAGCACCAAGAGTACTGAGCACCGAGCATCCTGAGCACTGAGCACTGAGCACCCCGAGCACTGAGCACCCAGCACCCTGAATACTGAGCACCCAGCACCAAGAGTACTGAGCACCGAGCACCCCGAGCACTGAGCACCCAGCACCCTGAGTAATGAGCACCCAGCACCCCGAGTACTGAGCACCAAGCACCGTGAGTACTGAGCACCCAGCACCCTGAGTACTGAGCACCCAGCACCGTGAGCACTGAGCACAAAGCACGCTGAGTACTGAGCACTGAGCACCCTGAGTACTGAGCACCAAGGACCCTGAGCACTGAGCACCCAGCACGCTGAGTACTGAGCGCTGAGCACCCTGAGTACTGAGCACCGAGCAACCTGAGTACTGAGCACCCAGCACCCTGAGCACTGAGCAGCCAGCACACTGAGCACTGAGCACCCAGCACCCCGAGCACTGAGCACCCAGCACCCTGAGTACTGAGCACCCAGCACCCTGAGTACTGAGCACTCAGCACCCTGAGTACTGAGCACCGAGCACCCCGAGCACTGAGCACCCAGCACCCTCAGCACTGAGCACCCTGAGGACTGAGCACCCAGCACCCTGAGTACTGAGCACCCAGCATCGTGAGTACTGAGCACCGATCACCCTGAGCACTGAGCACCCAGCAACCCGAGCACTGAGCACCCAGCACCCTGAGTACTGAGCACCCTGAGTACTGAGCACCCAGCACCCCGAGCACTGAGCACCCAGGACCCTGAGTACTGAGCACCCTGAGTACTGAGCACCCAGCACCCTGAGTACTGAGCACCCTGAGTACTGAGCACCCAGCACCCTGAGCACTGAGCACCCAGCACCCTGAGTACTGAGCACCCAGCACCCTGAGCACTGAGCACCCAGCACCCTGAGTACGGAGCACCCAGCACCCTGAGTACTTAGCACCCAGCACCCTGAGCACTGAGCACCCAGCACCCTGAGTACTGAGCACCGAGCACCCTGAGTACTGAGCACCAAGCACCCCTAGTACTGAGCACCCAGCACCCTGAGCACTGAGCGCCCAGCACCCTGAGTACTGAGCACCCAGCACCCTGAGTACTGAGCACCCACCACCCCGAGCACTGAGCACCCTGAGTACTGAGCACTAAGCACCCAGAGCGCTGAGCACCCAGCACCCCAAGCACGGAGCACCCAGGACCCCAAGCACTGAGTACTGAGCACCCAGCACCCTGAGTACTGAGCACCGAGCTCCCCGAGCACTGAGCACCCTGAGTACTGAGCACCCAGCACCCCGATCACAGAGCACCCAGCACCCTCAGCACTGAGCACCCAGCACCCCGAGCACTGAGCACCCAGCACCCTGAGTACTGAGCACCCTGAGGACTGAGCACCGATCACCCTGAGCACTGAGCACCCAGCACCCTGAGCACTGAGCACCCAGCACCCTGAGTACTGAGCACCCAGCACCCTGAGTATTGAGCACCCAGCACCCTGAGCACTGAGCACCCAGCACCCTGAGTACTGAGCACCCAGCACCCCGAGCACTGAGCACCCAGCACCCTGAGTAATGAGCACCCAGCACCCTGAGTACTGAGCACTGAGCACCCTGAGCACTGAGCACCCAGCACCCTGAGCACTGAACACCCTGAGGACTGAGCACCCAGCACCCTGATTACTGAGCACCCAGCACCCCGAGCACTGAGCACCCAGAACCCTGAGTAATGAGCACCCAGCACCCTGAGTACTGAGCACTGAGCACCCTGAGCACTGAGCACCCAGCACCCTGAGCACTGAGCACCCTGAGGACTGAGCACCCAGCACCCTGATTACTGAGCACCCAGCATCCTGAGTACTGAGCACCGATCACCCTGAGCACTGATCACCCAGCAACCCGAGCACTGAGCACCCAGCACCCTGAGTACTGAGCACCCTGAGTACTGAGCACCCAGCACTCCGAGCACTGAGCACCCAGCACCCTGAGTACTGAGCACCCTGAGTACTGAGCACCCAGCACCCTGAGTACTGAGCACCCTGAGTACTGAGCACCCAGCACCCTGAGCACTGAGCACCCAGCACCCTGAGTACTGAGTACCCAGCACCCTGAGCGCTGAGCACCTAGCACCCGGAGTACTGAGCACCCAGCACCCTGAGTACTTAGCAGCCAGCACCCTGAGCACTGAGCACCCAGCACCCTGAGTACTGAGCACCGAGCACCCTGAGTACTGACCACCCAGCACCCTGAGTACTGAGCACGCAGCACCCTGAGTACTGAGCACTAAGCACCCAGAGCCCTGAGCACCCAGCACCCCAAGCACGGAGCACCCAGGACCCCGAGCACTGATTACTGAGCACCCACCACCCTGATTACTGAGCACCGAGCTCCCCGAGCACTGAGCACCCTGAGTACTGAGCACCCTGAGGACTGAGCACCGATCACCCTGAGCACTGAGCACCCAGCACCCTGAGTACTGAGCACCCAGCACCCTGCGTACTGAGCACCCAGCACCCTGAGCACTGAGCACACAGCACCCTGTGTACTGAGCACCCAGCACCCTGAGTACTGAGCACCCAGCACCCTGAGTACTGAGCACCCAGCACCCTGAGTACTGAGCACCCAGCACCCTGAGTACTGAGCACCGAGTACTCCGAGTACTGAGCACCCAGCACCCCGAGCACTGAGCGCCCAGCACCCTGAGCACTGAGCACCCAGCACCCCAAGCACTGAGCACCCAGCACCCTGAGTACTGAGTACTGAGCACCCTGAGTACTGAGTACTCAGCACCCTGAGCACTGAGCACCCAGCACCCTGAGTACTGAGCACCGAGCACCCTGAGCACTGAGCACCCAGCACCCTGAGTACTGAGCACCCAGCACCAAGAGTACTGAGCACCGAGCATCCTGAGCACTGAGCACCGAGCACCCCGAGCACTGAGCACCCAGCACCCTGAATACTGAGCACCCAGCACCAAGAGTACTGAGCACCGAGCACCCCGAGCACTGAGCACCCAGCACCCTGAGTAATGAGCACCCAGCACCCCGAGTACTGAGCACCCAGCACCGTGAGTACTGAGCACCCAGCACCCTGAGTACTGAGCACCCAGGACCGTGAGCACTGAGCACAAAGCACGCTGAGTACTGAGCACTGAGCACCCTGAGTACTGAGCACCAAGGACCCTGAGCACTGAGCACCCAGCACGCTGAGTACTGAGCGCTGAGCACCCTGAGTACTGAGCACCGAGCACCCTGAGTACTGAGCACCCAGCACCCTGAGCACTGAGCAGCCAGCACGGTGAGCACTGAGCACCCAGCACCCCGAGCACTGAGCACCCAGCACCCTGAGTACTGAGCACCCAGCACCCTGAGCACTGAGCAGCCAGCACGGTGAGCACTGAGCACCCAGCACCCCGAGCACTGAGCACCCAGCACCCTCAGCACTGAGCACCCTGAGGACTGAGGACCCAGCACCCTGAGTACTGAGCACCCAGCATCGTGAGTACTGAGCACCGATCACCCTGAGCACTGAGCACCCAGCAACCCGAGCACTGAGCACCCAGCACCCTGAGTACTGAGCACCCTGAGTACTGAGCACCCAGCACCCCGAGCACTGAGCACCCAGGACCCTGAGTACTGAGCACCCTGAGTACAGAGCACCCAGCACCCTGAGTACTGAGCACCCTGAGTACTGAGCACCCAGCACCCTGAGCACTGAGCACCCAGCACCCTGAGTACTGAGCACCCAGCACCCTGAGCACTGAGCACCCAGCACTCTGAGTACTGAGCACCCAGCACCCTGAGTACTTAGCACCCAGCACCGTGAGCACTGAGCACCCAGCACCCTGAGTACTGAGCACCGAGCACCCTGAGTACTGAGCACCCAGCATCCTGAGTACTGAGCACCCAGCACCCTGAGTACTGACCACCGAGCACCCCTAGTACTGAGCACCCAGCACCCTGAGCACTGAGCGCCCATCACCCTGAGTACTGAGCACGCAGCACCCTGAGTACTGAGCACCGAGCACCCCGAGAACTGAGCACCCAGCACCCTGAGTACTGAGCACTAAGCACCCAGAGCGCTGAGCACCCAGCACCCCAAGCACGGAGCACCCAGGACCCCGAGCACTGATTACTGAGCACCCACCACCCTGATTACTGAGCACCGAGCTCCCCGAGCACTGAGCACCCTGAGTACTGAGCACCCAGGACCCCAATCACAGAGCACCCAGCACCCTCAGCACTGAGCACCCAGCACCCCGAGCACTGAGCACCCAGCACCCTGAGTACTGAGCACCCTGAGGACTGAGCACCGATCACCCTGAGCACTGAGCACCCAGCACCCTGAGTACTGAGCACCCAGCACCCTGCGTACTGAGCACCGAGCAACCCGAGCACTGAGCACCCAGCACCCTGAGCACTGAGCACACAGCACCCTGAGTACCGAGCACCCAGCACCCTGAGTACTGAGCACCCAGCACCCTGAGCACTGAGCACCCAGCACCCTGAGTACTGAGCACCCAGCACCCTGAGTACTGAGCACCCAGCACCCTGAGTACTGAGCACCCAGCACCCTGAGTACTGAGCACCCAGCACCCTGAGTACTGAGCACCGAGCACCCCGAGTACTGAGCACCCAGCACCCCGAGCACTGAGCGCCCAGCACCCTGAGCACTGAGCACCCAGCACCCCAAGCACTGAGCACCCAGCGCCCCGAGTACTGAGTACTGAGCACCCTGAGTACTGAGTACTCAGCACCCTGAGCACTGAGCACCCAGCACACTGAGTACTGAGCACCGAGCACCCTGAGCACTGAGCACCCAGCACCCTGAGTACTGAGCACCCAGCACCAAGAGTACTGAGCACCGAGCATCCTGAGCACTGAGCACTGAGCACCCCGAGCACTGAGCACCCAGCACCCTGAATACTGAGCACCCAGCACCAAGAGTACTGAGCACCGAGCACCCCGAGCACTGAGCACCCAGCACCCTGAGTAATGAGCACCCAGCACCCCGAGTACTGAGCACCAAGCACCGTGAGTACTGAGCACCCAGCACCCTGAGTACTGAGCACCCAGCACCGTGAGCACTGAGCACAAAGCACGCTGAGTACTGAGCACTGAGCACCCTGAGTACTGAGCACCAAGGACCCTGAGCACTGAGCACCCAGCACGCTGAGTACTGAGCGCTGAGCACCCTGAGTACTGAGCACCGAGCAACCTGAGTACTGAGCACCCAGCACCCTGAGCACTGAGCAGCCAGCACACTGAGCACTGAGCACCCAGCACCCCGAGCACTGAGCACCCAGCACCCTGAGTACTGAGCACCCAGCACCCTGAGTACTGAGCACTCAGCACCCTGAGTACTGAGCACCGAGCACCCCGAGCACTGAGCACCCAGCACCCTCAGCACTGAGCACCCTGAGGACTGAGCACCCAGCACCCTGAGTACTGAGCACCCAGCATCGTGAGTACTGAGCACCGATCACCCTGAGCACTGAGCACCCAGCAACCCGAGCACTGAGCACCCAGCACCCTGAGTACTGAGCACCCTGAGTACTGAGCACCCAGCACCCCGAGCACTGAGCACCCAGGACCCTGAGTACTGAGCACCCTGAGTACTGAGCACCCAGCACCCTGAGTACTGAGCACCCTGAGTACTGAGCACCCAGCACCCTGAGCACTGAGCACCCAGCACCCTGAGTACTGAGCACCCAGCACCCTGAGCACTGAGCACCCAGCACCCTGAGTACGGAGCACCCAGCACCCTGAGTACTTAGCACCCAGCACCCTGAGCACTGAGCACCCAGCACCCTGAGTACTGAGCACCGAGCACCCTGAGTACTGAGCACCAAGCACCCCTAGTACTGAGCACCCAGCACCCTGAGCACTGAGCGCCCAGCACCCTGAGTACTGAGCACCCAGCACCCTGAGTACTGAGCACCCACCACCCCGAGCACTGAGCACCCTGAGTACTGAGCACTAAGCACCCAGAGCGCTGAGCACCCAGCACCCCAAGCACGGAGCACCCAGGACCCCAAGCACTGAGTACTGAGCACCCAGCACCCTGAGTACTGAGCACCGAGCTCCCCGAGCACTGAGCACCCTGAGTACTGAGCACCCAGCACCCCGATCACAGAGCACCCAGCACCCTCAGCACTGAGCACCCAGCACCCCGAGCACTGAGCACCCAGCACCCTGAGTACTGAGCACCCTGAGGACTGAGCACCGATCACCCTGAGCACTGAGCACCCAGCACCCTGAGCACTGAGCACCCAGCACCCTGAGTACTGAGCACCCAGCACCCTGAGTATTGAGCACCCAGCACCCTGAGCACTGAGCACCCAGCACCCTGAGTACTGAGCATTCAGCACCCTGATCACAGAGCACCCAGCACCCTCAGCACTGAGCACCCAGCACCCTGAGCACTGAGCACCCAGCACCCTGAGTACTGAGCACCCTGAGTACTGAGCACCCAGCACCCTGAGTACTGAGCACCGAGCACCCTTAGCACTGAGCACCTAGCACCCTGAGTACTGAGCACCCAGCACCAAGAGTACTGAGCACCGAGCATCCTGAGCACTGAGCACCGAG
The DNA here is from genome assembly GCF_018167655.1 of Microtus oregoni. Lineage (NCBI taxonomy): Eukaryota > Metazoa > Chordata > Mammalia > Rodentia > Cricetidae > Microtus > Microtus oregoni. Next base: position 3,219,366 of record NW_024543811.1, on the reverse strand, counting down.
CACCCCGAGTACTGAGCACCCAGCACCCTGAGCACTGAGCACCCAGCACCGTGAGTACTGAGCACCCAGCACCCTGAGTACTGAGCACCCAGCACCCTGAGCACTGAGCACAAAGCACGCTGAGTACTGAGCAATGAGCACCCTGAGTACTGAGCACCAAGGACCCTGAGCACTGAGCAGCCAGCACCCTGAGCACTGAGCACCCAGCACCCTGAGTACTGAGCACCCAGCACCCTGAGTACTGAGCACCGAGCACCCCGAGTACTGAGCACCCAGCACCCCGAGCACTGAGCGCCCAGCACCCTGAGCACTGAGAACCCAGCCCTCCAAGCACTGAGCACCCACTACCCTGAGTACTGAGTACTGAGCACCCTGAGTACTGAGCACCCAGCACCCTGAGCACTGAGCACCCAGCACCCTGAGTACTGAGCACCCAGCACCCTGAGTACTGAGCACCGAGCACCCCGAGTACTGAGCACCCAGCACCCCGAGCACTGAGCGCCCAGCACCCTGAGCACTGAGAACCCAGCCCTCCAAGCACTGAGCACCCACTACCCTGAGTACTGAGTACTGAGCACCCTGAGTACTGAGCACCCAGCACCCTGAGCACTGAGCACCCAGCACCCTGAGTACTGAGCACCCAGCAGCAAGAGTACTGAGCACCGAGCATCCTGAGCACTGAGCACCGAGCACCCCGAGCACTGAGCACCCAGCACCCTGAGTACTGAGCACCCAGCACCAAGAGTACTGAGCACCGAGCACCCCGAGCACTGAGCACCCAGCACCTTGAGTAATGAGCACCCAGCACCCCGAGTACTGAGCACCCAGCACCGTGAGTACTGAGCACCCAGCACCCTGAGCACTGAGCACCCTGAGGACTGAGCACCCAGCACCCTGAGTACTGAGCACTGAGCACCCCGAGCACTGAGCACCCAGCACCCTGAGCACTGAGCACCCAGCAACCCGAGCACTGAGCACCCAGCACCCTGAGTACTGAGCACCCTGAGTACTGAGCACCCAGCACCCCGAGCACTGAGCACCCAGCTCTCTGAGTACTGAGCACCCTGAGTACTGAGCACCCAGCACCCTGAGTACTGAGCACCCTGAGTACTGAGCACCCAGCACCCTGAGCACTGAGCACCCAGCACCCTGAGTACTGAGCAACCAGCACCCTGAGCACTGAGCACCCAGCACCCTGAGTACTGAGCACCCAGCACCCTGAGTACTTAGCACCCAGCACCCTGAGCACTGAGCACCCAGCACCCTGAGTACTGAGCACCGAGCACCGTGAGTACTGAGCACCCAGCACCCTGAGTACTGAGCACCCAGCACCCTGAGTACTGAGCACCCAGCACCCCGAGCACTGAGCACCCTGAGTACTGAGCACTAAGCACCCAGAGCGCTGAGCACCCAGCACCCCAAGCACGGAGGACCCAGGAAACCGAGCACTGAGTACTGAGCACCCAGCACCCTGAGTACTGAGCACCGAGCTCCCCGAGCACTGAGCACCCTGAGTACTGAGCACCCAGCACCCTGATCACAGAGCACCCAGCACCCTCAGCACTGAGCACCCAGCACCCCGAGCACTGAGCACCCAGCACCCTGAGTACTGAGCACGAAGCACCCTGAGTACTGAGCACCGAGCACTCCGAGCACTGAGCACCCAGCACCCTGAGCACTGAGCACCCAGCACCCTGAGTACTGAGCACCCAGCACCCTGAGTACTGAGCACCCAGCACCCTGAGCAATGAGCACCCAGCACCCTGAGTACTGAGCACCCAGCACCCTGATCACAGAGCACCCAGCACCCTCAGCACTGAGCACCCAGCACCCCGAGCACTGAGCACCCAGCACCCTGAGTACTGAGCACCCTGAGTACTGAGCACCCAGCACCCTGAGCACTGAGCACCCAGCACCCTGAGTACTGAGCACCGAGCACCCTGAGCACTGAGCACCCAGCACCCTGAGTACTGAGCACCCAGCAGCAAGAGTACTGAGCACCGAGCATCCTGAGCACTGAGCACCGAGCACCCCGAGCACTGAGCACCCAGCACCGTGAGTACTGAGCACCCAGCACCAAGAGTACTGAGCACCGAGCACCCCGAGCGCTGAGCACCCAGCACCCTGAGTAATGAGCACCCAGCACCCCGAGTACTGAGCGCCCAGCACCGTGAGTACTGAGCACCCAGCACCCTGAGTACTGAGCACCCAGCACCCTGAGCACTGAGCACAAAGCACGCTGAGTACTGAGCACTGAGCACCCTGAGTACTGAGCACCAAGGACCCTGAGCACTGAGCACCCAGCACGCTGAGTACTGAGCGCTGAGCACCCTGAGTACTGAGCACCGAGCACCCTGAGTACTGAGCACCCAGCACCCTGAGCACTGAGCAGCCAGCACCCTGAGCACTGAGCACCCAGCACCCTGAGTACTGAGCACCCAGCACCCTGAGTACTGAGCACCCTGAGTACTGAGCACCCAGCACACTGAGTACTGAGCACCCTGAGTACTGAGCACCCAGCACACTGAGTACTGAGCACCCTGAGTACTGAGCACCCAGCACCCTGAGCACTGAGCACCCAGCACCCTGAGTACTGAGCACCCAGCACCCTGAGCACTGAGCACCCAGCACCCTGAGTACTGAGCTCCCAGCACCCTGAGTACTTAGCACCCAGCACCCTGAGCACTGAGCACCCAGCACCCTGAGTACTGAGCACTGAGCACCCTGAGCACTGAGCACCCAGCACCCTGAGTACTGAGCACCCAGCACCCTGAGTACTGAGCACCCAGCACCCAGAGCACTGAGCACCCTGAGTTCTGAGCACTAAGCACCCAGAGCGCTGAGCACCCAGCACCCCAAGCACGGAGCACCCAGGACCCCGAGCACTGAGTACTGAGCACCCAGCACCCTGAGTACTGAGCACCGAGCTCCCCGAGCACTGAGCACCCTGAGTACTGAGCACCCAGCACCCCGATCACAGAGCACCCAGCACCCTCAGCACTGAGCACCCAGCACCACGAGCACTGAGCACCCAGCACCCTGAGTACTGAGCACCCTGAGGACTGAGCACCGATCACCCTGAGCACTGAGCACCCAGCACCCTGAGTACTGAGCACCCAGCACCCTGAGTACTGAGCACCGAGCACTCCGAGCACTGAGCACCCAGCACCCTGAGCACTGAGCACCCAGCACCCTGAGTACTGAGCACCCAGCACTCTGAGTACTGAGCACCCAGCACCCTGAGCACTGAGCACCCAGCACCCTGAGTACTGAGCACCCAGCACCCTGAGTACTGAGCACCCAGCACCCTGAGTACTGAGCACCGAGCACCCCGAGTACTGAACACCCAGCACCCCGAGAATGAGCACCCAGCAACCTGAGTACTGAGCACAGAGCACCCAGAGTACTGAGCACCCAGCACGCTGAGCACTGAGCACCCAGCACCCCGAGTACTGAGCAAACAGCACCCCGAGCACTGAGCACCCAGCACCCCGAGAATTAGCACCCAGCACCCTGAGTACTGAGCACCCAGCACCCTGAGCTCTGAGCACCCAGCACCCCGAGTACTGAGCAAACAGCACCCCGAGCCCTGAGCACCCAGCACCCCGAGAATTAGCACCCAGCACCTCGTGCACTGAGCACCCTGAGTACTGAGCACCCAGCACCCTGAGTACTGAGCACCGAGCTCCCCGAGCACTGAGCACCCTGAGTACTGAGCACCCAGCACCCCGAAGACAGAGCACCCAGCACCCTCAGCACTGAGCACGCAGCACCCCGAGCACTGAGCACCCAGCACCCTGAGTACTGAGCACCCTGAGGACTGAGCACCGATAACCCTGAGCACTGAGCACCCAGCACCCTGAGTACTGAGCACCCAGCACCCTGAGTACTGAGCACCGAGCACCCCGAGCACTGAGCACCCAGCACCCTGAGTACTGTGCACCCAGCACCCTGAGCACTGAGCACCCAGCACCCTTAGCACTGAGCACCCAGCACCCTGAGCACTGAGCACCCAGCACCCTGAGTACTGAGCACCCAACGTACTGCGCACCGAGCACCCCTAGCACTGAGCACCCAGCACCCTGAGTAGTGAGCACCCAGCACCCTGAGTACTGAGCACCCAGCACCCCGATCACTGAGCACCCAGCACCCCGAGCACTGAGCACTGAGCACCCTGAGTACTGAGCACTGAGCACCCTTAGTACTGAGCACCGAGCACCCCGAGCACTGAGCAGCCAGCACCTTGAGTACTGAGCACCGAGCACCCCGAGCACTGAGCACCCAGCACCCTGAGTCCTGAGCACCCAGCACCCTGAGCACTGAGCACCCAGCACCCCGAGCACTGAGCACCCAGCACCCTGAGTACTGAGCACCCAGCACCCTGAGTACTGAGCACCCAGTACCCCCAGCACTGAGCACCCAGCACCCTGAGCACTGAGCACCCAGCACCCTGAGTACTGAGCAAACAGCACCCCGAGCACTGAGCACCCAGCACCCTGAGTACTGAGCACTCAGCAGCCTGAGTACTGAGCACCGAGCACCCCGAGCACTGAGCACCCAGCACCCTGAGCACTGAGCACACTGAGGACTGAGCACCCAGCACCCTGAGTACTGAGCACCCAGCACCCTGAGTACTGAGCACCCAGCATACTGAGTACTGAGCACCGATCACCCTGAGCACTGAGCACCCAGCACCCCGAGCACTGAGCACCCAGCACCCTGAGTACTGAGCACCCTGAGTATTGAGCACCCAGCACCCCGAGCACTGAGCGCCCAGCACCCCGAGTACTGAGCACCCTGAGCACTGAGCACCCAGCACCCTGAGTACTGAGCACCCAGCAAACTGAGCACAGAGCACCCAGCACCCTGAGTACTGAGCACCCAGCACCCTGAGCACTGAGCACCCAGCACCCTGAGTACTGAGCACCCAGCACCCTGAGTACTTAGCACCGAGCACCCTGAGTACTGAGCACCCAGCACCCTGAGTACTGAGCACCCAGCACCCTGAGTACTGAGCACCGAGCACCCCGAGTACTGAGCACCCAGCACCCTGAGCACTGAGAACCCAGCACCCTGAGCACTGAGCACCCAGCACCAGAAGCACTGAGCACCCAGCACCCTGAGCACTGAGCACTCAGCACCCTGAGCACTGAGCACCCAGCACCCTGAGCACTGAGCACCCAGCACCCTGAGTACTGAGCACCCAGCACCCTGAGCACTGAGCACCCAGCACCCTGAGTACTGAGCACCCAGCACCCTGAGTACTTAGCACCCAGCACACTGAGCACTGAGCACCCAGAACCCTGAGTACTGAGCACCGAGCACCCTGAGTACTGAGCACCCAGCACCCTGAGTACTGAGCACCCAGCACCCAGAGCACTGAGCACCCTGAGTTCTGAGCACTAAGCACCCAGAGCGCTGAGCACCCAGCACCCCAAGCACGGAGCACCCAGGACCCCGAGCACTGAGTACTGAGCACCCAGCACCCTGAGTACTGAGCACCGAGCTCCCCGAGCACTGAGCACCCTGAGTACTGAGCACCCAGGACACCGATCACAGAGCACCCAGCACCCTCAGCACTGAGCACCCAGCACCACGAGCACTGAGCACCCAGCACCCTGAGTACTGAGCACCCTGAGGACTGAGCACCGATCACCCTGAGCACTGAGCACCCAGCACCCTGAGTACTGAGCACCCAGCACCCTGAGTACTGAGCACCGAGCACTCCGAACACTGAGCACCCAGCACCCTGAGCACTGAGCACCCAGCACCCTGAGTACTGAGCACCCAGCACCCTGAGTACTGAGCACCCAGCACCCTGAGCACTGAGCACCCAGCACCCTGAGTACTGAGCACCCAGCACCCTGAGTACTGAGCACCCAGCACCCTGAGTACTGAGCACCGAGCACCCCGAGTACTGAACACCCAGCACCCCTAGAATGAGCACCCAGCAGCCTGAGTACTGAGCACAGAGCACACAGAGTACTGAGCACCCAGCACGCTGAGCACTGAGCACCCAGCACCCCGAGGATTAGCACCCAGCACCCTGAGTACTGAGCACCCAGCACCCTGAGTACTGAGCACCCAGCACCTCGTGCACTGAGCACCCTGAGTACTGAGCACCCAGCACCCTGAGCACTGAGCACACTGAGGACTGAGCACCCAGCACCCTGAGTACTAAGCACCCAGCACCCTGAGTACTGAGCACCCAGCATACTGAGTACTGAGCACCGATCACCCTGAGCACTGAGCACCCAGCACCCCGAGCACTGAGCACCCAGCACCCTGAGTACTGAGCACCCTGAGTATTGAGCACCCAGCACCCCGAGCACTGAGCGCCCAGCACCCCGAGTACTGAGCACCCTGAGCACTGAGCACCCAGCACCCTGAGTACTGAGCACCCAGCAAACTGAGCACAGAGCACCCAGCACCCTGAGTACTGAGCACCCAGCACCCTGAGCACTGAGCACCCAGCACCCTGAGTACTGAGCACCCAGCACCCTGAGTACTTAGCACCGAGCACCCTGAGTACTGAGCACCCAGCACCCTGAGTACTGAGCACCCAGCACCCTGAGTACTGAGCACCGAGCACCCCGAGTACTGAGCACCCAGCACCCTGAGCACTGAGAACCCAGCACCCTGAGCACTGAGCACCCAGCACCAGAAGCACTGAGCACCCAGCACCCTGAGCACTGAGCACTCAGCACCCTGAGCACTGAGCACCCAGCACCCTGAGCACTGAGCACCCAGCACCCTGAGTACTGAGCACCCAGCACCCTGAGCATTGAGCACCCAGCACCCTGAGTACTGAGCACCCAGCACCCTGAGTACTTAGCACCCAGCACACTGAGCACTGAGCACCCAGAACCCTGAGTACTGAGCACCGAGCACCCTGAGTACTGAGCACCCAGCACCCTGAGTACTGAGCACCCAGCACCCTGAGTACTGAGCACCGAGCATCCGGAGTACTGAGCACCCTGCACCCCAAGCACTGAGCACATAGCACCCTGAGCACTGAGCACCCTGAGTACTGAGCACCCAGCACCCTGAGCACTGAGCACCCAGCACCCTGAGTACTGAGCACCCAGCACCAAGATTACTGAGCACCGAGCATCCTGAGCACTGAGCACCGAGCACCCCGAGCACTGAGCACCCAGCACCCTGAGCACTGAGCACCCAGCACCCTGAGTACTGAGCACCGAGCACCCCGAGGACTGAGCACCCAGCACCCTGAGTACTGAGCACCCAGCACCAAGAGTACTGAGCACCGAGCATCCTGAGCACTGAGCACCGAGCACCCCGAGCACTGAGCACCCAGCACCCTGAGTACTGAGCACCCAGCACCCTGAGTACTGAGCACCGAGCACCCCGAGTACTGACCACCCAGCACCCTGAGCACTGAGCACCCAGCACCCTGAGTACTGAGCACCCAGCACCCTGAGTACTGAGCACCCAGCACCCAGAGCACTGAGCACCCTGAGTTCTGAGCACTAAGCACCCAGAGCGCTGAGCACCCAGCACCCCAAGCACGGAGCACCCAGGACCCCGAGCACTGAGTACTGAGCACCCAGCACCCTGAGTACTGAGCACCGAGCTCCCCGAGCACTGAGCACCCTGAGTACTGAGCACCCAGGACCCCGATCACAGAGCACCCAGCACCCTCAGCACTGAGCACCCAGCACCACGAGCACTGAGCACCCAGCACCCTGAGTACTGAGCACCCTGAGGACTGAGCACCGATCACCCTGAGCACTGAGCACCCAGCACCCTGAGTACTGAGCACCCAGCACCCTGAGTACTGAGCACCGAGCACTCCGAACACTGAGCACCCAGCACCCTGAGCACTGAGCACCCAGCACCCTGAGTAGTGAGCACCCAGCACCCTGAGTACTGAGCACCCAGCACCCTGAGCACTGAGCACCCAGCACCCTGAGTACTGAGCACCCAGCACCCTGAGTACTGAGCACCCAGCACCCTGAGTACTGAGCACCGAGCACCCCGAGTACTGAACACCCAGCACCCCTAGAATGAGCACCCAGCAGCCTGAGTACTGAGCACAGAGCACACAGAGTACTGAGCACCCAGCACGCTGAGCACTGAGCACCCAGCACCCCGAGGATTAGCACCCAGCACCCTGAGTACTGAGCACCCAGCACCCTGAGTACTGAGCACCCAGCACCTCGTGCACTGAGCACCCTGAGTACTGAGCACCCAGCACCCTGAGTACTGAGCACCGAGCTCCCCGAGCACTGAGCACCCTGAGTACTGAGCACCCAGCACTCCGATGACAGAGCACCCAGCACCCTCAGCACTGAGCACGCAGCACCCCGAGCACTGAGCACCCAGCACCCTGAGTACTGAGCACCCTGAGGACTGAGCACCGATAACCCTGAGCACTGAGCACCCAGCACCCTGAGTACTGAGCACCCAGCACCCTGAGTACTGAGCACCGAGCACCCCGAGCACTGAGCACCCAGCACCCTGAGTACTGAGCACCCAGCACCCTGAGCACTGAGCACCCAGGACCCTTAGCACTGAGCACCCAGCACCCTGAGCACTGAGCACCCAGCACCCTGAGTACTGAGCACCCAACGTACTGAGCACCGAGCACCCCTAGCACTGAGCACCCAGCACCCTGAGTAGTGAGCACCCAGCACCCTGAGAACTGAGCACCCAGCACCCCGAGCACTGAGCACCCAGCACCCCGAGCACTGAGCACTGAGCACCCTGAGTACTGAGCACTGAGCACCCTTAGTACTGAGCACCGAGCACCCCGAGCACTGAGCAGCCAGCACCTTGAGTACTGAGCACCGAGCACCCCGAGCACTGAGCACCCAGCACCCTGAGTCCTGAGCACCCAGCACCCTGAGCACTGAGCACCCAGCACCCCGAGCACTGAGCACCCAGCACCCTGAGTACTGAGCACCCAGCACCCTGAGTACTGAGCACCCAGTACCCCGAGCACTGAGCACCCAGCACCCTGAGCACTGAGCACCCAGCACCCTGAGTACTGAGCACCCAGCAGCCCGAGCACTGAGCACCCAGCACCCTGAGTACTGAGCACTCAGCAGCCTGAGTACTGAGCACCGAGCACCCCGAGCACTGAGCACCCAGCACCCTGAGCACTGAGCACACTGAGGACTGAGCACCCAGCACCCTGAGTACTGAGCACCCAGCACCCTGAGTACTGAGCACCCAGCATACTGAGTACTGAGCACCGATCACCCTGAGCACTGAGCACCCAGCACCCCGAGCACTGAGCACCCAGCACCCTGAGTACTGAGCACCCTGAGTATTGAGCACCCAGCACTCCGAGCACTGAGCGCCCAGCACCCCGAGTACTGAGCACCCTGAGCACTGAGCACCAAGCACCCTGAGTACTGAGCACCCAGCACACTGAGCACTGAGCACCCAGCACCCTGAGTACTGAGCACCCAGCACCCTGAGCACTGAGCACCCAGCACCTTGAGTACTGAGCACCCAGCACCCTGAGTACTTAGCACTGAGCACCCTGAGTACTGAGCACCCAGCACCCTGAGTACTGAGCACCCAGCACCCTGAGTACTGAGCACCGAGCACCCCGAGTACTGATCACCCAGCACCCTGAGCACTGAGAACCCAGCACCCTGAGCACTGAGCACCCAGCACCCCAAGCACTGAGCACCCAGCACCCTGAGCACTGAGCACTCAGCACCCTGAGCACTGAGCACCCAGCACCCTGAGCACTGAGCACCCAGCACCCTGAGTACTGAGCACACAGCACCCTGAGCACTGAGCACCCAGCACCCTGAGTACTGAGCACCCAGCACCCTGAGTACTTAGCACCCAGCACACTGAGCACTGAGCACCCAGAACCCTGAGTACTGAGCACCGAGCACCCTGAGTACTGAGCACCCAGCACCCTGAGTACTGAGCACCCAGCACCCTGAGTACTGAGCACCGAGCATCCGGAGTACTGAGCACCCTGCACCCCAAGCACTGAGCACCCAGCACCCTGAGCACTGAGCACCCTGAGTACTGAGCACCCAGCACCCTGAGCACTGAGCACCCAGCACCCTGAGTACTGAGCACCGAGCACCCCGAGGACTGAGCACCCAGCACCCTGAGTACTGAGCACCCAGCACCAAGAGTACTGAGCACCGAGCATCCTGAGCACTGAGCACCGAGCACCCCGAGCACTGAGCACCCAGCACCCTGAGTACTGAGCACCCAGCACCAAGAGTACTGAGCACCGAGCACCCCGAGTACTGAGCACCCAGCACCCTGAGTAATGAGCACCCAGCACCCTGAGCACTGAGCACAAAGCACGCTGAATACTGAGCACTGAGCACCCTGAGTACTGAGCACCAAGGACCCTGAGCACTGAGCACCCAGCACGCTGAGTACTGAGCGCTGAGCACCCTGAGTACTGAGCACCGAGCACCCTGAGTACTGAGCACCCAGCAACCTGAGCACTGAGCAGCCAGCATCCTGAGCACTGAGCACCCAGCACCCCGAGCACTGAGCACCCAGCACCCTGAGCACTGAGCACCCAGCACCCCGAGGACTGAGCACCCAGCAACCTGAGTACTGAGCACCGAGCACCCGGAGCACTGAGCACCCAGCACCCTGAGTACTGAGCACCCAGCACCCTGAGTACTGAGCACCCAGCACCCCAAGCACGGAGCACCCAGGACCCCGAGCACTGATTACTGAGCACCCACCACCCTGATTACTGAGCACCGAGCTCCCCGAGCACTGAGCACCCTGAGTACTGAGCACCCAGCACCCCGATGACAGAGCACCCAGCACCCTCAGCACTGAGCACGCAGCACCCCGAGCACTGAGCACCCAGCACCCTGAGTACTGAGCACCCTGAGGACTGAGCACCGATAACCCTGAGCACTGAGCACCCAGCACCCTGAGTACTGAGCACCCAGTACCCTGAGTACTGAGCACCAAGCACCCCGAGCACTGAGCACCCAGCACCCTGAGTACTGAGCACCCAGCACCCTGAGCACTGAGCACCCAGCACCCTGAGCACTGAGCACCCAGCACCCTGAGCACTGAGCACCCAGCACCCTGAGTACTGAGCACCCAACGTACTGAGCACCGAGCACCCCTAGCACTGAGCACCCAGCACCCTGAGTACTGAGCACCCAGCACCCTGAGTACTGAGCACCCAGCACCCGGAGCACTGAGCACCCAGCACACCGAGCACTGAGCACTGAGCACCCTGAATACTGAGCACTGAGCACCCTTAGTACTGAGCACCGAGCACCCTGAGTACTGAGCACCCAGCACCCTGAGCACTGAGCACAGAGCATCCCTAGGACTGAGCACCCAGCACCGTGAGCACTGAGCAGCCAGCACCTTGAGTACAGAGCACCGAGCACCCCGAGCACTGAGCACCCAGCACCCTGAGTCCTGAGCACCCAGCACCCTGAGTACTGAGCACCCAGTACCCCGAGCACTGAGCACCCAGCACCCTGAGCACTGAGCACCCAGCACCCTGAGTACTGAACACCCAGCACCCCGAGCACTGAGCACCCAGCACCCTGAGTACTGAGCACTCAGCACCCTGAGTACTGAGCACCGAGCACCCCGAGCACTGAGCACCCAGCACCCTGAGCACTGAGCACCCTGAGGACTGAGCACCCAGCACCCTGAGTACTGAGCACCCAGCACCCTGAGTACTGAGCACCCAGCATCCTGAGTACTGAGCAACGATCACCCTGAGCACTGAGCACTCAGCACCCTGAGCGCTGAGCAGCCAGCACCCTGAGTACTGAGCACCCTGAGTACTGAGCACCCAGCACCCCGAGCACTGAGCACCCAGCACCCCGAGTACTGAGCACCCTGAGCACTGAGCACCCAGCAACCTGAGTACTGAGCACCCAGCACCCTGAGCACTGAGCACCCAGCACCCTGAGTACTGAGCACCCAGCACCCTGAGCACTGAGCACCCAGCACCCTGAGTACTGAGCACCCAGCACCCTGAGTACTTAGCACCGAGCACCCTGAGTACTGAGCACCCAGCACCCTGAGTACTGAGCACCGAGCACCCCGAGTACTGAGCACCCAGCAACCTGAGCACTGAGAACCCAGCACCCTGAGCACTAAGCACCCAGCACCCCAAGCACTGAGCACCCCGCACCCTGAGCACTGAGCACCCAGCACCCTGAGCACTGAGCACCCAGCACCCTGAACACTGAGCACCCACCACCCTGAGTACTGAGCACCCAACGTACTGAGCACCTAGCACCCTGAGTACTGAGCACCCAGCACCCCGAGCACAGAGCAATGAGCACCCTGAGTACTGAGCACTGAGCACCCTTAGTACTGAGCACCGAGCACCCTGAGTACTGAGCACCCAACACCCTGAGCACTGAGCACGGAGCACCCCTAGGACTGAGCACCCAGAACCGTGAGCACTGAGCAGCCAGCACCTTGAGTACTGAGCACCGAGCACCCCGAGCACTGAGCACCCAGCACCCTGAGTCCTGAGCACCCAGCACCCTGAGTACTGAGCACCCAGCACCCTGAGTACTGAGCACCGAGCATCCGGAGTACTGAGCACCCTGCACCCCGAGCACTGAGCACCCAGCACCCTGAGCACTGAGCACCCTGAGGAATGAGCACCCAGCACCCTGAGTACTGAGCACCCAGCATCCTGAGTACTGAGCACCGATCACCCTGAGCACTGAGCACCCAGCAAACCGAGCACTGAGCACCCAGCACCCTGAGTACTGAGCACCCTGAGTACTGAGCACCCAGCACCCCGAGCACTGAGCACCCAGCAACCCGAGCACTGAGCACCCAGCACCCTGAGTACTGAGCACCCTGAGTACTGAGCACCCAGCACCCTGAGTACTGAGCACCCTGAGTACTGAGCACCCAGCACCCTGAGCACTGAGCACCCAGCACCCTGAGTACTGACCACCGAGCACCCCTAGTACTGAGCACCCAGCACCCTGAGCACTGAGCGCCCAGCACCCTGAGTACTGAGCACGCAGCACCCTGAGTACTGAACACCGAGCACCCCGAGAACTGAGCACCCAGCACCCTGAGTACTGAGCACTAAGCACCCAGAGCGCTGAGCACCCAGCACCCCAAGCACGGAGCACCCAGGACCCCGAGCACTGATTACTGAGCACCCACCACCCTGATTACTGAGCACCGAGCTCCCCGAGCACTGAGCACCCTGAGTACTGAGCACCCAGGACCCCAATCACAGAGCACCCAGCACCCTCAGCACTGAGCACCCAGCACCCCGAGCACTGAGCACCCAGCACCCTGAGTACTGAGCACCCTGCGTACTGAGCACCGAGCAACCCGAGCACTGAGCACCCAGCACCCTGAGTACTGAGCACCGAGCACCCTGAGCACTGAGCACCCAGCACCCTGAGTACTGAGCACCCAGCACCAAGAGTACTGAGCACCGAGCATCCTGAGCACTGAGCACCGAGCACCCCGAGCACTGAGCACCCAGCACCCTGAATACTGAGCACCCAGCACCAAGAGTACTGAGCACCGAGCACCCCGAGCACTGAGCACCCAGCACCCTGAGTAATGAGCACCCAGCACCCCGAGTACTGAGCACCCAGCACCCTGAGTACTGAGCACCCAGCACCGTGAGCACTGAGCACAAAGCACGCTGAGTACTGAGCACTGAGCACCCTGAGTACTGAGCACCAAGGACCCTGAGCACTGAGCACCCAGCACGCTGAGTACTGAGCGCTGAGCACCCTGAGTACTGAGCACCGAGCACCCTGAGTACTGAGCACCCAGCACCCTGAGCACTGAGCAGCCAGCACCCTGAGCACTGAGCACCCAGCACCCCGAGCACTGAGCACCCAGCACCCTGAGTACTGAGCACCCAGCACCCTGAGTACTGAGCACTCAGCACCCTGAGTACTGAGCACCGAGCACCCCGAGCACTGAGCACCCAGCACCCTCAGCACTGAGCACCCTGAGGACTGAGCACCCAGCACCCTGAGTACTGAGCACCCAGCATCGTGAGTACTGAGCACCGATCACCCTGAGCACTGAGCACCCAGCAACCCAAGCACTGAGCACCCAGCACCCTGAGTACTGAGCACCCTGAGTACTGAGCACCCAGCACCCCGAGCACTGAGCACCCAGGACCCTGAGTACTGAGCACCCTGAGTACTGAGCACCCAGCACCCTGAGTACTGAGCACCCTGAGTACTGAGCACCCAGCACCCTGAGCACTGAGCACCCAGCACCCTGAGTACTGAGCACCCAGCACCCTGAGCACTGAGCACCCAGCACCCTGAGTACGGAGCACCCAGCACCCTGAGTACTTAGCACCCAGCACCCTGAGCACTGAGCACCCAGCACCCTGAGTACTGAGCACCGAGCACCCTGAGTACTGAGCACCAAGCACCCCTAGTACTGAGCACCCAGCACCCTGAGCACTGAGCGCCCAGCACCCTGAGTACTGAGCACCCAGCACCCTGAGTACTGAGCACCCACCACCCCGAGCACTGAGCACCCTGAGTAATGAGCACTAACCACCCAGAGCGCTGAGCACCCAGCACCCCAAGCACGGAGCACCCAGGACCCCAAGCACTGAGTACTGAGCACCCAGCACCCTGAGTACTGAGCACCGAGCTCCCCGAGCACTGAGCACCCTGAGTACTGAGCACCCAGCACCCCGATCACAGAGCACCCAGCACCCTCAGCACTGAGCACCCAGCACCCCGAGCACTGAGCACACAGCACCCTGAGTACTGAGCACCCTGAGGACTGAGCACCGATCACCCTGAGCACTGAGCACCCAGCACCCTGAGCACTGAACACCCAGCACCCTGAGTATTGAGCACCCAGCACCCTGAGTACTGAGCACCCAGCACCCTGAGCACTGAGCACCCAGCACCCTGAGTACTGAGCATTCAGCACCCTGATCACAGAGCACCCAGCACCCTCAGCACTGAGCACCCAGCACCCCAAGCACTGAGCACCCAGCACCCTGAGTACTGAGCACCCTGAGTACTGAGCACCCAGCACCCTGAGTACTGAGCACCGAGCACCCTGAGCACTGAGCACCCAGCACCCTGAGTACTGAGCACCCAGCACCAAGAGTACTGAGCACCGAGCATCCTGAGCACTGAGCACCGAGCACCCCGAGCACTGAGCACCCAGCACCCTGAGTACTGAGCACCCAGCACCAAGAGTACTGAGCACCGAGCACCCCGAGCACTGAGCACCCAGCACCCTGAGTACTGAGCACCCAGCACCGTGAGTACTGAGCACCCAGCACCCTGAGTACTGAGCACCCAGCACCCTGAGCACTGAGCACAAAGCACGCTGAGTACTGAGCAATGAGCACCCTGAGTACTGAGCACCAAGGACCCTGAGCACTGAGCAGCCAGCACCCTGAGCACTGAGCACCCAGCACCCTGAGTACTGAGCACCCAGCACCCTGAGTACTGAGCACCCAGCACCCTGAGTACTGAGCACCCAGCACCCTGAGTACTGAGCACCCAGCACCCTGAGTACTGAGCACCGAGCACCCCGAGTACTGAGCACCCAGCACCCCGAGCACTGAGCGCCCAGCACCCTGAGCACTGAGCACCGAGCACCCCAAGCACTGAGCACCCAGCACCCTGAGCACTGAGCACCCTGAGGACTGAGCACCCAGCATCCTGAGTACTGAGCACCGAGCACCCCGAGCACTGAGCACCCAGCACCCTGAGCACTGAGCACCCTGAGGACTGAGCACCCAGCACCCTGAGAACTGAGCACCCAGCATCCTGAGTACTGAGCACCGATCACCCTGAGCACAGAGCACCCAGCAACCCGAGCACTGAGCACCCAGCACCCTGAGTACTGAGCACCCTGAGTACTGAGCACCCAGCACCCCGAGAACTGAGCACCCAGCTCCCTGAGTACTGAGCACCTTGAGTACTGAGCACCCAGCACCCTGAGTACTGAGCACCCTGAGTACTGAGCACCCAGCACCCTGAGCACTGAGCACCCAGCACCCTGAGTACTGAGCAACCAGCACCCTGAGCACTGAGCACCCAGCACCCTGAGTACTCAGCACCCAGCACCCTGAGTACTTAGCACCCAGCACGCTGAGCACTGAGCACCCAGCACCCTGAGTACTGAGCACCGAGCACCGTGAGTACTGAGCACCCAGCACCCTGAGTACTGAGCAACCAGCACCCTGAGTACTGAGCACCGAGCACCCAGAGTACTGAGCACCCAGCACCCTGAGCACTGAGCACCCAGCACCCTTAGTACTGAGCACCCAGCACCCTGAGTACTGAGCACCCAGCACCCCGAGCACTGAGCACCCTGAGTACTGAGCACTAAGCACCCAGAGCGCTGAGCACCCAGCACCCCAAGCACGGAGGACCCAGGAAACCGAGCACTGAGTACTGAGCACCCAGCACCCTGAGTACTGAGCACCGAGCTCCCCGAGCACTGAGCACCCTGAGTACTGAGCACCCAGCACCCTGATCACAGAGCACCCAGCACCCTCAGCACTGAGCACCCAGCACCCCGAGCACTGAGCACCCAGCACCCTGAGTACGGAGCACCCTGAGGACTGAGCACCGATCACCCTGAGCACTGAGCACCCAGCACCCTGAGTACTGAGCACCCAGCACCCTGAGTACTGAGCACCGAGCACTCCGAGCACTGAGCACCCAGCACACTGAGCACTGAGCACCCAGCACCCTGAGTACTGAGCACCCAGCACCCTGAGTACTGAGCACCCAGCACCCTGAGCAATGAGCACCCAGCACCCTGAGTACTGAGCACCCAGCACCCTGATCACAGAGCACCCAGCACCCTCAGCACTGAGCACCCAGCACCCCGAGCACTGAGCACACAGCACCCTGAGTACTGAGCACCCTGAGTACTGAGAACCCAGCACCCTGAGCACTGAGCACCCAGCACCCTGAGTACTGAGCACCGAGCACACTGAGCACTGAGCACCCAGCACCCTGAGTACTGAGCACCCAGCACCAAGAGTACTGAGCACCGAGCATCCTGAGCACTGAGCACCGAGCACCCCGAGCGCTGAGCACCCAGCACCCTGAGTACTGAGCACCCAGCACCCTGAGCACTGAGCACCCAGCACCCTGAGTACTGAGCTCCCAGCACCCTGAGTACTTAGCACCCAGCACCCTGAGCACTGAGCACCCAGCACCCTGAGTACTGAGCACCGAGCACCCTGAGTACTGAGCACCCAGCACCCTGAGTACTGAGCACCCAGCACCCTGAGTACTGAGCACCGAGCACCCCGAGTACTGACCACCCAGCACCCTGAGCACTGAGCACCCAGCACCCTGAGTACTGAGCACCCAGCACCCTGAGTACTGAGCACCCAGCACCCAGAGCACTGAGCACCCTGAGTTCTGAGCACTAAGCACCCAGAGCGCTGAGCACCCAGCACCCCAAGCACGGAGCACCCAGGACCCCGAGCACTGAGTACTGAGCACCCAGCACCCTGAGTACTGAGCACCGAGCTCCCCGAGCACTGAGCACCCTGAGTACTGAGCACCCAGCACACCGATCACAGAGCACCCAGCACCCTCAGCACTGAGCACCCAGCACCACGAGCACTGAGCACCCAGCACCCTGAGTACTGAGCACCCTGAGGACTGAGCACCGATCACCCTGAGCACTGAGCACCCAGCACCCTGAGTACTGAGCACCCAGCACCCTGAGTACTGAGCACCGAGCACTCCGAGCACTGAGCACCCAGCACCCTGAGCACTGAGCACCCAGCACCCTGAGTACTGAACACCCAGCACCCTGAGTACTGAGCACCCAGCACCCTGAGCACTGAGCACCCAGCACCCTGAGTACTGAGCACCCAGCACCCTGAGTACTGAGCACCCAGCACCCTGAGTACTGAGCACCGAGCACCCCGAGTACTGAACACCCAGCATCCCGAGCACTGAGCACCCAGCACCCTGAGCACTGAGCACCCAGCACCCCAAGCACTGAGCACCCAGCACCCTGAGTACTGAGTACTGAGCACCCTGAGTACTGAGCACCCAGCACCCTGAGCACTGAGCACCCAGCACCCTGAGTACTGAGCACCGAGCACCCCGAGCACTGAGCACCCAGCACCCTGAGGACTGAGCACCCAGGACCAAGACTACTGAGCACCAAGCATCCTGAGCACTGAGCACAGAGCACCCTGAGCACTGAGCACCCAGCACCCTGAGTACTGAGCACCCAGCACCCTGAGTAATGAGCACCCAGCACCCTGAGCACTGAGCACAAAGCACGCTGAGTACTGAGCACTGAGCACCCTGAGTACTGAGCACCAAGGACCCTGAGCACTGAGCACCCAGCACGCTGAGTACTGAGCGCTGTGCACCCTGAGTACTGAGCACCGAGCACCCTGAGTACTGAGCACCCAGCACCCTGAGCACTGAGCAGCCAGCACCCTGAGCACTGAGCACCCAGCACCCTGAGTACTGAGCACCCAGCACCCTGAGTACTGAGCACCAAGCACCCTGAGTACTGAACACCCAGCACCCTGAGCACTGAGCACTGAGCACCCAGCACCCTGAGCACTGAGCGCTGTGCACCCTGAGTACTGAGCACCGAGCACCCTGAGTACTGAGCACCCAGCACCCCTAGTACTGAGCACCCAGCACCCTGAGCACTGAGCGCCCAGCACCCTGAGTACTGAGCACCCAGCACCCTGAGTACTGAGCACCCACCACCCCGAGCACTGAGCACCCTGAGTACTGAGCACTAACCACCCAGAGCGCTGAGAACCCAGCACCCCAAGCACGGAGCACCCAGGACCCCAAGCACTGAGTACTGAGCACCAAGCACCCTGAGTACTGAGCACCGAGCTCCCCGAGCACTGAGCACCCTGAGTACTGAGCACCCAGCACCCCGATCACAGAGCACCCAGCACATTCAGCACTGAGCACCCAGCACCCCGAGCACTGAGCACACAGCACCCTGAGTACTGAGCACCCTGAGGACTGAGCACCGATCACCCTGAGCACTGAGCACCCAGCACCCTGAGCACTGAACACCCAGCACCCTGAGTATTGAGCACCCAGCACCCTGAGTACTGAGCACCCAGCACCCTGAGCACTGAGCACCCAGCACCCTGAGTACTGAGCATTCAGCACCCTGATCACAGAGCACCCAGCACCCTCAGCACTGAGCACCCAGCACCCCGAGCACTGAGCACCCAGCACCCTGAGTACTGAGCACCCTGAGTACTGAGCACCCAGCACCCTGAGTACTGAGCACCGAGCACCCTGAGCACTGAGCACCCAGCACCCTGAGTACTGAGCACCCAGCACCAAGAGTACTGAGCACCGAGCATCCTGAGCACTGAGCACCGAGCACCCCGAGCACTGAGCACCCAGCACCCTGAGTACTGAGCACCCAGCACCAAGAGTACTGAGCACCGAGCACCCCGAGCACTGAGCACCCAGCACCCTGAGTACTGAGCACCCAGCACCGTGAGTACTGAGCACCCAGCACCCTGAGTACTGAGCACCCAGCACCCTGAGCACTGAGCACAAAGCACGCTGAGTACTGAGCAATGAGCACCCTGAGTACTGAGCACCAAGGACCCTGAGCACTGAGCAGCCAGCACCCTGAGCACTGAGCACCCAGCACCCTGAGTACTGAGCACCCAGCACCCTGAGTACTGAGCACCCAGCACCCTGAGTACTGAGCACCCAGCACCCTGAGTACTGAGCACCCAGCACCCTGAGTACTGAGCACCGAGCACCCCGAGTACTGAGCACCCAGCACCCCGAGCACTGAGCGCCCAGCACCCTGAGCACTGAGCACCGAGCACCCCAAGCACTGAGCACCCAGCACCCTGAGCACTGAGCACCCTGAGGACTGAGCACCCAGCATCCTGAGTACTGAGCACCGAGCACCCCGAGCACTGAGCACCCAGCACCCTGAGCACTGAGCACCCTGAGGACTGAGCACCCAGCACCCTGAGTACTGAGCACCCAGCATCCTGAGTACTGAGCACCGATCACCCTGAGCACAGAGCACCCAGCAACCCGAGCACTGAGCACCCAGCACCCTGAGTACTGAGCACCCTGAGTACTGAGCACCCAGCACCCCGAGAACTGAGCACCCAGCTCCCTGAGTACTGAGCACCTTGAGTACTGAGCACCCAGCACCCTGAGTACTGAGCACCCTGAGTACTGAGCACCCAGCACCCTGAGCACTGAGCACCCAGCACCCTGAGTACTGAGCAACCAGCACCCTGAGCACTGAGCACCCAGCACCCTGAGTACTCAGCACCCAGCACCCTGAGTACTTAGCACCCAGCACCCTGAGCACTGAGCACCCAGCACCCTGAGTACTGAGCACCGAGCACCGTGAGTACTGAGCACCCAGCACCCTGAGTACTGAGCAACCAGCACCCTGAGTACTGAGCACCGAGCACCCAGAGTACTGAGCACCCAGCACCCTGAGCACTGAGCACCCAGTACCCTGAGTACTGAGCACCCAGCACCCTGAGTACTGAGCACCCAGCACCCCGAGCACTGAGCACCCTGAGTACTGAGCACTAAGCACCCAGAGCGCTGAGCACCCAGCACCCCAAGCACGGAGGACCCAGGAAACCGAGCACTGAGTACTGAGCACCCAGCACCCTGAGTACTGAGCACCGAGCTCCCCGAGCACTGAGCACCCTGAGTACTGAGCACCCAGCACCCTGATCACAGAGCACCCAGCACCCTCAGCACTGAGCACCCAGCACTCCGAGCACTGAGCACCCAGCACCCTGAGTACGGAGCACCCTGAGGACTGAGCACCGATCACCCTGAGCACTGAGCACCCAGCACCCTGAGTACTGAGCACCCAGCACCCTGAGTACTGAGCACCGAGCACTCCGAGCACTGAGCACCCAGCACACTGAGCACTGAGCACCCAGCACCCTGAGTACTGAGCACCCAGCACCCTGAGTACTGAGCACCCAGCACCCTGAGCAATGAGCACCCAGCACCCTGAGTACTGAGCACCCAGCACCCTGATCACAGAGCACCCAGCACCCTCAGCACTGAGCACCCAGCACCCCGAGCACTGAGCACACAGCACCCTGAGTACTGAGCACCCTGAGTACTGAGAACCCAGCACCCTGAGCACTGAGCACCCAGCACCCTGAGTACTGAGCACCGAGCACACTGAGCACTGAGCACCCAGCACCCTGAGTACTGAGCACCCAGCACCAAGAGTACTGAGCACCGAGCATCCTGAGCACTGAGCACCGAGCACCCCGAGCGCTGAGCACCCAGCACCCTGAGTACTGAGCACCCAGCACCCTGAGCACTGAGCACCCAGCACCCTGAGTACTGAGCTCCCAGCACCCTGAGTACTTAGCACCCAGCACCCTGAGCACTGAGCACCCAGCACCCTGAGTACTGAGCACCGAGCACCCTGAGTACTGAGCACCCAGCACCCTGAGTACTGAGCACCCAGCACCCTGAGTACTGAGCACCGAGCACCCCGAGTACTGACCACCCAGCACCCTGAGCACTGAGCACCCAGCACCCTGAGTACTGAGCACCCAGCACCCTGAGTACTGAGCACCCAGCACCCAGAGCACTGAGCACCCTGAGTTCTGAGCACTAAGCACCCAGAGCGCTGAGCACCCAGCACCCCAAGCACGGAGCACCCAGGACCCCGAGCACTGAGTACTGAGCACCCAGCACCCTGAGTACTGAGCACCGAGCTCCCCGAGCACTGAGCACCCTGAGTACTGAGCACCCAGCACACCGATCACAGAGCACCCAGCACCCTCAGCACTGAGCACCCAGCACCACGAGCACTGAGCGCCCAGCACCCTGAGTACTGAGCACCCTGAGGACTGAGCACCGATCACCCTGAGCACTGAGCACCCAGCACCCTGAGTACTGAGCACCCAGCACCCTGAGTACTGAGCACTGAGCACTCCGAGCACTGAGCACCCAGCACCCTGAGCACTGAGCACCCAGCACCCTGAGTACTGAACACCCAGCACCCTGAGTACTGAGCACCCAGCACCCTGAGCACTGAGCACCCAGCACCCTGAGTACTGAGCACCCAGCACCCTGAGTACTGAGCACCCAGCACCCTGAGTACTGAGCACCGAGCACCCCGAGTACTGAACACCCAGCATCCCGAGCACTGAGCACCCAGCACCCTGAGCACTGAGCACCCAGCACCCCAAGCACTGAGCACCCAGCACCCTGAGTACTGAGTACTGAGCACCCTGAGTACTGAGCACCCAGCACCCTGAGCACTGAGCACCCAGCACCCTGAGTACTGAGCACCGAGCACCCCGAGCACTGAGCACCCAGCACCCTGAGGACTGAGCACCCAGGACCAAGACTACTGAGCACCAAGCATCCTGAGCACTGAGCACAGAGCACCCTGAGCACTGAGCACCCAGCACCCTGAGTACTGAGCACCCAGCACCCTGAGTAATGAGCAAACAGCACCCTGAGCACTGAGCACAAAGCACGCTGAGTACTGAGCACTGAGCACCCTGAGTACTGAGCACCAAGGACCCTGAGCACTGAGCACCCAGCACGCTGAGTACTGAGCGCTGTGCACCCTGAGTACTGAGCACCGAGCACCCTGAGTACTGAGCACCCAGCACCCTGAGCACTGAGCAGCCAGCACCCTGAGCACTGAGCACCCAGCACCCTGAGTACTGAGCACCCAGCACCAAGAGTACTGAGCACCGAACACCCCGAGCACTGAGCACCCAGCACCCTGAGTAATGAGCACCCAGCACCCTGAGCACTGAGCACAAAGCACGCTGAGTACTGAGCACTGAGCACCCTGAGTACTGAGCACCAAGGACCCTGAGCACTGAGCACCCAGCACGCTGAGTACTGAGCGCTGTGCACCCTGAGTACTGAGCACCGAGCACCCTGAATACTGAGCACCCAGCACCCTGAGCACTGAGCACCCAGCACACCGAGTACTGAGCACCCAGCACCCTGAGTACTGAGCACCGAGCACCCCGAGAACTGAGCACCCAGCACCCTGAGTACTGAGCACCCAGCACCCTGAGTACTGAGCACCCAGCACCATGAGCACTGAGCACCCAGCACCCCGAGCACTGAGCACCCAGCACCCCGAGAATGAGCACCCAGCAGCCTGAGTACTGAGAACAGAGCACCCAGAGTACTGAGCACAAAGCACGCTGAGCACTGAGCACCCAGCACCCCGAGAATTAGCACCCAGCACCCTGAGTACTGAGCACCCAGCACCCTGAGTACTGAGCACCCAGCACCTCGTGCACTGAGCACCCTGAGTACTGAGCACCCAGCACCCTGAGTACTGAGCGCTAAGCACCCAGAGCGCTGAGCACCCAGCACCCCAAGCACGGAGCACCCAGGACCCTGAGCACTGAGTACTGAGCACCCAGCACCCTGAGTACTGAGCACCGAGCTCCCCGAGCACTGAGCACCCTGAGTACTGAGCACCCAGCACCCCGATGACAGAGCACCCAGCACCCTCAGCACTGAGCACGCAGCACCCCGAGCACTGAGCACCGAGCACCCCGAGCACTGAGCACCCAGCACCCTGAGTACTGAGCACCCAGCACCCTGAGCACTGAGCACCCAGCACCCTTAGCACTGAGCACCCAGCACCCTGAGCACTGAGCACCCAGCACCCTGAGTACTGAGCACCCAACGTACTGAGCACCGAGCACCCCTAGCACTGAGCACCCAGCACCCCGAGCACTTAGCACTGAGCACCCTGAGTACTGAGCACTGAGCACCCTTAGTACTGAGCACCGAGCACCCCGAGCACTGAGCAGCCAGCACCTTGAGTACTGAGCACCGAGCACCCCGAGCACTGAGCACCCAGCACCCTGAGTCCTGAGCATCCAGCACCCTGAGCACTGAGCACCCAGCACCCCAAGCACTGAGCACCCAGCACCCTGAGTACTGAGCACCCAGCACCCTGAGTACTGAGCACCCAGTACCCCGAGCACTGAGCACCCAGCACCCTGAGCACTGAGAACCCAGCACCCTGAGTACTGAGCACCCAGCACCCCGAGCACTGAGCACCCAGCACCCTGAGTACTGAGCACTCAGCAGCCTGAGTACTGAGCACCGAGCACCCCGAGCACTGAGCACCCAGCACCCTGAGCACTGAGCACACTGAGGACTGAGCACCCAGCACCCTGAGTACTGAGCACCCAGCACCCTGAGTACTGAGCACCCAGCATACTGAGTACTGAGCACCGATCACCCTGAGCACTGAGCACCCAGCACCCTGAGCACTGAGCACCCAGCACCCTGAGTACTGAGCACCCTGAGTATTGAGCACCCAGCACCCCGAGCACTGAGCGCCCAGCACCCCGAGTACTGAGCACCCTGAGCACTGAGCACCCAGCACCCTGAGTACTGAGCACCCAGCACACTGAGCACTGAGCACCCAGCACCCTGAGTACTGAGCACCCAGCACCCTGAGCACTGAGCACCCAGCACCCTGAGTACTGTGCACCCAGCACCCTGAGTACTTAGCACCGAGCATCCTGAGTACTGAGCACCCAGCACCCTGAGTACTGAGCACCCAGCACCCTGAGTACTGAGCACCGAGCACCCCGAGTACTGAGCACCCTGAGCACTGAGAACCCAGCACCCTGAGCACTGAGCACCCAGCACCCCAAGCACTGAGCACCCAGCACCCTGAGCACTGAGCACTCAGCACCCTGAGCACTGAGCACCCAGCACCCTGAGCACTGAGCACCCAGCACCCTGAGTACTGAGCACCCAGCACCCTGAGCACTGAGCACCCAGCACCCTGAGTACTTAGCACCCAGCACACTGAGCACTGAGCACCCAGAACCCTGAGTACTTAGCACCCAGCACCCTGAGTACTGAGCACCGAGCATCCGGAGTACTGAGCACCCTGCACCCCGAGCACTGAGCACCCAGCACCCTGAGCACTGAGCACCCTGAGTACTGAGCACCCAGCACCCTGAGCACTGAGCACCCAGCACCCTGAGTACTGAGCACCGAGCACCCCGAGGACTGAGCACCCAGCACCCTGAGTACTGAGTACCCAGCACGAAGAGTACTGAGCACCGAGCATCCTGAGCACTGAGCACCGAGCACCCCGAGCACTGAGCATCCAGCACCCTGAGTACTGAGCACCCAGCACCAAGAGTACTGAGCACCGAGCACCCCGAGTACTGAGCACCCAGCACCCTGAGTAATGAGCACCCAGCACCCTGAGCACTGAGCACAAAGCACGCTGAATACTGAGCACTGAGCACCCTGAGTACTGAGCACCAAGGACCCTGAGCACTGAGCACCCAGCACGCTGAGTACTGAGCGCTGAGCACCCTGAGTACTGAGCACCGAGCACCCTGAGTACTGAGCACCCAGCACCCTGAGCACTGAGCAGCCAGCATCCTGAGCACTGAGCACCCAGCACCCCGAGCACTGAGCACCCAGCACCCTGAGCACTGAGCACCCAGCACCCCGAGGGCTGAGCACCCAGCACCCTGAGTACTGAGCACCGAGCACCCGGAGCACAGAGCACCCAGCACCCTGAGTACTGAGCACCCAGCACCCTGAGTACTGAGCACCCAGCACCCCAAGCACTGAGCACCCAGCACCCCGAGCACTGAGCACCCAGCTCCCCGAGCATGAGCACCCAGCAGCCTGAGTACTGAGAACAGAGCACCCTGAGTTCTGAGCACCCAGCACGCTGAGCACTGAGCACCCAGCACCCCGAGTACTGAGCAAACAGCACCCCGAGCACTGAGCACCCAGCACCAAGAGAATTAGCACCCAGCACCCTGAGTACTGAGCACCCAGCACCCTGAGTACTGAGCACCCAGCACCCCGTGCACTGAGCACCCTGAGTACTGAGCACCCAGCACCCTGAGTACTGAGCACCCTGAGGACTGAGCACCGATAACCCTGAGCACTGAGCACCCAGCACCCTGAGTACTGAGCACCCAGCACCCTGAGTACTGAGCACCGAGCACCCCGAGCACTGAGCACCCAGCACCCTGAGTACTGAGCACCCAGCACCCTGAGCACTGAGCACCCAGCACCCTGAGCACTGAGCACCCATCACCCTGAGCACTGAGCACCCAGCACCCTGAGTACTGAGCACCCAACGTACTGAGCACCGAGCACCCCTAGCACTGAGCACCTAGCACCCTGAGTACTGAGCACCCAGCACCCGGAGCACTGAGCACCCAGCACACCGAGCACTGAGCACTGAGCACCCTGAATACTGAGCACTGAGCACCCTTAGTACTGAGCACCGAGCACCCTGAGTACTGAGCACCCAGCACCCTGAGCACTGAGCACGGAGCATCCCGAGGACTGAGCACCCAGCACCGTGAGCACTGAGCAGCCAGCACCTTGAGTACAGAGCACCGAGCACCCCGAGCACTGAGCACCCAGCACCCTGAGTCCTGAGCACCCAGCACCCTGAGCACTGCGCACCCAGCACCCCGAGCATTGAGCACCCAGCACCCTGAGTACTGAGCACCCAGCACCCTGAGTACTGAGCACCCAGTACCCCGAGCACTGAGCACCCAGCACCCTGAGCACTGAGCACCCAGCACCGTGAGTACTGAACACCCAGCACCCCGAGCACTGAGCACCCAGCACCCTGAGTACTGAGCACTCAGCACCCTGAGTACTGAGCACCGAGCACCCCGAGCACTGAGCACCCAGCACCCTGAGCACTGAGCACCATGAGGACTGAGCACCCAGCACCCTGTGTACTGAGCACCCAGCACCCTGAGTACTGAGCACCCAGCATCCTGAGTACTGAGCAACGATCACCCTGAGCACTGAGCACCCAGCACCCTGAGCACTGAGCAGCCAGCACCCTGAGTACTGAGCACCCTGAGTACTGAGCACCCAGCACCCCGAGCACTGAGCACCCAGCACCCCGAGTACTGAGCACCCTGAGCACTGAGCACCCAGCAACCAGAGCACTGAGCACTCTGAGGTCTGAGCACCCAGCACCCTGAGTACTGAGCACCCAGTATCCTGAGTACTGAGCACCGATCACCCTGAGCACTGAGCACCCAGCAACCCGAGCACTGAGCACCCAGCACCCTGAGTACTGAGCACCCTGAGTACTGTGCACCCAGCACCCCGAGCACTGAGCACCCAGCACCCTGAGTACTGAGCACCCTGAGTACTGAGCACCCAGCACCCTGAGCACTGAGCACCCAGCACCCTGAGTACTGAGCACCCAGCACCCTGAGCACTGAGCACCCAGGACCCTGAGTACTGAGCTCCCAGCACCCTGAGTACTTAGCACCCAGCACCCTGAGCACTGAGCACCCAGCACCCTGAGTACTGAGCACCGAGCACCCTGAGTACTGAGCACCCAGCACCCTGAGTACTGAGCACCCAGCACCCTGAGTACTGAGCACCGAGCACCCCGAGTACTGACCACCCAGCACCCTGAGCACTGAGCACCCAGCACCCTGAGTACTGAGCACCCAGCACCCTGAGTACTGAGCACCCAGCACCAAGAGCACTGAGCACCCTGAGTTCTGAGCACTAAGCACCCAGAGCGCTGAGCACCCAGCACCCCAAGCACGGAGCACCCAGGACCCCGAGCACTGAGTACTGAGCACCCAGCACCCTGAGTACTGAGCACCGAGCTCCCCGAGCACTGAGCACCCTGAGTACTGAGCACCCAGCACCCCGATCACAGAGCACCCAGCACCCTCAGCACTGAGCACCCAGCACCACGAGCACTGAGCACCCAGCACCCTGAGTACTGAGCACCCTGAGGACTGAGCACCGATCACCCTAAGCACTGAGCACCCAGCACCCTGAGTACTCAGCACCCAGCACCCTGAGTACTGAGCACCGAGCACTCCGAGCACTGAGCACCCAGCACCCTGAGCACTGAGCACCCAGCACCCTGAGTACTGAGCACCCAGCACCCTGAGTACTGAGCACCCAGCACCCTGAGCACTGAGCACCCAGCACCCTGAGTACTGAGCACCCAGCACCCTGAGTACTGAGCACCGAGCACCCCGAGTACTGAACACCCAGCACCCCGAGCACTGAGCACCCAGCACCCTGAGCACTGAGCACCCAGCACCCCAAGCACTGAGCACCCAGCACCCTGAGTACTGAGTACTGAGCACCCTGAGTACTGAGCACCCAGCACCCTGAGCACTGAGCACCCAGCACCCTGAGTACTGAGCACCGAGCACCCCGAGCACTGAGCACCCAGCACCCTGAGTACTGAGCTCCCAGGACCAAGACTACTGAGCACCAAGCATCCTGAGCACTGAGCACAGAGCACCCTGAGCACTGAGCACCCAGCACCCTGAGTACTGAGCACCCAGCACCAAGAGTACTGAGCACCGAGCACCCCGAGCAGTGAGCACCCAGCACCCTGAGTAATGAGCACCCAGCACCCTGAGCACTGAGCACAAAGCACGCTGAGTACTGAGCACTGAGCACCCTGAGTACTGAGCACCAAGGACCCTGAGCACTGAGCACCCAGCACGCTGAGTACTGAGCGCTGTGCACCCTGAGTACTGAGCACCGAGCACCCTGAGTACTGAGCACCCAGCACCCTGAGCACTGAGCAGCCAGCACCCTGAGCACTGAGCACCCAGCACCCCGAGCACTGAGCACCCAGCACCCTGAGCACTGAGCACCCAGCACCCCGAGTACTGAGCACCCAGCACCCTGAGTACTGAGCACCGAGCACCCCGAGAACTGAGCACCCAGCACCCTGAGTACTGAGCACCCAGCACCCTGAGTACTGAGCACCCAGCACCCCGAGCACTGAGCAACCAGCACCCCGAGCACTGAGCACCCAGCACCCCGAGAATGAGCACCCAGCAGCCTGAGTACTGAGAACAGAGCACCCAGAGTACTGAGCACCCAGCACGCTGAGCACTGAGCACAAAGCACCCCGAGAATTAGCACCCAGCACCCTGAGTACTGACCACCCAGCACCCTGAGTACTGAGCACCCAGCACCTCGTGCACTGAGCACCCTGAGTACTGAGCACCCAGCACCCTGAGTACTGAGCGCTAAGCACCCAGAGCGCTGAGCACCCAGCACCCCAAGCACGGAGCACCCAGGACCCTGAGCACTGAGTACTGAGCAACCAGCACCCTGAGTACTGAGCACCGAGCTCCCCGAGCACTGAGCACCCTGAGTACTGAGCAAACAGCACCCCGATGACAGAGCACCCAGCACCCTCAGCACTGTGCACGCAGCATCCCGAGCACTGAGCACCCAGCACCCTGAGTACTGAGCACCCTGAGGATTGAGCACCGATAACCCTGAGCACTGAGCACCCAGCACCCTGAGTACTGAGCACCCAGCACCCTGAGTACTGAGCACCGAGCACCCCGAGCACTGAGCACCAAGCACCCTGAGTACTGAGCACCCAGCACCCTGAGCACTGAGCACCCAGCACCCTTAGCACTGAGCACCCAGCACCCTGAGCACTGAGCACCCAGCACCCTGAGTACTGAGCACCCAACGTACTGAGCACCGAGCACCCCTAGCACTGAGCACCCAGCACCCTGAGTACTGAGCACTCAGCAGCCTGAGTACTGAGCACCGAGCACCCCGAGCACTGAGCACCCAGCACCCTGAGCACTGAGCACACTGAGGACTGAGCACCCAGCACCCTGAGTACTGAGCACCCAGCACCCTGAGTACTGAGCACCCAGCATACTGAGTACTGAGCACCGATCACCCTGAGCACTGAGCACCCAGCACCCCGAGCACTGAGCACCCAGCACCCTGAGTACTGAGCACCCTGAGTATTGAGCACCCAGCACCCCGAGCACTGAGCGCCCAGCACCCCGAGTACTGAGCACCCTGAGCACTGAGCACTCAGCACCCTGAGTACTGAGCACCCAGCACACTGAGCACTGAGCACCCAGCACCCTGAGTACTGAGCACCCAGCACCCTGAGCACTGAGCACCCAGCACCCTGAGTACTGAGCACCCAGCACCCTGAGTACTTAGCACCGAGCACCCTGAGTACTGAGCACCCAGCACCCTGAGTACTGAGCACCCAGCACCCTGAGTACTGAGCACCGAGCACCCCGAGTACTGAGCACCCAGCACCCTGAGCACTGAGAACCTAGCACCCTGAGCACTGAGCACCCAGCACCCCAAGCACTGAGCACCCAGCATCCTGAGCACTGAGCACTCAGCACCCTGAGCACTGAGCACCCAGCACCCTGAGCACTGAGCACCCAGCACCCTGAGTACTGAGCAACCAGGACCCTGAGCACTGAGCACCCAGCACCCTGAGTACTGAGCACCCAGCACCCTGAGTACTTAGCACCCAGCACACTGAGCACTGAGCACCCAGAACCCTGAGTACTGAGCACCGAGCACCCTGAGTACTGAGCACCGAGCACCCTGAGTACTGAGCACCCAGCACCCTGAGTACTGAGCACCGAGCATCCGGAGTACTGAGCACCCTGCACCAAGAGCACTGAGCACCCAGCACCCTGAGCACTGAGCACCCTGTGTACTGAGCACCCAGCACCCTGAGCACTGAGGACCCAGCACCCTGAGTACTGAGCACCGAGCACCCCGAGGACTGACACCCAGCACCCTGAGTACTGAGCACCCAGCACCAAGAGTACTGAGCACCGAGCATCCTGAGCACTGAGCACCGAGCACCCTGAGTACTGAGCACCGAGCACCCTGAGTACTGAGCACCCAGCACCCTGAGTACTGAGCACCCAGCACCCTGAGTACTGAGCACCCAGCACCAAGAGTACTGAGCACTGAGCACCCCGAGTACTGAGCACCCAGCACCCTGAGTAATGAGCACCCAGCACCCTGAGCACTGAGCACAAACCACGCTGAATACTGAGCACGGAGCACCCTGAGTACTGAGCACCAAGGACCCTGAGCACTGAGCACCCAGCACGCTGAGTACTGAGCGCTGAGCACCCTGAGTACTGAGCACCGAGCACCCTGAGTACTGAGCACCCAGCACCCTGAGCACTGAGCAGCCAGCATCCTGAGCACTGAGCACCCAGCACCCCGAGCACTGAGCACCCAGCACCCTGAGCACTGAGCACCCAGCACCCCGAGTACTGAGCACCCAGCACCCTGAGTACTGAGCAACGATCACCCTGAGCACTGAGCACCCAGCACCCTGAGCACTTAGCAGATAGCACCCTGAGTACTGAGCACCCTGAGTACTGAGCACCCAGCACCCCGAGCACTGAGCACCCAGCACCCCGAGTACTGAGCACCCTGAGCACTGTGCACCCAGCAACCCGAGCACTGAGCACCCAGCACCCTGAGTACTGAGCACCCTGAGTACTGTGCACCCAGCACCCCGAGCACTGAGCACCCAGCACCCTGAGTACTGAGCACCCTGAGTACTGAGCACCCAGCACACTGAGTACTGAGCACCCTGAGTACTGAGCACCCAGCACCCTGAGCACTGAGCACCCAGCACCCTGAGTACTGAGCACCCAGCACCCTGAGCACTGAGCACCCAGCACCCTGAGTACTGAGCTCCCAGCACCCTGAGTACTTAGCACCCAGCACCCTGAGCACTGAGCACCCAGCACCCTGAGTACTGAGCACCGAGCACCCTGAGTACTGAGCACCCAGCACCCTGAGTACTGAGCACCCAGCACCCTGAGTACTGAGCACCGAGCACCCCGAGTACTGACCACCCAGCACCCTGAGCACTGAGCACCCAGCACCCTGAGTACTGAGCACCCAGCACCCTGAGTACTGAGCACCCAGCACCCAGAGCACTGAGCACCCTGAGTTCTGAGCACTAAGCACCCAGAGCGCTGAGCACCCAGCACCCCAAGCACGGAGCACCCAGGACCCCGAGCACTGAGTACTGAGCACCCAGCACCCTGAGTACTGAGCACCGAGCTCCCTGAGCACTGAGCACCCTGAGTACTGAGCACCCAGCACCCCGATCACAGAGCACCCAGCACCCTCAGCACTGAGCACCCAGCACCACGAGCACTGAGCACCCATCACCCTGAGTACTGAGCACCCTGAGGACTGAGCACCGATCACCCTGAGCACTGAGCACCCAGCACCCTGAGTACTGAGCACCCAGCACCCTGAGTACTGAGCACCGAGCACTCCGAGCACTGAGCACCCAGCTCCCTGAGCACTGAGCACCCAGCACCCCGAGAATGAGCACCCAGCAGCCTGAGTACTGAGAACAGAGCACCCAGAGTACTGAGCACCCAGCACGCTGAGCACTGAGCACAAAGCACCCCGAGAATTAGCACCCAGCACCCTGAGTACTGAGCACCCAGCACCCTGAGTACTGAGCACCCAGCACCTCGTGCACTGAGCACCCTGAGTACTGAGCACCCAGCACCCTGAGTACTGAGCGCTAAGCACCCAGAGCGCTGAGCACCCAGCACCCCAAGCACGGAGCACCCAGGACCCTGAGCACTGAGTACTGAGCACCCAGCACCCTGAGTACTGAGCACCGAGCTCCCTGAGCACTGAGCACCCAGAGTACTGAGCAAACAGCACCCCGATGACAGAGCACCCAGCACCCTCAGCACTGTGCACGCAGCATCCCGAGCACTGAGCACCCAGCACCCTGAGTACTGAGCACCCTGAGGAGTGAGCACCGATAACCCTGAGCACTGAGCACCCAGCACCCTGAGTACTGAGCACCCAGCA
This sequence comes from Microtus oregoni, assembly GCF_018167655.1. NCBI lineage: Eukaryota > Metazoa > Chordata > Mammalia > Rodentia > Cricetidae > Microtus > Microtus oregoni. Next base: position 3,186,724 of record NW_024543811.1, on the reverse strand, counting down.
CCCTGAGTACTGAGCACCGAGCACCCCGAGCACTGAGCACCCAGCACCCTGAGTACTGAGCACCCAGCACCCTGAGCACTGAGCACCCAGCACCCTTAGCACTGAGCACCCAGCACCCTGAGCACTGAGCACCCAGCACCCTGAGTACTGAGCACCCAACGTACTGAGCACCGAGCACCCCTAGCACTGAGCACCCAGCACCCTGAGTACTGAGCACTCAGCAGCCTGAGTACTGAGCACCGAGCACCCCGAGCACTGAGCACCCAGCACCCTGAGCACTGAGCACACTGAGGACTGAGCACCCAGCACCCTGAGTACTGAGCACCCAGCACCCTGAGTACTGAGCACCCAGCATACTGAGTACTGAGCACCGATCACCCTGAGCACTGAGCACCCAGCACCCCGAGCACTGAGCACCCAGCACCCTGAGTACTGAGCACCCTGAGTATTGAGCACCCAGCACCCCGAGCACTGAGCGCCCAGCACCCCGAGTACTGAGCACCCTGAGCACTGAGCACTCAGCACCCTGAGTACTGAGCACCCAGCACACTGAGCACTGAGCACCCAGCACCCTGAGTACTGAGCACCCAGCACCCTGAGCACTGAGCACCCAGCACCCTGAGTACTGAGCACCCAGCACCCTGAGTACTTAGCACCGAGCACCCTGAGTACTGAGCACCCAGCACCCTGAGTACTGAGCACCCAGCACCCTGAGTACTGAGCACCGAGCACCCCGAGTACTGAGCACCCAGCACCCTGAGCACTGAGAACCCAGCACCCTGAGCACTGAGCACCCAGCACCCCAAGCACTGAGCACCCAGCACCCTGAGCACTGAGCACTCAGCACCCTGAGCACTGAGCACCCAGCACCCTGAGCACTGAGCACCCAGCACCCTGAGTACTGAGCAACCAGGACCCTGAGCACTGAGCACCCAGCACCCTGAGTACTGAGCACCCAGCACCCTGAGTACTTAGCACCCAGCACACTGAGCCCTGAGCACCCAGAACCCTGAGTACTGAGCACCGAGCACCCTGAGTACTGAGCACCCAGCACCCTGAGTACTGAGCACCCAGCACCCTGAGTACTGAGCACCGAGCATCCGGAGTACTGAGCACCCTGCACCAAGAGCACTGAGCACCCAGCACCCTGAGCACTGAGCACCCTGTGTACTGAGCACCCAGCACCCTGAGCACTGAGCACCCAGCACCCTGAGTACTGAGCACCGAGCACCCCGAGGACTGAGCACCCAGCACCCTGAGTACTGAGCACCCAGCACCAAGAGTACTGAGCACCGAGCATCCTGAGCACTAAGCACCGAGCACCCCGAGCACTGAGCACCCAGCACCCTGAGTACTGAGCACCCAGCACCAAGAGTACTGAGCACTGAGCACCCCGAGTACTGAGCACCCAGCACCCTGAGTAATGAGCACCCAGCACCCTGAGCACTGAGCACAAAGCACGCTGAATACTGAGCACGGAGCACCCTGAGTACTGAGCACCAAGGACCCTGAGCACTGAGCACCCAGCACGCTGAGTACTGAGCGCTGAGCACCCTGAGTACTGAGCACCGAGCACCCTGAGTACTGAGCACCCAGCACCCTGAGCACTGAGCAGCCAGCATCCTGAGCACTGAGCACCCAGCACCCCGAGCACTGAGCACCCAGCACCCTGAGCACTGAGCACCCAGCACCCCGAGTACTGAGCACCCAGCACCCTGAGTACTGAGCAACGATCACCCTGAGCACTGAGCACCCAGCACCCTGAGCACTGAGCAGATAGCACCCTGAGTACTGAGCACCCTGAGTACTGAGCACCCAGCACCCCGAGCACTGAGCACCCAGCACCCCGAGTACTGAGCACCCTGAGCACTGAGCACCCAGCACCCTGAGCACTGAGCACTCTGAGGTCTGAGCACCCAGCACCCTGAGTACTGAGCACCCAGTATCCTGAGTACTGAGCACCGATCACCCTGAGCACTGAGCACCCAGCAACCCGAGCACTGAGCACCCAGCACCCTGAGTACTGAGCACCCTGAGTACTGTGCACCCAGCACCCCGAGCACTGAGCACCCAGCACCCTGAGTACTGAGCACCCTGAGTACTGAGCACCCAGCACACTGAGTACTGAGCACCCTGAGTACTGAGCACCCAGCACCCTGAGCACTGAGCACCCAGCACCCTGAGTACTGAGCACCCAGCACCCTGAGCACTGAGCACCCAGCACCCTGAGTACTGAGCTCCCAGCACCCTGAGTACTTAGCACCCAGCACCCTGAGCACTGAGCACCCAGCACCCTGAGTACTGAGCACCGAGCACCCTGAGTACTGAGCACCCAGCACCCTGAGTACTGAGCACCCAGCACCCTGAGTACTGAGCACCGAGCACCCCGAGTACTGACCACCCAGCACCCTGAGCACTGAGCACCCAGCACCCTGAGTACTGAGCACCCAGCACCCTGAGTACTGAGCACCCAGCACCCAGAGCACTGAGCACCCTGAGTTCTGAGCACTAAACACCCAGAGCGCTGAGCACCCAGCACCCCAAGCACGGAGCACCCAGGACCCCGAGCACTGAGTACTGAGCACCCAGCACCCTGAGTACTGAGCACCGAGCTCCCCGAGCACTGAGCACCCTGAGTACTGAGCACCCAGCACCCCGATCACAGAGCACCCAGCACCCTCAGCACTGAGCACCCAGCACCACGAGCACTGAGCACCCAGCACCCTGAGTACTGAGCACCCTGAGGACTGAGCACCGATCACCCTGAGCACTGAGCACCCAGCACCCTGAGTACTGAGCACCCAGCACCCTGAGTACTGAGCACCGAGCACTCCGAGCACTGAGCACCCAGCACCCTGAGTACTGAGCACCCAGCACCCTGAGTACTGAGCACCCAGCACCCTGAGCACTGAGCACCCAGCACCCTGAGTACTGAGCACCCAGCACCCTGAGTACTGAGCACCCAGCATCCTGAGTACTGAGCACCGAGCACCCCGAGTACTGAACACCCAGCACCCCGAGCACTGAGCACCCAGCATCCTGAGCACTGAGCACCCAGCACCCCAAGCACTGAGCACCCAGCACCCTGAGTACTGAGTACTGAGCACCCTGAGTACTGAGCACCCAGCACCCTGAGCACTGAGCACCCAGCACCCTGAGTACTGAGCACCGAGCACCCCGAGCACTGAGCACCCAGCACCCTGAGTACTGAGCACCCAGGACCAAGACTACTGAGCACCAAGCATCCTGAGCACTGAGCACAGAGCACCCTGAGCACTGAGCACCCAGCACCCTGAGTACTGAGCACCCAGCACCAAGAGTACTGAGCACCGAGCACCCCGAGCACTGAGCACCCAGCACCCTGAGTAATGAGCACCCAGCACCCTGAGCACTGAGCACAAAGCACGCTGAGTACTGAGCACTGAGCACCCTGAGTACTGAGCACCAAGGACCCTGAGCACTGAGCACCCAGCACGCTGAGTACTGAGCGCTGTGCACCCTGAGTACTGAGCACCGAGCACCCTGAGTACTGAGCACCCAGCACCCTGAGCACTGAGCAGCCAGCACCCTGAGCACTGAGCACCCAGCACCCCGAGCACTGAGCACCCAGCACCCTGAGCACTGAGCACCCAGCACCCCGAGTACTGAGCACCCAGCACACTGAGTACTGAGCACCGAGCACCCCGAGAACTGAGCACCCAGCACCCTGAGTACTGAGCACCCAGCACCCTGAGTACTGAGCACCCAGCACCCCGAGCACTGAGCAACCAGCACCCCGAGCACTGAGCACCCAGCACCCCGAGAATGAGCACCCAGCAGCCTGAGTACTGAGAACAGAGCACCCAGAGTACTGAGCACCCAGCACGCTGAGCACTGAGCACAAAGCACCCCGAGAATGAGCACCCAGCAGCCTGAGTACTGAGCACCGATCACCCTGAGCACTGAGCACCCAGCACATCGAGCACTGAGCACCCAGCACCCTGAGTACTGAGCACCCTGAGTATTGAGCACCCAGCACCCCGAGCACTGAGCGCCCAGCACCCCGAGTACTGAGCACCCTGAGCACTGAACACCCAGCACCCTGAGTACTGAGCACCCAGCACACTGAGCACTGAGCACCCAGCACCCTGAGTACTGAGCACCCAGCACCCTGAGCACTGAGCACCCAGCACCCTGAGTACTGAGCACCCAGCACCCTGAGTACTTAGCACCGAGCACCCTGAGTACTGAGCACCCAGCACCCTGAGTACTGAGCACCCAGCACCCTGAGTACTGAGCACCGAGCACCCCGAGTACTGAGCACCCAGCACCCTGAGCACTGAGAACCCAGCACCCTGAGCACTGAGCACCCAGCACCCCAAGCACTGAGCACCCAGCACCCTGAGCACTGAGCACTCAGCACCCTGAGCACTGAGCACCCAGCACCCTTAGCACTGAGCACCCAGCACCCTGAGTACTGAGCAACCAGGACCCTGAGCACTGAGCACCCAGCACCCTGAGTACTGAGCACCCAGCACCCTGAGTACTTAGCACCCAGCACACTGAGCACTGAGCACCCAGAACCCTGAGTACTGAGCACCGAGCACCCTGAGTACTGAGCACCCAGCAGCCTGAGTACTGAGAACAGAGCACCCAGAGTACTGAGCACCCAGCACGCTGAGCACTGAGCACAAAGCACCCCGAGAATTAGCACCCAGCACCCTGAGTACTGAGCACCCAGCACCCTGAGTACTGAGCAGCCAGCACCTCGTGCACTGAGCACCCTGAGTACTGAGCACCCAGCACCCTGAGTACTGAGCGCTAAGCACCCAGAGCGCTGAGCACCCAGCACCCTAAGCACGGAGCACCCAGGACCCTGAGCACTGAGTACTGAGCACCCAGCACCCTGAGTACTGAGCACCGAGCTCCCCGAGCACTGAGCACCCTGAGTACTGAGCAAACAGCACCCCGATGACAGAGCACCCAGCACCCTCAGCACTGAGCACGCAGCACCCCGAGCACTGAGCACCCAGCACCCTGAGTACTGAGCACCCTGAGGAGTGAGCACCGATAACCCTGAGCACTGAGCACCCAGCACCCTGAGTACTGAGCACCCAGCACCCTGAGTACTGAGCACCGAGCACCCCGAGCACTGAGCACCCAGCACCCTGAGTACTGAGCACCCAGCACCCTGAGCACTGAGCACCCAGCACCCTTAGCACTGAGCACCCAGCACCCTGAGCACTGAGCACCCAGCACCCTGAGTACTGAGCACCCAACGTACTGAGCACCGAGCACCCCTAGCACTGAGCACCCAGCACCCTGAGTAGTGAGCACCCAGCACCCTGAGTACTGAGCACCCAGCACACCGAGCACTGAGCACCCAGCACCCCGAGCACTGAGCACTGAGCACCCTGAGTACTGAGCACTGAGCACGCTTAGTACTGAGCACCGAGCACCCCGAGCACTGAGCAGCCAGCACCTTGAGTACTGAGCACCGAGCACCCCGAGCACTGAGCACCCAGCACCCTGAGTCCTGAGCACCCAGCACCCTGAGCACTGAGCACCCAGCACCCCAAGCACTGAGCACCCAGCACCCTGAGTACTGAGCACCGAGCACCCTGAGTACTGAGCACCCAGTACCCCGAGCACTGAGCACCCAGCACCCTGAGCACTGAGAACCCAGCACCCTTAGTACTGAGCACCCAGCACCCCGAGCACTGAGCACCCAGCACCCTGAGTACTGAGCACTCAGCAGCCGGAGTACTGAGCACCGAGCACCCCGAGCACTGAGCACCCAGCACCCTGAGCACTGAGCACACTGAGGACTGAGCACCCAGCACCCTGAGTACTGAGCACCCAGCACCCTGAGTACTGAGCACCCAGCATACTGAGTACTGAGCACCGATCACCCTGAGCACTGAGCACCCAGCACCCCGAGCACTGAGCACCCAGCACCCTGAGTACTGAGCACCCTGAGTATTGAGCACCCAGCACCCCGAGCACTGAGCGCCCAGCACCCCGAGTACTGAGCACCCTGAGCACTGAGCACCCAGCACCCTGAGTACTGAGCACCCAGCACACTGAGCACTGAGCACCCAGCACCCTGAGTACTGAGCACCCAGCACCCTGAGCACTGAGCACCCAGCACCCTGAGTACTGAGCACCCAGCACCCTGAGTACTTAGCACCGAGCACCCTGAGTACTGAGCACCCAGCACCCTGAGTACTGAGCACCCAGCACCCTGAGTACTGAGCACCGAGCACCCCGAGTACTGAGCACCCAGCACCCTGAGCACTGAGAACCCAGCACCCTGAGCACTGAGCACCCAGCACCCCAAGCACTGAGCACCCAGCACCCTGAGCACTGAGCACTCAGCACCCTGAGCACTGAGCACACAGCACCCTGAGCACTGAGCACCCAGCACCCTGAGTACTGAGCAACCAGGACCCTGAGCACTGAGCACCCAGCACCCTGAGTACTGAGCACCCAGCACCCTGAGTACTTAGCACCCAGCACACTGAGCACTGAGCACCCAGAACCCTGAGTACTGAGCACCGAGCACCCTGAGTACTGAGCACCCAGCACCCTGAGTACTGAGCACCCAGCACCCTGAGTACTGAGCACCGAGCATCCGGAGTACTGAGCACCCTGCACCCCGAGCACTGAGCACCCAGCACCCTGAGCACTGAGCACCCTGAGTACTGAGCACCCAGCACCCTGAGCACTGAGCACCAAGCACCCTGAGTACTGAGCACCGAGCACCCCGAGGACTGAGCACCCAGCACCCTGAGTACTGAGCACCCAGCACCAAGAGTACTGAGCACCGAGCATCCTGAGCACTGAGCACCGAGCACCCCGAGCACTGAGCACCCAGCACCCTGAGTACTGAGCACCCAGCACCAAGAGTACTGAGCACCGAGCACCCCAAGTACTGAGCACCCAGCACCCTGAGTAATGAGCACCCAGCACCCTGAGCACTGAGCACAAAGCACGCTGAATACTGAGCACGGAGCACCCTGAGTACTGAGCACCAAGGACCCTGAGCACTGAGCACCCAGCACGCTGAGTACTGAGCGCTGAGCACCCTGAGTACTGAGCACCGAGCACCCTGAGTACTGAGCACCCAGCACCCTGAGCACTGAGCAGCCAGCATCCTGAGCACTGAGCACCCAGCACCCCGAGCACTGAGCACCCAGCACCCTGAGCACTGAGCACCCAGCACCCCGAGTACTGAGCACCCAGCACCCTGAGTACTGAGCACCGAGCACCCCGAGAACTGAGCACCCAGCACCCTGAGTACTGAGCACCCAGCACCCTGAGTACTGAGCACCCAGCACCCCGAGCACTGAGCAACCAGCACCCCGAGCACTGAGCACCCAGCACCCCGAGAATGAGCACCCAGCCGCCTGAGTACTGAGAACAGAGCACCCAGAGTACTGAGCACCCAGCACGCTGAGCACTGAGCACAAAGCACCCCGAGAATTAGCACCCAGCACCCTGAGTACTGAGCACCCAGCACCCTGAGTACTGAGCACCCAGCACCTCGTGCACTGAGCACCCTGAGTACTGAGCACCCAGCACCCTGAGTACTGAGCGCTAAGCACCCAGAGCGCTGAGCACCCAGCACCCCAAGCACGGAGCACCCAGGACCCTGAGCACTGAGTACTGAGCACCCAGCACCCTGAGTACTGAGCACCGAGCTCCCCGAGCACTGAGCACCCTGAGTACTGAGCAAACAGCACCCCGATGACAGAGCACCCAGCACCCTCAGCACTGAGCACGCAGCACCCCGAGCACTGAGCACCCAGCACACTGAGTACTGAGCACCCTGAGGAGTGAGCACCGATAACCCTGAGCACTGAGCACCCAGCACCCTGAGTACTGAGCACCCAGCACCCTGAGTACTGAGCACCGAGCACCCCGAGCACTGAGCACCCAGCACCCTGAGTACTGAGCACCCAGCACCCTGAGCACTGAGCACCCAGCACCCTTAGCACTGAGCACCCAGCACCCTGAGCACTGAGCACCCAGCACCCTGAGTACTGAGCACCCAAGGTACTGAGCACCGAGCACCCCTAGCACTGAGCACCCAGCACCCTGAGTAGTGAGCACCCAGCACCCTGAGTACTGAGCACCCAGCACACCGAGCACTGAGCACCCAGCACCCCGAGCACTGAGCACTGAGCACCCTGAGTACTGAGCACTGAGCACCCTTAGTACTGAGCACCGAGCACCCCGAGCACTGAGCAGCCAGCACCTTGAGTACTGAGCACCGAGCACCCCGAGCACTGAGCACCCAGCACCCTGAGTACTGAGCACCCAGCACCCTGAGTACTGAGCACCCAGTACCCCGAGCACTGAGCACCCAGCACCCTGAGCACTGAGAACCCAGCACCCTGAGTACTGAGCACCCAGCACCCCGAGCACTGAGCACCCAGCACCCTGAGTACTGAGCACTCAGCAGCCTGAGTACTGAGAACCGAGCACCCCGAGCACTGAGCACCCAGCAGCCTGAGCACTGAGCACACTGAGGACTGAGCACCCAGCACCCTGAGTACTGAGCACCCAGCACCCTGAGTACTGAGCACCCAGCATACTGAGTACTGAGCACCGATCACCCTGAGCACTGAGCACCCAGCACCCCGAGCACTGAGCACCCAGCACCCTGAGTACTGAGCACCCAGCACCCTGAGCACTGAGCACCCAGCACCCTGAGTACTGAGCACCCAGCACCCTGAGTACTTAGCACCGAGCACCCTGAGTACTGAGCACCCAGCACCCTGAGTACTGAGCACCCAGCACCCTGAGTACTGAGCACCGAGCACCCCGAGTACTGAGCACCCAGCACCCTGAGCACTGAGAACCCAGCACCCTGAGCACTGAGCACCCAGCACCCCAAGCACTGAGCACCCAGCACCCTGAGCACTGAGCACTCAGCACCCTGAGCACTGAGCACCCAGCACCCTGAGCACTGAGCACCCAGCACCCTGAGTACTGAGCAACCAGGACCCTGAGCACTGAGCACCCACCACCCTGAGTACTGAGCACCCAGCACCCTGAGTACTTAGCACCCAGCACACTGAGCACTGAGCACCCAGAACCCTGAGTACTGAGCACCGAGCACCCTGAGTACTGAGCACCCAGCACCCTGAGTACTGAGCACCCAGCACCCTGAGTACTGAGCACCGAGCATCCGGAGTACTGAGCACCCTGCACCCCGAGCACTGAGCACCCAGCACCGTGAGCACTGAGCACCCTGAGTACTGAGCACCCAGCACCCTGAGCACTGAGCACCCAGCACCTCGTGCACTGAGCACCCTGAGTACTGAGCACCCAGCACCCTGAGTACTGAGCACCCAGCACCCTGAGCACTGAGCACCCAGCACCCTTAGCACTGAGCACCCAGCACCCTGAGCACTGAGCACCCAGGACCCTGAGCACTGAGTACTGAGCACCCAGCACCCTGAGTACTGAGCACCGAGCTCCCCGAGCACTGAGCACCCTGAGTACTGAGCAAACAGCACCCCGATGACAGAGCACCCAGCACCCTCAGCACTGAGCACGCAGCACCCCGAGCACTGAGCACCCAGCACCCTGAGTACTGAGCACCCTGAGGAGTGAGCACCGATAACCCTGAGCACTGAGCACCCAGCACCCTGAGTACTGAGCACCCAGCACCCTGAGTACTGAGCACCGAGCACCCCGAGCACTGAGCACCCAGCACCCTGAGTACTGAGCACCCAGCACCCTGAGCACTGAGCACCCAGCACCCTTAGCACTGAGCACCCAGCACCCTGAGCACTGAGCACCCAGCACCCTGAGTACTGAGCACCCAACGTACTGAGCACCGAGCACCCCTAGCACTGAGCACCCAGCACCCTGAGTAGTGAGCACCCAGCACCCTGAGTACTGAGCACCCAGCACACCGAGCACTGAGCACCCAGCACCCCGAGCACTGAGCACTGAGCACCCTGAGTACTGAGCACTGAGCACCCTTAGTACTGAGCACGGAGCACCCCGAGCACTGAGCAGCCAGCACCTTGAGTACTGAGCACCGAGCACCCCGAGCACTGAGCACCCAGCACCCTGAGTACTGAGCACCCAGCACCCTGAGTACTGAGCACCCAGTACCCCGAGCACTGAGCACCCAGCACCCTGAGCACTGAGAACCCAGCACCCTGAGTACTGAGCACCCAGCACCCCGAGCACTGAGCACCCAGCACCCTGAGTACTGAGCACTCAGCAGCCTGAGTACTGAGAACCGAGCACCCCGAGCACTGAGCACCCAGCACCCTGAGCACTGAGCACACTGAGGACTGAGCACCCAGCACCCTGAGTACTGAGCACCCAGCACCCTGAGTACTGAGCACCCAGCATACTGAGTACTGAGCACCGATCACCCTGAGCACTGAGCACCCAGCACATCGAGCACTGAGCACCCAGCACCCTGAGTACTGAGCACCCTGAGTATTGAGCACCCAGCACCCCGAGCACTGAGCGCCCAGCACCCCGAGTACTGAGCACCCTGAGCACTGAACACCCAGCACCCTGAGTACTGAGCACCCAGCACACTGAGCACTGAGCACCCAGCACCCTGAGTACTGAGCACCCAGCACCCTGAGCACTGAGCACCCAGCACCCTGAGTACTGAGCACCCAGCACCCTGAGTACTTAGCACCGAGCACCCTGAGTACTGAGCACCCAGCACCCTGAGTACTGAGCACCCAGCACCCTGAGTACTGAGCACCGAGCACCCCGAGTACTGAGCACCCAGCACCCTGAGCACTGAGAACCCAGCACCCTGAGCACTGAGCACCCAGCACCCCAAGCACTGAGCACCCAGCACCCTGAGCACTGAGCACTCAGCACCCTGAGCACTGAGCACCCAGCACCCTGAGCACTGAGCACCCAGCACCCTGAGTACTGAGCAACCAGGACCCTGAGCACTGAGCACCCAGCACCCTGAGTACTGAGCACCCAGCACCCTGAGTACTTAGCACCCAGCACACTGAGCACTGAGCACCCAGAACCCTGAGTACTGAGCACCGAGCACCCTGAGTACTGAGCACCCAGCACCCTGAGTACTGAGCACCCAGCACCCTGAGTACTGAGCACCGAGCATCCGGAGTACTGAGCACCCTGCACCCCGAGCACTGAGCACCCAGCACCCTGAGCACTGAGCACCCTGAGTACTGAGCACCCAGCACCCTGAGCACTGAGCACCCAGCACCCTGAGTACTGAGCACCGAGCACCCCGAGGACTGAGCACCCAGCACCCTGAGTACTGAGCACCCAGCACCAAGAGTACTGAGCACCGAGCATCCTGAGCACTGAGCACCGAGCACCCCGAGCACTGAGCACCCAGCACCCTGAGTACTGAGCACCCAGCACCAAGAGTACTGAGCATCGAGCACCCCGAGTACTGAGCACCCAGCACCCTGAGTAATGAGCACCCAGCACCCTGAGCACTGAGCACAAAGCACGCTGAATACTGAGCACGGAGCACCCTGAGTACTGAGCACCAAGGACCCTGAGCACTGAGCACCCAGCACGCTGAGTACTGAGCGCTGAGCACCCTGAGTACTGAGCACCGAGCACCCTGAGTACTGAGCACCCAGCACCCTGAGCACTGAGCAGCCAGCATCCTGAGCACTGAGCACCCAGCACCCCGAGCACTGAGCACCAAGCACCCTGAGCACTGAGCACCCAGCACCCCGAGGACTGAGCACCCAGCACCCTGAGTACTGAGCACCGAGCACCCGGAGCACTGAGCACCCAGCACCCTGAGTACTGAGCACCCAGCACCCTGAGTACTGAGCACCCAGCACCCCAAGCACTGAGCACCCAGCACCCCGAGCATTGAGCACCCAGCTCCCCGAGCATGAGCACCCAGCAGCCTGAGTACTGAGAACAGAGCACCCTGAGTACTGAGCACCCAGCACGCTGAGCACTGAGCACCCAGCACCCCGAGTACTGAGCAAACAGCACCCCGAGCACTGAGCACCCAGCACCCCGAGAATTAGCACCCAGCACCCTGAGTACTGAGCACCCAGCACCCTGAGTACTGAGCACCCAGCACCCCGTGCACTGAGCACCCTGAGTACTGAGCACCCAGCACCCTGAGTACTGAGCACTAAGCACCCAGAGCGCTGAGCACCCAGCACCCCAAGCACGGAGCACCCAGGACCCCGAGCACTGAGTACTGAGCTCCCAGCACCCTGAGTACTGAGCACCGAGCTCCCCGAGCACTGAGCACCCTGAGTACTGAGCACCCAGCACCCCGATGACAGAGCACCCAGCACCCTCAGCACTGAGCACGCAGCACCCCGAGCACTGAGCACCCAGCACCCTGAGTACTGAGCACCCTGAGGACTGAGCACCGATAACCCTGAGCACTGAGCACCCAGCAACCTGAGTACTGAGCACCCAGCACCCTGAGTACTGAGCACCGAGCACCCCGAGCACTGAGCACCCAGCACCCTGAGTACTGAGCACCCAGCACCCTGAGCACTGAGCACCCAGCACCCTGAGTACTGAGCACCCAACGTACTGAGCACCGAGCACCCCTAGCACTGAGCACCCAGCACCCTGAGTACTGAGCACCCAGCACCCGGAGCACTGAGCACCCAGCACACCGAGCACTGAGCACTGAGCACCCTGAATACTGAGCACTGAGCACCCTTAGTACTGAGCACCGAGCACCCTGAGTACTGAGCACCCAGCACCCTGAGCACTGAGCACGGAGCATCCCGAGGACTGAGCACCCAGCACCGTGAGCACTGAGCAGCCAGCACCTTGAGTACAGAGCACCGAGCACCCCGAGCACTGAGCACCCAGCACCCTGAGTCCTGAGCACCCAGCACCCTGAGCACTGCGCACCCAGCACCCCGAGCACTGAGCACCCAGCACCCTGAGTACTGAGCACCCAGCACCCTGAGTACTGAGCACCCAGTACCCCGAGCACTGAGCACCCAGCACCCTGAGCACTGAGCACCCAGCACCCTGAGTACTGAACACCCAGCACCCCGAGCACTGAGCACCCAGCACCCTGAGTACTGAGCACTCAGCACCCTGAGTACTGGGCACCGAGCACCCCGAGCACTGAGCACCCAGCACCCTGAGCACTGAGCACCCTGAGGACTGAGCACCCAGCACCCTGAGTACTGAGCACCCAGCACCCTGAGTACTGAGCACCCAGCATCCTGAGTACTGAGCAACGATCACCCTGAGCACTGAGCACCCAGCACCCTGAGCACTGAGCAGCCAGCACCCTGAGTACTGAGCACCCTGAGTACTGAGAACCCAGCACCCCGAGCACTGAGCACCCAGCACCCCGAGTACTGAGCACCCTGAGCACTGAGCACCCAGCACCCTGAGTACTGAGCACCCAGCACCCTGAGCACTGAGCACCCAGCACCCTGAGTACTGAGCACCCAGCACCCTGAGCACTGAGCACCCAGCACGCTGAGTACTGAGCACCCAGCACCCTGAGTACTTAGCACCGAGCACCCTGAGTACTGAGCACCCAGGACCCTGAGTACTGAGCACCCAGCACCCTGAGTACTGAGCACTGAGCACCCCGAGTACTGAGCACCCAGCACCCTGAGCACTGAGAACCCAGCACCCTGAGCACTAAGCTCCCAGCACCCCAAGCACTGAGCACCCAGCACCCTGAGCACTGAGCACCCAGCACCCTGAGCACTGAGCACCCAGCACCCTGAGCACTGAGCACCCAGCACCCTGAGTACTGAGCACCCAACGTACTGAGCACCGAGCACCCCTAGCACTGAGCACCCAGCACCCTGAGTACTGAGCACACAGCACCCTGAGTACTGAGCACCCAGCACCCCGAGCACTGAGCACCCAGCACCCCGAGCACTGAGCACTGAGCACCCTGAGTACTGAGCACTGAGCACCCTTAGTACTGAGCACCGAGCACCCTGAGTACTGAGCACCCAACACCCTGAGCACTGAGCACGGAGCACCCCGAGGACTGAGCACCCAGAACCGTGAGCACTGAGCAGCCAGGACCTTGAGTACTGAGCACCGAGCACCCCGAGCACTGAGCACCCAGCACCCTGAGGCCTGAGCACCCAGCACCCTGAGTACTGAACACCCAGCACCCTGAGTACTGTGCACCGAGCATCCGGAGTACTGAGCACCCTGCACCCCGAGCACTGAGCACCCAGCACCCTGAGCACTGAGCACCCTGAGGAATGAGCACCCAGCACCCTGAGTACTGAGCACCCAGCATCCTGAGTACTGAGCACCGATCACCCTGAGCACTGAGCACCCAGCAACCCGAGCACTGAGCACCCAGCACCCTGAGTACTGAGCACCCTGAGTACTGAGCACCCAGCACCCTGAGAACTGAGCACCCTGAGTACTGAGCACCCACCACCCTGAGCACTGAGCACCCAGCACCCTGAGTACTGAGCACCCAGCACCCTGAGCACTGAGCACCCAGCACCCTGAGTACGGAGCACCCAGCACCCTGAGTACTTAGCACCCAGCAACCTGAGCACTGAGCACCCAGCACCCTGAGTACTGAGCACCCAGCACACCGAGCCCTGAGCACCCAGCACCCCGAGCACTGAGCACTGAGCACCCTGAGTACTGAGCACTGAGCACCCTTAGTACTGAGCACCGAGCACCCCGAGCACTGAGCAGCCAGCACCTTGAGTACTGAGCACCGAGCACCCCGAGCACTGAGCACCCAGCACCCTGAGTACTGAGCACCCAGCACCCTGAGTACTGAGCACCCAGTACCCCGAGCACTGAGCACCCAGCACCCTGAGCACTGAGAACCCAGCACCCTGAGTACTGAGCACCCAGCACCCCGAGCACTGAGCACCCAGCACCCTGAGTACTGAGCACTCAGCAGCCTGAGTACTGAGAACCGAGCACCCCGAGCACTGAGCACCCAGCAGCCTGAGCACTGAGCACACTGAGGACTGAGCACCCAGCACCCTGAGTACTGAGCACCCAGCACCCTGAGTACTGAGCACCCAGCATACTGAGTACTGAGCACCGATCACCCTGAGCACTGAGCACCCAGCACCCCGAGCACTGAGCACCCAGCACCCTGAGTACTGAGCACCCTGAGTATTGAGCACCCAGCACCCCGAGCACTGAGCGCCCAGCACCCCGAGTACTGAGCACCCTGAGCACTGAGCACCCAGCACCCTGAGTACTGAGCACCCAGCACACTGAGCACTGAGCACCCAGCACCCTGAGTACTGAGCACCCAGCACCCTGAGCACTGAGCACCCAGCACCCTGAGTACTGAGCAACCAGCACCCTGAGTACTTAGCACCGAGCACCCTGAGTACTGAGCACCCAGCACCCTGAGTACTGAGCACACAGCACCCTGAGTACTGAGCACCGAGCACCCCGAGTACTGAGCACCCAGCACCCTGAGCACTGAGAACCCAGCACCCTGAGCACTGAGCACCCAGCACCCCAAGCACTGAGCACCCAGCACCCTGAGCACTGAGCACTCAGCACCCTGAGCACTGAGCACCCAGCACCCTGAGCACTGAGCACCCAGCACCCTGAGTACTGAGCAACCAGGACCCTGAGCACTGAGCACCCAGCACCCTGAGTACTGAGCACCCAGCACCCTGAGTACTTAGCACCCAGCACACTGAGCACCCAGAACCCTGAGTACTGAGCACCGAGCACCCTGAGTACTGAGCACCCAGCACCCTGAGTACTGAGCACCCAGCACCCTGAGTACTGAGCACCGAGCATCCGGAGTACTGAGCACCCTGCACCCCGAGCACTGAGCACCCAGCACCGTGAGCACTGAGCACCCTGAGTACTGAGCACCCAGCACCCTGAGCACTGAGCACCCAGCACCTCGTGCACTGAGCACCCTGAGTACTGAGCACCCAGCACCCTGAGTACTGAGCGCTAAGCACCCAGAGCGCTGAGCACCCAGGAAACCAAGCACGGAGCACCCAGGACCCTGAGCACTGAGTACTGAGCACCCAGCACCCTGAGTACTGAGCACCGAGCTCCCCGAGCACTGAGCACCCTGAGTACTGAGCAAACAGCACCCCGATGACAGAGCACCCAGCACCCTCAGCACTGAGCACGCAGCACCCCGAGCACTGAGCACCCAGCACCCTGAGTACTGAGCACCCTGAGGAGTGAGCACCGATAACCCTGAGCACTGAGCACCCAGCACCCTGAGTACTGAGCACCCAGCACCCTGAGCACTGAGCACCCAGCACCCTGAGTACTGAGCACCCAGCACCCTGAGCACTGAGCACCCAGCACCCTGAGTACTGAGCACCCAGCACCCTGAGTACTTAGCACCGAGCACCCTGAGTACTGAGCACCCAGGACCCTGAGTACTGAGCACCCAGCACCCTGAGTACTGAGCACTGAGCACCCCGAGTACTGAGCACCCAGCACCCTGAGCACTGAGAACCCAGCACCCTGAGCACTAAGCTCCCAGCACCCCAAGCACTGAGCACCCAGCACCCTGAGCACTGAGCACCCAGCACCTTGAGCACTGAGCACCCAGCACCCTGAGCACTGAGCACCCAGCACCCTGAGTACTGAGCACCCAACGTACTGAGCACCGAGCACCCCTAGCACTGAGCACCCAGCACCCTGAGTACTGAGCACACAGCACCCTGAGTACTGAGCACCCAGCACCCCGAGCACTGAGCACCCAGCACCCCGAGCACTGAGCACTGAGCACCCTGAGTACTGAGCACTGAGCACCCTTAGTACTGAGCACCGAGCACCCTGAGTACTGAGCACCCAACACCCTGAGCACTGAGCACGGAGCACCCCGAGGACTGAGCACCCAGAACCGTGAGCACTGAGCAGCCAGGACCTTGAGTACTGAGCACCGAGCACCCCGAGCACTGAGCACCCAGCACCCTGAGGCCTGAGCACCCAGCACCCTGAGTACTGAACACCCAGCACCCTGAGTACTGTGCACCGAGCATCCGGAGTACTGAGCACCCTGCACCCCGAGCACTGAGCACCCAGCACCCTGAGCACTGAGCACCCTGAGGAATGAGCACCCAGCACCCTGAGTACTGAGCACCCAGCATCCTGAGTACTGAGCACCGATCACCCTGAGCACTGAGCACCCAGCAACCCGAGCACTGAGCACCCAGCACCCTGAGTACTGAGCACCCTGAGTACTGAGCACCCAGCACCCTGAGAACTGAGCACCCTGAGTACTGAGCACCCACCACCCTGAGCACTGAGCACCCAGCACCCTGAGTACTGAGCACCCAGCACCCTGAGCACTGAGCACCCAGCACCCTGAGTACGGAGCACCCAGCACCCTGAGTACTTAGCACCCAGCAACCTGAGCACTGAGCACCCAGCACCCTGAGTACTGAGCACCGAGCACCCTGAGCACTGAGTACCCAGCACCCTGAGTACTGAGCACACAGCACCCCAAGCACTGAGCACCCAGCACCCTGAGCACTGAGCACCCAGCACCCTGAGCACTGAGCACCCAGCACCCTGAGCACTGAGCACCCAGCACCCTGAGTACTGAGCACCCAGCACCCCTAGCACTGAGCACCCAGCACCCTGAGCACTGAGCACCCAGCACCCCAAGCACTGAGCACCCAGCACCCTGAGCACTGAGCACCCAGCACCCTGAGCACTGAGCACCCAGCACCCTGAGCACTGAGCACCCAGCACCCTGAGTACTGAGCACCCAACGTACTGAGCACCGAGCACCCCTAGCACTGAGCACCCAGCACCCTGAGTACTGAGCACCCAGCACCCTGAGTACTGAGCACCCAGCACCCTGAGCACTGAGCACCCAGCACCCCGAGCACTGAGCACTGAGCACCCTGAGTACTGAGCACTGAGCACCCTTAGTAATGAGCACCGAGCACCCTGAGTACTGAGCACCCAGCACCCTGAGCACTGAGCACCCAGCACCCTGAGTACTGAGCACCCTGAGGAGTGAGCACCGATAACCCTGAGCACTGAGCACCCAGCACCCTGAGTACTGAGCACCCAGCACCCTGAGTACTGAGCACCGAGCACCCCGAGCACTGAGCACCCAGCACCCTGAGTACTGAGCACCCAGCACCCTGAGCACTGAGCACCCAGCACCCTTAGCACTGAGCACCCAGCACCCTGAGCACTGAGCACCCAGCACCCTGAGTACTGAGCACCCAACGTACTGAGCACCGAGCACCCCTAGCACTGAGCACCCAGCACCCTGAGTAGTGAGCACCCAGCACCCTGAGTACTGAGCACCCAGCACCCTGAGCACTGAGCACCCAGCACCCTGAGTACGGAGCACCCAGCACCCTGAGCACTGAGTACCCAGCACCCTGAGTACTGAGCACACAGCACCCCAAGCACTGAGCACCCAGCACCCTGAGCACTGAGCACCCAGCACCCTGAGCACTGAGCACCCAGCACCCTGAGCACTGAGCACCCAGCACCCTGAGTACTGAGCACCCAGCACCCCAAGCACTGAGCACCCAGCACCCTGAGCACTGAGCACCCAGCACCCCAAGCACTGAGCACCCAGCACCCTGAGCACTGAGCACCCAGCACCCTGAGCACTGAGCACCCAGCACCCTGAGCACTGAGCACCCAGCACCCTGAGTACTGAGCACCCAACGTACTGAGCACCGAGCACCCCTAGCACTGAGCACCCAGCACCCTGAGTACTGAGCACCCAGCACCCTGAGTACTGAGCACCCAGCACCCCGAGCACTGAGCACCCAGCACCCCGAGCACTGAGCACTGAGCACCCTGAGTACTGAGCACTGAGCACCCTTAGTAATGAGCACCGAGCACCCTGAGTACTGAGCACCCAGCACCCTGAGCACTGAGCACGGAGCACCCCGAGGACTGAGCACCCAGCACCGTGAGCACTGAGCAGCCAGCACCTTGAGTACTGAGCACCGAGCACCCCGAGCACTGAGCACCCAGCACACTGAGTCCTGAGCACCCAGCACCCTGAGCACTGAGCACCCAGCACCCCGAGCACTGAGCACCCAGCACCCTGAGTACTGAGCACCCAGCACCCTGAGTACTGAGCACTCAGCACCCTGAGTACTGAGCACCGAGCACCCCGAGCACTGAGCACCCAGCACCCTGAGCACTGAGCACACTGAGGACTGAGCACCCAGCACCCTGAGTACTGAGCACCCAGCACCCTGAGTACTGAGCACCCAGCATACTGAGTACTGAGCACCGATCACCCTGAGCACTGAGCACCCAGCACCCCGAGCACTGAGCACCCAGCACCCTGAGTACTGAGCACCCTGAGTATTGAGCACCCAGCACCCTGAGCACTGAGCTCCCAGCACCCCGAGTACTGAGCACCCTGAGCACTTAGCACTGAGCACCCAGCACCCTGAGTACTGAGCACCCAGCACCCTGAGCACTGAGCACCCAGCACCCTGAGTACTGAGCACCCAGCACCCTGAGTACTTAGCACCGAGCACCCTGAGTACTGAGCACCCAGCACCCTGAGTACTGAGCACCCAGCACCCTGAGTACTGAGCACCGAGCACCCTGAGTACTGAGCACCCAGCACCCTGAGCACTGAGAACCCAGCACCCTGAGCACTGAGCACCCAGCACCCCAAGCACTGAGCACCCAGCACCCTGAGCACTGAGCACTCAGCACCCTGAGCACTGAGCACCCAGCACCCTGAGCACTGAGCACCCAGCACCCTGAGTACTGAGCACCCAGCACCCTGAGCACTGAGCACACAGCACCCTGAGTACTGAGCACCCAGCACCCTGAGTACTGAGCACCCAGCACCCTGAGCACTGAGCACCCAGCACCCCGAGCACTGAGCACCCAGCACCCTGAGTACTGAGCACCCTGAGTACTGAGCACCCAGCACCCCGAGCACTGAGCACCCAGCACCCCGAGTACTGAGCACCCTGAGTACTGAGCACCCAGCACCCCGAGCACTGAGCACCCTGCACCCTGAGTACTGAGAACCAAAGCACCATGAGTACTGAGCACCCTGAGTACTGAGCACCCAGCACCCTGAGCACTGAGCACCCAGCACCCTGAGTACTGAGCACCCAGCACCCTGAGCACTGAGCACCCAGCACCCTGAGTCCTGAGCACCCAGCACCCTGAGTTCTTAGCACCCAGCACACTGAGCACTGAGCACCCAGCACCCTGAGTACTGAGCACCGAGCACCCTGAGTACTGAGCACCCAGCACCCTGAGTACTGAGCACCCAGCACGCTGAGTACTGAGCACCGAGCATCCGGAGTACTGAGCACCCTGCACCCCGAGCACTGAGCACCCAGCACCCTGAGCACTGAGCACCCTGAGGACTGAGCACCCAGCACCCTGAGTACTGAGCACCCAGTATCCTGAGTACTGAGCACCGATCACCCTGAGCACTGAGCACCCAGCAACCCGAGCACTGAGCACCCAGCACCCTGAGTACTGAGCACCCTGAGTACTGTGCACCCAGCACCCCGAGCACTGCGCACCCAGCACCCCGAGCACTGAGCACCCAGCACCCTGAGTACTGAGCACCCAGGACCCTGAGTACTGAGCACCCAGTACCAAGAGCACTGAGCACCCAGCACCCTGAGCACTGAGCACCCAGCACCCTGAGTACTGAACACCCAGCACCCCGAGCACTGAGCACCCAGAACCCTGAGTACTGAGCACTCAGCACCCTGATTACTGAGCACCGAGCACCCCGAGCACTGAGCACCCAGCACCCTGAGCACTGAGCACCCTGAGGACTGAGCACCCAGCACCCTGAGTACTGAGCACCCAGCACCCTGAGTACTGAGCACCCAGCATCCTGAGTACTGAGCAACGATCACCCTGAGCACTGGGCACCCAGCACCCTGAGCACTGAGCAGCCAGCACCCTGAGTACTGAGCACCCTGAGTACTGAGCACCCAGCACCCCGTGCACTGAGCACCCTGAGTACTGAGCACCCAGCACCCTGAGTACTGAGCACTAAGCACCCAGAGCTCTGAGCACCCAGCACCCCAAGCACGGAGCACCCAGGACCCCGAGCACTGAGTACTGAGCACCCAGCACCCTGAGTACTGAGCACCGAGCTCCCCGAGCACTGAGCACCCTGAGTACTGAGCACCCAGCACCCCGATGACAGAGCACCCAGCACCCTCAGCACTGAGCACGCATCACCCCGAGCACTGAGCACCCAGCACCCTGAGTACTGAGCACCCTGAGGACTGAGCACCGATAACCCTGAGCACTGAGCACCCAGCAACCTGAGTACTGAGCACCCAGCACCCTGAGTACTGAGCACCGAGCACCCCGAGCACTGAGCACCCAGCACCCTGAGTACTGAGCACCCAGCACCCTGAGCACTGAGCACCCAGCACCCTGAGTACTGAGCACCCAACGTACTGAGCACCGAGCACCCCTAGCACTGAGCACCCAGCACCCTGAGTACTGAGCACCCAGCACCCGGAGCACTGAGCACCCAGCACACCGAGCACTGAGCACTGAGCACCCTGAATACTGAGCACTGAGCACCCTTAGTACTGAGCACCGAGCACCCTGAGTACTGAGCACCCAGCACCCTGAGCACTGAGCACGGAGCATCCCGAGGACTGAGCACCCAGCACCGTGAGCACTGAGCAGCCATTACCTTGAGTACAGAGCACCGAGCACCCCGAGCACTGAGCACCCAGCACCCTGAGTCCTGAGCACCCAGCACCCTGAGCACTGCGCACCCAGCACCCCGAGCACTGAACACCCAGCACCCTGAGTACTGAGCACCCAGCACCCTGAGTACTGAGCACCCAGTACCCCGAGCACTGAGCACCCAGCACCCTGAGCACTGAGCACCCAGCACCCTGAGTACTGAACACCCAGCACCCCGAGCACTGAGCACCCAGCACCCTGAGTACTGAGCACTCAGCACCCTGAGTACTGAGCACCGAGCACCCCGAGCACTGAGCACCCATCACCCTGAGCACTGAGCACCCTGAGGACTGAGCACCCAGCACCCTGAGTACTGAGCACCCAGCACCCTGAGTACTGAGCACCCAGCATCCTGAGTACTGAGCAACGATCACCCTGAGCACTGAGCACCCAGCACCCTGAGCACTGAGCAGCCAGCACCCTGAGTACTGAGCACCCTGAGTACTGAGAACCCAGCACCCCGAGCACTGAGCACCCAGCACCCCGAGTACTGAGCACCCTGAGCACTGAGCACCCAGCACCCTGAGTACTGAGCACCCAGCACCCTGAGCACTGAGCACCCAGCACCCTGAGTACTGAGCACCCAGCACCCTGAGCACTGAGCACCCAGCACCCTGAGTACTGAGCACCCAGCACCCTGAGTACTTAGCACCGAGCACCCTGAGTACTGAGCACCCAGGACCCTGAGTACTGAGCACCCAGCACCCTGAGTACTGAGCACTGAGCACCCCGAGTACTGAGCACCCAGCACCCTGAGCACTGAGAACCCAGCACCCTGAGCACTAAGCACCCAGCACCCCAAGCACTGAGCACCCAGCACCCTGAGCACTGAGCACCCAGCACCCTGAGAACTGAGCACCCAGCACCCTGAGCACTGAGCACCCAGCACCCTGAGTACTGAGCACCCAACGTACTGAGCACCGAGCACCCCTAGCCCTGAGCACCCAGCACCCTGAGTACTGAGCACACAGCACCCTGAGTACTGAGCACCCAGCACCCCGAGCACTGAGCACCCAGCACCCCGAGCACTGAGCACTGAGCACCCTGAGTACTGAGCACTGAGCACCCTTAGTACTGAGCACCGAGCACCCTGAGTACTGAGCACCCAACACCCTGAGCACTGAGCACGGAGCACCCCGAGGACTGAGCACCCAGAACCGTGAGCACTGAGCAGCCAGGACCTTGAGTACTGAGCACCGAGCACCCCGAGCACTGAGCACCCAGCACCCTGAGGCCTGAGCACCCAGCACCCTGAGTACTGAGCACCCAGCACCCTGAGTACTGAGCACCGAGCATCCGGAGTACTGAGCACCCTGCACCCCGAGCACTGAGCACCCAGCAC
Organism: Microtus oregoni; assembly: GCF_018167655.1. NCBI lineage: Eukaryota > Metazoa > Chordata > Mammalia > Rodentia > Cricetidae > Microtus > Microtus oregoni. The sequence goes on along the minus strand of NW_024543811.1, from coordinate 3,163,725 downwards.
CCTGAGCACTGAGCACCCTGAGGAATGAGCACCCAGCACCCTGAGTACTGAGCACCCAGCATCCTGAGTACTGAGCACCGATCACCCTGAGCACTGAGCACCCAGCAACCCGAGCACTGAGCACCCAGCACCCTGAGTACTGAGCACCCTGAGTACTGAGCACCCAGCACACCGAGAACTGAGCACCCTGAGTACTGAGCACCCACCACCCTGAGCACCCAGCACCCTGAGTACTGAGCACCCAGCACCCTGAGCACTGAGCACCCAGCACCCTGAGTACGGAGCACCCAGCACCCTGAGCACTGAGTACCCAGCACCCTGAGCACTGAGCACCCAACACCCTGAGTACTGAGCACAAAGCACCCTGAGCACTGAGCACCCAGCACCCTGAGTACTGAGCACCCAGCACCCTGAGTACTTAGCACTGAGCACCCTGAGTACTGAGCACCCAGGACCCTGAGTACTGAGCACCCAGCACCCTGAGTACTGAGCACCGAGCACCCCGAGTACTGAGCACCCAGCACCCTGAGCACTGAGAACCCAGCACCCTGAGCACTAAGCAGCCAGCACCCCAAGCACTGAGCACCCAGCATCCTGAGCACTGAGCACCCAGCACCGTGAGCACTGAGCACCCAGCACCCTGAGCACTGAGCACCCAGCACCCTGAGTACTGAGCACCCAACGTACTGAGCACCGAGCACCCCTAGCACTGAGCACCCAGCACCCTGAGTACTGAGCACCCAGCACCCTGAGTACTGAGCACCCAGCACCCCGAGCACTGAGCACCCAGCACCCCGAGCACTGAGCACTGAGCACCCTGAGTACTGAGCACTGAGCCCCCTTAGTACTGAGCACCGAGCACCCTGAGTACTGAGCACCCAACACCCTGAGCACTGAGCACGGAGCACCCCGAGGACTGAGCACCCAGAACCGTGAGCACTGAGCAGCCAGGACCTTGAGTACTGAGCACCGAGCACCCCGAGCACTGAGCACCCAGCACCCTGAGTCCTGAGCACCCAGCACCCTGAGTACTGAGCACCCAGCACCCTGAGTACTGAGCACCGAGCATCCGGAGTACTGAGCACCCTGCACCCCGAGCACTGAGCACCCAGCACCCTGAGCACTGAGCACCCTGAGGAATGAGCACCCAGCACCCTGAGTACTGAGCACCCAGCATCCTGAGTACTGAGCACCGATCACCCTGAGCACTGAGCACCCAGCAACCCGAGCACTGAGCACCCAGCACCCTGAGTACTGAGCACCCTGTGTACTGAGCACCCAGCACCCCGAGCACTGAGCACCCAGCAACCCGAGCACTGAGCACCCAGCACCCTGAGTACTGAGCACCCTGAGTACTGAGCTCCCAGCACCCTGAGTACTGAGCACCCTGAGTACTGAGTACCCACCACCCTGAGCACTGAGCACCCAGCACCCTGAGTACTGAGCACCCAGCACCCTGAGCACTGAGCACCCAGCACCCTGAGTATGGAGCACCCAGCACCCTGAGTACTTAGCACCCAGCAACCTGAGCACTGAGCACCCAGCACCCTGAGTACTGAGCACCGAGAACCCTGAGCACTGAGTACCCAGCACCCTGAGCACTGAGCACACAGCACCCCAAGCACTGAGCACCCAGCACCCTGAGCACTGAGCACCCAGCACCCTGAGCACTGAGCACCCAGCACCCTGAGCACTGAGCACCCAGCACCCTGAGTACTGAGCACCCAGCACCCCAAGCACTGAGCACCCAGCACCCTGAGCACTGAGCACCCAGCACCCCAAGCACTGAGCACCCAGCACCCTGAGCACTGAGCACCCAGCACCCTGAGCACTGAGCACCCAGCACCCTGAGTACTGAGCACCCAACGTACTGAGCACCGAGCACCCCTAGCACTGAGCACCCAGCACCCTGAGTACTGAGCACCCAGCACCCTGAGTACTGAGCACCCAGCACCCCGAGCACTGAGCACTGAGCACCCTGAGTACTGAGCACTGAGCACCCTTAGTAATGAACACCGAGCACCCTGAGTACTGAGCACCCAGCACCCTGAGCACTGAGCACGGAGCACCCCGAGGACTGAGCACCCAGCACCGTGAGCACTGAGCAGCCAGCACCTTGAGTACTGAGCACCGAGCACCCCGAGCACTGAGCACCCAGCACCCTGAGTCCTGAGCACCCAGCACCCTGAGCACTGAGCACCCAGCACCCCGAGCACTGAGCACCCAGCACCCTGAGTACTGAGCACCCAGCACCCTGAGTACTGAGCACCCAGTACCCCGAGCACTGAGCACCCAGCACACTGAGCACTGAGCACCCAGCACCCTGAGTACTGAGCACCCAGCACCCCGAGCACTGAGCACCCAGCACCCTGAGTACTGAGCACTCAGCACCCTGAGTACTGAGCACCGAGCACCCCGAGCACTGAGCACCCAGCACCCTGAGCACTGAGCACACTGAGGACTGAGCACCCAGCACCCTGAGTACTGAGCACCCAGCACCCTGAGTACTGAGCACCCAGCATACTGAGTACTGAGCACCGATCACCCTGAGCACTGAGCACCCAGCACCCCGAGCACTGAGCACCCAGCACCCTGAGTACTGAGCACCCAGAGTATTGAGCACCCAGCACCCTGAGCACTGAGCGCCCAGCACCCCGAGTACTGAGCACCCTGAGCACTGAGCACTGAGCACCCAGCACCCTGAGTACTGAGCACCCAGCACCCTGAGCACTGAGCACCCAGCACCCTGAGTACTGAGCACCCAGCACCCTGAGTACTTAGCACCGAGCACCCTGAGTACTGAGCACCCAGCACCCTGAGTACTGAGCACCCAGCACCCTGAGCACTGAGCACTCAGCACCCTGAGCACTGAGCACCCAGCACCCTGAGCACTGAGCACCCAGCACCCTGAGTACTGAGCACCCAGCACCCTGAGCACTGAGCACCCAGCACCCTGAGTACTGAGCACCCAGCACCCTGAGTACTGAGCACCCAGCACCCTGAGCACTGAGCACCCAGCACCCCGAGCACTGAGCACCCAGCACCCTGAGTACTGAGCACCCTGAGTACTGAGCACCCAGCACCCCGAGCACTGAGCACCCAGCACCCCGAGTACTGAGCACCCTGAGTACTGAGCACCCAGCACCCTGAGTACTGAGCACCCTGAGTACTGAGCACCCAGCACCCTGAGCACTGAGCACCCAGCACCCTGAGTACTGAGCACCCAGCACCCTGAGCACTGAGCACCCAGCACCCTGAGTACTGAGCACCCAGCACCCTGAGTACTTAGCACCGAGCACCCTGAGTACTGAGGACCCAGCACCCTGAGTACTGAGCACCCAGCACCCTGAGTACTGAGCACCGAGCACCCCGAGTACTGAGTACCCAGCACCCTGAGCACTGAGAACCCAGCACCCTGAGCACTGAGCACCCAGCACCCCAAGCACTGAGCACCCAGCACCCTGAGTACTGAGCACCCTGAGTACTGAGCACCCAGCACCCCGAGAACTGAGCACCCTGCACCCTGAGTACTGAGCACCAAAGCACCATGAGTACTGAGCACCCTGAGTACTGAGCACCCAGCACCCTGAGCACTGAGCACCCAGCACCCTGAGTACTGAGCACCCAGCACCCTGAGCACTGAGCACCCAGCACCCTGAGTCCTGAGCACCCAGCACCCTGAGTTCTTAGCACCCAGCACACTGAGCACTGAGCACCCAGCACCCTGAGTACTGAGCACCGAGCACCCTGAGTACTGAGCACCCAGCACCCTGAGTACTGAGCACCCAGCACGCTGAGTACTGAGCACCGAGCATCCGGAGTACTGAGCACCCTGCACCCCGAGCACTGAGCACCCAGCACCCTGAGCACTGAGCACCCTGAGGACTGAGCACCCAGCACCCTGAGTACTGAGCACCCAGCATCCTGAGTACTGAGCACCGATCACCCTGAGCACTGAGCACCCAGCAACCCGAGCACTGAGCACCCAGCACCCTGAGTACTGAGCACCCTGAGTACTGTGCACCCAGCACCCCGAGCACTGAGCACCCAGCAACCCGAGCACTGAGCACCAAGCACCCTGAGTACTGAGCACCCTGAGTACTGAGCACCCAGCACCCTGAGTACTGAGCACCCTGAATACTGAGCACCCAGCACCCTGAGTACTGAGCACCCAGCACCCTGAGTATTGAGCACCCAGCACCCCGAGCACTGAGCGCCCAGCACCCCGAGTACTGAGCACCCTGAGCACTGAGCACTGAGCACCCAGCACCCTGAGTACTGAGCACCCAGCACCCTGAGCACTGAGCACCCAGCACCCTGAGTACTGAGCACCCAGCACCCTGAGTACTTAGCACCGAGCACCCTGAGTACTGAGCACCCAGCACCCTGAGTAATGAGCACCCAGCACCCTGAGTACTGAGCACCGAGCACCCCGAGTACTGAGCACGCAGCACCCTGAGCACAGAGCACGCAGCACCCTGAGCACTGAGCACCCAGCACCCTGAGCACTGAGCACCCAGCACCCTGAGTACTGAGCACCCAGCACCCTGAGCACTGAGCACCCAGCACCCTGAGTACTGAGCACCCAGCACCCTGAGCACTGAGCACCCAGCACCCTGAGTACTGAGCACCCAGCACCCTGAGTACTGAGCACCCAGCACCCTGAGCACTTAGCACCCAGCACCCTGAGTACTGAGCACCCAGCACCCTGAGCACTGAGCACCCAGCACCCTGAGTACTGAGCACCCAGCACCCTGAGCACTGAGCACCCAGCACCCTGAGTACTGAGCACCCAGCACCCGGAGCACTGAGCACCCAGCACCCTGAGTACTGAGCACAAAGCACCCTGAGTACTGAGCACCCAGCACCCTGAGCACTGAGCACCCAGCACCCTGAGTACTGAGCACCCAGCACCCTGAGTACTTAGCACCCAGCACACTGAGCACTGAGCACCCAGCACCCTGAGTACTGAGCACCGAGCACCCTGAGTACTGAGCACCCAGCACCCTGAGTACTGAGCACCCAGCACCCTGAGTACTGAGCACCGAACATCCGGAGTACTGATCACCCTGCACCCCGAGCACTGAGCACCCAGCACCCTGAGCACTGAGCACCCTGAGTACTGATCACCCAGCACCCTGAGCACTGAGCACCCAGCACCCTGAGTACTGAGCACCGAGCACCCCGAGCACTGAGCACCCAGCACCCTGAGTACTGAGCACCCAGCACCAAGAGTACTGAGCACCGTGCATCCTGAGCACTGAGCACCGAGCACCACGAGCACTGAGCACCCAGCACCCTGAGTACTGAGCACCCAGCACCAAGAGTACTGAGCACCGAGCACCCCGAGTACTGAGCAAACAACACCCTGAGTAATGAGCACCCAGCACCCTGAGCACTGAGCACCCTGAGTACTGAGCACCAAGGACCCTGAGCACTGAGCACCCAGCACGCTGAGTACTGAGCGCTGAGCACCCTGAGTACTGAGCACCGAGCACCCTGAGTACTGAGCACCCAGCACCCTGAGCACTGAGCAGCCAGCATCCTGAGCACTGAGCACCCAGCACCCCGAGCACTGAGCACCCAGCACCCTGAGCACTGAGCACCCAGCACCCCGAGGACTGAGCACCCAGCACCCTGAGTACTGAGCACCGAGCACCCCGAGCACTGAGCACCCAGCACCCTGAGTACTGAGCACCCAGCACCCTGAGTACTGAGCACCCAGCACCCCGAGCACTGAGCACCCAGCACCCCGAGCACTGAGCACCCAGCTCCCCGAGCATGAGCACCCAGCAGCCTGAGTACTGAGAACAGAGCACCCAGAGTACTGAGCACCCAGCACGCTGAGCACTGAGCACCCAGCACCCCGAGTACTGAGCAAACAGCACCCCGAGCACTGAGCACCCAGCACCCCGAGAATTAGCACCCAGCACCCTGAGTACTGAGCACCCAGCACCCTGAGTACTGAGCACCCAGCACCCCATGCACTGAGCACCCTGAGTACTGAGCACCCAGCACCCTGAGTACTGAGCACTAAGCACCCAGAGCGCTGAGCACCCAGCACCCCAAGCACGGAGCACCCAGGACCCCGAGCACTGAGTACTGAGCACCCAGCACCCTGAGTACTGAGCACCGAGCTCCCCGAGCACTGATCACCCTATGTACAGAGCACCCAGCACCCCGATGACAGAGCACCCAGCAACCTCAGCACTGAGCACGCAGCACCCCGAGCACTGAGCACCCAGCACCCTGAGTACTGAGCACCCTGAGGACTGAGCACCGATAACCCTGAGCACTGAGCACCCAGCACCCTGAGTCCTGAGCACCCAGCACCCTGAGTACTGAGCACCCAGCATCCTGAGTACTGAGCACCGATCACCCTGAGCACTGAGCACCCAGCACCCTGAGCACTGTGCAGCCAGCACCCTGAGTACTGAGCACCCTGAGTACTGAGCACCCAGCACCCCGAGCACTGAGCACCCAGCACCCCGAGTACTGAGCACCCTGAGCACTGAGCACCCAGCACCCTGAGTACTGAGCACCCAGCACCCTGAGTACTGAGCACCCAGCACCCTGTGTACTGAGCACCGAGCACCCCGAGTACTGAGCACCCAGCACCCTGAGCACTGAGAACCCAGCACCCTGAGCACTGAGCACCCAGCACCCCAAGCACTGAGCACCCAGCACCCTGAGCACTGAGCACTCAGCACCCTGAGCACTGAGCACCCAGCACCCTGAGCACTGGGCACCCAGCACCCTGAGTACTGAGCACCCAGCACAATGAGCACTGAGCACCCAGCACCCTGAGTACTGAGCACGGGGCACCCTGAGTACTGAGCACCCAGCACCCTGAGCACTGAGCACCCAGCACCCCGAGCACTGAGCACCCAGCACCCTGAGTACTGAGCACCCTGAGTACTGAGCACCCAGCACCCCGAGCACTGAGCACCCAGCACCCCGAGTACTGAGCACCCTGAGTACTGAGCACCCAGCACCCTGAGTACTGAGCACCCTGAGTACTGAGCACCCAGCACCCTGAGCACTGAGCACCCAGCACCCTGAGTACTGAGCACCCAGCACCCTGAGCACTGAGCACCCAGCACCCTGAGTACTGAGCACCCAGCACCCTGAGTACTTAGCACCGAGCACCCTGAGTACTGAGGACCCAGCACCCTGAGTACTGAGCACCCAGCACCCTGAGTACTGAGCACCGAGCACCCCGAGTACTGAGTACCCAGCACCCTGAGCACTGAGAACCCAGCACCCTGAGCACTGAGCACCCAGCACCCCAAGCACTGAGCACCCAGCACCCTGAGTACTGAGCACCCTGAGTACTGAGCACCCAGCACCCCGAGCACTGAGCACCCTGCACCCTGAGTACTGAGCACGAAAGCACCATGAGTACTGAGCACCCTGAGTACTGAGCACCCAGCACCCTGAGCACTGAGCACCCAGCACCCTGAGTACTGAGCACCCAGCACCCTGAGCACTGAGCACCCAGCACCCTGATTCCTGAGCACCCAGCACCCTGAGTTCTTAGCACCCAGCACACTGAGCACTGAGCACCCAGCACCCTGAGTACTGAGCACCAAGCACCCTGAGTACTGAGCACCCAGCACCCTGAGTACTGAGCACCCAGCACGCTGAGTACTGAGCACCGAGCATCCGGAGTACTGAGCACCCTGCACCCCGAGCACTGAGCACCCAGCACCCTGAGCACTGAGCACCCTGAGGACTGAGCACCCAGCACCCTGAGTACTGAGCACCCAGCATCCTGAGTACTGAGCACCGATCACCCTGAGCACTGAGCACCCAGCAACCCGAGCACTGAGCACCCAGCACCCTGAGTACTGAGCACCCTGAGTACTGTGCACCCAGCACCCCGAGCACTGAGCACCCAGCAACCCGAGCACTGAGCACCAAGCACCCTGAGTACTGAGCACCCTGAGTACTGAGCACCCAGCACCCTGAGTACTGAGCACCCTGAGTACTGAGCACCCAGCACCCTGAGTACTGAGCACCCAGCACCCTGAGTATTGAGCACCCAGCACCCCGAGCACTGAGCGCCCAGCACCCCGAGTACTGAGCACCCTGAGCACTGAGCACTGAGCACCCAGCACCCTGAGTACTGAGCACCCAGCACCCTGAGCACTGAGCACCCAGCACCCTGAGTACTGAGCACCCAGCACCCTGAGTACTTAGCACCGAGCACCCTGAGTACTGAGCACCCAGCACCCTGAGTACTGAGCACCCAGCACACTGAGTACTGAGCACCGAGCACCCCGAGTACTGAGCACGCAGCACCCTGAGCACTGAGCACTCAGCACCCTGAGCACTGAGCACCCAGCACCCTGAGCACTGAGCACCCAGCACCCTGAGTACTGAGCACCCAGCACCCTGAGCACTGAGCACCCATCACCCTGAGTACTGAGCACCCAGCACCCTGAGCACTGAGCACCCAGCACCCTGAGTACTGAGCACCCAGCACCCTGAGTACTGAGCACCCAGCACCCTGAGCACTGAGCACCCAGCACCCTGAGTACTGAGCACCCAGCACCCTGAGCACTGAGCACCCAGCACCCTGAGTACTGAGCACCCAGCACCCTGAGCACTGAGCACCCAGCACCCTGAGTACTGAGCACCCAGCACCCTGAGCACTGAGCACCCAGCACCCTGAGTACTGAGCACCCAGCACCCTGAGTACTGAGCACCCAGCACCCTGAGCACTGAGCACCCAGCACCCTGAGTACTGAGCACCCAGCACCCTGAGTACTTAGCACCCAGCACACTGAGCACTGAGCACCCAGCACCCTGAGTACTGAGCACCGAGCACCCTGAGTACTGAGCACCCAGCACCCTGAGTACTGAGCACCCAGCACCCTGAGTACTGAGCACCGAACATCCGGAGTACTAATCACCCTGCACCCCGAGCACTGAGCACCCAGCACCCTGAGCACTGAGCACCCTGAGTACTGAGTACCCAGCACCCTGAGCACTGAGCACCCAGGACCCTGAGTACTGAGCACCGAGCACCCCGAGCACTGAGCACCCAGCACCCTGAGTACTGAGCACCCAGCACCAAGAGTACTGAGCACCGAGCATCCTGAGCACTGAGCACCGAGCACCACGAGCACTGAGCACCCAGCACCCTGAGTACTGAGCACCCAGCACCAAGAGTACTGAGCACCGAGCACCCCGAGTACTGAGCACCCAACACCCTGAGTAATGAGCACCCAGCACCCTGAGCACTGAGCACAAAGCATGCTGAATACTGAGCACTGAGCACCCTGAGTACTGAGCACCAAGGACCCTGAGCACTGAGCACCCAGCACGCTGAGTACTGAGCGCTGAGCACCCTGAGTACTGAGCACCGAGCACCCTGAGTACTGAGCACCCAGCACCCTGAGCACTGAGCAGCCAGCATCCTGAGCACTGAGCACCCAGCACCCCGAGCACTGAGCACCCAGCACCCTGAGCACTGAGCACCCAGCACCCCGAGGACTGAGCACCCAGCACCCTGAGTACTGAGCACCGAGCACCCGGAGCACTGAGCACCCAGCACCCTGAGTACTGAGCACCCAGCACCCTGAGTACTGAGCACCCAGCACCCCGAGCACTGAGCACCCATCACCCCGAGCACTGAGCACCCAGCTCCCCGAGCATGAGCACCCAGCAGCCTGAGTACTGAGAACAGAGCACCCAGAGTACTGAGCACCCAGCACGCTGAGCACTGAGCACCCAGCACCCCGAGTACTGAGCAAACAGCACCCCGAGCACTGAGTACCCAGCACCCCGAGAATTAGCACCCAGCACCCTGAGTACTGAGCACCCAGCACCCTGAGTACTGAGCACCCAGCACATCGTGCACTGAGCACCCTGAGTACTGAGCACCCAGCACCCTGAGTACTGAGCACTAAGCAGCCAGAGCGCTGAGCACCCAGCACCCCAAGCACGGAGCACCCAGGACCCCGAGCACTGAGTACTGAGCACCCAGCACCCTGAGTACTGAGCACCGAGCTCCCCGAGCACTGATCACCCGATGTACTGAGCACCCAGCACCCCGATGACAGAGCACCCAGCAACCTCAGCACTGAGCACGCAGCACCCCGAGCACTGAGCACCCAGCACCCTGAGTACTGAGCACCCTGAGGACTGAGCACCGATAACCCTGAGCACTGAGCACCCAGCACCCTGAGTCCTGAGCACCCAGCACCCTGAGTACTGAGCACCGAGCACCCCGAGCACTGAGCACCCAGCACCCTGAGTACTGAGCACCCAGCACCCTGAGCACTGAGCACCCAGGTCCCTGAGCACTGAGCACCCAGCACCTGAGCACTGAGCACCCAGCACCCTGAGTACTGAGCACCCAACGTACTGAGCACCGAGCACCCCTAGCACTGAGCACCCAGCACCCTGAGTACTGAGCACCCAGCACCCTGAGTACTGAGCACCCAGCACCCCGTACACTGAGCACTGAGCACCCTGAGTACTGAGCACTGAGCACCCTTAGTACTGAGCACCGAGCACCCTGAGTACTGAGCACCCAGCACCCTGAGCACTGAGCACGGAGCATCCCGAGGACTGAGCACCCAGCACCGTGAGCACTGAGCAGCCAGCACCTTGAGTACTGAGCACCGAGCACCCCGAGCACTGAGCACCCAGCACCCTGAGTCCTAAGCACCCAGCATCCTGAGCACTGCGCACCCAGCACCCCGAGCACTGAGCACCCAGCACCCTGAGTACTGAGTACCCAGCACCCTGAGTACTGAGCACCCAGTACCCCGAGCACTGAGCACCCAGCACCCTGAGCACTGAGCACCCAGCACCCTGAGTACTGAACACCCAGCACCCCGAGCACTGAGCACCCAGCACCCTGAGTACTGAGCACTCAGCACCCTGAGTACTGAGCACCGAGCACCCCGAGCACTGAGCACCCAGCACCCTGAGCACTGAGCACCCTGAGGACTGAGCACCCAGCACCCTGAGTACTGAGCACCCAGCACCCTGAGTACTGAGCACCCAGCATCCTGAGTACTGAGCACCGATCACCCTGAGCACTGAGCACCCAGCACCCTGAGCACTGTGCAGCCAGCACCCTGAGTATTGAGCACCCTGAGTACTGAGCACCCAGCACCCCGAGCACTGAGCACCCAGCACCCCGAGTACTGAGCACCCTGAGCACTGAGTACCCAGCACCCTGAGTACTGAGCACCCAGCACCCTGAGCACTGAGCACCCAGCACCCTGAGTACTGAGCACCCAGCACCCTGAGTACTGAGCACCCAGCACCCTGAGTACTGAGCACCGAGCACCGCGAGTACTGAGCACCCAGCACCCTGAGCACTGAGAACCCAGCACCCTGAGCACTGAGCACGCAGCACACCAAGCACTGAGCACCGAGCACCCTGAGTACTGAGCACCCAGCACCCTGAGTACTGAGCACCCAGCACCCTGAGTACTGAGCACCCAGCACCCTGAGTACTGAGCACCGAACATCCGGAGTACTGATCACCCTGCACCCCGAGCACTGAGCACCCAGCACCCTGAGCACTGAGCACCCTGAGTACTGAGTACCCAGCACCCTGAGCACTGAGCACCCAGGACCCTGAGTACTGAGCACCGAGCACCCCGAGCACTGAGCACCCAGCACCCTGAGTACTGAGCACCCAGCACCAAGAGTACTGAGCACCGAGCATCCTGAGCACTGAGCACCGAGCACCACGAGCACTGAGCACCCAGCACCCTGAGTACTGAGCACCCAGCACCAAGAGTACTGAGCACCGAGCACCCCGAGTACTGAGCACCCAACACCCTGAGTAATGAGCACCCAGCACCCTGAGCACTGAGCACAAAGCATGCTGAATACTGAGCACTGAGCACCCTGAGTACTGAGCACCAAGGACCCTGAGCACTGAGCACCCAGCACGCTGAGTACTGAGCGCTGAGCACCCTGAGTACTGAGCACCCAGCACCCTGAGTACTGAGCACCCAGCACCCTGAGCACTGAGCAGCCAGCATCCTGAGCACTGAGCACCCAGCACCCCGAGCACTGAGCACCCAGCACCCTGAGCACTGAGCACCCAGCACCCCGAGGACTGAGCACCCAGCACCCTGAGTACTGAGCACCGAGCACCCCGAGCACTGAGCACCCAGCACCCTGAGTACTGAGCACCCAGCACCCTGAGTACTGAGCACCCAGCACCCCGAGCACTGAGCACCCAGCACCCCGAGCACTGAGCACCCAGCTCCCCGAGCATGAGCACCCAGCAGCCTGAGTACTGAGAACAGAGCACCCAGAGTACTGAGCACCCAGCACGCTGAGCACTGAGCACCCAGCACCCCGAGTACTGAGCAAACAGCACCCCGAGCACTGAGCACCCAGCACCCCGAGAATTAGCACCCAGCACCCTGAGTACTGAGCACCCAGCACCCTGAGTACTGAGCACCCAGCACATCGTGCACTGAGCACCCTGAGTACTGAGCACCCAGCACCCTGAGTACTGAGCACTAAGCACCCAGAGCGCTGAGCAACCAGCACCCCAAGCACGGAGCACCCAGGACCCCGAGCACTGAGTACTGAGCACCCAGCACCCTGAGTACTGAGCACCGAGCTCCCCGAGCACTGATCATCCTATGTACTGAGCACCCAGCACCCCGATGACAGAGCACCCAGCAACCTCAGCACTGAGCACGCAGCACCCCGAGCACTGAGCACCCAGCACCCTGAGTACTGAGCACCCTGAGGACTGAGCACCGATAACCCTGAGCACTGAGCACCCAGCACCCTGAGTCCTGAGCACCCAGCACCCTGAGTACTGAGCACCGAGCACCCCGAGCACTGAGCACCCAGCACCCTGAGTACTGAGCACCCAGCAACCTGAGCACTGAGCACCCAGGACCCTGAGCACTGAGCACCCAGCACCCTGAGCACTGAGCACCCAGCACCCTGAGTACTGAGCACCCAACGTACTGAGCACCGAGCACCCCTAGCACTGAGCACCCAGCACCCTGAGTACTGAGCACCCAGCACCCTGAGTACTGAGCACCCAGCACCCCGAGCACTGAGCACTGAGCACCCTGAGTACTGAGCACTGAGCACCCTTAGTACTGAGCACCGAGCACCCTGAGTACTGAGCACCCAGCACCCTGAGCACTGAGCACGGAGCATCCCGAGGACTGAGCACCCAGCACCGTGAGCACTGAGCAGCCAGCACCTTGAGTACTGAGCACCGATTACCCTGAGCACTGAGCACCCAGCACCCTGAGTCCTAAGCACCCAGCATCCTGAGCACTGCGCACCCAGCACCCCGAGCACTGAGCACCCAGCACCCTGAGTACTGAGCACCCAGCACCCTGAGTACTGAGCACCCAGTACCCCGAGCACTGAGCACCCAGCACCCTGAGCACTGAGCACCCAGCACCCTGAGTACTGAACACCCAGCACCCCGAGCACTGAGCACCCAGCACCCTGAGTACTGAGCACTCAGCACCCTGAGTACTGAGCACCGAGCACCCCGAGCACTGAGCACCCAGCACCCTGAGCACTGAGCACCCTGAGGACTGAGCACCCAGCACCCTGAGTACTGAGCACCCAGCACCCTGAGTACTGAGCACCCAGCATCCTGAGTACTGAGCACCGATCACCCTGAGCACTGAGCACCCAGCACCCCGAGCACTGAGCACCCAGCACCCCGAGTACTGAGCTCCCTGAGCACTGAGCACCCAGCACCCTGAGTACTGAGCACCCAGCACCTTGAGCACTGAGCACCCAGCACCCTGAGTACTGAGCACCCAGCACCCTGAGCACTGAGCACCCAGCACCCTGAGTACTGAGCACCGAGCACCCTGAGTACTTAGCACCGAGCACCCTGAGTACTGAGCACCCAGCACCCTGAGTACTGAGCACCCAGCACCCTGAGTACTGAGCACCGAGCACCGCGAGTACTGAGCACCCAGCACCCTGAGCACTGAGAACCCAGCACCCTGAGCACTGAGCACGCAGCACACCAAGCACTGAGCACCCAGCACCCCAAGCACTGAGCACCCAGCACCCTGAGCACTGAGCACCCAGCACCCTGAGCACTGAGCACCCAGCACCCTGAATACTGAGCACCCAACGTACAGAGCACCGAGCACCTCTAGCACTGAGCACCCAGCACCCTGAGTACTGAGCACCCAGCACCCTGAGTACTGAGCACCCAGCACACCGAGCACTGAGCACCCAGCACCCCGAGCACTGAGCACTGAGCACCCTGAGTACTGAGCACTGATCACCCTGAGCACTGAGCACGGAGCACCCCGAGGACTGAGCACCCAGAACCGTGAGCACTGAGCAGCCAGCACATTGAGTACTGAGCACCGAGCACCCCGAGCACTGAGCACCCAGCACCCTGAGACGTGAGCACCGAGCACCCTGCGTACTGAGGACCCAGCACCCTGAGTACTGAGCACCCAGCACCCTGAGTACTGAGCACCGAGCACCCCGAGTACTGAGTACCCAGCACCCTGAGCACTGAGAACCCAGCACCCTGAGCACTGAGCACCCAGCACCCCAAGCACTGAGCACCCAGCACCCTGAGTACTGAGCACCCTGAGTACTGAGCACCCAGGACCCCGAGCACTGAGCACCCAGCACCCTGAGTACTGAGCACCCAGCACCCTGAGTACTGAGCACCCTGAGTACTGAGCACCCAGCACCCTGAGCACTGAGCACCCAGCACCCTGAGTACTGAGCACCCAGCACCCTGAGCACTGAGCACCCAGCACCCTGAGTCCTGAGCACCCAGCACCCTGAGTACTTAGCACCCAGCACACTGAGCACTGAGCACCCAGCACCCTGAGTACTGAGCACCGAGCACCCTGAGTACTGAGCACCCAGCACCCTGAGTACTGAGCACCCAGCACCCTGAGTACTGAGCACCGAGCATCCGGAGTACTGAGCACCCTGCACCCCGAGCACTGAGCACCCAGCACCCTGAGCACTGAGCACCCTGAGGACTGAGCACCCAGCACCCTGAGTACTGAGCACCCAGCATCCTGAGTACTGAGCACCGATCACCCTGAGCACTGAGCACCCAGCAACCCGAGCACTGAGCACCCAGCACCCTGAGTACTGAGCACCCTGAGTACTGAGCACCCAGCACCCTGAGTACTGAGCACCCTGAGTACTGAGCACCCAGCACCCTGAGCACTGAGCAGCCAGCACCCTGAGTACTGAGCACCCAGCACCCTGAGCACTGAGAACCCAGCACCCTGAGTACGGAGCACGGAGCACCCTGAGTACTTAGCAACCAGCACCCTGAGCACTGAGCACCCAGCACCCTGAGTACTGAGCACCGAGCACCCTGAGCACTGAGAACCCAGCACCCTGAGCACTGAGCACCCAGCACCCCAAGCACTGAGCACCCAGCACCCTGAGCACTGAGCACCCAGCACCCTGAGCACTGAGCAGCCAGCACCCTGAGCACTGAGCACCCAGCACCCTGAGTACTGAGCACCCAACGTACTGAGCACCGAACACCCCTAGCACTGAGCACCCAGCACCCTGAGTACTGAGCACCCAGCACCCTGAGCACTGAGAACCCAGCACCCTGAGCACTGAGCACCCAGCACCCCAAGCACTGAGCACCCAGCAACCTGAGCACTGAGCACCCAGCACCCTGAGCACTGAGCACCCAGCACCCTGAGCACTGAGCACCCAGCACCCTGAGTACTGAGCACCCAACGTACTGAGCACCGAGCACCCCTAGCACTGAGCACCCAGCACCCTGAGTACTGAGCACCCAGCACCCTGAGTACTGAGCACCCAGCACCCCGAGCACTGAGCACCCAGCACCCCGAGCACTGAGCACTGAGCACCCTGAGTACTGAGCACTGAGCACCCTTAGTACTGAGCACCGAGCACCCTGAGTACTGAGCACCCAACACCCTGAGCACTGAGCACGGAGCACCCAGAGGACTGAGCACCCAGAACCGTGAGCACTGAGCAGCCAGCACCTTGAGTACTGAGCACCGAGCACCCCGAGCACTGAGCACCCAGCACCCTGAGTCCTGAGCACCCAGCACCCTGAGCACTGAGCACCCAGCACCCCGAGCACTGAGCACCCAGCACCCTGAGTACTGAGCACACAGCACCCTGAGTACTGAGCACCCAGTACCCCGAGCACTGAGCACCCAACACCCTGAGCACTGAGCACCCAGCACCCTGAGTACTGAGCACCCAGCACCCCGAGCACTGAGCATCCAGCACCCTGAGTACTGAGCACTCAGCACCCTGAGTACTGAGCACCGAGCACCCCGAGCACTGAGCACCCAGCATCCTGAGCACTGAGCACTCTGAGGACTGATCAACCAGCACCGTGAGTACTGAGCACCCAGCACCCTGAGTACTGAGCACCCAGCATCCTGAGTACTGAGCACCGATCACCCTGAGCACTGAGCACCCAGCACCCCGAGCACTGAGCACCCAGCACCCTGAGTACTGAGCACCCTGAGTACTGAGCACCCAGCACCCCGAGCACTGAGCACCCAGCACCCCGAGTACTGAGCACCCTGAGTACTGAGCACCCAGCACCCTGAGTACTGAGCACCCTGAGTACTGAGCACCCAGCACCCTGAGCACTGAGCACCCAGCACCCTGAGTACTGAGCACCCAGCACCCTGAGCACTGAGCACCCAGCACCCTGAGTACTGAGCACCCAACGTACTGAGCACCGAGCACCCCTAGCACTGAGCACCCAGCACCCTGAGTACTGAGCACCCAGCACCCTGAGTACTGAGCACCCAGCACCCCGAGCACTGAGCACCCAGCACCCCGAGCACTGAGCACTGAGCACCCTGAGTACTGAGCACTGAGCACCCTTAGTACTGAGCACCGAGCACCCTGAGTACTGAGCACCCAACACCCTGAGCACTGAGCACGGAGCACCCAGAGGACTGAGCACCCAGAACCGTGAGCACTGAGCAGCCAGCACCTTGAGTACTGAGCACCGAGCACCCCGAGCACTGAGCACCCAGCACCCTGAGTCCTGAGCACCCAGCACCCTGAGCACTGAGCACCCAGCACCCCGAGCACTGAGCACCCAGCACCCTGAGTACTGAGCACACAGCACCCTGAGTACTGAGCATCCAGTACCCCGAGCACTGAGCACCCAACACCCTGAGCACTGAGCACCCAGCACCCTGAGTACTGAGCACCCAGCACCCCGAGCACTGAGCATCCAGCACCCTGAGTACTGAGCACTCAGCACCCTGAGTACTGAGCACCGAGCACCCCGAGCACTGAGCACCCAGCATCCTGAGCACTGAGCACTCTGAGGACTGATCAACCAGCACCGTGAGTACTGAGCACCCAGCACCCTGAGTACTGAGCACCCAGCATCCTGAGTACTGAGCACCGATCACCCTGAGCACTGAGCACCCAGCACCCCGAGCACTGAGCACCCAGCACCCTGAGTACTGAGCACCCTGAGTACTGAGCACCCAGCACCCCGAGCACTGAGCACCCAGCACCCCGAGTACTGAGCACCCTGAGTACTGAGCACCCAGCACCCTGAGTACTGATCACCCTGAGTACTGAGCACCCAGCACCCTGAGCACTGAGCACCCAGCACCCTGAGTACTGAGCACCCAGCACCCTGAGCACTGAGCACCCAGCACCCTGAGTACTGAGCACCCAGCACCCTGAGTACTTAGCACCGAGCACCCTGAGTACTGAGGACCCAGCACCCTGAGTACTGAGCACCCAGCACCCTGAGTACTGAGCACCGAGCACCCCGAGTACTGAGTACCCAGCACACTGAGCACTGAGAACCCAGCACCCTGAGCACTGAGCACCCAGCACCCCAAGCACTGAGCACCCAGCACCCTGAGTACTGAGCACCCTGAGTACTGAGCACCCAGCACCCCGAGCACTGAGCACCCAGCACCCTGAGTACTGAGCACCCAGCACCCTGAGTACTGAGCACCCTGAGTACTGAGCACCCAGCACCCTGAGCACTGAGCACCCAGCACCCTGAGTACTGAGCACCCAGCACCCAGAGCACTGAGCACCCAGCACCCTGAGTCATGAGCACCCAGCACCCTGAGTACTTAGCACCCAGCACACTGAGCACTGAGCACCCAGCACCCTGAGTACTGAGCACCGAGCACCCTGAGTACTGAGCACCCAGCACCCTGAGTACTGAGCACCCAGCACCCTGAGTACTGAGCACCGAGCATCCGGAGTACTGAGCACCCTGCACCCCGAGCACTGAGCACCCAGCACCCTGAGCACTGAGCACCCTGAGGACTGAGCACCCAGCACCCTGAGTACTGAGCACCCAGCATCCTGAGTACTGATCACCGATCACCCTGAGCACTGAGCACACAGCAACCCGAGCACTGAGCCCCCAGCACCCTGAGTACTGAGCACCCTGAGTACTGAGCACACAGCACCCTGAGTACTGAGCACCCTGAGTACTGAGCACCCTGAGTACTGAGCACCCAGCACCCTGAGTACTGAGCACCCTGAGTACTGAGCACCCAGCATCCTGAGTACTGAGCACCGATCACCCTGAGCACTGAGCACCCAGCAACCCGAGCACTGAGCACCCAGCACCCTGAGTACTGAGCACCCTGAGTACTGAGCACCCAGCACCCTGAGCACTGAGCACCCAGCACCCTGAGTACTGAGCACCGAGCACCCTGAGTACTGAGCACCCAGCACCCTGAGCACTGAGCACCCAGCACCCTGAGTACTGAGCACCGAGCACCCTGAGTACTGAGCACCCAGCACCCTGAGTACTGAGCACCAAGCACCCTGAGTACTGAGCACCGAGCACCCCGAGTAGTGAGCACCCAGCACCCTGAGCACTGAGCACCCAGCACCCTGAGTACTGAGCACCCAGCACCCTGAGTACTGAGCACCCAGTACCCCGAGCACTGAGCACCCTGAGTACTGAGCACCCAGCACCCTGAGTACTGAGCACTAAGCACCCAGAGCGCTGAGCACCCAGCACCCCAAGCACGGAGCACCCAGGACCCCGAGCACTGAGTACTGAGCACCCAGCACCCTGATTACTGAGCACCGAGCTCCCCGAGCACTGAGCACCCTGAGTACTGAGCACCCAGCACCCCGATCACAGAGCACCCAGCACCCGCAGCACTGAGCAGCCAGCACCCCGAGCACTGAGCACCCAGCACCCTGAGTACTGAGCACCCTGAGGACTGAGCACCGATCACCCTGAGCACTGAGCACCCAGCACCCTGAGTACTGAGCACCCAGTACCCTGAGTACTGAGCACCGAGCACCCCGAGCACTGAGCACCCAGCACCCTGAGCACTGAGCACCCAGCACCCTGAGTACTGAGCACCCAGCACCCTGAGCACTGAGCACCCAACACCCTGAGTACTGAGCACCCAGCACCCTGAGTACTGAGCACCCAGCACCCTGAGTACTGAGCACCCAGCACCCTGAGCACTGAGCACCCAGCACCCTGAGTACGGAGCACCCAGCACCCTGAGTACTTAGCACCCAGCACCCTGAGCACTGAGCACCCAGCACCCTGAGTACTGAGCACCGAGCACCCTGAGTACTGAGCACCCCACACCCTGAGTACTGAGCACCCAGCACCCTGAGTACTGAGCACCGAGCACCCCGAGTACTGAGCACCCAGCACCCTGAGCACTGAGCACCCAGCACCCTGAGTACTGAGCACCCAGCACCCTGAGAACTGAGCACCCAGCACCCCGAGCACTGAGCACCCTGAGTACTGAGCACTAAGCACCCAGAGCGCTGAGCACCCAGCACCCCAAGCACGGAGCACCCAGGACCCCGAGCACTGAGTACTGAGCACCCAGCACCCTGAGTACTGAGCACCGAGCTCCCCGAGCACTGAGCACCCTGCGTACTGAGCACCCAGCACCCCGATCACAGAGCACCCAGCACCCTCAGCACTGAGCACCCAGCACCCCGAGCACTGAGCACCCAGCACCCTGAGTACTGAGCACCGAGCATCCGGAGTACTGAGCACCCTGCACCCCGAGCACTGAGCACCCAGCACCCTGAGCAATGAGCACCCAGCACACCAAGCACTGAGCACCCAGCACCCTGAGTACTGAGTACTGAGCTCCCTGAGTACTGAGCAACCAGGACCCTGAGCACTGAGCACCCAGCACCCTGAGTACTGAGCACCGAGCACCCCGAGCACGGAGCACCCAGCACCCTGAGCAATGAGCACCCAGCACCAAGAGTACTGAGCACCGAGCATCCTGAGCACTGAGCACCGAGCACCCCGAGCACTGAGCACCCAGCACCCTGAGTACTGAGCACCCTGCACCAAGAGTACTGAGCACCGAGCACCCCGAGCACTGAGCACCCAGCACCCTGAGTAATGAGCACCCAGCACCCTGAGTAATGAGCACCCAGCACCCCGAGCACTGAGCACCCAGCACCCTGAGTACTGAGCACCCTGCACCAAGAGTACTGAGCACCGAGCACCCCGAGCACTGAGCACCCAGCACCCTGAGTAATGAGCACCCAGCACCCTGAGTAATGAGCACCCAGCACCCCGAGTACTGAGCACCCAGCACCCTGAGTAATGAGCACCCAGCACCCCGAGTACTGAGCACCCAGCACAGTGAGTACTGAGCACCCAGCACCCTGAGTACTGAGCACCCAGCACCCTGAGCACTGAGCACAAAGCACGCTGAGTACTGAGCACTGAGCACCGTGAGTACTGAGCACCGAGGACCCTGAGCACTGAGCACCCAGCACGCTGAGTACTGAGCACCCAGCACCCTGAGTACTGAGCAGCCAGCACCCTGAGTACTGAGCACTGAGCACTGAGCACCCTGAGCACTGAGCACCCAGCACCCCGAGCACTGAGCACTGAGCACCCTGAGTACTGAGCACTGAGCACTCTGAGTACTGAGCACCCAGCACCCTGAGTACTGAGCACCCAGCACCCCGAGCACTGAGCACCGGGCACCCCGAGCACTGAGCACCCAGCACCCTGAGTACTGAGCACCCAGCACCCTGAGTACTGAGTACTGAGCACTGAGCACCCTGAGCACTGAGCACCCAGCATCCTGAGCACTGAGTACTGAGCACCCAGCACCCTGAGCACTGAGAACCCAGCACCCTGAGTACTGAGCACCCAGCACCAGGAGCACTGAGCACCCAGCACCCCGAGCACTGAGCACTTAGCACCCTTAGTACTGAGCACCGAGCACCCTGAGTACTGAGCACCCAGCACCCTGAGCACTGAGCACGGAGCACCCCGAGGACTGAGCACCCAGCACCGTGAGCACTGAGCACCCAGCACCTTAAGTACTGAGCACCGAGCACCCCGAGCACTGAGCACCCAGCACCCTAAGTACTGAGCATCCAGCACCCTGAGCACTGAGCACCCAGCACCCCGAGCACTGAGCACCCAGCACCCTGAGTACTGAGCACCCAGCACCCTGAGTACTGAGCACCCAGCACTCCGAGCACTGAGCACACAGCACCCTGAGTCCTGAGCACCCAGCACCCTGAGTACTTAGCACCCAGCACACTGAGCACTGAGCACCCAGCATCCTGAGTACTGAGCACCGAGCACCCTGAGTACTGAGCACCCAGCACCCTGAGTACTGAGCACCGAGCATCCGGAGTACTGAGCACACTGCACCCCGAGCACTGAGCACCCAGCACCCTGAGCACTGAGCACCCTGAGGACTGAGCACCCAGCACCCTGAGTACTGAGCACCCAGCATCCTGAGTACTGAGCACCGATCACCCTGAGCACTGAGCACCCAGCAACCCGAGCACTGAGCACCCAGCACCCTGAGTACTGAGCACCCTATGTACTGAGCACCCAGCACCCCGAGCACTGAGCACCCAGCAACCCGAGCACTGAGCACCCAGCACCCTGAGTACTGAGCACCCTGAGTACTTAGCACCCAGCAGCCTGAGTACTGAGCACCCTGAGTACTGAGCACCCAGCACCCTGAGCACTGAGCACCCAGCACCCTGAGTACTGAGCACCCAACGTACTGAGCACCGAACACCCCTAGCACTGAGCACCCAGCACCCTGAGTACTGAGCACCCAGCACCCTGAGCACTGAGAACCCACCACCCTGAGCACTGAGCACCCAGCACCCCAAGCACTGAGCACCCAGCAACCTGAGTACTGAGCACCCAGCACCCTGAGTACTGAGCACCCAGTACCCCGAGCACTGAGCACCCTGAGTACTGAGCACCCAGCACCCTGAGTACTGAGCACTAAGCACCCAGAGCGCTGAGCACCCAGCACCCCAAGCACGGAGCACCCAGGACCCCGAGCACTGAGTACTGAGCACCCAGCACCCTGATTACTGAGCACCGAGCTCCCCGAGCACTGAGCACCCTGAGTACTGAGCACCCAGCACCCCGATCACAGAGCACCCAGCACCCTCAGCACTGAGCAGCCAGCACCCCGAGCACTGAGCACCCAGCACCCTGAGTACTGAGCACCCTGAGGACTGAGCACCGATCACCCTGAGCACTGAGCACCCAGCACCCCGATCACAGAGCACCCAGCACCCTCAGCACTGAGCACCCAGCACCCCGAGCACTGAGCACCCAGCACCCTGAGTACTGAGCACCGAGCATCCGGAGTACTGAGCACCCTGCACCCCGAGCACTGAGCACCCAGCACCCTGAGCAATGAGCACCCAGCACCCCAAGCACTGAGCACCCAGCACCCTGAGTACTGAGTACTGAGCTCCCTGAGTACTGAGCAACCAGGACCCTGAGCACTGAGCACCCAGCACCCTGAGTACTGAGCACCGAGCACCCCGAGCACGGAGAACCCAGCACCCTGAGCAATGAGCACCCAGCACCAAGAGTACTGAGCACCGAGCATCCTGAGCACTGAGCACCGAGCACCCCGAGCACTGAGCACCCAGCACCCTGAGTACTGAGCACCCTGCACCAAGAGTACTGAGCACCGAGCACCCCGAGCACTGAGCACCCAGCACCCTGAGTAATGAGCACCCAGCACCCTGAGTAATGAGCACCCAGCACCCCGAGCACTGAGCACCCAGCACCCTGAGTACTGAGCACCCTGCACCAAGAGTACTGAGCACCGAGCACCCCGAGCACTGAGCACCCAGCACCCTGAGTAATGAGCACCCAGCACCCTGAGTAATGAGCACCCAGCACCCCGAGTACTGAGCACCCAGCACCCTGAGTAATGAGCACCCAGCACCCCGAGTACTGAGCACCCAGCACAGTGAGTACTGAGCACCCAGCACCCTGAGTACTGAGCACCCAGCACCCTGAGCACTGAGCACAAAGCACGCTGAGTACTGAGCACTGAGCACCGTGAGTACTGAGCACCGAGGACCCTGAGCACTGAGCACCCAGCACGCTGAGTACTGAGCACCCAGCACCCTGAGTACTGAGCAGCCAGCACCCTGAGTACTGAGCACTGAGCACTGAGCACCCTGAGCACTGAGCACCCAGCACCCCGAGCACTGAGCACTGAGCACCCTGAGTACTGAGCACTGAGCACTCTGAGTACTGAGCACCCAGCACCCTGAGTACTGAGCACCCAGCACCCCGAGCACTGAGCACCGGGCACCCCGAGCACTGAGCACCCAGCACCCTGAGTACTGAGCACCCAGCACCCTGAGTACTGAGTACTGAGCACTGAGCACCCTGAGCACTGAGCACCCAGCATCCTGAGCACTGAGTACTGAGCACCCAGCACCCTGAGCACTGAGAACCCAGCACCCTGAGTACTGAGCACCCAGCACCAGGAGCACTGAGCACCCAGCACCCCGAGCACTGAGCACTTAGCACCCTTAGTACTGAGCACCGAGCACCCTGAGTACTGAGCACCCAGCACCCTGAGCACTGAGCACGGAGCACCCCGAGGACTGAGCACCCAGCACCGTGAGCACTGAGCACCCAGCACCTTAAGTACTGAGCACCGAGCACCCCGAGCACTGAGCACCCAGCACCCTGAGTACTGAGCACCCAGCACCCTGAGTACTGAGCACCCAGCACTCCGAGCACTGAGCACACAGCACCCTGAGTCCTGAGCACCCAACACCCTGAGTACTTAGCACCCAGCACACTGAGCACTGAGCACCCAGCACCCTGAGTACTGAGCACCGAGCACCCTGAGTACTGAGCACCCAGCACCCTGAGTACTGAGCACCCAGCACCCTGAGTACTGAGCACCGAGCATCCGGAGTACTGAGCACACTGCACCCCGAGCACTGAGCACCCAGCACCCTGAGCACTGAGCACCCTGAGGACTGAGCACCCAGCACCCTGAGTACTGAGCACCCAGCATCCTGAGTACTGAGCACCGATCACCCTGAGCACTGAGCACCCAGCAACCCGAGCACTGAGCACCCAGCACCCTGAGTACTGAGCACCCTATGTACTGAGCACCCAGCACCCCGAGCACTGAGCACCCAGCAACCCGAGCACTGAGCACCCAGCACCCTGAGTACTGAGCACCCTGAGTACTGAGCACCCAGCAGCCTGAGTACTGAGCACCCTGAGTACTGAGCACCCAGCACCCTGAGCACTGAGCACCCAGCACCCTGAGTACTGAGCACCCAACGTACTGAGCACCGAACACCCCTAGCACTGAGCACCCAGCACCCTGAGTACTGAGCACCCAGCACCCTGAGCACTGAGAACCCACCACCCTGAGCACTGAGCACCCAGCACCCCAAGCACTGAGCAACCAGCAACCTGAGTACTGAGCACCCAGCACCCTGAGTACTGAGCACCCAGTACCCCGAGCACTGAGCACCCTGAGTACTGAGCACCCAGCACCCTGAGTACTGAGCACTAAGCACCCAGAGCGCTGAGCACCCAGCACCCCAAGCACGGAGCACCCAGGACCCCGAGCACTGAGTACTGAGCACCCAGCACCCTGATTACTGAGCACCGAGCTCCCCGAGCACTGAGCACCCTGAGTACTGAGCACCCAGCACCCCGATCACAGAGCACCCAGCACCCTCAGCACTGAGCAGCCAGCACCCCGAGCACTGAGCACCCAGCACCCTGAGTACTGAGCACCCTGAGGACTGAGCACCGATCACCCTGAACACTGAGCACCCAGCACCCTGAGTACTGAGCACCCAGTACCCTGAGTACTGAGCACCGAGCACCCCGAGCACTGAGCACCCAGCACCCTGAGCACTGAGCACCCAGCACCCTGAGTACTGAGCACCCAGCACCCTGAGCACTGAGCACCCAACACCCTGAGTACTGAGCACCCAGCACCCTTAGTACTGAGCACCGAGCACCCTGAGTACTGAGCACCCAGCACCCTGAGCACTGAGCACGGAGCACCCCGAGGACTGAGCACCCAGCACCGTGAGCACTGAGCACCCAGCACCTTAAGTACTGAGCACCGAGCACCCCGAGCACTAAGCACCCAGCACCCTAAGTACTGAGCATCCAGCACCCTGAGCACTGAGCACCCAGCACCCCGAGCACTGAGCACCCAGCACCCTGAGTGCTGAGCACCCAGCACCCTGAGTACTGAGCACCCAGCACTCCGAGCACTGAGCACACAGCACCCTGAGTCCTGAGCACCCAGCACCCTGAGTACTTAGCACCCAGCACACTGAGCACTGAGCACCCAGCACCCTGAGTACTGAGCACCGAGCACCCTGAGTACTGAGCACCCAGCACCCTGAGTACTGAGCACCGAGCATCCGGAGTACTGAGCACACTGCACCCCGAGCACTGAGCACCCAGCACCCCAAGCACTGAGCACCCAGCACCCTGAGTACTGAGCACAGAGCACTCTGAGCACTGAGCACCCAGCACCCTGAGTACTGAGCACCCAGCACCCTGAGTACTGAGCACCCAGCACCACCCTCAGCACTGAGCACCCAGCACCCCGAGCACTGAGCACCCAGCTCCCTGAACACTGAGCACCCAGCACCCCGAGTACTGAGCACCCTGCACCCCGAGTACTGAGCACCGAGCACCACGAGCACTGAGCACCCAGCACCCTGAGTACTGAGCACCCAGCACCCTGAGTACTGAGCCCTGAGCACCCCGAGTACTGAGCACCCAGAACCCCGAGCAATGAGCACCCAGCAACCTGAGTACTGAGAACAGATCACCCTGAGTACTGAGCACCCAGCACCCTGAGTACTGAGCCCCCAGCACCCTGAGTACTGAGCACCCAGCACCCCGAGCACTGAGCACCCAGCACCCCGAGAATGAGCACCCAGCACCCTGAGTTCTGAGCCCCCAGCACCCTGAGAATGAGCACCCAGCACCATGAGTACTGAGCACCCAGCACCCTGAGTACTGAGCACTAAGCACCCAGAGCACTGAGCACCGAGCACCCCGAGCACGGAGCAACCATGACCCCAAGCACTGAGAACTGAGCACCCAGCACCCTGAGTACTGAGCACCGAGCTCCCCGAGCACTGAGCACACTGAGTACTGAGCACCCAGCACCCCGAGCACTGAGCACCCAGCACCCTGAGCACTGAGCACCCAGCACCATGAGCACGGAGCACCCCGAGGACTGAGCACCCATCACCCTGAGCACTGAGCACCCAGCACCTTGAGTACTGAGCACCGAGCACCTCGAGCACTAAGCACCCAGCACCCTGAGTACTGAGCACCCAGCACAATGAGCACTGAGCACCCAGAAACCCTGAGCACTGAGCACCCAGCACCCTGAGCACGGAGCACCCAGCACCCTGAGTACTGAGCACCCAACACCCAGAGTACTGAGCACCCAGCACCCTGAGAACTGAGTACCCAGCACCCTGAGCTCTGAGCACCCAGCACCCTGAGTACTGAGCACCGAGCACCCTGAGTACTGAGCACCCAGCACCCTTAGTACTGAGCACCCAGCACCCTGAGCAATGAGCACCCAGCACCCTCAGTACTGAGCACCCAGCAACACCCTCAGCACTGAGCACCCAGCACCCCGAGCACTGAGCACCCAGCTCCCTGAGCACTGAGCACCCAGCACCCAGAGTACTGAGAACCCTGCACCCCGAGTACTGAGCACCGAGCACCCCGAGCACTGAGCACCCAGCACCATGAGTACTGAGCACCCAGCACGCTGAGTACTGAGCACCCAGCACCCTGAGTACTGAACACCCAGCACCCTGAGCACTGAGCACTGAGCACCCTGAGCACTGAGTACTGAGCACTGAGCACCCTAAGCACTGAGCACCCAGCACCCCGAGTACTGAGCACCCAGCACCCCGAGCACTGAGCACCCAGCACCCCGAGCACTGAGCACTGAGCACCCTGAGCACTGAGCACCCAGCACCCCGAGTACTGAGCACTGAGCACCCTGAGTACTGAGCACCAAGCACCCTGAGTACTGAGCAGCCAGCACCCTGAGTACTGAGCACCCAGCACCCTGAGCACTGAGCACCCAGAACCCCGAGCACTGAGCACCCAGCACCCTGAGTACTGAGCACAGAGCACTCTGAGCACTGAGCACCCAGCACCCTGAGTACTGAGCACCCAGCACCCTGAGTACTGAGCAACCAGCACCCTGAGCACTGAGCACTGAGCACCCAGCACCCTGAGCACTGAGCACTGAGCACCCAGCACCACAGCCCTGAGCACCCAGCACCCCGAGCACTGAGCACCCAGCACCCTGAGCACTGAGCACCCAGCACCCTGAGTACTGAGCAACCAGCAACCTGAGTACTGAGCACCCAGCACCATGAGCACTGAGCACCCAGCAACCTGAGTACTGAGAACAGATCACCCTGAGTACTGAGCACCCAGCACCCTGAGTACTGAGCCACCAGCACCCTGAGTACTGAGCACCCAGCACCCCGAGCACTGAGCACCCAGCACCCCGAGAATGAGCACCCAGCACCCTGAGTACTGAGAACCGAGCACCTTGAGTACTGAGCACCCAGCACCCTGAGTACTGAGCCCCCAGCACCCTGAGTACTGAGCACCCAGCAACCCGAGCACTGAGCACCCAGCACCCTGAGAATGAGCACCCAGCACCATGAGTACTGAGCACCCAGCACCCTGAGTACTGAGCCCCCAGCACCCTGAGTACTGAGCACCCAGCACCCCGAGCACTGAGCACCCAGCACCCTGAGAATGATCACCCAGCACCCTGAGTTCTGAGCCCCCAGCACCCTGAGTACTGAGCACCCAGCAACCCGAGCACTGAGCACCCAGCACCCTGAGAATGAGCACCCAGCACCATGAGTACTGAGCACCCAGCACCCTGAGTACTGAGCACTAAGCACCCAGAGCACTGAGCACCCAGCACCCTGAGAACTGAGTACCCAGCACCCTGAGCTCTGAGCACCCAGCACCCTGAGTACTGAGCACCGAGCACCCTGAGTACTGAGCACCCAGCACCCTTAGTACTGAGCACCCAGCACCCTGAGCAATGAGCACCCAGCACCCTCAGTACTGAGCACCCAGCAACACCCTCAGCACTGAGCACCCAGCACCCCGAGCACTGAGCACCCAGCTCCCTGAGCACTGAGCACCCAGCACCCAGAGTACTGAGCACCCTGCACCCCGAGTACTGAGCACCGAGCACCCCGAGCACTGAGCACCCAGCACCATGAGTACTGAGCACCCAGCACGCTGAGTACTGAGCACCCAGCACCCTGAGTACTGAACACCCAGCACCCTGAGCACTGAGCACTGAGCACCCTGAGCACTGAGTACTGAGCACTGAGCACCCTAAGCACTGAGCACCCAGCACCCCGAGTACTGAGCACCCAGCACCCCGAGCACTGAGCACCCAGCACCCCGAGCACTGAGCACTGAGCACCCTGAGCACTGAGCACCCAGCACCCCGAGTACTGAGCACTGAGCACCCTGAGTACTGAGCACCAAGCACCCTGAGTACTGAGCAGCCAGCACCCTGAGTACTGAGCACCCAGCACCCTGAGCACTGAGCACCCAGCACCCCGAGCACTGAGCACCCAGCACCCTGAGTACTGAGCACAGAGCACTCTGAGCACTGAGCACCCAGCACCCTGAGTACTGAGCACCCAGCACCCTGAGTACTGAGCAACCAGCACCCTGAGCACTGAGCACTGAGCACCCAGCACCCTGAGCACTGAGCACTGAGCACCCAGCACCACAGCCCTGAGCACCCAGCACCCCGAGCACTGAGCACCCAGCACCCTGAGCACTGAGCACCCAGCACCCTGAGTACTGAGCAACCAGCAACCTGAGTACCGAGCACCCAGCACCATGAGCACTGAGCACCCAGCAACCTGAGTACTGAGAACAGATCACCCTGAGTACTGAGCACCCAGCACCCTGAGTACTGAGCCACCAGCACCCTGAGTACTGAGCACCCAGCACCCCGAGCACTGAGCACCCAGCACCCCGAGAATGAGCACCCAGCACCCTGAGTACTGAGAACCGAGCACCTTGAGTACTGAGCACCCAGCACCCTGAGTACTGAGCCCCCAGCACCCTGAGTACTGAGCACCCAGCAACCCGAGCACTGAGCACCCAGCACCCTGAGAATGAGCACCCAGCACCATGAGTACTGAGCACCCAGCACCCTGAGTACTGAGCCCCCAGCACCCTGAGTACTGAGCACCCAGCACCCCGAGCACTGAGCACCCAGCACCCTGAGAATGAGCACCCAGCACCCTGAGTTCTGAGCCCCCAGCACCCTGAGTACTGAGCACCCAGCAACCCGAGCACTGAGCACCCAGCACCCTGAGAATGAGCACCCAGCACCATGAGTACTGAGCACCCAGCACCCTGAGTACTGAGCACTAAGCACCCAGAGCACTGAGCACCCAGCACCCCGAGCACGGAGCAACCATGACCCCAAGCACTGAGAACTGAGCACCCAGCACCCTGAGTACTGAGCACCGAGCTCCCCGAGCACTGAGCACACTGAGTACTGAGCACCCAGCACCCCGAGCACTGAGCACCCAGCACCCTGAGCACTGAGCACCCAGCACCATGAGCACGGAGCACCCCGAGGACTGAGCACCCATCACCCTGAGCACTGAGCACCCAGCACCTTGAGTACTGAGCACCGAGCACCTCGAGCACTAAGCACCCAGCACCCTGAGTACTGAGCACCCAGCACAATGAGCACTGAGCACCCAGAAACCCTGAGCACTGAGCACCCAGCACCCTGAGCACGGAGCACCCAGCACCCTGAGTACTGAGCACCCAACACCCAGAGTACTGAGCACCCAGCACCCTGAGAACTGAGTACCCAGCACCCTGAGCTCTGAGCACCCAGCACCCTGAGTACTGAGCACCGAGCACCCTGAGTACTGAGCACCCAGTACCCTTAGTACTGAGCACCCAGCACCCTGAGCAATGAGCACCCAGCACCCTGAGTACTGAGCACCCAGCAACACCCTCAGCACTGAGCACCCAGCACCCCGAGCACTGAGCACCCAGCTCCCTGAGCACTGAGCACCCAGCACCCAGAGTACTGAGCACCCTGCACCCCGAGTACTGAGCACCGAGCACCCCGAGCACTGAGCACCCAGCACCATGAGTACTGAGCACCCAGCACCCTGAGTACTGAGCACCCAGCACCCTGAGTACTGAACACCCAGCACCCTGAGCACTGAGCACTGAGCACCCTGAGCACTGAGTACTGAGCACTGAGCAGCCTAAGCACTGAGCACCCAGCACCCCGAGTACTGAGCACCCAGCACCCCGAGCACTGAGCACCCAGCACCCCGAGCACTGAGCACTGAGCACCCTGAGCACTGAGCACCCAGCACCCCGAGTACTGAGCACTGAGCACCCTGAGTACTGAGCACCAAGCACCCTGAGTACTGAGCAGCCAGCACCCTGAGTACTGAGCACCCAGCACCCTGAGCACTGAGCACCCAGCACCCCGAGCACTGAGCACCCAGCACCCTGAGTACTGAGCACAGAGAACTCTGAGCACTGAGCACCCAGCACCCTGAGTACTGAGCACCCAGCACCCTGAGTACTGAGCAACCAGCACCCTGAGCACTGAGCACTGAGCACCCAGCACCCTGAGCACTGAGCACTGAGCACCCAGCACCACAGCCCTGAGCACCCAGCACCCCGAGCACTGAGCACCCAGCACCCTGAGCACTGAGCACCCAGCACCCTGAGTACTGAGCAACCAGCAACCTGAGTACTGAGCACCCAGCACCATGAGCACTGAGCACCCAGCAACCTGAGTACTGAGAACAGATCACCCTGAGTACTGAGCACCCAGCACCCTGAGTACTGAGCCACCAGCACCCTGAGTACTGAGCACCCAGCACCCCGAGCACTGAGCACCCAGCACCCCGAGAATGAGCACCCAGCACCCTGAGTACTGAGAACCGAGCACCTTGAGTACTGAGCACCCAGCACCCTGAGTACTGAGCCCCCAGCACCCTGAGTACTGAGCACCCAGCAACCCGAGCACTGAGCACCCAGCACCCTGAGAATGAGCACCCAGCACCATGAGTACTGAGCACCCAGCACCCTGAGTACTGAGCCCCCAGCACCCTGAGTACTGAGCACCCAGCACCCCGAGCACTGAGCACCCAGCACCCTGAGAATGAGCACCCAGCACCCTGAGTTCTGAGCCCCCAGCACCCTGAGGACTGAGCACCCAGCAACCCGAGCACTGAGCACCCAGCACCCTGAGAATGAGCACCCAGCACCATGAGTACTGAGCACCCAGCACCCTGAGTACTGAGCACTAAGCACCCAGAGCACTGAGCACCCAGCACCCCGAGCACGGAGCAACCATGACCCCAAGCACTGAGAACTGAGCACCCAGCACCCTGAGTACTGAGCACCGAGCTCCCCGAGCACTGAGCACACTGAGTACTGAGCACCCAGCACCCCGAGCACTGAGCACCCAGCACCCTGAGCACTGAGCACCCAGCACCTTGAGTACTGAGCACCGAGCACCTCGAGCACTAAGCACCCAGCACCCTGAGTACTGAGCACCCAGCACAATGAGCACTGAGCACCCAGAAACCCTGAGCACTGAGCACCCAGCACCCTGAGCACGGAGCACCCAGCACCCTGAGTACTGAGCACCCAACACCCAGAGTACTGAGCACCCAGCACCCTGAGAACTGAGTACCCAGCACCCTGAGCTCTGAGCACCCAGCACCCTGAGTACTGAGCACCGAGCACCCTGAGTACTGAGCACCCAGCACCCTTAGTACTGAGCACCCAGCACCCTGAGCAATGAGCACCCAGCACCCTGAGTACTGAGCACCCAGCAACACCCTCAGCACTGAGCACCCAGCACCCCGAGCACTGAGCACCCAGCTCCCTGAGCACTGAGCACCCAGCACCCTGAGCACTGAGCACCCAGCACAGTTAGTACTGAGCACCCAGCACCCTGAGTACTGAGTACCCAGCACCCTGAGCACTGAGCACCCAGCACCCTGAGTACTGAGCACCGAGCACCCTGAGTACTGAGCACCCAGCACCCTTAGTACTGAGCACCCAGCACCCTGAGCAATGAGCACCCAGCACCCTGAGTACTGAGCACCCAGCAACACCCTCAGCACTGAGCACCCAGCACCCCGAGCACTGAGCACCCAGCTCCCTGAGCACTGAGCACCCAGCACCCCGAGTACTGAGCACCCTGCACCCTGAGTACTGAGCCCAGAGCACCCTGAGTACTGAGCACCCAGCACCCCGAGCACTGAGCACCCAGCACCCTGAGTACTGAGCACCGAGCACCCTGAGTACTGAGCACCCAGCACCCTTAGTACTGAGCACCCAGCACCCTGAGCAATGAGCACCCAGCACCCTGAGTACTGAGCACCCAGCAACACCCTCAGCACTGAGCACCCAGCACCCCGAGCACTGAGCACCCAGCTCCCTGAGCACTGAGCACCCAGCACCCTGAGTACTGAGCACCCAGCACCCTGAGTACTGAGCCCCCAGCACCCTGAGTACTGAGCACCCAGCACCCCGAGCACTGAGCACCCAGCACCCCGAGAATGAGCACCCAGCACCCTGAGTTCTGAGCCCCCAGCACCCTGAGTACTGAGCACCCAGCAACCCGAGCACTGAGCACCCAGCACCCTGAGAATGAGCACCCAGCACCATGAGTACTGAGCACCCAGCACCCTGAGTACTGAGCACTAAGCACCCAGAGCACTGAGCACCCAGCACCCCGAGCACGGAGCAACCATGACCCCAAGCACTGAGAACTGAGCACCCAGCACCCTGAGTACTGAGCACCGAGCTCCCCGAGCACTGAGCACACTGAGTACTGAGCACCCAGCACCCCGAGCACTGAGCACCCAGCACCCTGAGCACTGAGCACCCAGCACCATGAGCATGGAGCACCCCGAGGACTGAGCACCCATCACCCTGAGCACTGAGCACCCAGCACCTTGAGTACTGAGCACCGAGCACCTCGAGCACTAAGCACCCAGCACCCTGAGTACTGAGCACCCAGCACAATGAGCACTGAGCACCCAGAAACCCTGAGCACTGAGCACCCAGCACCCTGAGCACGGAGCACCCAGCACCCTGAGTACTGAGCACCCAACACCCAGAGTACTGAGCACCCAGCACCCTGAGAACTGAGTACCCAGCACCCTGAGCTCTGAGCACCCAGCACCCTGAGTACTGAGCACCGAGCACCCTGAGTACTGAGCACCCAGCACCCTTAGTACTGAGCACCCAGCACCCTGAGCAATGAGCACCCAGCACCCTGAGTACTGAGCACCCAGCAACACCCTCAGCACTGAGCACCCAGCACCCCGAGCACTGAGCACCCAGCTCCCTGAGCACTGAGCACCCAGCACCCCGAGTACTGAGCACCCTGCACCCCGAATACTGAGCACCGAGCACCCCGAGCACTGAGCACCCAGCACCATGAGTACTGAGCACCCAGCACCCTGAGTACTGAGCACCCAGCACCCTGAGTACTGAACACCCAGCACCCTGAGCACTGAGCACTGAGCACCCTGAGCACTGAGTACTGAGCACTGAGCACCCTAAGCACTGAGCACCCAGCACCCCGAGTACTGAGCACCCAGCACCCCGAGCACTGAGCACCCAGCACCCCGAGCACTGAGCACTGAGCACCCTGAGCACTGAGCACCCAGCACCCCGAGTACTGAGCACTGAGCACCCTGAGTACTGAGCACCAAGCACCCTGAGTACTGAGCACCCAGCACCCTGAGTACTGAGCACCCAGCACCCTGAGCACTGAGCACCCAGCACCCCGAGCACTGAGCACCCAGCACCCTGAGTACTGAGCACAGAGCACTCTGAGCACTGAGCACCCAGCACCCTGAGTACTGAGCACCCAGCACCCTGAGTACTGAGCAACCAGCACCCTGAGCACTGAGCACTGAGCACCCAGCACCCTGAGCACTGAGCACTGAGCACCCAGCACCACAGCCCTGAGCACCCAGCACCCCGAGCACTGAGCACCCAGCACCCTGAGCACTGAGCACCCAGCACCCTGAGTACTGAGCAACCAGCAACCTGAGTACTGAGCACCCAGCACCATGAGCACTGAGCACACAGCAACCTGAGTACTGAGAACAGATCACCCTGAGTACTGAGCACCCAGCACCCTGAGTACTGAGCCACCAGCACCCTGAGTACTGAGCACCCAGCACCCCGAGCACTGAGCACCCAGCACCCCGAGAATGAGCACCCAGCACCCTGAGTACTGAGAACCGAGCACCTTGAGTACTGAGCACCCAGCACCCTGAGTACTGAGCCCCCAGCACCCTGAGTACTGAGCACCCAGCAACCCGAGCACTGAGCACCCAGCACCCTGAGAATGAGCACCCAGCACCATGAGTACTGAGCACCCAGCACCCTGAGTACTGAGCACTAAGCACCCAGAGCACTGAGCACCCAGCACCCCGAGCACGGAGCAACCAGGACCCCGAGCACTGAGAACTGAGCACCCAGCACCCTGAGTACTGAGCACCGAGCTCCCCGAGCACTGAGCACACTGAGTACTGAGCACCCAGCACCCCGAGCACTGAGCACCCAGCACCCTGAGCACTGAGCACCCAGCACCATGAGCACGAAGCACCCCGAGGACTGAGCACCCAGCACCCTGAGCACTGAGCACCCAGCACCTTGAGTACTGAGCACCGAGCACCTCGAGCACTAAGCACCCAGCACCCTGAGTACTGAGCACCCAGCACCCTGAGCACTGAGCACCCAGAACCCTGTGCACTGAGCACCCAGCACCCTGAGCACGGAGCACCCAGAACCCTGAGTACTGAGCACCCAACACCCAGAGTACTGAGCACCCAGCACCCTGAGTACTGAGTACCCAGCACCCTGAGCTCTGAGCACCCAGCACCCTGAGTACTGAGCA
Organism: Microtus oregoni; assembly: GCF_018167655.1. Classification (NCBI taxonomy): domain Eukaryota; kingdom Metazoa; phylum Chordata; class Mammalia; order Rodentia; family Cricetidae; genus Microtus; species Microtus oregoni. The sequence continues at coordinate 3,128,437 of NW_024543811.1, read as the reverse complement.
CCGAGCACCCTGAGTACTGAGCACCCAGCACCCTTAGTACTGAGCACCCAGCACCCTGAGCACTGAGCACCCAGCACCCTGAGTACTGAGCACCCAGCACCACCCTCAGCACTGAGCACCCAGCACCCTGAGCACTGAGCACCCAGCTCCCTGAGCACTGAGCACCCAGCACCCCGAGTACTGAGCACCCTGCACCCCGAGTACTGAGCACCGAGCACCCCGAGCACTGAGCACCCAGCACCCTGAGTACTGAGCACCCAGCACCCTGAGTACTGAGCACTGAGCACCCCGAGTACTGAGCACCCAGCACCAAGAGCACTGAGCACCCAGCAACCTGAGAACTGAGAACAGATCACCCTGAGTACTGAGCACGCAGCACCCCGACAATGAGCAACCAGCACCCTGAGTACTGAGAACCGAGCACCCTGAGTACTGAGCACCCAGCACCCTGAGTACTGAGCCCCCAGCACCCTGAGTACTGAGCTCCCAGCACCCCGACAATGAGCACCCAGCACCCTGAGTACTGAGAACCGAGCACCCTGAGTACTGAGCACCCAGCACCCTGAGTACTGAGCCCCCAGCACCCTGAGTACTAAGCACCCAGCAACCCGAGCACTGAGCACAGAGCACCCTGAGAATGAGCACCCAGCACCATGAGTACTGAGCACCCAGCACCCTGAGTACTGAGCACCGAGCACCCTGAGTACTGAGCACCCAGCACCCTGAGCACTGAGCCCCCAGCACCCCGAGCACTGAGCACCCAGCACCCTGAGTACTGAGCACAGAGCACTCTGAGCACTGAGCACCCAGCACCCTGAGTACTGAGCACCCAGCACCCTGAGTACTGAGCACCCAGCACCACCCTCAGCACTGAGCACCCAGCACCCCGAGCACTGAGCACCCAGCTCCCTGAACACTGAGCACCCAGCACCCCGAGTACTGAGCACCCTGCACCCCGAGTACTGAGCACCGAGCACCACGAGCACTGAGCACCCAGCACCCTGAGTACTGAGCACCCAGCACCCTGAGTACTGAGCCCTGAGCACCCCGAGTACTGAGCACCCAGAACCCCGAGCAATGAGCACCCAGCAACCTGAGTACTGAGAACAGATCACCCTGAGTACTGAGCACCCAGCACCCTGAGTACTGAGCCCCCAGCACACTGAGTACTGAGCACCCAGCACCCCGAGCACTGAGCACCCAGCACCCCGAGAATGAGCACCCAGCACCCTGAGTTCTGAGCCCCCAGCACCCTGAGTACTGAGCACCCAGCAACCCGAGCACTGAGCACCCAGCACCCTGAGAATGAGCACCCAGCACCATGAGTACTGAGCACCCAGCACCCTGAGTACTGAGCACTAAGCACCCAGAGCACTGAGCACCCAGCACCCCGAGCACGGACAACCATGACCCCAAGCACTGAGAACTGAGCACCCAGCACCCTGAGTACTGAGCACCGAGCTCCCCGAGCACTGAGCACACTGAGTACTGAGCACCCAGCACCCCGAGCACTGAGCACCCAGCACCCTGAGCACTGAGCACCCAGCACCATGAGCACGGAGCACCCCGAGGACTGAGCACCCATCACCCTGAGCACTGAGCACCCAGCACCTTGAGTACTGAGCACCGAGCACCTCGAGCACTAAGCACCCAGCACCCTGAGTACTGAGCACCCAGCACAATGAGCACTGAGCACCCAGAAACCCTGAGCACTGAGCACCCAGCACCCTGAGCACGGAGCACCCAGCACCCTGAGTACTGAGCACCCAACACCCAGAGTACTGAGCACCCAGCACCCTGAGAACTGAGTACCCAGCACCCTGAGCTCTGAGCACCCAGCACCCTGAGTACTGAGCACAGAGCACCCTGAGTACTGAGCACCCAGCACCCTTAGTACTGAGCACCCAGCACCCTGAGCAATGAGCACCCAGCACCCTGAGTACTGAGCACCCAGCAACACCCTCAGCACTGAGCACCCAGCACCCCGAGCACTGAGCACCCAGCTCCCTGAGCACTGAGCACCCAGCACCCCGAGTACTGAGCACCCTGCACCCCGAGTACTGAGCACCGAGCACCCCGAGCACTGAGCACCCAGCACCATGAGTACTGAGCACCCAGCACCCTGAGTACTGAGCACCCAGCACCCTGAGTACTGAACACCCAGCACCCTGAGCACTGAGCACTGAGCACCCTGAGCACTGAGTACTGAGCACTGAGCACCCTAAGCACTGAGCACCCAGCACCCCGAGTACTGAGCACCCAGCACCCCGAGCACTGAGCACCCAGCACCCCGAGCACTGAGCAATGAGCACCCTGAGCACTGAGCACCCAGCACCCCGAGTACTGAGCACTGAGCACCCTGAGTACTGAGCACCAAGCACCCTGAGTACTGAGCACCCAGCACCCTGAGTACTGAGCACCCAGCACCCTGAGCACTGAGCACCCAGCACCCCGAGCACTGAGCACCCAGCACCCTGAGTACTGAGCACAGAGCACTCTGAGCACTGAGCACACAGCACCCTGAGTACTGAGCACCCAGCACCCTTAGTACTGAGCAACCAGCACCCTGAGCACTGAGCACTGAGCACCCAGCACCCTGAGCACTGAGCACTGAGCACCCAGCACCACAGCCCTGAGCACCCAGCACCCCGAGCACTGAGCACCCAGCACCCTGAGCACTGAGCACCCAGCACCCTGAGTACTGAGCATCCAGCAACCTGAGTACTGAGCACCCAGCACCATGAGCACTGAGCACACAGCAACCTGAGTACTGAGAACAGATCACCCTGAGTACTGAGCACGCAGCACCCCGACAATGAGCACCCAGCACCCTGAGTACTGAGAACCGAGCACCCTGAGTACTGAGCACCCAGCACCCTGAGTACTGAGCCCCCAGCACCCTGAGTACTGAGCTCCCAGCACCCCGACAATGAGCACCCAGCACCCTGAGTACTGAGAACCGAGCACCCTGAGTACTGAGCACCCAGCACCCTGAGTACTGAGCCCCCAGCACCCTGAGTACTAAGCACCCAGCAACCCGAGCACTGAGCACAGAGCACCCTGAGAATGAGCACCCAGCACCATGAGTACTGAGCACCCAGCACCCTGAGTACTGAGCACCGAGCACCCTGAGTACTGAGCACCCAGCACCCTGAGCACTGAGCCCCCAGCACCCCGAGCACTGAGCACCCAGCACCCTGAGTACTGAGCACAGAGCACTCTGAGCACTGAGCACCCAGCACCCTGAGTACTGAGCACCCAGCACCCTGAGTACTGAGCACCCAGCACCACCCTCAGCACTGAGCACCCAGCACCCCGAGCACTGAGCACCCAGCTCCCTGAACACTGAGCACCCAGCACCCCGAGTACTAAGCACCCTGCACCCCGAGTACTGAGCACCGAGCACCACGAGCACTGAGCACCCAGCACCCTGAGTACTGAGCACCCAGCACCCTGAGTACTGAGCCCTGAGCACCCCGAGTACTGAGCACCCAGAACCCCGAGCAATGAGCACCCAGCAACCTGAGTACTGAGAACAGATCACCCTGAGTACTGAGCACCCAGCACCCTGAGTACTGAGCCCCCAGCACACTGAGTACTGAGCACCCAGCACCCCGAGCACTGAGCACCCAGCACCCCGAGAATGAGCACCCAGCACCCTGAGTTCTGAGCCCCCAGCACCCTGAGTACTGAGCACCCAGCAACCCGAGCACTGAGCACCCAGCACCCTGAGAATGAGCACCCAGCACCATGAGTACTGAGCACCCAGCACCCTGAGTACTGAGCACTAAGCACCCAGAGCACTGAGCACCCAGCACCCCGAGCACGGACAACCATGACCCCAAGCACTGAGAACTGAGCACCCAGCACCCTGAGTACTGAGCACCGAGCTCCCCGAGCACTGAGCACACTGAGTACTGAGCACCCAGCACCCCGAGCACTGAGCACCCAGCACCCTGAGCACTGAGCACCCAGCACCATGAGCACGGAGCACCCCGAGGACTGAGCACCCATCACCCTGAGCACTGAGCACCCAGCACCTTGAGTACTGAGCACCGAGCACCTCGAGCACTAAGCACCCAGCACCCTGAGTACTGAGCACCCAGCACAATGAGCACTGAGCACCCAGAAACCCTGAGCACTGAGCACCCAGCACCCTGAGCACGGAGCACCCAGCACCCTGAGTACTGAGCACCCAACACCCAGAGTACTGAGCACCCAGCACCCTGAGAACTGAGTACCCAGCACCCTGAGCTCTGAGCACCCAGCACCCTGAGTACTGAGCACAGAGCACCCTGAGTACTGAGCACCCAGCACCCTTAGTACTGAGCACCCAGCACCCTGAGCAATGAGCACCCAGCACCCTGAGTACTGAGCACCCAGCAACACCCTCAGCACTGAGCACCCAGCACCCCGAGCACTGAGCACCCAGCTCCCTGAGCACTGAGCACCCAGCACCCCGAGTACTGAGCACCCTGCACCCCGAGTACTGAGCACCGAGCACCCCGAGCACTGAGCACCCAGCACCATGAGTACTGAGCACCCAGCACCCTGAGTACTGAGCACCCAGCACCCTGAGTACTGAACACCCAGCACCCTGAGCACTGAGCACTGAGCACCCTGAGCACTGAGTACTGAGCACTGAGCACCCTAAGCACTGAGCACCCAGCACCCCGAGTACTGAGCACCCAGCACCCCGAGCACTGAGCACCCAGCACCCCGAGCACTGAGCAATGAGCACCCTGAGCACTGAGCACCCAGCACCCCGAGTACTGAGCACTGAGCACCCTGAGTACTGAGCACCAAGCACCCTGAGTACTGAGCACCCAGCACCCTGAGTACTGAGCACCCAGCACCCTGAGCACTGAGCACCCAGCACCCCGAGCACTGAGCACCCAGCACCCTGAGTACTGAGCACAGAGCACTCTGAGCACTGAGCACACAGCACCCTGAGTACTGAGCACCCAGCACCCTTAGTACTGAGCAACCAGCACCCTGAGCACTGAGCACTGAGCACCCAGCACCCTGAGCACTGAGCACTGAGCACCCAGCACCACAGCCCTGAGCACCCAGCACCCCGAGCACTGAGCACCCAGCACCCTGAGCACTGAGCACCCAGCACCCTGAGTACTGAGCATCCAGCAACCTGAGTACTGAGCACCCAGCACCATGAGCACTGAGCACACAGCAACCTGAGTACTGAGAACAGATCACCCTGAGTACTGAGCACCCAGCACCATGAGTACTGAGCCACCAGCACCCTGAGTACTGAGCACCCAGCACCCCGAGCACTGAGCACCCAGCACCCCGAGAATGAGCACCCAGCACCCTGAGTACTGAGAACCGAGCACCTTGAGTACTGAGCACCCAGCACCCTGAGTACTGAGCCCCCAGCACCCTGAGTACTGAGCACCCAGCAACCCGAGCACTGAGCACCCAGCACCCTGAGAATGAGCACCCAGCACCATGAGTACTGAGCACCCAGCACCCTGAGTACTGAGCACTAAGCACCCAGAGCACTGAGCACCCAGCACCCCGAGCACGGAGCAACCAGGACCCCGAGCACTGAGAACTGAGCACCCAGCACCCTGAGTACTGAGCACCGAGCTCCCCGAGCACTGAGCACACTGAGTACTGAGCACCCAGCACCCCGAGCACTGAGCACCCAGCACCCTGAGCACTGAGCACCCAGCACCCTGAGCACTGAGCACCCAGAACCCTGTGCACTGAGCACCCAGCACCCTGAGCACGGAGCACCCAGAACCCTGAGTACTGAGCACCCAACACCCAGAGTACTGAGCACCCAGCACCCTGAGTACTGAGTACCCAGCACCCTGAGCTCTGAGCACCCAGCACCCTGAGTACTGAGCACCGAGCACCCTGAGTACTGAGCACCCAGCACCCTTAGTACTGAGCACCCAGCACCCTGAGCACTGAGCACCCAGCACCCTGAGTACTGAGCACCCAGCACCACCCTCAGCACTGAGCACCCAGCACCCTGAGCACTGAGCACCCAGCTCCCTGAGCACTGAGCACCCAGCACCCCGAGTACTGAGCACCCTGCACCCTGAGTACTGAGCACCGAGCACCCCGAGCACTGAGCACCCAGCACCCTGAGTACTGAGCACCCAGCACCCTGAGTACTGAGCACTGAGCACCCCGAGTACTGAGCACCCAGCACCCCGAGCACTGAGCACCCAGCAACCTGAGTACTGAGAACAGATCACCCTGAGTACTGAGCACGCAGCACCCTGAGTACTGAGCCCCCAGCACCCTGAGTACTGTGCACCCAGCACCCCGACAATGAGCACCCAGCACCCTGAGTACTGAGAACCGAGCACCCTGAGTACTGAGCACCCAGCACCCTGAGTACTGAGCCCCCAGCACCCTGAGTACTGAGCTCCCAGCACCCCGACAATGAGCACCCAGCACCCTGAGTACTGAGAACCGAGCACCCTGAGTACTGAGCACCCAGCACCCTGAGTACTGAGCCCCCAGCACCCTGAGTACTAAGCACCCAGCAACCCGAGCACTGAGCACCCAGCACCCTGAGAATGAGCACCCAGCACCATGAGTACTGAGCACCCAGCACCCTGAGTACTGAGCACCGAGCACCCTGAGTACTGAGCACCCAGCACCCTGAGCACTGAGCCCTCAGCACCCCGAGCACTGAGCACCCAGCACCCTGAGTACTGAGCACAGAGCACTCTGAGCACTGAGCACCCAGCACCCTGAGTACTGAGCACCCAGCACCCTGAGTACTGAGCACCCAGCACCACCCTCAGCACTGAGCACCCAGCACCCCGAGCACTGAGCACCCAGCTCCCTGAACACTGAGCACCCAGCACCCCGAGTACTGAGCACCCTGCACCCCGAGTACTGAGCACCGAGCACCACGAGCACTAAGCACCCAGCACCCTGAGTACTGAGCACCCAGCACCCTGAGTACTGAGCCCTGAGCACCCCGAGTACTGAGCACCCAGAACCCCGAGCAATGAGCACCCAGCAACCTGAGTACTGAGAACAGATCACCCTGAGTACTGAGCACAAAGCACCCTGAGTACTGAGCCCCCAGCACACTGAGTACTGAGCACCCAGCACCCCGAGCACTGAGCACCCAGCACCCCGAGAATGAGCACCCAGCACCCTGAGTTCTGAGCCCCCAGTACCCTGAGTACTGAGCACCCAGCAACCCGAGCACTGAGCACCCAGCACCCTGAGAATGAGCACCCAGCACCATGAGTACTGAGCACCCAGCACCCTGAGTACTGAGCACTAAGCACCCAGAGCACTGAGCACCCAGCACCCCGAGCACGGAGCAACCATGACCCCAAGCACTGAGAACTGAGCACCCAGCACCCTGAGTACTGAGCACCGAGCTCCCCGAGCACTGAGCACACTGAGTACTGAGCACCCAGCACCCCGAGCACTGAGCACCCAGCACCCTGAGCACTGAGCACCCAGCACCATGAGCACGGAGCACCCCGAGGACTGAGCACCCATCACCCTGAGCACTGAGCACCCAGCACCTTGAGTACTGAGCACCGAGCACCTCGAGCACTAAGCACCCAGCATCCTGAGTACTGAGCACCCAGCACAATGAGCACTGAGCACCCAGAAACCCTGAGCACTGAGCACCCAGCACCCTGAGCACGGAGCACCCAGCACCCTGAGTACTGAGCACCCAACACCCAGAGTACTGAGCACCCAGCACCCTGAGAACTGAGTACCCAGCACCCTGAGCTCTGAGCACCCAGCACCCTGAGTACTGAGCACCGAGCACCCTGAGTACTGAGCACCCAGCACCCTTAGTACTGAGCACCCAGCACCCTGAGCAATGAGCACCCAGCACCCTGAGTACTGAGCACCCAGCAACACCCTCAGCACTGAGCACCCAGCACCCCTAGCACTGAGCACCCAGCTCCCTGAGCACTGAGCACCCAGCACCCCGAGTACTGAGCACCCTGCACCCCGAGTACTGAGCACCGAGCACCCCGAGCACTGAGCACCCAGCACCATGAGTACTGAGCACCCAGCACCCTGAGTACTGAGCACCCAGCACCCTGAGTACTGAACACCCAGCACCCTGAGCACTGAGCACTGAGCACCCTGAGCACTGAGTACTGAGCACTGAGCACCCTAAGCACTGAGCACCCAGCACCCCGAGTACTGAGCACCCAGCACCCCGAGCACTGAGCACCCAGCACCCCGAGCACTGAGCACTGAGCACCCTGAGCACTGAGCACCCAGCACCCCGAGTACTGAGCACTGAGCACCCTGAGTAATGAGCACCAAGCACCCTGAGTACTGAGCACCCAGCACCCTGAGTACTGAGCACCCAGCACCCTGAGCACTGAGCACCCAGCACCCCGAGCACTGAGCACCCAGCACCCTGAGTACTTAGCACAGAGCACTCTGAGCACTGAGCACCCAGCACCCTGAGTACTGAGCACCCAGCACCCTGAGTACTGAGCAACCAGCACCCTGAGCACTGAGCACTGAGCACCCAGCACCCTGAGCACTGAGCACTGAGCACCCAGCACCACAGCCCTGAGCACCCAGCACCCCGAGCACTGAGCACCCAGCACCCTGAGCACTGAGCACCCAGCACCCTGAGTACTGAGCAACCAGCAACCTGAGTACTGAGCACCCAGCACCATGAGCACTGAGCACCCAGCAACCTGAGTACTGAGAACAGATCACCCTGAGTACTGAGCACCCAGCACCCTGAGTACTGAGCCACCAGCACCCTGAGTACTGAGCACCCAGCACCCCGAGCACTGAGCACCCAGCACCCCGAGAATGAGCACCCAGCACCCTGAGTACTGAGAACCGAGCACCTTGAGTACTGAGCACCCAGCACCCTGAGTACTGAGCCCCCAGCACCCTGAGTACTGAGCACCCAGCACCCTGAGAATGAGCACCCAGCACCATGAGTACTGAGCACCCAGCACCCTGAGTACTGAGCCCCCAGCACCCTGAGTACTGAGCACCCAGCACCCGAGCACTGAGCACCCAGCACCCCGAGAATGAGCACCCAGCACCCTGAGTTCTGAGCCCCCAGCACCCTGAGTACTGAGCACCCAGCAACCCGAGCACTGAGCACCCAGCACCCTGAGAATGAGCACCCAGCACCATGAGTACTGAGCACCCAGCACCCTGAGTACTGAGCACTAAACACCCAGAGCACTGAGCACCCAGCACCCCGAGCACGGAGCAACCATGACCCCAAGCACTGAGAACTGAGCACCCAGCACCCTGAGTACTCAGCACCGAGCTCCCCGAGCACTGAGCACACTGAGTACTGAGCACCCAGCACCCCGAGCACTGAGCACCCAGCACCCTGAGCACTGAGCACCCATCACCCTGAGCACTGAGCACCCAGCACCTTGAGTACTGAGCACCGAGCACCTCGAGCACTAAGCACCCAGCACCCTGAGTACTGAGCACCCAGCACAATGAGCACTGAGCACCCAGAAACCCTGAGCACTGAGCACCCAGCACCCTGAGCACGGAGCACCCAGCACCCTGATTACTGAGCACCCAACACCCAGAGTACTGAGCACCCAGCACCCTGAGAACTGAGTACCCAGCACCCTGAGCTCTGAGCACCCAGCACCCTGAGTACTGAGCACCGAGCACCCTGAGTACTGAGCACCCAGCACCCTTAGTACTGAGCACCCAGCACCCTGAGCAATGAGCACCCAGCACCCTGAGTACTGAGCACCCAGCAACACCCTCAGCACTGAGCACCCAGCACCCCGAGCACTGAGCACCCAGCTCCCTGAGCACTGAGCACCCAGCACCCCGAGTACTGAGCACCCTGCACCCCGAGTACTGAGCACCGAGCACCCCGAGCACTGAGCACCCAGCACCATGAGTACTGAGCACCCAGCACCCTGAGTACTGAGCACCCAGCACCCTGAGTACTGAACACCCAGCACCCTGAGCACTGAGCACTGAGCACCCTGAGCACTGAGTACTGAGCACTGAGCACCCTAAGCACTGAGCACCCAGCACCCCGAGTACTGAGCACCCAGCAACCCGAGCACTGAGCACCCAGCACCCCGAGCACTGAGCACTGAGCACCCTGAGCACTGAGCACCCAGCACCCCGAGTACTGAGCACTGAGCACCCTGAGTAATGAGCACCAAGCACCCTGAGTACTGAGCACCCAGCACCCTGAGTACTGAGCACCCAGCACCCTGAGCACTGAGCACCCAGCACCCCGAGCACTGAGCACCCAGCACCCTGAGTACTGAGCACAGAGCACTCTGAGCACTGAGCACCCAGCACCCTGAGTACTGAGCACCCAGCACCCTGAGTACTGAGCAACCAGCACCCTGAGCACTGAGCACTCAGCACCCAGCACCCTGAGCACTGAGCACTGAGCACCCAGCACCACAGCCCTGAGCACCCAGCACCCCGAGCACTGAGCACCCAGCACCCTGAGCACTGAGCACCCAGCACCCTGAGTACTGAGCAACCAGCAACCTGAGTACTGAGCACCCAGCACCATGAGCACTGAGCACCCAGCAACCTGAGTACTGAGAACAGATCACCCTGAGTACTGAGCACCCAGCACCCTGAGTACTGAGCCACCAGCACCCTGAGTACTGAGCACCCAGCACCCCGAGCACTGAGCACCCAGCACCCCGAGAATGAGCACCCAGCACCCTGAGTACTGAGAACCGAGCACCTTGAGTACTGAGCACCCAGCACCCTGAGTACTGAGCCCCCAGCACCCTTAGTACTGAGCACCCAGCAACCCGAGCACTGAGCACCCAGCACCCTGAGAATGAGCACCCAGCACCATGAGTACTGAGCACCCAGCACCCTGAGTACTGAGCCCCCAGGACCCTGAGTACTGAGCACCCAGCACCCCGAGCACTGAGCACCCAGCACCCCGAGAATGAGCACCCAGCACCCTGAGTTCTGAGCCCCCAGCACCCTGAGTACTGAGCACCCAGCAACCCGAGCACTGAGCACCCAGCACCCTGAGAATGAGCACCCAGCACCATGAGTACTGAGCACCCAGCACCCTGAGTACTGAGCACTAAGCACCCAGAGCACTGAGCACCCAGCACCCCGAGCACGGAGCAACCATGACCCCAAGCACTGAGAACTGAGCACCCAGCACCCTGAGTACTGAGCACCGAGCTCCCCGAGCACTGAGCACACTGAGTACTGAGCACCCAGCACCCCGAGCACTGAGCACCCAGCACCCTGAGCACTGAGCACCCAGCACCATTAGCACGGAGCACCCCGAGGACTGAGCACCCATCACCCTGAGCACTGAGCACCCAGCACCTTGAGTACTGAGCACCGAGCACCTCGAGCACTAAGCACCCAGCACCCTGAGTACTGAGCACCCAGCACAATGTGCACTGAGCACCCAGAAACCCTGAGCACTGAGCACCCAGCACCCTGAGCACGGAGCACCCAGCACCCTGAGTACTGAGCACCCAACACCCAGAGTACTGAGCACCCAGCACCCTGAGAACTGAGTACCCAGCACCCTGAGCTTTGAGCACCCAGCACCCTGAGTACTGAGCACCGAGCACCCTGAGTACTGAGCACCCAGCACCCTTAGTACTGAGCACCCAGCACCCTGAGCAATGAGCACCCAGCACCCTGAGTACTGAGCACCCAGCAACACCCTCAGCACTGAGCACCCAGCACCCCGAGCACTGAGCACCCAGCTCCCTGAGCACTGAGCACCCAGCACCCCGAGTACTGAGCACCCAGCACCCCGAGTACTGAGCACCGAGCACCCCGAGCACTGAGCACCCAGCACCATGAGTACTGAGCACCCAGCACCCTGAGTACTGAGCACCCAGCACCCTGAGTACTGAACACCCAGCACCCTGAGCACTGAGCACTGAGCACCCTGAGCACTGAGTACTGAGCACTGAGCACCCTAAGCACTGAGCACCCAGCACCCCGAGTACTGAGCACCCAGCACCCCGAGCACTGAGCACCCAGCACCCCGAGCACTGAGCACCCTGAGCACTGAGCACCCAGCACCCCGAGTACTGAGCACTGAGCACCCTGAGTACTGAGCACCAAGCACCCTGAGTACTGAGCACCCAGCACCCTGAGTACTGAGCACCCAGCACCCTGAGCACTGAGCACCCAGCACCCCGAGCACTGAGCACCCAGCACCCTGAGTACTGAGCACAGAGCACTCTGAGCACTGAGCACCCAGCACCCTGAGTACTGAGCACCCAGCACCCTGAGTACTGAGAAACCAGCACCCTGAGCACTGAGCACTGAGCACCCAGCACCCTGAGCACTGAGCACTGAGCACCCAGCACCACAGCCCTGAGCACCCAGCACCCCGAGCACTGAGCACCCAGCACCCTGAGCACTGAGCACCCAGCACCCTGAGAACTGAGCAACCAGCAACCTGAGTACTGAGCACCCAGCACCATGAGCACTGAGCACCCAGCAACCTGAGTACTGAGAACAGATCACCCTGAGTACTGAGCACCCAGCACCCTGAGTACTGAGCCACCAGCACCCTGAGTACTGAGCACCCAGCACCCCGAGCACTGAGCACCCAGCACCCCGAGAATGAGCACCCAGCACCCTGAGTACTGAGCCCCCAGCACCCTGAGTACTGAGCACCCAGCAACCCGAGCACTGAGCACCCAGCACCCTGAGAATGAGCACCCAGCACCATGAGTACTGAGCACCCAGCACCCTGAGTACTGAGCACTAAGCACCCAGAGCACTGAGCACCCAGCACCCCGAGCACGGAGCAACCAGGACCCCCAGCACTGAGAACTGAGCACCCAGCACCCTGAGTACTGAGCACCGAGCTCCCCGAGCACTGAGCACACTGAGTACTGAGCACCCAGCACCCCGAGCACTGAGCACCCAGCACCCTGAGCACTGAGCACCCAGCACCATGAGCACGGAGCACCCCGAGGACTGAGCACCCAGCACCCTGAGCACTGAGCACCCAGCACCTTGAGTACTGAGCACCGAGCACCTCGAGCACTAAGCACGCAGCACCCTGAGTACTGAGCACCCAGCACCCTGAGCACTGAGCACCCAGAACCCTGTGCACTGAGCACCCAGCACCCTGAGCACGGAGCACCCAGAACCCTGAGTACTGAGCACCCAACACCCAGAGTACTGAGCACCCAGCACCCTGAGTACTGAGTACCCAGCACCCTGAGCTCTGAGCACCCAGCACCCTGAGTACTGAGCACCGAGCACCCTGAGTACTGAGCACCCAGCACCCTTAGTACTGAGCACCCAGCACCCTGAGCACTGAGCACCCAGCACCCTGAGTACTGAGCACCCAGCACCACCCTCAGCACTGAGCACCCAGCACCCTGAGCACTGAGCACCCAGCTCCCTGAGCACTGAGCACCCAGCACCCCGAGTACTGAGCACCCTGCACCCCGAGTACTGAGCACCGAGCACCCCGAGCACTGAGCACCCAGCACCCTGAGTACTGAGCACCCAGCACCCTGAGTACTGAGCACTGAGCACCCCGAGTACTGAGCACCCAGCACCCCGAGCACTGAGCACCCAGCAACCTGAGTACTGAGAACAGATCACCCTGAGTACTGAGCACGCAGCACCCTGAGTACTGAGCCCCCAGCACCCTGAGTACTGAGCACCCAGCACCCCGACAATGAGCACCCAGCACCCTGAGTACTGAGAACCGAGCACCCTGAGTACTGAGCACCCAGCACCCTGAGTACTGAGCCCCCAGCACCCTGAGCACTGAGCACCCAGCACCCCGAGTACTGAGCACCCTGCACCCCGAGTACTGAGCACCGAGCACCCCGAGCACTGAGCACCCAGCACCATGAGTACTGAGCACCCAGCACCCTGAGTACTGAGCACCCAGCACCCTGAGTACTGAACACCCAGCACCCTGAGCACTGAGCACTGAGCACCCTGAGCACTGAGTACTGAGCACTGAGCACCCTAAGCACTGAGCACCCAGCACCCCGAGTACTGAGCACCCAGCACCCCGAGCACTGAGCACCCAGCACCCCGAGCACTGAGCCCCCTGAGCACTGAGCACCCAGCACCCCGAGTACTGAGCACTGAGCACCCTGAGTACTGAGCACCAAGCACCCTGAGTACTGAGCACCCAGCACCCTGAGTACTGAGCACCCAGCACCCTGAGCACTGAGCACCCAGCACCCCGAGCACTGAGCACCCAGCACCCTGAGTACTGAGCACAGAGCACTCTGAGCACTGAGCACCCAGCACCCTGAGTACTGAGCACCCAGCACCCTGAGTACTGAGAAACCAGCACCCTGAGCACTGAGCACTGAGCACCCAGCACCCTGAGCACTGAGCACTGAGCACCCAGCACCACAGCCCTGAGCACCCAGCACCCCGAGCACTGAGCACCCAGCACCCTGAGCACTGAGCACCCAGCACCCTGAGAACTGAGCAACCAGCAACCTGAGTACTGAGCACCCAGCACCATGAGCACTGAGCACCCAGCAACCTGAGTACTGAGAACAGATCACCCTGAGTACTGAGCACCCAGCACCCTGAGTACTGAGCCACCAGCACCCTGAGTACTGAGCACCCAGCACCCCGAGCACTGAGCACCCAGCACCCCGAGAATGAGCACCCAGCACCCTGAGTACTGAGCCCCCAGCACCCTGAGTACTGAGCACCCAGCAACCCGAGCACTGAGCACCCAGCACCCTGAGAATGAGCACCCAGCACCATGAGTACTGAGCACCCAGCACCCTGAGTACTGAGCACTAAGCACCCAGAGCACTGAGCACCCAGCACCCCGAGCACGGAGCAACCAGGACCCCCAGCACTGAGAACTGAGCACCCAGCACCCTGAGTACTGAGCACCGAGCTCCCCGAGCACTGAGCACACTGAGTACTGAGCACCCAGCACCCCGAGCACTGAGCACCCAGCACCCTGAGCACTGAGCACCCAGCACCATGAGCACGGAGCACCCCGAGGACTGAGCACCCAGCACCCTGAGCACTGAGCACCCAGCACCTTGAGTACTGAGCACCGAGCACCTCGAGCACTAAGCACGCAGCACCCTGAGTACTGAGCACCCAGCACCCTGAGCACTGAGCACCCAGAACCCTGTGCACTGAGCACCCAGCACCCTGAGCACGGAGCACCCAGAACCCTGAGTACTGAGCACCCAACACCCAGAGTACTGAGCACCCAGCACCCTGAGTACTGAGTACCCAGCACCCTGAGCTCTGAGCACCCAGCACCCTGAGTACTGAGCACCGAGCACCCTGAGTACTGAGCACCCAGCACCCTTAGTACTGAGCACCCAGCACCCTGAGCACTGAGCACCCAGCACCCTGAGTACTGAGCACCCAGCACCACCCTCAGCACTGAGCACCCAGCACCCTGAGCACTGAGCACCCAGCTCCCTGAGCACTGAGCACCCAGCACCCCGAGTACTGAGCACCCTGCACCCCGAGTACTGAGCACCGAGCACCCCGAGCACTGAGCACCCAGCACCCTGAGTACTGAGCACCCAGCACCCTGAGTACTGAGCACTGAGCACCCCGAGTACTGAGCACCCAGCACCCCGAGCACTGAGCACCCAGCAACCTGAGTACTGAGAACAGATCACCCTGAGTACTGAGCACGCAGCACCCTGAGTACTGAGCCCCCAGCACCCTGAGTACTGAGCACCCAGCACCCCGACAATGAGCACCCAGCACCCTGAGTACTGAGAACCGAGCACCCTGAGTACTGAGCACCCAGCACCCTGAGTACTGAGCCCCCAGCACCCTGAGTACTGAGCTCCCAGCACCCCGACAATGAGCACCCAGCACCCTGAGTACTGAGAACCGAGCACCCTGAGTACTGAGCACCCAGCACCCTGAGTACTGAGCCCCCAGCACCCTGAGTACTAAGCACCCAGCAACCCGAGCACTGAGCACCCAGCACCCTGAGAATGAGCACCCAGCACCATGAGTACTGAGCACCCAGCACCCTGAGTACTGAGCACCGAGCACCCTGAGTACTGAGCACCCAGCACCCTTAGTACTGAGCACCCAGCACCCTGAGCACTGAGCACCCAGCACCCTGAGTACTGAGCACCCAGCACCACCCTCAGCACTGAGCACCCAGCACCCCTAGCACTGAGCACCCAGCTCCCTGAACACTGAGCACCCAGCACCCCGAGTACTGAGCACCCTTCACCCCGAGTACTGAGCACCGAGCACCCCGAGCACTGAGCACCCAGCACCCTGAGTACTGAGCACCCAGCACCCTGAGTACTGAGCACTGAGCACCCCGAGTACTGAGCACCCAGCACCCCGAGCACTGAGCACCCAGCAACCTGAGTACTGAGAACAGATCACCCTGAGTACTGAGCACCCAGCACCCTGAGTACTGAGCCCCCAGCACCCTGAGTACTGAGCACCCAGCACCCCGAGCACTGAGCACCCAGCACCCCAAGAATGAGCACCCAGCACCCTGAGTACTGAGAACCGAGCACCCTGAGTACTGAGCACCCAGCACCCTGAGTACTGAGCCCCCAGCACCCTGAGTACTGAGCACCCAGCAACCCGAGCACTGAGCACCCAGCACCCTGAGAATGAGCACCCAGCACCATGAGTACTGAGCACCCAGCACCCTGAGTACTGAGCACTAAGCACCCAGAGCACTGAGCACCCAGCACCCCGAGCACGGAGCAACCAGGACCCCAAGCACTGAGAACTGAGCACCCAGCACCCTGAGTACTGAGCACCGAGCTTCCCGAGCACTGAGCACACTGAGTACTGAGCACCCAGCACCCCGAGCACTGAGCACCCAGCACCCTGAGCACTGAGCACCCAGCACCATGAGCACGGAGCACCCCGAGTACTGAGCACCCAGCACCCTGAGCACTGAGCACCCAGCACCTTGAGTACTGAGCACCGAGCACCTCGAGCACTAAGCACCCAGCACCCTGAGTACTGAGCACCCAGCAACCTGAGCACTGAGCACCCAGAACCCTGAGCTATGAGCACCCAGCACCCTGAGCACGGAGCACCCATCACCCTAAGTACTGATCACCCAACACCCAGAGTACTGAGCACCCAGCACCCTGAGAACTGAGTACCCAGCACCCTGAGCTCTGAGCACCCAGCACCCTGAGTACTGAGCACAGAGCACCCTGAGTACTGAGCACCCAGCACCCTTAGTACTGAGCACCCAGCACCCTGAGCACTGAGCACCCAGCACCCTGAGTACTGAGCACCCAGCACCACCCTCAGCACTGAGCACCCAGCACCCCGAGCACTGAGCACCCAGCTCCCTGAGCACTGAGCACCCAGCACCCCGAATACTGAGCACCCTGCACCCCGAGTACTGAGCACCGAGCACCCCGAGCACTGAGCACCCAGCACCCTGAGTACTGAGCACCCAGCACCCTGAGTACTGAGCACCCAGCACCCCGAGTACTGAGCACCCTGCACCCCGAGTAATGAGCACCGAGCACCCCGAGCACTGAGCACCCAGCACCCTGAGTACTGAGCACCCAGCACCCTGAGTACTGAGCACTGAGTACCCCGAGTACTGAGCACCCAGCACCCCGAGCACTGAGCACCCAGCAACCTGAGTACTGAGAACAGATCACCCTGAGTACTGAGCACCCAGCACCCTGAGTACTGAGCCCCCAGCACCCTGAGTACTGAGCACCCAGCAACCCGACAATGAGCACCCAGCACCCTGAGTACTGAGAACCGAGCACCCTGAGTACTGAGCACCCAGCACCCTGAGTACTGAGCCCCCAGCACCCTGAGTACTGAGCTCCCAGCACCCCGACAATGAGCACCCAGCACCCTGAGTACTGAGAACCGAGCACCCTGAGTACTGAGCACCCAGCACCCTGAGTACTGAGCCCCCAGCACCCTGAGAACTAAGCACCCAGCAACCCGAGCACTGAGCACCCAGCACCCTGAGAATGAGCACCCAGCACCATGAGTACTGAGCACCCAGCACCCTGAGTACTGAGCACCGAGCACCCTGAGTACTAAGCACCCAGCACCCTTAGTACTGAGCACCCAGCACCCTGAGCACTGAGCACGCAGCACCCTGAGTACTGAGCACCCAGCACCACCCTCAGCACTGAGCACCCAGCACCCCGAGCACTGAGCACCCAGCTCCCTGAACACTGAGCACCCAGCACCCCGAGTACCGAACACCCTGCACCCCGACTACTGAGCACCGAGCACCCCGAGCACTGAGCACCCAGCACCCTGAGTACTGAGCACCCAGCACCCTGAGTACTGAGCACTGAGCACCCCGAGTACTGAGCACCCAGCACCCCGAGCACTGAGCACCCAGCAACCTGAGTACTGAGAACAGATCACCCTGAGTACTGAGCACCCAGCACCCTGAGTACTGAGCCCCCAGCACCCTGAGTACTGAGCACCCAGCACCCCGAGCACTGAGCACCCAGCACCCCGAGAATGTGCACCCAGCACCCTGAGTACTGAGAACCGAGCACCCTGAGTACTGAGCACCCAGAACCCTGAGTACTGAGCCCCCAGCACCCTGAGTACTGAGCACCCAGCAACCTGAGCACTGAGCACCCAGCACCCTGAGAATGAGCACCCAGCACCATGAGTACTGAGCACCCAGCACCCTGAGTACTGAGCACTAATCACCCAGAGCACTTAGCACCCAGCACCCCGAGCACGGAGCAACCAGGACCCCAAGCACTGAGAACTGAGCACCCAGCACCCTGAGTACTGAGCACCGAGCTCCCCGAGCACTGAGCACACTGAGTACTGAGCACCCAGCACCCCGATCCCTGAGCACCCAGCACCACCCTCAGCACTGAGCACCCAGCACCCCGAGCACTGAGCACCCAGCTCCCTGAGCACTGAGCACCCAGCACCACGAATACTGAGCACCCAGCACCACCCTCAGCACTGAGCACCCAGCACCCCGAGCACTGAGCACCCAGCTCCCTGAGTACTGAGCACCCAGCACCACCCTCAGCACTGAGCACCCAGCACCCCGAGCACTGAGCACCCAGCTCCCTGAGCACTGAACACCCAGCACCACGAATACTGAGCACCCTGCACCCCGAGTACTGAGCACCGAGCACCCCGAGCACTGAGCACCCAGCACCCTGAGTACTGAGCACCCAGCACCCTGAGTACTGAACACCCAGCACCCTGAGAACTGAGCACTGAGCACCCTGAGCACTGAGTACTGAGCACCCAGCACCCCGAGGACTGAGCACCCAGCACCCCGAGCACTGAGCACCCAGCACCCCGAGCACTGAGCACTGAGCACCCTGAGCACTGAGCACCCAGCACCCCGAGTACTGAGCACTGAGCACCCTGAGTACTGAGCACCAAGCACCCTGAGTACTGAGCACCCAGCACCCTGAGTACTGAGCACCCAGCACCCTGAGCACTGAGCACCCAGCACCCCGAGCACTGAGCACCCAGCACCCTGAGTACTGAGCACAGAGCACTCTGAGCACTGAGCACCCAGCACCCTGAGTACTGAGCACCCAGCACCCTGAGTACTGAGCACCCAGCACCACCCTCAGCACTGAACACCCAGCACCCCGAGCACTGAGCACCCAGCTCCCTGAACACTGAGCACCCAGCACCCCGAGTACTGAGCACCCTGCACCCCGAGTACTGAGCACCGAGCACCCCGAGCACTGAGCACCCAGCACCCTGAGTACTGAGCACCCAGCACCCTGAGTACTGAGCCCTGAGCACCCCGAGTACTGAGCACCCAGCACCCTGAGCAATGAGCACCCAGCAACCTGAGTACTGAGAACAGATCACCCTGAGTACTGAGCACCCAGCACCCTGAGTACTGAGCCCCCAGCACCCAGAGTACTGAGCACCCAGCACCCCGAGCACTGAGCACCCAGCACCCCGATAATGAGCACCCAGCACCCTGAGTACTGAGCCCCCAGCACCCTGAGTACTGAGCACCCAGCAACCCGAGCACTGAGCACCCAGCACCCTGAGAATGAGCACCCAGCACCATGAGTACTGAGCACCCAGCACCCTGAGTACTGAGCACTAAGCACCCAGAGCACTGAGCACCCAGCACCCCGAGCACGGAGCAACCAGGACCCCAAGCACTGAGAACTGAGCACCCAGCACCCTGAGTACTGAGCACCGAGCTCCCCGAGCACTGAGCACCCAGCACCATGAGCACGGAGCACCCCGAGGACTGAGCACCCAGCACCCTGAGCACTGAGCACCCAGCACCTTGAGTACTGAGCACCGAGCAACTCGAGCACTAAGCACCCAGCACCCTGAGTACTGAGCACCCAGCACCCTGAGCACTGAGCACCCAGAACCCTGAGCACTGAGCACCCAGCACCCTGAGCACGGAGCACCCAGCACCCTGAGTACTGAGCACCCAAAACTCAGAGTACTGAGCACCCAGCACCCTGAGAACTGAGTACCCAGCACCCTGAGCTCTGAGCACCCAGCACCCTGAGTACTGAGCACCGAGCACCCTGAGTACTGAGCACCCAGCACCCTTAGTACTGAGCACCCAGCACCCTGAGCAATGAGCACCCAGCACCCTTAGTACTGAGCACCCAGCAACACCCTCAGCACTGAGCACCCAGCACCCCGAGCACTGAGCACCCAGCTCCCTGAGCACTGAGCACCCAGCACCCCGAGTACTGAGCACCCTGCACCCCGAGTACTGAGCACCGTGCACCCCGAGCACTGAGCACCCAGCACCCTGAGTACTGAGCACCCAGCACCCTGAGTACTGAGCACCCAGCACCCTGAGTACTGAACACCCAGCACCCTGAGCACTGAGCACTGAGCACCCTGAGCACTGAGTACTGAGCACTGAGCACCCTAAGCACTGAGCACCCAGCACCCCGAGTACTGAGCACCCAGCACCCCGAGCACTGAGCACCCAGCACCCCGAGCACTGAGCACTGAGCACCCTGAGCACTGAGCACCCAGCACACCGAGTACTGAGCACTGAGCACCCTGAGTACTGAGCACCAAGCACCCTGAGTACTGAGCACCCAGCACCCTGAGTACTGAGCACCCAGCACCCTGAGCACTGAGCACCCAGCACCCCGAGCACTGAGCACCCAGCACCCTGAGTACTGAGCACAGAGCACTCTGAGCACTGAGCACCCAGCACCCTGAGTACTGAGCACCCAGCACCCTGAGTACTGAGCAACCAGCACCCTGAGCACTGAGCACTGAGCACCCAGCACCCTGAGCACTGAGCACTGAGCACCCAGCACCACAGCCCTGAGCACCCAGCACCCCGAGCACTGAGCACCCAGCACCCTGAGCACTGAGCACCCAGCACACTGAGTACTGAGCAACCAGCAACCTGAGTACTGAGCACCCAGCACCATGAGCACTGAGCACCCAGCAACCTGAGTACTGAGAACAGATCACCCTGAGTACTGAGCACCCAGCACCCTGAGTACTGAGCCCCCAGCACCCTGAGTACTGAGCACCCAGCACCCCGAGCACTGAGCACCCAGCACCCCGAGAATGAGCACCCAGCACCCTGAGTACTGAGAACCGAGCACCCTGAGTACTGAGCACCCAGCACCCTGAGTACTGAGCCCCCAGCACCCTGAGTACTGAGCACCCAGCAACCCGAGCACTGAGCACCCAGCACCCTGAGAATGAGCACCCAGCACCATGAGTACTGAGCACCCAGCACCCTGAGTACTGAGCACTAAGCACCCAGAGCACTGAGCACCCAGCACCCCGAGCACGGAGCAACCAGGACCCCGCGCACTGAGAACTGAGCACCCAGCACCCTGAGTACTGAGCACCGAGCTCCCCAAGCACTGAGCACACTGAGTACTGAGCACCCAGCACCCCGAGCACTGAGCACCCAGCACCCTGAGCACTGAGCACCCAGCACCATGAGCACGGAGCACCCGAGGACAGAGCACCCAGCACCCTGAGCACTGAGCACCCAGCACCTTGAGTACTGAGCACCGAGCACCTCGAGCACTAAGCACCCAGCACCCTGAGTACTGAGCACCCAGCACCCTGAGCACTGAGCACCCAGAACCCTGTGCACTGAGCACCCAGCACCCTGAGCACGGAGCACCCAGCACCCTGAGTACTGAGCACCCAACACCCAGAGTACTGAGCACCCAGCACCCTGAGTACTGAGTACCCAGCACCCTGAGCTCTGAGCACCCAGCACCCTGAGTACTGAGCACCGAGCACCCTGAGTACTGAGCACCCAGTACCCTTAGTACTGAGCACCCAGCACCCTGAGCACTGAGCACCCAGCACCCTGAGTACTGAGCACCCAGCACCACCCTCAGCACTGAGCACCCAGCACCCTGAGCACTGAGCACCCAGCTCCCTGAGCACTGAGCACCCAGCACCCCGAGTACTGAGCACCCTGCACCCCGAGTACTGAGCACCGAGCACCCCGAGCACTGAGCACCCAGCACCCTGAGTACTGAGCACCCAGCACCCTGAGTACTGAGCACTGAGCACCCCGAGTACTGAGCACCCAGCACCCCGATCACTGAGCACCCAGCAACCTGAGTACTGAGAACAGATCACCCTGAGTACTGAGCACGCAGCACCCTGAGTACTGAGCCCCCAGCACCCTGAGTACTGAGCACCCAGCACCCCGACAATGAGAACCCAGCACCCTGAGTACTGAGAACCGAGCACCCTGAGTACTGAGCACCCAGCACCCTGAGTAATGAGCCCCCAGCACCCTGAGTACTGAGCTCCCAGCACCCCGACAATGAGCACCCAGCACCCTGAGTACTGAGAACCGAGCACCCTGAGTACTGAGCACCCAGCACCCTGAGTACTGAGCCCCCAGCACCCTGAGTACTAAGCACCCAGCAACCCGAGCACTGAGCACCCAGCACCCTGAGAATGAGCACCCAGCACCATGAGTACTGAGCACCCAGCATCCTGAGCACTGAGCACTGAGCACCCTGAGCACTGAGTACTGAGCACTGAGCACTCTGAGCACTGAGCACCCAGGACCCCGAGTACTGAGCACCTAGCACCCCGAGCACTGAGCACCCAGCGCCCCGAGCACTGAGCACCCAGCACCCCGAGCACTGAGCACTGAGCACCCTGAGCACTGAGCACCCAGCACCCCGAGTACTGAGCACTGAGCACCCTGAGTACTGAGCACCAAGCACCCCGTGAACTGAGCACTGAGCACCCTGAGTACTGAGCACCCAGCACCCTGAGCACTGAGCACCCAGCACCCTGAGTACTGAGCACTGAGAACCCTGAGTACTGAGCACCGAGCACCCTGAGTACTGAGCACCCAGCACCCTGATCACTGAGCACGGAGCACCCCGAGGACTGAGCACCGAGCACAACGAGCACTGAGCACCCAGCACCCTTAGTACTGAGCACCCAGCACCCTGAGCACTGAGCACACAGCTCCCTGAGCACTGAGCACGCAGCACCCCGAGCACTGAGCACCCAGCACCCTGAGTACTGAGCACAGAGCACCCTGAGCACTGAGCACCCAGCACCCTGAGTACTGAGCACCCAGCACCCTGAGTACTGAGCAACCAGCACCCTGAGCACTGAGCACTGAGCACCCAGCACCCTGAGCACTGAGCACTGAGCACCCAGCACCACAGCCCTGAGCACCCAGCACCCCGAGCACTGAGCACCCAGCACCCTGAGCACTGAGCACCCAGCACCCCGAGTACTGAGCACCCAGCACTCCGAGCACTGAGCACCCAGCAACCTGAGTACTGAGAACAGATCACCCTGAGTACTGAGCACCCAGCACCCTGAGTACTGAGCCCCCAGCACCCTGAGTACTGAGCACCCAGCACCCCGAGCACTGAGCACCCAGCACCCCGAGAATGAGCACCCAGCACCCTGAGAACTGAGAACCCAGCACCCTGATTACTGAGCACCCAGCACCCTGAGTACTGAGCCCCCAGCACCCTGAGTACTGAGCACCCAGCAACCCGAGCACTGAGCACCCAGCACCCTGAGAATGAGCACCCAGCACCATGAGTACTGAGCACCCAGCACCCTGAGTACTGAGCACTAAGCACCCAGAGCACTGAGCACCCAGCACCCCGAGCACGGAGCACCCAGGACCCCGAGCACTGAGAACTGAGCACCCAGCACCCTGAGTACTGAGCACCGAGCTCCCCGAGCACTGAGCACACTGAGTACTGAGCACCCAGCACCCCGATCACTGAGCACCCAGCACCCTGAGCACTGAACACCCAGCACCCTGAGCACTGAGCACCCAGCACCCTGAGTACTGAGCACCCAGCACGCTGAGTACTGAGCAACCAGCACCCTGAGCACTGAGAACCCAGCACCCTGAGTACTGAGCATTGAGCACCCAGCACCCCGAGCACTGAGCACCCAGCACCCTGTGTACTGAGCACTGAGCACCCTGAGTACTAAGCACCCAGCACCCTGAGTACTGAGCACCCAGGACCCTGAGCACTGAGCACCGAGCAGCCCGAGCACTGAGCACCCAGCACCCTGAGCACTCAGCACCCAGCACCCTGAGCACTGAGCACCCAGCACCCTGAGCACTGAGCACCCAGCACCCTGAGCACGGAGCACCCCGAGTACTGAGCACCCAGCACCCTGAGCACTGAGCACCCAGCACCCTGAGCACAGAGCACCCAGCACCCTGAGAACTGAGCACCCAGCACCCCGAGCACGGAGCACCCAGCACCCTGAGTACTGAGCACCCAACACCCAGAGTACTGAGCACCCAGCACCCTGAGCACTGAGCACCCAGCACCCTGAGTACTGAGCACCCAGCACCCTGAGTACTGAACACCCAGCACCCTGAGCACTGAGCACTGAACACCCTGAGCACTGAGTACTGAGCACTGAGCACCCTGAGCACTGAGCACCCAGCACCCCAAGTACTGAGCACCCAGCACCCCGAGCACTGAGCACTCAGCGCCCCGAGCACTGAGCACCCAGCACCCCGAGCACTGAGAACTGAGCACCCTGAGCACTGAGCACCCAGCACCCCGAGTACTGAGCACTGAGCACCCTGAGTACTGAGCAACAAGCACCCCGAGTACTGAGCACTGAGCACCCTGAGTACTGAGCACCCAGCACCCTGAGAAATGAGCACCCAGCACCCTGAGTACTGAGCACTGAGAACCCTGAGTACTGAGCACCGAGCACCCTGAGTACTGAGCACTGAGCACCCAGCACCCTGAGCACTGACCACTGAGCACCCAGCACCACAGCCCTGAGCACCCCGAGTACTGAGCAACAAGCACCCCGAGTACTGAGCACTGAGCACCCTGAGTACTGAGCACCCAGCACCCTGAGCACTGAGCACCCAGCACACTGAGCACTGAGCACCCAGCACCCTGAGTACTGAGCACAGAGCACCCCGAGCACTGAGCACCCAGCACCCTGAGTACTGAGCACAGAGCACCCTGAGCACTGAGCACCCAGCACCCTGAGTACTGAGCACCCAGCACCCTGAGTACTGAGCAACCAGCACCCTGAGCACTGAGCACTGAGCACCCAGCACCCTGAGCACTGACCACTGAGCACCCAGCACCACAGCCCTGAGCACCCAGCACCCTGAGCACTGAGCACCCAGCACCCTGAGTACTGAGCACCCAGCACCCTGAGCACCCAGCACCCTGAGTACTGAGCACAAAGCACCCTGAGTACTGAGCACCCAGCACCCTGAGTACTGAGCACTCACCCCCCTGAGTACTGAGCACCGAGCACCCCGAGCACTGAGCAAACAGCACCCTGAGCACTGTGCACCCGGAGGACTGAGCACCGAGCACCCTGAGCACTGAGCACCCAGCACCCTGAGCACTGAGCACCCAGCATCCGAGCACTGAGCACCCAGCACCCTGAGTACTGAGCACCCAGCACCCCGAGTACTGAGCACCCAGCACCCTGAGTACTGAGCACCCAGCACCCCGAGCACTGAGCAACCAGCACCCTGAGTACTGAGCACCCTGAGTACTGAGCACTGAGCACCGAGCACCCTGAGTACTGAGCACCCTGAGGACTGAGCACCCAGCACCCTGAGCACTGAGCACCCAGCACCCTGAGTACTGAGCACCCAGCACCCTGAGCACTGAGCACCCAGCTCCCTGAGCACTGAGCACGCAGCACCCCGAGCACTGAGCACCCAGCACCCTGAGTACTGAGCACAGAGCACCCTGAGCACTGAGCACCCAGCACCCTGAGTACTGAGCACCCAGCACCCTGAGTACTGAGCAACCAGCACCCTGAGCACTGAGCACTGAGCACCCAGCACCCTGAGCACTGAGCACTGAGCACCCAGCACCACAGCCCTGAGCACCCAGCACCCCGAGCACTGAGCACCCAGCACCCTGAGCACTGAGCACCCAGCACCCTGAGTACTGAGCAACCAGCAACCTGAGTACTGAGAACCGAGCACCCTGAGTACTGAGCACCCAGCACCCTGAGTACTGAGCCCCCAGCACCCTGAGTACTGAGCTCCCAGCACCCCGACAATGAGCACGAAGCACCCTGAGTACTGAGAACCGAGCACCCTGAGCACTGAGCACCGAGCACCCTGAGTACTGAGCACCCTGAGGACTGAGCACCCAGCACCCTGAGCACTGAGCACCCAGCACCCTGAGTACTGAGCACCCAGCACCCCGACAATGAGCACCCAGCACCCTGAGTACTGAGAACCGAGCACCCTGAGTACTGAGCACCCAGCACCCTGAGTACTGAGCCCATAGCACCCTGAGTACTGAGCTCCCAGCACCCCGACAATGAGCACCCAGCACCCTGAGTACTGAGAACCGAGCACCCTGAGTACTGAGCACCCAGCACCCTGAGTACTGAGCCCCCAGCACCCTGAGTACTAAGCACCCAGCAACCCGAGCACTGAGCACCCAGCACCCTGAGAATGAGCACCCAGCACCATGAGTACTGAGCACCCAGCATCCTGAGCACTGAGCACTGAGCACCCTGAGCACTGAGTACTGAGCACTGAGCACTCTGAGCACTGAGCACCCAGCACCCCGAGTACTGAGCACCCAGCACCCCGAGCACTGAGCACCCAGCGCCCTGAGCACTGAGCACCCAGCACCCCGAGCACTGAGCACTGAGCACCCTGAGCACTGAGCACCCAGCACCCCGAGTACTGAGCACTGAACACCCTGAGTACTGAGCACCAAGCACCCCGAGAACTGAGCACTGAGCACCCTGAGTACTGAGCACCCAGCACCCTGAGCACTGAGCACCCAGCACCCTGAGTACTGAGCACTGAGAACCCTGAGTACTGAGCACCGAGCACCCTGAGTACTGAGCACCCAGCACCCTGATCACTGAGCACGGAGCACCCCGAGGACTGAGCACCGAGCACAACGAGCACTGAGCACCCAGCACCCTGAGTACTGAGCACCCAGCACCCTGAGCACTGAGCACACAGCTCCCTGAGCACTGAGCACGCAGCACCCCGAGCACTGAGCACCCAGCACCCTGAGCACTGAGCACCCAGCACCCTGAGTACTGAGCACCCAGCACCCTGATTACTGAGCAACCAGCACCCTGAGTACTGAGCACCCAGCACCCTGAGCACTGAGCACCCAGCACCCTGAGCACTGAGCACTGAGCACCCAGCACCACAGCCCTGAGCACCCAGCACCCCGAGCACTGAGCACCCAGCACCCTGAGCACTGAGCACCCAGCACCCCGAGTACTGAGCACCCAGCACTCCGAGCACTGAGCACCCAGCAACCTGAGTACTGAGAACAGATCACCCTGAGTACTGAGCACCCAGCACCCTGAGTACTGAGCCCCCAGCACCCTGAGTACTGAGCACCCAGCACCCCGAGCACTGAGCACCCAGCACCCCGAGAATGAGCACCCAGCACCCTGAGTACTGAGAACCCAGCACGCTGAGTACTGAGCACCCAGCACCCTGAGTACTGAGCCCCCAGCACCCTGAGTACTGAGCACCCAGCAACCCGAGCCCTGAGCAACCAGCACCCTGAGAATGAGCACCCAGCACCATGAGTACTGAGCACCCAGCACCCTGAGTACTGAGCACTAAGCACCCAGAGCACTGAGCACCCAGCACCCCGAGCACGGAGAACCCAGGACCCCGAGCACTGAGAACTGAGCACCCAGCACCCTGAGTACTGAGCACCGAGCTCCCCGAGCACTGAGCACACTGAGTACTGAGCACCCAGCACCCCGATTACTGAGCACCCAGCACCCTGAGCACTGAACACCCAGCACCCTGAGCACTGAGCACCCAGCACCCTGAGTACTGAGCACCCAGCACGCTGAGTACTGAGAAACCAGCACCCCGAGCACTGAGAACCCAGCACCCTGAGTACTGAGCATTGAGCACCCAGCACCCCGAGCACTGAGCACCCAGCACCCTGTGTACTGAGCACTGGGCACCCTGAGTACTAAGCACCCAGCACCCTGAGTACTGAGCACCCAGGACCCTGAGCACTGAGCACCGAGCAGCCCGAGCACTGAGCACCCAGCACCCTGAGCACTCAGCACCCAGCACCCCGAGCACTGAGCACCCAGCACCCTGAGCACTGAGCACCCAGCACCCTGAGCACGGAGCACCCCGAGTACTGAGCACCCAGCACCCTGAGCACTGAGCACCCAGCACCCTGAGCACAGAGCACCCAGCACCCTGAGAACTGAGCACCCAGCACCCCGAGCACGGAGCACCCAGCACCCTGAGTACTGAGCACCCAGCACCCTGAGTACTGAGCACCCAGCACCCCGAGCACTGAGCAACCAGCACCCTGAGTACTGAGCACCGTGAGTACTGAGCACTGAGCACCGAGCACCCTGAGTACTGAGCACCCTGAGGACTGAGCACCCAGCACCCTGAGCACTGAGCACCCAGCACCCTGAGTACTGAGCACCCAGCACCCTGAGAACTGAGCACAGAGCACCCTGAGCACTGAGCACCCAGCACCCTGAGTACTGAGCACCCAGCACCCTGAGTACTGAGGAACCAGCACCCTGAGCACTGAGCACTGAGCACCCAGCACCCTGAGCACTGAGCACTGAACACCCAGCACCACAGTCCTGAGCACCCCGAGTACTGAGCAACAAGCACCCCGAGTACTGAGCACCCAGCACCCTGAGTACTGAGCACAGAGCACCCTGAGTACTGAGCAACAAGCACGCCGAGTACTGAGCACTGAGCACCCTGAGTACTGAGCACCCAGCACCCTGAGAAATGAGCACCCAGCACCCTGAGTACTGAGCACTGAGAACCCTGATTACTGAGCACCGAGCACCCTGAGTACTGAGCACTGAGCACCCAGCACCCCGAGCACTGAGCACCCAGCACCCTGAGTACTGAGCACCCAGCACCCCGAGTACTGAGCACCCAGCACCCTGAGCACTGAGCACCGAGCAGCCCGAGCACTGAGCACCCAGCACCCTGAGCACTCAGCACCCAGCACCCCGAGCACTGAGCACCCAGCACCCTGAGCACTGAGCACCCAGCACCCTGAGCACGGAGCACCCCGAGTACTGAGCACCCAGCACCCTGAGCACTGAGCACCCAGCACCCTGAGCACAGAGCACCCAGCACCCTGAGAACTGAGCACCCAGCACCCCGAGCACGGAGCACCCAGCACCCTGAGTACTGAGCACCCAGCACCCTGAGTACTGAGCACCCAGCACCCTGAGCACTGAGCACCGAGCAGCCGGAGCACTGAGCACCCAGCACCCTGAGCACTCAGCACCCAGCACCCCGAGCACTGAGCACCCAGCACCCTGAGCACTGAGCACCCAGCACCCTGAGCACGGAGCACCCCGAGTACTGAGCACCCAGCACCCTGAGCACTGAGCACCCAGCACCCTGAGCACAGAGCACCCAGCACCCTGAGAACTGAGCACCCAGCACCCCGAGCACGGAGCACCCAGCACCCTGAGTACTGAGCACCCAACACCCAGAGTACTGAGCACCCAGCACCCTGAGCACTGAGCACCCAGCACCCTGAGTACTGAGCACCCAGCACCCTGAGTACTGAACACCCAGCACCCTGAGCACTGAGCACTGAGCACCCTGAGCACTGAGTACTGAGCACTGAGCACCCTGAGCACTGAGCACCCAGCACCCCAAGTACTGAGCACCCAGCACCCCGAGCACTGAGCACTCAGCGCCCCGAGCACTGAGCACCCAGCACCCCGAGCACTGAGAACTGAGCACCCTGAGCACTGAGCACCCAGCACCCCGAGTACTGAGCACTGAGCACCCTGAGTACTGAGCAACAAGCACCCCGAGTACTGAGCACTGAGCACCCTGAGTACTGAGCACCCAGCACCCTGAGAAATGAGCACCCAGCACCCTGAGTACTGAGCACTGAGAACCCTGAGTACTGAGCACCGAGCACCCTGAGTACTGAGCACTGAGCACCCAGCACCCTGAGCACTGACCACTGAGCACCCAGCACCACAGCCCTGAGCACCCCGAGTACTGAGCAACAAGCACCCAGAGTACTGAGCACTGAGCACCCTGAGTACTGAGCACCCAGCACCCTGAGCACTGAGCACCCAGCACACTGAGCACTGAGCACCCAGCACCCTGAGTACTGAGCACAGAGCACCCCGAGCACTGAGCACCCAGCACCCTGAGTACTGAGCACCCAGCACCCTGAGCACTGAGCACCCAGCACCCTGAGTACTGAGCACCCAGCACCCTGAGTACTGAGCAACCAGCACCCTGAGCACTGAGCACTGAGCACGCAGCACCCTGAGCACTGACCACTGAGCACCCAGCACCACAGCCCTGAGCACCCAGCACCCTGAGCACTGAGCACCCAGCACCCTGAGTACTGAGCACCCAGCACCCTGAGCACCCAGCACCCTGAGTACTGAGCACCCAGCACCCTGAGTACTGAGCACCCAGCACCCTGAGTACTGAGCACTCAGCCCCCTGAGTACTGAGCACCGAGCACCCCGAGCACTGAGCAAACAGCACCCTGAGCACTGTGCACCCGGAGGACTGAGCACCCAGCACCCTGAGCACTGAGCACCGATCACCCTGAGCACTGAGCACCCAGCATCCGAGCACTGAGCACCCAGCACCCTGAGTACTGAGCACCCAGCACCCCGAGTACTGAGCACGCAGCACCCCGAGCACTGAGCACCCAGCACCCTGAGCACTGAGCACCAGGCACCCTGAGTACTGAGCAACCAGCAACCTGAGTACTGAGCACCCAGCACCCTGAGTACTGAGCACTCAGCACCCTGAGTACTGAGCACCCAGCACCCTGAGCACTGAGCAACCAGCACCCTGAGTACTGAGCACCGTGAGTACTGAGCACTGAGCACCGAGCACCCTGAGTACTGAGCACCCTGAGGACTGAGCACCCAGCACCCTGAGCACTGAGCACCCAGCACCCTGAGTACTGAGCACCCAGCACCCTGAGCACTGAGCACCCAGCTCCCTGAGCACTGAGCACGCAGCACCCCGAACACTGAGCACCCAGCACCCTGAGTACTGAGCACAGAGCACCCTGAGCACTGAGCACCCAGCACCCTGAGTACTGAGCACCCAGCACCCTGAGTACTGAGCAACCAGCACCCTAAGCACTGAGCACTGAGCACCCAGCACCCTGAGCACTGAGCACTGAGCACCCAGCACCACAGCCCTGAGCACCCAGCACCCCGAGCACTGAGCACCCAGCACCCTGAGTACTGAGCACCCAGCACCCTGAGTACTGAGCAACCAGCAACCTGAGTACTGAGCACCCAGCACCCTGAGTACTGAGCACTCAGCACCCTGAGTACTGAGCACCCAGCACCCTGAGCACTGAGCACCCAGCACCCCGAGTACTGAGCACCCTGCACACCGAGTACTGAGCACCGAGCACCCCGAGCACTGAGCACCCAGCACCCTGAGTACTGAGCACCCAGCACCCTGAGTACTGAGAACTGAGCACCCCGAGTACTGAGCACCCAGCACCCCGAGCACTGAGCACCCAGCAACCTGAGTACTGAGAACAGATCACCCTGAGGAGTGAGCACCCCGCACCCTGAGTACTGAGCCCCCAGCACCCTGAGTACTGAGCACCCAGCACCCCGAGCACTGAGCACCCAGCACCCCGAGAATGAGCACCCAGCACCCTGAGTACTGAGAAACGAACACCCTGAGTACTGAGCACCCAGCACCCTGAGTACTGAGCCCCCAGCAACATGAGTACTGAGCACCCAGCAACCCGAGCACTGAGCACCCAGCACCCTGAGAATGAGCACCCAGCACCATCAGTACTGAGCACCCAGCACCCTGAGTACTGAGCACTAAGCACCCAGAGCACTGAGCACCCAGCACCCCGAGCACGGAGCACCCAGGACCCCGAGCACTGAGAACTGAGCAGACAGCACCCTGAGTACTGAACACCGAGCTCCCCGAGCACTGAGCACACTGAGTACTGAGCAATCAGCACCCCGATCACTGAGCACCCAGCACCCTGAGCACTGAGCACCCAGCACGCTGAGTACTGAGCACCCAGCACCCCGAGCACTGAGCACCCAGCACCCTGAGTACTGAGCACTGAGCACCCAGCACCCCGAGCACTGAGCACCCAGCACCCTGTGTTCTGAGCACTGAGCACCCTGAGTACTAAGCACCCAGCACCCTGAGTACTGAGTACCCAGGACCCTGAGCACTGAGCACCGAGTAGCCCGAGCACTGAGCACCCAGCACCCTGAGCACTCAGCACCCAGCACCCCGAGCACTGAGCACCCAGCACCCTGAGCACTGAGCACCCAGCACCCTGAGCACGGAGCACCCCGAGTACTGAGCACCCAGCACCCTGAGGACAGAGCACCCAGCACCCTGAGCACAGAGCACCCAGCACCCTGAGCACGGAGCACCCCGAGTACTGAGCACCCAGCACCCTGAGAATGAGCACCCAGCACCATGAGTACTGAGCACCCAGCACCCTGAGTACTGAGCACTAAGCACCCAGAGCACTGAGCACCCAGCACCCCGAGCACGGAGCAACCAGGACCCCGAGCACTGAGAACTGAGCACCCAGCACCCTGAGTACTGAGCACCGAGCTCCCCGAGCACTGAGCACACTGAGTACTGAGCACCCAGCACCCTGAGCACTGAGCACCCAGCACCCTGAGCACTGAGCACCCAGCACCATGAGCACGGAGCACCCCGAGGACTGAGCACCCAGCACCCTGAGCACTGAGCACCCAGCACCTTGAGTACTGAGCACCGAGCACCTCGAGCACTAAGCACCCAGCACCCTGAGTACTGAGCACACAGCACCCTGAGCACTGAGCACCCAGAACCCTGTGCACTGAGCACCCAGCACCCTGAGCACGGAGCACCCAGCACCCTGAGTACTGAGCAAACAACACCCAGAGTACTGAGCACCCAGCACCCTGAGTACTGAGTACCCAGCACCCTGAGCTCTGAGCACCCAGCACCCTGAGTACTGAGCACCGAGCACCCTGAGTACTGAGCACCCAGCACCCTTAGTACTGAGCACCCAGCACCCTGAGCACTGAGCACCCAGCACCCTGAGTACTGAGCACCCAGCACCACCCTCAGCACTGAGCACCCAGCACCCTGAGCACTGAGCACCCAGCTTCCTGAGCACTGAGCACCCTGCACCCCGAGTATGGAGCACCCAGCACCCTGAGTACTGAGCACCCAGCACCCTGAGTACTGAGCACTGAGCACCCCGAGTACTGCGCACCCAGCACCCCGAGCACTGAGCACCCAGCACCCTGAGTACTGAGCACCCAGGACCCTGAGTACTGAGCACTGAGGACCCCGAGTACTGAGCACCCAGCACCCCGAGCACTGAGCACCCAGCAACCTGAGTACTGAGAACAGATCACCCTGAGTACTGAGCACCCAGCACCCTGAGTACTGAGCCCCCAGCACCCTGAGTACTGAGCACCCAGCACCCCGACAATGAGCACCCAGCACCCTGAGTACTGAGAACCGAGCACCCTGAGTACTGAGCACCCAGCACACTGAGTACTGAGCCCCCAGCACCCTGAGTACTGAGCTCCCAGCACCCCGACAATGAGCACCCAGCACCCTGAGTACTGAGAACCATGAGTACTAAGCACCGAGCATTCTGAGCACTGAGCACCCAGCACCCCGAGCACTGAGCAACCAGCAACCTGAGTACTGAGCACCCAGCACCCTGAGTACTGAGCACTCAGCACCCTGAGTACTGAGCACCCAGCACCCTGAGCACTGAGCACCCAGCACCCCGAGTACTGAGCACCCTGCACACCGAGTACTGAGCACCGAGCACCCCGAGCACTGAGCACCCAGCACCCTGAGTACTGAGCACCCAGCACCCTGAGTACTGAGAACTGAGCACCCCGAGTAATGAGCACCCAGCAGCCCGAGCACTGAGCACCCAGCAACCTGAGTACTGAGAACAGATCACCCTGAGTACTGAGCACCCAGCACCCTGAGTACTGAGCCCCCAGCACCCTGAGTACTGAGCACCCAGCACCCCGAGCACTGAGCACCCAGCACCCCGAGAATGAGCACCCAGCACCCTGAGTACTGAGAACCGAGCACCCTGAGTACTGAGCACCCAGCACCCTGAGTACTGAGCCCCCAGCACCCTGAGTACTGAGCACCCAGCAACCCGAGCACTGAGCACCCAGCACCCTGAGAATGAGCACCCAGCACCATGAGTACTGAGCACCCAGCACCCTGAGTACTGAGCACTAAGCACCCAGAGCACTGAGCACCCAGCACCCCGAGCACGGAGCACCCAGGACCCCGAGCACTGAGAACTGAGCACCCAGCACCCTGAGTACTGAGCACTCAGCACCCCGATCACTGAGCACCAAGCACCCTAAGCACTGAGCACCCAGCACCCTGAGAACTGAGCACCCAGCACACTGAGTACTGAGCACCCAGCACGCTGAGTACTGAGCACCCAGCACCCTGAGCACTGAGCACCCAGCACCCTGAGTACTGAGCACTGAGCACCCAGCACCCCGAGCACTGAGCACCCAGCACCCTGTGTTCTGAGCACTGAGCACCCTGAGTACTAAGCACCCAGCAACCTGAGTACTGAGCACCCAGGACCCTGAGCACTGAGCACCGAGCAGCCGAAGCACTGAGCACCCAGCACCCTGAGCACTCAGCACCCAGCACCCCGAGCACTGAGCACCCAGCACCCTGAGCACTGAGCACCCAGCACCCTGAGCACGGAGCACCCCGAGTACTGAGCACCCAGCACCCTGAGGACTGAGCACCTAGCACCCTGAGCACAGAGCAATCAGCACCCTGAGCACGGAGCACCCCGAGTACTGAGCACCCAGCACCCTGAGAATGAGCACCCAGCACCATGAGTACTGAGCACCCAGCACCCTGAGTACTGAGCACTAAGCACCCAGAGCACTGAGCACCCCGAGCACGGAGCAACCAGGACCCTGAGCACTGAGAACTGAGCACCCAGCACCCTGAGTACTGAGTACCGAGCTCCCCGAGCACTGAGCACACTGAGTACTGAGCACCCAGCACCCCGAGCACTGAGCACCCAGCACCCTGAGCACTGAGCACCCAGCACCATGAGCACGGAGCACCCTGAGGACTGAGCACCCAGCACCCTGAGCACTGAGCACCCAGCACCTTGAGTACTGAGCACCGAGCACCTCGAGCACTAAGCACCCAGCACCCTGAGTACTGAGCACCCAGCACCCTGAGCAATGAGCACCCAGAACCCTGTGCACTGAGCACCCAGCACCCTGAGCACGGAGCACCCAGCACCCTGAGTACTGAGCACCCAACACCCAGAGTACTGAGCACCCAGCACCCTGAGTACTGAGTACCCAGCACCCTGAGCTCTGAGCACCCAGCACCCTGAGTACTGAGCACCGAGCACCCTGAGTACTGAGCACCCAGCACCCTTAGTACTGAGCACCCAGCACCCTGAGCACTGAGCACCCAGCACCCTGAGTACTGAGCACCCAGCACCACCCTCAGCACTGAGCACCCAGCACCCTGAGCACTGAGCACCCAGCTCCCTGAGCACTGAGCACCCAGCACACCGAGTACTGAGCACCCTGCACCCCGAGTACTGAGCACCGAGCACCCCGAGCACTGAGCACCCAGCACCCTGAGTACTGAGCACCCAGCACCCTGAGTACTGAGCACTGAGCACCGCGAGTACTGAGCACCCAGCACCCCGAGCACTGAGCACCCAGCAACCTGAGTACTGAGAACAGATCACCCTGAGTACTGAGCACCCAGCACCCTGAGTACTGAGCCCCCAGCACCCTGAGTACTGAGCACCCAGCACCCCGACAATGAGCACCCAGTACCCTGAGTACTGAGAACCGAGCACCCTGAATACTGAGCACCCAGCACCCTGAGTACTGAGCCCCCAGCACCCTGAGTACTGAGCTCCCAGCACCCCGACAATGAGCACCCAGCACCCTGAGTACTGAGCACCCAGCACCCCGAGTACTGAGCACCCAGCACCCCGAGCACTGAGCACCCAGCAACCTGAGTACTGAGAACAGATCACCCTGAGTACTGAGCACCCAGCACCCTGAGTACTGAGCCCCCAGCACCCTGAGTACTGAGCACCCAGCACCCCGAGCACTGAGCACCCAGCACCCCGAGAATGAGCACCCAGCACCCTGAGTACTGAGAACCCAGCACCCTGAGTACTGAGCACCCAGCACCCTGAGTACTGAGCCCCCAGCACCCTGAGTACTGAGCACCCAGCAACCCGAGCACTGAGCACCCAGCACCCTGAGAATGAGCACCCAGCACCATGAGTACTGAGCACCCAGCACCCTGAGTACTGAGCACTAAGCACCCAGAGCACTGAGCACCCAGCACCCCGAGCACGGAGCACCCAGGACCCCGAGCACTGAGAACTGAGCACCCAGCACCCTGAGTACTGAGCACCGAGCTCCCCGAGCACTGAGCACACTGAGTAATGAGCATCCAGCACCCCGATCACTGAGCACCCAGCACCCTGAGCACTGAACACCAAGCACCCTGAGCACTGAGCACCCAGCACCCTGAGTACTGAGCACCCAGCACGCTGAGTACTGAGCACCCAGCACCCCAAGCACTGAGAACCCAGCACCCTGAGTACTGAGCACTGAGCACCCAGCACCCCGAGCACTGAGCACCCAGCACCCTGTGTACTGAGCACTGAGCACCCTGAGTACTAAGCACCCAGCACCCTGAGTACTGAGCACCCAGGACCCTGAGCACTGAGCACCGAGCAGCCCGAGCACTGAGCACCCAGCACCCTGAGCGCTCAGCACCCAGCACCCCGAGAACTGAGCACCCAGCACCCTGAGCAATGAGCACCCAGCACCCTGAGCACGGAGCACCCCGAGTACTGAGCACCCAGCACCCTGAGCACTGAGCACCCAGCACCCTGAGCACAGAGCACACAGCACCCTGAGCACTGAGCACCCAGCACCCCGAGCACGGAGCACCCAGCAACCTGAGTACTGAGCACCCAACACCCAGAGTACTGAGCACCCAGCACCCTGAGCACTGAGCACCCAGCACCCTGAGTACTGAGCACCCAGCACCCTGAGTACTGAACACCCAGCACCCTGAGCACTGAGCACTGAGCACCCTGAGCACTGAGTACTGAGCACTGAGCACCCTGAGCACTGAGCACCCAGCACCCCGAGTACTGAGCACCCAGCACCCCGATCACTGAGCACCCAGCGCCCCGAGCACTGAGCACCCAGCACCCCGAGCACTGAGAACTGAGCACCCTGAGCACTGAGCACCCAGCACCCCGAGTACTGAGCACTGAGCACCCTGAGTACTGAGCAACAAGCACCCCGAGTACTGAACACTGAGCACCCTGAGTAGTGAGCACCCAGCACCCTGAGAAATGAGCACCCAGCACCCTGAGTACTGAGCACTGAGAACCCTGAGTACTGAGCACCGAGCACCCTGAGTACTGAGCACTGAGCACCCAGCACCCTGAGTACTGACCACTGAGCACCCAGCACCACAGCCCTGAGCACCCCGAGTACTGAGCAACAAGCACCCCGAGTACTGAGCACTGAGCACCCTGAGTACTGAGCACCCAGCACCCTGAGCACTGAGCACCCAGCAAACTGAGCACTGAGCACCCAGCACCCTGAGTACTGAGCACAGAGCAACCCGAGCACTGAGCACCCAGCACCCTGAGTACTGAGCACCCAGCACCCTGAGTACTGAGCAACCAGCACCCTGAGCACTGAGCACTGAGCACCCAGCACCCTGAGCACTGACCACTGAGCACCCAGCACCACAGCCCTGAGCACCCAGCACCCCGAGCACTGAGCACCCAGCACCCTGAGTACTGAGCACCAGGCACCCTGAGCACCCAGCACCCTGAGTACTGAGCACCCAGCACCCTGAGTACTGAGCACCCAGCACCCTGAGTACTGAGCACTCAGCACCCTGAGTACTGAGCACCGAGCACCCCGAGCACTGAGCAAACAGCACCCTGAGCACTGTGCACCCGGAGGACTGAGCACCCAGCACCCTGAGCACTGAGCACCGATCACCCTGAGCACTGAGCACCCAGCACCCCGAGCACTGAGCACCCAGCACCCTGAGTACTGAGCACCCAGCACCCCGAGTACTGAGCACCCAGCACCCTGAGTACTGAGCACCCAGCACCCCGAGCACTGAGCAACCAGCACCCTGAGTACTGAGCACCCTGAGTACTGAGCACTGAGCACCGAGCACCCTGAGTACTGAGCACCCTGAGGACTGAGCACCCAGCACCCTGAGCACTGAGCACCCAGCACCCTGAATACTGAGCACCCAGCACCCTGAGCACTGAGCACCCAGCTCCCTGAGCACTGAGCACGCAGCACCCCGAGCACTGAGCACCCAGCACCCTGAGTACTGAGCACAGAGCACCCTGAGCACTGAGCACCCAGCACCCTGAGTACTGAGCACCCAGCACCCTGAGTACTGAGCAACCAGCACCCTGAGCACTGAGCACTGAGCACCCAGCACCCTGAGCACTGAGCACTGAGCACCCAGCACAACAGCCCTGAGCACCCAGAACCCCGAGCACTGAGCACCCAGCACCCTGAGCACTGAGCACCCAGCACCCTGAGTACTGAGCAACCAGCAACCTGAGTACTGAGCACCCAGCACCCTGAGTACTGAGCACTCAGCACCCTGAGTACTGAGCACCCAGCACCCTGAGCACTGAGCACCCAGCACCCCGAGTACTGAGCACCCTGCACACCGAGTACTGAGCACCGTGCACCCCGAGCACTGAGCACCCAGCACCCTGAGTACTGAGCACCCAGCACCCTGAGTACTGAGAACTGAGCACCCCGAGTACTGAGCACCCAGCACCCCGAGCACTGAGCACCCAGCAACCTGAGTACTGAGAACAGATCACCCTGAGTACTGAGCACCCAGCACCCTGAGTACTGAGCCCCCAGCACCCTGAGTACTGAGCACCCAGCACCCCGAGCACTGAGCACCCAGCACCCCGAGAATGAGCACCCAGCACCCTGAGTACTGAGAACCGAGCACCCTGAGTACTGAGCACCCAGCACCCTGAGTACTGAGCCCCCAGCACCCTGAGTACTGAGCACCAAGCAACCCGAGCACTGAGCACCCAGCACCCTGAGAATGAGCACCCAGCACCATGAGTACTGAGCACCCAGCACCCTGAGTACTGAGCACTAAGCACCCAGAGCACTGAGCACCCAGCACCCCGAGCACGGAGCACCCAGGACCCCGAGCACTGAGAACTGAGCACCCAGCACCCTGAGTACTGAGCACCGAGCTCCCCGAGCACTGAGCACACTGAGTACTGAGCACTCAGCACCCCGATCACTGAGCACCCAGCACCCTGAGCACTGAGCACCCAGCACCCTGAGAACTGAGCACCCAGCACACTGAGTACTGAGCACCCAGCACGCTGAGTACTGAGCACCCAGCACCCCGAGCACTGAGCACCCAGCACCCTGAGTACTGAGCACTGAGCACCCAGCACCCCGAGCACTGAGCACCCAGCACCCTGTGTACTGAGCACTGAGCACCCTGAGTACTAAGCACCCAGCACCCTGAGAACTGAGCACCCAGGACCCTGAGCACTGAGCACCGAGCAGCCCGAGCACTGAGCACCCAGCACCCTGAGCACTCAGCACCCAGCACCTTGAGCACTGAGCACCCAGCAACCTGAGCACTGAGCACCCAGCACCCTGAGCACGGAGCACCCCGAGTACTGAGCACCCAGCACCCTGAGCACTGAACACCCAGCACCCTGAGCACAGAGCACCCAGCACCCTGAGCACTGAGCACCCAGCACCCCGAGCACGGAGCACCCAGCACCCTGAGTACTGAGCACCCAACACCCAGAGTACTGAGCACCCAGCACCCTTAGCACTGAGCACCCAGCACCCTGAGTACTGAGCACCCAGCACCCTGAGTATTGAACACCCAGCACCCTGAGCACTGAGCACTGAGCACCCTGAGCACTGAGTACTGAGCACTGAGCACCCTGAGCACTGAGCACCCAGCACCCCGAGTACTGAGCACCCAGCACCCCGATCACTGAGCACCCAGCGCCCCGAGCACTGAGCACCCAGCACCCCGAGCACTGAGAACTGAGCACCCTGAGCACTGAGCACCCAGCACCCCGAGTACTGAGCACTGAGCACCCTGAGTACTGAGCAACAAGCACCCCGAGTACTGAACACTGAGCACCCTGAGTAGTGAGCACCCAGCACCCTGAGAAATGAGCACCCAGCACCCTGAGTACTGAGCACTGAGAACCCTGAGTACTGAGCACCGAGCACCCTGAGTACTGAGCACTGAGCACCCAGCACCCTGAGTACTGACCACTGAGCACCCAGCACCACAGCCCTGAGCACCCCGAGTACTGAGCAACAAGCACCCCGAGTACTGAGCACTGAGCACCCTGAGTACTGAGCACCCAGCACCCTGAGCACTGAGCACCCAGCAAACTGAGCACTGAGCACCCAGCACCCTGAGTACTGAGCACAGAGCACCCCGAGCACTGAGCACCCAGCACCCTGAGTACTGAGCACCCAGCACCCTGAGTACTGAGCAACCAGCACCCTGAGCACTGAGCACTGAGCACCCAGCACCCTGAGCACTGACCACTGAGCACCCAGCACCACAGCCCTGAGCACCCAGCACCCCGAGCACTGAGCACCCAGCACCCTGAGTACTGAGCACCCAGCACCCTGAGCACCCAGCACCCTGAGTACTGAGCACCCAGCACCCTGAGTACTGAGCACCCAGCACCCTGAGTACTGAGCACTCAGCACCCTGAGTACTGAGCACCGAGCACCCCAAGCACTGAGCAAACAGCACCCTGAGCACTGTGCACCCGGAGGACTGAGCACCCAGCACCCTGAGCACTGAGCACCGATCACCCTGAGCACT
The DNA here is from genome assembly GCF_018167655.1 of Microtus oregoni. Lineage (NCBI taxonomy): Eukaryota > Metazoa > Chordata > Mammalia > Rodentia > Cricetidae > Microtus > Microtus oregoni. Next base: position 3,087,078 of record NW_024543811.1, on the reverse strand, counting down.
GAGCACCCAGCACCCCGAGCACTGAGCACCCAGCACCCTGAGTACTGAGCACCCAGCACCCCGAGTACTGAGCACCCAGCACCCTGAGTACTGAGCACCCAGCACCCCGAGCACTGAGCAACCAGCACCCTGAGTACTGAGCACCCTGAGTACTGAGCACTGAGCACCGAGCACCCTGAGTACTGAGCACCCTGAGGACTGAGCACCCAGCACCCTGAGCACTGAGCACCCAGCACCCTGAGTACTGAGCACCCAGCACCCTGAGCACTGAGCACCCAGCTCCCTGAGCACTGAGCACGCAGCACCCCGAGCACTGAGCACCCAGCACCCTGAGTACTGAGCACAGAGCACCCTGAGCACTGAGCACCCAGCACCCTGAGTACTGAGCACCCAGCACCCTGAGTACTGAGCAACCAGCACCCTGAGCACTGAGCACTGAGCACCCAGCACCCTGAGCACTGAGCACTGAGCACCCAGCACAACAGCCCTGAGCACCCAGAACCCCGAGCACTGAGCACCCAGCACCCTGAGCACTGAGCACCCAGCACCCTGAGTACTGAGCAACCAGCAACCTGAGTACTGAGCACCCAGCACCCTGAGTACTGAGCACTCAGCACCCTGAGTACTGAGCACCCAGCACCCTGAGCACTGAGCACCCAGCACCTCGAGTACTGAGCACCCTGCACACCGAGTACTGAGCACCGTGCACCCCGAGCACTGAGCACCCAGCACCCTGAGTACTGAGCACCCAGCACCCTGAGTACTGAGAACTGAGCACCCCGAGTACTGAGCACCCAGCACCCCGAGCACTGAGCACCCAGCAACCTGAGTACTGAGAACAGATCACCCTGAGTACTGAGCACCCAGCACCCTGAGTACTGAGCCCCCAGCACCCTGAGTACTGAGCACCCAGCACCCCGAGCACTGAGCACCCAGCACCCCGAGAATGAGCACCCAGCACCCTGAGTACTGAGAACCGAGCACCCTGAGTACTGAGCACCCAGCACCCTGAGTACTGAGCCCCCAGCACCCTGAGTACTGAGCACCCAGCAACCCGAGCACTGAGCACCCAGCACCCTGAGAATGAGCACCCAGCACCATGAATACTGAGCACCCAGCACCCTGAGTACTGAGCACTAAGCACCCAGAGCACTGAGCACCCAGCACCCTGAGCACGGAGCACCCAGGACCCCGAGCACTGAGAACTGAGCACCCAGCACCCTGAGTACTGAGCACCGAGCTCCCCGAGCACTGAGCACACTGAGTACTGAGCACTCAGCACCCCGATCACTGAGCACCCAGCACCCTGAGCACTGAGCACCCAGCACCCTGAGAACTGAGCACCCAGCACACTGAGTACTGAGCACCCAGCACGCTGAGTACTGAGCACCCAGCACCCCGAGCACTGAGCACCCAGCACCCTGAGTACTGAGCACTGAGCACCCAGCACCCCGAGCACTGAGCACCCAGCACCCTGTGTACTGAGCACTGAGCACCCTGAGTACTAAGCACCCAGCACCCTGAGAACTGAGCACCCAGGACCCTGAGCACTGAGCACCGAGCAGCCCGAGCACTGAGCACCCAGCACCCTGAGCACTCAGCACCCAGCACCTTGAGCACTGAGCACCCAGCAACCTGAGCACTGAGCACCCAGCACCCTGAGCACGGAGCACCCCGAGTACTGAGCACCCAGCACCCTGAGCACTGAGCACCCAGCACCCTGAGCACAGAGCACCCAGCACCCTGAGCACTGAGCACCCAGCACCCCGAGCACGGAGCACCCAGCACCCTGAGTACTGAGCACCCAACACCCAGAGTACTGAGCACCCAGCACCCTGAGCACTGAGCACCCAGCACCCTGAGTACTGAGCACCCAGCACCCTGAGTATTGAACACCCAGCACCCTGAGCACTGAGCACTGAGCACCCTGAGCACTGAGTACTGAGCACTGAGCACCCTGAGCACTGAGCACCCAGCACCCCGAGTACTGAGCACCCAGCACCCCGAGCACTGAGCACCCAGCGCCCCGAGCACTGAGCACCCAGCACCCCGAGCACTGAGAACTGAGCACCCTGAGCACTGAGCACCCAGCACCCCGAGTACTGAGCACTGAGCACCCTGAGTACTGAGCAACAAGCACCCCGAGTACTGAGCATTGAGCACCCTGAGTACTGAGCACCCAGCACCCTGAGAACTGAGCACCCAGCACCCTGAGTACTGAGCACTGAGAACCCTGAGTACTGAGCACCGAGCACCCTGAGTACTGAGCACTGAGCACCCAGCACCCTGAGCACTGACCACTGAGCACCCAGCACCACAGCCCTGAGCACCCCGAGTACTGAGCAACAAGCACCCCGAGTACTGAGCACTGAGCACCCTGAGTACTGAGCACCCAGCACCCTGAGCACTGAGCACCCAGCACACTGAGCACTGAGCACGCAGCACCCCGAGCACTGAGCACCCAGCACCCTGAGTACTGAGCACAGAGCACCCTGAGCACTGAGCACCCAGCACCCTGAGTACTGAGCACCCAGCACCCTGAGTACTGAGCAACCAGCACCCTGAGCACTGAGCACTGAGCACCCAGCACCCTGAGCACTGACCACTGAGCACCCAGCACCACAGCCCTGAGCACCCAGCACCCCGAGCACTGAGCACCCAGCACCCTGAGTACTGAGCACCCAGCACCCTGAGCACCCAGCACCCTGAGCACTGAGCACCCAGCACCCTGAGTACTGAGCACCCAGCACCCTGACTACTGAGCACTCAGCACCCTGAGTACTGAGCACCCAGCACCCTGAGCACCCAGCACCCTGAGCACTGAGCACCCAGCACCCTGAGTACTGAGCACTGATCACCCTGAGCACTGATCACCCAGCACCCCGAGCACTGAGCACCCAGCACCCTGAGCACCCAGCACCCTGAGCACTGAGCACCCAGCACCCTGAGTACTGAGCACTGATCACCCTGAGCACTGATCACCCAGCACACCGAGCACTGAGCACCCAGGACCCTGAGTACTGAGCACCTAGCAGCCTGAGCACTGAGCACCGAGCACCCTGAGTACTGAACACCCAGCACCCTGAGCACTGAGCACTGAGCACCCAGCACCCTGAGCACTGAGCACTGAGCTCCCAGCACCCTGAGCACTGAGCACCCAGCACCCTGAGCACCCAGCACCCTGAGCACTGAGCACCCTGAGCACTGAGCACCCTGAGCACTGAGCACTGAGCACCCAGCACACTGAGTACTGAGCACCCAACACTCTGAGCACTGAGCACCCAGCACGCTGAGTACTGAGCACTGAGCACACAGCACTCTGAGTACTGAGCACAAAGCACCCTGAGCACTGAGCACCCAGCGCCCTGAGCACTGAGCACCCAGCACCCTGAGTACTGAGCACCCAGCACCCTGAGCACGGAGCACCCAGGACCCCGAGCACTGAGTACTGAGCACCCAGCACCCCGAATACTGAGCACTGAGCACCCCTAGCACTGAGCTCCCAGCGCCCCGAGCACTGAGCACCCAGCACCCTGAGCACTGAGCACTGAGCACACTGAGCACTGAGCACCCAGCACCCCGAGTACTGAGCACTGAGCACCCTGAGTACTGAGCACCCAACACCCAGAGTACTGATCACCCAGCACCCTGAGTACTGAGCACTGAGAACCCTGAGTACTGAGCACCGAGCACCCTGAGTACTGAGCACTGAGCACCCAGCACCCTGAGCACTGACCACTGAGCACCCAGCACCACAGCCCTGAGCACCCCGAGTACTGAGCAACAAGCACCCCGAGTACTGAGCACTGAGCACCCTGAGTACTGAGCACCCAGCACCCTGAGCACTGAGCACCCAGCACACTGAGCACTGAGCACGCAGCACCCCGAGCACTGAGCACCCAGCACCCTGAGTACTGAGCACAGAGCACCCTGAGCACTGAGCACCCAGCACCCTGAGTACTGAGCACCCAGCACCCTGAGTACTGAGCAACCAGCACCCTGAGCACTGAGCACTGAGCACCCAGCACCCTGAGCACTGACCACTGAGCACCCAGCACCACAGCCCTGAGCACCCAGCACCCCGAGCACTGAGCACCCAGCACCCTGAGTACTGAGCACCCAGCACCCTGAGCACCCAGCACCCTGAGCACTGAGCACCCAGCACCCTGAGTACTGAGCACCCAGCACCCTGACTACTGAGCACTCAGCACCCTGAGTACTGAGCACCCAGCACCCTGAGCACCCAGCACCCTGAGCACTGAGCACCCAGCACCCTGAGTACTGAGCACTGATCACCCTGAGCACTGATCACCCAGCACCCCGAGCACTGAGCACCCAGCACCCTGAGCACCCAGCACCCTGAGCACTGAGCACCCAGCACCCTGAGTACTGAGCACTGATCACCCTGAGCACTGATCACCCAGCACCCCGAGCACTGAGCACCCAGGACCCTGAGTACTGAGCACCTAGCAGCCTGAGCACTGAGCACTGAGCACCCTGAGTACTGAACACCCAGCACCCTGAGCACTGGGCACTGAGCACCCAGCACCCTGAGCACTGAGCACTGAGCTCCCAGCACCCTGAGCACTGAGCACCCAGCACCCTGAGCACCCAGCACCCTGAGCACTGAGCACCCTGAGCACTGAGCACCCTGAGCACTGAGCACTGAGCACCCAGCACACTGAGTACTGAGCACCCAACACTCTGAGCACTGAGCACCCAGCACGCTGAGTACTGAGCACTGAGCACACAGCACTCTGAGTACTGAGCACAAAGCACCCTGAGCACTGAGCACCCAGCACCCTGAGCACTGAGCACCCAGCACCCTGAGTACTGAGCACCCAGCACCCTGAGCACGGAGCACCCAGGACCCCGAGCACTGAGTACTGAGCACCCAGCACCCCGAAAACTGAGCACTGAGCACCCCGAGCACTGAGCTCCCAGCGCCCCGAGCACTGAGCACCCAGCACCCTGAGCACTGAGCACTGAGCACACTGAGCACTGAGCACCCAGCACCCCGAGTACTGAGCACTGAGCACCCTGAGTACTGAGCACCCAACACCCAGAGTACTGATCACCCAGCACCCTGAGAACTGAGCACCCAGCACCCTGAGTACTGAGCACCCAGCACCCTGAGTACTGAGCACCCAGCTGCCTGAGCACTGAGCACTGAGCACCCAGCACCTTGAGCACTGAGCACTGACCACCCAGCACCCCGAGCACTGAGCACTCAGCACCCCGAGCACTGAGCACCCAGCGCCCTGAGCACTGAGCACCCAGCACACTGAGCACTGAGCACCCAGCCCCCTGAGTACTGAGCACCCAGCACCATGAGTCCTGAGCACCCAGTACCCTGAGTACTGAGCACTCAGCACCCTGAGTACTGAGCACCGAGCACCCTGAGTACTGAGCACCGATCACCCTGAGCACTGAGCACCCAGCACCCTGAGTACTGAGCACAAAGCACCCTGAGCACTGAGCACCCAGCACCCTGAGCACTGAGCACCCAGCACCCTGAGTACTGAGCACCCAGCACCCTGAGCACGGAGCACCCAGGACCCCGAGCACTGAGTACTGAGCACCCAGCACCCTGAGTACTGAGCACCGAGCTCCCCGAGCACTGAGCACCCAGCACCCTGAGCACTGAGCACCCAGCACCCTGAGCACTGAGCACCCAGAACCCTGAGTACTGAGCACCCAGCACGCTGAGTACTGAGCACTCAGCACCCTGAGCACTGAGCACCCAGCACCCTGACTACTGAGCACTGAGCACCCAGCACCCCGAGCACTGAGCACCCAGCACCCCGAGCACTGAGCATGGAGCACCCCGAGGACTGAGCACCCCGCACCCTGAACACTGAGCATGGAGCACCCCGAGGACTGAGCACCCCGCACCCTGAGCACTGAGCACCCAGCACCTTGAGTACTGAGCACCGAGCACCCCGAGCACTGAGCACCCAGCACCCTGAGTACTGAGCACCCAGCACCCTGAGCACTGAGCACCCAGCACCCTGAGCACTGAGCACCCAGCACCCTGAGAACTGAGCACCCAGCACACTGAGTACTGAGCACCCAGCACGCTGAGTACTGAGCACCCAGCACCCCGAGCACTGAGCACCCAGCACCCTGAGTACTGAGCACTGAGCACCCAGCACCCCGAGCACTGAGCACCCAGCACCCTGTGTACTGAGCACTGAGCACCCTGAGTACTAAGCACCCAGCACCCTGAGAACTGAGCACCCAGGACCCTGAGCACTGAGCACCGAGCAGCCCGAGCACTGAGCACCCAGCACCCTGAGCACTCAGCACCCAGCACCTTGAGCACTGAGCACCCAGCAACCTGAGCACTGAGCACCCAGCACCCTGAGCACGGAGCACCCCGAGTACTGAGCACCCAGCACCCTGAGCACTGAGCACCCAGCACCCTGAGCACAGAGCACCCAGCACCCTGAGCACTGAGCACCCAGCACCCCGAGCACGGAGCACCCAGCACCCTGAGTACTGAGCACCCAACACCCAGAGTACTGAGCACCCAGCACCCTGAGCACTGAGCACCCAGCACCCTGAGTACTGAGCACCCAGCACCCTGAGTATTGAACACCCAGCACCCTGAGCACTGAGCACTGAGCACCCTGAGCACTGAGTACTGAGCACTGAGCACCCTGAGCACTGAGCACCCAGCACCCCGAGTACTGAGCACCCAGCACCCCGAGCACTGAGCACCCAGCGCCCCGAGCACTGAGCACCCAGCACCCCGAGCACTGAGAACTGAGCACCCTGAGCACTGAGCACCCAGCACCCCGAGTACTGAGCACTGAGCACCCTGAGTACTGAGCAACAAGCACCCCGAGTACTGAGCATTGAGCACCCTGAGTACTGAGCACCCAGCACCCTGAGAACTGAGCACCCAGCACCCTGAGTACTGAGCACTGAGAACCCTGAGTACTGAGCACCGAGCACCCTGAGTACTGAGCACTGAGCACCCAGCACCCTGAGCACTGACCACTGAGCACCCAGCACCACAGCCCTGAGCACCCCGAGTACTGAGCAACAAGCACCCCGAGTACTGAGCACTGAGCACCCTGAGTACTGAGCACCCAGCACCCTGAGCACTGAGCACCCAGCACACTGAGCACTGAGCACGCAGCACCCCGAGCACTGAGCACCCAGCACCCTGAGTACTGAGCACAGAGCACCCTGAGCACTGAGCACCCAGCACCCTGAGTACTGAGCACCCAGCACCCTGAGTACTGAGCAACCAGCACCCTGAGCACTGAGCACTGAGCACCCAGCACCCTGAGCACTGACCACTGAGCACCCAGCACCACAGCCCTGAGCACCCAGCACCCCGAGCACTGAGCACCCAGCACCCTGAGTACTGAGCACCCAGCACCCTGAGCACCCAGCACCCTGAGCACTGAGCACCCAGCACCCTGAGTACTGAGCACCCAGCACCCTGACTACTGAGCACTCAGCACCCTGAGTACTGAGCACCCAGCACCCTGAGCACCCAGCACCCTGAGCACTGAGCACCCAGCACCCTGAGTACTGAGCACTGATCACCCTGAGCACTGATCACCCAGCACCCCGAGCACTGAGCACCCAGCACCCTGAGCACCCAGCACCCTGAGCACTGAGCACCCAGCACCCTGAGTACTGAGCACTGATCACCCTGAGCACTGATCACCCAGCACACCGAGCACTGAGCACCCAGGACCCTGAGTACTGAGCACCTAGCAGCCTGAGCACTGAGCACCGAGCACCCTGAGTACTGAACACCCAGCACCCTGAGCACTGAGCACTGAGCACCCAGCACCCTGAGCACTGAGCACTGAGCTCCCAGCACCCTGAGCACTGAGCACCCAGCACCCTGAGCACCCAGCACCCTGAGCACTGAGCACCCTGAGCACTGAGCACCCTGAGCACTGAGCACTGAGCACCCAGCACACTGAGTACTGAGCACCCAACACTCTGAGCACTGAGCACCCAGCACGCTGAGTACTGAGCACTGAGCACACAGCACTCTGAGTACTGAGCACAAAGCACCCTGAGCACTGAGCACCCAGCACCCTGAGCACTGAGCACCCAGCACCCTGAGTACTGAGCACCCAGCACCCTGAGCACGGAGCACCCAGGACCCCGAGCACTGAGTACTGAGCACCCAGCACCCCGAATACTGAGCACTGAGCACCCCTAGCACTGAGCTCCCAGCGCCCCGAGCACTGAGCACCCAGCACCCTGAGCACTGAGCACTGAGCACACTGAGCACTGAGCACCCAGCACCCCGAGTACTGAGCACTGAGCACCCTGAGTACTGAGCACCCAACACCCAGAGTACTGATCACCCAGCACCCTGAGTACTGAGCACTGAGAACCCTGAGTACTGAGCACCGAGCACCCTGAGTACTGAGCACTGAGCACCCAGCACCCTGAGCACTGACCACTGAGCACCCAGCACCACAGCCATGAGCACCCCGAGTACTGAGCAACAAGCACCCCGAGTACTGAGCACTGAGCACCCTGAGTACTGAGCACCCAGCACCCTGAGCACTGAGCACCCAGCACACTGAGCACTGAGCACGCAGCACCCCGAGCACTGAGCACCCAGCACCCTGAGTACTGAGCACAGAGCACCCTGAGCACTGAGCACCCAGCACCCTGAGTACTGAGCACCCAGCACCCTGAGTACTGAGCAACCAGCACCCTGAGCACTGAGCACTGAGCACCCAGCACCCTGAGCACTGACCACTGAGCACCCAGCACCACAGCCCTGAGCACCCAGCACCCCGAGCACTGAGCACCCAGCACCCTGAGTACTGAGCACCCAGCACCCTGAGCACCCAGCACCCTGAGCACTGAGCACCCAGCACCCTGAGTACTGAGCACCCAGCACCCTGACTACTGAGCAATCAGCACCCTGAGTACTGAGCACCCAGCACCCTGAGCACCCAGCACCCTGAGCACTGAGCACCCAGCACCCTGAGTACTGAGCACTGATCACCCTGAGCACTGATCACCCAGCACCCCGAGCACTGAGCACCCAGCACCCTGAGCACCCAGCACCCTGAGCACTGAGCACCCAGCACCCTGAGTACTCAGCACTGATCACCCTGAGCACTGATCACCCAGCACCCCGAGCACTGAGCACCCAGGACCCTGAGTACTGAGCACCTAGCAGCCTGAGCACTGAGCACCGAGCACCCTGAGTACTGAACACCCAGCACCCTGAGCACTGAGCACTGAGCACCCAGCACCCTGAGCACTGAGCACTGAGCTCCCAGCACCCTGAGCACTGAGCACCCAGCACCCTGAGCACCCAGCACCCTGAGCACTGAGCACCCTGAGCACTGAGCACCCTGAGCACTGAGCACTGAGCACCCAGCACACTGAGTACTGAGCACCCAACACTCTGAGCACTGAGCACCCAGCACGCTGAGTACTGAGCACTGAGCACACAGCACTCTGAGTACTGAGCACAAAGCACCCTGAGCACTGAGCACCCAGCACCCTGAGCACTGAGCACCCAGCACCCTGAGTACTGAGCACCCAGCACCCTGAGCACGGAGCACCCAGGACCCCGAGCACTGAGTACTGAGCACCCAGCACCCCGAAAACTGAGCACTGAGCACCCCGAGCACTGAGCTCCCAGCGCCCCGAGCACTGAGCACCCAGCACCCTGAGCACTGAGCACTGAGCACACTGAGCACTGAGCACCCAGCACCCCGAGTACTGAGCACTGAGCACCCTGAGTACTGAGCACCCAACACCCAGAGTACTGATCACCCAGCACCCTGAGAACTGAGCACCCAGCACCCTGAGTACTGAGCACCCAGCACCCTGAGTACTGAGCACCCAGCTGCCTGAGCACTGAGCACTGAGCACCCAGCACCTTGAGCACTGAGCACTGACCACCCAGCACCCCGAGCACTGAGCACTCAGCACCCCGAGCACTGAGCACCCAGCGCCCTGAGCACTGAGCACCCAGCACACTGAGCACTGAGCACCCAGCCCCCTGAGTACTGAGCACCCAGCACCATGAGTCCTGAGCACCCAGTACCCTGAGTACTGAGCACTCAGCACCCTGAGTACTGAGCACCGAGCACCCTGAGTACTGAGCACCGATCACCCTGAGCACTGAGCACCCAGCACCCTGAGTACTGAGCACAAAGCACCCTGAGCACTGAGCACCCAGCACCCTGAGCACTGAGCACCCAGCACCCTGAGTACTGAGCACCCAGCACCCTGAGCACGGAGCACCCAGGACCCCGAGCACTGAGTACTGAGCACCCAGCACCCTGAGTACTGAGCACCGAGCTCCCCGAGCACTGAGCACCCAGCACCCTGAGCACTGAGCACCCAGCACCCTGAGCACTGAGCACCCAGAACCCTGAGTACTGAGCACCCAGCACGCTGAGTACTGAGCACTCAGCACCCTGAGCACTGAGCACCCAGCACCCTGACTACTGAGCACTGAGCACCCAGCACCCCGAGCACTGAGCACCCAGCACCCCGAGCACTGAGCATGGAGCACCCCGAGGACTGAGCACCCCGCACCCTGAACACTGAGCATGGAGCACCCCGAGGACTGAGCACCCCGCACCCTGAGCACTGAGCACCCAGCACCTTGAGTACTGAGCACCGAGCACCCCGAGCACTGAGCACCCAGCACCCTGAGTACTGAGCACCCAGAACCCTGAGCACTGAGCACCCAGCACCCTGAGCACTGAGCACCCAGCACCCCGAGCAATGAGCACCCAGCACCCTGAGTACTGAGCACCCAACACCCAGAGTACTGAGCACCCAGCAGCCTGAGAACTGAGCACCCAGCACCCTGAGTACTGAGCACCCAGCACCCTGAGTACTGAGCACCCAGCACCCTGAGCACTGAGCACTGAGCACCCAGCACCCTGAGCACTGAGCACTGACCACCCAGCACCCCGAGCACTGAGCACCCAGCACCCTGAGCACTGAGCACCCAGCACCCTGAGCACTGAGCACCCAGCCCCCTGAGTACTGAGCACCCAGCACCATGAGTACTGAGCACCCAGCACCCTGAGTACTGAGCACTCAGCACCCTGAGTACTGAGCACCGAGCACCCCGAGCACTGAGCACCAAGCACCCTGAGCACTGAGCACCCTGAGGACTGAGCACCCAGCAACCTGAGCACTGAGCACCCAGCACCCTGAGTACTGAGCACCGATCACCCTGAGCACTGAGCACCCAGCACCCCGAGCACTGAGCACCCAGCACCCTGAGTACTGAGCACCCAGCACCCTGAGCACTGAGCACCCAGCACCCTGAGTACTGAGCACCCTGAGTACTGAGCAACGATCACCCTGAGCACTGAGCACCCAGCACCCTGAGTACTGAGCACCCAGCACCCTGAGCACTGAGCACCCAGCACCCTGAGCACTGAGCACCCAGCACCGTGAGTTATGAGCACCCAGAACCCTGAGTACTGAGTACAAAGCACCCTGAGCACTGAGCACCCAGCACCCTGAGTACTGAGCACCGAGCACCCTGAGTACTGAGCACCCAGCACCCTGAGTACTGAGCACCCAGCACCCTGAGCACTGAGCACCCAGCACCCTGAGTACTGAGTACTCAGCACCCTGAGCACTGAGCACCCAGCACCCTGAGTACTGATCACCGAGCACCCCGAGCACTGAGCACCCAGCACCCTGAGTACTGAGCACCCAGCACCCTGAGTACTGAGCACCCAGCACCCTGAGTACTGAGCACCCAGCACCCTGAGCACTGAGCATAAAGCACGCTGAGTACTGAGCACTGAGCACCCTGAGTACTGAGCACCGAGGACCCTGAGCACTGAGCACCCAGCACGCTGAGTACGGAGCACTGAGCACCCTGAGTACTGAGCACCTAGCACCCTGAGTACTGAGCACCCAGCACCCTGAGCACTGAGCAGCCAGCACCCTCAGCACTGAGCACCCAGCACCCCGAGCACTGAGCACCCAGCACCCTGAGCACTGAGCACCCAGCACCCCGAGTACTGAGCACCGAGCACCCCGAGCACTGAGCACCCAGCACCCTGAGCACTGAGCACCCAGCACCCCGAGTACTGAGCACCGAGCAAGCCGAGCACTGAGCACCCAGCACCCTGAGCACTGAGCAGCCAGCACCCTCAGCACTGAGCACCCAGCACCCCGAGCACTGAGCACCCAGCACCCTGAGCACTGAGCACCCAGCACCCCGAGTACTGAGCACCGAGCACCCCGAGCACTGAGCACCCAGCACCCTGAGTACTGAGCACCCAGTACCCTGAGTACTGAGCACCCCGAGTACTGAGCACCCAGCACCCTGAGTACTGAGAACAGATCACCCTGAGTACTGAGCACCCAGCACCCCGAGCACTGAGCACCCAGCACCCCGAGAATGAGCACCCAGCACCCTGAGTACTGAGAACCGAGCACCCTGAGTACTGAGCACCCAGCACCCTGAGTACTGAGCCCACAGCACCCTGAGTACTGAGCACCCAGCACCCCGAGCACTGAGCACCCAGCACCCTGAGTACTGAGCACCCAGCACCCCGAGCACGGAGCACCCAGGTCCCCGAGCACTGAGTACTGAGCACCCAGCACCCTGAGTACTGAGCACCGAGCTCCCCGAGCACTGAGCACCCAGCACCCTGAGCACTGAGCACCCAGCACCCTGAGCACTGAGCACCCAGCACCCTGAGTACTGAGCACCCAGCACGCTGAGTACTGAGTACTCAGCACCCTGAGCACTGAGCACCCAGGACCCTGAGTACTGAGCACTGAGCACCCAGCACCCCGAGCACTGAGCACCCAGCACCCTGTGTACTGAGCACTGAGCACCCTGATGACTAAGCACCCAGCACCCTGAGTACTGAGCACCCAGGACCCTGAGCACTGAGCACCGAGCACCCCGAGCACTGAGCGCCCAGCACCCTGAGCACTGAGCACCCAGCACCCTGAGCACTGAGCACCCAGCACCCAGAGCACTGAGCACCCAGCACCCTGAGCAATGAGCACCCAGCACCCTGAGTACTGAGCACCCAGCAACCTGAGTACTGAGCACCCTGAGTACTGAGCACCGATCACCCTGAGCACTGAGCACCCAGCACAGTGAGTACTGAGCACCCAGCACCCTGAGCACTGAGCACAAAGCACCCTGAGCATTGAGCACCCAGCACCCTGAGTACTGAGCACCCAGAACGCTGAGTACTGAGTACAAAGCACCCTGAGCACTGAGCACCCAGCACCCTGAGTACTGAGCACGGAGCACCCTGAGTACTGAGCACCCAGCACCCTGAGTACTGAGCACCCAGCACCCTGAGTACTGAGCACCCAGCACCCTGAGTACTGAGCACTGATCACCCTGAGCACTGAGCACCCAGCACCCCGAGCACTGAGCACCCAGCACCCTGAGTACTGAGCACCTAGCACCCTGAGCACTGAGCACCGAGCACCCTGAGTACTGAACACCCAGCACCCTGAGCACTGAGCACCCAGCACCCTGAGTACTGAGCACCCAGCACGCTGAGTACTGAGTACTCAGCACCCTGAGCACTGAGCACCCAGGACCCTGAGTACTGAGCACTGAGCACCCAGCACCCCGAGCACTGAGCACCCAGCACCCTGTGTACTGAGCACTGAGCACACTGAGCACTGAGCACCCAGCACCCCGAGTACTGAGCACTGAGCACCCTGAGTACTGAGCACCCAACACCCAGAGTACTGATCACCCAGCACCCTGAGAACTGAGCACCCAGCACCCTGAGTACTGAGCACCCAGCACCCCGAGCACGGAGCACCCAGGTCCCCGAGCACTGAGTACTGAGCACCCAGCACCCTGAGTACTGAGCACCGAGCTCCCCGAGCACTGAGCACCCAGCACCCTGAGCACTGAGCACCCAGCACCCTGAGCACTGAGCACCCAGCACCCTGAGTACTGAGCACCCAGCACGCTGAGTACTGAGTACTCAGCACCCTGAGCACTGAGCACCCAGGACCCTGAGTACTGAGCACTGAGCACCCAGCACCCCGAGCACTGAGCACCCAGCACCCTGTGTACTGAGCACTGAGCACCCTGATGACTAAGCACCCAGCACCCTGAGTACTGAGCACCCAGGACCCTGAGCACTGAGCACCGAGCACCCCGAGCACTGAGCGCCCAGCACCCTGAGCACTGAGCACCCAGCACCCTGAGCACTGAGCACCCAGCACCCAGAGCACTGAGCACCCAGCACCCTGAGCAATGAGCACCCAGCACCCTGAGTACTGAGCACCCAGCAACCTGAGTACTGAGCACCCTGAGTACTGAGCACCGATCACCCTGAGCACTGAGCACCCAGCACAGTGAGTACTGAGCACCCAGCACCCTGAGCACTGAGCACAAAGCACCCTGAGCATTGAGCACCCAGCACCCTGAGTACTGAGCACCCAGAACGCTGAGTACTGAGTACAAAGCACCCTGAGCACTGAGCACCCAGCACCCTGAGTACTGAGCACGGAGCACCCTGAGTACTGAGCACCCAGCACCCTGAGTACTGAGCACCCAGCACCCTGAGTACTGAGCACCCAGCACCCTGAGTACTGAGCACTGATCACCCTGAGCACTGAGCACCCAGCACCCCGAGCACTGAGCACCCAGCACCCTGAGTACTGAGCACCTAGCACCCTGAGCACTGAGCACCGAGCACCCTGAGTACTGAACACCCAGCACCCTGAGCACTGAGCACTGAGCACCCAGCACCCCGAGCACTGAGCACCCAGCACCCTGAGCACTGAGCACCCTGAGCACTGAGCACTGAGCACCCAGCACCCTGAGTACTGAGCACCCAACACTCTGAGCACTGAGCACCCAGCACGCTGAGTACTGAGCACTGAGCACACAGCACCCTGAGCACTGAGCACCCAGCACCCCGAGCACTGAGCACCCAGCACCCTGAGCACCCAGAACCCTGAGCACTGAGCACCCTGAGTACTGAGCACCCAGCACCCTGAGCACTGAGCACCCAGCACCCTGAGTACTGAGCACCCTGAGTACTGAGCACCGATCACCCTGAGAACTGAGCACCCAGCACCCTGAGTACTGAGCACACAGCACCCTGAGCACTGAGCACCCAGCACCCTGAGCACTGAGCACCCAGCACCCTGAGTACTGAGCACCCAGAACCCTGAGTACTGAGTACAAAGCACCCTGAGCACTGAGCACCCAGCACCCTGAGTACTGAGCACCGAGCACCCTGAGTACTGAGCACCCAGCACCCTGAGTACTGAGCACCCAGCACCCTGAGCACTGAGCACCCAGCACCCTGAGTACTGAGCACCCAGCAACCTGAGTACTGAGCACCCAGCACCCTGAGTACGGAGCACCCAGCACCCTGAGTACTGAGCACCCAGCACCCTGAGTACTGAGCACCGAGCACCCCGAGCACTGAGCACCGAGCACCCTGAGTACTGAACACCCAGCACCCTGAGCACTGAGCACTGAGCACCCAGCACCCTGAGCACTGAGCACTGAGCTCCCAGCACCCTGAGCACTGAGCACCCAGCACCCTGAGCACCCAGCACCCTGAGCACTGAGCACCCTGAGCACTGAGCACCCTGAGCACTGAGCACTGAGCGCCCAGCACACTGAGTACTGAGCACCCAACACTCTGAGCACTGAGCACCCAGCACGCTGAGTACTGAGCACTGAGCACACAGCACTCTGAGTACTGAGCACAAAGCACCCTGAGCACTGAGCACCCAGCACCCTGAGCACTGAGCACCCAGCACCCTGAGTACTGAGCACCCAGCACCCTGAGCACAGAGCACCCAGGACCCCGAGCACTGAGTACTGAGCACCCAGCACCCCGAGTACTGAGCACTGAGCACCCCGAGCACTGAGCTCCCAGCGCCCCGAGCACTGAGCACCCAGCACCCTGAGCACTGAGCACTGAGCACACTGAGCACTGAGCACCCAGCACCCCGAGTACTGAGCACTGAGCACCCTGAGTACTGAGCACCCAACACCCAGAGTACTGATCACCCAGCACCCTGAGAACTGAGCACCCAGCACCCTGAGTACTGAGCACCCAGCACCCTGAGTACTGAGCACCCAGCTGCCTGAGCACTGAGCACTGAGCACCCAGCACCTTGAGCACTGAGCACTGACCACCCAGCACCCCGAGCACTGAGCACTCAGCACCCCGAGCACTGAGCACCCAGCGCCCTGAGCACTGAGCACCCAGCACACTGAGCACTGAGCACCCAGCCCCCTGAGTACTGAGCACCCAGCACCATGAGTCCTGAGCACCCAGTACCCTGAGTACTGAGCACTCAGCACCCTGAGTACTGAGCACCGAGCACCCTGAGTACTGAGCACCGATCACCCTGAGCACTGAGCACCCAGCACCCTGAGTACTGAGCACAAAGCACCCTGAGCACTGAGCACCCAGCACCCTGAGCACTGAGCACCCAGCACCCTGAGTACTGAGCACCCAGCACCCTGAGCACGGAGCACCCAGGACCCCGAGCACTGAGTACTGAGCACCCAGCACCCTGAGTACTGAGCACCGAGCTCCCCGAGCACTGAGCACCCAGCACCCTGAGCACTGAGCACCCAGCACCCTGAGCACTGAGCACCCAGCACCCTGAGTACTGAGCACCCAGCACGCTGAGTACTGAGCACTCAGCACCCTGAGCACTGAGAACCCAGCACCCTGAGTACTGAGCACTGAGCACCCAGCACCCCGAGCACTGAGCACCCAGCACCCCGAGCACTGAGCATGGAGCACCCCGAGGACTGAGCACCCCGCACCCTGAACACTGAGCATGGAGCACCCCGAGGACTGAGCACCCCGCACCCTGAGCACTGAGCACCCAGCACCTTGAGTACTGAGCACCGAGCACCCCGAGCACTGAGCACCCAGCACCCTGAGTACTGAGCTCCCAGCACCCTGAGCACTGAGCACCCAGCACCCTGAGCACCCAGCACCCTGAGCACTGAGCACCCTGAGCACTGAGCACCCTGAGCACTGAGCACTGAGCACCCAGCACACTGAGTACTGAGCACCCAACACTCTGAGCACTGAGCACCCAGCACGCTGAGTACTGAGCACTGAGCACACAGCACTCTGAGTACTGAGCACAAAGCACCCTGAGCACTGAGCACCCAGCACCCTGAGCACTGAGCACCCAGCACCCTGAGTACTGAGCACCCAGCACCCTGAGCACAGAGCACCCAGGACCCCGAGCACTGAGTACTGAGCACCCAGCACCCCGAGTACTGAGCACTGAGCACCCCGAGCACTGAGCTCCCAGCGCCCCGAGCACTGAGCACCCAGCACCCTGAGCACTGAGCACTGAGCACACTGAGCACTGAGCACCCAGCACCCCGAGTACTGAGCACTGAGCACCCTGAGTACTGAGCACCCAACACCCAGAGTACTGATCACCCAGCACCCTGAGAACTGAGCACCCAGCACCCTGAGTACTGAGCACCCAGCACCCTGAGTACTGAGCACCCAGCTGCCTGAGCACTGAGCACTGAGCACCCAGCACCTTGAGCACTGAGCACTGACCACCCAGCACCCCGAGCACTGAGCACTCAGCACCCCGAGCACTGAGCACCCAGCGCCCTGAGCACTGAGCACCCAGCACACTGAGCACTGAGCACCCAGCCCCCTGAGTACTGAGCACCCAGCACCATGAGTCCTGAGCACCCAGTACCCTGAGTACTGAGCACTCAGCACCCTGAGTACTGAGCACCGAGCACCCTGAGTACTGAGCACCGATCACCCTGAGCACTGAGCACCCAGCACCCTGAGTACTGAGCACAAAGCACCCTGAGCACTGAGCACCCAGCACCCTGAGCACTGAGCACCCAGCACCCTGAGTACTGAGCACCCAGCACCCTGAGCACGGAGCACCCAGGACCCCGAGCACTGAGTACTGAGTACCCAGCACCCTGAGTACTGAGCACCGAGCTCCCCGAGCACTGAGCACCCAGCACCCTGAGCACTGAGCACCCAGCACCCTGAGCACTGAGCACCCAGCACCCTGAGTACTGAGCACCCAGCACGCTGAGTACTGAGCACTCAGCACCCTGAGCACTGAGAACCCAGCACCCTGAGTACTGAGCACTGAGCACCCAGCACCCCGAGCACTGAGCACCCAGCACCCCGAGCACTGAGCATGGAGCACCCCGAGGACTGAGCACCCCGCACCCTGAACACTGAGCATGGAGCACCCCGAGGACTGAGCACCCCGCACCCTGAGCACTGAGCACCCAGCACCTTGAGTACTGAGCACCGAGCACCCCGAGCACTGAGCACCCAGCACCCTGAGTACTGAGCACCCAGCACCCTGAGCACTGAGCACCCAGCACCCAGAGCACTGAGCACCCAGCACCCCGAGCACTGAGCACCCAGCACCCTGAGTACTGAGCACCCAACACCCAGAGTACTGAGCACCCAGCAGCCTGAGAACTGAGCACCCAGCACCCTGAGTACTGAGCACCCAGCACCCTGAGTACTGAGCACCCAGCACCCTGAGCACTGAGCACTGAGCACCCAGCACCCTGAGCACTGAGCACTGACCACCCAGCACCCCGAGCACTGAGCACCCAGCACCCTGAGCACTGAGCACCCAGCACCCTGAGCACTGAGCACCCAGCCCCCTGAGTACTGAGCACCCAGCACCATGAGTACTGAGCACCCAGCACCCTGAGTACTGAGCACTCAGCACCCTGAGTACTGAGCACCGAGCACCCCGAGCACTGAGCACCAAGCACCCTGAGCACTGAGCACCCTGAGGACTGAGCACCCAGCAACCTGAGCACTGAGCACCCAGCACCCTGAGTACTGAGCACCGATCACCCTGAGCACTGAGCACCCAGCACCCCGAGCACTGAGCACCCAGCACCCTGAGTACTGAGCACCCAGCACCCTGAGCACTGAGCACCCAGCACCCTGAGTACTGAGCACCCTGAGTACTGAGCAACGATCACCCTGAGCACTGAGCACCCAGCACCCTGAGTACTGAGCACCCAGCACCCTGAGCACTGAGCACCCAGCACCCTGAGCACTGAGCACCCAGCACCGTGAGTTATGAGCACCCAGAACCCTGAGTACTGAGTACAAAGCACCCTGAGCACTGAGCACCCAGCACCCTGAGTACTGAGCACCGAGCACCCTGAGTACTGAGCTCCCAGCACCCTGAGTACTGAGCACCCAGCACCCTGAGCACTGAGCACCCAGCACCCTGAGTACTGAGTACTCAGCACCCTGAGCACTGAGCACCCAGCACCCTGAGTACTGATCACCGAGCACCCCGAGCACTGAGCACCCAGCACCCTGAGTACTGAGCACCCAGCACCCTGAGTACTGAGCACCCAGCACCCTGAGTACTGAGCACCCAGCACCCTGAGCACTGAGCATAAAGCACGCTGAGTACTGAGCACTGAGCACCCTGAGTACTGAGCACCGAGGACCCTGAGCACTGAGCACCCAGCACGCTGAGTACGGAGCACTGAGCACCCTGAGTACTGAGCACCTAGCACCCTGAGTACTGAGCACCCAGCACCCTGAGCACTGAGCAGCCAGCACCCTCAGCACTGAGCACCCAGCACCCCGAGCACTGAGCACCCAGCACCCTGAGCACTGAGCACCCAGCACCCCGAGTACTGAGCACCCAGCACCCCGAGTACTGAGCACCGAGCACCCCGAGCACTGAGCACCCAGCACCCTGAGTACTGAGCACCCAGTACCCTGAGTACTGAGCACCCCGAGTACTGAGCACCCAGCACCCTGAGTACTGAGAACAGATCACCCTGAGTACTGAGCACACAGCACCCTGAGTACTGAGCCCCCAGCACCCTGAGTACTGAGCACCCAGCACCCCGAGCACTGAGCACCCAGCACCCCGAGAATGAGCACCCAGCACCCTGAGTACTGAGAACCGAGCACCCTGAGTACTGAGCACCCAGCACCCTGAGTACTGAGCCCCCAGAACCCTGAGTACTGAGCACCCAGCACCCCGAGCACTGAGCACCCAGCACCCTGAGTACTGAGCACCCAGCACCCCGAGCACGGAGCACCCAGGTCCCCGAGCACTGAGTACTGAGCACCCAGCACCCTGAGTACTGAGCACCGAGCTCCCCGAGCACTGAGCACCCAGCACCCTGAGCACTGAGCACCCAGCACCCTGAGCACTGAGCACTGAGCACCCAGCACCCCGAGCACTGAGCACCCAGCACCCTGTGTACTGAGCACTGAGCACCCTGATGACTAAGCACCCAGCACCCTGAGTACTGAGCACCCAGGACCCTGAGCACTGAGCACCGAGCACCCCGAGCACTGAGCGCCCAGCACCCTGAGCACTGAGCACCCAGCACCCTGAGCACTGAGCACCCAGCACCCAGAGCACTGAGCACCCAGCACCCTGAGCAATGAGCACCCAGCACCCTGAGTACTGAGCACCCAGCAACCTGAGTACTGAGCACCCTGAGTACTGAGCACCGATCACCCTGAGCACTGAGCACCCAGCACCCTGAGTACTGAGCACCCAGCACCCTGAGCACTGAGCACCCAGCACCCTGAGCATTGAGCACCCAGCACCCTGAGTACTGAGCACCCAGAACGCTGAGTACTGAGTACAAAGCACCCTGAGCACTGAGCACCCAGCACCCTGAGTACTGAGCACGGAGCACCCTGAGTACTGAGCACCCAGCACCCTGAGTACTGAGCACCCAGCACCCTGAGTACTGAGCACCCAGCACCCTGAGTACTGAGCACTGATCACCCTGAGCACTGAGCACCCAGCACCCCGAGCACTGAGCACCCAGCACCCTGAGTACTGAGCACCTAGCACCCTGAGCACTGCGCACCGAGCACCCTGAGTACTGAACACCCAGCACCCTGAGCACTGAGCACTGAGCACCCAGCACCCCGAGCACTGAGCACCCAGCACCCTGAGCACTGAGCACCCTGAGCACTGAGCACTGAGCACCCAGCACCCTGAGTACTGAGCACCCAACACTCTGAGCACTGAGCACTCAGCACGCTGAGTACTGAGCACTGAGCACACAGCACCCTGAGCACTGAGCACCCAGCACCCCGAGCACTGAGCACCCAGCACCCTGAGCACCCAGAACCCTGAGCACTGAGCACCCTGAGTACTGAGCACCCAGCACCCTGAGCACTGAGCACCCAGCACCCTGAGTACTGAGCACCCTGAGTACTGAGCACCGATCACCCTGAGAACTGAGCACCCAGCACCCTGAGTACTGAGCACACAGCAACCTGAGCACTGAGCACCCAGCACCCTGAGCACTGAGCACCCAGCACCCTGAGTACTGAGCACCCAGAACCCTGAGTACTGAGTACAAAGCACCCTGAGCACTGAGCACCCAGCACCCTGAGTACTGAGCACCGAGCACCCTGAGTACTGAGCACCCAGCACCCTGAGTACTGAGCACCCAGCACCCTGAGCACTGAGCACCCAGCACCCTGAGTACTGAGCACCCAGCACCCTGAGTACTGAGCACCCAGCACCCTGAGTACGGAGCACCCAGCACCCTGAGTACTGAGCACCCAGCACCCTGAGTACTGAGCACCGAGCACCCCGAGCACTGAGCAACCAGCACCCTGAGTACTGAGCACTGAGCACCCTGAGTACTAAGCACCGAACACCCTGAGTACTGAGCACCCAGCACCCTGAGGACTGAGCACCCAGCACCCTGAGCACTGAGCACCCAGCACCCTGAGTAATGAGCACCCAGCACCCTGAGTACTGAGCACCCAGCACCCTGAGCACTGAGCACCCAGCACCCCGAGCACTGAGCGGCCAGCACCCCGAGCACTGAGCACCCAGCACCCTGAGCACTGAGCACCCAGCACCCTGAGCACTGAGCACCCAGCACCCTGAGTACTGAGTACTCAGCACCCTGAGCACTGAGCACCCAGCACCCTGAGTACTGATCACCGAGCACCCCGTGCACTGAGCACCCAGCACCCTGAGTACTGAGCACCCAGCACCCTGAATACTGAGCACCCAGCACCCTGAGTCCTGAGCACCCAGCACCCTGAGCACTGAGCATAAAGCACGCTGAGTACTGAGCACTGAACAGCCTGAGTACTGAGCACCAAGGACCCTGAGCACTGAGCACCCAGCACGCTGAGTACTGAGCACTGAGCACCCTGAGTACTGAGCACCTAGCACCCTGAGTACTGAGCACCCAGCACCCTGAGCACTGAGCAGCCAGCACCCTCAGCACTGAGCACCCAGCACCCCGAGCACTGAGCAACCAGCACCCTGAGCACTGAGCACCCAGCACCCCGAGTACTGAGCACCGAGCACCCCGAGCTCTGAGCACCCAGCACCCTGAGTACTGAGCATCCAGTACCCTGAGTACTGAGCGCCCCGAGTACTGAGCACCCAGCACCCCGAGCACTGAGCACCCAGCACCCTGAGTACTGAGAACAGATCACCCCGAGCACAGAGCACCCAGGACCCCGAGCACTGAGTACTGAGCACCCAGCACCCTGAGTACTGAGCACCGAGCTCCCCGAGCACTGAGCACCCAGCACCCTGAGCACTGAGCACCCAGCACCCTGAGCACTGAGCACCCAGCACCCTGAGTACTGAGCACCCAGCACGCTGAGTACTGAGCACTCAGCACCCTGAGCACTGAGCACCCAACACCCTGAGTACTGAGCACTGAGCACCCAGCACCCTGAGCACTGAGCACCCAGCACCCTGTGTACTGAGCACTGAGCACCCTGATTACTAAGCACCCAGCACCCTGAGTACTGAGCACCCAGGACCCTGAGCACTGAGCACCGAGCACCCCGAGCACTGAGCACTCAGCACCCTGAGCACTCAGCACCCATCACCCCGATCACTGAGCACCCAGCACCCTGAGCACTGAGCACCCAGCACCCTGAGCACTGAGCACCCAGCACCCAGAGCACTGAGCACCCAGCACCCTGAGCACTGAGCTCCCAGCACCCTGAGTACTGAGCATCCAGCACCCTGAGTACTGAGCACCCAGCACCCCGAGCACTGAGCACCCAGCACCCTGAGTACTGAGCACCTAGCACCCTGAGCACTGAGCACCGAGCACCCTGAGTACTGAACACCCAGCACCCTGAGCACTGAGCACTCAGCACCCAGCACCCTGAACACTGAGCACTGAGCACCCAGCACCCCGAGCACTGAGCACCCAGCACCCTGAGCACCCAGCACCCTGAGCACTGAGCACCCTGAGCACTGAGCACCCTGAGCACTGAGCACTGAGCACCCAGCACCCTGAGTACTGAGCACCCAACACTCTGAGCACTGAGCACCCAGCGCCCCGAGCACTGAGCACCCAGCACCCTGAGCACTGAGCACTGAGCACACTGAGCACTGAGCACCCAGCACCCCGAGTACTGAGCACTGAGCACCCTGAGTACTGAGCACCCAACACCCAGAGTACTGATCACCCAGCACCCTGAGAACTGAGCACCCAGCACCCTGAGTACTGAGCACCCAGCACCCTGAGTACTGAGCACCCAGCACCCTGAGCACTGAGCACTGAGCACCCAGCACCTTGAGCACTGAGCACTGACCACCCAGCACCCCGAGCACTGAGCACCCAGCACCCCGAGCACTGAGCACCCAGCGCCCTGAGCACTGAGCACCCAGCACCCTGAGCACTGAGCACACAGCACCCTGAGTACTGAGCACCCAGCACCCCGAGCACTGAGCACCCAGCGCCCCGAGCACTGAGCACCGAGCACCCTGAGCACTGAGCAACCAGCACCCTGAGTACTGAGCACTGAGCACCCTGAGTACTAAGCACCGAACACCCTGAGTACTGAGCACCCAGCACCCTGAGGACTGAGCACCCAGCACCCTGAGCACTGAGCACCCAGCACCCTGAGCACTGAGCACCCAGCACCCTGAGCACTGAGCACCCAACACTCTGAGCACTGAGCACCCAGCACGCTGAGTACTGAGCACTGAGCACACAGCACCCTGAGCACTGAGCACCCAGCACCCCGAGCACTGAGCACCCAGCACCCTGAGCACCCAGAACCCTGAGCACTGAGCACCCTGAGTACTGAGCACCCAGCACCCTGAGCACTGAGCACCCAGCACCCTGAGTACTGAGCACCCTGAGTACTGAGCACCGATCACCCTGAGAACTGAGCACCCAGCACCCTGAGTACTGAGCACACAGCACCCTGAGCACTGAGCACCCAGCACCCTGAGCACTGAGCACCCAGCACCCTGAGTACTGAGCACCCAGAACCCTGAGTACTGAGTACAAAGCACCCTGAGCACTGAGCACCCAGCACCCTGAGTACTGAGCACCGAGCACCCTGAGTACTGAGCACCCAGCACCCTGAGTACTGAGCACCCAGCACCCTGAGCACTGAGCACCCAGCACCCTGAGTACTGAGCACCCAGCACCCTGAGTACTGAGCACCCAGCACCCTGAGTACGGAGCACCCAGCACCCTGAGTACTGAGCACCCAGCACCCTGAGTACTGAGCACCGAGCACCCCGAGCACTGAGCAACCAGCACCCTGAGTACTGAGCACTGAGCACCCTGAGTACTAAGCACCGAACACCCTGAGTACTGAGCACCCAGCACCCTGAGGACTGAGCACCCAGCACCCTGAGCACTGAGCACCCAGCACCCTGAGTAATGAGCACCCAGCACCCTGAGTACTGAGCACCCAGCACCCTGAGCACTGAGCACCCAGCACCCCGAGCACTGAGCGGCCAGCACCCCGAGCACTGAGCACCCAGCACCCTGAGCACTGAGCACCCAGCACCCTGAGCACTGAGCACCCAGCACCCTGAGTACTGAGTACTCAGCACCCTGAGCACTGAGCACCCAGCACCCTGAGTACTGATCACCGAGCACCCCGTGCACTGAGCACCCAGCACCCTGAGTACTGAGCACCCAGCACCCTGAATACTGAGCACCCAGCACCCTGAGTCCTGAGCACCCAGCACCCTGAGCACTGAGCACAAAGCACGCTGAGTACTGAGCACTGAACAGCCTGAGTACTGAGCACCAAGGACCCTGAGCACTGAGCACCCAGCACGCTGAGTACTGAGCACTGAGCACCCTGAGTACTGAGCACCTAGCACCCTGAGTACTGAGCACCCAGCACCCTGAGCACTGAGCAGCCAGCACCCTCAGCACTGAGCACCCAGCACCCCGAGCACTGAGCACCCAGCACCCTGAGCACTGAGCACCCAGCACCCCGAGTACTGAGCACCGAGCACCCCGAGCTCTGAGCACCCAGCACCCTGAGTACTGAGCATCCAGTACCCTGAGTACTGAGCGCCCCGAGTACTGAGCACCCAGCACCCCGAGCACTGAGCACCCAGCACCCTGAGTACTGAGAACAGATCACCCCGAGCACAGAGCACCCAGGACCCCGAGCACTGAGTACTGAGCACCCAGCACCCTGAGTACTGAGCACCGAGCTCCCCGAGCACTGAGCACCCAGCACCCTGAGCACTGAGCACCCAGCACCCTGAGCACTGAGCACCCAGCACCCTAAGTACTGAGCACCCAGCACGCTGAGTACTGAGCACTCAGCACCCTGAGCACTGAGCACCCAGCACCCTGAGTACTGAGCACTGAGCACCCAGCACCCTGAGCACTGAGCACCCAGCACCCTGTGTACTGAGCCCTGAGCACCCTGATTACTAAGCACCCAGCACCCTGAGTACTGATCACCCAGGACCCTGAGCACTGAGCACCGAGCACCCCGAGCACTGAGCACTCAGCACCCTGAGCACTCAGCACCCATCACCCCGATCACTGAGCACCCAGCACCCTGAGCACTGAGCACCCAGCACCCTGAGCACTGAGCACCCAGCACCCAGAGCACTGAGCACCCAGCACCCTGAGCACTGAGCTCCCAGCACCCTGAGTACTGAGCATCCAGCACCCTGAGTACTGAGCACCCAGCACCCCGAGCACTGAGCACCCAGCACCCTGAGTACTGAGCACCTAGCACCCTGAGCACTGAGCACCGAGCACCCTGAGTACTGAACACCCAGCACCCTGAGCACTGAGCACTGAGCACCCAGCACCCTGAACACTGAGCACTGAGCACCCAGCACCCCGAGCACTGAGCACCCAGCACCCTGAGCACCCAGCACCCTGAGCACTGAGCACCCTGAGCACTGAGCACCCTGAGCACTGAGCACTGAGCACCCAGCACCCTGAGTACTGAGCACCCAACACTCTGAGCACTGAGCACCCAGCACGCTGAGTACTGAGCACTGAGCACACAGCACCCTGAGTACTGAGCACCCAGCACCCCGAGCACTGAGCACCCAGCGCCCCGAGCACTGAGCACCCAGCACCCAGAGCACTGAGCACTGAGCACACTGAGCACTGAGCACCCAGCACCCCGAGTACTGAGCACTGAGCACCCTGAGTACTGAGCACCCAACACCCAGAGTACTGATCACCCAGCACCCTGAGAACTGAGCACCCAGCACCCTGAGTACTGAGCACCCAGCACCCTGAGTACTGAGCACCCAGCACCCTGAGCACTGAGCACTGAGCACCCAGCACCTTGAGCACTGAGCACTGACCACCCAGCACCCCGAGCACTGAGCACCCAGCACCCTGAGCACTGAGCACCCAGCGCCCTGAGCACTGAGCACCCAGCACCCTGAGCACTGAGCACACAGCACCCTGAGTACTGAGCACCCAGCACCCCGAGCACTGAGCACCCAGCGCCCCGAGCACTGAGCACCGAGCACCCTGAGCACTGAGCAACCAGCACCCTGAGTACTGAGCACTGAGCACCCTGAGTACTAAGCACCGAACACCCTGAGTACTGAGCACCCAGCACCCTGAGGACTGAGCACCCAGCACCCTGAGCACTGAGCACCCAGCACCCTGAGTAATGAGCACCCAGCACCCTGAGTACTGAGCACCCAGCACCCTGAGCACTGAGCACCCAGAAACCCCGAGCACTGAGCACCCAGCACCCCGAGCACTGAGCACCCAGCACCCTGAGCACTGAGCACCCAGCACCCTGAGCACTGAGCACCCAGCACCCTGAGTACTGAGTACTCAGCACCCTGAGCACTGAGCACCCAGCACCCTGAGTACTGATCACCGAGCACCCGGTGCACTGAGCACCCAGCACCCTGAGTACTGAGCACCCAGCACCCTGAATACTGAGCAACCAGCACCCTGTGTACTGAGCACCCAGCACCCTGAGCACTGAGCACAAAGCACGCTGAGTACTGAGCACTGAACAGCCTGAGTACTGAGCACCGAGGACCCTGAGCACTGAGCACCCAGCACGCTGAGTACTGAGCACTGAGCACCCTGAGTACTGAGCACCTAGCACCCTGAGTACTGAGCACCCAGCACCCTGAGCACTGAGCAGCAGGCACCCTCAGCACTGAGCACCCAGCACCCCGAGCACTGAGCACCCAGCACCCTGAGCACTGAGCACCCAGCACCCCGAGTACTGAGCACCGAGCACCCCGAGCTCTGAGCACCCAGCACCCTGAGTACTGAGCATCCAGTACCCTGAGTACTGAGCGCCCCGAGTACTGAGCACCCAGCACCCAGAGCACTGAGCACCCAGCACCCTGAGTACTGAGAACAGATCACCCCGAGCACAGAGCACCCAGGACCCCGAGCACTGAGTACTGAGCACCCAGCACCCTGAGTACTGAGCACCGAGCTCCCCAAGCACTGAGCACCCAGCACCCTGAGTACTGAGCACCCAGCACGCTGAGTACTGAGCACTCAGCACCCTGAGCACTGAGCACCCAGCACCCTGAGTACTGAGCACTGAGCACCCAGCACCCTGAGCACTGAGCACCCAGCACCCTGTGTACTGAGCACTGAGCACCCTGATTACTAAGCACCCAGCACCCTGAGTACTGAGCACCCAGGACCCTGAGCACTGAGCACCGAGCACCCCGAGCACTGAGCACTCAGCACCCTGAGCACTCAGCACCCATCACCCCGATCACTGAGCACCCAGCACCCTGAGCACTGAGCACCCAGCACCCTGAGCACTGAGCACCCAGCACCCAGAGCACTGAGCACCCAGCACCCTGAGCACTGAGCTCCCAGCACCCTGAGTACTGAGCATCCAGCACCCTGAGTACTGAGCACCCAGCACCCCGAGCACTGAGCACCCAGCACCCTGAGTACTGAGCACCTAGCACCCTGAGCACTGAGCACCGAGCACCCTGAGTACTGAACACCCAGCACCCTGAGCACTGAGCACTGAGCACCCAGCACACTGAGCACTGAGCACTGAGCACCCAGCACCCCGAGCACTGAGCACCCAGCACCCTGAGCACCCAGCACCCTGAGCACTGAGCACCCGGAGCACTGAGCACCCTGAGCACTGAGCACTGAGCACCCAGAACCCTGAGTACTGAGCACCCAACACTCTGAGCACTGAGCACCCAGCACGCTGAGTACTGAGCACTGAGCACACAGCACCCTGAGTACTGAGCACCCAGCACCCCGAGCACTGAGCACCCAGCGCCCCGAGCACTGAGCACCCAGCACCCTGAGCACTGAGCACTGAGCACACTGAGCACTGAGCACCCAGCACCCCGAGTACTGAGCACTGAGCACCCTGAGTACTGAGCACCCAACACCCAGAGTACTGATCACCCAGCACCCTGAGAACTGAGCACCCAGCACCCTGAGTACTGAGCACCCAGCACCCTGAGTACTGAGCACCCAGCACCCTCAGCACTGAGCACTGAGCACCCAGCACCTTGAGCACTGAGCACTGACCACCCAGCACCCCGAGCACTGAGCACCCAGCACCCCGAGCACTGAGCACCCAGCGCCCTGAGCACTGAGCACCCAGCACACTGAGCACTGAGCACCCAGGACCCTGAGTACTGAGCACCCAGCACCATGAGTACTGAGCACCCAGCACCCTGAGCACTGAGCACCCAGCACCCCGAGCACTGAGCACCCAGCACCCTGAGTACTGAGCACCCAGCACCCTGAGCACTGAGCACCCAGCACCCTGAGTACTGAGCACCCTGAGTACTGAGCACCGATCACCCTGAGCACTGAGCACCCAGCACCCTGAGTACTGAGCACCCAGCACCCTGAGCACTGAGCACCCAGCACCCTGAGCACTGAGCACCCAGCACCCTGAGTACTGAGCACCCAGCACCCTGAGTACTGAGTACCCAGCACCCTGAGCACTGAGGACCCAGCACCCTGAGTACTGAGCACCGAGCACCCTGAGTACTGAGCACCCAGCACCCTGAGTACTGAGCACACAGCACCCTGAGCACTGAGCACCCAGCACCCTGAGTACTGAGCACCCAGCACCCTGAGTACTGAGCACCCAGCACCCAGAGCACTGAGCACCCAGCAACCCGAGCACGGAGCACCCAGGACCCCGAGAACTGAGTACTGAGCACCCAACACCCTGAGTACTGAGCACCGAGCTAACCGAGCACTGAGCACCCTGAGTACTGAGCACCCAGCACCCTGATCACTGAGCACCCAGCACCCTGAGGACTGAGCACCCAGCACCCTGAGCACTGAGCACCCAGCACCCTGAGTACTGAGCACCCAGCACGCTGAGTACTGAGCACCCAGCACCCTGAGCACTGAGCACCCAGCACCCTGAGTACTGAGCACTGAGCACCCAGCACCCCGAGCACTGAGCACCCAGCACCCTGTGTACTGAGCACTGAGCACCCTGAGTACTAAGCACCCAGCACCCTGAGTACTGAGCACCCAGCACACTGAGCACTGAGCACCGAGCACCCCGAGCACTGAGCACCCAGCACCCTGAGTACTGAGCACCCAGCACCCTGAATACTGAGCACCCAGCACCCTGAGTACTGAGCACCCAGCACCCTGAGCACTGAGCACCCAGCACCCTGAGTACTGAGCACTGAGCACCCAGCACCCCGAGCACTGAGCACCCAGCACCCTGTGTACTGAGCACCCAGCACCCTGAGTACTGAGTACTCAGCACCCTGAGCACTGAGCACCCAGCACCCTGAGTACTGATCACCGAGCACCCCGTGCACTGAGCACCCAGCACCCTGAGTACTGAGCACCCAGCACCCTGAATACTGAGCACCCAGCACCCTGAGTACTGAGCACCCAGCACCCTGAGCACTGAGCACAAAGCACGCTGAGTACTGAGCACTGAACAGCCTGAGTACTGAGCACCGAGGACCCTGAGCACTGAGCACCCAGCACGCTGAGTACTGAGCACTGAGCACCCTGAGTACTGAGCACCTAGCACCCTGAGTACTGAGCACCCAGCACCCTGAGCACTGAGCAGCCAGCACCCTCAGCACTGAGCACCCAGCACCCCGAGCACTGAGCACCCAGCACCCCGAGCTCTGAGCACCCAGCACCCTGAGTACTGAGCATCCAGTACCCTGAGTACTGAGCGCCCCGAGTACTGAGCACCCAGCACCCAGAGCACTGAGCACCCAGCACCCTGAGTACTGAGAACAGATCACCCCGAGCACAGAGCACCCAGGACCCCGAGCACTGAGTACTGAGCACCCAGCACCCTGAGTACTGAGCACCGAGCTCCCCAAGCACTGAGCACCCAGCACCCTGAGTACTGAGCACCCAGCACGCTGAGTACTGAGCACTCAGCACCCTGAGCACTGAGCACCCAGCACCCTGAGTACTGAGCACTGAGCACCCAGCACCCTGAGCACTGAGCACCCAGCACCCTGTGTACTGAGCACTGAGCACCCTGATTACTAAGCACCCAGCACCCTGAGTACTGAGCACCCAGGACCCTGAGCACTGAGCACCGAGCACCCCGAGCACTGAGCACTCAGCACCCTGAGCACTCAGCACCCATCACCCCGATCACTGAGCACCCAGCACCCTGAGCACTGAGCACCCAGCACCCTGAGCACTGAGCACCCAGCACCCAGAGCACTGAGCACCCAGCACCCTGAGCACTGAGCTCCCAGCACCCTGAGTACTGAGCATCCAGCACCCTGAGTACTGAGCACCCAGCACCCCGAGCACTGAGCACCCAGCACCCTGAGTACTGAGCACCTAGCACCCTGAGCACTGAGCACCGAGCACCCTGAGTACTGAACACCCAGCACCCTGAGCACTGAGCACTGAGCACCCAGCACACTGAGCACTGAGCACTGAGCACCCAGCACACCGAGCACTGAGCACCCAGCACCCTGAGCACCCAGCACCCTGAGCACTGAGCACCCGGAGCACTGAGCACCCTGAGCACTGAGCACTGAGCACCCAGCACCCTGAGTACTGAGCACCCAACACTCTGAGCACTGAGCACCCAGCACGCTGAGTACTGAGCACTGAGCACACAGCACCCTGAGTACTGAGCACCCAGCACCCCGAGCACTGAGCACCCAGCGCCCCGAGCACTGAGCACCCAGCACCCTGAGCACTGAGCACTGAGCACACTGAGCACTGAGCACCCAGCACCCCGAGTACTGAGCACTGAGCACCCTGAGTACTGAGCACCCAACACCCAGAGTACTGATCACCCAGCACCCTGAGAACTGAGCACCCAGCACCCTGAGTACTGAGCACCCAGCACCCTGAGTACTGAGCACCCAGCACCCTCAGCACTGAGCACTGAGCACCCAGCACCTTGAGCACTGAGCACTGACCACCCAGCACCCCGAGCACTGAGCACCCAGCACCCCGAGCACTGAGCACCCAGCGCCCTGAGCACTGAGCACCCAGCACACTGAGCACTGAGCACCCAGGACCCTGAGTACTGAGCACCCAGCACCATGAGTACTGAGCACCCAGCACCCTGAGCACTGAGCACCCAGCACCCCGAGCACTGAGCACCCAGCACCCTGAGTACTGAGCACCCAGCACCCTGAGCACTGAGCACCCAGCACCCTGAGTACTGAGCACCCTGAGTACTGAGCACCGATCACCCTGAGCACTGAGCACCCAGCACCCTGAGTACTGAGCACCCAGCACCCTGAGCACTGAGCACCCAGCACCCTGAGCACTGAGCACCCAGCACCCTGAGTACTGAGCACCCAGCACCCTGAGTACTGAGTACCCAGCACCCTGAGCACTGAGGACCCAGCACCCTGAGTACTGAGCACCGAGCACCCTGAGTACTGAGCACCCAGCACCCTGAGTACTGAGCACACAGCACCCTGAGCACTGAGCACCCAGCACCCTGAGTACTGAGCACCCAGCACCCTGAGTACTGAGCACCCAGCACCCAGAGCACTGAGCACCCAGCAACCCGAGCACGGAGCACCCAGGACCCCGAGAACTGAGTACTGAGCACCCAACACCCTGAGTACTGAGCACCGAGCTAACCGAGCACTGAGCACCCTGAGTACTGAGCACCCAGCACCCTGATCACTAAGCACCCAGCACCCTGAGGACTGAGCACCCAGCACCCTGAGCACTGAGCACCCAGCACCCTGAGTACTGAGCACCCAGCACGCTGAGTACTGAGCACCCAGCACCCTGAGCACTGAGCACCCAGCACCCTGAGTACTGAGCACTGAGCACCCAGCACCCCGAGCACTGAGCACCCAGCACCCTGTGTACTGAGCACTGAGCACCCTGAGTACTAAGCACCCAGCACCCTGAGTACTGAGCACCCAGCACACTGAGCACTGAGCACCGAGCACCCCGAGCACTGAGCACCCAGCACCCTGAGTACTGAGCACCCAGCACCCTGAATACTGAGCACCCAGCACCCTGAGTACTGAGCACCCAGCACCCTGAGCACTGAGCACCCAGCACCCTGAGTACTGAGCACTGAGCACCCAGCACCCCGAGCACTGAGCACCCAGCACCCTGTGTACTGAGCACCCAGCACCCTGAGTACTGAGTACTCAGCACCCTGAGCACTGAGCACCCAGCACCCTGAGTACTGATCACCGAGCACCCCGTGCACTGAGCACCCAGCACCCTGAGTACTGAGCACCCAGCACCCTGAATACTGAGCACCCAGCACCCTGAGTACTGAGCACCCAGCACCCTGAGCACTGAGCACAAAGCACGCTGAGTACTGAGCACTGAACAGCCTGAGTACTGAGCACCGAGGACCCTGAGCACTGAGCACCCAGCACGCTGAGTACTGAGCACTGAGCACCCTGAGTACTGAGCACCTAGCACCCTGAGTACTGAGCACCCAGCACCCTGAGCACTGAGCAGCCAGCACCCTCAGCACTGAGCACCCAGCACCCCGAGCACTGAGCACCCAGCACCCTGAGCACTGAGCACCCAGCACCCCGAGTACTGAGCACCGAGCACCCCGAGCTCTGAGCACCCAGCACCCTGAGTACTGAGCATCCAGTACCCTGAGTACTGAGCGCCCCGAGTACTGAGCACCCAGCACCCCGAGCACTGAGCACCCAGCACCCTGAGTACTGAGAACAGATCACCCCGAGCACAGAGCACCCAGGACCCCGAGCACTGAGTACTGAGCACCCAGCACCCTGAGTACTGAGCACCGAGCTCCCCGAGCACTGAGCACCCAGCACCCTGAGCACTGAGCACCCAGCACCCTGAGCACTGAGCACCCAGCACCCTGAGTACTGAGCACCCAGCACGCTGAGTACTGAGCACTCAGCACCCTGAGCACTGAGCACCCAGCACCCTGAGTACTGAGCACTGAGCACCCAGCACCCCGAGCACTGAGCACCCAGCACCCTGTGTACTGAGCACTGAGCACCCTGATTACTAAGCACCCAGCACCCTGAGTACTGAGCACCCAGGACCCTGAGCACTGAGCAACGAGCACCCCGAGCACTGAGCACTCAGCACCCTGAGCACTCAGCACCCCTCACCCCGATCACTGAGCACCCAGCACCCTGAGCACTGAGCACCCAGCACCCTGAGCACTGAGCACCCAGCACCCAGAGCACTGAGCACCCAGCACCCTGAGCACTGAGCACCCAGCACCCTGAGTACTGAGCACCCAGCACCCTGAGTACTGAGCACCCAGCACCCCGAGCACTGAGCACCCAGCACCCTGAGTACTGAGCACCTAGCACCCTGAGCACTGAGCACCGAGCACCCTGAGTACTGAACACCCAGCACCCTGAGCACTGAGCACTGAGCACCCAGCACCCTGAGCACTGAGCACTGAGCACCCAGCACCCTGAGCACTGAGCACCCAGCACCCTGAGCACCCAGCACCCTGAGCACTGAGCACCCTGAGCACTGAGCACCCTGAGCACTGAGCACTGAGCACCCAGCACCCTGAGTACTGAGCACCCAACACTCTGAGCACTGAGCACCCAGCACGCTGAGTACTGAGCACTGAGCACACAGCACCCTGAGTACTGAGCACCCAGCACCCCGAGCACTGAGCACCCAGCGCCCCGAGCACTGAGCACCCAGCACCCTGAGAACTGAGCACTGAGCACACTGAGCACTGAGCACCCAGCACCCCGAGTACTGAGCACTGAGCACCCTGAGTACTGAGCACCCAACACCCTGAGTACTGAGCACCCAGCACCCTGAGTACTGAGCACCCAGCACCCTGAGCACTGAGCACTGAGCACCCAGCACCTTGAGCACTGAGCACTGACCACCCAGCACGCTGAGTACTGAGCACCCAGCACCCTGAGCACTGAGCACCCAGCACCCTGAGTACTGAGCACTGAGCACCCAGCACCCCGAGCACTGAGCACCCAGCACCCTGTGTACTGAGCACTGAGCACCCTGAGTACTAAGCACCCAGCACCCTGAGTACTGAGCACCCAGCACACTGAGCACTGAGCACCCAGCACCCTGAGCACTGAGCACCCAGCAACCCGAGCACTGAGCACCCAGCACCCTGAGTACTGAGCACCCAGCACCCCGAGCACTGAGCACCCAGCACCCTGAGTACTGAGAACAGATTACCCTGAGTACTGAGCACCCAGCACCCTGAGTACTGAGCCCCCAGCACCCTGAGTACTGAGCACCCAGCACCCCGAGCACTGAGCACCCAGCACCCCGAGAATGAGCACCCAGCACCCTGAGTACTGAGAACCGAGCACCCTGAGTACTGAGCACCCAGCACCCTGAGTACTGAGCCCCCAGCACCCTGAGTACTGAGCACCCAGCACCCCGAGCACTGAGCACCCAGCACCCCGAGAATGAGCACCCAGCACCCTGAGTACTGAGCACCCAGCACCCCGAGCACGGAGCACCCAGGACCCCGAGCACTGAGTACTGAGCACCCAGCACCCTGAGTACTGAGCACCGAGCTCCCCGAGCACTGAGCACCCAGCACCCTGAGCACTGAGCACCCAGCACCCTGAGCACTGAGCACCCAGCACCTTGAGTACTGAGCACTCCGCACCCAGCACCCCGAGCACTGATCACCCAGCACCCTGTGTCCTGAGCACTGAGCACCCTGATTACTAAGCACCCAGCACATTGAGTACTGAGCACCCAGGACCCTGAGCACTGAGCACAGAGCACCCCGAGCACTGAGCACCCAGCACCCTGAGCACTCAGCACCCATCACCCCGATCACTGAGCACCCAGCACCCTGAGCACTGAGCACCCAGCACCCTGAGCACTGAGCACCCAGCACCCAGAGCACTGAGCACCCAGCACCCTGAGCACTGAGCATCCAGCACCCTGAGTACTGAGCACCCAGCACCCTGAGTACTGAGCACCCTGAGTACTGAGCACCGATCACCCTGAGCACTGAGCACCCAGCACCCTGAGTACTGAGCACCCAGCACCCTGAGCACTGAGCACCCAGCACCCTGAGCATTGAGCACCCAGCACCCTGAGTACTGAGCACCCAGAACCCTGAGTACTGAGTACAAAGCACCCTGAGCACTGAGCACCCAGCACCCTGAGTACTGAGCACGGAGCACACTGAGTACTGAGCACCCAGCACCCTGAGTACTGAGCACCCAGCACCCTGAGCACTGAGCACCCAGCACCCTGAGTACTGAGCACCCAGCACCCTGAGTACTGAGCACTGATCACACTGAGCACTGAGCACCCAGCACCCTGAGTACTGAGCACCTAGCACCCTGAGCACTGAGCACCGAGCACCCTGAGTACTGAACACCCAGCACCCTGAGCACTGAGCACTGAGCACCCAGCATCCTGAGCACTGAGCACTTAGCACCCAGCACCCCGAGCACTGAGCACCCAGCACCCTGAGCACCCAGCACCCTGAGCACTGAGCACCCTGAGCACTGAGCACCCTGAGCACTGAGCACTGAGCACCGAGCACCCTGAGTACTGAGCACCCAACACTCTGAGCACTGAGCACCCAGCACGCTGAGTACTGAGCACTGAGCACACAGCACCCTGAGCACTGAGCACCCAGCACCCTGAGCACTGAGCACTGAGCACACAGCACCCCGAGCACTGAGCACCCAGCACCCTGAGCACCCAACACCCTGAGCAATGAGCACCCTGAATACTGAGCACCCAGCACCCTCAGCACTGAGCACTGAGCACCCAGCACCTTGAGCACTGAGCACTGACCACCCAGCACCCCGAGCACTGAGCACCCAGCACCCCGAGCACTGAGCACCCAGCGCCCTGAGCACTGAGCACCCAGCACACTGAGCACTGAGCACCCAGGACCCTGAGTACTGAGCACCCAGCACCATGAGTACTGAGCACCCAGCACCCTGAGCACTGAGCACCCAGCACCCCGAGCACTGAGCACCCAGCACCCTGAGTACTGAGCACCCAGCACCCTGAGCACTGAGCACCCAGCACCCTGAGTACTGAGCACCCTGAGTACTGAGCACCGATCACCCTGAGCACTGAGCACCCAGCACCCTGAGTACTGAGCACCCAGCACCCTGAGCACTGAGCACCCAGCACCCTGAGCACTGAGCACCCAGCACCCTGAGTACTGAGCACCCAGCACCCTGAGTACTGAGTACCCAGCACCCTGAGCACTGAGGACCCAGCACCCTGAGTACTGAGCACCGAGCACCCTGAGTACTGAGCACCCAGCACCCTGAGTACTGAGCACACAGCACCCTGAGCACTGAGCACCCAGCACCCTGAGTACTGAGCACCCAGCACCCTGAGTACTGAGCACCCAGCACCCAGAGCACTGAGCACCCAGCAACCCGAGCACGGAGCACCCAGGACCCCGAGAACTGAGTACTGAGCACCCAACACCCTGAGTACTGAGCACCGAGCTAACCGAGCACTGAGCACCCTGAGTACTGAGCACCCAGCACCCTGATCACTGAGCACCCAGCACCCTGAGGACTGAGCACCCAGCACCCTGAGCACTGAGCACCCAGCACCCTGAGTACTGAGCACCCAGCACGCTGAGTACTGAGCACCCAGCACCCTGAGCACTGAGCACCCAGCACCCTGAGTACTGAGCACTGAGCACCCAGCACCCCGAGCACTGAGCACCCAGCACCCTGTGTACTGAGCACTGAGCACCCTGAGTACTAAGCACCCAGCACCCTGAGTACTGAGCACCCAGCACACTGAGCACTGAGCACCGAGCACCCCGAGCACTGAGCACCCAGCACCCTGAGTACTGAGCACCCAGCACCCTGAATACTGAGCACCCAGCACCCTGAGTACTGAGCACCCAGCACCCTGAGCACTGAGCACCCAGCACCCTGAGTACTGAGCACTGAGCACCCAGCACCCCGAGCACTGAGCACCCAGCACCCTGTGTACTGAGCACCCAGCACCCTGAGTACTGAGTACTCAGCACCCTGAGCACTGAGCACCCAGCACCCTGAGTACTGATCACCGAGCACCCCGTGCACTGAGCACCCAGCACCCTGAGTACTGAGCACCCAGCACCCTGAATACTGAGCACCCAGCACCCTGAGTACTGAGCACCCAGCAGCCTGAGCACTGAGCACAAAGCACGCTGAGTACTGAGCACTGAACAGCCTGAGTACTGAGCACCGAGGACCCTGAGCACTGAGCACCCAGCACGCTGAGTACTGAGCACTGAGCACCCTGAGTACTGAGCACCTAGCACCCTGAGTACTGAGCACCCAGCACCCTGAGCACTGAGCAGCCAGCACCCTCAGCACTGAGCACCCAGCACCCCGAGCACTGAGCACCCAGCACCCTGAGCACTGAGCACCCAGCACCCCGAGTACTGAGCACCGAGCACCCCGAGCTCTGAGCACCCAGCACCCTGAGTACTGAGCATCCAGTACCCTGAATACTGAGCGCCCCGAGTACTGAGCACCCAGCACCCCGAGCACTGAGCACCCAGCACCCTGAGTACTGAGAACAGATCACCCCGAGCACAGAGCACCCAGGACCCCGAGCACTGAGTACTGAGCACCCAGCACCCTGAGTACTGAGCACCGAGCTCCCCGAGCACTGAGCACCCAGCACCCTGAGCACTGAGCACCCAGCACCCTGAGCACTGAGCACCCAGCACCCTGAGTACTGAGCACCCAGCACGCTGAGTACTGAGCACTCAGCACCCTGAGCACTGAGCACCCAGCACCCTGAGTACTGAGCACTGAGCACCCAGCACCCCGAGCACTGAGCACCCAGCACCCTGTGTACTGAGCACTGAGCACCCTGATTACTAAGCACCCAGCACCCTGAGTACTGAGCACCCAGGACCCTGAGCACTGAGCAACGAGCACCCCGAGCACTGAGCACTCAGCACCCTGAGCACTCAGCACCCATCACCCCGATCACTGAGCACCCAGCACCCTGAGCACTGAGCACCCAGCACCCTGAGCACTGAGCACCCAGCACCCAGAGCACTGAGCACCCAGCACCCTGAGCACTGAGCACCCAGCACCCTGAGTACTGAGCACCCAGCACCCTGAGTACTGAGCACCAAGCACCCCGAGCACTGAGCACCCAGCACCCTGAGTACTGAGCACCTAGCACCCTGAGCACTGAGCACCGAGCACCCTGAGTACTGAACACCCAGCACCCTGAGCACTGAGCACTGAGCACCCAGCACCCTGAGCACTGAGCACTGAGCACCCAGCACCCTGAGCACTGAGCACCCAGCACCCTGAGCACACAGCACCCTGAGCACTGAGCACCCTGAGCACTGAGCACCCTGAGCACTGAGCACTGAGCACCCAGCACCCTGAGTACTGAGCACCCAACACTCTGAGCACTGAGCACCCAGCACGCTGAGTACTGAGCACTGAGCACACAGCACCCTGAGTACTGAGCACCCAGCACCCCGAGCACTGAGCACCCAGCGCCCCGAGCACTGAGCACCCAGCACCCTGAGAACTGAGCACTGAGCACACTGAGCACTGAGCACCCAGCACCCCGAGTACTGAGCACTGAGCACCCTGAGTACTGAGCACCCAACACCCTGAGTACTGAGCACCCAGCACCCTGAGTACTGAGCACCCAGCACCCTGAGCACTGAGCACTGAGCACCCAGCACCTTGAGCACTGAGCACTGACCACCCAGCACCCCGAGCACTGAGCACCCAGCACCCCGAGCACTGAGCACCCAGCGCCCTGAGCACTGAGCACCCAGCACACTGAGCACTGAGCACCCAGGACCCTGAGTACTGAGCACCCAGCACCATGAGTACTGAACACCCAGCACCCTGAGCACTGAGCACCCTGAGGACTGAGCACCCAGCACCCTGAGCACTGAGCACCCAGCACCCTGAGTACTGAGCACCGATCACCCTGAGCACTGAGCACCCAGCACCCCGAGCACTGAGCACCCAGCACCCTGAGTACTGAGCACCCAGCACCCTGAGCACTGAGCACCCAGCACCCTGAGTACTGAGCACCCTGAGTACTGAGCACCGATCACCCTGAGCACTGAGCACCCAGCACCCTGAGTACTGAGCACCCAGCACCCTGAGCACTGAGCACCCAGCACCCTGAGCACTGAGCACCCAGCACCCTGAGTACTGAGCACCCAGCACCCTGAGTACTGAGTACCCAGCACCCTGAGCACTGAGGACCCAGCACCCTGAGTACTGAGCACCGAGCACCCTGAGTACTGAGCACCCAGCACCCTGAGTACTGAGCACACAGCACGCTGAGCACTGAGCACCCAGCACCCTGAGTACTGAGCACCCAGCACCCTGAGTACTGAGCACCCAGCACCCAGAGCACTGAGCACCCAGCACCCCGAGCACGGAGCACCCAGGACCCCGATAACTGAGTACTGAGCACCCAGCACCCTGAGTACTGAGCACCGAGCTAACCGAGCTCTGAGCACCCTGAGTACTGAGCACCCAGCACCCCGATCCCTGAGCACCCAGCACCCTGAGGACTGAGCACCCAGCACCCTGAGCACTGAGCACCCAGCACCCTGAGTACTGAGCACCCAGCACGCTGAGTACTGAGCACCCAGCACCCTGAGCACTGAGCACCCAGCACCCTGAGTACTGAGCACTGAGCACCCAGCACCCCGAGCACTGAGCACCCAGCACCCTGTGTACTGAGCACTGAGCACCCTGAGTACTAAGCACCCAGCACCCTGAGTACTGAGCACCCAGCACACTGAGCACTGAGCACCCAGCACCCTGAGCACTGAGCACCCAGCAACCCGAGCACTGAGCACCCAGCACCCTGAGTACTGAGCACCCAGCACCCCGAGCACTGAGCACCCAGCACCATGAGTACTGAGAACAGATTACCCTGAGTACTGAGCACCCAGCACCCTGAGTACTGAGCCCCCAGCACCCTGAGTACTGAGCACCCAGCACCCCGAGCACTGAGCACCCAGCACCCCGAGAATGAGCACCCAGCACCCTGAGTACTGAGAACCGAGCACCCTGAGTACTGAGCACCCAGCACCCTGAGTACTGAGCCCCCAGCACCCTGAGTACTGAGCACCCAGCACCCCGAGCACTGAGCACCCAGCACCCCGAGAATGAGCACCCAGCACCCTGAGTACTGAGCACCCAGCACCCCGAGCACGGAGCACCCAGGACCCCGAGCACTGAGTACTGAGCACCCAGCACCCTGAGTACTGAGCACCGAGCTCCCCGAGCACTGAGCACCCAGCACCCTGAGCACTGAGCACCCAGCACCCTGAGCACTGAGCACCCAGCACCTTGAGTACTGAGCACTCCGCACCCAGCACCCCGAGCACTGATCACCCAGCACCCTGTGTCCTGAGCACTGAGCACCCTGATTACTAAGCACCCAGCACATTGAGTACTGAGCACCCAGGACCCTGAGCACTGAGCACAGAGCACCCCGAGCACTGAGCACCCAGCACCCTGAGCACTCAGCACCCATCACCCCGACCACTGAGCACCCAGCACCCTGAGCACTGAGCACCCAGCACCCTGAGCACTGAGCACCCAGCACCCAGAGCACTGAGCACCCAGCACCCTGAGCACTGAGCACCCAGCACCCTGAGTACTGAGCACCCAGCACCCTGAGTACTGAGCACCCTGAGTACTGAGCACCGATCACCCTGAGCACTGAGCACCCAGCACCCTGAGTACTGAGCACCCAGCACCCTGAGCACTGAGCACCCAGCACCCTGAGCATTGAGCACCCAGCACCCTGAGTACTGAGCACCCAGAACCCTGAGTACTGAGTACAAAGCACCCTGAGCACTGAGCACCCAGCACCCTGAGTACTGAGCACGGAGCACCCTGAGTACTGAGCACCCAGCACCCTGAGTACTGAGCACCCAGCACCCTGAGCACTGAGCACCCAGCACCCTGAGTACTGAGCACCCAGCACCCTGAGTACTGAGCACTGATCACACTGAGCACTGAGCACCCAGCACCCTGAGTACTGAGCACCTAGCACCCTGAGCACTGAGCACCGAGCACCCTGAGTACTGAACACCCAGCACCCTGAGCACTGAGCACTGAGCACCCAGCATCCTGAGCACTGAGCACTTAGCACCCAGCACCCCGAGCACTGAGCACCCAGCACCCTGAGCACCCAGCACCCTGAGCACTGAGCACCCTGAGCACTGAGCACCCTGAGCACTGAGCGCTGAGCACCGAGCACCCTGAGTACTGAGCACCCAACACTCTGAGCACTGAGCACCCAGCACTCTGAGTACTGAGCACTGAGCACACAGCACCCTGAGCACTGAGCACCCAGCACCCTGAGCACTGAGCACTGAGCACACAGCACCCCGAGCACTGAGCACCCAGCACCCTGAGCACCCAACACCCTGAGCAATGAGCACCCTGAATACTGAGCACCCAGCACCCTGAGCACTGAGCACCCAGCACCCTGAGTACTGAGCACCCTCAGTACTGAGCACCGATCACCCTGAGCACTGAGCACCCAGCACCCTGAGTACTGAGCACACAGCACCCTGAGCACTGAGCACCCAGCACCCTGAGCACTGAGCACCCAGCACCCTGAGTACTGAGCACCCAGAACCCTGAGTACTGAGTACAAACACCCTGAGCACTGAGCACCCAGCACCCTGAGTACTGAGCACCGAGCACCCTGAGTACTGAGCACCCAGCACCCTGAGTACTGAGCACCCAGCACCCTGAGCACTGAGCACCCAGCACCCTGAGTACTGAGCACTCAGCACCCTGAGTACTGAGCACCCAGCACCCTGAGTACGGAGCACCCAGCACCCTGAGTACTGAGCACCCAGCACCCTGAGTACTGAGCACCGAGCACCCCGAGCACTGAGCAACCAGCACCCTGAGTACTGAGCACTGAGCACCCTGAGTACTAAGCACCGAACACCCTGAGTACTGAGCACCCAGCACCCTGAGGACTGAGCACCCAGCACCCTGAGCACTGAGCACCCAGCACCCTGAGTAATGAGCACCCAGCACCCTGAGTACAGAGCACCCAGCACCCTGAGCACTGAGAACCCAGCACCCCGAGCACTGAGCACCCAGCACCCTGAGAACTGAGCACCCAGCACCCTGAGCACCCAGCACCCTGAGCACTGAGCACCCAGCACCCTGAGTACTGAGTACTCAGCACCCTGAGCACTGAGCACCCAGCACCCTGAGTACTGATCACCGAGCACCCCGTGCACTGAGCACCCAGCACCCTGTGTACTGAGCACCCAGCACCCTGAATACTGAGCACCCAGCACCCTGAGTACTGAGCACCCAGCACCCTGAGCACTGAGCACAAAGCACGCTGCGTACTGAGCACTGAACACCCTGAGTACTGAGCACCGAGGACCCTGAGCACTGAGCACCCAGCACGCTGAGTACTGAGCACTGAGCACCCTGAGTACTGAGCACCTAGCACCCTGAGTACTGAGCACCCAGCACCCTGAGCACTGAGCAGCCAGCACCCTCAGCACTGAGCACCCAGCACCCCGAGCTCTGAGCACCCAGCACCCTGAGCACTGAGCACCCAGCACCCCGAGTACTGAGCACCGAGCACCCCGAGCTCTGAGCACCCAGCACCCTGAGTACTGAGCACCCCGTACCCTGAGTACTGAGCACCCCGAGTACTGAGCACCCAGCAACCCGAGCACTGAGCACCCAGCACCCTGAGTACTGAGAACAGATCACCCAGAGCACGGAGCACCCAGGACCCCGAGCACTGAGTACTGAGCACCCTGAGTACTGAGCACCGAGCTCCCCGAGCACTGAGCACCCAGCACCCTGAGCACTGAGCACCCAGCACCCTGAGCACTGAGCACCCAGCACCCTGAGTACTGAGCACCCAGCACGCTGAGTACTGAGCACTCAGCACCCTGAGCACTGAGCACCCAGCACCCTGAGTACTGAGCACTGAGCACCCAGCACCCCGAGCACTGAGCACCCAGCACCCTGTGTACTGAGCACTGAGCACCCTGATTACTAAGCACCCAGCACCCTGAGTACTGACCACCCAGGACCCTGAGCACTGAGCACCGAGCAACCCGAGCACTGAGCACTCAGCACCCTGAGCACTCAGCACCCATCACCCCGATCACTGAGCACCCAGCACCCTGAGCACTGAGCACCCAGCACCCTGAGCACTGAGCACCCAGCACCCTGAGCACTGAGCACCCAGCACCCTGAGCACTGATCACCCAGCACCCTGAGTACTGAGCACCGAGCACCCTGAGTACTGAGCACGGAGCACCCTGAGCACTGAGCACCCAGCACCCTGAGTACTGAGCACCCAGCACCCTGAGTACTGAGCACCCAGCACCCCGAGCACTGAGCACCCAGCACCCTGAGTACTGAGCACCTAGCACCCTGAGCACTGAGCACCGAGCACCCTGAGTACTGAACACCCAGCACCCTGAGCACTGAGCACTGAGCACCCAGCACCCTGAGCACTGAGCACTGAGCACCCAGCACCCCGAGCACTGAGCACCCAGCACCCTGAGCACCCAGCACCCTGAGCACCCAGCACCCTGAGCACTGAGCACCCTGAGCACTGAGCACTGAGCACCCAGCACCCTGAGTACTGAGCACCCAACACTCTAAGCACTGAGCACCCAGCACCCTGTGTACTGAGCACTGAGCACCCTGATTACTAAGAACCCAGCACCCTGAGTACTGAGCACCCAGGACCCTGAGCACTGAGCACCGAGCACCCCGAGCACTGAGCACCCCGCACCCTGAGCACTCAGCACCCATCACCCCGATCACTGAGCACCCAGCACCCTGAGCACTGAGCACTCAGCACCCTGAGCACTGAGCACCCAGCACCCAGAGCACTGAGCACCCAGCACCCTGAGCACTGA
This sequence comes from Microtus oregoni, assembly GCF_018167655.1. Classification (NCBI taxonomy): domain Eukaryota; kingdom Metazoa; phylum Chordata; class Mammalia; order Rodentia; family Cricetidae; genus Microtus; species Microtus oregoni. The sequence goes on along the minus strand of NW_024543811.1, from coordinate 3,042,502 downwards.
GCACCCAGCACCCTGAGTACTGAGCACCCAGCACCCTGAGTACTGAGCACCCTGAGTACTGAGCACCGATCACCCTGAGCACTGAGCACCCAGTACCCTGAGTACTGAGCACCCAGCACCCTGAGCACTGAGCACCCAGCACCCTTAGCATTGAGCACCCAGCACCCTGAGTACTGAGCACCCAGAACCCTGAGTACTGAGCACCCAGCACCCTGAGTACGGAGCACCCAGCACCCTGAGTACTGAGCACCCAGCACCCTGAATACTGAGCACCGAGCACCCCGAGCACTGAGCAACCAGCACCCTGAGTACTGAGCACTGAGCACCCTGAGTACTAAGCACCGAACACCCTGAGTACTGAGCACCCAGCACCCTGAGGACTGAGCACCCAGCACCCTGAGCACTGAGCACCCAGCACCCTGAGTAATGAGCACCCAGCACCCTGAGTACTGAGCACCCAGCACCCTGAGCACTGAGCACCCAGCACCCCGAGCACTGAGCACCCAGCACCCCGAGCACTGAGCACCCAGGACCCTGAGCACTGAGCACCCAGCACCCTGAGCACTGAGCACCCAGCACCCTGAGTACTGAGTACTCAGCACCCTGAGCACTGAGCACCCAGCACCCTGAGTACTGATCACCGAGCACCCCGTGCACTGAGCACCCAGCACCCTGAATACTGAGCTCCCAGCACCCTGAGTACTGAGCACCCAGCACCCTGAGCACTGAGCACAAAGCACGCTGAGTACTGAGCACTGAACACCCTGAGTACTGAGCACCGAGGACCCTGAGCACTGAGCACCCAGCACGCTGAGTACTGAGCACTGAGCACCCTGAGTACTGAGCACCTAGCACCCTGAGTACTGAGCACCCAGCACCCTGAGCACTGAGCAGCCAGCACCCTCAGCACTGAGCACCCAGCACCCCGAGCACTGAGCACCCAGCACCCTGAGCACTGAGCACCCAGCACCCCGAGGACTGAGCACCGAGCACCCCGACCTCTGAGCACTCAGCACCCTGAGTACTGAGCACCCAGTACCCTGAGTACTGAGCACCCCGAGTACTGAGCACCCAGCACCCCGAGCACTGAGCACCCAGCACCCTGAGTACTGAGAACAGATCACCCCGAGCACGGAGCACCCAGTACCCCGAGCACTGAGTACTGAGCACCCAGCACCCTGAGTACTGAGCACCGAGCTCCCCGAGCACTGAGCACCCAGCACCCTGAGCACTGAGCACCCAGCACCCTGAGCACTGAGCACCCAGCACCCTGAGTACTGAGCACCCAGCACGCTGAGTACTGAGCACTCAGCACCCTGAGCACTGAGCACCCAGCACCCTGAGTACTGAGCACTGAGCACCCAGCACCCCGAGCACTGAGCACCCAGCACCCTGTGTACTGAGCACTGAGCACCCTGATTACTAAGCACCCAGCACCCTGAGTACTGAGCACACAGGACCCTGCGCACTGAGCACCGAGCACCCCGAGCACTGAGCACTCAGCACCCTGAGCACTCAGCACCCAACACCGCGATCACTGAGCACCCAGCACCCTGAGCACTGAGCACCCAGCACCCTGAGCAATGAGCACCCAGCACCCAGAGCACTGAGCACCCAGCACCCTGAGCACTGAGCACCCAGCACCCTGAGTACTGAGCACCCAGCACCCTGAGCACTGAGCACCCAGCACCCTGAGTACTGAGCACCCAGCACCCTGAGTACTGAGCACCCAGCACCCCGAGCACTGAGCACCCAGCACCCTGAGTACTGAGCACCTAGCACCCTGAGCACTGAGCACCGAGCACCCTGAGTACTGAACACCCAGCACCCTGAGCACTGAGCACTGAGCACCCAGCACCCTGAGCACTGAGCACTGAGCACCCAGCACCCCGAGCACTGAGCACCCAGCAGCCTGAGCACTGAGCACCGATCACTCTGAGCAGTGAGCACCCAGCACCCCAAGCACTGAGCACCCAGCACCCTGAGTACTGAGCACCCAGCACCCTGAGTACTGAGCACCCAGCACCCCGAGCACTGAGCACCCAGCACCCTGAGTACAGAGCACCCTGAGTACTGAGCACTGAGCACAGAGCATCCTGAGTACTGAGCACCCTTAGGACTGAGCACCCAGCACCCAGAGCACTGAGAACCCAGCACCCTGAGTACTGAGCACTGATCACCCTGAGCTCTGAGCACCCAGCACCCCGAGCACTGAGCACCCAGCACCCTGAGTACTGAGCACCCAGCACCCTGAGCACTGAGCACTGAGCACCCTGAGTACTGAACACCCAGCACCCTGAGCACTCAGCACTGAGCACCTTGAGTACTGAGCACCGAGCACCCCGAGCACTGATCACCCAGCACCCTGAGCACTGAGCACGGAGCACCCCGAAGACTGAGCACCCCGCACCCTGAGCACTGAGCACCCAGCACCTTGAGTACTGAGCACCGAGCACCCGGAGCACTGAGCACCCAGCACCCTGAGTACTGAGCACCCAACACCCAGAGTACTGAGCACCCAGCACCCTGATCACTGAGCACCCAGCACCCTGAGTACTGAGCACCCAGCACCCTGAGTACTGAGCACCCAGCACCCTGAGCACTGAGCACTGAGCACCCAGCACCCTGATCAATGAGCACTGACCACCCAGCACCCCGAGCACTGAGCACCCAGCACCCCGAGCACTGAGCACCTAGCGCCCTGAGCACTGAGCACCCTGAGCACTGATCACCCAGCACCCTGAGCACCGAGCACCCCGAGCACTGAGCACTCAGCACCCTGAGCACTGAGCACCCTGAGCACTGAGCACCCAGCACACCGAGCACTGAGCACCCAGCACCCTGAGTACTGAGCACCCAGCACCCTGAGCACTGAGAACCCAGCACCCTGAGTACTGAGCACCCTGAGTACTGAGCACCGATCACCCTGAGCACTGAGCACCCAGCACCCTGAGTACTGAGCACCCAGCACCCTGAGCGCTGAGCACCCAGCACCCTGAGCACTGAGCACCTAGCACCCTGAGTACTGAGCACCCAGAACCCTGAGTACTGAGTACAAAGAACCCTGAGCACTGAGCACCCAGCACACTGAGTACTGAGCACCGAGCACACTAAGTACTGAGCACCAAGCACCCTGAGTACTGAGCACCCAGCACCCTGAGCACTGAGCACCCAGCACCCTGAATACTGAGCACCCAGCACCCTGAGTACTGAGCACCCAGCACCCTGAGTACTGAGCACCCAGCACCCTGAGTACTGAGCACCCAGCACCCTGAGTACTGAGCACCGAGCACCCCGAGCACTGAGCAACCAGCACCCTGAGTACTGAGCACTGAGCACCCTGAGTACTGAGCACCGAACACCCTGAGTACTGAGCACCCAGCACCCTGAGGACTGAGCACCCAGCACCCTGAACACTGAGCACCCAGCACCCTGAGTACTGAGCCCCCAGCACCCTGAGTACTGAGCACCCAGCACCCTGAGCACTGAGCACCCAGCACCCCGAGCACTGAGCACCCAGCACCCCGAGCACTGAGCACCCAGCACCCCGAGCACTGAGCACCCAGCACCCTGAGCACTGAGCACCCAGCACCCTGAGCACTGAGCACCCAGCACCCTGAGTACTGAATACTCAGCACCCTGAGCACTGAGCACCCAGCACCCTGAGTACTGATCACCGAGCACCCCGAGCACTGAGCACCCAGCACGCTGAGTACTGAGCACTGAGCACCCTGAGTACTGAGCACCTAGCACCCTGAGTACTGAGCACCCAGCACCCTGAGCACTTAGCAGCCAGCACCCTCAGCACTGAGCACCCAGCTCCCCGAGCACTGAGCACCCAGCACCCTGAGCACTGAGCACCCAGCACCCCGAGTACTGAGCACCCAGCACCCCGAGTACTGAGCACCGAGCATCCTGAGCACTGAGCACCCAGAACCCTGAGTACTGAGCACCCAGTACCCTGAGTACTGAGCACCCCGAGTACTGAGCACCCAGCACCCCGAGCACTGAGCACCCAGCACCCTGAGTACTGAGAACAGATCACCCTGAGTACTGAGCACCCAGCACCCTGAGTACTGAGCCCCCAGCACCCTGAGTACTGATCACCCAGCAACCCGAGCACTGAGCACCCAGCACCCCGAGAATGAGCACCCAGCACCCTGAGTACTGAGAATCGAGCACCCTGAGTACTGAGCACCCAGCACCCTGAGTACTGAGCCCCCAGCACCCTGAGCACTGAGCACCCAGCACACCGAGCACTGAGCACCCAGCACCCCGAGAATGAGCACCCAGCACCCTGAGTACTGAGCACCCAGCACCCCGAGCACGGAGCACCCAGGACCCCGAGCACTGAGTACTGAGCACACAGCACCCTGAGTACTGAGCACCGAGCTCCCCGAGCACTGAGCACCCAGCACCCTGAGCACTGAGCACCCAGCACCCTGAGCACTGAGCACCCAGCACCCTGAGTACTGAGCACCCAGCACCCTGAGCACTGAGCACCCAGCACCCTGAGTACTGAGCACCCAGCACGCTGAGTACTGAGCACTCAGCACCCTGAGCACTGAGCACCCAGCACCCTGAGTACTGAGCACTGAGCACCCAGCAACCCTAGCACTGAGCACCCAGCACCCTGTGTACTGAGCACTGAGCACCCTGAGTACTGAGCACCCAGCACCCTGAGTACTGAGCACCCAGCAACCTGAGTACTGAGCACCCAGCGTACTGAGCACCGAGCACCCAGCACCCTGAGTACTGAGCACCCAGCACCCTGATCACTGAGCACCCAGCACCCTGAGTACTGAGCACTGAGCACCCCGAGTACTGAGCACCGAAAACCCCGAGCACTGAGCACCCAGCACACCGAGCACCGAGCACCATGAGTACTGAGCACCCAGCACCCTGAGCACTGAGCAACCAGCACCCTGAGCACTGAGCACCCAGCACCATGAGCACTGAGCACCCAGCACCCTGAGTACTGAGCACCGAGCACCCCGAACACTGAGCACCCAGCACCCTGAGCACTGAGCACCCTTAGTACTGAGTACTGAGCACCCTGAGTACTGAGCACTGAGCACCCTGAGTACTGAGCACCCAGCACCCTGAGTACTGAGCACCCAGCACCCTGAGCAATGATCACCCTGAGTACTGAGCACCCAGCACCTTGAGCACTGAGCACCGAGCACCCCGAGCACTGAGCACCCAGCACCCGGAGTACTGAGCACCCAGCACCCTGAGTACTAAGCACCGAGCACCCTGAGTAATGAGCACCCAGCACCCTGAGCACTGAACACACAGCACGCTGAGTACTGAGCACCCCGAGCACTGAGCACCCAGCACCCTGAGTACTGAGCACCGAGCACCCCGAGCACTGAGCACCCAGCACCCCGAGCACTGAGCACCCAGCACCCTGAGTACTGAGCACCCAGCACCCTGAGTACTGAGCACTGAGCACCCAGCACCCGGAGTACTGAGCACCCAGCACCCTGAGTACTAAGCACCGAGCACCCTGAGTACTGAGCACCCAGCACCCTGAGCACTGAGCACCCAGCACCCTGAGCACTGAGCACCCATCTCCCTGAGCACTGAGCACCCAGCACCCTGAGTACTGAGCACTGAGCACCCAGCACCCCGAGCACTGAGCCCACAGCACCCTGAGTACTGAGCACTGAGCACCCAGCACCCCGAGCACTGAGCACCCAGCACCCTGAGCACTGAGCACCCAGCACCCGAGTACTGAGCACCCAGCACCCTGAGTACTGAGCACCCAGCTCCCTGAGTACTGAGCACCCAGCACCCCGAGAACTGAGCACACAGCACCCTGAGTACTGAGCACAAAGCACCCTGAGCACTGAGCACCCAGCACCCTGAGCACTGAGCACCCAGCACCCTGAGTACTGAGCACCCAGCAACCTGAGTACTAAGCACCGAGCACCCTGAGCACTGAGCACCCAGCACCCTGAGCACTGAGCACCCAGCACCCTGAGTACTGAGCACCCAGCACCCCGAGCACTGAGCACCCAGCACCCTGAGTACTGAGCACCCAGCACACTGAGCACTCACCACCGAGCACCCTGAGCACTGAGCACCCAGCACCCTGAGGACTGAGCACCCAGCACCCCGAGCACTGAGCACCCAGCACCCTGAGCACTGAGCACCCTGAGTACTGAGCACTGAGCACCCTGAGTACTGAGCACTGAGCACCCTGAGTACGGAGCACCCAGCACCCTGAGTACTGAGCACCCAGCACCCCGAGCACTGAGTACCCAGCGCCCTGAGCACTGAGCACCCAGCACCCTGAGCACTGAGCACCCAGCACCCTGAGCACTGAGCACCCAGCACCCTGAGCACTGAGCACCCAGCACCCTGAGTACTGAGCACTGTGCACCCAGCACCAAGAGCACTGAGCACCCAGCACCCTGAGTACTGAGCACTGAGCACCCAGCACCCCGAGCACTGAGCACCCAGCACTCTGAGCACTGAGCACCCAGCACCCGAGTACTGATCACCCAGCACCCTGAGTACTGAGCACCCAGCACCCTGAGTACTGAGCACCCAGCACCCCGAGTACTGAGCACCCAGCACCCTGAGCACTGAGCACCCAGCACCCTGAGCAATGAGCACCCAGCACCCCGAGCACTGCGCACCCAGCACCCTGAGTACTGAGCACCCAGCAACCTGAGCACTGAGCACCCAGCACCCTGAGCACTCAGCACCCAGCACCCTGAGCACTGAGCACCCAGCACCCTGAGTAGTGAGCACCCAACGTACTGAGCACCGAGCACCCCGAGCACTGAGCACCCAGCACCCTGAGTACTGAGCACAGAGCACCCCGAGCACTGAGCACCCAGCACACTGAGTACTGAGCTCCGAGCACCCCGAGCACTGAGTACCCAGCGCCCCGAGCACTGAGCACCCAGAACCCTGAGCACTGTGCACCCAGCACCCTGAGCACTGAGCACCCAACACCCCGAACACTGAGCACCCAGCACCCCGAGCACTGAGCACTGAGCACCCTGAGTACTGAGCACCCAGCACCCTGAGCAATGAGCCCCCAGCACCCCGAGCACAGAGCACCCAGCACCCAGAGCACTGAGCACTGAGCACCCTGAGTACTGAGCACCCAGCACCCCGAGCACTGAGCACCGAGCACCCTGAGCACTGAGCAGCCAGCACCCTGAGTACTAAGCACCCAGCACCCTGAGTACTAAGCACCCAGCACCCTGAGTACTGAGCACACAGCACCCTGAGTACTGAGCACCCAGCACCCTGAGTACTGAGCACCCAGCGTACTGAGCACCGAACACCCCGAGCACTGAGCACCCAGCACCCTGAGTACTGAGCACCCAGCACCCTGAGCACTGAGCACCCAGCACCCTGAGTTCTGAGCACCGAGCACCCTGAGTACTGAGCACCCAGCACCCTGAGTACTGAGTACCCAGCAACCTGAGTACTGAGCACCCAGCGTACTGAGCACCGAGTACCCAGCACCCTGAGTACTGAGCACCCAGCACCCTGAGCACTGAGCACCCAGCACCCTGAGTACTGAGCACTGAGCACCCCGAGTACTGAGCACCGGAAACCCTGAGTACTGAGCACCCAGCACCCTGAGCACTGAGCAACCAGCACCCTGAGCACTGAGCACCCAGCACCATGAGCACTGAGCACCCAGCACCCTGAGTACTGAGCACCGAGCACCGCGAACACTGAGCACCCAGCACCCTGAGCACTGAGCACCCTTAGTACTGAGCACTGAGCACCCTGAGTACTGAGCACTGAGCACCCTGAGTACTGAGCACCCAGCACCCTGAGTACTGAGCACCCAGCACCCTGAGCAATGATCACCCTGAGTACTGAGCACCCAGCAACTTGAGCACTGAGCACTGAGCACGCCGAGCACTGAGCACCCAGCACCCGGAGTACTGAGCACCCAGCACCCTGAGTACTAAGCACCGAGCACCCGGAGTACTGAGCACCCAGCACCCTGAGCACTGAGCACCCAGCACCCTGAGCACTGAGCACCCAGCACCCTGAGTACTGAGCACTGAGCACCCAGCACCCCGAGCACTGAGCCCCCAGCACCCTGAGTACTGAGCACTGAGCACCCAGCACCCCAAGCACTGAGCACCCAGCACCCTGAGCACTGAGCACCCAGCACCCGAGTACTGAGCACCCAGCACCCTGAGTACTGAGCACCCAGCTCCCTGAGTACTGAGCACCCAGCACCCCGAGAACTGAGCACCCAGCACCATGAGTACTGAGCACCCAGCACCCTGAGCACTGAGCACCCAGCACCCTGAGCACTGAGCACCCAGCACCCTGTGTACTGAGCACCCAGCACCCTGAGTACTAAGCACCGAGCACCCTGAGCACTGAGCACCCAGCACCCTGAGCACTGAGCACCCAGCACCCTGAGTACTGAGCACCCAGCACACCGAGCACTGAGCACCCAGCACCCTGAGTACTGAGCACCCAGCAGCCTGAGCACTGAGCACCGAGCACCCTGAGCACTGAGCACCCAGCACCCTGAGGACTGAGCACCCAGCACCCCGAGCACTGAGCACCCAGCACCCTGAGCACTGATCACCCTGTGTACTGAGCACTGAGCACCCTGAGTACTGAGCACTGAGCACCCTGAGTACTGAGCACCCAGCACCCTGAGTACTGAGCACCCAGCACCCCGAGCACTGAGTACCCAGCACCCTGAGCACTGAGCACCCAGCACCCTGAGCACTGAGCACCCAGCACCCTGAGCACTGAGCACCCAGCACCCTGAGCACTGAGCACCCAGCACGCTGAGTACTGAGCACTGTGCACCCAGCACCAAGAGCACTGAGCACCCAGCACCCTGAGTACTGAGCACTGAGCACCCAGAACCCCAAGCACTGAGCACCCAGCACTCTGAGCACTGAGCACCCAGCACCCGAGTACTGATCACCCAGCACCCTGAGTACTGAGCACCCAGCACCCTGAGTACTGAGCACCCAGCACCCCGAGTACTGAGCACCCAGCACCCTGAGCACTGAGCACCCAGCACCCTGAGCACTGAGCACCCATCACCCCGAGCACTGCGCACCCAGCACCCTGAGTACTGAGCACCCAGCACCCTGAGCACTGAGCACCCAGCACCCTGAGCACTCAGCACCCAGCACCCTGAGCACTGAGCACCCAGCACCCTGAGTAGTGAGCACCCAACGTACTGAGCACCGAGCACCCCGAGCACTGAGCACCCAGCACCCTGAGTACTCAGCACCGAGCACCCCAAGCACTGAGCACCCAGCACCCTGAGTACTGAGCTCCGAGCACCCCGAGCACTGAGCACCCAGCGCCCCGAGCACTGAGCACCCAGAAACCTGAGCACTGAGCACCCAGCACCCTGAGCACTGAGCACCCAGCACCCCGAGCACTGAGCACCCAGCACCCCGAACACTGAGCACATAGCACCCTGAGTAATGAGCACCCAGCACCCTGAGTACTGAGCACCCAGCACCCTGAGCACTGAGCACCCAGCACCCTGAGTACTGAGCACCCAAAACCCCAAGCACTGAGCACCCTGAGTACTGAGCACCCAGCACCCCAAGCACTGAGCACCCTGAGTACTGAGCACCCAACACCCTGAGTAATGCGCACCCAGCACCCCAAGCACTGAGCACCCTGAGTACTGAGCACCCAGTACCCTGAGCACTGAACACACAGCACCCTGAGTACTGAGCACCCCGAGCACTGAGCACCCAGCATACTGAGTACTGAGCACCCAGCACCCTGAGTACTGAGCACCCAGCACCCTGAGCACTGAGCACCCAGCACCCTGAGTACTGAGCATCAAGCACCCCGAGCACTGAGCACCCAGCACCCTGAGCACTGAGCACCCAGCACCCTGAGTACTGAGCATCAAGCACCCCGAGCACTGAGCACCCAGCACCCTGAGTACTGAGCACTGAGCACCCAGCACCCCGAGCACTGAGCACCCAGCACCCTGTGTACTGGGCACTGAGCACCCAGCACCCTGAGTACTGAGCACCCAGCACCCTGAGTACTGAGCACCCCGAGCACTGAGCACCCAGCATACTGAGTACTGAGCACCCAGCACCCTGAGTACTGAGCACCCAGCACCCTGAGCACTGAGCACCCAGCACCCTGAGTACTGAGCATCAAGCACCCCGAGCACTGAGCACCCAGCACCCTGAGTACTGAGCACTGAGCACCCAGCACCCCGAGCACTGAGCACCCAGCACCCTGTGTACTGGGCACTGAGCACCCAGCACCCTGAGTACTGAGCATCAAGCACCCCGAGCACTGAGCACCCAGCACCCTGAGTACTGAGCACTGACCACCCAGCACCCCGAGCACTGAGCACCCAGCACCCTGAGTACTGAGCACTGAGCACCCAGCACCCCGAGCACTGAGCACCCAGCACCCTGAGCACTGAGCACCCAGCACCCGAGTACTGAGCACCCAGCACCCTGAGTACTGAGCACCCAGCTCCCTGAGTATTGAGCACCCAGCACCCCTAGAACTGAGCACCCAGCACCCTGAGTACTGAGCACCCAGCACCCTGAGCACTGAGCACCCAGCACCCTGAGCACTGAGCACCCAGCACCCTGAGTACTGAGCACCCAGCACCCTGAGTACTAAGCACCGAGCACCCTGAGCACTGAGCACCCAGCACCCTGAGTACTGAGCACTGAGCACCCTGAGTACTGAGCACCCAGCACCCTGAGTACTGAGCACCCAGCACCCCGAGCACTGAGTACCCAGCAACCTGAGCACTGAGCACCCAGCACCCTGAGCACTCAGCACCCAGCACGCTGAGCACTGAGCACCTAGCACCCTGAGCACTGAGCACCCAGCACCCTGAGTACTGAGCACTGTGCACCCAGCACCAAGAGCACTGAGCACCCAGCACTCTGAGCACTGAGCACCCAGCACCCTGAGCACTGAGCACCCAGCACCCTGAGTACTGAGCACTGAGCACCCAGCAGCCCGAGCACTGAGCACCCAGCACCCTGAGCACTGAGCACCCAGCACCCTGAGCACTCAGTACCCAGCACCCTGAGCACTGAGCACCCAGCACCCTGAGTAGTGAGCACCCAACGTACTGAGCACCGAGCACCCCAAGCACTGAGCACCCAGTACCCTGAGTACTGAGCACCGAGCACCCCGAGCACTGAGCACCCAGCACACTGAGTACTGAGCTCCGAGCACCCCGAGCAGTGAGTACCCAGCGCTCCGAGCACTGAGCACCCAGAACCCTGAGCACTGAGCACCCAGCACCCTGAGCACTGAGCACCCAGCACCCCGAGCACAGAGCACCCAGCACCCCGAGCACTGAGCACTGAGCACCCTGAGAACTGAGCACCCAGCACCCTGAGCACTGAGCACCCAGCACCCCGAGCACAGAGCACCCAGCACCCAGAGCACTGAGCACTGAGCACCCTGAGTACTGAGCACCCAGCACCCCGAGCACTGAGCACCGAGCACCCTGAGCACTGAGCAGCCAGCACACTGAGTACTAAGCACCCAGCACCCTGAGTACTAAGCACCCAGCACCCTGAGTACTGAGCACACAGCACCCTGAGTACTGAGCACCCAGCACCCTGAGCACTGAGCACCCAGCACCCTGAGTACTGAGCACCGAGCACCCTGAGTACTGAGCACCCAGCACCCTGAGTACTGAACACACAGCACCCTGAGTACTGAGCACCCTGAGCACTGAGCACCCAGCACCCTGAGTACTGAGCACGGAGCACCCCGAGCACTGAGCACCCAGCACCCCGAGCACTGAGCACCCAGCACCCTGAGTACTGAGCACCCAGCACCCTGAGTACTGAGCACTGAGAACCCAGCACCCGGAGTACTGAGCACCCAGCACCCTGAGTACTAAGCACTGAGCACCCTGAGTACTGAGCACCCAGCACCCTGAGCACTGAGCACCCAGCACCCTGAGCACTGAGCACCCAGCACCCTGAGCACTGAGCACCCAGCACCCTGAGTACTGAGCACTGAGCACCCAGCACCCTGAGCACTGAGCCCCCAGCACCCTGAGTACTGAGCACCCAGCACCCGAGTACTGAGCACCCAGCACCCTGAGTACTGAGCACCCAGCTCCCTGAGTACTGAGCACCCAGCACCCCGAGAACTGAGCACCCAGCACCCTGAGTACTGAGCACCCAGCACCCTGAGCACTGAGCACCCAGCACCCTGAGCACTGAGCACCCAGCACCCTGAGTACTGAGCACCCAGCACCCTGAGTACTAAGCACCGAGCACCCTGAGCACTGAGCACCCAGCACCCTGAGCACTGAGCACCCAGCACCCTGAGTACTGAGCACCCAGCACCCCGAGCACTGAGTACCCAGCACCCTGAGTACTGAGCACCCAGCACCCTGAGCACTGAGCACCGAGCACCCTGAGCACTGAGCACCCAGCACCCTGAGGACTGAGCACCCAGCACCCCGAGCACTGAGCACCCAGCACCCTGAGCACTGAGCACACTGAGTACTGAGCACCGAGCACCCTGAGTACTGAGCACTGAGCACCCTGAGTACTGAGCACCCAGCACCCTGAGTACTGAGCACCCAGCACCCCGAGCACTGAGTACCCAGCACCCTGAGCACTGAGCACCCAGCACCCTGAGCACTGAGCACCCAGCACCCTGAGCACTGAGCACCCAGCACCCTGAGCACTGAGCACCCAGCACCCTGAGTACTGAGCACTGTGCACCCAGCACCAAGAGCGCTGAGCACCCAGCACCCCAAGCACTGAGCACCCAGCACTCTGAGCACTGAGCACCCAGCACCCGAGTACTGATCACCCAGCACCCTGAGTACTGAGCACCCAGCACCCTGAGTACTGAGCACCCAGCACCCCGAGTACTGAGCACCCAGCACCCTGAGTACTGAGCACCCAGCACCCTGAGCACTGAGCACCCAGCACCCTGAGCACTCAGTACCCAGCACCCTGAGCACTCAGTACCCAGCACCCTGAGCACTGAGCACCCAGCACCCTGAGCACTGAGCACCGAGCACCCCAAGCACTGAGCACCCAGCACCCTGAGTACTGAGCACCGAGCACCCCGAGCACTGAGCACCCAGCACACTGAGTACTGAGCTCCGAGCACCCCGAGCACTGAGTACGGAGCGCCCCGAGCACTGAGCACCCAGAACCCTGAGCACTGAGCACCCAGCACCCTGAGCACTGAGCACCCAGCACCACGAGCACAGAGCACCCAGCACCCCGAGCACTGAGCACTGAGCACCCTGAGAACTGAGCACCCAGCACCCTGAGCACTGAGCACCCAGCACCCCGAGCACAGAGCACCCAGCACCCAGAGCACTGAGCACTGAGCACCCTGAGTACTGAGCACCCAGCACCCCGAGCACTGAGCACCGAGCACCCTGAGCACTGAGCAGCCAGCACCCTGAGTACTAAGCACCCAGCACCCTGAGTACTAAGCACCCAGCACCCTGAGTACTGAGCACACAGCACCCTGAATACTGAGCACCCAGCACCCTGAGCACTGAGCACCCAGCACCCTGAGTACTGAGCACCGAGCACCCTGAGTACTGAGCACCCAGCACCCTGAGTACTGAGTACCCAGCAACCTGAGTACTGAGCACCCAGCGTACTGAGCACCGAGCACCCAGCACCCTGAGTACTGAGCACCCAGCACCCTGAGCACTGAGCACCCAGCACCCTGAGTACTGGGCACTGAGCACCCGGAGTACTGAGCACCGAAAACCCTGAGTACTGAGCACCCAGCACCCTGAGCACTGAGCAACCAGCACCCTGAGCACTGAGCACCCAGCACCATGAGCACTGAGCACCCATCACCCTGAGTACTGAGCACCGAGCACCCTGAACACTGAGCACCCAGCACCCTGAGTACTGAGCACTGAGCACCCTGAGTACTGAGCACCCAGCACCCTGAGTACTGAGCACCCAGCACCCTGAGCAATGATCACCCTGAGTACTGAGCACCCAGCACCTTGAGCAATGAGCACTGAGCACCCCGAGCACTGAGCACCCAGCACCCGGAGTACTGAGCACCCAGCACCCTGAGTACTAAGCACCGAGCACCCTGAGTACTGAGCACCCAGCACCATGAGTACTGAACACACAGCACCCTGAGTACTGAGCACCCTGAGCACTGAGCACCCAGCACCCTGAGTACTGAGCACCGAGCACCCCGAGCACTGAGAACCCAGCACCCCGAGCACTGAGCACCCAGCACCCTGAGTACTGAGCACCCAGCACCCTGAGTACTGAGCACTGAGCACCCAGCACCCGGAGTACTGAGCACCCAGCACCCTGAGTACTAAGCACCGAGCACCCTGAGTACTGAGCACCCAGCACCCTGAGCACTGAGCACCCAGCACCCTGAGCACTGAGCACCCAGCACCCTGAGCACTGAGCAACCAGCACCCTGAGTACTGAGCACTGAGCACCCAGCACCCTGAGCACTGAGCCCCCAGCACCCTGAGTACTGAGCCCTGAGCACCCAGCACCCCAAGCACTGAGCACCCAGCACCCTGAGCACTGAGCACCCAGCACCCGAGTACTGAGCACCCAGCACCCTGAGTACTGAGCACCCAGCTCCCTGAGTACTGAGCACCCAGCACCCCGAGAACTGAGCACCCAGCACCCTGAGTACTGAGCACCCAGCACCCTGAGCACTGAGCACCCAGCACCCTGAGCACTGAGCACCCAGCACCCTTAGTACTGAGCACCCAGCACCCTGAGTACTAAGCACCGAGCACCCTGAGCACTGAGCACCCAGCACCCTGAGCACTGAGCACCCAGCACCCTGAGTACTGAGCACCCAGCACCCCGAGCACTGAGCACCCAGCACCCTGAGTACTGAGCACCCAGCACCCTGAGCACTGAGCACCGAGCACCCTGAGCACTGAGCACCCAGCACCCTGAGGACTGAGCACCCAGCACCCCGAGCACTGAGCACCCAGCACCCTGAGCGCTGAGCACACTGAGTACTGAGCACCGAGCACCCTGAGTACTGAGCACTGAGCACCCTGAGTACTCAGCACCCAGCACCCTGAGTACTGAGCACCCAGCACCCCGAGCACTGAGTACCCAGCACCCTGAGCACTGAGCACCCAGCACCCTGAGCACTGAGCACCCAGCACCCTGAGCACTGAGCACCCAGCACCCTGAGCACTGAGCACCCAGCACCCTGAGTACTGAGCACTGTGCACCCAGCACCAAGAGCACTGAGCACCCAGCACCCTGAGTACTGAGCACTGAGCACCCAGCACCCCAAGCACTGAGCACTCAGCACTCTGAGCACTGAGCACCCAGCACCCGAGTACTGATCACCCAGCACCCTGAGTACTGAGCACCCAGCACCCTGAGTACTGAGCACCCAGCACCCCGAGTACTGAGCACCCAGCACCCTGAGCACTGAGCACCCAGCACCCTGAGCACTGAGCACCCAGCACCCCGAGCACTGCGCACCCAGCACCCTGAGTACTGAGCACCCAGCACCCTGAGCACTGAGCACCCAGCACCCTGAGCACTCAGCACCCAGCACCCTGAGCACTGAGCACCCAGCACCCTGAGTAGTGAGCACCCAACGTACTGAGCACCGAGCACCCCGAGCACTGAGCACCCAGCACCCTGAGTACTGAGCACCGAGCACCCCGAGCACTGAGCACCCAGCACACTGAGTACTGAGCTCCGAGCACCCCGAGCACTGAGTACCCAGCGCCCCGAGCACTGAGCACCCAGAATCCTGAGCACTGAGCACCCAGCACCCTGAGCACTGAGCACCCAGCACCCCGAGCACTGAGCACCCAGCACCCCGAGCACTGAGCACTGAGCACCCTGAGTACTGAGCATCCAGCACCCTGAGGAATGAGCACCCAGCACCCCGAGCACAGAGCACCCAGCACCCAGAGCACTGAGCACTGACCACCCTGAGTACTGAGCACCCAGCACCCCGAGCACTGAGCACCGAGCACCCTGAGCACTGAGCAGCCAGCACCCTGAGTACTAAGCACCCAGCACCCTGAGTACTAAGCACCCAGCACCCTGAGTACTGAGCACACAGCACCCTGAGTACTGAGCACCCAGCACCCTGAGTACTGAGCACCAAGCGTACTGAGCACCGAGCACCTCGAACACTGAGCACCCAGCACCCTGAGTACTGAGCACCCAGCACCCTGAGCACTGAGCACCCAGCACCCTGAGTACTGAGCACCGAGCACCCTGAGTACTGAGCACCCAGCACCCTGAGTACTGAGTACCCAGCAACCTGAGTACTGAGCACCCAGCGTACTGAGCACCGAGCACCCAGCACCCTGAGTACTGAGCACCCAGCACCCTGAGCACTGAGCACCCAGCACCCTGAGTACTGAGCACTGAGCTCCCCGAGTACTGAGCACCGAAAACCCTGAGTACTGAGCACCCAGCACCCTGAGCACTGAGCAACCAGCACCCTGAGCACTGAACACCCAGCAACATGAGCACTGAGCACACAGCACCCTGAGTACTGAGCACCGAGCACCCCGAACACTGAGCACCCAGCACCCTGAGCACTGAGCACCCTTAGTACTGAGCACTGAGCACCCTGAGTACTGAGCACTGAGCACCCTGAGTACTGAGCACCCAGCACCCTGAGTACTGAGCACCCAGCACCCTGAGCAATGATCACCCTGAGTACTGAGCACCCAGCACCTTGAGCACTGAGCACTGAGCACCCCGAGCACTGAGCACCCAGCACCCGGAGTACTGAGCACCCAGCACCCTGAGTACTAAGCACCGAGCACCCTGAGTACTGAGCACCCAGCACCCTGAGCACTCAGTACCCAGCACCCTGAGCACTGAGCACCCAGCACCCTGAGTAGTGAGCACCCAACGTACTGAGCACCGAGCACCCCAAGCACTGAGCACCCAGCACCCTGAGTACTGAGCACCGAGCACCCCGAGCACTGAGCACCCAGCACACTGAGTACTGAGCTCTGAGCACCCCGAGCACTGAGTACCCAGCGCCCCGAGCACTGAGCACCCAGAACCCTGAGCACTGAGCACCCAGCACCCTGAGCACTGAGCACCCAGCACCCCGAGCACAGAGCACCCAGCACCCCGAGCACTGAGCACTGAGCACCCTGAGAACTGAGCACCCAGCACCCTGAGCACTGAGCACCCAGCACCCCGAGCACAGAGCCCCCAGCACCCAGAGCACTGAGCACTGAGCACCCTGAGTACTGAGCACCCAGCACCCCGAGCACTGAGCACCGAGCACCCTGAGCACTGAGCAGCCAGCACCCTGAGTACTAAGCACCCAGCACCCTGAGTACTAAGCACCCAGCACCCTGAGTACTGAGCACACAGCACCCTGAGTACTGAGCACCCAGCACCCTGAGCACTGAGCACCCAGCACCCTGAGTACTGAGCACCGAGCACCCTGAGTACTGAGCACCCAGCACCCTGAGTACTGAGTACCCAGCAACCTGAGTACTGAGCACCCAGCGTACTGAGCACCGAGCACCCAGCACCCTGAGTACTGAGCACCCAGCACCCTGAGCACTGAGCACCCAGCACCCTGAGTACTGGGCACTGAGCACCCGGAGTACTGAGCACCGAAAACCCTGAGTACTGAGCACCCAGCACCCTGAGCACTGAGCAACCAGCACCCTGAGCACTGAGCACCCAGCACCATGAGCACTGAGCACCCAGCACCCTGAGTACTGAGCACCGAGCACCCTGAACACTGAGCACCCAGCACCCTGAGTACTGAGCACTGAGCACCCTGAGTACTGAGCACCCAGCACCCTGAGTACTGAGCACCCAGCACCCTGAGCAATGATCACCCTGAGTACTGAGCACCCAGCACCTTGAGCACTGAGCACTGAGCACCCCGAGCACTGAGCACCCAGCACCCGGAGTACTGAGCACCCAGCACCCTGAGTACTAAGCACCGAGCACCCTGAGTACTGAGCACCCAGCACCCTGAGTACTGAACACACAGCACCCTGAGTACTGAGCACCCTGAGCACTGAGCACCCAGCACCCTGAGTACTGAGCACCGAGCACCCCGAGCACTGAGCACCCAGCACCCTGAGCACTGAGCACCCAGCACCCTGAGTACTGAGCACCCAGCACCCTGAGTACTGAGCACTGAGCACCCAGCACCCGGAGTACTGAGCACCCAGCACCCTGAGTACTAAGCACCGAGCACCCTGAGTACTGAGCACCCAGCACCCTGAGCACTGAGCACCCAGCACCCTGAGCACTGAGCACCCAGCACCCTGAGCACTGAGCACCCAGCACCCTGAGTACTGAGCACTGAGCACCCAGCACCCTGAGCACTGAGCCCCCAGCACCCTGAGTACTGAGCCCTGAGCACCCAGCACCCCAAGCACTGAGCACCCAGCACCCTGAGCACTGAGCACCCAGCACCCAAGTACTGAGCACCCAGCACCCTGAGTACTGAGCACCCAGCTCCCTGAGTACTGAGCACCCAGCACCCCGAGAACTGAGCACCCAGCACCCTGAGTACTGAGCACCCAGCACCCTGAGCACTGAGCACCCAGCACCCTGAGCACTGAGCACCCAGCACCCTGAGTACTGAGCACCCAGCACCCTGAGTACTAAGCACCGAGCACCCTGAGCACTGAGCACCCAGCACCCTGAGCACTGAGCACCCAGCACCCTGAGTACTGAGCACCCAGCACCTCGAGCACTGAGCACCCAGCACCCTGAGTACTGAGCACCCAGCACCCTGAGCACTGAGCACCGAACACCCTGAGCACTGAGCACCCAGCACCCTGAGGACTGAGCACCCAGCACCCCGAGCACTGAGCACCCAGCACCCTGAGCACTGAGCACACTGAGTACTGAGCACTGAGCACCCTGAGTACTGAGCACTGAGCACCCTGAGTACTGAGCACCCAGCACCCTGAGTACTGAGCACCCAGCACCCCGAGCACTGAGTACCCAGCAACCTGAGCACTGAGCACCCAGCACCCTGAGCACTGAGCACCCAGCACCCTGAGCACTGAGCACCCAGCACCCTGAACACTGAGCACCCAGCACCCTGAGTACTGAGCACTGTGCACCCAGCACCAAGAGCACTGAGCACCCAGCACCCTGAGTACTGAGCACTGAGCACCCAGCACCCCAAGCACTGAGCACCCAGCACTCTGAGCACTGAGCACCCAGCACCCGAGTACTGATCACCCAGCACCCTGAGTACTGAGCACCCAGCACCCTGAGTACTGAGCACCCAGCACCCCGAGTACTGAGCACCCAGCACCCTGAGCACTGAGCACCCAGCACCCTGAGCACTGAGCACCCAGCACCCCGAGCACTGCGCACCCAGCTCCCTGAGTACTGAGCACCCAGCACCCTGAGCACTGAGCACCCAGCACCCTGAGCACTCAGCACCCAGCACACTGAGCACTGTGCACCCAGCACCCTGAGTAGTGAGCACCCAACGTACTGAGCACCCAGCACCCTGAGGAATGAGCACCCAGCACCCCGAGCACAGAGCACCCAGCACCCAGAGCACTGAGCACTGACCACCCTGAGTACTGAGCACCCAACACCCCGAGCACTGAGCATCGAGCACCCTGAGCACTGAGCAGCCAGCACCCTGAGTACTAAGCACCCAGCACCCTGAGTACTAAGCACCCAGCACCCTGAGTACTGAGCACACAGCACCCTGAGTACTGAGCACCCAGCACCCTGAGTACTGAGCACCAAGCTTACTGAGCACCGAGCACCCCGAGCACTGAGCACCCAGCACCCTGAGTACTGAGCACCCAGCACCCTGAGCACTGAGCACCCAGCACCCTGAGTACTGAGCACCGAGCACCCTGAGTACTGAGCACCCAGCACCCTGAGTACTGAGTACCCAGCAACCTGAGTACTGAGCACCCAGCGTACTGAGCACCGAGCACCCAGCACCCTGAGTACTGAGCACCCAGCACCCTGAGCACTGAGCACCCAGCACCCTGAGTACTGAGCACTGAGCACCCCGAGTACTGAGCACCGAAAACCCTGAGTACTGAGCACCCAGCACCCTGAGCACTGAGCAACCAGCACCCTGAGCACTGAACACCCAGCACCATGAGCACTGAGCACACAGCACCCTGAGTACTGAGCACCGAGCACCCCGAACACTGAGCACCCAGCACCCTGAGCACTGAGCACCCTTAGTACTGAGCACTGAGCACCCTGAGTACTGAGCACTGAGCACCCTGAGTACTGAGCACCCAGCACCCTGAGTACTGAGCACCCAGCACCCTGAGCAATGATCACCCTGAGTACTGAGCACCCAGCACCTTGAGCACTGAGCACTGAGCACCCCGAGCACTGAGCACCCAGCACCCGGAGTACTGAGCACCCAGCACCCTGAGTACTAAGCACCGAGCACCCTGAGTACTGAGCACCCAGCACCCTGAGTACTGAGCACCGAGCACCCCGAGCACTGAGCACCCAGCACCCCGAGCACTGAGCACCCAGCACCCTGAGTACTGAGCACCCAGCACCCTGAGTACTGAGCACTGAGCACCCAGCACCCGGAGTACTGAGCACCCAGCACCCTGAGTACTAAGCACCGAGCACCCTGAGTACTGAGCACCCAGCACCCTGAGCACTGAGCACCCAATACCCTAAGCACTGAGCACCCAGCACCCTGAGCACTGAGCACCCAGCACCCTGAGTACTGAGCACCCCGAGCACTGAGCACCCAGCACCCTGAGTACTGAGCACCGAGCACCCCGAGCACTGAGCACCCAGCACCCCGAGCACTGAGCACCCAGCACCCTGAGTACTGAGCACCCAGCACCCTGAGTACTGAGCACTGAGCACCCAGCACCCGGAGTACTGAGCACCCAGCACCCTGAGTACTAAGCACCGAGCACCCTGAGTACTGAGCACCCAGCACCCTGAGCACTGAGCACCCAGCACCCTGAGCACTGAGCACCCAGCACCCTGAGCACTGAGCACCCAGCACCCTGAGTACTGAGCACTGAGCACCCTGCACCCCGAGCACTGAGCCCCCAGCACCCTGAGTACTGAGCACTGAGCACCCAGCACCCCAAGCACTGAGCACCCAGCACCCTGAGCACTGAGCACCCAGCACCCGAGTACTGAGCACCCAGCACCCTGAGTACTGAGCACCCAGCTCCCTGAGTACTGAGCACCCAGCACCCCGAGAACTGAGCACCCAGCACCCTGAGTACTGAGCACCCAGCACCCTGAGCACTGAGCACCCAGCACCCTGAGCACTGAGCACCCAGCACCCTGAGTACTGAGCACCCAGCACCCTGAGTACTAAGCACCGAGCACCCTGAGCACTGAGCACCCAGCACCCTGAGCACTGAGCACCCAGCACCCTGAGTACTGAGCACCCAGCACCCTGAGCACTGAGCACCCAGCACCCTGAGTACTGAGCACCCAGCACCCTGAGCACTGAGCACCGAGCACCCTTAGCACTGAGCACCCAGCACCCTGAGGACTGAGCACCCAGCACCCCGAGCACTGAGCACCCAGCACCCTGAGCACTGAGCACCCTGAGTACTGAGCACTGAGCACCCTGAGTACTGAGCACTGAGCACCCTGAGTACTGAGCACCCAGCACCCTGAGTACTGAGCACCCAGCACCCCGAGCACTGAGTACCCAGCACCCTGAGCACTGAGCACCCAGCACCCTGAGCACTGAGCACCCAGCACCCTGAGCACTGAGCACCCAGCACCCTGAGCACTGAGCACCCAGCACCCTGAGTACTGAGCACTGAGCACCCAGCACCCTGAGCACTGAGCCCCCAGCACCCTGAGTACTGAGCCCTGAGCACCCAGCACCCCAAGCACTGAGCACCCAGCACCCTGAGCACTGAGCACCCAGCACCCGAGTACTGAGCACCCAGCACCCTGAGTACTGAGCACCCAGCTCCCTGAGTACTGAGCACCCAGCACCCCGAGAACTGAGCACCCAGCACCCTGAGTACTGAGCACCCAGCACCCTGAGCACTGAGCACCCAGCACCCTGAGCACTGAGCACCCAGCACCCTGAGTACTGAGCACCCAGCACCCTGAGTACTAAGCACCGAGCACCCTGAGCACTGAGCACCCAGCACCCTGAGCACTGAGCACCCAGCACCCTGAGTACTGAGCACCCAGCACCTCGAGCACTGAGCACCCAGCACCCTGAGTACTGAGCACCCAGCACCCTGAGCACTGAGCACCGAACACCCTGAGCACTGAGCACCCAGCACCCTGAGGACTGAGCACCCAGCACCCCGAGCACTGAGCACCCAGCACCCTGAGCACTGAGCACACTGAGTACTGAGCACTGAGCACCCTGAGTACTGAGCACTGAGCACCCTGAGTACTGAGCACCCAGCACCCTGAGTACTGAGCACCCAGCACCCCGAGCACTGAGTACCCAGCAACCTGAGCACTGAGCACCCAGCACCCTGAGCACTGAGCACCCAGCACCCTGAGCACTGAGCACCCAGCACCCTGAACACTGAGCACCCAGCACCCTGAGTACTGAGCACTGTGCACCCAGCACCAAGAGCACTGAGCACCCAGCACCCTGAGTACTGAGCACTGAGCACCCAGCACCCCAAGCACTGAGCACCCAGCACTCTGAGCACTGAGCACCCAGCACCCGAGTACTGATCACCCAGCACCCTGAGTACTGAGCACCCAGCACCCTGAGTATTGAGCACCCAGCACCCCGAGTACTGAGCACCCAGCACCCTGAGCACTGAGCACCCAGCACCCTGAGCACTGAGCACCCAGCACCCCGAGCACTGCGCACCCAGCTCCCTGAGTACTGAGCACCCAGCACCCTGAGCACTGAGCACCCAGCACCCTGAGCACTCAGCACCCAGCACACTGAGCACTGTGCACCCAGCACCCTGAGTAGTGAGCACCCAACGTACTGAGCACCCAGCACCCTGAGGAATGAGCACCCAGCACCCCGAGCACAGAGCACCCAGCACCCAGAGCACTGAGCACTGACCACCCTGAGTACTGAGCACCCAACACCCCGAGCACTGAGCATCGAGCACCCTGAGCACTGAGCAGCCAGCACCCTGAGTACTAAGCACCCAGCACCCTGAGTACTAAGCACCCAGCACCCTGAGTACTGAGCACACAGCACCCTGAGTACTGAGCACCCAGCACCCTGAGTACTGAGCACCAAGCTTACTGAGCACCGAGCACCCCGAGCACTGAGCACCCAGCACCCTGAGTACTGAGCACCCAGCACCCTGAGCACTGAGCACCCAGCACCCTGAGTACTGAGCACCGAGCACCCTGAGTACTGAGCACCCAGCACGCTGAGTACTGAGTACCCAGCAACCTGAGTACTGAGCACCCAGCGTACTGAGCACCGAGCACCCAGCACCCTGAGTACTGAGCACCCAGCACCCTGAGCACTGAGCACCCAGCACCCTGAGTACTGAGCACTGAGCACCCCGAGTACTGAGCACCGAAAACCCTGAGTACTGAGCACCCAGCACCCTGAGCACTGAGCAACCAGCACCCTGAGCACTGAACACCCAGCACCATGAGCACTGAGCACACAGCACCCTGAGTACTGAGCACCGAGCACCCCGAACACTGAGCACCCAGCACCCTGAGCACTGAGCACCCTTAGTACTGAGCACTGAGCACCCTGAGTACTGAGCACTGAGCACCCTGAGTACTGAGCACCCAGCACCCTGAGTACTGAGCACCCAGCACCCTGAGCAATGATCACCCTGAGTACTGAGCACCCAGCACCTTGAGCACTGAGCACTGAGCACCCCGAGCACTGAGCACCCAGCACCCGGAGTACTGAGCACCCAGCACCCTGAGTACTAAGCACCGAGCACCCTGAGTACTGAGCACCCAGCACCCTGAGTACTGAGCACCGAGCACCCCGAGCACTGAGCACCCAGCACCCCGAGCACTGAGCACCCAGCACCCTGAGTACTGAGCACCCAGCACCCTGAGTACTGAGCACTGAGCACCCAGCACCCGGAGTACTGAGCACCCAGCACCCTGAGTACTAAGCACCGAGCACCCTGAGTACTGAGCACCCAGCACCCTGAGCACTGAGCACCCAATACCCTAAGCACTGAGCACCCAGCACCCTGAGCACTGAGCACCCAGCACCCTGAGTACTGAGCACCCCGAGCACTGAGCACCCAGCACCCTGAGTACTGAGCACCGAGCACCCCGAGCACTGAGCACCCAGCACCCCGAGCACTGAGCACCCAGCACCCTGAGTACTGAGCACCCAGCACCCTGAGTACTGAGCACTGAGCACCCAGCACCCGGAGTACTGAGCACCCAGCACCCTGAGTACTAAGCACCGAGCACCCTGAGTACTGAGCACCCAGCACCCTGAGCACTGAGCACCCAGCACCCTGAGCACAGAGCACCCAGCACCCTGAGCACTGAGCACCCAGCACCCTGAGTACTGAGCACTGAGCACCCAGCACCCCGAGCACTGAGCCCCCAGCACCCTGAGTACTGAGCACTGAGCACCCAGCACCCCAAGCACTGAGCACCCAGCACCCTGAGCACTGAGCACCCAGCACCCGAGTACTGAGCACCCAGCACCCTGAGTACTGAGCACCCAGCTCCCTGAGTACTGAGCACCCAGCACCCCGAGAACTGAGCACCCAGCACCCTGAGTACTGAGCACCCAGCACCCTGAGCACTGAGCACCCAGCACCCTGAGCACTGAGCACCCAGCACCCTGAGTACTGAGCACCCAGCACCCTGAGTACTAAGCACCGAGCACCCTGAGCACTGAGCACCCAGCACCCTGAGCACTGAGCACCCAGCACCCTGAGTACTGAGCACCCAGCACCCTGAGCACTGAGCACCCAGCACCCTGAGTACTGAGCACCCAGCACCCTGAGCACTGAGCACCGAGCACCCTTAGCACTGAGCACCCAGCACCCTGAGGACTGAGCACCCAGCACCCCGAGCACTGAGCACCCAGCACCCTGAGCACTGAGCACCCTGAGTACTGAGCACTGAGCACCCTGAGTACTGAGCACTGAGCACCCTGAGTACTGAGCACCCAGCACCCTGAGTACTGAGCACCCAGCACCCCGAGCACTGAGTACCCAGCACCCTGAGCACTGAGCACCCAGCACCCTGAGCACTGAGCACCCAGCACCCTGAGCACTGAGCACCCAGCACCCTGAGCACTGAGCACCCAGCACCCTGAGTACTGAGTACTGTGCACCCAGCACCAAGAGCACTGAGCACCCAGCACCCTGAGTACTGAGCACTGAGCACCCAGCACCCCAAGCACTGAGCACCCAGCACTCTGAGCACTGAGCACCCAGCACCCGAGTACTGATCACCCAGCACCCTGAGTACTGAGCACCCAGCACCCTGAGTACTGAGCACCCAGCACCCGAGTACTGAGCACCCAGCACCCTGAGCACTGAGCACCCAGCACCCTGAGCACTGAGCACCCATCACCCCGAGCACTGCGCACCCAGCACCCTGAGTATTGAGCACCAAGCACCCTGAGCACTGAGCACCCAGCACCCTGAGCACTCAGCACCCAGCACCCTGAGCACTGAGCACCCAGCACCCTGAGTAGTGAGCACCCAACGTACTGAGCACCGAGCACCCCGAGCTCTGAGCACCCAGCACGCTGAGTACTGAGCACCGAGCACCCCGAGCACTGAGCACCCAGCACACTGAGTACTGAGCTCCGAGCACCCCAAGCACTGAGCACCAAGCGCCCCGAGCACTGAGCACCCAGCACCCTGAGCACTGAGCACCCAGCACCCTGAGCACTGAGCACCCAGCACCCTGAGCACTGCGCACCCAGCAACCTGAGCACTGAGCACCCAGCACCCTGAGCACTGAGCACCCAGCACCCTGAGCACTGAGCACCCAGCACCCTGAGCACTGAGCACCAAGCACCCTGATTAGTGAGCACCCAACGTACTGAGCACCGAGCACCCCGAGTACTGAGCACCCAGCACCCCGAGCACTGAGCACCCAGCACCCCGAACACTGAGCACCTAGCACCCTGAGTAATGAGCACCCAGCACCCTGAGTACTGAGCACCCAGCACCCTGAGCACTGAGCACCCAGCACGCTGAGTACTGAGCACCCAACACCCCAAGCACTGAGCACCCTGAGTACTGAGCACCCAGCACCCCAAGCACTGAGCACCCTGAGTACTGAGCACCCAACACCCTGAGTACTGCGCACCCAGAACCCCAAGCACTGAGCACCCTGAGTACTGAGCACCCAGTACCCTGAGCACTGAACACACAGCACCCTGAGTACTGAGCACCCCGAGCACTGAGCACCCAGCATACTGAGTACTGAGCACCCAGCACCCTGAGTACTGAGCACCCAGCACCCTGAGCACTGAGCACCCAGCACCCTGAGTACTGAGCATCAAGCACCCCGAGCACTGAGCACCCAGCACCCTGAGTACTGAGCACTGAGCACCCAGGACCCCGAGCACTGAGCACCCAGCATACTGAGTACTGAGCACCCAGCAACCTGAGTACTGAGCACTCAGCACCCTGAGCACTGAGCACCCAGCACCTTGAGCACTGAGCACCGAGCACCCCGAGCACTGAGCACCCAGCACCCAGAGCACTGAGCACCCAGCACCCTGAGAACTGAGCACCCAGCACCCTGAGTACTGAGCACCCAGCACCCTGAGTACTGAGCACCCAGCACCCTGAGCACTGAGCACCCAGCACCCTGAGCACTGAGCACCCAGAACCCTGAGTACTGAGCACCCAGCACCCCGAGTACTAAGCACCGAGCACCCTGAGCACTGAGCACCCAGCAACCTGAGCACTGAGCACCCAGCACCCTGAGTACTGAGCACCCAGCACCCCGAGCACTGAGCACCCAGCACCCTGAGTACTGAGCACCCAGCACCCTGAGCACTGAGCACCGAGCACCCTGAGCACTGAGCACCCAGCGCCCCGAGCACTGAGCACCCAGAAACCTGAGCACTGAGCACCCAGCACCCTGAGCACTGAGCACCCAGCACCCCGAGCACTGAGCACCCAGCACCCCGAACACTGAGCACCTAGCACCCTGAGTAATGAGCACCCAGCACCCTGAGTACTGAGCACCCAGCACCCTGAGCACTGAGCACCCAGCACCCTGAGTACTGAGCACCCAACACCCCAAGCACTGAGCACCCTGAGTACTGAGCACCCAGCACCCCAAGCACTGAGCACCCTGAGTACTGAGCACCCAACACCCTGAGTGCTGCGCCCCCAGCACCCCAAGCACTGAGCACCCTGAGTACTGAGCACCCAGTACCCTGAGCACTGTACACACAGCACCCTGAGTACTGAGCACCCCGAGCACTGAGCACCCAGCATACTGAGGACTGAGCACCCAGCACCCTGAGTACTGAGCACCCAGCACCCTGAGCACTGAGCACCCAGCACCCTGAGTACTGAGCATCAAGCACCCGAGTACTGAGCACCCAGCACCCTGAGTACTGAGCACCCAGCTCCCTGAGTACTGAGCACCCAGCACCCCGAGAACTGAGCACCCAGCACCCTGAGTACTGAGCACCCAGCACCCTGAGCACTGAGCACCCAGCACCCCGAGCACTGAGCACCCAGCACCCTGAGTACTGAGCACTGAGCATCCAGCACCCCGAGCACTGAGCACCCAGCACCCTGAGCACTGAGCACCCAGCACCCGAGTACTGAGCACCCAGCACCCTGAGTACTGAGCACCCAGCTCCCTGAGTACTGAGCACCCAGCACCCCGAGAACTGAGCACCCAGCACCCTGAGTACTGAGCACCCAGCACCCTGAGCACTGAGCACCCAGCACCCTGAGCACTGAGCACCCAGCACCCTGAGTACTGAGCACCCAGCACCCTGAGTACTAAGCACCGAGCACCCTGAGCACTGAGCACCCAGCACCCTGAGCACTGAGCACCCAGCACCCTGAGTACTGAGCACCCAGCACCCTGAGCACTGAGCACCCAGCACCCTGAGTACTGAGCACCCAGCACCCTGAGCACTGAGCACCGAGCACCCTGAGCACTGAGCACCCAGCACCCTGAGGACTGAGCACCCAGCACCCCGAGCACTGAGCACCCAGCACCCTGAGCACTGAGCACCCTGAGTACTGAGCACTGAGCACCCTGAGTACTGAGCACTGAGCACCCTGAGTACTGAGCACCCAGCACCCTGAGTACTGAGCACCCAGCACCCCGAGCACTGAGTACCCAGCACCCTGAGCACTGAGCACCCAGCACCCTGAGCACTGAGCACCCAGCACGCTGAGCACTGAGCACCCAGCACCCTGAGCACTGAGCACACAGCACCCTGAGTACTGAGCACTGTGCACCCAGCACCAAGAGCACTGAGCACCCAGCACCCTGAGTACTGAGCACTGAGCACCCAGCACCCCGAGCACTGAGCACCCAGCACTCTGAGCACTGAGCACCCAGCACCCGAGTACTGATCACCCAGCACCCTGAGTACTGAGCACCCAGCACCCTGAGTACTGAGCACCCAGCACCCCGAGTACTGAGCACCCAGCACCCTGAGCACTGAGCACCCAGCACCCTGAGCACTGAGCACCCAGCACCCCGAGCCCTGTGCACCCAGCACCCTGAGTACTGAGAACCCAGCACCCTGAGCACTGAGCACCCAGCACCCTGAGCACTGAGCACCCAGCACCCTGAGCACTCAGCACCCAGCACCCTGAGCACTGAGCACCCAGCACCCTGAATAGTGAGCACCCAACGTACTGAGCACCGAGCACCCCGAGCACTGAGCACCCAGCACCCCGAGCACTGAGTACCCAGCACCCTGAGCACTGAGCACCCAGCACCCTGAGCACTGAGCACCCAGCACCCTGAGCACTGAGCACCCAGCACCCTGAGCACTGAGCACCCAGCACCCTGAGTACTGAGCACTGTGCACCCAGCACCAAGAGCACTGAGCACCCAGCACCCTGAGTACTGAGCCCTGAGCACCCAGCACCCCAAGCACTGAGCACCCAGCACTCTGAGCACTGAGCACCCAGCACCCGAGTACTGATCACCCAGCACCCTGAGTACTGAGCACCCAGCACCCTGAGTACTGAGCACCCAGCTCCCCGAGTACTGAGCACCCAGCACCCTGAGCACTGAGCACCCAGCACCCTGAGCACTGAGCACCCATCACCCCGAGCACTGCGCACCCAGCACCCTGAGTACTGAGCACCAAGCACCCTGAGCACTGAGCACCCAGCACCCTGAGCACTCAGCACCCAGCACCCTGAGCACTGAGCACCCAGCACCCTGAGTAGTGAGCACCCAACGTACTGAGCACCGAGCACCCCGAGCTCTGAGCACCCAGCACCCTGAGTACTGAGCACCGAGCACCCCGAGCACTGAGCACCCAGCACCCTGAGCACTGAGCTCCGAGCACCCCGAGCACTGAGCACCCAGCACCCTGAGCACTGAGCACCCAGCACCCTGAGCACTGAGCACCCAGCACCCTGAGCACTGAGCACCCAGCACCCTGAGCACTGAGCACCCAGCACCCTGATTAGTGATCACCCAACGTACTGAGCACAGAGCACCCCGAGTACTGAGCACCCAGCACCCCGAGCACTGAGCACCCAGCACCCCGAACACTGAGCACCTAGCACCCTGAGTGATGAGCACCCAGCACCCTGAGTACTGAGCACCCAGCACCCTGAGCACTGAGCACCCAGCACCCTGAGTACTGAGCACCCAACACCCCAAGCACTGAGCACCCTGAGTACTGAGCACCCAGCACCCCAAGCACTGAGCACCGTGAGTACTGAGCACCCAACACCCTGAGTACTGCGCACCCAGCACCCCAAGCACTGAGCACCCTGAGTACTGAGCACCCAGTACCCTGAGCACTGAACACACAGCACCCTGAGTACTGAGCACCCCGAGCACTGAGCACCCAGCATACTGAGTACTGAGCACTGAGCACCCTGAGTACTGAGCACCCAGCACCCTGAGCACTGAGCACCCAGCACCCTGAGTACTGAGCATCAAGCACCCCGAGCACTGAGCACCCAGCACCCTGAGTACTGAGCACTGAGCACCCAGGACCCCGAGCACTGAGCACCCAGCATACTGAGTACTGAGCACCCAGCACCCTGAGTACTGAGCACCCAGCACCCTGAGCACTGAGCACCCAGCACCTTGAGCACTGAGCACCGAGCACCCCGAGCACTGAGCACCCAGCACCCCGAGCACTGAGCACCCAGCACCCTGAGAACTGAGCACCCAGCACCCTGAGTACTGAGCACCCAGCACCCTGAGTACTGAGCACCCAGCACCCTGAGCACTGAGCACCCAGCAACCTGAGCACAGAGCACCCAGAACCCTGAGTACTGAGCACCCAGCACCCCGAGTACTAAGCACCGAGCACCCTGAGCACTGAGCACCCAGCACCCTGAGCACTGAGCACCCAGCACCCTGAGTACTGAGCACCCAGCACCCTGAGCACTGAGCACCGAGCACCCTGAGCACTGAGCACCCAGCGCCCCGAGCACTGAGCACCCAGAAACCTGAGCACTGAGCACCCAGCACCCTGAGCACTGAGCACCCAGCACCCCGAGCACTGAGCACCAAGCACCCCGAACACTGAGCACCTAGCACCCTGAGTAATGAGCATCCAGCACACTGAGTACTGAGCACCCAGCACCCTGAGCACTGAGCACCCAGCACCCTGAGTACTGAGCACCCAACACCCCAAGCACTGAGCACCCTGAGTACTGAGCACCCAGCACCCCAAGCACTGAGCACCCTGAGTACTGAGCACCCAACAGCCTGAGTGCTGCGCACCCAGCACCCCAAGCACTGAGCACCCTGAGTACTGAGCACCCAGTACCCTGAGCACTGAACACACAGCACCCTGAGTACTGAGCACCCCGAGCACTGAGCACCCAGCATACTGAGTACTGAGCACCCAGCACCCCGAGTACTGAGCACCCAGCATACTGAGTACTGAGCACCCAGCACCCTGAGTACTGAGCACCCAGCACCCTGAGCACTGAGCACCCAGCACCCTGAGTACTGAGCATCAAGCACCCCGAGCACTGAGCACCCAGCACCCTGAGTACTGAGCACTGAGCTCCCAGCACCCCGAGCACTGAGCACCCAGCACCCTGTGTACTGAGCACTGAGCACCCAGCATCCTGAGTACTGAGCATCAAGCACCCCGAGCACTGAGCACCCAGCACCCTGAGTACTGAGCACTGACCACCCAGCACCCCGAGCACTGAGCACCCAGCACCCAAGTACTGAGCACCCAGCACCCTGAGTACTGAGCACCCAGCTCCCTGAGTACTGAGCACCCAGCACCCCGAGAACTGAGCACCCAGCACCCTGAGTACTGAGCACCCAGCACCCTGAGCACTGAGCACCCAGCACCCTGAGCACTGAGCACCCAGCACCCTGAGTACTGAGCACCCAGCACCCTGAGTACTAAGCACCGAGCACCCTGAGCACTGAGCACCCAGCACCCTGAGCACTGAGCACAGAGCACCATGAGTACTGAGCAGCCAGCACCCTGAGCACTGAGCACCCAGCACCCTGAGTACTGAGCACCCAGCACCCTGAGCACTGAGCACCGAGCACCCTGAGCACTGAGCACCCAGCACCCTGAGGACTGAGCACCCAGCACCCCGAGCACTGAGCACCCAGCACCCTGAGCACTGAGCACCCTGAGTACTGAGCACTGAGCACCCTGAGTACTGAGCACTGAGCACCCTGAGTACTGAGCACGCAGCACCCTGAGTACTGAGCACCCAGCAACCCGAGCACTGAGTACCCAGCACCCTGAGCACTGAGCACCCAGCACCCTGAGCACTGAGCACCCAGCACGCTGAGCACTGAGCACCCAGCACCCTGAGCACTGAGCACCCAGCACCCTGAGTACTGAGCACTGTGCACCCAGCACCAAGAGCACTGAGCACCCAGCACCCTGAGTACTGAGCACTGAGCACCCAGCACCCCGAGCACTGAGCGCCCAGCACTCTGAGCACTGAGCACCCAGCACCCGAGTACTGATCACCCAGCACCCTGAGTACTGAGCACCCAGCACCCTGAGTACTGAGCACCCAGCACACCGAGTACTGAACACCCAGCACCCTGAGCACTGAGCACCCAGCACCCTGAGCACTGAGCACCCAGCACCCCGAGCCCTGTGCACCCAGCACCCTGAGTACTGAGCACCCAGCACCCTGAGCACTGAGCACCCAGCACCCTGAGCACTGAGCACCCAGCACAGTGAGCACTCAGCACCCAGCACCCTGAGCACTGAGCACCCAGCACCCTGAGTAGTGAGCACCCAACGTACTGAGCACCGAGCACCCCGAGCACTGAGCACCCAGCAC
Source organism: Microtus oregoni (assembly GCF_018167655.1). Classification (NCBI taxonomy): domain Eukaryota; kingdom Metazoa; phylum Chordata; class Mammalia; order Rodentia; family Cricetidae; genus Microtus; species Microtus oregoni. The sequence goes on along the minus strand of NW_024543811.1, from coordinate 3,010,140 downwards.
CCCGAGCAGTGAGTACCCAGCACGCTGAGCACTGAGCACCCAGCACCCTGAGCACTGAGCACCCAGCACCCTGAGCACTGAGCACCCAGCACCCTGAGCACTGAGCACCCAGCACCCTGAGTACTGAGCACTGTGCACCCAGCACCAAGAGCACTGAGCACCCAGCACCCTGAGTACTGAGCACTGAGCACCCAGCACCCCAAGCACTGAGCACCCAGCACTCTGAGCACTGAGCACCCAGCACCCGAGTACTGATCACCCAGCACCCTGAGTACTGAGCACCCAGCACCCTGAGTACTGAGCACCCAGCTCCCCGAGTACTGAGCACCCAGCACCCTGAGCACTGAGCACCCAGCACCCTGAGCACTGACCACCCATCACCCCGAGCACTGCGCACCCAGCACCCTGAGTACTGAGCACCAAGCACCCTGAGCACTGAGCACCCAGCACCCTGAGCACTGAGCACCCAGCACCCTGAGTAGTGAGCACCCAACGTACTGAGCACCGACCACCCCGAGCTCTGAGCACCCAGCACCCTGAGTACTGAGCACCGAGCACCCCGAGCACTGAGCACCCAGCACACTGAGTACTGAGCTCCGAGCACCCCGAGCACTGAGCACCCAGCGCCCCGAGCACTGAGCACCCAGCACCCTGAGCACTGAGCACCCAGCACCCTGAGCACTGAGCACCCAGCACCCTGAGCACTGCGGACCCAGCACCCTGAGCACTGAGCACCCAGCACCCTGAGCACTGAGCACCCAGCACCCTGAGCACTGAGCACCCAGCTACCTGAGCACTGAGCACCCAGCACCCTGATTAGTGAGCACCCAACGTACTGAGCACCGAGCCCCCCGAGTACTGAGCACCCAGCACCCCGAGCACTGAGCACCCAGCACCCCGAACACTGAGCACCTAGCACCCTGAGTGATGAGCACCCAGCACCCTGAGTACTGAGCACCCAGCACCCTGAGCACTGAGCACCCAGCACCCTGAGTACTGAGCACCCAACACCCCAAGCACTGAGCACCCTGAGTACTGAGCACCCAGCACCCCAAGCACTGAGCACCTTGAGTACTGAGCACCCAACACCCTGAGTACTGCGCACCCAGCACCCCAAGCACTGAGCACCCTGAGTACTGAGCACCCAGTACCCTGAGCACTGAACACACAGCACCCTGAGTACTGAGCACCCCGAGCACTGAGCACCCAGCATACTGAGTACTGAGCACCCAGCACCCTGAGTACTGAGCACCCAGCACCCTGAGCACTGAGCACCCAGCACCCTGAGTACTGAGCATCAAGCACGCCGAGCACTGAGCACCCAGCACCCTGAGTACTGAGCACTGAGCACCCAGGACCCCGAGCACTGAGCACCCAGCATACTGAGTACTGAGCACCCAGCACCCTGAGTACTGAGCACCCAGCACCCTGAGCACTGAGCACCCAGCACCTTGAGCACTGAGCACCGAGCACCCCGAGCACTGAGCACCCAGCACCCCGAGCACTGAGCACCCAGCACCCTGAGAACTGAGCACCCAGCACCCTGAGTACTGAGCACCCAGCACCCTGAGTACTGAGCACCCAGCACCCTGAGCACTGAGCACCCAGCACCCTGAGCACTGAGCACCCAGAACCCTGAGTACTGAGCACCCAGCACCCCGAGTACTAAGCACCGAGCACCCTGAGCACTGAGCACCCAGCACCCTGAGCACTGAGCACCCAGCACCCTGAGCACTGAGCACCGAGCACCCTGAGCACTGAGCACCCAGCGCCCCGAGCACTGAGCACCCAGAAACCTGAGCACTGAGCACCCAGCACCCTGAGCACTGAGCACCCAGCACCCCGAGCACTGAGCACCCAGCACCCCGAACACTGAGCACCTAGCACCCTGAGTAATGAGCATCCAGCACCCTGAGTACTGAGCACCCAGCACCCTGAGCACTGAGCACCCAGCACCCTGAGTACTGAGCACCCAACACCCCAAGCACTGAGCACCCTGAGTACTGAGCACCCAGCACCCCAAGCACTGAGCACCCTGAGTACTGAGCACCCAACAGCCTGAGTGCTGCGCACCCAGCACCCCAAGCACTGAGCACCCTGAGTACTGAGCAGCCAGTACCCTGAGCACTGAACACACAGCACCCTGAGTACTGAGCACCCCGAGCACTGAGCACCCAGCATACTGAGTACTGAGCACCCAGCACCCTGAGTACTGAGCACCCAGCACCCTGAGCACTGAGCACCCAGCACCCTGAGTACTGAGCATCAAGCACCCCGAGCACTGAGCACCCTGAGTACTGAGCACCCAGTACCCTGAGCACTGAACACACAGCACCCTGAGTAGTGAGCACCCCGAGTACTGAGCACCCAGCATACTGAGTACTGAGCACCCAGCACCCTGAGTACTGAGCACCCAGCACCCTGAGCACTGAGCACCCAGCACCCTGAGTACTGAGCATCAAGCACCCCGAGCACTGATCACCCAGCACCCTGAGTACTGAGCACTGAGCACCCAGCACCCCGAGCACTGAGCACCCAGCACCCTGAGTACTGAGCACTGAGCACCCTGAGTACTGAGCACTGAGCACCCTGAGTACTGAGCACGCAGCACCCTGAGTACTGAGCACCCAGCACCCCGAGCACTGAGTACCCAGCACCCTGAGCACTGAGCACCCAGCACCCTGAGCACTGAGCACCCAGCACGCTGAGCACTGAGCACCCAGCACCCTGAGCACTGAGCACCCAGCACCCTGAGTACTGAGCACTGTGCACCCAGCACCAAGAGCACTGAGCACCCAGCACCCTGAGTACTGAGCACTGAGCACCCAGCACCCCGAGCACTGAGCACCCAGCACTCTGAGCACTGAGCACCCAGCACCCGAGTACTGATCACCCAGCACCCTGAGTACTGAGCACCCAGCACCCTGAGTACTGAGCACCCAGCACCCCGAGTACTGAGCACCCAGCACCCTGAGCACTGAGCACCCAGCACCCTGAGCACTGAGCACCCAGCACCCCGAGCCCTGTGCACCCAGCACCCTGAGTACTGAGCACCCAGCACTCTGAGCACTGAGCACCCAGCACCCTGAGCACTGAGCACCCAGCACCCTGAGCACTCAGCACCCAGCACCCTGAGCACTGAGCACCCAGCACCCTGAGTAGTGAGCACCCAACGTACTGAGCACTGAGCACCCCGAGCACTGAGCACCCAGCACCCCGAGCACTGAGTACCCAGCACGCTGAGCACTGAGCACCCAGCACCCTGAGCACTGAGCACCGAGCACCCTGAGCACTGAGCACCCAGCACCCTGAGCACTGAGCACCGAGCACCCTGAGCACTGAGCACCCAGCGCCCCGAGCACTGAGCACCCAGAAACCTGAGCACTGAGCACCCAGCACCCTGAGCACTGAGCACCCAGCACCCCGAGCACTGAGCACCAAGCACCCCGAACACTGAGCACCTAGCACCCTGAGTAATGAGCATCCAGCACACTGAGTACTGAGCACCCAGCACCCTGAGCACTGAGCACCCAGCACCCTGAGTACTGAGCACCCAACACCCCAAGCACTGAGCACCCTGAGTACTGAGCACCCAGCACCCCAAGCACTGAGCACCCTGAGTACTGAGCACCCAACAGCCTGAGTGCTGCGCACCCAGCACCCCAAGCACTGAGCACCCTGAGTACTGAGCACCCAGTACCCTGAGCACTGAACACACAGCACCCTGAGTACTGAGCACCCCGAGCACTGAGCACCCAGCATACTGAGTACTGAGCACCCAGCACCCCGAGTACTGAGCACCCAGCATACTGAGTACTGAGCACCCAGCACCCTGAGTACTGAGCACCCAGCACCCTGAGCACTGAGCACCCAGCACCCTGAGTACTGAGCATCAAGCACCCCGAGCACTGAGCACCCAGCACCCTGAGTACTGAGCACTGAGCTCCCAGCACCCCGAGCACTGAGCACCCAGCACCCTGTGTACTGAGCACTGAGCACCCAGCATCCTGAGTACTGAGCATCAAGCACCCCGAGCACTGAGCACCCAGCACCCTGAGTACTGAGCACTGACCACCCAGCACCCCGAGCACTGAGCACCCAGCACCCAAGTACTGAGCACCCAGCACCCTGAGTACTGAGCACCCAGCTCCCTGAGTACTGAGCACCCAGCACCCCGAGAACTGAGCACCCAGCACCCTGAGTACTGAGCACCCAGCACCCTGAGCACTGAGCACCCAGCACCCTGAGCACTGAGCACCCAGCACCCTGAGTACTGAGCACCCAGCACCCTGAGTACTAAGCACCGAGCACCCTGAGCACTGAGCACCCAGCACCCTGAGCACTGAGCACAGAGCACCATGAGTACTGAGCAGCCAGCACCCTGAGCACTGAGCACCCAGCACCCTGAGTACTGAGCACCCAGCACCCTGAGCACTGAGCACCGAGCACCCTGAGCACTGAGCACCCAGCACCCTGAGGACTGAGCACCCAGCACCCCGAGCACTGAGCACCCAGCACCCTGAGCACTGAGCACCCTGAGTACTGAGCACTGAGCACCCTGAGTACTGAGCACTGAGCACCCTGAGTACTGAGCACGCAGCACCCTGAGTACTGAGCACCCAGCAACCCGAGCACTGAGTACCCAGCACCCTGAGCACTGAGCACCCAGCACCCTGAGCACTGAGCACCCAGCACGCTGAGCACTGAGCACCCAGCACCCTGAGCACTGAGCACCCAGCACCCTGAGTACTGAGCACTGTGCACCCAGCACCAAGAGCACTGAGCACCCAGCACCCTGAGTACTGAGCACTGAGCACCCAGCACCCCGAGCACTGAGCGCCCAGCACTCTGAGCACTGAGCACCCAGCACCCGAGTACTGATCACCCAGCACCCTGAGTACTGAGCACCCAGCACCCTGAGTACTGAGCACCCAGCACACCGAGTACTGAACACCCAGCACCCTGAGCACTGAGCACCCAGCACCCTGAGCACTGAGCACCCAGCACCCCGAGCCCTGTGCACCCAGCACCCTGAGTACTGAGCACCCAGCACCCTGAGCACTGAGCACCCAGCACCCTGAGCACTGAGCACCCAGCACAGTGAGCACTCAGCACCCAGCACCCTGAGCACTGAGCACCCAGCACCCTGAGTAGTGAGCACCCAACGTACTGAGCACCGAGCACCCCGAGCACTGAGCACCCAGCACCCCGAGCAGTGAGTACCCAGCACGCTGAGCACTGAGCACCCAGCACCCTGAGCACTGAGCACCCAGCACCCTGAGCACTGAGCACCCAGCACCCTGAGCACTGAGCACCCAGCACCCTGAGTACTGAGCACTGTGCACCCAGCACCAAGAGCACTGAGCACCCAGCACCCTGAGTACTGAGCACTGAGCACCCAGCACCCCAAGCACTGAGCACCCAGCACTCTGAGCACTGAGCACCCAGCACCCGAGTACTGATCACCCAGCACCCTGAGTACTGAGCACCCAGCACCCTGAGTACTGAGCACCCAGCTCCCCGAGTACTGAGCACCCAGCACCCTGAGCACTGAGCACCCAGCACCCTGAGCACTGACCACCCATCACCCCGAGCACTGCGCACCCAGCACCCTGAGTACTGAGCACCAAGCACCCTGAGCACTGAGCACCCAGCACCCTGAGCACTGAGCACCCAGCACCCTGAGTAGTGAGCACCCAACGTACTGAGCACCGACCACCCCGAGCTCTGAGCACCCAGCACCCTGAGTACTGAGCACCGAGCACCCCGAGCACTGAGCACCCAGCACACTGAGTACTGAGCTCCGAGCACCCCGAGCACTGAGCACCCAGCGCCCCGAGCACTGAGCACCCAGCACCCTGAGCACTGAGCACCCAGCACCCTGAGCACTGAGCACCCAGCACCCTGAGCACTGCGGACCCAGCACCCTGAGCACTGAGCACCCAGCACCCTGAGCACTGAGCACCCAGCACCCTGAGCACTGAGCACCCAGCTACCTGAGCACTGAGCACCCAGCACCCTGATTAGTGAGCACCCAACGTACTGAGCACCGAGCCCCCCGAGTACTGAGCACCCAGCACCCCGAGCACTGAGCACCCAGCACCCCGAACACTGAGCACCTAGCACCCTGAGTGATGAGCACCCAGCACCCTGAGTACTGAGCACCCAGCACCCTGAGCACTGAGCACCCAGCACCCTGAGTACTGAGCACCCAACACCCCAAGCACTGAGCACCCTGAGTACTGAGCACCCAGCACCCCAAGCACTGAGCACCTTGAGTACTGAGCACCCAACACCCTGAGTACTGCGCACCCAGCACCCCAAGCACTGAGCACCCTGAGTACTGAGCACCCAGTACCCTGAGCACTGAACACACAGCACCCTGAGTACTGAGCACCCCGAGCACTGAGCACCCAGCATACTGAGTACTGAGCACCCAGCACCCTGAGTACTGAGCACCCAGCACCCTGAGCACTGAGCACCCAGCACCCTGAGTACTGAGCATCAAGCACGCCGAGCACTGAGCACCCAGCACCCTGAGTACTGAGCACTGAGCACCCAGGACCCCGAGCACTGAGCACCCAGCATACTGAGTACTGAGCACCCAGCACCCTGAGTACTGAGCACCCAGCACCCTGAGCACTGAGCACCCAGCACCTTGAGCACTGAGCACCGAGCACCCCGAGCACTGAGCACCCAGCACCCCGAGCACTGAGCACCCAGCACCCTGAGAACTGAGCACCCAGCACCCTGAGTACTGAGCACCCAGCACCCTGAGTACTGAGCACCCAGCACCCTGAGCACTGAGCACCCAGCACCCTGAGCACTGAGCACCCAGAACCCTGAGTACTGAGCACCCAGCACCCCGAGTACTAAGCACCGAGCACCCTGAGCACTGAGCACCCAGCACCCTGAGCACTGAGCACCCAGCACCCTGAGCACTGAGCACCGAGCACCCTGAGCACTGAGCACCCAGCGCCCCGAGCACTGAGCACCCAGAAACCTGAGCACTGAGCACCCAGCACCCTGAGCACTGAGCACCCAGCACCCCGAGCACTGAGCACCCAGCACCCCGAACACTGAGCACCTAGCACCCTGAGTAATGAGCATCCAGCACCCTGAGTACTGAGCACCCAGCACCCTGAGCACTGAGCACCCAGCACCCTGAGTACTGAGCACCCAACACCCCAAGCACTGAGCACCCTGAGTACTGAGCACCCAGCACCCCAAGCACTGAGCACCCTGAGTACTGAGCACCCAACAGCCTGAGTGCTGCGCACCCAGCACCCCAAGCACTGAGCACCCTGAGTACTGAGCAGCCAGTACCCTGAGCACTGAACACACAGCACCCTGAGTACTGAGCACCCCGAGCACTGAGCACCCAGCATACTGAGTACTGAGCACCCAGCACCCTGAGTACTGAGCACCCAGCACCCTGAGCACTGAGCACCCAGCACCCTGAGTACTGAGCATCAAGCACCCCGAGCACTGAGCACCCTGAGTACTGAGCACCCAGTACCCTGAGCACTGAACACACAGCACCCTGAGTAGTGAGCACCCCGAGTACTGAGCACCCAGCATACTGAGTACTGAGCACCCAGCACCCTGAGTACTGAGCACCCAGCACCCTGAGCACTGAGCACCCAGCACCCTGAGTACTGAGCATCAAGCACCCCGAGCACTGATCACCCAGCACCCTGAGTACTGAGCACTGAGCACCCAGCACCCCGAGCACTGAGCACCCAGCACCCTGAGTACTGAGCACTGAGCACCCTGAGTACTGAGCACTGAGCACCCTGAGTACTGAGCACGCAGCACCCTGAGTACTGAGCACCCAGCACCCCGAGCACTGAGTACCCAGCACCCTGAGCACTGAGCACCCAGCACCCTGAGCACTGAGCACCCAGCACGCTGAGCACTGAGCACCCAGCACCCTGAGCACTGAGCACCCAGCACCCTGAGTACTGAGCACTGTGCACCCAGCACCAAGAGCACTGAGCACCCAGCACCCTGAGTACTGAGCACTGAGCACCCAGCACCCCGAGCACTGAGCACCCAGCACTCTGAGCACTGAGCACCCAGCACCCGAGTACTGATCACCCAGCACCCTGAGTACTGAGCACCCAGCACCCTGAGTACTGAGCACCCAGCACCCCGAGTACTGAGCACCCAGCACCCTGAGCACTGAGCACCCAGCACCCTGAGCACTGAGCACCCAGCACCCCGAGCCCTGTGCACCCAGCACCCTGAGTACTGAGCACCCAGCACTCTGAGCACTGAGCACCCAGCACCCTGAGCACTGAGCACCCAGCACCCTGAGCACTCAGCACCCAGCACCCTGAGCACTGAGCACCCAGCACCCTGAGTAGTGAGCACCCAACGTACTGAGCACTGAGCACCCCGAGCACTGAGCACCCAGCACCCCGAGCACTGAGTACCCAGCACGCTGAGCACTGAGCACCCAGCACCCTGAGCACTGAGCACCGAGCACCCTGAGCACTGAGCACCCAGCACCCTGAGAACTGAGCACCCAGCACCCTGAGTACTGAGCACCCAGCACCCTGAGTACTGAGCACCCAGCACCCTGAGCACTGAGCACCCAGCACCCTGAGCACTGAGCACCCAGAACCCTGAGTACTGAGCACCCAGCACCCCGAGTACTAAGCACCGAGCACCCTGAGCACTGAGCACCCAGCACCCTGAGCACTGAGCACCCAGCACCCTGAGTACTGAGCACCCAGCACCCTGAGCACTGAGCACCGAGCACCCTGAGCACTGAGCACCCAGCGCCCCGAGCACTGAGCACCCAGAAACCTGAGCACTGAGCACCCAGCACCCTGAGCACTGAGCACCCAGCACCCCGAGCACTGAGCACCCAGCACCCCGAACACTGAGCACCTAGCACCCTGAGTAATGAGCATCCAGCACCCTGAGTACTGAGCACCCAGCACCCTGAGCACTGAGCACCCAGCACCCTGAGTACTGAGCACCCAACACCCCAAGCACTGAGCACCCTGAGTACTGAGCACCCAGCACCCCAAGCACTGAGCACCCTGAGTACTGAGCACCCAACAGCCTGAGTGCTGCGCACCCAGCACCCCAAGCACTGAGCACCCTGAGTACTGAGCACCCAGTACCCTGAGCACTGAACACACAGCACCCTGAGTACTGAGCACCCCGAGCACTGAGCACCCAGCATACTGAGTACTGAGCACCCAGCACCCTGAGTACTGAGCACCCAGCACCCTGAGCACTGAGCACCCAGCACCCTGAGTACTGAGCATCAAGCACCCCGAGCACTGAGCACCCTGAGTACTGAGCACCCAGTACACTGAGCACTGAACACACAGCACCCTGAGTAGTGAGCACCCCGAGTACTGAGCACCCAGCATACTGAGTACTGAGCACCCAGCACCCTGAGTACTGAGCACCCAGCACCCTGAGCACTGAGCACCCAGCACCCTGAGTACTGAGCATCAAGCACCCCGAGCACTGATCACCCAGCACCCTGAGTACTGAGCACTGAGCACCCAGCACCCCGAGCACTGAGCACCCAGCACCCTGTGTACTGAGCACTGAGCACCCAGCACCCTGAGTACTGAGCATCAAGCACCCCGAGCACTGAGCACCCAGCACCCTGAGTACTGAGCACTGACCACCCAGCACCCCGAGCCCTGAGCACCCAGCACCCTGAGTACTGAGCACTGAGCACCCAGCACCCCGAGCACTGAGCAACCAGCACCCTGAGCACTGAGCACCCAGCACCCGAGTACTGAGCACCCAGCACCCTGAGTACTGAGCACCCAGCTCCCTGAGTACTGAGCACCCAGCACCCCGAGAACTGAGCACCCAGCACCCTGAGTACTGAGCACCCAGCACCCTGAGCACTGAGCACCCAGCACCCTGAGCACTGAGCACCCAGCACCCTGAGTACTGAGCACCCAGCACCCTGAGTACTAATCACCGAGCACCCTGAGCACTGAGCACCCAGCACCCTGAGCACTGAGCACCCAGCACCCTGAGTACTGAGCACCCAGCACCCCGAGCACTGAGCACCCAGCACCCTGAGTACTGAGCACATAGCACCCTGAGCACTGAGCACCGAGCAGGCTGAGCACTGAGCACCCAGCAACCTGAGGACTGAGCACCCAGCTCCCCGAGCACTGAGCACCCAGCACCCTGAGCACTGAGCACCCTGAGTACTGAGCACTGAGCACCCTGAGTACTGAGCACTGAGCACCCTGAGTACTGAGCATCCAGCACCCTGAGTACTGAGCACCCAGCACCCCGAGCACTGAGTACCCAGCACCCTGAGCACTGAGCACCCTGAGCACTGAGCACCCAGCACGCTGAGCACTGAGCACCCAGCACCCTGAGCACTGAGCACCCAGCACCCTGAGTACTGAGCACTGTGCACCCAGCACCAAGAGCATTGAGCACCCAGCACCCTGAGTACTGAGCACTGAGCACCCAGCACCCCGAGCACTGAGCACCCAGCACTCTGAGCACTGAGCACCCAGCACCCGAGTACTGATCACCCAGCACCCTGAGTACTGAGCACCCAGCACCCTGAGTACTGAGCACCCAGCACCCCGAGTACTGAGCACCCAGCACCCTGAGCACTGAGCACCCAGCACCCTGAGCACTGAGCACCCAGCACCCCGAGCACTGTGCACCCAGCACCCTGAGTACTGAGCACCCAGCACCCTGAGCACTGAGCACCCAGCACCCTGAGCACTCAGCACCCAGCACCCTGAGCACTGAGCACCCAGCACCCTGAGTAGTGAGCACCCAAATTACTCAGCACCGAGCACCCCGAGCACTGAGCACCCAGCACCCCGAGTACTGAGCACCGAGCACCCCGAGCACTGAGCACCCAGCACACTGAGTACTGAGCTCCGAGCACCCCGAGCACTGAGTACAAAGCGCCCCGAGCACTGAGCACCCAGAACCCTGGGCACTGAGCACCCAGCACCCTGAGCACTGAGCACCCAGCACCCCGAACACTGAGCACCCAGCACCCCGAGCACTGAGCACTGAGCACCCTGAGAACTGAGCACCCAGCACCCTGAGCAATGAGCACCCAGCACCCCGAGCACAGAGCACCCAGCACCCAGAGCACTGAGCACTGAGCACCCTGAGTACGGAGCACCCAGCACCCCGAGCACTGAGCACCGAGCACCCTGAGCACTGAGCAGCCAGCACCCTGAGTACTAAGCACCCAGCACCCTGAGTACTAAGCACCCAGCAACCTGAGTACTGAGCACACAGCACCCTGAGTACTGAGCACCCAGCACCCTGAGTACTGAGCACCCAGCGTACTGAGCACCAAGCACCCCGAGCACTGAGCACCCAGCACCCTGAGTACTGAGCACCCAGCACCCTGAGCACTGAGCACCCAGCACCCTGAGTACTGAGCACCGAGCACCCTGAGTACTGAGCACCCAGCACCCTGAGTACTGAGTACCCAGAAACCTGAGTACTGAGCACCCAGCATACTGAGCACCGAGCACCCAGCACCCTGAGTACTGAGCACCCAGCACCCTGAGCACTGAGCACACAGCACCCTGAGTACTGAGCACTGAGCACCCGGAGTACTGAGCACCGAAAACCCTGAGTACTGAGCACCCAGCACCCTGAGCACTGAGCAACCAGCACCCTGAGCACTGAGCACCCAGCACCCTGAGCACTGAGCACCCTTAGTACTGAGCACTGAGCACCCTGAGTACTGAGCACTGAGCACCCTGAGTACTGAGCACCCAGCACCCTGAGTACTGAGCACCCAGCACCCTGAGCAATGATCACCCTGAGTACTGAGCACCCAGCACCTTGAGCACTGAGCACCCAGCACCCCGAGCACTGAGCACCCAGCACCCGGAGTACTGAGCACCCAGCACCCTGAGTACTAAGCACCGAGCACCCTGAGTACTGAGCACACAGCACCCTGAGCACTGAACACACAGCACCCTGAGTACTGAGCACCCCGTGCACTGAGCACCCAGCACCCTCAGTACTGAGCACCGAGCACCCCGAGCACTGAGCACCCAGCACCCCGAGCAATGAGCACCCAGCACCCTGAGTACTGAGCACCCAGCACCCTGAGTACTGAGCACTGAGCACCCAGCACCCGGAGTACTGAGCACCCAGCACCCTGAGTACTAAGCACCGAGCACCCTGAGTACTGAGCACCCAGCACCCTGAGCACTGAGCACCCAGCACCCTGAGCACTGAGCACCCAGCACCCTGAGCACTGAGCACCCAGCAACCTGAGTACTGAGCACTGAGCACCCAGCACCCCGAGCACTGAGCCCCCAGCACCCTGAGTACTGAGCACTGAGCACCCAGCACCCCAAGCACTGAGCACCCAGCACCCTGAGCACTGAGCACCCAGCACCCGAGTAGTGAGCACCCAGCACCCTGAGTACTAAGCACACAGCTCCCTGAGTACTGAGCACCCAGCACCCCGAGAACTGAGCACCCAGCACCCTGAGTACTGAGCACCCAGCACCCTGAGCACTGAGCACCCAGCACCCTGAGCACTGAGCACCCAGCACCCTGAGTACTGAGCACCCAGCACCCTGAGTACTAAGCACCGAGCACCCTGAGCACTGAGCACCCAGCACCCTGAGCACTGAGCACCCAGCACCCTGAGTACTGAGCACCCAGCACCCCGAGCACTGAGCACCCAGCACCCTGAGTACTGAGCACCCAGCACCCTGAGCACTGAGCACCGAGCACCCTGAGCACTGAGCACCCAGCACCCTGAGGACTGAGCACCCAGCACCCAGAGCACTGAGCACCCAGCACCCTGAGCACTGAGCACCCTGAGTACTGAGCACTGAGCACCCTGAGTACTGAGCACTGAGCACCCTGAGTACTGAGCACCCAGCACCCTGAGTACTGAGCACCCAGCACCCCGAGCACTGAGTACCCAGCACCCTGAGCACTGAGCACCCAGCACCCTGAGCACTGAGCACCCAGCACCCTGAGCACTGAGCACCCAGCACACTGAGCACTGAGCACCCAGCACCCTGAGTACTGAGCACTGTGCACCCAGCACCAAGAGCACTGAGCACCCAGCACCCTGAGTACTGAGCACTGAGCACCCAGCACCCCGAGCACTGAGCACCCAGCACTCTGAGAACTGAGCACCCAGCACCCGAGTACTGATCACCCAGCACCCTGAGTACTGAGCACCCAGCACCCTGAGTACTGAGCACCCAGCACCCCGAGTACTGAGCACCCAGCACCCTGAGCACTGAGCACCCAGCACCCTGAGCACTGAGCACCCAGCACCCCGAGCACTGTGCACCCAGCACCCTGAGTACTGAGCACCCAGCACCCTGAGCACTGATCACCCAGCACCCTGAGCACTCAGCACCCAGCACCCTGAGCACTGAGCACCCAGCACCCTGAGTAGTGAGCACCCAACGTACTGAGCACCGAGCACCCCGAGCACTGAGCACCCAGCACCCCGAGTACTGAGCACCGAGCACCCCGAGCACTGAGCACCCAGCACACTGAGTACTGAGCTCCGAGCACCCCGAGCACTGAGTACCCAGCGCCCCGAGCACTGAGCACCCAGAACCCTGGGCACTGAGCACCCAGCACCCTGAGCACTGAGCACCCAGCACCCCGAGCACTGAGCACCCAGCACCCCGAGCACTGAGCACTGAGCACCCTGAGAACTGAGCACCCAGCACCCTGAGCAATGAGCACCCAGCACCCCGAGCACAGAGCACCAAGCACCCAGAGCACTGAGCACTGAGCACCCTGAGTACTGAGCACCCAGCACCCTGAGCACTGAGCACCCAGCACCCTGAGCACTCAGCACCCAGCACCCTGAGCACTGAGCACCCAGCACCCTGAGTAGTGAGCACCCAACGTACTGAGCACCGAGCACCCCGAGCACTGAGCACCCAGCACCCTGAGTACTGAGCACCGAGCACAACGAGCACTGAGCACCCAGCACACTGAGTACTGAGCTCCGAGCACCCCGAGCACTGAGTACCCAGCGCCCCGAGCACTGAGCACCCAGAACCCTGAGCACTGAGCACCCAGCACCCTGAGCACTGAGCACCCAGCACCCCTAGCACTGAGCACCCAGCACCCCGAGCACTGAGCACTGAGCACCCTGAGTACTGAGCACCCAGCACCCTGAGCAATGAGCACCCAGCACCCCGAGCACAGAGCACCCAGCACCCATAGCACTGAGCACTGACCACCCTGAGTACTGAGCACCCAGCACCCCGAGCACTGAGCACCGAGCACCCTGAGCACTGAGCAGCCAGCACCCTGAGTACTAAGCACCCAGCACCCTGAGTACTAAGCACCCAGCACCCTGAGTACTGAGCACACAGCACCCTGAGTACTGAGCACCCAGCACCCTGAGTACTGAGCACCCAGCGTACTGAGCACTGAGCACCCCGAGCACTGAGCACCCAGCACCCTGAGTACTGAGCACCCAGCACCCTGAGCACTGAGCACCCAGCACCCTGAGCACTGAGCACCCAGCACCCTGAGTACTGAGCACCCAGCACCCCGAGCACTGAGTACCCAGCACCCTGAGCACTGAGCACCCAGCACCCTGAGCACTGAGCACCCAGCACCCTGAGCACTGAGCACCCAGCACCCTGAGCACTGAGCACCCAGCACCCTGAGTACTGAGCACTGTGCACCCAGCACCAAGAGCACTGAGCTCCCAGCACCCTGAGTACTGAGCACTGAGCACCCAGCACCCCAAGCACTGAGCACCCAGCACTCTGAGCACTGAGCACCCAGCACCCGAGTACTGAGCACCCAGCACCCTGAGTACTGAGCACCCAGCACCCTGAGTACTGAGCACCCAGCACTCCGAGCACTGAGCACCCGGAGTACTGAGCACCGAAAACCCTGAGTACTGAGCACCCAGCACCCTGAGCACTGAGCAACCAGCACCCTGAGCACTGAGCACCCAGCACCATGAGCACTGAGCACCCAGCACCCTGAGTACTGATCACCGAGCACCCCGAACACTGAGCACCCAGCACCCTGAGCACTGAGCACCCTTAGTACTGAGCACTGAGCACCCTGAGTACTGAGCACCCCGCACCCTGAGCAATGATCACCCTGAGTACTGAGCACCCAGCACCTTGAGCACTGAGCACTGAGCACCCCGAGCACTGAGCACCCAGCACCCGGAGTACTGAGCACCCAGCACCCTGAGTACTAAGCACCGAGCACCCTGAGTACTGAGCACCCAGCACCCTGAGAACTGAACACACAGCACCCTGAGTACTGAGCACCCCGAGCACTGAGCACCCAGCACCCTGAGTACTGAGCACCGAGCACCCCGAGTACTGAGCACCCAGCACCCCGAGCACTGAGCACCCAGCACCCTGAGTACTGAGCACCCAGCACCCTGAGTACTGAGCACTGAGCACCCAGCACCCGGAGTACTGAGCACCCAGCACCCTGAGTACTAAGCACCGAGCACCCTGAGTACTGAGCACCCAGCACCCTGAGGACTGAGCACCCAGCACCCCGAGCACTGAGCACCCAGCACCCTGAGCACTGAGCACCCTGAGTACTGAGCACTGAGCACCCTGAGTACTGAGCACTGAGCACCCTGAGTACTGAGCACCCAGCACCCTGAGTACTGAGCACCCAGCACCCCGAGCACTGAGTACCCAGCACCCTGAGCACTGAGCACCCAGCACCCTGAGCACTGAGCACCCAGCACGCTGAGCACTGAGCACCCAGCACCCTGAGCACTGAGCACACAGCACCCTGAGTACTGAGCACTGTGCACCCAGCACCAAGAGCACTGAGCACCCAGCACCCTGAGTACTGAGCACTGAGCACCCAGCACCCCGAGCACTGAGCACCCAGCACTCTGAGCACTGAGCACCCAGCACCCGAGTACTGATCACCCAGCACCCTGAGTACTGAGCACCCAGCACCCTGAGTACTGAGCACCCAGCACCCCGAGTACTGAGCACCCAGCACCCTGAGCACTGAGCACCCAGCACCCTGAGCACTGAGCACCCAGCACCCCGAGCCCTGTGCACCCAGCACCCTGAGTACTGAGAACCCAGCACCCTGAGCACTGAGCACCCAGCACCCTGAGCACTGAGCACCCAGCACCCTGAGCACTCAGCACCCAGCACCCTGAGCACTGAGCACCCAGCACCCTGAATAGTGAGCACCCAACGTACTGAGCACCGAGCACGCCGAGCACTGAGCACCCAGCACCCCGAGCACTGAGTACCCAGCACCCTGAGCACTGAGCACCCAGCACCCTGAGCACTGAGCACCCAGCACCCTGAGCACTGAGCACCCAGCACCCTGAGCACTGAGCACCCAGCACCCTGAGTACTGAGCACTGTGCACCCAGCACCAAGAGCACTGAGCACCCAGCACCCTGAGTACTGAGCCCTGAGCACCCAGCACCCCAAGCACTGAGCACCCAGCACTCTGAGCACTGAGCACCCAGCACCCGAGTACTGATCACCCAGCACCCTGAGTACTGAGCACCCAGCACCCTGAGTACTGAGCACCCAGCTCCCCGAGTATTGAGCACCCAGCACCCTGAGCACTGAGCACCCAGCACCCTGAGCACTGAGCACCCATCACCCCGAGCACTGCGCACCCAGCACCCTGAGTACTGAGCACCAAGCACCCTGAGCACTGAGCACCCAGCACCCTGAGCACTCAGCACCCAGCACCCTGAGCACTGAGCACCCAGCACCCTGAGTAGTGAGCACCCAACGTACTGAGCACCGAGCACCCCGAGCTCTGAGCACCCAGCACCCTGAGTACTGAGCACCGAGCACCCCGAGCACTGAGCACCCAGCACCCTGAGCACTGAGCTCCGAGCACCCCGAGCACTGAGCACCCAGCACCCTGAGCACTGAGCACCCAGCACCCTGAGCACTGAGCACCCAGCACCCTGAGCACTGAGCACCCAGCACCCTGAGCACTGAGCACCCAGCACCCTGATTAGTGATCACCCAACGTACTGAGCACAGAGCACCCCGAGTACTGAGCACCCAGCACCCCGAGCACTGAGCACCCAGCACCCCGAACACTGAGCACCTAGCACCCTGAGTGATGAGCACCCAGCACCCTGAGTACTGAGCACCCAGCACCCTGAGCACTGAGCACCCAGCACCCTGAGTACTGAGCACCCAACACCCCAAGCACTGAGCACCCTGAGTACTGAGCACCCAGCACCCCAAGCACTGAGCACCGTGAGTACTGAGCACCCAACACCCTGAGTACTGCGCACCCAGCAACCCAAGCACTGAGCACCCTGAGTACTGAGCACCCAGTACCCTGAGCACTGAACACACAGCACCCTGAGTACTGAGCACCCCGAGCACTGAGCACCCAGCATACTGAGTACTGAGCACCCAGCACCCTGAGTACTGAGCACCCAGCACCCTGAGCACTGAGCACCCAGCACCCTGAGTACTGAGCATCAAGCACCCCGAGCACTGAGCACCCAGCACCCTGAGTACTGAGCACTGAGCACCCAGGACCCCGAGCACTGAGCACCCAGCATACTGAGTACTGAGCACCCAGCACCCTGAGTACTGAGCACCCAGCACCCTGAGCACTGAGCACCCAGCACCTTGAGCACTGAGCACCGAGCACCCCGAGCACTGAGCACCCAGCACCCCGAGCACTGAGCACCCAGCACCCTGAGAACTGAGCACCCAGCACCCTGAGTACTGAGCACCCAGCACCCTGAGTACTGAGCACCCAGCACCCTGAGCACTGAGCACCCAGCAACCTGAGCACTGAGCACCCAGAACCCTGAGTACTGAGCACCCAGCACCCCGAGTACTAAGCACCGAGCACCCTGAGCACTGAGCACCCAGCACCCTGAGCACTGAGCACCCAGCACCCTGAGTACTGAGCACCCAGCACCCTGAGCACTGAGCACCGAGCACCCTGAGCACTGAGCACCCAGCGCCCCGAGCACTGAGCACCCAGAAACCTGAGCACTGAGCACCCAGCACCCTGAGCACTGAGCACCCAGCACCCCGAGCACTGAGCACCCAGCACCCCGAACACTGAGCACCTAGCACCCTGAGTAATGAGCATCCAGCACCCTGAGTACTGAGCACCCAGCACCCTGAGCACTGAGCACCCAGCACCCTGAGTACTGAGCACCCAACACCCCAAGCACTGAGCACCCTGAGTACTGAGCACCCAGCACCCCAAGCACTGAGCACCCTGAGTACTGAGCACCCAACAGCCTGAGTGCTGCGCACCCAGCAGCCCAAGCACTGAGCACCCTGAGTACTGAGCACCCAGTACCCTGAGCACTGAACACACAGCACCCTGAGTACTGAGCACCCCGAGCACTGAGCACCCAGCATACTGAGTACTGAGCACCCAGCACCCCGAGTACTGAGCACCCAGCATACTGAGTACTGAGCACCCAGCACCCTGAGTACTGAGCACCCAGCACCCTGAGCACTGAGCACCCAGCACCCTGAGTACTGAGCATCAAGCACCCCGAGCACTGAGCACCCAGCACCCTGAGTACTGAGCACTGAGCTCCCAGCACCCCGAGCACTGAGCACCCAGCACCCTGTGTACTGAGCACTGAGCACCCAGCATCCTGAGTACTGAGCATCAAGCACCCCGAGCACTGAGCACCCAGCACCCTGAGTACTGAGCACTGACCACCCAGCACCCCGAGCACTGAGCACCCAGCACCCTGAGTACTGAGCACTGAGCACCCAGCACCCCGAGCACGGAGCACCCAGCACCCTGAGCACTGAGCACCCAGCACCCAAGTACTGAGCACCCAGCACCCTGAGTACTGAGCACCCAGCTCCCTGAGTACTGAGCACCCAGCACCCCGAGAACTGAGCACCCAGCACCCTGAGTACTGAGCACCCAGCACCCTGAGCACTGAGCACCCAGCACCCTGAGCACTGAGCACCCAGCACCCTGAGTACTGAGCACCCAGCACCCTGAGTACTAAGCACCGAGCACCCTGAGCACTGAGCACCCAGCACCCTGAGCACTGAGCACAGAGCACCATGAGTACTGAGCACCCAGCACCCTGAGCACTGAGCACCCAGCACCCTGAGTACTGAGCACCCAGCACCCTGAGCACTGAGCACCGAGCACCCTGAGCACTGAGCACCCAGCACCCTGAGGACTGAGCACCCAGCACCCCGAGCACTGAGCACCCAGCACCCTGAGCACTGAGCACCCTGAGTACTGAGCACTGAGCACCCTGAGTACTGAGCACTGAGCACCCTGAGTACTGAGCACGCAGCACCCTGAGTACTGAGCACCCAGCACCCCAAGCACTGAGTACCCAGCACCCTGAGCACTGAGCACCCAGCACCCTGAGCACTGAGCACCCAGCACGCTGAGCACTGAGCACCCAGCACCCTGAGCACTGAGCACCCAGCACCCTGAGTACTGAGCACTGTGCACCCAGTACCAAGAGCACTGAGCACCCAGCACCCTGAGTACTGAGCACTGAGCACCCAGCACCCCGAGCACTGAGCACCCAGCACTCTGAGCACTGAGCACCCAGCACCCGAGTACTGATCACCCAGCACCCTGAGTACTGAGCACCCAGCACCCTGAGTACTGAGCACCCAGCACACCGAGTACTGAACACCCAGCACCCTGAGCACTGAGCACCCAGCACCCTGAGCACTGAGCACCCAGCACCCCGAGCCCTGTGCACCCAGCACCCTGAGTACTGAGCACCCAGCACCCTGAGCACTGAGCACCCAGCACCCTGAGCACTGAGCACCCAGCACAGTGAGCACTCAGCACCCAGCACCCTGAGCACTGAGCACCCAGCACCCTGAGTAGTGAGCACCCAACGTACTGAGCACCGAGCACCCCGAGCACTGAGCACCCAGCACCCCGAGCAGTGAGTACCCAGCACGCTGAGCACTGAGCACCCAGCACCCTGAGCACTGAGCACCCAGCACCCTGAGCACTGAGCACCCAGCACCCTGAGCACTGAGCACCCAGCACCCTGAGTACTGAGCACTGTGCACCCAGCACCAAGAGCACTGAGCACCCAGCACCCTGAGTACTGAGCCCTGAGCACCCAGCACCCCAAGCACTGAGCACCCAGCACTCTGAGCACTGAGCACCCAGCACCCGAGTACTGATCACCCAGCACCCTGAGTACTGAGCACCCAGCACCCTGAGTACTGAGCACCCAGCTCCCCGAGTACTGAGCACCCAGCACCCTGAGCACTGAGCACCCAGCACCCTGAGCACTGAGCACCCATCACCCCGAGCACTGCGCACCCAGCACCCTGAGTACTGAGCACCAAGCAACCTGAGCACTGAGCACCCAGCACCCTGAGCACTCAGCACCCAGCACCCTGAGCACTGAGCACCCAGCACCCTGAGTAGTGAGCACCCAACGTACTGAGCACCGAGCACCCCGAGCTCTGAGCACCCAGCACCCTGAGTACTGAGCACCGAGCACCCCGAGCACTGAGCACCCAGCACCCTGAGCACTGAGCTCCGAGCACCCCGAGCACTGAGCACCCAGCACCCTGAGCACTGAGCACCCAGCACCCTGAGCACTGAGCACCCAGCACCCTGAGCACTGAGCACCCAGCACCCTGAGCACTGAGCACCCAGCACCCTGATTAGTGATCACCCAACGTACTGAGCACAGAGCACCCCGAGTACTGAGCACCCAGCACCCCGAGCACTGAGCACCCAGCACCCCGAACACTGAGCACCTAGCACCCTGAGTGATGAGCACCCAGCACCCTGAGTACTGAGCAGCCAGCACCCTGAGCACTGAGCACCCAGCACCCTGAGTACTGAGCACCCAACACCCCAAGCACTGAGCACCCTGAGTACTGAGCACCCAGCACCCCAAGCACTGAGCACCGTGAGTACTGAGCACCCAACACCCTGAGTACTGCGCACCCAGCACCCCAAGCACTGAGCACCCTGAGTACTGAGCACCCAGTACCCTGAGCACTGAACACACAGCACCCTGAGTACTGAGCACCCCGAGCACTGAGCACCCAGCATACTGAGTACTGAGCACCCAGCAGCCTGAGTACTGAGCACCCAGCACCCTGAGCACTGAGCACCCAGCACCCTGAGTACTGAGCATCAAGCACCCCGAGCACTGAGCACCCAGCACCCTGAGTACTGAGCACTGAGCACCCAGGACCCCGAGCACTGAGCACCCAGCATACTGAGTACTGAGCACCCAGCACCCTGAGTACTGAGCACCCAGCACCCTGAGCACTGAGCACCCAGCACCTTGAGCACTGAGCACCGAGCACCCCGAGCACTGAGCACCCAGCACCCCGAGCACTGAGCACCCAGCACCCTGAGAACTGAGCACCCAGCACCCTGAGTACTGAGCACCCAGCACCCTGAGTACTGAGCACCCAGCACCCTGAGCACTGAGCACCCAGCAACCTGAGCACTGAGCACCCAGAACCCTGAGTACTGAGCACCCAGCACCCCGAGTACTAAGCACCGAGCACCCTGAGCACTGAGCACCCAGCACCCTGAGCACTGAGCACCCAGCACCCTGAGTACTGAGCACCCAGCACCCTGAGCACTGAGCACCGAGCACCCTGAGCACTGAGCACCCAGCGCCCCGAGCACTGAGCACCCAGAAACCTGAGCACTGAGCACCCAGCACCCTGAGCACTGAGCACCCAGCACCCCGAGCACTGAGCACCCAGCACCCCGAACACTGAGCACCTAGCACCCTGAGTAATGAGCATCCAGCACCCTGAGTACTGAGCACCCAGCACCCTGAGCACTGAGCACCCAGCACCCTGAGTACTGAGCACCCAACACCCCAAGCACTGAGCACCCTGAGTACTGAGCACCCAGCACCCCAAGCACTGAGCACCCTGAGTACTGAGCACCCAACAGCCTGAGTGCTGCGCACCCAGCACCCCAAGCACTGAGCACCCTGAGTACTGAGCACCCAGTACCCTGAGCACTGAACACACAGCACCCTGAGTACTGAGCACCCCGAGCACTGAGCACCCAGCATACTGAGTACTGAGCACCCAGCACCCCGAGTACTGAGCACCCAGCATACTGAGTACTGAGCACCCAGCACCCTGAGTACTGAGCACCCAGCACCCTGAGCACTGAGCACCCAGCACCCTGAGTACTGAGCATCAAGCACCCCGAGCACTGAGCACCCAGCACCCTGAGTACTGAGCACTGAGCTCCCAGCACCCCGAGCACTGAGCACCCAGCACCCTGTGTACTGAGCACTGAGCACCCAGCATCCTGAGTACTGAGCATCAAGCACCCCGAGCACTGAGCACCCAGCACCCTGAGTACTGAGCACTGACCACCCAGCACCCCGAGCACTGAGCACCCAGCACCCTGAGTACTGAGCACTGAGCACCCAGCACCCCGAGCACGGAGCACCCAGCACCCTGAGCACTGAGCACCCAGCACCCAAGTACTGAGCACCCAGCACCCTGAGTACTGAGCACCCAGCTCCCTGAGTACTGAGCACCCAGCACCCCGAGAACTGAGCACCCAGCACCCTGAGTACTGAGCACCCAGCACCCTGAGCACTGAGCACCCAGCACCCTGAGCACTGAGCACCCAGCACCCTGAGTACTGAGCACCCAGCACCCTGAGTACTAAGCACCGAGCACCCTGAGCACTGAGCACCCAGCACCCTGAGCACTGAGCACAGAGCACCATGAGTACTGAGCACCCAGCACCCTGAGCACTGAGCACCCAGCACCCTGAGTACTGAGCACCCAGCACCCTGAGCACTGAGCACCGAGCACCCTGAGCACTGAGCACCCAGCACCCTGAGGACTGAGCACCCAGCACCCCGAGCACTGAGCACCCAGCACCCTGAGCACTGAGCACCCTGAGTACTGAGCACTGAGCACCCTGAGTACTGAGCACTGAGCACCCTGAGTACTGAGCACGCAGCACCCTGAGTACTGAGCACCCAGCACCCCAAGCACTGAGTACCCAGCACCCTGAGCACTGAGCACCCAGCACCCTGAGCACTGAGCACCCAGCACGCTGAGCACTGAGCACCCAGCACCCTGAGCACTGAGCACCCAGCACCCTGAGTACTGAGCACTGTGCACCCAGTACCAAGAGCACTGAGCACCCAGCACCCTGAGTACTGAGCACTGAGCACCCAGCACCCCGAGCACTGAGCACCCAGCACTCTGAGCACTGAGCACCCAGCACCCGAGTACTGATCACCCAGCACCCTGAGTACTGAGCACCCAGCACCCTGAGTACTGAGCACCCAGCACACCGAGTACTGAACACCCAGCACCCTGAGCACTGAGCACCCAGCACCCTGAGCACTGAGCACCCAGCACCCCGAGCCCTGTGCACCCAGCACCCTGAGTACTGAGCACCCAGCACCCTGAGCACTGAGCACCCAGCACCCTGAGCACTGAGCACCCAGCACAGTGAGCACTCAGCACCCAGCACCCTGAGCACTGAGCACCCAGCACC
The DNA here is from genome assembly GCF_018167655.1 of Microtus oregoni. Taxonomy (NCBI): domain Eukaryota; kingdom Metazoa; phylum Chordata; class Mammalia; order Rodentia; family Cricetidae; genus Microtus; species Microtus oregoni. Next base: position 2,986,656 of record NW_024543811.1, on the reverse strand, counting down.
CTGAGTAGTGAGCACCCAACGTACTGAGCACCGAGCACCCCGAGCACTGAGCACCCAGCACCCCGAGCAGTGAGTACCCAGCACGCTGAGCACTGAGCACCCAGCACCCTGAGCACTGAGCACCCAGCACCCTGAGCACTGAGCACCCAGCACCCTGAGCACTGAGCACCCAGCACCCTGAGTACTGAGCACTGTGCACCCAGCACCAAGAGCACTGAGCACCCAGCACCCTGAGTACTGATCCCTGAGCACCCAGCACCCCAAGCACTGAGCACCCAGCACTCTGAGCACTGAGCACCCAGCACCCGAGTACTGATCACCCAGCACCCTGAGTACTGAGCACCCAGCACCCTGAGTACTGAGCACCCAGCTCCCCGAGTACTGAGCACCCAGCACCCTGAGCACTGAGCACCCAGCACCCTGAGCACTGAGCACCCATCACCCCGAGCACTGCGCACCCAGCACCCTGAGTACTGAGCACCAAGCAACCTGAGCACTGAGCACCCAGCACCCTGAGCACTCAGCACCCAGCACCCTGAGCACTGAGCACCCAGCACCCTGAGTAGTGAGCACCCAACGTACTGAGCACCGAGCACCCCGAGCTCTGAGCACCCAGCACCCTGAGTACTGAGCACCGAGCACCCCGAGCACTGAGCACCCAGCACCCTGAGCACTGAGCTCCGAGCACCCCGAGCACTGAGCACCCAGCACCCTGAGCACTGAGCACCCAGCACCCTGAGCACTGAGCACCCAGCACCCTGAGCACTGAGCACCCAGCACCCTGAGCACTGAGCACCCAGCACCCTGATTAGTGATCACCCAACGTACTGAGCACAGAGCACCCCGAGTACTGAGCACCCAGCACCCCGAGCACTGAGCACCCAGCACCCCGAACACTGAGCACCTAGCACCCTGAGTGATGAGCACCCAGCACCCTGAGTACTGAGCACCCAGCACCCTGAGCACTGAGCACCCAGCACCCTGAGTACTGAGCACCCAACACCCCAAGCACTGAGCACCCTGAGTACTGAGCACCCAGCACCCCAAGCACTGAGCACCGTGAGTACTGAGCACCGAACACCCTGAGTACTGCGCACCCAGCACCCCAAGCACTGAGCACCCTGAGTACTGAGCACCCAGTACCCTGAGCACTGAACACACAGCACCCTGAGTACTGAGCACCCCGAGCACTGAGCACCCAGCATACTGAGTACTGAGCACCCAGCACCCTGAGTACTGAGCACCCAGCACCCTGAGCACTGAGCACCCAGCACCCTGAGTACTGAGCATCAAGCACCCCGAGCACTGAGCACCCAGCACCCTGAGTACTGAGCACTGAGCACCCAGGACCCCGAGCACTGAGCACCCAGCATACTGAGTACTGAGCACCCAGCACCCTGAGTACTGAGCACCCAGCACCCTGAGCACTGAGCACCCAGCACCTTGAGCACTGAGCACCGAGCACCCCGAGCACTGAGCACCCAGCACCCCGAGCACTGAGCACCCAGCACCCTGAGAACTGAGCACCCAGCACCCTGAGTACTGAGCACCCAGCACCCTGAGTACTGAGCACCCAGCACCCTGAGCACTGAGCACCCAGCAACCTGAGCACTGAGCACCCAGAACCCTGAGTACTGAGCACCCAGCACCCCGAGTACTAAGCACCGAGCACCCTGAGCACTGAGCACCCAGCACCCTGAGCACTGAGCACCCAGCACCCTGAGTACTGAGCACCCAGCACCCTGAGCACTGAGCACCGAGCACCCTGAGCACTGAGCACCCAGCGCCCCGAGCACTGAGCACCCAGAAACCTGAGCACTGAGCACCCAGCACCCTGAGCACTGAGCACCCAGCACCCCGAGCTCTGAGCACCCAGCACCCCGAACACTGAGCACCTAGCACCCTGAGTAATGAGCATCCAGCACCCTGAGTACTGAGCACCCAGCACCCTGAGCACTGAGCACCCAGCACCCTGAGTACTGAGCACCCAACACCCCAAGCACTGAGCACCCTGAGTACTGAGCACCCAGCACCCCAAGCACTGAGCACCCTGAGTACTGAGCACCCAACAGCCTGAGTGCTGCGCACCCAGCACCCCAAGCACTGAGCACCCTGAGTACTGAGCACCCAGTACCCTGAGCACTGAACACACAGCACCCTGAGTACTGAGCACCCCGAGCACTGAGCACCCAGCATACTGAGTACTGAGCACCCAGCACCCCGAGTACTGAGCACCCAGCATACTGAGTACTGAGCACCCAGCACCCTGAGTACTGAGCACCCAGCACCCTGAGCACTGAGCACCCAGCACCCTGAGTACTGAGCATCAAGCACCCCGAGCACTGAGCACCCAGCACCCTGAGTACTGAGCACTGAGCTCCCAGCACCCCGAGCACTGAGCACCCAGCACCCTGTGTACTGAGCACTGAGCACCCAGCATCCTGAGTACTGAGCATCAAGCACCCCGAGCACTGAGCACCCAGCACCCTGAGTACTGAGCACTGACCACCCAGCACCCCGAGCACTGAGCACCCAGCAACCTGAGTACTGAGCACTGAGCACCCAGCACCCCGAGCACGGAGCACCCAGCACCCTGAGCACTGAGCACCCAGCACCCAAGTACTGAGCACCCAGCACCCTGAGTACTGAGCACCCAGCTCCCTGAGTACTGAGCACCCAGCACCCCGAGAACTGAGCACCCAGCACCCTGAGTACTGAGCACCCAGCACCCTGAGCACTGAGCACCCAGCACCCTGAGCACTGAGCACCCAGCACCCTGAGTACTGAGCACCCAGCACCCTGAGTACTAAGCACCGAGCACCCTGAGCACTGAGCACCCAGCACCCTGAGCACTGAGCACAGAGCACCATGAGTACTGAGCACCCAGCACCCTGAGCACTGAGCACCCAGCACCCTGAGTACTGAGCACCCAGCACCCTGAGCACTGAGCACCGAGCACCCTGAGCACTGAGCACCCAGCACCCTGAGGACTGAGCACCCAGCACCCCGAGCACTGAGCACCCAGCACCCTGAGCACTGAGCACCCTGAGTACTGAGCACTGAGCACCCTGAGTACTGAGCACTGAGCACCCTGAGTACTGAGCACGCAGCACCCTGAGTACTGAGCACCCAGCACCCCGAGCACTGAGTACCCAGCACCCTGAGCACTGAGCACCCAGCACCCTGAGCACTGAGCACCCAGCACGCTGAGCACTGAGCACCCAGCACCCTGAGCACTGAGCACCCAGCACCCTGAGTACTGAGCACTGTGCACCCAGTACCAAGAGCACTGAGCACCCAGCACCCTGAGTACTGAGCACTGAGCACCCAGCACCCCGAGCACTGAGCACCCAGCACTCTGAGCACTGAGCACCCAGCACCCGAGTACTGATCACCCAGCACCCTGAGTACTGAGCACCCAGCACCCTGAGTACTGAGCACCCAGCACACCGAGTACTGAACACCCAGCACCCTGAGCACTGAGCACCCAGCACCCTGAGCACTGAGCACCCAGCACCCCGAGCCCTGTGCACCCAGCACCCTGAGTACTGAGCACCCAGCACCCTGAGCACTGAGCACACAGCACCCTGAGCACTGAGCACCCAGCACAGTGAGCACTCAGCACCCAGCACCCTGAGCACTGAGCACCCAGCACCCTGAGTAGTGAGCACCCAACGTACTGAGCACCGAGCACCCCGAGCACTGAGCACCCAGCACCCCGAGCAGTGAGTACCCAGCACGCTGAGCACTGAGCACCCAGCACCCTGAGCACTGAGCACCCAGCACCCTGAGCACTGAGCACCCAGCACCCTGAGCACTGAGCACCCAGCACCCTGAGTACTGAGCACTGTGCACCCAGCACCAAGAGCACTGAGCACCCAGCACCCTGAGTACTGAGCACTGAGCACCCAGCACCCCAAGCACTGAGCACCCAGCACTCTGAGCACTGAGCACCCAGCACCCGAGTACTGATCACCCAGCACCCTGAGTACTGAGCACCCAGCACCCTGAGTACTGAGCACCCAGCTCCCCGAGTACTGAGCACCCAGCACCCTGAGCACTGAGCACCCAGCACCCTGAGCACTGACCACCCATCACCCCGAGCACTGCGCACCCAGCACCCTGAGTACTGAGCACCAAGCACCCTGAGCACTGAGCACCCAGCACCCTGAGCACTGAGCACCCAGCACCCTGAGTAGTGAGCACCCAACGTACTGAGCACCGAGCACCCCGAGCTCTGAGCACCCAGCACCCTGAGTACTGAGCACCGAGCACCCCGAGCACTGAGCACCCAGCACACTGAGTACTGAGCTCCGAGCACCCCGAGCACTGAGCACCCAGCGCCCCGAGCACTGAGCACCCAGCACCCTGAGCACTGAGCACCCAGCACCCTGAGCACTGAGTACCCAGCACCCTGAGCACTGCGCACCCAGCACCCTGAGCACTGAGCACCCAGCACCCTGAGCACTGAGCACCCAGCACCCTGAGCACTGAGCACCCAGCACCCTGAGCACTGAGCACCCAGCACCCTGATTAGTGAGCACCCAACGTACTGAGCACCGAGCCCCCCGAGTACTGAGCACCCAGCACCCCGAGCACTGAGCACCCAGCACCCCGAACACTGAGCACCTAGCACCCTGAGTGATGAGCACCCAGCACCCTGAGTACTGAGCACCCAGCACCCTGAGCACTGAGCACCCAGCACCCTGAGTACTGAGCACCCAACACCCCAAGCACTGAGCACCCTGAGTACTGAGCACCCAGCACCCCAAGCACTGAGCACCCTGAGTACTGAGCACCCAACACCCTGAGTACTGCGCACCCAGCACCCCAAGCACTGAGCACCCTGAGTACTGAGCACCCAGTACCCTGAGCACTGAACACACAGCACCCTGAGTACTGAGCACCCCGAGCACTGAGCACCCAGCATACTGAGTACTGAGCACCCAGCACCCTGAGTACTGAGCACCCAGCACCCTGAGCACTGAGCACCCAGCACCCTGAGTACTGAGCATCAAGCACGCCGAGCACTGAGCACCCAGCACCCTGAGTACTGAGCACTGAGCACCCAGGACCCCGAGCACTGAGCACCTAGCATACTGAGTACTGAGCACCCAGAACACTGAGTACTGAGCACCCAGCACCCTGAGCACTGAGCACCCAGCACCTTGAGCACTGAGCACCGAGCACCCCGAGCACTGAGCACCCAGCACCCCGAGCACTGAGCACCCAGCACCCTGAGAACTGAGCACCCAGCACCCTGAGTACTGAGCACCCAGCACCCTGAGTACTGAGCACCCAGCACCCTGAGCACTGAGCACCCAGCACCCTGAGCACTGAGCACCCAGAACCCTGAGTACTGAGCACCCAGCACCCCGAGTACTAAGCACCGAGCACCCTGAGCACTGAGCACCCAGCACCCTGAGCACTGAGCACCCAGCACCCTGAGCACTGAGCACCGAGCACCCTGAGCACTGAGCACCCAGCGCCCCGAGCACTGAGCACCCAGAAACCTGAGCACTGAGCACCCAGCACCCTGAGCACTGAGCACCCAGCACCCCGAGCACTGAGCACCCAGCACCCCGAACACTGAGCACCTAGCACCCTGAGTAATGAGCATTAAGCACCCTGAGTACTGAGCACCCAGCACCCTGAGCACTGAGCACCCAGCACCCTGAGTACTGAGCACCCAACACCTCAAGCACTGAGCACCCTGAGTACTGAGCACCCAGCACCCCAAGCACTGAGCACCCTGAGTACTGAGCACCCAACAGCCTGAGTGCTGCGCACCCAGCACCCCAAGCACTGAGCACCCTGAGTACTGAGCACCCAGTACCCTGAGCACTGAACACACAGCACCCTGAGTACTGAGCACCCCGAGCACTGAGCACCCAGCATACTGAGTACTGAGCACCCAGCACCCTGAGTACTGAGCACCCAGCACCCTGAGCACTGAGCACCCAGCACCCTGAGTACTGAGCATCAAGCACCCCGAGCACTGAGCACCCTGAGTACTGAGCACCCAGTACCCTGAGCACTGAACACACAGCACCCTGAGTAGTGAGCACCCCGAGTACTGAGCACCCAGCATACTGAGTACTGAGCACCCAGCACCCTGAGTACTGAGCACCCAGCACCCTGAGCACTGAGCACCCAGCACCCTGAGTACTGAGCATCAAGCACCCCGAGCACTGATCACCCAGCACCCTGAGTACTGAGCACTGAGCACCCAGCACCCCGAGCACTGAGCACCCAGCACCCTGAGTACTGAGCACTGAGCACCCTGAGTACTGAGCACTGAGCACCCAGCACCCCGAGCACTGAGCACCCAGCACCCTGAGTACTGAGCACGCAGCACCCTGAGTACTGAGCACCCAGCACCCCGAGCACTGAGTACCCAGCACCCTGAGCACTGAGCACCCAGCACCCTGAGCACTGAGCACCCAGCACGCTGAGCACTGAGCACCCAGCACCCTGAGCACTGAGCACCCAGCACCCTGAGTACGGAGCACTGTGCACCCAGCACCAAGGGCACTGAGCACCCAGCACACTGAGTACTGAGCACTGAGCACCCAGCACCCCGAGCACTGAGCACCCAGCACTCTGAGCACTGAGCACCCAGCACCCGAGTACTGATCACCCAGCACCCTGAGTACTGAGCACCCAGCACCCTGAGTACTGAGCACCCAGCACCCCGAGTACTGAGCACCCAGCACCCTGAGCACTGAGCACCCAGCACCCTGAGCACTGAGCACCCAGCACCCCGAGCCCTGTGCACCCAGCACCCTGAGTACTGAGCACCCAGCACTCTGAGCACTGAGCACCCAGCACCCTGAGCACTGAGCACCCAGCACCCTGAGCACTCAGCACCCATCACCCTGAGCACTGAGCACCCAGCACCCTGAGTAGTGAGCACCCAACGTACTGAGCACTGAGCACCCCGAGCACTGAGCACCCAGCACCCCGAGCACTGAGTACCCAGCACGCTGAGCACTGAGCACCCAGCACCCTGAGCACTGAGCACCCAGCACCCTGAGCACTGAGCACCCAGCACCCTGAGAACTGAGCACCCAGCACCCTGAGTACTGAGCACCCAGCACCCTGAGTACTGAGCACCCAGCACCCTGAGCACTGAGCACCCAGCACCCTGAGCACTGAGCACCCAGAACCCTGAGTACTGAGCACCCAGCACCCCGAGTACTAAGCACCGAGCACCCTGAGCACTGAGCACCCAGCACCCTGAGCACTGAGCACCCAGCACCCTGAGTACTGAGCACCCAGCACCCTGAGCACTGAGCACCGAGCACCCTGAGCACTGAGCACCCAGCGCCCCGAGCACTGAGCACCCAGAAACCTGAGCACTGAGCACCCAGCACCCTGAGCACTGAGCACCCAGCACCCCGAGCACTGAGCACCCAGCACCCCGAACACTGAGCACCTAGCACCCTGAGTAATGAGCATCCAGCACCCTGAGTACTGAGCACCCAGCACCCTGAGCACTGAGCACCCAGCACCCTGAGTACTGAGCACCCAACACCCCAAGCACTGAGCACCCTGAGTACTGAGCACCCAGCACCCCAAGCACTGAGCACCCTGAGTACTGAGCACCCAACAGCCTGAGTGCTGCACACCCAGCACTCCAAGCACTGAGCACCCTGAGTACTGAGCACCCAGTACCCTGAGCACTGAACACACAGCACCCTGAGTACTGAGCACCCCGAGCACTGAGCACCCAGCATACTGAGTACTGAGCACCCAGCACCCTGAGTACTGAGCACCCAGCACCCTGAGCACTGAGCACCCAGCACCCTGAGTACTGAGCATCAAGCACCCCGAGCACTGAGCACCCTGAGTACTGAGCACCCAGTACACTGAGCACTGAACACACAGCACCCTGAGTAGTGAGCACCCCGAGTACTGAGCACCCAGCATACTGAGTACTGAGCACCCAGCACCCTGAGTACTGAGCACCCAGCACCCTGAGCACTGAGCACCCAGCACCCTGAGTACTGAGCATCAAGCACCCCGAGCACTGATCACCCAGCACCCTGAGTACTGAGCACTGAGCACCCAGCACCCCGAGCACTGAGCACCCAGCACCCTGTGTACTGAGCACTGAGCACCCAGCACCCTGAGTACTGAGCATCAAGCACCCCGAGCACTGAGCACCCAGCACCCTGAGTACTGAGCACTGACCACCCAGCACCCCGAGCCCTGAGCACCCAGCACCCTGAGTACTGAGCACTGAGCACCCAGCACCCCGAGCACTGAGCAACCAGCACCCTGAGCACTGAGCACCCAGCACCCGAGTACTGAGCACCCAGCACCCTGAGTACTGAGCACCCAGCTCCCTGAGTACTGAGCACCCAGCACCCCGAGAACTGAGCACCCAGCACCCTGAGTACTGAGCACCCAGCACCCTGAGCACTGAGCACCCAGCACCCTGAGCACTGAGCACCCAGCACCCTGAGTACTGAGCACCCAGCACCCTGAGTACTAATCACCGAGCACCCTGAGCACTGAGCACCCAGCACCCTGAGCACTGAGCACCCAGCACCCTGAGTACTGAGCACCCAGCACCCCGAGCACTGAGCACCCAGCACCCTGAGTACTGAGCACATAGCACCCTGAGCACTGAGCACCGAGCAGGCTGAGCACTGAGCACCCAGCAACCTGAGGACTGAGCACCCAGCACCCCGAGCACTGAGCACCCAGCACCCTGAGCACTGAGCACCCTGAGTACTGAGCACTGAGCACCCTGAGTACTGAGCACTGAGCACCCTGAGTACTGAGCACCCAGCACCCTGAGTACTGAGCACCCAGCACCCCGAGCACTGAGTACCCAGCACCCTGAGCACTGAGCACCCTGAGCACTGAGCACCCAGCACGCTGAGCACTGAGCACCCAGCACCCTGAGCACTGAGCACCCAGCACCCTGAGTACTGAGCACTGTGCACCCAGCACCAAGAGCATTGAGCACCCAGCACCCTGAGTACTGAGCACTGAGCACCCAGCACCCCGAGCACTGAGCACCCAGCACTCTGAGCACTGAGCACCCAGCACCCGAGTACTGATCACCCAGCACCCTGAGTACTGAGCACCCAGCACCCTGAGTACTGAGCACCCAGCACCCCGAGTACTGAGCACCCAGCACCCTGAGCACTGAGCACCCAGCACCCTGAGCACTGAGCACCCAGCACCCCGAGCACTGTGCACCCAGCACCCTGAGTACTGAGCACCCAGCACCCTGAGCACTGAGCACCCAGCACCCTGAGCACTCAGCACCCAGCACCCTGAGCACTGAGCACCCAGCACCCTGAGTAGTGAGCACCCAACTTACTGAGCACCGAGCACCCCGAGCACTGAGCACCCAGCACCCCGAGTACTGAGCACCGAGCACCCCGAGCACTGAGCACCCAGCACACTGAGTACTGAGCTCCGAGCACCCCGAGCACTGAGTACAAAGCGCCCCGAGCACTGAGCACCCAGAACCCTGGGCACTGAGCACCCAGCACCCTGAGCACTGAGCACCCAGCACCCCGAGCACTGAGCACCCAGCACCCCGAGCACTGAGCACTGAGCACCCTGAGAACTGAGCACCCAGCACCCTGAGCAATGAGCACCCAGCACCCCGAGCACAGAGCACCCAGCACCCAGAGCACTGAGCACTGAGCACCCTGAGTACTGAGCACCCAGCACCCCGAGCACTGAGCACCGAGCACCCTGAGCACTGAGCAGCCAGCACCCTGAGTACTAAGCACCCAGCACCCTGAGTACTAAGCACCCAGCAACCTGAGTACTGAGCACACAGCACCCTGAGTACTGAGCACCCAGCACCCTGAGTACTGAGCACCCAGCGTACTGAGCACCAAGCACCCCGAGCACTGAGCACCCAGCACCCTGAGTACTGAGCACCCAGCACCCTGAGCACTGAGCACCCAGCACCCTGAGTACTGAGCACCGAGCACCCTGAGTACTGAGCACCCAGCACCCTGAGTACTGAGTACCCAGAAACCTGAGTACTGAGCACCCAGCGTACTGAGCACCGAGCACCCAGCACCCTGAGTACTGAGCACCCAGCACCCTGAGCACTGAGCACACAGCACCCTGAGTACTGAGCACTGAGCACCCGGAGTACTGAGCACCGAAAACCCTGAGTACTGAGCACCCAGCACCCTGAGCACTGAGCAACCAGCACCCTGAGCACTGAGCACCCAGCACCCTGAGCACTGAGCACCCTTAGTACTGAGCACTGAGCACCCTGAGTACTGAGCACTGAGCACCCTGAGTACTGAGCATCCAGCACCCTGAGTACTGAGCACCCAGCACCCTGAGCAATGATCACCCTGAGTACTGAGCACCCAGCACCTTGAGCACTGAGCACCCAGCACCCCGAGCACTGAGCACCCAGCACCCGGAGTACTGAGCACCCAGCACCCTGAGTACTAAGCACCGAGCACCCTGAGTACTGAGCACACAGCACCCTGAGCACTGAACACACAGCACCCTGAGTACTGAGCACCCCGAGCACTGAGCACCCAGCACCCTCAGTACTGAGCACCGAGCACCCCGAGCACTGAGCACCCAGCACCCCGAGCAATGAGCACCCAGCACCCTGAGTACTGAGCACCCAGCACCCTGAGTACTGAGCACTGAGCACCCAGCACCCGGAGTACTGAGCACCCAGCACCCTGAGTACTAAGCACCGAGCACCCTGAGTACTGAGCACCCAGCACCCTGAGCACTGAGCACCCAGCACCCTGAGCACTGAGCACCCAGCACCCTGAGCACTGAGCACCCAGCAACCTGAGTACTGAGCACTGAGCACCCAGCACCCCGAGCACTGAGCCCCCAGCACCCTGAGTACTGAGCACTGAGAACCCAGCACCCCAAGCACTGAGCACCCAGCACCCTGAGCACTGAGCACCCAGCACCCGAGTAGTGAGCACCCAGCACCCTGAGTACTAAGCACACAGCTCCCTGAGTACTGAGCACCCAGCACCCCGAGAACTGAGCACCCAGCACCCTGAGTACTGAGCACCCAGCACCCTGAGCACTGAGCACCCAGCACCCTGAGCACTGAGCACCCAGCACCCTGAGTACTGAGCACCCAGCACCCTGAGTACTAAGCACCGAGCACCCTGAGCACTGAGCACCCAGCACCCTGAGCACTGAGCACCCAGCACCCTGAGTACTGAGCACCCAGCACCCCGAGCACTGAGCACCCAGCACCCTGAGTACTGAGCACCCAGCACCCTGAGCACTGAGCACCGAGCACCCTGAGCACTGAGCACCCAGCACCCTGAGGACTGAGCACCCAGCACCCAGAGCACTGAGCACCCAGCACCCTGAGCACTGAGCACCCTGAGTACTGAGCACTGAGCACCCTGAGTACTGAGCACTGAGCACCCTGAGTACTGAGCACCCAGCACCCTGAGTACTGAGCACCCAGCACCCCGAGCACTGAGTACCCAGCACCCTGAGCACTGAGCACCCAGCACCCTGAGCACTGAGCACCCAGCACCCTGAGCACTGAGCACCCAGCACACTGAGCACTGAGCACCCAGCACCCTGAGTACTGAGCACTGTGCACCCAGCACCAAGAGCACTGAGCACCCAGCACCCTGAGTACTGAGCACTGAGCACCCAGCACCCCGAGCACTGAGCACCCAGCACTCTGAGCACTGAGCACCCAGCACCCGAGTACTGATCACCCAGCACCCTGAGTACTGAGCACCCAGCACCCTGAGTACTGAGCACCCAGCACCCCGAGTACTGAGCACCCAGCACCCTGAGCACTGAGCACCCAGCACCCTGAGCACTGAGCACCCAGCACCCCGAGCACTGTGCACCCAGCACCCTGAGTACTGAGCACCCAGCACCCTGAGCACTGATCACCCAGCACCCTGAGCACTCAGCACCCAGCACCCTGAGCACTGAGCACCCAGCACCCTGAGTAGTGAGCACCCAACGTACTGAGCACCGAGCACCCCGAGCACTGAGCACCCAGCACCCCGAGTACTGAGCACCGAGCACCCCGAGCACTGAGCACCCAGCACACTGAGTACTGAGCTCCGAGCACCCCGAGCACTGAGTACCCAGCGCCCCGAGCACTGAGCACCCAGAACCCTGGGCACTGAGCACCCAGCACCCTGAGCACTGAGCACCCAGCACCCCGAGCACTGAGCACCCAGCACCCCGAGCACTGAGCACTGAGCACCCTGAGAACTGAGCACCCAGCACCCTGAGCAATGAGCACCCAGCACCCCGAGCACAGAGCACCAAGCACCCAGAGCACTGAGCACTGAGCACCCTGAGTACTGAGCACCCAGCACCCCGAGCACTGAGCACCGAGCACCCTGAGCACTGAGCAGCCAGCACCCTGAGTACTAAGCACCCAGCACCCTGAGTACTAAGCACCCAGCACCCTGAGTACTCAGCACACAGCACCCTGAGTACTGAGCACCCAGCACCCTGAGTACTGAGCACCCAGCGTACTGAGCACCGAGCACCCCGAGCACTGAGCACCCAGCACCCTGAGTACTGAGCACCCAGCACCCTGAGCACTGAGCACCCAGCACCCTGAGTACTGAGCACCGAGCACCCTGAGTACTGAGCACCCAGCACCCTGAGTACTGAGTACAGAGAAACCTGAGTACTGAGCACCCAGCGTACTGAGCACCGAGCACCCAGCACCCTGAGTACTGAGCACCCAGCACCCTGAGCACTGAGCACCCAGCACCCTGAGTACTGAGCACTGAGCACCCGGAGTACTGAGCACCGAAAACCCTGAGTACTGAGCACCCAGCACCCTGAGCACTGAGCAACCAGCACCCTGAGCACTGAGCACCCAGCACCCTGAGCAATGAGCACCCTTAGTACTGAGCACTGAGCACCCTGAGTACTGAGCACTGAGCACCCTGAGTACTGAGCACCCAGCACCCTGAGTACTGAGAACCCAGCACCCTGAGCAATGATCACCCTGAGTACTGAGCACCCAGCACCTTGAGCACTGAGCACTGAGCACCCCGAGCACTGAGCACCCAGCACCCGGAGTACTGAGCACCCAGCACCCTGAGTACTAAGCACCGAGCACCCTGAGTACTGAGCACCCAGCACCCTGAGCACTGAACACACAGCACCCTGAGTACTGAGCACCCCGAGCACTGAGCACCCAGCACCCTGCGTACTGAGCACCGAGCACCCCGAGCACTGAGCACCCAGCACCCCGAGCAATGAGCACCCAGCACCCTGAGTACTGAGCACCCAGCACCCTGAGTACTGAGCACTGAGCACCCAGCACCCGGAGTACTGAGCACCCAGCACCCTGAGTACTAAGCACCGAGCACCCTGAGTACTGAGCACCCAGCACCCTGAGCACTGAGCACCCAGCACCCTGAGCACTGAGCACCCAGCACCCTGAGCACTGAGCACCCAGCACCCTGAGTACTGAGCACTGAGCACCCAGCACCCCGAGCACTGAGCCCCCAGCACCCTGAGTACTGAGCACTGAGCACCCAGCACCCCAAGCACTGAGCACCCAGCACCCTGAGCACTGAGCACCCAGCACCCGAGTACTGAGCACCCAGCACCCTGAGTACTAAGCACACAGCTCCCTGAGTACTGAGCACCCAGCACCCCGAGAACTGAGCACCCAGCACCCTGAGTACTGAGCACCCAGCACCCTGAGCACTGAGCACCCAGCACCCTGAGCCCTGAGCACCCAGCACCCTGAGTACTGAGCACCCAGCACCCTGAGTACTAAGCACCGAGCACCCTGAGCACTGAGCACCCAGCACCCTGAGCACTGAGCACCCAGCACCCTGAGTACTGAGCACCCAGCACCCCGAGCACTGAGCACCCAGCACCCTGAGTACTGAGCACCCAGCACCCTGAGCACTGAGCACCGAGCACCCTGAGCACTGAGCAACCAGCACCCTGAGGACTGAGCACCCAGCACCCCGAGCACTGAGCACCCAGCACCCTGAGCACTGAGCACCCTGAGTACTGAGCACTGAGCACCCTGAGTACTGAGCACTGAGCACCCTGAGTACTGAGCACCCAGCACCCTGAGTACTGAGCACCCAGCACCCCGAGCACTGAGTACCCAGCACCCTGAGCACTGAGCACCCAGCACCCTGAGCACTGAGCACCCAGCACCCTGAGCACTGAGCACCCAGCACACTGAGCACTGAGCACCCAGCACCCTGAGTACTGAGCACTGTGCACCCAGCACCAAGAGCACTGAGCACCCAGCACCCTGAGTACTGAGCACTGAGCACCCAGCACCCCAAGCACTGAGCACCCAGCACTCTGAGCACTGAGCACCCAGCACCCGAGTACTGATCACCCAGCACCCTGAGTACTGAGCACCCAGCACCCTGAGTACTGAGCACCCAGCACCCCGAGTACTGAGCACCCAGCACCCTGAGCACTGAGCACCCAGCAGCCTGAGCACTGAGCACCCAGCACCCCGAGCACTGCGCACCCAGCACCCTGAGTACTGAGCACCCAGCACCCTGAGCACTGAGCACCCAGCACCCTGAGCACTCAGCACCCAGCACCCTGAGCACTGAGCACCCAGCACCCTGAGTAGTGAGCACCCAACGTACTGAGCACCGAGCACCCCGAGCACTGAGCACCCAGCACCCTGAGTACTGAGCACCGAGCACAACGAGCACTGAGCACCCAGCACACTGAGTACTGAGCTCCGAGCACCCCGAGCACTGAGTACCCAGCTCCCCGAGCACTGAGCACCCAGAACCCTGAGCACTGAGCACCCAGCACCCTGAGCACTGAGCACCCAGCACCCCTAGCACTGAGCACCCAGCACCCCGAGCACTGAGCACTGAGCACCCTGAGTACTGAGCACCAAGCACCCTGAGCAATGAGCACCCAGCACCCCGAGCACAGAGCACCCAGCACCCATAGCACTGAGCACTGACCACCCTGAGTACTGAGCACCCAGCACCCCGAGCACTGAGCACCGAGCACCCTGAGCACTGAGCAGCCAGCACCCTGAGTACTAAGCACCCAGCACCCTGAGTACTAAGCACCCAGCACCCTGAGTACTGAGCACACAGCACCCTGAGTACTGAGCATCCAGCACCCTGAGTACTGAGCACCCAGCGTACTGAGCACTGAGCACCCCGAGCACTGAGCACCCAGCACCCTGAGTACTGAGCACCCAGCACCCTGAGCACTGAGCACCCAGCACCCTGAGCACTGAGCACCCAGCACCCTGAGTACTGAGCACCCAGCACCCCGAGCACTGAGCACCCAGCACCCTGAGCACTGAGCACCCAGCACCCTGAGCACTGAGCACCCAGCACCCTGAGCACTGAGCACACAGCACCCTGAGCACTGAGCACCCAGCACCCTGAGTACTGAGCACTGTGCACCCAGCACCAAGAGCACTGAGCTCCCAGCACCCTGAGTACTGAGCACTGAGCACCCAGCACCCCAAGCACTGAGCACCCAGCACTCTGAGCACTGAGCACCCAGCACCCGAGTACTGAGCACCCAGCACCCTGAGTACTGAGCACCCAGCACCCTGAGTACTGAGCACCCAGCACTCCGAGCACTGAGCACCCGGAGTACTGAGCACCGAAAACCCTGAGTACTGAGCACCCAGCACCCTGAGCACTGAGCAACCAGCACCCTGAGCACTGAGCACCCAGCACCATGAGCACTGAGCACCCAGCACCCTGAGTACTGATCACCGAGGACCCCGAACACTGAGCACCCAGCACCCTGAGCACTGAGCACCCTTAGTACTGAGCACTGAGCACCCTGAGTACTGAGCACCCCGCACCCTGAGCAATGATCACCCTGAGTACTGAGCACCCAGCACCTTGAGCACTGAGCACTGAGCACCCCGAGCACTGAGCACCCAGCACCCGGAGTACTGAGCACCCAGCACCCTGAGTACTAAGCACCGAGCACCCTGAGTACTGAGCACCCAGCACCCTGAGAACTGAACACACAGCACCCTGAGTACTGAGCACCCCGAGCACTGAGCACCCAGCACCCTGAGTACTGAGCACCGAGCACCCCGAGTACTGAGCACCCAGCACCCCGAGCACTGAGCACCCAGCACCCTGAGTACTGAGCACCCAGCACCCTGAGTACTGAGCACTGAGCACCCAGCACCCGGAGTACTGAGCACCCAGCACCCTGAGTACTAAGCACCGAGCACCCTGAGTACTGAGCACCCAGCACCCTGAGCACTGAGCACCCAGCACCCTGAGCACTGAGCACCCAGCACCCTGAGCACTGAGCACCCAGCACCCTGAGTACTGAGCACTGAGCACCCAGCACCCCAAGCACTGAGCCCCCAGCACCCTGAGTACTGAGCACTGAGCACCCAGCACCCCAAGCACTGAGCACCCAGCACCCTGAGCACTGAGCACCCAGCACCCGAGTACTGATCACCCAGCACCCTGAGTACTGAGCACCCAGCACCCTGAGTACTGAGCACACAGCACCCCGAGTACTGAGGACCCAGCACCCTGAGCACTGAGCACCCAGCACCCTGAGCACTCAGCACCCAGCACCCTGAGCACTGAGCACCCAGCACCCTGAGTAGTGAGCACCCAACGTACTGAGCACCGAGCACCCCGAGCACTGAGCACCCAGCACCCTGAGTACTGAGCACCGAGCACCCCGAGCACTGAGCACCCAGCGCCCCGAGCACTGAGCACCCAGAACCCTGAGCACTGAGCACCCAGCACCCTGAGCACTGAGCACCCAGCACCCCGAGCACTGAGCACCCAGCACCCCGAGCACTGAGCACTGAGCACCCTGAGTACTGAGCACCCAGCACCCTGAGAAATGAGCACCCAGCACTCCGAGCACAGAGCACCCAGCACCCAGAGCACTGAGCACTGACCACCCTGAGTACTGAGCACCCAGCACCCCGAGCACTGAGCACCCAGCACCCTGAGTACTGAGCACCCAGCACCCTGAGCACTGAGCACCGAGCACCCTGAGCACTGAGCAACCAGCACCCTGAGGACTGAGCACCCAGCACCCCGAGCACTGAGCACCCAGCACCCTGAGCACTGAGCACCCTGAGTACTGAGCACTGAGCACCCTGAGTACTGAGCACTGAGCACCCTGAGTACTGAGCACCCAGCACCCTGAGTACTGAGCACCCAGCACCCCGAGCACTGAGTACCCAGCACCCTGAGCACTGAGCACCCAGCACCCTGAGCACTGAGCACCCAGCACCCTGAGCACTGAGCACCCAGCACACTGAGCACTGAGCACCCAGCACCCTGAGTACTGAGCACTGTGCACCCAGCACCAAGAGCACTGAGCACCCAGCACCCTGAGTACTGAGCACTGAGCACCCAGCACCCCAAGCACTGAGCACCCAGCACTCTGAGCACTGAGCACCCAGCACCCGAGTACTGATCACCCAGAACCCTGAGTACTGAGCACCCAGCACCCTGAGTACTGAGCACCCAGCACCCCGAGTACTGAGCACCCAGCACCCTGAGCACTGAGCACCCAGCACCCTGAGTACTGAGCACCGAGCACAACGAGCACTGAGCACCCAGCACACTGAGTACTGAGCTCCGAGCACCCCGAGCACTGAGTACCCAGCGCCCCGAGCACTGAGCACCCAGAACCCTGAGCACTGAGCACCCAGCACCCTGAGCACTGAGCACCCAGCACCCCTAGCACTGAGCACCCAGCACCCCGAGCACTGAGCACTGAGCACCCTGAGTACTGAGCACCCAGCACCCTGAGCAATGAGCACCCAGCACCCCGAGCACAGAGCACCCAGCACCCATAGCACTGAGCACTGACCACCCTGAGTACTGAGCACCCAGCACCCCGAGCACTGAGCACCGAGCACCCTGAGCACTGAGCAGCCAGCACCCTGAGTACTAAGCACCCAGCACCCTGAGTACTAAGCACCCAGCACCCTGAGTACTGAGCACACAGCACCCTGAGTACTGAGCACCCAGCACCCTGAGTACTGAGCACCCAGCGTACTGAGCACTGAGCACCCCGAGCACTGAGCACCCAGCACCCTGAGTACTGAGCACTTGCACCCTGAGCACTGAGCACCCAGCACCCTGAGCACTGAGCACCCAGCACCCTGAGTACTGAGCACCCAGCACCCCGAGCACTGAGTACCCAGCACCCTGAGCACTGAGCACCCAGCACCCTGAGCACTGAGCACCCAGCACCCTGAGCACTGAGCACCCAGCACCCTGAGCACTGAGCACCCAGCACCCTGAGTACTGAGCACTGTGCACCCAGCACCAAGAGCACTGAGCTCCCAGCACCCTGAGTACTGAGCACTGAGCACCCAGCACCCCAAGCACTGAGCACCCAGCACTCTGAGCACTGAGCACCCAGCACCCGAGTACTGAGCACCCAGCACCCTGAGTACTGAGCACCCAGCACCCTGAGTACTGAGCACCCAGCACTCCGAGCACTGAGCACCCGGAGTACTGAGCACCGAAAACCCTGAGTACTGAGCACCCAGCACCCTGAGCACTGAGCAACCAGCACCCTGAGCACTGAGCACCCAGCACCATGAGCACTGAGCACCCAGCACCCTGAGTACTGATCACCGAGCACCCCGAACACTGAGCACCCAGCACCCTGAGCACTGAGCACCCTTAGTACTGAGCACTGAGCACCCTGAGTACTGAGCACCCCGCACCCTGAGCAATGATCACCCTGAGTACTGAGCACCCAGCACCTTGAGCACTGAGCACTGAGCACCCCGAGCACTGAGCACCCAGCACCCGGAGTACTGAGCACCCAGCACCCTGAGTACTAAGCACCGAGCACCCTGAGTACTGAGCACCCAGCACCCTGAGAACTGAACACACAGCACCCTGAGTACTGAGCACCCCGAGCACTGAGCACCCAGCACCCTGAGTACTGAGCACCGAGCACCCCGAGTACTGAGCACCCAGCACCCCGAGCACTGAGCACCCAGCACCCTGAGCACTGAGCACCCAGCACCCCGAGCACTGAGCACCCAGCACCCCGAACACTGAGCACCTAGCACCCTGAGTAATGAGCATCCAGCACCCTGAGTACTGAGCACCCAGCACCCTGAGCACTGAGCACCCAGCACCGAGAGTACTGAGCACCCAACACCCCAAGCACTGAGCACCCTGAGTACTGAGCACCCAGCACCCCAAGCACTGAGCACCCTGAGTACTGAGCACCCAACAGCCTGAGTGCTGCGCACCCAGCACCCCAAGCACTGAGCACCCTGAGTACTGAGCACCCAGTACCCTGAGCACTGAACACACAGCACCCTGAGTACTGAGCACCCCGAGCACTGAGCACCCAGCATACTGAGTACTGAGCACCCAGCACCCTGAGTACTGAGCACCCAGCACCCTGAGCACTGAGCACCCAGCACCCTGAGTACTGAGCATCAAGCACCCCGAGCACTGAGCACCCTGAGTACTGAGCACCCAGTACACTGAGCACTGAACACACAGCACCCTGAGTAGTGAGCACCCCGAGTACTGAGCACTGAGCACCCTGAGTACTGAGCACTGAGCACCCTGAGTACTGAGCACTGAGCACCCTGAGTACTGAGCACTGAGCACCCTGAGTACTGAGCACCCAGCACCCTGAGTACTGAGCACCCAGCACCCCGAGCACTGAGTACCCAGCACCCTGAGCACTGAGCACCCTGAGTACTGAGCACTGAGCACCCTGAGTACTGAGCACTGAGCACCCTGAGTACTGAGCACTGAGCACCCTGAGTACTGAGCACCCAGCACCCTGAGTACTGAGCACCCAGCACCCCGAGCACTGAGTACCCAGCACCCTGAGCACTGAGCACCCAGCACCCTGAGCACTGAGCACCCAGCACCCTGAGCACTGAGCACCCAGCACACTGAGCACTGAGCACCCAGCACCCTGAGTACTGAGCACTGTGCACCCAGCACCAAGAGCACTGAGCACCCAGCACCCTGAGTACTGAGCACTGAGCACCCAGCACCCCAAGCACTGAGCACCCAGCACTCTGAGCACTGAGCACCCAGCACCCGAGTACTGATCACCCAGAACCCTGAGTACTGAGCACCCAGCACCCTGAGTACTGAGCACCCAGCACCCCGAGTACTGAGCACCCAGCACCCTGAGCACTGAGCACCCAGCACCCTGAGTACTGAGCACCGAGCACAACGAGCACTGAGCACCCAGCACACTGAGTACTGAGCTCCGAGCACCCCGAGCACTGAGTACCCAGCGCCCCGAGCACTGAGCACCCAGAACCCTGAGCACTGAGCACCCAGCACCCTGAGCACTGAGCACCCAGCAC
The DNA here is from genome assembly GCF_018167655.1 of Microtus oregoni. Taxonomy (NCBI): domain Eukaryota; kingdom Metazoa; phylum Chordata; class Mammalia; order Rodentia; family Cricetidae; genus Microtus; species Microtus oregoni. The sequence continues at coordinate 2,966,342 of NW_024543811.1, read as the reverse complement.
CCCTAGCACTGAGCACCCAGCACCCCGAGCACTGAGCACTGAGCACCCTGAGTACTGAGCACCCAGCACCCTGAGCAATGAGCACCCAGCACCCCGAGCACAGAGCACCCAGCACCCATAGCACTGAGCACTGACCACCCTGAGTACTGAGCACCCAGCACCCCGAGCACTGAGCACCGAGCACCCTGAGCACTGAGCAGCCAGCACCCTGAGTACTAAGCACCCAGCACCCTGAGTACTAAGCACCCAGCACCCTGAGTACTGAGCACACAGCACCCTGAGTACTGAGCACCCAGCACCCTGAGTACTGAGCACCCAGCGTACTGAGCACTGAGCACCCCGAGCACTGAGCACCCAGCACCCTGAGTACTGAGCACTTGCACCCTGAGCACTGAGCACCCAGCACCCTGAGCACTGAGCACCCAGCACCCTGAGTACTGAGCACCCAGCACCCCGAGCACTGAGTACCCAGCACCCTGAGCACTGAGCACCCAGCACCCTGAGCACTGAGCACCCAGCACCCTGAGCACTGAGCACCCAGCACCCTGAGCACTCAGCACCCAGCACCCTGAGCACTGAGCACCCAGCACCCTGAGTAGTGAGCACCCAACGTACTGAGCACCGAGCACCCCGAGCACTGAGCACCCAGCACCCTGAGTACTGAGCACCGAGCACAACGAGCACTGAGCACCCAGCACACTGAGTACTGAGCTCCGAGCACCCCGAGCACTGAGTACCCAGCTCCCCGAGCACTGAGCACCCAGAACCCTGAGCACTGAGCACCCAGCACCCTGAGCACTGAGCACCCAGCACCCCTAGCACTGAGCACCCAGCACCCCGAGCACTGAGCACTGAGCACCCTGAGTACTGAGCACCAAGCACCCTGAGCAATGAGCACCCAGCACCCCGAGCACAGAGCACCCAGCACCCATAGCACTGAGCACTGACCACCCTGAGTACTGAGCACCCAGCACCCCGAGCACTGAGCACCGAGCACCCTGAGCACTGAGCAGCCAGCACCCTGAGTACTAAGCACCCAGCACCCTGAGTACTAAGCACCCAGCACCCTGAGTACTGAGCACACAGCACCCTGAGTACTGAGCATCCAGCACCCTGAGTACTGAGCACCCAGCGTACTGAGCACTGAGCACCCCGAGCACTGAGCACCCAGCACCCTGAGTACTGAGCACCCAGCACCCTGAGCACTGAGCACCCAGCACCCTGAGCACTGAGCACCCAGCACCCTGAGTACTGAGCACCCAGCACCCCGAGCACTGAGCACCCAGCACCCTGAGCACTGAGCACCCAGCACCCTGAGCACTGAGCACCCAGCACCCTGAGCACTGAGCACACAGCACCCTGAGCACTGAGCACCCAGCACCCTGAGTACTGAGCACTGTGCACCCAGCACCAAGAGCACTGAGCTCCCAGCACCCTGAGTACTGAGCACTGAGCACCCAGCACCCCAAGGACTGAGCACCCAGCACTCTGAGCACTGAGCACCCAGCACCCGAGTACTGAGCACCCAGCACCCTGAGTACTGAGCACCCAGCACCCTGAGTACTGAGCACCCAGCACTCCGAGCACTGAGCACCCGGAGTACTGAGCACCGAAAACCCTGAGTACTGAGCACCCAGCACCCTGAGCACTGAGCAACCAGCACCCTGAGCACTGAGCACCCAGCACCATGAGCACTGAGCACCCAGCACCCTGAGTACTGATCACCGAGGACCCCGAACACTGAGCACCCAGCACCCTGAGCACTGAGCACCCTTAGTACTGAGCACTGAGCACCCTGAGTACTGAGCACCCCGCACCCTGAGCAATGATCACCCTGAGTACTGAGCACCCAGCACCTTGAGCACTGAGCACTGAGCACCCCGAGCACTGAGCACCCAGCACCCGGAGTACTGAGCACCCAGCACCCTGAGTACTAAGCACCGAGCACCCTGAGTACTGAGCACCCAGCACCCTGAGAACTGAACACACAGCACCCTGAGTACTGAGCACCCCGAGCACTGAGCACCCAGCACCCTGAGTACTGAGCACCGAGCACCCCGAGTACTGAGCACCCAGCACCCCGAGCACTGAGCACCCAGCACCCTGAGTACTGAGCACCCAGCACCCTGAGTACTGAGCACTGAGCACCCAGCACCCGGAGTACTGAGCACCCAGCACCCTGAGTACTAAGCACCGAGCACCCTGAGTACTGAGCACCCAGCACCCTGAGCACTGAGCACCCAGCACCCTGAGCACTGAGCACCCAGCACCCTGAGCACTGAGCACCCAGCACCCTGAGTACTGAGCACTGAGCACCCAGCACCCCAAGCACTGAGCCCCCAGCACCCTGAGTACTGAGCACTGAGCACCCAGCACCCCAAGCACTGAGCACCCAGCACCCTGAGCACTGAGCACCCAGCACCCGAGTACTGATCACCCAGCACCCTGAGTACTGAGCACCCAGCACCCTGAGTACTGAGCACACAGCACCCCGAGTACTGAGGACCCAGCACCCTGAGCACTGAGCACCCAGCACCCTGAGCACTCAGCACCCAGCACCCTGAGCACTGAGCACCCAGCACCCTGAGTAGTGAGCACCCAACGTACTGAGCACCGAGCACCCCGAGCACTGAGCACCCAGCACCCTGAGTACTGAGCACCGAGCACCCCGAGCACTGAGCACCCAGCGCCCCGAGCACTGAGCACCCAGAACCCTGAGCACTGAGCACCCAGCACCCTGAGCACTGAGCACCCAGCACCCCGAGCACTGAGCACCCAGCACCCCGAGCACTGAGCACTGAGCACCCTGAGTACTGAGCACCCAGCACCCTGAGAAATGAGCACCCAGCACTCCGAGCACAGAGCACCCAGCACCCAGAGCACTGAGCACTGACCACCCTGAGTACTGAGCACCCAGCACCCCGAGCACTGAGCACCCAGCACCCTGAGTACTGAGCACCCAGCACCCTGAGCACTGAGCACCGAGCACCCTGAGCACTGAGCAACCAGCACCCTGAGGACTGAGCACCCAGCACCCCGAGCACTGAGCACCCAGCACCCTGAGCACTGAGCACCCTGAGTACTGAGCACTGAGCACCCTGAGTACTGAGCACTGAGCACCCTGAGTACTGAGCACCCAGCACCCTGAGTACTGAGCACCCAGCACCCCGAGCACTGAGTACCCAGCACCCTGAGCACTGAGCACCCAGCACCCTGAGCACTGAGCACCCAGCACCCTGAGCACTGAGCACCCAGCACACTGAGCACTGAGCACCCAGCACCCTGAGTACTGAGCACTGTGCACCCAGCACCAAGAGCACTGAGCACCCAGCACCCTGAGTACTGAGCACTGAGCACCCAGCACCCCAAGCACTGAGCACCCAGTACTCTGAGCACTGAGCACCCAGCACCCGAGTACTGATCACCCAGAACCCTGAGTACTGAGCAACCAGCACCCTGAGTACTGAGCACCCAGCACCCCGAGTACTGAGCACCCAGCACCCTGAGCACTGAGCACCCAGCACCCTGAGTACTGAGCACCGAGCACAACGAGCACTGAGCACCCAGCACACTGAGTACTGAGCTCCGAGCACCCCGAGCACTGAGTACCCAGCGCCCCGAGCACTGAGCACCCAGAACCCTGAGCACTGAGCACCCAGCACCCTGAGCACTGAGCACCCAGCACCCCTAGCACTGAGCACCCAGCACCCCGAGCACTGAGCACTGAGCACCCTGAGTACTGAGCACCCAGCACCCTGAGCAATGAGCACCCAGCACCCCGAGCACAGAGCACCCAGCACCCATAGCACTGAGCACTGACCACCCTGAGTACTGAGCACCCAGCACCCCGAGCACTGAGCACCGAGCACCCTGAGCACTGAGCAGCCAGCACCCTGAGTACTAAGCACCCAGCACCCTGAGTACTAAGCACCCAGCACCCTGAGTACTGAGCACACAGCACCCTGAGTACTGAGCACCCAGCACCCTGAGTACTGAGCACCCAGCGTACTGAGCACTGAGCACCCCGAGCACTGAGCACCCAGCACCCTGAGTACTGAGCACTTGCACCCTGAGCACTGAGCACCCAGCACCCTGAGCACTGAGCACCCAGCACCCTGAGTACTGAGCACCCAGCACCCCGAGCACTGAGTACCCAGCACCCTGAGCACTGAGCACCCAGCACCCTGAGCACTGAGCACCCAGCACCCTGAGCACTGAGCACCCAGCACCCTGAGCACTGAGCACCCAGCACCCTGAGTACTGAGCACTGTGCACCCAGCACCAAGAGCACTGAGCTCCCAGCACCCTGAGTACTGAGCACTGAGCACCCAGCACCCCAAGCACTGAGCACCCAGCACTCTGAGCACTGAGCACCCAGCACCCGAGTACTGAGCACCCAGCACCCTGAGTACTGAGCACCCAGCACCCTGAGTACTGAGCACCCAGCACTCCGAGCACTGAGCACCCGGAGTACTGAGCACCGAAAACCCTGAGTACTGAGCACCCAGCACCCTGAGCACTGAGCAACCAGCACCCTGAGCACTGAGCACCCAGCACCATGAGCACTGAGCACCCAGCACCCTGAGTACTGATCACCGAGCACCCCGAACACTGAGCACCCAGCACCCTGAGCACTGAGCACCCTTAGTACTGAGCACTGAGCACCCTGAGTACTGAGCACCCCGCACCCTGAGCAATGATCACCCTGAGTACTGAGCACCCAGCACCTTGAGCACTGAGCACTGAGCACCCCGAGCACTGAGCACCCAGCACCCGGAGTACTGAGCACCCAGCACCCTGAGTACTAAGCACCGAGCACCCTGAGTACTGAGCACCCAGCACCCTGAGAACTGAACACACAGCACCCTGAGTACTGAGCACCCCGAGCACTGAGCACCCAGCACCCTGAGTACTGAGCACCGAGCACCCCGAGTACTGAGCACCCAGCACCCCGAGCACTGAGCACCCAGCACCCTGAGCACTGAGCACCCAGCACCCCGAGCACTGAGCACCCAGCACCCCGAACACTGAGCACCTAGCACCCTGAGTAATGAGCATCCAGCACCCTGAGTACTGAGCACCCAGCACCCTGAGCACTGAGCACCCAGCACCGAGAGTACTGAGCACCCAACACCCCAAGCACTGAGCACCCTGAGTACTGAGCACCCAGCACCCCAAGCACTGAGCACCCTGAGTACTGAGCACCCAACAGCCTGAGTGCTGCGCACCCAGCACCCCAAGCACTGAGCACCCTGAGTACTGAGCACCCAGTACCCTGAGCACTGAACACACAGCACCCTGAGTACTGAGCACCCCGAGCACTGAGCACCCAGCATACTGAGTACTGAGCACCCAGCACCCTGAGTACTGAGCACCCAGCACCCTGAGCACTGAGCACCCAGCACCCTGAGTACTGAGCATCAAGCACCCCGAGCACTGAGCACCCTGAGTACTGAGCACCCAGTACACTGAGCACTGAACACACAGCACCCTGAGTAGTGAGCACCCCGAGTACTGAGCACTGAGCACCCTGAGTACTGAGCACTGAGCACCCTGAGTACTGAGCACTGAGCACCCTGAGTACTGAGCACTGAGCACCCTGAGTACTGAGCACCCAGCACCCTGAGTACTGAGCACCCAGCACCCCGAGCACTGAGTACCCAGCACCCTGAGCACTGAGCACCCTGAGTACTGAGCACTGAGCACCCTGAGTACTGAGCACTGAGCACCCTGGGTACTGAGCACTGAGCACCCTGAGTACTGAGCACCCAGCACCCTGAGTACTGAGCACCCAGCACCCCGAGCACTGAGTACCCAGCACCCTGAGCACTGAGCACCCAGCACCCTGAGCACTGAGCACCCAGCACCCTGAGCACTGAGCACCCAGCACACTGAGCACTGAGCACCCAGCACCCTGAGTACTGAGCACTGTGCACCCAGCACCAAGAGCACTGAGCACCCAGCACCCTGAGTACTGAGCACTGAGCACCCAGCACCCCAAGCACTGAGCACCCAGCACTCTGAGCACTGAGCACCCAGCACCCGAGTACTGATCACCCAGAACCCTGAGTACTGAGCACCCAGCACCCTGAGTACTGAGCACCCAGCACCCCGAGTACTGAGCACCCAGCACCCTGAGCACTGAGCACCCAGCACCCTGAGTACTGAGCACCGAGCACAACGAGCACTGAGCACCCAGCACACTGAGTACTGAGCTCCGAGCACCCCGAGCACTGAGTACCCAGCGCCCCGAGCACTGAGCACCCAGAACCCTGAGCACTGAGCACCCAGCACCCTGAGCACTGAGCACCCAGCACCCCTAGCACTGAGCACCCAGCACCCCGAGCACTGAGCACTGAGCACCCTGAGTACTGAGCACCCAGCACCCTGAGCAATGAGCACCCAGCACCCCGAGCACAGAGCACCCAGCACCCATAGCACTGAGCACTGACCACCCTGAGTACTGAGCACCCAGCACCCCGAGCACTGAGCACCGAGCACCCTGAGCACTGAGCAGCCAGCACCCTGAGTACTAAGCACCCAGCACCCTGAGTACTAAGCACCCAGCACCCTGAGTACTGAGCACACAGCACCCTGAGTACTGAGCACCCAGCACCCTGAGTACTGAGCACCCAGCGTACTGAGCACTGAGCACCCCGAGCACTGAGCACCCAGCACCCTGAGTACTGAGCACTTGCACCCTGAGCACTGAGCACCCAGCACCCTGAGCACTGAGCACCCAGCACCCTGAGTACTGAGCACCCAGCACCCCGAGCACTGAGTACCCAGCACCCTGAGCACTGAGCACCCAGCACCCTGAGCACTGAGCACCCAGCACCCTGAGCACTGAGCACCCAGCACCCTGAGCACTGAGCACCCAGCACCCTGAGTACTGAGCACTGTGCACCCAGCACCAAGAGCACTGAGCTCCCAGCACCCTGAGTACTGAGCACTGAGCACCCAGCACCCCAAGCACTGAGCACCCAGCACTCTGAGCACTGAGCACCCAGCACCCGAGTACTGAGCACCCAGCACCCTGAGTACTGAGCACCCAGCACCCTGAGTACTGAGCACCCAGCACTCCGAGCACTGAGCACCCGGAGTACTGAGCACCGAAAACCCTGAGTACTGAGCACCCAGCACCCTGAGCACTGAGCAACCAGCACCCTGAGCACTGAGCACCCAGCACCATGAGCACTGAGCACCCAGCACCCTGAGTACTGATCACCGAGCACCCCGAACACTGAGCACCCAGCACCCTGAGCACTGAGCACCCTTAGTACTGAGCACTGAGCACCCTGAGTACTGAGCACCCCGCACCCTGAGCAATGATCACCCTGAGTACTGAGCACCCAGCACCTTGAGCACTGAGCACTGAGCACCCCGAGCACTGAGCACCCAGCACCCGGAGTACTGAGCACCCAGCACCCTGAGTACTAAGCACCGAGCACCCTGAGTACTGAGCACCCAGCACCCTGAGAACTGAACACACAGCACCCTGAGTACTGAGCACCCCGAGCACTGAGCACCCAGCACCCTGAGTACTGAGCACCGAGCACCCCGAGTACTGAGCACCCAGCACCCCGAGCACTGAGCACCCAGCACCCTGAGCACTGAGCACCCAGCACCCCGAGCACTGAGCACCCAGCACCCCGAACACTGAGCACCTAGCACCCTGAGTAATGAGCATCCAGCACCCTGAGTACTGAGCACCCAGCACCCTGAGCACTGAGCACCCAGCACCGAGAGTACTGAGCACCCAACACCCCAAGCACTGAGCACCCTGAGTACTGAGCACCCAGCACCCCAAGCACTGAGCACCCTGAGTACTGAGCACCCAACAGCCTGAGTGCTGCGCACCCAGCACCCCAAGCACTGAGCACCCTGAGTACTGAGCACCCAGTACCCTGAGCACTGAACACACAGCACCCTGAGTACTGAGCACCCCGAGCACTGAGCACCCAGCATACTGAGTACTGAGCACCCAGCACCCTGAGTACTGAGCACCCAGCACCCTGAGCACTGAGCACCCAGCACCCTGAGTACTGAGCATCAAGCACCCCGAGCACTGAGCACCCTGAGTACTGAGCACTCAGTACACTGAGCACTGAACACACAGCACCCTGAGTAGTGAGCACCCCGAGTACTGAGCACCCAGCATACTGAGTACTGACCACCCAGCACCCTGAGTACTGAGCACCCAGCACCCTGAGCACTGAGCACCCAGCACCCTGAGTACTGAGCATCAAGCACCCCGAGCACTGATCACCCAGCACCCTGAGTACTGAGCACTGAGCACCCAGCACCCCGAGCACTGAGCACCCAGCACCCTGTGTACTGAGCACTGAGCACCCAGCACCCTGAGTACTGAGCATCAAGCACCCCGAGCACTGAGCACCCAGCACCCTGAGTACTGAGCACTGACCACCCAGCACCCCGAGCCCTGAGCACCCAGCACCCTGAGTACTGAGCACTGAGCACCCAGCACCCCGAGCACTGAGCAACCAGCACCCTGAGCACTGAGCACCCAGCACCCGAGTACTGAGCACCCAGCACCCTGAGTACTGAGCACCCAGCTCCCTGAGTACTGAGCACCCAGCACCCCGAGAACTGAGCACCCAGCACCCTGAGTACTGAGCACCCAGCACCCTGAGCACTGAGCACCCAGCACCCTGAGCACTGAGCACCCAGCACCCTGAGTACTGAGCACCCAGCACCCTGAGTACTAATCACCGAGCACCCTGAGCACTGAGCACCCAGCACCCTGAGCACTGAGCACCCAGCACCCTGAGTACTGAGCACCCAGCACCCCGAGCACTGAGCACCCAGCACCCTGAGTACTGAGCACATAGCACCCTGAGCACTGAGCACCGAGCAGGCTGAGCACTGAGCACCCAGCAACCTGAGGACTGAGCACCCAGCACCCCGAGCACTGAGCACCCAGCACCCTGAGCACTGAGCACCCTGAGTACTGAGCACTGAGCACCCTGAGTACTGAGCACTGAGCACCCTGAGTACTGAGCACCCAGCACCCTGAGTACTGAGCACCCAGCACCCCGAGCACTGAGTACCCAGCACCCTGAGCACTGAGCACCCTGAGCACTGAGCACCCAGCACGCTGAGCACTGAGCACCCAGCACCCTGAGCACTGAGCACCCAGCACCCTGAGTACTGAGCACTGTGCACCCAGCACCAAGAGCATTGAGCACCCAGCACCCTGAGTACTGAGCACTGAGCACCCAGCACCCCGAGCACTGATCACCCAGCACTCTGAGCACTGAGCACCCAGCACCCGAGTACTGATCACCCAGCACCCTGAGTACTGAGCACCCAGCACCCTGAGTACTGAGCACCCAGCACCCCGAGTACTGAGCATCCAGCACCCTGAGCACTGAGCACCCAGCACCCTGAGCACTGAGCACCCAGCACCCCGAGCACTGTGCACCCAGCACCCTGAGTACTGAGCACCCAGCACCCTGAGCACTGAGCACCCAGCACCCTGAGCACTCAGCACCCAGCACCCTGAGCACTGAGCACCCAGCACCCTGAGTAGTGAGCACCCAACTTACTGAGCACCGAGCACCCCGAGCACTGAGCACCCAGCACCCCGAGTACTGAGCACCGAGCACCCCGAGCACTGAGCACCCAGCACACTGAGTACTGAGCTCCGAGCACCCCGAGCACTGAGTACAAAGCGCCCCGAGCACTGAGCACCCAGAACCCTGGGCACTGAGCACCCAGCACCCTGAGCACTGAGCACCCAGCACCCCGAGCACTGAGCACCCAGCACCCCGAGCACTGAGCACCCTGAGTACTGAGCACCCAGTACCCTGAGCACTGAACACACAGCACCCTGAGTACTGAGCACCCCGAGCACTGAGCACCCAGCATACTGAGTACTGAGCACCCAGCACCCTGAGTACTGAGCACCCAGCACCCTGAGCACTGAGCACCCAGCACCCTGAGTACTGAGCATCAAGCACCCCGAGCACTGAGCACCCTGAGTACTGAGCACCCAGTACACTGAGCACTGAACACACAGCACCCTGAGTAGTGAGCACCCCGAGTACTGAGCACCCAGCATACTGAGTACTGAGCACCCAGCACCCTGAGTACTGAGCACCCAGCACCCTGAGCACTGAGCACCCAGCACCCTGAGTACTGAGCATCAAGCACCCCGAGCACTGATCACCCAGCACCCTGAGTACTGAGCACTGAGCACCCAGCACCCCGAGCACTGAGCACCCAGCACCCTGTGTACTGAGCACTGAGCACCCAGCACCCTGAGTACTGAGCATCAAGCACCCCGAGCACTGAGCACCCAGCACCCTGAGTACTGAGCACTGACCACCCAGCACCCCGAGCCCTGAGCACCCAGCACCCTGAGTACTGAGCACTGAGCACCCAGCACCCCGAGCACTGAGCAACCAGCACCCTGAGCACTGAGCACCCAGCACCCGAGTACTGAGCACCCAGCACCCTGAGTACTGAGCACCCAGCTCCCTGAGTACTGAGCACCCAGCACCCCGAGAACTGAGCACCCAGCACCCTGAGTACTGAGCACCCAGCACCCTGAGCACTGAGCACCCAGCACCCTGAGCACTGAGCACCCAGCACCCTGAGTACTGAGCACCCAGCACCCTGAGTACTAATCACCGAGCACCCTGAGCACTGAGCACCCAGCACCCTGAGCACTGAGCACCCAGCACCCTGAGTACTGAGCACCCAGCACCCCGAGCACTGAGCACCCAGCACCCTGAGTACTGAGCACATAGCACCCTGAGCACTGAGCACCGAGCAGGCTGAGCACTGAGCACCCAGCAACCTGAGGACTGAGCACCCAGCACCCCGAGCACTGAGCACCCAGCACCCTGAGCACTGAGCACCCTGAGTACTGAGCACTGAGCACCCTGAGTACTGAGCACTGAGCACCCTGAGTACTGAGCACCCAGCACCCTGAGTACTGAGCACCCAGCACCCCGAGCACTGAGTACCCAGCACCCTGAGCACTGAGCACCCTGAGCACTGAGCACCCAGCACGCTGAGCACTGAGCACCCAGCACCCTGAGCACTGAGCACCCAGCACCCTGAGTACTGAGCACTGTGCACCCAGCACCAAGAGCATTGAGCACCCAGCACCCTGAGTACTGAGCACTGAGCACCCAGCACCCCGAGCACTGATCACCCAGCACTCTGAGCACTGAGCACCCAGCACCCGAGTACTGATCACCCAGCACCCTGAGTACTGAGCACCCAGCACCCTGAGTACTGAGCACCCAGCACCCCGAGTACTGAGCATCCAGCACCCTGAGCACTGAGCACCCAGCACCCTGAGCACTGAGCACCCAGCACCCCGAGCACTGTGCACCCAGCACCCTGAGTACTGAGCACCCAGCACCCTGAGCACTGAGCACCCAGCACCCTGAGCACTCAGCACCCAGCACCCTGAGCACTGAGCACCCAGCACCCTGAGTAGTGAGCACCCAACTTACTGAGCACCGAGCACCCCGAGCACTGAGCACCCAGCACCCCGAGTACTGAGCACCGAGCACCCCGAGCACTGAGCACCCAGCACACTGAGTACTGAGCTCCGAGCACCCCGAGCACTGAGTACAAAGCGCCCCGAGCACTGAGCACCCAGAACCCTGGGCACTGAGCACCCAGCACCCTGAGCACTGAGCACCCAGCACCCCGAGCACTGAGCACCCAGCACCCCGAGCACTGAGCACTGAGCACCCTGAGAACTGAGCACCCAGCACCCTGAGCAATGAGCACCCAGCACCCCGAGCACAGAGCACCCAGCACCCAGAGCACTGAGCACTGAGCACCCTGAGTACTGAGCACCCAGCACCCCGAGCACTGAGCACCGAGCACCCTGAGCACTGAGCAGCCAGCACCCTGAGTACTAAGCACCCAGCACCCTGAGTACTAAGCACCCAGCAACCTGAGTACTGAGCACACAGCACCCTGAGTACTGAGCACCCAGCACCCTGAGTACTGAGCACCCAGCGTACTGAGCACCAAGCACCCCGAGCACTGAGCACCCAGCACCCTGAGTACTGAGCACCCAGCACCCTGAGCACTGAGCACCCAGCACCCTGAGTACTGAGCACCGAGCACCCTGAGTACTGAGCACCCAGCACCCTGAGCACTGAGCACACAGCACCCTGAGTACTGAGCACTGAGCACCCGGAGTACTGAGCACCGAAAACCCTGAGTACTGAGCACCCAGCACCCTGAGCACTGAGCAACCAGCACCCTGAGCACTGAGCACCCAGCACCCTGAGCACTGAGCACCCTTAGTACTGAGAACTGAGCACCCTGAGTACTGAGCACTGAGCACCCTGAGTACTGAGCACCCAGCACCCTGAGTACTGAGCACCCAGCACCCTGAGCAATGATCACCCTGAGTACTGAGCACACAGCACCTTGAGCACTGAGCACCCAGCACCCCGAGCACTGAGCACCCAGCACCCGGAGTACTGAGCACCCAGCACCCTGAGTACTAAGCACCGAGCACCCTGAGTACTGAGCACACAGCACCCTGAGCACTGAACACACAGCACCCTGAGTACTGAGCACCCCGAGCACTGAGCACCCAGCACCCTCAGTACTGAGCACCGAGCACCCCGAGCACTGAGCACCCAGCACCCCGAGCAATGAGCACCCAGCACCCTGAGTACTGAGCACCCAGCACCCTGAGTACTGAGCACTGAGCACCCAGCACCCTGAGCACTGAGCACCCAGCACCCTGAGCACTGAGCACCCAGCACCCCGAGCACTGAGCACCCAGCACCCTGAGTACTGAGCACCCAGCACCCTGAGCACTGAGCACCGAGCACCCTGAGCACTGAGCACCCAGCACCCTGAGGACTGAGCACCCAGCACCCAGAGCACTGAGCACCCAGCACCCTGAGCACTGAGCACCCTGAGTACTGAGCACTGAGCACCCTGAGTACTGAGCACTGAGCACCCTGAGTACTGAGCACCCAGCACCCTGAGTACTGAGCACCCAGCACCCCGAGCACTGAGTACCCAGCACCCTGAGCACTGAGCACCCAGCACCCTGAGCACTGAGCACCCAGCACCCTGAGCACTGAGCACCCAGCACACTGAGCACTGAGCACCCAGCACCCTGAGTACTGAGCACTGTGCACCCAGCACCAAGAGCACTGAGCACCCAGCACCCTGAGTACTGAGCACTGAGCACCCAGCACCCCGAGCACTGAGCACCCAGCACTCTGAGCACTGAGCACCCAGCACCCGAGTACTGATCACCCAGCACCCTGAGTACTGAGCACCCAGCACCCTGAGTACTGAGCACCCAGCACCCCGAGTACTGAGCACCCAGCACCCTGAGCACTGAGCACCCAGCACCCTGAGCACTGAGCACCCAGCACCCCGAGCACTGTGCACCCAGCACCCTGAGTACTGAGCACCCAGCACCCTGAGCACTGAGCACCCAGCACCCTGAGCACTCAGCACCCAGCACCCTGAGCACTGAGCACCCAGCACCCTGAGTAGTGAGCACCCAACGTACTGAGCACCGAGCACCCCGAGCACTGAGCACCCAGCACCCCGAGTACTGAGCACCGAGCACCCCGAGCACTGAGCACCCAGCACACTGAGTACTGAGCTCTGAGCACCCCGAGCACTGAGTACCCAGCGCCCCGAGCACTGAGCACCCAGAACCCTGGGCACTGAGCACCCAGCACCCTGAGCACTGAGCACCCAGCACCCCGAGCACAGAGCACCCAGCACCCCGAGCACTGAGCACTGAGCACCCTGAGAACTGAGCACCCAGCACCCTGAGCAATGAGCACCCAGCACCCCGAGCACAGAGCACCAAGCACCCAGAGCACTGAGCACTGAGCACCCTGAGTACTGAGCACCCAGCACCCCGAGCACTGAGCACCGAGCACCCTGAGCACTGAGCAGCCAGCACCCTGAGTACTAAGCACCCAGCACCCTGAGTACTAAGCACCCAGCACCCTGAGTACTCAGCACACAGCACCCTGAGTACTGAGCACCCAGCACCCTGAGTACTGAGCACCCAGCGTACTGAGCACCGAGCTCCCCGAGCACTGAGCACCCAGCACCCTGAGTACTGAGCACCCAGCACCCTGAGCACTGAGCACCCAGCACCCTGAGTACTGAGCACCGAGCACCCTGAGTACTGAGCACCCAGCACCCTGAGTACTGAGTACAGAGAAACCTGAGTACTGAGCACCCAGCGTACTGAGCACCGAGCACCCAGCACCCTGAGTACTGAGCACCCAGCACCCTGAGCACTGAGCACCCAGCACCCTGAGTACTGAGCACTGAGCACCCGGAGTACTGAGCACCGAAAACCCTGAGTACTGAGCACCCAGCACCCTGAGCACTGAGCAACCAGCACCCTGAGCACTGAGCACCCAGCACCCTGAGCAATGAGCACCCTTAGTACTGAGCACTGAGCACCCTGAGTACTGAGCACTGAGCACCCTGAGTACTGAGCACCCAGCACCCTGAGTACTGAGAACCCAGCACCCTGAGCAATGATCACCCTGAGTACTGAGCACCCAGCACCTTGAGCACTGAGCACTGAGCACCCCGAGCACTGAGCACCCAGCACCCGGAGTACTGAGCACCCAGCACCCTGAGTACTAAGCACCGAGCACCCTGAGTACTGAGCACCCAGCACCCTGAGCACTGAACACACAGCACCCTGAGTACTGAGCACCCCGAGCACTGAGCACCCAGCACCCTGAGTACTGAGCACCGAGCACCCCGAGCACTGAGCACCCAGCACCCCGAGCAATGAGCACCCAGCACCCTGAGTACTGAGCACCCAGCACCCTGAGTACTGAGCACTGAGCACCCAGCACCCGGAGTACTGAGCACCCAGCACCCTGAGCACTGAGCACCCAGCACCCTGAGCACTGAGCACCCAGCACCCTGAGCACTGAGCACCCAGCACCCTGAGTACTGAGCACTGAGCACCCAGCACCCCGAGCACTGAGCCCCCAGCACCCTGAGTACTGAGCACTGAGCACCCAGCACCCCAAGCACTGAGCACCCAGCACCCTGAGCACTGAGCACCCAGCACCCGAGTACTGAGCACCCAGCACCCTGAGTACTAAGCACACAGCTCCCTGAGTACTGAGCACCCAGCACCCCGAGAACTGAGCACCCAGCACCCTGAGTACTGAGCACCCAGCACCCTGAGCACTGAGCACCCAGCACCCTGAGCACTGAGCACCCAGCACCCTGAGTACTGAGCACCCAGCACCCTGAGTACTAAGCACCGAGCACCCTGAGCACTGAGCACCCAGCACCCTGAGCACTGAGCACCCAGCACCCTGAGTACTGAGCACCCAGCACCCCGAGCACTGAGCACCCAGCACCCTGAGTACTGAGCACCCAGCACCCTGAGCACTGAGCACCGAGCACCCTGAGCACTGAGCAACCAGCACCCTGAGGACTGAGCACCCAGCACCCCGAGCACTGAGCACCCAGCACCCTGAGCACTGAGCACCCTGAGTACTGAGCACTGAGCACCCTGAGTACTGAGCACTGAGCACCCTGAGTACTGAGCACCCAGCACCCTGAGTACTGAGCACCCAGCACCCCGAGCACTGAGTACCCAGCACCCTGAGCACTGAGCACCCAGCACCCTGAGCACTGAGCACCCAGCACCCTGAGCACTGAGCACCCAGCACACTGAGCACTGAGCACCCAGCACCCTGAGTACTGAGCACTGTGCACCCAGCACCAAGAGCACTGAGCACCCAGCACCCTGAGTACTGAGCACTGAGCACCCAGCACCCCAAGCACTGAGCACCCAGCACTCTGAGCACTGAGCACCCAGCACCCGAGTACTGATCACCCAGCACCCTGAGTACTGAGCACCCAGCACCCTGAGTACTGAGCACCCAGCACCCCGAGTACTGAGCACCCAGCACCCTGAGCACTGAGCACCCAGCACCCTGAGCACTGAGCACCCAGCACCCCGAGCACTGCGCACCCAGCACCCTGAGTACTGAGCACCCAGCACCCTGAGCACTGAGCACCCAGCACCCTGAGCACTCAGCACCCAGCACCCTGAGCACTGAGCACCCAGCACCCTGAGTAGTGAGCACCCAACGTACTGAGCACCGAGCACCCCGAGCACTGAGCACCCAGCACCCTGAGTACTGAGCACCGAGCACAACGAGCACTGAGCACCCAGCACACTGAGTACTGAGCTCCGAGCACCCCGAGCACTGAGTACCCAGCGCCCCGAGCACTGAGCACCCAGAACCCTGAGCACTGAGCACCCAGCACCCTGAGCACTGAGCACCCAGCACCCCTAGCACTGAGCACCCAGCACCCCGAGCACTGAGCACTGAGCACCCTGAGTACTGAGCACCCAGCACCCTGAGCAATGAGCACCCAGCACCCCGAGCACAGAGCACCCAGCACCCATAGCACTGAGCACTGACCACCCTGAGTACTGAGCACCCAGCACCCCGAGCACTGAGCACCCAGCACCCCGAGCACTGAGCACCCAGCACCCCGAGCACTGAGCACTGAGCACCCTGAGTACTGAGCACCCAGCACCCTGAGAAATGAGCACCCAGCACTCCGAGCACAGAGCACCCAGCACCCAGAGCACTGAGCACTGACCACCCTGAGTACAGAGCACCCAGCACCCCGAGCACTGAGCACCCAGCACCCTGAGTACTGAGCACCCAGCACCCTGAGCACTGAGCACCGAGCACCCTGAGCACTGAGCAACCAGCACCCTGAGGACTGAGCACCCAGCACCCCGAGCACTGAGCACCCAGCACCCTGAGCACTGAGCACCCTGAGTACTGAGCACTGAGCACCCTGAGTACTGAGCACTGAGCACCCTGAGTACTGAGCACCCAGCACCCTGAGTACTGAGCACCCAGCACCCCGAGCACTGAGTACCCAGCACCCTGAGCACTGAGCACCCAGCACCCTGAGCACTGAGCACCCAGCACCCTGAGCACTGAGCACCCAGCACACTGAGCACTGAGCACCCAGCACCCTGAGTACTGAGCACTGTGCACCCAGCACCAAGAGCACTGAGCACCCAGCACCCTGAGTACTGAGCACTGAGCACCCAGCACCCCAAGCACTGAGCACCCAGCACTCTGAGCACTGAGCACCCAGCACCCGAGTACTGATCACCCAGCACCCTGAGTACTGAGCACCCAGCACCCTGAGTACTGAGCACCCAGCACCCCGAGTACTGAGCACCCAGCACCCTGAGCACTGAGCACCCAGCACCCTGAGCACTGAGCACCCAGCACCCCGAGCACTGCGCACCCAGCACCCTGAGTACTGAGCACCCAGCACCCTGAGCACTGAGCACCCAGCACCCTGAGCACTCAGCACCCAGCACCCTGAGCACTGAGCACCCAGCACCCTGAGTAGTGAGCACCCAACGTACTGAGCACCGAGCACCCCGAGCACTGAGCACCCAGCACCCTGAGTACTGAGCACCGAGCACAACGAGCACTGAGCACCCAGCACACTGAGTACTGAGCTCCGAGCACCCCGAGCACTGAGTACCCAGCGCCCCGAGCACTGAGCACCCAGAACCCTGAGCACTGAGCACCCAGCACCCTGAGCACTGAGCACCCAGCACCCCTAGCACTGAGCACCCAGCACCCCGAGCACTGAGCACTGAGCACCCTGAGTACTGAGCACCCAGCACCCTGAGCAATGAGCACCCAGCACCCCGAGCACAGAGCACCCAGCACCCATAGCACTGAGCACTGACCACCCTGAGTACTGAGCACCCAGCACCCCGAGCACTGAGCACCGAGCACCCTGAGCACTGAGCAGCCAGCACCCGGAGTACTGAGCACCCAGCACCCTGAGTACTAAGCACCGAGCACCCTGAGTACTGAGCACCCCGCACCCTGAGCAATGATCACCCTGAGTACTGAGCACCCAGCACCTTGAGCACTGAGCACTGAGCACCCCGAGCACTGAGCACCCAGCACCCGGAGTACTGAGCACCCAGCACCCTGAGTACTAAGCACCGAGCACCCTGAGTACTGAGCACCCAGCACCCTGAGAACTGAACACACAGCACCCTGAGTACTGAGCACCCCGATCACTGAGCACCCAGCACCCTGAGTACTGAGCACCGAGCACCCCGAGCACTGAGCACCCAGCACCCCGAGCACTGAGCACCCAGCACCCTGAGTACTGAGCACCCAGCACCCTGAGTACTGAGCACTGAGCACCCAGCACCCGGAGTACTGAGCACCCAGCACCCTGAGTACTAAGCACCGAGCACCCTGAGTACTGAGCACCCAGCACCCTGAGCACTGAGCACCCAGCACCCTGAGCACTGAGCACCCAGCACCCTGAGCACTGAGCACCCAGCACCCTGAGTACTGAGCACTGAGCACCCAGCACCCCAAGCACTGAGCCCCCAGCACCCTGAGTACTGAGCACTGAGCACCCAGCACCCCAAGCACTGAGCACCCAGCACCCTGAGCACTGAGCACCCAGCACCCGAGTACTGATCACCCAGCACCCTGAGTACTGAGCACCCAGCACCCTGAGTACTGAGCACACAGCACCCCGAGTACTGAGCACCCAGCACCCTGAGCACTGAGCACCCAGCACCCTGAGCACTGAGCACCCAGCACCCCGAGCACTGCGCACCCAGCACCCTGAGTACTGAGCACCCAGCACCCTGAGCACTGAGCACCCAGCACCCTGAGCACTCAGCACCCAGCACCCTGAGCACTGAGCACCCAGCACCCTGAGTAGTGAGCACCCAACGTACTGAGCACCGAGCACCCCGAGCACTGAGCACCCAGCACCCTGAGTACTGAGCACCGAGCACCCCGAGCACTGAGCACCCAGCGCCCCGAGCACTGAGCACCCAGAACCCTGAGCACTGAGCACCCAGCACCCTGAGCACTGAGCACCCAGCACCCCGAGCACTGAGCACCCAGCACCCCGAGCACTGAGCACTGAGCACCCTGAGTACTGAGCACCCAGCACCCTGAGAAATGAGCACCCAGCACTCCGAGCACAGAGCACCCAGCACCCAGAGCACTGAGCACTGACCACCCTGAGTACTGAGCACCCAGCACCCCGAGCACTGAGCACCCAGCACCCTGAGTACTGAGCACCCAGCACCCTGAGCACTGAGCACCGAGCACCCTGAGCACTGAGCAACCAGCACCCTGAGGACTGAGCACCCAGCACCCCGAGCACTGAGCACCCAGCACCCTGAGCACTGAGCACCCTGAGTACTGAGCACTGAGCACCCTGAGTACTGAGCACTGAGCACCCTGAGTACTGAGCACCCAGCACCCCGAGCACTGAGTACCCAGCACCCTGAGCACTGAGCACCCAGCACCCTGAGCACTGAGCACCCAGCACCCTGAGCACTGAGCACCCAGCACACTGAGCACTGAGCACCCAGCACCCTGAGTACTGAGCACTGTGCACCCAGCACCAAGAGCACTGAGCACCCAGCACCCTGAGTACTGAGCACTGAGCACCCAGCACCCCAAGCACTGAGCACCCAGCACTCTGAGCACTGAGCACCCAGCACCCGAGTACTGATCACCCAGCACCCTGAGTACTGAGCACCCAGCACCCTGAGTACTGAGCACCCAGCAACCCGAGTACTGAGCACCCAGCACCCTGAGCACTGAGCACCCAGCACCCTGAGCACTGAGCACCCAGCACCCCGAGCACTGCGCACCCAGCACCCTGAGTACTGAGCACCCAGCACCCTGAGCACTGAGCACCCAGCACCCTGAGCACTCAGCACCCAGCACCCTGAGCACTGAGCACCCAGCACCCTGAGTAGTGAGCACCCAACGTACTGAGCACCGAGCACCCCGAGCACTGAGCACCCAGCACCCTGAGTACTGAGCACCGAGCACAACGAGCACTGAGCACCCAGCACACTGAGTACTGAGCTCCGAGCACCCCGAGCACTGAGTACCCAGCGCCCCGAGCACTGAGCACCCAGAACCCTGAGCACTGAGCACCCAGCACCCTGAGCACTGAGCACCCAGCACCCCTAGCACTGAGCACCCAGCACCCCGAGCACTGAGCACTGAGCACCCTGAGTACTGAGCACCCAGCACCCTGAGCAATGAGCACCCAGCACCCCGAGCACAGAGCACCCAGCACCCATAGCACTGAGCACTGACCACCCTGAGTACTGAGCACCCAGCACCCCGAGCACTGAGCACCGAGCACCCTGAGCACTGAGCAGCCAGCACCCTGAGTACTAAGCACCCAGCACCCTGAGTACTAAGCACCCAGCACCCTGAGTACTGAGCACACAGCACCCTGAGTACTGAGCACCCAGCAACCTGAGTACTGAGCACCCAGCGTACTGAGCACTGAGCACCCCGAGCACTGAGCACCCAGCACCCTGAGTACTGAGCACCCAGCACCCTGAGCACTGAGCACCCAGCACCCTGAGCACTGAGCACCCAGCACCCTGAGTACTGAGCACCCAGCACCCCGAGCACTGAGTACCCAGCACCCTGAGCACTGAGCACCCAGCACCCTGAGCACTGAGCACCCAGCACCCTGAGCACTGAGCACCCAGCACCCTGAGCACTGAGCACCCAGCACCCTGAGTACTGAGCACTGTGCACCCAGCACCAAGAGCACTGAGCTCCCAGCACCCTGAGTACTGAGCACTGAGCACCCAGCACCCCAAGCACTGAGCACCCAGCACTCTGAGCACTGAGCACCCAGCACCCGAGTACTGAGCACCCAGCACCCTGAGTACTGAGCACCCAGCACCCTGAGTACTGAGCACCCAGCACTCCGAGCACTGAGCACCCGGAGTACTGAGCACCGAAAACCCTGAGTACTGAGCACCCAGCACCCTGAGCACTGAGCAACCAGCACCCTGAGCACTGAGCACCCAGCACCATGAGCACTGAGCACCCAGCACCCTGAGTACTGATCACCGAGCACCCCGAACACTGAGCACCCAGCACCCTGAGCACTGAGCACCCTTAGTACTGAGCACTGAGCACCCTGAGTACTGAGCACCCCGCACCCTGAGCAATGATCACCCTGAGTACTGAGCACCCAGCACCTTGAGCACTGAGCACTGAGCACCCCGAGCACTGAGCACCCAGCACCCGGAGTACTGAGCACCCAGCACCCTGAGTACTAAGCACCGAGCACCCTGAGTACTGAGCACCCAGCACCCTGAGAACTGAACACACAGCACCCTGAGTACTGAGCACCCCGAGCACTGAGCACCCAGCACCCTGAGTACTGAGCACCGAGCACCCCGAGTACTGAGCACCCAGCACCCCGAGCACTGAGCACCCAGCACCCTGAGTACTGAGCACCCAGCACCCTGAGTACTGAGCACTGAGCACCCAGCACCCGGAGTACTGAGCACCCAGCACCCTGAGTAATAAGCACCGAGCACCCTGAGTACTGAGCACCCAGCACCCTGAGCACTGAGCACCCAGCACCCTGAGCACTGAGCACCCAGCACCCTGAGCACTGAGCACCCAGCACCCTGAGTACTGAGCACTGAGCACCCAGCACCCCAAGCACTGAGCCCCCAGCACCCTGAGTACTGAGCACTGAGCACCCAGCACCCCAAGCACTGAGCCCCCAGCACCCTGAGTACTGAGCACTGAGCACCCAGCACCCCAAGCACTGAGCACCCAGCACCCGAGTACTGATCACCCAGCACCCTGAGTACTGAGCACCCAGCACCCTGAGTACTGAGCACACAGCACCCCGAGTACTGAGCACCCAGCACCCTGAGCACTGAGCACCCAGCACCCTGAGCACTGAGCACCCAGCACCCCGAGCACTGCGCACCCAGCACCCTGAGTACTGAGCACCCAGCACCCTGAGCACTGAGCACCCAGCACCCTGAGCACTCAGTACCCAGCACCCTGAGCACTGAGCACCCAGCACCCTGAGTAGTGAGCACCCAACGTACTGAGCACCGAGCACCCCGAGCACTGAGCACCCAGCACCCTGAGTACTGAGCACCGAGCACCCCGAGCACTGAGCACCCAGCACACTGAGTACTGAGCTCCGAGCACCCCGAGCACTGAGTACCCAGCGCCCCGAGCACTGAGCACCCAGAACCCTGAGCACTGAGCACCCAGCACCCTGAGCACTGAGCACCCAGCACCCCGAGCACTGAGCACCCAGCACCCCGAGCACTGAGCACTGAGCACCCTGAGTACTGAGCACCCAGCACCCTGAGAAATGAGCACCCAGCACTCCGAGCACAGAGCACCCAGCACCCAGAGCACTGAGCACTGACCACCCTGAGTACTGAGCACCCAGCACCCCGAGCACTGAGCACCGAGCACCCTGAGCACTGAGCAGCCAGCACCCTGAGTACTAAGCACCCAGCACCCTAAGTACTAAGCACCCAGCACCCTGAGTACTGAGCACACAGCACCCTGAGTACTGAGCACCGAGCACCCCGAGCACTGAGCACCCAGCACACTGAGTACTGAGCACCCAGCACCCTGAGCACTGAGCAC
Organism: Microtus oregoni; assembly: GCF_018167655.1. Classification (NCBI taxonomy): domain Eukaryota; kingdom Metazoa; phylum Chordata; class Mammalia; order Rodentia; family Cricetidae; genus Microtus; species Microtus oregoni. The sequence continues at coordinate 2,943,816 of NW_024543811.1, read as the reverse complement.
CCAGCACCCTGAGCACTGAGCACCCAGCACCCTGAGTACTGAGCACCCAGCACCCCGAGCACTGAGTACCCAGCACACTGAGCACTGAGCACCCAGCACACTGAGCACTGAGCACCCAGCACCCTGAGCACTGAGCACCCAGCACCCTGAGCACTGAGCACCCAGCACCCTGAGTACTGAGCACTGTGCACCCAGCACCAAGAGCACTGAGCACCCAGCACCCTGAGTACTGAGCACTGAGCACCCAGCACCCCAAGCACTGAGCACCCAGCACTCTGAGCACTGAGCACCCAGCACCCGAGTACTGATCACCCAGCACCCTGAGTACTGAGCACCCAGCACCCTGAGTACTGAGCACCCAGCACCCCGAGCACTGAGCACCCAGCACCCTGAGCACTGAGCACCCAGCACCCTGAGCACTGAGCACCCATCACCCCGAGCACTGCGCACCCAGCACCCTGAGTACTGAGCACCCAGCACCCTGAGCACTGAGCACCCAGCACCCTGAGCACTCAGCACCCAGCACCCTGAGCACTGAGCACCCAGCACCCTGAGTAGTGAGCACCCAACGTACTGAGCACCGAGCACCCCGAGCACTGAGCACCCAGCACCCTGAGTACTGAGCACCGAGCACCCCGAGCACTGAGCACCCAGCACACTGAGTACTGAGCTCCGAGCACCCCGAGCACTGAGCACCCAGCGCCCCGAGCACTGAGCACCCAGCACCCTGAGCACTGAGCACCCAGCACCCTGAGCACTGAGCACCCAGCACCCTGAGCACTGCGCACCCAGCACCCTGAGTACTGAGCACCCAGCACCCTGAGCACTGAGCACCCAGCACCCTGAGCACTGAGCACCCAGCACCCTGAGCACTGAGCACCCAGCACCCTGATTAGTGAGCACCCAACGTACTGAGGACCGAGCACCCCGAGTACTGAGCACCCAGCACCCCGAGCACTGAGCACCCAGCACCCCGAACACTGAGCACCTAGCACCCTGAGTAATGAGCACCCAGCACCCTGAGTACTGAGCACCCAGCACCCTGAGCACTGAGCACCCAGCACCCTGAGTACTGAGCACCCAACACCCCAAGCACTGAGCACCCTGAGTACTGAGCACCCAGCACCCCAAGCACTGAGCACCCTGAGTACTGAGCACCCAACACCCTGAGTACTGCGCACCCAGCACCCCAAGCACTGAGCACCCTGAGTACTGAGCACCCAGTACCCTGAGCACTGAACACACAGCACCCTGAGTACTGAGCACCCCGAGCACTGAGCACCCAGCATACTGAGTACTGAGCACCCAGCACCCTGAGTACTGAGCACCCAGCACCCTGAGCACTGAGCACCCAGCACCCTGAGTACTGAGCATCAAGCACCCCGAGCACTGAGCACCCATCACCCTGAGTACTGAGCACTGAGCACCCAGGACCCCGAGCACTGAGCACCCAGCACCCTGTGTACTGAGTACGGAGTACCCAGCACCCCGAGCACTGTGCACCCAGCATCCTGAGCAATGATCACCCTGAGTACTGAGCACCCAGCACCTTGAGCACTGAGGACCGAGCACCCCGAGCACTGAGCACCCAGCACCCCGAGCACTGAGCACCCAGCACCCTGAGAACTGAGCACCCAGCACCCTGAGTACTGAGCACCCAGCACCCTGAGTACTGAGCACCCAGCACCCTGAGCACTGAGCACCCAGCACCCTGAGCACTGAGCACCCAGAACCCTGAGTACTGAGCACCCAGCACCCCGAGTACTAAGCACCGAGCACCCTGAGCACTGAGCACCCAGCACCCTGAGCACTGAGCACCCAGCACCCTGAGTACTGAGCACCCAGCACCCCGAGCACTGAGCACCCAGCACCCTGAGTACTGAGCACCCCGCACCCTGAGCACTGAGCACCGAGCACCCTGAGCACTGAGTACCAGGGCCCCGAGCACTGAGCACCCAGCACCCCGAGCCCTGAGCACCCAGCACCCCGAACACTGAGCACCTAGCACCCTGAGTAATGAGCACCCAGCACCCTGAGTACTGAGCACCCAGCACCCTGAGCACTGAGCACCCAGCACCCTGAGTACTGAGCACCCAACACCCCAAGCACTGAGCACCCTGAGTACTGAGCACCCAGCACCCCAAGCACTGAGCACCCTGAGTACTGAGCACCCAACACCCTGAGTACTGCGCACCCAGCACCCCAAGCACTGAGCACCCTGAGTACTGAGCACCCAGTACCCTGAGCACTGAACACACAGCACCCTGAGTACTGAGCACCCCGAGCACTGAGCACCCAGCATACTGAGAACTGAGCACCCAGCACCCTGAGTACTGAGCACCCAGCACCCTGAGCACTGAGCACCCAGCACCCTGAGTACTGAGCATCAAGCACCCCGAGCACTGAGCACCCTGAGTACTGAGCACCCAGTACCCTGAGCACTGAACACACAGCACCCTGAGTACTGAGCACCCCGAGCACTGAGCACCCAGCATACTGAGTACTGAGCACCCAGCACCCTGAGTACTGAGCACCCAGCACCCTGAGCACTGAGCACCCAGCACCCTGAGTACTGAGCATCAAGCACCCCGAGCACTGAGCACCCAGCACCCTGAGTACTGAGCACTGAGCACCCAGCACCCCGAGCACTGAGCACCCAGCACCCTGTGTACTGAGCACTGAGCACCCAGCACCCTGAGTACTGAGCATCAAGCACCCCAAGCACTGAGCACCCAGCACCCTGAGTACTGAGCACTGAGCACCCAGCACCCCAAGCACTGAGCCCCCAGCACCCTGAGTACTGAGCACTGAGCACCCAGCACCCCAAGCACTGAGCACCCAGCACCCTGAGCACTGAGCACCCAGCACCCGAGTACTGATCACCCAGCACCCTGAGTACTGAGCACCCAGCACCCTGAGTACTGAGCACACAGCACCCCGAGTACTGAGCACCCAGCACCCTGAGCACTGAGCACCCAGCACCCTGAGCACTGAGCACCCAGCACCCCGAGCACTGCGCACCCAGCACCCTGAGTACTGATCACCCAGCACCCTGAGCACTGAGCACCCAGCACCCTGAGCACTCAGCACCCAGCACCCTGAGCACTGAGCACCCAGCACCCTGAGTAGTGAGCACCCAACGTACTGAGCACCGAGCACCCCGAGCACTGGGCACCCAGCACCCTGAGTACTGAGCACCGAGCACCCCGAGCACTGAGCACCCAGCACACTGAGTACTGAGCTCCGAGCACCCCGAGCACTGAGTACCCAGCGCCCCGAGCACTGAGCACCCAGAACCCTGAGCACTGAGCACCCAGCACCCTGAGCACTGAGCACCCAGCACCCCGAGCACTGAGCACCCAGCACCCCGAGCACTGAGCACTGAGCACCCTGAGTACTGAGCACCCAGCACCCTGAGAAATGAGCACCCAGCACTCCGAGCACAGAGCACCCAGCAACCAGAGCACTGAGCACTGACCACCCTGAGTACTGAGCACCCAGCACCCCGAGCACTGAGCACCGAGCACCCTGAGCACTGAGCAGCCAGCACCCTGAGTACTAAGCACCCAGCACCCTAAGTACTAAGCACCCAGCACCCTGAGTACTGAGCACACAGCACCCTGAGTACTGAGCACCAAGCACCCCGAGCACTGAGCACCCAGCACACTGAGTACTGAGCACCCAGCACCCTGAGCACTGAGCACCCAGCACCCTGAGCACTGAGCACCCAGCACCCTGAGTACTGAGCACCCAGCACCCCGAGCACTGAGTACCCAGCACCCTGAGCACTGAGCACCCAGCACCCTGAGCACTGAGCACCCAGCACCCTGAGCACTGAGCACCCAGCACCCTGAGCACTGAGCACCCAGCACCCTGAGTACTGAGCACTGTGAACCCAGCACCAAGAGCACTGAGCACCCAGCACCCTGAGTACTGAGCACTGAGCACCCAGCACCCCAAGCACTGAGCACCCAGCACTCTGAGCACTGAGCACCCAGCACCCGAGTACTGATCACCCAGCACCCTGAGTACTGAGCACCCAGCACCCTGAGTACTGAGCACCCAGCACCCCGAACACTGAGCACCCAGCACCCTGAGCACTGAGCACCCAGCACCCTGAGCACTGAGCACCCATCACCCCGAGCACTGCGCACCCAGCACCCTGAGTACTGAGCACCCAGCACCCTGAGCACTGAGCACCCAGCACCCTGAGCACTCAGCACCCAGCACCCTGAGCACTGAGCACCCAGCACCCTGAGCACTGAGCACCCAGCACCCTGAGCACTGCGCACCCAGCACCCTGATTAGTGAGCACCCAACGTACTGAGCACCGAGCACCCCGAGTACTGAGCACCCAGCACCCCAAGCACTGAGCACCCAGCACCCCGAACACTGAGCACCTAGCACCCTGAGTAATGAGCACCCAGCACCCTGAGTACTGAGCACCCAGCACCCTGAGCACTGAGCACCCAGCACCCTGAGTACTGAGCACCCAACACCCCAAGCACTGAGCACCCTGAGTACTGAGCACCCAGCACCCCAAGCACTGAGCACCCTGAGTACTGAGCACCCAACACCCTGAGTACTGCGCACCCAGCACCCCAAGCACTGAGCACCCTGAGTACTGAGCACCCAGTACCCTGAGCACTGAACACACAGCACCCTGAGTACTGAGCACCCCGAGCACTGAGCACCCAGCATACTGAGTACTGAGCACCGAGCACCCTGAGTACTGAGCACCCAGCACCCTGAGCACTGAGCACCCAGCACCCTGAGTACTGAGCATCAAGCACCCCGAGCACTGAGCACCCAGCACCCTGAGTACTGAGCACTGAGCACCCAGGACCCCGAGCACTGAGCACCCAGCACCCTGTGTACTGAGCACGGAGTACCCAGCACCCCGAGCACTGTGCACCCAGCATCCTGAGCAATGATCACCCTGAGTACTGAGCACCCAGCACCTTGAGCACTGAGCACCGAGCACCCCGAGCACTGAGCACCCAGCACCCCGAGCACTGCGCACCCAGCACCCTGAGAACTGAGCACCCAGCACCCTGAGTACTGAGCACCCAGCACCCTGAGTACTGAGCACCCAGCACCCTGAGCACTGAGCACCCAGCACCCTGAGCACTGAGCACCCAGAACCCTGAGTACTGAGCACCCAGCACCCCGAGTACTAAGCACCGAGCACCCTGAGCACTGAGCACCCTGCACCCTGAGTACTGAGCACCCAGCACCCCGAGCACTGAGCACCCAGCACCCTGAGTACTGAGCACCCCGCACCCTGAGCACTGAGCACCGAGCACCCTGAGCACTGAGCACCAGGGCCCCGAGCACTGAGCACCCAGCACCCCGAGCCCTGAGCACCCAGCACCCCGAACACTGAGCACCTAGCACCCTGAGTAATGAACACCCAGCACCCTGAGTACTGAGCACCCAGCACCCTGAGCACTGAGCACCCAGCACCCTGAGTACTGAGCACCCAACACCCCAAGCACTGAGCACCCTGAGTACTGAGCACCCAGCACCCCAAGCACTGAGCACCCTGAGTACTGAGCACCCAACACCCTGAGTACTGCGCACCCAGCACCCCAAGCACTGAGCACCCTGAGTACTGAGCACCCAGTACCCTGAGCACTGAACACACAGCACCCTGAGAAATGAGCACCCAGCACTCCGAGCACAGAGCACCCAGCACCCAGAGCACTGAGCACTGACCACCCTGAGTACTGAGCACCCAGCACCCCGAGCACTGAGCACCGAGCACCCTGAGCACTGAGCAGCCAGCACCCTGAGTACTAAGCACCCAGCACCCTAAGTACTAAGCACCCAGCACCCTGAGTACTGAGCACACAGCACCCTGAGTACTGAGCACCGAGCACCCCGAGCACTGAGCACCCAGCACACTGAGTACTGAGCACCCAGCACCCTGAGCACTGAGCACCCAGCACCCTGAGCACTGAGCACCCAGCACCCTGAGTACTGAGCACCCAGCACCCCGAGCACTGAGTACCCAGCACCCTGAGCACTGAGCACCCAGCACCCTGAGCACTGAGCACCCAGCACCCTGAGCACTGAGCACCCAGCACCCTGAGCACTGAGCACCCAGCACCCTGAGTACTGAGCACTGTGCACCCAGCACCAAGAGCACTGAGCACCCAGCACCCTGAGTACTGAGCACTGAGCACCCAGCACCCCAAGCACTGAGCACCCAGCACTCTGAGCACTGAGCACCCAGCACCCGAATACTGATCACCCAGCACCCTGAGTACTGAGCACGCAGCACCCTGAGTACTGAGCACCCAGCACCCCGAGCACTGAGCACCCAGCACCCTGAGCACTGAGCACCCAGCACCCTGAGCACTGAGCACCCATCACCACGAGCACTGCGCACCCAGCACCCTGAGTACTGAGCACCCAGCACCCTGAGCACAGAGCACCCAGCACCCTGAGCACTCAGCACCCAGCACCCTGAGCACTGAGCACCCAGCACCCTGAGTAGTGAGCACCCAACGTACTGAGCACCGAGCACCCCGAGCACTGAGCACCCAGCACCCTGAGTACTGAGCACCGAGCACCCCGAGCACTGAGCACCCAGCACACTGAGTACTGAGCTCCGAGCACCCCGAGCACTGAGCACCCAGCGCCCCGAGCACTGAGCACCCAGCACCCTGAGCACTGAGCACCCAGCACCCTGAGCACTGAGCACCCAGCACCCTGAGCACTGCGCAACCAGCACCCTGAGTACTGAGCACCCAGCACCCTGAGCACTGAGCACCCAGCACCCTGAGCACTGAGCACCCAGCACCCTGAGCACTGAGCAGCCAGCACCCTGATTAGTGAGCACCCAACGTACTGAGCACCGAGCACCCCGAGTACTGAGCACCCAGCACCCCGAGCACTGAGCACCCAGCACCCCGAACACTGAGCACCTAGCACCCTGAGTAATGAGCACCCAGCACCCTGAGTACTGAGCACCCAGCACCCTGAGCACTGAGCACCCAGCACCCTGAGTACTGAGCACCCAACACCCCAAGCACTGAGCACCCTGAGTACTGAGCACCCAGCACCCCAAGCACTGAGCACCCTGAGTACTGAGCACCCAACACCCTGAGTACTGCGCACCCAGCACCCCAAGCACTGAGCACCCTGAGTACTGAGCACCCAGTACCCTGAGCACTGAACACACAGCACCCTGAGTACTGAGCACCCCGAGCACTGAGCACCCAGCATACTGAGTACTGAGCACCCAGCACCCTGAGTACTGAGCACCCAGCACCCTGAGCACTGAGCACCCAGCACCCTGAGTACTGAGCATCAAGCACCCCGAGCACTGAGCACCCATCACCCTGAGTACTGAGCACTGAGCACCCAGGACCCCGAGCACTGAGCACCCAGCACCCTGTGTACGGAGCACGGAGTACCCAGCACCCCGAGCACTGTGCACCCAGCATCCTGAGCAATGATCACCCTGAGTACTGAGCACCCAGCACCTTGAGCACTGAGCACCGAGCACCCCGAGCACTGAGCACCCAGCACCCCGAGCACTGAGCACCCAGCACCCTGAGAACTGAGCACCCAGCACCCTGAGTACTGAGCACCCAGCACCCTGAGTACTGAGCACCCAGCACCCTGAGCACTGAGCACCCAGCACCCTGAGCACTGAGCACCCAGAACCCTGAGTACTGAGCACCCAGCACCCCGAGTACTAAGCACCGAGCACCCTGAGCACTGAGCACCCAGCACCCTGAGCACTGAGCACCCAGCACCCTGAGTACTGAGCACCCAGCACCCCGAGCACTGAGCACCCAGCACCCTGAGTACTGAGCACCCCGCACCCTGAGCACTGAGCACCGAGCACCCTGAGCACTGAGCACCAGGGCCCCGAGCACTGAGCACCCAGCACCCCGAGCCCTGAGCACCCAGCACCCCGAACACTGAGCACCTAGCACCCTGAGTAATGAGCACCCAGCACCCTGAGTACTGAGCACCCAGCACCCTGAGCACTGAGCACCCAGCACCCTGAGTACTGAGCACCCAACACCCCAAGCACTGAGCACCCTGAGTACTGAGCACCCAGCACCCCAAGCACTGAGCACCCTGAGTACTGAGCACCCAACACCCTGAGTACTGCGCACCCAGCACCCCAAGCACTGAGCACCCTGAGTACTGAGCACCCAGTACCCTGAGCACTGAACACACAGCACCCTGAGTACTGAGCACCCCGAGCACTGAGCACCCAGCATACTGAGAACTGAGCACCCAGCACCCTGAGTACTGAGCACCCAGCACCCTGAGCACTGAGCACCCAGCACCCTGAGTACTGAGCATCAAGCACCCCGAGCACTGAGCACCCTGAGTACTGAGCACCCAGTACCCTGAGCACTGAACACACAGCACCCTGAGTACTGAGCACCCCGAGCACTGAGCACCCAGCATACTGAGTACTGAGCACCCAGCACCCTGAGTACTGAGCACCCAGCACCCTGAGCACTGAGCACCCAGCACCCTGAGTACTGAGCATCAAGCACCCCGAGCACTGAGCACCCAGTACCCTGAGTACTGAGCACTGAGCACCCAGCACCCCGAGCACTGAGCACCCAGCACCCTGTGTACTGAGCACTGAGCACCCAGCACCCTGAGTACTGAGCATCAAGCACCCCGAGCACTGAGCACCCAGCACCCTGAGTACTGAGCACTAAGCACCCAGCACCCCAAGCACTGAGCCCCCAGCACCCTGAGTACTGAGCACTGAGCACCCAGCACCCCAAGCACTGAGCACCCAGCACCCTGAGCACTGAGCACTAAGCACACAGCACCCCGAGTACTGAGCACCCAGCACCCTGAGCACTGAGCACCCAGCACCCTGAGCACTGAGCACCCAGCACCCCGAGCACTGCGCACCCAGCACCCTGAGTACTGATCACCCAGCACCCTGAGCACTGAGCACCCAGCACCCCGAGCACTCAGCACCCAGCACCCTGAGCACTGAGCACCCAGCACCCTGAGTAGTGAGCACCCAACGTACTGAGCACCGAGCACCCCGAGCACTGAGCACCCAGCACCCTGAGTACTGAGCACCGAGCACCCCGACCACTGAGCACCCAGCACACTGAGTACTGAGCTCCGAGCACCCCGAGCACTGAGTACCCAGCGCCCCGAGCACTGAGCACCCAGAACCCTGAGCACTGAGCACCCAGCACCCTGAGCACTGAGCACCCAGCACCCCGAGCACTGAGCACCCAGCACCCCGAGCACTGAGCACTGAGCACCCTGAGTACTGAGCACCCAGCACCCTGAGAAATGAGCACCCAGCACTCCGAGCACAGAGCACCCAGCAACCAGAGCACTGAGCACTGACCACCCTGAGTACTGAGCACCCAGCACCCCGAGCACTGAGCACCGAGCACCCTGAGCACTGAGCAGCCAGCACCCTGAGTACTAAGCACCCAGCACCCTAAGTACTAAGCACCCAGCACCCTGAGTACTGAGCACACAGCACCCTGAGTACTGAGCACCGAGCACCCCGAGCACTGAGCACCCAGCACACTGAGTACTGAGCACCCAGCACCCTGAGCACTGAGCACCCAGCACCCTGAGCACTGAGCACCCAGCACCCTGAGTACTGAGCACCCAGCATCCCGAGCACTGAGCACCCAGCACCCTGAGTACTGAGCACCCAGCACCCTGAGCACTGAGCACCCAGCACCCTGAGTACTGAGCATCCAGCACCCCGAGCACTGAGCACCCAGCACCCTGAGTACTGAGCACTGTGAACCCAGCACCAAGAGCACTGAGCACCCAGCACCCTGAGTACTGAGCACTGAGCACCCAGCACCCCAAGCACTGAGCACCCAGCACTCTGAGCACTGAGCACCCAGCACCCGAGTACTGATCACCCAGCACCCTGAGTACTGAGCACCCAGCACCCTGAGTACTGAGCACCCAGCACCCCGAACACTGAGCACCCAGCACCCTGAGCACTGAGCACCCAGCACCCTGAGCACTGAGCACCCATCACCCCGAGCACTGCGCACCCAGCACCCTGAGTACTGAGCACCCAGCACCCTGAGCACTGAGCACCCAGCACCCTGAGCACTCAGCACCCAGCACCCTGAGCACTGAGCACCCAGCACCCTGAGTAGTGAGCACCCAACGTACTGAGCACCGAGCACCCCGAGCACTGAGCACCCAGCACCCTGAGCACTGAGCACCCAGCACCCTGAGCACTGCGCACCCAGCACCCTGATTAGTGAGCACCCAACGTACTGAGCACCGAGCACCCCGAGTACTGAGCACCCAGCACCCCGAGCACTGAGCACCCAGCACCCCGAACACTGAGCACCTAGCACCCTGAGTAATGAGCACCCAGCACCCTGAGTACTGAGCACCCAGCACCCTGAGCACTGAGCACCCAGCACCCTGAGTACTGAGCACCCAACACCCCAAGCACTGAGCACCCTGAGTACTGAGCACCCAGCACCCCAAGCACTGAGCACCCTGAGTACTGAGCACCCAACACCCTGAGTACTGCGCACCCAGCACCCCAAGCACTGAGCACCCTGAGTACTGAGCACCCAGTACCCTGAGCACTGAACACACAGCACCCTGAGTACTGAGCACCCCGAGCACTGAGCACCCAGCATACTGAGTACTGAGCACCCAGCACCCTGAGTACTGAGCACCCAGCACCCTGAGCACTGAGCACCCAGCACCCTGAGTACTGAGCACCCAGCACCCCGAACACTGAGCACCCAGCACCCTGAGCACTGAGCACCCAGCACCCTGAGCACTGAGCACCCATCACCCCGAGCACTGCGCACCCAGCACCCTGAGTACTGAGCACCCAGCACCCTGAGCACAGAGCACCCAGCACCCTGAGCACTCAGCACCCAGCACCCTGAGCACTGAGCACCCAGCACCCTGAGTAGTGAGCACCCAACGTACTGAGCACCGAGCACCCCGAGCACTGAGCACCCAGCACCCTGAGTACTGAGCACCGAGCACCCCGAGCACTGAGCACCCAGCACACTGAGTACTGAGCTCCGAGCACCCCGAGCACTGAGCACCCAGCGCCCCGAGCACTGAGCACCCAGCACCCTGAGCACTGAGCACCCAGCACCCTGAGCACTGAGCACCCAGCACCCTGAGCACTGCGCAACCAGCACCCTGAGTACTGAGCACCCAGCACCCTGAGCACTGAGCACCCAGCACCCTGAGCACTGAGCACCCAGCACCCTGAGCACTGAGCAGCCAGCACCCTGATTAGTGAGCACCCAACGTACTGAGCACCGAGCACCCCGAGTACTGAGCACCCAGCACCCCGAGCACTGAGCACCCAGCACCCCGAACACTGAGCACCTAGCACCCTGAGTAATGAGCACCCAGCACCCTGAGTACTGAGCACCCAGCACCCTGAGCACTGAGCACCCAGCACCCTGAGTACTGAGCACCCAACACCCCAAGCACTGAGCACCCTGAGTACTGAGCACCCAGCACCCCAAGCACTGAGCACCCTGAGTACTGAGCACCCAACACCCTGAGTACTGCGCACCCAGCACCCCAAGCACTGAGCACCCTGAGTACTGAGCACCCAGTACCCTGAGCACTGAACACACAGCACCCTGAGTACTGAGCACCCCGAGCACTGAGCACCCAGCATACTGAGTACTGAGCACCCAGCACCCTGAGTACTGAGCACCCAGCACCCTGAGCACTGAGCACCCAGCACCCTGAGTACTGAGCATCAAGCACCCCGAGCACTGAGCACCCATCACCCTGAGTACTGAGCACTGAGCACCCAGGACCCCGAGCACTGAGCACCCAGCACCCTGTGTAAGGAGCACGGAGTACCGAGCACCCCGAGCACTGTGCACCCAGCATCCTGAGCAATGATCACCCTGAGTACTGAGCACCCAGCACCTTGAGCACTGAGCACCGAGCACCCCGAGCACTGAGCACCCAGCACCCCGAGCACTGAGCACCCAGCACCCTGAGAACTGAGCACCCAGCACCCTGAGTACTGAGCACCCAGCACCCTGAGTACTGAGCACCCAGCACCCTGAGCACTGAGCACCCAGCACCCTGAGCACTGAGCACCCAGAACCCTGAGTACTGAGCACCCAGCACCCCGAGTACTAAGCACCGAGCACCCTGAGCACTGAGCACCCAGCACCCTGAGCACTGAGCACCCAGCACCCTGAGTACTGAGCACCCAGCACCCCGAGCACTGAGCACCCAGCACCCTGAGTACTGAGCACCCCGCACCCTGAGCACTGAGCACCGAGCACCCTGAGCACTGAGCACCAGGGCCCCGAGCACTGAGCACCCAGCACCCCGAGCCCTGAGCACCCAGCACCCCGAACACTGAGCACCTAGCACCCTGAGTAATGAGCACCCAGCACCCTGAGTACTGAGCACCCAGCACCCTGAGCACTGAGCACCCAGCACCCTGAGTACTGAGCACCCAACACCCCAAGCACTGAGCACCCTGAGTACTGAGCACCCAGCACCCCAAGCACTGAGCACCCTGAGTACTGAGCACCCAACACCCTGAGTACTGCGCACCCAGCACCCCAAGCACTGAGCACCCTGAGTACTGAGCACCCAGTACCCTGAGCACTGAACACACAGCACCCTGAGTACTGAGCACCCCGAGCACTGAGCACCCAGCATACTGAGAACTGAGCACCCAGCACCCTGAGTACTGAGCACCCAGCACCCTGAGCACTGAGCACCCAGCACCCTGAGTACTGAGCATCAAGCACCCCGAGCACTGAGCACCCTGAGTACTGAGCACCCAGTACCCTGAGCACTGAACACACAGCACCCTGAGTACTGAGCACCCCGAGCACTGAGCACCCAGCATACTGAGTACTGAGCACCCAGCACCCTGAGCACTGAGCACCCATCACCCCGAGCACTGCGCACCCAGCACCCTGAGTACTGAGCACCCAGCACCCTGAGCACAGAGCACCCAGCACCCTGAGCACTCAGCACCCAGCACCCTGAGCACTGAGCACCCAGCACCCTGAGTAGTGAGCACCCAACGTACTGAGCACCGAGCACCCCGAGCACTGAGCACCCAGCACCCTGAGTACTGAGCACCGAGCACCCCGAGCACTGAGCACCCAGCACACTGAGTACTGAGCTCCGAGCACCCCGAGCACTGAGCACCCAGCGCCCCGAGCACTGAGCACCCAGCACCCTGAGCACTGAGCACCCAGCACCCTGAGCACTGAGCACCCAGCACCCTGAGCACTGCGCAACCAGCACCCTGAGTACTGAGCACCCAGCACCCTGAGCACTGAGCACCCAGCACCCTGAGCACTGAGCACCCAGCACCCTGAGCACTGAGCAGCCAGCACCCTGATTAGTGAGCACCCAACGTACTGAGCACCGAGCACCCCGAGTACTGAGCACCCAGCACCCCGAACACTGAGCACCTAGCACCCTGAGTAATGAGCACCCAGCACCCTGAGTACTGAGCACCCAGCACCCTGAGCACTGAGCACCCAGCACCCTGAGTACTGAGCACCCAACACCCCAAGCACTGAGCACCCTGAGTACTGAGCACCCAGCACCCCAAGCACTGAGCACCCTGAGTACTGAGCACCCAACACCCTGAGTACTGCGCACCCAGCACCCCAAGCACTGAGCACCCTGAGTACTGAGCACCCAGTACCCTGAGCACTGAACACACAGCACCCTGAGTACTGAGCACCCCGAGCACTGAGCACCCAGCATACTGAGTACTGAGCACCCAGCACCCTGAGTACTGAGCACCCAGCACCCTGAGCACTGAGCACCCAGCACCCTGAGTACTGAGCATCAAGCACCCCGAGCACTGAGCACCCATCACCCTGAGTACTGAGCACTGAGCACCCAGGACCCCGAGCACTGAGCACCCAGCACCCTGTGTACGGAGCACGGAGTACCCAGCACCCCGAGCACTGTGCACCCAGCATCCTGAGCAATGATCACCCTGAGTACTGAGCACCCAGCACCTTGAGCACTGAGCACCGAGCACCCCGAGCACTGAGCACCCAGCACCCCGAGCACTGAGCACCCAGCACCCTGAGAACTGAGCACCCAGCACCCTGAGTACTGAGCACCCAGCACCCTGAGTACTGAGCACCCAGCACCCTGAGCACTGAGCACCCAGCACCCTGAGCACTGAGCACCCAGAACCCTGAGTACTGAGCACCCAGCACCCCGAGTACTAAGCACCGAGCACCCTGAGCACTGAGCACCCAGCACCCTGAGCACTGAGCACCCAGCACCCTGAGTACTGAGCACCCAGCACCCCGAGCACTGAGCACCCAGCACCCTGAGTACTGAGCACCCCGCACCCTGAGCACTGAGCACCGAGCACCCTGAGCACTGAGCACCAGGGCCCCGAGCACTGAGCACCCAGCACCCCGAGCCCTGAGCACCCAGCACCCCGAACACTGAGCACCTAGCACCCTGAGTAATGAGCACCCAGCACCCTGAGTACTGAGCACCCAGCACCCTGAGCACTGAGCACCCAGCACCCTGAGTACTGAGCACCCAACACCCCAAGCACTGAGCACCCTGAGTACTGAGCACCCAGCACCCCAAGCACTGAGCACCCTGAGTACTGAGCACCCAACACCCTGAGTACTGCGCACCCAGCACCCCAAGCACTGAGCACCCTGAGTACTGAGCACCCAGTACCCTGAGCACTGAACACACAGCACCCTGAGTACTGAGCACCCCGAGCACTGAGCACCCAGCATACTGAGAACTGAGCACCCAGCACCCTGAGTACTGAGCACCCAGCACCCTGAGCACTGAGCACCCAGCACCCTGAGTACTGAGCATCAAGCACCCCGAGCACTGAGCACCCTGAGTACTGAGCACCCAGTACCCTGAGCACTGAACACACAGCACCCTGAGTACTGAGCACCCCGAGCACTGAGCACCCAGCATACTGAGTACTGAGCACCCAGCACCCTGAGTACTGAGCACCCAGCACCCTGAGCACTGAGCACCCAGCACCCTGAGTACTGAGCATCAAGCACCCCGAGCACTGAGCACCCAGCACCCTGAGTACTGAGCACTGAGCACCCAGCACCCCGAGCACTGAGCACCCAGCACCCTGTGTACTGAGCACTGAGCACCCAGCACCCTGAGTACTGAGCATCAAGCACCCCGAGCACTGAGCACCCAGCACCCTGAGTACTGAGCACTAAGCACCCAGCACCCCAAGCACTGAGCCCCCAGCACCCTGAGTACTGAGCACTGAGCACCCAGCACCCCAAGCACTGAGCACCCAGCACCCTGAGCACTGAGCACTAAGCACACAGCACCCCGAGTACTGAGCACCCAGCACCCTGAGCACTGAGCACCCAGCACCCTGAGCACTGAGCACCCAGCACCCCGAGCACTGCGCACCCAGCACCCTGAGTACTGATCACCCAGCACCCTGAGCACTGAGCACCCAGCACCCCGAGCACTCAGCACCCAGCACCCTGAGCACTGAGCACCCAGCACCCTGAGTAGTGAGCACCCAATGTACTGAGCACCGAGCACCCCGAGCACTGAGCACCCAGCACCCTGAGTACTGAGCACCGAGCACCCCGAGCACTGAGCACCCAGCACACTGAGTACTGAGCTCCGAGCACCCCGAGCACTGAGTACCCAGCGCCCCGAGCACTGAGCACCCAGAACCCTGAGCACTGAGCACCCAGCACCCTGAGCACTGAGCACCCAGCACCCCGAGCACTGAGCACCCAGCACCCCGAGCACTGAGCACTGAGCACCCTGAGTACTGAGCACCCAGCACCCTGAGAAATGAGCACCCAGCACTCCGAGCACAGAGCACCCAGCAACCAGAGCACTGAGCACTGACCACCCTGAGTACTGAGCACCCAGCACCCCGAGCACTGAGCACCGAGCACCCTGAGCACTGAGCAGCCAGCACCCTGAGTACTAAGCACCCAGCACCCTAAGTACTAAGCACCCAGCACCCTGAGTACTGAGCACACAGCACCCTGAGTACTGAGCACCGAGCACCCCGAGCACTGAGCACCCAGCACACTGAGTACTGAGCACCCAGCACCCTGAGCACTGAGCACCCAGCACCCTGAGCACTGAGCACCCAGCACCCTGAGTACTGAGCACCCAGCACCCCGAGCACTGAGTACCCAGCACCCTGAGCACTGAGCACCCAGCACCCTGAGCACTGAGCACCCAGCACCCTGAGCACTGAGCACCCAGCACCCTGAGCACTGAGCACCCAGCACCCTGAGTACTGAGCACTGTGAACCCAGCACCAAGAGCACTGAGCACCCAGCACCCTGAGTACTGAGCACTGAGCACCCAGCACCCCAAGCACTGAGCACCCAGCACTCTGAGCACTGAGCACCCAGCACCCGAGTACTGATCACCCAGCACCCTGAGTACTGAGCACCCAGCACCCTGAGTACTGAGCACCCAGCACCCCGAACACTGAGCACCCAGCACCCTGAGCACTGAGCACCCAGCACCCTGAGCACTGAGCACCCATCACCCCGAGCACTGCGCACCCAGCACCCTGAGTACTGAGCACCCAGCACCCTGAGCACTGAGCACCCAGCACCCTGAGCACTCAGCACCCAGCACCCTGAGCACTGAGCACCCAGCACCCTGAGTAGTGAGCACCCAACGTACTGAGCACCGAGCACCCCGAGCACTGAGCACCCAGCACCCTGAGCACTGAGCACCCAGCACCCTGAGCACTGCGCACCCAGCACCCTGATTAGTGAGCACCCAACGTACTGAGCACCGAGCACCCCGAGTACTGAGCACCCAGCACCCCGAGCACTGAGCACCCAGCACCCCGAACACTGAGCACCTAGCACCCTGAGTAATGAGCACCCAGCACCCTGAGTACTGAGCACCCAGCACCCTGAGCACTGAGCACCCAGCACCCTGAGTACTGAGCACCCAACACCCCAAGCACTGAGCACCCTGAGTACTGAGCACCCAGCACCCCAAGCACTGAGCACCCTGAGTACTGAGCACCCAACACCCTGAGTACTGCGCACCCAGCACCCCAAGCACTGAGCACCCTGAGTACTGAGCACCCAGTACCCTGAGCACTGAACACACAGCACCCTGAGTACTGAGCACCCCGAGCACTGAGCACCCAGCATACTGAGTACTGAGCACCCAGCACCCTGAGTACTGAGCACCCAGCACCCTGAGCACTGAGCACCCAGCACCCTGAGTACTGAGCATCAAGCACCCCGAGCACTGAGCACCCAGCACCCTGAGTACTGAGCACTGAGCACCCAGGACCCCGAGCACTGAGCACCCAGCACCCTGTGTACTGAGCACGGAGTACCCAGCACCCCGAGCACTGTGCACCCAGCATCCTGAGCAATGATCACCCTGAGTACTGAGCACCCAGCACCTTGAGCACTGAGCACCGAGCACCCCGAGCACTGAGCACCCAGCACCCCGAGCACTGCGCACCCAGCACCCTGAGAACTGAGCACCCAGCACCCTGAGTACTGAGCACCCAGCACCCTGAGTACTGAGCACCCAGCACCCTGAGCACTGAGCACCCAGCACCCTGAGCACTGAGCACCCAGAACCCTGAGTACTGAGCACCCAGCACCCCGAGTACTAAGCACCGAGCACCCTGAGCACTGAGCACCCAGCACCCTGAGCACTGAGCACCCAGCACCCTGAGTACTGAGCACCCAGCACCCCGAGCACTGAGCACCCAGCACCATGAGTACTGAGCACCCCGCACCCTGAGCACTGAGCCCCGAGCACCCTGAGCACTGAGCACCAGGGCCCCGAGCACTGAGCACCCAGCACCTCGAGCCCTGAGCACCCAGCACCCCGAACACTGAGCACCTAGCACCCTGAGTAATGAGCACCCAGTACCCTGAGTACTGAGCACCCAGCATCCTGAGCACTGAGCACCCAGCACCCTGAGTACTGAGCACCCAACACCCCAAGCACTGAGCACCCTGAGTACTGAGCACCCAGCACCCCAAGCACTGAGCACCCTGAGTACTGAGCACCCAACACCCTGAGTACTGCGCACCCAGCACCCCAAGCACTGAGCACCCTGAGTACTGAGCACCCAGTACCCTGAGCACTGAACACACAGCACCCTGAGAAATGAGCACCCAGCACTCCGAGCACAGAGCACCCAGCACCCAGAGCACTGAGCACTGACCACCCTGAGTACTGAGCACCCAGCACCCCGAGCACTGAGCACCGAGCACCCTGAGCACTGAGCAGCCAGCACCCTGAGTACTAAGCACCCAGCACCCTAAGTACTAAGCACCCAGCACCCTGAGTACTGAGCACACAGCACCCTGAGTACTGAGCACCGAGCACCCCGAGCACTGAGCTCCCAGCACACTGAGTACTGAGCACCCAGCACCCTGAGCACTGAGCACCCAGCACCCTGAGCACTGAGCACCCAGCACCCTGAGTACTGAGCACCCAGCACCCCGAGCACTGAGTACCCAGCACCCTGAGCACTGAGCACCCAGCACCCTGAGCACTGAGCACCCAGCACCCTGAGCACTGAGCACCCAGCACCCTGAGCACTGAGCACCCAGCACCCTGAGTACTGAGCACTGTGCACCCAGCACCAAGAGCACTGAGCACCCAGCACCCTGAGTACTGAGCACTGAGCACCCAGCACCCCAAGCACTGAGCACCCAGCACTCTGAGCACTGAGCACCCAGCACCCGAATACTGATCACCCAGCACCCTGAGTACTGAGCACGCAGCACCCTGAGTACTGAGCACCCAGCACCCCGAGCACTGAGCACCCAGCGCCCCGAGCACTGAGCACCCAGCACCCTGAGCACTGAGCACCCAGCACCCTGAGCACTGAGCACCCAGCACCCTGAGCACTGCGCAACCAGCACCCTGAGTACTGAGCACCCAGCACCCTGAGCACTGAGCACCCAGCACCCTGAGCACTGAGCACCCAGCACCCTGAGCACTGAGCACCCAGCACCCTGATTAGTGAGCACCCAACGTACTGAGCACCGAGCACCCCGAGTACTGAGCACCCAGCACCCCGAGCACTGAGCACCCAGCACCCCGAACACTGAGCACCTAGCACCCTGAGTAATGAGCACTCAGCACCCTGAGTACTGAGCACCCAACACCCCAAGCACTGAGCACCCTGAGTACTGAGCACCCAGCACCCCAAGCACTGAGCACCCTGAGTACTGAGCACCCAACACCCTGAGTACTGCGCACCCAGCACCCCAAGCACTGAGCACCCTGAGTACTGAGCACCCAGTACCCTGAGCACTGAACACACAGCACCCTGAGTACTGAGCACCCCGAGCACTGAGCACCCAGCATACTGAGTACTGAGCACCCAGCACCCTGAGTACTGAGCACCCAGCACCCTGAGCACTGAGCACCCAGCACCCTGAGTACTGAGCATCAAGCACCCCGAGCACTGAGCACCCAGCACCCTGAGTACTGAGCACTGAGCACCCAGGACCCCGAGCACTGAGCACCCAGCACCCTGTGTACTGAGCACGGAGTACCCAGCACCCCGAGCACTGTGCACCCAGCATCCTGAGCAATGATCACCCTGAGTACTGAGCACCCAGCAACTTGAGCACTGAGCACCGAGCACCCCGAGCACTGAGCACCCAGCACCCCGAGCACTGAACACCCAGCACCCTGAGAACTGAGCACCCAGCACCCTGAGTACTGAGCACCCAGCACCCTGAGTACTGAGCACCCAGCACCCTGAGCACTGAGCACCCAGCACCCTGAGCACTGAGCACCCAGAACCCTGAGTACTGAGCACCCAGCACCCCGAGTACTAAGCACCGAGCACCCTGGGCACTGAGCACCCAGCACCCTGAGCACTGAGCACCCAGCACCCTGAGTACTGAGCACCCAGCACCCCGAGCACTGAGCACCCAGCACCCTGAGTACTGAGCACCCCGCACCCTGAGCACTGAGCACCGAGCACCCTGAGCACTGAGCACCAGGGCCCCGAGCACTGAGCCCCCAGCACCCCGAGCCCTGAGCACCCAGCACCCCGAACACTGAGCACCTAGCACCCTGAGTAATGAGCACCCAGCACCCTGAGTACTGAGCACCTAGCACCATGAGCACTGAGCACCCAGCACCCTGAGTACTGAGCACCCAACACCCCAAGCACTGAGCACCCTGAGTACTGAGCACCCAGCACCCCAAGCACTGAGCACCCTGAGTACTGAGCACCCAACACACTGAGTACTGCGCACCCAGCACCCCAAGCACTGAGCACCCTGAGTACTGAGCACCCAGTACCCTGAGCACTGAACACACAGCACCCTGAGTACTGAGCACCCCGAGCACTGAGCACCCAGCATACTGAGTACTGAGCACCCAGCACCCTGAGTACTGAGCACCCAGCACCCTGAGCACTGAGCACCCAGCACCCTGAGTACTGAGCATCAAGCACCCCGAGCACTGAGCACCCTGAGTACTGAGCACCCAGTACCCTGAGCACTGAACACACAGCACCCTGAGTACTGAGCACCCCGAGCACTGAGCACCCAGGATACTGAGTACTGAGCACCCAGCACCCTGAGTACTGAGCACCCAGCACCCTGAGCACTGAGCACCCAGCACCCTGAGTACTGAGCATCAAGCACCCCGAGCACTGAGCACCCAGCACCCTGAGTACTGAGCACTGAGCACCCAGCACCCCGAGCACTGAGCACCCAGCACCCTGTGTACTGAGCACTGAGCACCCAGCACCCTGAGTACTGAGCATCAAGCACCCCGAGCACTGAGCACCCAGCACCCTGAGTACTGAGCACTGACCACCCAGCACCCCGAGCACTGAGCACCCAGCACCCTGAGTACTGAGCACTGAGCACCCAGCACCCCAAGCACTGAGCACAGAGCACCCCGAGCACTGTGCACCCAGCACCCTGAGAACTGAGCACCCAGCACCCTGAGTACTGAGCACCCAGCATCCTGAGCACTGAGTACTGAGCACCCCGAGCACTGACCACCCATCACCCTGAGTACTGAGCACCCAGCATCCTGAGCACTGAGTACTGAGCACCCAGCACCCTGAGCACCCAGCACCCTTGCACTGAGCACACAGCACCCGGAGTACTGAGCACGCAGCACCCTGAGTACTGAGCACCCAGCACCCCTAGAACTGAGCACCCAGCACCCTGAGCACTGAGCACCCAGGACCCTGAGTACTGAGCACCCAGCACCCCGAGCACTGAGCACCCAGCACCCTGAGTACTGAGCACCGAGCACCCCGAGCACTGAGCACCAAGCACCCCGAGCACTGAGCACCCAGCACCCTGAGTACTGAGCACCGAGCACCCCGAGCACTGAGCACCCAGCACCCTGAGTACTGAGCACCGAGCACCCGGAGCACTGAGCACCCAGCACCCTGAGAACTGAGCACGCAGCACGCTGAGTACTGTGCACCCAGCACCCCGAGCACTTAGCACCCAGCACCCTGAGTACTGAGCTCCCAGCACCCTGAGCACTGAGCACCCAGCACCCCGAGCACTGAGCACCCAGCACTCTGAGTACTGAGAACCGAGCACCCCGAGCACTGAGCACCCAGCACCCTAGTACTGTGCACCCAGCACCCCGAGCACTGAGTACCCAGCACCCTGTGTACTGAGCACCGAGCACCCCGAGCACTGAGAACCCAGCACCCTGAGTACTGAGCACCCAGCACCCTGAGATTGAGCACCCAGCACCCCGAGCACTGAGCACCCAGCACCCTGAGTACTGAGCACCCTGAGTACTGAGCACCGAGCACCCCGAGCACTGAGCACCCTGCACCATGAGCACTGAGCACCCAGCACCCTGAGTACTGAGCACCCAGCACCCCGAGCACTGAGCACCCAGCACCCTGAGTACTGAGCACCCTGAGTACTGAGCACCCAGCACCCTGAGTACTGAGCACCCTGCACCCCGAGCACTGAGAACCCAGCACCCTGAGTACTGAGCAACCAGCACCCTGAGATTGAGCACCCAGCACCCCGAGCACTGAGCACCCAGCACCCTGAGTACTGAGCACCCTGAGTACTGAGCACCGAGCACCCCGAGCACTGAGCACCCTGCACCATGAGCACTGAGCACCCAGCACCCTGAGTACTGAGCACCCAGCACCCCGAGCACTGAGCACCCAGCACCCTGAGTACTGAGCACCCAGCACCCTGAGTACTGAGCACTGAGCACCAAGCCCCCTGAGCACTGAGCACTGAGGACCCAGCACCCTGAGCACTGAGCACCCAGCACCCTGAGTACTGAACACACAGCACCCTGAGCACTGAGCACTGAGCACCCAGCACCCTGAGCACTGAGCACTGGGCACCCAGCACCCTGAGCACTGAGCACCCAGCACCCCGAGCACTGAGCACCCAGCACCCTGAGTACTGAGCACCCAGCACCCTGAGCACTGAGCACCCAGCACCCTGAGCACTGAGCACCCAGCACACTGAGTACTGAGCCCCCAGCACCCTGAGTACTGAACACCCAGCATCCTGAGCACTGAGCACTCAGCACCCACCACCCTGAGCACTGAGCACTGAGCACCCAGCACCCTGAGCACTGAGGACCGAGCACCCCGAGCACTGAGCACCCAGCACCCTGAGCACCCAGCACCCTGAGCACTGAGCACCCTGAGCACTGAGCACTGAGCACCCAGCACCCTGAGTACTGAGCACCCAGCACCCTGAGTACTGAGCACCCAGCACCCTGAGCACTGAGCACTGAGCACCCAGCACCCTGAGCACTGAGCACCCAGCACCCCGAGCACTGAGCACCCAGCACCCTGAGCAGCCAGCACCCTGAGCACTGAGCACCCTGAGCACTGAGCACTGAGCACCCAGCCCCCTGAGTACTTAGCACCCAACACTCTGAGCCCTGAGCACCCAGCACGCTGAGTACTGAGCACTGAGCACCCAGCACCCTGAGTACTGTGCACCCAGCACCCCGAGCACTGAGCACCCAGCACCCTGTGTACTGAGCACCGAGCACCCCGAGCACTGAGCACCCAGCACCCTGAGTACTGAGCACCCAGCACCCCGAGATTGAGCACCCAGCACCCCGAGCACTGAGCACCCAGCACCATGAGCACTGAGCACCCAGCACCCTGAGTACTGAGCACCCAGCACCCCGAGCACTGAGCACCCAGCACCCTGAGTACTGAGCACCCTGAGTACTGAGCACCCAGCACCCTGAGTACTGAGCACCCTGCACCCCGAGCACTGAGCTCCCTGAGTACTGAGCACCCAGCACCCTGAGTACTGAGCACCCAGCACCCTGAGTACTGAGCACTGAGCACCCAGCCCCCTGAGCACTGAGCACTGAGGAACCAGCACCCTGAGCACTGAGCACCCAGCACCCTGAGTACTGAACACCCAACACCCTGAGCACTGAGCACTGAGCACCCAGCACCCTGAGCACTGATCACAGGGGACCCAGCACCCTGAGCACTGAGCACCCAGCATCCCGAGCACTGAGCACCCAGCACCCTGAGTACTGAGCACCCAGCTCCCTGAGCACTGAGCACCCAGCACCCTGAGCACTGAGCACCCCGCACACTGAGTACTGAGCACCCAGCACCCTGAGTACTGAACACCCAGCACCCTGAGCACTGAGCACTGAGCACCCACCACCCTGAGCACTGAGCACTGAGCACCCAGCTCCCTGAGCACTGAGCAACGAGCACCCCGAGCACTGAGCACCCAGCACCATGAGCACCCAGCACCCTGAGCACTGAGCACCCTGAGCACTGAGCACTGAGCACCCAGCAACCTGAGTACTGAGCACCCAACACTCTGAGCACTGAGCACCCAGCACGCTGAGTACTGAGCACTGAGCACCCAGCACCCTGAGTACTGAGCAGCCAGCAGCCCCGAGAACTGAGCACCCAGCACCCTGTGTACTGAGCACCGAGCACCCCGAGCACTGAGCACCCAGCACCCTGAGTACTGAGCACCCAGCACCCTGAGAATGAGCACCCAGCACCCCGAGCACTGAGCACCCAGCACCCTGAACACTGAGCACCCAGCACCCTGAGTACTGAGCACCCAGCACCCCGAGCAC
Source organism: Microtus oregoni (assembly GCF_018167655.1). Classification (NCBI taxonomy): domain Eukaryota; kingdom Metazoa; phylum Chordata; class Mammalia; order Rodentia; family Cricetidae; genus Microtus; species Microtus oregoni. The sequence continues at coordinate 2,919,726 of NW_024543811.1, read as the reverse complement.
TGAGCACCCAGCACCCTGAGTACTTAGCACCCTGAGTACTGAGCACCCAGCACCCTGAGTACTGAGCACCCAGCACCCCGAGCACTGAGCTCCCTGAGTACTGAGCACCCAGCACCCTGAGTACTGAGCACCCAGCAACCTGAGTACTGAGCACTGAGCACCCAGAGAACTGAGCACCCAGCACCCCGAGCACTGAGCACCCAGCACCCTGAGTACTGAGCACCCAGCGTCCTGAGCACTGAGTACTGAGCACCCCGAGCACTGAGCACCCAGCACCCTGAGTACTGAGCACCCAGCACCCTGAGTACTGAGCACCCAGCAACCTGAGTACTGAGCACTGAGCACCCAGAGAACTGAGCACCCAGCACCCCTTGCACTGAGCACCCAGCAGCCGGAGTACTGAGCACGCAGCACCCTGAGTACTGAGCACCCAGCACCCCGAGCACTGAGCCTCCAGCACCCTGAGTACTGAGCACCCAGCACCCTGAGTACTGAGCACTGAGCACCCAGCCCCCAGAGCACTGAGCACTGAGGACCCAGCACCCTGAGTACTGAGCACCCAGCACCCTGAGTACTGAGCACTGAGCACCCAGCCCCCAGAGCACTGAGCACTGAGGACCCAGCACCCTGAGCACTGAGCACCCAGCACCCTGAGTACTGAACACCCAGCACCCTGAGCACTGAGCACTGAGCACCCAGCACCCTGAGCACTGAGCACTGGGCACCCAGCACCCTGAGCACTGAGCACCCAGCAGCCTGAGCACTGAGCACCCAGCACACTGAGTACTGAGCACCCAGCACCCTGAGTACTGAACACCCAGCACCCTGAGCACTGAGCACTGAGCACCCAGCACCCTGAGCACTGAGCACTGAGCACCCAGCACCCTGAGCACTGAGCACCCTGAGCACTGAGCACTGAGCACCCAGCACCCTGAGTACTGAGCACCCAACACTCTGAGCACTGAGCACCCAGCACGCTGAGTACTGAGCACTGAGCACCCAGCACCCTGAGTACTGACTACCCAGCACCCTGATCATTGAGCACCGAGCACCCTGAGCACTGAGCACCCAGCACCCTGAGGACTGAGCACGAAGCACCCCGAGCACTGACCACCCAGCACCCTGAGCACTGAGCTCCCTGAGTACTGAGCACTGAGCACCCTGAGTACTGAGCACTGAGCACCCTGAGTACTGAGCACCCAGCACACTGAGTACTGAGCACCGAGCACCCCGAGTACTGAACACCCAGCACCCCGAGCACTGAGCACCGAGCACCCCGAGCACTGAGCACCCAGCAACCAGAACACTGAGCACCCAGCACCCCGAGCACTGAGCACCCAGCACGCCGAGCACTGAGCAACCAGCACCCCGACCACTGAGCACCCAGCACCCCGAGCACTGAGCACCCAGCACCCCGAGCACTGAGCACCCAGCACCCTGATTATTGAGCACCCAGCACCCTGAGTACTGAGCACCCAGCACCCTGAGCACTGAGCACCCAGCACCCTGAGTACTGAGCACCCAGCACCCCAAGCACTGAGCACCCTGTGTACTGAGCACCCAGCACCCCAAGCACTGAGCACCCTGAGTACTGAGCACCCAGCACCCTGATTAATGAGCACCCAGCACCCCGAGCACTGAGCACCCTGAGTACTGAGCACCGAGCACACTGAGTACTGAGCACCCAGCACCCTGAGTACTGAGCACCCAGCACCCTGAGCACTGAGCACCCAGCACCCTGAGTACTGAGCACCGAGCACCCTGAGTACTGAGCACCCAGCACCCTGAGCACTGAGCAGCCAGCACCCCGAGCACTGAGCACCCAGCACCGCGAGCACTGAGCACCCAGGACCCTGAGCACCGAACACCCTGAGTATTAAGCACCGAGCACCATGAGCACTGAGAACCCAGCACCCTGTGCACTGAGCACCCAGCACCCGAGTACTGAGAACCTAGCACCCGAGTACTGAGCACCCAGCACCCTGAGTACTGAGCACCCAGCACCCTGAGTACTGAGCACCCAGCACCCCGAGTACTGAGCCGCCAGCACCCTGAGTACTGAGCACTGAGCACCCTGAGTACTGGGCACCCAGCACCCTGAGTACTGAGCACCCAGCACCCTGAGCAATGAGCACCCTGAGTACTGAGCACCCAGCACCCTGAGCACTGAGCACCGAGCACCCCGAGCACTGAGCACCCAGCACCCGGAGTACTAAGCACCCAGCACCCTGAGTACTAAGCACCGAGCACCCTGAGTACTGAGCACCCAGTACCCTGAGCACTGAACACACAGCACCCTGAGTACTGAGCACCCCGAGCACTGAGCACCCAGCACCCTGAGCACTGAGGACCCAGCCCCCTGAGTACTGAGCACCCAGCACCCTGAGCACTGAGCACCCAGCACCCTGAGTACTGAGCACCCAGCACCCTGAGCACTGAGCACCCAGCAGCCTGAGTACTGAGCATCCAGCACCCCGAGCACTGAGCACCCAGCACCCTGAGTACTGAGCACTGAGCACCCAGCACCCCGAGAACTGAGCACCCCGAGCACTGAGCACAGAGCACCCCGAGCACTCAGCATCCAAGCACCGCGTGCTGAGCACTGAGCACCCTGAGCACTGAGCACTCAGCACCCTGAGTACTGAGCACCCAGCACCCTGAGCACTGAGGACCGAGCACCCTAAGTACTAAGCACACAGCACCCTGAGTACTGAGCACCCAGCACCCTGAGCACTGAGCACCCAGCACGCTGAGTACTGAGCACTGAGCACCCTGAGTACTGAGCACTGAGCACCCAGCACCCCGAGCACTGAGCACTCAGCACCCTGTGTACTGAGCACTGAGTACCCAGTACCCCGAGCACTGAGACCCAGCACCCTGAGCACTGAGCACCCAGCACCCCGAGTACTGAGCACCCAGCACCCCGAGCACTGAGCACCGAGCACCCTGAGTACTGATCACCCAGCACCCCAAGCACTGAGCACCCAGCACCCCGAACACTGAGCACCCAGCACCCCGAGCACTGAGCACAGAGCACCCCGAGCACTGTGCACCCAGCACCCTGACAACTGAGCACCCAGCACCCTGAGTACTGAGCACCCAGCATCCTGAGCACTGAGTACTGAGCACCCCGAGCACTGACCACCCAGCACCCTGAGTACTGAGCACCCAGCATCCTGAGCACTGAGTACTGAGCACCCAGCACCCTGATGACTGAGCACCCAGCACCCCTTGCACTGAGCACCCAGCACCCGGAGTACTGAGCACGCAGCACCCTGAGTACTGAGCACCCAGCACCCCTAGAACTGAGCACCCAGCACCCTGAGCACTGAGCACCCAGCACCCTGAGTACTGAGCACCGAGCACCCCGAGCACTGAGCACCCAGCACCCTGAGTACTGAGCACCGAGCACCCGGAGCACTGAGCACCGAGCACCCGGAGCACTGAGCACCCAGCACCCTGAGTACTGAGCACCCAGCACCCCGAGCACTGAGCACCCAGCACCCTGAGTACTGAGCACCGAGCACCCCGAGCACTGAGCACCCAGCACCCTGAGTACTGAGCACCGAGCACCCGGAGCACTGAGCACCGAGCACCCGGAGCACTGAGCACCCAGCACCCTGAGTACTGAGCACCCAGCACCCCGAGCACTGAGCACCCAGCACCCTGAGTACTGAGCACCGAGCACCCCGAGCACTGAGCACCCAGCACCCTGAGTACTGAGCACCGAGCACCCGGAGCACTGAGCACCGAGCACCCGGAGCACTGAGCACCCAGCACCCTGAGTACTAAGCACCCAGCACCCTGAGTACTAAGCACCCAGCACCCTGAGTACTGAGCGCACAGCACCCTGAGTACTGAGCACCCATCACCCTGAGTACTGAGCACCCAGCGTACTGAGCACCGAGCACCCCGAGCACTGAGCACCCAGCACCCTGAGTACTGAGCACCCAGCACCCTGAGCAATGAGCACCCAGCACCCTGAGTACTGAGCACCGAGCACCCTGAGTACTGAGCACCCAGCACCCTGAGTACTGAGTACCCAGAAACCTGAGTACTGAGCACCCAGCGTACTGAGCACCGAGCACCCAGCACCCTGAGTACTGAGCACCCAGCACCCTGAGCACTGAGCACCCAGCACCCTGAGTACTGAGCACTGAGCACCCGGAGTACTGAGCACCGAAAACCCTGAGTACTGAGCACCCAGCTCCCTGAGCACTGAGCAACCAGCACCCTGAGCACTGAGCACCCAGCACCATGAGCACTGAGCACCCAGCACCCTGAGTACTGAGCACCGAGCACACCGAACACTGAGCACCCAGCACCCTGAGCACTGAGCACCCTTAGTACTGAGCACTGAGCACCCTGAGTACTGAGCACTGAGCACCCTGAGTACTGAGCACCCAGCACCCTGAGTACTGAGCACCCAGCACCCTGAGCAATGATCACCCTGAGTACTGAGCACCCAGCACCTTGAGCACTGAGCACTGAGCACCCCGAGCACTGAGCACCCACACCCGGAGTACTGAGCACCCAGCACCCTGAGTACTAAGCACCGAGCACCCTGAGTACTGAGCACCCAGCACCCTGAGCACTGAACAAACAGCACCCTGAGTACTGAGCACCCCGAGCACTGAGCACCCAGCACCCTGAGTACTGAGCACCGAGCACCCCGAGCACTGAGCACCCAGCACCCCGAGCACTGAGCACCCAGCACCCTGAGTACTGAGCACCCAGCACCCTGAGTACTGAGCACTGAGCACCCAGCACCCGGAGTACTGAGCACCCAGCACCCTGAGTACTAAGCACCGAGCACCCTGAGTACTGAGCACCCAGCACCCTGAGCACTGAGCACACAGCACCCTGAGCACTGAGCACCCAGCACACTGAGCACTGAGCACCCAGCACCCTGAGTACTGAGCACTGAGCACCCAGCACCCCGAGCACTGAGCCCCCAGCACCCTGAGTACTGTGCACTGAGCACCCAGCACCCCAAGCACTGAGCACCCAGCACCCTGAGCACTGAGCACCCAGCACCCGAGTACTGAGCACGAAGCACCTTGAGTACTGAGCACCCAGCTCCCTGAGTACTGAGCACCCAGCACCCCGAGAACTGAGCACCCAGCACCCTGAGTACTGAGCACCCAGCACCCTGAGCACTGAGCACCCAGCACCCTGAGCACTGAGCACCCAGCACCCTGAGTACTGAGCACCCAGCACCCTGAGTACTAAGCACCGAGCACCCTGAGCACTGAGCACCCAGCACCCTGAGCACTGAGCACCCAGCACCCTGAGTACTGAGCACCCAGAACCCCGAGCACTGAGCACCCAGCACCCTGAGTACTGAGCACCCAGCACCCTGAGCACTGAGCACCGAGCACCCTGAGCACTGAGCACCCAGCACCCCGAGCACTGAGCACCCAGCACCCTGAGCACTGAGCACCCTGAGTACTGAGCACTGAGCACCCTGAGTACTGAGCACTGAGCACAATGAGTACTGAGCACAGAGCACACTGAGTACTGAGCACCCAGCACACCGAGCACTGAGTACCCAGCACCCTGAGCACTGAGCACCCAGCACCCTGAGCACTGAGCACCCAGCACCCTGAGCACTGAGCACCCAGCACCCTGAGCACTGAGCACCCAGCACCCTGAGTACTGAGCACTGTGCACCCAGCACCAAGAGCACTGAGCACCCAGCACCCTGAGTACTGAGCACTGAGCACCCAGCAAGCCAAGCACTGAGCACCCAGCACTCTGAGCACTGAGCACCCAGCACCCTGAGTACTGAGCACGAAGCACCCTGAGTACTGAGCACCGAGCACCCCGAGCACTGAGCACCCAGCACCCTGAGCACTGAGCAACCAGCACACTGAGTACTGAGCTCCGAGCACCCCGAGCACTGAGTACCCAGCGCCCCGAGCACTGAGCACCCAGAACCCTGAGCACTGAGCACCCGGCACCCTGAGCACTGAGCACCCAGCACCCCGAGCACTGAGCACCCAGCACCCCGAGCACTGAGCACTGAGCACCCTGAGTACTGAGCACCCAGCACCCTGAGCAATGAGCACCCAGCACCCCGAGCACAGAGCACCCAGCACCCAGAGCACTGAGCACTGACCACCCTGAGTACTGAGCACCCAGCACCCCGAGCACTGAGCACCGAGCACCCTGAGCACTGAGCAGCCAGCACCCTGAGTACTAAGCACCCAGCAACCTGAGTACTAAGCACCCAGCACCCTGAGTACTGAGCACACAGCACCCTGAGTACTGAGCACCCAGCACCCTGAGTACTGAGCACCCAGCGTACTGAGCACCGAGCACCCCGAGCACTGAGCACCCAGCACCCTGAGTACTGAGCACCCAGCACCCTGAGCACTGAGCACCCAGCACCCTGAGCACTGAGTACACAGCACCCTGAGTACTGAGCACCCAGCACCCCGAGCACTGAGCACCCAGCACCCGGGGAATGAGCACCCAGCACCCCGAGCACTGAGCACCCAGCACCCTGAACACTGAGCACCCAGCACCCTGAGTACTGAGCACCCAGCACCCCGAGCACTGAGCACCCAGCACCCTGAGTACTTAGCACCCTGAGTACTGAGCACCCAGCACCCTGAGGACTGAGCACCCAGCAACCTGAATACTGAGCACTGAGCACCCAGAGAACTGAGCACACAGCACCCCGAGCACTGAGCACCCAGCACCCCGAGCACTGATCACCGAGCACACCGAGCACTGTGCACCCAGCACCCTGAGCACTGAGCACCCAGCACCCTGAGTACTGAGCACTCAGCGTCCTGAGCACTGAGTACTGAGCACCCCGAGCACTGAGCACCCAGCACCCTGAGCACTGAGCACCCAGCACCCCTTGCACTGAGCACCCAGCAGCCGCAGTACTGAGCACGCAGCACCCTGAGTACTGAGCACCCAGCACCCCGAGCACTGAGCCTCCAGCACCCTGAGTACTGAGCACCCAGCACCCTGAGTACTGAGCACTGAGCACCCAGCCCCCAGAGCACTGAGCACTGAGGACCCAGCACCCTGAGCACTGAGCACCCAGCACCCTGAGTACTGAACACCCAGCACCCTGAGCACTGAGCACTGAGCACCCAGCACCCTGAGCACTGAGCCCTGGGCACCCAGCACCCTGAGCACTGAGCACCCAGCAGCCTGAGCACTGAGCACCCAGCACACTGAGTACTGAGCACCCAGCACCCTGAGTACTGAACACCCAGCACCCTGAGCACTGAGCACTGAGCACCCAGCACCCTGAGCACTGAGCACTGAGCACCCAGCACCCTGAGCACTGAGCACCCTGAGCACTGAGCACTGAGCACCCAGCACCCTGAGTACTGAGCACCCAACACTCTGAGCACTGAGCACCCAGCACGCTGAGTACTGAGCACTGAGCACCCAGCACCCTGAGTACTGAGTACCCAGCACCCTGATCATTGAGCACCGAGCACCCTGAGCACTGAGCACCCAGCACCCTGAGGACTGAGCACGAAGCACCCCGAGCACTGACCACCCAGCACCCTGAGCACTGAGCTCCCTGAGTACTGAGCACTGAGCACCCTGAGTACTGAGCACTGAGCACCCTGAGTACTGAGCACCCAGCACACTGAGTACTGAGCACCGAGCACCCCGAGTACTGAGCACCCAGCACCCCGAGCACTGAGCACCGAGCACCCCGAGCACTGAGCACCCAGCAACCAGAACACTGAGCACCCAGCACCCCGAGCACTGAGCACCCAGCACCCCGAGCACTGAGCAACCAGCACCCCGACCACTGAGCACCCAGCACCCCGAGCACTGAGCACCCAGCACCCCGAGCACTGAGCACCCAGCACCCTGATTATTGAGCACCCAGCACCCTGAGTACTGAGCACCCAGCACCCTGAGCACTGAGCACCCAGCACCCTGAGTACTGAGCACCCAGCACCCCAAGCACTGAGCACCCTGTGTACTGAGCACCCAGCACCCCAAGCACTGAGCACCCTGAGTACTGAGCACCCAGCACCCTGATTAATGAGCACCCAGCACCCCGAGCACTGAGCACCCAGCACCCTGAGTACTGAGCACCGAGCACACTGAGTACTGAGCACCCAGCACCCTGAGTACTGAGCACCCATCGTACTGAGCACCGAGCACCCAGCACCCTGAGTACTGAGCACCCAGCACCCTGAGCACTGAGCACCGAGCACCCCGAGCAATGAGCACCCAGCACCCAGAGTACTGAGCACCCAGCACCCTGAGCACTGAGCACCCAGCACCCTGAGCACTGAGCACCCAGCACACTGAGCACTGAGCACCCAGCACCCTGAGTACTGAGCACTGAGCACCCAGCACCCCGAGCACTGAGCCCCCAGCACCCTGAGTACTGTGCACTGAGCACCCAGCACCCCAAGCACTGAGCACCCAGCACCCTGAGCACTGAGCACCCAGCACCCGAGTACTGAGCACCCAGCACCCTGAGTACTGAGCACCCAGCTCCCTGAGTACTGAGCACCCAGCACCCCGAGAACTGAGCACCCAGCACCCTGAGTACTGAGCACCCAGCACCCTGAGCACTGAGCACCCAGCACCCTGAGCACTGAGCACCCAGCACCCTGAGTACTGAGCACCCAGCACCCTGAGTACTAAGCACCGAGCACCCTGAGCACTGAGCACCCAGCACCCTGAGCACTGAGCACCCAGCACCCTGAGTACTGAGCACCCAGAACCCCGAGCACTGAGCACCCAGCACCCTGAGTACTGAGCACCCAGCACCCTGAGCACTGAGCACCGAGCACCCTGAGCACTGAGCACCCAGCACCCTGAGGACTGAGCACCCAGCACCCCGAGCACTGAGCACCCAGCACCCTGAGCACTGAGCACCCTGTGTACTGAGCACTGAGCACCCTGAGTACTGAGCACTGAGCACAATGAGTACTGAGCACAGAGCACACTGAGTACTGAGCACCCAGCACCCCGAGCACTGAGTACCCAGCACCCTGAGCACTGAGCACCCAGCACCCTGAGCACTGAGCACATAGCACCCTGAGCACTGAGCACCCAGCACCCTGAGCACTGAGCACCCAGCACCCTGAGTACTGAGCACTGTGCACCCAGCACCAAGAGCACTGAGCACCCAGCACCCTGAGTACTGAGCACTGAGCACCCAGCAAGCCAAGCACTGAGCACCCAGCACTCTGAGCACTGAGCACCCAGCACCCTGAGTACTGAGCACGAAGCACCCTGAGTACTGAGCACCGAGCACCCCGAGCACTGAGCACCCAGCACCCTGAGCACTGAGCAACCAGCACACTGAGTACTGAGCTCCGAGCACCCCGAGCACTGAGTACCCAGCGCCCCGAGCACTGAGCACCCAGAACCCTGAGCACTGAGCACCCAGCACCCTGAGCACTGAGCACCCAGCACCCCGAGCACTGAGCACCCAGCACCCCGAGCACTGAGCACTGAGCACCCTGAGTACTGAGCACCCAGCACCCTGAGCAATGAGCACCCAGCACCCCGAGCACAGAGCACCCAGCACCCAGAGCACTGAGCACTGACCACCCTGAGTACTGAGCACCCAGCACCCCGAGCACTGAGCACCGAGCACCCTGAGCACTGAGCAGCCAGCACCCTGAGTACTAAGCACCCAGCAACCTGAGTACTAAGCACCCAGCACCCTGAGTACTGAGCACACAGCACCCTGAGTACTGAGCACCCAGCACCCTGAGTACTGAGCACCCAGCGTACTGAGCACCGAGCACCCCGAGCACTGAGCACCCAGCACCCTGAGTACTGAGCACCCAGCACCCTGAGCACTGAGCACCCAGCACCCTGAGCACTGAGTACACAGCACCCTGAGTACTGAGCACCCAGCACCCCGAGCACTGAGCACCCAGCACCCGGGGAATGAGCACCCAGCACCCCGAGCACTGAGCACCCAGCACCCTGAACACTGAGCACCCAGCACCCTGAGTACTGAGCACCCAGCACCCCGAGCACTGAGCACCCAGCACCCTGAGTACTTAGCACCCTGAGTACTGAGCACCCAGCACCCTGAGGACTGAGCACCCAGCAACCTGAATACTGAGCACTGAGCACCCAGAGAACTGAGCACACAGCACCCCGAGCACTGAGCACCCAGCACCCCGAGCACTGATCACCGAGCACACCGAGCACTGTGCACCCAGCACCCTGAGCACTGAGCACCCAGCACCCTGAGTACTGAGCACTCAGCGTCCTGAGCACTGAGTACTGAGCACCCCGAGCACTGAGCACCCAGCACCCTGAGCACTGAGCACCCAGCACCCCTTGCACTGAGCACCCAGCAGCCGCAGTACTGAGCACGCAGCACCCTGAGTACTGAGCACCCAGCACCCCGAGCACTGAGCCTCCAGCACCCTGAGTACTGAGCACCCAGCACCCTGAGTACTGAGCACTGAGCACCCAGCCCCCAGAGCACTGAGCACTGAGGACCCAGCACCCTGAGCACTGAGCACCCAGCACCCTGAGTACTGAACACCCAGCACCCTGAGCACTGAGCACTGAGCACCCAGCACCCTGAGCACTGAGCCCTGGGCACCCAGCACCCTGAGCACTGAGCACCCAGCAGCCTGAGCACTGAGCACCCAGCACACTGAGTACTGAGCACCCAGCACCCTGAGTACTGAACACCCAGCACCCTGAGCACTGAGCACTGAGCACCCAGCACCCTGAGCACTGAGCACTGAGCACCCAGCACCCTGAGCACTGAGCACCCTGAGCACTGAGCACTGAGCACCCAGCACCCTGAGTACTGAGCACCCAACACTCTGAGCACTGAGCACCCAGCACGCTGAGTACTGAGCACTGAGCACCCAGCACCCTGAGTACTGAGTACCCAGCACCCTGATCATTGAGCACCGAGCACCCTGAGCACTGAGCACCCAGCACCCTGAGGACTGAGCACGAAGCACCCCGAGCACTGACCACCCAGCACCCTGAGCACTGAGCTCCCTGAGTACTGAGCACTGAGCACCCTGAGTACTGAGCACTGAGCACCCTGAGTACTGAGCACCCAGCACACTGAGTACTGAGCACCGAGCACCCCGAGTACTGAGCACCCAGCACCCCGAGCACTGAGCACCGAGCACCCCGAGCACTGAGCACCCAGCAACCAGAACACTGAGCACCCAGCACCCCGAGCACTGAGCACCCAGCACCCCGAGCACTGAGCAACCAGCACCCCGACCACTGAGCACCCAGCACCCCGAGCACTGAGCACCCAGCACCCCGAGCACTGAGCACCCAGCACCCTGATTATTGAGCACCCAGCACCCTGAGTACTGAGCACCCAGCACCCTGAGCACTGAGCACCCAGCACCCTGAGTACTGAGCACCCAGCACCCCAAGCACTGAGCACCCTGTGTACTGAGCACCCAGCACCCCAAGCACTGAGCACCCTGAGTACTGAGCACCCAGCACCCTGATTAATGAGCACCCAGCACCCCGAGCACTGAGCACCCAGCACCCTGAGTACTGAGCACCGAGCACACTGAGTACTGAGCACCCAGCACCCTGAGTACTGAGCACCCATCGTACTGAGCACCGAGCACCCAGCACCCTGAGTACTGAGCACCCAGCACCCTGAGCACTGAGCACCCAGCACCCTGAGTACTGAGCACCGAGCACCCTGAGTACTGAGCACCCAGCACCCTGAGCACTGAGCAGCCAGCACCCCGAGCACTGAGCACCCAGCACCGCGAGCACTGAGCACCCAGGACCCTGAGCACCGAGCACCCTGAGTACTAAGCACCGAGCACCATGAGCACTGAGAACCCAGCACCCTGTGCACTGAGCACCCAGCACCCGAGTACTGAGAACCTAGCACCCGAGTACTGAGCACCCAGCACCCTGAGTACTGAGCACCCAGCACCCTGAGTACTGAGCACCCAGCACCCCGAGTACTGAGCCGCCAGCACCCTGAGTACTGAGCACTGAGCACCCTGAGTACTGGGCACCCAGCACCCTGAGTACTGAGCACCCAGCACCCTGAGCAATGAGCACCCTGAGTACTGAGCACCCAGCACCCTGAGCACTGAGCACCGAGCACCCCGAGCACTGAGCACCCAGCACCCGGAGTACTGAGCACCCAGCACCCTGAGTACTAAGCACCGAGCACCCTGAGAACTGAGCACCCAGTACCCTGAGCACTGAACACACAGCACCCTGAGTACTGAGCACCCCGAGCACTGAGCACCCAGCACCCTGAGCACTGAGGACCCAGCCCCCTGAGTACTGAGCACCCAGCACCCTGAGCACTGAGCACCCAGCACCCTGAGTACTGAGCACCCAGCACCCTGAGCACTGAGCACCCAGCAGCCTGAGTACTGAGCATCCAGCACCCCGAGCACTGAGCACCCAGCACCCTGAGTACTGAGCACTGAGCACCCAGCACCCCGAGCACTGAGCACCCCGAGCACTGAGCACAGAGCACCCCGAGCACTCAGCATCCAAGCACCGCGTGCTGAGCACTGAGCACCCTGAGCACTGAGCACTCAGCACCCTGAGTACTGAGCACCCAGCACCCTGAGCACTGAGGACCGAGCACCCTGAGTACTAAGCACACAGCACCCTGAGTACTGAGCACCCAGCACCCTGAGCACTGAGCACCCAGCACGCTGAGTACTGAGCACTGAGGACCCTGAGTACTGAGCACTGAGCACCCAGCACCCCGAGCACTGAGCACTCAGCACCCTGTGTACTGAGCACTGAGTACCCAGTACCCCGAGCACTGAGACCCAGCACCCTGAGCACTGAGCACCCAGCACCCCGAGTACTGAGCACCCAGCACCCCGAGCACTGAGCACCCAGCACCCCGAGCACTGAGCACCGAGCAACCTGAGTACTGATCACCCAGTACCCCAAGCACTGAGCACCCAGCACCCCGAACACTGAGCACCCAGCACCCCGAGCACTGAGCACAGAGCACCCCGAGCACTGTGCACCCACCACCCTGACAACTGAGCACCCAGCACCCTGAGTACTGAGCACCCAGCATCCTGAGCACTGAGTACTGAGCACCCAGCACCCTGATGACTGAGCACCCAGCACCCCTTGCACTGAGCACCCAGCACCCGGAGTACTGAGCACGCAGCACCCTGAGCACTGAGCACCCAGCACCCCGAGCACTGAGCACCCAGCACCCTGTGTACTGAGCACTGAGTACCCAGCACCCCGAGCACTGAGCACCCAGCACCCTGAGCACTGAGCACCCTGAGTACTGAGCACTGAGCACCCTGCACCCTGAGTACTGAGCACCCAGCACCCTGAGCACTGAGCACCCTGAGTACTGAGCACCGAGCACCCTGACCACTGAGCACCCTGCACGCTGAGTACTGAGCACTGAGCACCCTGAGCACTGAGCACCCAGCACCCTGAGTACTGAGCACCGAGCACCCTGAGTACTGAGCACCCAGAACTCTAAGCACTGAGCACCCAGCACCCTGAGCACTGAGCACCCTGAGTACTGAGCACTGAGCACCGTGAGTACTGAGTACCGAGCACCCTGAGTACTGAGCACCCAGCACCCTGAGCACTGAGCACCCCGCACAACGAGTACTGAGCACCCAGCACCCTGATTACTGAGCACCAAGCACCCCGAGCACTGAGCACCGAGCACCCCGAGCACTGAGCACCCAGCACCCCGAGCACTGAGCACCCAGCACCCTGAGTACTAAGCACCCAGCACCCTGCGTACTGAGCACCCAGCACCCCGAGCACGGAGCACCCAGTACCCTGAGTACTGAGCACCCAGCACCTTGAGCACTGAGCACCCAGCACCCTGAGTACTGAGCACTGAGCACCCAGCACCCCGAGCACTGAGCACACAGCACCCTGAGTACTGAGCACCCAGCACCCTGAGCACTGAGCACCCAGCACCCTGAGTACTGAGCATCCAACACACCAAGCACTGAGCACCCTGAGTACTGAGCAACCAGCACCCCAAGCACTGAGCACCCTGAGTACTGAGCACCCAGCACACTGAGTACTGAGCACCCAGCACCCCGAGCACTGAGCACCCAGCACCCTGATTACTGAGCAGCCAGCACCCTGAGTACTGAGCACCTAGCGTACTGAGCACCGAGCACGCAGCACCCTGAGTACTGAGCACCGAGCACCCTGAGTACTGAGCAGCCAGCACCCTGAGTACTGAGCACCCAGCACCCTGAGCATTGAGCACCAAGCACCCTGAGTACTGAGCACCGAGCACCCCGAGTACTGAGCACCCAGCACCCCGAGCACTGAGCACCCAGTACCGCGAGCACTGAGCACCCAGCACCCCGAGCACTGAGCACCCAGCACCCTGAGCACTGAGCACCCAGCACCCTGAGCACTGAGCACCCAGCACCCCGAGCACCGAGCACCCTGAGTACTAAGCACCGAGCACCCTGAGCACTGAGCACCCAGCACCCTGAGCACTGAGCACCCAGCACCATGAGTACTGAGCACCCAGCACCCTGAGCACAGAGCACCCAGCACCCTGAGTACTGAGCACCCAGCACCCTGATCACTGAGCACCGAGCACCCTGAGCACTGAGCACCCAGCACCCTGAGGACTGAGCACCCAGCACCCCGAGCACTGAGCACCCAGCACCCTGATCACTGAGCACCCTGAGTACTGAGCACTGAGCACCCTGAGTACTGAGCACTGAGCACCCTGAGTACTGAGCACTGAGCACCCTGAGTACTGAGCACCCAGCACCCTGAGTACTGAGCACCCAGCACCCTGCTTACTGAGCACCCAGCACCCTGAGTACTGAGCACCCAGCACCCTGAGTACTGAGCACCCAGCACCCTGAGCAATGAGCACCCTGAGTACTGAGCACCAAGTACCCTGAGCACTGAGCACCCAGCACCCTGAGTACTGAGCAACCAGCACCCTGAGCACTGAGCACCCAGCACCCTGAGTACTGAGCATCCAGCACCCAGAGCACTGAGCACCCAGCTCCCTGAGTACTGAGCACTGAGCACCCAGCACCCCGAGCACTGAGCACCCAGCACCCTGTGTACTGAGCACTGAATACCCAGCACCCCGAGCACTGAGCACCCAGCACCCTGAGCACTGAGCACCCTGAGTACTGAGCACTGAGCACCCTGCACCCTGAGTACTGAGCACCCAGCACCCTGAGCACTGAGCACGCTGAGTACTGAGCAACGAGCACCCTGACCACTGAGCACCCTGCACGCTGAGTACTGAGCACTGAGCACCCTGAGCACTGAGCACCCAGCACCCTGAGTACTGAGCACCGAGCACCCTGAGTACTGAGCACCCAGCACTGTAAGCACTGAGCACCCAGCACCCTGAGCACTGAGCACTGAGCACGATGAGTACTGAGCACTGAGCACCGTGAGTACTGAGTACCGAGCACCCTGAGTACTGAGCAACCAGCACGCTGAGCACTGAGCACCCAGCACAACGAGTACTGAGCACCGAGCACCCTGATTACTGAGCACCAAGCACCCCGAGCACTGAGCACCGAGCACCCCGAGCACTGAGCACCCAGCACCCCGAGCACTGAGCACCCAGCACCCTGAGTACTAAGCACCCAGCACCCTGAGTACTGAGCACCCAGCACCCCGAGCACGGAGCACCCAGCACCCTGACTACTGAGCACTCAGCACCCTGAGCACTGAGGACCCAGCACCCTGAGTACTGAGCACCCAGCACCTTGAGCACTGAGCACCCAGCACCCTGAGTACTGAGCACTGAGCACCCAGCACCCCGAGCACTGAGCACCCAGCACCCTGAGTACTGAGCACCGAGCACCCTGAGCACTGAGCACCCAGCACCCTGAGTACTGAGCACCCAACACACCAAGCACTGAGCACCCTGAGTACTGAGCAACCAGCACCCCAAGCACTGAGCACCCTGAGTACTGAGCACCCAGCACACTGAGTACTGAGCACCCAGCACCCCGAGCACTGAGCACCCAGCACCCTGATTACTGAGCAGCCAGCACCCTGAGTACTGAGCACCTAGCGTACTGAGCACCGAGCACGCAGCACCCTGAGTACTGAGCAGCCAGCACCCTGAGTACTGAGCACCCAGCACCCTGAGCACTGAGCACCAAGCACCCTGAGTACTGAGCACCAAGCACCCCGAGTACTGAGCACCCAGCACCCCGAGCACTGAGCACCCAGCACCGCGAGCACTGAGCACCCAGCACCCCGAGCACTGAGCACCCAGCACCCTGAGCACTGAGCACCCAGTACCCTGAGCACTGAGCACCCAGCACCCCGAGCACCGAGCACCCTGAGTACTAAGCACCGAGCACCCTGAGCACTGAGCACCCAGCACCCTGAGCACTGAGCACCCAGCACCCTGAGTACTGAGCACCCAGCACCCTGAGCACTGAGCACCCAGCACCCTGAGTACTGAGCACCCAGCACCCTGATCACTGAGCAGCGAGCACCCTGAGCACTGAGCACCCAGCACCCTGAGCACTGAGCACCCAGCACCCCGAGCACTGAGAACCCAGCACCCTGATCACTGAGCACCCTGAGTACTGAGCACTGAGCACCCTGAGTACTGAGCACTGAGCACCCTGTGTACTGAGCACCCAGCACCCTGAGTACTGAGCACCCAGCACCCTGAGAACTGAGCACCGAGCACCCTGAGCACTGAGCACCCAACACCCTGAGCACTGAGCACCCAGCACCCCGAGCAGTGAGCACCCAGCACCCTGAGCCCTGAGCATCCTGAGTACTGAGCACTGAGCACCCTGAGTACTGAGCACTGAGCACCCTGAGTACTGAGCACCCAGCACCCTGAGTACTGAGCACCCAGCACCCTGAGTACTGAGCACCCAGCACCCTGAGCAATGAGCACCCTGAGTACTGAGCTCCCAGCACCCTGAGCACTGAGCACCCAGCACCCTGAGTACTGAGCAACCAGCACCCTGAGCACTGAGTACCCAGCACCCTGAGTACTGAGCATCCAGCACCCAGAGCACTGAGCACCCAGCTCCCTGAGTACTGAGCACTGAGCACCCAGCACCCCGAGCACTGAGCACCCAGCACCCTGTGTAGTGAGCACTGAGTACCCAGCACCCCGAGCACTGAGCACTCAGCACCCTGAGCACTGAGCACCCTGAGTACTGAGCACTGAGCACCCTGCACCCTGAGTACTGAGCACCCAGCACCCTGAGCACTGAGCACCCTGAGTACTGAGCACCGAGCACCCTGACCACTGAGCACCCTGCACGCTGAGTACTGAGCACTGAGCACCCTGAGCACTGAGCACCCAGCACCCTGAGTACTGAGCACCGAGCACCCTGAGAACTGAGCACCCAGCACCCTGAGCACTGAGCACCCAGCACCCTGAGCACTGAGCACCCAGCACCCCGAGCACTGAGCACCCAGCACCCCGAGCACTGAGCACCCAGCACCCCGAGCACAGAGGGTGAGCACCCTGAGTACTGAGCACTGAGCACCGTGAGTACTGAGTACCGAGCACCCTGAGTACTGAGCACCCAGCACCCTGAGCACTGAGCACCCAGCACAACGAGTACTGAGCACCCAGCACCCTGATTACTGAGCACCAAGCACCCCGAGCACTGAGCACCGAGCACCCCGAGCACTGAGCACCCAGCACCCCGAGCACTGAGCACCCAGCACCCCGAGCACTGAGCACCCAGCACCCTGAGCACCCAGCACCCTGAGCACTGAGCACCCTGAGCACTGAGCCCTGAGCACCCAGCACCCTGAGTACTGAGCACCCAGCACCCCGAGCACTGAGCACCCAGCACCCTGTGTACTGAGCATCGAGCACCCCGAGCACTGAGCAACCAGCACCCTGAGTACTGAGCACCCAGCACCCCGAGAATGAGCACCCAGCACCCCGAGCACTGAGCACCCAGCACCCTGAGCACTGAGCACCCAGCACCCTGAGTACTGAGCACCCTGATTACTGACCACCCAGCACCCTGAGTACTGAGCACACTGCACCCAGAGCACTGAGCTCCCTGAGTACTGAGCACCCAGCACCCTGAGTACTGAGCACACAGCACCCTGAGTACTGAGCACTGAGCACCCAGAGAACTGAGCACCCAGCACCCCGAGGACTGAGCACCCAGCACCCTGTGCACTGAGCACTGAGCATTCAGCACCCCGAGCACTGAGCACCCTGAGCTCTTAGCACCCTGAGTACTGAGCACCCAGCACCCTGAGTACTGAGCACCCAGCACCCTGAGCACTGAGCACCCACCACCCTGAGTACTGAGCACCCAGCACCCTGAGTACTGAGCACCGAGCACCCCGAGCACTGAGCACCCAGCACCCTGAGCACTGAGCACCCAGCACCCTGAGCACTGAGCACCCAGCACCCCGAGTACTGAGCACCGAGCACCCCGAGCACTGAGCACACAGCACCCCGAGAACTGAGCACCCAGCACCCTGAGCACTGAGCACCCAGCACCCCGAGTACTGAGCACCCAGCACCCCGAGTACTGAGCACTGAGCACCCTGAGTACTGAGCACCCAGCACCCCGAGTACTGAGCACTGAGCACTATGAGTACTGAGCACCCAGCACCCTGAGTACTGAGCACCCAGTACCCTGAGCACTGAACACACAGAACCCTGAGTACTGAGCACCCCGAGCACTGAGCACCCAGCACCCTGAGCACTGAGGACCCAGCACCCTGAGTACTGAGCACCCAGCACCCTGAGCACTGAGCACCCAGCACCCTGAGTACTGAGCACGAGGCACCCTGAGCACTGAGCACCCAGCACCCTAAGTACTGAGCATCCAGCACCCCGAGCACTGAGCACCCAGCACCCTGAGTACCGAGCACTGAGCACCCAGCACCCCGAGCACTGAGCACTCAGCACCCTGTGTACTGAGCACTGAGTACCCAGCACCCCGAGCACTGAGCACCGAGCACCCTGAGTACTGAGCACTGAGCACCCAGCACCCCGAGCACTGAGCACTCAGCACCCTGTGTACTGACCACTGAGCACCCAGCACCCCGAGCACTGAGCACCGAGCACCCTGAGTACTGAGCACCCAGCACACCGAGTACTGAGCACCCAGCACCCTGAGCACTGAGCACCCAGCACCCTGAGTACTGAGCACCCAGCACCCTGAGCACTGAGCACCCAGCACCCTGAGTACTGAGCATCCAGCACCCCGAGTACTGAGCAGCCAGCACCCTGAGTACTGAGCACTGAGCACCCAGCACCCAGAGCACTGAGCACTCAGCACCCTGTGTACTGAGCACTGAGCACCCAGCACCCTGAGCACTGAGCACCCTGAGTACTGAGCACCAAGCACCCTGAGCACTGAGCACCCAGCACCCAGAGCACTGAGCACCCAGCATCCTGAGCACTGAGCACTGAGCACCCTGAGTACTGAGCACTGAGCACCCTGAGCACTGAGCATCGAGCACCCTGAGTACTGAGCACTGAGCACCCTGAGCACTGAGCACCCAGCACCCTGAGTACTGAGCACCCAGCACCCTGAGCCCTGAGGACCGAGCACCCTGAGTACTAAGCACCCAGGACCCTGAGTACTGAGCACCCAGCACCCTGAGCACTGAGCACCCAGCAAGCTGAGTACTGAGCACTGAGCACCCTGAGTACTGAGCACCGAGCACCCTGAGCACTGAGCACCCAGCACGCTGAGTACTGAGCTCTGAGCACTCTGAGTACCTAGCACCGAGCACCCTGAGTACTGAGCACCCAGCACTCTGAGCACTGAGCACCCAGCACCCTGAGCACTGAGCACCCAGCACCCCGAGCACTGAGCACCCAGCAACCCGAGCACTGAGCACCCAGCACCGCGAGCACTGAGCACCCAGCACCCTGAGCACTGAGCACTGAGCACCCTAAGTACTGAGCGCTGAGCACCCTGAGTACTGAGCACCCAGCACCCTGAGTACTGAGCACCCAGCGTACTGAGCACCGAGTACCCCGAGCACTGAGCACCCAGCACCCTGAGTACTGAGCACCCAGCACCCCGAGCACTGAGCACCCAGCACCCTGAGTAGTGAGCACCGAGCACCCTGAGTACTGAGCACCCAGCACCCTGAGTACTGAGCACCCAGCGTACTGAGCACCGAGCACCCAGCACCCTGAGTACTGAGCACCCAGCACCCTGAGCACTGAGCACCCAGCACCCTGAGTACTGAGCACTGAGCACCCTGAGTCCTGAGCACCGAGCACCCCGAGCACTGAGCACCCAGCACCCCGAGCACCGAGCACCCAGCACCCTGAGCACTGAGCACCCAGCACCCTGAGCACCGAGCACCCAGCACCCTGAGTACTGAGCACCCAGCACCCTGAGCACTGAGCACCCAGTACCCCGAGCACTGAGCACCCAGCACCCCGAGCACTGAGCACCCAGCACCCTGAGCACTGAGAACCCTGAGTACTGAGCACTGAGCACCCAACGTACTGAGCACCGAGCACCCTGAGCAATGAGCACCCTGAGTACTGAGCACCCAGCACCTTGAGCACTGAGCACCGAGCACCCCGAGCACTGAGCACCCAGCACCCGAAGTACTGAGCACCCAGCACCCTGAGTACTAAGCACCGAGCACCCTGAGTACTGAGCACCCAGCACCCTGAGCACTGAGCACCCAGCACCCGAGTACTGATCACCCAGCACCCTGGGTACTGAGCACCCCGCACCATGAGTACTGAGCACACAGCACCCCGAGTACTGAGCACCCAGCACGCTGAGCACTGAGCACCCAGCACCCTGAGCACTGAGCACCCAGCACCCCGAGCACTGCACACCCAGCACCCTGAGTATTGAGCACCCAGCACCCTGAGCACTGAGCACCCAGCACGCTGAGCACTGAGCACCCAGCACCCTGAGCAATGAGCACCCAGCACCCTGAGTAGTGAGCACCCAACGTACTGAGCACCGAGCACCCCGAGCACTGAGCACCCAGCACCCTGAGTACTGAGCACCGAGCACCCCGAGCACTGAGCACCCAGCACCCGGAGTACTGAGCACCCAGCACCCTGAGTACTAAGCACAGAGCACCCTGAGTACTGAGCACCCAGCACCCTGAGCACTGAGCACCCAGCACCCTGAGTACTGTGCAGCGAGCACCCCGACTACTGAGTACCCAGCACCCCGAGCACTGAGCACCCAGCACCCCGAGCACTGAGCACCCAGCACCCTGAGTACTGAGCACCCAGCACCCTGAGTACTGAGCACCCAGCACCTCGAGCACTGAGTACCCAGCACCCTGAGCACTGAGCACCCAGCACCCTGAGCACTGAGCACCCAGCACCCTGAGCACTGAGCACCCAGCACCCTGAGTACTGAGCACTGAGCACCCTGCACCCCGAGCACTGAGCACCCAGCACCCTGAGCACTGAGCACCGAGCACCCGAGTACTGAGCACCCAGCACCCTGAGTACTGAGCACCCAGCACCCCGAGCACTAAGCACCCAGCACCCTGAGTACTGAGCACCCAGCATCCTGTGCACTGAGCACCGAGCACCCTGAGCACTGAGCACCCAGCACCCTGAGGACTGAGCACCCAGCACCCCGAGCACTGAGCACCTAGCACCCTGAGCACTGAGCACCCTGAGTACTGAGCACTGAGCACCCTGAGTACTGAGCAATGAGCACCCTGAGTACTGAGCACCAAGCACCCTGAGTACTGAGCACCCAGCAACCTGAGCACTGAGCACCGAGCACCCTGAGCACTGAGCACCCAGCACCCTGAGCACTGAGCACCCAGCACCCTGAGCACTGAGCACCCAGCACCCCGAGCACTGAGCACCCAGCACCCTGAGCACTGAGAACCCTGAGTACTGAGCACTGAGCACCCTGAGTACTGAGCACTGAGAACCCTGAGTATTGAGCACCCAGCACCCTGAGTACTGAGCACCCAGGACCCGGAGCAAAGAGCACCCTGAGTACTGAGCACCCAGCACCCTGAGCACTGAGCTCCGAGCACCCCGAGCACTGAGCACCCAGCACCCTGAGTACTGAGCACCCAGTACCCTGAGCACTGAACACACAGCACCCTGAGTACTGAGCACCCCGAGCACTGAGCACCCAGCACCCTGAGAACTGAGGACCCAGCACCCTGAGTACTGAGCACCCAGCACCCTGAGCACTGAGCACCCAGCACCCTGAGTACTGAGCACCCAGCACCCTGAGCACTGAGCACCCAGCACCCTGAATACTGAGCATCCAGCACCCCGAGCACTGAGCAGCCAGCACCCTGAGTACTGAGAACTGAGCACCCAGCACCCAGAGCACTGAGCACTCAGCACCCTGTGTACTGAGCACTGAGCACCCAGCACCCTGAGCACTGAGCACCCTGAGTACTGAGCACCCAGCACCCTGAGCACTGAGCACCCAGCACCCCGAGCACTGAGCACCCAGCACCCAGAAAACTGAGCACTGAGCACCCTGAGTACTGAGCACTGAGCACCCTGAGCACTGAGCACCGAGCACCCTGAGTACTGAGCACTGAGCACCCTGAGCACTGAGCACCCAGCACCCTGAGTACTGAGCACCCAGCACCCTGAGCACTGAGCACCCAGCACCATGAGTACTGAGCACCCAGCACCCTGAGCACTGAGCACCCTGAGTACTGAGCACCCAGCACCCTGAGTACTGAGCACCCAGCACCCTGAGCACTGAGCAACCAGCACCCTGAGCACTGAGCACCAAGCACCCTGAGTACTGAGCACCCAGCACCCTGAGTACTGAACACCCAGCACCCTGAGCACTGAGCACTGAGCACCCAGCACCCTGAGCACTGAGCACTGAGCCACCAGCACCCTGAGCACTGAGCAACCAGCACCCCGAGCACTGAGCACCCAGCACCCTGAGTACTGAGAACTGAGCACCCAGCACCCAGAGCACTGAGCACTCAGCACCCTGTGTACTGAGCACTGAGCACCCAGCACCCTGAGCACTGAGCACCCTGAGTACTGAGCACCCAGCACCCTGAGCACTGAGCACCAAGCACCCCGAGCACTGAGCACGCAGCACCCAGAAAACTGAGCACTGAGCACCCTGAGTACTGAGCACTGAGCACCCTGAGCACTGAGCACCGAGCACCCTGAGTACTGAGCACTGAGCACCCTGAGCACTGAGCACCCAGCACCCTGAGTACTGAGCACCCAGCACCCTGAGCACTGAGGACCGAGCACCCTGAGTACTAAGCACCCAGCACCCTGAGCACTGAGCACCCAGCACGCTGAGTACTGAGCACTGAGCACCCTGAGTACTGAGCACCGAGCACCCAGAGCACTGAGCACCCAGCACGCTGAGTACTGAGCACTGAGCACTCTGAGTACTGAGCACCGAGCACCCTGAGTACTGAGCACCCAGCACTCTGAGCACTGAGCACCCAGCACCCTGAGCACTGAGCACACAGCACCCCGAGCACTGAGCACCCAGCACCCCGAGCACTGAGCACCCAGCACCCCGAGCACTGAGCACCCAGCACCCTGAGCACTGAGCACTGAGCACCCTGAGTACTGAGCACTGAGCACCCTGAGTATTGAGCACCCAGCACCCTGAGTACTGAGCACCCAGGACCCGGAGCAAAGATCACCCTGAGTACTGAGCACCCAGCACCCTGAGCACTGAGCACCGAGCACCCCGAGCAATGAGCACCCAGCACCCGGAGTACTGAGCACCCAGCACCCTGAGTACTAAGCACCGAGCACCCTGAGTACTGAGCACCCAGTACCCTGAGCACTGAACACACAGCACCCTGAGTACTGAGCACCCCGAGCACTGAGCACCCAGCACCCTGAGAACTGAGGACCCAGCACCCTGAGTACTGAGCACCCAGCACCCTGAGCACTGAGCACCCAGCACCCTGAGTACTGAGCACCCAGCACCCTGAGCACTGAGCACCCAGCACCCTGAATACTGAGCATCCAGCACCCCGAGCACTGAGCAGCCAGCACCCTGAGTACTGAGAACTGAGCACCCAGCACCCAGAGCACTGAGCACTCAGCACCCTGTGTACTGAGCACTGAGCACCCAGCACCCTGAGCACTGAGCACCCTGAGTACTGAGCACCCAGCACCCTGAGCACTGAGCACCCCGCACCCCGAGCACTGAGCACCCACCACCCAGAGAACTGAGCACTGAGCACCCTGAGTACTGAGCACTGAGCACCCTGAGCACTGAGCACCGAGCACCCTGAGTACTGAGCACTGAGCACCCTGAGCACTGAGCACCCAGCACCCTGAGTACTGAGCACCCAGCACCCTGAGCACTGAGGACCGAGCACCCTGAGTACTAAGCACCCAGCACCCTGAGTACTGAGCACCCAGCACCCTGAGCACTGAGCACCCAGCACGCTGAGTACTGAGCACTGAGCACCCTGAGTACTGAGCACCGAGCACCCAGAGCACTGAGCACCCAGCACGCTGAGTACTGAGCACTGAGCACTCTGAGTACTGAGCACCGAGCACCCTGAGTACTGAGCACCCAGCACTCTGAGCACTGAGCACCCAGCACCCTGAGCACTGAGCACCCAGCACCCCGAGCACTGAGCACCCAGCACCCCGAGCACTGAGCACCCAGCACCCCGAGCACTGAGCACCCAGCACCCTGAGCACTGAGCACTGAGCACCCTAAGTACTGAGCACTGAGCACCCTGAGTACTGAGCACCCAGCACCCTGAGTACTGAGCACCCAGCGTACTGAGCACCGAGCACCCCGAGCACTGAGCACCCAGCACCCTGAGTACTGAGCACCCAGCACCCCGAGCACTGAGCACCCAGCACCCTGAGTAGTGAGCACCGAGCACCCTGAGTACTGAGCACCCAGCACCCTGAGTACTGAGCACCCAGCGTACTGAGCACCGAGCACCCAGCACCCTGAGTACTGAGCACCCAGCACCCTGAGCACTGAGCACCCAGCACCCTGAGTACTGAGCACTGAGCACCCTGAGTACTGAGCACCGAGCACCCCGAGCACTGAGCACCCAGCACCCCGAGCACCGAGCACCCAGCACCCTGAGCACTGAGCACCCAGCACCCTGAGCACCGAGCACCCAGCACCCTGAGTACTGAACACCCAGCACCCTGAGCACTGAGCACCCAGCACCCTGAGTACTGAGCACTGAGCACCCTGAGTACTGAGCACCCAGCACCATGAGTACTGAGCACCCAGCACCCTGAGCAATGAGCACCCTGAATACTGATCACCCAGCATCCTGAGCACTGAGCACCGAGCACCCCGAGCACTGAGCACCCAGCACCCTGAGCACTGAGGACCCAGCACCCTGAGCACTGAGCACCCAGCACCCTGAGTACTGAGCACCCAGCACCCTGAGCACTGAGCACCCAGCACCCTGAGTACTGAGCATCTAGCACCCCGAGCACTGAGCACCCAGCACCCCGAGCACTGAGCACTCAGCACCCTGTGTACTGAGCACTGAGTACCCAGCACCCCGAGCACTGAGCACCCAGCACCCTGAGCACTGAGCACCCTGAGTACTGAGCACCCAGCACCCTGAGCACTGAGCACCCAGCACCCCGAGCACTGAGCACCCAGCACCCAGAGCACTGAGCACTGAGCACCCTGAGTACTGAGCACTGAGCACCCTGAGCACTGAGCACCCAGCACCATGAGTACTGAGCACCCAGCACCCTGAGCACTGAGCACCCTGAGTACTGAGCACCCAGCACCCTGAGTACTGAGCACCCAGCACCCTGAGCACTGAGCAACCAGCACCCTGAGCACTGAGCACCAAGCACCCTGAGTACTGAGCACCCAGCACCCTGAGTACTGAACACCCAGCACCCTGAGCACTGAGCACTGAGCACCCAGCACCCTGAGCACTGAGCACTGAGCCACCAGCACCCTGAGCACTGAGCAACCAGCACCCCGAGTACTGAGCACCCAGCACCCTGAGCACCCAGCACCCTGAGCACTGAGCACCCTGAGCACTGAGCACTGAGCACCCAGCACCCTGAGTACTGAGCACCCAACACTCTGAGCACTGAGCACCCAGCACGCTGAGTACTGAGCACTGAGCACACAGCACCCTGAGTACTGAGCACGCAGAACTCCGAGCACTGAGCACCCAGCTCCCCGAGCACTGAGCACCCTGAGCACTGAGCACCCAGCACCCCGAGTGCTGAGCACTGAGCACCCTGAGCACTGAGCACCCAGCACCCCGAGTGCTGAGCACTGAGCACCCTGAGAACTGAGCACCCAGCACCCTGAGCACTGAGCACTGAGAACCCTGAGTACTGAGCACCGAGCACCCTGAGTACTGAGCACCTAGCAACCTGAGCCCTGAGCACCCAGCACCCTGAGCACTGAGCACCCAGCACCCCGAGCACTGAGCACCCAGCACCCCGAGCACTGAGCACCCAGCACCCTGAGCACTGAGCACTGAGCACCCAGCACCCTGAGTACTGAGCACCCAGCACCCTGAGCACTGAGCACCCAGCACCATGAGTACTGAGCACACAGCACCCTGAGCACTGAGCACCCTGAGTACTGAGCACCCAGCACCCTGAGCACTGAGCACCCAGCACCCTGAGCACTGAGCACACAGCACCCCGAGCACTGAGCACCCTGCACCCCGAGCACTGAGCACCCAGCACCCCGAGCACTGAGCACCCAGCACCCTGAGCACTGAGCACTGAGCACCCTGAGTACTGAGCACTGAGCACCCTGAGTATTGAGCACCCAGCACCCTGAGTACTGAGCACCCAGGACCCGGAGCAAAGATCACCCTGAGTACTGAGCACCCAGCACCCTGAGCACTGAGCACCGAGCACCCCGAGCAATGAGCACCCAGCACCCGGAGTACTGAGCACCCAGCACCCTGAGTACTAAGCACCGAGCACCCTGAGTACTGAGCACCCAGTACCCTGAGCACTGAACACACAGCACCCTGAGTACTGAGCACCCCGAGCACTGAGCACCCAGCACCCTGAGAACTGAGGACCCAGCACCCTGAGTACTGAGCACCCAGCACCCTGAGCACTGAGCACCCAGCACCCTGAGTACTGAGCACCCAGCACCCTGAGCACTGAGCACCCAGCACCCTGAATACTGAGCATCCAGCACCCCGAGCACTGAGCAGCCAGCACCCTGAGTACTGAGAACTGAGCACCCAGCACCCAGAGCACTGAGCACTCAGCACCCTGTGTACTGAGCACTGAGCACCCAGCACCCTGAGCACTGAGCACCCTGAGTACTGAGCACCCAGCACCCTGAGCACTGAGCACCCCGCACCCCGAGCACTGAGCACCCAGCACCCAGAGAACTGAGCACTGAGCACCCTGAGTACTGAGCACTGAGCACCCTGAGCACTGAGCACCGAGCACCCTGAGTACTGAGCACTGAGCACCCTGAGCACTGAGCACCCAGCACCCTGAGTACTGATCACCCAGCACCCTGAGCACTGAGGACCGAGCACCCTGAGTACTAAGCACCCAGCACCCTGAGTACTGAGCACCCAGCACCCTGAGCACTGAGCACCCAGCACGCTGAGTACTGAGCACTGAGCACACTGAGTACTGAGCACCGAGCACCCAGAGCACTGAGCACCCAGCACGCTGAGTACTGAGCACTGAGCACTCTGAGTACTGAGCACCGAGCACCCTGAGTACTGAGCACCCAGCACTCTGAGCACTGAGCACCCAGCACCCCGAGCACTGAGCACCCAGCACCCCGAGCACTGAGCACCCAGCACCCCGAGCACTGAGCACCCAGCACCCCGAGCACTGAGCACCCAGCACCCTGAGCACTGAGCACTGAGCACCCTAAGTACTGAGCACTGAGCACCCTGAGTACTGAGCACCCAGCACCCTGAGTACTGAGCACCCAGCGTACTGAGCACCGTGCACCCCGAGCACTGAGCACCCAGCACCCTGAGTACTGAGCACCCAGCACCCCGAGCACTGAGCACCCAGCACCCTGAGTAGTGAGCACCGACCACCCTGAGTACTGAGCACCCAGCACACTGAGTACTGAGCACCCAGCGTACTGAGCACCGAGCACCCAGCACCCTGAGTACTGAGCACCCAGCACCCTGAGCACTGAGCACCCAGCACCCTGAGTACTGAGCACTGAGCACCCTGAGTACTGAGCACCGAGCACCCCGAGCACTGAGCACCCAGCACCCCGAGCACCGAGCACCCAGCACCCTGAGCACTGAGCACCCAGCACCCTGAGCACCGAGCACCCAGCACCCTGAGTACTGAACACCCAGCACCCTGAGCACTGAGCACCCAGCACCCTGAGTACTGAGCACTGAGCACCCTGAGTACTGAGCACCCAGCACCATGAGTACTGAGCACCCAGCACCCTGAGCAATGAGCACCCTGAATACTGATCACCCAGCATCCTGAGCACTGAGCACCGAGCACCCCGAGCACTGAGCACCCAGCACCCTGAGCACTGAGGACCCAGCACCCTGAGCACTGAGCACCCAGCACCCTGAGTACTGAGCACCCAGCACCCTGAGCACTGAGCACCCAGCACCCTGAGTACTGAGCATCCAGCACCCCGAGCACTGAGCACCCAGCACCCCGAGCACTGAGCACTCAGCACCCTGTGTACTGAGCACTGAGTACCCAGCACCCCGAGCACTGAGAACCCAGCACCCTGAGCACTGAGCACCCTGAGTACTGAGCACCCAGCACCCTGAGCACTGAGCACCCAGCACCCCGAGCACTGAGCACCCAGCACCCAGAGCACTGAGCACTGAGCACCCTGAGTACTGAGCACTGAGCACCCTGAGCACTGAGCACCCAGCACCATGAGTACTGAGCACCCAGCACCCTGAGCACTGAGCACCCTGAGTACTGAGCACCCAGCACCCTGAGTACTGAGCACCCAGCACCCTGAGCACAGAGCAACCAGCACCCTGAGCACTGAGCACCAAGCACCCTGAGTACTGAGCACCCAGCACCCTGAGTACTGAACACCCAGCACCCTGAGCACTGAGCACTGAGCACCCAGCACCCTGAGCACTGAGCACTGA
The DNA here is from genome assembly GCF_018167655.1 of Microtus oregoni. Lineage (NCBI taxonomy): Eukaryota > Metazoa > Chordata > Mammalia > Rodentia > Cricetidae > Microtus > Microtus oregoni. Next base: position 2,890,740 of record NW_024543811.1, on the reverse strand, counting down.
GCCACCAGCACCCTGAGCACTGAGCAACCAGCACCCCGAGCACTGAGCACCCAGCACCCTGAGCACCCAGCACCCTGAGCACTGAGCACCCTGAGCACTGAGCACTGAGCACCCAGCACCCTGAGTACTGAGCACCCAACACTCTGAGCACTGAGCACCCAGCACGCTGAGTACTGAGCACTGAGCACACAGCACCCTGAGTACTGAGCACGCAGAACTCCGAGCACTGAGCACCCAGCTCCCCGAGCACTGAGCACCCTGAGCACTGAGCACCCAGCACCCCGAGTGCTGAGCACTGAGCACCCTGAGCACTGAGCACCCAGCACCCCGAGTGCTGAGCACTGAGCACCCTGAGAACTGAGCACCCAGCACCCTGAGCACTGAGCACTGAGAACCCTGTGTACTGAGCACCTAGCAACCTGAGCCCTGAGCACCCAGCACCCTGAGCACTGAGCACCCAGCACCCCGAGCACTGAGCACCCAGCACCCCGAGCACTGAGCACCCAGCACCCTGAGCACTGAGCACTGAGCACCCTAAGTACTGAGCACTGAGCACCCTGAGTACTGAGCACCCAGCACCCTGAGTACTGAGCACCCAGCGTACTGAGCACCGAGCACCCCGAGCACTGAGCACCCAGCACCCTGAGTACTGAGCACCCAGCACCCCGAGCACTGAGCACCCAGCACCCTGAGTAGTGAGCACCGAGCACCCTGAGTACTGAGCACCCAGCACCCTGAGTACTGAGCACCCAGCGTATTGAGCACCCAGCACCCTGAGTACTGAGCACCCAGCACCCTGAGTAGGGAGCACCGAGCACCCTGAGTACTGAGCACCCAGCACCCTGAGTACTGACCACCCAGCGTACTGAGCACCGAGCACCCCGAGAACTGAGCACCCAGCACCCTGAGTACTGAGCACCCAGCACCCCGAGCTCTGAGCACCCAGCACCCTGAGTAGTGAGCACCCAGCACCCTGAGCACTGAGCAACCAGCACCCTGAGCACTGAGCACCAAGCACCCTGAGTACTGAGCACCCAGCACCCTGAGTACTGAGCACCCAACACTCTGAGCACTGAGCACCCAGCACGCTGAGTACTGAGCACTGAGCACACAGCACCCTGAGTACTGAGCACGCAGAACTCCGAGCACTGAGCACCCAGCTCCCCGAGCACTGAGCACCCTGAGCACTGAGCACCCAGCACCCCGAGTGCTGAGCACTGAGCACCCTGAGCACTGAGCACCCAGGACCCCGAGTGCTGAGCACTGAGCACCCTGAGAACTGAGCACCCAGCACCCTGAGCACTGAGCACTGAGAACCCTGAGTACTGAGCACCGAGCACCCTGAGTACTGAGCACCTAGCAACCTGAGCCCTGAGCACCCAGCACCCTGAGCACTGAGCACCCAGCACCCCGAGCACTGAGCACCCAGCACCCCGAGCACTGAGCACCCAGCACCCTGAGCACTGAGCACTGAGCACCCTAAGTACTGAGCACTGAGCACCCTGAGTACTGAGCACCCAGCACCCTGAGTACTGAGCACCCAGCGTACTGAGCACCGAGCACCCCGAGCACTGAGCACCCAGCACCCTGAGTACTGAGCACCCAGCACCCCGAGCACTGAGCACCCAGCACCCTGAGTAGTGAGCACCGAGCACCCTGAGTACTGAGCACCCAGCACCCTGAGTACTGAGCACCCAGCGTATTGAGCACCCAGCACCCTGAGTACTGAGCACCCAGCACCCTGAGTAGGGAGCACCGAGCACCCTGAGTACTGAGCACCCAGCACCCTGAGTACTGACCACCCAGCGTACTGAGCACCGAGCACCCCGAGAACTGAGCACCCAGCACCCTGAGTACTGAGCACCCAGCACCCCGAGCTCTGAGCACCCAGCACCCTGAGTAGTGAGCACCCAGCACCCTGAGCACTGAGCAACCAGCACCCTGAGCACTGAGCACCAAGCACCCTGAGTACTGAGCACCCAGCACCCTGAGTACTGAACACCCAGCACCCTGAGCACTGAGCACTGAGCACCCAGCACCCTGAGCACTGAGCACTGAGCCACCAGCACCCTGAGCACTGAGCAACCAGCACCCCGAGCACTGAGCACCCAGCACCCTGAGCACCCAGCACCCTGAGCACTGAGCACCCTGAGCACTGAGCACTGAGCACCCAGCACCCTGAGTACTGAGCACCCAACACTCTGAGCACTGAGCACCCAGCACGCTGAGTACTGAGCACTGAGCACACAGCACCCTGAGTACTGAGCACGCAGAACTCCGAGCACTGAGCACCCAGCTCCCCGAGCACTGAGCACCCTGAGCACTGAGCACCCAGCACCCCGAGTGCTGAGCACTGAGCACCCTGAGCACTGAGCACCCAGCACCCCGAGTGCTGAGCACTGAGCACCCTGAGAACTGAGCACCCAGCACCCTGAGCACTGAGCACTGAGAACCCTGAGTACTGAGCACCGAGCACCCTGAGTACTGAGCACCCAGCAACCTGAGCCCTGAGCACCCAGCACCCTGAGCACTGAGCACTGAGCACCCTAAGTACTGAGCACTGAGCACCCTGAGTACTGAGCACCCAGCACCCTGAGTACTGAGCACCCAGCGTACTGAGCACCGAGCACCCCGAGCACTGAGCACCCAGCACCCTGAGTACTGAGCACCCAGCACCCCGAGCACTGAGCACCCAGCACCCTGAGTAGTGAGCACCGAGCACCCTGAGTACTGAGCACCCAGCACCCTGAGTACTGAGCACCCAGCGTATTGAGCACCGAGCACCCAGCACCCTGAGTACTGAGCACCCAGCACCCTGAGTAGGGAGCACCGAGCACCCTGAGTACTGAGCACCCAGCACCCTGAGTACTGACCACCCAGCGTACTGAGCACCGAGCACCCCGAGAACTGAGCACCCAGCACCCTGAGTACTGAGCACCCAGCACCCCGAGCTCTGAGCACCCAGCACCCTGAGTAGTGAGCACCCAGCACCCTGAGCACTGAGGACCCAGCACCCTGAGTACTGAGCACCCAACGTACTGAGCACCGAGCACCCTGAGCACTGAGCACCCAGCACCCTGAGTACTGAGCACCCAGGACCCTGTGCAATGAGCACCCTGAGTACTGAGCACCCAGCACATTGAGCACTGAGCACCGAGCACCCCGAGCACTGACCACCCAGCACTCTGAGGACTGAGCACCCAGCACCCTGAGTACTGAGCACCCAGCACCCTGAGCACTGAGCACCCAGCACCCTGAGCACTGAGCACCCAGCACCCTGAGCACTGAGCACCCAGCACCCTGAGCACTGAGCACCCAGCACCCTGAGTACTGAGCACTGAGCACCCAGCACCCCGAGCACTGAGCACCCAAGCACCCTGAGTACTGAGCACTGAGCACCCAGCACCCCGAGCACTGAGCACCCAGCACCCTGAGCACTGAGCACCCAGCACCCGAGTACTGATCACCCAGCACCCTGAGTACTGAGCAGCCCGCAACCTGAGTACTGAGCACCCAGCACCCCGAGTACTGAGCACCCAGCACCCTGAGCACTGAGCGCCCAGCACCCTGAGCACTGAGCACCCAGCACCGCGAGCACTGCGCACCCAGCACCCTGAGTACTGAACACCCAGCACCCTGAGCACTGAGCACCCAGCACCCTGAGCACTGAGCACCCAGTACCCTGAGCACTGAGCACCCAGCACCCTGAGTAGTGAGCACCCAACGTACTGAGCACCGAGCACCCCGAGCACTGAGCACCCAGTACCCTGAGTACTGAGCACCGAGCAACCGGAGCACTGAGCACCCAGCACCCTGAGCACTGATCACTGAGCACCCAGCACCCTGAGCCCTGAGCACTGAGCACCCAGCACCCCGAGCACTGAGCACCCAGCACCCCGAGCACTGAGCACCCAGCACCCTGAGCACTGAGCACCCAGCACCCTGAGAACTGAGCACCCAGCACCCTGAGTACTGAGCACCCAGCACCCTGAGTACTGAGCACCCAGCACCCTGAGTACTGAGCACTCAGCACACTGAGTACTGAGCACCGAGCACCCCGAGCACTGAGCACCCAGCAACTTGAGCACTGAGCACCCTGAGGACTGAGCACCCAGCACCCTGAGCACTGAGCACCGATCACCCTGAGCACTGAGCACCCAGCACCCCGAGCACTGAGCACCCAGCACCCTGAGTACTGAGCACCCAGCACTCTGAGTACTGAGCACCCAGCACCCTGAGTACTGAGCACCCAGCACCCCAAGCACTGAGCACCCAGCACGCTGAGTACTGAACACCCTGAGTACTGAGCACTGAGCACCGAGCACCCTGAGTACTGAGCACCCTGAGGACTGAGCACCCAGGACCCTGAGCACTGAGCACCCAGCACCCTAAGTACTGAGCACCCAGCACCCTGAGTACTGAGCACCCAGCGTACTGAGCACCGAGCACCCCGAGCACTGAGCACCCAGCACCCTGAGTACTGAGCACCCAGCACCCCGAGCACTGAGCACCCAGCACCCTGAGGAGTGAGCACCGAGCACCCTGAGTACTGAGCACCCAGAACCCTGAGTACTGAGCACCCAGCGTATTGAGCACCGAGCACCCAGAACCCTGAGTACTGAGCACCCAGCACCCTGAGCACTGAGCACCCAGCACCCTGAGTACTGAGCACTGAGCACCCTGAGTACTGAGCACCGAGCACCCCGAGCACTGAGCACCCAGCACCCCGAGCACCGAGCACCCAGCACCCTGAGCACTGAGCACCCAGCACCCTGAGCACCGAGCACCCAGCACCCTGAGTACTGAGCACCCAGCACCCTGAGCACTGAGCACCCCGCACCCTGAGTACTGAGCACTGAGCACCCTGAGTACTGAGCACCCAGCACCATGAGTACTGAGCACCCAGCACCCTGAGCAATGAGCACCCTGAGTACTGATCACCCAGCACCCAGAGCACTGAGCACTGAGCACCCAGCACCCTGAGCACTGAGCACTGAGCACCCAGCACCCTGAGCACTGAGCAACCATCACCCCGAGCACTGAGCACCCAGCACCCTGAGCACCCAGCACCCTGAGCACTGAGCACTCAGCACCCTGTGTACTGAGCACTGAGTACCCAGCACCCCGAGCACTGAGCACCCAGCACCCTGAGCACTGAGCACCCTGAGTACTGAGCACCCAGCACCCTGAGCACTGAGCACCCAGCACCCCGAGCACTGAGCACCCAGCACCCAGAGCACTGAGCACCCAGCACCCTGAGTACTGAGCACTGAGCACCCTGAGCACTGAGCACCGAGCACCCTGAGTACTGAGCACTGAGCACCCTGAGCACTGAGCACCGAGCAACCGGAGCACTGAGCACCCAGCACCCTGAGCACTGATCACTGAGCACCCAGCACCCTGAGCCCTGAGCACTGAGCACCCAGCACCCCGAGCACTGAGCACCCAGCACCCCGAGCACTGAGCACCCAGCACCATGAGCACTGAGCACCCAGCACCCTGAGCACTGAGCACCCAGCATCCTGAGTACTGAGCACCCAGCACCCTGAGTACTGAGCACCCAGCACCCTGAGTACTGAGCACTCAGCACCCTAAGTACTGAGCACCGAGCACCCCGAGCACTGAGCACCCAGCACCTTGAGCACTGAGCACCCTGAGGACTGAGCATCCAGCACCCTGAGCACTGAGCACCGATCACCCTGAGCACTGAGCACCCAGCACCCCGAGCACTGAGCACCCAGCACCCTGAGTACTGAGCACCCAGCACCCTGAGTACTGAGCACCCTGAGTACTGAGCACTGAGCACCGAGCACACTGAGTACTGAGCACCCTGAGGACTGAGCACCCAGCACCCTGAGCACTGAGCACTGAGCACCCAGCACCCTGAGTACTGAGCACCCAGCACCCTGAGCACTGAGCACCCAGCACCTTGAGTACTGAGCACCCAGCACCCTGAGTACTGAACACCGAGCACCCTGAGTACTGAGTACCCAGCACCCTGAGTACTGAGCACCCAGCATCCTGAGCACTGAGCAACCAGCACCCTGAGCACTGAGCACCAAGCACCCTGAGTACTGAGCACCCAGCACCCTGAGTACTGAACACCCAGCACCCTGAGCACTGAGCACTGAGCACCCAGCACCCTGAGCACTGAACACTGAGCACCCAGCACCCTGAGCACTGAGCAACCAGCACCCCGAGCACTGAGCACCCAGCACCCTGAGCACCCAGCACCCTGAGCACTGAGCACCCTGAGCACTGAGCACTGAGCTCCCAGCACCCTGAGTACTGAGCACTGAGCACCCCGAGTACTGAGCACCCAGCACCCCGAGCACTGAGCACATAGCAACCTGAGTACTGAGAAGAGATCACCCTGAGTACTGAGCACCCAGCTCCCTGAGTACTGAGCCCCCAGCACCCTGAGTACTGAGCACCCAGCACCCTGAGCCCTGAGGACCGAGCACCCTGAGTACTAGGCACCCAGGACCCTGAGTACTGAGCACCCAGCACCCTGAGCACTGAGCACCCAGCAAGCTGAGTACTGAGCACTGAGCACCCTGAGTACTGAGCACCGAGCACCCTGAGCACTGAGCACCCAGCACGCTGAGTACTGAGCTCTGAGCACTCTGAGTACCTAGCACCGAGCACCCTGAGTACTGAGCACCCAGCACTCTGAGCACTGAGCTCCCAGCACCCTGAGCACTGAGCACCCAGCACCCCGAGCACTGAGCACCCAGCAACCCGAGCACTGAGCACCCAGCACCCCGAGCACTGAGCACCCAGCACCCTGAGCACTGAGCACTGAGCACCCTAAGTACTGAGCGCTGAGCACCCTGAGTACTGAGCACCCAGCACCCTGAGTACTGAGCACCCAGCGTACTGAGCACCGAGTACCCCGAGCACTGAGCACCCAGCACCCTGAGTACTGAGCACCCAGCACCCCGAGCACTGAGCACCCAGCACCCTGAGTAGTGAGCACCGAGCACCCTGAGTACTGAGCACCCAGCACCCTGAGTACTGAGCACCCAGCGTACTGAGCACCGAGCACCCAGCACCCTGAGTACTGAGCACCCAGCACCCTGAGCACTGAGCACCCAGCACCCTGAGTACTGAGCACTGAGCACCCTGAGTACTGAGCACCGAGCACCCCGAGCACTGAGCACCCAGCACCCCGAGCACCGAGCACCCAGCACCCTGAGCACTGAGCACCCAGCACCCTGAGCACCGAGCACCCAGCACCCTGAGTACTGAGCACCCAGCACCCTGAGCACTGAGCACCCAGCACCCCGAGCACTGAGCACCCAGCACCCCGAGCACTGAGCACCCAGCACCCTGAGCACTGAGAACCCTGAGTACTGAGCACTGAGCACCCAACGTACTGAGCACCGAGCACCCTGAGCAATGAGCACCCTGAGTAATGAGCACCCAGCACCTTGAGCACTGAGCACCGAGCACCCCGAGCACTGAGCACCCAGCACCCGAAGTACTGAGCACCCAGCACCCTGAGTACTAAGCACCGAGCACCCTGAGTACTGAGCACCCAGCACCCTGAGCACTGAGCACCCAGCACCCGAGTACTGATCACGCAGCACCCTGGGTACTGAGCACCCCGCACCATGAGTACTGAGCACCCAGCACCCCGAGTACTGAGCACCCAGCACGCTGAGCACTGAGCACCCAGCACCCTGAGCACTGAGCACCCAGCACCCCGAGCACTGCACACCCAGCACCCTGAGTATTGAGCACCCAGCACCCTGAGCACTGAGCACCCAGCACGCTGAGCATTGAACACCCAGCACCCTGAGCAATGAGCACCCAGCACCCTGAGTAGTGAGCACCCAACGTACTGAGCACCGAGCACCCCGAGCACTGAGCACCCAGCACCCTGAGTACTGAGCACCGAGCACCCCGAGCACTGAGCACCCAGCACCCGGAGTACTGAGCACCCAGCACCCAGAGTACTAAGCACAGAGCACCCTGAGTACTGAGCACCCAGCACCCTGAGCACTGAGCACCCAGCACCCTGAGTACTGTGCAGCGAGCACCCCGACTACTGAGTACCCAGCACCCCGAGCACTGAGCACCCAGCACCCCGAGCACTGAGCACCCAGCACCCTGAGTACTGAGCACCCAGCACCCTGAGTACTGAGCACCCAGCACCTCGAGCACTGAGTACCCAGCACCCTGAGCACTGAGCACCCAGCACCCTGAGCACTGAGCACCCAGCACCCTGAGCACTGAGCACCCAGCACCCTGAGTACTGAGCACTGAGCACCCTGCACCCCGAGCACTGAGCACCCAGCACCCTGAGTACTGAGCACTGAGCACCCAGCACCCAGAGCACTGAGCACCCAGCACCCTGAGCACTGAGCACCGAGCACCCGAGTACTGAGCACCCAGCACCCTGAGTACTGAGCACCCAGCACCCCGAGCACTAAGCACCCAGCACCCTGAGTACTGAGCACCCAGCATCCTGTGCACTGAGCACAGAGCACCCTGAGCACTGAGCACCCAGCACCCTGAGGACTGAGCACCCAGCACCCCGAGCACTGAGCACCTAGCACCCTGAGCACTGAGCACCCTGAGTACTGAGCAATGAGCACCCTGAGTACTGAGCACCAAGCACCCTGAGTACTGAGCACCCAGCAACCTGAGCACTGAGCACCGAGCACCCTGAGCACTGAGCACCCAGCACCCTGAGCACTGAGCACCCAGCACCCTGAGCACTGAGCACCCAGCACCCCGAGCACTGAGCACCCAGCACCCTGAGCACTGAGAACCCTGAGTACTGAGCACTGAGCACCCTGAGTACTGAGCACTGAGAACCCTGAGTATTGAGCACCCAGCACCCTGAGTACTGAGCACCCAGGACCCGGAGCAAAGAGCACCCTGAGTACTGAGCACCCAGCACCCTGAGCACTGAGCACCGAGCACCCCGAGCACTGAGCACCCAGCACCCGGAGTACTGAGCACCCAGCACCCTGAGTACTAAGCACCGAGCACCCTGAGTACTGAGCACCCAGTACCCTGAGCACTGAACACACAGCACCCTGAGTACTGAGCACCCCGAGCACTGAGCACCCAGCACCCTGAGAACTGAGGACCCAGCACCCTGAGTACTGAGCACCCAGCACCCTGAGCACTGAGCACCCAGCACCCTGAGTACTGAGCACCCAGCACCCTGAGCACTGAGCACCCAGCACCCTGAATACTGAGCATCCAGCACCCCGAGCACTGAGCAGCCAGCACCCTGAGTACTGAGAACTGAGCACCAAGCACCCAGAGCACTGTGCACTCAGCACCCTGTGTACTGAGCACTGAGCACCCAGCACCCTGAGCACTGAGCACCCTGAGTACTGAGCACCCAACACCCTGAGCACTGAGCACCCAGCACCCCGAGCACTGAGCACCCAGCACCCAGAAAACTGAGCACTGAGCACCCTGAGTACTGAGCACTGAGCACCCTGAGCACTGAGCACCGAGCACCCTGAGTACTGAGCACTGAGCACCCTGAGCACTGAGCACCCAGCACCCTGAGTACTGAGCACCCAGCACCCTGAGCACTGAGGACCGAGCACCCTGAGTACTAAGCACCCAGCACCCTGAGCACTGAGCACCCAGCACGCTGAGTACTGAGCACTGAGCACCCTGAGTACTGAGCACCGAGCACCCAGAGCACTGAGCACCCAGCACGCTGAGTACTGAGCACTGAGCACTCTGAGTACTGAGCACCGAGCACCCTGAGTACTGAGCACCCAGCACTCTGAGCACTGAGCACCCAGCACCCTGAGCACTGAGCACACAGCAGCCCGAGCACTGAGCACCCAGCACCCCGAGCACTGAGCACCCAGCACCCCGAGCACTGAGCACCCAGCACCCTGAGCACTGAGCACTGAGCACCCTGAGTACTGAGCACTGAGCACCCTGAGTATTGAGCACCCAGCACCCTGAGTACTGAGCACCCAGGACCCGGAGCAAAGATCACCCTGAGTACTGAGCACCCAGCACCCTGAGCACTGAGCACCGAGCACCCCGAGCAATGAGCACCCAGCACCCTGAGTACTAAGCACTGAGCACCCAGCACCCTGAGTACTGAGCACCCAGCACCCTGAGCACTGAGCACCCAGCACCCTGAGCACTGAGCACCCAGCACCCTGAGTACTAAGCACTGAGCACCCAGCACCCCGAGCACTGAGCAACCAAGCACCCTGAGTACTGAGCACTGAGCACCCAGCACCCCGAGCACTGAGCACCCAGCACCCTGAGCACTGAGCACCCAGCACCCGAGTACTGATCACCCAGCACCCTGAGTACTGAGCAGCCCGCAACCTGAGTACTGAGCACCCAGCACCCTGAGCACTGAGCACCCAGCACCCTGAGCACTGAGCACCCAGCACCGCGAGCACTGCGCAAGCAGCACCCTGAGTACTGAACACCCAGCACCCTGAGCACTGAGCACCCAGCACCCTGAGCACTGAGCACCCAGTACCCTGAGCACTGAGCACCCAGCACCCTGAGTAGTGAGCACCCAACATACTGAGCACCGAGCACACCGAGCACTGAGCACCCAGCACCCTGAGTACTGAGCACCGAGCAACCGGAGCACTGAGCACCCAGCACCCTGAGCACTGATCACTGAGCACCCAGCACCCTGAGCCCTGAGCACTGAGCACCCAGCACCCCGAGCACTGAGCACCCAGCACCCCGAGCACTGAGCACCCAGCACCATGAGCACTGAGCACCCAGCACCCTGAGCACTGAGCACCCAGCATCCTGAGTACTGAGCACCCAGCACCCTGAGTACTGAGCACCCAGCACCCTGAGTACTGAGCACTCAGCACCCTAAGTACTGAGCACCGAGCACCCCGAGCACTGAGCACCCAGCACCTTGAGCACTGAGCACCCTGAGGACTGAGCATCCAGCACCCTGAGCACTGAGCACCGATCACCCTGAGCACTGAGCACCCAGCACCCCGAGCACTGAGCACCCAGCACCCTGAGTACTGAGCACCCAGCACCCTGAGTACTGAGCACCCTGAGTACTGAGCACTGAGCACCGAGCACACTGAGTACTGAGCACCCTGAGGACTGAGCACCCAGCACCCTGAGCACTGAGCACTGAGCACCCAGCACCCTGAGTACTGAGCACCCAGCACCCTGAGCACTGAGCACCCAGCACCTTGAGTACTGAGCACCCAGCACCCTGAGTACTGAACACCGAGCACCCTGAGTACTGAGTACCCAGCACCCTGAGTACTGAGCACCCAGCATCCTGAGCACTGAGCAACCAGCACCCTGAGCACTGAGCACCAAGCACCCTGAGTACTGAGCACCCAGCACCCTGAGTACTGAACACCCAGCACCCTGAGCACTGAGCACTGAGCACCCAGCACCCTGAGCACTGAACACTGAGCACCCAGCACCCTGAGCACTGAGCAACCAGCACCCCGAGCACTGAGCACCCAGCACCCTGAGCACCCAGCACCCTGAGCACTGAGCACCCTGAGCACTGAGCACTGAGCTCCCAGCACCCTGAGTACTGAGCACTGAGCACCCCGAGTACTGAGCACCCAGCACCCCGAGCACTGAGCACATAGCAACCTGAGTACTGAGAAGAGATCACCCTGAGTACTGAGCACCCAGCTCCCTGAGTACTGAGCCCCCAGCACCCTGAGTACTGAGCACCCAGCACCCTGAGCCCTGAGGACCGAGCACCCTGAGTACTAGGCACCCAGGACCCTGAGTACTGAGCACCCAGCACCCTGAGCACTGAGCACCCAGCAAGCTGAGTACTGAGCACTGAGCACCCTGAGTACTGAGCACCGAGCACCCTGAGCACTGAGCACCCAGCACGCTGAGTACTGAGCTCTGAGCACTCTGAGTACCTAGCACCGAGCACCCTGAGTACTGAGCACCCAGCACTCTGAGCACTGAGCTCCCAGCACCCTGAGCACTGAGCACCCAGCACCCCGAGCACTGAGCACCCAGCAACCCGAGCACTGAGCACCCAGCACCCCGAGCACTGAGCACCCAGCACCCTGAGCACTGAGCACTGAGCACCCTAAGTACTGAGCGCTGAGCACCCTGAGTACTGAGCACCCAGCACCCTGAGTACTGAGCACCCAGCGTACTGAGCACCGAGTACCCCGAGCACTGAGCACCCAGCACCCTGAGTACTGAGCACCCAGCACCCCGAGCACTGAGCACCCAGCACCCTGAGTAGTGAGCACCGAGCACCCTGAGTACTGAGCACCCAGCACCCTGAGTACTGAGCACCCAGCGTACTGAGCACCGAGCACCCAGCACCCTGAGTACTGAGCACCCAGCACCCTGAGCACTGAGCACCCAGCACCCTGAGTACTGAGCACTGAGCACCCTGAGTACTGAGCACCGAGCACCCCGAGCACTGAGCACCCAGCACCCCGAGCACCGAGCACCCAGCACCCTGAGCACTGAGCACCCAGCACCCTGAGCACCGAGCACCCAGCACCCTGAGTACTGAGCACCCAGCACCCTGAGCACTGAGCACCCAGCACCCCGAGCACTGAGCACCCAGCACCCCGAGCACTGAGCACCCAGCACCCTGAGCACTGAGAACCCTGAGTACTGAGCACTGAGCACCCAACGTACTGAGCACCGAGCACCCTGAGCAATGAGCACCCTGAGTACTGAGCACCCAGCACCTTGAGCACTGAGCACCGAGCACCCCGAGCACTGAGCACCCAGCACCCGAAGTACTGAGCACCCAGCACCCTGAGTACTAAGCACCGAGCACCCTGAGTACTGAGCACCCAGCACCCTGAGCACTGAGCACCCAGCACCCGAGTACTGATCACGCAGCACCCTGGGTACTGAGCACCCCGCACCATGAGTACTGAGCACCCAGCACCCCGAGTACTGAGCACCCAGCACGCTGAGCACTGAGCACCCAGCACCCTGAGCACTGAGCACCCAGCACCCCGAGCACTGCACACCCAGCACCCTGAGTATTGAGCACCCAGCACCCTGAGCACTGAGCACCCAGCACGCTGAGCATTGAACACCCAGCACCCTGAGCAATGAGCACCCAGCACCCTGAGTAGTGAGCACCCAACGTACTGAGCACCGAGCACCCCGAGCACTGAGCACCCAGCACCCTGAGTACTGAGCACCGAGCACCCCGAGCACTGAGCACCCAGCACCCGGAGTACTGAGCACCCAGCACCCAGAGTACTAAGCACAGAGCACCCTGAGTACTGAGCACCCAGCACCCTGAGCACTGAGCACCCAGCACCCTGAGTACTGTGCAGCGAGCACCCCGACTACTGAGTACCCAGCACCCCGAGCACTGAGCACCCAGCACCCCGAGCACTGAGCACCCAGCACCCTGAGTACTGAGCACCCAGCACCCTGAGTACTGAGCACCCAGCACCTCGAGCACTGAGTACCCAGCACCCTGAGCACTGAGCACCCAGCACCCTGAGCACTGAGCACCCAGCACCCTGAGCACTGAGCACCCAGCACCCTGAGTACTGAGCACTGAGCACCCTGCACCCCGAGCACTGAGCACCCAGCACCCTGAGTACTGAGCACTGAGCACCCAGCACCCAGAGCACTGAGCACCCAGCACCCTGAGCACTGAGCACCGAGCACCCGAGTACTGAGCACCCAGCACCCTGAGTACTGAGCACCCAGCACCCCGAGCACTAAGCACCCAGCACCCTGAGTACTGAGCACCCAGCATCCTGTGCACTGAGCACAGAGCACCCTGAGCACTGAGCACCCAGCACCCTGAGGACTGAGCACCCAGCACCCCGAGCACTGAGCACCTAGCACCCTGAGCACTGAGCACCCTGAGTACTGAGCACTGAGCACCCTGAGTACTGAGCAATGAGCACCCTGAGTACTGAGCACCAAGCACCCTGAGTACTGAGCACCCAGCAACCTGAGCACTGAGCACCGAGCACCCTGAGCACTGAGCACCCAGCACCCTGAGCACTGAGCACCCAGCACCCTGAGCACTGAGCACCCAGCACCCCGAGCACTGAGCACCCAGCACCCTGAGCACTGAGAACCCTGAGTACTGAGCACTGAGCACCCTGAGTACTGAGCACTGAGAACCCTGAGTATTGAGCACCCAGCACCCTGAGTACTGAGCACCCAGGACCCGGAGCAAAGAGCACCCTGAGTACTGAGCACCCAGCACCCTGAGCACTGAGCACCGAGCACCCCGAGCACTGAGCACCCAGCACCCGGAGTACTGAGCACCCAGCACCCTGAGTACTAAGCACCGAGCACCCTGAGTACTGAGCACCCAGTACCCTGAGCACTGAACACACAGCACCCTGAGTACTGAGCACCCCGAGCACTGAGCACCCAGCACCCTGAGAACTGAGGACCCAGCACCCTGAGTACTGAGCACCCAGCACCATGAGCACTGAGCACCCAGCACCCTGAGTACTGAGCACCCAGCACCCTGAGCACTGAGCACCCAGCACCCTGAATACTGAGCATCCAGCACCCCGAGCACTGAGCAGCCAGCACCCTGAGTACTGAGAACTGAGCACCCAGCACCCAGAGCACTGAGCACTCAGCACCCTGTGTACTGAGCACTGAGCACCCAGCACCCTGAGCACTGAGCACCCTGAGTACTGAGCACCCAGCACCCTGAGCACTGAGCACCCAGCACCCCGAGCACTGAGCACCCAGCACCCAGAAAACTGAGCACTGAGCACCCTGAGTACTGAGCACTGAGCACCCTGAGCACTGAGCACCGAGCACCCTGAGTACTGAGCACTGAGCACCCTGAGCACTGAGCACCCAGCACCCTGAGTACTGAGCACCCAGCACCCTGAGCACTGAGGACCGAGCACCCTGAGTACTAAGCACCCAGCACCCTGAGCACTGAGCACCCAGCACGCTGAGTACTGAGCACTGAGCACCCTGAGTACTGAGCACCGAGCACCCAGAGCACTGAGCACCCAGCACGCTGAGTACTGAGCACTGAGCACTCTGAGTACTGAGCACCGAGCACCCTGAGTACTGAGCACCCAGCACTCTGAGCACTGAGCACCCAGCACCCTGAGCACTGAGCACACAGCAGCCCGAGCACTGAGCACCCAGCACCCCGAGCACTGAGCACCCAGCACCCCGAGCACTGAGCACCCAGCACCCTGAGCACTGAGCACTGAGCACCCTGAGTACTGAGCACTGAGCACCCTGAGTATTGAGCACCCAGCACCCTGAGTACTGAGCACCCAGGACCCGGAGCAAAGATCACCCTGAGTACTGAGCACCCAGCACCCTGAGCACTGAGCACCGAGCACCCCGAGCAATGAGCACCCAGCACCCAGAGTACTGAGCACCCAGCACCCTGAGTACTAAGCACCGAGCACCCTGAGTACTGAGCACCCAGTACCCTGAGCACTGAACACACAGCACCCTGAGTACTGAGCACCCCGAGCACTGAGCACCCAGCACCCTGAGAACTGAGGACCCAGCACCCTGAGTACTGAGCACCCAGCACCCTGAGCACTGAGCACCCAGCACCCTGAGCACTGAGCACCCAGCACCCTGAGCACTGAGCACCCAGCACCCTGAATACTGAGCATCCAGCACCCCGAGCACTGAGCAGCCAGCACCCTGAGTACTGAGAACTGAGCACCCAGCACCCAGAGCACTGAGCACTCAGCACCCTGTGTACTGAGCACTGAGCACCCAGCACCCTGAGCACTGAGCACCCTGAGTACTGAGCACCCAGCACCCTGAGCACTGAGCACCCCGCACCCCGAGCACTGAGCACCCAGCACCCAGAGAACTGAGCACTGAGCACCCTGAGTACTGAGCACTGAGCACCCTGAGCACTGAGCACCGAGCACCCTGAGTACTGAGCACTGAGCACCCTGAGCACTGAGCACCCAGCACCCTGAGTACTGAGCACCCAGCACCCTGAGCACTGAGGACCGAGCACCCTGAGTACTAAGCACCCAGCACCCTGAGTACTGAGCACCCAGCACCCTGAGCACTGAGCACCCAGCACGCTGAGTACTGAGCACTGAGCACCCTGAGTACTGAGCACCGAGCACCCAGAGCACTGAGCACCCAGCACGCTGAGTACTGAGCACTGAGCACTCTGAGTACTGAGCACCGAGCACCCTGAGTACTGAGCACCCAGCACTCTGAGCACTGAGCACCCAGCACCCTGAGCACTGAGCACCCAGCACCCCGAGCACTGAGCACCCAGCACCCCGAGCACTGAGCACCCAGCACCCCGAGCACTGAGCACCCAGCACCCTGAGCACTGAGCACTGAGCACCCTAAGTACTGAGCACTGAGCACCCTGAGTACTGAGCACCCAGCACCCTGAGTACTGAGCACCCAGCGTACTGAGCACCGAGCACCCCGAGCACTGAGCACCCAGCACCCTGAGTACTGAGCACCCAGCACCCCGAGCACTGAGCACCCAGCACCCTGAGTAGTGAGCACCGAGCACCCTGAGTACTGAGCACCCAGCACCCTGAGTACTGAGCACCCAGCGTACTGAGCACCGAGCACCCAGCACCCTGAGTACTGAGCACCAAGCACCCTGAGCACTGAGCACCCAGCACCCTGAGTACTGAGCACTGAGCACCCTGAGTACTGAGCACCAAGCACCCTGAGCACTGAGCACCCAGCACCCTGAGTACTGAGCACTGAGCACCCTGAGTACTAAGCACTGAGCACCCAGCAGCCGGAGTACTGAGCAGTGAGCACCCTGAGTATTGAGCTCCGAGCACCCCGAACACTGAGCACCCAGCACCCCGAGCACCGAGCACGCAGCACCCTGAGCACTGAACACCCAACACCCTGAGCACTGAGCACCCAGCACCCTGAGCACTGAGCACCCAGCACCCTGAGTACTGAGCACCCAACGTACTGAGCACCGAGCACCCTGAGCACTGAGCACCCAGCACCCTGAGTACTGAGCACCCAGGACCCTGTGCAATGAGCACCCTGAGTACTGAGCACCCAGCACCCCGAGCACTGAGCACTCAGCACCCTGTGTACTGAGCACTGAGTACCCAGCACCCCGAGCACTGAGCACCCAGCACCCTGAGCACTGAGCACCCTGAGTACTGAGCACCCAGCACCCTGAGCACTGAGCACCCAGCACCCCGAGCACTGAGCACCCAGCACCCAGAGCACTGAGCACTGAGCACCCTGAGTACTGAGCACTGAGCACCCTGAGCACTGAGCACCCAGCACCATGAGTACTGAGCACCCAGCACCCTGAGCACTGAGCACCCTGAGTACTGAGCACCCAGCACCCTGAGTACTGAGCACCCAGCACCCTGAGCACTGAGCAACCAACACCCTGAGCACTGAGCACCAAGCACCCTGAGTACTGAGCACCCAGCACCCTGAGTTCTGAACACCCAGCACCCTGAGCACTGAGCACTGAGCACCCAGCACCCTGAGCACTGAGCACTGAGCCACCAGCACCCTGAGCACTGAGCAACCAGCACCCCGAGCACTGAGCACCCAGCACCCTGAGCACCCAGCACCCTGAGCACTGAGCACCCTGAGCACTGAGCACTGAGCACCCAGCACCCTGAGTACTGAGCACCCAACACTCTGAGCACTGAGCACCCAGCACGCTGAGTACTGAGCACTGAGCACACAGCACCCTGAATACTGAGCACGCAGAACTCCGAGCACTGAGCACCCAGCTCCCCGAGCACTGAGCACCCTGAGCACTGAGCACCCAGCACCCCGAGTGCTGAGCACTGAGCACCCTGAGCACTGAGCACCCAGCACCCCGAGTGCTGAGCACTGAGCACCCTGAGAACTGAGCACCCAGCACCCTGAGCACTGAGCACTGAGAACCCTGAGTACTGAGCACCGAGCACCCTGAGTACTGAGCACCCAGCAACCTGAGCCCTGAGCACCCAGCACCCTGAGCACTGAGCACCCAGCACCCCGAGCACTGAGCACCCAGCACCCCGAGCACTGAGCACCCAGCACCCTGAGCACTGAGCACTGAGCACCCTAAGTACTGAGCACTGAGCACCCTGAGTACTGAGCACCCAGCACCCTGAGTACTGAGCACCCAGCGTACTGAGCACCGAGCACCCCGAGCACTGAGCACCCAGCACCCTGAGTACTGAGCACCCAGCACCCCGAGCACTGAGCACCCAGCACCCTGAGTAGTGAGCACCGAGCACCCTGAGTACTGAGCACCCAGCACCCTGAGTACTGAGCACCCAGCGTATTGAGCACCCAGCACCCTGAGTACTGAGCACCCAGCACCCTGAGTAGGGAGCACCGAGTACCCTGAGTACTGAGCACCCAGCACCCTGAGTACTGACCACCCAGCGTACTGAGCACCGAGCACCCCGAGAACTGAGCACCCAGCACCCTGAGTACTGAGCACCCAGCACCCCGAGCTCTGAGCACACAGCACCCTGAGCACTGAGCACCCAGCACCCTGAGCACTGAGCAACCAGCACCCTGAGCACTGAGCACCAAGCACCCTGAGTACTGAGCACTGAGCACCCAGCACCCCGAGCACTGAGCACCCAAGCACCCTGAGTACTGAGCACTGAGCACCCAGCACCCCGAGCACTGAGCACCCAGCACCCTGAGCACTGAGCACCCAGCACCCGAGTACTGATCACCCAGCACCCTGAGTACTGAGCAGCCCGCAACCTGAGTACTGAGCACCCAGCACACCGAGTACTGAGCACCCAGCACCCTGAGCACTGAGCACCCAGCACCCTGAGCACTGAGCACCCAGCACCGCGAGCACTGCGCACCCAGCACCATGAGTACTGAACACCCAGCACCCTGAGCACTGAGCACCCAGCACCCTGAGCACTGAGCACCCAGTACCCTGAGCACTGAGCACCCAGCACCTTGAGTAGTGAGCACCCAACGTACTGAGCACCGAGCACCCCGAGCACTGAGCACCCAGCACCCTGAGTACTGAGCACCGAGCAACCGGAGCACTGAGCACCCAGCACCCTGAGCACTGATCACTGAGCACCCAGCACCCTGAGCCCTGAGCACTGAGCACCCAGCACCCCGAGCACTGAGCACCCAGCACCCCGAGCACTGAGCACCCAGCACCCTGAGCACTGAGCACCCAGCACCCTGAGAACTGAGCACCCAGCACCCTGAGTACTGAGCACCCAGCACCCTGAGTACTGAGCACCCAGCACCCTGAGTACTGAGCACTCAGCACCCTGAGTACTGAGCACCGAGCACCCCGAGCACTGAGCACCCAGCAACTTGAGCACTGAGCACCCTGAGGACTGAGCACCCAGCACCCTGAGCACTGAGCACCGATCACCCTGAGCACTGAGCACCCAGCACCCCGAGCACTGAGCACCCAGCACCCTGAGTACTGAGCACCCAGCACCCTGAGTACTGAGCACCCTGAGTACTGAGCACTGAGCACCGAGCACCCTGAGTACTGAGCACCCTGAGGACTGAGCACCCAGGACCCTGAGCACTGAGCACTGAGCACCCAGCACCCTGAGTACTGAGCACCCAGCACCCTGAGTACTGAGCACCCAGCGTACTGAGCACCGAGCACCCCGAGCACTGAGCACCCAGCACCCTGAGTACTGAGCACCCAGCACCCCGAGCACTGAGCACCCAGCACCCTGAGGAGTGAGCACCGAGCACCCTGAGTACTGAGCACCCAGCACCCTGAGTACTGAGCACCCAGCGTATTGAGCACCGAGCACCCAGAACCCTGAGTACTGAGCACCCAGCACCCTGAGCACTGAGCACCCAGCACCCTGAGTACTGAGCACTGAGCACCCTGAGTACTGAGCACCAAGCACCCCGAGCACTGAGCACCCAGCACCCCGAGCACCGAGCACCCAGCACCCTGAGCACTGAGCACCCAGCACCCTGAGCACCGAGCACCCAGCACCCTGAGTACTGAGCACCCAGCACCCTGAGCACTGAGCACCCAGCACCCTGAGTACTGAGCACTGAGCACCCTGAGTACTGAGCACCCAGCACCATGAGTACTGAGCACCCAGCACCCTGAGCAATGAGCACCCTGAGTACTGATCACCCAGCACCCAGAGCACTGAGCACTGAGCACCCAGCACCCTGAGCACTGAGCACTGAGCACCCAGCACCCTGAGCACTGAGCAACCATCACCCCGAGCACTGAGCACCCAGCACCCTGAGCACCCAGCACCCTGAGCACTGAGCACTCAGCACCCTGTGTACTGAGCACTGAGTACCCAGCACCCCGAGCACTGAGCCCCCAGCACCCTGAGCACTGAGCACCCTGAGTACTGAGCACCCAGCACCCTGAGCACTGAGCACCCAGCACCCCGAGCACTGAGCACCCAGCACCCAGAGCACTGAGCACCCAGCACCCTGAGTACTGAGCACTGAGCACCCTGAGCACTGAGCACCGAGCACCCTGAGTACTGAGCACTGAGCACCCTGAGCACTGAGCACCCAGCACCCTGAGTACTGAGCACCCAGCACCCTGAGCACTGAGGACCGAGCACCCTGAATTCTAAGCACCCAGCACCCTGAGTACTGAGCACCCAGCACCCTGAGCACTGAGCACCCAGCACGCTGAGTACTGAGCACTGAGCACTCTGAGTACTGAGCACCGAGCACCGTGAGTATTGAGAACCCAGCACTCTGAGCACTGAGCACCCAGCACACTGAGCACTGAGCACCCAGCACCCCGAGCACTGAGCACCCAGCACCCCGAGCACTGAGCACCCAGCACCCCGAGCACTGAGCACTGAGCACCCTAAGTACTGAGCACTGAGCACCCTGAGTACTAAGAACCCAGCACCCTGAGTACTGAGCACCCAACACCCTGAGTACTGAGCACCCAGCACCCTGAGCACTGAGCACCCAGCACCCTGAGCACTGAGCACCCAGCACCCTGAGCACTGAGCACCCAGCACCCTGAGTACTAAGCACTGAGCACCCAGCAGCCGGAGTACTGAGCAGTGAGCACCCTGAGTATTGAGCTCCGAGCACCCCGAACACTGAGCACCCAGCACCCCGAGCACCGAGCACGCAGCACCCTGAGCACTGAACACCCAACACCCTGAGCACTGAGCACCCAGCACCCTGAGCACTGAGCACCCAGCACCCTGAGTACTGAGCACCCAACGTACTGAGCACCGAGCACCCTGAGCACTGAGCACCCAGCACCCTGAGTACTGAGCACCCAGGACCCTGTGCAATGAGCACCCTGAGTACTGAGCACCCAGCACATTGAGCACTGAGCACCGAGCACCCCGAGCACTGACCACCCAGCACTCTGAGGACTGAGCACCCAGCACCCTGAGTACTGAGCACCCAGCACCCTGAGCACTGAGCACCCAGCACCCTGAGCACTGAGCACCCAGCACCCTGAGCACTGAGCACCCAGCACCCTGAGCACTGAGCACCCAGCACCCTGAGTACTGAGCACTGAGCACCCAGCACCCCGAGCACTGAGCACCCAAGCACCCTGAGTACTGAGCACTGAGCACCCAGCACCCCGAGCACTGAGCACCCAGCACCCTGAGCACTGAGCACCCAGCACCCGAGTACTGATCACCCAGCACCCTGAGTACTGAGCAGCCCGCAACCTGAGTACTGAGCACCCAGCACCCCGAGTACTGAGCACCCAGCACCCTGAGCACTGAGCACCCAGCACCCTGAGCACTGAGCACCCAGCACCGCGAGCACTGCGCACCCAGCACCCTGAGTACTGAACACCCAGCACCCTGAGCACTGAGCACCCAGCACCCTGAGCACTGAGCACCCAGTACCCTGATCACCCAGCACCCTGAGTAGTGAGCACCCAACGTACTGAGCACCGAGCACCCCGAGCACTGAGCACCCAGCACCCTGAGTACTGAGCACCGAGCAACCGGAGCACTGAGCACCCAGCACCCTGAGCACTGATCACTGAGCACCCAGCACCCTGAGCCCTGAGCACTGAGCACCCAGCACCCCGAGCACTGAGCACCCAGCACCCCGAGCACTGAGCACCCAGCACCCTGAGCACTGAGCACCCAGCACCCTGAGAACTGAGCACCCAGCACCCTGAGTACTGAGCACCCAGCACCCTGAGTACTGAGCACCCAGCACCCTGAGTACTGAGCACTCAGCACCCTGAGTACTGAGCACCGAGCACCCCGAGCACTGAGCACCCAGCAACTTGAGCACTGAGCACCCTGAGGACTGAGCACCCAGCACCCTGAGCACTGAGCACCGATCACCCTGAGCACTGAGCACCCAGCACCCCGAGCACTGAGCACCCAGCACCCTGAGTACTGAGCACCCAGCACCCTGAGTACTGAGCACCCTGAGTACTGAGCACTGAGCACCGAGCACCCTGAGTACTGAGCACCCTGAGGACTGAGCACCCAGGACCCTGAGCACTGAGCACTGAGCACCCAGCACCCTGAGTACTGAGCACCCAGCACCCTGAGTACTGAGCACCCAGCGTACTGAGCACCGAGCACCCCGAGCACTGAGCACCCAGCACCCTGAGTACTGAGCACCCAGCACCCCGAGCACTGAGCACCCAGCACCCTGAGGAGTGAGCACCGAGCACCCTGAGTACTGAGCACCCAGCACCCTGAGTACTGAGCACCCAGCGTATTGAGCACCGAGCACCCAGAACCCTGAGTACTGAGCACCCAGCACCCTGAGCACTGAGCACCCAGCACCCTGAGTACTGAGCACTGAGCACCCTGAGTACTGAGCACCGAGCACCCCGAGCACTGAGCACCCAGCACCCCGAGCACCGAGCACCCAGCACCCTGAGCACTGAGCACCCAGCACTCTGAGCACCGAGCACCCAGCACCCTGAGTACTGAGCACCCAGCACCCTGAGCACTGAGCACCCAGCACCCTGAGTACTGAGCACTGAGCACCCTGAGTACTGAGCACCCAGCTCCATGAGTACTGAGCACCCAGCACCCTGAGCAATGAGCACCCTGAGTACTGATCACCCAGCACCCAGAGCACTGAGCACTGAGCACCCAGCACCCTGAGCACTGAGCACTGAGCACCCAGCACCCTGAGCACTGAGCAACCATCACCCCGAGCACTGAGCACCCAGCACCCTGAGCACCCAGCACCCTGAGCACTGAGCACCCAGCACCCCGAGCACTGAGCACCCAGCACCCTGAGCACTGAGCACCCTGAGTACTGAGCACCCAGCACCCTGAGCACTGAGCACCCAGCACCCCGAGCACTGAGCACCCAGCACCCAGAGCACTGAGCACCCAGCACCCTGAGTACTGAGCACTGAGCACCCTGAGCACTGAGCACCGAGCACCCTGAGTACTGAGCACTGAGCACCCTGAGCACTGAGCACCCAGCACCCTGAGTACTGAGCACCCAGCACCCTGAGCACTGAGGACCGAGCACCCTGAATACTAAGCACCCAGCACCCTGAGTACTGAGCACCCAGCACCCTGAGCACTGAGCACCCAGCACGCTGAGTACTGAGCACTGAGCACTCTGAGTACTGAGCACCGAGCACCGTGAGTATTGAGAACTCAGCACTCTGAGCACTGAGCACCCAGCACCCTGAGCACTGAGCACCCAGCACCCCGAGCACTGAGCACCCAGCACCCCGAGCACTGAGCACCCAGCACCCCGAGCACTGAGCACTGAGCACCCTAAGTACTGAGCACCCTGAGTACTAAGAACCCAGCACCCTGAGTACTGAGCACCCAGCACCCCGAGCACCGAGCACGCAGCACCCTGAGCACTGAACACCCAACACCCTGAGCACTGAGCACCCAGCACCCTGAGCACTGAGCACCCAGCACCCTGAGTACTGAGCACCCAACGTACTGAGCACCGAGCACCCTGAGCACTGAGCACCCACCACCCTGAGTACTGAGCACCCAGGACCCTGTGCAATGAGCACCCTGAGTACTGAGCACCCAGCACATTGAGCACTGAGCACTGAGCACCCCGAGCACTGACCACCCAGCACTCTGAGCACTGAGCAACCAGCACCCTGAGTACTGAGAACCCAGCACCCTGAGCACTGAGCACCCAGCACCCTGAGCACTGAGCACCCAGCACCCTGAGCACTGAGCACCCAGCACCCTGAGTACTAAGCACTGAGCACCCAGCACCCCGAGCACTGAGCAACCAAGCACCCTGAGTACTGAGCACTGAGCACCCAGCACCCCGAGCACTGAGCACCCAGCACCCTGAGCACTGAGTACCCAGCACCCGAGTACTGATCACCCAGCACCCTGAGTACTGAGCAGCCCGCAACCTGAGTACTGAGCACCCAGCACCCCGAGTACTGAGCACCCAGCACCCTGAGCACTGAGCACCCAGCACCCTGAGCACTGAGCACCCAGCACCGCGAGCACTGCGCAAGCAGCACCCTGAGTACTGAACACCCAGCACCCTGAGCACTGAGCACCCAGCACCCTGAGCACTGAGCACCCAGTACCCTGAGCACTGAGCACCCAGCACCCTGAGTAGTGAGCACCCAACATACTGAGCACCGAGCACCCCGAGCACTGAGCACCCAGCACCCTGAGTACTGAGCACCGAGCAACGGGAGCACTGAGCACCCAGCACCCTGAGCACTGATCACTGAGCACCCAGCACCCTGAGCCCTGAGCACTGAGCACCCAGCACCCCGAGCACTGAGCACCCAGCACCCCGAGCACTGAGCACCCAGCACCATGAGCACTGAGCACCCAGCACCCTGAGCACTGAGCACCCAGCATCCTGAGTACTGAGCACCCAGCACCCTGAGTACTGAGCACCCAGCACCCTGAGTACTGAGCACTCAGCACCCTGAGTACTGAGCACCGAGCACCCCGAGCACTGAGCACCCAGCACCTTGAGCACTGAGCACCCTGAGGACTGAGCATCCAGCACCCTGAGCACTGAGCACCGATCACCCTGAGCACTGAGCACCCAGCACCCCGAGCACTGAGCACCCAGCACCCTGAGTACTGAGCACCCAGCACCCTGAGTACTGAGCACCCAGCACCCTGAGTACTGAGCACCCAGCACCCCAAGCACTGAGCACCCAGCACCCTGAGTACTGAACACCCTGAGTACTGAGCACTGAGCACCGAGCACACTGAGTACTGAGCACCCTGAGGACTGAGCACCCAGCACCCTGAGCACTGAGCACTGAGCACCCAGCACCCTGAGTACTGAGCACCCAGCACCCTGAGCACTGAGCACCCAGCACCTTGAGTACTGAGCACCCAGCACCCTGAGTACTGAACACCGAGAACCCTGAGTACTGAGTACCCAGCACCCTGAGTACTGAGCACCCAGCACCCTGAGCACTGAGCAATCAGCACCCTGAGCACTGAGCACCAAGCACCCTGAGTACTGAGCACCCAGCACCCTGAGTACTGAACACCCAGCACCCTGAGCACTGAGCACTGAGCACCCAGCACCCTGAGCACTGAACACTGAGCACCCAGCACCCTGAGCACTGAGCAACCAGCACCCCGAGCACTGAGCACCCAGCACCCTGAGCACCCAGCACCCTGAGCACTGAGCACCCTGAGCACTGAGCACTGAGCACCCAGCACCCTGAGTATTGAGCACTGAGCACCCCGAGTACTGAGCACCCAGCACCCCGAGCACTGAGCACATAGCAACCTGAGTACTGAGAAGAGATCACCCTGAGTACTGAGCACCCAGCTCCTTGAGTACTGAGCCCCCAGCACCCTGAGTACTGAGTACCCAGCACCCCGAGCACTGAGCACCCAGCACCCCGAGAATGAGCACCCAACACCCTGAGTACTGAGAACCGAGCACCCTGAGTACTGAGCACCCAGCACCCTGAGTACTGAGCCCCCAGCACCCTGAGTACTGAGCACCCAGCACCCCGAGCACTGAGCATCCAGTACCCCGAGAATGAGCACCCAGCACCCTGAGTACTGAGCACCCAGCACCCTGAGTACTGAGCACTAAGCACCCAGAGCACGGAGCACCCAGGACCCCGAGCACTGAGTACTGAGCACTGAGCACCCTGAGTACTGAGCACCCAGCACCCCGATCACTGAGCACCCAGCACCCTGAGCACTGAGCACCCAGCACCCTGAGCACTGAGCACCCAGCACCCTGAGTACTGAGCACCCAGCACGCTGAGTACTGAGCACCCAGCACCCCGAGCACTGAGCACCCAGCACCCTGAGTACTGAGCACTGAGCACCCAGCACCCCGAGCACTGAGCACCCAGCACCCTGTGTACTGAGCACTGAGCACCCTGAGTACTAAGCACCCAGCACCCTGAGTACTGAGCACCCAGCACCCCGAGTACTGAGCACTGAGCACCCTGAGAACTGAGCACCCAGCACCCTGAGCACTGAGCACTGAGAACCCTGAGTACTGAGCACCGAGTACCCTGAGTACTGAGCACCCAGCACCCTGAGCACCGAGCACGGAGCACCCCGAGGACTGAGCACACAGCACCCTGAGCACTGAGCAACCAGCACCTTGAGTACTAAGCAACCAGAACCCTGAGCACTGAGCACACAGCACCCCGAGCACTGAGCACCCAGCACCCCGAGCACTGAGCACCCAGCACCCTGAGTACTGAGCACCCAACACCCAGAGTACTGAGCACCCAGCACCCTGAGCACTGAGCACCCAGCACCCTGAGTACTGAGCACCCAGCACCCTGAGTACTGAGCACCCAGCACCCTGAGTACTGAGCACCCAGCTCCCTGAGCACTGAGCACTGAGCACCCAACACCCTGAGCACTGAGCACTGAGCACCCATCACCCCGAGCACTGAGCAATCAGCACCCCTTGCACTGAGCACCCAGCAGCCGGAGTACTGAGCAGTGAGCACCCTGAGTATTGAGCTCCGAGCACCCCGAGCACTGAGCACCCAGCACCCCGAGCACCGAGCACCCAGCACCCTGAGCACTGAACACCCAGCACCCTGAGCACTGAGCACCCAGCACCCTGAGCACTGAGCACCCAGCACCCTGAGTACTGAGCACCCAACGTACTGAGCACCGAGCACCCTGAGCACTGAGCACCCACCACCCTGAGTACTGAGCACCCAGGAATCTGTGCAATGAGCACCCTGAGTACTGAGCACCCAGCACATTGAGCACTGAGCACTGAGCACCCCGAGCACTGACCACCCAGCACTCTTAGCACTGAGCACCCAGCACCCTGAGTACTGAGCACCCAGCACCCTGAGCACTGAGCACCCAGCACCCTGAGCACTGAGCACCCAGCACCCTGAGCACTGAGCTCCCAGCACCCTGAGTACTAAGCACTGAGCACCCAGCACCCCGAGCACTGAGCACCAAAGCACCCTGAGTACTGAGCACTGAGCACCCAGCACCCCGAGCACTGAGCACCCAGCACCCTGAGCACTGAGCACCCAGCACCCGAGTACTGATCACCCAGCACCCTGAGTACTGAGCAGCACGCAACCTGAGTACTGAGCACCCAGCACCCCGAGTACTGAGCATCCAGCACCCTGAGCACTGAGCACCCAGCACCCTGAGCACTGAGCACCCAGCACCGCGAGCACTGCGCACCCAGCACCCTGAGTACTGAACACCCAGCACCCTGAGCACTGAGCACCTTGCACCCTGAGCACTGAGCACCCAGTACCCTGAGCACTGAGCACCCAGCACCCTGAGTAGTGAGCACCCAACATACTGAGCACCGAGCACCCCGAGCACTGAGCACCCAGCACCCTGAGTACTGAGCATCGAGCAACCGGAGCACTGAGCACCCAGCACCCTGAGCACTGATCACTGAGTACCCAGCACCCTGAGCCCTGAGCACTGAGCACCCAGCACCCCGAGCACTGAGCACCCAGCACCCCGAGCACTGAGCACCCAGCACCCTGAGCACTGAGCACCCAGCACCCTGAGCACTGAGCACCCAGCACACTGAGTACTGAGCACCCAGCACCCTGAGTACTGAGCACCCAGCACCCTGAGTACTGAGCACCGAGCACCCCGAGCACTGAGCACCCAGCACCTTGAGCACTGAGCACCCTGAGGACTGAGCATCCAGCACCCTGAGCACTGAGCACCCAGCACCCTGAGTACTGAGCACCCAGCACCCTGAGTACTGAGCACCCAGCACCCTGAGTACTGAGCACCCAGCACCCCAAGCACTGAGCACCCAGCACCCTGAGTACTGAACACCCTGAGTACTGAGCACTGAGCACCGAGCACCCTGAGTACTGAGCACCCTGAGGACTGAGCACCCAGCACCCTGCTCACTGAGCACTGAGCACCCAGCACCCTGAGTACTGAGCACCCAGCACCCTGAGCACTGAGCACCCAGCACCTTGAGTACTGAGCACCCAGCACCCTGAGTACTGAACACCGAGCACCCTGAGTACTGAGTACCCAGCACCCTGAGTACTGAGCACCCAGCACCCTGAGCACTGAGCAACCAGCACCCTGAGCACTGAGCACCAAGCACCCTGAGTACTGAGCACCCAGCACCCTGAGTACTGAACACCCAGCACCCTGAGCACTGAGCACTGATCACCCAGCACCCTGAGCACTGAACACTGAGCACCCAGCACCCTGAGCACTGAGCAACCAGCACCCCGAGCACTGAGCACCCAGCACCCTGAGCACCCAGCACCCTGAGCACTGAGCACCCTGAGCACTGAGCACTGAGCACCCAGCACCCTGAGTACTGAGCACCCAACACTCTGAGCACTGAGCACCCAGCACGCTGAGTACTGAGCACTGAGCACACAGCCCCCTGAGTACTGAGCACGCAGAACTCCGAGCACTGAGCACCCAGCTCCCCGAGCACTGAGCACTGAGCACCCTGAGCACTGAGCACCCAGCACCCCGAGCACTGAGCACCCAGCACCCTGAGTACTGAGCACCCAACACCCAGAGTACTGAGCACGCAGCACCCTGAGCACTGAGCACCCAGCACCCTGAGTACTGAGCACCCAGCACCTTGAGTACTGAGCACACAGCACCCTGAGCACTGAGCACTGAGCACCCAACACCCTGAGCACTGAGCACTGAGCACCGAGCACCCCGAGCACTGAGCACCCAGCACCCCGAGCACTGAGCACCT
The DNA here is from genome assembly GCF_018167655.1 of Microtus oregoni. Classification (NCBI taxonomy): domain Eukaryota; kingdom Metazoa; phylum Chordata; class Mammalia; order Rodentia; family Cricetidae; genus Microtus; species Microtus oregoni. The sequence continues at coordinate 2,861,697 of NW_024543811.1, read as the reverse complement.
AGCACCCTGAGTACTGAGCACCCAGCACCCTGAGCACTGAGCACCCAGCCCCCTGAGTACTGAGCACCCAGCACCATGAGTACTGAGCACCCAGCACCCTGAGTACTGAGCACTCAGCACCCTGAGTACTGAGCACCGAGCACCCCGAGCACTGAGCACCCAGCACCCTGAGCACTGAGCACCCTGAGGACTGAGCACCCAGCACCCTGAGCACTGAGCACCCAGCACCCTGAGTACTGAGCACCGATCACCCTGAGCACTGAGCACCCAGGACCCCGAGCACTGAGCACCCAGCACCCTGAGTACAGAGCACCCAGCACCCCGAGTACTGAGCACCCAGCACCCCGAGCACTGAGCACCCAGCACCCTGAGTACTGAGCACACTGAGTACTGAGCACCGATCACCCTGAGCACTGAGCACCCAGCACCCTGAGTACTGAGCACCCAGCACACTGAGCACTGAGCACCCAGCACCCTGAGCACTGAGCACCCAGCACAGTGAGTACTGAGCACCCAGCACCCTGAGTACTGAGTACCCAGCACCCTGAGCACTGAGCACCCAGCACCCTGAGTACTGAGCACCGAGCACCCTGAGTACTGAGCACCCAGCACCCTTAGTACTGAGCACCAAGCACCCTGAGCACTGAGCACCCAGCACCCTGAGTACTGAGCACCCAGCACCACCCTCAGCACTGAGCACCCAGCACCCCGAGCACTGAGCACCCAGCACCCTGAGCACTGAGCACCCAGCACCCCGAGTACTGAGCACCCAGCACACCGAGTACTGAGCACCGAGCACCCCGAGCACTGAACACCCAGCACCCCGAGCACTGAGCACCCAGCACCCTGAGTACTGAGCACACTGAGTACTGAGCACCGATCACCCTGAGCACTGAGCACCCAGCACCCTGAGTACTGAGCACCCAGCACACTGAGCACTGAGCACCCAGCACCCTGAGCACTGAGCACCCAGCACCCTGAGCACTGAGCACCCTGAGGACTGAGCACCCAGCACCCTGAGCACTGAGCACCCAGCACCCTGAGTACTGAGCACCGATCACCCTGAGCACCCAGGACCCCGAGCACTGAGCACCCAGCACCCTGAGTACAGAGCACCCAGCACCCCGAGTACTGAGCACCCAGCACCCCGAGCACTGAGCACCCAGCACCCTGAGTACTGAGCACACTGAGTACTGAGCACCGATCACCCTGAGCACTGAGCACCCAGCACCCTGAGTACTGAGCACCCAGCACCAGGAGCACTGAGCACCCAGCACCCTGAGCACTGAGCACTTAGCACAGTGAGTACTGAGCACCCAGCACCCTGAGTACTGAGTACCCAGCACCCTGAGCACTGAGCACCCAGCACCCTGAGTACTGAGCACCGAGCACCCTGAGTACTGAGCACCCAGCACCCTTAGTACTGAGCACCAAGCACCCTGAGCACTGAGCACCCAGCACCCTGAGTACTGAGCACCCAGCACCACCCTCAGCACTGAGCACCCAGCACCCCGAGCACTGAGCACCCAGCACCCTGAGCACTGAGCACCCAGCACCCCGAGTACTGAGCACCCAGCACACCGAGTACTGAGCACCGAGCACCCCGAGCACTGAGCACCCAGCACCCTGAGTACTGAGCACTGAGCACCCCGAGTACTGAGGACCCAGCACCCCGAGCACTGAGCACCCAGCAACCTGAGTACTGAGAAGAGATCACCCTGAGTACTGAGCACCCAGCTCCCTGAGTACTGAGCCCCCAGCACCCTGAGTACTGAGCACCCAGCACCCCGAGCACTGAGCACCCAGCACCCCGAGAATGAGCACCCAACACCCTGAGTACTGAGAACCGAGCACCCTGAGTACTGAGCACCCAGCACCCTGAGTACTCAGCCCCCAGCACCCTGAGTACTGAGCACCCAGCACCCCGAGCACTGAGCACCCAGTACCCCGAGAATGAGCACCCAGCACCCTGAGTACTGAGCACCCAGCACCCTGAGTACTGAGCACTAAGAACCCAGAGCACTGAGCACCCAGCACCAGGAGCACGGAGCACCCAGGACCCCGAGCACTAGAGTACTGAGCACTGAGCACCCTGAGTACTGAGCACCCAGCACCCCGATCACTGAGCACCCAGCACCCTGAGCACTGAGCACCCAGCACCCTGAGCACTGAGCACCCAGCACCCTGAGTACTGAGCACCCAGCACGCTGAGTACTGAGCACCCAGCACCCCGAGCACTGAGCACCCAGCACCCTGAGTACTGAGCACTGAGCACCCAGCACCCCGAGCACTGAGCACCCAGCACCCTGTGTACTGAGCACTGAGCACCCTGAGTACTAAGCACCCAGCACCCTGAGTACTGGGCACCCAGCACCCCGAGTACTGAGCACTGAGCACCCTGAGGACTGCGCACCCAGCACCCTGAGCACTGAGCACACAGCACCCTGAGACTGAGCACCCAGGACCCCGAGCACTGAGCACCCAGCACCCTGAGTACAGAGCACCCAGCACCCCGAGTACTGAGCCCCCAGCACCCAGAGTACTGAGCACCCAGCACCCCGAGCACTGAGCACCCAGCACCCCGAGAATGAGCACCCAGCACCGTGAGTACTGAGCACCCAGCACCCTGAGTACTGAGCACTATGCACCCAGAGCACTGAGCGCCCAGCACCACGAGCACGGAGCACCCAGGACACCGAGCACTGAGTACTGAGCACCCAGCACCCTGAGTACTGAGCACCGAGCTCCCCGAGCACCCAGCACCATGAGCACTGAGCACCCAGCACCCTGAGTACCTAGCACGGAGCACGCTGAGTACTGAGCACCCAGCACCCTGAGTACTGAGCACTGAGCACCCAGCACCCTGAGTACTGAGCACTGAGCACCCAGCACCCCGAGCACTGAGCAGCCAGCACCCTGAGTACTGAGCACCGAGCACCCCGAGCACTGAGTACCCAGCACCCCGAGCACTGAGCACCCAGCACCCTGTGTACTGAGCACCCAGCACCCTGAGTACTGAGCACTGAGCACAAAGCACCCGGAGTACTGAGCACCCAGCACCCTGAGTACTGAGCACCCAGGACCCTGAGCACTGAGCACCGAGCACCCTGATCACTGAGCACCCAGCACCCTGAGCACTGAGCACCCAGCACCCTGAGAACTGAGCACCCAGCACCCTGAGAACTGAGCACACAGCACCTTGAGTACTCAGCACCGAGCACCCCGAGCACTGAGCACCCAGCACCCTGAGAACTGAGCACCCAGCACCTTGAGTAATGAGCACCGAGCACCCCGAGCACTGAGCACCCAGCACCCCGAGAATGAGCACCCAGCACCCTGAGTACTGAGCACCCAGCCCCCTGAGTACTGAGCACTAAGCACCCAGAGCACTGAGCACCCAGCACCCTGAGAATGCGCAACCAGCACCCTGAGTACTGAGCACCCAGCACCCTGAGTACTGAGCACTAAGCACCCAGAGCACTGAGCACCCAGCACCCCGAGCACGGAGCACCCAGCACCCCGAGTACTGAGCACTGAGCACCCTGAGTACTGAGCACCCAGCACCCCGAGCACGGAGCACCCAGCACGCTGAGTACTGAGCACCCAATACCCAGATTACTGAGCACCCAGCACCCTGAGCACTGAGCACCCAGCACCCTGAGTACTGAGTACTGAGCACAGAGCACCCTGAGTACTGAGCACACAGCACCCCGAGTACTGAGCACCCAGCACCCCGAGCACTGAGCACCCAGCGCCCAGAGCACTGAGCACCCAGCACCCCGAGCACTGAACACTGAGCACCCTGAGCACTGAGCACCCAGCACCCCGAGTACTGAGCACTGAGCACCCTGAGTACTGAGCACCAAGCACTCCGAGTACTGAGCACTGAGCACCCTGGGTACTGAGCACCCAGCACCCTGAGCACTGAGCACCCAGCACCCTGAGTACTGAGCACTGAGAACCCTGAGTACTGAGCACCGAGCACCCTGAGTACTGAGCACCCAGCACCCTGATCACTGAGCACGGAGCACCCCGAGGACTGAGTACCCAGCACCCTGAGCACTGAGCACCCAGCACCTTGAGTACTGAGCACCGAGCACCCCGAGCACTGAGCACCCAGCACCCTGAGTACTGAGCACCCAGCACCCTGAGCACTGAGCACCCAGCACCCTGAGCACAGAGCACGCAGCACCCCGAGCACTGAGCACCCAGCACCCTGAGTACTGAGCACAGAGCACCCTGAGCACTGAGCACCCAGCACCCTGAGTACTGAGCACCCAGCACCCTGAGTACTGAGCAACCAGCACCCTGAGCACTGAGCACTGAGCACCCAGCACCCTGAGCACTGAGCACCCAGCACCCTGAGCATTGAGCACCCAGCACCCTGAGTACTGAGCACCCAGCACCCTGAGTACTGAGCACCCAGCACCCTGAGTACTAAGCACTCAGCACCCTGAGTACTGAGCACCGAGCACCCCGAGCACTGAGCACCCAGCACCCTGAGCACCGAGCACCCGGAGGACTGAGCACCCAGCACCCTGAGCACTGAGCACCGATCACCCTGAGCACTGAGCACCCAGCACCCCGAGCACTGAGCACCCAGCACCCTGAGTACTGAGCACCCAGCACCCAGAGTACTGAGCACCCAGCACCCTGAGTACTGAGCACTGAGCACCCCGAGTACTGAGCACCCAGCACCCCGAGCACTGAGCACCCAGCACCCTGAGCACTGAGCACCCTGAGCACTGAGCACCCTGAGCACTGAGCACTGAGCACCCAGCACCCTGAGTACTGAGCACCCAACACTCTGAGCACTGAGCACCCAGCACGCTGAGTACTGAGCACTGAGCACACAGCACCCTGAGTACTGAGCAACCAGCACCTCGAGCACTGAGCACCCAGCGCCCCGAGCACTGAGCACCCAGCACCCCGAGAACTGAGCACTGTGCACACTGAGCACTGAGCACCCAGCACCCCGAGTACTGAGCACTGAGCACCCTGAGTACTGAGCACCCAGCACCCCGAGTACTGAGCACTGAGCACCCTGAGCACTGAGAACCCGGAGTACTGAGCACCGAGCAACCTGAGTACTGAACACCCAGCACCCTGAGCACTGAGCACGGAGCACCCCGAGGAGTGAGCACCCAGCACCCTGAGCACTGAGCACCCAGCACCTTGTGTACTGAGCACCGAGCACCCCGAGCACTGAGCACCCAGCACGCTGAATATTGAGCACCCAGCACCCTGAGCACTGAGCACCCAGCACCCCGAGCACTGAGCACCCAGCACCCCGAGCACTGAGCACCCAGCACATTGAGTACTGAGCACCCAACACCCAGAGTCCTGAGCACCCAGCACCCTGAGCACTGATCACCCAGCACCCTGAGTACTGAGCACCCAGCACCCTGAGTACTGAGCACCCAGCACCCTGAGCACTGAGCACTGAGCACCCAACACCCTGAGCACTGAGCACTGAGCACCCAGCACCCCGAGCACTGAGCACCCAGCACCCCGCGCACTGAGCACCCAGCACCCTGAGCACTGAGCACCCAGCACCCTGAGTACTGAGCACCCAGCACCATGAGAACTGAGCACCCAGCACCCTGAGTACTGAGCACTCAGCACCCTGAGTACTGAGCACCGAGCACCCCGAGCACTGAGCACCCAGCACCCTGAGCACTGAGCACCCGGAGGACTGAGCACCCAGCACCCTGAGCACTGAGCACCGATCACCCTGAGCACTGAGCACCCAGCACCCCGAGAACTGAGCACCCAGCACCCTGAGTACTGAGCACCCAGCACCCCGAGTACTGAGCACCCAGCACCCTGAGTACTGAGCACCCAGCACCCCGAGCACTGAGCACCCAGCACCCTGAGTACTGAGCACCCTGAGTACTGAGCACTGAGCATCGAGCACCCTGAGTACTGAGCACCCTGAGGACTGAGCACCCATCACCCTGAGCACTGAGCACCCAGCACCCTTTGTACTGAGCACTGATCACCCTGAGCACTGAGCACCCAGCACCCCGAGCACTGAGCACCCAGAACCCTGAGTACTGAGCACCCAGCACCCTGAGCACTGAGCACAGAGCACCCTGAGTACTGAACACCCAGCACCCTGAGCACTGAGCACTGAGCACTGAGCACCCAGCACCCTGAGCACTGAGCACTGCGCACCCAGCACCCCGAGCACTGAGCAGCCTGCACCCTGAGCACCCAGCACCCTGAGCACTGAGCACCCTGAGAACTGAGCTCCCTGAGCACTGAGCACTGAGCACCCAGCACCCTGTGTACTGAGCACCCAACACTCTGAGCACTGAGCACCCAGCACGCTGAGTACTGAGCACTGAGCACACAGCACCCTGAGTACTGAGCAACCAGCACCTCGAGCACTGAGCACCCACCGCCCCGAGCACTGAGCACCCAGCACCCTGAGCACTGAGCACTGAGCACACTGAGCACTGAGCACCCAGCACCCCGAGTACTGAGCACTGAGCACCCTGAGTACTGAGCACCCAGCACCCCGAGTACTGCGCACTGAGCACCCTGAGTACTGAGCACCCAGCACCCTGAGCACTGAGAACCCTGAGTACTGAGCACCGAGCACCCTGAGTACTGAGCACCCAGCACCCTGAGCACTGAGCACGGAGCACCCCGAGGACTGAGCACCCAGCAACCTGAGCACTGAGCACCCAGCACCTTGAGTACTGAGCACCGAGCACCCCGAGAACTGAGCACCCAGCACGCTGAATACTGAGCACCCAGCACCCTGAGCACTGAGCACCAAGCACCCCGAGCACTGAGCACCCAGCACCCCGAGCACTGAGCACCCAGCACCCTGAGTACTGAGCACCCAACACCCAGAGTCCTGAGCACCCAGCACCCTGAGCACTGAGCACCCAGCACCCTGAGTACTGAGCACCCAGCACCCTGAGTACTGAGCACCCAGCACCCTGAGCACTGAGCACTGAGCACAGAACACCCTGAGCACTGAGCACTGAGCACCCAGCACCCCGAGCACTGAGCACCCAGCACCCCGCGCACTGAGCACCCAGCACCCTGAGCACTGAGCACCCTGAGGACTGAGTACCCAGCATCCTGAGCACTGAGCACCCAGCACCCTGAGTACTGAGCACCCAGCACCCTGAGCACTGAGCACCCAGGACCCCGAGCACTGAGCACCCAGCACCCTGAGCACTGAGCACCCAGCACCCTGAGTACTGAGCACCCAGCACCCTGAGCACTGAGCACCAATCACCCTGAGCACTGAGCACCCAGCACCCTGAGTACTGAGCACCCAGCACCCTGAGTACTGAGTACCCAGCACCCTGAGCACTGAGCACCCAGCACCCTGAGTACTGAGCACCGAGCACCCTGAATACTTAGTACCCAGGAACCTTAGTACTGAGCACCCAGCACCCTGAGCACTGAGCACCCAGCACCCTGAGTACTGTGCACCCAGCACCACCTTCAGCACTGAGCACCCAGCACCCCGAGCACTGAGCACCCAGCACCCTGAGTACTGAGCACCCAGCACCCTGAGTACTGAGCACTGAGCACCCTGAGTACTGAGCACCCAGCACCCTGAGCACTGAGAACGGAGCACCCCGAGGACTGGGCACCCAGCACCCTGAGCACTGAGCACCCAGCACCTTGAGTACTGAGCACCGAGCACCCCGAGAACTGAGCACCCAGCACGCTGAATACTGATCACCCAGCACCCTGAGCACTGAGCACCCAGCACCCCGAGCACTGAGCACGGAGCACCCCGAGGAGTGAGCACCCAGCACCCTGAGCACTGAGCACCCTGAGGACTGAGTACCCAGCACCCTGAGCACTGAGCACCCAGCACCCTGAGTACTGAGCACGCAGCACCCTGAGCACTGAGCACCCAGGACCCGGAGCACTGAGCACCCAGCACCCTGAGCACTGAGCACCCAGCACCCTGAGTACTGAGCACCCAGCACCCTGAGCACTGAGCACCAAGCACCCTGAGCACTGAGCACCCAGCACCCTGAGTACTGAGCACCCAGCACCCTGAGTACTGAGTACCCAGCACCCTGAGCACTGAGCACCCAGCACCCTGAGTACTGAGCACCGAGCACCCTGAATACTTAGTACCCAGGAACCTTAGTACTGAGCACCCAGCACCCTGAGCACTGAGCACCCAGCACCTTAGTACTGAGCACCCAGCACCACCCTCAGCACTGAGCACCCAGCACCCCGAGCACTGAGCAACCAGCACCCTGAGTACTGAGCACCCAGCACCCTGAGTACTGAGCACTGAGCACCCTGAGTACTGAGCACCCAGCACCCTGAGCACTGAGAACGGAGCACCCCGAGGACTGGGCACCCAGCACCCTGAGCACTGAGCACCCAGCACCTTGAGTACTGAGCACCGAGCACCCCGAGAACTGAGCACCCAGCACGCTGAATACTGATCACCCAGCACCCTGAGCACTGAGCACCCAGCACCCCGAGCACTGAGCACCCAGCACCCCGAGCACTGAGCACGGAGCACCCCGAGGAGTGAGCACCCAGCACCCTGAGCACTGAGCACCCAGCACCTTGAGTACTGAGCACCGAGCACCCCGAGCACTGAGCACCCAGCACGCTGAATACTGAGCACCCAGCACCCTGAGCACTGAGCACCCAGCACCCCGAGCACTGAGCACCCAGCACCCCGAGCACTGAGCACCCAGCACCCTGAGTACTGAGCAACCAGCACCTCGAGCACTGAGCACCCACCGCCCCGAGCACTGAGCACCCAGCACCCCGAGCACTGAGCACTGAGCACACTGAGCACTGAGCACCCAGCACCCCGAGTACTGAGCACTGAGCACCCTGAGTACTGAGCACCCAGCACCCCGAGTACTGCGCACTGAGCACCCTGAGTACTGAGCACCCAGCACCCTGAGCACTGAGAACCCTGAGTACTGAGCACCGAGCACCCTGAGTACTGAGCACCCAGCAACCTGAGCACTGAGCACGGAGCACCCCGAGGACTGAGCACCCAGCAACCTGAGCACTGAGCACCCAGCACCTTGAGTACTGAGCACCGAGCACCCCGAGAACTGAGCACCCAGCACGCTGAATACTGAGCACCCAGCACCCTGAGCACTGAGCACCAAGCACCCCGAGCACTGAGCACCCAGCACCCCGAGCACTGAGCACCCAGCACCCTGTGTACTGAGCACCCAACACCCAGAGTCCTGAGCACCCAGCACCCTGAGCACTGAGCACCCAGCACCCTGAGTACTGAGCACCCAGCACCCTGAGTACTGAGCACCCAGCACCCTGAGCACTGAGCACTGAGCACAGAACACCCTGAGCACTGAGCACTGAGCACCCAGCACCCCGAGCACTGAGCACCCAGCACCCCGCGCACTGAGCACCCAGCACCCTGAGCACTGAGCACCCTGAGGACTGAGTACCCAGCATCCTGAGCACTGAGCACCCAGCACCCTGAGTACTGAGCACCCAGCACCCTGAGCACTGAGCACCCAGGACCCCGAGCACTGAGCACCCAGCACCCTGAGCACTGAGCACCCAGCACCCTGAGTACTGAGCACCCAGCACCCTGAGCACTGAGCACCAATCACCCTGAGCACTGAGCACCCAGCACCCTGAGTACTGAGCACCCAGCACCCTGAGCACTGAGAACGGAGCACCCCGAGGACTGGGCACCCAGCACCCTGAGCACTGAGCACCCAGCACCCTGAGTACTGAACACCCAGCACCACCTTCAGCACTGAGCACCCAGCACCCCGAGCACTGAGCACCCAGCACCCTGAGTACTGAGCACCCAGCACCCTGAGCACTGAGAACGGAGCACCCCGAGGACTGGGCACCCAGCACCCTGAGCACTGAGCACCCAGCACCTTGAGTACTGAGCACCGAGCACCCCGAGAACTGAGCACCCAGCACGCTGAATACTGATCACCCAGCACCCTGAGCACTGAGCACCCAGCACCCCGAGCACTGAGCACGGAGCACCCCGAGGAGTGAGCACCCAGCACCCTGAGCACTGAGCACCCTGAGGACTGAGTACCCAGCACCCTGAGCACTGAGCACCCAGCACCCTGAGTACTGAGCACCCAGCACCCTGAGCACTGAGCACCCAGGACCCGGAGCACTGAGCACCCAGCACCCTGAGCACTGAGCACCCAGCACCCTGAGTACTGAGTACCCAGCACCCTGAGCACTGAGCACCCAGCACCCTGAGTACTGAGCACCGAGCACCCTGAATACTTAGTACCCAGGAACCTTAGTACTGAGCACCCAGCACCCTGAGCACTGAGCACCCAGCACCTTAGTACTGAGCACCCAGCACCACCCTCAGCACTGAGCACCCAGCACCCCGAGCACTGAGCAACCAGCACCCTGAGTACTGAGCACCCAGCACCCTGAGTACTGAGCACTGAGCACCCTGAGTACTGAGCACCCAGCACCCTGAGCAGTGAGAACGCAGCACCCCGAGGACTGGGCACCCAGCACCCTGAGCACTGAGCACCCAGCACCTTGAGTACTGAGCACCGAGCACCCCGAGAACTGAGCACCCAGCACGCTGAATACTGATCACCCAGCACCCTGAGCACTGAGCACCCAGCACCCCGAGCACTGAGCACCCAGCACCCCGAGCACTGAGCACGGAGCACCCCGAGGAGTGAGCACCCAGCACCCTGAGCACTGAGCACCCAGCACCTTGAGTACTGAGCACCGAGCACCCCGAGCACTGAGCACCCAGCACGCTGAATACTGAGCACCCAGCACCCTGAGCACTGAGCACCCAGCACCCCGAGCACTGAGCACCCAGCACCCCGAGCACTGAGCACCCAGCACCCTGAGTACTGAGCAACCAGCACCTCGAGCACTGAGCACCCACCGCCCCGAGCACTGAGCACCCAGCACCCCGAGCACTGAGCACTGAGCACACTGAGCACTGAGCACCCAGCACCCCGAGTACTGAGCACTGAGCACCCTGAGTATTGAGCACCCTGCACCCCGAGTACTGCGCACTGAGCACCCTGAGTACTGAGCACCCAGCACCCTGAGCACTGAGAACCCTGAGTACTGAGCACCGAGCACCCTGAGTACTGAGCACCCAGCACCCTGAGCACTGAGCACGGAGCACCCCGAGGACTGAGCACCCAGCACCCTGAGCACTGAGCACCCAGCACCTTGAGTACTGAGCACCGAGCACCCCGAGAACTGAGCACCCAGCACGCTGAATACTGAGCACCCAGCACCCTGAGCACTGAGCACCAAGCACCCCGAGCACTGAGCACCCAGCACCCCGAGCACTGAGCACCCAGCACCCTGAGTACTGAGCACCCAACACCCAGAGTCCTGAGCACCCAGCACCCTGAGCACTGAGCACCCAGCACCCTGAGTACTGAGCACCCAGCACCCTGAGTACTGAGCACCCAGCACCCTGAGCACTGAGCACTGAGCACAGAACACCCTGAGCACTGAGCACTGAGCACCCAGCACCCCGAGCACTGAGCACCCAGCACCCCGCGCACTGAGCACCCAGCACCCTGAGCACTGAGCACCCAGCACCCTGAGTACTGAGCACCCAGCACCATGAGTACTGAGCAACCAGCACCCTGAGTACTGAGCACTCAGCACCCTGAGTACTGAGCACCGAGCACCCCGAGCACTGAGCACCCAGCACCCTGAGCACTGAGCACCCTGAGGACTGAGTACCCAGCACCCTGAGCACTGAGCACCCAGCACCCTGAGTACTGAGCACCCAGCACCCTGAGCACTGAGCACCCAGGACCCCGAGCACTGAGCACCCAGCACCCTGAGCACTGAGCACCCAGCACCCTGAGTACTGAGCACCCAGCACCCTGAGCACTGAGCACCAACCACCCTGAGCACTGAGCACCCAGCACCCTGAGTACTGAGCACCCAGCACCCTGAGTACTGAGTACCCAGCACCCTGAGCACTGAGCACCCAGCACCGCAAGCACTGAGCACCCAGCACCCCGAGCACTGAGCACGGAGCACCCCGAGGAGTGAGCACCCAGCACCCTGAGCACTGAGCACCCAGCACCTTGAGTACTGAGCACCGAGCACCCCGAGCACTGAGCACCCAGCACGCTGAATACTGAGCACCCAGCACCCTGAGCACTGAGCACCCAGCACCCCGAGCACTGAGCACCTAGCACCCCGAGCACTGAGCACCCAGCACCCTGAGTACTGAGCACCCAACACCCAGAGTACTGAGCACCCACCACCCTGAGCACTGATCACCCAGCACCCTGAGTACTGAGCACCGAGCACCCTGAATACTGAGCACCCAGGACCCTTAGTACTGAGCACCCAGCACCCTGAGCACTGAGCACCCGGCACCCTGAGTACTGAGCACCCAGCACCACCCTCAGCACTGAGCACCCAGCACCCCGAGCACTGAGCACCCAGCACCCTGAGTACTGAGCACCCAGCACCCTGAGTACTGAGAACTGAGCACCCTGAGTACTGAGCACCCAGCACCCTGAGCACTGAGAACGGAGCACCCCGAGGATTGGGCACCCAGCACCCTGAGCACTGAGCACCCAGCACCTTGAGTACTGAGCACCGAGCACCCCGAGAACTGAGCACCCAGCACGCTGAATACTGAGCACCCAGCACCCTGAGCACTGAGCACCCAGCACCCCGAGCACTGAGCACCCAGCACCCCGAGCACTGAGCACCCAGCACCCTGAGTACTGAGCACCCAACACCCAGAGTCCTGAGCACCCAGCACCCTGAGCACTGAGCACCCAGCACCCTGTGTACTGAGCACCCAGCACCCTGAGTACTGAGCACCCAGCACCCTGAGCACTGAGCACTGAGCACACAACACCCTGAGCACTGAGCACTGAGCACCCAGCACCCCGAGCACTGAGCACCCAGCACCCCGCGCACTGAGCCCCCAGCACCCTGAGCACTGAGCACCCAGCACCCTGAGTACTGAGCACCCAGCACCATGAGTACTGAGCACCCAGCACCCTGAGTACTGAGCACTCAGCTCCCTGAGTACTGAGAACCGAGCACCCCGAGCACTGAGCACCCAGCACCCTGAGCACTGAGCACCCTGAGGACTGAGTACCCAGCACCCTGAGCACTGAGCACCCAGCACCCTGAGTACTGAGCACCGATCACCCTGAGCACTGAGCACCCAGGACCCCGAGCATTGAGCACCCAGCACCCTGAGTACAGAGCACCCAGCACCCCGAGTACTGAGCACCCAGCACCCCGCGCACTGAGCAGCCAGCACCCTGAGTACTGAGCACCCTGAGTACTGAGCACCGATCACCCTGAGCACTGAGCACCCAGCACGCTGAGTACTGAGCACCCAGCACCCTGAGCACTGAGCACCAAGCACCCTGAGCACTGAGCACCCAGCACCCTGAGTACTGAGCACCCAGCCCCCTGAGTACTGAGTACCCAGCACCCTGAGCACTGAGCACCCAGCACCCTGAGTACTGAGCACCGAGCACCCTGAATACTGAGCACCCAGGACGCTTAGTACTGAGCACCCAGCACCCTGAGCACTGAGCACCCAGCACCCTGAGTACTGAGCACCCAGCACCACCCTCAGCACTGAGCACCCAGCACCCCGAGCAAGGAGCACCCAGCACCCCGAGCACTGAGCACCCAGCACCCTGAGTACTGAGCACCCAGCACCCTGAGTACTGAGCACTGAGCACCCCGAGTACTGAGCACCCATCACCCCGAGCACTGAGCACCCAGCAACCTGAGTACTGAGAAGAGATCACCCTGAGTACTGAGCCCCCAGCACCCTGAGTACTGAGCACTAAGCACCCAGAGCACTGAGCACCCAGCAACCCGAGCACGGAGCACCCAGGACCCCGAGCACTGAGTACTGAGCACCCAGCACCCTCACTACTGAGCACCGAGCTCCCCGAGCACTGAGCACCCTGAGTACTGAGCACCCAGCACCCCGATCACTGAGCACCCAGCACCCTGAGCACTGATCACCCAGCACCCTGAGCACTGAGCACCCAGCACCCTGAGTACTGAGCACCCAACAACCAGAGTACTGAGCACCCAGCACCCTGAGCACTGAGCACCCAGCACCCTGAGTACTGAGCACCCAGCACCCTGAGTACTGAGCACCCAGCACCCTGAGCACTGAGCACTGAGCACCCAACACCCTGAGCACTGAGCACTGAGCACCCAGCACCCCGAGCACTGAGCACCCAGCACCCCGAGCACTGAGCAGCCAGCACCCTGAGCACTGAGCACCCAGCACCCTGAGCACTGAGCACCCAGCCCCCTGAGTACTGAGCACCCAGCACCATGAGTACTGAGCACCCAGCACCCTGAGTACTGAGCACTCAGCACCCTGAATACTGAACACCGAGCACCCCGAGCACTGAGCACCCAGCACCCTGAGCACTGAGCACCCTGAGGACTGCGCACCCAGCACCCTGAGCACTGAGCACCCAGCACCCTGAGTACTGAGCACCGATCACCCTGAGCACTGAGCACCCAGGACCCCGAGCACTGAGCACCCAGCACCCTGAGCACTGAGCACCCAGCACCCCGAGTACTGAGCACCCAGCACCCCGAGTACTGAGCACCGAGCACCCCGAGCACTGAACACCCAGCACCCTGAGTACTGAGCACCCAGCACCCTGAGTACTGATCACTGAGCACCCCTAGTACTGAGCACCCAGCACCCCGAGCACTGAGCACCCTTCAATCTGATTACTGAGAACAGATCACCCTGAGTACTGAGCACCCAGCACCCTGAGTACTGAGCCCCCAGCACCCTGAGTACTGAGCACCCAGCACCCCGAGCACTGAGCACCCAGCACCCCGATAATGAGCACCCAGCACCCTGAGTACTGAGAACCGAGCACCCTGAGTACTGAGCACCCAGCACCCTGAGTACTGAGCCCCGAGCACCCTGAGTACTGAGCACCCAGCACCCCGAGCACTGAGCAAACAGCACCCCGAGAATGAGCACCCAGCACCCTGAGTACTGAGCACCCAGCACCCTGAGTACTGAGCACTAAGCACCCCGAGCACTGAGCGCCCAGCACCCCGAGCATGGAGCACCCAGGACCCCGAGCACTGAGTACTGAGCACCCAGCACCCTGAGTACTGAGCACCGAGCTCCCCGAGCACTGAGCACCCTGAGTACTGAGCACCCAGCACCCCGATCACTGAGCACCGAGCTCCCCGAGCACTGAGCACCCTGAGTACTGAGCACCCAGGACCCTGAGCACTGAGCACCGAGCACCCCGAGCACTGAGCACCCAGCACCCTGAGCACTCAGCACCTAGCACCCCGAGCACTGAGCACCCAGCACCCTGAGCACTGAGCACCCAGCACCCTGAGCATGGAGTACCCCGAGGACTGAGCACCCAGCACCCTTAGAACTGAGCACCCAGCACCTTGAGTACTGAGCACCGAGCACCTCGAGCACTAAGCACCCAGCACCCTGAGTACTGAGCACACAGCACCCTGAGTACTGAGCACCCAGCACCCCGAGCACGTAGCACCCAGCACCCTGAGTACTGAGCACCCAACACCCAGAGTACTGAGCACCCAGCACCCCGGTACTGAGCACCCAGCACCCCGAGCACTGAGCACCCAGCGCCCCGAGCACTGAGCACCCAGCACCCCGAGCACTGAGCACTGAGCACCCTGAGCACTGAGTACTGAGCACTGAGCACCCTGAGTACTGAGCACCCAGCACCCCGAGTACTGAGCACCCAGCACCCCGAGCACTGAGCACCCAGCGCCCCGAGCACTGAGCACCCAGCACCCCGAGCACTGAGCACTGAGCACCCTGAGCACTGAGCAAACAGCACCCCGAGTACTGAGCACTGAGCACCCTGAGTACTGAGCACCAAGCACTCCGAGTACTGAGCACTGAGCACCCTGAGTACTGAGCACCCAGCACCCTGAGCACTGAGCTCCCAGCACCCTGAGTAATGAGCACTGAGATCCCTGAGTACTGAGCACCGAGCACCCTGAGTACTGAGCACCCAGCACCCTGATCACTGAGCACGGAGCACCCCGAGGACTGAGCACCGAGCACCCCGAGCACTGAGCACCCAGCACCCTGAGCACTGAGCACCCTGAGGACTGAGTACCCAGCACCCTGAGCACTGAGCACCCAGCACCCTGAGTACTGAGCACCGATCACCCTGAGCACTGAGCACCCAGGACCCCGAGCACTGAGCACCCAGCACCCTGAGTACAGAGCACCCAGCTCCCCGAGTACTGAGCACCCAGCACAGCGAGCACTGAGCAGCCAGCACCCTGAGTACTGAGCACCCTGAGTACGGAGCACCGATCACCCTGAGCACTGAGCACCCAGCACCCTGAGTACTGAGCACCCAGCACCCTGAGCACTGAGCACCAAGCACCCTGAGCACTGAGCAAACAGCACCCTGAGTACTGAGTACCCAGCACCCTGAGTACTGAGTACCCAGCACCCTGAGCACTGAGCACCCAGCACCCTGAGTACTGAGCACCGAGCACCCTGAGTACTGAGCACCCAGCACCCTTAGTACTGAGCACCCAGCACCCTGAGCACTGAGCACCCAGCAACCTGAGTACTGAGCACCCAGCACCACCCTCAGCACTGAGCACCCAGCACCCCGAGCACTGAGCACCCAGCACCCTGAGCACTGAGCACCCAGCACCCCGAGTACTGAGAACCCAGCACCCCGAGTACTGAGCACCGAGCACCCCGAGCACTAAGCACCCAGCACCCTGAGTACTGAGCACCCAGCACCCTGAGTACTGAGCACTGAGTACCCCGAGTACTGAGCACCCATCACCCCAAGCACTGAGCACCCAGCAACCTGAGTACTGAGAACAGATCACCCTGAGTACTGAGCACCCAGCACCCTGAGTACTGAGCCCCCAGCACCCTGAGTACTGAGCACCCAGCACCCCGAGCACTGAGCACTGAGCACCCAACAAACTGAGCACTGAGCACTGAGCACCCAGCACCCCGAGCACTGAGCACTCAGCACCCCGAGCACTGAGCACCCAGCACCCTGAGCACTGAACACCCAGCACCCTGAGCACTGAGCACCCAGCACCCTGAGTACTGAGCACCCAGCACCATGAGAACTGAGCACCCAGCACCCTGAGTACTGAGCACTCAGCACCCTGAGTACTGAGCACCGAGCACCCCGAGCACTGAGCACCCAGCACCCTGAGCACTGAGCACCCTGAGGACTGAGTACCCAGCACCCTGAGCACTGAGCACCCAGCACCCTGAGTACTGAGCACCGATCACCCTGAGCACTGAGCACCCAGGACCCCGAGCACTGAGCACCCAGCACCCTGAGTACAGAGCACCCAGCTCCCCGAGTACTGAGCACCCAGCACAGCGAGCACTGAGCAGCCAGCACCCTGAGTACTGAGCACCCTGAGTACGGAGCACCGATCACCCTGAGCACTGAGCACCCAGCACCCTGAGTACTGAGCACCCAGCACCCTGAGCACTGAGCACCAAGCACCCTGAGCACTGAGCAAACAGCACCCTGAGTACTGAGTACCCAGCACCCTGAGTACTGAGCACCGAGCACCCTGAGTACTGAGCACCCAGCACCCTTAGTACTGAGCACCCAGCACCCTAAGCACTGAGCACCGAGCACCCGGAGTACTGAGCACCCAGCACCCCGAGTACTGAGCACCGAGCACCCCGAGCACTGAGCACCCAGCACCCTGAGTACTGAGCACCCAGCACCCTGAGTACTGAGCACTGAGCACCCCGAGTACTGAGCACCCATCACCCCGAGCACTGAGCACCCAGCACCCGGAGTACTGAGCACCCAGCACCCCGAGTACTGAGCACCGAGCACCCCGAGCACTGAGCACCCAGCCCCCTGAGTACTGAGCACCCAGCACCCTGAGTACTGAGCACTGAGCACCCCGAGTACTGAGCACCCATCACCCCGAGCACTGAGCACCCAGCAACCTGAGTACTGAGAACAGATCACCCTGAGTACTGAGCACCCAGCACCCTGAGTACTGAGCACCCAGCACCACCCTCAGCACTGAGCACCCAGCACCCCGAGCACTGAGCACCCAGCACCCTGAGCACTGAGCAAACAGCACCCCGAGAATGAGCACCCAGCACCCTGAGTACTGAGCACCCAGCACCCTGAGTACTGAGCACTAAGCACCCCGAGCACTGAGCGCCCAGCACCCCGAGCACGGAGCACCCAGGACCCCGAGCACTGAGTACTGAGCACCCAGCACCCTGAGTACTGAGCACCGAGCTCCCCGAGCACTGAGCACCCTGAGTACTGAGCACCCAGCACCCCGATCACTGAGCACCGAGCTCCCCGAGCACTGAGCACCCTGAGTACTGAGCACCCAGGACCCTGAGCACTGAGCACCGAGCACCCCGAGCACTGAGCACCCAGCACCCTGAGCACTCAGCACCTAGCACCCCGAGCACTGAGCACCCAGCACCCTGAGCACTGAGCACCCAGCACCCTGAGCATGGAGTACCCCGAGGACTGAGCACCCAGCACCCTTAGAACTGAGCACCCAGCACCTTGAGTACTGAGCACCGAGCACCTCGAGCACTAAGCACCCAGCACCCTGAGTACTGAGCACACAGCACCCTGAGTACTGAGCACCCAGCACCCCGAGCACGTAGCACCCAGCACCCTGAGTACTGAGCACCCAACACCCAGAGTACTGAGCACCCAGCACCCGGGTACTGAGCACCCAGCACCCCGAGCACTGAGCACCCAGCGCCCCGAGCACTGAGCACCCAGCACCCCGAGCACTGAGCACTGAGCACCCTGAGCACTGAGTACTGAGCACTGAGCACCCTGATTACTGAGCACCCAGCACCCCGAGTACTGAGCACCCAGCACCCCGAGCACTGAGCACGGAGCGCCCCGAGCACTGAGCACCCAGCACCCCGAGCACTGAGCACTGAGCACCCTGAGCACTGAGCAAACAGCACCCCGAGTACTGAGCACTGAGCACCCTGAGTACTGAGCACCAAGCACTCCGAGTACTGAGCACTGAGCACCCTGAGTACTGAGCACCCAGCACCCTGAGCACTGAGCTCCCAGCACCCTGAGTAATGAGCACTGAGATCCCTGAGTACTGAGCACCGAGCACCCTGAGTACTGAGCACCCAGCACCCTGATCACTGAGCACGGAGCACCCCGAGGACTGAGCACCGAGCACCCCGAGCACTGAGCACCCAGCACCCTGAGCACTGAGCACCCTGAGGACTGAGTACCCAGCACCCTGAGCACTGAGCACCCAGCACCCTGAGTACTGAGCACCGATCACCCTGAGCACTGAGCACCCAGGACCCCGAGCACTGAGCACCCAGCACCCTGAGTACAGAGAACCCAGCTCCCCGAGTACTGAGCACCCAGCACAGCGAGCACTGAGCAGCCAGCACCCTGAGTACTGAGCACCCTGAGTACGGAGCACCGATCACCCTGAGCACTGAGCACCCAGCACCCTGAGTACTGAGCACCCAGCACCCTGAGCACTGAGCACCAAGCACCCTGAGCACTGAGCAAACAGCACCCTGAGTACTGAGTACCCAGCACCCTGAGTACTGAGTACCCAGCACCCTGAGCACTGAGCACCCAGCACCCTGAGTACTGAGCACCGAGCACCCTGAGTACTGAGCACCCAGCACCCTTAGTACTGAGCACCCAGCACCCTGAGCACTGAGCACCCAGCACCCTGAGTACTGAGCACCCAGCACCACCCTCAGCACTGAGCACCCAGCACCCCGAGCACTGAGCTCCCAGCACCCTGAGCACTGAGCACCCAGCACCCCGAGTACTGAGCACCCAGCACCCCGAGTACTGAGCACCGAGCACCCCGAGCACTAAGCACCCAGCACCCTGAGTACTGAGCACCCAGCACCCTGAGTACTGAGCACTGAGTACCCCGAGTACTGAGCATACATCACCCCAAGCACTGAGCACCCAGCAACCTGAGTACTGAGAACAGATCACCCTGAGTACTGAGCACCCAGCACCCTGAGTACTGAGCCCCCAGCACCCTGAGTACTGAGCACCCAGCACCCCGAGCACTGAGCACTGAGCACCCAACAAACTGAGCACTGAGCACTGAGCACCCAGCACCCCGAGCACTGAGCACTCAGCACCCCGAGCACTGAGCACCCAGCACCCTGAGCACTGAACACCCAGCACCCTGAGCACTGAGCACCCAGCACCCTGAGTACTGAGCACCCAGCACCATGAGAACTGAGCACCCAGCACCCTGAGTACTGAGCACTCAGCACCCTGAGTACTGAGCACCGAGCACCCCGAGCACTGAGCACCCAGCACCCTGAGCACTGAGCACCCTGAGGACTGAGTACCCAGCACCCTGAGCACTGAGCACCCAGCACCCTGAGTACTGAGCACCGATCACCCTGAGCACTGAGCACCCAGGACCCCGAGCACTGAGCACCCAGCACCCTGAGTACAGAGCACCCAGCTCCCCGAGTACTGAGCACCCAGCACAGCGAGCACTGAGCAGCCAGCACCCTGAGTACTGAGCACCCTGAGTACGGAGCACCGATCACCCTGAGCACTGAGCACCCAGCACCCTGAGTACTGAGCACCCAGCACCCTGAGCACTGAGCACCAAGCACCCTGAGCACTGAGCAAACAGCACCCTGAGTACTGAGTACCCAGCACCCTGAGTACCGAGCACCGAGCACCCTGAGTACTGAGCTACCAGCACCCTTAGTACTGAGCACCCAGCACCCTAAGCACTGAGCACCCAGCACCCTGAGTACTGAGCACCCAGCACCACCCTCAGCACTGAGCACCCAGCACCCCGAGCACTGAGCACCCAGCACCCTGAGCACTGAGCACCCAGCACCCGGAGTACTGAGCACCCAGCACCCTGAGTACTGAGCCCCCAGCACCTTGAGTACTGAGCACCAAGCACCCCGAGCACTGAGCACCCAGCACCCCGAGAATGAGAACCCAGCACCCTGAGTACTGAGCACCCAGCACCCTGAGTACTGAGCACTAAGCACCCAGAGCACTGAGCACCCAGCACCCCGAGCACGGAGCACCCAGGACCAGGAGCACTGAGTACTGAGCACCCAGCACCCTGAGTACTGAGCACAGAGCTCCCCGAGCACTGAGCACCCTGAGTACTGAGCACCCAGCACCCCGATCACTGAGCACCCAGCACCCTGAGTACTGAGCACCCAGCACCCTGAGTACAGAGCACCCAGCACCCTGAGAACTGAGCACCCAGCACCCTGAGCAATGAGCACCCAGCACCCCGAGCACGGAGCACCCAGCACCCAGTGTACTGAGCACCCAACACCCAGAGTACTGAGCACCCAGCACCCTGAGTACTGAGCACCCAGCACCCTGAGTACTGAGCACCCAGCACCCTGAGTACTGAGCCCCCAGCACCCTGAGTACTGAGCTCCCATCACCCCGAGCACTGAGCACCCAGCACCCCGAGAATGAGCAGCCAGCACCCTGAGTACTGAGCACCCAGCACCCTGAGTACTGAGCACTAAGCACCCAGAGCACTGAGCACCCAGCACCCCGAGCACGGAGCACCCAGGACCCTGAGCACTGAGTACTGAGCACCCAGCACCCTGAGTACTGAGCACAGAGCTCCCCGAGCACTGAGCACCCTGAGTACTGAGCACCCAGCACCCCGATCACTGAGCACCCAGCACCCTGAGTACTGAGCACCCAGCACCCTGAGTACTGAGCACCCAACACCCTGAGCACTGAGCACCCAGCACCCTGAGCAATGAGCACCCAGCACCCCGAGCACGGAGCACCCAGCACCCTGTGTACTGAGCACCCAACACCCAGAATACTGAGCACCCAGCACCCTGAGCACTGAGCACCCAGCACCCTGAGTACTGAGCACCCAGCACCCTGAGTACTGAACAACCAGCACCCTGAGCACTGAGCACTGAGCACCCAGCACCCTGAGTACTGAGCAATAAGCACCCAGAGCACTGAGCACCCAGCGCCCCGAGCACTGAGCACCTAGCACCCTGAGCACTGAGCACCCAGCACCCTGAGCACTGAGCACCCAGCCCCCTGAGTACTGAGCACCCAGCACCATGAGTACTGAGCACCCAGCACCCTGAGTACTGAGCACTCAGCACCCTGAGTACTGAGCACCGAGCACCCCGAGCACTGAGCACCCAGCACCCTGAGCACTGAGCACCCTGAGGACTGAGCACCCAGCACCCTGAGCACTGAGCACCCAGCACCCTGAGTACTGAGCACCGATCACCCTGAGCACTGAGCACCCAGGACCCCGAGCACTGAGCACCCAGCACCCTGAGTACAGAGCATCCAGCAACCCGAGTACTGAGCACCCAGCACCCCGAGCACTGAGCACCCAGCACCCTGAGTACTGAGCATCCTGAGTACTGAGCACCGATCACCCTGAGCACTGAGCACCCAGCACCCTGAGTACTGAGCACCCAGCACCCTGAGCACTGAGCACCCAGCACCCTGAGCACTGAGCATCCAGCACAGTGAGTACTGAGCACCCAGCACACTGAGTACTGAGCACCCAGCACCCTTAGTACTGAGCACCCAGCACCCTGAGCACTGAGCACCCAGCACCCTGAGCACTGAGTACCCAGCACCCTGAGCACTGAGCACTCAGCACCCTGAGTACTGAGCACCGAGCACCCTGAGTACTGAGCACCCAGCACCCTTAGTACTGAGCACCCAGCACCCTGAGCACTGAGCACCCAGCACCCTGAGTACTGAGCACCCAGCACCACCCTCAGCACTGAGCACCCAGCACCCCGAGCACTGAGCACCCAGCACCCAGAGCACTGAGCACCCAGCACCCCGAGTACTGCGCACCCAGCACCCCGAGTACTGAGCACCGAGCACCCCGAGCACTGAACACCCAGCACCCTGAGTACTGACCACCCAGCACCCTGAGTACTGAGCACTGAGCACCCCGAGTACTGAGCACCCAGCACCCCGAGCACTGAGCACCCAGCAACCTGAGTACTGAGAACAGATCACCCTGAGTACTGAGCACCCAGCACCCTGAGTACTGAGCCCCCAGCACAATGATTACTGAGCACCCAGCACCCCGAGAACTGAGCAATAAGGACCCCGAGAATGAGCACCCAACACCCTGAGTACTGAGAACCGAGCACCCTGAGTACTGAGCACCTAGCACCCTGAGTACTGAGCCCCCAGCAACCTGAGTACTGAGCACCCAGCACCCTGAGCACTGAGCACCCAGCACCCCGAGAATGAGCACCCAGCACCCTGAGTACTGAGCACCCAGCACCCTGAGTACTGAGCACTAAGCACCCAGAGCACTGAGCACCCAGCACCCCGAGCACGGAGCACCCAGGACCCCGAGCACTGAGTACTGAGCACTGAGCACCCTGAGTACTGAGCACCCAGCACCCCGATCACTGAGCACCCAGCACCCTGAGCACTGAGCACCCAGCACCCTGAGCACTGAGCACCCAGCACCCTGAGTACTGAGCACCCAGCACGCTGAGTACTGAGCACCCAGCACCCCGAGCACTGAGCACCCAGCACCCTGAGTACTGAGCACTGAGCACCCAGCACCCCGAGCACTGAGGACCCAGCACCCTGTGTACTGAGCACTGAGCACCCTGAGTACTAAGCACCCAGCACCCTGAGTACTGAGCACCCAGCACCCCGAGTACTGAGCACTGAGCACCCTGAGAACTGAGCACCCAGCACCCTGAGCACTGAGCACTGAGAACCCTGAGTACTGAGCACCGAGCACCCTGAGTACTGAGCACCCAGCACCCTGAGCACTGAGCACGGAGCACCCCGAGGACTGAGCACCCAGCACCCTGAGCACTGAGCACCCAGCACCTTGAGTACTGAGCACCCAGCACCCTGAGCACTGAGCACACAGCACCCCGAGCACTGAGCACCCAGCACCCCGAGCACTGAGCACCCAGCACCCTGAGTACTGAGCACCAAACACCCAGAGTACTGAGCACCCAGCACCCTGAGCACTGAGCACTGAGCACCCAACACCCCGAGCACTGAGCACCCAGCACCCCGAGCACTGAGCACCCAGAACCCTGAGCACTGAGCACCCAGCACCCTGAGCACTGAGCAGCCAGCCCCCTGAGTACTGAGCACCCAGCACCATGAGTACTGAGCACCCAGCATCCTGAGTACTGAGCACTCAGCACCCTGAGTACTGAGCACCGAGCACCCCGAGCACTGAGCACCCAGCACTCTGAGCACTGAGCACCCTGAGGACTGCGCACCCAGCCCCCTGAGCACTGAGCATCCAGCACCCTGATACTGAGCACCCAGGACCCCGAGCACTGAGCACCCAGCACCCTGAGTACAGAGCACCCAGCACACCGAGTACTGAGCACCCAGCACCCCGAGCACTGAGCACCCAGCACCCTGATTACTGAGCACCCTGAGTACTGAGCACCGATCACCCTGAGCACTGAGCACCCAGCACCCTGAGTACTGAGCACCCAGCACCCTGAGCACTGAGCACCCAGCACAGTGAGTACTGAGCACCCAGCACCCTGAGTACTGAGTACCCAGCACCCTGAGCACTGAGCACCCACCACCCTGAGTACTGAGCACCCAGCACCCTGAGTACTGAGCATCCAGCACCCTTAGTACTGAGCACCCAGCACCCTGAGCACTGAGCACCCAGCACCCTGAGTACTGAGCACCCAGCACCACCCTCAGCACTGAGCACCCAGCACCCCGAGCACTGAGCACCCAGCACCCTGAGCACTGAGCACCCAGCACCCCGAGTACTGAGCACCCAGCACCCCGAGTACTGAGCACCGAGCACCCTGAGCACTGAACACCCAGCACCCTGAGTACTGAGCACCCAGCACCCTGAGAACTGAGCACTGAGCACCCTGAGTACTGAGCACCCAGCACCCCGAGCACTGAGCACCCTGCAACCTGAGTACTGAGAACAGATCACCCTGAGTACTGAGCACCCAGCACCCGGAGTACTGAGCCACCAGCACCCTGAGTACTGAGCACCCAGCACCCCGAGCACTGAGCACTCATCACCGCGAGAATGAGCACCCAGCACCCTCAGTACTGAGAACCGAGCACCCTGAGTACTGAGCACCCAGCACCCTGAGTACTGAGCCCCCAGCACCCTGAGTACTGAGCACCCAGCACCCCGAGCACTGAGCACCCAGCACCCCGAGAATGAGCACCCAGCACCCTGAGTACTGAGCACCCAGCACCCTGAGTACTGAGCACTAAACACCCAGAGCACTGAGCGCCCAGCACCCCGAGCACGGAGCACCCAGGACCCCGAGCACTGAGTACTGAGCACCCAGCACCCTGAGTACTGAGCACCGAGCTCCCCGAGCACTGAGCACCCTGAGTACTGAGCACCCAGCACCCCGATCACTGAGCACCCAGCGCCCCGAGCACTGAGCACCCAGCACCCCGAGCACTGAGCACTGAGCACCCTGAGCACTGAGCAAACAGCACCCCGAGTACTGAGCACTGAGCACCCTGAGTACTGAGCACCAAGCACTCCGAGTACTGAGCACTGAGCACCCTGAGTACTGAGCACCCAGCACCCTGAGCACTGAGCACCCAGCACCCTGAGTAATGAGCACTGAGAACCCTGAGTACTGAGCACCGAGCACCCTGAGTACTGAGCACCCAGCACCCTGATCACTGAGCACGGAGCACCCTGAGGACTGAGCACCCGGCAACCTGAGCACTGAGCACCCAGCACCTTGAGTACTGAGCACCGAGCACCCCGAGAACTGAGCACCCTGAGTACTGAGCACAGAGCTCCCCGAGCACTGAGCACCCTGAGTACTGAGCACCCAGGACCCCGATCACTGAGCACCCAGCACCCTGTGTACTGAGCACCCAGCACCCTGAGTACTGAGCACCCAGCACCCTGAGCACTGAGCACCCAGCACCCTGAGCAATGAGCACCCAGCACCCCGAGCACGGAGCACCCAGCACCCTGTGTACTGAGCACCCAACACCCAGAGTACTGAGCACCCAGCACCCTGAGTACTGAGCACCCAGCACCCTGAGTACTGAGCACCCAGCACCCTGAGTACTGAGCCCCCAGCACCCTGAGTACTGAGCACCCAGCACCCCGAGCACTGAGCACCCAGCACCCCGAGAATGAGCACCCAGCACCCTGAGTACTGAGCACCCAGCACCCTGAGTACTGAGCACTAAGCACCCAGACCACTGAGCACCCAGCACCCCGAGCACGGAGCACCCAGGACCCTGAGCACTGAGTACTGAGCACCCAGCACCCTGAGTACTGAGCACAGAGCACCCAGCACCCTAAGTACTGAGCACCCAGCACCCTGAGCACTGAGCACCCAGCACCCTGAGTACTGAGCACCCAGCACCCTGAGTACTGAACAACCAGCACCCTGAGCACTGAGCACTGAGCACCCAGCACCCTAAGTACTGAGCACTAAGCACCCAGAGCACTGAGCACCCAGCGCCCCGAGCACTGAGCACCTAGCACCCTGAGCACTGAGCACCCAGCACCCTGAGCACTGAGCACCCAGCCCCCTGAGTACTGAGCACCCAGCACCATGAGTACTGAG
Organism: Microtus oregoni; assembly: GCF_018167655.1. NCBI lineage: Eukaryota > Metazoa > Chordata > Mammalia > Rodentia > Cricetidae > Microtus > Microtus oregoni. The sequence continues at coordinate 2,835,104 of NW_024543811.1, read as the reverse complement.
CACCCAGCACCCTGAGTACTGAGCACTCAGCTCCCTGAGTACTGAGCACTGAGCACCCCGAGCACTGAGCACCCAGCACCCTGAGCACTGAGCACCCTGAGGACTGAGCACCCAGCACCCTGAGCACTGAGCACCGAGCCCCCTGAGTACTGAGCACCGATCACCCTGAGCACTGAGCACCCAGGACCCCGAGCACTGAGCACCCAGCACCCTGAGTACAGAGCATCCAGCACCCCGAGTACTGAGCACCCAGCACCCTGAGCACTGAGCACCCAGCACCCTGAGTACTGAGCATCCTGAGTACTGAGCACCGATCACCCTGAGCACTGAGCACCCAGCACCCTGAGTACTGAGCAGCCAGCACCCTGAGCACTGAGCACCCAGCACCCTGAGCACTGAGCACCCAGCACAGTGAGTACTGAGCACCCAGCACCCTGAGTACTGAGTACCCAGCACCCTGAGCACTGAGCACTCAGCACCCTGAGTACTGAGCACCGAGCACCCTGAGTACTGAGCACCCAGCACCCTTAGTACTGAGCACCCAGCACCCTGAGCACTGAGCACCCAGCACCCTGAGTACTGAGCACCCAGCACCACCCTCAGCACTGAGCACCCAGCACCCCGAGCACTGAGCACCCAGCACCCCGAGTACTGCGCACCCAGCACCCCGAGTACTGAGCACCGAGGACCCCGAGCACTGAACACCCAGCACCCTGAGTACTGAGAACAGATCACCCTGAGTACTGAGCACCCAGCACCCTGAGTACTGAGCCCCCAGCACCCTGAGTACTGAGCACCCAGCACACCGAGCACTGAGCACCCAGCACCCCGAGAATGAGCACCCAGCACCCTGAGTACTGAGCACCCAGCACCCTGAGTACTGAGCACCCAGCACCCTGAGTACTGAGCACTAAACACCCAGAGCACTGAGCGCCCAGCACCCCGAGCACGGAGCACCCAGGACCCCGAGCACTGAGTACTGAGCACCCAGCACCCTGAGTACTGAGCACCGAGCTCCCCGAGCACTGAGCACCCTGAGTACTGAGCACCCAGCACCCCGATCACTGAGCACCCAGCGCCCCGAGCACTGAGCACCCAGCACCCTGAGCACTGAGCAAACAGCACCCCGAGTACTGAGCACTGAGCACCCTGAGTACTGAGCACCAAGCACTCCGAGTACTGAGCACTGAGCACCCTGAGTACTGAGCACCCAGCACCCTGAGCACTGAGCACCCAGCACCCTGAGTAATGAGCACTGAGAACCCTGAGTACTGAGCACCGAGCACCCTGAGTACTGAGCACCCAGCACCCTGATCACTGAGCACGGAGCACCCTGAGGACTGAGCACCCGGCACCCTGAGCACTGAGCACCCAGCACCTTGAGTACTGAGCACCGAGCACCCCGAGCACTGAGCACCCAGCACCCTGAGTACTGAGCACCCTGCACCCTGAGCACAGAGCACCCAGCACCCTGAGCACTGAGCACGCAGCACCCCGAGCACTGAGCACCCAGCACCCTGAGTACTGAGCACAGAGCACCCTGAGCACTGAGCACCCAAAACTCTGAGCACTGAGCACCCAGCACGCTGAGTACTGAGCACTGAGCACACAGCACCCTGAGTACTGAGCAACCAGCACCTCGTGCACTAAGCACCCAGCGCCCTGAGCACTGAGCACCCAGCACCCCGAGCACTGAGCACTGAGCACACTGAGCACTGAGCACCCAGCACCCTGAGTACTGAGCACTGAGCACCCTGAGTACTGAGCACCCAGCACCCTGAGCACTGAGCACCCAGCACCCTGAGTACTGAGCACCCAGCACCACCCTCAGCACTGAGCACCCAGCACCCCGAGCACTGAGCACCCAGCACCCAGAGCACTGAGCACCCAGCACCCCGAGTACTGCGCACCCAGCACCTCGAGTACTGAGCACCGAGCACCCCGAGCACTGAACACCCAGCACCCTGAGTACTGAGCACCCAGCACCCTGAGTACTGAGCACTGAGCACCCCGAGTACTGAGCACCCAGCACCCCGAGCACTGAGCACCCAGCAACCTGAGTACTGAGAACAGATCACCCTGAGTACTGAGCACCCAGCACCCTGAGTACTGAGCCCCCAGCACCCTGAGTACTGAGCACCCAGCACCCTGAGCACTGAGCACTCAGCACCCCGAGAATGAGCACCCAACACCCTGAGTACTGAGAACCGAGCACCCTGAGTACTGAGCACCCAGCACCCTGAGTACTGAGCCCCCAGCACACTGAGTACTGAGCACCCAGCACCCTGAGCACTGAGCACCCAGCACCCCGAGAATGAGCACCCAGCACCCTGAGTACTGAGCACCCAGCACCCTGAGTACTGAGCACTAAGCACCCAGAGCACTGAGCACCCAGCACCCCGAGCACGGAGCACCCAGGACCCCGAGCACTGAGTACTGAGCACTGAGCACCCTGAGTACTGAGCACCCAGCACCCCGATCACTGAGCACCCAGCACCCTGAGAACTGAGCACCCAGCACCCTGAGCACTGAGCACCCAGCACCCTGAGTACTGAGCACCCAGCACGCTGAGTACTGAGCACCCAGCACCCCGAGCACTGAGCACCCAGCACCCTGAGTACTGAGCACTGAGCACCCACAACCCCGAGCACTGAGGACCCAGCACCCTGTGTACTGAGCACGGAGCACCCTGAGTACTAAGCACCCAGCACCCTGAGTACTGAGCACCCAGCACCCTGAGTACTGAGCACCGATCACCCTGAGCACTGAGCACCCAGGACCCCGAGCACTGAGCACCCAGCACCCTGAGTACAGAGCACCCAGCTCCCCGAGTACTGAGCACCCAGCACAGCGAGCACTGAGCAGCCAGCACCCTGAGTACTGAGCACCCTGAGTACGGAGCACCGATCACCCTGAGCACTGAGCACCCAGCACCCTGAGTACTGAGCACCCAGCACCCTGAGCACTGAGCACCAAGCACCCTGAGCACTGAGCAAACAGCACCCTGAGTACTGAGTACCCAGCACCCTGAGTACCGAGCACCGAGCACCCTGAGTACTGAGCTACCAGCACCCTTAGTACTGAGCACCCAGCACCCTAAGCACTGAGCACCCAGCACCCTGAGTACTGAGCACCCAGCACCACCCTCAGCACTGAGCACCCAGCACCCCGAGCACTGAGCACCCAGCACCCTGAGCACTGAGCACCCAGCACCCGGAGTACTGAGCACCCAGCACCCTGAGTACTGAGCCCCCAGCACCTTGAGTACTGAGCACCAAGCACCCCGAGCACTGAGCACCCAGCACCCCGAGAATGAGAACCCAGCACCCTGAGTACTGAGCACCCAGCACCCTGAGTACTGAGCACTAAGCACCCAGAGCACTGAGCACCCAGCACCCCGAGCACGGAGCACCCAGGACCAGGAGCACTGAGTACTGAGCACCCAGCACCCTGAGTACTGAGCACAGAGCTCCCCGAGCACTGAGCACCCTGAGTACTGAGCACCCAGCACCCCGATCACTGAGCACCCAGCACCCTGAGTACTGAGCACCCAGCACCCTGAGTACAGAGCACCCAGCACCCTGAGAACTGAGCACCCAGCACCCTGAGCAATGAGCACCCAGCACCCCGAGCACGGAGCACCCAGCACCCAGTGTACTGAGCACCCAACACCCAGAGTACTGAGCACCCAGCACCCTGAGTACTGAGCACCCAGCACCCTGAGTACTGAGCACCCAGCACCCTGAGTACTGAGCCCCCAGCACCCTGAGTACTGAGCTCCCATCACCCCGAGCACTGAGCACCCAGCACCCCGAGAATGAGCAGCCAGCACCCTGAGTACTGAGCACCCAGCACCCTGAGTACTGAGCACTAAGCACCCAGAGCACTGAGCACCCAGCACCCCGAGCACGGAGCACCCAGGACCCTGAGCACTGAGTACTGAGCACCCAGCACCCTGAGTACTGAGCACAGAGCTCCCCGAGCACTGAGCACCCTGAGTACTGAGCACCCAGCACCCCGATCACTGAGCACCCAGCACCCTGAGTACTGAGCACCCAGCACCCTGAGTACTGAGCACCCAACACCCTGAGCACTGAGCACCCAGCACCCTGAGCAATGAGCACCCAGCACCCCGAGCACGGAGCACCCAGCACCCTGTGTACTGAGCACCCAACACCCAGAATACTGAGCACCCAGCACCCTGAGCACTGAGCACCCAGCACCCTGAGTACTGAGCACCCAGCACCCTGAGTACTGAACAACCAGCACCCTGAGCACTGAGCACCCAGCACCCTGAGTACTGAGCAATAAGCACCCAGAGCACTGAGCACCCAGCGCCCCGAGCACTGAGCACCTAGCACCCTGAGCACTGAGCACCCAGCACCCTGAGCACTGAGCACCCAGCCCCCTGAGTACTGAGCACCCAGCACCATGAGTACTGAGCACCCAGCACCCTGAGTACTGAGCACTCAGCACCCTGAGTACTGAGCACCGAGCACCCCGAGCACTGAGCACCCAGCACCCTGAGCACTGAGCACCCTGAGGACTGAGCACCCAGCACCCTGAGCACTGAGCACCCAGCACCCTGAGTACTGAGCACCGATCACCCTGAGCACTGAGCACCCAGGACCCCGAGCACTGAGCACCCAGCACCCTGAGTACAGAGCATCCAGCAACCCGAGTACTGAGCACCCAGCACCCCGAGCACTGAGCACCCAGCACCCTGAGTACTGAGCATCCTGAGTACTGAGCACCGATCACCCTGAGCACTGAGCACCCAGCACCCTGAGTACTGAGCACCCAGCACCCTGAGCACTGAGCACCCAGCACCCTGAGCACTGAGCATCCAGCACAGTGAGTACTGAGCACCCAGCACACTGAGTACTGAGCACCCAGCACCCTTAGTACTGAGCACCCAGCACCCTGAGCACTGAGCACCCAGCACCCTGAGCACTGAGTACCCAGCACCCTGAGCACTGAGCACTCAGCACCCTGAGTACTGAGCACCGAGCACCCTGAGTACTGAGCACCCAGCACCCTTAGTACTGAGCACCCAGCACCCTGAGCACTGAGCACCCAGCACCCTGAGTACTGAGCACCCAGCACCACCCTCAGCACTGAGCACCCAGCACCCCGAGCACTGAGCACCCAGCACCCAGAGCACTGAGCACCCAGCACCCCGAGTACTGCGCACCCAGCACCCCGAGTACTGAGCACCGAGCACCCCGAGCACTGAACACCCAGCACCCTGAGTACTGACCACCCAGCACCCTGAGTACTGAGCACTGAGCACCCCGAGTACTGAGCACCCAGCACCCCGAGCACTGAGCACCCAGCAACCTGAGTACTGAGAACAGATCACCCTGAGTACTGAGCACCCAGCACCCTGAGTACTGAGCCCCCAGCACAATGATTACTGAGCACCCAGCACCCCGAGAACTGAGCAATAAGGACCCCGAGAATGAGCACCCAACACCCTGAGTACTGAGAACCGAGCACCCTGAGTACTGAGCACCTAGCACCCTGAGTACTGAGCCCCCAGCAACCTGAGTACTGAGCACCCAGCACCCTGAGCACTGAGCACCCAGCACCCCGAGAATGAGCACCCAGCACCCTGAGTACTGAGCACCCAGCACCCTGAGTACTGAGCACTAAGCACCCAGAGCACTGAGCACCCAGCACCCCGAGCACGGAGCACCCAGGACCCCGAGCACTGAGTACTGAGCACTGAGCACCCTGAGTACTGAGCACCCAGCACCCCGATCACTGAGCACCCAGCACCCTGAGCACTGAGCACCCAGCACCCTGAGCACTGAGCACCCAGCACCCTGAGTACTGAGCACCCAGCACGCTGAGTACTGAGCACCCAGCACCCCGAGCACTGAGCACCCAGCACCCTGAGTACTGAGCACTGAGCACCCAGCACCCCGAGCACTGAGGACCCAGCACCCTGTGTACTGAGCACTGAGCACCCTGAGTACTAAGCACCCAGCACCCTGAGTACTGAGCACCCAGCACCCCGAGTACTGAGCACTGAGCACCCTGAGAACTGAGCACCCAGCACCCTGAGCACTGAGCACTGAGAACCCTGAGTACTGAGCACCGAGCACCCTGAGTACTGAGCACCCAGCACCCTGAGCACTGAGCACGGAGCACCCCGAGGACTGAGCACCCAGCACCCTGAGCACTGAGCACCCAGCACCTTGAGTACTGAGCACCCAGCACCCTGAGCACTGAGCACACAGCACCCCGAGCACTGAGCACCCAGCACCCCGAGCACTGAGCACCCAGCACCCTGAGTACTGAGCACCAAACACCCAGAGTACTGAGCACCCAGCACCCTGAGCACTGAGCACTGAGCACCCAACACCCCGAGCACTGAGCACCCAGCACCCCGAGCACTGAGCACCCAGAACCCTGAGCACTGAGCACCCAGCACCCTGAGCACTGAGCAGCCAGCCCCCTGAGTACTGAGCACCCAGCACCATGAGTACTGAGCACCCAGCATCCTGAGTACTGAGCACTCAGCACCCTGAGTACTGAGCACCGAGCACCCCGAGCACTGAGCACCCAGCACTCTGAGCACTGAGCACCCTGAGGACTGCGCACCCAGCCCCCTGAGCACTGAGCATCCAGCACCCTGATACTGAGCACCCAGGACCCCGAGCACTGAGCACCCAGCACCCTGAGTACAGAGCACCCAGCACACCGAGTACTGAGCACCCAGCACCCCGAGCACTGAGCACCCAGCACCCTGATTACTGAGCACCCTGAGTACTGAGCACCGATCACCCTGAGCACTGAGCACCCAGCACCCTGAGTACTGAGCACCCAGCACCCTGAGCACTGAGCACCCAGCACCCTGAGCACTGAGCACCCAGCACAGTGAGTACTGAGCACCCAGCACCCTGAGTACTGAGTACCCAGCACCCTGAGCACTGAGCACCCAGCACCCTGAGTACTGAGCACCCAGCACCCTGAGTACTGAGCATCCAGCACCCTTAGTACTGAGCACCCAGCACCCTGAGCACTGAGCACCCAGCACCCTGAGTACTGAGCACCCAGCACCACCCTCAGCACTGAGCACCCAGCACCCCGAGCACTGAGCACCCAGCACCCTGAGCACTGAGCACCCAGCACCCCGAGTACTGAGCACCCAGCACCCCGAGTACTGAGCACCGAGCACCCTGAGCACTGAACACCCAGCACCCTGAGTACTGAGCACCCAGCACCCTGAGAACTGAGCACTGAGCACCCTGAGTACTGAGCACCCAGCACCCCGAGCACTGAGCACCCTGCAACCTGAGTACTGAGAACAGATCACCCTGAGTACTGAGCACCCAGCACCCGGAGTACTGAGCCACCAGCACCCTGAGTACTGAGCACCCAGCACCCCGAGCACTGAGCACTCATCACCGCGAGAATGAGCACCCAGCACCCTCAGTACTGAGAACCGAGCACCCTGAGTACTGAGCACCCAGCACCCTGAGTACTGAGCCCCCAGCACCCTGAGTACTGAGCACCCAGCACCCCGAGCACTGAGCACCCAGCACCCCGAGAATGAGCACCCAGCACCCTGAGTACTGAGCACCCAGCACCCTGAGTACTGAGCACTAAACACCCAGAGCACTGAGCGCCCAGCACCCCGAGCACGGAGCACCCAGGACCCCGAGCACTGAGTACTGAGCACCCAGCACCCTGAGTACTGAGCACCGAGCTCCCCGAGCACTGAGCACCCTGAGTACTGAGCACCCAGCACCCCGATCACTGAGCACCCAGCGCCCCGAGCACTGAGCACCCAGCACCCCGAGCACTGAGCACTGAGCACCCTGAGCACTGAGCAAACAGCACCCCGAGTACTGAGCACTGAGCACCCTGAGTACTGAGCACCAAGCACTCCGAGTACTGAGCACTGAGCACCCTGAGTACTGAGCACCCAGCACCCTGAGCACTGAGCACCCAGCACCCTGAGTAATGAGCACTGAGAACCCTGAGTACTGAGCACCGAGCACCCTGAGTACTGAGCACCCAGCACCCTGATCACTGAGCACGGAGCACCCTGAGGACTGAGCACCCGGCAACCTGAGCACTGAGCACCCAGCACCTTGAGTACTGAGCACCGAGCACCCCGAGAACTGAGCACCCTGAGTACTGAGCACAGAGCTCCCCGAGCACTGAGCACCCTGAGTACTGAGCACCCAGGACCCCGATCACTGAGCACCCAGCACCCTGTGTACTGAGCACCCAGCACCCTGAGTACTGAGCACCCAGCACCCTGAGCACTGAGCACCCAGCACCCTGAGCAATGAGCACCCAGCACCCCGAGCACGGAGCACCCAGCACCCTGTGTACTGAGCACCCAACACCCAGAGTACTGAGCACCCAGCACCCTGAGTACTGAGCACCCAGCACCCTGAGTACTGAGCACCCAGCACCCTGAGTACTGAGCCCCCAGCACCCTGAGTACTGAGCACCCAGCACCCCGAGCACTGAGCACCCAGCACCCCGAGAATGAGCACCCAGCACCCTGAGTACTGAGCACCCAGCACCCTGAGTACTGAGCACTAAGCACCCAGACCACTGAGCACCCAGCACCCCGAGCACGGAGCACCCAGGACCCTGAGCACTGAGTACTGAGCACCCAGCACCCTGAGTACTGAGCACAGAGCACCCAGCACCCTAAGTACTGAGCACCCAGCACCCTGAGCACTGAGCACCCAGCACCCTGAGTACTGAGCACCCAGCACCCTGAGTACTGAACAACCAGCACCCTGAGCACTGAGCACCCAGCACCCTGAGTACTGAACAACCAGCACCCTGAGCACTGAGCACTGAGCACCCAGCACCCTAAGTACTGAGCACTAAGCACCCAGAGCACTGAGCACCCAGCGCCCCGAGCACTGAGCACCTAGCACCCTGAGCACTGAGCACCCAGCACCCTGAGCACTGAGCACCCAGCCCCCTGAGTACTGAGCACCCAGCACCATGAGTACTGAGCACCCAGCACCCTGAGTACTGAGCACTCAGCTCCCTGAGTACTGAGCACTGAGCACCCCGAGCACTGAGCACCCAGCACCCTGAGCACTGAGCACCCTGAGGACTGAGCACCCAGCACCCTGAGCACTGAGCACCGAGCCCCCTGAGTACTGAGCACCGATCACCCTGAGCACTGAGCACCCAGGACCCCGAGCACTGAGCACCCAGCACCCTGAGTACAGAGCATCCAGCACCCCGAGTACTGAGCACCCAGCACCCTGAGCACTGAGCACCCAGCACCCTGAGTACTGAGCATCCTGAGTACTGAGCACCGATCACCCTGAGCACTGAGCACCCAGCACCCTGAGTACTGAGCAGCCAGCACCCTGAGCACTGAGCACCCAGCACCCTGAGCACTGAGCACCCAGCACAGTGAGTACTGAGCACCCAGCACCCTGAGTACTGAGTACCCAGCACCCTGAGCACTGAGCACTCAGCACCCTGAGTACTGAGCACCGAGCACCCTGAGTACTGAGCACCCAGCACCCTTAGTACTGAGCACCCAGCACCCTGAGCACTGAGCACCCAGCACCCTGAGTACTGAGCACCCAGCACCACCCTCAGCACTGAGCACCCAGCACCCCGAGCACTGAGCACCCAGCACCCCGAGTACTGCGCACCCAGCACCCCGAGTACTGAGCACCGAGGACCCCGAGCACTGAACACCCAGCACCCTGAGTACTGAGAACAGATCACCCTGAGTACTGAGCACCCAGCACCCTGAGTACTGAGCCCCCAGCACCCTGAGTACTGAGCACCCAGCACACCGAGCACTGAGCACCCAGCACCCCGAGAATGAGCACCCAGCACCCTGAGTACTGAGCACCCAGCACCCTGAGTACTGAGCACCCAGCACCCTGAGTACTGAGCACTAAACACCCAGAGCACTGAGCGCCCAGCACCCCGAGCACGGAGCACCCAGGACCCCGAGCACTGAGTACTGAGCACCCAGCACCCTGAGTACTGAGCACCGAGCTCCCCGAGCACTGAGCACCCTGAGTACTGAGCACCCAGCACCCCGATCACTGAGCACCCAGCGCCCCGAGCACTGAGCACCCAGCACCCTGAGCACTGAGCAAACAGCACCCCGAGTACTGAGCACTGAGCACCCTGAGTACTGAGCACCAAGCACTCCGAGTACTGAGCACTGAGCACCCTGAGTACTGAGCACCCAGCACCCTGAGCACTGAGCACCCAGCACCCTGAGTAATGAGCACTGAGAACCCTGAGTACTGAGCACCGAGCACCCTGAGTACTGAGCACCCAGCACCCTGATCACTGAGCACGGAGCACCCTGAGGACTGAGCACCCGGCACCCTGAGCACTGAGCACCCAGCACCTTGAGTACTGAGCACCGAGCACCCCGAGCACTGAGCACCCAGCACCCTGAGTACTGAGCACCCTGCACCCTGAGCACAGAGCACCCAGCACCCTGAGCACTGAGCACGCAGCACCCCGAGCACTGAGCACCCAGCACCCTGAGTACTGAGCACAGAGCACCCTGAGCACTGAGCACCCAAAACTCTGAGCACTGAGCACCCAGCACGCTGAGTACTGAGCACTGAGCACACAGCACCCTGAGTACTGAGCAACCAGCACCTCGTGCACTAAGCACCCAGCGCCCTGAGCACTGAGCACCCAGCACCCCGAGCACTGAGCACTGAGCACACTGAGCACTGAGCACCCAGCACCCTGAGTACTGAGCACTGAGCACCCTGAGTACTGAGCACCCAGCACCCTGAGCACTGAGCACCCAGCACCCTGAGTACTGAGCACCCAGCACCACCCTCAGCACTGAGCACCCAGCACCCCGAGCACTGAGCACCCAGCACCCAGAGCACTGAGCACCCAGCACCCCGAGTACTGCGCACCCAGCACCTCGAGTACTGAGCACCGAGCACCCCGAGCACTGAACACCCAGCACCCTGAGTACTGAGCACCCAGCACCCTGAGTACTGAGCACTGAGCACCCCGAGTACTGAGCACCCAGCACCCCGAGCACTGAGCACCCAGCAACCTGAGTACTGAGAACAGATCACCCTGAGTACTGAGCACCCAGCACCCTGAGTACTGAGCCCCCAGCACCCTGAGTACTGAGCACCCAGCACCCTGAGCACTGAGCACTCAGCACCCCGAGAATGAGCACCCAACACCCTGAGTACTGAGAACCGAGCACCCTGAGTACTGAGCACCCAGCACCCTGAGTACTGAGCCCCCAGCACACTGAGTACTGAGCACCCAGCACCCTGAGCACTGAGCACCCAGCACCCCGAGAATGAGCACCCAGCACCCTGAGTACTGAGCACCCAGCACCCTGAGTACTGAGCACTAAGCACCCAGAGCACTGAGCACCCAGCACCCCGAGCACGGAGCACCCAGGACCCCGAGCACTGAGTACTGAGCACTGAGCACCCTGAGTACTGAGCACCCAGCACCCCGATCACTGAGCACCCAGCACCCTGAGAACTGAGCACCCAGCACCCTGAGCACTGAGCACCCAGCACCCTGAGTACTGAGCACCCAGCACGCTGAGTACTGAGCACCCAGCACCCCGAGCACTGAGCACCCAGCACCCTGAGTACTGAGCACTGAGCACCCACAACCCCGAGCACTGAGGACCCAGCACCCTGTGTACTGAGCACGGAGCACCCTGAGTACTAAGCACCCAGCACCCTGAGTACTGAGCACCCAGCACCCCGAGTACTGAGCACTGAGCACCCTGAGCACTGAGCACCCAGCACCCTGAGCACTGAGCACTGAGAACCCTGAGTACTGAGCACCGAGCACCCTGAGTACTGAGCACCCAGCACCCTGAGCACTGAGCACGGAGCACCCCGAGGACTGAGCACCCAGCACCCTGAGCACTGAGCACCCAGCACCTTGAGTACTGAGCACCCAGCACCCTGAGCACTGAGCACACAGCACCCCGAGCACTGAGCACCCAGCACCCCGAGCACTGAGCACCCAGCACCCTGAGTACTGAGCACCCAACACCCAGAGTACTGAGCACCCAACACCCTGAGCACTCAGCACCCAGCACGCTGAGTACTGAGCACCCAGCACCCTGAGTACTGAGCACCCAGCACCCTGAGCACTGAGCACTGAGCACCCAACACCCTGAGCACTGAGCACTGAGCACCCATCACTCCGAGCACTGAGCACCCAGCACCCCGAGCACTGAGCACCCAGAACCCTGAGCACTGAGCAGCCAGCCCCCTGAGTACTGAGCACCCAGCACCATGAGTACTGAGCACCAAGCATCCTGAGTACTTAGCACTCAGCACCCTGAGTACTGAGCACCGAGCACCCCGAGCACTGAGCACCCAGCACTCTGAGCACTGAGCACCCTGAGGACTGCGCACCCAGCACCCTGAGCACTGAGCACCCAGCACCCTGAGTACAGAGCACCCAGCACCCCGAGTACTGAGCACCCAGCACCCCGAGCACTGAGCACCCAACACCCTGAGTACTGAGCACCCTGAGTACTGAGCACCGATCACCCTGAGCACTGAGCACCCAGCACCCTGAGTACTGAGCACCCAGCACCCTGAGCACTGAGCACCCAGCACCCTGAGCACTGAGCACCCAGCACAGTGAGTACTGAGCACCCAGCACCCTGAGTACTGAGTACCCAGCACCCTGAGCACTGAGCACCCAGCACCCTGAGTACTGAGCACCCAGCACCCTGAGTACTGAGCACCCAGCACCCTTAGTACTGAGCACCCAGCACCCTGAGCACTGAGCACCCAGCACCCTGAGTACTGAGCACCCAGCACCACCCTCAGCACTGAGCACCCAGCACCCCGAGCACTGAGCACGAAGCACCCTGAGCACTGAGCACCCAGCACCCCGAGTACTGAGCACCCAGCACCCCGAGTACTGAGCACCGAGCACCCCGAGCACTGAACACCCAGCACCCTGAGTACTGAGCGCGAAGCACCCTGAGCACTGAGCACTGAGCACCCCGAGTACTGAGCACCCAGCACCCCGAGCACTGAGCACCCTGCAACCTGAGTACTGAGAACAGATCACCCTGAGTACTGAGCACCCAGCACCCTGAGTACTGAGCCACCAGCACCCTGAGTACTGAGCACCCAGCACCCCGAGCACTGAGCACCCAGCACCCCGAGAATGAGCACCCAGCACCCTCAGTACTGAGAACCGAGCACCCTGAGTACTGAGCACCCAGCACCCTGAGTATTGAGCCCCCAGCACCCTGAGTACTGAGCACCCAGCACCCCGAGCACTGAGCACCCAGCACCCCGAGAATGAGCACGCAGCACCCTGAGTACTGAGCACCCAGCACCCTGAGTACTGAGCAGTAAACACCCAGAACACAGAGCGCCCAGCACCCCGAGCACGGAGCACCCAGGACCCCGAGCACTGAATACTGAGCACCGAGCTCCCCGAGCACTGAGCACCCTGAGTACTGAGCACCCAGCACCCCGATCACTGAGCACCCAGCGCCCCGAGCACTGAGCACCCAGCACCCCGAGCACTGAGCACTGAGCACCCTGAGTACTGAGCACCAACCACTCCGAGTACTGAGCACTGAGCACCCTGAGTACTGAGCACCCAGCACCCTGAGCACTGAGCACCCAGCACCCTGAGTAATGAGCACTGAGAACCCTGAGTACTGAGCACCGAGCACCCTGAGTACTGAGCACCCAGGACCCTGATCACTGAGCACGGAGCACCCCGAGGACTGAGCACCCGGCACCCTGAGCACTGAGCACCCAGCACCTTGATTACTGAGCACCGAGCACCCCGAGCACTGAGCACCCAGCACCCTGAGTACTGAGCACCCAGCACCCTGAGCACAGAGCACCCAGCACCCTGAGCACTGAGCACGCAGCACCCCGAGCACTGAGCACCCAGCACCCTGAGTACTGAGCACAGAGCACCCTGAGCACTGAGCACCCAACACTCTGAGCACTGAGCACACAGCACCCTGAGTACTGAGCAACCAGCACCTCGAGCACTGAGCACCCCGCGCCCCCAGCACTGAGCACCCAGCACCCCGAGCACTGAGCACTGAGCACACTGAGCACTGAGCACCCAGCACCCTGAGTACTGAGCACTGAGCACCCTGAGTACTGAGCACCCAGCACCCCGAGTACTGAGCACTGAGCACCCTGAGTACTGAGCACCCAGCACCCTGAGCACTGAGAACCCTGAGTACTGAGCACCGAGCACCCTGAGTACTGAGCACCCAGCACTCTGAGCACTGAGCATGGAGCACCCCGAGGACTGAGCGCACAGCACCCTGAGCACTGAGCACCCAGCACCTTGAGTACTGAGCACCGAGCACCCCGAGCACTGAGCACCCAGCACCCTGAATACTGAGCACCCGGCAACCTGAGTACTGAGCACCCAGCACCCCGAGCACTGAGCACCCAGCACCCCGAGCACTGAGCACCCAGCACCCTGAGTACTGAGCACCCAACACCCAGAGTCCTGAGCACCCAGAACCCTGAGAACTGAGCACCCAGCACCCTGAGTACTGAGCACCCAGGACCCTGAGTACTGAGCACCCAGCACCCTGAGCACTGAGCACCCAACAAACTGAGCACTGAGCACTGAGCACCCAGCACCCCGAGCACTGAGCACCCAGCACCCTGAGCACTGAGCACCCAGCACCCTGAGCACTGAGCACCCAGCCCCCTGAGTACTGAGCACCCAGCACCATGAGAACTGAGCACCCAGCAACCTGAGTACTGAGCACTCAGCACCCTGAGTACTGAGCACCGAGCACCCCGAGCACTGAGCACCCAGCACCCTGAGCACTGAGCACCCTGAGGACTGAGTACCCAGCACCCTGAGCACTGAGCACCCAGCACCCTGAGTACTGAGCACCGATCACCCTGAGCACTGAGCACCCAGGACCCCGAGCACTGAGCACCCAGCACCCTGAGTACAGAGCACCCAGCTCCCCGAGTACTGAGCACCCAGCACAGCGAGCACTGAGCAGCCGGCACCCTGAGTACTGAGCACCCTGAGTACGGAGCACCGATCACCCTGAGCACTGAGCACCCAGCACCCTGAGTACTGATCACCCAGCACCCTGAGCACTGAGCACCAAGCACACTGAGCACTGAGCAAACAGCACCCTGAGTACTGAGTACCCAGCACCCTGAGTACTGAGTACCCAGCACCCTGAGCACTGAGCACCCAGCACCCTGAGTACTGAGCACCGAGAACCCTGAGTACTGAGCACCCAGCACCCTTAGTACTGAGCACCCAGCACCCTGAGTACTGAGCACCCAGCACCACCCTCAGCACTTAGCACCCAG
Organism: Microtus oregoni; assembly: GCF_018167655.1. Taxonomy (NCBI): domain Eukaryota; kingdom Metazoa; phylum Chordata; class Mammalia; order Rodentia; family Cricetidae; genus Microtus; species Microtus oregoni. The sequence goes on along the minus strand of NW_024543811.1, from coordinate 2,819,775 downwards.
CACCCCGAGCACTGAGCACCCAGCACCCTGAGCACTGAGCACCCAGCACCCCGAGTACTGAGTACCCAGCACCCCGAGTACTGAGCACCGAGCACCCCGAGCACTGAGCACCCAGCACCCTGAGTACTGAGCACCCAGCACCCTGAGTACTGAGCACTGAGCACCCCGAGTACTGAGCACCCATCACCCCGAGCACTGAGCACCCAGCAACCTGAGTACTGAGAACAGATCACCCTGAGTACTGAGCACCCAGCACCCTGAGTACTGAGCCCCCAGCACCCTGAGTACTGAGCACCCAGCACCCCGAGCACTGAGCACCCAGCACCCCGAGAATGAGCACCCAGCACCCTGAATACTGAGAACCGCGCACCCTGAGTACTGAGCACCCAGCACCCTGAGTACTGAGCCCCCAGCACCCTGAGTACTGAGCACCAAACACCCCGAGCACTGAGCACCCAGCACCCCGAGAATGAGCACCCAGCACCCTGAGTACTGAGCACCCAGCACCCTGAGTACTGAGCACTAAGCACCCAGAGCACTGAGCACCCAGCACCCCGAGCACGGAGCACCCAGGACCCCGAGCACTGAGTACTGAGCACCCAGCACCCTGAGTACTGAGCACAGAGCTCCCCGAGCACTGAGCACCCTGAGTACTGAGCACCCAGCACCCCGATCACTGAGCACCCAGCACCCTGAGTACTGAGCACCCAGCACCCTGAGTACTGAGCACCCAGCACCCTGAGCACTGAGCACCCAGCACCCTGAGCAATGAGCACCCAGCACCCTGAGCACGGAGCACCCAGCACCCTGTGTACTGAGCACCCAACACCCAGAGTACTGAGCACCCAGCACACTGAGTACTGAGCACCCAGCACCCTGAGTACTGAGCACCCAGCACCCTAAGTACTGAGCCCCCAGCACCCTGAGTACTGAGCACCCAGCACCCCGAGCACTGAGCAGCCAGCACCCCGAGAATGAGCACCCAGCACCCTGAGTACTGAGCACCCAGCACCCTGAGTACTGAGCACTAAGAACCCAGAGCACTGAGCACCCAGCACCCCGAGCACGGAGCACCCAGGACCCTGAGCACTGAGTACTGAGCACCCAGCACCCTGAGAACTGAGCACCCAACACCCAGAGTACTGAGCACCCAGCACCCTGAGCACTGAGCACCCAGCACCCCGAGCACGGAGCACCCAGGACCCTGAGCACTGAGTACTGAGCACCCAGCACCCTGTGTACTGAGCACCCAACACCCAGAGTACTGAGCACCCAGCACCCTGAGCACTGAGCACCCAGCACCCTGAGAACTGAGCACCCAGCACCCTGAGTACTGAACAACCAGCACCCTGAGCACTGAGCACTGAGCACCCAGCACCCTGAGTACTGAGCACTAAGCACCCAGAGCACTGAGCACCCAGCGCCCCGAGCACTGAGCACCCAGCACCCCGAGCACTGAGCACTGAGCACCCTGAGCACTGAGCACCCAGCACCCCGAGTACTGAGCACTGAGCACCCTGAGTACTGAGCACCAAGCACTCCGAGTAGTGAGCACTGAGCACCCTGAGTACTGAGCACCCAGCACCCTGAGTACTGAGCACCCAACACCGAGAGTACTGAGCACCCAGCACCCTGAGTACTGAGCACCCAGCACCCTGAGTACTGAACACCCAGGACCCTGAGCACTGAGCACTGAGCACCCTGAGCACTGAGTACTGAGCACTGAGCACCCTGAGCACTGGGCACCCAGCACCCCGAGTACTGAGCACCCAGCACCCCGAGCACTGAGCACCCAGCGCCCCGAGCACTGAGCACCCAGCACCCAGAGCACTGAGCACCCAGCACCCCGAGCACTGAGCACCCAGCGCCCCGAGCACTGAGCACCCAGCACCCCGAGCACTGAGCACTGAGCACCCTGAGCACTGAGCACCAAGCACCCCGCGTACTGAGCACTGAGCACACTGAGTACTGAGCACCAAGCACTCCGAGTACTGAGCACTGAGCATCCTGAGTACTGAGCACCCAGCACCCTGAGCACTGAGCACCCAGCACACTGAGAACTGAGCACCCAGCACCCCGAGTACTGAGCACGCAGAACTCTGAGCACTGAGCACCCAGCTCCCCGAGCACTGAGCACTGAGCACCCTGAGCACTGAGCACCCAGCACCCCGAGTGCTGAGCACTGAGCACCCTGAGCACTGAGCACCCAGCACCCCGAGTGCTGAGCACTGAGCACCCTGAGAACTGAGCACCCAGCACCCTGAGCACTGAGCACTGAGAATCCTAAGTACTGAGCACCGAGCACCCTGAGTACTGAGCACCCAGCACCCTGAGCACTGAGCACGGAGCACCCCGAGGACTGAGCACCCAGCACCCTGAGCACTGAGCACCCAGCACCTTGAGTACTGAGCACCGAGCACCCCGAGCACTGAGCACCCAGCACCCTGAATAATAAGCACCCAGCTCCCTGAGCACTGAGCACCCAGCACCCCGAGCACTGAGCACCCAGCACCCCGAGCACTGAGCCCCCAGCACCCTGAGTACTGAGCATCCAACACCCAGAGTACTGAGCACCCAGCACCCTGAGCACTGAGCACCCAGCACCCTGAGTACTGAGCACCCAGCACCCTGAGTACTGAGCACCTAGCACCCTGAGCACTGAGCACCCAGCACCCTGAGCACTGAGCACTGAGCACCCAACACTCTGAGCACTGAGCACTGAGCACCCAGCACCCCGAGCACTGAGCACCCAGCACCCCGAGCACTGAGCACCTAGCACCCTGAGCACTGAGCACCCAGCACCCTGAGCACTGAGCACCCAGCCCCCTGAGTACTGAGCACCCAGCACCATGAGTACTGAGCACCCAGCACCCTGAGTACTGAGCACTCAGCACCCTGAGTACTGAGCACCGAGCACCCCGAGCACTGAGCACCCAGCACCCTAAGCACTGAGCACCCTGAGGACTGAGCACCCAGCACCCTGAGCACTGAGCACCCAGCACCCTGAGTACTGAGCACCGATCACCCTGAGCACTGAGCACCCAGGACCCCGAGCACTGAGCACCCAGCACCCTGAGTACAGAGCTTCCAGCACCCCGAGTACTGAGCACCCAGCACCCCGAGCACTGAGCACCCAGCACCCTGAGTACTGAGCATCCTGAGTACTGAGCACCGATCACCCTGAGCACTGAGCACCCAGCACCCTGAGTACTGAGCACCCAGCACCCTGAGCACTGAGCACTCAGCACCCTGAGTACTGAGCACCGAGCACCCTGAGTACTGAGCACCCAGCACCCTTAGTACTGAGCACCCAGCACCCTGAGCACTGAGCACCCAGCACCCTGAGTACTGAGCACCCAGCACCACCCTCAGCACTGAGCACCCAGCACCCCGAGCACTGAGCACACAGCACCCAGAGCACTGAGCACTCAGCACCCCGAGTACTGCGCACCCAGCACCCCGAGTACTGAGCACCGAGCACCCCGAGCACTGAACACCCAGCACCCTGAGTACTGAGCACCCAGCACCCTGAGTACTGAGCACTGAGCACCCCGAGTACTGAGCACCCAGCACCCCGTGCACTGAGCACCCAGCAACCTGAGTACTGAGAACCGAGCACCCTGAGTACTGAGCACCGAGCACCCTGAGTACTGAGCCCCCAGCACCCTGAGTACTGAGCACCCAGCACCCCGAGCGCTGAGCACTCAGCACCCCGAGAATGAGCACCCAGCACCCTGAGTACTGAGCCCCCAGCACCTTGAGTACTGAGCACCCAGCACCCTGAGCACTGAGCACCCAGCACCCCGAGAATGAGCACCCAGCACCCTGAGTACTGAGCACCAAGCACCCTGAGTACTGAGCACTAAGCACCCAGAGCACTGAGCACCCAGCACCCCGAGCACGGAGCACCCAGGACCCCGAGCACTGAGTACTGAGCACTGAGCACCCTGAGTACTGAGCACCCAGCACCCCGATCACTGAGCACCCAGCACCCCGAGCACTGAGCACCCAGCACCCTGAGTACTGAGCACTGAGCACCCAGCACCCCGAGCACTGAGGACCCAGCACCCTGTGTACTGAGCACTGAGCACCCTGAGTACTAAGCACCCAGCACCCTGAGTACTGAGCACCCAGCACCCCGAGTACTGAGCACTGAGCACCCTGAGAACTGAGCACCCAGCACCCTGAGCACTGAGCACTGAGAACCCTGAGTACTGAGCACCGAGCACCCTGAGTACTGAGCACCCAGCACCCTGAGCACTGAGCACGTAGCACCCCGAGGACTGAGCACCCAGCATCCTGAGCACTGAGCACCCAGCACCTTGAGTACTGAGCACCCAGCACCCTGAGCACTGAGCACACAGCACCCCGAGCACTGAGCACCCAGCACCCCGAGCACTGAGCACCCAGCACCCTGAGTACTGAGCACCCAACACCCAGAGTACTGAGCACCCAGCACCCTGAGCATTCAGCACCCAGCACCCTGAGTACTGAACACCCAGCACCCTGAGTACTAAGCACCCAGCACCCTGAGCACTGAGCACTGAGCACCCAACACCCTGAGCACTGAGCACTGAGCACCCATTACCCCGAGCACTGAGCACCCAGCACCCCGAGCACTGAGCACCCAGAACCCTGAGCACTGAGCACCCAGCACCCTGAGCACTGAGCAGCCAGCCCCCTGAGTACTGAGCACCCAGCACCATGAGTACTGAGCACCCAGCATCCTGAGTACTGAGCACTCAGCACCCTGAGTACTGAGCACCGAGCACCCCGAGCACTGAGCACCCAGCACTCTGAGCACTGAGCACCCTGAGGACTGCGCACCCAGCACCCTGAGCACTGAGCATCCAGCACCCTGAGACTGAGCACCCAGGACCCCGAGCACTGAGCACCCAGCACCCTGAGTACAGAGCACTCAGCACCCCGAGTACTGAGCACCCAGCACCCCGAGCACTGAGCACCCAGCACCCTGAGTACTGAGCACCCTGAGTACTGAGCACCGATCACCCTGAGCACTGAGCACCCAGCACCCTGAGTACTGAGCACCCAGCACCCTGAGAACTGAGCACCCAGCACCCTGAGCACTGAGCACCCAGCACAGTGAGTACTGAGCACCCAGCACCCTGAGTACTGAGTACCCAGCACCCTGAGCACTGAGCACCCAGCACCCTGAGTACTGAGCACCCAGCACCCTGAGTACTGAGCACCCAGCACCCTTAGTACTGAGCACCCAGCACCCTGAGCACTGAGCACCCAGCACCCTGAGTACTGAGCACCCAGCACGACCCTCAGCACTGAGCACCCAGCACCCCGAGCACTGAGCACCCAGCACCCTGAGCACTGAGCACCCAGCATCCCGAGTACTGAGAACCCAGCACCCCGAGTACTGAGCACCGAGCACCCCGAGCACTGAACACCCAGCACCCTGAGTACTGAGCACCCAGCACCCTTAGTACTGAGCAAGCAGCACCCTGAGCACTGAGCACCCTGCAACCTGAGTACTGAGAACAGATCACCCTGAGTACTGAGCACCCAGCACCCTGAGTACTGAGCCACCAGCACCCTGAGTACTGAGCACCCATCACCCCGAGCACTGAGCACCCAGCACCCCGAGAATGAGCACCCAGCACCCTCAGTACTGAGAACCGAGCACCCTGATTACTGAGCACCCAGCACCCTGAGTACTGAACCCCCAGCACCCTGAGTACTGAGCACCCAGCACCCCGCGCACTGAGCACCCAGCACCCCGAGAATGAGCACCCAGCACCCTGAGTACTGAGCACCCAGCACCCTGAGTACTGAGCACTAAACACCCAGAGCACTGAGCGCCCAGCACCCCGAGCACGGAGCACCCAGGACCCCGAGCACTGAGTACTGAGCACCCAGCACCCTGAGTACTGAGCACCGAGCTCCCCGAGCACTGAGCACCCTGAGTACTGAGCACCCAGCACCCCGATCACTGAGCACCCAGCACCCTGATCACTGAGCACCCAGCACCCTGAGCACTGAGCACCCAGCACCCTGAGTACTGAGCACGGAGCACGCTGATTACTGAGCACCCAGCACCCCGAGCACTGAGCACCCAGCACCCTGAGTACTGAGCACTGAGCACCCAGCACCCCGAGCACTGAGCACCCAGCACCCTGTGTACTGAGCACTGAGCACCCTGAGTACTAAGCACCCTGCACCCTGAGTACTGAGCACCCAGGACCCTGAGCACTGAGCACCGAGCACCCTGAGTACTGAGCACCCAGCACCCTGAGCACTGAGCACCGAGCACCCCGAGCACTGAGCACCCAGCACCCTGAGCACTCAGCACCCAGCACCCCGAGCACTGAGCAACCAGCACCCTGAGCACTGAGCACCCAGCACCCTGAGCATGGAGCACCCCGAGGACTGAGCACCCAGCACCCTGAGAACTGAGCACCCAGCACCTTGAGTACTGAGCACCGAGCACCTCGAGCACTAAACACCCAGCACCCTGAGTACTGAGCACCCAGCACCCTGAGCACTGAGCACCCAGCACCCTGAGCACTGAGCACCCAGCACCCCGAGCACGGAGCACCCAGCACCCTTAGTACTGAGCACCCAACACCCAGATTACTGAGCACCCAGCACCCTGAGCACTGAGCACCCAGCACACTGAGTACTGAGCACCCAGCACCCTGAGTACTGGACACCCAGCACCCTGAGCACTGAGCACTGAGCACCCTGAGCACTGAGTACTGAGCACTGAGCACCCTGAGTACTGAGCACCCAGCACCCCGTGTACTGAGCACCCAGCACCCCGAGCACTGAGCACCCAGCGCCCCGAGCACTGAGCACCCAGCACCCCGAGCACTGAGCACTGAGCACACTGAGCACTGAGCACCCAGCACCCCGAGTACTGAGCACTGAGCACCCTGAGTACTGAGCACCAAGCACTCCGAGTACTGAGCACTGAGCACCCTGAGTACTGAGCACCCAGCACCCTGAGCACTGAGCACCCAGCACTCTGAGTACTGAGCACAGAGCACCCTGAGCACTGAGCACCCAGCACCCTGAGTACTGAGCAACCAGCACCCTGAGCACTGAGCACTGAGCACCCAGCACCCTGAGCACTGAGCACTGAGCACCCAGCAATACAGCCCTGAGCACCCAGCACCCCGAGCACTGAGCACCCAGCACCCTGAGCACTGAGCACCCAGCACCCTGAGCATTGATCACCCAGGACCCTGAGTACTGAGCACCCAGCACCCTGAGTAATGAGCACCCAGCACCCTGAGTACTGAGCACTCAGCACCCTGAGTACTGAGCACCGAGCACCCCGAGCACTGAGCACCCAGCACCCTGAGCACTGCGCACCCGGAGGACTGAGCACCCAGCACCCTGAGCACTGAGCACCGATCACCCTGAGCACTGAGCACCCAGCACCCCGAGCACTGAGCACCCAGCACCCTGAGTACTGAGCACCCAGCACCCCGAGTACTGAGCACACAGCACCCTCAGTACTGAGCACCCAGCACCCCGAGCACTGAGCACCCAGCACCCTGAGTACTGAGCACCCTGAGTACTGAGCACTGAGCACCGAGCACCCTGAGTACTGAGCACCCTGAGGACTGAGCACCCAGCACCCTGAGCACTGAGCACCCAGCACCCTTATTACTGAGCACTGATCACCCTGAGCACTGAGCACCCAGCACCCCGAGCACTGAGCACCCAGAACCCTGAGTACTGAGCACCCAGCACCCCGAGCACTGAGCACCCAGAACCCTGAGTACTGAACACCCAGCACCCTGAGCACTGAGCACCCAGCACCCTGAGCACTGAGCACTGAGCACCCAGCACCCCGAGCACTGAGCACCCAGCACGCTGAGCACCCAGAACCCTGAGCACTGAGCACCCTGAGCACTGAGCACCCTGAGCACTGAGCACTGATCACCCAGCACCCTGAGTACTGAGCACCCAACACTCTGAGCACTGAGCACCCAGCACGCTGAGTACTGAGCACTGAGCACACAGCACCCTGAGTACTGAGCAACCAGCACCACGAGCACTGAGCACCCAGCGCCCTTAGTACTGAGCACTGATCACCCTGAGCACTGAGCACCCAGAACCCCGAGCACTGAGCACCCAGAACCCTGAGTACTGAGCACCCAGCACCCTGAGCACTGAGCACCGAGAACACTGAGTACTGAGCACTGAGCACCCAGCACCCCGAGCACTGAGCACCCAGAACCCTGAGTACTGAGCACCCAGCACCCTGAGCACTGAGCACCCAGCACCCTGAGCACTGAGCACTGAGCACCCAGCACCCCGAGCACTGAGCACCCAGCACCCTGAGCACCCAGAACCCTGAGCACTGAGCACCCTGAGCACTGAGCACCCTGAGTACTGAGCACTGAGCACACAGCACCCTGAGTACTGAGCAACCAGCACCTCGAGCACTGAGCACCCAGCGCCCCGAGCACTGAGCACCCAGCACCCCGAGCACTGAGCACTGAGCACACTGAGCACTGAGCACCCAGCACCCCGAGTACTGAGCACTGAGCACCCTGAGTACTGAACACCCAGCACCCCGAGTACTGAGCACTGAGCACCCTGAGTACTTAGCACCCAGCACTCTGAGCACTGAGAACCCGGAGTACTGAGCACCAAGCAACCTGAGACCTGAGCACCCAGCACCCTGAGCACTGAGCACGGAGCACCCCGCGGAGTGAGCACCCAGCACGCTGAGCACTGAGCACCCAGCACCTTGAGTACTGAGCACCGAGCACCCCGAGCACTGAGCACCCAGCACGCTGAATACTGAGCACCCAGCACCCTGAGCACTGATCACCCAGCACCCCGAGCGCTGAGCACCCAGCACCCCTAGCACTGAGCACCCATCACCCTGAGTACTGAGCACCCAACACCCAGAGTCCTGAGCACCCAGCACCCTGAGCACTGATCACCCAGCACCCTGAGTCCTGAGCACCCAGCACCCTGAGCACTGAGCACTGAGCACCCAACACCCTGAGCACTGAGCACTGAGCACCCAGCACCCCGAGCACTGAGCGCCCAGCACCCCGCACACTGAGCACCCAGCACCCTGAGCACTGAGCACCCAGCACCCTGAGTACTGAGCACCCAGCACCATGAGTACTGAGCACCCAGCACCCTGAGTACTGAGCACTCAGCACCCTGAGTACTGAGCACCGAGCACCCCGAGCACTGAGCACCCAGCACCCTGAGCACTGAGCACCCGGAGGACTGAGCACCCAGCACCCTGAGCACCGATCACCCTGAGCACTGAGCACCCAGCACCCCAAGCACTGAGCACCCAGCACCCTGAGTACTGAGCACCCAGCACCCCGAGTACTGAGCACCCAGCACCCTGAGTACTGAGCACCCAGCACCCTGAGCACTGAGCACCCAGCACCCTGAGTACTGAGCACCCTGAGTACTGAGCACTGAGCACCGAGCACCCTGAGTACTGAGCACCCTGAGGACTGAGCACCCAGCACCCTGAGCACTGAGCACCCAGCACCCTTAGTACTGAGCACTGATCACCCTGAGCACTGAGCACCCAGCACCCCGAGCACTGAGCACCCAGAACCCTGAGTACTGAGCACCCAGCACCCTGAGCACTGAGCACCGAGCACCCTGAGTACTGAACACCCAGCACCCTGAGCACTGAGCACTGAGCACCCAGCACCCTGAGCACTGAGCACTGAGCACCCAGCACCCCGAGCACTGAGCACCCAGCACCCTGAGCACCCAGCACCCTGAGCACTGAGCACCCTGAGCACTGAGCACCCTGAGCACTTAGCACTGAGCACCCAGCACCCTGAGTACTGAGCACCCAACACTCTGAGCACTGAGCACCCAGCACGCTGAGTACTGAGCACTGAGCACACAGCACCCTGAGTACTGAGCAACCAGCACCTCGAGCACTGAGTACCCAGCGCCCCGAGCACTGAGCACCCAGCACCCTGAGCACTGAGCACCCAGCACCCTGTGTACTGAGCACTGAGCACCCTGAGTACTGAGCACCCAGCACCCTGAGTACTGGACACCCAGCACCCTGAGCACTGAGCACTGAGCACCCTGAGCACTGAGTACTGAGCACTGAGCACCCTGAGTACTGAGCACCCAGCACCCCGTGTACTGAGCACCCAGCACCCCGAGCACTGAGCACCCAGCGCCCCGAGCACTGAGCACCCAGCACGCCGAGCACTGAGCACTGAGCACACTGAGCACTGAGCACCCAGCACCCCGAGTACTGAGCACTGAGCACCCTGAGTACTGAGCACCAAGCACTCCGAGTACTGAGCACTGAGCACCCTGAGTACTGAGCACCCAGCACCCTGAGCACTGAGCACCCAGCACCCTGAGTACTGAGCACAGAGCACCCTGAGCACTGAGCACCCAGCACCCTGAGTACTGAGCAACCAGCACCCTGAGCACTGAGCACTGAGCACCCAGCACCCTGAGCACTGAGCACTGAGCACCCAGCAATACAGCCCTGAGCACCCAGCACCCCGAGCACTGAGCACCCAGCACCCTGAGCACTGAGCACCCAGCACCCTGAGCATTGAGCACCCAGGACCCTGAGTACTGAGCACCCAGCACCCTGAGTAATGAGCACCCAGCACCCTGAGTACTGAGCACTCAGCACCCTGAGTACTGAGCACCGAGCACCCCGAGAACTGAGCACCCAGCACCCTGAGCACTGCGCACCCGGAGGACTGAGCACCCAGCACCCTGAGCACTGAGCACCGATCACCCTGAGCACTGAGCACCCAGCACCCCGAGCACTGAGCACCCAGCACCCTGAGTACTGAGCACCCAGCACCCCGAGTACTGAGCACACAGCACCCTCAGTACTGAGCACCCAGCACCCCGAGCACTGAGCACCCAGCACCCTGAGTACTGAGCACCCTGAGTACTGAGCACTGAGCACCGAGCACCCTGAGTACTGAGCACCCTGAGGACTGAGCACCCAGCACCCTGAGCACTGAGCACCCAGCACCCTTATTACTGAGCACTGATCACCCTGAGCACTGAGCACCCAGCACCCCGAGCACTGAGCACCCAGAACCCTGAGTACTGAGCACCCAGCACCCCGAGCACTGAGCACCCAGAACCCTGAGTACTGAACACCCAGCACCCGGAGCACTGAGCACCCAGCACCCTGAGCACTGAGCACTGAGCACCCAGCACCCCGAGCACTGAGCACCCAGCACGCTGAGCACCCAGAACCCTGAGCACTGAGCACCCTGAGCACTGAGCACCCTGAGCACTGAGCACTGATCACCCAGCACCCTGAGTACTGAGCACCCAACACTCTGAGCACTGAGCACCCAGCACGCTGAGTACTGAGCACTGAGCACACAGCACCCTGAGTACTGAGCAACCAGCACCACGAGCACTGAGCACCCAGCGCCCTTAGTACTGAGCACTGATCACCCTGAGCACTGAGCACCCAGAACCCCGAGCACTGAGCACCCAGAACCCTGAGTACTGAGCACCCAGCACCCTGAGCACTGAGCACCGAGAACACTGAGTACTGAGCACTGAGCACCCAGCACCCCGAGCACTGAGCACCCAGAACCCTGAGTACTGAGAACCCAGCACCCTGAGCACTGAGCACCCAGCACCCTGAGCACTGAGCACTGAGCACCCAGCACCCCGAGCACTGAGCACCCAGCACCCTGAGCACCCAGAACCCTGAGCACTGAGCACCCTGAGCACTGAGCACCCTGAGTACTGAGCACTGAGCACACAGCACCCTGAGTACTGAGCAACCAGCACCTCGAGCACTGAGCACCCAGCGCCCCGAGCACTGAGCACCCAGCACCCCGAGCACTGAGCACTGAGCACACTGAGCACTGAGCACCCAGCACCCCGAGTACTGAGCACTGAGCACCCTGAGTACTGAACACCCAGCACCCCGAGTACTGAGCACTGAGCACCCTGAGTACTTAGCACCCAGCACTCTGAGCACTGAGAACCCGGAGTACTGAGCACCAAGCAACCTGAGACCTGAGCACCCAGCACCCTGAGCACTGAGCACGGAGCACCCCGCGGAGTGAGCACCCAGCACGCTGAGCACCTAGCACCCAGCACCTTGAGTACTGAGCACCGAGCACCCCGAGCACTGAGCACCCAGCACGCTGAATACTGAGCACCCAGCACCCTGAGCACTGATCACCCAGCACCCCGAGCACTGAGCACCCAGCACCCCTAGCACTGAGCACCCATCACCCTGAGTACTGAGCACCCATCACCCAGAGTCCTGAGCACCCAGCACCCTGAGCACTGATCACCCAGCACCCTGAGTCCTGAGCACCCAGCACCCTGAGCACTGAGCACTGAGCACCCAACACCCTGAGCACTGAGCACTGAGCACCCAGCACCCCGAGCACTGAGCGCCCAGCACCCCGCACACTGAGCACCCAGCACCCTGAGCACTGAGCACCCAGCACCCTGAGTACTGAGCACCCAGCACCATGAGTACTGAGCACCCAGCACCCTGAGTACTGAGCACTCAGCACCCTGAGTACTGAGCACCGAGCACCCCGAGCACTGAGCACCCAGCACCCTGAGCACTGAGCACCCGGAGGACTGAGCACCCAGCACCCTGAGCACCGATCACCCTGAGCACTGAGCACCCAGCACCCCAAGCACTGAGCACCCAGCACCCTGAGTACTGAGCACCCAGCACCCCGAGTACTGAGCACCCAGCACCCTGAGTACTGAGCACCCAGCACCCTGAGCACTGAGCACCCAGCACCCTGAGTACTGAGCACCCTGAGTACTGAGCACTGAGCACCGAGCACCCTGAGTACTGAGCACCCTGAGGACTGAGCACCCAGCACCCTGAGCACTGAGCACCCAGCACCCTTAGTACTGAGCACTGATCACCCTGAGCACTGAGCACCCAGCACCCCGAGCACTGAGCACCCAGAACCCTGAGTACTGAGCACCCAGCACCCTGAGCACTGAGCACCGAGCACCCTGAGTACTGAACACCCAGCACCCTGAGCACTGAGCACTGAGCACCCAGCACCCTGAGCACTGAGCACTGAGCACCCAGCACCCCGAGCACTGAGCACCCAGCACCCTGAGCACCCAGCACCCTGAGCACTGAGCACCCTGAGCACTGAGCACCCTGAGCACTTAGCACTGAGCACCCAGCACCCTGAGTACTGAGCACCCAACACTCTGAGCACTGAGCACCCAGCACGCTGAGTACTGAGCACTGAGCACACAGCACCCTGAGTACTGAGCAACCAGCACCTCGAGCACTGAGTACCCAGCGCCCCGAGCACTGAGCACCCAGCACCCCGAGCACTGAGCACTGAGCACACTGAGCACTGAGCACCCAGCACCCTGAGTACTGAGCACTAAACACCCAGAACACTGAGCGCCCAGCACCCCGAGCACTGAGCACCCAGCACCCCGAGAATGAGCACCCAGCACCCTGAGTACTGAGCACCCAGCACCCTGAGTACTGAGCACTAAACACCCAGAGCACTGAGCGCCCAGCACCCCGAGCACCCAGGACCCCGAGCACTGAGTACTGAGCACCCAACACCCTGAGTACTGAGCACCGAGCTCCCCGAGCACTGAGCACCCTGAGTACTGAGCAGCCAGCACCCCGATCACTGAGCACCCAGCACCCTGAGCACTGAGCACCCAGCACCCTGAGCACTGAGCACCCAGCACCCTGTGTACTGAGCACTGAGCACCCTGAGTACTAAGCACCCAGCACCCTGAGTACTGAGCACCCAGGACCCTGAGCACTGAGCACCGAGCACCCCGAGCACTGAGCACCCAGCACCCTGAGCACTCAGCACCCAGCACCCCGAGCACTGAGCACCCAGCACCCTGAGCACTGAGCACCCAGCACCCTGAGCATGGAGCACCCCGAGGACTGAGCACCCAGCAACCTGAGAACTGAGCACCCAGCACCTTGAGTACTGAGCACCGAGCACCTCGAGCAATAAACACCCAGCACCCTGAGTACTGAGCACCCAGCACCCTGAGCACTGAGCACCCAGCACCCTGAGCACTGAGCACCCAGCACCCCGAGCACGGAGCACCCAGCACCCTGAGTACTGAGCACCCAACACCCAGATTACTGAGCACCCAGCACCCTGAGCACTGAGCACCCAGCACCCTGAGTACTGAGCACCCAGCACCCTGAGTACTGAACACCCAGCACCCTGAGCACTGAGCACTGAGCACCCTGATCACTGAGTACTGAGCACTGAGCACCCTGAGTACTGAGCACCCAGCACCCTGAGCACTGAGCACGCAGCACCCCGAGCACTGAGCACCCAGCACCCTGAGCACTGAGCACCCTGAGGACTGAGTACCCAGCACCCTGAGCACTGAGCACCCAGCACCCTGAGTACTGAGCACCGATCACCCTGAGCACTGAGCACCCAGGACCCCGAGCACTGAGCACCCAGCACCCTGAGTACAGAGCACACAGCACCCCGAGTACTGGGCACCCAGCACCCCGAGCACTGAGCAGCCAGCACCCTGAGTACTGAGCACCCTGAGTACTGAGCACCCAGCACCCCGAGCACTGAGCACCCAGTGCCCCGAGCACTGAGCACCCTGAGCACTGAGCACCCAGCACCCCGAGTACTGAGCACTGAGCACCCTGAGTACTGAGCACCAAGCACTCCGAGTACTGAGCACTGAGCACCCTGAGTACTGAGCACCCAGCACCCTGAGCACTGAGCACCCAGCACCCTGAGTACGGAGCACTGAGAACCCTGAGTACTGAGCACCGAGCACCCTGAGTACTGAGCACCCAGCACCCTGATCACTGAGCACGGAGCACCCCGAGGACTGAGCACCCAGCACCCTGAGCACTGAGCACCCAGCACATTGAGTACTGAGCACCGAGCACCCCGAGCACTGAGCACCCAGCACCATGAGTACTGAGCACCCAGCACCCTGAGCACTGAGCACCCAGCACCCTGAGCACTGAGCACGCAGCACCCCGAGCACTGAGCACCCAGCACCCTGAGTACTGAGCACAGAGCACCCTGAGCACTGAGCACCCAGCACCCTGAGTACTGAGCACCCAGCACCCTGAGTACTGCGCAACCAGCACCCTGAGCACAGAGCACTGAGCAACCAGCACCCTGAGCACTGAGCACTGAGCACCCAGCACCACAGCCCTGAGCACCCAGCACCCCGAGCACTGAGCACCCAGCACCCTGAGCACTGAGCACCCAGCACCCTGAGCATTGAGCACCCAGCATCCTGAGTACTGAGCACCCAGCACCCTGAGTACTGAGCACCCAGCACCCTGAGTACTGAGCACTCAGCACCCTGAGTACTGAGCACCGAGCACCCCGAGCACTGAGCACCCAGCACCCTGAGCACTGAGCACCCGGAGGACTGAGCACCCAGCACCCTGAGCACTGAGCACCGATCACCCTGAGCACTGAGGACCCAGCAACCCGAGCACTGAGCACCCAGCACCCTGAGTACTGAGCACCCAGCACCCCTAGTACTGAGCACCCAGCACCCTCAGTACTGAGCACCCAGCACCCCGAGCACTGAGCACCCAGCACCCTGAGTACTGAGCACCCTGAGTACTGAGCACTGAGCACCGAGCACCCTGAGTACTGAGCACCCTGAGGACTGAGCACCCAGCACCCTGAGCACTGAGCACCCAGCACACTTAGTACTGAGCACTGATCACCCTGAGCACTGAGCACCCAGCACCCCGAGCACTGAGCACCCAGAACCCTGAGTACTGAGCACCCAGCACCCTGAGCACTGAGCACCGAGAACCCTGAGTACTGAACACCCAGCACCCTGAGCACTGAGCACTGAGCACCCAGCACCCTGAGCACTGAGCACTGAGCACCCAGCACCCCGAGCACTGAGGACCCAGCACCCTGAGCACCCAGAACCCTGAGCACTGAGCACCCTGAGCACTGAGCACCCTGAGCTCTGAGCACTGAGCACCCAGCACCCTGAGTACTGAGCACCCAACACGCTGAGCACTGAGCACCCAGCACGCTGAGTACTGAGCACTGATCACACAGCACCCTGAGTACTGAGCAACCAGCACCTCGAGCACTGAGCACCCAGCGCCCCGAGCACTGAGCACCCAGCACCCCGAGCACTGAGCACTGAGCACACTGAGCACTGAACACCCAGCACCCCGAGTACTGAGCACTGAGCACCCTGAGGACTGAGCACCCAGCACCCCGAGTACTGAGCACTGAGCACCCTGAGTACTGAGCACCCAGCACCCTGAGCACTGAGAACCCGGAGTACTGAGCACCGAGCACCCTGAGTACTGAGCACCCAGCACCCTGAGCACTGAGCACGGAGCACCCCGCGGAGTGAGCACCCAGCACCCTGAGCACTGAGCACCCAGCACCTTGAGTACTGAGCACCGAGCACCCCGAGCACTGAGCACCCAGCACGCTGAATACTGAGCACCCAGCACCCTGAGCACTGAGCACCCAGCACCCCGAGAACTGAGCACCCAGCACCCCGAGCACTGAGCACCCAGCACCCTGAGTACTGAGCACCCAACACCCAGAGTCCTGAGCACCCAGCACCCTGAGCACTGATCACCCAGCACCCTGAGTACTGAGCACCCAGCACCCTGAGTACTGAACACCCAGCACCCTGAGCACTGAGCACTGAGCACCCAACACCCTGAGCACTGAGCACTGAGCACCCAGCACCCCAAGCACTGAGCACCCAGCACCCCGCGCACTGAGCACCCAGAACCCTGAGCACTGAGCACCCAGCACCCTGAGTACTGAGCACCCAGCACCATGAGTACTGAGCACCCAGCACCCTGAGTACTGAGCACTCAGCACCCTGAGTACTGAGCACCGAGCACCCCGAGCACTGAGCACCCAGCACCCTGAGCACTGAGCACCCGGAGGACTGAGCACCCAGCACCCTGAGCACTGAGCACCGATCACCCTGAGCACTGAGCACCCAGCACCCCGAGCACTGAGCACCCAGCACCCTGAGTACTGAGCACCCAACACCCCGAGTACTGAACACCCAGCACCCTGAGTACTGAGCACCCAGCACCCTGAGCACTGAGCACCCAGCACCCTGAGTACTGAGCACCCTGAGTACTGAGCACTGAGCACCGAGCACCCTGAGTACTGAGCACCCTGAGGACTGAGCACCCAGCACCCTGAGCACTGAGCACCCAGCACCCTTAGTACTGAGCACTGATCACCCTGAGCACTGAGCACCCAGCACCCCGAGCACTGAGCACCCAGAACCCTGAGTACTGAGCTCTCAGCACCCTGAGCACTGAGCACCGAGCACCCTGAGTACTGAACACCGCACCCTGAGCACTGAGCACTGAGCACCCAGCACCCTGAGCACTGAGCACTGAGCACCCAGCACCCTGAGCACTGAGCACCCAGCACCCTGAGCACCCAGCACCCTGAGCACTGAGCACCCTGAGCACTGAGCACCCTGAGCACTTAGCACTGAGCACCCAGCACCCTGAGTACTGAGCCCCCAACACTCTGAGCACTGAGCACCCAGCACGCTGAGTACTCAGCACTGAGCACACAGCACCCTGAGTACTGAGCACCCAGCACCCCGAGTACTGAGCACCCAGCACCCTCAGTACTGAGCACCCAGCACCCCGAGCACTGAGCACCCAGCACACTGAGTACTGAGCACCCTGAGTACTGAGCACTGAGCACCGAGCACCCTGAGTACTGAGCACCCTGAGGACTGAGCACCCAGCACCCTGAGCACTGAGCACCCAGCACCCTTATTACTGAGCACTGATCACCCTGAGCACTGAGCACCCAGCACCCCGAGCACTGAGCACCCAGAACCCTGAGTACTGAGCACCCAGCACCCCGAGCACTGAGCACCCAGAACCCTGAGTACTGAACACCCAGCACCCTGAGCACTGAGCACCCAGCACCCTGAGCACTGAGCACTGAGCACCCAGCACCCCGAGCACTGAGCACCCAGCACGCTGAGCACCCAGAACCCTGAGCACTGAGCACCCTGAGCACTGAGCACCCTGAGCACTGAGCACTGATCACCCAGCACCCTGAGTACTGAGCACCCAACACTCTGAGCACTGAGCACCCAGCACGCTGAGTACTGAGCACTGAGCACCCAGCGCCCTTAGTACTGAGCACTGATCACCCTGAGCACTGAGCACCCAGAACCCCGAGCACTGAGCACCCAGAACCCTGAGTACTGAGCACCCAGCACCCTGAGCACTGAGCACCGAGAACACTGAGTACTGAGCACTGAGCACCCAGCACCCCGAGCACTGAGCACCCAGAACCCTGAGTACTGAGCACCCAGCACCCTGAGCACTGAGCACCCAGCACCCTGAGCACTGAGCACTGAGCACCCAGCACCCCGAGCACTGAGCACCCAGCACCCTGAGCACCCAGAACCCTGAGCACTGAGCACCCTGAGCACTGAGCACCCTGAGTACTGAGCACTGAGCACACAGCACCCTGAGTACTGAGCAACCAGCACCTCGAGCACTGAGCACCCAGCGCCCCGAGCACTGAGCACCCAGCACCCCGAGCACTGAGCACTGAGCACACTGAGCACTGAGCACCCAGCACCCCGAGTACTGAGCACTGAGCACCCTGAGTACTGAACACCCAGCACCCCGAGTACTGAGCACTGAGCACCCTGAGTACTTAGCACCCAGCACTCTGAGCACTGAGAACCCGGAGTACTGAGCACCGAGCAACCTGAGACCTGAGCACCCAGCACCCTGAGCACTGAGCACGGAGCACCCCGCGGAGTGAGCACCCAGCACGCTGAGCACTGAGCACCCAGCACCTTGAGTACTGAGCACCGAGCACCCCGAGCACTGAGCACCCAGCACGCTGAATACTGAGCACCCAGCACCCTGAGCACTGATCACCCAGCACCCCGAGCACTGAGCACCCAGCACCCCTAGCACTGAGCACCCATCACCCTGAGTACTGAGCACCCAACACCCAGAGTCCTGAGCACCCAGCACCCTGAGCACTGATCACCCAGCACCCTGAGTCCTGAGCACCCAGCACCCTGAGCACTGAGCACTGAGCACCCAACACCCTGAGCACTGAGCACTGAGCACCCAGCACCCCGAGAACTGAGCGCCCAGCACCCCGCACACTGAGCACCCAGCACCCTGAGCACTGAGCACCCAGCACCCTGAGTACTGAGCACCCAGCACCATGAGTACTGAGCACCCAGCACCCTGAGTACTGAGCACTCAGCACCCTGAGTACTGAGCACCGAGCACCCCGAGCACTGAGCACCCAGCACCCTGAGCACTGAGCACCCGGAGGACTGAGCACCCAGCACCCTGAGCACCGATCACCCTGAGCACTGAGCACCCAGCACCCCAAGCACTGAGCACCCAGCACCCTGAGTACTGAGCACCCAGCACCCCGAGTACTGAGCACCCAGCACCCTGAGTACTGAGCACCCAGCACCCTGAGCACTGAGCACCCAGCACCCTGAGTACTGAGCACCCTGAGTACTGAGCACTGAGCACCGAGCACCCTGAGTACTGAGCACCCTGAGGACTGAGCACCCAGCACCCTGAGCACTGAGCACCCAGCACCCTTAGTACTGAGCACTGATCACCCTGAGCACTGAGCACCCAGCACCCCGAGCACTGAGCACCCAGAACCCTGAGTACTGAGCACCCAGCACCCTGAGCACTGAGCACCGAGCACCCTGAGTACTGAACACCCAGCACCCTGAGCACTGAGCACTGAGCACCCAGCACCCTGAGCACTGAGCACTGAGCACCCAGCACCCCGAGCACTGAGCACCCAGCACCCTGAGCACCCAGCACCCTGAGCACTGAGCACCCTGAGCACTTAGCACTGAGCACCCAGCACCCTGAGTACTGAGCACCCAACACTCTGAGCACTGAGCACCCAGCACGCTGAGTACTGAGCACTGAGCACACAGCACCCTGAGTACTGAGCAACCAGCACCTCGAGCACTGAGAACCCAGCGCCCCGAGCACTGTGCACCCAGCACCCCGAGCACTGAGCACTGAGCACACTGAGCACTGAGTACCCAGCACCCTGAGTACTGAGCACTAAACACCCAGAGCACTGAGCGCCCAGCACCCCGAGCACTGAGCACCCAGCACCCCGAGAATGAGCACCCAGCACCCTGAGTACTGAGCACCCAGCACCCTGAGTACTGAGCACTAAACACCCAGAGCACTGAGCGCCCAGCACCCCGAGCACCCAGGACCCCGAGCACTGAGTACTGAGCACCCAACACCCTGAGTACTGAGCACCGAGCTCCCCGAGCACTGAGCACCCTGAGTACTGAGCAGCCAGCACCCCGATCACTGAGCACCCAGCACCCTGAGCACTGAGCACCCAGCACCCTGAGCACTGAGCACCCAGCACCCTGTGTACTGAGCACTGAGCACCCTGAGTACTAAGCACCCAGCACCCTGAGTACTGAGCACCCAGGACCCTGAGCACTGAGCACCGAGCACCCCGAGCACTGAGCACCCAGCACCCTGAGCACTCAGCACCCAGCACCCCGAGCACTGAGCACCCAGCACCCTGAGCACTGAGCACCCAGCACCCTGAGCATGGAGCACCCCGAGGACTGAGCACCCAGCAACCTGAGAACTGAGCACCCAGCACCTTGAGTACTGAGCACCGAGCACCTCGAGCAATAAACACCCAGCACCCTGAGT
This sequence comes from Microtus oregoni, assembly GCF_018167655.1. Taxonomy (NCBI): domain Eukaryota; kingdom Metazoa; phylum Chordata; class Mammalia; order Rodentia; family Cricetidae; genus Microtus; species Microtus oregoni. The sequence goes on along the minus strand of NW_024543811.1, from coordinate 2,799,074 downwards.
ACTGAGCACCCAGCACCCTGAGCACTGAGCACCCAGCACCCTGAGCACTGAGCACCCAGCACCCCGAGCACGGAGCACCCAGCACCCTGAGTACTGAGCACCCAACACCCAGATTACTGAGCACCCAGCACCCTGAGCACTGAGCACCCAGCACCCTGAGTACTGAGCACCCAGCACCCTGAGTACTGAACACCCAGCACCCTGAGCACTGAGCACTGAGCACCCTGATCACTGAGTACTGAGCACTGAGCACCCTGAGTACTGAGCACCCAGCACCCTGAGCACTGAGCACGCAGCACCCCGAGCACTGAGCACCCAGCACCCTGAGCACTGAGCACCCTGAGGACTGAGTACCCAGCACCCTGAGCACTGAGCACCCAGCACCCTGAGTACTGAGCACCGATCACCCTGAGCACTGAGCACCCAGGACCCCGAGCACTGAGCACCCAGCACCCTGAGTACAGAGCACACAGCACCCCGAGTACTGGGCACCCAGCACCCCGAGCACTGAGCAGCCAGCACCCTGAGTACTGAGCACCCTGAGTACTGAGCACCCAGCACCCCGAGCACTGAGCACCCAGTGCCCCGAGCACTGAGCACCCTGAGCACTGAGCACCCAGCACCCCGAGTACTGAGCACTGAGCACCCTGAGTACTGAGCACCAAGCACTCCGAGTACTGAGCACTGAGCACCCTGAGTACTGAGCACCCAGCACCCTGAGCACTGAGCACCCAGCACCCTGAGTACGGAGCACTGAGAACCCTGAGTACTGAGCACCGAGCACCCTGAGTACTGAGCACCCAGCACCCTGATCACTGAGCACGGAGCACCCCGAGGACTGAGCACCCAGCACCCTGAGCGCTGAGCACCCAGCACATTGAGTACTGAGCACCGAGCACCCCGAGCACTGAGCACCCAGCACCATGAGTACTGAGCACCCAGCACCCTGAGCACTGAGCACCCAGCACCCTGAGCACTGAGCACGCAGCACCCCGAGCACTGAGCACCCAGCACCCTGAGTACTGAGCACAGAGCACCCTGAGCACTGAGCACCCAGCACCCTGAGTACTGAGCACCCAGCACCCTGAGTACTGCGCAACCAGCACCCTGAGCACAGAGCACTGAGCAACCAGCACCCTGAGCACTGAGCACTGAGCACCCAGCACCACAGCCCTGAGCACCCAGCACCCGAGCACTGAGCACCCAGCACCCCGAGCACTGAGCACCCAGCACCCTGAGCACTGAGCACCCAGCACCCTGAGCACTGAGCACCCAGCCCCCTGAGTACTGAGCACCCAGCACCATGAGTACTGAGCACCCAGCACCCTGAGTACTGAGCACTCAGCACCTTGAGTACTGAGCACCGAGCACCCCGAGCACTGAGCACCCAGCACCCTGAGCACTGAGCACCCTGAGGACTGCGCACCCAGCACCCTGAGCACTGAGCACCCAGCACCCTGAGTACTGAGCACCAATCACCCTGAGCACTGAGCACCCAGGACCCCGAGCACTGAGCACCCAGCACCCTGAGTACAGAGCACCCAGCACCCCGAGTACTGAGCACCCAGCACCCCGAGCACTGAGCACCCAGCACCCTGAGTACTGAGCACCCTGAGTACTGAGCACCGATCACCCTGAGCACTGAGCACCCAGCACCCTGAGTACTGTGCACCCAGCACCCTGAGCACTGAGCACCCAGCACCCTGAGCACTGAGCACCCAGCACAGTGAGTACTGAGCACCCAGCACCCTGAGTACTGAGTACCCAGCACATTGAGCACTGAGCACCCAGCACCCTGAGTACTGAGCACCCAGTACCCTGAGTACTGAGCACCCAGCAACCTTAGTACTGAGCAACCAGCACCCTGAGCACTGAGCACCCAGCACCCTGAGTACTGAGCACCCAGCACCACCCTCAGCACTGAGCACCCAGCAACCCGAGCACTGAGCACCCAGCACCCTGAGAACTGAGCACAAAGCACCCCGAGTACTGAGCACCCAGCACCCCGAGTATTGAGCACCGAGCACCCTGAGCACTGAACACCCAGCACCCTGAGTACTGAGCACCCAGCACCCTGAGTACTGAGCACTGAGCACCCCGAGTACTGAGCACCCAGCACCCCGAGCACTGAGCACCCTGCAACCTGAGTACTGAGAACAGATCACCCTGAGTACTGAGCACCCAGCACCCTGAGTACTGAGCCCCCAGCACCCTGAGTACTGAGCACCCAGCACCCCGAGCACTGAGCACCCAGCACCCCGAGAATGAGCACCCAGCACCCTGAGTACTGAGAACCGAACACCCTGAGTACTTAGCACCCAGCACCCTGAGTACTGAGCCCCCAGCAACCTGAGTACTGAGCACCCAGCACCCCGAGCACTGAGCACCCAGCACCCCGAGAATGAGCAACCAGCACCCTGAGTACTGAGCACCCAGCACCCTGAGTACTGAGCACTAAGCACCCAGAGCACTGAGCGCCCAGCACCCCGAGCACGGAGCACAAAGGACCCCGAGCACTGAGTACTGAGCACCCAGCACCCTGAGTACTGAGCACCCAGCACCCCGAGCACTGAGCACCCAGCACCCTGAGTACTGAGCACTGAGCACCCAGCACCCCGAGCACTGAGCAGCCAGCACCCTGTGTACTGAGCACTGAGCACCCTGAGTACTAAGCACCCAGCACGCTGAGTACTGAGCACCCAGGACCCTGAGCACTGAGCACCGAGCACCCCGAGCACTGAGCACCCAGCACCCTGAGCACTCAGCAACCAGCACCCCGAGCACTGAGCACCCAGCACCCTGAGCACTGAGCACCCAGCACCCTGAGCATGGAGCACCCCGAGGACTGAGCACCCAGCACCCTGAGAACTGAGCACCCAGCACCTTGAGTACTGAGCTCCGAGCACCTCGAGCACTAAGCACCCAGCACCCTGAGTACTGAGCACCCAGCACCCTGAGCAATGTGCACCCAGCACCCTGAGCACTGAGCACCCAGCACCCTGAGCACGTAGCACCCAGCACCCAGAGTACTGAGCACCCAACACCCAGAGTACTGAGCACCCAGCAACCCGAGTACTGAGCACCCAGCACCCCGAGCACTGAGCACCCAGCGCCCCGAGCACTGAGCACCCAGCACCCCGAGCACTGAGCACTGAGCACCCTGAGCACTGAGTACTGAGCACTGAGCACCCTGAGTACTGAGCACCCAGCACCCAGAGTACTGAGCACCCAGCACCCAGAGCACTGAGCACCCAGCACCCCGAGCACTGAGCACCCAGCACCCCGAGCACTGAGCACTGAGCACCCTGAGCACTGAGCACCCAGCACCCCGAGTACTGAGCACTGAGCACCCTGAGTACTGAGCACCAAGCACCCCGAGTACTGAGCACCAAGCACTCCGAGTACTGAGCACCCAGCACCCTGAGTACAGAGCACCCAGCACCCTGAGTACTGAGCACCCAGCACCCTGAGCACTGAGCACTGAGCACCCAACACCCTGAGCACTGAGCACCCAGCACCCGAGCACTGAGCACCCAGCACCCCGAGCACTGAGCACCCAGCACCCTGAGCACTGAGCACCCAGCACCCTGAGCACTGAGCACCCAGCCCCCTGAGTACTGAGCACCCAGCACCATGAGTACTGAGCACCCAGCACCCTGAGTACTGAGCACTCAGCACCTTGAGTACTGAGCACCGAGCACCCGAGCACTGAGCACCCAGCACCCTGAGCACTGAGCACCCTGAGGACTGCGCACCCAGCACCCTGAGCACTGAGCACCCAGCACCCTGAGTACTGAGCACCAATCACCCTGAGCACTGAGCACCCAGGACCCCGAGCACTGAGCACCCAGCACCCTGAGTACAGAGCACCCAGCTCCCCGAGTACTGAGCACCCAGCACCCCGAGCACTGAGCACCCAGCACCCTGAGTACTGAGCACCCTGAGTACTGAGCACCGATCACCCTGAGCACTGAGCACCCAGCACCCTGAGAACTGTGCACCCAGCACCCTGAGCACTGAGCACCCAGCACCCTGAGCACTGAGCACCCAGCACAGTGAGTACTGAGCACCCAGCACCCTGAGTACTGAGTACCCAGCACATTGAGCACTGAGCACCCAGCACCCTGAGTACTGAGCACCCAGCACCCTGAGTACTGAGCACCCAGCAACCTTAGTACTGAGCACCCAGCACCCTGAGCACTGAGCACCCAGCACCCTGAGTACTGAGCACCCAGCACCACCCTCAGCACTGAGCACCCAGCAACCCGAGCACTGAGCACCCAGCACCCTGAGCACTGAGCACCAAGCACCCCGAGTACTGAGCACCCAGCACCCCGAGTATTGAGCACCGAGCACCCTGAGCACTGAACACCCAGCACCCTGAGTACTGAGCACCCAGCACCCTGAGTACTGAGCACTGAGCACCCCGAGTACTGAGCACCCAGCACCCCGAGCACTGAGCACCCTGCAACCTGAGTACTGAGAACAGATCACCCTGAGTACTGAGCACCCAGCACCCTGAGTACTGAGCCCCCAGCACCCTGAGTACTGATCACCCAGCAACCCGAGCACTGAGCACCCAGCACCCCGAGAATGAGCACCCAGCACCCTGAGTACTGAGAACCGAACACCCTGAGTACTGAGCACCCAGCACCCTGAGTACTGAGCCCCCAGCAACCTGAGTACTGAGCACCCAGCACCCCGAGCACTGAGCACCCAGCACCCTGAGAATGAGCAACCAGCACCCTGAGTACTGAGCACCCAGCACCCTGAGTACTGAGCACTAAGCACCCAGAGCACTGAGCGCCCAGCACCCCGAGCACGGAGCACAAAGGACCCCGAGCACTGAGTACTGAGCACCCAGCACCCTGAGTACTGAGTGAGCACCCTGAGTACTAAGCACCCAGCACGCTGAGTACTGAGCACCCAGGACCCTGAGCACTGAGCACCGAGCACCCCGAGCACTGAGCACCCAGCACCCTGAGCACTCAGCAACCAGCACCCCGAGCACTGAGCACCCAGCACCCTGAGCACTGAGCACCCAGCACCCTGAGCATGGAGCACCCCGAGGACTGAGCACCCAGCACCCTGAGAACTGAGCACCCAGCACCTTGAGTACTGAGCTCCGAGCACCTCGAGCACTAAGCACCCAGCACCCTGAGTACTGAGCACCCAGCACCCTGAGCACTGTGGACCCAGCACCCTGAGCACTGAGCACCCAGCACCCCGAGCACGTAGCACCCAGCACCCTGAGTACTGAGCACCCAACACCCAGAGTACTGAGCACCCAGCACCCCGAGTACTGAGCACCCAGCACCCCGAGCACTGAGCACCCAGCGCCCCGAGCACTGAGCACCCAGCACCCCGAGCACTGAGCACTGAGCACCCTGAGCACTGAGTACTGAGCACTGAGCACCCTGAGTACTGAGCACCCAGCACCCAGAGTACTGAGCACTCAGCACCCCGAGCACTGAGCACCCAGCTCCCCGAGCACTGAGCACCCAGCACCCCGAGCACTGAGCACTGAGCACCCTGAGCACTGAGCACCCAGCACCCCGAGTACTGAGCACTGAGCACCCTGAGTACTGAGCACCAAGCACTCCGAGTACTGAGCACTGAGCACCCTGAGTACTGAGCACCCAGCACCCTGAGCACTGAACACCCAGCACCCTGAGTACTGAGCACTGAGATCCCTGAGTACTGAGCACCGAACACCCTGAGTACTGAGCACACAGCACCCTGATCACTGAGCACGGAGCACCCCGAGGACTGAGCACCCAGCACCCTGACCACTGAGCACCCAGCACCTTGAGTACTGAGCACCGAGCACCCCGAGCACTGAGCACCCAGCACCCGGAGCACTGAGCACCCAGCACCCTGAGCACTGAGCACGCAGCACCCCGAGCACTGAGCACCCAGCACCCTGAGTACTGAGCACAGAGCACCCTGAGCACTGAGCACCCAACACTCTGAGCACTGAGCACAAAGCACGCTGAGTACTGAGCAATGAGCACACAGCACCCTGAGTACTGAGCAACCAGCACCTCGAGCACTGAGCACCCAGCGCCCCGAGCACTGAGCACCCAGCACCCCGAGCACTGAGCACTGAGCACACTGAGCACTGAGCACACAGCACCCCGAGTACTGAGCACTGAGCACACTAAGTACTGAGCACCCGGCACCCCGAGTACTGAGCACTGAGCACGCTGAGTACTGAGCACCCAGCACCCTGAGCACTGAGAACCCTGAGTACTGAGCAACGAGCACCCTGAGTACTGAGCACCCAGCACCCTGAGCACTGAGCACGGAGCACCCCGAGGACTGAGCACCCAGCACCCTGAGCACTGAGCACCCAGCACCTTGAGTACTGAACACCGAGCACCCCGAGCACTGAGCACCCAGCACCCTGAATACTGAGCACCCTGCACCCTGAGCACTGAGCACCCAGCACCCCGAGCACTGAGCACCCAGCACCCCGAGCACTGAGCACCCAGCACCCTGAGTACTGAGCACCCAACACCCAGAGTCCTGAGCACCCAGCACCCTGAGCACTGAGCACCCAGCACCCTGAGTACTGAGCACCCAGCACCCTGAGTACTGAGCACCCAGCACCCTGAGTACTGAGCACTGAGCACCCAAAACCCTGAGCACTGAGCACTGAGCACCCAGCACCCCGAGCACTGAGCACCCAGCACCCCGAGCACTGAGCACCCAGCACCCTGAGCACTGAGCACCCAGCACCCTGAGCACTGAGCACCCAGCCCCCTGAGTACTGAGCACCCAGCACCATGAGAACTGAGCACCCAGCGCCCTGAGTACTGAGCACTCAGCACCCTGAGTACTGAGCACCGAGCACCCCGAGCACTGAGCACCCAGCACCCTGAGCACTGAGCACCCTGAGGACTGAGTACCCAGCACCCTGAGCACTGAGCACCCAGCACCCTGAGTACTGAGCACCGATCACCCTGAGCACTGAGCACCCAGGACCCCGAGCACTGAGCACCCAGCACCCTGAGTACAGAGCACCCAGCTCCCCGAGTACTGAGCACCCAGCACCCCGAGCACTGAGCAGCCAGCACCCTGAGTACTGAGCACCCTGAGTACTGACCACCGAAAACCCTGAGCACTGAGCACCCAGCACCCTGAGTACTGAGCACCCAGCACCCTGAGCACTGAGCACCAAGCACCCTGAGCACTGAGCACCCAGCACCCTGAGTGCTGAGCACCCAGCCCCCTGAGTACTGAGCACCCAGTACCCTGAGTACTGAGCACCCATCACCCCGAGCACTGAGCACCCAGCAACCTGAGTACTGAGAATAGATCACCCTGAGTACTGAGCACCGAGCACCCTGAGTACTGAGCCCCCAGCACCCTGAGTACTGAGCACCCAGCACCCCGAGTACTGAGCACCCAGCACCCCGAGAATGAGAACCCAGCACCCTGAATACTGAGAACCGAGCACCCTGAGTACTGAGCACCCAGCGCCCTGAGTACTGAGCCCCTAGCACCCTGAGTACTGAGCACCCAGCACCCCGAGCACTGAGCACCCAGCACCCCGAGAATGAGTACACAGCAACCTGAGTACTGAGCACCCAGCACCCTGAGTACTGAGCACTAAGCACCCAGAGCACTGAGTACCCAGCACCCCGAGCACGGAGCACCCAGGACCCCGAGCACTGAGTACTGAGCACCCAGCACCCTGAGTACTGAGCTCAGAGCTCCCCGAGCACTGAGCACCCTGAGTACTGAGCCCCTAGCACCCCGATCACTGAGCACCCAGCACCCTGAGTACTGAGCACCCAGCACCCTGAGTACTGAGCACCCAGCACCCTGAGCACTGAGCACCCAGCACCCTGAGCAATGAGCACCCAGCACCCCGAGCACGGAGCACCCAGCACTCTGTGTACTGAGCACCCAACACCCAGAGTACTGAGCACCCAGCACCCTGAGCACTGAGCACCCAGCACCCTGAGTACTGAGCACCCAGCACCCTGAGTACTGAACAACCAGCACCCCGAGCACTGAGCACCCAGCACCCCGAGCACTGAGCACCCAGCGGCCCGAACACTGAGCACCCAGCACCCCAAGCACTGAGCACTGAGCACCCTGAGCACTGAGCACCCAGCACCCTGAGTACTGAGCACTGAGAACCCTGAGTACTGAGCACCGAGCACCCTGAGTACTGAGCACCCAGCACCCTGATCACTGAGCACGGAGCACCCCGAGGACTGAGCACCCAGCACCCTGAGCACTGAGCACCCAGCACCTTGAGTACTGAGCACCGAGCACCCCGAGCACTGAGCACCCAGCACCCTGAGTACTGAGCACCCAGCACCCTGGGCACTGAGCACCCAGCACCCTGAGCACTGAGCACGCAGCACCCCGAGCACTGAGCACCCAGCACTCTGAGTACTGAGCACAGAGCACCCTGAGCACTGAGCACCCAGCACCCTGAGTACTGAGCACCCAGCACCCTGAGTACTGAGCAACCAGCACCCTGAGCACTGAGCACCCAGCACCCTGAGCACTGAGCACTGAGCACTGAGCACCCAGCACCACAGCCCTGAGCACCCAGCACCCCGAGCACTGAGCACCCAGCACCCTGAGCACTGAGCACCCAGCACCATGAGCATTGAGCACGCAGCACCCTGAGTACTGAGCACCCAGCACCCTGAGTACTGAGCACCCAGCACCCTGAGTACTGAGCACCCAGCACCCTGAGCACTGAGCACCCGGAGGACTGAGCACCCAGCACCCTGGGCACTGAGCACCGATCACCCTGAGCACTGAGCACCCAGCACCCCGAGCACTGAGCACCCAGCACCCTGAGTCATGAGCACCCAGCACCCCGAGTACTGAGCACCCAGCACCCTGAGTACTGAGCACCCAGCACCCCGAGCACTGAGCACCCAGCACCCTGAGTACTGAGCACCCTGAGTACTGAGCACTGAGCACAGAGCACCCTGAGTACTGAGCACCCTGAGGACTGAGCACCCAGCACCCTGAGCACTGAGCACCCAGCACCCTGAGTACTGAGCACTGATCACCCTGAGCACTGAGCACCCAGCACCCCGAGCACTGAGCACCCAGAACCCTGAGTACTGAGCACCCAGCACCCTGAGCACTGAGCACCCAGCACCCTGAGTACTGAACACCCAGCAACCTGAGCACTGAGCACTGAGGACCCAGCACCCTGAGCACTGAGCACTGAGCACCCAGCACCCCGAGCACTGAGCACCCAGCACCCTGAGCAGCCAGCACCCCGAGCACTGAGCACCCAGCACCCCGAGCACTGAGCACCCAGCACCCCGAGCACTGAGCACCCAGCACACTGAGCACCCAGCACACTGAGCACTGAGCACCCTGAGCACTGAGCACCCTGAGCACTGAGCACCCAGCACCCTGAGTACTGAGCACCCAACACTCTGAGCACTGAGCACCCAGCACGCTGAGTACTGAGCACTGAGCACACAGCACCCTGAGTACTGAGCAACCAGCACCTCGAGCACTGAGCACCCAGCGCCCCGAGCACTGAGCACCCAGCACCCCGAGCACTGAGCACTGAGCAGACTGAGCACTGAGTACCCAGCACCCCGAGTACTGAGCACTGAGCACCCTGAGTACTGAGCACCCAGCACCCCGAGTACTGAGCACTGAGCACCCTGAGTACTGAGCACCCAGCACTCTGAGCACTGAGAACCCTGAGTACTGAGCACCGAGCACCCTGAGTACTGAGCACCCAGCACCCTGAGCACTGAGCACGGAGCACCCCGAGGACTGAGCACCCAGCACCCTGAGCACTGAGCACCCAGCACCTTGAGTACTGAGCACCGAGCACCCCGAGCACTGAGCACCCAGCACCCTGAATACTGAGCACCCAGCACCCTGAGCACTGAGCACCCAGCACCCCGAGCACTGAGCACCCAGCACCCTGAGCACTGAGCACCCAGCACCCTGAGTACTGAGCACCCAACACCCAGAGTCCTGAGCACCCAGTACCCTGAGCACTGAGCACCCAGCACCCTGAGTACTGAGCACCCAGCACCCTGAGTACTGAGCACCCAGCACCCTGAGCACTGAGCACTGAGCACCCAACACCCTGAGCACTGAGCACTGAGCACCCAGCACCCCGAGCACTGAGCACCCAGCACCCCGACCACTGAGCACCCAGCACCCTGAGCACTGAGCACCCAGCACCCTGAGCACTGAGCACCCAGCCCCCTGAGTACTGAGCACCCAGCACCTTGAGTACTGACCACCCAGCACCCTGAGTAATGAGCACTCAGCACCCTGAGTACTGAGCACCGAACACCCCGAGCACTGAGCACCCAGCACCCTGAGCACTGAGCACCCTGAGGACTGAGTACCCAGCACCCTGAGCACTGAGCACCCAGCACCCTGAGTACTGAGCACTGATCACCCTGAGCACTGAGCACCCAGGACCCCGAGAACTGAGCAACCAGCACCCTGAGTACAGAGCACCCAGCACCCCGAGTACTGAGCACCCAGCACCCCGAGCACTGAGCAGCCAGCACCCTGAGTACTGAGCACCCTGAGTACTGAGCACCGATCACCCTGAGCACTGAGCACCCAGCACCCTGAGTACTAAGCACCCAGCACCAGGAGCACTGAGCACCAAGCACCCTGAGCACTGAGCACCCAGCACCCTGAGTACTGAGCACCCAGCACCCTGAGTACTGAGTACCCAGCACCCTGAGCACTGAGCACCCAGCACCCTGATTACTGAGCACCGAGCACCCTGAGTACTGAGCACCCAGCACCCTTAGTACTGAGCACCCAGCACCCTGAGCACTGAGCACCCAGCACCCTGAGTACTGAGCACCCAGCACCACCCTCAGTCCTGAGCACCCAGCACCCCGAGCACTGAGCACCCAGCACCCTGAGCACTGAGCACCCAGCACCCCGAGTACTGAGCACCCAGCACCCTGAGCACTGAGCACCCAGCACCCTGAGTACTGAGCACCCAGCACCACCCTCAGTACTGAGCACCCAGCACCCCGAGGACTGAGCACCCAGCACCCTGAGCACTGAGGACCCAGCACCTTGAGTACTGAGCACCGAGCACCCCGAGCACTCAGCACCCAGCACCCTGAGTACTGAGCACCCAGCACCCTGAGCACTGAGCACCCAGCACCCTGAGCACTGAGCACGCAGCACCCCGAGCACTGAGCACCCAGCACTCTGAGTACTGAGCACAGAGCACCCTGAGCACTGAGCACCCAGCACCCTGAGTACTGAGCACCCAGCACCCTGAGTACTGAGCAACCAGCACCCTGAGCACTGAGCACTGAGCCCCCAGCACCCTGAGCACTGAGCACTGAGCACTGAGCACCCAGCACCACAGCCCTGAGCACCCAGCACCCCGAGCACTGAGCACCCAGCACCCTGAGCACTGAGCACCCAGCACCATGAGCATTGAGCACGCAGCACCCTGAGTACTGAGCACCCAGCACCCTGAGTACTGAGCACCCAGCACCCTGAATCATGAGCACCCAGCACCCCGAGTACTGAGCACCCAGCACCCTGAGTCCTGAGCACCCAGCACCCCGAGCACTGAGCATCCAGCACCCTGAGTACTGAGCACCCTGAGTACTGAGCACTGAGCACCGAGCACCCTGAGTACTGAGCACCCTGAGGACTGAGCACCCAGCACCCTGAGCACTGAGCACCCAGCACCCTGAGTACTGAGCACTGATCACCCTGAGCACTGAGCACCCAGCACCCCGAGCACTGAGCACCCTGAACCCTGAGTACTGAGCACCCAGCACCCTGAGCACTGAGCACCCAGCACCCTGAGTACTGAACACCCAGCAACCTGAGCACTGAGCACTGAGCACCCAGCACCCTGAGCACTGAGCACTGAGCACCCAGCAACCCGAGCACTGAGCACCCAGCACCCTGAGCACCCAGCACCCCGAGCACTGAGCACCCAGCACCCCGAGCACTGAGCACCCAGCACCCCGAGCACTGAGCACCCAGCACACTGAGCACCCAGCACCCTGAGCACTGAGCACCCTGAGCACTGAGCACCCTGAGCACTGAGCACTGAGCACCCAGCACCCTGAGTACTGAGCACCCAACACTCTGAGCACTGAGCACCCAGCACGCTGAGTACTGAGCACTGAGCACACAGCACCCTGAGTACTGAGCAACCAGCACCTCGAGCACTGAGCACCCAGCGCCCCGAGCACTGAGCACCCAGCACCCCGAGCACTGAGCACTGAGCAGACTGAGCACTGAGTACCCAGCACCCCGAGTACTGAGCACTGAGCACCCTGAGTACTGAGCTCCCAGCACCCCGAGTACTGAGCACTGAGCACCCTGAGTACTGAGCACCCAGCACTCTGAGCACTGAGAACCCTGAGTACTGAGCACCGAGCACCCTGAGTACTGAGCACACAGCACCCTGAGCACTGAGCACGGAGCACCCCGAGGACTGAGCACCCAGCACCCTGAGCACTGAGCACCCAGCACCTTGAGTACTGAGCACCGAGCATCCTGAGCACTGAGCACCCAGCACCCTGAATACTGAGCACCCAGCACCCTGAGAACTGAGCACCCAGCACCCCGAGCACTGAGCACCCAGCACCCCGAGCACTGAGCACCCAGCACCCTGAGTACTGAGCACCCAACACCCAGAGTCCTGAGCACCCAGTACCCTGAGCACTGAGCACCCAGCACCCTGAGTACTGAGCACCCAGCACCCTGAGTACTGAGCACCCAGCACCCTGAGCACTGAGCACTGAGCACCCAACACCCTGAGCACCGAACACTGAGCACACAGCACCCCGAGCACTGAGCACCCAGCACCCCGAGCACTGAGCACCCAGCACCCTGAGCACTGAGCACCCAGCACCCTGAGCACTGAGCACCCAGCCCCCTGAGTACTGAGCACCCAGCACCATGAGTACTGACCACCCAGCACCCTGAATACTGAGCACTCAGCACCCTGAGTACTGAGCACCGAGCACCCCGAGCACTGAGCACCCAGCACCCTGAGCACTGAGCACCCTGAGGACTGAGTACCCAGCACCCTGAGCACTGAGCACCCAGCACCCTGAGTACTGAGCACCGATCACCCTGAGCACTGAGCACCCAGGACCCCGAGAACTGAGCAACCAGCACCCTGAGTACAGAGCACCCAGCACCCCGAGTACTGAGCACCCAGCACCCCGAGCACTGAGCAGCCAGCACCCTGAGTACTGAGCACCCTGAGTACTGAGCACCGATCACCCTGAGCACTGAGCACCCAGCACCCTGAGTACTGAGCACCCAGCACCAGGAGCACTGAGCACCAAGCACCCTGAGCACTGAGCACCCAGCACCCTGAGTACTGAGCACCCAGCACCCTGAGTACTGAGTACCCAGCACCCTGAGCACTGAGCACCCAGCACCCTGAGTACTGAGCACCCAGCACCCTTAGTACTGAGCACCCAGCACCCGGAGCACTGAGCACCCAGCACCCTGTGTACTGAGCACCCAGCACCACCCTCAGTACTGAGCACCCAGCACCCCGAGCACTGAGCACCCAGCACCCTGAGCACTGAGCACCCAGCACCCCGAGTACTGAGCACCCAGCACCCCGAGCACTGAGCACCGAGCACCCCGAGCACTGAGCACCCAGCACACTGAGTACTGAGCACCCAGCACCCTGAGTACTGAGCACTGAGCACCCCGAGTACTGAGCACCCATCACCCCGAGCACTGACCACCCAGCAACCTGAGTACTGAGAACAGATCACCCTGAGTACTTAGCACCCAGCACCCTGAGTACTGAGCCCCCAGCACCAAGAGTACTGAGCACCCAGCACCCTGAGCACTGAGCACCCAGCAACCTGAGCCCTGAGCACCCAGCACCCTGAGTACTGAGCCCTGAGAACCCTGAGTACTGAGCACCGAGCACCCTGAGTACTGAGCACCCAGCACCCTGATCACTGAGCACGGAGCACCCCGAGGACTGAGCACCCAGCACCCTGAGCACTGAGCACCCAGCACCTTGAGTACTGAGCACCGAGCACCCCGAGCACTGAGCACCCAGCACCCTGAGTACTGAGCACCCAGCACCCTGAGCACTGAGCACCCAGCACCCTGAGCACTGAGCACGCAGCACCCCGAGCACTGAGCACCCAGCACCCTGAGTACTGAGCACAGAGCACCCTGAGCACTGAGCACCCAGCACCCTGAGAACTGAGCACCCAGCACCCTGAGTACTGAGCAACCAGCACCCTGAGCACTGAGCACTGAGCACCCAGCACCCTGAGCACTGAGCACTGAGCACCCAGCACCACAGCCCTGAGCACCCAGCACCCCGAGCACTGAGCACCCAGCGCCCTGAGCACTGAGCACCCAGCACCATGAGCATTGAGCACCCAGCACCCTGAGTACTGAGCACCCAACACCCAGAGTCCTGAGCACCCAGCACCCTGAGCACTGAGCACCCAGCACTCTGAGTACTGAGCACCCAGCACCCTGAGTACTGAGCACCCAGCACCCTGAGCACTGAGCACTGAGCACCGAACACAATGAGCACTGAGCACTGAGCACCCAGCACCCCGAGCACTGAGCACCCAGCACCATGAGTACCGACCACCCAGCACCCTGAGTACTGAGCACTCAGCACCCTGAGTACTGAGCACCGAGCACCCCGAGCACTGAGCACCCAGCACCCTGAGCACTGAGCACCCTGAGGACTGAGTACCCAGCATCGTGAGCACTGAGCACCCAGCACCCTGAGTACTGAGCACCGATCACCCTGAGCACTGAGCACCCAGGACCCCGAGAACTGAGCACCCAGCACCCTGAGTACAGAGCACCCAGCACCCCGAGTACTGAGCACCCAGCACCCCGAGCACTGAGCAGCCAGCACCCTGAGTAGTGAGCACCCTGAGTACTGAGCACCGATCACCCTGAGCACTGAGCACCCAGCACCCTGAGTACTGAGCACCCAGCACCAGGAGCACTGAGCACCAAGCACCCTGAGCACTGAGCACCCAGCACCCTGAGTACTGAGCACCCAGCACCCTGAGTACTGAGTACCCAGCACCCTGAGCACTGAGCACCCAGCACCCTGAGTACTGAGCACCGAGCACCCTGATTACTGAGCACCCAGCACCCTTAGTACTGAGCACCCAGCACCCTGAGCACTGAGCACCCAGCACCCTGAGTACTGAGCACCCAGCACCACCCTCAGTACTGAGCACCCAGCACCCCGAGCACTGAGCACCCAGCACCCTGAGCACTGAGCACCCAGCACCCCGAGTACTGAGCACCCTGCACCCCGAGCACTGAGCACCGAGCACCCCGAGCACTGAGCACCCAGCACCCTGAGTACTGAGCACCCAGCACCCTGAGTACTGAGCCCCCAGCACCAAGAGTACTGAGCACCCAGCACCCTGAGCACTGCGCACCCAGCACACCGAGAATGAGCACCCAGCACCCTGAATACTGAGAAATGAGCACCCTGATTACTGAGCACCCAGCACCCTGAGTACTGAGCCCCCAGCACCCTGAGTACTGAGCTCACAGCTCCCCGAGCACTGAGCACCCAGCACCCTGAGCACTGAGCACCCAGCACCCCGAGTACTGAGCACCCTGAGTACTGAGCACCGATCACCCTGAGCACTGAGCACCCAGCACCCTGAGTACTAAGCACCCAGCACCAGGAGCACTGAGCACCAAGCACCCTGAGCACTGAGCACCCAGCACCCTGAGTACTGAGCACCCAGCACCCTGAGTACTGAGTACCCAGCACCCTGAGCACTGAGCACCCAGCACCCTGATTACTGAGCACCGAGCACCCTGAGTACTGAGCACCCAGCACCCTTAGTACTGAGCACCCAGCACCCTGAGCACTGAGCACCCAGCACCCTGAGTACTGAGCACCCAGCACCACCCTCAGTCCTGAGCACCCAGCACCCCGAGCACTGAGCACCCAGCACCCTGAGCACTGAGCACCCAGCACCCCGAGTACTGAGCACCCAGCACCCTGAGCACTGAGCACCCAGCACCCTGAGTACTGAGCACCCAGCACCACCCTCAGTACTGAGCACCCAGCACCCCGAGGACTGAGCACCCAGCACCCTGAGCACTGAGGACCCAGCACCTTGAGTACTGAGCACCGAGCACCCCGAGCACTCAGCACCCAGCACCCTGAGTACTGAGCACCCAGCACCCTGAGCACTGAGCACCCAGCACCCTGAGCACTGAGCACGCAGCACCCCGAGCACTGAGCACCCAGCACTCTGAGTACTGAGCACAGAGCACCCTGAGCACTGAGCACCCAGCACCCTGAGTACTGAGCACCCAGCACCCTGAGTACTGAGCAACCAGCACCCTGAGCACTGAGCACTGAGCCCCCAGCACCCTGAGCACTGAGCACTGAGCACTGAGCACCCAGCACCACAGCCCTGAGCACCCAGCACCCCGAGCACTGAGCACCCAGCACCCTGAGCACTGAGCACCCAGCACCATGAGCATTGAGCACGCAGCACCCTGAGTACTGAGCACCCAGCACCCTGAGTACTGAGCACCCAGCACCCTGAATCATGAGCACCCAGCACCCCGAGTACTGAGCACCCAGCACCCTGAGTCCTGAGCACCCAGCACCCCGAGCACTGAGCATCCAGCACCCTGAGTACTGAGCACCCTGAGTACTGAGCACTGAGCACCGAGCACCCTGAGTACTGAGCACCCTGAGGACTGAGCACCCAGCACCCTGAGCACTGAGCACCCAGCACCCTGAGTACTGAGCACTGATCACCCTGAGCACTGAGCACCCAGCACCCCGAGCACTGAGCACCCTGAACCCTGAGTACTGAGCACCCAGCACCCTGAGCACTGAGCACCCAGCACCCTGAGTACTGAACACCCAGCAACCTGAGCACTGAGCACTGAGCACCCAGCACCCTGAGCACTGAGCACTGAGCACCCAGCAACCCGAGCACTGAGCACCCAGCACCCTGAGCACCCAGCACCCCGAGCACTGAGCACCCAGCACCCCGAGCACTGAGCACCCAGCACCCCGAGCACTGAGCACCCAGCACACTGAGCACCCAGCACCCTGAGCACTGAGCACCCTGAGCACTGAGCACCCTGAGCACTGAGCACTGAGCACCCAGCACCCTGAGTACTGAGCACCCAACACTCTGAGCACTGAGCACCCAGCACGCTGAGTACTGAGCACTGAGCACACAGCACCCTGAGTACTGAGCAACCAGCACCTCGAGCACTGAGCACCCAGCGCCCCGAGCACTGAGCACCCAGCACCCCGAGCACTGAGCACTGAGCAGACTGAGCACTGAGTACCCAGCACCCCGAGTACTGAGCACTGAGCACCCTGAGTACTGAGCTCCCAGCACCCCGAGTACTGAGCACTGAGCACCCTGAGTACTGAGCACCCAGCACTCTGAGCACTGAGAACCCTGAGTACTGAGCACCGAGCACCCTGAGTACTGAGCACACAGCACCCTGAGCACTGAGCACGGAGCACCCCGAGGACTGAGCACCCAGCACCCTGAGCACTGAGCACCCAGCACCTTGAGTACTGAGCACCGAGCATCCTGAGCACTGAGCACCCAGCACCCTGAATACTGAGCACCCAGCACCCTGAGAACTGAGCACCCAGCACCCCGAGCACTGAGCACCCAGCACCCCGAGCACTGAGCACCCAGCACCCTGAGTACTGAGCACCCAACACCCAGAGTCCTGAGCACCCAGTACCCTGAGCACTGAGCACCCAGCACCCTGAGTACTGAGCACCCAGCACCCTGAGTACTGAGCACCCAGCACCCTGAGCACTGAGCACTGAGCACCCAACACCCTGAGCACCGAACACTGAGCACACAGCACCCCGAGCACTGAGCACCCAGCACCCCGAGCACTGAGCACCCAGCACCCTGAGCACTGAGCACCCAGCACCCTGAGCACTGAGCACCCAGCCCCCTGAGTACTGAGCACCCAGCACCATGAGTACTGACCACCCAGCACCCTGAATACTGAGCACTCAGCACCCTGAGTACTGAGCACCGAGCACCCCGAGCACTGAGCACCCAGCACCCTGAGCACTGAGCACCCTGAGGACTGAGTACCCAGCACCCTGAGCACTGAGCACCCAGCACCCTGAGTACTGAGCACCGATCACCCTGAGCACTGAGCACCCAGGACCCCGAGAACTGAGCAACCAGCACCCTGAGTACAGAGCACCCAGCACCCCGAGTACTGAGCACCCAGCACCCCGAGCACTGAGCAGCCAGCACCCTGAGTACTGAGCACCCTGAGTACTGAGCACCGATCACCCTGAGCACTGAGCACCCAGCACCCTGAGTACTGAGCACCCAGCACCAGGAGCACTGAGCACCAAGCACCCTGAGCACTGAGCACCCAGCACCCTGAGTACTGAGCACCCAGCACCCTGAGTACTGAGTACCCAGCACCCTGAGCACTGAGCACCCAGCACCCTGAGTACTGAGCACCCAGCACCCTTAGTACTGAGCACCCAGCACCCGGAGCACTGAGCACCCAGCACCCTGTGTACTGAGCACCCAGCACCACCCTCAGTACTGAGCACCCAGCACCCCGAGCACTGAGCACCCAGCACCCTGAGCACTGAGCACCCAGCACCCCGAGTACTGAGCACCCAGCACCCCGAGCACTGAGCACCGAGCACCCCGAGCACTGAGCACCCAGCACACTGAGTACTGAGCACCCAGCACCCTGAGTACTGAGCACTGAGCACCCCGAGTACTGAGCACCCATCACCCCGAGCACTGACCACCCAGCAACCTGAGTACTGAGAACAGATCACCCTGAGTACTTAGCACCCAGCACCCTGAGTACTGAGCCCCCAGCACCAAGAGTACTGAGCACCCAGCACCCTGAGCACTGAGCACCCAGCAACCTGAGCCCTGAGCACCCAGCACCCTGAGTACTGAGCCCTGAGAACCCTGAGTACTGAGCACCGAGCACCCTGAGTACTGAGCACCCAGCACCCTGATCACTGAGCACGGAGCACCCCGAGGACTGAGCACCCAGCACCCTGAGCACTGAGCACCCAGCACCTTGAGTACTGAGCACCGAGCACCCCGAGCACTGAGCACCCAGCACCCTGAGTACTGAGCACCCAGCACCCTGAGCACTGAGCACCCAGCACCCTGAGCACTGAGCACGCAGCACCCCGAGCACTGAGCACCCAGCACCCTGAGTACTGAGCACAGAGCACCCTGAGCACTGAGCACCCAGCACCCTGAGAACTGAGCACCCAGCACCCTGAGTACTGAGCAACCAGCACCCTGAGCACTGAGCACTGAGCACCCAGCACCCTGAGCACTGAGCACTGAGCACCCAGCACCACAGCCCTGAGCACCCAGCACCCCGAGCACTGAGCACCCAGCGCCCTGAGCACTGAGCACCCAGCACCATGAGCATTGAGCACCCAGCACCCTGAGTACTGAGCACCCAACACCCAGAGTCCTGAGCACCCAGCACCCTGAGCACTGAGCACCCAGCACTCTGAGTACTGAGCACCCAGCACCCTGAGTACTGAGCACCCAGCACCCTGAGCACTGAGCACTGAGCACCGAACACAATGAGCACTGAGCACTGAGCACCCAGCACCCCGAGCACTGAGCACCCAGCACCATGAGTACCGACCACCCAGCACCCTGAGTACTGAGCACTCAGCACCCTGAGTACTGAGCACCGAGCACCCCGAGCACTGAGCACCCAGCACCCTGAGCACTGAGCACCCTGAGGACTGAGTACCCAGCATCGTGAGCACTGAGCACCCAGCACCCTGAGTACTGAGCACCGATCACCCTGAGCACTGAGCACCCAGGACCCCGAGAACTGAGCACCCAGCACCCTGAGTACAGAGCACCCAGCACCCCGAGTACTGAGCACCCAGCACCCCGAGCACTGAGCAGCCAGCACCCTGAGTAGTGAGCACCCTGAGTACTGAGCACCGATCACCCTGAGCACTGAGCACCCAGCACCCTGAGTACTGAGCACCCAGCACCAGGAGCACTGAGCACCAAGCACCCTGAGCACTGAGCACCCAGCACCCTGAGTACTGAGCACCCAGCACCCTGAGTACTGAGTACCCAGCACCCTGAGCACTGAGCACCCAGCACCCTGAGTACTGAGCACCGAGCACCCTGATTACTGAGCACCCAGCACCCTTAGTACTGAGCACCCAGCACCCTGAGCACTGAGCACCCAGCACCCTGAGTACTGAGCACCCAGCACCACCCTCAGTACTGAGCACCCAGCACCCCGAGCACTGAGCACCCAGCACCCTGAGCACTGAGCACCCAGCACCCCGAGTACTGAGCACCCTGCACCCCGAGCACTGAGCACCGAGCACCCCGAGCACTGAGCACCCAGCACCCTGAGTACTGAGCACCCAGCACCCTGAGTACTGAGCCCCCAGCACCAAGAGTACTGAGCACCCAGCACCCTGAGCACTGCGCACCCAGCACACCGAGAATGAGCACCCAGCACCCTGAATACTGAGAAATGAGCACCCTGATTACTGAGCACCCAGCACCCTGAGTACTGAGCCCCCAGCACCCTGAGTACTGAGCTCACAGCTCCCCGAGCACTGAGCACCCTGAGTACTGAGCACCCAGCACCCCGATCACTGAGCACCCAGCACCATGAGTACTGAGCACCCAGCACCCTGAGTACTGAGCACCCAGCACCCTGAGCACTGAGCACCCAGCACCCTGAGCAATGAGCACCCAGCACCCCGAGCACGGAGCACCCAGCACTCTGTGTACTGAGCACCCAACACCCAGAGTACTGAGCACCCAGCACCCTGAGCACTGAGCCCCCAGCACCCTGAGTACTGAGCACCCAGCACCCTGAGTACTGAACACCCAGCACCCTGAGCACTGAGCACTGAGCACCCTGAGCACTGAGTACTGAGCACTGAGCACCCTGAGCACTGAGCACCCAGCACCCCGAGTACTGAGCACCCAGCACCCCGAGCACTGAGCACCCAGCGCCCCGAGCACTGAGCACCCAGCACCCCGAGCACTGAGCACCCAGCACCCCGAGCACTGAGCACAAAGCGCCCCGAGCACTGAGCACCCAGCACCCCAAGCACTGAGCACTGAGCACCCTGAGCACTGTGCACCCAGCACCCTGAGTACTGAGCACTGAGAACCCTGAGTACTGAGCACCGAGTACCCTGAGTACTGAGCACCCAGCACCCTGATCACTGAGCACGGAGCACCCCGAGGACTGAGCACCCAGCACCCTGAGCACTGAGCACCCAGCACCTTGAGTACTGAGCACCGAGCACCCCGAGCACTGAGCACCCAGCACCCTGAGTACTGAGCACCCAGCACCCTGAGCACTGAGCACCCAGCACACTGAGCACTGAGCACCCAGCATTCTGAGTACTGAGCACAGAGCACCCTGAGCACTGAGCACCCAGCACCCTGAGTACTGAGCACCCAGCACCCTGAGCACTGAGCACCCAGCACCCTGAGTACTGAGCACCCAGCACCCTGAGTACTGAGCAACCAGCACCCTGAGCACTGAGCACTGAGAACCCAGCACCCTGAGCACTGAGCACTGAGCACTGAGCACCCAGCACCACAGCCCTGAGCACCCAGCACCCCGAGCACTGAGCACCCAGCACCCTGAGCACTGAGCACCCAGCACCATGCGCATTGAGCACCCAGCACCCTCAGTACTGAGCACCCAGCACCCTGAGTACTGATCACCCAGCACCCTGAGTACTGAGCACTCAGCACCCTGAGTACTGAGCACCGAGCACCCCGAGCACTGAGCACCCAGCACCCTGAGCACTGAGCACCCGGAGGACTGAGCACCCAGCACCCTGGGCACTGAGCACCGATCACCCTGAGCACTGAGCACCCAGCACCCCGAGCACTGAGCACCCAGCACCCTGAGTCATGAGCACCCAGCACCCCGAGTACTGAGCACCCAGCACCCTGAGTACTGAGCACCCAGCACCCCGAGCACTGAGCACCCAGAACCCTGAGTACTGAGCACCCTGAGTACTGAGCACTGAGCACCCAGCACCCTGAGCACGGAGCACCCCGAGGACTGAGCACCCAGCACCCTGAGCACTGAGCACCCAGCACCTTGGGTACTGAGCACCGAGCACCTCCAGCACTGAGCACCCAGCACCCTGAGCACTGAGCACCCAGCACCCCGAGAATGAGCACCCAGCACCCTGAATACTGAGAACCGAGCACCCTGATTACTGAGCACGCAGCACCCTGAGTACTGAGCCCCCAGCACCCTGAGTACTGAGCACCCAGCACCCCGAGCACTGAGCACCCAGCACCCCGAGAATGAGCACCCAGCACCCTGAGTACTGAGCACCCAGCACCCTGAGTACTGAGCACTGAGCACCCAGCACCCCGAGCACGGAGCACCCAGGACCCCGAGCACAGAGTACTGAGCACCCAGCACCCTGAGTACTGAGCACCGAGCTCCCCGAGCACTGAGCACCCTGAGTACTGAGCACCCAGCACCCCGATCACTGAGCACCCAGCACCCTGAGCACTGATCACCCAGCACCCTGAGTACTGAGCACCCAGCACCCTGAGCACTGAGCACTGAGCACCCAACACCCTGAGCACTGAACACTGAGCACACAGCACCCCGAGCACTGAGCACCCAGCACCCCGAGCACTGAGCACCCAGCACCCTGAGCACTGAGCACCCAGCACCCTGAGCACTGAGCACCCAGCCCCCTGAGTACTGAGCACCCAGCACCATGAGTACTGACCACCCAGCACCCTGAGTACTGAGCACTCAGCACCCTGAGTACTGAGCACCGAGCACCCCGAGCACTGAGCACCCAGCACCCTGAGCACTGAGCACCCTGAGGACTGAGTACCCAGCACCCTGAGCACTGAGCACCCAGCACCCTGAGTACTGAGCACCGATCACCCTGAGCACTGAGCACCCAGGACCCCGAGAACTGAGCAACCAGCACCCTGAGTACAGAGCACCCAGCACCCCGAGTACTGAGCACCCAGCACCCCGAGCACTGAGCAGCCAGCACCCTGAGTACTGAGCACCCTGAGTACTGAGCACCGAGCACCCCGAGCACTGAGCACCCAGCACCCTGAGCACTGAGCACCCTGAGGACTGAGTACCCAGCATCGTGAGCACTGAGCACCCAGCACCCTGAGTACTGAGCACCGATCACCCTGAGCACTGAGCACCCAGGACCCCGATAACTGAGCACCCAGCACCCTGAGTACAGAGCACCCAGCACCCCGAGTACTGAGCACCCAGCACCCCGAGCACTGAGCAGCCAGCACCCTGAGTAGTGAGCACCCTGAGTACTGAGCACCGATCACCCTGAGCACTGAGCACCCAGCACCCTGAGTACTGAGCACCCAGCACCAGGAGCACTGAGCACCAAGCACCCTGATTACTGAGCACCCAGCACCCTGAGTACTGAGCCCCCAGCACCCTGAGTACTGAGCTCACAGCTCCCCGAGCACTGAGCACCCTGAGTACTGAGCACCCAGCACCACGATCACTGAGCACCCAGCACCCTGAGTACTGAGCACCCAGCACCCTGAGTACTGAGCACCCAGCACCCTGAGCACTGAGCACCCAGCACCCTGAGCAATGAGCACCCAGCACCCCGAGCACGGAGCACCCAGCACTCTGTGTACTGAGCACCCAACACCCAGAGTACTGAGCACCCAGCACCCTGAGCACTGAGCCCCCAGCACCCTGAGTACTGAGCACCCAGCACCCTGAGTACTGAACACCCAGCACCCTGAGCACTGAGCACTGAGCACCCTGAGCACTGAGTACTGAGCACTGAGCACCCTGAGCACTGAGCACCCAGCACCCCGAGTACTGAGCACCCAGCACCCCGAGCACTGAGCACCCAGCGCCCCGAGCACTGAGCACCCAGCACCCCGAGCACTGAGCACCCAGCACCCCGAGCACTGAGCACAAAGCGCCCCGAGCACTGAGCACCCAGCACCCCAAGCACTGAGCACTGAGCACCCAGCACCCTGAGTACTGAGCACTGAGAACCCTGAGTACTGAGCACCGAGTACCCTGAGTACTGAGCACCCAGCACCCTGATCACTGAGCACGGAGCACCCCGAGGACTGAGCACCCAGCACCCTGAGCACTGAGCACCCAGCACCTTGAGTACTGAGCACCGAGCACCCCGAGCACTGAGCACCCAGCACCCTGAGTACTGAGCACCCAGCACCCTGAGCACTGAGCACCCAGCACCCTGAGCACTGAGCACCCAGCATTCTGAGTACTGAGCACAGAGCACCCTGAGCACTGAGCACCCAGCACCCTGAGTACTGAGCACCCAGCACCCTGAGCACTGAGCACCCAGCACCCTGAGTACTGAGCACCCAGCACCCTGAGTACTGAGCAACCAGCACCCTGAGCACTGAGCACTGAGAACCCAGCACCCTGAGCACTGAGCACTGAGCACCCAGCACCACAGCCCTGAGCACCCAGCACCCCGAGCACTGAGCACCCAGCACCCTGAGCACTGAGCACCCAGCACCATGCGCATTGAGCACCCAGCACCCTCAGTACTGAGCACCCAGCACCCTGAGTACTGATCACCCAGCACCCTGAGTACTGAGCACTCAGCACCCTGAGTACTGAGCACCGAGCACCCCGAGCACTGAGCACCCAGCACCCTGAGCACTGAGCACCCGGAGGACTGAGCACCCAGCACCCTGGGCACTGAGCACCGATCACCCTGAGCACTGAGCACCCAGCACCCCGAGCACTGAGCACCCAGCACCCTGAGTCATGAGCACCCAGCACCCCGAGTACTGAGCACCCAGCACCCTGAGTACTGAGCACCCAGCACCCCGAGCACTGAGCACCCAGCACCCTGAGTACTGAGCACCCTGAGTACTGAGCACTGAGCACCCAGCACCCTGAGCACGGAGCACCCCGAGGACTGAGCACCCAGCACCCTGAGCACTGAGCACCCAGCACCTTGGGTACTGAGCACCGAGCACCTCCAGCACTGAGCACCCAGCACCCTGAGCACTGAGCACCCAGCACCCCGAGAATGAGCACCCAGCACCCTGAATACTGAGAACCGAGCACCCTGATTACTGAGCACGCAGCACCCTGAGTACTGAGCCCCCAGCACCCTGAGTACTGAGCACCCAGCACCCCGAGCACTGAGCACCCAGCACCCCGAGAATGAGCACCCAGCACCCTGAGTACTGAGCACCCAGCACCCTGAGTACTGAGCACTGAGCACCCAGCACCCCGAGCACGGAGCACCCAGGACCCCGAGCACTGAGTACTGAGCACCCAGCACCCTGAGTACTGAGCACCGAGCTCCCCGAGCACTGAGCACCCTGAGTACTGAGCACCCAGCACCCCGATCACTGAGCACCCAGCACCCTGAGCACTGATCACCCAGCACCCTGAGTACTGAGCACCCAGCACCCTGAGCACTGAGCACTGAGCACCCAACACCCTGAGCACTGAACACTGAGCACACAGCACCCCGAGCACTGAGCACCCAGCACCCTGAGCACTGAGCACCCAGCACCCTGAGCACTGAGCACCCAGCCCCCTGAGTACTGAGCACCCAGCACCATGAGTACTGACCACCCAGCACCCAGAGTACTGAGCACTCAGCACCCTGAGTACTGAGCACCGAGCACCCCGAGCACTGAGCACCCAGCACCCTGAGCACTGAGCACCCTGAGGACTGAGTACCCAGCACCCTGAGCACTGAGCACCCAGCACCCTGAGTACTGAGCACCGATCACCCTGAGCAATGAGCACCCAGGACCCCGAGAACTGAGCAACCAGCACCCTGAGTACAGAGCACCCAGCACCCCGAGTACTGAGCACCCAGCACCCCGAGCACTGAGCAGCCAGCACCCTGAGTACTGAGCACCCTGAGTACTGAGCACCGATCACCCTGAGCACTGAGCACCCAGCACCCTGAGTACTGAGCACCCAGCACCAGGAGCACTGAGCACCAAGCACCCTGAGCACTGAGCACCCAGCACCCTGAGTACTGAGCACCCAGCACCCTGAGTACTGAGTACCCAGCACCCTGAGCACTGAGCACCCAGCACCCTGAGTACTGAGCACCGAGCACCCTGAGTACTGAGCACCCAGCACCCTTAGTACTGAGAACCCAGCACCCTGAGCACTGAGCACCCAGCACCCTGTGTACTGAGCACCCAGCACCACCCTCAGTACTGAGCACCCAGCACCCCGAGCACTGAGCACCCAGCACCCTGAGCACTGAGCACCCAGCACCCCGAGTACTGAGCACCCAGCACCCCGAGCACTGAGCACCGAGCACCCCGAGCACTGAGCACCCAGCACACTGAGTACTGAGCACCCAGCACCCTGAGTACTGAGCACTGAGCACCCCGAGTACTGAGCACCCATCACCCCGAGCACTGACCACCCAGCAACCTGAGTACTGAGAACAGATCACCCTGAGTACTTAGCACCCAGCACCCTGAGTACTGAGCCCCCAGCACCAAGAGTACTGAGCACCCAGCACCCTGAGCACTGAGCACCCAGCACCCCGAGAATGAGCACCCAGCACCCTGAATACTGAGAACCGAGCACCCTGATTACTGAGCACGCAGCACCCTGAGTACTGAGCCACCAGCACCCTGAGTACTGAGCACCCAACACCCCGAGCACTGAGCACCCAGCACCCCGAGAATGAGCACCCAGCACCCTGAGTACTGAGCACCCAGCACCCTGAGTACTGAGCACTGAGCACCCAGCACCCCGAGCACGGAGCACCCAGGACCCCGAGCACTGAGTACTGAGCACCCAGCACCCTGAGTAATGAGCACCGAGCTCCCCGAGCACTGAGCACCCTGAGTACTGAGCACCCAGCACCCCGATCACTGAGCACCCAGCACCCTGAGCACTGATCACCCAGCACCCTGAGCACTGAGCACCCAGCACCCCGAGCACTGAGTACCCAGCACCCTGAGTACTGAGCACTGAGCACCCAGCACCCTGTGTACTTAGCACTGAGCACCCTGAGTACTAAGCACCCAGCACCCTGAGTACTGAGTACCCAGGACCCTGAGCACTGAGCACCGAGCACCCCGAGCATTGAGCACCCAGCACCCTGAGTACTGAGCACCCAGCACCCTGAGCACTGAGCAACCTTAGTACTGAGCACTGAGCACCCTGAGTACTGAGCACTGAGCACCCTGAGTACTGAGCACCCAGCACCCTGAGTACTGAGCACCCAGCACCCTGAGCAATGATCACCCTGAGTACTGAGCACCCAGCACCCTGAGCACTGAGCACCGAGCACCCTGAGCACTGAGCAACCAGCACCCGGAGTACTGAGCACCCAGCACCCTGAATACTAAGCACCGAGCACCCTGAGTACTGAGCACTGAGCACCCCGAGCACTGAGCACCCAGAACCCCGAGCACCGAGCACCCTGAGTACTGAGCACCCAATACCCTGAGCACTGAACACACAGCACCCTGAGTACAGTAAACCCCGAGCACTGAGCACCCAGCACTCTGAGTACTGAGCACCGAGCACACTGAGCACTGAGCACCCAGCACCCCGAGCACTGAGCACCCAGCACCCTGAGTACTGAGCACCCAGCACCCTGAGTACTGAGCAACCAGCACCCCGAGCACTGAGTAACCAGCACCCTGAGCACTGAGCACCCAGCACCCTGAGCACTGAGCACCCAGCACCCTGAGCACTGAGCACCCAGCACCCTGAGTACTGAGCACTGAGCACCCAGCACCCCGAGCACTGAGCACACAGCACCCTGAGTACTGAGCACTGAGCACCCAGCACCCCGAGCACTGAGCACCCAGCACCCTGAGCACTGAGCACCCAGCACCTGAGTCCTGAGCACCCAGCACCCTGAGTACTGAGCACCCAGCTCCCTGAGTACTGAGCATCCAGCACCCCGAGTACTGAGCACCCAGCATCCTGAGTACTGAGCACCCAGCTCACCGAGCACTAAGCACACAGCACCCAGAGCACTGAGGACCCAGCATCCTGAGCACTGAGCACCCAGCACCCTGAGTACTGAGCACCGAGCACCCTGAGTACTGAGCACCCAGCACCCTGAGCACTGATCACCCAGCACCCTGAGTACTGAGCACCAAGTACCCTGAGTACTGAGCACCCAGCACCCCGAGCACTGAGCACCCAGCACCCTGAGTACTGAGCACTGAGCACACAGCACCCCGAGCACTGAGCACCCAGCACCCTGTGTACTGAGCACTGAGTACCCAGTACCCCGAGCACTGCGACCCAGCACCCTGAGCACTGAGCACCCAGCACCCCGAGTACTGAGCACAAAGCACCCCGAGCACTGAGCACCCAGCACCCTGAGCACTGAGCACCCAGCACCCTGAGCAATGAGCACCCAGCACCCTGAGTACTGAGCACCCAGCACCCCGAGTACTGAGCACCCAGCAACCTGAGCACTGAGCACCCAGCACCCCCAGCAATGAGCACCCAGCACCCTGAGTACTGAGCACCCAGCACCCCGAGTACTGAGCACCCAGCAACCTGAGAACCGAGCAGCCAGCACCCCCAGCAATGAGCACCCAGCATCCTGAGTACTGAGCACCCAGCACCCCCAGCAATGAGCACCCAGCACCCTGAGTACTGAGCACCCAGCACCCCGAGTACTGAGAACCCAGCAACCTGAGAACCTAGCAGCCAGCACCCCGAGCGCTGAGCACCCAGCACCCTGAGCACTGAGCACCCTGCACCCTGAGTACTGAGCACTGAGCACCCCGAGTACTGAGCACCCAGCACCCCGAGCAATGAGCACCCAGAACCCTGAGCACTGAGCACCCAGCACCCTGAGTACTGAGCACCGAGCACCCTGAGTACTGAGCACCCAGCACCCCGAGCACTGAGCACCCAGCACCCTGAGCACTGAGCACCCAGCATACTGCGTACTGAGCACCCAGCACCCTGAGTACTGAGCACCCAGCACCCTGAGCACTGAGCACCCAGCACCCTGAGTACTGAGCATCCAGCACCCCGAGCACTGAGCACCCAGCACCCTGAGTACTGAGCACTGAGCACCCAGCACCCCGAGCACTGAGCACCCAGCACCCTGTGTACTGAGCACTGAGTACCCAGCACCCCGAGCACTGAGCACCCAGCACCCTGAGCACTGAGCACCCTGAGTACTGAGCACCCAGCACCCTGAGCACTGAGCACCCAGCACCCCGAGCACTGAGCACCCAGCACCCAGAGCACTGAGCACTGAGCACCCTGAGTACTGAGCACTGAGCACCCTGAGCACTGAGCACCGAGCACCCTGAGTACCGAGCACTGAGCACCCAACACCCCAAGCACTGAGCACCCTGAGCACTGAGCACCCAGCACCCCAAGCACTGAGCACCCTGAGTACTGAGCACCCAGCACCCTGAGTAATGAGCACCCAGCACCCTGAGTACTGAGCACCCAGCTCCCTGAGTACTGAGCACCCAGCACCCCGAGCACTGAGCACCCAGCACCCTGAGTACTGAGCACTGAGCACACAGCACCCCGAGCACTGAGCACCCAGCACCCTGTGTACTGAGCACTGAGTACCCAGTACCCCGAGCACTGCGACCCAGCACCCTGAGCACTGAGCACCCAGCACCCCGAGTACTGAGCACCCAGCACCCCGAGAATGGGGCACCCAGCACCCTGAGCACTGAGCACCCAGCACCCCGAGCAATGAGCACCCAGCACAATGAGTACTGAGCACCGAGCACCCCGAGTACTGAGCACCCAGCACCCCCAGCAATGAGCACCCAGCACCCTGAGTACTGAGCACCCAGCACCCCGAGTACTGAGCACCCAGCAACCTGAGAACCGAGCAGCCAGCACCCCCAGCAATGAGCACCCAGCACCCTGAGTACTGAGCACCCAGCACCCCCAGCAATGAGCACCCAGCACCCTGAGTACTGAGCACCCAGCATCCCGAGTACTGAGCACCCAGCAACCTGAGCACTGAGCACCCAGCACCCTGAGTACTGAGCACCCAGCACCCCCAGCAATGAGCACCCAGCACCCTGAGTACTGAGCACCCAGCACCCCTAGCGCTGAGCACCCAGCACCCTGAGTACTGAGCACTGAGCACCCCGAGTACTGAGCACCCAGCACCCCGAGCACTGAGCACCCAGCACCCTGAGTACTGAGCACCCAGCACCCTGAGTACTGAGCACCCAGCACCCTGAGCACTGAGCACCAAGCACCCTGAGTACTAAGCACCCAACACCCCAAGCACTGAGCACCCTGAGTACTGAGCACCCAGCACCACAAGCACTGAGCACCCCGAGCACTGAGCACCGAGCACCCTGAGTACTGTGCAGCCAGCACCCTGAGTACTGAGCACCCAGCATACTGAGCACCGAGCACCCAGCACCCTGAGTACTGAGCACACAGCACCCTGAGCACTGAGCACGCAGCACCCTGAGTACTGAGCACCGAGCACCCTGAGTACTGAGCACCCAGCACCCCGAGCACTGAGCACCCAGCACCCTGAGCACTGAGCACCCAGCATACTGCGTACTGAGCACCCAGCACCCTGAGTACTGAGCACCCAGCACCCTGAGCACTGAGCACCCAGCGCCCTGAGTACTGAGCATCCAGCACCCCGAGCAGTGAGCACCCAGCACCCTGAGTACTGAGCACTGAGCACCCAGCACCCCGAGCACTGAGCACCCAGCACCCTGTGTACTGAGCAGTGAGTACCCAGCACCCTGAGCACTGAGCACCCAGCACCCAGAGCACAGAGCACCCAGCACCCTGAGTACTGAGCACCCAGCACCCAGAGCACTGAGCACCCAGCACCCTGAGTACTGAGCACTGAGCACACAGCACCCCGAGCACTGAGCACCCAGCACCCTCTGTACTGAGCACTGAGTACCCAGTACCCCGAGCACTGCGACACAGCACCCTGAGCATTGAGCACCCAGCACCCCGAGTACTGAGCACCCAGCACCCCGAGCATGGGGCACCCAGCACCCTGAGCACTGAGCACCCAGCACCCTGAGCAATGAGCACCCAGCACCCTGAGTACTGAGCACCGAGCACCCCGAGTACTGAGCACCCAGCAACCTGAGCACTGAGCACCCAGCACCCCCAGCAATGAGCACCCAGCACCCCGAGCACTGAGCACCCAGCACCCCGAGCACTGAGCACCCAGCACCCCGAGCACTGAGCACCCAGCACCCTGAGCACTGAGCACTGAGCACTGAGCACCCCGATTACTGAGCACCCAGCACCCTGAGCGCTGAGCACCCAGCACCCTGAGCACTGAGCACCCAGCACCATGAGTACTGAGCACCGAGCACCCTGAGCACCGAGGACCCAGCACCATGAGTACTGAGCACCCAGCACCCTGAGCACTGAGCACCCAGCACCCTGAGTACTGAGCACCGAGCACCCTGAGTACTGAGCACTGAGCACCCTGAGCACTGAGCACCGAGCACCCTGAGTACTGAGCACTGAGCACCCAACACCCCAAGCACTGAGCACCCTGAGCACTGAGCACCCAGCTCCCCAAGCACTGAGCACCCTGAGTACTGAGCACCCAGCACCCTGAGTAATGAGCACCCAGCACCCTGAGTACTGAGCACCCAGCTCCCTGAGTACTGAGCACCCAGCACCCCGAGCACTGAGCACCCAGCACCCTGAGTACTGAGCACTGAGCACACAGCACCCCGAGCACTGAGCACCCAGCACCCTCTGTACTGAGCACTGAGTACCCAGTACCCCGAGCACTGCGACCCAGCACCCCCAGCAATGAGCACCCAGCACCCTGAGTACTGAGCACCCAGCATCCCGTGTACTGAGAACCCAGCAACCTGAGAACCGAGCAGCCAGCACCCCGAGCGCTGAGCACCCAGCACCCTGAGCACTGAGCACACAGCACCCTGAGTACTGAGCACTGAGCACCCCGAGTACTGAGCACCCAGCACCCCGAGCACTGAGCACCCAGCACCCTGAGTACTGAGCACCCAGCACCCTGAGTACTGAGCACCCAGCACCCTGAGCACTGAGCACCCAGCACCCTGAGTACTAAGCACCCAACACCCCAAGCACTGAGCACCCTGAGTACTGAGCACCCAGCACCCCAAGCACTGAGCACCCCGAGCACTGAGCAGCCAGCACCCTGAGTACTGAGCACCGAGCACCCTGAGTACTGAGCAGCCAGCACCCTGAGTACTGAGCACCCAGCATACTGAGCACCGAGCACCCATCACCCTGAGCACTGAGCACTGAGCACCCTGAGCACTGAGCACCCAGAACCCTGAGCACTGAGCACCCAGCATCCTGAGGACTGAGTACTGAGCACCCAGCACGCTGAGCACTGAGCACCCAGCACGCTGAGTACTGAGCACTGAGCACCCCGATTACTGAGCACCCAGCACCCTGAGCGCTGAGCACCCAGCACCCTGAGCACTGAGCACCCAGCACCATGAGTACTGAGCACCGAGCACCCTGAGCACCGAGCACCCAGCACCCTGAGTACTGAGCACCCAGCACCCTGAGCACTGAGCACCCAGCACCCTGAGTACTGAGCACCGAGCACCCTGAGTACTGAGCACTGAGCACCCTGAGCACTGAGCACCGAGCACCCTGAGTACTGAGCACTGAGCACCCAACACAACAAGCACTGAGCACCCAGCACCATGAGTACTGAGCACCCAGCACCCCGAGTACTGAGAACAGAGCAACCTGAGAACTGAGCACTCAGCATCCTGAGCACTGAGCACCCTGCACCCTGAGTACTGAGCACTGAGCACCCCGAGTACTGAGCACCCAGCACCCCGAGCAATGAGCACCCAGAACCCTGAGTACTGAGCACCCAGCACCCTGAGTACTGAGCACCCAGCACCCTGAGCACTGAGCACCCAGCACCCTGAGTACTAAGCAACCAACACCCCAAGCACTGAGCACCCTGAGTACTGAGCACCCAGCACCCCAAGCACTGAGCACCCCGAGCACTGAACAGCCAGCACCCTGAGTACTGAGCACCGAGCACCCTGAGTACTGAGAAGCCAGCACCCTGAGTACTGAGCACCCAGCATACTGAGCACCGAGCACCCAGCACCCTGAGTACTGAGCACACAGCACCCTGAGCACTGAGCACCCAGCACCCTGAGTACTGAGCACCGAGCACCCTGAGTACTGAGCACCCAGCACCCCGAGCACTGAGCACCCAGCACCCTGAGCACTGAGAACCCAGCATACTGCGTATTGAGCACCCAGCACCCTGAGTACTGAGCACCCAGCACCCTGAGCACTGATCACCCAGCACCCTGAGTACTGAGCATCCAGCACCCCGAGCACTGAGCACCCAGCACCCTGAGTACTGAGCACTGAGCACCCAGCACCCCGAGCATTGAGCACCCAGCACCCTGTGTACTGAGCACTGAGTACCCAGCACCCCGAGCACTGAGCACCCAGCACCCTGAGCACTGAGCACCCTGAGTACTGAGCACCCAGCACCCTGAGCACTGAGCACCCAGCACCCCGAGCACTGAGCACCCAGCACCCAGAGCACTGAGCACTGAGCACCCTGAGTACTGAGCACTGAGCAGCCTGAGCACTGAGCACCGAGCACCCTGAGTACTGAGCACTGAGCACCCAACACCCCAAGCACTGAGCACCCTGAGCACTGAGCACCCAGCACCCCAAGCACTGAGCACCCTGAGTACTGAGCACCCAGCACCCTGAGTAATGAGCACCCAGCACCCTGAGTACTGAGCACCCAGCTCCCTGAGTACTGAGCACCCAGCACCCCGAACACTGAGCACCCAGCTCCCTGAGTACTGAGCACTGAGCACACAGCACCCCGAGCACTGAGCACCCAGCACCCTGAGTACTGAGCACTGAGCACCCAACACAACAAGCACTGAGCACCCTGAGCACTGAGCACCCAGCACCCCAAGCACTGAGCACCCAGCACCCTGAGTACTGAGCACCGAGCACCCTGAGTACTGAGCACCCAGCACCTCGAGCACTGAGCACCCAGCACCCTGAGCACTGAGCACCCAGCACCCTGAGTACTGAGCACCCAGCACCCTGAGCACTGAGCACCCAGCACCCTGAGTACTGAGCACCCAGCACCCTGAGCACTGAGCACCCAGCACCCTGAGTACTGAGCATCCAGCACCCCGAGCACTGAGCACCCAGCACCCTGAGTACTGAGCACTGAGCACCCAGCACCCCGAGCACTGAGCACCCTGAGCACTGAGCACCCTGAGTACTGAGCACCCAGCACCCTGAGCACTGAGCACCCAGCACCCCGAGCACTGAGCACCCAGCACCCAGAGCACTGAGAACTGAGCACCCTGAGTACTGAGCACTGAGCACCCTGAGCACTGAGCACCGAGCACCCTGAGTACTGAGCACTGAGCACCCTGAGCACTGAGCACCCTGTACCCTGAGTACTGAGCACCCAGCACCCTGAGCACTAAGGACCGAGCACCCTGAGTACTTAGCACCCAGCACCCTGAGTACTGAGCACCCAGCACCCTGAGTACTGAGCACCCAGCACCCTGAGTACTGAGCACCCAGCGTACTGAGCACCGAGCACCCAGCACCCTGAGTACTGAGCACCCAGCACCCTGAGCACTGAGCACCCAGCACCCTGAGTACTGAGCACTGAGCACCCCGAGTACTGAGCACCGAGCACACCGAGCACTGAGCACCCAGCACCCCGAGCACAGAGCACCCTGTGTACTGAGCACCCAGCACCCTGAGCACTGAGCACCCAGCACCCTGAGCACTGAGCACCCAGCACCCTGAGCACTGAGCACCCAGCACCCTGAGTACTGAGCACCCAGCACCCTGAGCACTGAGCAACCTTAGTACTGAGCACTGAGCACCCTGAGTACTGAGCACTGAGCACCCTGAGTACTGAGCACCCAGCACCCTGAGTACTGAGCACCCAGCACCCTGAGCAATGATCACCCTGAGTACTGAGCACCCAGCACCCTGAGCACTGAGCACCGAGCACCCTGAGCACTGAGCAACCAGCACCCGGAGTACTGAGCACCCAGCACCCTGAATACTAAGCACCGAGCACCCTGAGTACTGAGCACTGAGCACCCCGAGCACTGAGCACCCAGAACCCCGAGCACCGAGCACCCTGAGTACTGAGCACCCAATACCCTGAGCACTGAACACACAGCACCCTGAGTACAGTAAACCCCGAGAACTGAGCACCCAGCACTCTGAGTACTGAGCACCGAGCACACTGAGCACTGAGCACCCAGCACCCCGAGCACTGAGCACCCAGCACCCTGAGTACTGAGCACCCAGCACCCTGAGTACTGAGCAACCAGCACCCCGAGCACTGAGTAACCAGCACCCTGAGCACTGAGCACCCAGCACCCTGAGCACTGAGCACCCAGCACCCTGAGCACTGAGCACCCAGCACCCTGAGTACTGAGCACTGAGCACCCAGCACCCCGAGCACTGAGCACACAGCACCCTGAGTACTGAGCACTGAGCACCCAGCACCCCGAGCACTGAGCACCCAGCACCCTGAGCACTGAGCACCCAGCACCTGAGTCCTGAGCACCCAGCACCCTGAGTACTGAGCACCCAGCTCCCTGAGTACTGAGCATCCAGCACCCCGAGTACTGAGCACCCAGCATCCTGAGTACTGAGCACCCAGCTCACCGAGCACTAAGCACACAGCACCCAGAGCACTGAGGACCCAGCATCCTGAGCACTGAGCACCCAGCACCCTGAGTACTGAGCACCGAGCACCCTGAGTACTGAGCACCCAGCACCCTGAGCACTGATCACCCAGCACCCTGAGTACTGAGCACCAAGTACCCTGAGTACTGAGCACCCAGCACCCCGAGCACTGAGCACCCAGCACCCTGAGTACTGAGCACTGAGCACACAGCACCCCGAGCACTGAGCACCCAGCACCCTGTGTACTGAGCACTGAGTACCCAGTACCCCGAGCACTGCGACCCAGAACCCTGAGCACTGAGCACCAAGCACCCCGAGTACTGAGCACAAAGCACCCCGAGCACTGAGCACCCAGCACCCTGAGCACTGAGCACCCAGCACCCTGAGCAATGAGCACCCAGCACCCTGAGTACTGAGCACCCAGCACCCCGAGTACTGAGCACCCAGCAACCTGAGCACTGAGCACCCAGCACCCCCAGCAATGAGCACCCAGCACCCTGAGTACTGAGCACCCAGCACCCCGAGTACTGAGCACCCAGCAACCTGAGAACCGAGCAGCCAGCACCCCCAGCAATGAGCACCCAGCATCCTGAGTACTGAGCACCCAGCACCCCCAGCAATGAGCACCCAGCACCCTGAGTACTGAGCACCCAGCACCCCGAGTACTGAGAACCCAGCAACCTGAGAACCGAGCAGCCAGCACCCCGAGCGCTGAGCACCCAGCACCCTGAGCACTGAGCACCCTGCACCCTGAGTACTGAGCACTGAGCACCCCGAGTACTGAGCACCCAGCACCCCGAGCAATGAGCACCCAGAACCCTGAGTACTGAGCACCCAGCACCCTGAGTACTGAGCACCCAGCACCCTGAGCACTGAGCACCCAGCACCCTGAGTACTAAGCAACCAACACCCCAAGCACTGAGCACCCTGAGTACTGAGCACCCAGCACCCCAAGCACTGAGCACCCCGAGCACTGAACAGCCAGCACCCTGAGTACTGAGCACCGAGCACCCTGAGTACTGAGAAGCCAGCACCCTGAGTACTGAGCACCCAGCATACTGAGCACCGAGCACCCAGCACCCTGAGTACTGAGCACACAGCACCCTGAGCACTGAGCACCCAGCACCCTGAGTACTGAGCACCGAGCACCCTGAGTACTGAGCACCCAGCACCCCGAGCACTGAGCACCCAGCACCCTGAGCACTGAGAACCCAGCATACTGCGTATTGAGCACCCAGCACCCTGAGTACTGAGCACCCAGCACCCTGAGCACTGATCACCCAGCACCCTGAGTACTGAGCATCCAGCACCCCGAGCACTGAGCACCCAGCACCCTGAGTACTGAGCACTGAGCACCCAGCACCCCGAGCATTGAGCACCCAGCACCCTGTGTACTGAGCACTGAGTACCCAGCACCCCGAGCACTGAGCACCCAGCACCCTGAGCACTGAGCACCCTGAGTACTGAGCACCCAGCACCCTGAGCACTGAGCACCCAGCACCCCGAGCACTGAGCACCCAGCACCCAGAGCACTGAGCACTGAGCACCCTGAGTACTGAGCACTGAGCAGCCTGAGCACTGAGCACCGAGCACCCTGAGTACTGAGCACTGAGCACCCAACACCCCAAGCACTGAGCACCCTGAGCACTGAGCACCCAGCACCCCAAGCACTGAGCACCCTGAGTACTGAGCACCCAGCACCCTGAGTAATGAGCACCCAGCACCCTGAGTACTGAGCACCCAGCTCCCTGAGTACTGAGCACCCAGCACCCCGAACACTGAGCACCCAGCTCCCTGAGTACTGAGCACTGAGCACACAGCACCCCAAGCACTGAGCACCCAGCACCCTGTGTACTGAGCACAGAGTACCCAGTACCTTGAGCACTGCGACCCAGCACCCTGAGCACTGAGCACCCAGCACCCCGAGTACTGAGCACCCAGCACCCCGAGCATGGGGCACCCAGCACCCTGAGCACTGAGCACCCAGCACCCCGAGCAATGAGCACCCAGCACCCTGAGTACTGAGCACCGAGCACCCCGAGTACTGAGCATCCAGCAACCTGAGCACTGAGCACCCAGCACCCCCAGCAATGAGCACCCAGCACCCTGAGTACTGAGCACCCAGCACCCCGAGTACTGAGCACCCAGCAACCTGAGAACCGAGCAGCCAGCACCCCCAGCAATGAGCACCCAGCACCCTGAGTACTGAGCAACCAGCACCCCCAGCAATGAGCACCCAGCACCCTGAGTACTGAGCACCCAGCATCCCGAGTACTGAGCACCCAGCACCCTGAGAACCGAGCAGCCAGCACCCCGAGCGCTGAGCACCCAGCACCCTGAGAACTGAACACCCAGCACCCTGAGTACTGAGCACTGAGCACCACGAGTACTGAGCACCCAGCACCCCGAGCACTGAGCACCCAGCACCCTGAGTACTGAGCACCCAGCACCCTGAGTACTGAGCACCCAGCACCCTGAGCACTGAGCACCCAGAACCCTGAGTACTAAGCACCCAACACCCCAAGCACTGAGCACCCTGAGTACTGAGCACCCAGCACCCCAAGCACTGAGCACCCCGAGCACTGAACAGCCAGCACCCTGAGTACTGAGCACCGAGCACCCTGAGTACTGAGCAGCCAGCACCCTGAGTACTGAGCACCCAGCATACTGAGCACCGAGCACCCAGCACCCTTAGTACTGAGCACACAGCACCCTGAGCACTGAGCACCCAGCACCCTGAGTACTGAGCACCGAGCACCCTGAGTATTGAGCACCCAGCACCCCGAGCACTGAGCACCCAGCACCCTGAGCACTGAGAACCCAGCATACTGCGTATTGAGCACCCAGCACCCTGAGTACTGAGCACCCAGCACCCTGAGAACTGAGCACCCAGCACCCTGAGTACTGAGCATCCAGCACCCCGAGCACTGAGCACCCAGCACCCTGAGTACTGAGCACTGAGCACCCAGCACCCCGAGCACTGAGCACCCAGCACCCTGTGTACTGAGCACTGAGTACCCAGCACCCCGAGCACTGAGCACCCAGCACCCTGAGCACTGAGCACCCTGAGTACTGAGCACCCAGCACCTTGAGCACGGAGCACACAGCACCCCGAGCACTGAGCACCCAGCACCCAGAGCACTGAGCACTGAGCACCCTGAGTACTGAGCACTGAGCACCCTGAGCACTGAGCACCGAGCACCCTGAGTACTGAGCACTGAGCACCCAACACCCCAAGCACTGAGCACCCTGAGCACTGAGCACCCAGCACCCCAAGCACTGAGCACCCTGAGTACTGAGCACCCAGCACCCTGAGTAATGAGCACCCAGCACAATGAGTACTGAGCACCCAGCTCCCTGAGTAGTGAGCACCCAGCACCCCGAGCACTGAGCACCCAGCACCCTGAGTACTGAGCACTGAGCACACAGCACCCCGAGCACTGAGCACCCAGCACCCAGTGTACTGAGCACTGAGTACCCAGTACCCCGAGCACTGCGACCCAGCACCCTGAGCACTGAGCACCCAGCACCCCGAGTACTGAGCACCTAGCACCCCGAGCATGGGGCACCCAGCACCCTGAGCACTGAGCACCCAGCACCCCGAGCAATGAGCACCCAGCACCCTGACTACTGAGCACCGAGCACCCCGAGTACTTAGCATCCAGCAACCTGAGCACTGAGCACCCAGCACCCCCAGCAATGAGCACCCAGCACCCTGAGTACTGAGCACCCAGCACCCCGAGTACTGAGCACCCAGCAACCTGAGAACCGAGCAGCCAGCACCCCCAGCAATGAGCACCCAGCACCCTGAGTACTGAGCACCCAGCACCCCCAGCAATGAGCACCCAGCACC
This sequence comes from Microtus oregoni, assembly GCF_018167655.1. Taxonomy (NCBI): domain Eukaryota; kingdom Metazoa; phylum Chordata; class Mammalia; order Rodentia; family Cricetidae; genus Microtus; species Microtus oregoni. The sequence goes on along the minus strand of NW_024543811.1, from coordinate 2,759,500 downwards.
CTGAGTACTGAGCACCCAGCATCCCGAGTACTGAGCACCCAGCAACCTGAGAACCGAGCAGCCAGCACCCCGAGCGCTGAGCACCCAGCACCCTGAGCACTAAGCACCCAGCACCCTGAGTACTGAGCACTGAGCACCCCGAGCGCTGAGCACCCAGCACCCTGAGAACTGAGCACCCAGCACCCTGAGTACTGAGCACTGAGCACCCCGAGTACTGAGCACCCAGCACCCCGAGCACTGAGCACCCAGCACCCTGAGTACTGAGCACCCAGCACCCTGAGTACTGAGCACCCAGCACCCTGAGCACTGAGCACCCAGCACCCTGAGTACTAAGCACCCAACACCCCAAGCACTGAGCACCCTGAGTACTGAGCACCCAGCACCCCAAGCACTGAGCACCCCGAGCACTGAACAGCCAGCACCCTGAGTACTGAGCACCGAGCACCCTGAGTACTGAGCAGCCAGCACCCTGAGTACTGAGCACCCAGCATACTGAGCACCGAGAACCCAGCACCCTTAGTACTGAGCACACAGCACCCTGAGCACTGAGCACCCAGCACCCTGAGTACTGAGCACCGAGCACCCTGAGTATTGAGCACCCAGCACCCCGAGCACTGAGCACCCAGCACCCTGAGCACTGAGAACCCAGCATACTGCGTATTGAGCACCCAGCACCCTGAGTACTGAGCACCCAGCACCCTGAGCACTGAGCACCCAGCACCCTGAGTACTGAGCATCCAGCACCCCGAGCACTGAGCACCCAGCACCCTGAGTACTGAGCACTGAGCACCCAGCACCCCGAGCACTGAGCACCCAGCACCCTGTGTACTGAGCACTGAGTACCCAGCACCCCGAGCACTGAGCACCCAGCACCCTGAGCACTGAGCACCCTGAGTACTGAGCACCCAGCACCTTGAGCACGGAGCACACAGCACCCCGAGCACTGAGCACCCAGCACCCAGAGCACTGAGCACTGAGCACCCTGAGTACTGAGCACTGAGCACCCTGAGCACTGAGCACCGAGCACCCTGAGTACTGAGCACTGAGCACCCAACACCCCAAGCACTGAGCACCCTGAGCACTGAGCACCCAGCACCCCAAGCACTGAGCACCCTGAGTACTGAGCACCCAGCACCCTGAGTAATGAGCACCCAGCACAATGAGTACTGAGCACCCAGCTCCCTGAGTACTGAGCACCCAGCACCCCGAGCACTGAGCACCCAGCACCCTGAGTACTGAGCACTGAGCACACAGCACCCCGAGCACTGAGCACCCAGCACCCAGTGTACTGAGCACTGAGTACCCAGTACCCCGAGCACTGCGACCCAGCACCCTGAGCACTGAGCACCCAGCACCCCGAGTACTGAGCACCCAGCACCCCGAGCATGGGGCACCCAGCACCCTGAGCACTGAGCACCCAGCACCCCGAGCAATGAGCACCCAGCACCCTGACTACTGAGCACCGAGCACCCCGAGTACTGAGCATCCAGCAACCTGAGCACTGAGCACCCAGCACCCCCAGCAATGAGCACCCAGCACCCTGAGTACTGAGCACCCAGCACCCCGAGTACTGAGCACCCAGCAACCTGAGAACCGAGCAGCCAGCACCCCCAGCAATGAGCACCCAGCACCCTGAGTACTGAGCACCCAGCACCCCCAGCAATGAGCACCCAGCACCCTGAGTACTGAGCACCCAGCATCCCGAGTACTGAGCACCCAGCAACCTGAGAACCGAGCAGCCAGCACCCCGAGCGCTGAGCACCCAGCACCCTGAGCACTAAGCACCCAGCACCCTGAGTACTGAGCACTGAGCACCCCGAGTACAGAGCACCCAGCACCCCGAGCACTGAGCACCCAGCACCCTGAGTACTGAGCACCCAGCACCCTGAGTACTGAGCACCCAGCACCCTGAGCACTGAGCACCCAGCACCCTGAGTACTAAGCACCCAACACCCCAAGCACTGAGCACCCTGAGTACTGAGCACCGAGCACCCCAAGCACTGAGCACCCCGAGCACTGAGCAGCCAGCACCCTGAGTACTGAGCACCGAGCACCCTGAGTACTGAGCAGCCAGCACCCTGAGTACTGAGCACACAGCATACTGAGCACCGAGCACCCAGCACCCTGAGTACTGAGCACACAGCACCCTGAGCACTGAGCACCCAGCACCCTGAGTACTGAGCACCGAGCACCCTGAGTACTGAGCACCCAGCACCCCGTGCACTGAGCACCCAGCACCCTGAGCACTGAGCACCCAGCATACTGCGTACTGAGCACCCAGCACCCTGAGTACTGAGCACCCAGCACCCTGAGCACTGAGCACCCTGCACCCTGAGTACTGAACATCCAGCACCCCGAGCACTGAGCACCCAGCACCCTGAGTACTGAGCACTGAGCACCCAGCACCCCGAGCACTGAGCACCCAGCACCCTGTGTACTGAGCACTGAGTACCCAGCACCCCGAGCACTGAGCACCCAGCACCCTGAGCACTGAGCACCCTGAGTACTGAGCACCCAGCACCCTGAGCACTGAGCACCCAGCAAACCAAGCACTGAGCACCCAGCACCCAGAGCACTGAGCACTGAGCACCCTGAGTACTGAGCACTGAGCACCCTGAGCACTGAGCACCGAGCACCCTGAGTACTGAGCACTGAGCACCCAACACCCCAAGCACTGAGCACCCTGAGCACTGAGCACCCAGCACCCCAAGCACTGAGCACCCTGAGTACTGAGCACCCAGCACCCTGAGTAATGAGCACCCAGCACCCTGAGTACTGAGCACCCAGCTCCCTGAGTACTGAGCACCCAGCACCCCGAGCACTGAGCACCCAGCACCCTGAGTACTGAGCACCCAGCACCCCGAGTACTGAGCACCCAGCACGCTGAGTACTGAGCACTGAGCACACAGCACCCCGAGCACTGAGCACCCAGCACCCTGTGTACTGAGCACTGAGTACCCAGTACCCCGAGCACTGCGACCCAGCACCCTGAGCATTGGGCACCCAGCACCCCGAGTACTGAGCACCCAGCACCCTGAGCATGGGGCACCCAGCACCCTGAGTACTGAGCACCCAGCACCCCGAGCAATGAGCACCCAGCACCCTGAGTACTGAGCACCGAGCACCCCGAGTACTGAGCACCCAGCAACCTGAGCACTGAGCACCCAGCACCCCCAGCAATGAGCACCCAGCACCCTGAGTACTGAGCACCCAGCACCCCGAGTACTGAGCACCCAGCAACCTGAGAACCGAGCAGCCAGCACCCCCAGCAATGAGCACCCAGCACCCTGAGTACTGAGCACCCAGCACCCCCAGCAATGAGCACCCAGCACCCTGAGTACTGAGAACCCAGCACCCCGAGTACTGAGCACCCAACAACCTGAGAACCGAGCAGCCAGCACCCCGAGCGCTGAGCACCCAGCACCCTGAGCACTGAGCACCCAGCACCCTGAGTACTGAGCACTGAGCACCCCGAGTACTGAGCACCCAGCATCCCGAGCACTGAGCACCCAGCACCCTGAGTACTGAGCACCCAGCACCCTGAGTACTGAGCACCCAGCACCCTGAGCACTGAGCACCCAGCACCCTGAGTACTAAGCACCCAACACCCCAAGCACTGAGCACTCCGAGCACTGAGCAGCCAGTACCCTGAGTACTGAGCACCGAGCACCCTGAGTACTGAGCAGCCAGCACCCTGAGAACTGAGCACCCAGCATACTGAGCACCGAGCACCCAGCACCCTGAGTACTGAGTACACAGCACCCTGAGCACTGAGCACCCAGCACCCTGAGTACTGAGCACCGAGCACCCTGATTACTGAGCACCCAGCACCCCGAGCACTGAGCACCCAGCACCCTGAGCACTGAGCACCCAGCATACTGAGTACTGAGCACCCAGCACCCTGCGCACTGAGCACCCAGCACCCTGAGCACTGAGCACCCAGCACCCTGAGTACTGAGCATCCAGCACCCCGAGCACTGAGTACCCAGCACCCTGAGTACTGAGCACTGAGCACCCAGCACCCCGAGCACTGAGCACCCAGCACCGTGTGTACTGAGCACTGAGTACCCAGCACCCCGAGCACTGAGCACCCAGCACCCTGAGCACTGAGCACCCTGAGTACTGAGCACCCAGCACCCTGAGCACTGAACACCCAGCACCCCGAGCACTGAGCACCCAGCACCCAGAGCACTGAGCACTGAGCACCCTGAGTACTGAGCACTGAGCACCCAGAGCACTGAGCACCGAGCACCCTGAGTACTGAGCACTGAGCACCCAACACCCAAAGCACTGAGCACCCTGAGCACTGAGCACCCAGCACCCCAAGCACTGAGCACCCTGAGTACTGAGCACCCAGCACCCTGAGTAATGAGCACCCAGCACCCTGAGTACTGAGCACCCAGCTCCCTGAGTACTGAGCACCCAGCACCCCGAGCACTGAGCACCCAGCACCCTGAGTACTGATCACTGAGCACACAGCACCCCGAGCACTGAGCACCCAGCACCCAGTGTACTGAGCACTGAGTACCCAGTACCCCAAGCACTGCGACCCAGCACCCTGAGCACTGAGCACCCAGCACCCCGAGTACTGAGCACCCAGCACCCCGAGCATGGGGCACCCAGCACCCTGAGCACTGAGCACCCAGCACCCCGAGCAATGAGCACCCAGCACCCTGAGTACTGAGCACCGAGCACCCCGAGTACTGAGCACCCAGCAACCTGAACACTGAGCACCCAGCACCCCCAGCAATGAGGACCCAGCACCCTGAGTACTGAGCACCCAGCACCCTGAGCACTGAGCACCCTGAGTACTGAGCACCCAGCACCTTGAGCACGGAGCACACAGCACCCCGAGCACTGAGCACCCAGCACCCAGAGCACTGAGCACTGAGCACCCTGAGTACTGAGCACTGAGCACCCTGAGCACTGAGCACCGAGCACCCTGAGTACTGAGCACTGAGCACCCAACACCCCAAGCACTGAGCACCCTGAGCACTGAGCACCCAGCACCCCAAGCACTGAGCACCCTGAGTACTGAGCACCCAGCACCCTGAGTAATGAGCACCCAGCACAATGAGTACTGAGCACCCAGCTCCCTGAGTACTGAGCACCCAGCACCCCGAGCACTGAGCACCCAGCACCCTGAGTACTGAGCACTGAGCACACAGCACCGCGAGCACTGAGCACCCAGCACCCAGTGTACTGAGCACTGAGTACCCAGTACCCCGAGCACTGCGACCCAGCACCCTGAGCACTGAGCACCCAGCACCCCGAGTACTGAGCACCCAGCACCCCGAGCATGGGGCACCCAGCACCCTGAGCACTGAGCACCCAGCACCCCGAGCAATGAGCACCCAGCACCCTGACTACTGAGCACCGAGCACCCCGAGTACTGAGCATCCAGCAACCTGAGCACTGAGCACCCAGCACCCCCAGCAATGAGCACCCAGCACACTGAGTACTGAGCACCCAGCACCCCGAGTACTGAGCACCCAGCAACCTGAGAACCGAGCAGCCAGCACCCCCAGCAATGAGCACCCAGCACCCTGAGTACTGAGCACCCAGCACCCCCAGCAATGAGCACCCAGCACCCTGAGTACTGAGCACCCAGCATCCCGAGTACTGAGCACCCAGCAACCTGAGAACCGAGCAGCCAGCACCCCGAGCGCTGAGCACCCAGCACCCTGAGCACTAAGCACCCAGCACCCTGAGTACTGAGCACTGAGCACCCCGAGTACAGAGCACCCAGCACCCCGAGCACTGAGCACCCAGCACCCTGAGTACTGAGCACCCAGCACCCTGAGTACTGAGCACCCAGCACCCTGAGCACTGAGCACCCAGCACCCTGAGTACTAAGCACCCAACACCCCAAGCACTGAGCACCCTGAGTACTGAGCACCGAGCACCCCAAGCACTGAGCACCCCGAGCACTGAGCAGCCAGCACCCTGAGTACTGAGCACCGAGCACCCTGAGTACTGAGCAGCCAGCACCCTGAGTACTGAGCACACAGCATACTGAGCACCGAGCACCCAGCACCCTGAGTACTGAGCACACAGCACCCTGAGCACTGAGCACCCAGCACCCTGTGTACTGAGCACCGAGCACCCTGAGTACTGAGCACCCAGCACCCCGTGCACTGAGCACCCAGCACCCTGAGCACTGAGCACCCAGCATACTGCGTACTGAGCACCCAGCACCCTGAGTACTGAGCACCCAGCACCCTGAGCACTGAGCACCCTGCACCCTGAGTACTGAGCATCCAGCACCCCGAGCACTGAGCACCCAGCACCCTGAGTACTGAGCACTGAGCACCCAGCACCCCGAGCACTGAGCACCCAGCACCCTGTGTACTGAGCACTGAGTACCCAGCACCCCGAGCACTGAGCACCCAGCACCCTGAGCACTGAGCACCCTGAGTACTGAGCACCCAGCACCCTGAGCACTGAGCACCCAGCAACCCAAGCACTGAGCACCCAGCACCCAGAGCACTGAGCACTGAGCACCCTGAGTACTGAGCACTGAGCACCCTGAGCACTGAGCACCGAGCACCCTGAGTACTGAGCACTGAGCACCCAACACCCCAAGCACTGAGCACCCTGAGCACTGAGCACCCAGCACCCCAAGCACTGAGCACCCTGAGTACTGAGCACCCAGCACCCTGAGTAATGAGCACCCAGCACCCTGAGTACTGAGCACCCAGCTCCCTGAGTACTGAGCACCCAGCACCCCGAGCACTGAGCACCCAGCACCCTGAGTACTGAGCACCCAGCACCCCGAGTACTGAGCACCCAGCACCCTGAGTACTGAGCACTGAGCACACAGCACCCCGAGCACTGAGCACCCAGCACCCTGTGTACTGAGCACTGAGTACCCAGTACCCCGAGCACTGCGACCCAGCACCCTGAGCATTGGGCACCCAGCACCCCGAGTACTGAGCAACCAGCACCCTGAGCATGGGGCACCCAGCACCCTGAGTACTGAGCACACAGCACCCCGAGCAATGAGCACCCAGCACCCTGAGTACTGAGCACCGAGCACCCCGAGTACTGAGCACCCAGCAACCTGAGCACTGAGCACCCAGCACCCCCAGCAATGAGCACCCAGCACCCTGAGTACTGAGCACCCAGCACCCCGAGTACTGAGCACCCAGCAACCTGAGAACCGAGCAGCCAGCACCCCCAGCAATGAGCACCCAGCACCCTGAGTACTGAGCACCCAGCACCCCCAGCAATGAGCACCCAGCACCCTGAGTACTGAGAACCCAGCACCCCGAGTACTGAGCACCCAACAACCTGAGAACCGAGCAGCCAGCACCCCGAGCGCTGAGCACCCAGCACCCTGAGCACTGAGCACCCAGCACCCTGAGTACTGAGCACTGAGCACCCCGAGTACTGAGCACCCAGCATCCCGAGCACTGAGCACCCAGCACCCTGAGTACTGAGCACCCAGCACCCTGAGTACTGAGCACCCAGCACCCTGAGCACTGAGCACCCAGCACCCTGAGTACTAAGCACCCAACACCCCAAGCACTGAGCACCCTGAGAACTGAGCACCCAGCACCCCAAGCACTGAGCACCCCGAGCACTGAGCAGCCAGTACCCTGAGTACTGAGCACCGAGCACCCTGAGTACTGAGCAGCCAGCACCCTGAGAACTGAGCACCCAGCATACTGAGCACCGAGCACCCAGCACCCTGAGTACTGAGTACACAGCACCCTGAGCACTGAGCACCCAGCACCCTGAGTACTGAGCACCGAGCACCCTGATTACTGAGCACCCAGCACCCCGAGCACTGAGCACCCAGCACCCTGAGCACTGAGCACCCAGCATACTGAGTACTGAGCACCCAGCACCCTGCGCACTGAGCACCCAGCACCCTGAGCACTGAGCACCCAGCACCCTGAGTACTGAGCATCCAGCACCCCGAGCACTGAGTACCCAGCACCCTGAGTACTGAGCACTGAGCACCCAGCACCCCGAGCACTGAGCACCCAGCACCGTGTGTACTGAGCACTGAGTACCCAGCACCCCGAGCACTGAGCACCCAGCACCCTGAGCACTGAGCACCCTGAGTATTGAGCACCCAGCACCCTGAGCACTGAACACCCAGCACCCCGAGCACTGAGCACCCAGCACCCAGAGCACTGAGCACTGAGCACCCTGAGTACTGAGCACTGAGCACCCAGAGCACTGAGCACCGAGCACCCTGAGTACTGAGCACTGAGCACCCAACACCCAAAGCACTGAGCACCCTGAGCACTGAGCACCCAGCACCCCAAGCACTGAGCACCCTGAGTACTGAGCACCCAGCACCCTGAGTAATGAGCACCCAGCACCCTGAGTACTGAGCACCCAGCTCCCTGAGTACTGAGCACCCAGCACCCCGAGCACTGAGCACCCAGCACCCTGAGTACTGATCACTGAGCACACAGCACCCCGAGCACTGAGCACCCAGCACCCAGTGTACTGAGCACTGAGTACCCAGTACCCCAAGCACTGCGACCCAGCACCCTGAGCACTGAGCACCCAGCACCCCGAGTACTGAGCACCCAGCACCCCGAGCATGGGGCACCCAGCACCCTGAGCACTGATCACCCAGCACCCCGAGCAATGAGCACCCAGCACCCTGAGTACTGAGCACCGAGCACCCCGAGTACTGAGCACCCAGCAACCTGAACACTGAGCACCCAGCACCCCCAGCAATGAGGACCCAGCACCCTGAGTACTGAGCACCCAGCACCCCGAGTACTGAGCACCCAGCAACCTGAGAACCGAGCAGCCAGCACCCAGAGAGCTGAGCACCCAGCACCCTGAGCACTGAGCACCCAGCACCCTGAGTACTGAGCACTGAGCACCCCGAGTACTGAGCACCCAGCACCCCGAGCACTGAGCACCCAGCACCCTGAGTACTGAGCACCCAGCACCCTGAGTACTGAGCACCCAGCACCCTGAGCACTGAGCACCCAGCACCCTGAGTACTAAGCACCCAACACCCCAAGCACTGAGCACCCCGAGCACTGAGCAGCCAGTACCCTGAGTACTGCGCACCGAGCACCCTGAGTACTGAGCAGCCAGCACCCTGAGAACTGAGCACCCAGCGTACTGAGCACCGAGCACCCAGCACCCTGAGTACTGAGCACACAGCACCCTGAGCACTGAGCACCCAGCACCCTGAGTACTGAGCACCGAGCACCCTGAGTACTGAGCACCCAGCACCCTGAGCACTGAGCACCCAGCTCTCTGAGCACTGAGCACCCAGCATACTGAGTACTGAGCACCCAGCACCCTGAGCACTGAGCACCCAGCACCCTGAGCACTGAGCACCCAGCACCCTGAGTACTGAGCATCCAGCACCCCGAGCACTGAGCACCCAGCACCCTGAGTACTGAGCACTGAGCACAGAGCACCCCGAGCACTGAGCACCCAGCACCCTGTGTACTGAGCACTGAGTACCCAGCACCCCGAGCACTGAGCACCCAGCACCCTGAGCACTGAGCACCCTGAGTACTGAGCACCCAGCACCCTGAGCACTGAGCACCCAGCACCCCGAGCACTGAGCACCCAGCACACAGAGGACTGAGCACTGAGCACCCTGAGTACTGAGCACTGAGCACCCTGAGCACTGAGCACCGAGCACCCTGAGTACTGAGCACTGAGCACCCAACACCCCAAGCACTGAGTACCCTGAGCACTGAGCACCCAGCACCCCAAGCACTGAGCACCCTGAGTACTGAGCACCCAGCACCCTGAGTAATGAGCACCCAGCACCCCGAGCTCTGAGCACCCAGCACCCTGAGTACTAAGCACCGAGCAACCTGAGTACTGAGCAGCCAGCACCCTGAGTACTGAGCACCCAGCGTACTGAGAACCGAGCACCCAGCACCCTGAGTACTGAGCACCCAGCACCCTGAGCACTGAGCACGCAGCACCCTGAGTACTGAGCACCGAGCACCCCGAGTACTGAGCACCCAGCACCCCGAGCACTGAGCACTCAGCACCCCGAGCACTGAGCACCCAGCACCCCGAGCACTGAGCACCCAGCACCCCGAGCACTGCGCACACAGCACCCCGAGCACCGAGCACCCTGAGTACTAAGCACCGAGCACCCTGAGCACTGAGCACCCAGCACCCTTAGCACTGAGCACCCAGCACCCTGAGTACTGAGCACCCAGCACCCCGAGCACTGAGCACACAGCACCCTGAGCACTGAGCACCCAGCTCCCCGAGCAGTGAGAACCCAGCACCCTGAGCCCTGAGCAACCTGAGTCCTGAGCACTGAGCACCCTGAGAACTGAGCACTGAGCACCCTGAGTACTGAGCACCCAGCACCCTGAGCAATGAGCACCCAGAGTACTGAGCACCAAGCACCCTGAGCCCTGAGCACTGAGCACAGAGCACCTAGAGCACTGAGCACCCAGCACCCGGAGTACTGAGCACCCAGCACCCTGAGTACTAAGCAGCAAGCACCCTGAGTACTGAGCACCCAATACCCTGAGCACTGAACACACAGCACCCTGAGTACTGAGCACCCCGAGCACTGAGCACCCAGCACACTGAGCACCCAGCACCCTGAGTACTGAGCTCCCAGCACCCAGAGCACTGAGCACTGAGCTCCCTGAGTACTGAGCACTGAGCACCCTGAGCACTGAGCACCATGCACCCTGAGTACTGAGCACCCAGCACCCTGAGCACTGAGGACCGAGCACCCTGAGTACTAAGCACCCAGCACCCTGAGTACTGAGAAAACAGCACCCTGAGCACTGAGCACCCAGAACGCTGAGTACTGAGCACTGAGCACCCTGAGTACTGAGCACCGAGCACCCTGAGCACTGAGCACCCAGCACGCTGAGAACTGAGCACTGAGCACCCTGAGCGCTGAGCACCCAGCACCCTGAGTACTGAGCACCGAGCACCCTGAGTACTGAGCACCCAGCACTCTGAGCACTGAGCACCCAGCACCCTGAGCACTGAGACACCCAGCACCCCGAGCACTGAGCACCCAGCACCCCGAGTACTGAGCACCCAGCAACCTGAGTACTGAGCACTGAGCACCCCGAGTACTGAGCACCCAGCACCCCGAGCACTGAGCACCCAGCACCCTGAGTACTGAGCACCCAGCACCCTGAGTACTGAGCACCCAGCACCCTGAGCACTGAGCACCCAGCACCCTGAGTACTAAGCACCCAACACCCCAAGCACTGAGCACCCTGAGTACTGAGCACCCAGCACCCCAAGCACTGAGCACCCCGAGCACTGAGCAGCCAGCACCCTGAGTACTGAGCACCGAGCACCCAGCACCCTGAGTACTGAGCACACAGCACCCTGAGCACTGAGCACCCAGCACCCTGAGTACTGAGCACCGACCACCCTGAGTACTGAGCATCCAGCACCCCGAGCACTGAGCACCCAGCACCTTGAGCACTGAGCACCCAGCATACTGCGTACTGAGCACCCAGCACCCTGAGTACTGAGCACCCAGCACCCTGAGCACTGAGCACCCAGCACCCTGAGTACTGAGCATCCAGCACCCCGAGCACTGAGCACCCAGCACCCTGAGTACTGAGCACTGAGCACCCAGCACCCCGAGCACTGAGCACCCAGCACCCTGTGTACTGAGCACTGAGTACCCAGCACCCCGAGCACTGAGCACCCAGCACCCTGAGCACCGAGCACCCTGAGAACTGAGCACCCAGCACCCTGAGCACTGAGCACCCAGCACCCCGAGCACTGAGCACCCAGCACCCAGAGCACTGAGCACTGAGCACCCTGAGTACTGAGCACTGAGCACCCTGAGCACTGAGCACCGAGCACCCTGAGTACTGAGCACTGAGCACCCAACACCCCAAGCACTGAGCACCCTGAGCACTGAGCACCCAGCACCCCAAGCACTGAGCACCCTGAGTACTGAGCACCCAGCACCCTGAGTAATGAGCACCCAGCACCCTGAGTACTGAGCACCCAGCTCCCTGAGTACTGAGCACCCTGCACCCCGAGCACTGAGCACCCAGCACCCTGAGTACTGAGCACTGAGCACACAGCACCCCGAGCACTGAGCACCCAGCACCCTGTGTACTGAGCACTGAGTAACCAGTACCCCGAGCACTGCGACCCAGCACCCTGAGCACGGAGCACCGAGCACCCTGAGTACTGAGCACTGAGCACCCTGAGCACTGAGCACCCTGCACCCTGAGTACTGAGCACCGAGCACCATGAGTACTGAGCACCCAGCACTCTGAGCACTGAGCACCCAGCACCCTGAGCACTGAGACACCCAGCACCCCGAGCACTGAGCACCCAGCACCCCGAGCACTGAGCACCCTGCACCCTGAGCACTGAGCCTGAGCACCCTGAATACTGAGCACTGAGCACCCTGAGTACTGAGCACTGAGCACCCTGAGTACTGAGCACCCAGCACCCCGAGCACTGAGCACCGAGCACCCTGAGCACTGAGCACCCAGCACCCTGAGTACTAAGCACCCAGCACCCTGAGTACTGAGCACCCAGCACCCTGAGTACTGAGCACCCAGCGTACTGAGCACCCAGCACCCTGAGCACTGAGCACCCAGCACCCTGAGTACTGAGCACCCAGCACCCTGAGCACTGAGCACCCAGCACCCTGAGTACTTAGCACCGAGCACCCTGAGAACTGAGCACCCAGCACCCTGAGTACTGAGCACCCAGCACCCTGAGTACTGAGCACCCAGCGTACTGAGCACCGAGCACCCAGCACCCTGAGTACTGAGCACCCAGCACCCTGAGCACTGAGCACCCAGCACCCTGAGTACTGAGCACTGAGCACCCCGAGTACTGAGCACCGAGCACACCGAGCACTGAGCACCCAGCACCCAGAGCACCGAGCACCCTGTGTACTGAGCACCCAGCACCCTGAGCACTGAGCACCCAGCACCCTGAGCACTGAGCACCCAGCACCCTGAGCACTGAGCAACCTTAGTACTGAGCACTGAGCACCCTGAGTACTGAGCACTGAGCACCCTGAGTACTGAGCACCCAGCACCCTGAGTACTGAGGACCCAGCTCCCTGAGCAATGATCACACTGAGTACTGAGCACCCAGCACCTTGAGCACTGAGCACCGAGCACACTGAGCACTGAGCAACCAGCACCCGGAGTACTGAGCACCCAGCACCCTGAGAACTAAGCACCAAGCACCCTGAGTACTGAGCACTGAGCACCCCGAGTACTGAGCACCGAGCACCCCGAGCACTGAGCACCCAGAACCCCGAGCACCGAGCACCCTGAGTACTGAGCACCCAGCACCCTGAGCACTGAACACACAGCACCCTGAGTACAGAAAACCCCTAGCACTGAGAATCCAGCACCCTGAGTACTGAGCACCGAGCACACTGAGCACTGAGCACCCAGCACCCCGAGCACTGAGCACCCAGCACCCTGAGTACTGAGCACCCAGCACCCTGAGTACTGAGCACCCAGCACCCCGAGCACTGAGTACCCAGCACCCTGAGCACTGAGCACCCAGCACACTGAGCACTGAGCACCAAGCACCCTGAGCACTGAGCACCCAGCACCCTGAGTTCTGAGCACTGAGCACCCAGCACCCCGAGCACTGAGCACCCAGCACACTGAGTACTGAGCACTGAGCACCCAGCACCCCGAGCACTGAGCACCCAGCACCCTGAGTACTGAGCACCCAACACCCGATTACTGAGCACCCAGCACCGTGAGTACTGAGCACCCAGCTCCCTGAGTACTGAGCACCCAGCACCCCGAGTACTTAGCACCCAGCACCCTGAGTACTGAGCACCCAGCACCCCGAGCACTAAGCACACAGCACCCAGAGCACTGAGGACCCAGCACCCTGAGCACTGAGCACCCAGCACCCTGAGTACTGAGCACCGAGCACCCTGAGTACTGAGCACCCAGCACCCTGAGCACTGATCACCCAGCACCCTGAGTACTGAGCACCAAGTACCCTGAGTACTGAGCACCCAGCACCCCGAGCACTGAGCACCCAGCACCCTGAGTACTGAGCACTGAGAACACAGCACCCCGAGCAATGAGCACCCAGCACCCTGTGTACTGAGCACTGAGTACCCAGTACCCCGAGCACTGAGACCCAGCACCCTGAGCACTGAGCACCCAGCACCCCGAGAACTGAGCACCCAGCACCCCGAGCACTGAGCACCCAGCACCCCGAGCACTGAGCACCCAGCACCCCGAGCAATGAGCACCCAGCACCCTGAGTACTGAGCACCCAGCACCCCGAGTACTGACCACCCAGCAACCTGAGAACCGAGCAGCCAGCACCCCGAGCACTGAGCACCCAGCACACTGAGCACTGAGCACCCAGCACCCTGAGTACTGAGCACTGAGCACCCTGAGTACTGAGCACCCAGCACCCTGAGCACTGAGCACCGAGCACCATGAGCACTGAGCACCCAGCGCCCCGAGCACTGAGCACCCAGCACCCCGAGCACTGATCACCCAGCACCCTGAGCACTGAGCACCCAGCACCCTGAGCACTGAGCACCCAGCACCCCGAGCACTGAGCACCCAGCACCCCGAGCACTGAGCACCCAGCACCCTGAGTACTGAGCACCCAGCACCCTGAGTACTGAGCACCCAGCACCCTGAGCACTGAGCACCCAGCACCCTGAGTACTAAGCACCCAACACCCCAAGCACTGAGCACCCTGAGTACTGAGCACCCAGCACCACAAGCACTGAGCACCCTGAATACTGAGCACCCAGCACCCTGAGTAATGAGCACCCAGCACCTCGAGCACTGAGCACCCAGCACCCTGAGCACTGAGCACCGAGCACCCTGAGCACTGAGCACCCAGCACCCTGAGGACAGAGCACCCAGCACCCCGAGCACTGAGCACACAGCACCCTGAGCACTGAGCACCCTGAGTACTGAGCACTGAGCACCCTGAGTACTGAGCACCCAGCACCCTGAGTACTGAGCACACAGCACCCCGAGCACTGAGTACCCAGCACCCTGAGCACTGAGTACCCAGCACCCTGAGCACTGAGCACCCAGCACATTGAGCAATGAGCACCCAGCACCCTGAGCACTGAGCACCCAGCACCCTGAGTACTGAGCACCGAGCACCCTGAGTACTGAGCACCCAGCACCCTGAGTACTGAGCACCCAGCACCCTGAGTACTGAGCACCCAGCGTACTGAGCACCGAGCACCCAGCACCCTGAGTACTGAGCACCCAGCACCCTGAGCACTGAGCACCCAGCACCCTGAGTACTGAGCACTGAGCTCCCCGAGTACTGAGCACCGAGCACACCGAGCACTGAGCACCCAGCACCCCGAGCACCGAGCACCCTGTGTACTGAGCACCCAGCACCCTGAGCACTGAGCACCCTGCACCCTGAGCACTGAGCACCCAGCACCCTGAGTACTGAGCACCGAGCACCCCGAGCACTGAGCACCCAGCACCCTGAGCACTGAGCAACCTTAGTACTGAGCACTGAGCACCCTGAGTACTGAGCACTGAGCACCCTGAGTACTGAGCACCCAGCACCCTGATTACTGAGCACCCAGCTCCCTGAGCAATGATCACCCTGAGTACTGAGCACCCAGCACCTTGAGCACTGAGCACCGAGCACACTGAGCACTGAGCAACCAGCACCCGGAGTACTGAGCACCCAGCACCCTGAGTACTAAGCACCGAGCACCCTGAGTACTGAGCACTGAGCACCCCGAGTACTGAGCTCCGAGCACCCTGAGCACTGAGCACCCACAACCCCGAGCACCGAGCACCCTGAGTACTGAGCACCCAGCACCCTGAGCACTGAACACACAGCACCCTGAGTACAGAAAACCCCTAGCACTGAGAACCCAGCACCCTGAGTACTGAGCACCGAGCACACTGAGCACTGAGCACCCAGCACCCCGAGCACTGAGCACCCAGCACCCTGAGTACTGAGCACCCAGCACCCTGAGTACTGAGCACCCAGCACCCCGAGCACTGAGTACCCAGCACCCTGAGCACTGAGCACCCAGCACACTGAGCACTGAGCACCAAGCACCCTGAGCACTGAGCACCCAGCACCCCGAGCACTGAGCACCCAGCACCCCGAGCACTAAGCACACAGCACCCAGAGCACTGAGGACCCAGCACCCTGAGCACTGAGCACCCAGCACCCTGAGTACTGAGCACCGAGCACCCTGAGTACTGAGCACCCAGCACCCTGAGCACTGATCACCCAGCACCCTGAGTACTGAGCACCAAGTACCCTGAGTACTGAGCACCCAGCACCCCGAGCACTGAGCACCCAGCACCCTGAGTACTGAGCACTGAGAACACAGCACCCCGAGCAATGAGCACCCAGCACCCTGTGTACTGAGCACTGAGTACCCAGTACCCCGAGCACTGAGACCCAGCACCCTGAGCACTGAGCACCCAGCACCCCGAGTACTGAGCACCCAGCACCCCGAGCACTGAGCACCCAGCACCCCGAGCACTGAGCACCCAGCACCCCGAGCAATGAGCACCCAGCACCCTGAGTACTGAGCACCCAGCACCCCGAGTACTGAGCACCCAGCAACCTGAGAACCGAGCAGCCAGCACCCCGAGCACTGAGCACCCAGCACACTGAGCACTGAGCACCCAGCACCCTGAGTACTGAGCACTGAGCACCCTGAGTACTGAGCACCCAGCACCCCGAGCACTGAGCACCGAGCACCCCGAGCACTGAGCACCCAGCGCCCCGAGCACTGAGCACCCAGCACCCCGAGCACTGATCACCCAGCACCCTGAGCACTGAGCACCCAGCACCCTGAGCACTGAGCACCCAGCACCCCGAGCACTGAGCACCCAGCACCCCGAGCACTGAGCACCCAGCACCCTGAGTACTGAGCACCCAGCACCCTCAGTACTGAGCACCCAGCACCCTGAGCACTGAGCACCCAGCACCCTGAGTACTAAGCACCCAACACCCCAAGCACTGAGCACCCTGAGTACTGAGCACCCAGCACCACAAGCACTGAGCACCCTGAATACTGAGCACCCAGCACCCTGAGTAATGAGCACCCAGCACCTCGAGCACTGAGCACCCAGCACCCTGAGCACTGAGCACCGAGCACCCTGAGCACTGAGCACCCAGCACCCTGAGGACAGAGCACCCAGCACCCCGAGCACTGAGCACACAGCACCCTGAGCACTGAGCACCCTGAGTACTGAGCACTGAGCACCCTGAGTATTGAGCACCCAGCACCCTGAGTACTGAGCACACAGCACCCCGAGCACTGAGTACCCAGCACCCTGAGCACTGAGTACCCAGCACCCTGAGCACTGAGCACCCAGCACATTGAGGAATGAGCACCCAGCACCCTGAGCACTGAGCACCCTGCACCCTGAGTACTGAGCACTGAGCACCCAGCACCCCGAGCACTGAGCACACAGCACCCTGAGTACTGAGCAATGAGCACCCAGCACCCCGAGCACTGAGCAACGAGCACCCCAAGCACTGAGCACCCAGCACCCCGAGCACTGTGCACCCAGCAACCTGAGCACTGAGCACCCAGCACCCTGAGCACTGAGCACCCAGCACCCCGAGCCTGAGCACCCAGCACCCCGAGCACTGAGCACTCAGCACCCCGAGCACTGAGCACCCAGCACCCCGAGCACTGAGCACCCAGCACCCCGAGCACTGAGCACCCAGCACCCTGAGTACTGAGCACTGAGCGCCCAGCACCCCGAGCACTGAGCACCGAGCACCCCGAGCACTGAGCACCCAGCACCCCGAGCACTGAGCACCCATCACCCCGAGCACTGAGCACCCAGCACCCCGAGCACTGAGCACCCAGCACCCTGTGTACTGAGCACTGAGTACACAGCACCCCGAGCACTGAGCACCCAGCACCCTGAGCACTGAGCACCCTGAGTACTGAGCACCCAGCACCCTGAGCACTGAGCACCCAGCACCCCGAGCACTGAGCACCCAGCACCCAGAGCACTGAGCACTGAGCACCCTGAGTACTGAGCACTGAGCACCCTGAGCACTGAGCACCGAGCACCCTGAGTACTGAGCACTGAGCACCCTGAGCACTGAGCACCCTGCACCCTGAGTACTGAGCACTGAGCACCATGAGTACTGAGCACCCAGCACTCTGAGCACTGAGCACCCAGCACCCTGAGCACTGAGACACCCAGCACCCCGAGCACTGAGCACCCAGCACCCCGAGCACTGAGCACCCTGCACCCTGAGCACTGAGCCTGAGCACCCTGAGTACTGAGCACTGAGCACCCTGAGTACTGAGCACTGAGCACCCTGAGTACTGAGCACCCAGCACCCCGAGCACTGAGCACCGAGCACCCTGAGCACTGAGCACCCAGCACCCTGAGTACTAAGCAGCCAGCACCCTGAGTACTGAGCACCCAGCACCCTGAGTACTGAGCACCCAGCGTACTGAGCACCGAGCACCCCGAGCACTGAGCACCCAGCACCCTGAGTACTGAGCACCCAGCACCCTGAGCACTGAGCACCCAGCACCCTGAGTACTGAGCACCGAGCACCCTGAGTACTGAGCACCCAGCACCCTGAGTACTGAGCACCAAGCACCCTGAGTACTGAGCACCCAGCGTACTGAGCACCGAGCACCCAGCACCCTGAGTACTGAGCACCCAGCACCCTGAGCACTGAGCACCCAGCACCCTGAGTACTGAGCACTGAGCACCCCGAGTACTGAGCACCGAGCACACCGAGCACTGAGCACCCAGCACCCCGAGCACCGAGCACCCTGTGTACTGAGCACCCAGCACCCTGAGCACTGATCACCCAGCACCCTGAGCACTGAGCACCCAGCACCCTGAGCACTGAGCACCCAGCACCCCGAGCACTGAGCACCCAGCACCCCGAGCACTGAGCACCCAGCACCCTGAGTACTGAGCACCCAGCACCCTGAGTACTGAGCACCCAGCACCCTGAGCACTGAGCACCCAGCACCCTGAGTACTAAGCACCCAACACCCCAAGCACTGAGCACCCTGAGTACTGAGCACCCAGCACCACAAGCACTGAGCACCCTGAATACTGAGCACCCAGCACCCTGAGTAATGAGCACCCAGCACCTCGAGCACTGAGCACCCAGCACCCTGAGCACTGAGCACCGAGCACCCTGAGCACTGAGCACCCAGCACCCTGAGGACAGAGCACCCAGCACCCCGAGCACTGAGCACACAGCACCCTGAGCACTGAGCACCCTGAGTACTGAGCACTGAGCACCCTGAGTACTGAGCACCCAGCACCCTGAGTACTGAGCACACAGCACCCCGAGCACTGAGTACCCAGCACCCTGAGCACTGAGTACCCAGCACCCTGAGCACTGAGCACCCAGCACACTGATCACTGAGCACCCAGCACCCTGAGCACTGAGCACCCAGCACCCTGAGTACTGAGCACTGAGCACCCAGCACCCCGAGCACTGAGCACCCAGCACCCTGAGTACTGAGCACTGAGCACCCAGCACCCCGAGCACTGAGCAACGAGCACCCCAAGCACTGAGCACCCAGCACCCCGAGCACTGAGCACCCAGCACCCTGAGCACTGAGCACCCAGCACCCTGAGCACTGAGCACCCAGCACCCCGAGCCTGAGCACCCAGCACCAGGAGCACTGAGCACTCAGCACCCCGAGCACTGAGCACCCAGCACCTCGAGCACTGAGCACCCAGCACCCCGAGCACTGAGCACCCAGCACCCTGAGTACTGAGCACTGAGCGCCCAGCACCCCGAGCACTGAGCACCGAGCACCCCGAGCACTGAGCACCCAGCACCCCGAGCACAGAGCACCCATCACCCCGAGCACTGAGCACCCAGCACCCCGAGCACTGAGCACCGAGCACCCTGTGTACTGAGCACTGAGTACACAGCACCCCGAGCACTGAGCACCCAGCACCCTGAGCACTGAGCACCCTGAGTACTGAGCACCCAGCACCCTGAGCACTGAGCACCCAGCACCCCGAGCACTGAGCACCCAGCACCCAGAGCACTGAGCACTGAGCACCCTGAGTACTGAGCACTGAGCACCCTGAGCACTGAGCACCGAGCACCCTGAGTACTGAGCACTGAGCACCCTGAGCACTGAGCACCCTGCACCCTGAGTACTGAGCACTGAGCACCATGAGTACTGAGCACCCAGCACTCTGAGCACTGAGCACCCAGCACCCTGAGCACTGAGACACCCAGCACCCCGAGCACTGAGCACCCAGCACCCCGAGCACTGAGCACCCTGCACCCTGAGCACTGAGCCTGAGCACCCTGAGTACTGAGCACTGAGCACCCTGAGTACTGAGCACTGAGCACCCTGAGTACTGAGCACCCAGCACCCCGAGCACTGAGCACCGAGCACCCTGAGCACTGAGCACCCAGCACCCTGAGTACTAAGCACCCAGCACCCTGAGTACTGAGCACCCAGCACCCTGAGTACTGAGCACCCAGCGTACTGAGCACCGAGCACCCCGAGCACTGAGCACCCAGCACCCTGAGTACTGAGCACCCAGCACCCTGAGCACTGAGCACCCAGCACCCTGAGTACTGAGCACCGAGCACCCTGAGTACTGAGCACCCAGCACCCTGAGTACTGAGCACCCAGCACCCTGAGTACTGAGCACCCAGCGTACTGAGCACCGAGCACCCAGCACCCTGAGTACTGAGCACCCAGCACCCTGAGCACTGAGCACCCAGCACCCTGAGTACTGAGCACTGAGCACCCCGAGTACTGAGCACCGAGCACACCGAGCACTGAGCACCCAGCACCCCGAGCACCGAGCACCCTGTGTACTGAGCACCCAGCACCCTGAGCACTGAGCACCCTGCACCCTGAGCACCCTGCACCCTGAGCACTGAGCACCCAGCACCCTGAGTACTGAGCACCGAGCACCCCGAGCACTGAGCACCCAGCACCCTGAGCACTGAGCAACCTTAGTACTGAGCACTGAGCACCCTGAGTACTGAGCACTGAGCACCCTGAGTACTGAGCACCCAGCACCCTGTGTACTGAGCACCCAGCTCCCTGAGCAATGATCACCCTGAGTACTGAGCACCCAGCACCTTGAGCACTGAGCACCGAGCACACTGAGCACTGAGCAACCAGCACCCGGAGTACTGAGCACCCAGCACCCTGAGTACTAAGCACCGAGCACCCTGAGTACTGAGCACTGAGCACCCCGAGTACTGAGCACCGAGCACCCCGAGCACTGAGCACCCACAACCCCGAGCACCGAGCACCCTGAGTACTGAGCACCCAGCACCCTGAGCACTGAACACACAGCACCCTGAATACAGAAAACCCCTAGCACTGAGAACCCAGCACCCTGAGTACTGAGCACCGAGCACACTGAGCACTGAGCACCCAGCACCCCGAGCACTGAGCACCCAGCACCCTGAGTACTGAGCACGAGCACCCTGAGTACTGAGCACCCAGCACACCGAGCACTGAGTACCCAGCACCCTGAGCACTGAGCACCCAGCACACTGAGCACTGAGCACCAAGCACCCTGAGCACTGAGCACCCAGCACCCCGAGCACTGAGCACCCAGCACCCTGAGTACTGAGCACTGAGCACCCAGCACCCCGAGCACTGAGCACCCAGCACCCCGAGCACTAAGCACACAGCACCCAGAGCACTGAGGACCCAGCACCCTGAGCACTGAGCACCCAGCACCCTGAGTACTGAGCACCGAGCACCCTGAGTACTGAGCACCCAGCACCCTGAGCACTGATCAACCAGCACCCTGAGTACTGAGCACCAAGTACCCTGAGTACTGAGCACCCAGCACCCCGAGCACTGAGCAAACAGCACCCTGAGTACTGAGCACTGAGAACACAGCACCCCGAGCAATGAGCACCCAGCACCCTGTGTACTGAGCACTGAGTACCCAGTACCCTGAGCACTGAGACCCAGCACCCTGAAAACTGAGCACCCAGCACCCCGAGTACTGAGCACCCAGCACCCCGAGCACTGAGCACCCAGCACCCCGAGCACTGAGCACCCAGCACCCCGAGCAATGAGCACCCAGCACCCTGAGTACTGAGCACCCAGCACCCCGAGTACTGAGCACCCAGCAACCTGAGAACTGAGCAGCCAGCACCCCGAGCACTGAGCACCCAGCACACTGAGCACTGAGCACCCAGCACCCTGAGTACTGAGCACTGAGCACCCTGAGTACTGAGCACCCAGCACCCCGAGCACTGAGCACCGAGCACCCCGAGCACTGAGCACCCAGCGCCCCGAGCACTGAGCACCCAGCACCCCGAGCACTGATCACCCAGCACCCTGAGCACTGAGCACCCAGCACCCTGAGCACTGAGCACCCAGCACCCCAAGCACTGAGCACCCAGCACCCCGAGCACTGAGCACCCAGCACCCTGAGTACTGAGCACCCAGCACCCTGAGTACTGAGCACCCAGCACCCTGAGCACTGAGCACCCAGCACCCTGAGTACTAAGCACCCAACACCCCAAGCACTGAGCACCCTGAGTACTGAGCACCCAGCACCACAAGCACTGAGCACCCTGAATACTGAGCACCCAGCACCCTGAGTAATGAGCACCCAGCACCCCGAGCACTGAGCACCCAGCACCCTGAGCACTGAGCACCGAGCACCCTGAGCACTGAGCACCCAGCACCCTGAGGACTGAGCACCCAGCACCCTGAGCACTGAGCACACAGCACCCTGAGCACTGAGCACCCTGAGTACTGAGCACTGAGCACCCTGAGTACTGAGCACCCAGCACCCCGAGTACTGAGCACCCAGCACCCCGAGCACTGAGTACCCAGCACCCTGAGCACTGAGTACCCAGCACCCTGAGCAATGAGCACCCAGCACATTGAGCAATGAGCACCCAGCACCCTGAGCACTGAGCACCCAGCACCCTGAGTACTGAGCACTGAGCACCCAGCACCCCGAGCACTGAGCACCCAGCACCCTGAGTACTGAGCACTGAGCACCCAGCACCCCGAGCACTGAGCAACGAGCACCCCAAGCACTGAGCACCCAGCACCCCGAGCACTGTGCACCCAGCACCCTGAGCACTGAGCACCCAGCACCCTGAGCACTGAGCACCCAGCACCCCGAGCACTGAGTACCCAGCACCCCGAGCACTGAGCACTCAGCACCCCGAGCACTGAGCACCCAGCACCCCGAGCACTGAGCACCCAGCACCCTGAGTACTGTGCACCCAGCACCCCGAGTACTGAGCACCCAGCAACCTGAGTACTGAGCACCCAGCACCCGGAGCACTAAGCACCCAGCACCCCGAGCACTGAGGACCCAGCACCCTGAGCACTGAGCACCCAGCACCCTGAGTACTGAGCACCGACCACTCTGAGTACTGAGCACCCAGCACCCTGAGTACTGAGCACCCAGCACACTGAGTACTGAGCACCCAGCACCCTGAGCACTGATCACCCAGCACCCTGAGTACTGAGCACCAAGTACCCTGAGTACTGAGCACCCAGCACCCCGAGCACTGAGCACCCAGCACCCTGAGTACTGAGCACTGAGCACCCAGCACCCCGAGCACTGAGCACCCAGCACCCTGTGTACTGAGCACTGAGTACCCAGTACCCCGAGCACTGAGACCCAGCACCCTGAGAACTGAGCACCCAGCACGCCGAGTACTGAGCACCGAGCACCCCAAGCACTGAGCACCCAGCACCCCGAGCACTGAGCACCCAGCACCCCGAGCAATGAGCACCCAGAACCCTGAGTACTGAGCACCCAGCACCCCGAGTACTGAGCACAAAGCAACCTGAGAACCGAGCAGCCAGCACCCCGAGCACTGAGCACACAGCACCCTGAGTATTGAGCACTGAGCACCCTGAGTACTGAGCACCCAGCACCCCGAGCACTGAGCACCGAGCACCCCGAGCACTGAGCACCCAGCGCCCCGAGCACTGAGCACCCAGCACCCCGAGCACTGATCACACAGCACGTGAGCACTGAGCACCCAGCACCCTGAGCACTGAGCACCCAGCACCCCGAGCACTGAGCACCCAGCACCCTGAGCACTGAGCACCCAGCACCCTGAGTACTGAGCACCCAGCAACCTGAGTACTGAGCACCCAGCACCCTGAGCACTGAGCACCCAGCACCCTGAGTACTAAGTACCCAACACCCCAAGCACTGAGCACCCTGAGTACTGAGCACCCAGCACCACATGCACTGAGCACCCTGAATACTGAGCACCCAGCACCCTGAGTAATGAGCACCCAGCACCCCGAGCACTGAGCACCCAGCACCCTGAGCACTGAGCACCGAGCACCCTGAGCACTGAGCACCCAGCACCCTGAGGACTGAGCACCCAGCACCCCGAGCACTGAGCACACAGCACCCTGAGCACTGAGCACCCTGAGTACTGAGCACTGAGCACCCTGAGTACCGAGCACCCAGCACCCTGAGTACTGAGCACCCAGCACCCCGAGCACTGAGTACCCAGCACCCCGAGCACTGAGTACCCAGCACCCTGAGCACTGAGCACCCAGCACCCTGAGCTCTGAGCACCCAGCACCCCGAGCACTGAGCACCCAGCACCTCGAGCACTGAGCACCCAGCACCCCGAGCACTGAGCACCCAGCACCCCGAGCACTGAGCACCCAGCACCCCGAGCACTGAGCACCCAGCACCCTGAGTACTGAGCACTGAGCGCCCAGCACCCTGAGCACTGAGCACCGAACACCCCGAGCACTGAGCACCCAGCACCCCGAGCACTGAGCACCCAGCACCCCGAGCACTGAGCACCCAGCACCCCGAGCACTGAGCACCCAGCACCCCGAGCACTGAGCACCCAGCACCCCGAGTACTGAGCACCCAGCACCCTGAGTACTGAGCACCCAGCACCCTGAGCACTGAGCACCCAGCACCCTGAGTACTGAGCACCCAACACCCCAAGCACTGAGCACCCTGAATACTGAGCACCCAGCACCCCAAGCACTGAGCACCCTGAGTACTGAGCACCCAGCCCCCTGAGTAATGAGCACCCAGCACCCCGAGCACTGAACACCCAGCACCCTGAGTACTGAGCACCGAGCACCCTGAGTACTGAGCAGCCAGCACCCTGAGTACTGAGCACCCAGCGTACTGAGCACCGAGCACCCAGCACCCTGTGTACTGAGCACCCAGCACCCTGAGCACTGAGCACCCAGCACCCTGAGTACTGAGCACCGAGCACCCCGAGTACTGAGCACCCAGCACCCTGAGTACTGAGCTCCCAGCACCCTGAGCACTGAGCACCCAGCACCCTGAGTACTGAGCACCGATCACCCCTAGCACTGAGCACCCTGAGTACTGAGCACCCAGCCCCCTGAGTAATGAGCACCCAGCACCCCGAGCACTGAGCACCCAGCACCCTGAGTACTGAGCACCGAGCACCCTGAGTACTGAGCACCCAGCACCCTGAGTACTGAGCACCGAGCACCCTGATTACTGAGCAGCCAGCACCCTGAGTACTGAGCACCCAGCGTACTGAGCACCGAGCACCCAGCACCCTGAGTACTGAGCACCCAGCACCCTGAGCACTGAGCACCCAGCACCCTGAGTACTGAGCACCGAGCACCCCGAGTACTGAGCACCCAGCACCCTGAGTACTGAGCACCCAGCACCCTGAGCACTGAGCACCCAGCACCCTGAGTACTGAGCACCGAGCACCCCAAGCACTGAGCACCCTGAGTACTGAGCACCCAGCCCCCTGAGTAATGAGCACCCAGCACCCCGAGCACTGAGCACCCAGCACCCTGAGTACTGAGCACCGAGCACCCTGAGTACTGAGCACCGAGCACCCTGAGTACTGAGCAGCCAGCACCCTGAGTACTGAGCACCCAGCGTACTGAGCACCGAGCACCCAGCACCCTAAGTACTGAGCACCCAGCACCCTGAGCACTGAGCACCCAGCACCCTGAGTACTGAGCACCGAGCACCCCGAGTACTGAGCACCCAGCACCCCGAGCACTGAGCACCCAGCACCCTGAGCACTGAGCACCCAGCACCCCGAGCACTGAGCACCCAGCACCCCGAGCACTGAGCACTAAGCACCCTGAGCACTGAGCACCCAGCACCTCGAGCACCGAGCACCCTGAGTACTAAGCACCGAGCACCCTGAGCACTGAGCACCCAGCACCCTGAGCACTGAGCACCCAGCACCCTGAGTACTGAGCACCCAGGACCCCGAGCACTGAGCACCCAGCACCCTGAGTACTGAGCACCCAGCACCCTGAGCACTGAGCACCGAGCACCCTGAGCACTGAGCACACAGCACCCTGAGGACTGAGCACCCAGCGCCCCGAGCACTGAGCACAGAGCACCCTGAGCACTGAGCACCCTGAGTACTGATCACTGAGCACCCTGAGTACTGAGCACTGAGCACCCTGAGTCCTGAGCACCCAGCACCCTGAGTACTGAGCACCCAGCACCCCGAGCACTGAGTACCCAGCACCCTGAGCACTGAGTACCCAGCACCCTGAGCACTGAGCACCCAGCACATTGAGCAATGAGCACCCAGCACCCTGAGCACTGAGCACCCAGCACCCTGAGTACTGAGCACTGAGCACCCAGCACCCCGAGCACTGAGCACACAGCACCCTGAGTACTGAGCAATGAGCACCCAGCACCCCGAGCACTGAGCAACGAGCACCCCAAGCACTGAGCACCCAGCACCCCGAGCACTGTGCACCCAGCACCCTGAGCACTGAGCACCCAGCACCCTGAGCACTGAGCACCCAGCACCCCGAGCCTGAGCACCCAGCACCCCGAGCACTGAGCACTCAGCACCCCGAGCACTGAGCACCCAGCACCCCGAGCACTGAGCACCCAGCACCCCGAGCACTGAGCACCCAGCACCCTGAGTACTGAGCACTGAGCGCCCAGCACCCCGAGCACTGAGCACCGAGCACCCCGAGCACTGAGCACCCAGCACCCCGAGCACTGAGCACCCATCACCCCGAGCACTGAGCACCCAGCACCCCGAGCACTGAGCACCCAGCACCCTGTGTACTGAGCACTGAGTACACAGCACCCCGAGCACTGAGCACCCAGCACCCTGAGCACTGAGCACCCTGAGTACTGAGCACCCAGCACCCTGAGCACTGAGCACCCAGCACCCCGAGCACTGAGCACCCAGCACCCAGAGCACTGAGCACTGAGCACCCTGAGTACTGAGCACTGAGCACCCTGAGCACTGAGCTCCGAGCACCCTGAGTACTGAGCACTGAGCACCCTGAGCACTGAGCACCCTGCACCCTGAGTACTGAGCACTGAGCACCATGAGTACTGAGCACCCAGCACTCTGAGCACTGAGCACCCAGCACCCTGAGCACTGAGACACCCAGCACCCCGAGCACTGAGCACCCAGCACCCCGAGCACTGAGCACCCTGCACCCTGAGCACTGAGCCTGAGCACCCTGAGTACTGAGCACTGAGCACCCTGAGTACTGAGCACTGAGCACCCTGAGTACTGAGCACCCAGCACCCCGAGCACTGAGCACCGAGCACCCTGAGCACTGAGCACCCAGCACCCTGAGTACTAAGCAGCCAGCACCATGAGTACTGAGCACCCAGCACCCTGAGTACTGAGCACCCAGCGTACTGAGCACCGAGCACCCCGAGCACTGAGCACCCAGCACCCTGAGTACTGAGCACCCAGCACCCTGAGCACTGAGCACGCAGCACCCTGAGTACTGAGCACCGAGCACCCTGAGTACTGAGCACCCAGCACCCTGAGTACTGAGCACCCAGCACCCTGAGTACTGAGCACCCAGCGTACTGAGCACCGAGCACCCAGCACCCTGAGTACTGAGCACCCAGCACCCTGAGCACTGAGCACCCAGCACCCTGAGTACTGAGCACTGAGCACCCCGAGTACTGAGCACCGAGCACACCGAGCACTGAGCACCCAGCACCCCGAGCACCGAGCACCCTGTGTACTGAGCACCCAGCACCCTGAGCACTGATCACCCAGCACCCTGAGCACTGAGCACCCAGCACCCTGAGCACTGAGCACCCAGCACCCCGAGCACTGAGCACCCAGCACCCCGAGCACTGAGCACCCAGCACCCTGAGTACTGAGCACCCAGCACCCTGAGTACTGAGCACCCAGCACCCTGAGCACTGAGCACCCAGCACCCTGAGTACTAAGCACCCAACACCCCAAGCACTGAGCACCCTGAGTACTGAGCACCCAGCACCACAAGCACTGAGCACCCTGAATACTGAGCACCCAGCACCCTGAGTAATGAGCACCCAGCACCTCGAGCACTGAGCACCCAGCACCCTGAGCACTGAGCACCGAGCACCCTGAGCACTGAGCACCCAGCACCCTGAGGACAGAGCACCCAGCACCCCGAGCACTGAGCACACAGCACCCTGAGCACTGAGCACCCTGAGTACTGAGCACTGAGCACCCTGAGTACTGAGCACCCAGCACCCTGAGTACTGAGCACACAGCACCCCGAGCACTGAGTACCCAGCACCCTGAGCACTGAGTACCCAGCACCCTGAGCACTGAGCACCCAGCACATTGAGCAATGAGCACCCAGCACCCTGAGCACTGAGCACCCAGCACCCTGAGTACTGAGCACTGAGCACCCAGCACCCCGAGCACTGAGCACACAGCACCCTGAGTACTGAGCAATGAGCACCCAGCACCCCGAGCACTGAGCAACGAGCACCCCAAGCACTGAGCACCCAGCACCCCGAGCACTGTGCACCCAGCACCCTGAGCACTGAGCACCCAGCACCCTGAGCACTGAGCACCCAGCACCCCGAGCCTGAGCACCCAGCACCCCGAGCACTGAGCACTCAGCACCCCGAGCACTGAGCACCCAGCACCCCGAGCACTGAGCACCCAGCACCCCGAGCACTGAGCACCCAGCACCCTGAGTACTGAGCACTGAGCGCCCAGCACCCCGAGCACTGAGCACCGAGCACCCCGAGCACTGAGCACCCAGCACCCCGAGCACTGAGCACCCATCACCCCGAGCACTGAGCACCCAGCACCCCGAGCACTGAGCACCCAGCACCCTGTGTACTGAGCACTGAGTACACAGCACCCCGAGCACTGAGCACCCAGCACCCTGAGCACTGAGCACCCTGAGTACTGAGCACCCAGCACCCTGAGCACTGAGCACCCAGCACCCCGAGCACTGAGCACCCAGCACCCAGAGCACTGAGCACTGAGCACCCTGAGTACTGAGCACTGAGCACCCTGAGCACTGAGCACCGAGCACCCTGAGTACTGAGCACTGAGCACCCTGAGCACTGAGCACCCTGCACCCTGAGTACTGAGCACTGAGCACCATGAGTACTGAGCACCCAGCACTCTGAGCACTGAGCACCCAGCACCCTGAGCACTGAGACACCCAGCACCCCGAGCACTGAGCACCCAGCACCCCGAGCACTGAGCACCCTGCACCCTGAGCACTGAGCCTGAGCACCCTGAGTACTGAGCACTGAGCACCCTGAGTACTGAGCACTGAGCACCCTGAGTACTGAGCACCCAGCACCCCGAGCACTGAGCACCGAGCACCCTGAGCACTGAGCACCCAGCACCCTGAGTACTAAGCACCCAGCACCCTGAGTACTGAGCACCCAGCACCCTGAGTACTGAGCACCCAGCGTACTGAGCACCGAGCACCCCGAGCACTGAGCACCCAGCACCCTGAGTACTGAGCACCCAGCACCCTGAGCACTGAGCACCCAGCACCCTGAGTACTGAGCACCGAGCACCCTGAGTACTGAGCACCCAGCACCCTGAGTACTGAGCACCCAGCACCCTGAGTACTGAGCACCCAGCGTACTGAGCACCGAGCACCCAGCACCCTGAGTACTGAGCACCCAGCACCCTGAGCACTGAGCACCCAGCACCCTGAGTACTGAGCACTGAGCACCCCGAGTACTGAGCACCGAGCACACCGAGCACTGAGCACCCAGCACCCTGAGCACCGAGCACCCTGTGTACTGAGCACCCAGCACCCTGAGCACTGAGCACCCTGCACCCTGAGCACTGAGCACCCAGCACCCTGAGTACTGAGCACCGAGCACCCCGAGCACTGAGCACCCAGCACCCTGAGCACTGAGCAACCTTAGTACTGAGCACTGAGCACCCTGAGTACTGAGCACTGAGCACCCTGAGTACTGAGCACCCAGCACCCTGTGTACTGAGCACCCAGCTCCCTGAGCAATGATCACCCTGAGTACTGAGCACCCAGCACCTTGAGCACTGAGCACCGAGCACACTGAGCACTGAGCAACCAGCACCCCAAGCACTGAGCACCCAGCACCCTGAGTACTAAGCACCGAGCACCCTGAGTACTGAGCACTGAGCACCCCGAGTACTGAGCAGCGAGCACCCCGAGCACTGAGCACCCACAACCCCGAGCACCGAGCACCCTGAGTACTGAGCACCCAGCACCCTGAGCACTGAACACACAGCACCCTGAGTACAGAAAACCCCTAGCACTGAGAACCCAGCACCCTGAGTACTGAGCACCGAGCACACTGAGCACTGAGCACCCAGCACCCCGAGCACTGAGCACCCAGCACCCTGAGTACTGAGCACGAGCACCCTGAGTACTGAGCACCCAGCACCCCGAGCACTGAGTACCCAGCACCCTGAGCACTGAGCACCCAGCACACTGAGCACTGAGCACCAAGCACCCTGAGCACTGAGCACCCAGCACCCCGAGCACTGAGCACCCAGCACCCTGAGTACTGAGCACTGAGCACCCAGCACCCCGAGCACTGAGCACCCAGCACCCCGAGCACTAAGCACACAGCACCCAGAGCACTGAGGACCCAGCACCCTGAGCACTGAGCACCCAGCACCCTGAGTACTGAGCACCGAGCACCCTGAGTACTGAGCACCCAGCACCCTGAGCACTGATCACCCAGCACCCTGAGTACTGAGCACCAAGTACCCTGAGTACTGAGCACCCAGCACCCCGAGCACTGAGCAAACAGCACCCTGAGTACTGAGCACTGAGAACACAGCACCCCGAGCAATGAGCACCCAGCACCCTGTGTACTGAGCACTGAGTACCCAGTACCCCGAGCACTGAGACCCAGCACCCTAAGCACTGAGCACCCAGCACCCCGAGTACTGAGCACCCAGCACCCCGAGCACTGAGCACCCAGCACCCCGAGCACTGAGCACCCAGCACCCCGAGCAATGAGCACCCAGCACCCTGAGTACTGAGCACCCAGCACCCCGAGTACTGAGCACCCAGCAACCTGAGAACTGAGCAGCCAGCACCCCGAGCACTGAGCACCCAGCACACTGAGCACTGAGCACCCAGCACCCTGAGTACTGAGCACTGAGCACCCTGAGTACTGAGCACCCAGCACCCCGAGCACTGAGCACCGAGCACCCCGAGCACTGAGCACCCAGCGCCCCGAGCACTGAGCACCCAGCACCCCGAGCACTGATCACCCAGCACCCTGAGCACTGAGCACCCAGCACCCTGAGCACTGAGCACCCAGCACCCCAAGCACTGAGCACCCAACACCTCGAGCACTGAGCACCCAGCACCCTGAGTACTGAGCACCCAGCACCCTGAGAACTGAGCACCCAGCACCCTGAGCACTGAGCACCCAGCACCCTGAGTACTAAGCACCCAACACCCCAAGCACTGAGCACCCTGAGTACTGAGCACCCAGCACCACAAGCACTGAGCACCCTGAATACTGAGCACCCAGCACCCTGAGTAATGAGCGCCCAGCACCCCGAGCACTGAGCACCCAGCACCCTGAGCACTGAGCACCGAGCACCCTGAGCACTGAGCACCCAGCACCCTGAGGACTGAGCACCCAGCACCCTGAGCACTGAGCACACAGCACCCTGAGCACTGAGCACCCTGAGTACTGAGCACTGAGCACCCTGAGTACTGAGCACCCAGCACCCCGAGTACTGAGCACCCAGCACCCCGAGCACTGAGTACCCAGCACCCTGAGCACTGAGTACCCAGCACCCTGAGCACTGAGTACCCAGCACCCTGAGCAATGAGCACCCAGCACATTGAGCAATGAGCACCCAGCACCCTGAGCACTGAGCACCCAGCACCCTGAGTACTGAGCACTGAGCACCCAGCACCCCGAGCACTGAGCACCCAGCACCCTGAGTACTGAGCACTGAGCACCCAGCACCCCGAGCACTGAGCAACGAGCACGCCAAGCACTGAGCACCCAGCACCCCGAGCACTGTGCACCCAGCACCCTGAGCACTGAGCACCCAGCACCCTGAGCACTGAGCACCCAGCACCCCGAGCACTGAGCACCCAGCACCCCGAGCACTGAGCACTCAGCACCCCGAGCACTGAGCACCCAGCACCCCGAGCACTGAGCACCCAGCACCCTGAGTACTGTGCACCCAGCACCCCGAGTACTGAGCACCCAGCACCCTGAGTACTGAGCACCCAGCACCCGGAGCACTAAGCACCCAGCACCCCGAGCACTGAGGACCCAGCACCCTGAGCACTGAGCACCCAGCACCCTGAGTACTGAGCACCGACCACTCTGAGTACTGAGCACCCAGCACCCTGAGTACTGAGCACCCAGCACACTGAGTACTGAGCACCCAGCACCCTGAGCACTGATCACCCAGCACCCTGAGTACTGAGCACCAAGTACCCTGAGTACTGAGCACCCAGCACCCCGAGCACTGAGCACCCAGCACCCTGAGTACTGAGCACTGAGCACCCAGCACCCCGAGCACTGAGCACCCAGCACCCTGTGTACTGAGCACTGAGTACCCAGTACCCCGAGCACTGAGACCCAGCACCCTGAGAACTGAGCACCCAGCACGCCGAGTACTGAGCACCGAGCACCCCAAGCACTGAGCACCCAGCACCCCGAGCACTGAGCACCCAGCACCCCGAGCAATGAGCACCCAGAACCCTGAGTACTGAGCACCCAGCACCCCGAGTACTGAGCACCCAGCAACCTGAGAACCGAGCAGCCAGCACCCCGAGCACTGAGCACCCAGCACACTGAGCACTGAGCACCCAGCACCCTGAGTATTGAGCACTGAGCACCCTGAGTACTGAGCACCCAGCACCCCGAGCACTGAGCACCGAGCACCCCGAGCACTGAGCACCCAGCGCCCCGAGCACTGAGCACCCAGCACCCCGAGCACTGATCACACAGCACGTGAGCACTGAGCACCCAGCACCCTGAGCACTGAGCACCCAGCACCCCGAGCACTGAGCACCCAGCACCCTGAGCACTGAGCACCCAGCACCCTGAGTACTGAGCACCCAGCAACCTGAGTACTGAGCACCCAGCACCCTGAGCACTGAGCACCCAGCACCCTGAGTACTAAGTACCCAACACCCCAAGCACTGAGCACCCTGAGTACTGAGCACCCAGCACCACATGCACTGAGCACCCTGAATACTGAGCACCCAGCACCCTGAGTAATGAGCACCCAGCACCCCGAGCACTGAGCACCCAGCACCCTGAGCACTGAGCACCGAGCACCCTGAGCACTGAGCACCCAGCACCCTGAGGACTGAGCACCCAGCACCCCGAGCACTGAGCACACAGCACCCTGAGCACTGAGCACCCTGAGTACTGAGCACTGAGCACCCTGAGTACCGAGCACCCAGCACCCTGAGTACTGAGCACCCAGCACCCCGAGCACTGAGTACCCAGGACCCCGAGCACTGAGTACCCAGCACCCTGAGCACTGAGCACCCAGCACCCTGAGCTCTGAGCACCCAGCACCCCGAGCACTGAGCACCCAGCACCTCGAGCACTGAGCACCCAGCACCCCGAGCACTGAGCACCCAGCACCCCGAGCACTGAGCACCCAGCACCCCGAGCACTGAGCACCCAGCACCCTGAGTACTGAGCACTGAGCGCCCAGCACCCCGAGCACTGAGCACCGAACACCCCGAGCACTGAGCACCCAGCACCCCGAGCACTGAGCACCCAGCACCCCGAGCACTGAGCACCCAGCACCCCGAGCACTGAGCACCCAGCACCCCGAGCACTGAGCACCCAGCACCCCGAGTACTGAGCACCCAGCACCCTGAGTACTGAGCACCCAGCACCCTGAGCACTGAGCACCCAGCACCCTGAGTACTGAGCACCCAACACCCCAAGCACTGAGCACCCTGAATACTGAGCACCCAGCACCCCAAGCACTGAGCACCCTGAGTACTGAGCACCCAGCCCCCTGAGTAATGAGCACCCAGCACCCCGAGCACTGAACACCCAGCACCCTGAGTACTGAGCACCGAGCACCCTGAGTACTGAGCAGCCAGCACCCTGAGTACTGAGCACCCAGCACCCTGAGCACTGAGCACCCAGCACCCTGAGTACTGAGCACCGAGCACCCCGAGTACTGAGCACCCAGCACCCTGAGTACTGAGCTCCCAGCACCCTGAGCACTGAGCACCCAGCACCCTGAGTACTGAGCACCGAGCACCCCTAGCACTGAGCACCCTGAGTACTGAGCACCCAGCCCCCTGAGTAATGAGCACCCAGCACCCCGAGCACTGAGCACCCAGCACCCTGAGTACTGAGCACCGAGCACCCTGAGTACTGAGCACCCAGCACCCTGAGTACTGAGCACCGAGCACCCTGATTACTGAGCAGCCAGCACCCTGAGTACTGAGCACCCAGCGTACTGAGCACCGAGCACCCAGCACCCTGAGTACTGAGCACCCAGCACCCTGAGCACTGAGCACCCAGCACCCTGAGTACTGAGCACCGAGCACCCCGAGTACTGAGCACCCAGCACCCTGAGTACTGAGCACCCAGGACCCTGAGCACTGAGCACCCAGCACCCTGAGTACTGAGCACCGAACACCCCAAGCACTGAGCACCCTGAGTACTGAGCACCCAGCCCCCTGAGTAATGAGCACCCAGCACCCCGAGCACTGAGCACCCAGCACCCTGAGTACTGAGCACCGAGCACCCTGAGTACTGAGCACCGAGCACCCTGAGTACTGAGCAGCCAGCACCCTGAGTACTGAGCACCCAGCGTACTGAGCACCGAGCACCCAGCACCCTAAGTACTGAGCACCCAGCACCCTGAGCACTGAGCACCCAGCACCCTGAGTACTGAGCACCGAGCACCCCGAGTACTGAGCACCCAGCACCCCGAGCACTGAGCACCCAGCACCCTGAGCACTGAGCACCCAGCACCCCGAGCACTGAGCACCCAGCACCCCGAGCACTGAGCACTAAGCACCCTGAGCACTGAGCACCCAGCACCTCGAGCACCGAGCACCCTGAGTACTAAGCACCGAGCACCCTGAGCACTGAGCACCCAGCACCCTGAGCACTGAGCACCCAGCACCCTGAGTACTGAGCACCCAGGACCCCGAGCACTGAGCACCCAGCACCCTGAGTACTGAGCACCCAGCACCCTGAGCACTGAGCACCGAGCACCCTGAGCACTGAGCACACAGCACCCTGAGGACTGAGCACCCAGCGCCCCGAGCACTGAGCACAGAGCACACTGAGCACTGAGCACCCTGAGTACTGATCACTGAGCACCCTGAGTACTGAGCACCCTGAGTCCTGAGCACCCAGCACCCTGAGTACTGAGCACCCAGCACCCCGAGCACTGAGTACCCAGCACCCTGAGCACTGAGTACCCAGCACCCTGAGCACTGAGCACCCAGCACATTGAGCAATGAGCACCCAGCACCCTGAGCACTGAGCACCCAGCACCCTGAGTACTGAGCACTGAGCACCCAGCACCCCGAGCACTGAGCACACAGCACCCTGAGTACTGAGCAATGAGCACCCAGCACCCCGAGCACTGAGCAACGAGCACCCCAAGCACTGAGCACCCAGCACCCCGAGCACTGTGCACCCAGCACCCTGAGCACTGAGCACCCAGCACCCTGAGCACTGAGCACCCAGCACCCCGAGCCTGAGCACCCAGCACCCCGAGCACTGAGCACTCAGCACCCCGAGCACTGAGCACCCAGCACCCCGAGCACTGAGCACCCAGCACCCCGAGCACTGAGCACCCAGCACCCTGAGTACTGAGCACTGAGCGCCCAGCACCCCGAGCACTGAGCACCGAGCACCCCGAGCACTGAGCACCCAGCACCCCGAGCACTGAGCACCCATCACCCCGAGCACTGAGCACCCAGCACCCCGAGCACTGAGCACCCAGCACCCTGTGTACTGAGCACTGAGTACACAGCACCCCGAGCACTGAGCACCCAGCACCCTGAGCACTGAGCACCCTGAGTACTGAGCACCCAGCACCCTGAGCACTGAGCACCCAGCACCCCGAGCACTGAGCACCCAGCACCCAGAGCACTGAGCACTGAGCACCCTGAGTACTGAGCACTGAGCACCCTGAGCACTGAGCACCGAGCACCCTGAGTACTGAGCACTGAGCACCCTGAGCACTGAGCACCCTGCACCCTGAGTACTGAGCACTGAGCACCATGAGTACTGAGCACCCAGCACTCTGAGCACTGAGCACCCAGCACCCTGAGCACTGAGACACCCAGCACCCCGAGCACTGAGCACCCAGCACCCCGAGCACTGAGCACCCTGCACCCTGAGCACTGAGCCTGAGCACCCTGAGTACTGAGCACTGAGCACCCTGAGTACTGAGCACTGAGCACCCTGAGTACTGAGCACCCAGCAC
Source organism: Microtus oregoni (assembly GCF_018167655.1). Taxonomy (NCBI): domain Eukaryota; kingdom Metazoa; phylum Chordata; class Mammalia; order Rodentia; family Cricetidae; genus Microtus; species Microtus oregoni. The sequence goes on along the minus strand of NW_024543811.1, from coordinate 2,722,894 downwards.
CCCGAGCACTGAGCACCGAGCACCCTGAGCACTGAGCACCCAGCACCCTGAGTACTAAGCAGCCAGCACCCTGCGTACTGAGCACCCAGCACCCTGAGTACTGAGCACCCAGCGTACTGAGCACCGAGCACCCCGAGCACTGAGCACCCAGCACCCTGAGTACTGAGCACCCAGCACCCTGAGCACTGAGCACGCAGCACCCTGAGTACTGAGCACCGAGCACCCTGAGTACTGAGCACCCAGCACCCTGAGTACTGAGCACCCAGCACCCTGAGTACTGAGCACCCAGCGTACTGAGCACCGAGCACCCAGCACCCTGAGTACTGAGCACCCAGCACCCTGAGCACTGAGCACCCAGCACCCTGAGTACTGAGCACTGAGCACCCCGAGTACTGAGCACCGAGCACACCGAGCACTGAGCACCCAGCACCCCGAGCACCGAGCACCCTGTGTACTGAGCACCCAGCACCCTGAGCACTGATCACCCAGCACCCTGAGCACTGAGCACCCAGCACCCTGAGCACTGAGCACCCAGCACCCCGAGCACTGAGCACCCAGCACCCCGAGCACTGAGCACCCAGCACCCTGAGTACTGAGCACCCAGCACCCTGAGTACTGAGCACCCAGCACCCTGAGCACTGAGCACCCAGCACCCTGAGTACTAAGCACCCAACACCCCAAGCACTGAGCACCCTGAGTACTGAGCACCCAGCACCACAAGCACTGAGCACCCTGAATACTGAGCACCCAGCACCCTGAGTAATGAGCACCCAGCACCTCGAGCACTGAGCACCCAGCACCCTGAGCACTGAGCACCGAGCACCCTGAGCACTGAGCACCCAGCACCCTGAGGACAGAGCACCCAGCACCCCGAGCACTGAGCACACAGCACCCTGAGCACTGAGCACCCTTCGTACTGAGCACTGAGCACCCTGAGTACTGAGCACCCAGCACCCTGAGTACTGAGCACACAGCACCCCGAGCACTGAGTACCCAGCACCCTGAGCACTGAGTACCCAGCACCCTGAGCACTGAGCACCCAGCACATTGAGCAATGAGCACCCAGCACCCTGAGCACTGAGCACCCAGCACCCTGAGTACTGAGCACTGAGCACCCAGCACCCCGAGCACTGAGCACACAGCACCCTGAGTACTGAGCAATGAGCACCCAGCACCCCGAGCACTGAGAAACGAGCACCCCAAGCACTGAGCACCCAGCACCCCGAGCACTGTGCACCCAGCACCCTGAGCACTGAGCACCCAGCACCCTGAGCACTGAGCACCCAGCACCCCGAGCCTGAGCACCCAGCACCCCGAGCACTGAGCACTCAGCACCCCGAGCACTGAGCACCCAGCACCCCGAGCACTGAGCACCCAGCACCCCGAGCACTGAGCACCCAGCACCCTGAGTACTGAGCACTGAGCGCCCAGCACCCCGAGCACTGAGCACCGAGCACCCCGAGCACTGAGCACCCAGCACCCCGAGCACTGAGCACCCATCACCCCGAGCACTGAGCACCCAGCACCCCGAGCACTGAGCACCCAGCACCCTGTGTACTGAGCACTGAGTACACAGCACCCCGAGCACTGAGCACCCAGCACCCTGAGCACTGAGCACCCTGAGTACTGAGCACCCAGCACCCTGAGCACTGAGCACCCAGCACCCCGAGCACTGAGCACCCAGCACCCAGAGCACTGAGCACTGAGCACCCTGAGTACTGAGCACTGAGCACCCTGAGCACTGAGCACCGAGCACCCTGAGTACTGAGCACTGAGCACCCTGAGCACTGAGCACCCTGCACCCTGAGTACTGAGCACTGAGCACCATGAGTACTGAGCACCCAGCACTCTGAGCACTGAGCACCCAGCACCCTGAGCACTGAGACACCCAGCACCCCGAGCACTGAGCACCCAGCACCCCGAGCACTGAGCACCCTGCACCCTGAGCACTGAGCCTGAGCACCCTGAGTACTGAGCACTGAGCACCCTGAGTACTGAGCACTGAGCACCCTGAGTACTGAGCACCCAGCACCCCGAGCACTGAGCACCGAGCACCCTGAGCACTGAGCACCCAGCACCCTGAGTACTAAGCACCCAGCACCCTGAGTACTGAGCACCCAGCACCCTGAGTACTGAGCACCCAGCGTACTGAGCACCGAGCACCCCAAGCACTGAGCACCCAGCACCCTGAGTACTGAGCACCCAGCACCCTGAGCACTGAGCACCCAGCACCCTGAGTACTGAGCACCGAGCACCCTGAGTACTGAGCACCCAGCACCCTGAGTACTGAGCACCCAGCACCCTGAGTACTGAGCACCCAGCGTACTGAGCACCGAGCACCCAGCACCCTGAGTACTGAGCACCCAGCACCCTGAGCACTGAGCACCCAGCACCCTGAGTACTGAGCACTGAGCACCCCGAGTAATGAGCACCGAGCACACCGAGCACTGAGCACCCAGAACCCTGAGCACCGAGCACCCTGTGTACTGAGCACCCAGCACCCTGAGCACTGAGCACCCTGCACCCTGAGCACTGAGCACCCAGCACCCTGAGTACTGAGCACCGAGCACCCCGAGCACTGAGCACCCAGCACCCTGAGCACTGAGCAACCTTAGTACTGAGCACTGAGCACCCTGAGTACTGAGCACTGAGCACCCTGAGTACTGAGCACCCAGCACCCTGTGTACTGAGCACCCAGCTCCCTGAGCAATGATCACCCTGAGTACTGAGCACCCAGCACCTTGAGCACTGAGCACCGAGCACACTGAGCACTGAGCAACCAGCACCCCAAGCACTGAGCACCCAGCACCCTGAGTACTAAGCACCGAGCACCCTGAGTACTGAGCACTGAGCACCCCGAGTACTGAGCACCGAGCACCCCGAGCACTGAGCACCCACAACCCCGAGCACCGAGCACCCTGAGAACTGAGCACCCAGCACCCTGAGCACTGAACACACAGCACCCTGAGTACAGAAAACCCCTAGCACTGAGAACCCAGCACCCTGAGTACTGAGCACCGAGCACACTGAGCACTGAGCACCCAGCACCCCGAGCACTGAGCACCCAGCACCCTGAGTACTGAGCACGAGCACCCTGAGTACTGAGCACCCAGCACCCCGAGCACTGAGTACCCAGCACCCTGAGCACTGAGCACCCAGCACACTGAGCACTGAGCACCAAGCACCCTGAGCACTGAGCACCCAGCACCCCGAGCACTGAGCACCCAGCACCCTGAGTACTGAGCACTGAGCACCCAGCACCCCGAGCACTGAGCACCCAGCACCCCGAGCACTAAGCACACAGCACCCAGAGCACTGAGGACCCAGCACCCTGAGCACTGAGCACCCAGCACCCTGAGTACTGAGCACCGAGCACCCTGAGTACTGAGCACCCAGCACCCTGAGCACTGATCACCCAGCACCCTGAGTACTGAGCACCAAGTACCCTGAGTACTGAGCACCCAGCACCCCGAGCACTGAGCAAACAGCACCCTGAGTACTGAGCACTGAGAACACAGCACCCCGAGCAATGAGCACCCAGCACCCTGTGTACTGAGCACTGAGTACCCAGTACCCCGAGCACTGAGACCCAGCACCCTAAGCACTGAGCACCCAGCACCCCGAGTACTGAGCACCCAGCACCCCGAGCACTGAGCACCCAGCACCCCGAGCACTGAGCACCCAGCACCCCGAGCAATGAGCACCCAGCACCCTGAGTACTGAGCACCCAGCACCCCGAGTACTGAGCACCCAGCAACCTGAGAACTGAGCAGCCAGCACCCCGAGCACTGAGCACCCAGCACACTGAGCACTGAGCACCCAGCACCCTGAGTACTGAGCACTGAGCACCCTGAGTACTGAGCACCCAGCACCCCGAGCACTGAGCACCCAGCACCCCGAGCACTGAGCACCCAGCGCCCCGAGCACTGAGCACCCAGCACCCCGAGCACTGATCACCCAGCACCCTGAGCACTGAGCACCCAGCACCCTGAGCACTGAGCACCCAGCACCCCAAGCACTGAGCACCCAACACCTCGAGCACTGAGCACCCAGCACCCTGAGTACTGAGCACCCAGCACCCTGAGAACTGAGCACCCAGCACCCTGAGCACTGAGCACCCAGCACCCTGAGTACTAAGCACCCAACACCCCAAGCACTGAGCACCCTGAGTACTGAGCACCCAGCACCACAAGCACTGAGCACCCTGAATACTGAGCACCCAGCACCCTGAGTAATGAGCGCCCAGCACCCCGAGCACTGAGCACCCAGCACCCTGAGCACTGAGCACCGAGCACCCTGAGCACTGAGCACCCAGCACCCTGAGGACTGAGCACCCAGCACCCTGAGCACTGAGCACACAGCACCCTGAGCACTGAGCACCCTGAGTACTGAGCACTGAGCACCCTGAGTACTGAGCACCCAGCACCCCGAGTACTGAGCACCCAGCACCCCGAGCACTGAGTACCCAGCACCCTGAGCACTGAGTACCCAGCACCCTGAGCACTGAGCACCCAGCACATTGAGCAATGAGCACCCAGCACCCTGAGCACTGAGCACCCAGCACCCTGAGTACTGAGCACTGAGCACCCAGCACCCCGAGCACTGAGCACCCAGCACCCTGAGTACTGAGCACTGAGCACCCAGCACCCCGAGCACTGAGCAACGAGCACCCCAAGCACTGAGCACCCAGCACCCCGAGCACTGTGCACCCAGCACCCTGAGCACTGAGCACCCAGCACCCTGAGCACTGAGCACCCAGCACCCCGAGCACTGAGCAACGAGCACCCCAAGCACTGAGCACCCAGCACCCTAAGCACTGAGCACCCAGCACCCCGAGTACTGAGCACCCAGCACCCCGAGCACTGAGCACCCAGCACCCCGAGCACTGAGCACTCAGCACCCCGAGCACTGAGCACCCAGCACCCCGAGCACTGAGCACCCAGCACCCTGAGTACTGTGCACCCAGCACCCCGAGTACTGAGCACCCAGCACCCTGAGTACTGAGCACCCAGCACCCGGAGCACTAAGCACCCAGCACCCCGAGCACTGAGGACCCAGCACCCTGAGCACTGAGCACCCAGCACCCTGAGTACTGAGCACCGACCACTCTGAGTACTGAGCACCCAGCACCCTGAGTACTGAGCACCCAGCACACTGAGTACTGAGCACCCAGCACCCTGAGCACTGATCACCCAGCACCCTGAGTACTGAGCACCAAGTACCCTGAGTACTGAGCACCCAGCACCCCGAGCACTGAGCACCCAGCACCCTGAGTACTGAGCACTGAGCACCCAGCACCCCGAGCACTGAGCACCCAGCACCCTGTGTACTGAGCACTGAGTACCCAGTACCCCGAGCACTGAGACCCAGCACCCTGAGAACTGAGCACCCAGCACGCCGAGTACTGAGCACCGAGCACCCCAAGCACTGAGCACCCAGCACCCCGAGCACTGAGCACCCAGCACCCCGAGCAATGAGCACCCAGAACCCTGAGTACTGAGCACCCAGCACCCCGAGTACTGAGCACCCAGCAACCTGAGAACCGAGCAGCCAGCACCCCGAGCACTGAGCACCCAGCACACTGAGCACTGAGCACCCAGCACCCTGAGTATTGAGCACTGAGCACCCTGAGTACTGAGCACCCAGCACCCCGAGCACTGAGCACCGAGCACCCCGAGCACTGAGCACCCAGCGCCCCGAGCACTGAGCACCCAGCACCCCGAGCACTGATCACACAGCACGTGAGCACTGAGCACCCAGCACCCTGAGCACTGAGCACCCAGCACCCCGAGCACTGAGCACCCAGCACCCTGAGCACTGAGCACCCAGCACCCTGAGTACTGAGCACCCAGCACCCTGAGTACTGAGCACCCAGCACCCTGAGCACTGAGCACCCAGCACCCTGAGTACTAAGTACCCAACACCCCAAGCATTGAGCACCCTGAGTACTGAGCATCCAGCACCACATGCACTGAGCACCCTGAATACTGAGCACCCAGCACCCTGAGTAATGAGCACCCAGCACCCCAAGCACTGAGCACCCAGCACCCTGAGCACTGAGCACCGAGCACCCTGAGCACTGAGCACCCAGCACCCTGAGGACTGAGCACCCAGCACCCCGAGCACTGAGCACACAGCACCCTGAGCACTGAGCACCCTGAGTACTGAGCACTGAGCACCCTGAGTACTGAGCACCCAGCACCCTGAGTACTGAGCACCCAGCACCCCGAGCACTGAGTACCCAGCACCCCGAGCACTGAGTACCCAGCACCCTGAGCACTGAGCACCCAGCACCCTGAGCTCTGAGCACCCAGCACCCCGAGCACTGAGCACCCAGCACCCCGAGCACTGAGCACCCAGCACCCCGAGCACTGAGCACGAAGCACCCCGAGCACTGAGCACCCAGCACCCTGAGTACTGAGCACCCAACACCCCAAGCACTGAGCACCCTGAATACTGAGCACAAAGCACCCCAAGCACTGAGCACCCTGAGTACTGAGCACCCAGCCCCCTGAGTAATGAGCACCCAGCACCCCGAGCACTGAACACCCAGCACCCTGAGTACTGAGCACCGAGCACCCTGAGTACTGAGCAGCCAGCACCCTGAGTACTGAGCACCCAGCGTACTGAGCAACGAGCACCCAGCACCCTGTGTACTGAGCACCCAGCACCCTGAGCACTGAGCACCCAGCACCCTGAGTACTGAGCACCGAGCACCCCGAGTACTGAGCACCCAGCACCCTGAGTACTGAGCACCCAGCACCCTGAGCACTGAGCACCCAGCACCCTGAGTACTGAGCACCGAGCACCCCAAGCACTGAGCACCCTGAGTACTGAGCACCCAGCCCCCTGAGTAATGAGCACCCAGCACCCCGAGCACTGAGCACCCAGCACCCTGAGTACTGAGCACCGAGCACCCTGAGTACTGAGCACCCAGCACCCTGAGTACTGAGCACCGAGCACCCTGATTACTGAGCAGCCAGCACCCTGAGTACTGAGCACCCAGCGTACTGAGCACCGAGCACCCAGCACCCTGAGTACTGAGCACCCAGCACCCTGAGCACTGAGCACCCAGCACCCTGAGTACTGAGCACCGAGCACCCCGAGTACTGAGCACCCAGCACCCTGAGTACTGAGCACCCAGCACCCTGAGCACTGAGCACCCAGCACCCTGAGTACTGAGCACCGAGCACCCCAAGCACTGAGCACCCTGAGTACTGAGCACCCAGCCCCCTGAGTAATGAGCACCCAGCACCCCGAGCACTGAGCACCCAGCACCCTGAGTACTGAGCACCGAGCACCCTGAGTACTGAGCACCGAGCACCCTGAGTACTGAGCAGCCAGCACCCTGAGTACTGAGCACCCAGCGTACTGAGCACCGAGCACCCAGCACCCTAAGTACTGAGCACCCAGCACCCTGAGCACTGAGCACCCAGCACCCTGAGTACTGAGCACCGAGCACCCCGAGTACTGAGCACCCAGCACCCCGAGCACTGAGCACCCAGCACCCTGAGCACTGAGCACCCAGCACCCCGAGCACTGAGCACCCAGCACCCCGAGCACTGAGCACTAAGCACCCTGAGCACTGAGCACCCAGCACCTCGAGCACCGAGCACCCTGAGTACTAAGCACCGAGCACCCTGAGCACTGAGCACCCAGCACCCTGAGCACTGAGCACCCAGCACCCTGAGTACTGAGCACCCAGGACCCCGAGCACTGAGCACCCAGCACCCTGAGTACTGAGCACCCAGCACCCTGAGCACTGAGCACCGAGCACCCTGAGCACTGAGCACACAGCACCCTGAGGACTGAGCACCCAGCGCCCCGAGCACTGAGCACAGAGCACCCTGAGCACTGAGCACCCTGAGTACTGATCACTGAGCACCCTGAGTACTGAGCACTGAGCACCCTGAGTCCTGAGCACCCAGCACTCTGAGTACTGAGCACCCAGCACCCCGAGCACTGAGTACCCAGCACCCTGAGCACTGAGCACCCAGCACCCTGAGCACTGAGCACCCAGCACCCTGAGTACTGAGCACTGAGCACCCAGCACCCCGAGCACTGAGCACCCAGCACCCTGAGTACTGAGCACTGAGCACCCAGCACCCCGAGCACTGAGCACCCAGCACCCTGAGTACTGAGCACCCAGCACCCGAGTACTGAGCACCCAGCACCCTGAGTACTGAGCACCCAGCTCCCTGAGTACTGAGCACCCAGCACCCCGAGTACTGAGCACCCAGCACCCTGAGTACTGAGCACCCAGCACCCCGAGCACTAAGCACCCAGCACCCTGAGCACTGAGGACCCAGCACCCTGAGAACTGAGCACCCAGCAACCTGAGTACTGAGCACCGAGCACCCTGAGTACTGAGCACACAGCACCCTGAGTACTGAGCACCCAGCACACTGAGTACTGAGCACAAAGCTCCCTGAGCACTGATCACCCAGCACCCTGAGTACTGAGCACCGAGTACCCTGAGTACTGAGCACCCAGCACCCTGAGCACTGAGCACCCAGCACCCTGAGTACTGAGCACTGAGCACCCAGCACCCCGAGCACTGAGCACCCAGCACCCTGTGTACTGAGCACTGAGTACCCAGTACCCCAAGCACTGAGACCCAGCACCCTGAGCACTGAGCACCCAGCACCCCGAGTACTGAGCACCCAGCACCCCGAGCACTGAGCACCCAGCACCCCGAGCACTGAGCACCCAGCACCCCGAGCAATGAGCACCCAGCACCCTGAGTACTGAGCACCCAGCACCCCGAGTACTGAGCACGCAGCAACCTGAGCACCGAGCAGCCAGCACCCCGAGCACTGAGCACCCAGCACCGTGAGCACTGAGCACCCAGCACCCTGAGTACTGAGCACTGAGCACCCCGAATACTGAGCACCCAGCACCCCGAGCACTGAGCACCGAGCACCCCGAGCACTGAGCACCCAGCACCCCGAGCACTGAGCACCCAGCACCCTGAGCACTGAGCACCCAGCACCTCGAGCACCGAGCACCCTGAGTACTAAGCACCGAGCACCCTGAGCGCTGAGCACCCAGCACCCTGAGCACTGAGCACCCAGCACCCTGAGTACTGAGCACCCAGCACCCTGAGCACTGAGCACCCAGCACCCTGAGTACTGAGCACCCAGTACCCCGAGCTCTGAGACCCAGCACCCTGAGAACTGAGCACCCAGCACCCCGAGTACTGAGCACCGAGCACCCCAAGCACTGAGCACCCAGCACCCCGAGCACTGAGCACCCAGCACCCCGAGCAATGAGCACCCAGAACCCTGAGTACTGAGCACCCAGCACCCCGAGTACTGAGCACCCAACACCCCAAGCACTGAGCACCCTGAATACTGAGCACCCAGCACCCCAAGCACTGAGCACCCTGAGTACTGAGCACCCAGCCCCCTGAGTAATGAGCACCCAGCACCCCGAGCACTGAACACCCAGCACCCTGAGTACTGAGCACCGAGCACCCTGAGTACTGAGCAGCCAGCACCCTGAGTACTGAGCACCCAGCGTACTGAGCAACGAGCACCCAGCACCCTGTGTACTGAGAACCCAGCACCCTGAGCACTGAGCACCCAGCACCCTGAGTACTGAGCACCGAGCACCCCGAGTACTGAGCACCCAGCACCCTGAGTACTGAGCACCCAGCACCCTGAGCACTGAGCACCCAGCACCCTGAGTACTGAGCACCGAGCACCCCAAGCACTGAGCACCCTGAGTACTGAGCACCCAGCCCCCTGAGTAATGAGCACCCAGCACCCCGAGCACTGAGCACCCAGCACCCTGAGTACTGAGCACCGAGCACCCTGAGTACTGAGCACCCAGCACCCTGAGTACTGAGCACCGAGCACCCTGATTACTGAGCAGCCAGCACCCTGAGTACTGAGCACCCAGCGTACTGAGCACCGAGCACCCAGCACCCTGAGTACTGAGCACCCAGCACCCTGAGCACTGAGCACCCAGCACCCTGAGTACTGAGCACCGAGCACCCCGAGTACTGAGCACCCAGCACCCTGAGTACTGAGCACCCAGCACCCTGAGCACTGAGCACCCAGCACCCTGAGTACTGAGCACCGAGCACCCCAAGCACTGAGCACCCTGAGTACTGAGCACCCAGCCCCCTGAGTAATGAGCACCCAGCACCCCGAGCACTGAGCACCCAGCACCCTGAGTACTGAGCACCGAGCACCCTGAGTACTGAGCACCGAGCACCCTGAGTACTGAGCAGCCAGCACCCTGAGTACTGAGCACCCAGCGTACTGAGCACCGAGCACCCAGCACCCTAAGTACTGAGCACCCAGCACCCTGAGCACTGAGCACCCAGCACCCTGAGTACTGAGCACCGAGCACCCCGAGTACTGAGCACCCAGCACCCCGAGCACTGAGCACCCAGCACCCTGAGCACTGAGCACCCAGCACCCCGAGCACTGAGCACCCAGCACCCCGAGCACTGAGCACTAAGCACCCTGAGCACTGAGCACCCAGCACCTCGAGCACCGAGCACCCTGAGTACTAAGCACCGAGCACCCTGAGCACTGAGCACCCAGCACCCTGAGCACTGAGCACCCAGCACCCTGAGTACTGAGCACCCAGGACCCCGAGCACTGAGCACCCAGCACCCTGAGTACTGAGCACCCAGCACCCTGAGCACTGAGCACCGAGCACCCTGAGCACTGAGCACACAGCACCCTGAGGACTGAGCACCCAGCGCCCCGAGCACTGAGCACAGAGCACCCTGAGCACTGAGCACCCTGAGTACTGATCACTGAGCACCCTGAGTACTGAGCACTGAGCACCCTGAGTCCTGAGCACCCAGCACCCTGAGTACTGAGCACCCAGCACCCCGAGCACTGAGTACCCAGCACCCTGAGCACTGAGCACCCAGCACCCTGAGCACTGAGCACCCAGCACCCTGAGTACTGAGCACTGAGCACCCAGCACCCCGAGCACTGAGCACCCAGCACCCTGAGTACTGAGCACTGAGCACCCAGCACCCCGAGCACTGAGCACCCAGCACCCTGAGTACTGAGCACCCAGCACCCGAGTACTGAGCACCCAGCACCCTGAGTACTGAGCACCCAGCTCCCTGAGTACTGAGCACCCAGCACCCCGAGTACTGAGCACCCAGCACCCTGAGTACTGAGCACCCAGCACCCCGAGCACTAAGCACCCAGCACCCTGAGCACTGAGGACCCAGCACCCTGAGAACTGAGCACCCAGCAACCTGAGTACTGAGCACCGAGCACCCTGAGTACTGAGCACACAGCACCCTGAGTACTGAGCACCCAGCACACTGAGTACTGAGCACAAAGCTCCCTGAGCACTGATCACCCAGCACCCTGAGTACTGAGCACCGAGTACCCTGAGTACTGAGCACCCAGCACCCTGAGCACTGAGCACCCAGCACCCTGAGTACTGAGCACTGAGCACCCAGCACCCCGAGCACTGAGCACCCAGCACCCTGTGTACTGAGCACTGAGTACCCAGTACCCCAAGCACTGAGACCCAGCACCCTGAGCACTGAGCACCCAGCACCCCGAGTACTGAGCACCCAGCACCCCGAGCACTGAGCACCCAGCACCCCGAGCACTGAGCACCCAGCACCCCGAGCAATGAGCACCCAGCACCCTGAGTACTGAGCACCCAGCACCCCGAGTACTGAGCACGCAGCAACCTGAGCACCGAGCAGCCAGCACCCCGAGCACTGAGCACCCAGCACCGTGAGCACTGAGCACCTAGCACCCTGAGTACTGAGCACTGAGCACCCCGAGTACTGAGCACCCAGCACCCCGAGCACTGAGCACCGAGCACCCCGAGCACTGAGCACCCAGCACCCCGAGCACTGAGCACCCAGCACCCTGAGCACTGAGCACCCAGCACCTCGAGCACCGAGCACCCTGAGTACTAAGCACCGAGCACCCTGAGCGCTGAGCACCCAGCACCCTGAGCACTGAGCACCCAGCACCCTGAGTACTGAGCACCCAGCACCCTGAGCACTGAGCACCCAGCACCCTGAGTACTGAGCACCCAGTACCCCGAGCTCTGAGACCCAGCACCCTGAGAACTGAGCACCCAGCACCCCGAGTACTGAGCACCGAGCACCCCAAGCACTGAGCACCCAGCACCCCGAGCACTGAGCACCCAGCACCCCGAGCAATGAGCACCCAGAACCCTGAGTACTGAGCACCCAGCACCCCGAGTACTGAGCACCCAGCAACCTGAGAACCGAGCAGCCAGCACCCCGAGCACTGATCACCCAGCACACTGAGCACTGAGCACCCAGCACCCTGAGTATTGAGCACTGAGCACCCTGAGTACTGAGCACCCAGCACCCCGAGCACTGAGCACCGAGCACCCCGAGCACTGAGCACCCAGCGCCCCGAGCACTGAGCACCCAGCACCCCGAGCACTGATCACACAGCACGTGAGCACTGAGCACCCAGCACCCTGAGCACTGAGCACCCAGCACCCCGAGCACTGAGCACCCAGCACCCTGAGCACTGAGCACCCAGCACCCTGAGTACTGAGCACCGAGCACCCCAAGCACTGAGCACCCTGAGTACTGAGCACCCAGCCCCCTGAGTAATGAGCACCCAGCACCCCGAGCACTGAGCACCCAGCACCCTGAGTACTGAGCACCGAGCACCCTGAGTACTGAGCACCGAGCACCCTGAGTACTGAGCAGCCAGCACCCTGAGTACTGAGCACCCAGCGTACTGAGCACCGAGCACCCAGCACCCTAAGTACTGAGCACCCAGCACCCTGAGCACTGAGCACCCAGCACCCTGAGTACTGAGCACCGAGCACCCCGAGTACTGAGCACCCAGCACCCCGAGCACTGAGCACCCAGCACCCTGAGCACTGAGCACCCAGCACCCCGAGCACTGAGCACCCAGCACCCCGAGCACTGAGCACTAAGCACCCTGAGCACTGAGCACCCAGCACCTCGAGCACCGAGCACCCTGAGTACTAAGCACCGAGCACCCTGAGTACTGAGCACCCAGGACCCCGAGCACTGAGCACCCAGCACCCTGAGTACTGAGCACCCAGCACCCTGAGCACTGAGCACCGAGCACCCTGAGCACTGAGCACACAGCACCCTGAGGACTGAGCACCCAGCGCCCCGAGCACTGAGCACAGAGCACCCTGAGCACTGAGCACCCTGAGTACTGATCACTGAGCACCCTGAGTACTGAGCACTGAGCACCCTGAGTCCTGAGCACCCAGCACCCTGAGTACTGAGCACCCAGCACCCCGAGCACTGAGTACCCAGCACCCTGAGCACTGAGCACCCAGCACCCTGAGCACTGAGCACCCAGCACCCTGAGTACTGAGCACTGAGCACCCAGCACCCCGAGCACTGAGCACCCAGCACCCTGAGTACTGAGCACTGAGCACCCAGCACCCCGAGCACTGAGCACCCAGCACCCTGAGTACTGAGCACCCAGCACCCGAGTACTGAGCACCCAGCACCCTGAGTACTGAGCACCCAGCTCCCTGAGTACTGAGCACCCAGCACCCCGAGTACTGAGCACCCAGCACCCTGAGTACTGAGCACCCAGCACCCCGAGCACTAAGCACCCAGCACCCTGAGCACTGAGGACCCAGCACCCTGAGAACTGCGCACCCAGCAACCTGAGTACTGAGCACCGAGCACCCTGAGTACTGAGCACACAGCACCCTGAGTACTGAGCACCCAGCACACTGAGTACTGAGCACAAAGCTCCCTGAGCACTGATCACCCAGCACCCTGAGTACTGAGCACCGAGTACCCTGAGTACTGAGCACCCAGCACCCTGAGCACTGAGCACCCAGCACCCTGAGTACTGAGCACTGAGCACCCAGCACCCCGAGCACTGAGCACCCAGCACCCTGTGTACTGAGCACTGAGTACCCAGTACCCCAAGCACTGAGACCCAGCACCCTGAGCACTGAGCACCCAGCACCCCGAGTACTGAGCACCCAGCACCCCGAGCACTGAGCACCCAGCACCCCGAGCACTGAGCACCCAGCACCCCGAGCAATGAGCACCCAGCACCCTGAGTACTGAGCACCCAGCACCCCGAGTACTGAGCACGCAGCAACCTGAGCACCGAGCAGCCAGCACCCCGAGCACTGAGCACCCAGCACCGTGAGCACTGAGCACCCAGCACCCTGAGTACTGAGCACTGAGCACCTCGAGTACTGAGCACCCAGCACCCCGAGCACTGAGCACCGAGCACCCCGAGCACTGAGCACCCAGCACCCCGAGCACTGAGCACCCAGCACCCTGAGCACTGAGCACCCAGCACCTCGAGCACCGAGCACCCTGAGTACTAAGCACCGAGCACCCTGAGCGCTGAGCACCCAGCACCCTGAGCACTGAGCACCCAGCACCCTGAGTACTGAGCACCCAGCACCCCGAGCACTGAGCACCCAGCACCCTGAGTACTGAGCACCCAGCACCCTGAGCACTGAGCACCGAGCACCCTGAGCACTGAGCACACAGCACCCTGAGGACTGAGCACCCAGCGCCCCGAGCACTGAGCACAGAGCACCCTGAGCACTGAGCACCCTGAGTACTGATCACTGAGCACCCTGAGTACTGAGCACTGAGCACCCTGAGTCCTGAGCACCCAGTCCCCTGAGTACTGAGCACCCAGCACCCCGAGCACTGAGTACCCAGCACCCTGAGCACTGAGCACCGAGCACCCTGAGCACTGAGCACCCAGCACCCTGAGTACTGAGCACTGAGCACCCAGCACCCCGAGCACTGAGCACCCAGCACCCTGAGTACTGAGCACTGAGCACCCAGCACCCCGAGCACTGAGCACCCAGCACCCTGAGTACTGAGCACCCAGCACCCGAGTACTGAGCACCCAGCACCCTGAGTACTGAGCACCCAGCTCCCTGAGTACTGAGCACCCAGCACCCCGAGTACTGAGCACCCAGCACCCTGAGTACTGAGCACCCAGCACCCCGAGCACTAAGCACCCAGCACCCTGAGCACTGAGGACCCAGCACCCTGAGCACTGAGCACCCAGCACCCTGAGTACTGAGCACCGAGCACCCTGAGTACTGAGCACCCAGCACCCTGAGTACTGAGCACCCAGCACACTGAGTACTGAGCACAAAGCTCCCTGAGCACTGATCACCCAGCACCCTGAGTACTGAGCACCGAGTACCCTGAGTACTGAGCACTGAGCACCCAGCACCCCGAGCACTGAGCACCCAGCACCCTGTGTACTGAGCACTGTGTACCCAGTACCCCAAGCACTGAGACCCAGCACCCTGAGCACTGAGCACCCAGCACCCCGAGTACTGAGCACCCAGCACCCCGAGCACTGAGCACCCAGCACCCTGAGCACTGAGCACCCAGCACCCCGAGCAATGAGCACCCAGCACCCTGAGTACTGAGCACCCAGCACCCCGAGTACTGAGCACCCAGCAACCTGAGCACCGAGCAGCCAGCACCCCGAGCACTGAGCACCCAGCACCGTGAGCACTGAGCACCCAGCACCCTGAGTACTGAGCACTGAGCACCCCGAGTACTGAGCACCCAGCACCCCGAGCACTGAGCACCGAGCACCCCGAGCACTGAGCACCCAGCACCCTGAGTACTGAGCACCGAGTACCCTGAGTACTGAGCACCCAGCACCCTGAGCACTGAGCACCCAGCACCCCGAGCACTGATCACCCAGCACCCTGAGTACTGAGCACCGAGTACCCTGAGTACTGAGCACCCAGCACCCTGAGCACTGAGCACCCAGCACCCTGAGTACTGAGCACTGAGCACCCAGCACCCCGAGCACTGAGCACCCAGCAACCTGAGCACTGAGCATCCAGCACCCCGAGCACTGAGCACCCAGCACCCTGAGTACTGAGCACTGAGCACCCAGCACCCCGAGCACTGAGCACCGAGCACCCCGAGCACTGAGCACCCAGCGCCCCGAGCACTGAGCACCCAGCACCCCGAGCACTGATCACCCAGCACCCTGAGCACTGAGCACCCAGCACCCTGAGCACTGAGCACCCAGCACCCCAAGCACTGAGCACCCAACACCTCGAGCACTGAGCACCCAGCACCCTGAGTACTGAGCACCCAGCACCCTGAGAACTGAGCACCCAGCACCCTGAGCACTGAGCACCCAGCACCCTGAGTACTAAGCACCCAACACCCCAAGCACTGAGCACCCTGAGTACTGAGCACCCAGCACAACAAGCACTGAGCACCCTGAATACTGAGCACCCAGCACCCTGAGTAATGAGCGCCCAGCACCCCGAGCACTGAGCACCCAGCACCCTGAGCACTGAGCACCGAGCACCCTGAGCACTGAGCACCCAGCACCCTGAGGACTGAGCACCCAGCACCCTGAGCACTGAGCACACAGCACCCTGAGCACTGAGCACCCTGAGTACTGAGCACTGAGCACCCTGAGTACTGAGCACCCAGCACCCCGAGTACTGAGCACCCAGCACCCCGAGCACTGAGTACCCAGCACCCTGAGCACTGAGTACCCAGCACCCTGAGCACTGAGCACCCAGCACATTGAGCAATGAGCACCCAGCACCCTGAGCACTGAGCACCCAGCACCCTGAGTACTGAGCACTGAGCACCCAGCACCCCGAGCACTGAGCACCCAGCACCCTGAGTACTGAGCACTGAGCACCCAGCACCCCGAGCACTGAGCAACGAGCACCCCAAGCACTGAGCACCCAGCACCCCGAGCACTGTGCACCCAGCACCCTGAGCACTGAGCACCCAGCACCCTGAGCACTGAGCACCCAGCACCCCGAGCACTGAGCACCCAGCACCCCGAGCACTGAGCACTCAGCACCCCGAGCACTGAGCACCCAGCACCCCGAGCACTGAGCACCCAGCACCCTGAGTACTGTGCACCCAGCACCCCGAGTACTGAGCACCCAGCACCCTGAGTACTGAGCACCCAGCACCCGGAGCACTAAGCACCCAGCACCCCGAGCACTGAGGACCCAGCACCCTGAGCACTGAGCACCCAGCACCCTGAGTACTGAGCACCGACCACTCTGAGTACTGAGCACCCAGCACCCTGAGTACTGAGCACCCAGCACACTGAGTACTGAGCACCCAGCACCCTGAGCACTGATCACCCAGCACCCTGAGTACTGAGCACCAAGTACCCTGAGTACTGAGCACCCAGCACCCCGAGCACTGAGCACCCAGCACCCTGAGTACTGAGCACTGAGCACCCAGCACCCCGAGCACTGAGCACCCAGCACCCTGTGTACTGAGCACTGAGTACCCAGTACCCCGAGCACTGAGACCCAGCACCCTGAGAACTGAGCACCCAGCACCCCGAGTACTGAGCACCGAGCACCCCAAGCACTGAGCACCC
This sequence comes from Microtus oregoni, assembly GCF_018167655.1. NCBI lineage: Eukaryota > Metazoa > Chordata > Mammalia > Rodentia > Cricetidae > Microtus > Microtus oregoni. The sequence continues at coordinate 2,705,531 of NW_024543811.1, read as the reverse complement.
AGCACCCCGAGCACTGAGCACCCAGCACCCCGAGCAATGAGCACCCAGAACCCTGAGTACTGAGCACCCAGCACCCCGAGTACTGAGCACCCAGCAACCTGAGAACCGAGCAGCCAGCACCCCGAGCACTGATCACCCAGCACACTGAGCACTGAGCACCCAGCACCCTGAGTATTGAGCACTGAGCACCCTGAGTACTGAGCACCCAGCACCCCGAGCACTGAGCACCGAGCACCCCGAGCACTGAGCACCCAGCGCCCCGAGCACTGAGCACCCAGCACCCCGAGCACTGATCACACAGCACGTGAGCACTGAGCACCCAGCACCCTGAGCACTGAGCACCCAGCACCCCGAGCACTGAGCACCCAGCACCCTGAGCACTGAGCACCCAGCACCCTGAGTACTGAGCACCCAGCACCCTGAGTACTGAGCACCCAGCACCCTGAGCACTGAGCACCCAGCACCCTGAGTACTAAGTACCCAACACCCCAAGCATTGAGCACCCTGAGTACTGAGCATCCAGCACCACATGCACTGAGCACCCTGAATACTGAGCACCCAGCACCCTGAGTAATGAGCACCCAGCACCCCGAGCACTGAGCACCCAGCACCCTGAGCACTGAGCACCGAGCACCCTGAGCACTGAGCACCCAGCACCCTGAGGACTGAGCACCCAGCACCCCGAGCACTGAGCACACAGCACCCTGAGCACTGAGCACCCTGAGTACTGAGCACTGAGCACCCTGAGTACTGAGCACCCAGCACCCTGAGTACTGAGCACCCAGCACCCCGAGCACTGAGTACCCAGCACCCCGAGCACTGAGTACCCAGCACCCTGAGCACTGAGCACCCAGCACCCTGAGCTCTGAGCACCCAGCACCCCGAGCACTGAGCACCCAGCACCCCGAGCACTGAGCACCCAGCACCCCGAGCACTGAGCACGAAGCACCCCGAGCACTGAGCACCCAGCACCCTGAGTACTGAGCATCCAACACCCCAAGCACTGAGCACCCTGAATACTGAGCACCCAGCACCCCAAGCACTGAGCACCCTGAGTACTGAGCACCCAGCCCCCTGAGTAATGAGCACCCAGCACCCCGAGCACTGAACACCCAGCACCCTGAGTACTGAGCACCGAGCACCCTGAGTACTGAGCAGCCAGCACCCTGAGTACTGAGCACCCAGCGTACTGAGCAACGAGCACCCAGCACCCTGTGTACTGAGCACCCAGCACCCTGAGCACTGAGCACCCAGCACCCTGAGTACTGAGCACCGAGCACCCCGAGTACTGAGCACCCAGCACCCTGAGTACTGAGCACCCAGCACCCTGAGCACTGAGCACCCAGCACCCTGAGTACTGAGCACCGAGCACCCCAAGCACTGAGCACCCTGAGTACTGAGCACCCAGCCCCCTGAGTAATGAGCACCCAGCACCCCGAGCACTGAGCACCCAGCACCCTGAGTACTGAGCACCGAGCACCCTGAGTACTGAGCACCCAGCACCCTGAGTACTGAGCACCGAGCACCCTGATTACTGAGCAGCCAGCACCCTGAGTACTGAGCACCCAGCGTACTGAGCACCGAGCACCCAGCACCCTGAGTACTGAGCACCCAGCACCCTGAGCACTGAGCACACAGCACCCTGAGTACTGAGCACCGAGCACCCCGAGTACTGAGCACCCAGCACCCTGAGTACTGAGCACCCAGCACCCTGAGCACTGAGCACCCAGCACCCTGAGTACTGAGCACCGAGCACCCCAAGCACTGAGCACCCTGAGTACTGAGCACCCAGCCCCCTGAGTAATGAGCACCCAGCACCCCGAGCACTGAGCACCCAGCACCCTGAGTACTGAGCACCGAGCACCGTGAGTACTGAGCACCGAGCACCCTGAGTACTGAGCAGCCAGCACCCTGAGTACTGAGCACCCAGCGTACTGAGCACCGAGCACCCAGCACCCTAAGTACTGAGCACCCAGCACCCTGAGCACTGAGCACCCAGCACCCTGAGTACTGAGCACCGAGCACCCCGAGTACTGAGCACCCAGCACCCCGAGCACTGAGCACCCAGCACCCTGAGCACTGAGCACCCAGCACCCCGAGCACTGAGCACCCAGCACCCCGAGCACTGAGCACTAAGCACCCTGAGCACTGAGCACCCAGCACCTCGAGCACCGAGCACCCTGAGTACTAAGCACCGAGCACCCTGAGCACTGAGCACCCAGCACCCTGAGCACTGAGCACCCAGCACCCTGAGTACTGAGCACCCAGGACCCCGAGCACTGAGCACCCAGCACCCTGAGTACTGAGCACCCAGCACCCTGAGCACTGAGCACCGAGCACCCTGAGCACTGAGCACACAGCACCCTGAGGACTGAGCACCCAGCGCCCCGAGCACTGAGCACAGAGCACCCTGAGCACTGAGCACCCTGAGTACTGATCACTGAGCACCCTGAGTACTGAGCACTGAGCACCCTGAGTCCTGAGCACCCAGCACCCTGAGTACTGAGCACCCAGCACCCCGAGCACTGAGTACCCAGCACCCTGAGCACTGAGCACCCAGCACCCTGAGCACTGAGCACCCAGCACCCTGAGTACTGAGCACTGAGCACCCAGCACCCCGAGCACTGAGCACCCAGCACCCTGAGTACTGAGCACTGAGCACCCAGCACCCCGAGCACTGAGCACCCAGCACCCTGAGTACTGAGCACCCAGCACCCGAGTACTGAGCACCCAGCACCCTGAGTACTGAGCACCCAGCTCCCTGAGTACTGAGCACCCAGCACCCCGAGTACTGAGCACCCAGCACCCTGAGTACTGAGCACCCAGCACCCCGAGCACTAAGCACCCAGCACCCTGAGCACTGAGGACCCAGCACCCTGAGAACTGAGCACCCAGCAACCTGAGTACTGAGCACCGAGCACCCTGAGTACTGAGCACACAGCACCCTGAGTACTGAGCACCCAGCACACTGAGTACTGAGCACAAAGCTCCCTGAGCACTGATCACCCAGCACCCTGAGTACTGAGCACCGAGTACCCTGAGTACTGAGCACCCAGCACCCTGAGCACTGAGCACCCAGCACCCTGAGTACTGAGCACTGAGCACCCAGCACCCCGAGCACTGAGCACCCAGCACCCTGTTTACTGAGCACTGAGTACCCAGTACCCCAAGCACTGAGACCCAGCACCCTGAGCACTGAGCACCCAGCACCCCGAGTACTGAGCACCCAGCACCCCGAGCACTGAGCACCCAGCACCCCGAGCACTGAGCACCCAGCACCCCGAGCAATGAGCACCCAGCACCCTGAGTACTGAGCACCCAGCACCCCGAGTACTGAGCACGCAGCAACCTGAGCACCGAGCAGCCAGCACCCCGAGCACTGAGCACCCAGCACCGTGAGCACTGAGCACCCAGCACCCTGAGTACTGAGCACTGAGCACCCCGAGTACTGAGCACCCAGCACCCCGAGCACTGAGCACCGAGCACCCCGAGCACTGAGCACCCAGCACCCCGAGCACTGAGCACCCAGCACCCTGAGCACTGAGCACCCAGCACCTCGAGCACCGAGCACCCTGAGTACTAAGCACCGAGCACCCTGAGCGCTGAGCACCCAGCACCCTGAGCACTGAGCACCCAGCACCCTGAGTACTGAGCACCCAGCACCCCGAGCACTGAGCACCCAGCACCCTGAGTACTGAGCACCCAGCACCCTGAGCACTGAGCACCGAGCACCCTGAGCACTGAGCACACAGCACCCTGAGGACTGAGCACCCAGCGCCCCGAGCACTGAGCACAGAGCACCCTGAGCACTGAGCACCCTGAGTACTGATCACTGAGCACCCTGAGTACTGAGCACTGAGCACCCTGAGTCCTGAGCACCCAGCCCCCTGAGTACTGAGCACCCAGCACCCCGAGCACTGAGTACCCAGCACCCTGAGCACTGAGCACCCAGCACCCTGAGCACTGAGCACCCAGCACCCTGAGTACTGAGCACTGAGCACCCAGCACCCCGAGCACTGAGCACCCAGCACCCTGAGAACTGAGCACCCAGCAACCTGAGTACTGAGCACCGAGCACCCTGAGTACTGAGCACACAGCACCCTGAGTACTGAGCACCCAGCACACTGAGTACTGAGCACAAAGCTCCCTGAGCACTGATCACCCAGCACCCTGAGTACTGAGCACCGAGTACCCTGAGTACTGAGCACCCAGCACCCTGAGCACTGAGCACCCAGCACCCTGAGTACTGAGCACTGAGCACCCAGCACCCCGAGCACTGAGCACCCAGCACCCTGTGTACTGAGCACTGAGTACCCAGTACCCCAAGCACTGAGACCCAGCACCCTGAGCACTGAGCACCCAGCACCCCGAGTACTGAGCACCCAGCACCCCGAGCACTGAGCACCCAGCACCCCGAGCACTGAGCACCCAGCACCCCGAGCAATGAGCACCCAGCACCCTGAGTACTGAGCACCCAGCACCCCGAGTACTGAGCACGCAGCAACCTGAGCACCGAGCAGCCAGCACCCCGAGCACTGAGCACCCAGCACCGTGAGCACTGAGCACCCAGCACCCTGAGTACTGAGCACTGAGCACCCCGAGTACTGAGCACCCAGCACCCCGAGCACTGAGCACCGAGCACCCCGAGCACTGAGCACCCAGCACCCCGAGCACTGAGCACCCAGCACCCTGAGCACTGAGCACCCAGCACCTCGAGCACCGAGCACCCTGAGTACTAAGCACCGAGCACCCTGAGCGCTGAGCACCCAGCACCCTGAGCACTGAGCACCCAGCACCCTGAGTACTGAGCACCCAGCACCCCGAGCACTGAGCACCCAGCACCCTGAGTACTGAGCACCCAGCACCCTGAGCACTGAGCACCGAGCACCCTGAGCACTGAGCACACAGCACCCTGAGGACTGAGCACCCAGCGCCCCGAGCACTGAGCACAGAGCACCCTGAGCACTGAGCACCCTGAGTACTGATCACTGAGCACCCTGAGTACTGAGCACTGAGCACCCTGAGTCCTGAGCACCCAGCCCCCTGAGTACTGAGCACCCAGCACCCCGAGCACTGAGTACCCAGCACCCTGAGCACTGAGCACCCAGCACCCTGAGCACTGAGCACCCAGCACCCTGAGTACTGAGCACTGAGCACCCAGCACCCCGAGCACTGAGCACCCAGCACCCTGAGTACTGAGCACTGAGCACCCAGCACCCCGAGCACTGAGCACCCAGCACCCTGAGTACTGAGCACCCAGCACCCGAGTACTGAGCACCCAGCACCCTGAGTACTGAGCACCCAGCTCCCTGAGTACTGAGCACCCAGCACCCCGAGTACTGAGCACCCAGCACCCTGAGTACTGAGCACCCAGCACCCCGAGCACTAAGCACCCAGCACCCTGAGCACTGAGGACCCAGCACCCTGAGCACTGAGCACCCAGCACCCTGTGTACTGAGCACCGAGCACCCTGAGTACTGAGCACCCAGCACCCTGAGTACTGAGCACCCAGCACACTGAGTACTGAGCACAAAGCTCCCTGAGCACTGATCACCCAGCACCCTGAGTACTGAGCACCGAGTACCCTGAGTACTGAGCACCCAGCACCCTGAGCACTGAGCACCCAGCACCCTGAGTACTGATCACTGAGCACCCAGCACCCCGAGCACTGAGCACCCAGCACCCTGTGTACTGAGCACTGTGTACCCAGTACCCCAAGCATTGAGACCCAGCACCCTGTGTACTGAGCACTGTGTACCCAGTACCCCAAGCACTGAGCACCCAGCAACCTGAGTACTGAGCACTCAGCAACCTGAGTACTGAGCACCGAGCACCCCGAGCACTGAGCACCCAGCACCCTGAGCACTGAGCTCCCTGAGGACTGAGCACCCAGCACCCTGAGTACTGAGCACCCAGCACCCCGAGCACTGAGCACCCAGCACCCTGAGTACTGAGCACCCTGAGTGCTTAGCACCAAGCACCCTGAGTACGGAGCACCCAGCACCCTGAGCACTGAGCACCCAGCACCCTGAGTACTGAGCACCCAGCACCCTGAGTACTTAGCACCCAGCACCTGAGCACTGAGCACCCAGCACCCTGAGTTCTGAGCACCGAGCACCCTGAGTACTGAGCACCCAGCACCCTGAGCACTGAGCACCCAGCACCCCGAGCACTGAGCACCCAGCACCCTGAGTACTGAGCACCGAGCACCCCGAGCACTGAGCACCCAGCACCCTGAGCACTGAGCACCGAGCACCCTGAGTACTGAGGACCCAGCACCCTGAGCACTGAGCAACCAGCACCCTGAGTACTGAGCACCCAGCACCCTGAGCACTGTGAACCCAGCACCCTGAGTACTGAGCACCGAGCACCCCGAGCACTGAGCACCCAGCACCCTGAGTACTGAGCACCCAGCACCAAAAGTACTGAGCACCGAGCATCCTGAGCACTGAGCACCGAGCACCCCGAGCACTGAGCACCCAGCACCCTGAGTACTGAGCACCCAGCACCAAGAGTACTGAGCAGCGAGCACCCCGAGCACTGAGCACCCAGCACCCTGTGTAATGAGCACCCAGCTCCCCGAGTACTGAGCACCCAGCACCCTGAGTACTGAGCACCCAGCACCCTGAGTACTGAGCACCCTGAGTGCTGAGCACCCAGCACCCTGAGTACTGAGCACCCAGCACCCTGAGCACTGAGCACCCAGCACCCTGAGTACTGAGCACCCAGCACCCTGAGTACTTAGCACCCAGCACCAGAGCACTGAGCACCCAGCACCCTGAGTTCTGAGCACCGAGCACCCTGAGTACTGAGCACCCAGCACCCTGAGTACTGAGCACCCAGCACCCTGAGTACAGAGCACCAAGCACCCCGAGTACTGAGCACCCAGCACCCTGAGCACTGTGCACCCAGCACCCCGAGCACTGAGCACCCATCACCCTGAGTACTGAGCACCGAGCACCCCGAGCACTGAGCACCCAGCACCCTGAGCACTGAGCACCCAGCACCCTGAGTACTGAGCACACAGCACCCTGAGCACTGAGCACAAAGCACGCTGAGTACTGAGCACCCTGAGTACTGAGCACCGAGGACCCTGAGCACTGAGCACCCAGCACCCTGAGCACTGAGCACCCAGCACCCTGAGAATGAGCACCGAGCACCCCGAGCACTGAGCACCGAGCACCCCGAGCACTGAGCACCCAGCACCCGAGCACTGAGCACCCAGCACCCCGAGCACTGAGCACCCAGCACCCCGAGCACTGAGCACCCAGCACCCCGAGCACTGAGCACCCAGCACCCCGAGTACTCAGCACCCAGCACCCTGAGCACTGAGCACCCAGCACCCTGAGCACTGAGCTCAAAGCACGCTGAGTAATGAGCACTGAACACCCTGAGCACTGAGCACAAAGCACTCTGAGTACTGAGCACTGAGCAACCTGAGTACTGAGCACTGAGCACCGAGCAGCCTGAGTACTGAGCACCCTGAGGACTGAGCACCCAGCACCCTGAGTACTGAGCACCCAGCACCCAGAGCACTGAGCACCGAGCACCCTGTGTACTGAACACCCAGCACCCTGAGCACTGAGCACTGAGCACCCAGCACCCTGAGCACTGAGCACTGAGCACCCAGCACCCCGAGCACTGAGCACCCAGCACCCTGAGCACCCAGCACCGTGAACACTGAGCACCCTGAGCACTGAGCACCCTGAGCACTGAGAACTGAGCACCCAGCACCCTGAGTACTGAGCACTGAGCAATCAGCACCCTGAGTACTGAGCACCCAGCACCCTGAGTACTGAGCACCCAGCACCCCGAGCACTGAGCACTGAGCAACCTGAGTACTGAGCACTGAGCACCCTTAGTACTGAGCACCGAGCACCCTGAGTACTGAGCACCCAGCACCCTGAGCACTGAGCACGGAGCACCCCGAGGACTGAGCACCCAGCACCGTGAGCACTGAGCACCCAGCACCTTGAGTACTGAGCACCGAGCACCACGAGCACTGAGCACCCAGCACCCTGAGTAATGAGCACCCACCAACCCGAGCACTGAGCACCCAGCACCCTGAGTACTGAGCACCCAGCACCCTGAGCACTGAGCACCCAGCACCCTGAGTACTGAGCACCCAGCACCCTGAGCACTGAGCACAAAGCACGCTGAGTACTGAGCACCCTGAGTACTGAGCAGCGAGGACCCTGAGCACTGAGCACCCAGCACCCTGAGCACTGAGCACCCAGCACCCTGAGTACTGAGAACCGAGCACCCTGAGTACTGAGCACCCAGCACGCTGAGCACTGAGCAACCAGCACCCCGAGTAATGAGCACCCAGCACCCCGAGCACTGAGCACCCAGCACTCCGAGAATGAGCACCCAGCACCCTGAGTACTGAGCACCCAGCACCCTGAGTACTGAGCACCCAGCACCCCGAGCACTGAGCACCCTGAATACTGAGCACCCAGCACCCTGAGTACTGTGCACTAAGCACCCAGAGGGCTGAGAACCCAGGACCCCGAGCACTGAGTACTGAGCACCCAGCACCCCGAGCACTGAGCACCCAGCACCCTGAGTACTGAGCACCCAGCACCCTGAGTACTGAGCAACCAGAGCACTGAGCACCCAGCACCCTGAGTACTGAGCACCCTGAGGACTGAGCACCGATCACCCTGAGTACTGAGCACCGAGCACCCTGAGTACTGAGCACCCAGCACCCTGAGCACTGAGCACCCAGCACCCTGAGTACTGAGCAGCGAGCACCCTGAGTACTGAGCACCCAGCACCCTGAGTACTGAGCACTGAGCACCCCGAGTACTGAGCACCCAGCACCCTGAGCACTCAGCACCCAGCACCCCGAGCACTGAGCACCCAGCACCCTGAGTACTGAGCTCCCAGCACCCCGAGCCCTGAGCACCCAGCACCCTGAGTACTGAGCACCCTGAGTACTGAGCACCGATCACCCTGAGCACTGAGCACAAAGCACCCTGAGTACTGAGCACCCAACGTACTGAGCACCGAGCACACCGAGTACTGAGCACCCAGCAACCTGAGCACCGAGCACCCAGCACCCCGAGCACAGAGCACCCAGCACCCTGAGCACTGAACACCCAGCACCCTGAGTACTGAGCACCGAGCACCCCGAGTACTGAGCACCCAGCACCCCGAGCACTGAGCACCGAGCACCCCGAGCACTGAGCACCCAGCACCCTGAGCAATGAGCACCCAGCACCCCGAGCACTGAGCACCCAGCACCCCGAGCACTGAGCACCCAGCACCCCGAGCACTGAGCACCCAGCACCCCGAGCACTATGCACCCAGCACCCCGAGTACTCAGCACCCAGCACCCTGAGCACTGAGCACCCAGCACCCTGAGCACTGAGCACAAAGCACGCTGAGTACTGAGCACTGAACACCCTGAGCACTGAGCACAAAGCACTCTGAGTACTGAGCACTGAGCACCCTGAGTACTGAGCACTGAGCACCGAGCACCCTGAGTACTGAGCACCCTGAGGACTGAGCACCCAGCACCCTGAGTACTGAGCACCCAGCACCCAGAGCACTGAGCACCGAGCACCCTGAGTACTGAACACCCAGCACCCTGAGCACTGAGCACTGAGCACCCAGCACCCTGAGCACTGAGCACTGAGCACCCAGCACCCCGAGCACTGAGCACCCAGCACCCTGAGCACCCAGCACCGTGAACACTGAGCACCCTGAGCACTGAGCACCCTGAACACTGATCACTGAGCACCCAGCACCCTGAGTACTGAGCACCCAACAATCTAAGCACTGAGCACCCAGCACGCTGAGTACTGAGCACTGAGCACCCAGCACCCTGAGTACTGAGCACCCAGCATCCTGAGTACTGAGCACCCAGCACCCCGAGCACTGAGCACTGAGCAACCTGAGTACTGAGCACCCAGCACCCTGAGCACTGAGCACGGAGCACCCCGAGGACTGAGCACCCAGCACCGTGAGCACTGAGCACCAGGCACCTTGAGTACTGAGCACCGAGCACCCCGAGCACTGAGCACCCAGCACCCTGAGTAATGAGCACCCACCAACCCGAGCACTGAGCACCCAGCACCTTGAGTACTGAGAACCCAGCACCCTGAGTACTGAGCACTGAGCACCCTGAGCACTGAGCACCCAGCACCCTGAGTACTGAGCACCCAGCAACCTGAGTACTGAGCACCGAGCACCCCGAGCACTGAGCACCCAGCACCCTGAGCACTGAGCACCCTGAGGACTGAGCACCCAGCACCCTGAGTACTGAGCACCCAGCACCCTGAGTACTGAACACCCAGCATCCTGAGTACTGAGCACCGATCACCCTGAGCACTGAGCATCCAGCACCCCGAGCACTGAGCACCCAGCACCCTGAGTACTGAGCACCCTGAGTACTGAGTACCCAGCACCCCGAGCACTGAGCACCCAGCACCCTGAGTACTGAGCACCCTGAGTGCTGAGCACCCAGCACCCTGAGTTCTGAGCACCGAGCACACTGAGTACTGAGCACCCAGCACCCTGAGTACTGAGCACCCAGCACCCTGAGTACTGAGCACCGAGCACCCCGAGTACTGAGCACCCAGCACCCTGAGCACTGAGCACCCAGCACTCCGAGCACTGAGCACCCAGCACCCTGAGTACTGAGCACTGAGCACCCCGAGCACTGAGCACCCAGCACCCTGAGCACTGAGCACCCAGCACCCTGAGTACTGAGCACCCAGCACCATGAGTACTGAGCACACAGCACCCTGAGCACTGAGCACCCAGCAACCTGAGTACTGAGCACCCAGCACCCTGAGCACTGAGCACCCAGCACCCTGAGTACTGAGCACCGAGCACCCCGAGCACTGAGCACCCAGCACCCTGAGTACTGAGCACCCAGCACCAAAAGTACTGAGCACCGAGCATCCTGAGCACTGAGCACCGAACACCCCGAGCACTGAGCACCCAGCACCCTGAGTACTGAGCACCCAGCACCAAGAGTACTGAGCAATGAGCACCCCGATCACTGAGCACCCAGCACCCTGTGTAATGAGCACCCAGCACCCCGAGTACTGAGCACTGAGCACCGTGAGTACTGAGCACCCAGCACCCTGAGTACTGAGCACCCAGCACCCTGAGCACTGAGCACAAAGCACGCTGAGTACTGAGCACACTGAGTACTGAGCACCGAGGACCCTGAGCACTGAGCACCCAGCACCCTGAGCACTGAGCACCCAGCACCCCGAGAATGAGCACCCAGCACCCTGAGTACTAAGAACCGAGCACCCTGAGTACTGAGCACCCAGCACGCTGAGCACTGAGCAACCAGCACCCCGAGTACTGAGCACCCAGCACCCAGAGCACTGAGCACCCAGCACCCCGAGAATGAGAACCCAGCACCCTGAGTACTGAGCACCCAGCACCCTGAGTACTGAGCACCCAGCACCCCGAGCACTGAGCACCCTGAATACTGAGCACCCAGCACCCTGAGTACTGTGCACTAAGCACCCAGAGGGCTGAGAACCCAGGACCCCGAGCACTGAGTACTGAGCACCCAGCACCCTGAGTACTGAGCACCGAGCTCCACGAGCACTGAGCACCCTGAGTACTGAGCACCCAGCACCCTGAGTACTGAGCACCCAGCACCCTGAGCACTGAGCACCCAGCACCCTGAGTACTGAGCACCCAGCACCCCGAGCCCTGAGCACCCAGCACCCTGAGTACTGAGCACCCAGCACCCTGAGTACTGAGCAACCAGAGCACTGAGCACCCAACACCCTGAGTACTGAGCACCCTGAGGACTGAGCACCGATCACCCTGAGCACTGAGCACCGAGCACCCTGAGTACTGAGCACCCAGCACGCTGAGCACTGAGCAGCCAGCACCCTGAGTACTGAGCAGCGAGCACCCTGAGTACTGAGCACCCAGCACCCTGAGTACTGAGCACCCAGCACCCTGAGTACTGAGCACCGAGCACCCCGAGTACTGAGCACCCAGCACCCTGAGCACTCAGCACCCAGCACCCCGAGCACTGAGCACCCAGCACCCTGAGTACTGAGCTCCCAGCACCCCGAGCCCTGAGCACCCAGCACCCTGAGTACTGAGCACCCTGAGTACTGAGCACCGATCACCCTGAGCACTGAGCACCCAGCACCCTGAGTACTGAGCACCCAATGTACTGAGCACCGAGCACACCGAGCACTGAGCACCCAGCACCCTGAGAACTGAGCACCGAGCACCCTGAGCACTGAGCACCCAGCACCCTGAGTACTGAGCACCGAGCACCCCGAGCACTGAGCACCCAGCGCCCCGAGCACTGAGCACCCAGCACCCCGAGCACTGAGCACCCAGCACCCGTAGCACTGAGCACCCAGCACCCCGAGCAATGAGCACCCAGCACCCTGAGTACTGAGCAACCAGCACCCCGAGTACTGAGCACCCAGCAACCTGAGCACCGAGCACCCAGCACCCCGAGCATTGAGCACCCAGCACCCTGAGCACTGAACACCCAGCACCCTGAGTACTGAGCACCGAGCACAACGAGGACTGAGCACCCTGAGGACTGAGCACCCAGCACCCTGAGTACTGAGCACCCAGCACCCAGAGCACTGAGCACCGAGCACCCTGAGTACTGAACACCCAGCACCCTGAGCACTGAGCACTGAGCACCCAGCACCCTGAGCACTGAGCACTGAGCACCCAGCACCCCGAGCACTGAGCACCCAGCACCCTGAGCACCCAGGACCGTGAACACTGAGCACACTGAGCACTGAGCACCCTGAGCACTGAGCACTGAGCACCCAGCACCCTGAGTACTGAGCACCCAGCACCCTGAGTACTGAGCACCCAGCACCCCGAGCACTGAGCACTGAGCAACCTGAGTACTGAGCACTGAGCACCCTTAGTACTGAGCACCGAGCACCCTGAGTACTGAGCACCCAGCACCCTGAACACTGAGCACGGAGCACCCCGAGGACTGAGCACCCAGCACCGTGAGCACTGAGCACCAGGCACCTTGAGTACTGAGCACCGAGCACCCCGAGCACTGAGCACCCAGCACCCTGAGTAATGAGCACCCACCAACCCGAGCACTGAGCACCCAGCACCCTGAGTACTGAGCACCCAGCACCCTGAGTACTGAGCACTGAGCACCCTGAGCACTGAGCACCCAGCACCCTGAGTACTGAGCACCCAGCAACCTGAGTACTGAGCACTCAGCAACCTGAGTACTGAGCACCCAGCACCCTGAGCACTGAGCACCCAGCACCCTGAGTACTGAGCACCGAGCACCCCGAGCACTGTGCACCCAGCACCCTGAGTACTGAGCACCCAGCACCAAAAGTACTGAGCACCGAGCATCCTGAGCACTGAGCACCGAGCACCCCGAGCACTGAGCACCCAGCACCCTGAGTACTGAGCACCCAGCACCAAGAGTACTGAGCAGCGAGCACCCCGAGCACTGAGCACCCAGCACCCTGTGTAATGAGCACCCAGCACCCCGAGTACTGAGCACCCAGCACCGTGAGTACTGAGCACCCAGCACCCTGAGTACTGAGCACCCAGCACCCTGAGCACTGAGCACAAAGCACGCTGAGTACTGAGCACACTGAGTACTGAGCACCGAGGACCCTGAGCACTGAGCACCCAGCACCCTGAGCACTGAGCACCCAGCACCCCGAGAATGAGCACCCAGCACCCTGAGTACTGAGAACCGAGCACCCTGAGTATTGAGCACCCAGCACGCTGAGCACTGAGCAACCAGCACCCCGAGTACTGCGCACCCAGCACCCAGAGCACTGAGCACCCAGCACCCCGAGAATGAGCACCCAGCACCCTGAGTACTGAGCACCCAGCACCCTGAGTACTGAGCACCCAGCACCCCGAGCACTGAGCACCCTGAATACTGAGCACCCAGCACCCTGAGTACTGTGCACTAAGCACCCAGAGGGCTGAGAACCCAGGACCCCGAGCACTGAGTACTGAGTACCCAGCACCCTGAGTACTGAGCACCGAGCTCCACGAGCACTGAGCACAATGAGTACTGAGCACCCAGCACCCTGAGTACTGAGCACCCAGCACCCCGAGCCCTGAGCACCCAGCAATCTGATTACTGAGCAACCAGCACCCTGAGTACTGAGCAACCAGAGCACTGAGCACCCAGCACCCTGAGTACTGAGCACCCAATGTACTGAGCACCAAGCACACCGAGCACTGAGCACCGAGCACCCTGAGTACTGAGCACCCAGCACCCTGAGCACTGAGCACCCAGCACCCTGAGTACTGAGCACCGAGCACCCCGAGCACTGAGCACCCAGCGCCCTGAGCACTGAGCACCCAGCACCCTGAGTACTGAGCACCGAGCACCCTGAGCACTGAGCACCCAGCACCCTGAGTACTGAGCACCGAGCACCCCGAGCACTGAGCACCCAGCGCCCCGAGCACTGAGCACCCAGCACCCGTAGCACTGAGCACCCAGCACCCCGAGCAATGAGCACCCAGCACCCTGAGTACTGAGCACCCAGCACCCCGAGTACTGAGCACCCAGCAACCTGAGCACCGAGCACCCAGCACCCCGAGCATTGAGCACCGAGCACCCTGAGCACTGAACACCCAGCACCCTGAATACTGAGCACCGAGCACCCCGAGGACTGAGCACCCTGAGGACTGAGCACCCAGCACCCTGAGTACTGAGCACCCAGCACCCAGAGCACTGAGCACCGAGCACCCTGAGTACTGAACACCCAGCACCCTGAGCACTGAGCACTGAGCACCCAGCACCCTGAGCACTGAGCACTGAGCACCCAGCACCCCGAGCACTGAGCACCCAGCACCCTGAGCACCCAGCACCGTGAACACTGAGCACCCTGAGCACTGAGCACCCTGAGTACTGAGCACTGAGCACCCAGCACCCTGAGTACTGAGCACCCAGCACCCTGAGTACTGAGCACCCAGCACCCCGAGCACTGAGCACTGAGCAACCTGAGTACTGAGCACTGAGCACCCTTAGTACTGAGCACCGAGCACCCTGAGTACTGAGCACCCAGCACCCTGAGCACTGAGCACGGTGCACCCCGAGGACTGAGCACCCAGCACCGTGAGCACTGAGCACCAGGCACCTTGAGTACTGAGCACCGAGCACCCCGAGCACTGAGCACCCAGCACCCTGAGTAATGAGCACCCTCCAACCCGAGCACTGAGCACCCAGCACCCTGAGTACTGAGCACCCAGCACCCTGAGTACTGAGCACTGAGCACCCTGAGCACTGAGCACCCAGCACCCTGAGTACTGAGCACCCAGCAACCTGAGTACTGAGCACTCAGCAACCTGAGTACTGAGCACCGAGCACCCCGAGAACTGAGCACCCAGCACCCTGAGCACTGAGCACCCTGAGGACTGAGCACCCAGCACCCTGAGTACTGAGCACCCAGCACCCTGAGTACTGAGCACCCAGCATCCTGAGTACTGAGCACCGATCACCCTGAGCACTGAGCATCCAGCACCCCGAGCAGTGAGCACCCAGCACCCTGAGTACTGAGCACCCTGAGTACTGAGCACCCAGCACCCCGAGCACTGAGCACCCAGCACCCTGAGTACTGAGCACCCTGAGTGCTGAGCACCCAGCACCCTGAGCACTGAGCACCCAGCACCCTGAGTACTGAGCACCCAGCACCCTGAGTACTGAGCACCCAGCACCCCGAGCACTGAGCACTGAGCAACCTGAGTACTGAGCACTGAGCACCCTTAGTACTGAGCACCGAGCACCCTGAGTACTGAGCACCCAGCACCCTGAGCACTGAGCACGGAGCACCCCGAGGACTGAGCACCCAGCACCGTGAGCACTGAGCACCAGGCACCTTGAGTACTGAGCACCGAGCACCCCGAGCACTGAGCACCCAGCACCCTGAGTAATGAGCACCCACCAACCCGAGCACTGAGCACCCAGCACCCTGAGTACTGAGCACCCAGCACCCTGAGTACTGAGCACCCAGCACCCCGAGCAATGAGCACCCAGCACCCTGAGTACTGAGCACCCAGCACCCCGAGTACTGAGCACCCAGCACCCAGAGCACTGAGCACCGAGCACCCTGAGTACTGAACACCCAGCACCCTGAGCACTGAGCACTGAGCACCCAGCACCCTGAGCACTGAGCACTTAGCACCCAGCACCCCGAGCACTGAGCACCCAGCACCCTGAGCACCCAGCACCGTGAACACTGAGCACCCTGAGCACTGAGCACCCTGAGTACTGAGCACTGAGCACCCAGCACCCTGAGTACTGAGCACCCAGCACCCTGAGTACTGAGCACCCAGCACCCCGAGCACTGAGCACTGAGCAACCTGAGTACTGAGCACTGAGCACCCTTAGTACTGAGCACCGAGCACCCTGAGTACTGAGCACCCAGCACCCTGAGCACTGAGCACGGAGCACCCCGAGGACTGAGCACCCAGCACCGTGAGCACTGAGCACCAGGCACCTTGAGTACTGAGCACCGAGCACCCCGAGCACTGAGCACCCAGCACCCTGAGTAATGAGCACCCACCAACCCGAGCACTGAGCACCCAGCACCCTGAGTACTGAGCACCCAGCACCCTGAGTACTGAGCACTGAGCACCCTGAGCACTGAGCACCCAGCACCCTGAGTACTGAGCACCCAGCAACCTGAGTACTGAGCACTCAGCAACCTGAGTACTGAGCACCGAGCACGCCGAGAACTGAGCACCCAGCACCCTGAGCACTGAGCACCCTGAGGACTGAGCACCCAGCTCCCTGAGTACTGAGCACCCAGCACCCTGAGTACTGAGCACCCAGCATCCTGAGTACTGAGCACCGATCACCCTGAGCACTGAGCATCCAGCACCCCGAGCACTGAGCACCCAGCACCCTGAGTACTGAGCACCCTGAGTACTGAGCACCCAGCACCCCGAGCACTGAGCACCCAGCACCCTGAGTACTGAGCACCCTGAGTGCTGAGCACCCAGCACCCTGAGCACTGAGCACCCAGCACCCTGAGTACTGAGCACCCAGCAACCTGAGTACTGAGCACCCAGCACCCCGAGCACTGAGCACTGAGCAACCTGAGTACTGAGCACTGAGCACCCTTAGTACTGAGCACCGAGCACCCTGAGTACTGAGCACCCAGCACCCTGAGCACTGAGCACGGAGAACCCCGAGGACTGAGCACCCAGCACCGTGAGTAATGAGCACCCACCAACCCGAGCACTGAGCACCCAGCACCCTGAGTACTGAGCACCCAGCACCCTGAGTACTGAGCACTGAGCACCCTGAGCACTGAGAACCCAGCACCCTGAGTACTGAGCACCCAGCAACCTGAGTACTGAGCACTCAGCAACCTGAGTACTGAGCACCCAGCACCCTGAGCACTGAGCACCCAGCACCCTGAGTACTGAGCACCGAGCACCCCGAGCACTGAGCACCCAGCACCCTGAGTACTGAGCACCCAGCACCAAAAGTACTGAGCACCGAGCATCCTGAGCACTGAGCACCGAGCACCCCGAGCACTGAGCACCCAGCACCCTGAGTACTGAGCACCCAGCACCAAGAGTACTGAGCAGCGAGCACCACGAGCACTGAGCACCCAGCACCCTGTGTAATGAGCACCCAGCACCCCGAGTACTGAGCACCCAGCACCGTGAGTACTGAGCACCCAGCACCCTGAGTACTGAGCACCCAGCACCCTGAGCACTGAGCACAAAGCACGCTGAGTACTGAGCACACTGAGTACTGAGCACCGAGGACCCTGAGCACTGAGCACCCAGCACCCTGAGCACTGAGCACCCAGCACCCCGAGAATGAGCACCCAGCACCCTGAGTACTGAGAACCGAGCACCCTGAGTATTGAGCACCCAGCACGCTGAGCACTGAGCAACCAGCACCCCGAGTACTGCGCACCCAGCACCCAGAGCACTGAGCACCCAGCACCCCGAGAATGAGCACCCAGCACCCTGAGTACTGAGCACCCAGCACCCTGAGTACTGAGCACCCAGCACCCTGAGCACTGAGCACCCTGAATACTGAGCACCCAGCACCCTGAGTACTGTGCACTAAGCACCCAGAGGGCTGAGAACCCAGGACCCCGAGCACTGAGTACTGAGTACCCAGCACCCTGAGTACTGAGCACCGAGCTCCACGAGCACTGAGCACCCTGAGTACTGAGCACCCAGCACCCTGAGTACTGAGCACCCAGCACCCCGAGCCCTGAGCACCCAGCACCCTGATTACTGAGCAACCAGCACCCTGAGTACTGAGCAACCAGAGCACTGAGCACCCAGCACCCTGAGTACTGAGCACCCAATGTACTGAGCACCGAGCACACCGAGCACTGAGCACCGAGCACCCTGAGTACTGAGCACCCAGCACCCTGAGCACTGAGCACCCAGCACCCTGAGTACTGAGCACCGAGCACCCCGAGCACTGAGCACCCAGCGCCCCGAGCACTGAGCACCCAGCACCCTGAGTACTGAGCACCGAGCACCCTGAGCACTGAGCACCCAGCACCCTGAGTACTGAGCACCGAGCACCCCGAGCACTGAGCACCCAGCGCCCCGAGCACTGAGCACCCAGCACCCGTAGCACTGAGCACCCAGCACCCCGAGCAATGAGCACCCAGCACCCTGAGTACTGAGCACCCAGCACCCCGAGTACTGAGCACCCAGCAACCTGAGCACCGAGCACCCAGCACCCCGAGCATTGAGCACCCAGCACCCTGAGCACTGAACACCCAGCACCCTGAATACTGAGCACCGAGCACCCCGAGGACTGAGCACCCTGAGGACTGAGCACCCAGCACCCTGAGTACTGAGCACCCAGCACCCAGAGCACTGAGCACCGAGCACCCTGAGTACTGAACACCCAGCACCCTGAGCACTGAGCACTGAGCACCCAGCACCCTGAGCACTGAGCACTGAGCACCCAGCACCCAGAGCACTGAGCACCCAGCACCCTGAGCACCCAGCACCGTGAACACTGAGCACCCTGAGCACTGAGCACCCTGAGTACTGAGCACTGAGCACCCAGCACCCTGAGTACTGAGCACCCAGCACCCTGAGTACTGAGCACCCAGCACCCCGAGCACTGAGCACTGAGCAACCTGAGTACTGAGCACTGAGCACCCTTAGTACTGAGCACCGAGCACCCTGAGTACTGAGCACCCAGCACCCTGAGCACTGAGCACGGAGCACCCCGAGGACTGAGCACCCAGCACCGTGAGCACTGAGCACCAGGCACCTTGAGTACTGAGCACCGAGCACCCCGAGCACTGAGCACCCAGCACCCTGAGTAATGAGCACCCACCAACCCGAGCACTGAGCACCCAGCACCCTGAGTACTGAGCACCCAGCACCCTGAGTACTGAGCACTGAGCACCCTGAGCACTGAGCACCCAGCACCCTGAGTACTGAGCACCCAGCAACCTGAGTACTGAGCACTCAGCAACCTGAGTACTGAGCACCGAGCACCCCGAGCACTGAGCACCCAGCACCCTGAGCACTGAGCACCCTGAGGACTGAGCACCCAGCACCCTGAGTACTGAGCACCCAGCACCCTGAGTACTGAGCACCCAGCATCCTGAGTACTGAGCACCGATCACCCTGAGCACTGAGCATCCAGCACCCCGAGCACTGAGCACCCAGCACCCTGAGTACTGAGCACCCTGAGTACTGAGCACCCAGCACCCCGAGCACTGAGCACCCAGCACCCTGAGTACTGAGCACCCTGAGTGCTGAGCACCCAGCACCCTGAGTACTGAGCACCCAGCACCCTGCGCACTGAGCACCCAGCACCCTGAGTACTGAGCACCCAGCACCCTGAGTACTAAGCACCCAGCACCTGAGCACTGAGCACCCAGCACCCTGAGTTCTGAGCACCGAGCACCCTGAGTACTGAGCACCCAGCACCCTGAGTACTGAGCACCCAGCACCCTGAGTACTGAGCACCGAGCACCCCGAGTACTGAGCACCCAGCACCCTGAGCACTGAGCACCCAGCACCCCGAGCACTGAGCACCCAGCACCCTGAGTACTGAGCACCGAGCACCCCGAGCACTGAGCACCCAGCACCCTGAGCACTGAGCACCCAGCACCCTGAGTACTGATCACCCAGCACCCTGAGTACTGAGCACCGAGCACCCCGAGCACTGAGCACCCAGCACCCTGAGTACTGAGCACCCCACACCAAAAGTACTGAGCACCGAGCATCCTGAGCACTGAGCACCGAGCACCCCGAGCACTGAGCACCCAGCACCCTGAGTACTTAGCACCCAGCACCAAGAGTACTGAGCACCGAGCACCCCGAGCACTGAGCACCCAGCACCCTGTGTAATGAGCACCCAGCACCCCGAGTACTGAGCACCCAGCACCGTGAGTACTGAGCACCCAGCACCCTGAGCACTGAGCACAAAGCACGCTGAGTACTGAGCACACTGAGTACTGAGCACCAAGGACCCTGAGCACTGAGCACCCAGCACCCTGAGCACTGAGCACCCAGCACCCCGAGAATGAGCACAGAGCACCCTGAGTACTGAGAACCGAGCACCCTGAGTACTGAGCACCCAGCACGCTGAGCACTGAGCAACCAGCACCCCGAGTACTGAGCACCCAGCACCCAGAGCACTGAGCACCCAGCACCCCGAGAATGAGCACCCAGCACCCTGAGTACTGAGCACCCAGCACCCTGAGTACTGAGCACCCAGCACCCCGAGCACTGAGCACCCTGAATACTGAGCACCCAGCACCCTGAGTACTGTGCACTAAGCACCCAGAGGGCTGAGAACCCAGGACCCCGAGCACTGAGTACTGAGCACCCAGCACCCTGAGTACTGAGCACCGAGCTCCCCGAGCACTGAGCACCCTGAGTACTGAGAACCGAGCACCCTGAGTACTGAGCACCCAGCACGCTGAGCACTGAGCAACCAGCACCCCGAGTACTGAGCACCCAGCACCCAGAGCACTGAGCACCCAGCACCCCGAGAATGAGCACCCAGCAACCTGAGTACTGTGCACCGAGCACCCCGAGCACTGAGCACCCAGCACCGTGAGCACTGAGCACCCTGAGGACTGAGCACCCAGCACCCTGAGTACTGAGCACCCAGCACCCTGAGTACTGAGCACCCAGCATCCTGAGTACTGAGCACCGATCACCCTGAGCACTGAGCATCCAGCACCCCGAGCACTGAGCACCCAGCACCCTGAGTACTGAGCATCCAGCACCCCGAGCACTGAGCACTGAGCAACCTGAGTACTGAGCACTGAGCACCCTTAGTACTGAGCACCGAGCACCCTGAGTACTGAGCACCCAGCACCCTGAGCACTGAGCACGGAGCACCCCGAGGACTGAGCACCCAGCACCGTGAGCACTGAGCACCAGGCACCTTGAGTACTGAGCACCGAGCACCCCGAGCACTGAGCACCCAGCACCCTGAGTAATGAGCACCCACCAACCCGAGCACTGAGCACCCAGCACCCTGAGTACTGAGCACCCAGCACCCTGAGTACTGAGCACTGAGCACCCTGAGCACTGAGCACCCAGCACCCTGAGTACTGAGCACCCAGCAACCTGAGTACTGAGCACTCAGCAATCTGAGTACTGAGCACCGAGCACCCCGAGCACTGAGCACCCAGCACCCTGAGCACTGAGCACCCTGAGGACTGAGCACCCAGCACCCTGAGGACTGAGCACCCAGCACCCTGAGTACTGAGCACCCAGCATCCTGAGTACTGAGCACCGATCACCCTGAGCACTGCGCATCCAGCACCCCGAGCACTGAGCACCCAGCACCCTGAGTACTGAGCACCCTGAGTACTGAGCACCCAGCACCCCGAGCACTGAGCACCCAGCACCCTGAGTACTGAGCACCCTGAGTGCTGAGCACCCAGCACCCTGAGTACTGAGCACCCAGCACCCTGCGCACTGAGCACCCAGCACCCTGAGTACTGAGCACCCAGCACCCTGAGTACTTAGCACCCAGCACCTGAGCACTGAGCACCCAGCACCCTGAGTTCTGAGCACCGAGCACCCTGAGTACTGAGCACCCAGCACCCTGAGTACTGAGCACCCAGCACCCTGAGTACTGAGCACCGAGCACCCCGAGTACTGAGCACCCAGCACCCTGAGCACTGAGCACCCAGCACCCCGAGCACTGAGCACCCAGCACCCTGAGTACTGAGCACCGAGCACCCCGAGCACTGAGCACCCAGCACCCTGAGCACTGAGCACCCAGCACCCTGAGTACTGAGCACCCAGCACCCTGAGTACTGAGCACCGAGCACCCCGAGCACTGAGCACCCAACACCCTGAGTACTGAGCACCCCGCACCAAAAGTACTGAGCACCGAGCATCCTGAGCACTGAGCACCGAGCACCCCGAGCACTGAGCACCCAGCACCCTGAGTACTGAGCACCCAGCACCAAGAGTACTGAGCACCGAGCACCCCGAGCACTGAGCACCCAGCACCCTGTGTAATGAGCACCCAGCACCCCGAGTACTGAGCACCCAGCACCGTGAGTACTGAGCACCCAGCACCCTGAGCACTGAGCACAAAGCACGCTGAGTACTGAGCACACTGAGTACTGAGCACCAAGGACCCTGAGCACTGAGCACCCAGCACCCTGAGCACTGAGCACCCAGCACCCCGAGAATGAGCACAGAGCACCCTGAGTACTGAGAACCGAGCACCCTGAGTACTGAGCACCCAGCACGCTGAGCACTGAGCAACCAGCACCCCGAGTACTGAGCACCCAGCACCCAGAGCACTGAGCACCCAGCACCCCGAGAATGAGCACCCAGCACCCTGAGTACTGAGCACCCAGCACCCTGAGTACTGAGCACCCAGCACCCCGAGCACTGAGCACCCTGAATACTGAGCACCCAGCACCCTGAGCACTGAGCACCCAGCACCCTGAGTACTGAGCACCCAGCACCCGAGCACTGAGCACCCAGCACCCTGAGTACTGAGCACCCAGCACCCTGAGTACTGAGCAACCAGAGCACTGAGCACCCAGCACCATGAGCACTGAGCACCAGGCACCTTGAGTACTGAGCACCGAGCACCCCGAGCACTGAGCACCCAGCACCCTGAGTAATGAGCACCCACCAACCCGAGCACTGAGCACCCAGCACCCTGAGTACTGAGCACCCAGCACCCTGAGTACTGAGCACTGAGCACCCTGAGCACTGAGCACCCAGCACCCTGAGTACTGAGCACCCAGCAACCTGAGTACTGAGCACTCAGCAACCTGAGTACTGTGCACCGAGCACCCCGAGCACTGAGCACCCAGCACCGTGAGCACTGAGCACCCTGAGGACTGAGCACCCAGCACCCTGAGTACTGAGCACCCAGCACCCTGAGTACTGAGCACCCAGCATCCTGAGTACTGAGCACCGATCACCCTGAGCACTGAGCATCCAGCACCCCGAGCACTGAGCACCCAGCACCCTGAGTACTGAGCACCCAGCACCAAGAGTACTGAGCAGCGAGCACCCCGAGCACTGAGCACCCAGCACCCTGTGTAATGAGCACCCAGCACCCCGAGTACTGAGCACCCAGCACCGTGAGTACTGAGCACCCAGCACCCTGAGTACTGAGCACCCAGCACCCTGAGCACTGAGCACAAAGCACGCTGAGTACTGAGCACACTGAGTACTGAGCACCGAGGACCCTGAGCACTGAGCACCCAGCACCCTGAGCACTGAGCACCCAGCACCCCGAGAATGAGCACCAAGCACCCTGAGTACTGAGAACCGAGCACCCTGAGTATTGAGCACCCAGCACGCTGAGCACTGAGCAACCAGCACCCCGAGTACTGCGCACCCAGCACCCAGAGCACTGAGCACCCAGCACCCCGAGAATGAGCACCCAGCACCCTGAGTACTGAGCACCCAGCACCCTGAGTACTGAGCACCCAGCACCCCGAGCACTGAGCACCCTGAATACTGAGCACCCAGCACCCTGAGTACTGTGCACTAAGCACCCAGAGGGCTGAGAACCCAGGACCCCGAGCACTGAGTACTGAGTACCCAGCACCCTGAGTACTGAGCACCGAGCTCCACGAACACTGAGCACCCTGAGTACTGAGCACCCAGCACCCTGAGTACTGAGCACCCAGCACCCCGAGCCCTGAGCACCCAGCACCCTGATTACTGAGCAACCAGCACCCTGAGTACTGAGCAACCAGAGCACTGAGCACCCAGCACCCTGAGTACTGAGCACCCAATGTACTGAGCACCGAGCACACCGAGCACTGAGCACCGAGCACCCTGAGTACTGAGCACCCAGCACCCTGAGCACTGAGCACCCAGCACCCTGAGTACTGAGCACCGAGCACCCCGAGCACTGAGCACCCAGCGCCCCGAGCACTGAGCACCCAGCACCCTGAGTACTGAGCACCGAGCACCCTGAGCACTGAGCACCCAGCACCCTGAGTACTGAGCACCGAGCACCCCGAGCACTGAGCACCCAGCGCCCCGAGCACTGAGCACCCAGCACCCGTAGCACTGAGCACCCAGCACCCCGAGCAATGAGCACCCAGCACCCTGAGTACTGAGCACCCAGCACCCCGAGTACTGAGCACCCAGCAACCTGAGCACCGAGCACCCAGCACCCCGAGCATTGAGCACCCAGCACCCTGAGCACTGAACACCCAGCACCCTGAATACTGAGCACCGAGCACCCCGAGGACTGAGCACCCTGAGGACTGAGCACCCAGCACCCTGAGTACTGAGCACCCAGCACCCAGAGCACTGAGCACCGAGCACCCTGAGTACTGAACACCCAGCACCCTGAGCACTGAGCACTGAGCACCCAGCACCCTGAGCACTGAGCACTGAGCACCCAGCACCCCGAGCACTGAGCACCCAGCACCCTGAGCACCCAGCACCGTGAACACTGAGCACCCTGAGCACTGAGCACCCTGAGTACTGAGCACTGAGCACCCAGCACCCTGAGTACTGAGCACCCAGCACCCTGAGTACTGAGCACCCAGCACCCCGAGCACTGAGCACTGAGCAACCTGAGTACTGAGCACTGAGCACCCTTAGTACTGAGCACCGAGCACCCTGAGTACTGAGCACCCAGCACCCTGAGCACTGAGCACGGAGCACCCCGAGGACTGAGCACCCAGCACCGTGAGCACTGAGCACCAGGCACCTTGAGTACTGAGCACCGAGCACCACGAGCACTGAGCACCCAGCACCCTGAGTAATGAGATACCCACCAACCCGAGAACTGAGCACCCAGCACCCTGAGTACTGAGCACCCAGCACCCTGAGTACTGAGCACTGAGCACCCTGAGCACTGAGCACCCAGCACCCTGAGTACTGAGCACCCAGCAACCTGAGTACTGAGCACTCAGCAACCTGAGTACTGAGCACCGAGCACCCCGAGCACTGAGCACCCAGCACCCTGAGCACTGAGCACCCTGAGTTCTGAGCACCGAGCACCCTGAGTACTGAGCACCCAGCACCCTGAGTACTGAGCACCCAGCACCCTGAGTACTGAGCACCGAGCACCCCGAGTACTGAGCACCCAGCACCCTGAGCACTGAGCACCCAGCACCCCGAGCACTGAGCACCCAGCACCCTGAGTACTGAGCACCGAGCACCCCGAGCACTGAGCACCCAGCACCCTGACCACTGAGCACCCAGCACCCTGAGTACTGAGCACCCAGCACCCTGAGTACTGAGCACCGAGCACCCCGAGCACTGAGCACCCAGCACCCTGAGTACTGAGCACCCCGCACCAAAAGTACTGAGCACCGAGCATCCTGAGCACTGAGCACCGAGCACCCCGAGCACTGAGCACCCAGCACCCTGAGTACTGAGCACCCAGCACCAAGAGTACTGAGCACCGAGCACCCCGAGCACTGAGCACCCAGCACCCTGTGTAATGAGCACCCAGCACCCCGAGTACTGAGCACCCAGCACCGTGAGTACTGAGCACCCAGCACCCTGAGCACTGAGCACAAAGCACGCTGAGTACTGAGCACACTGAGTACTGAGCACCAAGGACCCTGAGCACTGAGCACCCAGCACCCTGAGCACTGAGCACCCAGCACCCCGAGAATGAGCACAGAGCACCCTGAGTACTGAGAACCGAGCACCCTGAGTACTGAGCACCCAGCACGCTGAGCACTGAGCAACCAGCACCCCGAGTACTGAGCACCCAGCACCCAGAGCACTGAGCACCCAGCACCCCGAGAATGAGCACCCAGCACCCTGAGTACTGAGCACCCAGCACCCTGAGTACTGAGCACCCAGCACCCCGAGCACTGAGCACCCTGAATACTGAGCACCCAGCACCCTGAGCACTGAGCACCCAGCACCCTGAGTACTGAGCACCCAGCACCCCGAGCACTGAGCACCCAGCACCCTGAGTACTGAGCACCCAGCACCCTGAGTACTGAGCAACCAGAGCACTGAGCACCCAGCACCGTGAGCACTGAGCACCAGGCACCTTGAGTACTGAGCACCGAGCACCCCGAGCACTGAGCACCCAGCACCCTGAGTAATGAGCACCCACCAACCCGAGCACTGAGCACCCAGCACCCTGAGTACTGAGCACCCAGCACCCTGAGTACTGAGCACTGAGCACCCTGAGCACTGAGCACCCAGCACCCTGAGTACTGAGCACCCAGCAACCTGAGTACTGAGCACTCAGCAACCTGAGTACTGTGCACCGAGCACCCCGAGCACTGAGCACCCAGCACCGTGAGCACTTAGCACCCTGAGGACTGAGCACCCAGCACCCTGAGTACTGAGCACCCAGCACCCTGAGTACTGAGCACCCAGCATCCTGAGTACTGAGCACCGATCACCCTGAGCACTGAGCATCCAGCACCCCGAGCACTGAGCACCCAGCACCCTGAGTACTGAGCACCCAGCACCAAGAGTACTGAGCAGCGAGCACCCCGAGCACTGAGCACCCAGCACCCTGTGTAATGAGCACCCAGCACCCCGAGTACTGAGCACCCAGCACCGTGAGTACTGAGCACCCAGCACCCTGAGTACTGAGCACCCAGCACCCTGAGCACTGAGCACAAAGCACGCTGAGTACTGAGCACACTGAGTACTGAGCACCGAGGACCCTGAGCACTGAGCACCCAGCACCCTGAGCACTGAGCACCCAGCACCCCGAGAATGAGCACCAAGCACCCTGAGTACTGAGAACCGAGCACCCTGAGTATTGAGCACCCAGCACGCTGAGCACTGAGCAACCAGCACCCCGAGTACTGCGCACCCAGCACCCAGAGCACTGAGCACCCAGCACCCCGAGAATGAGCACCCAGCACCCTGAGTACTGAGCACCCAGCACCCTGAGTACTGAGCACCCAGCACCCCGAGCACTGAGCACCCTGAATACTGAGCACCCAGCACCCTGAGTACTGTGCACTAAGCACCCAGAGGGCTGAGAACCCAGGACCCCGAGCACTGAGTACTGAGTACCCAGCACCCTGAGTACTGAGCACCGAGCTCCACGAACACTGAGCACCCTGAGTACTGAGCACCCAGCACCCTGAGTACTGAGCACCCAGCACCCCGAGCCCTGAGCACCCAGCACCCTGATTACTGAGCAACCAGCACCCTGAGTACTGAGCAACCAGAGCACTGAGCACCCAGCACCCTGAGTACTGAGCACCCAATGTACTGAGCACCGAGCACACCGAGCACTGAGCACCGAGCACCCTGAGTACTGAGCACCCAGCACCCTGAGCACTGAGCACCCAGCACCCTGAGTACTGAGCACCGAGCACCCCGAGCACTGAGCACCCAGCGCCCCGAGCACTGAGCACCCAGCACCCTGAGTACTGAGCACCGAGCACCCTGAGCACTGAGCACCCAGCACCCTGAGTACTGAGCACCGAGCACCCCGAGCACTGAGCACCCAGCGCCCCGAGCACTGAGCACCCAGCACCCGTAGCACTGAGCACCCAGCACCCCGAGCAATGAGCACCCAGCACCCTGAGTACTGAGCACCCAGCACCCCGAGTACTGAGCACCCAGCAACCTGAGCACCGAGCACCCAGCACCCCGAGCATTGAGCACCCAGCACCCTGAGCACTGAACACCCAGCACCCTGAATACTGAGCACCGAGCACCCCGAGGACTGAGCACCCTGAGGACTGAGCACCCAGCACCCTGAGTACTGAGCACCCAGCACCCAGAGCACTGAGCACCGAGCACCCTGAGTACTGAACACCCAGCACCCTGAGCACTGAGCACTGAGCACCCAGCACCCTGAGCACTGAGCACTGAGCACCCAGCACCCCGAGCACTGAGCACCCAGCACCCTGAGCACCCAGCACCGTGAACACTGAGCACCCTGAGCACTGAGCACCCTGAGTACTGAGCACTGAGCACCCAGCACCCTGAGTACTGAGCACCCAGCACCCTGAGTACTGAGCACCCAGCACCCCGAGCACTGAGCACTGAGCAACCTGAGTACTGAGCACTGAGCACCCTTAGTACTGAGCACCGAGCACCCTGAGTACTGAGCACCCAGCACCCTGAGCACTGAGCACGGAGCACCCCGAGGACTGAGCACCCAGCACCGTGAGCACTGAGCACCAGGCACCTTGAGTACTGAGCACCGAGCACCACGAGCACTGAGCACCCAGCACCCTGAGTAATGAGATACCCACCAACCCGAGAACTGAGCACCCAGCACCCTGAGTACTGAGCACCCAGCACCCTGAGTACTGAGCACTGAGCACCCTGAGCACTGAGCACCCAGCACCCTGAGTACTGAGCACCCAGCAACCTGAGTACTGAGCACTCAGCAACCTGAGTACTGAGCACCGAGCACCCCGAGCACTGAGCACCCAGCACCCTGAGCACTGAGCACCCTGAGTTCTGAGCACCGAGCACCCTGAGTACTGAGCACCCAGCACCCTGAGTACTGAGCACCCAGCACCCTGAGTACTGAGCACCGAGCACCCCGAGTACTGAGCACCCAGCACCCTGAGCACTGAGCACCCAGCACCCCGAGCACTGAGCACCCAGCACCCTGAGTACTGAGCACCGAGCACCCCGAGCACTGAGCACCCAGCACCCTGAGCACTGAGCACCCAGCACCCTGAGTACTGAGCACCCAGCACCCTGAGTACTGAGCACCGAGCACCCCGAGCACTGAGCACCCAGCACCCTGAGTACTGAGCACCCCGCACCAAAAGTACTGAGCACCGAGCATCCTGAGCACTGAGCACCGAGCACCCCGAGCACTGAGCACCCAGCACCCTGAGTACTGAGCACCCAGCACCAAGAGTACTGAGCACCGAGCACCCCGAGCACTGAGCACCCAGCACCCTGTGTAATGAGCACCCAGCACCCCGAGTACTGAGCACCCAGCACCGTGAGTACTGAGCACCCAGCACCCTGAGCACTGAGCACAAAGCACGCTGAGTACTGAGCACACTGAGTACTGAGCACCAAGGACCCTGAGCACTGAGCACCCAGCACCCTGAGCACTGAGCACCCAGCACCCCGAGAATGAGCACAGAGCACCCTGAGTACTGAGAACCGAGCACCCTGAGTACTGAGCACCCAGCACGCTGAGCACTGAGCAACCAGCACCCCGAGTACTGAGCACCCAGCACCCAGAGCACTGAGCACCCAGCACCCCGAGAATGAGCACCCAGCACCCTGAGTACTGAGCACCCAGCACCCTGAGTACTGAGCACCCAGCACCCCGAGCACTGAGCACCCTGAATACTGAGCACCCAGCACCCTGAGTACTGTGCACTAAGCACCCAGAGGGCTGAGAACCCAGGACCCCGAGCACTGAGTACTGAGCACCCAGCACCCTGAGTACTGAGCACCGAGCTCCCCGAGCACTGAGCACCCTGAGTACTGAGCACCCAGCACCCTGAGTACTGAGCACCCATCACCCTGAGCACTGAGCACCCAGCACCCTGAGTACTGAGCACCCAGCACCCCGAGCACTGAGCACCCAGCACCCTGAGTACTGAGCACCCAGCACCCTGAGTACTGAGCAACCAGAGCACGGAGCACCCAGCACCCTGAGCACTGAGCACCAGGCACCTTGAGTACTGAGCACCGAGCACCCCGAGCACTGAGCACCCAGCACCCTGAGTAATGAGCACCCACCAACCCGAGCACTGAGCACCCAGCACCCTGAGTACTGAGCACCCAGCACCCTGAGTACTGAGCACTGAGCACCCTGAGCACTGAGCACCCAGCACCCTGAGTACTGAGCACCCAGCAACCTGAGTACTGAGCACTCAGCAACCTGAGTACTGTGCACCGAGCACCCCGAGCACTGAGCACCCAGCACCGTGAGCACTGAGCACCCTGAGGACTGAGCACCCAGCACCCTGAGTACTGAGCACCCAGCACCCTGAGTACTGAGCACCCAGCATCCTGAGTACTGAGCACCGATCACCCTGAGCACTGAGCATCCAGCACCCCGAGCACTGAGCACCCAGCACCCTGAGTACTGAGCACCCAGCACCAAGAGTACTGAGCAGCGAGCACCCCGAGCACTGAGCACCCAGCACCCTGTGTAATGAGCACCCAGCACCCCGAGTACTGAGCACCCAGCACCGTGAGTACTGAGCACCCAGCACCCTGAGTACTGAGCACCCAGCACCCTGAGCACTGAGCACAAAGCACGCTGAGTACTGAGCACACTGAGTACTGAGCACCGAGGACCCTGAGCACTGAGCACCCAGCACCCTGAGCACTGAGCACCCAGCACCCCGAGAATGAGCACCAAGCACCCTGAGTACTGAGAACCGAGCACCCTGAGTATTGAGCACCCAGCACGCTGAGCACTGAGCAACCAGCACCCCGAGTACTGCGCACCCAGCACCCAGAGCACTGAGCACCCAGCACCCCGAGAATGAGCACCCAGCACCCTGAGTACTGAGCACCCAGCACCCTGAGTACTGAGCACCCAGCACCCCGAGCACTGAGCACCCTGAATACTGAGCACCCAGCACCCTGAGTACTGTGCACTAAGCACCCAGAGGGCTGAGAACCCAGGACCCCGAGCACTGAGTACTGAGTACCCAGCACCCTGAGTACTGAGCACCGAGCTCCACGAACACTGAGCACCCTGAGTACTGAGCACCCAGCACCCTGAGTACTGAGCACCCAGCACCCCGAGCCCTGAGCACCCAGCACCCTGATTACTGAGCAACCAGCACCCTGAGTACTGAGCAACCAGAGCACTGAGCACCCAGCACCCTGAGTACTGAGCACCCAATGTACTGAGCACCGAGCACACCGAGCACTGAGCACCGAGCACCCTGAGTACTGAGCACCCAGCACCCTGAGCACTGAGCACCCAGCACCCTGAGTACTGAGCACCGAGCACCCCGAGCACTGAGCACCCAGCGCCCCGAGCACTGAGCACCCAGCACCCTGAGTACTGAGCACCGAGCACCCTGAGCACTGAGCACCCAGCACCCTGAGTACTGAGCACCGAGCACCCCGAGCACTGAGCACCCAGCGCCCCGAGCACTGAGCACCCAGCACCCGTAGCACTGAGCACCCAGCACCCCGAGCAATGAGCACCCAGCACCCTGAGTACTGAGCACCCAGCACCCCGAGTACTGAGCACCCAGCAACCTGAGCACCGAGCACCCAGCACCCGGAGCATTGAGCACCCAGCACCCTGAGCACTGAACACCCAGCACCCTGAATACTGAGCACCGAGCACCCCGAGGACTGAGCACCCTGAGGACTGAGCACCCAGCACCCTGAGTACTGAGCACCCAGCACCCAGAGCACTGAGCACCGAGCACCCTGAGTACTGAACTCCCAGCACCCTGAGCACTGAGCACTGAGCACCCAGCACCCTGAGCACTGAGCACCCTGAGTTCTGAGCACCGAGCACCCTGAGTACTGAGCACCCAGCACCCTGAGTACTGAGCACCCAGCACCCTGAGTACTGAGCACCGAGCACCCCGAGTACTGAGCACCCAGCACCCTGAGCACTGAGCACCCAGCACCCCGAGCACTGAGCACCCAGCACCCTGAGTACTGAGCACCGAGCACCCCGAGCACTGAGCACCCAGCACCCTGACCACTGAGCACCCAGCACCCTGAGTACTGAGCACCCAGCACCCCGAGTACTGAGCACCGAGCACCCCGAGCACTGAGCACCCAGCACCCTGAGTACTGAGCACCCCGCACCAAAAGTACTGAGCACCGAGCATCCTGAGCACTGAGCACCGAGCACCCCGAGCACTGAGCACCCAGCACCCTGAGTACTGAGCACCCAGCACCAAGAGTACTGAGCACCGAGCACCCCGAGCACTGAGCACCCAGCACCCTGTGTAATGAGCACCCAGCACCCCGAGTACTGAGCACCCAGCACCGTGAGTACTGAGCACCCAGCACCCTGAGCACTGAGCACAAAGCACGCTGAGTACTGAGCACACTGAGTACTGAGCACCAAGGACCCTGAGCACTGAGCACCCAGCACCCTGAGCACTGAGCACCCAGCACCCCGAGAATGAGCACAGAGCACCCTGAGTACTGAGAACCGAGCACCCTGAGTACTGAGCACCCAGCACGCTGAGCACTGAGCAACCAGCACCCCGAGTACTGAGCACCCAGCACCCAGAGCACTGAGCACCCAGCACCCCGAGAATGAGCACCCAGCACCCTGAGTACTGAGCACCCAGCACCCTGAGTACTGAGCACCCAGCACCCCGAGCACTGAGCACCCTGAATACTGAGCACCCAGCACCCTGAGCACTGAGCACCCAGCACCCTGAGTACTGAGCACCCAGCACCCCGAGCACTGAGCACCCAGCACCCTGAGTACTGAGCACCCAGCACCCTGAGTACTGAGCAACCAGAGCACTGAGCACCCAGCACCGTGAGCACTGAGCACCAGGCACCTTGAGTACTGAGCACCGAGCACCCCGAGCACTGAGCACCCAGCACCCTGAGTAATGAGCACCCACCAACCCGAGCACTGAGCACCCAGCACCCTGAGTACTGAGCACCCAGCACCCTGAGTACTGAGCACTGAGCACCCTGAGCACTGAGCACCCAGCACCCTGAGTACTGAGCACCCAGCAACCTGAGTACTGAGCACTCAGCAACCTGAGTACTGTGCACCGAGCACCCCGAGCACTGAGCACCCAGCACCGTGAGCACTTAGCACCCTGAGGACTGAGCACCCAGCACCCTGAGTACTGAGCACCCAGCACCCTGAGTACTGAGCACCCAGCATCCTGAGTACTGAGCACCGATCACCCTGAGCACTGAGCATCCAGCACCCCGAGCACTGAGCACCCAGCACCCTGAGTACTGAGCACCCAGCACCAAGAGTACTGAGCAGCGAGCACCCCGAGCACTGAGCACCCAGCACCCTGTGTAATGAGCACCCAGCACCCCGAGTACTGAGCACCCAGCACCGTGAGTACTGAGCACCCAGCACCCTGAGTACTGAGCACCCAGCACCCTGAGCACTGAGCACAAAGCACGCTGAGTACTGAGCACACTGAGTACTGAGCACCGAGGACCCTGAGCACTGAGCACCCAGCACCCTGAGCACTGAGCACCCAGCACCCCGAGAATGAGCACCAAGCACCCTGAGTACTGAGAACCGAGCACCCTGAGTATTGAGCACCCAGCACGCTGAGCACTGAGCAACCAGCACCCCGAGTACTGCGCACCCAGCACCCAGAGCACTGAGCACCCAGCACCCCGAGAATGAGCACCCAGCACCCTGAGTACTGAGCACCCAGCACCCTGAGTACTGAGCACCCAGCACCCCGAGCACTGAGCACCCTGAATACTGAGCACCCAGCACCCTGAGTACTGTGCACTAAGCACCCAGAGGGCTGAGAACCCAGGACCCCGAGCACTGAGTACTGAGTACCCAGCACCCTGAGTACTGAGCACCGAGCTCCACGAACACTGAGCACCCTGAGTACTGAGCACCCAGCACCCTGAGTACTGAGCACCCAGCACCCCGAGCCCTGAGCACCCAGCACCCTGATTACTGAGCAACCAGCACCCTGAGTACTGAGCAACCAGAGCACTGAGCACCCAGCACCCTGAGTACTGAGCACCCAATGTACTGAGCACCGA
This sequence comes from Microtus oregoni, assembly GCF_018167655.1. Classification (NCBI taxonomy): domain Eukaryota; kingdom Metazoa; phylum Chordata; class Mammalia; order Rodentia; family Cricetidae; genus Microtus; species Microtus oregoni. The sequence continues at coordinate 2,671,466 of NW_024543811.1, read as the reverse complement.
GCACACCGAGCACTGAGCACCGAGCACCCTGAGTACTGAGCACCCAGCACCCTGAGCACTGAGCACCCAGCACCCTGAGTACTGAGCACCGAGCACCCCGAGCACTGAGCACCCAGCGCCCCGAGCACTGAGCACCCAGCACCCTGAGTACTGAGCACCGAGCACCCTGAGCACTGAGCACCCAGCACCCTGAGTACTGAGCACCGAGCACCCCGAGCACTGAGCACCCAGCGCCCCGAGCACTGAGCACCCAGCACCCGTAGCACTGAGCACCCAGCACCCCGAGCAATGAGCACCCAGCACCCTGAGTACTGAGCACCCAGCACCCCGAGTACTGAGCACCCAGCAACCTGAGCACCGAGCACCCAGCACCCCGAGCATTGAGCACCCAGCACCCTGAGCACTGAACACCCAGCACCCTGAATACTGAGCACCGAGCACCCCGAGGACTGAGCACCCTGAGGACTGAGCACCCAGCACCCTGAGTACTGAGCACCCAGCACCCAGAGCACTGAGCACCGAGCACCCTGAGTACTGAACACCCAGCACCCTGAGCACTGAGCACTGAGCACCCAGCACCCTGAGCACTGAGCACTGAGCACCCAGCACCCCGAGCACTGAGCACCCAGCACCCTGAGCACCCAGCACCGTGAACACTGAGCACCCTGAGCACTGAGCACCCTGAGTACTGAGCACTGAGCACCCAGCACCCTGAGTACTGAGCACCCAGCACCCTGAGTACTGAGCACCCAGCACCCCGAGCACTGAGCACTGAGCAACCTGAGTACTGAGCACTGAGCACCCTTAGTACTGAGCACCGAGCACCCTGAGTACTGAGCACCCAGCACCCTGAGCACTGAGCACGGAGCACCCCGAGGACTGAGCACCCAGCACCGTGAGCACTGAGCACCAGGCACCTTGAGTACTGAGCACCGAGCACCACGAGCACTGAGCACCCAGCACCCTGAGTAATGAGATACCCACCAACCCGAGAACTGAGCACCCAGCACCCTGAGTACTGAGCACCCAGCACCCTGAGTACTGAGCACTGAGCACCCTGAGCACTGAGCACCCAGCACCCTGAGTACTGAGCACCCAGCAACCTGAGTACTGAGCACTCAGCAACCTGAGTACTGAGCACCGAGCACCCCGAGCACTGAGCACCCAGCACCCTGAGCACTGAGCACCCTGAGTTCTGAGCACCGAGCACCCTGAGTACTGAGCACCCAGCACCCTGAGTACTGAGCACCCAGCACCCTGAGTACTGAGCACCGAGCACCCCGAGTACTGAGCACCCAGCACCCTGAGCACTGAGCACCCAGCACCCCGAGCACTGAGCACCCAGCACCCTGAGTACTGAGCACCGAGCACCCCGAGCACTGAGCACCCAGCACCCTGAGCACTGAGCACCCAGCACCCTGAGTACTGAGCACCCAGCACCCTGAGTACTGAGCACCGAGCACCCCGAGCACTGAGCACCCAGCACCCTGAGTACTGAGCACCCCGCACCAAAAGTACTGAGCACCGAGCATCCTGAGCACTGAGCACCGAGCACCCCGAGCACTGAGCACCCAGCACCCTGAGTACTGAGCACCCAGCACCAAGAGTACTGAGCACCGAGCACCCCGAGCACTGAGCACCCAGCACCCTGTGTAATGAGCACCCAGCACCCCGAGTACTGAGCACCCAGCACCGTGAGTACTGAGCACCCAGCACCCTGAGCACTGAGCACAAAGCACGCTGAGTACTGAGCACACTGAGTACTGAGCACCAAGGACCCTGAGCACTGAGCACCCAGCACCCTGAGCACTGAGCACCCAGCACCCCGAGAATGAGCACAGAGCACCCTGAGTACTGAGAACCGAGCACCCTGAGTACTGAGCACCCAGCACGCTGAGCACTGAGCAACCAGCACCCCGAGTACTGAGCACCCAGCACCCAGAGCACTGAGCACCCAGCACCCCGAGAATGAGCACCCAGCACCCTGAGTACTGAGCACCCAGCACCCTGAGTACTGAGCACCCAGCACCCCGAGCACTGAGCACCCTGAATACTGAGCACCCAGCACCCTGAGTACTGTGCACTAAGCACCCAGAGGGCTGAGAACCCAGGACCCCGAGCACTGAGTACTGAGCACCCAGCACCCTGAGTACTGAGCACCGAGCTCCCCGAGCACTGAGCACCCTGAGTACTGAGCACCCAGCACCCTGAGTACTGAGCACCCATCACCCTGAGCACTGAGCACCCAGCACCCTGAGTACTGAGCACCCAGCACCCCGAGCACTGAGCACCCAGCACCCTGAGTACTGAGCACCCAGCACCCTGAGTACTGAGCAACCAGAGCACGGAGCACCCAGCACCCTGAGCACTGAGCACCAGGCACCTTGAGTACTGAGCACCGAGCACCCCGAGCACTGAGCACCCAGCACCCTGAGTAATGAGCACCCACCAACCCGAGCACTGAGCACCCAGCACCCTGAGTACTGAGCACCCAGCACCCTGAGTACTGAGCACTGAGCACCCTGAGCACTGAGCACCCAGCACCCTGAGTACTGAGCACCCAGCAACCTGAGTACTGAGCACTCAGCAACCTGAGTACTGTGCACCGAGCACCCCGAGCACTGAGCACCCAGCACCGTGAGCACTGAGCACCCTGAGGACTGAGCACCCAGCACCCTGAGTACTGAGCACCCAGCACCCTGAGTACTGAGCACCCAGCATCCTGAGTACTGAGCACCGATCACCCTGAGCACTGAGCATCCAGCACCCCGAGCACTGAGCACCCAGCACCCTGAGTACTGAGCACCCAGCACCAAGAGTACTGAGCAGCGAGCACCCCGAGCACTGAGCACCCAGCACCCTGTGTAATGAGCACCCAGCACCCCGAGTACTGAGCACCCAGCACCGTGAGTACTGAGCACCCAGCACCCTGAGTACTGAGCACCCAGCACCCTGAGCACTGAGCACAAAGCACGCTGAGTACTGAGCACACTGAGTACTGAGCACCGAGGACCCTGAGCACTGAGCACCCAGCACCCTGAGCACTGAGCACCCAGCACCCCGAGAATGAGCACCAAGCACCCTGAGTACTGAGAACCGAGCACCCTGAGTATTGAGCACCCAGCACGCTGAGCACTGAGCAACCAGCACCCCGAGTACTGCGCACCCAGCACCCAGAGCACTGAGCACCCAGCACCCCGAGAATGAGCACCCAGCACCCTGAGTACTGAGCACCCAGCACCCTGAGTACTGAGTACCCAGCACCCCGAGCACTGAGCACCCTGAATACTGAGCACCCAGCACCCTGAGTACTGTGCACTAAGCACCCAGAGGGCTGAGAACCCAGGACCCCGAGCACTGAGTACTGAGTACCCAGCACCCTGAGTACTGAGCACCGAGCTCCACGAACACTGAGCACCCTGAGTACTGAGCACCCAGCACCCTGAGTACTGAGCACCCAGCACCCCGAGCCCTGAGCACCCAGCACCCTGATTACTGAGCAACCAGCACCCTGAGTACTGAGCAACCAGAGCACTGAGCACCCAGCACCCTGAGTACTGAGCACCCAATGTACTGAGCACCGAGCACACCGAGCACTGAGCACCGAGCACCCTGAGTACTGAGCACCCAGCACCCTGAGCACTGAGCACCCAGCACCCTGAGTACTGAGCACCGAGCACCCCGAGCACTGAGCACCCAGCGCCCCGAGCACTGAGCACCCAGCACCCTGAGTACTGAGCACCGAGCACCCTGAGCACTGAGCACCCAGCACCCTGAGTACTGAGCACCGAGCACCCCGAGCACTGAGCACCCAGCGCCCCGAGCACTGAGCACCCAGCACCCGTAGCACTGAGCACCCAGCACCCCGAGCAATGAGCACCCAGCACCCTGAGTACTGAGCACCCAGCACCCCGAGTACTGAGCACCCAGCAACCTGAGCACCGAGCACCCAGCACCCGGAGCATTGAGCACCCAGCACCCTGAGCACTGAACACCCAGCACCCTGAATACTGAGCACCGAGCACCCCGAGGACTGAGCACCCTGAGGACTGAGCACCCAGCACCCTGAGTACTGAGCACCCAGCACCCAGAGCACTGAGCACCGAGCACCCTGAGTACTGAACTCCCAGCACCCTGAGCACTGAGCACTGAGCACCCAGCACCCTGAGCACTGAGCACTGAGCACCCAGCACCCCGAGCACTGAGCACCCAGCACCCTGAGCACCCAGCACCGTGAACACTGAGCACCCTGAGCACTGAGCACCCTGAGTACTGAGCACTGAGCACCCAGCACCCTGAGTACTGAGCACCCAGCACCCTGAGTACTGAGCACCCAGCACCCCGAGCACTGAGCACTGAGCAACCTGAGTACTGAGCACTGAGCACCCTTAGTACTGAGCACCGAGCACCCTGAGTACTGAGCACCCAGCACCCTGAGCACTGAGCACGGAGCACCCCGAGGACTGAGCACCCAGCACCGTGAGCACTGAGCACCAGGCACCTTGAGTACTGAGCACCGAGCACCACGAGCACTGAGCACCCAGCACCCTGAGTAATGAGATACCCACCAACCCGAGAACTGAGCACCCAGCACCCTGAGTACTGAGCACCCAGCACCCTGAGTACTGAGCACTGAGCACCCTGAGCACTGAGAACCCAGCACCCTGAGTACTGAGCACCCAGCAACCTGAGTACTGAGCACTCAGCAACCTGAGTACTGAGCACCGAGCAACCCGAGCACTGAGCACCCAGCACCCTGAGCACTGAGCACCCTGAGGACTGAGCACCCAGCACCCTGAGTACTGAGCACCCAGCACCCTGAGTACTGAGCACCCAGCATCCTGAGTACTGAGTACTGAGCACCCTGAGTACTGAGCACCCAGCACCCCGAGCACTGAGCACCCAGCACCCTGAGTACTGAGCACCCTGAGTGCTGAGCACCCAGCACCCTGAGTACTGAGCACCCAGCACCCTGAGCACTGAGCACCCAGCACCCTGAGTACTGAGCACCCAGCACCCTGAGTACTTAGCACCCAGCACCTGAGCACTGAGCACCCAGCACCCTGAGTTCTGAGCACCGAGCACCCTGAGTACTGAGCACCCAGCACCCTGAGTACTGAGCACCCAGCACCCTGAGTACTGAGCACCGAGCACCCCGAGTACTGAGCACCCAGCACCCTGAGCACTGAGCACCCAGCACCCCGAGCACTGAGCACCCAGCACCCTGAGTACTGAGCACCGAGCACCCCGAGCACTGAGCACCCAGCACCCTGAGCACTGAGCACCCAGCACCCTGAGTACTGAGCACCCAGCACCCTGAGTACTGAGCACCGAGCACCCCGAGCACTGAGCACCCAGCACCCTGAGTACTGAGCACCCCGCACCAAAAGTACTGAGCACCGAGCATCCTGAGCACTGAGCACCGAGCACCCCGAGCACTGAGCACCCAGCACCCTGAGTACTGAGCACCCAGCACCAAGAGTACTGAGCACCGAGCACCCCGAGCACTGAGCACCCAGCACCCTGTGTAATGAGCACCCAGCACCCCGAGTACTGAGCACCCAGCACCGTGAGTACTGAGCACCCAGCACCCTGAGCACTGAGCACAAAGCACGCTGAGTACTGAGCACACTGAGTACTGAGCACCAAGGACCCTGAGCACTGAGCACCCAGCACCCTGAGCACTGAGCACCCAGCACCCCGAGAATGAGCACAGAGCACCCTGAGTACTGAGAACCGAGCAATCTGAGTACTGAGCACCCAGCACGCTGAGCACTGATCAACCAGCACCCCGAGTACTGAGCACCCAGCACCCAGAGCACTGAGCACCCAGCACCCCGAGAATGAGCACCCAGCACCCTGAGTACTGAGCACCCAGCACCCTGAGTACTGAGCACCCAGCACCCCGAGCACTGAGCACCCTGAATACTGAGCACCCAGCACCCTGAGTACTGTGCACTAAGCACCCAGAGGGCTGAGAACCCAGGACCCCGAGCACTGAGTACTGAGCACCCAGCACCCTGAGTACTGAGCACCGAGCTCCCCGAGCACTGAGCACCCTGAGTACTGAGCACCCAGCACCCTGAGTACTGAGCACCCAGCACCCTGAGCACTGAGCACCCAGCACCCTGAGTACTGAGCACCCAGCACCCCGAGCACTGAGCACCCAGTACCCTGAGTACTGAGCACCCAGCACCCTGAGTACTGAGCAACCAGAGCACTGAGCACCCAGCACCGTGAGCACTGAGCACCAGGCACCTTGAGTACTGAGCACCGAGCACCCCGAGCACTGAGCACACAGCACCCTGAGTAATGAGCACCCACCAACCCGAGCACTGAGCACCCAGCACCCTGAGTACTGAGCACCCAGCACCCTGAGTACTGAGCACTGAGCACCCTGAGCACTGAGCACCCAGCACCCTGAGTACTGAGCACCCAGCAACCTGAGTACTGAGCACTCAGCAACCTGAGTACTGAGCACCGAGCACCCCGAGCACTGAGCACCCAGCACCCTGAGCACTGAGCACCCTGAGGACTGAGCACCCAGCACCCTGAGTACTGAGCACCCAGCACCCTGGGTACTGAGCACCCAGCATCCTGAGTACTGAGCACCGATCACCCTGAGCACTGAGCATCCAGGACCCCGAGCACTGAGCACCCAGCACCCTGAGTACTGAGCACCCTGAGTACTGAGCACCCAGCACCCCGAGCACTGAGCACCCAGCACCCTGAGTACTGAGCACCCTGAGTGCTGAGCACCCAGCACCCTGAGTACTGAGCACCCAGCACCCTGAGAACTGAGCACCCAGCACCCTGAGTACTGAGCACCCAGCACCCTGAGTACTTAGCACCCAGCACCTGAGCACTGAGCACCGAGCACCCTGAGTTCTGAGCACCGAGCACCCTGAGTACTGAGCACCCAGCACCCTGAGTACTGAGCACCCAGCACCCTGAGTACTGAGCACCGAGCAACCAGAGCACTGAGCACCCAGCACCCTGAGTACTGAGCACCCTGAGGACTGAGCACCGATCACCCTGAGCACTGAGCACCGAGCACCCTGAGTACTGAGCACCCAGCACCCTGAGCACTGAGCACCCAGCACCCTGAGTACTGAGCAGCGAGCACCCTGAGTACTGAGCACCCAGCACCCTGAGTACTGAGCACCCAGCACCCTGAGTACTGAGCACCGAGCACCCCGAGTACTGAGCACCCAGCACCCTGAGCACTCAGCACCCAGCACACCGAGCACTGAGCACCCAGCACCCTGAGTACTGAGCTCCCAGCACCCCGAGCCCTGAGCACCCAGCACCCTGAGTACTGAGCACCCAATGTACTGAGCACCGAGCACACCGAGCACTGAGCACCCAGCACCCGTAGCACTGAGCACCCAGCACCCCGAGCAATGAGCACCAAGCACCCTGAGTACTGAGCACCCAGCACCCCGAGTACTCAGCACCCAGCAACCTGAGCACCGAGCACCCAGCACCCCGAGCATTGAGCACCCAGCACCCTGAGCACTGAACACCCAGCACCCTGAGTACTGAGCACCGAGCACCCCGAGGACTGAGCACCCAGCACCCCGAGCACTGAGCACCGAGCACCCCGAGCACTGAGCACCCAGCACCCCGAGCACTGAGCACCCAGCACCCCCAGCACTGAGCACCCAGCACCCTGAGTACTGAGCACCCAGCACCCTGAGTACTGAGCAACCAGAGCACTGAGCACCCAGCACCCTGAGTACTGAGCACCCTGAGGACTGAGCACCGATCACCCTGAGTACTGAGCACCGAGCACCCTGAGTACTGAGCACCCAGCACCCTGAGCACTGAGCACCCAGAACCCTGAGTACTGAGCACTGAGCACCCAGCACCCTGAGCACTGAGCACCCAGCAACCTGAGTACTGAGCACTGAGCACCCAGCACGCCGAGCACTGATCACCCAGCACCCTGAGCACTGAGCACCCAGCACCCTGAGCACTGAGCACGGAGCACCCCGAGGACTGAGCACCCAGCACCGTGAGCACTGAGCACCAGGCACCTTGAGTACTGAGCACCGAGCACCCCGAGCACTGAGCACCCAGCACCCTGAGTAATGAGCACCCACCAACCCGAGCACTGAGCACCCAGCACCCTGAGTACTGAGCACCCAGCACCCTGAGTACTGAGCACTGAGCACCCTGAGCACTGAGCACCCAGCACCCTGAGTACTGAGCACCCAGCAACCTGAGTACTGAGCACTCAGCAACCTGAGTACTGAGCACCGAGCACCCCGAGCACTGAGCACCCAGCACCCTGAGCACTGAGCACCCTGAGGACTGAGCACCCAGCACCCTGAGTACTGAGCACCCAGCACCCTGAGTACTGAGCACCCAGCATCCTGAGTACTGAGCACCGATCACCCTGAGCACTGAGCATCCAGCACCCCGAGCACTGAGCACCCAGCACCCTGAGTACTGAGCACCCTGAGTACTGAGCACCCAGCACCCCGAGCACTGAGCACCCAGCACCCTGAGTACTGAGCACCCTGAGTGCTGAGCACCCAGCACCCTGAGTACTGAGCACCCAGCACCCTGAGCACTGAGCACCCAGCACCCTGAGTACTGAGCACCCAGCACCCTGAGTACTTAGCACCCAGCACCTGAGCACTGAGCACCCAGCACCCTGAGTTCTGAGCACCGAGCACCCTGAGTACTGAGCACCCAGCACCCTGAGTACTGAGCACCCAGCACCCTGAGTACTGAGCACCGAGCACCCCGAGTACTGAGCACCCAGCACCCTGAGCACTGAGCACCCAGCACCCCGAGCACTGAGCACCCAGCACCCTGAGTACTGAGCACCGAGCACCCCGAGCACTGAGCACCCAGCACCCTGAGCACTGAGCACCCAGCACCCTGAGTACTGAGCACCCAGCACCATGATTACTGAGCACACAGCACCCTGAGCACTGAGCACCCAGCAACCTGAGTACTGAGCACCCAGCACCCTGAGCACTCAGCACCCAGCACCCTGAGTACTGAGCACCGAGCACCCCGAGCACTGAGCACCCAGCACCCTGAGTACTGAGCACCCAGCACCAAAAGTACTGAGCACCGAGCATCCTGAGCACTGAGCACCGAGCACCCCGAGCACTGAGCACCCAGCACCCTGAGTACTGAGCACCCAGCACCAAGAGTACTGAGCAGCGAGCACCCCGAGCACTGAGCACCCAGCACCCTGTGTAATGAGCACCCAGCACCCCGAGTACTGAGCACCCAGCACCGTGAGTACTGAGCACCCAGCACCCTGAGTACTGAGCACCCAGCACCCTGAGCACTGAGCACAAAGCACGCTGAGTACTGAGCACACTGAGTACTGAGCACCGAGGACCCTGAGCACTGAGCACCCAGCACCCTGAGCACTGAGCACCCAGCACCCCGAGAATGAGAACCCAGCACCCTGAGTACTGAGAACCGAGCACCCTGAGTACTGATCACCCAGCACGCTGAGCACTGAGCAACCAGCACCCCGACTACTGAGCACCCAGCACCCAGAGCACTGAGCACCCAGCACCCCGAGAATGAGCACCCAGCACCCTGAGTACTGAGCACCCAGCACCCTGAGTACTGAGCACCCAGCACCCCGAGCACTGAGCACCCTGAATACTGAGCACCCAGCACCCTGAGTACTGTGCACTAAGCACATTGAGGGCTGAGAACCCAGGACCCCGAGCACTGAGTACTGAGCACCCAGCACCCTGAGTACTGAGCACCGAGCTCCACGAGCACTGAGCACCCTGAGTACTGAGCACCCAGCACCCTGAGTACTGAGCACCCAGCACCCTGAGCACTGAGCACCCAGCACCCTGAGTACTGAGCACCCAGCACCCCGAGCACTGAGCACCCAGCACCCTGAGTACTGAGCACCCAGCACCCTGAGTACTGAGCAACCAGAGCACTGAGCACCCAGCACCCTGAGTACTGAGCACCCTGAGGACTGAGCACCGATCACCCTGAGCACTGAGCACCGAGCACCCTGAGTACTGAGCACCCAGCACCCTGAGCACTGAGCACCCAGCACCCTGAGTACTGAGCAGCGAGCACCGTGAGTACTGAGCACCCAGCACCCTGAGTACTGAGCACCCAGCACCCTGAGTACTGAGCACCGAGCACCCCGAGTACTGAGCACCCAGCACCCTGAGCACTCAGCACCCAGCACACCGAGCACTGAGCACCCAGCACCCTGAGTACTGAGCTCCGAGCACCCCGAGCCCTGAGCACCCAGCACCCGGAGTACTGAGCACCCTGAGTACTGAGCACCGATCACCCTGAGCACTGAGCACCCAGCACCCTGTGTACAGAGCACCCAATGTACTGAGCACCGAGCACACCGAGCACTGAGCACCCAGCACCCTGAGTACTGAGCACCGAGCACCCTGAGCACTGAGCACCCAGCACCCTGAGTACTGAGCACCGAGCACCCCGAGCACTGAGAACCCAGCGCCCCGAGCACTGAGCACCCAGCACCCCGAGCACTGAGCACCCAGCACCTGTAGCACTGAGCACCCTGCACCCCAAGCAATGAGCACCCAGCACCCTGAGTACTGAGCACCCAGCACCCCGAGTACTGAGCACCCAGCAACCTGAGCACCGAGCACCCAGCACCCCGAGCATTGAGCACCCAGCACCCTGAGCGCTGAACACCCAGCACCCTGAGTACTGAGCACCGAGCACCCCGAGGACTGAGCACCCAGCACCCCGAGCACTGAGCACCGAGCACCCCGAGCACTGAGCACCCAGCACCCCGAGCACTGAGCACCCAGCACCCCGAGCACTGAGCACCCAGCACCCTGAGTACTGAGCACCCAGCATCCTGAGTACTGAGCAACCAGAGCACTGAGCACCCAGCACCCTGAGTACTGAGCACACTGAGGACTGAGCACCGATCACCCTGAGTACTAAGCACCGAGCACCCTGAGTACTGAGCACCCAGCACCCTGAGCACTGAGCACCCAGCACCCTGAGTACTGAGCAGCGAGCACCCTGAGTACTGAGCACCCAGCACCCTGAGTACTGAGCACCCAGCACCCTGAGTACTGAGCACCGAGCACCCCGAGTACTGAGCACCCAGCACCCTGAGCACTCAGCACCCAGCACCCCGAGCACTGAGCAGCCAGCACCCTGAGTACTGAGCTCCCAGCACCCCGAGCCCTGAGCACCCAGCACCCTGAGTACTGAGCACCCTGAGTACTGAGCACCGATCACCCTGAACACTGAGCACAAAGCACCCTGAGTACTGAGCACCCAACGTACTGAGCACCGAGCACACCGAGCACTGAGCACCCAGCACCCTGAGTACTGAGCACCGAGCACCCTGAGCACTGAGCACCCAGCACCCTGAGTACTGAGCACCGAGAACCCCGAGCACTGAGCACCCAGCGCCCCGAGCACTGAGCACCCAGCACCCCGAGCACTGAGCACCCAGCACCCGTAGCACTGAGCACCCAGCACCCCGAGCAATGAGCACCCAGCACCCTGAGTACTGAGCACCCAGCACCCCGAGTACTGAGCACCCAGCAACCTGAGCACCGAGCACCCAGCACCCCGAGCACTGAGCACCCAGCACCCTGAGCACTGAACACCCAGCACCCTGAGTACTGAGCACCGAGCACCCCGAGTACTGAGCACCCAGCACCCCGAGCACTGAGCACCGAGCACCCCGAGCACTGAGCACATAGCACCCTGAGCAATGAGCACCCAGCACCCCGAGCACTGAGCACCCAGCACCCCGAGCACTGAGCACCCAGCACCCCGAGCACTGAGCACCCAGCACCCCGAGCACTATGCACCCAGCACCCCGAGTACTCAGCACCCAGCACCCTGAGCACTGAGCACCCAGCACACTGAGCACTGAGCACAAAGCACGCTGAGTACTGAGCACTGAACACCCTGAGCACTGAGCACAAAGCACTCTGAGTACTGAGCACTGAGCACCCTGAGTACTGAGCACTGAGCACCGAGCACCCTGAGTACTGAGCACCCTGAGGACTGAGCACCCAGCACCCTGAGTACTGAGCACCCAGCACCCAGAGCACTGAGCACCGAGCACCCTGAGTACTGAACACCCAGCACCCTGAGCACTGAGCACTGAGCACCCAGCACCCTGAGCACTGAGCACTGAGCACCCAGCACCCCGAGCACTGAGCACCCAGCACCCTGAGCACTGAGCACTGAGCACCCAGCACCCTGAGTACTGAGCACCCAACACTCTAAGCACTGAGCACCCAGCACGCTGAGTACTGAGCACTGAGCACCCAGCACCCTGAGTACTGAGCACCCAGCACCCTGAGTACTGAGCACCCAGCACCCCGAGCACTGAGCACTGAGCAACCTGAGAACTGAGCACTGAGCACACTTAGTACTGAGCACCGAGCACCCTGAGTACTGAGCAAACAGCACCCTGAGCACTGAGCACGGAGCACCCCGAGGACTGAGCACCCAGCACCGTGAGCACTGAGCACCAGGCACCTTGAGTACTGAGCACCGAGCACCCCGAGCACTGAGCACCCAGCACCCTGAGTAATGAGCACCCACCAACCCGAGCACTGAGCACCCAGCACCCTGAGTACTGAGCACCCAGCACCCTGAGTACTGAGCACTGAGCACCCTGAGCACTGAGCACCCAGCACCCTGAGTACTGAGCACCCAGCAACCTGAGTACTGAGCACTCAGCAACCTGAGTACTGAGCACCGAGCACCCCGAGCACTGAGCACCCAGCACCCTGAGCACTGAGCACCCTGAGGACTGAGCACCCAGCACCCTGAGTACTGAGCACCCAGCACCCTGAGTACTGAGCACCCAGCATCCTGAGTACTGAGCACCGATCACCCTGAGCACTGAGCATCCAGCACCCCGAGCACTGAGCACCCAGCACACTGAGTACTGAGCACCCTGAGTGCTGAGCACCCAGCACCCTGAGTACTGAGCACCCAGCACCCTGAGCACTGAGCACCCAGCACCCTGAGTACTGAGCACCCAGCACCCTGAGTACTTAGCACCCAACACCTGAGCACTGAGCACCCAGCACCCTGAGTTCTGAGCACCGAGCACCCTGAGTACTGAGCACCCAGCACCCTGAGTACTGAGCACGCAGCACCCTGAGTACTGAGCACCGAGCACCCCGAGTACTGAGCACCCAGCACCCTGAGCACTGAGCACCCAGCACCCCGAGCACTGAGCACCCAGCACCCTGAGTACTGAGCATCGAGCACCCCGAGCACTGAGCACCCAGCACCCTGAGCACTGAGCACCCAGCACCCTGAGTACTGAGCACCCAGCACCATGAGTACTGAGCACACAGCACCCTGAGCACTGAGCACCCAGCAACCTGAGTACTGAGCACCCAGCACCCTGAGCACTGAGCACCCAGCACCCTGAGTACTGAGCACCGAGCACCCTGAGCACTGAGCACCCAGCACCCTGAGTACTGAGCACCCAGCACCAAAAGTACTGAGCACCGAGCATCCTGAGCACTGAGCACCGAGCACCCCGAGCACTGAGCACCCAGCACCCTGAGTACTGAGCACCCAGCACCAAGAGTACTGAGCAGCGAGCACCCCGAGCACTGAGCACCCAGCACCCTGTGTAATGAGCACCCAGCACCCTGAGTACTGAGCACCGAGCACCCCGAGTACTGAGCACCCAGCACCCTGAGCACTCAGCACCCAGCACAACGAGCACTGAGCACCCAGCACCCTGAGCACTGAGCACCCTGAGGACTGAGCACCCAGCACCCTGAGTACTGAGCACCCAGCACCCTGAGTACTGAGCACTGAGCACCCTGAGCACTGAGCACCCAGCACCCTGAGTACTGAGCACCCAGCAACCTGAGTACTGAGCACTCAGCAACCTGAGTACTGAGCACCGAGCACCCCGAGCACTGAGCACCCAGCACCCTGAGCACTGAGCACCCTGAGGACTGAGCACCCAGCACCCTGAGTACTGAGCACCCAGCACCCTGATTACTGAGCACCCAGCATCCTGAGTACTGAGCACCGATCACCCTGAGCACTGAGCATCCAGCACCCCGAGCACTGAGCACCCAGCACCCTGAGTACTGAGCACCCTGAGTACTGAGCACCCAGCACCCCGAGCACTGAGCACCCAGCACCCTGAGTACTGAGCACCCTGAGTGCTGAGCACCCAGCACCCTGAGTACTGAGCACCCAGCACCCTGAGCACTGAGCACCCAGCACCCTGAGTACTGAGCACCCAGCACCCTGAGTACTTAGCACCCAGCACCTGAGCACTGAGCACCCAGCACCCTGAGTTCTGAGCACCGAGCACCCTGAGTACTGAGCACCCAGCACCCTGAGTACTGAGCACCCAGCACCCTGAGTACTGAGCACCGAGCACCCCGAGTACTGAGCACCCAGCACCCTGAGCACTGAGCACCTGGCACCCCGAGCACTGAGCACCCAGCACCCTGAGTACTGAGCACCCAGCACCCTGAGTACTGAGCACTGAGCACCCTGAGCACTGAGCACCCAGCACCCTGAGTACTGAGCACCCAGCAACCTGAGTACTGAGCACTCAGAAACCTGAATACTGAGCACCGAGCACCCCGAACACTGAGCACCCAGCACCCTGAGCACTGAGCACCCTGAGGACTGAGCACCCAGCACCCTGAGTACTGAGCACCCAGCACCCTGAGTACTGAGCACCCAGCATTATGAGTACTGAGCACCGATCACCCTGAGCACTGAGCATCCAGCACCCCGAGCACTGAGCACCCAGCACCCTGAGTACTGAGCACCCTGAGTACTGAGCACCCAGCACCCCGAGCACTGAGCACCCAACACCCTGAGTACTGAGCACCCTGAGTGCTGAGAACCCAGCACCCTGAGTACTGAGCACCCAGCACCCTGAGCACTGAGCACCCAGCACCCGAGTACTGAGCACCCAGCACCCTGAGTACTTAGCACCCAGCACCTGAGCACTGAGCACCCAGCACCCTGAGTTCTGAGCACCGAGCACCCTGAGTACTGAGCACCCAGCACCCTGAGTACTGAGCACCCAGCACCCTGAGTACTGAGCACCGAGCACCCCGAGTACTGAGTATCCAGCACCCTGAGCACTGAGCACCCAGCACCCCGAGCACTGAGCACCCAGCACCCTGAGTACTGAGCACCGAGCACCCCGAGCACTGAGCACCCAGCACCCTGAGCACTGAGCACCCAGCACCCTGAGTACTGAGCACCCAGCACCATGAGTACTGAGCACACAGCACACTGAGCACTGAGCATCCAGCAACCTGAGTACTGAGCACCCAGCACCCTGAGCACTGAGCACCCAGCACCCTGAGTACTGAGCACCGAGCACCCCGAGCACTGAGCACCCAGCACCCTGAGTACTGAGCACCCAGCACCAAAAGTACTGAGCACCGAGCATCCTGAGCACTGTGCACCGAGCACCCCGAGCACTGAGCACCCAGCACCCTGAGTACTGAGCACCCAGCACCAAGAGTACTGAGCAGCGAGCACCCCGAGCACTGAGCACCCAGCACCCTGTGTAATGAGCACCCAGCACCCTGAGTACTGAGCACCGAGCACCCCGAGTACTGAGCACCCAGCACCCTGAGCACTCAGCACCCAGCACACCGAGCACTGAGCACCCAGCACCCTGAGTACTGAGCTCCCAGCACCCCGAGCCCTGAGCACCCAGCACCCCGAGCACTGAGCACCCAGCACCCCGAGCACTGAGCACCCAGCACCCGTAGCACTGAGCACCCAGCACCCCGAGCAATGAGCACCCAGCACCCTGAGTACTGAGCTCCCAGCACCCCGAGCCCTGAGCACCCAGCGCCCCGAGCACTGAGCACCCAGCACCCCGAGCACTGAGCACCCAGCACCCGTAGCACTGAGCACCCAGCACCCCGAGCAATGAGCACCCAGCACCCTGAGTACTGAGCACCCAGCACCCCGAGTACTGAGCACCCAGCAACCTGAGCACCGAGCACCCAGCACCCCGAGCACTGAGCACCCAGCACCCTGAGCACTGAACACCCAGCATCCTGAGTACTGAGCACCGAGCACCCAGAGTACTGAGCACCCAGCACCCCGAGCACTGAGCACCCAGCACCCTGAGCAATGAGCACCCAGCACCCCGAGCACTGAGCACCCAGCACCCCGATCACTGAGCACCCAGCACCCCGAGCACTATGCACCCAGCACCCCGAGTACTCAGCACCCAGCACCCTGAGCACTGAGCACCCAGCACCCTGAGCACTGAGCACAAAGCACGCTGAGTACTGAGCACTGAACACCCTGAGCACTGAGCACAAAGCACTCTGAGTACTGAGCACTGAGCACCCTGAGTACTGAGCACTGAGCACCGAGCACCCTGAGTACTGAGCACCCTGAGGACTGAGCACCCAGCACCCTGAGTACTGAGCACCCAGCACCCAGAGCACTGAGCACCGAGCACCCTGAGTACTGAACACCCAGCACCCTGAACACTGAGCACTGAGCACTCAGCACCCTGAGCACTGAGCACTGAGCACCCAGCACCCCGAGCACTGAGCACCCAGCACCCTGAGCACCCAGCACCGTGAACACTGAGCACCCTGAGCACTGAGCACCCTGAGCACTGAGCACCCAGCACCCTGAGTACTGAGCTCCCAACACTCTAAGCACTGAGCACCCAGCACCCTGAGTACTGAGCACCCAGCACCCTGAGTACTGAGCACCCAGCACCCCGAGCACTGAGCACTGAGTAACCTGAGTACTGAGCACTGAGCACCCTTAGTACTGAGCACCGAGCAACCTGAGTACTGAGCACCCAGCACCCTGAGCACTGAGCACGGAGCACCCCGAGGACTGAGCACCCAGCACCGTGAGCACTGAGAACAAAGCACCTTGAGTACTGAGCACCGAGCACCCCGAGCACTGAGCACCCAGCACCCTGAGTAATGAGCACCCACCAACCCGAGCACAGAGCACCCAGCACCCTGAGTACTGAGCACCCAGCACCCTGAGTACTGAGCACTGAGCACCCTGAGCACTGAGCACCCAGCACCCTGAGTACTGAGCACCCAGCAACCTGAGTACTGAGCCCTCAGCAACCTGAGTACTGAGCACCCAGCACCCTGAGCACTGAGCACCCTGAGGACTGAGCACCCAGCACCCTGAGTACTGAGCACCCAGCACCCTGAGTACTGAGCACTGAGCACCCTGAGCACTGAGCACCCAGCACCCTGAGTACTGAGCACCCAGCAACCTGAGTACTGAGCACTCAGCAACCTGAGTACTGAGCACCGAGCAACCCGAGCACTGAGCACCCAGCACACTGAGCACTGATCACCCTGAGGACTGAGCACCCAGCACCCTGAGTACTGAGCACCCAGCACCCTGAGTACTGAGCACCCAGCATCCTGAGTACTGAGCACCGATCACCCTGAGCACTGAGCATCCAGCACCCCGAGCACTGAGCACCCAGCACCCTGAGTACTGAGCACCCTGAGTACTGAGCACCCAGCACCCCGAGCACTGAGCACCCAGCACCCTGAGCACTGAGCACCCTGAGTGCTGAGCACCCAGCACCCTGAGTACTGAGCACCCAGCACCCTGAGCACTGAGCACCCAGCACCCTGAGTACTGAGCACCCAGCACCCTGAGTACTTAGCACCCAGCACCTGAGCACTGAGCACCCAGCACCCTGAGTTCTGAGCACCGAGCACCCTGAGTACTGAGCACCCAGCACCCTGAGTACTGAGCACCCATCACCCTGAGTACTGAGCACCGAGCACCCCGAGTACTGAGCACCCAGCACCCTGAGCACTGAGCACCCGGCACCCCGAGCACTGACCACCCAGCACCCTGAGTACTGAGCACCCAGCACTCTGAGTACTGAGCACTGAGCACCCTGAGCACTGAGCACCCAGCACCCTGAGTACTGAGCACCCAGCAACCTGAGTACTGAGCACTCAGCAACCTGAGTACTGAGCACCGAGCACCCCGAGCACTGAGCACCCAGCACCCTGAGCACTGAGCACCCTGAGGACTGAGCACCCAGCACCCTGAGTACTGAGCACCCAGCACCCTGAGTACTGAGCACCCAGCATCCTGAGTACTGAGCACCGATCACCCTGAGCACTGAGCATCCAGCACCCCGAGCACTGAGCACCCAGCACCCTGAGTACTGAGCACCCTGAGTACTGAGCACCCAGCACCCCGAGCACTGAGCACCCAACACCCTGAGTACTGAGCACCCTGAGTGCTGAGCACCCAGCACCCTGAGTACTGAGCACCCAGCACCCTGAGCACTGAGCACCCAGCACCCTGAGTACTGAGCACCCAGCACCCCGAGCACTGAGCACCCAGCACCCTGAGCACCCAGCACCGTGAACACTGAGCACCCTGAGCACTGAGCACCCTGAGCACTGAGCACCCAGCACCCTGAGTACTGAGCTCCCAACACTCTAAGCACTGAGCACCCAGCACCCTGAGTACTGAGCACCCAGCACCCTGAGTACTGAGCACCCAGCACCCCGAGCACTGAGCACTGAGTAACCTGAGTACTGAGCACTGAGCACCCTTAGTACTGAGCACCGAGCAACCTGAGTACTGAGCACCCAGCACCCTGAGCACTGAGCACGGAACACCCCGAGGACTGAGCACCCAGCACCGTGAGCACTGAGAACAAAGCACCTTGAGTACTGAGCACCGAGCACCCCGAGCACTGAGCACCCAGCACCCTGAGTAATGAGCACCCACCAACCCGAGCACAGAGCACCCAGCACCCTGAGTACTGAGCACCCAGCACCCTGAGTACTGAGCACTGAGCACCCTGAGCACTGAGCACCCAGCACCCTGAGTACTGAGCACCCAGCAACCTGAGTACTGAGCACTCAGCAACCTGAGTACTGAGCACCCAGCACCCTGAGCACTGAGCACCCTGAGGACTGAGCACCCAGCACCCTGAGTACTGAGCACCCAGCACCCTGAGTACTGAGCACTGAGCACCCTGAGCACTGAGCACCCAGCACCCTGAGTACTGAGCACCCAGCAACCTGAGTACTGAGCACTCAGCAACCTGAGTACTGAGCACCGAGCACCCCGAGCACTGAGCACCCAGCACACTGAGCACTGAGCACCCTGAGGACTGAGCACCCAGCACCCTGAGTACTGAGCACCCAGCACCCTGAGTACTGAGCACCCAGCATCCTGAGTACTGAGCACCGATCACCCTGAGCACTGAGCATCCAGCACCCCGAGCACTGAGCACCCAGCACCCTGAGTACTGAGCACCCTGAGTACTGAGCACCCAGCACCCCGAGCACTGAGCACCCAGCACCCTGAGCACTGAGCACCCTGAGTGCTGAGCACCCAGCACCCTGAGTACTGAGCACCCAGCACCCTGAGCACTGAGCACCCAGCACCCTGAGTACTGAGCACCCAGCACCCTGAGTACTTAGCACCCAGCACCTGAGCACTGAGCACCCAGCACCCTGAGTTCTGAGCACCGAGCACCCTGAGTACTGAGCACCCAGCACCCTGAGTACTGAGCACCCATCACCCTGAGTACTGAGCACCGAGCACCCCGAGTACTGAGCACCCAGCACCCTGAGCACTGAGCACCCGGCACCCCGAGCACTGAGCACCCAGCACCCTGAGTACTGAGCACCCAGCACCCTGAGTACTGAGCACTGAGCACCCTGAGCACTGAGCACCCAGCACCCTGAGTACTGAGCACCCAGCAACCTGAGTACTGAGCACTCAGCAACCTGAGTACTGAGCACCGAGCACCCCGAGCACTGAGCACCCAGCACCCTGAGCACTGAGCACCCTGAGGACTGAGCACCCAGCACCCTGAGTACTGAGCACCCAGCACCCTGAGTACTGAGCACCCAGCATCCTGAGTACTGAGCACCGATCACCCTGAGCACTGAGCATCCAGCACCCCGAGCACTGAGCACCCAGCACCCTGAGTACTGAGCACCCTGAGTACTGAGCACCCAGCACCCCGAGCACTGAGCACCCAACACCCTGAGTACTGAGCACCCTGAGTGCTGAGCACCCAGCACCCTGAGTACTGAGCACCCAGCACCCTGAGCACTGAGCACCCAGCACCCTGAGTACTGAGCACACAGCACCCTGAGTACTTAGCACCCAGCACCTGAGCACTGAGCACCCAGCACCCTGAGTTCTGAGCACCGAGCACCATGAGTACTGAGCACCCAGCACCCTGAGTACTGAGCACCCAGCACCCTGTGTACTGAGCACCGAGCACCCCGAGTACTGAGTACCCAGCACCCTGAGCACTGAGCACCCAGCACCCTGAGTACTGAGCACCGAGCACCCTGAGCACTGAGCACCCAGCACCCTGAGCACTGTGCACCCAGCACCCTGAGTACTGAGCACCCAGCACCATGAGTACTGAGCACACAGCACCCTGAGCACTGAGCACCCAGCAACCTGAGTACTGAGCACCCAGCACCCTGAGCACTGAGCACCCAGCACCCTGAGTACTGAGCACCGAGCACCCCGAGCACTGAGCACCCAGCACCCTGAGTACTGAGCACCCAGCACCAAAAGTACTGAGCACCGAGCATCCTGAGCACTGAGCACCGAGCACCCCGAGCACTGAGCACCCAGCACCCTGAGTACTGAGCACCCAGCACCAAGAGTACTGAGCAGCGAGCACCCCGAGCACTGAGCACCCAGAACCCTGTGTAATGAGCACCCAGCACCCTGAGTACTGAGCACCGAGCACCCCGAGTACTGAGCACCCAGCACCCTGAGCACTCAGCACCCAGCACACCGAGCACTGAGCACCCAGCACCCTGAGTACTGAGCTCCCAGCACCCCGAGCCCTGAGCACCCAGCGCCCCGAGCACTGAGCACCCAGCACCCCGAGCACTGAGCACCCAGCACCGGTAGCACTGAGCACCCAGCACCCCGAGCAATGAGCACCCAGCACCCTGAGTACTGAGCACCCAGCACCCCGAGTACTGAGCACCCAGCAACCTGAGCACCGAGCACCCAGCACCCCGAGCACTGAGCACCCAGCATCCTGAGCACTGAACACCCAGCACCCTGAGTACTGAGCACCGAGCACCCCGAGTACTGAGCACCCAGCACCCCGAGCACTGAGCACCGAGCACCCCGAGCACTGAGCACCCAGCACCCTGAGCAATGAGCACCCAGCACCCCGAGCACTGAGCACCCAGCACCCCGAGCACTGAGCACCCAGCACCCCGAGCACTGAGCACCCAGCACCCCGAGCACTATGCACCCAGCTCCCCGAGTACTCAGCACCCAGCACCCTGAGCACTGAGCACCCAGCACCCTGAGCACTGAGCACAAAGCACGCTGAGTACTGAGCACTGAACACCCTGAGCACTGAGCACAAAGCACTCTGAGTACTGAGCACTGAGCACCCTGAGTACTGAGCACTGAGCACCGAGCACCCTGAGTACTGAGCACCCTGAGGACTGAGCACCCAGCACCCTGAGTACTGAGCACCCAGCAACCAGAGCACTGAGCACCGAGCACCCTGAGTACTGAACACCCAGCACCCTGAGCACTGAGCACTCAGCACCCTGAGCACTGAGCACTGAGCACCCAGCACCCCGAGCACTGAGCACCCAGCACCCTGAGCACCCAGCACCGTGAACACTGAGCACCCTGAGCACTGAGCACCCTGAGCACTGAGCACTGAGCACCCAGCACCCTGAGTACTGAGCTCCCAACACTCTAAGCACTGAGCACCCAGGACGCTGAGTACTGAGCACTGAGCACCCAGCACCCTGAGTACTGAGCACCCAGCACCCTGAGTACTGAACACCCAGCACCCCGAGCACTGAGCACTGAGCAACCTGAGTACTGAGCACTGAGCACCCTTAGTACTGAGCACCGAGCACCCTGAGTACTGAGCACCCAGCACCCTGAGCACTGAGCACGGAGCACACCGAGGACTGAGCACCCAGCACCGTGAGCACTGAGAACCCAGCACCTTGAGTACTGAGCACCGAGCACCCCGAGCACTGAGCACCCAGCACCCTGAGTAATGAGCACCCACCAACCCGAGCACAGAGCACCCAGCACCCTGAGTACTGAGCACCCAGCACCCTGAGTACTGAGCACTGAGCACCCTGAGCACTGAGCACCCAGCACCCTGAGTACTGAGCACCCAGCAACCTGAGTACTGAGCACTCAGCAACCTGAGTACTGAGCACCCAGCACCCTGAGCACTGAGCACCCTGAGGACTGAGCACCCAGCACCCTGAGTACTGAGCACCCAGCACCCTGAGTACTGAGCACTGAGCACCCTGAGCACTGAGCACCCAGCACCCTGAGTACTGAGCACCCAGCAACCTGAGTACTGAGCACTCAGCAACCTGAGTACTGAGCACCGAGCACCCCGAGCACTGAGCACCCAGCACCCTGAGCACTGAGCACCCTGAGGACTGAGCACCCAGCACCCTGAGTACTGAGCACCCAGCACTCTGAGTACTGAGCACCCAGCATCCTGAGTACTGAGCACCGATCACCCTGAGCACTGAGCATCCAGCACCCCGAGCACTGAGCACCCAGCACCCTGAGTACTGAGCACCCTGAGTACTGAGCACCCAGCACCCCGAGCACTGAGCACCCAGCACCCTGAGTACTGAGCACCCTGAGTGCTGAGCACCCAGCACCCTGAGTACTGAGCACCCAGCACCCTGAGCACTGAGCACCCAGCACCCTGAGTACTGAGCACCCAGCAACCTGAGTACTTAGCACCCAGCACCTGAGAACTGAGCACCCAGCACCCTGAGTTCTGAGCACCGAGCACCCTGAGTACTGAGCACCCAGCACCCTGAGTACTGAGCACCCAGCACCCTGAGTACTGAGCACCGAGCACCCCGAGTACTGAGCACCCAGCAGCCCGAGTACTGAGCACCCAGCACCCTGAGCACTCAGCACCCAGCACACCGAGCACTGAGCACCCAGCACCCTGAGTACTGAGCTCCCAGCACCCCGAGCCCTGAGCACCCAGCGCCCCGAGCACTGAGCACCCAGCACCCCGAGCACTGAGCACCCAGCACCGGTAGCACTGAGCACCCAGCACCCCGAGCAATGAGCACCCAGCACCCTGAGTACTGAGCACCCAGCACCCCGAGTACTGAGCACCCAGCAACCTGAGCACGGAGCACCCAGCACCCCGAGCACTGAGCACCCAGCATCCTGAGCACTGAACACCCAGCACCCTGAGTACTGAGCACCGAGCACCCCGAGTACTGAGCACCCAGCACCCCGAGCACTGAGCACCGAGCACCCCGAGCACTGAGCACCCAGCACCCTGAGCAATGAGCACCCAGCACCCCGAGCACTGAGCACCCAGCACCCCGAGCACTGAGCACCCAGCACCCCGAGCACTGAGCACCCAGCACCCCGAGCACTATGCACCCAGCACCCCGAGTACTCAGCACCCAGCACCCTGACCACTGAGCACCCAGCACCCTGAGCACTGAGCACAAAGCACGCTGAGTACTGAGCACTGAACACCCTGAGCACTGAGCACAAAGCACTCTGAGTACTGAGCACTGAGCACCCTGAGTACTGAGCACTGAGCACCGAGCACCCTGAGTACTGAGCACCCTGAGGACTGAGCACCCAGCACCCTGAGTACTGAGCACCCAGCACCCAGAGCACTGAGCACCGAGCACCCTGAGTACTGAACACCCAGCAACCTGAGCACTGAGCACTCAGCACCCTGAGCACTGAGCACTGAGCACCCAGCACCCCGAGCACTGAGCACCCAGCACCCTGAGTACTGAGCTCCCAACACTCTAAGCACTGAGCACCCAGGACGCTGAGTACTGAGCACTGAGCACCCAGCACCCTGAGTACTGAGCACCCAGCACCCTGAGTACTGAGCACCCAGCACCCCGAGCACTGAGCACTGAGCAACCTGAGTACTGAGCACTGAGCACCCTTAGTACTGAGCACCGAGCACCCTGAGTACTGAGCACCCAGCACCCTGAGCACTGAGCACGGAGCACCCCGAGGACTGAGCACCCAGCACCGTGAGCACTGAGAACCCAGCACCTTGGGTACTGAGCACCGAGCACCCCGAGCACTGAGCACCCAGCACCCTGAGTAATGAGCACCCACCAACCCGAGCACAGAGCACCCAGCACCCTGAGTACTGAACAACCAGCACCCTGAGTACTGAGCACTGAGCACCCTGAGCACTGAGCACCCAGCACCCTGAGTACTGAGCACCCAGCAACCTGAGTACTGAGCACTCAGCAACCTGAGTACTGAGCACCCAGCACCCTGAGCACTGAGTACCCTGAGGACTGAGCACCCAGCACCCTGAGTACTGAGCACCCAGCACCCTGAGTACTGAGCACTGAGCACCCTGAGCACTGAGCACCAAGCACCCTGAGTACTGAGCACCCAGCAACCTGAGTACTGAGCACTCAGCAACCTGAGTACTGAGCACCGAGCACCCCGAGCACTGAGCACCCAGCACCCTGAGCACTGAGCACCCTGAGGACTGAGCACCCAGCACCCTGAGTACTGAGCACCTAGCACCCTGAGTACTGAGCACCCAGCATCCTGAGTACTGAGCACCGATCACCCTGAGCACTGAGCATCCAGCACCCCGAGCACTGAGCACCCAGCACCCTGAGTACTGAGCACCCTGAGTACTGAGCACCCAGCACCCCGAGCACTGAGCACCCAGCACCCTGAGTACTGAGCACCCTGAGTGCTGAGCACCCAGCACCCTGAGTACTGAGCACCCAGCACCCTGAGCACTGAGCACCCAGCACCCTGAGTACTGAGCACCCAGCACCCTGAGTACTTACCACCCAGCACCTGAGCACTGAGCACCCAGCACCCTGAGTTCTGAGCACCGAGCACCCTGAGTACTGAGCACCCAGCACCCTGAGTACTGAGCACCCAGCACCCTGAGAACTGAGCACCGAGCACCCCGAGTACTGAGCACCCAGCACCCTGAGCACTGAGCACCCGGCACCCCGAGCACTGAGCACCCAGCACCCTGAGTACTGAGCACCCAGCACCCTGAGTACTGAGCACTGAGCACCCTGAGCACTGAGCACCCAGCACCCTGAGTACTGAGCACCCAGCAACCTGAGTACTGAGCACTCAGCAACCTGAGTACTGAGCACCGAGCACCCCGAGCACTGAGCACCCAGCACCCTGAGCACTGAGCACCCTGAGGACTGAGCACCCAGCACCCTGAGTACTGAACACCCAGCACCCCGAGCACTGAGCACTGAGCAACCTGAGTACTGAGCACTGAGCACCCTTAGTACTGAGCACCGAGCACCCTGGGTACTGAGCACCCAGCACCCTGAGCACTGAGCACGGAGCACCCCGAGGACTGAGCACCCAGCACCGTGAGCACTGAGAACCCAGCACCTTGAGTACTGAGCACCGAGCACCCCGAGCACTGAGCACCCAGCACCCTGAGTAATGAGCACCCACCAACCCGAGCACAGAGCACCCAGCACCCTGAGTACTGAGCACCCAGCACCCTGAGTACTGAGCACTGAGCACCCTGAGCACTGAGCACCCAGCACCCTGAGTACTGAGCACCCAGCAACCTGAGTACTGAGCACTCAGCAACCTGAGCACTGAGCACCCAGCACCCTGAGCACTGAGCACCCTGAGGACTGAGCACCCAGCACCCTGAGTACTGAGCACCCAGCACCCTGAGTACTGAGCACTGAGCACCCTGAGCACTGAGCACCCAGCACCCTGAGTACTGAGCACCCAGCAACCTGAGTACTGAGCACTCAGCAACCTGAGTACTGAGCACCGAGCACCCCGAGCACTGAGCACCCAGCACCCTGAGCACTGAGCACCCTGAGGACTGAGCACCCAGCACCCTGAGTACTGAGCACCCAGCACCCTGAGTACTGAGCACCCAGCATCCTGAGTACTGAGCACCGATCACCCTGAGCACTGAGCATCCAGCACCCCGAGCACTGAGCACCCAGCACCCTGAGTACTGAGCACCCTGAGTACTGAGCACCCAGCACCCCGAGCACTGAGCACCCAGCACCCTGAGTACTGAGCACCCTGAGTGCTGAGCACCCAGCACCCTGAGTACTGAGCACCCAGCACCCTGAGCACTGAGCACCCAGCACCCTGAGTACTGAGCACCCAGCACCCTGAGTACTTAGCACCCAGCACCTGAGCACTGAGCACCCAGCACCCTGAGTTCTGAGCACCGAGCACCCTGAGTACTGAGCACCCAGCACCCTGAGTACTGAGCACCCAGCACCCTGAGTACTGAGCACCGAGCACCCCGAGTACTGAGCACCCAGCACCCCGAGTACTGAGCACCCAGCACCCTGAGCACTCAGCACCCAGCACACCGAGCACTGAGCACCCAGCACCCTGAGTACTGAGCTCCCAGCACCCCGAGCCCTGAGCACCCAGCACCCCGAGCACTGAGCACCCAGCACCCCGAGCACTGAGCACCCAGCACCGGTAGCACTGAGCACCCAGCACCCCGAGCAATGAGCACCCAGCACCCTGAGTACTGAGCACCCAGCACCCCGAGTACTGAGCACCCAGCAACCTGAGCACCGAGCACCCAGCACCCCGAGCACTGAGCACCCAGCATCCTGAGCACTGAACACCCAGCACCCTGAGTACTGAGCACCGAGCACCCCGAGTACTGAGCACCCACCACCCCGAGCACTGAGCACCGAGCACCCCGAGCACTGAGCACCCAGCACCCTGAGCAATGAGCACCCAGCACCCCGAGCACTGAGCACCCAGCACCCCGAATACTGAGCACCCAGCACCCCGAGCACTGAGCACCCAGCACCCCGAGCACTATGCACCCAGCACCCCGAGCACTATGCACCCAGCACCCTGACCACTGAGCACCCAGCACCCTGAGCACTGAGTACAAAGCACGCTGAGTACTGAGCACTGAACACCCTGAGCACTGAGCACAAAGCACTCTGAGTACTGAGCACTGAGCACCCTGAGTACTGAGCACTGAGCACCGAGCACCCTGAGTACTGAGCACCCTGAGGACTGAGCACCCAGCACCCTGAGTACTGAGCACCCAGCACCCAGAGCACTGAGCACCGAGCACCCTGAGTACTGAACACCCAGCAACCTGAGCACTGAGCACTCAGCACCCTGAGCACTGAGCACTGAGCACCCAGCACCCCGAGCACTGAGCACCCAGCACCCTGAGTACTGAGCTCCCAACACTCTAAGCACTGAGCACCCAGGACGCTGAGTACTGAGCACTGAGCACCCAGCACCCTGAGTACTGAGCACCCAGCACCCTGAGTACTGAGCACCCAGCACCCCGAGCACTGAGCACTGAGCAACCTGAGTACTGAGCACTGAGCACCCTTAGTACTGAGCACCGAGCACCCTGAGTACTGAGCACCCAGCACCCTGAGCACTGAGCACGGAGCACCCCGAGGACTGAGCACCCAGCACCGTGAGCACTGAGAACCCAGCACCTTGAGTACTGAGCACCGAGCACCCCGAGCACTGAGCACCCAGCACCCTGAGTAATGAGCACCCACCAACCCGAGCACAGAGCACCCAGCACCCTGAGTACTGAACAACCAGCACCCTGAGTACTGAGCACTGAGCACCCTGAGCACTGAGCACCCAGCACCCTGAGTACTGAGCACCCAGCAACCTGAGTACTGAGCACTCAGCAACCTGAGTACTGAGCACCCAGCACCCTGAGCACTGAGTACCCTGAGGACTGAGCACCCAGCACCCTGAGTACTGAGCACCCAGCACCCTGAGTACTGAGCACTGAGCACCCTGAGCACTGAGCACCCAGCACACTGAGTACTGAGCACCCAGCAACCTGAGTACTGAGCACTCAGCAACCTGAGTACTGAGCACCGAGCACCCCGAGCACTGAGCACCCAGCACCCTGAGCACTGAGCACCCTGAGGACTGAGCACCCAGCACCCTGAGTACTGAGCACCTAGCACCCTGAGTACTGAGCACCCAGCATCCTGAGTACTGAGCACCGATCACCCTGAGCACTGAGCATCCAGCACCCCGAGCACTGAGCACCCAGCACCCTGAGTACTGAGCACCCTGAGTACTGAGCACCCAGCACCCCGAGCACTGAGCACCCAGCACCCTGAGTACTGAGCACCCTGAGTGCTGAGCACCCAGCACCCTGAGTACTGAGCACCCAGCACCCTGAGCACTGAGCACCCAGCACCCTGAGTACTGAGCACCCAGCACCCTGAGTACTTAGCACCCAGCACCTGAGCACTGAGCACCCAGCACCCTGAGTTCTGAGCACCGAGCACCCTGAGTACTGAGCACCCAGCACCCTGAGTACTGAGCACCCAGCACCCTGAGAACTGAGCACCGAGCACCCCGAGTACTGAGCACCCAGCACCCTGAGCACTGAGCACCCGGCACCCCGAGCACTGAGCACCCAGCACCCTGAGTACTGAGCACCCAGCACCCTGAGTACTGAGCACTGAGCACCCTGAGCACTGAGCACTGAGCACCCAGCACCCTGAGTACTGAGCACCCAGCAACCTGAGTACTGAGCACTCAGCAACCTGAGTACTGAGCACCGAGCACCCCGAGCACTGAGCACCCAGCACCCTGAGTACTGAGCACCCTGAGGACTGAGCACCCAGCACCCTGAGTACTGAGCACCCAGCACCCTGAGTACTGAGCACCCAGCATCCTGAGTACTGAGCACCGATCACCCTGAGCACTGAGCATCCAGCACCCCGAGCACTGAGCACCCAGCACCCTGAGTACTGAGCACCCTGAGTACTGAGCACCCAGCACCCCGAGCACTGAGCACCCAACACCCTGAGTACTGAGCACCCTGAGTGCTGAGCACCCAGCACCCTGAGTACTGAGCACCCAGCACCCTGAGCACTGAGCACCCAGCACCCGAGTACTGAGCACCCAGCACCCTGAGTACTTAGCACCCAGCACCTGAGCACTGAGCACCCAGCACCCTGAGTTCTGAGCACCGAGCACCCTGAGTACTGAGCACCCAGCACCCTGAGTACTGAGCACCGAGCACCCCGAGTACTGAGTACCCAGCACCCTGAGCACTGAGCACCCAGCACCCCGAGCACTGAGCACCCAGCACCCTGAGTACTGAGCACCGAGCACCCTGAGCACTGAGCACCCAGCACCCTGAGCACTGAGCACCCAGCACCCTGAGTACTGAGCACCCAGCACCATGAGTACTGAGCACACAGCACCCTGAGCACTGAGCACCCAGCAACCTGAGTACTGAGCACCCAGCACCCTGAGCACTGAGCACCCAGCACCCTGAGTACTGAGCACCGAGCACCCCGAGCACTGAGCACCCAGCACCCTGAGTACTGAGCACCCAGCACCAAAAGTACTGAGCACCGAGCATCCTGAGCAATGAGCACCGAGCACCCCGAGCACTGAGCACCCAGCACCCTGAGTACTGAGCACCCAGCACCAAGAGTACTGAGCAGCGAGCACCCCGAGCACTGAGCACCCAGCACCCTGTGTAATGAGCACCCAGCACCCTGAGTACTGAGCACCGAGCACCCCGAGTACTGAGCACCCAGCACCCTGAGCACTCAGCACCCAGCACACCGAGCACTGAGCACCCAGCACCCTGAGTACTGAGCTCCCAGCACCCCGAGCCCTGAACACCCAGCGCCCCGAGCACTGAGCATCCAGCACCCCGAGCACTGAGCACCCAGCACCCTGAGTACTGAGCACCCAGCATCCTGAGTACTGAGCACCGATCACCCTGAGCACTGAGCATCCAGCACCCCGAGCACTGAGCACCCAGCACCCTGAGTACTGAGCACCCTGAGTACTGAGCACCCAGCACCCCGAGCACTGAGCACCCAGCACCCTGAGTACTGAGCACCCTGAGTGCTGAGCACCCAGCACCCTGAGTACTGAGCACCCAGCACCCTGAGCACTGAGCACCCAGCACCCTGAGTACTGAGCACCCAGCACCCTGAGTACTTAGCACCCAGCACCTGAGCACTGAGCACCCAGCACCCTGAGTTCTGAGCACCGAGCACCCTGAGTACTGAGCACCCAGCACCCTGAGTACTGAGCACCCAGCACCCTGAGTACTGAGCACCGAGCACCCCGAGTACTGAGCACCCAGCACCCCGAGTACTGAGCACCCAGCACCCTGAGCACTCAGCACCCAGCACACCGAGCACTGAGCACCCAGCACCCTGAGTACTGAGCTCCCAGCACCCCGAGCCCTGAGCACCCAGCACCCCGAGCACTGAGCACCCAGCACCCCGAGCACTGAGCACCCAGCACCGGTAGCACTGAGCACCCAGCACCCCGAGCACTATGCACCCAGCACCCTGACCACTGAGCACCCAGCACCCTGAGCACTGAGCACAAAGCACGCTGAGTACTGAGCACTGAACACCCTGAGCACTGAGCACAAAGCACTCTGAGTACTGAGCACTGAGCACCCAGCACCCCGAGCACTGAGCACCCAGCACCCTGAGTACTGAGCACCCTGAGTGCTGAGCACCCAGCACCCTGAGTACTGAGCACCCAGCACCCTGAGCACTGAGCACCCAGCACCCTGAGTACTGAGCACCCAGCACCCTGAGTACTTAGCACCCAGCACCTGAGCACTGAGCACCCAGCACCCTGAGTTCTGAGCACCGAGCACCCTGAGTACTGAGCACCCAGCACCCTGAGTACTGAGCACCCAGCACCCTGAGAACTGAGCACCGAGCACCCCGAGTACTGAGCACCCAGCACCCTGAGCACTGAGCACCCGGCACCCCGAGCACTGAGCACCCAGCACCCTGAGTACTGAGCACCCAGCACCCTGAGTACTGAGCACTGAGCACCCTGAGCACTGAGCACTGAGCACCCAGCACCCTGAGTACTGAGCACCCAGCAACCTGAGTACTGAGCACTCAGCAACCTGAGTACTGAGCACCGAGCACCCCGAGCACTGAGCACCCAGCACCCTGAGTACTGAGCACCCTGAGGACTGAGCACCCAGCACCCTGAGTACTGAGCACCCAGCACCCTGAGTACTGAGCACCCAGCATCCTGAGTACTGAGCACCGATCACCCTGAGCACTGAGCATCCAGCACCCCGAGCACTGAGCACCCAGCACCCTGAGTACTGAGCACCCTGAGTACTGAGCACCCAGCACCCCGAGCACTGAGCACCCAACACCCTGAGTACTGAGCACCCTGAGTGCTGAGCACCCAGCACCCTGAGTACTGAGCACCCAGCACCCTGAGCACTGAGCACCCAGCACCCGAGTACTGAGCACCCAGCACCCTGAGTACTTAGCACCCAGCACCTGAGCACTGAGCACCCAGCACCCTGAGTTCTGAGCACCGAGCACCCTGAGTACTGAGCACCCAGCACCCTGAGTACTGAGCACCGAGCACCCCGAGTACTGAGTACCCAGCACCCTGAGCACTGAGCACCCAGCACCCCGAGCACTGAGCACCCAGCACCCTGAGTACTGAGCACCGAGCACCCTGAGCACTGAGCACCCAGCACCCTGAGCACTGAGCACCCAGCACCCTGAGTACTGAGCACCCAGCACCATGAGTACTGAGCACACAGCACCCTGAGCACTGAGCACCCAGCAACCTGAGTACTGAGCACCCAGCACCCTGAGCACTGAGCACCCAGCACCCTGAGTACTGAGCACCGAGCACCCCGAGCACTGAGCACCCAGCACCCTGAGTACTGAGCACCCAGCACCAAAAGTACTGAGCACCGAGCATCCTGAGCAATGAGCACCGAGCACCCCGAGCACTGAGCACCCAGCACCCTGAGTACTGAGCACCCAGCACCAAGAGTACTGAGCAGCGAGCACCCCGAGCACTGAGCACCCAGCACCCTGTGTAATGAGCACCCAGCACCCTGAGTACTGAGCACCGAGCACCCCGAGTACTGAGCACCCAGCACCCTGAGCACTCAGCACCCAGCACACCGAGCACTGAGCACCCAGCACCCTGAGTACTGAGCTCCCAGCACCCCGAGCCCTGAACACCCAGCGCCCCGAGCACTGAGCATCCAGCACCCCGAGCACTGAGCACCCAGCACCCTGAGTACTGAGCACCCAGCATCCTGAGTACTGAGCACCGATCACCCTGAGCACTGAGCATCCAGCACCCCGAGCACTGAGCACCCAGCACCCTGAGTACTGAGCACCCTGAGTACTGAGCACCCAGCACCCCGAGCACTGAGCACCCAGCACCCTGAGTACTGAGCACCCTGAGTGCTGAGCACCCAGCACCCTGAGTACTGAGCACCCAGCACCCTGAGCACTGAGCACCCAGCACCCTGAGTACTGAGCACCCAGCACCCTGAGTACTTAGCACCCAGCACCTGAGCACTGAGCACCCAGCACCCTGAGTTCTGAGCACCGAGCACCCTGAGTACTGAGCACCCAGCACCCTGAGTACTGAGCACCCAGCACCCTGAGTACTGAGCACCGAGCACCCCGAGTACTGAGCACCCAGCACCCCGAGTACTGAGCACCCAGCACCCTGAGCACTCAGCACCCAGCACACCGAGCACTGAGCACCCAGCACCCTGAGTACTGAGCTCCCAGCACCCCGAGCCCTGAGCACCCAGCACCCCGAGCACTGAGCACCCAGCACCCCGAGCACTGAGCACCCAGCACCGGTAGCACTGAGCACCCAGCACCCCGAGCACTATGCACCCAGCACCCTGACCACTGAGCACCCAGCACCCTGAGCACTGAGCACAAAGCACGCTGAGTACTGAGCACTGAACACCCTGAGCACTGAGCACAAAGCACTCTGAGTACTGAGCACTGAGCACCCTGAGTACTGAGCACTGAGCACCGAGCACCCTGAGGACTGAGCACCCTGAGGACTGAGCACCCAGCACCCTGAGTACTGAGCACCCAGCACCCAGAGCACTGAGCACCGAGCACCCTGAGTACTGAACACCCAGCAACCTGAGCACTGAGCACTCAGCACCCTGAGCACTGAGCACTGAGCACCCAGCACCCCGTGCACTGAGCACCCAGCACCCTGAGTACTGAGCTCCCAACACTCTAAGCACTGAGCACCCAGGACGCTGAGTACTGAGCACTGAGCACCCAGCACCCTGAGTACTGAGCACCCAGCACCCTGAGTACTGAGCACCCAGCACCCCGAGCACTGAGCACTGAGCAACCTGAGTACTGAGCACTGAGCACCCTTAGTACTGAGCACCGAGCACCCTGAGTACTGAGCACCCAGCACCCTGAGCACTGAGCACGGAGCACCCCGAGGACTGAGCACCCAGCACCGTGAGCACTGAGAACCCAGCACCTTGAGTACTGAGCACCGAGCACCCCGAGCACTGAGCACCCAGCACCCTGAGTAATGAGCACCCACCAACCCGAGCACAGAGCACCCAGCACCCTGAGTACTGAACAACCAGCACCCTGAGTACTGAGCACTGAGCACCCTGAGCACTGAGCACCCAGCACCCTGAGTACTGAGCACCCAGCAACCTGAGTACTGAGCACTCAGCAACCTGAGTACTGAGCACCCAGCACCCTGAGCACTGAGTACCCTGAGGACTGAGCACCCAGCACCCTGAGTACTGAGCACCCAGCACCCTGAGTACTGAGCACTGAGCACCCTGAGCACTGAGCACCCAGCACACTGAGTACTGAGCACCCAGCAACCTGAGTACTGAGCACTCAGCAACCTGAGTACTGAGCACCGAGCACCCCGAGCACTGAGCACCCAGCACCCTGAGCACTGAGCACCCTGAGGACTGAGCACCCAGCACCCTGAGTACTGAGCACCTAGCACCCTGAGTACTGAGCACCCAGCATCCTGAGTACTGAGCACCGATCACCCTGAGCACTGAGCATCCAGCACCCCGAGCACTGAGCACCCAGCACCCTGAGTACTGAGCACCCTGAGTACTGAGCACCCAGCACCCCGAGCACTGAGCACCCAGCACCCTGAGTACTGAGCACCCTGAGTGCTGAGCACCCAGCACCCTGAGTACTGAGCACCCAGCACCCTGAGCACTGAGCACCCAGCACCCGAGTACTGAGCACCCAGCACCCTGAGTACTTAGCACCCAGCACCTGAGCACTGAGCACCCAGCACCCTGAGTTCTGAGCACCGAGCACCCTGAGTACTGAGCACCCAGCACCCTGAGTACTGAGCACCGAGCACCCCGAGTACTGAGTACCCAGCACCCTGAGCACTGAGCACCCAGCACCCCGAGCACTGAGCACCCAGCACCCTGAGTACTGAGCACCGAGCACCCTGAGCACTGAGCACCCAGCACCCTGAGCACTGAGCACCCAGCACCCTGAGTACTGAGCACCCAGCACCATGAGTACAGAGCACACAGCACCCTGAGCACTGAGCACCCAGCAACCTGAGTACTGAGCACCCAGCACCCTGAGCACTGAGCACCCAGCACCCTGAGTACTGAGCACCGAGCACCCCGAGCACTGAGCACCCAGCACCCTGAGTACTGAGCACCCAGCACCAAAAGTACTGAGCACCGAGCATCCTGAGCACTGAGCACCGAGCACCCCGAGCACTGAGCACCCAGCACCCTGTGTACTGAGCACCCAGCACCAAGAGTACTGAGCAGCGAGCACCCCGAGCACTGAGCACCCAGCACCCTGTGTAATGAGCACCCAGCACCCTGAGTACTGAGCACCGAGCACCCCGAGTACTGAGCACCCAGCACCCTGAGCACTCAGCACCCAGCACACCGAGCACTGAGCACCCAGCACCCTGAGTACTGAGCTCCCAGCACCCCGAGCCCTGAACACCCAGCGCCCCGAGCACTGAGCATCCAGCACCCCGAGCACTGAGCACCCAGCACCCTGAGTACTGAGCACCCAGCATCCTGAGTACTGAGCACCGATCACCCTGAGCACTGAGCATCCAGCACCCCGAGCACTGAGCACCCAGCACCCTGAGTACTGAGCACCCTGAGTACAGAGCACCCAGCACCCCGAGCACTGAGCACCCAGCACCCTGAGTACTGAGCACCCTGAGTGCTGAGCACCCAGCACCCTGAGCACTGAGCACCCAGCACCCTGAGTACTGAGCACCCAGCACCCTGAGTACTTAGCACCCAGCACCTGAGCACTGAGCACCCAGCACCCTGAGTTCTGAGCACCGAGCACCCTGAGTACTGAGCACCCAGCACCCTGAGTACTGAGCACCCAGCACCCTGAGTACTGAGCACCGAGCACCCCGAGTACTGAGCACCCAGCACCCTGAGCACTGAGCACCCGGCACCCCGAGCACTGAGCACCCAGCACCCTGAGTACTGAGCACCCAGCACCCTGAGTACTGAGCACTGAGCACCCTGAGCACTGAGCACCCAGCACCCTGAGTTCTGAGCACCGAGCACCCTGAGTACTGAGCACGCAGCACCCTGAGTACTGAGCACCCAGCACCCTGAGTACTGAGCACCGAGCACCCCGAGTACTGAGTACCCAGCACCCTGAGCACTGAGCACCCAGCACCCCGAGCACTGAGCACCCAGCACCCTGAGTACTGAGCACCGAGCACCCTGAGCACTGAGCACCCAGCACCCTGAGCACTGAGCACCCAGCACCCTGAGTACTGAGCACCCAGCACCATGAGTACTGAGCACACAGCACCCTGAGCACTGAGCACCCAGCAACCTGAGTACTGAGCACCCAGCACCCTGAGCACTGAGCACCCAGCACCCTGAGTACTGAGCACCGAGCACCCCGAGCACTGAGCACCCAGCACCCTGAGTACTGAGCACCCAGCACCAAAATACTGAGCACCGAGCATCCTGAGCACTGAGCACCGAGCACCCCGAGCACTGAGCACCCAGCACCCTGAGTACTGAGCACCCAGCACCAAGAGTACTGAGCAGCGAGCACCCTGAGCACTGAGCACCCAGCACCCTGTGTAATGAGCACCCAGCACCCTGAGTACTGAGCACCGAGCACCCCGAGTACTGAGCACCCAGCACCCTGAGCACTCAGCACCCAGCACACCGAGCACTGAGCACCCAGCACCATGAGTACTGAGCTCCCAGCACCCCAAGCCCTGAGCACCCAGCGCCCCGAGCACTGAGCACCCAGCACCCCGAGCACTGAGCACCCAGCACCCTGAGAACTGAGCACACAGCACCCCGAGTACTGAGCACCCAGCAACCTGAGCACCGAGCACCCAGCACCCCGAGCACTGAGCACCCAGCACCCTGAGCACTGAACACCCAGCACCCTGAGTACTGAGCACCGAGCACCCCGAGTACTGAGCACCCAGCACCCCGAGCACTGAGCACCGAGCACCCCGAGCACTGAGCACCCAGCACCCTGAGCAATGAGCACCCAGCACCCCGAGCACTGAGCACCCAGCACCCCGAGCACTGAGCACCCAGCACCCCGAGCACTGAGCACCCAGCACCCCGAGCACTATGCACCCAGCACCCCGAGTACTCAGCACCCAGCACCCTGAGCACTGAGCACCCAGCACCCTGAGCACTGAGCACAAAGCACGCTGAGTACTGAGCACTGAACACCCTGAGCACTGAGCACAAAGCACTCTGACTACTGAGCACTGAGCACCCTGAGTACTGAGCACTGAGCACCGAGCACCCTGAGTACTGAGCACCCTGAGGACTGAGCACCCAGCACCCTGAGTACTGAGCACCCAGCACCCAGAGCACTGAGCACCGAGCACCCTGAGTACTGAACACCCAGCACCCTGAGCACTGAGCACTGAGCACTCAGCACCCTGAGCACTGAGCACTGAGCACCCAGCACCCCGAGCACTGAGCACCCAGCACCCTGAGCACCCAGCACCGTGAACACTGAGCACCCTGAGCACTGAGCACCCTGAGCACTGAGCACTGAGCACCCAGCACCCCGAGTACTCAGCACCCAGCACCCTGAGCACTGAGCACCCAGCACCCTGAGCACTGAGCACAAAGCACGCTGAGTACTGAGCACTGAACACCCTGAGCACTGAGCACAAAGCACTCTGAGTACTGAGCACTGAGCACCCTGAGTACTGAGCACTGAGCACCGAGCACCCTGAGTACTGAGCACCCTGAGGACTGAGCACCCAGCACCCTGAGTACTGAGCACCCAGCACCCAGAGCACTGAGCACCGAGCACCCTGAGTACTGAACACCCAGCACCCTGAGCACTGAGCACTGAGCACTCAGCACCCTGAGCACTGAGCACTGAGCACCCAGCACCCCGAGCACTGAGCACCCAGCACCCTGAGCACCCAGCACCGTGAACACTGAGCACCCTGAGCACTGAGCACCCTGAGCACTGAGCACTGAGCACCCAGCACCCTGAGTACTGAGCTCCCAACACTCTAAGCACTGAGAACCCAGCACGCTGAGTACTGAGCACTGAGCACCCAGCACCCTGAGTACTGAGCACCCAGCACCCTGAGTACTGAGCACCCAGCACCCCGAGCACTGAGCACTGAGCAACCTGAGTACTGAGCACTGAGCACCCTTAGTACTGAGCACCGAGCACCCTGAGTACTGAGCACCCAGCACCCTGAGCACTGAGCACGGAGCACCCCGAGGACTGAGCACCCAGCACCGTGAGCACTGAGAACCCAGCACCTTGAGTACTGAGCACCGAGCACCCCGAGCACTGAGCACCCAGCACCCTGAGTACTGAGCACCCTGAGTGCTGAGCACCCAGCACCCCGAGCACTGAGCACCCAGCACCCTGAGTACTGAGCACCCTGAGTGCTGAGCACCCAGCACCCTGAGTACTGAGCACCCAGCACCCTGAGCACTGAGCACCCAGCACCCTGAGTACTGAGCACCCAGCACCCTGAGTACTTAGCACCCAGCACCTGAGCACTGAGCACCCAGCACCCTGAGTTCTGAGCACCGAGCACCCTGATTACTGAGCACCCAGCACCCTGAGTACTGAGCACCCAGCACCCTGAGTACTGAGCACCGAGCACCCCGAGTACTGAGCACCCAGCACCCCGAGCACTGAGCACCCGGCACCCCGAGCACTGAGCACCCAGCACCCTGAGTACTGAGCACCCAGCACCCTGAGTACTGAGCACTGAGCACCCTGAGCACTGAGCACCCAGCACCCTGAGTACTGAGCACCCAGCAACCTGAGTACTGAGCACTCAGCAACCTGAGTACTGAGCACCGAGCACCCCGAGCACTGAGCACCCAGCACCCTGAGCACTGAGCACCCTGAGGACTGAGCACCCAGCACCCTGAGTACTGAGCACCCAGCACCCTAAGTACTGAGCACCCAGCATCCTGAGTACTGAGCACCGATCACCCTGAGCACTGAGCATCCAGCACCCCGAGCACTGAGCACCCAGCACCCTGAGTACTGAGCACCCTGAGTACTGAGCACCCAGCACCCCGAGCACTGAGCACCCAACACCCTGAGTACTGAGCACCCTGAGTGCTGAGCACCCAGCACCCTGAGTACTGAGCACCCAGCACCCTGAGCACTGAGCACCCAGCACCCGAGTACTGAGCACCCAGCACCCTGAGTACTTAGCACCCAGCACCTGAGCACTGAGCACCCAGCACCCTGAGTTCTGAGCACCGAGCACCCTGAGTACTGAGCACCCAGCACCCTGAGTACTGAGCACCCAGCACCCTGAGTACTGAGCACCGAGCACCCCGAGTACTGAGTACCCAGCACCCTGAGCACTGAGCACCCAGCACCCCGAGCACTGAGCACCCAGCATCCTGAGTACTGAGCACCGAGCACCCTGAGCACTGAGCACCCAGCACCCTGAGCACTGAGCACCCAGCACCCTGAGTACTGAGCACCCAGCACCATGAGTACTGAGCACACAGCACCCTGAGCACTGAGCACCCAGCAACCTGAGTACTGAGCACCCAGCACCCTGAGCACTGAGCACCCAGCACCCTGAGTACTGAGCACCGAGCACCCCGAGCACTGAGCACCCAGCACCCTGAGTACTGAGCACCCAGCACCAAAAGTACTGAGCACCGAGCATCCTGAGCACTGAGCACCGAGCACCCCGAGCACTGAGCACCCAGCACCCTGAGTACTGAGCACCCAGCACCAAGAGTACTGAGCAGCGAGCACCCCGAGCACTGAGCATCCAGCACCCTGTGTAATGAGCACCCAGCACCCTGAGTACTGAGCACCGAGCACCCCGAGTACTGAGCACCCAGCACCCTGAGCACTCAGCACCCAGCACACCGAGCACTGAGCACCCAGCACCCTGAGTACTGAGCTCCCAGCACCCCGAGCCCTGAGCACCCAGCGCCCCGAGCACTGAGCACCCAGCACCCCGAGCACTGAGCACCCAGCACCCGTAGCACTGAGCACCCAGCACCCCGAGCAATGAGCACCCAGCACCCTGAGTACTGAGCACCCAGCACCCCGAGTACTGAGCACCCAGCAACCTGAGCACCGAGCACCCAGCACCCCGAGCACTGAGCACCCAGCACCCTGAGCACTGAACACCCAGCACCCTGAGTACTGAGCACCGAGCACCCCGAGTACTGAGCACCCAGCACCCCGAGCACTGAGCACCGGGCACCCCGAGCACTGAGCACCCAGCACACTGAGCAATGAGCACCCAGCACCCCGAGCACTGAGCACCTAGCACCCCGAGCACTGAGCACCCAGCACCCCGAGCACTGAGCACCCAGCACCCCGAGCACTATACACCCAGCACCCCGAGTACTCAGCACCCAGCACCCTGAGCACTGAGCACCCAGCACCCTGAGCACTGAGCACAAAGCACGCTGAGTAATGAGCACTGAACACCCTGAGCACTGAGCACAAAGCACTCTGAGTACTGAGCACTGAGCACCCTGAGTACTGAGCACTGAGCACCGAGCACCCTGAGTACTGAGCACCCTGAGGACTGAGCACCCAGCACCCTGAGTACTGAGCACCCAGCACCCAGAGCACTGAGCACCGAGCACCCTGAGTACTGAACACCCAGCACCCTGAGCACTGAGCACTGAGCACCCAGCACCCTGAGCACTGAGCACTGAGCACCCAGCACCCCGAGCACTGAGCACCCAGCACCCTGAGCACCCAGCACCGTGAACACTGAGCACCCTGAGCACTGAGCACCCTGAGCACTGAGCACTGAGCACCCAGCACCCTGAGTACTGAGCTCCCAACACTCTAAGCACTGAGCACCCAGCACGCTGAGTACTGAGCACTGAGCACCCAGCACCCCGAGCACTGAGCACTGAGCAACCTGAGTACTGAGCACTGAGCACCCTTAGTACTGAGCACCGAGCACCCTGAGTACTGAGCACCCAGCATCCTGAGCACTGAGCACGGAGCACCCCGAGGACTGAGCACCCAGCACCGTGAGCACTGAGAACCCAGCACCTTGAGTACTGAGCACCGAGCACCCCGAGCACTGAGCACCCAGCACCCTGAGTAATGAGCACCCACCAAACCGAGCACAGAGCACCCAGCACCCTGAGTACTGAGCACCCAGCACCCTGAGGACTGAGCACCCAGCACCCTGAGTACTGAGCATTCAGCACCCTGAGTACTGAGCACCCAGCATCCTGAGTACTGAGCACCGATAACCCTGAGCACTGAGCATCCAGCACCCCGAGCACTGAGCACCCAGCACCCTGAGTACTGAGCACCCTGAGTGCTGAGCACCCAGCACCCTGCGTACTGAGCACCCAGCAACCTGAGTACTGAGCACCCAGCACCCTGAGTACTGAGCACCGAGCACCCTGAGTACTGAGCACCGAGCACCCCGAGTACTGAGCACCCAGCACCCTGAGTACTGAGCACCCAGCACCCTGAGTACTGAGCACCGAGCACCCCGAGTACTGAGCACCCAGCACCCTGAGTACTGAGCACCCAGCACCCTGAGTACTGAGCACCGAGCACCACGAGTACTGAGCACCCAGCACCCTGAGCACTGAGCACCCAGCACCCCGAGCACTGAGCACCCAGCACCCTGAGTACTGAGCACCGAGCACCCCGAGCACTGAGTACCCAGCA
This sequence comes from Microtus oregoni, assembly GCF_018167655.1. NCBI lineage: Eukaryota > Metazoa > Chordata > Mammalia > Rodentia > Cricetidae > Microtus > Microtus oregoni. The sequence continues at coordinate 2,630,469 of NW_024543811.1, read as the reverse complement.
CCCTGAGCACTGAGCACCCAGCACGCTGAGCACTGAGCAACCAGCACCCCGAGTACTGAGCACCCAGCACCCAGAGCACTGAGCACCCAGCACCCCGAGAATGAGCACCCAGCACCCTGAGTACTGAGCACCCAGCACCCTGAGTACTGAGCACCCAGCACCCCGAGCACTGAGCACCCTGAATACTGAGCACCCAGCACCCTGAGTACTGTGCACTAAGCACCCAGAGGGCTGAGATCCCAGGACCCCGAGCACTGAGTACTGAGCACCCAGCACCCTGAGTACTGATCACCGAGCTCCACGAGCACTGAGCACCCTGAGTACTGAGCACCCAGCACCCTGAGAACTGAGCACCCAGCACCCTGAGCACTGAGCACCCAGCACCCTGAGTACTGAGCACCCAGCACCCCGAGCACTGAGCACCCAGCACCCTGAGTACTGAGCACCGAGCACCCTGAGTACTGAGCAACCAGAGCACTGAGCACCCAGCACCCTGAGTACTGAGCAGCGAGCACCCTGAGTACTGAGCACCCAGCACCCTGAGTACTGAGCACCCAGCACCCTGAGTACTGAGCACCGAGCACCCCGAGTACTGAGCACCCAGCACCCTGAGCACTCAGCACCCAGCACCCCGAGCACTGAGCACCCAGCACCCTGAGTACTGAGCTCCCAGCACCCCGAGCCCTGAGAACCCAGCACCCTGAGTACTGAGCACCCTGAGTACTGAGCACCGATCACCCTGAGCACTGACCACCCAGCACCCTGAGTACTGAGCACCCAATGTACTGAGCACCGAGCACACCGAGCACTGAGCACCCAGCACCCTGAGTACTGAGCACCAAGCACCCTGAGCACTGAGCACCCAGCACCCTGAGTACTGAGCACCGAGCACCCCGAGCACTGAGCACCCAGCGCCCCGAGCACTGAGCACCCAGCACCCCGAGCACTGAGCACCCAGCACCCGTAGCACTGAGGACCCAGCACCCCGAGCAGTGAGCACCCAGCACCCTGAGCACTGAGCACCCAGCACCCCGAGTACTGAGCACCCAGCAACCTGAGCACCGAGCACCCAGCACCCCGAGCACTGAGCACCCAGCACCCTGAGCACTGAACACCCAACACCCTGAGTACTGAGCACCGAGCACCCCGAGTACTGAGCACCCAGCACCCCGAGCACTGAGCACCGAGCACCCCGAGCACTGAGCACCCAGCACCCCGAGCACTGAGCACCCAGCACCCCGAGCACTGAGCACCCAGCACCCCGAGCACTGAGGACCCAGCACCCCGAGCACTGAGCACCCAGCACCCCGAGCACTGAGCACCCAGCACCCCGAGCACTGAGCACCCAGCACCCCGAGTACTCAGCACCCAGCACCCTGAGCACTTTGCACCCAGCACCCTGAGCACTGAGCACAAAGCACGCTGAGTACTGAGCACTGAACACCCTGAGCACTGAGCACAAAGCACTCTGAGTACTGAGCACTGAGCACCCTGAGTACTGAGCACTGAGCACCGAGCACCCTGAGTACTGAGCACCCTGAGGACTGAGCACCCAGCACCCTGAGTACTGAGCACCCAGCACCCAGAGCACTGAGCACCGAGCACCCTGAGTACTGAACACCCAGCACCCTGAGCACTGAGCACTGAGCACCCAGCACCCTGAGCACTGAGCACTGAGCACCCAGCACCCCGAGCACTGAGCACCCAGCACCCTGAGCACCCAGCACCGTGAACACTGAGCACCCTGAGCACTGAGCACACTGAGCACTGAGCACTGAGCACCCAGCACCCTGAGTACTGAGCACCCAACACTCTAAGCACTGAGCACCCAGCACGCTGAGTACTGAGCACTGAGCACACAGCACCCTGAGTACTGAGCACCCAGCACCCCGAGCACTGAGCACCCAGTGCCCCGAGCACTGAGCACCCAGCACCCCGAGCACTGAGCACTGAGCACACTGAGCACTGAGCACCCAGCACCCCGAGTACTGAGCACTGAGCACCCTGAGTACTGAGCACCCAGCACCCCGAGTACTGAGCACTGAGCACCGTGAGTACTGAGCATCCAGCACCCTGAACACTGAGCACTGAGCACACTGAGCACTGAGCACCTAGCACCCCGAGTACTGAGCACTGAGCACCCTGAGTACTGATCACCCAGCACCCTGAGCACTGAGCACGGAGCACCCCGAGGACTGAGCACCCAGCACCCTGAGCACTGAGCACCCAGCACATTGAGTACTGAGCACCGAGCACCCCGAGCACTGAGCACCCAGCACCCTGAGTACTGAGCACCCAGCACCCTGAGCACTGAGCACCCACACCCTGAGCACTGAGCACCCAGCACCCCGAGCACTGAGCACCCAGCACCCTGAGTACTGAGCACCCAACACCCAGAGTACTGAGCACCCAGCACCCTGAGAACTGAGCACCCTGCACCCTGAGTACTGAGCACCCAGCACCCTGAGTACTGAGCACCCAGCACCCTGAGCACTGAGCACTGAGCACCCAGCACCCTGAGCACTGAGAACTGACCACCCAGCACCCCGAGCACTGAGCACCCAGCACCCCGAGCACTGACCACCCAGCACCCTGAGCACTGAGCACCCAGCACCCCGAGAATGAGCACCCAGCCCCCTGAGTACTGAGCACCCAGCACCATGAGTACTGAGCACCCAGCACCCTGAGTACTGAGCACTCAGCACCCTGAGTTCTGAGCACCGAGCAACCCGAGCACTGAGCACCCAGCACACTGAGCACTGAGCACCCAGCACCCCGAGCACTGAGCACCCAGCACCCCGAGCACTGAGCACCCAGCACCCTGAGCACTGAGCACCCAGCACCCTGAGCACTGAGCACCCAGCACCCCGAGTACTGAGCACCCAGCACCCCGAGTACTGAGCACCGAGCACCCCGAGCACTGAGCACCCAGCACCCTGAGTACTGAGCACCCAGCACCCTGAGTACTGAGCACCCCGAGTACTGAGAACCCAGCACCCCTCTCACTGAGCACCCAGCACCCTGAGTACTGAGAACAGATCACCCTGAGTACTGAGCACCCAGCACCCTGAATACTGAGCCCCCAGCACCCTGAGTACTGAGCACCCAGCACACCGAGCACTGAGCACCCAGCAACCCGAGAATGAGCACCCAGCACCCTGAGTACTGAGAACCGAGCACCCTGAGTACTGAGAACCCAGCACCCTGAGTACTGAGCACCCAGCACCCTGAGCACTGAGCACCCAGCAGCCCGAGCACTGAGCACCCAGCATCCTGAGCACTGAGTACTGAGCACCCAGCACCCTGAGCACTGAGCACCCAGCACCCTGAGCACTGAGCACCCAGCACCCTGATTACTGAGCACCCAGCACCCCAAGCACTGAGCACCGAGCACCCTGAGTACTGAGCACCCAGCACGCTGAGCACATAGCACCCAGCACCCCGAATACTGAGGACCCAGCACCCTGAGCACTGAGCACCCAGCAGCCCGAGCACTGAGCACCCAGCATCCTGAGCACTGAGTACTGAGCACCCAGCACCCTGAGCACTGAGCACCCAGCACCCTGAGCACTGAGCACCCAGCACCCTGAGTACTGAGCACCCAGCACCCCTAGCACTGAGCACCCAGCACCCTGAGCACTGAGCACCCAGCACCCTGAGTACTGAGCATCAAGCACGCTGAGCACTGAGCACCCAGCACCCTGAGCACTGAGCACCCAGCACCCTGAGCACTGAGCACCCAGCACCCTGAGTCCTGAGCACCGAGCACCCCGAGCACTGAGCACCGGGTACCCCGAGCACTGAGCACCCAGCAACCTGAGTACTGAGCACCCAGCACCCTGAGTACTGAGCACTGAGCACTGAGCACCCTGAGCACTGAGCACCCAGCACCCTGAGCACTGAGCACCCAGCATCCTGAGCACTGAGTACTGAGCACCCAGCACCCTGAGCACTGAGCAGCCAGCACCCTGAGCACTGAGCACCCAGCACCCTGAGTATTGAGCACCCAGCACCCCAAACACTGAGCAGCGAGCACCCTGAGAACTGAGCACCGAGCACCCTGAGTACTGAGCACCCAGCACCATGAGTACTGAGCCCCGAGCACCCAGAGTACTGAGCACCGAGCACCCTGAGCACTGAGCACCCAGCACCCTGAGTACTGAGCACCAAGCACCCTGAGTACTGAGCACCCAGCACCCTGAGAACTGAGCACCGAGCACCCTGAGTACTGAGCACCCAGCACCCCGAGAATGAGCACCCAGCACCATGAGTATTGAGCACCGAGCACCCTGAGCACTGAGCACCCAGCACCCTGAATACTGAGCACCAAGCACCCTGAGCACTGAGCACCCAGCACCCCGAGCACTGAGCACCCAGCACCCTGAGCACTGAGCACCCGGCACCCTGAGCACTGAGCACCCAGCACCCCGAGTACTGAGCACCCAGCACCCCGAGTACTGAGCGCCGAGCACCCCGAGAACTGAGCACACAGCACCCTGAGTACTGAGCACCCAGCACCCTGAGTACTGAGCACCCCGAGTACTGAGAACCCAGCACCCCGATCACTGAGCACCCAGCACCCTGAGTACTGAGAACAGATCACCCTGAGTACTGAGCACCCAGCACCCTGAGTACTGAGCCCCCAGCACCCTGAGTACTGAGCACCCAGCACCCCGAGCACTGAGCACCCAGCACCCCGAGAATGAGCACCCAGCACCCTGAGTACTGAGAACCGAGCATCCTGAGTACTGAGCACCCAGCACCCTGAGTACTGAGCCCCCAGCACCCTGAGTACTGAGCACCCAGCACCCCGAGCACTGAGTACCCAGCACCCCGAGAATGAGCACCCAGCACCCTGAGTACTGAGCACCCAGCACCCCGAGCACGGAGCACCCAGGACCCCGAGCACTGAGTACTGAGCACTCAGCACCCTGAGTACTGAGCACCGAGCTCCCCGAGCACTGAGCACCCAGCACCCTGAGCACTGAGCACCCAGCACCCTGAGCACTGAGCACCCAGCACCCTGAGTCCTGAGCACCCAGCACGCTGAGTACTGAGCACCCAGCACCCCGAGCACTGAGCATCCAGCACCCTGAGTACTGAGCACTGAGCACCCAGCGCCCCGAGCACTGAGCACCCAGCACCCTGTGTACTGAGCACTGAGCACCCTGAGTACTAAGCACCCAGCACCCTGAGTACTGAGCACCCATGACCCTGAGCACTGAGCACCGAGCACCCCGAGCACTGAGCACCCAGCACCCTGAGCACTCACCACCCATCACCCCGATCACTGAGCACCCAGCACCCTGAGCACTGACCACCCAGCACCCTGAGCACTGAGCACCCAGCACCCAGAGCACTGAGCACCCAGCACCCTGAGTACTGAGAACCCAGCACACTGAGTACTGAGCACCCAGCACCCTGAGCACTGAGCACCCAGCAGCCCGAGCACTGAGCACCCAGCACCCCGAGAATGAGCACCCAGCACCATGAGTACTGAGCCCCGAGCACCCAGAGTACTGAGCACCGAGAACCCTGAGCACTGAGCACCCAGCACCCTGAGAACTGAGCACCGAGCACCCTGAGTACTGAGCACCCAGCACCCAGAGAATGAGCACCCAGCACCATGAGTTCTGAGCACCGAGCACCCTGAGCACTGAGCACCCAGCACCCTGAGTACTGAGCACCAAGCACCCTGAGTACTGAGCACCCAGCACCCTGAGTACTGAGCACCCAGCACCCTGAGTTCTGAGCACCCAGCTCCCTGAGCACTGAGCAAACTGAGTACTGAGCAACCAGCACCCTGAGCACTGAGCACCCAGCACCCCGAGCACTGAGCACCCAGCACCCCGAGCACTGAGCACTGAGCACCCTGAGCACTGAGGACCCAGCACCCCGAGCACTAAGCACCCAGCACCCTGAGTACTGAGCACCCAGCACCCTGAGCACTGAGCACACTGAGTACTGAGCAACCAGCACCCTGAGCACTGAGCACCCAGCACCCCGAGCACTGAGCACCCAGCACGCTGAGTACTGAGCACTGAGCACCCAGCACCCTGAGTACTGAGCACCCAGCACCCTGAGTACTGAGCACCCAGCACCCCGAGCACTGAGCACTGAGCACCCTGAGTACTGAGCACTGAGCACCCTTAGTACTGAGCACCGAGCACCCTGAGTACTGAGCACCCAGCACCCTGAGCACTGAGCACGGAGCACCCCGAGGACTGAGCACCCAGCACCGTGAGAACTGAGCACCCAGCACCTTGAGTACTGAGCACCGAGCACCCCGAGCAATGAGCACCAAGCAACCTGAGTACTGAGCACCCAGCACCCCGAGCACTGAGCACCCAGCACCCTGAGTACTGAGCACCCAGCACACTGAGTACTGAGCACTGAGCACCCTGAGCACTGAGCACCAAACACCCCGAGCACTGAGCACCCAGCACCCTGAGTACTGAGCACCCAGCACCCTGAGTACTGAGCACCCAGCATCCTGAGTACTGAGCACCCTGAGGACTGAGCACCCAGCACCCTGAGTACTGAGTACCCAGCACCCTGAGTACTGAGCACCCAGCATCCTGATTACTGAGCACCGATCAACCTGAGCACTGAGCATCCAGCACCCTGAGCACTGAGCACCCTGAGGACTGAGCACCCAGCTACCTGAGTACTGAGCACCCAGCATCCTGAGTACTGAGCACCGATCACCCTGAGCACTCAGCATCCAGCAACCCGAGCACTGAGCACCCAGCACCCTGAGTACTGAGCACCCTGAGTACTGAGCACCCAGCACCCCTAGCACTGAGCACCCAGCACCCTGAGTACTGAGCACCCTGAGTGCTGAGCACCCAGCACCCTGAGTACTGAGCAGCCAGCACCCTGAGCACTGAGCACCCAGCACCCTGAGTACTGAGCACCCAGCACCCTGAGAACTTAGCACCCAGCAAATGAGCACTGAGCACCCAGCACCCTGAGTACTGAGCACCGAGCACCCTGAGTACTGAGCACCCAGCACCCTGAGTACTGAGCACCGAGCACCCCGAGTACTGAGCACCCAGCACCCTGAGAACTGAGCACCCAGCACCCTGAGCACTGAGCACCCAGCACCCTGAGTACTGAGCACCGAGCACCCCGAGCACTGAGCACCCAGCACCCTGAGCACTGAGCACCCAGCACCCTGAGTACAGAGCATCCAGCACCCTGAGTACTGAGCACACAGCACCCTGAGCACTGAGCACCCAGCACCCTGAGTACTGAGCACCCACCACCCTGAGTACTGAGCACCCAGCACCCTGAGTACTGAGCACCCAGCACCCTGAGTACTGAGCACCCAGCACCCTGAGTACTGAGCACCGAGCACCCCGAGTACTGAGCACCCAGCACCCCGAGGACTGAGCACCCAGCACCCTGAGCACTGAGCACCCAGCACACTGAGTCCTGAGTACTGAGCACCCTGAGTACTGAGCACCCAGCATCCAGAGCACTGAGCACCCAGCACCCTGAGTACTGAGCACCGAGCACCCTAGGCATTGAGCACCCAGCACCCTGAGTACTGAGCACCCAGCACCAAATGTACTGAGCACCGAGCATCCTGAGCACTGAGCACCGAGAACCCCGAGCACTGAGCAACCAGCACCCTGAGTACTGAGCACCCAGCACCAAGAGTACTGAGCAGCGAGCACCCCGAGCACTGAGCACCCAGCACATTGAGTAATGAGCACCCAGCACCACGAGTACTGAGCACCCAGCACCAAAAGTACTGAGCACCGAGCATCCTGAGCACTGAGCACCCAGCACCCCGAGAATGAGCACCCAGCCCCCTGAGTACTGAGCACCCATGACCCTGAGCACTGAGCACCGAGCACCCCGAGCACTGAGCACCCAGCACCCTGAGCACTGAGCACCCAGCACCCAGAGCACTGAGCACCCAGCACTCTGAGCACTGAGCACCCAGCACCCTGAGTACTGAGCACCCAGCACCCTGAGTACTGAGCACCCAGACCACGAGCACTGAGCACCCAGCACCCCTAGCACTGTGCACCCAGCACCCTGAGTACTGAGAACCCAGCACCCTGAGTACTGAGCACCCAGCACCCTGAGCACTGAGCACCCAGCAGCCCGAGCACTGAGCACCCAGCATCCTGAGCACTGAGTACTGAGCACCCAGCACCCTGAGCACTGAGCACCCAGCACCCTGAGCACTGAGCACCCAGCACCCTGAGTACTGAGCACCCAGCACCCCAAGCACTGAGCACCGAGCACCCTGAGTACTGAGCACCCAGCACGCTGAGCACTGAGCACCCAGCACCCCGAATACTGAGCACCCAGCACCCTGAGTACTGAGCACCCAGCACCCTGAGTACTGAGCACCCAGGACCCCTAGCACTGAGCACCCAGCACCCCGAGCACTGAGCACCCAGCACCCCGAGAATGAGCACCCAGCACCCTGAGTACTGAGAACCGAGCACCCTGAGTACTGAGCACCCAGCACCCAGAGTACTGAGCCCCCAGCACCCTGAGTCCTGAGCACCGAGCACCCCGAGCACTGAGCACCGGGTACCCCGAGCACTGAGCACCCAGCAACCTGAGTACTGAGCACCCAGCACCCTGAGTACTGAGCACTGAGCACCCTGAGCACTGAGCACCCAGCACCCTGAGCACTGAGCAACCAGCATCCTGAGCACTGAGTACTGAGCACCCAGCACCCTGAGCACTGAGCAGCCAGCACCCTGAGCACTGATCACCCAGCACCCTGAGTATTGAGCACCCAGCACCCCAAACACTGAGCAGCGTGCACCCTGAGAACTGAGCACCGAGCACCCTGAGTACTGAGCACCCAGCACCATGAGTACTGAGCCCCGAGCACCCAGAGTACTGAGCACCGAGCACCCTGAGCACTGAGCACCCAGCACCCTGAGTACTGAGCACCAAGCACCCTGAGTACTGAGCACCCATCACCCCGAGAATGAGCACCCAGCACCATGAGTACTGAGCCCCGAGCACCCAGAGTACTGAGCACCGAGCACCCTGAGCACTGAGCACCCAGCACCCTGAGAACTGAGCACCGAGCACCCTGAGTACTGAGCACCCAGCACCCCGAGAATGAGCACCCAGCACCATGAGTACTGAGCACCGAGCACCCTGAGCACTGAGCACCCAGCACCCTGAGTACTGAGCACCAAGCACCCTGAGTACTGAGCACCCAGCACCCTTAGTACTGAGCACCCAGCACCCTGAGTTCTGAGCACCCAGCACCCTGAGCACTGAGCACACTGAGTACTGAGCAACCAGCACCCTGAGCACTGAGCACCCAGCACCCCGAGCACTGAGCACCCAGCACCCCGAGCACTGAGCACTGAGCACCCTGAGCACTGAGGACCCAGCACCCCGAGCACTGAGCACCCAGCACCCTGAGTACTGAGCACCCAGCACCCTGAGCACTGAGCACACTGAGTACTGAGCAACAAGCACCCTGAGCACTGAGCACCCAGCACCCGAGCACTGAGCACCCAGCACCCTGAGCACTGAGCACCCAGCACCCTGAGCACTGAGCACAAAGCACCCCGAGTACTGAGCACCCAGCACCCCGAGTACTGAGCACCGAGCACCCCGAGCACTGAGCACCCAGCACCCTGAGTACTGAGCAACAAGCACCATGAGTACTGAGCACACAGCACCCTGAGCACTGTGCACCCAGCAACCTGAGTACTGAGCACCCAGCACCCTGAGTACTGAGCACCCTGCAACCTGAGCACTGAGCACCCAGCACCCTGAGTACTGAGCACCGAGCACCCCTAGCACTGAGCACCCAGCACCCTGAGTACTGAGCACCCAGCACCCTGAGAACTTAGCACCCAGCAAATGAGCACTGAGCACCCAGCACCCTGAGTACTGAGCACCGAGCACCCTGAGTACTGAGCACCCAGCACCCTGAGTACTGAGCACCGAGCACCCCGAGTACTGAGCACCCAGCACCCTGAGAACTGAGCACCCAGCACCCTGAGCACTGAGCACCCAGCACCCTGAGTACTGAGCACCGAGCACCCCGAGCACTGAGCACCCAGCACCCTGAGCACTGAGCACCCAGCACCCTGAGTACAGAGCATCCAGCACCCTGAGTACTGAGCACACAGCACCCTGAGCACTGAGCACCCAGCACCCTGAGTACTGAGCACCCACCACCCTGAGTACTGAGCACCCAGCACCCTGAGTACTGAGCACCCAGCACCCTGAGTACTGAGCACCCAGCACCCTGAGTACTGAGCACCGAGCACCCCGAGTACTGAGCACCCAGCACCCCGAGGACTGAGCACCCAGCACCCTGAGCACTGAGCACCCAGCACACTGAGTCCTGAGTACTGAGCACCCTGAGTACTGAGCACCCAGCATCCAGAGCACTGAGCACCCAGCACCCTGAGTACTGAGCACCGAGCACCCTAGGCATTGAGCACCCAGCACCCTGAGTACTGAGCACCCAGCACCAAATGTACTGAGCACCGAGCATCCTGAGCACTGAGCACCGAGAACCCCGAGCACTGAGCACCCAGCACCCTGAGTACTGAGCACCCAGAACCAAGAGTACTGAGCAGCGAGCACCCCGAGCACTGAGCACCCAGCACATTGAGTAATGAGCACCCAGCACCACGAGTACTGAGCACCCAGCACCAAAAGTACTGAGCACCGAGCATCCTGAGCACTGAGCACCCAGCACCCCGAGAATGAGCACCCAGCCCCCTGAGTACTGAGCACCCATGACCCTGAGCACTGAGCACCGAGCACCCCGAGCACTGAGCACGAAGCACCCTGAGCACTGAGCACCCAGCACCCAGAGCACTGAGCACCCAGCACTCTGAGCACTGAGCACCCAGCACCCTGAGTACTGAGCACCCAGCACCCTGAGTACTGAGCACCCAGACCACGAGCACTGAGCACCCAGCACCCCTAGCACTGTGCACCCAGCACCCTGAGTACTGAGAACCCAGCACCCTGAGTACTGAGCACCCAGCACCCTGAGCACTGAGCACCCAGCAGCCCGAGCACTGAGCACCCAGCATCCTGAGCACTGAGTACTGAGCACCCAGCACCCTGAGCACTGAGCACCCAGCACCCTGAGCACTGAGCACCCAGCACCCTGAGTACTGAGCACCCAGCACCCCAAGCACTGAGCACCGAGCACCCTGAGTACTGAGCACCCAGCACGCTGAGCACTGAGCACCCAGCACCCCGAATACTGAGCACCCAGCACCCTGAGTACTGAGCACCCAGCACCCTGAGTACTGAGCACCCAGGACCCCTAGCACTGAGCACCCAGCACCCCGAGCACTGAGCACCCAGCACCCCGAGAATGAGCACCCAGCACCCTGAGTACTGAGAACCGAGCACCCTGAGTACTGAGCACCCAGCACCCTGAGTACTGAGCCCCCAGCACCCTGAGTCCTGAGCAACGAGCACCCCGAGCACTGAGCACCGGGTACCCCGAGCACTGAGCACCCAGCAACCTGAGTACTGAGCACCCAGCACCCTGAGTACTGAGCACTGAGCACCCTGAGCACTGAGCACCCAGCACCCTGAGCACTGAGCAACCAGCATCCTGAGCACTGAGTATTGAGCACCCAGCACCCTGAGCACTGAGCAGCCAGCACCCTGAGCACTGATCACCCAGCACCCTGAGTATTGTGCACCCAGCACCCCAAACACTGAGCAGCGTGCACCCTGAGAACTGAGCACCGAGCACCCTGAGTACTGAGCACCCAGCACCATGAGTACTGAGCCCCGAGCACCCAGAGTACTGAGCACCGAGCACCCTGAGCACTGAGCACCCAGCACCCTGAGTACTGAGCACCAAGCACCCTGAGTACTGAGCACCCATCACCCCGAGAATGAGCACCCAGCACCATGAGTACTGAGCCCCGAGCACCCAGAGTACTGAGCACCGAGCACCCTGAGCACTGAGCACCCAGCACCCTGAGAACTGAGCACCGAGCACCCTGAGTACTGAGCACCCAGCACCCCGAGAATGAGCACCCAGCACCATGAGTACTGAGCACCGAGCACCCTGAGCCCTGAGCACCCAGCACCCTGAGTACTGAGCACCAAGCACCCTGAGTACTGAGCACCCAGCACCCTTAGTACTGAGCACACAGCACCCTGAGTTCTGAGCACCCAGCACCCTGAGCACTGAGCACACTGAGTACTGAGCAACCAGCACCCTGAGCACTGAGCACCCAGCACCCCGAGCACTGAGCACCCAGCACCCCGAGCACTGAGCACTGAGCACCCTGAGCACTGAGGACCCAGCACCCCGAGCACTGAGCACCCAGCACCCTGAGTACTGAGCACCCAGCACCCTGAGCACTGAGCACACTGAGTACTGAGCAACAAGCACCCTGAGCACTGAGCACCCAGCACCCGAGCACTGAGCACCCTGCACCCTGAGCACTGAGCACCCAGCACCCTGAGCACTGAGAACCCAGCACCCCGAGTACTGAGCACCCAGCACCCCGAGTACTGAGCACCGAGCACCCCGAGCACTGAGCACCCAGCACCCTGAGTACTGAGCAACAAGCACCATGAGTACTGAGCACACAGCACCCTGAGCACTGAGCACCCAGCAACCTGAGTACTGAGCACCCAGCACCCTGAGTACTGAGCACCCTGCAACCTGAGCACTGAGCACCCAGCACCCTGAGTACTGAGCACCGAGCACCCCTAGCACTGAGCACCCAGCACCCTGAGTACTGAGCACCCAGCACCAAAAGTACTGAGCACCGAGCATCCTGAGCACTGAGCACCGAGCAACCCGAGCACTGAGCACCCAGCACCCTGAGTACTGAGCACCCAGCACCAAGAGTACTGAGCAGCGAGCACCCCGAGCACTGAGCACCCAGCACCCTGTGTAATGAGCACCCAGCACCCCGAGTACTGAGCACCCAGCCCCGTGAGTACTGAGCACCCAGCACCCTGAGTACTGAGCACCCAGCACCCTGAGCACTGAGCACAAAGCACGCTGAGTACTGAGCACACTGAGTACTGAGCACCGAGGACCCTGAACACTGAGCACCCAGCACCCTGAGCACTGAGCACCCAGCAGCCCGAGAATGAGCACCCAGCACCCTGAGTACTGAGAACCGAGCACCCTGAGTACTGAGCACCCAGCACGCTGAGCACTGAGCAACCAGCACCCCGAGTACTGAGCACCCAGCACCCAGACCACTGAGCACCCAGCACCCCGAGAATGAGCACCCAGCACCCTGAGTACTGAGCACCCAGCACCCTGAGTACTGAGCACCCAGCACCCCGAGCACTGAGCACCCTGAATACTGAGCACCCAGCACCCTGAGTACTGTGCACTAAGCACCCAGAGGGCTGAGAACCCAGGACCCCGAGCACTGAGTACTGAGTACCCAGCACCCTGAGTACTGAGCACCGAGCTCCAGGAGCACTGAGCACCCTGAGTACTGAGCACCCAGCACAATGAGAACTGAGCACCCAGCACCCTGAGCACTGAGCACCCAGCTCCCTGAGTACTGAGCACCCAGCACCCCGAGCACTGAGCACCCAGCACCCTGAGTACTGAGCACCCAGCACCCTGAGTACTGAGCAACCAGAGCACTGAGCACCCAGCACCCTGAGTACTGAGCACCCTGAGGACTGAGCACCGATCACCCTGAGCACTGAGCACCGAGCACCCTGAGTACTGAGCACCCAGCACCCTGAGCACTGAGCACCCAGCACCCTGAGTACTGAGCAGCGAGCACCCTGAGTACTGAGCACCCAGCACCCTGAGTACTGAGCACCCAGCACCCTGAGTACTGAGCACCGAGCACCCCGAGTACTGAGCACCCAGCACCCTGAGCACTCAGCACCCAGCACCCCGAGCACTGAGCACCCAGCACCCTGAGTACTGAGCTCCCAGCACCCCGAGCCCTGAGCACCCAGCACCCTGAGTACTGAGCACCCTGAGTACTGAGCACCGATCACCCTGAGTACTGAGCACCAAGCACCCTGAGTACTGAGCACCCATCACCCCGAGAATGAGCACCCAGCACCATGAGTACTGAGCCCCGAGCACCCAGAGTACTGAGCACCGAGCACCCTGAGCACTGAGCACCCAGCACCCTGAGAACTGAGCACCGAGCACCCTGAGTACTGAGCACCCAGCACCCCGAGAATGAGCACAAAGCACCATGAGTACTGAGCACCGAGCACCCTGAGCACTGAGCACCCAGCACCCTGAGTACTGAGCACCAAGCACCCTGAGTACTGAGCACCCAGCACCCTTAGTACTGAGCACACAGCACCCTGAGTTCTGAGCACCCAGCACCCTGAGCACTGAGCACACTGAGTACTGAGCAACCAGCACCCTGAGCACTGAGCACCCAGCACCCCGAGCACTGAGCACCCAGCACCCCGAGCACTGAGCACTGAGCACCCTGAGCACTGAGGACCCAGCACCCCGAGCACTGAGCACCCAGCACCCTGAGTACTGAGCACCCAGCACCCTGAGCACTGAGCACACTGAGTACTGAGCAACAAGCACCCTGAGCACTGAGCACCCAGCACACGAGCACTGAGCACCCAGCACCCTGAGCACTGAGCACCCAGCACCCTGAGCACTGAGCACCCAGCACCCCGAGTACTGAGCACCTAGCACCCCGAGTACTGAGCACCGAGCACCCCGAGCACTGAGCACCCAGCACCCTGAGTACTGAGCAACAAGCACCATGAGTACTGAGCACACAGCACCCTGAGCACTGAGCACCCAGCAACCTGAGTACTGAGCAATCAGCACCCTGAGTACTGAGCACCCTGCAACCTGAGCACTGAGCACCCAGCACCCTGAGTACTGAGCACCGAGCACCCCTAGCACTGAGCACCCAGCACCCTGAGTACTGAGCACCCAGCACCAAAAGTACTGAGCACCGAGCATCCTGAGCACTGAGCACCGAGCAACCCGAGCACTGAGCACCGAGCACCCTGAGTACTGAGCACCCAGCACGCTGAGCACTGAGCACCCAGCACCCCGAATACTGAGCACCCAGCACCCTGAGTACTGAGCACCCAGCACCCTGAGTACTGAGCACCCAGGACCCCTAGCACTGAGCACCCAGCACCCCGAGCACTGAGCACCCAGCACCCCGAGAATGAGCACCCAGCACCCTGAGTACTGAGAACCGAGCACCCTGAGTACTGAGCACCCAGCACCCTGAGTACTGAGCCCCCAGCACCCTGAGTCCTGAGCAACGAGCACCCCGAGCACTGAGCACCGGGTACCCCGAGCACTGAGCACCCAGCAACCTGAGTACTGAGCACCCAGCACCCTGAGTACTGAGCACTGAGCACCCTGAGCACTGAGCACCCAGCACCCTGAGCACTGAGCAACCAGCATCCTGAGCACTGAGTACTGAGCACCCAGCACCCTGAGCACTGAGCAGCCAGCACCCTGAGCACTGATCACCCAGCACCCTGAGTATTGAGCACCCAGCACCCCAAACACTGAGCAGCGTGCACCCTGAGAACTGAGCACCGAGCACCCTGAGTACTGAGCACCCAGCACCATGAGTACTGAGCCCCGAGCACCCAGAGTACTGAGCACCGAGCACCCTGAGCACTGAGCACCCAGCACCCTGAGTACTGAGCACCAAGCACCCTGAGTACTGAGCACCCATCACCCCGAGAATGAGCACCCAGCACCATGAGTACTGAGCCCCGAGCACCCAGAGTACTGAGCACCGAGCACCCTGAGCACTGAGCACCCAGCACCCTGAGAACTGAGCACCGAGCACCCTGAGTACTGAGCACCGAGCACCCCTAGCACTGAGCACCCAGCACCCTGAGTACTGAGCACCCAGCACCCTTAGTACTGAGCACCCAGCACCCTGAGTTCTGAGCACCCAGCACCCTGAGCACTGAGCACACTGAGTACTGAGCAACCAGCACCGTGAGCACTGAGCACCCAGCACCCCGAGCACTGAGCACCCAGCACCCCGAGCACTGAGCACTGAGCACCCTGAGCACTGAGGACCCAGCACCCCGAGCACTGAGCACCCAGCACCCTGAGTACTGAGCACCCAGCACCCTGAGCACTGAGCACACTGAGTACTGAGCAACAAGCACCCTGAGCACTGATTACCCAGCACCCGAGCACTGAGCACCCAGCACCCTGAGCACTGAGCACCCAGCACCCTGAGCACTGAGAACCCAGCACCCCGAGTACTGAGCACCCAGCACCCCGAGTACTGAGCACCGAGCACCCCGAGCACTGAGCACCCAGCACCCTGAGTACTGAGCAACAAGCACCATGAGTACTGAGCACACAGCACCCTGAGCACTGAGCACCCAGCAACCTGAGTACTGAGCACCCAGCACACTGAGTACTGAGCACCCTGCAACCTGAGCACTGAGCACCCAGCACCCTGAGTACTGAGCACCGAGCAC
Source organism: Microtus oregoni (assembly GCF_018167655.1). NCBI lineage: Eukaryota > Metazoa > Chordata > Mammalia > Rodentia > Cricetidae > Microtus > Microtus oregoni. The sequence goes on along the minus strand of NW_024543811.1, from coordinate 2,614,032 downwards.
CCCTAGCACTGAGCACCCAGCACCCTGAGTACTGAGCACCCAGCACCAAAAGTACTGAGCACCGAGCATCCTGAGCACTGAGCACCGAGCAACCCGAGCACTGAGCACCCAGCACCCTGAGTACTGAGCACCCAGCACCAAGAGTACTGAGCAGCGAGCACCCCGAGCACTGAGCACCCAGCACCCTGTGTAATGAGCACCCAGCACCCCGAGTACTGAGCACCCAGCCCCGTGAGTACTGAGCACCCAGCACCCTGAGTACTGAGCACCCAGCACCCTGAGCACTGAGCACAAAGCACGCTGAGTACTGAGCACACTGAGTACTGAGCACCGAGGACCCTGAACACTGAGCACCCAGCACCCTGAGCACTGAGCACCCAGCAGCCCGAGAATGAGCACCCAGCACCCTGAGTACTGAGAACCGAGCACCCTGAGTACTGAGCACCCAGCACGCTGAGCACTGAGCAACCAGCACCCCGAGTACTGAGCACACAGCACCCAGACCACTGAGCACCCAGCACCCCGAGAATGAGCACCCAGCACCCTGAGTACTGAGCACCCAGCACCCTGAGTACTGAGCACCCAGCACCCCGAGCACTGAGCACCCTGAATACTGAGCACCCAGCACCCTGAGTACTGTGCACTAAGCACCCAGAGGGCTGAGAACCCAGGACCCCGAGCACTGAGTACTGAGTACCCAGCACCCTGAGTACTGAGCACCGAGCTCCAGGAGCACTGAGCACCCTGAGTACTGAGCACCCAGCACAATGAGAACTGAGCACCCAGCACCCTGAGCACTGAGCACCCAGCTCCCTGAGTACTGAGCACCCAGCACCCCGAGCACTGAGCACCCAGCACCCTGAGTACTGAGCACCCAGCACCCTGAGTACTGAGCAACCAGAGCACTGAGCACCCAGCACCCTGAGTACTGAGCACCCTGAGGACTGAGCACCGATCACCCTGAGCACTGAGCACCGAGCACCCTGAGTACTGAGCACCCAGCACCCTGAGCACTGAGCACCCAGCACCCTGAGTACTGAGCAGCGAGCACCCTGAGTACTGAGCACCCAGCACCCTGAGTACTGAGCACCCAGCACCCTGAGTACTGAGCACCGAGCACCCCGAGTACTGAGCACCCTGCACCCTGAGCACTCAGCACCCAGCACCACGAGCACTGAGCACCCAGCACCCTGAGTACTGAGCTCCCAGCACCCCGAGCCCTGAGCACCCAGCACCCTGAGTACTGAGCACCCTGAGTACTGAGCACCGATCACCCTGAGCACTGAGCACCCAGCACCCTGAGTACTGAGCACCAAGCACCCTGAGTACTGAGCACCCATCACCCCGAGAATGAGCACCCAGCACCATGAGTACTGAGCCCCGAGCACCCAGAGTACTGAGCACCGAGCACCCTGAGCACTGAGCACCCAGCACCCTGAGAACTGAGCACCGAGCACCCTGAGTACTGAGCACCCAGCACCCCGAGAATGAGCCCAAAGCACCATGAGTACTGAGCACCGAGCACCCTGAGCACTGAGCACCCAGCACCCTGAGTACTGAGCACCAAGCACCCTGAGTACTGAGCACCCAGCACCCTTAGTACTGAGCACACAGCACCCTGAGTTCTGAGCACCCAGCACCCTGAGCACTGAGCACACTGAGTACTGAGCAACCAGCACCCTGAGCACTGAGCACCCAGCACCCCGAGCACTGAGCACCCAGCACCCCGAGCACTGAGCACTGAGCACCCTGAGCATTGAGGACCCAGCACCCCGAGCACTGAGCACCCAGCACCCTGAGTACTGAGCACCCAGCACCCTGAGCACTGAGCACACTGAGTACTGAGCAACAAGCACCCTGAGCACTGAGCACCCAGCACCCGAGCACTGAGCACCCAGCACCCTGAGCACTGAGCACCCAGCACCCTGAGCACTGAGCACCCAGCACCCCGAGTACTGAGCACCCAGCACCCCGAGTACTGAGCACCGAGCACCCCGAGCACTGAGCACCCAGCACCCTGAGTACTGAGCAACAAGCACCATGAGTACTGAGCACACAGCACCCTGAGCACTGAGCACCCAGCAACCTGAGTACTGAGCACCCAGCACCCTGAGTACTGAGCACCCTGCAACCTGAGCACTGAGCACCCAGCACCCTGAGTACTGAGCACCGAGCACCCCTAGCACTGAGCACCCAGCACCCTGAGTACTGAGCACCCAGCACCAAAAGTACTGAGCACCGAGCATCCTGAGCACTGAGCACCGAGCAACCCGAGCACTGAGCACCCAGCACCCTGAGTACTGAGCACCCAGCACCAAGAGTACTGAGCAGCGAGCACCCCGAGCACTGAGCACCCAGCACCCTGTGTAATGAGCACCCAGCACCCCGAGTACTGAGCACCCAGCCCCGTGAATACTGAGCACCCAGCACCCTGAGTACTGAGCACCCAGCACCCTGAGCACTGAGCACAAAGCACGCTGAGTACTGAGCACACTGAGTACTGAGCACCGAGGACCCTGAACACTGAGCACCCAGCACCCTGAGCACTGAGCACCCAGCACCCCGAGAATGAGCACCCAGCACCCTGAGTACTGAGAACCGAGCACCCTGAGTACTGAGCACCCAGCACGCTGAGCACTGAGCAACCAGCACCCCGAGTACTGAGCACCCAGCACCCAGAGCACTGAGCACCCAGCACCCCGAGAATGAGCACCCAGCACCCTGAGTACTGAGCACCCAGCACCCTGAGTACTGAGCACCCAGCACCCCGAGCACTGAGCACCCTGAATACTGAGCACCCAGCACCCTGAGTACTGTGCACTAAGCACCCAGAGGGCTGAGAACCCAGGACCCCGAGCACTGAGTACTGAGCACCCAGCACCCTGAGTACTGAGCACCGAGCTCCACGAGCACTGAGCACCCTGAGTACTGAGCACCCAGCACAATGAGAACTGAGCACCCAGCACCCTGAGCACTGAGCACCCAGCTCCCTGAGTACTGAGCACCCAGCACCCCGAGCACTGAGCACCCAGCACCCTGAGTACTGAGCACCCAGCACCCTGAGTACTGAGCAACCAGAGCACTGAGCACCCAGCACCCTGAGTACTGAGCACCCTGAGGACTGAGCACCGATCACCCTGAGCACTGAGCACCGAGCACCCTGAGTACTGAGCACCCAGCACCCTGAGCACTGAGCACCCAGCACCCTGAGTACTGAGCAGCGAGCACCCTGAGTACTGAGCACCCAGCACCCTGAGTACTGAGCACCCAGCACCCTGAGTACTGAGCACCGAGCACCCCGAGTACTGAGCACCCAGCACCCTGAGCACTCAGCACCCAGCACCCCGAGCACTGAGCACCAAGCACCCTGAGTACTGAGCTCCCAGCACCCCGAGCCCTGAGCACCCAGCACCCTGAGTACTGAGCACCCTGAGTACTGAGCACCGATCACCCTGAGCACTGACCACCCAGCACCCTGAGTACTGAGCACCCAAACTACTGAGCACCGAGCACACCGAGCACTGAGCACCCAGCACCCTGAGTACTGAGCACCAAGCACCCTGAGCACTGAGCACCCAGCACCCTGAGTACTGAGCACCGAGCACCCCGAGCACTGAGCACACAGCGCCCCGAGCACTGAGCACCCAGCACCCCGAGCACTGAGCACCCAACACCCGTAGCACTGAGGACCCAGCACCCCGAGCAGTGAGCACCCAGCACCCTGAGCACTGAGCACCCAGCACCCCGAGTACTGAGCACCCAGCAACCTGAGCACCGAGCACCCAGCACCCCGAGCACTGAGCACCCAGCACCCTGAGCACTGAACACAAAGCACCCTGAGTACTGAGAACCGAGCACCCCGAGTACTGAGCACCCAGCACCACGAGCACTGAGCACCGAGCACCCCGAGCACTGAGCACCCAGCACCCCGAGCACTGAGCACCCAGCACCCCGAGTACTGAGCACCCAGCAACCTGAGCACCGAGCACCCAGCACCCCGAGCACTGAGCACCCAGCACCCTGAGCACTGAACACAAAGCACCCTGAGTACTGAGAACCGAGCACCCCGAGTACTGAGCACCCAGCACCACGAGCACTGAGCACCGAGCACCCCGAGCACTGAGCACCCAGCACCCCGAGCACTGAGCACCCAGCACCCCGAGCACTGAGCACCCAGCACCCCGAGCACTGAGCACCCAGCACCCCGAGCACTGAGCACCCAGCACCCCGAGCACTGAGCACCCAGCACCCCGAGCACTGAGCACCCAGCACCCCGAGTACTCAGCGCCCAGCACCCTGAGCACTGAGCACCCAGCACCCTGAGCACTGAGCACAAAGCACGCTGAGTACTGAGCACTGAACACCCTGAGCACTGAGCACAAAGCACACTGAGTACTGAGCACTGAGCACCCTGAGTACTGAGCACTGAGCACCGAGCACCCTGAGTACTGAGCACCCTGAGGACTGAGCACCCAGCACCCTGAGTACTGAGCACCCAGCACCCAGAGCACTGAGCACCGAGCACCCTGAGTACTGAACACCCAGCACCCTGAGCACTGAGCACTGAGGACCCAGCACCCTGAGCACTGAGCACTGAGCACCCAGCACCCCGAGCACTGAGCACCCAGCACCCTGAGCACCCAGCACCGTGAACACTGAGCACCCTGAGCACTGAGCACACTGAGCACTGAGCACCCAGCACCCTGAGTACTGAGCACCCAACACTCTAAGCACTGAGCACTCAGCACGCTGAGTACTGAGCACTGAGCACACAGCACCCTGAGTACTGAGCACCCAGCACCCCGAGCACTGAGCACCCAGCGTCCCGAGCACTGAGCACCCAGCACCCCGAGCACTGAGCACTGAGCACCCTGAGCACTGAGCACCCAGCACCCCGAGTACTGAGCACTGAGCACCCTGAGTACTGAGCACCCAGCACCCCGAGTACTGAGCACTGAGCACCGTGAGTACTGAGCATCCAGCACCCTGAGCACTGAGCACTGAGCACACTGAGCACTGAGCACCCAGCACCCCGAGTACTGAGCACTGAGCACCCTGAGTACTGAGCACCCAGCACCCTGAGCACTGAGCACCCAGCACATTGAGTACTGAGCACCTAGCACCCCGAGCACTGAGCACCCAGCACCCTGAGTACTGAGCACCCAGCACCCTGAGCACTGAGCACCCACACCCTGAGCACTGAGCACCCAGCACCCCGAGCACTGAGCACCCAGCACCCTGAGTACTGAGCACCCAACACCCAGAGTACTGAGCACCCAGCACCCTGAGAACTGAGCACCCTGCACCCTGAGTACTGAGCACCCAGCACCCTGAGTACTGAGCACCCAGCACCCTGAGCACTGAGCACTGAGCACCCATCACCCTGAGCACTGAGCACTGAGCACCCAGCACCATGAGTACTGAGCACCCAGCACCCTGAGTACTGAGCACTCAGCACCCTGAGTTCTGAGCACCGAGCAACCCGAGCACTGAGCACCCAGCACACTGAGCACTGAGCACCCTGAGGACTGAGCACCCACCACCCTGAGCACTGAGCACCCAGCACCCTGGGTACTGAGCACCGATCACCCTGAGCACTGAGCACCCAGCACCCCGAGCACTGAGCACCCAGCACCCTGAGCACTGAGCACCCAGCACCCTGAGTACTGAGCACCCTGAGTACTGAGCACCGATCACCCTGAGCACTGAGCACCCAGCACCCTGAGTACTGAGCACCCAGCACCCTGAGCACTGAGCATCCAGCACCCTGAGCACTGAGCACCCAGCACCCTGAGTACTGAGCACCCAGCACCCTGAGTACTGAGTACCCAGCACCCTGAGCACTGAGCACCCAGCACCCTGAGTACTGAGCACCAAGCACCCTGAGTACTGAGCACATAGCACCCTGAGTACTGAGCACCCAGGACCCTGAGCACTGAGCACCCAGCACCCTGAGTACTGAGCACCCAGCACCCTGAGTACTGAGCACCCAGCACCCCGAGCACTGAGCACCCAGCACCCCGAGCACTGAGCACCCAGCACCCCGAGCACTGAGCACCCAGCACCCCGAGCACTGAGCACCCAGCACCCCGAGCACTGAGCACCCAGCACCCCGAGCACTGAGCACCCAGCACCCTGAGCACTGAGCACCCAGCACCCTGAGCACTGAGCACCCAGCACCCCGAGTACTGAGCACCCAGCACCCCGAGTACTGAGCACCGAGCACCCCGAGCACTGAGCACCCAGCACCCTGAGTACTGAGCACCCAGCACCCTGAGTACTGAGCACCCCGAGTACTGAGAACCCAGCACCCCGATCACTGAGCACCCAGCACCCTGAGTACTAAGAACAGATCACCCTGAGTACTGAGCACCCAGCACCCTGAGTACTGAGCCCCCAGCACCCTGAGTACTGAGCACCCAGCACCCCGAGCACTGAGTACCCAGCACCCCGAGAATGAGCACCCAGCACCCTGAGTACTGAGCACCCAGCACCCCGAGCACGGAGCACCCAGGACCCCGAGCACTGAGTACTGAGCACTCAGCACCCTGAGTACTGAGCACCGAGCTCCCCGAGCACTGAGCACCCAGCACCCTGAGCACTGAGCACCCAGCACCCTGAGCACTGAGCACCCAGCACCCTGAGTACTGAGCACCCAGCACGCTGAGTACTGAGCACCCAGCACCCCGAGCACTGAGCACCCAGCACCCTGAGTACTGAGCACAGAGCACCCAGCGCCCCGAGCACTGAGCACCCAGCACCCTGTGTACTGAGCACTGAGCACCCTGAGTACTAAGCACCCAGCACGCTGAGTACTGAGCACCCATGACCCTGAGCACTGAGCACCGAGCACCCCGTGCACTGAGCACCCAGCACCCTGAGCACTCACCACCCATCACCCCGATCACTGAGCACCCAGCACCCTGAGCACTGAGCACCCAGCACCCTGAGCACTGAGCACCCAGCACCCAGAGCACTGAGCACCCAGCGCTCTGAGCACTGAGCACCCAGCACCCTGAGTACTGAGCACCCAGCACCCTGAGTACTGAGCACCCAGACCACGAGCACTGAGCACCCAGCACCCCTAGCACTGTGCACCCAGCACCCTGAGTACTGAGAACCCAGCACCCTGAGTACTGAGCACCCAGCACCCTGAGCACTGAGCACCCAGCACCCTGAGCACTGAGCACCCAGCACCCTGAGTACTGAGCACCCAGCACCCCAAGCACTGAGCACCGAGCACCCTGAGTACTGAGCACCCAGCACGCTGAGCACTGAGCACCCAGCACCCCGAATACTGAGCACCCAGCACCCTGAGTACTGAGCACCCAGCACCCTGAGTACTGAGCACCCAGCACCCCTAGCACTGAGCACCCAGCACCCTGAGCACTGAGCACCCAGCACCCTGAGTACTGAGCATCAAGCACGCTGAGCACTGAGCACCCAGCACCCTGAGCACTGAGCACCCATGAGGCTGAGCACTGAGCACCCAGCACCCTGAATCCTGAGCACCGAGCAGCCCGAGCACTGAGCACCGGGTACCCCGAGCACTGAGCACCCAGCAACCTGAGTACTGAGCACCCAGCACCCTGAGTACTGAGCACTGAGCACTGAGCACCTTGAGCACTGAGCACCCAGCACCCTGAGCACTGAGCACCCAGCATCCTGAGCACTGAGTACTGAGCACCCAGCACCCTGAGCACTGAGCAGCCAGCACCCTGAGCACTGAGCACCCAGCACCCTGAGTATTAAGCACCCAGCACCCCAAACACTGAGCAGCGAGCACCCTGAGAACTGAGCACCGAGCACCCTGAGTACTGAGCACCCAGCACCATGAGTACTGAGCCCCGAGCACCCAGAGTACTGAGCACCGAGCACCCTGAGCACTGAGCACCCAGCACCCTGAGTACTGAGCACCAAGCACCCTGAGTACTGAGCACCCAGCACCCCGAGAATGAGCACCCAGCACCATAAGTACTGAGCCCTGAGCACCCAGAGTACTGAGCACCGAGCACCCTGAGCACTGAGCACCCAGCACCCTGAGAACTGAGCACCGAGCACCCTGAGTACTGAGCACCCAGCACCCCGAGAATGAGCACCCAGCACCATGAGTACTGAGCACCGAGCACCCTGAGCACTGAGCACCCAGCACCCTGAGTACTGAGCACCAAGCACCCTGAGTACTGAGCACCCAGCACCCTGAGTACTGAGCACCCAGCACCCTGAGTTCTGAGCACCCAGCACCCTGAGCACTGAGCACACTGAGTACTGAGCAACCAGCACCCTGAGCACTGAGCACCCAGCAACCCGAGCACTGAGCACCCAGCACCCCGAGCACTGAGCACTGAGCACCCTGAGCACTGAGGACCCAGCACCCCGAGCACTGAGCACCCAGCACCCTGAGTACTGCGCACCCAGCACCCTGAGCACTGAGCACACTGAGTACTGAGCAACCAGCACCCTGAGCACTGAGCACCCAGCACCCCGAGCACTGAGCACCCAGCACCCTGAGCACTGAGCACCCAGCACACTGAGCACTGAGCACCCAGCACCCCGAGTACTGAGCCCCGAGCACCCCGAGCACTGAGCACACAGCACCCTGAGTACTGAGCACCCAGCACCCTGAGTACTGAGCACCCCGAGTACTGAGAACCCAGCACCCCGATCACTGAGCACCCAGCACCCTGAGTACTGAGAACAGATCACCCTGAGTACTGAGCACCCAGCACCCTGAGTACTGAGCCCCCAGCACCCTGAGTACTGAGCACCCAGCACCCCGAGCACTGAGCACCCAGCACCCCGAGAATGAGCACCCAGCACCCTGAGTACTGAGAACCGAGCACCCTGAGTACTGAGCACCCAGCACCCTGAGTACTGAGCCCCCAGCAACCTGAGTACTGAGCACCCAGCACCCCGAGCACTGAGTACCCAGCACCCCGGGAATGAGCACCCAGCACCCTGAGTACTGAGCACCCAGCACCCCGAGCACGGAGCACCCAGGACCCCGAGCACTGAGTACTGAGCACTCAGCACCCTGAGTACTGAGCACCGAGCTCCCCGAGCACTGAGCACCCAGCACCCTGAGCACTGAGCACCCAGCACCCTGAGCACTGAGCACCCAGCACCCTGAGTACTGAGCACCCAGCACGCTGAGTACTGAGCACCCAGCACCCCGAGCACTGAGCACCCAGCACCCTGAGTACTGAGCACTGAGCACCCAGCGCCCCGAGCACTGAGCACCCAGCACCCTGTGTACTGAGCACTGAGCACCCTGAGTACTAAGCACCCAGCACCCTGAGTACTGAGCACCCATGACCCTGAGCACTGAGCACCGAGCACCCCGAGCACTGAGCACCCAGCACCCTGAGCACTCACCACCCATCACCCCGATCACTGAGCACCCAGCACCCTGAGCACTGAGCACCCAGCACCCTGAGCACTGAGCACCCAGCACCCAGAGCACTGAGCACCCAGCACTCTGAGCACTGAGCACAAAGCACCCTGAGTACTGAGCACCCAGCACCCTGAGTACTGAGCACCCAGACCACGAGCACTGAGCACCCAGCACCCCTAGCACTGTGCACCCAGCACCCTGACTACTGAGAACCCAGCACACTGAGTACTGAGCACCCAGCACCCTGAGCACTGAGCACCCAGCAGCCCGAGCACTGAGCACCCAGCATCCTGAGCACTGAGTACTGAGCACCCAGAACCCTGAGTACTGAGCACCCAGCACGCTGAGCACTGAGCACCCAGCACCCCGAATACTGAGCACCCAGCACCATGAGTACTGAGCACCCAGCACCCTGAGTACTGAGCACCAAGCACCCCTAGCACTGAGCACCCAGCACCCTGAGCACTGAGCACCCAGCACCCTGAGTACTGAGCATCAAGCACGCTGAGCACTGAGCACCCAGCACCCTGAGCACTGAGCACCCAGCACCCTGAGCACTGAGCACCCAGCACCCTGAGTCCTGAGCACCGAGCACCCCGAGCACTGAGAACCGGGTACCCCAAGCACTGAGCACCCAGCAACCTGAGTACTGAGCACCCAGCACCCTGAGTACTGAGCACTGAGCACTGAGCACCCTGAGCACTGAGCACCCAGCACCCTGAGCACTGAGCACCCAGCATTCTGAGCACTGAGTACTGAGCACCCAGCACCCTGAGCACTGAGCAGCCAGCACCCTGAGCACTGAGCACACAGCACCCTGAGTATTGAGCACCCAGCACCCCAAACACTGAGCAGCGAGCACCCTGAGAACTGAGCACCGAGCACCCTGAGTACTGAGCACCCAGCACCATGAGTACTGAGCCCCAAGCACAGAGAGTACTGAGCACCGAGCACCCTGAGCACTGAGCACCCAGCACCCTGAGTACTGAGCACCAAGCACCCTGAGTACTGAGCACCCAGCACCCCGAGAATGAGCACCCAGCACCATGAGTACTGAGCCCTGAGCACCCAGAGTATTGAGCACCGAGCACCCTGAGCACTGAGCACCCAGCACCCTGAGAACTGAGCACCGAGCACCCTCAGTACTGAGCACCCAGCACCCCGAGAATGAGCACCCAGCACCATGAGTACTGAGAACCGAGCACCCTGAGCACTGAGCACCCAGCACCCTGAGTACTGAGCACCAAGCACCCTGAGTACTGAGCACCCAGCACCCTGAGTACTGAGCACCCAGCACCCTGAGTACTGAGCACCCAGCACCCTGAGCACTGAGCACACTGAGTACTGAGCAACCAGCACCCTGAGCACTGAGCACCCAGCACCCCGAGCACTGAGCACTGAGCACCCTGAGCACTGAGCACCAAACACCCCGAGCACTGAGCACCCAGCACCCTGAGTACTGAGCACCCAGCACCCTGAGTACTGAGCACCCAGCATCCTGAGTACTGAGCACCCTGAGGACTGAGCACCCAGCACCCTGAGTACTGAGCACCCAGCACCCTGAGTACTGAGCACCCAGCATCCTGAGTACTGAGCACCGATCAACCTGAGCACTGAGCATCCAGCACCCTGAGCACTGAGCACCCTGAGGACTGAGCACCCAGCAACCTGAGTACTGAGCACCCAGCATCCTGAGTACTGAGCACCCTGAGTACTGAGCACCCAGCACCCCTAGCACTGAGCACCCAGCACCCTGAGTACTGAGAACCGAGCACCCTGAGCACTGAGCACCCAGCACCCCGAGCACTGAGCACTGAGCACCCTGAGCACTGAGCACCAAACACCCCGAGCACTGAGCACCCAGCACCCTGAGTACTGAGCACCCAGCACCCTGAGTACTGAGCACCCAGCATCCTGAGTACTGAGCACCCTGAGGACTGAGCACCCAGCACCCTGAGTACTGAGCACCCAGCACCCTGAGTACTGAGCACCCAGCATCCTGAGTACTGAGCACCGATCAACCTGAGCACTGAGCATCCAGCACCCTGAGCACTGAGCACCCTGAGGACTGAGCACCCAGCAACCTGAGTACTGAGCACCCAGCATCCTGAGTACTGAGCACCCTGAGTACTGAGCACCCAGCACCCCTAGCACTGAGCACCCAGCACCATGAGTACTGAGAACCGAGCACCTTGAGCACTGAGCACCCAGCACCCTGAGTACTGAGCACCAAGCACCCTGAGTACTGAGCACCCTGCACCCTGAGTACTGAGCACCCAGCACCCTGAGTACTGAGCACCCAGCACCCTGAGCACTGAGCACACTGAGTACTGAGCAACCAGCACCCTGAGCACTGAGCACCCAGCACCCCGAGCACTGAGCACCCAGCACCCCGAGCACTGAGCACTGAACACCCTGAGCACTGAGGACCCAGCACCCCGAGCACTGAGCACCCAGCACCCTGAGTACTGAGCACCCAGCACCCTGAGCACTGAGCACACTGAGTACTGAGCAACCAGCACCCTGAGCACTGAGCACCCAGCACCCCGAGCACTGAGCACCCAGCACCCTGAGCACTGAGCACCCAGCACCCTGAGCACTGAGCACCCAGCACCCCGAGTACTGAGCCCCGAGCACCCCAAGCACTGAGCACACAGCACCCTGAGTACTGAGCACCCAGCACCCTGAGTACTGAGCACCCCGAGTACTGAGAACCCAGCACCCCGATCACTGAGCAGCCAGCACCCTGAGTACTGAGAACAGATCACCCTGAGTACTGAGCACCCAGCACCCTGAGTACTGAGCCCCCAGCACCCTGAGTACTGAGCACCCAGCACCCCGAGCACTGAGCACCCAGCACCCCGAGAATGAGCACCCAGCACAGTGAGTACTGAGAACCGAGCACCCTGAGTACTGAGCACCCAGCACCCTGAGTACTGAGCCCCCAGCAACCTGAGTACTGAGCACCCAGCACCCCGAGCACTGAGTACCCAGCACCCCGGGAATGAGCACCCAGCACCCTGAGTACTGAGCACCCAGCACCCCGAGCACGGAGCACCCAGGACCCCGAGCACTGAGTACTGAGCACTCAGCACCCTGAGTACTGAGCACCGAGCTCCCCGAGCACTGAGCACCCAGCACCCTGAGCACTGAGCACCCAGCACCCTGAGCACTGAGCACCCAGCACCCTGAGTACTGAGCACCCAGCACGCTGAGTACTGAGCACCCAGCACCCCGAGCACTGAGCACCCAGCACCCTGAGTACTGAGCACTGAGCACCCAGCGCCCCGAGCACTGAGCACCCAGCACCCTGTGTACTGAGCACTGAGCACCCTGAGTACTAAGCACCCAGCACCCTGAGTACTGAGCACCCATGACCCTGAGCACTGAGCACCGAGCACCCCGAGCACTGAGCACCCAGCACCCTGAGCACTCACCACCCATCACCCCGATCACTGAGCACCCAGCACCCTGAGCACTGAGCACCCAGCACCCTGAGCACTGAGCACCCAGCACCCAGAGCACTGAGCACCCAGCACTCTGAGCACTGAGCACCCAGCACCCTGAGTACTGAGCACCCAGCACCCTGAGTACTGAGCACCCAGACCACGAGCACTGAGCACCCAGCACCCCTAGCACTGTGCACCCAGCACCCTGAGTACTGAGAACCCAGCACACTGAGTACTGAGCACCCAGCACCCTGAGCACTGAGCACCCAGCAGCCCGAGCACTGAGCACCCAGCATCCTGAGCACTGAGTACTGAGCACCCAGAACCCTGAGCACTGAGCACCCAGCACCCTGAGCACTGAGCACCCAGCACCCTGAGTACTGAGCACCCAGCACCCCAAGCACTGAGCACCGAGCACCCTGAGTACTGAGCACCCAGCACGCTGAGCACTGAGCACCCAGCACCCCGAATACTGAGCACCCAGCACCATGAGTACTGAGCACCCAGCACCCTGAGTACTGAGCACCAAGCACCCCTAGCACTGAGCACCCAGCACCCTGAGCACTGAGCACCCAGCACCCTGAGTACTGAGCATCAAGCACGCTGAGCACTGAGCACCCAGCACCCTGAGCACTGAGCACCCAGCACCCTGAGCACTGAGCACCCAGCACCCTGAGTCCTGAGCACCGAGCACCCCGAGCACTGAGCACCGGGTACCCCAAGCACTGAGCACCCAGCAACCTGAGTACTGAGCACCCAGCACCCTGAGTACTGAGCACTGAGCACTGAGCACCCTGAGCACTGAGCACCCAGCACCCTGAGCACTGAGCACCCAGCATCCTGAGCACTGAGTACTGAGCACCCAGCACCCTGAGCACTGAGCAGCCAGCACCCTGAGCACTGAGCACACAGCACCCTGAGTATTGAGCACCCAGCACCCCAAACACTGAGCAGCGAGCACCCTGAGAACTGAGCACCGAGCACCCTGAGTACTGAGCACCCAGCACCATGAGTACTGAGCCCCGAGCACAGAGAGTACTGAGCACCGAGCACCCTGAGCACTGAGCACCCAGCACCCTGAGTACTGAGCACCAAGCACCCTGAGTACTGAGCACCCAGCACCCCGAGAATGAGCACCCAGCACCATGAGTACTGAGCCCTGAGCACCCAGAGTATTGAGCACCGAGCACCCTGAGCACTGAGCACCCAGCACCCTGAAAACTGAGCACCGAGCACCCTGAGTACTGAGCACCCAGCACCCCGAGAATGAGAACCCAGCACCATGAGTACTGAGAACCGAGCACCCTGAGCACTGAGCACCCAGCACCCTGAGTACTGAGCACCAAGCACCCTGAGTACTGAGCACCCAGCACCCTGAGTACTGAGCACCCAGCACCCTGAGTACTGAGCACCCAGCACCCTGAGCACTGAGCACACTGAGTACTGAGCAACCAGCACCCTGAGCACTGAGCACCCAGCACCCCGAGCACTGAGCACTGAGCACCCTGAGCACTGAGCACCAAACACCCCGAGCACTGAGCACCCAGCACCCTGAGTACTGAGCACCCAGCACCCTGAGTACTGAGCACCCAGCATCCTGAGTACTGAGCACCCTGAGGACTGAGCACCCAGCACCCTGAGTACTGAGCACCCAGCACCCTGAGTACTGAGCACCCAGCATCCTGAGTACTGAGCACCGATCAACCTGAGCACTGAGCATCCAGCACCCTGAGCACTGAGCACCCTGAGGACTGAGCACCCAGCAACCTGAGTACTGAGCACCCAGCATCCTGAGTACTGAGCACCCTGAGTACTGAGCACCCAGCACCCCTAGCACTGAGCACCCAGCACCCTGAGTACTGAGCACCCTGAGTGTGGAGCACCCTGCACCCTGAGTACTGAGCAGCCAGCACCCTGAGTACTGAGCACCCTGAGTGCTGAGCACCCTGCACCCTGAGTACTGAGCACCCAGCATCCTGAGTACTGAGCACCCTGAGTACTGAGCATCCAGCACCCCGAGCACTGAGCACCCAGCACCCTGAGTACTGAGCACCCTGAGTACTGAGCACCCAGCACCCCTAGCACTGAGCACCCAGCACCCTGAGTACTGAGCACCCTGAGTGCTGAGCACCCTGCACCCTGAGTACTGAGCAGCCAGCACCCTGAGCACTGAGCAACCAGCACCCTGAGTACTGAGCACCCAGCACCCTGAGAACTTAGCACCCAGCAAATGAGCACTGAGCACCCAGCACCCTGAGTACTGAGCACCGAGCACCCTGAGTACTGAGCACCCAGCACCCTGAGTACTGAGCACCGAGCACCCCGAGTACTGAGCACCCAGCACCCTGAGAACTGAGCACCCAGCACCCTGAGCACTGAGCACCCAGCACCCTGAGTACTGAGCACCGAGCACCCCGAGCACTGAGCACCCAGCACCCTGAGCACTGAGCACCCAGCACCCTGAGTACTGAGCATCCAGCACCCTGAGTACTGAGAACACAGCACCCTGAGCACTGAGCACCCAGCACCCTGAGTACTGAGCACCCACCACCCTGAGTACTGAGCACCCAGCACCCTGAGTACTGAGCACCCAGCACCCTGAGTACTGAGCACCCAGCACCCTGAGTACTGAGCACCGAGCACCCCGAGTACTGAGCACCCAGCACCCCGAGGACTGAGCACCCAGCACCCTGAGCACTGAGCACCCAGCACCCTGAGTCCTGAGTACTGAGCACCCTGAGTACTGAGCACCCAGCATCCAGAGCACTGAGCACCCAGCACCCTGAGTACTGAGCACCGAGCACCCTAGGCACTGAGCACCCAGCACCCTGAGTACTGAGCACCCAGCACCAAATATACTGAGCACCGAGCATCCTGAGCACTGAGCACCGAGAACCCCGAGCACTGAGCACCCAGCACCCTGAGTACTGAGCACCCAGCACCAAGAGTACTGAGCAGCGAGCACCCCGAGCACTGAGCGCCCAGCACATTGAGTAATGAGCACCCAGCACCCCGAGTACTGAGCACCCAGCACCAAAAGTACTGAGCACCGTGCATCCTGAGCACTGAGCACCCAGCACCCCGAGAATGAGCACCCAGCACCCTGAGTACTGAGCACCCATGACCCTGAGCACTGAGCACCGAGCACCCCGAGCACTGATCACCCAGCACCCTGAGCACTGAGCACCCAGCACCCAGAGCACTGAGCACCCAGCACTCTGAGCACTGAGCACCCAGCACCCTGAGTACTGAGCACCCAGCACCCTGAGTACTGAGCACCCAGACCACGAGCTCTGAGCACCCAGCACCCCTAGCACTGTGCACCCAGCACCCTGAGTACTGAGAACCCAGCACCCTGAGTACTGAGCACCCAGCACCCTGAGCACTGAGCACCCAGCAGCCCGAGCACTGAGCACCCAGCATCCTGAGCACTGAGTACTGAGCACCCAGCACCCTGAGCACTGAGCACCCAGCACCCTGAGCACTGAGCACCCAGCACCCTGAGTACTGAGCACCCAGCACCCCAAGCACTGAGCACCGAGCACCCTGAGTACTGAGCACCCAGCACGCTGAGCACTGAGCACCCAGCACCCCGAATACTGAGCACCCAGCACCCTGAGTACTGAGCACCCAGCACCCTGAGTACTGAGCACCCAGGACCCCTAGCACTGAGCACCCAGCACCCCGAGCACTGAGCACCCAGCACCCCGAGAATGAGCACCCAGCACCCTGAGTACTGATAACCGAGCACCCTGAGTACTGAGCACCCAGCACCCTGAGTGCTGAGCCCCCAGCACCCTGAGTCCTGAGCACCGAGCACCCCGAGCACTGAGCACCGGGTACCCCGAGCACTGAGCACCCAGCAACCTGAGTACTGAGCACCCAGCACCCTGAGTACTGAGCACTGAGCACTGAGCACCCTGAGCACTGAGCACCCAGCACCCTGAGCACTGAGCAACCAGCATCCTGAGCACTGAGTACTGAGCACCCAGCACCCTGAGCACTGAGCAGCCAGCACCCTGAGCACTGATCACCCAGCACCCTGAGTATTGAGCACCCAGCACCCCAAACACTGAGCAGCGAGCACCCTGAGTACTGAGCACCCATCACCCCGAGAATGAGCACCCAGCACCATGAGTACTGAGCCCCGAGCACCCAGAGTACTGAGCACCGAGCACCCTGAGCACTGAGCACCCAGCACCCTGAGAACTGAGCACCGAGCACCCTGAGTACTGAGCACCCAGCACCCCGAGAATGAGCACCCAGCACCATGAGTACTGAGCACCGAGCACCCTGAGCACTGAGCACCCAGCACCCTGAGTACTGAGCACCAAGCACCCTGAGTACTGAGCACCCAGCACCCTGAGTACTGAGCACCCAGCACCCTGAGTTCTGAGCACCCAGCACCCTGAGCACTGAGCACACTGAGTACTGAGTAACCAGCACCCTGAGCACTGAGCACCCAGCACCCCGAGCACTGAGCACCCAGCACCCCGGGCACTGAGCACTGAGCACCCTGAGCACTGAGGACCCAGCACCCCGAGCACTGAGCACCCAGCACCCTGGGTACTGAGCACCCAGCACCCTGAGCACTGAGCACACTGAGTACTGAGCAACCAGCACCCTGAGCACTGAGCACCCAGCACATCGAGCACTGAGCACCCAGCACCCTGAGCACTGAGCACCCAGCACCCTGAGCACTGAGCACCCAGCACCCCGAGTACTGAGCACCTAGCACCCCGAGTACTGAGCACCGAGCACCCCGAGCACTGAGCACCCAGCACCCTGAGTACTGAGCACCCCGAGTACTGAGAACCCAGCACCCTGATCACTGAGCACCCAGCACCCTGAGTACTGAGTACAGATCACCCTGAGTACTGAGCACCCAGCACCCTGAGTACTGAGCCCCCAGCACCCTGAGTACTGAGCACCCAGCACCCCGAGCACTGAGCACCCAGCACCCCGAGAATGAGCACCCAGAAACCTGAGTACTGAGCACCCAGCACCCTGAGTACTGAGCCCCCAGCACCCTGAGTTCTGAGCACCCAGCACCCTGAGCACTGAGCACACTGAGTACTGAGCAACCAGCACCCTGAGAAGTGAGCACCCAGCACCCCGAGCACTGAGCACCCAGCACCCCGAGCACTGAGCACTGAGCACCCTGAGCACTGAGGACCCAGCACCCCGAGCACTGAGCACCCAGCACCCTGAGTACTGAGCACCCAGCACCCTGAGCACTGAGCACACTGAGTACTGAGCAACCAGCACCCTGAGCACTGAGCACCCAGCACCCCGAGCACTGAGCACCCAGCACCCTGAGCACTGAGCACCCAGCACCCTGAGCACTGAGCACCCAGCACCCCGAGTACTGAGCACCCACCAACCCGAGTACTGAGCACCTAGCACCCCGTGCACTGAGCACCCAGCACCCTGAGTACTGAGCACCCAGCACCCTGAGTACTGAGCACCCCGAGTACTGAGAACCCAGCACCCCGATCACTGAGAACCCAGCACCCTGAGTACTGAGAACAGATCACCCTGAGTACTGAGCACCCAGCACCCTGAGTACTGAGCCCCCAGCACCCTGAGTACTGAGCACCGAGCTCCCCGAGCACTGAGCACCCTGAGTACTGAGCACCCAGCACCCTGAGTACTGAGCACCCAGCACCCTGAGCACTGAGCACCCAGCACCCTGAGTACTGAGCACCCAGCACCCCGAGCACTGAGCACTGAGCACCCTGAGCACTGAGCACCCAGCACCCCGAGCACTGAGCACCCAGCACCCTGAGTACTGAGCACCCAGCACCCTGAGCACTGAGCACACTGAGTACTGAGCAACCAGCACCCTGAGCACTGAGCACCCAGCACCCCGAGCACTGAGCACCCAGCACCCTGAGAACTGAGCACCCAGCACCCTGAGCACTGAGCACCCAGCACCCCGAGTACTGAGCACCCAGCACCCCGAGTAGTGAGCACCGAGCACCCCGAGCACTGAGCACCCAGCACCCTGAGTACTGAGCACCCAGCACCCTGAGTACTGAGCACCCCGAGTACTGAGAACCCAGCACCCCGATCACTGAGCACCCAGCACCCTGAGTACTGAGCACCCAGCACCCTGAGTACTGAGCCCCCAGCACCCTGAGTACTGAGCACCCAGCACCCCGAGCACTGAGCACCCAGCACCCTTAGCACTGAGCACCCGGAGGACTGAGCACCCAGCACCCTGATAACTGAGCACTGATCACCCTGAGCACTGAGCACCCAGCACACCGAGCACTGATCACGCAGCACCCTGAGTACTGAGCACCCAGCACCCCGAGCACGGAGCACCCAGGACCCCGAGCACTGAGTACTGAGCACTCAGCACCCTGAGTACTGAGCACCGAGCTCCCTGAGCACTGAGCACCCAGCACCCTGAGCACTGAGCACCCAGCACCCTGAGCACTGAGCACCCAGCACCCTGAGTACTGAGCACCCAGCACGCTGAGTACTGAGCACCCAGCACCCCGAGCACTGAGCACCCAGCACCCTGAGTACTGAGCACTGAGCACCCAGCGCCCCGAGCACTGAGCACCCAGCACCCTGTGTACTGAGCACTGACCACCCTGAGTACTAAGCACCCAGCACCCTGAGTACTGAGCACCCATGACCCTGAGCACTGAGCACCGAGCACCCCGATCACTGAGCACCCAGCACCCTGAGCACTCACCACCCATCACCCCGATCACTGAGCACCCAGCACCCTGAGCACTGAGCACCCAGCACCCTGAGCACTGAGCACCCAGCACCCAGAGCACTGAGCACCCAGCACTCTGAGCACTGAGCACCCAGCACCCTGAGTACTGAGCACCCAGCACCCTGAGTACTGAGTATCCAGACCACGAGCACTGAGCACCCAGCACGCCTAGCACTGTGCACCCAGCACCCTGAGTACTGAGAACCCAGCACCCTGAGTACTGAGCACCCAGCACCCTGAGCACTGAGCACCCAGCAGCCCGAGCACTGAGCACCCAGCATCCTGAGCACTGAGTACTGAGCACCCAGAACCCTGAGCACTGAGCACCCAGCACCCTGAGCACTGAGCACCCAGCACCCTGAGTACTGAGCACCCAGCACCCCAAGCACTGAGCACCGAGCACCCTGAGTACTGAGCACCCAGCACGCTGAGCACTGAGCACCCAGCACCCCGAATACTGAGCACCCAGCACCCTGAGTACTGAGCACCCAGCACCCTGAGTACTGAGCACCCAGCACCCCTAGCACTGAGCACCCAGCACCCTGAGCACTGAGCACCCAGCACCCTGAGTACTGAGCATCAAGCACGCTGATCACTGAGCACCCAGCACCCTGAGCACTGAGCACCCAGCACCCTGAGCACTGAGCACCCAGCACCCTGAGTCCTGAGCACCGAGCACCCCAAGCACTGAGCACCGGGTACCACGAGCACTGAGCACCCAGCAACCTGAGTACTGAACACCCAGCACCCTGAGTACTGAGCACTGAGCACTGAGCACCCTGAGCACTGAACACCCAGCACCCTGAGCACTGAGCACCCAGCATCCTGAGCACTGAGTACTGAGCACCCAGCACCCTGAGCACTGAGCAGCCAGCACCCTGAGCACTGAGCACCCAGCACCCTGAGTATTGAGTAAACAGCACCCCAAACACTGAGCAGCGAGCAACCTGAGAACTGAGCACCGAGCACCCTGAGTACTGAGCACCCAGCACCATGAGTACTGAGCCCCGAGCACCCAGAGTACTCAGCACCGAGCACCCTGAGCACTGAGCACCCAGCACCCTGAGTACTTAGCACCAAGCACCCTGAGTACCGAGCACCCAGCACCCCGAGAATGAGCACCCAGCACCATGAGTACTGAGCCCCGAGCACCCAGAGTACTGAGCACCGAGCACCCTGAGCACTGAGCACCCAGCACCCTGAGAACTGAGCACCGAGCACCCTGAGTACTGAGCACCCAGCACCCCGAGAATGAGCACCCAACACCATGAGTACTGAGCACCGAGCACCCTGAGCACTGAGCACCCAGCACCCTGAGCACTGAGCACCAAGCACCCTGAGTACTGAGCACCGAGCACCCTGAGTACTGAGCACCCAGCACATTGAGTTCTGAGCACCCAGCACCCTGAGCACTGAGCAAACTGAGTACTGAGCAACCAGCACCCTGAGCACTGAGCACCCAGCACCCCGAGCACTGAGCACCCAGCACCCCGAGCACTGAGCACTGAGCACCCTGAGCACTGAGGACCCAGCACCCCGAGCACTGAGCACCCAGCACCCTGAGTACTGAGCACCCAGCACCCTGAGCACTGAGCACACTGAGTACTGAGCAACCAGCACCCTGAGCACTGAGCACCCAGCACCCCGAGCACTGAGCACCCAGCACGCTGAGTACTGAGCACTGAGCACCCAGCACCCTGAGTACTGAGCACCCAGCACCCTGAGTACTGAGCACCCAACACCCTGAGTACGGAGAACCCAGCACCCCGAGTACTGAACACCCAGCACCCTGAGTACTGAGCACCCAGCGCCCCGAGCACCGAGCACCCCGAGCACTGAGCACTGGGCACCCTGAGTACTGAGCACTGAGCACCCTTAGTACTGAGCACCGAGCACCCTGAGTACTGAGCACCCAGCACCCTGAGCACTGAGCACGGAGCACCCCGAGGACTGAGCACCCAGCACCGTGAGCACTGAGCACCCAGCACCTTGAGTACTGAGCACCGAGCACCCCGAGCACTGAGCACCAAGCACCCTGAGTACTGAGCACCCAGCACCCCGAGCACTGAGCACCCAGCACCCTGAGTACTGAGCACCCAGCACCTTGAGCACTGAGCACTGAGCACCCCGAGCACTGAGCACCCAGCACCCGGAGTACTGAGCACCCAGCACCCTGAGTACTAAGCACCGAGCACCCTGAGTACTGAGCACCCAGCACCCTGATAACTGAGCACTGATCACCCTGAGCACTGAGCACCCAGCACACCGAGCACTGATCACGCAGCACCCTGAGTACTGAGCACCCAGCACCCCGAGCACGGAGCACCCAGGACCCCGAGCACTGAGTACTGAGCACTCAGCACCCTGAGTACTGAGCACCGAGCTCCCTGAGCACTGAGCACCCAGCACCCTGAGCACTGAGCACCCAGCACCCTGAGCACTGAGCACCCAGCACCCTGAGTACTGAGCACCCAGCACGCTGAGTACTGAGCACCCAGCACCCCGAGCACTGAGCACCCAGCACCCTGAGTACTGAGCACTGAGCACCCAGCGCCCCGAGCACTGAGCACCCAGCACCCTGTGTACTGAGCACTGACCACCCTGAGTACTAAGCACCCAGCACCCTGAGTACTGAGCACCCATGACCCTGAGCACTGAGCACCGAGCACCCCGATCACTGAGCACCCAGCACCCTGAGCACTCACCACCCATCACCCCGATCACTGAGCACCCAGCACCCTGAGCACTGAGCACCCAGCACCCTGAGCACTGAGCACCCAGCACCCAGAGCACTGAGCACCCAGCACTCTGAGCACTGAGCACCCAGCACCCTGAGTACTGAGCACCCAGCACCCTGAGTACTGAGTATCCAGACCACGAGCACTGAGCACCCAGCACGCCTAGCACTGTGCACCCAGCACCCTGAGTACTGAGAACCCAGCACCCTGAGTACTGAGCACCCAGCACCCTGAGCACTGAGCACCCAGCAGCCCGAGCACTGAGCACCCAGCATCCTGAGCACTGAGTACTGAGCACCCAGAACCCTGAGCACTGAGCACCCAGCACCCTGAGCACTGAGCACCCAGCACCCTGAGTACTGAGCACCCAGCACCCCAAGCACTGAGCACCGAGCACCCTGAGTACTGAGCACCCAGCACGCTGAGCACTGAGCACCCAGCACCCCGAATACTGAGCACCCAGCACCCTGAGTACTGAGCACCCAGCACCCTGAGTACTGAGCACCCAGCACCCCTAGCACTGAGCACCCAGCACCCTGAGCACTGAGCACCCAGCACCCTGAGTACTGAGCATCAAGCACGCTGATCACTGAGCACCCAGCACCCTGAGCACTGAGCACCCAGCACCCTGAGAACTGAGCACCCAGCACCCTGAGTCCTGAGCACCGAGCACCCCAAGCACTGAGCACCGGGTACCACGAGCACTGAGCACCCAGCAACCTGAGTACTGAACACCCAGCACCCTGAGTACTGAGCACTGAGCACTGAGCACCCTGAGCACTGAACACCCAGCACCCTGAGCACTGAGCACCCAGCATCCTGAGCACTGAGTACTGAGCACCCAGCACCCTGAGCACTGAGCAGCCAGCACCCTGAGCACTGAGCACCCAGCACCCTGAGTATTGAGTAAACAGCACCCCAAACACTGAGCAGCGAGCAACCTGAGAACTGAGCACCGAGCACCCTGAGTACTGAGCACCCAGCACCATGAGTACTGAGCCCCGAGCACCCAGAGTACTCAGCACCGAGCACCCTGAGCACTGAGCACCCAGCACCCTGAGTACTTAGCACCAAGCACCCTGAGTACCGAGCACCCAGCACCCCGAGAATGAGCACCCAGCACCATGAGTACTGAGCCCCGAGCACCCAGAGTACTGAGCACCGAGCACCCTGAGCACTGAGCACCCAGCACCCTGAGAACTGAGCACCGAGCACCCTGAGTACTGAGCACCCAGCACCCCGAGAATGAGCACCCAACACCATGAGTACTGAGCACCGAGCACCCTGAGCACTGAGCACCCAGCACCCTGAGCACTGAGCACCAAGCACCCTGAGTACTGAGCACCGAGCACCCTGAGTACTGAGCACCCAGCACATTGAGTTCTGAGCACCCAGCACCCTGAGCACTGAGCAAACTGAGTACTGAGCAACCAGCACCCTGAGCACTGAGCACCCAGCACCCCGAGCACTGAGCACCCAGCACCCCGAGCACTGAGCACTGAGCACCCTGAGCACTGAGGACCCAGCACCCCGAGCACTGAGCACCCAGCACCCTGAGTACTGAGCACCCAGCACCCTGAGCACTGAGCACACTGAGTACTGAGCAACCAGCACCCTGAGCACTGAGCACCCAGCACCCCGAGCACTGAGCACCCAGCACGCTGAGTACTGAGCACTGAGCACCCAGCACCCTGAGTACTGAGCACCCAGCACCCTGAGTACTGAGCACCCAACACCCTGAGTACGGAGAACCCAGCACCCCGAGTACTGAACACCCAGCACCCTGAGTACTGAGCACCCAGCGCCCCGAGCACCGAGCACCCCGAGCACTGAGCACTGGGCACCCTGAGTACTGAGCACTGAGCACCCTTAGTACTGAGCACCGAGCACCCTGAGTACTGAGCACCCAGCACCCTGAGCACTGAGCACGGAGCACCCCGAGGACTGAGCACCCAGCACCGTGAGCACTGAGCACCCAGCACCTTGAGTACTGAGCACCGAGCACCCCGAGCACTGAGCACCAAGCACCCTGAGTACTGAGCACCCAGCACCCCGAGCACTGAGCACCCAGCACCCTGAGTACTGAGCACCCAGCACCCTGAGTACTGAGCACTGAGCACCCTGAGCACTGAGCACCAAACACCCCGAGCACTGAGCACCCAGCACCCTGAGTACTGAGCACCCAGCACCCTGAGTACTGAGCACCCAGCATCCTGAGTACTGAGCACCCTGAGGACTGAGCACCCAGCACCCTGAGTACTGAGCACCCAGCACCCTGAGTACTGAGCACCCAGCATCCTGAGTACTGAGCACCGATCAACCTGAGCACTGAGCATCCAGCACCCTGAGCACTGAGCACCCTGAGGACTGAGCACCCAGCACCCTGAGTACTGAGCACCCAGCATCCTGAGTACTGAGCACCGATCACCCTGAGCACTGAGCATCCAGCACCCCGAGCACTGAGCACCCAGCACCCTGAGTACTGAGCACCCTGAGTACTGAGCACCCAGCACCCCTAGCACTGAGCACCCAGCACCCTGAGTACTGAGCACCCTGAGTGCTGAGCACCCAGCACCCTGAGTACTGAGCAGCCAGCACCCTGAGCACTGAGCACCCAGCACAATGAGTACTGAGCACCCAGCACCCTGAGAACTTAGCACCCAGCAAATGAGCAGTGAGCACCCAGCACCCTGAGTACTGAGCACCGAGCACCCTGAGTACTGAGCACCCAGCACCCTGAGTACTGAGCACCGAGCACCCCGAGTACTGCGCACCCAGCACCCTGAGAACTGAGCACCCAGCACCCCGAGCACTGAGCACCCAGCACGCTGAGTACTGAGCACCTAGCACCCCGAGCACTGAGCACCCAGCACCCTGAGCACTGAGAACCCAACACCCTGAGTACTGAGCATCCAGCACCCTGAGTACTGAGCACACAGCACCCTGAGCACTGAGCACCCAGCACCCTGAGTACTGAGTACCCACCACCCTGAGTACTGAGCACCCAGCACCCTGAGTACTGAGCAACCAGCACCCTGAGTACTGAGCACCCAGCACCCTGAGTACTGAGCACCGAGCACCCCGAGTACTGAGCACCCAGCGCCCCGAGCACTGAGCACCCAGCACCCTGAGCACTGAGCACCCAGCACCCTGAGTCCTGAGTACTGAGCACCCTGAGTACTGAGCACCCAGCATCCAGAGCACTGAGCACCCAGCACCCTGAGTACTGAGCACCGAGCACCCCAGGCACTGAGCACCCAGCACCCTGAGTACTGAGCACCCAGCACCAAAAGTACTGAGCACCGAGCATCCTGAGCACTAAGCACCCAGCACCCCGAGAATGAGCACCCAGCACCCTGAGTACTGAGCACCCAGCACCCTGAGTACTGAGCACCCAGCACCCCGAGCACTGAGAACCCTGAATACTGAGCACCCAGCACCCTGAGTACTGTGCACTAAGCACCCAGAGCGCTGAGCACCCAGTACCCCGAGCACTGAGTACTGAGCACCCAGCACCCTGAGTACTGAGCACCGAGCTCCCCGAGCACTGAGCACCCTGAGTACTGAGCACCCAGCACCCTGAGTACTGAGCACCCAGCACCCTGAGCACTGAGCACCCAGCACCCTGAGTACTGAGCACACAGCACCCCGAGCACTGAGCACCCAGCACCCTGAATACTGAGCAACCTGAGCACTGAGCACCCAGCACCCTGAGTACTGAGCACCCTGAGGACTGAGCACCGATCACCCTGAGCACTGAGCACCCAGCACCCTGAGTACTGAGCACCCAGCACCCTGAGCACTGAGCACCCAGCACCCTGATTACTGAGCAGCGAGCACCCTGAGTACTGAGCACCCAGCACCCTGAGTACTGAGCACCCAGCACCCTGAGTACTGAGCACCGAGCACCCCGAGTACAGAGCACCCAGCACCCTGAGTACTGAGCACCCTGAGTACTGAGCACCGATCACCCTGACCACTGAGCACCCAGCACCCTGTGTACTGAGCACCCAACGTACTGAGCACCGAGCACACTGAGCACTGAGCACCCAGCACCCTGAGTACTGAGCACCGAGCACCCTGAGCACTGAGCACCCAGCACCCTGAGTACTGAGCACCGAGCACCCCGAGCACTGAGCACCCAGCGCCCAGAGCACTGAGCACCGAGCACACCGAGCACTGAGCACCCAGCACCCTGAGTACTGAGCACCGAGCACCCTGAGCACTGAGCACCCAGCACCCTGAGTACTGAGCACCGAGCACCCCGAGCACTGAGCACCCAGCGCCCAGAGCACTGAGCACCCAGCACCCCGAGCAATGAGCACCCAGCACCCTGAGTACTGAGCACCCAGCACCCCGAGTCCTGAGAACCCAGAAACCTGAGCACAGAGCACCCAGCACCCCGAGCACTGAGCACCCAGCACCCTGAGCACTGAGCACCCAGCACCCTGAGTACTGAGCACTGAACACCCCGAGTACTGAGCACCCAGCACCCCGAGCACTGAGCACCGAGCACCGCGAGCACTGAGCACCCAGCACCCCGAGCACTGAGCACTCAGAACCCTGAGCACTGAGCACCCAGCACCCCGAGCACTGAGCACCCAGCACCCGGAGCACTGAGCACCCAGCACCCCGAGCACTGAGCACCCAGCACCCCGAGCACTGAGCACCCAGCACCCTGAGTACTCAGAACCCAGCACCCTGAGCACTGAGCAACCAGCACCCTGAGTACTGAGCACCGAGCACCCTGAGTACTGAGCACCCAACACCCTGATTAATGAGCACCCAGCTCCCCGAGCACTGAGCACCCAGCACCCTGAGTACTGAGCACCGAGCACCCTGAGTACGGAGCAACCAGCACCCTGAGTACTGAGCACCCAGCGTACTGAGCACACAGCACCCTGATTAATGAGCACCCAGCACCCTGATTAATGAGCACCCAGCACCCCGAGCACTGAAAACCCAGGACGCTGAGTACTGAGCACCGAGCACCCTGAGTACTGAGCACCCAGCACCCTGAGCACTGAGCACCCAGCACCCTGAGTACTGAGCACCGAGCACCCCGAGTACTGAGCAACCAGCACCCCGAGCACTGAGCACCCAGCACCCCGAGCACTGAGCAGCCAGCACACCGAGCACTGAGCACCCAGCACCCCGAGCACCGAGCACCATGAGTACTAAGCACCGAGCACCCTGAGCACTGAGCACCCAGCACCCTGAGCACTGAGAACCCAGCACCCCGAGTACTGAGCACCCAGCACCCCGAGCACTGAGCACCCAGCACCCTGAGTACTGAGCACCCAGCACCCTGAGCACTGAGCACCGAGTACTCTGAGCACTGAGCACCCAGCACCCTGAGGACTGAGTACCCAGCACCCCGAGCACTGAGCACCCAGCACCCTGAGCACTGAGCACCCTGAGTACTGAGCACTGAGCACCCTGAGTACTGAGCACTGAGCACACTGAGTACTGAGCACAGAGCACCCTGAGTACTGAGCACTGAGCACCCTGAGTACTGAGCACCCAGCACCCTGAGTACTGAACACCCAGCCCCCTGAGCAATGAGCACCCTGAGTACTGAGCACCCAGCACCCTGAGCACATAGCACCGAGCACCCCGAGCACTGAGCACCCAGCACCCGGAGTACTGAGCACCCAGCACCCTGAGCACTGAAGACCCAGCACCCTGAGTACTGAGCACCCAGCACCCTGAGCACTGAGCACCCAGCACCCTGAGTACTGAGCACCCAGCACCCTGAGCACTGAGCACCCAGGACCCTGAGTACTGAGCATCCAGCACCCCGAGCACTGAGCACCCAGCACCCTGAGTACTGAGGACTGAGCACCCAGCACCCCGAGCACTGAGCACTGAGTACCCAGCACCCCGAGCACTGAGCACCCAGCACCCTGAGCACTGAGCACCCTGAGTACTGAGCACCCAGAGCACTGAGCACTGAGCACCCTGAGTACTGAGCACCGAGCACCCTGAGTACTGAGCACCCAGGACTCTGAGCACTGAGCACAAAGCAAGCTGAGTACTGAGCACCCTGAGTACTGAGCACCGAGGACACTGAGCACCCAGTACCCTGAGTACTGAGCACCGAGCACCCCGAGTACTGAGCACCCAGCACCCTGAGCACTGAGCACCCAGCACCCCGAGCACTGAGCACCCAGCACCTTGAGTACTGAGCACTGAGCACCCCGTGCACTGAGCACCCAGAACCCTGAGTACTGAGCACCCAGCAACCCGAGCACTGAGCACCCAGCACCCTGAGTACTGAGCACCCAGAACCCTGAGTACTGAGCACTGAGCACCCTGAGCACGGAGCACCCAACACCCCGAGCACTGAGCACCCAGCACCCTGAGTACTGAGCACCCAGCACCCTGAGCACTGAGCACCCAGCACCCTGAGTACTGAGCACCCAGCACCCCGAGCACTGAGCACCCAGCACCCTGAGTACTGAGCACCCAGCACCCTGAGCACTGAGCACCGAGTACCCTGAGCACTGAGCACCCAGCACCCTGAGGACTGAGTACCCAGCACCCCGAGCACTGAGCACCCAGCACCCTGAGCACTGAGCACCCTGAGTACTGAGCACTGAGCACCCTGTGTACTGAGCACTGAGCACCCTGAGTACTGAGCACCCAGCACCCTGAGTACTGAGCACCCAGCAACCTGAGCACTGAGCACCGAGCACCCTGAGCACTGAGCACCCAGCACCCTGAGCACTGATCACCCAGCACCCTGAGCACTGAGCACCCAGCACCCTGAGTACTGAGCACCCTGAGTACTGAGCACACAGCACCCTGTGCACTGAGCACCCAGCAGCCCGAGCACTGAGCACCCAGCACCCTGAGCACTGAGCACCCTGAGTACTGAGCACTGAGCACCCTGAGTACTGAGCACTGAGCACCCTGAGTACTGAGCACCCAGCACCCTGAGTACTGAGCACCCAGCACCCTGAGCAATGAGCACCCTGAGTACTGAGCACCCAGCACCCTGAGCACTGAGCACCGAGCAAACCGAGCACTGAGCACCCAGCACCCGGAGTACTGAGCACCCAGCACCCTGAGTACTCAGCACCGAGCACCCTGAGTACTGAGCACCCAGTACCCTGAGCACTGAACACATAGCACCCTGAGTACTGAGCACCCCGAGCACTGACCACCCAGCACCCTGAGCACTGAGGACCTAGCACCCTGAGTACTGAGCACCCAGCACCCTGAGCACTGAGCACCGAGCACCCTGAGTACTGAGCACCAGGCACCCTGAGCACTGAGCACCCAGGACCCTGAGTACTGAGCATCCAGCACCCGGAGCACTGAGCACCCAGCACCCTGAGTACAGAGGACTGAGCACCCAGCACCACGAGCACTGAGCACTGAGTACCCAGCACCCCGAGCACTGAGCACCCAGCACCCTGAGCACTGAGCACCCTGAGTACTGAGCACCCAGAGCCCTGAGCACTGAGCACCCTGAGTACTGAGCACCGAGCACCCTGAGTACTGAGCACCCAGCACTCTGAGCACTGAGCACAAAGCAAGCTGAGTACTGAGCACCCTGAGTACTGAGCACCGAGGACCCTGAGCACCCAGTACCCTGAGTACTGAGCACCGAGCACCCCGAGTACTGAGCACCCAGCACCCTGAGCACTGAGCACCCAGCACCCCGAGGACTGAGCACCCAGCACCTTGAGTACTGAGCACTGAGCACCCCGAGCACTGAGCACCCAGCACCCTGAGTACTGAGCACCCAGCACCCCGAGCACTGAGCACCCAGCACCCTGAGTACTGAGCACCCTGAGTGCTGAGCACCCAGCACCCTGAGCACGGAGCACCCAACACCCCGAGCACTGAGCACCCAGCACCCTGAGTACTGAGCACCCAGCACCCTGAGTACTGAGCACTCAGCACCCTGAGTACTGAGCACCGAGCACCCTGAGCACTGAGCAACCAGCACCCTGAGCACTGAGCACCCTGAGGACTGAGCACCCAGCACCCTGAGTACTGAGCACCAAGCACCCTGAGTACTGAGCACCCAGCACCCCGAGAATGAGCACCCAGCACCATGAGTACTGAGCCCTGAGCACCCAGAGTATTGAGCACCGAGCACCCTGAGCACTGAGCACCCAGCACCCTGAAAACTGAGCACCGAGCACCCTGAGTACTGAGCACCCAGCACCCCGAGAATGAGAACCCAGCACCATGAGTACTGAGAACCGAGCACCCTGAGCACTGAGCACCCAGCACCCTGAGTACTGAGCACCAAGCACCCTGAGTACTGAGCACCCAGCACCCTGAGTACTGAGCACCCAGCACCCTGAGTACTGAGCACCCAGCACCCTGAGCACTGAGCACACTGAGTACTGAGCAACCAGCACCCTGAGCACTGAGCACCCAGCACCCCGAGCACTGAGCACTGAGCACCCTGAGCACTGAGCACCAAACACCCCGAGCACTGAGCACCCAGCACCCTGAGTACTGAGCACCCAGCACCCTGAGTACTGAGCACCCAGCATCCTGAGTACTGAGCACCCTGAGGACTGAGCACCCAGCACCCTGAGTACTGAGCACCCAGCACCCTGAGTACTGAGCACCCAGCATCCTGAGTACTGAGCACCGATCAACCTGAGCACTGAGCATCCAGCACCCTGAGCACTGAGCACCCTGAGGACTGAGCACCCAGCAACCTGAGTACTGAGCACCCAGCATCCTGAGTACTGAGCACCCTGAGTACTGAGCACCCAGCACCCCTAGCACTGAGCACCCAGCACCCTGAGTACTGAGCACCCTGAGTGTGGAGCACCCTGCACCCTGAGTACTGAGCAGCCAGCACCCTGAGTACTGAGCACCCTGAGTGCTGAGCACCCTGCACCCTGAGTACTGAGCACCCAGCATCCTGAGTACTGAGCACCCTGAGTACTGAGCATCCAGCACCCCGAGCACTGAGCACCCAGCACCCTGAGTACTGAGCACCCTGAGTACTGAGCACCCAGCACCCCTAGCACTGAGCACCCAGCACCCTGAGTACTGAGCACCCTGAGTGCTGAGCACCCTGCACCCTGAGTACTGAGCAGCCAGCACCCTGAGCACTGAGCACCCAGCACCCTGAGTACTGAGCACCCAGCACCCTGAGAACTTAGAACCCAGCAAATGAGCACTGAGCACCCAGCACCCTGAGTACTGAGCACCGAGCACCCTGAGTACTGAGCACCCAGCACCCTGAGTACTGAGCACCGAGCACCCCGAGTACTGAGCACCCAGCACCCTGAGAACTGAGCACCCAGCACCCTGAGCACTGAGCACCCAGCACCCTGAGTACTGAGCACCGAGCACCCCGAGCACTGAGCACCCAGCACCCTGAGCACTGAGCACCCAGCACCCTGAGTACTGAGAATCCAGCACCCTGAGTACTGAGCACACAGCACCCTGAGCACTGAGCACCCAGCACCCTGAGTACTGAGCACCCACCACCCTGAGTACTGAGCACCCAGCACCCTGAGTACTGAGCACCCAGCACCCTGAGTACTGAGCACCCAGCACCCTGAGTACTGAGCACCGAGCACCCCGAGTACTGAGCACCCAGCAC
This sequence comes from Microtus oregoni, assembly GCF_018167655.1. NCBI lineage: Eukaryota > Metazoa > Chordata > Mammalia > Rodentia > Cricetidae > Microtus > Microtus oregoni. The sequence goes on along the minus strand of NW_024543811.1, from coordinate 2,582,126 downwards.
CCCGAGGACTGAGCACCCAGCACCCTGAGCACTGAGCACCCAGCACCCTGAGTCCTGAGTACTGAGCACCCTGAGTACTGAGCACCCAGCATCCAGAGCACTGAGCACCCAGCACCCTGAGTACTGAGCACCGAGCACCCTAGGCACTGAGCACCCAGCACCCTGAGTACTGAGCACCCAGCACCAAATATACTGAGCACCGAGCATCCTGAGCACTGAGCACCGAGAACCCCGAGCACTGAGCACCCAGCACCCTGAGTACTGAGCACCCAGCACCAAGAGTACTGAGCAGCGAGCACCCCGAGCACTGAGCGCCCAGCACATTGAGTAATGAGCACCCAGCACCCCGAGTACTGAGCACCCAGCACCAAAAGTACTGAGCACCGTGCATCCTGAGCACTGAGCACCCAGCACCCCGAGAATGAGCACCCAGCACCCTGAGTACTGAGCACCCATGACCCTGAGCACTGAGCACCGAGCACCCCGAGCACTGAGCACCCAGCACCCTGAGCACTGAGCACCCAGCACCCAGAGCACTGAGCACCCAGCACTCTGAGCACTGAGCACCCAGCACCCTGAGTACTGAGCACCCAGCACCCTGAGTACTGAGCACCCAGACCACGAGCTCTGAGCACCCAGCACCCCTAGCACTGTGCACCCAGCACCCTGAGTACTGAGAACCCAGCACCCTGAGTACTGAGCACCCAGCACCCTGAGCACTGAGCACCCAGCAGCCCGAGCACTGAGCACCCAGCATCCTGAGCACTGAGTACTGAGCACCCAGCACCCTGAGCACTGAGCACCCAGCACCCTGAGCACTGAGCACCCAGCACCCTGAGTACTGAGCACCCAGCACCCCAAGCACTGAGCACCGAGCACCCTGAGTACTGAGCACCCAGCACGCTGAGCACTGAGCACCCAGCACCCCGAATACTGAGCACCCAGCACCCTGAGTACTGAGCACCCAGCACCCTGAGTACTGAGCACCCAGGACCCCTAGCACTGAGCACCCAGCACCCCGAGCACTGAGCACCCAGCACCCCGAGAATGAGCACCCAGCACCCTGAGTACTGATAACCGAGCACCCTGAGTACTGAGCACCCAGCACCCTGAGTGCTGAGCCCCCAGCACCCTGAGTCCTGAGCACCGAGCACCCCGAGCACTGAGCACCGGGTACCCCGAGCACTGAGCACCCAGCAACCTGAGTACTGAGCACCCAGCACCCTGAGTACTGAGCACTGAGCACTGAGCACCCTGAGCACTGAGCACCCAGCACCCTGAGCACTGAGCAACCAGCATCCTGAGCACTGAGTACTGAGCACCCAGCACCCTGAGCACTGAGCAGCCAGCACCCTGAGCACTGATCACCCAGCACCCTGAGTATTGAGCACCCAGCACCCCAAACACTGAGCAGCGAGCACCCTGAGTACTGAGCACCCATCACCCCGAGAATGAGCACCCAGCACCATGAGTACTGAGCCCCGAGCACCCAGAGTACTGAGCACCGAGCACCCTGAGCACTGAGCACCCAGCACCCTGAGAACTGAGCACCGAGCACCCTGAGTACTGAGCACCCAGCACCCCGAGAATGAGCACCCAGCACCATGAGTACTGAGCACCGAGCACCCTGAGCACTGAGCACCCAGCACCCTGAGTACTGAGCACCAAGCACCCTGAGTACTGAGCACCCAGCACCCTGAGTACTGAGCACCCAGCACCCTGAGTTCTGAGCACCCAGCACCCTGAGCACTGAGCACACTGAGTACTGAGTAACCAGCACCCTGAGCACTGAGCACCCAGCACCCCGAGCACTGAGCACCCAGCACCCCGGGCACTGAGCACTGAGCACCCTGAGCACTGAGGACCCAGCACCCCGAGCACTGAGCACCCAGCACCCTGGGTACTGAGCACCCAGCACCCTGAGCACTGAGCACACTGAGTACTGAGCAACCAGCACCCTGAGCACTGAGCACCCAGCACATCGAGCACTGAGCACCCAGCACCCTGAGTACTGAGCACCCAGCACCCTGAGCACTGAGCACCCAGCACCCCGAGTACTGAGCACCCAGCACCCCGAGTACTGAGCACCGAGCACCCCGAGCACTGAGCACCCAGCACCCTGTGTACTGAGCACCCCGAGTACTGAGAACCCAGCACCCTGATCACTGAGCACCCAGCACCCTGAGTACTGAGAACAGATCACCCTGAGTACTGAGCACCCAGCACCCTGAGTACTGAGCCCCCAGCACCCTGAGTACTGAGCACCCAGCACCCCGAGCACTGAGCACCCAGCACCCCGAGAATGAGCACCCAGAAACCTGAGTACTGAGCACCCAGCACCCTGAGTACTGAGCCCCCAGCACCCTGAGTTCTGAGCACCCAGCACCCTGAGCACTGAGCACACTGAGTACTGAGCAACCAGCACCCTGAGAAGTGAGCACCCAGCACCCCGAGCACTGAGCACCCAGCACCCCGAGCACTGAGCACTGAGCACCCTGAGCACTGAGGACCCAGCACCCCGAGCACTGAGCACCCAGCACCCTGAGTACTGAACACCCAGCACCCTGAGCACTGAGCACACTGAGTACTGAGCAACCAGCACCCTGAGCACTGAGCACCCAGCACCCCGAGCACTGAGCACCCAGCACCCTGAGCACTGAGCACCCAGCACCCTGAGCACTGAGCACCCAGCACCCCGAGTACTGAGCACCCACCAACCCGAGTACTGAGCACCTAGCACCCCGTGCACTGAGCACCCAGCACCCTGAGTACTGAGCACCCAGCACCCTGAGTACTGAGCACCCCGAGTACTGAGAACCCAGCACCCCGATCACTGAGAACCCAGCACCCTGAGTACTGAGAACAGATCACCCTGAGTACTGAGCACCCAGCACCCTGAGTACTGAGCCCCCAGCACCCTGAGTACTGAGCACCGAGCTCCCCGAGCACTGAGCACCCTGAGTACTGAGCACCCAGCACCCTGAGTACTGAGCACCCAGCACCCTGAGCACTGAGCACCCAGCACCCTGAGTACTGAGCACCCAGCACCCCGAGCACTGAGCACTGAGCACCCTGAGCACTGAGCACCCAGCACCCCGAGCACTGAGCACCCAGCACCCTGAGTACTGAGCACCCAGCACCCTGAGCACTGAGCACACTGAGTACTGAGCAACCAGCACCCTGAGCACTGAGCACCCAGCACCCCGAGCACTGAGCACCCAGCACCCTGAGAACTGAGCACCCAGCACCCTGAGCACTGAGCACCCAGCACCCCGAGTACTGAGCACCCAGCACCCCGAGTAGTGAGCACCGAGCACCCCGAGCACTGAGCACCCAGCACCCTGAGTACTGAGCACCCAGCACCCTGAGTACTGAGCACCCCGAGTACTGAGAACCCAGCACCCCGATCACTGAGCACCCAGCACCCTGAGAACTGAGCACCCAGCACCCTGAGTACTGAGCCCCCAGCACCCTGAGTACTGAGCACCCAGCACCCCGAGCACTGAGCACCCAGCACCCTTAGCACTGAGCACCCGGAGGACTGAGCACCCAGCACCCTGATAACTGAGCACTGATCACCCTGAGCACTGAGCACCCAGCACACCGAGCACTGATCACGCAGCACCCTGAGTACTGAGCACCCAGCACCCCGAGCACGGAGCACCCAGGACCCCGAGCACTGAGTACTGAGCACTCAGCACCCTGAGTACTGAGCACCGAGCTCCCTGAGCACTGAGCACCCAGCACCCTGAGCACTGAGCACCCAGCACCCTGAGCACTGAGCACCCAGCACCCTGAGTACTGAGCACCCAGCACGCTGAGTACTGAGCACCCAGCACCCCGAGCACTGAGCACCCAGCACCCTGAGTACTGAGCACTGAGCACCCAGCGCCCCGAGCACTGAGCACCCAGCACCCTGTGTACTGAGCACTGACCACCCTGAGTACTAAGCACCCAGCACCCTGAGTACTGAGCACCCATGACCCTGAGCACTGAGCACCGAGCACCCCGATCACTGAGCACCCAGCACCCTGAGCACTCACCACCCATCACCCCGATCACTGAGCACCCAGCACCCTGAGCACTGAGCACCCAGCACCCTGAGCACTGAGCACCCAGCACCCAGAGCACTGAGCACCCAGCACTCTGAGCACTGAGCACCCAGCACCCTGAGTACTGAGCACCCAGCACCCTGAGTACTGAGTATCCAGACCACGAGCACTGAGCACCCAGCACGCCTAGCACTGTGCACCCAGCACCCTGAGTACTGAGAACCCAGCACCCTGAGTACTGAGCACCCAGCACCCTGAGCACTGAGCACCCAGCAGCCCGAGCACTGAGCACCCAGCATCCTGAGCACTGAGTACTGAGCACCCAGAACCCTGAGCACTGAGCACCCAGCACCCTGAGCACTCAGCACCCAGCACCCTGAGTACTGAGCACCCAGCACCCCAAGCACTGAGCACCGAGCACCCTGAGTACTGAGCACCCAGCACGCTGAGCACTGAGCACCCAGCACCCCGAATACTGAGCACCCAGCACCCTGAGTACTGAGCACCCAGCACCCTGAGTACTGAGCACCCAGCACCCCTAGCACTGAGCACCCAGCACCCTGAGCACTGAGCACCCAGCACCCTGAGTACTGAGCATCAAGCACGCTGATCACTGAGCACCCAGCACCCTGAGCACTGAGCACCCAGCACCCTGAGCACTGAGCACCCAGCACCCTGAGTCCTGAGCACCGAGCACCCCAAGCACTGAGCACCGGGTACCACGAGCACTGAGCACCCAGCAACCTGAGTACTGAACACCCAGCACCCTGAGTACTGAGCACTGAGCACTGAGCACCCTGAGCACTGAACACCCAGCACCCTGAGCACTGAGCACCCAGCATCCTGAGCACTGAGTACTGAGCACCCAGCACCCTGAGCACTGAGCAGCCAGCACCCTGAGCACTGAGCACCCAGCACCCTGAGTATTGAGCAAACAGCACCCCAAACACTGAGCAGCGAGCAACCTGAGAACTGAGCACCGAGCACCCTGAGTACTGAGCACCCAGCACCATGAGTACTGAGCCCCGAGCACCCAGAGTACTCAGCACCGAGCACCCTGAGCACTGAGCACCCAGCACCCTGAGTACTTAGCACCAAGCACCCTGAGTACCGAGCACCCAGCACCCCGAGAATGAGCACCCAGCACCATGAGTACTGAGCCCCGAGCACCCAGAGTACTGAGCACCGAGCACCCTGAGCACTGAGCACCCAGCACCCTGAGAACTGAGCACCGAGCACCCTGAGTACTGAGCACCCAGCACCCCGAGAATGAGCACCCAACACCATGAGTACTGAGCACCGAGCACCCTGAGCACTGAGCACCCAGCACCCTGAGCACTGAGCACCAAGCACCCTGAGTACTGAGCACCGAGCACCCTGAGTACTGAGCACCCAGCACATTGAGTTCTGAGCACCCAGCACCCTGAGCACTGAGCAAACTGAGTACTGAGCAACCAGCACCCTGAGCACTGAGCACCCAGCACCCCGAGCACTGAGCACCCAGCACCCCGAGCACTGAGCACTGAGCACCCTGAGCACTGAGGACCCAGCATCCCGAGCACTGAGCACCCAGCACCCTGAGTACTGAGCACCCAGCACCCTGAGCACTGAGCACACTGAGTACTGAGCAACCAGCACCCTGAGCACTGAGCACCCAGCACCCCGAGCACTGAGCACCCAGCACGCTGAGTACTGAGCACTGAGCACCCAGCACCCTGAGTACTGAGCACCCAGCACCCTGAGTACTGAGCACCCAACACCCTGAGTACGGAGAACCCAGCACCCCGAGTACTGAACACCCAGCACCCTGAGTACTGAGCACCCAGCGCCCCGAGCACCGAGCACCCCGAGCACTGAGCACTGGGCACCCTGAGTACTGAGCACTGAGCACCCTTAGTACTGAGCACCGAGCACCCTGAGTACTGAGCACCCAGCACCCTGAGCACTGAGCACGGAGCACCCCGAGGACTGAGCACCCAGCACCGTGAGCACTGAGCACCCAGCACCTTGAGTACTGAGCACCGAGCACCCCGAGCACTGAGCACCAAGCACCCTGAGTACTGAGCACCCAGCACCCCGAGCACTGAGCACCCAGCACCCTGAGTACTGAGCACCCAGCACCCTGAGTACTGAGCACTGAGCACCCTGAGCACTGAGCACCAAACACCCCGAGCACTGAGCACCCAGCACCCTGAGTACTGAGCACCCAGCACCCTGAGTACTGAGCACCCAGCATCCTGAGTACTGAGCACCCTGAGGACTGAGCACCCAGCACCCTGAGTACTGAGCACCCAGCACCCTGAGTAATGAGCACCCAGCATCCTGAGTACTGAGCACCGATCAACCTGAGCACTGAGCATCCAGCACCCTGAGCACTGAGCACCCTGAGGACTGAGCACCCAGCACCCTGAGTACTGAGCACCCAGCATCCTGAGTACTGAGCACCGATCACCCTGAGCACTGAGCATCCAGCACCCCGAGCACTGAGCACCCAGCACCCTGAGTACTGAGCACCCTGAGTACTGAGCACCCAGCACCCCTAGCACTGAGCACCCAGCACCCTGAGTACTGAGCACCCTGAGTGCTGAGCACCCAGCACCCTGAGTACTGAGCAGCCAGCACCCTGAGCACTGAGCACCCAGCACAATGAGTACTGAGCACCCAGCACCCTGAGAACTTAGCACCCAGCAAATGAGCAGTGAGCACCCAGCACCCTGAGTACTGAGCACCGAGCACCCTGAGTACTGAGCACCCAGCACCCTGAGTACTGAGCACCGAGCACCCCGAGTACTGCGCACCCAGCACCCTGAGAACTGAGCACCCAGCACCCCGAGCACTGAGCACCCAGCACGCTGAGTACTGAGCACCTAGCACCCCGAGCACTGAGCACCCAGCACCCTGAGCACTGAGAACCCAACACCCTGAGTACTGAGCATCCAGCACCCTGAGTACTGAGCACACAGCACCCTGAGCACTGAGCACCCAGCACCCTGAGTACTGAGTACCCACCACCCTGAGTACTGAGCACCCAGCACCCTGAGTACTGAGCAACCAGCACCCTGAGTACTGAGCACCCAGCACCCTGAGTACTGAGCACCGAGCACCCCGAGTACTGAGCACCCAGCGCCCCGAGCACTGAGCACCCAGCACCCTGAGCACTGAGCACCCAGCACCCTGAGTCCTGAGTACTGAGCACCCTGAGTACTGAGCACCCAGCATCCAGAGCACTGAGCACCCAGCACCCTGAGTACTGAGCACCGAGCACCCCAGGCACTGAGCACCCAGCACCCTGAGTACTGAGCACCCAGCACCAAAAGTACTGAGCACCGAGCATCCTGAGCACTAAGCACCCAGCACCCCGAGAATGAGCACCCAGCACCCTGAGTACTGAGCACCCAGCACCCTGAGTACTGAGCACCCAGCACCCCGAGCACTGAGAACCCTGAATACTGAGCACCCAGCACCCTGAGTACTGTGCACTAAGCACCCAGAGCGCTGAGCACCCAGTACCCCGAGCACTGAGTACTGAGCACCCAGCACCCTGAGTACTGAGCACCGAGCTCCCCGAGCACTGAGCACCCTGAGTACTGAGCACCCAGCACCCTGAGTACTGAGCACCCAGCACCCTGAGCACTGAGCACCCAGCACCCTGAGTACTGAGCACCCAGCACCCCGAGCACTGAGCACCCAGCACCCTGAATACTGAGCAACCTGAGCACTGAGCACCCAGCACCCTGAGTACTGAGCACCCTGAGGACTGAGCACCGATCACCCTGAGCACTGAGCACCCAGCACCCTGAGTACTGAGCACCCAGCACCCTGAGCACTGAGCACCCAGCACCCTGATTACTGAGCAGCGAGCACCCTGAGTACTGAGCACCCAGCACCCTGAGTACTGAGCACCCAGCACCCTGAGTACTGAGCACCGAGCACCCCGAGTACAGAGCACCCAGCACCCTGAGTACTGAGCACCCTGAGTACTGAGCACCGATCACCCTGACCACTGAGCACCCAGCACCCTGTGTACTGAGCACCCAACGTACTGAGCACCGAGCACACCGAGCACTGAGCACCCAGCACCCTGAGTACTGAGCACCGAGCACCCTGAGCACTGAGCACCCAGCACCCTGAGTACTGAGCACCGAGCACCCCGAGCACTGAGCACCCAGCGCCCAGAGCACTGAGCACCGAGCACACCGAGCACTGAGCACCCAGCACCCTGAGTACTGAGCACCGAGCACCCTGAGCACTGAGCACCCAGCACCCTGAGTACTGAGCACCGAGCACCCCGAGCACTGAGCACCCAGCGCCCAGAGCACTGAGCACCCAGCACCCCGAGCAATGAGCACCCAGCACCCTGAGTACTGAGCACCCAGCACCCCGAGTCCTGAGAACCCAGAAACCTGAGCACAGAGCACCCAGCACCCCGAGCACTGAGCACCCAGCACCCTGAGCACTGAGCACCCAGCACCCTGAGTACTGAGCACTGAACACCCCGAGTACTGAGCACCCAGCACCCCGAGCACTGAGCACCGAGCACCGCGAGCACTGAGCACCCAGCACCCCGAGCACTGAGCACCCAGAACCCTGAGCACTGAGCACCCAGCACCCCGAGCACTGAGCACCCAGCACCCGGAGCACTGAGCACCCAGCACCCCGAGCACTGAGCACCCAGCACCCCGAGCACTGAGCACCCAGCACCCTGAGTACTCAGAACCCAGCACCCTGAGCACTGAGCAACCAGCACCCTGAGTACTGAGCACCGAGCACCCTGAGTACTGAGCACCCAACACCCTGATTAATGAGCACCCAGCACCCCGAGCACTGAGCACCCAGCACCCTGAGTACTGAGCACCGAGCACCCTGAGTACGGAGCAACCAGCACCCTGAGTACTGAGCACCCAGCGTACTGAGCACACAGCACCCTGATTAATGAGCACCCAGCACCCTGATTAATGAGCACCCAGCACCCCGAGCACTGAAAACCCAGGACCCTGAGTACTGAGCACCGAGCACCCTGAGTACTGAGCACCCAGCACCCTGAGCACTGAGCACCCAGCACCCTGAGCACTGAGCACACTGAGTACTGAGTAACCAGCACCCTGAGCACTGAGCACCCAGCACCCCGAGCACTGAGCACCCAGCACCCCGGGCACTGAGCACTGAGCACCCTGAGCACTGAGGACCCAGCACCCCGAGCACTGAGCACCCAGCACCCTGGGTACTGAGCACCCAGCACCCTGAGCACTGAGCACACTGAGTACTGAGCAACCAGCACCCTGAGCACTGAGCACCCAGCACATCGAGCACTGAGCACCCAGCACCCTGAGTACTGAGCACCCAGCACCCTGAGCACTGAGCACCCAGCACCCCGAGTACTGAGCACCCAGCACCCCGAGTACTGAGCACCGAGCACCCCGAGCACTGAGCACCCAGCACCCTGTGTACTGAGCACCCCGAGTACTGAGAACCCAGCACCCTGATCACTGAGCACCCAGCACCCTGAGTACTGAGAACAGATCACCCTGAGTACTGAGCACCCAGCACCCTGAGTACTGAGCCCCCAGCACCCTGAGTACTGAGCACCCAGCACCCCGAGCACTGAGCACCCAGCACCCCGAGAATGAGCACCCAGAAACCTGAGTACTGAGCACCCAGCACCCTGAGTACTGAGCCCCCAGCACCCTGAGTTCTGAGCACCCAGCACCCTGAGCACTGAGCACACTGAGTACTGAGCAACCAGCACCCTGAGAAGTGAGCACCCAGCACCCCGAGCACTGAGCACCCAGCACCCCGAGCACTGAGCACTGAGCACCCTGAGCACTGAGGACCCAGCACCCCGAGCACTGAGCACCCAGCACCCTGAGTACTGAACACCCAGCACCCTGAGCACTGAGCACACTGAGTACTGAGCAACCAGCACCCTGAGCACTGAGCACCCAGCACCCCGAGCACTGAGCACCCAGCACCCTGAGCACTGAGCACCCAGCACCCTGAGCACTGAGCACCCAGCACCCCGAGTACTGAGCACCCACCAACCCGAGTACTGAGCACCTAGCACCCCGTGCACTGAGCACCCAGCACCCTGAGTACTGAGCACCCAGCACCCTGAGTACTGAGCACCCCGAGTACTGAGAACCCAGCACCCCGATCACTGAGAACCCAGCACCCTGAGTACTGAGAACAGATCACCCTGAGTACTGAGCACCCAGCACCCTGAGTACTGAGCCCCCAGCACCCTGAGTACTGAGCACCGAGCTCCCCGAGCACTGAGCACCCTGAGTACTGAGCACCCAGCACCCTGAGTACTGAGCACCCAGCACCCTGAGCACTGAGCACCCAGCACCCTGAGTACTGAGCACCCAGCACCCCGAGCACTGAGCACTGAGCACCCTGAGCACTGAGCACCCAGCACCCCGAGCACTGAGCACCCAGCACCCTGAGTACTGAGCACCCAGCACCCTGAGCACTGAGCACACTGAGTACTGAGCAACCAGCACCCTGAGCACTGAGCACCCAGCACCCCGAGCACTGAGCACCCAGCACCCTGAGAACTGAGCACCCAGCACCCTGAGCACTGAGCACCCAGCACCCCGAGTACTGAGCACCCAGCACCCCGAGTAGTGAGCACCGAGCACCCCGAGCACTGAGCACCCAGCACCCTGAGTACTGAGCACCCAGCACCCTGAGTACTGAGCACCCCGAGTACTGAGAACCCAGCACCCCGATCACTGAGCACCCAGCACCCTGAGAACTGAGCACCCAGCACCCTGAGTACTGAGCCCCCAGCACCCTGAGTACTGAGCACCCAGCACCCCGAGCACTGAGCACCCAGCACCCTTAGCACTGAGCACCCGGAGGACTGAGCACCCAGCACCCTGATAACTGAGCACTGATCACCCTGAGCACTGAGCACCCAGCACACCGAGCACTGATCACGCAGCACCCTGAGTACTGAGCACCCAGCACCCCGAGCACGGAGCACCCAGGACCCCGAGCACTGAGTACTGAGCACTCAGCACCCTGAGTACTGAGCACCGAGCTCCCTGAGCACTGAGCACCCAGCACCCTGAGCACTGAGCACCCAGCACCCTGAGCACTGAGCACCCAGCACCCTGAGTACTGAGCACCCAGCACGCTGAGTACTGAGCACCCAGCACCCCGAGCACTGAGCACCCAGCACCCTGAGTACTGAGCACTGAGCACCCAGCGCCCCGAGCACTGAGCACCCAGCACCCTGTGTACTGAGCACTGACCACCCTGAGTACTAAGCACCCAGCACCCTGAGTACTGAGCACCCATGACCCTGAGCACTGAGCACCGAGCACCCCGATCACTGAGCACCCAGCACCCTGAGCACTCACCACCCATCACCCCGATCACTGAGCACCCAGCACCCTGAGCACTGAGCACCCAGCACCCTGAGCACTGAGCACCCAGCACCCAGAGCACTGAGCACCCAGCACTCTGAGCACTGAGCACCCAGCACCCTGAGTACTGAGCACCCAGCACCCTGAGTACTGAGTATCCAGACCACGAGCACTGAGCACCCAGCACGCCTAGCACTGTGCACCCAGCACCCTGAGTACTGAGAACCCAGCACCCTGAGTACTGAGCACCCAGCACCCTGAGCACTGAGCACCCAGCAGCCCGAGCACTGAGCACCCAGCATCCTGAGCACTGAGTACTGAGCACCCAGAACCCTGAGCACTGAGCACCCAGCACCCTGAGCACTCAGCACCCAGCACCCTGAGTACTGAGCACCCAGCACCCCAAGCACTGAGCACCGAGCACCCTGAGTACTGAGCACCCAGCACGCTGAGCACTGAGCACCCAGCACCCCGAATACTGAGCACCCAGCACCCTGAGTACTGAGCACCCAGCACCCTGAGTACTGAGCACCCAGCACCCCTAGCACTGAGCACCCAGCACCCTGAGCACTGAGCACCCAGCACCCTGAGTACTGAGCATCAAGCACGCTGATCACTGAGCACCCAGCACCCTGAGCACTGAGCACCCAGCACCCTGAGCACTGAGCACCCAGCACCCTGAGTCCTGAGCACCGAGCACCCCAAGCACTGAGCACCGGGTACCACGAGCACTGAGCACCCAGCAACCTGAGTACTGAACACCCAGCACCCTGAGTACTGAGCACTGAGCACTGAGCACCCTGAGCACTGAACACCCAGCACCCTGAGCACTGAGCACCCAGCATCCTGAGCACTGAGTACTGAGCACCCAGCACCCTGAGCACTGAGCAGCCAGCACCCTGAGCACTGAGCACCCAGCACCCTGAGTATTGAGCAAACAGCACCCCAAACACTGAGCAGCGAGCAACCTGAGAACTGAGCACCGAGCACCCTGAGTACTGAGCACCCAGCACCATGAGTACTGAGCCCCGAGCACCCAGAGTACTCAGCACCGAGCACCCTGAGCACTGAGCACCCAGCACCCTGAGTACTTAGCACCAAGCACCCTGAGTACCGAGCACCCAGCACCCCGAGAATGAGCACCCAGCACCATGAGTACTGAGCCCCGAGCACCCAGAGTACTGAGCACCGAGCACCCTGAGCACTGAGCACCCAGCACCCTGAGAACTGAGCACCGAGCACCCTGAGTACTGAGCACCCAGCACCCCGAGAATGAGCACCCAACACCATGAGTACTGAGCACCGAGCACCCTGAGCACTGAGCACCCAGCACCCTGAGCACTGAGCACCAAGCACCCTGAGTACTGAGCACCGAGCACCCTGAGTACTGAGCACCCAGCACATTGAGTTCTGAGCACCCAGCACCCTGAGCACTGAGCAAACTGAGTACTGAGCAACCAGCACCCTGAGCACTGAGCACCCAGCACCCCGAGCACTGAGCACCCAGCACCCCGAGCACTGAGCACTGAGCACCCTGAGCACTGAGGACCCAGCATCCCGAGCACTGAGCACCCAGCACCCTGAGTACTGAGCACCCAGCACCCTGAGCACTGAGCACACTGAGTACTGAGCAACCAGCACCCTGAGCACTGAGCACCCAGCACCCCGAGCACTGAGCACCCAGCACGCTGAGTACTGAGCACTGAGCACCCAGCACCCTGAGTACTGAGCACCCAGCACCCTGAGTACTGAGCACCCAACACCCTGAGTACGGAGAACCCAGCACCCCGAGTACTGAACACCCAGCACCCTGAGTACTGAGCACCCAGCGCCCCGAGCACCGAGCACCCCGAGCACTGAGCACTGGGCACCCTGAGTACTGAGCACTGAGCACCCTTAGTACTGAGCACCGAGCACCCTGAGTACTGAGCACCCAGCACCCTGAGCACTGAGCACGGAGCACCCCGAGGACTGAGCACCCAGCACCGTGAGCACTGAGCACCCAGCACCTTGAGTACTGAGCACCGAGCACCCCGAGCACTGAGCACCAAGCACCCTGAGTACTGAGCACCCAGCACCCCGAGCACTGAGCACCCAGCACCCTGAGTACTGAGCACCCAGCACCCTGAGTACTGAGCACTGAGCACCCTGAGCACTGAGCACCAAACACCCCGAGCACTGAGCACCCAGCACCCTGAGTACTGAGCACCCAGCACCCTGAGTACTGAGCACCCAGCATCCTGAGTACTGAGCACCCTGAGGACTGAGCACCCAGCACCCTGAGTACTGAGCACCCAGCACCCTGAGTAATGAGCACCCAGCATCCTGAGTACTGAGCACCGATCAACCTGAGCACTGAGCATCCAGCACCCTGAGCACTGAGCACCCTGAGGACTGAGCACCCAGCACCCTGAGTACTGAGCACCCAGCATCCTGAGTACTGAGCACCGATCACCCTGAGCACTGAGCATCCAGCACCCCGAGCACTGAGCACCCAGCACCCTGAGTACTGAGCACCCTGAGTACTGAGCACCCAGCACCCCTAGCACTGAGCACCCAGCACCCTGAGTACTGAGCACCCTGAGTGCTGAGCACCCAGCACCCTGAGTACTGAGCAGCCAGCACCCTGAGCACTGAGCACCCAGCACAATGAGTACTGAGCACCCAGCACCCTGAGAACTTAGCACCCAGCAAATGAGCAGTGAGCACCCAGCACCCTGAGTACTGAGCACCGAGCACCCTGAGTACTGAGCACCCAGCACCCTGAGTACTGAGCACCGAGCACCCCGAGTACTGCGCACCCAGCACCCTGAGAACTGAGCACCCAGCACCCCGAGCACTGAGCACCCAGCACGCTGAGTACTGAGCACCTAGCACCCCGAGCACTGAGCACCCAGCACCCTGAGCACTGAGAACCCAACACCCTGAGTACTGAGCATCCAGCACCCTGAGTACTGAGCACACAGCACCCTGAGCACTGAGCACCCAGCACCCTGAGTACTGAGTACCCACCACCCTGAGTACTGAGCACCCAGCACCCTGAGTACTGAGCAACCAGCACCCTGAGTACTGAGCACCCAGCACCCTGAGTACTGAGCACCGAGCACCCCGAGTACTGAGCACCCAGCGCCCCGAGCACTGAGCACCCAGCACCCTGAGCACTGAGCACCCAGCACCCTGAGTCCTGAGTACTGAGCACCCTGAGTACTGAGCACCCAGCATCCAGAGCACTGAGCACCCAGCACCCTGAGTACTGAGCACCGAGCACCCCAGGCACTGAGCACCCAGCACCCTGAGTACTGAGCACCCAGCACCAAAAGTACTGAGCACCGAGCATCCTGAGCACTAAGCACCCAGCACCCCGAGAATGAGCACCCAGCACCCTGAGTACTGAGCACCCAGCACCCTGAGTACTGAGCACCCAGCACCCCGAGCACTGAGAACCCTGAATACTGAGCACCCAGCACCCTGAGTACTGTGCACTAAGCACCCAGAGCGCTGAGCACCCAGTACCCCGAGCACTGAGTACTGAGCACCCAGCACCCTGAGTACTGAGCACCGAGCTCCCCGAGCACTGAGCACCCTGAGTACTGAGCACCCAGCACCCTGAGTACTGAGCACCCAGCACCCTGAGCACTGAGCACCCAGCACCCTGAGTACTGAGCACCCAGCACCCCGAGCACTGAGCACCCAGCACCCTGAATACTGAGCAACCTGAGCACTGAGCACCCAGCACCCTGAGTACTGAGCACCCTGAGGACTGAGCACCGATCACCCTGAGCACTGAGCACCCAGCACCCTGAGTACTGAGCACCCAGCACCCTGAGCACTGAGCACCCAGCACCCTGATTACTGAGCAGCGAGCACCCTGAGTACTGAGCACCCAGCACCCTGAGTACTGAGCACCCAGCACCCTGAGTACTGAGCACCGAGCACCCCGAGTACAGAGCACCCAGCACCCTGAGTACTGAGCACCCTGAGTACTGAGCACCGATCACCCTGACCACTGAGCACCCAGCACCCTGTGTACTGAGCACCCAACGTACTGAGCACCGAGCACACCGAGCACTGAGCACCCAGCACCCTGAGTACTGAGCACCGAGCACCCTGAGCACTGAGCACCCAGCACCCTGAGTACTGAGCACCGAGCACCCCGAGCACTGAGCACCCAGCGCCCAGAGCACTGAGCACCGAGCACACCGAGCACTGAGCACCCAGCACCCTGAGTACTGAGCACCGAGCACCCTGAGCACTGAGCACCCAGCACCCTGAGTACTGAGCACCGAGCACCCCGAGCACTGAGCACCCAGCGCCCAGAGCACTGAGCACCCAGCACCCCGAGCAATGAGCACCCAGCACCCTGAGTACTGAGCACCCAGCACCCCGAGTCCTGAGAACCCAGAAACCTGAGCACAGAGCACCCAGCACCCCGAGCACTGAGCACCCAGCACCCTGAGCACTGAGCACCCAGCACCCTGAGTACTGAGCACTGAACACCCCGAGTACTGAGCACCCAGCACCCCGAGCACTGAGCACCGAGCACCGCGAGCACTGAGCACCCAGCACCCCGAGCACTGAGCACCCAGAACCCTGAGCACTGAGCACCCAGCACCCCGAGCACTGAGCACCCAGCACCCGGAGCACTGAGCACCCAGCACCCCGAGCACTGAGCACCCAGCACCCCGAGCACTGAGCACCCAGCACCCTGAGTACTCAGAACCCAGCACCCTGAGCACTGAGCAACCAGCACCCTGAGTACTGAGCACCGAGCACCCTGAGTACTGAGCACCCAACACCCTGATTAATGAGCACCCAGCACCCCGAGCACTGAGCACCCAGCACCCTGAGTACTGAGCACCGAGCACCCTGAGTACGGAGCAACCAGCACCCTGAGTACTGAGCACCCAGCGTACTGAGCACACAGCACCCTGATTAATGAGCACCCAGCACCCTGATTAATGAGCACCCAGCACCCCGAGCACTGAAAACCCAGGACCCTGAGTACTGAGCACCGAGCACCCTGAGTACTGAGCACCCAGCACCCTGAGCACTGAGCACCCAGCACCCTGAGTACTGAGCACCGAGCACCCCGAGTACTGAGCAACCAGCACCCCGAGCACTGAGCACCCAGCACCACGAGCACTGAGCACCCAGCACACCGAGCACTGAGCACCCAGCACCCCGAGCACCGAGCACCATGAGTACTAAGCACCGAGCACCCTGAGCACTGAGCACCCAGCACCCTGAGCACTGAGAACCCAGCACCCCGAGTACTGAGCACCCAGCACCCCGAGCACTGAGCACCCAGCACCCTGAGTACTGAGCACCCAGCACCCTGAGCACTGAGCACCGAGTACTCTGAGCACTGAGCACCCAGCACCCTGAGGACTGAGTACCCAGCACCCCGAGCACTGAGCACCCAGCACCCTGAGCACTGAGCACCCTGAGTACTGAGCACTGAGCACCCTGAGTACTGAGCACTGAGCACACTGAGTACTGAGCACAGAGCACCCTGAGTACTGAGCACTGAGCACCCTGAGTACTGAGCACCCAGCACCCTGAGTACTGAACACCCAGCCCCCTGAGCAATGAGCACCCTGAGTACTGAGCACCCAGCACCCTGAGCACATAGCACCGAGCACCCCGAGCACTGAGCACCCAGCACCCGGAGTACTGAGCACCCAGCACCCTGAGCACTGAGGACCCAGCACCCTGAGTACTGAGCACCCAGCACCCTGAGCACTGAGCACCCAGCACCCTGAGTACTGAGCACCCAGCACCCTGAGCACTGAGCACCCAGGACCCTGAGTACTGAGCATCCAGCACCCCGAGCACTGAGCACCCAGCACCCTGAGTACTGAGGACTGAGCACCCAGCACCCCGAGCACTGAGCACTGAGTACCCAGCACCCCGAGCACTGAGCACCCAGCACCCTGAGCACTGAGCACCCTGAGTACTGAGCACCCAGAGCACTGAGCACTGAGCACCCTGAGTACTGAGCACCGAGCACCCTGAGTACTGAGCACCCAGGACTCTGAGCACTGAGCACAAAGCAAGCTGAGTACTGAGCACCCTGAGTACTGAGCACCGAGGACACTGAGCACCCAGTACCCTGAGTACTGAGCACCGAGCACCCCGAGTACTGAGCACCCAGCACCCTGAGCACTGAGCACCCAGCACCCCGAGCACTGAGCACCCAGCACCTTGAGTACTGAGCACTGAGCACCCCGTGCACTGAGCACCCAGAACCCTGAGTACTGAGCACCCAGCAACCCGAGCACTGAGCACCCAGCACCCTGAGTACTGAGCACCCAGAACCCTGAGTACTGAGCACTGAGCACCCTGAGCACGGAGCACCCAACACCCCGAGCACTGAGCACCCAGCACCCTGAGTACTGAGCACCCAGCACCCTGAGCACTGAGCACCCAGCACCCTGAGTACTGAGCACCCAGCACCCCGAGCACTGAGCACCCAGCACCCTGAGTACTGAGCACCCAGCACCCTGAGCACTGAGCACCGAGTACCCTGAGCACTGAGCACCCAGCACCCTGAGGACTGAGTACCCAGCACCCCGAGCACTGAGCACCCAGCACCCTGAGCACTGAGCACCCTGAGTACTGAGCACTGAGCACCCTGTGTACTGAGCACTGAGCACCCTGAGTACTGAGCACCCAGCACCCTGAGTACTGAGCACCCAGCAACCTGAGCACTGAGCACCGAGCACCCTGAGCACTGAGCACCCAGCACCCTGAGCACTGATCACCCAGCACCCTGAGCACTGAGCACCCAGCACCCTGAGTACTGAGCACCCTGAGTACTGAGCACACAGCACCCTGTGCACTGAGCACCCAGCAGCCCGAGCACTGAGCACCCAGCACCCTGAGCACTGAGCACCCTGAGTACTGAGCACTGAGCACCCTGAGTACTGAGCACTGAGCACCCTGAGTACTGAGCACCCAGCACCCTGAGTACTGAGCACCCAGCACCCTGAGCAATGAGCACCCTGAGTACTGAGCACCCAGCACCCTGAGCACTGAGCACCGAGCAAACCGAGCACTGAGCACCCAGCACCCGGAGTACTGAGCACCCAGCACCCTGAGTACTCAGCACCGAGCACCCTGAGTACTGAGCACCCAGTACCCTGAGCACTGAACACATAGCACCCTGAGTACTGAGCACCCCGAGCACTGACCACCCAGCACCCTGAGCACTGAGGACCTAGCACCCTGAGTACTGAGCACCCAGCACCCTGAGCACTGAGCACCGAGCACCCTGAGTACTGAGCACCCAGCACCCTGAGCACTGAGCACCCAGGACCCTGAGTACTGAGCATCCAGCACCCGGAGCACTGAGCACCCAGCACCCTGAGTACAGAGGACTGAGCACCCAGCACCACGAGCACTGAGCACTGAGTACCCAGCACCCCGAGCACTGAGCACCCAGCACCCTGAGCACTGAGCACCCTGAGTACTGAGCACCCAGAGCCCTGAGCACTGAGCACCCTGAGTACTGAGCACCGAGCACCCTGAGTACTGAGCACCCAGCACTCTGAGCACTGAGCACAAAGCAAGCTGAGTACTGAGCACCCTGAGTACTGAGCACCGAGGACCCTGAGCACCCAGTACCCTGAGTACTGAGCACCGAGCACCCCGAGTACTGAGCACCCAGCACCCTGAGCACTGAGCACCCAGCACCCCGAGGACTGAGCACCCAGCACCTTGAGTACTGAGCACTGAGCACCCCGAGCACTGAGCACCCAGCACCCTGAGTACTGAGCACCCAGCACCCCGAGCACTGAGCACCCAGCACCCTGAGTACTGAGCACCCTGAGTGCTGAGCACCCAGCACCCTGAGCACGGAGCACCCAACACCCCGAGCACTGAGCACCCAGCACCCTGAGTACTGAGCACCCAGCACCCTGAGTACTGAGCACTCAGCACCCTGAGTACTGAGCACAGATCACCCTGAGCACTGAGCATCCAGCACCCCGAGCACTGAGCACCCAGCACCCCGAGCACTGAGCAACCAGCACCCTGAGCACTGAGCACCCTGAGGACTGAGCACCCAGCACCCTGAGTACTGAGCACGCAGCACCCTGAGTACTGAGCACCCAGCATCCTGAGTACTGAGCACAGATCACCCTGAGCACTGAGCATCCAGCACCCCGAGCACTGAGCACCCAGCACCCCGAGCACTGAGCAACCAGCACCCTGAGTACTGAGCACCCTGATTGCTGAGCACCCAGCACCCTGAGTACTGAGCACCGAGCACCCTGAGTACTTAGCACCCAGCACCTGAACACTGAGCACCCAGCACCCTGAGTACTGAGCACCGAGCACCCTGAGTACTGAGCACCCAGCACCCTGAGTACTGAGCACCCAGCACACCGAGTACTGAGCACCGAGCACCCCGAGTACTGAGCACCCAGCACCCTGAGAACTGAGCACCCAGCACCCCGAGCACTGAGCACCCAGCACCCTGAGTACTGAGCACCGAGCACCCCGAGCACTGAGCACCCAGCACCCTGAGCACTGAGCACCCAGCACCCTGAGTACTGAGCACACAGCACCCTGAGCACTGAGCACCCAGCACCCTGAGTACTGAGCACCCAGCACCCTGAGTACTGAGCACCCAGCACCGTGAGTACTGAGCACCCAGCACCCTGAGTACTGAGAACCGAGCACCCCGAGCACTGAGCACCCAGCACCCTGAGTACTGAGCACCCAGCACCCTGAGTACTGAGCACCCAGCACCCTGAGCACTGAGCACAAAGCATGCTGAGTACTGAGCAGCCTGAGGACTGAGCACCGAGGACCCTGAGCACTTAGCACCCAGCACCCTGAGCACTGAGCACCCAGCACCCGAGAATGAGCACCCAGCACCCTGAGTACTGAGAACCGAGCACTCTGAGTACATAGCACACAGCACGCTGAGCACTGAGCACCCAGCACCCCGAGTACTGAGCACCCAGCACCCCGAGCACTGAGCACCCAGCACCCCGAGAATGAGCACCCAGCACCCTGAGTACTGAGCACCCAGCACCCTGAGTACTGAGCACCGAGCACCCCGAGTACAGAGCACCCAGCACCCTGAGCACTCAGCACCCAGCACCCCGAGCACTGAGCACACAGCACCCTGAGTAGTGAGCTCCCAGCACCCCGAGCCCTGAGCACCCAGCACCCTGAGTACTGAGCACCCTGAGTACTGAGCACCGATCACCCTGAGCACTGAGCACCCAGCACCCTGAGTACTGAGCACCCAACGTACTGAGCACCGAGCACACCGAGCACTGAGCACCCAGCATCCTGAGTACTGAGCACCGAGCACCCTGAGCACTGAGCACCCAGCACCCTGAGTACTGAGCACCGAGCACCCCGAGCACTGAGCACCCAGCACACTGAGCACTGAGCACCCAGCACCCTGAGTACTGAGCACTGAGCACCCTGAGCACTGAGCACCCAGCACTACGAGCACTGAGCACTGAGCACCCCGAGCACTGAGCACCCAGCACCCTGAGTACTGAACACTGAGCACCCAGCACCCCGAGCACTGAGCACCTAGCACCCTGTGTACTGAGCACCGAGCACCCCGAGCACTGAGCACCCAGCACCCTGAGCACTCAGCACCCAGCACCCCGAGCACTGAGCACCCAGCACCCAGAGCACTGAGCACCCAGCACCCTGAGCACTGAGCACCCAGCACCCAGAGCACTGAGCACCCAGCACCCTGAGCACTGAGCACCCAGCACACTGAGTACTGAGCACCCAGCACCCTGAGTACTGAGCACCCAGACCCCGAGCACTGAGCACCCAGCACCCCTAGCACTGTGCACCCACCACCCTGAGTACTGAGAACCCAGCACCCTGAGTACTGAGCACCCAGCACCCTGAGCACTGAGCACCCAGCAGCCCGAGCACTGAGCACCCAGAATCCTGAGCACTGAGTACTGAGCACCCAGCACCCTGAGCACTGAGCACGCAGCACCCTGAGAACTGAGCACCCAGCACCCTGAGTACTGAGCACCCAGCACCCCAAGCACTGAGCACCGAGCACCCTGAGTACTGAGCACCCAGCACCCCGAGTACTGAGCACCCAGCAACCTGAGTACTGAGCACCCAGCACCCTGAGCACTGAGCACCCAGCACCCTGAGCACTGAGCACCCAGCACCCTGAGCACTGAGCACCCAGCACCCTGAGTACTGAGCATCAAGCACCCTCAGCACTGAGCACCCAGCACCCTGAGCACTGAGCAGCCAGCACCCTGAGCACTGAGCACCCAACGTACTGAGCACCGAGCACCCTGAGAACTGAGCACCGAGCACCCTGAGTACTGAGCAGCCAGCACCATGAGTACTGAGCACCGAGCACCCAGAGTACTGAGAAACCTGAGTACTGAGCACCCAGCACCCTGAGAATGAACACCCAGCACCATGAGTACTGAGCACCGAGCACCCTGAGCACTGAGCACCCAGCACCCTGAGTACTGAGCACCCAGCACTACGAGCACTGAGCACCCAGCACTCTGAGTACTGAGCACTGAGCACCCTGAGCACTGAGCACCCAGCACTACGAGCACTGAGCACCCAGCACTCTGAGTACTGAGCACCCAGCACCCTGAGTACTGAGCACCCAGCACCCTGAGTACTTAGCACTGAGCACCCCGAGCACTGATCACCCAGCACCCTGAGCACTGAGCACCCAGCACCCTGAGTACTGAGCACTGAGCACCCTGAGCACTGAGCACCCAGCACTACGAGCACTGAGCACTGAGCACCCTGAGCACTGAGCACCCAGCAGCCTGAGTAATGAGCACCCAGCACCCTGAGTACTGAGCACTGAGCACCCTGAGCACTGAGCACCCAGCACTACGAGCACTGAGCACCCAGCACTCTGAGTACTGAGCACCCAGCACCCTGAGTACTGAGCACCCAGTACCCTGAGTACTTAGCACTGAGCACCCCGAGCACTGAGCACCCAGCACCCTGAGCACTGAGCACCCAGCACCCTGAGTACTGAGCACCCAGCACCCTGAATACTGAGCACCCAGCGTACTGAGCACCGAGCACCCCGAGCACTGAGCACCCAGCACCCTGAGTACTGAGCACCCAGCACCCCGAGCACTGAGCACCCAGCACCCTGAGTACTGAGCACCGAGCACCCTGAATACTGAGCACCCAGCACCCTGAGTACTGAGCACCCAGCGTACTGAGCACCGAGGACCCAGCAACCTGAGCCCTGAGCACCCAGCACCCTGAGTACTGAGCACTGAGCACCCAGCACCCCGAGCACTGAGCACCCAGCACCCTGAGTACTAAGCACCCAGCACCCTGTGTACTGAGCACCCAGCACCCTGAGTACTGAGCACCCAGCGTACTGAGCACCGAGCACCCCGAGCACTGAGCACCCATCACCCTGAGTACTGAGCACCCAGCACCCCGAGCACTGAGCACCCAGCACCCTGAGTACTGAGCACCGAGCACCCTGAGTACTGAGCACCCAGCACCCTGAGTACTGAGCACCCAGCGTACTGAGCACCGAGCACCCAGCACCCTGAGTACTGAGCACCCAGCAACCTGAGCACTGAGCACCCAGCACCCCAAGCACTGAGCACCGAGCACCCTGAGTACTGAGCACCCAGCACCCCGAGTACTGAGCACCCAGCACCCTGAGTACTGAGCACCCAGCACCCTGAGCACTGAGCACCCAGCACCCTGAGCACTGAGCACCCAGCACCCTGAGCACTGAGCACCCAGCACCCTGAGTACTGAGCATCAAGCACCCTGAGCACTGAGCACCCAGCACCCTGAGCACTGAGCAGCCAGCACCGTGAGCACTGAGCACCCAACGTACTGAGCACCGAGCACCCTGAGAACTGAGCACCCAGCACCCTGAGTACTGAGCAGCCAGCACCATGAGTACTGAGCACCGAGCACCCAGAGTACTGAGAAACCTGAGTACTGAGCACCCAGCACCCTGAGAATGAGCACCCAGCACCATGAGTACTGAGCACCGAGCACCCTGAGCACTGAGCACCCAGCACCCTGAGTACTGAGCACCCAGCACTACGAGCACTGAGCACCCAGCACTCTGAGTACTGAGCACTGAGCACCCTGAGCACTGAGCACCCAGCACTACGAGCACTGAGCACCCAGCACTCTGAGTACTGAGCACCCAGCACCCTGAGTACTGAGCACCCAGCACCCTGAGTACTTAGCACTGAGCACCCCGAGCACTGAGCACCCAGCACCCTGAGCACTGAGCACCCAGCAACCTGAGTACTGAGCACTGAGCACCCTGAGCACTGAGCACCCAGCACTACGAGCACTGAGCACTGAGCACCCTGAGCACTGAGCACCCAGCAGCCTGAGTAATGAGCACCCAGCACCCTGAGTACTGAGCACTGAGCACCCTGAGCACTGAGCACCCAGCACTACGAGCACTGAGCACCCAGCACTCTGAGTACTGAGCACCCAGCACCCTGAGTACTGAGCACCCAGCACCCTGAGTACTTAGCACTGAGCACCCCGAGCACTGAGCACCCAGCACCCTGAGCACTGAGCACCCAGCACCCTGAGTACTGAGCACCCAGCACCCTGAATACTGAGCACCCAGCGTACTGAGCACCGAGCACCCCGAGCACTGAGCACCCAGCACCCTGAGTACTGAGCACCCAGCACCCTGAGCACTGAGCACCCAGCACCCTGAATACTGAGCACCGAGCACTCTGAGTACTGAGCACCCAGCACCCTGAGTACTGAGCACCCAGCGTACTGAGCACCGAGGACCCAGCAACCTGAGCCCTGAGCACCCAGCACCCTGAGTAATGAGCACTGAGCACCCAGCACCCCGAGCACTGAGCACCCAGCACCCTGAGTACTAAGCACCCAGCACCCTGTGTACTGATCACCCAGCACCCTGAGTACTGAGCACCCAGCGTACTGAGCACCGAGCACCCCGAGCACTGAGCACCCAGCACCCTGAGTACTGAGCACCCAGCACCCCGAGCACTGAGCACCCAGCACCCTGAGTACTGAGCACCGAGCACCCTGAGTACTGAGCACCCAGCACCCTGAGTACTGAGCACCCAGCGTACTGAGCACCGAGCACCCAGCACCCTGAGTACTGAGCACCCAGCAACCTGAGCACTGAGCACCCACCACCCTGAGTACTGAGCACTGAGCACGCCGAGTATTGAGCACCGGGCACCCCGAGCACTAAGCACCCAGCACCCAGAGCACCGAGCACCCAGCACCCTGAGCACTGAGCACCCAGCACCCTGAGCACTGAGCACCCAGCACCCTGAGCACTGAGCACCCGGCACCCTGAGCACTGAGCACCCAGCACCCTGAGCACTGAGCAACCAGAACCCTGAGTACTGAGCACCCAACGTACTGAGCACCGAGTACCCTGAGCACTGAGCACCCAGAACCCCGAGTACTGAGCACCGGGCACCCCGAGCACTAAGCACCCAGCACCCCGAGCACCGAGCACCCAGCACCTTGAGCACTGAGCACCCAGCACCCCGAGCACTGAGCACCAAGCACCCCGAGCACTGAGCACCCAGCACTCCGAGCACTGAGCACCAAGCACCCCGAGCACTGAGCACCCAGCACCCCAAGCACTGAGCACCCAGCACCCTGAGCACTGAGCACCCAGAACCCCGAGAACTGAGCACCCAGCACCCCGAGCACTGAGCACCCCGCACCCCGAGCACTGAGCACCCAGCACCCCGAGCACTGTGCACCCAGCACCCTGAGTACTGAGCACCCAGCACCCTGAGTACTTAGCACCCAACACCCTGAGCACTGAGCACCCAGCACCCTGAGTACTGAGCACCCAGCACCACAAGCACAGAGCACCCTGAGTACTGAGCACCCTGCACCCCAAGCACTGTGCACCCTGAGTACTGAGCACCCATCACCCTGATTAATGAGCACCCAGCACCCCGAGTACTGAGCACCGAGCACCCTGAGTACTGAGCACCCAACGTACTGAGCACCGAGCACCCTGAGCACTGAGCACCCAGCACCCTGAGTACTGAGCACCCAGCACCCTGAGCAATGAGCACCCTGAGTACTGAGCACCCAGCACCTTGAGCACTGAGCACCGAGCACCCCGAGCACTGAGCACCCAGCACCCGGAGTACTGAGCACCCAGCAGTCTGAGTACTAAGCACCGAGCACCCTGAGTACTGAGCACCCAGCACACTGAGCACTGAACACACAGCACCCTGAGTACTGAGCACCTCGAGCACTGAGCACCCAGCACCCTGAGTACTGAGCACCGAGCACCCTGAGCACTGAGCACCCAGCACCGCGAGCACTGAGCACCCAGCACCCCGAGCACAGAGCACCCAGCACCCTGAGTACTGAGCACCCAGCACCCTGAGTACTGAGCACCCAGCACCCTGAGCACTGAGCACACAGCACCCTGAGCACTGAGCACAGAGCACCCTGAGTACTGAGCACTGAGCACCCAGCACCCCGAGCACTGAGCACCCAGCACCCTGAGTACTGAGCACCCAGCAACCCGAGCACTAAGCACCCAGCACCCCGAGCACCAAGCACCCAGCACCCTGAGCACTGAGCACCCAGCACCCTGAGCACTGAGCACCCAGCACCCTGAGTACTGAGCACTGAGCACCCAGCACCCTGAGTACTGAGCACATAGCAACCAGAGCACTAAGCACTCAGCACCCCGAGCACCGAGCACCCAGCACCCTGAGCACTGAGCACCGAGCACCCTGAGTACTGAGCACCCAGCACCCTGAGTACTGAGCACCCAGCGTACTGAGCACCGAGCATACAGCACCCTGAGTACTGAGCACCCAGCACCCTGAGCACTGAGCACCCAGCACCCTGAGTACTGAGCACTGAGCACCCCGAGTACTGAGCACCGGGCACCCCGAGCACTAAGCACCCAGCACCCAGAGCACCGAGCACCCAGCACCCTGAGCACTGAGCACCCAGCACCCTGAGCACTGAGCACCCAGCACCCTGAGCACTGAGCACCTAGCACCCTGAGCACTGAGCACCCAGCACCCTGAGTTCTGAGCACCCAACGTACTGAGCACCTAGTACCCTGAGCACTGAGCACCCAGAACCCCGAGTACTGAGCACCGGGCACCCCGAGCACTAAGCACCCAGCACCCTGAGCACTGAGCACCGAGCACCCCAAGCACTGGGCACCCAGCACCCGGAGTACTGAGCACCCAGCACCCTGAGTACTAAGCACCGAGCACCCTGAGTACTGAGCACCCAGCACCCTGAGCACTGAACACACAGCACCCTGAGTACTGAGCACCTAGAGGACTGAGCACCCAGCACCCTGAGTACTGAGCACCGAGCACCTCGAGCACTGAGCACCCAGCACCGCGAGCACTGAGCACCCAGCACCCCGAGCACAGAGCACCCAGCACCCTGAGTACTGAGCACGCAGCACCCTGAGTACTGAGCACCCAGCACCCCGAGCACTGAGCACCCAGCACCCTGAGCACTGAGCACCCAGCACCCGAGTACTGAGCACCCAGCACCCTGAGTACTGAGCACCCAGCACCCTGAGTACTGAGCACCCAGCACCCCGAGTACTGAGCACCAAGCACCCTGAGTACTGAACACCCAGCACCCTGAGCACTGAGCACTGAGCACACTGAGCACTGAGTACTGAGCACCGAGCACCCCGAGCACTGAGCACCCAGCACCCGGAGTACTGAGCACCCAGCACGCTGAGTACTAAGCACCGAGCATCCTGAGTACTGAGCACCCAGCACCCTGAGCACTGAACACACAGCACCCTGAGTACTGAGCACCTCGAGCACTGAGCACCCAGCACCCTGAGTACTGAGCACCGAGCACCCCGAGCACTGAGCACCCAGCACGCCGAGCACTGAGCACCCAGCACCCCGAGCACTGAGCACCCAGCACCCTGAGTACTGAGCACCCAGCACCCTGAGCACTGAGCACCCAGCACCGTGAGCACTGAGCACCCAGCACCCTGAATACTGAGCACCCAGCACCCTGAGCACTGAGTACCCAGCACCCTGAGCACTGAGCACCCAGCACCCTGAATACTGAGCACCCAGCACCTCGAGCCCTGAGCTCCCAGCACCCTGAGTACTGAGCATCAAGCACCCTGAGCACTGAGCACCCAGCACCCTGAGCACTGAGCAGCCAGCACCCTGAGCACTGAGCACCCAACGTACTGAGCAACGAGCACCCCGAGCACTGAGCACCCAGAACCCTGAGTACTGAGCGCTGAGCACCCTGAGTACTGAGCACCCAGCACCCCGCGCACTGAGCACCCAGCACCCCGAGCACTGAGCACCCAGCACCCCGAGCACTGAGCACCCAGCACCGTGAGTACTGAGCACCCAGCACCTTGAAAACTGAGCACCGAGCACCCCGAGCACTGAGCACCGGGCACCCCGAGCACTGAGCACCCAGCACCCTGAGTACTGAGCACCCAGCACCCTAAGTATTGAGCACTGACCACTGAGCTCCCAGAGCACTGAGCACCCAGCACCCTGAGCACTGAGCACCCAGCATCCTGAGCACTGAGTACTGAGCGCCCAGCACCCCAAACACTGAGCACCGAGCACCCTGAGAACTGAGCACCGAGCACCCTGAGTACTGAGCAGCCAGCACCATGAGTACTGAGCACCGAGCACCCAGAGTACTGAGCAACCTGAGTACTGAGCACCCAGCACCCTGAGAATGAGCACCCAGCACCCTGAGCACTGAGTACCCAGCACCCTGAGCACTGAGCACCCAGCACCCTGAGCACTGAGCACACAGCACCCTGAGCACTGAGCACCCAGCACCCTGAGTACTGAGCACTGAGCACCCAGCACCCCGAGCACTGAGCACCCAGCACCCTGAGTACTGAGCACTGAGCACCCAGCACCCCGAGTACTGAGCACCAAGCACCCTGAGTACTGAACACCCAGCACCCTGAGCACTGAGCACTGAGCACCCTGAGCACTGAGTACTGAGCACCGAGCACCCCGAGCACTGAGCACCCAGCACCCCGAGTACTAAGCACCGAGCATCCTGAGTACTGAGCACCCAGCACCCTGAGCACTGAACACACAGCACCCTGAGTACTGAGCACCCCGAGCACTGAGCACCCAGCACCCCGAGCACTGAGCACCCAGCACCCCGAGCACTGAGCACCCAGCACCCTGAGCACTGAGCACCCAGCACCCAGAGCACTGAGCACCCAGCACCCTGAGCACTGAGCACCCAGCACCCTGAGTACTGAGCACCCAGCACCCTGAGTACTGAGCACCCAGACCCCGAGCACTGAGCACCCAGCACCCCTAGCACTGTGCACCCACCACCCTGAGTACTGAGAACCCAGCACCCTGAGTACTGAGCACCCAGCACCCTGAGCACTGAGCACCCAGCAGCCCGAGCACTGAGCACCCAGAATCCTGAGCACTGAGTACTGAGCACCCAGCACCCTGAGCACTGAGCACGCAGCACCCTGAGAACTGAGCACCCAGCACCCTGAGTACTGAGCACCCAGCACCCCAAGCACTGAGCACCGAGCACCCTGAGTACTGAGCACCCAGCACCCCGAGTACTGAGCACCCAGCACCCTGAGTACTGAGCACCCAGCACCCTGAGCACTGAGCACCCAGCACCCTGAGCACTGAGCACCCAGCACCCTGAGCACTGAGCACCCAGCACCCTGAGTACTGAGCATCAAGCACCCTGAGCACTGAGCACCCAGCACCCTGAGCACTGAGCAGCCAGCACCCTGAGCACTGAGCACCCAACGTACTGAGCACCGAGCACCCTGAGAACTGAGCACCGAGCACCCTGAGTACTGAGCAGCCAGCACCATGAGTACTGAGCACCGAGCACCCAGAGTACTGAGAAACCTGAGTACTGAGCACCCAGCACCCTGAGAATGAGCACCCAGCACCATGAGTACTGAGCACCGAGCACCCTGAGCACTGAGCACCCAGCACCCTGAGTACTGAGCACCCAGCACTACGAGCACTGAGCACCCAGCACTCTGAGTACTGAGCACTGAGCACCCTGAGCACTGAGCACCCAGCACTACGAGCACTGAGCACCCAGCACTCTGAGTACTGAGCACCCAGCACCCTGAGTACTGAGCACCCAGCACCCTGAGTACTTAGCACTGAGCACCCCGTGCACTGAGCACCCAGCACCCTGAGCACTGAGCACCCAGCACCCTGAGTACTGAGCACTGAGCACCCTGAGCACTGAGCACCCAGCACAACGAGCACTGAGCACTGAGCACCCTGAGCACTGAGCACCCAGCAGCCTGAGTAATGAGCACCCAGCACCCTGAGTACTGAGCACTGAGCACCCTGAGCACTGAGCACCCAGCACTACGAGCACTGAGCACCCAGCACTCTGAGTACTGAGCACCCAGCACCCTGAGTACTGAGCACCCAGCACCCTGAGTACTTAGCACTGAGCACCCCGAGCACTGAGCACCCAGCACCCTGAGCACTGAGCACCCAGCACCCTGAGTACTGAGCACCCAGCAGTCTGAATACTGAGCACCCAGCGTACTGAGCACCGAGCACCCCGAGCACTGAGCACCCAGCACCCTGAGTACTGAGCACCCAGCACCCCGAGCACTGAGCACCCAGCACCCTGAGTACTGAGCACCGAGCACCCTGAGTACTGAGCACCCAGCACCCTGAGTACTGAGCACCCAGCGTACTGAGCACCGAGGACCCAGCAACCTGAGCCCTGAGCACCCAGCACCCTGAGTACTGAGCACTGAGCACCCAGCACCCCGGGCACTGAGCACCCAGCACCCTGAGTACTAAGCACCCAGCACCCTGAGTACTGAGCACCCAGCACCCTGAGTACTGAGCACCCAGCGTACTGAGCACCGAGCACCCCGAGCACTGAGCACCCCGCACCCTGAGTACTGAGCACCCAGCACCCCGAGCACTGAGCACCCAGCACCCTGAGTACTGAGCACCGAGCACCCTGAGTACTGAGCACCCAGCACCCTGAGTACTGAGCACCCAGCGTACTGAGCACCGAGCACCCAGCACCCTGAGTACTGAGCACCCATCAACCTGAGCACTGAGCACCCACCACCCTGAGTACTGAGCACTGAGCACGCCGAGTATTGAGCACCGGGCACCCCGAGCACTAAGCACCCAGCACCCAGAGCACCGAGCACCCAGCACCCTGAGCACTGAGCACCCAGCACCCTGAGCACTGAGCACCCAGCACCCTGAGCACTGCGCACCCGGCATCCTGAGCACTGAGCACCCAGCACCCTGAGCACTGAGCAACCAGCACCCTGAGTACTGAGCACCCAACGTACTGAGCACCGAGTACCCTGAGCACTGAGCACCCAGAACCCCGAGTACTGAGCACCGGGCACCCCGAGCACTAAGCACCCAGCACCCCGAGCACCGAGCACCCAGCACCTTGAGCACTGAGCACCCAGCACCCCGAGCACTGAGCACCAAGCACCCCGAGCACTGAGCACCCAGCACCCCGAGCACTGAGCACCAAGCACCCCGAGCACTGAGCACCCAGTACCCCGAGCACTGAGCACCCAGCACCCTGAGCACTGAGCACCCAGAACCCCGAGAACTGAGCACCCACCACCCCGAGCACTGAGCACCCCGCACCCCGAGCACTGAGCACCCAGCACCCCGAGCACTGTGCACCCAGCACCCTGAGTACTGAGCACCCAGCACCCTGAGTACTTAGCACCCAACA
This sequence comes from Microtus oregoni, assembly GCF_018167655.1. NCBI lineage: Eukaryota > Metazoa > Chordata > Mammalia > Rodentia > Cricetidae > Microtus > Microtus oregoni. The sequence continues at coordinate 2,550,973 of NW_024543811.1, read as the reverse complement.
CCCTGAGCACTGAGCACCCAGCACCCTGAGTACTGAGCACCCAGCACCACAAGCACAGAGCACCCTGAGTACTGAGCACCCTGCACCCCAAGCACTGTGCACCCTGAGTACTGAGCACCCATCACCCTGATTAATTAGCACCCAGCACCCCGAGTACTGAGCACCGAGCACCCTGAGTACTGAGCACCCTGCACCCCAAGCACTGTGCACCCTGAGCACTGAGCACCCAGCACCCTGAGTACTGAGCACCCAGCACCCTGAGCAATGAGCACCCTGAGTACTGAGCACCCAGCACCTTGAGCACTGAGCACCGAGCACCCCGAGCACTGAGCACCCAGCACCCGGAGTACTGAGCACCCAGCAGTCTGAGTACTAAGCACCGAGCACCCTGAGTACTGAGCACCCAGCACACTGAGCACTGAACACACAGCACCCTGAGTACTGAGCACCTCGAGCACTGAGCACCCAGCACCCTGAGTACTGAGCACTTAGCACCCTGAGCACTGAGCACCCAGCACCGCGAGCACTGAGCACCCAGCACCCCGAGCACAGAGCACCCAGCACCCTGAGTACTGAGCACCCAGCACCCTGAGTACTGAGCACCCAGCACCCTGAGCACTGAGCACACAGCACCCTGAGCACTGAGCACAGAGCACCCTGAGTACTGAGCACTGAGCACCCAGCACCCCGAGCACTGAGCACCCAGCACCCTGAGTACTGAGCACCCAGCAACCCGAGCACTAAGCACCCAGCACCCCGAGCACCAAGCACCCAGCACCCTGAGCACTGAGCACCCAGCACCCTGAGCACTGAGCACCCAGCACCCTGAGTACTGAGCACTGAGCACCCAGCACCCTGAGTACTGAGCACATAGCAACCAGAGCACTAAGCACTCAGCACCCCGAGCACCGAGCACCCAGCACCCTGAGCACTGAGCACCGAGCACCCTGAGTACTGAGCACCCAGCACCCTGAGTACTGAGCACCCAGCGTACTGAGCACCGAGCACCCAGCACCCTGAGTACTGAGCACCCAGCACCCTGAGCACTGAGCACCCAGCACCCTGAGTACTGAGCACTGAGCACCCCGAGTACTGAGCACCGGGCACCCCGAGCACTAAGCACCCAGCACCCAGAGCACCGAGCACCCAGCACCCTGAGCACTGAGCACCCAGCACCCTGAGCACTGAGCACCCAGCACCCTGAGCACTGAGCACCTAGCACCCTGAGCACTGAGCACCCAGCACCCTGAGTTCTGAGCACCCAACGTACTGAGCACCTAGTACCCTGAGCACTGAGCACCCAGAACCCCGAATACTGAGCACCGGGCACCCCGAGCACTAAGCACCCAGCACCCTGAGCAGTGAGCACCGAGCACCCCAAGCACTGGGCACCCAGCACCCGGAGTACTGAGCACCCAGCACCCTGAGTACTAAGCACCGAGCACCCTGAGTACTGAGCACCCAGCACCCTGAGCACTGAACACACAGCACCCTGAGTACTGAGCACCTAGAGGACTGAGCACCCAGCACCCTGAGTACTGAGCACCGAGCACCTCGAGCACTGAGCACCCAGCACCGCGAGCACTGAGCACCCAGCACCCCGAGCACAGAGCACCCAGCACCCTGAGTACTGAGCACGCAGCACCCTGAGTACTGAGCACCCAGCACCCCGAGCACTGAGCACCCAGCACCCTGAGCACTGAGCACCCAGCACCCGAGTACTGAGCACCCAGCACCCTGAGTACTGAGCACCCAGCACCCTGAGTACTGAGCACCCAGCACCCCGAGTACTGAGCACCAAGCACCCTGAGTACTGAACACCCAGCACCCTGAGCACTGAGCACTGAGCACACTGAGCACTGAGTACTGAGCACCGAGCACCCCGAGCACTGAGCACCCAGCACCCGGAGTACTGAGCACCCAGCACGCTGAGTACTAAGCACCGAGCATCCTGAGTACTGAGCACCCAGCACCCTGAGCACTGAACACACAGCACCCTGAGTACTGAGCACCTCGAGCACTGAGCACCCAGCACCCTGAGTACTGAGCACCGAGCACCCCGAGCACTGAGCACCCAGCACGCCGAGCACTGAGCACCCAGCACCCCGAGCACTGAGCACCCAGCACCCTGAGTACTGAGCACCCAGCACCCTGAGCACTGAGCACCCAGCACCGTGAGCACTGAGCACCCAGCACCCTGAATACTGAGGACCCAGCACCCTGAGCACTGAGTACCCAGCTCCCTGAGCACTGAGCACCCAGCACCCTGAATACTGAGCACCCAGCACCTCGAGCCCTGAGCTCCCAGCACCCTGAGTACTGAGCATCAAGCACCCTGAGCACTGAGCACCCAGCACCCTGAGCACTGAGCAGCCAGCACCCTGAGCAGTGAGCACCCAACGTACTGAGCAACGAGCACCCCGAGCACTGAGCACCCAGAACCCTGAGTACTGAGCGCTGAGCACCCTGAGTACTGAGCACCCAGCACCCCGAGCACTGAGCACCCAGCACCCCGAGCACTGAGCACCCAGCACCCCGAGCACTGAGCACCCAGCACCGTGAGTACTGAGCACCCAGCACCCTGAAAACTGAGCACCGAGCACCCCGAGCACTGAGCACCGGGCACCCCGAGCACTGAGCACCCAGCACCCTGAGTACTGAGCACCCAGCACCCTAAGTATTGAGCACTGACCACTGAGCTCCCTGAGCACTGAGCACCCAGCACCCTGAGCACTGAGCACCCAGCATCCTGAGCACTGAGTACTGAGCACCCAGCACCCCAAACACTGAGCACCGAGCACCCTGAGAACTGAGCACCGAGCACCCTGAGTACTGAGCAGCCAGCACCATGAGTACTGAGCACCGAGCACCCAGAGTACTGAGCAACCTGAGTACTGAGCACCCAGCACCCTGAGAATGAGCACCCAGCACCCTGAGCACTGAGTACCCAGCACCCTGAGCACTGAGCACCCAGCACCCTGAGCACTGAGCACACAGCACCCTGAGCACTGAGCACCCAGCACCCTGAGTACTGAGCACTGAGCACCCAGCACCCCGAGCACTGAGCACCCAGCACCCTGAGTACTGAGCACTGAGCACCCAGCACCCCGAGTACTGAGCACCAAGCACCCTGAGTACTGAACACCCAGCACCCTGAGCACTGAGCAGTGAGCACCCTGAGCACTGAGTACTGAGCACAGAGCACCCCGAGCACTGAGCACCCAGCACCCCGAGTACTAAGCACCGAGCATCCTGAGTACTGAGCACCCAGCACCCTGAGCACTGAACACACAGCACCCTGAGTACTGAGCACCTCGAGCACTGAGCACCCAGCACCCTGAGTACTGAGCACCGAGCACCCCGAGCACTGAGCACCCAGCACCCCGAGCACTGAGCACCCAGCACCCCGAGCACTGAGCACCCAGCACCCTGAGTACTGAGCACCCAGCACCCTGAGTACTGAGCACCCAGCACCCTGAGCACTGAGAACCCAGCACCCTGAGCACTGAGCACCCAGCACCCTGAATACTAAGCACCCAGCACCCTGAGCACTGAGTACCCAGCACCCTGAGCACTGAGCACCCAGCACCCTGAGTACTGAGCACCCAGCACCAAGAGTTCTGAGCACCGAGCATCCTGAGCACTGAGCACCGAGCACCCCGAGCACTGAGCACCCAGCACCCTGAGTAATGAGCACCCAGCACCCCGAGTACTGAGAACCCAGAACCGTGAGTACTGAGCACCCAGCACCCTGAGTACTGAGCACCCAGCACCCTGAGTACTGAGCACTGATCACCGTGAGCACTGAGCACCCAGCACCCTGAGTACTGAGCACCCAGCACCCTGAGTACTGAGCACCCAGCACCCTGGGCACTGAGCACCCAGCACCCTGAGTGCTGAGCACCTAGCACCCTGAGTACTGAGCACACAGCACCCTGAGCAATGAGCACCCAGCACCCTGAGTACTGAGCACTGATCACCCTGAGCACTGAGCACCCAGCACCCTGTGTACTGAGCACCCAGCACCCTGAGTACTGAGCACCCAGCACCCTGGGCACTGAGCACCCAGCACGCTGAGTGCTGAGCACCCAGCACCCCGAGCACTGAGCATCCAGCACCCTGAGTACTGAGCACCATGAGTACTGAGCACTGAGCACCCAGCAGCCTGAGTACTGAGCACCCTGAGGACTGAGCACCCATCACCCTGAGCACTGAGAACCCAGCACCCTGAGTACTGAGCACTGATCACCCTGAGCACTGAGCACCCAGCACCCTGAGTACTGAGCACCCAGCACCCCGAGCACTGAGCACCCAGCACCCTGAGTACTGAGCACCCAGCACCCCGAGCACTGAGCACCCAGCACCCTGAGTACTGAGCACCGAGCACCCTGAGTACTGAGCACCCAGCACCCTGAGTACTGAGCACCCAGCACCCTGAGTACTGAGCACCCAGCGTACTGAGCACCGAGGACCCAGCAACCTGAGCCCTGAGCACCCAGCACCCTGAGTACTGAGCACTGAGCACCCAGCACCCCGAGCACTGAGCACCCAGCACCCTGAGTACTAAGCACCCAGCACCCTGAGTACTGAGCACCCAGCACCCTGAGTACTGAGCACCCAGCGTACTGAGCACCGAGCACCCCGAGCACTGAGCACCCAGCACCCTGAGTACTGAGCACCCAGCACCCCGAGCAATGAGCACCCAGCACCCTGAGTACTGAGCACCGAGCACCCTGAGTACTGAGCACGCAGCACCCTGAGTACTGAGCACCCAGCGTACTGAGCACCGAGCACCCAGCACCCTGAGTACTGAGCACCCAGCACCCTGAGCACTGAGCACCCAACACCCTGAGTACTGAGCACTGAGCACGCCGAGTATTGAGCACCGGGCACCCCGAGCACTAAGCACCCAGCACCCAGAGCACCGAGCACCCAGCACCCTGAGCACTGAGCACCCAGCACCCTGAGCACTGAGCACCCAGCACCCTGAGCACTGAGCACCCGGCACCCTGAGCACTGAGCACCCAGCACCCTGAGCACTGAGCACCCAGCACCCTGAGTACTGAGCACCCAACGTACTGAGCACCGAGTACCCTTAGCACTGAGCACCCAGAACCCCGAGTACTGAGCACCGGGCACCCCGAGCACTAAGCACCCAGCACCCCGAGCACCGAGCACCCAGCACCCTGAGCACTGAGCACCGAGCACCCTGAGTACTGAGCACCCAGCACCCTGAGTACTGAGCACCCAGCGTACTGAGCACCGAGCACCCAGCACCCTGAGTACTGAGCACCCAGCACCCTGAGCACTGAGCACCCAGCGCCCTGAGTACTGAGCACCGGGCACCCCGAGCACTAAGCACCCAGCACCCAGAGCACCGAGCACCCAGCACCCTGAGCACTGAGCACCCAGCACCCTGAGCACTGAGCACCCAGCACCCTGAGCACTGAGCACCTAGCACCCTGAGCACTGAGCACCCAGCACCCTGAGTTCTGAGCACCCAACGTACTGAGCACCTAGTACCCTGAGAACTGAGCACCCAGAACCCCGAGTACTGAGCACCGGGCACCCCGAGCACTAAGCACCCAGCACCCTGAGCACTGAGCACCGAGCACCCCAAGCACTGAGCACCCAGCACCCGGAATACTGAGCACCCAGCACCCTGAGTACTAAGCACCGAGCACCCTGAGTACTGAGCACCCAGCACCCTGAGCACTGAACACACAGCACCCTGAGTACTGAGCACCTAGAGGACTGAGCACCCAGCACACTGAGTACTGAGCACCGAGCACCTCGAGCACTGAGCACCCAGCACCGCGAGCACTGAGCACCCAGCACCCCGAGCACAGAGCACCCAGCACCCTGAGTACTGAGCACGCAGCACCCTGAGTACTGAGCACCCAGCACCCCGAGCACTGAGCACCCAGCACCCTGAGCACTGAGCACCCAGCACCCGAGTACTGAGCACCCAGCACCCTGAGTACTGAGCACCCAGCACCCTGAGTACTGAGCACCCAGCACCCCGAGTACTGAGCACCAAGCACCCTGAGTACTGAACACCCAGCACCCTGAGCACTGAGCACTGAGCACCCTGAGCACTGAGTACTGAGCACCGAGCACCCCGAGCACTGAGCACCCAGCACCCGGAGTACTGAGCACCCAGCACGCTGAGTACTAAGCACCGAGCATCCTGAGTACAGAGCACCCAGCACCCTGAGCACTGAACACACAGCACCCTGAGTACTGAGCACCTCGAGCACTGAGCACCCAGCACCCTGAGTACTGAGCACCGAGCACCCCGAGCACTGAGCACACAGCACGCCGAGCACTGAGCACCCAGCACCCCGAGCACTGAGCACCCAGCACCCTGAGTACTGAGCACCCAGCACCCTGAGTACTGAGCACCCAGCACCCTGAGCACTGAGTACCCAGCACCCCGAGCACTGAGCACCCAGCACCCTGAATACTGAGCACCCAGCACCCTGAGCACTGAGTACCCAGCACCCTGAGCACTGAGCACCCAGCACCCTGAATACTGAGCACCCAGCACCCCGAGCCCTGAGCTCCCAGCACCCTGACTACTGAGCATCAAGCACCCTGAGCACTGAGCACCCAGCACCCTGAGCACTGAGCAGCCAGCACCCTGAGCACTGAGCACCCAACGTACTGAGCAACGAGCACCCCGAGCACTGAGCACCCAGAACCCTGAGTACTGAGCGCTCAGCACCCTGAGTACTGAGCACCCAGCACCCCGAGCACTGAGCACCCAGCACCCCGAGCACTGAGCACCCAGCACCCCGAGCACTGAGCACCCAGCACCGTGAGTACTGAGCACCCAGCACCCTGAAAACTGAGCACCGAGCACCCCGAGCACTGAGCACCGGGCACCCCGAGCACTGAGCACCCAGCACCCTGAGTACTGAGCACCCAGCACCCTAAGTATTGAGCACTGACCACTGAGCTCCCTGAGCACTGAGCACCCAGCACCCTGAGCACTGAGCACCCAGCATCCTGAGCACTGAGTACTGAGCACCCAGCACCCCAAACACTGAGCACCGAGCACCCTGAGAACTGAGCACCGAGCACCCTGAGTACTGAGCAGCCAGCACCATGAGTACTGAGCACCGAGCACCCAGAGTACTGAGCAACCTGAGTACTGAGCACCCAGCACCCTGAGAATGAGCACCCAGCACCCTGAGCACTGAGTAGCCAGCACCCTGAGCACTGAGCACCCAGCACCCTGAGCACTGAGCACACAGCACCCTGAGCACTGAGCACCCAGCACCCTGAGTACTGAGCACTGAGCACCCAGCACCCCGAGCACTGAGCACCCAGCACCCTGAGTACTGAGCACTGAGCACCCAGCACCCCGAGTACTGAGCACCAAGCACCCTGAGTACTGAACACCCAGCACCCTGAGCACTGAGCACTGAGCACCCTGAGCACTGAGTACTGAGCACCGAGCACCCCGAGCACTGAGCACCCAGCACCCCGAGTACTAAGCACCGAGCATCCTGAGTACTGAGCACCCAGCACCCTGAGCACTGAACACACAGCACCCTGAGTACTGAGCACATCGAGCACTGAGCACCCAGCACCCTGAGTACTGAGCACCGAGCACCCCGAGCACTGAGCACCCAGCACCCCGAGCACTGAGCACCCAGCACCCCGAGCACTGAGCACCCAGCACCCTGAGTACTGAGCACCCAGCACCCTGAGTACTGAGCACCCAGCGTACTGAGCACCGAGCACCCAGCACCCTGAGTACTGAGCACCCAGCACCCTGAGCACTGAGCACCCACCACCCTGAGTACTGAGCACTGAGCACGCCGAGTATTGAGCACCGGGCACCCCGAGCACTAAGCACCCAGCACCCAGAGCACCGAGCACCCAGCACCCTGAGCACTGAGCACCCAGCACCCTGAGCACTGAGCACCCAGCACCCTGAGCACTGAGCACCCGGCACCCTGAGCACTGAGCACCCAGCACCCTGAGCACTGAGCACCCAGCACCCTGAGTACTGAGCACCCAACGTACTGAGCACCGAGTACCCTGAGCACTGAGCACCCAGAACCCCGAGTACTGAGCACCGGGCACCCCGAGCACTAAGCACCCAGCACCCCGAGCACCGAGCACCCAGCACCCTGAGCACTGAGCACCGAGCACCCTGAGTACTGAGCACCCAGCACCCTGAGTACTGAGCACCCAGCGTACTGAGCACCGAGCACCCAGCACCCTGAGTACTGAGCACCCAGCACCCTGAGCACTGAGCACCCAGCGCCCTGAGTACTGAGCACCGGGCACCCCGAGCACTAAGCACCCAGCACCCAGAGCACCGAGCACCCAGCACCCTGAGCACTGAGCACCCAGCACCCTGAGCACTGAGCACCCAGCACCCTGAGCACTGAGCACCTAGCACCCTGAGCACTGAGCACCCAGCACCCTGAGTTCTGAGCACCCAACGTACTGAGCACCTAGTACCCTGAGAACTGAGCACCCAGAACCCCGAGTACTGAGCACCGGGCACCCCGAGCACTAAGCACCCAGCACCCTGAGCACTGAGCACCGAGCACCCCAAGCACTGAGCACCCAGCACCCGGAGTACTGAGCACCCAGCACCCTGAGTACTAAGCACCGAGCACCCTGAGTACTGAGCACCCAGCACCCTGAGCACTGAACACACAGCACCCTGAGTACTGAGCACCTAGAGGACTGAGCACCCAGCACCCTGAGTACTGAGCACCGAGCACCTCGAGCACTGAGCACCCAGCACCGCGAGCACTGAGCACCCAGCACCCCGAGCACAGAGCACCCAGCACCCTGAGTACTGAGCACGCAGCACCCTGAGTACTGAGCACCCAGCACCCCGAGCACTGAGCACCCAGCACCCTGAGCACTGAGCACCCAGCACCCGAGTACTGAGCACCCAGCACCCTGAGTACTGAGCACCCAGCACCCTGAGTACTGAGCAACCAGCACCCCGAGTACTGAGCACCAAGCACCCTGAGTACTGAACACCCAGCACCCTGAGCACTGAGCACTGAGCACCCTGAGCACTGAGTACTGAGCACCGAGCACCCCGAGCACTGAGCACCCAGCACCCGGAGTACTGAGCACCCAGCACGCTGAGTACTAAGCACCGAGCATCCTGAGTACTGAGCACCCAGCACCCTGAGCACTGAACACACAGCACCCTGAGTACTGAGCACCTCGAGCACTGAGCACCCAGCACCCTGAGTACTGAGCACCGAGCACCCCGAGCACTGAGCACCCAGCACGCCGAGCACTGAGCACCCAGCACCCCGAGCACTGAGCACCCAGCACCCTGAGTACTGAGCACCCAGCACCCTGAGTACTGAGCACCCAGCACCCTGAGCACTGAGTACCCAGCGCCCCGAGCACTGAGCACCCAGCACCCTGAATACTGAGCACCCAGCACCCTGAGCACTGAGTACCCAGCACCCTGAGCACTGAGCACCCAGCACCCTGAATACTGAGCACCCAGCACCCCGAGCCCTGAGCTCCCAGCACCCTGAGTACTGAGCATCAAGCACCCTGAGCACTGAGCACCCAGCACCCTGAGCACTGAGCAGCCAGCACCCTGAGCACTGAGCACCCAACGTACTGAGCAACGAGCACCCCTAGCACTGAGCAGCCAGAACCCTGAGTACTGAGCGCTCAGCACCCTGAGTACTGAGCACCCAGCACCCCGAGCACTGAGCACCCAGCACCCCGAGCACTGAGCACCCAGCACCCCGAGCACTGAGCACCCAGCACCGTGAGTACTGAGCACCCAGCACCCTGAAAACTGAGCACCGAGCACCCCGAGCACTGAGCACCGGGCACCCCGAGCACTGAGCACCCAGCACATTGAGTACTGAGCACCCAGCACCCTAAGTATTGAGCACTGACCACTGAGCTCCCTGAGCACTGAGCACCCAGCACCCTGAGCACTGAGCACCCAGCATCCTGAGCACTGAGTACTGAGCACCCAGCACCCCAAACACTGAGCACCGAGCACCCTGAGAACTGAGCACCGAGCACCCTGAGTACTGAGCAGCCAGCACCATGAGTACTGAGCACCGAGCACCCAGAGTACTGAGCAACCTGCGTACTGAGCACCCAGCACCCTGAGAATGAGCACCCAGCACCCTGAGCACTGAGTACCCAGCACCCTGAGCACTGAGCACCCAGCACCCTGAGCACTGAGCACACAGCACCCTGAGCACTGAGCACCCAGCACCCTGAGTACTGAGCACTGAGCACCCAGCACCCCGAGCACTGAGCACCCAGCACCCTGAGTACTGAGCACTGAGCACCCAGCACCCCGAGTACTGAGCACCAAGCACCCTGAGTACTGAACACCCAGCACCCTGAGCACTGAGCACTGAGCACCCTGAGCACTGAGTACTGAGCACCGAGCACCCCGAGCACTGAGCACCCAGCACCCCGAGTACTAAGCACCGAGCATCCTGAGTACTGAGCACCCAGCACCCTGAGCACTGAACACACAGCACCCTGAGTACTGAGCACATCGAGCACTGAGCACCCAGCACCCTGAGTACTGAGCACCGAGCACCCCGAGCACTGAGCACCCAGCACCCCGAGCACTGAGCACCCAGCACCCCGAGCACTGAGCACCCAGCACCCTGAGTACTGAGCACCCAGCACCCTGAGTACTGAGCACCCAGCACCCTGAGCACTGAGAACCCAGCACCCTGAGCACTGAGCACCCAGCACCCTGAATACTGAGCACCCAGCACCCTGAGCACTGAGTACCCAGCACCCTGAGCACTGAGCACCCAGCACCCTGAGTACTGAGCACCCAGCACCAAGAGTTCTGAGCACCGAGCATCCTGAGCACTGAGCACCGAGCACCCCGAGCACTGAGCACCCAGCACACTGAGTAATGAGCACCCAGCACCCCGAGTACTGAGAACCCAGAACCGTGAGTACTGAGCACCCAGCACCCTGAGTACTGAGCACCCAGCACCCTGAGTACTGAGCACTGATCACCCTGAGCACTGAGCACCCAGCACCCTGAGTACTGAGCACCCAGCACCCTGAGTACTGAGCACCCAGCACCCTGGGCACTGAGCACCCAGCACCCTGAGTGCTGAGCACCGAGCACCCTGAGTACTGAGCACCCAGCACCCTGAGCAATGAGCACCCAGCACCCTGAGTACTGAGCACTGATCACCCTGAGCACTGAGCACCCAGCACCCTGAGTACTGAGCACCCAGCACCCTGAGTACTGAGCACCCAGCACCCTGGGCACTGAGCACCCAGCACGCTGAGTGCTGAGCACCCAGCACCCCGAGCACTGAGCATCCAGCACCCTGAGTAGTGAGCACCATGAGTACTGAGCACTGAGCACCCAGCAGCCTGAGTACTGAGCACCCTGAGGACTGAGCACCCATCACCCTGAGCACTGAGAACCCAGCAACCTGAGTACTGAGCACTGATCACCCTGAGCACTGAGCACCCAGCACCCTGAGTAATGAGCACACAGCACCCTGAGTACTGAGCACCCAGCACGCTGGGCACTGAGCACCCAGCACCCTGAGTGCTGAGCACCGAGCACCCTGAGTACTGAGCACCATGAGGACTGAGCACCCAGCACCCTGAGCACTGGGCACTGATCACCCTGAGCACTGAGCACCCAGCACCCTGAGTACTGAGCACCCAGCACCCCGAGCACTGAGCACCCAGCACCCCGAGCACTGAGCACTGAGCACCCTAAGTACTGAGCACCCTGAGTACTAAGCACCCAGCACCCTGAGTACTGAGCACCCAGCACCCTGAGCACTGAGCACCCAGCACCCTGAGTACTGAGCACCCAGCACCCCGAGTACTGAGCACCCAGCACCCTGAGTACTGACCTGAGTACTGAGCACCCAGCACCCTGAGTACTGAGCACCCAGCACCCTGAGTACTGAGCACTCAGCACCCTGAGTACTGAGCACCGAGCACCCCGAGCACTGAGCACCCAGCACCTTGAGCACTGAGCACCCAGCACCCTGAGTACTGAGCACCCAGCACCCCGAGTACTGAGCACCCAGCACCCTGAGTACTGAGCACCCAGCACCCCGAGCACTGAGCACCCAGCACCCTGAGTACTGAGGACCCAGCACCCTGAGCACTGAGCACCCAGCACCCTGAGTACTGAGCACCCAGCACCCTGAGTACTGAGCACCCAGCACCCTGAGTACTGAGCACCCAGCACCCTGAGTACTGAGCACCCAGCACCCTGAGCACTGAGCACCCAGCACCCTGAGCACTGAGCACCCAGCACCCCGAGCACTGCGCACCCAGCACCCTGAGTACTGAGCACCCAGCACCCTGAGCACTGAGCACCCAGCACCCTGAGCACTGAGCACCCAGCACCCTGAGTACTGAGCACCCAGCACCCTGAGTAGTGAGCACCCAACGTACTGAGCACCGAGCACCCCGAGCACTGAGTACCCAGCACCCTGAGTACTGAGCACCGAGCCCCCCGAGCACTGCGCACCCAGCACCCTGAGTACTGAGCACTGATCACCCTGAGCACTGAGCACCCAGCACCCTGAGTACTGAGCACCCAGCACCCTGAGTACTGAGCACCCAGCACCCTGGGCACTGAGCACCCAGCACCCTGAGTGCTGAGCACCGAGCACCCTGAGTACTGAGCACCATGAGGACTGAGCACCCAGCACCCTGAGCACTGGGCACTGATCACCCTGAGCACTGAGCACCCAGCACCCTGAGTACTGAGCACCCAGCACCCCGAGCACTGAGCACCCATCACCCCGAGCACTGAGCACTGAGCACCCTAAGTACTGAGCACCCTGAGTACTAAGCACCCAGCACCCTGAGTACTGAGCACCCAGCACCCTGAGCACTGAGCACCCAGCACCCTGAGTACTGAGCACCCAGCACCCCGAGTACTGAGCACCCAGCACCCTGAGTTCTGACCTGAGTACTGAGCACCCAGCACCCTGAGTACTGAGCACCCAGCACCCTGAGTACTGAGCACTCAGCACCCTGAGTACTGAGCACCGAGCACCCCGAGCACTGAGCACCCAGCACCTTGAGCACTGAGCACCCTGAGGACTGAGCACCCAGCACGCTGAGCACTGAGCACCGATCACCCTGAGCACTGAGCACCCAGCACCAAAAGCACTGAGCACCCAGCACCCTGAGTACTGAGCACCCAGCACCCCGAGTACTGAGCACCCAGCACCCTGAGTACTGAGCACCCAGCACCCCGAGCACTGAGCACCCAGCACCCTGAGTACTGAACACCCTGAGTACTGAGCACTGAGCACTGAGCACCCTGAGTACTGAGCACCCTGAGGACTGAGCACCCAGCACCCTGAGCACTGAGCACCCAGCACCCTGAGTACTGAGCACTGATCACCCTGAGCACTGAGCACCCAGCACCCCGAGCACTGAGCACCCAGCACCCTGAGTACTGAGGACCCAGCACCCTGAGCACTGAGCACCCAGCACCCTGAGTACTGAGCACCCAGCACCCTGAGTACTGAGCACCCAGCACCCTGGGCACTGAGCACCCAGCACCCTGAGTACTGAACACCGAGAACCCTGAGTACTGAGCACCCAGCACCCTGAGTCCTGAGCCCCAGCACCCTGAGCACTGAGCAACCAGCACTCTGAGCACTGAGCACCAAGCACCCTGAGTACTGAGCAACCAGCACCCTGAGTACTGAACACCCAGCCCCCTGAGCACTGAGCACTGAGCACACAGCACCCTGAGCACTGAGCACTGAGCACCCAGCACCCTGAGCACTGAGCACCCAGCACCCCGAGCACTGAGCACCCAGCACCCTGAGCACCCAGCACCCTGAGCACTGAGCACCCTGAGCACTGAGCACTGAGCACCCAGCACCCTGAGTACTGAGCACCCAACACTCTGAGCACTGAGCACCCAGCACGCTGAGTACTGAGCACTGAGCACACAGCACCCTGAGTACTGAGCACCCAGAACTCCGAGCACTGAGCAACCAGCTCCCCGAGCACTGAGCACCCAGCACCCCGAGTGCTGAGCACTGAGCACCCTGAGTACTGAGCACCCAGCACTCCAAGTACTGAGCACTGAGCACCCTGAGAACTGAGCACCCAGCACCCTGAGCACTGAGCACTGAGAACCCTGAGTACTGAGCACCGAGCACCCTGAGTACTGAGCACCCAGCACCCTGAGCACTGAGCACGGAGCACCCCGAGAACTGAGCATCCAGCACCCTGAGCACTGAGCACCCAGCACCTTGAGTACTGAGCACCGAGCACCCCGAGCACTGAGCACCCAGCACCCTGAATACTGAGAACCCAGCACCATGAGCACTGAGCACACAGCACCCTGAGCACTGAGCACCCAGCACCCCGAGCACTGAGCACCCAGCACCCTGAGTACTGAGCACCCAACACCCAGAGTACTGAGCACCCAGCACCCTGAGCACTGAGCACCCAGGACCCTGAGTACTGAGCACCCAGCACCCTGAGTACTGAGCACCCAGCACCCTGAGCACTGAGCACTGAGCACCCAACACCGTGAGCACTGAGCACCCAGCACCCCGAGCACTGAGCACCCAGCACTCCGAGCACTGAGCACCCAGCACCCTGAGCACTGAGCACCCAGCACGCTGAGCACTGAGCACCCAGCCCCCTGAGTACTGAGCACCCAGCACCATGAGTACTGAGCACCCAGCACCCTGAGTACTGAGCACACAGCACCCTGAGTACTGAGCACCGAGCTCCCCCGAGCACTGAGCACCCAGCACCCCGAGCAACGAGCACCCTGAGTACTAAGCACCGAGCACCCTGAGCACTGAGCACCCAGCACCCTGAGCACTGAGGACCCAGCACCCTGAGCACCGAGCAAACAGCACCATGAGTACTGAGCACAAAGCACCCTGAGCACTGAGCACCCAGCACCCTGAGTACTGAGCACAGAGCACCCCGAGTACTGAGCACCCAGCACCCCGAGCACTGAGCATCCAGCACCCCGAGCACTGAGCACCCAGCACACTGAGCACTGAGCACCCTGAGTACTGAGCACCCAGCACCCTGAGCACTGAGCACCCAGCACCCTGAGTACTGAGCACTGAGCACCCAGCACCCCGAGCACTGAGCACCCAGCACCCTGAGTACTGAACACTGAGAGACAAGCACCCCGAGCACTGAGCACCCAGCACCCTGAGCACTGAGCACCCAGCACCCGAGTACTGATCACCCAGCACCCTGAGAACTGAGCACTCAGCACCCTGAGTACTGAGCACCCAGCACCCTGAGTACTGAGCACCCAGCACCCTGAGCACTGAGCACCCAGTACCCTGAGCACTGAGCACCCAGCACCCCGAGCACTGCGCACCCAGCACCCTGAGTACTGAGCACCCAGCACCCTGAGCACTGAGCACCCAGCACCCTGAGCACTGAGCACCCAGCACCCTGAGTACTGAGCACCCAGCACCCTGAGTAGTGAGCACCCAACGTACTGAGCACCGAGCACCCCGAGCACTGAGTACCCAGCACCCTGAGTACTGAGCACCGAGCACCCCGAGCACTGAGCACCCAGCACCCTGAGTACTGAGCTCTGAGCACCCCGAGCACTGAGCACCCAGCGCCCCGAGCACTGAGCACCCAGCGCCCCGAGCACTGAGCACCCAGAACCCCGAGCAATGAGCACCCAGTGCCCCGAGCACTGAGCACCCAGCAACCCCGAGCACTGTGCACCCAGCAACCCCGAGCACTGAGCACCCAGCACCCCGAGCACTGAGCACCCAGCACCCTGAGTACTGAGAACCCAGCACCCTGAGTACTGAGCACCCAGCACCCTGAGCATTGAGCACCCAGCACACTGAGTACTGAGCACCCAACACCCCAAGCACTGAGCACCCTGAGTATTGAGCACCCAGCACCCCAAGCACTGAGCACACTGAGTACTGAGCACCCAGCATCCTGAGTAATGAGCAACCAGCACCCCGAGCACTGAGCACCCAGCAACCTGAGTACTGAGCACCGAGCACCCTGAGCACTGAGCACCCAGCACCCTGAGAACTGAGCACCGAGCACCCCGAGTACTGAGTACCCAGCACCCCCGAGCACTGAGCACCCAGCACCCCGAGCACTGAGCACCCAGCACACCTAGCAACGACCACTCGGGGTACTAAGCACCGAGCACCCTGAGCACTGAGCACCCAGCACCCTGAGCACTGAGCTCCCAGCACCCTGAGTACTGAGCACCCAGCACCCTGAGCACTGAGCACCCAGCACCCCGTGCACTGAGCACCCAGCACCACGAGCAACGAGCAATGAGCACCCTGAGCACTGAACACCCAGCACCCTGAGGACTGATCACCCAGCACCCCGAGCACTGAGCACCCAGCACCCTGAGCACTGAGCACCCTGAGAACTGAGCACTGAGCACCCTGAGTACTGAGCACTGAGCACCCTGCGTACTGAGCACCCAGCACACTGAGTACTGAGCACCCAGCACCCTGAGCACTGAGCACCGAGCTCCCTGAGCACTGAGCACCCAGCACCCTGAGCACTGAGCACCCAGCACCCCGAGCAGTGAGCACCCAGCACCCTGAGCCCTGAGCACCCTGAGTACTGAGCACTGAGCACCCTGAGTACTGAGCACCCAGCACCCTGAGTACTGAGCACCCAGCACCCTGAGTACTGAGCACCCAGCACCCTGAGTACTGAGCACCAGCACCCTGAGCAATGAGCACCCTGAGTACTGAGCACCCAGCACCCTGAGCACTGAGCACCGAACATCCCGAGTTCTGAGCACCCAGCACCCAGAGTAATGAGCACCCAGCAACCTGAGTACTGAGCACACAGCACCCTGAGCAATGAGCACCCCGAGCACTGAGCACCCAGCACCCTGAGCACTGAGGACAAAGCACCCTGAGTACTGAGCACCCAGCACCCTGAGTACTGAGCATCCAGCACCCCGAGCACTGAGCACCCCAGCACCCTGAGTACTGAGCACTGAGTACCCAGCACCCTGTGTACTTAGCACGGAGTACCCAGCACCCCGAGCACTGAGCACCCAGCACCCTGAGCACTGAGCACCCTGAGTACTGAGCACCCAGCACCCTGAGCACTGAGCACCCAGCTCCCTGAGCACTGAGTACCCAGCACCCTGAGCACTGACTGCCCAGAACCCTGAGCACTGAGCACCCAGCACCCTGAGCACTGAGCACCCAGCACCCCGAGCACTGAGCACCCTGAGTACTGAGCACTGAGCACCCTGAGTACTGAGCACTGAGCACCCTGAGTACTGAGCACCCAGCACCCTGAGTACTGAGCATCCAGCACCCCGAGCACTGAGCACCCAGCACCCTGAGTACTGAGCACTGAGTACCCAGCACCCTGTGTACTGAGCACGGAGTACCCAGCACCCCGAGCCCTGAGCACCCAGCACCCTGAGCATTGAGCACCCAGCACCCCGAGCACTGAGCACCCAGCACCCTGAGCACGGAGCACCCTGAGTACTGAGCACTGAGCACCCTGAGTACTGAGCACCCAGCACCCTGAGCACTGAGCACCCAGCACCCTGAGTACTGAGCACCCAGCACCCTGAGCACTGTGCACCCAGCACCCTGAGTACTGAGCACTGAGCACCCCGCACCCCGAGCAAGGGTGCTCAGTGCTCAGTACTAAGCGTGCTGGGTGCTCAGTGCTCAGGGTGCTCGGTGATCAGTACTCAGGGTGCTCAGTGCTCAGTACTCAGCGTGCTGGGTGCTCAGTGCTCAGGGTGCTGGGTGCTGGGTGCTCAGTACTCAGGGTGCTGGGTGCTCAGTATTCAGGGTGCTCAGTGCTCGGGGTGCTGGGTGCTCAGTACTCCGGGTGCTGGGTGCTCAGTACTCAGGGTGCTGGGTGGTCATTCTCGGGGTGCTGGGTGCTCAGTGCTCGGGGTGCTGGGTGCTCAGTACTCGGGGTGCTGGGTGCTCAGTGCTCAGCGTGCTGGGTGCTCAGTACTCAGGGTGCTCGGTTCTCAGTACTCAGGGTGCTTTGTGCTCATTCTCGGGGTGCTGGGTGCTCAGTGCTCGGGGTGCTGGGTGCTCAGTGCTCGGGGTGCTGGGTGCTCAGTGCTCAGCGTGCTGGGTGCTCAGTACTCCGGGTGCTCGGTTCTCAGTACTCAGGGTGCTGGGTGCTCATTCTCGGGGTGCTGGGTGCTCAGTGCTCAGGGTCCTCGGTGCTCAGTACTCAGGGGTGCTCAGTAATCAGCGTGCTTTGTGCTCAGTGCTCAGGGTGCTGGGTGCTCAGTACTCACGGTGCTGGGTGCTCAGTACTCGGGGTGCTGGGTGCTCATTACTCAGGGTGCTGGGTGCTCAGTGCTAGGGGTGCTCGCTGCTCAGTACTCTTGGTGCTGGGTGCTCAGTACTCAGGGTGCTGGGTGCTCAGTGCTCGGGGTGCTCGGTGCTCAGTACTCGGGGTGCTCGGTGCTCAGTACTCAGGGTGCTGGGTGCTCAGTGCTCAGGGTCCTCGGTGCTCAGTACTCAGGGTGCTCAGTGATCAGTACTCAGCGTGCTGGGTGCTCCGTGCTCAGGGTGCTCGGTGCTCAGTACTCAGGGTGCTCAGTGCTCAGTACTCAGCGTGCTGTGTGCTCAGTGCACAGGGTGCTGGGTGCTCAGTACTCAGGGTGCTGGGTGCTTAGTACTCAGGGTGCTCGGTCCTCAGTGCTCAGGGTGCTGGGTGCTCAGTAATCAGGGTGCTGGGTGCTCAGTGCTCAGGGTGCTCAGTGCTCAGTACTCAGGGTGCTCGGTGCTCAGTGCTCTGGGTGCTGGGTGCTCAGTGCTCGGGGTGCTGGGTGCTCAGTGCTCAGGGTGCTGGGTGCTCAGTACTCAGGGTGCTCAGATCTCAGGGTGCTGGGTGCTCAGTACTCAATGTGCTGGGTGCTCAGTGCTCAGGGTGCTGGATGCTCAGTACTCAGTGTGCTGGGTCCTCAGTGCTCAGGGTGCTGGGTGCTCAGTGCTCAGGGTGCTCAGTACTCAGGGTGCTGTGTGTTCAGTGCTCAGGTTACTGGGTGCTCAGTACTCAGGGTGCTCGGTGCTTAGTACTCAGGGTGCTGGGTGCTCAGTAATCCGGGTGCTGGGTGCTCAGTGCTCGGGGTGCTCGGTGCTCAGTGCTCAGGGTGCTGGGTGCTCAGTACTCAGGGTGCTCATTGCTCAGCGTGCTGGGTGCTCAGTACTCAGGGTGCTGGGTGCTCAGTACTCAGGGTGCTCAGTGCTCAGTACTCAGGGTGCTCAGTGCTCAGGGTGCTGGGTGCTCAGTGCTCAGGGTGCTCGGTGCTCAGTGCTCAGGTTGCTGGGTGCTCAGTACTCAGGGTGCTGGGTGCTCAGTACTCAGGGTGCTGGGTGCTCAGTAATCAGAGTGCTGGGTGATTAGTACTCAGGGTGCTGGGTGCTCAGTGCTCGGGGTGCTGGGTGTTCAGTGCTCGGGGTGCTCGGTGCTCTGTGCTCGGGGTGCTGGGTGCTCAGTACTCAGGGTGCTGGGTGCTCAGTACTCGGTGTGCTGGGTGCTCAGTACTCAGGGTGCTCGGTGCTCAGTGCTCGGGGTGCTGGGTGCTCAGTACTCAGCGTGCTCGGTGCTCAGTTCTCAGGGTGCTCAGTGCTCAGTACGCAGGGTGCTCAGTGCTCAGTGCTCGGGGTGCTGGGTGCTCAGTGCTCGGGGTGCTGGGTGCTCAGTGATCGGGGTGCTGGGTGCTCAGTGCTCAGGGTGCTGGGTGCTCAGTGCTCAGAGTGCTGGGTGCTCAGTACTCAGGGTGCTCGGTGCTCAGTACTCAGGGTGCTCAGTGCTCAGTACTCAGCGTGCTGGGTGCTCAGTGCTCAGGGTGCTCGGTGCTCAGTACTCAGGGTGCTCAGTGCTCAGTACTCAGCGTGCTGGGTGCTCTGTGCTCAGGGTGCTGGGTGCTCAGTGCTCAGGGTGCTGGGTGCTCAGTACTCAGGGTGCTGGGTGCTCAGTGCTCAGGGTGCTGGGTGCTCAGTGCTCAGGGTGCTCGGTGCTTAGTACTCATGGTGCTCGGTGCTCGGGGTGCTGGGTGCTCAGTGCTCGGTGTGCTGGGTGCTCAGTGCTCGGGGTGCTGGGTGCTGAGTGCTCGGTGTGCTGGGTGCTCAGTGCTCGGGCTGCTGTGTGCTCAGTGCTCGGGGTGCTGGGTGCTCAGTACTCGGGGTGCTCGGTGCTCTGTACTCAGGGTGCTGGGTGCTCAGTGCTCAGGTTGCTGGGTGCTCAGTACTCAGGGTGCTGGGTGCTCGGTGCTCAGAACGCTGGGTGCTCAGTACTCAGGGTGCTGGGTGCTCAGTACTCAGGGTGCTGGGTGCTCAGTGCTCGGGGTGCTGGGTGCTCATTAATCAGGGTGCTGGGTGTTCAGTACTCAGGGTGCTCAGTACTCAGGGTGCTGGGTGCTCAGGGATCGGGGTGCTGGGAGCTCAGTACTCAGGGTGCTGGGTGCTCAGTGCTCGGGGTGCTGGGTGCTGAGTGCTCAGGGTGCTGGGTGCTCAGTACTTGGGGTGCTCGGTGCTCAGTACTCAGGGTGCTGTGTGCTCAGTACTCAGGGTGCTGGGTGCTCAGTGCTCGGTGTGCTCGGTGCTCAGTACTCAGGGTGCTCGGTGCTCAGTGCTCAGGGTGCTCGGTGCTCAGTACTCAGGGTGCTGGGTGCTCAGTGCTCAGGGTGATCGGGGCTCAGTCCTCAGGGTGCTCAGTACTCAGGCAGCTGGGTGCTCAGTGCTCGGGTTGCTCAGTACTCAGGGTGCTGGGTGCTCAGTACTCAGGGTGCTGGGTGCTCAGTACTCAGGGTGCTGGGTGCTCAGTGCTCAGGGAGCTCGGTGCTGAGTACTCAGGGTGGTGGGTGCTCAGTACTCAGTGCTCAGGGTCCTGGGTGCTCAGCGCTCTGGGTGCTTAGTGCACATTACTCAGGGTGCTGGGTGCTCAGTATTCAGGGTGCTCAGTGCTCGGGGTGCTGGGTGCTCAGTACTTCGGGTGCTGGGTGCTCAGTACTCAGGGTGCTGGGTGCTCATTCTCGGGGTCCTGGGTGCTCAGTGTTCGGGGTGCTGGGTGCTCAGTACTCGGGGTGCTGGGTGCTCAGTGCTCAGCGTGCTGGGTGCTCAGTACTCAGGGTGCTCGGTTCTCAGTACTCAGGGTGCTGGGTGCTCATTCTCGGGGTGCTGGGTGCTCAGTGCTCGGGGTGCTGGGTGCTCAGTGCTCAGGGTCCTCAGTGCTCAGTACTCAGGGTGCTCAGTACTCAGCGTGCTTTGTGCTCAGTGCTCAGGGTGCTGGGTGCTCAGTACACAGGGTGCTGAGTGCTCAGTACTCACGTTCTGGGTGCTCAGTACTCGGGGTGCTAGGTGCTCATTACTCAGGGTGCTGGGTGCTCAGTGCTCGGGGTGCTTGCTGCTCAGTACTCTTGGTGCTGCATACTCAGTACTCAGGGTGCTGGGTGCTCAGTGCTCGGGGTGCTCGGTGCTCAGTGCTCAGGATGCTCGGTGCTCATTACTTTTGGTGCTGGGTGCTCAGTACTCAGGGTGCTGGGTGCTCAGTGCTCGGGATGCTCTGTGATCAGTACTCAGGGTGCTGGGTGCTCAGTGCTCAGGGTGCTGGGTGCTCAGTACTCAGGGTGCTCAGTACTCAGTACTCAGGGTGCTGGGTTCTCAGTGCTTGGGGTGCTGGGTGCTCAGTGCTCAGGGTGCTGGGTGCTCAGTGCTCGGGGTGCTGGGTGCTCAGTACTCGGGGTGCTCGGTGCTCAGTACCCAGGGTGCTGGGTGCTCAGTACTCAGGGTGCTCAGTGCTCAGGGTGCTGGGTGCTCAGTGCTCGGGGTGCTGGGTACTCAGTGCTCAGTACACAGGGTGCTGATTGCTCAGTGCTCGGGGTGCTGCGTGCTCAGTGCTCAGTACTCAGGGTGCTGGGTGCTCAGTGCTCGGTGTGCTCTATGCTCAGTACTCAGGGTGCTGGGTGCTCAGTGCTCAGGGTGCTGGGTGCTCAGTACTCAGGGTGCTGGGTGCTCAGTGCTAAGGGTGCTGGGTGCTCAGTACTCAGGTTGCTGGGTCCTCAGTGCTCAGGGTGCTGGGTGCTCTGTGCTCGGGGTGCTCAGTACTCAGGGTGCTGTGTGTTCAGTGCTCAGGTTACTGGGTGCTCATTACTCAGGGTGCTCGGTGCTTAGTACTCAGGGTGCTGGGTGCTCAGTACTCCGGGTGCTGGGTGCTCAGTGCTCGGGGTGCTCGGTGCTCAGTGCTCAGGGTGCTGGGTGCTCAGTACACAGGGTGCTCATTGATCAGGGTGCTGGGTGTTCATTAATCAGGGTGCTGGGTGCTCAGTACTCAGGGTGCTCAGTGCTCAGTACTCAGGGTGCTCAGTACTCAGGGTGCTCAGTGCTCAGGGTGCTGGGTGCTCAGTGCTCAGGGTGCTGGGTGCTCAGTGCTCAGGGTGCTGTGTGCTCAGTACTCAGGGTGATCAGTACTCAGGGTGCTGGGTGCTCAGTGCTCAGGGTGCTGGGTGCTTAGTGCTAAGGGTGCTGGGTGCTCAGTGCTCAGGGTGCTCGGTGCTCAGTGCTCAGGTTGATGGGTGCTGAGTACTCAGGGTGCTGGGTGCTCAGTACTCAGGGTGCTCAGTGCTCAGTACTCAGGGTGCTCAGTGCTCAGTACTCAGGGTGCTCAGTGCTCAGGGTGCTGGGTGCTCAGTGCTCGGGGTGCTGGGTACTCAGTCCACAGGGTGCAGGGTGCTCAGTGCTCAGGGTGCTCGGTGCTCAGTGCTCAGGGTGCTGGGTGTTCAGTGCTCGGGGTGCTGGGTGCTCATTAATCAGGGTGCTGGGTGCTCAGTACGCTGGGTGCTCAGTACTCAGGGTGCTGGGTGCTCAGTACTCAGGGTGCTCGGTGCTCAGTACTCAGGGTGCTGGGTGCTCAGTGCTCGGGGTGCTGGGTGCTCATTAATCAGGGTGCTGGGTGCTCAGTACTCAGGGTGCTCAGTGCTTGGGGTGCTGGGTGCTCAGTACTCAGGGTGCTCAGTGCTTGGGGTGCAGGGTGCTCAGTACTCAGGGTGCTGGTTCCTCAGTGCTCAGGGTGCTGGGTGCTGAGGACTCAGGGTGCTGGGTGCTCAGTGCTCGGGGTGCTGGGTGCTCAGTGCTCGGGGTGCTGGGTGCTCAGTGCTCAGGGTTCTGGGTGCTCAGTGCTCAGGGTGCTGGGTGCTCAGTGCTCGGGGTGCTGGGTGCTCGGTGCTCAGGTTTCTGGGTGCTCAGGACTCGGGGTGCTGGGTGCTCAGTACTCAGGGTGCTGGGTGCTCATTGCTCGGGGTGCTGGGTGCTCAGTGCTACGGGTGCTGGGTGCTCAGTGCTCAGTGTGCTGGGTGCTCAGTGCTCTGGGCGCTGGGTGCTCAGTGCTCGGGGTGCTCGGTGCTCAGTACTCCGGGTGCTGGGTGCTCAGTGCTCAGGGTGCTGGGTGCTCAGTACTCAGGGTGCTGGGTGCTCAGTGCTCGGTGTGCTCGGTGCTCAGTACGTTGGCTGCTCAGTACTCAGGGTGCTGGGTGCTCAGTGCTCAGGGTGATCGGTGCTCAGTACTCAGGGTGCTCAGTACTCAGGGTGCTGGGTGCTCAGGGCTCGGGGTGCTGGGAGCTCAGTACTCAGGGTGCTGGGTGCTCAGTGCTCAGGGTGCTGGGTGCTGAGTGCTCAGGGTGCTGGGTGCTCTGTACTCGGGGTGCTCGGTGCTCAGTACTCAGGGTGCTGGGTGCTCAGTACTCAGGGTGCTGGGTGCTCAGTAATCAGGGTGCTCAGTGCTCGGGGAGCTCGGTGCTCAGTACTCAGGGTGCTGGGTGCTCAGTACTCAGTGCTCGGGGTCCTGGGTGCTCAGCGCTCTGGGTGCTTAGTGCAGAGTACTCAGGGTGCTGGGTGCTCAGTATTCAGGGTGCTCAGTGCTCGGGGTGCTGGGTGCTCAGTACACAGGGTGCTGCGTGCTCAGTACTCAGGGTGCTGGGTGCTCATTCTCGGGGTGCTGGGTGCTCAGTGCTCGGTTGCTGGGTGCTCAGTACTCGGGGTGCTGGGTGCTCAGTGCTCAGCGTGCTGTGTGCTATGTACTCAGGGTGCTCGGTTCTCAGTACTCAGGGTGCTGGGTGCTCATTCTCGGGTGCTGGGTGCTCAGTGCTCAGGGTGCTGGGTGCTAAGTGCTCAGGGTGCTGGGTCCTCAGTACTCGGGGTGCTCGGTGCTCAGTACTCGGGGTGCTGGGTGCTCAGTACTCAGGGTGCTGGGTGCTCAGTACTCAGGGTGCTCGGTGCTCAGTACTCAGGGTGCTGGGTGCTCAGTGCTCAGGTGCTGGGTGCTAAGTACTCAGGGTGCTGGGTGCTCAGTACTCAGGGTGCTGGGTGCTCAGCACTCAGGGTGCTCAGTACTCAGTGTGCTGGGTGCTCAGTGCTCGGGGTGCTGGGTTCTCAGTACTCAGGGTGCTCAGTACTCGGGGTGCTGGGTGCTCAGTGCTCGGGGTGATCTGTGCTCAGTACTCAGGATGCTGGGTGCTCAGTACTCAGGGTGCTGGGTGCTCAGTACTCAGGGTGCTGGGTGCTCAGTCCTCAGGGTGCTCAGTGCTCAGGGTGCTGGGTGCTCAGTGCTCGGGGTGCTCGGTGCTCAGTACTGAGGGTGCTGAGTGCTCAGTACTCAGGGTGCTGGGTGCTCAGTACTCAGGGTGCTGGGTGCTCAGTGCTCGGGGTGTTGGGTGCTCCGTGCTCAGGGTGCTCAGTGCTCAGTACTCAGGGTTCTGGGTGCTCAGTACTCAGGGTGCTGGGTGCTCAGTGCTCGGGGTGCTGGGTGCTCAGTACTCAGGGTGCTGGGTGCTCAGTGCTCGGGGTGCTCGGTGTTCAGTACTCAAGGTGCTGGGTGCTCAGTGCTCGGGGTGCTGGGTGCTCAGTGCTCAGGGTGCTGGGTGCTCAGTACTCGGGGTGCTCGGTGCTCAGTACTCAGGGTACTGGGTGCTCAGGGTCCTCGGTGCTCAGTACTCAGGGTGCTCAGTACTCAGCTTGCTTTGTACTCAGTGCTCAGAGTGCTGGGTGCTCAGTACTCAGGGTGCTCGGTGCTCAGTACTCAGGGTGCTCAGTGCTCAGTGCTCTGGGTGCTCAGTACTCATGGTGCTCAGTGCTCAGGGTGCTGGGTGCTCAGTGCTCGGGGTGCTGGGTACTCAGTGCTCAGTGCTCGGGGTGCTGGGTGCTCAGTCCTCAGTACACAGGGTGCTGGGTGCTCAGTGCTCGGGGTGCTGGATGCTCAGTACTCAGGGTCCTGGGTGCTCAGTGCTCAGGGTGCTGGGTGCTCAGTACTCAGGGTGCTGGGTGCTCAGTGCTCAGGGTGCTGGGTGCTCAGTACTCAGGGTGCTGGGTCCTCAGTGCTCAGGGTGCTGGGTGTTCAGTGCTCGGGGTGCTCAGTACTCAATGTGCTGTGTGTTCAGTGCTCAGGGTACTGGGTGCTCAGTACTCAGGGTGCTCGGTGCTGAGTACTCAGGGTGCTGGGTGCTCAGTACTCCGGGTGCTGGGTGCTCAGTGCTCGGGGTGCTCGGTGCTCAGTGCTCAGGGTGCTGGGTGCTCAGTACTCAGGGTGCTCATTGCTCAGGGTGCTGGGTGCTCAGTACTCAGGTTGCTGGGTGCTCAGTACTCAGGTTGCTGGGTGCTCAGTACTCAGGGTGCTCAGTGCTCAGTACTCAGGGTGCTCAGTGCTCAGGGTGCTGGGTGCTCAGTGCTCGGGGTGCTGGGTGCTCAGTGCACAGGGTGCTGTGTGCTCAGTACTCAGGGTGCTCAGTACTCAGGGTGCTGGGTGCTCAGTGCTCAGGGTGCTGGGTGCTCAGTGCTCTCGGTGCTGGGTGCTCAGTGCTCAGGGTGCTCGGTGCTCAGTGCTCAGTTTGCTGGGTGCTCAGTACTCAGGGAGCTGGGTGCTCAGTACTCAGGGTGCTCAGTGCTCAGTACTCAGGGTGCTCCGTGCTCAGTACTCAGGGTGCTCAGTGCTCAAGGTGCTGGGTGCTCAGTACTCAGGGTGCTGGGTGCTCAGTACTCAGGGTGCTGGGTGCTCAGTGCTCAGGGAGCTCGGTGCTGAGTACTCAGGGTGGTGGGTGCTCAGTACTCAGTGCTCAGGGTCCTGGGTGCTCAGCGCTCTGGGTGCTTAGTGCACAGTACTCAGGGTGCTGGGTGCTCAGTATTCAGGGTGCTCAGTGCTCGGGGTGCTGGGTGCTCAGTACTGCGGGTGCTGGGTGCTCAGTACTCAGGGTGCTGGGTGCTCATTCTCGGGGTCCTGGGTGCTCAGTGTTCGGGGTGCTGGGTGCTCAGTACTCGGGGTGCTGGGTGCTCAGTGCTCAGCGTGCTGGGTGCTCAGTACTCAGGGTGCTCGGTTCTCAGTACTCAGGGTGCTGGGTGCTCATTCTCGGGGTGCTGGGTGCTCAGTGCTCGGGGTGCTGGGTGCTCAGTGCTCAGGGTCCTCGGTGCTCAGTACTCAGGGTGCTCAGTACTCAGCGTGCTTTGTGCTCAGTGCTCAGGGTGCTGGGTGCTCAGTACACAGGGTGCTGAGTGCTCAGTACTCACGTTCTGGGTGCTCAGTACTCGGGGTGCTAGGTGCTCATTACTCAGGGTGCTGGGTGCTCAGTGCTCGGGGTGCTTGCTGCTCAGTACTCTTGGTGCTGCATACTCAGTACTCAGGGTGCTGGGTGCTCAGTGCTCGGGGTGCTCGGTGCTCAGTGCTCAGGATGCTCGGTGCTCATTACTTTTGGTGCTGGGTGCTCAGTACTCAGGGTGCTGGGTGCTCAGTGCTCGGGATGCTCTGTGATCAGTACTCAGGGTGCTGGGTGCTCAGTGCTCAGGGTGCTGGGTGCTCAGTACTCAGGGTGCTCAGTACTCAGTACTCAGGGTGCTGGGTTCTCAGTGCTTGGGGTGCTGGGTGCTCAGTGCTCAGGGTGCTGGGTGCTCAGTGCTCGGGGTGCTGGGTGCTCAGTACTCGGGGTGCTCGGTGCTCAGTACTCAGGGTGCTGGGTGCTCAGTACTCAGGGTGCTCAGTGCTCAGGGTGCTGGGTGCTCAGTGCTCGGGGTGCTGGGTACTCAGTGCTCAGTACACAGGGTGCTGATTGCTCAGTGCTCGGGGTGCTGCGTGCTCAGTGCTCAGTACTCAGGGTGCTGGGTGCTCAGTGCTCGGTGTGCTCTATGCTCAGTACTCAGGGTGCTGGGTGCTCAGTTCTCAGGGTGCTGGTTGCTCAGTACTCAGGGTGCTGGGTGCTCAGTGCTAAGGGTGCTGGGTGCTCAGTACTCAGGTTGCTGGGTCCTCAGTGCTCAGGGTGCTGGGTGCTCTGTGCTCGGGGTGCTCAGTACTCAGGGTGCTGTGTGTTCAGTGCTCAGGTTACTGGGTGCTCATTACTCAGGGTGCTCGGTGCTTAGTACTCAGGGTGCTGGGTGCTCAGTACTCCGGGTGCTGGGTGCTCAGTGCTCGGGGTGCTCGGTGCTCAGTGCTCAGGGTGCTGGGTGCTCAGTACACAGGGTGCTCATTGATCAGGGTGCTGGGTGTTCATTAATCAGGGTGCTGGGTGCTCAGTACTCAGGGTGCTCAGTGCTCAGTACTCAGGGTGCTCAGTACTCAGGGTGCTCAGTGCTCAGGGTGCTGGGTGCTCAGTGCTCAGGGTGCTGGGTGCTCAGTGCTCAGGGTGCTGTGTGCTCAGTACTCAGGGTGATCAGTACTCAGGGTGCTGGGTGCTCAGTGCTCAGGGTGCTGGGTGCTTAGTGCTAAGGGTGCTGGGTGCTCAGTGCTCAGGGTGCTCGGTGCTCAGTGCTCAGGTTGATGGGTGCTGAGTACTCAGGGTGCTGGGTGCTCAGTACTCAGGGTGCTCAGTGCTCAGTACTCAGGGTGCTCAGTGCTCAGTACTCAGGGTGCTCAGTGCTCAGGGTGCTGGGTGCTCAGTGCTCGGGGTGCTGGGTACTCAGTCCACAGGGTGCAGGGTGCTCAGTGCTCAGGGTGCTCGGTGCTCAGTGCTCAGGGTGCTGGGTGTTCAGTGCTCGGGGTGCTGGGTGCTCATTAATCAGGGTGCTGGGTGCTCAGTACGCTGGGTGCTCAGTACTCAGGGTGCTGGATGCTCAGTACTCAGGGTGCTCGGTGCTCAGTACTCAGGGTGCTGGGTGCTCAGTGCTCGGGGTGCTGGGTGCTCATTAATCAGGGTGCTGGGTGCTCAGTACTCAGGGTGCTCAGTGCTTGGGGTGCTGGGTGCTCAGTACTCAGGGTGCTCAGTGCTTGGGGTGCAGGGTGCTCAGTACTCAGGGTGCTGGTTCCTCAGTGCTCAGGGTGCTGGGTGCTGAGGACTCAGGGTGCTGGGTGCTCAGTGCTCGGGGTGCTGGGTGCTCAGTGCTCGGGGTGCTGGGTGCTCAGTGCTCAGGGTTCTGGGTGCTCAGTGCTCAGGGTGCTGGGTGCTCAGTGCTCGGGGTGCTGGGTGCTCGGTGCTCAGGTTTCTGGGTGCTCAGGACTCGGGGTGCTGGGTGCTCAGTACTCAGGGTGCTGGGTGCTCATTGCTCGGGGTGCTGGGTGCTCAGTGCTACGGGTGCTGGGTGCTCAGTGCTCAGTGTGCTGGGTGCTCAGTGCTCTGGGCGCTGGGTGCTCAGTGCTCGGGGTGCTCGGTGCTCAGTACTCAGGGTGCTGGGTGCTCAGTGCTCAGGGTGCTCGTTGCTCAGTACTCAGGGTGCTGGGTGCTCAGTGCTCGGTGTGCTCGGTGCTCAGTACGTTGGCTGCTCAGTACTCAGGGTGCTGGGTGCTCAGTGCTCAGGGTGATCGGTGCTCAGTACTCAGGGTGCTCAGTACTCAGGGTGCTGGGAGCTCAGTACTCAGGGTGCTGGGTGCTCAGTGCTCAGGGTGCTGGGTGCTGAGTGCTCAGGGTGCTGGGTGCTCTGTACTCGGGGTGCTCGGTGCTCAGTACTCAGGGTGCTGGGTGCTCAGTACTCAGGGTGCTGGGTGCTCAGTAATCAGGGTGCTCAGTGCTCGGGGAGCTCGGTGCTCAGTACTCAGGGTGCTGGGTGCTCAGTACTCAGTGCTCGGGGTCCTGGTTGCTCAGCGCTCTGGGTGCTTAGTGCAGAGTACTCAGGGTGCTGGGTGCTCAGTATTCAGGGTGTTCAGTGCTCGGGGTGCTGGGTGCTCAGTACACAGGGTGCTGCGTGCTCAGTACTCAGGGTGCTGGGTGCTCATTCTCGGGGTGCTGGGTGCTCAGTGCTCGGTTGCTGGGTGCTCAGTACTCGGGGTGCTGGGTGCTCAGTGCTCAGCGTGCTGTGTGCTATGTACTCAGGGTGCTCGGTTCTCAGTACTCAGGGTGCTGGGTGCTCATTCTCGGGTGCTGGGTGCTCAGTGCTCAGGGTGCTGGGTGCTAAGTGCTCAGGGTGCTGGGTCCTCAGTACTCGGGGTGCTCGGTGCTCAGTACTCGGGGTGCTGGGTGCTCAGTACTCAGGGTGCTGGGTGCTCAGTACTCAGGGTGCTCGGTGCTCAGTACTCAGGGTGCTGGGTGCTCAGTGCTCAGGTGCTGGGTGCTAAGTACTCAGGGTGCTGGGTGCTCAGTACTCAGGGTGCTGGGTGCTCAGCACTCAGGGTGCTCAGTACTCAGTGTGCTGGGTGCTCAGTGCTCGGGGTGCTGGGTGCTCAGTACTCAGGGTGCTCAGTACTCGGGGTGCTGGGTGCTCAGTGCTCGGGGTGCTGGATGCTCAGTGCTCAGGGTGATCTGTGCTCAGTACTCAGGATGCTGGGTGCTCAGTACTCAGGGTGCTGGGTGCTCAGTACTCAGGGTGCTGGGTGCTCAGTCCTCAGGGTGCTCAGTGCTCAGGGTGCTGGGTGCTCAGTGCTCGGGGTGCTCGGTGCTCAGTACTCAGGGTGCTGAGTGCTCAGTACTCAGGGTGCTGGGTGCTCAGTACTCAGGGTGCTGGGTGCTCAGTGCTCGGGGTGTTGGGTGCTCCGTGCTCAGGGTGCTCAGTGCTCAGTACTCAGGGTTCTGGGTGCTCAGTACTCAGGGTGCTGGGTGCTCAGTGCTCGGGGTGCTGGGTGCTCAGTACTCAGGGTGCTGGGTGCTCAGTGCTCGGGGTGCTCGGTGTTCAGTACTCAAGGTGCTGGGTGCTCAGTGCTCGGGGTGCTGGGTGCTCAGTGCTCAGGGTGCTGGGTGCTCAGTACTCGGGGTGCTCGGTGCTCAGTACTCAGGGTACTGGGTGCTCAGGGTCCTCGGTGCTCAGTACTCAGGGTGCTCAGTACTCAGCTTGCTTTGTGCTCAGTGCTCAGAGTGCTGGGTGCTCAGTACTCAGGGTGCTCGGTGCTCAGTACTCAGGGTGCTCAGTGCTCAGTGCTCTGGGTGCTCAGTACTCATGGTGCTCAGTGCTCAGGGTGCTGGGTGCTCAGTGCTCGGGGTGCTGGGTACTCAGTGCTCAGTGCTCGGGGTGCTGGGTGCTCAGTCCTCAGTACACAGGGTGCTGGGTGCTCAGTGCTCGGGGTGCTGGATGCTCAGTACTCAGGGTCCTGGGTGCTCAGTGCTCAGGGTGCTGGGTGCTCAGTATTCAGGGTGCTGGGTGCTCAGTGCTCAGGGTGCTGGGTGCTCAGTACTCAGGGTGCTGGGTCCTCAGTGCTCAGGGTGCTGGGTGTTCAGTGCTCGGGGTGCTCAGTACTCAATGTGCTGTGTGTTCAGTGCTCAGGGTACTGGGTGCTCAGTACTCAGGGTGCTCGGTGCTGAGTACTCAGGGTGCTGGGTGCTCAGTACTCCGGGTGCTGGGTGCTCAGTGCTCGGGGTGCTCGGTGCTCAGTGCTCAGGGTGCTGGGTGCTCAGTACTCAGGGTGCTCATTGCTCAGGGTGCTGGGTGCTCAGTACTCAGGTTGCTGGGTGCTCAGTACTCAGGTTGCTGGGTGCTCAGTACTCAGGGTGCTCAGTGCTCAGTACTCAGGGTGCTCAGTGCTCAGGGTGCTGGGTGCTCAGTGCTCGGGGTGCTGGGTGCTCAGTGCACAGGGTGCTGTGTGCTCAGTACTCAGGGTGCTCAGTACTCAGGGTGCTGGGTGCTCAGTGCTCAGGGTGCTGGGTGCTCAGTGCTCTCGGTGCTGGGTGCTCAGTGCTCAGGGTGCTCGGTGCTCAGTGCTCAGGTTGCTGGGTGCTCAGTACTCAGGGAGCTGGGTGCTCAGTACTCAGGGTGCTCAGTGCTCAGTACTCAGGGTGCTCCGTGCTCAGTACTCAGGGTGCTCAGTGCTCAAGGTGCTGGGTGCTCAGTACTCAGGGTGCTGGGTGCTCAGTACTCAGGGTGCTGGGTGCTCAGTGCTCAGGGAGCTCGGTGCTGAGTACTCAGGGTGGTGGGTGCTCAGTACTCAGTGCTCAGGGTCCTGGGTGCTCAGCGCTCTGGGTGCTTAGTGCACAGTACTCAGGGTGCTGGGTGCTCAGTATTCAGGGTGCTCAGTGCTCGGGGTGCTGGGTGCTCAGTACTGCGGGTGCTGGGTGCTCAGTACTCAGGGTGCTGGGTGCTCATTCTCGGGGTCCTGGGTGCTCAGTGTTCGGGGTGCTGGGTGCTCAGTACTCGGGGTGCTGGGTGCTCAGTGCTCAGCGTGCTGGGTGCTCAGTACTCAGGGTGCTCGGTTCTCAGTACTCAGGGTGCTGGGTGCTCATTCTCGGGGTGCTGGGTGCTCAGTGCTCGGGGTGCTGGGTGCTCAGTGCTCAGGGTCCTCGGTGCTCAGTACTCAGGGTGCTCAGTACTCAGCGTGCTTTGTGCTCAGTGCTCAGGGTGCTGGGTGCTCAGTACACAGGGTGCTGAGTGCTCAGTACTCACGTTCTGGGTGCTCAGTACTCGGGGTGCTAGGTGCTCATTACTCAGGGTGCTGGGTGCTCAGTGCTCGGGGTGCTTGCTGCTCAGTACTCTTGGTGCTGCATACTCAGTACTCAGGGTGCTGGGTGCTCAGTGCTCGGGGTGCTCGG
The DNA here is from genome assembly GCF_018167655.1 of Microtus oregoni. NCBI lineage: Eukaryota > Metazoa > Chordata > Mammalia > Rodentia > Cricetidae > Microtus > Microtus oregoni. The sequence continues at coordinate 2,519,067 of NW_024543811.1, read as the reverse complement.
TGCTCAGTGCTCAGGATGCTCGGTGCTCATTACTTTTGGTGCTGGGTGCTCAGTACTCAGGGTGCTGGGTGCTCAGTGCTCGGGATGCTCTGTGATCAGTACTCAGGGTGCTGGGTGCTCAGTGCTCAGGGTGCTGGGTGCTCAGTACTCAGGGTGCTCAGTACTCAGTACTCAGGGTGCTGGGTTCTCAGTGCTTGGGGTGCTGGGTGCTCAGTGCTCAGGGTGCTGGGTGCTCAGTGCTCGGGGTGCTGGGTGCTCAGTACTCGGGGTGCTCGGTGCTCAGTACTCAGGGTGCTGGGTGCTCAGTACTCAGGGTGCTTAGTGCTCAGGGTGCTGGGTGCTCAGTGCTCGTGGTGCTGGGTACTCAGTGCTCAGTACACAGGGTGCTGATTGCTCAGTGCTCGGGGTGCTGCGTGCTCAGTGCTCAGTACTCAGGGTGCTGGGTGCTCAGTGCTCGGTGTGCTCTATGCTCAGTACTCAGGGTGCTGGGTGCTCAGTGCTCAGGGTGCTGGGTGCTCAGTACTCAGGGTGCTGGGTGCTCAGTGCTAAGGGTGCTGGGTGCTCAGTACTCAGGTTGCTGGGTCCTCAGTGCTCAGGGTGCTGGGTGCTCTGTGCTCGGGGTGCTCAGTACTCAGGGTGCTGTGTGTTCAGTGCTCAGGTTACTGGGTGCTCATTACTCAGGGTGCTCGGTGCTTAGTACTCAGGGTGCTGGGTGCTCAGTACTCCGGGTGCTGGGTGCTCAGTGCTCGGGGTGCTCGGTGCTCAGTGCTCAGGTTGCTGGGTGCTCAGTACACAGGGTGCTCATTGCTCAGGGTGCTGGGTGTTCATTAATCAGGGTGCTGGGTGCTCAGTACTCAGGGTGCTCAGTGCTCAGTACTCAGGGTGCTCAGTACTCAGGGTGCTAAGTGCTCAGGGTGCTGGGTGCTCAGTGCTCAGGGTGCTGGGTGCTCAGTGCTCAGGGTGCTGTGTGCTCAGTACTCAGGGTGATCAGTACTCAGGATGCTGGGTGCTCAGTGCTCAGGGTGCTGGGTGCTTAGTGCTCAGGGTGCTGGGTGCTCAGTGCTCAGGGTGCTCGGTGCTCAGTGCTCAGTTTGATGGGTGCTGAGTACTCAGGGTGCTGGGTGCTCAGTACTCAGGGTGCTCAGTGCTCAGTACTCAGGGTGCTCAGTGCTCAGTACTCAGGGTGCTCAGTGCTCAGGGTGCTGGGTGCTCAGTGCTCGGGGTGCTGGGTACTCAGTCCACAGGGTGCAGGGTGCTCAGTGCTCAGGGTGCTCGGTGCTCAGTGCTCAGGGTGCTGGGTGTTCAGTGCTCGGGGTGCTGGGTGCTCATTAATCAGGGTGCTGGGTGCTCAGTACGCTGGGTGCTCAGTACTCAGGGTGCTGGGTGCTCAGAACTCAGGGTGCTCGGTGCTCAGTACTCAGGGTGCTGGGTGCTCAGTGCTCGGGGTGCTGGGTGCTCATTAATCAGGGTGCTGGGTGCTCAGTACTCAGGGTGCTCAGTGCTTGGGGTGCTGGGTGCTCAGTACTCAGGGTGCTCAGTGCTTGGGGTGCAGGGTGCTCAGTACTCAGGGTGCTGGTTCCTCAGTGCTCAGGGTGCTGGGTGCTGAGGACTCAGGGTGCTGGGTGCTCAGTGCTCGGGGTGCTGGGTGCTCAGTGCTCGGGGTGCTGGGTGCTCAGTGCTCAGGGTTCTGGGTGCTCAGTGCTCAGGGTGCTGGGTGCTCAGTGCTCGGGGTGCTGGGTGCTCGGTGCTCAGGTTTCTGGGTGCTCAGGACTCGGGGTGCTGGGTGCTCAGTACTCAGGGTGCTGGGTGCTCATTGCTCGGGGTGCTGGGTGCTCAGTGCTACGGGTGCTGGGTGCTCAGTGCTCAGTGTGCTGGGTGCTCAGTGCTCAGTGTGCTGGGTGCTCAGTAATCAGGGTGCTCAGTGCTCGGGGAGCTCGGTGCTCAGTACTCAGGGTGCTGGGTGCTCAGTACTCAGTGCTCGGGGTCCTGGGTGCTCAGCGCTCTGGGTGCTTAGTGCAGAGTACTCAGGGTGCTGGGTGCTCAGTATTCAGGGTGCTCAGTGCTCGGGGTGCTGGGTGCTCAGTACACAGGGTGCTGGGTGCTCAGTAATCAGGGTGCTGGGTGCTCATTCTCGGGGTGCTGGGTGCTCAGTGCTCGGTTGCTGGGTGCTCAGTACTCGGGGTGCTGGGTGCTCAGTGCTCAGCGTGCTGTGTGCTATGTACTCAGGGTGCTCGGTTCTCAGTACTCAGGGTGCTGGGTGCTCATTCTCGGGTGCTGGGTGCTCAGTGCTCAGGGTGCTGGGTGCTAAGTGCTCAGGGTGCTGGGTCCTCAGTACTCGGGGTGCTCGGTGCTCAGTACTCGGGGTGCTGGGTGCTCAGTACTCAGGGTGCTGGGTGCTCAGTACTCAGGGTGCTCGGTGCTCAGTACTCAGGGTGCTGGGTGCTCAGTGCTCAGGTGCTGGGTGCTAAGTACTCAGGGTGCTGGGTGCTCAGTACTCAGGGTGCTGGGTGCTCAGCACTCAGGGTGCTCAGTACTCAGTGTGCTGGGTGCTCAGTGCTCGGGGTGCTGGGTGCTCAGTACTCAGGGTGCTCAGTACTCGGGGTGCTGGGTGCTCAGTGCTCGGGGTGCTGGATGCTCAGTGCTCAGGGTGATCTGTGCTCAGTACTCAGGATGCTGGGTGCTCAGTACTCAGGGTGCTGGGTGCTCAGTACTCAGGGTGCTGGGTGCTCAGTACTCAGGGTGCTCAGTGCTCAGGGTGCTGGGTGCTCAGTGCTCGGGGTGCTCGGTGCTCAGTACTCAGGGTGCTGAGTGCTCAGTACTCAGGGTGCTGGGTGCTCAGTACTCAGGGTGCTGGGTGCTCAGTGCTCGGGGTGCTGGGTGCTCAGTACTCAGGGTGCTGGGTGCTCAGTGCTCGGGGTGCTCGGTGTTCAGTTCTCAAGGTGCTGGGTGCTCAGTGCTCGGGGTGCTGGGTGCTCAGTGCTCAGGGTGCTGGGTGCTCAGTACTCGGGGTGCTCGGTGCTCAGTACTCAGGGTACTGGGTGCTCAGGGTCCTCGGTGCTCAGTACTCAGGGTGCTCAGTACTCAGCTTGCTTTGTGCTCAGTGCTCAGAGTGCTGGGTGCTCAGTACTCAGGGTGCTCGGTGCTCAGTACTCAGGGTGCTCAGTGCTCAGTGCTCTGGGTGCTCAGTACTCACGGTGCTCAGTGCTCAGCGTGCTGGGTGCTCAGTGCTCGGGGTGCTGGGTACTCAGTGCTCAGTGCTCGGGGTGCTGGGTGCTCAGTCCTCAGTACACAGGGTGCTGGGTGCTCAGTGCTCGGGGTGCTGGATGCTCAGTACTCAGGGTCCTGGGTGCTCAGTGCTCAGGGTGCTGGGTGCTCAGTACTCAGGGTGCTGGGTGCTCAGTGCTCAGGGTGCTGGGTGCTCAGTACTCAGGGTGCTGGGTCCTCAGTGCTCAGGGTGCTGGGTGTTCAGTGCTCGGGGTGCTCAGTACTCAATGTGCTGTGTGTTCAGTGCTCAGGGTACTGGGTGCTCAGTACTCAGGGTGCTCGGTGCTGAGTACTCAGGGTGCTGGGTGCTCAGTACTCCGGGTGCTGGGTGCTCAGTGCTCGGGGTGCTCGGTGCTCAGTGCTCAGGGTGCTGGGTGCTCAGTACTCAGGGTGCTCATTGCTCAGGGTGCTGGGTGCTCAGTACTCAGGTTGCTGGGTGCTCAGTACTCAGGTTGCTGGGTGCTCAGTACTCAGGGTGCTCAGTGCTCAGTACTCAGGGTGCTCAGTGCTCAGGGTGCTGGGTGCTCAGTGCTCGGGGTGCTGGGTGCTCAGTGCACAGGGTGCTGTGTGCTCAGTACTCAGGGTGCTCAGTACTCAGGGTGCTGGGTGCTCAGTGCTCAGGGTGCTGGGTGCTCAGTGCTCTCGGTGCTGGGTGCTCAGTGCTCAGGGTGCTCGGTGCTCAGTGCTCAGGTTGCTGGGTGCTCAGTACTCAGGGAGCTGGGTGCTCAGTACTCAGGGTGCTCAGTGCTCAGTACTCAGGGTGCTCCGTGCTCAGTACTCAGGGTGCTCAGTGCTCAAGGTGCTGGGTGTTCAGTGCTCGGGGTGCTGGGTTCTCAGTCCTCAGGGTGCTGGGTGCTCAGTACTCAGGGTGCTGGGTGCTCAGTGCTCGGGGTGCTGGGTGCTCAGTACTCAGGGTGCTGGGTGCTCAGTGCTCAGGGTGCTGGGTGCTCAGTGCTCAGGGTGCTCGGTGCTTAGTACTCATGGTGCTCGGTGCTCGGGGTGCTGGGTGCTCAGTGCTCGGTGTGCTGGGTGCTCAGTGCTCGGGGTGCTGGGTGCTGAGTGCTCAGTGTGCTGGGTGCTCAGTGCTCGGGGTGCTGGGTGCTCAGTACTCAGGGTGCTCGGTGCTCAGTACTCAGGGTGCTGGGTGCTCAGTGCTCGGGGTGCTGGGTGCTCATTAATCAGGGTGCTGGGTGCTCAGTACGCTGGGTGCTCAGTACTCAGGGTGCTGGGTGTTCAGTGCTCGGGGTGCTGGGTGCTCATTAATCAGGGTGCTGGGTGCTCAGTACGCTGGGTGCTCAGTACTCAGGGTGCTGGGTGCTCAGTACTCAGGGTGCTCGGTGCTCAGTACTCAGGGTGCTGGGTGCTCAGTGCTCGGGGTGCTGGGTGCTCATTAATCAGGGTGCTGGGTGCTCAGTACTCAGGGTGCTCAGTGCTTGGGGTGCTGGGTGCTCAGTACTCAGGGTGCTCAGTGCTTGGGGTGCAGGGTGCTCAGTACTCAGGGTGCTGGTTGCTCAGTGCTCAGGGTGCTAGGTGCTGAGTACTCAGGGTGCTGGGTGCTCAGTGCTCGGGGTGCTGGGTGCTCAGTGCTCGGGGTGCTGGGTGCTCAGTGCTCAGGGTTCTGGGTGCTCAGTACTCGGGGTGCTGGGTGCTCAGTGCTCGCGGTGCTCGGTGCTCAGTGCTCGGGGTGCTGGGTGCTCAGTGCTCAGGGTGCTGGGTGCTCAGTACTCGGGGTGCTCGGTGCTCAGTACTCAGGGTACTGGGTGCTCAGTGTCCTCGGTGCTCAGTACTCAGGGTGCTCAGTACTCAGCTTGCTTTGTGCTCAGTGCTCAGAGTGCTGGGTGCTCAGTACTCAGGGTGCTCGGTGCTCAGTACTCAGGGTGCTCAGTGCTCAGTGCTCTGGGTGCTCAGTACTCAGGGTGCTCAGTGCTCAGGGTGCTGGGTGCTCAGTGCTCGGGGTGCTGGGTACTCAGTGCTCAGTGCTCGGGGTGCTGGGTGCTCAGTCCTCAGTACACAGGGTGCTGGTTGCTCAGTGCTCGGGGTGCTGGATGCTCAGTACTCAGGGTCCTGGGTGCTCAGTGCTCAGGGTGCTGGGTGCTCAGTACTCAGGGTGCTGGGTGCTCAGTGCTCAGGGTGCTGGGTGCTCAGTACTCAGGGTGCTGGGTCCTCAGTGCTCAGGGTGCTGGGTGCTCAGTGCTCGGGGTGCTCAGTACTCAGGGTGCTGTGTGTTCAGTGCTCAGGGTACTGGGTGCTCAGTACTCAGGGTGCTCGGTGCTGAGTACTCAGGGTGCTGGGTGCTCAGTACTCAGGGTGCTGGGTGCTCAGTACTCAGGGTGCTGGGTGCTCAGTGCTCAGGGTGCTGTGTGCTCAGTACTCAGGGTGCTGGATGCTCAGTACTCAGGGTGCTGGGTGCTCAGTGCTCAGGGTGCTGGGTGCTCAGTGCTCGGGGTGCTCGGTGCTCAGTGCTCGGGGTGCTCGGTGCTCAGTACTCAGGGTGCTTGGTGCTCAGTACTCAGGGTGCTGGGTGCTCAGTACTCAGGGTGCTGGGTGCTCAGTGCTCAGGGTGCTGTGTGCTCAGTACTCAGGGTGCTGGATGCTCAGTACTCAGGGTGCTGGGTGCTCAGTGCTCAGGGTGCTGGGTGCTCAGTGCTCGGGGTGCTCGGTGCTCAGTGCTCGGGGTGCTGGGTGCTCAGTTCTCAGGGTGCTGGGTGCTCAGTACTCGGGGTGCTCGGTGCTCAGTACTCAGGGTGCTGGGTGCTAAGTACTCAGGGTGCTCGGTGCTCAGTACTCAGGGTGCTGGGTGCTCAGTGCTCATTTGCTGGGTGCTAAGTTCTCAGGGTGCTGGGTGCTCAGTACTCAGGGTGCTGGGTGCTCAGTGCTCAGGGTGCTGGCTGCTCAGTACTCAGGGTGCTGGGTGCTCAGCACTCAGGGTGCTCAGTACTCAGGGTGCTGGATGCTCAGTGCTAGGGGTGCTGGGTGCTCAGTACTCAGGGTGCTCAGTACTCAGGGTGCTGTGTGCTCAGTGCTCGGGGTGCTGGATGCTCAGTGCTCAGGGTGATCGGTGCTCAGTACTCAGGATGCTGGGTGCTCAGTACTCAGGGTGCTGGGTGCTCAGTCCTCAGGGTGCTCAGTGCTCAGTCAGGGTGGTCGATGCTCAGTACTAAGGGTGCTCAGTGCTCAGTACTCAGGTTGCTCAGTGCTCAGTGCTCGGGGTGCTGGGTGCTCAGTACTCAGGGTGCTGGGTGCTCAGGACTCAGTGTGCTGGGTGCTCAGTGCTCAGTACTCAGCGTGCTGGGTGCTCAGTGCTCGGGGTGCTGGGTCCTCAGTGCTCAGGGTGCTGGGTGCTCAGTACTCAGTGTGCTGGGTGCTCAGTGCTCGGGGTGCTGGGTCCTCAGTGCTCAGGGTGCTCAATGCTCAGTGCTCGGGGTGCTGGGTGCTCAGTTCTCGGGGTGCTGGGTGCTCAGTGCTCAGGGTGCTGGTTGCTCAGTACTCAGTGTGCTCAGTGCTCAGGGTGCTGGGTGCTCAGTGCTCAGGGTGCTGGGTGCTCAGTGCTCGGGGTGCTCGGTGCTCAGTACTCAGGGTGCTTGGTGCTCAGTACTCAGGGTGCTGGGTGCTCAGTACTCAGGGTGCTGGGTGCTCAGTGCTCAGGGTGCTGTGTGCTCAGTACTCAGGGTGCTGGATGCTCAGTACTCAGGGTGCTGGGTGCTCAGTGCTCAGGGTGCTGGGTGCTCAGTGCTCGGGGTGCTCGGTGCTCAGTGCTCGGGGTGCTGGGTGCTCAGTTCTCAGGGTGCTGGGTGCTCAGTACTCGGGGTGCTCGGTGCTCAGTACTCAGGGTGCTGGGTGCTCAGTACTCAGGGTGCTCGGTGCTCAGTACTCACGGTGCTGGGTGCTCAGTGCTCATTTGCTGGGTGCTAAGTTCTCAGGGTGCTGGGTGCTCAGTACTCAGGGTGCTGGGTGCTCAGTGCTCAGGGTGCTGGCTGCTCAGTACTCAGGGTGCTGGGTGCTCAGCACTCAGGGTGCTCAGTACTCAGGGTGCTGGGTGCTCAGTGCTAGGGGTGCTGGGTGCTCAGTACTCAGGGTGCTCAGTACTCAGGGTGCTGTGTGCTCAGTGCTCGGGGTGCTGGATGCTCAGTGCTCAGGGTGATCGGTGCTCAGTACTCAGGATGCTGGGTGCTCAGTACTCAGGGTGCTGGGTGCTCAGTCCTCAGGGTGCTCAGTGCTCAGTCAGGGTGCTCGATGCTCAGTACTAAGGGTGCTCAGTGCTCAGTACTCAGGTTGCTCAGTGCTCAGTGCTCGGGGTGCTGGGTGCTCAGTACTCAGGGTGCTGGGTGCTCAGGACTCAGGGTGCTGGGTGCTCAGTGCTCAGTACTCAGCGTGCTGGGTGCTCAGTGCTCGGGGTGCTGGGTCCTCAGTGCTCAGGGTGCTGGGTGCTCAGTACTCAGTGTGCTGGGTGCTCAGTGCTCGGGGTGCTGGGTCCTCAGTGCTCAGGGTGCTCAATGCTCAGTGCTCGGGGTGCTGGGTGCTCAGTGCTCGGGGTGCTGGGTGCTCAGTGCTCAGGGTGCTGGTTGCTCAGTACTCAGTGTGCTCAGTGCTCAGGGTGCTGGGTGCTCAGAACTCAGGGTGCTGGGTGCTCAGTACTCAGGGTGCTGGGTGCTCAGTACTCAGGGTGCTTGGTGCTCAGTACTCAGGGTGCTGGGTGCTCAGTGCTCAGGGTGCTCGGTGCTCAGTACTCATGGTGCTGGGTGATCATTCTCGGGGTGCTGGGTGCTCAGTACTCAGGTTGCTCAGTACTCTGGGTGCACGGGGCTCAGTACTCATGGTGCTGGGTGATCAGTACTCAGGGTGCTCGGTGCTCAGTTCTCAGGGTGCTCGGTGCTCAGTGTTTGGGGTGCTGGGTGCTCAGTACTCAGGGTGCTGGGTGCTCAGTGCTCAGGCTGCTGGCTGCTCAGTGCTCAGGGTGCTGGGTGCTCAGTACTCAGTGCTCAGGATGCTGGATGCTCATTGCTCAGGGTGCTGGGTGCTCAGTGCTCAGGGTGCTCAGTGCTCAGTACACAGGGTGCTGGGTGCTCAGTACTCAGGGTGCTGGGTGCTCAATGCTCGGGGTACCCGGTGCTCAGTGCTCGGGGTGCTAGGTGCTCAGTACTCAGGGTGCTGAGTGCTCAGTGCTCAGGGTGCTGGGTGCTCAGTGCTCAGGGTGCTGGGTGCTCAGTGCTCGGGGAGCTCGGTGCTCAGAACTCAGGGTGCTGGGTGCTCAGTACTCAGGGTGCTCAGTACTCAGTACTCAGGGTGCTGGGTGCTCAGTGCATGGGGTGCTGTGTGCTCAGTGCTCAGGGAGCTGGGTGCTCAGTGCTCGGGGTGCTGGGTGCTCAGTACTCGGGGTGCTCGGTGCTCAGTACTCAGGGTGCTGGGTGCTCAGTAATCAGGGTGCTGGGTGTTCAGTACTCAGGGTGCTGGGTGCTCAGTACTCAGGGTGCTGGGTGCTCAGTATTCCGGGTGCTGGGTGCTCAGTACTCAGGGTGCTGTGTGCTCAGTACTCAGGGTGCTTGGTGCTCATTACTCAGGGTGCTGGGTGCTCAGTGCTCAGGATGCTGGGTGCTCAGTGCTCGGGGTGCTCGGTGCTCTGTACTCAGGGTGCTGGGTGCTCAGTGCTCGGGGTGCTGGGTGCTCAGTGCTCAGGGTGCAGGCTGCTCAGTACTCTGGGTGCTCGGTGCTCAGTACTCAGGGTGCTGGGTGCTCAGTACTCAGGGTGCTGGGTGCTCAGTACTCAGGGTGCTCGGTGCTCAGTAATCAGTGTGCTGGGTGCTCAGTGCTCAGGTGCTGGGTGCTAAGTACTCAGGGTGCTGGGTGCTCAGTACTCAGTGTGCTGGGTGCTCAGTGCTCAGGGTTCTGGGTGCTCAGTACTCAGGGTGCTGGGTGCTCAGCACTCAGGGTGCTCAGTACTCCGGGTGCTGTGTGCTCAGTGCTCGGGGTCCTGGATGCTCAGTCCTCAGGGTGATCGGTGCTCAGTACTCAGGATGCTGGGTGCTCAGTACTCAGGGTGCTGGGTGCTCAGTACTCAGGGTGCTGGGTGCTCAGTCCTCAGGGTGCTCAGTGCTCAGGGTGCTGGGTGCTCAGTGCTCGGGGTGCTCGGTGCTCAGTACTCAGGGTGCTGAGTGCTCAGTACTCAGGGTGCTGGGTGCTCAGTACTCAGGCTGCTGTGTGCTCAGTGCTCAGGGTGTTGGGTGCTCAGTGCTCAGCGTGCTCAGTGCTCAGAACTAAGGGTGCTGGGTGCTCAGTGCTCAGGGTGCTGGGTGCTCAGTACTCAGGGTGCTCGGTGCTCAGTACTAAGGGTGCTCAGTGCTCAGTACTCAGGCTGCTCAGTGCTCAGTGCTCGGGGTGCTCGGTGCTCAGTTCTCAGGGTGCTGGGTGCTCAGTACTCAGGGTGCTGGGTGCTCAGTGCTCAGTACTCAGCGTGCTGGGTGCTCAGTGCTCGGGGTGCTGGGTCTTCAGTGCTCAGGGTGCTCAGTGCTCAGTGCTCGGGGTGCTGGGTGCTCAGTGCTCGGGGTGCTGGGTGCTCCTTGCTCAGGGTGCTGGTTGCTCAGTACTCAGTGTGCTCAGTTCTCAGGGTGCTGGGTGCTCAGAACTCAGGGTGCTGGGTGCTCAGTACTCAGGGTGCTGGGAGCTCAGTACTCAGGGTGCTTGGTGCTCAGTACTCAGGGTGCTGGGTGCTCAGTGCTCAGGGTGCTCGGTGCTCAGTACTCATGGTGCTGGGTGCTCATTCTCGGGGTGCTGGGTGCTCAGTACTCAGGTTGCTCAGTACTCTGGGTACCCGGGGCTCAGTACTCATGGTGCTGGGTGCTCAGTACTCAGGGTGCTTGGTGCTCAGTTCTCAGGGTGCTCGGTGCTCAGTGTATGGGGTGCTGGGTGCTCAGTACTCAGGGTGCTGTGTGCTCAGTGCTCATGGTGCTGGCTGCTCAGTTCTCAGGATGCTGGGTGCTCAGTACTCAGTGCTCAGGATGCTGGGTGCTCATTGCTCAGTGTGCTGGGTGCTCAGTGCTCAGGGTGTTCAGTGCTCAGTGCTCAGTACTCAGGGTGCTGGGTGCTCAGTACTCAGTGTGCTGGGTGCTCAGTGCTCGGGGTACCCGGTGCTCAGTGCTCGGTGTGCTCGGTGCTCAGTACTCAGGGTGCTGAGTGCTCATTGCTCAGGGTGCTGGGTGCTCAGTGCTCAGGGTGCTAGGTGCTCAGTGCTCAGCGTGCTTGATGCTCAGTACTCAGGGTGCTGGGTGCTCAGTGCTCAGGGTGCTGGGTTCTCAGTGCTCAAAGTGCTGGGTGCTCAGTACTCAGGGTGCTGGGTGCTCAGTACTCAGGGTGCTGGGTGCTCAGTACTCGGGGTGCTGGGTGCTCAGTGCTCAGCGTGCTGGGTGCTCAGTACTCAGGGTGCTCGGTGCTCAGTGCTTGGGGTGCTGGGTGCTCAGTACTCAGGGTGCTGGGTGCTCAGTGCTCAGGGTTCTGGGTGCTCAGTGCTCAGGGTGCTGGGAGCTCAGTACTCAGTGCTCAGTTTGCTGGGTGCTCAGTGCTCGGGCTGCAGGGTGCTCAGTGCTCAGGGTGCTGGGTGCTCAGTACTCAGGGTGCTGGGTGCTCAGTACTCAGGGTGCTGGGTGCACAGTGCTAGGGGTGCTGGGTGCTCAGTGCTCGGGGTCTGGGTGCTCAGTACTCAGGGTGCTGGGTGCTCAGTACTCAGGGTGCTGGGTGCTCAGTGCTCAGGGGTGCTGGGTGCTCAGTGCTCGGGGTCTGGGTGCTCAGTTCTCTGGGTGCTGGGTGCTCAGTGCTCAGGGTGCTGGGTGCTCAGTGCTCTGGGTGCTGGGTGCTCAGTGATCGGGGTGATGGGTGCTGAGTGCTCAGGGTGCTGGGTGCTCAGTGCTCGGGGTGCTCGGTGCTCAGTGCTCAGGGTCCTGGGTGCTCAGTACTCAGGGTGCTGGGTGCTTAGTACTCAGGGTGCTCAGTGCTCAGTACACAGGGTGCTGGGTGCTCAGTGCTCGGGGTGCTGGGTGCTCAGTGCTCAGTACTCAGGGTGTTGGGTGCTCAGTGCTCAGGGTGCTGGGTGCTCAGTACTCAGCGTGCTGGGTGCTCAGTACTCAGGGTGCTGGGTGCTCAGTGCTCAGGGTGCTGGGTGCTCAGTGCTCAGGTGCTGGGTGCTAAGTACTCAGTGTGCTGGGTGCTCAGTACTCAGGGTGCTGGGTGCTCAGCACTCAGGGTGCTCAGTACTCAGGGTGCTGGGTGCTCAGTGCTCGGGGTGCTGGGTGCTCAGTACTCAGGGTGCTCAGTACTCGGGGTGCTGTGTGCTCAGTGCTCGGGGTGCTGGATGCTCAGTGCTCAGGGTGATCTGTGCTCAGTACTCAGGATGCTGGGTGCTCAGTACTCAGGGTGCTGGGTGCTCAGTACTCAGGGTGCTGGGTGCTCAGTCCTCAGGGTGCTCAGTGCTCAGGGTGCTGGGTGCTCAGTGCTCGGGGTGCTCGGTGCTCAGTACTCAGGGTGCTGAGTGCTCAGTACTCAGGGTGCTGGGTGCTCAGTACTCAGGGTGCTGGGTGCTCAGTGCTCGGGGTGTTGGGTGCTCCGTGCTCAGGGTGCTCATTGCTCAGTACTCAGGGTTCTGGGTGCTCAGTACTCAGGGTGCTGGGTGCTCAGTGCTCGGGGTGCTGGGTGCTCAGTACTCAGTGTGCTGGGTGCTCAGTGCTCGGGGTGCTCGGTGCTCAGTACTCAAGGTGCTGGGTGCTCAGTGCTCGGGGTGCTGGGTGCTCAGTGCTCGGGGTGCTGGGTGCTCAGTACTCCGGGTGCTCGGTGCTCAGTACTCAGGGTACTGGGTGCTCAGGGTCCTCGGTGCTCAGCACTCAGGGTGCTCAGTACTCAGCTTGCTTTGTGCTCAGTGCTCAGAGTGCTGGGTGCTCAGTACTCAGGTTGCTCGGTGCTCAGTACTCAGGGTGCTCAGTGCTCAGTGCTCTGGGTGCTCAGTACTCAGGGTGCTCAGTGCTCAGGGTGCTGGGTGCTCAGTGCTCGGGGTGCTGGGTACTCAGTGCTCAGTGCTTGGGGTGCTGGGTGCTCAGTCCTCAGTACACAGGGTGCTGGGTGCTCAGTGCTCGGGGTGCTGGATGCTCAGTACTCAGGGTCCTGGGTGCTCAGTGCTCAGGGTGCTGGGTGCTCAGTACTCAGGGTGCTGGGTGCTCAGTGCTCAGGGTGCTGGGTGCTCAGTACTCAGGGTGCTGGGTCCTCAGTGCTCAGGGTGCTGGGTGGTCAGTGCTCGGGGTGCTCAGTACTCAGGGTGCTGTGTGTTCAGTGCTCAGGGTACTGGGTGCTCAGTACTCAGGGTGCTCAGTGCTGAGTACTCAGGGTGCTGGGTGCTCAGTACTCCGGGTGCTGGGTGCTCAGTGCTCGGGGTGCTCGCTGCTCAGTGCTCAGGGTGCTGGGTGCTCAGTACTCAGGGTGCTCATTGCTCAGGGTGCTGGGTGCTCAGTACTCAGGATGCTGGGTGCTCAGTACTCAGGGTGCTCAGTGCTCAGTACTCAGGGTGCTCAGTGCTCAGGGTGCTGGGTGCTCAGTGCTCAGGGTGCTGGGTGCTCAGTGCTCAGGGTGCTCGGTGCTTAGTACTCATGGTGCTCGGTGCTCGGGGTGCTGGGTGCTCAGTGCTCGGTGTGCTGGGTGCTCAGTGCTCGGGGTGCTGGGTGCTGAGTGCTCAGTGTGCTGGGTGCTCAGTGCTCGGGGTGCTGGGTGCTCAGTGCTCGGGGTGCTGGGTGCTCAGTACTCGGGTTGCTCGGTGCTCAGTACTCAGGGTGCTGGGTGCTCAGTGCTCAGGGTGCTGGGTGCTCATTACTCAGGGTGCTCGGTGCTCAGTACTCAGGGTGCTGGGTGTTCAGTGCTCGGGGTGCTGGGTGCTCATTAATCAGGGTGCTGGGTGCTCAGTACGCTGGGTGCTCAGTACTCAGGGTGCTGGGTGCTCAGTACTCAGGGTGCTCGGTGCTCAGTACTCAGGGTGCTGGGTGCTCAGTGCTCGGGGTGCTGGGTGCTCATTAATCAGGGTGCTGGGTGCTCAGTACTCAGGGTGCTCAGTGCTTGGGGTGCTGGGTGCTCAGTGCTCAGGGTTCTGGGTGCTCAGTGCTCAGGGTGCTGGGAGCTCAGTACTCAGTGCTCAGTTTGCTGGGTGCTCAGTGCTCGGGCTGCAGGGTGCTCAGTGCTCAGGGTGCTGGGTGCTCAGTACTCAGGGTGCTGGGTGCTCAGTACTCAGGGTGCTGGGTGCACAGTGCTAGGGGTGCTGGGTGCTCAGTGCTCGGGGTCTGGGTGCTCAGTACTCAGGGTGCTGGGTGCTCAGTACTCAGGGTGCTGGGTGCTCAGTGCTCAGGGGTGCTGGGTGCTCAGTGCTCGGGGTCTGGGTTCTCAGTTCTCTGGGTGCTGGGTGCTCAGTGCTCAGGGTGCTGGGTGCTCAGTGCTCTGGGTGCTGGGTGCTCAGTGATCGGGGTGATGGGTGCTGAGTGCTCAGGGTGCTCTGTGCTCAGTGCTCGGGGTGCTCGGTGCTCAGTGCTCAGGGTCCTGGGTGCTCAGTACTCAGGGTGCTGGGTGCTTAGTACTCAGGGTGCTCAGTGCTCAGTACACAGGGTGCTGGGTGCTCAGTGCTCGGGGTGCTGGGTGCTCAGTGCTCAGTACTCAGGGTGTTGGGTGCTCAGTGCTCAGGGTGCTGGGTGCTCAGTACTCAGCGTGCTGGGTGCTCAGTACTCAGGGTGCTGGGTGCTCAGTGCTCAGGGTGCTGGGTGCTCAGTGCTCAGGGTGCTGGGTGCTCAGTGCTCAGGTGCTGGGTGCTAAGTACTCAGGGTGCTGGGTGCTCAGTACTCAGGGTGCTGGGTGCTCAGCACTCAGGGTGCTCAGTACTCGGGGTGCTGGGTGCTCAGTGCTCGGGGTGCTGGATGCTCAGTGCTCAGGGTGATCTGTGCTCAGTACTCAGGGTGCTGGGTGCTCAGTGCTCGGGGTGCTGGGTGCTCAGTACTCAGGGTGCTCAGTACTCGGGGTGCTGGGTGCTCAGTGCTCGGGGTGCTGGATGCTCAGTGCTCAGGGTGATCTGTGCTCAGTACTCAGGATGCTGGGTGCTCAGTACTCAGGGTGCTGGGTGCTCAGTACTCAGGTTGCTGGGTGCTCAGTCCTCAGGGTGCTCAGTGCTCAGGGTGCTGGGTGCTCAGTGCTCGGGGTGCTCGGTGCTCAGTGCTCAGGGTGCTCGGTGCTTAGTACTCAGGGTGCTCGGTGCTCGGGGTGCTGGGTGCTCAGTGCTCGGGGTGCTGGGTGCTCAGTGCTCAGGGTGTTGGGTGCTCAGTACTCAGGGTGCTCATTGCTCAGGGTGCTGGGTGCTCAGTACTCAGGGTGCTGGGTGCTCAGTACTCAGGGTGCTCAGTGCTCAGTACTCAGGTTGCTCGGTGCTCAGTATTCAGGGTGCTCAGTGCTCAGTGCTCTGGGTGCTCAATACTCAGGGTGCTCAGTGCTCAGGGTGCTGGGTGCTCAGTGCTCGGGGTGCTGGGTACTCAGTGCTCAGTGCTCGGGGTGCTGGGTGCTCAGTCCTCAGTACACAGGGTGCTGGGTGCTCAGTGCTCGGGGTGCTGGATGCTCAGTACTCAGGGTCCTGGGTGCTCAGTGCTCAGGGTGCTGGGTGCTCAGTACTCAGGGTGCTGGGTGCTCAGTGCTCAGGGTGTTGGGTGCTCAGTACTCAGGGTGCTCATTGCTCAGGGTGCTGGGTGCTCAGTACTCAGGGTGCTGGGTGCTCAGTACTCAGGGTGCTCAGTGCTCAGTACTCAGGGTGCTCAGTGCTCAGTACTCAGGGTGCTCAGTGCTCAGGGTGCTGGGTGCTCAGTGCTCGGGGTGCTGGGTGCTCAGTGCACAGGGTGCTGTGTGCTCAGTACTCAGGGTGCTCAGTA
This sequence comes from Microtus oregoni, assembly GCF_018167655.1. NCBI lineage: Eukaryota > Metazoa > Chordata > Mammalia > Rodentia > Cricetidae > Microtus > Microtus oregoni. The sequence goes on along the minus strand of NW_024543811.1, from coordinate 2,503,882 downwards.
CTCAGGGTGCTGGGTGCTCAGTGCTCAGGGTGCTGGGTGCTCAGTGCTCAGGGTGCTGGGTGCTCAGTGCTCAGGGTGCTCGGTGCTCAGTGCTCAGGTTGCTGGGTGCTCAGTACTCAGGGTGCTGGGTGCTCAGTACTCAGGGTGCTCAGTGCTCAGTACTCAGGGTGCTCAGTGCTCAGTACTCAGGGTGCTCAGTGCTCAAGGTGCTGGGTGCTCAGTGCTCCGGGTGCTGGGTACTCAGTCCTCAGGGTGCTGGGTGCTCAGTGCTCATGGTACTCGGTGCTCAGTGCTCAGGGTGCTGGGTGCTCAGTACTCAGGGTGCTGGGTGCTCAGTGCTCGGGGTGCTGGGTGCTCAGTACTCAGGGTGCTGGGTGCTCAGTGCTCAGGGTGCTGGGTGCTCAGTGCTCAGGGTGCTCGGTGCTTAGTACTCATGGTGCTCGGTGCTCGGGGTGCTGGGTGCTCAGTGCTCGGTGTGCTGGGTGCTCAGTGCTCGGGGTGCTGGTTGCTGAGTGCTCAGTGTGCTGGGTGCTCAGTGCTCGGGGTGCTGGGTGCTCAGTGCTCGGGGTCCTGGGTGCTCAGTACTCGGGTTGCTCGGTGCTCAGTACTCAGGGTGCTGGGTGCTCAGTGCTCAGGGTGCTGGGTGCTCATTACTCAGGGTGCTCGGTGCTCAGTACTCAGGGTGCTGGGTGTTCAGTGCTCGGGGTGCTGGGTGCTCATTAATCAGGGTGCTGGGTGCTCAGTACGCTGGGTGCTCAGTACTCAGGGTGCTGGGTGCTCAGTACTCAGGGTGCTCGGTGCTCAGTACTCAGGGTGCTGGGTGCTCAGTGCTCGGGGTGCTGGGTGCTCATTAATCAGGGTGCTGGGTGCTCATTACTCAGGGTGCTCAGTGCTTGGGGTGCTGGGTGCTCAGTACTCAGGGTGCTCAGTGCTTGGGGTGCAGGGTGCTCAGTACTCAGGGTGCTGGTTCCTCAGTGCTCATTGTGCTGGGTGCTGAGTACTCAGGGTGCTGGGTGCTCAGTGCTCGGGGTGCTGGGTGCTCAGTGCTCGGGGTGCTGGGTGCTCAGTGCTCAGGGTTCTGGGTGCTCAGTACTCGGGGTGCTGGGTGCTCAGTGCTCGCGGTGCTCGGTGCTCAGTGCTCGGGGTGCTGGGTGCTCAGTACTCGGGGTGTTCAGTGCTCAGTACTCAGGGTGCTGGGTGCTCAGTGCTCAGGGTGCTGGGTGCTCAGTGCTCGGGGTGCTGGGTGCTCGGTGCTCAGGTTTCTGGGTGCTCAGGACTCGGGGTGCTGGGTGCTCAGTACTCAGGGAGCTGGGTGCTCATTGCTCGGGGTGCTGGGTGCTCAGTGCTACGGGTGCTGGGTGCTCAGTGCTCGGTGTGCTGGGTGCTCAGTGCTCTGGGCGCTGGGTGCTCAGTGCTCGGGGTGCTCGGTGCTCAGTACTCAGGGTGCTGGGTGCTCAGTGCTCAGGGTGCTCGGTGCTCAGTACTCAGGGTGCGGGGTGCTCAGTGCTCGGTGTGCTCGGTGCTCAGTACGTTGGGTGCTCAGTACTCAGGGTGCTGGGTGCTCAGTGCTCAGGGTGATCGGTGCTCTGTACTCAGGGTGCTCAGTACTCAGGGTGCTGGGTGCTCAGGGCTCGGGGTGCTGGGAGCTCAGTACTCAGGGTGCTGGGTGCTCAGTGCTCGGGGTGCTGGGTGCTGAGTGCTCAGGGTGCTGGGTGCTCTGTACTCGGGGTGCTCGGTGCTCAGTACTCAGGGTGCTGGGTGCTCAGTACTCAGGGTGCTGGGTGCTCAGTAATCAGGGTGCTCAGTGCTCGGGGAGCTCGGTGCTCAGTACTCAGGGTGCTGGGTGCTCAGTACTCAGTGCTCGGGGTCCTGGGTGCTCAGCGCTCTGGGTGCTTAGTGCACAGTACTCAGGGTGCTGGGTGCTCAGTATTCAGGGTGCTCAGTGCTCGGGGTGCTGGGTGCTCAGTACACAGGGTGCTGGGTGCTCAGTGCTCAGCGTGCTGTGTGCTATGTACTCAGGGTGCTCAGTTCTCAGTACTCAGGGTGCTGGGTGCTCATTCTCGGGTGCTGTGTGCTCAGTGCTCAGGGTGCTGGGTGCTAAGTGCTCAGGGTGCTGGGTCCTCAGTACTCGGGGTGCTCGGTGCTCAGTACTCGGGGTGCTGGGTGCTCAGTACTCAGGGTGCTGGGTGCTCAGTACTCAGGGTGCTCGGTGCTCAGTACTCAGGGTGCTGGGTGCTCAGTGCTCAGGTGCTGGGTGCTAAGTACTCAGGGTGCTGGGTGCTCAGTACTCAGGGTGCTGGGTGCTCAGCACTCAGGGTGCTCAGTACTCAGGGTGCTGGGTGCTCAGTGCTCGGGGTGCTGGGTGCTCAGTACTCAGGGTGCTCAGTACTCGGGGTGCTGGGTGCTCAGTGCTCGGGGTGCTGGATGCTCAGTGCTCAGGGTGATCTGTGCTCAGTACTCAGGATGCTGGGTGCTCAGTACTCAGGGTGCTGGGTGCTCAGTACTCAGGGTGCTCGGTGCTCAGTACTCAGGGTGCTCAGTGCTCAGTGCTCTGGGTGCTCAGTACTCAGGGTGCTCAGTGCTCAGGGTGCTGGGTGCTCAGTGCTCGGGGTGCTGGGTACTCAGTGCTCAGTGCTCGGGGTGCTGGGTGCTCAGTCCTCAGTACACAGATTGCTGGGTGCTCAGTGCTCGGGGTGCTGGATGCTCAATACTCAGGGTCCTGGGTGCTCAGTGCTCAGGGAGCTGGGTGCTCAGTACTCAGGGAGCTGGGTGCTCAGTACTCAGGGTGCTCGGTGCTGAGTACTCAGGGTGCTGGGTGCTCAGTACTCCGGGTGCTGGGTGCTCAGTGCTCGGGGTGCTCGGTGCTCAGTGCTCAGGGTGCTGGGTGCTCAGTACTCAGGGTGCTCATTGCTCAGGGTGCTGGGTGCTCAGTACTCAGGTTGCTGGGTGCTCAGTACTCAGGGTGCTCAGTGCTCAGGGTGCTGGGTGCTCAGTGCTCGGGGTGCTGGGTGCTCAGTGCACAGGGTGCTGTGTGCTCAGTACTCAGGGTGCTCAGTACTCAGGGTGCTGGGTGCTCAGTGCTCAGGGTGCTCGGTGCTCAGTACTCAGGGTGCTGGGTGCTCAGTGCTCGGTGTGCTCGGTGCTCAGTACGTTGGGTGCTCAGTACTCAGGGTGCTGGGTGCTCAGTGCTCAGGGTGATCGGTGCTCAGTACTCAGGGTGCTCAGTACTCAGGGTGCTGGGTGCTCAGGGCTCGGGGTGCTGGGAGCTCAGTACTCAGGGTGCTGGGTGCTCAGTGCTCGGGGTGCTGGGTGCTGAGTGCTCAGGGTGCTGGGTGCTCTGTACTCGGGGTGCTGGGTGCTCAGTACTCAGGGTGCTGGGTGCTCAGTACTCAGGGTGCTGGGTGCTCAGTAATCAGGGTGCTCAGTGCTCGGGGAGCTCGGTGCTCAGTACTCAGGGTGCTGGGTGCTCAGTACTCAGTGCTCGGGGTCCTGGGTGCTCAGCGCTCTGGGTGCTTAGTGCACAGTACTCAGGGTGCTGGGTGCTCAGTATTCAGGGTGCTCAGTTCTCAGGGTGCTGGGTGCTCAGTACACAGGGTGCTGGGTGCTCAGTACTCAGGGTGCTGGGTGCTCATTCTCGGGGTGCTGGGTGCTCAGTGCTCGGGGTGCTGGGTGCTCAGTACTCGGGGTGCTGGGTGCTCAGTGCTCAGCGTGCTGTGTGCTATGTACTCAGGGTGCTCGGTTCTCAGTACTCAGGGTGCTGGGTGCTCATTCTCGGGTGCTGGGTGCTCAGTGCTCAGGGTGCTGGGTGCTAAGTGCTCAGGGTGCTGGGTCCTCAGTACTCGGGGTGCTGGGTGCTCAGTACTCAGGGTGCTGGGTGCTCAGTACTCAGGGTGCTCAGTGCTCAGTACTCAGGGTGCTGGGTGCTCAGTGATCAGGTGCTGGGTGCTAAGTACTCAGGGTGCTGGGTGCTCAGTACTCAGGGTGCTGGGTGCTCAGCACTCAGGGTGCTCAGTACTCAGGGTGCTGGGTGCTCAGTGCTCGGGGTGCTGGGTGCTCAGTACTCAGGATGCTCAGTACTCGGGGTGCTGGGTGCTCAGTGCTCGGGGTGCTGGATGCTCAGTGCTCAGGGTGATCTGTGCTCAGTACTCAGGATGCTGGGTGCTCAGTACTCAGGGTGCTGGGTGCTCAGTCCTCAGGGTGCTCAGTGCTCAGGGTGCTGGGTGCTCAGTGCTCGGGGTGCTCAGTGCTCAGTACTCAGGGTGCTGAGTGCTCAGTACTCAGGGTGGTGGGTGCTCAGTACTCAGGGTGCTGGGTGCTCAGTGCTCGGGGTGTTGGGTGCTCCGTGCTCGGGGTGCTCATTGCTCAGTACTCAGGGTTCTGGGTGCTCAGTACTCAGGGTGCTGGGTGCTCAGTGCTCGGTGTGCTGGGTGCTCAGTACTCAGGGTGCTGGGTGCTCAGTGCTCGGGGTGCTCGGTGCTCAGTACTCAAGGTGCTGGGTGCTCAGTGCTCGGGGTGCTGGGTGCTCAGTGCTCAGGGTGCTGGGTGCTCAGTACTCGGGGTGCTCGGTGCTCAGTACTCAGGGTACTGGGTGCTCAGGGTCCTCGGTGCTCAGTACTCAGGGTGCTCAGTACTCAGCATGCTTTGTGCTCAGTGCTCAGAGTGCTGGGTGCACAGTACTCAGGGTGCTCGGTGCTCAGTACTCAGGGTGCTCAGTGCTCAGTGCTCTGGGTGCTCAGTACTCAGGGTGCTCAGTGCTCAGGGTGCTGGGTGCTCAGTGCTCGGGGTGCTGGGTACTCAGTGCTCAGTGCTCGGGGTGCTGGGTGCTCAGTCCTCAGTACACAGGGTGCTGGGTGCTCAGTGCTCGGGGTGCTGGAAGCTCAATACTCAGGGTCCTGGGTGCTCAGTGCTCAGGGTGCTGGGTGCTCAGTACTCAGCGTGCTGGGTGCTCAGTGCTCAGGGTGCTGGGTGCTCAGTACTAAGGGTGCTGGGTCCTCAGTGCTCAGGGTGCTGGGTGGTCAGTGCTCGGGGTGCTCAGTACTCAGGGTGCTGTGTGTTCAGTGCTCAGGGTACTGGGTGCTCAGTACTCAGGGTGCTCGGTGCTGAGTACTCAGGGTGCTGGGTGCTCAGTACTCCGGGTGCTGGGTGCTCAGTGCTCGGGGTGCTCGGTGCTCAGTGCTCAGGGTGCTGGGTGCTCAGTACTCAGGTTGCTGGGTGCTCAGTACTCAGGTTGCTCAGTGCTCAGTACTCAGGGTGCTCAGTGCTCAGTACTCAGGGTGCTCAGTGCTCAGGGTGCTGGGTGCTCAGTGCTCGGGGTACTGGGTGCTCAGTGCACAGGGTGCTGTGTGCTCAGTACTCAGGGTGCTCAGTACTCAGGGTGCTGGGTACTCAGTGCTCAGGGTGCTAGGTGCTCAGTGCTCAGGGTGCTGGGTGCTCAGTGCTCAGGGTGCTCGGTGCTCAGTGCTCAGGTTGCTGGGTGCTCAGTACTCAGGGTGCTGGGTGCTCAGTACTAAGGGTGCTCAGTGCTCAGTACTCAGGCTGCTCCGTGCTCAGTACTCAGGGTGCTCAGTGCTCAAGGTGCTGGGTGTTCAGTGCTCGGGTGCTGGGTACTCAGTCCTCAGGGTGCTGGGTGCTCAGTGCTCACGGTACTCGGTGCTCAGTGCTCAGGGTGCTGGGTGCTCAGTACTCAGGTTGCTGGGTGCTCAGTGCTCGGGGTGCTGGGTGCTCAGTACTCAGGGTGCTGGGTGCTCAGTGCTCAGGGTGCTGGGTGCTCAGTGCTAAGGGTGCTCGGTGCTTAGTACTCATGGTGCTCGGTGCTCGGGGTGCTGGGTGCTCAGTGCTCGGTGTGCTGGGTGCTCAGTGCTCGGGGTGCTGGGTGCTGAGTGCTCAGTGTGCTGGGTGCTCAGTGCTCGGGGTGCTGGGTGCTCAGTGCTCGGGGTGCTGGGTGCTCAGTACTCAGGGTGCTCGGTGCTCAGTACTCAGGGTGCTGGGTGCTCAGTGCTCAGGGTGCTGGGTGCTCAGTACTCAGGGTGCTCGGTGATCAGTACTCAGGGTGCTGGGTGTTCAGTGCTCGGGGTGCTGGGTGCTCATTAATCAGGGTGCTGGGTGCTCAGTACGCTGGGTGCTCAGTACTCAGGGTGCTGGGTGCTCAGAACTCAGGGTGCTCGGTGCTCAGTACTCAGCGTGCTGGGTGCTCAGTGCTCGGGGTGCTGGGTGCTCATTAATCAGGGTGCTGGGTGCTCAGTACTCAGGGTGCTCAGTGCTTGGGGTGCTGGGTGCTCAGTACTCAGGGTGCTCAGTGCTTGGGGTGCAGGGTGCTCAGTACTCAGGGTGCTGGTTGCTCAGTGCTCAGGGTGCTGGGCGCTGAGTACTCAGGGTGCTGGGTGCTCAGTGCTCGGGGTGCTGGGTGCTCAGTGCTCGGGGTGCTGGTTGCTCAGTGCTCAGGGTTCTGGGTGCTCAGTACTCAGGGTGCTGGGTGCTCAGTGCTCGCGGTGCTCGGTGCTCAGTGCTCGGGGTGCTGGGTGCTCAGTGCTCAGGGTGCTGGGTGCTCAGTACTCGGGGTGCTCGGTGCTAAGTACTCAGGGTACTGGGTGCTCAGGGTCCTCGGTGCTCAGTACTCAGGGTGCTCAGTACTCAGCTTGCTTTGTGCTCAGTGCTCAGAGTGCTGGGTGCTCAGTACTCAGGGTGCTCAGTGCTCAGGGTGCTGGGTGCTCAGTGCTCGGGGTGCTGGGTACTCAGTGCTCGGTGCTCAGGGTGCTGGGTGCTCAGTCCTCAGTACACAGGGTGCTGGGGGCTCAGTGCTCGGGGTGCTGGATGCTCAGTACTCAGGGTCCTGGGTGCTCAGTGCTCAGGGTGCTGGGTGCTCAGTACTCAGGGTGCTGGGTGCTCAGTGCTCAGGGTGCTGGGTGCTCAGTACTCAGTGCTCGGGGTCCTGGGTGCTCAGCGCTCTGGGTGCTTAGTGCACAGTACTCAGGGTGCTGGGTGCTCAGTATTCAGGGTGCTCAGTTCTCAGGGTGCTGGGTGCTCAGTACACAGGGTGCTGGGTGCTCAGTACTCAGGGTGCTGGGTGCTCATTCTCGGGGTGCTGGGTGCTCAGTGCTCGGGGTGCTGGGTGCTCAGTACTCGGGGTGCTGGGTGCTCAGTGCTCAGCGTGCTGTGTGCTATGTACTCAGGGTGCTCGGTTCTCAGTACTCAGGGTGCTGGGTGCTCATTCTCGGGTGCTGGGTGCTCAGTGCTCAGGGTGCTGGGTGCTAAGTGCTCAGGGTGCTGGGTCCTCAGTACTCGGGGTGCTGGGTGCTCAGTACTCAGGGTGCTGGGTGCTCAGTACTCAGGGTGCTCAGTGCTCAGTACTCAGGGTGCTGGGTGCTCAGTGATCAGGTGCTGGGTGCTAAGTACTCAGGGTGCTGGGTGCTCAGTACTCAGGGTGCTGGGTGCTCAGCACTCAGGGTGCTCAGTACTCAGGGTGCTGGGTGCTCAGTGCTCGGGGTGCTGGGTGCTCAGTACTCAGGATGCTCAGTACTCGGGGTGCTGGGTGCTCAGTGCTCGGGGTGCTGGATGCTCAGTGCTCAGGGTGATCTGTGCTCAGTACTCAGGATGCTGGGTGCTCAGTACTCAGGGTGCTGGGTGCTCAGTCCTCAGGGTGCTCAGTGCTCAGGGTGCTGGGTGCTCAGTGCTCGGGGTGCTCAGTGCTCAGTACTCAGGGTGCTGAGTGCTCAGTACTCAGGGTGGTGGGTGCTCAGTACTCAGGGTGCTGGGTGCTCAGTGCTCGGGGTGTTGGGTGCTCCGTGCTCGGGGTGCTCATTGCTCAGTACTCAGGGTTCTGGGTGCTCAGTACTCAGGGTGCTGGGTGCTCAGTGCTCGGTGTGCTGGGTGCTCAGTACTCAGGGTGCTGGGTGCTCAGTGCTCGGGGTGCTCGGTGCTCAGTACTCAAGGTGCTGGGTGCTCAGTGCTCGGGGTGCTGGGTGCTCAGTGCTCAGGGTGCTGGGTGCTCAGTACTCGGGGTGCTCGGTGCTCAGTACTCAGGGTACTGGGTGCTCAGGGTCCTCGGTGCTCAGTACTCAGGGTGCTCAGTACTCAGCATGCTTTGTGCTCAGTGCTCAGAGTGCTGGGTGCACAGTACTCAGGGTGCTCGGTGCTCAGTACTCAGGGTGCTCAGTGCTCAGTGCTCTGGGTGCTCAGTACTCAGGGTGCTCAGTGCTCAGGGTGCTGGGTGCTCAGTGCTCGGGGTGCTGGGTACTCAGTGCTCAGTGCTCGGGGTGCTGGGTGCTCAGTCCTCAGTACACAGGGTGCTGGGTGCTCAGTGCTCGGGGTGCTGGAAGCTCAATACTCAGGGTCCTGGGTGCTCAGTGCTCAGGGTGCTGGGTGCTCAGTACTCAGCGTGCTGGGTGCTCAGTGCTCAGGGTGCTGGGTGCTCAGTACTAAGGGTGCTGGGTCCTCAGTGCTCAGGGTGCTGGGTGGTCAGTGCTCGGGGTGCTCAGTACTCAGGGTGCTGTGTGTTCAGTGCTCAGGGTACTGGGTGCTCAGTACTCAGGGTGCTCGGTGCTGAGTACTCAGGGTGCTGGGTGCTCAGTACTCCGGGTGCTGGGTGCTCAGTGCTCGGGGTGCTCGGTGCTCAGTGCTCAGGGTGCTGGGTGCTCAGTACTCAGGTTGCTGGGTGCTCAGTACTCAGGTTGCTCAGTGCTCAGTACTCAGGGTGCTCAGTGCTCAGTACTCAGGGTGCTCAGTGCTCAGGGTGCTGGGTGCTCAGTGCTCGGGGTACTGGGTGCTCAGTGCACAGGGTGCTGTGTGCTCAGTACTCAGGGTGCTCAGTACTCAGGGTGCTGGGTACTCAGTGCTCAGGGTGCTAGGTGCTCAGTGCTCAGGGTGCTGGGTGCTCAGTGCTCAGGGTGCTCGGTGCTCAGTGCTCAGGTTGCTGGGTGCTCAGTACTCAGGGTGCTGGGTGCTCAGTACTAAGGGTGCTCAGTGCTCAGTACTCAGGCTGCTCCGTGCTCAGTACTCAGGGTGCTCAGTGCTCAAGGTGCTGGGTGTTCAGTGCTCGGGTGCTGGGTACTCAGTCCTCAGGGTGCTGGGTGCTCAGTGCTCACGGTACTCGGTGCTCAGTGCTCAGGGTGCTGGGTGCTCAGTACTCAGGTTGCTGGGTGCTCAGTGCTCGGGGTGCTGGGTGCTCAGTACTCAGGGTGCTGGGTGCTCAGTGCTCAGGGTGCTGGGTGCTCAGTGCTAAGGGTGCTCGGTGCTTAGTACTCATGGTGCTCGGTGCTCGGGGTGCTGGGTGCTCAGTGCTCGGTGTGCTGGGTGCTCAGTGCTCGGGGTGCTGGGTGCTGAGTGCTCAGTGTGCTGGGTGCTCAGTGCTCGGGGTGCTGGGTGCTCAGTGCTCGGGGTGCTGGGTGCTCAGTACTCAGGGTGCTCGGTGCTCAGTACTCAGGGTGCTGGGTGCTCAGTGCTCAGGGTGCTGGGTGCTCAGTACTCAGGGTGCTCGGTGATCAGTACTCAGGGTGCTGGGTGTTCAGTGCTCGGGGTGCTGGGTGCTCATTAATCAGGGTGCTGGGTGCTCAGTACGCTGGGTGCTCAGTACTCAGGGTGCTGGGTGCTCAGAACTCAGGGTGCTCGGTGCTCAGTACTCAGCGTGCTGGGTGCTCAGTGCTCGGGGTGCTGGGTGCTCATTAATCAGGGTGCTGGGTGCTCAGTACTCAGGGTGCTCAGTGCTTGGGGTGCTGGGTGCTCAGTACTCAGGGTGCTCAGTGCTTGGGGTGCAGGGTGCTCAGTACTCAGGGTGCTGGTTGCTCAGTGCTCAGGGTGCTGGGCGCTGAGTACTCAGGGTGCTGGGTGCTCAGTGCTCGGGGTGCTGGGTGCTCAGTGCTCGGGGTGCTGGTTGCTCAGTGCTCAGGGTTCTGGGTGCTCAGTACTCAGGGTGCTGGGTGCTCAGTGCTCGCGGTGCTCGGTGCTCAGTGCTCGGGGTGCTGGGTGCTCAGTGCTCAGGGTGCTGGGTGCTCAGTACTCGGGGTGCTCGGTGCTAAGTACTCAGGGTACTGGGTGCTCAGGGTCCTCGGTGCTCAGTACTCAGGGTGCTCAGTACTCAGCTTGCTTTGTGCTCAGTGCTCAGAGTGCTGGGTGCTCAGTACTCAGGGTGCTCAGTGCTCAGGGTGCTGGGTGCTCAGTGCTCGGGGTGCTGGGTACTCAGTGCTCGGTGCTCAGGGTGCTGGGTGCTCAGTCCTCAGTACACAGGGTGCTGGGGGCTCAGTGCTCGGGGTGCTGGATGCTCAGTACTCAGGGTCCTGGGTGCTCAGTGCTCAGGGTGCTGGGTGCTCAGTACTCAGGGTGCTGGGTGCTCAGTGCTCAGGGTGCTGGGTGCTCAGTACTCAGGGTGCTGGGTCCTCAGTGCTCAGGGCTGCTGGGTGGTCAGTGCTCGGGGTGCTCAGTACTCAGGGTGCTGTGTGTTCAGTGCTCAGGGTACTGGGTGCTCAGTACTCAGGGTGCTCGGTGCTGAGTACTCAGGGTGCTGGGTGCTCAGTACTCCGGGTGCTGGGTGCTCAGTGCTCGGGGTGCTCGGTGCTCAGTGCTCAGGGTGCTGGGTGCTCAGTACTCAGGGTGCTCATTTCTCAGGGTGCTGGGTGCTCAGTACTCAGGTTGCTGGGTGCTCAGTACTCAGGGTGCTCAGTGCTCAGTACTCAGGGTGCTCAGTGCTCAGTACTCAGGGTGCTCAGTGCTCAGGGTGCTGGGAGCTCAGTGCTCGGGGTGCTGGGTGCTCAGTGCACAGGGTGCTGTGTGCTCAGTACTCAGGGTGCTCAGTACTCAGGGTGCTGGGTGCTCAGTGCTCAGGGTGCTGGGTGCTGAGTACTCAGGGTGCTGGGTGCTCAGTGCTCGGGGTGCTGGGTGCTCAGTGCTCGGGGTGCTGGGTGCTCAGTGCTCAGGGTTCTGGGTGCTCAGTACTCGGGGTGCTGGGTGCTCAGTACTCGGGGTGTTCAGTGCTCAGTACTCAGGGTGCTGGGTGCTCAGTGCTCAGGGTGCTGGGTGCTCAGTGCTCGGGGTGCTGGGTGCTCGGTGCTCAGTTTTCTGGGTGCTCAGGACTCGGGGTGCTGTGTGCTCAGTACTCAGGGTGCTGGGTGCTCATTGCTCGGGGTGCTGGGTGCTCAGTGCTACGGGTGCTGGGTGCTCAGTGCTCAGTGTGCTGGGTGCTCAGTGCTCTGGGCGCTGGGTGCTCAGTGCTCGGGGTGCTCGGTGCTCAGTACTCAGGGTGCTGGGTGCTCAGTGCTCAGGGTGCTCGGTGCTCAGTACTCAGGGTGCTGGGTGCTCAGTGCTCTGTGTGCTCGGTGCTCAGTACGTTGGGTGCTCAGTACTCAGGGTGCTGGGTGCTCAGTGCTCAGGGTGATCGGTGCTCAGTACTCAGGGTGCTCAGTACTCAGGGTGCTGGGTGCTCAGTACTCAGGGTGCTGGGTGCTCAGTGCTCGGGGTGCTGGGTCCTGAGTGCTCAGGGTGCTGGGTGCTCTGTACTCGGGGTGCTCGGTGCTCAGTACTCAGGGTGCTGGGTGCTCAGTAATCAGGGTGCTGGGTGCTCAGTAATCAGGGTGCTCAGTGCTCGGGGAGCTCGGTGCTCAGTACTCAGGGTGCTGGGTGCTCAGTACTCAGTGCTCGGGGTCCTGGGTGCTCAGCGCTCTGGGTGCTTAGTGCACAGTACTCAGGGTGCTGGGTGCTCAGTATTCAGGGTGCTCAGTGCTCGGGGTGCTGGGTGCTCAGTACACAGGGTGCTGGGTGCTCAGTACTCAGGGTGCTGGGTGCTCATTCTCGGGGTGCTGGGTGCTCAGTGCTCGGGGTGATGGGTGCTCAGTACTCGGGGTGCTGGGTGCTCAGTGCTCAGCGTGCTGTGTGCTATGTACTCAGGGTGCTCGGTTCTCAGTACTCAGGGTGCTGGGTGCTCATTCTCGGGTGCTGGGTGCTCAGTGCTCAGGGTGCTGGGTGCTAAGTGCTCAGGGTCCTCGGTGCTCAGTACTCAGGGTGCTCAGTACTCAGCGTGCTTTGTGCTCAGTGCTCAGGGTGTTGGGTGCTCAGTACTCAGGGTGCTGGGTGCTCAGTACTCACGGTGCTGGGTGCTCAGTACTCGGGGTGCTGGGTGCTCATTACTCAGGGTGCTGGGTGCTCAGTGCTCGGGGTGCTCGCTGCTCAGTACTCTTGGTGCTGGGTGCTCAGTACTCAGGGTGCTGGGTGCTCAGTGCTCGGGGTGCTCGGTGCACAGTGCTCAGGATGCTTGGTGCTCAGTACTTTTGGTGCTGGGTGCTCAGTACTCAGGGTGCTGGGTGCTCAGTGCTCGGGGTGCTCGGTTCTCAGTACTCAGGGTGCTGGGTGCTCAGTACTCAGGGTGCTGGGTGCTCAGTACTCAGGGTGCTGGGTGCTCAGGACTCAGGGTGCTGGGTGCTCAGTACTCAGGGTGCTGGGTGCTCAGTGCTCAGGGTGCTGTGTGCTCAGTACTCAGGGTGCTGGGTGCTCAGTGCTCAGGGTGCTGGGTGCTCAGTGCTCGGGGTGCTCGGTGCTCAGTTCTCAGGGTGCTGGGTGCTCAGCACTCAGGGTGCTCGGTGCTCAGTACTCAGGGTGCTGGGTGCTCAGTGCTCAGGTGCTGGGTGCTAAGTACTCAGGGTGCTGGGTGCTCAGTACTCAGGGTGCTGGGTGCTCAGCACTCAGGGTGCTCAGTACTCAGGGTGCTGGGTGCTCAGTGCTCGGGGTGCTGGGTGCTCAGTACTCAGGGTGCTCAGTACTCGGGGTGCTGGGTGCTCAGTGCTCGGGGTGCTGGATGCTCAGTGCTCAGGGTTATCTGTGCTCAGTACTCAGGATGCTGGGTGCTCAGTACTCAGGGTGCTGGGTGCTCAGTGCTCGGGGTGCTCGCTGCTCAGTACTCTTGGTGCTGGGTGCTCAGTCCTCAGGGTGCTCAGTGCTCGGGGTCCTGGGTGCTCAGCGCTCTGGGTGCTTAGTGCACAGTACTCAGGGTGCTGTGTGCTCAGTATTCAGGGTGCTCAGTGCTCGGGGTGCTGGGTGCTCAGTACACAGGGTGCTGGGTGCTCAGTACTCAGGGTGCTGGGTGCTCATTCTCGGGGTGCTGGGTGCTCAGTGCTCGGGTGCTGGGTGCTCAGTACTCGGGGTGCTGGGTGCTCAGTGCTCAGCGTGCTGTGTGCTATGAACTCAGGGTGCTCAGTTCTCAGTACTCAGGGTGCTGGGTGCTCATTCTCGTGTGCTGGGTGCTCAGTGCTCAGGGTGCTGGGTGCTAAGTGCTCAGGGTGCTGGGTCCTCAGTACTCGGGGTGCTCGGTGCTCAGTACTCGGGGTGCTGGGTGCTCAGTACTCAGGGTGCTGGGTGCTCAGTACTCAGGGTGCTCGGTGCTCAGTACTCAGGGTGCTGGGTGCTAAGTGCTCAGGTGCTGGGTGCTAAGTACTCAGGGTGCTGGGTGCTCAGTACTCAGGGTGCTGGGTGCTCAGCACTCAGGGTGCTCAGTACTCAGGGTGCTGGGTGCTCAGTGCTCGGGGTGCTGGGTGCTCAGTACTCAGGGTGCTCAGTACTCGGGGTGCTGGGTGCTCAGTGCTCGGGGTGCTGGATGCTCAGTGCTCAGGGTGATCTGTGCTCAGTACTCAGGATGCTGGGTGCTCAGTACTCAGGGTGCTGGGTGCTCAGTACTCAGGGTGCTCGGTGCTCAGTACTCAGGGTGCTCAGTGCTCAGTGCTCTGGGTGCTCAGTACTCAGGGTGCTCAGTGCTCAGGGTGCTGGGTGCTCAGTGCTCGGGGTGCTGGGTACTCAGTGCTCAGTGCTCGGGGTGCTGGGTGCTCAGTCCTCAGTACACAGATTGCTGGGTGCTCAGTGCTCGGGGTGCTGGATGCTCAGTACTCAGGGTCCTGGGTGCTCAGTGCTCAGGGAGCTGGGTGCTCAGTACTCAGGGTGCTGGGTGCTCAGTACTCAGGGTGCTCGGTGCTGAGTACTCAGGGTGCTGGGTGCTTAGTACTCCGGGTGCTGGGTGCTCAGTGCTCGGGGTGCTCGGTGCTCAGTGCTCAGGGTGCTGGGTGCTCAGTACTCAGGGTGCTCATTGCTCAGGGTGCTGGGTGCTCAGTACTCAGGTTGCTGGGTGCTCAGTACTCAGGGTGCTCAGTGCTCAGTACTCAGGGTGCTCAGTGCTCAGTACTCAGGGTGCTCAGTGCTCAGGGTGCTGGGTGCTCAGTGCTCGGGGTGCTGGGTGCTCAGTGCACAGGGTGCTGTGTGCTCAGTACTCAGGGTGCTCAGTACTCAGGGTGCTGGGTGCTCAGTGCTCAGGGTGCTCGGTGCTCAGTACTCAGGGTGCTGGGTGCTCAGTGCTCGGTGTGCTCGGTGCTCAGTACGTTGGGTGCTCAGTACTCAGGGTGCTGGGTGCTCAGTGCTCAGGGTGATCGGTGCTCAGTACTCAGGGTGCTCAGTACTCAGGGTGCTGGGTGCTCAGGGCTCGGGGTGCTGGGAGCTCAGTACTCAGGGTGCTGGGTGCTCAGTGCTCAGGGTGCTGGGTGCTCTGTACTCGGGGTGCTGGGTGCTCAGTACTCAGGGTGCTGGGTGCTCAGTACTCAGGGTGCTGGGTGCTCAGTAATCAGGGTGCTCAGTGCTCGGGGAGCTCGGTGCTCAGTACTCAGGGTGCTGGGTGCTCAGTACTCAGTGCTCGGGGTCCTGGGTGCTCAGCGCTCTGGGTGCTTAGTGCACAGTACTCAGGGTGCTGGGTGCTCAGTATTCAGGGTGCTGGGTGCTCAGTACTCAGGGTGCTGGGTGCTCAGTGCTCGGTGTGCTCGGTGCTCAGTACGTTGGGTGCTCAGTACTCAGGGTGCTGGGTGCTCAGTGCTCAGGGTGATCGGTGCTCAGTACTCAGGGTGCTGGGTGCTCATTCTCGGGGTGCTGGGTGCTCAGTGCTCGGGGTGCTGGGTGCTCAGTACTCGGGGTGCTGGGTGCTCAGTGCTCAGCGTGCTGTGTGCTATGTACTCAGGGTGCTCGGTTCTCAGTACTCAGGGTGCTGGGTGCTCATTCTCGGGTGCTGGGTGCTCAGTGCTCAGGGTGCTGGGTGCTAAGTGCTCAGGGTGCTGGGTCCTCAGTACTCGGGGTGCTGGGTGCTCAGTACTCAGGGTGCTGGGTGCTCAGTACTCAGGGTGCTCGGTGCTCAGTACTCAGGGTGCTGGGTGCTCAGTGATCAGGTGCTGGGTGCTAAGTACTCAGGGTGCTGGGTGCTCAGTACTCAGGGTGCTGGGTGCTCAGCACTCAGGGTGCTCAGTACTCAGGGTGCTGGGTGCTCAGTGCTCGGGGTGCTGGGTGCTCAGTACTCAGGATGCTCAGTACTCGGGGTGCTGGGTGCTCAGTGCTCGGGGTGCTGGATGCTCAGTGCTCAGGGTGATCTGTGCTCAGTACTCAGGATGCTGGGTGCTCAGTACTCAGGGTGCTGGGTGCTCAGTCCTCAGGGTGCTCAGTGCTCAGGGTGCTGGGTGCTCAGTGCTCGGGGTGCTCAGTGCTCAGTACTCAGGGTGCTGAGTGCTCAGTACTCAGGGTGCTGGGTGCTCAGTACTCAGGGTGCTGGGTGCTCAGTGCTCGGGGTGTTGGGTGCTCCGTGCTCGGGGTGCTCAGTGCTCAGTACTCAGGGTTCTGGGTGCTCAGTACTCAGGGTGCTGGGTGCTCAGTGCTCGGGGTGCTGGGTGCTCAGTACTCAGGGTGCTGGGTGCTCAGTGCTCGGGGTGCTCGGTGCTCAGTACTCAAGGTGCTGGGTGCTCAGTGCTCGGGGTGCTGGGTGCTCAGTGCTCAGGGTGCTGGGTGCTCAGTACTCAGGGTACTGGGTGATCAGGGTCCTCGGTGCTCAGTACTCAGGGTGCTCAGTACTCAGCTTGCTTTGTGCTCAGTGCTCAGAGTGCTGGGTGCACAGTACTCAGGGTGCTCGGTGCTCAGTACTCAGGGTGCTCAGTGCTCAGTGCTCTGGGTGCTCAGTACTCAGGGTGCTCAGTGCTCAGGGTGCTGGGTGCTCAGTGCTCGGGGTGCTGGGTACTCAGTGCTCAGTGCTCGGGGTGCTGGGTGCTCAGTCCTCAGTACACAGGGTGCTGGGTGCTCAGTGCTCGGGGTGCTGGATGCTCAATACTCAGGGTCCTGGGTGCTCAGTGCTCAGGGTGCTGGGTGCTCAGTACTCAGGGTGCTGGGTGCTCAGTGCTCAGGGTGCTGGGTGCTCAGTACTAAGGGTGCTGGGTCCTCAGTGCTCAGGGTGCTGGGTGGTCAGTGCTCGGGGTGCTCAGTACTCAGGGTGCTGTGTGTTCAGTGCTCAGGGTACTGGGTGCTCAGTACTCAGGGTGCTCGGTGCTGAGTACTCAGGGTGCTGGGTGCTCAGTACTCCGGGTGCTGGGTGCTCAGTGCTCGGGGTGCTCGGTGCTCAGTGCTCAGGGTGCTGGGTGCTCAGTACTCAGGTTGCTGGGTGCTCAGTACTCAGGGTGCTCAGTGCTCAGTACTCAGGGTGCTCAGTGCTCAGTACTCAGGGTGCTCAGTGCTCAGGGTGCTGGGTGCTCAGTGCTCGGGGTACTGGGTGCTCAGTGCACAGGGTGCTGTGTGCTCAGTACTCAGGGTGCTCAGTACTCAGGGTGCTGGGTACTCAGTGCTCAGGGTGCTGGGTGCTCAGTGCTCAGGGTGCTGGGTGCTCAGTGCTCAGGGTGCTCGGTGCTCAGTGCTCAGGTTGCTGGGTGCTCAGTACTCAGGGTGCTGGGTGCTCAGTACTAAGGGTGCTCAGTGCTCAGTACTCAGGGTGCTCCGTGCTCAGTACTCAGGGTGCTCAGTGCTCAAGGTGCTGGGTGTTCAGTGCTCGGGTGCTGGGTACTCAGTCCTCAGGGTGCTGGGTGCTCAGTGCTCACGGTACTCGGTGCTCAGTGCTCAGGGTGCTGGGTGCTCAGTACTCAGGTTGCTGGGTGCTCAGTGCTCGGGGTGCTGGGTGCTCAGTACTCAGGGTGCTGGGTGCTCAGTGCTCAGGGTGCTGGGTGCTCAGTGCTCAGGGTGCTCGGTGCTTAGTACTCATGGTGCTCGGTGCTCGGGGTGCTGGGTGCTCAGTGCTCGGTGTGCTGGGTGCTCAGTGCTCGGGGTGCTGGGTGCTGAGTGCTCAGTGTGCTGGGTGCTCAGTGCTCGGGGTGCTGGGTGCTCAGTGCTCGGGGTGCTGGGTGCTCAGTACTCAGGGTGCTCGGTGCTCAGTACTCAGGGTGCTGGGTGCTCAGTGCTCAGGGTGCTGGGTGCTCAGTACTCAGGGTGCTCGGTGCTCAGTACTCAGGGTGCTGGGTGTTCAGTGCTCAGGGTGCTGGGTGCTCATTAATCAGGGTGCTGGGTGCTCAGTACGCTGGGTGCTCAGTACTCAGGGTGCTGGGTGCTCAGTACTCAGGGTCCTCGGTGCTCAGTACTCAGGGTGCTGGGTGCTCAGTGCTCGGGGTGCTGGGTGCTCATTAATCAGGGTGCTGGGTGCTCAGTACTCAGGGTGCTCAGTGCTTGGAGTGCTGGGTGCTCAGTACTCAGGGTGCTCAGTGCTTGGGGTGCAGGGTGCTCAGTACTCAGGGTGCAGGTTGCTCAGTGCTCAGGGTGCTGGGCGCTGAGTACTCAGGGTGCTGGGTGCTCAGTGCTCGGGGTGCTGGGTGCTCAGTGCTCGGGGTGCTGGTTGCTCAGTGCTCAGGGTTCTGGGTGCTCAGTACTCAGGGTGCTGGGTGCTCAGTGCTCGCGGTGCTCGGTGCTCAGTGCTCGGGGTGCTGGGTGCTCAGTGCTCAGGGTGCTGGGTGCTCAGTACTCGGGGTGCTCGGTGCTAAGTACTCAGGGTACTGGGTGCTCAGGGTCCTCGGTGCTCAGTACTCAGGGTGCTCAGTACTCAGCTTGCTTTGTGCTCAGTGCTCAGAGTGCTGGGTGCTCAGTACTCAGGGTGCTCGGTGCACAGTACTCAGGGTGCTCAGTGCTCAGTGCTCTGGGTGCTCAGTACTCAGGGTGCTCAGTGCTCAGGGTGCTGGGTGCTCAGTGCTCGGGGTGCTGGGTACTCAGTGCTCGGTGCTCGGGGTGCTGGGTGCTCAGTCCTCAGTACACAGGGTGCTGGGGGCTCAGTGCTCGGGGTGCTGGATGCTCAGTACTCAGGGTCCTGGGTGCTCAGTGCTCAGGGTGCTGGGTGCTCAGTACTCAGGGTGCTGGGTGCTCAGTGCTCAGGGTGCTGGGTGCTCAGTACTCAGGGTGCTGGGTCCTCAGTGCTCAGGGCTGCTGGGTGGTCAGTGCTCGGGGTGCTCAGTACTCAGGGTGCTGTGTGTTCAGTGCTCAGGGTACTGGGTGATCAGTACTCAGGGTGCTCGGTGCTGAGTACTCAGGGTGCTGGGTGCTCAGTACTCCGGGTGCTGGGTGCTCAGTGCTCGGGGTGCTCGGTGCTCAGTGCTCAGGGTGCTGGGTGCTCAGTACTCAGGGTGCTCATTGCTCAGGGTGCTGGGTGCTCAGTACTCAGGGTGCTGGGTGCTCAGTGCTCAGGGTGCTCGGTGCTCAGTACGTTGGGTGCTCAGTACTCAGGGTGCTTGGTGCTCAGTACTCGGGGTGCTGGGTGCTCAGTACTCAGGTTGCTGGGTGCTCAGTACTCAGGGTGCTCAGTGCTCAGTACTCAGGGTGCTCAGTGCTCAGTACTCAGGGTGCTCAGTGCTCTGGGTGCTGGGAGCTCAGTGCTCGGGGTGCTGGGTGCTCAGTGCACAGGGTGCTGTGTGCTCAGTACTCAGGGTGCTCAGTACTCAGGGTGCTGGGTGCTCAGTGCTCAGGGTGCTGGGTGCTGAGTACTCAGGGTGCTGGGTGCTCAGTGCTCGGGGTGCTGGGTGCTCAGTGCTCGGGGTGCTGGGTGCTCAGTGCTCAGGGTTCTGGGTGCTCAGTACTCGGGGTGCTGGGTGCTCAGTACTCGGGGTGTTCAGTGCTCAGTACTCAGGGTGCTGGGTGCTCAGTGCTCAGGGTGCTGGGTGCTCAGTGCTCGGGGTGCTGGGTGCTCGGTGCTCAGGTTTCTGGGTGCTCAGGACTCGGGGTGCTGTGTGCTCAGTACTCAGGGTGCTGGGTGCTCATTGCTCGGGGTGCTGGGTGCTCAGTGCTACGGGTGCTGGGTGCTCAGTGCTCAGTGTGCTGGGTGCTCAGTGCTCTGGGCGCTGGGTGCTCAGTGCTCGGGGTGCTCGGTGCTCAGTACTCAGGGTGCTGGGTGCTCAGTGCTCAGGGTGCTCGGTGCTCAGTACTCAGGGTGCTGGGTGCTCAGTGCTCTGTGTGCTCGGTGCTCAGTACGTTGGGTGCTCAGTACTCAGGGTGCTGGGTGCTCAGTGCTCAGGGTGATCGGTGCTCAGTACTCAGGGTGCTCAGTACTCAGGGTGCTAGGTGCTCAGTACGCAGGGTGCTGGGTGCTCAGTGCTCGGGGTGCTGGGTCCTGAGTGCTCAGGGTGCTGGGTGCTCTGTACTCAGGGTGCTCGGTGCTCAGTACTCAGGGTGCTGGGTGCTCAGTAATCAGGGTGCTGGGTGCTCAGTAATCAGGGTGCTCAGTGCTCGGGGAGCTCGGTGCTCAGTACTCAGGGTGCTGGGTGCTCAGTACTCAGTGCTCGGGGTCCTGGGTGCTCAGCGCTCTGGGTGCTTAGTGCACAGTACTCAGGGTGCTGGGTGCTCAGTATTCAGGGTGCTCAGTGCTCGGGGTGCTGGGTGCTCAGTACACAGGGTGCTGGGTGCTCAGTACTCAGGGTGCTGGGTGCTCATTCTCGGGGTGCTGGGTGCTCAGTGCTCGGGGTGATGGGTGCTCAGTACTCGGGGTGCTGGGTGCTCAGTGCTCAGCGTGCTGTGTGCTATGTACACAGGGTGCTCGGTTCTCAGTACTCAGGGTGCTGGGTGCTCATTCTCGGGTGCTGGGTGCTCAGTGCTCAGGGTGCTGGGTGCTAAGTGCTCAGGGTCCTCGGTGCTCAGTACTCAGGGTGCTCAGTACTCAGCGTGCTTTGTGCTCAGTGCTCAGGGTGCTGGGTGCTCAGTACTCAGGGTGCTGGGTGCTCAGTACTCACGGTGCTGGGTGCTCAGTACTCGGGGTGCTGGGTGCTCATTACTCAGGGTGCTGGGTGCTCAGTGCTCGGGGTGCTCGCTGCTCAGTACTCTTGCTGCTGGGTGCTCAGTACTCAGGGTGCTGGGTGCTCAGTGCTCGGGGTGCTCGGTGCACAGTGCTCAGGATGCTTGGTGCTCAGTACTTTTGGTGCTGGGTGCTCAGTACTCAGGGTGCTGGGTGCTCAGTGCTCGGGGTGCTCGGTTCTCAGTACTCAGGGTGCTGGGTGCTCAGTACTCAGGGTGCTGGGTGCTCAGTACTCAGGGTGCTGGGTGCTCAGGACTCAGGGTGCTGGGTGCTCAGTACTCAGGGTGCTGGGTGCTCAGTGCTCAGGGTGCTGTGTGCTCAGTACTCAGGGTGCTGGGTGCTCAGTGCTCAGGGTGCTGGGTGCTCAGTGCTCGGGGTGCTCGGTGCTCAGTTCTCAGGGTGCTGGGTGCTCAGCACTCAGGGTGCTCGGTGCTCAGTACTCAGGGTGCTGGGTGCTCAGTGCTCAGGTGCTGGGTGCTAAGTACTCAGGGTGCTGGGTGCTCAGTACTCAGGGTGCTGGGTGCTCAGCACTCAGGGTGCTCAGTACTCAGGGTGCTGGGTGCTCAGTGCTCGGGGTGCTGGGTGCTCAGTACTCAGGGTGCTCAGTACTCGGGGTGCTGGGTGCTCAGTGCTCGGGGTGCTGGATGCTCAGTGCTCAGGGTTATCTGTGCTCAGTACTCAGGATGCTGGGTGCTCAGTACTCAGGGTGCTGGGTGCTCAGTGCTCGGGGTGCTCGCTGCTCAGTACTCTTGGTGCTGGGTGCTCAGTCCTCAGGGTGCTCAGTGCTCAGGGTGCTGGGTGCTCAGTGCTCGGGGTGCTCGGTGCTCAGTACTCAGGGTGCTGAGTGCTCAGTACTCAGGGTGCTGGGTGCTCAGTATTCAGGGTGCTGGGTGCTCAGTTCACGGGGTGTTAGGTGCTCCGTGCTCAGGCTGCTCAGTGCTCAGTACTCAGGGTCCTCGGTGCTCAGTACTCAGGGTGCTGGGTGCTCAGTGCTCGGGGTGCTGGGTGCTCAGTACTCAGGGTGCTGGGTGCTCAGTGCTCGGGGTGCTCGGTGCTCAGTACTCAAGGTGCTGGGTGCTCAGTGCTCGGGGTGCTGGATGCTCAGTGCTCAGGCTGCTGGGTGCTCAGTACTCGGGGTGCTCGGTGCTCAGTACTCAGGGTACTGGGTGCTCAGGGTCCTCGGTGCTCAGTACTCAGGGTGCTCAGTACTCAGCTTGCATTGTGCTCAGTGCTCAGAGTGCTGGGTGCTCAGTACTCAGGGTGCTCGGTGCTCAGTACTCAGTGTGCTCAGTGCTCAGTGCTCTGGGTGCTCAGTACTCAGGGTGCTCAGTGCTCAGGGTGCTGGGTGCTCAGTGCTCAGAACTCCGGGTGCTGGGTGCTCAGTCTTCAGTACTCAGGGTGCTGGGTGCTCAGTGCTCGGGGTGCTGGATGCTCAGTACTCAGGGTCCTGGGTGCTCAGTGCTCAGGGTGCTGGGTGCTCAGTACTCAGGGTGCTGGGTGCTCAGTGCTCAGTGTGCTGGGTGCTCAGTACTCAGGGTGATGGGCCCTCAGTGCTCAGGGTGCTGGGTGGTCAGTGCTCGGGGTGCTCAGTACTCAGGGTGCTGTGTCTTCAGTGCTCAGGGTACTGGGTGCTCAGTACTCAGGGTGCTCGGTGCTGAGTACTCAGGGTGCTCGGTGCTCAGTACTCCGGGTGCTGGGTGCTCAGTACTCAGGGTGCTCATTGCTCAGTGTGCTGGGTGCTCAGTACTCAGGGTGCTGGGTGCTCAGTACTCAGGGTGCTCAGTGCTCATTACTCAGGGTGCTCAGTGCTCAGTACTCAGGGTGCTCAGTGCTCAGGGTGCTGGGTGCTCAGTGCTCGGGGTGCTGGGTGCTCAGTGCACAGGGTGCTGTGTGCTCAGTACTCAGGGTGCTCAGTACTCAGGGTGCTGGGTGCTCAGTGCTCAGGGTGCTGGGTGCTCAGTGCTCAGGGTGCTGGGTGCTCAGTGCTCAGGGTGCTCGGTGCTCAGTGCTCAGGTTGCTGGGTGCTCAGTACTCAGGGTGCTGGGTGCTCAGTACTCAGGGTGCTCAGTGCTCAGTACTCAGGGTGCTCAGTGCTCAGTACTCAGGGTGCTCAGTGCTCAGGGTGCTGGGTGCTCAGTGCTCGGGGTGCTGGGTACTCAGTCCTCAGGGTGCTGGGTGCTCAGTGCTCAGGGTACTCGGTGCTCAGTGCTCAGGGTGCTGGGTGCTCAGTACTCAGTGTGCTGGGTGCTCAGTGCTCGGGGTGCTGGGTGCTCAGTACTCAGGGTGCTGGGTGCTCAATGCTCAGGGTGCTGGGTGCTCAGTGCTCAGGGTGCTCGGTGCTTAGTACTCATGGTGCTCGGTGCTTGGGGTTGCTGGGTGCTCAGTGCTTGGTGTGCTGGGTGCTCAGTGCTCGGGGTGCTGGGTGTTGAGTGCTCGGTGTGCTGGGTGCTCAGTGCTCGGGGTGCTGGGTGCTCAGTGCTCGGGGTGCTGGGTGCTCAGTACTCGGGGTGCTCGGTGCTCAGTACTCAGGGTGCTGGGTGCTCAGTGCTCTGGGTGCTGGGTGCTCAGTACTCAGGGTGCTCGGTGCTCAGTACTCAGGGTGCTGGGTGTTCAGTGCTCGGGGTGCTGGGTGCTCAATTATCAGGGTGCTGGGTGCTCAGTACGCTGGGTGCTCAGTACTCAGGGTGCTGGGTGCTCAGTACTCAGGGTGCTCGGTGCTCAGTACTCAGGGTGCTGGGTGCTCAGTGCTCGGGGTGCTGGGTGCTCATTAATCAGGGTGCTGGTTGCTCAGTACTCAGTGTGCTCAGTGCTTGGGGTGCTGGGTGCTCAGTACTCTGGGTGCACAGGGCTCAGTACTCATGGTGCTGAGTGCTCAGTACTCAGGGTGCTCGGTGCTCAGTTCTCAGGGTGCTCGGTGCTCAGTGTTTGGGGTGCTGGGTTCTCAGTACTCAGGGTGCTGGGTGCTCAGTGCTCAGGGTGCTGGGTGCTCAGTACTCAGTGCTCAGGATGCTGGATGCTCATTGCTCAGGGTGCTGGGTGCTCAGTGCTCAGGGTGCTCAGTGCTCAGTGCTCAGTACTCAGGGTGCTGGGTGCTCAGTACTCAGGGTGCTGGGTGCTCAATGCTCGGGGTACCCGGTGCTCAGTGCTCGGGGTGCTCGGTGCTCAGTACTCAGGGTGCTGAGTGCTCATTGCTCAGGGTGCTGGGTGCTCAGTGCTCAGGGTGCTGGGTGCTCAGTTCTCGGGGAGCTCGGTGCTCAGTACTCAGGGTGCTGGGTGCTCAGTACTCAGGGTGCTCAGTACTCAGTACTCAGGGTGCTGGGTGCTCAGTGCTTGGGGTGCTGGGTGCTCAGTGCTCAGTACTCAGGGTGTTGGGTGCTCAGTGCTCAGGGTGCTGGGTGCTCAGTACTCAGCGTGCTGGGTGCTCAGTACTCAGGGTGCTGGGTGCTCAGTACTCAGTATGCTGGGTGCTCAGTGCTCGGGGTACCCGGTGCTCAGTGCTCGGGGTGCTCGGTGCTCAGTACTCAGGGTGCTGAGTGCTCATTGCTCAGGGTGCTGGGTGCTCAGTGCTCAGGGTGCTAGGTGCTCAGTGCTCAGCGTGCTTGATGCTCAGTACTCAGGGTGCTGGGTGCTCAGTGCTCAGGGTGCTGGGTGCTCAGTGCTCAAAGTGCTGTGTGCTCAGTACTCACCGTGCTGGGTGCTCAGTACTCAGGGTGCTGGGTGCTCAGTACTCGGGGTGCTGGGTGCTCAGTGCTCAGGGTGCTGGGTGCTCAGTGCTCAGCGTGCTTGATGCTCAGTACTCAGGGTGCTGGGTGCTCAGTGCTTGGGGTGCTGGGTGCTCAGTACTCAGGGTGCTGGGTGCTCAGTGCTCAGGGTTCTGGGTGCTCAGTGCTCAGGGTGCTGGGAGCTCAGTACTCAGTGCTCAGTTTGCTGGGTGCTCAGTGCTCGGGCTGCAGGGTGCTCAGTGCTCAGGGTGCTGGGTGCTCAGTACTCAGGGTGCTGGGTGCACAGTGCTAGGGGTGCTGGGTGCTCAGTGCTCGGGGTCTGGGTGCTCAGTATTCAGGGTGCTGCGTGCTCAGTACTCAGGGTGCTGGGTGCTCAGTGCTCAGTGTGCTGGGTGCTCAGTTCTCTGGGTGCTGGGTGCTCAGTTCTCAGGGTGCTGGGTGCTCAGTGCTCTGGGTGCTGGGTGCTCAGTGATCGGGGTGGTGGGTGCTGAGTGCTCAGGGTGCTGGGTGCTCAGTGCTCGGGGTGCTCGGTGCTCAGTGCTCAGGGTCCTGGGTGCTCAGGGCTCGGGGTGCTGGGTGCTCAGTGCTCAGTACTCAGGGTGTTGGGTGCTCAGTGCTCAGGGTGCTGGGTGCTCAGTACTCAGCGTGGTGGGTGCTCAGTACTCAGGGTGCTGGGTGCTCAGTGCTCAGGGTGCTGGGTGCTCAGTGCTCAGGGTGCTGGGTGCTCAGTGCTCGGGGAGCTCGGTTCTCAGTACTCAGGGTGCTGGGTGCTCAGTACTCAGTGCTCGGGGTCCTGGGTGCTCGGTGCTCAGGGTGCTGGGTGCTCAGTACTCAGGGTGCTGGGTGCTCATTCTTGGGGTGCTGGGTGCTCAGTGCTCGGGGTGCTTTGTGCTCAGTGCTCGGGGTGCTGGGGGCTCAGTACTCAGGGTGCTCAGTTCTCAGTACTCAGGGTGCTGGGTGCTCAGTGCTCAGGGTGCTGGGTGCTCATTGCTCAGGGTGCTGGGTGCTCAGTGCTTGGGGAGCTCGGTGCTCAGTACTCAGGGTGCTGGGTGCTCAGTACTCAGTGCTCGGGGTGCTGGGTGCTCAGTGCTCGGGGTGCTCGGAGCTCAGTACTCAGGGTGCTGGGTGCTCAGTGCTCAGGGTGTTGGGTGCTCAGTGCTCCGGATGCTCAGTGCTCGGGGTGCTCGGAGCTCAGTACTCAGGGTGCTGGGTGCTCAGTGCTCAGTACTCAGGGTGCTGAGTGCTCAGTGCTCAGGGTGCTGTGTGCTCAGTGCTCAGGGTGCTGGGTGCTCAGTGCTCAGGGTGCTGGGTACTCAGTGCTCAGGGTGCTGGGTGCTCAGTACTCAGGGTGCTGGGTGCTCAGTACTCAGGGTGCTGGGTGCTCAGTGCTCGGGGTGCTATGTGCCCAGTGCTCACGGTGCTGGGTGCTCAGTGCTCGGGGTGCTCGGTGCTCAGTGCTCAGGGTCCTGGGTGCTCAGGGCTCGGGGTGCTGGGTGCTCAGTGCTCAGTACTCAGGGTGTTGGGTGCTCAGTGCTCAGGGTGCTGGGTGCTCAGTACTCAGCGTGGTGGGTGCTCAGTACTCAGGGTGCTGGGTGCTCAGTGCTCAGGGTGCTGGGTGCTCAGTGCTCAGGGTGCTGGGTGCTCAGTGCTCGGGGAGCTCGGTTCTCAGTACTCAGGGTGCTGGGTGCTCAGTACTCAGTGCTCGGGGTCCTGGGTGCTCGGTGCTCAGGGTGCTGGGTGCTCAGTACTCAGGGTGCTGGGTGCTCATTCTTGGGGTGCTGGGTGCTCAGTGCTCGGGGTGCTTTGTGCTCAGTGCTCGGGGTGCTGGGGGCTCAGTACTCAGGGTGCTCAGTTCTCAGTACTCAGGGTGCTGGGTGCTCAGTGCTCAGGGTGCTGGGTGCTCATTGCTCAGGGTGCTGGGTGCTCAGTGCTTGGGGAGCTCGGTGCTCAGTACTCAGGGTGCTGGGTGCTCAGTACTCAGTGCTCGGGGTGCTGGGTGCTCAGTGCTCGGGGTGCTCGGAGCTCAGTACTCAGGGTGCTGGGTGCTCAGTGCTCAGGGTGTTGGGTGCTCAGTGCTCCGGATGCTCAGTGCTCGGGGTGCTCGGAGCTCAGTACTCAGGGTGCTGGGTGCTCAGTGCTCAGTACTCAGGGTGCTGAGTGCTCAGTGCTCAGGGTGCTGTGTGCTCAGTGCTCAGGGTGCTGGGTGCTCAGTGCTCAGGGTGCTGGGTACTCAGTGCTCAGGGTGCTGGGTGCTCAGTACTCAGGGTGCTGGGTGCTCAGTACTCAGGGTGCTGGGTGCTCAGTGCTCGGGGTGCTATGTGCCCAGTGCTCACGGTGCTGGGTGCTCAGTGCTCGGGGTGCTCCGTGCTCAGTACTCAGGGTGCTGGGTGCTCAGTGCTCGAGGTGCTCAGTACTCAGGGTGCTGGGTGCTCAGTACTCAGGGTGCTGGGTGCTCAGTGCTCGGGGTGCTATGTGCTCAGTGCTCGCGGTGCTGGGTGCTCAGTGCTCTGGGTGCTCGGTGCTCAGTACTCAGGGTGCTGGGTGCTCAGTACTCAGGGTGCTCATTGCTCAGGATGCTGGGTGCTCAGTACTCAGGGTGCTGGGTGCTCAGTACTCAGGGTGCTGGGTGCTCAGTGCTCGGGGTGCTGGGTGCTCAGTACTCAGGGTGCTGGGGGCTCAGTACTCAGGGTGCTGGGTGCTCAGTACTCAGGTTGCTCGGTTCTCAGTACTCAGTGTGCTGGGTGCTCATTCTCGGCGTGCTGGCTGCTCATTGCTCGGGGTGCTGGGTGCTCAGTGCTACGGGTGCTGGGTGCTCAGTGCTCGGTGTGCTGGGTGCTCAGTGCTCTGGGCGCTGGGTGCTCAGTGCTCGGGGTGCTCGGTGCTCAGTACTCAGGGTGCTGGGTGCTCAGTGCTCAGGGTGCTCGGTGCTCAGTACTCATGGTGCTGGGTGCTCAGTGCTCGGTGTGCTCGGTGCTCAGTACGTTGGGTGCTCAGTACTCAGGGTGCTGGGTGCTCAGTGCTCAGGGTGATCGGTGCTCAGTACTCAGGGTGCTCAGTACTCAGGGTGCTGCATGCTCAGGGATCGGGGTGCTGGGAGTTCAGTACTCAGGGTGCTGGGTGCTCAGTGCTCGGGGTGCTGGGTGCTGAGTGCTCAGGGTGCTGGGTGCTCTGTACTCGGGGTACTCGGTGCTCAGTACTCAGGGTGCTGGGTGCTCAGTACTCAGGGTGCTGGGTGCTCAGTACTCAGGGTGCTCGCTGCTCAGTACGCAGGGTGCTGTGTGCTCAGTGCTCAGGGTGCTGGGTGCTCAGTACTCAGGGTGCTGGGTACTCAGTGCTCAGGGTGATCGGTGCTCAGTCCTCAGGGTGCTCAGTACTCAGGGTGCTGGGTGCTCAGTGCTCAGGTTGCTCAGTACTAAGGGTGCTGAGTGCTCAGTACTCAGGGTGCTGGGTGCTCAGTGCTCGGGTGCTGGGTGCTCAGTACTCAGGGTGCTGGGTGCTCAGTGCTCAGGGTGCTGGGTACTCAGTACTCAGGGTGCTGGGTGCTCAGTACTCAGGGTGCTCAGTGCTCGGGGTGCTATGTGCTCAGTGCTCGCGGTGCTGGGTGCTCAGTGCTCTGGGTGCTCGGTGCTCAGTACTCAGGGTGCTGGGTGCTCAGTACTCAGGGTGCTCATTGCTCAGGATGCTGGGTGCTCAGTACTCAGGGTGCTGGGTGCTCAGTACTCAGGGTGCTGGGTGCTCAGTGCTCGGGGTGCTGGGTGCTCAGTACTCAGGGTGCTGGGGGCTCAGTACTCAGGGTGCTGGGTGCTCAGTACTCAGGTTGCTCGGTTCTCAGTACTCAGTGTGCTGGGTGCTCATTCTCGGCGTGCTGGCTGCTCATTGCTCGGGGTGCTGGGTGCTCAGTGCTACGGGTGCTGGGTGCTCAGTGCTCGGTGTGCTGGGTGCTCAGTGCTCTGGGCGCTGGGTGCTCAGTGCTCGGGGTGCTCGGTGCTCAGTACTCAGGGTGCTGGGTGCTCAGTGCTCAGGGTGCTCGGTGCTCAGTACTCATGGTGCTGGGTGCTCAGTGCTCGGTGTGCTCGGTGCTCAGTACGTTGGGTGCTCAGTACTCAGGGTGCTGGGTGCTCAGTGCTCAGGGTGATCGGTGCTCAGTACTCAGGGTGCTCAGTACTCAGGGTGCTGCATGCTCAGGGATCGGGGTGCTGGGAGTTCAGTACTCAGGGTGCTGGGTGCTCAGTGCTCGGGGTGCTGGGTGCTGAGTGCTCAGGGTGCTGGGTGCTCTGTACTCGGGGTACTCGGTGCTCAGTACTCAGGGTGCTGGGTGCTCAGTACTCAGGGTGCTGGGTGCTCAGTACTCAGGGTGCTCGCTGCTCAGTACGCAGGGTGCTGTGTGCTCAGTGCTCAGGGTGCTGGGTGCTCAGTACTCAGGGTGCTGGGTACTCAGTGCTCAGGGTGATCGGTGCTCAGTCCTCAGGGTGCTCAGTACTCAGGGTGCTGGGTGCTCAGTGCTCAGGTTGCTCAGTACTAAGGGTGCTGAGTGCTCAGTACTCAGGGTGCTGGGTGCTCAGTGCTCGGGTGCTGGGTGCTCAGTACTCAGGGTGCTGGGTGCTCAGTGCTCAGGGTGCTGGGTACTCAGTACTCAGGGTGCTGGGTGCTCAGTACTCAGGGTGCTCAGTGCTCGGGGAGCTCGGTGCTCAGTACTCAGGGTGCTGGGTGCTCAGTAGTCAGTGCTCGGGGTCCTGGGTGCTCAGCGCTCTGGGTGCTTAGTGCACAGTACTCAGGGTGCTGGCTGCTCAGTATTCAGGGTTCTCAGTGCTCGGGGTGCTGGGTGCTCAGTACTCAGGGTGCTGGGTGCTCATTCTCGGGGTGCTGGGTGCTCAGTGCTCAGGATGCTCGGTGCTCAGTACTTTTGGTGCTGGGTGCTCAGTACTCGGGGTGCTGGGTGCTCATTACTCAATGTGCTGGGTGCTCAGTGCTCGGGGTGCTCGCTGCTCAGTACTCTTGGTGCTGGGTGCTCAGTACTCAGGGTGCTGGGTGCTCAGTGCTCGGGGTTCTCGGTGCTCAGTGCTCAGGATGCTCGGTGCTCAGTACTTTTGGTGCTGGGTGCTCAGTACTCAGGGTGGTGGGAGCTCAGTGCCTGGGGTGCTCGGTGCTCAGTACTCAGGGTGCTGGGTGCTCAGGGCTCAGGATGCTGGGTGCTCAGTACTCAGGGTGCTCAGTACTCAGGACTCAGGGTGCTGGGTGCTCAGTGCTCAGGGTGCTGGGTGCTCAGTGCTCTGGGTGCTGGGTGCTCAGTACTCGGGGTGCTCGGTGCTCAGTACTCAGGGTGCTTGGTGCTCAGTACTCAGGGTGCTGGGTGCTCAGTACTCAGGGTGCTGGGTGCTCAGTACTCAGGGTGCTGGGTGCTCAGTACTCAGGCTGCTGGGTGCTCAGTGCTCAGGGTGCTGTGTGCTCAGTACTCAGGGTGCTATATGCTCAGTACTCAGGGTGCTGGGTGCTCAGTGCTCAGGGTGCTGGGTGCTCAGTGCTCGGGGTGCTCGGTGCTCAGTAGTCAGGGTGCTGGGTGCTCAGTGCTCGGGGTGCTGGGTGCTCAGTTCTCAGGGTGCTGGGTGCTCAGTACTCGGGGTGCTCGGTGCTCAGTACTCAGGGTGCTGGGTGCTCAGTACTCAGGGTGCTCGGTGCTCAGTACTCAGGGTGCTGGGTGCTCAGTGCTCATTTGCTGGGTGCTAAGTTCTCAGGGTGCTGGGTGCTCAGGGCTAGGGGTGCTGGGTGCTCAGTACTCAGGGTGCTCAGTACTCAGGGTGCTGTGTGCTCAGTGCTCAGTGCTCAGGATGCTGGATGCTCATTGCTCAGGGTGCTGGGTGCTCAGTCCTCAGGGTGCTCAGTGCTCAGTCAGGGTGCTCGGTGCTCTGTACTAAGGGTGCTCAGTGCTCAGTACTCAGGTTGCTCAGTGCTCAGTGCTCGGGGTGCTGGGTGCTCAGTACTCAGGGTGCTGGGTGCTCAGTACTCAGGGTGCTGGGTGCTCAGTGCTCAGTACTCAGCGTGCTGGGTGCTCAGTGCTCGGGGTGCTGGGTCCTCAGTGCTCAGGGTGCTGGGTGCTCAGTACTCAGGGTGCTGGGTGCTCAGTGCTCGGGGTGCTGGGTCCTCAGTGCTCAGGGTGCTCAATGCTCAGTGCTCGGGGTGCTGGGTGCTCAGTGCTCGGGGTGCTGGGTGCTCAGTGCTCAGGGTGCTGGTTGCTCAGTACTCAGTGTGCTCAGTACTCAGGGTGCTGGGTGCTCAGAACTCAGGGTGCTGGGTGCTCAGTACTCAGGGTGCTGGGTGCTCAGTACTCAGGGTGCTTGGTGCTCAGTACTCAGGGTGCTGGGTGCTCAGTGCTCAGGGTGCTCGGTGCTCAGTACTCATGGTGCTGGGTGCTCATTCTCGGGGTGCTGGGTGCTCAGTACTCAGGTTGCTCAGTACTCTGGGTGCACGGGGCTCAGTACTCATGGTGCTGAGTGCTCAGTACTCAGGGTGCTCGGTGCTCAGTTCTCAGGGTGCTCGGTGCTCAGTGTTTGGGGTGCTGGGTGCTCAGTACTCAGGGTGCTGGGTGCTCAGTGCTCAGGGTGCTGGGTGCTCAGTACTCAGTGCTCAGGATGCTGGATGCTCATTGCTCAGGGTGCTGGGTGCTCAGTGCTCAGGGTGCTCAGTTCTCAGTGCTCAGTACTCAGGGTGCTGGGTTCTCAGTACTCAGGGTGCTGGGTGCTCAATGCTCGGGGTACCCGGTGCTCAGTGCTCGGGGTGCTCGGTGCTCAGTACTCAGGGTGCTGAGTGCTCAGTGCTCAGGGTGCTGGGTGCTCAGTGCTCAGGGTGCTGGGTGCTCAGTGCTCGGGGAGCTCGGTGCTCAGTACTCAGGGTGCTGGGTGCTCAGTACTCAGGGTGCTCAGTACTCAGTACTCAGGGTGCTGGGTGCTTAGTGCTTGGGGTGCTGGGTGCTCAGTGCTCAGTACTCAGGGTGTTGGGTGCTCAGTGCTCAGGGTGCTGGGTGCTCAGTACTCAGCGTGCTGGGTGCTCAGTACTCAGGGTGCTGGGTGCTCAGTACTCAGTGTGCTGGGTGCTCAGTGCTCGGGGTACCCGGTGCTCAGTGCTCGGGGTGCTCGGTGCTCAGTACTCAGGGTGCTGAGTGCTCATTGCTCAGGGTGCTGGGTGCTCAGTGCTCAGGGTGCTAGGTGCTCAGTGCTCAGCGTGCTTGATGCTCAGTACTCAGGGTGCTGGGTGCTCAGTGCTCAGGGTGCTGGGTGCTCAGTGCCCAAAGTGCTGGGTGCTCAGTACTCAGGGTGCTGGATGCTCAGTACTCAGGGTGCTGGGTGCTCAGTACTCGGGGTGCTGGGTGCTCAGTGCTCAGGGTGCTGGGTGCTCAGTGCTCAGCGTGCTTGATGCTCAGTACTCAGGGTGCTGGGTGCTCAGTGCTTGGGGTGCTAGGTGCTCAGTACTCAGGGTGCTGGGTGCTCAGTGCTCAGGGTTCTGGGTGCTCAGTGCTCAGGGTGCTGGGAGCTCAGTACTCAGTGCTCAGTTTGCTGGGTGCTCAGTGCTCGGGCTGCAGGGTGCTCAGGGCTCAAAGTGCTGGGTGCTCAGTACTCAGGGTGCTGGGTGCACAGTGCTAGGGGTGCTGGGTGCTCAGTGCTCGGGGTCTGGGTGCTCAGTACTCAGGGTGCTGGGTGCTCAGTACTCAGGGTGCTGGGTGCTCAGTGCTCAGTGTGCTGGGTGCTCAGTTCTCTGGGTGCTGGGTGCTCAGTTCTCAGGGTGCTGGGTGCTCAGTGCTCTGGGTGCTGGGTGCTCAGTGATCGGGGTGATGGGTGCTGAGTGCTCAGGGTGCTGGGTGCTCAGTGCTCGGGGTGCTCGGTGCTCAGTGCTCAGGGTCCTGGGTGCTCAGGGCTCGGGGTGCTGGGTGCTCAGTGCTCAGTACTCAGGGTGTTGGGTGCTCAGTGCTCAGGGTGCTGGGTGCTCAGTACTCAGCGTGGTGGGTGCTCAGTACTCAGGGTGCTGGGTGCTCAGTGCTCAGGGTGCTGGGTGCTCAGTGCTCAGGGTGCTGGGTGCTCAGTGCTCGGGGAGCTCGGTGCTCAGTACTCAGGGTGCTGGGTGCTCAGTACTCAGTGCTCGGGGTCCTGGGTGCTCGGTGCTCAGGGTGCTGGGTGCTCAGTACTCAGGGTGCTGGGTGCTCATTCTCGGGGTGCTGGGTGCTCAGTGCTCGGGGTGCTTTGTGCTCAGTGCTCGGGGTGCTGGGGGCTCAGTACTCAGGGTGCTCGGTTCTCAGTACTCAGGGTGCTGGGTGCTCAGTGCTCAGGGTGCTGGGTGCTCAGTGCTCAGGGTGCTGGGTGCTCAGTGCTCGGGGAGCTCGGTGCTCAGTACCCAGGGT
Source organism: Microtus oregoni (assembly GCF_018167655.1). NCBI lineage: Eukaryota > Metazoa > Chordata > Mammalia > Rodentia > Cricetidae > Microtus > Microtus oregoni. The sequence continues at coordinate 2,471,697 of NW_024543811.1, read as the reverse complement.
GCTGGGTGCTCAGTACTCAGTGCTCGGGGTGCTGGGTGCTCAGTGCTCGGGGTGCTGGGTGGTCAGTGCTCAGTGCTCAGGGTGCTGGGTGCTCAGTGCTCAGTGCTCAGGGTGCTGGGTGTTCAGTACTCAGGGTGCTGGGTGCTCAGTACTCAGGGTGATCTCTTCTCAGTACTCAGGGTGCTGGGTGCTCAGTGCTCGGGGTGCTGGGTGCTCAGTACTCGGGGTGCTCAGTACTCAGGGTGCTGGGTGCTCAGTACTCAGTGTGCTGGGTCCTCAGTGGTCGGGGTGGTCGGTGCTCAGTACTCGGGGTGCTGGGTGCTCATTACTCGGGGTACTGGGTGCTCAGTGCTCAGGGAGATCTGTTCTCAGTACTCAGGGTGCTGGGTGCTCAGTGCTCGGGGTGCTGGGTGCTCAGTACTCGGGGTGCTCAGTACTCAGGGTGCTGGGTGCTCAGTACTCAGGGTGCTGGGTGCTCAGTGCTCAGGGTGCTCGGTGCTCTGTACGTTGGGTGCTCAGTACTCAGGGTGCTGGGTGCTCAGTGCTCAGGGTGCTGGGTGCTCAGTACTCAGGGTGCTCAGTACTCAGTACTCAGTACTCAGGTTGCTCAGTGCTCAGTGCTCGGGGTGCTGGGTGCTCAGTACTCAGGGTGCTGGGTGCTCAGTACTCAGGGTGCTGGGTGCTCAGTGCTCAGTACTCAGCGTGCTGGGTGCTCAGTGCTCGGGGTGCTGGGTCCTCAGTGCTCAGGGTGCTGGGTGCTCAGTACTCAGGGTGCTGGGTGCTCAGTGCTCGGGGTGCTGGGTCCTCAGTGCTCAGGGTGCTCAATGCTCAGTGCTCGGGGTGCTGGGTGCTCAGTGCTCGGGGTGCTGGGTGCTCAGTGCTCAGGGTGCTGGTTGCTCAGTACTCAGTGTGCTCAGTGCTCAGGGTGCTGGGTGCTCAGAACTCAGGGTGCTGGGTGCTCAGTACTCAGGGTGCTGGGTGCTCAGTACTCAGGGTGCTTGGTGCTCAGTACTCAGGGTGCTGGGTGCTCAGTGCTCAGGGTGCTCGGTGCTCAGTACTCATGGGGCTGGGTGCTCATTCTCGGGGTGCTGGGTGCTCAGTACTCAGGTTGCTCAGTACTCTGGGTGCACGGGGCTCAGTACTCATGGTGCTGAGTGCTCAGTACTCAGGGTGCTCGGTGCCCAGTTCTCAGGGTGCTCGGTGCTCAGTGTTTGGGGTGCTGGGTTCTCAGTACTCAGGGTGCTGGGTGCTCAGTGCTCAGGGTGCTGGGTGCTCAGTACTCAGTGCTCAGGATGCTGGATGCTCATTGCTCAGGGTGCTGGGTGCTCAGTGCTCAGGGTGCTCAGTGCTCAGTGCTCAGTACTCAGGGTGCTGGGTGCTCAGTACTCAGGGTGATGGGTGCTCAATGCTCGGGGTACCCGGTGCTCAGTGCTCGGGGTGCTCGGTGCTCAGTACTCAGGGTGCTGAGTGCTCAGTGCTCAGGGTGCTGGGTGCTCAGTGCTCAGGGTGCTGGGTGCTCAGTTCTCGGGGAGCTCGGTGCTCAGTACTCAGGGTGCTGGGTGCTCAGTACTCAGGGTGCTCAGTACTCAGTACTCAGGGTGCTGGGTGCTCAGTGCTTGGGGTGCTGGGTGCTCAGTGCTCAGTACTCAGGGTGTTGGGTGCTCAGTGCTCAGGGTGCTGGGTGCTCAGTACTCAGCGTGCTGGGTGCTCAGTACTCAGGGTGCTGGGTGCTCAGTACTCAGTATGCTGGGTGCTCAGTGCTCGGGGTACCCGGTGCTCAGTGCTCGGGGTGCTCGGTGCTCAGTACTCAGGGTGATGAGTGCTCATTGCTCAGGGTGCTGGGTGCTCAGTGCTCAGGGTGCTAGGTGCTCAGTGCTCAGCGTGCTTGATGCTCAGTACTCAGGGTGCTGGGTGCTCAGTGCTCAGGGTGCTGGGTGCTCAGTGCTCAAAGTGCTGGGTGCTCAGTACTCAGGGTGCTGGGTGCTCAGTACTCAGGGTGCTGGGTGCTCAGTACTCGGGGTGCTGGGTGCTCAGTGCTCAGGGTGCTGGGTGCTCAGTGCTCAGCGTGCTTGATGCTCAGTACTCAGGGTGCTGGGTGCTCAGTGCTTGGGGTGCTGGGTGCTCAGTACTCAGGGTGCTGGGTGCTCAGTGCTCAGGGTTCTGGGTGCTCAGTGCTCAGGGTGCTGGGAGCTCAGTACTCAGTGCTCAGTTTGCTGGGTGCTCAGTGCTCGGGCTGCAGGGTGCTCAGTGCTCAGGGTGCTGGGTGCTCAGTACTCAGGGTGCTGGGTGCACAGTGCTAGGGGTGCTGGGTGCTCAGTGCTCGGGGTATGGGTGCTCAGTATTCAGGGTGCTGGGTGCTCAGTACTCAGGGTGCTGGGTGCTCAGTGCTCAGTGTGCTGGGTGCTCAGTTCTCTGGGTGCTGGGTGCTCAGTTCTCAGGGTGCTGGGTGCTCAGTGCTCTGGGTGCTGGGTGCTCAGTGATCGGGGTGGTGGGTGCTGAGTGCTCAGGGTGCTGGGTGCTCAGTGCTCGGGGTGCTCGGTGCTCAGTGCTCAGGGTCCTGGGTGCTCAGGGCTCGGGGTGCTGGGTGCTCAGTGCTCAGTACTCAGGGTGTTGGGTGCTCAGTGCTCAGGGTGCTGGGTGCTCAGTACTCAGCGTGGTGGGTGCTCAGTACTCAGGGTGCTGGGTGCTCAGTGCTCAGGGTGCTGGGTGCTCAGTGCTCATGGTGCTGGGTGCTCAGTGCTCGGGGAGCTCGGTTCTCAGTACTCAGGGTGCTGGGTGCTCAGTACTCAGTGCTCGGGGTCCTGGGTGCTCGGTGCTCAGGGTGCTGGGTGCTCAGTACTCAGGGTGCTGGGTGCTCATTCTCGGGGTGCTGGGTGCTCATTGCTCGGGGTGCTTTGTGCTCAGTGCTCGGGGTGCTGGGGGCTCAGTACTCAGGGTGCTCGGTTCTCAGTACTCAGGGTGCTGGGTGCTCAGTGCTCAGGGTGCTGGGTGCTCAGTGCTCAGGGTGCTGGGTGCTCAGTGCTCGGGGAGCTCGGTGCTCAGTACTCAGGGTGCTGGGTGCTCAGTACTCAGTGCTCGGGGTGCTGGGTGCTCAGTGCTCGGGGTGCTGGGTGGTCAGTGCTCAGTGCTCAGGGTGCTGGGTGCTCAGTGCTCAGTGCTCAGGGTGCTGGTTGTTCAGTACTCAGGGTGCTGGGTGCTCAGTACTCAGGGTGATCTGTTCTCAGTACTCAGGGTGCTGGGTGCTCAGTGCTCGGGGTGCTGGGTGCTCAGTACTCGGGGTGCTCAGTACTCAGGGTGCTGGGTGCTCAGTACTCAGGGTGCTGGGTGCTCAGTGGTCGGGGTGGTCGGTGCTCAGTACTCGGGGTGCTGGGTGCTCAGTACTCGGGGTGCTGGGTGCTCAGTGCTCAGGGTGATCTGTTCTCAGTACTCAGGGTGCTGGGTGCTCAGTGCTCGGGGTGCTGGGTGCTCAGTACTCGGGGTGCTCAGTACTCAGGGTGCTGGGTGCTCAGTACTCAGGGTGCTGGGTGCTCAGTGGTCGGGGTGGTCGCTGCTCAGTACTCGGGGTGCTGGGTGCTCAGTACTCGGGGTGCTGGGTGCTCAGTGCTCAGGGTGCTGGGTGCTCAGTGCTCGGGGTGCTGGGTGCTCAGTGCTCAGGGTGCTGGCTGCTCAGTGCTCAGGGTGCTGGGTGCTCAATACTCAGGGTGCTAGGTGCTCAGTACTCAGGGTGCTCAGTGCTCAGTACTCAGCGTGCTGGGTGCTCAGTGCTCAGGGTCCTCGGTGCTCAGTACTCAGGGTGCTCAGTGCTCAGTACTCAGCGTGCTTTGTGCTCAGTGCTCAATGTGCTGGGTGCTCAGTACTCAGGGTTGCTGGGTGCTCATTACTCAGGGTGCTGGGTGCTCAGTACTCAGGGTGCTGGGTGCTCAGTGCTCGGGGTGCTCGGTGATCAGTACTCAGGGTGCTGGGTGCTCAGTGCTCAGGGTGCTGGTTACTCAGTACTCAGGGTGCTGGGTGCTCAGTGCTCAGGGTGCTGGGTGCTCAGTGCTCACGGTGCTGGGTGCTCAGTGCTCAGGGTGCTGGGTGCTCAGTCCTCAGGGTGCTGGGTGCTCAGTACTCAGGGTGTTTGGTGCTCAGTACTCAGGGTGCTCAGTGCTCAGTACTCAGGGTGCTGGTTGCTCAGTGCTCGGGGTGCTCGGTGCTCAGTACTCAGGGTGCTTGGTGCTCAGTACTCAGGGTGCTGGGTGCTCAGTACTCAGGGTGCTGGGTTTTCATTATTGGGGTGCTGGGTGCTCAGTACTCAGGGTGCTGGGTGCTCAGTGCTCAGGGTGCTGGGTGCTCAGTACTCAGGGTGCTGGGTGCTCAGTACTCAGGGTGCTCGGTGCTCAGTACTCAGGGTGCTGGGTGCTCAGTGTCCAGGGTGCTGGGTACTCAGTACTCAGGGTGCTGGGTGCTCAGTACTCAGGGTGCTGGGTGCTCAGTGCTCAGGGTGCTGGGTGCTCAGTGCTCAGGGTGCTGGGTGCTCAGTACTCAGGGTGCTGGGTGCTCAGTGCTCAGGGTGATCGGTGCTCAGTACTCAGGGTGCTGGGTGCTCAGTGCTCAGGGTGCTGGGTGCTCAGTGCTCAGGGTGCTGGGTGCTCAGTACTCAGGGTGCTGGTTGCTCAGTGCTCGGGGTGCTGGGTGCTCAGTGCTCAGGGTGATCGGTGCTCAGTACTCAGGGTGCTGGGTGCTCAGTGCTCAGGGTGCTGGGTGCTCAGTCCTCAGGGTGCTCAGTGCTCAGGGTGCTGGGTGCTCAGTGCTCGGGGTGCTGGGTGCTCAGTTCTCGGGGAGCTCGGTGCTCAGTACTCAGGGTGCTGGGTGCTCAGTACTCAGGGTGCTCAGTACTCAGTACTCAGGGTGCTGGGTGCTCAGTGCTTGGGGTGCTGGGTGCTCAGTGCTCAGGGTGCTGGGTGCTCAGTACTCAGCGTGCTGGGTGCTCAGTACTCAGGGTGCTGGGTGCTCAGTACTCAGTATGCTGGGTGCTCAGTGCTCGGGGTACCCGGTGCTCAGTGCTCGGGGTGCTCGGTGCTCAGTACTCAGGGTGCTGAGTGCTCATTGCTCAGGGTGCTGGGTGCTCAGTGCTCAGGGTGCTAGGTGCTCAGTGCTCAGCGTGCTTGATGCTCAGTACTCAGGGTGCTGGGTGCTCAGTGCTCAGGGTGCTGGGTGCTCAGTGCTCAAAGTGCTGGGTGCTCAGTACTCAGGGTGCTGGGTGCTCAGTACTCGGGGTGCTGGGTGCTCAGTGCTCAGGGTGCTGGGTGCTCAGTGCTCAGCGTGCTTGACGCTCAGTACTCAGGGTGCTGGGTGCTCAGTGCTCAGCGTGCTTGACGCTCAGTACTCAGGGTGCTGGGTGCTCAGTGCTTGGGGTGTTGGGTGCTCAGTGCTCAGGGTTCTGGGTGCTCAGTGCTCAGGGTGCTGGGAGCTCAGTACTCAGTGCTCAGTTTGCTGGGTGCTCAGTGCTCGGGCTGCAGGGTGCTCAGTGCTCAGGGTGCTGGGTGCTCAGTACTCAGGGTGCTGGGTGCTCAGTACTCGGGGTGCTGGGTGCTCAGTGCTCAGGGTGCTGGGTGCTCAGTGCTCAGCGTGCTTGATGCTCAGTACTCAGGGTGCTGGGTGCTCAGTGCTTGGGGTGCTAGGTGCTCAGTACTCAGGGTGCTGGGTGCTCAGTGCTCAGGGTTCTGGGTGCTCAGTGCTCAGGGTGCTGGGAGCTCAGTACTCAGTGCTCAGTTTGCTGGGTGCTCAGTGCTCGGGCTGCAGGGTGCTCAGTGCTCAAAGTGCTGGGTGCTCAGTACTCAGGGTGCTGGGTGCACAGTGCTAGGGGTGCTGGGTGCTCAGTGCTCGGGGTCTGGGTGCTCAGTACTCAGGGTGCTGGGTGCTCAGTACTCAGGGTGCTGGGTGCTCAGTGCTCAGTGTGCTGGGTGCTCAGTTCTCTGGGTGCTGGGTGCTCAGTGCTCGGGGAGCTCGGTTCTCAGTACTCAGGGTGCTGGGTGCTCAGTACTCAGTGCTCGGGGTCCTGGGTGCTCGGTGCTCAGGGTGCTGGGTGCTCAGTACTCAGGGTGCTGGGTGCTCATTCTCGGGGTGCTGGGTGCTCAGTGCTCGGGGTGCTTTGTGCTCAGTGCTCGGGGTGCTGGGGGCTCAGTACTCAGGGTGCTCGGTTCTCAGTACTCAGGGTGCTGGGTGCTCAGTGCTCAGGGTGCTGGGTGCTCAGTGCTCAGGGTGCTGGGTGCTCAGTGCTCGGGGAGCTCGGTGCTCAGTACTCAGGGTGCTGGGTGCTCAGTACTCAGTGCTCGGGGTGCTGGGTGCTCAGTGCTCGGGGTGCTGGGTGGTCAGTGCTCAGTGCTCAGGGTGCTGGGTGCTCAGTGCTCAGTGCTCAGGGTGCTGGTTGTTCAGTACTCAGGGTGCTGGGTGCTCAGTACTCAGGGTGATCTGTTCTCAGTACTCAGGGTGCTGGGTGCTCAGTGCTCGGGGTGCTGGGTGCTCAGTACTCGGGGTGCTCAGTACTCAGGGTGCTGGGTGCTCAGTACTCAGGGTGCTGGGTGCTCAGTGGTCGGGGTGGTCGGTGCTCAGTACTCGGGGTGCTGGGTGCTCAGTACTCGGGGTGCTGGGTGCTCAGTGCTCAGGGTGATCTGTTCTCAGTACTCAGGGTGCTGGGTGCTCAGTGCTCGGGGTGCTGGGTGCTCAGTACTCGGGGTGCTCAGTACTCAGGGTGCTGGGTGCTCAGTACTCAGGGTGCTGGGTGCTCAGTGGTCGGGGTGGTCGCTGCTCAGTACTCGGGGTGCTGGGTGCTCAGTACTCGGGGTGCTGGGTGCTCAGTGCTCAGGGTGCTGGGTGCTCAGTGCTCGGGGTGCTGGGTGCTCAGTGCTCAGGGTGCTGGCTGCTCAGTGCTCAGGGTGCTGGGTGCTCAATACTCAGGGTGCTAGGTGCTCAGTACTCAGGGTGCTCAGTGCTCAGTACTCAGCGTGCTGGGTGCTCAGTGCTCAGGGTCCTCGGTGCTCAGTACTCAGGGTGCTCAGTGCTCAGTACTCAGCGTGCTTTGTGCTCAGTGCTCAATGTGCTGGGTGCTCAGTACTCAGGGTTGCTGGGTGCTCATTACTCAGGGTGCTGGGTGCTCAGTACTCAGGGTGCTGGGTGCTCAGTGCTCGGGGTGCTCGGTGATCAGTACTCAGGGTGCTGGGTGCTCAGTGCTCAGGGTGCTGGTTACTCAGTACTCAGGGTGCTGGGTGCTCAGTGCTCAGGGTGCTGGGTGCTCAGTGCTCACGGTGCTGGGTGCTCAGTGCTCAGGGTGCTGGGTGCTCAGTCCTCAGGGTGCTGGGTGCTCAGTACTCAGGGTGTTTGGTGCTCAGTACTCAGGGTGCTCAGTGCTCAGTACTCAGGGTGCTGGTTGCTCAGTGCTCGGGGTGCTTGGTGCTCAGTACTCAGGGTGCTTGGTGCTCAGTACTCAGGGTGCTGGGTGCTCAGTACTCAGGGTGCTGGGTTTTCATTATTGGGGTGCTGGGTGCTCAGTACTCAGGGTGCTGGGTGCTCAGTGCTCAGGGTGCTGGGTGCTCAGTACTCAGGGTGCTGGGTGCTCAGTACTCAGGGTGCTCGGTGCTCAGTACTCAGGGTGCTGGGTGCTCAGTGTCCAGGGTGCTGGGTACTCAGTACTCAGGGTGCTGGGTGCTCAGTACTCAGGGTGCTGGGTGCTCAGTGCTCAGGGTGCTGGGTGCTCAGTGCTCAGGGTGCTGGGTGCTCAGTACTCAGGGTGCTGGGTGCTCAGTGCTCAGGGTGATCGGTGCTCAGTACTCAGGGTGCTGGGTGCTCAGTGCTCAGGGTGCTGGGTGCTCAGTGCTCAGGGTGCTGGGTGCTCAGTACTCAGGGTGCTGGTTGCTCAGTGCTCGGGGTGCTGGGTGCTCAGTGCTCAGGGTGATCGGTGCTCAGTACTCAGGGTGCTGGGTGCTCAGTGCTCAGGGTGCTGGGTGCTCAGTCCTCAGGGTGCTCAGTGCTCAGGGTGCTGGGTGCTCAGTGCTCGGGGTGCTGGGTGCTCAGTTCTCGGGGAGCTCGGTGCTCAGTACTCAGGGTGCTGGGTGCTCAGTACTCAGGGTGCTCAGTACTCAGTACTCAGGGTGCTGGGTGCTCAGTGCTTGGGGTGCTGGGTGCTCAGTGCTCAGGGTGCTGGGTGCTCAGTACTCAGCGTGCTGGGTGCTCAGTACTCAGGGTGCTGGGTGCTCAGTACTCAGTATGCTGGGTGCTCAGTGCTCGGGGTACCCGGTGCTCAGTGCTCGGGGTGCTCGGTGCTCAGTACTCAGGGTGCTGAGTGCTCATTGCTCAGGGTGCTGGGTGCTCAGTGCTCAGGGTGCTAGGTGCTCAGTGCTCAGCGTGCTTGATGCTCAGTACTCAGGGTGCTGGGTGCTCAGTGCTCAGGGTGCTGGGTGCTCAGTGCTCAAAGTGCTGGGTGCTCAGTACTCAGGGTGCTGGGTGCTCAGTACTCGGGGTGCTGGGTGCTCAGTGCTCAGGGTGCTGGGTGCTCAGTGCTCAGCGTGCTTGACGCTCAGTACTCAGGGTGCTGGGTGCTCAGTGCTCAGCGTGCTTGACGCTCAGTACTCAGGGTGCTGGGTGCTCAGTGCTTGGGGTGTTGGGTGCTCAGTGCTCAGGGTTCTGGGTGCTCAGTGCTCAGGGTGCTGGGAGCTCAGTACTCAGTGCTCAGTTTGCTGGGTGCTCAGTGCTCGGGCTGCAGGGTGCTCAGTGCTCAGGGTGCTGGGTGCTCAGTACTCAGGGTGCTGGGTGCTCAGTACTCGGGGTGCTGGGTGCTCAGTGCTCAGGGTGCTGGGTGCTCAGTGCTCAGCGTGCTTGATGCTCAGTACTCAGGGTGCTGGGTGCTCAGTGCTTGGGGTGCTAGGTGCTCAGTACTCAGGGTGCTGGGTGCTCAGTGCTCAGGGTTCTGGGTGCTCAGTGCTCAGGGTGCTGGGAGCTCAGTACTCAGTGCTCAGTTTGCTGGGTGCTCAGTGCTCGGGCTGCAGGGTGCTCAGTGCTCAAAGTGCTGGGTTCTCAGTACTCAGGGTGCTGGGTGCACAGTGCTAGGGGTGCTGGGTGCTCAGTGCTCGGGGTCTGGGTGCTCAGTACTCAGGGTGCTGGGTGCTCAGTACTCAGGGTGCTGGGTGCTCAGTGCTCAGTGTGCTGGGTGCTCAGTTCTCTGGGTGCTGGGTGCTCAGTTCTCAGGGTGCTGGGTGCTCAGTGCTCTGGGTGCTGGGTGCTCAGTGATCGGGGTGATGGGTGCAGAGTGCTCAGGGTGCTGGGTGCTCAGTGCTCGGGGTGCTCGGTGCTCAGTGCTCAGGGTCCTGGGTGCTCAGGGCTCGGGGTGCTGGGTGCTCAGTGCTCAGTACTCAGGGTGTTGGGTGCTCAGTGCTCAGGGTGCTGGGTGCTCAGTACTCAGCGTGGTGGGTGCTCAGTACTCAGGGTGCTGGGTGCTCAGTGCTCAGGGTGCTGGGTGCTCAGTGCTCAGGGTGCTGGGTGCTCAGTGCTCGGGGAGCTCGGTGCTCAGTACTCAGGGTGCTGGGTGCTCAGTACTCAGTGCTCGGGGTCCTGGGTGCTCGGTGCTCAGGGTGCTGGGTGCTCAGTACTCAGGGTGCTGGGTGCTCATTCTCGGGGTGCTGGGTGCTCAGTGCTCGGGCTGCTTTGTGCTCAGTGCTCGGGGTGCTGGGGGCTCAGTACTCAGGGTGCTCGGTTCTCAGTACTCAGGGTGCTGGGTGCTCAGTGCTCAGGGTGCTGGGTGCTCAGTGCTCAGGGTGCTGGGTGCTCAGTGCTCGGGGAGCTCGGTGCTCAGTACCCAGGGTGCTGGGTGCTCAGTACTCAGTGCTCGGGGTGCTGGGTGCTCAGTGCTCGGGGTGCTGGGTGGTCAGTGCTCAGTGCTCAGGGTGCTGGGTGCTCAGTGCTCAGTGCTCAGGGTGCTGGGTGTTCAGTACTCAGGGTGCTGGGTGCTCAGTACTCAGGGTGATCTCTTCTCAGTACTCAGGGTGGTGGGTGCTCAGTGCTCGGGGTGCTGGGTGCTCAGTACTCGGGGTGCTCAGTACTCAGGGTGCTGGGTGCTCAGTACTCAGTGTGCTGGGTGCTCAGTGGTCGGGGTGGTCGGTGCTCAGTACTCGGGGTGCTGGGTGCTCATTACTCGGGGTGCTGGGTGCTCAGTGCTCAGGGTGATCTGTTCTCAGTACTCAGGGTGCTGGGTGCTCAGTGCTCGGGGTGCTGGGTGCTCAGTACTCGGGGTGCTCAGTACTCAGGGTGCTGGGTGCTCAGTACTCAGGGTGCTGGGTGCTCAGTGCTCAGGGTGCTCGGTGCTCTGTACGTTGGGTGCTCAGTACTCAGGGTGCTGGGTGCTCAGTGCTCAGGGTGCTGGGTGCTCAGTACTCAGGGTGCTGGGTGCTCAGTGCTCAGTACTCAGGTTGCTCAGTGCTCAGTGCTCGGGGTGCTGGGTGCTCAGTACTCAGGGTGCTGGGTGCTCAGTACTCAGGGTGCTGGGTGCTCAGTGCTCAGTACTCAGCGTGCTGGGTGCTCAGTGCTCGGGGTGCTGGGTCCTCAGTGCTCAGGGTGCTGGGTGCTCAGTACTCAGGGTGCTGGGTGCTCAGTGCTCGGGGTGCTGGGTCCTCAGTGCTCAGGGTGCTCAATGCTCAGTGCTCGGGGTGCTGGGTGCTCAGTGCTCGGGGTGCTCTGTGCTCAGTGCTCAGGGTGCTGGTTGCTCAGTACTCAGTGTGCTCAGTGCTCAGGGTGCTGGGTGCTCAGAACTTAGGGTGCTGGGTGCTCAGTACTCAGGGTGCTGGGTGCTCAGTACTCAGGGTGCTTGGTGCTCAGTACTCAGGGTGCTGGGTGCTCAGTGCTCAGGGTGCTCGGTGCTCAGTACTCATGGTGCTGGGTGCTCATTCTCGGGGTGCTGGGTGCTCAGTACTCAGGTTGCTCAGTACTCTGGGTGCACGGGGCTCAGTACTCATGGTGCTGAGTGCTCAGTACTCAGGGTGCTCGGTGCCCAGTTCTCAGGGTGCTCGGTGCTCAGTGTTTGGGGTGCTGGGTTCTCAGTACTCAGGGTGCTGGGTGCTCAGTGCTCAGGGTGCTGGGTGCTCAGTACTCAGTGCTCAGGATGCTGGATGCTCATTGCTCAGGGTGCTGGGTGCTCAGTGCTCAGGGTGCTCAGTGCTCAGTGCTCAGTACTCAGGGTGCTGGGTGCTCAGTACTCAGGGTGCTGGGTGCTCAATGCTCGGGGTACCCGGTGCTCAGTGCTCGGGGTGCTCGGTGCTCAGTACTCAGGGTGCTGAGTGCTCAGTGCTCAGGGTGCTGGGTGCTCAGTGCTCAGGGTGCTGGGTGCTCAGTTCTCGGGGAGCTCGGTGCTCAGTACTCAGGGTGCTGGGTGCTCAGTACTCAGGGTGCTCAGTACTCAGTACTCAGGGTGCTGGGTGCTCAGTGCTTGGGGTGCTGGGTGCTCAGTGCTCAGTACTCAGGGTGTTGGGTGCTCAGTGCTCAGGGTGCTGGGTGCTCAGTACTCAGCGTGCTGGGTGCTCAGTACTCAGGGTGCTGGGTGCTCAGTACTCAGTATGCTGGGTGCTCAGTGCTCGGGGTACCCGGTGCTCAGTGCTCGGGGTGCTCGGTGCTCAGTACTCAGGGTGCTGAGTGCTCATTGCTCAGGGTGCTGGGTGCTCAGTGCTCAGGGTGCTAGGTGCTCAGTGCTCAGCGTGCTTGATGCTCAGTACTCAGGGTGCTGGGTGCTCAGTGCTCAGGGTGCTGGGTGCTCAGTGCTCAAAGTGCTGGTTGCTCAGTACTCAGGGTGCTGGGTGCTCAGTACTCAGGGTGCTGGGTGCTCAGTACTCGGGGTGCTGGGTGCTCAGTGCTCAGGGTGCTGGGTGCTCAGTGCTCAGCGTGCTTGATGCTCAGTACTCAGGGTGCTGGGTGCTCAGTGCTTGGGGTGCTGGGTGCTCAGTACTCAGGGTGCTGGGTGCTCAGTGCTCAGGGTTCTGGGTGCTCAGTGCTCAGGGTGCTGGGAGCTCAGTACTCAGTGCTCAGTTTGCTGGGTGCTCAGTGCTCGGGCTGCAGGGTGCTCAGTGCTCAGGGTGCTGGGTGCTCAGTACTCAGGGTGCTGGGTGCACAGTGCTAGGGGTGCTGGGTGCTCAGTGCTCGGGGTCTGGGTGCTCAGTATTCAGGGTGCTGGGTGCTCAGTACTCAGGGTGCTGGGTGCTCAGTGCTCAGTGTGCTGGGTGCTCAGTTCTCTGGGTGCTGGGTGCTCAGTTCTCAGGGTGCTGGGTGCTCAGTGCTCTGGGTGCTGGGTGCTCAGTGATCGGGGTGGTGGGTGCTGAGTGCTCAGGGTGCTGGGTGCTCAGTGCTCGGGGTGCTCGGTGCTCAGTGCTCAGGGTCCTGGGTGCTCAGGGCTCGGGGTGCTGGGTGCTCAGTGCTCAGTACTCAGGGTGTTGTGTGCTCAGTGCTCAGGGTGCTGGGTGCTCAGTACTCAGCGTGGTGGGTGCTCAGTACTCAGGGTGCTGGGTGCTCAGTGCTCAGGGTGCTGGGTGCTCAGTGCTCAGGGTGCTGGGTGCTCAGTGCTCGGGGAGCTCGGTTCTCAGTACTCAGGGTGCTGGGTGCTCAGTACTCAGTGCTCGGGGTCCTGGGTGCTCGGTGCTCAGGGTGCTGGGTGCTCAGTACTCAGGGTGCTGGGTGCTCATTCTCGGGGTGCTGGGTGCTCAGTGCTCGGGGTGCTTTGTGCTCAGTGCTCGGGGTGCTGGGGGCTCAGTACTCAGGGTGCTCGGTTCTCAGTACTCAGGGTGCTGGGTGCTCAGTGCTCAGGGTGCTGGGTGCTCAGTGCTCAGGGTGCTGGGTGCTCAGTGCTCGGGGAGCTCGGTGCTCAGTACTCAGGGTGCTGGGTGCTCAGTACTCAGTGCTCGGGGTGCTGGGTGCTCAGTGCTCGGGGTGCTGGGTGGTCAGTGCTCAGTGCTCAGGGTGCTGGGTGCTCAGTGCTCAGTGCTCAGGGTGCTGGGTGTTCAGTACTCAGGGTGCTGGGTGCTCAGTACTCAGGGTGATCTGTTCTCAGTACTCAGGGTGCTGGGTGCTCAGTGCTCGGGGTGCTGGGTGCTCAGTACTCGGGGTGCTCAGTACTCAGGGTGCTGGGTGCTCAGTACTCAGGGTGCTGGGTGCTCAGTGGTCGGGGTGGTCGGTGCTCAGTACTCGGGGTGCTGGGTGCTCAGTACTCGGGGTGCTGGGTGCTCAGTGCTCAGGGTGATCTGTTCTCAGTACTCAGGGTGCTGGGTGCTCAGTGCTCGGGGTGCTGGGTGCTCAGTACTCGGGGTGCTCAGTACTCAGGGTGCTGGGTGCTCAGTACTCAGGGTGCTGGGTGCTCAGTGGTCGGGGTGGTCGCTGCTCAGTACTCGGGGTGCTGGGTGCTCAGTACTCGGGGTGCTGGGAGCTCAGTGCTCAGGGTGCTGGGTGCTCAGTGCTCGGGGTGCTGGGTGCTCAGTGCTCAGGGTGCTGGCTGCTCAGTGCTCAGGGTGCTGGGTGCTCAATACTCAGGGTGCTAGGTGCTCAGTACTCAGGGTGCTCAGTGCTCAGTACTCAGCGTGCTGGGTGCTCAGTGCTCAGGGTCCTCGGTGCTCAGTACTCAGGGTGCTCAGTGCTCAGTACTCAGCGTGCTTTGTGCTCAGTGCTCAATGTGCTGGGTGCTCAGTACTCAGGGTTGCTGGGTGCTCAGTACTCAGGGTGCTGGGTGCTCAGTACTCAGGGTGCTGGGTGCTCAGTGCTCGGGGTGCTCGGTGATCAGTACTCAGGGTGCTGGGTGCTCAGTGCTCAGGGTGCTGGTTACTCAGTACTCAGGGTGCTGGGTGCTCAGTGCTCAGGGTGCTGGGTGCTCAGTGCTCACGGTGCTGGGTGCTCAGTGCTCAGGGTGCTGGGTGCTCAGTCCTCAGGGTGCTGGGTGCTCAGTACTCAGGGTGTTTGGTGCTCAGTACTCAGGGTGCTCAGTGCTCAGTACTCAGGGTGCTGGTTGCTCAGTGCTCGGGGTGCTCGGTGCTCAGTACTCAGGGTGCTTGGTGCTCAGTACTCAGGGTGCTGGGTGCTCAGTACTCAGGGTGCTGGGTTTTCATTATTGGGGTGCTGAGTGCTCAGTACTCAGGGTGCTGGGTGCTCAGTGCTCAGGGTGCTGGGTGCTCAGTACTCAGGGTGCTGGGTGCTCAGTACTCAGGGTGCTCGGTGCTCAGTACTCAGGGTGCTGGGTGCTCAGTGTCCAGGGTGCTGGGTACTCAGTACTCAGGGTGCTTGGTGCTCAGTACTCAGGGTGCTGGGTGCTCAGTGCTCTGGGTGCTGGGTGCTCAGTGCTCAGGGTGCTGGGTGCTCAGTACTCAGGGTGCTGGGTGCTCAGTGCTCAGGGTGATCGGTGCTCAGTACTCAGGGTGCTGGGTGCTCAGTGCTCAGGGTGCTGGGTGCTCAGTGCTCAGGGTGCTGGGTGCTCAGTACTCAGGGTGCTGGTTGCTCAGTGCTCGGGGTGCTGGGTGCTCAGTGCTCAGGGTGATCGGTGCTCAGTACTCAGGGTGCTGGGTGCTCAGTGCTCAGGGTGCTGGGTGCTCAGTCCTCAGGGTGCTCAGTGCTCAGGGTGCTGGGTGCTCAGTGCTCGGGGTGCACGGTGCTCAGTACTCAGTGTGCTGAGTGCTCAGTACTCAGGGTGCTGGGTGCTCAGTACTCATGGTGCTGGGTGCTCAGTACTCAGGGGGCTGGGTGCTCAGTGCTCAGGGTGCTGGGTGCTCAGTGCTCAGGGTGCTGGGTGCTCAGTGCTCGGGGTGCTGGGTGCTCAGTGCTCGGGGTGCTGGGTGGTCAGTGCTCAGTGCTCAGGGTGCTGGGTGCTCAGTACTCAGGGTGCTGGGTGCTCAGTACTCAGGGTGCCTGGTGCTCAGTTCTCAGGGTGCTGGGTGCTCAGTACTCTGGGTGTTGGGTGCTCAGTACTCAGGGTGCTGGGTGCTCAGTGCTTGGGGTGCTGGGTGCTCAGTGCTCAGGGTGCTGGGTGCTCAGTGCTTAGGGTGCTGGGTGCTCAGTACTCAGGGTGCTGGGTGCTCAGTCCTCAGGGTGCTGGGTGCTCAGTTCTCAGGGTGCTGGGTGCTCAGTACTCTGGGTGTTGGGTGCTCAGTTCTCAGGGTGCTGGGTGCTCAGTGCTCGGGGTGCTGAGTGCTCAGTGCTCAGGGTGCTGTGTGCTCAGTGCTCAGGGTGCTGGGTGCTCAGTACTCAGGGTGCTGGGTGCTCAGTCCTCGGGGTGCTCCGTGCTCAGTGCTCAGGGTGCTGGGTGCTCAGTACTCAGGGTGCTCGGTGCTCAGTACTCAAGGTGCTGGATGCTCAGTGCTCAGGGTGCTGGGTGCTCAGTCCTCGGTGTGCTCCGTGCTCAGTGCTCAGGGTGCTGGGTGCTCAGTACTCAGGGTGCTGGGTGCTCAGTACTCAGGGTTCTGGGTGCCCAGTCCTCGGGGTGCTCCGTGCTCAGTGCTCAGGGTGCTGGGTGCTCAGTACTCAGGGTGCTCGGTGCTCAGTACTCACGGTTTTCAGTGCTCAGGGTGCTGGGTGCTCAGTACTCAGGGTGCTCAGTGCTCAGTATTCGGGGTGCTGGGTGCTCAGTACTCAGGGTGCTCAGTGCTCAGTACTCGGGGTGCTGGGTGCTCAGTGCTCAGTGTTCTCAGTGCTCAGTGCTCGGGGTGCTGGGTGCGCAGTGCTCGGGGCGCTGGGTGCTCAGTGCTCGGGGTGCTGGGTGCTCAGTACTCAGGGTGCTGTGTGCTCAGTGCTCAGTACTCAGCGTGCTGGGTGCTCAGTGCTCAGAGTGTTTGTGCTCAGTACTCAGGGTGCTGGGTGCTCAGTGCTCAGTGCTCAGGGTGCTCAGTGCTCAGGGTGCTCAGTGCTCAGGGTGCTGGGTGCTCAGGGTGCTGGGTGCTCAGTGCTCGGGGTGCTGGGTGCTCAGTGCTCAGTGCTCAGGGTGCTGGGTGCTCAGTGCTCAGTGCTCAGGGTGCTGGGTGTTCAGTACTCAGGGTGCTCTGTGCTCAGTGCTCAGGGTGCTGGGTGCTCAGTACTCAGGGTGCTGGGTGCTCAGTACTCAGGTTGCTCAGTGCTCAGTGCTCAGGGTGCTGGGTGCTCAGTGCTCAGTGCTCAGGGTGCTGGGTGTTCAGTACTCAGGGTGCTCGGTGCTCAGTGCTCAGGGTGCTGGGTGCTCAGTACTCAGGGTGCTGGGTGCTCAGTACTCAGGGTGCTGGGTGCTCAGTACTCTAGTGCTGGGTGCTCAGTACTCAGGGTGCTGGGTGCTCAGTGCTCAGGGTGCTGGGTGCTCAGTCCTCAGGGTGCTGGGTGCTCAGTACTCAGGGTGTTTGGTGCTCAGTACTCAGGGTGCTGGGTGCTCAGTGCTCAGGGTGCTGGGTGCTCAGTACTCAGGGTGCTGGGTGCTCAGTACTCTAGTGCTGGGTGCTCAGTACTCAGGGTGCTTGGTGCTCAGTACTCAGGGTGCTGGGTGCTCAGTACTCAGGGTGCTGGGTTCTCATTATTGGGGTGCTGGGTGCTCAGTACTCAGGGTGCTGGGTGCTCAGTGCTCAGGGTGCTGGGTGCTCAGTACTCAGGGTGCTGGGTGCTCAGTACTCAGGGTGCTCGGTGCTCAGTACTCAGGGTGCTGGGTGCTCAGTGCTCAGGGTGCTGGGTACTCAGTACTCAGGGTGCTGGGTGCTCAGTGCTCAGGGTGCTGGGTGCTCAGTACTCAGGGTGCTGGGTGCTCAGTACTCAGGGTGCTGGGTGCTCAGTGCTCAGGGTGATCGGTGCTCAGTACTCAGGGTGCTCAGTGCTCAGTGCTCAGGGTGCTGGGTGCTCAGTGCTCAGGGTGCTGGGTGCTCAGTACTCAGGGTGCTAGGTGCTCAGTGCTCGGGGTGCTGGGTGCTCAGTGCTCAGGGTGATCGGTGCTCAGTACTCGGGGTGCTGGGTGCTCAGTACTCATTGTGCTGGGTGCTCAGTGGTCGGGGTGGTCGGTGCTCAGTACTCGGGGTGCTGGGTGCTCATTACTCGGGGTGCTGGGTGCTCAGTGCTCAGGGTGATCTGTTCTCAGTACTCAGGGTGCTGGGTGCTCAGTGCTCGGGGTGCTGGGTGCTCAGTACTCGGGGTGCTCAGTACTCAGGGTGCTGGGTGCTCAGTACTCAGGGTGCTGGGTGCTCAGTGCTCAGGGTGCTCGGTGCTCTGTACGTTGGGTGCTCAGTACTCAGGGTGCTGGGTGCTCAGTGCTCAGGGTGCTGGGTGCTCAGTACTCAGGGTGCTGGGTGCTCAGTGCTCAGTACTCAGGTTGCTCAGTGCTCAGTGCTCGGGGTGCTGGGTGCTCAGTACTCAGGGTGCTGGGTGCTCAGTACTCAGGGTGCTGGGTGCTCAGTGCTCAGTACTCAGCGTGCTGGGTGCTCAGTGCTCGGGGTGCTGGGTCCTCAGTGCTCAGGGTGCTGGGTGCTCAGTACTCAGGGTGCTGGGTGCTCAGTGCTCGGGGTGCTGGGTCCTCAGTGCTCAGGGTGCTCAATGCTCAGTGCTCGGGGTGCTGGGTGCTCAGTGCTCGGGGTGCTGGGTGCTCAGTGCTCAGGGTGCTGGTTGCTCAGTACTCAGTGTGCTCAGTGCTCAGGGTGCTGGGTGCTCAGAACTCAGGGTGCTGGGTGCTCAGTACTCAGGGTGCTGGGTTCTCAGTACTCAGGGTGCTTGGTGCTCAGTACTCAGGGTGCTGGGTGCTCAGTGCTCAGGGTGCTCGGTGCTCAGTACTCATGGTGCTGGGTGCTTATTCTCGGGGTGCTGGGTGCTCAGTACTCAGGTTGCTCAGTACTCTGGGTGCACGGGGCTCAGTACTCATGGTGCTGAGTGCTCAGTACTCAGGGTGCTCGGTGCCCAGTTCTCAGGGTGCTCGGTGCTCAGTGTTTGGGGTGCTGGGTTCTCAGTACTCAGGGTGCTGGGTGCTCAGTGCTCAGGGTGCTGGGTGCTCAGTACTCAGTGCTCAGGATGCTGGATGCTCATTGCTCAGGGTGCTGGGTGCTCAGTGCTCAGGGTGCTCAGTGCTCAGTGCTCAGTACTCAGGGTGCTGGGTGCTCAGTACTCAGGGTGCTGGGTGCTCAATGCTCGGGGTACCCGGTGCTCAGTGCTCGGGGTGCTCGGTGCTCAGTACTCAGGGTGCTGAGTGCTCAGTGCTCAGGGTGCTGGGTGCTCAGTGCTCAGGGTGCTGGGTGCTCAGTTCTCGGGGAGCTCGGTGCTCAGTACTCAGGGTGCTGGGTGCTCAGTACTCAGGGTGCTCAGTACTCAGTACTCAGGGTGCTGGGTGCTCAGTGCTTGGGGTGCTGGGTGCTCAGTGCTCAGTACTCAGGGTGTTGGGTGCTCAGTGCTCAGGGTGCTGGGTGCTCAGTACTCAGGGTGCTGGGTGCTCAGTACTCAGTATGCTGGGTGCTCAGTGCTCGGGGTACCCGGTGCTCAGTGCTCGGGGTGCTCGGTGCTCAGTACTCAGGGTGCTGAGTGCTCATTGCTCAGGGTGCTGGGTGCTCAGTGCTCAGGGTGCTAGGTGCTCAGTGCTCAGCGTGCTTGATGCTCAGTACTCAGGGTGCTGGGTGCTCAGTGCTCAGGGTGCTGGGTGCTCAGTGCTCAAAGTGCTGGGTGCTCAGTACTCAGGGTGCTGGGTGCTCAGTACTCAGGGTGCTGGGTGCTCAGTACTCGGGGTGCTGGGTGCTCAGTGCTCAGGGTGCTGGGTGCTCAGTGCTCAGCGTGCTTGACGCTCAGTACTCAGGGTGCTGGGTGCTCAGTGCTTGGGGTGTTGGGTGCTCAGTACTCAGGGTGCTGGGTGCTCAGTGCTCAGGGTTCTGGGTGCTCAGTGCTCAGGGTGCTGGGAGCTCAGTACTCAGTGCTCAGTTTGCTGGGTGCTCAGTGCTCGGGCTGCAGGGTGCTCAGTGCTCAGGGTGCTGGGTGCTCAGTACTCAGGGTGCTGGGTGCACAGTGCTAGGGGTGCTGGGTGCTCAGTGCTCGGGGTCTGGGTGCTCAGTATTCAGGGTGCTGGGTGCTCAGTACTCAGGGTGCTGGGTGCTCAGTGCTCAGTGTGCTGGGTGCTCAGTTCTCTGGGTGCTGGGTGCTCAGTTCTCAGGGTGCTGGGTGCTCAGTGCTCTGGGTGCTGGGTGCTCAGTGATCGGGGTGGTGGGTGCTGAGTGCTCAGGGTGCTGGGTGCTCAGTGCTCGGGGTGCTCGGTGCTCAGTGCTCAGGGTCCTGGGTGCTCAGGGCTCGGGGTGCTGGGTGCTCAGTGCTCAGTACTCAGGGTGTTGGGTGCTCAGTGCTCAGGGTGCTGGGTGCTCAGTACTCAGCGTGGTGGGTGCTCAGTACTCAGGGTGCTGGGTGCTCAGTGCTCAGGGTGCTGGGTGCTCAGTGCTCAGGGTGCTGGGTGCTCAGTGCTCGGGGAGCTCGGTTCTCAGTACTCAGGGTGCTGGGTGCTCAGTACTCAGTGCTCGGGGTCCTGGGTGCTCGGTGCTCAGGGTGCTGGGTGCTCAGTACTCAGGGTGCTGGGTGCTCATTCTCGGGGTGCTGGGTGTTCAGTGCTCGGGGTGCTTTGTGCTCAGTGCTCGGGGTGCTGGGGGCTCAGTACTCAGGGTGCTCGGTTCTCAGTACTCAGGGTGCTGGGTGCTCAGTGCTCAGGGTGCTGGGTGCTCAGTACTCAGGGTGCTGGGTGCTCAGTACTCAGTGCTCAGGGTGCTGGGTGCTCAGTGCTCGGGGTGCTGGGTGGTCAGTGCTCAGTGCTCAGGGTGCTGGGTGCTCAGTGCTCAGTGCTCAGGGTGCTGGGTGTTCAGTACTCAGGGTGCTGGGTGCTCAGTACTCAGGGTGATCTCTTCTCAGTACTCAGGGTGCTGGGTGCTCAGTGCTCGGGGTGCTGGGTGCTCAGTACTCGGGGTGCTCAGTACTCAGGGTGCTGGGTGCTCAGTACTCAGGGTGCTGGGTGCTCAGTGGTCGGGGTGGTCGGTGCTCAGTACTCGGGGTGCTGGGTGCTCAGTACTCGGGGTGCTGGGTGCTCAGTGCTCAGGGTGATCTGTTCTCAGTACTCAGGGTGCTGGGTGCTCAGTGCTCGGGGTGCTGGGTGCTCAGTACTCGGGGTGCTCAGTACTCAGGGTGCTGGATGCTCAGTACTCAGGGTGCTGGGTGCTCAGTGGTCGGGGTGGTCGCTGCTCAGTACTCGGGGTGCTGGGTGCTCAGTACTCGGGGTGCTGGGTGCTCAGTGCTCAGGGTGCTGGGTGCTCAGTGCTCGGGGTGCTGGGTGCTCAGTGCTGAGGGTGCTGGCTGCTCAGTGCTCAGGGTGCTGGGTGCTCAGTACTCAGGGTGCTGGGTGCTCAGTACTCAGGGTGCTGGGTGCTCAGTTCTCAGGGTGCTGGGTGCTCAGTACTCTGGGTGTTGGGTGCTCAGTACTCAGGTTGCTGGGTGCTCAGTGCTTGGGGTGCTGGGTGCTCAGTGCTCAGGGTGCTGGGTGCTCAGTGCTCAGTGCTCAGGGTGCTGGGTGCTCAGTACTCAGGGTGCTGGGTGCTCAGTACTCAGGGTGCTGGCTGCTCAGTTCTCAGGGTGCTGGGTGCTCAGTACTCTGGGTGTTGGGTGCTCAGTACTCAGGGTGCTGGGTGCTCAGTGCTCGGGGTGCTGAGTGCTCAGTGCTCAGGGTGCTGTGTGCTCAGTGCTCAGGGTGCTGGGTGCTCAGTACTCAGGGTGCTGGGTGCTCAGTCCTCGGGGTGCTCCGTGCTCAGTGCTCAGGGTGCTGGGTGCTCAGTACTCAGTGTGCTCGGTGCTCAGTACTCAAGGTGCTGGATGCTCAGTGCTCAGGGTGCTGGGTGCTCAGTCCTCAGGGTGCTCCGTGCTCAGTGCTCAGGGTGCTGGGTGCTCAGTACTCAGGGTGCTCGGTGCTCAGTACTCACGGTTCTCAGTGCTCAGGGTGCTGGGTGCTCAGTACTCAGGGTGCTCAGTGCTCAGTACTCGGGGTGCTGGGTGCTCAGTACTCAGGGTGCTCAGTGCTCAGTACTCGGGGTGCTGGGTGCTCAGTGCTCAGTGTGCTCAGTGCTCAGTGCTCGGGGTGCTGGGTGCTCAGTGCTCGGGGCGCTGGGTGCTCAGTGCTCGGGGTGCTGGGTGCTCAGTACTCAGGGTGCTGTGTGCTCAGTGCTCAGTACTCAGCGTGCTGGGTGCTCAGTGCTCAGTGCTCAGGGTGCTCAGTGCTCAGGGTGCTCAGTGCTCAGGGTGCTGGGTGCTCAGTGCTCGGGGTGTTGGGTGCTCAGTGTTCAGTGCTCAGGGTGCTGGGTGCTCAGTGCTCAGTGCTCAGGGTGCTGGGTGTTCAGTACTCAGGGTGCTCGGTGCTCAGTGCTCAGGGTGCCGGGTGCTCAGTACTCAGGGTGCTGGGTGCTCAGTGCTCGGTGTGCTGGGTGCTCAGTGCTCAGGGTGATCAGTGCTCAGTACTCAGGGTGCTGGGTGCTCAGTACTCAGGGTGCTGGGTGCTCAGTCCTCAGGGTGCTCAGTTCTCAGGGTTCTCGGTGCTCAGTGCTCAGTACGCAGGGTGCTCAGTACTCAGGGTGCTGGGTGCTCAGTGCTCGGTGTGCTGGGTGCTCAGTACTCAGGGTGCTGGGTGCTCAGTACTCTAGTGCTGGGTGCTCAGTACTCAGGGTGCTGGGTGCTCAGTGCTCAGGGTGCTGGGTGCTCAGTCCTCAGGGTGCTGGGTGCTCAGTACTCAGGGTGTTTGGTGCTCAGTACTCAGGGTGCTCAGTGCTCAGTACTCAGGGTGCAGGTTGCTCAGTGCTCGGGGTGCTTGGTGCTCAGTACTCAGGGTGCTTGGTGCTCAGTACTCAGGGTGCTGGGTGCTCAGTACTCAGGGTGCTGGGTTCTCATTATTGGGGTGCTGGGTGCCCAGTACTCAGGGTGCTGGGTGCTCAGTGCTCAGGGTGCTGGGTGCTCAGTACTCAGGGTGCTGGGTGCTCAGTACTCAGGGTGCTCGGTGCTCAGTACTCAGGGTGCTGGGTGCTCAGTGCTCAGGGTGCTGGGTACTCAGTACTCAGGGTGCTGGGTGCTCAGTACTCAGGGTGCTGGGTGCTCAGTGCTCAGGGTGCTGGGTGCTCAGTGCTCAGGGTGCTGGGTGCTCAGTACTCAGGGTGCTGGGTGCTCAGTGCTCAGGGTGATCGGTGCTCAGTACTCAGGGTGCTGGGTGCTCAGTACTCAGGGTGCTGGGTGCTCAGTGCTCGGGGTGCTGGGTGCTCAGTGCTCAGGGTGATCGGTGCTCAGTACTCAGGGTGCTGGGTGCTCAGTGCTCAGGGTGCTGGGTGCTCAGTCCTCAGGGTGCTCAGTGCTCAGGGTGCTGGGTGCTCAGTGCTCGGGGTGCACGGTGCTCAGTACTCAGTGTGCTGAGTGCTCAGTACTCAGGGTGCTGGGTGCTCAGTACTCATGTTGCTGGGTGCTCAGTACTCAGGGGGCTGGGTGCTCAGTGCTCAGGGTGCTGGGAGCTCAGTGCTCACGGTGCTGGGTGCTCAGTACCCTGGGTGCTGGGTGCTCAGTACTCAGGGTGCTGGGTGCTCAGTTCTCAGGGTCCTGGGTGCTCAGTACTCTGGGTGTTGGGTGCTCAGTACTCAGGGTGCTGGGTGCTCAGTGCTTGGGGTGCTGGGTGCTCAGTGCTCAGGGTGCTGGGTGCTCAGTGCTCAGTGCTCAGGGTGCTGGGTGCTCAGTACTCAGGGTGCTGGGTGCTCAGTACTCAGGGTGCTGGGTGCTCAGTTCTCAGGGTGCTGGGTGATCAGTACTCTGGGTGTTGGGTGCTCAGTACTCAGGGTGCTGGGTGCTCAGTGCTCGGGGTGCTGAGTGCTCAGTGCTCAGGGTGCTGTGTGCTCAGTGCTCAGGGTGCTGGGTGCTCAGTCCCCGGGGTGCTCCGTGCTCAGTGCTCAGGGTGCTGGGTGCTCAGTACTCAGGGTGCTGGGTGCTCAGTAGTCACGGTTCTCAGTGCTCAGGGTGCTGGGTGCTCAGTACTCAGGGTGCTCAGTGCTCAGTACTCGGGGTGCTGGGTGCTCAGTACTCAGGGTGCTCAGTGCTCAGTACTCGGGGTGCTGGGTGCTCAGTGCTCAGTGTGCTCAGTGCTCAGTGCTCGGGGTGCTGGGTGCTCAGTACTCAGGGTGCTGTGTGCTCAGTGCTCAGTACTCAGCGTGCTGGGTGCTCAGTGCTCAGTGCTCAGGGTGCTCAGTGCTCAGGGTGCTCAGTGCTCAGGGTGCTGGGTGCTCAGGGTGCTGGGTGCTCAGTGCTCGGGGTGCTGGGTGCTCAGTGCTCAGTGCTCAGGGTGCTGGGTGCTCAGTGCTCAGTGCTCAGGGTGCTGGGTGTTCAGTACTCAGGGTGCTCGGTGCTCAGTGCTCAGGGTGCTGGGTGCTCAGTACTCAGGGTGCTGGGTGCTCAGTGCTCGGTGTGCTGGGTGCTCAGTGCTCAGGGTGATCAGTGCTCAGTACTCAGGGTGCTGGGTGCTCAGTACTCAGGGTGCTGGGTGCTCAGTCCTCAGGGTGCTCAGTTCTCAGGGTGCTCAGTGCTCAGTACTCAGGGTGCTCAGTACTCAGGGTGCTGGGTGCTCAGTGCTCGGGGTGCTGGGTGCTCAGTACTCAGGGTGCTGGGTGCTCAGTACTCGGGGTGCTGGGTGCTCAGTACTCAGGGTGCTGGGTGCTCAGTGCTCGGGGTGCTGGGTGCTCAGTGCTCAGGGTGATCGGTGCTCAGTGCTCAGGGTGCTGGGTGCTCAGTCCTCCGGGTGCTCAGTGCTCAGGGTGCTGGGTGCTCAGTGCTCGCGGTGCTCGGTGCTCAGTACTCAGGGTGCTGAGTGCTCAGTACTCAGGGTGCTGGGTGCTCAGTACTCAGGGTGCTTGGTGCTCAGTACTCAGGGTGCTGGGTGCTCAGTGTTCAGGGTGCTGGGTGCTCAGTGCTCAGCGTGCTGGGTGCTCAGTGCTCGGGGTGCTGGGTGCTCAGGGCTTTGGTGCTGGGTGCTCAGTGCTCAGTGCTCAGGGTGCTGGGTGCTCAGTGCTCAGTGCTCAGGGTGCTGGTTGCTCAGTACTCAGGGTGCTGGGTGCTCAGTACTCAGGGTGCTGGGTTCTCAGTGCTCAGGGTGCTCTGTGCTCAGTACTCAGGGTGCTGGGTGCTCAGTGCTCTGGGTGCTGCGTGCTCAGTGCTCAGGGTGCTGGGTGCTCAGTGCTCAGGGTGCTGGGTGCTCAGTACTCAGGGTGCTGGGTGCTCAGTGCTCGGGGCGCTCGGTGCTCAGTACTCAAGGTGCTGGGTGCTCAGTGCTCAGGGTGCTGGGTACTCAGTCCTCGGGGTGCTCCGTGCTCAGTGATCAGGGTGCTGGGTGCTCAGTACTCAGGGTGCTCGGTGCTCAGTACTCAGGGTTCTCAGTGCTCAGTACTAACGGTGCTGGGTGCTCAGTACTCAGGGTGCTGGGTGCTCAGTGCTCAGGGTGCTGGGTGCTCAGTCCTCAGGGTGCTGGGTGCTCAGTACTCAGGGTGTTTGGTGCTCAGTACTCAGGGTGCTCAGTGCTCAGTACTCAGGGTGCTGGTTGCTCAGTGCTCGGGGTGCTCGGTTCTCAGTACTCAGGGTGCTTGGTGCTCAGTACTCAGGGTGCTGGGTGCTCAGTACTCAGGGTGCTGGGTTCTCATTATTGGCGTGCTGGGTGCTCAGTACTCAGGGTGCTGGGTGCTCAGTGCTCAGGGTGCTGGGTGCTCAGTGCTCAGGGTGCTGGGTGCTCAGTACTCAGGGTGCTGGGTGCTCAGTGCTCAGGGTGCTGGGTGCTCAGTGCTCAGGGTGCTGGGTGCTCAGTACTCACGGTGCTTGGTGCTCAGTGCTCAGGGTGATCGGTGCTCAGTACTCAGGGTGCTGGGTGCTCAGTGCTCAGGGTGCTGGGTGCTCAGTGCTCAGGGTGCTGGGTGCTCAGTACTCAGGGTGCTAGGTGCTCAGTGCTCGGGGTGCTGGGTGCTCAGTGCTCAGGGTGATCGGTGCTCAGTACTCAGGGTGCTGGGTGCTCAGTGCTCAGGGTGCTGGGTGCTCAGTCCTCAGGGTGCTCAGTGCTCAGGGTGCTGGGTGCTCAGTGCTCGGGTTGCACGGTGCTCAGTACTCAGTGTGCTGAGTGCTCAGTAGTCAGGGTGCTGGGTGCTCAGTACTCATGGTGCTGGGTGCTCAGTACTCAGGGGGCTGGGTGCTCAGTGCTCGGGGTGCTGGGTGCTCAGTGCTCAGGGTGCTGGGTGCTCATTGCTCGGGGTGCTGGGTGCTCAGTGCTCGGGGTGCTGGGTGGTCAGTGCTCAGTGCTCAGTGTGCTGGGTGCTCAGTACTCAGGGTGCTGGGTGCTCAGTGCTCGGTGTGCTCGGTGCTCAGTACTCAGTGCTCAGGGTGCTCAGTGCTCAGTGCTCAGGGTGCTGGGTGTTCAGTACTCAGGGTGCTTGGTGCTCAGTACTCGGGGTGCTGGGTGCTCAGTACTCAGGGTGCTGGGTGCTCAGTATTCAGGGTGCTGGGTGCTCAGTACTCGGGTGCTGGGTGCTCAGTACTCAGGGTGCTGGGTGCTCAGTGCTCGGGGTGCTGGGTGCTCAGTACTCAGGGTGCTGCGTGCTCATTACTCAGGGTGCTGGGTGCTCTGTGCTCGGGGTGCTGGGTGCTCAGTGCTCGCAGTGCTGGGTGCTCAGTGCTCGAGGTGCTCGGTGCTCAGTACTCAGGGTGCTGGGTGCTCAGTCCTCTAGGTGCTCAGTACTCAGGGTGCTGTGTGTTCAGTGCTCAGGGTGCTGGGTGCTCAGTACTCAGGGTGCTCGGTGCTTAGTACTCAGGGTGCTGGGTGCTCAGAACTCAGGGTGCTGGGTGCTCAGTGCTCAGGGTGCTAGGTGCTCAGTGCTCAGGGTGCTGGGTGCTCAGTGCTCAGTGTGCTGGGTGCTCAGTGCTCAGGGTGCTGGGTGCTCGGTGCTCTGGGTGCTGGGTGCTTAGTGCTCGGGGTGCCCGGTGCTCAGTACTCAGGGTGCTGGGTGCTCAGTGCTCAGGGTGCTGGGTGCTCAGTACTCAGGGTGCTGGGTGCTCGGTGCTCAGTACGCTGGGTGCTCAGTACTCAGGGTGCTGGGTGCTCAGTACTCAGGGTGCTCGGTGCTCAGTGCTCAGGGTGCTGGGTGCTCAGTGCTCGGGGTGCTGAGTTCTTAGTGCTCTGGTTGCTATGTGCTCAGTACTCAGGGTGCTGGGTGCTCAGTGCTCAGTACTCAGGGTGCTGGGTGCTCAGTGCTCAGGGTGCAGGGTGCTTGGTGCTCGGGGTGCTGGGTGCTTAGTGCTCGGGTTGCTGGGTGCTCAGTACTCAGGGTGCTGGGTGCTCAGTGCTCGGGGTGCTGGGTGCTTAGTGCTCAGTACTCAGGGTGCTCTGTGCTCAGTGCTCAGGGTGCTGTGTTCTCAGTGCTCAGGGTGCTGGGTCCTCAGTGCTCAGGGTGCTGGGTGCTCAGTACTCAGGGTGCTGGGTGCTCAGTACTCAGGGTGCTGGGTGCTCTGTGCTCGGGGTGCTGGGTGCTCAGTGCTCGCGGTGCTGGGTGCTCAGTGCTCAGTTTCCTCGGTGCTCAGTACTCAGGGTGCTGGGTGCTCAGTGCTCGAGGTGCTCAGTACTCAGGGTGCTGTGTGTTCAGTGCTCAGTGTGCTGGGTGCTCAGTACTCAGGGTGCTCGGTGCTTAGTACTCAGACTGCTGGGTGCTCAGTACTCCGGGTGCTGGGTGCTCAGTGCTCGGGGTGCTCGGTGCTCAGTGCACAAGGTGCTGGGTGCTCAGTACTCAGGGTGCTCATTGCTCAGGGTGCTGGGTGCTCAGTACTCAGGGTGCTGGGTGCTCAGTGCTCAGGGGGCTTGGTGCTCAGTACGTTGGGTGCTCAGTACTCAGGGTGCTCGGTGCTCAGTACTCGGGTTGCTGGGTGCTCATTAATCAGGGTGATGGGTGCTCAGTACTCAGGGTGCTCAGTGCTTGGGGTGCAGGGTGCTCAGTACTCAGGGTGCTCTGTGCTTGTGGTGCTGGGTGCTCAGTACTCAGGGTGCTGGGTGCTCAGTGCTCAGGGTGTTGGGTGCTAAGTACTCAGGGTGCTGGGTGCTCAGTACTCAGGGTGCTGGGTGCTCAGTGCTCGGGGTGCTGGGTGCTCAGTGCTCGGGGTGCTGGGTGCTCAGTGCTCGGGGTGCTTGGTGCTCAGTGCTCGGGGTGCTGGGTGCTCAGTGCTCGGGGTGCTTGGTGCTCAGTGCTCGGGGTGCTGGGTGCTCAGTGCTCAAGGTGCTGGATGCTCGGTGCTCGGGGTGCTGGGTGCTTAGTGCTCGGGGTGCCCGGTGCTCAGTACTCGGGGTTCTGGGTGCTCAGTGCTCAGGGTACTCGGTGCTCAGTACGTTGGGTGCTCAGTACTCAGGGAGCTGGGTGCTCAGTGCTCAGGGTGCTGGGTGCTCAGTGCTCAGGGTGCTGGGTGCTCAGTGCTCAGGGTGCTGGGTGCTCAGTGCTCAGGGTGCTGGGTGCTCAGTGCTCAGGGTGCTGGGTGCTCGGTGCTCTGGGTGCTGGGTGCTTAGTGCTCGGGGTGCCCGGTGCTCAGTACTCGGCGTGCTCAGTGCTCAGTACTCAGGGTGGTGGGTGCTCAGTGCTCAGGGTGCTGGGTGCTCAGTACTCAGGGTGCTGGGTGCTCGGTGCTCAGTACGCTGGGTGCTCAGTACTCAGGGTGCTGGGTGCTCAGTACTCAGGATGCTCGGTGCTCAGTACTCAGGGTGCTGGGTGCTCAGTGCTCGGGGTGCTGGGTGCTCAGTACTCAGGGTGCTGGGTGCTCAGTGCTCGGGGTGCTCGGTGCTCAGTACGCTGGGTGCTCAGTACTCAGGGTGCTGGGTGCTCAGTACTCAGGGTGCTGGGTGCTTAGTACTCAGGGTGCTGGGTGCTCAGTGCTCGGGGTGCTGGGTGCTCAGTGCTCAGTACTCAGGGTGCTGGGTGCTCAGTGCTCAGGTTGCTGGGTGCTCGGTGCTCAGTACGCTGGGTGCCCAGTACTCAGGGTGCTGGGTGCTCAGTACTCAGGGTGCTCGGTGCTCAGTACTCAGGGTGCTGGGTGCTCAGTGCTCGGGGTGCTGGGTGCTCAGTACTCAGGGTGCTGGGTGCTCAGTGCTCGGGGTGCTCGGTGCTCAGTACGCTGGGTGCTCAGTATTCAGGGTGCTGGGTGCTCAGTACTCAGGGTGCTGGGTGCTCAGTGCTCAGGGTGCTGGGTGCTCAGTGCTCGGGGTGCTCAGTGCTAAGTACTCAGGGTGCTGGGTGCTCAGTACTCAGGGTGCTGGGTGCTCAATACTCAGAGTGCTGGGTGCTCAGTGCTCGTAGTGCTGGGTGCTCTGTGCTCAGGGTGCTCAGTGCTCAGTACTCAGGGTGCTGCGTGCTCATTACTCAGGGTGCTGGGTGCTCAGTGCTCGGGGTGCTGGGTGCTCAGTACGCAGGGTGCTGGGTGCTCAGTGCTCAGGGTGCTCGGTGCTCAGTACTCATGGTGCTGGGTGCTCATTCTCAGGGTGCTGGGTGCTCAGTACTCAGGTTGCTCAGTACTCTGGGTGCTCGGTGCTCAGTACTCATGGTGCTGGCTGCTCAGTACTCAGGGTGCTTGGTGCTCAGTTCTCAGGGTGCTCGGTGCTCAGTGTTTGGTGTGCTGGGTGCTCAGTACTCAGGGTGCTGGGTGCTCAGTGCTCATGGTGCTCGGTGCTCAGTGCTCTGGGTGCTGGGTGCTCAGTACTCAGTGCTCAGGATGCTGGGTGCTCAGTGCTCAGGGTGCTGGGTGCTCAGTGCTCAGGGAGCTCAGTGCTCAGTGCTCAGTACTTAGGGTGCTGGGTGCTCAGTACTCAGGGTGCTGGGTGCTCAGTGCTCGGGGTGCCCGGTGCTCAGTGCTCGGGGTGCTCGGTGCTCAGTACTCAGGGTGCTGGGTGCTCAGTACTCACGGTGCTGGGTGCTCAGTGCTCGGGGTGCTGGGTGCTCAGTGCTCGGGTTGCTGGGTGCTCAGTGCTCGGGGTGCTGGGTGCTCAGTACTCAGGGTGCTCAGCGCTCAGTACTCAGGGTGCTGGGTGCTCAGTGCTCGGGGTGCTCGTTGCTCAGTACGTTGGGTGCTCAGTGCTCAGGGTGCTGGCTGCTCAGTGCTCAGGGTGCTGGGTGCTCAGTGCTCAGGGTGCTTGATGCTCAGTACTCATGGTGCTGGGTGCTCAGTGCTCAGGGTGCTGGGTGCTCAGTGCTCAGGGTGCTGGGTGCTCAGTACTCAGGGTGCTGGGTGCTCAGTACTCGGGGTGCTGGGTGCTCAGTGCTCAGCGTGCTGGGTGCTCAGTACTCAGGGTGCTCGGTGCTCAGTGCTTGGGGTGCTGGGTGCTCAGTACTCAGGGTGCTGGGTGCTCAGTTCTCAGGGTGCTGCGTGCTCAGTGCTCAGGGTGATGGGTGCTCAGTACTCAGTGCTCAGGATGCTCCGTGCTCAGTGCTCGGGCCGCTGGGTGCTCAGTGCTCAGGGTGCTGGGTGCTCAGTACTCAGGGTGCTGGGTTCTCAGTACTCAGGGTGCTGGGTGCACAGTGCTAGGGGTGCTGGGTGCTCAGTGCTCGGGGTCTGGGTGCTCAGTACTCAGGGTGCTGGGTGCTCAGTACTCAGGGTGCTGGGTGCTCAGTGCTCAGGGTGCTGGGTGCTCAGTGCTCTGGGTGCTGGGTGCTCAGTGCTCAGGGTGCTGGGTGCTGAGTGCTCAGGGTGCTGGGTGCTCAGTGCTCGGGGTGCTGGGTGCTGAGTGCTCAGGGTGCTGGGTGCTCAGTGCTCGGGGTGCTCGGTGCTCAGTACACAGGGTGCTAGGTGCTCAGTGCTCGGGGTGCTGGGTGCTCAGTGCTCAGTACTCAGGGTGCTGGGTGCTCAGTGCTCTGGGTGCTGGGTGCTCAGTACTCAGGGTGCTGGGTGCTCAGTGCTCAGGGTGCTGGGTGCTCAGTGCTCAGGGTGCTGGGTGCTCAGTGATCGGGGTGCTGGGTGCTCAGTACTCAGGGTGCTCAGTGCTCGGGGAGCTCGGTGCTCAGTACTCAGGGTGCTGGGTGCTCAGTACACAGTGCTCGGGGTCCTGGGTGCTCCGTGCTCGGGGTGCTGGGTGCTCAGTGCTCTGGGTGCTTAGTGCTCAGTACTCAGGGTGCTGGGTGCTCAGTACTCAGGGTGCTCAGTGCTCGGGGTGCTGGGTGCTCAGTGCTCAGGGTGATCGGTGCTCAGTACTCAGGATGCTGGGTGCTCAGTACTCAGGGTGCTGGGTGCTCAGTACTCAGGGTGCTGGTTGCTCAGTCCTCAGGGTGCTCAGTGCTCAGGGTGCTGGGTGATCAGTGCTCGGGGTGTTCGGTGCTCAGTACTCAGGGTGCTGAGTGCCCAGTACTCAGGGTGCTGGGTGCTCAGTACTCAGGGTGCTCATTGCTCAGGGTGCTGGGTGCTCAGTACTCAGGGTGCTGGGTGCTCAGTCCTCAGGGTGCTGGGTGCTCAGTACTTTGGGTGCTCAGTACTCAGGGTGCTCGGTGCTCAGTACTCGGGGTGCTGGGTGCTCATTAATCAGGGTGCTGGGTGCTCAGTACTCAGGGTGCTCAGTGCTTGGGGTGCAGGGTGCTCAGTACTCAGGGTGCTCTGTGCTTGGGGTGCTGGGCGCTCAGTACTCAGGGTGCTGGGTGCTCAGTGCTCAGGGTGTTGGGTGCTCAGTGCTCGGGGTGCTGGGTGCTCAGTACTCAGGGTGCTGGGTGCTCAGTGCTCGGGGTGCTGGGTGCTCAGTGCTCGGGGTGCTGGGTGCTCAGTGCTCGGGGTGCTCGGTGCTCAGTGCTCGGGGTGCTGGGTGCTCAGTGCTCAGTACTCAGGGTGCTGGGTGCTCAGTGCTCAGGTTGCTGGGTGCTCGGTGCTCAGTACGCTGGGTGCTCAGTACTCAGGGTGCTGGATGCTCAGTACTCAGGGTGCTCGGTGCTCAGTTCTCAGGGTGCTGGGTGCTCAGTGCTCGGGGTGCTGGGTGCTCAGTACTCAGGGTGCTGGGTGCTCAGTGCTCGGGGTGCTCGGTGCTCAGTACGCTGGGTGCTCAGTATTCAGGGTGCTGGGTGCTCAGTACTCAGGGTGCTGGGTGCTCAGTGCTCAGGGTGCTGGGTGCTCAGTGCTCGGGGTGCTCAGTGCTAAGTACTCAGGGTGCTGGGTGCTCAGTACTCAGGGTGCTGGGTGCTCAGTACTCAGAGTGCTGGGTGCTCAGTGCTCGTAGTGCTGGGTGCTCAGTGCTCAGGGTGCTCAGTGCTCAGTACTCAGGGTGCTGGGTGCTCATTACTCAGGGTGCTGGGTGCTCAGTGCTCGGGGTGCTGGGTGCTCAGTACTCAGGGTGCTGGGTGCTCAGTGCTCAGGGTGCTCGGTGCTCAGTACTCATGTTGCTGGGTGCTCATTCTCAGGGTGCTGGGTGCTCAGTACTCAGGTTGCTCAGTACTCTGGGTGCTCGGTGCTCAGTACTCATGGTGCTGGCTGCTCAGTACTCAGGGTGCTCGGTGCTCAGTTCTCAGGGTGCTCGGTGCTCAGTGTTTGGTGTGCTGGGTGCTCAGTACTCAGGGTGCTGGGTGCTCAGTGCTCATGGTGCTCGGTGCTCAGTGCTCTGGGTGCTGGGTGCTCAGTACTCAGTGCTCAGGATGCTGGGTGCTCAGTGCTCAGGGTGCTGGGTGCTCAGTGCTCAGGGAGCTCAGTGCTCAGTGCTCAGTACTTAGGGTGCTGGGTGCTCAGTACTCAGGGTGTTGGGTGCTCAGTGCTCGGGGTGCCCGGTGCTCAGTGCTCTGGGTGCTCGGTGCTCAGTACTCAGGGTGCTGGGTGCTCAGTACTCACGGTGCTGGGTGCTCAGTGCTCGGGGTGCTGGGTGCTCAGTGCTCGGGGTGCTGGGTGCTCAGTGCTCGGGGTGCTGGGTGCTCAGTACTCAGGGTGCTCAGCGCTCAGTACTCAGGGTGCTGGGTGCTCAGTGCTCGGGGTGCTCGTTGCTCAGTACGTTGGGTGCTCAGTGCTCAGGGTGCTGGGTGCTCAGTGCTCAGGGTGCTTGATGCTCAGTACTCAGGGTGCTGGGTGCTCAGTGCTCAGGGTGCTGGGTGCTCAGTGCTCAGGGTGCTGGGTGCTCAGTGCTCAGGGTGCTGGGTGCTCAGTACTCAGGGTGCTGGGTGCTCAGTACTCGGGGTGCTGGGTGCTCAGTGCTCAGCGTGCTGGGTGCTCAGTACTCAGGGTGCTCGGTGCTCAGTGCTTGGGGTGCTGGGTGCTCAGTACTCAGGGTGCTGGGTGCTCAGTTCTCAGGGTGCTGCGTGCTCAGTGCTCAGGGTGATGGGTGCTCAGTACTCAGTGCTCAGGATGCTGGGTGCTCAGTGCTCGGGCCGCTGGGTGCTCAGTGCTCAGTGTGCTGGGTGCTCAGTACTCAGGGTGCTGGGTTCTCAGTACTCAGGGTGCTGGGTGCACAGTGCTAGGGGTGCTGGGTGCTCAGTGCTCGGGGTCTGGGTGCTCAGTACTCAGGGTGCTGGGTGCTCAGTACTCAGGGTGCTGGGTGCTCAGTGCTCAGGGTGCTGGGTGCTCAGTGCTCTGGGTGCTGGGTGCTCAGTGCTCAGGGTGCTGGGTGCTCAGTGCTCAGGGTGCTGGGTGCTCAGTGCTCAGGGTGCTGGGTGCTGAGTGCTCAGGGTGCTGGGTGCTCAGTGCTCGGGGTGCTCGGTGCTCAGTACACAGGGTGCTAGGTGCTCAGTGCTCGGGGTGCTGGGTGCTCAGTGCTCAGTACTCAGGGTGCTGGGTGCTCAGTGCTCGGGGTGCTGGGTGCTCAGTACTCAGGGTGCTGGGTGCTCAGTGCTCAGGGTGCTGGGTGCTCAGTGCTCAGGGTGCTGGGTGCTCAGTGATCGGGGTGCTGGGTGCTCAGTACTCAGGGTGCTCAGTGCTCGGGGAGCTCGGTGCTCAGTACTCAGGGTGCTGGGTGCTCAGTACTCAGTGCTCGGGGTCCTGGGTGCTCCGTGCTCGGGGTGCTGGGTGCTCAGTGCTCTGGGTGCTTAGTGCTCAGTACTCAGGGTGCTGGGTGCTCAGTACTCAGGGTGCTCAGTGCTCGGGGTGCTGGGTGCTCAGTACTCAGGGTGCTGGGTGCTCAGTACTCAGGGTGCTCAGTGCTCGGGGTACTGGGTGCTCAGTGCTCAGGGTGATCGGTGCTCAGTACTCAGGATGCTGGGTGCTCAGTACTCAGGGTGCTGGGTGCTCAGTACTCAGGGTGCTGGTTGCTCAGTCCTCAGGGTGCTCAGTGCTCAGGGTGCTGGGTGATCAGTGCTCGGGGTGCTCGGTGCTCAGTACTCAGGGTGCTGAGTGCCCAGTACTCAGGGTGCTGGGTGCTCAGTACTCAGGGTGCTCATTGCTCAGGGTGCTGGTTGCTCAGTACTCAGGGTGCTGGGTGCTCAGTGCTCAGGGTGCTCGGTGCTCAGTACGTTGGGTGCTCAGTACTCAGGGTGCTCGGTGCTCAGTACTCGGGGTGCTGGGTGCTCATTAATCAGGGTGCTGGGTGCTCAGTACTCAGGGTGCTCAGTGCTTGGGGTGCAGGGTGCTCAGTACTCAGGGTGCTCTGTGCTTGGGGTGCTGGGTGCTCAGTACTCAGGGTGCTGGGTGCTCAGTGCTCAGGGTGTTGGGTGCTCAGTACTCAGGGTGCTGGGTGCTCAGTACTCAGGGTGCTGGGTGCTCAGTGCTCGGGGTGCTGGGTGCTCAGTGCTCGGGGTGCTGGGTGCTCAGTGCTCGGGGTGCTGGGTGCTCAGTGCTCAGGGTGCTGGGTGCTCAGTGCTCGGGGTGCTGGGTGCTCAGTGCTCGGGGTGCTTGGTGCTCAGTGCTCGGGGTGCTGGGTTCTCAGTGCTCAGTGTGCTGGGTGCTCGGTGCTCGGGGTGCTGGGTGCTTAGTGCTCGGGGTGCCCGGTGCTCAGTACTCGGGGTTCTGGGTGCTCAGTGCTCAGGGTACTCGGTGCTCAGTACGTTGGGTGCTCAGTACTCAGGGTGCTGGGTGCTCAGTGCTCAGGGTGCTAGGTGCTCAGTGCTCAGGGTGCTGGGTGCTCAGTGCTCAGGGTGCTGGGTGCTCAGTGCTCAGGGTGCTGGGTGCTCGGTGCTCTGGGTGCTGGGTGCTTAGTGCTCGGGGTGCCCGGTGCTCAGTACTCGGGGTGCTCAGTGCTCAGTACTCAGGGTGCTGGGTGCTCAGTGCTCAGGGTGCTGGGTGCTCAGTACTCAGGGTGCTGGGTGCTCGGTGCTCAGTACGCAGTGTGCTCAGTACTCAGGGTGCTGGGTGCTCAGTACTCAGGGTGCTCGGTGCTCAGTGCTCAGGGTGCTAGGTGCTCGGTGCTCGGGGTGCTTGGTGCTTAGTGCTCGGGTTGCTGGGTGCTCAGTACTCAGGGTGCTGGGTGCTAAGTGCTCAGAACTCAGGGTGCTGGGTGCTCAGTGCTCAGGGTTCTGGGTGCTCAGTGCTCAGGGTGCTGGGTGCTCGGAGCTCTGGGTGCTGGGTGCTTAGTGCTCGGGTTGCTGGGTGCTCAGTACTCAGGGTGCTGGGTGCTCAGTGCTCGGGGTGCTGGGTGCTCAGTGCTCAGTACTCAGGGTGCTGGGTGCTCAGTGCTCTGGGTGCTGGGTGCTCAGTACTCAGGGTGCTGGGTGCTCAGTGCTCAGGGTGCTGGGTGCTCAGTACTCAGGGTGCTGGGTGCTCAGTGCTCAGGGTGCTGGGTGCTCAGTGCTCAGGGTGCTGGGTGCTCAGTGCTCAGGGTGCTGGGTGCTCGGTGCTCTGGGTGCTGGGTGCTTAGTGCTCGGGGTGCCCGGTGCTCAGTACTCGGCGT
This sequence comes from Microtus oregoni, assembly GCF_018167655.1. Taxonomy (NCBI): domain Eukaryota; kingdom Metazoa; phylum Chordata; class Mammalia; order Rodentia; family Cricetidae; genus Microtus; species Microtus oregoni. Next base: position 2,436,902 of record NW_024543811.1, on the reverse strand, counting down.
GCTCAGTGCTCAGTACTCAGGGTGGTGGGTGCTCAGTGCTCAGGGTGCTGGGTGCTCAGTACTCAGGGTGCTGGGTGCTCGGTGCTCAGTACGCTGGGTGCTCAGTACTCAGGGTGCTGGGTGCTCAGTACTCAGGATGCTCGGTGCTCAGTACTCAGGGTGCTGGGTGCTCAGTGCTCGGGGTGCTGGGTGCTCAGTACTCAGGGTGCTGGGTGCTCAGTGCTCGGGGTGCTCGGTGCTCAGTACGCTGGGTGCTCAGTACTCAGGGTGCTGGGTGCTCAGTACTCAGGGTGCTGGGTGCTTAGTACTCATGGTGCTGGGTGCTCAGTGCTCGGGGTGCTGGGTGCTCAGTGCTCAGTACTCAGGGTGCTGGGTGCTCAGTGCTCAGGTTGCTGGGTGCTCGGTGCTCAGTACGCTGGGTGCCCAGTACTCAGGGTGCTGGGTGCTCAGTACTCAGGGTGCTCGGTGCTCAGTACTCAGGGTGCTGGGTGCTCAGTGCTCGGGGTGCTGGGTGCTCAGTACTCAGGGTGCTGGGTGCTCAGTGCTCGGGGTGCTCGGTGCTCAGTACGCTGGGTGCTCAGTATTCAGGGTGCTGGGTGCTCAGTACTCAGGGTGCTGGGTGCTCAGTGCTCAGGGTGCTGGGTGCTCAGTGCTCGGGGTGCTCAGTGCTAAGTACTCAGGGTGCTGGGTGCTCAGTACTCAGGGTGCTGGGTGCTCAATACTCAGAGTGCTGGGTGCTCAGTGCTCGTAGTGCTGGGTGCTCTGTGCTCAGGGTGCTCAGTGCTCAGTACTCAGGGTGCTGCGTGCTCATTACTCAGGGTGCTGGGTGCTCAGTGCTCGGGGTGCTGGGTGCTCAGTACGCAGGGTGCTGGGTGCTCAGTGCTCAGGGTGCTCGGTGCTCAGTACTCATGGTGCTGGGTGCTCATTCTCAGGGTGCTGGGTGCTCAGTACTCAGGTTGCTCAGTACTCTGGGTGCTCGGTGCTCAGTACTCATGGTGCTGGCTGCTCAGTACTCAGGGTGCTTGGTGCTCAGTTCTCAGGGTGCTCGGTGCTCAGTGTTTGGTGTGCTGGGTGCTCAGTACTCAGGGTGCTGGGTGCTCAGTGCTCATGGTGCTCGGTGCTCAGTGCTCTGGGTGCTGGGTGCTCAGTACTCAGTGCTCAGGATGCTGGGTGCTCAGTGCTCAGGGTGCTGGGTGCTCAGTGCTCAGGGAGCTCAGTGCTCAGTGCTCAGTACTTAGGGTGCTGGGTGCTCAGTACTCAGGGTGCTGGGTGCTCAGTGCTCGGGGTGCCCGGTGCTCAGTGCTCGGGGTGCTCGGTGCTCAGTACTCAGGGTGCTGGGTGCTCAGTACTCACGGTGCTGGGTGCTCAGTGCTCGGGGTGCTGGGTGCTCAGTGCTCGGGTTGCTGGGTGCTCAGTGCTCGGGGTGCTGGGTGCTCAGTACTCAGGGTGCTCAGCGCTCAGTACTCAGGGTGCTGGGTGCTCAGTGCTCGGGGTGCTCGTTGCTCAGTACGTTGGGTGCTCAGTGCTCAGGGTGCTGGCTGCTCAGTGCTCAGGGTGCTGGGTGCTCAGTGCTCAGGGTGCTTGATGCTCAGTACTCAGGGTGCTGGGTGCTCAGTGCTCAGGGTGCTGGGTGCTCAGTGCTCAGGGTGCTGGGTGCTCAGTACTCAGGGTGCTGGGTGCTCAGTACTCGGGGTGCTGGGTGCTCAGTGCTCAGCGTGCTGGGTGCTCAGTACTCAGGGTGCTCGGTGCTCAGTGCTTGGGGTGCTGGGTGCTCAGTACTCAGGGTGCTGGGTGCTCAGTTCTCAGGGTGCTGCGTGCTCAGTGCTCAGGGTGATGGGTGCTCAGTACTCAGTGCTCAGGATGCTCCGTGCTCAGTGCTCGGGCCGCTGGGTGCTCAGTGCTCAGGGTGCTGGGTGCTCAGTACTCAGGGTGCTGGGTTCTCAGTACTCAGGGTGCTGGGTGCACAGTGCTAGGGGTGCTGGGTGCTCAGTGCTCGGGGTCTGGGTGCTCAGTACTCAGGGTGCTGGGTGCTCAGTACTCAGGGTGCTGGGTGCTCAGTGCTCAGGGTGCTGGGTGCTCAGTGCTCTGGGTGCTGGGTGCTCAGTGCTCAGGGTGCTGGGTGCTCAGTGCTCAGGGTGCTGGGTGCTCAGTGCTCGGGGTGCTGGGTGCTGAGTGCTCAGGGTGCTGGGTGCTCAGTGCTCGGGGTGCTCGGTGCTCAGTACACAGGGTGCTAGGTGCTCAGTGCTCGGGGTGCTGGGTGCTCAGTGCTCAGTACTCAGGGTGCTGGGTGCTCAGTGCTCTGGGTGCTGGGTGCTCAGTACTCAGGGTGCTGGGTGCTCAGTGCTCAGGGTGCTGGGTGCTCAGTGCTCAGGGTGCTGGGTGCTCAGTGATCGGGGTGCTGGGTGCTCAGTACTCAGGGTGCTCAGTGCTCGGGGAGCTCGGTGCTCAGTACTCAGGGTGCTGGGTGCTCAGTACACAGTGCTCGGGGTCCTGGGTGCTCCGTGCTCGGGGTGCTGGGTGCTCAGTGCTCTGGGTGCTTAGTGCTCAGTACTCAGGGTGCTGGGTGCTCAGTACTCAGGGTGCTCAGTGCTCGGGGTGCTGGGTGCTCAGTGCTCAGGGTGATCGGTGCTCAGTACTCAGGATGCTGGGTGCTCAGTACTCAGGGTGCTGGGTGCTCAGTACTCAGGGTGCTGGTTGCTCAGTCCTCAGGGTGCTCAGTGCTCAGGGTGCTGGGTGATCAGTGCTCGGGGTGTTCGGTGCTCAGTACTCAGGGTGCTGAGTGCCCAGTACTCAGGGTGCTGGGTGCTCAGTACTCAGGGTGCTCATTGCTCAGGGTGCTGGGTGCTCAGTACTCAGGGTGCTGGGTGCTCAGTCCTCAGGGTGCTGGGTGCTCAGTACGTTGGGTGCTCAGTACTCAGGGTGCTCGGTGCTCAGTACTCGGGGTGCTGGGTGCTCATTAATCAGGGTGCTGGGTGCTCAGTACTCAGGGTGCTCAGTGCTTGGGGTGCAGGGTGCTCAGTACTCAGGGTGCTCTGTGCTTGGGGTGCTGGGCGCTCAGTACTCAGGGTGCTGGGTGCTCAGTGCTCAGGGTGTTGGGTGCTCAGTACTCAGGGTGCTGGGTGCTCAGTACTCAGGGTGCTGGGTGCTCAGTGCTCGGGGTGCTGGGTGCTCAGTGCTCGGGGTGCTGGGTGCTCAGTGCTCGGGGTGCTCGGTGCTCAGTGCTCGGGGTGCTGGGTGCTCAGTGCTCAGTACTCAGGGTGCTGGGTGCTCAGTGCTCAGGTTGCTGGGTGCTCGGTGCTCAGTACGCTGGGTGCTCAGTACTCAGGGTGCTGGATGCTCAGTACTCAGGGTGCTCGGTGCTCAGTTCTCAGGGTGCTGGGTGCTCAGTGCTCGGGGTGCTGGGTGCTCAGTACTCAGGGTGCTGGGTGCTCAGTGCTCGGGGTGCTCGGTGCTCAGTACGCTGGGTGCTCAGTATTCAGGGTGCTGGGTGCTCAGTACTCAGGGTGCTGGGTGCTCAGTGCTCAGGGTGCTGGGTGCTCAGTGCTCGGGGTGCTCAGTGCTAAGTACTCAGGGTGCTGGGTGCTCAGTACTCAGGGTGCTGGGTGCTCAGTACTCAGAGTGCTGGGTGCTCAGTGCTCATAGTGCTGGGTGCTCAGTGCTCAGGGTGCTCGGTGCTCAGTACTCATGTTGCTGGGTGCTCATTCTCAGGGTGCTGGGTGCTCAGTACTCAGGTTGCTCAGTACTCTGGGTGCTCGGTGCTCAGTACTCATGGTGCTGGCTGCTCAGTACTCAGGGTGCTCGGTGCTCAGTTCTCAGGGTGCTCGGTGCTCAGTGTTTGGTGTGCTGGGTGCTCAGTACTCAGGGTGCTGGGTGCTCAGTGCTCATGGTGCTCGGTGCTCAGTGCTCTGGGTGCTGGGTGCTCAGTACTCAGTGCTCAGGATGCTGGGTGCTCAGTGCTCAGGGTGCTGGGTGCTCAGTGCTCAGGGAGCTCAGTGCTCAGTGCTCAGTACTTAGGGTGCTGGGTGCTCAGTACTCAGGGTGTTGGGTGCTCAGTGCTCGGGGTGCCCGGTGCTCAGTGCTCTGGGTGCTCGGTGCTCAGTACTCAGGGTGCTGGGTGCTCAGTACTCACGGTGCTGGGTGCTCAGTGCTCGGGGTGCTGGGTGCTCAGTGCTCGGGGTGCTGGGTGCTCAGTGCTCGGGGTGCTGGGTGCTCAGTACTCAGGGTGCTCAGCGCTCAGTACTCAGGGTGCTGGGTGCTCAGTGCTCGGGGTGCTCGTTGCTCAGTACGTTGGGTGCTCAGTGCTCAGGGTGCTGGGTGCTCAGTGCTCAGGGTGCTTGATGCTCAGTACTCAGGGTGCTGGGTGCTCAGTGCTCAGGGTGCTGGGTGCTCAGTGCTCAGGGTGCTGGGTGCTCAGTGCTCAGGGTGCTGGGTGCTCAGTACTCAGGGTGCTGGGTGCTCAGTACTCGGGGTGCTGGGTGCTCAGTGCTCAGCGTGCTGGGTGCTCAGTACTCAGGGTGCTCGGTGCTCAGTGCTTGGGGTGCTGGGTGCTCAGTACTCAGGGTGCTGGGTGCTCAGTTCTCAGGGTGCTGCGTGCTCAGTGCTCAGGGTGATGGGTGCTCAGTACTCAGTGCTCAGGATGCTGGGTGCTCAGTGCTCGGGCCGCTGGGTGCTCAGTGCTCAGTGTGCTGGGTGCTCAGTACTCAGGGTGCTGGGTTCTCAGTACTCAGGGTGCTGGGTGCACAGTGCTAGGGGTGCTGGGTGCTCAGTGCTCGGGGTCTGGGTGCTCAGTACTCAGGGTGCTGGGTGCTCAGTACTCAGGGTGCTGGGTGCTCAGTGCTCAGGGTGCTGGGTGCTCAGTGCTCTGGGTGCTGGGTGCTCAGTGCTCAGGGTGCTGGGTGCTCAGTGCTCAGGGTGCTGGGTGCTCAGTGCTCAGGGTGCTGGGTGCTGAGTGCTCAGGGTGCTGGGTGCTCAGTGCTCGGGGTGCTCGGTGCTCAGTACACAGGGTGCTAGGTGCTCAGTGCTCGGGGTGCTGGGTGCTCAGTGCTCAGTACTCAGGGTGCTGGGTGCTCAGTGCTCGGGGTGCTGGGTGCTCAGTACTCAGGGTGCTGGGTGCTCAGTGCTCAGGGTGCTGGGTGCTCAGTGCTCAGGGTGCTGGGTGCTCAGTGATCGGGGTGCTGGGTGCTCAGTACTCAGGGTGCTCAGTGCTCGGGGAGCTCGGTGCTCAGTACTCAGGGTGCTGGGTGCTCAGTACTCAGTGCTCGGGGTCCTGGGTGCTCCGTGCTCGGGGTGCTGGGTGCTCAGTGCTCTGGGTGCTTAGTGCTCAGTACTCAGGGTGCTGGGTGCTCAGTACTCAGGGTGCTCAGTGCTCGGGGTGCTGGGTGCTCAGTACTCAGGGTGCTGGGTGCTCAGTACTCAGGGTGCTCAGTGCTCGGGGTGCTGGGTGCTCAGTGCTCAGGGTGATCGGTGCTCAGTACTCAGGATGCTGGGTGCTCAGTACTCAGGGTGCTGGGTGCTCAGTACTCAGGGTGCTGGGTGCTCAGTGCTCGGGGTGCTGGGTGCTCAGTACTCAGGGTGCTGGGTGCTCAGTGCTCAGGGTGCTGGTTGCTCAGTCCTCAGCGTGCTCAGTGCTCAGGGTGCTGGTTGCTCAGTCCTCAGGGTGCTCAGTGCTCAGGGTGCTGGGTGATCAGTGCTCGGGGTGTTCGGTGCTCAGTACTCAGGGTGCTGAGTGCCCAGTACTCAGGGTGCTGGGTGCTCAGTACGTTGGGTGCTCAGTACTCAGGGTGCTCGGTGCTCAGTACTCGGGGTGCTGGGTGCTCATTAATCAGGGTGCTGGGTGCTCAGTACTCAGGGTGCTCAGTGCTTGGGGTGCAGGGTGCTCAGTACTCAGGGTGCTCTGTGCTTGGGGTGCTGGGCGCTCAGTACTCAGGGTGCTGGGTGCTCAGTGCTCAGGGTGTTGGGTGCTCAGTACTCAGGGTGCTGGGTGCTCAGTACTCAGGGTGCTGGGTGCTCAGTGCTCGGGGTGCTGGGTGCTCAGTGCTCGGGGTGCTGGGTGCTCAGTGCTCGGGGTGCTCGGTGCTCAGTGCTTGGGGTGCTGGGTGCTCAGTGCTCAGTACTCAGGGTGCTGGGTGCTCAGTGCTCAGGTTGCTGGGTGCTCGGTGCTCAGTACGCTGGGTGCTCAGTACTCAGGGTGCTGGATGCTCAGTACTCAGGGTGCTCGGTGCTCAGTTCTCAGGGTGCTGGGTGCTCAGTGCTCGGGGTGCTGGGTGCTCAGTACTCAGGGTGCTGGGTGCTCAGTGCTCGGGGTGCTCGGTGCTCAGTACGCTGGGTGCTCAGTATTCAGGGTGCTGGGTGCTCAGTACTCAGGGTGCTGGGTGCTCAGTGCTCAGGGTGCTGGGTGCTCAGTGCTCGGGGTGCTCAGTGCTAAGTACTCAGGGTGCTGGGTGCTCAGTACTCAGGGTGCTGGGTGCTCAGTACTCAGAGTGCTGGGTGCTCAGTGCTCGTAGTGCTGGGTGCTCAGTGCTCAGGGTGCTCAGTGCTCAGTACTCAGGGTGCTGGGTGCTCATTACTCAGGGTGCTGGGTGCTCAGTGCTCGGGGTGCTGGGTGCTCAGTACTCAGGGTGCTGGGTGCTCAGTGCTCAGGGTGCTCGGTGCTCAGTACTCATGTTGCTGGGTGCTCATTCTCAGGGTGCTGGGTGCTCAGTACTCAGGTTGCTCAGTACTCTGGGTGCTCGGTGCTCAGTACTCATGGTGCTGGCTGCTCAGTACTCAGGGTGCTCGGTGCTCAGTTCTCAGGGTGCTCGGTGCTCAGTGTTTGGTGTGCTGGGTGCTCAGTACTCAGGGTGCTGGGTGCTCAGTGCTCATGGTGCTCGGTGCTCAGTGCTCTGGGTGCTGGGTGCTCAGTACTCAGTGCTCAGGATGCTGGGTGCTCAGTGCTCAGGGTGCTGGGTGCTCAGTGCTCAGGGAGCTCAGTGCTCAGTGCTCAGTACTTAGGGTGCTGGGTGCTCAGTACTCAGGGTGTTGGGTGCTCAGTGCTCGGGGTGCCCGGTGCTCAGTGCTCTGGGTGCTCGGTGCTCAGTACTCAGGGTGCTGGGTGCTCAGTACTCACGGTGCTGGGTGCTCAGTGCTCGGGGTGCTGGGTGCTCAGTGCTCGGGGTGCTGGGTGCTCAGTGCTCGGGGTGCTGGGTGCTCAGTACTCAGGGTGCTCAGCGCTCAGTACTCAGGGTGCTGGGTGCTCAGTGCTCGGGGTGCTCGTTGCTCAGTACGTTGGGTGCTCAGTGCTCAGGGTGCTGGGTGCTCAGTGCTCAGGGTGCTTGATGCTCAGTACTCAGGGTGCTGGGTGCTCAGTGCTCAGGGTGCTGGGTGCTCAGTGCTCAGGGTGCTGGGTGCTCAGTGCTCAGGGTGCTGGGTGCTCAGTACTCAGGGTGCTGGGTGCTCAGTACTCGGGGTGCTGGGTGCTCAGTGCTCAGCGTGCTGGGTGCTCAGTACTCAGGGTGCTCGGTGCTCAGTGCTTGGGGTGCTGGGTGCTCAGTACTCAGGGTGCTGGGTGCTCAGTTCTCAGGGTGCTGCGTGCTCAGTGCTCAGGGTGATGGGTGCTCAGTACTCAGTGCTCAGGATGCTGGGTGCTCAGTGCTCGGGCCGCTGGGTGCTCAGTGCTCAGTGTGCTGGGTGCTCAGTACTCAGGGTGCTGGGTTCTCAGTACTCAGGGTGCTGGGTGCACAGTGCTAGGGGTGCTGGGTGCTCAGTGCTCGGGGTCTGGGTGCTCAGTACTCAGGGTGCTGGGTGCTCAGTACTCAGGGTGCTGGGTGCTCAGTGCTCAGGGTGCTGGGTGCTCAGTGCTCTGGGTGCTGGGTGCTCAGTGCTCAGGGTGCTGGGTGCTCAGTGCTCAGGGTGCTGGGTGCTCAGTGCTCAGGGTGCTGGGTGCTGAGTGCTCAGGGTGCTGGGTGCTCAGTGCTCGGGGTGCTCGGTGCTCAGTACACAGGGTGCTAGGTGCTCAGTGCTCGGGGTGCTGGGTGCTCAGTGCTCAGTACTCAGGGTGCTGGGTGCTCAGTGCTCGGGGTGCTGGGTGCTCAGTACTCAGGGTGCTGGGTGCTCAGTGCTCAGGGTGCTGGGTGCTCAGTGCTCAGGGTGCTGGGTGCTCAGTGATCGGGGTGCTGGGTGCTCAGTACTCAGGGTGCTCAGTGCTCGGGGAGCTCGGTGCTCAGTACTCAGGGTGCTGGGTGCTCAGTACTCAGTGCTCGGGGTCCTGGGTGCTCCGTGCTCGGGGTGCTGGGTGCTCAGTGCTCTGGGTGCTTAGTGCTCAGTACTCAGGGTGCTGGGTGCTCAGTACTCAGGGTGCTCAGTGCTCGGGGTGCTGGGTGCTCAGTACTCAGGGTGCTGGGTGCTCAGTACTCAGGGTGCTCAGTGCTCGGGGTGCTGGGTGCTCAGTGCTCAGGGTGATCGGTGCTCAGTACTCAGGATGCTGGGTGCTCAGTACTCAGGGTGCTGGGTGCTCAGTACTCAGGGTGCTGGTTGCTCAGTCCTCAGGGTGCTCAGTGCTCAGGGTGCTGGGTGATCAGTGCTCGGGGTGCTCGGTGCTCAGTACTCAGGGTGCTGAGTGCCCAGTACTCAGGGTGCTGGGTGCTCAGTACTCAGGGTGCTCATTGCTCAGGGTGCTGGTTGCTCAGTACTCAGGGTGCTGGGTGCTCAGTGCTCAGGGTGCTCGGTGCTCAGTACGTTGGGTGCTCAGTACTCAGGGTGCTCGGTGCTCAGTACTCGGGGTGCTGGGTGCTCATTAATCAGGGTGCTGGGTGCTCAGTACTCAGGGTGCTCAGTGCTTGGGGTGCAGGGTGCTCAGTACTCAGGGTGCTCTGTGCTTGGGGTGCTGGGTGCTCAGTACTCAGGGTGCTGGGTGCTCAGTGCTCAGGGTGTTGGGTGCTCAGTACTCAGGGTGCTGGGTGCTCAGTACTCAGGGTGCTGGGTGCTCAGTGCTCGGGGTGCTGGGTGCTCAGTGCTCGGGGTGCTGGGTGCTCAGTGCTCGGGGTGCTGGGTGCTCAGTGCTCAGGGTGCTGGGTGCTCAGTGCTCGGGGTGCTGGGTGCTCAGTGCTCGGGGTGCTTGGTGCTCAGTGCTCGGGGTGCTGGGTTCTCAGTGCTCAGTGTGCTGGGTGCTCGGTGCTCGGGGTGCTGGGTGCTTAGTGCTCGGGGTGCCCGGTGCTCAGTACTCGGGGTTCTGGGTGCTCAGTGCTCAGGGTACTCGGTGCTCAGTACGTTGGGTGCTCAGTACTCAGGGTGCTGGGTGCTCAGTGCTCAGGGTGCTAGGTGCTCAGTACTCAGGGTGCTGGGTGCTCAGTACTCAGGGTGCTCGGTGCTCAGTGCTCAGGGTGCTGGGTGCTCAGTGCTCAGGGTGCTGGGTGCTCAGTGATCGGGGTGCTGGGTGCTCAGTACTCAGGGTGCTCAGTGCTCGGGGAGCTCGGTGCTCAGTACTCAGGGTGCTGGGTGCTCAGTACTCAGTGCTCGGGGTCCTGGGTGCTCCATGCTCGGGGTGCTGGGTGCTCAGTGCTCTGGGTGCTTAGTGCTCAGTACTCAGGGTGCTGGGTGCTCAGTACTCAGGGTGCTCAGTGCTCGGGGTGCTGGGTGCTCAGTGCTCAGGGTGATCGGTGCTCAGTACTCAGGATGCTGGGTGCTCAGTACTCAGGGTGCTGGGTGCTCAGTACTCAGGGTGCTGGTTGCTCAGTCCTCAGGGTGCTCAGTGCTCAGGGTGCTGGGTGATCAGTGCTCGGGGTGTTCGGTGCTCAGTACTCAGGGTGCTGAGTGCCCAGTACTCAGGGTGCTGGGTGCTCAGTACTCAGGGTGCTCATTGCTCAGGGTGCTGGGTGCTCAGTACTCAGGGTGCTGGGTGCTCAGTGCTCAGGGTGCTCGGTTCTCAGTACGTTGGGTGCTCAGTACTCAGGGTGCTCGGTGCTCAGTACTCGGGGTGCTGGGTGCTCATTAATCAGGGTGCTGGGTGCTCAGTACTCAGGGTGCTCAGTGCTTGGGGTGCAGGGTGCTCAGTACTCAGGGTGCTCTGTGCTTGGGGTGCTGGGCGCTCAGTACTCAGGGTGCTGGGTGCTCAGTGCTCAGGGTGTTGGGTGCTCAGTACTCAGGGTGCTGGGTGCTCAGTACTCAGGGTGCTGGGTGCTCAGTGCTCGGGGTGCTGGGTGCTCAGTGCTCGGGGTGCTGGGTGCTCAGTGCTCGGGGTGCTCGGTGCTCAGTGCTCGGGGTGCTGGGTGCTCAGTGCTCAGTACTCAGGGTGCTGGGTGCTCAGTGCTCAGGTTGCTGGGTGCTCGGTGCTCAGTACGCTGGGTGCTCAGTACTCAGGGTGCTGGATGCTCAGTACTCAGGGTGCTCGGTGCTCAGTACTCAGGGTGCTGGGTGCTCAGTGCTCGGGGTGCTGGGTGCTCAGTACTCAGGGTGCTGGGTGCTCAGTGCTCAGGGTGCTCGGTGCTCAGTACGCTGGGTGCTCAGTATTCAGGGTGCTGGGTGCTCAGTACTCAGGGTGCTGGGTGCTCAGTGCTCAGGGTGCTGGGTGCTCAGTGCTCGGGGTGCTCAGTGCTAAGTACTCAGGGTGCTGGGTGCTCAGTACTCAGGGTGCTGGGTGCTCAGTACTCAGAGTGCTGGGTGCTCAGTGCTCGTAGTGCTGGGTGCTCAGTGCTCAGGGTGCTCAGTGCTCAGTACTCAGGGTGCTGGGTGCTCATTACTCAGGGTGCTGTGTGCTCAGTGCTCGGGGTGCTGGGTGCTCAGTACTCAGGATGCTGGGTGCTCAGTGCTCAGGGTGCTCGGTGCTCAGTACTCATGTTGCTGGGTGCTCATTCTCAGGGTGCTGGGTGCTCAGTACTCAGGTTGCTCAGTACTCTGGGTGCTCGGTGCTCAGTACTCATGGTGCTGGCTGCTCAGTACTCAGGGTGCTCGGTGCTCAGTTCTCAGGGTGCTCGGTGCTCAGTGTTTGGTGTGCTGGGTGCTCAGTACTCAGGGTGCTGGGTGCTCAGTTCTCATGGTGCTCGGTGCTCAGTGCTCTGGGTGCTGGGTGCTCAGTACTCAGTGCTCAGGATGCTGGGTGCTCAGTGCTCAGGGTGCTGGGTGCTCAGTGCTCAGGGAGCTCAGTGCTCAGTGCTCAGTACTTAGGGTGCTGGGTGCTCAGTACTCAGGGTGTTGGGTGCTCAGTGCTCGGGGTGCCCGGTGCTCAGTGCTCGGGGTGCTCGGTGCTCAGTACTCAGGGTGCTGGGTGTTCAGTACTCACGGTGCTGGGTGCTCAGTGCTCGGGGTGCTGGGTGCTCAGTGCTCGGGGTGCTGGGTGCTCAGTGCTCGGGGTGCTGGGTGCTCAGTACTCGGGGTGCTCGTTGCTCAGTACGTTGGGTGCTCAGTGCTCAGGGTGCTGGGTGCTCAGTGCTCAGGGTGCTTGATGCTCAGTACTCAGGGTGCTGGGTGCTCAGTGCTCAGGGTGCTGGGTGCTCAGTGCTCAGGGTGCTGGGTGCTCAGTGCTCAGGGTGCTGGGTGCTCAGTACTCAGGGTGCTGGGTGCTCAGTACTCGGGGTGCTGGGTGCTCAGTGCTCAGCGTGCTGGGTGCTCAGTACTCAGGGTGCTCGGTGCTCAGTGCTTGGGGTGCTGGGTGCTCAGTACTCAGGGTGCTGGGTGCTCAGTTCTCAGGGTGCTGCGTGCTCAGTGCTCAGGGTGATGGGTGCTCAGTACTCAGTGCTCAGGATGCTGGGTGCTCAGTGCTCGGGCCGCTGGGTGCTCAGTGCTCAGGGTGCTGGGTGCTCAGTACTCAGGGTGCTGGGTTCTCAGTACTCAGGGTGCTGGGTGCACAGTGCTAGGGGTGCTGGGTGCTCAGTGCTCGGGGTCTGGGTGCTCAGTACTCAGGGTGCTGGGTGCTCAGTACTCAGGGTGCTGGGTGCTCAGTGCTCAGGGTGCTGGGTGCTCAGTGCTCTGGGTGCTGGGTGCTCAGTGCTCAGGGTGCTGGGTGCTCAGTGCTCAGGGTGCTGGGTGATCAGTGCTCAGGGTGCTGGGTGCTGAGTGCTCAGGGTGCTGGGTGCTCAGTGCTCGGGGTGCTCGGTGCTCAGTACACAGGGTGCTAGGTGCTCAGTGCTCGGGGTGCTGGGTGCTCAGTGCTCAGTACTCAGGGTGCTGGGTGCTCAGTGCTCGGGGTGCTGGGTGCTCAGTACTCAGGGTGCTGGGTGCTCAGTGCTCAGGGTGCTGGGTGCTCAGTGCTCAGGGTGCTGGGTGCTCAGTGCTCAGGGTGCTGGGTGCTCAGTGCTCGGGGAGCTCGGTGCTCAGTACTCAGGGTGCTGGGTGCTCAGTACTCAGTGCTCGGGGTCCTGGGTGCTCCGTGCTCGGGGTGCTGGGTGCTCAGTGCTCTGGGTGCTTAGTGCTCACTACTCAGGGTGCTGGGTGCTCAGTACTCAGGGTGCTCAGTGCTCGGGGTGCTGGGTGCTCAGTACTCAGGGTGCTGGGTGCTCAGTACTCAGGGTGCTCAGTGCTCGGGGTGCTGGGTGCTCAGTGCTCAGGGTGATCGGTGCTCAGTACTCAGGATGCTGGGTGCTCAGTACTCAGGGTGCTGGGTGCTCAGTACTCAGGGTGCTGGTTGCTCAGTCCTCAGGGTGCTCAGTGCTCAGGGTGCTGGGTGATCAGTGCTCGGGGTGCTCGGTGCTCAGTACTCAGGGTGCTGAGTGCCCAGTACTCAGGGTGCTGGGTGCTCAGTACTCAGGGTGCTCATTGCTCAGGGTGCTGGTTGCTCAGTACTCAGGGTGCTGGGTGCTCAGTGCTCAGGGTGCTCGGTGCTCAGTACGTTGGGTGCTCAGTACTCAGGGTGCTCGGTGCTCAGTACTCGGGGTGCTGGGTGCTCATTAATCAGGGTGCTGGGTGCTCAGTACTCAGGGTGCTCAGTGCTTGGGGTGCAGGGTGCTCAGTACTCAGGGTGCTCTGTGCTTGGGGTGCTGGGTGCTCAGTACTCAGGGTGCTGGGTGCTCAGTGCTCAGGGTGTTGGGTGCTCAGTACTCAGGGTGCTGGGTGCTCAGTACTCAGGGTGCTGGGTGCTCAGTGCTCGGGGTGCTGGGTGCTCAGTGCTCGGGGTGCTGGGTGCTCAGTACTCGGGGTTCTGGGTGCTCAGTGCTCAGGGTACTCGGTGCTCAGTACGTGGGGTGCTCAGTACTCAGGGTGCTGGGTGCTCAGTGCTCAGGGTGCTAGGTGCTCAGTGCTCAGGGTGCTGGGTGCTCAGTGCTCAGGGTGCTGGGTGCTCAGTGCTCAGGGTGCTGGGTGCTCGGTGCTCTGGGTGCTGGGTGCTTAGTGCTCGGGGTGCCCGGTGCTCAGTACTCGGGGTGCTCAGTGCTCAGTACTCAGGGTGCTTCGTGCTCAGTGCTCAGGGTGCTGGGTGCTCAGTACTCAGGGTGCTGGGTGCTCGGTGCTCGGGGTGCTTGGTGCTTAGTGCTCGGGTTGCTGGGTGCTCAGTACTCAGGGTGCTGGGTGCTAAGTGCTCAGTACTCAGGGTGCTGGGTGCTCAGTGCTCAGGGTTCTGGGTGCTCAGTGCTCAGGGTGCTGGGTGCTCGGAGCTCTGGGTGCTGGGTGCTTAGTGCTCGGGTTGCTGGGTGCTCAGTACTCAGGGTGCTGGGTGCTCAGTACTCAGGGTGCTGGGTGCTCAGTGCTCAGGGTGCTGGGTGCTCGGTGCTCGGGGTGCAGGGTGCTTAGTGCTCGGGTTGCTGGGTGCTCAGTACTCAGGGTGCTGGGTGCTCAGTGCTCGGGGTGCTCGGTGCTCAGTGCTCAGTACTCAGGGTGCTGTGTGCTCAGTGCTCAGGGTGCTGTGTGTTCAGTTCTCAGGGTGCTGGGTGCTCAGTACTCAGGGTGCTGGGTGCTCAGTACTCAGGGTGCTGGGTGCTCAGTGCTCAGGGTGCTGGGTGCTCGGTGCTCGGGGTGCTGGGTGTTTAGTGCTCGGGTTGCTGGGTGCTCAGTACTCAGGGTGCTGGGTGCTCAGTGCTCGGGGTGCTGGGTGCTCAGTGCTCAGTACTCAGGGTGCTGGGTGCTCAGTGCTCAGGGTGCTGTGTGCTCAGTGCTCAGGGTGCTGGGTACTCAGTGCTCAGGGTGCTGGGTGCTCAGTACTCAGGGTGCTGGGTGCTCAGTACTCAGGGTGCTGGGTGCTCTGTGCTCGGGGTGCTGGGTGCTCAGTGCTCGCGGTGCTGGGTGCTCAGTGCTCAGGGTGCTCGGTGCTCAGTACTCAGGGTGCTGGGTGCTCAGTGCTCGAGGTGCTCAGTACTCAGGGTGCTGTGTGTTCAGTGCTCAGTGTGCTGGGTGCTCAGTACTCAGGGTGCTCGGTGCTTAGTACTCAGGGTGCTGGGTGCTCAGTACTCCGGGTGCTGGGAGCTCAGTGCTCGGGGTTCTCGGTGCTCAGTGCTCAAGGTGCTGGGTGCTCAGTACTCAGCGTGCTCATTGCTCAGGGTGCTGGGTGCTCAGTACTCAGGGTGCTGGGTGCTCAGTGCTCAGGGTGCTCAGTTCTCAGTACGTTGGGTGCTCAGTACTCAGGGTGCTTGGTGCTCAGTACTCGGGGTGCTGGGTGCTCATTAATCAGGGTGATGGGTGCTCAGTAATCAGGGTGCTCAGTGCTTGGGGTTCAGGGTGCTCAGTACTCAGGGTGTTCTGTGCTTGGGGTGCTGGGTGCTCAGTACTCAGGGTGCTGGGTACTCAGTGCTCAGGGTGTTGGGTGCTCAGTACTCAGGGTGCTGGGTGCTCAGTACTCAGGGTGCTGGGTGCTCAGTGATCGGGGTGTTGGGTGCTCAGTGCTCGGGGTGCTGGGTGCTCAGTGCTCGGGGTGCTGGGTGCTCAGTGCTCGGGGTTCTGGGTGCTCAGTGCCCAGGGTGCTGGGTGATCAGTGCTCGGGGTGCTGGGTGCTCAGTGCTCAGGGTGCTGGGTGCTCGGTGCTCGGGGTGCTGGGTGCTTAGTGCTCGTGGTGCCTCGGTGCTCAGTACTCGGGGTTCTGGGTGCTCAGTGCTCAGGGTACTCGGTGCTCAGTACGTTGGGTGTTCAGTACTCAGGGTGCTGGGTGCTCAGTGCTCAGGGTGATGGGTGCTCAGTGCTCAGGGTGCTGGGTGCTCAGTGCTCAGGGTGCTGGGTGCTCAGTGCTCAGGGTGCTGGGTGCTCAGTGCTCAGGGTGCTGGGTGCTCGGTGCTCTGGGTGCTGGGTGCTTAGTGCTCGGGGTGCTCGGTGCTCAGTACTCGGGGTGCTCAGTGCTCAGTACTCAGGGTGGTGGGTGCTCAGTGCTCAGGGTGCTGGGTGCTCAGTACTCAGGGTGCTGGGTGCTCGGTTCTCAGTACGCTGGGTTCTCAGTACTCAGGGTGCTGGGTGCTCAGTACTCAGGGTGCTCGGTGCTCAGTACTCAGGGTGCTGGGTGCTCAGTGCTCGGGGTGCTGGGTGCTCAGTACTCAGGGTGCTGGGTGCTCAGTGCTCGGGGTGCTCGGTGCTCAGTACGCTGGGTGCTCAGTACTCAGGGTGCTGGGTGCTCAGTACTCAGGGTGCTGGGTGCTTATTACTCAGGGTGCTGGGTGCTCAGTGCTCCGGGTGCTGGGTGCTCAGTGCTCAGTACTCAGGGTGCTGGGTGCTCAGTGCTCAGGTTGCTGGGTGCTTAGTACTCAGGGTGCTGGGTGCTCAGTGCTCCGGGTGCTGGGTGCTCAGTGCTCAGTACTCAGGGTGCTGGGTGCTCGGTGCTCGGGGTGCTGGGTGCTTAGTGCTCGGGGTGCTGTGTGCTCAGTACTCAGGGTGCTGGGTGGTCAGTACTCACGGTGCTGGGTGCTCAGTACTCGGGGTGCTGGGTGCTCACTACTCAGGGTGCTGGGTGCTCAGTACTCAGGGTGCTGGGTGCTCAGTGCTCGGGGTGCTCGGTGCTCAGTACTCAGGGTGCTCATTACTCAGGGTGCTCAGTACTCAGGGTGCTGGGTGCTCAGTACTCAGGGTGCTCAGTACTCAGGGTGCTGGGTGCTCAGTGCTCGGGGTGCTGGGTGCTCAGTACCCAGGGTGCTCAGTACTCAGGGTGCTGGGTGCTCAGTGCTCGGGGTGCTGGGTGCTCAGTGCTCAGGGTGATCGGTGCTCAGTACTCAGGATGCTCTGTGCTCAGTACTCAGGGTGCTGGGTGCTCAGTACACAGGGTGCTGGTTGCTCAGTCCTCAGGGTGCTCAGTGCTCAGGGTGCTGGGTGCTCAGTGCTCGGGGTGCTCGGTGCTCAGTACTCAGGGTGCTGGGTGCTCAGTACTCAGGGTGCTGGGTGCTCAGTACTCAGGGTGCTGGGTGCTCAGTGCTCGTAGTGCTGGGTGCTCAGTGCTCAGTACTCAGGGTGCTGGGTGCTCATTACTCAGGGTGCTGGGTGCTCAGTGCTCGGGGTGCTGGGTGCTCAGTACTCAGGGTGCTGGGTGCTAAGTGCTCGGGGTGCTGGGTGCTCAGTGCTCAGTACTCAGGGTGCTGGGTGCTCAGTACACAGGGTGCTGGGTGCTCAGTGCTCGGGGTGCTGGGTGCTCAGTGCTCGGGGTGCTGGGTGCTCAGTACTCAGGGTGCTGGGTGCTCAGTGCTCAGGGTGTTGGGTGCTCAGTACTCAGGGTGCTGGGTGCTCAGTACTCAGGGTGCTGGGTGCTCAGTGCTCGGGGTGCTGGGTGCTCAGTGCTCGGGGTGCTGGGTGCTCAGTGCTCGGGGTGCTGGGTGCTCAGTGCTCAGGGTGCTGGGTGCTCAGTGCTCGGGGTGCTGGGTGCTCAGTGCTCGGGATGCTTGGTGCTCAGTGCTCGGGGTGCTGGGTTCTCAGTGCTCCGTGTGCTGGGTGCTCGGTGCTCGGGGTGCTGGGTGCTTAGTGCTCGGGGTGCCCGGTGCTCAGTACTCGGGGTTCTGGGTGCTCAGTGCTCAGGGTACTCGGTGCTCAGTACGTTGGGTGCTCAGTACTCAGGGTGCTGGGTGCTCAGTGCTCAGGGTGCTAGGTGCTCAGTGCTCAGGGTGCTGGGTGCTCAGTGCTCAGGGTGCTGGGTGCTCAGTGCTCAGGGTGATGGGTGCTCGGTGCTCTGGGTGCTGGGTGCTTAGTGCTCGGGGTGCCCGGTGCTCAGTACTCGGGGTGCTCAGTGCTCAGTACTCAGGTTGCTGGGTGCTCAGTGCTCAGGGTGCTGGGTGCTCAGTACTCAGGGTGCTGGGTGCTCGGTGCTCAGTACGCAGTGTGCTCAGTACTCAGGGTGCTGGGTGCTCAGTACTCAGGGTGCTCGGTGCTCAGTGCTCAGGGTGCTAGGTGCTCGGTGCTCGGGGTGCTGGGTGCTTAGTGCTCGGGTTGCTGGGTGCTCAGTACTCAGGGTGCTGGGTGCTAAGTGCTCAGTACTCAGAGTGCTGGGTGCTCAGTGCTCAGGGTTCTGGGTGCTCAGTGCTCAGGGTGCTGGGTGCTCGGAGCTCGGGGTGCTGGGTGCTTAGTGCTCGGGTTGCTGGGTGCTCAGTACTCAGGGTGCTGGGTGCTCAGTACTCAGGGTGCTGGGTGCTCAGTGCTCAGGGTGCTGGGTTCTCGGTGCTCGGGGTACAGGGTGCTTAGTGCTCGGGTTGCTGGGTGCTCAGTACTCAGGGTGCTGGGTGCTCAGTGCTCGCCGTGCTGGTTGCTCAGTGCTCAGTTCTCAGGGTGCTGTGTGCTCAGTGCTCAGGGTGCTGTGTGTTCAGTTCTCAGGGTGCTGGGTGCTCAGTACTCAGGGTGCTGGGTGCTCAGTACTCAGGGTGCTGGGTGCTCAGTGCTCAGTGTGCTGGGTGCTCGGTGCTCGGGGTGCTGGGTGTTTATTGCTCGGGTTGCTGGGTGCTCAGTACTCAGGGTGCTGGGTGCTCAGTGCTCGGGGTGCTGGGTGCTCAGTGCTCAGTACTCAGGGTGCTGGGTGCTCAGTGCTCAGGGTGCTGTGTGCTCAGTGCTCAGGGTGCTGGGTACTCAGTGCTCAGGGTGCTGGGTGCTCAGTACTCAGGGTGCTGGGTGCTCAGTACTCAGGGTGCTGGGTGCTCTGTGCTCGGGGTGCTGGGTGCTCAGTGCTCGCGGTGCTGGGTGCTCAGTGCTCAGGGTGCTCGGTGCTCAGTACTCAGGGTGCTGGGTGCTCAGTGCTCGAGGTGCTCAGTACTCAGGGTGCTGTGTGTTCAGTGCTCAGTGTGCTGGGTGCTCAGTACTCAGGGTGCTCGGTGCTTAGTACTCAGGGTGCTGGGTGCTCAGTACTCCGGGTGCTGGGAGCTCAGTGCTCGGGGTTCTCGGTGCTCAGTGCTCAAGGTGCTGGGTGCTCAGTACTCAGCGTGCTCATTGCTCAGGGTGCTGGGTGCTCAGTACTCAGGGTGCTGGGTGCTCAGTGCTCAGGGTGCTCGGTGCTCAGTACGTTGGGTGCTCAGTACTCAGGGTGCTTGGTGCTCAGTACTCGGGGTGCTGGGTGCTCATTAATCAGGGTGATGTGTGCTCAGTGCTTGGGGTTCAGGGTGCTCAGTACTCAGGGTGTTCTGTGCTTGGGGTGCTGGGTGCTCAGTACTCAGGGTGCTGGGTACTCAGTGCTCAGGGTGTTGGGTGCTCAGTACTCAGGGTGCTGGGTGCTCAGTACTCAGGGTGCTGGGTGCTCAGTGCTCGGGGTGTTGGGTGCTCAGTGCTCGGGGTGCTGGGTGCTCAGTGCTCGGGGTTCTGGGTGCTCAGTGCTCGGGGTTCTGGGTGCTCAGTGCCCAGGGTGCTGGGTGATCAGTGCTCGGGGTGCTGGGTGCTCAGTGCTCAGGGTGCTGGGTGCTCGTTGCTCGGGGTGCTGGTTGCTTAGTGCTCGTGGTGCCCGGTGCTCAGTACTCGGGGTTCTGGGTGCTCAGTGCTCAGGGTACTCGGTGCTCAGTACGTTGGGTGCTCAGTACTCAGGGTGCTGGGTGCTCAGTGCTCAGGGTGCTGGATGCTCAGTGCTCAGGGTGCTGGGTGCTCAGTGCTCAGGGTGCTGGGTGCTCAGTGCTCAGGGTGCTGGGTGCTCAGTGCTCAGGGTGCTGGGTGCTCGGTGCTCTGGGTGCTGGGTGCTTAGTGCTCGGGGTGCTCGGTGCTCAGTACTCGGGGTGCTCAGTGCTCAGTACTCAGGGTGGTGGGTGCTCAGTGCTCAGGGTGCTGGGTGCTCAGTACTCAGGGTTCTGGGTGCTCGGTTCTCAGTACGCTGGGTTCTCAGTACTCAGGGTGCTGGGTGCTCAGTACTCAGGGTGCTCGGTGCTCAGTACTCAGGGTGCTGGGTGCTCAGTGCTCGGGGTGCTGGGTGCTCAGTACTCAGGGTGCTGGGTGCTCAGTGCTCGGGGTGCTCGGTGCTCAGTACGCTGGGTGCTCAGTACTCAGGGTGCTGGGTGCTCAGTACTCAGGGTGCTGGGTGCTTAGTACTCAGGGTGCTGGGTGCTCAGTGCTCCGGGTGCTGGGTGCTCAGTGCTCAGTACTCAGGGTGCTGGGTGCTCAGTGCTGAGGTTGCTGGGTGCTCAGTGCTCAGGGTGCTTCGTGCTCGGTGCTCGGTGCTCGGGGTGCTGGGTGCTTAGTGCTCGGGGTGCTGGGTGCTCAGTACTCAGGGTGCTGGGTGGTCAGTACTCACGGTGCTGGGTGCTCAGTACTCGGGGTGCTGGGTGCTCACTACTCAGGGTGCTGGGTGCTCAGTACTCAGGGTGCTGGGTGCTCAGTGCTCGGGGTGCTCGGTGCTCAGTACTCAGGGTGCTCATTACTCAGGGTGCTCAGTACTCAGGGTGCTGGGTGCTCAGTACTCAGGGTGCTCAGTACTCAGGGTGCTGGGTGCTGAGTGCTCGGGGTGCTGGGTGCTCAGTACCCAGGGTGCTCAGTACTCAGGGTGCTGGGTGCTCAGTACTCAGGGTGCTCGGTGCTCAGTACTCAGGGTGCTGGGTGCTCAGTGCTCGGGGTGCTGGGTGCTCAGTACTCAGGGTGCTGGGTGCTCAGTGCTCGGGGTGCTCGGTGCTCAGTACGCTGGGTGCTCAGTACTCAGGGTGCTGGGTGCTCAGTACTCAGGGTGCTGGGTGCTTAGTACTCAGGGTGCTGGGTGCTCAGTGCTCCGGGTGCTGGGTGCTCAGTGCTCAGTACTCAGGGTGCTGGGTGCTCAGTGCTCAGGTTGCTGGGTGCTCAGTGCTCAGGGTGCTTCGTGCTCGGTGCTCGGTGCTCGGGGTGCTGGGTGCTTAGTGCTCGGGGTGCTGGGTGCTCAGTACTCAGGGTGCTGGGTGGTCAGTACTCACGGTGCTGGGTGCTCAGTACTCGGGGTGCTGGGTGCTCACTACTCAGGGTGCTGGGTGCTCAGTACTCAGGGTGCTGGGTGCTCAGTGCTCGGGGTGCTCGGTGCTCAGTACTCAGGGTGCTCATTACTCAGGGTGCTCAGTACTCAGGGTGCTGGGTGCTCAGTACTCAGGGTGCTCAGTACTCAGGGTGCTGGGTGCTCAGTGCTCGGGGTGCTGGGTGCTCAGTACCCAGGGTGCTCAGTACTCAGGGTGCTGGGTGCTCAGTGCTCGGGGTGCTGGGTGCTCAGTGCTCAGGGTGATCGGTGCTCAGTACTCAGGATGCTGGGTGCTCAGTACTCAGGGTGCTGGGTGCTCAGTACACAGGGTGCTGGTTGCTCAGTCCTCAGGGTGCTCAGTGCTCAGGGTGCTGGGTGCTCAGTGCTCGGGGTGCTCGGTGCTCAGTACTCAGGGTGCTGGGTGCTCAGTACTCAGGGTGCTGGGTGCTCATTACTCAGGGTGCTGGGTGCTCAGTGCTCGTAGTGCTGGGTGCTCAGTGCTCAGTACTCAGGGTGCTGGGTGCTCATTACTCAGGGTGCTGGGTGCTCAGTGCTCGGGGTGCTGGGTGCTCAGTACTCAGGTTGCTGGGTGCTCAGTGCTCGGGGTGCTGGGTGCTCAGTGCTCAGTACTCAGGGTGCTGGGTGCTCAGTACACAGGGTGCTGGGTGCTCAGTGCTCGGGGTGCTGGGTGCTCAGTGCTCGGGGTGCTGGGTGCTCAGTACTCAGGGTGCTGGGTGCTCAGTGCTCAGGGTGTTGGGTGCTCAGTACTCAGGGTGCTGGGTGCTCAGTACTCAGGGTGCTGGGTGCTCAGTGCTCGGGTTGCTGGGTGCTCAGTGCTCGGGGTGCTGGGTGCTCAGTGCTCGGGGTGCTGGGTGCTCAGTGCTCAGGGTGCTGGGTGCTCAGTGCTCGGGGTGCTGGGTGCTCAGTGCTCGGGGTGCTTGGTGCTCAGTGCTCGGGGTGCTGGGTTCTCAGTGCTCAGTGTGCTGGGTGCTCGGTGCTCGGGGTGCTGGGTGCTTAGTGCTCGGGGTGCCCGGTGCTCAGTACTCGGGGTTCTGGGTGCTCAGTGCTCAGGGTACTCGGTGCTCAGTACGTTGGGTGCTCAGTACTCAGGGTGCTGGGTGCTCAGTGCTCAGGGTGCTAGGTGCTCAGTGCTCAGGGTGCTGGGTGCTCAGTGCTCAGGGTGCTGGGTGCTCAGTGCTCAGGGTGCTGGGTGCTCGGTGCTCTGGGTGCTGGGTGCTTAGTGCTCGGGGTGCCCGGTGCTCAGTACTCGGGGTGCTCAGTGCTCAGTACTCAGGGTGCTGGGTGCTCAGTGCTCAGGGTGCTGGGTGCTCAGTACTCAGGGTGCTGGGTGCTCGGTGCTCAGTACGCAGTGTGCTCAGTACTCAGGGTGCTGGGTGCTCAGTACTCAGGGTGCTGGGTACTCAGTGCTCAGGGTGCTGGGTGCTCAGTACTCAGGGTGCTGGGTGCTCAGTACTCAGGGTGCTGGGTGCTCTGTGCTCGGGGTGCTGGGTGCTCAGTGCTCGCGGTGCTGGGTGCTCAGTGCTCAGGGTGCTCGGTGCTCAGTACTCAGGGTGCTGGGTGCTCAGTGCTCGAGGTGCTCAGTACTCAGGGTGCTGTGTGTTCAGTGCTCAGTGTGCTGGGTGCTCAGTACTCAGGGTGCTCGGTGCTTAGTACTCAGGGTGCTGGGTGCTCAGTACTCCGGGTGCTGGGTGCTCAGTGCTCGGGGTTATCGGTGCTCAGTGTTCAAGGTGCTGGGTGCTCAGTATTCAGCGTGCTCATTGCTCAGGGTGCTGGGTGCTCAGTACTCAGGGTGCTGGGTGCTCAGTGCTCAGGGTGCTCGGTGCTCAGTACGTTGGGTGCTCAGTACTCAGGGTGCTTGGTGCTCAGTACTCGGGGTGCTGGGTGCTCATTAATCAGGGTGATGGGTGCTCAGTAATCAGGGTGCTCAGTGCTTGGGGTTCAGGGTGCTCAGTACTCAGGGTGTTCTGTGCTTGGGGTGCTGGGTGCTCAGTACTCAGGGTGCTGGGTGCTCAGTGCTCAGGGTGTTGAGTGCTCAGTACTCAGGGTGCTGGGTGCTCAGTACTCAGGGTGCTGGGTGCTCAGTGCTCGGGGTGTTGGGTGCTCAGTGCTCGGGGTGCTGGGTGCTCAGTGCTCGGGGTGCTGGGTGCTCAGTGCTCGGGGTTCTGGGTGCTCAGTGCCCAGGGTGCTGGGTGATCAGTGCTCGGGGTGCTGGGTGCTCAGTGCTCAGGGTGCTGGGTGCTCGGTGCTCGGGGTGCTGGGTGCTTAGTGCTCGTGGTGCCCGGTGCTCAGTACTCGGGGTTCTGGGTGCTCAGTGCTCAGGGTACTCGGTGCTCAGTACGTTGGGTGCTCAGTACTCAGGGTGCTGGGTGCTCAGTGCTCAGGGTGCTGGGTGCTCAGTGCTCAGGGTGCTGGGTGCTCAGTGCTCAGGGTGCTGGGTGCTCAGTGCTCAGGGTGCTGGGTGCTCAGTGCTCAGGGTGCTGGGTGCTCGGTGCTCTGGGTGCTGGGTGCTTAGTGCTCGGGGTGCTCGGTGCTCAGTACTCGGGGTGCTCAGTGCTCAGTACTCAGGGTGGTGGGTGCTCAGTGCTCAGGGTGCTGGGTGCTCAGTACTCAGGTTGCTGGGTGCTCGGTTCTCAGGGTGCTGGGTGCTCAGTGCTCGGGGTGCTCGGTGCTCAGTACTCTGGGTGCTCAGTACTCAGGGTGCTGGGTGCTCAGTACTCAGGGTGCTGGGTGCTTAGTACTCAGTGTGCTGGCTGCTCAGTGCTCCGGGTGCTGGGTGCTCAGTGCTCAGTACTCAGGGTGCTGGGTGCTCAGTGCTCAGGTTGCTGGGTGCTCAGTGCTCAGGGTGCTTCGTGCTCGGTGCTCGGTGCTCGGGGTGCTGGGTGCTTAGTGCTCGGGGTGCTGGGTGCTCAGTACTCAGGGTGCTGGGTGGTCAGTACTCACGGTGCTGGGTGCTCAGTACTCGGGGTGCTGGGTGCTCACTACTCAGGGTGCTGGGTGCTCAGTACTCAGGGTGCTGGGTGCTCAGTGCTCGGGGTGCTCGGTGCTCAGTACTCAGGGTGCTCATTACTCAGGGTGCTCAGTACTCAGGGTGCTGGGTGCTCAGTACTCAGGGTGCTCAGTACTCAGGGTGCTGGGTGCTCAGTGCTCGGGGTGCTGGGTGCTCAGTACCCAGGGTGCTCAGTACTCAGGGTGCTGGGTGCTCAGTGCTCGGGGTGCTGGGTGCTCAGTGCTCAGGGTGATCGGTGCTCAGTACTCAGGATGCTGGGTGCTCAGTACTCAGGGTGCTGGGTGCTCAGTACACAGGGTGCTGGTTGCTCAGTCCTCAGGGTGCTCAGTGCTCAGGGTGCTGGGTGCTCAGTGCTCGGGGTGCTCGGTGCTCAGTACTCAGGGTGCTGGGTGCTCAGTACTCAGGGTGCTGGGTGCTCAGTACTCAGGGTGCTGGGTGCTCAGTGCTCGTAGTGCTGGGTGCTCAGTGCTCAGTACTCAGGGTGCTGGGTGCTCATTACTCAGGGTGCTGGGTGCTCAGTGCTCGGGGTGCTGGGTGCTCAGTACTCAGGGTGCTGGGTGCTCAGTGCTCAGGGTGCTCGGTGCTCAGTACTCATGGTGCTGGGTGGTCATTCTCAGGGTGCTGGGTGCTCAGTACTCAGGTTGCTCAGTACACTGGGTGCTCGGTGCTCAGTACTCATGGTGCTGGCTGCTCAGTACTAAGGGTGCTCGGTGCTCAGTTCTCAGGGTGCTCGGTGCACAGTGTTTGGGGTGCTGGGTGCTCAGTACTCAGGGTGCTGAGTGCTCAGTGCTCAGGGTGCTCGGTGCTCAGTGCTCTGGGTGCTGGGTGCTCAGTACTCAGTGCTCAGGATGCTGGGTGCTCAGTGCTCAGGGTGCTGGGTGCTCAGTGCTCAGGGAGCTCAGTGCTCAGTACTTAGGGTGCTGGGTGCTCAGTACTCAGGGTGCTGGGTGCTCAGTGCTCGGGGTGCCCGGTGCTCAGTGCTCGGGGTGCTCGGTGCTCAGTACTCAGGGTGCTGGGTGCTCAGTACTCACGGTGCTGGGTGCTCAGTGCTCGGGGTGCTGGGTGCTCAGTGCTCGGGGTGCTGGGTGCTCAGTGCTCAGGGTGCTGGGTGCTCAGTATTCAGGGTGCTGGGTGCTCAGTGCTTGGGGTGCTGGGTGCTCAGTACTCAGGGTGCTGGGTGCTCAGTACTCAGGGTGCTCGGTGCTCAGTGCTTGGTGTGCTGGGTGCTCAGTACTCAGGGTGCTGGGTGCTCAGTGCTCAGGGTGCTGCGTGCTCAGTGCTCAGGGTGCTGGGTGCTCAGTACTCAGTGCTCAGGATGCTGGGTGCTCAGTGCTCGGGCTGCTGGGTGCTCAGTGCTCAGGGTGCTGGGTGCTCAGTACTCAGGGTGCTGGGTGCTCAGTTCTCAGGGTGCTGGGTGCTCAGTGCTCTGGGTGCTGGGTGCTCAGTGCTCGGGGTTCTCGGTGCTCAGTGCTCAAGGTGCTGGGTGCTCAGTACTCAGGGTGCTCATTGCTCAGGGTGCTGGGTGCTCAGTACTCAGGGTGCTGGGTGCTCAGTGCTCAGGGTGATGGGTGCTCAGTACTCAGGGTGCTCAGTGCTTGGGGTGCAGGGTGCTCAGTACTCAGGGTGCTCTGTGCTTGCTGTGCTGGGTGCTCAGTACTCAGGGTGCTGGGTGCTCAGTACTCAGGGTGCTGGGTGCTCAGTGCTCGGGGTGCTGGGTGCTCAGTGCTCGGGGTGCTGGGTGCTCAGTGCTCGGGGTGCTGGGTGCTCAGTGCTCGGGGTTCTGGGTGCTCAGTGCCCGGGGTGCTGGGTGCTCAGTGCTCGGGGTGCTGGGTGCTCAGTGCTCAGGGTGCTGGGTGCTCGGTGCTCGGGGTGCTGGGTGCTTAGTGCTCGGGGTGCCCGGTGCTCAGTACTCGGGGTGCTCAGTGCTCAGTACTCAGGGTGCTGGGTGCTCAGTGCTCAGGGTGCTGGGTGCTCAGTACTCAGGGTGCTGGGTGCTCGGTGCTCAGTACGCAGTGTGCTCAGTACTCAGGGTGCTGGGTGCTCAGTACTCAGGGTGCTCGGTGCTCAGTGCTCAGGGTGCTAGGTGCTCGGTGCTCGGGGTGCTGGGTGCTTAGTGCTCGGGTTGCTGGGTGCTCAGTACTCAGGGTGCTGGGTGCTAAGTGCTCAGTACTCAGGGTGCTGGGTGCTCAGTGCTCAGGGTTCTGGGTGCTCAGTGCTCAGGGTGCTGGGTGCTCGGAGTTCGGGGTGCTGGGTGCTTAGTGCTCGGGTTGCTGGGTGCTCAGTACTCAGGGTGCTGGGTGCTCAGTACTCAGGGTGCTGGGTGCTCAGTGCTCAGGGTGCTGGGTGCTCGGTGCTCAGGGTGCAGGGTGCTTAGTGCTCGGGTTGCTGGGTGCTCAGTACTCATGGTGCTGGGTGCTCAGTGCTCGGGGTGCTGGGTGCTCAGTGCTCAGTACTCAGGGTGCTGTGTGCTCAGTGCTCAGGGTGCTGTGTGTTCAGTTCTCAGGGTGCTGGGTGCTCAGTACTCAGGGTGCTGGGTGCTCAGTACTCAGGGTGCTGGGTGCTCAGTGCTCAGGGTGCTGGGTGCTCGGTGTTCGGGGTGCTGGGTGTTTAGTGCTCGGGTTGCTGGGTGCTCAGTACTCAGGGTGCTGGGTACTCAGTGCTCAGGGTGCTGGGTGCTCAGTACTCAGGGTGCTGGTTGCTCAGTACTCAGGGTGCTGGGTGCTCTGTGCTCGGGGTGCTGGGTGCTCAGTGCTCGCGGTGCTGGGTGCTCAGTGCTCAGGGTGCTCGGTGCTCAGTACTCAGGGTGCTGGGTGCTCAGTGCTCGAGGTGCTCAGTACTCAGGGTGCTGTGTGTTCAGTGCTCAGTGTGCTGGGTGCTCAGTACTCAGGGTGCTCGGTGCTTAGTACTCAGGGTGCTGGGTGCTCAGTACTCCGGGTGCTGGGTGCTCAGTGCTCGGGGTTATCGGTGCTCAGTGTTCAAGGTGCTGGGTGCTCAGTATTCAGCGTGCTCATTGCTCAGGGTGCTGGGTGCTCAGTACTCAGGGTGCTGGGTGCTCAGTGTTCAGGGTGCTCGGTGCTCAGTACGTTGGGTGCTCAGTACTCAGGGTGCTTGGTGCTCAGTACTCGGGGTGCTGGGTGCTCATTAATCAGGGTGATGGGTGCTCAGTAATCAGGGTGCTCAGTGCTTGGGGTTCAGGGTGCTCAGTACTCAGGGTGTTCTGTGCTTGGGGTGCTGGGTGCTCAGTACTCAGGGTGCTGGGTGCTCAGTGCTCAGGGTGTTGGGTGCTCAGTACTCAGGGTGCTGGGTGCTCAGTACTCAGGGTGCTGGGTGCTCAGTGCTCGGGGTGTTGGGTGCTCAGTGCTCGGGGTGCTGGGTGCTCAGTGCTCAGGGTGCTGGGTGCTCAGTGCTCGGGGTTCTGGGTGCTCAGTGCCCAGGGTGCTGGGTGATCAGTGCTCGGGGTGCTGGGTGCTCAGTGCTCAGGGTGCTGGGTGCTCGGTGCTCGGGGTGCTGGGTGCTTAGTGCTCGTGGTGCCCGGTGCTCAGTACTCGGGGTTCTGGGTGCTCAGTGCTCAGGGTACTCGGTGCTCAGTACGTTGGGTGCTCAGTACTCAGGGTGCTGGGTGCTCAGTGCTCAGGGTGCTGGGTGCTCAGTACTCAGGGTGCTGGGTGCTCAGTGCTCAGGGTGCTGGGTGCTCAGTGCTCAGGGTGCTGGGTGCTCAGTGCTCAGGGTGCTGGGTGCTCGGTGCTCTGGGTGCTGGGTGCTTAGTGCTCGGGGTGCTCGGTGCTCAGTACTCGGGGTGCTCAGTGCTCAGTACTCAGGGTGGTGGGTGCTCAGTGCTCAGGGTGCTGGGTGCTCAGTACTCAGGTTGCTGGGTGCTCGGTTCTCAGGGTGCTGGGTGCTCAGTGCTCGGGGTGCTCGGTGCTCAGTACTCTGGGTGCTCAGTACTCAGGGTGCTGGGTGCTCAGTACTCAGGGTGCTGGGTGCTTAGTACTCAGTGTGCTGTCTGCTCAGTGCTCCGGGTGCTGGGTGCTCAGTGCTCAGTACTCAGGGTGCTGGGTGCTCAGTGCTCAGGTTGCTGGGTGCTCAGTGCTCAGGGTGCTTCGTGCTCGGTGCTCGGTGCTCGGGGTGCTGGGTGCTTAGTGCTCGGGGTGCTGGGTGCTCAGTACTCAGGGTGCTGGGTGGTCAGTACTCACGGTGCTGGGTGCTCAGTACTCGGGGTGCTGGGTGCTCACTACTCAGGGTGCTGGGTGCTCAGTACTCAGGGTGCTGGGTGCTCAGTGCTCGGGGTGCTCGGTGCTCAGTACTCAGGGTGCTCATTACTCAGGGTGCTCAGTACTCAGGGTGCTGGGTGCTCAGTACTCAGGGTGCTCAGTACTCAGGGTGCTGGGTGCTCAGTGCTCGGGGTGCTGGGTGCTCAGTACCCAGGGTGCTCAGTACTCAGGGTGCTGGGTGCTCAGTGCTCGGGGTGCTGGGTGCTCAGTGCTCAGGGTGATCGGTGCTCAGTACTCAGGATGCTGGGTGCTCAGTACTCAGGGTGCTGGGTGCTCAGTACACAGGGTGCTGGTTGCTCAGTCCTCAGGGTGCTCAGTGCTCAGGGTGCTGGGTGCTCAGTGCTCGGGGTGCTCGGTGATCAGTACTCAGGGTGCTGGGTGCTCAGTACTCAGGGTGCTGGGTGCTCAGTACTCAGGGTGCTGGGTGCTCAGTGCTCGTAGTGCTGGGTGCTCAGTGCTCAGTACTCAGGGTGCTGGGTGCTCATTACTCAGGGTGCTGGGTGCTCAGTGCTTAGAGTGCTGGGTGCTCAGTACTCAGGGTGCTGGGTGGTCATTCTCAGGGTGCTGGGTGCTCAGTACTCAGGTTGCTCAGTACACTGGGTGCTCGGTGCTCAGTACTCATGGTGCTGGCTGCTCAGTACTAAGGGTGCTCGGTGCTCAGTTCTCAGGGTGCTCGGTGCACAGTGTTTGGGGTGCTGGGTGCTCAGTACTCAGGGTGCTGAGTGCTCAGTGCTCAGGGTGCTCGGTGCTCAGTGCTCTGGGTGCTGGGTGCTCAGTACTCAGTGCTCAGGATGCTGGGTGCTCAGTGCTCAGGGTGCTGGGTGCTCAGTGCTCAGGGAGCTCAGTGCTCAGTACTAAGGGTGCTGGGTGCTCAGTACTCAGGGTGCTGGGTGCTCAGTGCTCGGGGTGCCCGGTGCTCAGTGCTCGGGGTGCTCGGTGCTCAGTACTCAGGGTGCTGGGTGCTCAGTACTCACGGTGCTGGGTGCTCAGTGCTCGGGGTGCTGGGTGCTCAGTGCTCGGGGTGCTGGGTGCTCAGTGCTCAGGGTGCTGGGTGCTCAGTATTCAGGGTGCTGGGTGCTCAGTGCTTGGGGTGCTGGGTGCTCAGTACTCAGGGTGCTGGGTGCTCAGTACTCAGGGTGCTCGGTGCTCAGTGCTTGGTGTGCTGGGTGCTCAGTACTCAGGGTGCTGGGTGCTCAGTGCTCAGGGTGCTGCGTGCTCAGTGCTCAGGGTGCTGGGTGCTCAGTACTCAGTGCTCAGGATGCTGGGTGCTCAGTGCTCGGGCTGCTGGGTGCTCAGTGCTCAGGGTGCTGGGTGCTCAGTACTCAGGGTGCTGGGTGCTCAGTTCTCAGGGTGCTGGGTGCTCAGTGCTCTGGGTGCTGGGTGCTCAGTGCTCGGGGTTCTCGGTGCTCAGTGCTCAAGGTGCTGGGTGCTCAGTACTCAGGGTGCTCATTGCTCAGGGTGCTGGGTGCTCAGTACTCAGGGTGCTGGGTGCTCAGTGCTCAGGGTGATGGGTGCTCAGTACTCAGGGTGCTCAGTGCTTGGGGTGCAGGGTGCTCAGTACTCAGGGTGCTCTGTGCTTGCTGTGCTGGGTGCTCAGTACTCAGGGTGCTGGGTGCTCAGTACTCAGGTTGCTGGGTGCTCAGTGCTCGGGGTGCTGGGTGCTCAGTGCTCGGGGTGCTGGGTGCTCAGTGCTCGGGGTGCTGGGTGCTCAGTGCTCGGGGTTCTGGGTGCTCAGTGCCCGGGGTGCTGGGTGCTCAGTGCTCGGGGTGCTGGGTGCTCAGTGCTCAGGGTGCTGGGTGCTCGGTGCTCGGGGTGCTGGGTGCTTAGTGCTCGGGGTGCCCGGTGCTCAGTACTCCGGGTTCTGGGTGCTCAGTGCTCAGGGTACTCGGTGCTCAGTACGTTGGGTGCTCAGTACTCAGGGTGCTGGGTGCTCAGTGCTCAGGGTGCTGGGTGCTCAGTGCTCGGGGTGCTGGGTGCTCAGTGCTCAGTACTCAGGGTGCTGGGTGCTCAGTGCTCAGGTTGCTGGGTGCTCAGTGCTCAGGGTGCTTCGTGCTCGGTGCTCGGTGCTCGGGGTGCTGGGTGCTTAGTGCTCGGGGTGCTGGGTGCTCAGTACTCAGAGTGCTGGGTGGTCAGTACTCACGGTGCTGGGTGCTCAGTACTCGGGGTGCTGGGTGCTCACTACTCAGGTTGCTGGGTGCTCATTACTCAGGGTGCTCAGTACTCAGGGTGCTGGGTGCTCAGTACTCAGGGTGCTCAGTACTCAGGGTGCTGGGTGCTCAGTGCTCGGGGTGCTGGGTGCTCAGTACTCAGGGTGCTCAGTACTCTGGGTGCTGGGTGCTCAGTGCTCGGGGTGCTGGGTGCTCAGTGCTCAGGGTGATCGGTGCTCAGTACTCAGGATGCTGGGTGCTCAGTACTCAGGGTGCTGGGTGCTCAGTACTCAGGGTGCTGGTTGCACAGTCCTCAGGGTGCTCAGTGCTCAGGGTGCTGGGTGCTTAGTGCTCAGGGTGCTCGGTGCTCAGTACTCAGGGTGCTGGGTGCTCAGTACTCAGGGTGCTGGGTGCTCAGTACTCAGGGTGCTGGGTGCTCAGTGCTCGTAGTGCTGGGTGCTCAGTGCTCAGGGTGCTCAGTGCTCAGTACTCAGGGTGCTGGGTGCTCATTACTCAGGGTGCTGGGTGCTCAGTGCTCGGGGTGCTGGGTGCTCAGTACTCAGGGTGCTGGGTGCTCAGTGCTCAGGGTGCTCGGTGCTCAGTACTCATGGTGCTGGGTGCTCATTCTCAGGGTGCTGAGTGCTCAGTACTCAGGTTGCTCAGTACTCTGGGTGCTCGGTGCTCAGTACTCATGGTGCTGGCTGCTCAGTGCTAAGGGTGCTCGGTGCTCAGTTCTCAGGGTGCTCGGTGCTCAGTGTTTGGGGTGCTGGGTGCTCAGTAATCAGGGTGCTGAGTGCTCAGTGCTCAGGGTGCTCGGTGCTCAGTGCTCTGGGTGCTGGGTGCTCAGTACTCAGTGCTCAGGATGCTGGGTGCTCAGTGCTCAGGGTGCTTGGTGCTCAGTGCTCAGGGAGCTCAGTGCTCAGTACTTAGGGTGCTGGGTGCTCAGTACTCAGGGTGCTGGGTGCTCAGTGCTCGGGGTGCCCTGTGCTCAGTGCTCGGTGTGCACAGTGCTCAGTACTCAGGGTGCTGGGTGCTCAGTATTCACGGTGCTGGGTGCTCAGTGCTCGGGGTGCTGGGTGCTCAGTGCTCGGGGTGCTGGGTGCTCAGTACTCAGGGTGCTGGGTGCTCAGTGCTCAGGGTGCTGGGTGCTCAGTACTCAGGGTGCTGGGTGCTCAGTGCTCGGGGTGCCCTGTGCTCAGTGCTCGGTGTGCTCGGTGCTCAGTACTCAGGGTGCTCAGCGCTCAGTACTCAGGGTGCTGGGTGATCAGTGCTCAGGGTGCTCGTTGCTCAGTACGTTGGGTGCTCAGTGCTCAGGGTGCTGGCTGCTCAGTGCTCAGGGTGCTGGGTGCTCAGTGCTCAGGGTGCTTGATGCTCAGTACTCAGGGTGCTGGGTGCTCAGTGCTCAGGGTGCTGGGTGGTCAGTGCTCGGGGTGCTGGTTGCTCAGTGCTCAGGGTGCTGGGTGCTCAGTACTCAGGGTGCTGGGTGCTCAGTACTCGCGGTGCTGGGTGCTCAGTGCTCAGCGTGCTGGGTGCTCAGTACTCAGGGTGCTCGGTGCTCAGTGCTTGGGGTGCCGGGTGCTCAGTACTCAGGGTGCTGGGTGCTCAGTGCTCAGGGTGCTGCGTGCTCAGTGCTCAGGGTGCTGGGTGCTCAGTACTCAGTGCTCAGGATGCTGGGTGCACAGTGCTCGGGCTGCTTGGTGCTCAGTGCTCAGGGTGCTGGGTGCTCAGTACTCAGGGTGCTCAGTGCTCGGGGAGCTCGTTGCTCAGTACTCAGGGTGCTGGGTGCTCAGTACTCAGTGATCGGGGTCCTGGGTGCTCCGTGCTCGGGGTGCTGGGTGCTCAGTGCTCTGGGTGCTTAGTGTTCAGTACTCAGGGTACTGGGTGCTCAGTACTCAGGGTGCTCAGTGCTCGGGGTGCTGGGTGCTCAGTACTCAGGGTGCTGGGTGCTCAGTACTCAGGGTGCTCAGTGCTCAGGGTGCTGGGTGATCACTGCTCGGGGTGCTCGGTGCTCAGTACTCAGGGTGCTGAGTGCTCAGTACTCAGGGTGCTGGGTGCTCAGTACTCAGGGTGCTGGGTGATCAGTGCTCGGGGTGCTGGGTGCTCAGTGCTCAGGGTGCTCAGTGCTCAGTACTCAGGGTGCTCAGTGCTCAGTACTCAGGGTGCTGGGTGCTCAGTGCTCAGGGTGCTGGGTGCTCAGTACTCAGGGTGCTGGGTGCTCGGTGCTCAGTACGCTGGGTGCTCAGTACTCAGGGTGCTGGGTGCTCAGTACTCACGGTGCTGTGTGCTCAGTGCTCGGGGTGCTGGGTGCTCAGTACTCAGGGTGCTGGGTGCTCAGTGCTCGGGGTGCTCGGTGCTCAGTACGCTGGGTGCTCAGTACTCAGGGTGCTGGGTGCTCAGTACTCAGGGTGCTGGGTGCTTAGTACTCAGGCTGCTGGGTGCTCAGTGCTCAGGGTGCTGGGTGCTCAGTGCTCAGTACTCAGGGTGCTGGGTGCTCAGTGCTCAGGGTGCTGGGTGCTTGGTGCTCGGGGTGCTGGGTGCTTAGTGCTCGGGGTGCTGGGTGCTCAGTACTCAGGGTGCTGGTTGGTCAGTACTCACGATGCTGGGTGCTCAGTACTCGGGGTGCTGGGTGCTCACTACTCAGTGTGCTGGGTGCTCAGTACTCAGGGTGCTCGGTGCTCAGTGCTTGGGGTGCTGGGTGCTCAGTACTCAGGGTGCTGGGTGCTCAGTGCTCAGGGTGCTGCGTTCTCAGTGCTCAGGGTGCTGTGTGATCAGTACTCAGTGCTCAGGATGCTGGGTGCTCAGTGCTCGGGCTGCTGGGTGCTCAGTGCTCAGGGTGCTGGGTGCTCAGTACTCAGGGTGCTGGGTGCTCAGTGCTCAGGGTGCTCGGTGCTCAGTACGTTGGGTGCTCAGTACTCAGGGTGCTCGGTGCTCAGTACTCGGGGTGCTGGGTGCTCATTAATCAGGGTGCTGGGTGCTCAGTACTCAGGGTGCTCATTGCTCAGGGTGCTGGGTGCTCAGTACTCAGGGTGCTGGGTGCTCCGTACTCAGGGTGCTCTGTGCTTGCTGTGCTGAGTGCTCAGTGCTCGGGGTTCTCGGTGCTCAGTGCTCAAGGTGCTGGGTGCTCAGTACTCAGGGTGCTCATTGCTCAGGGTGCTGGGTGCTCAGTACTCAGGGTGCTGGGTGCTCAGTGCTCAGGGTGATGGGTGCTCAGTACTCAGGGTGCTCAGTGCTTGGGGTGCAGGGTGCTCAGTACTCAGGGTGCTCTGTGCTTGCTGTGCTGGGTGCTCAGTACTCAGGGTGCTGGGTGCTCAGTACTCAGGGTGCTGGGTGCTCAGTGCTCGGGGTGCTGGGTGCTCAGTGCTCGGGGTGCTGGGTGCTCAGTGCTCGGGGTGCTGGGTGCTCAGTGCTCGGGGTTCTGGGTGCTCAGTGCCCGGGGTGCTGGGTGCTCAGTGCTCGGGGTGCTGGGTGCTCAGTGCTCAGGGTGCTGGGTGCTCGGTGCTCGGGGTGCTGGGTGCTTAGTGCTCGGGGTGCCCGGTGCTCAGTACTCCGGGTTCTGGGTACTCAGTGCTCAGGGTACTCGGTGCTTAGTACGTTGGGTGCTCAGTACTCAGGGTGCTGGGTGCTCAGTGCTCAGGGTGCTGGGTGCTCAGTGCTCGGGGTGCTGGGTGCTCAGTGCTCAGTACTCAGGGTGCTGGGTGCTCAGTGCTCAGGTTGCTGGGTGCTCAGTGCTCAGGGTGCTTCGTGCTCGGTGCTCGGTGCTCGGGGTGCTGGGTGCTTAGTGCTCGGGGTGCTGGGTGCTCAGTACTCAGGGTGCTGGTTGGTCAGTACTCACGGTGCTGGGTGCTCAGTACTCGGGGTGCTGGGTGCTCACTACTCAGGGTGCTGGGTGCTCAGTACTCAGCGTGCTGGGTGCTCAGTGCTCGGGGTGCTCGGTGCTCAGTACTCAGGGTGCTCATTACTCAGGGTGCTCAGTACTCAGGGTGCTGGGTGCTCAGTACTCAGGGTGCTCAGTACTCAGGGTGCTGGGTGCTCAGTGCTCGGGGTGCTGGGTGCTCAGTACTCAGGGTGCTCAGTACTCTGGGTGCTGGGTGCTCAGTGCTCGGGGTGCTGGGTGCTCAGTGCTCAGGGTGATCGGTGCTCAGTACTCAGGATGCTGGGTGCTCAGTACTCAGGGTGCTGGGTGCTCAGTACTCAGGGTGCTGGTTGCACAGTCCTCAGGGTGCTCAGTGCTCAGGGTGCTGGGTGCTCAGTGCTCAGGGTGCTCGGTGCTCAGTACTCAGGGTGCTGGGTGCTCAGTACTCAGGGTGCTGGGTGCTCAGTACTCAGGGTGCTGGGTGCTCAGTGCTCGTAGTGCTGGGTGCTCAGTGCTCAGGGTGCTCAGTGCTCAGTACTCAGGGTGCTGGGTGCTCATTACTCAGGGTGCTGGGTGCTCAGTGCTCGGGGTGCTGGGTGCTCAGTACTCAGGGTGCTGGGTGCTCAGTGCTCAGGGTGCTCGGTGCTCAGTACTCATGGTGCTGGGTGCTCATTCTCAGGGTGCTGAGTGCTCAGTACTCAGGTTGCTCAGTACTCTGGGTGCTCGGTGCTCAGTACTCATGGTGCTGGCTGCTCAGTGCTAAGGGTGCTCGGTGCTCAGTTCTCAGGGTGCTCGGTGCTCAGTGTTTGGGGTGCTGGGTGCTCAGTACTCAGGGTGCTGAGTGCTCAGTGCTCAGGGTGCTCGGTGCTCAGTGCTCTGGGTGCTGGGTGCTCAGTACTCAGTGCTCAGGATGCTGGGTGCTCAGTGCTCAGGGTGCTTGGTGCTCAGTGCTCAGGGAGCTCAGTGCTCAGTACTTAGGGTGCTGGGTGCTCAGTACTCAGGGTGCTGGGTGCTCAGTGCTCGGGGTGCCCTGTGCTCAGTGCTCGGTGTGCTCAGTGCTCAGTACTCAGGGTGCTGGGTGCTCAGTATTCACGGTGCTGGGTGCTCAGTGCTCGGGGTGCTGGGTGCTCAGTGCTCGGTGTGCTGGGTGCTCAGTACTCAGGGTGCTGGGTGCTCAGTGCTCAGGGTGCTGGGTGCTCAGTACTCAGGGTGCTGGGTGCTCAGTGCTCGGGGTGCCCTGTGCTCAGTGCTCGGTGTGCTAGGTGCTCAGTACTCAGGGTGCTCAGCGCTCAGTACTCAGGGTGCTGGGTGATCAGTGCTCAGGGTGCTCGTTGCTCAGTACGTTGGGTGCTCAGTGCTCAGGGTGCTGGCTGCTCAGTGCTCAGGGTGCTGGGTGCTCAGTGCTCAGGGTGCTTGATGCTCAGTACTCAGGGTGCTGGGTGCTCAGTGCTCAGGGTGCTGGGTGGTCAGTGCTCGGGGTGCTGGTTGCTCAGTGCTCAGGGTGCTGGGTGCTCAGTACTCAGGGTGCTGGGTGCTCAGTACTCGCGGTGCTGGGTGCTCAGTGCTCAGCGTGCTGGGTGCTCAGTACTCAGGGTGCTCGGTGCTCAGTGCTTGGGGTGCCGGGTGCTCAGTACTCAGGGTGCTGGGTGCTCAGTGCTCAGGGTGCTGCGTGCTCAGTGCTCAGGGTGCTGGGTGCTCAGTACTCAGTGCTCAGGATGCTGGGTGCACAGTGCTCGGGCTGCTTGGTGCTCAGTGCTCAGGGTGCTGGGTGCTCAGTACTCAGGGTGCTCAGTGCTCGGGGAGCTCGGTGCTCAGTACTCAGGGTGCTGGGTGCTCAGTACTCAGTGATCGGGGTCCTGGGTGCTCCGTGCTCGGGGTGCTGGGTGCTCAGTGCTCTGGGTGCTTAGTGTTCAGTACTCAGGGTACTGGGTGCTCAGTACTCAGGGTGCTCAGTGCTCGGGGTGCTGGGTGCTCAGTACTCAGGGTGCTGGGTGCTCAGTACTCAGGGTGCTCAGTGCTCAGGGTGCTGGGTGATCACTGCTCGGGGTGCTCGGTGCTCAGTACTCAGGGTGCTGAGTGCTCAGTACTCAGGGTGCTGGGTGCTCAGTACTCAGGGTGCTGGGTGATCAGTGCTCGGGGTGCTGGGTGCTCAGTGCTCAGGGTGCTCAGTGCTCAGTACTCAGGGTGCTCAGTGCTCAGTACTCAGGGTGCTGGGTGCTCAGTGCTCAGGGTGCTGGGTGCTCAGTACTCAGGGTGCTGGGTGCTCGGTGCTCAGTACGCTGGGTACTCAGTACTCAGGGTGCTGGGTGCTCAGTACTCACGGTGCTGTGTGCTCAGTGCTCGGGGTGCTGGGTGCTCAGTACTCAGGGTGCTGGGTGCTCAGTGCTCGGGGTGCTCGGTGCTCAGTACGCTGGGTGCTCAGTACTCAGGGTGCTGGGTGCTCAGTACTCAGGGTGCTGGGTGCTTAGTACTCAGGCTGCTGGGTGCTCAGTGCTCAGGGTGCTGGGTGCTCAGTGCTCAGTACTCAGGGTGCTGGGTGCTCAGTGCTCAGGGTGCTGGGTGCTTGGTGCTCGGGGTGCTGGGTGCTTAGTGCTCGGGGTGCTGGGTGCTCAGTACTCAGGGTGCTGGTTGGTCAGTACTCACGATGCTGGGTGCTCAGTACTCGGGGTGCTGGGTGCTCACTACTCAGTGTGCTGGGTGCTCAGTACTCAGGGTGCTCGGTGCTCAGTGCTTGGGGTGCTGGGTGCTCAGTACTCAGGGTGCTGGGTGCTCAGTGCTCAGGGTGCTGCGTTCTCAGTGCTCAGGGTGCTGTGTGATCAGTACTCAGTGCTCAGGATGCTGGGTGCTCAGTGCTCGGGCTGCTGGGTGCTCAGTGCTCAGGGTGCTGGGTGCTCAGTACTCAGGGTGCTGGGTGCTCAGTGCTCAGGGTGCTCGGTGCTCAGTACGTTGGGTGCTCAGTACTCAGGGTGCTCGGTGCTCAGTACTCGGGGTGCTGGGTGCTCATTAATCAGGGTGCTGGGTGCTCAGTACTCAGGGTGCTCAGTGCTTGGGGTGCACGGTGCTCAGTACTCAGGGTGCTCTGTGCTTGGGGTGCTGGGCGCTCAGTACTCAGGGTGCTGGGTCCTCAGTGCTCAGGGTGTTGGGTGCTCAGTACTCAGGGTGCTGGGTGCTCAGTACTCAGGGTGCTGGGTGCTCAGTGCTCGGGGTGCTGGGTGCTCAGTGCTCGGGTTGCTGGGTGCTCAGTGCTCGGGGTGCTCGGTGCTCAGTGCTCGGGGTGCTGGGTGCTCAGTGCTCAGTACTCAGGGTGCTGGGTGCTCAGTGCTCAGGTTGCTGGGTGCTCGGTGCTCAGTACGCTGGGTTCTCAGTACTCAGGGTGCTGGATGCTCAGTACTCAGGGTGCTCGGTGCTCAGTACTCAGGGTGCTGGGTGCTCAGTGCTCGGGGTGCTGGGTGCTCAGTACTCAGGGTGCTGGGTGCTCAGTGCTCAGGGTGCTGGGTGCTCAGTGCTCGGGGTGCTCAGTGCTAAGTACTCAGGGTGCTGGGTGCTCAGTACTCAGGGTGCTGGGTGCTCAGTACTCAGAGTGCTGGGTGCTCAGTGCTCGTAGTGCTGGGTGCTCAGTGCTCAGGGTGCTCAGTGCTCAGTTCTCAGGGTGCTGGGTGCTCATTACTCAGGGTGCTGGGTGCTCAGTGCTCGGGGTGCTGGGTGCTCAGTACTCAGGGTGCTGGGTGCTCAGTGCTCAGGGTGCTCGGTGCTCAGTACTCATGTTGCTGGGTGCTCATTCTCAGGGTGCTGGGTGCTCAGTACTCAGGTTGCTCAGTACTCTGGGTGCTCGGTGCTCAGTACTCATGGTGCTGGCTGCTCAGTACTCAGGGTGCTCGGTGCTCAGTTCTCAGGGTGCTCGGTGCTCAGTGTTTGGTGTGTTGGGTGCTCAGTACTCAGGGTGCTGGGTGCTCAGTGCTCATGGTGCTCGGTGCTCAGTGCTCTGGGTGCTGGGTGCTCAGTACTCAGTGCTCAGGTTGCTGGGTGCTCAGTGCTCAGGGTGCTGGGTGCTCAGTGCTCAGGGAGCTCAGTGCTAAGTGCTCAGTACTTAGGGTGCTGGGTGCTCAGTACTCAGGGTGTTGGGTGCTCAGTGCTCGGGGTGCCCGGTGCTCAGTGCTCGGGGTGCTCGGTGCTCAGTACTCAGGGTGCTGGGTGCTCAGTACTCACGGTGCTGGGTGCTCAGTGCTCGGGGTGCTGGGTGCTCAGTGCTCGGGGTGCTGGGTGCTCAGTGCTCGGGGTGCTGGGTGCTCAGTACTCAGGGTGCTCAGCGCTCAGTACTCAGGGTGCTGGGTGCTCAGTGCTCAGGGTGCTCGTTGCTCAGTACGTTGGGTGCTCAGTGCTCAGGGTCCTGGCTGCTCAGTGCTCAGGGTGCTGGGTGCTCAGTGCTCAGGGTGCTTGATGCTCAGTACTCAGGGTGCTGGGTGCTCAGTGCTCAGGGTGCTGGGTGCTCAGTGCTCAGGGTGCTGGGTGCTCAGTGCTCAGGGTGCTGGGTGCTCAGTGCTCAGGGTGCTTGATGCTCAGTACTCAGGGTGCTGGGTGCTCAGTGCTCGGTGTGCTCAGTGCTCAGTACTCAGGGTGCTGGGTGCTCAGTATTCACGGTGCTGGGTGCTCAGTGCTCGGGGTGCTGGGTGCTCAGTGCTCGGTGTGCTGGGTGCTCAGTACTCAGGGTGCTGGGTGCTCAGTGCTCAGGGTGCTGGGTGCTCAGTACTCAGGGTGCTGGGTGCTCAGTGCTCGGGGTGCCCTGTGCTCAGTGCTCGGTGTGCTCGGTGCTCAGTACTCAGGGTGCTCAGCGCTCAGTACTCAGGGTGCTGGGTGATCAGTGCTCAGGGTGCTCGTTGCTCAGTACGTTGGGTGCTCAGTGCTCAGGGTGCTGGCTGATCAGTGCTCAGGGTGCTGGGTGCTCAGTGCTCAGGGTGCTTGATGCTCAGTACTCAGGGTGCTGGGTGCTCAGTGCTCAGGGTGCTGGGTGGTCAGTGCTCGGGGTGCTGGTTGCTCAGTGCTCAGGGTGCTGGGTGCTCAGTACTCAGGGTGCTGGGTGCTCAGTACTCGCGGTGCTGGGTGCTCAGTGCTCAGCGTGCTGGGTGCTCAGTACTCAGGGTGCTCGGTGCTCAGTGCTTGGGGTGCCGGGTGCTCAGTACTCAGGGTGCTGGGTGCTCAGTGCTCAGGGTGCTGCGTGCTCAGTGCTCAGGGTGCTGGGTGCTCAGTACTCAGTGCTCAGGATGCTGGGTGCACAGTGCTCGGGCTGCTTGGTGCTCAGTGCTCAGGGTGCTGGGTGCTCAGTACTCAGGGTGCTCAGTGCTCGGGGAGCTCGGTGCTCAGTACTCAGGGTGCTGGGTGCTCAGTACTCAGTGATCGGGGTCCTGGGTGCTCCGTGCTCGGGGTGCTGGGTGCTCAGTGCTCTGGGTGCTTAGTGTTCAGTACTCAGGGTACTGGGTGCTCAGTACTCAGGGTGCTCAGTGCTCGGGGTGCTGGGTGCTCAGTACTCAGGGTGCTGGGTGCTCAGTACTCAGGGTGCTCAGTGCTCAGGGTGCTGGGTGATCACTGCTCGGGGTGCTCGGTGCTCAGTACTCAGGGTGCTGAGTGCTCAGTACTCAGGGTGCTGGGTGCTCAGTACTCAGGGTGCTGGGTGATCAGTGCTCGGGGTGCTGGGTGCTCAGTGCTCAGGGTGCTCAGTGCTCAGTACTCAGGGTGCTCAGTGCTCAGTACTCAGGGTGCTGGGTGCTCAGTGCTCAGGGTGCTGGGTGCTCAGTACTCAGGGTGCTGGGTGCTCGGTGCTCAGTACGCTGGGTGCTCAGTACTCAGGGTGCTGGGTGCTCAGTACTCACGGTGCTGTGTGCTCAGTGCTCGGGGTGCTGGGTGCTCAGTACTCAGGGTGCTGGGTGCTCAGTGCTCGGGGTGCTCGGTGCTCAGTACGCTGGGTGCTCAGTACTCAGGGTGCTGGGTGCTCAGTACTCAGGGTGCTGGGTGCTTAGTACTCAGGCTGCTGGGTGCTCAGTGCTCAGGGTGCTGGGTGCTCAGTGCTCAGTACTCAGGGTGCTGGGTGCTCAGTGCTCAGGGTGCTGGGTGCTTGGTGCTCGGGGTGCTGGGTGCTTAGTGCTCGGGGTGCTGGGTGCTCAGTACTCAGGGTGCTGGTTGGTCAGTACTCACGATGCTGGGTGCTCAGTACTCGGGGTGCTGGGTGCTCACTACTCAGTGTGCTGGGTGCTCAGTACTCAGGGTGCTCGGTGCTCAGTGCTTGGGGTGCTGGGTGCTCAGTACTCAGGGTGCTGGGTGCTCAGTGCTCAGGGTGCTGCGTTCTCAGTGCTCAGGGTGCTGTGTGATCAGTACTCAGTGCTCAGGATGCTGGGTGCTCAGTGCTCGGGCTGCTGGGTGCTCAGTGCTCAGGGTGCTGGGTGCTCAGTACTCAGGGTGCTGGGTGCTCAGTGCTCAGGGTGCTCGGTGCTCAGTACGTTGGGTGCTCAGTACTCAGGGTGCTCGGTGCTCAGTACTCGGGGTGCTGGGTGCTCATTAATCAGGGTGCTGGGTGCTCAGTACTCAGGGTGCTCATTGCTCAGGGTGCTGGGTGCTCAGTACTCAGGGTGCTGGGTGCTCAGTGCTCAGGTGAAGTAATAGGGGTGGAGGGGCTGCATTCCCAGCACCCCAGCCGCCTGCCCGGCTAGCTTATGCCCCAAAATAATTACACAGACACTGTATTCTTTTAAGCACTGCTTGGCCCTTTAGCTCTAGCACTTACAGGCTAATTCTCACATTCTGATCAACCCATCTCTAATAATCTGTGAGCACCGGTCTTACCGGGAAAGGTTCAGCATGTCTAACCTGGTGGCTTGCTTCATGGCGTGTGTCTGCCCAGGAGCCGGGAGCATGGCGTCTCTCTCTGAGGCGTCTGCTCCCGAGAGAGCTGTGGAGTCTCTGCGCTCACTTCCTCTTCCTCCCAGCATTTTGTTCTGTTTACTCCTCCCACCTATCCTCTAACCAATAAAATGGGCCAGGGCAGTGCCTTTATTAGCCAATGACCTTCCTCCATCATTTCCCCTTTTTCGGTTTAAACAAAAAAAAGGCTTTAACATAGCAAAATTACATATAACAAAACAGTTATCAAGTAAAAGTTACAATAATCTTTATCATAACTAAGGAAAACTATAACTATAACTAACAATTCTTAACTCCATCAAAGACTCCAGAAAGATATATTACCTAAGTAAACAAGAACTAAGAAACTTCAAACTCTAGAAATGACAAAGACATCTCGCTGCCTGGACAGTCACCCAAAGTTCTTTTGTACCGTTGGGGCATCCATCTTCAGCCTTCAGGCCCATGGTATCCAGCAGACATTTCCATAAAGCAGGAAAATTCAAAGTCAGTTCAGTCACTATCTGTTGTGTCCTGCAGAATGTCTCGCAGACTCTTTCATGAATCAGGAACCCCGAAAGATCATCTCACCTTAGGCAAGTTCAGTAGTCCTCTCTCTGCGGGTTCTCTGTGTCCAGTTTATGCAATAGTCCAGGCAAGAGCAGTTTCTTGCCCAAATGGCTATCAAACTCCATAAGGTGCCTCTTTGATGCCCATTTTCCTCTTGAAGTAGATTGGTGCTGCCAGGAGCAGAGTGTCTCATTGTCATGAAAAGTCCTCAGTTATTAAAACATTAAATGTCCTATTCTGTAATCTTTGAAAGACATGAAGAATGTCTATCTAAAATATATCTCTATATATCTAGAAAATCTAACTAACATGACTACAAGCTTTACTATTATCAATGATTATCCATTAACAACCTATATTTCTTAATTATACAGTACATATTTAAATGAACTACACAATCACAATACCTTAATCAAAATCAGAAACACTTATACATATAACAAAATTGACCTTAAATCTCTATCAATAAAGCAAAATCTATACTAATGCAAATTATTCATATCTATATCATATCCCCCTTTAAATGTAAAAGAACGTTTATAAACCATATTTGGGAACATGGGCGCAGTTTTTTCTCTCCAAACTGCTTCCTGCTGAATGGGGGCGTCGTTAATTAGGTCTTTCATGGTATAACCTGTGTGCTAGTTTCTTCTCAGTTGGCAGTTGAGCAAAGCAATTTTCTGAAGGTGTTCACACCAACCCTTCAGGAGGGCGTGGTCCATCATACCAAATCGGAATAGAAGAAATGAACAGCGTCTCATCCTCTGTGAAAACAAAATAAGAAACTCCTTTCCAAAGTATCATATCCTTAGATCCAAATTCATAATATCTATGTTGGATTAGTTCAGCAGTATTTATAAATAAATATCTTTTAGCATCTGTTTCTCCTTCCTCAGCATTTAAACAATTCAAAGAGAGCATAATAGCATATAGTATCAAGATTCTCTGTGTATTTTCCATCTTTGTTCGTTTTATTTTAACCTCTATTTTGTTTATTTTTACTTTTAACTTTTTGCTTTTTGAGATAGGTTCTCTGTATTTTGACCTGAAGTAACTCTGTAGACCAGGCTGTCCTTGAACTCTCAGAGATCTGCCTGTCTCTGCCTCCCAGGCATTGGGATTAAAGGTGTAAGCTACTACACCTTGAACTCACAGAGATCTGTTTGCCTCTGCCTTCTAGGCACTAGGATTAAAGGCGTGTGCTACCACACACAACAACTCTCTTCCTTTTTTTGTTTTTTACTTTAAGAACTTCAACTTTTAGTCTGCATATATTTTTAACACACTTTAAACCATTCACAAATTTTCTCTGTCTTTGAATCTCTCTTTACTGTATATCTCTCTTTTTCTGACCACATGAATCTTTAATTTACCAAGCTATCTCAGTAGGACTAAAGGCGTGGCTTTGCCAGCTAGATCCAGTCCATTCCTTAGCTTTCCAGCCTCATGGCTGAGGTACTGGCTGTAGTCATGTTTACTGCCACAACTGTATGGCATTTCAAGGTTCCTGCCAGCAAGTGAGTTACAACAGACAACACTCAAGTCCTCTCTCGGTAGCCGGCCCTCCTGCCTCAAACAGTCAGAGTTTGCCCTGGCAGGACGGCCCAGAAAGCCGGCATTTTTAAATGGCGCAGCTTTTTTCCTGTTATGGCTGAAAACCGAAAAGCATGTGTTCAGCTTTTGGTCAACACCGTTTAAGTGTTTCGTGGCAGGACCTCTT
Organism: Microtus oregoni; assembly: GCF_018167655.1. Classification (NCBI taxonomy): domain Eukaryota; kingdom Metazoa; phylum Chordata; class Mammalia; order Rodentia; family Cricetidae; genus Microtus; species Microtus oregoni. The sequence goes on along the minus strand of NW_024543811.1, from coordinate 2,394,189 downwards.
AATGAGCTGCAGGCTTTGCAGCTAAAGCTGAGTCAGGAAGCCTCTCTTAGATGAGGTGCTTGCTTGCCTCTAGCAAGCAGAGTAGAACCGAGAAATTGCTGCTACCAAGAAACCAGGCACAATGCTTTCATTTTGTTCTAGAATTACTTCCCAAGCTGTCTCGGGCTTTATGTGGAAGTAGTTGTCCACGTGGGCGCCATATGAAGTAATAGGGGTGGAGGGGCTGCATTCCCAGCACCCCAGCCGCCTGCCCGGCTAGCTTATGCCCCAAAATAATTACACAGACACTGTATTCTTTTAAGCACTGCTTGGCCCTTTAGCTCTAGCACTTACAGGCTAATTCTCACATTCTGATCAACCCATCTCTAATAATCTGTGAGCACCGGTCTTACCGGGAAAGGTTCAGCATGTCTAACCTGGTGGCTTGCTTCATGGCGTGTGTCTGCCCAGGAGCCGGGAGCATGGCGTCTCTCTCTGAGGCGTCTGCTCCCGAGAGAGCTGTGGAGTCTCTGCGCTCACTTCCTCTTCCTCCCAGCATTTTGTTCTGTTTACTCCTCCCACCTATCCTCTAACCAATAAAATGGGCCAGGGCAGTGCCTTTATTAGCCAATGACCTTCCTCCATCACTCAGGGTGCTCGGTGCTCAGTACGTTGGGTGCTCAGTACTCAGGGTGCTCGGTGCTCAGTACTCGGGGTGCTGGGTGCTCATTAATCAGGGTGCTGGGTGCTCAGTACTCAGGGTGCTCAGTGCTTGGGGTGCACGGTGCTCAGTACTCAGGGTGCTCTGTGCTTGGGGTGCTGGGCGCTCAGTACTCAGGGTGCTGGGTCCTCAGTGCTCAGGGTGTTGGGTGCTCAGTACTCAGGGTGCTGGGTGCTCAGTACTCAGGGTGCTGGGTGCTCAGTGCTCGGGGTGCTGGGTGCTCAGTGCTCGGGGTGCTGGGTGCTCAGTGCTCGGGGTGCTCGGTGCTCAGTGCTCGGGGTGCTGGGTGCTCAGTGCTCAGTACTCAGGGTGCTGGGTGCTCAGTGCTCAGGTTGCTGGGTGCTCGGTGCTCAGTACGCTGGGTTCTCAGTACTCAGGGTGCTGGATGCTCAGTACTCAGGGTGCTCGGTGCTCAGTACTCAGGGTGCTGGGTGCTCAGTGCTCGGGGTGCTGGGTGCTCAGTACTCAGGGTGCTGGGTGCTCAGTGCTCAGGGTGCTGGGTGCTCAGTGCTCGGGGTGCTCAGTGCTAAGTACTCAGGGTGCTGGGTGCTCAGTACTCAGGGTGCTGGGTGCTCAGTGCTCATGGTGCTCGGTGCTCAGTGCTCTGGGTGCTGGGTGCTCAGTACTCAGTGCTCAGGTTGCTGGGTGCTCAGTGCTCAGGGTGCTGGGTGCTCAGTGCTCAGGGAGCTCAGTGCTAAGTGCTCAGTACTTAGGGTGCTGGGTGCTCAGTACTCAGGGTGTTGGGTGCTCAGTGCTCGGGGTGCCCGGTGCTCAGTGCTCGGGGTGCTCGGTGCTCAGTACTCAGGGTGCTGGGTGCTCAGTACTCACGGTGCTGGGTGCTCAGTGCTCGGGGTGCTGGGTGCTCAGTGCTCGGGGTGCTGGGTGCTCAGTGCTCGGGGTGCTGGGTGCTCAGTACTCAGGGTGCTCAGCGCTCAGTACTCAGGGTGCTGGGTGCTCAGTGCTCAGGGTGCTCGTTGCTCAGTACGTTGGGTGCTCAGTGCTCAGGGTCCTGGCTGCTCAGTGCTCAGGGTGCTGGGTGCTCAGTGCTCAGGGTGCTTGATGCTCAGTACTCAGGGTGCTGGGTGCTCAGTGCTCAGGGTGCTGGGTGCTCAGTGCTCAGGGTGCTGGGTGCTCAGTGCTCAGGGTGCTGGGTGCTCAGTACTCAGGGTGCTGGGTGCTCAGTACTCGGGGTGCTGGGTGCTCAGTGCTCAGCGTGCTGGGTGCTCAGTACTCAGGGTGCTCGGTGCTCAGTGCTTGGGGTGCTGGGTGCTCAGTACTCAGGGTGCTGGGTGCTCAGTTCTCAGGGTGCTGCGTGCTCAGTGCTCAGGGTGATGGGTGCTCAGTACTCAGTGCTCAGGATGCTGGGTGCTCAGTGCTCAGGCCGCTGGGTGCTCAGTGCTCAGGGTGCTGGGTGCTCAGTACTCAGGGTGCTGGGTTCTCAGTACTCAGGGTGCTGGGTGCACAGTGCTAGGGGTGCTGGGTGCTCAGTGCTCGGGGTCTGGGTGCTCAGTACTCAGGGTGCTGGGTGCTCAGTACTCAGGGTGCTGGGTGCTCAGTGCTCAGGGTGCTGGGTGCTCAGTGCTCTGGGTGCTGGGTGCTCAGTGCTCAGGGTGCTGGGTGCTCAGTGCTCAGGGTGCTGGGTGCTCAGGGCTCGGGGTGCTGGGTGCTGAGTGCTCAGGGTGCTGGGTGCTCAGTGCTCGGGGTGCTCGGTGCTCAGTACACAGGGTGCTAGGTGCTCAGTGCTCGGGGTGCTGGGTGCTCAGTGCTCAGTAGTCAGGGTGCTGGGTGCTCAGTGCTCGGGGTGCTGGGTGCTCAGTACTCAGGGTGCTGGGTGCTCAGTGCTCAGGGTGCTGGGTGCTCAGTGCTCAGGGTGCTGGGTGCTCAGTGATCGGGGTGCTGGGTGCTCAGTACTCAGGGTGCTCAGTGCTCGGGGAGCTCGGTGCTCAGTACTCAGGGTGCTGGGTGCTCAGTACTCAGTGCTCGGGGTCCTGGGTGCTCCGTGCTCGGGGTGCTGGGTGCTCAGTGCTCTGGGTGCTTAGTGCTCAGTACTCAGGGTGCTGGGTGCTCAGTACTCAGGGTGCTCAGTGCTCGGGGTGCTGGGTGCTCAGTACTCAGGGTGCTGGGTGCTCAGTACTCAGGGTGCTCAGTGCTCGGGGTGCTGGGTGCTCAGTGCTCAGGGTGATCGGTGCTCAGTACTCAGGATGCTGGGTGCTCAGTACTCAGGGTGCTGGGTGCTCAGTAATCAGGGTGCTGGTTGCTCAGTCCTCAGGGTGCTCAGTGCTCAGGGTGCTGGGTGATCAGTGCTCGGGGTGCTCGGTGCTCAGTACTCAGGGTGCTGAGTGCCCAGTACTCAGGGTGCTGGGTGCTCAGTACTCAGGGTGCTCATTGCTCAGGGTGCTGGGTGCTCAGTACTCAGGGTGCTGGGTGCTCAGTGCTCAGGGTGCTCGGTGCTCAGTACGTTGGGTGCTCAGTACTCAGGGTGCTCGGTGCTCAGTACTCGGGGTGCTGGGTGCTCATTAATCAGGGTGCTGGGTGCTCAGTACTCAGGGTGCTCAGTGCTTGGGGTGCAGGGTGCTCAGTACTCAGGGTGCTCTGTGCTTGGGGTGCTGGGTGCTCAGTACTCAGGGTGCTGGGTGCTCAGTGCTCAGGGTGTTGGGTGCTCAGTACTCAGGGTGCTGGGTGCTCAGTACTCAGGGTGCTGGGTGCTCAGTGCTCGGGGTGCTGGGTGCTCAGTGCTCGTTGTGCTGGGTGCTCAGTGCTCAGGGTGCTGGGTGCTCAGTGCTCAGGGTGCTGGGTGCTCAGTGCTCGGGGTGCTGGGTGCTCAGTGCTCGGGGTGCTTGGTGCTCAGTGCTCGGGGTGCTGGGTTCTCAGTGCTCGGTGTGCTGGGTGCTCGGTGCTCGGGGTGCTGGGTGCTTAGTGCTCGGGGTGCCCGGTGCTCAGTACTCGGGGTTCTGGGTGCTCAGTGCTCAGGGTACTCGGTGCTCAGTACGTTGGGTGCTCAGTACTCAGGGTGCTGGGTGCTCAGTGCTCAGGGTGCTAGGTGCTCAGTGCTCAGGGTGCTGGGTGCTCAGTGCTCAGGGTGCTGGGTGCTCAGTGCTCAGGGTGCTGGGTGCTCGGTGCTCTGGGTGCTGGGTGCTTAGTGCTCGGGGTGCCCGGTGCTCAGTACTCGGGGTGCTCAGTGCTCAGTACTCAGGGTGCTGGCTGCTCAGTGCTCAGGGTGCTGGGTGCTCAGTACTCAGGGTGCTGGGTGCTCGGTGCTCAGTACGCAGTGTGCTCAGTACTCAGGGTGCTGGGTGCTCAGTACTCAGGGTGCTCGGTGCTCAGTGCTCAGGGTGCTAGGTGCTCGGTGCTCGGGGTGCTGGGTGCTTAGTGCTCGGGTTGCTGGGTGCTCAGTACTCAGGGTGCTGGGTGCTAAGTGCTCAGTACTCAGGGTGCTGGGTGCTCAGTGCTCAGGGTTCTGGGTGCTCAGTGCTCAGGGTGCTGGGTGCTCGGAGCTCGGGGTGCTGGGTGCTTAGTGCTCGGGTTGCTGGGTGCTCAGTACTCAGGGTGCTGGGTGCTCAGTACTCAGGGTGCTGGGTGCTCAGTGCTCAGGGTGCTGGGTGCTCGGTGCTCGGGGTGCAGGGTGCTTAGTGCTCGGGTTGCTGGGTGCACAGTACTCAGGGTGCTGGGTGCTCAGTGCTCGGGGTGCTGGGTGCTCAGTGCTCAGTACTCAGGGTGCTGTGTGCTCAGTGCTCAGGGTGCTGTGTGTTCAGTTCTCAGGGTGCTGGGTGCTCAGTACTCAGGGTGCTGGGTGCTCAGTGCTCAGGGTGCTGGGTGCTCGGTGCTCGGGGTGCTGGGTGTTTAGTGCTCGGGTTGCTGGGTGCTCAGTACTCAGGGTGCTGGGTGCTCAGTGCTCGGGGTGCTTAGTGTTCAGTACTCAGGGTACTGGGTGCTCAGTACTCAGGGTGCTCAGTGCTCGGGGTGCTGGGTGCTCAGTACTCAGGGTGCTGGGTGCTCAGTACTCAGGGTGCTCAGTGCTCAGGGTGCTGGGTGATCACTGCTCGGGGTGCTCGGTGCTCAGTACTCAGGGTGCTGAGTGCTCAGTACTCAGGGTGCTGGGTGCTCAGTACTCAGGGTGCTGGGTGATCAGTGCTCGGGGTGCTGGGTGCTCAGTGCTCAGGGTGCTCAGTGCTCAGTACTCAGGGTGCTCAGTGCTCAGTACTCAGGGTGCTGGGTGCTCAGTGCTCAGGGTGCTGGGTGCTCAGTACTCAGGGTGCTGGGTGCTCGGTGCTCAGTACGCTGGGTGCTCAGTACTCAGGGTGCTGGGTGCTCAGTACTCAGGGTGCTGGGTGCTCAGTGCTCAGGTTGCTGGGTGCTCGGTGCTCAGTACGCTGGGTTCTCAGTACTCAGGGTGCTGGATGCTCAGTACTCAGGGTGCTCGGTGCTCAGTACTCAGGGTGCTGGGTGCTCAGTGCTCGGGGTGCTGGGTGCTCAGTACTCAGGGTGCTGGGTGCTCAGTGCTCAGGGTGCTGGGTGCTCAGTGCTCGGGGTGCTCAGTGCTAAGTACTCAGGGTGCTGGGTGCTCAGTACTCAGGGTGCTGGGTGCTCAGTACTCAGAGTGCTGGGTGCTCAGTGCTCGTAGTGCTGGGTGCTCAGTGCTCAGGGTGCTCAGTGCTCAGTACTCAGGGTGCTGGGTGCTCATTACTCAGGGTGCTGGGTGCTCAGTGCTCGGGGTGCTGGGTGCTCAGTACTCAGGGTGCTGGGTGCTCAGTGCTCAGGGTGCTCGGTGCTCAGTACTCATGTTGCTGGGTGCTCATTCTCAGGGTGCTGGGTGCTCAGTACTCAGGTTGCTCAGTACTCTGGGTGCTCGGTGCTCAGTACTCATGGTGCTGGCTGCTCAGTACTCAGGGTGCTCGGTGCTCAGTTCTCAGGGTGCTCGGTGCTCAGTGTTTGGTGTGCTGGGTGCTCAGTACTCAGGGTGCTGGGTGCTCAGTGCTCATGGTGCTCGGTGCTCAGTGCTCTGGGTGCTGGGTGCTCAGTACTCAGTGCTCAGGTTGCTGGGTGCTCAGTGCTCAGGGTGCTGGGTGCTCAGTGCTCAGGGAGCTCAGTGCTCAGTGCTCAGTACTTAGGGTGCTGGGTGCTCAGTACTCAGGGTGTTGGGTGCTCAGTGCTCGGGGTGCCCGGTGCTCAGTGCTCGGGGTGCTCGGTGCTCAGTACTCAGGGTGCTGGGTGCTCAGTACTCACGGTGCTGGGTGCTCAGTGCTCGGGGTGCTGGGTGCTCAGTGCTCGGGGTGCTGGGTGCTCAGTGCTCGGGGTGCTGGGTGCTCAGTACTCAGGGTGCTCAGCGCTCAGTACTCAGGGTGCTGGGTGCTCAGTGCTCGGGGTGCTCGTTGCTCAGTACGTTGGGTGCTCAGTGCTCAGGGTGCTGGCTGCTCAGTGCTCAGGGTGCTGGGTGCTCAGTGCTCAGGGTGCTTGATGCTCAGTACTCAGGGTGCTGGGTGCTCAGTGCTCAGGGTGCTGGGTGCTCAGTGCTCAGGGTGCTGGGTGCTCAGTGCTCAGGGTGCTGGGTGCTCAGTACTCAGGGTGCTGGGTGCTCAGTACTCGGGGTGCTGGGTGCTCAGTGCTCAGCGTGCTGGGTGCTCAGTACTCAGGGTGCTCGGTGCTCAGTGCTTGGGGTGCTGGGTGCTCAGTACTCAGGGTGCTGGGTGCTCAGTTCTCAGGGTGCTGCGTGCTCAGTGCTCAGGGTGATGGGTGCTCAGTACTCAGTGCTCAGGATGCTGGGTGCTCAGTGCTCGGGCCGCTGGGTGCTCAGTGCTCAGGGTGCTGGGTGCTCAGTACTCAGGGTGCTGGGTTCTCAGTACTCAGGGTGCTGGGTGCACAGTGCTAGGGGTGCTGGGTGCTCAGTGCTCGGGGTCTGGGTGCTCAGTACTCAGGGTGCTGGGTGCTCAGTACTCAGGGTGCTGGGTGCTCAGTGCTCAGGGTGCTGGGTGCTCAGTGCTCTGGGTGCTGGGTGCTCAGTGCTCAGGGTGCTGGGTGCTCAGTGCTCAGGGTGCTGGGTGCTCAGTGCTCGGGGTGCTGGGTGCTGAGTGCTCAGGGTGCTGGGTGCTCAGTGCTCAGGGTGCTCGGTGCTCAGTACACAGGGTGCTAGGTGCTCAGTGCTCGGGGTGCTGGGTGCTCAGTGCTCAGTACTCAGGGTGCTGGGTGCTCAGTGCTCGGGGTGCTGGGTGCTCAGTACTCAGGGTGCTGGGTGCTCAGTGCTCAGGGTGCTGGGTGCTCAGTGCTCAGGGTGCTGGGTGCTCAGTGATCGGGGTGCTGGGTGCTCAGTACTCAGGGTGCTCAGTGCTCGGGGAGCTCGGTGCTCAGTACTCAGGGTGCTGGGTGCTCAGTACTCAGTGCTCGGGGTCCTGGGTGCTCCGTGCTCGGGGTGCTGGGTGCTCAGTGCTCTGGGTGCTTAGTGCTCAGTACTCAGGGTGCTGGGTGCTCAGTACTCAGGGTGCTCAGTGCTCGGGGTGCTGGGTGCTCAGTACTCAGGGTGCTGGGTGCTCAGTACTCAGGGTGCTCAGTGCTCGGGGTGCTGGGTGCTCAGTGCTCAGGGTGATCGGTGCTCAGTACTCAGGATGCTGGGTGCTCAGTACTCAGGGTGCTGGGTGCTCAGTACTCAGGGTGCTGGTTGCTCAGTCCTCAGGGTGCTCAGTGCTCAGGGTGCTGGGTGATCAGTGCTCGGGGTGCTCGGTGCTCAGTACTCAGGGTGCTGAGTGCCCAGTACTCAGGGTGCTGGGTGCTCAGTACTCAGGGTGCTCATTGCTCAGGGTGCTGGGTGCTCAGTACTCAGGGTGCTGGGTGCTCAGTGCTCAGGGTGCTCGGTGCTCAGTACGTTGGGTGCTCAGTACTCAGGGTGCTCGGTGCTCAGTACTCGGGGTGCTGGGTGCTCATTAATCAGGGTGCTGGGTGCTCAGTACTCAGGGTGCTCAGTGCTTGGGGTGCAGGGTGCTCAGTACTCAGGGTGCTCTGTGCTTGGGGTGCTGGGTGCTCAGTACTCAGGGTGCTGGGTGCTCAGTGCTCAGGGTGTTGGGTGCTCAGTACTCAGGGTGCTGGGTGCTCAGTACTCAGGGTGCTGGGTGCTCAGTGCTCGGGGTGCTGGGTGCTCAGTGCTCGGGGTGCTGGGTGCTCAGTGCTCGGGGTGCTGGGTGCTCAGTGCTCAGGGTGCTGTGTGCTCAGTGCTCGGGGTGCTGGGTGCTCAGTGCTCGGGGTGCTTGGTGCTCAGTGCTCGGGGTGCTGGGTTCTCAGTGCTCGGTGTGCTGGGTGCTCGGTGCTCGGGGTGCTGGGTGCTTAGTGCTCGGGGTGCCCGGTGCTCAGTACTCGGGGTTCTGGGTGCTCAGTGCTCAGGGTACTCGGTGCTCAGTACGTTGGGTGCTCAGTACTCAGGGTGCTGGGTGCTCAGTGCTCTGGGTGCTAGGTGCTCAGTGCTCAGGGTGCTGGGTGCTCAGTGCTCAGGGTGCTGGGTGCTCAGTGCTCAGGGTGCTGGGTGCTCGGTGCTCTGGGTGCTGGGTGCTTAGTGCTCGGGGTGCCCGGTGCTCAGTACTCGGGGTGCTCAGTGCTCAGTACTCAGGGTGCTGGGTGCTCAGTGCTCAGGGTGCTGGGTGCTCAGTACTCAGGGTGCTGGGTTCTCGGTGCTCAGTACGCAGTGTGCTCAGTACTCAGGGTGCTGGGTGCTCAGTACTCAGGGTGCTCGGTGCTCAGTGCTCAGGGTGCTAGGTGCTCGGTGCTCGGGGTGCTGGGTGCTTAGTGCTCGGGTTGCTGGGTGCTCAGTACTCAGGGTGCTGGGTGCTAAGTGCTCAGTACTCAGGGTGCTGGGTGCTCAGTGCTCAGGGTTCTGGGTGCTCAGTGCTCAGGGTGCTGGGTGCTCGGAGCTCGGGGTGCTGGGTGCTTAGTGCTCGGGTTGCTGGGTGCTCAGTACTCAGGGTGCTGGGTGCTCAGTACTCAGGGTGCTGGGTGCTCAGTGCTCAGGGTGCTGGGTGCTCGGTGCTCGGGGTGCAGGGTGCTTAGTGCTCGGGTTGCTGGGTGCTCAGTACTCAGGGTGCTGGGTGCTCAGTGCTCGGGGTGCTGGGTGCTCAGTGCTCAGTACTCAGGGTGCTGTGTGCTCAGTGCTCAGGGTGCTGTGTGTTCAGTTCTCAGGGTGCTGGGTGCTCAGTACTCAGGGTGCTGGGTGCTCAGTACTCAGGGTGCTGGGTGCTCAGTGCTCAGGGTGCTGGGTGCTCGGTGCTCGGGGTGCTGGGTGTTTAGTGCTCGGGTTGCTGGGTGCTCAGTACTCAGGGTGCTGGGTGCTCAGTGCTCGGGGTGCTGGGTGCTCAGTGCTCAGTACTCAGGGTGCTGGGTGCTCAGTGCTCAGGGTGCTGTGTGCTCAGTGCTCAGGGTGCTGGGTACTCAGTGCTCAGGGTGCTGGGTGCTCAGTACTCAGGGTGCTGGGTGCTCAGTACTCAGGGTGCTGGGTGCTCTGTGCTCGGGGTGCTGGGTGCTCATTGCTCGCGGTGCTGGGTGCTCAGTGCTCAGGGTGCTCGGTGCTCAGTACTCAGGGTGCTGGGTGCTCAGTGCTCGAGGTGCTCAGTACTCAGGGTGCTGTGTGTTCAGTGCTCAGTGTGCTGGGTGCTCAGTACTCAGGGTGCTCGGTGCTTAGTACTCAGGGTGCTGGGTGCTCAGTACTCCGGGTGCTGGGTGCTCAGTGCTCGGGGTTCTCGGTGCTCAGTTCTGAAGGTGCTGGGTGCTCAGTACTCAGCGTGCTCATTGCTCAGGGTGCTGGGTGCTCAGTACTCAGGGTGCTGGGTGCTCAGTGCTCAGGGTGCTCGGTGCTCAGTACGTTGGGTGCTCAGTACTCAGGGTGCTTGGTGCTCAGTACTCGGGGTGCTGGGTGCTCATTAATCAGGGTGATGGGTGCTCAGTAATCAGGGTGCTCAGTGCTTGGGGTTCAGGGTGCTCAGTACTCAGGGTGTTCTGTGCTTGGGGTGCTGGGTGCTCAGTTCTCAGGGTGCTGGGTGCTCAGTGCTCAGGGTGTTGGGTGCTCAGTACTCAGGGTGCTGGGTGCTCAGTACTCAGGGTGCTGGGTGCTCAGTGCTCGGGGTGTTGGGTGCTCAGTGCTCGGGGTGCTGGGTGCTCAGTGCTCGGGGTGCTGGGTGCTCAGTGCTCGGGGTTCTGGGTGCTCAGTGCCCAGGGTGCTGGGTGATCAGTGCTCGGGGTGCTGGGTGCTCAGTGCTCATGGTGCTGGGTGCTCGGTGCTCGGGGTGCTGGGTGCTTAGTGCTCGTGGTGCCCGGTGCTCAGTACTCGGGGTTCTGGGTGCTCAGTGCTCAGGGTACTCGGTGCTCAGTACGTTGGGTGCTCAGTACTCAGGGTGCTGGGTGCTCAGTGCTCAGGGTGCTGGGTGCTCAGTGCTCAGGGTGCTGGGTGCTCAGTGCTCAGGGTGCTGGGTGCTCAGTGCTCAGGGTGCTGGGTGCTCAGTGCTCAGGGTGCTGGGTGCTCGGTGCTCTGGGTGCTGGGTGCTTAGTGCTCGGGGTGCTCGGTGCTCAGTACTCGGGGTGCTCAGTGCTCAGTACTCAGGGTGGTGGGTGCTCAGTGCTCAGGGTGCTGGGTGCTCAGTACTCAGGGTGCTGGGTGCTCGGTTCTCAGTACGCTGGGTTCTCAGTACTCAGGGTGCTGGGTGCTCAGTACTCAGGGTGCTCGGTGCTCAGTACTCAGGGTGCTGGGTGCTCAGTGCTCGGGGTGCTGGGTGCTCAGTACTCAGGGTGCTGGGTGCTCAGTGCTCGGGGTGCTCGGTGCTCAGTACGCTGGGTGCTCAGTACTCAGGGTGCTGGGTGCTCAGTACTCAGGGTGCTGGGTGCTTAGTATTCAGGGTGCTGGGTGCTCAGTGCTCCGGGTGCTGGGTGCTCAGTGCTCAGTACTCAGGGTGCTGGGTGCTCAGTGCTCAGGTTGCTGGGTGCTCAGTGCTCAGGGTGCTTCGTGCTCGGTGCTCGGTGCTCGGGGTGCTGGGTGCTTAGTGCTCGGGGTGCTGGGTGCTCAGTACTCAGGGTGCTGGGTGGTCAGTACTCACGGTGCTGGGTGCTCAGTACTCGGGGTGCTGGGTGCTCACTACTCAGGGTGCTGGGTGCTCAGTACTCAGGGTGCTGGGTGCTCAGTGCTCGGGGTGCTCGGTGCTCAGTACTCAGGGTGCTCATTACTCAGGGTGCTCAGTACTCAGGGTGCTGGGTGCTCAGTACTCAGGGTGCTCAGTACTCAGGGTGCTGGGTGCTCAGTGCTCGGGGTGCTGGGTGCTCAGTACCCAGGGTGCTCAGTACTCAGGGTGCTGGGTGCTCAGTGCTCGGGGTGCTGGGTGCTCAGTGCACAGGGTGATCGGTGCTCAGTACTCAGGATGCTGGGTGCTCAGTACTCAGGGTGCTGGGTGCTCAGTACACAGGGTGCTGGTTGCTCAGTCCTCAGGGTGCTCAGTGCTCAGGGTGCTGGGTGCTCAGTGCTCGGGGTGCTCGGTGCTCAGTACTCAGGGTGCTGGGTGCTCAGTACTCAGGGTGCTGGGTGCTCAGTACTCAGGGTGCTGGGTGCTCAGTGCTCGTAGTGCTGGGTGCTCAGTGCTCAGTACTCAGGGTGCTGGGTGCTCATTACTCAGGGTGCTGGGTGCTCAGTGCTTGGGGTGCTGGGTGCTCAGTACTAAGGGTGCTGTGTGCTCAGTGCTCAGGGTGCTCGGTGCTCAGTACTCATGGTGTTGGGTGCTCATTCTCAGGGTGCTGGGTGCTCAGTACTCAGGTTGCTCAGTACACTGGGTGCTCGGTGCTCAGTACTCATGGTGCTGGCTGCTCAGTACTAAGGGTGCTCGGTGCTCAGTTCTCAGGGTGCTCGGTGCTCAGTGTTTGGGGTGCTGGGTGCTCAGTACTCAGGGTGCTGAGTGCTCAGTGCTCAGGGTGCTCGGTGCTCAGTGCTCTGGGTGCTGGGTGCTCAGTACTCAGTGCTCAGGATGCTGGGTGCTCAGTGCTCAGGGTGCTGGGTGCTCAGTGCTCAGGGAGCTCAGTGCTCAGTACTTAGGGTGCTGGGTGCTCAGTACTCAGGGTGCTGGGTGCTCAGTGCTCGGGGTGCCCGGTGCTCAGTGCTCGGGGTGCTGGGCGCTCAGTGCTCGGCGTGCTGGGTGCTCAGTGCTCAGGGTGCTGGGTGCTCAGTATTCAGGGTGCTGGGTGCTCAGTGCTTGGGGTGCTGGGTGCTCAGTACTCAGGGTGCTGGGTGCTCAGTACTCAGGGTGCTCGGTGCTCAGTGCTTGGGGTGCTGGGTGCTCAGTACTCAGGGTGCTGGGTGCTCAGTGCTCAGGGTGCTGCGTGCTCAGTGCTCAGGGTGCTGGGTGCTCAGTACTCAGTGCTCAGGATGCTGGGTGCTCAGTGCTCGGGCTGCTGGGTGCTCAGTGCTCAGGGTGCTGGGTGCTCAGTACTCAGGGTGCTGGGTGCTCAGTTCTCAGGGTGCTGGGTGCTCAGTGCTCTGGGTGCTGGGTGCTCAGTGCTCGGGGTTCTCGGTGCTCAGTGCTCAAGGTGCTGGGTGCTCAGTACTCAGGGTGCTCATTGCTCAGGGTGCTGGGTGCTCAGTACTCAGGGTGCTGGGTGCTCAGTGCTCAGGGTGATGGGTGCTCAGTACTCAGGGTGCTCAGTGCTTGGGGTGCAGGGTGCTCAGTACTCAGGGTGCTCTGTGCTTGCTGTGCTGGGTGCTCAGTACTCAGGGTGCTGGGTGCTCAGTACTCAGGGTGCTTGGTGCTCAGTGCTCGGGGTGCTGGGTGCTCAGTGCTCGGGGTGCTGGGTGCACAGTGCTCGGGGTGCTGGGTGCTCAGTGCTCGGGGTTCTGGGTGCTCAGTGCCCGGGGTGCTGGGTGCTCAGTGCTCGGGGTGCTGGGTGCTCAGTGCTCGGGATGCTTGGTGCTCAGTGCTCGGGGTGCTGGGTGCTCAGTGCTCAGGGTGCTGGGTGCTCGGTGCTCGGGGTGCTGGGTGCTTAGTGCTCGGGGTGCCCGGTGCTCAGTACTCCGGGTTCTGGGTGCTCAGTGCTCAGGGTACTCGGTGCTCAGTACGTTGGGTGCTCAGTACTCAGGGTGCTGGGTGCTCAGTGCTCAGGTTGCTGGGTGCTCAGTGCTCAGGGTGCTGGGTGCTCAGTGCTCAGGGTGCTGGGTGCTCAGTGCTCAGGGTGCTTGGTGCTCAGTGCTCAGGGTGCTGGGTGCTCGGTGCTCTGGGTGCTGGGTGCTTAGTGCTCGGGGTGCCCGGTGCTCAGTACTCGGGGTGCTCAGTGCTCAGTACTCAGGGTGGTGGGTGCTCAGTGCTCAGGGTGCTGGGTGCTCAGTACTCAGGGTGCTGGGTGCTCGGTTCTCAGTACGCTGGGTGCTCAGTACTCAGGGTGCTGGGTGCTCAGTACTCAGGGTGCTCGGTGCTCAGTACTCAGGGTGCTGGGTGCTCAGTGCTCGGGGTGCTGGGTGCTCAGTACTCAGGGTGCTGGGTGCTCAGTGCTCGGGGTGCTCGGTGCTCAGTACGCTCTGTGCTCAGTACTCAGGGTGCTGGGTGCTCAGTACTCAGGGTGCTGGGTGCTTAGTACTCAGGGTGCTGGGTGCTCAGTGCTCGGGGTGCTGGGTGCTCAGTGCTCAGTACTCAGGGTGCTGGGTGCTCAGTGCTCAGGTTGCTGGGTGCTCAGTGCTCAGGGTGCTTCGTGCTCGGTGCTCGGTGCTCGGGGTGCTGGGTGCTTAGTGCTCGGGGTGCTGGGTGCTCAGTACTCAGGGTGCTGGGTGGTCAGTACTCACGGTGCTGGGTGCTCAGTACTCGGGGTGCTGGGTGCTCACTACTCAGTGTGCTGGGTGCTCAGTACTCAGGGTGCTGGGTGCTCAGTGCTCGGGGTGCTCGGTGCTCAGTACTCAGGGTGCTCATTACTCAGGGTGCTCAGTACTCAGGGTGCTGGGTGCTCAGTACTCAGGGTGCTCAGTACTCAGGGTGCTGGGTGCTCAGTGCTCGGGGTGCTGGGTGCTCAGTACTCAGGGTGCTCAATACTCTGGGTGCTGGGTGCTCAGTGCTCGGGGTGCTGGGTGCTCAGTGCTCAGGGTGATCGGTGCTCAGTACTCAGGATGCTGGGTGCTCAGTACTCAGGGTGCTGGGTGCTCAGTACTCAGGGTGCTGGTTGCTCAGTCCTCAGGGTGCTCAGTGCTCAGGGTGCTGGGTGCTCAGTGCTCAGGGTGCTCGGTGCTCAGTACTCAGGGTGCTGGGTGCTCAGTACTCAGGGTGCTGGGTGCTCAGTACTCAGGGTGCTGGGTGCTCAGTGCTCGTAGTGCTGGGTGCTCAGTGCTCAGGGTGCTCAGTGCTCAGTACTCAGGGTGCTGGGTGCTCATTACTCAGGGTGCTGGGTGCTCAGTGCTCGGGGTGCTGGGTGCTCAGTACTCAGGGTGCTGGGTGCTCAGTGCTCAGGGTGCTCGGTGCTCAGTACTCATGGTGCTGGGTGCTCATTCTCAGGGTGCTGGGTGCTCAGTACTCAGGTTGCTCAGTACTCTGGGTGCTCGGTGCTCAGTACTCATGGTGCTGGCTGCTCAGTGCTAAGGGTGCTCGGTGCTCAGTTCTCAGGGTGCTCGGTGCTCAGTGTTTGGGGTGCTGGGTGCTCAGTACTCAGGGTGCTGAGTGCTCAGTGCTCAGGGTGCTCGGTGCTCAGTGCTCTGGGTGCTGGGTGCTCAGTACTCAGTGCTCAGGATGCTGGGTGCTCAGTGCTCAGGGTGCTTGGTGCTCAGTGCTCGGCGTGCCCTGTGCTCAGTGCTCGGTGTGCTCGGTGCTCAGTACTCAGGGTGCTGGGTGCTCAGTACTCAGGGTGCTGGGTGCTCAGTGCTCGGGGTGCCCTGTGCTCAGTGCTCGGTGTGCTCGGTGCTCAGTACTCAGGGTGCTGGGTGCTCAGTACTCACGGTGCTGGGTGCTCAGTGCTCGGGGTGCTGGGTGCTCAGTGCTCGGGGTGCTGGGTGCTCAGTACTCAGGGTGCTGGGTGCTCAGTGCTCAGGGTGCTGGGTGCTCAGTACGCAGGGTGCTGGGTGCTCAGTGCTCGGGGTGCCCTGTGCTCAGTGCTCGGTGTGCTCGGTGCTCAGTACTCAGGGTGCTCAGCGCTCAGTACTCAGGGTGCTGGGTGATCAGTGCTCGGGGTGCTCGTTGCTCAGTACGTTGGGTGCTCAGTGCTCAGGGTGCTGGCTGCTCAGTGCTCAGGGTGCTGGGTGCTCAGTGCTCAGGGTGCTTGATGCTCAGTACTCAGGGTGCTGGGTGCTCAGTGCTCAGGGTGCTGGGTGGTCAGTGCTCAGGGTGCTGGGTGCTCAGTACTCAGGGTGCTGGGTGCTCAGTACTCAGGGTGCTCGGTGCTCAGTGCTTGGGGTGCCGGGTGCTCAGTACTCAGGGTGCTGGGTGCTCAGTGCTCAGGGTGCTGCGTGCTCAGTGCTCAGGGTGCTGGGTGCTCAGTACTCAGTGCTCAGGATGCTGGGTGCACAGTGCTCGGGCTGCTGGGTGCTCAGTGCTCAGGGTGCTGGGTGCTCAGTACTCAGGGTGCTGGGTGCTCAGTGCTCAGGGTGCTGGGTGCTCAGTGCTCTGGGTGCTGGGTGCTCAGTGCTCAGGGTGCTGGGTGCTCAGTGCTCAGTGTGCTGGGTGCTCAGTGCTCGGGTTGCTGGGTGCTGAGTGCTCAGGGTGCTGGGTGCTCAGTGCTCGGGGTGCTCGGTGCTCAGTACGCAGGGTGCTGGGTGCTCAGTGCTCGGGGTGCTGGGTGCTCAGTGCTCAGTACTCAGGGTGGTGGGTGCTCAGTGCTCGGGGTGCTGGGTGCTCAGTACTCAGCGTGCTGGGTGCTCAGTACTCAGGGTGCTCAGTGCTCGGGGAGCTCGGTGCTCAGTACTCAGGGTGCTGGGTGCTCAGTACTCAGTGATCGGGGTCCTGGGTGCTCCGTGCTCGGGGTGCTGGGTGCTCAGTGCTCTGGGTGCTTAGTGCTCAGTACTCAGGGTACTGGGTGCTCAGTACTCAGGGTGCTCAGTGCTCGGGGTGCTGGGTGCTCATTACTCAGGGTGCTGGGTGCTCAGTACTCAGGGTGCTCAGTGCTCAGGGTGCTGGGTGATCACTGCTCGGGGTGCTCGGTGCTCAGTACTCAGGGTGCTGAGTGCTCAGTACTCAGGGTGCTGGGTGCTCAGTACTCAGGGTGCTGGGTGATAAGTGCTCGGGTTGCTGGGTGCTCAGTGCTCAGGTGCTCAGTGCTCAGTACTCAGGGTGCTCAGTGCTCAGTACTCAGGGTGCTGGGTGCTCAGTGCTCAGGGTGCTGGGTGCTCAGTACTCAGGGTGCTGGGTGCTCGGTGCTCAGTACGCTGGGTGCTCAGTACTCAGGGTGCTGGGTGCTCAGTACTCACGGTGCTGTGTGCTCAGTGCTCGGGGTGCTGGGTGCTCAGTACTCAGGGTGCTGGGTGCTCAGTGCTCGGGGTGCTCGGTGCTCAGTACGCTGGGTGCTCAGTACTCAGGGTGCTGGGTGCTCAGTACTCAGGGTGCTGGGTGCTTAGTACTCAGGCTGCTGGGTGCTCAGTGCTCAGGGTGCTGGGTGCTCAGTGCTCAGTACTCAGGGTGCTGGGTGCTCAGTGCTCAGGGTGCTGGGTGCTTGGTGCTCGGGGTGCTGGGTGCTTAGTGCTCGGGGTGCTGGGTGCTCAGTACTCAGGGTGCTGGGTGGTCAGTACTCACGATGCTGGGTGCTCAGTACTCGGGGTGCTGGGTGCTCACTACTCAGTGTGCTGGGTGCTCAGTACTCAGGGTGCTCGGTGCTCAGTGCTTGGGGTGCTGGGTGCTCAGTACTCAGGGTGCTGGGTGCTCAGTGCTCAGGGTGCTGCGTTCTCAGTGCTCAGGGTGCTGGGTGATCAGTACTCAGTGCTCAGGATGCTGGGTGCTCAGTGCTCGGGCTGCTGGGTGCTCAGTGCTCAGGGTGCTGGGTGCTCAGTACTCAGGGTGCTGGGTTCTCCGTACTCAGGGTGCTGGGTGCACAGTGCTAGGGGTGCTGGGTGCTCAGTGCTCGGGGTCTGGGTGCTCAGTACTCAGGGTGCTGGGTGCTCAGTGCTCGGGGTGCTGGGTGCTGAGTGCTCAGGGTGCTGGGTGCTCAGTGCTCGGGGTGCTCGGGGTGCTCGGTGCTCAGTACACAGGGTGCTGGGTGCTCAGTGCTCGGGGTGCTGGGTGCTCAGTGCTCAGTACTCAGGGTGCTGGGTGCTCAGTGCTCGGGGTGCTGGGTGCTCAGTGCTCAGGGTGCTGGGTGCTCAGTGCTCAGGGTGCTGGGTGCTCAGTGCTCGGGGTGCTCGGGGTGCTCGGTGCTCAGTACGCTGGGTGCTCAGTACTCAGGGTGCTGGGTGCTCAGTACTCAGGGTGCTGGGTGCTTAGTACTCAGGGTGCTGGGTGCTTAGTACTCAGGGTGCTTGGTGCTCAGTGCTCAGGGTGCTGGGTGCTCAGTGCTCAGTGCTCAGGGTGCTGGGTGCTTAGTGCTCGGGGTGCTGGGTGCTCAGTACTCAGGGTGCTGGGTGGTCAGTACTCACGGTGCTGGGTGCTCAGTACTCGGGGTGCTGGGTGCTCACTACTCAGGGTGCTGGGTGCTCAGTACTCAGGGTGCTGGGTGCTCAGTGCTCGGGGTGCTCGGTGCTCAGTACGCAGGGTGCTGGGTGCTCAGTGCTCGGGGTGCTGGGTGCTCAGTGCTCAGTACTCAGGGTGGTGGGTGCTCAGTGCTCGGGGTGCTGGGTGCTCAGTACTCAGCGTGCTGGGTGCTCAGTACTCAGGGTGCTCAGTGCTCGGGGAGCTCGGTGCTCAGTACTCAGGGTGCTGGGTGCTCAGTACTCAGTGATCGGGGTCCTGGGTGCTCCGTGCTCGGGGTGCTGGGTGCTCAGTGCTCTGGGTGCTTAGTGCTCAGTACTCAGGGTACTGGGTGCTCAGTACTCAGGGTGCTCAGTGCTCGGGGTGCTGGGTGCTCATTACTCAGGGTGCTGGGTGCTCAGTACTCAGGGTGCTCAGTGCTCAGTGATCGGGGTCCTGGGTGCTCCGTGCTCGGGGTGCTGGGTGCTCAGTGCTCTGGGTGCTTAGTGCTCAGTACTCAGGGTACTGGGTGCTCAGTACTCAGGGTGCTCAGTGCTAGGGGTGCTGGGTGCTCAGTGCTCGGGGTCTGGGTGCTCAGTGCTCAGGGTGCTGGGTGCTCAGTACTCAGGGTGCTGGGTGCTCAGTGCTCAGGGTGCTCAGTGCTCAGTTATCAGGGTGCTCAGTGATCAGTACTAAGGGTGCTGAGTGCTCAGTGCTCAGGGTGCTGGGTGCTCAGTACTCAGGGTGCTGGGTGCTCGGTGCTCAGTACGCTGGGTGCTCAGTACTCAGGGTGCTGGGTGATCAGTACTCAGGGTGCTCGGTGCTCAGTACTCAGCGTGCTGGGTGCTCAGTGCTCAGGGTGCTGGGTGCTCAGTGCTCAGGATGCTGGGTGCTCAGTGCTCAGGGTGCTGGGTGCTCAGTACTCAGGGTGCTGGGTGCTCAGTACTCGTGGTGCTCGGTGCTCAGTACTCAGGGTGCTGGGTGCTCAGTCCTCCGGGTGCTCAGTGCTCAGGGTGCTGGGTGCTCAGTACTCAGGGTGCTGGGTGCTCAGTACTCGGGGTGCTGGGTGCTCAGTGCTCAGGGTGATCGGTGCTCAGTGCTCAGGGTGCTGGGTGCTCAGTCCTCCGGGTGCTCAGTGCTCAGGGTGCTGGGTGCTCAGTACTCAGGGTGCTGGGTGCTCAGTACTCGGGGTGCTGGGTGCTCAGTGCTCAGGGTGCTGGGTGCTCAGTGCTCGGGGTTCTGGGTGCTCAGTGCTCAGGGTGATCGGTGCTCAGTGCTCAGTGTGCTGGGTGCTCAGTCCTCCGGGTGCTCAGTGCTCAGGGTGCTGGGTGCTCAGTACTCAGGGTGCTGGGTGCTCAGTACTCGGGGTGCTGGGTGCTCAGTGCTCAGGGTGCTGGGTGCTCAGTACTCTGGGTGTTGGGTGCTCAGTACTCAGGGTGCTGGGTGCTCCGTGCTCGGGGTGCTGGCTGCTCAGTGCTCAGGGTGCTGTGTGCTCAGTGCTCAGGGTGCTGGGTGCTCAGTACTCAGGGTGCTGGGTGCTTAGTGCTCGGGGTGCTCGGTGCTCAGTACTCAAGGTGCTGTGTGCTCAGTGCTCAGGGTGCTGGGTGCTCAGTCCTCGGGGTGCTCCGTGCTCAGGGTGCTGGGTGCTCAGTGCTCAGGATGCTGGGTGCTCAGTGCTCGGGGTGCTGGGTGCTGAGTGCTCAGGGTGCTGGGTGCTCAGTGCTCGGGGTGCTCGGTGCTCAGTGCTCAGGGTCCCGGGTGCTCAGTACTCAGGGTGCTGGGTGCTTAGTACTCAGGGTGCTCAGTGCTCAGTACACAGGGTGCTGGGTGCTCAGTGCTCGGGGTGCTGGGTGCTCAGTACTCAGCGTGCTGTGCGCTCAGTACTCAGGGTGCTGGGTGCTCAGTGCTCAGGGTGCTGGGTGCTCAGTGCTCAGGGTGCTGGGTGCTCCGTGCTCGGGGTGCTGGGTTCTCAGTGCTCTGGGTGCTTAGTGCTCAGTACTCAGGGTGCTGGGTGCTCAGTACTCATGGTGCTGGGTGCTCATTCTCAGGGTGCTAGGGGCTCAGTACCCAAGGTGCTGGGTGCTCAGTACTCAGGGTGCTCAGTTCTCAGTACTCAGGGTGCTGGGTGCTCATTCTCGGGGTGGTGGGTGCTCAGTGCTCGGGGTGCTGGGTGCTCTGTACTCAGGGTGCTGGTGGCTCAGTACTCAGGGTGCTGGGTGCTCAGTACTCAGGGTGTTCTGTTCTCAGTACTCAGGTTGCTGGGTGCTCAGTGCTCGGGGTGCTGGGTGCTCAGTACTCGGGGTGCTCAGTGCTCAGTACTCAGGGTTCTGGGTGCTCAGTACTCAGGGTGCTGGGTGCTCAGTGCTCGAGGTGCTCGGTGCTCAGTACTCGGGGTGCTGGGTGCTCAGTACTCGGGGTGCTGGGTGCTCAGTGCTCAGTGTGCTGGGTGCTCAGTGCTCGGGGTGCTGGGTGCTCAGTGCTGAGGGTGGTGCTGGGTGCTCAGTACTCAGGGTGCTGGGTGCTCAGTGCTCAGGGTGCTGGGTGCTCAGTACTAAGGGTGCTGGGTGCTCAGTACTCATGGTGCTCGGTGCTCAGTACTCAGGGTGCTGGGTGCTCAGTGCTCAGGGTGCTGGGTACTCAGTAATCAGGGTGCTGGGTGCTCAGTACTCAGGGTGCTGGGTGCTCAGTGCTCAGGGTGCTGGGTGCTCAGTGCTCAGGGTGCTGGGTGCTCAGTACTCAGGGTTCTGGGTGCTCAGTGCTCAGGGTGATCGGTGCTCAGTACTCAGGGTGCTCAGTACTCAGCGTGCTGGGTGCTCAGTGCTCAGGGTGCTGGGTGCTCAGTACTCGGGCTGCTTTGTGCTCTGTACTCAGGGTGCTGGGTTCTCAGTGCACGGGGTCCTGGGTGCTCAGTGCTCAGGGTGATCGGTGCTCAGTACTCAGGGTCCTGGGTGCTCAGTGCTCAGGGTGCTGGGTGCTCAGTACTCTGGGTGTTGGGTGCTCAGTACTCAGGGTGCTGGGTGCTCCGTGCTCGGGGTGCTGGCTGCTCAGTGCTCAGGGTGCTGGGTGCTCAGTGCTCAGGGTGCTGGGTGCTCAGTACTCAGGGTGCTGGGTGCTTAGTGCTCGGGGTGCTCGGTGCTCAGTACTCAAGGTGCTGGGTGCTCAGTGCTCAGGGTGCTGGGTGCTCAGTGCTCAGGGTGCTGGGTGCTCAGTGCTCGGGGTGCTGGGTGCTGAGTGCTCAGGGTGCTGGGTGCTCAGTGCTCGGGGTGCTCGGTGCTCAGTGCTCAGGGTCCCGGGTGCTCAGTACTCAGGGTGCTGGGTGCTTAGTACTCAGGGTGCTCAGTGCTCAGTACACAGGGTGCTGGGTGCTCAGTGCTCGGGGTGCTGGGTGCTCAGTACTCAG
The DNA here is from genome assembly GCF_018167655.1 of Microtus oregoni. NCBI lineage: Eukaryota > Metazoa > Chordata > Mammalia > Rodentia > Cricetidae > Microtus > Microtus oregoni. The sequence goes on along the minus strand of NW_024543811.1, from coordinate 2,373,524 downwards.
CGTGCTGGGTGGTCAGTACTCAGGGTGCTGGGTGCTCAGTGCTCAGGGTGCTGGGTGCTCAGTGCTCAGGGTGCTGGGTGCTCCGTGCTCGGGGTGCTCAGTTCTCAGTACTCAGGGTGCTGGGTGCTCATTCTCGGGGTGGTGGGTGCTCAGTGCTCGGGGTGCTGGGTGCTCAGTACTCAGGGTGCTGGGGGCTCAGTACTCAGGGTGCTGGGTGCTCAGTACTCAGGGTGCTGGGGGCTCAGTACTCAGGGTGCTGGGTGCTCATTACTCAGGGTGCTCAGTTCTCAGTACTCAGGGTGCTGGGTGCTCATTCTCGGGGTGGTGGGTGCTCAGTGCTCGGGGTGCTGGGTGCTCAGTACTCAGGGTGCTGGGGGCTCAGTACTCAGGGTGCTGGGTGCTCAGTACTCAGGGTGTTCTGTTCTCAGTACTCAGGTTGCTGGGTGCTCAGTGCTCGGGGTGCTGGGTGCTCAGTACTCGGGGTGCTCAGTGCTCTGTTCTCTGGGTGCTGGGTGCTCAGTACTCAGGGTGCTGGGTGCTCAGTGCTCGAGGTGCTCTGTGCTCAGTACTCGGGGTGCTGGGTGCTCAGTACTCGGGGTGCTGGGTGCTCAGTGCTCAGGGTGCTGGGTGCTCAGTGCTTGGGGTGCTGGGTGCTCAGTGCTGAGGGTGGTGCTGGGTGCTCAGTACTCAGGGTGCTGGGTGCTCAGTGCTCAGGGTGCTGGGTGCTCAGTACTAAGGGTGCTGGGTGCTCAGTACTCATGGTGCTCGGTGCTCAGTACTCAGGGTGCTGGGTGCTCAGTGCTCAGGGTGCTGGGTACTCAGTAATCAGGGTGCTGGGTGCTCAGTACTCAGGGTGCTGGGTGCTCAGTGCTCAGGGTGCTGGGTGCTCAGTGCTCAGGGTGCTGGGTGCTCAGTACTCAGGGTGCTGGGTGCTCAGTGCTCAGGGTGATCGGTGCTCAGTACTCAGGGTGCTCAGTACTCAGCGTGCTGGGTGCTCAGTGCTCAGGGTGCTGGGTGCTCAGTACTCGGGGTGCTGGGTGCTCTGTACTCAGGGTGCTGGGTTCTCAGTGCTCGGGGTCCTGGGTGCTCAGTGCTCAGGGTGATCGGTGCTCAGTACTCAGGGTGCTGGGTGCTCAGTGCTCGGGGAGCTGGGTGCTCAGTACTCTGCGTGCTGGGTGCTCAATACTCAGGGTGCTGGGTGCTCAGTGCTCAGGGTGCTGGGTGCTCAGTGCTCAGGGTGCTGGGAGCTCAGTGATCGGGGTGCTGGGTGCTCAGTACTCGGGGTGCTCAGTGCTCGGGGAGCTCGGTGCTCAGTACTCAGGGTGCTGGGTGCTCAGTTCTCAGTGCTCGGGGTCCTGGGTGCTCCGTGCCCGGGGTGCTGGGTGCTCAGTGCTCTGGGTGCTTAGTGCTCAGTACTCAGGGTGCTGGGTGCTCAGTACTCATGGTGCTGGGTGCTCATTCTCAGGGTGCTGGGTGCTCAGTACTCAGGGTGCTGGGTGCTCAGTACTCAGGGTGCTGGGTGCTCAGTGCTCGGGGTGCTCGGTGCTCAGTACTCGGGGTGCTTGGTGCTCAGTTCTCGGGGTGCTGGGTGCTCAGTGCTCAGGGTGCTGGGTGCTCAGTGCTCGGGGTGCTGGGTGCTCAGTGCTGAGGGTGGTGCTGGGTGCTCAGTACTCAGGGTGCTGGGTGCTCAGTGCTCAGGGTGCTGGGTGCTCAGTACTAAGGGTGCTGGGTGCTCAGTACTCAGGGTGCTCGGTGCTCAGTACTCAGGGTGCTGGGTGCTCAGTGCTCAGGCTGGTGGGTACTCAGTAATCAGGGTGCTGGGTGCTCAGTACTCAGGGTGCTGGGTGCTCAGTGCTCATGGTGCTGGGTGCTCAGTGCTCAGGGTGCTGGGTGCTCAGTACTCAGGGTGCTGGGTGCTCAGTGCTCAGGGTGATCGGTGCTCAGTGCTCAGGGTGCTGGGTGCTCAGTACTCAGGGTGCTGGGTGCTCAGTACTCGTGGTGCTCGGTGCTCAGTACTCAGGGTGCTGGGTGCTAAGTGCTCAGTGCTCAGGGTGCTCAGTGCTCAGGGTGCTCAGTGCTCAGGGTGCTGGGTGCTCAGGGTGCTGGTTGCTCAGTGCTCGGGGTGCTGGTTGCTCAGTGCTCAGGGTGCTGGGTGCTCAGTGCTCAGTGCTCAGGGTGCTGGGTGTTCAGTACTCAGGGTGCTTGGTGCTCAGTGCTCAGGGTGCTGGGTGCTCAGTACTCAGGGTGCTGGGTGCTCAGTGCTCGGGGTGCTGGGTGCTCAGTGATCAGGGTGATCTGTGCACAGTACTCAGGGTGCTGGGTGCTCAGTGCTCAGGGTGCTGGGTGCTCAGTCCTCAGGGTGCTCAGTACTCAGGGTGCTCGGTGCTCAGTGCTCAGTACTCAGGGTGCTCAGTACTCAGGGTGCTGGGTGCTCAGTGCTCGGGGTGCTGGGTGCTCAGTACTCAGGGTGCTGGGTGCTCAGTACTCGTGGTGCTCGGTGCTCAGTACACAGGGTGCTGGGTGCTCAGTCCTCCGGGTGCTCAGTGCTCAGGGTGCTGGGTGCTCAGTACTCAGGGTGCTGGGTGCTCAGTACTCGGGGTGCTGGGTGCTCAGTGCTCAGGGTGATCGGTGCTCAGTGCTCAGGGTGCTGGGTGCTCAGTCCTCCGGGTGCTCAGTGCTCAGGGTGCTGGGTGCTCAGTACTCAGGGTGCTGGGTGCTCAGTACTCGGGGTGCTGGGTGCTCAGTGCTCAGGGTGCTGGGTGCTCAGTGCTCGGGGTTCTGGGTGCTCAGTGCTCAGGGTGATCGGTGCTCAGTGCTCAGTGTGCTGGGTGCTCAGTCCTCCGGGTGCTCAGTGCTCAGGGTGCTGGGTGCTCAGTACTCAGGGTGCTGGGTGCTCAGTACTCGGGGTGCTGGGTGCTCAGTGCTCAGGGTGCTGGGTGCTCAGTACTCTGGGTGTTGGGTGCTCAGTACTCAGGGTGCTGGGTGCTCCGTGCTCGGGGTGCTGGCTGCTCAGTGCTCAGGGTGCTGTGTGCTCAGTGCTCAGGGTGCTGGGTGCTCAGTACTCAGGGTGCTGGGTGCTTAGTGCTCGGGGTGCTCGGTGCTCAGTACTCAAGGTGCTGTGTGCTCAGTGCTCAGGGTGCTGGGTGCTCAGTCCTCGGGGTGCTCCGTGCTCAGGGTGCTGGGTGCTCAGTGCTCAGGGTGCTGGGTGCTCAGTGCTCGGGGTGCTGGGTGCTGAGTGCTCAGGGTGCTGGGTGCTCAGTGCTCGGGGTGCTCGGTGCTCAGTGCTCAGGGTCCCGGGTGCTCAGTACTCAGGGTGCTGGGTGCTTAGTACTCAGGGTGCTCAGTGCTCAGTACACAGGGTGCTGGGTGCTCAGTGCTCGGGGTGCTGGGTGCTCAGTACTCAGCGTGCTGTGCGCTCAGTACTCAGGGTGCTGGGTGCTCAGTGCTCAGGGTGCTGGGTGCTCAGTGCTCAGGGTGCTGGGTGCTCCGTGCTCGGGGTGCTGGGTTCTCAGTGCTCTGGGTCCTTAGTGCTCAGTACTCAGGGTGCTGGGTGCTCAGTACTCATGGTGCTGGGTGCTCATTCTCAGGGTGCTAGGGGCTCAGTACCCAAGGTGCTGGGTGCTCAGTACTCAGGGTGCTCAGTTCTCAGTACTCAGGGTGCTGGGTGCTCATTCTCGGGGTGGTGGGTGCTCAGTGCTCGGGGTGCTGGGTGCTCTGTACTCAGGGTGCTGGTGGCTCAGTACTCAGGGTGCTGGGTGCTCAGTACTCAGGGTGTTCTGTTCTCAGTACTCAGGTTGCTGGGTGCTCAGTGCTCGGGGTGCTGGGTGCTCAGTACTCGGGGTGCTCAGTGCTCAGTACTCAGGGTTCTGGGTGCTCAGTACTCAGGGTGCTGGGTGCTCAGTGCTCGAGGTGCTCGGTGCTCAGTACTCGGGGTGCTGGGTGCTCTGTACTCGGGGTGCTGGGTGCTCAGTGCTCAGGGTGCTGGGTGCTCAGTGCTCGGGGTGCTGGGTGCTCAGTGCTGAGGGTGGTGCTGGGTGCTCAGTACTCAGGGTGCTGGGTGCTCAGAGCTCAGGGTGCTGGGTGCTCAGTACTAAGGGTGCTGGGTGCTCAGTACTCATGGTGCTGGGTGCTCAGTACTCAGGGTGCTGGGTGCTCAGTGCTCAGGGTGCTGGGTGCTCAGTGCTCAGGGTGCTGGGTGCTCAGTACTCAGGGTGCTGGGTGCTCAGTGCTCAGGGTGATCGGTGCTCAGTACTCAGGGTGCTCAGTACTCAGCGTGCTGGGTGCTCAGTGCTCAGGGTGCTGGGTGCTCAGTACTCGGGCTGCTTTGTGCTCTGTACTCAGGGTGCTGGGTGCTCCGTGCTCGGGGTGCTGGCTGCTCAGTGCTCAGGGTGCTGGGTGCTCAGTGCTCAGGGTGCTGGGTGCTCAGTACTCAGGGTGCTGGGTGCTTAGTGCTCGGGGTGCTCGGTGCTCAGTACTCAAGGTGCTGGGTGCTCAGTGCTCAGGGTGCTGGGTGCTCAGTCCTCGGGGTGCTCCGTGCTCAGGGTGCTGGGTGCTCAGTGCTCAGGGTGCTGGGTGCTCAGTGCTCGGGGTGCTGGGTGCTGAGTGCTCAGGGTGCTGGGTGCTCAGTGCTCGGGGTGCTCGGTGCTCAGTGCTCAGGGTCCCGGGTGCTCAGTACTCAGGGTGCTGGGTGCTTAGTACTCAGGGTGCTCAGTGCTCAGTACACAGGGTGCTGGGTGCTCAGTGCTCGGGGTGCTGGGTGCTCAGTACTCAGCGTGCTGGGTGGTCAGTACTCAGGGTGCTGGGTGCTCAGTGCTCAGGGTGCTGGGTGCTCAGTGCTCAGGGTGCTGGGTGCTCCGTGCTCGGGGTGCTGGGTTCTCAGTGCTCTGGGTGCTTAGTGCTCAGTACTCAGGGTGCTGGGTGCTCAGTACTCATGGTGCTGGGTGCTCATTCTCAGGGTGCTAGGGGCTCAGTACCCAAGGTGCTGGGTGCTCATTACTCAGGGTGCTCAGTTCTCAGTACTCAGGGTGCTGGGTGCTCATTCTCGGGGTGGTGGGTGCTCAGTGCTCGGGGTGCTGGGTGCTCAGTACTCAGGGTGCTGGGGGCTCAGTACTCAGGGTGCTGGGTGCTCAGTACTCAGGGTGTTCTGTTCTCAGTACTCAGGTTGCTGGGTGCTCAGTGCTCGGGGTGCTGGGTGCTCAGTACTCGGGGTGCTCAGTGCTCAGTACTCAGGGTGCTGGGTGCTCAGTACTCGGGGTGCTGGGTGCTCAGTGCTCAGGGTGCTGGGTGCTCAGTGCTTGGGGTGCTGGGTGCTCAGTGCTGAGGGTGGTGCTGGGTGCTCAGTACTCAGGGTGCTGGGTGCTCAGTGCTCAGGGTGCTGGGTGCTCAGTACTAAGGGTGCTGGGTGCTCAGTACTCATGGTGCTCGGTGCTCAGTACTCAGGGTGCTGGGTGCTCAGTGCTCAGGGTGCTGGGTACTCAGTAATCAGGGTGCTGGGTGCTCAGTACTCAGGGTGCTGGGTGCTCAGTGCTCAGGGTGCTGGGTGCTCAGTGCTCAGGGTGCTGGGTGCTCAGTACTCAGGGTGCTGGGTGCTCAGTGCTCAGGGTGATCGGTGCTCAGTACTCAGGGTGCTCAGTACTCAGCGTGCTGGGTGCTCAGTGCTCAGGGTGCTGGGTGCTCAGTACTCGGGGTGCTGGGTGCTCTGTACTCAGGGTGCTGGGTTCTCAGTGCTCGGGGTCCTGGGTGCTCAGTGCTCAGGGTGATCGGTGCTCAGTACTCAGGGTGCTGGGTGCTCAGTGCTCGGGGTGCTGGGTGCTCAGTACTCTGCGTGCTGGGTGCTCAGTACTCAGGGTGCTGGGTGCTCAGTGCTCAGGGTGCTGGGTGCTCAGTGCTCAGGGTGCTGGGAGCTCAGTGATCGGGGTGCTGGGTGCTCAGTACTCGGTGTGCTCAGTGCTCGGGGAGCTCGGTGCTCAGTACTCAGGGTGCTGGGTGCTCAGTTCTCAGTGCTCGGGGTCCTGGGTGCTCCGTGCCCGGGGTGCTGGGTGCTCAGTGCTCTGGGTGCTTAGTGCTCAGTACTCAGGGTGCTGGGTGCTCAGTACTCGGGGTGCTGGGTGCTCAGTACTCGGGGTGCTCGGTTCTCAGTACTCAGGGTGCTGGGTGCTCAGTGCTCGGGGTGCTGGGTGCTCAGTGCTCAGGGTGCTGGGTGCTCAGTGCTCGGGGTGTTCGGTGCTCAGTACTCGGGGTGCTGGGTGCTCAGTACTCGGGGTGCTGGGTGCTCAGTGCTCAGGGTGCTGGGTTCTCAGTGCTCGGGATGCTGGGTGCTCAGTGCTGAGGGTGGTGCTGGGTGCTCAGTACTAAGGGTGCTGGGTGCTCAGTGCTCAGGGTGCTGGGTGCACAGTGATCAGGGTGATCTGTGCACAGTACTCAGGGTGCTGGGTGCTCAGTGCTCAGGGTGCTGGGTGCTCAGTCCTCAGGGTGCTCAGTACTCAGGGTGCTCGGTGCTCAGTGCTCAGTACTCAGGGTGCTCAGTACTCAGGGTGCTGGGTGCTCAGTGCTCGGGGTGCTGGGTGCTCAGTACTCAGGGTGCTGGGTGCTCAGTACTCGTGGTGCTCGGTGCTCAGTACAAAGGGTGCTGGGTGCTCAGTCCTCCGGGTGCTCAGTGCTCAGGGTGCTGGGTGCTCAGTACTCAGGGTGCTGGGTGCTCAGTACTCGGGGTGCTGGGTGCTCAGTGCTCAGGGTGATCGGTGCTCAGTGCTCAGGGTGCTGGGTGCTCAGTCCTCCGGGTGCTCAGTGCTCAGGGTGCTGGGTGCTCAGTACTCAGGGTGCTGGGTGCTCAGTACTCGGGGTGCTGGGTGCTCAGTGCTCAGGGTGCTGGGTGCTCAGTGCTCGGGGTTCTGGGTGCTCAGTGCTCAGGGTGATCGGTGCTCAGTGCTCAGTGTGCTGGGTGCTCAGTCCTCCGGGTGCTCAGTGCTCAGGGTGCTGGGTGCTCAGTACTCAGGGTGCTGGGTGCTCAGTACTCGGGGTGCTGGGTGCTCAGTGCTCAGGGTGCTGGGTGCTCAGTACTCTGGGTGTTGGGTGCTCAGTACTCAGGGTGCTGGGTGCTCCGTGCTCGGGGTGCTGGCTGCTCAGTGCTCAGGGTGCTGTGTGCTCAGTGCTCAGGGTGCTGGGTGCTCAGTACTCAGGGTGCTGGGTGCTTAGTGCTCGGGGTGCTCGGTGCTCAGTACTCAAGGTGCTGTGTGCTCAGTGCTCAGGGTGCTGGGTGCTCAGTCCTCGGGGTGCTCCGTGCTCAGGGTGCTGGGTGCTCAGTGCTCAGGGTGCTGGGTGCTCAGTGCTCGGGGTGCTGGGTGCTGAGTGCTCAGGGTGCTGGGTGCTCAGTGCTCGGGGTGCTCGGTGCTCAGTGCTCAGGGTCCCGGGTGCTCAGTACTCAGGGTGCTGGGTGCTTAGTACTCAGGGTGCTCAGTGCTCAGTACACAGGGTGCTGGGTGCTCAGTGCTCGGGGTGCTGGGTGCTCAGTACTCAGCGTGCTGTGCTCTCAGTACTCAGGGTGCTGGGTGCTCAGTGCTCAGGGTGCTGGGTGCTCAGTGCTCAGGTTGCTGGGTGCTCCGTGCTCGGGGTGCTGGGTTCTCAGTGCTCTGGGTGCTTAGTGCTCAGTACTCAGGGTGCTGGGTGCTCAGTACTCATGGTGCTGGGTGCTCATTCTCAGGGTGCTAGGGGCTCAGTACCCAAGGTGCTGGGTGCTCAGTACTCAGGGTGCTCAGTTCTCAGTACTCATGGTGCTGGGTGCTCATTCTCGGGGTGGTGGGTGCTCAGTGCTCGGGGTGCTGGGTGCTCTGTACTCAGGGTGCTGGTGGCTCAGTACTCAGGGTACTGGGTGCTCAGTACTCAGGGTGTTCTGTTCTCAGTACTCAGGTTGCTGGGTGCTCAGTGCTCGGGGTGCTGGGTGCTCAGTACTCGGGGTGCTCAGTGCTCAGTACTCAGGGTTCTGGGTGCTCAGTACTCAGGGTGCTGGGTGCTCAGTGCTCGAGGTGCTCGGTGCTCAGTACTCGGGGTGCTGGGTGCTCAGTACTCGGGGTGCTGGGTGCTCAGTGCTCAGGGTGCTGGGTGCTCAGTGCTCGGGGTGCTGGGTGCTCAGTGCTGAGGGTGGTGCTGGGTGCTCAGTACTCAGGGTGCTGGGTGCTCAGTGCTCAGGGTGCTGGGTGCTCAGTACTAAGGGTGCTGGGTGCTCAGTACTCATGGTGCTCGGTGCTCAGTACTCAGGGTGCTGGGTGCTCAGTGCTCAGGGTGCTGGGTACTCAGTAATCAGGGTGCTGGGTGCTCAGTACTCAGGGTGCTGGGTGCTCAGTGCTCAGGGTGCTGGGTGCTCAGTGCTCAGGGTGCTGGGTGCTCAGTACTCAGGGTGCTGGGTGCTCAGTGCTCAGGGTGATCGGTGCTCAGTACTCAGGGTGCTCAGTACTCAGCGTGCTGGGTGCTCAGTGCTCAGGGTGCTGGGTGCTCAGTACTCGGGCTGCTTTGTGCTCTGTACTCAGGGTGCTGGGTTCTCAGTGCACGGGGTCCTGGGTGCTCAGTGCTCAGGGTGATCGGTGCTCAGTACTCAGGGTCCTGGGTGCTCAGTGCTCAGGGTGCTGGGTGCTCAGTACTCTGGGTGTTGGGTGCTCAGTACTCAGGGTGCTGGGTGCTCCGTGCTCGGGGTGCTGGCTGCTCAGTGCTCAGGGTGCTGGGTGCTCAGTGCTCAGGGTGCTGGGTGCTCAGTACTGAGGGTGCTGGGTGCTCAGTGCTCAGGGTGCTGGGTGCTCAGTCCTCGGGGTGCTCCGTGCTCAGGGTGCTGGGTGCTCAGTGCTCAGGGTGCTGGGTGCTCAGTGCTCGGGGTGCTGGGTGCTGAGTGCTCAGGGTGCTGGGTGCTCAGTGCTCGGGGTGCTCGGTGCTCAGTGCTCAGGGTCCCGGGTGCTCAGTACTCAGGGTGCTGGGTGCTTAGTACTCAGGGTGCTCAGTGCTCAGTACACAGGGTGCTGGGTGCTCAGTGCTCTGGGTGCTGGGTGCTCAGTACTCAGCGTGCTGGGTGGTCAGTACTCAGGGTGCTGGGTGCTCAGTGCTCAGGGTGCTGGGTGCTCAGTGCTCAGGGTGCTGGGTGCTCCGTGCTCGGGGTGCTGGGTTCTCAGTGCTCTGGGTGCTTAGTGCTCAGTACTCAGGGTGCTGGGTACTCAGTACTCATGGTGCTGGGTGCTCATTCTCAGGGTGCTAGGGGCTCAGTACCCAAGGTGCTGGGTGCTCATTACTCAGGGTGCTCAGTTCTCAGTACTCAGGGTGCTGGGTGCTCATTCTCGGGGTGGTGGGTGCTCAGTGCTCGGGGTGCTGGGTGCTAAGTACTCAGGGTGCTGGGGGCTCAGTACTCAGGGTGCTGGGTGCTCAGTACTCAGGGTGTTCTGTTCTCAGTACTCAGGTTGCTGGGTGCTCAGTGCTCGGGGTGCTGGGTGCTCAGTACTCGGGGTGCTCAGTGCTCAGTACTCAGGGTGCTGGGTGCTCAGTACTCGGGGTGCTGGGTGCTCAGTGCTCAGGGTGCTGGGTGCTCAGTGCTTGGGGTGCTGGGTGCTCAGTGCTGAGGGTGGTGTTGGTTCTCAGTACTCAGGGTGCTGGGTGCTCAGTGCTCAGGGTGCTGGGTGCTCAGTACTAAGGGTGCTGGGTGCTCAGTACTCATGGTGCTCGGTGCTCAGTACTCAGGGTGCTGGGTGCTCAGTGCTCAGGGTGCTGGGTACTCAGTAATCAGGGTGCTGGGTGCTCAGTACTCAGGGTGCTGGGTGCTCAGTGCTCAGGGTGCTGGGTGCTCAGTGCTCAGGGTGCTGGGTGCTCAGTACTCAGGGTGCTGGGTGCTCAGTGCTCAGGGTGATCGGTGCTCAGTACTCAGGGTGCTCAGTACTCAGCGTGCTGGGTGCTCAGTGCTCAGGGTGCTGGGTGCTCAGTACTCGGGGTGCTGGGTGCTCTGTACTCAGGGTGCTGGGTTCTCAGTGCTCGGGGTCCTGGGTGCTCAGTGCTCAGGGTGATCGGTGCTCAGTACTCAGGGTGCTGGGTGCTCAGTGCTCGGGGTGCTGGGTGCTCAGTACTCTGCGTGCTGGGTGCTCAGTACTCAGGGTGCTGGGTGCTCAGTGCTCAGGGTGCTGGGTGCTCAGTGCTCAGGGTGCTGGGAGCTCAGTGATCGGGGTGCTGGGTGCTCAGTACTCGGGGTGCTCAGTGCTCGGGGAGCTCGGTGCTCAGTACTCAGGGTGCTGGGTGCTCAGTTCTCAGTGCTCGGGGTCCTGGGTGCTCCGTGCCCGGGGTGCTGGGTGCTCAGTGCTCTGGGTGCTTAGTGCTCAGTACTCAGGGTGCTGGGTGCTCAGTACTCATGGTGCTGGGTGCTCATTCTCAGGGTGCTAGGGGCTCAGTACTCAGGGTGCTTGGTGCTCAGTACTCAGGGTGCTCGGTTCTCAGTACTCAGGGTGCTGGGTGCTCAGTGCTCGGGGTGCTGGGTGCTCAGTGCTCAGGGTGCTGGGTGCTCAGTGCTCGGGGTGTTCGGTGCTCAGTACTCGGGGTGCTGGGTGCTCAGTACTCGGGGTGCTGGGTGCTCAGTGCTCAGGGTGCTGGGTTCTCAGTGCTCGGGGTGCTGGGTGCTCAGTGCTGAGGGTGGTGCTGGGTGCTCAGTACTCAGGGTGCTGGGTGCTCAGTGCTCAGGGTGCTGGGTGCTCAGTACTAAGTGTGCTGAGTGCTCAGTACTCAGGGTGCTGGGTGCTCAGTACTCGGGGTGCTCAGTGCTCATGGTGATCGGTGCTCAGTACTCAGGGTGCTGGGTGCTCAGTACTCAGGGTGCTGGGTGCTCAGTGCTCATGGTGATCGGTGCTCAGTACTCATTGTGCTGGGTGCTCAGTGCTCGGGGTGCTGGGTGCTCAGTACTCGGGGTGCTGGGTGCTCAGTGCTCAGGGTGCTGGGTGCTCAGTGCTCGGGGTGCTGGGTGCTCAATGCTCAGGGTGATCGGTGCTCAGTGCTCAGGGTGCTGGGTGCTCAGTCCCCCGGGTGCTCAGTGCTCAGGGTGCTGGGTGCTCAGTACTCAGGGTGCTGGGTGCTCAGTACTCAGGGTGCTGGGTGCTCCGTGCTCGGGGTGCTGGGTGCTCAGTGCTCAGGGTGCTGGGTGCTCAGTACTCTGGGTGTTGGGTGCTCAGTACTCAGGGTGCTGGGTGCTCCGTGCTCGGGGTGCTGGCTGCTCAGTGCTCAGGGTGCTGGGTGCTCAGTGCTCAGGGTGCTGGGTGCTCAGTGCTCAGGGTGCTGGGTGCTCAGTCCTCGGGGTGCTCCGTGCTCAGGTTGCTGGGTGCTCAGTGCTCAGGGTGCTGGGTGCTCAGTGCTCGGGGTGCTGGGTGCTGAGTGCTCAGGGTGCTGGGTGCTCAGTGCTCGGGGTGCTGGGTGCTCAGTGCTCGGGGTGCTCGGTGCTCAGTACTCGGGGTGCTGGGTGCTCAGTGCTCAGGGTGCTGGGTGCTCAGTGGTCGGGGTGCTGGGTGCTCAGTGCTGAGGGTGGTGCTGGGTGCTCAGTACTCAGGGTGCTGGGTGCTCAGTGCTCAGGGTGCTGGGTGCTCAGTACTAAGTGTGCTGAGTGCTCAGTACTCAGGGTGCTGGGTGCTCAGTACTCGGGGTGCTCAGTGCTCATGGTGATCGGTGCTCAGTACTCAGGGTGCTGGGTGCTCAGTACTCAGGGTGCTGGGTGCTCAGTGCTCATGGTGATCGGTGCTCAGTACTCAGGGTGCTGGGTGCTCAGTGCTCGGGGTGCTGGGTGCTCAGTACTCGGGGTGCTGGGTGCTCAGTGCTCAGGGTGCTGGGTGCTCAGTGCTCGGGGTGCTGGGTGCTCAATGCTCAGGGTGATCGGTGCTCAGTGCTCAGGGTGCTGGGTGCTCAGTCCTCCGGGTGCTCAGTGCTCAGGGTGCTGGGTGCTCAGTACTCAGGGTGCTGGGTGCTCAGTACTCAGGGTGCTGTGTGCTCCGTGCTCGGGGTGCTGGGTGCTCAGTACTCATGGTGCTGGGTGCTCATTCTCAGGGTGCTAGGGGCTCAGTACCCAAGGTGCTGGGTGCTCATTACTCAGGGTGCTCAGTTCTCAGTACTCAGGGTGCTGGGTGCTCATTCTCGGGGTGGTGGGTGCTCAGTGCTCGGGGTTGTGGGTGCTCAGTACTCAGGGTGCTGGGGGCTCAGTACTCAGGGTGCTGGGTGCTCAGTACTCAGGGTGTTCTGTTCTCAGTACTCAGGTTGCTGGGTGCTCAGTGCTCGGGGTGCTGGGTGCTCAGTACTCGGGGTGCTCAGTGCTCAGTACTCAGGGTGCTGGGTGCTCAGTACTCGGGGTGCTGGGTGCTCAGTGCTCAGGGTGCTGGGTGCTCAGTGCTCGGGGTGCTGGGTGCTCAGTGCTGAGGGTGGTGCTGGGTGCTCAGTACTCAGGGTGCTGGGTGCTCAGTGCTCAGGGTGCTGGGTGCTCAGTACTAAGGGTGCTGGGTGCTCAGTACTCATGGTGCTCGGTGCTCAGTACTCAGGGTGCTGGGTGCTCAGTGCTCAGGGTGCTGGGTACTCAGTAATCAGGGTGCTGGGTGCTCAGTACTCAGGGTGCTGGGTGCTCAGTGCTCAGGGTGCTGGGTGCTCAGTGCTCAGGGTGCTGGGTGCTCAGTACTCAGGGTGCTGGGTGCTCAGTGCTCAGGGTGATCGGTGCTCAGTACTCAGGGTGCTCAGTACTCAGCGTGCTGGGTGCTCAGTGCTCAGGGTGCTGGGTGCTCAGTACTCGGGGTGCTGGGTGCTCTGTACTCAGGGTGCTGGGTTCTCAGTGCTCGGGGTCCTGGGTGCTCAGTGCTCAGGGTGATCGGTGCTCAGTACTCAGGGTGCTGGGTGCTCAGTGCTCGGGGTGCTGGGTGCTCAGTACTCTGCGTGCTGGGTGCTCAGTACTCAGGGTGCTGGGTGCTCAGTGCTCAGGGTGCTGGGTGCTCAGTGCTCAGGGTGCTGGGAGCTCAGTGATCGGGGTGCTGGGTGCTCAGTACTCGGGGTGCTCAGTGCTCGGGGAGCTCGGTGCTCAGTACTCAGGGTGCTGGGTGCTCAGTTCTCAGTGCTCGGGGTCCTGGGTGCTCCGTGCCCGGGGTGCTGGGTGCTCAGTGCTCTGGGTGCTTAGTGCTCAGTACTCAGGGTGCTGGGTGCTCAGTACTCATGGTGCTGGGTGCTCATTCTCAGGGTGCTAGGGGCTCAGTACTCAGGGTGCTTGGTGCTCAGTACTCAGGGTGCTCGGTTCTCAGTACTCAGGGTGCTGGGTGCTCAGTGCTCGGGGTGCTGGGTGCTCAGTGCTCAGGGTGCTGGGTGCTCAGTGCTCGGGGTGTTCGGTGCTCAGTACTCGGGGTGCTGGGTGCTCAGTACTCGGGGTGCTGGGTGCTCAGTGCTCAGGGTGCTGGGTTCTCAGTGCTCGGGGTGCTGGGTGCTCAGTGCTGAGGGTGGTGCTGGGTGCTCAGTACTCAGGGTGCTGGGTGCTCAGTGCTCAGGGTGCTGGGTGCTCAGTACTAAGTGTGCTGAGTGCTCAGTACTCAGGGTGCTGGGTGCTCAGTACTCGGGGTGCTCAGTGCTCATGGTGATCGGTGCTCAGTACTCAGGGTGCTGGGTGCTCAGTACTCAGGGTGCTGGGTGCTCAGTGCTCATGGTGATCGGTGCTCAGTACTCAGGGTGCTGGGTGCTCAGTGCTCGGGGTGCTGGGTGCTCAGTACTCGGGGTGCTGGGTGCTCAGTGCTCAGGGTGCTGGGTGCTCAGTGCTCGGGGTGCTGGGTGCTCAATGCTCAGGGTGATCGGTGCTCAGTGCTCAGGGTGCTGGGTGCTCAGTCCCCCGGGTGCTCAGTGCTCAGGGTGCTGGGTGCTCAGTACTCAGGGTGCTGGGTGCTCAGTACTCAGGGTGCTGGGTGCTCCGTGCTCGGGGTGCTGGGTGCTCAGTGCTCAGGGTGCTGGGTGCTCAGTACTCTGGGTGTTGGGTGCTCAGTACTCAGGGTGCTGGGTGCTCCGTGCTCGGGGTGCTGGCTGCTCAGTGCTCAGGGTGCTGGGTGCTCAGTGCTCAGGGTGCTGGGTGCTCAGTGCTCGGGGTGCTGGGTGCTGAGTGCTCAGGGTGCTGGGTGCTCAGTGCTCGGGGTGCTGGGTGCTCAGTGCTCGGGGTGCTCGGTGCTCAGTACTCGGGGTGCTGGGTGCTCAGTGCTCAGGGTGCTGGGTGCTCAGTGCTCGGGGTGCTGGCTGCTCAGTGCTGAGGGTGGTGCTGGGTGCTCAGTACTCAGGGTGCTGGGTGCTCAGTGCTCAGGGTGCTGGGTGCTCAGTACTCATGGTGCTCGGTGCTCAGTACTCAGGGTGCTGGGTGCTCAGTGCTCAGGGTGCTGGGTACTCAGTAATCAGGGTGCTGGGTGCTCAGTACTCAGGGTGCTGGGTGCTCAGTGCTCAGGGTGCTGGGTGCTCAGTGCTCAGGGTGCTGGGTGCTCAGTACTCAGGGTGCTGGGTGCTCAGTGCTCAGGGTGATCGGTGCTCAGTACTCAGGGTGCTCAGTACTCAGCGTGCTGGGTGCTCAGTGCTCAGGGTGCTGGGTGCTCAGTACTCGGGGTGCTGGGTGCTCTGTACTCAGGGTGCTGGGTTCTCAGTGCTCGGGGTCCTGGGTGCTCAGTGCTCAGGGTGATCGGTGCTCAGTACTCAGGGTGCTGGGTGCTCAGTGCTCGGGGTGCTGGGTGCTCAGTACTCTGCGTGCTGGGTGCTCAGTACTCAGGGTGCTGGGTGCTCAGTGCTCAGGGTGCTGGGTGCTCAGTGCTCAGGGTGCTGGGAGCTCAGTGATCGGGGTGCTGGGTGCTCAGTACTCGGGGTGCTCAGTGCTCGGGGAGCTCGGTGCTCAGTACTCAGGGTGCTGGGTGCTCAGTTCTCAGTGCTCGGGGTCCTGGGTGCTCCGTGCCCGGGGTGCTGTGTGCTCAGTGCTCTGGGTGCTTAGTGCTCAGTACTCAGGGTGCTGGGTGCTCAGTACTCATGGTGCTGGGTGCTCATTCTCAGGGTGCTAGGGGCTCAGTACTCAGGGTGCTTGGTGCTCAGTACTCAGGGTGCTCGGTTCTCAGTACTCAGGGTGCTGGGTGCTCAGTGCTCGGGGTGCTGGGTGCTCAGTGCTCAGGGTGCTGGGTGCTCAGTGCTCGGGGTGTTCGGTGCTCAGTACTCGGGGTGCTGGGTGCTCAGTACTCGGGGTGCTGGGTGCTCAGTGCTCAGGGTGCTGGGTTCTCAGTGCTCGGGGTGCTGGGTGCTCAGTGCTGAGGGTGGTGCTGGGTGCTCAGTACTCAGGGTGCTGGGTGCTCAGTGCTCAGGGTGCTGGGTGCTCAGTACTAAGTGTGCTGAGTGCTCAGTACTCAGGGTGCTGGGTGCTCAGTACTCGGGGTGCTCAGTGCTCATGGTGATCGGTGCTCAGTACTCAGGGTGCTGGGTGCTCAGTACTCAGGGTGCTGGGTGCTCAGTGCTCATGGTGATCGGTGCTCAGTACTCAGGGTGCTGGGTGCTCAGTGCTCGGGGTGCTGGGTGCTCAGTACTCGGGGTGCTGGGTGCTCAGTGCTCAGGGTGCTGGGTGCTCAGTGCTCGGGGTGCTGGGTGCTCAATGCTCAGGGTGATCGGTGCTCAGTGCTCAGGGTGCTGGGTGCTCAGTCCCCCGGGTGCTCAGTGCTCAGGGTGCTGGGTGCTCAGTACTCAGGGTGCTGGGTGCTCAGTACTCAGGGTGCTGGGTGCTCCGTGCTCGGGGTGCTGGGTGCTCAGTGCTCAGGGTGCTGGGTGCTCAGTACTCTGGGTGTTGGGTGCTCAGTACTCAGGGTGCTGGGTGCTCCGTGCTCGGGGTGCTGGCTGCTCATTGCTCAGGGTGCTGGGTGCTCAGTGCTCAGGGTGCTGGGTGCTCAGTGCTCGGGGTGCTGGGTGCTGAGTGCTCAGGGTGCTGGGTGCTCAGTGCTCGGGGTGCTGGGTGCTCAGTGCTCGGGGTGCTCGGTGCTCAGTACTCGGGGTGCTGGGTGCTCAGTGCTCAGGGTGCTGGGTGCTCAGTGCTCGGGGTGCTGGGTGCTCAGTGCTGAGGGTGGTGCTGGGTGCTCAGTACTCAGGGTGCTGGGTGCTCAGTGCTCAGGGTGCTGGGTGCTCAGTACTAAGTGTGCTGAGTGCTCAGTACTCAGGGTGCTGGGTGCTCAGTACTCGGGGTGCTCAGTGCTCATGGTGATCGGTGCTCAGTACTCAGGGTGCTGGGTGCTCAGTACTCAGGGTGCTGGGTGCTCAGTGCTCATGGTGATCGGTGCTCAGTACTCAGGGTGCTGGGTGCTCAGTGCTCGGGGTGCTGGGTGCTCAGTACTCGGGGTGCTGGGTGCTCAGTGCTCAGGGTGCTGGGTGCTCAGTGCTCGGGGTGCTGGGTGCTCAATGCTCAGGGTGATCGGTGCTCAGTGCTCAGGGTGCTGGGTGCTCAGTCCTCCGGGTGCTCAGTGCTCAGGGTGCTGGGTGCTCAGTACTCAGGGTGCTGGGTGCTCAGTACTCAGGGTGCTGTGTGCTCCGTGCTCGGGGTGCTGGGTGCTCAGTGCTCAGGGTGCTGGGTGCTCAGTACTCTGGGTGTTGGGTGCTCAGTACTCAGGGTGCTGGGTGCTCCGTGCTCGGGGTGCTGGCTGCTCAGTGCTCAGGGTGCTGGGTGCTCAGTGCTCAGGGTGCTGGGTGCTCAGTCCTCGGGGTGCTCCGTGCTCAGGGTGCTGGGTGCTCAGTGCTCGGGGTGCTGGGTGCTGAGTGCTCAGGGTGCTGGGTGCTCAGTGCTCGGGGTGCTCCGTGCTCAGGGTCCTGGGTGCTCAGTACTCAGGGTGCTGGGTGCTTAGTACTCAGGGTGCTCAGTGCTCAGTACACAGGTTGCTGGGTGCTCAGTGCTCGGGGTGCTGGGTGCTCAGTGCTCAGTACTCAGGGTGCTGGGTGCTCAGTACTCAGGGTGCTGGGTGCTCAGTGCTCAGGGTGCTGGGTGCTCAGTGCTCAGGGTGCTGGGTGCTCAGTGATCGGGGTGCTGGGTGCTCAGTACTCAGGGTGCTCAGTGCTCGGGGTGCTGGGTGCTCAGTACTCAGCGTGCTGGGTGCTCAGTACTCAGGGTGCTGGGTGCTCAGTGCTCAGGGTGCTGGGTGCTCAGTGCTCAGGGTGCTGGGTGCTCAGTGATCGGGGTGCTGGGTGCTCAGTACTCAGGGTGCTCAGTGCTCGGGGAGCTCGGTGCTCAGTACTCAGGGTGCTGGGTGCTCAGTTCTCAGTGCTCGGGGTCCTGGGTGCTCCGTGCTCGGGGTGCTGGGTTCTCAGTGCTCTGGGTGCTTAGTGCTCAGTACTCAGGGTGCTGGTTGCTCAGTACTCATGGTGCTGGGTGCTCATTCTCAGGGTGCTAGGGGCTCAGTACTCAGGGTGCTGGGTGCTCAGTACTCAGGGTGCTCGGTTCTCAGTACTCAGGGTGCTGGGTGCTCATTCTCGGGGTGCTGGGTGCTCAGTGCTCGGGGTGCTGGGTGCTCAGTACTCAGCGTGCTGGGGGCTAAGTACTCAGGGTGCTGGGTGCTCAGTACTCAGGGTGATCTCTTCTCAGTACTCAGGTTGCTAGGTGCTCAGTGCTCGGGGTGCTGGGTGCTCAGTACTCGGGGTGCTCAGTGCTCAGTACTCAGGGTGCTGGGTGCTCAGTACTCAGGGTGCTGGGTGCTCAGTGCTCGAGGTGCTCGGTGCTCAGTACTCGGGGTGCTGGGTGCTCAGTACTCGGGGTGCTGGGTGCTCAGTGCTCAGGGTGCTGGTTGCTCAGTGCTCGGGGTGCTGGGTGCTCAGTGCTGAGGGTGGTGCTGGGTGCTCAGTACTCAGTGTGCTGGGTGCTCAGTGCTCAGGGTGCTGGGTGCTCAGTACTAAGGGTGCTGGGTGCTCAGTACTCAGGGTGCTCGGTGCTCAGTACTCAGGGTGCTGGGTGCTCAGTGCTCAGGGTGCTGGTTACTCAGTAATCAGGGTGCTGGGTGCTCAGTACTCAGGGTGCTGGTTGCTCAGTGCTCAGGGTGCTGGGTGCTCAGTGCTCAGGGTGCTGGGTGCTCAGTACTCAGGGTGCTGGGTGCTCAGTGCTCAGGGTGATCGATGCTCTGTACTCAGGGTGCTCAGTACTCAGGGTGCTGGGTGCTCAGTGCTCAGGGTGCTGTGTGCTCAGTACTCGGGGTGCTGGGTGCTCTGTACTCAGGGTGCTGGGTGCTCAGTGCTCGGGGTCCTGGGTGCTCAGTGCTCAGGGTGATCGGTGCTCAGTACTCAGGGTGCTGGGTGCTCAGTGCTCGGGGTGCTGGGTGCTCAGTACTCAGCGTGCTGGGTGCTCAGTACTCAGGGTGCTGGGTGCTCAGTGCTCAGGGTGCTGGGTGCTCAGTGCTCAGGGTGCTGGGTGCTCAGTGATCGGGGTGCTGGGTGCTCAGTACTCAGGGTGCTCAGTGCTCGGGGAGCTCGGTGCTCAGTACTCAGGGTGCTGGGTGCTCAGTTCTCAGTGCTCGGGGTCCTGGGTGCTCCGTGCTCGGGGTGCTGGGTGCTCAGTGCTCTGGGTGCTTAGTGCTCAGTACTCAGGGTGCTGGGTGCTCAGTACTCATGGTGCTGGGTGCTCATTCTCAGGGTGCTAGGGGCTCAGTACTCAGGGTGCTTGGTGCTCAGTACTCAGGGTGCTCGGTTCTCAGTACTCAGGGTGCTGGGTGCTCAGTGCTCGGGGTGCTCGGTGCTCAGTACTCGGGGTGCTGGGTGCTCAGTACTCGGGGTGCTGGGTGCTCAGTGCTCAGGGTGCTGGGTTCTCAGTGCTCGGGGTGCTGGGTGCTCAGTGCTGAGGGTGGTGCTGGGTGCTCAGTACTCAGGGTGCTGGGTGCTCAGTGCTCAGGGTGCTGGGTGCTCAGTACTAAGTGTGCTGAGTGCTCAGTACTCAGGGTGCTGGGTGCTCAGTACTCGGGGTGCTCAGTGCTCATGGTGATCGGTGCTCAGTACTCAGGGTGCTGGGTGCTCAGTACTCAGGGTGCTGGGTGCTCAGTGCTCATGGTGATCGGTGCTCAGTACTCAGGGTGCTGGGTGCTCAGTGCTCGGGGTGCTGGGTGCTCAGTACTCGGGGTGCTGGGTGCTCAGTGCTCAGGGTGCTGGGTGCTCAGTGCTCGGGGTGCTGGGTGCTCAATGCTCAGGGTGATCGGTGCTCAGTGCTCAGGGTGCTGGGTGCTCAGTCCCCCGGGTGCTCAGTGCTCAGGGTGCTGGGTGCTCAGTACTCAGGGTGCTGGGTGCTCAGTACTCAGGGTGCTGGGTGCTCCGTGCTCGGGGTGCTGGGTGCTCAGTGCTCAGGGTGCTGGGTGCTCAGTACTCTGGGTGTTGGGTGCTCAGTACTCAGGGTGCTGGGTGCTCCGTGCTCGGGGTGCTGGCTGCTCATTGCTCAGGGTGCTGGGTGCTCAGTGCTCAGGGTGCTGGGTGCTCAGTGCTCGGGGTGCTGGGTGCTGAGTGCTCAGGGTGCTGGGTGCTCAGTGCTCGGGGTGCTGGGTGCTCAGTGCTCGGGGTGCTCGGTGCTCAGTACTCGGGGTGCTGGGTGCTCAGTGCTCAGGGTGCTGGGTGCTCAGTGCTCGGGGTGCTGGGTGCTCAGTGCTGAGGGTGGTGCTGGGTGCTCAGTACTCAGGGTGCTGGGTGCTCAGTGCTCAGGGTGCTGGGTGCTCAGTACTAAGTGTGCTGAGTGCTCAGTACTCAGGGTGCTGGGTGCTCAGTACTCGGGGTGCTCAGTGCTCATGGTGATCGGTGCTCAGTACTCAGGGTGCTGGGTGCTCAGTACTCAGGGTGCTGGGTGCTCAGTGCTCATGGTGATCGGTGCTCAGTACTCAGGGTGCTGGGTGCTCAGTGCTCGGGGTGCTGGGTGCTCAGTACTCGGGGTGCTGGGTGCTCAGTGCTCAGGGTGCTGGGTGCTCAGTGCTCGGGGTGCTGGGTGCTCAATGCTCAGGGTGATCGGTGCTCAGTGCTCAGGGTGCTGGGTGCTCAGTCCTCCGGGTGCTCAGTGCTCAGGGTGCTGGGTGCTCAGTACTCAGGGTGCTGGGTGCTCAGTACTCAGGGTGCTGTGTGCTCCGTGCTCGGGGTGCTGGGTGCTCAGTGCTCAGGGTGCTGGGTGCTCAGTACTCTGGGTGTTGGGTGCTCAGTACTCAGGGTGCTGGGTGCTCCGTGCTCGGGGTGCTGGCTGCTCAGTGCTCAGGGTGCTGGGTGCTCAGTGCTCAGGGTGCTGGGTGCTCAGTCCTCGGGGTGCTCCGTGCTCAGGGTGCTGGGTGCTCAGTGCTCGGGGTGCTGGGTGCTGAGTGCTCAGGGTGCTGGGTGCTCAGTGCTCGGGGTGCTCCGTGCTCAGGGTCCTGGGTGCTCAGTACTCAGGGTGCTGGGTGCTTAGTACTCAGGGTGCTCAGTGCTCAGTACACAGGTTGCTGGGTGCTCAGTGCTCGGGGTGCTGGGTGCTCAGTGCTCAGTACTCAGGGTGCTGGGTGCTCAGTACTCAGGGTGCTGGGTGCTCAGTGCTCAGGGTGCTGGGTGCTCAGTGCTCAGGGTGCTGGGTGCTCAGTGATCGGGGTGCTGGGTGCTCAGTACTCAGGGTGCTCAGTGCTCGGGGTGCTGGGTGCTCAGTACTCAGCGTGCTGGGTGCTCAGTACTCAGGGTGCTGGGTGCTCAGTGCTCAGGGTGCTGGGTGCTCAGTGCTCAGGGTGCTGGGTGCTCAGTGATCGGGGTGCTGGGTGCTCAGTACTCAGGGTGCTCAGTGCTCGGGGAGCTCGGTGCTCAGTACTCAGGGTGCTGGGTGCTCAGTTCTCAGTGCTCGGGGTCCTGGGTGCTCCGTGCTCGGGGTGCTGGGTTCTCAGTGCTCTGGGTGCTTAGTGCTCAGTACTCAGGGTGCTGGTTGCTCAGTACTCATGGTGCTGGGTGCTCATTCTCAGGGTGCTAGGGGCTCAGTACTCAGGGTGCTGGGTGCTCAGTACTCAGGGTGCTCGGTTCTCAGTACTCAGGGTGCTGGGTGCTCATTCTCGGGGTGCTGGGTGCTCAGTGCTCGGGGTGCTGGGTGCTCAGTACTCAGCGTGCTGGGGGCTAAGTACTCAGGGTGCTGGGTGCTCAGTACTCAGGGTGATCTCTTCTCAGTACTCAGGTTGCTAGGTGCTCAGTGCTCGGGGTGCTGGGTGCTCAGTACTCGGGGTGCTCAGTGCTCAGTACTCAGGGTGCTGGGTGCTCAGTACTCAGGGTGCTGGGTGCTCAGTGCTCGAGGTGCTCGGTGCTCAGTACTCGGGGTGCTGGGTGCTCAGTACTCGGGGTGCTGGGTGCTCAGTGCTCAGGGTGCTGGTTGCTCAGTGCTCGGGGTGCTGGGTGCTCAGTGCTGAGGGTGGTGCTGGGTGCTCAGTACTCAGGGTGCTGGGTGCTCAGTGCTCAGGGTGCTGGGTGCTCAGTACTAAGGGTGCTGGGTGCTCAGTACTCAGGGTGCTCGGTGCTCAGTACTCAGGGTGCTGGGTGCTCAGTGCTCAGGGTGCTGGTTACTCAGTAATCAGGGTGCTGGGTGCTCAGTACTCAGGGTGCTGGTTGCTCAGTGCTCAGGGTGCTGGGTGCTCAGTGCTCAGGGTGCTGGGTGCTCAGTACTCAGGGTGCTGGGTGCTCAGTGCTCAGGGTGATCGATGCTCTGTACTCAGGGTGCTCAGTACTCAGGGTGCTGGGTGCTCAGTGCTCAGGGTGCTGTGTGCTCAGTACTCGGGGTGCTGGGTGCTCTGTACTCAGGGTGCTGGGTGCTCAGTGCTCGGGGTCCTGGGTGCTCAGTGCTCAGGGTGATCGGTGCTCAGTACTCAGGGTGCTGGGTGCTCAGTGCTCGGGGTGCTGGGTGCTCAGTACTCAGCGTGCTGGGTGCTCAGTACTCAGGGTGCTGGGTGCTCAGTGCTCAGGGTGCTGGGTGCTCAGTGCTCAGGGTGCTGGGTGCTCAGTGATCGGGGTGCTGGGTGCTCAGTACTCAGGGTGCTCAGTGCTCGGGGAGCTCGGTGCTCAGTACTCAGGGTGCTGGGTGCTCAGTTCTCAGTGCTCGGGGTCCTGGGTGCTCCGTGCTCGGGGTGCTGGGTGCTCAGTGCTCTGGGTGCTTATTGCTCAGTACTCAGGGTGCTGGGTGCTCAGTACTCATGGTGCTGGGTGCTCATTCTCAGGGTGCTAGGGGCTCAGTACTCAGGGTGCTTGGTGCTCAGTACTCAGGGTGCTCGGTTCTCAGTACTCAGGGTGCTGGGTGCTCAGTGCTCGGGGTGCTCGGTGCTCAGTACTCGGGGTGCTGGGTGCTCAGTACTCGGGGTGCTGGGTGCTCAGTGCTCAGGGTGCTGGGTTCTCAGTGCTCGGGGTGCTGGGTGCTCAGTGCTGAGGGTGGTGCTGGGTGCTCAGTACTCAGGGTGCTGGGTGCTCAGTGCTCAGGGTGCTGGGTGCTCAGTACTAAGTGTGCTGAGTGCTCAGTACTCAGGGTGCTGGGTGCTCAGTACTCGGGGTGCTCAGTGCTCATGGTGATCGGTGCTCAGTACTCAGGGTGCTGGGTGCTCAGTACTCAGGGTGCTGGGTGCTCAGTGCTCATGGTGATCGGTGCTCAGTACTCAGGGTGCTGGGTGCTCAGTGCTCGGGGTGCTGGGTGCTCAGTACTCGGGGTGCTGGGTGCTCAGTGCTCAGGGTGCTGGGTGCTCAGTGCTCGGGGTGCTGGGTGCTCAATGCTCAGGGTGATCGGTGCTCAGTGCTCAGGGTGCTGGGTGCTCAGTCCCCCGGGTGCTCAGTGCTCAGGGTGCTGGGTGCTCAGTACTCAGGGTGCTGGGTGCTCAGTACTCAGGGTGCTGGGTGCTCCGTGCTCGGGGTGCTGGGTGCTCAGTGCTCAGGGTGCTGGGTGCTCAGTACTCTGGGTGTTGGGTGCTCAGTACTCAGGGTCCTGGGTGCTCCGTGCTCGGGGTGCTGGCTGCTCAGTGCTCAGGGTGCTGGGTGCTCAGTGCTCAGGGTGCTGGGTGCTCAGTGCTCAGGGTGCTGGGTGCTCAGTGCTCGGGGTGCTGGGTGCTGAGTGCTCAGGGTGCTGGGTGCTCAGTGCTCCGGGTGCTGGGTGCTCAGTGCTCGGGGTGCTCGGTGCTCAGTACTCTGGGTGCTGGGTGCTCAGTGCTCAGGGTGCTGGGTGCTCAGTGCTCGGGGTGCTGGGTGCTCAGTGCTGAGGGTGGTGCTGGGTGCTCAGTACTCAGGGTGCTGGGTGCTCAGTGCTCAGGGTGCTGGGTGCTCAGTACTAAGTGTGCTGAGTGCTCAGTACTCAGGGTGCTGGGTGCTCAGTACTCGGGGTGCTCAGTGCTCATGGTGATCGGTGCTCAGTACTCAGGGTGCTGGGTGCTCAGTACTCAGGGTGCTGGGTGCTCAGTGCTCATGGTGATCGGTGCTCAGTACTCAGGGTGCTGGGTGCTCAGTGCTCGGGGTGCTGGGTGCTCAGTACTCGGGGTGCTGGGTGCTCAGTGCTCAGGGTGCTGGGTGCTCAGTGCTCGGGGTGCTGGGTGCTCAATGCTCAGGGTGATCGGTGCTCAGTGCTCAGGGTGCTGGGTGCTCAGTCCTCCGGGTGCTCAGTGCTCAGGGTGCTGGGTGCTCAGTACTCAGGGTGCTGGGTGCTCAGTACTCAGGGTGCTGTGTGCTCCGTGCTCGGGGTGCTGGGTGCTCAGTGCTCAGGGTGCTGGGTGCTCAGTACTCTGGGTGTTGAGTGCTCAGTACTCAGGGTGCTGGGTGCTCCGTGCTCGGGGTGCTGGCTGCTCAGTGCTCAGGGTGCTGGGTGCTCAGTGCTCAGGGTGCTGGGTGCTCAGTGCTCAGGGTGCTGGGTGCTCAGTCCTCGGGGTGCTCCGTGCTCAGGTTGCTGGGTGCTCAGTGCTCAGGGTGCTGGGTGCTCAGTGCTCGGGGTGCTGGGTGCTGAGTGCTCAGGGTGCTGGGTGCTCAGTGCTCGGGGTGCTCCGTGCTCAGGGTCCTGGGTGCTCAGTACTCAGGGTGCTGGGTGCTTAGTACTCAGGGTGCTCAGTGCTCAGTACACAGGGTGCTGGGTGCTCAGTGCTCGGGGTGCTGGGTGCTCAGTGCTCAGTACTCAGGGTGCTGGGTGCTCAGTACTCAGGGTGCTGGGTGCTCAGTGCTCAGGGTGCTGGGTGCTCAGTGCTCAGGGTGCTGGGTGCTCAGTGATCGGGGTGCTGGGTGCTCAGTACTCAGGGTGCTCAGTGCTCGGGGAGCTCGGTGCTCAGTACTCAGGGTGCTGGGTGCTCAGTTCTCAGTGCTCGGGGTCCTGGGTGCTCCGTGCTCGGGGTGCTGGGTTCTCAGTGCTCTGGGTGCTTAGTGCTCAGTACTCAGGGTGCTGGTTGCTCAGTACTCACGGTGCTGGGTGCTCATTCTCAGGGTGCTAGGGGCTCAGTACTCAGGGTGCTGGGTGCTCAGTACTCAGGGTGCTCGGTTCTCAGTACTCAGGGTGCTGGGTGCTCATTGTCGGGGTGCTGGGTGCTCAGTGCTCGGGGTGCTGGGTGCTCAGTACTCAGCGTGCTGGGGGCTCAGTACTCAGGGTGCTGGGTGCTCAGTACTCAGGGTGATCTCTTCTCAGTACTCAGGTTGCTAGGTGCTCAGTGCTCGGGGTGCTGGGTGCTCAGTACTCGGGGTGCTCAGTGCTCAGTACTCAGGGTGCTGGGTGCTCAGTACTCAGGGTGCTGGGTGCTCAGTGCTCGAGGTGCTCGGTGCTCAGTACTCGGGGTGCTGGGTGCTCAGTACTCGGGGTGCTGGGTGCTCAGTGCTCAGGGTGCTGGTTGCTCAGTGCTCGGGGTGCTGGGTGCTCAGTGCTGAGGGTGGTGCTGGGTGCTCAGTACTCAGGGTGCTGGGTGCTCAGTGCTCAGGGTGCTGGGTGCACAGTACTAAGGGTGCTGGGTGCTCAGTACTCAGGGTGCTCGGTGCTCAGTACTCAGGGTGCTGGGTGCTCAGTGCTCAGGGTGCTGGTTACTCAGTAATCAGGGTGCTGGGTGCTCAGTACTCAGGGTGCTGGTTGCTCAGTGCTCAGGGTGCTGGGTGCTCAGTGCTCAGGGTGCTGGGTGCTCAGTACTCAGGGTGCTGGGTGCTCAGTGCTCAGGGTGATCGATGCTCTGTACTCAGGGTGCTCAGTACTCAGGGTGCTGGGTGCTCAGTGCTCAGGGTGCTGTGTGCTCAGTACTCGGGGTTCTGGGTGCTCTGTACTCAGGGTGCTGGGTGCTCAGTGCTCGGGGTCCTGGGTGCTCAGTGCTCAGGGTGATCGGTGCTCAGTACTCAGGGTGCTGGGTGCTCAGTGCTCGGGGTGCTGGGTGCTCAGTACTCAGCGTGCTGGGTGCTCAGTACTCAGGGTGCTGGGTGCTCAGTGCTCAGGGTGCTGGGTGCTCAGTGCTCAGGGTGCTGGGTGCTCAGTGATCGGGGTGCTGGGTGCTCAGTACTCAGGGTGCTCAGTGCTCGGGGAGCTCGGTGCTCAGTACTCAGGGTGCTGGGTGCTCAGTTCTCAGTGCTCGGGGTCCTGGGTGCTCCGTGCTCGGGGTGCTGGGTGCTCAGTGCTCTGGGTGCTTAGTGCTCAGTATTCAGGGTGCTGGGTGCTCAGTACTCATGGTGCTGGGTGCTCATTCTCAGGGTGCTAGGGGCTCAGTACTCAGGGTGCTTGGTGCTCAGTACTCAGGGTGCTCGGTTCTCAGTACTCAGGGTGCTGGGTGCTCAGTGCTCGGGATGCTGGGTGCTCAGTGCTCAGGGTGCTGGGTGCTCAGTGCTCGGGGTGCTCGGTGCTCAGTACTCGGGGTGCTGGGTGCTCAGTACTCGGGGTGCTGGGTGGTCAGTGCTCAGGGTGCTGGGTGCTCAGTGCTCGGGGTGCTAGGTGCTCAGTGCTGAGGGCGCTGGGTGCTCAGTGCTCAGGGTGATCGGTGCTCAGTGCTCAGGGTGCTGGGTGCTCAGTGCTCGGGGTGCTGGGTGCTCAGTGCTCAGGGTGATCGGTGCTCAGTGCTCAGGGTGCTGGATGCTCAGTCCTCCGGGTGCTCAGTGCTCAGGGTGCTGGGTGCTCAGTACTCAGGGTGCTGGGTGCTCAGTACTCGGGGTGCTGGGTGCTCAGTGCACTCAGGGTGCTCAGTGCTCAGTACTCGGGGTGCTGGGTGCTCAGTGCTCAGGGTGCTCAGTGCTCAGTGCTCGGGGTGCTGCGTGCTCAGTGCTCAGGGTGCTGGGTGCTCAGTGCTCAGGGTGCTGGGTGCTCAGTGCTCAGCGATCAGGGTGCTGGTTGCTCAGTACTCAGGGTGCTGAGTGCTCAGTACTCAGGGTGCTGGGTGCTCAGTACTCAGGGTGCTGGGTGCTCAGTACTCAGTGTGCTGGGTGCTCAGTGTTCAGGGTGCTGGGTGCTCAGTGCTCAGGGTGCTGGGTGCTCAGTGCTCAGGGTGCTGGGTGCTCAGTACTCAGGGTGCTGGGTGCTCAGTGCTCGGGGCGCTCGGTGCTCAGTACTCAAGGTGCTGGGTGCTCAGTGCTCAGGGTGCTGGGTATTCAGTCCTCGGGGTGCTCCGTGCTCAGTGATCAGGGTGCTGGATGCTCAGTACTCAGGGTGCTCGGTGCTCAGTACTCAGGGTTCTCAGTGCTCAGTACTCAGGGTGTTGGGTGCTCAGTGCTCGGGGTGCTGGGTGCTCAGTACTCAGGTTGCTGGGTGCTCAGTGCTCAGGGTGCTCTGTGCTCAGTACTCAGGGTGCTGGGTGCTCAGTGCTCGGGGTGCTGGGTGCTCAGTGCTCAGGGTGCTGTGTGCTCAGTGCTCAGGGTGCTGGGTGCTCAGTGCTCAGGGTGCTGGGTGCTCAGTACTCAGGGTGCTGGGTGCTCAGTGCTCAGGGTGCTGGGTGCTCAGTACTCAGGGTGCTGGGTGCTCAGTGCACGGGGCACTCGGTGCTCAGTACTCAAGGTGCTGGGTGCTCAGTGCTCAGGGTGCTGGGTACTCAGTCCTCGGGGTGCTCCGTGCTCAGTGATCAGGGTGCTGGATGCTCAGTACTCAGGGTGCTCGGTGCTCAGTACTCAGGGTTCTCAGTGCTCAGTACTCAGGGTGTTGGGTGCTCAGTGCTCATGGTGCAGGGTGCTCAGTACTCAGGGTGCTCAGTGCTCAGTACTCGGGGTGCTTGGTGCTCAGTACTCAGGGTGCTCAGTGCTCAGTACTCGGGGTGCTGGGTGCTCAGTGCTCAGGGTGCTCAGTGCTCAGTGCTCGGGGTGCTGGGTGCTCAGTGCTCGGGGCGCTGGGTGCTCAGTGCTCGGGGTCCTGGGTGCTCAGTACTCGGGGTGCTGGGTGCTCAGTGCTCAGGGTGCTCAGTACTCAGTACTCAGTGCTCAGGGTGCTCAGTGCTCAGTGCTCAGGGTGCTGGGTGTTCAGTACTCAGGGTGCTGGGTGCTCAGTAATCACGGTGCTGGGTGCTCAGTGCTCAGGGTGCTCGGTGCTCAGTACTCTGGGTGTTGGGTGCTCAATATTCATGGTGCTGGGTGCTCCGTGCTCGGGGTGCTGGGTGCTCAGTGCTCAGGGTGCTGGGTGCTCAGTGCTCAGGGTGCTGGGTGCTCAGTACTCAGGGTGCTGGGTGCTTAGTGCTCGAGGTGCTCGGTGCTCAGAACTCAAGGTGCTGGGTGCTCAGTGCTCAGGGTGCTGGGTGCTCAGTGCTCAGTGTGCTCAGTGCTCAGTGCTCGGGTGCTGGGTTCTCAGTGCGCGGGGCGCTGGGTGCTCAGTGCTCGGGGTGCTGGGTGCTCAGTACTCAGGGTGCTGTGTGCTTAGTGCTCAGTACTCAGCGTGCAGGGTGCTCAGTGCTCAGAGTGTTGGGTGCTCAGTACTCAGGGTGCTGGGTGCTCAGTGCTCAGTGCTCAGGGTGCTCAGTGCTCAGGGTGCTGGGTGCTCAGTGCTCGGGGTGCTGGGTGCTCAGTGCTCAGGGTGATCGGTGCTCAGTGCTCAGGGGGCTTTGTGCTCAGTCCTCCGGGTGCTCAGTGCTCAGGGTGCTGGGTGCTCAGTGCTCGGGGTGCTCGGTGCTCAGTACTCAGGGTGCTGAGTGCTCAGTACTTAGGGTGCTGGGTTCTCAGTACTCAGGGTGCTGGGTGCTCAGTGCTCGGGGTGCTGGGTGCTCAGGGCTGTGGTGCTGGGTGCTCAGTACTCAGTGCTCAGGGTGCTGGGTGCTCAGTGCTCAGTGCTCAGGGTGTTGGTTGCTCAGTACTCAGGGTGCTGGGTGCACAGTACTCAGGGTGCTGGGTGCTCAGTGCTCAGGGTGCTCTGTGCTCAGTACTCAGGGTGCTGGGTGCTCAGTGCTCGGGGTGCTGCGTGCTCAGTGCTCAGGGTGCTGGGTGCTCAGTGCTCAGGGTGCTGGGTGCTCAGTGCTCAGTGCTCAGGGTGCTGGTTGCTCAGTACTCAGGGTGCTGGGTGCTCAGTACTCAGGTTGCTGGGTGCTCAGTGCTCAGGGTGCTCTTTGCTCAGTACTCAGGGTGCTGGTTGCTCAGTGCTCGGGGTGCTGCGTGCTCAGTGCTCAGGGTGCTGGGTGCTCAGTGCTCAGGGTGCTGGGTGGTCAGTACTCAGGGTGCTGGGTGCTCAGTGCTCGGGGTGCTCGGTGCTCAGTACACGAGGTGCTGGGTGCTCAGTGCTCAGGGTGCTGGGTGCTCAGTCCTCGGGGTGCTCCGTGCTCAGTGATCAAGGTGCTGGGTGCTCAGTACTCAGGTTGCTCGGTGCTCAGTACTCAGGGTTCTCAGTGCTCAGTACTCAGGGTGCTGGGTGCTCAGTGCTCAGGGTGCTGGGTGCTCAGTACACAGCGTGCTCAGTGCTCAGTACTCGGGGTGCTTGGTGCTCAGTACTCAGGGTGCTCAGTACTCAGTACTCGGGGAGCTGGGTGCTCAGTGCTCAGGGTGCTCAGTGCTCAGTGCTTGGGGTGCTGGGTGCTCAGTGCTCGGGGCGCTGGGTGCTCAGTGCTCGGGGTGCTGGGTGCTCAGTACTCGGGGGGCTGGGTGCTCAGTGCTCAGGGTGCTCAGTGCTAAGTACTCAGTGCTCAGGGTGCTCAGTGCTCAGTGCTCAGGGTGCTGGGTGTTCAGTACTCAGGGTGCTGTGTGCTCAGTACTCACGGTGCTGGGTGCTCAGTACTCAGGGTGCTGGGTGCTCAGTGCTCAGGGTGCTGGGTGCTCAGTACTCAGGGTGCTGGGTGCTCAGTGCTCAGGGTGCTGGGTGCTCAGTACTCAGGGTGCTGGGTGCTCAGTACTCAGGGTGCTCGGTGCTCAGTACTCAGGGTGCTGGGTGCTCAGTGCTCAGGGTGCAGGGTACTCAGTACTCAGGGTGCTGGGTGCTCAGTACTCAGGGTGCTGGGTGCTCAGTGCTCAGGGTGCTGGGTGCTCAGTGCTCAGGGTGCTGGGTGCTCAGTACTCAGGGTGCTGGGTGCTCAGTGCTCAGGGTGATTGGTGCTCAGTACTCAGGGTGCTCAGTGCTCAGGGTGCTGGGTGCTCAGTGCTCAAGGTGCTGGGTGCTCAGTACTCAGGGTGCTGGGTGCTCAGTGCTCGGGGTGCTGGGTGCTCAGTGCTCAGGGTGATCGGTGCTCAGTACTCAGGGTGCTGGGTGCTCAGTGCTCAGGGTGCTGGGTGCTCAGTCCTCAGGGTGCTCAGTGCTCAGGGTGCTGGGTGCTCAGTGCTCGGGTTGCTCGGTGCTCAGTACTCAGGGTGCTGAGTGCTCAGTACTCATGTTGCTGGGTGCTCAGTACTCAGGGGGCTGGGTGCTCAGTGCTCAGGGTGCTGGGTGCTCAGTGCTCAGGGCGCTGGGTGCTCAGTGCTCGGGGTGCTGGGTGCTCAGATCTCGGGGTGCTGGGTGGTCAGTGCTCAGTGCTCAGGGTGCTGGGTGCTCAGTGCTCAGTGCTCAGTGTGCTGGGTGCTCAATACTCAGGGTGCTGGGTGCTCAGTAGTCAGGGTGCTGGGTGCTCAGTTCTCAGGGTGCTGGGTGCTCAGTACTCTGGGTGTTGGGTGCTCAGTACTCAGGGTGCTGGGTGCTCAGTGCTCGGGGTGCTGGGTGCTCAGTGCTCAGGGTGCTGGGTGGTCAGTACTCAGGGTGCTGGGTGCTCAGTACTCAGGGTGCTGGGTGCTCAGTGCTCGGGGTGCTGGGTGCTCAGGGCTGTGGTGCTGGGTGCTCAGTACTCGGGGTGCTCCGTGCTCAGTGCTCAGGGTGCTGGGTGCTCAGTACTCAGGGTGCTCGGTGCTAAGTACTCACAGTTCTCAGTGCTCAAGGTGCTGTGTGCTCAGTACTCAGGGTGCTCAGTGCTCAGTACTCGGGGTGCTGGGTGCTCAGTGCTCAGTGTGCTCAGTGCTCAGTGCTCGGGGTGCTGGGTGCTCAGTGCTCGTGGCGCTGGGTGCTCAGTGCTCGGGGTGCTGGGTGCTCAGTCCTCGGGGTGCTCCGTGCTCAGTGATCAGGGTGCTGGGTGCTCAGTACTCAGGGTGCTCGGTGCTCAGTACTCAGGGTTCTCAGTGCTCAGTACTCAGGGTGCTGGGTGCTCAGTGCTCAGGGTGCTGGGTGCTCAGTACTCAGGGTGCTCAGTGCTCAGTACTCTGGGTGCTTGGTGCTCAGTACTCAGGGTGCTCAGTGCTCAATACTCGGGGTGCTGGGTGCTCAGTGCTCAGGGTGCTCAGTGCTCAGTGCTCGGGGTGCTGGGTGCTCAGTGCTCGGGGCGCTGGGTGCTCAGTGCTCAGTACTCGGGGTGCTGGGTGCTCAGTGCTCAGGGTGCTCAGTGCTCAGTGCTCGGGGTGCTGGGTGCTCAGTGCTCGGGGCGCTGGGTGCTCAGTACTCGGGGTGCTGGGTGCTCAGTGCTCAGGGTGCTCAGTACTCAGTACTCAGTGCTCAGGGTGCTCAGTGCTCAGTGCTCAGGGTGCTGGGTGTTCAGTACTCAGGGTGCTGGGTACTCAGTACTCAGGGTGCTGGGTGCTCAGTGCTCAGGGTGCTGGGTGCTCAGTACTCTGGGTGTTGGGTGCTCAGTATTCATAGTGCTGGGTGCTCCGTGCTCGGTGTGCTGGATGCTCAGTGCTCAGGGTGCTGGGTGCTCAGTGCTCAGGGTGCTGGGTGCTCAGTACTCAGGGTGCTGGGTGCTTAGTGCTCGAGGTGCTCATTGCTCAGTACTCATGGTGCTGGTTGCTCAGTGCTCAGGGTGCTGGGTGCTCAGTGCTCAGTGTGCTCAGTGCTCAGTGCTCAGGGTGCTGGGTGCTCAGTTCTCGGGGCGCTGGGTGCTCAGTGCTCGGGGTGCTGGGTGCTCAGTACTCAGGGTGCTGTGTTCTTAGTGCTCAGTACTCAGCGTGCTGGGTGCTCAGTGCTCTGAGTGTTGGGTGTTCAGTACTCAGGGTGCTGGGTGCTCAGTGCTCAGTGCTCAGGGTGCTCAGTGCTCAGGGTGCTTAGTGTTCAGGGTGCTGGGTGCTCAGGGTGCTGGGTGCTCAGTGCTCGGGGTGCTGGGTGCTCAGTGCTCAGTGCTCAGGGTGCTGGGTGCTCAGTGCTCAGTGCTCAGGGTGCTGGGTGTTCAGTACTCAGGGTGCTCGGTGCTCAGTGATCAGGGTGCTGGGTGCTCAGTACTCAGAGTGCTGGATGCTCAGTGCTCGGGGTGCTGGGTGCTCAGTGCTCAGGGTGATCAGTGCTCAGTACTCAGGGTGCTGGGTGCTCAGTGCTCAGGGTGCTGGGTGCTCAGTCCTCAGGGTGCTCAGTACTCAGGGTGCTCGGTGCTTAGTGCTCAGTACTCTGGGTGCTCAGTCCTCAGGGTGCTGGGTGCTCAGTGCTCGGGGTGCTGGGTGCTCAGTACTCAGGGTGCTGGGTGCTCAGTACTCGGGGTGCTGGGTGCCCAGTACTCAGGGTGCTGGGTGCTCAGTGCTCGGGGTGCTGGGTGCTCAGTGCTCAGGGTGATCGGTGCTCAGTGCTCAGGGTGCTGGGTGCTCAGTCCTCCGGGTGCTCAGTGCTCAGGGTGCTGCTTGCTCAGTGCTCGGGGTGCTGGGTGCTCAGGGCTGTGGTGCTGGGTTATCAGTGCTCAGTGCTCAGGGTGCTGGGTGCTCAGTGTTCAGTGCTCAGGGTGCTGGTTGCTCAGTACTCAGGGTGCTGGGTGCTCAGTACTCAGGGTGCTGGGTGCTCAGTGCTCAGGGTGCTCTGTGCTCAGTACTCAGGGTGCTGGGTGCTCAGTGCTCGGGGTGCTGCGTGCTCAGTGCTCAGGGTGCTGGGTGCTCAGTGCTCAGGGTGCTGGTTGCTCAGTACTCAGGGTGCTGAGTGCTCAGTACTCAGGGTGCTGGGTGCTCAGTGCTCAGGGTGCTCTGTGCTCAGTACTCAGGGTGCTGGGTGCTCAGTGCTCGGGGTGCTGCGTGCTCAGTGCTCAGGATGCTGCGTGCTCAGTGCTCAGGGTGCTGGGTGCTCAGTACTCAGGGTGCTGGGTGCTCAGTGCTCGGGGTGCTCGGTGCTCAGTACTCAAGGTGCTGGGTGCTCAGTGCTCAGGGTGCTTGGTGCTCAGTCCTCGGGGTGCTCCGTGCTCAGTGATCAGGGTGCTGGGTGCTCAGTACTCAGGGTGCTCGGTGCTCAGTACTCAGGGTTCTCAGTGCTCAGTACTCAGGGTGCTGGGTGCTCAGTGCTCAGGGTGCTGGGTGCTCAGTACTCAGGGTGCTCAGTGCTCAGTACTCGGGGTGCTTGGTGCTCAGTACTCAGGGTGCTCAGTGCTCAGTACTCGGGGTGCTGGGTGCTCAGTGCTCAGGGTGCTCAGTGCTCAGTGCTCGGGGTGCTGGGTGCTCAGTGCTCGGGGCGCTGGGTGCTCAGTGCTCGGGGTGCTGGGTGCTCAGTACTCGGGGTGCTGGGTGCTCAGTGCTCAGGGTGCTCAGTTCTCAGTACTCAGTGCTCAGGGTGCTCAGTGCTCAGTGCTCACGGTGCTGGGTGTTCAGTACTAAGGGTGCTGTGTGCTCAGTACTCACGGTGCTGGGTGCTCAGTACTCAGGGTGCTGGGTGCTCAGTGCTCAGGGTGCTGGGTGCTCAGTACTCAGGGTGCTGGGTGCTCAGTGCTCAGGGTGCTGGGTGCTCAGTACTCAGGGTGCTGGGTGCTCAGTACTCAGGGTGCTCGGTGCTCAGTACTCAGGGTGCTGGGTGCTCAGTGCTCAGGGTGCTGGGTACTCAGTACTCAGGGTGCTGGTTGCTCAGTACTCAGGGTGCTGGGTGCTCAGTGCTCAGGGTGCTGGGTGCTCAGTGCTCAGGGTGCTGGGTGATCAGTACTCAGGGTGCTCAGTGCTCAGGGTGCTGGGTGCTCAGTGCTCAGGGTGTTGGGTGCTCAGTACTCAGGGTGCTGGGTGCTCAGTGCTCGGGGTGCTGGGTGCTCAGTGCTCAGGGTGATCGGTGCTCAGTACTCAGGGTGCTGGGTGCTCAGAGCTCAGCGTGCTGGGTGCTCAGTGCTCAGAGTGTTGTGTGTTCAGTACTCAGGGTGCTGGGTGCTCAGTGCTCAGTGCTCAGGGTGCTCAGTGCTCAGGGTGCTCAGTGTTCAGGGTGCTGGGTGCTCAGGGTGCTGGGTGCTCAGTGCTCGGGGTGCTGGGTGCTCAGTGCTCAGTGCTCAGCGTGCTGGGTGCTCAGTGCTCAGTGCTCAGGGTGCTGGGTATTCAGTACTCAGGGTGCTCGGTGCTCAGTGCTCAGGGTGCTGGGTGCTCAGTACTCAGGGTGCTGGGTGCTCAGTGCTCGGGGTGCTGGGTGCGCAGTGCTCAGGGTGATCAGTGCTCAGTACTCAGGGTGCTGGGTGCTCAGTGCTCAGGGTGCTGGGTGCTCAGTCCTCAGGGTGCTCAGTACTCAGGGTGCTCGGTGCTTAGTGCTCAGTACTCAGGGTGCTCAGTACTCAGGGTGCTGGGTGCTCAGTGCTCGGGGTGCTGGGTGCTCAGTCCTCCGTGTGCTCAGTGCTCAGGGTGCTGGGTGCTCAGTGCTCGGGGTGCTGGGTGCTCAGGGCTGTGGTGCTGGTTGCTCAGTGCTCAGGGCTCAGGGTGCTGGGTGCTCAGTGCTCAGTGATCAGGGTGCTGGGTGCTCAGTACTCAGGGTGCTGGGTGCTCAGTACTAAGGGTGCTGGATGCTCAGTGCTCAGGGTGCTCTGTGCTCAGTACTCAGGGTGCTGGGTGCTCAGTGCTCGGGGCGCTGCGTGCTCAGTGCTCAGGGTGCTGGGTGCTCAGTGCTCAGGGTGCTGGGTGCTCAGTGCTCAGTGCTCAGGGTGCTTGTTGCTCAGTACTCAGGGTGCTGGGTGCTCAGTACTCAGGGTGCTGGGTGCTCAGTGCTCAGGGTGCTCTGTGCTCAGTACTCAGGGTGCTGGGTGCTCAGTGATCGGGGTGCTGCGTGCTCAGTGCTCAGTGTGCTGGGTGCTCAGTGCTCAGGGTGCTGGGTGCTCAGTACTCAGGGTGCTGGGTGCTCAGTACTCACGGTGCTGGGTGCTCAGTGCTCAGGGTGCTGGGTGCTCAGTGCTCAGGGTGCTGGGTGCTCAGTCCTCGGGGTGCTCCGTGCTCAGTGATCAGGGTGCTGGGTGCTCAGTACTCAGGGTGCTCGGTGCTCAGTACTCAGGGTTCTCAGTGCTCAGTACTCAGGGTGCTGGGTGCTCAGTGCTCAGGGTGCTGGGTGCTCAGTACTCAGGGTGCTCAGTGCTCAGTACTCGGGGTGCTTGGTGCTCAGTACTCAGGGTGCTCAGTGCTCAGTACTCGGGGTGCTGGGTGCTCAGTGCTCAGGGTGCTCGGTGCTCAGTGCTCGGGGTGCTGGGTGCTCAGTGCTCGGGGCGCTGGGTGCTCAGTGCTCGGGGTGCTGGGTGCTCAGTACTCGGGGTGCTGGGTGCTCAGTGCTCAGGGTGCTCAGTTCTCAGTACTCAGTGCTCAGGGTGCTCAGTGCTCAGTGCTCAGGGTGCTGGGTGTTCAGTACTAAGGGTGCTGTGTGCTCAGTACTCACGGTGCTGGGTGCTCAGTACTCAGGGTGCTGGGTGCTCAGTGCTCAGGGTGCTGGGTGCTCAGTACTCAGGGTGCTGGGTGCTCAGTGCTCAGGGTGCTGGGTGCTCAGTACTCAGGGTGCTGGGTGCTCAGTACTCAGGGTGCTCGGTGCTCAGTACTCAGGGTGCTGGGTGCTCAGTGCTCAGGGTGCTGGGTACTCAGTACTCAGGGTGCTGGGTGCTCAGTACTCAGGGTGCTGGGTGCTCAGTGCTCAGGGTGCTGGGTGCTCAGTGCTCAGGGTGCTGGGTGATCAGTACTCAGGGTGCTCAGTGCTCAGGGTGCTGGGTGCTCAGTGCTCAGGGTGCTGGGTGCTCAGTACTCAGGGTGCTGGGTGCTCAGTGCTCGGGGTGCTGGGTGCTCAGTGCTCAGGGTGATCGGTGCTCAGTACTCAGGGTGCTGGGTGCTCAGAGCTCAGCGTGCTGGGTGCTCAGTGCTCAGAGTGTTGTGTGTTCAGTACTCAGGGTGCTGGGTGCTCAGTGCTCAGTGCTCAGGGTGCTCAGTGCTCAGGGTGCTCAGTGTTCAGGGTGCTGGGTGCTCAGGGTGCTGGGTGCTCAGTGCTCGGGGTGCTGGGTGCTCAGTGCTCAGTGCTCAGGGTGCTTGGTGCTCAGTGCTCAGTGCTCAGGGTGCTGGGTGTTCAGTACTCAGGGTGCTCGGTGCTCAGTGCTCAGGGTGCTGGGTGCTCAGTACTCAGGGGGCTGGGTGCTCAGTGCTCGGGGTGCTGGGTGCTCAGTGCTCAGTGTGATCAGTGCTCAGTACTCAGGGTGCTGGGTGCTCAGTGCTCAGGGTGCTGGGTGCTCAGTCCTCAGGGTGCTCAGTACTCAGAGTGCTCGGTGCTTAGTGCTCAGTACTCAGGGTGCTCAGTACTCAGGGTGCTGGGTGCTCAGTGCTCGGGGTGCTGGGTGCTCAGTACTCAGGGTGCTGGGTGCTCAGTACTCGGGGTGCTCTGTGCTCAGTACTCAGGGTGCTGGGTGCTCAGTGCTCGGGGTGCTGGGTGCTCAGTGCTCAGGGTGATCGGTGCTCAGTGCTCAGGGTGCTGGGTGCTCAGTCCTCCGGGTGCTCAGTGCTCAGGGTGCTGGGTGCTCAGTGCTCGGGGTGCTGGGTGCTAAGGGCTGTGGTGCTGGTTGCTCAGTGCTCAGGGCTCAGGGACCTGGGTGCTCAGTGCTCAGTGCTCAGGGTGCTGGGTGCTCAGTACTCAGGGTGCTGGGTTCTCAGTACTAAGGGTTCTGGGTGCTCAGTGCTCAGGGTGCTCTGTGCTCAGTACTCAGGGTGCTGGGTGCTCAGTGCTCGGGGTGCTGCGTGCTCAGTGCTCAGGGTGCTGGGTGCTCAGTGCTCAGGGTGCTGGGTGCTCAGTGCTCAGGGTGCTTGTTGCTCAGTACTCAGGGTGCTGGGTGCTCAGTACTCAGGGTGCTGGGTGCTCAGTCCTCAGGGTGCTCAGTGCTCAGGGTGCTGGGTGCTCAGTGCTCGGGGTGCTCGGTGCTCAGTACTCAGGGTGCTGAGTGCTCAGTACTCAGGGTGCTGGGTGCTCAGTACTCATGGTGCTGGGTGCTCAGTACTCAGGGGGCTGGGTGCTCAGTGCTCAGGGTGCTGGGTGCTCAGTGCTCAGGGCGCTGGGTGCTCAGTGCTCGGGGTGCTGGGTGCTCAGTTCTCGGGGTGCTGTGTGGTCAGTGCTCAGTGCTCAGGGTGCTGGGTGCTCAGTGCTCAGTGCTCAGGGTGCTGGGTGCTCAGTACTCAGGGTGCTGGGTGCTCAGTACTCAGGGTGCTGGGTGCTCAGTTCTCAGGGTGCTGGGTGCTCAGTACTCTGGGTGTTGGGTGCTCAGTACTCAGGGTGCTGGGTGCTCAGTGCTCGGGGTGCTGGGTGCTCAGTGCTCAGGGTGCTGGGTGCTCAGTGCTCAGGGTGCTGGGTGCTCAGTACTCAGGGTGCTGGGTGCTCAGTGCTCGGGGTGCTCGGTGCTCAGTACTCAAGGTGCTGGGTGCTCAGTGCTCAGGGTGCTGGGTGCTCAGTCCTCGGGGTGCTCTGTGCTCAGTGCTCAGGGTGCTGGGTGCTCAGTACTCAGGGTGCTCGGTGCTCAGTACTCACGGTTTTCAGTGCTCAAGGTGCTGGGTGCTCAGTACTCAGGGTGCTCAGTGCTCAGTACTCGGGGTGCTGGGTGCTCAGTACTCAGGGTGCTCAGTGCTCAGTACTCGGGGTGCTGGGTGCTCAGTGCTCAGTGTGCTCAGTGCTCAGTGCTCGGGGCGCTGGGTGCTCAGTGCTCGGGGTGCTGGGTGCTCAGTACTCAGGGTGCTGTGTGCTCAGTGCTCAATACTCAGCGTGCTGTGTGCTCAGTGCTCAGAGTGTTGGGTGCTCAGTACTCAGGGTGCTGGGTACTCAGTGCTCAGTGCTCAGGGTGCTCAGTGCTCAGGGTGCTCAGTGCTCAGGGTGCTAGGTGCTCAGGGTGCTGGGTGCTCAGTGCTCAGGGTGCTGGGTGCTCAGTGCTCAGGGTGATCGGTGCTCAGTGCTCAGGGTGATCGGTGCTCAGTACTCAGGGTGCTGGGTGCTCAGAGCTCAGGGTGCTGGGTGCTCAGTGCTCGGGGTGCTGGGTGCTCAGTGCTCAGTGCTCAGGGTGCTGGGTGCTCAGTGCTCAGTGCTCAGGGTGCTGGGTGTTCAGTACTCAGGGTGCTCGGTGCTCAGTGCTCAGGGTGCTGGGTGCTCAGTACTCAGGGTGCTGGGTGCTCAGTGCTCGGGGTGCTGGGTGCTCAGTGCTCAGGGTGATCAGTGCTCAGTACTCAGGGTGCTGGGTGCTCAGTGCTCAGGGTGCTGGGTGCTCAGTCCTCAGGGTGCTCAGTACACAGGGTGCTCGGTGCTTAGTGCTCAGTACTCAGGGTGCTCAGTACTCAGGGTGCTGGGTGCTCAGTGCTCGGGGTGCTGGGTGCTCAGTACTCAGGGTGCTGGGTGCTCAGTACTCGGGGTGCTGGGTGCTCAGTACTCAGGGTGCTGGGTGCTCAGTGCTCGGGGTGCTGGGTGCTCAGTGCTCAGGGTGATCGGTGCTCAGTGCTCAGGGTGCTGGGTGCTCAGTCCTCCGGGTGCTCAGTGCTCAGGGTGCTGGGTGCTCAGTGCTCGGGGTGCTGGGTGCTCAGGGCTGTGGTGCTGGTTGCTCAGTGCTCAGGGCTCAGGGTGCTGG
Source organism: Microtus oregoni (assembly GCF_018167655.1). Taxonomy (NCBI): domain Eukaryota; kingdom Metazoa; phylum Chordata; class Mammalia; order Rodentia; family Cricetidae; genus Microtus; species Microtus oregoni. The sequence continues at coordinate 2,335,416 of NW_024543811.1, read as the reverse complement.
GTGCTCAGTGCTCAGTGCTCAGGGTGCTGGGTGCTCAGTACTCAGGGTGCTGGGTGCTCAGTACTAAGGGTGCTGGGTGCTCAGTGCTCAGGGTGCTCGGTGCTCAGTACTCAGGGTGCTGAGTGCTCAGTACTCAGGGTGCTGGGTGCTCAGTACTCATGGTGCTGGGTGCTCAGTACTCAGGGGGCTGGGTGCTCAGTGCTCAGGGTGCTGGGTGCTCAGTGCTCAGGGCGCTGGGTGCTCAGTGCTCGGGGTGCTGGGTGCTCAGTTCTCGGGGTGCTGTGTGGTCAGTGCTCAGTGCTCAGGGTGCTGGGTGCTCAGTGCTCAGTGCTCAGGGTGCTGGGTGCTCAGTACTCAGGGTGCTGGGTGCTCAGTACTCAGGGTGCTGGGTGCTCAGTTCTCAGGGTGCTGGGTGCTCAGTACTCTGGGTGTTGGGTGGTCAGTACTCAGGGTGCTGGGTGCTCAGTGCTCGGGGTGCTGGGTGCTCAGTGCTCAGGGTGCTGGGTACTCAGTGCTCAGGGTGCTGGGTGCTCAGTACTCAGGGTGCTGGGTGCTCAGTGCTCGGGGTGCTCGGTGCTCAGTACTCAAGGTGCTGGGTGCTCAGTGCTCAGGGTGCTGGGTGCTCAGTCCTCGGGGTGCTCTGTGCTCAGTGCTCAGGGTGCTGGGTGCTCAGTACTCAGGGTGCTCGGTGCTCAGTGTGCTCAGTGCTCAGTGCTCAGGGTGCAGGGTGCTCAGTGCTCGGGGCGCTGGGTGCTCAGTGCTCAGGGTGCTGGGTGCTCAGTACTCAGGGTGCTCAGTGCTCAGTGTGCTCAGTGCTCAGTGCTCAGGGTGCAGGGTGCTCAGTGCTCGGGGCGCTGGGTGCTCAGTGCTCGGGGTGCTGGGTGCTCAGTACTCAGGGTGCTGTGTGCTTAGTGCTCAGTACTCAGCGTGCTGGGTGCTCAGTGCTCAGAGTGTTGGGTGCTCAGTACTCAGGGTGCTGGGTGCTCAGTCCACAGTGCTCAGGGTGCTGGGTGCTCAGTACTCAGGGTGCTGGGTGCTTAGTGCTCGATGTGCTCAGTGCTCAGTACTCAAGGTGCTGGGTGCTCAGTGCTCAGGGTGCTGGGTGCTCAGTCCTCGGGGTGCTCCGTGCTCAGGGTGCTGGGTGCTCAGTGCTCAGGGCGCTGGGTGCTCAGTGCTCGGGGTGCTGGGTGCTGAGTGCTCAGGGTGCTGGGTGGTCAGTGCTCGGGGTGCTCGGTGCTCAGTGCTCAGGGTGCTGGGTACTCAGTACTCAGTTTTCTGGGTGCTCAGTACTCAGTTTGCTGGGTGCTCAGTACTCAGAGTGCTGGGTGCTCAGTGCTCAGGGTGCTGGGTGCTCAGTGCTCAGGGTGCTGGGTGCTCAGTACTCAGGGTGCTGGGTGCTCAGTGCTCAGGGTGATCGGTGCTCAGTACTCAGGGTGCTCAGTGCTCAGGGTGCTGGGTGCTCAGTGCTCAGGGTGCTGGGTGCTCAGTACTCAGGGTGCTGGGTGCTCAGTGCTCGGGGTGCTGGGTTCTCAGTGCTCAGGGTGATCGGTGCTCAGTACTCAGGGTGCTGGGTGCTCAGTGCTCAGGGTGCTGGGTGCTCAGTCCTCAGGGTGCTCAGTGCTCAGGCTGCTGGGTGCTCAGTGCTCGGGGTGCTCGGTGCTCAGTACTCAGGGTGCTGAGTGCTCAGTACTCAGGGTGCTGGGTGCTCAGTACACATGGTGCTGGGTGCTCAGTACTCAGGGGGCTGGGTGCTCAGTGCTCAGGGCGCTGGGTGCTCAGTGCTCTGGGCGCTGGGTGCTCAGTGCTCGGGGTGCTGGGTGCTCAGTTCTCGGGGTGCTGGGTGGTCAGTGCTCAGTGCTCAGGGTGCTGGGTGCTCAGTGCTCAGTGCTCAGGGTGCTGGGTGCTCAGTACTCAGGGTGCTGGGTGCTCAGTACTCAGGGTGCTGGGTGCTCAGTTCTCAGGGTGCTGGGTGCTCAGTACTCTGGGTTTTGGGTGCTCAGTACTCAGGGTGCTGGGTGCTCAGTGCTCGGGGTGCTGGGTGCTCAGTGCTCAGGGTGCTGGGTGCTCAGTGCTCAGGGTGCTGGGTGCTCAGTACTCAGGGTGCTGGGTGCTCAGTGCTCGGAGTGCTCGGTGCTCAGTACTCAAGGTGCTGGGTGCTCAGTGCTCAGGGTGCTGGGTGCTCAGTCCTCGGGGTGCTCCGTGCTCAGTGCTCAGGGTGCTGGGTGCTCAGTACTCAGGGTGCTCGGTGCTCAGTACTCACGGTTTTCAGTACTCAGGGTGCTGGGTACTCAGTACTCAGGGTGCTCCGTGCTCAGTGATCAGGGTGCTGGGTGCTCAGTACTCAGGGTGCTCGGTGCTCAGTACTCAGGGTTCTCAGTGCTCAGTACTCACCGTGCTGGGTGCTCAGTGCTCAGGGTGCTGGGTGCTCAGTACTCAGGGTGCTCAGTGCTCAGTACTCAGGGTTCTTGGTGCTCAGTACTCAGGGTGCTCAGTGCTCAGTACTCGGGGTGCTGGGTGCTCAGTACTCAGGGTGCTCAGTGCTCAGTACTCGGGGTGCTGGGTGCTCAGTGCTCAGTGTGCTCAGTGCTCAGTGCTCGGGGTGCTGGGTGCTCAGTGCTCGTTGCGCTGGGTGCTCAGTGCTCGGGGTGCTGGGTGCTCAGTACTCAGGGTGCTGTGTGCTCAGTGCTCAATACTCAGCGTGCTGTGTGCTCAGTGCTCAGAGTGTTGGGTGCTCAGTACTCAGGGTGCTGGGTACTCAGTGCTCAGTGCTCAGGGTGCTCAGTGCTCAGGGTGCTCAGTGCTCAGGGTGCTGGGTGCTCAGGGTGCTGGGTGCTCAGTGCTCAGGGTGCTGGGTGTTCAGTACTCAGGGTGCTCAGTACTCAGTACTCAGTGCTCAGGGTGCTCAGTGCTCAGTGCTCAGGGTGCTGGGTGTTCAGTACTCAGGGTGCTGGGTGCTCAGTGCTCAGTGCTCAGAGTGCTAGGTGCTCAGTACTCAGGGTGCTGGGTGCTCAGTGCTCGGGGTGCTGGGTGCTCAGTACTCAGGGTGCTGGGTGCTCAGTGCTCAGGGTGCTGGGTGCTCAGTACTCAGGGTGCTGGGTGCTCAGTACTCAGGGTGCTGGGTGCTCAGTGCTCAGGGTGATCGGTGCTCAGTGCTCAGGGTGCTGGGTGCTCAGTGCTCGGGGTGCTGGGTGCTCAGGGCTGTGGTGCTGGGTGCTCAGTGCTCAGTGCTCAGAGTGCTGGGTGCTCAGTGCTCAATGCTCAGGGTGCTTGTTGCTCAGTACTCAGGGTGCTGGGTGCTCAGTACTCAGGGTGCTGGGTTCTCAGTGCTCAGGGTGCTCTGTGCTCAGTACTCAGGGTGCTGGGTGCTCAGTGCTCGGGGTGCTGCGTGCTCAGTGCTCAGGGTGCTGGGTGCTCAGTGCTCAGGGTGCTGGGTGCTCAGTCCTCGGGGTGCTCCGTGTTCAGGGTGCTGGGTGCTCAGTGCTCAGGGTGCTGGGTGCTCAGTGCTCGGGGTGCTGGGTGCTGAGTGCTCAGGGTGCTGGGTGCTCAGTGCTCGGGGTGCTCGGTGCTCAGTGCTCAGGGTCCTGGGTACTCAGTACTCAGGGTGCTGGGTGCTCAGTACTCAGGGTGCTCGGTGCTCTGTACTCAGGGTGCTGGGTGCTCAGTGCTCAGGGTGCTGGGTACTCAGTACTCAGGGTGCTGGGTGCTCAGTACTCAGGGTGCTGGGTGCTCAGTGCTCAGGGTGCTGGGTGCTCAGTACTCAGGGTGCTGGGTACTCAGTGCTCAGTGCTCAGGGTGCTCAGTGCTCAGGGTGCTCAGTGCTCAGGGTGCTAGGTGCTCAGGGTGCTGGGTGCTCAGTGCTCAGGGTGCTGGGGGCTCAGTGCTCAGTGCTCAGGGTGCTGGGTGCTCAGTGCTCAGTGCTCAGGGTGCTGGGTGTTCAGTACTCAGGGTGCTGGGTGCTCAGTGCTCAGTGCTCAGAGTGCTGGGTGCTCAGTACTCAGGGTGCTGGGTGCTCAGTGCTCAGGGTGATCAGTGCTCAGTACTCAGTGTGCTGGGGGCTCAGTGCTCAGGGTGCTGGGTGCTCAGTACTCGGGGTGCTGGGTGCTCAGTACTCGGGGTGCTGGGTGCTCAGTACTCAGGGTGCTGGGTGCTCAGTGCTCGGGGTGCTGGGTGCTCAGTACTCAGGGTGCTGGGTGCTCAGTACTCGGGGTGCTGGGTGCTCAGTACTCAGGGTGCTGGGTGCTCAGTGCTCGGGGTGCTGGGTGCTCAGTGCTCAGGGTGATCAGTGCTCAGTACTCAGTGTGCTGGGTGCACAGTGCTCAGGGTGCTGGGTGCTCAGTCCTCCGGGTGCTCAGTGCTCAGGGTGCTGGGTGCTCAGTGCTCGGGGTGCTGGGTGCTCTGTGCTCAGGGTGCTGGGTGCTCAGTCCTCCGGGTGCTCAGTGCTCAGGGTGCTGGGTGCTCAGTGCTCGGGGTGCTCGGTGCTCAGTACTCAGGGTGCTGAGTGCTCAGTACTCAGGGTGCTGGGTGCTCAGTACTCAGGGTGCTGGTTGCTCAGTACTCAGGGTGCTGTGTGCTCAGTGTTCAGGGTGCTGGGTGCTCAGTGCTCAGGGTGCTGGGTGCTCAGTGCTCGGGGTGCTGGGTGCTCAGGGCTGTGGTGCTGGGTGCTCAGTGCTCAGTGCTCAGGGTGCTGGGTGCTCAGTGCTCAGTGCTCAGGGTGCTGGTTGCTCAGTACTCAGGGTGCTGGGTGCTCAGTACTCAGGGTGCTGGGTTCTCAGTGCTCAGGGTGCTCTGTGCTCAGTACTCAGGGTGCTGGGTGCTCAGTGCTCGGGGTGCTGCATGCTCAGTGCTCAGGGTGCTGGGTGCTCAGTGCTCAGGGTGCTGGGTGCTCAGTACTCAGGGTGCTGGGTGCTCAGTGCTCGGGGCGCTCGGTGCTCAGTACTCAAGGTGCTGGGTGCTCAGTGCTCAGGGTGCTGGGTACTCAGTCCGCGGGGTGCTCCGTGCTCAGTGATCAGGGTGCTGGGTGCTCAGTACTCAGGTTGCTCGGTGCTCAGTACTCAGGGTTCTCAGTGCTCAGTACTCAGGGTGCTGGGTGCTCAGTGCTCAGGGTGCTGGGTGCTCAGTACTCAGGGTGCTCAGTGCTCAGTACTCGGGGTGCTTGGTGCTCAGTACTCAGGGTGCTCAGTGCTCAGTACTCGGGGTGCTGGGTGCTCAGTGCTCAGGGTGCTCAGTGCTCAGTGCTCGGGGTGCTGGGTGCTCAGTGCTCGGGGCGCTGGGTGCTCAGTGCTCGGGGTGCTGGGTGCTCAGTACTCGGGGTGCTGGGTGCTCAGTGCTCAGGGTGCTGGGTGCTCAGTGCTCAGTGTGCTCAGTGCTCAGTGCTCAGGGTGCAGGGTGCTCAGTGCTCGGGGCGCTGGGTGCTCAGTGCTCGGGGTGCTGGGTGCTCAGTACTCAGGGTGCTGTGTGCTTAGTGCTCAGTACTCAGCGTGCTGGGTGCTTAGTGCTCAGAGTGTTGGGTGCTCAGTACTCAGGGTGCTGGGTGCTCAGTCCTCAGTGCTCAGGGTGCTCTGTGCTCAGTACTCAGGGTGCTGGGTGCTCTGTGCTCAGGGTGCTGGGTGCTCAGTCCTCGGGGTGCTCCGTGCTCAGGGTGCTGGGTGCTCAGTGCTCAGGGCGCTGGGTGCTCATTGCTCGGGGTGCTGGGTGCTGAGTGCTCAGGGTGCTGGGTGCTCAGTGCTCGGGGTGCTCGGTGCTCAGTGCTCAGGGTGCTGGGTACTCAGTACTCAGTTTGCTGGGTGCTCAGTACTCAGTTTGCTGGGTGCTCAGTACTCAGGGTGCTGGGTGCTCAGTGCGCAGGGTGCTGGGTGCTCAGTGCTCAGGGTGCTGGGTGCTCACTACTCAGGGTGCTGGGTGCTCAGTGCTCAGGGTGATCGGTGCTCAGTACTCAGGGTGCTCAGTGCTCAGGGTGCTGGGTGCTCAGTGCTCAGGGTGCTGGGTGCTCAGTACTCAGGGTGCTGGGTGCTCAGTGCTCGGGGTGCTGGGTGCTCAGTACTCAGGGTGATCGGTGCTCAGTACTCAGGGTGCTGGGTGCTCAGTGCTCAGGGTGCTGGGTGCTCAGTCCTCAGGGTGCTCAGTGCTCAGGCTGCTGGGTGCTCAGTGCTCGGGGTGCTCGGTGCTCAGTACTCAGGGTGCTGAGTGCTCAGTACTCAGGGTGCTGGGTGCTCAGTACTCATGGTGCTGGGTGCTCAGTACTCAGGGGGCTGGGTGCTCAGTGCTCAGGGCGCTGGGTGCTCAGTGCTCAGTGTGCTCAGTGCTCAGTGCTCAGGGTGCAGGGTGCTCAGTGCTCGGGGCGCTGGGTGCTCAGTGCTCGGGGTGCTGGGTGCTCAGTACTCAGGGTGCTGTGTGCTTAGTGCTCAGTACTCAGCGTGCTGGGTGCTTAGTGCTCAGAGTGTTGGGTGCTCAGTACTCAGGGTGCTGGGTGCTCAGTCCTCAGTGCTCAGGGTGCTCTGTGCTCAGTACTCAGGGTGCTGGGTGCTTAGTGCTCGATGTGCTCGGTGCTCAGTACTCAAGGTGCTGGGTGCTCTGTGCTCAGGGTGCTGGGTGCTCAGTCCTCGGGGTGCTCCGTGCTCAGGGTGCTGGGTGCTCAGTGCTCAGGGCGCTGGGTGCTCATTGCTCGGGGTGCTGGGTGCTGAGTGCTCAGGGTGCTGGGTGCTCAGTGCTCGGGGTGCTCGGTGCTCAGTGCTCAGGGTGCTGGGTACTCAGTACTCAGTTTGCTGGGTGCTCAGTACTCAGTTTGCTGGGTGCTCAGTACTCAGGGTGCTGGGTGCTCAGTGCGCAGGGTGCTGGGTGCTCAGTGCTCAGGGTGCTGGGTGCTCAGTACTCAGGGTGCTGGGTGCTCAGTGCTCAGGGTGATCGGTGCTCAGTACTCAGGGTGCTCAGTGCTCAGGGTGCTGGGTGCTCAGTGCTCAGGGTGCTGGGTGCTCAGTACTCAGGGTGCTGGGTGCTCAGTGCTCGGGGTGCTGGGTGCTCAGTACTCAGGGTGATCGGTGCTCAGTGCTCAGGGTGCTGGGTGCTCAGTGCTCAGGGTGCTGGGTGCTCAGTACTCAGGGTGCTGGGTGCTCAGTCCTCGGGGTGCTCCGTGCTCAGGGTGCTGGGTGCTCAGTGCTCAGGGCGCTGGGTGCTCATTGCTCGGGGTGCTGGGTGCTGAGTGCTCAGGGTGCTGGGTGCTCAGTGCTCGGGGTGCTCGGTGCTCAGTGCTCAGGGTGCTGGGTACTCAGTACTCAGTTTGCTGGGTGCTCAGTACTCAGTTTGCTGGGTGCTCAGTACTCAGGGTGCTGGGTGCTCAGTGCGCAGGGTGCTGGGTGCTCAGTGCTCAGGGTGCTGGGTGCTCAGTACTCAGGGTGCTGGGTGCTCAGTGCTCGGGGCGCTCGGTGCTCAGTACTCAAGGTGCTGGGTGCTCAGTGCTCAGGGTGCTGGGTACTCAGTCCGCGGGGTGCTCCGTGCTCAGTGATCAGGGTGCTGGGTGCTCAGTACTCAGGTTGCTCGGTGCTCAGTACTCAGGGTTCTCAGTGCTCAGTACTCAGGGTGCTGGGTGCTCAGTGCTCAGGGTGCTGGGTGCTCAGTACTCAGGGTGCTCAGTGCTCAGTACTCGGGGTGCTTGGTGCTCAGTACTCAGGGTGCTCAGTGCTCAGTACTCGGGGTGCTGGGTGCTCAGTGCTCAGGGTGCTCAGTGCTCAGGGCTCGGGGTGCTGGGTGCTCAGTGCTCGGGGCGCTGGGTGCTCAGTGCTCGGGGTGCTGGGTGCTCAGTACTCGGGTTGCTGGGTGCTCAGTGCTCAGGGTGCTCAGTACTCAGTACTCAGTGCTCAGGGTGCTCAGTGCTCAGGGTGCTGGGTGCTCAGTACTCAGGGGGCTGGGTGCTTAGTGCTCGAGGTGCTCGGTGCTCAGTACTCAAGGTGCTGGGTGCTCAGTGCTCAGGGTGCTGGGTGCTCAGTGCTCAGTGTGCTCAGTGCTCAGTGCTCAGGGTGCAGGGTGCTCAGTGCTCGGGGCGCTGGGTGCTCAGTCCTCGGGGTGCTGGGTGCTCAGTACTCAGGTTGCTGTGTGCTTAGTGCTCAGTACTCAGCGTGCTGGGTGCTTAGTGCTCAGAGTGTTGGGTGCTCAGTACTCAGGGTGCTGGGTGCTCAGTCCTCAGTGCTCAGGGTGCTCTGTGCTCAGTACTCAGGGTGCTGGGTGCTTAGTGCTCGATGTGCTCGGTGCTCAGTACTCAAGGTGCTGGGTGCTCTGTGCTCAGGGTGCTGGGTGCTCAGTCCTCGGGGTGCTCCGTGCTCAGGGTGCTGGGTGCTCAGTGCTCAGGGCGCTGGGTGCTCATTGCTCGGGGTGCTGGGTGCTGAGTGCTCAGGGTGCTGGGTGCTCAGTGCTCGGGGTGCTCGGTGCTCAGTGCTCAGGGTGCTGGGTACTCAGTACTCAGTTTGCTGGGTGCTCAGTACTCAGTTTGCTGGGTGCTCAGTACTCAGGGTGCTGGGTGCTCAGTGCGCAGGGTGCTGGGTGCTCAGTGCTCAGGGTGCTGGGTGCTCAGTACTCAGGGTGCTTGGTGCACAGTGCTCAGGGTGATCGGTGCTCAGTACTCAGGGTGCTCAGTGCTCAGGGTGCTGGGTGCTCAGTGCTCAGGGTGCTGGGTGCTCAGTACTCAGGGTGCTGGGTGCTCAGTGCTCGGGGTGCTGGGTGCTCAGTACTCAGGGTGATCGGTGCTCAGTACTCAGGGTGCTGGGTGCTCAGTGCTCAGGGTGCTGGGTGCTCAGTCCTCAGGGTGCTCAGTGCTCAGGCTGCTGGGTGCTCAGTGCTCGGGGTGCTCGGTGCTCAGTACTCAGGGTGCTGAGTGCTCAGTACTCAGGGTGCTGGGTGCTCAGTACTCATGGTGCTGGGTGCTCAGTACTCAGGGGGCTGGGTGCTCAGTGCTCAGGGCGCTGGGTGCTCAGTGCTCAGTGTGCTCAGTGCTCAGTGCTCAGGGTGCAGGGTGCTCAGTGCTCGGGGCGCTGGGTGCTCAGTGCTCGGGGTGCTGGGTGCTCAGTACTCAGGGTGCTGTGTGCTTAGTGCTCAGTACTCAGCGTGCTGGGTGCTTAGTGCTCAGAGTGTTGGGTGCTCAGTACTCAGGGTGCTGGGTGCTCAGTCCTCAGTGCTCAGGGTGCTCTGTGCTCAGTACTCAGGGTGCTGGGTGCTTAGTGCTCGATGTGCTCGGTGCTCAGTACTCAAGGTGCTGGGTGCTCTGTGCTCAGGGTGCTGGGTGCTCAGTCCTCGGGGTGCTCCGTGCTCAGGGTGCTGGGTGCTCATTGCTCGGGGTGCTGGGTGCTGAGTGCTCAGGGTGCTGGGTGCTCAGTGCTCGGGGTGCTCGGTGCTCAGTGCTCAGGGTGCTGGGTACTCAGTACTCAGTTTGCTGGGTGCTCAGTACTCAGGGTGCTGGGTGCTCAGTGCGCAGGGTGCTGGGTGCTCAGTGCTCAGGGTGCTGGGTGCTCAGTACTCAGGGTGCTGGGTGCTCAGTGCTCAGGGTGATCGGTGCTCAGTACTCAGGGTGCTCAGTGCTCAGGGTGCTGGGTGCTCAGTGCTCAGGGTGCTGGGTGCTCAGTACTCAGGGTGCTGGGTGCTCAGTGCTCGGGGTGCTGGGTGCTCAGTACTCAGGGTGATCGGTGCTCAGTACTCAGGGTGCTGGGTGCTCAGTGCTCAGGGTGCTGGGTGCTCAGTCCTCAGGGTGCTCAGTGCTCAGGCTGCTGGGTGCTCAGTGCTCGGGGTGCTCGGTGCTCAGTACTCAGGGTGCTGAGTGCTCAGTACTCAGGGTGCTGGGTGCTCAGTACTCATGGTGCTGGGTGCTCAGTACTCAGGGGGCTGGGTGCTCAGTGCTCAGGGCGCTGGGTGCTCAGTGCTCTGGGCGCTGGGTGCTCAGTGCTCGGGGTGCTGGGTGCTCAGTTCTCGGGGTGCTGGGTGGTCAGTGCTCAGTGCTCAGGGTGCTGGGTGCTCAGTGCTCAGTGCTCAGGGTGCTGGGTGCTCAGTACTCAGGGTGCTGGTTGCTCAGTACTCAGGGTGCTGGGTGCTCAGTTCTCAGGGTGCTGGGTGCTCAGTACTCTGGGTTTTGGGTGCTCAGTACTCAGGGTGCTGGGTGCTCAGTGCTCGGGGTGCTGGGTGCTCAGTGCTCAGGGTGCTGGGTGCTCAGTGCTCAGGGTGCTGGGTGCTCAGTACTCAGGGTGCTGGGTGCTCAGTGCTCGGGGTGCTCGGTGCTCAGTACTCAAGGTGCTGGGTGCTCAGTGCTCAGGGTGCTGGGTGCTCAGTCCTCGGGGTGCTCCGTGCTCAGTGCTCAGGGTGCTGGGTGCTCAGTACTCAGGGTGCTCGGTGCTCAGTACTCACGGTTTTCAGTGCTCAAGGTGCTGGGTGCTCAGTACTCAGGGTGCTCAGTGCTCAGTACTCGGGGTGCTGGGTGCTCAGTACTCAGGGTGCTCAGTGCTCAGTACTCGGGGTGCTGGGTGCTCAGTGCTCAGTGTGCTCAGTGCTCAGTGCTCGGTGTGCTGGGTGCTCAGCGCTCGGGGCGCTGGGTGCTCAGTGCTCGGGGTGCTGGGTGCTCAGTACTCAGGGTGCTGTGTGCTCAGTGCTCAATACTCAGCGTGCTGTGTGCTCAGTGCTCAGAGTGTTGGGTGCTCAGTACTCAGGGTGCTGGGTACTCAGTGCTCAGTGCTCAGGGTGCTCAGTGCTCAGGGTGCTGGGTGCTCAGGGTGCTGGGTGCTCAGTGCTCAGGGTGCTGGGTGCTCAGTGCTCAGTGCTCAGGGTGCTGGGTGCTCAGTGCTCAGTGCTCAGGGTGCTGGGTGTTCAGTACTCAGGGTGCTCAGTACTCAGTACTCAGTGCTCAGGGTGTTCAGTGCTCAGTGCTCAGGGTGCTGGGTGTTCAGTACTCAGGGTGCTGGGTGCTCAGTGCTCAGTGCTCAGAGTGCTGGGTGCTCAGTACTCAGGGTGCTGGGTGCTCAGTGCTCGGGGTGCTGGGTGCTCAGTGCTCAGGGTGATCAGTGCTCAGTACTCAGGGTGCTGGGTGCTCAGTGCTCAGTATGCTGGGTGTTCAGTCCTCGGGGTGCTCAGTTCTCAGGGTGCTCGGTGCTCAGTGCTCAGTACTCAGGGTGCTCAGTGCTCAGGGTGCTGGGTGCTCAGTGCTCGGGGTGCTCGGTGCTCAGTACTCAGGGTGCTGTGTGCTCAGTACTCAGGGTGCTGGGTGCTCAGTACTCAGGGTGCTGGGTGCTCAGTACTCAGGGTGCTGGGTGCTCAGTGCTCAGGGTGATCGGTGCTCAGTGCTCAGGGTGCTGGGTGCTCAGTGCTCGGGGTGCTGGGTGCTCAGGGCTGTGGTGCTGGGTGCTCAGTGCTCAGGGTGCTGGGTGCTCAGTGCTCAGTGCTCAGGGTGCTGGTTGCTCAGTACTCAGGGTGCTGGGTGCTCAGTACTCAGGGTGCTGGGTTCTCAGTGCTCAGGGTGCTCTGTGCTCAGTACTCAGGGTGCTGGGTGCTCAGTGCTCGGGGTGCAGCGTGCTCAGTGCTCAGGGTGCTGGGTGCTCAGTGCTCAGGGTGCTGGGTGCTCAGTACTCAGGGTGCTGGGTGCTCAGTGCTCGGGGCGCTCGGTGCTCAGTACTCAAGTTGCTGGGTGCTCAGTGCTCAGGGTGCTGGGTACTCAGTCCTCGGGGTGCTCCGTGCTCAGTGATCAGGGTGCTGGGTGCTCAGTACTCAGGTTGCTCGGTGCTCAGTACTCAGGGTTCTCAGTGCTCAGTACTCAGGGTGCTGGGTGCTCAGTGCTCAGGGTGCTGGGTGCTCAGTACTCAGGGTGCTCAGTGCTCCGTACTCGGGGTACTTGGTGCTCAGTACTCAGGGTGCTCAGTGCTCAGTACTCGGGGAGCTGGGTGCTCAGTGCTCAGGGTGCTCAGTGCTCAGTGCTCGGGGTGCTGGGTGCTCAGTGCTCGGGGCGCTGGGTGCTCAGTGCTCGGGGTGCTGGGTGCTCAGTACTCGGGGTGCTGGGTGCTCAGTGCTCAGGGTGCTCAGTACTCAGTACTCCGTGCTCAGGGTGCTCCGTGCTCAGTGCTCAGGGTGCTGGGTGTTCAGTACTCAGGGTGCTGAGCGATCAGTACTCAGGGTGCTGGGTGCTCAGTGCTCAGGGTGCTGGGTGCTCAGTACTCTGGGTGTTGGGTGCTCAGTATTCATAGTGCTGGGTGCTCCGTGCTCGGGGTGCTGGGTGCTCAGTGCTCAGGGTGCTGGGTGCTCAGTGCTCAGGGTGCTGGGTGCTCAGTACTCAGGGGGCTGGGTGCTTAGTGCTCGAGGTGCTCGGTGCTCAGTACTCAAGGTGCTGGGTGCTCAGTGCTCAGGGTGCTGGGTGCTCAGTGCTCAGTGTGCTCAGTGCTCAGTGCTCGGGGTGCTGGGTGCTCAGTGCTCGGGGCGCTGGGTGCTCAGTGCTCGGGGTGCTGGGTGCTCAGTACCCAGGGTGCTGTGTGCTTAGTGATCAGTACTCAGCGTGCTGGGTGCTCAGTGCTCAGAGTGTTGGGTGCTCAGTACTCAGGGTGCTGGTTGCTCAGTCCTCAGTGCTCAGGGTGCTGGGTGCTCAGTACTCAGGGGGCTGGGTGCTTAGTTCTCAGGGTGCTCAGTGCTCAGTACACAGGGTGCTGTGTGCTCAGTGCTTGGGGTGCTGGGTGCTCAGTGCTCAGTACTCAGGGTGCTGGGTGCTCAGTGATCGGGGTGCTGGGTGCTCAGGACTCAGGATGCTCAGTGCTCGGGGAGCTCGTTGCTCAGTACTCAGGGTGCTGGGTGCTCAGTACTCAGTGCTCGGGGTCCTGGGTGCTCCGTGCTCGGGGTGCTGGGTGCTCAGTGCTCTGGGTGCTGGGTGCTCAGTACTCAGGGTGCTGGGTGCTCAGTGCTCAGGGTGCTGGGAGCTCAGTGCTCAGTGTGCTGGGTGCTCAGTGATCGGGGTGCTGGGTGCTCAGGACTCAGGATGCTCAGTGCTCGGGGAGCTCGTTGCTCAGTACTCAGGGTGCTGGGTGCTCAGTACTCAGTGCTCGGGGTCCTGGGTGGTCCGTGCTCGGGGTGCTGGGTGCTCAGTGCTCTGGGTGCTGGGTGCTCAGTACTCAGGGTGCTGGGTGCTAAGTACTCAGGGTGCTGGGTGCTCAGTGCTCAGGGTGCTGGGTGCTCAGTGCTCAGGGTGCTCAGTGCTCAGTGCTCGGGGTGCTGGGTGCTCAGTGCTCGGGGCGCTGGGTGCTCAGTGCTCGGGGTGCTGGGTGCTCAGTACTCGGGGTGCTGGGTGCTCAGTGCTCAGGGTGCTCAGTACTCAGTACTCAGTGCTCAGGGTGCTCCGTGCTCAGTGCTCAGGGTGCTGGGTGTTCAGTACTCAGGGTGCTGAGCGCTCAGTACTCAGGGTGCTGGGTGCTCAGTGCTCAGGGTGCAGGGTGCTCAGTACTCTGGGTGTTGGGTGCTCAGTATTCATAGTGCTGGGTGCTCCGTGCTCGGGGTGCTGGGTGCTCAGTGCTCAGGGTGCTGGGTGCTCAGTGCTCAGGGTGCTGGGTCCTCAGTACTCAGGGGGCTGGGTGCTTAGTGCTCGAGGTGCTCGGTGCTCAGTACTCAAGGTGCTGGGTGCTCAGTGCTCAGGGTGCTGGGTGCTCAGTGCTCAGTGTGCTCAGTGCTCAGTGCTCGGGGTGCTGGGTGCTCAGTGCTCGGGGCGCTGGGTGCTCAGTGCTCGGGGTGCTGGGTGCTCAGTACCCAGGGTGCTGTGTGCTTAGTGCTCAGTACTCAGCGTGCTGGGTGCTCAGTGCTCAGAGTGTTGGGTGCTCAGTACTCAGGGTGCTGGTTGCTCAGTCCTCAGTGCTCAGGGTGCTGGGTGCTCAGTACTCAGGGGGCTGGGTGCTTAGTTCTCAGGGTGCTCAGTGCTCAGTACACAGGGTGCTGTGTGCTCAGTGCTCGGGGTGCTGGGTGCTCAGTGCTCAGTACTCAGGGTGCTGGGTGCTCAGTGCTCGGGGTGCTGGGTGCTCAGTGCTCAGGGTGCTGGGAGCTCAGTGCTCAGTGTGCTGGGTGCTCAGTGATCGGGGTGCTGGGTGCTCAGGACTCAGGATGCTCAGTGCTCGGGGAGCTCGTTGCTCAGTACTCAGGGTGCTGGCTGCTCAGTACTCAGTGCTCGGGGTCCTGGGTGCTCCGTGCTCGGGGTGCTGGGTGCTCAGTGCTCTGGGTGCTGGGTGCTCAGTACTCAGGGTGCTGGGTGCTCAGTGCTCAGGGTGCTGGGAGCTCAGTGCTCAGTGTGCTGGGTGCTCAGTGATCGGGGTGCTGGGTGCTCAGGACTCAGGATGCTCAGTGCTCAGGGAGCTCGTTGCTCAGTACTCAGGGTGCTGGGTGCTCAGTACTCAGTGCTCGGGGTCCTGGGTGCTCCGTGCTCGGGGTGCTGGGTGCTCAGTGCTCTGGGTGCTGGGTGCACAGTACTCAGGGTGCTGGGTGCTCAGTACTCAGGGTGCTGGGTGCTCAGTGCTCAGGGTGCTGGGTGCTCAGTACTCAGGGTGCTGGGTGCTAAGTACTCAGGGTGCTCGGTGCTCAGTACTCTGGGTCCTGGGTGCTCAGTGCTCAGGGTGCTGGGTACTCAGTACTCAGGGTGCTGGGTGCTCAGTACTCAGGGTGCTGGGTGCTCAGTGCTCAGGGTGCTGGGTGCTCAGTGCTCAGGGTGCTGGGTGCTCAGTACTCAGGGTGCTGGGTGCTCAGTGCTCAGGGTGATCCGTGCTCAGTACTCAGGGTGCTCAGTACTCAGGGTGCTGGGTGCTCAGTGCTCAGGGTGCTGGGTGTTCAGTACTCAGGGTGCTGGGTGCTCAGTGCTCGGGGTGCTGTGTGCTCAGTGCTCAGGGTGATCGGTGCTCAGTACTCAGGGTGCTGGGTGCTCAGTGCTCAGGGTGCTGGGTGCTCAGTGCTCAGGGTGCTGGGTGCTCAGTCCTCAGGGTGCTCAGTGCTCAGGGTGCTGGGTGCTCAGTGCTCGGGGTGCTTGGTGCTCAGTACTCAGGGTGCTGGGTGCTCAGTACTCATGGTGCTGGGTGCTCAGTACTCAGGGGGCTGGGTGCTCAGTGCTCAGGGTGCTGGGTGCTCAGTGCTCAGGGCGCTGGGTGCTCAGTGCTCGGGGAGCTGGGTGCTCAGTGCTCGGGGTGCTGGGTGGTCAGTGCTCAGTGCTCAAGGTGCTGGGTGCTCAGTGCTCAGTGCTCAGGGTGCTGGGTGCTCAGTACTCAGGGTGCTGGGTGCTCAGTACTCAGGGTGCTGGGTGCTCAGTTCTCAGGGTGCTGGGTGCTCAGTGCTCGGGGTGCTGGGTGCTCAGTGCTCGGGGCGCTGGGTGCTCAGTGCTCGGGGTGCCGGGTGCTCAGTACTCAGAGTGCTGGGTGCTCAGTGCTCAGAGTGTTGGGTGCTCAGTACTCAGGGTGCTGGGTGCTCAGTGCTCAGTGCTCAGGGTGCTCACTGCTCAGGGTGCTCAGTGCTCAGGGTGCTGGGTGCTCAGGGTGCTCGGTGCTCAGTGCTCGGGGTGCTGGGTGCTCATTGCTCAGTGCTCAGGGTGCTGGGTGCTCAGTGCTCAGTGCTCAGGGTGCTGGGTGTTCAGTACTCAGGGTGCTCGGTGCTCAGTGCTCAGAGAGTTGGGTGCTCAGTACTCAGGGTGCTCGGTGCTCAGTTCTCTGTTCTCAGGGTGCTCAGTACTCAGGGTGCTGGGTGCTCAGTGCTCGGGGTGCTGGGTGCTCAGTGCTCTGGGCTCTGGGTGCTCAGTGCTCGGGGTGCTGGGTGCTCAGTACTCAGAGTGCTGGGTGCTCAGTGCTCAGAGTATTTTGTGCTCAGTACTCAGGGTGCTGGGTGCTCAGTGCTCAGTGCTCAGGGTGCTCAGTGCTCAGGGTGCTCAGTGCTCAGGGTGCTGGGTGCTCAGGGTGCTGGGTGCTCAGTGCTCGGGGTGCTGGGTGCTCAGTGCTCAGTGCTCAGGGTACTGGGTGCTCAGTGCTCAGTGCTCAGGGTGCTGGGTGTTCAGTACTCAGGGTGCTCGGTGCTCAGTGCTCAGAGTGTTGGGTGCTCAGTCGTCAGGGTGCTTGGTGCTCAGTATCAGGGTGCTGGGTGCTCAGTGCTCGGGGCGCTCGGTGCTCAGTACTCAAGGTGCTGGGTGCTCAGTGCTCAGGGTGCTGGGTACTCAGTCCTCGGGGTGCTCCGTGCTCAGTGATCAGGGTGCTGGGTGCTCAGTACTCAGGGTGCTCGCTGCTCAGTACTCAGGGTTCTCAGTGCTCAGTACTCAGGGTGCTGGGTGCTCAGTGCTCAGGGTGCTGGGTGCTCAGTACTCAGGGTGCTCAGTGCTCAGTACTCGGAGTGCTTGGTGCTCAGTACTCAGGGTGCTCAGTGCTCAGTACTCGGGGTGCTGGGTGCTCAGTGTTCAGGGTGCTCAGTGCTCAGTGCTCGGGGTGCAGGGTGCTCAGTGCTCGGGGCGCTGGGAGCTCAGTGCTCGGGGTGCTTTGTGCTCAGTATTCGGGGTGCTGGGTGCTCAGTGCTCAGGGTGCTCAGTACTCAGTACTCAGTTTTCAGGGTGCTCAGTGCTCAGTGCTCATGGTGCTGATTGTTCAGTACTCAGGGTGCTGGGTGCTCAGTACTCAGGGTGCTGGGTGCTCAGTGCTCAGGGTGCTGGGTGCTCAGTACTCTGGGTTTTGGGTGCTCAGTATTCATGGGGCTGGGTGCTCCGTGCTCGGGGTGCTCGGTGCTCAGTGCTCAGGGTGCTGGGTGCTCAGTGCTCAGGGTGCTGGGTGCTCAGTACTCAGGGTCCTGGATGCTTAGTGCTCGAGGTGCACGGTGCTCAGTACTCAAGGTGCTGGGTGCTCAGTGCTCAGGGTGCTTGGTGCTCTGTGCTCAGTGTGCTCAGTGCTCAGTGCTCGGGGTCCTGGGTGCTCAGAGCTCGGGGCGCCGGGTGTTCAGTGCTCGGGGTGCTGGGTGCTCAGTACTCAGGGTGCTGTGTGCTTAGTGCTCAGTACTCAGCGTGCTGGGTGCTCAGTGTTCAGAGTGTTGGGTGCTCAGTACTCAGGGTGCTGGGTGCTCAGTGCTCAGGGTGCTCAGTGCTCAGGGTGCTCTGTGCTCAGTGTGCTGGATGCTCAGGGTGCTGGGTGCTCAGTGCTCGGGGTGCTGGGTGCTCAGTGCTCAGTGCTCAGGGTGCTGGGTGCTCAGTACTCAGGGTGCTGGGTGCTCAGGGCTCGGGGTGCTGGGTGCTCAGTGCTCAGGGTGATCAGTGCTCAGTACTCAGGGTGCTGGGTGCTCATTTCTCAGGGTGATGGGTGCTCAGTCCTCAGGGTGCTCAGTACTCAGGGTGCTCGGTGCTCAGTGCTCAGTACTCAGGGTGCTCAGTACTCAGGGTGCTGGGTGCTCAGTGCTCGGGGTGCTGGGTGCTCAGTACTCAGGGTGCTGCGTGCTCAGTACTCGGGGTGCTGGGTGCTCAGTGCTCACGGTGCTGGGTGCACAGTGCTCGGGGTGCTGGTTGCTCAGTGCTCAGGGTGATCGGTGCTCAGTGCTCAGGGTGCTGGGTGCTCAGTCCTCCGGGTGCTCAGTGCTCAGGGTGCTGGGTGCTCAGTGCTCGGGGTGCTCGGTGATCAGTACTCAGGGTGCTGAGTGCTCAGTACTCAGGGTGCTGTGTGCTCAGTACTCAGGGTGCTGGGTGCTCAGTGCTCGGGGTGCTGGGTGCTCAGGGCTCTGGTGCTCGGTGCTCAGTGCTCAAAGTTCAGGTTGCTGGGTGCTCAGTGCTCAGTGCTCAGGGTGCTGGTTGCTCAGTACTCAAGGTGCTGGGTTCTCAGTACTCAGGGTGCTGGGTGCTCAGTGCTCAGGGTGCTCTGTGCTCAGTACACAGGGTGCTGGGTGGCCAGTGCTCGGGGTGTTGCGTGATCAGTGCTCAGGATGCTTGGTGCTCAGTGCTCAGTGTGCTGGGTGCTCAGTGCTCAGGGTGCTGGGTGCTCAGTACTCGGGGTGCTGGGTGCTCAGTACTCAGGGTGCTGGGTGCTCAGTGCTCGGTGTGCTGGGTGCTCAGTGCTCAGGGTGATCGGTGCTCAGTGCTCAGGGTGTTGGGTGCTCAGTCCTCCGGGTGCTCAGTGCTCAGGGTGCTGAGTGCTCAGTACTCAGGGTGATGGGTGCTCAGTACTCAGGGTGCTTGGTGCTCAGTGCTCGGGGTGCTGGGTGCTCAGGGCTGTGTTGCTGGGTGCTCAGTGCTCAGTGCTCAGGGTGCTGGGTGCTCAGTGCTCAGTGCTCAGGGTGCTGGTTGCTCAGTACTCAGGGTTCTGGGTGCTCAGTTCTCAGGGTGCTGGGTGCTCAGTGCTCAGGGTGCTCTGTGCTCAGTACTCAGGGTGCTGGGTGCTCAGTTCTCGGCGTGCTGCGTGATCAGTGCTCAGGGTGCTGGGTGCTCAGTGCTCAGGGTGCTGGGTGCTCAGTGCTCAGGATGCTGGGTGCTCAGTGCTCGGGGTGCTCGGTGCTCAGTACTCAGGGTGCTGAGTGCTCAGTACTCAGGGTGCTGGGTGCTCAGTACTCAGGGTGCTGGGTGCTCAGTGCTCGGGGTGCTGGGTGCTCAGGGCTGTGGTGCTGGGTGCTCAGTGCTCAGTGCTCAGGGTGCTGGGTGCTCAGTGCTCAGTGCTCAGGGTGCTGGTTGCTCAGTACTCAGGGTGCTGGGTGCTCAGTGCTCAGGGTGCTGGGTACTCAGTCCTTGGGGTGCTCCGTGCTCAGTGATCAGGGTGCTGGGTGCTCAGTACTCAGGGTGCTCGGTGCTCAGTACTCAGGGTTCTCAGTGCTCAGTACTCAGGGTGCTGGGTGCTCAGTGCTCAGGGTGCTGGGTGCTCAGTACTCAGGGTGCTCAGTGCTCAGTACTCAGGGTGCTTGGTGCTCAGTACTCAGGGTGCTCAGTGCTCAGTACTCGGGGTGCTGGGTGCTCAGTGTTCAGGGTGCGCAGTGCTCAGTGCTCGGGGTGCTGGGTGCTCAGTGCTCGGGGCGCTGGGTGCTCAGTGCTCGGGGTGCTTGGTGCTCAGTACTCGGGGTGCTGGGTGCTCAGTGCTCAGGGTGCTCAGTACTCAGGGTGCTCAGTGCTCAGTACTCGGGGTGCTTGGTGCTCAGTACTCAGGGTGCTCAGTGCTCAGTACTCGGGGTGCTGGGTGCTCAGTGTTCAGGGTGCTCAGTGCTCAGTGCTAGGGGTGCTGGGTGCTCAGTGCTCGGGGCGCTGGGTGCTCAGTGCTCGGGGTGCTGGGTGATCAGTACTCAGGGTGCTCAGTGCTCAGTACTCGGGGTGCTGGGTGCTCAGTGTTCAGGGTGCTCAGTGCTCAGTGCTCGGGGTGCTGGGTGCTCAGTGCTCGGGGTGCTTGGTGCTCAGTACTCAGGGTGCTGGGTGCTCAGTGCTCAGGGTGCTGGGTGCTCAGTACTCTGGGTGTTGGGTGCTCAGTATTCATGGTGCTGGGTGCTCCGTGCTCGGTGTGCTGGGTGCTCAGTGCTCAGGGTGCTGGGTGCTCAGTGCTCAGGGTGCTGGGTGCTTAGTGCTCGAGGTGCACGGTGCTCAGTACTCAAGGTGCTGGGTGCTCAGTGCTCAGGGTGCTGGGTGCTCAGTGCTCAGTGTGCTCAGTGCTCAGTGCTCGGGGTGCTGGGTGCTCAGTGCTCGGGGCGCTGGGTGCTCAGTGCTCGGGGTGCTGGGTGCTCAGTACTCAGGGTGCTGTGTGCTTAGTGCTCAGTACTCAGCGTGCTGGGTGCTCAGTGCTCAGAGTGTTGGGTGCTCAGTACTCAGGGTGCTGGGTGCTCAGTGCTCAGGGTGCTCAGTGCTCAGGGTGCTCAGTGCTCAGGGTGCCGGGTGCTCAGGGTGCTGGGTGCTCAGTGCTCAGTGCTCAGGGTGCTGGGTGTTCAGTACTCAGGGTGCACAGTGCTCAGTGCTCAGGGTGCTGGGTGCTCAGTACTCAGGGTGCTGGGTGCTCAGGGCTCGGGGTGCTGGGTGCTCAGTGCTCAGGGTGATCAGTGCTCAGTACTCAGGGTGCTGGGTGCTCAGTGCTCAGGGTGATGGGTGCTCAGTCCTCAGGGTGCTCAGTACTCAGGGTGCTCGGTGCTCAGTGCTCAGTACTCAGGGTGCTCAGTACTCAGGGTGCTGGGTGCTCAGTGCTCGGGGTGCTGGGTGCTCAGTACTCAGGGTGCTGGGTGCTCAGTACTCGGGGTGCTGGGTGCTCAGTACTCAGGGTGCTGGGTGCTCAGTGCTCGGGGTGCTGGGTGCTCAGTGGTCAGGGTGATCGGTGCTCAGTGCTCAGGGTGCTGGGTGCTCAGTCCTCCGGGTGCTCAGTGCTCAGGGTGCTGGGTGCTCAGTGCTCGGGGTGCTCGGTGCTCAGTACTCAGGGTGCTGAGTGCTCAGTACTCAGGGTGCTGGGTGCTCAGTACTCAGGGTCCTGGGTGCTCAGTGCTCGGGGTGCTGGGTGCTCAGGGCTGTGTTGCTGGGTGCTCAGTGCTCAGTGCTCAGGGTGCTGGGTGCTCAGTGCTCAGGGTGCTGGTTGCTCAGTACTCAGGGTGCTGGGTGCTCAGTACTCAGGGTCCTGGGTGCTCAGTGCTCAGGGTGCTCTGTGCTCAGTTCTCAGGGTGCTGGGTGCTCAGTGCTCGGGGTGCTGCGTGATCAGTGCTCAGGGTGCTGGGTGCTCAGTGCTCAGGGTCCTGGGTGCTCAGTACTCAGGGTGCTGGGTGCTTAGTTCTCAGGGTGCTCAGTGCTCAGTACACAGGGTGCTGGGTGCTCAGTGTTCGGGGTGCTGGTTGCTCAGTGCTCGGGGTGCTGGGTGCTCACTACTCAGCGTGCTGGGTGCTCAGTACTCAGGGTGCTGGGTGCACAGTGCTCAGGGTGCTGGGTGCTCAGTTCTCAGGGTGCTGGGTGCTCAGTGATCGGGGTGGTGGGTGCTCGGTACTCAGGATGCTCAGTGCTCGGGGAGCTCGTTGCTCAGTACTCAGGGTGCTGGGTGCTCTGTACTCAGTGCTCGGGGTCCTTGGTGCTCAGTGCTCGGGGCGCTGGGTGCTCAGTGCTCGGGGTGCTGGGTGCTCAGTACTCGGGGTGCTGGGTGCTCAGTGCTCAGGGTGCTCAGTGCTCAGTACTCAGTGCTCAGGGTGCTCAGTGCTAAGTGCTCAGGGTGCTGGGTGTTCCGTACTCAGGGTGCTGTGTGCTCAGTACTCAGGGTGCTCGGTGCTCAGTGCTCAGGGTGCTGGGTGCTCAGTACTCTGGGTGTTGGGTGCTCAGTACTCAGGGTGCTGGGTGCTCCGTGCTCAGGGTGCTGGGTGCTCAGTGCTCAGGGTTCTGGGTGCTCAGTTCTCATGGTGCTGTGTGCTCAGTACTCAGGGTGATGGGTGCTTAGTGCTCGAGGTGCTCGGTGCTCAGTACTCAAGGTGATGGGTGCTCAGTGCTCAGGGTGCTGGGTGCTCATTCCTCGGGGTGCTCCGTGCTCAGGGTGCTGGGTGCTCAGTGCTCAGGGTGCTGGGTGCTCAGTGCTCGGGGTGCTGGGTGCTGAGTGCTCAGGGTGTTGGGTGCTTAGTGCTCGGGGTGCTGGGTGCTCAGTGCTCAGGGTCCTGGGTGCTCAGTACTCAGGGTGCTGGGTGCTTAGTTCTCAGGGTGCTCAGTGCTCAGTACACAGGGTGCTGGGTGCTCAGTGCTCGGGGTGCTGGGTGCTCAGTGCTCAGTACTCAGGGTGCTGGGTGCTCAGTGCTCGGGCTGCTGGGTGCTCAGTACTCAGCGTGCTGGGTGCTCAGTACTCAGGGTGCTGGGTGCTCAGTGCTCAGGGTGCTGGGTGCTCAGTGATCGGGGTGCTGGGTGCTCAGTACTCAGGATGCTCAGTGCTCGCGTAGCTCGTTGCTCAGTACTCAGGGTGCTGGGTGCTCAGTACTCAGTGCTCGGGGTCCTGGGTGCTCCGTGCTCGGGGCGCTGGGTGCTCAGTGCTCGGGGTGCTGGGTGCTCAGTACTCGGGGTGCTGGGTGCTCAGTGCTCAGGGTGCTCAGTGCTCAGTACTCAGTGCTCAGGGTGCTGGGTGTTCCGTACTCAGGGTGCTGTGTGCTCAGTACTCAGGGTGCTCGGTGCTCAGTGCTCGGGGTGCTCGGTGCTCAGTACGTTGGGTGCTCAGTACTCAGGGTGCTGGGTGCTCCGTGCTCAGGGTGCTGGGTGCTCAGTGCTCAGGGTTCTGGGTGCTCAGTTCTCATGGTGCTGTGTGCTCAGTACTCAGGGTGCTGGGTGCTCAGTGCTCAGTGCTCGGGGTCCTGGGTGCTCCGTGCTCGGGGTGCTGGGTGCTCAGTGCTCTGGGTGCTGGGTGCTCAGTACTCAGGGTGCTGGGTGCTCAGTACTCAGGGTGCTGGGTGCTCAGTGTTCAGGGTGCTGGGTGCTCAGTACTCAGGGTGCTGGGTGCTCAGTACTCAGGGTGCTCGGTGCTCAGTACTCAGGGTGCTGGGTGCTCAGTGCTCAGGGTGCTGGGTACTCAGTACTCAGGGTGCTGGGTGCTCAGTACTCAGGGTGCTGGGTGCTCAGTGCTCAGGGTGCTGGGTGCTCAGTGCTCAGGGTGCTGGGTGCTCAGTACTCAGGGTGCTGGGTGCTCAGTGCTCAGGGTGATCGGTGCTCAGTACTCAGGGTGCTCAGTACTCAGGGTGCTGGGTGCTCAGTGCTCAGGGTGCTGGGGGCACAGTACTCAGGGTGCTGGGTGCTCAGTGCTCGGGGTGCTGGGTGCTCAGTGCTCAGGGTGATCGGTGCTCAGTACTCAGGGTGCTGGGTGCTCAGTGCTCAGGGTGCTGGGTGCTCAGTCCTCAGGGTGCTCAGTGCTCAGGGTGCTGTGTGCTCAGTGCTCGGGGTGCTCGGTGCTCAGTACTCAGGGTGCTGAGTGCTCAGTACTCAGGGTGCTGGGTGCTCAGTACTCATGGTGCTGGGTGCTCAGTACTCAGGGGGCTGGGTGCTCAGTGCTCAGGGTGCTGGGTGCTCAGTGCTCAGGGTGCTGGGTGCTCAGTGCTCGGGGTGCTGGGTGCTCAGTGCTCGGGGTGCTGTGTGGTCAGTGCTCAGTGCTCAAGGTGTTGGGTGCTCAGTGCTCAGTGCTCAGGGTGCTGGGTGCTCAGTACTCAGGGTGCTGGGTGCTCAGTACTCAGGGTGCTGGGTGCTCAGTTCTCAGGGTGCTGGGTGCTCAGTGCTCGGGGTGCTGGGTGCTCAGTGCTCAGTGCTCAGGGTGCTCAGTGCTCAGGGTGCTCAGTGCTCAGGGTGCTGGGTGCTCAGTGCTCAGTGCTCAGGGTGCTGGTTGCTCAGTACTCAGGGTGCTGGGTGCTCAGTACTCAGGGTGCTGGGTTCTCAGTGCTCAGGGTGCTCTGTGCTCAGTACTCAGGGTGCTGGGTGCTCAGTGCTCGGGGTGCTGCGTGATCAGTGCTCAGGGTGCTGGGTGCTCAGTGCTCAGGGTGCTGGGTGCTCAGTGCTCAGTGCTCAGGGTGCTGGTTGCTCAGTACTCAGGGTGCTGGGTGCTCAGTACTCAGGGTGCTGGGTGCTCAGTGCTCATGGTGCTCTGTGCTCAGTACTCAGGCTGCTGGGTGGTCAGTGCTCAGGGTGCTCTGTGCTCAGTGCTCAGGGTGCTGGGTGCTCAGTGCTCAGGGTGCTGGGTGCTCAGTACTCAGGGTGCTGGGTGCTCAGTGCTCGGGGTGCTCAGTGCTCAGTACTCAAGGTGCTGGGTGCTCAGTGCTCAGGGTGCTGGGTGCTCAGTCCTCGGGGTGCTCCGTGCTCAGTGATCAGGGTGCTGGGTGCTCAGTACTCAGGGTGCTTGGTGCTCAGTACTCAGGGTTCTCAGTGCTCAGTACTCAGGGTGCTGGGCGCTCAGTGCTCAGTGTGCTGGTTGCTCAGTACTCAGGGTGCTCAGTGCTCAGTACTCGGGGTGCTTAGTGCTCAGTACTCAGGGTGCTCAGTGCTCAGTACTCGGGGTGCTGGGTGCTCAGTGCTCAGGGTGCTCAGTGCTCAGTGCTCGGGGTGCTGGGTGCTCAGTGCTCGGGGCGCTGGGTGCTCAGTGCTCGGGGTGCTGGGTGCTCAGTACTCGGGGTGCTGGGTGCTCAGTGCTCACGGTGCTCAGTGCTCAGTACTCAGTGCTCAGGGTGCTCAGTGCTCAGGGTGCTGGGTGTTCAGTACTCAGGGTGCTGTGTGCTCAGTACTCAGGGTGCTGGGTGCTCAGTGCTCAGGGTGCTGGGTGCTCAGTACTCAGGGTGCTGGGTGCTCCGTGCTCAGGGTGCTGGGTGCTCAGTGCTCAGGGTTCTGGGTGCTCAGTTCTCATGGTGCTGTGTGCTCAGTACTCAGGGTGATGGGTGCTTAGTGCTCGAGGTGCTCGGTGCTCAGTACTCAAGGTGATGGGTGCTCAGTGCTCAGGGTGCTGGGTGCTCATTCCTCGGGGTGCTCCGTGCTCAGGGTGCTGGGTGCTCAGTGCTCAGGGTGCTGGGTGCTCAGTGCTCGGGGTGCTGGGTGCTGAGTGCTCAGGGTGTTGGGTGCTTAGTGCTCGGGGTGCTGGGTGCTCAGTGCTCAGGGTCCTGGGTGCTCAGTACTCAGGGTGCTGGGTGCTTAGTTCTCAGGGTGCTCAGTGCTCAGTACACAGGGTGCTGGGTGCTCAGTGCTCGGGGTGCTGGGTGCTCAGTGCTCAGTACTCAGGGTGCTGGGTGCTCAGTGCTCGGGCTGCTGGGTGCTCAGTACTCAGCGTGCTGGGTGCTCAGTACTCAGGGTGCTGGGTGCTCAGTGCTCAGGGTGCTGGGTGCTCAGTGATCGGGGTGCTGGGTGCTCAGTACTCAGGATGCTCAGTGCTCGCGTAGCTCGTTGCTCAGTACTCAGGGTGCTGGGTGCTCAGTACTCAGTGCTCGGGGTCCTGGGTGCTCCGTGCTCGGGGCGCTGGGTGCTCAGTGCTCGGGGTGCTGGGTGCTCAGTACTCGGGGTGCTGGGTGCTCAGTGCTCAGGGTGCTCAGTGCTCAGTACTCAGTGCTCAGGGTGCTGGGTGTTCCGTACTCAGGGTGCTGTGTGCTCAGTACTCAGGGTGCTCGGTGCTCAGTGCTCGGGGTGCTCGGTGCTCAGTACGTTGGGTGCTCAGTACTCAGGGTGCTGGGTGCTCCGTGCTCAGGGTGCTGGGTGCTCAGTGCTCAGGGTTCTGGGTGCTCAGTTCTCATGGTGCTGTGTGCTCAGTACTCAGGGTGCTGGGTGCTCAGTGCTCAGTGCTCGGGGTCCTGGGTGCTCCGTGCTCGGGGTGCTGGGTGCTCAGTGCTCTGGGTGCTGGGTGCTCAGTACTCAGGGTGCTGGGTGCTCAGTACTCAGGGTGCTGGGTGCTCAGTGTTCAGGGTGCTGGGTGCTCAGTACTCAGGGTGCTGGGTGCTCAGTACTCAGGGTGCTCGGTGCTCAGTACTCAGGGTGCTGGGTGCTCAGTGCTCAGGGTGCTGGGTACTCAGTACTCAGGGTGCTGGGTGCTCAGTACTCAGGGTGCTGGGTGCTCAGTGCTCAGGGTGCTGGGTGCTCAGTGCTCAGGGTGCTGGGTGCTCAGTACTCAGGGTGCTGGGTGCTCAGTGCTCAGGGTGATCGGTGCTCAGTACTCAGGGTGCTCAGTACTCAGGGTGCTGGGTGCTCAGTGCTCAGGGTGCTGGGGGCACAGTACTCAGGGTGCTGGGTGCTCAGTGCTCGGGGTGCTGGGTGCTCAGTGCTCAGGGTGATCGGTGCTCAGTACTCAGGGTGCTGGGTGCTCAGTGCTCAGGGTGCTGGGTGCTCAGTCCTCAGGGTGCTCAGTGCTCAGGGTGCTGTGTGCTCAGTGCTCGGGGTGCTCGGTGCTCAGTACTCAGGGTGCTGAGTGCTCAGTACTCAGGGTGCTGGGTGCTCAGTACTCATGGTGCTGGGTGCTCAGTACTCAGGGGGCTGGGTGCTCAGTGCTCAGGGTGCTGGGTGCTCAGTGCTCAGGGTGCTGGGTGCTCAGTGCTCGGGGTGCTGGGTGCTCAGTGCTCGGGGTGCTGTGTGGTCAGTGCTCAGTGCTCAAGGTGTTGGGTGCTCAGTGCTCAGTGCTCAGGGTGCTGGGTGCTCAGTACTCAGGGTGCTGGGTGCTCAGTACTCAGGGTGCTGGGTGCTCAGTTCTCAGGGTGCTGGGTGCTCAGTGCTCGGGGTGCTGGGTGCTCAGTGCTCAGTGCTCAGGGTGCTCAGTGCTCAGGGTGCTCAGTGCTCAGGGTGCTGGGTGCTCAGTGCTCAGTGCTCAGGGTGCTGGTTGCTCAGTACTCAGGGTGCTGGGTGCTCAGTACTCAGGGTGCTGGGTTCTCAGTGCTCAGGGTGCTCTGTGCTCAGTACTCAGGGTGCTGGGTGCTCAGTGCTCGGGGTGCTGCGTGATCAGTGCTCAGGGTGCTGGGTGCTCAGTGCTCAGGGTGCTGGGTGCTCAGTGCTCAGTGCTCAGGGTGCTGGTTGCTCAGTACTCAGGGTGCTGGGTGCTCAGTACTCAGGGTGCTGGGTGCTCAGTGCTCATGGTGCTCTGTGCTCAGTACTCAGGCTGCTGGGTGGTCAGTGCTCAGGGTGCTCTGTGCTCAGTGCTCAGGGTGCTGGGTGCTCAGTGCTCAGGGTGCTGGGTGCTCAGTACTCAGGGTGCTGGGTGCTCAGTGCTCGGGGTGCTCAGTGCTCAGTACTCAAGGTGCTGGGTGCTCAGTGCTCAGGGTGCTGGGTGCTCAGTCCTCGGGGTGCTCCGTGCTCAGTGATCAGGGTGCTGGGTGCTCAGTACTCAGGGTGCTTGGTGCTCAGTACTCAGGGTTCTCAGTGCTCAGTACTCAGGGTGCTGGGCGCTCAGTGCTCAGTGTGCTGGTTGCTCAGTACTCAGGGTGCTCAGTGCTCAGTACTCGGGGTGCTTAGTGCTCAGTACTCAGGGTGCTCAGTGCTCAGTACTCGGGGTGCTGGGTGCTCAGTGCTCAGGGTGCTCAGTGCTCAGTGCTCGGGGTGCTGGGTGCTCAGTGCTCGGGGCGCTGGGTGCTCAGTGCTCGGGGTGCTGGGTGCTCAGTACTCGGGGTGCTGGGTGCTCAGTGCTCACGGTGCTCAGTGCTCAGTACTCAGTGCTCAGGGTGCTCAGTGCTCAGGGTGCTGGGTGTTCAGTACTCAGGGTGCTGTGTGCTCAGTACTCAGGGTGCTGGGTGCTCAGTGCTCAGGGTGCTGGGTGCTCAGTACTCAGGGTGCTGGGTGCTCAGTGCTCAGGATGCTGGGGGCTCAGTGCTCAGGGTGCTGGGTGCTCAGTACTCAGGGTGCTGGGTGCTTAGTGCTCGAGGTGCTCGGTGCTCAGAACTCAAGGTGCTGGGTGCTCAGTGCTAAGGGTGCTGGGTGCTCAGTCCTCGGGGTGCTCCGTGCTCAGGGTGCTGTGTGCTAAGTGCTCAGGGTGCTGGGTGCTCAGTGCTCGGGGTGCTGGGTGCAGAGTGCTCAGGGTGCTGGGTGCTTAGTGCTCGGGGTGCTGGGTGCTCAGTGCTCAGGGTCCTGGGTGCTCAGTACTCAGGGTGCTGGGTGCTTAGTTCTCAGGGTGCTCAGTGCTCAGTACACAGGGTGCTGGGTGCTCAGTGCTCGGGGTGCTGGGTGCTCAGTGCTCAGTACTCAGTGTGCTGGGTGCTCAGTGCTCGGGGTGCTGGGTGCTCAGTACTCAGCGTGCTGGGTGCTCAGTACTCAGTGTGCTGGGTGCTCAGTGCTCAGGGTGCTGGGTGCTCAGTGCTCAGGGTGCTGGGTGCTCAGTGATCAGGGTGCTGGGTGCTCAGTACTCAGGATGCTCAGTGCTCGGGGAGCTCGTTACTCAGTACTCAGGGTGCTGGGTGCTCAGTACTCAGTGCTCGGGGTCCTGGGTGCTCCGTCCTCGGGGTGCTGGGTGCTCAGTGCTCTGGGTGCTGGGTGCTCAGTACTCAGGGTGCTGGGTGCTCAGTACTCAGGGTGCTGGGTGCTCAGTGTTCAGGGTGCTGGGTGCTCAGTACTCAGGGTGCTGGGTGCTCAGTACTCAGGGTGCTCGGTGCTCAGTACTCAGGGTGCTGGGTGCTCAGTGCTCAGTGTGCTGGGTACTCAGTACTCAGGGTGCTGGGTGCTCAGTACTCAGGGTGCTGGGTGCTCAGTGCTCAGGGTGCTGGGTGCTCAGTGCTCAGGGTGCTGGGTGCTCAGTACTCAGGGTGCTGGGTGCTCAGTGCTCAGGGTGATCGGTGCTCAGTACTCAGGGTGCTCAGTACTCAGGGTGCTGGGTGCTCAGTGCTCAGGGTGCTGGGGGCACAGTACTCAGTGTGCTGGGTGCTCAGTGCTCGGGGTGCTGGGTGCTCAGTGCTCAGGGTGATCGGTGCTCAGTACTCAGGGTGCTGGGTGCTCAGTGCTCAGGGTGCTGGGTGCTCAGTCCACAGGGTGCTCAGTGCTCAGGGTGCTGGGTGCTCAGTGCTCGGGGTGCTCGGTGCTCAGTACTCAGGGTGCTGAGTGCTCAGTACTCAGGGTGCTGGGTGATCAGTACTCATGGTGCTGGGTGCTCAGTACTCAGGGGGATGGGTGCTCAGTGCTCAGGGTGCTGGGTGCTCAGTGCTCAGGGCGCTGGGTGCTCAGTGCTCGGGGTGCTGGGTGCTCAGTGCTCGGGGTGCTGGGTGGTCAGTGCTCAGTGCTCAAGGTGCTGGGTGCTCAGTGCTCAGTGCTCAGGGTGCTGGGTGCTCAGTACTCAGGGTGCTGGGTGCTCAGTACTCAGGGTGCTGGGTGCTCAGTTCTCAGGGTGCTGGGTGCTCAGTGCTCGGGCTGCTGGGTGCTCAGTGCTCAGTGCTCAGGGTGCTCAGTGCTCATGGTGCTCAGTGCTCAGGGTGCTGGGTGCTCAGTGCTCAGTGCTCAGGGTGCTGGTTGCTCAGTACTCAGGTTGCTGGGTGCTCAGTACTCAGGGTGCTGGGTGCTCAGTGCTCAGGGTGCTCTGTGCTTAGTACTCAGGGTGCTGGGTGCTCAGTGCTCGGCTTGCTGCGTGATCAGTGCTCAGGGTGCTGGGTGCTCAGTGCTCAGGGTGCTGGGTGCTCAGTGCTTAGTGCTCAGGGTGCTGGTTGCTCAGTACTCAGGGTGCTGGGTGATCAGTACTCAGGGTGCTGGGTGCTCAGTGCTCAGGGTGCTCTGTGCTCAGTACTCAGGGTGCTGGGTGCTCAGTGCTCGGGGTGCTGCGTGCTCAGTGCTCAGGGTGCTGGGTGCTCAGTGCTCAGGGTGCTGGGTGCTCAGTACTCAGGGTGCTGGGTGCTCAGTGCTCGGGGTGCTCGGTGCTCAGTACTCAAGGTGCTGGGTGCTCAGTGCTCAGGGTGCTGGGTGATCAGTAATCGGGGTGCTCCGTGCTCAGTGATCAGGGTGCTGGGTGCTCAGTACTCAGGGTGCTCGGTGCTCAGTACTCAGGGTTCTCAGTGCTCAGTACTCAGGGTGCTGGGTGCTCAGTGCTCAGGGTGCTGGGTGCTCAGTACTCAGGGTGCTCAGTGCTCAGTACTCGGGGTGCTGGGTGCTCAGTCCACGGGGTGCTCCGTGCTCAGGGTGCTGGGTGCTCAGTGCTCAGGGTGCTGGGTGCTCAGTGCTCGGGGTGCTGGGTGCTGAGTGCTCAGGGTGCTGGGTGCTTAGTGCTCGGCGTGCTGGGTGCTCAGTGCTCAGGGTCCTGGGTGCTCAGTACTCAGGGTGCTGGGTGCTTAGTTCTCAGGGTGCCCAGTGCTCAGTACACAGGGTGCTGGGTGATCAGTGCTCGGGGTGCTGGGTGCTCAGTGCTCAGTACTCAGGGTGCTGGGTGCTCACTGCTCGGGGTGCTGGGTGCTCAGTACTCAGCGTGCTGGGTGCTCAGTACTCAGGGTGCTGGGTGCTCATTGCTCATGGTGCTGGGTGCTCAGTGCTCAGGGTGCTGGGTGCTCAGTGATCGGGGTGCTGGGTGCTCAGTACTCAGGATGCTCAGTGCGCGGGGAGCTCGTTGCTCAGTACTCAGGGTGCTGGGTGCTCAGTACTCAGTGCTCGGGGTCCTGGGTGCTCCGTGCTCGGGGTGCTGGGTGCTCAGTGCTCTGGGTGCTGGGTGCACAGTACTCAGGGTGCTGGGTGCTCAGTATTCAGGGTGCTGGGTGCTCAGTGTTCAGGGTGCTGGGTGCTCAGTACTCAGGGTGCTGGGTGCTCAGTACTCAGGGTGCTCGGTGCTCAGTACTCAGGGTGCTGGGTGCTCAGTGCTCAGGGTGCTGGGTAGTCAGTACTCAGGGTGCTGGGTGCTCAGTACTCAGGGTGCTGGGTGCTCAGTGCTCAGGGTGCTGGTTGCTCAGTACTCAGGGTGCTGGGTGCTCAGTGCTCAGGGTGCTGTGGGCTCAGTACTCAGGGTGCTGGGTGCTCAGTGCTCAGGGTGCTGGGTGCTCAGTGCTCAGGGTGCTCAGTGCTCAGGGTGCTGGGTGCTCAGTACTCAGGGTGCTGGGTGCTCAGTGCTCAGGGTGCTGTGGGCTCAGTACTCAGGGTGCTGGGTGCTCAGTACTCAGGGTGCTGGGTGCTCAGTGCTCAGGGTGCTGGGTGCTCAGTCCTCAGGGTGCTCAGTGCTCAGGTTGCTGGGTGCTCAGTGCTCGGGGTGCTCGGTGCTCAGTACTCAGGGTGCTGAGTGCTCAGTACTCAGGGTGCTGGGTGCTCAGTACTCATGGTGCTGGGTGCTCAGTACTCAGGGGGCTGGGTGCTCAGTGCTCAGGGTGCTGGGTGCTCAGTGCTCAGGGCGCTGGGTGCTCAGTGCTCGGGGTGCTCTGTGGTCAGTGCTCAGTGCTCAAGGTGCTGGGTGCTCAGTGCTCAGTGCTCAGGGTGCTGGGTGCTCAGTACTCAGGGTACTGGGTCCTCAGTACTCAGGGTGCTGAGTGCTCAGTTCTCAGGGTGCTGGGTGCTCAGTGCTCGGGGTGCTGGGTGCTCAGTGCTCGGGGCGCTGGGTGCTCAGTGCTCGGGGTGCTGGGTGCTCAGTACTCAGAGTGCTGGGTGCTCAGTGCTCAGAGTGTTGGGTGCTCAGTACTCAGGGTGCTGAGTGCTGAGTGCTCAGTGCTCAGGGTGCTCAGTGCTCAGGGTGCTCAGTGCTCAGGGTGCTGGGTGCTCAGGGTGCTGGGTGCTCAGTGCTCGGGGTGCTGGGTGCTCAGTGCTCAGTGCTCAGGGATCTGGGTGCTCAGTGCTCAGTGCTCAGGGTGCTGGATGTTCAGTACTCAGGGTGCTCGGTGCTCAGTGCTCAGAGTGTTGGGTGCTCAGTACTCAGGGTGCTCGGTGCTCAGTGCTCTGTACTCAGGGTGCTCAGTACTCAGGGTGCTGGGTCCTCAGTACTCGGGGTGCTGGGTGCTCAGTACTCAGGGTGCTGGGTGCTCAGTGCTCGGGGTGCAGGGTGCTCAGTGCTCAGGGTGATCGGTGCTCAGTGCTCAGGGTTCTGGGTGCTCAGTCCTCCGGGTGCTCAGTGCTCAGGGTGCTGGGTGCTCAGTCCTCGGGGTGCTCGGTGCTCAGTACTCAGGGTGATCAGTGCTCAGTGCTCAGGGTGCTCGGTGCTCAGTGCTCAGTGCTCAGGGTGCTGGTTGCTCAGTACTCCGGGTGCTGGCTGCTCAGTACTCAGGGTGCTGGGTGCTCAATGCTCAGGGTGCTCTGTGCTCAGTACTCAGGATGCTGGGTGCTCAGTGCTCGGGGTGCTGCGTGCTCAGTGCTCAGGGTGCTGGGTGCTCAGTGCTCAGGGTGCTCCGTGCTCAGTGATCAGGGTGCTGGGTGCTCAGTACTCAGGGTGCTCGGTGCTCAGTACTCAGGGTTCTCAGTGCTCAGTACTCAGGGTGCTGGGTGCTCAGTGCTCAGGGTGCTGGGTGCTCAGTACACAGGTTGCTCATTGCTCAGTACTCGGGGTGCTTGGTGCTCAGTACTCAGGGTGCTCAGTGCTCAGTACTCGTGGTGCTGGGTGCTCAGTGCTCAGGGTGCTCAGTGCTCAGTGCTCGGGGTGCTGGGTGCTCTGTGCTCGGGGCGCTGGGTGCTCAGTGCTCGGGGTGCTGGGTGCTCAGTACTCGGGGTGCTGGGTGCTCAGTGCTCAGGGTGCTCAGTGCTCAGTACTCAGTGCTCAGGGTGCTCAGTGCTCAGTGCTCAGGGTGCTGGGTGTTCAGTACTCAGGGTGCTGGGTGCTCAGTACTCAGGGTGCTGGGTGCTCAGTGCTCAGGGTGCTGGGTGCTCAGTACTCTGGTTGTTGGGTGCTCAGTACTCAGGGTGCTGGGTGCTCCGTGCTCGGGGTGCTGGGTGCTCAGTGCTCAGGGTGCTGGGTGCTCAGTGCTCAGGGTGCTGGGTGCTCAGTACTCAGGGTGCTGGGTGCTTAGTGCTCGAGGTGCTCGGTGCTCAGTACTCAAGGTGCTGGGTTCTCAGTGCTCAGGGTGCTGGGTGCTCAGTACTCGGGGTGCTCCGTGCTCAGATTGCTGGGTGCTGAGTGCTCAGGGTGCTTGGTGCTCAGTGCTCGGGGTGCTCGGTGCTCAGTGCTCAGGCTCCTGGGTGCTCGGTACTCAGGGTACTGGGTGCTTAGTACTCAGGGTGCTCAGTGCTCAGTACACAGGGTGCTGGGTGCTCAGTGCTCGGGGTGTTGGGTGCTCAGTGCTCAGTACTCAGGGTGCTGGGAGCTCAGTGCTCGGGGTGCTGGGTGCTCATTACTCAGCGTGCTGGGTGCTCAGTACTCAGGGTGCTGGGTGCTCAGTGCGCAGAATGCTGGGTGCTCAGTGCTCAGGGTGCTGGGTGCTCAGTGATCGGGGTGCAGGGTGCACAGTACTCAGGGTGCTCAGTGCTCGGGGAGCTCGGTGCTCAGTACTCAGGGTGCTGGGTGCTCAGTACTCAGGACTCGGGGTGCTGGGTGCTCAGTGCTCAGTGTGCTCAGTGCTCAGTACTCAGTGTTCAGGGTGCTCAGTGCTCAGTGCTCAGGGTGCTGGGTGTTCAGTACTCAGGGTGCTGGGTGCTCAGTACTCAGGGTGATGGGTGCTCAATTCTCAGGGTGCTGGGTGCTCATTCTCGGGGTGCTGGGTGCTCAGTGCTCGGGGTGCTGGGTGCTCAGTACTCGGGTGCTGGGGGCTCAGTACTCAGGGTGCTGGGTGCTCAGTACTCAGGGTGCTCGGTTCTCAGTACTCAGGGTGCTGGCTGCTCATTCTCGGGGTGCTGGGTGCTCAGTGCTCGGGGTGCTGGGTGCTCAGTGCTCGGGGTGCTGGGTGCTCAGTACTCGGGGTGCTCAGTGCTCAGTAGTCAGGGTGCTGGGTGCTCAGTACTCAGGGTGCTGGGTGCTCAGTGCTCGGGGTGCTCGGTGCTCAGTACTCGGGGTGCTGGGTGCTCAGTACTCTGGGTGCTGGGTGCTCAGTGCTCAGGGTGCTGGGTGCTCAGTGCTCGGGGTGTTGGGTGCTCAGTGCTGAGTGTGGTGCTGGGTGCTCAGTACTCAGGGTGCTCGGTGCTCAGTACTCAGGGTGCTGGGTGCTCAGTGCTCAAGGTAATGGGTACTCAGTACTCAGGGTGCTGGGTGCTCAGTACTCAGGGTGCTGGGTGCTCATTGCTCAGGGTGCTGGGTGCTCAGTGCTCAGGTTGCTGGGTGCTCAGTACTCAGGGTGCTGGATGCTCAGTGCTCAGGGTGATCGGTGCTCAGTACTCAGGGTGCTCAGTACTCAGGGTGCTGGGTGCTCAGTGCTCGGGGTGCTGGGTGCTCAGTACTTGGGGTGCTGGGTGCTCTGTACTCAGGGTGCTGGGTGCTCAGTGCTCAGGGTCCTGGGTGCTCAGTGCTCAGGGTGATCGGTGCTCAGTACTCAGGGTGCTAGGTGCTCAGTGCTCAGGGTGCTGGGTGCTCAGTCCTCAGGGTGCTCAGTGCTCAGGGTGCTGGGTGCTCAGTCCTCGGGGTGCTCGGTGCTCAGTACTCAGGGTGCTGAGTGCTCAGTACTCAGGGTGCTGGGTGCTCAGTACTCATGGTGCTGGGTGCTCAGTACTCAGGGTGCTTGGTGTTCAGTGCTCAGGGTGCTGGGTGCTCAGTGCTCAGGGTGCTGGGTGCTCAGTGCTCTTGGTGCTGGGTGCTCAGTGCTCGGGGTGCTGGGTGCTCAGTGCTCAGTGCTCAGGGTGTTGGGTGCTCAGTGGTCAGTGCTCAGGGTGCTGTGTGCTCAGTAATCAGGGTGCTGGGTGCTCAGTACTCAGGGTGCTGGGTGCTCAGTGCTCAGGGTGCTGGGTGCTCAGTACTCTGGGTGTTGGGTGCTCAGTACTCAGGGTGCTGGGTGCTCAGTGCTCGGGTTGCTGGGTGCTCAGTGCTCGGGGTGCTGGGTGCTCAGTGCTCAGGGTGCTGGGTGCTCAGTATTCAGGGTGCTGGGTGCTCAGTGCTCGGGGTGCTCGGTGCTCAGTACTCAAGGTGCTGGGTGCTCAGTGCTCAGGGTGCTGGGTGCTCAGTCCTCGGGCTGCTCCGTGCTCAGTGCTCAGGGTGCTGGGTGTTCAGAACTCAGGGTGCTCGGTGCTCAGTACTCAGGTTTCTCAGTGCTCAGTGCACAGGGTGCTGGGTGCTTAGTTCTCAGGGTGCTCAGTGCTCAGTACTCGGGGTGCTGGGTGCTCATTACTCAGGGTGCTCAGTGCTCAGCACTCGGGGTGCTGGGTGCTCAGTGCCCAGGGTGCTCAGTGCTCGGGGTGCTGGGTGCTCAGTGCTCGGGGAGCTGGGTGCTCAGTGCTCGGAGTTCTGGGTGCTCAGTACTCAGGGTGCTTTGTGCTCAGTTCTCAGTACTC
Source organism: Microtus oregoni (assembly GCF_018167655.1). Classification (NCBI taxonomy): domain Eukaryota; kingdom Metazoa; phylum Chordata; class Mammalia; order Rodentia; family Cricetidae; genus Microtus; species Microtus oregoni. The sequence goes on along the minus strand of NW_024543811.1, from coordinate 2,300,741 downwards.
AGCGTGCTGGGTGCTCAGTGCTCAGAGTGTTGGGTGCTCAGGGTGCTGGGTGCTCAGAGCTCGGGGTGCTGGGTGCTCAGTGCTCAGGGTGCTGGGTGCTCAGTGCTCAGTGCTCAGGGTGCTGGGTGCTCAGTGGTCAGTGCTCAGGGTGCTGGGTGTTCAGTACTCAGGGTGCTGGGTGCTCAGTACTCAGGGTGCTTGGTGCTCAGTGCTCAGGGTGCTGGTTGCTCTGTGCTCAGGGTGCTGGGTGCTCAGTACTCAGGGTGCTGGGTGCTCAGTACTCAGGGTGCTCGGTGTTCTGTACTCAGGGTGCTGGGTGCTAAGTGCCCAGGGTGCTGGGTGCTCAGTGCTCAGGGTGCTGGGTGCTCAGTACTCAGGGTGCTGGGTGCTCAGTGCTCGGTGTGCTGGGTGCTCAGTGCTCAGGGTGATCAGTGGTCAGTACTCAGGGTGCTGGGTGCTCAGTGCTCAGGGTGCTGGGTGCTCAGTCCTCAGGGTGCTCTGTACACAGGGTGCTCAGTGCTCAGTGCTCAGTACTCAGGGTGTTCAGTACTCAGGGTGCTGGGTGCTCAGTGCTCGGATGCTGGGTGCTCAGTACTCAGGGTGCTGTTTGCTCAGTACTCGGGGTGCTGGGTGCTCAGTACTCAGGGTGCTGGGTGCTCAGTGCTCGGGGTGCTGGGTGTTCAGTGCTCAGGGTGATCGGTGCTCAGTGATCAGGGTGCTGGGTGCTCAGTCCTCGGGGTGCTCAGTGCTCAAGGTGCTGGGTGCTCAGTGCTCGGGGTGCTAGGTGCTCAGTACTCAGGGTGCTGAGTGCTCAGTACTCAGGGTGCTGGGTGCTCAGTATTCAGGGTGCTGGGTGCTCAGTACTCCGGGTGCTGGGTGCTCAGTGCTCAGGGTGCTGGGGGCTCAGTGCTCAGGGTGCTGGGTGCTCAGTGCTCGGGGTGCTGGGTGCTCAGTGCTCGGGGTGCTGGGTGCTCAGTGCTCAGTGCTCAGGGTGCTGGGTGTTCAGTGATCAGTGCTCAGGGTGCTGGTTATACAGTACTCAGGGTGCTGGGTGCTCAGTACTCAGGGTGCTTGGTGCTCAGTGATCAGGGTGCTGGGTGCTCAGTACTCAGGGTGCTGGGTGCTCAGTGCTCGGGGTGCTGCGTGCTCAGTGCTCGGGGTGCTGGGTGCTCAGTGCCCATGGTGCTGGGTGCTCAGTACTCAGGGTGCTGGGTGCTCAGTGCTCGGGGTGCTCGGTGCTCAGTACTCAAGGTGCTGGGTGCTCAGTGCTCAGGGTGCTGGGTGCTCACTCCTCGGGGTGCACCGTGCTCAGTGATCAGGGTGCTGGGTGCTCAGTACTCAGGGTGCTCGGTGCTCAGTACTCAGGGTTCTCAGTGCTCAGTACTCAGGGTGCTGGGTGCTCAGTTCTCAGGGTGCTGGGTGCTTAGTACTCAGGGTGCTCAGTGCTCAGTACTCGGGGTGCTTGGTGCTCAGTACTCAGGGTGCTCAGTGCTCAGTACTCGGGGTGCTGGGTGCTCAGTGCTCAGGGTGCTCAGTGCTCAGTGCTCGGGGTGTTGGGTGCTCAGTGCTCAGTGCTCAGGGTGCTGGGTGTTCAGTACTCAGGGTGCAGGGTGCTCAGTACTCAGGGTGCTGGGTGCTCAGTGCTCAGGGTGCTCAGTGCTCAGTACTCATTGCTCAGGGTGCTGGGTGTTCAGTACTAAGGGTGCTGGGTGTTCAGTACTAAGGGTGCTGGGTGTTCAGTACTCGGTGTGCTGGGTGCTCAGTGCTCAGGGTGCTCAGTGCTCAGGGTGCTGGGTGTTCAGTACTCGGTGTGCTGGGTGCTCAGTGCTCAGGGTGCTCAGTGCTCAGTACTCAGTGCTCAGGGTACTCAGTGCTCAGTGCTCAGGGTGCTGGGTGTTCAGTACTCAGGGTGCTGGGTGATCAGTACTCAGGGTGCTGGGTGCTCAGTGCTCAGGGTGCTGGGTGCTCAGTACTCTGGGTGTTGGGTGCTCAGTGCTCAGGGTGCTGGGTGCTCAGTGCTCAGGGTGCTGCGTGCTCAGTACTCTGGGTGCTGGGTGCTCAGTGCTCGAGGTGCTCGGTGCTCAGTACTCAAGGTGCTGGGTGCTCAGTGCTCAGGGTGCTGGGTGCTCAGTCCTCGGGGTTCTCCGTGCTCAGGGTGCTGGGTGCTCAGTGCTCGGGGTGCTCGGTGCTCAGTAATCAGGGTGCTGGGTGCTCAGTGCTCAGGGTGCTGGGTGCTCAGTACTCTGGGTGTTGGGTGCTCATTACTCAGGGTGCTACGTGCTCAGTGTTCGGGGTGCTGGGTGCTCAGTGCTCGGGGTGCTGGGTGCTCAGTGCTCAGGGTGCTGGGTGCTCAGTATTCAGGGTGCTGGGTGCTCAGTGTTCGGGGTGCTCGGTGTTCAGTACTCAAGGTGCTGGGTGCTCAGTGCTCAGGGTGCTTGGTGCTCAGTCCTCGGGGTGCTCCGTGCTCAGTGCTCAGGGTGCTGGGTGCTCAGTACTCAGGGTGCTCGTTGCTCAGTACTCAGGGTTCTCAGTGCTCAGTGCTCAGGGTGCTGGGTGCTCAGTTCTCAGGGTGCTCAGTGCACAGTACTCGGGGTGCTGGGTGCACAGTACTCAGGGTGCTCAGTGCTCAGCACTCGGGGTGCTGGGTGCTCAGTGCTCAGGGTGCTCAGTGCTCAGTGCTCGGGTTGCTGGGTGCTCAGTGCTCCGGGAGCTGGGTGCTCAGTGCTCGGAGTTCTGGGTGCTCAGTACTCAGGGTGATTTGTGCTCAGTGCTCAGTACTCAGCGTGCTGGGTGCTCAGTGCTCAGAGTGTTGGGTGCTCAGTACTCAGGGTGCTGGGTGCTCAGTGCTCAGTGCTCAGGGTGCTCAGTGCTCAGGGTGCTGGGTGCTCAGGGTGCTGGGTGCTCAGTGCTCGGGGTGCTGGGTGCTCAGTGCTCAGGGTGCTGGGTGCTCAGTGCTCAGTGCTCAGGGTGCTGGGTGCTCAGTGCTCAGTGCTCAGGGTGCTGGGTGTTCAGTACTCAGGGTGCTGGGTGCTCAGTACTCATGGTGCTTGGTGCTCAGTGCTCAGGGTGCTGGTTGCTCAGTGCTCAGGGTGCTGGGTGCTCAGTACTCAGGGTGCTGGGTGCTCAGTACTCAGGGTGCTCGGTGTTCAGTACTCAGGGTGCTGGGTGCTCAGTGCCCAGGGTGCTGGGTGCTCAGTACTCAGGGTGCTGGGTGCGCAGTACTCAGGGTGCTGGGTGATCAGTGCTCAGGGTGCTGGGTGCTCAGTACTCAGGGTGCTCGGGGCTCAGTGCTCGGGGAGCTGGTTGCTCAGTGCTCAGGGTGATCAGTGGTCAGTACTCAGGGTGCTGGGTGCTCAGTGCTCAAGGTGCTGGGTGCTCAGTCCTCAGGGTGCTCAGTACTCATGGTGCTCAGTGCTCAGTGCTCAGTACTCAGGGTGTTCAGTACTCCGGGTGCTGGGTGCTCAGTGCTCGGGGTGCTGGGTGCTCAGTACTCAGGGTGCTCAGTGCTCAGTACTCAGTACTCAGGGTGCTCAGTGCTCAGTGTTCAGGGTGCTGGGTGTTCAGTACTCGGTGTGCTGGGTGCTCAGTGCTCAGGGTGCTCAGTGCTCAGTACTCAGTGCTCAGGGTACTCAGTGCTCAGTGCTCAGGGTGCTGTGTGTTCAGTACTCAGGGTGCTGGGTGCTCAGTACTCTGGGTGTTGGGTGCTCAGTACTCAGGGTGCTGGGTGCTCAGTGCTCACGGTGCTGCGTGCTCAGTACTCAGGGTGCTGGGTGCTCAGTGCTCGAGGTGCTCGGTGCTCCGTACTCAAGGTGCTGGGTGCTCAGTGCTCAGGGTGCTGGGTGCTCAGTCCTCGGGGTGCTCCGTGCTCAGGGTGCTGGGTGCTCAGTGCTCGGGGTGCTCGGTGCTCAGTACTCAGGGTGCTGGGTGCTCAGTGCTCAGGGTGCTGGGTGCTCAGTACTCTGGGTGTTGGGTGCTCAGTACTCAGGGTGCTGCGTGCTCAGTGCTCGGGGTGCTGGGTGCTCAGTGCTCGGGGTGCTGGGTGCTCAGTGCTCAGGGTGCTGGGTGCTCAGTATTCAGGGTGCTGGGTGCTCAGTGTTCGGGGTGCTCGGTGCTCAGTACTCAAGGTGCTGGGTCCTCAGTGCTCAGGGTGCTGGGTGCTCAGTCCTCGGGGTGCTCCCTGCTCAGTGCTCAGGGTGCTGGGTGCTCAGTACTCAGGGTGCTCGTTGCTCAGAACTCAGGGTTCTCAGTTCTCAGTGCTCAGGGTGCTGGGTGCTCAGTTCTCAGGGTGCTCAGTGCTCAGTACTCGGGGTGCTGGGTGCTCAGTACTCAGGGTGCTCAGTGCTCAGCACTCGGGGTGCTGGGTGCTCAGTGCTCAGGGTGCTCAGTGCTCAGTGCTCAGGGTGCTGGGTGCTCAGTGCTCGGGGAGCTGGGTGCTCAGTGCTCGGAGTTCTGGGTGCTCAGTACTCAGGGTGCTTTGTGCTCAGTGCTCAGTACTAAGCGTGCTGGGTGCTCAGTGCTCAGAGTGTTGGGTGCTCAGTACTCAGGGTGCTGGGTGCTCAGTGCTCAGTGCTCAGGGTGCTCAGTGCTCAGGGTGCTGGGTGCTCAGGGTGCTGGGTGCTCAGTGCTCGGGGTGCTGGGTGCTCAGTGCTCAGGGTGCTGGGTGCTCAGTGCTCAGTGCTGAGGGTGCTGGGTGCTCAGTGCTCAGTGCTCAGGGTGCTGGGTGTTCAGTACTCAGGGTACTGGGTGCTCAGTACTCAGGGTGCTTGGTGCTCAGTGCTCAGGGTGCTGGTTGCTCAGTGCTCAGGGTGCTGGGTGCTCAGTACTCAGGGTGCTGGGTGCTCTGTACTCAGGGTGCTCGGTGTTCAGTACTCAGGGTGCTGGGTACTCAGTGCCCAGGGTGCTGGGTGCTCAGTACTCAGGGTGCTGGGTGCGCAGTACTCAGGGTGCTGGGTGCTCAGTGCTCAGGGTGCTGGGTGCTCAGTACTCAGGGTGCTGGGTGCTCAGTGCTCGGTGTGCTAGGTGCTCAGTGCTCAGGGTGATCAGTGGTCAGTACTCATTGTGCTGGGTGCTCAGTGCTCAGGGTGCTGGGTGCTCAGTCCTCAGGGTGCTCAGTACTCAGGGTGCTCAGTGCTCAGTGCTCAGTACTCAGGGTGTTCAGTACTCAGGGTGCTGGGCGCTCAGTGCTCGGGGTGCTGGGTGCTCAGTACTCAGGGTGCTGGGTGCTCAGTACTCGGGGTGCTGGGTGCTCAGTACTCAGGGTGCTGGTTGCTCAGTGCTCGGGGTGCTGGGTGCTCAGTGCTCAGGGTGATCGGTGCTCAGTGCTCAGGGTGCTGGGTGCTCAGTCCTCAGGGTGCTCAGTGCTCAAGGTGCTGGGTGCTCAGTGCTCGGGGTGCTCGGTGCTCAGTACTCAGGGTGCTGAGTGCTCGGTACTCAGGGTGCTGGGTGCTCAGTACTCAGGGTGCTGGGTGCTCAGTACTCAGGGTGCTGGGTGCTCAGTGCTCAGGGTGCTGGGTGCTCAGTGCTCAGGGTGCTGGGTGCTCAGTGCACGGGGTGCTGGGTGCTCAGTGCTCGGGGTGCTGGGTGCTCAGTGCCCAGTGCTCAGGGTGCTGGGTGCTCAGTGCTCAGTGCTCAGGGTGCTGGTTGCTCAGTACTCAGGGTGCTGGGTGCTCAGTACTCAGGGTGCTGGGTGCTCAATGCTCAGGGTGCTGGGTGCTCAGTGCTCGTGGTGCTGGGTGCTGAGTGCTCAGGGTGCTGGGTGCTCAGTGCTCGGGGTGCTGGGTGCTCAGTGCTCGGGGTGCTGGGTGCTCAGTGCTCATGGTGCTGGGTGCTCAGTACTCAGGGTGCTGGGTGCTCAGTGCTCGGGGTGCTCGGTGCTCAGTACTCAATGTGCTGGGTGCTCAGTGCTCAGGGTGCTGGGTGCTCAGTCCTCGGGGTGCACCGTGCTCAGTGATCTGGGTGCTGGGTGCTCAGTACTCAGGGTGCTCGGTGCTCAGTACTTAGGGTTCTCAGTGCTCAGTACTCAGGGTGCTGGGTGCTCAGTGCTCAGGGTGCTGGGTGCTCAGTACTCAGGGTGCTCAGTGCTCAGTACTCGGGGTGCTTGGTGCTCAGTACTCAGGGTGCTCAGTGCTCAGTACTCGGGGTGCTGGGTGCTCAGTGCTCAGGGTGCTCAGTGCTCAGTGCTCGGGGTGTTGGGTGCTCAGTGCTCAGTGCTCAGGGTGCTGGGTGTTCAGTACTCAGGGTGCAGGGTGCTCAGTACTCAGGGTGCTGGGTGCTCAGTACTCAGGGTGCAGGGTGCTCAGTACTCAGGGTGCTGGGTGCTCAGTGCTCAGGGTGCTCAGTGCTCAGTACTCAGTGCTCAGGGTGCTGGGTGTTCAGTACTCAGGGTGCTGGGTGTACAGTACTCGGTGTGCTGATTGCTCAGTGCTCAGGGTGCTCAATGCTCAGTACTCAGTGCTCAGGGTGCTCAGTGCTCAGTGCTCAGGGTGCTGGGTGTTCAGTACTCGGTGTGCTGGGTGCTCAGTGCTCAGGGTGCTCAGTGCTCAGTACTCAGTGCTCAGGGTACTCAGTGCTCAGTGCTCAGGGTGCTGGGTGTTCAGTACTCAGGGTGCTGGGTGATCAGTACTCAGGGTGCTGGGTGCTCAGTGCTCAGGGTGCTGGGTGCTCAATACTCTGGGTTTTGGGTGCTCAGTGCTCAGGGTGCTGGGTGCTCAGTGCTCAGGGTGCTGCGTGCTCAGTACTCAGGGTGCTGGGTGCTCAGTGCTCGAGGTGCTCGGTGCTCAGTACTCAAGGTGCTGGGTGCTCAGTGCTCAGGGTGCTGGGTGCTCAGTCCTCGGGGTGCCCGTGCTCAGGGTGCTGGGTGCTCAGTGCTCGGGGTGCTCGGTGCTCAGTACTCAGGGTGCTGGGTGCTCAGTGCTCAGGGTGCTGGGTGCTCAGTACTCTGGGTGTTGGGTGCTCAGTACTCAGGGTGCTGCGTGCTCAGTGCTCGGGGGGCTGTGTGCTCAGTGCTCGGGGTGCTGGGTGCTCAGTGCTCAGGGTGCTGGGTGCTCAGTATTCAGGGTGCTGGGTGCTCAGTGTTCGGGGTGCTCGGTGTTCAGTACTCAAGGTGCTGGGTGCTCAGTGCTCAGGGTGCTGGGTGCTCAGTCCTCGGGGTGCTCCGTGCTCAGTGCTCAGGGTGCTGGGTGCTCAGTACTCAGGGTGCTCGTTGCTCAGTACTCAGGGTTCTCAGTGCTCAGTGCTCAGCGTGCTGCGTGCTCAGTTCTCAGGGTGCTCAGTGCTCAGTACTCGGGGTGCTGGGTGCTAAGTACTCAGGGTGCTCAGTGCTCAGCATTCGGGGTGCTGGGTGCTCAGTGCTCAGGGTGCTCAGTGCTCAGTGCTCGGGGTGCTGGGTGCTCAGTGCTCGGGGAGCTGGGTGCTCAGTGCTCAGAGTTCTCCGTGCTCAGTACTCAGGGTGCTTTGTGCTCAGTGCTCAGTACTCAGCGTGCTGGGTGCTCAGTGCTCAGAGTATTGGGTGCTCAGTACTCAGGGTGCTGGGTGCTCAGTGCTCAGTGCTCAGGGTGCTCAGTGCTCAGGGTGCTGGGTGCTCAGGGTGCTGGGTGCTCAGTGCTCGGGGTGCTGGGTGCTCAGTGCTCAGGGTGCTGGGTGCTCAGTGCTCAGTGCTCAGGGTGCTGGGTGCTCAGTGCTCAGTGCTCAGGGTGCTGGGTGTTCATTACTCAGGGTGCTGGGTGCTCAGTACTCAGGGTGCTTTGTGCTCAGTGCTCAGGGTGCTGGTTGCTCAGTGCTCAGGCTGCTGGGTGCTCAGTACTCAGGGTGCTGGGTGCTCAGTACTCAGGGTGCTCGGTGTTCAGTACTCAGGGTGCTGGGTGCTCAGTGCCCAGGGTGCTGGGTGCTCAGTACTCAGGGTGCTGGGTTCGCAGTACTCAGGGTGCTGGGTGCTCAGTGCTCAGGGTGCTGTGTGCTCAGTACTCAGGGTGCTCGGGGCTCAGTGCTCGGGGTGCTGGTTGCTCAGTGCTCAGGGTGATCAGTGGTCAGTACTCAGGGTGCTGGGTGCTCAGTGCTCAGGGTGCTGGGTGCTCAGTCCTCAGGGTGCTCAGTACTCATGGTGCTCAGTGCTCAGTGCTCAGTACTCAGGGTGTTCAGTACTCCGGGTGCTGGGTGCTCAGTGCTCGGGGTGCTGGGTGCTCAGTACTCAGGGTGCTCAGTGCTCAGTACTCAGTACTCAGGGTGCTCAGTGCTCAGTGCTCAGGGTGCTGGGTGTTCAGTACTCGGTGTGCTGGGTGCTCAGTGCTCAGGGTGCTCAGTGCTCAGTACTCAGTGCTCAGGGTACTCAGTGCTCAGTGCTCAGGGTGCTGGGTGTTCAGTACTCAGGGTGCTGGGTGATCAGTACTCAGGGTGCTGGGTGCTCAGTGCTCAGGGTGCTGGGTGCTCAGTACTCTGGGTGTTGGGTGCTCAGTACTCAGGGTGCTGGGTGCTCAGTGCTCACGGTGCTGCGTGCTCAGTACTCAGGGTGCTGGGTGCTCAGTGCTCGAGGTGCTCTGTGCTCCGTACTCAAGGTGCTGGGTGATCAGTGCTCAGGGTGCTGGGTGCTCAGTCCCCGAGGTGCTCCGTGCTCAGGGTGCTGGGTGCTCAGTGCTCGGGGTGCTCGGTGCTCAGTACTCTGGGTGTTGGGTGCTCAGTACTCAGGGTGCTGCGTGCTCAGTGCTCGGGGTGCTGGGTGCTCAGTGCTCGGGGTGCTGGGTGCTCAGTGCTCAGGGTGCTGGGTGCTCAGTATTCAGGGTGCTTGGTGCTCAGTGTTCGGGGTGCTCGGTGCTTAGTACTCAAGGTGCTGGGTGCTCAGTGCTCAGGGTGCTGGGTGCTCAGTCCTCAGGGTGCTCCCTGCTCAGTGCTCAGGGTGCTGGGTGCTCAGTACTCAGGGTGCTCGTTGCTCAGTACTCAGGGTTCTCAGTGCTCAGTGCTCAGGGTGCTGGGTGCTCAGTTCTCAGGGTGCTCAGTGCTCAGTACTCGGGGTGCTGGGTGCTCAGTACTCAGGGTGCTCAGTGCTCAGCAGTCGGGGTGCTGGGTGCTCAGTGCTCAGGGTGCTCAGTGCTCAGTGCTCAGGGTGCTGGGTGCTCAGTGCTCGGGGAGCTGGGTGCTCAGTGCTCGGAGTTCTGGGTGCTCAGTACTCAGGGTGCTTTGTGCTCAGTGCTCAGTACTCAGCGTGCTGGGTGCTCAGTGCTCAGAGTGTTGGGTGCTCAGTACTCAGGGTGCTGGGTGCTCAGTGCTCAGTGCTCAGGGTGCTCAGTGCTCAGGGTGCTGGGTGCTCAGGGTGCTGGGTGCTCAGTGCTCGGGGTGCTGGGTGCTCAGTGCTCAGGGTGCTGGGTGCTCAGTGCTCAGTGCTGAGGGTGCTGGGTGCTCAGTGCTCAGTGCTCAGGGTGCTGGGTGTTCAGTACTCAGGGTACTGGGTGCTCAGTACTCAGGGTGCTTGGTGCTCAGTGCTCAGGGTGCTGGTTGCTCAGTGCTCAGGGTGCTGGGTGCTCAGTACTCAGGGTGCTGTGTGCTCAGTACTCAGGGTGCTCGGTGTTCAGTACTCAGGGTGCTGGGTGCTCAGTGCCCAGGGTGCTGGGTGCTCAGTACTCAGGGTGCTGGGTGCGCAGTACTCAGGGTGCTGGGTGCTCAGTGCTCAGGGTGCTGGGTGCTCAGTACTCAGGGTGCTGGGTGCTCAGTGCTCGGTGTGCTAGGTGCTCAGTGCTCAGGGTGATCAGTGGTCAGTACTCAGGGTGCTGGTTGCTCAGTGCTCAGGGTGCTGGGTGCTCTGTCCTCAGGGTGCTCAGTACTCAGGGTGCTCAGTGCTCAGTGCTCAGTACCCAGGGTGTTCAGTACTCAGGGTGCTGGGCGCTCAGTGCTCGGGGTGCTGGGTGCTCAGTACTCAGGGTGCTGGGTGCTCAGTACTCGGGGTGCTGGGTGCTCAGTACTCAGGGTGCTGGTTGCTCAGTGCTCGGGGTGCTGGGTGCTCAGTGCTCAGGGTGATCGGTGCTCAGTGCTCAGGGTGCTGGGTGCTCAGTCCTCAGGGTGCTCAGTGCTCAAGGTGCTGGGTGCTCAGTGCTCGGGGTGCTCGGTGCTCAGTAGTCAGGGTGCTGAGTGCTCGGTACTCAGGGTGCTGGGTGCTCAGTACTCAGGGTGCTGGGTGCTCAGTACTCAGGGTGCTGGGTGCTCAGTGCTCGGTGTGCTGGGTGCTCAGTGCTCGGGGTGCTGGGTGCTCAGTGCTCAGTGCTCAGGGTGCTGGGTGCTCAGTGCTCAGTGCTCAGGGTGCTGGTTGCTCAGTACTCAGGGTGCTGGGTGCTCAGTACTCAGGGTGCTGGGTGCTCAATGCTCAGGGTGCTGGGTGCTCAGTACTCAGGGTGCTCGGTGCTCAGTGCTCGGGGTGCTGGGTGCTCAGTGCTCGGGGTGCTGGGTGCTCAGTGCTCATGGTGCTGGGTGCTCAGTACTCAGGGTGCTGGGTGCTCAGTGCTCGGGGTGCTCGGTGCTCAGTACTCAAGGTGCTGGGTTCTCAGTGCTCAGGGTGCTGGGTGCTCAGTCCTCGGGGTGCACCGTGCTCAGTGATCAGGGTGCTGGGTGCTCAGTACGCAGGGTGCTCGGTGCTCAGTACTCAGGGTGCTCAGTGCTCAGTACTCGGGGTGCTTGGTGCTCAGTACTCAGGGTGCTCAGTGCTCAGTACTCGGGGTGCTGGGTGCTCAGTGCTCAGGGTGCTCAGTGCTCAGTGCTCGGGGTGTTGGGTGCTCAGTGCTCAGTGCTCAGGGTGCTGGGTTTTCAGTACTCAGGGTGCAGGGTGCTCAGTACTCAGGGTGCTGGGTGCTCAGTGCTCAGGGTGCTCAGTGCTCAGTACTCAGTGCTCAGGCTGCTGGGTGTTCAGTACTCAGGGTGCTGGGTGTTCAGTACTCGGTGTGCTGGTTGCTCAGTGCTCAGGGTGCTCAGTGCTCAGTACTCAGTGCTCAGGGTGCTCAGTGCTCAGTGCTCAGGGTGCTGGGTGTTCAGTACTCGGTGTGCTGGGTGCTCAGTGCTCAGGGTGCTCAGTGCTCAGTACTCAGTGCTCAGGGTACTCAGTGCTCAGTGCTCAGGGTGCTGGGTGTTCAGTACTCAGGGTGCTGGGTGATCAGTACTCAGGGTGCTGGGTGCTCAGTGCTCAGGGTGCTGGGTGCTCAATACTCTGGGTGTTGGGTGCTCAGTGCTCAGGGTGCTGGGTGCTCAGTGCTCAGGGTGCTGCGTGCTCAGTACTCAGGGTGCTGGGTGCTCAGTGCTCGAGGTGCTCGGTGCTCAGTACTCAAGGTGCTGGGTGCTCAGTGCTCAGGGTGCTGGGTGCTCAGTCCTCGGGGTGCTCCGTGCTCAGGGTGCTGGGTGCTCAGTGCTCGGGGTGCTCGGTGCTCAGTACTCATGGTGCTGAGTGCTCAGTACTCAGGGTGATGGGTGCTCAGTACTCAGGGTGCTGGGTGCTCAGTGCTCGGGGTGCTGGGTGCTCAGTACTCAGGGTGCTGGGGGCTCAGTACTCAGGGTGCTGGGGGCTCAGTACTCAGGGTGCTCGGTTTTCAGTACTCAGGGTGCTGGGTGCTCATTCTCGGGGTGCTGGGTGCTCAGTGCTCGGGGTGCTGGGTGCTCAGTACTCAGGGTGCTGGGGGCTCAGTCCTCAGGGTGCTGGGTGCTCAGTACTCAGGGTGATCTGTTCTCAGTACTCAGGGTGCTGGGTGCTCAGTGCTCGGGATGCTGGGTGCTCAGTACTCGGGGTGCTCAGTGCTCAGTACTCAGGGTGCTGGGTGCTCAGTACTCAGGGTGTTCAGTACTCCGGGTGCTGGGTGCTCAGTGCTCGGGGTGCTGGGTGCTCAGTAATCAGGGTGCTCAGTGCTCAGTACTCAGTACTCAGGGTGCTCAGTGCTCAGTGCTCAGGGTGCTGGGTGTTCAGTACTCGGTGTGCTGGGTGCTCAGTGCTCAGGGTGCTCAGTGCTCAGTACTCAGTGCTCAGGGTACTCAGTGCTCAGTGCTCAGGGTGCTGGGTGTTCAGTACTCAGGGTGCTGGGTGATCAGTACTCAGGGTGCTGGGTGCTCAGTGCTCAGGGTGCTGGGTGCTCAGTACTCTGGGAGTTGGGTGCTCAGTACTCAGGGTGCTGGGTGCTCAGTGCTCACGGTGCTGCGTGCTCAGTACTCAGGGTGCTGGGTGCTCAGTGCTCAAGGTGCTCGGTGCTCCGTACTCAAGGTACTGGGTGATCAGTGCTCAGGGTGCTGGGTGCTCAGTCCTCGAGGTGCTCCGTGCTCAGGGTGCTGGGTGCTCAGTGCTCGGGGTGCTCGGTGCTCAGTACTCTGGGTGTTGGGTGCTCAGTACTCAGGGTGCTGCGTGCTCAGTGCTCGGGGTGCTGGGTGCTCAGTGCTCGGGGTGCTGGGTGCTCAGTGCTCAGGGTGCTGGGTGCTCAGTATTCAGGGTGCTTGGTGCTCAGTGTTCGGGGTGCTCGGTGCTCAGTACTCAAGGTGCTGGGTGCTCAGTGCTCAGGGTGCTGGGTGCTCAGTCCTCGGGGTGCTCCCTGCTCAGTGCTCAGGGTGCTGGGTGCTCAGTACTCAGGGTGCTCGTTGCTCAGTACTCAGGGTTCTCAGTGCTCAGTGCTCAGGGTGCTGGGTGCTCAGTTCTCAGGGTGCTCAGTGCTCAGTACTCGGGGTGCTGGGTGCTCAGTACTCAGGGTGCTCAGTGCTCAGCACTCGGGGTGCTGGGTGCTCAGTGCTCAGGGTGCTCAGTGCTCAGTGCTCAGGGTGCTGGGTGCTCAGTGCTCGGGGAGCTGGGTGCTCAGTGCTCGGAGTTCTGGGTGCTCAGTACTCAGGGTGCTTTGTGCTCAGTGCTCAGTACTCAGCGTGCTGGGTGCTCAGTGCTCAGAGTGTTGGGTGCTCAGTACTCAGGGTGCTGGGTGCTCAGTGCTCAGTGCTCAGGGTGCTCAGTGCTCAGGGTGCTGGGTGCTCAGGGTGCTGGGTGCTCAGTGCTCGGGGTGCTGGGTGCTCAGTGCTCAGGGTGCTGGGTGCTCAGTGCTCAGTGCTGAGGGTGCTGGGTGCTCAGTACTCAGTGCTCAGGGTGCTGGGTGTTCAGTACTCAGGGTACTGGGTGCTCAGTACTCAGGGTGCTTGGTGCTCAGTGCTCAGGGTGCTGGTTGCTCAGTGCTCAGGGTGCTGGGTGCTCAGTACTCAGGGTGCTGGGTGCTCAGTACTCAGGGTGCTCGGTGTTCAGTACTCAGGGTGCTGGGTGCTCAGTGCCCAGGGTGCTGGGTGCTCAGTACTCAGGGTGCTGGGTGCGCAGTACTCAGGGTGCTGGGTGCTCAGTGCTCAGGGTGCTGGGTGCTCAGTACTCAGGGTGCTGGGTGCTCAGTGCTCGGTGTGCTAGGTGCTCAGTGCTCAGGGTGATCAGTGGTCAGTACTCAGGGTGCTGGGTGCTCAGTGCTCAGGGTGCTGGGTGCTCTGTCCTCAGGGTGCTCAGTACTCAGGGTGCTCAGTGCTCAGTGCTCAGTACCCAGGGTGTTCAGTACTCAGGGTGCTGGGCGCTCAGTGCTCGGGGTGCTGGGTGCTCAGTACTCAGGGTGCTGGGTGCTCAGTACTCGGGGTGCTGGGTGCTCAGTACTCAGGGTGCTGGTTGCTCAGTGCTCGTGGTGCTGGGTGCTCAGTGCTCAGGGTGATCGGTGCTCAGTGCTCAGGGTGCTGGGTGCTCAGTCCTCAGGGTGCTCAGTGCTCAAGGTGCTGGGTGCTCAGTGCTCGGGGTGCTCGGTGCTCAGTACTCAGGGTGCTGAGTGCTCGGTACTCAGGGTGCTGGGTGCTCAGTACTCAGGGTGCTGGGTGCTCAGTACTCAGGGTGCTGGGTGCTCAGTGCTCGGTGTGCTGGGTGCTCAGTGCTCGGGGTGCTGGGTGCTCAGTGCTCAGTGCTCAGGGTGCTGGGTGCTCAGTGCTCAGTGCTCAGGGTGCTGGTTGCTCAGTACTCAGGGTGCTGGGTGCTCAGTACTCAGGGTGCTGGGTGCTCAATGCTCAGGGTGCTGGGTGCTCAGTACTCAGGGTGCTCGGTGCTCAGTGCTCGGGGTGCTGGGTGCTCAGTGCTCGGGGTGCTGGGTGCTCAGTGCTCATGGTGCTGGGTGCTCAGTACTCAGGGTGCTGGGTGCTCAGTGCTCGGGGTGCTCGGTGCTCAGTACTCAAGGTGCTGGGTTCTCAGTGCTCAGGGTGCTGGGTGCTCAGTCCTCGGGGTGCACCGTGCTCAGTGATCAGGGTGCTGGGTGCTCAGTACGCAGGGTGCTCGGTGCTCAGTACTCAGGGTTCTCAGTGCTCAGTACTCAGGGTGCTGGGTGCTCAGTGCTCAGGGTGCTGGGTGCTCAGTACTCAGGGTGCTCAGTGCTCAGTACTCGGGGTGCTTGGTGCTCAGTACTCAGGGTGCTCAGTGCTCAGTACTCGGGGTGCTGGGTGCTCAGTGCTCAGGGTGCTCAGTGCTCAGTACTCGGGGTGCTGGGCGGGTGCTGGGTGCTCAGTACTCAGGGTGCTGGGTGCTCAGTACTCGGGTGCTGGGTGCTCAGTGCTCAGGGTGCTGGGTGCTCAGTGCTCGGGGTGCTGGGTGCTCAGTGCTCAGTACTCAGGGTGCTGGGTGCTCAGTGCTCAGGGTGCTGGGTGCTCAGTTCTCAGTACTCAGGGTGCTGGGTGCTCAGTGCTCAGGGTGCTGTGTGCTCAGTGCTCAGGGTGCTGGGTGCTCAGTGCTCAGGGTGCTGGGTACTCAGTGCTCAGGGTGCTGGGTGCTCAGTGCTCAGGGTGCTCAGTGCTCAGTACTCAGTGCTCAGGCTGCTGGGTGTTCAGTACTCAGGGTGCTGGGTGTTCAGTACTCGGTGTGCTGGGTGCTCAGTGCTCAGGGTGCTCAGTGCTCAGTACTCAGTGCTCAGGGTGCTCAGTGCTCAGTGCTCAGGGTGCTGTGTGTTCAGTACTCGGTGTGCTGGGTGCTCAGTGCTCAGGGTGCTCAGTGCTCAGTACTCAGTGCTCAGGGTACTCAGTGCTCAGTGCTCAGGGTGCTGGGTGTTCAGTACTCAGGGTGCTGGGTGATCAGTACTCAGGGTGCTGGGTGCTCAGTGCTCAGGGTGCTGGGTGCTCAATACTCTGGGTGTTGGGTGCTCAGTGCTCAGGGTGCTGGGTGCTCAGTGCTCAGGGTGCTGCGTGCTCAGTACTCAGGGTGCTGGGTGCTCAGTGCTCGAGGTGCTCGGTGCTCAGTACTCAAGGTGCTGGGTGCTCAGTGCTCAGGGTGCTGGGTGCTCAGTCCTCGGGGTGCTCCGTGCTCAGGGTGCTGGGTGCTCAGTGCTCGGGGTGCTCGGTGCTCAGTACTCATGGTGCTGAGTGCTCAGTACTCAGGGTGATGGGTGCTCAGTACTCAGGGTGCTGGGTGCTCAGTGCTCGGGGTGCTGGGTGCTCAGTACTCAGGGTGCTGGGGGCTCAGTACTCAGGGTGCTGGGGGCTCAGTACTCAGGGTGCTCGGTTTTCAGTACTCAGGGTGCTGGGTGCTCATTCTCGGGGTGCTGGGTGCTCAGTGCTCGGGGTGCTGGGTGCTCAGTACTCAGGGTGCTGGGGGCTCAGTCCTCAGGGTGCTGGGTGCTCAGTACTCAGGGTGATCTGTTCTCAGTACTCAGGGTGCTGGGTGCTCAGTGCTCGGGATGCTGGGTGCTCAGTACTCGGGGTGCTCAGTGCTCAGTACTCAGGGTGCTGGGTGCTCAGTACTCAGGGTGCTGGGTGCTCAGTGCTCGGCGTGCTCGGTGCTCAGTACTCGGGGTGCTGGGTGCTCAGTACTCGGGGTGCTGGGTGCTCAGGGCTCAGGGTGCTGGGTGCTCATTGCTCGGGGTGCTGGGTGCTCAGTGCTGAGTGTGCTGGCTGCTCAGTGCTCAGGGTGCTGGGTGCTCAGTACTCAGGGTGCTCGGTGCTCAGTACTCAGGGTGCTCAGTGCTCAGTACTAAGCGTGCTGGGTGCTCAGTGCTCAGGGTCCTCGGTGCTCAGTACTCAGGGTGCTCAGTGCTCAGTACACAGCGTGCTTTGTGCTCAGTGCTGAGGGTGCTGGGTGGTTAGTACTCAGGGTGCTGGGTGCTCAGTACTCAGGGTGCTGGGTGCTCAGTACTCAGGGTGCTGGGTGCTCAGTGCTCGGGGTGCTCGGTGATCAGTACTCAGGGTGCTGGGTGCTCAGTGCTCAGGGTGCTGGGTGCTCAGTCCTCAGGGTGCTGGGTGCTCAGTACTCAGGGTGTTCGGTGCTCAGTAGTCAGGGTGCTCAGTGCTCAGTACTCAGGGTGCTGGTTGCTCAGTGCTCGGGGTGCTCGGTGCTCAGTACTCAGGGTGCTGGGTGCTTAGTACTCAGGGTGCTGGGTGCTCAGTACTCAGGGTGCTGGGTGCTCAGTACTCAGGGTGCTGGGTGCTCAGTACTCAGGGTGATGGATGCACAGTGCTCAGGGTGCTGGGTGCTAAGTACTCAGGGTGCTGGGTGCTCAGTACTCAGGGTGATCGGTGCTTAGTACTCAGGGTGCTGGGTGCTCATTGCTCAGGGTGCTGGGTACTCAGTACTCAGGGTGCTGGGTGCTCAGTACTCAGGGTGCTGGGTGCTCAGTGCTCAGGGTGCTGGGTGCTCAGTGCTCAGGGTGCTGGGTGCACAGTAATCAGGGTGCTGGGTGCTCAGTGCTCAGGGTGATCGGTGCTCAGTACTCAGGGTGCTCAGTACTCAGGGTGCTGGGTGCTCAGTGCTCAGGGTGCTGGGTGCTCAGTACTCAGGGTGCTGGGTGCTCAGTGCTCGGGGTGCTGGGTGCTCAGTGCTCAGGGTGATCGGTGCTCAGTACTCAAGGCGCTGGGTGCTCAGTCCTTGGGGTGCTGGGTGCTCAGTGCTCGGGGTGCTGTGTGCTCAGTGCTCAGTGCTCAGGCTGCTGGGTGCTCAGTGCTCAGTGCTCAGGGTTCTTGGTGCTCAGTACTCAGGGTGCTGGGTGCTCAGTACTCAGGGTGCTGGGTGCTCAGTTCTCAGGGTGCTGGGTGCTCAGTACTCTGTGTGTTGGGTGCTCAGTACTCAGGGTGCTGGGTGCTCAGTGCTCAGGGTGCTGGGTGCTCAGTACTCAGGGTGCTGGGTGCTCAGTGCTCGCGGTGCTCGGTGCTCAGTACTCAAGGTGCTGGGTGCTCAGTGCTCAGGGTGCAGGGTGCTCAGTCCTCGGGGTGCTCCGTGCTCAGTGCTCGGGGTGCTGGGTGCTCAGTACTCAGGGTGCTCGGTGCTCAGTACTCAGGGTTTTCAGTGCTCAGGGTGCTGGGTGCTCAGTACTCAGGGTGCTCAGTGCTCAGTACTCGGGTTGCTGGGTGCTCAGTACTCAGGGTGCTCAGTGCTCAGTACTCGGGGTACTGGTTGCTCAGTGCTCAGTGTGCTCAGTGCTCAGTGCTCAGGGTGCTGGGTGCTCAGTGCTCGGGGCGCTGGGTGCTCAGTGCTCGGGGTGCTGGGTGCTCAGTACTCAGGGTGCTGTGTGCTCAGTGCTCAGTACTCAGCGTGCTGGGTGCTCAGTGCTCAGAGTGTTGGGTGCTCAGTACTCAGGGTGCTGGGTGCTCAGTGCTCAGTGCTCAGGGTGCTCATCGCTCAGGGTGCTGGGTGCTCAGGGTGCTGGGTGCTCAGTGCTCGGGGTGCTGGGTGCTCAGTGCTCAGGGTGCTGGGTGCTCAGTGCTCAGTGTTCAGGGTGCTGGGTGTTCAGTACTCAGGATGCTCGGTGCTTAGTGCTCGGGGTGCTGGGTGCTCAGTACTCAGGGTGCTGGGTGCTCAGTGCTCGGGGTGCTGGGTGCTCAGTGCTCATGGTGATCAATGCTCAGTACTCAGGGTGCTGGGTGCTCAGTGCTCAGGGTGCTGGGTGCTCAGTCCTCAGGGTGCTCAGTACTCAGGGTGCTCGGTGCTCAGTGCTCAGTACTCAGGGTGCTCAGTACTCAGGGTGCTGGGTGCTCAGTGCTCAGGGTGCTGGGTGCTCAGTACTCAGGGTGCTGGGTGCTCAGTACTCGGGGTGCTGGGTGCTCAGTACTCAGGGTGCTGGGTGCTCAGTGCTCGGGGTGCTGGGTGCTCAGTCCTCAGGGTGATCAGTGCTCGCGGTGCTCGGTGCTAAGTACTCAGGGTGCTGAGTGCCCAGTACTCAGGGTTCTGGGTGCTCAGTACTCAGGGTGCTGGGTGCTCAGTACTCAGGGTGCTGTCTACTCAGTGCTCAGGGTGCTGTGCGCTCAGTGCTCAGGGTGCTGGGTGCTCAGTACTCAGGGTGCTCAGTGCTCAGTACTCAGGGTGCTGGGTGCTCAGTACTCAGGGTGCTGGGTGCTCAGTGCTCGGCGTGCTCGGTGCTCAGTACTCGGGGTGCTGGGTGCTCAGTACTCGGGGTGCTGGGTGCTCAGGGCTCAGGGTGCTGGGTGCTCAGTGCTCGGGGTGCTGGGTGCTCAGTGCTGAGTGTGCTGGCTGCTCAGTGCTCAGGGTGCTGGGTGCTCAGTACTCAGGGTGCCTGGTGCTCAGTACTCAGGGTGCTCAGTGCTCAGTACTAAGCGTGCTGGGTGCTCAGTGCTCAGGGTCCTCGGTGCTCAGTACTCAGTGTGCTCAGTGCTCAGTACACAGCGTGCTTTGTGCTCAGTGCTGAGGGTGCTGGGTGCTCAGTACTCAGGGTGCTGGGTGCTCCTTACTCAGGGTGCTGGGTGCTCAGTACTCAGGGTGCTGGGTGCTCAGTGCTCGGGGTGCTCGGTGATCAGTACTCAGGGTGCTGGGTGTTCAGTGCTCAGTGTGCTGGGTACTCAGTACTCAGGGTGCTGGGTGCTCAGTTCTCAGGGTGCTGGGTGCTCAGTGCTCAGGGTGCTGGGTGCTCAGTCCTCAGGGTGCTGGGTGCTCAGTACTCAGGGTGTTCGGTGCTCAGTACTCAGGGTGCTCAGTGCTCAGTACTCAGGGTGCTGGTTGCTCAGTGCTCGGGGTGCTCGGTGCTCAGTACTCAGGGTGCTGGGTGGTTAGTACTCAGGGTGCTGGGTGCTCAGTAGTCAGGGTGCTGGGTGCTCAGTACTCAGGGTGCTGGGTGCTCAGTACTCAGCGTGATGGGTGCACAGTGCTCAGGGTGCTGGGTACTCAGTACTCAGGGTGCTGGGTGCTCAGTACTCAGGGTGCTGGGTGGTTAGTACTCAGGGTGCTGGGTACTCAGTCCTCAGGGTGCTGGGTGCTCAGTACTCAGGGTGCTGGGTGCTCAGTGCTCAGGGTGCTGGGTGCTCAGTGCTCAGGGTGCTGGGTGCTCAGTACTCAGGGTGCTGGGTGCTCAGTGCTCAGGGTGATCGGTGCTCAGTACTCAGGGTGCTCAGTACTCAGGGTGCTGGGTGCTCAGTGCTCAGGGTGCTGTGTGCTCAGTGCTCGGGGTGCTGGGTGCTCAGTGCTCAGGGTGATCGGTGCTCAGTACTCAAGGCGCTGGGTGCTCAGTCCTTGGGGTGCTGGGTGCTCAGTGCTCGGGGTGCTGTGTGCTCAGTGCTCAGTGCTCAGGCTGCTGGGTGCTCAGTGCTCAGTGCTCAGGGTGCTTGGTGCTCAGTACTCAGGGTGCTGGGTGCTCAGTACTCAGGGTGCTGGGTGCTCAGTTCTCAGGGTGCTGGGTGCTCAGTACTCTGTGTGTTGGGTGCTCAGTACTCAGGGTGCTGGGTGCTCAGTGCTCAGGGTGCTGGGTGCTCAGTACTCAGGGTCCTGGGTGCTCAGTGCTCGCGGTGCTCGGTGCTCAGTACTCAAGGTGCTGGGTGCTCAGTGCTCAGGGTGCAGGGTGCTCAGTCCTCGGGGTGCTCCGTGCTCAGTGCTCAGGGTGCTGGGTGCTCAGTACTCAGGGTGCTCGGTGCTCAGTACTCAGGGTTTTCAGTGCTCAGGGTGCTGGGTGCTCAGTACTCAGGGTGCTCAGTGCTCAGTACTCGGGGTGCTCCGTGCTCAGTACTCAGGGTGCTCAGTGCTCAGTACTCAGGGTGCTGGGAGCTCAATGCTCAGGGTGCTGGGTGCTCAGTACTCAGGGTGCTCGGTGCTCAGTGCTCGGGGTGCTGGGTGCTCAGTGCTCGGGGTGCTGGGTGCTCAGTGCTCATGGTGCTGGGTGCTCAGTACTCAGGGTGCTGGGTGCTCAGTGCTCGGGGTGCTCGGTGCTCAGTACTCAAGGTGCTGGGTTCTCAGTGCTCAGGGTGCTGGGTGCTCAGTCCTCGGGGTGCACCGTGCTCAGTGATCAGGGTGCTGGGTGCTCAGTACGCAGGGTGCTCGGTGCTCAGTACTCAGGGTTCTCAGTGCTCAGTACTCAGGGTGCTGGGTGCTCAGTGCTCAGGGTGCTGGGTGCTCAGTACTCAGGGTGCTCAGTGCTCAGTACTCGGGGTGCTTGGTGCTCAGTACTCAGGGTGCTCAGTGCTCAGTACTCGGGGTGCTGGGTGCTCAGTGCTCAGGGTGCTCAGTGCTCAGTGCTCGGGGTGTTGGGTGCTCAGTGCTCAGTGCTCAGGGTGCTGGGTTTTCAGTACTCAGGGTGCAGGGTGCTCAGTACTCAGGGTGCTGGGTGCTCAGTGCTCAGGGTGCTCAGTGCTCAGTACTCAGTGCTCAGGCTGCTGGGTGTTCAGTACTCAGGGTGCTGGGTGTTCAGTACTCGGTGTGCTGGGTGCTCAGTGCTCAGGGTGCTCAGTGCTCAGTACTCAGTGCTCAGGGTGCTCAGTGCTCAGTGCTCAGGGTGCTGGGTGTTCAGTACTCGGTGTGCTGGGTGCTCAGTGCTCAGGGTGCTCAGTGCTCAGTACTCAGTGCTCAGGGTACTCAGTGCTCAGTGCTCAGGGTGCTGGGTGTTCAGTACTCAGGGTGCTGGGTGATCAGTACTCAGGGTGCTGGGTGCTCAGTGCTCAGGGTGCTGGGTGCTCAATACTCTGGGTGTTGGGTGCTCAGTGCTCAGGTTGCTGGGTGCTCAGTGCTCAGGGTGCTGCGTGCTCAGTACTCAGGGTGCTGGGTGCTCAGTGCTCGAGGTGCTCGGTGCTCAGTACTCAAGGTGCTGGGTGCTCAGTGCTCAGGGTGCTGGGTGCTCAGTCCTCGGGGTGCTCCGTGCTCAGGGTGCTGGGTGCTCAGTGCTCGGGGTGCTCGGTGCTCAGTACTCATGGTGCTGAGTGCTCAGTACTCAGGGTGATGGGTGCTCAGTACTCAGGGTGCTGGGTGCTCAGTGCTCGGGGTGCTGGGTGCTCAGTACTCAGGGTGCTGGGGGCTCAGTACTCAGGGTGCTGGGGGCTCAGTACTCAGGGTGCTCGGTTTTCAGTACTCAGGGTGCTGGGTGCTCATTCTCGGGGTGCTGGGTGCTCAGTGCTCGGGGTGCTGGGTGCTCAGTACTCAGGGTGCTGGGGGCTCAGTCCTCAGGGTGCTGGGTGCTCAGTACTCAGGGTGATCTGTTCTCAGTACTCAGGGTGCTGGGTGCTCAGTGCTCGGGATGCTGGGTGCTCAGTACTCGGGGTGCTCAGTGCTCAGTACTCAGGGTGCTGGGTGCTCAGTACTCAGGGTGCTGGGTGCTCAGTGCTCGGCGTGCTCGGTGCTCAGTACTCGGGGTGCTGGGTGCTCAGTACTCGGGGTGCTGGGTGCTCAGGGCTCAGGGTGCTGGGTGCTCAGTGCTCGGGGTGCTGGGTGCTCAGTGCTGAGTGTGCTGGCTGCTCAGTGCTCAGGGTGCTGGGTGCTCAGTACTCAGGGTGCTCGGTGCTCAGTACTCAGGGTGCTCAGTGCTCAGTACTAAGCGTGCTGGGTGCTCAGTGCTCAGGGTCCTCGGTGCTCAGTACTCAGGGTGCTCAGTGCTCAGTACACAGCGTGCTTTGTGCTCAGTGCTGAGGGTGCTGGGTGGTTAGTACTCAGGGTGCTGGGTGCTCAGTACTCAGGGTGCTGGGTGCTCAGTACTCAGGGTGCTGGGTGCTCAGTGCTCGGGGTGCTCGGTGATCAGTACTCAGGGTGCTGGGTGCTCAGTGCTCAGTGTGCTGGGTACTCAGTACTCAGGGTGCTGGGTGCTCAGTACTCAGGGTGCTGGGTGCTCAGTGCTCAGGGTGCTGGGTGCTCAGTCCTCAGGGTGCTGGGTGCTCAGTACTCAGGGTGTTCGGTGCTCAGTACTCAGGGTGCTCAGTGCTCAGTACTCAGGGTGCTGGTTGCTCAGTGCTCGGGGTGCTCGGTGCTCAGTACTCAGGGTGCTGGGTGCTTAGTACTCAGGGTGCTGGGTGCTCAGTACTCAGGGTGCTGGGTGCTCAGTACTCAGGGTGCTGGGTGCTCAGTACTCAGGGTGATGGATGCACAGTGCTCAGGGTGCTGGGTGCTAAGTACTCAGGGTGCTGGGTGCTCAGTACTCAGGGTGATCGGTGCTTAGTACTCAGGGTGCTGGGTGCTCATTGCTCAGGGTGCTGGGTACTCAGTACTCAGGGTGCTGGGTGCTCAGTACTCAGGGTGCTGGGTGCTCAGTGCTCAGGGTGCTGGGTGCTCAGTGCTCAGGGTGCTGGGTGCACAGTATTCAGGGTGCTGGGTGCTCAGTGCTCAGGGTGATCGGTGCTCAGTACTCAGGGTGCTCAGTACTCAGGGTGCTGGGTGCTCAGTGCTCAGGGTGCTGGGTGCTCAGTACTCAGGGTGCTGGGTGCTCAGTGCTCGGGGTGCTGGGTGCTCAGTGCTCAGGGTGATCGGTGCTCAGTACTCAAGGCGCTGGGTGCTCAGTCCTTGGGGTGCTGGGTGCTCAGTGCTCGGGGTGCTGTGTGCTCAGTGCTCAGTGCTCAGGCTGCTGGGTGCTCAGTGCTCAGTGCTCAGGGTTCTTGGTGCTCAGTACTCAGGGTGCTGGGTGCTCAGTACTCAGGGTGCTGGGTGCTCAGTTCTCAGGGTGCTGGGTGCTCAGTACTCTGTGTGTTGGGTGCTCAGTACTCAGGGTGCTGGGTGCTCAGTGCTCAGGGTGCTGGGTGCTCTGTACTCAGGGTGCTGGGTGCTCAGTGCTCGCGGTGCTCGGTGCTCAGTACTCAAGGTGCTGGGTGCTCAGTGCTCAGGGTGCAGGGTGCTCAGTCCTCGGGGTGCTCCGTGCTCAGTGCTCAGGGTGCTGGGTGCTCAGTACTCAGGGTGCTCGGTGCTCAGTACTCAGGGTTTTCAGTGCTCAGGGTGCTGGGTGCTCAGTACTCAGGGTGCTCAGTGCTCAGTACTCGGGTTGCTGGGTGCTCAGTACTCAGGGTGCTCAGTGCTCAGTACTCGGGGTACTGGTTGCTCAGTGCTCAGTGTGCTCAGTGCTCAGTGCTCAGGGTGCTGGGTGCTCAGTGCTCGGGGCGCTGGGTGCTCAGTGCTCGGGGTGCTGGGTGCTCAGTACTCAGGGTGCTGTGTGCTCAGTGCTCAGTACTCAGCGTGCTGGGTGCTCAGTGCTCAGAGTGTTGGGTGCTCAGTACTCAGGGTGCTGGGTGCTCAGTGCTCAGTGCTCAGGGTGCTCATCGCTCAGGGTGCTGGGTGCTCAGGGTGCTGGGTGCTCAGTGCTCGGGGTGCTGGGTGCTCAGTGCTCAGGGTGCTGGGTGCTCAGTGCTCAGTGTTCAGGGTGCTGGGTGTTCAGTACTCAGGATGCTCGGTGCTTAGTGCTCGGGGTGCTGGGTGCTCAGTACTCAGGGTGCTGGGTGCTCAGTGCTCGGGGTGCTGGGTGCTCAGTGCTCATGGTGATCAATGCTCAGTACTCAGGGTGCTGGGTGCTCAGTGCTCAGGGTGCTGGGTGCTCAGTCCTCAGGGTGCTCAGTACTCAGGGTGCTCGGTGCTCAGTGCTCAGTACTCAGGGTGCTCAGTACTCAGGGTGCTGGGTGCTCAGTGCTCAGGGTGCTGGGTGCTCAGTACTCAGGGTGCTGGGTGCTCAGTACTCGGGGTGCTGGGTGCTCAGTACTCAGGGTGCTGGGTGCTCAGTGCTCGGGGTGCTGGGTGCTCAGTCCTCAGGGTGATCAGTGCTCGCGGTGCTCGGTGCTAAGTACTCAGGGTGCTGAGTGCCCAGTACTCAGGGTTCTGGGTGCTCAGTACTCAGGGTGCTGGGTGCTCAGTACTCAGGGTGCTGTCTGCTCAGTGCTCAGGGTGCTGTGCGCTCAGTGCTCAGGGTGCTGGGTGCTCAGTACTCAGGGTGCTCAGTGCTCAGTACTCAGGGTGCTGGGTGCTCAGTACTCAGGGTGCTGGGTGCTCAGTGCTCGGCGTGCTCGGTGCTCAGTACTCGGGGTGCTGGGTGCTCAGTACTCGGGGTGCTGGGTGCTCAGGGCTCAGGGTGCTGGGTGCTCAGTGCTCGGGGTGCTGGGTGCTCAGTGCTGAGTGTGCTGGCTGCTCAGTGCTCAGGGTGCTGGGTGCTCAGTACTCAGGGTGCCTGGTGCTCAGTACTCAGGGTGCTCAGTGCTCAGTACTAAGCGTGCTGGGTGCTCAGTGCTCAGGGTCCTCGGTGCTCAGTACTCAGTGTGCTCAGTGCTCAGTACACAGCGTGCTTTGTGCTCAGTGCTGAGGGTGCTGGGTGCTCAGTACTCAGGGTGCTGGGTGCTCCTTACTCAGGGTGCTGGGTGCTCAGTACTCAGGGTGCTGGGTGCTCAGTGCTCGGGGTGCTCGGTGATCAGTACTCAGGGTGCTGGGTGTTCAGTGCTCAGTGTGCTGGGTACTCAGTACTCAGGGTGCTGGGTGCTCAGTTCTCAGGGTGCTGGGTGCTCAGTGCTCAGGGTGCTGGGTGCTCAGTCCTCAGGGTGCTGGGTGCTCAGTACTCAGGGTGTTCGGTGCTCAGTACTCAGGGTGCTCAGTGCTCAGTACTCAGGGTGCTGGTTGCTCAGTGCTCGGGGTGCTCGGTGCTCAGTACTCAGGGTGCTGGGTGGTTAGTACTCAGGGTGCTGGGTGCTCAGTAGTCAGGGTGCTGGGTGCTCAGTACTCAGGGTGCTGGGTGCTCAGTACTCAGCGTGATGGGTGCACAGTGCTCAGGGTGCTGGGTACTCAGTACTCAGGGTGCTGGGTGCTCAGTACTCAGGGTGCTGGGTGGTTAGTACTCAGGGTGCTGGGTACTCAGTCCTCAGGGTGCTGGGTGCTCAGTACTCAGGGTGCTGGGTGCTCAGTGCTCAGGGTGCTGGGTGCTCAGTGCTCAGGGTGCTGGGTGCTCAGTACTCAGGGTGCTGGGTGCTCAGTGCTCAGGGTGATCGGTGCTCAGTACTCAGGGTGCTCAGTACTCAGGGTGCTGGGTGCTCAGTGCTCAGGGTGCTGGGTGCTCAGTGCTCGGGGTGCTGGGTGCTCAGTGCTCAGGGTGATCGGTGCTCAGTACTCAAGGCGCTGGGTGCTCAGTCCTTGGGGTGCTGGGTGCTCAGTGCTCGGGGTGCTGTGTGCTCAGTGCTCAGTGCTCAGGCTGCTGGGTGCTCAGTGCTCAGTGCTCAGGGTGCTTGGTGCTCAGTACTCAGGGTGCTGGGTGCTCAGTACTCAGGGTGCTGGGTGCTCAGTTCTCAGGGTGCTGGGTGCTCAGTACTCTGTGTGTTGGGTGCTCAGTACTCAGGGTGCTGGGTGCTCAGTGCTCAGGGTGCTGGGTGCTCAGTACTCAGGGTCCTGGGTGCTCAGTGCTCGCGGTGCTCGGTGCTCAGTACTCAAGGTGCTGGGTGCTCAGTGCTCAGGGTGCAGGGTGCTCAGTCCTTGGGGTGCTCCGTGCTCAGTGCTCAGGGTGCTGGGTGCTCAGTACTCAGGGTGCTCGGTGCTCAGTACTCAGGGTTTTCAGTGCTCAGGGTGCTGGGTGCTCAGTACTCAGGGTGCTCAGTGCTCAGTACTCGGGGTGCTGGGTGCTCAGTACTCAGGGTGCTCAGTGCTCAGTACTCGGGGTGCTGGTTGCTCAGTGCTCAGTGTGCTCAGTGCTCAGTGCTCAGGGTGCTGGGTGCTCAGTGCTCGGGGCGCTGGGTGCTCAGTGCTCGGGGTGCTGGGTGCTCAGTACTCAGGGTGCTGTGTGCTCAGTGCTCAGTACTCAGCGTGCTGGGTGCTCAGTGCTCAGAGTGTTGGGTGCTCAGTACTCAGGGTGCTGGGTGCTCAGTGCTCAGTGCTCAGGGTGCTCATCGCTCAGGGTGCTTGGGTGCTCAGGGTGCTGGGTGCTCAGTGCTCGGGGTGCTGTTTGCTAAGTGCTCAGTGCTCAGGGTGCTGGGTGCTCAGTGCTCAGTGTTCAGGGTGCTGGGTGTTCAGTACTCAGGGTGCGCGGTGCTTAGTGCTCGGGGTGCTGGGTGCTCAGTACTCAGGGTGCTGGGTGCTCAGTGCTCGGGGTGCTCAGTGCTCAGTGCTCATGGTGATCAATGCTCAGTACTCAGGGTGCTGGGTGCTCAGTGCTCAGGGTGCTGGGTGCTCAGTCCTCAGGGTGCTCAGTACTCAGGGTGCTCGGTGCTCAGTGCTCAGTACTCAGGGTGCTCAGTACTCAGGGTGCTGGGTGCTCAGTGCTCAGGGTGCTGGGTGCTCAGAACTCAGGGTGCTGGGTGCTCAGTACTCGGGGTGCTGGGTGCTCAGTACTCAGGGTGCTGGGTGCTCAGTGCTCGGGGTGCTGGGTGATCAGTCCTCAGGGTGATCAGTGCTCGCGGTGCTCGGTGCTCAGTACTCAGGGTGCTGAGTGCCCAGTACTCAGGGTTCTGGGTGCTCAGTACTCAGGGTGCTGGGTGCTCAGTACTCAGGGTGCTGTCTGCTCAGTGCTCAGGGTGCTGTGCGCTCAGTGCTCAGGGTGCTGGGTGCTCAATGCTCGGGGTGCTGGGTTCTCAGGGCTGTGGTGCTGGGTGCTCAGTGCTCAGTACTCAGGGTACTGGGTGCTCAGTACTCAGGTTACTGGGTGCTCAGTGCTCAGGGTGCTCTGTGGTCAGTACTCAGGGTGCTGGGTGCTCAGTGCTCGGGGTGCTGCATGCTCAGTACTCAGGGTGCTGGGTGCTCAGTGCTCACGGTGCTGGGTACTCAGTGCTCAGGGTGCTGGGTGCTCAGTACTCAGGGTGCTGGGAGCTCAGTGCTCGGGGTGCTCGGTGCTCAGTACTCAAGGTGCTGGGTGCTCAGTACTCAGGGTGCTGGGTGCTCAGTGCTCGGGGTGCTCGGTGCTCAGTACTCGGGGTGCTGGTTGCTCAGTACTCGGTGTGCTGGGTGCTCAGTGCTCAGTGCTCAGGGTGCTGGGTGTTCAGTACTCATGGTGCTGGGTGCTCAGTACTCAGGGTGCTGGGTGCTCAGTGCTCAGGGTGCTCAGTGCTCAGTGCTCAGAGTGCTCAGTGCTCAGGGTGCTGGGTGTTCAGTACTCAGGGTGCTGGGTGTTCAGTACTCGGTGTGCTGGGTGCTCAGTGCTCAGGGTGCTCAGTGCTCAGTACTCAGTGCTCAGGGTGCTCAGTGCTCAGTGCTCAGGGTGCTGGGTGTTCAGTACTCAGTGTGCTGGGTGTTCAGTACTCGGTGTGCTGTGTGCTCAGTGCTCAGTGTGCTCAGTGATCAGTACTCAGTGCTCAGGGTACTCACTGCTCAGTGCTCAGGGTGCTGGGTGTTCAGTACTCAGGGTGCTGGGTGCTCAGTAACTCAGGGTGCTGGGTGCTCAGTGCTCAGGGTGCTGGGTGCTCAGTACCATGGGTGTTGGGTGCTCAGTGCTCAGGGTGCTGGGTGCTCAGTGCTCAGGGTGCTGCGTGCTCAGTACTCAGGGTGCTGTGTGCTCAGCGCTCGAGGTGCTCGGTGCTCAGTACTCAAGGTGCTGGGTGCTCAGTCCTCAGGGTGCTGGGTGCTCAGTCCTCGGGGTGCTCCGTGCTCAGGGTGCTGGGTGCTCAGTGCTCGGGGTGCTCGGTGCTCAGTACTCAGGGTGCTGAGTGCTCAGTACTCAGGGTGATGGGTGCTCAGTACTCAGGGTGCTATGTGCTCAGTGCTCGGGGTGCTGGGTGCTCAGTACTCAGGGTGGTGGGGGCTCAGTACTCAGGGTGCTGTGTGCTCAGTACTCAGGGTGCTCGGTTCTCAGTACTCAGGGTGCTGGGTGCTCATTCTCCGGGTGCTGGGTGCTCAGTGCTCGGGGTGCTGGGTGCTCAGTACTCAGGGTGCTGGGGGCTCAGTACTCAGGGTGCTGGGTGCTCAGTACTCAGGGTGATCTGTTCTCAGTACTCAGGGTGCTGGGTGCTCAGTGCTCGGGATGCTGGGTGCTCAGTACTCAGGGTGCTGGGTGCTAAGTACTCAGGGTGCTGGGTGCTCAGTGCTCGGGGTGTTCGGTGCTGAGTACTCGGGGTGCTGGGTTCTCAGTACTCGGGGTGCTGGGTGCTCAGTGCTCAGGGTGCTGGGTGCTCAGTGATAGGGGTGCTGGGTGCTCAGTGCTGAGTGTGCTGGCTGCTCAGTGCTCAGGGTGCTGGGTGCTCAGTACTCAGGGTGCTGGGTGCTCAGTACTCAGGGTGCTGGGTGCTCAGTACTCAGGGTTCTGGGTGCTCTGTGCTCGGGGTGCTGGGTGCTCAGTACTCAGGATGCTGGGTGCTCAGTGCTCAGGGTGCTGGGTGCTCAGTACTCAGGGTGCTGGGTGCTTCGTGCTCGAGGTGCTCGGTGCTCAGTACTCAAGGTGCTGGGTTCTCAGTGCTCAGGGTGCTGGGTCCTCAGTCCTCGGGGTGCTCCGTGCTCAGGGTGCTGGGTGCTGAGTGCTCAGGGTGCTGGGTGCTCAGTGCTCGGGTGCTCGGTGCTCAGTGCTCAGGGTCCTGGGTGCTCAGTACTCAGGGTCCTGGGTGCTTAGTACTCAGGGTGCTCAGTGCTCAGTACACAGGGTGCTGGGTGCTCAGTGCTCGGGGTGCTGGGTGCTCAGTGCTCAGTACTCAGGGTGCTGGGTGCTCAGTGCTCAGGGTGCTGGGTGCTCAGTACTCAGGGAGCTGGGTGCTCAGTGCTCAGGGTGCTGGGTGCTCAGTGCTCAGGGTGCTGGGTGCTCAGTGATCGGGGTGCTGGGTGCTCAGTGCTCAGGGTGATCGGTGCTCAGTGCTCAGGGTGCTGGGTGCTCAGTCCTCGGGGTGCTCCGTGCTCAGGGTGCTGGGTGCTCAGTGCTCGGGGTGCTCGGTGCTCAGTACTCAGGGTGCTGGGTGCTCAGTGCTCAGGGTGCTGGGTGCTCAGTACTCTGGGTGTTGGGTGCTCAGTACTCAGGGTGCTGCGTGCTCAGTGCTCGGGGTGCTGCATGCTCAGTACTCAGGGTGCTGGGTGCTCAGTGCTCACGGTGCTGGGTACTCAGTGCTCAGGGTGCTGGGTGCTCAGTACTCGGTGTGCTGGGTGCTCAGTGCTCAGTGCTCAGGGTGCTGGGTGTTCAGTACTCATGGTGCTGGGTGCTCAGTACTCAGGGTGCTGGGTGCTCAGTGCTCAGGGTGCTCAGTGCTCAGTACTCAGTGCTCAGGGTGCTGGGTGTTCAGTACTCAGGGTGCTGGGTGTTCAGTACTCGGTGTGCTGGGTGCTCAGTGCTCAGGGTGCTCAGTGCTCAGTACTCAGTGCTCAGGGTGCTCAGTGCTCAGTGCTCAGGGTGCTGGGTGTTCAGTACTCAGGGTGCTGGGTGTTCAGTACTCGGTGTGCTGTGTGCTCAGTGCTCAGGGTGCTCAGTGATCAGTACTCAGTGCTCAGGGTACTCACTGCTCAGTGCTCAGGGTGCTGGGTGTTCAGTACTCAGGGTGCTGGGTGCTCAGTAACTCAGGGTGCTGGGTGCTCAGTGCTCAGGGTGCTGGGTGCTCAGTACTCTGGGTGTTGGGTGCTCAGTGCTCAGGGTGCTGGGTGCTCAGTGCTCAGGGTGCTGCGTGCTCAGTACTCAGGGTGCTGTGTGCTCAGCGCTCGAGGTGCTCGGTGCTCAGTACTCAAGGTGCTGGGTGCTCAGTGCTCAGGGTGCTGGGTGCTCAGTCCTCGGGGTGCTCCGTGCTCAGGGTGCTGGGTGCTCAGTGCTCGGGGTGCTCGGTGCTCAGTACTCAGGGTGCTGAGTGCTCAGTACTCAGGGTGATGGGTGCTCAGTACTCAGGGTGCTGGGTGCTCAGTGCTCGGGGTGCTGGGTGCTCAGTACTCAGGGTGCTGGGGGCTCAGTACTCAGGGTGCTGGGTGCTCAGTACTCAGGGTGCTCGGTTCTCAGTACTCAGGGTGCTGGGTGCTCATTCTCGGGGTGCTGGGTGCTCAGTGCTCGGGGTGCTGGGTGCTCAGTACTCAGGGTGCTGGGGGCTCAGTACTCAGGGTGCTGGGTGCTCAGTACTCAGGGTGATCTGTTCTCAGTACTCAGGGTGCTGGGTGCTCAGTGCTCAGGGTGCTGGGTGCTCAGTGCTCAGGGTGCTGCGTGCTCAGTACTCAGGGTGCTGGGTGCTCAGTGCTCGGGGTGCTCGGTGCTCAGTACTCAGGGTGCTGGGTGCTCAGTGCTCAGGGTGCTGGGTGCTCAGTACTCTGGGTGTTGGGTGCTCAGTACTCAGGGTGCTGCGTGCTCAGTGCTCGGGGTGCTGCATGCTCAGTACTCAGGGTGCTGGGTGCTCAGTGCTCACGGTGCTGGGTACTCAGTGCTCAGGGTGCTGGGTGCTCAGTACTCGGTGTGCTGGGTGCTCAGTGCTCAGTGCTCAGGGTGCTGGGTGTTCAGTACTCATGGTGCTGGGTGCTCAGTACTCAGGGTGCTGGGTGCTCAGTGCTCAGGGTGCTCAGTGCTCAGTACTCAGTGCTCAGGGTGCTGGGTGTTCAGTACTCAGGGTGCTGGGTGTTCAGTACTCGGTGTGCTGGGTGCTCAGTGCTCAGGGTGCTCAGTGCTCAGTACTCAGGGTGCTGGGTGCTCAGTGCTCGGGATGCTGGGTGCTCAGTACTCAGGGTGCTGGGTGCTCAGTACTCAGGGTGCTGGGTGCTCAGTGCTCGGGGTGTTCGGTGCTGAGTACTCGGGGTGCTGGGTTCTCAGTACTCGGGGTGCTGGGTGCTCAGTGCTCAGGGTGCTGGGTGCTCAGTGATCGGGGTGCTGGGTGCTCAGTGCTGAGTGTGCTGGCTGCTCAGTGCTCAGGGTGCTGGGTGCTCAGTACTCAGGGTGCTGGGTGCTCAGTACTCAGGGTGCTGGGTGCTCAGTACTCAGGGTGCTGGGTGCTCTGTGCTCGGGGTGCTGGGTGCTCAGTGCTCAGGGTGCTGGGTGCTCAGTGCTCAGGGTGCTGGGTGCTCAGTACTCAGGGTTCTGGGTGCTTAGTGCTCGAGGTGCTCGGTGCTCAGTACTCAAGGTGCTGGGTTCTCAGTGCTCAGGGTTCTGGGTGCTCAGTCCTCGGGGTGCTCCGTGCTCAGGGTGCTGGGTGCTGAGTGCTCAGGGTGCTCGGTGCTCAGTGCTCGGATGCTCGGTGCTCAGTGCTCAGGGTCCTGGGTGCTCAGTACTCAGGGTCCTGGGTGCTTAGTAATCAGGGTGCTGGGTGCTCAGTGATAGGGGTGCTGGGTGCTCAGTGCTCGGGGTGCTGGGTGCTCAGTGCTCAGTACTCAGGGTGCTGGGTGCTCAGTGCTCGGGGTGCTGGGTGCTCAGTACTCAGGGAGCTGGGTGCTCAGTGCTCAGGGTGCTGGGTGCTCAGTGCTCAGGGTGCTGGGTGCTCAGTGCTCAGGGTGCTGGGTGCTCAGTACTCAGGGTGCTGGGTGCTCAGTGCTCAGGGTGATCGGTGCTCAGTACTCAGGGTGCTCAGTACTCAGGGTGCTGGGTGCTCAGTGCTCAGGGTGCTGGGTGCTCAGTGCTCGGGGTGCTGGGTGCTCAGTGCTCAGGGTGATCGGTGCTCAGTACTCAAGGCGCTGGGTGCTCAGTCCTTGGGGTGCTGGGTGCTCAGTGCTCGGGGTGCTGTGTGCTCAGTGCTCAGTGCTCAGGCTGCTGGGTGCTCAGTGCTCAGTGCTCAGGGTGCTTGGTGCTCAGTACTCAGGGTGCTGGGTGCTCAGTACTCAGGGTGCTGGGTGCTCAGTTCTCAGGGTGCTGGGTGCTCAGTACTCTGTGTGTTGGGTGCTCAGTACTCAGGGTGCTGGGTGCTCAGTGCTCAGGGTGCTGGGTGCTCAGTACTCAGGGTGCTGGGTGCTCAGTGCTCGCGGTGCTCGGTGCTCAGTACTCAAGGTGCTGGGTGCTCAGTGCTCAGGGTGCAGGGTGCTCAGTCCTCGGGGTGCTCCGTGCTCAGTGCTCAGGGTGCTGGGTGCTCAGTACTCAGGGTGCTCGGTGCTCAGTACTCAGGGTTTTCAGTGCTCAGGGTGCTGGGTGCTCAGTACTCAGGGTGCTCAGTGCTCAGTACTCGGGGTGCTGGGTGCTCAGTACTCAGGGTGCTCAGTGCTCAGTACTCGGGGTGCTGGTTGCTCAGTGCTCAGTGTGCTCAGTGCTCAGTGCTCAGGGTGCTGGGTGCTCAGTGCTCGGGGCGCTGGGTGCTCAGTGCTCGGGGTGCTGGGTGCTCAGTACTCAGGGTGCTGTGTGCTCAGTGCTCAGTACTCAGCGTGCTGGGTGCTCAGTGCTCAGAGTGTTGGGTGCTCAGTACTCAGGGTGCTGGGTGCTCAGTGCTCAGTGCTCAGGGTGCTCATCGCTCAGGGTGCTTGGGTGCTCAGGGTGCTGGGTGCTCAGTGCTCGGGGTGCTGTTTGCTAAGTGCTCAGTGCTCAGGGTGCTGGGTGCTCAGTGCTCAGTGTTCAGGGTGCTGGGTGTTCAGTACTCAGGGTGCGCGGTGCTTAGTGCTCGGGGTGCTGGGTGCTCAGTACTCAGGGTGCTGGGTGCTCAGTGCTCGGGGTGCTCAGTGCTCAGTGCTCATGGTGATCAATGCTCAGTACTCAGGGTGCTGGGTGCTCAGTGCTCAGGGTGCTGGGTGCTCAGTCCTCAGGGTGCTCAGTCCTCAGGGTGCTCGGTGCTCAGTGCTCAGTACTCAGGGTGCTCAGTACTCAGGGTGCTGGGTGCTCAGTGCTCAGGGTGCTGGGTGCTCAGAACTCAGGGTGCTGGGTGCTCAGTACTCGGGGTGCTGGGTGCTCAGTACTCAGGGTGCTGGGTGCTCAGTGCTCGGGGTGCTGGGTGATCAGTCCTCAGGGTGATCAGTGCTCGCGGTGCTCGGTGCTCAGTACTCAGGGTGCTGAGTGCCCAGTACTCAGGGTTCTGGGTGCTCAGTACTCAGGGTGCTGGGTGCTCAGTACTCAGGGTGCTGTCTGCTCAGTGCTCAGGGTGCTGTGCGCTCAGTGCTCAGGGTGCTGGGTGCTCAATGCTCGGGGTGCTGGGTTCTCAGGGCTGTGGTGCTGGGTGCTCAGTGCTCAGTGCTCAGGGTGCTGGGTGCTCAGTGCTCAGGGTGCAGGTTGCTCAGTACTCAGGGTACTGGGTGCTCAGTACTCAGGTTACTGGGTGCTCAGTGCTCAGGGTGCTCTGTGGTCAGTACGCAGGGTGCTGGGTGCTCAGTGCTCGGGGTGCTGCATGCTCAGTACTCAGGGTGCTGGGTGCTCAGTGCTCACGGTGCTGTGTACTCAGTGCTCAGGGTGCTGGGTGCTCAGTACTCAGGGTGCTGGGTGCTCAGTGCTCGGGGTGCTCGGTGCTCAGTACTCAAGGTGCTGGGTGCTCAGTACTCAGGGTGCTGGGTGCTCAGTGCTCGGGGTGCTCGGTGCTCAGTACTCGGGGTGCTGGTTGCTCAGTACTCGGTGTGCTGGGTGCTCAGTGCTCAGTGCTCAGGGTGCTGGGTGTTCAGTACTCATGGTGCTGGGTGCTCAGTACTCAGGGTGCTGGGTGCTCAGTGCTCAGGGTGCTCAGTGCTCAGTGCTCAGAGTGCTCAGTGCTCAGGGTGCTGGGTGTTCAGTACTCAGGGTGCTGGGTGTTCAGTACTCGGTGTGCTGGGTGCTCAGTGCTCAGGGTGCTCAGTGCTCAGTACTCAGTGCTCAGGGTGCTCAGTGCTCAGTGCTCAGGGTGCTGGGTGTTCAGTACTCAGTGTGCTGGGTGTTCAGTACTCGGTGTGCTGTGTGCTCAGTGCTCAGTGTGCTCAGTGATCAGTACTCAGTGCTCAGGGTACTCACTGCTCAGTGCTCAGGGTGCTGGGTGTTCAGTACTCAGGGTGCTGGGTGCTCAGTAACTCAGGGTGCTGGGTGCTCAGTGCTCAGGGTGCTGGGTGCTCAGTACCCTGGGTGTTGGGTGCTCAGTGCTCAGGGTGCTGGGTGCTCAGTGCTCAGGGTGCTGCGTGCTCAGTACTCAGGGTGCTGTGTGCTCAGCGCTCGAGGTGCTCGGTGCTCAGTACTCAAGGTGCTGGGTGCTCAGTCCTCAGGGTGCTGGGTGCTCAGTCCTCGGGGTGCTCCGTGCTCAGGGTGCTGGGTGCTCAGTGCTCGGGGTGCTCGGTGCTCAGTACTCAGGGTGCTGAGTGCTCAGTACTCAGGGTGATGGGTGCTCAGTACTCAGGGTGCTATGTGCTCAGTGCTCGGGGTGCTGGGTGCTCAGTACTCAGGGTGGTGGGGGCTCAGTACTCAGGGTGCTGTGTGCTCAGTACTCAGGGTGCTCGGTTCTCAGTACTCAGGGTGCTGGGTGCTCATTCTCCGGGTGCTGGGTGCTCAGTGCTCGGGGTGCTGGGTGCTCAGTACTCAGGGTGCTGGGGGCTCAGTACTCAGGGTGCTGGGTGCTCAGTACTCAGGGTGATCTGTTCTCAGTACTCAGGGTGCTGGGTGCTCAGTGCTCGGGATGCTGGGTGCTCAGTACTCAGGGTGCTGGGTGCTAAGTACTCAGGGTGCTGGGTGCTCAGTGCTCGGGGTGTTCGGTGCTGAGTACTCGGGGTGCTGGGTTCTCAGTACTCGGGGTGCTGGGTGCTCAGTGCTCAGGGTGCTGGGTGCTCAGTGATAGGGGTGCTGGGTGCTCAGTGCTGAGTGTGCTGGCTGCTCAGTGCTCAGGGTGCTGGGTGCTCAGTACTCAGGGTGCTGGGTGCTCAGTACTCAGAGTGCTGGGTGCTCAGTACTCAGGGTTCTGGGTGCTCTGTGCTCGGGGTGCTGGGTGCTCAGTGCTCAGGATGCTGGGTGCTCAGTGCTCAGGGTGCTGGGTGCTCAGTACTCAGGGTGCTGGGTGCTTCGTGCTCGAGGTGCTCGGTGCTCAGTACTCAAGGTGCTGGGTTCTCAGTGCTCAGGGTGCTGGGTCCTCAGTCCTCGGGGTGCTCCGTGCTCAGGGTGCTGGGTGCTGAGTGCTCAGGGTGCTGGGTGCTCAGTGCTCGGGTGCTCGGTGCTCAGTGCTCAGGGTCCTGGGTGCTCAGTACTCAGGGTCCTGGGTGCTTAGTACTCAGGGTGCTCAGTGCTCAGTACACAGGGTGCTGGGTGCTCAGTGCTCGGGGTGCTGGGTGCTCAGTGCTCAGTACTCAGGGTGCTGGGTGCTCAGTGCTCAGGGTGCTGGGTGCTCAGTACTCAGGGAGCTGGGTGCTCAGTGCTCATGGTGCTGGGTGCTCAGTTCTCAGGGTGCTGGGTGCTCAGTGATCGGGGTGCTGGGTGCTCAGTGCTCAGGGTGATCGGTGCTCAGTGCTCAGGGTGCTGGGTGCTCAGTCCTCGGGGTGCTCCGTGCTCAGGGTGCTGGGTGCTCAGTGCTCGGGGTGCTCGGTGCTCAGTACTCAGGGTGCTGGGTGCTCAGTGCTCAGGGTGCTGGGTGCTCAGTACTCTGGGTGTTGGGTGCTCAGTACTCAGGGTGCTGCGTGCTCAGTGCTCGGGGTGCTGCATGCTCAGTACTCAGGGTGCTGGGTGCTCAGTGCTCACGGTGCTGGGTACTCAGTGCTCAGGGTGCTGGGTGCTCAGTACTCGGTGTGCTGGGTGCTCAGTGCTCAGTGCTCAGGGTGCTGGGTGTTCAGTACTCATGGTGCTGGGTGCTCAGTACTCAGGGTGCTGGGTGCTCAGTGCTCAGGGTGCTCAGTGCTCAGTACTCAGTGCTCAGGGTGCTGGGTGTTCAGTACTCAGGGTGCTGGGTGTTCAGTACTCGGTGTGCTGGGTGCTCAGTGCTCAGGGTGCTCAGTGCTCAGTACTCAGTGCTCAGGGTGCTCAGTGCTCAGTGCTCAGGGTGCTGGGTGTTCAGTACTCAGGGTGCTGGGTGTTCAGTACTCGGTGTGCTGTGTGCTCAGTGCTCAGGGTGCTCAGTGATCAGTACTCAGTGCTCAGGGTACTCACTGCTCAGTGCTCAGGGTGCTGGGTGTTCAGTACTCAGGGTGCTGGGTGCTCAGTAACTCAGGGTGCTGGGTGCTCAGTGCTCAGGGTGCTGGGTGCTCAGTACTCTGGGTGTTGGGTGCTCAGTGCTCAGGGTGCTGGGTGCTCAGTGCTCAGGGTGCTGGGTGCTCAGTACTCAGGGTGCTGTGTGCTCAGCGCTCGAGGTGCTCGGTGCTCAGTACTCAAGGTGCTGGGTGCTCAGTGCTCAGGGTGCTGGGTGCTCAGTCCTCGGGGTGCTCCGTGCTCAGGGTGCTGGGTGCTCAGTGCTCGGGGTGCTCGGTGCTCAGTACTCAGGGTGCTGAGTGCTCAGTACTCAGGGTGATGGGTGCTCAGTACTCAGGGTGCTGGGTGCTCAGTGGTCGGGGTGCTGGGTGCTCAGTACTCAGGGTGCTGGGGGCTCAGTACTCAGGGTGCTGGGTGCTCAGTACTCAGGGTGCTCGGTTCTCAGTACTCAGGGTGCTGGGTGCTCATTCTCGGGGTGCTGGGTGCTCAGTGCTCGGGGTGCTGGGTGCTCAGTACTCAGGGTGCTGGGGGCTCAGTACTCAGGGTGCTGGGTGCTCAGTACTCAGGGTGATCTGTTCTCAGTACTCAGGGTGCTGGGTGCTCAGTGCTCAGGGTGCTGGGTGCTCAGTGCTCAGGGTGCTGCGTGCTCAGTACTCAGGGTGCTGTGTGCTCAGCGCTCGAGGTGCTCGGTGCTCAGTACTCAAGGTGCTGGGTGCTCAGTGCTCAGGGTGCTGGGTGCTCAGTCCTCGGGGTGCTCCGTGCTCAGGGTGCTGGGTGCTCAGTGCTCGGGGTGCTCGGTGCTCAGTACTCAGGGTGCTGAGTGCTCAGTACTCAGTAATCAGGGTGCTCAGTTCTCAGGGTGCTGGGTGCTCAGTGCTCGGGGTGCTGGGTGCTCAGTACTCAGGGTGCTGGTGGCTCAGTACTCAGGGTGCTGGGTGCTCAGTACTCAGGGTGCTCGGTTCTCAGTACTCAGGGTGCTGGGTGCTCATTCTCGGGGTGCTGGGTGCTCAGTGCTCGGGGTGCTGGGTGCTCAGTACTCAGGGTGCTGGGGGCTCAGTACTCAGGGTGCTGGGTGCTCAGTACTCAGGGTGATCTGTTCTCAGTACTCAGGGTGCTGGGTGCTCAGTGCTCGGGATGCTGGGTGCTCAGTACACAGGGTGCTGGGTGCTAAGTACTCAGGGTGCTGGGTGCTCAGTGCTCGGGGTGTTCGGTGCTGAGTACTCGGGGTGCTGGGTTCTCAGTACTCGGGGTGCTGGGTGCTCAGTGCTCAGGGTGCTGGGTGCTCAGTGATCGGGGTGCTGGGTGCTCAGTGCTGAGTGTGCTGGCTGCTCAGTGCTCAGGGTGCTGGGTGCTCAGTACTCAGGGTGCTGGGTGCTCAGTACTCAGGGTGCTGGGTGCTCAGTACTCAGGGTGCTGGGTGCTCTGTGCTCGGGGTGCTGGGTGCTCAGTGCTCAGGGTGCTGGGTGCTCAGTGCTCAGGGTGCTGGGTGCTCAGTACTCAGGGTGCTGGGTGCTTAGTGCTCGAGGTGCTCGGTGCTCAGTACTCAAGGTGCTGGGTTCTCAGTGCTCAGGGTTCTGGGTGCTCAGTCCTCGGGGTGCTCCGTGCTCAGGGTGCTGGGTGCTGAGTGCTCAGGGTGCTGGGTGCTCAGTGCTCGGATGCTCGGTGCTCAGTGCTCAGGGTCCTGGGTGCTCAGTACTCAGGGTCCTGGGTGCTTAGTAATCAGGGTGCTGGGTGCTCAGTGATAGGGGTGCTGGGTGCTCAGTGCTCGGGGTGCTGGGTGCTCAGTGCTCAGTACTCAGGGTGCTGGGTGCTCAGTGCTCGGGGTGCTGGGTGCTCAGTACTCAGGGAGCTGGGTGCTCAGTGCTCAGGGTGCTGGGTGCTCAGTGCTCAGGGTGCTGGGTGCTCAGTGATCGGGGTGCTGGGTGCTCAGTGCTCAGGGTGATCGGTGCTCAGTGCTCAGGGTGCTGGGTGCTCAGTCCTCGGGGTGCTCCGTGCTCAGGGTGCTGGATGCTCAGTGCTCGGGGTGCTCGGTGCTCAGTACTCAGGGTGCTGGGTGCTCAGTGCTCAGGGTGCTGGGTGCTCAGTACTCTGGGTGTTGGGTGCTCAGTACTCAGGGTGCTGCGTGCTCAGTGCTCGGGGTGCTGGGTGCTCAGTGCTCGGGGTGCTGGGTGCTCAGTGCTCAGGGTGCTGGGTGCTCAGTATTCAGGGTGGTGGGTGCTCAGTGTTCGGGGTGCTCGGTGCTCAGTACTCAAGGTGCTGGGTGCTCAGTGCTCAGGGTGCTGGGTGCTCAGTCCTCGGGGTGCTCCGTGCTCAGTGCTCAGGGTGCTGTGTGCTCAGTACTCAGGGTGCTCGTTGCTCAGTACTCAGGGTTCTCAGTGCTCAGTGCTCAGGGTGCTGGGTGCTCAGTTCTCAGGGTGCTCAGTGCTCAGTACTCGGGGTGCTGTGTGCTCAGTACTCAGGGTGCTCAGTGCTCAGCACTCGGGGTGCTGGGTGCTCAGTGCTCGGGGAGCTGGATGCTCAGTGCTCGGAGTTCTGGGTGCTCAGTACTCAGGGTGCTTTGTGCTCAGTGCTCAGTACTCAGCGTGCTGGGTGCTCAGTGCTCAGAGTGTTGGGTGCTCAGTACTCAGGGTGCTGCGTGCTCAGTGCTCAGTGCTCAGGGTGCTCAGTGCTCAGGGTGCTGGGTGCTCAGGGTGCTGGGTGCTCAGTGCTCGGGGTGCTGGGTGCTCAGTGCTCAGGGTGCTGGGTGCTCAGTGCTCAGTGCTCAGGGTGCTGGGTGCTCAGTGCTCAGTGCTCAGGGTGCTGGGTGTTCAGTACTCAGGGTGCTGGGTGCTCAGTACTCAGGGTGCTTGGTGCTCAGTGCTCAGGGTGCTGGTTGCTCAGTGCTCAGGGTGCTGGGTGCTCAGTACTCAGGGTGCTGGGTGCTCAGTACTCAGGGTGCTCGGTGTTCAGTACTCAGGGTGCTGGGTGCTCAGTGCCCAGGGTGCTGGGTGCTCAGTACTCAGGGTGCTGGGTGCGCAGTACTCAGGGTGCTGGGTGCTCAGTGCTCAGGGTGCTGGGTGCTCAGTACTCAGGGTGCTGGGGGCTCAGTGCTCGGGGTGCTGGGTGCTCAGTGCTCAGGGTGATCAGTGGTCAGTACTCAGGGTGCTGGGTGCTCAGTACTCAGGGTGCTCGGTTCTCAGTACTCAGGGTGCTGGGTGCTCATTCTCGGGGTGCTGGGTGCTCAGTGCTCGGGGTGCTGGGTGCTCAGTACTCAGGGTGCTGGGGGCTCAGTACTCAGGGTGCTGGGTGCTCAGTACTCAGGGTGATCTGTTCTCAGTACTCAGGGTGCTGGGTGCTCAGTGCTCAGGGTGCTGGGTGCTCAGTGCTCAGGGTGCTGCGTGCTCAGTACTCAGGGTGCTGTGTGCTCAGCGCTCGAGGTGCTCGGTGCTCAGTACTCAAGGTGCTGGGTGCTCAGTGCTCAGGGTGCTGGGTGCTCAGTCCTCGGGGTGCTCCGTGCTCAGGGTGCTGGGTGCTCAGTGCTCGGGGTGCTCGGTGCTCAGTACTCAGGGTGCTGAGTGCTCAGTACTCAGTAATCAGGGTGCTCAGTTCTCAGGGTGCTGGGTGCTCAGTGCTCGGGGTGCTGGGTGCTCAGTACTCAGGGTGCTGGGGGCTCAGTACTCAGGGTGCTGGGTGCTCAGTACTCAGGGTGCTCGGTTCTCAGTACTCAGGGTGCTGGGTGCTCATTCTCGGGGTGCTGGGTGCTCAGTGCTCGGGGTGCTGGGTGCTCAGTACTCAGGGTGCTGGGGGCTCAGTACTCAGGGTGCTGGGTGCTCAGTACTCAGGGTGATCTGTTCTCAGTACTCAGGGTGCTGGGTGCTCAGTGCTCGGGATGCTGGGTGCTCAGTACTCAGGGTGCTGGGTGCTAAGTACTCAGGGTGCTGGGTGCTCAGTGCTCGGGGTGTTCGGTGCTGAGTACTCGGGGTGCTGGGTTCTCAGTACTCGGGGTGCTGGGTGCTCAGTGCTCAGGGTGCTGGGTGCTCAGTGATCGGGGTGCTGGGTGCTCAGTGCTGAGTGTGCTGGCTGCTCAGTGCTCAGGGTGCTGGGTGCTCAGTACTCAGGGTGCTGGGTGCTCAGTACTCAGGGTGCTGGGTGCTCAGTACTCAGGGTGCTGGGTGCTCTGTGCTCGGGGTGCTGGGTGCTCAGTGCTCAGGGTGCTGGGTGCTCAGTGCTCAGGGTGCTGGGTGCTCAGTACTCAGGGTGCTGGGTGCTTAGTGCTCGAGGTGCTCGGTGCTCAGTACTCAAGGTGCTGGGTTCTCAGTGCTCAGGGTTCTGGGTGCTCAGTCCTCGGGGTGCTCCGTGCTCAGGGTGCTGGGTGCTGAGTGCTCAGGGTGCTGGGTGCTCAGTGCTCGGATGCTCGGTGCTCAGTGCTCAGGGTCCTGGGTGCTCAGTACTCAGGGTCCTGGGTGCTTAGTAATCAGGGTGCTGGGTGCTCAGTGATAGGGGTGCTGGGTGCTCAGTGCTCGGGGTGCTGGGTGCTCAGTGCTCAGTACTCAGGGTGCTGGGTGCTCAGTGCTCGGGGTGCTGGGTGCTCAGTACTCAGGGAGCTGGGTGCTCAGTGCTCAGGGTGCTGGGTGCTCAGTGCTCAGGGTGCTGGGTGCTCAGTGATCGGGGTGCTGGGTGCTCAGTGCTCAGGGTGATCGGTGCTCAGTGCTCAGGGTGCTGGGTGCTCAGTCCTCGGGGTGCTCCGTGCTCAGGGTGCTGGGTTCTCAGTGCTCGGGGTGCTCGGTGCTCAGTACTCAGGGTGCTGGGTGCTCAGTGCTGAGGGTGCTGGGTGCTCAGTGCTCGGGGTGCTCGGTGCTCAGTGCTCGGGGTGCTGGGTGCTCAGTGCTCGGGGTGCTGGGTGCTCAGTGCTCAGGGTGCTGGGTGCTCAGTATTCAGGGTGGTGGGTGCTCAGTGTTCGGGGTGCTCGGTGCTCAGTACTCAAGGTGCTGGGTGCTCAGTG
This sequence comes from Microtus oregoni, assembly GCF_018167655.1. Lineage (NCBI taxonomy): Eukaryota > Metazoa > Chordata > Mammalia > Rodentia > Cricetidae > Microtus > Microtus oregoni. Next base: position 2,259,728 of record NW_024543811.1, on the reverse strand, counting down.
CTCAGGGTGCTGGGTGCTCAGTCCTCGGGGTGCTCCGTGCTCAGTGCTCAGGGTGCTGTGTGCTCAGTACTCAGGGTGCTCGTTGCTCAGTTCTCAGGGTTCTCAGTGCTCAGTGCTCAGGGTGCTGGGTGCTCAGTTCTCAGGATGCTCAGTGCTCAGTACTCGGGGTGCTGGGTGCTCAGTACTCAGGGTGCTCAGTGCTCAGCACTCGGGGTGCTGGGTGGTCAGTGCTCGGGGAGCTGGATGCTCAGTGCTCGGAGTTCTGGGTGCTCAGTACTCAGGGTTCTTTGTGCTCAGTGCTCAGTACTCAGCGTGCTGGGTGCTCAGTGCTCAGAGTGTTGGGTGCTCAGTACTCAGGGTGCTGCGTGCTCAGTGCTCAGTGCTCAGGGTGCTCAGTGCTCAGGGTGCTGGGTGCTCAGGGTGCTGGGTGCTCAGTGCTCGGGGTGCTGGGTGCTCAGTGCTCAGGGTGCTGGGTGCTCAGTGCTCAGTGCTCAGGGTGCTGGGTGCTCAGTGCTCAGTGCTCAGGGTGCTGGGTGTTCAGTACTCAGGGTGCTGGGTGCTCAGTACTCAGGGTGCTTGGTGCTCAGTGCTCAGGGTGCTGGTTGCTCAGTGCTGAGGGTGCTGGGTGCTCAGTACTCAGGGTGCTGGGTGCTCAGTACTCAGGGTGCTCGGTGTTCAGTACTCAGGGTGCTGGGTGCTCAGTGCCCAGGGTGCTGGGTGCTCAGTACTCAGGGTGCTGGGTGCGCAGTACTCAGGGTTCCTCGTGCTCAGTGCTCAGGGTGCTGGGTGCTCAGTACTCAGGGTGCTGGGTGCTCAGTGCTCGGGGTGCTGGGTGCTCAGTGCTCAGGGTGATCAGTGGTCAGTACTCAGGGTGCTGGGTGCTCAGTGCTCAGGGTGCTGGGTGCTCAGTCCTCAGGGTGCTCAGTACTCAGGGTGCTCAGTGCTCAGTGTTCAGTTCTCAGGGTGTTCAGTACTCAGTGTGCTGGGTGCTCAGTGCTCGGTGTGCTGTGTGCTCAGTACTCAGGGGGCTCAGTGCTCAGTACTCAGTACTCAGGGTGCTCAGTGCTCAGTGCTCAGGGTGCTGGGTGATCAGTACTCGGGGTGCTGGGTGCTCAGTGCTCAGGGTGCACATTGCTCAGTACTCAGTGCTCAGGGTACTCAGTGCTCAGTGCTCAGGGTGCTGGGTGTTCAGTACTCAGGGTGCTGATTGATCAGTACTCAGGGTGCTGGGTGCTCAGTGCTCAGGGTGCTGGGTGCTCAGTACTCTGGGTGTTGGGTGCTCAGTGCTCAGGGTGCTGGGTGCTCAGTGCTCACGGTGCTGCGTGCTCAGTACTCAGGGTGCTGTGTGCTCAGTGCTCGAGGTGCTCGATGCTCAGTACTCAAGGTGCTTGGTGCTCAGTGCTCAGGGTGCTGGGTGCTCAGTCCTCGGGGTGCTCCGTGCTCAGGGTGCTGGGTGCTCAGTGCTCGGGGTGCTCGGTGCTAAGTACTCAGGGTGCTGGGTGCTCAGTGCTCAGGGTGCTGGGTGCTCAGTACTCTGGGTTTTGGGTGCTCTGTACTCAGGGTGCTGCGTGCTCAGTGCTCGGGGTGCTGGGTGCTCAGTGCTCGGGGTGCTGGGTGCTCAGTGCTCAGGGTGCTGGGTGCTCAGTATTCAGGGTGCTGGGTGCTCAGTGTTCGGGGTGCTCGGTGCTCAGTACTCAAGGTGCTGGGTGCTCAGTGCTCAGGGTGCTGGGTGCTCAGTCCTCGGGGTGCTCCGTGCTCAGTGCTCAGGGTGCTGGGTGCTCAGTACTCAGGGTGCTCGTTGCTCAGTACTCAGGGTTCTCAGTGCTCAGTGCTCAGGGTGCTGGGTGCTCAGTTCTCAGGGTGCTCAGTGCTCAGTACTCGGGGTGCTGGGTGCTCAGTACTCAGGGTGCTCAGTGCTCAGCACTCGGGGTGCTGGGTGCTCAGTGCTCAGGGTGCTCAGTGCTCAGTGCTCGGGGTGCTGGGTGCTCAGTGCTCGGAGTTCTGGGTGCTCAGTACTCAGGGTGCTTTGTGCTCAGTGCTCAGTACTCAGCGTGCTGGGTGCTCAGTGCTCAGAGTGTTGGGTGCTCAGTACTCAGGGTGCTGGGTGCTCAGTGCTCAGTGCTCAGGGTGCTCAGTGCTCAGGGTGCTGGGTGCTCAGGGTGCTGGGTGCTCAGTGCTCGGGGTGCTGGGTGCTCAGTGCTCAGGGTGCTGGGTGCTCAGTGCTCAGTGCTGAGGGTGCTGGATGCTCAGTGCTCAGTGCTCAGGGTGCTGGGTGTTCAGTACTCAGGGTGCTGGGTGCTCAGTACTCAGGGTGCTTGGTGCTCAGTGCTCAGGGTGCTGGTTGCTCAGTGCTCAGGGTGCTGGTTGCTCAGTACTCAGGGTGCTGGGTGCTCAGTACTCAGGGTGCTCGGTGTTCAGTACTGAGGGTGCTGGGTGCTCAGTGCCCAGGGTGCTGATTGCTCAGTACTCAGGGTGCTGGGTGCGCAGTACTCAGGGTGCTGGGTGCTCAGTGCTCAGGGTGCTGGGTGCTCAGTACTCAGGGTGCTGGGTGCTCAGTGCTCGGTGTGCTAGGTGCTCAGTGCTCAGGGTGATCAGTGGTTAGTACTCAGGGTGCTGGGTGCTCAGTGTTCAGGGTGCTGGGTGCTCAGTCCTCAGGGTGCACAGTACTCAGGGTGCTCAGTGCTCAGTGCTCAGTACTCAGGGTGTTCAGTACTCAGGGTGCTGGGCGCTCAGTGCTCGGGGTGCTGGGTGCTCAGTACTCAGGGTGCTGGGTGCTCAGTACTCGGGGTGCTGGGTGCTCAGTACTCAGGGTGCTGGTTGCTCAGTGCTCGGGGTGCTGGGTGCTCAGTGCTCAGGGTGATCGGTGCTCAGTGCTCAGGGTGCTGGGTGCTCAGTCCTCAGGGTGCTCAGTGCTCAAGGTGCCGGGTGCTCAGTGCTCGGGGTGCTAGGTGCTCAGTACTCAGGGTGCTGAGTGCTCGGTACTCAGGGTGCTGGGTGCTCAGTACTCAGGGTGCTGGGTGCTCAGTACTCAGGGTGCTGGGTGCTCAGTGCTCAGGGTGCTGGGTGCTCAGTGCTCAGGGTGCTGGGTGCTCAGTGCTCGGGGTGCTGGGTGCTCAGTGCTCGGGGTGCTGGGTGCTCAGTGCTCAGTACTCAGGGTGCTGGGTGCTCAGTGCTCAGTGCTCAGGGTGCTGGTTGCTCAGTACTCAGGGTGCTGCGTGCTCAGTACTCAGGGTGCTGGGTGCTCAATGCTCAGGGTGCTGGGTGCTCAGTACTCAGGGTGCTGGGTGCTCAGTGCTCGGGGTGCTGGGTGCTCAGTGCTCGGGGTGCTGGGTGCTCAGTGCTCATGGTGCTGGGTGCTCAGTACTCAGGGTACTGGGTGCTCAGTGCTCGGGGTGCTCGGTGCTCAGTACTCAAGGTGCTGGGTGCTCAGTGCTCAGGGTGCTGGGTGCTCAGTCCTCGGGGTGCACCGTGCTCAGTGATCAGGGTGCTGGGTGCTCAGTACTCAGGGTGCTCGGTGCTCAGTACTCAGGGTTCTCAGTGCTCAATACTCAGGGTGCTGGGTGCTCAGTGCTCAGGGTGCTGGGTGCTCAGTACTCAGGGAGCTCAGTGCTCAGTACTCGGGGTGCTTGGTGCTCAGTACTCAGGGTGCTCAGTGCTCAGTACTCGGGGTGCTGGGTGCTCAGTGCTCAGGGTGCTCAGTGCTCAGTGCTCGGGGTGTTGGGTGCTCAGTGCTCAGTGCTCAGGGTGCTGGGTTTTCAGTACTCAGGGTGCAGGGTGCTCAGTACTCAGGGTGCTGGGTGCTCAGTGCACAGGGTGCTCAGTGCTCAGTACTCAGTGCTCAGGGTGCTGGGTGTTCAGTACTCAGGGTGCTGGGTGTTCAGTACTCGGTGTGCTGGGTGCTCAGTGCTCAGGGTGCTCAGTGCTCAGTACTCAGTGCTCAGGGTGCTCAGTGCTCAGTGCTCAGGGTGCTGGGTGTTCAGTACTCAGTGTGCTGGGTGCTCAGTGCTCAGGGTGCTCAGTGCTCAGTACTCAGTGCTCAGGGTACTCAGTGCTCAGTGCTCAGGGTGCTGGGTGTTCAGTACTCAGGGTGCTGTGTGATCAGTACTCAGGGTGCTGGGTGCTCAGTGCTCAGGGTGCTGGGTGCTCAATACTCTGGGTGTTGGGTGCTCAGTGCTCAGGGTGCTGGGTGCTCAGTGCTCAGGGTGCTGCGTGCTCAGTACTCAGCGTGCTGGGTGCTCAGTTCTCGAGGTGCTCGGTGCTCAGTACTCAAGGTGCTGGGTGCTCAGTGCTCAGGGTGCTGGGTGCTCAGTCCTCGGGGTGCTCCGTGCTCAGGGTGCTGGGTGCTCAGTGCTCGGGGTGCTCGGTGCTCAGTACTCAGGGTGCTGAGTGCTCAGTACTCAGGGTGATGGGTGCTCAGTACTCAGGGTGCTGGGTGCTCAGTGCTCGGGGTGCTGGGTGCTCAGTACTCAGGGTGCTGGGGGCTCAGTACTCAGGGTGCTGGGTGCTCAGTACTCAGGGTGCTCGGTTCTCAGTACTCAGGGTGCTGGGTGCTCATTCTCGGGGTGCTGGGTGCTCAGTGCTCGGGGTGCTGGGTGCTCAGTACTCAGGGTGCTGGGTGCTCAGTCCTCAGGGTGCTGGGTGCTCAGTACTCAGGGTGATCTGTTCTCAGTACTCAGGGTGATGGGTGCTCAGTGCTCGGGATGCTGGGTGCTCAGTACTCCGGGTGCTCAGTGCTCAGTACTCAGGGTGCTGGGTGCTCAGTACTCAGGGTGCTGGGTGCTCAGTGCTCGGCGTGCTCGGTGCTCAGTACTCGGGGTGCTGGGTGCTCAGTACTCGGGGTGCTGGGTGCTCAGGGCTCAGGGTGCTGGGTGCTCAGTTCTCGGGGTGCTGGGTGCTCAGTGCTGAGTGTGCTGGCTGCTCAGTGCTCAGGGTGCTGGGTGCTCAGTACAAAGGGTGCTCGGTGCTCAGTACTCAGGGTGCTCAGTGCTCAGTTCTAAGCGTGCTGGGTGCTCAGTGCTCAGGGTCCTCGGTGCTCAGTACTCAGGGAACTCAGTGCTCAGTACACAGCGTGCTTTGTGCTCAGTGCTGAGGGTGCTGGGTGCTCAGTACTCAGGGTGCTGGGTGCTCAGTACTCAGGGTGCTGGGTGCTCAGTGCTCGGGGTGCTCGGTGATCAGTACTCAGGGTGCTGGGTGCTCAGTGCTCAGGGTGCTGGGTACTCAATACTCAGGGTGCTGGGTGCTCAGTACTCAGGGTGCTGGGTGCTCCGTGCTCAGGGTGCTGGGTGCTCAGTCCTCAGGGTGCTGGGTGCTCAGTACTCAGGGTGTTCGGTGATCAGTACTCAGGGTGCTCAGTGCTCAGTACTCAGGGTGCTGGTTGCTCAGTGCTCGGGGTGCTCGGTGCTCAGTACTCAGGGTGCTGGGTGCTCAGTACTCAGGGTTCTGGGTGCTCAGTACTCAGGGTGCTGGGTGCTCAGTACTCAGGGTGCTGTGTGCTCAGTACTCAGGGTGATGGGTGCACAGTGCTCAGGGTGCAGGGTGCTCAGTACTCAGGGTGCTGGGTGCTCAGTACTCAGGGTGATCGGTGCTTAGTACTCAGGGTGCTGGGTGCTCAGTGCTCAGGGTGCTGGGTACTCAGTACTCAGGGTGCTGGGTGCTCAGTGCTCAGGGTGCTGGGTACTCAGTACTCAGGGTGCTGGGTGCTCAGTACTCAGGGTGCTGGGTGCTCAGGTCTCAGGGTGCTGGGTGCTCAGTTCTCGGGGTGCTGGGTGCTCAGTGCTGAGTGTGCTGGCTGCTCAGTGCTCAGGGTGCTGGGTGCTCAGTACAAAGGGTGCTCGGTGCTCAGTACTCAGGGTGCTCAGTGCTCAGTTCTAAGCGTGCTGGGTGCTCAGTGCTCAGGGTCCTCGGTGCTCAGTACTCAGGGAACTCAGTGCTCAGTACACAGCGTGCTTTGTGCTCAGTGCTGAGGGTGCTGGGTGCTCAGTACTCAGGGTGCTGCATGCTCAGTACTCAGGGTGCTGGGTGCTCAGTACTCAGGGTGCTGGGTGCTCAGTGCTCGGGGTGCTCGGTGATCAGTTCTCAGGGTGCTGGGTGCTCAGTGCTCAGGGTGCTGGGTACTCAATACTCAGGGTGCTGGGTGCTCAGTACTCAGGGTGCTGGGTGCTCAGTTCTCAGGGTGCTCAGTGCTCAGTCCTCAGGGTGCTGGGTGCTCAGTACTCAGGGTGTTCGGTGATCAGTACTCAGGGTGCTCAGTGCTCAGTACTCAGGGTGCTGGTTGCTCAGTGCTCGGGGTGCTCGGTGCTCAGTACTCAGGGTGCTGGGTGCTCAGTACTCAGGGTTCTGGGTGCTCAGTACTCAGGGTGCTGGGTGCTCAGTACTCAGGGTGCTGGGTGCTCAGTACTCAGGGTGATGGGTGCACAGTGCTCAGGGTGCAGGGTGCTCAGTACTCAGGGTGCTGGGTGCTCAGTACTCAGGGTGATCGGTGCTTAGTACTCAGGGTGCTAGGTGCTCAGTGCTCAGGGTGCTGGGTACTCAGTACTCAGGGTGCTGGGTGCTCAGTACTCAGGGTGCTGGGTGCTCAGTGCTCAGGGTGCTGGGTGCTCAGTGCTCAGGGTGCTGGGTGCTCAGTACTCAGGGTGCTGGGTGCTCAGTGCTCAGGGTGATCGGTGCTCAGTGCTCAGGGTGCTGGGTGCTCAGTCCTCGGGGTGCTCCGTGCTCAGGGTGCTGGCTGCTCAGTGCTCGGGTTGCTCGGTGCTCAGTACTCAGGGTGCTGGGTGCTCAGTGCTCAGGGTGCTGGGTGCTCAGTACTCTGGGTGTTGGGTGCTCAGTACTCAGGGTGCTGCGTGCTCAGTGCTCGGGGTGCTGGGTGCTCAGTGCTCGGGGTGCTGGGTGCTCAGTGCTCAGGGTGCTGGGTGCTCAGTATTCAGGGTGGTGGGTGCTCAGTGTTCGGGGTGCTCGGTGCTCAGTACTCAAGGTGCTGGGTGCTCAGTGCTCAGGGTGCTGGGTGCTCAGTCCTCGGGGTGCTCCGTGCTCAGTGCTCAGGGTGCTGTGTGCTCAGTACTCAGGGTGCTCGTTGCTCAGTACTCAGGGTTCTCAGTGCTCAGTGCTCAGGGTGCTGGGTGCTCAGTTCTCAGGGTGCTCAGTGCTCAGTACTCGGGGTGCTGGGTGCTCAGTACTCAGGGTGCTCAGTGCTCAGCACTCGGGGTGCTGGGTGCTCAGTGCTCGGGGAGCTGGATGCTCAGTGCTCGGAGTTCTGGGTGCTCAGTACTCAGGGAGCTCAGTGCTCAGTACTCGGGGTGCTGGGTGCTCAGTCCTCGGGGTGCACCGTGCTCAGTGCTCGGGGTGTTGGGTGCTCAGTGCTCAGTGCTCAGGGTGCTGGGTTTTCAGTACTCAGGGTGCAGGGTGCTCAGTACTCAGGGTGCTGGGTGCTCAGTGCACAGGGTGCTCAGTGCTCAGTACTCAGTGCTCAGGGTGCTGGGTGTTCAGTACTCAGGGTGCTGGGTGTTCAGTACTCGGTGTGCTGGGTGCTCAGTGCTCAGGGTGCTCAGTGCTCAGTACTCAGTGCTCAGGGTGCTCAGTGCTCAGTGCTCAGGGTGCTGGGTGTTCAGTACTCAGTGTGCTGGGTGCTCAGTGCTCAGGGTGCTCAGTGCTCAGTACTCAGTGCTCAGGGTACTCAGTGCTCAGTGCTCAGGGTGCTGGGTGTTCAGTACTCAGGGTGCTGTGTGATCAGTACTCAGGGTGCTGGGTGCTCAGTGCTCAGGGTGCTGGGTGCTCAATACTCTGGGTGTTGGGTGCTCAGTGCTCAGGGTGCTGGGTGCTCAGTGCTCAGGGTGCTGTGTGCTCAGTACTCAGGGTGCTGGGTGCTCAGTGCTCGAGGTGCTCGGTGCTCAGTACTCAAGGTGCTGGGTGCTCAGTGCTCAGGGTGCTGGGTGCTCAGTCCTCGGGGTGCTCCGTGCTCAGGGTGCTGGGTGCTCAGTGCTCGGGGTGCTCGGTGCTCAGTACTCAGGGTGCTGAGTGCTCAGTACTCAGGGTGATGGGTGCTCAGTACTCAGGGTGCTGGGTGCTCAGTGCTCGGGGTGCTGGGTGCTCAGTACTCAGGGTGCTGGGGGCTCAGTACTCAGGGTGCTGGGTGTTCAGTACTCAGGGTGCTCGGTTCTCAGTACTCAGGGTGCTGGGTGCTCATTCTCGGGGTGCTGGGTGCTCAGTGCTCGGGGTGCTGGGTGCTCAGTACTCAGGGTGCTGGGGGCTCAGTCCTCAGGGTGCTGGGTGCTCAGTACTCAGGGTGATCTGTTCTCAGTACTCAGGGTGATGGGTGCTCAGTGCTCGGGATGCTGGGTGCTCAGTACTCCGGGTGCTCAGTGCTCAGTACTCAGGGTGCTGGGTGCTCAGTACTCAGGGTGCTGGGTGCTCAGTGCTCGGCGTGCTCGGTGCTCAGTACTCGGGGTGCTGGGTGCTCAGTACTCGGGGTGCTGGGTGCTCAGGGCTCAGGGTGCTGGGTGCTCAGTTCTCGGGGTGCTGGGTGCTCAGTGCTGAGTGTGCTGGCTGCTCAGTGCTCAGGGTGCTGGGTGCTCAGTACAAAGGGTGCTCGGTACTCAGTACTCAGGGTGCTCAGTGCTCAGTTCTAAGCGTGCTGGGTGCTCAGTGCTCAGGGTCCTCGGTGCTCAGTACTCAGGGAACTCAGTGCTCAGTACACAGCGTGCTTTGTGCTCAGTGCTGAGGGTGCTGGGTGCTCAGTACTCAGGGTGCTGGGTGCTCAGTACTCAGGGTGCTGGGTGCTCAGTACTCAGGGTGCTGGGTGCTCAGTGCTCGGGGTGCTCGGTGATCAGTACTCAGGGTGCTGGGTGCTCAGTGCTCAGGGTGCTGGGTACTCAATACTCAGGGTGCTGGGTGCTCAGTACTCAGGGTGCTGGGTGCTCCGTGCTCAGGGTGCTGGGTGCTCAGTCCTCAGGGTGCTGGGTGCTCAGTACTCAGGGTGTTCGGTGATCAGTACTCAGGGTGCTCAGTGGTCAGTACTCAGGGTGCTGGTTGCTCAGTGCTCGGGGTGCTCGGTGCTCAGTACTCAGGGTGCTGGGTGCTCAGTACTCAGGGTTCTGGGTGCTCAGTACTCAGGGTGCTGGGTGCTCAGTACTCAGGGTGCTGGGTGCTCAGTACTCAGGGTGATGGGTGCACAGTGCTCAGGGTGCAGGGTGCTCAGTACTCAGGGTGCTGGGTGCTCAGTACTCAGGGTGATCGGTGCTTAGTACTCAGGGTGCTGGGTGCTCAGTGCTCAGGGTGCTGGGTACTCAGTACTCAGGGTGCTGGTTGCTCAGTGCTCAGGGTGCTGGGTACTCAGTACTCAGGGTGCTGGGTGCTCAGTACTCAGGGTGCTGGGTGCTCAGGTCTCAGGGTGCTGGGTGCTCAGTTCTCGGGGTGCTGGGTGCTCAGTGCTGAGTGTGCTGGCTGCTCAGTGCTCAGGGTGCTGGGTGCTCAGTACAAAGGGTGCTCGGTGCTCAGTACTCAGGGTGCTCAGTGCTCAGTTCTAAGCGTGCTGGGTGCTCAGTGCTCAGGGTCCTCGGTGCTCAGTACTCAGGGAACTCAGTGCTCAGTACACAGCGTGCTTTGTGCTCAGTGCTGAGGGTGCTGGGTGCTCAGTACTCAGGGTGCTGGGTGCTCAGTACTCAGGGTGCTGGGTGCTCAGTACTCAGGGTGCTGGGTGCTCAGTGCTCGGGGTGCTCGGTGATCAGTACTCAGGGTGCTGGGTGCTCAGTGCTCAGGGTGCTGGGTACTCAATACTCAGGGTGCTGGGTGCTCAGTACTCAGGGTGCTGGGTGCTCAGTGCTCAGGGTGCTGGGTGCTCAGTCCTCAGGGTGCTGGGTGCTCAGTACTCAGGGTGTTCGGTGATCAGTACTCAGGGTGCTCAGTGCTCAGTACTCAGGGTGCTGGTTGCTCAGTGCTCGGTGTGCTCGGTGCTCAGTACTCAGGGTGCTGGGTGCTCAGTACTCAGGGTTCTGGGTGCTCAGTACTCAGGGTGCTGGGTGCTCAGTACTCAGGGTGCTGGGTGCTCAGTACTCAGGGTGATGGGTGCACAGTGCTCAGGGTGCAGGGTGCTCAGTACTCAGGGTGCTGGGTGCTCAGTACTCAGGGTGATCGGTGCTTAGTACTCAGGGTGCTGGGTGCTCAGTGCTCAGGGTGCTGGGTACTCAGTACTCAGGGTGCTGGGTGCTCAGTACTCAGGGTGCTGGGTGCTCAGTGCTCAGGGTGCTGGGTGCTCAGTGCTCAGGGTGCTGGGTGCTCAGTACTCAGGGTGCTGGGTGCTCAGTTCTCAGGGTGATCGGTGCTCAGTGCTCAGGGTGCTGGGTGCTCAGTCCTCGGGGTGCTCCGTGCTCAGGGTGCTGGCTGCTCAGTGCTCGGGTTGCTCGGTGCTCAGTACTCAGGGTGCTGGGTGCTCAGTGCTCAGGGTGCTGGGTGCTCAGTACTCTGGGTGTTGGGTGCTCAGTACTCAGGGTGCTGCGTGCTCAGTGCTCGGGGTGCTGGGTGCTCAGTGCTCGGGGTGCTGGGTGCTCAGTGCTCAGGGTGCTGGGTGCTCAGTATTCAGGGTGGTGGGTGCTCAGTGTTCGGGGTGCTCGGTGCTCAGTACTCAAGGTGCTGGGTGCTCAGTGCTCAGGGTGCTGGGTGCTCAGTCCTCGGGGTGCTCCGTGCTCAGTGCTCAGGGTGCTGTGTGCTCAGTACTCAGGGTGCTCGTTGCTCAGTACTCAGGGTTCTCAGTGCTCAGTGCTCAGGGTGCTGGGTGCTCAGTTCTCAGGGTGCTCAGTGCTCAGTACTCGGGGTGCTGGGTGCTCAGTACTCAGGGTGCTCAGTGCTCAGCACTCGGGGTGCTGGGTGCTCAGTGCTCGGGGAGCTGGATGCTCAGTGCTCGGAGTTCTGGGTGCTCAGTACTCAGGGTGCTTTGTGCTCAGTGCTCAGTACTCTGCGTGCTGGGTGCTCAGTGCTCAGAGTGTTGGGTGCTCAGTACTCAGGGTGCTGCGTGCTCAGTGCTCAGTGCTCAGGGTGCTCAGTGCTCAGGGTGCTGGGTGCTCAGGGTGCTGGGTGCTCAGTGCTCGGGGTGCTGGGTGCTCAGTGCTCAGGGTGCTGGGGGCTCAGTGCTCAGTGCTCAGGGTGCTGGGTGCTCAGTGCTCAGTGCTCAGGGTGCTGGGTGTTCAGTACTCAGGGTGCTGGGTGCTCAGTACTCAGGGTGCTTGGTGCTCAGTGCTCAGGGTGCTGGTTGCTCAGTGCTCAGGGTGCTGGGTGCTCAGTACTCAGGGTGCTGGGTGCTCAGTACTCAGGGTGCTCGGTGTTCAGTACTCAGGGTGCTGGGTGCTCAGTGCCCAGGGTGCTGGGTGCTCAGTACTCAGGGTGCTGGGTGCGCAGTACTCAGGGTGCTGGGTGCTCAGTGCTCAGGGTGCTGGGTGCTCAGTACTCAGGGTGCTGGGGGCTCAGTGCTCGGGGTGCTGGGTGCTCAGTGCTCAGGGTGATCAGTGGTCAGTACTCAGGGTGCTGGGTGCTCAGTGCTCAGGGTGCTGGGTGCTCAGTCCTCAGGGTGCTCAGTACTCAGGGTGCTCAGTGCTCAGTGTTCAGTTCTCAGGGTGTTCAGTACTCAGGGTGCTGGGTGCTCAGTGCTCGGGGTGCTGTGTGCTCAGTACTCAGGGGGCTCAGTGCTCAGTACTCAGTACTCAGGGTGCTCAGTGCTCAGTGCTCAGGGTGCTGGGTGATCAGTACTCGGGGTGCTGGGTGCTCAGTGCTCAGGGTGCTCAGTGCTCAGTACTCAGTGCTCAGGGTACTCAGTGCTCAGTGCTCAGGGTGCTGGGTGTTCAGTACTCAGGGTGCTGATTGATCAGTACTCAGGGTGCTGGGTGCTCAGTGCTCAGGGTGCTGGGTGCTCAGTACTCTGGGTGTTGGGTGCTCAGTGCTCAGGGTGCTGGGTGCTCAGTGCTCACGGTGCTGCGTGCTCAGTACTCAGGGTGCTGTGTGCTCAGTGCTCGAGGTGCTCGATGCTCAGTACTCAAGGTGCTGGGTGCTCAGTGCTCAGGGTGCTGGGTGCTCAGTCCTCGGGGTGCTCCGTGCTCAGGTTGCTGGGTGCTCAGTGCTCGGGGTGCTCGGTGCTAAGTACTCAGGGTGCTGGGTGCTCAGTGCTCAGGGTGCTGGGTGCTCAGTACTCTGGGTTCTCAGTGCTCAGTGCTCAGGGTGCTGGGTGCTCAGTTCTCAGGGTGCTCAGTGCTCAGTACTCGGGGTGCTGGGTGCTCAGTACTCAGGGTGCTCAGTGCTCAGCACTCGGGGTGCTGGGTGCTCAGTGCTCAGTGTGCTCAGTGCTCAGTGCTCGGGGTGCTGGGTGCTCAGTGCTCGGAGTTCTGGGTGCTCAGTACTCAGGGTGCTTTGTGCTCAGTGCTCAGTACTCAGCGTGCTGGGTGCTCAGTGCTCAGAGTGTTGGGTGCTCAGTACTCAGGGTGCTGGGTGCTCAGTGCTCAGTGCTCAGGGTGCTCAGTGCTCAGGGTGCTGGGTGCTCAGGGTGCTGGGTGCTCAGTGCTCGGGGTGCTGGGTGCTCAGTGCTCAGGGTGCTGGGTGCTCAGTGCTCAGTGCTGAGGGTGCTGGATGCTCAGTGCTCAGGGTGCTGGGTGTTCAGTACTCAGGGTGCTGGGTGCTCAGTACTCAGGGTGCTTGGTGCTCAGTGCTCAGGGTGCTGGTTGCTCAGTGCTCAGGGTGCTGGTTGCTCAGTACTCAGGGTGCTGGGTGCTCAGTACTCAGGGTGCTCGGTGTTCAGTACTGAGGGTGCTGGGTGCTCAGTGCCCAGGGTGCTGGGTGCTCAGTACTCAGGGTGCTGGGTGCGCAGTACTCAGTGTGCTGGGTGCTCAGTGCTCAGGGTGCTGGGTGCTCAGTACTCAGGGTGCTGGGTGCTCAGTGCTCGGTGTGCTAGGTGCTCAGTGCTCAGGGTGATCAGTGGTCAGTACTCAGGGTGCTGGGTGCTCAGTGCTCAGGGTGCTGGGTGCTCAGTCCTCAGGGTGCACAGTACTCAGGGTGCTCAGTGCTCAGTGCTCAGTACTCAGGGTGTTCAGTACTCAGGGTGCTGGGCGCTCAGTGCTCGGGGTGCTGGGTGCTCAGTACTCAGGGTGCTGGGTGCTCAGTACTCGGGGTGCTGGGTGCTCAGTACTCAGGGTGCTGGTTGCTCAGTGCTCGGGGTGCTGGGTGCTCAGTGCTCAGGGTGATCGGTGCTCAGTGCTCAGGGTGCTGGGTGCTCAGTCCTCAGGGTGCTCAGTGCTCAAGGTGCTGGGTGCTCAGTGCTCGGGGTGCTAGGTGCTCAGTACTCAGGGTGCTGAGTGCTCGGTACTCAGGGGGCTGGGTGCTCAGTACTCAGGGTGCTGGGTGCTCAGTACTCAGGGTGCTGGGTGCTCAGTGCTCAGGGTGCTGGGTGCTCAGTGCTCAGGGTGCTGGGTGCTCAGTGCTCGGGGTGCTGGGTGCTCAGTGCTCGGGGTGCTGGGTGCTCAGTGCTCAGTACTCAGGGTGCTGGGTGCTCAGTGCTCAGTGCTCAGGGTGCTGGTTGCTCAGTACTCAGGGTGCTGCGTGCTCAGTACTCAGGGTGCTGGGTGCTCAATGCTCAGGGTGCTGGGTGCTCAGTACTCAGGGTGCTGGGTGCTCAGTGCTCGGGGTGCTGGGTGCTCAGTGCTCGGGGTGCTGGGTGCTCAGTGCTCATGGTGCTGGGTGCTCAGTACTCAGGGTACTGGGTGCTCAGTGCTCGGGGTGCTCGGTGCTCAGTACTCAAGGTGCTGGGTGCTCAGTGCTCAGGGTGCTGGGTGCTCAGTCCTCGGGGTGCACCGTGCTCAGTGATCAGGGTGCTGGGTGCTCAGTACTCAGGGTGCTCGGTGCTCAGTACTCAGGCTTCTCAGTGCTCAGTACTCAGGGTGCTGGGTGCTCAGTGCTCAGGGTGCTGGGTGCTCAGTACTCAGGGAGCTCAGTGCTCAGTACTCGGGGTGTTGGGTGCTCAGTGCTCAGTGCTCAGGGTGCTGGGTTTTCAGTACTCAGGGTGCAGGGTGCTCAGTACTCAGGGTGCTCAGTGCTCAGTACTCGGGGTGCTGGGTGCTCAGTGCTCAGGGTGCTCAGGGCTCAGTGCTCGGGGTGTTGGGTGCTCAGTGCTCAGTGATCAGGGTGCTGGGTGCTCAGTACTCAGGGTGCTCGGTGCTCAGTACTCAGAGTTCTCAGTGCTCAGTACTCAGGGTGCTGGGTGCTCAGTGCTCAGGGTGCTGGGTGCTCAGTACTCAGGGTGCTCAGTGCTCAGTGCTCGGGGTGTTGGGTGCTCAGTGCTCAGTGCTCAGGGTGCTGGGTTTTCAGTACTCAGGGTGCAGGGTGCTCAGTACTCAGGGTGCTGGGTGCTCAGTGCACAGGGTGCTCAGTGCTCAGTACTCAGTGCTCAGGGTGCTGGGTGTTCAGTACTCAGGGTGCTGGGTGTTCAGTACTCGGTGTGCTGGGTGCTCAGTGCTCAGGGTGCTCAGTGCTCAGTACTCAGTGCTCAGGGTGCTCAGTGCTCAGTGCTCAGGGTGCTGGGTGTTCAGTACTCAGTGTGCTGGGTGCTCAGTGCTCAGGGTGCTCAGTGCTCAGTACTCAGTGCTCAGGGTACTCAGTGCTCAGTGCTCAGGGTGCTGGGTGTTCAGTACTCAGGGTGCTGGGTGATCAGTACTCAGGGTGCTGGGTGCTCAGTGCTCAGGGTGCTGGGTGCTCAATACTCTGGGTGTTGGGTGCTCAGTGCTCAGGGTGCTGGGTGCTCAGTGCTCAGGGTGCTGCGTGCTCAGTACTCAGGGTGCTGGGTGCTCAGTGCTCGAGGTGCTCGGTGCTCAGTACTCAAGGTGCTGGGTGCTCAGTGCTCAGGGTGCTGGGTGCTCAGTCCTCGGGGTGCTCCGTGCTCAGGGTGCTGGGTGCTCAGTGCTCGGGGTGCTCGGTGCTCAGTACTCAGGGTGCTGAGTGCTCAGTACTCAGGGTGATGGGTGCTCAGTACTCAGGGTGCTGGGTGCTCAGTGCTCGGGGTGCTGGGTGCTCAGTACTCAGGGTGCTGGGGGCTCAGTACTCAGGGTGCTGGGTGCTCAGTACTCAGGGTGCTCGGTTCTCAGTACTCAGGGTGCTGGGTGCTCATTCTCGGGGTGCTGGGTGCTCAGTGCTCGGGGTGCTGGGTGCTCAGTACTCAGGGTGCTGGGGGCTCAGTCCTTAGGGTGCTGGGTGCTCAGTACTCAGGGTGATCTGTTCTCAGTACTCAGGGTGATGGGTGCTCAGTGCTCGGGATGCTGGGTGCTCAGTACTCCGGGTGCTCAGTGCTCAGTACTCAGGGTGCTGGGTGCTCAGTACTCAGGGTGCTGGGTGCTCAGTGCTCGGCGTGCTCGGTGCTCAGTACTCGGGGTGCTGGGTGCTCAGTACTCGGGGTGCTGGGTGCTCAGGGCTCAGGGTGCTGGGTGCTCAGTTCTCGGGGTGCTGGGTGCTCAGTGCTGAGTGTGCTGGCTGCTCAGTGCTCAGGGTGCTGGGTGCTCAGTACAAAGGGTGCTCGGTGCTCAGTACTCAGGGTGCTCAGTGCTCAGTTCTAAGCGTGCTGGGTGCTCAGTGCTCAGGGTCCTCGGTGCTCAGTACTCAGGGAACTCAGTGCTCAGTACACAGCGTGCTTTGTGCTCAGTGCTGAGGGTGCTGGGTGCTCAGTACTCAGGGTGCTGGGTGCTCAGTACTCAGGGTGCTGGGTGCTCAGTACTCAGGGTGCTGGGTGCTCAGTGCTCGGGGTGCTCGGTGATCAGTACTCAGGGTGCTGGGTGCTCAGTGCTCAGGGTGCTGGGTACTCAATACTCAGGGTGCTGGGTGCTCATTACTCAGGGTGCTGGGTGCTCCGTGCTCAGGGTGCTGGGTGCTCAGTCCTCAGGGTGCTGGGTGCTCAGTACTCAGGGTGTTCGGTGATCAGTACTCAGGGTGCTCAGTGCTCAGTACTCAGGGTGCTGGTTGCTCAGTGCTCGGGGTGCTCGGTGCTCAGTACTCAGGGTGCTGGGTGCTCAGTACTCAGGGTTCTGGGTGCTCAGTACTCAGGGTGCTGGGTGCTCAGTACTCAGGGTGCTGGTTGCTCAGTACTCAGGGTGATGGGTGCACAGTGCTCAGGGTGCAGGGTGCTCAGTACTCAGGGTGCTGGGTGCTCAGTACTCAGGGTGATCGGTGCTTAGTACTCAGGGTGCTGGGTGCTCAGTGCTCAGGGTGCTGGGTACTCAGTACTCAGGGTGCTGGGTGCTCAGTACTCAGGGTGCTGGGTGCTCAGTGCTCAGGGTGCTGGGTGCTCAGTGCTCAGGGTGCTGGGTGCTCAGTACTCAGGGTGCTGGGTGCTCAGTGCTCAGGGTGATCGGTGCTCAGTACTCAGGGTGCTCACTACTCAGGGTGCTGGGTGCTCAGTGCTCAGGGTGCTGGGTGCTCAGTACTCAGGGTGCTGGGTGCTCAGTGCTCGCGGTGCTCGGTGCTCAGTACTCAAGGTGCTGGGTGCTCAGTGCTCAGGGTGCAGGGTGCTCAGTCCTCGGTGTGCTCCGTGCTCAGTGCTCAGGGTGCTGGGTGCTCAGTACTCAGGGTGCTTGGTGCTCAGTACTCAGGGTTTTCAGTGCTCAGGGTGCTGGGTGCTCAGTACTCAGGGTGCTCAGTGCTCAGTACTCGGGGTGCTTGGTGCTCAGTACTCAGGGTGCTCAGTGCTCAGTACTCGGGGTGCTGGGTGCTCAGTGCTCAGGGTGCTCAGTGCTCAGTGCTCGGGGTGTTAGGTGCTCAGTGCTCAGTGCTCAGGGTGCTGGGTGTTCAGTACTCAGGGTGCAGGGTGCTCAGTACTCAGGGTGCTGGGTGCTCAGTGCACAGGGATCTCAGTGCTCAGTACTCAGTGCTCAGGGTGCTGGGTGTTCAGTACTCAGGGTGCTGGGTGTTCAGTACTCGTTGTGCTGGGTGCTCAGTGCTCAGGGTGCTCAGTGCTCAGTACTCAGTGCTCAGGGTGCTCAATGCTCAGTGCTCAGGGTGCTGGGTGTTCAGTACTCGGTGTGCTGCGTGCTCAGTGCTCAGGGTGCTCAGTGCTCAGTACTCAGTGCTCAGGGTACTCAGTGCTCAGTGCTCAGGGTGCTGGGTGTTCAGTACTCAGGGTGCTGGGTGATCAGTACTCAGGGTGCTGGGTGCTCAGTGCTCAGGGTGCTGGGTGCTCAATACTCTGGGTGTTGGGTGCTCTGTGCTCAGGGTGCTGGGTGCTCAGTGCTCAGGGTGCTGCGTGCTCAGTACTCAGGGTGCAGGGTGCTCAGTGCTCGAGGTGCTCGGTGCTCAGTACTCAAGGTGCTGGGTGCTCAGTGCTCAGGGTGCTGGGTGCTCAGTCCTCGGGGTGCTCCGTGCTCAGGGTGCTGGGTGCTCAGTCCTCGGGGTGCTCAGTACTCAGGGTGCTGGGTGCTCAGTGCTCGGGGTGCTGGGTGCTCAGTACTCAGGGTGCTGGGGGCTCAGTACTCAGGGTGCTGGGTGCTCAGTACTCAGGGTGCTCGGTTCTCAGTACTCAGGGTGCTGGGTGCTCATTCTCGGGGTGCTGGGTGCTCAGTGCTCGGGGTGCTGGGTGCTCAGTACTCAGGGTGCTGGGGGCTCAGTCCTCAGGGTGCTGGGTGCTCAGTACTCAGGGTGATCTGTTCTCAGTACTCAGGGTGCTGGGTGCTCAGGGCTCAGGGTGCTGGGTGCTCAGTGCTCGGGGTGCTGGGTGCTCAGTGCTGAGTGTGCTGGCTGCTCAGTGCTCAGGGTGCTGGGTGCTCAGTACTCAGGGTGCTCAGTGCTCAGTTCTAAGCGTGCTGGGTGCTCAGTGCTCAGGGTCCTCGGTGCTCAGTACTCAGGGTGCTCAGTGCTCAGTACACAGCGTGCTTTGTGCTCAGTGCTGAGGGTGCTGGGTGCTCAGTACTCAGGGTGCTGGGTGCTCAGTACTCAGGGTGCTGGGTGCTCAGTACTCAGGGTGCTGGGTGCTCAGTGCTCGGGGTGCTCGGTGATCAGTACTCAGGGTGCTGGGTGCTCAGTGCTCAGTGTGCTGGGTACTCAATACTCAGGGTGCTGGGTGCTCAGTACTCAGGGTGCTGGGTGCTCAGTGCTCAGGGTGCTGGGTGCTCAGTCCTCAGGGTGCTGGGTGCTCAGTACTCAGGGTGTTCGGTGCTCAGTACTAAGGGTGCTGCGTGCTCAGTACTCAGGGTGCTGGGTGCTCAGTGCTCGAGGTGCTCGGTGCTCAGTACTCAAGGTGCTGGGTGCTCAGTGCTCAGGGTGCTGGGTGCTCAGTCCTCGGGGTGCTCCGTGCTCAGGGTGCTGGGTGCTCAGTGCTCGGGGTGCTCGGTGCTCAGTACTCAGGGTGCTGAGTGCTCAGTACTCAGGGTGATGGGTGCTCAGTACTCAGGGTGCTGGGTGCTCAGTGCTCGGGGTGCTGGGTGCTCAGTACTCAGGGTGCTGGGGGCTCAGTACTCAGGGTGCTGGGTGCTCAGTACTCAGGGTGCTCGGTTCTCAGTACTCAGGGTGCTGGGTGCTCATTCTCGGGGTGCTGGGTGCTCAGTGCTCGGGGTGCTGGGTGCTCAGTACTCAGGGTGCTGGGGGCTCAGTCCTCAGGGTGCTGGGTGCTCAGTACTCAGGGTGATCTGTTCTCAGTACTCAGGGTGATGGGTGCTCAGTGCTCGGGATGCTGGGTGCTCAGTACTCCGGGTGCTCAGTGCTCAGTACTCAGGGTGCTGGGTGCTCAGTACTCAGGGTGCTGGGTGCTCAGTGCTCGGCGTGCTCGGTGCTCAGTACTCGGGGTGCTGGGTGCTCAGTACTCGGGGTGCTGGGTGCTCAGGGCTCAGGGTGCTGGGTGCTCAGTGCTCGGGGTGCTGGGTGCTCAGTGCTGAGTGTGCTGGCTGCTCAGTGCTCAGGGTGCTGGGTGCTCAGTACTCAGGGTGCTCGGTGCTCAGTACTCAGGGTGCTCAGTGCTCAGTTCTAAGCGTGCTGGGTGCTCAGTGCTCAGGGTCCTCGGTGCTCAGTACTCAGGGTGCTCAGTGCTCAGTACACAGCGTGCTTTGTGCTCAGTGCTGAGGGTGCTGGGTCCTCAGTACTCAGGGTGCTGGGTGCTCAGTACTCAGGGTGCTGGGTGCTCAGTACTCAGGGTGGTGGGTGCTCAGTGCTCGGGGTGCTCGGTGATCAGTACTCAGGGTGCTGGGTGCTCAGTGCTCAGGGTTCTGGGTACTCAATACTCAGGGTGCTGGGTGCTCAGTCCTCAGGGTGCTGGGTGCTCAGTACTCAGGGTGATCGGTGCTTAGTACTCAGGGTGCTGGGTGCTCAGTGCTCAGGGTGCTGGGTACTCAGTACTCAGGGTGCTGGGTGCTCAGTGCTCAGGGTGCTGGGTGCTCAGTCCTCAGGGTGCTGGGTGCTCAGTACTCAGGGTGCTGGGTGCTCAGTACTCAGGGTGCTGGTTGCTCAGTGCTCGGGGTGCTCGGTGATCAGTACTCAGGGTGCTGGGTGCTCAGTGCTCAGGGTGCTGGGTACTCAATACTCAGGGTGCTGGGTGCTCAGTACTCAGGGTGCTGGGTGCTCAGTGCTCAGGGTGCTGGGTGCTCAGTCCTCAGGGTGCTGGGTGCTCAGTACTCAGGGTGATCGGTGCTTAGTACTCAGGGTGCTGGGTGCTCAATACTCAGGGTGCTGGGTGCTCAGTACTCAGGGTGCTGGGTGCTCAGTGCTCAGGGTGCTGGGTGCTCAGTCCTCAGGGTGCTGGGTGCTCAGTACTCAGGGTGCTGGGTGCTCAGTACTCAGGGTGCTGGGTGCTCAGTGCTCGGGGTGCTCGGTGATCAGTACTCAGGGTGCTGGGTGCTCAGTGCTCAGGGTGCTGGGTACTCAATACTCAGGGTGCTGGGTGCTCAGTACTCAGGGTGCTGGGTGCTCAGTGCTCAGGGTGCTGGGTGCTCAGTCCTCAGGGTGCTGGGTGCTCAGTACTCAGGGTGCTGGGTGCTCAGTGCTCAGGGTGCTGGGTGCTCAGTGCTCAGGGTGCTGGGTGCTCAGTACTCAGGGTGCTGGGTGCTCAGTACTCAGGGTGATCGGTGCTCAGTACTCAGGGTGCTCACTACTCAGGGTGCTGGGTGCTCAGTGCTCAGGGTGCTGGGTGCTCAGTACTCAGGGTGCTGGGTGCTCAGTGCTCGCGGTGCTCGGTGCTCAGTACTCAAGGTGCTGGGTGCTCAGTGCTCAGGGTGCAGGGTGCTCAGTCCTCGGGGTGCTCCGTGCTCAGTGCTCAGGGTGCTGGGTGCTCAGTACTCAGGGTGCTCGGTGCTCAGTACTCAGGGTTTTCAGTGCTCAGGGTGCTGGGTGCTCAGTACTCAGGGTGCTCAGTGCTCAGTACTCGGGGTGCTTGGTGCTCAGTACTCAGGGTGCTCAGTGCTCAGTACTCGGGGTGCTGGGTGCTCAGTGCTCAGTGTGCTCAGTGCTCAGTGCTCGGGGTGTTGGGTGCTCAGTGCTCAGTGCTCAGGGTGCTGGGTGTTCAGTACTCAGGGTGCAGGGTGCTCAGTACTCAGGGTGCTGGGTGCTCAGTGCACAGGGTCCTCAGTGCTCAGTACTCAGTGCTCAGGGTGCTGGGTGTTCAGTACTCAGGGTGCTGGGTGTTCAGTACTCGGTGTGCTGGGTGCTCAGTGCTCAGGATGCTCAGTGCTCAGTACTCAGTGCTCAGAGTGCTCAGTGCTCAGTGCTCAGGGTGCTGGGTGTTCAGTACTCGGTGTGCTGCGTGCTCAGTGCTCAGGGTGCTCAGTGCTCAGTACTCAGTGCTCAGGGTACTCAGTGCTCAGTGCTCAGGGTGCTGGGTGTTCAGTACTCAGGGTGCTGGGTGATCAGTACTCAGGGTGCTGGGTGCTCAGTGCTCAGGGTGCTGGGTGCTCAATACTCTGGGTGTTGGGTGCTCTGTGCTCAGGGTGCTGGGTGCTCAGTGCTCAGGGTGCTGCGTGCTCAGTACTCAGGGTGCTGGGTGCTCAGTGCTCGAGGTGCTCGGTGCTCAGTACTCAAGGTGCTGGGTGCTCAGTGCTCAGGGTGCTGGGTGCTCAGTCCTCGGGGTGCTCCGTGCTCAGGGTGCAGGGTGCTCAGTGCTCGGGGTGCTCGGTGCTCAGTACTCAGGGTGCTGAGTGCTCAGTACTCAGGGTGATGGGTGCTCAGTACTCAGGGTGCTGGGTGCTCAGTGGTCGGGGTGCTGGGTGCTCAGTACTCAGGGTGCTGGGGGCTCAGTACTCAGGGTGCTGGGTGCTCAGTACTCAGGGTGCTCGGTTCTCAGTACTCAGGGTGCTGGGTGCTCATTCTCGGGGTGCTGGGTGCTCAGTGCTCGGGGTGCTGGGTGCTCAGTACTCAGGGTGCTGGTGGCTCAGTCCTCAGGGTGCTGGGTGCTCAGTACTCAGGGTGATCTGTTCTCAGTACTCAGGGTGATGGGTGCTCAGTGCTCGGGATGCTGGGTGCTCAGTACTCCGGGTGCTCAGTGCTCAGTACTCAGGGTGCTGGGTGCTCAGTACTCAGGGTGCTGGGTGCTCAGTGCTCGGCGTGCTCGGTGCTCAGTACTCGGGGTGCTGGGTGCTCAGTACTCGGGGTGCTGGGTGCTCAGGGCTCAGGGTGCTGGGTGCTCAGTGCTCGGGGTGCTGGGTGCTCAGTGCTGAGTGTGCTGGCTGCTCAGTGCTCAGGGTGCTGGGTGCTCAGTACTCAGGGTGCTCAGTGCTCAGTTCTAAGCGTGCTGGGTGCTCAGTGCTCAGGGTCCTCGGTGCTCAGTACTCAGGGTGCTCAGTGCTCAGTACACAGCGTGCTTTGTGGTCAGTGCTGAGGGTGCTGGTTGCTCAGTACTCAGGGTGCTGGGTGCTCAGTACTCAGGGTGCTGGGTGCTCAGTACTCAGGGTGCTGGGTGCTCAGTGCTCGGGGTGCTCGGTGATCAGTACTCAGGGTGCTGGGTGCTCAGTGCTCAGGGTGCTGGGTACTCAATACTCAGGGTGCTGGGTGCTCAGTACTCAGGGTGCTGGGTGCTCAGTGCTCAGGGTGCTGGGTGCTCTGTCCTCAGGGTGCTGGGTGCTCAGTACTCAGGGTGCTCGGTGCTCAGTACTCAGGGTGCTCAGTGCTCAGTTCTAAGCGTGCTGGGTGCTCAGTGCTCAGGGTCCTCGGTGCTCAGTACTCAGGGTGCTCAGTGCTCAGTACACAGCGTGCTTTGTGCTCAGTGCTGAGGGTGCTGGGTCCTCAGTACTCAGGGTGCTGGGTGCTCAGTACTCAGGGTGCTGGGTGCTCAGTACTCAGGGTGCTGGGTGCTCAGTGCTCGGGGTGCTCGGTGATCAGTACTCAGGGTGCTGGGTGCTCAGTGCTCAGGGTGCTATGTACTCAATACTCAGGGTGCTGGGTGCTCAGTACTCAGGGTGCTGGGTGCTCAGTGCTCAGGGTGCTGGGTGCTCAGTCCTCAGGGTGCTGGGTGCTCAGTACTCAGGGTGCTCAGTGCTCAGTACTCAGGGTGCTGGTTGCTCAGTGCTCGGGGTGCTCGGTGCTCAGTACTCAGGGTGCTGGGTGCTCAGTACTCAGGGTGCTCGGTGCTCAGTACTCAGGATGCTCAGTGCTCAGTTCTAAGCGTGCTGGGTGCTCAGTGCTCAGGGTCCTCGGTGCTCAGTACTCAGGGTGCTCAGTGCTCAGTACACAGCGTGCTTTGTGCTCAGTGCTGAGGGTGCTGGGTCCTCAGTACTCAGGGTGCTGGGTGCTCAGTACTCAGGGTGCTGGGTGCTCAGTACTCAGGGTGCTGGGTGCTCAGTGCTCGGGGTGCTCGGTGATCAGTACTCAGGGTGCTGGGTGCTCAGTGCTCAGGGTGCTGGGTACTCAATACTCAGGGTGCTGGGTGCTCAGTACTCAGGGTGCTGGGTGCTCAGTGCTCAGGGTGCTGGGTGCTCAGTCCTCAGGGTGCTGGGTGCTCAGTACTCAGGGTGATCGGTGCTTAGTACTCAGGGTGCTGGGTGCTCAGTGCTCAGGGTGCTGGGTACTCAGTACTCAGGGTGCTGGGTGCTCAGTACTCAGGGTGCTGGGTGCTCAGTGCTCAGGGTGCTGGGTGCTCAGTGCTCAGGGTGCTGGGTGCTCAGTACTCAGGGTGCTGGGTGCTCAGTACTCAGGGTGATCGGTGCTCAGTACTCAGGGTGCTCACTACTCAGGGTGCTGGGTGCTCAGTGCTCAGGGTGCTGGGTGCTCAGTACTCAGGGTGCTGGGTGCTCAGTGCTCGCGGTGCTCGGTGCTCAGTACTCAAGGTGCTGGGTGCTCAGTGCTCAGGGTGCAGGGTGCTCAGTCCTCGGGGTGCTCCGTGCTCAGTGCTCAGGGTGCTGGGTGCTCAGTACTCAGGGTGCTCGGTGCTCAGTACTCAGGGTTTTCAGTGCTCAGGGTGCTGGGTGCTCAGTACTCAGGGTGCTCAGTGCTCAGTACTCGGGGTGCTTGGTGCTCAGTACTCAGGGTGCTCAGTGCTCAGTACTCGGGGTGCTGGGTGCTCAGTGCTCAGGGTGCTCAGTGCTCAGTGCTCGGGGTGTTGGGTGCTCAGTGCTCAGTGCTCAGGGTGCTGGGTGTTCAGTACTCAGGGTGCAGGGTGCTCAGTACTCAGGGTGCTGGGTGCTCAGTGCACAGGGTCCTCAGTGCTCAGTACTCAGTGCTCAGGGTGCTGGGTGTTCAGTACTCAGGGTGCTGGGTGTTCAGTACTCGGTGTGCTGGGTGCTCAGTGCTCAGGGTGCTCAGTGCTCAGTACTCAGTGCTCAGGGTGCTCAGTGCTCAGTGCTCAGGGTGCTGGGTGTTCAGTACTCGGTGTGCTGCGTGCTCAGTGCTCAGGGTGCTCAGTGCTCAGTACTCAGTGCTCAGGGTACTCAGTGCTCAGTGCTCAGGGTGCTGGGTGTTCAGTACTCAGGGTCCTGGGTGATCAGTACTCAGGGTGCTGGGTGCTCAGTGCTCAGGGTGCTGGGTGCTCAATACTCTGGGTGTTGGGTGCTCTGTGCTCAGGGTGCTGGGTGCTCAGTGCTCAGGGTGCTGCGTGCTCAGTACTCAGGGTGCTGGGTGCTCAGTGCTCGAGGTGCTCGGTGCTCAGTACTCAAGGTGCTGGGTGCTCAGTGCTCAGGGTGCTGGGTGCTCAGTCCTCGGGGTGCTCCGTGCTCAGGGTGCTGGGTGCTCAGTGCTCGGGGTGCTCGGTGCTCAGTACTCAGGGTGCTGAGTGCTCAGTACTCAGGGTGATGGGTGCTCAGTACTCAGGGTGCTGGGTGCTCAGTGGTCGGGGTGCTGGGTGCTCAGTACTCAGGGTGCTGGGGGCTCAGTACTCAGGGTGCTGGGTGCTCAGTACTCAGGGTGCTCGGTTCTCAGTACTCAGGGTGCTGGGTGCTCATTCTCGGGGTGCTGGGTGCTCAGTGCTCGGGGTGCTGGGTGCTCAGTACTCAGGGTGCTGGGGGCTCAGTCCTCAGGGTGCTGGGTGCTCAGTACTCAGGGTGATCTGTTCTCAGTACTCAGGGTGATGGGTGCTCAGTGCTCGGGATGCTGGGTGCTCAGTACTCCGGGTGCTCAGTGCTCAGTACTCAGGGTGCTGGGTGCTCAGTACTCAGGGTGCTGGGTGCTCAGTGCTCGGCGTGCTCGGTGCTCAGTACTCGGGGTGCTGGGTGCTCAGTACTCGGGGTGCTGGGTGCTCAGGGCTCAGGGTGCTGGGTGCTCAGTGCTCGGGGTGCTGGGTGCTCAGTGCTGAGTGTGCTGGCTGCTCAGTGCTCAGGGTGCTGGGTGCTCAGTACTCAGGGTGCTCAGTGCTCAGTTCTAAGCGTGCTGGGTGCTCAGTGCTCAGGGTCCTCGGTGCTCAGTACTCAGGGTGCTCAGTGCTCAGTACACAGCGTGCTTTGTGCTCAGTGCTGAGGGTGCTGGGTGCTCAGTACTCAGGGTGCTGGGTGCTCAGTACTCAGGGTGCTGGGTGCTCAGTACTCAGGGTGCTGGGTGCTCAGTGCTCGGGGTGCTCGGTGATCAGTACTCAGGGTGCTGGGTGCTCAGTGCTCAGGGTGCTGGGTACTCAATACTCAGGGTGCTGGGTGCTCAGTACTCAGGGTGCTGGGTGCTCAGTGCTCAGGGTGCTGGGTGCTCTGTCCTCAGGCTGCTGGGTGCTCAGTACTCAGGGTGTTCGGTGCTCAGTACTCAGGGTGCTCAGTGCTCAGTACTCAGGGTGCTGGTTGCTCAGTGCTCGGGGTGCTCGGTGCTCAGTACTCAGGGTGCTGGGTGCTCAGTACTCAGGGTTCTGGGTGCTCAGTACTCAGGGTGCTGGGTGCTCAGTACTCAGGGTGCTGGGTGCTCAGTACTCAGGGTGATGGGTGCACAGTGCTCAGGGTGCTGGGTGCTCAGTACTCAGGGTGCTGGGTGCTCAGTACTCAGGGTGATCGGTGCTTAGTACTCAGGGTGCTGGGTGCTCAGTGCTCAGGGTGCTGGGTACTCAGTACTCAGGGTGCTGGGTGCTCAGTACTCAGGGTGCTGGGTGCTCAGTGCTCAGGGTGCTGGGTGCTCAGTGCTCAGGGTGCTGGGTGCTCAGTACTCAGGGTGCTGGGTGCTCAGTGCTCAGGGTGATCGGTGCTCAGTACTCAGGGTGCTCACTACTCAGGGTGCTGGGTGCTCAGTGCTCAGGGTGCTGGGAGCTCAGTACTCAGGGTGCTGGGTGCTCAGTGCTCGCGGTGCTCGGTGCTCAGTACTCAAGGTGCTGAGTGCTCAGTGCTCAGGGTGCAGGGTGCTCAGTCCTCGGGGTGCTCCGTGCTCAGTGCTCAGGGTGCTGGGTGCTCAGTACTTAGGGTGCTCGGTGCTCAGTACTCAGGGTTTTCAGTGCTCAGGGTGCTGGGTGCTCAGTACTCAGGGTGCTCAGTGCTCAGTACTCGGGGTGCTGGGTGCTCAGTACTCAGGGTCCTCAGTGCTCAGTACTCGGGGTGCTGGGTGCTCAATGCTCAGTGTGCTCAGTGCTCAGTGCTAAGGGTGCTGGGTGCTCTGTGCTCGGGGCACTGGGTGCTCAGTGCTCGGGGTGCTGGGTGCTCAGTACTCAGGGTGCTGTGTGCTCAGTGCTCAGTACTCAGCGTGCTGGGTGCTCAGTGCTCAGTGTGTTGGGTGCTCAGTACTCAGGGTGCTGGGTGCTCAGTGCTCAGTGCTCAGGGTGCTCATTGCTCAGGGTGCTGGGTGCTCAGGGTGCTGGGTGCTCAGTGCTCGGGGTGCTGGGTGCTCAGTGCTCAGTGCTCAGGGTGCTGGGTGCTCAGTGCTCAGTGTTCAGGGTGCTGGGTGTTCAGTACTCAGGGTGCTCGGTGCTTAGTGCTCGGGGTGCTGGGTGCTCAGTACTCAGGGTGCTTGGTGCTCAGTGCTCGGGGTGCTGGGTGCTCAGTGCTCATCTTGATCAATGCTCAGTACTCAGGGTGCTGGGTGCTCAGTGCTCAGGGTGCTGGGTGCTCAGTCCTCAGGGTGCTCAGTACTCAGGGTGCTCGGTGCTCAGTGCTCAGTACTCAGGGTGCTCAGTACTCAGGGTGCTGGGTGCTCAGTGCTCAGGGTGCTGGTTGCTCAGTACTCAGGGTGCTGGGTGCTCAGTACTCAGGTTACTGGGTGCTCAGTGCTCAGGGTGCTCTGTGGTCAGTACTCAGGGTGCTGGGTGCTCAGTGCTCGGGGTGCTGCGTGCTCAGTACTCAGGGTTCTGGGTGCTCAGTGCTCACGGTGCTGGGTACTCAGTGCTCAGGGTGCTGGGTGCTCAGTACTCAGGGTGCTGGGTGCTCAGTGCTCGGGGTGCTCGGTGCTCAGTACTCAAGGTGCTGGGTGCTCATTACTCAGGGTGCTGGGTGCTCAGTGCTCGGGGTGCTCGGTGCTCAGTACTCGGGGTGCTGGTTGCTCAGTACTCGGGGTGCTGGGTGCTCAGTGCTCAGGGTGCTGGGTGTTCAGTACTCATGGTGCTTCGTGCTCAGTACTCAGGGTGCGGGGTGCTCAGTGCTCAGGGTGCTCAGTGCTCAGTACTCAGAGCTCAGGGTGCTGGGTGTTCAGTGCTCAGGGTGCTGGGTGCTCATTGCTCAGGGTGCTGGGTGCTCAGTCCTCGGGGTGCTCTGTGCTCAGGGTGCTGGGTGCTCAGTGCTCGGGGTGCCCGGTGCTCAGTACTCAGGGTGCTGAGTGCTCAGTACTCAGGGTGATGGGTGCTAGTACTCAGGGTGCTCGGTGCTCAGTGCTCAGGGTGCTGGGTGCTCAGTACTCAGGGTGCTGGGTTCTCAGTGCTCGGGGTGCTGGGTGCTCAGTACTCAGGGTGCTGGGGGCTCAGTACTCAGGGTGCTGGGTGCTCAGTACTCACGGTGCTCGGTTCTCAGTACTCAGGGTGCTGGGTGCTCATTCTCGGGGTGCTGCGTGCTCAGTGCTCAGGGTGCTGGGTGCTCAGTGATCGGGGTGCTGGGTGCTCAGTGCTGAGTGTGCTGGCTGCTCAGTGCTCAGGGTGCTGGGTGCTCAGTACTCAGGGTGCTCGGTGCTCAGTACTCAGGGTGCTCAGTGCTCAGTACTCAGCGTGCTGGGTGCTCAGTGCTCAGGGTCCTCGGTGCTCAGTACTCAGGGTGCTCAGTGCTCAGTACTCAGCGTGCTTTGTGCTCAGTGCTCAGGGTACTGGGTGCTCAGTACTCAGGGTGCTGGGTGCTCTGTACTCAGGGTGCTGGGTGCTCAGTACTCAGGGTGCTGGGTGCTCAGTGCTCAGGGTGCTGGGTGCTCAGTACTCAGGGTGCTGGGTGCTTAGTGCTCGAGGTGCTCGGTGCTCAGTACTCAAGGTGCTGGGTTCTCAGTGCTCAGGGTGCTGGGTGCTCAGTCCTCGGGGTGCTCCGTGCTCAGGGTGCTGGGTGCTGAGTGCTCAGGGTGCTGGGTGCTCAGTGCTCGGGTGCTCGGTGCTCAGTGCTCAGTACTCAGGGTGCTGGGTGCTCAGTGCTCGGTGTGCTGGGTGCTCAGTACTCAGGGTGCTGGGTGCTCAGTGCTCAGGGTGCTGGGTGCTCAGTGCTCAGGGTGCTGGGTGCTCAGTGATCGGGGTGCTGGGTGCTCAGTGCTCAGGGTGATCGGTGCTCAGTGCTCAGGGTGCTGGGTGCTCAGTCCTCAGGGTGCTCAGTGCTCAAGGTGCTGGGTGCTCAGTGCTCGGGGTGCTCGGTGCTCAGTACTCAGGGTGCTGAGTGCTCAGTACTCAGGGTGCTGGGTGCTCAGTACTCAGGGTGCTGGGTGCTCAGTACTCAGGTTGCTGGGTGCTCAGTGCTCAGGGTGCTGGGTGCTCAGTGCTCAGGGTGCTGGGTGCTCAGTGCTCGGGGTGCTGGGTGCTCAGTGCTCGGGGTGCTGGGTGCTCAGTGCTCAGTGCTCAGGGTGCTGGGTGCTCAGTGCTCAGTGCTCAGGGTGCTGGTTGCTCAGTACTCAGGGTGCTGGGTGCTCAGTACTCAGGGTGCTGGGTGCTCAGTGCTCAGGGTGCTGGGTGCTCAGTACTCAGGGTGCTGGGTGCTCAGTGCTCGGGGTGCTGGGTGCTCCGTGCTCGGGGTGCTGGGTGCTCAGTGCTCATGGTGCTGGGTGCTCAGTACTCAGGGTGCTGGGTGCTCAGTGCTCGGGGTGCTCGGTGCTCAGTACTCAAGGTGCTGGGTGCTCAGTGCTCAGGGTGCTGGGTGCTCAGTCCTCGGGGTGCACCGTGCTCAGTGATCAGGGTGCTGGGTGCTCAGTACTCAGGGTGCTCGGTGCTCAGTACTCAGGGTTCTTAGTGCTCAGTACTCAGGGTGCTGGGTGCTCAGTGCTCAGGGTGCTGGGTGCTCAGTACTCAGGGTGCTCAGTGCTCAGTACTCGGGGTGCTTGGTGCTCAGTACTCAGGGTGCTCAGTGCTCAGTACTCGGGGTGCTGGGTGCTCAGTGCTCAGGGTGCTCAGTGCTCAGTGCTCGGGGTGTTGGGTGCTCAGTGCTCAGTGCTCAGGGTGCTGGGTGTTCAGTACTCAGGGTGCAGGGTGCTCAGTACTCAGGGTGCTGGGTGCTCAGTGCTCAGGGTGCTCAGTGATCAGTACTCAGTGCTCAGGGTGCTGGGTGTTCAGTACTCGGTGTGCAGGGTGCTCAGTGCTGAGGGTGCTCAGTGCTCAGTACTCAGTGCTCAGGGTGCTCAGTGCTCAGTGCTCAGGGTGCTGGGTGTTCAGTACTGGGTGTGCTGGGTGCTCAGTGCTCAGGGTGCTCAGTGCTCAGTACTCAGTGCTCAGGGTACTCAGTGCTCAGTGCTCAGGGTGCTGGGTGTTCAGTACTCAGGGTGCTGGGTGATCAGTACTCAGGGTGCTGGGTGCTCAGTGCTCAGGGTGCTGGGTGCTCAGTACTCTGGGTGTTGGGTGCTCAGTGCTCAGGGTGCTGGGTGCTCAGTGCTCAGGGTGCTGGGTGCTCAGTGCTCGAGGTGCTCGGTGCTCAGTACTCAAGGTGCTGGGTGCTCAGTGCTCAGGGTGCTGGGTGCTCAGTCCTCGGGGTGCTCCGTGCTCAGGGTGCTGGGTGCTCAGTGCTCGGGGTGCTCGGTGCTCAGTACTCAGGGTGCTGAGTGCTCAGTACTCAGGGTGATGGGTGCTCAGTACTCAGGGTGCTGGGTGCTCAGTGCTCGGGGTGCTGGGTGCTCAGTACTCAGGGTGCTGGGGGCTCAGTACTCAGGGTGCTGGGTGCTCAGTACTCAGGGTGCTCGGTTCTCAGTACTCAGGGTGCTGGGTGCTCATTCTCGGGGTGCTGGGTGCTCAGTGCTCGGGGTGCTGGGTGCTCAGTACTCAGGGTGCTGTGGGCTCAGTACTCAGGGTGCTGGGTGCTCAGTACTCAGGGTGATCTGTTCTCAGTACTCAGGGTGCTGGGTGCTCAGTGCTCGGGATGCTGGGTGCTCAGTACTCGGGGTGCTCAGTGCTCAGTACTCAGGGTGCTGGGTGCACAGTACTCAGGGTGCTGGGTGCTCAGTGCTCGGGGTGCTCGGTGCTCAGTACTCGGGGTGCTGGGTGCTCAGTACTCGGGGTGCTGGGTGCTCAGTGCTCAGGGTGCTGGGTGCTCAGTGCTCGGGGTGCTGGGTGCTCAGTGCTGAGTGTGCTGGCTGCTCAGTGCTCAGGGTGCTGGGTGCTCAGTACTCAGGGTGCTCGGTGCTCAGTACTCAGGGTGCTCAGTGCTCAGTACTCAGCGTGCTGGGTGCTCAGTGCTCAGGGTCCTCGGTGCTCAGTACTCAGGGTGCTCAGTGCTCAGTACACAGCGTGCTTTGTGCTCAGTGCTGAGGGTGCTGGGTGCTCAGTACTGAGGGTGCTGGGTGCTCAGTACTCAGGGTGCTGGGTGCTCAGTACTCAGGGTGCTGGGTGCTCAGTGCTCAGGGTGCTCAGTGATCAGTACTCAGGGTGCTGGGTGCTCAGTGCTCAAGGTGCTGGGTACTCAGTACTCAGGGTGCTGGGTGCTCAGTGCTCGAGGTGCTCGGTGCTCAGTACTCAAGGTGCTGGGTGCTCAGTGCTCAGGGTGCTGGGTGCTCAGTCCTCGGGGTGCTCCGTGCTCAGGGTGCTGGGTGCTCAGTGCTCGGGGTGCTCGGTGCTCAGTACTCAGGGTGCTGAGTGCTCAGTACTCAGGGTGATGGGTGCTCAGTACTCAGGGTGCTGGGTGCTCAGTGCTCGGGGTGCTGGGTGCTCAGTACTCAGGGTGCTGGGGGCTCAGTACTCAGGGTGCTGGGTGCTCAGTACTCAGGGTGCTCGGTTCTCAGTACTCAGGGTGCTGGGTGCTCATTCTCGGGGTGCTGGGTGCTCAGTGCTCGGGGTGCTGGGTGCTCAGTACTCAGGGTGCTGTGGGCTCAGTACTCAGGGTGCTGGGTGCTCAGTACTCAGGGTGATCTGTTCTCAGTACTCAGGGTGCTGGGTGCTCAGTGCTCGGGATGCTGGGTGCTCAGTACTCGGGGTGCTCAGTGCTCAGTACTCAGGGTGCTGGGTGCACAGTACTCAGGGTGCTGGGTGCTCAGTGCTCGGGGTGCTCGGTGCTCAGTACTCGGGGTGCTGGGTGCTCAGTACTCGGGGTGCTGGGTGCTCAGTGCTCAGGGTGCTGGGTGCTCAGTGCTCGGGGTGCTGGGTGCTCAGTGCTGAGTGTGCTGGCTGCTCAGTGCTCAGGGTGCTGGGTGCTCAGTACTCAGGGTGCTCGGTGCTCAGTACTCAGGGTGCTCAGTGCTCAGTACTCAGCGTGCTGGGTGCTCAGTGCTCAGGGTCCTCGGTGCTCAGTACTCAGGGTGCTCAGTGCTCAGTACACAGCGTGCTTTGTGCTCAGTGCTGAGGGTGCTGGGTGCTCAGTACTGAGGGTGCTGGGTGCTCAGTACTCAGGGTGCTGGGTGCTCAGTACTCAGGGTGCTGGGTGCTCAGTGCTCAGGGTGCTCAGTGATCAGTACTCAGGGTGCTGGGTGCTCAGTGCTCAAGGTGCTGGGTACTCAGTACTCAGGGTGCTGGGTGCTCAGTGCTCAGGGTGCTGGGTGCTCAGTCCTCAGGGTGCTGGGTGCTCAGTACTCAGGGTGTTCGGTGCTCAGTACTCAGGGTGCTCGGTGCTCAGTACTCAGGATGCTGGTTGCTCAGTGCTCGGGGTGCTCGGTGCTCAGTACTCAGTGTGCTGGGTGCTCAGTACTCAGGGTGCTGGGTGCTCAGTACTCAGGGTGCTGGGTGCTCAGTACTCAGGGTGCTGGGTGCTCAGTACTCAGGGTGCTGGGTGCACAGTGCTCAGGGTGCTGGGTGCTCAGTACTCAGGGTGCTGGGTGCTCAGTACTCAGGGTGATCGGTGCTTAGTACTCAGGGTGCTGGGTGCTCATTGCTCAGGGTGCTGGGTACTCAGTACTCAGGGTGCTGGGTGCTCAGTACTCAGGGTGCTGGGTGCTCAGTGCTCAGGGTGCTGGGTGCTCAGTGCTCAGGGTGCTGGGTGCTCAGTACTCAGGGTGCTGGGTGCTCAGTGCTCAGGGTGATCGGTGCTCAGTACTCAGGGTGCTCAGTACTCAGGGTGCAGGGTGCTCAGTGCTCAGGGTGCTGGGTGCTCAGTACTCAGGGTGCTGGGTGCTCAGTGCTCGGGGTGCTGGGTGCTCAGTGCTCAGGGTGATCGGTGCTCAGTACTCAAGGCGCTGGGTGCTCAGTCCTTGGGGTGCTGGGTGCTCAGTGCTCGGGGTGCTGTGTGCTCAGTGCTCAGTGCTCAGGCTGCTGGGTGCTCAGTGCTCAGTGCTCAGGGTGCTGGGTGCTCAGTTCTCAGGGTGCTGGGTGCTCAGTACTCTGTGTGTTGGGTGCTCAGTACGCAGGGTGCTGGGTGCTCAGTGCTCAGGGTGCTGGGTGCTCAGTACTCAGGGTGCTGGGTGCTCAGTGCTCGCGGTGCTCGGTGCTCAGTACTCAAGGTGCTGGGTGCTCAGTGCTCAGGGTGCAGGGTGCTCAGTCCTCGGGGTGCCCCGTGCTCAGTGCTCAGGATGCTGGGTGCTCAGTACTTAGGGTGCTCGGTGCTCAGTACTCAGGGTTTTCAGTGCTCTGGGTGCTGGATGCTCAGTACTCAGGGTGCTCAGTGCTCAGTACTCGGGGTGCTGGGTGCTCAGTACTCAGGGTGCTCAGTGCTCAGTACTCAGGGTGCTGGGTGCTCAGTGCTCAGTGTGCTCAGTGCTCAGTGCTCGGTGTGCTGGGTGCTCAGTGCTCGGGGCGCTGGGTGCTCAGTGTTCGGGGTGCTGGGTGCTCAGTACTCAGGGTGCTGTGTGCTCAGTGCTCATTACTCAGCGTGCTGGGTGCTCAGTGCTCAGAGTGTTGGGTGCTCAGTACTCAGGGTGCTGGGTGCTCAGTGCTCAGTGCACAGGGTGCTCATTGCTCAGGGTGCTGGGTGCTCAGGGTGCTGGGTGCTCAGTGCTCGGGGTGCTGGGTGCTCAGTGCTCAGGGTGCTGGGTGCTCAGTGCTCAGTGCTCAGGGTGCTGGGTGTTCAGTACTCAGGGTGCTCGGTGCTTAGTGCTCGGGGTGCTGTTTGCTCAGTACTCAGGTGCTGGGTGCTCAGTGCTCGGGGTGCTGGGTGCTCAGTGCTCATGGTGATCAATGCTCAGTACTCAGGGTGCGGGGTGCTCAGTGCTCAGGGTGCTGGGTGCTCAGTCCTCAGGGTGCTCAGTACTCAGGGTGCTCGGTGCTCAGTGCTCAGTACTCAGGGTGCTCAGTACTCAGGGTGCTGGGTGCTCAGTGCTCAGGGTGCTGGGTGCTCAGTACTCAGGGTGCTGGGTGCTTAGTACTCGGGGTGCTGGGTGCTCAGTACTCAGGGTGCTGTGTGCTCAGTTCTCGGGGTGCTGGGTGCTCAGTGCTCAGGGTGATCGGTGCTCAGTGCTCAGGGTGCTGGGTGCTCAGTCCTCAGGGTGATCAGTGCTCGCGGTGCTCGGTGCTCAGTACTCAGGGTGCTGAGTGCCCAGTACTCAGGGTTCTGGGTGCTCAGTACTCAGGGTGCTGGGTGCTCAGTACTCAGGGTGCTGTCTGCTCAGTGCTCAGGGTGCTGGGTGCTCAGTGCTCAGGGTGCTGGGTGCTCAGTGCTGGGGGTGCTGGGTTCTCAGGGCTGTGGTGCTGGGTGCTCAGTGCTCAGTGCTCAGGGTGCTGGGTGCTCAGTGCTCAGGGTGCTGGTTGCTCAGTACTCAGGGTGCTGGGTTCTCAGTACTCAGGTTACTGGGTGCTCAGTGCTCAGGGAGCTCTGTGGTCAGTACTCAGGGTGCTGGGTGCTCAGTGCTCGGGGTGCTGCGTGCTCAGTACTCAGGGTGCTGGGTGCTCAGTGCTCACGGTGCTGGGTACTCAGTGCTCAGGGTGCTGGGTGCTCAGTACTCAGGGTGCTGGGTGCTCAGTGCTCGGGGTGCTCGGTGCTCAGTACTCAAGGTGCTGGGTGCTCAGTGCTCAGGGTGCTGGGTGCTCAGTGCTCGGGGTGCTCGGTGCTCAGTACTCGGGGTGCTGGTTGCTCAGTACTCGCGGTGCTGGGTGCTCAGTGCTCAGTGCTCAGGGTGCTGGGTGTTCAGTACTCATGGTGCTGGGTGCTCAGTACTCAGGGTGCTGGGTGCTCAGTGCTCAGGGTGCTCAGTGCTCAGTACTCAGTGCTCAGGGTGCTGGGTGTTCAGTACTCAGGGTGCTGGGTGTTCAGTACTCGGTGTGCTGGGTGCTCAGTGCTCAGGGTGCTGGGTGCTCAGTACTCAGTGCTCAGGGTGCTCAGTGCTCAGTGCTCAGGGTGCTCGGTGTTCAGTACTCAGGGTGCTGGGTGTTCAGTACTCGGTGTGCTGTGTGCTCAGTGCTCAGGGTGCTCAGTGATCAGTACTCAGTGCTCAGGGTACTCACTGCTCAGTACTCAGGGTGCTGGGTGCTCAGTACTCAGGGTGCTGGGTGCTCAGTGCTCAGGGTGCTGGGTGCTCAGTACTCTGGGTGTTGGGTGCTCAGTGCTCAGGGTGCTGGGTGCTCAGTGCTCAGGGTGCTGCGTGCTCAGTACTCAGGGTGCTGGGTGCTCAGCGCTCGAGGTGCTCGGTGCTCAGTACTCAAGGTGCTGGGTGCTCAGTGCTCAGGGTGCTGGGTGCTCAGTCCTCGGGGTGCTCCGTGCTCAGGGTGCTGGGTGCTCAGTGCTCGGGATGCTCGGTGCTCAGTACTCAGGGTGCTGAGTGCTCAGTACTCAGGGTGATGGGTGCTCAGTACTCAGGGTGCTGGGTGCTCAGTGCTCGGGGTGCTGGGTGCTCAGTACTCAGGGTGCTGGGGGCTCAGTACTCAGGGTGCTGGGTGCTCAGTACTCAGGGTGCTCGGTTCTCAGTACTCAGGGTGCTGGGTGCTCATTCTCGGGGTGCTGGGTGCTCAGTGCTCGGGGTGCTGGGTGCTCAGTACTCAGGGTGCTGGGGGCTCAGTACTCAGGGTGCTGGGTGCTCAGTACTCAGGGTGATCTGTTCTCAGTACTCAGGGTGCTGGGTGCTCAGTGCTCGGGATGCTGGGTGCTCAGTACTCGGGGTGCTCAGTGCTCAGTACTCAGGGTGCTGGGTGCTCAGTACTCAGGGTGCTGGGTGCTCAGTGCTCGGGGTGCTCGGTGCTGAGTACTCGGGGTGCTGGGTTCTCAGTACTCAGGGTGTTGGGTGCTCAGTGCTCAGGGTGCTGGGTGCTCAGTGATCGGGGTGCTGGGTGCTCAGTGCTGAGTGTGCTGGCTGCTCAGTGCTCAGGGTACTGGGTGCTCAGTACTCAGGGTGCTCGGTGCTCAGTAACCAGGGTGCTCAGTGCTCAGTACTCAGCGTGCTGGGTGCTCAGTGCTCAGGGTCCTCGGTGCTCAGTACTCAGGGTGCTCAGTGCTCAGTACTCAGCGTGCTTTGTGCTCAGTGCTCAGGATGCTGGGTGCTCAGTACTCAGGGTGCTGGGTGCTCAGTACTCAGGGTGCTGGGTGCTCTGTGCTGGGGGGTGCTGGGTGCTCAGTGCTCAGGGTGCTGGGTGCTCAGTGCTCAGGGTGCTGGGTGCTCAGTACTCAGGGTGCTGGGTGCTTAGTGCTCGAGGTGCTCGGTGCTCAGTACTCAAGGTGCTGGGTTCTCAGTGCTCAGGGTGCTGGGTGCTCAGTCCTCGGGGTGCTCCGTGCTCATTGTGCTGGGTGCTGAGTGCTCAGGGTGCTGGGTGCTCAGTGCTCGGGTGCTCGGTGCTCAGTGCTCAGGGTCCTGGGTGCTCAGTACTCAGGGTCCTGGTTGCTTAGTACTCAGGGTGCTCAGTGCTCAGTACACAGGGTGCTGGGTGCTCAGTGCTCGGGGTGCTGGTTGCTCAGTGCTCAGTACTCAGGGTGCTGGGTGCTCAGTGCTCGGGGTGCTGGGTGCTCAGTACTCAGGGTGCTGGGTGCTCAGTGCTCAGGGTGCTGGGTGCTCAGTGCTCAGGGTGCGGGGTGCTCAGTGATCGGGGTGCTGGGTGCTCAGTACTCAGGGTGCTCAGTGCTCGGGGAGCTCGGTGCTCAGTACTCAGGGTGCTGGGTGCTCAGTACTCAGTACTTGGGGTGCTGGGTGCTCAGTGCTCAGGGTGCTCAGTGCTCAGTACTCAGTGCTCAGGGTGCTCAGTGCTCAGTGCTCAGGGTGCTGGGTGTTCAGTACTCAGGGTGCTGGGTGCTCAGTACTCAGGGTGCTAGGTGCTCAGTACTCAGGGTGCTGGGTGCTCATTCTCGGGGTGCTGGGTGCTCAGTGCTCGGGGTGCTGGGTGCTCAGTACTCAGGGTTCTGGGGGCTCAGTACTCAGGGTGCTGGGTGCTCAGTACTCAGGGTGCTCGGTTCTCAGTACTCAGGGTGCTGGGTGCTCATTCTCGGGGTGCTGGGTGCTCAGTGCTCGGGGTGCTGGGTGCTCAGTACTCAGGGTGCTGGGGGCTGAGTACTCAGGGTGCTGGGTGCTCAGTACTCAGGGTGATCTGTTCTCAGTACTCAGGTTGCTGGGTGCTCAGTGCTCGGGGTGCTGGGTGCTCACTACTCGGGGTGCTCAGTGCTCAGTACTCAGGGTGCTGGGTGCTCAGTACTCAGGGTGCTGGGTGCTCAGTGATCAGGGTGCTGCGTGCTCAGTACTCAGGGTGCTGGGTGCTCAGCGCTCGAGGTGCTCGGTGCTCAGTACTCAAGGTGCTGGGTGCTCAGTGCTCAGGGTGCTGGGTGCTCAGTCCTCGGGGTGCTCCGTGCTCAGGGTGCTGGGTGCTCAGTGCTCGGGATGCTCGGTGCTCAGTACTCAGGGTGCTGAGTGCTCAGTACTCAGGGTGATGGGTGCTCAGTACTCAGGGTGCTGGGTGCTCAGTGCTCGGGGTGCTGGGTGCTCAGTACTCAGGGTGCTGGGGGCTCAGTACTCAGGGTGCTGGGTGCTCAGTACTCAGGGTGCTCGGTTCTCAGTACTCAGGGTGCTGGGTGCTCATTCTCGGGGTGCTGGGTGCTCAGTGCTCGGGGTGCTGGGTGCTCAGTACTCAGGGTGCTGGGGGCTCAGTACTCAGGGTGCTGGGTGCTCAGTACTCAGGGTGATCTGTTCTCAGTACTCAGGGTGCTGGGTGCTCAGTGCTCGGGATGCTGGGTGCTCAGTACTCGGGGTGCTCAGTGCTCAGTACTCAGGGTGCTGGGTGCTCAGTACTCAGGGTGCTGGGTGCTCAGTGCTCGGGGTGCTCGGTGCTGAGTACTCGGGGTGCTGGGTTCTCAGTTCTCAGGGTGCTGGGTGCTCAGTGCTCAGGGTGCTGGGTGCTCAGTGATCGGGGTGCTGGGTGCTCAGTGCTGAGTGTGCTGGCTGCTCAGTGCTCAGGGTACTGGGTGCTCAGTACTCAGGGTGCTCGGTGCTCAGTAACCAGGGTGCTCAGTGCTCAGTACTCAGCGTGCTGGGTGCTCAGTGCTCAGGGTCCTCGGTGCTCAGTACTCAGGGTGCTCAGTGCTCAGTACTCAGCGTGCTTTGTGCTCAGTGCTCAGGGTGCTGGGTGCTCAGTACTCAGGGTGCTGGGTGCTCAGTACTCAGGGTGCTGGGTGCTCTGTGCTGGGGGGTGCTGGGTGCTCAGTGCTCAGGGTGCTGGGTGCTCAGTGCTCAGGGTGCTGGGTGCTCAGTACTCAGGGTGCTGGGTGCTTAGTGCTCGAGGTGCTCGGTGCTCAGTACTCAAGGTGCTGGGTTCTCAGTGCTCAGGGTGCTGGGTGCTCAGTCCTCGGGGTGCTCCGTGCTCAGGGTGCTGGGTGCTGAGTGCTCAGGGTGCTGGGTGCTCAGTGCTCGGGTGCACGGTGCTCAGTGCTCAGGGTCCTGGGTGCTCAGTACTCAGGGTCCTGGTTGCTTAGTACTCAGGGTGCTCAGTGCTCAGTACACAGGGTGCTGGGTGCTCAGTGCTCGGGGTGCTGGTTGCTCAGTGCTCAGTACTCAGGGTGCTGGGTGCTCAGTGCTCGGGGTGCTGGGTGCTCAGTACTCAGGGTGCTGGGTGCTCAGTGCTCAGGGTGCTGGGTGCTCAGTGCTCAGGGTGCGGGGTGCTCAGTGATCGGGGTGCTGGGTGCTCAGTACTCAGGGTGCTCAGTGCTCGGGGAGCTCGGTGCTCAGTACTCAGGGTGCTGGGTGCTCAGTACTCAGTACTTGGGGTGCTGGGTGCTCAGTGCTCAGGGTGCTCAGTGCTCAGTACTCAGTGCTCAGGGTGCTCAGTGCTCAGTGCTCAGGGTGCTGTGTGTTCAGTACTCAGGGTGCTGGGTGCTCAGTACTCAGGGTGCTAGGTGCTCAGTACTCAGGGTGCTGGGTGCTCATTCTCGGGGTGCTGGGTGCTCAGTGCTCGGGGTGCTGGGTGCTCAGTACTCAGGGTTCTGGGGGCTCAGTACTCAGGGTGCTGGGTGCTCAGTACTCAGGGTGCTCGGTTCTCAGTACTCAGGGTGCTGGGTGCTCATTCTCGGGGTGCTGGGTGCTCAGTGCTCGGGGTGCTGGGTGCTCAGTACTCAGGGTGCTGGGGGCTGAGTACTCAGGGTGCTGGGTGCTCAGTACTCAGGGTGATCTGTTCTCAGTACTCAGGTTGCTGGGTGCTCAGTGCTCGGGGTGCTGGGTGCTCACTACTCGGGGTGCTCAGTGCTCAGTACTCAGGGTGCTGGGTGCTCAGTACTCAGGGTGCTGGGTGCTCAGTGCTCAGGGTGCTGGGTGCTCAGTACTAAGGGTGCTGGGTGCTCAGTACTCAGGGTGCTCAGTGCTCAGTACTCAGGGTGCTGGGTGCTCAGTGCTCAGGGTGCTGGGTACTCAGTACTCAGGGTGCTGGGTGCTCAGTACTCAGGGTGCTGGGTGCTCAGTACTCAGGGTGCTGGGTGCTCAGTGCTCAGGGTGCTGGGTGCTCAGTACTCAGGGTGCTGGGTGCTCAGTGCTCAGGTTGATCGGTGCTCAGTACTCAGGGTGCTCAGTACTCAGGGTGCTGGGTGCTCAGTGCTCGGGGTGCTGGGTGCTCAGTCCTCGGGGTGCTCCGTGCTCAGTGCTCAGGGTGCTGGGTGCTCAGTACTTAGGGTGCTCGGTGCTCAGTACTCAGGGTTTTCAGTGCTCTGGGTGCTGGGTGCTCAGTACTCAGGGTGCTCAGTGCTCAGTACTCGGGGTGCTGGGTGCTCAGTACTCAGGGTGCTCAGTGCTCAGTACTCGGGGTGCTGGGTGCTCAGTGCTCAGTGTGCTCAGTGCTCAGTGCTCGGGGTGCTGGGTGCTCAGTGCTCGGGGCGCTGGGTGCTCAGTGTTCGGGGTGCTGGGTGCTCAGTACTCAGGGTGCTGTGTGCTCAGTGCTCAGTACTCAGCGTGCTGGGTGCTCAGTGCTCAGAGTGTTGGGTGCTCAGTACTCAGGGTGCTGGGTGCTCAGTGCTCAGTGCACAGGGTGCTCATTGCTCAGGGTGCTGGGTGCTCAGGGTGCTGGGTGCTCAGTGCTCGGGGTGCTGGGTGCTCAGTGCTCAGTGCTCAGGGTGCTGGGTGCTCAGTGCTCAGTGCTCAGGGTGCTGGGTGTTCAGTACTCAGGGTGCTCGGTGCTTAGTGCTCGGGGTGCTGGGTGCTCAGTACTCAGGTGCTGGGTGCTCAGTGCTCGGGGTGCTGGGTGCTCAGTGCTCATGGTGATCAATGCTCAGTACTCAGGGTGCGGGGTGCTCAGTGCTCAGGGTGCTGGGTGCTCAGTCCTCAGGGTGCTCAGTACTCAGGGTGCTCGGTGCTCAGTGCTCAGTACTCAGGGTGCTCAGTACTCAGGGTGCTGGGTGCTCAGTGCTCAGGGTGCTGGGTGCTCAGTACTCAGGGTGCTGGGTGCTTAGTACTCGGGGTGCTGGGTGCTCAGTACTCAGGGTGCTGTGTGCTCAGTTCTCGGGGTGCTGGGTGCTCAGTGCTCAGGGTGATCGGTGCTCAGTGCTCAGGGTGCTGGGTGCTCAGTCCTCAGGGTGATCAGTGCTCGCGGTGCTCGGTGCTCAGTACTCAGGGTGCTGAGTGCCCAGTACTCAGGGTTCTGGGTGCTCAGTACTCAGGGTGCTGGGTGCTCAGTGCTCAGGGTGCTGGGTGCTCAGTGCTGGGGGTGCTGGGTTCTCAGGGCTGTGGTGCTGGGTGCTCAGTGCTCAGTGCTCAGGGTGCTGGGTGCTCAGTGCTCAGTGCTCAGGGTGCTGGGTGTTCAGTACTCATGGTGCTGGGTGCTCAGTACTCAGGGTGCTGGGTGCTCAGTGCTCAGGGTGCTCAGTGCTCAGTACTCAGTGCTCAGGGTGCTGGGTGTTCAGTACTCAGGGTGCTGGGTGTTCAGTACTCGGTGTGCTGGGTGCTCAGTGCTCAGGGTGCTGGGTGCTCAGTACTCAGTGCTCAGGGTGCTCAGTGCTCAGTGCTCAGGGTGCTCGGTGTTCAGTACTCAGGGTGCTGGGTGTTCAGTACTCGGTGTGCTGTGTGCTCAGTGCTCAGGGTGCTCAGTGATCAGTACTCAGTGCTCAGGGTACTCACTGCTCAGTACTCAGGGTGCTGGGTGCTCAGTACTCAGGGTGCTGGGTGCTCAGTGCTCAGGGTGCTGGGTGCTCAGTACTCTGGGTGTTGGGTGCTCAGTGCTCAGGGTGCTGGGTGCTCAGTGCTCAGGGTGCTGCGTGCTCAGTACTCAGGGTGCTGGGTGCTCAGCGCTCGAGGTGCTCGGTGCTCAGTACTCAAGGTGCTGGGTGCTCAGTGCTCAGGGTGCTGGGTGCTCAGTCCTCGGGGTGCTCCGTGCTCAGGGTGCTGGGTGCTCAGTGCTCGGGATGCTCGGTGCTCAGTACTCAGGGTGCTGAGTGCTCAGTACTCAGGGTGATGGGTGCTCAGTACTCAGGGTGCTGGGTGCTCAGTGCTCGGGGTGCTGGGTGCTCAGTACTCAGGGTGCTGGGGGCTCAGTACTCAGGGTGCAGGGTGCTCAGTACTCAGGGTGCTCGGTTCTCAGTACTCAGGGTGCTGGGTGCTCATTCTCGGGGTGCTGGGTGCTCAGTGCTCGGGGTGCTGGGTGCTCAGTACTCAGGGTGCTGGGGGCTCAGTACTCAGGGTGCTGGGTGCTCAGTACTCAGGGTGATCTGTTCTCAGTACTCAGGGTGCTGGGTGCTCAGTGCTCGGGATGCTGGGTGCTCAGTACTCGGGGTGCTCAGTGCTCAGTACTCAGGGTGCTGGGTGCTCAGTACTCAGGGTGCTGGGTGCTCAGTGCTCGGGGTGCTCGGTGCTGAGTACTCGGGGTGCTGGGTTCTCAGTACTCAGGGTGCTGGGTGCTCAGTGCTCAGGGTGCTGGGTGCTCAGTGATCGGGGTGCTGGGTGCTCAGTGCTGAGTGTGCTGGCTTCTCAGTGCTCAGGGTACTGGGTGCTCAGTACTCAGGGTGCTCGGTGCTCAGTACTCAGGGTGCTCAGTGCTCAGTACTCAGCGTGCTGGGTGCTCAGTGCTCAGGGTCCTCGGTGCTCAGTACTCAGGGTGCTCAGTGCTCAGTACTCAGCGTGCTTTGTGCTCAGTGCTCAGGGTGCTGGGTGCTCAGTACTCAGGGTGCTGGGTGCTCAGTACTCAGGGTGCTGGGTGCTCTGTGCTGGGGGGTGCTGGGTGCTCAGTGCTCAGGGTGCTGGGTGCTCAGTGCTCAGGGTGCTGGGTGCTCAGTACTCAGGGTGCTGGGTGCTTAGTGCTAGAGGTGCTCGGTGCTCAGTACTCAAGGTGCTGGGTTCTCAGTGCTCAGGGTGCTGGGTGCTCAGTCCTCGGGGTGCTCCGTGCTCAGGGTGCTGGGTGCTGAGTGCTCAGGGTGCTGGGTGCTCAGTGCTCGGGTGCTCGGTGCTCAGTGCTCAGGGTCCTGGGTGCTCAGTACTCAGGGTCCTGGTTGCTTAGTACTCAGTGTGCTCAGTGCTCAGTACACAGGGTGCTGGGTGCTCATTGCTCGGGGTCCTGGGTGCTCAGTGTCTCAGTACTCAGGGTGCTGGGTGCTCAGTGCTCGGGGTGCTGGGTGCTCAGTACTCAGGGTGCTGGGTGCTCAGTGCTCAGGGTGCTGGGTGCTCAGTGCTCAGGGTGCGGGGTGCTCAGTGATCGGGGTGCTGGGTGCGGAGTACTCAGGGTGCTCAGTGCTCGGGGAGCTCGGTGCTCAGTACTCAGGGTGCTGGGTGCTCAGTACTCAGGGTGCTGGGTGCTCAGTACTCGGGTGCTGGGTGCTCATTCTCGGGGTGCTGGGTGCTCAGTGCTCGGGGTGCTGGGTGCTCAGTACTCAGTGCTCAGGGTGCTCAGTGCTCAGTGCTCAGGGTGCTGGGTGTTCAGTACTCAGGGTGCTGGGTGCTCAGTACTCAGGGTGCTAGGTGCTCAGTACTCAGGGTGCTGGGTGCTCATTCTCG
Organism: Microtus oregoni; assembly: GCF_018167655.1. Classification (NCBI taxonomy): domain Eukaryota; kingdom Metazoa; phylum Chordata; class Mammalia; order Rodentia; family Cricetidae; genus Microtus; species Microtus oregoni. Next base: position 2,217,530 of record NW_024543811.1, on the reverse strand, counting down.
GGGTGCTGGGTGCTCAGTGCTCGGGGTGCTGGGTGCTCAGTACTCAGGGTTCTGGGGGCTCAGTACTCAGGGTGCTGGGTGCTCAGTACTCAGGGTGCTCGGTTCTCAGTACTCAGGGTGCTGGGTGCTCATTCTCGGGGTGCTGGGTGCTCAGTGCTCGGGGTGCTGGGTGCTCAGTACTCAGGGTGCTGGGGGCTGAGTACTCAGGGTGCTGGGTGCTCAGTACTCAGGGTGATCTGTTCTCAGTACTCAGGTTGCTGGGTGCTCAGTGCTCGGGGTGCTGGGTGCTCACTACTCGGGGTGCTCAGTGCTCAGTACTCAGGGTGCTGGGTGCTCAGTACTCAGGGTGCTGGGTGCTCAGTGCTCAGGGTGCTGGGTGCTCAGTACTAAGGGTGCTGGGTGCTCAGTACTCAGGGTGCTCAGTGCTCAGTACTCAGGGTGCTGGGTGCTCAGTGCTCAGGGTGCTGGGTACTCAGTACTCAGGGTGCTGGGTGCTCAGTACTCAGGGTGCTGGGTGCTCAGTACTCAGGGTGCTGGGTGCTCAGTGCTCAGGGTGCTGGGTGCTCAGTACTCAGGGTGCTGGGTGCTCAGTGCTCAGGTTGATCGGTGCTCAGTACTCAGGGTGCTCAGTACTCAGGGTGCTGGGTGCTCAGTGCTCGGGGTGCTGGGTGCTCAGTCCTCGGGGTGCTCCGTGCTCAGTGCTCAGGGTGCTGGGTGCTCAGTACTTAGGGTGCTCGGTGCTCAGTACTCAGGGTTTTCAGTGCTCTGGGTGCTGGGTGCTCAGTACTCAGGGTGCTCAGTGCTCAGTACTCGGGGTGCTGGGTGCTCAGTACTCAGGGTGCTCAGTGCTCAGTACTCGGGGTGCTGGGTGCTCAGTGCTCAGTGTGCTCAGTGCTCAGTGCTCGGGGTGCTGGGTGCTCAGTGCTCGGGGCGCTGGGTGCTCAGTGTTCGGGGTGCTGGGTGCTCAGTACTCAGGGTGCTGTGTGCTCAGTGCTCAGTACTCAGCGTGCTGGGTGCTCAGTGCTCAGAGTGTTGGGTGCTCAGTACTCAGGGTGCTGGGTGCTCAGTGCTCAGTGCACAGGGTGCTCATTGCTCAGGGTGCTGGGTGCTCAGGGTGCTGGGTGCTCAGTGCTCGGGGTGCTGGGTGCTCAGTGCTCAGTGCTCAGGGTGCTGGGTGCTCAGTGCTCAGTGCTCAGGGTGCTGGGTGTTCAGTACTCAGGGTGCTCGGTGCTTAGTGCTCGGGGTGCTGGGTGCTCAGTACTCAGGTGCTGGGTGCTCAGTGCTCGGGGTGCTGGGTGCTCAGTGCTCATGGTGATCAATGCTCAGTACTCAGGGTGCGGGGTGCTCAGTGCTCAGGGTGCTGGGTGCTCAGTCCTCAGGGTGCTCAGTACTCAGGGTGCTCGGTGCTCAGTGCTCAGTACTCAGGGTGCTCAGTACTCAGGGTGCTGGGTGCTCAGTGCTCAGGGTGCTGGGTGCTCAGTACTCAGGGTGCTGGGTGCTTAGTACTCGGGGTGCTGGGTGCTCAGTACTCAGGGTGCTGTGTGCTCAGTTCTCGGGGTGCTGGGTGCTCAGTGCTCAGGGTGATCGGTGCTCAGTGCTCAGGGTGCTGGGTGCTCAGTCCTCAGGGTGATCAGTGCTCGCGGTGCTCGGTGCTCAGTACTCAGGGTGCTGAGTGCCCAGTACTCAGGGTTCTGGGTGCTCAGTACTCAGGGTGCTGGGTGCTCAGTGCTCAGGGTGCTGGGTGCTCAGTGCTGGGGGTGCTGGGTTCTCAGGGCTGTGGTGCTGGGTGCTCAGTGCTCAGTGCTCAGGGTGCTGGGTGCTCAGTGCTCAGTGCTCAGGGTGCTGGGTGTTCAGTACTCATGGTGCTGGGTGCTCAGTACTCAGGGTGCTGGGTGCTCAGTGCTCAGGGTGCTCAGTGCTCAGTACTCAGTGCTCAGGGTGCTGGGTGTTCAGTACTCAGGGTGCTGGGTGTTCAGTACTCGGTGTGCTGGGTGCTCAGTGCTCAGGGTGCTGGGTGCTCAGTACTCAGTGCTCAGGGTGCTCAGTGCTCAGTGCTCAGGGTGCTCGGTGTTCAGTACTCAGGGTGCTGGGTGTTCAGTACTCGGTGTGCTGTGTGCTCAGTGCTCAGGGTGCTCAGTGATCAGTACTCAGTGCTCAGGGTACTCACTGCTCAGTACTCAGGGTGCTGGGTGCTCAGTACTCAGGGTGCTGGGTGCTCAGTGCTCAGGGTGCTGGGTGCTCAGTACTCTGGGTGTTGGGTGCTCAGTGCTCAGGGTGCTGGGTGCTCAGTGCTCAGGGTGCTGCGTGCTCAGTACTCAGGGTGCTGGGTGCTCAGCGCTCGAGGTGCTCGGTGCTCAGTACTCAAGGTGCTGGGTGCTCAGTGCTCAGGGTGCTGGGTGCTCAGTCCTCGGGGTGCTCCGTGCTCAGGGTGCTGGGTGCTCAGTGCTCGGGATGCTCGGTGCTCAGTACTCAGGGTGCTGAGTGCTCAGTACTCAGTGTGATGGGTGCTCAGTACTCAGGGTGCTGGGTGCTCAGTGCTCGGGGTGCTGGGTGCTCAGTACTCAGGGTGCTGGGGGCTCAGTACTCAGGGTGCAGGGTGCTCAGTACTCAGGGTGCTCGGTTCTCAGTACTCAGGGTGCTGGGTGCTCATTCTCGGGGTGCTGGGTGCTCAGTGCTCGGGGTGCTGGGTGCTCAGTACTCAGGGTGCTGGGGGCTCAGTACTCAGGGTGCTGGGTGCTCAGTACTCAGGGTGATCTGTTCTCAGTACACAGGGTGCTGGGTGCTCAGTGCTCGGGATGCTGGGTGCTCAGTACTCGGGGTGCTCAGTGCTCAGTACTCAGGGTGCTGGGTGCTCAGTACTCAGGGTGCTGGGTGCTCAGTGCTCGGGGTGCTCGGTGCTGAGTACTCGGGGTGCTGGGTTCTCAGTACTCAGGGTGCTGGGTGCTCAGTGCTCAGGGTGCTGGGTGCTCAGTGATCGGGGTGCTGGGTGCTCAGTGCTGAGTGTGCTGGCTTCTCAGTGCTCAGGGTACTGGGTGCTCAGTACTCAGGGTGCTCGGTGCTCAGTACTCAGGGTGCTCAGTGCTCAGTACTCAGCGTGCTGGGTGCTCAGTGCTCAGGGTCCTCGGTGCTCAGTACTCAGGGTGCTCAGTGCTCAGTACTCAGCGTGCTTTGTGCTCAGTGCTCAGGGTGCTTTGTGCTCAGTACTCAGGGTGCTGGGTGCTCAGTACTCAGGGTGCTGGGTGCTCTGTGCTGGGGGGTGCTGGGTGCTCAGTGCTCAGGGTGCTGGGTGCTCAGTGCTCAGGGTGCTGGGTGCTCAGTACTCAGGGTGCTGGGTGCTTAGTGCTCGAGGTGCTCGGTGCTCAGTACTCAAGGTGCTGGGTTCTCAGTGCTCAGGGTGCTGGGTGCTCAGTCCTCGGGGTGCTCCGTGCTCAGGGTGCTGGGTGCTGAGTGCTCAGGGTGCTGGGTGCTCAGTGCTCGGGTGCTCGGTGCTCAGTGCTCAGGGTCCTGGGTGCTCAGTACTCAGGGTCCTGGTTGCTTAGTACTCAGGGTGCTCAGTGCTCAGTACACAGGGTGCTGGGTGCTCATTGCTCGGGGTCCTGGGTGCTCAGTGTCTCAGTACTCAGGGTGCTGGGTGCTCAGTGCTCGGGGTGCTGGGTGCTCAGTACTCAGGGTGCTGGGTGCTCAGTGCTCAGGGTGCTGGGTGCTCAGTGCTCAGGGTGCGGGGTGCTCAGTGATCGGGGTGCTGGGTGCGCAGTACTCAGGGTGCTCAGTGCTCGGGGAGCTAGGTGCTCAGTACTCAGGGTGCTGGGTGCTCAGTACTCAGTACTTGGGGTGCTGGGTGCTCAGTGCTCAGGGTGCTCAGTGCTCAGTACTCAGTGCTCAGGGTGCTCAGTGCTCAGTGCTCAGGGTGCTGGGTGTTCAGTACTCAGGGTGCTGGGTGCTCAGTACTCAGGGTGCTAGGTGCTCAGTACTCAGGGTGCTGGGTGCTCATTCTCGGGGTGCTGGGTGCTCAGTGCTCGGGGTGCTGGGTGCTCAGTACTCAGGGTTCTGGGGGCTCAGTACTCAGGGTGCTGGGTGCTCAGTACTCAGGGTGCTCGGTTCTCAGTACTCAGGGTGCTGGGTGCTCATTCTCGGGGTGCTGGGTGCTCAGTGCTCGGGGTGCTGGGTGCTCAGTACTCAGGGTGCTGGGGGCTGAGTACTCAGGGTGCTGGGTGCTCAGTACTCAGGGTGATCTGTTCTCAGTACTCAGGTTGCTGGGTGCTCAGTGCTCGGGGTGCTGGGTGCTCAGTACTCGGGGTGCTCAGTGCTCAGTACTCAGGGTGCTGGGTGCTCAGTACTCAGGGTGCTGGGTGCTCAGTGCTCAGGGTGCTGGGAGCTCAGTACTAAGGGTGCTGGGTGCTCAGTACTCAGGGTGCTCAGTGCTCAGTACTCAGGGTGCTGGGTGCTCAGTGCTCAGGGTGCTGGGTACTCAGTACTCAGGGTGCTGGGTGCTCAGTACTCAGGGTGCTGGGTGCTCAGTACTCAGGGTGCTGGGTGCTCAGTGCTCAGGGTGCTGGGTGCTCAGTACTCAGGGTGCTGGGTGCTCAGTGCTCAGGTTGATCGGTGCTCAGTACTCAGGGTGCTCAGTACTCAGGGTGCTGGGTGCTCAGTGCTCGGGGTGCTGGGTGCTCAGTACTCGGGGTGCTGGGTGCTCTGTACTCAGGGTGCTGGGTGCTCAGTGCTCGGGGTCCTGGGTGCTCAGTGCTCAGGGTGATTGGTGCTCAGTACTCAGGGTGCTAGGTGCTCAGTTCTCAGGGTGCTGGGTGCTCAGTACTCAGGGTGCTCAGTGCTCAGGGTGCTGGGTGCTCAGTCCTCGGGGTGCTCGGTGCTCAGTACTCAGGGTGCTGAGTGCTCAATACTCAGGGTGCTGGGTGCTCAGTACTCATGGTTCTGGGTGCTCAGTACTCAGGGGGCTTGGTTCTCAGTGCTCAGGGTGCTGGGTGCTCAGTGCTCAGGGTGCTGGGTGCTCAGTGCTCAGGGTGCTGGGTGCTCAGTGCTCGGGGTGCTGGGTGCTCAGTGCTCAGTGCTCAGGGTGTTTGGTGCTCAGTGCTCAGTGCTCAGGGTGCTGGGTGCTCAGTACTCAGGGTGCTGGGTGATCAGTACTCAGGGTGCTGGGTGCTCAGTGCTCAGGGTGCTGGGTGCTCAGTACTCTGGGTGTTGGGTGCTCAGTACTCAGGGTGCTGGGTGCTCAGTGCTCGGGGTGCTGGGTGCTCAGTGCTCGGGGTGCTGGGTGCTCAGTGCTCAGATTGCTGGGTGCTCAGTATTCAGGGTGCTGGGTGCTCAGTGCTCGGGGTGCTCGGTGCTCAGTACTCAAGGTGCCGGGTGCTCAGTGCTCAGATTGCTGGGTGCTCAGTCCTCGGGGTGCTCCGTGCTCAGTGCTCAGGGTGCTGGGTGCTCAGTTCTCAGGGTGCTCAGTGCTCAGTACTCGGGGTGCTGGGTGCTCAGTACTCAGGGAGCTCAGTGCTCAGCACTCGGGGTGCTGGGTGCTCAGTGCTCAGGGTGCTCAGTGATCAGTGCTCGGGGTGCTGGGTGCTCAGTGCTCGGGGAGCTGGGTGCTCAGTGCTCGGAGTTCTGGGTGCTCAGTACTCAGGGTGCTTTGTGCTCAGTGCTCAGTACTCAGCGTGCTTGGTGCTCAGTGCTCAGGTTGCTGGGTGCGCAGTACTCAGGGTGCTGGGTGCTCAGTGCTCAGGGTGCTGGGTGCTCAGTACTCAGGGTGCTGGGTGCTCAGTGCTCGGTGTGCCGGGTGCTCAGTGCTCAGGGTGATCAGTGGTCAGTACTCAGGGTGCTGGGTGCTCAGTGCTCAGGGTGCTGGGTGCTCAATCCTCAGGGTGCTCAGTACTCAGGGTGCTCAGTGCTCAGTGCTCAGTACTCAGGGTGTTCAGTACTCAGGGTGCTGTGTGCTCAGTGCTCGGGGTGCTGGGTGCTCAGTACTCAGGGTGCTGGGTGCTCAGTGCTCGGGGTGCTGGGTGCTCAGTGCTCAGGGTGATCGGGGCTCAGTGCTCAGGGTGCTGGGTGCTCAGTACTCAGGGTGCTCAGTGCTCAAGGTGCTGGGTGCTCAGTGCTCGGGGTGCTCGGTGCTCAGTACACAGGGTGCTGAGTGCTCAGTACTCAGGGTGCTGGGTGCTCAGTACTCAGGGTGCTGGGTGCTCAGTACTCAGGGTGCTGGGTGCTCAGTGCTCAGGGTGCTGGGTGCTCAGTGCTCGGGGTGCTGGGTGCTCAGTGCTCAGGGTGCTGGGTGCTCAGTGCTCAGTGCTCAGGGTGCTGGTTGCTCAGTACTCAGGGTGCTGGGTGCTCAGTACTCAGGGTGCTGGGTGCTCAGTGCTCAGGGTGCTGGGTGCTCAGTACTCAGGGTGCTGGGTGCTCAGTGCTCGGGGTGCTGGGTGCTCAGTGCTCGGGGTGCTGGGTGCTCAGTCCTCAGGGTGCTGGGTGCTCAGTACTCAGGGTGATCGGTGCTTAGTACTCAGGGTGCTGGGTGCTCAGTGCTCAGGGTGCTGGGTACTCAGTACTCAGGGTGCTGGGTGCTCAGTACTCAGGGTGCTGGGTGCTCAGTGCTCAGGGTGCTGGGTGCTCAGTGCTCAGGGTGCTGGGTGCTCAGTACTCAGGGTGCTGGGTGCTCAGTACTCAGGGTGATCGGTGCTCAGTACTCAGGGTGCTCACTACTCAGGGTGCTGGGTGCTCAGTGCTCAGGGTGCTGGGTGCTCAGTACTCAGGGTGCTGGGTGCTCAGTGCTCGCGGTGCTCGGTGCTCAGTACTCAAGGTGCTGGGTGCTCAGTGCTCAGGGTGCAGGGTGCTCAGTCCTCGGGGTGCTCCGTGCTCAGTGCTCAGGGTGCTGGGTGCTCAGTACTCAGGGTGCTCGGTGCTCAGTACTCAGGGTTTTCAGTGCTCAGGGTGCTGGGTGCTCAGTACTCAGGGTGCTCAGTGCTCAGTACTCGGGGTGCTTGGTGCTCAGTACTCAGGGTGCTCAGTGCTCAGTACTCGGGGTGCTGGGTGCTCAGTGCTCAGGGTGCTCAGTGCTCAGTGCTCGGGGTGTTGGGTGCTCAGTGCTCAGTGCTCAGGGTGCTGGGTGTTCAGTACTCAGGGTGCAGGGTGCTCAGTACTCAGGGTGCTGGGTGCTCAGTGCACAGGGTCCTCAGTGCTCAGTACTCAGTGCTCAGGGTGCTGGGTGTTCAGTACTCAGGGTGCTGGGTGTTCAGTACTCGGTGTGCTGGGTGCTCAGTGCTCAGGGTGCTCAGTGCTCAGTACTCAGTGCTCAGGGTGCTCAGTGCTCAGTGCTCAGGGTGCTGGGTGTTCAGTACTCGGTGTGCTGCGTGCTCAGTGCTCAGGGTGCTCAGTGCTCAGTACTCAGTGCTCAGGGTACTCAGTGCTCAGTGCTCAGGGTGCTGGGTGTTCAGTACTCAGGGTCCTGGGTGATCAGTACTCAGGGTGCTGGGTGCTCAGTGCTCAGGGTGCTGGGTGCTCAATACTCTGGGTGTTGGGTGCTCTGTGCTCAGGGTGCTGGGTGCTCAGTGCTCAGGGTGCTGCGTGCTCAGTACTCAGGGTGCTGGGTGCTCAGTGCTCGAGGTGCTCGGTGCTCAGTACTCAAGGTGCTGGGTGCTCAGTGCTCAGGGTGCTGGGTGCTCAGTCCTCGGGGTGCTCCGTGCTCAGGGTGCTGGGTGCTCAGTGCTCGGGGTGCTCGGTGCTCAGTACTCAGGGTGCTGAGTGCTCAGTACTCAGGGTGATGGGTGCTCAGTACTCAGGGTGCTGGGTGCTCAGTGGTCGGGGTGCTGGGTGCTCAGTACTCAGGGTGCTGGGGGCTCAGTACTCAGGGTGCTGGGTGCTCAGTACTCAGGGTGCTCGGTTCTCAGTACTCAGGGTGCTGGGTGCTCATTCTCGGGGTGCTGTGTGCTCAGTGCTCGGGGTGCTGGGTGCTCAGTACTCAGGGTGCTGGGGGCTCAGTCCTCAGGGTGCTGGGTGCTCAGTACTCAGGGTGATCTGTTCTCAGTACTCAGGGTGATGGGTGCTCAGTGCTCGGGATGCTGGGTGCTCAGTACTCCGGGTGCTCAGTGCTCAGTACTCAGGGTGCTGGGTGCTCAGTACTCAGGGTGCTGGGTGCTCAGTGCTCGGCGTGCTCGGTGCTCAGTACTCGGGGTGCTGGGTGCTCAGTACTCGGGGTGCTGGGTGCTCAGGGCTCAGGGTGCTGGGTGCTCAGTGCTCGGGGTGCTGGGTGCTCAGTGCTGAGTGTGCTGGCTGCTCAGTGCTCAGGGTGCTGGGTGCTCAGTACTCAGGGTGCTCAGTGCTCAGTTCTAAGCGTGCTGGGTGCTCAGTGCTCAGGGTCCTCGGTGCTCAGTACTCAGGGTGCTCAGTGTTCAGTACACAGCGTGCTTTGTGCTCAGTGCTGAGGGTGCTGGGTGCTCAGTACTCAGGGTGCTGGGTGCTCAGTACTCAGGGTGCTGGGTGCTCAGTACTCAGGGTGCTGGGTGCTCAGTGCTCGGGGTGCTCGGTGATCAGTACTCAGGGTGCTGGGTGCTCAGTGCTCAGGGTGCTGGGTACTCAATACTCAGGGTGCTGGGTGCTCAGTACTCAGGGTGCTGGGTGCTCAGTGCTCAGGGTGCTGGGTGCTCTGTCCTCAGGGTGCTGGGTGCTCAGTACTCAGGGTGTTCGGTGCTCAGTACTCAGGGTGCTCAGTGCTCAGTACTCAGGGTGCTGGTTGCTCAGTGCTCGGGGTGCTCGGTGCTCAGTACTCAGGGTGCTGGGTGCTCAGTACTCAGGGTTCTGGGTGCTCAGTACTCAGGGTGCTGGGTGCTCAGTACTCAGGGTGCTGGGTGCTCAGTACTCAGGGTGATGGGTGCACAGTGCTCAGGGTGCTGGGTGCTCAGTACTCAGGGTGCTGGGTGCTCAGTACTCAGGGTGATCGGTGCTTAGTACTCAGGGTGCTGGGTGCTCAGTGCTCAGGGTGCTGGGTACTCAGTACTCAGGGTGCTGGGTGCTCAGTACTCAGGGTGCTGGGTGCTCAGTGCTCAGGGTGCTGGGTGCTCAGTGCTCAGGGTGCTGGGTGCTCAGTACTCAGGGTGCTGGGTGCTCAGTGCTCAGGGTGATCGGTGCTCAGTACTCAGGGTGCTCACTACTCAGGGTGCTGGGTGCTCAGTGCTCAGGGTGCTGGGAGCTCAGTACTCAGGGTGCTGGGTGCTCAGTGCTCGCGGTGCTCGGTGCTCAGTACTCAAGGTGCTGAGTGCTCAGTGCTCAGGGTGCAGGGTGCTCAGTCCTCGGGGTGCTCCGTGCTCAGTGCTCAGGGTGCTGGGTGCTCAGTACTCAGGGTGCTCGGTGCTCAGTACTCAGGGATTTCAGTGCTCAGGGTGCTGGGTGCTCAGTACTCAGGGTGCTCAGTGCTCAGTACTCGTTGTGCTGGGTGCTCAGTACTCAGGGTCCTCAGTGCTCAGTACTCGGGGTGCTGGGTGCTCAATGCTCAGTGTGCTCAGTGCTCAGTGCTAAGGGTGCTGGGTGCTCTGTGCTCGGGGCACTGGGTGCTCAGTGCTCGGGGTGCTGGGTGCTCAGTACTCAGGGTGCTGTGTGCTCAGTGCTCAGTACTCAGCGTGCTGGGTGCTCAGTGCTCAGTGTGTTGGGTGCTCAGTACTCAGGGTGCTGGGTGCTCAGTGCTCAGTGCTCAGGGTGCTCATTGCTCAGGGTGCTGGGTGCTCAGGGTGCTGGGTGCTCAGTGCTCGGGGTGCTGGGTGCTCAGTGCTCAGTGCTCAGGGTGCTGGGTGCTCAGTGCTCAGTGTTCAGGGTGCTGGGTGTTCAGTACTCAGGGTGCTCGGTGCTTAGTGCTCGGGGTGCTGGGTGCTCAGTACTCAGGGTGCTTGGTGCTCAGTGCTCGGGGTGCTGGGTGCTCAGTGCTCATCTTGATCAATGCTCAGTACTCAGGGTGCTGGGTGCTCAGTGCTCAGGGTGCTGGGTGCTCAGTCCTCAGGGTGCTCAGTACTCAGGGTGCTCGGTGCTCAGTGCTCAGTACTCAGGGTGCTCAGTACTCAGGGTGCTGGGTGCTCAGTGCTCAGTGTGCTGGTTGCTCAGTACTCAGGGTGCTGGGTGCTCAGTACTCAGGTTACTGGGTGCTCAGTGCTCAGGGTGCTCTGTGGTCAGTACTCAGGGTGCTGGGTGCTCAGTGCTCGGGGTGCTGCGTGCTCAGTACTCAGGGTTCTGGGTGCTCAGTGCTCACGGTGCTGGGTACTCAGTGCTCAGGGTGCTGGGTGCTCAGTACTCAGGGTGCTGGGTGCTCAGTGCTCGGGGTGCTCGGTGCTCAGTACTCAAGGTGCTGGGTGCTCATTACTCAGGGTGCTGGGTGCTCAGTGCTCGGGGTGCTCGGTGCTCAGTACTCGGGGTGCTGGTTGCTCAGTACTCGGGGTGCTGGGTGCTCAGTGCTCAGGGTGCTGGGTGTTCAGTACTCATGGTGCTGGGTGCTCAGTACTCAGGGTGCGGGGTGCTCAGTGCTCAGGGTGCTCAGTGCTCAGTACTCAGAGCTCAGGGTGCTGGGTGTTCAGTGCTCAGGGTGCTGGGTGCTCATTGCTCAGGGTGCTGGGTGCTCAGTGCTCGAGGTGCTCGGTGCTCAGTACTCAAGGTGCTGGGTGCTCAGTGCTCAGGGTGCTGGGTGCTCAGTCCTCGGGGTGCTCTGTGCTCAGGGTGCTGGGTGCTCAGTGATCGGGGTGCTGGGTGCTCAGTGCTCAGGGTGATCGGTGCTCAGTGCTCAGGGTGCTGGGTGCTCAGTCCTCAGGGTGCTCAGTGCTCAAGGTGCTGGGTGCTCAGTGCTCGGGGTGCTCGGTGCTCAGTACTCAGGGTGCTGAGTGCTCAGTACTCAGGGTGCTCGGTGCTCAGTACTCAGGGTGCTGGGTGCTCAGTACTCAGGTTGCTGGGTGCTCAGTGCTCAGGGTGCTGGGTGCTCAGTGCTCAGGGTGCTGGGTGCTCAGTGCTCGGGGTGCTGGGTGCTCAGTGCTCGGGGTGCTGGGTGCTCAGTGCTCAGTGCTCAGGGTGCTGGGTGCTCAGTGCTCAGTGCTCAGGGTGCTGGTTGCTCAGTACTCAGGGTGCTGGGTGCTCAGTACTCAGGGTGCTGGGTGCTCAGTGCTCAGGGTGCTGGGTGCTCAGTACTCAGGGTGCTGGGTGCTCAGTGCTCGGGGTGCTGGGTGCTCCGTGCTCGGGGTGCTGGGTGCTCAGTGCTCATGGTGCTGGGTGCTCAGTACTCAGGGTGCTGGGTGCTCAGTGCTCGGGGTGCTCGGTGCTCAGTACTCAAGGTGCTGGGTGCTCAGTGCTCAGGGTGCTGGGTGCTCAGTCCTCGGGGTGCACCGTGCTCAGTGATCAGGGTGCTGGGTGCTCAGTACTCAGGGTGCTCGGTGCTCAGTACTCAGGGTTCTTAGTGCTCAGTACTCAGGGTGCTGGGTGCTCAGTGCTCAGGGTGCTGGGTACTCAGTACTCAGGGTGCTCAGTGCTCAGTACTCGGGGTGCTTGGTGCTCAGTACTCAGGGTGCTCAGTGCTCAGTACTCGGGGTGCTGGGTGCTCAGTGCTCAGGGTGCTCAGTGCTCAGTGCTCGGGGTGTTGGGTGCTCAGTGCTCAGTGCTCAGGGTGCTGGGTGTTCAGTACTCAGGGTGCAGGGTGCTCAGTACTCAGGGTGCTGGGTGCTCAGTGCTCAGGGTGCTCAGTGATCAGTACTCAGTGCTCAGGGTGCTGGGTGTTCAGTACTCGGTGTGCAGGGTGCTCAGTGCTGAGGGTGCTCAGTGCTCAGTACTCAGTGCTCAGGGTGCTCAGTGCTCAGTGCTCAGGGTGCTGGGTGTTCAGTACTCGGTGTGCTGGGTGCTCAGTGCTCAGGGTGCTCAGTGCTCAGTACTCAGTGCTCAGGGTACTCAGTGCTCAGTGCTCAGGGTGCTGGGTGTTCAGTACTCAGGGTGCTGGGTGATCAGTACTCAGGGTGCTGGGTGCTCAGTGCTCAGGGTGCTGGGTGCTCAGTATTCTGGGTGTTGGGTGCTCAGTGCTCAGGGTGCTGGGTGCTCAGTGCTCAGGGTGCTGGGTGCTCAGTGCTCGAGGTGCTCGGTGCTCAGTACTCAAGGTGCTGGGTGCTCAGTGCTCAGGGTGCTGGGTGCTCAGTCCTCGGGGTGCTCCGTGCTCAGGGTGCTGGGTGCTCAGTGCTCGGGGTGCTCGGTGCTCAGTACTCAGGGTGCTGAGTGCTCAGTACTCAGGGTGATGGGTGCTCAGTACTCAGGGTGCTGGGTGCTCAGTGCTCGGGGTGCTGGGTGCTCAGTACTCAGGGTGCTGGGGGCTCAGTACTCAGGGTGCTGGGTGCTCAGTACTCAGGGTGCTCGGTTCTCAGTACTCAGGGTGCTGGGTGCTCATTCTCGGGGTGCTGGGTGCTCAGTGCTCGGGGTGCTGGGTGCTCAGTACTCAGGGTGCTGTGGGCTCAGTACTCAGGGTGCTGGGTGCTCAGTACTCAGGGTGATCTGTTCTCAGTACTCAGGGTCCTGGGTGCTCAGTGCTCGGGATGCTGGGTGCTCAGTACTCGGGGTGCTCAGTGCTCAGTACTCAGGGTGCTGGGTGCTCAGTACTCAGGGTGCTGGGTGCACAGTGCTCAGGGTGCTGGGTGCTCAGTACTCAGGGTGCTGGGTGCTCAGTACTCAGGGTGATCGGTGCTTAGTACTCAGTGTGCTGGGTGCTCATTGCTCAGGGTGCTGGGTACTCAGTACTCAGGGTGCTGGGTGCTCAGTACTCAGGGTGCTGGGTGCTCAGTGCTCAGGGTGCTGGGTGCTCAGTGCTCAGGGTGCTGGGTGCTCAGTACTCAGGGTGCTGGGTGCTCAGTGCTCAGGGTGATCGGTGCTCAGTACTCAGGGTGCTCAGTACTCAGGGTGCTGGGTGCTCAGTGCTCAGGGTGCTGGGTGCTCAGTACTCAGGGTGCTGGGTGCTCAGTGCTCGGGGTGCTGGGTGCTCAGTGCTCAGGGTGATCGGTGCTCAGTACTCAAGGCGCTGGGTGCTCAGTCCTTGGGGTGCTGGGTGCTCAGTGCTCGGGGTGCTGTGTGCTCAGTGCTCAGTGCTCAGGCTGCTGGGTGCTCAGTGCTCAGTGCTCAGGGTGCTGGGTGCTCAGTTCTCAGGGTGCTGGGTGCTCAGTACTCTGTGTGTTGGGTGCTCAGTACGCAGGGTGCTGGGTGCTCAGTGCTCAGGGTGCTGGGTGCTCAGTACTCAGGGTGCTGGGTGCTCAGTGCTCGCGGTGCTCGGTGCTCAGTACTCAAGGTGCTGGGTGCTCAGTGCTCAGGGTGCAGGGTGCTCAGTCCTCGGGGTGCCCCGTGCTCAGTGCTCAGGATGCTGGGTGCTCAGTACTTAGGGTGCTCGGTGCTCAGTACTCAGGGTTTTCAGTGCTCTGGGTGCTGGATGCTCAGTACTCAGGGTGCTCAGTGCTCAGTACTCGGGGTGCTGGGTGCTCAGTACTCAGGGTGCTCAGTGCTCAGTACTCAGGGTGCTGGGTGCTCAGTGCTCAGTGTGCTCAGTGCTCAGTGCTCGGGGTGCTGGGTGCTCAGTGCTCGGGGCGCTGGGTGCTCAGTGTTCGGGGTGCTGGGTGCTCAGTACTCAGGGTGCTGTGTGCTCAGTGCTCATTACTCAGCGTGCTGGGTGCTCAGTGCTCAGAGTGTTGGGTGCTCAGTACTCAGGGTGCTGGGTGCTCAGTGCTCAGTGCACAGGGTGCTCATTGCTCAGGGTGCTGGGTGCTCAGGGTGCTGGGTGCTCAGTGCTCGGGGTGCTGGGTGCTCAGTGCTCAGTGCTCAGGGTGCTGGGTGCTCAGTGCTCAGTGCTCAGGGTGCTGGGTGTTCAGTACTCAGGGTGCTCGGTGCTTAGTGCTCGGGGTGCTGGGTGCTCAGTACTCAGGTGCTGGGTGCTCAGTGCTCGGGGTGCTGGGTGCTCAGTGCTCATGGTGATCAATGCTCAGTACTCAGGGTGCGGGGTGCTCAGTGCTCAGGGTGCTGGGTGCTCAGTCCTCAGGGTGCTCAGTACTCAGGGTGCTCGGTGCTCAGTGCTCAGTACTCAGGGTGCTCAGTACTCAGGGTGCTGGGTGCTCAGTGCTCAGGGTGCTGGGTGCTCAGTACTCAGGGTGCTGGGTGCTTAGTACTCGGGGTGCTGGGTGCTCAGTACTCAGGGTGCTGTGTGCTCAGTTCTCGGGGTGCTGGGTGCTCAGTGCTCAGGGTGATCGGTGCTCAGTGCTCAGGGTGCTGGGTGCTCAGTCCTCAGGGTGATCAGTGCTCGCGGTGCTCGGTGCTCAGTACTCAGGGTGCTGAGTGCCCAGTACTCAGGGTTCTGGGTGCTCAGTACTCAGGGTGCTGGGTGCTCAGTACTCAGGGTGCTGTCTGCTCAGTGCTCAGGGTGCTGGGTGCTCAGTGCTCAGGGTGCTGGGTGCTCAGTGCTGGGGGTGCTGGGTTCTCAGGGCTGTGGTGCTGGGTGCTCAGTGCTCAGTGCTCAGGGTGCTGGGTGCTCAGTGCTCAGGGTGCTGGTTGCTCAGTACTCAGGGTGCTGGGTTCTCAGTACTCAGGTTACTGGGTGCTCAGTGCTCAGGGAGCTCTGTGGTCAGTACTCAGGGTGCTGGGTGCTCAGTGCTCGGGGTGCTGCGTGCTCAGTACTCAGGGTGCTGGGTGCTCAGTGCTCACGGTGCTGGGTACTCAGTGCTCAGGGTGCTGGGTGCTCAGTACTCAGGGTGCTGGGTGCTCAGTGCTCGGGGTGCTCGGTGCTCAGTACTCAAGTTGCTGGGTGCTCAGTGCTCAGGGTGCTGGGTGCTCAGTGCTCGGGGTGCTCGGTGCTCAGTACTCGGGGTGCTGGTTGCTCAGTACTCGGGGTGCTGGGTGCTCAGTGCTCAGTGCTCAGGGTGCTGGGTGTTCAGTACTCATGGTGCTGGGTGCTCAGTACTCAGGGTGCTGGGTGCTCAGTGCTCAGGGTGCTCAGTGCTCAGTACTCAGTGCTCAGGGTGCTGGGTGTTCAGTACTCAGGGTGCTGGGTGTTCAGTACTCGGTGTGCTGGGTGCTCAGTGCTCAGGGTGCTGGGTGCTCAGTACTCAGTGCTCAGGGTGCTCAGTGCTCAGTGCTCAGGGTGCTCGGTGTTCAGTACTCAGGGTGCTGGGTGTTCAGTACTCGGTGTGCTGTGTGCTCAGTGCTCAGGGTGCTCAGTGATCAGTACTCAGTGCTCAGGGTACTCACTGCTCAGTACTCAGGGTGCTGGGTGCTCAGTACTCAGGGTGCTGGGTGCTCAGTGCTCAGGGTGCTGGGTGCTCAGTACTCTGGGTGTTGGGTGCTCAGTGCTCAGGGTGCTGGGTGCTCAGTGCTCAGGGTGCTGCGTGCTCAGTACTCAGGGTGCTGGGTGCTCAGCGCTCGAGGTGCTCGGTGCTCAGTACTCAAGGTGCTGGGTGCTCAGTGCTCAGGGTGCTGGGTGCTCAGTCCTCGGGGTGCTCCGTGCTCAGGGTGCTGGGTGCTCAGTGCTCGGGATGCTCGGTGCTCAGTACTCAGGGTGCTGAGTGCTCAGTACTCAGGGTGATGGGTGCTCAGTACTCAGGGTGCTGGGTGCTCAGTGCTCGGGGTGCTGGGTGCTCAGTACTCAGGGTGCTGGGGGCTCAGTACTCAGGGTGCTGGGTGCTCAGTACTCAGGGTTCTCGGTTCTCAGTACTCAGGGTGCTGGGTGCTCATTCTCGGGGTGCTGGGTGCTCAGTGCTCGGGGTGCTGGGTGCTCAGTACTCAGGGTGCTGGGGGCTCAGTACTCAGGGTGCTGGGTGCTCAGTACTCAGGGTGATCTGTTCTCAGTACTCAGGGTGCTGGGTGCTCAGTGCTCGGGATGCTGGGTGCTCAGTACTCGGGGTGCTCAGTGCTCAGTACTCAGGGTGCTGGGTGCTCAGTACTCAGGGTGCTGGGTGCTCAGTGCTCGGGGTGCTCGGTGCTGAGTACTCGGGGTGCTGGGTTCTCAGTACTCAGGGTGTTGGGTGCTCAGTGCTCAGGGTGCTGGGTGCTCAGTGATCGGGGTGCTGGGTGCTCAGTGCTGAGTGTGCTGGCTGCTCAGTGCTCAGGGTACTGGGTGCTCAGTACTCAGGGTGCTCGGTGCTCAGTAACCAGGGTGCTCAGTGCTCAGTACTCAGCGTGCTGGGTGCTCAGTGCTCAGGGTCCTCGGTGCTCAGTACTCAGGGTGCTCAGTGCTCAGTACTCAGCGTGCTTTGTGCTCAGTGCTCAGGATGCTGGGTGCTCAGTACTCAGGGTGCTGGGTGCTCAGTACTCAGGGTGCTGGGTGCTCTGTGCTGGGGGGTGCTGGGTGCTCAGTGCTCAGGGTGCTGGGTGCTCAGTGCTCAGGGTGCTGGGTGCTCAGTACTCAGGGTGCTGGGTGCTTAGTGCTCGAGGTGCTCGGTGCTCAGTACTCAAGGTGCTGGGTTCTCAGTGCTCAGGGTGCTGGGTGCTCAGTCCTCGGGGTGCTCCGTGCTCATTGTGCTGGGTGCTGAGTGCTCAGGGTGCTGGGTGCTCAGTGCTCGGGTGCTCGGTGCTCAGTGCTCAGGGTCCTGGTTGCTTAGTACTCAGGGTGCTCAGTGCTCAGTACACAGGGTGCTGGGTGCTCAGTGCTCGGGGTGCTGGTTGCTCAGTGCTCAGTACTCAGGGTGCTGGGTGCTCAGTGCTCGGGGTGCTGGGTGCTCAGTACTCAGGGTGCTGTGGGCTCAGTACTCAGGGTGCTGGGTGCTCAGTACTCAGGGTGATCTGTTCTCAGTACTCAGGGTGCTGGGTGCTCAGTGCTCGGGATGCTGGGTGCTCAGTACTCGGGGTGCTCAGTGCTCAGTACTCAGGGTGCTGGGTGCTCAGTACTCAGGGTGCTGGGTGCACAGTGCTCAGGGTGCTGGGTGCTCAGTACTCAGGGTGCTGGGTGCTCAGTACTCAGGGTGATCGGTGCTTAGTACTCAGGGTGCTGGGTGCTCATTGCTCAGGGTGCTGGGTACGCAGTACTCAGGGTGCTGGGTGCTCAGTACTCAGGGTGCTGGGTGCTCAGTGCTCAGGGTGCTGGGTGCTCAGTGCTCAGGGTGCTGGGTGCTCAGTACTCAGGGTGCTGGGTGCTCAGTGCTCAGGGTGATCGGTGCTCAGTACTCAGGGTGCTCAGTACTCAGGGTGCTGGGTGCTCAGTGCTCAGGGTGCTGGGTGCTCAGTACTCAGGGTGCTGGGTGCTCAGTGCTCGGGGTGCTGGGTGCTCAGTGCTCAGGGTGATCGGTGCTCAGTACTCAAGGCGCTGGGTGCTCAGTCCTTGGGGTGCTGGGTGCTCAGTGCTCGGGGTGCTGTGTGCTCAGTGCTCAGTGCTCAGGCTGCTGGGTGCTCAGTGCTCAGTGCTCAGGGTGCTGGGTGCTCAGTTCTCAGGGTGCTGGGTGCTCAGTACTCTGTGTGTTGGGTGCTCAGTACGCAGGGTGCTGGGTGCTCAGTGCTCAGGGTGCTGGGTGCTCAGTACTCAGGGTGCTGGGTGCTCAGTGCTCGCGGTGCTCGGTGCTCAGTACTCAAGGTGCTGGGTGCTCAGTGCTCAGGGTGCAGGGTGCTCAGTCCTCGGGGTGCCCCGTGCTCAGTGCTCAGGATGCTGGGTGCTCAGTACTTAGGGTGCTCGGTGCTCAGTACTCAGGGTTTTCAGTGCTCTGGGTGCTGGATGCTCAGTACTCAGGGTGCTCAGTGCTCAGTACTCGGGGTGCTGGGTGCTCAGTACTCAGGGTGCTCAGTGCTCAGTACTCAGGGTGCTGGGTGCTCAGTGCTCAGTGTGCTCAGTGCTCAGTGCTCGGGGTGCTGGGTGCTCAGTGCTCGGGGCGCTGGGTGCTCAGTGTTCGGGGTGCTGGGTGCTCAGTACTCAGGGTGCTGTGTGCTCAGTGCTCATTACTCAGCGTGCTGGGTGCTCAGTGCTCAGAGTGTTGGGTGCTCAGTACTCAGGGTGCTGGGTGCTCAGTGCTCAGTGCACAGGGTGCTCATTGCTCAGGGTGCTGGGTGCTCAGGGTGCTGGGTGCTCAGTGCTCGGGGTGCTGGGTGCTCAGTGCTCAGTGCTCAGGGTGCTGGGTGCTCAGTGCTCAGTGCTCAGGGTGCTGGGTGTTCAGTACTCAGGGTGCTCGGTGCTTAGTGCTCGGGGTGCTGGGTGCTCAGTACTCAGGTGCTGGGTGCTCAGTGCTCGGGGTGCTGGGTGCTCAGTGCTCATGGTGATCAATGCTCAGTACTCAGGGTGCGGGGTGCTCAGTGCTCAGGGTGCTGGGTGCTCAGTCCTCAGGGTGCTCAGTACTCAGGGTGCTCGGTGCTCAGTGCTCAGTACTCAGGGTGCTCAGTACTCAGGGTGCTGGGTGCTCAGTGCTCAGGGTGCTGGGTGCTCAGTACTCAGGGTGCTGGGTGCTTAGTACTCGGGGTGCTGGGTGCTCAGTACTCAGGGTGCTGTGTGCTCAGTTCTCGGGGTGCTGGGTGCTCAGTGCTCAGGGTGATCGGTGCTCAGTGCTCAGGGTGCTGGGTGCTCAGTCCTCAGGGTGATCAGTGCTCGCCGTGCTCGGTGCTCAGTACTCAGGGTGCTGAGTGCCCAGTACTCAGGGTTCTGGGTGCTCAGTACTCAGGGTGCTGGGTGCTCAGTACTCAGGGTGCTGTCTGCTCAGTGCTCAGGGTGCTGGGTGCTCAGTGCTCAGGGTGCTGGGTGCTCAGTGCTGGGGGTGCTGGGTTCTCAGGGCTGTGGTGCTGGGTGCTCAGTGCTCAGTGCTCAGGGTGCTGGGTGCTCAGTGCTCAGGGTGCTGGTTGCTCAGTACTCAGGGTGCTGGGTTCTCAGTACTCAGGTTACTGGGTGCTCAGTGCTCAGGGAGCTCTGTGGTCAGTACTCAGGGTGCTGGGTGCTCAGTGCTCGGGGTGCTGCGTGCTCAGTACTCAGGGTGCTGGGTGCTCAGTGCTCACGGTGCTGGGTACTCAGTGCTCAGGGTGCTGGGTGCTCAGTACTCAGGGTGCTGGGTGCTCAGTGCTCGGGGTGCTCGGTGCTCAGTACTCAAGTTGCTGGGTGCTCAGTGCTCAGGGTGCTGGGTGCTCAGTGCTCGGGGTGCTCGGTGCTCAGTACTCGGGGTGCTGGTTGCTCAGTACTCGGGGTGCTGGGTGCTCAGTGCTCAGTGCTCAGGGTGCTGGGTGTTCAGTACTCATGGTGCTGGGTGCTCAGTACTCAGGGTGCTGGGTGCTCAGTGCTCAGGGTGCTCAGTGCTCAGTACTCAGTGCTCAGGGTGCTGGGTGTTCAGTACTCAGGGTGCTGGGTGTTCAGTACTCGGTGTGCTGGGTGCTCAGTGCTCAGGGTGCTGGGTGCTCAGTACTCAGTGCTCAGGGTGCTCAGTGCTCAGTGCTCAGGGTGCTCGGTGTTCAGTACTCAGGGTGCTGGGTGTTCAGTACTCGGTGTGCTGTGTGCTCAGTGCTCAGGGTGCTCAGTGATCAGTACTCAGTGCTCAGGGTACTCACTGCTCAGTACTCAGGGTGCTGGGTGCTCAGTACTCAGGGTGCTGGGTGCTCAGTGCTCAGGGTGCTGGGTGCTCAGTACTCTGGGTGTTGGGTGCTCAGTGCTCAGGGTGCTGGGTGCTCAGTGCTCAGGGTGCTGCGTGCTCAGTACTCAGGGTGCTGGGTGCTCAGCGCTCGAGGTGCTCGGTGCTCAGTACTCAAGGTGCTGGGTGCTCAGTGCTCAGGGTGCTGGGTGCTCAGTCCTCGGGGTGCTCCGTGCTCAGGGTGCTGGGTGCTCAGTGCTCGGGATGCTCGGTGCTCAGTACTCAGGGTGCTGAGTGCTCAGTACTCAGGGTGATGGGTGCTCAGTACTCAGGGTGCTGGGTGCTCAGTGCTCGGGGTGCTGGGTGCTCAGTACTCAGGGTGCTGGGGGCTCAGTACTCAGGGTGCTGGGTGCTCAGTACTCAGGGTGCTCGGTTCTCAGTACTCAGGGTGCTGGGTGCTCATTCTCGGGGTGCTGGGTGCTCAGTGCTCGGGGTGCTGGGTGCTCAGTACTCAGGGTGCTGGGGGCTCAGTACTCAGGGTGCTGGGTGCTCAGTACTCAGGGTGATCTGTTCTCAGTACTCAGGGTGCTGGGTGCTCAGTGCTCGGGATGCTGGGTGCTCAGTACTCGGGGTGCTCAGTGCTCAGTACTCAGGGTGCTGGGTGCTCAGTACTCAGGGTGCTGGGTGCTCAGTGCTCGGGGTGCTCGGTGCTGAGTACTTGGGGTGCTGGGTTCTCAGTACTCAGGGTGTTGGGTGCTCAGTGCTCAGGGTGCTGGGTGCTCAGTGATCGGGGTGCTGGGTGCTCAGTGCTGAGTGTGCTGGCTGCTCAGTGCTCAGGGTACTGGGTGCTCAGTACTCAGGGTGCTCGGTGCTCAGTAACCAGGGTGCTCAGTGCTCAGTACTCAGCGTGCTGGGTGCTCAGTGCTCAGGGTCCTCGGTGCTCAGCACTCAGGGTGCTCAGTGCTCAGTACTCAGCGTGCTTTGTGCTCAGTGCTCAGGATGCTGGGTGCTCAGTACTCAGGGTGCTGGGTGCTCAGTACTCAGGGTGCTGGGTGCTCTGTGCTGGGGGGTGCTGGGTGCTCAGTGCTCAGGGTGCTGGGTGCTCAGTGCTCAGGGTGCTGGGTGCTCAGTACTCAGGGTGCTGGGTGCTTAGTGCTCGAGGTGCTCGGTGCTCAGTACTCAAGGTGCTGGGTTCTCAGTGCTCAGGGTGCTGGGTGCTCAGTCCTCGGGGTGCTCCGTGCTCATTGTGCTGGGTGCTGAGTGCTCAGGGTGCTGGGTGCTCAGTGCTCGGGTGCTCGGTGCTCAGTGCTCAGGGTCCTGGGTGCTCAGTACTCAGGGTCCTGGTTGCTTAGTACTCAGGGTGCTCAGTGCTCAGTACACAGGGTGCTGGGTGCTCAGTGCTCGGGGTGCTGGTTGCTCAGTGCTCAGTACTCAGGGTGCTGGGTGCTCAGTGCTCGGGGTGCTGGGTGCTCAGTACTCAGGGTGCTGGGTGCTCAGTGCTCAGGGTGCTGGGTGCTCAGTGCTCAGGGTGCGGGGTGCTCAGTGATCGGGGTGCTGGGTGCTCAGTACTCAGGGTGCTCAGTGCGCGGGGAGCTCGGTGCTCAGTACTCAGGGTGCTGGGTGCTCAGTACTCAGTACTTGGGGTGCTGGGTGCTCAGTGCTCAGGGTGCTCAGTGCTCAGTACTCAGTGCTCAGGGTGCTCAGTGCTCAGTGCTCAGGGTGCTGGGTGTTCAGTACTCAGGGTGCTGGGTGCTCAGTACTCAGGGTGCTAGGTGCTCAGTACTCAGGGTGCTGGGTGCTCATTCTCGGGGTGCTGGGTGCTCAGTGCTCGGGGTGCTGGGTGCTCAGTACTCAGGGTTCTGGGGGCTCAGTACTCAGGGTGCTGGGTGCTCAGTACTCAGGGTGCTCGGTTCTCAGTACTCAGGGTGCTGGGTGCTCATTCTCGGGGTGCTGGGTGCTCAGTGCTCGGGGTGCTGGGTGCTCAGTACTCAGGGTGCTGGGGGCTGAGTACTCAGGGTGCTGGGTGCTCAGTACTCAGGGTGATCTGTTCTCAGTACTCAGGTTGCTGGGTGCTCAGTGCTCGGGGTGCTGGGTGCTCACTACTCGGGGTGCTCAGTGCTCAGTACTCAGGGTGCTGGGTGCTCAGTACTCAGGGTGCTGGGTGCTCAGTGATCAGGGTGCTGCGTGCTCAGTACTCAGGGTGCTGGGTGCTCAGCGCTCGAGGTGCTCGGTGCTCAGTACTCAAGGTGCTGGGTGCTCAGTGCTCAGGGTGCTGGGTGCTCAGTCCTCGGGGTGCTCCGTGCTCAGGGTGCTGGGTGCTCAGTGCTCGGGATGCTCGGTGCTCAGTACTCAGGGTGCTGAGTGCTCAGTACTCAGGGTGATGGGTGCTCAGTACTCAGGGTGCTGGGTGCTCAGTGCTCGGGGTGCTGGGTGCTCAGTACTCAGGGTGCTGGGGGCTCAGTACTCAGGGTGCTGGGTGCTCAGTACTCAGGGTGCTCGGTTCTCAGTACTCAGGGTGCTGGGTGCTCATTCTCGGGGTGCTGGGTGCTCAGTGCTCGGGGTGCTGGGTGCTCAGTACTCAGGGTGCTGGGGGCTCAGTACTCAGGGTGCTGGGTGCTCAGTACTCAGGGTGATCTGTTCTCAGTACTCAGGGTGATGGGTGCTCAGTGCTCGGGATGCTGGGTGCTCAGTACTCGGGGTGCTCAGTGCTCAGTACTCAGGGTGCTGGGTGCTCAGTACTCAGGGTGCTGGGTGCTCAGTGCTCGGGGTGCTCGGTGCTGAGTACTCGGGGTGCTGGGTTCTCAGTACTCAGGGTGCTGGGTGCTCAGTGCTCAGGGTGCTGGGTGCTCAGTGATCGGGGTGCTGGGTGCTCAGTGCTGAGTGTGCTGGCTGCTCAGTGCTCAGGGTACTGGGTGCTCAGTACTCAGGGTGCTCGGTGCTCAGTAACCAGGGTGCTCAGTGCTCAGTACTCAGCGTGCTGGGTGCTCAGTGCTCAGGGTCCTCGGTGCTCAGTACTCAGGGTGCTCAGTGCTCAGTACTCAGCGTGCTTTGTGCTCAGTGCTCAGGGTGCTGGGTGCTCAGTACTCAGGGTGCTGGGTGCTCAGTACTCAGGGTGCTGGGTGCTCTGTGCTGGGGGGTGCTGGGTGCTCAGTGCTCAGGGTGCTGGGTGCTCAGTGCTCAGGGTGCTGGGTGCTCAGTACTCAGGGTGCTGGGTGCTTAGTGCTCGAGGTGCTCGGTGCTCAGTACTCAAGGTGCTGGGTTCTCAGTGCTCAGGGTGCTGGGTGCTCAGTCCTCGGGGTGCTCCGTGCTCAGGGTGCTGGGTGCTGAGTGCTCAGGGTGCTGGGTGCTCAGTGCTCGGGTGCTCGGTGCTCAGTGCTCAGGGTCCTGGGTGCTCAGTACTCAGGGTCCTGGTTGCTTAGTACTCAGGGTGCTCAGTGCTCAGTACACAGGGTGCTGGGTGCTCAGTGCTCGGGGTGCTGGTTGCTCAGTGCTCAGTACTCAGGGTGCTGGGTGCTCAGTGCTCGGGGTGCTGGGTGCTCAGTACTCAGGGTGCTGGGTGCTCAGTGCTCAGGGTGCTGGGTGCTCAGTGCTCAGGGTGCGGGGTGCTCAGTGATCGGGGTGCTGGGTGCTCAGTACTCAGGGTGCTCAGTGCTCGGGGAGCTCGGTGCTCAGTACTCAGGGTGCTGGGTGCTCAGTACTCAGTACTTGGGGTGCTGGGTGCTCAGTGCTCAGGGTGCTCAGTGCTCAGTACTCAGTGCTCAGGGTGCTCAGTGCTCAGTGCTCAGGGTGCTGTGTGTTCAGTACTCAGGGTGCTGGGTGCTCAGTACTCAGGGTGCTAGGTGCTCAGTACTCAGGGTGCTGGGTGCTCATTCTCGGGGTGCTGGGTGCTCAGTGCTCGGGGTGCTGGGTGCTCAGTACTCAGGGTTCTGGGGGCTCAGTACTCAGGGTGCTGGGTGCTCAGTACTCAGGGTGCTCGGTTCTCAGTACTCAGGGTGCTGGGTGCTCATTCTCGGGGTGCTGGGTGCTCAGTGCTCGGGGTGCTGGGTGCTCAGTACTCAGGGTGCTGGGGGCTGAGTACTCAGGGTGCTGGGTGCTCAGTACTCAGGGTGATCTGTTCTCAGTACTCAGGTTGCTGGGTGCTCAGTGCTCGGGGTGCTGGGTGCTCACTACTCGGGGTGCTCAGTGCTCAGTACTCAGGGTGCTGGGTGCTCAGTACTCAGGGTGCTGGGTGCTCAGTGCTCAGGGTGCTGGGTGCTCAGTACTAAGGGTGCTGGGTGCTCAGTACTCAGGGTGCTCAGTGCTCAGTACTCAGGGTGCTGGGTGCTCAGTGCTCAGGGTGCTGGGTACTCAGTACTCAGGGTGCTGGGTGCTCAGTACTCAGGGTGCTGGGTGCTCAGTACTCAGGGTGCTGGGTGCTCAGTGCTCAGGGTGCTGGGTGCTCAGTACTCAGGGTGCTGGGTGCTCAGTGCTCAGGTTGATCGGTGCTCAGTACTCAGGGTGCTCAGTACTCAGGGTGCTGGGTGCTCAGTGCTCGGGGTGCTGGGTGCTCAGTCCTCGGGGTGCTCCGTGCTCAGTGCTCAGGGTGCTGGGTGCTCAGTACTTAGGGTGCTCGGTGCTCAGTACTCAGGGTTTTCAGTGCTCTGGGTGCTGGGTGCTCAGTACTCAGGGTGCTCAGTGCTCAGTACTCGGGGTGCTGGGTGCTCAGTACTCAGGGTGCTCAGTGCTCAGTACTCGGGGTGCTGGGTGCTCAGTGCTCAGTGTGCTCAGTGCTCAGTGCTCGGGGTGCTGGGTGCTCAGTGCTCGGGGCGCTGGGTGCTCAGTGTTCGGGGTGCTGGGTGCTCAGTACTCAGGGTGCTGTGTGCTCAGTGCTCAGTACTCAGCGTGCTGGGTGCTCAGTGCTCAGAGTGTTGGGTGCTCAGTACTCAGGGTGCTGGGTGCTCAGTGCTCAGTGCACAGGGTGCTCATTGCTCAGGGTGCTGGGTGCTCAGGGTGCTGGGTGCTCAGTGCTCGGGGTGCTGGGTGCTCAGTGCTCAGTGCTCAGGGTGCTGGGTGCTCAGTGCTCAGTGCTCAGGGTGCTGGGTGTTCAGTACTCAGGGTGCTCGGTGCTTAGTGCTCGGGGTGCTGGGTGCTCAGTACTCAGGTGCTGGGTGCTCAGTGCTCGGGGTGCTGGGTGCTCAGTGCTCATGGTGATCAATGCTCAGTACTCAGGGTGCGGGGTGCTCAGTGCTCAGGGTGCTGGGTGCTCAGTCCTCAGGGTGCTCAGTACTCAGGGTGCTCGGTGCTCAGTGCTCAGTACTCAGGGTGCTCAGTACTCAGGGTGCTGGGTGCTCAGTGCTCAGGGTGCTGGGTGCTCAGTACTCAGGGTGCTGGGTGCTTAGTACTCGGGGTGCTGGGTGCTCAGTACTCAGGGTGCTGTGTGCTCAGTTCTCGGGGTGCTGGGTGCTCAGTGCTCAGGGTGATCGGTGCTCAGTGCTCAGGGTGCTGGGTGCTCAGTCCTCAGGGTGATCAGTGCTCGCGGTGCTCGGTGCTCAGTACTCAGGGTGCTGAGTGCCCAGTACTCAGGGTTCTGGGTGCTCAGTACTCAGGGTGCTGGGTGCTCAGTGCTCAGGGTGCTGGGTGCTCAGTGCTGGGGGTGCTGGGTTCTCAGGGCTGTGGTGCTGGGTGCTCAGTGCTCAGTGCTCAGGGTGCTGGGTGCTCAGTGCTCAGTGCTCAGGGTGCTGGGTGTTCAGTACTCATGGTGCTGGGTGCTCAGTACTCAGGGTGCTGGGTGCTCAGTGCTCAGGGTGCTCAGTGCTCAGTACTCAGTGCTCAGGGTGCTGGGTGTTCAGTACTCAGGGTGCTGGGTGTTCAGTACTCGGTGTGCTGGGTGCTCAGTGCTCAGGGTGCTGGGTGCTCAGTACTCAGTGCTCAGGGTGCTCAGTGCTCAGTGCTCAGGGTGCTCGGTGTTCAGTACTCAGGGTGCTGGGTGTTCAGTACTCGGTGTGCTGTGTGCTCAGTGCTCAGGGTGCTCAGTGATCAGTACTCAGTGCTCAGGGTACTCACTGCTCAGTACTCAGGGTGCTGGGTGCTCAGTACTCAGGGTGCTGGGTGCTCAGTGCTCAGGGTGCTGGGTGCTCAGTACTCTGGGTGTTGGGTGCTCAGTGCTCAGGGTGCTGGGTGCTCAGTGCTCAGGGTGCTGCGTGCTCAGTACTCAGGGTGCTGGGTGCTCAGCGCTCGAGGTGCTCGGTGCTCAGTACTCAAGGTGCTGGGTGCTCAGTGCTCAGGGTGCTGGGTGCTCAGTCCTCGGGGTGCTCCGTGCTCAGGGTGCTGGGTGCTCAGTGCTCGGGATGCTCGGTGCTCAGTACTCAGGGTGCTGAGTGCTCAGTACTCAGGGTGATGGGTGCTCAGTACTCAGGGTGCTGGGTGCTCAGTGCTCGGGGTGCTGGGTGCTCAGTACTCAGGGTGCTGGGGGCTCAGTACTCAGGGTGCAGGGTGCTCAGTACTCAGGGTGCTCGGTTCTCAGTACTCAGGGTGCTGGGTGCTCATTCTCGGGGTGCTGGGTGCTCAGTGCTCGGGGTGCTGGGTGCTCAGTACTCAGGGTGCTGGGGGCTCAGTACTCAGGGTGCTGGGTGCTCAGTACTCAGGGTGATCTGTTCTCAGTACTCAGGGTGCTGGGTGCTCAGTGCTCGGGATGCTGGGTGCTCAGTACTCGGGGTGCTCAGTGCTCAGTACTCAGGGTGCTGGGTGCTCAGTACTCAGGGTGCTGGGTGCTCAGTGCTCGGGGTGCTCGGTGCTGAGTACTCGGGGTGCTGGGTTCTCAGTACTCAGGGTGCTGGGTGCTCAGTGCTCAGGGTGCTGGGTGCTCAGTGATCGGGGTGCTGGGTGCTCAGTGCTGAGTGTGCTGGCTTCTCAGTGCTCAGGGTACTGGGTGCTCAGTACTCAGGGTGCTCGGTGCTCAGTACTCAGGGTGCTCAGTGCTCAGTACTCAGCGTGCTGGGTGCTCAGTGCTCAGGGTCCTCGGTGCTCAGTACTCAGGGTGCTCAGTGCTCAGTACTCAGCGTGCTTTGTGCTCAGTGCTCAGGGTGCTGGGTGCTCAGTACTCAGGGTGCTGGGTGCTCAGTACTCAGGGTGCTGGGTGCTCTGTGCTGGGGGGTGCTGGGTGCTCAGTGCTCAGGGTGCTGGGTGCTCAGTGCTCAGGGTGCTGGGTGCTCAGTACTCAGGGTGCTGGGTGCTTAGTGCTCGAGGTGCTCGGTGCTCAGTACTCAAGGTGCTGGGTTCTCAGTGCTCAGGGTGCTGGGTGCTCAGTCCTCGGGGTGCTCCGTGCTCAGGGTGCTGGGTGCTGAGTGCTCAGGGTGCTGGGTGCTCAGTGCTCGGGTGCTCGGTGCTCAGTGCTCAGGGTCCTGGGTGCTCAGTACTCAGGGTCCTGGTTGCTTAGTACTCAGGGTGCTCAGTGCTCAGTACACAGGGTGCTGGGTGCTCATTGCTCGGGGTCCTGGGTGCTCAGTGTCTCAGTACTCAGGGTGCTGGGTGCTCAGTGCTCGGGGTGCTGGGTGCTCAGTACTCAGGGTGCTGGGTGCTCAGTGCTCAGGGTGCTGGGTGCTCAGTGCTCAGGGTGCGGGGTGCTCAGTGATCGGGGTGCTGGGTGCGCAGTACTCAGGGTGCTCAGTGCTCGGGGAGCTCGGTGCTCAGTACTCAGGGTGCTGGGTGCTCAGTACTCAGGGTGCTGGGTGCTCAGTACTCGGGTGCTGGGTGCTCATTCTCGGGGTGCTGGGTGCTCAGTGCTCGGGGTGCTGGGTGCTCAGTACTCAGTGCTCAGGGTGCTCAGTGCTCAGTGCTCAGGGTGCTGGGTGTTCAGTACTCAGGGTGCTGGGTGCTCAGTACTCAGGGTGCTAGGTGCTCAGTACTCAGGGTGCTGGGTGCTCATTCTCGGGGTGCTGGGTGCTCAGTGCTCGGGGTGCTGGGTGCTCAGTACTCAGGGTTCTGGGGGCTCAGTACTCAGGGTGCTGGGTGCTCAGTACTCAGGGTGCTCGGTTCTCAGTACTCAGGGTGCTGGGTGCTCATTCTCGGGGTGCTGGGTGCTCAGTGCTCGGGGTGCTGGGTGCTCAGTACTCAGGGTGCTGGGGGCTGAGTACTCAGGGTGCTGGGTGCTCAGTACTCAGGGTGATCTGTTCTCAGTACTCAGGTTGCTGGGTGCTCAGTGCTCGGGGTGCTGGGTGCTCACTACTCAGGGTGCTCAGTGCTCAGTACTCAGGGTGCTGGGTGCTCAGTACTCAGGGTGCTGGGTGCTCAGTGCTCAGGGTGCTGGGTGCTCAGTACTAAGGGTGCTGGGTGCTCAGTACTCAGGGTGCTCAGTGCTCAGTACTCAGGGTGCTGGGTGCTCAGTGCTCAGGGTGCTGGGTACTCAGTACTCAGGGTGCTGGGTGCTCAGTACTCAGGGTGCTGGGTGCTCAGTACTCAGGGTGCTGGGTGCTCAGTGCTCAGGGTGCTGGGTGCTCAGTACTCAGGGTGCTGGGTGCTCAGTGCTCAGGTTGATCGGTGCTCAGTACTCAGGGTGCTCAGTACTCAGGGTGCTGGGTGCTCAGTGCTCGGGGTGCTGGGTGCTCAGTCCTCGGGGTGCTCCGTGCTCAGTGCTCAGGGTGCTGGGTGCTCAGTACTTAGGGTGCTCGGTGCTCAGTACTCAGGGTTTTCAGTGCTCTGGGTGCTGGGTGCTCAGTACTCAGGGTGCTCAGTGCTCAGTACTCGGGGTGCTGGGTGCTCAGTACTCAGGGTGCTCAGTGCTCAGTACTCGGGGTGCTGGGTGCTCAGTGCTCAGTGTGCTCAGTGCTCAGTGCTCGGGGTGCTGGGTGCTCAGTGCTCGGGGCGCTGGGTGCTCAGTGTTCGGGGTGCTGGGTGCTCAGTACTCAGGGTGCTGTGTGCTCAGTGCTCAGTACTCAGCGTGCTGGGTGCTCAGTGCTCAGAGTGTTGGGTGCTCAGTACTCAGGGTGCTGGGTGCTCAGTGCTCAGTGCACAGGGTGCTCATTGCTCAGGGTGCTGGGTGCTCAGGGTGCTGGGTGCTCAGTGCTCGGGGTGCTGGGTGCTCAGTGCTCAGTGCTCAGGGTGCTGGGTGCTCAGTGCTCAGTGCTCAGGGTGCTGGGTGTTCAGTACTCAGGGTGCTCGGTGCTTAGTGCTCGGGGTGCTGGGTGCTCAGTACTCAGGTGCTGGGTGCTCAGTGCTCGGGGTGCTGGGTGCTCAGTGCTCATGGTGATCAATGCTCAGTACTCAGGGTGCGGGGTGCTCAGTGCTCAGGGTGCTGGGTGCTCAGTCCTCAGGGTGCTCAGTACTCAGGGTGCTCGGTGCTCAGTGCTCAGTACTCAGGGTGCTCAGTACTCAGGGTGCTGGGTGCTCAGTGCTCAGGGTGCTGGGTGCTCAGTACTCAGGGTGCTGGGTGCTTAGTACTCGGGGTGCTGGGTGCTCAGTACTCAGGGTGCTGTGTGCTCAGTTCTCGGGGTGCTGGGTGCTCAGTGCTCAGGGTGATCGGTGCTCAGTGCTCAGGGTGCTGGGTGCTCAGTCCTCAGGGTGATCAGTGCTCGCGGTGCTCGGTGCTCAGTACTCAGGGTGCTGAGTGCCCAGTACTCAGGGTTCTGGGTGCTCAGTACTCAGGGTGCTGGGTGCTCAGTGCTCAGGGTGCTGGGTGCTCAGTGCTGGGGGTGCTGGGTTCTCAGGGCTGTGGTGCTGGGTGCTCAGTGCTCAGTGCTCAGGGTGCTGGGTGCTCAGTGCTCAGTGCTCAGGGTGCTGGGTGTTCAGTACTCATGGTGCTGGGTGCTCAGTACTCAGGGTGCTGGGTGCTCAGTGCTCAGGGTGCTCAGTGCTCAGTACTCAGTGCTCAGGGTGCTGGGTGTTCAGTACTCAGGGTGCTGGGTGTTCAGTACTCGGTGTGCTGGGTGCTCAGTGCTCAGGGTGCTGGGTGCTCAGTACTCAGTGCTCAGGGTGCTCAGTGCTCAGTGCTCAGGGTGCTCGGTGTTCAGTACTCAGGGTGCTGGGTGTTCAGTACTCGGTGTGCTGTGTGCTCAGTGCTCAGGGTGCTCAGTGATCAGTACTCAGTGCTCAGGGTACTCACTGCTCAGTACTCAGGGTGCTGGGTGCTCAGTACTCAGGGTGCTGGGTGCTCAGTGCTCAGGGTGCTGGGTGCTCAGTACTCTGGGTGTTGGGTGCTCAGTGCTCAGGGTGCTGGGTGCTCAGTGCTCAGGGTGCTGCGTGCTCAGTACTCAGGGTGCTGGGTGCTCAGCGCTCGAGGTGCTCGGTGCTCAGTACTCAAGGTGCTGGGTGCTCAGTGCTCAGGGTGCTGGGTGCTCAGTCCTCGGGGTGCTCCGTGCTCAGGGTGCTGGGTGCTCAGTGCTCGGGATGCTCGGTGCTCAGTACTCAGGGTGCTGAGTGCTCAGTACTCAGTGTGATGGGTGCTCAGTACTCAGGGTGCTGTGTGCTCAGTGCTCGGGGTGCTGGGTGCTCAGTACTCAGGGTGCTGGGGGCTCAGTACTTAGGGTGCAGGGTGCTCAGTACTCAGGGTGCTCGGTTCTCAGTACTCAGGGTGCTGGGTGCTCATTCTCGGGGTGCTGGGTGCTCAGTGCTCGGGGTGCTGGGTGCTCAGTACTCATTGTGCTGGGGGCTCAGTACTCAGGGTGCTGGGTGCTCAGTACTCAGGGTGATCTGTTCTCAGTACTCAGGGTGCTGGGTGCTCAGTGCTCGGGATGCTGGGTGCTCAGTACTCGGGGTGCTCAGTGCTCAGTACTCAGGGTGCTGGGTGCTCAGTACTCAGGGTGCTGGGTGCTCAGTGCTCGGGGTGCTCGGTGCTGAGTACTCGGGGTGCTGGGTTCTCAGTACTCAGGGTGCTGGGTGCTCAGTGCTCAGGGTGCTGGGTGCTCAGTGATCGGGGTGCTGGGTGCTCAGTGCTGAGTGTGCTGGCTTCTCAGTGCTCAGGGTACTGGGTGCTCAGTACTCAGGGTGCTCGGTGCTCAGTACTCAGGGTGCTCAGTGCTCAGGGTGCGGGGTGCTCAGTGATCGGGGTGCTGGGTGCGCAGTACTCAGGGTGCTCAGTGCTCGGGGAGCTCGGTGCTCAGTACTCAGGGTGCTGGGTGCTCAGTACTCAGTACTTGGGGTGCTGGGTGCTCAGTGCTCAGGGTGCTCAGTGCTCAGTACTCAGTGCTCAGGGTGCTCAGTGCTCAGTGCTCAGGGTGCTGGGTGTTCAGTACTCAGGGTGCTGGGTGCTCAGTACTCAGGGTGCTAGGTGCTCAGTACTCAGGGTGCTGGGTGCTCATTCTCGGGGTGCTGGGTGCTCAGTGCTCGGGGTGCTGGGTGCTCAGTACTCAGGGTTCTGGGGGCTCAGTACTCAGGGTGCTGGGTGCTCAGTACTCAGGGTGCTCGGTTCTCAGTACTCAGGGTGCTGGGTGCTCATTCTCGGGGTGCTGGGTGCTCAGTGCTCGGGGTGCTGGGTGCTCAGTACTCAGGGTGCTGGGGGCTGAGTACTCAGGGTGCTGGGTGCTCAGTACTCAGGGTGATCTGTTCTCAGTACTCAGGTTGCTGGGTGCTCAGTGCTCGGGGTGCTGGGTGCTCAGTAATCGGGGTGCTCAGTGCTCAGTACTCAGGGTGCTGGGTGCTCAGTACTCAGGGTGCTGGGTGCTCAGTGCTCAGGGTGCTGGGAGCTCAGTACTAAGGGTGCTGGGTGCTCAGTACTCAGGGTGCTCAGTGCTCAGTACTCAGGGTGCTGGGTGCTCAGTGCTCAGGGTGCTGGGTACTCAGTACTCAGGGTGCTGGGTGCTCAGTACTCAGGGTGCTGGGTGCTCAGTACTCAGGGTGCTGGGTGCTCAGTGCTCAGGGTGCTGGGTGCTCAGTACTCAGGGTGCTGGGTGCTCAGTGCTCAGGTTGATCGGTGCTCAGTACTCAGGGTGCTCAGTACTCAG
Organism: Microtus oregoni; assembly: GCF_018167655.1. Lineage (NCBI taxonomy): Eukaryota > Metazoa > Chordata > Mammalia > Rodentia > Cricetidae > Microtus > Microtus oregoni. Next base: position 2,186,122 of record NW_024543811.1, on the reverse strand, counting down.
GGTGCTGGGTGCTCAGTGCTCGGGGTGCTGGGTGCTCAGTACTCGGGGTGCTGGGTGCTCTGTACTCAGGGTGCTGGGTGCTCAGTGCTCGGGGTCCTGGGTGCTCAGTGCTCAGGGTGATCGGTGCTCAGTACTCAGGGTGCTCAGTGCTCAGGGTGCTGGGTGCTCAGTCCTCGGGGTGCTCGGTGCTCAGTACTCAGGGTGCTGAGTGCTCAGTACTCAGGGTGCTGGGTGCTCAGTACTCATGGTTCTGGGTGCTCAGTACTCAGGGGGCTTGGTTCTCAGTGCTCAGGGTGCTGGGTGCTCAGTGCTCAGGGTGCTGGGTGCTCAGTGCTCAGGGTGCTGGGTGCTCAGTGCTAGGGGTGCTGGGTGCTCAGTGCTCAGTGCTCAGGGTGTTTGGTGCTCAGTGCTCAGTGCTCAGGGTGCTGGGTGCTCAGTACTCAGGGTGCTGGGTGATCAGTACTCAGGGTGCTGGGTGCTCAGTGCTCAGGGTGCTGGGTGCTCAGTACTCTGGGTGTTGGGTGCTCAGTACTCAGGGTGCTGGGTGCTCAGTGCTCGGGGTGCTGGGTGCTCAGTGCTCGGGGTGCTGGGTGCTCAGTGCTCAGATTGCTGGGTGCTCAGTATTCAGGGTGCTGGGTGCTCAGTGCTCGGGGTGCTCGGTGCTCAGTACTCAAGGTGCCGGGTGCTCAGTGCTCAGGGTGCTGGGTGCTCAGTCCTCGGGGTGCTCCGTGCTCAGTGCTCAGGGTGCTGGGTGCTCAGTACTCGGGGTGCTCGGTGCTCAGTACTCAGGGTTCTCAGTGCTCAGTGCTCAGAGTGCTTTGTGCTCAGTTCTCAGGGTGCTCAGTGCTCAGTACTCGGGGTGCTGGGTGCTCAGTACTCAGGGAGCTCAGTGCTCAGCACTCGGGGTGCTGGGTGCTCAGTGCTCAGGGTGCTCAGTGATCAGTGCTCGGGGTGCTGGGTGCTCAGTGCTCGGGGAGCTGGGTGCTCAGTGCTCGGAGTTCTGGGTGCTCAGTACTCAGGGTGCTTTGTGCTCAGTGCTCAGTACTCAGCGTGCTTGGTGCTCAGTGCTCAGGTTGCTGGGTGCGCAGTACTCAGGGTGCTGGGTGCTCAGTGCTCAGGGTGCTGGGTGCTCAGTACTCAGGGTGCTGGGTGCTCAGTGCTCGGTGTGCCGGGTGCTCAGTGCTCAGGGTGATCAGTGGTCAGTACTCAGGGTGCTGGGTGCTCAGTGCTCAGGGTGCTGGGTGCTCAATCCTCAGGGTGCTCAGTACTCAGGGTGCTCAGTGCTCAGTGCTCAGTACTCAGGGTGTTCAGTACTCAGGGTGCTGTGTGCTCAGTGCTCGGGGTGCTGGGTGCTCAGTACTCAGGGTGCTGGGTGCTCAGTGCTCGGGGTGCTGGGTGCTCAGTGCTCAGGGTGATCGGTGCTCAGTGCTCAGGGTGCTGGGTGCTCAGTACTCAGGGTGCTCAGTGCTCAAGGTGCTGGGTGCTCAGTGCTCGGGGTGCTCGGTGCTCAGTACTCAGGGTGCTGAGTGCTCAGTACTCAGGGTGCTGGGTGCTCAGTACTCAGGGTGCTGGGTGCTCAGTACTCAGGGTGCTGGGTGCTCAGTGCTCAGGGTGCTGGGTGCTCAGTGCTCGGGGTGCTGGGTGCTCAGTGCTCAGGGTGCTGGGTGCTCAGTGCTCAGTGCTCAGGGTGCTGGTTGCTCAGTACTCAGGGTGCTGGGTGCTCAGTACTCAGGGTGCTGGGTGCTCAGTGCTCAGGGTGCTGGGTGCTCAGTACTCAGGGTGCTGGGTGCTCAGTGCTCGGGGTGCTGGGTGCTCAGTGCTCGGGGTGCTGGGTGCTCAGTGCTCATGGTGCTGGGTGCTCAGTACTCAGGGTGCTTTGTGCTCAGTGCTCGGGGTGCTCGGTGCTCAGTACTCAAGGTGCTGGGTGCTCAGTGCTCAGGGTGCTGGGTGCTCAGTTCTCAGGGTGCACCGTGCTCAGTGATCAGGGTGCTGGGTGCTCAGTACTCAGGGTGCTCGGTGCTCAGTACTCAGGGTTCTCAGTGCTCAGTACTCAGGGTGCTGGGTGCTCAGTACTCAGTGTGCTCAGTGCTCAGTACTCGGGGTGCTTGGTGCTCAGTACTCAGGGTGCTCAGTGCTCAGTACTCGGGGTGCTGGGTGCTCAGTGCTCAGGGTGCTCAGTGCTCAGTGCTCGGGGTGTTGGGTGCTCAGGGCTCAGGGTTCTCAGTGCTCAGTACTCAGTGCTCAGGGTGCTGGGTGTTCAGTACTCAGGGTGCTGGGTGTTCAGTACTCGGTGTGCTGGCTGCTCAGTGCTCAGGGTGCTCAGTGCTCAGTACTCAGTGCTCATGGTGCTCAGTGCTCAGTGCTCAGGGTGCTGGGTGTTCAGTACTCAGGGTGCTGGGTGTTGAGTACTGGGTGTGCTGGGTGCTCAGTGCTCAGGGTGCTCAGTACTCAGTGCTCAGGGTACTCAGTGCTCAGTGCTCAGGGTGCTGGGTGTTCAGTACTCAGGGTCCTGGGTGATCAGTACTCAGGGTGCTGGGTGCTCAGTGCTCAGGGTGCTGGGTGCTCAGTACTCTGGGTGTTGGGTGCTCAGTGCTCAGGGTGCTGGGTGCTCAGTGCTCAGGGTGATGCGTGCTCAGTACTCAGGGTGCTGGGTGCCCAGTGCTCGCGGTGCTCGGTGCTCAGTACTCAAGGTGCTGGGTGCTCAGTGCTCAGGGTGCTGGGTGCTCAGTCCTCGGGGTGCTCCGTGCTCAGGGTGCTGGGTGCTCAGTGCTCGGGGTGCTCGGTGCTCAGTACACAGGGTGCTGAGTGCTCAGTACTCAGGGTGATGTGTGCTCAGTACTCAGGGTGCTGGGTGCTCAGTGCTCGGGGTGCTGGGTGCTCAGTACTCAGGGTGCTGGGAGCTCAGTACTCAGGGTGCTGGGTGCTCAGTACTCAGGGTGCTCGGTTCTCAGTACTCAGGGTGCTGGGTGCTCATTCTCGGGGTGCTGGGTGCTCAGTGCTCGGGGTGATGGGTGCTCAGTACTCAGGGTGCTGGGTGCTTAGTGCTCGAGGTGCTCGGTGCTCAGTACTCAAGGTGCTGGGTTCTCAGTGCTCATGGTGCTGGATGCACAGTCCTCGGTGTGCTCCGTGCTCAGGGTGCTGGGTGCTGAGTGCCCAGGGTGCTGGGTGCTCAGTGCTCGGGTGCTCGGTGCTCAGTGCTCAGGGTCCTGGGTGCTTAGTACTCAGGGTCCTGGGTGCTTAGTACTCAGGGTGCTCAGTGCTCAGTTCACAGGGTGCTGGGTGTTCAGTACTCAGGGTGCTGGGTGCTCAGTACTCAGGGTGGTGGGTGCTCAGTACTCAGGGTGCTGGGTGCTCATTCTCGGGGTGCTGGGTGCTCAGTGCTCGGGGTGCTGGGTGCTCAGTACTCAGGGTGCTGGGGGCTCAGTACTCAGGGTGCTGGGTGCTCAGTACTCAGGGTGTTCGGTTCTCAGTACTCAGTTTGCTGGGTGCTCATTCTCGGGGTGCTGGGTGCTCAGTACTCAGGGTGCTGGGGGCTCAGTACTCAGGGTGCTGGGTGCTCAGTACTCAGGGTGATCTGTTCTCAGTACTCAGGTTGCTGGGTGCTCAGTGCTCGGGGCGCTGGGTGCTCAGTACTCGGGGTGCTCAATGCTCAGTACTCAGGGTGCTGGGTGCTCAGTACTCAGGGTGCTGGGTGCTCAGTGCTCAGGGTGCTGGGTGCTCAGTACTAAGGGTGCTGGGTGCTCAGTACTCAGGGTGCTCAGTGCTCAGTACTCAGGGTGCTGGGTGCTCAGTGCTCCGGGTGCTGGGTACTCAGTACTCAGGGTGCTGGGTGCTCAGTACTCAGGGTGCTGGGTGCTCAGTGCTCAGGGTGCTGGGTGCTCAGTGCTCAGGGTTCTGGGTGCTCAGTACTCAGGGTGCTGGGTGCTCAGTGCTCAGGTTGATCGGTGCTCAGTACTCAGGGTGCTCAGTACTCAGGGTGCTGGGTGCTCAGTGCTCAGGGTGCTGGGTGCTCAGTACTCGGGGTGCTGGGTGCTCTGTACTCAGGGTGCTGGGTGCTCAGTGCTCGGGGTCCTGGGTGCTCAGTGCTCAGGGTGATCGGTGCTCAGTACTCAGGGTGTTAGGTGCTCAGTGCTCAGTGTGCTGGGTGCTCAGTACTCAGGGTGCTCAGTGCTCAGGGTGCTGGGTGCTCAGTCCACGGGGTGCTCGGTGCTCAGTACTCAGGGGGCTGAGTGCTCAGTACTCAGGGTGCTGGGTGCTCAGTACTCATGGTTCTGGGTGCTGAGTACTCAGGGGGCTTGGTGCTCAGTGCTCAGGGTGCTGGGTGCTCAGTGCTCAGGGTGCTGGGTGCTCAGTGCTCAGGGTGCTGGGTGCTCAGTGCTCGGGGTGCTGGGTGCTCAGTGCTCAGTGCTCAGGGTGTTGGGTGCTCAGTGCTCAGTGCTCAGGGTGCTGGGTGCTCAGTACTCAGGGTGCTCAGTGCTCAGCACTCGGGGTGCTGGGTGCTCAGTGCTCAGGGTGCTCAGTGCTCAGTGCTCGGGGTGCTGGGTGCTCAGTGCTCGGGGAGCTGGGTGCTCAGTGCTCGGAGTTCTGCGTGCTCAGTACTCAGGGTGCTTTGTGCTCAGTGCTCAGTACTCAGCGTGCTGGGTGCTCAGTGCTCAGAGTGTTGGGTGCTCAGTACTCAGGGTGCTGGGTGCTCAGTGCTCAGTGCTCAGGGTGCTCAGTGCTCAGGGTACTGGGAGCTCAGGGTGCTGGGTGCTCAGTGCTCGGGGTGCTGGGTGCTCAGTGCTCAGGGTGCTGGGTGCTCAGTGCTCAGGGTGCTGGGTGCTCAGTGCTCAGTGCTCAGTGTGCTGGGTGTTCAGTACTCAGGGTGCTGGGTGCTCAGTACTCAGGGTGCTTGGTGCTCAGTGCTCAGGGTGCTGGTTGCTTAGTCCTCAGGGTGCTGGGTGCTCAGTACTCAGGGTGCTGGGTGCTCAGTACTCAGGGTGCTGGGTGCGCAGTACTCAGGGTGCTGGGTGCTCAGTGCCCAGGGTGCTGGGTGCTCAGTACTCAGGGTGCTGGGTGCGCAGTACTCAGGGTGCTGGGTGCTCAGTGCTCAGGGTGCTGGGTGCTCAGTACTCAGGGTGCTGGGTGCTCAGTGCTCGGTGTGCTGGGTGCTCAGTGCTCAGGGTGATCAGTGGTGAGTACTCAGGGTGCTGGGTGCTCAGTGCACAGTGTGCTGGGTGCTCAATCCTCAGGGTGCTCAGTACTCAGGGTGCTCAGTGCTCAGTACTCAGGGTGTTCAGTACTCAGGGTGCTGGGTGCTCAGTGCTCGGGGTGCTGGGTGCTCAGTACTCAGGGTGCTGGGTGCTCAGTACTCGGGGTGCTGGGTGCTCAGTACTCAGGGTGCTGGGTGCTCAGTGCTCGGGGTGCTGGGTGCTCAGTGCTCAGGGTGATCGGTGCTCAGTGCTCAGGGTGCTGGGTGCTCAGTACTCAGGGTGCTCAGTGCTCAAGGTGCTGGGTGCTCAGTGCTCGGGGTGCTCGGTGCTCAGTACTCAGGGTGCTGAGTGCTCAGTACTCAGGGTGCTGGGTGTTCAGTACTCAGGGTGCTGGGTGTTCAGTACTGGGTGTGCTGGGTGCTCAGTGCTCAGGGTGCTCAGTGCTCAGTACTCAGTGCTCAGGGTACTCAGTGCTCAGTGCTCAGGGTGCTGGGTGTTCAGTACTCAGGGTCCTGGGTGATCAGTACTCAGGGTGCTGGGTGCTCAGTTCTCAGGGTGCTGGGTGCTCAGTACTCTGGGTGTTGGGTGCTCAGTGCTCAGGGTGCTGGGTGCTCAGTGCTCAGGGTGATGTGTGCTCAGTACTCAGGGTGCTGGGTGCCCAGTGCTCGCGGTGCTCGGTGCTCAGTACTCAAGGTGCTGGGTGCTCAGTGCTCAGGGTGCTGGGTGCTCAGTCCTCGGGGTGCTCCGTGCTCAGGGTGCTGGGTGCTCAGTGCTCGGGGTGCTCGGTGCTCAGTACACAGGGTGCTGAGTGCTCAGTACTCAGGGTGATGTGTGCTCAGTACACAGGGTGCTGTGTGCTCAGTGCTCAGTACTCAGCGTGCTGGGTGCTCAGTGCTCAGAGTGTTGGGTGCTCAGTACTCAGGGTGCTGGGTGCTCAGTGCTCAGGGTGATGTGTGCTCAGTACTCAGGGTGCTGGGTGCTCAGTGCTCGGGGTGCTGGGTGCTCAGTACTCAGGGTGCTGGGAGCTCAGTACTCAGGGTGCTGGGTGCTCAGTACTCAGGGTGCTCTATTCTCAGTACTCAGGGTGCTGGGTGCTCATTCTCGGGGTGCTGGGTGCTCAGTGCTCGGGGTGATGGGTGCTCAGTACTCAGGGTGCTGGGTGCTTAGTGCTCGAGGTGCTCGGTGCTCAGTACTCAAGGTGCTGGGTTCTTAGTGCTCATGGTGCTGGATGCACAGTCCTCGGTGTGCTCCGTGCTCAGGGTGCTGGGTGCTGAGTGCCCAGGGTGCTGGGTGCTCAGTGCTCGGGTGCTCGGTGCTCAGTGCTCAGGGTCCTGGGTGCTTAGTACTCAGGGTCCTGGGTGCTTAGTACTCAGGGTGCTCAGTGCTCAGTTCACAGGGTGCTGGGTGTTCAGTACTCAGGGTGCTGGGTGCTCAGTACTCAGGGTGCTGGGTGCTCAGTACTCAGGGTGCTGGGTGCTCATTCTCGGGGTGCTGGGTGCTCAGTGCTCGGGGTGCTGGGTGCTCAGTACTCAGGGTGCTGGGGGCTCAGTACTCAGGGTGCTGGGTGCTCAGTACTCAGGGTGTTCGGTTCTCAGTACTCAGGGTGCTGGGTGCTCATTCTCGGGGTGCTGGGTGCTCAGTACTCAGGGTGCTGGGGGCTCAGTACTCAGGGTGCTGGGTGCTCAGTACTCAGGGTGATCTGTTCTCAGTACTCAGGTTGCTGGGTGCTCAGTGCTCGGGGCGCTGGGTGCTCAGTACTCGGGGTGCTCAGTGCTCAGTACTCAGGGTGCTGGGTGCTCAGTACTCAGGGTGCTGGGTGCTCAGTGCTCAGGGTGCTGGGTGCTCAGTACTAAGGGTGCTGGGTGCTCAGTACTCAGGGTGCTCAGTGCTCAGTACTCAGGGTGCTGGGTGCTCAGTGCTCCGGGTGCTGGGTACTCAGTACTCAGGGTGCTGGGTGCTCAGTACTCAGGGTGCTGGGTGCTCAGTGCTCAGGGTGCTGGGTGCTCAGTGCTCAGGGTTCTGGGTGCTCAGTACTCAGGGTGCTGGGTGCTCAGTGCTCAGGTTGATCGGTGCTCAGTACTCAGGGTGCTCAGTACTCAGGGTGCTGGGTGCTCAGTGCTCAGGGTGCTGGGTGCTCAGTACTCGGGGTGCTGGGTGCTCTGTACTCAGGGTGCTGGGTGCTCAGTGCTCGGGGTCCTGGGTGCTCAGTGCTCAGGGTGATCGGTGCTCAGTACTCAGGGTGTTAGGTGCTCAGTGCTCAGTGTGCTGGGTGCTCAGTACTCAGGGTGCTCAGTGCTCAGGGTGCTGGGTGCTCAGTCCACGGGGTGCTCGGTGCTCAGTACTCAGGGGGCTGAGTGCTCAGTACTCAGGGTGCTGGGTGCTCAGTACTCATGGTTCTGGGTGCTGAGTACTCAGGGGGCTTGGTGCTCAGTGCTCAGGGTGCTGGGTGCTCAGTACTCAGGGTGCTGGGTGCTCAGTGCTCAGGGTGCTGGGTGATCAGTGCTCGGGGTGCTGGGTGCTCAGTGCTCAGTGCTCAGGGTGTTGGGTGCTCAGTGCTCAGTGCTCAGGGTGCTGGGTGCTCAGTACTCAGGGTGCTCAGTGCTCAGCACTCGGGGTGCTGGGTGCTCAGTGCTCAGGGTGCTCAGTGCTCAGTGCTCGGGGTGCTGGGTGTTCAGTGCTCGGGGAGCTGGGTGCTCAGTGCTCGGAGTTCTGCGTGCTCAGTACTCAGGGTGCTTTGTGCTCAGTGCTCAGTACTCAGCGTGCTGGGTGCTCAGTGCTCAGAGTGTTGGGTGCTCAGTACTCAGGGTGCTGGGTGCTCAGTGCTCAGTGCTCAGGGTGCTCAGTGCTCAGGGTACTGGGAGCTCAGGGTGCTGGGTGCTCAGTGCTCGGGGTGCTGGGTGCTCAGTGCTCAGGGTGCTGGGTGCTCAGTGCTCAGTGCTCAGGGTGCTGGGTGCTCAGTGCTCAGTGCTCAGTGTGCTGGGTGTTCAGTACTCAGGGTGCTGGGTGCTCAGTACTCAGGGTGCTTGGTGCTCAGTGCTCAGGGTGCTGGTTGCTTAGTCCTCAGGGTGCTGGGTGCTCAGTACTCAGGGTGCTGGGTGCTCAGTACTCAGGGTGCTGGGTGCGCAGTACTCAGGGTGCTGGGTGCTCAGTGCCCAGGGTGCTGGGTGCTCAGTACTCAGGGTGCTGGGTGTGCAGTACTCAGGGTGCTGGGTGCTCAGTGCTCAGGGTGCTGGGTGCTCAGTACTCAGGGTGCTGGGTGCTCAGTGCTCGGTGTGCTGGGTGCTCAGTGCTCAGGGTGATCAGTGGTGAGTACTCAGGGTGCTGGGTGCTCAGTGCACAGTGTGCTGGGTGCTCAATCCTCAGGGTGCTCAGTACTCAGGGTGCTCAGTGCTCAGTACTCAGGGTGTTCAGTACTCAGGGTGCTGGGTGCTCAGTGCTCGGGGTGCTGGGTGCTCAGTACTCAGGGTGCTGGGTGCTCAGTACTCGGGGTGCTGGGTGCTCAGTACTCAGGGTGCTGGGTGCTCAGTGCTCGGGGTGCTGGGTGCTCAGTGCTCAGGGTGATCGGTGCTCAGTGCTCAGGGTGCTGGGTGCTCAGTACTCAGGGTGCTCAGTGCTCAAGGTGCTGGGTGCTCAGTGCTCGGGGTGCTCGGTGCTCAGTACTCAGGGTGCTGAGTGCTCAGTACTCAGGGTGCTGGGTGTTCAGTACTCAGGGTGCTGGGTATTCAGTACTGGGTGTGCTGGGTGCTCAGTGCTCAGGGTGCTCAGTGCTCAGTACTCAGTGCTCAGGGTACTCAGTGCTCAGTGCTCAGGGTGCTGGGTGTTCAGTACTCAGGGTCCTGGGTGATCAGTACTCAGGGTGCTGGGTGCTCAGTGCTCAGGGTGCTGGGTGCTCAGTACTCTGGGTGTTGGGTGCTCAGTGCTCAGGGTGCTGGGTGCTCAGTGCTCAGGGTGATGTGTGCTCAGTACTCAGGGTGCTGGGTGCCCAGTGCTCGCGGTGCTCGGTGCTCAGTACTCAAGCTGCTGGGTGCTCAGTGCTCAGGGTGCTGGGTGCTCAGTCCTCGGGGTGCTCCGTGCTCAGGGTGCTGGGTGCTCAGTGCTCGGGGTGCTCGGTGCTCAGTACACAGGGTGCTGAGTGCTCAGTACTCAGGGTGATGTGTGCTCAGTACTCAGGGTGATGTGTGCTCAGTACTCAGGGTGCTGGGTGCTCAGCGCTCGGGGTGCTCGGTGCTCAGTACGTTGGGTGCTCACTACTCAGGGTGCTCGGTTCTCAGTACTCAGGGTGCTGGGTGCTCATTCTCGGGGTGCTGGGTGCTCAGTGCTCGGGGTGATGGGTGCTCAGTACTCAGGGTGCTGGGTGCTTAGTGCTCGAGGTGCTCGGTGCTCAGTACTCAAGGTGCTGGGTTCTCAGTGCTCATGGTGCTGGATGCTCAGTCCTCGGTGTGCTCCGTGCTCAGGGTGCTGGGTGCTGAGTGCCCAGGGTGCTGGGTGCTCAGTGTTCGGGTGCTCGGTGCTCAGTGCTCAGGGTCCTGGGTGCTCAGTACTCAGGGTCCTGGGTGCTTAGTACTCAGGGTGCTCAGTGCTCAGTTCACAGGGTGCTGGGTGTTCAGTACTCAGGGTGCTGGGTGCTCAGTACTCAGGGTGCTGGGTGCTCAGTACTCAGGGTGCTGGGTGCTCATTCTCGGGGTGCTGGGTGCTCAGTGCTCGGGGTGCTGGGTGCTCAGTACTCAGGGTGCTGGGGGCTCTGTACTCAGGGTGCTGGGTGCTCAGTACTCAGGGTGCTCGGTTCTCAGTACTCAGGGTGCTGGGTGCTCATTCTCGGGGTGCTGGGTGCTCAGTACTCAGGGTGCTGGGGGCTCAGTACTCAGGGTGCTGGGTGCTCAGTACTCAGGGTGATCTGTTCTCAGTACTCAGGTTGCTGGGTGCTCAGTGCTCGAGGTGCTGGGTGCTCAGTACTCGGGGTGCTCAGTGCTCAGTACTCAGGGTGCTGGGTGCTCAGTACTCAGGGTGCTGGGTGCTCAGTGCTCAGGGTGCTGGGTGCTCAGTACTAAGGGTGCTGGGTGCTCAGTACTCAGGGTGCTCAGTGCTCAGTACTCAGGGTGCTGGGTGCTCAGTGCTCAGGGTGCTGGGTACTCAGTACTCAGGGTGCTGGGTGCTCAGTACTCAGGGTGCTGGGTGCTCAGTGCTCAGGGTGCTGGGTGCTCAGTGCTCAGGGTGCTGGGTGCTCAGTACTAAGGGTGCTGGGTGCTCAGTGCTCGGGGTCCTGGGTGCTCAGTGCTCAGGGTGCTGGGTGCTCAGTACTCAGGGTGCTCAGTGCTCAGGGTGCTGGGTGCTCAGTCCTCGGGGTGCTCGGTGCTCAGTACTCAGGGGGCTGAGTGCTCAGTACTCAGGGTGCTGGGTGCTCAGTACTCATGGTTCTGGGTGCTGAGTACTCAGGGGGCTTGGTGCTCAGTGCTCAGGGTGCTGGGTGCTCAGTGCTCAGGGTGCTGGGTGCTCAGTGCTCAGGGTGCTGGGTGCTCAGTGCTCGGGGTGCTGGGTGCTCAGTGCTCAGGGTGCTCAGTGCTCAGCACTCGGGGTGCTGGGTGCTCAGTGTTCAGGGTGCTCAGTGCTCAGTGCTCGGGGCGCTGGGTGCTCAGTGCTCGGGGAGCTGGGTGCTCAGTGCTCGGAGTTCTGCGTGCTCAGTACTCAGGGTGCTTTGTGCTCAGTGCTCAGTACTCAGCGTGCTGGGTGCTCAGTGCTCAGAGTGTTGGGTGCTCAGTACTCAGGGTGCTGGGTGCTCAGTGCTCAGTGCTCAGGGTGCTCAGTGCTCAGGGTACTGGGAGCTCAGGGTGCTGGGTGCTCAGTGCTCGGGGTGCTGGGTGCTCAGTGCTCAGGGTGCTGGGTGCTCAGTGCTCAGTGCTCAGGGTGCTGGGTGCTCAGTGCTCAGTGGTCAGTGTGCTGGGTGTTCAGTACTCAGGGTGCTGGGTGCTCAGTACTCAGGGTGCTTGGTGCTCAGTGCTCAGGGTGCTGGTTGCTTAGTCCTCAGGGTGCTGGGTGCTCAGTACTCAGGGTGCTGGGTGCTCAGTACTCAGGGTGCTGGGTGCGCAGTACTCAGGGTGCTGGGTGCTCAGTGCCCAGGGTGCTGGGTGCTCAGTACTCAGGGTGCTGGGTGCGCAGTACTCAGGGTGCTGGGTGCTCAGTGCTCAGGGTGCTGGGTGCTCAGTACTCAGGGTGCTGGGTGCTCAGTGCTCGGTGTGCTGGGTGCTCAGTGCTCAGGGTGATCAGTGGTGAGTACTCAGGGTGCTGGGTGCTCAGTGCACAGTGTGCTGGGTGCTCAATCCTCAGGGTGCTCAGTACTCAGGGTGCTCAGTGCTCAGTGCTCAGTACTCAGGGTGTTCAGTACTCAGGGTGCTGGGTGCTCAGTGCTCGGGGTGCTGGGTGCTCAGTACTCAGGGTGCTGGGTGCTCAGTACTCGGGGTGCTGGGTGCTCAGTACTCAGGGTGCTGGGTGCTCAGTGCTCGGGGTGCTGGGTGCTCAGTACTCAGGGTGCTCAGTGCTCAAGGTGCTGGGTGCTCAGTGCTCATGGTGCTCGGTGCTCAGTACTCAGGGTGCTGAGTGCTCAGTACTCAGGGTGCTGGGTGTTCAGTACTCAGGGTGCTGGGTGTTCAGTACTGGGTGTGCTGGGTGCTCAGTGCTCAGGGTGCTCAGTGCTCAGTACTCAGTGCTCAGGGTACTCAGTGCTCAGTGCTCAGGGTGCTGGGTGTTCAGTACTCAGGGTCCTGGGTGATCAGTACTCAGGGTGCTGGGTGCTCAGTGCTCAGTACTCTGGGTGTTGGGTGCTCAGTGCTCAGGGTGCTGGGTGCTCAGTGCTCAGGGTGATGCGTGCACAGTACTCAGGGTGCTGGGTGCTCAGTGCTCGCGGTGCTCGGTGCTCAGTACTCAAGGTGCTGGGTGCTCAGTGCTCAGGGTGCTGGGTGCTCAGTCCTCGGGGTGCTCCGTGCTCAGGGTGCTGGGTGCTCAGTACTCGGGGTGCTCGGTGCTCAGTACACAGGGTGCTGAGTGCTCAGTACTCAGGGTGATGTGTGCTCAGTACTCAGGGTGCTGGGTGCTCAGTGCTCGGGGTGCTGGGTGCTCAGTACTCAGGGTGCTGGGAGCTCAGTACTCAGGGTGCTGGGTGCTCAGTACTCAGGGTGCTCGGTTCTCAGTACTCAGGGTGCTGGGTGCTCATTCTCGGGGTGCTGGGTGCTCAGTGCTCGGGGTGATGGGTGCTCAGTACTCAGGGTGCTGGGTGCTTAGTGCTCGAGGTGCTCGGTGCTCAGTACTCAAGGTGCTGGGTTCTCAGTGCTCATGGTGCTGGATGCTCAGTCCTCGGTGTGCTCCGTGCTCAGGGTGCTGGGTGCTGAGTGCCCAGGGTGCTGGGTGCTCAGTGCTCGGGTGCTCGGTGCTCAGTGCTCAGGGTCCTGGGTGCTCAGTACTCAGGGTCCTGGGTGCTTAGTACTCAGGGTGCTCAGTGCTCAGTTCACAGGGTGCTGGGTGTTCAGTACTCAGGGTGCTGGGTGCTCAGTACTCAAGGTGCTGGGTGCTCAGTACTCAGGGTGCTGGGTGCTCATTCTCGGGGTGCTGGGTGCTCAGTGCTCGGGGTGCTGGGTGCTCAGTACTCAGGGTGCTGGGGGCTCAGTACTCAGGGTGCTGGGTGCTCAGTACTCAGGGTGCTCGGTTCTCAGTACTCAGGGTGCTGGGTGCTCATTCTCGGGGTGCTGGGTGCTCAGTACTCAGGGTGCTGGGGGCTCAGTACTCAGGGTGCTGGGTGCTCAGTACTCAGGGTGATCTGTTCTCAGTACTCAGGTTGCTGGGTGCTCAGTGCTCGGGGTGCTGGGTGCTCAGTACTCGGGGTGCTCAGTGCTCAGTACTCAGGGTGCTGGGTGCTCAGTACTCAGGGTGCTGGGTGCTCAGTGCTCAGGGTGCTGGGTGCTCAGTACTAAGGGTGCTGGGTGCTCAGTACTCAGGGTGCTCAGTGCTCAGTACTCAGGGTGCTGTATGCTCAGTGCTCAGGGTGCTGGATACTCAGTACTCAGGGTGCTGGGTGCTCAGTACTCAGGGTGCTGGGTGCTCAGTGCTCAGGGTGCTGGGTGCTCAGTGCTCAGGGTGCTGGGTGCTCAGTACTCAGGGTGCTGGGTGCTCAGTGCTCAGGTTGATCGGTGCTCAGTACTCAGGGTGCTCAGTACTCTCGGTGCTGGGTGCTCAGTGCTCGGGGTGCTGGGTGCTCAGTACTCGGGGTGCTGGGTGCTCTGTACTCAGGGTGCTGGGTGCTCAGTGCTCGGGGTCCTGGGTGCTCAGTGCTCAGGGTGATCGGTGCTCAGTACTCAGGGTGTTAGGTGCTCAGTGCTCAGGGTGCTGGGTGCTCAGTACTCAGGGTGCTCAGTGCTCAGGGTGCTGGGTGCTCAGTCCTCGGGGTGCTCGGTGCTCAGTACTCAGGGGGCTGAGTGCTCAGTACTCAGGGTGCTGGGTGCTCAGTACTCATGGTTCTGGGTGCTGAGTACTCAGGGTTCTTGGTGCTCAGTGCTAAGGGTGCTGGGTGCTCAGTGCTCAGGGTGCTGGGTGCTCAGTTCTCAGGGTGCTGGGTGCTCAGTGCTCGGGGTGCTGGGTGCTCAGTGCTCAGTGCTCAGGGTGTTGGGTGCTCAGTGCTCAGTGCTCAGGGTGCTGGGTGCTCAGTACTCAGGGTGCTCAGTGCTCAGCACTCGGGGTGCTGGGTGCTCAGTGCTCAGGGTGTTCAGTGCTCAGTGCTCGGGGTGCTGGGTGCTCAGTGCTCGGGGAACTGGGTGCTCAGTGCTCGGAGTTCTGCGTGCTCAGTACTCAGGGTGCTTTGTGCTCAGTGCTCAGTACTCAGCGTGCTGGGTGCTCAGTGCTCAGAGTGTTGGGTGCTCAGTACTCAGGGTGCTGGGTGCTCAGTGCTCAGTGCTCAGGGTGCTCAGTGCTCAGGGTACTGGGAGCTCAGGGTGCTGGGTGCTCAGTGCTCGGGGTGCTGGGTGCTCAGTGCTCAGGGTGCTGGGTGCTCAGTGCTCAGTGCTCAGGGTGCTGGGTGCTCAGTGCTCAGTGCTCAGTGTGCTGGGTGTTCAGTACTCAGGGTGCTGGGTGCTCAGTACTCAGGGTGCTTGGTGCTCAGTGCTCAGGGTGCTGGTTGCTTAGTCCTCAGGGTGCTGGGTGCTCAGTACTCAGGGTGCTGGGTGCTCAGTACTCAGGGTGCTGGGTGCGCAGTACTCAGGGTGCTGGGTGCTCAGTGCCCAGGGTGCTGGGTGCTCAGTACTCAGGGTGCTGGGTGCGCAGTACTCAGGGTGCTGGGTGCTCAGTGCTCAGGGTGCTGGGTGCTCAGTACTCGGGGTGCTGGGTGCTCAGTACTCAGGGTGCTGGGTGCTCAGTGCTCAGGGTGCTGGGTGCTCAGTGCTCAGGGTGCTGGGTGCTCAGTGCTCAGTGCTCAGGGTGCTGGGTGTTCAGTACTCAGGGTGCTGGGTGCTCAGTACTCAGGGTGCTGGGTGCTCAGTGCTCAGGGTGCTGGGTGCTCAGTGCTCAGGGTGCTGGGTGCTCAGTACTCAGGGTGCTGGGTGCTCAGTACTCAGGGTGCTCGGTGCTCAGTGCTCAGGGTGCTTGGTGCTCAGTGCTCGGGGTGCTGGGTGTTCAGTACTCAGTTTGCTGGGTGCTCAGTGCTCAGGGTGCTGGGTACTCAGTGCTCAGGGTGCTGGGTGCTCAGTACTCAGGGTGCTGGGTGCTCAGTGCTCGGGGTGCTGGGTGATCAGTCCTCGCGGTGCTGGGTGTTCAGTGCTCGGGGTGCTCGGTGCTCAGTACTCAGGGTGCTGGGTGCTCAGTGCTCGAGGTGCTCAGTACTCAGGGTGCTGTGTGTTCAGTGCTCAGGGTGCTGGGTGCTCAGTACTCAGGGTGCTCGGTGCTTAGTACTCAGGGTGCTGGGTGCTCAGTACTCCGGGTGCTGGGTGCTCAGTGCTCGGGGTGCTCGGTGCTCAGTGCTCAAGGTGCTGGGTGCTCAGTACTCAGGGTGCTCATTGCTCAGGGTGCTGGGTGCTCAGTACTCAGGGTGCTGGGTGTTCAGTGCTCAGGGTGCTCGCTGCTCAGTACGTTGGGTGCTCAGTACTCAGGGTGCTGGGTACTCGGTGATCAGGTTGCTGGGTGCTCAGTGCTCAGGGTGCTGGGTGCTCAGTACTCAGGGTGCTGGGTGCTCAGTACTCAGGGTGCTCGGTGCTCAGTACTCAGGGTGCTGGGTGCTCAGTGCTCGAGGTGCTCAGTACTCAGGGTGCTGTGTGTTCAGTGCTCAGGGTGCTGGGTGCTCAGTACTCAGGCTGCTCGGTGCTTAGTACTCAGGGTGCTGGGTGTTCAGTACTCCGGGTGCTGGGTGCTCAGTGCTCGGGGTGCTGGGTGCTCAGTGCTCAGTGCTCAGGGTGTTGGGTGCTCAGTGCTCAGTGCTCAGGGTGCTGGGTGCTCAGTACTCAGGGTGCTCAGTGCTCAGCACTCGGGATGCTGGGTGCTCAGTGCTCAGGGTGTTCAGTGCTCAGTGCTCGGGGTGCTGGGTGCTCAGTGCTCGGGGAACTGGGTGCTCAGTGCTCGGAGTTCTGCGTGCTCAGTACTCAGGGTGCTTTGTGCTCAGTGCTCAGTACTCAGCGTGCTGGGTGCTCAGTGCTCAGAGTGTTGGGTGCTCAGTACTCAGGGTGCTGGGTGCTCAGTGCTCAGTGCTCAGGGTGCTCAGTGCTCAGGGTACAGGGAGCTCAGGGTGCTGGGTGCTCAGTGCTCGGGGTGCTGGGTGCTCAGTGCTCAGGGTGCTGGGTGCTCAGTGCTCAGTGCTCAGGGTGCTGGGTGCTCAGTGCTCAGTGCTCAGTGTGCTGGGTGTTCAGTACTCAGGGTGCTGGGTGCTCAGTACTCAGGGTGCTTGGTGCTCAGTGCTCAGGGTGCTGGTTGCTTAGTCCTCAGGGTGCTGGGTGCTCAGTACTCAGGGTGCTGGGTGCTCAGTACTCAGGGTGCTGGGTGCGCAGTACTCAGGGTGCTGGGTGCTCAGTGCCCAGGGTGCTGGGTGCTCAGTACTCAGGGTGCTGGGTGCGCAGTACTCAGGGTGCTGGGTGCTCAGTGCTCAGGGTGCTGGGTGCTCAGTACTCGGGGTGCTGGGTGCTCAGTACTCAGGGTGCTGGGTGCTCAGTGCTCAGGGTGCTGGGTGCTCAGGGCTCAGGGTGCTGGGTGCTCAGTGCTCAGTGCTCAGGGTGCTGGGTGTTCAGTACTCAGGGTGCTGGGTGCTCAGTACTCAGGGTGCTGGGTGCTCAGTGCTCAGGGTGCTGGGTGCTCAGTGCTCAGGGTGCTGGGTGCTCAGTACTCAGGGTGCTGGGTGCTCAGTACTCAGGGTGCTCGGTGCTCAGTGCTCAGGGTGCTGGGTGCTCAGTGCTCGGGGTGCTGGGTGTTCAGTACTCAGTTTGCTGGGTGCTCAGTGCTCAGGGTGCTGGGTACTCAGTGCTCAGGGTGCTGGGTGCTCAGTACTCAGGGTGCTGGGTGCTCAGTGCTCGGGGTGCTGGGTGATCAGTCCTCGCGGTGCTGGGTGTTCAGTGCTCGGGGTGCTCGGTGCTCAGTACTCAGGGTGCTGGGTGCTCAGTGCTCGAGGTGCTCAGTACTCAGGGTGCTGTGTGTTCAGTGCTCAGGGTGCTGGGTGCTCAGTACTCAGGGTGCTCGGTGCTTAGTACTCAGGGTGCTGGGTGCTCAGTACTCCGGGTGCTGGGTGCTCAGTGCTCGGGGTGCTCGGTGCTCAGTGCTCAAGGTGCTGGGTGCTCAGTACTCAGGGTGCTCATTGCTCAGGGTGCTGGGTGCTCAGTACTCAGGGTGCTGGGTGTTCAGTGCTCAGGGTGCTCGCTGCTCAGTACGTTGGGTGCTCAGTACTCAGGGTGCTGGGTACTCGGTGATCAGGTTGCTGGGTGCTCAGTGCTCAGGGTGCTGGGTGCTCAGTACTCAGGGTGCTGGGTGCTCAGTACTCAGGGTGCTCGGTGCTCAGTACTCAGGGTGCTGGGTGCTCAGTGCTCGAGGTGCTCAGTACTCAGGGTGCTGTGTGTTCAGTGCTCAGGGTGCTGGGTGCTCAGTACTCAGGCTGCTCGGTGCTTAGTACTCAGGGTGCTGGGTGTTCAGTACTCCGGGTGCTGGGTGCTCAGTGCTCGGGGTGCTCGGAGCTCAGTACTCAGTGCTCAGGGTGCTCAGTGCTCAGGGTGCTGGGTGTTCAGTACTCAGGGTGCTTGGTGCTCAGTACTCGGGGTGCTGGGTGCTCATTACTCAGGGTGCTGGGTGCTCAGTGCTCAGCGTGCTGGGTGCTCAGTGTCTGGGGTGCTGGGTGCTCAGTACTCAGGGTGCTGGGTGCTCAGTGCTCAGGGTGCTGGGTGCTCAGTGCTCAGGGTGCTGGGTGCTCAGTACACAGTGCTCAGGATGCTGGGTGCTCAGTGCTCAGGGTGCTGGGTGCTCAGTGCTCAGGGTGCTCAGTGCTCAGTGCTCAGTACTCAGGGTGCTGGGTGCTCAGTACTCAGGGTGCTGGGTTCTCAGTGCTCGGGGTGCCCGGTGCTCAGTGCTCGGGGTGCTCGGTGCTCAGTACTCAGAGTGCTGGGTGCTCAGTACTCAGCGTGCTGGGTGCTCAGTGCTCGGGGTGCTCGGTGCTCAGTACTCAGGGTGCTGGGTGCACAGTGCTGGGTGCTCAGTGCTCGGGGTGCTGGGTGCTCAGTGCTCGGGGTGCTGGGTGCTCAGTACTCAGGGTGCTGGGTGCTAAGTGCACGGGTTGCTGGGTGCTCAGTCCTCAGGGTGCTGGGTGCTCAGTGCTCGGGGTGCTCGCTGCTCAGTACGTTGGGTGCTCAGTACTCAGGGTTCTGGGTGCTCAGTGCTCAGGGTGCTGGGTGCTCAGTGCTCAGGGTGCTGGGTGCTCAGTGCTCAGGGTGCTTGATGCTCAGTACTCAGGGTGCTGGGTGCTCAGTGCTCAGGGTGCTGGGTGCTCAGTGCTCAGGGTGCTGGGTGCTCAGTACTCAGGGTGCTGGGTGCTCAGTACTCAGGGTGCTGGGTGCTCAGTACTCGGGGTGCTGGGTGCTCAGTACTCAGTGCTCAGGATGCTGGGTGCTCAGTGCTCGGGCTGCTGGGTGCTCAGTGCTCAGGGTGCTGGGTGCTCAGTACTCAGGGTGCTGGGTTCTCAGTACTCAGGGTGCTCGGTGCACAGTGCTAGGGGTGCTGGGTGCTCAGTGCTCGGGGTCTGGGTTCTCAGTACTCAGGGTGCTGGGTGCTCAGTACTCAGGGTGCTGTGTGCTCAGTGCTCAGGGTGCTGGGTGCTCAGTGCTCTGGGTGCTGGGTGCTCAGTGCTCAGGGTGCTGGGTGCTCAGTTCTCAGGGTGCTAGGTGCTCACTGCTCGGGGTGCTGGGTGCTCAGTGCTCAGGGTGCTGGGTGCTCAGTGCTCAGTGCTCAGGGTCCTGGGTTCTCAGTACTCAGCCTGCTGGGTGCTTAGTACTCATGGTGCACAGTGCTCAGTACACAGGGTGCTGGGTGCTCAGTGCTCGGGCTGCTTGGTTCTCAGTGCTCAGTACTCAGGGTGCTGGGTGCTCAGTGCTCGGGGTGCTGGGTGCTCAGTACTCAGCGTGCTGGGTGCTCAGTACTCAGGGTGCTGGGTGCTCAGTGCTCAGGGTGCTGGGTGCTTAGTACTCAGGGTGCTCAGTGCTCAGTACACAGGGTGCTGGGTGCTCAGTGCTCGGGGTGCTGGGTGCTCAGTGCTCAGTACTCAGGGTGCTGGGTGCTCAGTGCTCGGGGTGCTGGGTGCTCAGTACTCAGCGTGCTGGGTGGTCAGTACTCAGGGTGCTGGGTGCTCAGTGCTCAGGGTGCTGGGTGCTCAGTGCTCAGGGTGCTGGGTGCTCAGTACTCAGGGTGCTGGGTGCTCAGTACTCAGGGTGCTCGGTGCTCAGTGCTCAGGGTGCTGGGTGCACAGTGCTCGGGGTGCTGGGTGCTCAGTACTAGGGGTTCTTTGTGCTCAGTACTCAGGGTGCTGGGTGCTCAGTGCTCAGAGCTCTGGGTGCTCAGTGCTCGGGGTGCTGGGTGCTCAGTACTCGGGGAGCTGGGTGCTCAGTACTCAGGGTGCTGGGTCTCAGTGCTCGGGGTACTGGGTACTCAGTGCTCAGTACACAGGGTGCTGGGTCCTCAGTGCTCGGGGTGCTGGGTGCTCAGTGCTCAGTACTCAGGGTGCTGGGTGCTCAGTGCTCGGGGTGCTGGGTGCTCAGTGCTCAGTACTCAGGGTGCTGGGTGCTCAGTGCTCAGGGTGCTGTGTGCTCAGTTCTCAGGGTGCTGGGTGCTCAGTGCTCAGGGTGCTGGGTACTCAGTACTCAGGGTGCTGGGTGCTCAGTGCTCGGGGTGCTGGGTGATCAGTGCTCGCGGTGCTGGGTGCTCAGTGCTCGGGGTGCTCGGTGCTCAGTACTCAGGGTGCTGGCTGCTCAGTGCTCAGTGTGCTCAGTGCTCAGTACTCAGTGCTCAGGGTGCTCAGTGTTCAGTACTCAGGGTGCTGGGTGCTCAGTACTCAGGGTGCTTAGTGCTCAGTGCTCAGGGTGCTGGTTGCTTAGTCCTCAGGGTGCTGGGTGCTCAGTACTCAGGGTGCTGGGTGCTCAGTACTCAGGGTGCTGGGTGCTCAGTACTCAGGGTGCTTGGTGCTCAGTGCTCAGGGTGCTGGTTGCTTAGTCCTCAGGGTGCTGGGTGCTCAGTACTCAGGGTGCTGGGTGCTCAGTACTCAGGGTGCTGGGTGCGCAGTACTCAGGGTGCTGGGTGCTCAGTGCCCAGGGTGCTGGGTGCTCAGTACTCAGGGTGCTGGGTGCGCAGTACTCAGGGTGCTGGGTGCTCAGTGCTCAGGGTGCTGGGTGCTCAGTACTCAGGGTGCTGGGTGCTCAGTGCTCGGTGTGCTGGGTGCTCAGTGCTCAGGGTGATCAGTGGTGAGTACTCAGGGTGCTGGGTGCTCAGTGCACAGTGTGCTGGGTGCTCAATCCTCAGGGTGCTCAGTACTCAGGGTGCTCAGTGCTCAGTACTCAGGGTGTTCAGTACTCAGGGTGCTGGGAGCTCAGTGCTCGGGGTGCTGGGTGCTCAGTACTCAGGGTGCTGGGTGCTCAGTACTCGGGGTGCTGGGTGCTCAGTACTCAGGGTGCTGGGTGCTCAGTGCTCGGGGTGCTGGGTGCTCAGTGCTCAGGGTGATCGGTGCTCAGTGCTCAGGGTGCTGGGTGCTCAGTACTCAGGGTGCTCAGTGCTCAAGGTGCTGGGTGCTCAGTGATCGGGGTGCTCGGTGCTCAGTACTCAGGGTGCTGAGTGCTCAGTACTCAGGGTGCTGGGTGTTCAGTACTCAGGGTGCTGGGTGTTCAGTACTGGGTGTGCTGGGTGCTCAGTGCTCAGGGTGCTCAGTGCTCAGTACTCAGTGCTCAGGGTACTCAGTGCTCAGTGCTCAGGGTGCTGGGTGTTCAGTACTCAGGGTCCTGGGTGATCAGTACTCAGGGTGCTGGGTGCTCAGTGCTCAGGGTGCTGGGTGCTCAGTACTCTGGGTGTTGGGTGCTCAGTGCTCAGGGTGCTGGGTGCTCAGTGCTCAGGGTGATGTGTGCTCAGTACTCAGGGTGCTGGCTGCCCAGTGCTCGCGGTGCTCGGTGCTCAGTACTCAAGGTGCTGGGTGCTCAGTGCTCAGGGTGCTGGGTGCTCAGTCCTCGGGGTGCTCCGTGCTCAGGGTGCTGGGTGCTCAGTGCTCGGGGTGCTCGGTGCTCAGTACACAGGGTGCTGAGTGCTCAGTACTCAGGGTGATGTGTGCTCAGTACTCAGGGTGCTGGGTGCTCAGTGCTCGGGGTGCTGGGTGCTCAGTACTCAGGGTGCTGGGAGCTCAGTACTCAGGGTGTTGGGTGCTCAGTACTCAGGGTGCTCGGTTCTCAGTACTCAGGGTGCTGGGTGCTCATTCTCGGGGTGCTGGGTGCTCAGTGCTCGGGGTGATGGGTGCTCAGTACTCAGGGTGCTGGGTGCTTAGTGCTCGAGGTGCTCGGTGCTCAGTACTCAAGGTGCTGGGTTCTCAGTGCTCATGGTGCTGGATGCTCAGTCCTCGGTGTGCTCCGTGCTCAGGGTGCTGGGTGCTGAGTGCCCAGGGTGCTGGGTGCTCAGTGTTCGGGTGCTCGGTGCTCAGTGCTCAGGGTGCTGGGTGCTCAGTACAGAGTGCTCAGGATGCTGGGTGCTCAGTGCTCAGGGTGCTGGGTGCTCAGTGTTTTGGGTGCTGGGTGCTCAGTACTCAGTGTGCTGGGTGCTCAGTGCTCAGGGTGCTGGGTGCTCAGGGTGCTGGGTGCTCAGTACACAGTGCTCAGGATGCTGGGTGCTCAGTGCTCAGGGTGCTGGGTGCTCAGTGCTCAGGGTGCTCAGTGCTCAGTGCTCAGTACTCAGGGTGCTGGGTGCTCAGTACTCAGGGTGCTGGGTTCTCAGTGCTCGGGGTGCCCGGTGCTCAGTGCTCAGGGTGCTCGGTGCTCAGTACTCAGGGTGCTGGGGGCTCAGTACTCAGGGTGCTGGGTGCTCAGTGCTGGGTGCTCAGTGCTCGGGGTGCTGGGTGCTCAGTACTCAGGGTGCTTGGTGCTCAGTGCTCGGGGTGCTCGGTGCTCAATACGTTGTGTGCTCAGTACACAGGGTGCTGGGTGCTCAGTGCTCAGGGTGCTGGGTGCTCAGTGCTCAGGGTGCTGGGTGATCAGTGCTCGTGGTGCTGGGTGCTCAGTACTCAGGGTGCTTGATGCTCAGTACTCAGGGTGCTGGGTGCTCAGTGCTCAGGGTGCTGGGTGCTCAGTGCTCGGGGTGCTGGGTGCTCAGTACTCAGGGTGCTGGGTGCTCAGTACTCAGGGTGCTGGGTGCTCAGTACTCGGGGTGCTGGGTGCTCAGTACTCATTGCTCCGGATGCTGGGTGCTCAGTGCTCGGGCTGCTGGGTGCTCAGTGCTCAGGGTGCTGGGTGCTCAGTACTCAGGGTGCTGGGTTCTCAGTACTCAGGGTGCTGGGTGCACAGTGCTAGGGGTGCTGGGTGCTCAGTGCTCGGGGTCTGGGTGCTCAGTACTCAGGGTGCTGGGTGCTCAGTACTCAGGGTGCTGGGTGCTCAGTGCTCAGGGTGCTGGGTGCTCAGTGCTCTGGGTGCTGGGTGCTCAGTGCTCAGGGTGCTGGGTGCTCAGTGCTCAGGGTGCTGGGTGCTCAGTGCTCGGGGTGCTGGGTGCTGAGTGCTCAGGGTGCTGGGTGCTCAGTGCTCGGGGTGCTCAGTGCTCAGTGCTCAGGGTCCTGGGTGCTCAGTACTCAGGGTGCTGGGTGCTTAGTACTCAGGGTGCTCAGTGCTCAGTACACAGGGTGCTAGGTGCTCAGTGCTCGGGGTGCTGGGTGCTCAGTGCTCAGTACTCAGGGTGCTGGGTGCTCAATGCTCGGGGTGCTGGGTGCTCAGTACTCAGCGTGCTGGGTGCTCAGTACTCAGGGTGCTGGGTGCTCAGTGCTCGGGGTGCTCGGTGCTCAGTACTCGGGGTGCTGGGTACTCAGTACTCGGGGTGCTGGGTGCTCAGTGCTCAGGGTGCTGGGTGCTCAGTGCTCGGGGTGCTGGGTGCTAAGTGCTGAGGGTGGTGCTGGGTGCTCAGTACTCAGGGTGCTGGGTGCTCAGTGCTCATGGTGCTGGGTGCTCAGTACTAAGGGTGCTGGGTGCTCAGTACTCAGGGTGCTGGGTGCTCAGTGCTCAGGGTGCTGGGTACTCAGTACTCAGGGTGCTGGGTACTCAGTACTCAGGGTGCTGTTTGCTCAGTGCTCAGGGTGCTTGGTGCTCAGTGCTCAGGGTGCTGGGTGCTCAGTACTCAGGGTGCTGGGTGCTCAGTGCTCAGGGTGATCGGTGCTCCGTACTCAGGGTGCTCAGTACTCAGGGTGCTGGCTGCTCAGTGCTCGCTGTGCTGGGTGCTCAGTACTCGGGGAGCTGGGTGCTCAGTGCTCAGGGTGCTGGGTGCTCAGTGCTCGGGGTGCTCGGTGCTCAGTACTCAGGGTGCTGAGTGCTCAGTACTCAGGTTGCTGGGTGCTCAGTTCTCATGGTGCTGGGTGCTCAGTACTCAGGGGGCTGGGTGCTCAGTGCTCAGGGTGCTGGGTGCTCAGTGCTCAGGGTGCTGGGTGCTCAGTGCTCGGGGTGCTGGGTGCTCAGTACTCAGGGTCCTGGGTGCTCAGTACTCAGGGTGCTGGGTGCTCAGTGCTCAGGGTGCTGGGTGCTCAGCACTCTGGGTGTTGGGTGCTCAGTACTCAGGGTGCTGGGTGCTCAGTGCTCGGGGTGCTGGGTGCTCAGTGCTCGGGGTGCTGGGTGCTCAGTACTCAGGGTGCTGGGTGCTCAGTATTCAGGGTGCTGGGTGCTCAGTGCTCGGGGTGCTCGGTGCTCAGTACTGAAGGTGCTGGGTGCTCATTGCTCAGGGTGCTGGGTGCTCAGTCCACGGGGTGCTCCGTGCTCAGTGCTCAGAGTGCTGGGTGCTCAGTACTCAGGGTGCTCGGTGCTCAGTACTCAGGGTTCTCAGTGCTCAGGGTGCTGGGTGCTCAGTACTCAGGGTGCTCAGTGCTCAGTACTCGGGGTGCTGTGTGCTCAGTACTCAGGGTGCTCAGTGCTCAGTACTCAGGGTGCTGGCTGCTCAGTGCTCAGTGTGCTCAGTGCTCAGTGCTCGGGGTGCTGGGTGCTCAGTGCTCGGGGCGCTGGGTGCTCAGTGCTCGAGGTGCTGGTTGCTCAGTACTCAGGGTGCTGTGTGCTCAGTGCTCAGTACTCAGCGTGCTGGGTGCTCACTGCTCAGAGTGTTGGGTGCTCAGTGCTCAGGGTGCTCTGTGCTCAGTACTCAGGGTGCTGGGTGCTCAGTGCTCGGGGTGCTGCGTGCTCAGTGCTCAGGGTGCTGGGTGCTCTGTGCACAGGGTGCTGGGTGCTCAGTACTCAGGGTGCTTGGTGCTCAGTGCTCGGGGTGCTCGGTGCTCAGTACTCAAGGTGCTGGGTGCTCAGTGCTCAGGGTGCCGGGTGCTCAGTCCTCGGGGTGCTCCGTGCTCAGTGATCAGGGTGCTGGGTGCTCAGTACTCAGGGTGCTCGGTGCTCAGTACTCAGGGTTCTCAGTGCTAATTACTCAGGGTGCTGGGTGCTCAGTGCTCAGGGTGCTGGGTGATCATTACTCAGGGTGCTCAGTGCTCAGTACTCGGAGTGCTTGGTGCTCAGTACTCAGGGTTGCTCAGTGCTCAGTGCTCGGGGTGCTGGGTGCTCAGTGCTCGGGGCGCTGGGTGCTCAGTGATCGGGGTGCTGGGTGCTCAGTACTCAGGGTGCTCACTGCTCGGGGAGCTCGGTGCTCAGTACTCAGGGTGCTGGGTGCTCAGTACTCAGTGCTCGGGGTCCTGGGTGCTCCGTGCTCGGGGTGCTGGGCGCTCAGTGTTCTGGGTGTTTAGTGCTCAGTACTCAGGGTGCTGGGTGCTCAGTACTCAGGGTGCTGGGTGCTCATTCTCGGGGTGCTGGGTGCTCATTGCTCGGGGTGCTGGGTGCTCAGTACTCAGGGTGCTGGGGGCTCAGTACTCAGGGTGCTGGGTGCTCAGTACTCAGGGTGCTCGGTTCTCAGTACTGAGGGTGCTGGGTGCTCATTCTCGGGGTGCTGGGTGCTCAGTGCTCGGGGTGCTGGGTGCTCAGTACTCAGGGTGCTGGTGGCTCAGTACTCAGGGTGCTGGGTGCTCAGTACTCAGGGTGATCTGTTCTCAGTACTCAGGTTGCAGGGTGCTCAGTGCTCGGGGTGCTGGGTGCTCAGTACTCGGGGTGCTCAGTGCTCAGTGCTCAGGGTGCTGGGTGCTCAGTACTCAGGGTGCTGGGTGTTCAGTGCTCGGGGTGCTCGGTGCTCAGTACTCGGGGTGCTGTGTGCTCAGTACTCGGGGTGCTGGGTGCTCAGTGCTCAGGGTGCTGGGTGCTCAGTGCTCGGGGTGCTGGGTGCTCAGTGCTGAGGGTGGTGCTGGGTGCTCAGTACTCAGGGTGCTGGGTGCTCAGTGCTCAGGGTGCTGGGTGCTCAGTGCTCAGGGTGATCGGTGCTCAGTACTCAGGGTGCTCAGTGCTCAGGGTGCTGGGTGCTCAGTACTCAGGGTGCTGGGTGCTCAGTGCTCAGGGTGATTGGTGCTCAGTACTCAGGGTGCTCAGTACTCAGGGTGCTGGGTGCTCAGTGCTCGGGGTGCTGGGTGCTCAGTACTCGGGGTGCTGGGTGCTCTGTACTCAGGGTGCTGGGTGCTCAGTGCTCGGGGTCCTGGGTGCTCAGTCTCAGGGTGCTGGATGCTCAGTGCTCATGGTGCTGGGTGCGCAGTCCTCAGGGTGCTCAGTGCTCAGAGTGCTGGGTGCTCAGTGCTCGGGGTGCTCGGTGCTCAGTACTCAGGGTGCTGAGTGCTCAGTACTCAGGATGCTGGGTGCTCAGTACTCATGGTGCTGGGTGCTCAGTACTCAGGGGGCTGGCTGCTCAGTGCTCAGGGTGCTGGGTGCTCAGTGCTCAGGGTTCTGGGTGCTCAGTGCTCGGGGAGCTGGGGGCTCAGTGCTCGGGGTGATGGGTGCTCAGTGCTCAGTGCTCAGGGTGTTGGATGCTCAGTGCTCAGTGCTCAGGGTGCTGGGTGCTCAGTACTCAGGGTGCTGGGTGCTCAGTACTCAGCGTGCTGGGTGCTGAGTGCTCAGGGTACTGGGTGCTCAGTACTCTGGGTGTTGGGTGCTCAGTACTCAGGGTGCTGGGTGCTCAGTGCTCGGGGTGCTGGGTGCTCAGTGCTCGGGGTGCTGTGTGCTCAGTGCTCAGGGTGCTGGGTGCTCAGTACTCAAGGTGCTGGGTGCTCAGTGCTCAGGGTGCTGGGAGCTCAGTCCTCGGGGTGCTCCGTGCTCAGTGCTCAGGGTGCTGGGTGCTCAGTACTCAGGGTGCTCGGTGCTCAGTACTCAGGGTTCTCAGTGCTCAGTGCTCAGGGTGCTGGGTGCTCAGGTCTCAGGGTGCTCAGTGCTCAGTACTCGGGGTGCTGGGTGCTCAGTACTCAGGGAGCTGGGTGCTTAGTACTCAGGGTGCTCAGTGCTCAGTACACAGGGTGCTGGGTCCTCAGTGCTCGGGGTGGTGGGTGCTCAGTGCTCAGTACTCAGGGTGCTGGGTGCTCAGTGCTCGGGGTGCTGAGTGCTCAGTACTCAGCGTGCTGGGTGCTCAGTACTCAGGGTGCTGGGTGCTCAGTGCTCAGGGTGCTGGGTGCTCAGTCCTCAGGGTGCTGGGTGCTCAGTGATCGGGGTGCTGGGTGCTCAGTACTCAGGGTGCTCACTGCTCAGGACTCAGTGCTCGGGGTCCTGGGTGCTCCGTGCTCGGGGTGCTGGGTGCTCAGTCCTCTGGGTGCTTAGTGCTCAGTACTCAGGGTGCTGGGTGCTCAGTACTCAGGGTGCTGGGTGCTCATTCTCCGGGTGCTGGGTGCTCAGTGCTCGGTGTGCTGGGTGCTCAGTACTCAGGGTGCTGGGGGCTCAGTACTCAGGGTGCTGGGTGCTCAGTACTCAGGGTGCTCGGTTCTCAGTACTCAGGGTGTTGGGTGCTCATTCTCGGGCTGCTGAGTGCTCAGTGCTCGGGGTGCTGGGTGCTCAGTACTCGGGGTGCTGGGTGCTCAGTGCTCTGGGTGCTGGGTGCTCAGTGCTCGGGGTGCTGGGTGCTCAGTGCTGAGGGTGGTGCTGGGTGCTCAGTACTCAGGGTGCTGGGTGCTCAGTGCTCAGGGTGCTGGGTGCTCAGTACTAAGGGTCCTGGGTGCTCAGTACTCAGGGTGCTCGGTGCTCAGTACTCAGGGTGCTGAGTGCTCAGTGCTAAGGGTGCTGGGTACTCAGTACTCAGGGTGCTGGGTGCTCAGTACTCACTGTGCTGGGTGCTCAGTGCTCAGGGTGCTGGGTGCTCAGTGCTCAGGGTGCTGGGTGCTCAGTACTCAGGGTGCTGGGTGCTCAGTGCTCAGGGTGATCGGTGCTCAGTACTCAGGATGCTCAGTACTCAGGGTGCTGGGTGCTCAGTGCTCGGGGTGCTGGGTGCTCAGTACTCGGGGTGCTGGATGCTCTGTACTCAGGGTGCTGGGTGCTCAGTGCTCGGGGTCCTGGGTGCTCAGTGCTCAGGGTGATCGGTGCTCAGTACTCAGGGTGCTGGGTGCTCAGTGCTCAGGGTGCTGGGTGCTCTGTCCTCAGGGTGCTCAGTGCTCAGGGTGCTTGGTGCTCAGTGCTCGGGGTGCTCGGTGCTCAGTACTCAGGGTGCTGAGTGCTTAGTACTCAGGGTGCTGGGTGCTCAGTACTCATGGTGCTGGGTGCTCAGTACTCAGGGGGCTGGGTGCTCAGTGCTCAGGGTGCTGGGTGCTCAGTGCTCAGGGTGCTAGGTGCTCAGTGCTCGGGGTGCTGGGTGCTCAGTGCTCGGGGTGCTGGGTGCTCAGTGCTCAGTGCTCAGGGTGTTGGGTGCTCAGTGCTCGGAGTACTGGGTGCTCAGTGCTCGGGGCGCTGGGTGCTCAGTGATCGGGGTGCTGGGTGCTCAGTACTCAGGGTGCTCAGTGCTCGGGGAGCTCGGTGCTCAGGACTCAGGGTGCTGGGTGCTCAGTACTCAGTGCTCGGGGTCCTGGGTGCTCCGTGCTCGGGGTGCTGGTCGCTCAGTGCTCTGGGTGTTTAGTGCTCAGTACTCAGGGTGCTGGGTGCTCAGTACTCAGGGTGCTGGGTGCTCATTCTCGGGGTGCTGGGTGCTCAGTGCTCGGGGTGCTGGGTGCTCAGTACTCAGGGTGCTGGGGGCTCAGTACTCAGGGTGCTGGGTGCTCAGAACTCAGGGTGCTCGGTTCTCAGTACTGAGGATGCTGGGTGCTCATTCTCGGGGTGCTGGGTGCTCAGTGCTCGGGGTGCTGGGTGCTCAGTACTCAGGGTGCTGGTGGCTCAGTACTCAGGGTGCTGGGTGTTCAGTACTCAGGGTGATCTGTTCTCAGTACTCAGGTTGCAGGGTGCTCAGTGCTCGGGGTGCTGGGTGCTCAGTACTCGGGGTGCTCAGTGCTCAGTGCTCAGGGTGCTGGGTGCTCAGTACTCAGGGTGCTGGGTGTTCAGTGCTCGGGGTGCTCGGTGCTCAGTACTCGGGGTGCTGGGTGCTCAGTACTCGGGGTGCTGGGTGCTCAGTGCTCAGGGTGCTGGGTGCTCAGTGCTCGGGGTGCTGGGTGCTCAGTGCTGAGGGTGGTGCTGGGTGCTCAGTACTCAGGGTGCTGGGTGCTCAGTGCTCAGGGTGCTGGGTGCTCAGTACTAAGGGTCCTGGGTGCTCAGTACTCAGGGTGCTCGGTGCTCAGTACTCAGGGTGCTGAGTGCTCAGTGCTAAGGGTGCTGGGTACTCAGTACTCAGGGTGCTGGGTGCTCAGTACTCACTGTGCTGGGTGCTCAGTGCTCAGGGTGCTGGGTGCTCAGTGCTCAGGGTGCTGGGTGCTCAGTACTCAGGGTGCTGGGTGCTCAGTGCTCAGGGTGATCGGTGCTCAGTACTCAGGATGCTCAGTACTCAGGGTGCTGGGTGCTCAGTGCTCGGGGTGCTGGGTGCTCAGTACTCGGGGTGCTGGATGCTCTGTACTCAGGGTGCTGGGTGCTCAGTGCTCGGGGTCCTGGGTGCTCAGTGCTCAGGGTGATCGGTGCTCAGTACTCAGGGTGCTGGGTGCTCAGTGCTCAGGGTGCTGGGTGCTCTGTCCTCAGGGTGCTCAGTGCTCAGGGTGCTTGGTGCTCAGTGCTCGGGGTGCTCGGTGCTCAGTACTCAGGGTGCTGAGTGCTTAGTACTCAGGGTGCTGGGTGCTCAGTACTCATGGTGCTGGGTGCTCAGTACTCAGGGGGCTGGGTGCTCAGTGCTCAGGGTGCTGGGTGCTCAGTGCTCAGGGTGCTAGGTGCTCAGTGCTCGGGGTGCTGGGTGCTCAGTGCTCGGGGTGCTGGGTGCTCAGTGCTCAGTGCTCAGGGTGTTGGGTGCTCAGTGCTCGGAGTACTGGGTGCTCAGTGCTCGGGGCGCTGGGTGCTCAGTGATCGGGGTGCTGGGTGCTCAGTACTCAGGGTGCTCAGTGCTCGGGGAGCTCGGTGCTCAGGACTCAGGGTGCTGGGTGCTCAGTACTCAGTGCTCGGGGTCCTGGGTGCTCCGTGCTCGGGGTGCTGGTCGCTCAGTGCTCTGGGTGTTTAGTGCTCAGTACTCAGGGTGCTGGGTGCTCAGTACTCAGGGTGCTGGGTGCTCATTCTCGGGGTGCTGGGTGCTCAGTGCTCGGGGTGCTGGGTGCTCAGTACTCAGGGTGCTGGGGGCTCAGTACTCAGGGTGCTGGGTGCTCAGAACTCAGGGTGCTCGGTTCTCAGTACTGAGGGTGCTGGGTGCTCATTCTCGGGGTGCTGGGTGCTCAGTGCTCGGGGTGCTGGGTGCTCAGTACTCAGGGTGCTGGTGGCTCAGTACTCAGGGTGCTGGGTGTTCAGTACTCAGGGTGATCTGTTCTCAGTACTCAGGTTGCAGGGTGCTCAGTGCTCGGGGTGCTGGGTGCTCAGTACTCGGGGTGCTCAGTGCTCAGTGCTCAGGGTGCTGGGTGCTCAGTACTCAGGGTGCTGGGTGTTCAGTGCTCGGGGTGCTCGGTGCTCAGTACTCGGGGTGCTGGGTGCTCAGTACTCGGGGTGCTGGGTGCTCAGTGCTCAGGGTGCTGGGTGCTCAGTGCTCGGGGTGCTGGGTGCTCAGTGCTGAGGGTGGTGCTGGGTGCTCAGTACTCAGGGTGCTGGGTGCTCAGTGCTCAGGGTGCTGGGTGCTCAGTACTAAGGGTGCTGGGTGCTCAGTACTCAGGGTGCTGGGTGCTCAGTACTCAGGGTGCTGGGTGCTCAGTGCTCAGGGTGCTGGGTACTCAGTACTCAGGGTGCTGGGTGCTCAGTACTCACTGTGCTGGGTGCTCAGTGCTCAGGGTGCTGGGTGCTCAGTGCTCAGGGTGCTGGGTGCTCAGTACTCACTGTGCTGGGTGCTCAGTGCTCAGGGTGCTGGGTGCTCAGTGCTCAGGGTGCTGGGTGCTCAGTACTCAGGGTGCTGGGTGCTCAGTGCTCAGGGTGATCGGTGCTCAGTACTCAGGATGCTCAGTACTCAGGGTGCTGGGTGCTCAGTGCTCGGGGTGCTGGGTGCTCAGTACTCGGGGTGCTGGATGCTCTGTACTCAGGGTGCTGGGTGCTCAGTGCTCGGGGTCCTGGGTGCTCAGTGCTCAGGGTGATCGGTGCTCAGTACTCAGGGTGCTGGGTGCTCAGTGCTCAGGGTGCTGGGTGCTCTGTCCTCAGGGTGCTCAGTGCTCAGGGTGCTGGGTGCTCAGTGCTCGGGGTGCTCGGTGCTCAGTACTCAGGGTGCTGAGTGCTTAGTACTCAGGGTGCTGGGTGCTCAGTACTCATGGTGCTGGGTGCTCAGTACTCAGGGGGCTGGGTGCTCAGTGCTCAGGGTGCTGGGTGCTCAGTGCTCAGGGTGCTAGGTGCTCAGTGCTCGGGGTGCTGGGTGCTCAGTGCTCGGGGTGCTGGGTGCTCAGTGCTCAGTGCTCAGGGTGTTGGGTGCTCAGTGCTCGGAGTACTGGGTGCTCAGTGCTCGGGGCGCTGGGTGCTCAGTGATCGGGGTGCTGGGTGCTCAGTACTCAGGGTGCTCAGTGCTCGGGGAGCTCGGTGCTCAGGACTCAGGGTGCTGGGTGCTCAGTACTCAGTGCTCGGGGTCCTGGGTGCTCCGTGCTCGGGGTGCTGGTCGCTCAGTGCTCTGGGTGTTTAGTGCTCAGTACTCAGGGTGCTGGGTGCTCAGTACTCAGGGTGCTGGGTGCTCATTCTCGGGGTGCTGGGTGCTCAGTGCTCGGGGTGCTGGGTGCTCAGTACTCAGGGTGCTGGGGGCTCAGTACTCAGGGTGCTGGGTGCTCAGTGCTCAGGGTGCTGGGTGCTCAGTGCTCGGGGTGCTGGGTGCTCAGTACTCGGGGTGCTGGGTGCTCAGTGCTCTGGGTGCTGGGTGCTCAGTGCTCGGGGTGCTGGGTGCTCAGTGCTGAGGGTGGTGCTGGGTGCTCAGTACTCAGGGTGCTGGGTGCTCAGTGCTCAGGGTGCTGGGTGCTCAGTACTAAGGGTCCTGGGTGCTCAGTACTCAGGGTGCTCGGTGCTCAGTACTCAGGGTGCTGAGTGCTCAGTGCTAAGGGTGCTGGGTACTCAGTACTCAGGGTGCTGGGTGCTCAGTACTCACTGTGCTGGGTGCTCAGTGCTCAGGGTGCTGGGTGCTCAGTGCTCAGGGTGCTGGGTGCTCAGTACTCAGGGTGCTGGGTGCTCAGTGCTCAGGGTGATCGGTGCTCAGTACTCAGGATGCTCAGTACTCAGGGTGCTGGGTGCTCAGTGCTCGGGGTGCTGGGTGCTCAGTACTCGGGGTGCTGGATGCTCTGTACTCAGGGTGCTGGGTGCTCAGTGCTCGGGGTCCTGGGTGCTCAGTGCTCAGGGTGATCGGTGCTCAGTACTCAGGGTGCTGGGTGCTCAGTGCTCAGGGTGCTGGGTGCTCTGTCCTCAGGGTGCTCAGTGCTCAGGGTGCTGGGTGCTCAGTGCTCGGGGTGCTCGGTGCTCAGTACTCAGGGTGCTGAGTGCTTAGTACTCAGGGTGCTGGGTGCTCAGTACTCATGGTGCTGGGTGCTCAGTACTCAGGGGGCTGGGTGCTCAGTGCTCAGGGTGCTGGGTGCTCAGTGCTCAGGGTGCTAGGTGCTCAGTGCTCGGGGTGCTGGGTGCTCAGTGCTCGGGGTGCTGGGTGCTCAGTGCTCAGTGCTCAGGGTGTTGGGTGCTCAGTGCTCGGAGTACTGGGTGCTCAGTGCTCGGGGCGCTGGGTGCTCAGTGATCGGGGTGCTGGGTGCTCAGTACTCAGGGTGCTCAGTGCTCGGGGAGCTCGGTGCTCAGGACTCAGGGTGCTGGGTGCTCAGTACTCAGTGCTCGGGGTCCTGGGTGCTCCGTGCTCGGGGTGCTGGTCGCTCAGTGCTCTGGGTGTTTAGTGCTCAGTACTCAGGGTGCTGGGTGCTCAGTACTCAGGGTGCTGGGTGCTCATTCTCGGGGTGCTGGGTGCTCAGTGCTCGGGGTGCTGGGTGCTCAGTACTCAGGGTGCTGGGGGCTCAGTACTCAGGGTGCTGGGTGCTCAGTACTCAGGGTGCTCGGTTCTCAGTACTGAGGGTGCTGGGTGCTCATTCTCGGGGTGCTGGGTGCTCAGTGCTCGGGGTGCTGGGTGCTCAGTACTCAGGGTTCTGGTGGCTCAGTACTCAGGGTGCTGGGTGTTCAGTACTCAGGGTGATCTGTTCTCAGTACTCAGGTTGCAGGGTGCTCAGTGCTCGGGGTGCTGGGTGCTCAGTACTCGGGGTGCTCAGTGCTCAGTGCTCAGGGTGCTGGGTGCTCAGTACTCAGGGTGCTGGGTGTTCAGTGCTCGGTGTGCTCGGGGCTCAGTACTCGGGGTGCTGGGTGCTCAGTACTCAGGGTGCTGGGTGCTCAGTGCTCAGGGTGCTGGGTGCTCAGTGCTCGGGGTGCTGGGTGCTCAGTGCTGAGGGTGGTGCTGGGTGCTCAGTACTCAGGGTGCTGGGTGCTCAGTACTCAGGGTGCTGGGTGCTCAGTGATCGGGGTGCTGGGTGCTCAGTACTCAGGGTGCTCAGTGCTCGGGGAGCTCTGTGCTCAGTACTCAGGGTGCTGGGTGCTCAGTACTCAGTGCTCGGGGTCCTGGGTGCTCCGTGCTCGGGGTGCTGGGTGCTCAGTGCTCTGGGTGCTTAGTGCTCAGTACTCAGGGTGCTGGGTGCTCAGTACTCAGGGTGCTCGGTTCTCAGTATTCAGGGTGCTGGGTGCTCATTCTCGGGGTGCTGGGTGCTCAGTGCTCGGGGTGCTGGGTGCTCAGTACTCTGGGTGCTGGGGGCTCAGTACTCAGGGTGCTGGGTGCTCACTACTCAGGGTGCTCGGTTCTCAGTATTCAGGGTGCTGGGTGCTCAGTGCTCAGGGTGCTGGGTGCTCAGTGCTCGGGGTGCTGGGTGCTCAGTGCTGAGGGTGGTGCTGGGTGCTCAGTACTCAGGGTGCTGGGTGCTCAGTGCTCAGGGTGCTGGGTGCTCAGTACTAAGGGTGCTGGGTGCTCAGTACTCAGGGTGCTCGGTGCTCAGTACTCAGGGTGCTGGGTGCTCAGTGCTCAGGGTGCTGGGTACTCAGTACTCAGGGTGCTGGGTACTCAGTACTCAGGGTGCTGTTTGCTCAGTGCTCAGGGTGCTTGGTGCTCAGTGCTCAGGGTGCTGGGTGCTCAGTACTCAGGGTGCTGGGTGCTCAGTGCTCAGGGTGATCGGTGCTCCGTACTCAGGGTGCTCAGTACTCAGGGTGCTGGCTGCTCAGTGCTCGCTGTGCTGGGTGCTCAGTACTCGGGGAGCTGGGTGCTCTGTACTCAGGGTGCTGGGTGCTCAGTGCTCGGGGTCCTGGGTGCTCAGTGCTCAGGGTGCTCAGTGCTCAGGGTGCTGGGTGCTCAGTGCTCGGGGTGCTCGGTGCTCAGTACTCAGGGTGCTGAGTGCTCAGTGCTCAGGGTGCTGGGTGCTCAGTGCTCAGGGTGCTGGGTGCTCAGTGCTCGGGGTGCTGGGTGCTCAGTGCTCGGGGTGCTGGGTGCTCAGTGCTCAGTGCTCAGTTTGTTGGGTGCTCAGTGCTCAGTGCTCAGGGTGCTGGGTGCTCAGTACTCAGGGTCCTGGGTGCTCAGTACTCAGGGTGCTGGGTGCTCAGTGCTCAGGGTGCTGGGTGCTCAGGACTCTGGGTGTTGGGTGCTCAGTACTCAGGGTGCTGGCTGCTCAGTGCTCGGGGTGCTGGGTGCTCAGTGCTCCGGGTGCTGGGTGCTCAGTGCTCAGGGTGCTGGGTGCTCAGTATTCAGGGTGCTGGGTGCTCAGTGCTCGGGGTGCTCGGTGCTCAGTACTCAAGGTGCTGGGTGCTCAGTGCTCAGGGTGCTGGGTGCTCAGTCCTCGGGGTGCTCCGTGCTCAGTGCTCAGAGTGTTGGGTGCTCAGTACTCAGGGTGCTCGGTGCTCAGTACTCAGGGTTCTCAGTGCTCAGGGTGCTGGGTGCTCAGTACTCAGGGTGCTCAGTGCTCATTACTCAGGGTGCTGGGTGCTAAGTGCTCAGGGTGCTGGGTGCTCAGTACTCAGGATGCTCAGTGCTCAGTACTCGGAGTGCTTGGTGCTCAGTACTCAGGGTGCTCAGTGCTCAGTACTCGGGGTGCTGTTTGCTCAGTGCTCAGGGTGCTCAGTGCTCAGTGCTCGGGGTGCTGGGTGCTCAGTGCTCGGGGCGCTGGGTGCTCAGTGCTCGGGGTGCTGGGTGCTCAGTACTCGGGGTGCTGGGTGCTCAGTACTCAGGGTGCTCAGTGCTCAGTACTCAGTGCTCAGGGTGCTCAGTGCTCAGTGCTCGGGGTGCTGGGTGCTCAGTGCTCGGGGCGCTGGGTGCTCAGTGCTCGGGGTGCTGGGTGCTCAGTACTCGGGGTGCTGGGTGCTCAGTACTCTGGGTGTTGGGTGCTCAGTACTCAGGGTGCTGGGTGCTACGTGCTCGGGGTGCTGGGTGCTCAGTACTCAGGGTGCTGGGTGCTCAGTACTCAGGGTGCTGGGTGCTTAGTGCTCGAGGTGCTCGGTGCTCAGTACTCAAGGTGCTGGGTGCTCAGTTCTCAGGGTGCTGCGTGCTCAGTCCTCGGGGTGCTCCATGCTCAGGGTGCTGGGTGCTCAGTGCTCAGGGTGCTGGGTGCTCAGTGCTCGGGGTGCTGGGTGCTGAGTGCTCAGGGTGCTGGGTGCTCAGTGCTCGGGGTGCTCGGTGCTCAGTGCTCAGGGTCCTGGGTGCTCAGTACTCAGGGTGCTGGGTGCATAGTACTCAGGGTGCTCAGTGCTCAGTACACAGGGTGCTGGGTGCTCAGTGCTCGGGGTGCTGGGTGCTCAGTGCTCAGTACTCAGGGTGCTGGGTGCTCAGTGCTCGGGGTGCTGGTTGCTCAGTACTCAGCGTGCTGGGTGCTCAGTACTCAGGGTGCTGGGTGCTCAGTGCTCAGGGTGCTGGGTGCTCAGTGCTCAGGGTGCTGGGTGCTCAGTGATCGGGGTGCTGGGTGCTCAGTACTCAGAGTGCTCATTGCTCGGGGAGCTCGGTGCTCAGTACTCAGGGTGCAGGGTGCTCAGTACTCAGTGCTCGGGGTCCTGGGTGCTCCGTGCTCGGGGTGCTGGGCGCTCAGTGCTCGCGGTGCTTAGTGCTCAGTACTCAGGGTGCTGGGTGCTCAGTACTCAGGGTGCTGGGTGCTCATTCTCGGGGTGCTGGGTGCTCAGTGCTCGTGGTGCTGGGTGCTCAGTACTCAGGGTGCTCGGTTCTCAGTACTCAGGGTGCTGGGTGCACATTATCGGGGTGCTGGGTGCTCAGTGCTCGGGGTGCTGGGTGCTCAGTACTCAGGGTGCTGGGGGCTCAGTACTCAGGGTGCTGGGTGCTCACTACTCAGGGTGCTCGGTTCTCAGTACTCAGGGTGCTGGGTGCACATTATCGGTGTGCTGGGTGCTCAGTGCTCGGGGTGCTGGGTGCTCAGTACTCAGGGTGCTGGGGGCTCAGTACTCAGGGTGCTGGGTGCTCAGTACTCAGGGTGATCTGTTCTCAGTAATCAGGTTGCAAGGTGCTCAGTGCTCGGGGTGCTGGGTGCTCAGTACCAGGGGTGCTCAGTGATCAGTACTCAGGGTGCTGGGTGCTCAGTACTCAGGGTGCTGGGTGTTCAGTGCTCGGTGTGCTCGGTGCTCAGTACTCGGGGTGCTGGGTGCTCAGTACTCGGGGTGCTGGGTGCTCAGTGCTCAGGGTGCTGGGTGCTCAGTGCTCGGGGTCCTGGGTGCTCAGTGCCCAGGGTGATAGGTGCTCAGTACTCAGGGTGCTGGGTGCTCAGTGCTCAGGGTGCTGGGTGCGCAGTCCTCAGGGTGCTCAGTGCTCAGGGTGCTGGGTGCTCAGTGCTCGGGGTGCTCGGTGTTCAGTACTCAGGGTGCTGAGTGCTCAGTACTCAGGGTGCTGGGTGCTCAGTACTCATGGTGCTGGGTGCTCAGTACTCAGGGGGCTGGGTGCTCAGTGCTCAGGGTGCTGGGTGCTCAGTGCTCAGGGTGCTGGGTGCTCAGTGCTCGGGGTGCTGGGTGCTCAGTGCTCGGGGTGCTGGGTGCTCAGTGCTCAGTGCTCAGGGTGTTGGGTGCTCAGTGCTCAGTGCTCAGGGTGCTGGGTGCTCAGTACTCAGGGTGCTGGGTGCTCAGTACTCAGGGTGCTGGGTGCTCAGTGCTCAGGGTGCTGGGTGCTCAGTACTCTGGTTGTTGGGTGCTCAGTACTCAGGGTGCTGGGTGCTCAGTGCTCAGGGTGCTGGGTGATCAGTGCTCAGGGTGCTGGGTGCTCAGTGATCGGGGTGCTGGGTGCTCAGTACTCAGGGTGCTCAGTGCTCGGGGAGCTCGGTGCTCAGTACTCAGGGTGCTGGGTGCTCAGTACTCAGTGCTCGGGGTGCTGGGTGCTCAGTGCTCTGGGTGCTTAGTGCTCAGTACTCAGGGTGCTGGGTGCTCAGTACTCAGGGTGCTGGGTGCTCATTCTCCGGGTGCTGGGTGCTCAGTGCTCGGGGTGCTGGGTGCTCAGTACTCAGGGTGCTGGGGGCTCAGTACTCAGGGTGCTGGGTGCTCAGTACTCAGGGTGCTCGGATCTCAGTATTCAGGGTGCTGGGTGCTCATTCTCGGGGTGCTGGGTGCTCAGTGCTCGGGGTGCTGGGTGCTCAGTACTCAGGGTGCTGGGGGCTCAGTACTCAGGGTGCTGGGTGCTCAGTACTCAGGGTGATCTCTTCTCAGTATTCAGGTTGCTGGGTGCTCAGTGCTCGGGGTGATGGGTGCTCAGTACTCGGGGTGCTCAGTGCTCAGTACTCAGGGTGCTGGGTGCTCAGTACTCAGGGTGCTGGGTGCTCAGTACTCGGGGTGCTGGGTGCTCCTTGCTCGGGGTGCTGGGTGCTCAGTGCTGAGGGTGGTGCTGGGTGCTCAGTACTCAGGGTGCTGGGTGCTCAGTGCTCAGGGTGCTGGGTGCTCAGTACTAAGCGTCCTGTGTGCTCAGTATTCAGGGTGCTCGGTGCTCAGTACTCAGGGTGCTGGGTGCTCAGTGCTCAGGGTGCTGGGTACTCAGTACTCAGGGGGCTGGGTGCTCAGTACTCAGGGTGCTGGGTGCTCAGTGCTCAGGGTGCTTGGTGCTCACTGCTCAGGGTGCTGGGTGCTCAGTACTCAGCGTGCTGGGTGCTCAGTGCTCAGGGTGATCGGTGCTCAGTACTCAGGGTGCTCAGTACTCAGGGTGCTGGCTGCTCAGTGCTCGGGGTGCTGGGTGCTCAGTACTCGGGGTGCTGGGTGCTCTGTACTCAGGGTGCTGGGTGCTCAATGCTCGGGGTCCTGGGTGCTCAGTGCTCAGGGTGATCGGTGCTCAGTACTCAGGGTGCTGGGTGCTCAGTGCTCAGGGTGCTGGGTATTCAGTCCTCAGGGTGCTCAGTGCTCAGGGTGCTGGGTGCTCAGTGCTCGGGGTGCTCGGTGCTCAGTGCTCAGGGTGCTGGGTGCTCAGTGCTCGGGGTGCTGGGTGCTCAGTGCTCAGTGCTCTGGGTGTTGGGTGCTCAGTGCTCAGTGCTCAGGGTGCTGGGTGCTCAGTACTCAGGGTGCTGGGTGCTCAGTACACAGGGTGCTGGGTGCTCAGTGCTCAGGGTGCTGGGTGCTCAGGACTCTGGGTGTTGGGTGCTCAGTACTCAGGGTGCTGGGTGCTCAGTGCTCGGGGTGCTGGGTGCTCAGTGCTCGGGGTGCTGGGTGATCAGTGCTCAGGGTGCTGGGTGCTCAGTATTCAGCGTGCTGGGTGCTCAGTTCTCGGGGTGCTCGGTGCTCAGTACTCAAGGTGCTGGGTGCTCAGTGCTCAGGGTGCTGGGTGCCCAGTCCTCGGGGTGCTCCGTTCTCAGTGCTCAGGGTGCTGGGTGCTCAGTACTCAGGGTGCTCAGTGCTCAGTACTCAGGGTGCTGGGTGCTCAGTACTCAGGGTGCTGGGTGCTCAGTGCTCGGGGTGATGGGTGCTCAGTGCTCGGGGTGCTGGGTGCTCAGTGCTGAGGGTGGTGCTGGGTGCTCAGTACTCAGGGTGCCGGGTGCTCAGTGCTCAGGGTGCTGGGTGCTCAGTACTAAGGGTCCTGGGTGCTCAGTATTCAGGGTGCTCGGTGCTCAGTACTCAGGGTGCTGGGTGCTCAGTGTTCAGGGTGCTGGGTACTCAGTACTCAGGGTGCTGGGTGCTCAGTACTCAGGGTGCTGGGTGCTCAGTGCTCAGGGTGCTGGGTGCTCAGTGCTCGGGGTCCTGGGTGCTCAGTGCTCAGGGTGCTGGGTGCTCAGTACTCAGGGTGCTGGGTGCTCAGTGCTCAGGGTGCTGGGTACTCAGTCCTCAGGGTGCTCAGTGCTCAGGGTGCTGGGTGCTCAGTGCTCGGGGTGCTCGGTGCTCAGTACTCAGGGTGCTGAGTGCTCAGTACTCAGGGTGCTGGGTGCTCAGTGCTCAGTGCTCAGGGTGTTGGGTGCTCAGTGCTCAGTGCTCAGGGTGCTGGGTGCTCAGTACTCAGGGTGCTGGGTGCTCAGTACTCAGGGTGCTGGGTGCTCAGTGCTCAGGGTGCTGGGTGCTCAGGACTCTGGGTGTTGGGTGCTCAGTACTCAGGGTGCTGGGTGCTCAGTGCTCGGGGTGCTGGGTGCTCAGTGCTCGGGGTGCTTGGTGCTCAGTGCTCAGGGTGCTGGGTGCTCAGTATTCAGCGTGCTGGGTGCTCAGTTCTCGGGGTGCTCGGTGCTCAGTACTCAAGGTGCTGGGTGCTCAGTGCTCAGGGTGCTGGGTGCTCAGTCCTCGGGGTGCTACGTGCTCAGTGCTCAGGGTGCTGGGTGCTCAGTAGTCAGGGTGCTCGGTGCTCAGTACTCAGGGTTCTCAGTGCTCAGGGTGCTGGGTGCTCAGTACTCAGGGTGCTCAGTGCTCAGTACTCGGGGTGCTGGGTGCTCAGTACTCAGGGTGCTCAGTGCTCAGTACTCGGGGTGCTGGGTGCTCAGTGCTCAGTGTGCTCAGTGCTCAGTGCTCGGGGTGCTGGGTGCTCAGTGCTCGGGGCGCTGGGTGCTCAGTGCTCGAGGTTCTGGTTGCTCAGTACTCAGGGTGCTGTGTGCTCAGTGCTCAGTACTCAGCGTGCTGGGTGCTCAGTGCTCAGAGTGTTGGGTGCTCAGTACTCAGGGTGCTGGGTGCTCAGTGCTCAGTGCTCAGGGTGTTCAGTGCTCAGGGTGCTCAGTGCTCAGGGTGCTGGGTGCTCAGGGTGCTGGGTGCTCAGTGCTCGGGGTGCTGGGTGCTCAGTGCTCAGTGCTCAGGGTGCTGGGTGCTCAGTGCTCAGTGCTCAGGGTGCTGGGTGTTCAGTACTCAGGGTGCTCGGTGCTCAGTGCTCAGGGTGCTGGGTGCTCAGTACTCAGGGTTCTGGGTGCTCAGTGCTCGGGGTGCTGGGTGCTCAGTGCTCAGGGTGATCAGTGCTCAGTACTAAGGTTGCTGGGTGCTCAGTGCTCAGGGTGCTGGGTGCTCAGTCCTCAGGGTGCTCAGTATTCAGGGTGCTCGGTGCTCAGTGCTCAGTACTCAGGGTGCTCAGTACTCAGGGTGCTGGGTGCTCAGTGCTCGGGGTGATGGGTGCTCAGTACTCAGGGTGCTGGGTGCTCAGTACTCGCGGTGCTGGGT
Organism: Microtus oregoni; assembly: GCF_018167655.1. Lineage (NCBI taxonomy): Eukaryota > Metazoa > Chordata > Mammalia > Rodentia > Cricetidae > Microtus > Microtus oregoni. The sequence continues at coordinate 2,146,233 of NW_024543811.1, read as the reverse complement.
GCTCAGTACTCAGGGTGCTGGGTGCTCAGTGCTCGGGGTGCTGGGTGCTCAGTGCTCAGGGTGATCGGTGCTCAGTGCTCAGGGTGCTGGGTGTTCAGTCCTCCGGGTGCTCAGTGCTCAGGGTGCTGGGTGCTCAGTGCTCGGGGTCCTCGGTGCTCAGAACTCAGGGTGCTGATTGCTCAGTACTCAGGGTGCTGGGTGCTCAGTACTCATGGTGCTGGGTGCTCAGTACTCAGGGTGCTGGGTGCTCAGTGCTCAGGGTGCTGGGTGCTCAGTGCGCGGGGTGCTGGGTGCTCAGTGCTCAGTGCTCAGGGTGTTGGGTGCTCAGTGCTCAGTGCTCAGGGTGCTGGGTGCTCAGTACTCAGGGTGCTGGGTGCTCAGTACTCAGGGTGCTGGGTGATCAGTGCTCAGGGTGCTGGGTGCTCAGGACTCTGGGTGTTGGGTGCTCAGTACTCAGGGTGCTGGGTGCTCAGTGCTCGGGGTGCTGGGTGCTCAGTGCTCGGGGTGCTGGGTGCTCAGTGCTCAGGGTGCTGGGTGCTCAGTATTCAGCGTGCTGGGTGCTCAGTGCTCGGGGTGCTCGGTGCTCAGTACTCAAGGTGCTGGGTGCTCAGTGCTCAGGGTGCTGGGTGCTCACTCCTCGGGGTGCTCCGTGCTCAGTGCTCGGGGTGCTGGGTGCTCAGTGCTCGGGGTGCTGGGTGCTCAGTGCTCAGGGTGCTGGGTGATCAGTATTCAGCGTGCTGGGTGCTCAGTTCTCGGGGTGCTCGGTGCTCAGTACTCAAGGTGCTGGGTGCTCAGTGCTCAGGGTGCTGGGTGCCCAGTCCTCGGGGTGCTCCGTTCTCAGTGCTCAGGGTGCTGGGTGCTCAGTACTCAGGGTGCTCAGTGCTCAGTACTCAGGGTGCTGGGTGCTCAGTACTCAGGGTGCTGGGTGCTCAGTGCTCGGGGTGCTGGGTGCTCAGTGCTGAGGGTGGTGCTGGGTGCTCAGTACTCAGGGTGCTGGGTGCTCAGTGCTCAGGGTGCTGGGTGCTCAGTACTAAGGTTCTGGGTACTAAGTATTCAGGGTGCTCGGTGCTCAGTACTCAGGGTGCTGGGTGCTCAGTGCCCAGGGTGCTGGGTACTCAGTACTCAGGGTGCTGGGTGCTCAGTACTCAGGGTGCTGGGTGCTCAGTGCTCAGGGTGCTTGGTGCTCAGTGCTCAGGGTGCTGGGTGCTCAGTACTCAGGGTGCTGGGTGCTCAGTGCTCAGGGTGCTGGGTGCTCAGTGCTCAGGGTCCTGGGTGCTCAGTGCTCAGGGTGCTGGGTGCTCAGTACTCAGGGTGCTGGGTGCTCAGTGCTCAGGGTGCTGGGTACTCAGTCCTCAGGGTGCTCAGTGCTCAGGGTGCTGGGTGCTCAGTGCTCGGGGTGCTCGGTGCTCAGTACTCAGGGTGCTGAGTGCTCAGTACTCAGGGTGCTGGGTGCTCAGTACTCATGGTGCTGGGTGCTCAGTACTCAGGGTGCTGGGTGCTCAGTGCTCAGGGTGCTGGGTGCTCAGTGCGCGGGGTGCTGGGTGCTCAGTGCTCGGGGTGCTGGGTGCTCAGTGCTCAGGGTGTCCTGTGCTCAGTGCTCAGTGCTCAGGGTGCTGGGTGCTCAGTACTCAGGGTGCTGGGTGCTCAGTACTCAGGGTGCTGGGTGCTCAGTGCTCAGGGTGCTGGGTGCTCAGGACTCTGGGTGTTGGGTGCTCAGTACTCAGGGTGCTGGGTACTCAGTGCTCGGGGTGCTGGGTGCTCAGTGCTCGGGGTGCTTGGTGCTCAGTGCTCAGGGTGCTGGGTGCTCAGTATTCAGCGTGCTGGGTGATCAGTTCTCGGGGTGCTCGGTGCTCAGTACTCAAGGTGCTGGGTGCTCAGTGCTCAGGGTGCTGGGTGCTCAGTACTCTGGGTGTTGGGTGCTCAGTGCTCAGGGTGCTGGGTGCTCAGTACTCAGGGTGCTCAGTGCTCAGGGTGCTGGGTGCTCAGTACTCAGGGTGCTCAGTGCTCAGTACTCGGGGTGCTGGGTGCTCAGTACTCAGGGTGCTCAGTGCTCAGTACTCGGGGTGCTGGGTGCTCAGTGCTCAGGGTGCTCAGTGCTCAGTGCTCGGGGTGCTGGGTGCTCAGTGCTCGGGGCGGTGGGTGCTCAGTGCTCGAGGTGCTGGTTGCTCAGTACACAGGGTGCTGTGTGCTCAGTGCTCAGTACTCAGCGTGCTGGGTGCTCAGTGCTCAGAGTGTTGGGTGCTCAGTACTCAGGGTGCTGGGTGCTCAGTGCTCAGTGCTCAGGGTGCTCAGTTCTCAGGGTGCTCAGTGCTCAGGGTGCTGGGTGCTCAGGGTGCTGGCTGCTCAGTGCTCGGGGTGCTGGGTGCTCAGTGCTCAGTGCTCAGGGTACTGGGTGCTCAGTGCTCAGTGCTCAGGGCTCAGGGTGCTGGGTGTTCAGTACTCAGGGTGCTCGGTGCTCAGTGCTCAGGGTGCTGGGTGCTCAGTACTCAGGGTTCTGGGTGCTCAGTGCTCGGGGTGCTGGGTGCTCAGTCCTCAGGGTGATCAGTGCTCAGTACTAAGGGTGCTGGGTGCTCAGTGCTCAGGGTGATGGGTGCTCAGTCCTCAGGGTGCTCAGTACTCAGGGTGCTCGATGCTCAGTGCTCAGTACTCAGGGTGCTCAGTACTCAGGGTGCTGGGTGCTCAGTGCTCGGGGTGCTGGGTGCTCAGTACTCAGGGTGCTGGGTGCTCAGTACTCGGGGTGCTGGGTGCTCAGTACTCAGTTTGCTGGGTGCTCAGTGCTCGGGGTGCTGGGTGCTCAGTGCTCTGGGTGATCGGTGCTCAGTGCTCAGGGTGCTGGGTGCTCAGTCCTCCGGGTGCTCAGTGCTCAGGGTGCTGGGTGCTCAGTACTCAGGGTGCTGGGTGCTCAGTACTCGCGGTACTGGGTGCTCAGTGCGCGGGGTGCTGGGTGCTCAGTGCTCGGGGTGCTGGGTGCTCAGTGCTCAGTGTGATCGGTGCTCCGTACTCAGGGTGCTCAGTACTCAGGGTGCTGGCTGCTCAGTGCTCGCTGTGCTGGGTGCTCAGTACTCGGGGAGCTGGGTGCTCTGTACTCAGGGTGCTGGGTGCTCAGTGCTCGGGGTCCTGGGTGCTCAGTGCTCAGGGTGCTCAGTGCTCAGGGTGCTGGGTGCTCAGTGCTCGGGGTGCTCGGTGCTCAGTACTCAGGGTGCTGAGTGCTCAGTGCTCAGGGTGCTGGGTGCTCAGTGCTCAGGGTGCTGGGTGCTCAGTGCTCGGGGTGCTGGGTGCTCAGTGCTCGGGGTGCTGGTTGCTCAGTGCTCAGTGCTCAGTTTGTTGGGTGCTCAGTGCTCAGTGCTCAGGGTGCTGGGTGCTCAGTACTCAGGGTCCTGGGTGCTCAGTACTCAGGGTGCTGGGTGCTCAGTGCTCAGGGTGCTGGGTGCTCAGGACTCTGGGTGTTGGGTGCTCAGTACTCAGGGTGCTGGGTGCTCAGTGCTCGGGGTGCTGGGTGCTCAGTGCTCCGGGTGCTGGGTGCTCAGTGCTCAGGGTGCTGGGTGCTCAGTATTCAGGGTGCTGGGTGCTCAGTGCTCGGGGTGCTCGGTGCTCAGTACTCAAGGTGCTGGGTACTCAGTGCTCAGGGTGCTGGGTGCTCAGTCCTCGGGGTGCTCCGTGCTCAGTGCTCAGAGTGTTGGGTGCTCAGTACTCAGGGTGCTCGGTGCTCAGTACTCAGGGTTCTCAGTGCTCAGGGTGCTGGGTGCTCAGTACTCAGGGTGCTCAGTGCTCAGTACTCAGGGTGCTGGGTGCTCAGTGCTCAGTGTGCTCAGTGCTCAGTGCTCGGGGTGCTGGGTGCTCAGTGCTCGGGGCGCTGGGTGCTCAGTGCTCGAGGTGCTGGATGCTCAGTAGTCAGGGTGCTGTGTGCTCAGTGCTCAGTACTCAGCGTGCTGGGTGCTCAGTGCTCAGAGTGTTGGGTGCTCAGTGCTCAGGGTGCTCTGTGCTCAGTACTCAGGGTGCTGGTTTCTCAGTGCTCGGGGTGCTGCGTGCTCAGTGCTCAGGGTGCTTGGTGCTCTGTGCTCAGGGTGCTGGGTGCTCAGTACTCAGGGTGCTGGGTGCTCAGTGCTCTGGTTGCTCGGTGCTCAGAACTCAAGGTGCTGGGTGCTCAGTGCTCAGGGTGCCGGGTGCTCAGTCCTCGGGGTGCTCCGTGCTCAGTGATCAGGGTGCTGGGTGCTCAGTACTCAGGGTGCTCGGGGCTCAGTACTCAGGGTTCTCAGTGCTCATTACTCAGGGTGCTGGGTGCTAAGTGCTCAGGGTGCTGGGTGCTCAGTACTCAGGATGCTCAGTGCTCAGTACTCGGAGTGCTTGGTGCTCAGTACTCAGGGTGCTCAGTGCTCAGTACTCGGGGTGCTGTTTGCTCAGTGCTCAGGGTGCTCAGTGCTCAGTGCTCGGGGTGCTGGGTGCTCAGTGCTCGGGGCGCTGGGTGCTCAGTGCTCGGGGTGCTGGGTGCTCAGTACTCGGGGTGCTGGGTGCTCAGTACTCAGGGTGCTCAGTGCTCAGTACTCAGTGCTCAGGGTGCTCAGTGCTCAGTGCTCGGGGTGCTGGGTGCTCAGTGCTCGGGGCGCTGGGTGCTCAGTGCTCGGGGTGCTGGGTGCTCAGTACTCGGGGTGCTGGGTGCTCAGTACTCTGGGTGTTGGGTGCTCAGTACTCAGGGTGCTGGGTGCTACGTGCTCGGGGTGCTGGGTGCTCAGTACTCAGGGTGCTGGGTGCTCAGTACTCAGGGTGCTGGGTGCTTAGTGCTCGAGGTGCTCGGTGCTCAGTACTCAAGGTGCTGGGTGCTCAGTTCTCAGGGTGCTGCGTGCTCAGTCCTCGGGGTGCTCCATGCTCAGGGTGCTGGGTGCTCAGTGCTCAGGGTGCTGGGTGCTCAGTGCTCGGGGTGCTGGGTGCTGAGTGCTCAGGGTGCTGGGTGCTCAGTGCTCGGGGTGCTCGGTGCTCAGTGCTCAGGGTCCTGGGTGCTCAGTACTCAGGGTGCTGGGTGCATAGTACTCAGGGTGCTCAGTGCTCAGTACACAGGGTGCTGGGTGCTCAGTGCTCGGGGTGCTGGGTGCTCAGTGCTCAGTACTCAGGGTGCTGGGTGCTCAGTGCTCGGGGTGCTGGTTGCTCAGTACTCAGCGTGCTGGGTGCTCAGTACTCAGGGTGCTGGGTGCTCAGTGCTCAGGGTGCTGGGTGCTCAGTGCTCAGGGTGCTGGGTGCTCAGTGATCGGGGTGCTGGGTGCTCAGTACTCAGGGTGCTCAGTGCTCGGGGAGCTCGGTGCTCAGTACTCAGGGTGCAGGGTGCTCAGTACTCAGTGCTCGGGGTCCTGGGTGCTCAGTGCTCGGGCTGCTGGGCGCTCAGTGCTCGGGGTGCTTAGTGCTCAGTACTCAGGGTGCTGGGTGCTCAGTACTCAGGGTGCTGGGTGCTCATTCTCGGGGTGCTGGGTGCTCAGTGCTCGTGGTGCTGGGTGCTCAGTACTCAGGGTGCTCGGTTCTCAGTACTCAGGGTGCTGGGTGCACATTATCGGGGTGCTGGGTGCTCAGTGCTCGGGGTGCTGGGTGCTCAGTACTCAGGGTGCTGGGGGCTCAGTACTCAGGGTGCTGGGTGCTCACTACTCAGGGTGCTCGGTTCTCAGTACTCAGGGTGCTGGGTGCACATTATCGGGGTGCTGGGTGCTCAGTGCTCGGGGTGCTGGGTGCTCAGTACTCAGGGTGCTGGGGGCTCAGTACTCAGGGTGCTGGGTGCTCAGTACTCAGGGTGATCTGTTCTCAGTAATCAGGTTGCAAGGTGCTCAGTGCTCGGGGTGCTGGGTGCTCAGTACCAGGGGTGCTCAGTGATCAGTACTCAGGGTGCTGGGTGCTCAGTACTCAGGGTGCTGGGTGTTCAGTGCTCGGGGTGCTCGGTGCTCAGTACTCGGGGTGCTGGGTGCTCAGTGATCGGGGTGCTGGGTGCTCAGTACTCAGGGTGCTCAGTGCTCGGTGAGCTCGGTGCTCAGTACTCAGGGTGCTGGGTGCTCAGTACTCAGTGCTCGGGGTGCTGGGTGCTCAGTGCTCTGGGTGCTTAGTGCTCAGTACTCAGGGTGCTGGGTGCTCAGTACTCAGGGTGCTGGGTGCTCATTCTCCGGGTGCTGGGTGCTCAGTGCTCGGGGTGCTGGGTGCTCAGTACTCAGGGTGCTGGGGGCTCAGTACTCAGGGTGCTGGGTGCTCAGTACTCAGGGTGCTCGGATCTCAGTATTCAGGGTGCTGGGTGCTCATTCTCGGGGTGCTGGGTGCTCAGTACTCGGGGTGCTCAGTGCTCAGTACTCAGGGTGCTGGGTGCTCAGTGCTCAGGGTGCTGGGTGCTCAGTACTAAGCGTCCTGTGTGCTCAGTATTCAGGGTGCTCGGTGCTCAGTACTCAGGGTGCTGGGTGCTCAGTGCTCAGGGTGCTGGGTACTCAGTACTCAGGGGGCTGGCTGCTCAGTACTCAGGGTGCTGGGTGCTCAGTGCTCAGGGTGCTTGGTGCTCACTGCTCAGGGTGCTGGGTGCTCAGTACTCAGCGTGCTGGGTGCTCAGTGCTCAGCGTGATCGGTGCTCAGTACTCAGGGTGCTCAGTACTCAGGGTGCTGGCTGCTCAGTGCTCGGGGTGCTGGGTGCTCAGTACTCGGGGTGCTGGGTGCTCTGTACTCAGGGTGCTGGGTGCTCAATGCTCGGGGTCCTGGGTGCTCAGTGCTCAGGGTGATCGGTGCTCAGTACTCAGGGTGCTGGGTGCTCAGTGCTCAGGGTGCTGGGTATTCAGTCCTCAGGGTGCTCAGTGCTCAGGGTGCTGGGTGCTCAGTGCTCGGGGTGCTCGGTGCTCAGTACTCAGGGTGCTGAGTGCTCAGTACTCAGGGTGCTGGGTGCTCAGTACTCGTGGTGCTGGGTGCTCAGTACTCAGGGTGCTGGGTGCTCAGTGCTCAGGGTGCTGGGTGCTCAGTGCTCGGGGTGCTGGGTGCTCAGTGCTCAGTGCTCTGGGTGTTGGGTGCTCAGTGCTCAGTGCTCAGGGTGCTGGGTGCTCAGTACTCAGGGTGCTGGGTGCTCAGTACACAGGGTGCTGGGTGCTCAGTGCTCAGGGTGCTGGGTGCTCAGGACTCTGGGTGTTGGGTGCTCAGTACTCAGGGTGCTGGATGCTCAGTGCTCGGGGTGCTGGGTGCTCAGTGCTCGGGGTGCTGGGTGATCAGTGCTCAGGGTGCTGGGTGCTCAGTATTCAGCGTGCTGGGTGCTCAGTTCTCGGGGTGCTCGGTGCTCAGTACTCAAGGTGCTGGGTGCTCAGTGCTCAGGGTGCTGGGTGCCCAGTCCTCGGGGTGCTCCGTTCTCAGTGCTCAGGGTGCTGGGTGCTCAGTACTCAGGGTGCTCAGTGCTCAGTACTCAGGGTGCTGGGTGCTCAGTACTCAGGGTGCTGGGTGCTCAGTGCTCGGGGTGATGGGTGCTCAGTGCTCGGGGTGCTCGGTGCTCAGTACTCAGGGTGCTGAGTGCTCAGTACTCAGGGTGCTGGGTGCTCAGTACTCATGGTGCTGGGTGCTCAGTACTCAGGGTGCTGGGTGCTCAGTGCTCAGGGTGCTGGGTGCTCAGTGCGCGGGGTGCTGGGTGCTCAGTGCTCGGGGTGCTGGGTGCTCAGTGCTCAGTGCTCAGGGTGTTGGGTGCTCAGTGCTCAGTGCTCAGGGTGCTGGGTGCTCAGTACTCAGGGTGCTGGGTGCTCAGTGCTCGGGGTCCTCGGTGCTCAGTACTCAGGGTGCTGATTGCTCAGTACTCAGGGTGCTTGGTGCTCAGTGCTCAGGGTGCTGGGTGCTCAGTATTCAGCGTGCTGGGTGCTCAGTTCTCGGGGTGCTCGGTGCTCAGTACTCAAGGTGCTGGGTGCTCAGTGCTCAGGGTGCTGGGTGCTCAGTCCTCGGGGTGCTACGTGCTCAGTGCTCAGGGTGCTGGGTGCTCAGTAGTCAGGGTGCTCGGTGCTCAGTACTCAGGGTTCTCAGTGCTCAGGGTGCTGGGTGCTCAGTACTCAGGGTGCTCAGTGCTCAGTACTCGGGGTGCTGGGTGCTCAGTACTCAGGGTGCTCAGTACTCGGGGTGCTGGGTGCTCAGTGCTCAGTGTGCTCAGTGCTCAGTGCTCGGGGTGCTGGGTGCTCAGTGCTCGGGGCGCTGGGTGCTCAGTGCTCGAGGTTCTGGTTGCTCAGTACTCAGGGTGCTGTGTGCTCAGTGCTCAGTACTCAGCGTGCTGGGTGCTCAGTGCTCAGAGTGTAGGGTGCTCAGTACACAGGGTGCTGGGTGCTCAGTGCTCAGTGCTCAGGGTGCTCAGTGCTCAGGGTGCTCAGTGCTCAGGGTGCTGGGTGCTCAGGGTGCTGGGTGCTCAGTGCTCGGGGTGCTGGGTGCTCAGTGCTCAGTGCTCAGGGTGCTGGGTGCTCAGTGCTCAGTGCTCAGGGTGCTGGGTGTTCAGTACTCAGGGTGCTCGGTGCTCAGTGCTCAGGGTGCTGGGTGCTCAGTACTCAGGGTTCTGGGTGCTCAGTGCTCGGGGTGCTGGGTGCTCAGTGCTCAGGGTGATCAGTGCTCAGTACTAAGGGTGCTGGGTGCTCAGTGCTCAGGGTGCTGGGTGCTCAGTCCTCAGGGTGCTCAGTATTCAGGGTGCTCGGTGCTCAGTGCTCAGTACTCAGGGTGCTCAGTACTCAGGGTGCTGGGTGCTCAGTGCTCGGGGTGATGGGTGCTCAGTACTCAGGGTGCTGGGTGCTCAGTACTCGGGGTGCTGGGTGCTCAGTACTCAGGGTGCTGGGTGCTCAGTGCTCGGGGTGCTGGGTGCTCAGTGCTCCGGGTGATCGGTGCTCAGTGCTCAGGGTGCTGGGTGTTCAGTCCTCCGGGTGCTCAGTGCTCAGGGTGCTGGGTGCTCAGTGCTCGGGGTCCTCGGTGCTCAGTACTCAGGGTGCTGATTGCTCAGTACTCAGGGTGCTGGGTGCTCAGTACTCATGGTGCTGGGTGCTCAGTACTCAGGGTGCTGGGTGCTCAGTGCTCAGGGTGCTGGGTGCTCAGTGCGCGGGGTGCTGGGTGCTCAGTGCTCAGTGCTCAGGGTGTTGGGTGCTCAGTGCTCAGTGCTCAGGGTGCTGGGTGCTCAGTACTCAGGGTGCTGGGTGCTCAGTACTCAGGGTGCTGGGTGATCAGTGCTCAGGGTGCTGGGTGCTCAGGACTCTGGGTGTTGGGTGCTCAGTACTCAGGGTGCTGGGTGCTCAGTGCTCGGGGTGCTGGGTGCTCAGTGCTCGGGGTGCTGGGTGCTCAGTGCTCAGGGTGCTGGGTGCTCAGTATTCAGCGTGCTGGGTGCTCAGTGCTCGGGGTGCTCGGTGCTCAGTACTCAAGGTGCTGGGTGCTCAGTGCTCAGGGTGCTGGGTGCTCACTCCTCGGGGTGCTCCGTGCTCAGTGCTCGGGGTGCTGGGTGCTCAGTGCTCGGGGTGCTGGGTGCTCAGTGCTCAGGGTGCTGGGTGATCAGTATTCAGCGTGCTGGGTGCTCAGTTCTCGGGGTGCTCGGTGCTCAGTACTCAAGGTGCTGGGTGCTCAGTGCTCAGGGTGCTGGGTGCCCAGTCCTCGGGGTGCTCCGTTCTCAGTGCTCAGGGTGCTGGGTGCTCAGTACTCAGGGTGCTCAGTGCTCAGTACTCAGGGTGCTGGGTGCTCAGTACTCAGGGTGCTGGGTGCTCAGTGCTCGGGGTGCTGGGTGCTCAGTGCTGAGGGTGGTGCTGGGTGCTCAGTACTCAGGGTGCTGGGTGCTCAGTGCTCAGGGTGCTGGGTGCTCAGTACTAAGGTTCCTGGGTACTAAGTATTCAGGGTGCTCGGTGCTCAGTACTCAGGGTGCTGGGTGCTCAGTGCCCAGGGTGCTGGGTACTCAGTACTCAGGGTGCTGGGTGCTCAGTACTCAGGGTGCTGGGTGCTCAGTGCTCAGGGTGCTTGGTGCTCAGTGCTCAGGGTGCTGGGTGCTCAGTACTCAGGGTGCTGGGTGCTCAGTGCTCAGGGTGCTGGGTGCTCAGTGCTCAGGGTCCTGGGTGCTCAGTGCTCAGGGTGCTGGGTGCTCAGTACTCAGGGTGCTGGGTGCTCAGTGCTCAGGGTGCTGGGTACTCAGTCCTCAGGGTGCTCAGTGCTCAGGGTGCTGGGTGCTCAGTGCTCGGGGTGCTCGGTGCTCAGTACTCAGGGTGCTGAGTGCTCAGTACTCAGGGTGCTGGGTGCTCAGTACTCATGGTGCTGGGTGCTCAGTACTCAGGGTGCTGGGTGCTCAGTGCTCAGGGTGCTGGGTGCTCAGTGCGCGGGGTGCTGGGTGCTCAGTGCTCGGGGTGCTGGGTGCTCAGTGCTCAGTGCTCAGGGTGTCCTGTGCTCAGTGCTCAGTGCTCAGGGTGCTGGGTGCTCAGTGCTCGGGGTCCTCGGTGCTCAGTACTCAGGGTGCTGATTGCTCAGTACTCAGGGTGCTGGGTGCTCAGTACTCATGGTGCTGGGTGCTCAGTACTCAGGGTGCTGGGTGCTCAGTGCTCAGGGTGCTGGGTGCTCAGTGCGCGGGGTGCTGGGTGCTCAGTGCTCAGTGCTCAGGGTGTTGGGTGCTCAGTGCTCAGTGCTCAGGGTGCTGGGTGCTCAGTACTCAGGGTGCTGGGTGCTCAGTACTCAGGGTGCTGGGTGATCAGTGCTCAGGGTGCTGGGTGCTCAGGACTCTGGGTGTTGGGTGCTCAGTACTCAGGGTGCTGGGTGCTCAGTGCTCGGGGTGCTGGGTGCTCAGTGCTCGGGGTGCTGGGTGCTCAGTGCTCAGGGTGCTGGGTGCTCAGTATTCAGCGTGCTGGGTGCTCAGTGCTCGGGGTGCTCGGTGCTCAGTACTCAAGGTGCTGGGTGCTCAGTGCTCAGGGTGCTGGGTGCTCACTCCTCGGGGTGCTCCGTGCTCAGTGCTCGGGGTGCTGGGTGCTCAGTGCTCGGGGTGCTGGGTGCTCAGTGCTCAGGGTGCTGGGTGATCAGTATTCAGCGTGCTGGGTGCTCAGTTCTCGGGGTGCTCGGTGCTCAGTACTCAAGGTGCTGGGTGCTCAGTGCTCAGGGTGCTGGGTGCCCAGTCCTCGGGGTGCTCCGTTCTCAGTGCTCAGGGTGCTGGGTGCTCAGTACTCAGGGTGCTCAGTGCTCAGTACTCAGGGTGCTGGGTGCTCAGTACTCAGGGTGCTGGGTGCTCAGTGCTCGGGGTGCTGGGTGCTCAGTGCTGAGGGTGGTGCTGGGTGCTCAGTACTCAGGGTGCTGGGTGCTCAGTGCTCAGGGTGCTGGGTGCTCAGTACTAAGGTTCCTGGGTACTAAGTATTCAGGGTGCTCGGTGCTCAGTACTCAGGGTGCTGTGTGCTCAGTGCCCAGGGTGCTGGGTACTCAGTACTCAGGGTGCTGGGTGCTCAGTACTCAGGGTGCTGGGTGCTCAGTGCTCAGGGTGCTTGGTGCTCAGTGCTGAGGGTGCTGGGTGCTCAGTACTCAGGGTGCTGGGTGCTCAGTGCTCAGGGTGCTGGGTGCTCAGTGCTCAGGGTCCTGGGTGCTCAGTGCTCAGGGTGCTGGGTGCTCAGTACTCAGGGTGCTGGGTGCTCAGTGCTCAGGGTGCTGGGTACTCAGTCCTCAGGGTGCTCAGTGCTCAGGGTGCTGGGTGCTCAGTGCTCGGGGTGCTCGGTGCTCAGTACTCAGGGTGCTGAGTGCTCAGTACTCAGGGTGCTGGGTGCTCAGTACTCATGGTGCTGGGTGCTCAGTACTCAGGGTGCTGGGTGCTCAGTGCTCAGGGTGCTGGGTGCTCAGTGCGCGGGGTGCTGGGTGCTCAGTGCTCGGGGTGCTGGGTGCTCAGTGCTCAGTGCTCAGGGTGTCCTGTGCTCAGTGCTCAGTGCTCAGGGTGCTGGGTGCTCAGTACTCAGGGTGCTGGGTGCTCAGTACTCAGGGTGCTGGGTGCTCAGTGCTCAGGGTGCTGGGTGCTCAGGACTCTGGGTGTTGGGTGCTCAGTACTCAGGGTGCTGGGTACTCAGTGCTCGGGGTGCTGGGTGCTCAGTGCTCGGGGTGCTTGGTGCTCAGTGCTCAGGGTGCTGGGTGCTCAGTATTCAGCGTGCTGGGTGATCAGTTCTCGGGGTGCTCGGTGCTCAGTACTCAAGGTGCTGGGTGCTCAGTGCTCAGGGTGCTGGGTGCTCAGTACTCTGGGTGTTGGGTGCTCAGTGCTCAGGGTGCTGGGTGCTCAGTGCTCAGGGTGATGTGTGCTCAGTACTCAGGGTGCTCGGTGCTCAGTACTCAGGGTTCTCAGTGCTCAGGGTGCTGGGTGCTCAGTACTCAGGGTGCTCAGTGCTCAGGGTGCTGGGTGCTCAGTACTCAGGGTGCTCAGTGCTCAGTACTCGGGGTGCTGGGTGCTCAGTACTCAGGGTGCTCAGTGCTCAGTACTCGGGGTGCTGGGTGCTCAGTGCTCAGGGTGCTCAGTGCTCAGTGCTCGGGGTGCTGGGTGCTCAGTGCTCGGGGCGGTGGGTGCTCAGTGCTCGAGGTGCTGGTTGCTCAGTACACAGGGTGCTGTGTGCTCAGTGCTCAGTACTCAGCGTGCTGGGTGCTCAGTGCTCAGAGTGTTGGGTGCTCAGTACTCAGGGTGCTGGGTGCTCAGTGCTCAGTGCTCAGGGTGCTCAGTTCTCAGGGTGCTCAGTGCTCAGGGTGCTGGGTGCTCAGGGTGCTGGCTGCTCAGTGCTCGGGGTGCTGGGTGCTCAGTGCTCAGTGCTCAGGGTGCTGGGTGCTCAGTGCTCAGTGCTCAGTGCTCAGGGTGCTGGGTGTTCAGTACTCAGGGTGCTCGGTGCTCAGTGCTCAGGGTGCTGGGTGCTCAGTACTCAGGGTTCTGGGTGCTCAGTGCTCGGGGTGCTGGGTGCTCAGTCCTCAGGGTGATCAGTGCTCAGTACTAAGGGTGGTGGGTGCTCAGTGCTCAGGGTGATGGGTGCTCAGTCCTCAGGGTGCTCAGTACTCAGGGTGCTCGATGCTCAGTGCTCAGTACTCAGGGTGCTCAGTACTCAGGGTGCTGGGTGCTCAGTGCTCGGGGTGCTGGGTGCTCAGTACTCAGGGTGCTGGGTGCTCAGTACTCGGGGTGCTGGGTGCTCAGTACTCAGTTTGCTGGGTGCACAGTGCTCGGGGTGCTGGGTGCTCAGTGCTCTGGGTGATCGGTGCTCAGTGCTCAGGGTGCTGGGTGCTCAGTCCTCCGGGTGCTCAGTGCTCAGGGTGCTGGGTGCTCAGTACTCAGGGTGCTGGGTGCTCAGTACTCGGGGTGCTGGGTGCTCAGTGCGCGGGGTGCTGGGTGCTCAGTGCTCGGGGTGCTGGGTGCTCAGTGCTCAGTGCTCAGGGTGTTGGGTGCTCAGTGCTCAGGGTGCTGGGTGCTCACTACTCAGGGTGCTGGGTGCTCAGTACTCAGGGTTCTGGGTGATCAGTGCTCAGGGTGCTGGGTGGTCAGGACTCTGGGTGTTGGGTGCTCAGTACTCAGGGTGCTGGGTGCTCAGTGCTCGGGGTGCTGGGTGCTCAGTGCTCGGGGTGCTGAGTGCTCAGTGCTCAGGGTGCTGGGTGCTCAGTATTCAGCGTGCTGGGTGCTCAGTGCTCGGGGTGCTCGGTGCTCAGTACTCAAGGTGCTGGGTGCTCAGTGCTCAGGATGCTGGGTGCTCACTCCTCGGGGTGCTCCGTGCTCAGTGCTCAGGGTGCTGGGTGTTCAGTACTCAGGTTGCTCGGTGCTCAGTACACCGGGTTCTCAGTGCTCAGGGTGCTCATTGCTCAGTACTCGGGGTGCTGGGTGCTCAGTACTCAGGGTGCTCAGTGCTCAGTACTCGGGGTGCTGGGTGCTCAGTGCTCAGTGTGCTCAGTGCTCAGTGCTCGGGGTGCTGGGTGCTCAGTGCTCAGGGCGCTGGGTGCTCAGTGCTCGAGGTGCTGGTTGCTCAGTACACAGGGTGCTGTGTGCTCAGTGCTCAGTACTCAGCGTGCTGGGTGCTCAGTGCTCAGAGTGTTGGGTGCTCAGTACTCAGGGTGCTGGGTGCTCAGTGCTCAGTGCTCAGGGTGCTCAGTGCTCAGGGTGCTCAGTGCTCAGAGTGCTGGGTGCTCAGTGCTCGGGGTGCTGGGTGCTCAGTACTCGGGGTGCTCAGTGCTCAGTACTCAGGGTGCTGGGTGCTCAGTACTCTGGGTGCTGGGTGCTCAGTACTCAGGGTGCTGGGTGCTCAGTGCTCGGGGTGCTGGGTGCTCAGTGCTCAGGGTGATCGGTGCTCAGTGCTCAGGGTGCTGGGTGCTCAGTCCTCCGCGTGCTCAGTGCTCAGGGTGCTGGGTGCTCAGTGCTCGGGGTGCTCGGTGCTCAGTACTCAGGGTGCTGAGTGCTCAGTACTCAGGGTGCTGGGTGCTCAGTACTCAGGGTGCTGGGTGCTCAGTACTCAGGGTGCTGGGTGCTCAATGCTCAGGGTGCTGGGTGCTCAGTGCTCAGGATGCTGGGTGCTCAGTGCTCGGGGTGCTGGGTGCTCAGTGCTGTGGTGCTGGGTGCTCAGTGCTCAGTTCTCAGGGTGCTGGGTGCTCAGAGCTCAGTGCTCAGGGTGCTGGTTGCTCAGTACTCAGGGTGCTGGGTGCTCAGTACTCAGGGTGCTGGGTGCTCAGTGCTCAGGGTGCTCTGTGCTCAGTACTCAGGGTGCTGGGAGCTCAGTGCTCGGGGTGCTGCGTGCTCTGTGCTCAGGGTGCTGGGTGCTCAGTGCTCAGGGTGCTGGGTGCTCAGTGCTCAGGGTGCTGGGTGCTCAGTCCTCCGGGTGCTCAGTGCTCAGGGTGCTGGGTGCTCAGTGCTCGGGGTCCTCGGTGCTCAGTACTCAGGGTGTTGAGTGCTCAGTACTCAGGGTGCTGGGTGCTCAGTACTCATGGTGTTGGGTGCTCAGTACTCAGGGTGCTGGGTGCTCAGTGCTCAGGGTGCTGGGTGCTCAGTGCGCGGGGTGCTGGGTTCTCAGTGCTCAGTGCTCAGGGTGTTGGGTGCTCAGTGCTCAGTGCTCAGGGTGCTGGGTGCTCAGTACTCAGGGTGCTGGGTGCTCAGTACGCAGGGTGCTGGGTGATCAGTGCTCAGGGTGCTGGGTGCTCAGGACTCTGGGTGTTGGGTGCTCAGTACTCAGGGTGCTGGGTGCTCAGTGCTCGGGGTGCTTGGTGCTCAGTGCTCGGGGTGCTGGGTGCTCAGTGCTCAGGGTGCTGGGTGCTCAGTATTCAGCGTGCTGGGTGCTCAGTGCTCGGAGTGCTCGGTGCTCAGTACTCAAGGTGCTGGGTGCTCAGTGCTCAGGGTGCTGGGTGATCAGTATTCAGCGTGCTGGGTGCTCAGTGCTCGGGGTGCTCGGTGCTCAGTACTCAAGGTGCTGGGTGCTCAGTGCTCAGGGTGCTGGGTGCTCACTCCTCGGGGTGCTCCGTGCTCAGTGCACAGGGTGCTGGGTGTTCAGTACTCAGGTTGCTCGGTGCTCAGTACTCCGGATTCTCAGTGCTCAGGGTGCTCAGTGCTCAGTACTCGGGGTGCTGGGTGCTCAGTACTCAGGGTGCTCAGTGCTCAGTACTCGGGGTGCTGGGTGCTCAGTGCTCAGTGTGCTCAGTGCTCAGTGCTCGGGGTGCTGGGTGCTCAGTGCTCGGGGCGCTGGGTGCTCAGTGCTCGAGGTGCTGGTTGCTCAGTACTCAGGGTGCTGTGTGCTCAGTGCTCAGTACTCAGCGTGCTGGGTGCTCAGTGCTCAGAGTGTTGTGTGCTCAGTACTCAGGGTGCTGGGTGCTCAGTGCTCAGTGCTCAGGGTGCTCAGTGCTCAGGGTGCTCAGTGCTCAGGGTGCTGGGTGCTCAGTGCTCGGGGTGCTGGGTGCTCAGTACTCGGGGTGCTCAGTGCTCAGTACTCAGGGTGCTGGGTGCTCAGTACTCTGGGTGCTGGGTGCTCAGTACTCAGGGTGCTGGGTGCTCAGTGCTCGGGGTGCTGGGTGCTCATTGCTCAGGGTGATCGGTGCTCAGTGCTCAGGGTGCTGGGTGCTCAGTCCTCCGGGTGCTCAGTGCTCAGGGTGCTGGGTGCTCAGTGCTCGGGGTGCTCGGTGCTCAGTACTCAGGGTGCTGAGTGCTCAGTACTCAGGGTGCTGGGTGCTCAGTACTCAGGGTGCTGGGTGCTCAATGCTCAGGGTGCTGGGTGCTCAGTGCTCAGGGTGCTGTGTGCTCAGTGCACGGGGTGCTGGGTGCTCAGGGCTGTGGTGCTGGGTGCTCAGTGCTCAGTGCTCAGGGTGCTGGGTGCTCAGTGCTCAGTGCTCAGGGAGCTGGTTGCTCAGTATTCAGGGTGCTGGGTGCTCAGTACTCAGGGTGCTGGGTGCTCAGTGCTCAGGGTGCTCTGTGCTCAGTACTCAGGGTGCTGGGAGCTCAGTGCTCGGGGTGCTGCGTGCTCTGTGCTCAGGGTGCTGGGTGCTCAGTGCTCAGGGTGCTGGGTGCTCAGTGCTCAGGGTGCTGGGTGCTCAGTCCTCCGGGTGCTCAGTGCTCAGGGTGCTGGGTGCTCAGTGCTCGGGGTCCTCGGTGCTCAGTACTCAGGGTGCTGAGTGCTCAGTACTCAGGGTGCTGGGTGCTCAGTACTCATGGTGCTGGGTGCTCATTACTCAGGGTGCTGGGTGCTCAGTGCTCAGGGTGCTGGGTGCTCAGTGCGCGGGGTGCTGGGTGCTCAGTGCTCAGGGTGTTGGGTGCTCAGTGCTCAGTGCTCAGGGTGCTGGGTGCTCAGTACTCAGGGTGCTGGGTGCTCAGTACTCAGGGTGCTGTGTGATCAGTGCTCAGGGTGCTGGGTGCTCAGGACTCTGGGTGTTGGGTGCTCAGTACTCAGGGTGCTGGGTGCTCAGTGCTCGGGGTGCTGGGTGCTCAGTGCTCGGGGTGCTGGGTGCTCAGTGCTCAGGGTGCTGGGTGCTCAGTATTCAGCGTGCTGGGTGCTCAGTGCTCGGGGTGCTCGGTGCTCAGTACTCAAGGTGCTGGGTGCTCAGTGCTCAGGGTGCTGGGTGATCAGTACTCAGCGTGCTGGGTGCTCAGTTCTCGGGGTGCTCGGTGCTCAGTACTCAAGGTGCTGGGTGCTCAGTGCTCAGGGTGCTGGGTGCCCAGTCCTCGGGGTGCTCCGTTCTCAGTGCTCAGGGTGCTGGGTGCTCAGTACTCAGGGTGCTCAGTGCTCAGTACTCAGGGTGCTGGGTGCTCAGTACTCAGGGTGCTTGGTGCTCAGTGCTCGGGGTGCTGGGTGCTCAGTGCTGAGGGTGGTGCTGGGTGCTCAGTACTCAGGGTGCTGGGTGCTCAGTGCTCAGGGTGCTGGGTGCTCAGTACTAAGGTTCCTGGGTACTAAGTATTCAGGGTGCTCGGTGCTCAGTACTCAGGGTGCTGGGTGCTCAGTGCTCAGGGTGCTGGGTACTCAGTACTCAGGGTGCTGGGTGCTCAGTACTCAGGGTGCTGGGTGCTCAGTGCTCAGGGTGCTTGGTGCTCAGTGCTCAGGGTGCTGGGTGCTCAGTACTCAGGGTGCTGGGTGCTCAGTGCTCAGGGTGCTGGGTGCTCAGTGCTCGGGGTCCTGGGTGCTCAGTGCTCAGGGTGCTGGGTGCTCAGTACTCAGGGTGCTGGGTGCTCAGTGCTCAGGGTGCTGGGTACTCAGTCCTCAGGGTGCTCAGTGCTCAGGGTGCTGGGTGCTCAGTGCTCGGGGTGCTCGGTGCTCAGTACTCAGGGTGCTGAGTGCTCAGTACTCAGGGTGCTGGTTGCTCAGTACTCATGGGGCTGGGTGCTCAGTACTCAGGTTGCTGGGTGCTCAGTGCTCAGGGTGCTGGGTGCTCAGTGCGCGGGGTGCTGGGTGCTCAGTGCTCGGGGTGCTGGGTGCTCAGTGCTCAGTGCTCAGGGTGTTCTGTGCTCAGTGCTCAGTGCTCAGGGTGCTGGGTGCTCAGTACTCAGGGTGCTGGGTGCTCAGTACTCAGGGTGCTGGGTGCTCAGTGCTCAGGGTGCTGGGTGCTCAGGACTCTGGGTGTTGGGTGCTCAGTACTCAGGGTGCTGGGTGCTCAGTGCTCAGGGTGCTGGGTGCTCAGTGCTCGGGGTGCTTGGTGCTCAGTGCTCAGGGTGCTGGGTGCTCAGTATTCAGCGTGCTGGGTGCTCAGTTCTCGGGGTGCTCGGTGCTCAGTACTCAAGGTGCTGGGTGCTCAGTGCTCAGGGTGCTGGGTGCTAAGTCCTCGGGGTGCTCCGTGCTCAGTGCTCAGGGTGCTGGGTGCTCAGTACTCAGGGTGCTCGGTGCTCAGTACTCAGGGTTCTCAGTGCTCAGGGTGCTGGGTGCTCAGTACTCAGGGTGCTCAGTGCTCAGTACTCGGGGTGCTGGGTGCTCAGTACTCAGGGTGCTCAGTGCTCAGTACTCAGCGTGCTGGGTGCTCAGTGCTCAGAGTGTTGGGTGCTCAGTACTCAGGGTGCTGGGTGCTCAGTGCTCAGTGCTCAGGGTGCTCAGTTCTCAGGGTGCTCAGTGCTCAGGGTGCTGGGTGCTCAGGGTGCTGGCTGCTCAGTGCTCGGGGTGCTGGCTGCTCAGTGCTCAGTGCTCAGGGTGCTGGGTGCTCAGTGCTCAGTGCTCAGTGCTCAGGGTGCTGGGTGCTCAGTTCTCAGGGTGCTCAGTGCTCAGGGTGCTGGGTGCTCAGTACTCAGGCTTCCGGGTGCTCAGTGCTCGGGGTGCTGGGTGCTCAGTGCTCAGGGTGGTCAGTGCTCAGTACTAAGGGTGCTGGGTGCTCAGTGCTCATGGTGATGGGTGCTCAGTCCTCAGGGTGCTGGGTATTCAGTGCTCAGGGTGCTCAGTACTCAGGGTGCTGGGTGCTCAGTGCTCGGGGTGCTGGGTGCTCAGTACTCAGGGTGCTGGGTGCTCAGTGCGCGGGGTGCTGGGTGCTCAGTGCTCGGGGTGCTGGGTGCTCAGTGCTCAGTGCTCAGGGTGTTGGGTGCTCAGTGCTCAGTGCTCAGGGTGCTGGGTGCTCAGTACTAAGGGTGCTGGGTGCTCAGTACTCAGGGTGCTGGGTGATCAGTGCTCAGGGTGCTGGGTGCTCAGGACTCTGGGTGTTGGGTGCTCAGTACTCAGGGTGCTGGGTGCTCAGTGCTCGGGGTGCTGGGTGCTCAGTGCTCGGGGTGCTGGGTGCTCAGTGCTCAGTGCTCAGTGCTCAGGGTGCTGGTTGCTCAGTACTCAGGGTGCTGGGTGCTCAGTACTCAGGGTGCTGGGTGCTCAGTGCTCAGGGTGCTCTGTGCTCAGTACTCAGGGTGCTGGGAGCTCAGTGCTCGGGGTGCTGCGTGCTCTGTGCTCAGGGTGCTGGGTGCTCAGTGCTCAGGGTGCTGGGTGCTCAGTGCTCAGGGTGCTGGGTGCTCAGTCCTCCGGGTGCTCAGTGCTCAGGGTGCTGGGTGCTCAGTGCTCGGGGTCCTCGGTACTCAGTACTCAGGGTGCTGAGTGCTCAGTACTCAGGGTGCTGGGTGCTCAGTACTCGTGGTGCTGGGTGCTCATTACTCAGGGTGCTGGGTGCTCAGTGCTCAGGGTGCTGGGTGCTCAGTGCGCGGGGTGCTGGGTGCTCAGTGCTCAGTGCTCAGGGTGTTGGGTGCTCACTGCTCAGTGCTCAGGGTGCTGGGTGCTCAGTACTCAGGGTGCTGGGTGCTCAGTACTCAGGGTGCTGGGTGATCAGTGCTCAGGGTGCTGGGTGCTCAGTGCTCGGGGTGCTGGGTGCTCAGTGCTCGGGGTGCTGGATGCTCAGTGCTCAGGGTGCTGGGTGCTCAGTATTCAGCGTGCTGGGTGCTCAGTGCTCGGGGTGCTCGGTGCTCAGTACTCAAGGTGCTGGGTGCTCAGTGCTCAGGGTGCTGGGTGATCAGTATTCAGCGTGCTGGGTGCTCAGTTCTCGGGGTGCTCGGTGCTCAGTACTCAAGGTGCTGGGTGCTCAGTGCTCAGGGTGCTGGGTGCCCAGTCCTCGGGGTGCTCCGTTCTCAGTGCTCAGGGTGCTGGGTGCTCAGTACTCAGGGTGCTCAGTGCTCAGTACTCAGGGTGCTGGGTGCTCAGTACTCAGGGTGCTGGGTGCTCAGTGCTCGGGGTGCTGGGTGCTCAGTGCTGAGGGTGGTGCTGGGTGCTCAATACTCAGGGTGCTGTGTGCTCCGTGCTCAGGGTGCTGGGTGCTCAGTACTAAGGTTCCTGGGTACTAAGTATTCAGGGTGCTCGGTGCTCAGTACTCAGGGTGCTGGGTGCTCAGTGCTCAGGGTGCTGGGTACTCAGTACTCAGGGTGCTGGGTGCTCAGTACGCAGGGTGCTGGGTGCTCAGTGCTCAGGGTGCTTGGTGCTCAGTGCTCAGGGTGCTGGGTGCTCAGTACTCAGGGTGCTGGGTGCTCAGTGCTCAGGGTGCTGGGTGCTCAGTGCTCGGGGTCCTGGGTGCTCAGTGATCAGGGTGCTGGGTGCTCAGTACTCAGGGTGCTGGGTGCTCAGTGCGCGGGGTGCTGGGTGCTCAGTGCTCAGTGCTCAGGGTGTTGGGTGCTCAGTGCTCAGTGCTCAGGGTGCTGGGTGCTCAGTACTCAGGGTGCTGGGTGCTCAGTGCTCAGGGTGCTGGGTGCTCAGTGCGCGGGGTGCTGGGTGCTCAGTGCTCGGGGTGCTGGGTGCTCAGTGCTCAGTGCTCAGTGTGTTCTGTGCTCAGTGCTCAGTGCTCAGGGTGCTGGGTGCTCAGTACTCAGGGTGCTTTGTGCTCAGTACTCAGGGTGCTGGGTGCTCAGTGCTCAGGGTGCTGGGTGCTCAGGACTCTGGGTGTTGGGTGCTCAGTACTCAGGGTGCTGGGTGCTCAGTGCTCGGGGTGCTGGGTGCTCAGTGCTCGGGGTGCTTGGTGCTCAGTGCTCAGGGTGCTGGGTGCTCAGTATTCAGCGTGCTGGGTGCTCAGTTCTCGGGGTGCTCGGTGCTCAGTACTCAAGGTGCTGGGTGCTCAGTGCTCAGGGTGCTGGGTGCTAAGTCCTCGGGGTGCTCCGTGCTCAGTGCTCAGGGTGCTGGGTGCTCAGTACTCAGGGTGCTCGGTGCTCAGTACTCAGGGTTCTCAGTGCTCAGGGTGCTGGGTGCTCAGTACTCAGGGTGCTCAGTGCTCAGTACTCGGGGTGCTGGGTGCTCAGTACTCAGGGTGCTCAGTGCTCAGTACTCGGGGTGCTGGGTGCTCAGTGCTCAGTGTGCTCAGTGCTCAGTGCTCGGGGTGCTGGGTGCTCAGTCCTCGGGGCGGTGGGTGCTCAGTGCTCGAGGTGCTGGTTGCTCAGTATTCAGGGTGCTGTGTGCTCAGTGCTCAGTACTCAGCGTGCTGGGTGCTCAGTGCTCAGAGTGTTGGGTGCTCAGTACTCAGGGTGCTGGGTGCTCAGTGCTCAGTGCTCAGGGTGCTCAGTTCTCAGGGTGCTCAGTGCTCAGGGTGCTGGGTGCTCAGGGTGCTGGCTGCTCAGTGCTCGGGGTGCTGGGTGCTCAGTGCTCAGTGCTCAGGGTGCTGGGTGCTCAGTGCTCAGTGCTCAGTGCTCAGGGTGCTGGGTGCTCAGTTCTCAGGGTGCTCAGTGCTCAGGGTGCTGGGTGCTCAGTACTCAGGCTTCTGGGTGCTCAGTGCTCGGGGTGCTGGGTGCTCAGTGCTCAGGGTGATCAGTGCTCAGTACTAAGGGTGCTGGGTGCTCAGTGCTCAGGGTGATGGGTGCTCAGTCCTCAGGGTGCTGGGTATTCAGTGCTCAGGGTGCTCAGTACTCAGGGTGCTGGGTGCTCAGTGCTCGGGGTGCTGGGTGCTCAGTACTCAGGGTGCTGGGTGCTCAGTGCGCGGGGTGCTGGGTGCTCAGTGCTCGGGGTGCTGGGTGCTCAGTGCTCAGTGCTCAGGGTGTTGGGTGCTCAGTGCTCAGTGCTCAGGGTGCTGGGTGCTCAGTACTAAGGGTGCTGGTTGCTCAGTACTCAGGGTGCTGGGTGATCAGTGCTCAGGGTGCTGGGTGCTCAGGACTCTGGGTGTTGGGTGCTCAGTACTCAGGGTGCTGGGTGCTCAGTGCTCGGGGTGCTGGGTGCTCAGTGCTCGGGGTGCTGGGTGCTCAGTGCTCAGTGCTCAGTGCTCACGGTGCTGGTTGCTCAGTACTCAGGGTGCTGGGTGCTCAGTACTCAGGGTGCTGGGTGCTCAGTGCTCAGGGTGCTCTGTGCTCAGTACTCAGGGTGCTGGGAGCTCAGTGCTCGGGGTGCTGCGTGCTCTGTGCTCAGGGTGCTGGGTGCTCAGTGCTCAGGGTGCTGGGTGCTCAGTGCTCAGGGTGCTGGGTGCTCAGTCCTCCGGGTGCTCAGTGCTCAGGGTGCTGGGTGCTCAGTGCTCGGGGTCATCGGTGCTCAGTACTCAGGGTGCTGATTGCTCAGTACTCAGGGTGCTGGGTGCTCAGTACTCATGGTGCTGGGTGCTCATTACTCAGGGTGCTGGGTGCTCAGTGCTCAGGGTGCTGGGTGCTCAGTGCGCGGGGTGCTGGGTGCTCAGTGCTCAGTGCTCAGGGTGTTGGGTGCTCAGTGCTCAGTGCTCAGGGTGCTGGGTGCTTAGTACTCAGGGTGCTGGGTGCTCAGTACTCAGGGTGCTGGGTGATCAGTGCTCAGGGTGCTGGGTGCTCAGTGCTCGGGGTGCTGGGTGCTCAGTGCTCGGGGTGCTGGGTGCTCAGTGCTCAGGGTGCTGGGTGCTCAGTATTCAGCGTGCTGGGTGCTCAGTGCTCGGGGTGCTCGGTGCTCAGTACTCAAGGTGCTGGGTGCTCAGTGCTCAGGGTGCTGGGTGATCAGTATTCAGCGTGCTGGGTGCTCAGTTCTCGGGGTGCTCGGTGCTCAGTACTCAAGGTGCTGGGTGCTCAGTGCTCAGGGTGCTGGGTGCCCAGTCCTCGGGGTGCTCCGTTCTCAGTGCTCAGGGTGCTGGGTGCTCAGTACTCAGGGTGCTCAGTGCTCAGTACTCAGGGTGCTGGGTGCTCAGTACTCAGGGTGCTGGGTGCTCAGTGCTCGGGGTGCTGGGTGCTCAGTGCTGAGGGTGGTGCTGGGTGCTCAGTACTCAGGGTGCTGTGTGCTCCGTGCTCAGGGTGCTGGGTGCTCAGTACTAAGGTTCCTGGGTACTAAGTATTCAGGGTGCTCGGTGCTCAGTACTCAGGGTGCTGGGTGCTCAGTGCTCAGGGTGCTGGGTACTCAGTACTCAGGGTGCTGGGTGCTCAGTACTCAGGGTGCTGGGTACACAGTGCTCAGGGTGCTTGGTGCTCAGTGCTCAGGGTGCTGGGTGCTCAGTACTCAGGGTGCTGGGTGCTCAGTGCTCAGGGTGCTGGGTGCTCAGTGCTCGGGGTCCTGGGTGCTCAGTGCTCAGGGTGCTGGGTGCTCAGTACTCAGGGTGCTGGGTGCTCAGTGCGCGGGGTGCTGGGTGCTCAGTGCTCAGTGCTCAGGGTGTTGGGTGCTCAGTGCTCAGTGCTCAGGGTGCTGGGTGCTCAGTACTCAGGGTGCTGGGTGCTCAGTGCTCAGGGTGCTGGGTGCTCAGTGCGCGGGGTGCTGGGTGCTCAGTGCTCGGGGTGCTGGGTGCTCAGTGCTCAGTGCTCAGGGTGTTCTGTGCTCAGTGCTCAGTGCTCAGGGTGCTGGGTGCTCAGTACTCAGGGTGCTGGGTGCTCAGTACTCAGGGTGCTGGGTGCTCAGTGCTCAGGGTGCTGGGTGCTCAGGACTCTGGGTGTTGGGTGCTCAGTACTCAGGGTGCTGGGTGCTCAGTGCTCGGGGTGCTGGGTGCTCAGTGCTCTGGGTGCTTGGTGCTCAGTGCTCAGGGTGCTGGGTGCTCAGTATTCAGCGTGCTGGGTGCTCAGTTCTCGGGGTGCTCGGTGCTCAGTACTCAAGGTGCTGGGTGCTCAGTGCTCAGGGTGCTGGGTGCTAAGTCCTCGGGGTGCTCCGTGCTCAGTGCTCAGGGTGCTGGGTGCTCAGTACTCAGGGTGCTCGGTGCTCAGTACTCAGGGTTCTCAGTGCTCAGGGTGATGGGTGCTCAGTACTCAGGGTGCTCAGTGCTCAGTACTCGGGGTGCTGGGTGCTCAGTACTCAGGGTGCTCAGTGCTCAGTACTCGGGGTGTTGGGTGCTCAGTGCTCATTGTGCTCAGTGCTCAGTGCTCGGGGTGCTGGGTGCTCAGTGCTCGGGGCGGTGGGTGCTCAGTGCTCGAGGTGCTGGTTGCTCAGTATTCAGGGTGCTGTGTGCTCAGTGCTCAGTACTCAGCGTGCTGGGTGCTCAGTGCTCAGAGTGTTGGGTGCTCAGTACTCAGGGTGCTGGGTGCTCAGTGCTCAGTGCTCAGGGTGCTCAGTTCTCAGGGTGCTCAGTGCTCAGGGTGCTGGGTGCTCAGGGTGCTGGCTGCTCAGTGCTCGGGGTGCTGGGTGCTCAGTGCGCAGTGCTCAGGGTGCTGGGTGCTCAGTGCTCAGTGCTCAGTGCTCAGGGTGCTGGGTGCTCAGTTCTCAGGGTGCTCAGTGCTCAGGGTGCTGGGTGCTCAGTACTCAGGCTTCTGGGTGCTCAGTGCTCGGGGTGCTGGGTGCTCAGTGCTCAGTGCTCAGTGCTCACGGTGCTGGTTGCTCAGTACTCAGGGTGCTGGGTGCTCAGTACTCAGGGTGCTGGGTGCTCAGTGCTCAGGGTGCTCTGTGCTCAGTACTCAGGGTGCTGGGAGCTCAGTGCTCGGGGTGCTGCGTGCTCTGTGCTCAGGGTGCTGGGTGCTCAGTGCTCAGGGTGCTGGGTGCTCAGTGCTCAGGGTGCTGGGTGCTCAGTCCTCCGGGTGCTCAGTGCTCAGGGTGCTGGGTGCTCAGTGCTCGGGGTCCTCGGTGCTCAGTACTCAGGGTGCTGATTGCTCAGTACTCAGGGTGCTGGGTGCTCAGTACTCATGGTGCTGGGTGCTCATTACTCAGGGTGCTGGGTGCTCAGTGCTCAGGGTGCTGGGTGCTCAGTGCGCGGGGTGCTGGGTGCTCAGTGCTCAGTGCTCAGGGTGTTGGGTGCTCAGTGCTCAGTGCTCAGGGTGCTGGGTGCTCAGTACTCAGGGTGCTGGGTGCTCAGTACTCAGGGTGCTGGGTGATCAGTGCTCAGGGTGCTGGGTGCTCAGTGCTCGGGGTGCTGGGTGCTCAGTGCTCGGGGTGCTGGGTGCTCAGTGCTCAGGGTGCTGGGTGCTCAGTATTCAGCGTGCTGGGTGCTCAGTGCTCGGGGTGCTCGGTGCTCAGTACTCAAGGTGCTGGGTGCTCAGTGCTCAGGGTGCTGGGTGATCAGTATTCAGCGTGCTGGGTGCTCAGTTCTCGGGGTGCTCGGTGCTCAGTACTCAAGGTGCTGGGTGCTCAGTGCTCAGGGTGCTGGGTGCCCAGTCCTCGGGGTGCTCCGTTCTCAGTGCTCAGGGTGCTGGGTGCTCAGTACTCAGGGTGCTCAGTGCTCAGTACTCAGGGTGCTGGGTGCTCAGTACTCAGGGTGCTGGGTGCTCAGTGCTCGGGGTGCTGGGTGCTCAGTGCTGAGGGTGGTGCTGGGTGCTCAGTACTCAGGGTGCTGTGTGCTCCGTGCTCAGGGTGCTGGGTGCTCAGTACTAAGGTTCCTGGGTACTAAGTATTCAGGGTGCTCGGTGCTCAGTACTCAGGGTGCTGGGTGCTCAGTGCTCAGGGTGCTGGGTACTCAGTACTCAGGGTGCTGGGTGCTCAGTACTCAGGGTGCTGGGTGCTCAGTGCTCAGGGTGCTTGGTGCTCAGTGCTCAGGGTGCTGGGTGCTCAGTACTCAGGGTGCTGGGTGCTCAGTGCTCAGGGTGCTGGGTGCTCAGTGCTCGGGGTCCTGGGTGCTCAGTGCTCAGGGTGCTGGGTGCTCAGTACTCAGGGTGCTGGGTGCTCAGTGCGCGGGGTGCTGGGTGCTCAGTGCTCAGTGCTCAGGGTGTTGGGTGCTCAGTGCTCAGTGCTCAGGGTGCTGGGTGCTCAGTACTCAGGGTGCTGGGTGCTCAGTGCTCAGGGTGCTGGGTGCTCAGTGCGCGGGGTGCTGGGTGCTCAGTGCTCGGGGTGCTGGGTGCTCAGTGCTCAGTGCTCAGGGTGTTCTGTGCTCAGTGCTCAGTGCTCAGGGTGCTGGGTGCTCAGTACTCAGGGTGCTGGGTGCTCAGTACTCAGGGTGCTGGGTGCTCAGTGCTCAGGGTGCTGGGTGCTCAGGACTCTGGGTGTTGGGTGCTCAGTACTCAGGGTGCTGGGTGCTCAGTGCTCGGGGTGCTGGGTGCTCAGTGCTCTGGGTGCTTGGTGCTCAGTGCTCAGGGTGCTGGGTGCTCAGTATTCAGCGTGCTGGGTGCTCAGTTCTCGGGGTGCTCGGTGCTCAGTACTCAAGGTGCTGGGTGCTCAGTGCTCAGGGTGCTGGGTGCTAAGTCCTCGGGGTGCTCCGTGCTCAGTGCTCAGGGTGCTGGGTGCTCAGTACTCAGGGTGCTCGGTGCTCAGTACTCAGGGTTCTCAGTGCTCAGGGTGATGGGTGCTCAGTACTCAGGGTGCTCAGTGCTCAGTACTCGGGGTGCTGGGTGCTCAGTACTCAGGGTGCTCAGTGCTCAGTACTCGGGGTGCTGGGTGCTCAGTGCTCATTGTGCTCAGTGCTCAGTGCTCGGGGTGCTGGGTGCTCAGTGCTCGGGGCGGTGGGTGCTCAGTGCTCGAGGTGCTGGTTGCTCAGTATTCAGGGTGCTGTGTGCTCAGTGCTCAGTACTCAGCGTGCTGGGTGCTCAGTGCTCAGAGTGTTGGGTGCTCAGTACTCAGGGTGCTGGGTGCTCAGTGCTCAGTGCTCAGGGTGCTCAGTTCTCAGGGTGCTCAGTGCTCAGGGTGCTGGGTGCTCAGGGTGCTGGCTGCTCAGTGCTCGGGGTGCTGGGTGCTCAGTGCTCAGTGCTCAGGGTGCTGGGTGCTCAGTGCTCAGTGCTCAGTGCTCAGGGTGCTGGGTGCTCAGTTCTCAGGGTGCTCAGTGCTCAGGGTGCTGGGTGCTCAGTACTCAGGCTTCTGGGTGCTCAGTGCTCGGGGTGCTGGGTGCTCAGTGCTCAGGGTGATCAGTGCTCAGTACTAAGGGTGCTGGGTGCTCAGTGCTCGGGGTGCTGGGTGCTCAGTGCTCAGTGCTCAGTGCTCAGGGTGCTGGTTGCTCAGTACTCAGGGTGCTGGGTGCTCAGTACTCAGGGTGCTGGGTGCTCAGTGCTCAGGGTGCTCTGTGCTCAGTACTCAGGGTGCTGGGAGCTCAGTGCTCGGGGTGCTGCGTGCTCTGTGCTCAGGGTGCTGGGTGCTCAGTGCTCAGGGTGCTGGGTGCTCAGTGCTCAGGGTGCTGGGTGCTCAGTCCTCCGGGTGCTCAGTGCTCAGGGTGCTGGGTGCTCAGTGCTCGGGGTCCTCGGTGCTCAGTACTCAGGTTGCTGAGTGCTCAGTACTCAGGGTGCTGGGTGCTCAGTACTCATGGTGCTGGGTGCTCATTACTCAGGGTGCTGGGTGCTCAGTGCTCAGGGTGCTGGGTGCTCAGTGCTCGGGGTGCTGGGTGCTCAGTGCTGAGGGTGGTGCTGGGTGCTCAATACTCAGGGTGCTGTGTGCTCCGTGCTCAGGGTGCTGGGTGCTCAGTACTAAGGTTCCTGGGTACTAAGTATTCAGGGTGCTCGGTGCTCAGTACTCAGGGTGCTGGGTGCTCAGTGCTCAGGGTGCTGGGTACTCAGTACTCAGGGTGCTGGGTGCTCAGTACGCAGGGTGCTGGGTGCTCAGTGCTCAGGGTGCTTGGTGCTCAGTGCTCAGGGTGCTGGGTGCTCAGTACTCAGGGTGCTGGGTACTAAGTATTCAGGGTGCTCGGTGCTCAGTACTCAGGGTGCTGGGTGCTCAGTGCTCAGGGTGCTGGGTACTCAGTACTCAGGGTGCTGGGTGCTCAGTACGCAGGGTGCTGGGTGCTCAGTGCTCAGGGTGCTTGGTGCTCAGTGCTCAGGGTGCTGGGTGCTCAGTACTCAGGGTGCTGGGTGCTCAGTGCTCAGGGTGCTGGGTGCTCAGTGCTCGGGGTCCTGGGTGCTCAGTGATCAGGGTGCTGGGTGCTCAGTACTCAGGGTGCTGGGTGCTCAGTGCGCGGGGTGCTGGGTGCTCAGTGCTCAGTGCTCAGGGTGTTGGGTGCTCAGTGCTCAGTGCTCAGGGTGCTGGGTGCTCAGTACTCAGGGTGCTGGGTGCTCAGTGCTCAGGGTGCTGGGTGCTCAGTGCGCGGGGTGCTGGGTGCTCAGTGCTCGGGGTGCTGGGTGCTCAGTGCTCAGTGCTCAGTGTGTTCTGTGCTCACTGCTCAGTGCTCAGGGTGCTGGGTGCTCAGTACTCAGGGTGCTGGGTGCTCAGTACTCAGGGTGCTGGGTGCTCAGTGCTCAGGGTGCTGGGTGCTCAGGACTCTGGGTGTTGGGTGCTCAGTACTCAGGGTGCTGGGTGCTCAGTGCTCGGGGTGCTGGGTGCTCAGTGCTCGGGGTGCTTGGTGCTCAGTGCTCAGGGTGCTGGGTGCTCAGTATTCAGCGTGCTGGGTGCTCAGTTCTCGGGGTGCTCGGTGCTCAGTACTCAAGGTGCTGGGTGCTCAGTGCTCAGGGTGCTGGGTGCTAAGTCCTCGGGGTGCTCCGTGCTCAGTGCTCAGGGTGCTGGGTGCTCAGTACTCAGGGTGCTCGGTGCTCAGTACTTAGGGTTCTCAGTGCTCAGGGTGCTGGGTGCTCAGTACTCAGGGTGCTCAGTGCTCAGTACTCGGGGTGCTGGGTGCTCAGTACTCAGGGTGCTCAGTGCTCAGTACTCGGGGTGCTGGGTGCTCAGTGCTCAGTGTGCTCAGTGCTCAGTGCTCGGGGTGCTGGGTGCTCAGTCCTCGGGGCGGTGGGTGCTCAGTGCTCGAGGTGCTGGTTGCTCAGTATTCAGGGTGCTGTGTGCTCAGTGCTCAGTACTCAGCGTGCTGGGTGCTCAGTGCTCAGAGTGTTGGGTGCTGAGTACTCAGGGTGCTGGGTGCTCAGTGCTCAGTGCTCAGGGTGCTCAGTTCTCAGGGTGCTCAGTGCTCAGGGTGCTGGGTGCTCAGGGTGCTGGCTGCTCAGTGCTCGGGGTGCTGGGTGCTCAGTGCTCAGTGCTCAGGGTGCTGGGTGCTCAGTGCTCAGTGCTCAGGGTGCTGGGTGCTCAGTTCTCAGGGTGCTCTGTGCTCAGGGTGCTGGGTGCTCAGTACTCAGGCTTCTGGGTGCTCAGTGCTCGGGGTGCTGGGTGCTCAGTGCTCAGGGTGATCAGTGCTCAGTACTAAGGGTGCTGGGTGCTCAGTGCTCAGGGTGATGGGTGCTCAGTCCTCAGGGTGCTGGGTATTCAGTGCTCAGGGTGCTCAGTACTCAGGGTGCTGGGTGCTCAGTGCTCGGGGTGCTGGGTGCTCAGTACTCAGGGTGCTGGGTGCTCAGTGCGCGGGGTGCTGGGTGCTCAGTGCTCGGGGTGCTGGGTGCTCAGTGCTCAGTGCTCAGGGTGTTGGGTGCTCAGTGCTCAGTGCTCAGGGTGCTGGGTGCTCAGTACTAAGGGTGCTGGGTGCTCAGTACTCAGGGTGCTGGGTGATCAGTGCTCAGGGTGCTGGGTGCTCAGGACTCTGGGTGTTGGGTGCTCAGTACTCAGGGTGCTGGGTGCTCAGTGCTCGGGGTGCTGGGTGCTCAGTGCTCGGGGTGCTGGGTGCTCAGTGCTCAGTGCTCAGTGCTCACGGTGCTGGTTGCTCAGTACTCAGGGTGCTGGGTGCTCAGTACTCAGGGTGCTGGGTGCTCAGTGCTCAGGGTGCTCTGTGCTCAGTACTCAGGGTGCTGGGAGCTCAGTGCTCGGGGTGCTGCGTGCTCTGTGCTCAGGGTGCTGGGTGCTCAGTGCTCAGGGTGCTGGGTGCTCAGTGCTCAGGGTGCTGGGTGCTCAGTCCTCCGGGTGCTCAGTGCTCAGGGTGCTGGGTGCTCAGTGCTCGGGGTCCTCGGTGCTCAGTACTCAGGGTGCTGATTGCTCAGTACTCAGGGTGCTGGGTGCTCAGTACTCATGGTGCTGGGTGCTCATTACTCAGGGTGCTGGGTGCTCAGTGCTCAGGGTGCTGGGTGCTCAGTGCGCAGGGTGCTGGGTGCTCAGTGCTCAGTGCTCAGGCTGTTGGGTGCTCAGTGCTCAGTGCTCAGGGTGCTGGGTGCTCAGTACTCAGGGTGCTGGGTGCTCAGTACTCAGGGTGCTGGGTGATCAGTGCTCAGGGTGCTGGGTGCTCAGTGCTCGGGGTGCTGGGTGCTCAGTGCTCGGGGTGCTGGGTGCTCAGTGCTCAGGGTGCTGGGTGCTCAGTATTCAGCGTGCTGGGTGCTCAGTGCTCGGGGTGCTCGGTGCTCAGTACTCAAGGTGCTGGGTGCTCAGTGCTCAGGGTGCTGGGTGATCAGTATTCAGCGTGCTGGGTGCTCAGTTCTCGGGGTGCTCGGTGCTCAGTACTCAAGGTGCTGGGTGCTCAGTGCTCAGGGTGCTGGGTGCCCAGTCCTCGGGGTGCTCCGTTCTCAGTGCTCAGGGTGCTGGGTGCTCAGTACTCAGGGTGCTCAGTGCTCAGTACTCAGGGTGCTGGGTGCTCAGTACTCAGGGTGCTGGGTGCTCAGTGCTCGGGGTGCTGGGTGCTCAGTGCTGAGGGTGGTGCTGGGTGCTCAGTACTCAGGGTGCTGTGTGCTCCGTGCTCAGGGTGCTGGGTGCTCAGTACTAAGGTTCCTGGGTACTAAGTATTCAGGGTGCTCGGTGCTCAGTACTCAGGGTGCTGGGTGCTCAGTGCTCAGGGTGCTGGGTACTCAGTACTCAGGGTGCTGGGTGCTCAGTACTCAGGGTGCTGGGTGCTCAGTGCTCAGGGTGCTTGGTGCTCAGTGCTCAGGGTGCTGGGTGCTCAGGACTCAGGGTGCTGGGTGCTCAGTGCTCAGGGTGCTGGGTGCTCAGTGCTCGGGGTCCTGGGTGCTCAGTGCTCAGGGTGCTGGGTGCTCAGTACTCAGGGTGCTGGGTGCTCAGTGCGCGGGGTGCTGGGTGCTCAGTGCTCAGTGCTCAGGGTGTTGGGTGCTCAGTGCTCAGTGCTCAGGGTGCTGGGTGCTCAGTACTCAGGGTGCTGGGTGCTCAGTGCTCAGGGTGCTGGGTGCTCAGTGCGCGGGGTGCTGGGTGCTCAGTGCTCGGGGTGCTGGGTGCTCAGTGCTCAGTGCTCAGGGTGTTCTGTGCTCAGTGCTCAGTGCTCAGGGTGCTGGGTGCTCAGTACTCAGGGTGCTGGGTGCTCAGTACTCAGGGTGCTGGGTGCTCAGTGCTCAGGGTGCTGGGTGCTCAGGACTCTGGGTGTTGGGTGCTCAGTACTCAGGGTGCTGGGTGCTCAGTGCTCGGGGTGCTGGGTGCTCAGTGCTCTGGGTGCTTGGTGCTCAGTGCTCAGGGTGCTGGGTGCTCAGTATTCAGCGTGCTGGGTGCTCAGTTCTCGGGGTGCTCGGTGCTCAGTACTCAAGGTGCTGGGTGCTCAGTGCTCAGGGTGCTGGGTGCTAAGTCCTCGGGGTGCTCCGTGCCCAGTGCTCAGGGTGCTGGGTGCTCAGTACTCAGGGTGCTCGGTGCTCAGTACTCAGGGTTCTCAGTGCTCAGGGTGATGGGTGCTCAGTACTCAGGGTGCTCAGTGCTCAGTACTCGGGGTGCTGGGTGCTCAGTACTCAGGGTGCTCAGTGCTCAGTACTCGGGGTGCTGGGTGCTCAGTGCTCATTGTGCTCAGTGCTCAGTGCTCGGGGTGCTGGGTGCTCAGTGCTCGGGGCGGTGGGTGCTCAGTGCTCGAGGTGCTGGTTGCTCAGTATTCAGGGTGCTGTGTGCTCAGTGCTCAGTACTCAGCGTGCTGGGTGCTCAGTGCTCAGAGTGTTGGGTGCTCAGTACTCAGGGTGCTGGGTGCTCAGTGCTCAGTGCTCAGGGTGCTCAGTTCTCAGGGTGCTCAGTGCTCAGGGTGCTGGGTGCTCAGGGTGCTGGCTGCTCAGTGCTCGGGGTGCTGGGTGCTCAGTGCTCAGTGCTCAGGGTGCTGGGTGCTCAGTGCTCAGTGCTCAGTGCTCAGGGTGCTGGGTGCTCAGTTCTCAGGGTGCTCAGTGCTCAGGGTGCTGGGTGCTCAGTACTCAGGCTTCTGGGTGCTCAGTGCTCGGGGTGCTGGGTGCTCAGTGCTCAGGGTGATCAGTGCTCAGTACTAAGGGTGCTGGGTGCTCAGTGCTCAGGGTGATGGGTGCTCAGTCCTCAGGGTGCTGGGTATTCAGTGCTCAGGGTGCTGAGTACTCAGGGTGCTGGGTGCTCAGTGCTCGGGGTGCTGGGTGCTCAGTACCCAGGGTGCTGGGTGCTCAGTGCGCGGGGTGCTGGGTGCTCAGTGCTCGGGGTGCTGGGTGCTCAGTGCTCAGGGTGTTGGGTGCTCAGTGCTCAGTGCTCAGGGTGCTGGGTGCTCAGTACTAAGGGTGCTGGGTGCTCAGTACTCAGGGTGCTTGGTGCTCAGTGCTCAGGGTGCTGGGTGCTCAGTATTCAGCGTGCTGGGTGCTCAGTTCTCGGGGTGCTCGGTGCTCAGTACTCAAGGTGCTGGGTGCTCAGTGCTCAGGGTGCTGGGTGCTAAGTCCTCGGGGTGCTCCGTGCTCAGTGCTCAGGGTGCTGGGTGCTCAGTACTCATGGTGCTCGGTGCTCAGTACTCAGGGTTCTCAGTGCTCAGGGTGCTGGGTGCTCAGTACTCAGGGTGCTCAGTGCTCAGTACTCGGGGTGCTGGGTGCTCAGTACTCAGGGTGCTCAGTGCTCAGTACTCGGGGTGCTGGGTGCTCAGTGCTCAGTGTGCTCAGTGCTCAGTGCTCGGGGTGCTGGGTGCTCAGTCCTCGGGGCGGTGGGTGCTCAGTGCTCGAGGTGCTGGTTGCTCAGTATTCAGGGTGCTGTGTGCTCAGTGCTCAGTACTCAGCGTGCTGGGTGCTCAGTGCTCAGAGTGTTGGGTGCTCAGTACTCAGGGTGCTGGGTGCTCAGTGCTCAGTGCTCAGGGTGCTCAGTTCTCAGGGTGCTCAGTGCTCAGGGTGCTGGGTGCTCAGGGTGCTGGCTGCTCAGTGCTCGGGGTGCTGGGTGCTCAGTGCTCAGTGCTCAGGGTGCTGGGTGCTCAGTGCTCAGTGCTCAGTGCTCAGGGTGCTGGGTGCTCAGTTCTCAGGGTGCTCAGTGCTCAGGGTGCTGGGTGCTCAGTACTCAGGCTTCTGGGTGCTCAGTGCTCGGGGTGCTGGGTGCTCAGTGCTCAGGGTGATCAGTGCTCAGTACTAAGGGTGCTGGGTGCTCAGTGCTCAGGGTGATGGGTGCTCAGTCCTCAGGGTGCTGGGTATTCAGTGCTCAGGGTGCTCAGTACTCAGGGTGCTGGGTGCTCAGTGCTCGGGGTGCTGGGTGCTCAGTACTCAGGGTGCTGGGTGCTCAGTGCGCGGGGTGCTGGGTGCTCAGTGCTCGGGGTGCTGGGTGCTCAGTGCTCAGTGCTCAGGGTGTTGGGTGCTCAGTGCTCAGTGCTCAGGGTGCTGGGTGCTCAGTACTAAGGGTGCTGGGTGCTCAGTACTCAGGGTGCTGGGTGATCAGTGCTCAGGGTGCTGGGTGCTCAAGACTCTGGGTGTTGGGTGCTCAGTACTCAGGGTGCTGGGTGCTCAGTGCTCGGGGTGCTGGGTGCTCAGTGCTCGGGGTGCTGGGTGCTCAGTGCTCAGTGCTCAGTGCTCACGGTGCTGGTTGCTCAGTACTCAGGGTGCTGGGTGCTCAGTACTCAGGGTGCTGGGTGCTCAGTGCTCAGGGTGCTCTGTGCTCAGTACTCAGGGTGCTGGGAGCTCAGTGCTCGGGGTGCTGCGTGCTCTGTGCTCAGGGTGCTGGGTGCTCAGTGCTCAGGGTGCTGGGTGCTCAGTGCTCAGGGTGCTGGGTGCTCAGTCCTCCGGGTGCTCAGTGCTCAGGGTGCTGGGTGCTCAGTGCTCGGGGTCCTCGGTGCTCAGTACTCAGGGTGCTGATTGCTCAGTACTCAGGGTGCTGGGTGCTCAGTACTCATGGTGCTGGGTGCTCATTACTCAGGGTGCTGGGTGCTCAGTGCTCAGGGTGCTGGGTGCTCAGTGCGCGGGGTGCTGGGTGCTCAGTGCTCAGTGCTCAGGGTGTTGGGTGCTCAGTGCTCAGTGCTCAGGGTGCTGGGTGCTCAGTACTCAGGGTGCTGGGTGCTCAGTACTCAGGGTGCTGGGTGATCAGTGCTCAGGGTGCTGGGTGCTCAGTGCTCGGGGTGCTGGGTGCTCAGTGCTCGGGGTGCTGGGTGCTCAGTGCTCAGGGTGCTGGGTGCTCAGTATTCAGCGTGCTGGGTGCTCAGTGCTCGGGGTGCTCGGTGCTCAGTACTCAAGGTGCTGGGTGCTCAGTGCTCAGGGTGCTGGGTGATCAGTATTCAGCGTGCTGGGTGCTCAGTTCTCGGGGTGCTCGGTGCTCAGTACTCAAGGTGCTGGGTGCTCAGTGCTCAGGGTGCTGGGTGCCCAGTCCTCGGGGTGCTCCGTTCTCAGTGCTCAGGGTGCTGGGTGCTCAGTACTCAGGGTGCTCAGTGCTCAGTACTCAGGGTGCTGGGTGCTCAGTACTCAGGGTGCTGGGTGCTCAGTGCTCGGGGTGCTGGGTGCTCAGTGCTGAGGGTGGTGCTGGGTGCTCAGTACTCAGGGTGCTGTGTGCTCCGTGCTCAGGGTGCTGGGTGCTCAGTACTAAGGTTCCTGGGTACTAAGTATTCAGGGTGCTCGGTGCTCAGTACTCAGGGTGCTGGGTGCTCAGTGCTCAGGGTGCTGGGTACTCAGTACTCAGGGTGCTGGGTGCTCAGTACTCAGGGTCCTGGGTGCTCAGTGCTCAGGGTGCTTGGTGCTCAGTGCTCAGGGTGCTGGGTGCTCAGTACTCAGGGTGCTGGGTGCTCAGTGCTCAGGGTGCTGGGTGCTCAGTGCTCGGGGTCCTGGGTGCTCAGTGCTCAGGGTGCTGGGTGCTCAGTACTCAGGGTGCTGGGTGCTCAGTGCGCGGGGTGCTGGGTGCTCAGTGCTCAGTGCTCAGGGTGTTGGGTGCTCAGTGCTCAGTGCTCAGGGTGCTGGGTGCTCAGTACTCAGGGTGCTGGGTGCTCAGTGCTCAGGGTGCTGGGTGCTCAGTGCGCGGGGTGCTGGGTGCTCAGTGCTCGGGGTGCTGGGTGCTCAGTGCTCAGTGCTCAGGGTGTTCTGTGCTCAGTGCTCAGTGCTCAGGGTGCTGGGTGCTCAGTACTCAGGGTGCTGGGTGCTCAGTACTCAGGGTGCTGGGTGCTCAGTGCTCAGGGTGCTGGGTGCTCAGGACTCTGGGTGTTGGGTGCTCAGTACTCAGGGTGCTGGGTGCTCAGTGCTCGGGGTGCTGGGTGCTCAGTGCTCTGGGTGCTTCGTGCTCAGTGCTCAGGGTGCTGGGTGCTCAGTATTCAGCGTGCTGGGTGCTCAGTTCTCGGGGTGCTCGGTGCTCAGTACTCAAGGTGCTGGGTGCTCAGTGCTCAGGGTGCTGGGTGCTAAGTCCTCGGGGTGCTCCGTGCTCAGTGCTCAGGGTGCTGGGTGCTCAGTACTCAGGGTGCTCAGTGCTCAGTACTCGGGGTGCTGGGTGCTCAGTGCTCATTGTGCTCAGTGCTCAGTGCTCGGGGTGCTGGGTGCTCAGTGCTCGGGGCGGTGGGTGCTCAGTGCTCGAGGTGCTGGTTGCTCAGTATTCAGGGTGCTGTGTGCTCAGTGCTCAGTACTCAGCGTGCTGGGTGCTCAGTGCTCAGAGTGTTGGGTGCTCAGTACTCAGGGTGCTGGGTGCTCAGTGCTCAGTGCTCAGGGTGCTCAGTTCTCAGGGTGCTCAGTGCTCAGGGTGCTGGGTGCTCAGGGTGCTGGCTGCTCAGTGCTCGGGGTGCTGGGTGCTCAGTGCTCAGTGCTCAGGGTGCTGGGTGCTCAGTGCTCAGTGCTCAGTGCTCAGGGTGCTGGGTGCTCAGTTCTCAGGGTGCTCAGTGCTCAGGGTGCTGGGTGCTCAGTACTCAGGCTTCTGGGTGCTCAGTGCTCGGGGTGCTGGGTGCTCAGTGCTCAGGGTGATCAGTGCTCAGTACTAAGGGTGCTGGGTGCTCAGTGCTCGGGGTGCTGGGTGCTCAGTGCTCAGTGCTCAGTGCTCAGGGTGCTGGTTGCTCAGTACTCAGGGTGCTGGGTGCTCAGTACTCAGGGTGCTGGGTGCTCAGTGCTCAGGGTGCTCTGTGCTCAGTACTCAGGGTGCTGGGAGCTCAGTGCTCGGGGTGCTGCGTGCTCTGTGCTCAGGGTGCTGGGTGCTCAGTGCTCAGGGTGCTGGGTGCTCAGTGCTCAGGGTGCTGGGTGCTCAGTCCTCCGGGTGCTCAGTGCTCAGGGTGCTGGGTGCTCAGTGCTCGGGGTCCTCGGTGCTCAGTACTCAGGGTGCTGATTGCTCAGTACTCAGGGTGCTGGGTGCTCAGTACTCATGGTGCTGGGTGCTCATTACTCAGGGTGCTGGGTGCTCAGTGCTCAGGGTGCTGGGTGCTCAGTGCGCGGGGTGCTGGGTGCTCAGTGCTCAGTGCTCAGGGTGTTGGGTGCTCAGTGCTCAGTGCTCAGGGTGCTGGGTGCTCAGTACTCAGGGTGCTGGGTGCTCAGTACTCAGGGTGCTGGGTGATCAGTGCTCAGGGTGCTGGGTGCTCAGTTCTCGGGGTGCTGGGTGCTCAGTGCTCGGGGTGCTGGGTGCTCAGTGCTCAGGGTGCTGGGTGCTCAGTATTCAGCGTGCTGGGTGCTCAGTGCTCGGGGTGCTCGGTGCTCAGTACTCAAGGTGCTGGGTGCTCAGTGCTCAGGGTGCTGGGTGATCAGTATTCAGCGTGCTGGGTGCTCAGTTCTCGGGGTGCTCGGTGCTCAGTACTCAAGGTGCTGGGTGCTCAGTGCTCAGGGTGCTGGGTGCCCAGTCCTCGGGGTGCTCCGTTCTCAGTGCTCAGGGTGCTGGGTGCTCAGTACTCAGGGTGCTCAGTGCTCAGTACTCAGGGTGCTGGGTGCTCAGTACTCAGGGTGCTGGGTGCTCAGTGCTCGGGGTGCTGGGTGCTCAGTGCTGAGGGTGGTGCTGGGTGCTCAATACTCAGGGTGCTGTGTGCTCCGTGCTCAGGGTGCTGGGTGCTCAGTACTCAGGGTGCTGGGTGCTCAGTGCTCAGGGTGCTGGGTGCTCAGTGCTCGGGGTCCTGGGTGCTCAGTGATCAGGGTGCTGGGTGCTCAGTACTCAGGGTGCTGGGTGCTCAGTGCGCGGGGTGCTGGGTGCTCAGTGCTCAGTGCTCAGGGTGTTGGGTGCTCAGTGCTCAGTGCTCAGGGTGCTGGGTGCTCAGTACTCAGGGTGCTGGGTGCTCAGTGCTCAGGGTGCTGGGTGCTCAGTGCGCGGGGTGCTGGGTGCTCAGTGCTCGGGGTGCTGGGTGCTCAGTGCTCAGTGCTCAGTGTGTTCTGTGCTCACTGCTCAGTGCTCAGGGTGCTGGGTGCTCAGTACTCAGGGTGCTGGGTGCTCAGTACTCAGGGTGCTGGGTGCTCAGTGCTCAGGGTGCTGGGTGCTCAGGACTCTGGGTGTTGGGTGCTCAGTACTCAGGGTGCTGGGTGCTCAGTGCTCGGGGTGCTGGGTGCTCAGTGCTCGGGGTGCTTGGTGCTCAGTGCTCAGGGTGCTGGGTGCTCAGTATTCAGCGTGCTGGGTGCTCAGTTCTCGGGGTGCTCGGTGCTCAGTACTCAAGGTGCTGGGTGCTCAGTGCTCAGGGTGCTGGGTGCTAAGTCCTCGGGGTGCTCCGTGCTCAGTGCTCAGGGTGCTGGGTGCTCAGTACTCAGGGTGCTCGGTGCTCAGTACTCAGGGTTCTCAGTGCTCAGGGTGCTGGGTGCTCAGTACTCAGGGTGCTCAGTGCTCAGTACTCGGGGTGCTGGGTGCTCAGTACTCAGGGTGCTCAGTGCTCAGTACTCGGGGTGCTGGGTGCTCAGTGCTCAGTGTGCTCAGTGCTCAGTGCTCGGGGTGCTGGGTGCTCAGTCCTCGGGGCGGTGGGTGCTCAGTGCTCGAGGTGCTGGTTGCTCAGTATTCAGGGTGCTGTGTGCTCAGTGCTCAGTACTCAGCGTGCTGGGTGCTCAGTGCTCAGAGTGTTGGGTGCTGAGTACTCAGGGTGCTGGGTGCTCAGTGCTCAGTGCTCAGGGTGCTCAGTTCTCAGGGTGCTCAGTGCTCAGGGTGCTGGGTGCTCAGGGTGCTGGCTGCTCAGTGCTCGGGGTGCTGGGTGCTCAGTGCTCAGTGCTCAGGGTGCTGGGTGCTCAGTGCTCAGTGCTCAGTGCTCAGGGTGCTGGGTGCTCAGTTCTCAGGGTGCTCAGTGCTCAGGGTGCTGGGTGCTCAGTACTCAGGCTTCTGGGTGCTCAGTGCTCGGGGTGCTGGGTGCTCAGTGCTCAGGGTGATCAGTGCTCAGTACTAAGGGTGCTGGGTGCTCAGTGCTCAGGGTGATGGGTGCTCAGTCCTCAGGGTGCTGGGTATTCAGTGCTCAGGGTGCTCAGTACTCAGGGTGCTGGGTGCTCAGTGCTCGGGGTGCTGGGTGCTCAGTACTCAGGGTGCTGGGTGCTCAGTGCGCGGGGTGCTGGGTGCTCAGTGCTCGGGGTGCTGGGTGCTCAGTGCTCAGTGCTCAGGGTGTTGGGTGCTCAGTGCTCAGTGCTCAGGGTGCTGGGTGCTCAGTACTAAGGGTGCTGGGTGCTCAGTACTCAGGGTGCTGGGTGATCAGTGCTCAGGGTGCTGGGTGCTCAGGACTCTGGGTGTTGGGTGCTCAGTACTCAGGGTGCTGGGTGCTCAGTGCTCGGGGTGCTGGGTGCTCAGTGCTCGGGGTGCTGGGTGCTCAGTGCTCAGTGCTCAGTGCTCACGGTGCTGGTTGCTCAGTACTCAGGGTGCTGGGTGCTCAGTACTCAGGGTGCTGGGTGCTCAGTGCTCAGGGTGCTCTGTGCTCAGTACTCAGGGTGCTGGGAGCTCAGTGCTCGGGGTGCTGCGTGCTCTGTGCTCAGGGTGCTGGGTGCTCAGTGCTCAGGGTGCTGGGTGCTCAGTGCTCAGGGTGCTGGGTGCTCAGTCCTCCGGGTGCTCAGTGCTCAGGGTGCTGGGTGCTCAGTGCTCGGGGTCCTCGGTGCTCAGTACTCAGGGTGCTGATTGCTCAGTACTCAGGGTGCTGGGTGCTCAGTACTCATGGTGCTGGGTGCTCATTACTCAGGGTGCTGGGTGCTCAGTGCTCAGGGTGCTGGGTGCTCAGTGCGCGGGGTGCTGGGTGCTCAGTGCTCAGTGCTCAGGGTGTTGGGTGCTCAGTGCTCAGTGCTCAGGGTGCTGGGTGCTCAGTACTCAGGGTGCTGGGTGCTCAGTACTCAGGGTGCTGGGTGATCAGTGCTCAGGGTGCTGGGTGCTCAGTGCTCGGGGTGCTGGGTGCTCAGTGCTCGGGGTGCTGGGTGCTCAGTGCTCAGGGTGCTGGGTGCTCAGTATTCAGCGTGCTGGGTGCTCAGTGCTCGGGGTGCTCGGTGCTCAGTACTCAAGGTGCTGGGTGCTCAGTGCTCAGGGTGCTGGGTGATCAGTATTCAGCGTGCTGGGTGCTCAGTTCTCGGGGTGCTCGGTGCTCAGTACTCAAGGTGCTGGGTGCTCAGTGCTCAGGGTGCTGGGTGCCCAGTCCTCGGGGTGCTCCGTTCTCAGTGCTCAGGGTGCTTGGTGCTCAGTACTCAGGGTGCTCAGTGCTCAGTACTCAGGGTGCTGGGTGCTCAGTACTCAGGGTGCTGGGTGCTCAGTGCTCGGGGTGCTGGGTGCTCAGTGCTGAGGGTGGTGCTGGGTGCTCAGTACTCAGGGTGCTGTGTGCTCCGTGCTCAGGGTGCTGGGTGCTCAGTACTAAGGTTCCTGGGTACGAAGTATTCAGGGTGCTCGGTGCTCAGTACTCAGGGTGCTGGGTGCTCAGTGCTCACGGTGCTGGGTACTCAGTACTCAGGGTGCTGGGTGCTCAGTACTCAGGGTGCTGGGTGCTCAGTGCTCAGGGTGCTTGGTGCTCAGTGCTCAGGGTGCTGGGTGCTCAGTACTCAGGGTGCTGGGTGCTCAGTGCTCAGGGTGCTGGGTGCTCAGTGCTCGGGGTCCTGGGTGCTCAGTGCTCAGGGTGCTGGGTGCTCAGTACTCAGGGTGCTGGGTGCTCAGTGCGCGGGGTGCTGGGTGCTCAGTGCTCAGTGCTCAGGGTGTTGGGTGCTCAGTGCTCAGTGCTCAGGGTGCTGGGTGCTCAGTACTCAGGGTGCTGGGTGCTCAGTGCTCAGGGTGCTGGGTGCTCAGTGCGCGGGGTGCTGGGTGCTCAGTGCTCGGGGTGCTGGGTGCTCAGTGCTCAGTGCTCAGGGTGTTCTGTGCTCAGTGCTCAGTGCTCAGGGTGCTGGGTGCTCAGTACTCAGGGTGCTGGTTGCTCAGTACTCAGGGTGCTGGGTGCTCAGTGCTCAGGGTGCTGGGTGCTCAGGACTCTGGGTGTTGGGTGCTCAGTACTCAGGGTGCTGGGTGCTCAGTGCTCGGGGTGCTGGGTGCTCAGTGCTCTGGGTGCTTGGTGCTCAGTGCTCAGGGTGCTGGGTGCTCAGTATTCAGCGTGCTGGGTGCTCAGTTCTCGGGGTGCTCGGTGCTCAGTACTCAAGGTGCTGGGTGCTCAGTGCTCAGGGTGCTGGGTGCTAAGTCCTCGGGGTGCTCCGTGCTCAGTGCTCAGGGTGCTGGGTGCT
Organism: Microtus oregoni; assembly: GCF_018167655.1. NCBI lineage: Eukaryota > Metazoa > Chordata > Mammalia > Rodentia > Cricetidae > Microtus > Microtus oregoni. The sequence goes on along the minus strand of NW_024543811.1, from coordinate 2,105,612 downwards.
CAGTACTCAGGGTGCTCGGTGCTCAGTACTCAGGGTTCTCAGTGCTCAGGGTGATGGGTGCTCAGTACTCAGGGTGCTCAGTGCTCAGTACTCGGGGTGCTGGGTGCTCAGTACTCAGGGTGCTCAGTGCTCAGTACTCGGGGTGCTGGGTGCTCAGTGCTCATTGTGCTCAGTGCTCAGTGCTCGGGGTGCTGGGTGCTCAGTGCTCGGGGCGGTGGGTGCTCAGTGCTCGAGGTGCTGGTTGCTCAGTATTCAGGGTGCTGTGTGCTCAGTGCTCAGTACTCAGCGTGCTGGGTGCTCAGTGCTCAGAGTGTTGGGTGCTCAGTACTCAGGGTGCTGGGTGCTCAGTGCTCAGTGCTCAGGGTGCTCAGTTCTCAGGGTGCTCAGTGCTCAGGGTGCTGGGTGCTCAGGGTGCTGGCTGCTCAGTGCTCGGGGTGCTGGGTGCTCAGTGCTCAGTGCTCAGGGTGCTGGGTGCTCAGTGCTCAGTGCTCAGTGCTCAGGGTGCTGGGTGCTCAGTTCTCAGGGTGCTCAGTGCTCAGGGTGCTGGGTGCTCAGTACTCAGGCTTCTGGGTGCTCAGTGCTCGGGGTGCTGGGTGCTCAGTGCTCAGGGTGATCAGTGCTCAGTACTAAGGGTGCTGGGTGCTCAGTGCTCAGGGTGATGGGTGCTCAGTCCTCAGGGTGCTGGGTATTCAGTGCTCAGGGTGCTGAGTACTCAGGGTGCTGGGTGCTCAGTGCTCGGGGTGCTGGGTGCTCAGTACTCATGGTGCTGGGTGCTCATTACTCAGGGTGCTGGGTGCTCAGTGCTCAGGGTGCTGGGTGCTCAGTGCTCAGTGTGCTCAGTGCTCAGTGCTCGGGGTGCTGGGTGCTCAGTCCTCGGGGCGGTGGGTGCTCAGTGCTCGAGGTGCTGGTTGCTCAGTATTCAGGGTGCTGTGTGCTCAGTGCTCAGTACTCAGCGTGCTGGGTGCTCAGTGCTCAGAGTGTTGGGTGCTGAGTACTCAGGGTGCTGGGTGCTCAGTGCTCAGTGCTCAGGGTGCTCAGTTCTCAGGGTGCTCAGTGCTCAGGGTGCTGGGTGCTCAGGGTGCTGGCTGCTCAGTGCTCGGGGTGCTGGGTGCTCAGTGCTCAGTGCTCAGGGTGCTGGGTGCTCAGTGCTCAGTGCTCAGTGCTCAGGGTGCTGGGTGCTCAGTTCTCAGGGTGCTCAGTGCTCAGGGTGCTGGGTGCTCAGTACTCAGGCTTCTGGGTGCTCAGTGCTCGGGGTGCTGGGTGCTCAGTGCTCAGGGTGATCAGTGCTCAGTACTAAGGGTGCTGGGTGCTCAGTGCTCAGGGTGATGGGTGCTCAGTCCTCAGGGTGCTGGGTATTCAGTGCTCAGGGTGCTCAGTACTCAGGGTGCTGGGTGCTCAGTGCTCGGGGTGCTGGGTGCTCAGTACTCAGGGTGCTGGGTGCTCAGTGCGCGGGGTGCTGGGTGCTCAGTGCTCGGGGTGCTGGGTGCTCAGTGCTCAGTGCTCAGGGTGTTGGGTGCTCAGTGCTCAGTGCTCAGGGTGCTGGGTGCTCAGTACTAAGGGTGCTGGGTGCTCAGTACTCAGGGTGCTGGGTGATCAGTGCTCAGGGTGCTGGGTGCTCAGGACTCTGGGTGTTGGGTGCTCAGTACTCAGGGTGCTGGGTGCTCAGTGCTCGGGGTGCTGGGTGCTCAGTGCTCGGGGTGCTGGGTGCTCAGTGCTCAGTGCTCAGTGCTCACGGTGCTGGTTGCTCAGTACTCAGGGTGCTGGGTGCTCAGTACTCAGGGTGCTGGGTGCTCAGTGCTCAGGGTGCTTGGTGCTCAGTGCTCAGGGTGCTGGGTGCTCAGTACTCAGGGTGCTGGGTGCTCAGTGCTCAGGGTGCTGGGTGCTCAGTGCTCGGGGTCCTGGGTGCTCAGTGCTCAGGGTGCTGGGTGCTCAGTACTCAGGGTGCTGGGTGCTCAGTGCGCGGGGTGCTGGGTGCTCAGTGCTCAGTGCTCAGGGTGTTGGGTGCTCAGTGCTCAGTGCTCAGGGTGCTGGGTGCTCAGTACTCAGGGTGCTGGGTGCTCAGTGCTCAGGGTGCTGGGTGCTCAGTGCGCGGGGTGCTGGGTGCTCAGTGCTCGGGGTGCTGGGTGCTCAGTGCTCAGTGCTCAGGGTGTTCTGTGCTCAGTGCTCAGTGCTCAGGGTGCTGGGTGCTCAGTACTCAGGGTGCTGGTTGCTCAGTACTCAGGGTGCTGGGTGCTCAGTGCTCAGGGTGCTGGGTGCTCAGGACTCTGGGTGTTGGGTGCTCAGTACTCAGGGTGCTGGGTGCTCAGTGCTCGGGGTGCTGGGTGCTCAGTGCTCTGGGTGCTTGGTGCTCAGTGCTCAGGGTGCTGGGTGCTCAGTATTCAGCGTGCTGGGTGCTCAGTTCTCGGGGTGCTCGGTGCTCAGTACTCAAGGTGCTGGGTGCTCAGTGCTCAGGGTGCTGGGTGCTAAGTCCTCGGGGTGCTCCGTGCTCAGTGCTCAGGGTGCTGGGTGCTCAGTACTCAGGGTGCTCGGTGCTCAGTACTCAGGGTTCTCAGTGCTCAGGGTGATGGGTGCTCAGTACTCAGGGTGCTCAGTGCTCAGTACTCGGGGTGCTGGGTGCTCAGTACTCAGGGTGCTCAGTGCTCAGTACTCGGGGTGCTGGGTGCTCAGTGCTCATTGTGCTCAGTGCTCAGTGCTCGGGGTGCTGGGTGCTCAGTGCTCGGGGCGGTGGGTGCTCAGTGCTCGAGGTGCTGGTTGCTCAGTATTCAGGGTGCTGTGTGCTCAGTGCTCAGTACTCAGCGTGCTGTGTGCTCAGTGCTCAGAGTGTTGGGTGCTCAGTACTCAGGGTGCTGGGTGCTCAGTGCTCAGTGCTCAGGGTGCTCAGTTCTCAGGGTGCTCAGTGCTCAGGGTGCTGGGTGCTCAGGGTGCTGGCTGCTCAGTGCTCGGGGTGCTGGGTGCTCAGTGCTCAGTGCTCAGGGTGATGGGTGCTCAGTGCTCAGTGCTCAGTGCTCAGGGTGCTGGGTGCTCAGTTCTCAGGGTGCTCAGTGCTCAGGGTGCTGGGTGCTCAGTACTCAGGCTTCTGGGTGCTCAGTGCTCGGGGTGCTGGGTGCTCAGTGCTCAGGGTGATCAGTGCTCAGTACTAAGGGTGCTGGGTGCTCAGTGCTCAGGGTGATGGGTGCTCAGTCCTCAGGGTGCTGGGTATTCAGTGCTCAGGGTGCTGAGTACTCAGGGTGCTGGGTGCTCAGTGCTCGGGGTGCTGGGTGCTCAGTACTCATGGTGCTGGGTGCTCATTACTCAGGGTGCTGGGTGCTCAGTGCTCAGGGTGCTGGGTGCTCAGTGCTCAGTGTGCTCAGTGCTCAGTGCTCGGGGTGCTGGGTGCTCAGTCCTCGGGGCGGTGGGTGCTCAGTGCTCGAGGTGCTGGTTGCTCAGTATTCAGGGTGCTGTGTGCTCAGTGCTCAGTACTCAGCGTGCTGGGTGCTCAGTGCTCAGAGTGTTGGGTGCTGAGTACTCAGGGTGCTGGGTGCTCAGTGCTCAGTGCTCAGGGTGCTCAGTTCTCAGGGTGCTCAGTGCTCAGGGTGCTGGGTGCTCAGGGTGCTGGCTGCTCAGTGCTCGGGGTGCTGGGTGCTCAGTGCTCAGTGCTCAGGGTGCTGGGTGCTCAGTGCTCAGTGCTCAGTGCTCAGGGTGCTGGGTGCTCAGTTCTCAGGGTGCTCAGTGCTCAGGGTGCTGGGTGCTCAGTACTCAGGCTTCTGGGTGCTCAGTGCTCGGGGTGCTGGGTGCTCAGTGCTCAGGGTGATCAGTGCTCAGTACTAAGGGTGCTGGGTGCTCAGTGCTCAGGGTGATGGGTGCTCAGTCCTCAGGGTGCTGGGTATTCAGTGCTCAGGGTGCTCAGTACTCAGGGTGCTGGGTGCTCAGTGCTCGGGGTGCTGGGTGCTCAGTACTCAGGGTGCTGGGTGCTCAGTGCGCGGGGTGCTGGGTGCTCAGTGCTCGGGGTGCTGGGTGCTCAGTGCTCAGTGCTCAGGGTGTTGGGTGCTCAGTGCTCAGTGCTCAGGGTGCTGGGTGCTCAGTACTAAGGGTGCTGGGTGCTCAGTACTCAGGGTGCTGGGTGATCAGTGCTCAGGGTGCTGGGTGCTCAGGACTCTGGGTGTTGGGTGCTCAGTACTCAGGGTGCTGGGTGCTCAGTGCTCGGGGTGCTGGGTGCTCAGTGCTCGGGGTGCTGGGTGCTCAGTGCTCAGTGCTCAGTGCTCACGGTGCTGGTTGCTCAGTACTCAGGGTGCTGGGTGCTCAGTACTCAGGGTGCTGGGTGCTCAGTGCTCAGGGTGCTCTGTGCTCAGTACTCAGGGTGCTGGGAGCTCAGTGCTCGGGGTGCTGCGTGCTCTGTGCTCAGGGTGCTGGGTGCTCAGTGCTCAGGGTGCTGGGTGCTCAGTGCTCAGGGTGCTGGGTGCTCAGTCCTCCGGGTGCTCAGTGCTCAGGGTGCTGGGTGCTCAGTGCTCGGGGTCCTCGGTGCTCAGTACTCAGGGTGCTGATTGCTCAGTACTCAGGGTGCTGGGTGCTCAGTACTCATGGTGCTGGGTGCTCATTACTCAGGGTGCTGGGTGCTCAGTGCTCAGGGTGCTGGGTGCTCAGTGCGCGGGGTGCTGGGTGCTCAGTGCTCAGTGCTCAGGGTGTTGGGTGCTCAGTGCTCAGTGCTCAGGGTGCTGGGTGCTCAGTACTCAGGGTGCTGGGTGCTCAGTACTCAGGGTGCTGGGTGATCAGTGCTCAGGGTGCTGGGTGCTCAGTGCTCGGGGTGCTGGGTGCTCAGTGCTCGGGGTGCTGGGTGCTCAGTGCTCAGGGTGCTGGGTGCTCAGTATTCAGCGTGCTGGGTGCTCAGTGCTCGGGGTGCTCGGTGCTCAGTACTCAAGGTGCTGGGTGCTCAGTGCTCAGGGTGCTGGGTGATCAGTATTCAGCGTGCTGGGTGCTCAGTTCTCGGGGTGCTCGGTGCTCAGTACTCAAGGTGCTGGGTGCTCAGTGCTCAGGGTGCTGGGTGCCCAGTCCTCGGGGTGCTCCGTTCTCAGTGCTCAGGGTGCTGGGTGCTCAGTACTCAGGGTGCTCAGTGCTCAGTACTCAGGGTGCTGGGTGCTCAGTACTCAGGGTGCTGGGTGCTCAGTGCTCGGGGTGCTGGGTGCTCAGTGCTGAGGGTGGTGCTGGGTGCTCAGTACTCAGGGTGCTGTGTGCTCCGTGCTCAGGGTGCTGGGTGCTCAGTACTAAGGTTCCTGGGTACGAAGTATTCAGGGTGCTCGGTGCTCAGTACTCAGGGTGCTGGGTGCTCAGTGCTCACGGTGCTGGGTACTCAGTACTCAGGGTGCTGGGTGCTCAGTACTCAGGGTGCTGGGTGCTCAGTGCTCAGGGTGCTTGGTGCTCAGTGCTCAGGGTGCTGGGTGCTCAGTACTCAGGGTGCTGGGTGCTCAGTGCTCAGGGTGCTGGGTGCTCAGTGCTCGGGGTCCTGGGTGCTCAGTGCTCAGGGTGCTGGGTGCTCAGTACTCAGGGTGCTGGGTGCTCAGTGCGCGGGGTGCTGGGTGCTCAGTGCTCAGTGCTCAGGGTGTTGGGTGCTCAGTGCTCAGTGCTCAGGGTGCTGGGTGCTCAGTACTCAGGGTGCTGGGTGCTCAGTGCTCAGGGTGCTGGGTGCTCAGTGCGCGGGGTGCTGGGTGCTCAGTGCTCGGGGTGCTGGGTGCTCAGTGCTCAGTGCTCAGGGTGTTCTGTGCTCAGTGCTCAGTGCTCAGGGTGCTGGGTGCTCAGTACTCAGGGTGCTGGGTGCTCAGTACTCAGGGTGCTGGGTGCTCAGTGCTCAGGGTGCTGGGTGCTCAGGACTCTGGGTGTTGGGTGCTCAGTACTCAGGGTGCTGGGTGCTCAGTGCTCGGGGTGCTGGGTGCTCAGTGCTCTGGGTGCTTGGTGCTCAGTGCTCAGGGTGCTGGGTGCTCAGTATTCAGCGTGCTGGGTGCTCAGTTCTCGGGGTGCTCGGTGCTCAGTACTCAAGGTGCTGGGTGCTCAGTGCTCAGGGTGCTGGGTGCTAAGTCCTCGGGGTGCTCCGTGCTCAGTGCTCAGGGTGCTGGGTGCTCAGTACTCAGGGTGCTCGGTGCTCAGTACTCAGGGTTCTCAGTGCTCAGGGTGATGGGTGCTCAGTACTCAGGGTGCTCAGTGCTCAGTACTCGGGGTGCTGGGTGCTCAGTACTCAGGGTGCTCAGTGCTCAGTACTCGGGGTGCTGGGTGCTCAGTGCTCATTGTGCTCAGTGCTCAGTGCTCGGGGTGCTGGGTGCTCAGTGCTCGGGGCGGTGGGTGCTCAGTGCTCGAGGTGCTGGTTGCTCAGTATTCAGGGTGCTGTGTGCTCAGTGCTCAGTACTCAGCGTGCTGGGTGCTCAGTGCTCAGAGTGTTGGGTGCTCAGTACTCAGGGTGCTGGGTGCTCAGTGCTCAGTGCTCAGGGTGCTCAGTTCTCAGGGTGCTCAGTGCTCAGGGTGCTGGGTGCTCAGGGTGCTGGCTGCTCAGTGCTCGGGGTGCTGGGTGCTCAGTGCTCAGTGCTCAGGGTGCTGGGTGCTCAGTGCTCAGTGCTCAGTGCTCAGGGTGCTGGGTGCTCAGTTCTCAGGGTGCTCAGTGCTCAGGGTGCTGGGTGCTCAGTACTCAGGCTTCTGGGTGCTCAGTGCTCGGGGTGCTGGGTGCTCAGTGCTCAGGGTGATCAGTGCTCAGTACTAAGGGTGCTGGGTGCTCAGTGCTCAGGGTGATGGGTGCTCAGTCCTCAGGGTGCTGGGTATTCAGTGCTCAGGGTGCTGAGTACTCAGGGTGCTGGGTGCTCAGTGCTCGGGGTGCTGGGTGCTCAGTACTCAGGGTGCTGGGTGCTCAGTGCGCGGGGTGCTGGGTGCTCAGTGCTCGGGGTGCTGGGTGCTCAGTGCTCAGTGCTCAGGGTGTTGGGTGCTCAGTGCTCAGTGCTCAGGGTGCTGGGTGCTCAGTACTAAGGGTGCTGGGTGCTCAGTACTCAGGGTGCTGGGTGATCAGTGCTCAGGGTGCTGGGTGCTCAGTACTCATGGTGCTGGGTGCTCATTACTCAGGGTGCTGGGTGCTCAGTGCTCAGGGTGCTGGGTGCTCAGTGCGCGGGGTGCTGGGTGCTCAGTGCTCAGTGCTCAGGGTGTTGGGTGCTCAGTGCTCAGTGCTCAGGGTGCTGGGTGCTCAGTACTCAGGGTGCTGGGTGCTCAGTACTCAGGGTGCTGGGTGATCAGTGCTCAGGGTGCTGGGTGCTCAGTGCTCGGGGTGCTGGGTGCTCAGTGCTCGGGGTGCTGGGTGCTCAGTGCTCAGGGTGCTGGGTGCTCAGTATTCAGCGTGCTGGGTGCTCAGTGCTCGGGGTGCTCGGTGCTCAGTACTCAAGGTGCTGGGTGCTCAGTGCTCAGGGTGCTGGGTGATCAGTATTCAGCGTGCTGGGTGCTCAGTTCTCGGGGTGCTCGGTGCTCAGTACTCAAGGTGCTGGGTGCTCAGTGCTCAGGGTGCTGGGTGCCCAGTCCTCGGGGTGCTCCGTTCTCAGTGCTCAGGGTGCTGGGTGCTCAGTACTCAGGGTGCTCAGTGCTCAGTACTCAGGGTGCTGGGTGCTCAGTACTCAGGGTGCTGGTTGCTCAGTGCTCGGGGTGCTGGGTGCTCAGTGCTGAGGGTGGTGCTGGGTGCTCAGTACTCAGGGTGCTGTGTGCTCCGTGCTCAGGGTGCTGGGTGCTCAGTACTAAGATTCCTGGGTACGAAGTATTCAGGGTGCTCGGTGCTCAGTACTCAGGGTGCTGGGTGCTCAGTGCTCACGGTGCTGGGTACTCAGTACTCAGGGTGCTGGGTGCTCAGTACTCAGGGTGCTGGGTGCTCAGTGCTCAGGGTGCTTGGTGCTCAGTGCTCAGGGTGCTGGGTGCTCAGTACTCAGGGTGCTGGGTGCTCAGTGCTCAGGGTGCTGGGTGCTCAGTGCTCGGGGTCCTGGGTGCTCAGTGCTCAGGGTGCTGGGTGCTCAGTACTCAGGGTGCTGGGTGCTCAGTGCGCGGGGTGCTGGGTGCTCAGTGCTCAGTGCTCAGGGTGTTGGGTGCTCAGTGCTCAGTGCTCAGGGTGCTGGGTGCTCAGTACTCAGGGTGCTGGGTGCTCAGTGCTCAGGGTGCTGGGTGCACAGTGCGCGGGGTGCTGGGTGCTCAGTGCTCGGGGTGCTGGGTGCTCAGTGCTCAGTGCTCAGGGTGTTCTGTGCTCAGTGCTCAGTGCTCAGGGTGCTGGGTGCTCAGTACTCAGGGTGCTGGTTGCTCAGTACTCAGGGTGCTGGGTGCTCAGTGCTCAGGGTGCTGGGTGCTCAGGACTCTGGGTGTTGGGTGCTCAGTACTCAGGGTGCTGGGTGCTCAGTGCTCGGGGTGCTGGGTGCTCAGTGCTCTGGGTGCTTGGTGCTCAGTGCTCAGGGTGCTGGGTGCTCAGTATTCAGCGTGCTGGGTGCTCAGTTCTCGGGGTGCTCGGTGCTCAGTACTCAAGGTGCTGGGTGCTCAGTGCTCAGGGTGCTGGGTGCTAAGTCCTCGGGGTGCTCCGTGCTCAGTGCTCAGGGTGCTGGGTGCTCAGTACTCAGGGTGCTCGGTGCTCAGTACTCAGGGTTCTCAGTGCTCAGGGTGATGGGTGCTCAGTACTCAGGGTGCTCAGTGCTCAGTACTCGGGGTGCTGGGTGCTCAGTACTCAGGGTGCTCAGTGCTCAGTACTCGGGGTGCTGGGTGCTCAGTGCTCATTGTGCTCAGTGCTCAGTGCTCGGGGTGCTGGGTGCTCAGTGCTCGGGGCGGTGGGTGCTCAGTGCTCGAGGTGCTGGTTGCTCAGTATTCAGGGTGCTGTGTGCTCAGTGCTCAGTACTCAGCGTGCTGGGTGCTCAGTGCTCAGAGTGTTGGGTGCTCAGTACTCAGGGTGCTGGGTGCTCAGTGCTCAGTGCTCAGGGTGCTCAGTTCTCAGGGTGCTCAGTGCTCAGGGTGCTGGGTGCTCAGGGTGCTGGCTGCTCAGTGCTCGGGGTGCTGGGTGCTCAGTGCTCAGTGCTCAGGGTGCTGGGTGCTCAGTGCTCAGTGCTCAGTGCTCAGGGTGCTGGGTGCTCAGTTCTCAGGGTGCTCAGTGCTCAGGGTGCTGGGTGCTCAGTACTCAGGCTTCTGGGTGCTCAGTGCTCGGGGTGCTGGGTGCTCAGTGCTCAGGGTGATCAGTGCTCAGTACTAAGGGTGCTGGGTGCTCAGTGCTCAGGGTGATGGGTGCTCAGTCCTCAGGGTGCTGGGTATTCAGTGCTCAGGGTGCTGAGTACTCAGGGTGCTGGGTGCTCAGTGCTCGGGGTGCTGGGTGCTCAGTACTCATGGTGCTGGGTGCTCATTACTCAGGGTGCTGGGTGCTCAGTGCTCAGGGTGCTGGGTGCTCAGTGCTCAGTGTGCTCAGTGCTCAGTGCTCGGGGTGCTGGGTGCTCAGTCCTCGGGGCGGTGGGTGCTCAGTGCTCGAGGTGCTGGTTGCTCAGTATTCAGGGTGCTGTGTGCTCAGTGCTCAGTACTCAGCGTGCTGGGTGCTCAGTGCTCAGAGTGTTGGGTGCTGAGTACTCAGGGTGCTGGGTGCTCAGTGCTCAGTGCTCAGGGTGCTCAGTTCTCAGGGTGCTCAGTGCTCAGGGTGCTGGGTGCTCAGGGTGCTGGCTGCTCAGTGCTCGGGGTGCTGGGTGCTCAGTGCTCAGTGCTCAGGGTGCTGGGTGCTCAGTGCTCAGTGCTCAGTGCTCAGGGTGCTGGGTGCTCAGTTCTCAGGGTGCTCAGTGCTCAGGGTGCTGGGTGCTCAGTACTCAGGCTTCTGGGTGCTCAGTGCTCGGGGTGCTGGGTGCTCAGTGCTCAGGGTGATCAGTGCTCAGTACTAAGGGTGCTGGGTGCTCAGTGCTCAGGGTGATGGGTGCTCAGTCCTCAGGGTGCTGGGTATTCAGTGCTCAGGGTGCTCAGTACTCAGGGTGCTGGGTGCTCAGTGCTCGGGGTGCTGGGTGCTCAGTACTCAGGGTGCTGGGTGCTCAGTGCGCGGGGTGCTGGGTGCTCAGTGCTCGGGGTGCTGGGTGCTCAGTGCTCAGTGCTCAGGGTGTTGGGTGCTCAGTGCTCAGTGCTCAGGGTGCTGGGTGCTCAGTACTAAGGGTGCTGGGTGCTCAGTACTCAGGGTGCTGGGTGATCAGTGCTCAGGGTGCTGGGTGCTCAGGACTCTGGGTGTTGGGTGCTCAGTACTCAGGGTGCTGGGTGCTCAGTGCTCGGGGTGCTGGGTGCTCAGTGCTCGGGGTGCTGGGTGCTCAGTGCTCAGTGCTCAGTGCTCACGGTGCTGGTTGCTCAGTACTCAGGGTGCTGGGTGCTCAGTACTCAGGGTGCTGGGTGCTCAGTGCTCAGGGTGCTCTGTGCTCAGTACTCAGGGTGCTGGGAGCTCAGTGCTCGGGGTGCTGCGTGCTCTGTGCTCAGGGTGCTGGGTGCTCAGTGCTCAGGGTGCTGGGTGCTCAGTGCTCAGGGTGCTGGGTGCTCAGTCCTCCGGGTGCTCAGTGCTCAGGGTGCTGGGTGCTCAGTGCTCGGGGTCCTCGGTGCTCAGTACTCAGGGTGCTGATTGCTCAGTACTCAGGGTGCTGGGTGCTCAGTACTCATGGTGCTGGGTGCTCATTACTCAGGGTGCTGGGTGCTCAGTGCTCAGGGTGCTGGGTGCTCAGTGCGCGGGGTGCTGGGTGCTCAGTGCTCAGTGCTCAGGGTGTTGGGTGCTCAGTGCTCAGTGCTCAGGGTGCTGGGTGCTCAGTACTCAGGGTGCTGGGTGCTCAGTACTCAGGGTGCTGGGTGATCAGTGCTCAGGGTGCTGGGTGCTCAGTGCTCGGGGTGCTGGGTGCTCAGTGCTCGGGGTGCTGGGTGCTCAGTGCTCAGGGTGCTGGGTGCTCAGTATTCAGCGTGCTGGGTGCTCAGTGCTCGGGGTGCTCGGTGCTCAGTACTCAAGGTGCTGGGTGCTCAGTGCTCAGGGTGCTGGGTGATCAGTATTCAGCGTGCTGGGTGCTCAGTTCTCGGGGTGCTCGGTGCTCAGTACTCAAGGTGCTGGGTGCTCAGTGCTCAGGGTGCTGGGTGCCCAGTCCTCGGGGTGCTCCGTTCTCAGTGCTCAGGGTGCTGGGTGCTCAGTACTCAGGGTGCTCAGTGCTCAGTACTCAGGGTGCTGGGTGCTCAGTACTCAGGGTGCTGGGTGCTCAGTGCTCGGGGTGCTGGGTGCTCAGTGCTGAGGGTGGTGCTGGGTGCTCAGTACTCAGGGTGCTGTGTGCTCCGTGCTCAGGGTGCTGGGTGCTCAGTACTAAGGTTCCTGGGTACGAAGTATTCAGGGTGCTCGGTGCTCAGTACTCAGGGTGCTGGGTGCTCAGTGCTCACGGTGCTGGGTACTCAGTACTCAGGGTGCTGGGTGCTCAGTACTCAGGGTGCTGGGTGCTCAGTGCTCAGGGTGCTTGGTGCTCAGTGCTCAGGGTGCTGGGTGCTCAGTACTCAGGGTGCTGGGTGCTCAGTGCTCAGGGTGCTGGGTGCTCAGTGCTCGGGGTCCTGGGTGCTCAGTGCTCAGGGTGCTGGGTGCTCAGTACTCAGGGTGCTGGGTGCTCAGTGCGCGGGGTGCTGGGTGCTCAGTGCTCAGTGCTCAGGGTGTTGGGTGCTCAGTGCTCAGTGCTCAGGGTGCTGGGTGCTCAGTACTCAGGGTGCTGGGTGCTCAGTGCTCAGGGTGCTGGGTGCTCAGTGCGCGGGGTGCTGGGTGCTCAGTGCTCGGGGTGCTGGGTGCTCAGTGCTCAGTGCTCAGGGTGTTCTGTGCTCAGTGCTCAGTGCTCAGGGTGCTGGGTGCTCAGTACTCAGGGTGCTGGGTGCTCAGTACTCAGGGTGCTGGGTGCTCAGTGCTCAGGGTGCTGGGTGCTCAGGACTCTGGGTGTTGGGTGCTCAGTACTCAGGGTGCTGGGTGCTCAGTGCTCGGGGTGCTGGGTGCTCAGTGCTCTGGGTGCTTGGTGCTCAGTGCTCAGGGTGCTGGGTGCTCAGTATTCAGCGTGCTGGGTGCTCAGTTCTCGGGGTGCTCGGTGCTCAGTACTCAAGGTGCTGGGTGCTCAGTGCTCAGGGTGCTGGGTGCTAAGTCCTCGGGGTGCTCCGTGCTCAGTGCTCAGGGTGCTGGGTGCTCAGTACTCAGGGTGCTCGGTGCTCAGTACTCAGGGTTCTCAGTGCTCAGGGTGATGGGTGCTCAGTACTCAGGGTGCTCAGTGCTCAGTACTCGGGGTGCTGGGTGCTCAGTACTCAGGGTGCTCAGTGCTCAGTACTCGGGGTGCTGGGTGCTCAGTGCTCATTGTGCTCAGTGCTCAGTGCTCGGGGTGCTGGGTGCTCAGTGCTCGGGGCGGTGGGTGCTCAGTGCTCGAGGTGCTGGTTGCTCAGTATTCAGGGTGCTGTGTGCTCAGTGCTCAGTACTCAGCGTGCTGGGTGCTCAGTGCTCAGAGTGTTGGGTGCTCAGTACTCAGGGTGCTGGGTGCTCAGTGCTCAGTGCTCAGGGTGCTCAGTTCTCAGGGTGCTCAGTGCTCAGGGTGCTGGGTGCTCAGGGTGCTGGCTGCTCAGTGCTCGGGGTGCTGGGTGCTCAGTGCTCAGTGCTCAGGGTGCTGGGTGCTCAGTGCTCAGTGCTCAGGGTGCTGGGTGCTCAGTTCTCAGGGTGCTCAGTGCTCAGGGTGCTGGGTGCTCAGTACTCAGGCTTCTGGGTGCTCAGTGCTCGGGGTGCTGGGTGCTCAGTGCTCAGGGTGATCAGTGCTCAGTACTAAGGGTGCTGGGTGCTCAGTGCTCAGGGTGATGGGTGCTCAGTCCTCAGGGTGCTGGGTATTCAGTGCTCAGGGTGCTGAGTACTCAGGGTGCTGGGTGCTCAGTGCTCGGGGTGCTGGGTGCTCAGTACTCAGGGTGCTGGGTGCTCAGTGCGCGGGGTGCTGGGTGCTCAGTGCTCGGGGTGCTGGGTGCTCAGTGCTCAGTGCTCAGGGTGTTGGGTGCTCAGTGCTCAGTGCTCAGGGTGCTGGGTGCTCAGTACTAAGGGTGCTGGGTGCTCAGTACTCAGGGTGCTGGGTGATCAGTGCTCAGGGTGCTTTGTGTTCAGTACTCAGGTTGCTCGGTGCTCAGTACTCCGGGTTCTCAGTGCTCAGGGTGCTCAGTGCTAAGTACTCGGGGTGCTGGGTGCTCAGTACTCAGGGTGCTCAGTGCTCAGTACTCGGGGTGCTGGGTGCTCAGTGCTCAGTGTGCTCAGTGCTCAGTGCTCGGGGTGCTGGGTGCTCAGTGCTCGGGGCGCTGGGTGCTCAGTGCTCGAGGTGCTGGTTGCTCAGTACTCAGGGTGCAGTGTGCTCAGTGCTCAGTACTCAGCGTGCTGGGTACTCAGTGCTCAGAGTGTTGGGTGCTCAGTACTCAGGGTGCTGGGTGCTCAGTGCTCAGTGCTCAGGGTGCTCAGTGCTCAGGGTGCTCAGTGCTCAGGGTGCTGGGTGCTCAGTGCTCGGGGTGCTGGGTGCTCAGTACTCGGGGTGCTCAGTGCTCAGTACTCAGGGTGCTGTGTGCTCAGTACTCTGGGTGCTGGGTGCTCAGTACTCAGGGTGCTGGGTGCTCAGTGCTCGGGGTGCTGGGTGCTCAGTGCTCAGGGTGCTGGGTGCTCAGTGCTCGGGGCGCTGGGTGCTCAGTTCTCGGGGTGCTGGGTGCTCAGTACACGGGGTGCTGGGTGCTCAGTACTCAGGGTGCTCTGTGCTCAGTACTCAGTACTCAGGGTGCTGGGTGCTCAGTGCTCAGGGTGCTGGGTGCTCAGTAATCTGGGTATTGGGTGCTCAGTACTCAGCGTGCTGGGTGCTCCGTGCTCGAGGTGCTGGGTGCTCAGTGCTCGGGGAGCTCGGTGCTCAGTACTCAGGGTGCTGTGTGCTCAGTACTCAGTGCTCGGGGTCCTGGGTGCTCCGTGCTCGGGGTGCTTAGTGCTCAGTAGTCAGGGTGCTGGGTGCTCAGTACTCAGGGTGCTGGGTGCTCATTCTCGGGGTGCTGGGTGCTCAGTGCTCGGGGTGCTGGGTGCTCAGTGCTCGGGGTGCTGGGTGCTCAGTGCTCGGGGTGCTCGGTGCTCAGTACTCAAGGTGCTGTGTGCTCAGTTCTCAGGGTGCTGGGTGCTCAGTTCTCAGGGTGCTGGGTGCTCAGTGCTCAGGGTGCTGGGTGCTCAGTGCTCGGGGTGCTTGGTGCTCAGTGCTCAGGGTCCTGGGTGCTCAGTACTCAGGGTGCTGGGTGCTTAGTACTCAGGGTGCTCAGTGCTCAGTACACAGGGTGCTGGCTGCTCAGTGCTCAGTACTCAGGGTGCTGGGTGCTCAGTGCTCGGGGTGCTGGGTGCTCAGTACTCAGCGTGCTCCGTGCTAAGTACTCAGGGTGCTGGGTGCTCAGTGCTCAGGGTGCTGGGTGCTCGGGGAGCTCGGTGCTCAGTACTCAGGGTGCTGGGTGCTCAGTACTCAGTGCTCGGGGTCCTGGGTGCTCCGTGCTCGGGGTGCTGGGCGCTCACTGCTCTGGGTGCATAGTGCTCAGTACTCAGGGTGCTGGGTGCTCAGTACTCAGGGTGCTGGGTGCTCATTCTCGGGGTGCTGGGTGCTCAGTGCTCGGGGTGCTGGGTGCTCAGTACTCAGGGTGCTGGGGGCTCAGTACTCGGGGTGCTGGGTGCTCTGTACTCAGGGTGCTGGGTGCTCAGTGCTCGGGGTCCTGGGTGCTCAGTCTCAGGGTCCTGGGTGCTCAGTGCTCAGGTTGCTGGGTGCGCAGTCCTCAGGGTGCTCAGTGCTCAGGGTGCTGGGTGCTCAGTGCTCGGGGTGCTCGGTGCTCAGTACTCAGGGTGCTGAGTGCTCAGTACTCAGGATGCTGGGTGCTCAGTACTCATGGTTCTGGGTGCTCAGTACTCAGGGGGCTGGGTGCTCAGTGCTCAGGGTGCTGGGTGCTCAGTGCTCAGGGTGCTGGATGCTCAGTGCTCGGGGTGCTGTGTGCTCAGTGCTCGGGGTGATGGGTGCTCAGTGCTCAGTGCTCAGGGTGTTGGGTGCTCAGTGCTCAGTGCTCAGGGTGCTGGGTGCTCAGTACTCAGGGTGCTGGGTGCTCAGTACTCAGGGTGCTGGGTGCTCAGTGCTCGGGGTGCTCGGTGCTCAGTACTCAGGGTGCTGAGTGCTCAGTACTCAGGGTGCTGGGTGCTCAGTACTCAGGGTGCTGGGTGCTCAGTACTCAGGGTGCTGGGTGCTCAATGCTCAGGGTGCTGGGTGCTCAGTGCTCAGGGTGCTGGGTGCTCAGTGCTCGGGGTGCTGGGTGCTCAGGGCTGTGGTGCTGGGTGCTCAGTCCTCAGTGCTCAGGGTGCTGGGTGCTCAGTGCTCAGTGCTCAGGGTGCTGGTTGCTCAGTACTCAGGGTGCTGGGTGCACAGTACTCAGGGTGCTGGGTGCTCAGTACTCAGGGTGCTCTGTGCTCAGTACTCAGGGTGCTGGGAGCTCAGTGCTCGGGGTGCTGCGAGCTCTGTGCTCAGGGTGCTGGGTGCTCAGTGCTCAGGGTGCTGGGTGCTCAGTACTCAGGGTGCTGGGTGCTCAGTGCTCGGGGTGCTCGGGGCTCAGTACTCAAGGTGCTGGGTGCTCAGTGCTCAGGGTGCTGGGTGCTCAGTCCTCGGGGTGCTCCGTGCTCAGTGATCAGGGTGCTGGCTGCTCAGTACTCAGGGTGCTCGGTGCTCAGTACTCAGGGTTCTCAGTGCTCAGTACTCAGGGTGGTGGGTGCTCAGTGCTCAGGGTGCTGGGTGCTCAGTACCCAGGGTGCTCAGTGCTCACTACTCGGAGTGCTTGGTGCTCAGTACTCAGGGTGCTCAGTGCTCAGTACTCGGGGTGCTGGGTGCTCAGTGCTCAGGGTGCTCAGTGTTCAGTGCTCGGGGTGCTGGGTGCTCAGTGCTCGGGGCGCTGGGTGCTCAGTGCTCGGGGTGCTGGGTGCTCAGTACTCGGGGTGCTGGGTGCTCAGTACTCAGGGTGCTCTGTGCTCAGTACTCAGTACTCAGGGTGCTGGGTGCTCAGTGCTCAGGGTGCTGGGTGCTCAGTAATCTGTGTATTGGGTGCTCAGTACTCAGCGTGCTGGGTGCTCCGTGCTCGAGGTGCTGGGTGCTCAGTGCTCGGGGAGCTCGGTGCTCAGTACTCAGGGTGCTGTGTGCTCAGTACTCAGTGCTCGGGGTCCTGGGTGCTCCGTGCTCGGGGTGCTTAGTGCTCAGTAGTCAGGGTGCTGGGTGCTCAGTACTCAGGGTGCTGGGTGCTCATTCTCGGGGTGCTGGGTGCTCAGTGCTCGGGGTGCTCGATGCTCATTACTCAAGGTGCTGGGTGCTCAGTTCTCAGGGTGCTGGGTGCTCAGTGCTCGGGGTGCTCGGTGCTCAGTACTCAAGGTGCTGTGTGCTCAGTTCTCAGGGTGCTGGGTGCTCAGTTCTCAGGGTGCTGGGTGCTCAGTGCTCAGGGTGCTGGGTGCTCAGTGCTCGGGGTGCTTGGTGCTCAGTGCTCAGGGTCCTGGGTGCTCAGTACTCAGGGTGCTGGGTGCTTAGTACTCAGGGTGCTCAGTGCTCAGTACACAGGGTGCTGGGTGCTCAGTGCTCAGTACTCAGGGTGCTGGGTGCTCAGTGCTCGGGGTGCTGGGTGCTCAGTACTCAGCGTGCTCCGTGCTAAGTACTCAGGGTGCTGGGTGCTCAGTGCTCAGTGTGCTGGGTGCTCGGGGAGCTCGGTGCTCAGTACTCAGGGTGCTGGGTGCTCAGTACTCAGTGCTCGGGGTCCTGGGTGCTCCGTGCTCGGGGTGCTGGGCGCTCAGTGCTCTGGGTGCATAGTGCTCAGTACTCAGGGTGCTGGGTGCTCAGTACTCAGGGTGCTGGGTGCTCATTCTCGGGGTGCTGGGTGCTCAGTGCTCGGGGTGCTGGGTGCTCAGTACTCAGGGTGCTGGGGGCTCAGTACTCGGGGTGCTGGGTGCTCTGTACTCAGGGTGCTGGGTGCTCAGTGCTCGGGGTCCTGGGTGCTCAGTCTCAGGGTGCTGGGTGCTCAGTGCTCAGGGTGCTGGGTGCGCAGACTTCAGGGTGCTCAGTGCTCATGGTGCTGGGTGCTCAGTGCTCGGGGTGCTCGGTGCTCAGTACTCAGGGTGCTGAGTGCTCAGTACTCAGGATGCTGGGTGCTCAGTACTCATGGTTCTGGGTGCTCAGTACTCAGGGGGCTGGGTGCTCAGTGCTCAGGGTGCTGGGTGCTCAGTGCTCAGGGTGCTGGATGCTCAGTGCTCGGGGTGCTGTGTGCTCAGTGCTCGGGGTGATGGGTGCTCAGTGCTCAGTGCTCAGGGTGTTGGGTGCTCAGTGCTCAGTGCTCTGGGTGCTTGGTGCTCTGTACTCAGGGTGCTGGGTGCTCAGTACTCAGGGTGCTGGGTGCTCAGTGCTCAGGGTGCTGGGTGCTCAGTACTCTTTCTGTTGGGTGCTCAGTACTCAGGGTGCTGGGTGCTCAGTGCTCGGGGTGCTGGGTGCTCAGTGCTCAGGGTGCTGTGTGCTCAGTGCTCAGGGTTCTGGGTGCTTAGTACTCAAGGTGCTGGTTGCTCAGTGCTCAGGGTGCTGGGTGCTCAGTCCTCGGGGTGCTCAGTGCTCAGTGCTCAGGGTGCTGGGTGCTCAGTACTCAGGGTACTCGGTGCTCAGTACTCAGGGTTCTCAGTGCTCAGTGCTCAGGGTGCTGGGTGCTCAGTTCTCAGGGTGCTCAGTGCTCAGTACTCGGGGTGCTGGGTGCTCAGTACTCAGGGTGCTGGGTGCTTAGTACTCAGGGTGCTCAGTGCTCAGTACACAGGGTGCTGGGTGCTCATTGCTCGGGGTGCTGGGTGCTCAGTGCTCAGTACTCAGGGTGCTGGGTGCTCAGTGCTCGGGGTGCTGGGTGCTCAGTACTCAGCGTGCTGGGTGCTCAGTACTCAGGGTGCTGGGTGCTCAGTGCTCAGGGTGCTGGGTGCTCAGTGCTCAGTGTGCTGTGTGCTCAGTGATCGGGGTGCTGGGTGCTCAGTACTCAGGGTGCTCAGTGCTCAGTACTCAGTGCTCGGGGTCCTGGGTGCTCCGTGCTCGGGGTGCTGGGTGCTCAGTGCTCTGGGTGCTTAGTGCTCAGTACTCAGGGTGCTGGGTGCTCAGTACTCAGGGTGCTGGGTGCTCATTCTCGGGGTGCTGGGTGCTCAGTGCTCGGGGTGCTGGGTGCTCAGTACTCAGGGTGCTGGGGGCTCAGTACTCAGGGTGCTGGGTGCTCAGTACTCAGGGTGCTCGGTTCTCAGTACTCAGGGTGTTGGGTGCTCATTCTCGGGGTGCTGGGTACTCAGTGCTCAGGGTGCTGGGTGCTCAGTACTCAGGGTGCTGGGGGCTCAGTACTCAGGGTGCTGGGTGCTCAGTACTCAGGGTGATCTGTTCTCAGTACTCAGGTTGCTGGGTGCTCAGTGCTCGGGGTGCTGGGTGCTCAGTACTCGGGGTGCTCAGTGCTCAGTACTCAGGGTGCTGGGTGCTCAGTACTCAGGGTGCTGGGTGTTCAGTGCTCGGGGTGCTCGGTGCTCAGTACTCGGTGTGCTGGGTGCTCAGTACTCGGGGTGCTGGGTGCTCAGTGCTCAGGGTGCTGGGTGCTCAGTGCTCGGGGTGCTGGGTGCTCAGTGCTGAGGGTGGTGCTGGGTGCTCAGTACTCAGGGTGCTGGGTGCTCAGTGCTCAGGGTGCTTGGTGCTCAGTACTAAGGGTGTTGGGTGCTCAGTACTCAGGGTGCTCCGTGCTCAGTACTCAGGGTGCTGGGTGCTCAGTGCTCAGGGTGCTGGGTACTCAGTACTCAGGGTGCTGGGTGCTCAGTACTCACTGTGCTGGGTGCTCAGTGCTCAGGGTGCTGGGTGCTCAGTGCTCAGGGTGCTGGGTGCTCAGTACTCAGGGTGCTGGGTGCTCAGTGCTCAGGGTGATCGGTGCTCAGTACTCAGGGTGCTCAGTACTCAGGGTGCTGGGTGCTCAGTGCTCGGGGTGCTGGGTGCTCAGTACTCGGGGTGCTGGGTGCTCTGTACTCAGGGTGCTGGGTGCTCAGTGCTCGGGGTCCTGGGTGCTCAGTGCTCAGGGTGATCGGTGCTCAGTACTCAGGGTGCTGGGTGCTCAGTGCTCAGGGTGCTGGGTGCTCAGTCCTCAGGGTGCTCAGTGCTCAGGGTGCTGGGTGCTCAGTGCTCGGGGTGCTCGGTGCTCAGTACTCAGGGTGCTGAGTGCTCAGTACTCAGGGTGCTGGGTGCTCAGTACTCATGGTGCTGGGTGCTCAGTACTCAGTGGGCTGGGTGCTCAGTGCTCAGGGTGCTGGGTGCTCAGTGCTCAGGGTGCTAGGTGCTCAGTGCTCGGGGTGCTGGGTGCTCAGTGCTCGGGGTGCTCGGTGCTCAGTGCTCAGTGCTCAGGGTGTTGGGTGCTCAGTGCTCAGTGCTCAGGGTGCTGTGTGCTCAGTACTCAGGGTGCTGGGTGCTCAGTACTCAGGGTGCTGGGTGCTCAGTGCTCAGGGTGCTGGGTTCTCAGTACTCTGGGTGTTGGGTGCTCAGTACTCAGGGTGCTGGGTGCTCAGTGCTCGGGGTGCTGGGTGCTCAGTGCTCGGGGTGCTGGGTGCTCAGTGCTCAGGGTGCTGGGTGCTCAGTATTCAGGGTGCTGGGTGCTCAGTGCTCGGGGTGCTCGGTGCTCAGTACTCAAGGTGCTGGGTGCTCAGTGCTCAGGGTGCTGTGTGCTCAGTCCTCGGTGTGCTCCGTGCTCAGTGCTCAGGGTGCTGGGTGCTCAGTACTCAGGGTGCTCGGTGCTCAGTAGTCAGGGTTCTCAGTGCTCAGTGCTCAGGGTGCTGGGTGCTCAGTTCTCAGGGTGCTCAGTGCTCAGCACTCGGGTGCTTGGTGCTCAGTGCTCATTGTGCTCAGTGCTCAGCACTCGGGGTGCTGGGTGCTCAGTGTTCAGGGTGCTCAGTGCTCAGTGCTCGGGGAGCTGGGTGCTCAGTGCTCGGAGTTCTGCGTGCTCAGTACTCAGGGTGCTGTGTGCTCAGTGCTCAGTACTCAGCGTGCTGGGTGCTCAGTGCTCAGAGTGTTGGGTGCTCAGTACTCAGGGGTGCTGGGTGCTCAGTGCTCAGTGCTCAGGGTGCTCAGTGCTCAGGGTGCTGGGTGCTCAGGGTGCTGGGTGCTCAGTGCTCGGGGTGCTGGTTGCTCAGTGCTCAGGGTGCTGGGTGCTCAGTGTTCAGTACTCAGGGTGCTGGGTGCTCAGTGCTCAGTGCTCAGGGTGCTGGGTGTTCAGTACTCAGGGTGCTGGGTGCTCAGTACTCAGGGTGCTTGGTGCTCAGTGCTCAGGGTGCTGGTTGCTCAGTGCTCAGGGTGCTGGGTGCTCAGTACTCAGGGTGCTGGGTACTCAGTACTCAGGGTGCTCGGTGTTCAGTACTCAGGGTGCTGGGTGCTCAGTACTCAGGGTGCTGGGTGCTCAGTACTCAGGGTGCTGGGTGCTCAATGCTCAGGGTGCTGGGTGCTCAGTGCTCAGGGTGCTGGGTGCTCAGTGCTCGGGGTGCTGGGTGCTCAGGGCTGTGGTGCTGGGTGCTCAGTCCTCAGTGCTCAGGGTGCTGGGTGCTCAGTGCTCAGTGCTCAGGGTGCTGGTTGCTCAGTACTCAGGGTGCTGGGTGCTCAGTACTCAGGGTGCTGGGTGCTCAGTACTCAGGGTGCTCTGTGCTCAGTACTCAGGGTGCTGGGAGCTCAGTGCTCGGGGTGCTGCGAGCTCTGTGCTCAGGGTGCTGGGTGCTCAGTGCTCAGGGTGCTGGGTGCTCAGTACTCAGGGTGCTGGGTGCTCAGTGCTGGGGTGCTCGGGGCTCAGTACTCAAGGTGCTGGGTGCTCAGTGCTCAGGGTGCTGGGTGCTCAGTCCTCGGGGTGCTCCGTGCTCAGTGATCAGGGTGCTGGGTGCTCAGTACTCAGGGTGCTCGGTGCTCAGTACTCAGGGTTCTCAGTGCTCAGTACTCAGGGTGGTGGGTGCTCAGTGCTCAGGGTGCTGGGTGCTCAGTACCCAGGGTGCTCAGTGCTCAGTACTCGGAGTGCTTGGTGCTCAGTACTCAGGGTGCTCAGTGCTCAGTACTCGGGGTGCTGGGTGCTCAGTGCTCAGGGTGCTCAGTGTTCAGTGCTCGGGGTGCTGGGTGCTCAGTGCTCAGGGCGCTGGATGCTCAGTGCTCGGGGTGCTGGGTGCTCAGTACTCGGGGTGCTGGGTGCTCAGTACTCAGGGTGCTCTGTGCTCAGTACTCAGTACTCAGGGTGCTGGGTGCTCAGTGCTCAGGGTGCTGGGTGCTCAGTAATCTGTGTATTGGGTGCTCAGTACTCAGCGTGCTGGGTGCTCCGTGCTCGAGGTGCTGGGTGCTCAGTGCTCGGGGAGCTCGGTGCTCAGTACTCAGGGTGCTGTGTGCTCAGTACTCAGTGCTCGGGGTCCTGGGTGCTCCGTGCTCGGGGTGCTTAGTGCTCAGTAGTCAGGGTGCTGGGTGCTCAGTACTCAGGGTGCTGGGTGCTCATTCTCGGGGTGCTGGGTGCTCAGTGCTCGGGGTGCTCGATGCTCATTACTCAAGGTGCTGGGTGCTCAGTTCTCAGGGTGCTGGGTGCTCAGTGCTCGGGGTGCTCGGTGCTCAGTACTCAAGGTGCTGTGTGCTCAGTTCTCAGGGTGCTGGGTGCTCAGTTCTCAGGGTGCTGGGTGCTCAGTGCTCAGGGTGCTGGGTGCTCAGTGCTCAGGGTGCTTGGAGCTCAGTGCTCAGGGTCCTGGGTGCTCAGTACTCAGGGTGCTGGGTGCTTAGTACTCAGGGTGCTCAGTGCTCAGTACACAGGGTGCTGGGTGCTCAGTGCTCAGTACTCAGGGTGCTGGGTGCTCAGTGCTCGGGGTGCTGGGTGCTCAGTACTCAGCGTGCTCCGTGCTAAGTACTCAGGGTGCTGGGTGCTCAGTGCTCAGGGTGCTGGGTGCTCGGGGAGCTCGGTGCTCAGTACTCAGGGTGCTGGGTGCTCAGTACTCAGTGCTCGGGGTCCTGGGTGCTCCGTGCTCGGGGTGCTGGGCGCTCAGTGCTCTGGGTGCATAGTGCTCAGTACTCAGGGTGCTGGGTGCTCAGTACTCAGGGTGCTGGGTGCTCATTCTCGGGGTGCTGGGTGCTCAGTGCTCGGGGTGCTGGGTGCTCAGTACTCAGGGTGCTGGGGGCTCAGTACTCGGGGTGCTGGGTGCTCTGTACTCAGGGTGCTGGGTGCTCAGTGCTCGGGCTCCTGGGTGCTCAGTCTCAGGGTGCTGGGTGCTCAGTGCTCAGGGTGCTGGGTGCGCAGTCCTCAGGGTGCTCAGTGCTCATGGTGCTGGGTGCTCAGTGCTCGGGGTGCTCGGTGCTCAGTACTCAGTGTGCTGAGTGCTCAGTACTCAGGATGCTGGGTGCTCAGTACTCATGGTTCTGGGTGCTCAGTACTCAGGGGGCTGGGTGCTCAGTGCTCAGGGTGCTGGGTGCTCAGTGCTCAGGGTGCTGGATGCTCAGTGCTCGGGGTGCTGTGTGCTCAGTGCTCGGGTTGATGGGTGCTCAGTGCTCAGTGCTCAGGGTGTTGGGTGCTCAGTGCTCAGTGCTCAGGGTGCTGGGTGCTCAGTACTCAGGGTGCTGGGTGCTCAGTACTCAGGGTGCTGGGTGCTCAGTGCTCAGGGTGCTGGGTGCTCAGTACTCTGGGTGTTGGGTGCTCAGTACTCAGGGTGCTGGGTGCTCAGTGCTCGGGGTGATGGGTGCTCAGTGCTCAGGGTGCTGTGTGCTCAGTGCTCAGGGTTCTGGGTGCTTAGTACTCAAGGTGCTGGTTGCTCAGTGCTCAGGGTGCTGGGTGCTCAGTCCTCGGGGTGCTCCGTGCTCAGTGCTCAGGGTGCTGGGTGCTCAGTACTCAGGGTACTCGGTGCTCAGTACTCAGGGTTCTCAGTGCTCAGTGCTCAGGGTGCTGGGTGCTCAGTTCTCAGGGTGCTCAGTGCTCAGTACTCGGGGTGCTGGGTGCTCAGTACTCAGGGTGCTGGGTGCTTAGTACTCAGGGTGCTCAGTGCTCAGTACACAGGGTGCTGGGGGCTCAGTACTCAGGGTGCTGGGTGCTCAGTACTCAGGGTGATCTGTTCTCAGTACTCAGGTTGCAGGGTGCTCAGTGCTCGGGGTGCTGGGTGCTCAGTACTCGGGGTGCTCAGTGCTCAGTACTCAGGGTGCTGGGTGCTCAGTACTCAGGGTGCTGGGTGTTCAGTGCTCGGGGTGCTCGGTGCTCAGTACTCGGTGTGCTGGGTGCTCAGTACTCGGGGTGCTGGGTGCTCAGTGCTCAGGGTGCTGGGTGCTCAGTGCTCGGGGTGCTGGGTGCTCAGTGCTGAGGGTGGTGCTGGGTGCTCAGTACTCAGGGTGCTGGGTGCTCAGTGCTCAGGGTGCTTGGTGCTCAGTACTAAGGGTGTTGGGTGCTCAGTACTCAGGGTGCTCGGTGCTCAGTACTCAGGGTGCTGGGTGCTCAGTGCTCAGGGTGCTGGGTACTCAGTACTCAGGGTGCTGGGTGCTCAGTACTCACTGTGCTGGGTGCTCAGTGCTCAGGGTGCTGGGTGCTCAGTGCTCAGGGTGCTGGGTGCTCAGTACTCAGGGTGCTGGGTGCTCAGTGCTCAGGGTGATCGGTGCTCAGTACTCAGGGTGCTCAGTACTCAGGGTGCTGGGTGCTCAGTGCTCGGGGTGCTGGGTGCTCAGTACTCGGGGTGCTGGGTGCTCTGTACTCAGGGTGCTGGGTGCTCAGTGCTCGGGGTCCTGGGTGCTCAGTGCTCAGGGTGATCGGTGCTCAGTACTCAGGGTGCTGGGTGCTCAGTGCTCAGGGTGCTGGGTGCTCAGTCCTCAGGGTGCTCAGTGCTCAGGGTGCTGGGTGCTCAGTGCTCGGGGTGCTCGGTGCTCAGTACTCAGGGTGCTGAGTGCTCAGTACTCATGGTGCTGGGTGCTCAGTACTCAGGGGGCTGGGTGCTCAGTGCTCAGGGTGCTGGGTGCTCAGTGCTCAGGGTGCTAGGTGCTCAGTGCTCGGGGTGCTGGGTGCTCAGTGCTCGGGGTGCTCGGTGCTCAGTGCTCAGTGCTCAGGGTGTTGGGTGCTCAGTGCTCAGTGCTCAGGGTGCTCTGTGCTCAGTACTCAGGGTGCTGGGTGCTCAGTACTCAGGGTGCTGGGTGCTCAGTGCTCAGGGTGCTGGGTGCTCAGTACTCTGGGTGTTGGGTGCTCAGTACTCAGGGTGCTGGGTGCTCAGTGCTCGGGGTGCTGGGTGCTCAGTGCTCGGGGTGCTGGGTGCTCAGTGCTCAGGGTGCTGGGTGCTCAGTATTCAGGGTGCTGGGTGCTCAATGCTCGGGGTGCTGGGTGCTCAGTACTCAAGGTGCTGGGTGCTCAGTGCTCAGGGTGCTGTGTGCTCAGTCCTCGGTGTGCTCCGTGCTCAGTGCTCAGGGTGCTGGGTGCTCAGTACTCAGGGTGCTCGGTGCTCAGTACTCAGGGTCCTCAGTGCTCAGTGCTCAGGGTGCTGGGTGCTCAGTGCTCAGAGTGTTGGGTGCTCAGTACTCAGGGTGCTGTGTGCTCAGTGCTCAGTACTCAGCGTGCTGGGTGCTCAGTGCTCAGAGTGTTGGGTGCTCAGTACTCAGGGTGCTGGGTGCTCAGTGCTCAGTGCTCAGGGTGCTCAGTGCTCAGGGTGCTGGGTGCTCAGGGTGCTGGGTGCTCAGTGCTCGGGGTGCTGGTTGCTCAGTGCTCAGGGTGCTGGGTGCTCAGTGTTCAGTGCTCAGGGTGCTGGGTGCTCAGTGCTCAGTGCTCAGGGTGCTGGGTGTTCAGTACTCAGGGTGCTGGGTGCTCAGTACTCAGGGTGCTTGGTGCTCAGTGCTCAGGGTGCTGGTTGCTCAGTGCTCAGGGTGCTGGGTGCTCAGTACTCAGGGTGCTGGGTACTCAGTACTCAGGGTGCTCGGTGTTCAGTACTCAGGGTGCTGGGTGCTCAGTACTCAAGTTGCTGGGTGCTCAGTGCTCAGGGTGCTGGGTGCTCAGTACTCAGGGTGCTGGGTGCTCAGTGCTCAGTGCTCAGGGTGCTGGGTGCTCAGTCCTCAGGGTGCTCAGTACTCAGGGTGCTCGGTGCTCAGTGCTCAGTACTCAGGGTGTTCAGTACTCAGGGTGCTGGGTGCTCAGTGCTTGGGGTGCTGGGTGCTCAGTACTCAGGGTGCTGGGTGCTCAGTACTCAGGGTGCTGGGTGCTCAGTACTCAGGGTGCTGGGTGCTCAGTGCTCGGGGTGCTGGGTGCTCAGTGCTCAGGGTGATCGGTGCTCAGTGCTCAGGGTGCTGGATGCTCAGTCCTCAGGGTGCTCAGTGCTCAAGGTGCTGGGTGCTCAGTGCTCGGGGTGCTCGGTGCTCAGTACTCAGGGTGCTGAGTGCTCAGTACTCAGGGTGCTGGGTGCTCAGTACTCAGGGTGCTGGGTGCTCAGTACTCAGGGTGCTGGGTGCTCAGTGCTCAGGGTGCTGGGTGCTCAGTGCTCAGGGTGCTGGCTGCTCAGTGCTCGGGGTGCTGGGTGCTCAGTGCTCGGGGTGCTGGGTGCTCAGTGCTCAGGGCTCAGGGTGCTGGGTGCTCAGTGATCAGTGCTCAGGGTGCTGGGTGCTCAGTGCTCAGGGTGCTGGGTGCTCAGTGCTCGGGGTGCTGGGTGCTCAGTGCTCAAGGTGCTGGGTGCTCAGTGCTCGGGGTGCTCGGTGCTCAGTACTCAGGGTGCTGGGTGCTCAGTGCTCGGGGTGCTCGGTGCTCAGTACGTTGGGTGCTCACTACTCAGGGTGCTGGGTGCTCAGTGCTCAGGGTACTGGGTGCTCAGTGCTCAGGGTGCTGGGTGCTCAGTGCTCAGGGTGCTGGGTGTTCAGTACTCAGGGTGCTGGGTGCGCAGTGCTCGCGGTGCTGGGTGCTCAGTGCTCAGGGTGCTGGGTGCTCAGTGCTCAGGGTGCTGGGTGCTCAGTACTCGGGGTGCTGGGTGCTCAGTACTCAGGTTGCGGGCTGCTCAGTACTCAGGGTGCTGGGTGATCAGTACTCGGGTGCTGGGTGCTCAGTGCTCAGGGTGCTGGGTGCTCAGTGCTCGGGGTGCTGGGTGCTCAGTGCTCAGTACTCAGGGTGCTTGGGTGCTCAGTGCTCGGGGTGCTGGGTGCTCAGTGCTTAGTACTCAGGGTGCTGGGTGCTCAGTGCTCAGGGTGCTGGGTGCTCAGTACTCAGGGGGCTGGGTGCTCAGTGCTCAGGGTGCTGGGTGCTCAGTGCTCAGGGTGCTGGGTGCTCAGTGCTCGGGGTGCTGTGTGCTCAGTGCTCGGGGTGATGGGTGCTCAGTGCTCAGTGCTCAGGGTGTTGGGTGCTCAGTGCTCAGTGCTCAGGGTGCTGGGTGCTCAGTACTCAGGGTGCTGGGTGATCAGTGCTCAGGGTGCTGGGTGCTCAGTACTCTGGGTGTTGGGTGCTCAGTACTCAGGGTGCTGGGTGCTCAGTGCTCGGGGTGCTGGGTGCTCAGTGCTCGGGGTGCTGTGTGCTCAGTGCTCAGGGTTCTGGGTGCTTAGTACTCAAGGTGCTGGTTGCTCAATGCTCAGGGTGCTGGGTGCTCAGTCCTCGGGGTGCTCCGTGCTCAGTGCTCAGGGTGCTGGGTGCTCAGTACTCAGGGTACTCGGTGCTCAGTACTCAGGGTTCTCAGTGCTCAGTGCTCAGGGTGCTGGGTGCTCAGTTCTCAGGGTGCTCAGTGCTCAGTACTCGGGGTGCTGGGTGCTCAGTACTCAGGGTGCTGGGTGCTTAGTACTCAGGGTGCTCAGTGCTCAGTACACGGGGTGCTGGGTGCTCAGTGCTCGGGGTGCTGGGTGCTCAGTGCTCAGTACTCAGGGTGCTGGGTGCTCAGTGCTCGGGTGCTGGGTGCTCAGTACTCAGCGTGCTGGGTGCTCAGTACTCAGGGTGCTGGGTGCTCAGTGCTCAGGGTGCTGGGTGCTCAGTGCTCAGTGTGCTGGGTGCTCAGTGATCGGGGTGCTGGGTGCTCAGTACTCAGGGTGCTCAGTGCTCAGTACTCAGTGCTCGGGGTCCTGGGTGCTCCGTGCTCGGGGTGCTGGGTGCTCAGTGCTCTGGGTGCTTAGTGCTCAGTACTCAGGGTGCTGGGTGCTCAGTACTCAGGGTGTTGGGTGCTCATTCTCGGGGTGCTGGGTGCTCAGTGCTCGGGGTGCTGGGTGCTCAGTACTCAGGGTGCTGAGGGCTCAGTACTCAGGGTGCTGGGTGCTCAGTACTCAGGGTGATCTGTTCTCAGTACTCAGGTTGCTGGGTGCTCAGTGCTCGGGGTGCTGGGTGCTCAGTACTCGGGGTGCTCAGTGCTCAGTACTCAGGGTGCTGGGTGCTCAGTACTCAGGGTGCTGGTTGTTCAGTGCTCAGGGTGCTCGGTGCTCAGTACTCGGTGTGCTGGGTGCTCAGTACTCGGGGTGCTGGGTGCTCAGTGCTCAGGGTGCTGGGTGCTCAGTGCTCGGGGTGCTGGGTGCTCAGTGCTGAGGGTGGTGCTGGGTGCTCAGTACTCAGGGTGCTGGGTGCTCAGTGCTCAGGGTGCTTCGTGCTCAGTACTAAGGGTGCTGGGTGCTCAGTACTCAGGGTGCTCGGTGCTCAGTACTCAGGGTGCTGGGTGCTCAGTGCTCAGGGTGCTGGGTACTCAGTACTCAGGGTGCTGGGTGCTCAGTACTAACTGTGCTGGGTGCTCAGTGCTCAGGGTGCTGGGTGCTCAGTGCTCAGGGTGCTGGGTGCTCAGTACTCAGGGTGCTGGGTGCTCAGTGCTCAGGGTGATCGGTGCTCAGTACTCAGGGTGCTCAGTACTCAGGGTGCTGGGTGCTCAGTGCTCGGGGTGCTGGGTGCTCAGTACTCGGGGTGCTGGGTGCTCTGTACTCAGGGTGCTGGGTGCTCAGTGCTCGGGGTCCTGGGTGCTCAGTTCTCAGGGTGATCGGTGCTCAGTACTCAGGGTGCTGGGTGCTCAGTGCTCAGGGTGCTGGGTGCTCAGTCCTCAGGGTGCTCAGTGCTCAGGGTGCTGGGTGCTCAGTGCTCGGGGTGCTCGGTGCTCAGTACTCAGGGTGCTGAGTGCTCAGTACTCAGGGTGCTGGGTGCTCAGTACTCATGGTGCTGGGTGCTCAGTACTCAGGGGGCTGGGTGCTCAGTGCTCAGGGTGCTGGGTGCTCAGTGCTCAGGGTGCTAGGTGCTCAGTGCTCGGGGTGCTGGGTGCTCAGTGCTCGGGGTGCTCGGTGCTCAGTGCTCAGTGCTCAGGGTGTTGGGTGCTCAGTGCTCAGTGCTCAGGGTGCTGTGTGCTCAGTACTCAGGGTGCTGGGTGCTCAGTACTCAGGGTGCTGGGTGCTCAGAGCTCAGGGTGCTGGGTGCTCAGTACTCAGGGTGCTCGGTGCTCAGTACTCAGGGTTCTCAGTGCTCAGTGCTCAGGGTGCTGGGTGCTCAGTTCTCAGGGTGCTCAGTGCTCAGCACTCGGGGTGCTGGGTGCTCAGTGCTCAGCGTGCTCAGTGCTCAGCACTCGGGGTGCTGGGTGCTCAGTGCTCAGGGTGCTCAGTGCTCAGTGCTCGGGGAGCTGGGTGCTCAGTGCTCGGAGTTCTGCGTGCTCAGTACTCAGGGTGCTGTGTGCTCAGTGCTCAGTACTCAGCGTGCTGGGTGCTCAGTGCTCAGAGTGTTGGGTGCTCAGTACTCAGGGTGCTGGGTGCTCAGTGCTCAGGGTGCTCAGTGCTCAGGGTGCTCAGTGCTCAGGGTGCTGGGTGCTCAGGGTGCTGGGTGCTCAGTGCTCGGGGTGCTGGTTGCTCAGTGCTCAGGGTGCTGGGTGCTCAGGGTTCAGTGCTCAGGGTGCTGGGTGCTCAGTGCTCAGTGCTCAGGGTGCTGGGTGTTCAGTACTCAGGGTGCTGGGTGCTCAGTACACAGGGTGCTTGGTTCTCAGTGCTCAGGGTGCTGGTTGCTCAGTGCTCAGGGTGCTGGGTGCTCAGTACTCAGGGTGCTGGGTACTCAGTACTCAGGGTGCTCGGTGTTCAGTACTCAGGGTGCTGGGTGCTCAGTACTCAAGGTGCTGGGTGCTCAGTGCTCAGGGTGCTGGGTGCTCAGTACTCAGGGTGCTGGGTGCTCAGTGCTCAGTGCTCAGGGTGCTGGGTGCTCAGTCCTCAGGGTGCTCAGTACTCAGGGTGCTCGGTGCTCAGTGCTCAGTACTCAGGGTGTTCAGTACTCAGTGTGCTGGGTGCTCAGTGCTTGGGGTGCTGGGTGCTCAGTACTCAGGGTGCTGGGTGCTCAGTACTCAGGGTGCTGGGTGCTCAGTACTCAGGGTGCTGGGTGCTCAGTGCTCGGGGTGCTGGGTGCTCAGTGCTCAGGGTGATCGGTGCTCAGTGCTCAGGGTGCTGGGTGCTCAGTCCTCAGGGTGCTCAGTACTCAGGGTGCTCGGTGCTCAGTGCTCAGTACTCAGGGTGTTCAGTACTCAGTGTGCTGGGTGCTCAGTACTCAGGGTGCTGGGTGCTCAGTGCTCAGGGTGCTGGGTGCTCAGTGCTCAGGGTGCTGGGTGCTCAGTACTCGGGGTGCTGGGTGCTCAGTACTCAGGTTGCGGGCTGCTCAGTACTCAGGGTGCTGGGTGATCAGTACTCGGGTGCTGGGTGCTCAGTGCTCAGGGTGCTGGGTGCTCAGTGCTCGGGGTGCTGGGTGCTCAGTGCTCAGTACTCAGGGTGCTTGGGTGCTCAGTGCTCGGGGTGCTGGGTGCTCAGTGCTTAGTACTCAGGGCGCTGGGTGCTCAGTGCTCAGGGTGCTGGGTGCTCAGTGCTCAGGGTGCTGGGTGCTCAGTGCTCAGGGTGCTGGGTGCTCAGTACTCAGGGTGCTGGGTGCTCAGTGCTCAGATTGCTGGGTGGTCAGTGCTCGGGGTGCTCGGTGCTCAGTGCTCAATGTGCTGGGTGCTCAGTACTCAGGGTGCTCATTGCACAGGGTCCTGGGTGCTCAGTACTCAGGGTGCTGGGTGCTCAGTGCTCAGGGTGCTCGGTGCTCAGTACGTTGGGTGCTCAGTACTCAGGGTGCTGGGTGCTCAGTGCTCAGGGTGCTGGGTGCTCAGTGCTCAGGGTGCTGGGTGTTCAGTGCTCAGGGTGCTGGGTGCTCGGTGCTCGGGGTGCTGGGTGCTCAGTGCTCGGGGTGCTCGGAGCTCAATACTCAGGGTGCTCACTGCTCAGTACTCCGGCTGCTGGGTGCTCAGTGCAAGGGGTGCTGATTGCTCAGTGCTCGGGGTGCTCGGTGCTCATTACGCTGGGTGCTCAGTACTCGGGGTGGTGGGTGCTCAGTACTCAGGGTGCTTAGTGCTCAGTACTCAGGGTGCTGGGTGCTCAGTACTCAGGGTGCTGGGTGCTCATTCTCGGGGTGCTGGGTGCTCAGTGCTCGGGGTACTGGGTGCTCAGTACTCAGGGTGCTGGGGGCTCAGTACTCAGGGTGCTGGGTGCTCAGTACTCAGGGTGCTCGGTTCTCAGTACTCAGGGTGTTGGGTGCTCATTCTCGGGGTGCTGGGTGCTCAGTGCTCGGGGTGCTGGGTGCTCAGTACTCAGGGTGCTGGGGGCTCAGTACTCAGGGTGCTGGGTGCTCAGTACTCAGGGTGATCTGTTCTCAGTACTCAGGTTGCTGGGTGCTCAGTGCTCGGGGTGCTGGGTGCTCAGTACTCGGGGTGCTCAGTGCTCAGTACTCACTGTGCTGGGTGCTCAGTACTCACGGTGCTGGGTGTTCAGTGCTCAGGGTGCTCGGTGCTCAGTACTCGGTGTGCTGGGTGCTCAGTACTCGGGGTGCTGGGTGCTCAGTGCTCAGGGTGCTGGGTGCTCAGTGCTCGGGGTGCTGGGTGCTCAGTGCTGAGGGTGGTGCTGGGTGCTCAGTACTCAGGGTGCTGGGTGCTCAGTGCTCAGGGTGCTTGGTGCTCAGTACTAAGGGTGCTGGGTGCTCAGTACTCAGGGTGCTCAGTGATCAGTACTCAGGGTGCTGGGTGCTCAGTGCTCAGGGTGCTGGGTACTCAGTACTCAGGGTGCTGGGTGCTCAGTACTAACTGTGCTGGGTGCTCAGTGCTCAGGGTGCTGGGTGCTCAGTGCTCAGGGTGCTGGGTGCTCAGTACTCAGGGTGCTGGGTGCTCAGTGCTCAGGGTGATCGGTGCTCAGTACTCAGGGTGCTCAGTACTCAGGGTGCTGGGTGCTCAGTGCTCAGGGTGCTGGGTGCTTAGTGCTCAGGGTGCTGGGTGCTCAGTACTCAGGGTGCTCAGTACTCAGGGTGCTGGGTGCTCAGTGCTCGGGGTGCTGGGTGCTCAGTACTCGGGGTGCTGGGTGCTCTGTACTCAGGGTGCTGGGTGCTCAGTGCTCGGGGTCCTGGGTGCTCAGTTCTCAGGGTGATCGGTGCTCAGTACTCAGGGTGCTGGGTGCTCAGTGCTCAGGGTGCTGGGTGCTCAGTCCTCAGGGTGCTCAGTGCTCAGGGTGCTGGGTGCTCAGTGCTCGGGGTGCTCGGTGCTCAGTACTCAGGGTGCTGAGTGCTCAGTACTCAGGGTGCTGGGTGCTCAGTACTCATGGTGCTGGGTGCTCAGTACTCAGGGGGCTGGGTGCTCAGTGCTCAGGGTGCTGGGTGCTCAGTGCTCAGGGTGCTAGGTGCTCAGTGCTCGGGGTGCTGGGTGCTCAGTGCTCGGGGTGCTCGGTGCTCAGTGCTCAGTGCTCAGGGTGTTGGGTGCTCAGTGCTCAGTGCTCAGGGTGCTGTGTGCTCAGTACTCAGGGTGCTGGGTGCTCAGTACTCAGGGTGCTGGGTGCTCAGTGCTCAGGGTGCTGGGTGCTCAGTACTCAGGGTGCTCGGTGCTCAGTACTCAGCGTTCTCAGTGCTCAGTGCTCAGGGTGCTGGGTGCTCAGTTCTCAGGTTGCTCAGTGCTCAGCACTCGGGGTGCTGGGTGCTCAGTGCTCAGGGTGCTCAGTGCTCAGCACTCGGGGTGCTGGGTGCTCAGTGCTCAGGGTGCTCAGTGCTCAGTGCTCGGGGAGCTGGGTGCTCAGTGCTCGGAGTTCTGCGTGCTCAGTACTCAGGGTGCTGTGTGCTCAGTGCTCAGTACTCAGCGTGCTGGGTGCTCAGTGCTCAGAGTGTTGGGTGCTCAGTACTCAGGGTGCTGGGTGCTCAGTGCTCAGTGCTCAGGGTGCTCAGTGCTCAGGGTGCTCAGTGCTCAGGGTGCTGGGTGCTCAGGGTGCTGGGTGCTCAGTGCTCGGGGTGCTGGTTGCTCAGTGCTCAGGGTGCTGGGTGCTCAGGGTTCAGTGCTCAGGGTGCTGGGTGCTCAGTG
Organism: Microtus oregoni; assembly: GCF_018167655.1. Classification (NCBI taxonomy): domain Eukaryota; kingdom Metazoa; phylum Chordata; class Mammalia; order Rodentia; family Cricetidae; genus Microtus; species Microtus oregoni. The sequence goes on along the minus strand of NW_024543811.1, from coordinate 2,073,325 downwards.
CTCAGTGCTCAGGGTGCTGGGTGTTCAGTACTCAGGGTGCTGGGTGCTCAGTACACAGGGTGCTTGGTTCTCAGTGCTCAGGGTGCTGGTTGCTCAGTGCTCAGGGTGCTGGGTGCTCAGTACTCAGGGTGCTGGGTACTCAGTACTCAGGGTGCTCGGTGTTCAGTACTCAGGGTGCTGGGTGCTCAGTACTCAAGGTGCTGGGTGCTCAGTGCTCAGGGTGCTGGGTGCTCAGTACTCAGGGTGCTGGGTGCTCAGTGCTCAGTGATCAGGGTGCTGGGTGCTCAGTCCTCAGGGTGCTCAGTACTCAGGGTGCTCGGTGCTCAGTGCTCAGTACTCAGGGTGTTCAGTACTCAGGGTGCTGGGTGCTCAGTGCTTGGGGTGCTGTGTGCTCAGTACTCAGGGTGCTGGGTGCTCAGTACTCAGGGTGCTGGGTGCTCAGTACTCAGGGTGCTGGGTGCTCAGTGCTCGGGGTGCTGGGTGCTCAGTGCTCAGGGTGATCGGTGCTCAGTGCTCAGGGTGCTGGATGCTCAGTCCTCAGGGTGCTCAGTGCTCAAGGTGCTGGGTGCTCAGTGCTCGGGGTGCTCGGTGCTCAGTACTCAGGGTGCTGAGTGCTCAGTACTCAGGGTGCTGGGTGCTCAGTACTCAGGGTGCTGGGTGCTCAGTACTCAGGGTGCTGGGTGCTCAGTGCTCAGGGTGCTGGGTGCTCAGTGCTCAGGGTGCTGGGTGCTCAGTGCTCGCGGTGCTGGGTGCTCAGTGCTCAGGGTGATGGGTGCTCAGTGCTCAGGGTGCTGGGTGCTCAGTACTCGGGGTGCTGGGTGCTCAGTACTCAGGTTGCGGGCTGCTCAGTACTCAGGGTGCTGGGTGATCAGTACTCGGGTGCTGGGTGCTCAGTGCTCAGGGTGCTGGGTGCTCAGTGCTCGGGGTGCTGGGTGCTCAGTGCTCAGTACTCAGGGTGCTTGGGTGCTCAGTGCTCGGGGTGCTGGGTGCTCAGTGCTTAGTACTCAGGGCGCTGGGTGCTCAGTGCTCAGGGTGCTGGGTGCTCAGTGCTCAGGGTGCTGGGTGCTCAGTGCTCAGGGTGCTGGGTGCTCAGTACTCAGGGTGCTGGGTGCTCAGTGCTCAGATTGCTGGGTGGTCAGTGCTCGGGGTGCTCGGTGCTCAGTGCTCAATGTGCTGGGTGCTCAGTACTCAGGGTGCTCATTGCACAGGGTCCTGGGTGCTCAGTACTCAGGGTGCTGGGTGCTCAGTGCTCAGGGTGCTCGGTGCTCAGTACGTTGGGTGCTCAGTACTCAGGGTGCTGGGTGCTCAGTGCTCAGGGTGCTGGGTGCTCAGTGCTCAGGGTGCTGGGTGTTCAGTGCTCAGGGTGCTGGGTGCTCGGTGCTCGGGGTGCTGGGTGCTCAGTGCTCGGGGTGCTCGGAGCTCAATACTCAGGGTGCTCACTGCTCAGTACTCCGGCTGCTGGGTGCTCAGTGCAAGGGGTGCTGATTGCTCAGTGCTCGGGGTGCTCGGTGCTCATTACGCTGGGTGCTCAGTACTCGGTGTGGTGGGTGCTCAGTACTCAGGGTGCTTAGTGCTCAGTACTCAGGGTGCTGGGTGCTCAGTACTCAGGGTGCTGGGTGCTCATTCTCGGGGTGCTGGGTGCTCAGTGCTCGGGGTACTGGGTGCTCAGTACTCAGGGTGCTGGGGGCTCAGTACTCAGGGTGCTGGGTGCTCAGTACTCAGGGTGCTCGGTTCTCAGTACTCAGGGTGTTGGGTGCTCATTCTCGGGGTGCTGGGTGCTCAGTGCTCGGGGTGCTGGGTGCTCAGTACTCAGGGTGCTGGGGGCTCAGTACTCAGGGTGCTGGGTGCTCAGTACTCAGGGTGATCTGTTCTCAGTACTCAGGTTGCTGGGTGCTCAGTGCTCGGGGTGCTGGGTGCTCAGTACTCGGGGTGCTCAGTGCTCAGTACTCACTGTGCTGGGTGCTCAGTACTCACGGTGCTGGGTGTTCAGTGCTCAGGGTGCTCGGTGCTCAGTACTCGGTGTGCTGGGTGCTCAGTACTCGGGGTGCTGGGTGCTCAGTGCTCAGGGTGCTGGGTGCTCAGTGCTCGGGGTGCTGGGTGCTCAGTGCTGAGGGTGGTGCTGGGTGCTCAGTACTCAGGGTGCTGGGTGCTCAGTGCTCAGGGTGCTTGGTGCTCAGTACTAAGGGTGCTGGGTGCTCAGTACTCAGGGTGCTCAGTGCTCAGTACTCAGGGTGCTGGGTGCTCAGTGCTCAGGGTGCTGGGTACTCAGTACTCAGGGTGCTGGGTGCTCAGTACTAACTGTGCTGGGTGCTCAGTGCTCAGGGTGCTGGGTGCTCAGTGCTCAGGGTGCTGGGTGCTCAGTACTCAGGGTGCTGGGTGCTCAGTGCTCAGGGTGATCGGTGCTCAGTACTCAGGGTGCTCAGTACTCAGGGTGCTGGGTGCTCAGTGCTCGGGGTGCTGGGTGCTCAGTACTCGGGGTGCTGGGTGCTCTGTACTCAGGGTGCTGGGTGCTCAGTGCTCGGGGTCCTGGGTGCTCAGTGCTCAGGGTGATCGGTGCTCAGTACTCAGGGTGCTGGGTGCTCAGTGCTCAGGGTGCTGGGTGCTCAGTCCTCAGGGTGCTCAGTGCTCAGGGTGCTGGGTGCTCAGTGCTCGGGGTGCTCGGTGCTCAGTACTCAGGGTGCTGAGTGCTCAGTACTCAGGGTGCTGGGTGCTCAGTACTCATGGTGCTGGGTGCTCAGTACTCAGGGGGCTGGGTGCTCAGTGCTCAGGGTGCTGGGTGCTCAGTGCTCAGGGTGCTAGGTGCTCAGTGCTCGGGGTGCTGGGTGCTCAGTGCTCGGGGTGCTCGGTGCTCAGTGCTCAGTGCTCAGGGTGTTGGGTGCTCAGTGCTCAGTGCTCAGGGTGCTGTGTGCTCAGTACTCAGGGTGCTGGGTGCTCAGTACTCAGGGTGCTGGGTGCTCAGTGCTCAGGGTGCTGGGTGCTCAGTACTCAGGGTGCTCGGTGCTTAGTACTCAGGGTTCTCAGTGCTCAGTGCTCAGGGTGCTGGGTGCTCAGTTCTCAGGGTGCTCAGTGCTCAGCACTCGGGGTGCTGGGTGCTCAGTGCTCAGGGTGCTCAGTGCTCAGCACTCGGGGTGCTGGGTGCTCAGTGCTCAGGGTGCTCAGTGCTCAGTGCTCGGGGAGCTGGGTGCTCAGTGCTCGGAGTTCTGCGTGCTCAGTATTCAGGGTGCTGTGTGCTCAGTGCTCAGTACTCAGCGTGCTGGGTGCTCAGTGCTCAGAGTGTTGGGTGCTCAGTACTCAGGGTGCTGGGTGCTCAGTGCTCAGTGCTCAGGGTGCTCAGTGCTCAGGGTGCTCAGTGCTCAGGGTGCTGGGTGCTCAGGGTGCTGGGTGCTCAGTGCTCGGGGTGCTGGTTGCTCAGTGCTCAGGGTGCTGGGTGCTCAGGGTTCAGTGCTCAGGGTGCTGGGTGCTCAGTGCTCAGTGCTCAGGGTGCTGGGTGTTCAGTACTCAGGGTGCTGGGTGCTCAGTACACAGGGTGCTTGGTTCTCAGTGCTCAGGGTGCTGGTTGCTCAGTGCTCAGGGTGCTGGGTGCTCAGTACTCAGGGTGCTGGGTACTCAGTACTCAGGGTGCTCGGTGTTCAGTACTCAGGGTGCTGGGTGCTCAGTACTCAAGGTGCTGGGTGCTCAGTGCTCAGGGTGCTGGGTGCTCAGTACTCAGGGTGCTGGGTGCTCAGTGCTCAGTGCTCAGGGTGCTGGGTGCTCAGTCCTCAGGGTGCTCAGTACTCAGGGTGCTCGGTGCTCAGTGCTCAGTACTCAGGGTGTTCAGTACTCAGGGTGCTGGGTGCTCAGTGCTTGGGGTGCTGGGTGCTCAGTACTCAGGGTGCTGGGTGCTCAGTACTCAGGGTGCTGGGTGCTCAGTACTCAGGGTGCTGGGTGCTCAGTGCTCGGGGTGCTGGGTGCTCAGTGCTCAGGGTGATCGGTGCTCAGTGCTCAGGGTGCTGGATGCTCAGTCCTCAGGGTGCTCAGTGCTCAAGGTGCTGGGTGCTCAGTGCTCGGGGTGCTCGGTGCTCAGTACTCAGTGTGCTGAGTGCTCAGTACTCAGGGTGCTGGGTGCTCAGTACTCAGGGTGCTGGGTGCTCAGTACTCAGGGTGCTGGGTGCTCAGTGCTCAGGGTGCTGGGTGCTCAGTGCTCAGGGTGCTGGGTGCTCAGTGCTCGGGGTGCTGGGTGCTCAGTGCTCGGGGTGCTGGGTGCTCAGTGCTCAGGGCTCAGGGTGCTGGGTGCTCAGTGATCAGTGCTCAGTGTGCTGGGTGCTCAGTGCTCAGGGTGCTGGGTGCTCAGTGCTCGGGGTGCTGGGTGCTCAGTGCTCAAGGTGCTGGGTGCTCAGTGCTCGGCATGCTCGGTGCTCAGTACTCAGGGTGCTGGGTGCTCAGTGCTCGGGGTGCTCGGTGCTCAGTACGTTGGGTGCTCACTACTCAGGGTGCTGGGTGCTCAGTGCTCAGGGTACTGGGTGCTCAGTGCTCAGGGTGCTGGGTGCTCAGTGCTCAGGGTGCTGGGTGTTCAGTACTCAGGGTGCTGGGTGCGCAGTGCTCGCGGTGCTGGGTGCTCAGTGCTCAGGGTGCTGGGTGCTCAGTGCTCAGGGTGCTGGGTGCTCAGTACTCGGGGTGCTGGGTGCTCAGTACTCAGGTTGCGGGCTGCTCAGTACTCAGGGTGCTGGGTGATCAGTACTCGGGTGCTGGGTGCTCAGTGCTCAGGGTGCTGGGTGCTCAGTGCTCGGGGTGCTGGGTGCTCAGTGCTCAGTACTCAGGGTGCTTGGGTGCTCAGTGCTCGGGGTGCTGGGTGCTCAGTGCTTAGTACTCAGGGTGCTGGGTGCTCAGTGCTCGGGGTGCTGGGTGCTCAGTGCTCAGGGTGCTGGGTGCTCAGTGCTCAGGGTGCTGGGTGCTCAGTACTCAGGGTGCTGGGTGCTCAGTGCTCAGATTGCTGGGTGGTCAGTGCTCGGGGTGCTCGGTGCTCAGTGCTCAATGTGCTGGGTGCTCAGTACTCAGGGTGCTCATTGCACAGGGTCCTGGGTGCTCAGTACTCAGGGTGCTGGGTGCTCAGTGCTCAGGGTGCTCGGTGCTCAGTACGTTGGGTGCTCAGTACTCAGGGTGCTGGGTGCTCAGTGCTCAGGGTGCTGGGTGCTCAGTGCTCAGGGTGCTGGGTGTTCAGTGCTCAGGGTGCTGGGTGCTCGGTGCTCGGGGTGCTGGGTGCTCAGTGCTCGGGGTGCTCGGAGCTCAATACTCAGGGTGCTCACTGCTCAGTACTCCGGCTGCTGGGTGCTCAGTGCAAGGGGTGCTGATTGCTCAGTGCTCAGGGTGCTCGGTGCTCATTACGCTGGGTGCTCAGTACTCGGGGTGGTGGGTGCTCAGTACTCAGGGTGCTGGGTGTTCAGTACTCAGGGTGCTGGGTTCTTAGTACTCAGTGTGCTCAGTGCTCAGTACTTAGGGTGCTCAGTGCTCAGTGCTCGGGGTGCTGGGTGCTCAGTGCTCGGGGTGCTGGGTGCTCAGTGCTCGGGGTGCTGTGTGCTCAGTGCTCAGGGTGCTGGGTGCTCAGTGCTCAGAGTGCTGGGTTCTCAATACTCACGGTGCTCGGTGCTCATTACTCAGAGTGCTCAGTGCTCAGTACTCAGCGTGCTGGGTGCTCAGTGCTCAGGGTGCTCGGTGCTCAGTACTCAGGGTGCTCAGTGCTCAGTACTCAGCGTGCTGGGTGCTCAGTGCTCAGGGTGCTGGGTGCTCAGTACTCAGGGTGCTGGGTGCTTAGTACTCAGGGTGCTCGGTCCTCAGTGCTCAGAGTGCTGGGTGCTCAGTACTCAGGGTGCTGGGTGCTCAGTGCTCAGGGTGCTCAGTGCTCAGTACTCAGGGTGCTCGGTGCTCAGTGCTCAGGGTGCTCAGTGCTCAGTACTCAGGGTGCTCAGTGCTCAGTGCTCTGGGTGCTGGGTGCTCAGTGCTCGGGGTGCTGGGTGCTCAGTGCTCAGGATGCTGGGTGCTCAGTACTCAGGGTGCTCAGTGCTCAGGGTGCTGGGTGCTCAGTGCTCGGGGTGCTGGGTACTCAGTGCTCAGTACACAGGGTGCTGAGTGCTCAGTGCTCAGGGTGCTAGGTGCTCAGGGTGCTGGGTGCTCAGTGCTCGAGGTGCTGGTTGCTCAGTGCTCAGGGTGCTGGGTGCTCAGTGCTCAGTGCTCAGGGTGCTGGGTGCTCAGTGCTCAGTGCTCAGGGTGCTGGGTGATCAGTACTCAGGGTGCTCATTGCTCAGGGTGCTGGGTGCTCAGTACTCATGGTGCTGGGTGCTCAGTACTCAGGGTGCTCAGTGCTCAGTACTCAGGGTGCTGGGTGCTCAGTGCTCAGGGTGCTGGGTGCTCAGTACTCAGGGTGCTGGGTGCTCGGTGCTCAGGGTGCTGGGTGCTCAGTGCTCAGGGTGCTGGGTGCTCGGTGCTTGGGGTGCTGGGTGCTCAGTGCTCGGGGTGCTCGGTGCTCAGTACTCAGGGTGCTCAGTGCTCAGTACTCAGGGTGCTGGGTGCTCAGTGCTCAGGGTGCTGGGTGCTCAGTACTCAGGGTGCTGGGTGCTCGGTGCTCAATACGCTGGGTGCTCAGTACTCAGGGTGCTGGGTGCTCAGTACTCAGGGTGCTCGGTGCTCACTACTCAGGGTGCTGGGTGCTCAGTGCTCAAGGTGCTGGGTGCTCAGTACTCAGGGTGCTGGGTGCTCAGTGCTCGGGGTGCTCGGTGCTCAGTACGCTGGGTGCTCAGTACTCAGGGTGCTGGGTGCTCAGTACTCAGGGTGCTCAGTGCTCAGTACTTAGGGTGCTCAGTGCTCAGTGCTCAGGGTGCTGGGTGCTCAGTGCTCGGGGTGCTGGGTGCTCAGTGCTCGGGGTGCTGGGTGCTCAGTGCTCGGGGTGCTGGGTGCTCAGGGCTCAGGGTGCTGGGTGCTCAGTACTCAGGGTGCTCGGTGCTCAGTACTCAGGGTTCTCAGTGCTCAGTGCTCAGGGTGCTGGGTGCTCAGTTCTCAGGGTGCTCAGTGCTCAGCACACGGGGTGCTGGGTGCTCAGTGCTCAGGGTGCTCAGTGCTCAGCACTCGGGGTGCTGGGTGCTCAGTGCTCAGGGTGCTCAGTGCTCAGTGCTCGGGGAGCTGGGTGCTCAGTGCTCGGAGTTCTGCGTGCTCAGTACTCAGGGTGCTGTGTGCTCAGTGCTCAGTACTCAGCGTGCTGGGTCCTCAGTGCTCAGAGTGTTGGGTGCTCAGTACTCAGGGTGCTGGGTGCTCAGTGCTCAGTGCTCAGGGTGCTCAGTGCTCAGGGTGCTGGGTGCTCAGGGTGCTGTTTGCTCAGTGCTCGGGGTGCTGGTTGCTCAGTGCTCAGGGTGCTGGGTGCTCAGTGCTGAGGGTGCTGAGTGCTCAGTACTCAGGGTGCTGGGTGCTCGGTGCTCAGTACTCAGGGTGCTGAGTGCTCAGTACTCAGGGTGCTGGGTGCTCAGTACTCAGAGTGCTGGGTGCTCATTGCTCTGGGTGCTGGGTGCTCAGTGCTCGGGGTGCTGGGTGCTCAGTACTCAGGGTGCTGGGTGCTCAGTACTCAGGGTGCTCAGTGCTCAGTACTCAGCGTGCTGGGTGCTCAGTGCTCAGGGTGCTGGGTGCTCAGTACTCAGGGTGCTGGGTGCTTAGTACTCAGGGTGCTCGGTCCTCAGTGCTCAGGGTGCTGGGTGCTCAGTGCTCAGGGTGCTCAGTGCTCAGTACTCAGGGTGCTCAGTGCTCATTGCTCTGGGTGCTGGGTGCTCAGTGCTCGGGGTGCTGGGTGCTCAGTGCTCAGGGTGCTGGGTGCTCAGTACTCAGGGTGCTCAGTGCTCAGGGTGCTGGGTGCTCAGTGCTCGGGGTGCTGTGTACTCAGTGCTCAGTACACAGGGTGCTGAGTGCTCAGTGCTCAGGGTGCTGGGTGCTCAGGGTGCTGGGTGCTCAGTGCTCGGGGTGCTGGTTGCTCAGTGCTCAGGGTGCTGGGTGCTCAGTGCTCAGTGCTCAGGGTGCTGGGTGCTCAGTGCTCAGTGCTCAGGGTGCTGGGTGATCAGTACTCAGGGTGCTCATTGCTCAGGGTGCTGGGTGCTCAGTACTCATGGTGCTGGGTGCTCAGTACTCAGGGTGCTCAGTGCTCAGTACTCAGGGTGCTGGGTGCTCAGTGCTCAGGGTGCTGGGTGCTCAGTACTCAGGGTGCTGGGTGCTCGGTGCTCAGGGTGCTGGGTGCTCAGTGCTCAGGGTGCTGGGTGCTCGGTGCTCGGGGTGCTGGGTGCTCAGTGCTCGGGGTGCTCGGTGCTCAGTACTCAGGGTGCTCAGTGCTCAGTACTCAGGGTGCTGGGTGCTCAGTGCTCAGGGTGCTGGGTGCTCAGTACTCAGGGTGCTGGGTGCTCGGTGCTCAATACGCTGAGTGCTCGGTACTCAGGGTGCTGGGTGCTCAGTACTCAGGGTGCTCGGTGCTCACTACTCAGGGTGCTGGGTGCTCAGTGCTCGGGGTGCTGGGTGCTCAGTACTCAGGGTGCTGGGTGCTCAGTGCTCGGGGTGCTCGGTGCTCAGTACGGTGGGTGCTCAGTACTCAGGGTGCTGGGTGCTCAGTACTCAGGGTGCTCAGTGCTCAGTACTTAGGGTGCTGGGTGCTCGGTGCTCAATACGCTGGGTGCTCGGTACTCAGGGTGCTGGGTGCTCAGTACTCAGTGTGCTCGGTGCTCACTACTCAGGGTGCTGGGTGCTCAGTGCTCGGGGTGCTGGGTGCTCAGTACTCAGGGTGCTGGGTGCTCAGTGCTCGGGGTGCTCGGTGCTCAATACGCTGGGTGCTCGGTACTCAGGGTGCTGGGTGCTCAGTACTCAGGGTGCTCGGTGCTCACTACTCAGGGTGCTGGGTGCTCAGTGCTCGGGGTGCTGGGTGCTCAGTACTCAGGGTGCTGTGTGCTCAGTGCTCGGGGTGCTCGGTGCTCAGTGCTCAGTGCTCAGTGCTCAGGGTGCTGGGTGCTCAGTGCTCGGGGTGCTGGGTGCTCAGTGCTCGGGGTGCTGGGTGCTCAGTGCTCGGGGTGCTGGGTGCTCAGGGCTCAGGTGCTGGGTGCTCAGTACTCAGGGTGCTGGGTGCTCAGTACTCAGGGTTCTCAGTGCTCAGTGCTCAGGGTGCTGGGTGCTCAGTTCTCAGGGTGCTCAGTGCTCAGCACTCGGGGTGCTGGGTGCTCAGTGCTCAGGGTGCTCAGTGCTCAGCACTCGGGGTGCTGGGTGCTCAGTGCTCAGGGTGCTCAGTGCTCAGTGCTCGGGGAGCTGGGTGCTCAGTGCTCGGAGTTCTGCGTGCTCAGTACTCAGGGTGCTGTGTGCTCAGTGCTCAGTACTCAGCGTGCTGGGTGCTCAGTGCTCAGAGTGTTGGGTGCTCAGTACTCAGGGTGCTGGGTGCTCAGTGCTCAGTGCTCAGGGTGCTCAGTGCTCAGGGTGCTGGGTGCTCAGGGTGCTGGGTGCTCAGTGCTCGGGGTGCTGGTTGCTCAGTGCTCAGGGTGCTGGGTGCTCAGTGCTCAGTGCTCAGTGTGCTGGGTGCTCAGTGCTCAGTGCTCAGGGTGCTGGGTGTTCAGTACTCAGGGTGCTGGGTGCTCAGTACTCAGGGTGCTTGGTGCTCAGTGCTCAGGGTGCTGGTTGCTCAGTGCTCAGGGTGCTGGGTGCTCAGTACTCAGGGTGCTGGGTGCTCAGTACTCAGGGTGCTCAGTGTTCAGTACTCAGGGTGCTGGGTGCTCAGTACTCAAGGTGCTGGGTGCTCAGTGCTCAGGGTGCTGGGTGCTCAGTACTCAGGGTGCTGGGTGCTCAGTGCTCAGTGCTCAGGGTGCTGGGTGCTCAGTCCTCAGGGTGCTCAGTACTCAGGGTGCTCGGTGCTCAGTGCTCAGTTACTCAGGGTGTTCAGTACTCAGGGTGCTGGGTGCTCAGTGCTTGGGGTGCTGGGTGCTCAGTACTCAGGGTGCTGGGTGCTCAGTACTCAGGGTGCTGGGTGCTCAGTACTCAGGGTGCTGGGTGCTCAGTGCTCGGGGTGCTGGGTGCTCAGTGCTCAGGGTGATCGGTGCTCAGTGCTCAGGGTGCTGGGTGCTCAGTCCTCAGGGTGCTCAGTGCTCAAGGTGCTGGGTGCTCAGTGCTCGGGGTGCTCGGTGCTCAGTACTCAGGATGCTGAGTGCTCAGTACTCAGGGTGCTGGGTGCTCAGTACTCAGGGTGCTGCGTGCTCAGTACTCAGGGTGCTGGGTGCTCAGTGCTCAGGGTGCTGGGTGCTCAGTGCTCAGGGTGCTGGGTGCTCAGTGCTCGGGGTGCTGGGTGCTCAGTGCTCGGGGTGCTGGGTGCTCAGTGCTCAGGGCTCAGGGTGCTGGGTGCTCAGTGATCAGTGCTCAGGGTGCTGGGTGCTCAGTGCTCCGGTTGCTCGGTGCTCAGTACTCAGGGTGCTGGGTGCTCAGTACGTTGGGTGCTCACTACTCAGGGTGCTGGGTGCTCAGTGCTCAGGGTACTGGGTGCTCAGTGCTCAGGGTGCTGGGTGCTCAGTGCTCAGGGTGCTGGGTGTTCTGTACTCAGGGTGCTGGGTGCGCAGTGCTCGCGGTGCTGGGTGCTCAGTGCTCAGGGTGCTGGGTGCTCAGTGCTCAGGGTGCTGGGTGCTCAGTACTCGGGGTGCTGGGTGCTCAGTACTCAGGTTGCGGGCTGCTCAGTACTCAGGGTGCTGGGTGATCAGTACTCGGGTGCTGGGTGCTCAGTGCTCAGGGTGCTGGGTGCTCAGTGCTCGGGGTGCTGGGTGCTCAGTGCTCAGTACTCAGGGTGCTTGGGTGCTCAGTGCTCGGGGTGCTGGGTGCTCAGTGCTCAGTACTCAGGGTGCTGGGTGCTCAGTGCACAGGGTGCTGGGTGCTCAGTGCTCAGGGTGCTGGGTGCTCAGTGCTCAGGGTGCTGGGTGCTCAGTACTCAGGGTGCTGGGTGCTCAGTGCTCAGAGTGCTGGGTGGTCAGTGCTCGGGGTGCTCGGTGCTCAGTGCTCAATGTGCTGGGTGCTCAGTACTCAGGGTGCTCATTGCACAGGGTCCTGGGTGCTCAGTACTCAGGGTGCTGGGTGCTCAGTGCTCAGGGTGCTCGGTGCTCAGTACGTTGGGTGCTCAGTACTCAGGGTGCTGGGTGCTCAGTGCTCAGGGTGCTGGGTGCTCAGTACTCAGGGTGCTGGGTGCTCAGTACTCAGGGTGCTGGGTGCTCAGTGCTCAGGGTGCTGGGTGCTCAGTGCTCAGGGTGCTGGGTGCTCAGTGCTCGGGGTGCTGGGTGCTCAGTGCTCGGGGTGCTGGGTGCTCAGTGCTCAGGGCTCAGGGTGCTGGGTGCTCAGTGATCAGTGCTCAGTGTGCTGGGTGCTCAGTGCTCAGGGTGCTGGGTGCTCAGTGCTCGGGGTGCTGGGTGCTCAGTGCTCAAGGTGCTGGGTGCTCAGTGCTCGGCATGCTCGGTGCTCAGTACTCAGGGTGCTGGGTGCTCAGTGCTCGGGGTGCTCGGTGCTCAGTACGTTGGGTGCTCACTACTCAGGGTGCTGGGTGCTCAGTGCTCAGGGTACTGGGTGCTCAGTGCTCAGGGTGCTGGGTGCTCAGTGCTCAGGGTGCTGGGTGTTCAGTACTCAGGGTGCTGGGTGCGCAGTGCTCGCGGTGCTGGGTGCTCAGTGCTCAGGGTGCTGGGTGCTCAGTGCTCAGGGTGCTGGGTGCTCAGTACTCGGGGTGCTGGGTGCTCAGTACTCAGGTTGCGGGCTGCTCAGTACTCAGGGTGCTGGGTGATCAGTACTCGGGTGCTGGGTGCTCAGTGCTCAGGGTGCTGGGTGCTCAGTGCTCGGGGTGCTGGGTGCTCAGTGCTCAGTACTCAGGGTGCTTGGGTGCTCAGTGCTCGGGGTGCTGGGTGCTCAGTGCTTAGTACTCAGGGTGCTGGGTGCTCAGTGCTCGGGGTGCTGGGTGCTCAGTGCTCAGGGTGCTGGGTGCTCAGTGCTCAGGGTGCTGGGTGCTCAGTACTCAGGGTGCTGGGTGCTCAGTGCTCAGATTGCTGGGTGGTCAGTGCTCGGGGTGCTCGGTGCTCAGTGCTCAATGTGCTGGGTGCTCAGTACTCAGGGTGCTCATTGCACAGGGTCCTGGGTGCTCAGTACTCAGGGTGCTGGGTGCTCAGTGCTCAGGGTGCTCGGTGCTCAGTACGTTGGGTGCTCAGTACTCAGGGTGCTGGGTGCTCAGTGCTCAGGGTGCTGGGTGCTCAGTGCTCAGGGTGCTGGGTGTTCAGTGCTCAGGGTGCTGGGTGCTCGGTGCTCGGGGTGCTGGGTGCTCAGTGCTCGGGGTGCTCGGAGCTCAATACTCAGGGTGCTCACTGCTCAGTACTCCGGCTGCTGGGTGCTCAGTGCAAGGGGTGCTGATTGCTCAGTGCTCAGGGTGCTCGGTGCTCATTACGCTGGGTGCTCAGTACTCGGGGTGGTGGGTGCTCAGTACTCAGGGTGCTGGGTGTTCAGTACTCAGGGTGCTGGGTTCTTAGTACTCAGTGTGCTCAGTGCTCAGTACTTAGGGTGCTCAGTGCTCAGTGCTCGGGGTGCTGGGTGCTCAGTGCTCGGGGTGCTGGGTGCTCAGTGCTCGGGGTGCTGTGTGCTCAGTGCTCAGGGTGCTGGGTGCTCAGTGCTCAGAGTGCTGGGTTCTCAATACTCACGGTGCTCGGTGCTCATTACTCAGAGTGCTCAGTGCTCAGTACTCAGCGTGCTGGGTGCTCAGTGCTCAGGGTGCTCGGTGCTCAGTACTCAGGGTGCTCAGTGCTCAGTACTCAGCGTGCTGGGTGCTCAGTGCTCAGGGTGCTGGGTGCTCAGTACTCAGGGTGCTGGGTGCTTAGTACTCAGGGTGCTCGGTCCTCAGTGCTCAGAGTGCTGGGTGCTCAGTACTCAGGGTGCTGGGTGCTCAGTGCTCAGGGTGCTCAGTGCTCAGTACTCAGGGTGCTCGGTGCTCAGTGCTCAGGGTGCTCAGTGCTCAGTACTCAGGGTGCTCAGTGCTCAGTGCTCTGGGTGCTGGGTGCTCAGTGCTCGGGGTGCTGGGTGCTCAGTGCTCAGGATGCTGGGTGCTCAGTACTCAGGGTGCTCAGTGCTCAGGGTGCTGGGTGCTCAGTGCTCGGGGTGCTGGGTACTCAGTGCTCAGTACACAGGGTGCTGAGTGCTCAGTGCTCAGGGTGCTAGGTGCTCAGGGTGCTGGGTGCTCAGTGCTCGAGGTGCTGGTTGCTCAGTGCTCAGGGTGCTGGGTGCTCAGTGCTCAGTGCTCAGGGTGCTGGGTGCTCAGTGCTCAGTGCTCAGGGTGCTGGGTGATCAGTACTCAGGGTGCTCATTGCTCAGGGTGCTGGGTGCTCAGTACTCATGGTGCTGGGTGCTCAGTACTCAGGGTGCTCAGTGCTCAGTACTCAGGGTGCTGGGTGCTCAGTGCTCAGGGTGCTGGGTGCTCAGTACTCAGGGTGCTGGGTGCTCGGTGCTCAGGGTGCTGGGTGCTCAGTGCTCAGGGTGCTGGGTGCTCGGTGCTTGGGGTGCTGGGTGCTCAGTGCTCGGGGTGCTCGGTGCTCAGTACTCAGGGTGCTCAGTGCTCAGTACTCAGGGTGCTGGGTGCTCAGTGCTCAGGGTGCTGGGTGCTCAGTACTCAGGGTGCTGGGTGCTCGGTGCTCAATACGCTGGGTGCTCAGTACTCAGGGTGCTGGGTGCTCAGTACTCAGGGTGCTCGGTGCTCACTACTCAGGGTGCTGGGTGCTCAGTGCTCAAGGTGCTGGGTGCTCAGTACTCAGGGTGCTGGGTGCTCAGTGCTCGGGGTGCTCGGTGCTCAGTACGCTGGGTGCTCAGTACTCAGGGTGCTGGGTGCTCAGTACTCAGGGTGCTCAGTGCTCAGTACTTAGGGTGCTCAGTGCTCAGTGCTCAGGGTGCTGGGTGCTCAGTGCTCGGGGTGCTGGGTGCTCAGTGCTCGGGGTGCTGGGTGCTCAGTGCTCGGGGTGCTGGGTGCTCAGGGCTCAGGGTGCTGGGTGCTCAGTACTCAGGGTGCTCGGTGCTCAGTACTCAGGGTTCTCAGTGCTCAGTGCTCAGGGTGCTGGGTGCTCAGTTCTCAGGGTGCTCAGTGCTCAGCACACGGGGTGCTGGGTGCTCAGTGCTCAGGGTGCTCAGTGCTCAGCACTCGGGGTGCTGGGTGCTCAGTGCTCAGGGTGCTCAGTGCTCAGTGCTCGGGGAGCTGGGTGCTCAGTGCTCGGAGTTCTGCGTGCTCAGTACTCAGGGTGCTGTGTGCTCAGTGCTCAGTACTCAGCGTGCTGGGTCCTCAGTGCTCAGAGTGTTGGGTGCTCAGTACTCAGGGTGCTGGGTGCTCAGTGCTCAGTGCTCAGGGTGCTCAGTGCTCAGGGTGCTGGGTGCTCAGGGTGCTGTTTGCTCAGTGCTCGGGGTGCTGGTTGCTCAGTGCTCAGGGTGCTGGGTGCTCAGTGCTGAGGGTGCTGAGTGCTCAGTACTCAGGGTGCTGGGTGCTCGGTGCTCAGTACTCAGGGTGCTGAGTGCTCAGTACTCAGGGTGCTGGGTGCTCAGTACTCAGAGTGCTGGGTGCTCATTGCTCTGGGTGCTGGGTGCTCAGTGCTCGGGGTGCTGGGTGCTCAGTACTCAGGGTGCTGGGTGCTCAGTACTCAGGGTGCTCAGTGCTCAGTACTCAGCGTGCTGGGTGCTCAGTGCTCAGGGTGCTGGGTGCTCAGTACTCAGGGTGCTGGGTGCTTAGTACTCAGGGTGCTCGGTCCTCAGTGCTCAGGGTGCTGGGTGCTCAGTGCTCAGGGTGCTCAGTGCTCAGTACTCAGGGTGCTCAGTGCTCATTGCTCTGGGTGCTGGGTGCTCAGTGCTCGGGGTGCTGGGTGCTCAGTGCTCAGGGTGCTGGGTGCTCAGTACTCAGGGTGCTCAGTGCTCAGGGTGCTGGGTGCTCAGTGCTCGGGGTGCTGTGTACTCAGTGCTCAGTACACAGGGTGCTGAGTGCTCAGTGCTCAGGGTGCTGGGTGCTCAGGGTGCTGGGTGCTCAGTGCTCGGGGTGCTGGTTGCTCAGTGCTCAGGGTGCTGGGTGCTCAGTGCTCAGTGCTCAGGGTGCTGGGTGCTCAGTGCTCAGTGCTCAGGGTGCTGGGTGATCAGTACTCAGGGTGCTCATTGCTCAGGGTGCTGGGTGCTCAGTACTCATGGTGCTGGGTGCTCAGTACTCAGGGTGCTCAGTGCTCAGTACTCAGGGTGCTGGGTGCTCAGTGCTCAGGGTGCTGGGTGCTCAGTACTCAGGGTGCTGGGTGCTCGGTGCTCAGGGTGCTGGGTGCTCAGTGCTCAGGGTGCTGGGTGCTCGGTGCTCGGGGTGCTGGGTGCTCAGTGCTCGGGGTGCTCGGTGCTCAGTACTCAGGGTGCTCAGTGCTCAGTACTCAGGGTGCTGGGTGCTCAGTGCTCAGGGTGCTGGGTGCTCAGTACTCAGGGTGCTGGGTGCTCGGTGCTCAATACGCTGAGTGCTCGGTACTCAGGGTGCTGGGTGCTCAGTACTCAGGGTGCTCGGTGCTCACTACTCAGGGTGCTGGGTGCTCAGTGCTCGGGGTGCTGGGTGCTCAGTACTCAGGGTGCTGGGTGCTCAGTGCTCGGGGTGCTCGGTGCTCAGTACGGTGGGTGCTCAGTACTCAGGGTGCTGGGTGCTCAGTACTCAGGGTGCTCAGTGCTCAGTACTTAGGGTGCTGGGTGCTCGGTGCTCAATACGCTGGGTGCTCGGTACTCAGGGTGCTGGGTGCTCAGTACTCAGTGTGCTCGGTGCTCACTACTCAGGGTGCTGGGTGCTCAGTGCTCGGGGTGCTGGGTGCTCAGTACTCAGGGTGCTGGGTGCTCAGTGCTCGGGGTGCTCGGTGCTCAATACGCTGGGTGCTCGGTACTCAGGGTGCTGGGTGCTCAGTACTCAGGGTGCTCGGTGCTCACTACTCAGGGTGCTGGGTGCTCAGTGCTCGGGGTGCTGGGTGCTCAGTACTCAGGGTGCTGTGTGCTCAGTGCTCGGGGTGCTCGGTGCTCAGTGCTCAGTGCTCAGTGCTCAGGGTGCTGGGTGCTCAGTGCTCGGGGTGCTGGGTGCTCAGTGCTCGGGGTGCTGGGTGCTCAGTGCTCGGGGTGCTGGGTGCTCAGGGCTCAGGTGCTGGGTGCTCAGTACTCAGGGTGCTGGGTGCTCAGTACTCAGGGTTCTCAGTGCTCAGTGCTCAGGGTGCTGGGTGCTCAGTTCTCAGGGTGCTCAGTGCTCAGCACTCGGGGTGCTGGGTGCTCAGTGCTCAGGGTGCTCAGTGCTCAGCACTCGGGGTGCTGGGTGCTCAGTGCTCAGGGTGCTCAGTGCTCAGTGCTCGGGGAGCTGGGTGCTCAGTGCTCGGAGTTCTGCGTGCTCAGTACTCAGGGTGCTGTGTGCTCAGTGCTCAGTACTCAGCGTGCTGGGTGCTCAGTGCTCAGAGTGTTGGGTGCTCAGTACTCAGGGTGCTGGGTGCTCAGTGCTCAGTGCTCAGGGTGCTCAGTGCTCAGGGTGCTGGGTGCTCAGGGTGCTGGGTGCTCAGTGCTCGGGGTGCTGGTTGCTCAGTGCTCAGGGTGCTGGGTGCTCAGTGCTCAGTGCTCAGTGTGCTGGGTGCTCAGTGCTCAGTGCTCAGGGTGCTGGGTGTTCAGTACTCAGGGTGCTGGGTGCTCAGTACTCAGGGTGCTTGGTGCTCAGTGCTCAGGGTGCTGGTTGCTCAGTGCTCAGGGTGCTGGGTGCTCAGTACTCAGGGTGCTGGGTGCTCAGTACTCAGGGTGCTCAGTGTTCAGTACTCAGGGTGCTGGGTGCTCAGTACTCAAGGTGCTGGGTGCTCAGTGCTCAGGGTGCTGGGTGCTCAGTACTCAGGGTGCTGGGTGCTCAGTGCTCAGTGCTCAGGGTGCTGGGTGCTCAGTCCTCAGGGTGCTCAGTACTCAGGGTGCTCGGTGCTCAGTGCTCAGTTACTCAGGGTGTTCAGTACTCAGGGTGCTGGGTGCTCAGTGCTTGGGGTGCTGGGTGCTCAGTACTCAGGGTGCTGGGTGCTCAGTACTCAGGGTGCTGGGTGCTCAGTACTCAGGGTGCTGGGTGCTCAGTGCTCGGGGTGCTGGGTGCTCAGTGCTCAGGGTGATCGGTGCTCAGTGCTCAGGGTGCTGGGTGCTCAGTCCTCAGGGTGCTCAGTGCTCAAGGTGCTGGGTGCTCAGTGCTCGGGGTGCTCGGTGCTCAGTACTCAGGATGCTGAGTGCTCAGTACTCAGGGTGCTGGGTGCTCAGTACTCAGGGTGCTGCGTGCTCAGTACTCAGGGTGCTGGGTGCTCAGTGCTCAGGGTGCTGGGTGCTCAGTGCTCAGGGTGCTGGGTGCTCAGTGCTCGGGGTGCTGGGTGCTCAGTGCTCGGGGTGCTGGGTGCTCAGTGCTCAGGGCTCAGGGTGCTGGGTGCTCAGTGATCAGTGCTCAGGGTGCTGGGTGCTCAGTGCTCCGGTTGCTCGGTGCTCAGTACTCAGGGTGCTGGGTGCTCAGTACGTTGGGTGCTCACTACTCAGGGTGCTGGGTGCTCAGTGCTCAGGGTACTGGGTGCTCAGTGCTCAGGGTGCTGGGTGCTCAGTGCTCAGGGTGCTGGGTGTTCTGTACTCAGGGTGCTGGGTGCGCAGTGCTCGCGGTGCTGGGTGCTCAGTGCTCAGGGTGCTGGGTGCTCAGTGCTCAGGGTGCTGGGTGCTCAGTACTCGGGGTGCTGGGTGCTCAGTACTCAGGTTGCGGGCTGCTCAGTACTCAGGGTGCTGGGTGATCAGTACTCGGGTGCTGGGTGCTCAGTGCTCAGGGTGCTGGGTGCTCAGTGCTCGGGGTGCTGGGTGCTCAGTGCTCAGTACTCAGGGTGCTTGGGTGCTCAGTGCTCGGGGTGCTGGGTGCTCAGTGCTCAGTACTCAGGGTGCTGGGTGCTCAGTGCACAGGGTGCTGGGTGCTCAGTGCTCAGGGTGCTGGGTGCTCAGTGCTCAGGGTGCTGGGTGCTCAGTACTCAGGGTGCTGGGTGCTCAGTGCTCAGAGTGCTGGGTGGTCAGTGCTCGGGGTGCTCGGTGCTCAGTGCTCAATGTGCTGGGTGCTCAGTACTCAGGGTGCTCATTGCACAGGGTCCTGGGTGCTCAGTACTCAGGGTGCTGGGTGCTCAGTGCTCAGGGTGCTCGGTGCTCAGTACGTTGGGTGCTCAGTACTCAGGGTGCTGGGTGCTCAGTGCTCAGGGTGCTGGGTGCTCACTACTCAGGGTGCTGGGTGCTCAGTGCTCGGGGTGCTGGGTGCTCAGTACTCATGGTGCTGGGTGCTCAGTGCTCGGGGTGCTCGGTGCTCAGTACGCTGTGTGCTCAGTACTCAGGGTGCTGGGTGCTCAGTACTCAGGGTGCTCAGTGCTCAGTACTTAGGGTGCTCAGAGCTCAGTGCTCAGGGTGCTGGGTGCTCAGTGCTCGGGGTGCTGGGTGCTCAGTGCTCGGGGTGCTGGGTGCTCAGTGCTCGGGGTGCTGGGTGCTCAGGGCTCAGGGTGCTGGGTGCTCAGTACTCAGGGTGCTCGGTGCTCAGTACTCAGGGTTCTCAGTGCTCAGTGCTCAGGGTGCTGGGTGCTCAGTTCTCAGGGTGCTCAGTGCTCATCACTCGGGGTGCTGGGTGCTCAGTGCTCAGGGTGCTCAGTGCTCAGCACTCGGGGTGCTGGGTGCTCAGTGCTCAGGGTGCTCAGTGCTCAGTGCTCGGGGAGCTGGGTGCTCAGTGCTCGGAGTTCTGCGTGCTCAGTACTCAGGGTGCTGTGTGCTCAGTGCTCAGTACTCAGCGTTCTGGGTGCTCAGTGCTCAGAGTGTTGGGTGCTCAGTACTCAGGGTGCTGGGTGCTCAGTGCTCAGTGCTCACGGTGCTCAGTGCTCAGGGTGCTGGGTGCTCAGGGTGCTGGGTGCTCAGTGCTCGGGGTGCTGGTTGCTCAGTGCTCAGGGTGCTGGGTGCTCAGTGCTCAGTGCTCAGGGTGCTGGGTGCTCAGTGCTCAGTGCTCAGGGTGCTGGGTGTTCAGTACTCAGGGTGCTGGGTGCTCAGTACTCAGGGTGCTTGGTGCTCAGTGCTCAGGGTGCTTGTTGCTCAGTGCTCAGGGCGCTGGGTGCTCAGTACTCAGGGTGCTGGGTGCTCAGTACTCCGGGTGCTCGGTGTTCAGTACTCAGTGTGCTGGGTGCTCAGTACTCAAGGTGCTGGGTGCTCAGTGCTCAGGGTGCTGGGTGCTCAGTACTCAGGGTGCTGGGTGCTCAGTGCTCAGTGCTCAGGGTGCTGGGTGCTCAGTCCTCAGGGTGCTCAGTACTCAGGGTGCTCAGTGCTCAGTGCTCAGTACTCAGGGTGTTCAGTACTCAGGGTGCTGGGTGCTCAGTGCTTTTGGTGCTGGGTGCGCAGTACTCAGGGTGCTGGGTGCTCAGTACTCAGGGTGCTGGGTGCTCAGTACTCAGGGTGCTGGGTGCTCAGTGCTCGGGGAGCTGGGTGCTAAGTGCTCAGGGTGATCGGTGCTCAGGGCTCAGGGTGCTGGGTGCTCAGTCCTCAGGGTGCTCAGTGCTCAAGGTGCTGGGTGCTCAGTGCTCGGGGTGCTCGGTGCTCAGTACTCAGGGTGCTGAGTGCTCAGTATTCAGGGTGCTGGGTGCTCAGTACTCAGGGTGCTGGGTGCTCAGTACTCAGGGTGCTGGGTGCTAAGTGCTCAGGGTGCTGGGTGCTCAGTGCTCAGGGTGCTGGGTGCTCAGTGCTCGGGGTGCTGGGTGCTCAGTGCTCGGGGTGCTGGGTGCTCAGTGCTCAGGGCTCAGGGTGCTGGGTGCTCAGTGATCAGTGCTCAGGGTGCTGGGTGCTCAGTGCTCCGGTTGCTCGGTGCTCAGTACTCAGGGTGCTGGGTGCTCAGTGCTCGGGGTGCTCGGTGCTCAGTACGTTGGGTGCTCACTACTCAGGGTGCTGGGTGCTCAGTGCTCAGGGTACTGGGTGCTCAGTGCTCGGGGTGCTGGGTGCTCAGTACTCAGGGTGCTGGGTGCTCAGTGCTCGGGGTGCTCGGTGCTCAGTACGCTGGGTGCTCAGTACTCAGGGTGCTGGGTGCTCAGTACTCAGGGTGCTCGGTGCTCACTACTCAGGGTGCTGGGTGCTCAGTACTCAGGGTGCTGGGTGCTCGGTGCTCAATACGCTGGGTGCTCAGTACTCAGGGTGCTGGGTGCTCAGTACTCAGGGTGCTCGGTGCTCACTCCTCAGGGTGCTGGGTGCTCAGTGCTCGGGGTGCTGGGTGCTCAGTACTCAGGGTGCTGGGTGCTCAGTGCTCGGGGTGCTCGGTGCTCAGTACGCTGGGTGCTCAGTACTCAGGGTGCTGGGTGCTCAGTACTCAGGGTGCTCAGTGCTCAGTACTTAGGGTGCTCAGTGCTCAGTGCTCAGGGTGCTGGGTGCTCAGTGCTCGGGGTGCTGGGTGCTCAGTGCTCGGAGTGCTGGGTGCTCAGTGCTCGGGGTGCTGGGTGCTCAGGGCTCAGGGTGCTGGGTGCTCAGTACTCAGGGTGCTCGGTGCTCAGTACTCAGGGTTCTCAGTGCTCAGTGCTCAGGGTGCTGGGTGCTCAGTTCTCAGGGTGCTCAGTGCTCATCACTCGGGGTGCTGGGTGCTCAGTGCTCAGGGTGCTCAGTGCTCAGCACTCGGGGTGCTGGGTGCTCAGTGCTCAGGGTGCTCAGTGCTCAGTGCTCGGGGAGCTGGGTGCTCAGTGCTCAGAGTTCTGCGTGCTCAGTACTCAGGGTGCTGTGTGCTCAGTGCTCAGTACTCAGCGTGCTGGGTGCTCAGTGCTCAGAGTGTTGGGTGCTCAGTACTCAGGGTGCTGGGTGCTCAGTGCTCAGTGCTCAGGGTGCTCAGTGCTCAGGGTGCTGGGTGCTCAGTGCTCAGGGTGCTGGGTGCTCAGTGCTCAGGGTGCTGGGTGCTCAGTACTCGGGGTGATGGGTGCTCAGTACTCAGGTTGCGGGCTGCTCAGTACTCAGGGTGCTGTGTGATCAGTACTCGGGTGCTGGGTGCTCAGTGCTCAGGGTGCTGGGTGCTCAGTGCTCGGAGTGCTGGGTGCTCAGTGCTCGGGGTGCTGGGTGCTCAGGGCTCAGGGTGCTGGGTGCTCAGTACTCAGGGTGCTCGGTGCTCAGTACTCAGGGTTCTCAGTGCTCAGTGCTCAGGGTGCTGGGTGCTCAGTACTCAGGGTGCTGGGTGCTCAGTGCTCAGGGTGCTGGGTGCTCAGTGCTCAGGGTGCTGGGTGCTCAGTGCTCGGGGTGCTGGGTGCTCAGTGCTCGGGGTGCTGGGTGCTCAGTGCTCAGGGCTCAGGGTGCTGGGTGCTCAGTGATCAGTGCTCAGGGTGCTGGGTGCTCAGTGCTCCGGTTGCTCGGTGCTCAGTACTCAGGGTGCTGGGTGCTCAGTGCTCGGGGTGCTCGGTGTTCAGTACGTTGGGTGCTCACTACTCAGGGTGCTGGGTGCTCAGTGCTCAGGGTGCTGGGTGTTCAGTACTCAGGGTGCTGGGTGCGCAGTGCTCGCGGTGCTGGGTGCTCAGTGCTCAGGGTGCTGGGTGCTCAGTGCTCAGGGTGCTGGGTGCTCAGTACTCGGGGTGATGGGTGCTCAGTACTCAGGTTGCGGGCTGCTCAGTACTCAGGGTGCTGTGTGATCAGTACTCGGGTGCTGGGTGCTCAGTGCTCAGGGTGCTGGGTGCTCAGTACTCAGGGTGCTCAGTGCTCAGTACTTAGGGTGCTCAGAGCTCAGTGCTCAGGGTGCTGGGTGCTCAGTGCTCGGGGTGCTGGGTGCTCAGTGCTCGGGGTGCTGGGTGCTCAGTGCTCGGGGTGCTGGGTGCTCAGGGCTCAGGGTGCTGGGTGCTCAGTACTCAGGGTGCTCGGTGCTCAGTACTCAGGGTTCTCAGTGCTCAGTGCTCAGGGTGCTGGGTGCTCAGTTCTCAGGGTGCTCAGTGCTCATCACTCGGGGTGCTGGGTGCTCAGTGCTCAGGGTGCTCAGTGCTCAGCACTCGGGGTGCTGGGTTCTCAGTGCTCAGGGTGCTCAGTGCTCAGTGCTCGGGGAGCTGGGTGCTCAGTGCTCGGAGTTCTGCGTGCTCAGTACTCAGGGTGCTGTGTGCTCAGTGCTCAGTACTCAGCGTTCTGGGTGCTCAGTGCTCAGAGTGTTGGGTGCTCAGTACTCAGGGTGCTGGGTGCTCAGTGCTCAGTGCTCAGGGTGCTCAGTGCTCAGGGTGCTGGGTGCTCAGGGTGCTGGGTGCTCAGTGCTCAGGGTGCTGGTTGCTCAGTGCTCAGGGTGCTGGGTGCTCAGTGCTCAGTGCTCAGTGTGCTGGGTGCTCAGTGATCAGTGCTCAGGGTGCTGGGTGTTCAGTACTCAGGGTGCTGGGTGCTCAGTACTCAGGGTGCTTGGTGCTCGGTGCTCAGGGTGCTTGTTGCTCAGTGCTCAGGGCGCTGGGTGCTCAGTACTCAGGGTGCTGGGTGCTCAGTACTCCGGGTGCTCGGTGTTCAGTACTCAGTGTGCTGGGTGCTCAGTACTCAAGGTGCTGGGTGCTCAGTGCTCAGGGTGCTGGGTGCTCAGTACTCAGGGTGCTGGGTGCTCAGTGCTCAGTGCTCAGGGTGCTGGGTGCTCAGTCCTCAGGGTGCTCAGTACTCAGGGTGCTCAGTGCTCAGTGCTCAGTACTCAGGGTGTTCAGTACTCAGGGTGCTGGGTGCTCAGTGCTTTTGGTGCTGGGTGCTCAGTACTCAGGGTGCTGGGTGCTCAGTACTCAGGGTGCTGGGTGCTCAGTACTCAGGGTGCTGGGTGCTCAGTGCTCGGGGAGCTGGGTGCTCAGTGCTCAGGGTGATCGGTGCTCAGGGCTCAGGGTGCTGGGTGCTCAGTCCTCAGGGTGCTCAGTGCTCAAGGTGCTGGGTGCTCAGTGCTCGGGGTGCTCGGTGCTCAGTACTCAGGGTGCTGAGTGCTCAGTATTCAGGGTGCTGGGTGCTCAGTACTCAGGGTGCTGGGTGCTCAGTACTCAGGGTGCTGGGTGCTAAGTGCTCAGGGTGCTGGGTGCTCAGTGCTCAGGGTGCTGGGTGCTCAGTGCTCGGGGTGCTGGGTGCTCAGTGCTCGGGGTGCTGGGTGCTCAGTGCTCAGGGCTCAGGGTGCTGGGTGCTCAGTGATCAGTGCTCAGGGTGCTGGGTGCTCAGTGCTCCGGTTGCTCGGTGCTCAGTACTCAGGGTGCTGGGTGCTCAGTGCTCGGGGTGCTCGGTGCTCAGTACGTTGGGTGCTCACTACTCAGGGTGCTGGGTGCTCAGTGCTCAGGGTACTGGGTGCTCAGTGCTCGGGGTGCTGGGTGCTCAGTACTCAGGGTGCTGGGTGCTCAGTGCTCGGGGTGCTCTGTGCTCAGTACGCTGGGTGCTCAGTACTCAGGGTGCTGGGTGCTCAGTACTCAGGGTGCTCGGTGCTCACTACTCAGGGTGCTGGGTGCTCAGTACTCAGGGTGCTGGGTGCTCGGTGCTCAATACGCTGGGTGCTCAGTACTCAGGGTGCTGGGTGCTCAGTACTCAGGGTGCTCGGTGCTCACTACTCAGGGTGCTGGGTGCTCAGTGCTCGGGGTGCTGGGTGCTCAGTACTCAGGGTGCTGGGTGCTCAGTGCTCGGGGTGCTCGGTGCTCAGTACGCTGGGTGCTCAGTACTCAGGGTGCTGGGTGCTCAGTACTCAGGGTGCTCAGTGCTCAGTACTTAGGGTGCTCAGTGCTCAGTGCTCAGGGTGCTGGGTGCTCAGTGCTCGGGGTGCTGGGTGCTCAGTACTCAGGTTGCGGGCTGCTCAGTACTCAGGGTGCTGTGTGATCAGTACTCGGGTGCTGGGTGCTCAGTGCTCAGGGTGCTGGGTGCTCAGTACTTAGGGTGCTCAGAGCTCAGTGCTCAGGGTGCTGGGTGCTCAGTGCTCGGGGTGCTGGGTGCTCAGTGCTCGGGGTGCTGGGTGCTCAGTGCTCGGGGTGCTGGGTGCTCAGGGCTCAGGGTGCTGGGTGCTCAGTACTCAGGGTGCTCGGTGCTCAGTACTCAGGGTTCTCAGTGCTCAGTGCTCAGGGTGCTGGGTGCTCAGTTCTCAGGGTGCTCAGTGCTCATCACTCGGGGTGCTGGGTGCTCAGTGCTCAGGGTGCTCAGTGCTCAGCACTCGGGGTGCTGGGTGCTCAGTGCTCAGGGTGCTCAGTGCTCAGTGCTCGGGGAGCTGGGTGCTCAGTGCTCGGAGTTCTGCGTGCTCAGTACTCAGGGTGCTGTGTGCTCAGTGCTCAGTACTCAGCGTTCTGGGTGCTCAGTGCTCAGAGTGTTGGGTGCTCAGTACTCAGGGTGCTGGGTGCTCAGTGCTCAGTGCTCAGGGTGCTCAGTGCTCAGGGTGCTGGGTGCTCAGGGTGCTGGGTGCTCAGTGCTCGGGGTGCTGGTTGCTCAGTGCTCAGGGTGCTGGGTGCTCAGTGCTCAGTGCTCAGGGTGCTGGGTGCTCAGTGCTCAGTGCTCAGGGTGCTGGGTGTTCAGTACTCAGGGTGCTGGGTGCTCAGTACTCAGGGTGCTTGGTGCTCAGTGCTCAGGGTGCTTGTTGCTCAGTGCTCAGGGCGCTGGGTGCTCAGTACTCAGGGTGCTGGGTGCTCAGTACTCCGGGTGCTCGGTGTTCAGTACTCAGTGTGCTGGGTGCTCAGTACTCAAGGTGCTGGGTGCTCAGTGCTCAGGGTGCTGGGTGCTCAGTACTCAGGGTGCTGGGTGCTCAGTGCTCAGTGCTCAGGGTGCTGGGTGCTCAGTCCTCAGGGTGCTCAGTACTCAGGGTGCTCAGTGCTCAGTGCTCAGTACTCAGGGTGTTCAGTACTCAGGGTGCTGGGTGCTCAGTGCTTTTGGTGCTGGGTGCTCAGTACTCAGGGTGCTGGGTGCTCAGTACTCAGGGTGCTGGGTGCTCAGTACTCAGGGTGCTGGGTGCTCAGTGCTCGGGGAGCTGGGTGCTCAGTGCTCAGGGTGATCGGTGCTCAGGGCTCAGGGTGCTGGGTGCTCAGTCCTCAGGGTGCTCAGTGCTCAAGGTGCTGGGTGCTCAGTGCTCGGGGTGCTCGGTGCTCAGTACTCAGGGTGCTGAGTGCTCAGTATTCAGGGTGCTGGTTGCTCAGTACTCAGGGTGCTGGGTGCTCAGTACTCAGGGTGCTGGGTGCTAAGTGCTCAGGGTGCTGGGTGCTCAGTGCTCAGGGTGCTGGGTGCTCAGTGCTCGGGGTGCTGGGTGCTCAGTGCTCGGGGTGCTGGGTGCTCAGTGCTCAGGGCTCAGGGTGCTGGGTGCTCAGTGATCAGTGCTCAGGGTGCTGGGTGCTCAGTGCTCCGGTTGCTCGGTGCTCAGTACTCAGGGTGCTGGGTGCTCAGTGCTCGGGGTGCTCGGTGCTCAGTACGTTGGGTGCTCACTACTCAGGGTGCTGGGTGCTCAGTGCTCAGGGTACTGGGTGCTCAGTGCTCGGGGTGCTGGGTGCTCAGTACTCAGGGTGCTGGGTGCTCAGTGCTCGGGGTGCTCGGTGCTCAGTACGCTGGGTGCTCAGTACTCAGGGTGCTGGGTGCTCAGTACTCAGGGTGCTCGGTGCTCACTACTCAGGGTGCTGGGTGCTCAGTACTCAGGGTGCTGGGTGCTCGGTGCTCAATACGCTGGGTGCTCAGTACTCAGGGTGCTGGGTGCTCAGTACTCAGGGTGCTCGGTGCTCACTACTCAGGGTGCTGGGTGCTCAGTGCTCGGGGTGCTGGGTGCTCAGTACTCAGGGTGCTGGGTGCTCAGTGCTCGGGGTGCTCGGTGCTCAGTACGCTGGGTGCTCAGTACTCAGGGTGCTGGGTGCTCAGTACTCAGGGTGATCAGTGCTCAGTACTTAGGGTGCTCAGTGCTCAGTGCTCAGGGTGCTGGGTGCTCAGTGCTCGGGGTGCTGGGTGCTCAGTGCTCGGAGTGCTGGGTGCTCAGTGCTCGGGGTGCTGGGTGCTCAGGGCTCAGGGTGCTGGGTGCTCAGTACTCAGGGTGCTCGGTGCTCATTACTCAGGGTTCTCAGTGCTCAGTGCTCAGGGTGCTGGGTGCTCAGTTCTCAGGGTGCTCAGTGCTCATCACTCGGGGTGCTGGGTGCTCAGTGCTCAGGGTGCTCAGTGCTCAGCACTCGGGGTGCTGGGTGCTCAGTGCTCAGGGTGCTCAGTGCTCAGTGCTCGGGGAGCTGGGTGCTCAGTGCTCAGAGTTCTGCGTGCTCAGTACTCAGGGTGCTGTGTGCTCAGTGCTCAGTACTCAGCGTGCTGGGTGCTCAGTGCTCAGAGTGTTGGGTGCTCAGTACTCAGGGTGCTGGGTGCTCAGTGCTCAGTGCTCAGGGTGCTCAGTGCTCAGGGTGCTGGGTGCTCAGGGTGCTGGGTGCTCAGTGCTCGGGGTGCTGGTTGCTCAGTGCTCAGGGTGCTGGGTGCTCAGTGCTCAGTGCTCAGGGTGCTGGGTGCTCAGTGCTCAGTGCTCAGGGTGCTGGGTGTTCAGTACTCAGGGTGCTGGGTGCTCAGTACTCAGGGTGCTTGGTGCTCAGTGCTCAGGGTGCTGGTTGCTCAGTGCTCAGGGTGCTGGGTGCTCAGTACTCAGGGTGCTGGGTGCTCAGTACTCAGAGTGCTCGGTGTTCAGTACTCAGTGTGCTGGGTGCTCAGTACTCAAGGTGCTGGGTGCTCAGTGCTCAGGGTGCTGGGTGCGCAGTACTCAGGGTGCTGGGTGCTCAGTGCTCAGTGCTCAGGGTGCTGGGTGCTCAGTCCTCAGGGTGCTCAGTACTCAGGGTGCTCGGTGCTCAGTGCTCAGTACTCAGGGTGTTCAGTACTCAGGGTGCTGGGTGCTCAGTGCTTGGGGTGCTGGGTGCTCAGTACTCAGGGTGCTGGGTGCTCAGTACTCAGGGTGCTGGGTGCTCAGTACTCAGGGTGCTGGGTGCTCAGTGCTCGGGGAGCTGGGTGCTCAGTGCTCAGGGTGATCGGTGCTCATTGCTCAGGGTGCTGGGTGCTCAGTCCTCAGGGTGCTCAGTGCTCAAGGTGCTGGGTGCTCAGTGCTCGGGGTGCTCGGTGCTCAGTACTCAGGGTGCTGGGTGCTCAGTACTCAGGGTGCTGGGTGCTCAGTACTCAGGGTGCTGGGTGCTCAGTGCTCAGGGTCCTGTGTGCTCAGTGCTCAGGGTGCTGGGTGCTCAGTGCTCGGGGTGCTGGGTGCTCAGTGCTCGGGGTGCTGGGTGCTCAGTGCTCAGTGCTCAGGGTGCTGGGTGCTCAGAGATCAGTGCTCAGGGTGCTGGGTGCTCAGTGCTCCGGTTGCTCGGTGCTCAGTACTCAGGGTGCTGGGTGCTCAGTGCTCGGGGTGCTCGGTGTTCAGTACGTTGGGTGCTCACTACTCAGGGTGCTGGGTGCTCAGTGCTCAGGGTGCTGGGTGTTCAGTACTCAGGGTGCTGGGTGCGCAGTGCTCGCGGTGCTGGGTGCTCAGTGCTCAGGGTGCTGGGTGCTCAGTGCTCAGGGTGCTGGGTGCTCAGTACTCGGGGTGATGGGTGCTCAGTACTCAGGTTGCGGGCTGCTCAGTACTCAGGGTGCTGTGTGATCAGTACTCGGGTGCTGGGTGCTCAGTGCTCAGGGTGCTGGGTGCTCAGTGGTCGGGGTGCTGGGTGCTCAGTGCTCAGTACTCAGGGTGCTTGGGTGCTCAGTGCTCGGGGTGCTGGGTGCTCAGTGCTCAGTACTCAGGGTGCTGGGTGCTCAGTGCTCAGGGTGCTGGGTGCTCAGTGCTCAGGGTGCTGGGTGCTCAGTGCTCAGGGTGCCGGGTGCTCAGTACTCAGGGTGCTGGGTGCTCAGTGCTCAGAGTGCTGGGTGGTCAGTGCTCGGGGTGCTCGGTGCTCAGTGCTCAATGTGCTGGGTGCTCAGTACTCAGGGTGCTCATTGCACAGGGTCCTGGGTGCTCAGTACTCAGGGTGCTGGGTGCTCAGTGCTCAGGGTGCTCGGTGCTCAGTACGTTGGGTGCTCAGTACTCAGGTTGCTGGGTGCTCAGTGCTCAGGGTGCTGGGTGCTCACTACTCAGGGTGCTGGGTGCTCAGTGCTCGGGGTGCTGGGTGCTCAGTACTCAGGGTGCTGGGTGCTCAGTGCTCGGGGTGCTCGGTGCTCAGTATGCTGGGTGCTCAGTACTCAGGGTGCTGGGTGCTCAGTACTCAGGGTGCTCGGTGCTCACTACTCAGGGTGCTGGGTGCTCAGTACTCAGGGTGCTGGGTGCTCGGTGCTCAATACGCTGGGTGCTCAGTACTCAGGGTGCTGGGTGCTCAGTACTCAGGGTGCTCGGTGCTCACTACTCAGGGTGCTGGGTGCTCAGTGCTCAGGGTGCTGGG
This sequence comes from Microtus oregoni, assembly GCF_018167655.1. Taxonomy (NCBI): domain Eukaryota; kingdom Metazoa; phylum Chordata; class Mammalia; order Rodentia; family Cricetidae; genus Microtus; species Microtus oregoni. The sequence goes on along the minus strand of NW_024543811.1, from coordinate 2,044,988 downwards.
TGCTCAGTGCTCAGGGTGCTGGGTGCTCAGTGCTCAGGGTGCTGGGTGCTCAGTACTCAGGGTGCTGGGTGCTCAGTGCTCAGAGTGCTGGGTGGTCAGTGCTCGGGGTGCTCGGTGCTCAGTGCTCAATGTGCTGGGTGCTCAGTACTCAGGGTGCTCATTGCACAGGGTCCTGGGTGCTCAGTACTCAGGTTGCTGGGTGCTCAGTGCTCAGGGTGCTCGGTGCTCAGTATGTTGGGTGCTCAGTACTCAGGGTGCTGGGTGCTCAGTGCTCAGGTTGCTGGGTGCTCAGTGCTCCGGGTGCTGGGTGTTCAGTGCTCAGGGTGCTGGGTGCTCGGTGCTCGGGGTGCTGGGTGCTCAGTGCTCGGGGTGCTCGGAGCTCAATACTCAGGGTGCTCACTGCTCAGTACTCCGGCTGCTGGGTGCTCAGTGCAAGGGGTGCTGATTGCTCAGTGCTCGGGGTGCTCGGTGCTCATTACGCTGGGTGCTCAGTACTCGGGGTGCTGGGTGCTCAGTACTCAGGGTGCTGGGTGCTCAGTACTCAGGGTGCTGGGTTCTTAGTACTCAGGGTGCTCAGTGCTCAGGGTGCTGGGTGCTCAGTACTCATGGTGCTGGGTGCTCAGTGCTCAGGGTGCTCAGTGCTCAGTACTCAGGGTGCTCAGTGCTCAGTGCTCTGGGTGCTGGGTGCTCAGTGCTCGGGGTGCTGGGTGCTCAGTACTCAGGGTGCTGGGTGCTCAGTGCTCAGGGTGCTGGGTGCTCAGTACTCAGGGTGCTGTGTGCTCAGTTCTCAGGGTGCTGGGTGCTCAGTACTCAGGGTGCTGGGTCCTCAGTGCTCCGGGTGCTGGGTGCTCAGTACTCAGGGTGCTCAGTGCTCAGGGTGCTGGGTGCTCAGTGCTCGGGGTGCTGAGTAATCAGTGATCAGTACACAGGGTGCTGAGTGCTCAGTGCTCGGGGTGCTGGGTGCTCAGTGCTCGGGGTGCTGGATGCTCAGTACTCAGGGTGCTGGGTGCTCAGTGCTCAGGGTGCTGGGTGCTCAGTACTCAGGGTGCTGTGTGCTCAGTGCTCAGGGTTCTGGGTGCTCAGTACTCAGGGTGCTGGGTCCTCAGTGCTCAGGGTGCTGGGTGCTCACTGCTCGGGGTGCTCGGTGCTCAGTGCTCAGTGTGCTGGGTGATCAGTACTCAGGGTGCTCATTGCTCAGGGTGCTGGGTGCTCAGTACTCATGGTGCTGGGTGCTCAGTACTCAGGGTGCTCAGTGCTCAGTACTCAGGGTGCTGGGTGCTCAGTGCTCAGGGTGCTGGGTGCTCAGTACTCAGGGTGCTGGGTGCTCGGTGCTCAGGGTGCTGGGTGCTCAGTACTCAGGGTGCTGGGTGCTCGGTGCTCGGGGTGCTGGGTGCTCAGTGCTCGGGGTGCTCGGTGCTCAGTACTCAGGGTGCTCAGTGCTCAGTACTCAGGGTGCTGGGTGCTCAGTGCTCAGGGTGCTGGGTGCTCAGTACTAAGGGTGCTGGGTGCTCGGTGCTCAGTACGCTGGGTGCTCAGTACTCAGGGTGCTGGGTGCTCAGTACTCAGGGTGCTCGGTGCTCACTACTCAGGGTGCTGGGTGCTCAGTGCTCGGGGTGCTGGGTGCTCAGTACTCAGGGTGCTGGGTGCTCAGTGCTCGGGGTGCTCAGTGCTCAGTACGCTGGGTGCTCAGTACTCAGGGTGCTGGGTGCTCAGTACTCAGGGTGCTCAGTGCTCAGTACTTAGGGTGCTCAGTGCTCAGGGTGCTGGGTGCTCAGTGCTCGGGGTGCTGGGTGCTCAGTGCTCGGGGTGCTGGGTGCTCAGTGCTCGGGGTGCTGGGTGCTCAGTGCTCAGGGTGCTGGGTGCTCCGTGCTCAGAGTCCTGGGTGCTCAGTACTCAGGGTGCTCGGTGCTCAGTACTCAGAGTGCTCAGTGCTCAGTACTCAGCGTGCAGGGTGCTCAGTGCTCTGGGTGCTCGGTGCTCAGTACTCAGGGTGCTCAGTTCTCAGTACTCAGCGTGCTGGGTGCTCAGTGCTCAGGGTGCTGGGTCCTCAGTGCTCAGGGTGCTGGGTGCTTAGTACTCAGGGTCCTCGGTCCTCAGTGCTCAGGGTGCTGGGTGCTCAGTACTCAGGGTGCTGGGTGCTCAGTGCTCAGGGTGCTCAGTGCTCAGTACTCAGGGTGCTCGGTGCTCAGTGCTCAGGGTGCTCAGTGCTCAGTACTCAGGGTGCTCAGTGCTCAGTTCTCTGGGTGCTGGGTGCTCAGTGCTCGGGGTGCTGGGTGCTCAGTGCTCAGGGTGCTTTGTGCTCAGTACTCACGGTGCTCAGTGCTCAGGGTGCTGGGTGCTCAGTGCTCAGTACACAGGGTGCTGAGTGCTCAGTGCTCTGGGTGCTGGGTGCTCAGTGCTCAGTACTCAGGGTGCTGGCTGCTCAGTGCTCGGGGTGCTGGATGCTCAGTATTCAGGGTGCTGGGTGCTCAGTGCTCAGGGTGCTAGGTGCTCAGTACTCAGGGTGCTGGGTGCTCAGTGCTCAGGGTGCTGGGTGCTCAGTACTCAGGGTGCTGGGTCCTCAGTTCTCAGGGTGCTGGGTGCTCAGTGCTCGGGGTGCTCAGTACTCAGGGTGCTGTGTGTTCAGTGCTCAGGGTACTGGGTGCTCAGTACTCAGGGTGCTCGGTGCTTAGTACTCAGGGTGCTGGGTGCTCAGTACTCCGGGTGCTGGGTGCTCAGTGCTCGGGGTGCTCGGTGCTCAGTGCTCAGGGTGCTGGGTGCTGAGTACTCAGGGGGCTCTTTGCTCCGTGTCCTGGGTGCTCAGTACTCAGGGTGCTGGGTGCTCAATACTCAGGGTGCTCAGTGCTCAGTACTCAGGGTGCTCAGTGCTCAGTACTCAGGGTTCTCAGTGCTCAGGGTGCTGGGTGCTCAGTGCTCGGGGTGCTGGGTGCTCAGTGCTCAGGGTGCTGGGTGCTCAGTGCTCAGGGTGCTGGGTGCTCAGTGCTCAGGGTGCTCGGTGCTCAGTGCTCAGGTTGCTGGGTGCTCAGTACTCAGGGTGCTTGGTGCTCAGTACTCAGGGTGCTCATTGCTCAGTACTCAGGGTGCTCAGTGCTCAGTACTCAGGGTGCTCAGTGCTCAGGGTGCTAGGTGCTCAGTGCTCGGGGTGCTGGGTGCTCAGTCCTCAGGGTGCTGGGTGCTCAGTGCTCAGGGTGCTCGGTGCTCAGTGCTCAGGGTGCTGGGTGCTCAGTACTCAGGGTGCTGGGTGCTCAGTGCTCGGGGTGCTGGGTGCTCAGTACTCAGGGTGCTGGGTGTTCAGTACTCGGGTGCTCGGTGCTCAGTGCTCAGGGTGCTGGGTGCTCAGTGCTCTGGGTGCTGGGTGCTCAGTGCTCAGTACTCAGGGTGCTCGGTGCTCAGTGCTCGGGGTGCAGGGTGCTCAGTGCTCAGTACTCAGGGTGCTGGGTGCTCAGTGCTCAGGGTGCTGGGTGCTCAGTGCTCAGGGTGCTGGGTGCTCAGTGCTCAGGGTGCTGGGTACTCAGTGCTCGGGGTGCTGGGTGCTCAGTACTCAGGGTGCTGGGTGCTCAGTACTCAGGGTGCTGGGTGCTCAGTGCTCGGGGTGCTGGGTGCTCAGTGCTCGGGGTGCTGGGTTCTCAGTACTCGGGGTGCTTGCTGCACAGTACTCAGGGTGCTGGGTGCTCAGTGCTCAGGGTGCTGGGTGCTCAGTACTCAGGGTGCTCTGTGCTTAGTACTCAGGGTGCTGGGTGCTCAGTACTCCGGGTGCTGGGTGCTCAGTGCTCGGGGTGATCGGTGCTCAGTAGGTTGGGTGCTCACTACTAAGGGTGCTGTGTGCCCATTGCTCAGGTTGCTGGTTGCTCAGTGCTCAGGGTGCTGGGTGCTCAGTGCTCAGGGTGCTGGGTGCTCAGTACTCAGGGTGCTGGGTGTGCAGTGCTCGGGGTGCTGGGTGCTCAGTGCTCAGGGTGCTGGGTGCTCAGTGCTCAGCGTGCTGGGTGCTCAGTACTCGGGGTGCTGGGTGCTCAGTACTCATGGTGCGGGGTGCTCAGTACCCAGGGTGCTGGGTGATCAGTACTCGGGTGCTGGGTGCTCAGTGCTCAGGGTGCTGGGTGCTCAGTGCTCGGGGTGCTGGGTGCTCAGTGCTCAGTACTCAGGGTGCTGGGTGCTCCGTGCTCGGGGTGCTGGGTGCTCAGTGCTCAGTACTCAGGGTGCTGGATGCTCAGTGCTCAGGGTGCTGTGTGCTCAGTGCTCAGGGTGCTGGGTGCTCAGTGCTCACGGTGCTGGGTGCTCAGTACTCAGGGTGCTCGGTGCTTAGTACTCAGGGTGCTGGGTGCTCTGTACTTCGGGTGCTGGGTGCTCAATGCTCGGGGTGCTCGGTGCTCAGTGCTCAAGGTGCTGGGTGCTCAGTACTCAGGGTGCTCATTGCTCAGGGTGCTGGGTGCTCAGTACTCAGGGTGCTGGGTGCTCAGTGGTCAGGGTGCTCGGTGCTCAGTACGTTGGGTGCTCAGTACTCAGGTGCTGGGTGCTCAGTACTCAGGGTGCTGGGTGCTCAGTACTCAGGGTGCTGGGTGCTCAGTGGTCAGGGTGCTCGGTGCTCAGTACGCTGGGTGCTCAGTACGTTGGGTGCTCACTACTCAGGGTGCTGGGTGCTCAGTGCTCAGGGTACTGGGTGCTCAGTGCTCAGGGTGCTGGGTGCTCAGTGCTCAGGGTGCTGGGTGTTCAGTACTCAGGGTGCTGGGTGCGCAGTGCTCGCGGTGCTGGGTGCTCAGTGCTCAGGGTGCTGGGTGCTCAGTGCTCAGGGTGCTGGGTGCTCAGTACTCGGGGTGCTGGGTGCTCAGTACTCAGGTTGCGGGCTGCTCAGTACTCAGGGTGCTGTGTGATCAGTACTCGGGTGCTGGGTGCTCAGTGCTCAGGGTGCTGGGTGCTCAGTGCTCGGGGTGCTGGGTGCTCAGTGCTCAGTACTCAGGGTGCTTGGGTGCTCAGTGCTCGGGGTGCTGGGTGCTCAGTGCTCAGTACTCAGGGTGCTGGGTGCTCAGTGCTCAGGGTGCTGGGTGCTCAGTGCTCAGGGTGCTGGGTGCTCAGTGCTCAGGGTGCTGGGTGCTCAGTACTCAGGGTGCTGGGTGCTCAGTGCTCAGAGTGCTGGGTGGTCAGTGCTCGGGGTGCTCGGTGCTCAGTGCTCAATGTGCTGGGTGCTCAGTACTCAGGGTGCTCATTGCACAGGGTCCTGGGTGCTCAGTACTCAGGGTGCTGGGTGCTCAGTGCTCAGGGTGCTCGGTGCTCAGTACGTTGGGTGCTCAGTACTCAGGGTGCTGGGTGCTCAGTGCTCAGGGTGCTGGGTGCTCACTACTCAGGGTGCTGGGTGCTCAGTGCTCGGGGTGCTGGGTGCTCAGTACTCAGGGTGCTGGGTGCTCAGTGCTCGGGGTGCTCAGTGCTCAGTATGCTGGGTACTCAGTACTCAGGGTGCTGGGTGCTCAGTACTCAGGGTGCTCGGTGCTCACTACTCAGGGTGCTTGGTGCTCAGTACTCAGGGTGCTGGGTGCTCGGTGCTCAATACGCTGGGTGCTCAGTACTCAGGGTGCTGGGTGCTCAGTACTCAGGGTGCTCGGTGCTCACTACTCAGGGTGCTGGGTGCTCAGTGCTCAGGGTGCTGGGTGCTCAGTGCTCAGGGTGCTGGGTGCTCAGTGCTCAGGGTGCTGGGTGCTCAGTACTCAGGGTGCTGGGTGCTCAGTGCTCAGAGTGCTGGGTGGTCAGTGCTCGGGGTGCTCGGTGCTCAGTGCTCAATGTGCTGGGTGCTCAGTACTCAGGGTGCTCATTGCACAGGGTCCTGGGTGCTCAGTACTCAGGGTGCTGGGTGCTCAGTGCTCAGGGTGCTCGGTGCTCAGTACGTTGGGTGCTCAGTACTCAGGGTGCTGGGTGCTCAGTGCTCAGGGTGCTGGGTGCTCAGTGCTCAGGGTGCTGGGTGTTCAGTGCTCAGGGTGCTGGGTGCTCGGTGCTCGGGGTGCTGGGTGCTCAGTGCTCGGGGTGCTCGGAGCTCAATACTCAGGGTGCTCACTGCTCAGTACTCCGGCTGCTGGGTGCTCAGTGCAAGGGGTGCTGATTGCTCAGTGCTCGGGGTGCTCGGTGCTCATTACGCTGGGTGCTCAGTACTCGGGGTGCTGGGTGCTCAGTACTCAGGGTGCTGGGTGCTCAGTACTCAGGGTGCTGGGTTCTTAGTACTCAGGGTGCTCAGTGCTCAGGGTGCTGGGTGCTCAGTACTCATGGTGCTGGGTGCTCAGTGCTCAGGGTGCTCAGTGCTCAGTACTCAGGGTGCTCAGTGCTCAGTGCTCTGGGTGCTGGGTGCTCAGTGCTCGGGGTGCTGGGTGCTCAGTACTCAGGGTGCTGGGTGCTCAGTGCTCAGGGTGCTGGGTGCTCAGTACTCAGGGTGCTGTGTGCTCAGTGCTCAGGGTGCTGGGTGCTCAGTACTCAGGGTGCTGGGTCCTCAGTGCTCAGGGTGCTGGGTGCTCAGTACTCAGGGTGCTCAGTGCTCAGGGTGCTGGGTGCTCAGTGCTCGGGGTGCTGAGTACTCAGTGCTCAGTACACAGGGTGCTGAGTGCTCAGTGCTCGGGGTGCTGGGTGCTCAGTGCTCGGGGTGCTGGATGCTCAGTACTCAGGGTGCTGGGTGCTCAGTGCTCAGGGTGCTGGGTGCTCAGTACTCAGGGTGCTGTGTGCTCAGTGCTCAGGGTGCTGGGTGCTCAGTACTCAGGGTGCTGGGTCCTCAGTGCTCAGGGTGCTGGGTGCTCACTGCTCGGGGTGCTCGGTGCTCAGTGCTCAGTGTGCTGGGTGATCAGTACTCAGGGTGCTCATTGCTCAGGGTGCTGGGTGCTCAGTACTCATGGTGCTGGGTGCTCAGTACTCAGGGTGCTCAGTGCTCAGTACTCAGGGTGCTGGGTGCTCAGTGCTCAGGGTGCTGGGTGCTCAGTACTCAGGGTGCTGGGTGCTCGGTGCTCAGGGTGATGGGTGCTCAGTGCTCAGGGTGCTGGGTGCTCGGTGCTCGGGGTGCTGGGTGCTCAGTGCTCGGGGTGCTCGGTGCTCAGTACTCAGGGTGCTCAGTGCTCAGTACTCAGGGTGCTGGGTGCTCAGTGCTCAGGGTGCTTGGTGCTCAGTACTCAGGGTGCTGTGTGCTCGGTGCTCAGTACGCTGGGTGCTCAGTACTCAGGGTGCTGGGTGCTCAGTACTCAGGGTGCTCGGTGCTCACTACTCAGCGTGCTGGGTGCTCAGTGCTCGGGGTGCTGGGTGCTCAGTACTCAGGGTGCTGGGTGCTCAGTGCTCGGGGTGCTCAGTGCTCAGTACGCTGGGTGCTCAGTACTCAGGGTGCTGGGTGCTCAGTACTCAGGGTGCTCAGTGCTCAGTACTTAGGGTGCTCAGTGTTCAGTGCTCAGGGTGCTGGGTGCTCAGTGCTCGGGGTGCTGGGTGCTCAGTGCTCGGGGTGCTGGGTGCTCAGTGCTCGGGGTGCTGGGTGCTCAGTGCTCAGCGTGCTGGGTGCTCCGTGCTCAGAGTGCTGGGTGCTCAGTACTCAGGGTGCTCGGTGCTCAGTACTCAGAGTGCTCAGTGCTCAGTACTCAGCGTGCAGGGTGCTCAGTGCTCTGGGTGCTCGGTGCTCAGTACTCAGGGTGCTCAGTTCTCAGTACTCAGCGTGCTGGGTGCTCAGTGCTCAGGGTGCTGGGTGCTCAGTACTCAGGGTGCTGGGTGCTTAGTACTCAGGGTCCTCGGTCCTCAGTGCTCAGGGTGCTGGGTGCTCAGTACTCAGGGTGCTGGGTGCTCAGTGCTCAGGGTGCTCAGTGCTCAGTACTCAGGGTGCTCGGTGCTCAGTGCTCAGGGTGCTCAGTGCTCAGTACTCAGGGTGCTCAGTGCTCAGTTCTCTGGGTGCTGGTTGCTCAGCGCTCGGGGTGCTGGGTGCTCAGTGCTCAGGGTGCTTTGTGCTCAGTACTCACGGTGCTCAGTGCTCAGGGTGCTGGGTGCTCAGTGCTCAGTACACAGGGTGCTGAGTGCTCAGTGCTCTGGGTGCTGGGTGCTCAGTGCTCAGTACTCAGGGTGCTGGCTGCTCAGTGCTCGGGGTGCTGGATGCTCAGTATTCAGGGTGCTGGGTGCTCAGTGCTCAGGGTGCTAGGTGCTCAGTACTCAGGGTGCTGGGTGCTCAGTGCTCAGGGTGCTGGGTGCTCAGTACTCAGGGTGCTGGGTCCTCAGTTCTCAGGGTGCTGGGTGCTCAGTGCTCGGGGTGCTCAGTACTCAGGGTGCTGTGTGTTCAGTGCTCAGGGTACTGGGTGCTCAGTACTCAGGGTGCTCGGTGCTTAGTACTCAGGGTGCTGGGTGCTCAGTACTCCGGGTGCTGGGTGCTCAGTGCTCGGGGTGCTCGGTGCTCAGTGCTCAGGGTGCTGGGTGCTCAGTACTCAGGGGGCTCTTTGCTCCGTGTCCTGGGTGCTCAGTACTCAGGGTGCTGGGTGCTCAATACTCAGGGTGCTCAGTGCTCAGTACTCAGGGTGCTCAGTGCTCAGTACTCAGGGTTCTCAGTGCTCAGGGTGCTGGGTGCTCAGTGCTCGGGGTGCTGGGTGCTCAGTGCTCAGGGTGCTGGGTGCTCAGTGCTCAGGGTGCTGGGTGCTCAGTGCTCAGGGTGCTCGGTGCTCAGTGCTCAGGTTGCTGGGTGCTCAGTACTCAGGGTGCTTGGTGCTCAGTACTCAGGGTGCTCATTGCTCAGTACTCAGGGTGCTCAGTGCTCAGTACTCAGGGTGCTCAGTGCTCAGGGTGCTAGGTGCTCAGTGCTCGGGGTGCTGGGTGCTCAGTCCTCAGGGTGCTGGGTGCTCAGTGCTCAGGGTGCTCGGTGCTCAGTGCTCAGGGTGCTGGGTGCTCAGTACTCAGGGTGCTGGGTGCTCAGTGCTCGGGGTGCTGGGTGCTCAGTACTCAGGGTGCTGGGTGTTCAGTACTCGGGTGCTCGGTGCTCAGTGCTCAGGGTGCTGGGTGCTCAGTGCTCTGGGTGCTGGGTGCTCAGTGCTCAGTACTCAGGGTGCTCGGTGCTCAGTGCTCGGGGTGCAGGGTGCTCAGTGCTCAGTACTCAGGGTGCTGGGTGCTCAGTGCTCAGGGTGCTGGGTGCTCAGTGCTCAGGGTGCTGGGTGCTCAGTGCTCAGGGTGCTGGGTACTCAGTGCTCGGGGTGCTGGGTGCTCAGTACTCAGGGTGCTGGGTGCTCAGTACTCAGGGTGCTGGGTGCTCAGTGCTCGGGGTGCTGGGTGCTCAGTGCTCGGGGTGCTGGGTTCTCAGTACTCGGGGTGCTTGCTGCACAGTACTCAGGGTGCTGGGTGCTCAGTGCTCAGGGTGCTGGGTGCTCAGTACTCAGGGTGCTCTGTGCTTAGTACTCAGGGTGCTGGGTGCTCAGTACTCCGGGTGCTGGGTGCTCAGTGCTCGGGGTGATCGGTGCTCAGTAGGTTGGGTGCTCACTACTAAGGGTGCTGTGTGCCCATTGCTCAGGTTGCTGGTTGCTCAGTGCTCAGGGTGCTGGGTGCTCAGTGCTCAGGGTGCTGGGTGCTCAGTACTCAGGGTGCTGGGTGTGCAGTGCTCGGGGTGCTGGGTGCTCAGTGCTCAGGGTGCTGGGTGCTCAGTGCTCAGCGTGCTGGGTGCTCAGTACTCGGGGTGCTGGGTGCTCAGTACTCATGGTGCGGGGTGCTCAGTACCCAGGGTGCTGGGTGATCAGTACTCGGGTGCTGGGTGCTCAGTGCTCAGGGTGCTGGGTGCTCAGTGCTCGGGGTGCTGGGTGCTCAGTGCTCAGTACTCAGGGTGCTGGGTGCTCCGTGCTCGGGGTGCTGGGTGCTCAGTGCTCAGTACTCAGGGTGCTGGATGCTCAGTGCTCAGGGTGCTGTGTGCTCAGTGCTCAGGGTGCTGGGTGCTCAGTGCTCACGGTGCTGGGTGCTCAGTACTCAGGGTGCTCGGTGCTTAGTACTCAGGGTGCTGGGTGCTCTGTACTTCGGGTGCTGGGTGCTCAATGCTCGGGGTGCTCGGTGCTCAGTGCTCAAGGTGCTGGGTGCTCAGTACTCAGGGTGCTCATTGCTCAGGGTGCTGGGTGCTCAGTACTCAGGGTGCTGGGTGCTCAGTGGTCAGGGTGCTCGGTGCTCAGTACGTTGGGTGCTCAGTACTCAGGTGCTGGGTGCTCAGTACTCAGGGTGCTGGGTGCTCAGTACTCAGGGTGCTGGGTGCTCAGTGGTCAGGGTGCTCGGTGCTCAGTACGCTGGGTGCTCAGTACGTTGGGTGCTCACTACTCAGGGTGCTGGGTGCTCAGTGCTCAGGGTACTGGGTGCTCAGTGCTCAGGGTGCTGGGTGCTCAGTGCTCAGGGTGCTGGGTGTTCAGTACTCAGGGTGCTGGGTGCGCAGTGCTCGCGGTGCTGGGTGCTCAGTGCTCAGGGTGCTGGGTGCTCAGTGCTCAGGGTGCTGGGTGCTCAGTACTCGGGGTGCTGGGTGCTCAGTACTCAGGTTGCGGGCTGCTCAGTACTCAGGGTGCTGTGTGATCAGTACTCGGGTGCTGGGTGCTCAGTGCTCAGGGTGCTGGGTGCTCAGTGCTCGGGGTGCTGGGTGCTCAGTGCTCAGTACTCAGGGTGCTTGGGTGCTCAGTGCTCGGGGTGCTGGGTGCTCAGTGCTCAGTACTCAGGGTGCTGGGTGCTCAGTGCTCAGGGTGCTGTGTGCTCAGTGCTCAGGGTGCTGGGTGCTCAGTGCTCAGGGTGCTGGGTGCTCAGTACTCAGGGTGCTGGGTGCTCAGTGCTCAGAGTGCTGGGTGGTCAGTGCTCGGGGTGCTCGGTGCTCAGTGCTCAATGTGCTGGGTGCTCAGTACTCAGGGTGCTCATTGCACAGGGTCCTGGGTGCTCAGTACTCAGGGTGCTGGGTGCTCAGTGCTCAGGGTGCTCGGTGCTCAGTACGTTGGGTGCTCAGTACTCAGGGTGCTGGGTGCTCAGTGCTCAGGGTGCTGGGTGCTCACTACTCAGGGTGCTGGGTGCTCAGTGCTCGGGGTGCTGGGTGCTCAGTACTCAGGGTGCTGGGTGCTCAGTGCTCGGGGTGCTCAGTGCTCAGTATGCTGGGTACTCAGTACTCAGGGTGCTGGGTGCTCAGTACTCAGGGTGCTCGGTGCTCACTACTCAGGGTGCTTGGTGCTCAGTACTCAGGGTGCTGGGTGCTCGGTGCTCAATACGCTGGGTGCTCAGTACTCAGGGTGCTGGGTGCTCAGTACTCAGGGTGCTCGGTGCTCACTACTCAGGGTGCTGGGTGCTCAGTGCTCAGGGTGCTGGGTGCTCAGTGCTCAGGGTGCTGGGTGCTCAGTGCTCAGGGTGCTGGGTGCTCAGTACTCAGGGTGCTGGGTGCTCAGTGCTCAGAGTGCTGGGTGGTCAGTGCTCGGGGTGCTCGGTGCTCAGTGCTCAATGTGCTGGGTGCTCAGTACTCAGGGTGCTCATTGCACAGGGTCCTGGGTGCTCAGTACTCAGGGTGCTGGGTGCTCAGTGCTCAGGGTGCTCGGTGCTCAGTACGTTGGGTGCTCAGTACTCAGGGTGCTGGGTGCTCAGTGCTCAGGGTGCTGGGTGCTCAGTGCTCAGGGTGCTGGGTGTTCAGTGCTCAGGGTGCTGGGTGCTCGGTGCTCGGGGTGCTGGGTGCTCAGTGCTCGGGGTGCTCGGAGCTCAATACTCAGGGTGCTCACTGCTCAGTACTCCGGCTGCTGGGTGCTCAGTGCAAGGGGTGCTGATTGCTCAGTGCTCGGGGTGCTCGGTGCTCATTACGCTGGGTGCTCAGTACTCGGGGTGCTGGGTGCTCAGTACTCAGGGTGCTGGGTGCTCAGTACTCAGGGTGCTGGGTTCTTAGTACTCAGGGTGCTCAGTGCTCAGGGTGCTGGGTGCTCAGTACTCATGGTGCTGGGTGCTCAGTGCTCAGGGTGCTCAGTGCTCAGTACTCAGGGTGCTCAGTGCTCAGTGCTCTGGGTGCTGGGTGCTCAGTGCTCGGGGTGCTGGGTGCTCAGTACTCAGGGTGCTGGGTGCTCAGTGCTCAGGGTGCTGGGTGCTCAGTACTCAGGGTGCTGTGTGCTCAGTGCTCAGGGTGCTGGGTGCTCAGTACTCAGGGTGCTGGGTCCTCAGTGCTCAGGGTGCTGGGTGCTCAGTACTCAGGGTGCTCAGTGCTCAGGGTGCTGGGTGCTCAGTGCTCGGGGTGCTGAGTACTCAGTGCTCAGTACACAGGGTGCTGAGTGCTCAGTGCTCGGGGTGCTGGGTGCTCAGTGCTCGGGGTGCTGGATGCTCAGTACTCAGGGTGCTGGGTGCTCAGTGCTCAGGGTGCTGGGTGCTCAGTACTCAGGGTGCTGTGTGCTCAGTGCTCAGGGTGCTGGGTGCTCAGTACTCAGGGTGCTGGGTCCTCAGTGCTCAGGGTGCTGGGTGCTCACTGCTCGGGGTGCTCGGTGCTCAGTGCTCAGTGTGCTGGGTGATCAGTACTCAGGGTGCTCATTGCTCAGGGTGCTGGGTGCTCAGTACTCATGGTGCTGGGTGCTCAGTACTCAGGGTGCTCAGTGCTCAGTACTCAGGGTGCTGGGTGCTCAGTGCTCAGGGTGCTGGGTGCTCAGTACTCAGGGTGCTGGGTGCTCGGTGCTCAGGGTGATGGGTGCTCAGTGCTCAGGGTGCTGGGTGCTCGGTGCTCGGGGTGCTGGGTGCTCAGTGCTCGGGGTGCTCGGTGCTCAGTACTCAGGGTGCTCAGTGCTCAGTACTCAGGGTGCTGGGTGCTCAGTGCTCAGGGTGCTTGGTGCTCAGTACTCAGGGTGCTGTGTGCTCGGTGCTCAGTACGCTGGGTGCTCAGTACTCAGGGTGCTGGGTGCTCAGTACTCAGGGTGCTCGGTGCTCACTACTCAGCGTGCTGGGTGCTCAGTGCTCGGGGTGCTGGGTGCTCAGTACTCAGGGTGCTGGGTGCTCAGTGCTCGGGGTGCTCAGTGCTCAGTACGCTGGGTGCTCAGTACTCAGGGTGCTGGGTGCTCAGTACTCAGGGTGCTCAGTGCTCAGTACTTAGGGTGCTCAGTGTTCAGTGCTCAGGGTGCTGGGTGCTCAGTGCTCGGGGTGCTGGGTGCTCAGTGCTCGGGGTGCTGGGTGCTCAGTGCTCGGGGTGCTGGGTGCTCAGTGCTCAGCGTGCTGGGTGCTCCGTGCTCAGAGTGCTGGGTGCTCAGTACTCAGGGTGCTCGGTGCTCAGTACTCAGAGTGCTCAGTGCTCAGTACTCAGCGTGCAGGGTGCTCAGTGCTCTGGGTGCTCGGTGCTCAGTACTCAGGGTGCTCAGTTCTCAGTACTCAGCGTGCTGGGTGCTCAGTGCTCAGGGTGCTGGGTGCTCAGTACTCAGGGTGCTGGGTGCTTAGTACTCAGGGTCCTCGGTCCTCAGTGCTCAGGGTGCTGGGTGCTCAGTACTCAGGGTGCTGGGTGCTCAGTGCTCAGGGTGCTCAGTGCTCAGTACTCAGGGTGCTCGGTGCTCAGTGCTCAGGGTGCTCAGTGCTCAGTACTCAGGGTGCTCAGTGCTCAGTTCTCTGGGTGCTGGTTGCTCAGCGCTCGGGGTGCTGGGTGCTCAGTGCTCAGGGTGCTTTGTGCTCAGTACTCACGGTGCTCAGTGCTCAGGGTGCTGGGTGCTCAGTGCTCAGTACACAGGGTGCTGAGTGCTCAGTGCTCTGGGTGCTGGGTGCTCAGTGCTCAGTACTCAGGGTGCTGGCTGCTCAGTGCTCGGGGTGCTGGATGCTCAGTATTCAGGGTGCTGGGTGCTCAGTGCTCAGGGTGCTGGGTGCTCAGTACTCAGGGTGCTGGGTGCTCAGTGCTCAGGGTGCTGGGTGCTCAGTACTCAGGGTGCTGGGTCCTCAGTTCTCAGGGTGCTGGGTGCTCAGTGCTCGGGGTGCTCAGTACTCAGGGTGCTGTGTGTTCAGTGCTCAGGGAACTGGGTGCTCAGTACTCAGGGTGCTCGGTGCTTAGTACTCAGGGTGCTGGGTGCTCAGTACTCCGGGTGCTGGGTGCTCAGTGCTCGGGGTGCTCGGTGCTCAGTGCTCAGGGTGCTGGGTGCTCAGTACTCAGGGTGCTCTTTGCTCCGTGTCCTGGGTGCTCAGTACTCAGGGTGCTGGGTGCTCAATACTCAGGGTGCTCAGTGCTCAGTACTCAGGGTGCTCAGAGCTCAGTACTCAGGGTTCTCAGTGCTCAGGGTGCTGGGTGCTCAGTGCTCGGGGTGCTGGGTGCTCAGTGCTCAGGGTGCTGGGTGCTCAGTGCTCAGGGTGCTGGGTGCTCAGTGCTCAGGGTGCTCGGTGCTCAGTGCTCAGGTTGCTGGGTGCTCAGTACTCAGTGTGCTTGGTGCTCAGTACTCAGGGTGCTCATTGCTCAGTACTCAGGGTGCTCAGTGCTCAGTACTCAGGGTGCTCAGTGCTCAGGGTGCTAGGTGCTCAGTGCTCGGGGTGCTGGGTGCTCAGTCCTCAGGGTGCTGGGTGCTCAGTGCTCAGGGTGCTCGGTGCTCAGTGCTCAGGGTGCTGGGTGCTCAGTACTCAGGGTGCTGGGTGCTCAGTGCTCGGGGTGCTGGGTGCTCAGTACTCAGGGTGCTGGGTGCTCAGTACTCGGGTGCTCGGTGCTCAGTGCTCAGGGTGCTGTGTGCTCAGTGCTCTGGGTGCTGGGTGCTCAGTGCTCAGTACTCAGGGTGCTGGGTGCTCAGTGCTCAGGGTGCTGGGTGCTCAGTGCTCAGGGTGCTGGGTGCTCAGTGCTCAGGGTGCTGGGTACTCAGTGCTCGGGGTGCTGGGTGCTCAGTACTCAGGGTGCTGGGTGCTCAGTACTCAGGGTGCTGGGTGCTCAGTGCTCGGGGTGCTGGGTGCTCAGTGCTCGGGGTGCTGGGTGCTCAGTACTCGGGGTGCTTGCTGCACAGTACTCAGGGTGCTGGGTGCTCAGTGCTCAGGGTGCTGGGTGCTCAGTACTCAGGGTGCTCTGTGCTTAGTACTCAGGGTGCTGGGTGCTCAGTACTCCGGGTGCTGGGTGCTCAGTGCTCGGGGTGATCGGTGCTCAGTACGTTGGGTGCTCACTACTCAGGGTGCTGTGTGCCCATTGCTCAGGGTGCTGGTTGCTCAGTGCTCAGGGTGCTGGGTGCTCAGTGCTCAGGGTGCTGGGTGCTCAGTACTCAGGGTGCTGGGTGTGCAGTGCTCGGGGTGCTGGGTGCTCAGTGCTCAGGGTGCTGGGTGCTCAGTGCTCAGCGTGCTGGGTGCTCAGTACTCGGGGTGCTGGGTGCTCAGTACTCATGGTGCGGGGTGC
Source organism: Microtus oregoni (assembly GCF_018167655.1). Lineage (NCBI taxonomy): Eukaryota > Metazoa > Chordata > Mammalia > Rodentia > Cricetidae > Microtus > Microtus oregoni. Next base: position 2,029,714 of record NW_024543811.1, on the reverse strand, counting down.
TCAGTACCCAGGGTGCTAGGTGATCAGTACTCGGGTGCTGGGTGCTCAGTGCTCAGGGTGCTGGGTGCTCAGTGCTCGGGGTGCTGGGTGCTCAGTGCTCAGTACTCAGGGTGCTGGGTGCTCCGTGCTCGGGGTGCTGGGTGCTCAGTGCTCAGTACTCAGGGTGCTGGATGCTCAGTGCTCAGGGTGCTGTGTGCTCAGTGCTCAGGGTGCTGGGTGCTCAGTGCTCACGGTGCTGGGTGCTCAGTACTCAGGGTGCTCGGTGCTTAGTACTCAGGGTGCTGGGTGCTCTGTACTTCGGGTGCTGGGTGCTCAATGCTCGGGGTGCTCGGTGCTCAGTGCTCAAGGTGCTGGGTGCTCAGTACTCAGGGTGCTCATTGCTCAGGGTGCTGGGTGCTCAGTACTCAGGGTGCTGGGTGCTCAGTGGTCAGGGTGCTCGGTGCTCAGTACGTTGGGTGCTCAGTACTCAGGTGCTGGGTGCTCAGTACTCAGGGTGCTGGGTGCTCAGTGCTCAGGGTGCTGGGTGCTCAGTGCTCAGGGTGCTGGGTGCTCGGTGCTCGGGGTGCTGGGTGCTCAGTGCTCGGGGTGCTCGGTGCTCAGTACTCAGGGTGCTCAGTGCTCAGTACTCAGGGTGCTGGGTGCTCAGTGCTCAGGGTGCTGGGTGCTCAGTACTCAGGGTGCTGGGTGCTCGGTGCTCAGTACGCTGGGTGCTCAGTACTCAGGGTGCTGGGTGCTCAGTACTCAGGGTGCTCGGTGCTCACTACTCAGGGTGCTGGGTGCTCAGTGCTCGGGGTGCTGGGTGCTCAGTACTCAGGGTGCTGGGTGCTAAGTGCTCGGGGTACTCGGTGCTCAGTACGCTGGGTGCTCAGTACTCAGGGTGCTGGGTGCTCAGTACTCAGGGTGCTCAGTGCTCAGTACTTAGGGTGCTCAGTGCTCAGTGCTCAGGTTGCTGGGTGCTCAGTGCTCGGGGTGCTGGGTGCTCAGTGCTCGGGTTGCTGGGTGCTCAGTGCTCGGGGTGCTGGGTGCTCAGTGCTCAGGGTGCTGGGTGCTCAGTGCTCAGAGTGCTGGGTGCTCAGTACTCAGGGTGCTCGGTGCTCAGTACTCAGAGTGCTCAGAGCTCAGTACTCAGCGTGCTGGGTGCTCAGTGCTCAGGGTGCTCGGTGCTCAGTACTCAGGGTGCTCAGTGCTCAGTACTCAGCTTGCTGGGTGCTCAGTGCTCAGGGTGCTGGGTGCTCAGTACTCAGGGTGCTGGGTGCTTAGTACTCAGGGTGCTCGGTCCTCAGTGCTCAGGGTGCTGGGTGCTCAGTACTCAGGGTGCTGGCTGCTCAGTGCTCGGGGTTCTCGGTGCTCAGTGCTCAGGGTGCTGGGTGCTCAGTACTCAGGGTGCTCATTGCTCCGGGTCCTGGGTGCTCAGTACTCAGGGTGCTGGGTGCTCAATACTCAGGTTGCTCAGTGCTCAGTACTCAGGGTGCTCAGTGCTCAGTACTCTGGGTTCTCCGTGCTCAGGGTGCTGGGTGCTCAGTGCTCGGGGTGCTGGGTGCTCAGTGCTCAGGGTGCTGGGTGCTCAGTGCTCAGGGTGCTGTGTGCTCAGTGCTCAGGGTGCTCAGTGCTCAGTGCTCAGGTTGCTGGGTGCTCAGTACTCAGGGTGCTGGGTGCTCAGTACTCAGGGTGCTCATTGCTCAGTACTCAGGGTGCTCAGTGCTAAGTACTCAGGGTGCTCAGTGCTCAGGGTGCTGGGTGCTCAGTACTCAGGGTGCTGGGTGCTCAGTGCTCAGGGTGCTCAGTGCTCAGTACATTGGGTGCTCAGTACTCAGGGTGCTGGGTGCTCAGTGCTCAGGGTGCTGGGTGCTCAGTGCTCAGGGTGCTGGGTGCTCAGTGCTCAGGGTGCTCAGTGCTCAGTACATTGGGTGCTCAGTACTCAGGGTGCTGGGTGCTCAGTGCTCAGGGTGCTGGGTGCTCAGTGCTCAGGGTGCTGGGTGCTCAGTGCTCAGGGTGCTGGGTGCTCAGTACTCAGGGTGCTCGGTGCTCAGTAATCAGGGTGCTGGGTGCTCAGTGCTCGGGGTGCTGGGTGCTCAGTACTCAGGGTGCTGGGTGCTCAGTGCTCGGGGTGCTGGGTGCTCAGTGCTCGGGGTGCTCGGTGCTCAGTGCTCGGGGTGCTGGGTGCTCAGTACTCAGGGTGCTGGGTGCTCAGTACTCGGTGTGCTGGGTGCTCAGTACTCAGGGTGCTCGGTGCTCAGTGCTCGGGGTGCTGGGTGCTCAGTGCTCAGTACACAGGGTGCTGAGTGCTCAGTGCTCAGGGTGCTGGGTGCTCAGTGCTCAGTACTCAGGGTGCTCGGTGCTCAGTGCTCGGGGTGCTGGGTACTCAGTGCTCAGTACACAGGGTGCTGAGTGCTCAGTGCTCCGGGTGCTGGGTGCTCAGTGCTCAGTACTCAGGGTGCTGGGTGCTCAGTGCTCAGGGTGCTCAGTGCTCAGTACTTAGGGTGCTGGGTGCTCAGTGCTCAGGGTGCCTCGTGCTCAGTACTCAGGGTGCTGGGTGCTCAGTGCTCAGGGTGCTGGGTGCTCAGTACTCAGGGTGCTGGGTCCTCAGTGCTCAGGGTGCTGGGTGCTCAGTGCTCGGGGTGCTCAGTACTCAGGGTTCTGTGTGTTCAGTACTCATAGTGCTCAGTGCTCAGTACTCGGGGTGCTGGGTGCTCAGTACTCAGGGTGCTCAGTGCTCAGTACTCGGGGTGCTGGGTGCTCAGTACTCGGGGTGCTGGGTGCTCAGTGCTCAGGGTGCTGGGTGCTCAGTTCTCGGGGTGCTGGGTGCTCAGTGCTCGGGGTGCTCGGTGCTCAGTACTCGGGGTGCTGGGTGCTCAGTGCTCAGGGTGCTGGGTGCTCAGTGCTCAGGGTGCTGGGTGCTCAGTGCTCGGGGTGCTCGGTGCTCAGTACTCAGGGTGCTGGGTGCTCAGTACTCAGGGTGCTGGGTGCTCAGTGCTCAGGGTGCTGGGTGCTCAGTACTCAGGGTGCTGGGTGCTCAGTACTCAGGGTGCTAAGAGCTCAGGGTGCTCAGTGCTCAGGGTGCTGAATGCTCAGTGCTCAGTGCACAGGGTGCTGGGTGCTCAGTCCTCGGGGTGCTGGGTGCTCAGTTCTCTGGGTGCTCAGTGCTCAGTACTCAGGGAGCTGTGTGCTCAGTACTCAGGGTGCTGGGTGCTCAGTACTCAGGGAGCTCAGTGCTCGGGGTGCAGTGTGCTCAGTACTCAGGGTGCTGGGTGGTCAGTACTCAGGGTGCTCAGTACTCAGGGTGCTGGGTGCTCAGTGCTCAATGTGCTGGGTGCTCAGTGCTCGGGGTGCTGGGTGCTCATTCTCGGGGTGCTGGGTGCTCAGTACTCAGGGTGCTGGTTGCTCAGTGCTCGGGGTGCTCGATGCTCAGTACACAGGGTGCTGGGTGCTCAGTGCTCGGGGTGCTGGGTGCTCAGTACTCAGGGTGCTGGGTGCTCAGGGATCAGTAGTCAGCGTGCTGGGTGCTCAGTGCTCAGAGTGTTGGGTGCTCAGTACTCAGGGTGCTGGGTGCTCAGTGCTCAGTGCTCAGGGTGCTCAGTGCTCAGGGTGCTGGTTGCGCAGGGTGCTGGGTGCTCAGTGCTCGGGGTGCTGGGTGCTCAGTGCTCAGGGTGCTGGGTGCTCAGTGCTCGGGGTGCTCAGTGCTCAGTACTCAGGGTGCTGGGTGCTCAGTGCTCGGGGTGCTCGGTGCTCAGTACGTTGGGTGCTCACTACTCAGGGTGCTGGGTGCTCATTGCTCAGGGTGCTGGGTGCTCAGTGCTCAGGGTGCTGGGTGCTCAGTGCTCAGGGTGCTGGGTGCTCAGTACTCAGGGTGCTGGGTGTGCAGTGCTCGGGGTGCTGGGTGGTCAGTGCTCAGGGTGCTGGGTGCTCAGTGCTCAGCGTGCTGGGTGCTCAGTACTCATGGTGCGGGGTGCTCAGTACCCAGGGTGCTGGGTGATCAGTACTCGGGTGCTGGGTGCTCAGTGCTCAGGGTGCTGGGTGCTCAGTGCTCGGGGTGCTGGGTGCTCAGTGCTCAGTACTAAGGGTGCTGGGTGCTCCGTGCTCGGGGTGCTGGGTGCTCAGTGCTCAGTACTCAGGGTGCTGGTTGCTCAGTGCTCAGGGTGCTGTTTGCTCAGTGCTCAGGGTGCTGGGTGCTCCGTGCTCAGTGTGCTGGGTGCTCAGTACTCAGGGTGCTCGGTGCTTAGTACTCAGGGTGCTGGGTGCTCAGTACTTCGGGTGCTGGGTGCTCAGTGCTCGGGGTGCTCGGTGCTCAGTGCTCAAGGTGCTGGGTGCTCAGTACTCAGGGTGCTCATTGCTCAGGGTGCTGGGTGCTCAGTACTCAGGGTGCTGGGGGCTCAGTGGTCAGGGTGCTCGGTGCTCAGTACGTTGGGTGCTCAGTACTCAGGTGCTGGGTGCTCAGTACTCAGGGTGCTGGGTTCTCAGTGCTCAGGGTGCTGGGTGCTCAGTGCTCAGGGTGCTGGGTGCTCGGTGCTCGGGGTGCTGGGTGCTCAGTGCTCGGGGTGCTCGGTGCTCAGTACTCAGGGTGCTCAGTGCTCAGTACTCAGGGTGCTGGGTGCTCAGTGCTCAGGGTGCTGGGTGCTCAGTACTCAGGGTGCTGGGTGCTCGGTGCTCAGTACGCTGGGTGCTCAGTACTCAGGGTGCTGGGTGCTCAGTACTCAGGGTGCTCGGTGCTCACTACTCAGGGTGCTGGGTGCTCAGTGCTCGCGGTGCTGGGTGCTCAGTACTCAGGGTGCTGGGTGCTCAGTACTCAGGGTGCTCAGTGCTCAGTACTTAGGGTGCTCAGAGCTCAGTGCTCAGGGTGCTGGGTGCTCAGTGCTCGGGGTGCTGGGTGCTCAGTGCTCGGGTTGCTGGGTGCTCAGTGCTCGGGGTGCTGGGTGCTCAGTGCTCAGGGTGCTGGGTGCTCAGTGCTCAGAGTGCTGGGTGCTCAGTACTCAGGGTGCTGGGTGCTCAGTACTCAGGGTGCTGGGTGCTCAGTGCTCAGGGTGCTCAGTGCTCAGTACATTGGGTGCTCAGTACTCAGGGTGCTGGGTGCTCAGTGCTCAGGGTGCTGGGTGCTCAGTGCTCAGGGTGCTGGGTGCTCAGTGCTCAGGGTGCTCAGTGCTCAGTACATTGGGTGCTCAGTACTCAGGGTGCTGGGTGCTCAGTGCTCAGGGTGCTGGGTGCTCAGTGCTCAGGGTGCTGGGTGCTCAGTGCTCAGGGTACTGGGTGCTCAGTACTCAGGGTGCTCGGTGCTCAGTAATCAGGGTGCTGGGTGCTCAGTGCTCGGGGTGCTGGGTGCTCAGTACTCAGGGTGCTGGGTGCTCAGTGCTCGGGGTGCTGGGTGCTCAGTGCTCGGGGTGCTCGGTGCTCAGTGCTCGGGGTGCTGGGTGCTCAGTACTCAGGGTGCTGGGTGCTCAGTACTCGGTGTGCTGGGTGCTCAGTACTCAGGGTGCTCGGTGCTCAGTGCTCGGGTTGCTGGGTACTCAGTGCTCAGTACACAGGGTGCTGAGTGCTCAGTGCTCAGGGTGCTGGGTGCTCAGTGCTCAGTACTCAGGGTGCTCGGTGCTCAGTGCTCGGGGTGCTGGGTACTCAGTGCTCAGTACACAGGGTGCTGAGTGCTCAGTGCTCCGGGTGCTGGGTGCTCAGTGCTCAGTACTCAGGGTGCTGGGTGCTCAGTGCTCGGGGTGCTGGATGCTCAGTACTTAGGGTGCTGGGTGCTCAGTGCTCAGGCTGCCTCGTGCTCAGTACTCAGGGTGCTGGGTGCTCAGTGCTCAGGGTGCTGGGTGCTCAGTACTCAGGGTGCTGGGTCCTCAGTGCTCAGGGTGCTGGGTGCTCAGTGCTCGGGGTGCTCAGTACTCAGGGTTCTGTGTGTTCAGTACTCATAGTGCTCAGTGCTCAGTACTCGGGGTGCTGGGTGCTCAGTACTCAGGGTGCTCAGTGCTCAGTACTCGGGGTGCTGGGTGCTCAGTACTCGGGGTGCTGGGTGCTCAGTGCTCAGGGTGCTGGGTGCTCAGTTCTCGGGGTGCTGGGTGCTCAGTGCTCGGGGTGCTCGGTGCTCAGTACTCGGGGTGCTGGGTGCTCAGTGCTCAGGGTGCTGGGTGCTCAGTGCTCAGGGTGCTGGGTGCTCAGTGCTCGGGGTGCTCGGTGCTCAGTACTCAGGGTGCTGGGTGCTCAGTACTCAGGGTGCTGGGTGCTCAGTGCTCAGGGTGCTGGGTGCTCAGTACTCAGGGTGCTGGGTGCTCAGTACTCAGGGTGCTAAGAGCTCAGGGTGCTCAGTGCTCAGGGTGCTGAATGCTCAGTGCTCAGTGCACAGGGTGCTGGGTGCTCAGTCCTCGGGGTGCTGGGTGCTCAGTTCTCTGGGTGCTCAGTGCTCAGTACTCAGGGAGCTGTGTGCTCAGTACTCAGGGTGCTGGGTGCTCAGTACTCAGGGAGCTCAGTGCACGGGGTGCAGTGTGCTCAGTACTCAGGGTGCTGGGTGGTCAGTACTCAGGGTGCTCAGTACTCAGGGTGCTGGGTGCTCAGTGCTCAATGTGCTGGTTGCTCAGTGCTCGGGGTGCTCGATGCTCAGTACACAGGGTGCTGGGTGCTCAGTGCTCAGTGCTCAGGGTGCTCAGTGCTCAGGTTGCTGGGTGCGCAGGGTGCTGGGTGCTCAGTGCTCGGGGTGCTGGGTGCTCAGTGCTCAGGTTGCTGGGTGCTCAGTGCTCGGGGTGCTCAGTGCTCAGTACTCAGGGTGCTGGGTGCTCAGTGCTCGGGGTGCTCGGTGCTCAGTACGTTGGGTGCTCACTACTCAGGGTGCTGGGTGCTCATTGCTCAGGGTGCTGGGTGCTCAGTGCTCAGGGTGCTGGGTGCTCAGTGCTCAGGGTGCTGGGTGCTCAGTACTCAGGGTGCTGGGTGTGCAGTGCTCGGGGTGCTGGGTGCTCAGTGCTCAGGGTGCTGGGTGCTCAGTGCTCAGCGTGCTGGGTGCTCAGTACTCATGGTGCGGGGTGCTCAGTACCCAGGGTGCTGGGTGATCAGTACTCGGGTGCTGGGTGCTCAGTGCTCAGGGTGCTGGGTGCTCAGTGCTCGGGGTGCTGGGTGCTCAGTGCTCAGTACTAAGGGTGCTGGGTGCTCCGTGCTCGGGGTGCTGGGTGCTCAGTGCTCAGTACTCAGGGTGCTGGTTGCTCAGTGCTCAGGGTGCTGTTTGCTCAGTGCTCAGGGTGCTGGGTGCTCCGTGCTCAGTGTGCTGGGTGCTCAGTACTCAGGGTGCTCGGTGCTTAGTACTCAGGGTGCTGGGTGCTCAGTACTTCGGGTGCTGGGTGCTCAGTGCTCGGGGTGCTCGGTGCTCAGTGCTCAAGGTGCTGGGTGCTCAGTACTCAGGGTGCTCATTGCTCAGGGTGCTGGGTGCTCAGTACTCAGGGTGCTGGGGGCTCAGTGGTCAGGGTGCTCGGTGCTCAGTACGTTGGGTGCTCAGTACTCAGGTGCTGGGTGCTCAGTACTCAGGGTGCTGGGTTCTCAGTGCTCAGGGTGCTGGGTGCTCAGTGCTCAGGGTGCTGGGTGCTCGGTGCTCGGGGTGCTGGGTGCTCAGTGCTCGGGGTGCTCGGTGCTCAGTACTCAGGGTGCTCAGTGCTCAGTACTCAGGGTGCTGGGTGCTCAGTGCTCAGGGTGCTGGGTGCTCAGTACTCAGGGTGCTGGGTGCTCGGTGCTCAGTACGCTGGGTGCTCAGTACTCAGGGTGCTGGGTGCTCAGTACTCAGGGTGCTCGGTGCTCACTACTCAGGGTGCTGGGTGCTCAGTGCTCGGGGTGCTGGGTGCTCAGTACTCAGGGTGCTGGGTGCTCAGTACTCAGGGTGCTCAGTGCTCAGTACTTAGGGTGCTCAGTGCTCAGTGCTCAGGGTGCTGGGTGCTCAGTGCTCGGGGTGCTGGGTGCTCAGTGCTCGGGTTGCTGGGTGCTCAGTGCTCGGGGTGCTGGGTGCTCAGTGCTCAGGGTGCTGGGTGCTCAGTGCTCAGAGTGCTGGGTGCTCAGTACTCAGGGTGCTCGGTGCTCAGTACTCAGAGTGCTCAGAGCTCAGTACTCAGCGTGCTGGGTGCTCAGTGCTCAGGGTGCTCGGTGCTCAGTACGCAGGGTGCTCAGTGCTCAGTACTCAGCGTGCTGGGTGCTCAGTGCTCAGGGTGCTGGGTGCTCAGTACTCAGGGTGCTGTGTGCTTAGTACTCAGGGTGCTCGGTCCTCAGTGCTCAGGGTGCTCGGTGCTCAGTACTCAGGGTGCTGGGTGCTCAGTGCTCAGGGTGCTCAGTGCTCAGTACTCAGGGTGCTCGGTGCTCAGTGCTCAGGGTGCTCAGTGCTCAGTACTCAGGGTGCTCAGTGCTCAGTGCTCAGGGTGCTGGGTGCTCAGTGCTCGGGGTGCTGGGTGCTCAGTGCTCAGGGTGCTGGGTGCTCAGAACTCAGGGTGCTCAGTGCTCAGGGTGCTGGGTGCTCAGTGCTCAGTACACAGGGTGCTGAGTGCTCAGTTCTCTAGGTGCTGGGTGCTCAGTGCTCAGTACTCAGGGTGCTGGCTGTTCAGTGCTCAGGGTGCTGGATGCTCAGTACTCAGGGTGCTGGGTGCTCAGTGCTCAGGGTGCTGGGTGCTCAGTACTCAGGGTGCTGGGTGCTCAGTGCTCAGGGTGCTGGGTGCTCAGTACTCAGGGTGCTGGGTGCTCAGTGCTCAGGGTGCTGGGTGCTCAGTACTCAGGGTGCTGTGTGCTCAGTGCTCAGGGTGCTGGGTGCTCAGTACTCAGGGTGCTGGGTCCTCAGTGCTCAGGGTGCTGGGTGCTCAGTACTCAGGGTGCTCAGTGCTCAGGGTGCTGGGTGCTCAGTGCTCGGGGTGCTGAGTACTCAGTGCTCAGTACACAGGGTGCTGAGTGCTCAGTGCTCGGGGTGCTGGGTGCTCAGTGCTCGGGGTGCTGGATGCTCAGTACTCAGGGTGCTGGGTGCTCAGTGCTCAGGGTGCTGGGTGCTCAGTACTCAGGGTGCTGTGTGCTCAGTGCTCAGGGTGCTGGGTGCTCAGTACTCAGGGTGCTGGGTCCTCAGTGCTCAGGGTGCTGGGTGCTCACTGCTCGGGGTGCTCGGTGCTCAGTGCTCAGTGTGCTGGGTGATCAGTACTCAGATTGCTCATTGCTCAGGGTGCTGGGTGCTCAGTACTCATGGTGCTGGGTGCTCAGTACTCAGGGTGCTCAGTGCTCAGTACTCAGGGTGCTGGGTGCTCAGTGCTCAGGGTGCTCAGTGCTCAGTACTCAGCGTGCAGGGTGCTCAGTGCTCTGGGTGCTCGGTGCTCAGTACTCAGGGTGCTCAGTTCTCAGTACTCAGCGTGCTGGGTGCTCAGTGCTCAGGGTGCTGGGTGCTCAGTACTCAGGGTGCTGGGTGCTTAGTACTCAGGGTCCTCGGTCCTCAGTGCTCAGGGTGCTGGGTGCTCAGTACTCAGGGTGCTGGGTGCTCAGTGCTCAGGGTGCTCAGTGCTCAGTACTCAGGGTGCTCGGTGCTCAGTGCTCAGGGTGCTCAGTGCTCAGTACTCAGGGTGCTCAGTGCTCAGTTCTCTGGGTGCTGGTTGCTCAGCGCTCGGGGTGCTGGGTGCTCAGTGCTCAGGGTGCTTTGTGCTCAGTACTCACGGTGCTCAGTGCTCAGGGTGCTGGGTGCTCAGTGCTCAGTACACAGGGTGCTGAGTGCTCAGTGCTCTGGGTGCTGGGTGCTCAGTGCTCAGTACTCAGGGTGCTGGCTGCTCAGTGCTCGGGGTGCTGGATGCTCAGTATTCAGGGTGCTGGGTGCTCAGTGCTCAGGGTGCTGGGTGCTCAGTACTCAGGGTGCTGGGTGCTCAGTGCTCAGGGTGCTGGGTGCTCAGTACTCAGGGTGCTGGGTCCTCAGTTCTCAGGGTGCTGGGTGCTCAGTGCTCGGGGTGCTCAGTACTCAGGGTGCTGTGTGTTCAGTGCTCAGGGTACAGGGTGCTCAGTACTCAGGGTGCTCGGTGCTTAGTACTCAGGGTGCTGGGTGCTCAGTACTCCGGGTGCTGGGTGCTCAGTGCTCGGGGTGCTCGGTGCTCAGTGCTCAGGGTGCTGGGTGCTCAGTACTCAGGGTGCTCTTTGCTCCGTGTCCTGGGTGCTCAGTACTCAGGGTGCTGGGTGCTCAATACTCAGGGTGCTCAGTGCTCAGTACTCAGGGTGCTCAGTGCTCAGTACTCAGGGTTCTCAGTGCTCAGGGTGCTGGGTGCTCAGTGCTCGGGGTGCTGGGTGCTCAGTGCTCAGGGTGCTGGGTGCTCAGTGCTCAGGGTGCTGGGTGCTCAGTGCTCAGGGTGCTCGGTGCTCAGTGCTCAGGTTGCTGGGTGCTCAGTACTCAGTGTGCTTGGTGCTCAGTACTCAGGGTGCTCATTGCTCAGTACTCAGGGTGCTCAGTGCTCAGTACTCAGGGTGCTCAGTGCTCAGGGTGCTAGGTGCTCAGTGCTCGGGGTGCTGGGTGCTCAGTCCTCAGGGTGCTGGGTGCTCAGTGCTCAGGGTGCTCGGTGCTCAGTGCTCAGGGTGCTGGGTGCTCAGTACTCAGGGTGCTGGGTGCTCAGTGCTCGGGGTGCTGGGTGCTCAGTACTCAGGGTGCTGGGTGCTCAGTACTCGGGTGCTCGGTGCTCAGTGCTCAGGGTGCTGTGTGCTCAGTGCTCTGGGTGCTGGGTGCTCAGTGCTCAGTACTCAGGGTGCTGGGTGCTCAGGGCTCGGGGTGCAGGGTGCTCAGTGCTCAGTACTCAGGGTGCTGGGTGCTCAGTGCTCAGGGTGCTGGGTGCTCTGTGCTCAGGGTGCTGGGTGCTCAGTGCTCAGGGTGCTGGGTACTCAGTGCTCGGGGTGCTGGGTGCTCAGTACTCAGGGTGCTGGGTGCTCAGTACTCAGGGTGCTGGGTGCTCAGTGCTCGGGGTGCTGGGTGCTCAGTGCTCGGGGTGCTGGGTGCTCAGTACTCGGGGTGCTTGCTGCACAGTACTCAGGGTGCTGGGTGCTCAGTGCTCAGGGTGCTGGGTGCTCAGTACTCAGGGTGCTCTGTGCTTAGTACTCAGGGTGCTGGGTGCTCAGTACTCCGGGTGCTGGGTGCTCAGTGCTCGGGGTGATCGGTGCTCAGTACGTTGGGTGCTCACTACTCAGGGTGCTGTGTGCCCATTGCTCAGGGTGCTGGTTGCTCAGTGCTCAGGGTGCTGGGTGCTCAGTGCTCAGGGTGCTGGGTGCTCAGTACTCAGGGTGCTGGGTGTGCAGTGCTCGGGGTGCTGGGTGCTCAGTGCTCAGGGTGCTGGGTGCTCAGTGCTCAGCGTGCTGGGTGCTCAGTACTCGGGGTGCTGGGTGCTCAGTACTCATGGTGCGGGGTGCTCAGTACCCAGGGTGCTGGGTGATCAGTACTCCTGTGCTGGGTGCTCAGTGCTCAGGGTGCTGGGTGCTCAGTGCTCGGGGTGCTGGGTGCTCAGTGCTCTGTACTCAGGGTGCTGGGTGCTCCGTGCTCGGGGTGCTGGGTGCTCAGTGCTCAGTACTCAGGGTGCTGGATGCTCAGTGCTCAGGGTGCTGTGTGCTCAGTGCTCAGGGTGCTGGGTGCTCAGTGCTCACGGTGCTGGGTGCTCAGTACTCAGGGTGCTCGGTGCTTAGTACTCAGGGTGCTGGGTGCTCTGTACTTCGGGTGCTGGGTGCTCAATGCTCGGGGTGCTCGGTGCTCAGTGCTCAAGGTGCTGGGTGCTCAGTACTCAGGGTGCTCATTGCTCAGGGTGCTGGGTGCTCAGTACTCAGGGTGCTGGGTGCTCAGTGGTCAGGGTGCTCGGTGCACAGTACGTTGGGTGCTCAGTACTCAGGTGCTGGGTGCTCAGTACTCAGGGTGCTGGGTGCTCAGTGCTCAGGGTGCTGGGTGCTCAGTGCTCAGGGTGCTGGGTGCTCGGTGCTCGGGGTGCTGGGTGCTCAGTGCTCGGGGTGCTCGGTGCTCAGTACTCAGGGTGCTCAGTGCTCAGTACTCAGGGTGCTGGGTGCTCAGTGCTCAGGGTGCTGGGTGCTCAGTACTCAGGGTGCTGGGTGCTCGGTGCTCAGTACGCTGGGTGCTCAGTACTCAGGGTGCTGGGTGCTCAGTACTCAGGGTGCTCGGTGCTCACTACTCAGGGTGCTGGGTGCTCAGTGCTCGGGGTGCTGGGTGCTCAGTACTCAGGGTGCTGGGTGCTAAGTGCTCGGGGTACTCGGTGCTCAGTACGCTGGGTGCTCAGTACTCAGGGTGCTGGGTGCTCAGTACTCAGGGTGCTCACTGCTCAGTACTTAGGGTGCTCAGTGCTCAGTGCTCAGGTTGCTGGGTGCTCAGTGCTCGGGGTGCTGGGTGCTCAGTGCTCGGGTTGCTGGGTGCTCAGTGCTCGGGGTGCTGGGTGCTCAGTGCTCAGGGTGCTGGGTGCTCAGTGCTCAGAGTGCTGGGTGCTCAGTACTCAGGGTGCTCGGTGCTCAGTACTCAGAGTGCTCAGAGCTCAGTACTCAGCGTGCTGGGTGCTCAGTGCTCAGGGTGCTCGGTGCTCAGTACTCAGGGTGCTCAGTGCTCAGTACTCAGCTTGCTGGGTGCTCAGTGCTCAGGGTGCTGGGTGCTCAGTACTCAGGGTGCTGGGTGCTTAGTACTCAGGGTGCTCGGTCCTCAGTGCTCAGGGTGCTGGGTGCTCAGTACTCAGGGTGCTGGCTGCTCAGTGCTCGGGGTTCTCGGTGCTCAGTGCTCAGGGTGCTGGGTGCTCAGTACTCAGGGTGCTCATTGCTCCGGGTCCTGGGTGCTCAGTACTCAGGGTGCTGGGTGCTCAATACTCAGGGTGCTCAGTGCTCAGTACTCAGGGTGCTCAGTGCTCAGTACTCTGGGTTCTCCGTGCTCAGGGTGCTGGGTGCTCAGTGCTCGGGGTGCTGGGTGCTCAGTGCTCAGGGTGCTGGGTGCTCAGTGCTCAGGGTGCTGTGTGCTCAGTGCTCAGGGTGCTCAGTGCTCAGTGCTCAGGTTGCTGGGTGCTCAGTACTCAGGGTGCTGGGTGCTCAGTACTCAGGGTGCTCATTGCTCAGTACTCAGGGTGCTCAGTGCTCAGTACTCAGGGTGCTCAGTGCTCAGGGTGCTGGGTGCTCAGTACTCAGGGTGCTGGGTGCTCAGTGCTCAGGGTGCTCAGTGCTCAGTACATTGGGTGCTCAGTACTCAGGGTGCTGGGTGCTCAGTGCTCAGGGTGCTGGGTGCTCAGTGCTCAGGGTGCTGGGTGCTCAGTGCTCAGGGTGCTCAGTGCTCAGTACATTGGGTGCTCAGTACTCAGGGTGCTGGGTGCTCAGTGCTCAGGGTGCTGGGTGCTCAGTGCTCAGGGTGCTGGGTGCTCAGTGCTCAGGGTGCTGGGTGCTCAGTACTCAGGGTGCTCGGTGCTCAGTAATCAGGGTGCTGGGTGCTCAGTGCTCGGGGTGCTGGGTGCTCAGTGCTCGGGGTGCTCGGTGCTCAGTGCTCGGGGTGCTGGGTGCTCAGTACTCAGGGTGCTGGGTGCTCAGTACTCGGTGTGCTGGGTGCTCAGTACTCAGGGTGCTCGGTGCTCAGTGCTCGGGGTGCTGGGTGCTCAGTGCTCAGTACACAGGGTGCTGAGTGCTCAGTGCTCAGGGTGCTGGGTGCTCAGTGCTCAGTACTCAGGGTGCTCGGTGCTCAGTGCTCGGGGTGCTGGGTACTCAGTGCTCAGTACACAGGGTGCTGAGTGCTCAGTGCTCCGGGTGCTGGGTGCTCAGTGCTCAGTACTCAGGCTGCTGGGTGCTCAGTGCTCGGGGTGCTGGATGCTCAGTACTTAGGGTGCTGGGTGCTCAGTGCTCAGGGTGCCTCGTGCTCAGTACTCAGGGTGCTGGGTGCTCAGTGCTCAGGGTGCTGGGTGCTCAGTACTCAGGGTGCTGGGTCCTCAGTGCTCAGGGTGCTGGGTGCTCAATGCTCGGGGTGCTCAGTACTCAGGGTTCTGTGTGTTCAGTACTCATAGTGCTCAGTGCTCAGTACTCGGGGTGCTGGGTGCTCAGTACTCAGGGTGCTCAGTGCTCAGTACTCGGGGTGCTGGGTGCTCAGTACTCAGGGTGCTGGGTGCTCAGTGCTCAGGGTGCTGGGTGCTCAGTTCTCGGGGTGCTGGGTGCTCAGTGCTCGGGGTGCTCGGTGCTCAGTACTCGGGGTGCTGGGTGCTCAGTGCTCAGGGTGCTGGGTGCTCAGTGCTCAGGGTGCTGGGTGCTCAGTGCTCGGGGTGCTCGGTTCTCAGTACTCAGGGTGCTGGGTGCTCAGTACTCAGGGTGCTGGGTGCTCAGTGCTCAGGGTGCTGGGTGCTCAGTAATCACGGTGCTGGGTGCTCAGTACTCAGGGTGCTAAGAGCTCAGGGTGCTCAGTGCTCAGGGTGCTGAATGCTCAGTGCTCAGTGCACAGGGTGCTGGGTGCTCAGTCCTCGGGGTGCTGGGTGCTCAGTTCTCTGGGTGCTCAGTGCTCAGTACTCAGGGAGCTGTGTGCTCAGTACTCAGGGTGCTGGGTGCTCAGTACTCAGGGAGCTCAGTGCTCGGGGTGCAGTGTGCTCAGTACTCAGGGTGCTGGGTGGTCAGTACTCAGGGTGCTCAGTACTCAGGGTGTTGGGTGCTCAGTGCTCAGGGTGCTGGGTGCTCAGTGCTCGGGGTGCTGGGTGCTCATTCTCGGGGTGCTGGGTGCTCAGTACTCAGGGTGCTGGTTGCTCAGTGCTCGGGGTGCTCGATGCTCAGTACACAGGGTGCTGGGTGCTCAGTGCTCGGGGTGCTGGGTGCTCAGTACTCAGGGTGCTGGGTGCTCAGGGATCAGTAGTCAGCGTGCTGGGTGCTCAGTGCTCAGAGTGTTGGGTGCTCAGTACTCAGGGTGCTGGGTGCTCAGTGCTCAGTGCTCAGGGTGCTCAGTGCTCAGGGTGCTGGGTGCGCAGGGTGCTGGGTGCTCAGTGCTCGGGGTGCTGGGTGCTCAGTGCTCAGGGTGCTGGGTGCTCAGTGCTCGGGGTGCTCAGTGCTCAGTACTCAGGGTGCTGGGTGCTCAGTGCTCGGGGTGCTCGGTGCTCAGTACGTTGGGTGCTCACTACTCAGGGTGCTGGGTGCTCATTGCTCAGGGTGCTGGGTGCTCAGTGCTCAGGGTGCTGGGTGCTCAGTGCTCAGGGTGCTGGGTGCTCAGTACTCAGGGTGCTGGGTGTGCAGTGCTCGGGGTGCTGGGTGCTCAGTGCTCAGGGTGCTGGGTGCTCAGTGCTCAGCGTGCTGGGTGCTCAGTACTCATGGTGCGGGGTGCTCAGTACCCAGGGTGCTGGGTGATCAGTACTCGGGTGCTGGGTGCTCAGTGCTCAGGGTGCTGGGTGCTCAGTGCTCGGGGTGCTGGGTGCTCAGTGCTCAGTACTAAGGGTGCTGGGTGCTCCGTGCTCGGGGTGCTGGGTGCTCAGTGCTCAGTACTCAGGGTGCTGGTTGCTCAGTGCTCAGGGTGCTGTTTGCTCAGTGCTCAGGGTGCTGGGTGCTCCGTGCTCAGTGTGCTGGGTGCTCAGTACTCAGGGTGCTCGGTGCTTAGTACTCAGGGTGCTGGGTGCTCAGTACTTCGGGTGCTGGATGCTCAGTGCTCGGGGTGCTCGGTGCTCAGTGCTCAAGGTGCTGGGTGCTCAGTACTCAGGGTGCTCATTGCTCAGGGTGCTGGGTGCTCAGTACTCAGGGTGCTGGGGGCTCAGTGGTCAGGGTGCTCGGTGCTCAGTACGTTGGGTGCTCAGTACTCAGGTGCTGTGTGCTCAGTACTCAGGGTGCTGGGTTCTCAGTGCTCAGGGTGCTGGGTGCTCAGTGCTCAGGGTGCTGGGTGCTCGGTGCTCGGGGTGCTGGGTGCTCAGTGCTCGGGGTGCTCGGTGCTCAGTACTCAGGGTGCTCAGTGCTCAGTACTCAGGGTGCTGGGTGCTCAGTGCTCAGGGTGCTGGGTGCTCAGTACTCAGGGTGCTGGGTGCTCGGTGCTCAGTACGCTGGGTGCTCAGTACTCAGGGTGCTGGGTGCTCAGTACTCAGGGTGCTCGGTGCTCACTACTCAGGGTGCTGGGTGCTCAGTGCTCGGGGTGCTGGGTGCTCAGTACTCAGGGTGCTGGGTGCTCAGTACTCAGGGTGCTCAGTGCTCAGTACTTAGGGTGCTCAGTGCTCAGTGCTCAGGGTGCTGGGTGCTCAGTGCTCGGGGTGCTGGGTGCTCAGTGCTCGGGTTGCTGGGTGCTCAGTGCTCGGGGTGCTGGGTGCTCAGTGCTCAGGGTGCTGGGTGCTCAGTGCTCAGAGTGCTGGGTGCTCAGTACTCAGGGTGCTCGGTGCTCAGTACTCAGAGTGCTCAGAGCTCAGTACTCAGCGTGCTGGGTGCTCAGTGCTCAGGGTGCTCGGTGCTCAGTACGCAGGGTGCTCAGTGCTCAGTACTCAGCGTGCTGGGTGCTCAGTGCTCAGGGTGCTGGGTGCTCAGTACTCAGGGTGCTGTGTGCTTAGTACTCAGGGTGCTCGGTCCTCAGTGCTCAGGGTGCTCGGTGCTCAGTACTCAGGGTGCTGGGTGCTCAGTGCTCAGGGTGCTCAGTGCTCAGTACTCAGGGTGCTCGGTGCTCAGTGCTCAGGGTGCTCAGTGCTCAGTACTCAGGGTGCTCAGTGCTCAGTGCTCAGGGTGCTGGGTGCTCAGTGCTCGGGGTGCTGGGTGCTCAGTGCTCAGGGTGCTGGGTGCTCAGAACTCAGGGTGCTCAGTGCTCAGGGTGCTGGGTGCTCAGTGCTCAGTACACAGGGTGCTGAGTGCTCAGTTCTCTAGGTGCTGGGTGCTCAGTGCTCAGTACTCAGGGTGCTGGCTGTTCAGTGCTCAGGGTGCTGGATGCTCAGTACTCAGGGTGCTGGGTGCTCAGTGCTCAGGGTGCTGGGTGCTCAGTACTCAGGGTGCTGGGTGCTCAGTGCTCAGGGTGCTGGGTGCTCAGTACTCAGGGTGCTGGGTCCTCAGTGCTCAGGGTGCTGGGTGCTCAGTGCTCGGGGAGCTCAGTACTCAGGGTGCTGTGTGTTCAGTGCTCAGGGTACTGGGTGCTCAGTACTCAGGGTGCTCGGTGCTTAGTACTCAGGGTGCTGGGTGCTCAGTACTCCGGGTGCTGGGTGCTCAGTGCTCGGGGTGCTCGGTGCTCAGTGCTCAGGGTGCTGGGTGCTCAGTACTCAGGGTGCTCATTGCTCCGGGTCCTGGGTGCTCAGTACTCAGGGTGCTTGGTGCTCAATACACAGGCTGCTCAGTGCTCAGTACTCAGGGTGCTCAGTGCTCAGTACTCAGGGTTCTCAGTGCTCAGGGTGCTGGGTGCTCAGTGCTCGGGGTGCTGGGTGCTCAGTGCTCAGGGTGCTGGGTGCTCAGTGCTCAGGGTGCTGGGTGCTCAGTGCTCAGGGTGCTCGGTGCTCAGTGCTCAGGTTGCTGGGTGCTCAGTACTCAGGGTGCTGGGTGCTCAGTACTCAGGGTGCTCATTGCTCAGTACTCAGGGTGCTCAGTGCTCAGTACTCAGGGTGCTCAGTGCTCAGGGTGCTGGGTGCTCAGTACTCAGGGTGCTGGGTGCTCAGTGCTCAGGGTGCTCGGTGCTCAGTACATTGGGTGCTCAGTACTCAGGCCGCTGGGTGCTCAGTACTCAGGGTGCTGGGTGCTCAGTGCTCAGGGTGCTCAGTGCTCAGTACATTGGGTGCTCAGTACTCAGGGTGCTGGGTGCTCAGTGCTCAGGGTGCTGGGTGCTCAGTACTCAGGGTGCTGGGTGCTCAGTGCTCAGGGTGCTCGGTGCTCAGTACATTGGGTGCTCAGTACTCAGGCCGCTGGGTGCTCAGTGCTCAGGGTGCTGGGTGCTCATTACTCAGGGTGCTCGGTGCTCAGTACTCAAGGTGCTGGGTGCTCAGTGCTCAGGGTGCTGGGTGCTCAGTACTCAGGCCGCTGGGTGCTCAGTGCTCGGGGTGCTCGGTGCTCAGTGCTCGGGGTGCTGGGTGCTCAGTACTCAGGGTGCTGGGTGCTCAGTACTCGGTGTGCTGGGTGCTCAGTACTCAGGGTGCTCGGTGCCCAGTGCTCGGGGTGCTGGGTGCTCAGTGCTCAGTACACAGGGTGCTGAGTGCTCAGTGCTCGGGGTGCTGGGTGCTCAGTGCTCAGTACTCAGGGTGCTCGGTGCTCAGTGCTCGGGGTGCTGGGTACTCAGTGCTCAGTACACAGGGTGCTGAGTGCTCAGTGCTCAGGGTGCTGGGTGCTCAGTGCTCAGTACTTAGGGTGCTGGGTGCTCAGTGCTCAGGGTGCCTCGTGCTCAGTACTCAGGGTGCTGGGTGCTCAGTCCTCAGGGTGCTGGGTGCTCAGTACTCAGGGTGCTGGGTCCTCAGTGCTCAGGGAGCTGGGTGCTCAGTGCTCGGGGTGCTCAGTACTCAGGGTTCTGTGTGTTCAGTGCTCAGAGTACTGGGTGCTCAGTACTCAGGGTACTGGGTGCTCAGTACTCATAGTGCTCAGTGCTCAGTACTCGGGGTGCTTGGTGCTCAGTACTCAGGGTGCTCAGTGCTCAGTACTCGGGGTGCTGGGTGCTCAGTACTCGGGGTGCTGGGTGCTCAGTGCTCAGGGTGCTGGGTGCTCAGTGCTCAGAGTGCTGGGTGCTCAGTACTCAGGGTGCTCGGTGCTCAGTACTCAGAGTGCTCAGAGCTCAGTACTCAGCGTGCTGGGTGCTCAGTGCTCAGGGTGCTCGGTGCTCAGTACGCAGGGTGCTCAGTGCTCAGTACTCAGCGTGCTGGGTGCTCAGTGCTCAGGGTGCTGGGTGCTCAGTATTCAGGGTGCTGGGTGCTTAGTACTCAGGGTGCTCGGTCCTCAGTGCTCAGGGTGCTCGGTGCTCAGTACTCAGGGTGCTGGGTGCTCAGTGCTCAGGGTGCTCAGTGCTCATTACTCAGGGTGCTCGGTGCTCAGTGCTCAGGGTGCTCAGTGCTCAGTATTCAGGGTGCTCAGTGCTCAGTGCTCAGGGTGCTGGGTGCTCAGTGCTCGGGGTGCTGGGTGCTCAGTGCTCAGGGTGCTGGGTGCTCAGTACTCAGGGTGCTCAGTGCTCAGGGTGCTGGGTGCTCAGTGCTCAGTACACAGGGTGCTGAGTGCTCAGTGCTCTAGGTGCTGGGTGCTCAGTGCTCAGTACTCAGGGTGCTGGCTGCTCAGTGCTCAGGGTGCTGGATGCTCAGTACTCAGGGTGCTGGGTGCTCAGTGCTCAGGGTGCTGGGTGCTCAGTACTCAGGGTGCTGGGTGCTCAGTGCTCAGGGTGCTGGGTGCTCAGTGCTCAGGGTGCTGGGTCCTCAGTGCTCAGGGTGCTGGGTGGTCAGTGCTCGGGGAGCTCAGTACTCAGGGTGATGTGGGTTCAGTGCTCAGGGTACTGGGTGCTCAGTACTCAGGGTGCTCGGTGCTTAGTACTCAGGGTGCTGGGTGCTCAGTACTCCGGGTGCTGGGTGCTCAGTGCTCGGGGTGCTCGGTGCTCAGTGCTCAGGGTGCTGGGTGCTCAGTACTCAGGGTGCTCATTGCTCCGGGTCCTGGGTGCTCAGTACTCAGGGTGCTGGGTGCTCAATACTCAGGGTGCTCAGTGCTCAGTACTCAGGGTGCTCAGTGCTCAGTACTCAGGGTTCTCAGTGCTCAGGGTGCTGGGTGCTCAGTGCGCGGGGTGCTGGGTGCTCAGTGCTCAGGGTGCTGGGTGCTCAGTGCTCAGGGTGCTGGGTGCTCAGTGCTCAGGGTGCTCGGTGCTCAGTGCTCAGGTTGCTGGGTGCTCAGTACTCAGGGTGCTGGGTGCTCAGTACTCAGGGTGCTCATTGCTCAGTACTCAGGGTGCTCAGTGCTCAGTACTCAGGGTGCTCAGTGCTCAGGGTGCTGGGTGCTCAGTACTCAGGGTGCTGGGTGATCAGTGCTCAGGGTGCTCGGTGCTCAGAACATTGGGTGCTCAGTACTCAGGGTGCTGGGTGCTCAGTACTCAGGGTGCTGGGTGCTCAGTGCTCAGGGTGCTCAGTGCTCAGTACATTGGGTGCTCAGTACTCAGGGTGCTGGGTGCTCAGTGCTCAGGGTGCTGGGTGCTCAGTGCTCAGGGTGCTGGGTGCTCAGTACTCAGGGTGCTCAGTGCTCAGTACTCAAGGTGCTGGGTGCTCAGTGCTCGGGGTGCTGGGTGCTCAGTGCTCAGTACTCAGGGTGCTCGGTGCTCAGTGCTCGGGGTGCTGGGTACTCAGTGCTCAGTACACAGGGTGCTGAGTGCTCAGTGCTCGGGGTGCTGGGTGCTCAGTGCTCAGTACTCAGGGTGCTGGGTGCTCAGTGCTCGGGGTGCTGGATGCTCAGTACTTAGGGTGCTGGGTGCTCAGTGCTCAGGGTGCCTCGTGCTCAGTACCCTGGGTGCTGGGTGCTCAGTACTCAGGGAGCTCAGTGCTCGGGGTGCAGTGTGCTCAGTACTCAGGGTGCTGGGTGGTCAGTACTCAGGGTGCTCAGTACTCAGGGTGCTGGGTGCTCAGTGCTCAGGGTGCTGGGTGCTCAGTGCTCGGGGTGCTGGGTGCTCATTCTCGGGGTGCTGGGTGCTCAGTACTCAGGGTGCTGGTTGCTCAGTGCTCGGGGTGCTCGATGCTCAGTACACAGGGTGCTGGGTGCTCAGTGCTCGGGGTGCTGGGTGCTCAGTACTCAGGGTGCTGGGTGCTCAGGGCTCAGTACTCAGCGTGCTGGGTGCTCAGTGCTCAGAGTGTTGGGTGCTCAGTACTCAGGGTGCTGGGTGCTCAGTGCTCAGGGTGCTCAGTGCTCAGGGTGCTGGGTGCTCAGGGTGCTGGGTGCTCAGTGCTCGGGGTGCTGGGTGCTCAGTGCTCAGGGTGCTGGGTGCTCAGTGCTCAGTGCTCAGGGTGCTGGGTGCTCAGTGCTCAGTGCTCAGGGTGCTGGGTGTTCAGTACTCAGGGTGCTGGGTGCTCAGTACTCAGGGTGCTGGGTGCTCAGTGCTCAGGGTGCTGGGTGCTCAGTGCTCAGGGTGCTGGGTGCTCAGTACTCAGGGTGCTCGGTGCTCAGTACTCAGGGTGCTCGGTGCTCAGTGCTCAGGGTGCTGGGTGCTCAGTGCTCGGGGTGCTGGGTGTTCAGTACTCAGGGTGTTGGGTGCTCAGTACTCAGGGTGCTGGGTGCTCAGTGCTCAGGGTGCTGGGTGCTCAGTGCTCAGGGTGCTGGGTGCTCAGTACTCAGGGTGCTCCGTGCTCAGTACTCAGGGTTCTCGGTGCTCAGTGCTCAGGGTGCTGGGTGCACAGTGCTCAGGGTGCTGGTTGCTCAGTACTCGGGGTGCTGGGTGCTCAGTACTCAGCGTGCTGGGTGCTCAGTGCTCAGGGTGCTGGTTGCTCAGTGCTCGGGGTGCTGTGTGTTCAGTACTCGCGGTGCTGGGTGCTCACTGCTCAGGGTGCTGGTTCTCAGTGCTCGGGGTACTGGGTACTCAGTGCTCAGTACACAGGGTGCTGGGTGCTCAGTGCTCGGGGTGCTGGGTGCTCAGTGCTCAGTACTCAGGGTGCTGAGTGCTCAGAGCTCGGGGTGCTGGGTGCTCAGTACTCAGGGTACTCGGTGCTCAGTACTCAGGGTGCTGGGTGATCAGTGCTCAGGGTGCTGGGTGCTCAGTACTCAGTGTGCTGGGTGCTCAGTACTCAGGGTGCTGGGTGCTCAGTACTCAGGGTGCTCGGTGCTCAGTACTCAGGGTGCTGGGTCCTCAGTGCTCAGGGTGCTGAGTGCTCAGTACTCAGGGTGCTGGGTGCTCAGTACTCGGGGTGCTGGGTGCTCAGTACTCAGGGAGCTGGGTGCTCAGTACTCATTGTGCTGGGTGCTCAGTACTCGGGTGCTGGGTGCTCAGTGCTCAGGGTGCTGGGTGCTCAGTGCTCGGGGTGCTGGGTGCTCAGTGCTCAGTACTCAGGGTGCAGAGTGCTCAGTGCTCGGGGTGCTGGGTGCTCAGTGCTCAGTACTCAGGGTGCTTGGTGCTCAGTGCTCGGGGTGCTGGGTGCTCAGTACTCAGGGTGCTGGGTGCTCAGTACTCAGGGTGCTCGGTGCTCAGTACTCAGAGTGCTCAGAGCTCAGTACTCAGCGTGCTGGGTGCTCAGTGCTCAGGGTGCTCGGTGCTCAGTACGCAGGGTGCTCAGTGCTCAGTACTCAGCGTGCTGGGTGCTCAGTGCTCAGGGTGCTGGGTGCTCAGTATTCAGGGTGCTGGGTGCTTAGTACTCAGGGTGCTCGGTCCTCAGTGCTCAGGGTGCTCGGTGCTCAGTACTCAGGGTGCTGGGTGCTCAGTGCTCAGGGTGCTCAGTGCTCAGTACTCAGGGTGCTCGGTGCTCAGTGCTCAGGGTGCTCAGTGCTCAGTACTCAGGGTGCTCAGTGCTCAGTGCTCAGGGTGCTGGGTGCTCAGTGCTCGGGGTGCTGGGTGCTCAGTGCTCAGGGTGCTGGGTGCTCAGTACTCAGGGTGCTCAGTGCTCAGGGTGCTGGGTGCTCAGTGCTCTGTACACAGGGTGCTGAGTGCTCAGTGCTCTAGGTGCTGGGTGCTCAGTGCTCAGTACTCAGGGTGCTGGCTGCTCAGTGCTCAGGGTGCTGGATGCTCAGTACTCAGGGTGCTGGGTGCTCAGTGCTCAGGGTGCTGGGTGCTCAGTACTCAGGGTGCTGGGTGCTCAGTGCTCAGGGTGCTGGGTGCTCAGTGCTCAGGGTGCTGGGTCCTCAGTGCTCAGGGTGCTGGGTGCTCAGTGCTCGGGGAGCTCAGTACTCAGGGTGCTGTGGGTTCAGTGCTCAGGGTACTGGGTGCTCAGTACTCAGGGTGCTCGGTGCTTAGTACTCAGGGTGCTGGGTGCTCAGTACTCCGGGTGCTGGGTGCTCAGTGCTCGGGGTGCTCGGTGCTCAGTGCTCAGGGTGCTGGGTGCTCAGTACTCAGGGTGCTCATTGCTCCGGGTCCTGGGTGCTCAGTACTCAGGGTGCTGGGTGCTCAATACTCAGGGTGCTCAGTGCTCAGTACTCAGGGTGCTCAGTGCTCAGTACTCAGGGTTCTCAGTGCTCAGGGTGCTGGGTGCTCAGTGCGCGGGGTGCTGGGTGCTCAGTGCTCAGGGTGCTGGGTGCTCAGTGCTCAGGGTGCTGGGTGCTCAGTGCTCAGGGTGCTCGGTGCTCAGTGCTCAGGTTGCTGGGTGCTCAGTACTCAGGGTGCTGGGTGCTCAGTACTCAGGGTGCTCATTGCTCAGTACTCAGGGTGCTCAGTGCTCAGTACTCAGGGTGCTCAGTGCTCAGGGTGCTGGGTGCTCAGTACTCAGGGTGCTGGGTGATCAGTGCTCAGGGTGCTCGGTGCTCAGAACATTGGGTGCTCAGTACTCAGGGTGCTGGGTGCTCAGTACTCAGGGTGCTGGGTGCTCAGTGCTCAGGGTGCTCAGTGCTCAGTACATTGGGTGCTCAGTACTCAGGGTGCTGGGTGCTCAGTGCTCAGGGTGCTGGGTGCTCAGTGCTCAGGGTGCTGGGTGCTCAGTACTCAGGGTGCTCAGTGCTCAGTACTCAAGGTGCTGGGTGCTCAGTGCTCGGGGTGCTGGGTGCTCAGTGCTCAGTACTCAGGGTGCTCGGTGCTCAGTGCTCGGGGTGCTGGGTACTCAGTGCTCAGTACACAGGGTGCTGAGTGCTCAGTGCTCGGGGTGCTGGGTGCTCAGTGCTCAGTACTCAGGGTGCTGGGTGCTCAGTGCTCGGGGTGCTGGATGCTCAGTACTTAGGGTGCTGGGTGCTCAGTGCTCAGGGTGCCTCGTGCTCAGTACCCTGGGTGCTGGGTGCTCAGTACTCAGGGAGCTCAGTGCTCGGGGTGCAGTGTGCTCAGTACTCAGGGTGCTGGGTGGTCAGTACTCAGGGTGCTCAGTACTCAGGGTGCTGGGTGCTCAGTGCTCAGGGTGCTGGGTGCTCAGTGCTCGGGGTGCTGGGTGCTCATTCTCGGGGTGCTGGGTGCTCAGTACTCAGGGTGCTGGTTGCTCAGTGCTCGGGGTGCTCGATGCTCAGTACACAGGGTGCTGGGTGCTCAGTGCTCGGGGTGCTGGGTGCTCAGTACTCAGGGTGCTGGGTGCTCAGGGCTCAGTACTCAGCGTGCTGGGTGCTCAGTGCTCAGAGTGTTGGGTGCTCAGTACTCAGGGTGCTGGGTGCTCAGTGCTCAGGGTGCTGGGTGCTCAGGGTGCTGGGTGCTCAGTGCTCGGGGTGCTGGGTGCTCAGTGCTCAGGGTGCTGGGTGCTCAGTGCTCAGTGCTCAGGGTGCTGGGTGCTCAGTGCTCAGTGCTCAGGGTGCTGGGTGTTCAGTACTCAGGGTGCTGGGTGCTCAGTACTCAGGGTGCTGGGTGCTCAGTGCTCAGGGTGCTGGGTGCTCAGTGCTCAGGGTGCTGGGTGCTCAGTACTCAGGGTGCTCGGTGCTCAGTACTCAGGGTGCTCGGTGCTCAGTGCTCAGGGTGCTGGGTGCTCAGTGCTCGGGGTGCTGGGTGTTCAGTACTCAGGGTGTTGGGTGCTCAGTACTCAGGGTGCTGGGTGCTCAGTGCTCAGGGTGCTGGGTGCTCAGTGCTCAGGGTGCTGGGTGCTCAGTACTCAGGGTGCTCCGTGCTCAGTACTCAGGGTTCTCGGTGCTCAGTGCTCAGGGTGCTGGGTGCACAGTGCTCAGGGTGCTGGTTGCTCAGTACTCGGGGTGCTGGGTGCTCAGTACTCAGCGTGCTGGGTGCTCAGTGCTCAGGGTGCTGGTTGCTCAGTGCTCGGGGTGCTGTGTGTTCAGTACTCACGGTGCTGGGTGCTCACTGCTCAGGGTGCTGGTTCTCAGTGCTCGGGGTACTGGGTACTCAGTGCTCAGTACACAGGGTGCTGGGTGCTCAGTGCTCGGGGTGCTGGGTGCTCAGTGCTCAGTACTCAGGGTGCTGAGTGCTCAGAGCTCGGGGTGCTGGGTGCTCAGTACTCAGGGTACTCGGTGCTCAGTACTCAGGGTGCTGGGTGATCAGTGCTCAGGGTGCTGGGTGCTCAGTACTCAGTGTGCTGGGTGCTCAGTACTCAGGGTGCTGGGTGCTCAGTACTCAGGGTGCTCGGTGCTCAGTACTCAGGGTGCTGGGTCCTCAGTGCTCAGGGTGCTGAGTGCTCAGTACTCAGGGTGCTGGGTGCTCAGTACTCGGGGTGCTGGGTGCTCAGTACTCAGGGAGCTGGGTGCTCAGTACTCATTGTGCTGGGTGCTCAGTACTCGGGTGCTGGGTGCTCAGTGCTCAGGGTGCTGGGTGCTCAGTGCTCGGGGTGCTGGGTGCTCAGTGCTCAGTACTCAGGGTGCAGAGTGCTCAGTGCTCGGGGTGCTGGGTGCTCAGTGCTCAGTACTCAGGGTGCTTGGTGCTCAGTGCTCGGGGTGCTGGGTGC
This sequence comes from Microtus oregoni, assembly GCF_018167655.1. Lineage (NCBI taxonomy): Eukaryota > Metazoa > Chordata > Mammalia > Rodentia > Cricetidae > Microtus > Microtus oregoni. The sequence continues at coordinate 2,004,389 of NW_024543811.1, read as the reverse complement.
TCAGTACTCAGGGTGCTGGGTGCTCAGTGCTCAGGGTGCTGGGTGCTCAGTACTCAGGGTGCTGGGTGCTCAGTGCTCAGGGTGCTGGGTGCTCAGTGCTCAGGGTGCTGGGTCCTCAGTGCTCAGGGTGCTGGGTGCTCAGTGCTCGGGGAGCTCAGTACTCAGGGTGCTGTGGGTTCAGTGCTCAGGGTACTGGGTGATCAGTACTCAGGGTGCTCGGTGCTTAGTACTCAGGGTGCTGGGTGCTCAGTACTCCGGGTCCTGGGTGCTCAGTGCTCGGGGTGCTCGGTGCTCAGTGCTCAGGGTGCTGGGTGCTCAGTACTCAGGGTGCTCATTGCTCCGGGTCCTGGGTGCTCAGTACTCAGGGTGCTGGGTGCTCAATACTCAGGGTGCTCAGTGCTCAGTACTCAGGGTGCTCAGTGCTCAGTACTCAGGGTTCTCAGTGCTCAGGGTGCTGGGTGCTCAGTGCGCGGGGTGCTGGGTGCTCAGTGCTCAGGGTGCTGGGTGCTCAGTGCTCAGGGTGCTGGGTGCTCAGTGCTCAGGGTGCTCGGTGCTCAGTGCTCAGGTTGCTGGGTGCTCAGTACTCAGGGTGCTGGGTGCTCAGTACTCAGGGTGCTCATTGCTCAGTACTCAGGGTGCTCAGTGCTCAGTACTCAGGGTGCTCAGTGCTCAGGGTGCTGGGTGCTCAGTACTCAGGGTGCTGGGTGCTCAGGGCTCAGGGTGCTCGGTGCTCAGAACATTGGGTGCTCAGTACTCAGGGTGCTGGGTGCTCAGTACTCAGGGTGCTGGGTGCTCAGTGCTCAGGGTGCTCAGTGCTCAGTACATTGGGTGCTCAGTACTCAGGGTGCTGGGTGCTCAGTGCTCAGGGTGCTGGGTGCTCAGTGCTCAGGGTGCTGGGTGCTCAGTACTCAGGGTGCTCAGTGCTCAGTACTCAAGGTGCTGGGTGCTCAGTGCTCGGGGTGCTGGGTGCTCAGTGCTCAGTACTCAGGGTGCTCGGTGCTCAGTGCTCGGGGTGCTGGGTACTCAGTGCTCAGTACACAGGGTGCTGAGTGCTCAGTGCTCGGGGTGCTGGGTGCTCAGTGCTCAGTACTCAGGGTGCTGGGTGCTCAGTGCTCGGGGTGCTGGATGCTCAGTACTTAGGGTGCTGGGTGCTCAGTGCTCAGGGTGCCTCGTGCTCAGTACCCTGGGTGCTGGGTGCTCAGTACTCAGGGAGCTCAGTGCTCGGGGTGCAGTGTGCTCAGTACTCAGGGTGCTGGGTGGTCAGTACTCAGGGTGCTCAGTACTCAGGGTGCTGGGTGCTCAGTGCTCAGGGTGCTGGGTGCTCAGTGCTCGGGGTGCTGGGTGCTCATTCTCGGGGTGCTGGGTGCTCAGTACTCAGGGTGCTGGTTGCTCAGTGCTCGGGGTGCTCGATGCTCAGTACACAGGGTGCTGGGTGCTCAGTGCTCGGGGTGCTGGGTGCTCAGTACTCAGGGTGCTGGGTGCTCAGGGCTCAGTACTCAGCGTGCTGGGTGCTCAGTGCTCAGAGTGTTGGGTGCTCAGTACTCAGGGTGCTGGGTGCTCAGTGCTCAGGGTGCTCAGTGCTCAGGGTGCTGGGTGCTCAGGGTGCTGGGTGCTCAGTGCTCGGGGTGCTGGGTGCTCAGTGCTCAGGGTGCTGGGTGCTCAGTGCTCAGTGCTCAGGGTGCTGGGTGCTCAGTGCTCAGTGCTCAGGGTGCTGGGTGTTCAGTACTCAGGGTGCTGGGTGCTCAGTACTCAGGGTGCTGGGTGCTCAGTGCTCAGGGTGCTGGGTGCTCAGTGCTCAGGGTGCTGGGTGCTCAGTACTCAGGGTGCTCGGTGCTCAGTACTCAGGGTGCTCGGTGCTCAGTGCTCAGGGTGCTGGGTGCTCAGTGCTCGGGGTGCTGGGTGTTCAGTACTCAGGGTGTTGGGTGCTCAGTACTCAGGGTGCTGGGTGCTCAGTGCTAAGGGTGCTGGGTGCTCAGTGCTCAGGGTGCTGGGTGCTCAGTACTCAGGATGCTCCGTGCTCAGTACTCAGGGTTCTCGGTGCTCAGTGCTCAGGGTGCTGGGTGCACAGTGCTCAGGGTGCTGGTTGCTCAGTACTCGGGGTGCTGGGTGCTCAGTACTCAGCGTGCTGGGTGCTCAGTGCTCAGGGTGCTGGTTGCTCAGTGCTCGGGGTGCTGTGTGTTCAGTACTCGCGGTGCTGGGTGCTCACTGCTCAGGGTGCTGGTTCTCAGTGCTCGGGGTACTGGGTACTCAGTGCTCAGTACACAGGGTGCTGGGTGCTCAGTGCTCGGGGTGCTGGGTGCTCAGTGCTCAGTACTCAGGGTGCTGAGTGCTCAGAGCTCGGGGTGCTGGGTGCTCAGTACTCAGGGTACTCGGTGCTCAGTACTCAGGGTGCTGGGTGATCAGTGCTCAGGGTGCTGGGTGCTCAGTACTCAGTGTGCTGGGTGCTCAGTACTCAGGGTGCTGGGTGCTCAGTACTCAGGGTGCTCGGTGCTCAGTACTCAGGGTGCTGGGTCCTCAGTGCTCAGGGTGCTGAGTGCTCAGTACTCAGGGTGCTTCGTGCTCAGTACTCGGGGTGCTGGGTGCTCAGTACTCAGGGAGCTGGGTGCTCAGTACTCATTGTGCTGGGTGCTCAGTACTCGGGTGCTGGGTGCTCAGTGCTCAGGGTGCTGGGTGCTCAGTGCTCGGGGTGCTGGGTGCTCAGTGCTCAGTACTCAGGGTGCAGAGTGCTCAGTGCTCGGGGTGCTGGGTGCTCAGTGCTCAGTACTCAGGGTGCTTGGTGCTCAGTGCTCGGGGTGCTGGGTGCTCAGTGCTCAGGGTGCTGGGTGCTCAGTGCTCAGGGTGCTGGGTGCTCAGTGCTCGGGGTGCTGGGTGCTCAGTGCTCAGGGTGCTGGGTGCTCAGTGCTCAGGGTGCTGGGTGCTCAGTGCTCAGGGTGCTGGGTGCTCAGTACTCAGGGTGCTCGGTGCTCAGTAATCAGGGTGCTGGGTGCTCAGTGCTCGGGGTGCTGGGTGCTCAGTACTCAGGGTGCTGGGTGCTCAGTGCTCGGGGTGCTGGGTGCTCAGTGCTCGGGGTGCTCGGTGCTCAGTGCTCGGGGTGCTGGGTGCTCAGTACTCAGGGTGCTGGGTGCTCAGTACTCGGTGTGCTGGGTGCTCAGTACTCAGGGTGCTCGGTGCTCAGTGCTCGGGGTGCTGGGTGCTCAGTGCTCAGTACACAGGGTGCTGAGTGCTCAGTGCTCAGGGTGCTGGGTGCTCAGTGCTCAGTACTCAGGGTGCTCGGTGCTCAGTGCTCGGGGTGCTGGGTACTCAGTGCTCAGTACACAGGGTGCTGAGTGCTCAGTGCTCCGGGTGCTGGGTGCTCAGTGCTCAGTACTCAGGGTGCTGGGTGCTCAGTGCTCGGGGTGCTGGATGCTCAGTACTTAGGGTGCTGGGTGCTCAGTGCTCAGGGTGCCTCGTGCTCAGTACTCAGGGTGCTGGGTGCTCAGTGCTCAGGGTGCTGGGTGCTCAGTACTCAGGGTGCTGGGTCCTCAGTGCTCAGGGTGCTGGGTGCTCAGTGCTCGGGGTGCTCAGTACTCAGGGTTCTGTGTGTTCAGTGCTCAGGGTACTGGGTGCTCAGTACTCAGGGTGCTGGGTGCTCAGTACTCATAGTGCTCAGTGCTCAGTACTCGGGGTGCTGGGTGCTCAGTACTCAGGGTGCTCAGTGCTCAGTACTCGGGGTGCTGGGTGCTCAGTACTCGGGGTGCTGGGTGCTCAGTGCTCAGGGTGCTGGGTGCTCAGTTCTCGGGGTGCTGGGTGCTCAGTGCTCGGGGTGCTCGGTGCTCAGTACTCGGGGTGCTGGGTGCTCAGTGCTCAGGGTGCTGGGTGCTCAGTGCTCAGGGTGCTGGGTGCTCAGTGCTCGGGGTGCTCGGTGCTCAGTACTCAGGGTGCTGGGTGCTCAGTACTCAGGGTGCTGGGTGCTCAGTGCTCAGGGTGCTGGGTGCTCAGTACTCAGGGTGCTGGGTGCTCAGTACTCAGGGTGCTAAGAGCTCAGGGTGCTCAGTGCTCAGGGTGCTGAATGCTCAGTGCTCAGTGCACAGGGTGCTGGGTGCTCAGTCCTCGGGGTGCTGGGTGCTCAGTTCTCTGGGTGCTCAGTGCTCAGTACTCAGGGTGCTGTGTGCTCAGTACTCAGGGTGCTGGGTGCTCAGTACTCAGGGAGCTCAGTGCTCAGGGTGCAGTGTGCTCAGTACTCAGGGTGCTGGGTGGTCAGTACTCAGGGTGCTCAGTACTCAGGGTGCTGGGTGCTCAGTGCTCAGGGTGCTGGGTGCTCAGTGCTCGGATTGCTGGGTGCTCATTCTCGGGGTGCTGGGTGCTCAGTACTCAGGGTGCTGGTTGCTCAGTGCTCGGGGTGCTCGATGCTCAGTACACAGGGTGCTGGGTGCTCAGTGCTCGGGGTGCTGGGTGCTCAGTACTCAGGGTGCTGGGTGCTCAGGGATCAGTAGTCAGCGTGCTGGGTGCTCAGTGCTCAGAGTGTTGGGTGCTCAGTACTCAGGGTGCTGGGTGCTCAGTGCTCAGTGCTCAGGGTGCTCAGTGCTCAGGGTGCTGGGTGCTCAGGGTGCTGGGTGCTCAGTGCTCGGGGTGCTGGGTGCTCAGTGCTCAGGGTGCTGGGTGCTCAGTGCTCGGGGTGCTCAGTGCTCAGTACTCAGGGTGCTGGGTGCTCAGTGCTCGGGGTGCTCGGTGCTCAGTACGTTGGGTGCTCACTACTCAGGGTGCTGGGTGCTCATTGCTCAGGGTGCTGGGTGCTCAGTGCTCAGGGTGCTGGGTGCTCAGTGCTCAGGGTGCTGGGTGATCAGTACTCGGGTGCTGGGTGCTCAGTGCTCAGGGTGCTGGGTGCTCAGTGCTCGGGGTGCTGGGTGCTCAGTGCTCAGTACTAAGGGTGCTGGCTGCTCCGTGCTCGGGGTGCTGGGTGCTCAGTGCTCAGTACTCAGGGTGCTGGTTGCTCAGTGCTCAGGGTGCTGTTTGCTCAGTGCTCAGGGTGCTGGGTGCTCCGTGCTCAGTGTGCTGGGTGCTCAGTACTCAGGGTGCTCGGTGCTTAGTACTCAGGGTGCTGGGTGCTCAGTACTTCGGGTGCTGGGTGCTCAGTGCTCGGGGTGCTCGGTGCTCAGTGCTCAAGGTGCTGGGTGCTCAGTACTCAGGGTGCTCATTGCTCAGGGTGCTGGGTGCTCAGTACTCAGGGTGCTGGGGGCTCAGTGGTCAGGGTGCTCGGTGCTCAGTACGTTGGGTGCTCAGTACTCAGGTGCTGGGTGCTCAGTACTCAGGGTGCTGGGTTCTCAGTGCTCAGGGTGCTGGGTGCTCAGTGCTCAGGGTGCTGGGTGCTCGGTGCTCGGGGTGCTGGGTGCTCAGTGCTCGGGGTGCTCGGTGCTCAGTACTCAGGGTGCTCAGTGCTCAGTACTCAGGGTGCTGGGTGCTCAGTGCTCAGGGTGCTGGGTGCTCAGTACTCAGGGTGCTCGGTGCTCAGTAATCAGGGTGCTGGGTGCTCAGTGCTCGGGGTGCTGGGTGCTCAGTACTCAGGGTGCTGGGTGCTCAGTGCTCGGGGTGCTGGGTGCTCAGTGCTCGGGGTGCTCGGTGCTCAGTGCTCGGGGTGCTGGGTGCTCAGTACTCAGGGTGCTGGGTGCTCAGTACTCGGTGTGCTGGGTGCTCAGTACTCAGGGTGCTCGGTGCTCAGTGCTCGGGGTGCTGGGTGCTCAGTGCTCAGTACACAGGGTGCTGAGTGCTCAGTGCTCAGGGTGCTGGGTGCTCAGTGCTCAGTACTCAGGGTGCTCGGTGCTCAGTGCTCGGGGTGCTGGGTACTCAGTGCTCAGTACACAGGGTGCTGAGTGCTCAGTGCTCCGGGTGCTGGGTGCTCAGTGCTCAGTACTCAGGGTGCTGGGTGCTCAGTGCTCGGGGTGCTGGATGCTCAGTACTTAGGGTGCTGGGTGCTCAGTGCTCAGGGTGCCTCGTGCTCAGTACTCAGGGTGCTGGGTGCTCAGTGCTCGGGGTGCTCAGTACTCAGGGTTCTGTGTGTTCAGTGCTCAGGGTACTGGGTGCTCAGTACTCAGGGTGCTGGGTGCTCAGTACTCATAGTGCTCAGTGCTCAGTACTCGGGGTGCTGGGTGCTCAGTACTCAGGGTGCTCAGTGCTCAGTACTCGGGGTGCTGGGTGCTCAGTACTCGGGGTGCTGGGTGCTCAGTGCTCAGGGTGCTGGGTGCTCAGTTCTCGGGGTGCTGGGTGCTCAGTGCTCGGGGTGCTCGGTGCTCAGTACTCGGGGTGCTGGGTGCTCAGTGCTCAGGGTGCTGGGTGCTCAGTGCTCAGGGTGCTGGGTGCTCAGTGCTCGGGGTGCTCGGTGCTCAGTACTCAGGGTGCTGGGTGCTCAGTACTCAGGGTGCTGGGTGCTCAGTGCTCAGGGTGCTGGGTGCTCAGTACTCAGGGTGCTGGGTGCTCAGTACTCAGGGTGCTAAGAGCTCAGGGTGCTCAGTGCTCAGGGTGCTGAATGCTCAGTGCTCAGTGCACAGGGTGCTGGGTGCTCAGTCCTCGGGGTGCTGGGTGCTCAGTTCTCTGGGTGCTCAGTGCTCAGTACTCAGGGTGCTGTGTGCTCAGTACTCAGGGTGCTGGGTGCTCAGTACTCAGGGAGCTCAGTGCTCGGGGTGCAGTGTGCTCAGTACTCAGGGTGCTGGGTGGTCAGTACTCAGGGTGCTCAGTACTCAGGGTGCTGGGTGCTCAGTGCTCAGGGTGCTGGGTGCTCAGTGCTCGGGGTGCTGGGTGCTCATTCTCGGGGTGCTGGGTGCTCAGTACTCAGGGTGCTGGTTGCTCAGTGCTCGGGGTGCTCGATGCTCAGTACACAGGGTGCTGGGTGCTCAGTGCTCGGGGTGCTGGGTGCTCAGTACTCAGGGTGCTGGGTGCTCAGGGATCAGTAGTCAGCGTGCTGGGTGCTCAGTGCTCAGAGTGTTGGGTGCTCAGTACTCAGGGTGCTGGGTGCTCAGTGCTCAGTGCTCAGGGTGCTCAGTGCTCAGGGTGCTGGGTGCTCAGGGTGCTGGGTGCTCAGTGCTCGGGGTGCTGGGTGCTCAGTGCTCAGGGTGCTGGGTGCTCAGTGCTCGGGGTGCTCAGTGCTCAGTACTCAGGGTGCTGGGTGCTCAGTGCTCGGGGTGCTCGGTGCTCAGTACGTTGGGTGCTCACTACTCAGGGTGCTGGGTGCTCATTGCTCAGGGTGCTGGGTGCTCAGTGCTCAGGGTGCTGGGTGCTCAGTGCTCAGGGTGATGGGTGCTCAGTACTCAGGGTGCTGGGTGTGCAGTGCTCGGGGTGCTGGGTGCTCAGTGCTCAGGGTGCTGGGTGCTCAGTGCTCAGCGTGCTGCGTGCTCAGTACTCATGGTGCGGGGTGCTCAGTACCCAGGGTGCTGGGTGATCAGTACTCGGGTGCTGGGTGCTCAGTGCTCAGGGTGCTGGGTGCTCAGTGCTCGGGGTGCTGGGTGCTCAGTGCTCAGTACTAAGGGTGCTGGGTGCTCCGTGCTCGGGGTGCTGGGTGCTCAGTGCTCAGTACTCAGGGTGCTGGTTGCTCAGTGCTCAGGGTGCTGTTTGCTCAGTGCTCAGGGTGCTGGGTGCTCCGTGCTCAGTGTGCTGGGTGCTCAGTACTCAGGGTGCTCGGTGCTTAGTACTCAGGGTGCTGGGTGCTCAGTACTTCGGGTGCTGGGTGCTCAGTGCTCGGGGTGCTCGGTGCTCAGTGCTCAAGGTGCTGGGTGCTCAGTACTCAGGGTGCTCATTGCTCAGGGTGCTGGGTGCTCAGTACTCAGGGTGCTGGGGGCTCAGTGGTCAGGGTGCTCGGTGCTCAGTACGTTGGGTGCTCAGTACTCAGGTGCTGGGTGCTCAGTACTCAGGGTGCTGGGTTCTCAGTGCTCAGGGTGCTGGGTGCTCAGTGCTCAGGGTGCTGGGTGCTCGGTGCTCGGGGTGCTGGGTGCTCAGTGCTCGGGGTGCTCGGTGCTCAGTACTCAGGGTGCTCAGTGCTCAGTACTCAGGGTGCTGGGTGCTCAGTGCTCAGGGTGCTGGGTGCTCAGTACTCAGGGTGCTGGGTGCTCGGTGCTCAGTACGCTGGGTGCTCAGTACTCAGGGTGCTGGGTGCTCAGTACTCAGGGTGCTCGGTGCTCACTACTCAGGGTGCTGGGTGCTCAGTGCTCGGGGTGCTGGGTGCTCAGTACTCAGGGTGCTGGGTGCTCAGTACTCAGGGTGCTCAGTGCTCAGTACTTAGGGTGCTCAGTGCTCAGTGCTTAGGGTGCTGGGTGCTCAGTGCTCGGGGTGCTGGGTGCTCAGTGCTCGGGTTGCTGGGTGCTCAGTGCTCGGGGTGCTGGGTGCTCAGTGCTCAGGGTGCTGGGTGCTCAGTGCTCAGAGTGCTGGGTGCTCAGTACTCAGGGTGCTCGGTGCTCAGTACTCAGAGTGCTCAGAGCTCAGTACTCAGCGTGCTGGGTGCTCAGTGCTCAGGGTGCTCGGTGCTCAGTACGCAGGGTGCTCAGTGCTCAGTACTCAGCGTGCTGGGTGCTCAGTGCTCAGGGTGCTGGGTGCTCAGTACTCAGGGTGCTGTGTGCTTAGTACTCAGGGTGCTCGGTCCTCAGTGCTCAGGGTGCTCGGTGCTCAGTACTCAGGGTGCTGGGTGCTCAGTGCTCAGTGTGCTCAGTGCTCAGTACTCAGGGTGCTCGGTGCTCAGTGCTCAGGGTGCTCAGTGCTCAGTACTCAGGGTGCTCAGTGCTCAGTGCTCAGGGTGCTGGGTGCTCAGTGCTCGGGGTGCTGGGTGCTCAGTGCTCGGGGAGCTCAGTACTCAGGGTGCTGTGGGTTCAGTGCTCAGGGTACTGGGTGCTCAGTACTCAGGGTGCTCAGTGCTTAGTACTCAGGGTGCTGGGTGTTCAGTACTCCGGGTGCTGGGTGCTCAGTGCTCGGGGTGCTCGGTGCTCAGTGCTCAGGGTGCTGGGTGCCCAGTACTCAGGGTGCTCATTGCTCCGGGTCCTGGGTGCTCAGTACTCAGGGTGCTGGGTGCTCAATACTCAGGGTGCTCAGTGCTCAGTACTCAGGGTGCTCAGTGCTCAGTACTCAGGGTTCTCAGTGCTCAGGGTGCTGGGTGCTCAGTGCGCGGGGTGCTGGGTGCTCAGTGCTCAGGGTGCTGGGTGCTCAGTGCTCAGGGTGCTGGGTGCTCAGTGCTCAGGGTGCTCGGTGCTCAGTGCTCAGGTTGCTGGGTGCTCAGTACTCAGGGTGCTGGGTGCTCAGTACTCAGGGTGCTCATTGCTCAGTACTCAGGGTGCTCAGTGCTCAGTACTCAGGGTGCTCAGTGCTCAGGGTGCTGGGTGCTCAGTACTCAGGGTGCTGGGTGCTCAGGGCTCAGGGTGCTCGGTGCTCAGAACATTGGGTGCTCAGTACTCAGGGTGCTGGGTGCTCAGTACTCAGGGTGCTGGGTGCTCAGTGCTCAGGGTGCTCAGTGCTCAGTACATTGGGTGCTCAGTACTCAGGGTGCTGTGGGTTCAGTGCTCAGGGTACTGGGTGCTCAGTACTCAGGGTGCTCAGTGCTTAGTACTCAGGGTGCTGGGTGCTCAGTACTCCGGGTGCTGGGTGCTCAGTGCTCGGGGTGCTCGGTGCTCAGTGCTCAGGGTGCTGGGTGCTCAGTACTCAGGGTGCTCATTGCTCCGGGTCCTGGGTGCTCAGAACTCAGGGTGCTGGGTGCTCAATACTCAGGGTGCTCAGTGCTCAGTACTCAGGGTGCTCAGTGCTCAGTACTCAGGGTTCTCAGTGCTCAGGGTGCTGGGTGCTCAGTGCGCGGGGTGCTGGGTGCTCAGTGCTCAGGGTGCTGGGTGCTCAGTGCTCAGGGTGCTGGGTGCTCAGTGCTCAGGGTGCTCGGTGCTCAGTGCTCAGGTTGCTGGGTGCTCAGTACTCAGGGTGCTGGGTGCTCAGTACTCAGGGTGCTCATTGCTCAGTACTCAGGGTGCTCAGTGCTCAGTACTCAGGGTGCTCAGTGCTCAGGGTGCTGGGTGCTCAGTACTCAGGGTGCTGGGTGCTCAGGGCTCAGGGTGCTCGGTGCTCAGAACATTGGGTGCTCAGTACTCAGGGTGCTGGGTGCTCAGTACTCAGGGTGCTGGGTGCTCAGTGCTCAGGGTGCTCAGTGCTCAGTACATTGGGTGCTCAGTACTCAGGGTGCTGGGTGCTCAGTGCTCAGGGTGCTGGGTGCTCAGTGCTCAGGGTGCTGGGTGCTCAGTACTCAGGGTGCTCAGTGCTCAGTACTCAAGGTGCTGGGTGCTCAGTGCTCGGGGTGCTGGGTGCTCAGTGCTCAGTACTCAGGGTGCTCGGTGCTCAGTGCTCGGGGTGCTGGGTACTCAGTGCTCAGTACACAGGGTGCTGAGTGCTCAGTGCTCGGGGTGCTGGGTGCTCAGTGCTCAGTACTCAGGGTGCTGGGTGCTCAGTGCTCGGGGTGCTGGATGCTCAGTACTTAGGGTGCTGGGTGCTCAGTGCTCAGGGTGCCTCGTGCTCAGTACCCTGGGTGCTGGGTGCTCAGTACTCAGGGAGCTCAGTGCTCGGGGTGCAGTGTGCTCAGTACTCAGGGTGCTGGGTGGTCAGTACTCAGGGTGCTCAGTACTCAGGGTGCTGGGTGCTCAGTGCTCAGGGTCCTGGGTGCTCAGTGCTCGGGGTGCTGGGTGCTCATTCTCGGGGTGCTGGGTGCTCAGTACTCAGGGTGCTGGTTGCTCAGTGCTCGGGGTGCTCGATGCTCAGTACACAGGGTGCTGGGTGCTCAGTGCTCGAGGTGCTGGGTGCTCATTACTCAGGGTGCTGGGTGCTCAGGGCTCAGTACTCAGCGTGCTGGGTGCTCAGTGCTCAGAGTGTTGGGTGCTCAGTACTCAGGGTGCTGGGTGCTCAGTGCTCAGGGTGCTCAGTGCTCAGGGTGCTGGGTGCTCAGGGTGCTGGGTGCTCAGTGCTCGGGGTGCTGGGTGCTCAGTGCTCAGGGTGCTGGGTGCTCAGTGCTCAGTGCTCAGGGTGCTGGGTGCTCAGTGCTCAGTGCTCAGGGTGCTGGGTGTTCAGTACTCAGGGTGCTGGGTGCTCAGTACTCAGGGTGCTGGGTGCTCAGTGCTCAGGGTGCTGGGTGCTCAGTGCTCAGGGTGCTGGGTGCTCAGTACTCAGGGTGCTCGGTGCTCAGTACTCAGGGTGCTCGGTGCTCAGTGCTCAGGGTGCTGGGTGCTCAGTGCTCGGGGTGCTGGGTGTTCAGTACTCAGGGTGTTGGGTGCTCAGTACTCAGGGTGCTGGGTGCTCAGTGCTCAGGTTGCTGGGTGCTCAGTGCTCAGGGTGCTGGGTGCTCAGTACTCAGGGTGCTACGTGCTCAGTACTCAGGGTTCTCGGTGCTCAGTGCTCAGGGTGCTGGGTGCACAGTGCTCAGGGTGCTGGTTGCTCAGTACTCGGGGTGCTGGGTGCTCAGTACTCAGCGTGCTGGGTGCTCAGTGCTCAGGGTGCTGGTTGCTCAGTGCTCGGGGTGCTGTGTGTTCAGTACTCGCGGTGCTGGGTGCTCACTGCTCAGGGTGCTGGTTCTCAGTGCTCGGGGTACTGGGTACTCAGTGCTCAGTACACAGGGTGCTGGGTTCTCAGTGCTCGGGGTGCTGGGTGCTCAGTGCTCAGTACTCAGGGTGCTGAGTGCTCAGAGCTCGGGGTGCTGGGTGCTCAGTACTCAGGGTACTCGGTGCTCAGTACTCAGGGTGCTGGGTGATCAGTGCTCAGGGTGCTGGGTGCTCAGTACTCAGTGTGCTGGGTGCTCAGTACTCAGGGTGCTGGGTGCTCAGTACTCAGGGTGCTCGGTGCTCAGTACTCAGGGTGCTGGGTCCTCAGTGCTCAGGGTGCTGAGTGCTCAGTACTCAGGGTGCTGGGTGCTCAGTACTCGGGGTGCTAGGTGCTCAGTACTCAGGGAGCTGGGTGCTCAGTACTCATTGTGCTGGGTGCTCAGTACTCGGGTGCTGGGTGCTCAGTGCTCAGGGTGCTGGGTGCTCAGTGCTCGGGGTGCTGGGTGCTCAGTGCTCAGTACTCAGGGTGCAGAGTGCTCAGTGCTCGGGGTGCTGGGTGCTCAGTGCTCAGTACTCAGGGTGCTTGGTGCTCAGTGCTCGGGGTGCTGGGTGCTCAGTGCTCAGGGTGCTGGGTGCTCAGTGCTCAGGGTGCTGGGTGCTCAGTGCTCGGGGTGCTGGGTGCTCAGTGCTCAGGGTGCTGGGTGCTCAGTGCTCAGGGTGCTGGGTGCTCAGTGCTCAGGGTGCTGGGTGCTCAGTACTCAGGGTGCTCGGTGCTCAGTAATCAGGGTGCTGGGTGCTCAGTGCTCGGGGTGCTGGGTGCTCAGTACTCAGGGTGCTGGGTGCTCAGTGCTCGGGGTGCTGGGTGCTCAGTGCTCGGGGTGCTCGGTGCTCAGTGCTCGGGGTGCTGGGTGCTCAGTACTCAGGGTGCTGGGTGCTCAGTACTCGGTGTGCTGGGTGCTCAGTACTCAGGGTGCTCGGTGCTCAGTGCTCGGGGTGCTGGGTGCTCAGTGCTCAGTACACAGGGTGCTGAGTGCTCAGTGCTCAGGGTGCTGGGTGCTCAGTGCTCAGTACTCAGGGTGCTCGGTGCTCAGTGCTCGGGGTGCTGGGTACTCAGTGCTCAGTACACAGGGTGCTGAGTGCTCAGTGCTCCGGGTGCTGGGTGCTCAGTACTCAGGGTGCTGGGTGCTCAGTACTCAGGGTGCTGGGTGCTCAGTGCTCGGGGTGCTGGATGCTCAGTACTTACTGTGCTGGGTGCTCAGTGCTCAGGGTGCCTCGTGCTCAGTACTCAGGGTGCTGGGTGCTCAGTGCTCAGGGTGCTGGGTGCTCAGTACTCAGGGTGCTGGGTGCTCAGTGCTCGGGGTGCTGGATGCTCAGTACTTAGGGTGCTGGGTGCTCAGTGCTCAGGGTGCCTCGTGCTCAGTACTCAGGGTGCTGGGTGCTCAGTGCTCAGGGTGCTGGGTGCTCAGTACTCAGGGTGCTGGGTCCTCAGTGCTCAGGGTGCTGGGTGCTCAGTGCTCGGGGTGCTCAGTACTCAGGGTTCTGTGTGTTCAGTGCTCAGGGTACTGGGTGCTCAGTACTCAGGGTGCTGGGTGCTCAGTACTCATAGTGCTCAGTGCTCAGTACTCGGGGTGCTGGGTGCTCAGTACTCAGGGTGCTCAGTGCTCAGTACTCGGGGTGCTGGGTGCTCAGTACTCGGGGTGCTGGGTGCTCAGTGCTCAGGGTGCTGGGTGCTCAGTTCTCGGGGTGCTGGGTGCTCAGTGCTCGGGGTGCTCGGTGCTCAGTACTCGGGGTGCTGGGTGCTCAGTGCTCAGGGTGCTGGGTGCTCAGTGCTCAGGGTGCTGGGTGCTCAGTGCTCGGGGTGCTCGGTGCTCAGTACTCAGGGTGCTGTGTGCTCAGTACTCAGGGTGCTGGGTGCTCAGTACTCAGGGAGCTCAGTGCTCGGGGTGCAGTGTGCTCAGTACTCAGGGTGCTGGGTGGTCAGTACTCAGGGTGCTCAGTACTCAGGGTGCTGGGTGCTCAGTGCTCAGGGTGCTGGGTGCTCAGTGCTCGGGGTGCTGGGTGCTCATTCTCGGGGTGCTGGGTGCTCAGTACTCAGGGTGCTGGTTGCTCAGTGCTCAGGGTGCTCGATGCTCAGTACACAGGGTGCTTGGTGCTCAGTGCTCGGGGTGCTGGGTGCTCAGTACTCAGGGTGATGGGTGCTCAGGGATCAGTAGTCAGCGTGCTGGGTGCTCAGTGCTCAGAGTGTTGGGTGCTCAGTACTCAGGGTGCTGGGTGCTCAGTGCTCAGTGCTCAGGGTGCTCAGTGCTCAGGGTGCTGGGTGCTCAGGGTGCTGGGTGCTCAGTGCTCGGGGTGCTGGGTGCTCAGTGCTCAGGGTGCTGGGTGCTCAGTGCTCGGGGTGCTCAGTGCTCAGTACTCAGGGTGCTGGGTGCTCAGTGCTCGGGGTGCTCGGTGCTCAGTACGTTGGGTGCTCACTACTCAGGGTGCTGGGTGCTCATTGCTCAGGGTGCTGGGTGCTCAGTGCTCAGGGTGCTGGGTGCTCAGTGCTCAGGGTGCTGGGTGCTCAGTACTCAGGGTGCTGGGTGTGCAGTGCTCGGGGTGCTGGGTGCTCAGTGCTCAGGGTGCTGGGTGCTCAGTGCTCAGCGTGCTGGGTGCTCAGTACTCATGGTGCGGGGTGCTCAGTACCCAGGGTGCTGGGTGATCAGTACTCGGGTGCTGGGTGCTCAGTGCTCAGGGTGCTGGGTGCTCAGTGCTCGGGGTGCTGGGTGCTCAGTGCTCAGTACTAAGGGTGCTGGGTGCTCCGTGCTCGGGGTGCTGGGTGCTCAGTGCTCAGTACTCAGGGTGCTGGTTGCTCAGTGCTCAGGGTTCTGTTTGCTCAGTGCTCAGGGTGGTGGGTGCTCCGTGCTCAGTGTGCTGGGTGCTCAGTACTCAGGGTGCTCGGTGCTTAGTACTCAGGGTGCTGGGTGCTCAGTACTTCGGGTGCTGGGTGCTCAGTGCTCGGGGTGCTCGGTGCTCAGTGCTCAAGGTGCTGGGTGCCCAGTACTCAGGGTGCTCATTGCTCAGGGTGCTGGGTGCTCAGTACTCAGGGTGCTGGGGGCTCAGTGGTCAGGGTGCTCGGTGCTCAGTACGTTGGGTGCTCAATACTCAGGTGCTGGGTGCTCAGTACTCAGGGTGCTGGGTTCTCAGTGCTCAGGGTGCTGGGTGCTCAGTGCTCAGGGTGCTGGGTGCTCGGTGCTCGGGGTGCTGGGTGCTCAGTGCTCGGGGTGCTCGGTGCTCAGTACTCAGGGTGCTCAGTGCTCAGTACTCAGGGTGCTGGGTGCTCAGTGCTCAGGGTGCTGGGTGCTCAGTACTCAGGGTGCTGGGTGCTCGGTGCTCAGTACGCTGGGTGCTCAGTACTCAGGGTGCTGGGTGCTCAGTACTCAGGGTGCTCGGTGCTCACTACTCAGGGTGCTGGGTGCTCAGTGCTCGGGGTGCTGGGTGCTCAGTACTCAGGGTGCTGGGTGCTCAGTACTCAGGGTGCTCAGTGCTCAGTACTTAGGGTGCTCAGTGCTCAGTGCTCAGGGTGCTGGGTGCTCAGTGCTCGGGGTGCTGGGTGCTCAGTGCTCGGGTTGCTGGGTGCTCAGTGCTCGGGGTGCTGGGTGCTCAGTGCTCAGGGTGCTGGGTGCTCAGTGCTCAGAGTGCTGGGTGCTCAGTACTCAGGGTGCTCGGTGCTCAGTACTCAGAGTGCTCAGAGCTCAGTACTCAGCGTGCTGGGTGCTCAGTGCTCAGGGTGCTCGGTGCTCAGTACGCAGGGTGCTCAGTGCTCAGTACTCAGCGTGCTGGGTGCTCAGTGCTCAGGGTGCTGGGTGCTCAGTACTCAGGGTGCTGTGTGCTTAGTACTCAGGGTGCTCGGTCCTCAGTGCTCAGGGTGCTCGGTGCTCAGTACTCAGGGTGCTGGGTGCTCAGTGCTCAGGGTGCTCAGTGCTCAGTACTCAGGGTGCTCGGTGCTCAGTGCTCAGGGTGCTCAGTGCTCAGTACTCTGGGTGCTCAGTGCTCAGTGCTCAGGGTGCTGGGTGCTCAGTGCTCGGGGTGCTGGGTGCTCAGTGCTCAGGGTGCTGGGTGCTCAGAACTCAGGGTGCTCAGTGCTCAGGGTGCTGGGTGCTCAGTGCTCAGTACACAGGGTGCTGAGTGCTCAGTTCTCTAGGTGCTGGGTGCTCAGTGCTCAGTACTCAGGGTGCTGGCTGTTCAGTGCTCAGGGTGCTGGATGCTCAGTACTCAGGGTGCTGGGTGCTCAGTGCTCAGGGTGCTGGGTGCTCAGTACTCAGGGTGCTGGGTGCTCAGTGCTCAGGGTGCTGGGTGCTCAGTACTCAGGGTGCTGGGTCCTCAGTGCTCAGGGTGCTGGGTGCTCAGTGCTCGGGGAGCTCAGTACTCAGGGTGCTGTGTGTTCAGTGCTCAGGGTACTGGGTGCTCAGTACTCAGGGTGCTCGGTGCTTAGTACTCAGGGTGCTGGGTGCTCAGTACTCCGGGTGCTCATTGCTCCGGGTCCTGGGTGCTCAGTACTCAGGGTGCTGGGTGCTCAATACACAGGGTGCTCAGTGCTCAGTACTCAGGGTGCTCAGTGCTCAGTACTCAGGGTTCTCAGTGCTCAGGGTGCTGGGTGCTCAGTGCTCGGGGTGCTGGGTGCTCAGTGCTCAGGGTGCTGGGTGCTCAGTGCTCAGGGTGCTGGGTGCTCAGTGCTCAGGGTGCTGGGTGCTCAGTACTCAGGGTGCTGGGTGCTCAGTACTCAGGGTGCTCATTGCTCAGTACTCAGGGTGCTCAGTGCTCAGTACTCAGGGTGCTCAGTGCTCAGGGTGCTGGGTGCTCAGTACTCAGGGTGCTGGGTGCTCAGTGCTCAGGGTGCTCGGTGCTCAGTACATTGGGTGCTCAGTACTCAGGCCGCTGGGTGCTCAGTACTCAGGGTGCTGGGTGCTCAATACACAGGGTGCTCAGTGCTCAGTACTCAGGGTGCTCAGTGCTCAGTACTCAGGGTTCTCAGTGCTCAGGGTGCTGGGTGCTCAGTGCTCGGGGTGCTGGGTGCTCAGTGCTCAGGGTGCTGGGTGCTCAGTGCTCAGGGTGCTCGGTGCTCAGTGCTCAGGTTGCTGGGTGCTCAGTACTCAGGGTGCTGGGTGCTCAGTACTCAGGGTGCTCATTGCTCAGTACTCAGGGTGCTCAGTGCTCAGTACTCAGGGTGCTCAGTTCTCAGGGTGCTGGGTGCTCAGTACTCAGGGTGCTGGGTACTCAGTGCTCAGGGTGCTCGGTGCTCAGTACATTGGGTGCTCAGTACTCAGGCCGCTGGGTGCTCAGTACTCAGGGTGCTGGGTGCTCAGTGCTCAGGGTGCTCAGTGCTCAGTACATTGGGTGCTCAGTACTCAGGGTGCTGGGTGCTCAGTGCTCAGGGTGCTGGGTGCTAAGTGCTCAGGGTGCTGGGTGCTCAGTGCTCAGGGTGCTGGGTGCTCATTACTCAGGGTGCTCGGTGCTCAGTACTCAAGGTGCTGGGTGCTCAGTGCTCAGGGTGCTGGGTGCTCAGTACTCAGGGTCCTGGGTGCTCAGTGCTCGGGGTGCTGGGTGCTCAGTGCTCGGGGTGCTCGGTGCTCAGTGCTCGGGGTGCTGGGTGCTCAGTACTCAGGGTGCTGGGTGCTCAGTACTCGGTGTGCTGGGTGCTCAGTACTCAGGGTGCTCGGTGCTCAGTGCTCGGGGTGCTGGGTGCTCAGTGCTCAGTACACAGGGTGCTGAGTGCTCAGTGCTCGGGGTGCTGGGTGCTCAGTGCTCAGTACTCAGGGTGCTCGGTGCTCAGTGCTCGGGGTGCTGGGTACTCAGTGCTCAGTACACAGGGTGCTGAGTGCTCAGTGCTCAGGGTGCTGGGTGCTCAGTGCTCAGTACTTAGGGTGCTGGGTGCTCAGTGCTCAGGGTGCCTCGTGCTCAGTACTCAGGGTGCTGGGTGCTCAGTCCTCAGGGTGCTGGGTGCTCAGTACTCAGGGTGCTGGGTCCTCAGTGCTCAGGGAGCTGGGTGCTCAGTGCTCGGGGTGCTCAGTACTCAGGGTTCTGTGTGTTCAGTGCTCAGAGTACTGGGTGCTCAGTACTCAGGGTACTGGGTGCTCAGTACTCATAGTGCTCAGTGCTCAGTACTCGGGGTGCTTGGTGCTCAGTACTCAGGGTGCTCAGTACTCAGTACTCGGGGTGCTGGGTGCTCAGTACTCGGGGTGCTGGGTGCTCAGTGCTCAGGGTGCTGGGTGCTCAGTGCTCAGAGTGCTGGGTGCTCAGTACTCAGGGTGCTCGGTGCTCAGTACTCAGAGTGCTCAGAGCTCAGTACTCAGCGTGCTGGGTGCTCAGTGCTCAGGGTGCTCGGTGCTCAGTACGCAGGGTGCTCAGTGCTCAGTACTCAGCGTGCTGGGTGCTCAGTGCTCAGGGTGCTGGGTGCTCAGTATTCAGGGTGCTGGGTGCTTAGTACTCAGGGTGCTCGGTCCTCAGTGCTCAGGGTGCTCGGTGCTCAGTACTCAGGGTGCTGGGTGCTCAGTGCTCAGGGTGCTCAGTGCTCAGTACTCAGGGTGCTCGGTGCTCAGTGCTCAGGGTGCTCAGTGCTCAGTACTCAGGGTGCTCAGTGCTCAGTGCTCAGGGTGCTGGGTGCTCAGTGCTCGGGGTGCTGGGTGCTCAGTGCTCAGGGTGCTGGGTGCTCAGTACTCAGGGTGCTCAGTGCTCAGGGTGCTGGGTGCTCAGTGCTCAGTACACAGGGTGCTGAGTGCTCAGTGCTCTAGGTGCTGGGTGCTCAGTGCTCAGTACTCAGGGTGCTGGCTGCTCAGTGCTCAGTGTGCTGGATGCTCAGTACTCAGGGTGCTGGGTGCTCAGTGCTCAGGGTGCTGGGTGCTCAGTACTCAGGGTGCTGGGTGCTCAGTGCTCAGGGTGCTGGGTGCTCAGTGCTCAGGGTGCTGGGTCCTCAGTGCTCAGGGTGCTGGGTGCTCAGTGCTCGGGGAGCTCAGTACTCAGGGTGCTGTGGGTTCAGTGCTCAGGGTACTGGGTGCTCAGTACTCAGGGTGCTCGGTGCTTAGTACTCAGGGTGCTGGGTGCTCAGTACTCCGGGTGCTGGGTGCTCAGTGCTCGGGGTGCTCGGTGCTCAGTGCTCAGGGTGCTGGGTGCTCAGTACTCAGGGTGCTCATTGCTCCGGGTCCTGGGTGCTCAGTACTCAGGGTGCTGGGTGCTCAATACTCAGGGTGCTCAGTGCTCAGTACTCAGGGTGCTCAGTGCTCAGTACTCAGGGTTCTCAGTGCTCAGGGTGCTGGGTGCTCAGTGCGCGGGGTGCTGGGTGCTCAGTGCTCAGGGTGCTGGGTGCTCAGTGCTCAGGGTGCTGGGTGCTCAGTGCTCAGGGTGCTCGGTGCTCAGTGCTCAGGTTGCTGGGTGCTCAGTACTCAGGGTGCTGGGTGCTCAGTACTCAGGGTGCTCATTGCTCAGTACTCAGGGTGCTCAGTGCTCAGTACTCAGGGTGCTCAGTGCTCAGGGTGCTGGGTGCTCAGTACTCAGGGTGCTGGGTGCTCAGTGCTCAGGGTGCTCGGTGCTCAGAACATTGGGTGCTCAGTACTCAGGGTGCTGGGTGCTCAGTACTCAGGGTGCTGGGTGCTCAGTGCTCAGGGTGCTCAGTGCTCAGTACATTGGGTGCTCAGTACTCAGGGTGCTGGGTGCTCAGTGCTCAGGGTGCTGGGTGCTCAGTGCTCAGGGTGCTGGGTGCTCAGTACTCAGGGTGCTCAGTGCTCAGTACTCAAGGTGCTGGGTGCTCAGTGCTCGGGGTGCTGGGTGCTCAGTGCTCAGTACTCAGGGTGCTCGGTGCTCAGTGCTCGGGGTGCTGGGTACTCAGTGCTCAGTACACAGGGTGCTGAGTGCTCAGTGCTCGGGGTGCTGGGTGCTCAGTGCTCAGTACTCAGGGTGCTGGGTGCTCAGTGCTCGGGGTGCTGGATGCTCAGTACTTAGGGTGCTGGGTGCTCAGTGCTCAGGGTGCCTCGTGCTCAGTACCCTGGGTGCTGGGTGCTCAGTACTCAGGGAGCTCAGTGCTCGGGGTGCAGTGTGCTCAGTACTCAGGGTGCTGGGTGGTCAGTACTCAGGGTGCTAAGTACTCAGGGTGCTGGGTGCTCAGTGCTCAGGGTGCTGGGTGCTCAGTGCTCGGGGTGCTGGGTGCTCATTCTCGGGGTGCTGGGTGCTCAGTACTCAGGGTGCTGGTTGCTCAGTGCTCGGGGTGCTCGATGCTCAGTACACAGGGTGCTGGGTGCTCAGTGCTCGGGGTGCTGGGTGCTCAGTACTCAGGGTGCTGGGTGCTCAGGGCTCAGGGTGCTCAGTGCTCAGGGTGCTGGGTGCTCAGGGTGCTGGGTGCTCAGTGCTCGGGGTGCTGGGTGCTCAGTGCTCAGGGTGCTGGGTGCTCAGTGCTCAGTGCTCAGGGTGCTGGGTGCTCAGTGCTCAGTGCTCAGGGTGCTGGGTGTTCAGTATTCAGGGTGCTGGGTGCTCAGTACTCAGGGTGCTGGGTGCTCAGTGCTCAGGGTGCTGGGTGCTCAGTGCTCAGGGTGCTGGGTGCTCAGTACTCAGGGTGCTCGGTGCTCAGTACTCAGGGTGCTCGGTGCTCAGTGCTCAGTGTGCTGGGTGCTCAGTGCTCGGGGTGCTGGGTGTTCAGTACTCAGGGTGTTGGGTGCTCAGTACTCAGGGTGCTGGGTGCTCAGTGCTCAGGTTGCTGGGTGCTCAGTGCTCAGGGTGCTGGGTGCTCAGTACTCAGGGTGCTCCGTGCTCAGTACTCAGGGTTCTCGGTGCTCAGTGCTCAGGGTGCTGGGTGCACAGTGCTCAGGGTGCTGGTTGCTCAGTACTCGGGGTGCTGGGTGCTCAGTACTCAGCGTGCTGGGTGCTCAGTGCTCAGGGTGCTGGTTGCTCAGTGCTCGGGGTGCTGTGTGTTCAGTACTCGCGGTGCTGGGTGCTCACTGCTCAGGGTGCTGGTTCTCAGTGCTCGGGGTACTGGGTACTCAGTGCTCAGTACACAGGGTGCTGGGTGCTCAGTGCTCGGGGTGCTGGGTGCTCAGTGCTCAGTACTCAGGGTGCTGAGTGCTCAGAGCTCGGGGTGCTGGGTGCTCAGTACTCAGGGTACTCGGTGCTCAGTACTCAGGGTGCTGGGTGATCAGTGCTCAGGGTGCTGGGTGCTCAGTACTCAGTGTGCTGGGTGCTCAGTACTCAGGGTGCTGGGTGCTCAGTACTCAGGGTGCTCGGTGCTCAGTACTCAGGGTGCTGGGTCCTCAGTGCTCAGGGTGCTGAGTGCTCAGTACTCAGGGTGCTGGGTGCTCAGTACTCAGGGTGCTCAGTGCTTGGGGTGCTGGGTGCTCAGTACTCATTGTGCTGGGTGCTCAGTACTCGGGTGCTGGGTGCTCAGTGCTCAGGGTGCTGGGTGCTCAGTGCTCGGTGTGCTGGGTGCTCAGTGCTCAGTACTCAGGGTGCAGAGTGCTCAGTGCTCGGGGTGCTGGGTGCTCAGTGCTCAGTACTCAGGGTGCTTGGTGCTCAGTGCTCGGGGTGCTGGGTGCTCAGTGCTCAGGGTGCTGGGTGCTCAGTGCTCAGGGTGCTGGGTGCTCAGTACTCAGGGTGCTCGGTGCTTAGTACTCAGGGTGCTGGGTGCTCAGTACTCCGGGTGCTGGGTGCCCAGTGCACGGCGTGCTCGGTGCTCAGTGCTCAAGGTGCTGGGTGCTCAGTACTCAGGGTGATCATTGCTCAGAGTGCTGGGTGCTCAGTACTCAGGGTGCTGGGTGCTCAGTACTCAGGGTGCTCAGTGCTCAGTACTCAGGGTGCTCAGTGCTCAGTACTAAGGGTGCTCAGTGCTCAGGGTGCTGGGTGATCAGTGCTCGGGGTGCTCGGTGCCCAGTACTGAGGGTGCAGGGTGCTCAGTGCTCAGGGTGCTGGGTGCTCAGTGCTCAGGGTGCTGGGTGCTCAGTGCTCAGGGTGCTGGGTGCTCAGTACTCAGGGTGCTCGGTGCTCGGTGTGCTGGGTGCTCAGTGCTCGGGGTGCTCGGTGCTCAGTACTCGGGGTGCTCAGTGCTCAGTACTCAGGGTGCTGGGTGCTCAGTGCTCAGGGTGCTGGGTGCTCAGTACTCAGGGTGCTGCGTGCTCGGTGCTCAGTATGCTGGGTGCTCAGTACTCAGGGTGCTGGGTGCTCAGTACTCAGGGTCCTGCGTGCTCAGTACTCAGGGTGCTCGGTGCTCAGGACTCAGGGTGCTGGGTGCTCAGTGCTCAGGGTGCTGGGTGCTCAGTACTCAGGGTGCTGGGTGCTCAGTGCTCGGGCTGCTCGGTGCTCAGTACTCGGGGTGCTCATTGCTCAGTGGTCAGGGTGCTGGGTGCTCAGTGATCGGAGTGCTGGGTGCTCAGTACTCAGGGTGCTCGGTGCTCAGTACTCAGGGTGCTGGGTGCTCGGTGCTCAGGGTGCTCAGTGCTCAGTACTCAGCGTGCTGGGTGCTCAGTGGTCAGGGTGCTCGGTGCTCAGTACTCAGGGTGCTCAGTGCTCAGGGTGCTGGGTGCTCAGTACTCAGGGTGCAGGGTGCTCAGTGCTCAGTACTCAGGGTGCTCAGTGCTCAGGGTGCTGGATGCTCAGTGCTCGGGGTGCTGGGTACTCAGTGCTCAGTACACAGGGTGCTGGGTGCTCAGTGCTCGGGGTGCTGGGTGCTCAGTGCTCAGTACTCAGGGAGCTGGGTGCTCAGTGCTCAGGGTGCTGGATGCACAGTACTCAGGGTGCTGGGTGCTCAGTGCTCAGGGTGCTGGTTGCTCAGTACTCAGGGTGCTGGGTGCTCATTGCTCAGGGTGCTGGGTGCTCAGTACTCAGGGTGCTCATTGCTCAGGGTGCTGGGTGCTCAGTACTCAGGGTGCTGGGTGCTCAGTACTCAGGGTGCTGGGTGCTCAGTACTCAGGGTGCTCAGTGCTCAGTACTCAGGGTGCTCAGGGCTCAGGGTGCTGGGTGCTCAGTACTCAGGGTGCTGGGTGCTCAGTACTCAGGGTGCTCAGTGCTCAGTACTCAGGGTGCTCAGGGCTCAGGTTGCTGGGTGCTCAGTGCTCGGGGTGCTGGGTGCTCAGTACTCAGGGTGCTGGGTGCTCAGGGCTCAGTACTCAGCGTGCTGGGTGCTCAGTGCTCAGAGTGTTGGGTGCTCAGTACTCAGGGTGCTGGGTGCTCAGTGCTCAGTGCTCAGGGTGCTCAGTGCTCAGGGTGCTGGGTGCTCAGGGTGCTGGGTGCTCAGTGCTCGGGGTGCTGGGTGCTCAGTGCTCAGGGTGCTGGGTGCTCAGTGCTTAGTGCTCAGGGTGCTGGGTGCTCAGTGCTCAGTGCTCAGGGTGCTGGGTGTTCAGTACTCACGGTGCTGGCTGCTCAGTACTCAGGGTGCTCGTTGCTCAGTGCTCAGGATGCTGGGTGCTCAGTGCGCGGGGTGCTGGGTGTTCAGTACTCAGGGTGCTGGGTGCTCAGTACTCAGGGTGCTGGGTGCTCAGTGCTCAGGGTGCTGAGTGCTCAGTACTCAGGGTGCTGGGTGCTCAGTGCTCTGGGTGCTGGGTGCTCAGTACTCAGGGTGCTGGGTGCTTAGTTCTGAGGGTGCTGGGTGCTCAGTGCTCGGGGTGCTGGGTGCTCAGTGCTCGGGGTGCTCGGTGCTCAGTGCTCGGGGTGCTTGGTGCTCAGTAATCAGGGTGCTGGGTGCTCAGTACTCGTTGTGCTGGGTGCTCAGTGCTCAGGGTGCTGGGTGCTCAGTGCTCAGGGTGCTCGGTGCTCAGTACTCAGGGTGCTCGGTGCTCAGTGCTCAGGGTGCTCAGTGCTCAGTACTCAGGGTGCTCAGTGCTCAGTGCTCAGGGTGCTGGGTGCTCAGTGCTCGGGGTGCTGGGTGCACAGTGCTCAGGGTGCTGGGTGCTCAGTACTCAGGGTGCCCAGTGCTCATGGTGCTGGGTGCTCAGTGCTCAGTACACAGGGTGCTGACTGCTCAGTGCTCTGGGTGCTGGGTGCTCAGTGCTCAGTACTCAGGGTGCTGGCTGCTCAGTGCTCAGGGTGCTGGGTGCTCAGTACTCAGGGTGCTTGGTGCTCAGTGCTCAGGGTGCTGGGTGCTCAGTACTCAGGGTGCTGGCTGCTCAGTACTCAGGGTGCTCGGTGCTCAGTACTCAGGGTGCTGGGTGCTCGGTGCTCAGTACGCTGGGTGCTCAGTACTCAGGGTGCTGGCTGCTCAGTACTCAGGGTGCTGGGTGCTCGGTGCTCAGTACGCTGGGTGCTCAGTACTCAGGGTGTTGGGTGCTCAGTACTCAGGGTGCTGGGTGCTCAGTGCTCAGGGTGCTGGGTGCTCAGTACTCAGGGTGCTGGGTGCTCAGTGCTCGGGGTGCTGGGTGCTCAGTGCTCAGTACTCAGTGTGCTGGGTGCTCAGTACTCAGGGTGCTGGGTGCTCAGTACTCAGGGTGCTCATTGCTCAGTACTCTGGGTGCTCAGTGCTCAGTACTCAGGGTGCTCAGTGCTCAGGGTGCTGGGTGCTCAGTACTCAGGGTGCTGGGTGCTCAGTGCTCAGGGTGCTCGGTGCTCAGTACATTGGGTGCTCAGTACTCAGGGTGCTGGGTGCTCAGTACTCAGGGTGCTGGGTGCTCAGTGCTCAGGGTGCTCAGTGCTCAGTACATTGGGTGCTCAGTACTCAGGGTGCTGGGTGCTCAGTGCTCAGGGTGCTGGGTGCTCAGTGCTCAGGGTGCTGGGTGCTCAGTGCTCAGGGTGCTGGGTGCTCAGTACTCAGGGTGCTCGGTGCTCAGTACTCAGGGTGCTGGGTGCTCAGTGCTCGGGGTGCTGGGTCCTCAGTACTCAGGGTGCTGGGTGCTCAGTGCTCGGGGTGCTGGGTGCTCAGTGCTCGGGGTGCTCGGTGCTCAGTGCTCGGGGTGCTGGGTGCTCAGTACTCAGGGTGCTGGGTGCTCAGGGTGCTGGGTGCTCAGTGCTCGGGGTGCTGGGTACTCAGTGCTCAGTACACAGGGTGCTGGGTGCTCAGTGCTCGGGGTGCTGGGTGCTCAGTGCTCAGTACTCAGGGAGCTGGGTGCTCAGTGCTCAGGGTGCTGGGTGCTCAGTGCTCAGGGTGCTGGGTGCTCAGTACTCAGGGTGCTCGGTGCTCAGTACTCAGGGTGCTGGGTGCTCAGTGCTCGGGGTGCTGGGTCCTCAGTACTCAGGGTGCTGGGTGCTCAGTGCTCGGGGTGCTGGGTGCTCAGTGCTAGGGGTGCACGGTGCTCAGTGCTCGGGGTGCTGGGTGCTCAGTACTCAGGGTGCTCAGTGCTCAGGGTGCTGGGTGCTCAGTGCTCGGGGTGCTGGGTACTCAGTGCTCAGTACACAGTGTGCTGGGTGCTCAGTGTTCGGGGTGCTGGGTGCTCAGTGCTCAGTACACAGGGAGCTGGGTGCTCAGTGCTCAGGGTGCTGGATGCTCAGTACTCAGGGTGCTGGGTGCTCAGTGCTCAGGGTGCTGGTTGCTCAGTACTCAGGGTGCTGGGTGCTCATTGCTCAGGGTGCTGGGTGCTCAGTACTCAGGGTGCTCATTGCTCAGGGTGCTGGGTGCTCAGTACTCAGGGTGCTGGGTGCTCAGTACTCAGGGTGCTGGGTGCTCAGTACTCAGGGTGCTCAGTGCTCAGTACTCAGGGTGCTCAGGGCTCAGGGTGCTGGGTGCTCACTGCTCGGGGTGCTGGGTGCTCAGTTCTCAGGGTGCTGGGTGCTCAGTGCTCAGGGTGCTCGGTGCTCAGTTCTCAGGGTGCTGGGGCTCAGTACTCAGGGTGCTGGGTGCTCAGTACTCAGGGTGCTCAGTGCTCAGTACTCAGGGTGCTCAGTGCTCAGTACTCAGGGTGCTCAGTGCTCAGGGTGCTGGGAGCTCAGTGCTCGGGGTGCTGGGTGCTCAGTCCTCAGGTTGCTGGGTGCTCAGTGATCAGGGTGCTCGATGCTCAGTGATCAGGGTGCTGGGTGCTCAGTACTCAGGGTGCTGGGTGCTGAGTGCTCGGGGTGCTGGGTGCTCAGTACTCAGGGTGCTGGGTGCTCAGTGCTCAGGGTGCTGGATGCTCAGTGCTCAGGGTGCTCGGTGCTTAGTACTCAGGGTGCTCGGTGCTCGGGAAGTTGGGTGCTCAGTGCTCGGGGTGCTGGGTGCTCAGTGCTCGGGGTGCTGTATGTTCAGTGCTCGGGGTGCTGGGTGCTCAGTGCTCGGGGTGCTGGGTGCTCAGTGCTCGGGGTGCTGGGTGCTCAGTGCTCAGGGTGCTCAGTGCTCAGTGCTCAGGGTGCTCAGTGCTCAGTACTCAGGGTGCTCAGTGCTCAGTGCTCTGGGTGCTGTGTGCTCAGTGCTCAGGGTGCTGGGTGCTCAGTGCTCAGGGTGCTGGGTGCTCAGTACTCAGGGTGCTGGTTGCTCAGTGCTCGGGGTGCTCGATGCTCAGTACACAGGTTGCTGGGTGCTCAGTGCTCGGGGTGCTGGGTGCTCAGTACTCAGGGTGCTGGGTGCTCAGGGCTCAGAGTGTTGGGTGCTCAGTACTCAGGGTGCTGGGTGCTCAGTGCTCAGTGCTCAGGGTGCTCAGTGCTCAGGGTGCTGGGTGCTCAGGGTGCTGGGTGCTCAGTGCTCGGGGTGCTGGGTGCTCAGTGCTCAGGGTGCTGGGTGCTCAGTGCTTAGTGCTCAGGGTGCTGGGTGCTCAGTGCTCAGTGCTCAGGGTGCTGGGTGTTCAGTACTCACGGTGCTGGGTGCTCAGTACTCAGGGTGCTGGGTGCTCAGTGCTCAGGGTGCTGGGTGCTCAGTGCTCAGGGCGCTGGGTGCTCAGTACTCAGGGTGCTGGGTGCTCAGTACTCAGGGTGATCGTTGCTCAGTGCTCAGGATGCTGGGTGCTCAGTGCGCGGGGTGCTGGGTGTTCAGTACTCAGGGTGCTGGGTGCTCAGTCCTCAGTGTGCTGGGTGCTCAGTGCTCAGGGTGCTGAGTGCTCAGTACTCAGGGTGCTGGGTGCTCAGTGCTCGGGGTGCTGGGTGCTCAGTACTCAGGGTGCTGGGTGCTTAGTACTCAGGGTGCTGGGTGCTCAGTGCTCGGGGTGCTGGGTGCTCAGTGCTCGGGGTGCTCGGTGCTCAGTGCTCCGGGTGCTTGGTGCTCAGTAATCAGGGTGCTGGGGGCTCAGTACTCAGGGTGCTCGGTACTCAGTACTCACGGTGCTCAGTGCTCAGTACTCAGCGTGCTGGGTGCTCAGTGCTCAGGGTGCTGGGTGCTCAGTACTCAGGGTGCTGGGTGCTCAGTGCTCAGGGTGCTCAGTGCTCAGTACTCAGGGTGCTCGGTGCTCAGTGCTCAGGGTGTTCAGTGCTCAGTACTCAGGGTGCTCAGTGCTCAGTGCTCTGGGTGCTGGGTGCTCAGGGCTCGGGGTGCTGGGTGCTCAGTGCTCAGGGTGCTGGGTGCTCAGTACTCAGGGTGCTCAGTGCTCAGGGTGCTGGGTGCTCAGTGCTCAGTACACAGGGTGCTGAGTGCTCAGTGCTCTGGGTGCTGGGTGCTCAGTGCTCAGTACTCAGGGTGCTGGCTGCTCAGTGCTCAGGGTGCTGGATGCTCAGTACTCAGGGTGCTGGGTGCTCAGTGCTCAGGGTGCTGGGTGCTCAGTGTTCGGGGAGCTCAGTACTCAGGGTGCTGTGTGTTCAGTGCTCAGGGTACTGGGTGCTCAGTACTCAGGGTGCTCTCTGCTTAATACTCAGGGTGCTGCGTGCCCAGTACTCCGGGTGCTGGGTGCTCAGTGCTCGGGGTGCTCGGTGCTCAGTGCTCAGGGTGCTGGGTGCTCAGTACTCAGGGTGCTCATTGCTCCGGGTCCTGGGTGCTCAGTACTCAGGGTGCTGGGTGCTCAATACTCAGGGTGCTCAGTGCTCAGTACTCAGGGTGCTCAGTGCTCAGTACTCAGGGTTCTCAGTGCTCAGGGTGCTGGGTGCTCAGTGCTCGGGGTGCTGGGTGCTCAGTGCTCAGGGTGCTGGGTGCTCAGTGCTCAGGGTGCTGGGTGCTCAGTGCTCAGGGTGCTGGGTGCTCAGTGCTCAGGTTGCTGGGTGCTCAGTACTCAGGGTGCTGGGTGCTCAGTACTCAGGGTGCTCAGTGCTCAGGGTGCTGGGTGCTCAGTACTCAGGGTGCTGGGTGCTCAGTGCTCAGGGTGCTCGGTGCTCAGTACATTGGGTGCTCAGTACTCAGGGTGCTGGGTGCTCAGTAATCAGGGTGCTGGGTGCTCAGTGCTCAGGGTGCTCAGTGCTCAGTACATTGGGTGCTCAGTACTCAGGGTGCTGGGTGCTCAGTGCTCAGGGTGCTGGGTGCTCAGTGCTCAGGGTGCTGTGTGCTCAGTGCTCAGGGTGCTGGGTGCTCAGTACTCAGGGTGCTTGGTGCTCAGTGCTCAGTACTCAGGGTGCTTGGTGCTCAGTGCTCGGGGTGCTGGGTGCTCGGTGCTCAGTACTCAGGGTGCTGGGTGATCAGTGCACAGGGTGCTGGGTGCTCAGTACTCAGTGTGCTGGGTGCTCAGTACTCAGGGTGCTGGGTGCTCAGTACTCAGGGTGCTCGGTGCTCAGTACTCAGGGTGCTGGGTCCTCAGTGCTCAGGGTGCTGAGTGCTCAGTACTCAGGGTGCTGGGTGCTCAGTACTCGGGGTGCTGGGTGCTCAGTACTCAGGGAGATATGTGCTCAGTACTCATTGTGCTGGGTGCTCAGTACTCGGGTGCTGGGTGCTCAGTGCTCAGGGTGCTGGGTGCTCAGTGCTCGGGGTGCTGGGTGCTCAGTGCTGAATACTCAGGGTGCTGAGTGCTCAGTGCTCGGGGTGCTGGGTGCTCAGTGCTCAGTACTCAGGGTGCTTGGTGCTCAGTGCTCGGGGTGCTGGGTGCTCAATGCTCAGGGTGCTGGCTGCTCAGTGCTCAGGGTGCTGGGTGCTCAGTACTCAGGGTGCTTGGTGCTCAGTGCTCAGGGTGCTGGGTGCTCAGTACTCAGGGTGCTGGCTGCTCAGTACTCAGGGTGCTCGGTGCTCAGTACTCAGGGTGCTGGGTGCTCGGTGCTCAGTACGCTGGGTGCTCAGTACTCAGGGTGCTGGCTGCTCAGTACTCAGGGTGCTGGGTGCTCAGTACTCAGGGTGCTCAGTGCTCAGTACTCAGGGTGCTCAGTGCTCAGGGTGCTGGGAGCTCAGTGCTCGGGGTGCTGGGTGCTCAGTCCTCAGGTTGCTGGGTGCTCAGTGATCAGGGTGCTCGATGCTCAGTGCTCAGGGTGCTGGGTTCTCAGTACTCATGGTGCTGGGTGCTCAGTGCTCAGGGTGCTGGGTTCTCAGTACTCAGGGTGCTGGGTGCTCAGTGCTCAGGGTGCTGGATGCTCAGTGCTCAGGGTGCTCGGTGCTTAGTACCCAGGGTGCTCGGTGCTTGGGGTGCTGGGTGCTCAGTGCTCGGGGTGCTGGGTGCTCAGTGCTCGGGGCGCTGGGTGCTCAGTGCTCGGGGTGCTGGGTGCTCAGTACTCGGGTGCTGGGTGCTCAGTGCTCAGGGTGATGGGTGCTCAGTGCTCGGGGTGCTGGGTGCTCAGTGCTCAGTACTCAGGGTGCTGAGTGCTCAGTGCTCGGGGTGCTTGGTGCTCAGTGCTCAGTACTCAGGGTGCTTGGTGCTCAGTGCTCGGGGTGCTGGGTGCTCAGTGCTCAGGGTGCTGGGTGCTCAGTGCTCAGGGTGCTGGGTGCTCAGTACTCAGGGTGCTGGTTGCTCAGTGCTCGGGGTGCTCGATGCTCAGTACACAGGTTGTTGGGTGCTCAGTGCTCGGGGTGCTGGGTGCTCAGTACTAAGTGTGCTGGGTGCTCAGGGCTCAGTACTCAGCGTGCTGGGTGCTCAGTGCTCAGAGTGTTGGGTGCTCAGTACTCAGGGTGCTGGGTGCTCAGTGCTCAGTGCTCAGGGTGCTCAGTGCTCAGGGTGCTGGGTGCTCAGGGTGCTGGGTGCTCAGTGCTCGGGGTGCTGGGTGCTCAGTGCTCAGGGTGCTGGGTGCTCAGTGCTTAGTGCTCAGGGTGCTGGGTGCTCAGTGCTCAGTGCTCAGGGTGCTGGGTGTTCAGTACTCACGGTGCTGGGTGCTCAGTACTCAGGGTGCTGGGTGCTCAGTGCTCAGGGTGCTGGGTGCTCAGTGCTCAGGGTGCTGGGTGCTCAGTACTCAGGGTGCTGGGTGCTCAGTACTCAGGGTGCTCGTTGCTCAGTGCTCAGGATGCTGGGTGCTCAGTGCGCGGGGTGCTGGGTGTTCAGTACTCAGGGTGCTGGGTGCTCAGTACTCAGGGTGCTGGGTGCTCAGTGTTCAGGGTGCTGAGTGCTCAGTACTCAGGGTGCTGGGTGCTCAGTGCTCGGGGTGCTGGGTGCTCAGTACTCAGGGTGCTGGGTGCTTAGTACTCAGGGTGCTGGGTGCTCAGTGCTCGGGGTGCTGGGTGCTCAGTGCTCGGGGTGCTCGGTGCTCAGTGCTCGGGGTTCTTGGTGCTCAGTAATCAGGGTGCTGG
The DNA here is from genome assembly GCF_018167655.1 of Microtus oregoni. Taxonomy (NCBI): domain Eukaryota; kingdom Metazoa; phylum Chordata; class Mammalia; order Rodentia; family Cricetidae; genus Microtus; species Microtus oregoni. Next base: position 1,974,410 of record NW_024543811.1, on the reverse strand, counting down.
GTGCTCAGTACTCGTTGTGCTGGGTGCTCAGTGCTCAGGGTGCTGGGTGCTCAGTACTCAGGGTGCTCGGTACTCAGTACTCACGGTGCTCAGTGCTCAGTACTCAGCGTGCTGGGTGCTCAGTGCTCAGGGTGCTGGGTGCTCAGTACTCAGGGTGCTGGGTGCTCAGTGCTCAGGGTGCTCAGTGCTCAGTACTCAAGGTGCTCGGTGCTCAGTGCTCAGGGTGCTCAGTGCTCAGTACTCAGGGTGCTCAGTGCTCAGTGCTCAGGGTGCTGGGTGCTCAGTGCTCGGGGTGCTGGGTGCTCAGTGCTCAGGGTGCTGGGTGCTCAGTACTCAGGGTGCTCAGTGCTCAGGGTGCTGGGTGCTCAGTGCTCAGTACACAGGGTGCTGAGTGCTCAGTGCTCTGGGTGCTGGGTGCTCAGTGCTCAGTACTCAGGGTGCTGGCTGCTCAGTGCTCAGGGTGCTGGATGCTCAGTACTCAGGGTGCTGGGTGCTCAGTGCTCAGGGTGCTGGGTGCTCAGTACTCAGGGTGCTAGGTGCTCAGTGCTCAGGGTGCTGGGTGCTCAGTACTCAGGGTGCTGGGTCCTCAGTGCTCAGGGTGTTGGGTGCTCAGTGCTCGGGGAGCTCAGTACTCAGGGTGCTGTGTGTTCAGTGCTCAGGGTACTGGGTGCTCAGTACTCAGGGTGCTCGGTGCTTAGTACTCAGGGTGCTAGGTGCTCAGTACTCCGGGTGCTGGGTGCTCAGTGCTCGGGGTGCTCGGTGCTCAGTGCTCAGGGTGCTGGGTGCTCAGTACTCAGGGTGCTCATTGCTCCGGGTCCTGGGTGCACAGTACACAGGGTGCTGGGTGCTCAATACTCAGGGTGCTCAGTGCTCAGTACTCAGGGTGCTCAGTGCTCAGTACTCAGGGTTCTCAGTGCTCAGGCTGCTGGGTGCTCAGTGCTCGGGGTGCTGGGTGCTCAGTGCTCAGGGTGCTGGGTGCTCAGTGCTCAGGGTGCTGGGTGCTCAGTGCTCAGGGTGCTGGGTGCTCAGTGCTCATGTTGCTGGGTGCTCAGTACTCAGGGTGCTGGGTGCTCAGTACTCAGGGTGCTCATTGCTCAGTACTCAGGGTGCTGGGTGCTCAGTACTCAGGGTGCTGGGTGCTCAGTGCTCAGGGTGCTCGGTGCTCAGTACATTGGGTGCTCATTACTCAGGGTGCTGGGTGCTCAATACACAGGGTGCTGGGTGCTCAGTGCTCAGGGTGCTCAGTGCTCAGTACATTGGGTGCTCAGTACTCAGGGTGCTGGGTGCTCAGTGCTCAGGGTGCTGGGTGCTCAGTGCTCAGGGTGCTGGGTGCTCAGTGCTCAGGGTGCTGGGTGCTCAGTACTCAGGGTGCTCGGTGCTCAGGACTCAGGGTGCTGGGTGCTCAGTGCTCGCGGTGCTGGGTGCTCAGTACTCAGGGTGCTGGGTGCTCAGTGCTCAGGGTGCTGGGTGCTCAGTGCTCGGGGTGCTCGGTGCTCAGTGCTCGGGGTGCTGGGTGCTCAGTACTCAGGGTGCTGGGTGCTCAGTACTCGGTGTGCTGGGTGCTCAGTACTCAGGGTGCTCGGTGCTCAGTGCTCGGGGTGCTGGGTGCTCAGTGCTCAGTACACAGGGTGCTGAGTGCTCAGTGCTCGGGGTGCTGGGTGCTCAGTGCTCAGTACTCAGGGTGCTCGGTGCTCAGTGCTCGGGGTGCTGGGTGCTCAGTGCTCAGTACTCAGGGTGCTGGGTGCTCAGTGCTCGGGGTGCTGGATGCTCAGTACTTAGGGTGCTGGGTGCTCAGTGCTCAGGGTGCCTCGTGCTCAGTACTCAGGGTGCTGGGTGCTCAGTGCTCAGGGTGCTGGGTGCTCAGTACTCAGGGTGCTGGGTCCTCAGTGCTCAGGGTGCTGGGTGCTCAGTGCTCGGGGTGCTCAGTACTCAGGGTTCTGTGTGTTCAGTGCTCAGGGTACTGGGTGCTCAGTACGCAGGGTGCTGGGTGCTCAGTACTCATAGTGCTCAGTGCTCAGTACTCGGGGTGCTGGGTGCTCAGTACTCAGGGTGCTTGGTGTTCAGTACTCAGGGTGCTGGTTGCTCAGTACTCAGGGTGCTGGGTGCTCAGTGCTCAGGGTGCTGAGTGCTCAGTACTCAGGGTGCTGGGTGCTCAGTACTCGGGGTGCTGGGTGCTCAGTGCTCAGGGTGCTGGGTGCTCAGTTCTCGGGGTGCTGGGTGCTCAGTGCTCGGGGTGCTCGGTGCTCAGTACTCGGGGTGCTGGGTGCTTAGTACTCAGGGTGCTGGGTGCTCAGTGCTCGGGGTGCTGGGTGCTCAGTGCTCGGGGTGCTCGGTGCTCAGTGCTCGGGGTGCTTGGTGCTCAGTACTCAGGGTGCTGGGTGCTCAGTACTCGTTGTGCTGGGTGCTCAGTGCTCAGGGTGCTGGGTGCTCAGTACTCAGGGTGCTCGGTACTCAGTACTCACGGTTCTCAGTGCTCAGTACTCAGCGTGCTGGGTGCTCAGTGCTCAGGGTGCTGGGTGCTCAGTGCTCAGGGTGCTGGGTGCTCAGTGCTCGGGGTGCTGGGTGCTCAGTGCTCAGTACTCAGGGTGCTCAGTGCTCAGGGTGCTGGGTGCTCAGTGCTCGGTGTGCTGGGTACTCAGTGATCAGTACACAGGGTGCTGGGTGCTCAGTGCTCGGGGTGCTGGGTGCTCAGTGCTCAGTACTCAGGGAGCTGGGTGCTCAGTGCTCAGGGTGCTGGATGCTCAGTACTCAGGGTGCTGGGTGCTCAGTGCTCAGGGTGCTGGTTGCTCAGTACTCAGTGTGCTGTGTGCTCATTGCTCAGGGTGCTGGGTGCTCAGTACTCAGGGTGCTCATTGCTCAGGGTGCTGGGTGCTCAGTACTCAGGGTGCTGGGTGCTCAGTACTCAGGGTGCTGGGTGCTCAGTACTCAGGGTGCTCAGTGCTCAGTACTCAGGGTGCTCAGGGCTCAGGGTGCTGGGTGCTCACTGCTCGGGGTGCTGGGTGCTCAGTGCTCAGGGTGCTGGGTGCTCAGTGCTCAGGGTGCTCGGTGCTCAGTTCTCAGGGTGCTGGGGCTCAGTACTCAGGGTGCTGGGTGCTCAGTACTCAGGGTGCTCAGTGCTCAGTACTCAGGGTGCTCAGTGCTCAGTACTCAGGGTGCTCAGTGCTCAGGGTGCTGGGAGCTCAGTGCTCGGGGTACTGGGTGCTCAGTCCTCAGGTTGCTGGGTGCTCAGTGATCAGGGTGCTCGATGCTCAGTGATCAGGGTGCTGGGTGCTCAGTACTCAGGGTCCTGGGTGCTCAGTGCTCGGGGTGCTGGGTGCTCAGTACTCAGGGTGCTGGGTGCTCAGTGCTCAGGGTGCTGGATGCTCAGTGCTCAGGGTGCTCGGTGCTTAGTACTCAGGGTGCTCGGTGCTCGGGGTGCTGAGTGCTCAGTGCTCGGGGTGCTGGGTGCTCAGTGCTCGGGGTGCTGGGTGCTCAGTGCTCGGGGTGCTGGGTGCTCAGTGCTCGGGGTGCTGGGTGCTCAGTGCTCGGGGTGCTGGGTGCTCAGTGCTCGGGGTGCTGGGTGCTCAGTGCTCAGGGTGCTCAGTGCTCAGTGCTCAGTACTCAGGGTGCTCAGTGCTCAGTGCTCAGGGTGCTCAGTGCTCAGTACTCAGGGTGCTCAGTGCTCAGTGCTCTGGGTGCTGGGTGCTCAGTGCTCAGGGTGCTGGGTGCTCAGTGCTCAGGGTGCTGGGTGCTCAGTACTCAGGGTGCTGGTTGCTCAGTGCTCGGGGTGCTCGATGCTCAGTACACAGGTTGCTGGGTGCTCAGTGCTCGGGGTGCTGGGTGCTCAGTACTCAGGGTGCTGGGTGCTCAGGGTTCAGTACTCAGCGTGCTGGGTGCTCAGTGCTCAGAGTGTTGGGTGCTCAGTACTCAGGGTGCTGGGTGCTCAGTGCTCAGTGCTCAGGGTGCTCAGTGCTCAGGGTGCTGGGTGCTCAGGGTGCTGGGTGCTCAGTGCTCGGGGTGCTGGGTGCTCAGTGCTCAGGGTGCTGGGTGCTCAGTGCTTAGTGCTCAGGGTGCTGGGTGCTCAGTGCTCAGTGCTCAGGTTGCTGGGTGTTCAGTACTCACGGTGCTGGGTGCTCAGTACTCAGGGTGCTGGGTGCTCAGTGCTCAGGGTGCTGGGTGCTCAGTGCTCAGGGTGCTGGGTGCTCAGTACTCAGGGTGCTGGGTGCTCAGTACTCAGGGTGCTCGTTGCTCAGTGCTCAGGATGCTGGGTGCTCAGTGCGCGGGGTGCTGGGTGTTCAGTACTCAGGGTGCTGGGTGCTCAGTACTCAGGGTGCTGGGTGCTCAGTGCTCAGGGTGCTGAGTGCTCAGTACTCAGGGTGCTGGGTGCTCAGTGCTCGGGGTGCTGGGTGCTCAGTACTCAGGGTGCTGGGTGCTTAGTACTCAGGGTGCTGGGTGCTCAGTGCTCGGGGTGCTGGGTGCTCAGTGCTCGGGGTGCTCGGTGCTCAGTGCTCGGGGTGCTTGGTGCTCAGTAATCAGGGTGCTGGGTGCTCAGTACTCGTTGTGCTGGGTGCTCAGTGCTCAGGGTGCTGGGTGCTCAGTACTCAGGGTGCTCGGTACTCAGTACTCACGGTGCTCAGTGCTCAGTACTCAGCGTGCTGGGTGCTCAGTGCTCAGGGTGCTGGGTGCTCAGTACTCAGGGTGCTGGGTGCTCAGTGCTCAGGGTGCTCAGTGCTCAGTACTCAGGGTGCTCGGTGCTCAGTGCTCAGGGTGCTCAGTGCTCAGTACTCAGGGTGCTCAGTGCTCAGTGCTCAGGGTGCTGGGTGCTCAGGGCTCGGGGTGCTGGGTGCTCAGTGCTCAGGGTGCTGGGTGCTCAGTACTCAGGGTGCTCAGTGCTCAGGGTGCTGGGTGCTCAGTGCTCAGTACACAGGGTGCTGAGTGCTCAGTGCTCTGGGTGCTGGGTGCTCAGTGCTCAGTACTCAGGGTGCTGGCTGCTCAGTGCTCAGGGTGCTGGATGCTCAGTACTCAGGGTGCTGGGTGCTCAGTGCTCAGGGTGCTGGGTGCTCAGTACTCAGGGTGCTGGGTGCTCAGTGCTCAGGGTGCTGGGTGCTCAGTACTCAGGGTGCTGGGTCCTCAGTGCTCAGGGTGCTGGGTGCTCAGTGCTCGGGGAGCTCAGTACTCAGGGTGCTGTGTGTTCAGTGCTCAGGGTACTGGGTGCTCAGTACTCAGGGTGCTCGGTGCTTAGTACTCAGGGTGCTGGGTGCTCAGTACTCCGGGTGCTGGGTGCTCAGTGCTCGGGGTGCTCGGTGCTCAGTGCTCAAGGTGCTGGGTGCTCAGTACTCAGGGTGCTCATTGCTCCGGGTCCTGGGTGCTCAGTACTCAGGGTGCTGGGTGCTCAATACTCAGAGTGCTCAGTGCTCAGTACTCAGGGTGCTCAGTGCTCAGTACTCAGGGTTCTCAGTGCTCAGGGTGCTGGGTGCTCAGTGCTCGGGGTGCTGGGTGCTCAGTGCTCAGGGTGCTGGGTGCTCAGTGCTCAGGGTGCTGGGTGCTCAGTGCTCAGGGTGCTCATTGCTCAGTACTCAGGGTGCTCAGTGCTCAGTACTCAGGATGCTCAGTGCTCAGGGTGCTGGGTGCTCAGTACTCAGGGTGCTGGGTGCTCAGTGCTCAGTGTGCTCGGTGCTCAGTACATTGGGTGCTCAGTACTCAGGGTGCTGGGTGCTCATTACTCAGGGTGCTGGGTGCTCAGTGCTCAGGGTGCTCAGTGCTCAGTACATTGGGTGCTCAGTACTCAGGGTGCTGTGTGCTCAGTGCTCAGGGTGCTGGGTGCTCAGTGCTCAGGGTGCTGGGTGCTCAGTGCTCAGGGTGCTGGGTGCTCAGTACTCAGGGTGCTCGGTGCTCAGTACTCAGGGTGCTGGGTGCTCAGTGCTCGGGGTGCTGGGTGCTCAGTACTCAGGGTGCTGGGTGCTCAGTGCTCGGGGTGCTGGGTGCTCAGTGCTCGGTGTGCTCGGTGCTCTGTGCTCGGGGTGCTGGGTGCTCAGTACTCAGGGTGCTGGGTGCTCAGTACTCGGTGTGCTGGGTGCTCAGTACTCAGGGTGCTCGGTGCTCAGTGCTCGGGGTGCTGGGTGCTCAGTGCTCAGTACACAGGGTGCTGAGTGTTCAGTGCTCGGGGTGCTGGGTGCTCGGTGCTCAGTACTCAGGGTGCTGGGTGATCAGTGCTCAGGGTGCTGGGTGCTCAGTACTCAGTGTGCTGGGTGCTCAGTACTCAGGGTGCTGGGTGCTCAGTACTCAGGGTGCTCGGTGCTCAGTACTCAGGGTGCTGGGTCCTCAGTGCTCAGGGTGCTGAGTGCTCAGTACTCAGGGTGCTGGGTGCTCAGTACTCGGTGTGCTGGGTGCTCAGTACTCAGGGAGCTGGGTGCTCAGTACTCATTGTGCTGGGTGCTCAGTACTCGGGTGCTGGGTGCTCAGTGCTCAGGGTGCTGGGTGCTCAGTGCTCGGGGTGCTGGGTGCTCAGTGCTGAGTACTCAGGGTGCTGAGTGCTCAGTGCTCGGGGTGCTGGGTGCTCAGTGCTCAGTACTCAGGGTGCTTGGTGCTCAGTGCTCGGGGTGCTGGGTGCTCAGTGCTCAGGGTGCTGGGTGCTCAGTGCTCAGGGTGCTGGGTGCTCAGTGCTCGGGGTGCTGGGTGCTCAGTACTCAGGGTGCTGGGTGCTCAGTGCTCGGGGAGCTGGGTGCTCAGTACTCATTGTGCTGGGTGCTCAGTACTCGGGTGCTGGGTGCTCAGTACTCATTGTGCTGGGTGCTCAGTACTCGGGTGCTGGGTGCTCAGTACTCAGGGTGCTGGGTGCTCAGTGCTCGGGGTGCTGGGTGCTCAGTGCTCAGGGTGCTGGGTGCTCAGTGCTTAGTGCTCAGGGTGCTGGGTGCTCAGTGCTCAGTGCTCAGGGTGCTGGGTGTTCAGTACTCACGGTGCTGGGTGCTCAGTACTCAGGGTGCTGGGTGCTCAGTGCTCAGGGTGCTGGGTGCTCAGTGCTCAGGGTGCTGGGTGCTCAGTACTCAGGGTGCTGGGTGCTCAGTACTCAGGGTGCTCGTTGCTCAGTGCTCAGGATGCTGGGTGCTCAGTGCGCGGGGTGCTGGGTGTTCAGTACTCAGGGTGCTGGGTGCTCAGTACTCAGGGTGCTGGGTGCTCAGTGCTCAGGGTGCTGAGTGCTCAGTACCCAGGGTGCTGGGTGCTCAGTGCTCGGGGTGCTGGGTGCTCAGTACTCAGGGTGCTGGGTGCTTAGTACTCAGGGTGCTGGGTGCTCAGTGCTCGGGGTGCTGGGTGCTCAGTGCTCGGGGTGCTCGGTGCTCAGTGCTCGGGGTTCTTGGTGCTCAGTAATCAGGGTGCTGGGTGCTCAGTACTCGTTGTGCTGGGTGCTCAGTGCTCAGGGTGCTGGGTGCTCAGTACTCAGGGTGCTCGGTACTCAGTACTCACGGTGCTCAGTGCTCAGTACTCAGCGTGCTGGGTGCTCAGTGCTCAGGGTGCTGGGTGCTCAGTACTCAGGGTGCTGGGTGCTCAGTGCTCAGGGTGCTCAGTGCTCAGTACTCAAGGTGCTCGGTGCTCAGTGCTCAGGGTGCTCAGTGCTCAGTACTCAGGGTGCTCAGTGCTCAGTGCTCAGGGTGCTGGGTGCTCAGTGCTCGGGGTGCTGGGTGCTCAGTGCTCAGGGTGCTGGGTGCTCAGTACTCAGGGTGCTCAGTGCTCAGGGTGCTGGGTGCTCAGTGCTCAGTACACAGGGTGCTGAGTGCTCAGTGCTCTGGGTGCTGGGTGCTCAGTGCTCAGTACTCAGGGTGCTGGCTGCTCAGTGCTCAGGGTGCTGGATGCTCAGTACTCAGGGTGCTGGGTGCTCAGTGCTCAGGGTGCTGGGTGCTCAGTACTCAGGGTGCTAGGTGCTCAGTTCTCAGGGTGCTGGGTGCTCAGTACTCAGGGTGCTGGGTCCTCAGTGCTCAGGGTGCTGGGTGCTCAGTGCTCGGGGAGCTCAGTATTCAGCGTGCTGTGTGTTCAGTGCTCAGGGTACTGGGTGCTCAGTACTCAGGGTGCTCGGTGCTTAGTACTCAGGGTGCTAGGTGCTCAGTACTCCGGGTGCTGGGTGCTCAGTGCTCGGGGTGCTCGGTGCTCAGTGCTCAGGGTGCTGGGTGCTCAGTACTCAGGGTGCTCATTGCTCCGGGTCCTGGGTGCACAGGACACAGGGTGCTGGGTGCTCAATACTCAGGGTGCTCAGTGCTCAGTACTCAGGGTGCTCAGTGCTCAGTACTCAGGGTTCTCAGTGCTCAGGCTGCTGGGTGCTCAGTGCTCGGGGTGCTGGGTGCTCAGTGCTCAGGGTGCTGGGTGCTCAGTGCTCAGGGTGCTGGGTGCTCAGTGCTCAGGGTGCTGGGTGCTCAGTGCTCATGTTGCTGGGTGCTCAGTACTCAGGGTGCTGGGTGCTCAGTACGCAGGGTGCTCATTGCTCAGTACTCAGGGTGCTGGGTGCTCAGTACTCAGGGTGCTGGGTGCTCAGTGCTCAGGGTGCTCGGTGCTCAGTACATTGGGTGCTCAGTACTCAGGGTGCTGGGTGCTCAATACTCAGGGTGCTGGGTGCTCAGTGCTCAGGGTGCTCAGTGCTCAGTACATTGGGTGCTCAGTACTCAGGGTGCTGGGTGCTCAGTGCTCAGGGTGCTGGGTGCTCAGTGCTCAGGGTGCTGGGTGCTCAGTGCTCAGGGTGCTGGGTGCTCAGTACTCAGGGTGCTCGGTGCTCAGGACTCAGGGTGCTGGGTGCTCAGTGCTCGCGGTGCTGGGTGCTCAGTACTCAGGGTGCTGGGTGCTCAGTGCTCGGGGTGCTGGGTGCTCAGTGCTCGGGGTGCTCGGTGCTCAGTGCTCGGGGTGCTGGGTGCTCAGTACTCAGGGTGCTGGGTGCTCAGTACTCGGTGTGCTGGGTGCTCAGTACTCAGGGTGCTCGGTGCTCAGTGCTCGGGGTGCTGGGTGCTCAGTGCTCAGTACACAGGGTGCTGAGTGCTCAGTGCTCGGGGTGCTGGGTGCTCAGTGCTCAGTACTCAGGGTGCTCGGTGCTCAGTGCTCGGGGTGCTGGGTGCTCAGTGCTCAGTACTCAGGGTGCTGGGTGCTCAGTGCTCGGGGTGCTGGATGCTCAGTACTTAGGGTGCTGGGTGCTCAGTGCTCAGGGTGCCTCGTGCTCAGTACTCAGGGTGCTGGGTGCTCAGTGCTCAGGGTGCTGGGTGCTCAGTATTCAGGGTGCTGGGTCCTCAGTGCTCAGGGTGCTGGGTGCTCAGTGCTCGGGGTGCTGGGTGCTCAGTGCTCAGGGTGCTGAGTGCTCAGTACTCAGGGTGCTGGGTGCTCAGTACTCGATGTGCTGGGTGCTCAGTACTCAGGGTGCTCGGTGCTCAGTGCTCGGGGTGCTGGGTGCTCAGTGCTCAGTACACAGGGTGCTGAGTGCTCAGTGCTCGGGGTGCTGGGTGCTCAGTGCTCAGTACTCAGGGTGCTCGGTGCTCAGTGCTCGGGGTGCTGGGTGCTCAGTGCTCAGTACTCAGGGTGCTGGGTGCTCAGTGCTCGGGGTGCTGGATGCTCAGTACTTAGGGTGCTGGGTGCTCAGTGCTCAGGGTGCCTCGTGCTCAGTACTCAGGGTGCTGGGTGCTCAGTGCTCAGGGTGCTGGGTGCTCAGTATTCAGGGTGCTGGGTCCTCAGTGCTCAGGGTGCTGGGTGCTCAGTACTCAGGGTGCTGGGTGCTCAGTGCTCAGGGTGCTGAGTGCTCAGTACTCAGGGTGCTGGGTGCTCAGTACTCGGGGTGCTGGGTGCTCAGTGCTCAGGGTGCTGGGTGCTCAGTTCTCGGGGTGCTGGGTGCTCAGTGCTCGGGGTGCTCGGTGCTCAGTACTCGGGGTGCTGGGTGCTTAGTACTCAGGGTGCTGTGTGCTCAGTGTTCGGGGTGCTGGGTGCTCTGTGCTCGGGGTGCTCGGTGCTCAGTGCTCGGGGTGCTTGGTGCTCAGTACTCAGGGTGCTGGGTGCTCAGTACTCGTTGTGCTGGGTGCTCAGTGCTCAGGGTGCTGGGTGCTCAGTACTCAGGGTGCGCGGTACTCAGTACTCACGGTTCTCAGTGCTCAGTACTCAGCGTGCTGGGTGCTCAGTGCTCAGGGTGCTGGGTGCTCAGTGCTCAGGGTGCTGGGTGCTCAGTGCTCAGGGTGCTGGGTGCTCAGTGCTCAGGGTGCTGGGTGCTCAGTACTCAGGGTGCTCGGTGCTCAGTACTCAGGGTGCTGGGTGCTCAGTGCTCGGGGTGCTGGGTGCTCAGTGCTCGTGGTGCTCGGTGCTCAGTTCTCGGGGTGCTGGGTGCTCAGTACTCAGGGTGCTGGGTGCTCAGTACTCGGTGTGCTGGGTGCTCAGTACTCAGGGAGCTCGGTGCTCAGTGCTCGGGGTGCTGGGTGCTCAGTGCTCAGTACTCAGGGTGCTCAGTGCTCAGGGTGCTGGGTGCTCAGTGCTCGGTGTGCTGGGTACTCAGTGCTCAGTACACAGGGTGCTGGGTGCTCAGTGCTCGGGGTGCTGGGTGCTCAGTTCTCAGTACTCAGGGAGCTGGGTGCTCAGTGCTCAGGGTGCTGGATGCTCAGTACTCAGGGTGCTGGGTGCTCAGTGCTCAGGGTGCTGGTTGCTCAGTACTCAGTGTGCTGGGTGCTCATTGCTCAGGGTGCTGGGTGCTCAGTACTCTGGGTGCTCATTGCTCAGGGTGCTGGGTGCTCAGTACTCAGGGTGCTGGGTGCTCAGTACTCAGGGTGCTGGGTGCTCAGTACTCAGGGTGCTCAGTGCTCAGTACTCAGGGTGCTCAGGGCTCAGGGTGCTGGATGCTCACTGCTCGGGGTGATGGGTGCTCAGTGCTCAGGGTGCTGGGTGCTCAGTGCTCAGGGTGCTCGGTGCTCAGTTCTCAGGGTGCTGGGGCTCAGTACTCAGGGTGCTGGGTGCTCAGTACTCAGGGTGCTCAGTGCTCAGTACTCAGGGTGCTCAGTGCTCAGTACTCAGGGTGCTCAGTGCTCAGGGTGCTGGGAGCTCAGTGCTCGGGGTGCTGGGTGCTCAGTCCTCAGGTTGCTGGGTGCTCAGTGATCAGGGTGCTCGATGCTCAGTGATCAGGGTGCTGGGTGCTCAGTACTCAGGGTCCTGGGTGCTCAGTGCTCGGGGTGCTGGGTGCTCAGTACTCAGGGTGCTGGGTGCTCAGTGCTCAGGGTGCTGGATGCTCAGTGCTCAGGGTGCTCGGTTCTTAGTACTCAGGGTGCTCGGTGCTCGGGGTGCTGGGTGCTCAGTGCTCGGGGTGCTGGGTGCTCAGTGCTCGGGGTGCTGGGTGCTCAGTGCTCGGGGTGCTGGGTGCTCAGTGCTCGGGGTGCTGGGTGCTCAGTGCTCGGGGTGCTGGGTGCTCAGTGCTCGGGGTGCTGGGTGCTCAGTGCTCAGGGTGCTCAGTGCTCAGTGCTCAGTACTCAGGGTGCTCAGTGCTCAGTGCTCAGGGTGCTCAGTGCTCAGTACTCAGGGTGCTCAGTGCTCAGTGCTCTGGGTGCTGGGTGCTCAGTGCTCAGGGTGCTGGGTGCTCAGTGCTCAGGGTGCTGGGTGCTCAGTACTCAGGGTGCTGGTTGCTCAGTGCTCGTGGTGCTCGATGCTCAGTACACAGGTTGCTGGGTGCTCAGTGCTCGGGGTGCTGGGTGCTCAGTACTCAGGGTGCTGGGTGCTCAGGGTTCAGTACTCAGCGTGCTGGGTGCTCAGTGCTCAGAGTGTTGGGTGCTCAGTACTCAGGGTGCTGGGTGCTCAGTGCTCAGTGCTCAGGGTGCTCAGTGCTCAGGGTGCTGGGTGCTCAGGGTGCTGGGTGCTCAGTGCTCGGGGTGCTGGGTGCTCAGTTCTCAGGGTGCTGGGTGCTCAGTGCTTAGTGCTCAGGGTGCTGGGTGCTCAGTGCTCAGTGCTCAGGTTGCTGGGTGTTCAGTACTCACGGTGCTGGGTGCTCAGTACTCAGGGTGCTGGGTGCTCAGTGCTCAGGGTGCTGGGTGCTCAGTGCTCAGGGTGCTGGGTGCTCAGTACTCAGGGTGCTGGGTGCTCAGTACTCAGGGTGCTCGTTGCTCAGTGCTCAGGATGCTGGGTGCTCAGTGCGCGGGGTGCTGGGTGTTCAGTACTCAGGGTGCTGGGTGCTCAGTACTCAGGGTGCTGGGTGCTCAGTGCTCAGGGTGCTGAGTGCTCAGTACTCAGGGTGCTGTGTGCTCAGTGCTCGGGATGCTGGGTGCTCAGTACTCAGGGTGCTGGGTGCTTAGTACTCAGGGTGCTGGGTGCTCAGTGCTCGGGGTGCTGGGTGCTCAGTGCTCGGGGTGCTCGGTGCTCAGTGCTCGGGGTGCTTGGTGCTCAGTAATCAGGGTGCTGGGTGCACAGTACTCGTTGTGCTGGGTGCTCAGTGCTCAGGGTGCTGGGTGCTCAGTACTCAGGGTGCTCGGTACTCAGTACTCACGGTGCTCAGTGCTCAGTACTCAGCGTGCTGGGTGCTCAGTGCTCAGGGTGCTGGGTGCTCAGTACTCAGGGTGCTGGGTGCTCAGTGCTCAGGGTGCTCAGTGCTCAGTACTCAGGGTGCTCGGTGCTCAGTGCTCAGGGTGCTCAGTGCTCAGTACTCAGGGTGCTCAGTGCTCAGTGCTCAGGGTGCTGGGTGCTCAGGGCTCGGGGTGCTGGGTGCTCAGTGCTCAGGGTGCTGGGTGCTCAGTACTCAGGGTGCTCAGTGCTCAGGGTGCTGGGTGCTCAGTGCTCAGTACACAGGGTGCTGAGTGCTCAGTGCTCTGGGTGCTGGGTGCTCAGTGCTCAGTACTCAGGGTGCTGGCTGCTCAGTGCTCAGGGTGCTGGATGCTCAGTACTCAGGGTGCTGGGTGCTCAGTGCTCAGGGTGCTGGGTGCTCAGTACTCAGGGTGCTGGGTGCTCAGTGCTCAGGGTGCTGGGTGCTCAGTACTCAGGGTGCTGGGTCCTCAGTGCTCAGGGTGCTGGGTGCTCAGTGCTCGGGGAGCTCAGTACTCAGGGTGCTGTGTGTTCAGTGCTCAGGGTACTGGGTGCTCAGTACTCAGGGTGCTCGGTGCTTAGTACTCAGGGTGCTGGGTGCTCAGTACTCCGGGTGCTGGGTGCTCAGTGCTCGGGGTGCTCGGTGCTCAGTGCTCAAGGTGCTGGGTGCTCAGTACTCAGGGTGCTCATTGCTCCGGGTCCTGGGTGCTCAGTACTCAGGGTGCTGGGTGCTCAATACTCAGGGTGCTCAGTGCTCAGTACTCAGGGTGCTCAGTGCTCAGTACTCAGGGTTCTCAGTGCTCAGGGTGCTGGGTGCTCAGTGCTCGGGGTGCTGGGTGCTCAGTGCTCAGGGTGCTGGGTGCTCAGTGCTCAGGGTGCTGGGTGCTCAGTGCTCAGGGTGCTCATTGCTCAGTACTCAGGGTGCTCAGTGCTCAGTACTCAGGGTGCTCAGTGCTCAGGGTGCTGGGTGCTCAGTACTCAGGGTGCTGGGTGCTCAGTGCTCAGGGTGCTCGGTGCTCAGTACATTGGGTGCTCAGTACTCAGGGTGCTGGGTGCTCATTACTCAGGGTGCTGGGTGCTCAGTGCTCAGGGTGCTCAGTGCTCAGTACATTGGGTGCTCAGTACTCAGGGTGCTGTGTGCTCAGTGCTCAGGGTGCTGGGTGCTCAGTGCTCAGGGTGCTGGGTGCTCAGTGCTCAGGGTGCTGGGTGCTCAGTACTCAGGGTGCTCGGTGCTCAGTACTCAGGGCGCTGGGTGCTCAGTGCTCGGGGTGCTGGGTGCTCAGTACTCAGGGTGCTGGGTGCTCAGTGCTCGGGGTGCTGGGTGCTCAGTGCTCGGTGTGCTCGGTGCTCTGTGCTCGGGGTGCTGGGTGCTCAGTACTCAGGGTGCTGGGTGCTCAGTACTCGGTGTGCTGGGTGCTCAGTACTCAGGGTGCTCGGTGCTCAGTGCTCGGGGTGCTGGGTGCTCAGTGCTCAGTACACAGGGTGCTGAGTGCTCAGTGCTCGGGGTGCTGGGTGCTCGGTGCTCAGTACTCAGGGTGCTGGGAGATCAGTGCTCAGGGTGCTGGGTGCTCAGTACTCAGTGTGCTGGGTGCTCAGTACTCAGGGTGCTGGGTGCTCAGTACTCAGGGTGCTCGGTGCTCAGTACTCAGGGTGCTGGGTCCTCAGTGCTCAGGGTGCTGAGTGCTCAGTACTCAGGGTGCTGGGTGCTCAGTACTCGGGGTGCTGGGTCCTCAGTGCTCAGGGTGCTGGGTGCTCAGTGCTCGGGGAGCTCAGTACTCAGGGTGCTGTGTGTTCAGTGCTCAGGGTACTGGGTGCTCAGTACTCAGGGTGCTCGGTGCTTAGTACTCAGGGTGCTGGGTGCTCAGTACTCCGGGTGCTGGGTGCTCAGTGCTCGGGGTGCTCGGTGCTCAGTGCTCAAGGTGCTGGGTGCTCAGTACTCAGGGTGCTCATTGCTCCGGGTCCTGGGTGCTCAGTACTCAGGGTGCTGGGTGCTCAATACTCAGGGTGCTCAGTGCTCAGTACTCAGGGTGCTCAGTGCTCAGTACTCAGGGTTCTCAGTGCTCAGGGTGCTGGGTGCTCAGTGCTCGGGGTGCTGGGTGCTCAGTGCTCAGGGTGCTGGGTGCTCAGTGCTCAGGGTGCTGGGTGCTCAGTGCTCAGGGTGCTCATTGCTCAGTACTCAGGGTGCTCAGTGCTCAGTACTCAGGGTGCTCAGTGCTCAGGGTGCTGGGTGCTCAGTACTCAGGGTGCTGGGTGCTCAGTGCTCAGGGTGCTCGGTGCTCAGTACATTGGGTGCTCAGTACTCAGGGTGCTGGGTGCTCATTACTCAGGGTGCTGGGTGCTCAGTGCTCAGGGTGCTCAGTGCTCAGTACATTGGGTGCTCAGTACTCAGGGTGCTGTGTGCTCAGTGCTCAGGGTGCTGGGTGCTCAGTGCTCAGGGTGCTGGGTGCTCAGTGCTCAGGGTGCTGGGTGCTCAGTACTCAGGGTGCTCGGTGCTCAGTACTCAGGGCGCTGGGTGCTCAGTGCTCGGGGTGCTGGGTGCTCAGTACTCAGGGTGCTGGGTGCTCAGTGCTCGGGGTGCTGGGTGCTCAGTGCTCGGTGTGCTCGGTGCTCTGTGCTCGGGGTGCTGGGTGCTCAGTACTCAGGGTGCTGGGTGCTCAGTACTCGGTGTGCTGGGTGCTCAGTACTCAGGGTGCTCGGTGCTCAGTGCTCGGGGTGCTGGGTGCTCAGTGCTCAGTACACAGGGTGCTGAGTGCTCAGTGCTCGGGGTGCTGGGTGCTCGGTGCTCAGTACTCAGGGTGCTGGGAGATCAGTGCTCAGGGTGCTGGGTGCTCAGTACTCAGTGTGCTGGGTGCTCAGTACTCAGGGTGCTGGGTGCTCAGTACTCAGGGTGCTCGGTGCTCAGTACTCAGGGTGCTGGGTCCTCAGTGCTCAGGGTGCTGAGTGCTCAGTACTCAGGGTGCTGGGTGCTCAGTACTCGGGGTGCTGGGTCCTCAGTGCTCAGGGTGCTGGGTGCTCAGTGCTCGGGGAGCTCAGTACTCAGGGTGCTGTGTGTTCAGTGCTCAGGGTACTGGGTGCTCAGTACTCAGGGTGCTCGGTGCTTAGTACTCAGGGTGCTGGGTGCTCAGTACTCCGGGTGCTGGGTGCTCAGTGCTCGGGGTGCTCGGTGCTCAGTGCTCAAGGTGCTGGGTGCTCAGTACTCAGGGTGCTCATTGCTCCGGGTCCTGGGTGCTCAGTACTCAGGGTGCTGGGTGCTCAATACTCAGGGTGCTCAGTGCTCAGTACTCAGGGTGCTCAGTGCTCAGTACTCAGGGTTCTCAGTGCTCAGGGTGCTGGGTGCTCAGTGCTCGGGGTGCTGGGTGCTCAGTGCTCAGGGTGCTGGGTGCTCAGTGCTCAGGGTGCTGGGTGCTCAGTGCTCAGGGTGCTCATTGCTCAGTACTCAGGGTGCTCAGTGCTCAGTACTCAGGGTGCTCAGTGCTCAGGGTGCTGGGTGCTCAGTACTCAGGGTGCTGGGTGCTCAGTGCTCAGGGTGCTCGGTGCTCAGTACATTGGGTGCTCAGTACTCAGGGTGCTGGGTGCTCATTACTCAGGGTGCTGGGTGTTCAGTGCTCAGGGTGCTCAGTGCTCAGTACATTGGGTGCTCAGTACTCAGGGTGCTGTGTGCTCAGTGCTCAGGGTGCTGGGTGCTCAGTGCTCAGGGTGCTGGGTGCTCAGTGCTCAGGGTGCTGGGTGCTCAGTACTCAGGGTGCTCGGTGCTCAGTACTCAGGGCGCTGGGTGCTCAGTGCTCGGGGTGCTGGGTGCTCAGTACTCAGGGTGCTGGGTGCTCAGTGCTCGGGGTGCTGGGTGCTCAGTGCTCGGTGTGCTCGGTGCTCTGTGCTCGGGGTGCTGGGTGCTCAGTACTCAGGGTGCTGGGTGCTCAGTACTCGGTGTGCTGGGTGCTCAGTACTCAGGGTGCTCGGTGCTCAGTGCTCGGGGTGCTGGGTGCTCAGTGCTCAGTACACAGGGTGCTGAGTGCTCAGTGCTCAGGGTGCTGGGTGCTCGGTGCTCAGTACTCAGGGTGCTGGGAGATCAGTGCTCAGGGTGCTGGGTGCTCAGTACTCAGTGTGCTGGGTGCTCAGTACTCAGGGTGCTGGGTGCTCAGTACTCAGGGTGCTCGGTGCTCAGTACTCAGGGTGCTGGGTCCTCAGTGCTCAGGGTGCTGAGTGCTCAGTACTCAGGGTGCTGGGTGCTCAGTACTCGGGGTGCTGGGTGCTCAGTACTCAGGGAGCTGGGTGCTCAGTACTCATTGTGCTGGGTGCTCAGTACTCGGGTGCTGGGTGCTCAGTGCTCAGGGTGCTGGGTGCTCAGTGCTCGGGGTGCTGGGTGCTCAGTGCTGAGTACTCAGGGTGCTGAGTGCTCAGTGCTCGGGGTGCTGGGTGCTCAGTGCTCAGTACTCAGGGTGCTTGGTGCTCAGTGCTCGGGGTGCTGGGTGCTCAGTGCTCAGGGTGCTGGGTGCTCAGTGCTCAGGGTGCTGGGTGCTCAGTGCTCGGGGTGCTGGGTGCTCAGTACTCAGGGTGCTGGGTGCTCAGTGCTCGGGGAGCTGGGTGCTCAGTACTCATTGTGCTGGGTGCTCAGTACTCGGGTGCTGGGTGCTCAGTACTCATTGTGCTGGGTGCTCAGTACTCGGGTGCTGGGTGCTCAGTACTCAGGGTGCTGGGTGCTCAGTGCTCGGGGTGCTGGGTGCTCAGTGCTCGGGGTGCTGGGTGCTCAGTGCTCAGTCTGCTGGGTGCTCAGTGCTCGGGGTGCTTGGTGCTCAGTACTCAGGGTGCTGGGTGCTCAGTACTCAGGGTGCTGGGTGCTCAGTGCTCGGGGTGCTCAGTACTCAGGGTACTGTGTGTTCAGTGCTCAGGGTGCTGGGTGCTCAGTACTCAGGGTGCTCGGTGCTTAGTACTCAGGGTGCTGGGTGCTCAGTACTCCGGGTGCTGGGTGCCCAGTGCACGGCGTGCTCGGTGCTCAGTGCTCAAGGTGCTGGGTGCTCAGTACTCAGGGTGATCATTGCTCAGAGTGCTGGGTGCTCAGTACTCAGGGTGCTGGGTGCTCAGTACTCAGGGTGCTCAGTGCTCAGTACTCAGGGTGCTCAGTGCTCAGTACTAAGGGTGCTCAGTGCTCAGGGTGCTGGGTGATCAGTGCTCGGGGTGCTCGGTGCCCAGTACTCAGGGTGCAGGGTGCTCAGTGCTCAGGGTGCTGGGTGCTCAGTGCTCAGGGTGCTGGGTGCTCAGTGCTCAGGGTGCTGGGTGCTCAGTACTCAGGGTGCTCGGTGCTCGGTGTGCTGGGTGCTCAGTGCTCGGGGTGCTCGATGCTCAGTACACGGGGTGCTCAGTGCTCAGTACTCAGGGTGCTGGGTGCTCAGTGCTCAGGGTGCTGGGTGCTCAGTACTCAGGGTGCTGCGTCCTCGGTGCTCAGTATGCTGGGTGCTCAGTACTCAGGGTGCTGGGTGCTCAGTGCTCAGGGTGCTGGATTCTCAGTGCTCAGGGTGCTCGGTGCTTAGTACTCAGGGTGCTCGGTGCTCGGGGTGCTGGGTGCTCAGTGCTCGGGGTGCTGGGTGCTCAGTGCTCGGGGTGCTGGGTGCTCAGTGCTCGGGGTGCTGGGTGCCCAGTGCTCGGGGTGCTGGGTGCTCAGTGCTCGGGGTGCTGGGTGCTCAGTGCTCGGGGTGCTGGGTGCTCAGTGCTCAGGGTGCTCAGTGCTCAGTGCTCAGTACTCAGGGTGCTCAGTGCTCAGTGCTCAGGGTCCTCAGTGCTCAGTACTCAGGGTGCTCAGTGCTCAGTGCTCTGGGTGCTGGGTGCTCAGTGCTCAGGGTGCTGGGTGCTCAGTGCTCAGGGTGCTGGGTGCTCAGTACTCAGGGTGCTGGTTGCTCAGTGCTCGGGGTGGTCGATGCTCAGTACACAGGTTGCTGGGTGCTCAGTGCTCGGGGTGCTGGGTGCTCAGTACTCAGGGTGCTGGGTGCTCAGTGCTCAGTGCTCAGGGTGCTCAGTGCTCAGGGTGCTGGGTGCTCAGGGTGCTGGGTGCTCAGTGCTCGGGGTGCTGGGTGCTCAGTGCTCAGGGTGCTGGGTGCTCAGTGCTTAGTGCTCAGGGTGCTGGGTGCTCAGTGCTCAGTGCTCAGGTTGCTGGGTGTTCAGTACTCACGGTGCTGGGTGCTCAGTACTCAGGGTGCTGGGTGCTCAGTGCTCAGGGTGCTGGGTGCTCAGTGCTCAGGGTGCTGGGTGCTCAGTACTCAGGGTGCTGGGTGCTCAGTACTCAGGGTGCTCGTTGCTCAGTGCTCAGGATGCTGGGTGCTCAGTGCGCGGGGTGCTGGGTGTTCAGTACTCAGGGTGCTGGGTGCTCAGTACTCAGGGTGCTGGGTGCTCAGTGCTCAGGGTGCTGAGTGCTCAGTACTCAGGGTGCTGGGTGCTCAGTGCTCGGGGTGCTGGGTGCTCAGTACTCAGGGTGCTGGGTGCTTAGTACTCAGGGTGCTGGGTGCTCAGTGCTCGGGGTGCTGGGTGCTCAGTGCTCGGGGTGCTCGGTGCTCAGTGCTCGGGGTGCTTGGTGCTCAGTAATCAGGGTGCTGGGTGCTCAGTACTCGTTGTGCTGGGTGCTCAGTGCTCAGGGTGCTGGGTGCTCAGTACTCAGGGTGCTCGGTACTCAGTACTCACGGTGCTCAGTGCTCAGTACTCAGCGTGCTGGGTGCTCAGTGCTCAGGGTGCTGGGTGCTCAGTACTCAGGGTGCTGGGTGCTCAGTGCTCAGGGTGCTCAGTGCTCAGTACTCAGGGTGCTCGGTGCTCAGTGCTCAGGGTGCTCAGTGCTCAGTACTCAGGGTGCTCAGTGCTCAGTGCTCAGGGTGCTGGGTGCTCAGGGCTCGGGGTGCTGGGTGCTCAGTGCTCAGGGTGCTGGGTGCTCAGTACTCAGGGTGCTCAGTGCTCAGGGTGCTGGGTGCTCAGTGCTCAGTACACAGGGTGCTGAGTGCTCAGTGCTCTGGGTGCTGGGTGCTCAGTGCTCAGTACTCAGGGTGCTGGCTGCTCAGGGCTCAGGGTGCTGGATGCTCAGTACTCAGGGTGCTGGGTGCTCAGTGCTCAGGGTGCTGGGTGCTCAGTACTCAGGGTGCTGGGTGCTCAGTGCTCAGGGTGCTGGGTGCTCAGTACTCAGGGTGCTGGGTCCTCAGTGCTCAGGGTGCTGGGTGCTCAGTGCTCGGGGAGCTCAGTACTCAGGGTGCTGTGTGTTCAGTGCTCAGGGTACTGGGTGCTCAGTACTCAGGGTGCTGGGTGCTCAGTGCTCGGGGTGCTCGGTGCTCAGTGCTCAGGGTGCTGGGTGCTCAGTACTCAGGGTGCTCATTTCTCCGGGTCCTGGGTGCTCAGTACTCAGGGTGCTGGGTGCTCAATACTCAGGGTGCTCAGTGCTCAGTACTCAGGGTGCTCAGTGCTCAGTACTCAGGGTTCTCAGTGCTCAGGGTGCTGGGTGCTCAGTGCTCGGGGTGCTGGGTGCTCAGTGCTCAGGGTGCTGGGTGCTCAGTGCTCAGGGTGCTGGGTGCTCAGTGCTCAGGGTGCTGGGTGCTCAGTGCTCAGGTTGCTGGGTGCTCAGTACTCAGGGTGCTGGGTGCTCAGTACTCAGGGTGCTCATTGCTCAGTACTCAGGGTGCTCAGTGCTCAGTACACAGGGTGCTCAGTGCTCAGGGTGCTGGGTGCTCAGTACTCAGGGTGCTGGGTGCTCAGTGCTCAGGGTGCTCGGTGCTCAGTACATTGGGTGCTCAGTACTCAGGGTGCTGGGTGCTCATTACTCAGGGTGCTCGGTGCTCAGTGCTCAGGGTGCTCAGTGCTCAGTACATTGGGTGCTCAGTACTCAGGGTGCTGGGTGCTCAGTGCTCAGGGTGCTGGGTGCTCAGTGCTCAGGGTGCTGGGTGCTCAGTGCTCAGGGTGCTGGGTGCTCAGTACTCAGGGTGCTCGGTGCTCAGTACTCAGGGTGCTGGGTGCTCAGTGCTCGGGGTGCTGGGTGCTCAGTACTCAGGGTGCTGGGTGCTCAGTGCTCGGGGTGCTGGGTGCTCAGTGCTCGGTGTGCTCGGTGCTCTGTGCTCGGGGTGCTGGGTGCTCAGTACTCAGGGTGCTGGGTGCTCAGTACTCGGTGTGCTGGGTGCTCAGTACTCAGGGTGCTCGGTGCTCAGTGCTCGGGGTGCTGGGTGCTCAGTGCTCAGTACACAGGGTGCTGAGTGCTCAGTCCTCGGGGTGCTGGGTGCTCGGTGCTCAGTACTCAGGGTGCTGGGTGATCAGTGCTCAGGGTGCTGGGTGCTCAGTACTCAGTGTGCTGGGTGCTCAGTACTCAGGGTGCTGGGTGCTCAGTACTCAGGGTGCTCGGTGCTCAGTACTCAGGGTGCTGGGTCCTCAGTGCTCAGGGTGCTTAGTGCTCAGTACTCAGGGTGCTGGGTGCTCAGTACTCGGGGTGCTGGGTTCTCAGTACTCAGGGAGCTGGGTGCTCAGTACTCATTGTGCTGGGTGCTCAGTACTCGGGTGCTGGGTGCTCAGTGCTCAGGGTGCTGGGTGCTCAGTGCTCGGGGTGCTGGGTGCTCAGTGCTGAGTACTCAGGGTGCTGAGTGCTCAGTGCTCGGGGTGCTGGGTGCTCAGTGCTCAGTACTCAGGGTGCTTGGTGCTCAGTGCTCGGGGTGCTGGGTGCTCAGTGCTCAGGGTGCTGGGTGCTCAGTGCTCAGGGTGCTGGGTGCTCAGTGCTCGGGGTGCTGGGTGCTCAGTACTCAGGGTGCTGGGTGCTCAGTGCTCGGGGAGCTGGGTGCTCAGTACTCATTGTGCTGGGTGCTCAGTACTCGGGTGCTGGGTGCTCAGTACTCATTGTGCTGGGTGCTCAGTACTCGGGTGCTGGGTGCTCAGTACTCAGGGTGCTGGGTGCTCAGTGCTCGGGGTGCTGGGTGCTCAGTGCTCGGGGTGCTGGGTGCTCAGTGCTCGGTTTGCTGGGTGCTCAGTGCTCGGGGTGCTTGGTGCTCAGTACTCAGGGTGCTGGGTGCTCAGTACTCAGGGTGCTGGGTGCTCAGTGCTCGGGGTGCTCAGTACTCAGGGTGCTGTGTGTTCAGTGCTCAGGGTGCTGGGTGCTCAGTACTCAGGGTGCTCGGTGCTTAGTACTCAGGGTGCTGGGTGCTCAGTACTCCGGGTGCTGGGTGCCCAGTGCACGGCGTGCTCGGTGCTCAGTGCTCAAGGTGCTGGGTGCTCAGTACTCAGGGTGATCATTGCTCAGAGTGCTGGGTGCTCAGTACTCAGGGTGCTGGGTGCTCAGTACTCAGGGTGCTCAGTGCTCAGTACTCAGGGTGCTCAGTGCTCAGTACTAAGGGTGCTCAGTGCTCAGGGTGCTGGGTGATCAGTGCTCGGGGTGCTCGGTGCCCAGTACTCAGGGTGCAGGGTGCTCAGTGCTCAGGGTGCTGGGTGCTCAGTGCTCAGGGTGCTGGGTGCTCAGTGCTCAGGGTGCTGGGTGCTCAGTACTCAGGGTGCTCGGTGCTCGGTGTGCTGGGTGCTCAGTGCTCGGGGTGCTCGGTGCTCAGTACTCGGGGTGCTCAGTGCTCAGTACTCAGGGTGCTGGGTGCTCAGTGCTCAGGGTGCTGGGTGCTCAGTACTCAGGGTGCTGCGTCCTCGGTGCTCAGTATGCTGGGTGCTCAGTACTCAGGGTGCTGGGTGCTCAGTACTCAGGGTCCTGCGTGCTCAGTACTCATGGTGCTCGGTGCTCAGGACACAGGGTGCTGGGTGCTCAGTGCTCAGGGTGCTGGGTGCTCAGTACTCAGGGTGCTGGGTGCTCAGTGCTCGGGGTGCTCGGTGCTCAGTACTCGGGGTGCTCAGTGCTCAGTGCTCAGGGTGCTGGGTGCTCAGTGCTCAGAGTGCTGGGTGCTCAGTACTCAGGGTGCTCGGTGCTCAGTAGTCAGGGTGCTGGGTGCTCAGTGCTCAGGGTGCTCAGTGCTCAGGACTCAGCGTGCTGGGTGCTCAGTGGTCAGGGTGCTCGGTGCTCAGTACTCAGGGTGCTCAGTGATCAGGGTGCTGGGTGCTCAGTACTCAGGGTGCAGGGTGCTCAGTGCTCAGTACTCAGGGTGCTCAGTGCTCAGGGTGCTGGGTGCTCAGTGCTCGGGGTGCTGGGTACTCAGTGCTCAGTACACAGGGTGCTGGGTGCTCAGTGCTCGGGGTGCTGGGTGCTCAGTGCTCAGTACTCAGGGAGCTGGGTGCTCAGTGCTCAGGGTGCTGGATGCTCAGTACTCAGGGTGCTGGGTGCTCAGTGCTCAGGGTGCTGGTTGCTCAGTACTCAGGGTGCTGGGTGCTCATTGCTCAGGGTGCTGGGTGCTCAGTACTCAGGGTGCTCATTGCTCAGGGTGCTGGGTGCTCAGTACTCAGGGTGCTGGGTGCTCAGTACTCAGGGTGCTGGGTGCTCAGTACTCAGGGTGCTCAGTGCTCAGTACTCCGGGTGCTCAGGGCTCAGGGTGCTGGGTGCTCACTGCTCGGGGTGCTGGGTGCTCAGTGCTCAGGGTGCTGGGTGCTCAGTGCTCAGGGTGCTCGGTGCTCAGTTCTCAGGGTGCTGGGTGCTCAGTACTCAGGGTGCTGGGTGCTCAGTACTCAGGGTGCTCAGTGCTCAGTACTCAGGGTGCTCAGTGCTCAGTGCTCAGGGTGCTCAGTGCTCAGTACTCAGGGTGCTCAGTGCTCAGTGCTCTGGGTGCTGGGTGCTCAGTGCTCAGGGTGCTGGGTGCTCAGTGCTCAGGGTGCTGGGTGCTCCGTACTCAGGGTGCTGGTTGCTCAGTGCTCGGGGTGCTCGATGCTCAGTACACAGGTTGCTGGGTGCTCAGTGCTCGGGGTGCTGGGTGCTCAGTACTAAGGGTGCTGGGTGCTCAGGGCTCAGTACTCAGCGTGCTGGGTGCTCAGTGCTCAGAGTGTTCCGTGCTCAGTACACAGGGTGCTGGGTGCTCAGTGCTCAGTGCTCAGGGTGCTCAGTGCTCAGGGTGCTGGGTGCTCAGGGTGCTGGGTGCTCAGTGCTCGGGGTGCTGGGTGCTCAGTGCTCAGGGTGCTGGGTGCTCAGTGCTTAGTGCTCAGGGTGCTGGGTGCTCAGTGCTCAGTGCTCAGGGTGCTGGGTGTTCAGTACTCACGGTGCTGGGTGCTCAGTACTCAGGGTGCTGGGTGCTCAGTGCTCAGGGTGCTGGGTGCTCAGTGCTCAGGGTGCTGGGTGCTCAGTACTCAGGGTGCTGGGTGCTCAGTACTCAGGGTGCTCGTTGCTCAGTGCACAGGATGCTGGGTGCTCAGTGCGCGGGGTGCTTGGTGTTCAGTACTCAGGGTGCTGGGTGCTCAGTATTCAGGGTGCTGGGTGCTCAGTGCTCAGGGTGCTGAGTGCTCAGTACTCAGGGTGCTGGGTGCTCAGTGCTCGGGGTGCTGGGTGCTCAGTACTCAGGGTGCTGGGTGCTTAGTACTCAGGGTGCTGGGTGCTCAGTGCTCGGGGTGCTGGGTGCTCAGTGCTCGGGGTGCTCGGTGCTCAGTGCTCGGGGTTCTTGGTGCTCAGTAATCAGGGTGCTGGGTGCTCAGTACTCGTTGTGCTGGGTGCTCAGTGCTCAGGGTGCTGGGTGCTCAGTACTCAGGGTGCTCGGTACTCAGTACTCACGGTGCTCAGTGCTCAGTACTCAGCGTGCTGGGTGCTCAGTGCTCAGGGTGCTGGGTGCTCAGTACTCAGGGTGCTGGGTGCTCAGTGCTCAGGGTGCTCAGTGCTCAGTACTCAAGGTGCTCGGTGCTCAGTGCTCAGGGTGCTCAGTGCTCAGTACTCAGGGTGCTCAGTGCTCAGTGCTCAGGGTGCTGGGTGCTCAGTGCTCAGGGTGCTGGGTGCTCAGTGCTCAGGGTGCTGGGTGCTCAGTGCTCAGGTTGCTGGGTGCTCAGTACTCAGGGTGCTGGGTGCTCAGTACTCAGGGTGCTCATTGCTCAGTACTCAGGGTGCTCAGTGCTCAGTACACAGGGTGCTCAGTGCTCAGGGTGCTGGGTGCTCAGTACTCAGGGTGCTGGGTGCTCAGTGCTCAGGGTGCTCGGTGCTCAGTACATTGGGTGCTCAGTACTCAGGGTGCTGGGTGCTCATTACTCAGGGTGCTGGGTGCTCAGTGCTCAGGGTGCTCAGTGCTCAGTACATTGGGTGCTCAGTACTCAGGGTGCTGGGTGCTCAGTGCTCAGGGTGCTGGGTGCTCAGTGCTCAGGGTGCTGGGTGCTCAGTGCTCAGGGTGCTGGGTGCTCAGTACTCAGGGTGCTCGGTGCTCAGTACTCAGGGTGCTGGGTGCTCAGTGCTCGGGGTGCTGGGTGCTCAGTACTCAGGGTGCTGGGTGCTCAGTGCTCAGGGTGCTGGGTGCTCAGTGCTCGGTGTGCTCGGTGCTCTGTGCTCGGGGTGCTGGGTGCTCAGTACTCAGGGTGCTGGGTGCTCAGTACTCGGTGTGCTGGGTGCTCAGTACTCAGGGTGCTCGGTGCTCAGTGCTCGGGGTGCTGGGTGCTCAGTGCTCAGTACACAGGGTGCTGAGTGCTCAGTCCTCGGGGTGCTGGGTGCTCGGTGCTCAGTACTCAGGGTGCTGGGTGATCAGTGCTCAGGGTGCTGGGTGCTCAGTACTCAGTGTGCTGGGTGCTCAGTACTCAGGGTGCTGGGTGCTCAGTACTCAGGGTGCTCGGTGCTCAGTACTCAGGGTGCTGGGTCCTCAGTGCTCAGGGTGCTGAGTGCTCAGTACTCAGGGTGCTGGGTGCTCAGTACTCGGGGTGCTGGGTTCTCAGTACTCAGGGAGCTGGGTGCTCAGTACTCATTGTGCTGGGTGCTCAGTACTCGGGTGCTGGGTGCTCAGTGCTCAGGGTGCTGGGTGCTCAGTGCTCGGGGTGCTGGGTGCTCAGTGCTGAGTACTCAGGGTGCTGAGTGCTCAGTGCTCGGGGTGCTGGGTGCTCAGTGCTCAGTACTCAGGGTGCTTGGTGCTCAGTGCTCGGGGTGCTGGGTGCTCAGTGCTCAGGGTGCTGGGTGCTCAGTGCTCAGGGTGCTGGGTGCTCAGTGCTCGGGGTGCTGGGTGCTCAGTACTCAGGGTGCTGGGTGCTCAGTGCTCGGGGAGCTGGGTGCTCAGTACTCATTGTGCTGGGTGCTCAGTACTCGGGTGCTGGGTGCTCAGTACTCATTGTGCTGGGTGCTCAGTACTCGGGTGCTGGGTGCTCAGTACTCAGGGTGCTGGGTGCTCAGTGCTCGGGGTGCTGGGTGCTCAGTGCTCGGGGTGCTGGGTGCTCAGTGCTCGGTCTGCTGGGTGCTCAGTGCTCGGGGTGCTTGGTGCTCAGTACTCAGGGTGCTGGGTGCTCAGTACTCAGGGTGCTGGGTGCTCAGTGCTCGGGGTGCTCAGTACTCAGGGTGCTGTGTGTTCAGTGCTCAGGGTGCTGGGTGCTCAGTACTCAGGGTGCTCGGTGCTTAGTACTCAGGGTGCTGGGTGCTCAGTACTCCGGGTGCTGGGTGCCCAGTGCACGGCGTGCTCGGTGCTCAGTGCTCAAGGTGCTGGGTGCTCAGTACTCAGGGTGATCATTGCTCAGAGTGCTGGGTGCTCAGTACTCAGGGTGCTGGGTGCTCAGTACTCAGGGTGCTCAGTGCTCAGTACTCAGGGTGCTCAGTGCTCAGTACTAAGGGTGCTCAGTGCTCAGGGTGCTGGGTGATCAGTGCTCGGGGTGCTCGGTGCCCAGTACTCAGGGTGCAGGGTGCTCAGTGCTCAGGGTGCTGGGTGCTCAGTGCTCAGGGTGCTGGGTGCTCAGTGCTCAGGGTGCTGGGTGCTCAGTACTCAGGGTGCTCGGTGCTCGGTGTGCTGGGTGCTCAGTGCTCGGGGTGCTCGGTGCTCAGTACTCGGGGTGCTCAGTGCTCAGTACTCAGGGTGCTGGGTGCTCAGTGCTCAGGGTGCTGGGTGCTCAGTACTCAGGGTGCTGCGTCCTCGGTGCTCAGTATGCTGGGTGCTCAGTACTCAGGGTGCTGGGTGCTCAGTACTCAGGGTCCTGCGTGCTCAGTACTCATGGTGCTCGGTGCTCAGGACACAGGGTGCTGGGTGCTCAGTGCTCAGGGTGCTGGGTGCTCAGTACTCAGGGTGCTGGGTGCTCAGTGCTCGGGGTGCTCGGTGCTCAGTACTCGGGGTGCTCAGTGCTCAGTGCTCAGGGTGCTGGGTGCTCAGTGCTCAGAGTGCTGGGTGCTCAGTACTCAGGGTGCTCGGTGCTCAGTAGTCAGGGTGCTGGGTGCTCAGTGCTCAGGGTGCTCAGTGCTCAGGACTCAGCGTGCTGGGTGCTCAGTGGTCAGGGTGCTCGGTGCTCAGTACTCAGGGTGCTCAGTGATCAGGGTGCTGGGTGCTCAGTACTCAGGGTGCAGGGTGCTCAGTGCTCAGTACTCAGGGTGCTCAGTGCTCAGGGTGCTGGGTGCTCAGTGCTCGGGGTGCTGGGTACTCAGTGCTCAGTACACAGGGTGCTGGGTGCTCAGTGCTCGGGGTGCTGGGTGCTCAGTGCTCAGTACTCAGGGAGCTGGGTGCTCAGTGCTCAGGGTGCTGGATGCTCAGTACTCAGGGTGCTGGGTGCTCAGTGCTCAGGGTGCTGGTTGCTCAGTACTCAGGGTGCTGGGTGCTCATTGCTCAGGGTGCTGGGTGCTCAGTACTCAGGGTGCTCATTGCTCAGGGTGCTGGGTGCTCAGTACTCAGGGTGCTGGGTGCTCAGTACTCAGGGTGCTGGGTGCTCAGTACTCAGGGTGCTCAGTGCTCAGTACTCCGGGTGCTCAGGGCTCAGGGTGCTGGGTGCTCACTGCTCGCGGTGCTGGGTGCTCAGTGCTCAGGGTGCTGGGTGCTCAGTGCTCAGGGTGCTCGGTGCTCAGTTCTCAGGGTGCTGGGTGCTCAGTACTCAGGGTGCTGGGTGCTCAGTACTCAGGGTGCTCAGTGCTCAGTACTCAGGGTGCTCAGTGCTCAGTGCTCAGGGTGCTCAGTGCTCAGTACTCAGGGTGCTCAGTGCTCAGTGCTCTGGGTGCTGGGTGCTCAGTGCTCAGGGTGCTGGGTGCTCAGTGCTCAGGGTGCTGGGTGCTCAGTACTCAGGGTGCTGGTTGCTCAGTGCTCGGGGTGCTCGATGCTCAGTACACAGGTTGCTGGGTGCTCAGTGCTCGGGGTGCTGGGTGCTCAGTACTAAGGGTGCTGGGTGCTCAGGGCTCAGTACTCAGCGTGCTGGGTGCTCAGTGCTCAGAGTGTTCCGTGCTCAGTACACAGGGTGCTGGGTGCTCAGTGCTCAGTGCTCAGGGTGCTCAGTGCTCAGGGTGCTGGGTGCTCAGGGTGCTGGGTGCTCAGTGCTCGGGGTGCTGGGTGCTCAGTGCTCAGGGTGCTGGGTGCTCAGTGCTTAGTGCTCAGGGTGCTGGGTGCTCAGTGCTCAGTGCTCAGGGTGCTGGGTGTTCAGTACTCACGGTGCTGGGTGCTCAGTACTCAGGGTGCTGGGTGCTCAGTGCTCAGGGTGCTGGGTGCTCAGTGCTCAGGGTGCTGGGTGCTCAGTACTCAGGGTGCTGGGTGCTCAGTACTCAGGGTGCTCGTTGCTCAGTGCACAGGATGCTGGGTGCTCAGTGCGCGGGGTGCTTGGTGTTCAGTACTCAGGGTGCTGGGTGCTCAGTATTCAGGGTGCTGGGTGCTCAGTGCTCAGGGTGCTGAGTGCTCAGTACTCAGGGTGCTGGGTGCTCAGTGCTCGGGGTGCTGGGTGCTCAGTACTCAGGGTGCTGGGTGCTTAGTACTCAGGGTGCTGGGTGCTCAGTGCTCGGGGTGCTGGGTGCTCAGTGCTCGGGGTGCTCGGTGCTCAGTGCTCGGGGTTCTTGGTGCTCAGTAATCAGGGTGCTGGGTGCTCAGTACTCGTTGTGCTGGGTGCTCAGTGCTCAGGGTGCTGGGTGCTCAGTACTCAGGGTGCTCGGTACTCAGTACTCACGGTGCTCAGTGCTCAGTACTCAGCGTGCTGGGTGCTCAGTGCTCAGGGTGCTGGGTGCTCAGTACTCAGGGTGCTGGGTGCTCAGTGCTCAGGGTGCTCAGTGCTCAGTACTCAAGGTGCTCGGTGCTCAGTGCTCAGGGTGCTCAGTGCTCAGTACTCAGGGTGCTCAGTGCTCAGTGCTCAGGGTGCTGGGTGCTCAGTGCTCAGGGTGCTGGGTGCTCAGTGCTCAGGGTGCTGGGTGCTCAGTACTCAGGGTGCTCAGTGCTCAGGGTGCTGGGTGCTCAGTGCTCAGTACACAGGGTGCTGAGTGCTCAGTGCTCTGGGTGCTGGGTGCTCAGTGCTCAGTACTCAGGGTGCTGGCTGCTCAGTGCTCAGGGTGCTGGATGCTCAGTACTCAGGGTGCTGGGTGCTCAGTGCTCAGGGTGCTGGGTGCTCAGTACTCAGGGTGCTAGGTGCTCAGTGCTCAGGGTGCTGGGTGCTCAGTACTCAGGGTGCTGGGTCCTCAGTGCTCAGGGTGCTGGGTGCTCAGTGCTCGGGGAGCTCAGTACTCAGGGTGCTGTGTGTTCAGTGCTCAGGGTACTGGGTGCTCAGTACTCAGGGTGCTCGGTGCTTAGTACTCAGGGTGCTAGGTGCTCAGTACTCCGGGTGCTGGGTGCTCAGTGCTCGGGGTGCTCGGTGCTCAGTGCTCAGGGTGCTGGGTGCTCAGTGCTCAGGGTGCTGGGTGCTCAGTGCTCGGGGTGCTGGGTGCTCAGTGCTCAGTACACAGGGTGCTGAGTGCTCAGTCCTCGGGGTGCTGGGTGCTCGGTGCTCAGTACTCAGGGTGCTGGGTGATCAGTGCTCAGGGTGCTGGGTGCTCAGTACTCAGTGTGCTGGGTGCTCAGTACTCAGGGTGCTGGGTGCTCAGTACTCAGGGTGCTCGGTGCTCAGTACTCAGGGTGCTGGGTCCTCAGTGCTCAGGGTGCTTAGTGCTCAGTACTCAGGGTGCTGGGTGCTCAGTACTCGGGGTGCTGGGTTCTCAGTACTCAGGGAGCTGGGTGCTCAGTACTCATTGTGCTGGGTGCTCAGTACTCGGGTGCTGGGTGCTCAGTGCTCAGGGTGCTGGGTGCTCAGTGCTCGGGGTGCTGGGTGCTCAGTGCTGAGTACTCAGGGTGCTGAGTGCTCAGTGCTCGGGGTGCTGGGTGCTCAGTGCTCAGTACTCAGGGTGCTTGGTGCTCAGTGCTCGGGGTGCTGGGTGCTCAGTGCTCAGGGTGCTGGGTGCTCAGTGCTCAGGGTGCTGGGTGCTCAGTGCTCGGGGTGCTGGGTGCTCAGTACTCAGGGTGCTGGGTGCTCAGTGCTCGGGGAGCTGGGTGCTCAGTACTCATTGTGCTGGGTGCTCAGTACTCGGGTGCTGGGTGCTCAGTACTCATTGTGCTGGGTGCTCAGTACTCGGGTGCTGGGTGCTCAGTACTCAGGGTGCTGGGTGCTCAGTGCTCGGGGTGCTGGGTGCTCAGTGCTCGGGGTGCTGGGTGCTCAGTGCTCGGTTTGCTGGGTGCTCAGTGCTCGGGGTGCTTGGTGCTCAGTACTCAGGGTGCTGGGTGCTCAGTACTCAGGGTGCTGGGTGCTCAGTGCTCGGGGTGCTCAGTACTCAGGGTGCTGTGTGTTCAGTGCTCAGGGTGCTGGGTGCTCAGTACTCAGGGTGCTCGGTGCTTAGTACTCAGGGTGCTGGGTGCTCAGTACTCCGGGTGCTGGGTGCCCAGTGCACGGCGTGCTCGGTGCTCAGTGCTCAAGGTGCTGGGTGCTCAGTACTCAGGGTGATCATTGCTCAGAGTGCTGGGTGCTCAGTACTCAGGGTGCTGGGTGCTCAGTACTCAGGGTGCTCAGTGCTCAGTACTCAGGGTGCTCAGTGCTCAGTACTAAGGGTGCTCAGTGCTCAGGGTGCTGGGTGATCAGTGCTCGGGGTGCTCGGTGCCCAGTACTCAGGGTGCAGGGTGCTCAGTGCTCAGGGTGCTGGGTGCTCAGTGCTCAGGGTGCTGGGTGCTCAGTGCTCAGGGTGCTGGGTGCTCAGTACTCAGGGTGCTCGGTGCTCGGTGTGCTGGGTGCTCAGTGCTCGGGGTGCTCGGTGCTCAGTACTCGGGGTGCTCAGTGCTCAGTACTCAGGGTGCTGGGTGCTCAGTGCTCAGGGTGCTGGGTGCTCAGTACTCAGGGTGCTGCGTCCTCGGTGCTCAGTATGCTGGGTGCTCAGTACTCAGGGTGCTGGGTGCTCAGTACTCAGGGTCCTGCGTGCTCAGTACTCATGGTGCTCGGTGCTCAGGACACAGGGTGCTGGGTGCTCAGTGCTCAGGGTGCTGGGTGCTCAGTACTCAGGGTGCTGGGTGCTCAGTGCTCGGGGTGCTCGGTGCTCAGTACTCGGGGTGCTCAGTGCTCAGTGCTCAGGGTGCTGGGTGCTCAGTGCTCAGAGTGCTGGGTGCTCAGTACTCAGGGTGCTCGGTGCTCAGTAGTCAGGGTGCTGGGTGCTCAGTGCTCAGGGTGCTCAGTGCTCAGGACTCAGCGTGCTGGGTGCTCAGTGGTCAGGGTGCTCGGTGCTCAGTACTCAGGGTGCTCAGTGATCAGGGTGCTGGGTGCTCAGTACTCAGGGTGCAGGGTGCTCAGTGCTCAGTACTCAGGGTGCTCAGTGCTCAGGGTGCTGGGTGCTCAGTGCTCGGGGTGCTGGGTACTCAGTGCTCAGTACACAGGGTGCTGGGTGCTCAGTGCTCGGGGTGCTGGGTGCTCAGTGCTCAGTACTCAGGGAGCTGGGTGCTCAGTGCTCAGGGTGCTGGATGCTCAGTACTCAGGGTGCTGGGTGCTCAGTGCTCAGGGTGCTGGTTGCTCAGTACTCAGGGTGCTGGGTGCTCATTGCTCAGGGTGCTGGGTGCTCAGTACTCAGGGTGCTCATTGCTCAGGGTGCTGGGTGCTCAGTACTCAGGGTGCTGGGTGCTCAGTACTCAGGGTGCTGGGTGCTCAGTACTCAGGGTGCTCAGTGCTCAGTACTCCGGGTGCTCAGGGCTCAGGGTGCTGGGTGCTCACTGCTCGGGGTGCTGGGTGCTCAGTGCTCAGGGTGCTGGGTGCTCAGTGCTCAGGGTGCTCGGTGCTCAGTTCTCAGGGTGCTGGGTGCTCAGTACTCAGGGTGCTGGGTGCTCAGTACTCAGGGTGCTCAGTGCTCAGTACTCAGGGTGCTCAGTGCTCAGTGCTCAGGGTGCTCAGTGCTCAGTACTCAGGGTGCTCAGTGCTCAGTGCTCTGGGTGCTGGGTGCTCAGTGCTCAGGGTGCTGGGTGCTCAGTGCTCAGGGTGCTGGGTGCTCAGTACTCAGGGTGCTGGTTGCTCAGTGCTCGGGGTGCTCGATGCTCAGTACACAGGTTGCTGGGTGCTCAGTGCTCGGGGTGCTGGGTGCTCAGTACTAAGGGTGCTGGGTGCTCAGGGCTCAGTACTCAGCGTGCTGGGTGCTCAGTGCTCAGAGTGTTCCGTGCTCAGTACACAGGGTGCTGGGTGCTCAGTGCTCAGTGCTCAGGGTGCTCAGTGCTCAGGGTGCTGGGTGCTCAGGGTGCTGGGTGCTCAGTGCTCGGGGTGCTGGGTGCTCAGTGCTCAGGGTGCTGGGTGCTCAGTGCTTAGTGCTCAGGGTGCTGGGTGCTCAGTGCTCAGTGCTCAGGGTGCTGGGTGTTCAGTACTCACGGTGCTGGGTGCTCAGTACTCAGGGTGCTGGGTGCTCAGTGCTCAGGGTGCTGGGTGCTCAGTGCTCAGGGTGCTGGGTGCTCAGTACTCAGGGTGCTGGGTGCTCAGTACTCAGGGTGCTCGTTGCTCAGTGCACAGGATGCTGGGTGCTCAGTGCGCGGGGTGCTTGGTGTTCAGTACTCAGGGTGCTGGGTGCTCAGTATTCAGGGTGCTGGGTGCTCAGTGCTCAGGGTGCTGAGTGCTCAGTACTCAGGGTGCTGGGTGCTCAGTGCTCGGGGTGCTGGGTGCTCAGTACTCAGGGTGCTGGGTGCTTAGTACTCAGGGTGCTGGGTGCTCAGTGCTCGGGGTGCTGGGTGCTCAGTGCTCGGGGTGCTCGGTGCTCAGTGCTCGGGGTTCTTGGTGCTCAGTAATCAGGGTGCTGGGTGCTCAGTACTCGTTGTGCTGGGTGCTCAGTGCTCAGGGTGCTGGGTGCTCAGTACTCAGGGTGCTCGGTACTCAGTACTCACGGTGCTCAGTGCTCAGTACTCAGCGTGCTGGGTGCTCAGTGCTCAGGGTGCTGGGTGCTCAGTACTCAGGGTGCTGGGTGCTCAGTGCTCAGGGTGCTCAGTGCTCAGTACTCAAGGTGCTCGGTGCTCAGTGCTCAGGGTGCTCAGTGCTCAGTACTCAGGGTGCTCAGTGCTCAGTGCTCAGGGTGCTGGGTGCTCAGTGCTCAGGGTGCTGGGTGCTCAGTGCTCAGGGTGCTGGGTGCTCAGTGCTCAGGTTGCTGGGTGCTCAGTACTCAGGGTGCTGGGTGCTCAGTACTCAGGGTGCTCATTGCTCAGTACTCAGGGTGCTCAGTGCTCAGTACACAGGGTGCTCAGTGCTCAGGGTGCTGGGTGCTCAGTACTCAGGGTGCTGGGTGCTCAGTGCTCAGGGTGCTCGGTGCTCAGTACATTGGGTGCTCAGTACTCAGGGTGCTGGGTGCTCATTACTCAGGGTGCTGGGTGCTCAGTGCTCAGGGTGCTCAGTGCTCAGTACATTGGGTGCTCAGTACTCAGGGTGCTGGGTGCTCAGTGCTCAGGGTGCTGGGTGCTCAGTGCTCAGGGTGCTGGGTGCTCAGTGCTCAGGGTGCTGGGTGCTCAGTACTCAGGGTGCTCGGTGCTCAGTACTCAGGGTGCTGGGTGCTCAGTGCTCGGGGTGCTGGGTGCTCAGTACTCAGGGTGCTGGGTGCTCAGTGCTCAGGGTGCTGGGTGCTCAGTGCTCGGTGTGCTCGGTGCTCTGTGCTCGGGGTGCTGGGTGCTCAGTACTCAGGGTGCTGGGTGCTCAGTACTCGGTGTGCTGGGTGCTCAGTACTCAGGGTGCTCGGTGCTCAGTGCTCGGGGTGCTGGGTGCTCAGTGCTCAGTACACAGGGTGCTGAGTGCTCAGTCCTCGGGGTGCTGGGTGCTCGGTGCTCAGTACTCAGGGTGCTGGGTGATCAGTGCTCAGGGTGCTGGGTGCTCAGTACTCAGTGTGCTGGGTGCTCAGTACTCAGGGTGCTGGGTGCTCAGTACTCAGGGTGCTCGGTGCTCAGTACTCAGGGTGCTGGGTCCTCAGTGCTCAGGGTGCTGAGTGCTCAGTACTCAGGGTGCTGGGTGCTCAGTACTCGGGGTGCTGGGTTCTCAGTACTCAGGGAGCTGGGTGCTCAGTACTCATTGTGCTGGGTGCTCAGTACTCGGGTGCTGGGTGCTCAGTGCTCAGGGTGCTGGGTGCTCAGTGCTCGGGGTGCTGGGTGCTCAGTGCTGAGTACTCAGGGTGCTGAGTGCTCAGTGCTCGGGGTGCTGGGTGCTCAGTGCTCAGTACTCAGGGTGCTTGGTGCTCAGTGCTCGGGGTGCTGGGTGCTCAGTGCTCAGGGTGCTGGGTGCTCAGTGCTCAGGGTGCTGGGTGCTCAGTGCTCGGGGTGCTGGGTGCTCAGTACTCAGGGTGCTGGGTGCTCAGTGCTCGGGGAGCTGGGTGCTCAGTACTCATTGTGCTGGGTGCTCAGTACTCGGGTGCTGGGTGCTCAGTACTCATTGTGCTGGGTGCTCAGTACTCGGGTGCTGGGTGCTCAGTACTCAGGGTGCTGGGTGCTCAGTGCTCGGGGTGCTGGGTGCTCAGTGCTCGGGGTGCTGGGTGCTCAGTGCTCGGTCTGCTGGGTGCTCAGTGCTCGGGGTGCTTGGTGCTCAGTACTCAGGGTGCTGGGTGCTCAGTACTCAGGGTGCTGGGTGCTCAGTGCTCGGGGTGCTCAGTACTCAGGGTGCTGTGTGTTCAGTGCTCAGGGTGCTGGGTGCTCAGTACTCAGGGTGCTCGGTGCTTAGTACTCAGGGTGCTGGGTGCTCAGTACTCCGGGTGCTGGGTGCCCAGTGCACGGCGTGCTCGGTGCTCAGTGCTCAAGGTGCTGGGTGCTCAGTACTCAGGGTGATCATTGCTCAGAGTGCTGGGTGCTCAGTACTCAGGGTGCTGGGTGCTCAGTACTCAGGGTGCTCAGTGCTCAGTACTCAGGGTGCTCAGTGCTCAGTACTAAGGGTGCTCAGTGCTCAGGGTGCTGGGTGATCAGTGCTCGGGGTGCTCGGTGCCCAGTACTCAGGGTGCAGGGTGCTCAGTGCTCAGGGTGCTGGGTGCTCAGTGCTCAGGGTGCTGGGTGCTCAGTGCTCAGGGTGCTGGGTGCTCAGTACTCAGGGTGCTCGGTGCTCGGTGTGCTGGGTGCTCAGTGCTCGGGGTGCTCGGTGCTCAGTACTCGGGGTGCTCAGTGCTCAGTACTCAGGGTGCTGGGTGCTCAGTGCTCAGGGTGCTGGGTGCTCAGTACTCAGGGTGCTGCGTCCTCGGTGCTCAGTATGCTGGGTGCTCAGTACTCAGGGTGCTGGGTGCTCAGTACTCAGGGTCCTGCGTGCTCAGTACTCATGGTGCTCGGTGCTCAGGACACAGGGTGCTGGGTGCTCAGTGCTCAGGGTGCTGGGTGCTCAGTACTCAGGGTGCTGGGTGCTCAGTGCTCGGGGTGCTCGGTGCTCAGTACTCGGGGTGCTCAGTGCTCAGTGCTCAGGGTGCTGGGTGCTCAGTGCTCAGAGTGCTGGGTGCTCAGTACTCAGGGTGCTCGGTGCTCAGTAGTCAGGGTGCTGGGTGCTCAGTGCTCAGGGTGCTCAGTGCTCAGGACTCAGCGTGCTGGGTGCTCAGTGGTCAGGGTGCTCGGTGCTCAGTACTCAGGGTGCTCAGTGATCAGGGTGCTGGGTGCTCAGTACTCAGGGTGCAGGGTGCTCAGTGCTCAGTACTCAGGGTGCTCAGTGCTCAGGGTGCTGGGTGCTCAGTGCTCGGGGTGCTGGGTACTCAGTGCTCAGTACACAGGGTGCTGGGTGCTCAGTGCTCGGGGTGCTGGGTGCTCAGTGCTCAGTACTCAGGGAGCTGGGTGCTCAGTGCTCAGGGTGCTGGATGCTCAGTACTCAGGGTGCTGGGTGCTCAGTGCTCAGGGTGCTGGTTGCTCAGTACTCAGGGTGCTGGGTGCTCATTGCTCAGGGTGCTGGGTGCTCAGTACTCAGGGTGCTCATTGCTCAGGGTGCTGGGTGCTCAGTACTCAGGGTGCTGGGTGCTCAGTACTCAGGGTGCTGGGTGCTCAGTACTCAGGGTGCTCAGTGCTCAGTACTCCGGGTGCTCAGGGCTCAGGGTGCTGGGTGCTCACTGCTCGCGGTGCTGGGTGCTCAGTGCTCAGGGTGCTGGGTGCTCAGTGCTCAGGGTGCTCGGTGCTCAGTTCTCAGGGTGCTGGGTGCTCAGTACTCAGGGTGCTGGGTGCTCAGTACTCAGGGTGCTCAGTGCTCAGTACTCAGGGTGCTCAGTGCTCAGTGCTCAGGGTGCTCAGTGCTCAGTACTCAGGGTGCTCAGTGCTCAGTGCTCTGGGTGCTGGGTGCTCAGTGCTCAGGGTGCTGGGTGCTCAGTGCTCAGGGTGCTGGGTGCTCAGTACTCAGGGTGCTGGTTGCTCAGTGCTCGGGGTGCTCGATGCTCAGTACACAGGTTGCTGGGTGCTCAGTGCTCGGGGTGCTGGGTGCTCAGTACTAAGGGTGCTGGGTGCTCAGGGCTCAGTACTCAGCGTGCTGGGTGCTCAGTGCTCAGAGTGTTCCGTGCTCAGTACACAGGGTGCTGGGTGCTCAGTGCTCAGTGCTCAGGGTGCTCAGTGCTCAGGGTGCTGGGTGCTCAGGGTGCTGGGTGCTCAGTGCTCGGGGTGCTGGGTGCTCAGTGCTCAGGGTGCTGGGTGCTCAGTGCTTAGTGCTCAGGGTGCTGGGTGCTCAGTGCTCAGTGCTCAGGGTGCTGGGTGTTCAGTACTCACGGTGCTGGGTGCTCAGTACTCAGGGTGCTGGGTGCTCAGTGCTCAGGGTGCTGGGTGCTCAGTGCTCAGGGTGCTGGGTGCTCAGTACTCAGGGTGCTGGGTGCTCAGTACTCAGGGTGCTCGTTGCTCAGTGCACAGGATGCTGGGTGCTCAGTGCGCGGGGTGCTTGGTGTTCAGTACTCAGGGTGCTGGGTGCTCAGTATTCAGGGTGCTGGGTGCTCAGTGCTCAGGGTGCTGAGTGCTCAGTACTCAGGGTGCTGGGTGCTCAGTGCTCGGGGTGCTGGGTGCTCAGTACTCAGGGTGCTGGGTGCTTAGTACTCAGGGTGCTGGGTGCTCAGTGCTCGGGGTGCTGGGTGCTCAGTGCTCGGGGTGCTCGGTGCTCAGTGCTCGGGGTTCTTGGTGCTCAGTAATCAGGGTGCTGGGTGCTCAGTACTCGTTGTGCTGGGTGCTCAGTGCTCAGGGTGCTGGGTGCTCAGTACTCAGGGTGCTCGGTACTCAGTACTCACGGTGCTCAGTGCTCAGTACTCAGCGTGCTGGGTGCTCAGTGCTCAGGGTGCTGGGTGCTCAGTACTCAGGGTGCTGGGTGCTCAGTGCTCAGGGTGCTCAGTGCTCAGTACTCAAGGTGCTCGGTGCTCAGTGCTCAGGGTGCTCAGTGCTCAGTACTCAGGGTGCTCAGTGCTCAGTGCTCAGGGTGCTGGGTGCTCAGTGCTCAGGGTGCTGGGTGCTCAGTGCTCAGGGTGCTGGGTGCTCAGTACTCAGGGTGCTCAGTGCTCAGGGTGCTGGGTGCTCAGTGCTCAGTACACAGGGTGCTGAGTGCTCAGTGCTCTGGGTGCTGGGTGCTCAGTGCTCAGTACTCAGGGTGCTGGCTGCTCAGTGCTCAGGGTGCTGGATGCTCAGTACTCAGGGTGCTGGGTGCTCAGTGCTCAGGGTGCTGGGTGCTCAGTACTCAGGGTGCTAGGTGCTCAGTGCTCAGGGTGCTGGGTGCTCAGTACTCAGGGTGCTGGGTCCTCAGTGCTCAGGGTGCTGGGTGCTCAGTGCTCGGGGAGCTCAGTACTCAGGGTGCTGTGTGTTCAGTGCTCAGGGTACTGGGTGCTCAGTACTCAGGGTGCTCGGTGCTTAGTACTCAGGGTGCTAGGTGCTCAGTACTCCGGGTGCTGGGTGCTCAGTGCTCGGGGTGCTCGGTGCTCAGTGCTCAGGGTGCTGGGTGCTCAGTGCTCAGGGTGCTGGGTGCTCAGTGCTCGGGGTGCTGGGTGCTCAGTACTCAGGGTGCTGGGTGCTCAGTGCTCGGGGAGCTGGGTGCTCAGTACTCATTGTGCTGGGTGCTCAGTACTCGGGTGCTGGGTGCTCAGTACTCATTGTGCTGGGTGCTCAGTACTCGGGTGCTGGGTGCTCAGTACTCAGGGTGCTGGGTGCTCAGTGCTCGGGGTGCTGGGTGCTCAGTGCTCGGGGTGCTGGGTGCTCAGTGCTCGGTCTGCTGGGTGCTCAGTGCTCGGGGTGCTTGGTGCTCAGTACTCAGGGTGCTGGGTGCTCAGTACTCAGGGTGCTGGGTGCTCAGTGCTCGGGGTGCTCAGTACTCAGGGTGCTGTGTGTTCAGTGCTCAGGGTGCTGGGTGCTCAGTACTCAGGGTGCTCGGTGCTTAGTACTCAGGGTGCTGGGTGCTCAGTACTCCGGGTGCTGGGTGCCCAGTGCACGGCGTGCTCGGTGCTCAGTGCTCAAGGTGCTGGGTGCTCAGTACTCAGGGTGATCATTGCTCAGAGTGCTGGGTGCTCAGTACTCAGGGTGCTGGGTGCTCAGTACTCAGGGTGCTCAGTGCTCAGTACTCAGGGTGCTCAGTGCTCAGTACTAAGGGTGCTCAGTGCTCAGGGTGCTGGGTGATCAGTGCTCGGGGTGCTCGGTGCCCAGTACTCAGGGTGCAGGGTGCTCAGTGCTCAGGGTGCTGGGTGCTCAGTGCTCAGGGTGCTGGGTGCTCAGTGCTCAGGGTGCTGGGTGCTCATTACTCAGGGTGCTCGGTGCTCGGTGTGCTGGGTGCTCAGTGCTCGGGGTGCTCGGTGCTCAGTACTCGGGGTGCTCAGTGCTCAGTACTCAGGGTGCTGGGTGCTCAGTGCTCAGGGTGCTGGGTGCTCAGTACTCAGGGTGCTGCGTCCTCGGTGCTCAGTATGCTGGGTGCTCAGTACTCAGGGTGCTGGGTGCTCAGTACTCAGGGTCCTGCGTGCTCAGTACTCATGGTGCTCGGTGCTCAGGACACAGGGTGCTGGGTGCTCAGTGCTCAGGGTGCTGGGTGCTCAGTACTCAGGGTGCTGGGTGCTCAGTGCTCGGGGTGCTCGGTGCTCAGTACTCGGGGTGCTCAGTGCTCAGTGCTCAGGGTGCTGGGTGCACAGTGCTCAGAGTGCTGGGTGCTCAGTACTCAGGGTGCTCGGTGCTCAGTAGTCAGGGTGCTGGGTGCTCAGTGCTCAGGGTGCTCAGTGCTCAGGACTCAGCGTGCTGGGTGCTCAGTGGTCAGGGTGCTCGGTGCTCAGTACTCAGGGTGCTCAGTGATCAGGGTGCTGGGTGCTCAGTACTCAGGGTGCAGGGTGCTCAGTGCTCAGTACTCAGGGTGCTCAGTGCTCAGGGTGCTGGGTGCTCAGTGCTCGGGGTGCTGGGTACTCAGTGCTCAGTACACAGGGTGCTGGGTGCTCAGTGCTCGGGGTGCTGGGTGCTCAGTGCTCAGTACTCAGGGAGCTGGGTGCTCAGTGCTCAGGGTGCTGGATGCTCAGTACTCAGGGTGCTGGGTGCTCAGTGCTCAGGGTGCTGGTTGCTCAGTACTCAGGGTGCTGGGTGCTCATTGCTCAGGGTGCT
The DNA here is from genome assembly GCF_018167655.1 of Microtus oregoni. NCBI lineage: Eukaryota > Metazoa > Chordata > Mammalia > Rodentia > Cricetidae > Microtus > Microtus oregoni. The sequence goes on along the minus strand of NW_024543811.1, from coordinate 1,935,168 downwards.
GGGTGCTCAGTACTCAGGGTGCTCATTGCTCAGGGTGCTGGGTGCTCAGTACTCAGGGTGCTGGGTGCTCAGTACTCAGGGTGCTGGGTGCTCAGTACTCAGGGTGCTCAGTGCTCAGTACTCCGGGTGCTCAGGGCTCAGGGTGCTGGGTGCTCACTGCTCGGGGTGCTGGGTGCTCAGTGCTCAGGGTGCTGGGTGCTCAGTGCTCAGGGTGCTCGGTGCTCAGTTCTCAGGGTGCTGGGTGCTCAGTACTCAGGGTGCTGGGTGCTCAGTACTCAGGGTGCTCAGTGCTCAGTACTCAGGGTGCTCAGTGCTCAGTACTCAGGGTTCTCAGTGCTCAGGGTGCTGGGAGCTCAGTGCTCGGGGTGCTGGGTGCTCAGTCCTCAGGTTGCTGGGTGCTCAGTGATCAGGGTGCTCGATGCTCAGTGATCAGGGTGCTGGGTGCTCAGTACTCAGGGTGCTGGGTGCTCAGTGCTCGGGGTGCTGGGTGCTCAGTACTCAGGGTGCTGGGTGCTCAGTGCTCAGGGTGCTGGATGCTCAGTGCTCAGGGTGCTCGGTGCTTAGTACTCAGTGTGCTCGGTACTCGGGGTGCTGGGTGCTCAGTGCTCGGGGTGCTGGGTGCTCAGTGCTCGGGGTGCTGGGTGCTCAGTGCTCGGGGTGCTGGGTGCTCAGTGCTCGGGGTGCTGGGTGCTCAGTGCTCGGGGTGCTTGGTGCTCAGTGCTCAGGGTGCTCAGTGCTCAGTACTCAGGGTGCTCAGTGCTCAGTGCTCAGGGTGCTCAGTGCTCAGTACTCAGGGTGCTCAGTGCTCAGTGCTCTGGGTGCTGGGTGCTCAGTGCTCAGGGTGCTGGGTGCTCAGTGCTCAGGGTGCTGGGTGCTCAGTACTCAGGGTGCTGGTTGCTCAGTGCTCGGGGTGCTCGATGCTCAGTACACAGGTTGCTGGGTGCTCAGTGCTCGGGGTGCTGGGTGCTCAGTACTAAGGGTGCTGGGTGCTCAGGGCTCAGTACTCAGCGTGCTGGGTGCTCAGTGCTCAGAGTGTTGGGTGCTCAGTACACAGGGTGCTGGGTGCTCAGTGCTCAGTGCTCAGGGTGCTCAGTGCTCAGGGTGCTGGGTGCTCAGGGTGCTGGGTGCTCAGTGCTCGGGGTGCTGGGTGCTCAGTGCTCAGGGTGCTGGGTGCTCAGTGCTTAGTGCTCAGGGTGCTGGGTGCTCAGTGCTCAGTGCTCAGGGTGCTGGGTGTTCAGTACTCACGGTGCTGGGTGCTCAGTACTCAGGGTGCTGGGTGCTCAGTGCTCAGGGTGCTGGGTGCTCAGTGCTCAGGGTGCTGGGTGCTCAGTACTCAGGGTGCTGGGTGCTCAGTACTCACGGTGCTCGTTGCTCAGTGCACAGGATGCTGGGTGCTCAGTGCGCGGGGTGCTTGGTGTTCAGTACTCAGGGTGCTGGGTGCTCAGTATTCAGGGTGCTGGGTGCTCAGTGCTCAGGGTGCTGAGTGCTCAGTACTCAGGGTGCTGGGTGCTCAGTGCTCGGGGTGCTGGGTGCTCAGTACTCAGGGTGCTGGGTGCTTAGTACTCAGGGTGCTGGGTGCTCAGTGCTCGGGGTGCTGGGTGCTCAGTGCTCGGGGTGCTGGGTGCTCAGTGCTCGGGGTTCTTGGTGCTCAGTAATCAGGGTGCTGGGTGCTCAGTACTCGTTGTGCTGGGTGCTCAGTGCTCAGGGTGCTGGGTGCTCAGTACTCAGGGTGCTCGGTACTCAGTACTCACGGTGCTCAGTGCTCAGTACTCAGCGTGCTGGGTGCTCAGTGCTCAGGGTGCTGGGTGCTCAGTACTCAGGGTGCTGGGTGCTCAGTGCTCAGGGTGCTCAGTGCTCAGTACTCAAGGTGCTCGGTGCTCAGTGCTCAGGGTGCTCAGTGCTCAGTACTCAGGGTGCTCAGTGCTCAGTGCTCAGGGTGCTGGGTGCTCAGTGCTCAGGTTGCTGGGTGCTCAGTGCTCAGGGTGCTGTGTGCTCAGTACTCAGGGTGCTCAGTGCTCAGGGTGCTGGGTGCCAGTGCTCAGTACACAGGGTGCTGAGTGCTCAGTGCTCTGGGTGCTGGGTGCTCAGTGCTCAGTACTCAGGGTGCTGGCTGCTCAGTGCTCAGGGTGCTGGATGCTCAGTACTCAGGGTGCTGGGTGCTCAGTGCTCAGGGTGCTGGGTGCTCAGTACTCAGGGTGCTAGGTGCTCAGTGCTCAGGGTGCTGGGTGCTCAGTACTCAGGGTGCTGGGTCCTCAGTGCTCAGGGTGCTGGGTGCTCAGTGCTCGGGGAGCTCAGTACTCAGGGTGCTGTGTGTTCAGTGCTCAGGGTACTGGGTGCTCAGTACTCAGGGTGCTCGGTGCTTAGTACTCAGGGTGCTAGGTGCTCAGTACTCCGGGTGCTGGGTGCTCAGTGCTCGGGGTGCTCGGTGCTCAGTGCTCAGGGTGCTGGGTGCTCAGTACTCAGGGTGCTCATTGCTCCGGGTCCTGGGTGCACAGTACACAGGGTGCTGGGTGCTCAATACTCAGGGTGCTCAGTGCTCAGTACTCAGGGTGCTCAGTGCTCAGTACTCAGGGTTCTCAGTGCTCAGGGTGCTGGGTGCTCAGTGCTCGGGGTGCTGGGTGCTCAGTGCTCAGGGTGCTGGGTGCTCAGTGCTCAGGGTGCTGGGTGCTCAGTGCTCAGGGTGCTGGGTGCTCAGTGCTCATGTTGCTGGGTGCTCAGTACTCAGGGTGCTGGGTGCTCAGTACTCAGGGTGCTCATTGCTCAGTACTCAGGGTGCTGGGTGCTCAGTACTCAGGGTGCTGGGTGCTCAGTGCTCAGGGTGCTCGGTGCTCAGTACATTGGGTGCTCAGTACTCAGGGTGCTGGGTGCTCAATACTCAGGGTGCTCGGTGCTCAGTGCTCAGGGTGCTCAGTGCTCAGTACATTGGGTGCTCAGTACTCAGGGTGCTGGGTGCTCAGTGCTCAGGGTGCTGGGTGCTCAGTGCTCAGGGTGCTGGGTGCTCAGTGCTCAGGGTGCTGGGTGCTCAGTACTCAGGGTGCTCGGTGCTCAGGACTCAGGGTGCTGGGTGCTCAGTGCTCGGGGTGCTGGGTGCTCAGTACTCAGGGTGCTGGGTGCTCAGTGCTCGGGGTGCTGGGTGCTCAGTGCTCGGGGTGCTCGGTGCTCAGTGCTCGGGGTGCTGGGTGCTCAGTACTCAGGGTGCTGGGTGCTCAGTACTCGGTGTGCTGGGTGCTCAGTACTCAGGGTGCTCGGTGCTCAGTGCTCGGGGTGCTGGGTGCTCAGTGCTCAGTACACAGGGTGCTGAGTGCTCAGTGCTCGGGGTGCTGGGTGCTCAGTGCTCAGTACTCAGGGTGCTCGGTGCTCAGTGCTCGGGGTGCTGGGTGCTCAGTGCTCAGTACTCAGGGTGCTGGGTGCTCAGTGCTCGGGGTGCTGGATGCTCAGTACTTAGGGTGCTGGGTGCTCAGTGCTCAGGGTGCCTCGTGCTCAGTACTCAGGGTGCTGGGTGCTCAGTGCTCAAGGTGCTGGGTGCTCAGTACTCAGGGTGCTGGGTCCTCAGTGCTCAGGGTGCTGGGTGCTCAGTGCTCGGGGTGCTCAGTACTCAGGGTTCTGTGTGTTCAGTGCTCAGGGTACTGGGTGCTCAGTACGCAGGGTGCTGGGTGCTCAGTACTCATAGTGCTCAGTGCTCAGTACTCGGGGTGCTGGGTGCTCAGTACTCAGGGTGCTTGGTGTTCAGTACTCAGGGTGCTGGTTGCTCAGTACTCAGGGTGCTGGGTGCTCAGTGCTAAGGGTGCTGAGTGCTCAGTACTCAGGGTGCTGGGTGCTCAGTACTCGGGGTGCTGGGTGCTCAGTGCTCAGGGTGCTGGGTGCTCAGTTCTCGGGGTGCTGGGTGCTCAGTGCTCGGGGTGCTCGGTGCTCAGTACTCGGGGTGCTGGGTGCTTAGTACTCAGGGTGCTGGGTGCTCAGTGCTCGGGGTGCTGGGTGCTCAGTGCTCGGGGTGCTCGGTGCTCAGTGCTCGGGGTGCTTGGTGCTCAGTACTCAGGGTGCTGGGTGCTCAGTACTCGTTGTGCTGGGTGCTCAGTGCTCAGGGTGCTGGGTGCTCAGTACTCAGGGTGCTCGGTACTCAGTACTCACGGTTCTCAGTGCTCAGTACTCAGCGTGCTGGGTGCTCAGTGCTCAGGGTGCTGGGTGCTCAGTACTCAGGGTGCTGGTTGCTCAGTGCTCAGGGTGCTCAGTGCTCAGTACTCAGGGTGCTCTGTGCTCAGTGCTCAGGGTGCTCAGTGCTCAGTACTCAGGGTGCTCAGTGCTCAGTGCTCAGGGTGCTTGGTGCTCAGTGCTCGGGGTGCTGGGTGCTCAGTGCTCAGGGTGCTGGGTGCTCAGTACTCAGGGTGCTTAGTGCTCAGGGTGCTGGGTGCTCAGTGCTCAGTACACAGGGTGCTGAGTGCTCAGTGCTCTGGGTGCTGGGTGCTCAGTGCTCAGTACTCAGGGTGCTGGCTGCTAAGTGCTCAGGGTGCTGGATGCTCAGTACTCAGGGTGCTGGGTGATCAGTGCTCAGGGTGCTGGGTGCTCAGTACTCAGGGTGCTGGGTGCTCAGTGCTCAGGGTGCTGGGTGCTCAGTACTCAGGGTGCTGGGTCCTCAGTGCTCAGGGTGCTGGGTGCTCAGTGCTCGGCGAGCTCAGTACTCACGGTGCTGGCTGCTCAGTGCTCAGGGTACTCGGTGCTCAGTACTCAGGGTGCTGGGTGCTCAGTGCTCAGGGTGCTGGGTGCTCAGTACTCAGGGTGCTGGGTGCTCAGTGCTCAGGGTGCTGGGAGCTCAGTACTCAGGGTGCTCATTGCTCCGGGTCCTGGGTGCTCAGTACTCAGGGTGCTGGGTGCTCAGTGCTCAGGGTGCTGGGAGCTCAGTACTCAGGGTGCTCATTGCTCCGGGTCCTGGGTGCTCAGTACTCAGGGTGCTGGGTGCTCAATACTCAGGGTGCTCAGTGCTCAGTACTCAGGGTTCTCAGTGCTCAGGGTGCTGTGTGCTCAGTGCTCGGGTGCTGGGTGCTCAGTGCTCAGGGTGCTGGGTGCTCAGTGCTCAGGGTGCTGGGTGCTCAGTGCTCAGGGTGCTCGGTGCTCAGTGCTCAGGTTGCTGGGTGCTCAGTACTCAGGGTGCTTGGTGCTCTGTACTCAGGGTGCTCATTGCTCAGTACTCAGGGTGCTCAGTGCTCAGTACTCAGGATGCTCAGTGCTCAGGGTGCTGGGTGCTCAGTACTCAGGGTGCTGGGTGCTCAGTGCTCAGGGTGCTCGGTGCTCAGTACATTGGGTGCTCAGTACTCAGGGTGCTGGGTGCTCAGTACTCAGGGTGCTGGGTGCTCAGTGCTCAGGGTGCTCAGTGCTCAGTACATTGGGTGCTCAGTACTCAGGGTGCTGGGTGCTCAGTGCTCAGGGTGCTGGGTGCTCAGTGCTCAGGGTGCTGGGTGCTCAGTGCTCAGGGTGCTGGGTGCTCAGTACTCAGCGTGCTCGGTGCTCAGTACTCAGGGTGCTGGGTGCTCAGTGCTCGGGGTGCTGGGTGCTCAGTACTCAGGGTGCTGGGTGCTCAGTGCTCGGGGTGCTGGGTGCTCAGTGCTCGGGGTGCTCGGTGCTCAGTGCTCGGGGTGCTGGGTGCTCAGTACTCAGGGTGCTGGGTGCTCAGTACTCGGTGTGCTGGGTGCTCAATACTCAGGGTGTTCGGTGCTCAGTGCTCGGGGTGCTGGGTGCTCAGTGCTCAGTACACAGGGTGCTGAGTGCTCAGTGCTCGGGGTGCTGGGTGCTCAGTGCTCAGTACTCAGGGTGCTCGGTGCTCAGTGCTCGGGGTGCTGGGTACTCAGTGCTCAGTACACAGGGTGCTGTGTGCTCAGTGCTCGGGGTGCTGGGTGCTCAGTGCTCAGTACTCAGGGTGCTGGGTGCTCAGTGCTCGGGGTGTTGGATGCTCAGTAATTAGGGTGCTGGGTGCTCAGTGCTCAGGGTGCCTCGTGCTCAGTACTCAGGGTGCTGGGTGCTCAGTGCTCAGGGTGCTGGGTGCTCAGTACTCAGGGTGCTGGGTCCTCAGTGCTCAGGGTGCTGGGTGCTCAGTGCTCGGGGTGCTCAGTACTCAGGGTTCTGTGTGTTCAGTGCTCAGGGTACTGGGTGCTCAGTACTCAGGGTGCTGGGTGCTCAGTACTCATAGTGCTCAGTGCTCAGTACTCGGGGTGCTGGGTGCTCAGTACTCAGGGTGATCAGTGCTCAGTACTCGGGGTGCTGGGTGCTCAGTACTCGGGGTGCTGGGTGCTCAGTGCTCAGGGTGCTGAGTGCTCAGTACTCAGGGAGCTGGGTGCTCAGTGCTCGGGGTGCTCGGTGCTCAGTACTCGGGGTGCTGGGTGCTCAGTGCTCAGGGTGCTGGGTGCTCAGTGCTCAGGGTGCTGGGTGCTCAGTGCTCGGGGTGCTCGGTGCTCAGTACTCAGGGTGCTGGGTGCTCAGTACTCAGGGTGCTGGGTGCTCAGTGATCAGGGTGCTGGGTGCTCAGTACTCAGGGTGCTGGGTGCTCAGTACTCAGGGTGCTAAGAGCTCAGGGTGCTCAGTGCTCGGGGTGCTGAATGCTCAGTGCTCAGTGCACAGGGTGCTGGGTGCTCAGTCCTCGGGGTGCTGGGTGCTCAGTTCTCTGGGTGCTCAGTGCTCAGTACTCAGGGTGCTGTGTGCTCAGTACTCAGGGTGCTGGGTGCTCAGTACTCAGGGAGCTGAGTGCTCGGGGTGCAGTGTGCTCAGTACTCAGGGTGCTGGGTGGTCAGTACTCAGGGTGCTCAGTACTCAGGGTGCTGGGTGCTCAGTGCTCAGGGTGCTGGGTGCTCAGTGCTCGGGGTGCTGGGTGCTCAGTACTCAGGGTGCTGGGTGCTCAGTGCTCAGGGTGCTGGATGCTCAGTGCTCAGGGTGCTCGGTGCTTAGTACTCAGTGTGCTCGGTGCTCGGGGTGCTGGGTGCTCAGTGCTCGGGGTGCTGGGTACTCAGTGCTCGGGGTGCTGGGTGCTCGGGGTGCAGTGTGCTCAGTACTCAGGGTGCTGGGTGGTCAGTACTGAGGGTGCTCAGTACTCAGGGTGCTGGGTGCTCAGTGCTCAGGGTGCTGGGTGCTCAGTGCTCGGGGTGCTGGGTGCTCAGTACTCAGGGTGCTGGGTGCTCAGTGCTCAGGGTGCTGGATGCTCAGTGCTCAGGGTGCTCGGTGCTTAGTACTCAGTGTGCTCGGTGCTCGGGGTGCTGGGTGCTCAGTGCTCGGGGTGCTGGGTGCTCAGTGCTCGGGGTGCTGGGTGCTCAGTGCTCAGGGTGCTCAGTGCTCAGTACTCAGGGTGCTCAGTGCTCAGTGCTCAGGGTGCTCAGTGCTCAGTACTCAGGGTGCTCAGTGCTCAGTGCTCTGGGTGCTGGGTGCTCAGTGCTCAGGCTGCTGGGTGCTCAGTACTCAGGGTGCTGGTTGCTCAGTGCTCGGGGTGCTCGATGCTCAGTACACAGGTTGCTGGGTGCTCAGTGCTCGGGGTGCTGGGTGCTGAGTACTAAGGGTGCTGGGTGCTCAGGGCTCAGTACTCAGCGTGCTGGGTGCTCAGTGCTCAGAGTGTTGGGTGCTCAGTACTCAGGGTGCTGGGTGCTCAGTGCTCAGTGCTCAGGGTGCTCAGTGCTCAGGGTGCTGGGTGCTCAGGGTGCTGGGTGCTCAGTGCTCGGGGTGCTGGGTGCTCAGTGCTCAGGGTGCTGGGTGCTCAGTGCTTAGTGCTCAGGGTGCTGGGTGCTCAGTGCTCAGTGCTCAGGGTGCTGGGTGTTCAGTACTCACGGTGCTGGGTGCTCAGTACTCAGGGTGCTGGGTGCTCAGTGCTCAGGGTGCTGGGTGCTCAGTGCTCAGGGTGCTGGGTGCTCAGTACTCAGGGTGCTGGGTGCTCAGTACTCAGGGTGCTCGTTGCTCAGTGCTCAGGATGCTGGGTGCTCAGTGCGCGGGGTGCTGGGTGTTCAGTACTCAGGGTGCTGGGTGCTCAGTACTCAGGGTGCTGGGTGCTCAGTGCTCAGGGTGCTGAGTGCTCAGTACTCAGGGTGCTGGGTGCTCAGTGCTCGGGGTGCTGGGTGCTCAGTACTCAGGGTGCTGGGTGCTTAGTACTCAGGGTGCTGGGTGCTCAGTGCTCGGGGTGCTGGGTGCTCAGTGCTCGGGGTGCTCGGTGCTCAGTGCTCGGGGTTCTTGGTGCTCAGTAATCAGGGTGCTGGGTGCTCAGTACTCGTTGTGCTGGGTGCTCAGTGCTCAGGGTGCTGGGTGCTCAGTACTCAGGGTGCTCGGTACTCAGTACTCACGGTGCTCAGTGCTCAGTACTCAGCGTGCTGGGTGCTCAGTGCTCAGGGTGCTGGGTGCTCAGTACTCAGGGTGCTGGGTGCTCAGTGCTCAGGGTGCTCAGTGCTCAGTACTCAAGGTGCTCGGTGCTCAGTGCTCAGGGTGCTCAGTGCTCAGTACTCAGGGTGCTCAGTGCTCAGTGCTCAGGGTGCTGGGTGCTCAGTGCTCGGGGTGCTGGGTGCTCAGTGCTCAGGGTGCTGGGTGCTCAGTACTCAGGGTGCTCAGTGCTCAGGGCGCTGGGTGCTCAGTGCTCAGTACACAGGGTGCTGAGTGCTCAGTGCTCTGGGTGCTGGGTGCTCAGTGCTCAGTACTCAGGGTGCTGGCTGCTCAGTGCTCAGGGTGCTGGATGCTCAGTACTCAGGGTGCTGGGTGCTCAGTGCTCAGGGTGCTGGGTGCTCAGTACTCAGGGTGCTAGGTGCTCAGTGCTCAGGGTGCTGGGTGCTCAGTACTCAGGGTGCTGGGTCCTCAGTGCTCAGGGTGCTGGGTGCTCAGTGCTCGGGGAGCTCAGTACTCAGGGTGCTGTGTGTTCAGTGCTCAGGGTACTGGGTGCTCAGTACTCAGGGTGCTCGGTGCTTAGTACTCAGGGTGCTAGGTGCTCAGTACTCCGGGTGCTGGGTGCTCAGTGCTCGGGGTGCTCGGTGCTCAGTGCTCAGGGTGCTGGGTGCTCAGTACTCAGGGTGCTCATTGCTCCGGGTCCTGGGTGCACAGTACACAGGGTGCTGGGTGCTCAATACTCAGGGTGCTCAGTGCTCAGTACTCAGGGTGCTCAGTGCTCAGTACTCAGGGTTCTCAGTGCTCAGGGTGCTGGGTGCTCAGTGCTCGGGGTGCTGGGTGCTCAGTGCTCAGGGTGCTGGGTGCTCAGTGCTCAGGGTGCTGGGTGCTCAGTGCTCAGGGTGCTGGGTGCTCAGTGCTCATGTTGCTGGGTGCTCAGTACTCAGGGTGCTGGGTGCTCAGTACTCAGGGTGCTCATTGCTCAGTACTCAGGGTGCTGGGTGCTCAGTACTCAGGGTGCTGGGTGCTCAGTGCTCAGGGTGCTCGGTGCTCAGTACATTGGGTGCTCAGTACTCAGGGTGCTGGGTGCTCAATACTCAGGGTGCTGGGTGCTCAGTGCTCAGGGTGCTCAGTGCTCAGTACATTGGGTGCTCAGTACTCAGGGTGCTGGGTGCTCAGTGCTCAGGGTGCTGGGTGCTCAGTGCTCAGGGTGCTGGGTGCTCAGTGCTCAGGGTGCTGGGTGCTCAGTACTCAGGGTGCTCGGTGCTCAGGACTCAGGATGCTGGGTGCTCAGTGCTCGGGGTGCTGGGTGCTCAGTACTCAGGGTGCTGGGTGCTCAGTGCTCGGGGTGCTGGGTGCTCAGTGCTCGGGGTGCTCGGTGCTCAGTGCTCGGGGTGCTGGGTGCTCAGTACTCAGGGTGCTGGGTGCTCAGTACTCGGTGTGCTGGGTGCTCAGTACTCAGGGTGCTCGGTGCTCAGTGCTCGGGGTGCTGGGTGCTCAGTGCTCAGTACTCAGGGTGCTCGGTGCTCAGTGCTCGGGGTGCTCGGTGCTCAGTGCTCAGTACTCCGGGTGCTGGGTGCTCAGTGCTCGGGGTGCTGGATGCTCAGTACTTAGGGTGCTGGGTGCTCAGTGCTCAGGGTGCCTCGTGCTCAGTACTCAGGGTGCTGGGTGCTCAGTGCTCAGGGTGCTGGGTGCTCAGTACTCAGGGTGCTGGGTCCTCAGTGCTCAGGGTGCTGGGTGCTCAGTGCTCGGGGTGCTCAGTACTCAGGGTTCTGTGTGTTAAGTGCTCAGGGTACTGGGTGCTCAGTACGCAGGGTGCTGGGTGCTCAGTACTCATAGTGCTCAGTGCTCAGTACTCGGGGTGCTGGGTGCTCAGTACTCAGGGTGCTTGGTGTTCAGTACTCAGGGTGCTGGTTGCTCAGTACTCAGGGTGCTGGGTGCTCAGTGCTCAGGGTGCTGAGTGCTCAGTACTCAGTGTGCTGGGTGCTCAGTACTCGGGGTGCTGGGTGCTCAGTGCTCAGGGTGCTGAGTGCTCAGTTCTCGGGGTGCTGGGTGCTCAGTGCTCGGGGTGCTCGGTGCTCAGTACTCGGGGTGCTGCGTGCTTAGTACTCAGGGTGCTGGGTGCTCAGTGCTCGGGGTGCTGGGTGCTCAGTGCTCGGGGTGCTCGGTGCTCAGTGCTCGGGGTGCTTGGTGCTCAGTACTCAGGGTGCTGGGTGCTCAGTACTCGTTGTGCTGGGTGCTCAGTGCTCAGGGTGCTGGGTGCTCAGTACTCAGGGTGCTCGGTACTCAGTACTCACGGTTCTCAGTGCTCAGTACTCAGCGTGCTGGGTGCTCAGTGCTCACGGTGCTGGGTGCTCAGTACTCAGGGTGCTGGGTGCTCAGTGCTCAGGGTGCTCAGTGCTCAGTACTCAGGGTGCTCTGTGCTCAGTGCTCAGGGTGCTCAGTGCTCAGTACTCAGGGTGCTCAGTGCTCAGTGCTCAGGGTGCTTGGTGCTCAGTGCTCGGGGTGCTGGGTGCTCAGTGCTCAGGGTGCTGGGTGCTCAGTACTCAGGGTGCTTAGTGCTCAGGGTGCTGGGTGCTCAGTGCTCAGTACACAGGGTGCTGAGTGCTCAGTGCTCTGGGTGCTGGGTGCTCAGTGCTCAGTACTCAGGGTGCTGGCTGCTCAGTGCTCAGGGTGCTGGATGCTCAGTACTCAGGGTGCTGGGTGATCAGTGCTCAGGGTGCTGGGTGCTCAGTACTCAGGGTGCTGGGTGCTCAGTGCTCAGGGTGCTGGGTGCTCAGTACTCAGGGTGCTGGGTCCTCAGTGCTCAGGGTGCTGGGTGCTCAGTGCTCGGCGAGCTCAGTACTCAGGGTGCTGGCTGCTCAGTGCTCAGGGTGCTTGATGCTCAGTACTCAGGGTGCTGGGTGCTCAGTGCTTAGGGTGCTGGGTGCTCAGTACTCAGGGTGCTGGGTGCTCAGTGCTCAGGGTGCTGGGAGCTCAGTACTCAGGGTGCTCATTGCTCCGGGTCCTGGGTGCTCAGTACTCAGGGTGCTGGTTGCTCAATACTCAGGGTGCTCAGTGCTCAGTATTCAGGGTGCTCAGTGCTCAGTACTCAGGGTTCTCAGTGCTCAGGGTGCTGGGTGCTCAGTGCTCGGGTGCTGGGTGCTCAGTGCTCAGGGTGCTGGGTGCTCAGTGCTCAGGGTGCTGGGTGCTCAGTGCTCAGGGTGCTCGGTGCTCAGTGCTCAGGTTGCTGGGTGCTCAGTACTCAGGGTGCTGGGTGCTCTGTACTCAGGGTGCTCATTGCTCAGTACTCAGGGTGCTCAGTGCTCAGTACTCAGGGTGCTCAGTGCTCAGGGTGCTGGGTGCTCAGTACTCAGGGTGCTGGGTGCTCAGTGCTCAGGGTGCTCGGTGCTCAGTACATTGGGTGCTCAGTACCCAGGGTGCTGGGTGCTCAGTACTCAGGGTGCTGGGTGCTCAGTGCTCAGGGTGCTCAGTGCTCAGTACATTGGGTGCTCAGTACTCAGGGTGCTGGGTGCTCAGTGCTCAGGGTGCTGGGTGCTCAGTGCTAAGGGTGCTGGGTGCTCAGTGCTCAGGGTGCTGGGTGCTCAGTACTCAGGGTGCTCGGTGCTCAGTACTCAGGGTGCTGGGTGCTCAGTGCTCGGGGTGCTGGGTGCTCAGTACTCAGGGTGCTGGGTGCTCAGTGCTTGGGGTGCTGGGTGCTCAGTGCTCGGGGTGCTCGGTGCTCAGTGCTCGGGGTGCTGGGTGCTCAGTACTCAGGGTGCTGGGTGCTCAGTACTCGGTGTGCTGTGTGCTCAATACTCAGGGTGCTCGGTGCTCAGTGCTCGGGGTGCTGGGTGCTCAGTGCTCAGTACACAGGGTGCTGAGTGCTCAGTGCTCGGGGTGCTGTGTGCTCAGTGCTCAGTACTCAGGGTGCTCGGTGCTCAGTGCTCGGGGTGCTGGGTACTCAGTGCTCAGTACACAGGGTGCTGTGTGCTCAGTGCTCGGGGTGCTGGGTGCTCAGTGCTCAGTACTCAGGGTGCTGGGTGCTCAGTGCTCGGGGTGCTGGATGCTCAGTACTTAGGGTGCTGGGTGCTCAGTGCTCAGGGTGCCTCGTGCTCAGTACTCAGGGTGCTGGGTGCTCAGTGCTCAGGGTGCTGGGTGCTCAGTACTCAGGGTGCTGGGTCCTCAGTGCTCAGGGTGCTGGGTGCTCAGTGCTCGGGGTGTTCAGTACTCAGGGTTCTGTGTGTTCAGTGCTCAGGGTACTGGGTGCTCAGTACTCAGGGTGCTGGGTGCTCAGTACTCATAGTGCTCAGTGCTCAGTACTCGGGGTGCTGGGTGCTCAGTACTCAGGGTGATCAGTGCTCAGTACTCGGGGTGCTGGGTGCTCAGTACTCGGGGTGCTGGGTGCTCAGTGCTCAGGGTGCTGAGTGCTCAGTACTCAGTGTGCTGGGTGCTCAGTGCTCGGGGTGCTCGGTGCTCAGTACTCGGGGTGCTGGGTGCTCAGTGCTCAGGGTGCTGGGTGCTCAGTGCTCAGGGTTCTGGGTGCTCAGTGCTCGGGGTGCTCGGTGCTCAGTACTCAGGGTGCTGGGTGCTCAGTACTCAGGGTGCTGGGTGCTCAGTGATCAGGGTGCTGGGTGCTCAGTACTCAGGGTGCTGGGTGCTCAGTACTCAGGGTGCTAAGAGCTCAGGATGCTCAGTGCTCGGGGTGCTGAATGCTCAGTGCTCAGTACTCAGGGTGCTGTGTGCTCAGTACTCAGGGTGCTGGGTGCTCAGTACTCAGGGAGCTCAGTGCTTGGGGTGCAGTGTGCTCAGTACTCAGGGTGCTGGGTGGTCAGTACTCAGGGTGCTCAGTACTCAGGGTGCTGGGTGCTCAGTGCTCAGGGTGCTGGGTGCTCAGTGCTCGGGGTGCTTTGTGCTCATTCTCGGTTTGCTGGGTGCTCAGTACTCAGGGTGCTGGTTGCTCAGTGCTCGGGGTGCTCGATGCTCAGTACACAGGGTGCTGGGTGCTCAGTGCTCGGGGTGCTGGGTGCTCAGTACTCAGTGTGCTGGGTGCTCAGGGCTCAGTACTCAGCGTGCTGGGTGCTCAGTGCTCAGAGTGTTGGGTGCACAGTACTCAGGGTGCTGGGTGCTCAGTGCTCAGGGTGCTCAGTGCTCAGGGTGCTGGGTGCTCAGTGCTCGGGGTGCTGGGTGCTCAGTGCTCAGGGTGCTGCGTGCTCAGTGCTCAGTGCTCAGGGTGCTGGGTGCTCAGTGCTCAGTGCTCAGGGTGCTGGGTGTTCAGTACTCAGGGTGCTGGGTGCTCAGTACTCAGGGTGCTGGGTGCTCAGTGCTCAGGGTGCTGGTTGCTCAGTGCTCAGGGTGCTGGGTGCTCAGTACTCAGGGTGCTCGGTGCTCAGTACTCAGGTTGCTCGGTGCTCAGTGCTCAGCGTGCTGGGTGCTCAGTGCTCGGGGTGCTGGGTGTTCAGTACTCAGGGTGCTGGGTGCTCAGTACTCGGGGTGCTGGGTGCTCAGTGCTCAGGGTGCTGGGTGCTCAGTGCTCAGGGTGCTGGGTGCTCATTACTCAGGGTGCTCCGTGCTCAGTACTCAGGGTTCTCGGTGCTCAGTGCTCAGGGTGCTGGGTGAACAGTGCTCAGGGTGCTGGGTGCTCAGTACTCGGGGTGCTGGGTGCTCAGTACTCAGCGTGCTGGGTGCTCAGTGCTCAGGGTGCTGGTTGCTCAGTGCTCGGGGTGCTGTGTGCTCAGTACTCGCGGTGCTGGGTGCTCACTGCTCAGGGTGCTGGTTCTCAGTGCTCGGGGTACTGGGTACTCAGTGCTCAGTACACAGGGTGCTGGGTGCTCAGTGCTCGGGGTGCTGGGTGCTCAGTGCTCAGTACTAAGGGTGCTGAGTGCTCAGTGCTCGGGGTGCTGGGTGCTCAGTACTCAGGGTACTCGGTGCTCAGTACTCAGGGTGCTGGGTGATCAGTGCTCACGGTGCTCGGTGCTCAGTACTCAGGGTGCTGGGTCCTCAGTGCTCAGGGTGCTGAGTGCTCAGTACTCAGGGTGCTGGGTGCTCAGTACTCGGGGTGCTGGGTGCTCAGTACTCAGGGAGCTGGGTGCTCAGTACTCATTGTGCTGGGTGCTCAGTACTCGGGTGCTGGGTGCTCAGTGCTCAGGGTGCTGGGTGCTCAGTGCTCAGGGTGCTGGGTGCTCAGTGCTCAGTACTCAGGGTGCTGAGTGCTCAGTGCTCGGGGTGCTGGGTGCTCAGTGCTCAGTACTCAGGGTGCTTGGTGCTCAGTGCTCGGGGTGCTGGGTGCTCAGTGCTCAGGGTGCTGGGTGCTCAGTGCTCAGGGTGCTGGGTGCTCAGTGCTCGGGGTGCTGGGTGCTCAGTACTCAGGGTGCTGGGTGCTCAGTACTCAGGGTGCTGGGTGCTCAGTGCTCGGGGTGCTGGGTGCTCAGTGCTCGGGGTGCTGGGTGCTCAGTGCTCGGGGTGCTCGGTGCTCAGTACTCAGGGTGCTGGGTGCTCAGTGCTCGGGGTGCTCAGTACTCAGGGTGCTGTGTGTTCAGTGCTCAGGGTGCTGGGTGCTCAGTACTCAGGGTGCTCGGTGCTTAGTACTCAGGGTGCTGGGTGCTCAGTACTCCGGGTGCTGGGTGCCCAGTGCACGGCGTGCTCGGTGCTCAGTGCTCAAGGTGCTGGGTGCTCAGTACTCAGGGTGATCATTGCTCAGAGTGCTGGGTGCTCAGTACTCAGGGTGCTGGGTGCTCAGTACTCAGGGTGCTCAGTGCTCAGTACTCAGGGTGCTCAGTGCTCAGTACTAAGGGTGCTCAGTGCTCAGGGTGCTGGGTGATCAGTGCTCGGGGTGCTCGGTGCCCAGTACTCAGGGTGCAGGGTGCTCAGTGCTCAGGGTGCTGGGTGCTCAGTGCTCAGGGTGCTGGGTGCTCAGTGCTCAGGGTGCTGGGTGCTCAGTACTCAGGGTGCTCGGTGCTCAGGGTGCTGGGTGCTCAGTGTTCGGGGTGCTCGGTGCTCAGTACTCGGGGTGCTCAGTGCTCAGTACTCAGGGTGCTGGGTGCTCAGTGCTCAGGGTGCTGGGTGCTCAGTACTCAGGGTGCTGCGTGCTCGGTGCTCAGTATGCTGGGTGCTCAGTACTCAGGGTGCTGGGTGCTCAGTACTCAGGGTCCTGGGTGCTCAGTACTCAGGGTGCTCGGTGCTCAGGACTCAGGGTGCTGGGTGCTCAGTGCTCAGGGTGCTGGGTGCTCAGTACTCAGGGTGCTGGGTGCTCAGTGCTCGGGGTGCTCGGTGCTCAGTACTCGGGGTGCTCAGTGCTCAGTGCTCAGGGTGCTGGGTGCTCAGTGCTCAGAGTGCTGGGTGCTCAGTACTCAGGGTGCTCGGTGCTCAGTACTCAGGGTGCTGGGTGCTCGGTGCTCAGGGTGCTCAGTGCTCAGTACTCAGCGTGCTGGGTGCTCAGTGGTCAGGGTGCTCGGTGTTCAGTACTCAGGGTGCTTAGTGCTCAGGGTGCTGGGTGCTCAGTACTCAGGGTGCAGGGTGCTCAGTTCTCAGTACTCAGGGTGCTCAGTGCTCAGGGTGCTGGGTGCTCAGTGCTCGGGGTGCTGGGTACTCAGTGCTCAGTACACAGTGTGCTGGGTGCTCAGTGCTCGGGGTGCTGGGTGCTCAGTGCTCAGTACTCAGGGAGCTGGGTGCTCAGTGCTCAGGGTGCTGGATGCTCAGTACTCAGGGTGCTGGGTGCTCAGTGCTCCGGGTGCTGGTTGCTCAGTACTCAGGGTGCTGGGTGCT
The DNA here is from genome assembly GCF_018167655.1 of Microtus oregoni. Classification (NCBI taxonomy): domain Eukaryota; kingdom Metazoa; phylum Chordata; class Mammalia; order Rodentia; family Cricetidae; genus Microtus; species Microtus oregoni. The sequence goes on along the minus strand of NW_024543811.1, from coordinate 1,919,094 downwards.
CATTGCTCAGGGTACTGGGTGCTCAGTACTCAGGGTGCTCATTGCTCAGGGTGCTGGGTGCTCAGTACTCAGGGTGCTGGGTGCTCAGTACTCAGGGTGCTGGGTGCTCAGTACTCAGGGTGCTCAGTGCTCAGTACTCAGGGTGCTCAGGGCTCAGGGTGCTGGGTGCTCACTGCTCGGGGTGCTGGGTGCTCAGTGCTCAGGGTGCTGGGTGCTCAGTGCTCAGGGTGCTCGGTGCTCAGTTCTCAGGGTGCTGGGTGCTCAGTACTCAGGGTGCTGGGTGCTCAGTACTCAGGGTGCTCAGTGCTCAGTACTCAGGGTGCTCAGTGCTCAGTACTCAGGGTGCTCAGGGCTCAGGGTGCTGGGAGCTCAGTGCTCGGAGTGCTGGGTGCTCAGTCCTCAGTTTGCTGGGTGCTCAGTGATCAGGGTGCTCGATGCTCAGTGATCAGGGTGCTGGGTGCTCAGTACTCAGGGTGCTGGGTGCTCAGTGCTCGGGGTGCTGGGTGCTCAGTACTCAGGGTGCTGGGTGCTCAGTGCTCAGGGTGCTGGATGCTCAGTGCTCAGGGTGCTCGGTGCTTAGTACTCAGGGTGCTCGGTGCTCGGGGTGCTGGGTGCTCAGTGCTCGGGGTGCTTGGTGCTCAGTGCTCGGGGTGCTGGGTGCTCAGTGCTCGGGGTGCTGGGTGCTCAGTGCTCGGGGTGCTGGGTGCTCAGTGCTCGGGGTGCTGGGTGCTCAGTGCTCAGGGTGCTCAGTGCTCAGTACTCAGGGTGCTCAGTGCTCAGTGCTCAGGGTGCTCAGTGCTCAGTACTCAGGGTGCTCAGTGCTCAGTGCTCTGGGTGCTGGGTGCTCAGTGCTCAGGGTGCTGGGTGCTCAGTGCTCAGGGTGCTCGATGCTCAGTACACAGGTTGCTGGGTGCTCAGTGCTCGGGGTGCTGGGTGCTCAGTACTCAGGGTGCTGGGTGCTCAGGGCTCAGTACTCAGCGTGCTGGGTGCTCAGTGCTCAGAGTGTTGGGTGCTCAGTACTCAGGGTGCTGGGTGCTCAGTGCTCAGTGCTCAGGGTGCTCAGTGCTCAGGGTGCTGGGTGCTCAGGGTGCTGGGTGCTCAGTGCTCGGGGTGCTGGGTGCTCAGTGCTCAGGGTGTTGGGTGCTCAGTGCTTAGTGATCAGGGTGCTGGGTGCTCAGTGCTCAGTGCTCAGGGTGCTGGGTGTTCAGTACTCATGGTGCTGGGTGCTCAGTACTCAGGGTGCTGGGTGCTCAGTGCTCAGGGTGCTGGGTGCTCAGTGCTCAGGGTGCTGGGTGCTCAGTACTCAGGGTGCTGGGTGCTCAGTACTCAGGGTGCTCGTTGCTCAGTGCTCAGGGTGCTGGGTGCTCAGTGCGCGGGGTGCTGGGTGCTCAGTACTCAGGGTGCTGGGTGCTTAGTACTCAGGGTGCTGGGTGCTCAGTACTCAGGGTGCTGGGTGCTTAGTACTCAGGGTGCTGGGTGCTCAGTGCTCGGGGTGTTGGGTGCTCAGTGCTCGGGGTGCTCGGTGCTCAGTGCTCGGGGTGCTTGGTGCTCAGTAATCAGGGTGCTGGGTGCTCAGTACTCGTTGTGCTGGGTGCTCAGTGCTCAGGGTGCTGGGTGCTCAGTACTCAGGGTGCTCGGTACTCAGTACTCACGGTGCTCAGTGCTCAGTACTTAGGGTGCTCAGGCTCAGTGCTCGGGGTGCTGGGTGCTCAGTGCTCGGGGTGCTGGGTGCTCAGTGCTCGGGGTGCTGGGTGCTCAGTGCTCAGGGTGCTGGGTGCTCAGTGCTTAGAGTGCTGGGTGCTCAGTACTCAGGGTGCTCGGTGCTCAGTACTCAGGGTGCTGGGTGCTCAGTGCTCAGGGTGCTCAGTGCTCAGTACTCAGCGTGCAGGGTGCTCTGTGGTCAGGGTGCTCGGTGCTCAGTACTCAGGGTGCTCAGTGCTCAGGGTGCTGGGTGCTCAGTACTCAGGGTGCAGGGTGCTCAGTGCTCAGTACTCAGGGTGCTCAGTGCTCAGGGTGCTGGGTGCTCAGTGCTCGGGGTGCTGGGTACTCAGTGCTCAGTACACAGGGTGCTGGGTGCGCAGTGCTCGGGGTGCTGGGTGCTCAGTGCTCAGTACTCAGAGAGCTGGGTGCTCAGTGCTCCGGGTGCTGGATGCTCAGTACTCAGGGTGCTGGGTACTCAGTGCTCAGGGTGCTGGTTGCTCAGTACTCAGGGTGCTGGGTGCTCAGTGCTCAGGGTGCTGGGTGCTCAGTACTCAGGGTGCTCATTGCTCAGGGTGCTGGGTGCTCAGTACTCAGGGTGCTGGGTGCTCAGTACTCAGGGTGCTGGGTGCTCAGTACTCAGGGTGCTCAGTGCTCAGTACTCAGGGTGCTCAGTGCTCAGTAATCAGGGTGCTCAGGGCTCAGGGTGCTGGGTGCTCACTGCTCGGGGTGCTGGGTGCTCAGTGCTCAGGGTGCTGGGTGCTCAGTGCTCAGGGTGCTCGGTGCTCAGTTCTCAGGGTGCTGGGTGCTCAGTACTCAGGGTGCTGGGTGCTCAGTACTCAGGGTGCTCAGTGCTCAGTACTCATGGTGCTCAGAGCTCAGTACACAGGGTGCTCAGTGCTCAGGGTGCTGGGTGCTCAGTGCTCGGGGTGCTGGGTGCTCAGTCCTCAGGGTGCTGGGTGCTCAGTGCTCAGGGTGCTCGGTGCTCAGTGATCAGGGTGCTGGGTGCTCGGTACTCAGGGTGCTGGGTGCTCAGTGCTCAGGGTGCTGGGTGCTCAGTACTCAGGGTGCTGGGTGCTCAGTGCTCAGGGTGCTGGGTGCTCAGTGCTCAGGGTGCTCGGTGCTTAGTACTCAGGGTGCTCGGTGCTCGGGGTGCTGGGTGCTCAGTGCTCAGGGTGCTGGGTGCTCAGTGCTCAGGGTGCTGGGTGCTCAGTGCTCGGGGTGCTGGGTGCTCAGTGCTCGGGGTGCTGGGTGCTCAGTGCTCGGGGTGCTGGGTGCTCAGTACTCGGGGTGCTCGGTGCTCAGTACTCAGGGTGCTTGGTGCTCAGTGCTCAGGGTGCTGGGTGCTCAGTACTCAGGGTGCTCGGTGCTCAGTACTCAGGGTTCTGCGTGCTCGGTGCTCAGTACGCTGGGTGCTCAGTACTCAGGGTGCTGGCTGCTCAGTAATCAGGGTGCTGGGTGCACAGTGCTCGGGGTGCTGGGTGCTCAGTACTCAGTGTGCTGGGTGGTCAGTACTCAGGGTGCTCAGTGCTTGGGGTGCTGGTGCTCAGTACTCAGGGTGCTCAGTGCTCGGGGTGCTGGGTGCTCAGTGCTCAGTACTCAGGGTGCTGGGTGCTCAGTGCTCAAGGTGCTGGGTGCTCAGTACTCAGGGTGCTGGGTCCTCAGTGCTCAGGGTGCTGAGTGCTCAGTACTCAGGGTGCTGGGTGCTCCGTCCTCGGGGTGCTGGGTGCTCAGTACTCAGGGTGCTGGGTGCTTAGTACTCAGGGTGCTGGGTGCTCAGTGCTCGGGGTGCTGGGTGCTCAGTGCTCGGGGTGCTCGGTGCTCAGTGCTCGGGGTGCTTGGTGCTCAGTAATCAGGGTGCTGGGTGCTCAGTACTCGTTGTGCTGGGTGCTCAGTGCTCAGGGTGCTGGGTGCTCAGTACTCAGGGTGCTCGGTACTCAGTACTCACGGTGCTCAGTGCTCAGTACTCAGGGTGCTCAGGCTCAGTGCTCGGGGTGCTGGGTGCTCAGTGCTCGGAGTGCTGGGTGCTCAGTGCTCGGGTTGCTGGGTGCTCAGTGCTCAGGGTGCTGGGTGCTCAGTGCTTAGAGTGCTGGGTGCTCAGTACTCAGGGTGCTCGGTACTCAGTACTCAGGGTGCTGGGTGCTCAGTGCTCAGGGTGCTCAGTGCTCAGTAGTCAGCGTGCAGGGTGCTCAGTGGTCACGGTGCTCGGTGCTCAGTACTCAGTGTGCTCAGTGCTCAGGGTGCTGGGTGCTCAGTACTCAGGGTGCAGGGTGCTCAGTGCTCAGTACTCAGGGTGCTCAGTGCTCAGGGTGCTGGGTGCTCAGTGCTCGGGGTGCTGGGTACTCAGTGCTCAGTACACAGGGTGCTGGGTGCTCAGTGCTCGGGGTGCTGGGTGCTCAGTGCTCAGTACTCAGGGAGCTGGGTGCTCAGTGCTCTGGGTGCTGGATGCTCAGTACTCAGGGTGCTGGGTGCTCAGTGCTCAGGGTGCTCGGTGCTCAGTACTCAGGGTGCTGGGTGCTCAGTACTCAGGGTGCTGGGTGCTCAGTGCTCAGGGTGCTGGGTGCTCAGTACTCAGGGTGCTGGGTGCTCAGTGCTCAGGGTGCTGGGTGCTCAGTGCTCAGGGTGCTCGGTGCTTAGTACTCAGGGTGCTCGGTGCTCGGGGTGCTGGGTGCTCAGTGCTCAGGGTGCTGGGTGCTCAGTGCTCAGGGTGCTGGGTGCTCAGTACTCAGTGTGCTGGGTGCTCAGTACTCAGGGTGCTCAGTGCTTGGGGTGCTGGTTGCTCAGTACTCAGGGTGCTCAGTGCTTGGGGTGTTGGGTGCTCAGTACTCAGGGTGCTGGGTGCTCAGTGCTCGGGGTGCTGGGTGCTCAGTGCTCAGTACTCAGGGTACTGGGTGCTCAGTGCTCAGGGTGCTGGGTGCTCAGTGCTCAGGGTGCTGGGTGCTCAGTGCTCAGGGTGCTGGGTACTCAGTGCTCAGGGAGCTGGGTACTCAGTGCTCGGGGTGCTGGGTGCTCAGTACTCAGTGTGCTGGGTGCTCAGTGCTCAGAGTGTTGGGTGCTCAGTACTCAGGGTGCTGGGTGCTCAGTGCTCAGTGCTCAGGGTGCTCAGTGCTCAGGGTGCTGGGTGCTCAGGGTGCTGGGAGCTCAGTGCTCGGGGTGCTGGGTGCTCAGTGCTCAGGGTGCTGGGTGCTCAGTGCTTAGTGCTCAGGGTGCTGGGTGCTCAGTGCTCAGTGCTCAGGGTGCTGGGTGTTCAGTACTCATGGTGCTGGGTGCTCAGTACTCAGGGTGCTGGGTGCTCAGTGCTCAGGGTGCTGGGTGCTCAGTGCTCAGGGTGCTGGGTGCTCAGTACTCAGGGTGCTGGGTACTCAGTACTCAGGGTGCTCGTTGCTCAGTGCTCAGGGTGCTGGGTGCTCAGTGCGCGGGGTGCAGGGTGTTCAGTACTCAGGGTGCTGGGTGCTCAGTACTCAGGGTGCTGGGTGCTCAGTGCTCAGGGTGCTGAGTGCTCAGTACTCAGGGTGCTGGGTGCTCAGTGCTCGGGGTGCTGGGTGCTCAGTACTCAGGGTGCTGGGTGCTTAGTACTCAGGGTGCTGGGTGCTCAGTGCTCGGGGTGTTGGGTGCTCAGTGCTCGGGGTGCTCGGTGCTCAGTGCTCGGGGTGCTTGGTGCTCAGTAATCAGGGTGCTGGGTGCTCAGTACTCGTTGTGCTGGGTGCTCAGTGCTCAGGGTGCTGGGTGCTCAGTACTCAGGGTGCTCGGTACTCAGTACTCACGGTGCTCAGTGCTCAGTACTCAGGGTGCTCAGGCTCAGTGCTCGGGGTGCTGGGTGCTCAGTGCTCGGGGTGCTGGGTGCTCAGTGCTCGGGGTGCTCGGTGCTCAGTGCTCAGGGTGCTGGGTGCTCAGTGCTTAGAGTGCTGGGTGCTCAGTACTCAGGGTGCTCGGTGCTCAGTACTCAGGGTGCTGGGTGCTCAGTGCTCAGGGTGCTCAGTGCTCAGTACTCAGCGTGCAGGGTGCTCTGTGGTCAGGGTGCTCGGTGCTCAGTACTCAGGGTGCTCAGTGCTCAGGGTGCTGGGTGCTCAGTACTCAGGGTGCAGGGTGCTCAGTGCTCAGTACTCAGGGTGCTCAGTGCTCAGGGTGCTGGGTGCTCAGTGCTCGGGGTGCTGGGTACTCAGTGCTCAGTACACAGGGTGCTGGGTGCGCAGTGCTCGGGGTGCTGGGTGCTCAGTGCTCAGTACTCAGAGAGCTGGGTGCTCAGTGCTCCGGGTGCTGGATGCTCAGTACTCAGGGTGCTGGGTACTCAGTGCTCAGGGTGCTGGTTGCTCAATACTCAGGGTGCTGGGTGCGCAGTGCTCAGGGTGCTGGGTGCTCAGTACTCAGGGTGCTCATTGCTCAGGGTGCTGGGTGCTCAGTACTCAGGGTGCTGGGTGCTCAGTACTCAGGGTGCTGGGTGCTCAGTACTCAGGGTGCTCAGTGCTCAGTACTCAGGGTACTCAGTGCTCAGTAATCAGGGTGCTCAGGGATCAGGGTGCTGGGTGCTAACTGCTCGGGGTGCTGGGTGCTCAGTGCTCAGGGTGCTGGGTGCTCAGTGCTCAGGGTGCTCGGTGCTCAGTTCTCAGGGTGCTGGGTGCTCAGTACTCAGGGTGCTGGGTGCTCAGTACTCAGGGTGCTCAGTGCTCAGTACTCAGGGTGCTCAGTGCTCAGTACACAGGGTGCTCAGTGCTCAGGGTGCTGGGTGCTCAGTGCTCGGGGTGCTGGGTGCTCAGTCCTCAGGGTGCTGGGTGCTCAGTGCTCAGGGTGCTCGGTGCTCAGTGATCAGGGTGCTGGGTGCTCGGTACTCAGGGTGCTGGGTGCTCAGTGCTCAGGGTGCTGGGTGCTCAGTACTCAGGGTGCTGGGTGCTCAGTGCTCAGGGTGCTGGGTGCTCAGTGCTCAGGGTGCTCGGTGCTTAGTACTCAGGGTGCTCGGTGCTCGGGGCGCTGGGTGCTCAGTGCTCAGGGTGCTGGGTGCTCAGTGCTCAGGGTGCTGGGTGCTCAGTGCTCGGGGTGCTGGGTGCTCAGTGCTCGGGGTGCTGGGTGCTCAGTGCTCGGGTTGCTGGGTGCTCAGTACTCGGGGTGCTCGGTGCTCAGTACTCAGGGTGCTTGGTGCTCAGTGCTCAGGGTGCTGGGTGCTCAGTACTCAGGGTGCTGGCTGCTGAGTACTCAGGGTGCTCGGTGCTCAGTACTCAGGGTGCTGCGTGCTCGGTGCTCAGTACGCTGGGTGCTCAGTACTCAGGGTGCTGGCTGCTCAGTAATCAGGGTGCTGGGTGCTCAGTGCTCGGGGTGCTGGGTGCTCAGTACTCAGTGTGCTGGGTGCTCAGTACTCAGGGTGCTCAGTGCTTGGGGTGCTGGTGCTCAGTACTCAGGGTGCTCAGTGCTTGGGGTGTTGGGTGCTCAGTACTCAGGGTGCTGGGTGCTCAGTGCTCAGGGTGCTGGGTGCTCAGTACTCAGGGTGCTGGGTGCTCAGTGCTCGGGGTGCTGGGTGCTCAGTGCTCAGGGTGCTGGGTGCTCAGTGCTCAGGGTGCTCGGTGCTCAGTTCTCAGGGTGCTGGGTGCTCAGTACTCAGGGTGCTGGGTGCTCAGTACTCAGGGTGCTCAGTGCTCAGTACTCAGGGGGCTCAGTGCTCAGTACACAGGGTGCTCAGTGCTCAGGGTGCTGGGTGCTCAGTGCTCGGGGTGCTGGGTGCTCAGTCCTCAGGGTGCTGGGTGCTCAGTGCTCAGGGTGCTCGGTGCTCAGTGATCAGGGTGTTGGGTGCTCGGTACTCAGGGTGCTGGGTGCTCAGTGCTCAGGGTGCTGGGTGCTCAGTACTCAGGGTGCTGGGTGCTCAGTGCTCAGGGTGCTGGGTGCTCAGTGCTCAGGGTGCTCGGTGCTTAGTACTCAGGGTGCTCGGTGCTCGGGGCGCTGGGTGCTCAGTGCTCAGGGTGCTGGGTGCTCAGTGCTCAGGGTGCTGGGTGCTCAGTGCTCGGGGTGCTGGGTGCTCAGTGCTCGGGGTGCTGGGTGCTCAGTGCTCGGGGTCCTGGGTGCTCAGTACTCGGGGTGCTCGGTGCTCAGTACTCAGGGTGCTTGGTGCTCAGTGCTCAGGGTGCTGGGTGCTCAGTACTCAGGGTGCTGGCTGCTCAGTACTCAGGGTGCTCGGTGCTCAGTACTCAGGGTTCTGCGTGCTCGGTGCTCAGTACGCTGGGTGCTCAGTACTCAGGGTGCTGGCTGCTCAGTAATCAGGGTGCTGGGTGCACAGTGCTCGGGGTGCTGGGTGCTCAGTACTCAGTGTGCTGGGTGGTCAGTACTCAGGGTGCTCAGTGCTTGGGGTGCTGGTGCTCAGTACTCAGGGTGCTCAGTGCTCGGGGTGCTGGGTGCTCAGTGCTCAGTACTCAGGGTGCTGGGTGCTCAGTGCTCAAGGTGCTGGGTGCTCAGTACTCAGGGTGCTGGGTCCTCAGTGCTCAGGGTGCTGAGTGCTCAGTACTCAGGGTGCTGGGTGCTCCGTCCTCGGGGTGCTGGGTGCTCAGTACTCAGGGTGCTGGGTGCTTAGTACTCAGGGTGCTGGGTGCTCAGTGCTCGGGGTGCTGGGTGCTCAGTGCTCGGGGTGCTCGGTGCTCAGTGCTCGGGGTGCTTGGTGCTCAGTAATCAGGGTGCTGGGTGCTCAGTACTCGTTGTGCTGGGTGCTCAGTGCTCAGGGTGCTGGGTGCTCAGTACTCAGGGTGCTCGGTACTCAGTACTCACGGTGCTCAGTGCTCAGTACTCAGGGTGCTCAGGCTCAGTGCTCGGGGTGCTGGGTGCTCAGTGCTCGGAGTGCTGGGTGCTCAGTGCTCGGGTTGCTGGGTGCTCAGTGCTCAGGGTGCTGGGTGCTCAGTGCTTAGAGTGCTGGGTGCTCAGTACTCAGGGTGCTCGGTACTCAGTACTCAGGGTGCTGGGTGCTCAGTGCTCAGGGTGCTCAGTGCTCAGTAGTCAGCGTGCAGGGTGCTCAGTGGTCACGGTGCTCGGTGCTCAGTACTCAGTGTGCTCAGTGCTCAGGGTGCTGGGTGCTCAGTACTCAGGGTGCAGGGTGCTCAGTGCTCAGTACTCAGGGTGCTCAGTGCTCAGGGTGCTGGGTGCTCAGTGCTCGGGGTGCTGGGTACTCAGTGCTCAGTACACAGGGTGCTGGGTGCTCAGTGCTCGGGGTGCTGGGTGCTCAGTGCTCAGTACTCAGGGAGCTGGGTGCTCAGTGCTCTGGGTGCTGGATGCTCAGTACTCAGGGTGCTGGGTGCTCAGTGCTCAGGGTGCTCGGTGCTCAGTACTCAGGGTGCTGGGTGCTCAGTACTCAGGGTGCTGGGTGCTCAGTGCTCAGGGTGCTGGGTGCTCAGTACTCAGGGTGCTGGGTGCTCAGTGCTCAGGGTGCTGGGTGCTCAGTGCTCAGGGTGCTCGGTGCTTAGTACTCAGGGTGCTCGGTGCTCGGGGTGCTGGGTGCTCAGTGCTCAGGGTGCTGGGTGCTCAGTGCTCAGGGTGCTGGGTGCTCAGTACTCAGTGTGCTGGGTGCTCAGTACTCAGGGTGCTCAGTGCTTGGGGTGCTGGTTGCTCAGTACTCAGGGTGCTCAGTGCTTGGGGTGTTGGGTGCTCAGTACTCAGGGTGCTGGGTGCTCAGTGCTCGGGGTGCTGGGTGCTCAGTGCTCAGTACTCAGGGTACTGGGTGCTCAGTGCTCAGGGTGCTGGGTGCTCAGTGCTCAGGGTGCTGGGTGCTCAGTGCTCAGGGTGCTGGGTACTCAGTGCTCAGGGAGCTGGGTACTCAGTGCTCGGGGTGCTGGGTGCTCAGTACTCAGTGTGCTGTGTGCTCAGTGCTCAGAGTGTTGGGTGCTCAGTACTCAGGGTGCTGGGTGCTCAGTGCTCAGTGCTCAGGGTGCTCAGTGCTCAGGGTGCTGGGTGCTCAGGGTGCTGGGAGCTCAGTGCTCGGGGTGCTGGGTGCTCAGTGCTCAGGGTGCTGGGTGCTCAGTGCTTAGTGCTCAGGGTGCTGGGTGCTCAGTGCTCAGTGCTCAGGGTGCTGGGTGTTCAGTACTCATGATGCTGGGTGCTCAGTACTCAGGGTGCTGGGTGCTCAGTGCTCAGGGTGCTGGGTGCTCAGTGCTCAGGGTGCTGGGTGCTCAGTACTCAGGGTGCTGGGTACTCAGTACTCAGGGTGCTCGTTGCTCAGTGCTCAGGGTGCTGGGTGCTCAGTGCGCGGGGTGCAGGGTGTTCAGTACTCAGGGTGCTGGGTGCTCAGTACTCAGGGTGCTGGGTGCTCAGTGCTCAGGGTGCTGAGTGCTCAGTACTCAGGGTGCTGGGTGCTCAGTGCTCGGGGTGCTGGGTGCTCAGTACTCAGGGTGCTGGGTGCTTAGTACTCAGGGTGCTGGGTGCTCAGTGCTCGGGGTGTTGGGTGCTCAGTGCTCGGGGTGCTCGGTGCTCAGTGCTCGGGGTGCTTGGTGCTCAGTAATCAGGGTGCTGGGTGCTCAGTACTCGTTGTGCTGGGTGCTCAGTGCTCAGGGTGCTGGGTGCTCAGTACTCAGGGTGCTCGGTACTCAGTACTCACGGTGCTCAGTGCTCAGTACTCAGGGTGCTCAGGCTCAGTGCTCGGGGTGCTGGGTGCTCAGTGCTCGGGGTGCTGGGTGCTCAGTGCTCGGGGTGCTCGGTGCTCAGTGCTCAGGGTGCTGGGTGCTCAGTGCTTAGAGTGCTGGGTGCTCAGTACTCAGGGTGCTCGGTGCTCAGTACTCAGGGTGCTGGGTGCTCAGTGCTCAGGGTGCTCAGTGCTCAGTACTCAGCGTGCAGGGTGCTCTGTGGTCAGGGTGCTCGGTGCTCAGTACTCAGGGTGCTCAGTGCTCAGGGTGCTGGGTGCTCAGTACTCAGGGTGCAGGGTGCTCAGTGCTCAGTACTCAGGGTGCTCAGTGCTCAGGGTGCTGGGTGCTCAGTGCTCGGGGTGCTGGGTACTCAGTGCTCAGTACACAGGGTGCTGGGTGCGCAGTGCTCGGGGTGCTGGGTGCTCAGTGCTCAGTACTCAGAGAGCTGGGTGCTCAGTGCTCCGGGTGCTGGATGCTCAGTACTCAGGGTGCTGGGTACTCAGTGCTCAGGGTGCTGGTTGCTCAATACTCAGGGTGCTGGGTGCGCAGTGCTCAGGGTGCTGGGTGCTCAGTACTCAGGGTGCTCATTGCTCAGGGTGCTGGGTGCTCAGTACTCAGGGTGCTGGGTGCTCAGTACTCAGGGTGCTGGGTGCTCAGTACTCAGGGTGCTCAGTGCTCAGTACTCAGGGTGCTCAGTGCTCAGTAATCAGGGTGCTCAGGGATCAGGGTGCTGGGTGCTAACTGCTCGGGGTGCTGGGTGCTCAGTGCTCAGGGTGCTGGGTGCTCAGTGCTCAGGGTGCTCGGTGCTCAGTTCTCAGGGTGCTGGGTGCTCAGTACTCAGGGTGCTGGGTGCTCAGTACTCAGGGTGCTCAGTGCTCAGTACTCAGGGTGCTCAGTGCTCAGTACACAGGGTGCTCAGTGCTCAAGGTGCTGGGTGCTCAGTGCTCGGGGTGCTGGGTGCTCAGTCCTCAGGGTGCTGGGTGCTCAGTGCTCAGGGTGCTCGGTGCTCAGTGATCAGGGTGCTGGGTGCTCGGTACTCAGGGTGCTGGGTGCTCAGTGCTCAGGGTGCTGGGTGCTCAGTACTCAGGGTGCTGGGTGCTCAGTGCTCAGGGTGCTGGGTGCTCAGTGCTCAGGGTGCTCGGTGCTTAGTACTCAGGGTGCTCGGTGCTCGGGGCGCTGGGTGCTCAGTGCTCAGGGTGCTGGGTGCTCAGTGCTCAGGGTGCTGGGTGCTCAGTGCTCGGGGTGCTGGGTGCTCAGTGCTCGGGGTGCTGGGTGCTCAGTGCTCGGGTTGCTGGGTGCTCAGTACTCGGGGTGCTCGGTGCTCAGTACTCAGGGTGCTTGGTGCTCAGTGCTCAGGGTGCTGGGTGCTCAGTACTCAGGGTGCTGGCTGCTGAGTACTCAGGGTGCTCGGTGCTCAGTACTCAGGGTGCTGCGTGCTCGGTGCTCAGTACGCTGGGTGCTCAGTACTCAGGGTGCTGGCTGCTCAGTAATCAGGGTGCTGGGTGCTCAGTGCTCGGGGTGCTGGGTGCTCAGTACTCAGTGTGCTGGGTGCTCAGTACTCAGGGTGCTCAGTGCTTGGGGTGCTGGTGCTCAGTACTCAGGGTGCTCAGTGCTTGGGGTGTTGGGTGCTCAGTACTCAGGGTGCTGGGTGCTCAGTGCTCAGGGTGCTGGGTGCTCAGTACTCAGGGTGCTGGGTGCTCAGTGCTCGGGGTGCTGGGTGCTCAGTGCTCAGGGTGCTGGGTGCTCAGTGCTCAGGGTGCTCGGTGCTCAGTTCTCAGGGTGCTGGGTGCTCAGTACTCAGGGTGCTGGGTGCTCAGTACTCAGGGTGCTCAGTGCTCAGTACTCAGGGTGCTCAGTGCTCAGTACACAGGGTGCTCAGTGCTCAGGGTGCTGGGTGCTCAGTGCTCGGGGTGCTGGGTGCTCAGTCCTCAGGGTGCTGGGTGCTCAGTGCTCAGGGTGCTCGGTGCTCAGTGATCAGGGTGTTGGGTGCTCGGTACTCAGGGTGCTGGGTGCTCAGTGCTCAGGGTGCTGGGTGCTCAGTACTCAGGGTGCTGGGTGCTCAGTGCTCAGGGTGCTGGGTGCTCAGTGCTCAGGGTGCTCGGTGCTTAGTACTCAGGGTGCTCGGTGCTCGGGGCGCTGGGTGCTCAGTGCTCAGGGTGCTGGGTGCTCAGTGCTCAGGGTGCTGGGTGCTCAGTGCTCGGGGTGCTGGGTGCTCAGTGCTCGGGGTGCTGGGTGCTCAGTGCTCGGGGTCCTGGGTGCTCAGTACTCGGGGTGCTCGGTGCTCAGTACTCAGGGTGCTTGGTGCTCAGTGCTCAGGGTGCTGGGTGCTCAGTACTCAGGGTGCTGGCTGCTCAGTACTCAGGGTGCTCGGTGCTCAGTACTCAGGGCGCTGCGTGCTCGGTGCTCAGTACGCTGGGTGCTCAGTACTCAGGGTGCTGGCTGCTCAGTAATCAGGGTGCTGGGTGCTCAGTGCTCGGGGTGCTGGGTGCTCAGTACTCAGTGTGCTGGGTGCTCAGTACTCAGGGTGCTCAGTGCTTGGGGTGCTGGTGCTCAGTACTCAGGGTGCTCAGTGCTTGGGGTGTTGGGTGCTCAGTACTCAGGGTGCTGGGTGCTCAGTGCTCAGGGTGCTGGGTGCTCAGTACTCAGGGTGCTGGGTGCTCAGTGCTCGGGGTGCTGGGTGCTCAGTGCTCAGTACTCAGGGTGCTGGGTGCTCAGTGCTCAAGGTGCTGGGTGCTCAGTACTCAGTACTCAGGGTGCTGGGTGCTCAGTGCTCAGGGTGCTGGGTGCTCAGTGCTCAGTGCTCGGGGTGCTGGGTGCTCAGTGCTCAGGGTGCTGAGTGCTCAGTACTCAGGGTGCTGGGTGCTCCGTGCTCGGGGTGCTGGGTGCTCAGTACTCAGGGTGCTGGGTGCTTAGTACTCAGGGTGCTGGGTGCTCAGTGCTCGGGGTGCTGGGTGCTCAGTGCTCGGGGTGCTCGGTGCTCAGTGCTCGGGGTGCTTGGTGCTCAGTACTCAGGGTGCTCGGTACTCAGTACTCACGGTGCTCAGTGCTCAGTACTCAGGGTGCTCAGGCTCAGTGCTCGGGGTGCTGGGTGCTCAGTGCTCGGAGTGCTGGGTGCTCAGTGCTCGGGGTGCTGGGTGCTCAGTGCTCAGGGTGCTGGGTGCTCAGTGCTTAGAGTGCTGGGTGCTCAGTACTCAGGGTGCTCGGTACTCAGTACTCAGGGTGCTGGGTGCTCAGTGCTCAGGGTGCTCAGTGCTCAGTACTCAGCGTGCAGGGTGCTCAGTGGTCAGGGTGCTCGGTGCTCAGTACTCAGTGTGCTCAGTGCTCAGGGTGCTGGGTGCTCAGTACTCAGGGTGCAGGGTGCTCAGTGCTCAGTACTCAGGGTGCACAGTGCTCAGGGTGCTGGGTGCTCAGTGCTCGGGGTGCTGGGTACTCAGTGCTCAGTACACAGGGTGCTGGGTGCTCAGTGCTCGGGGTGCTGGGTGCTCAGTGCTCAGTATTCAGGGAGCTGGGTGCTCAGTGCTCTGGGTGCTGGATGCTCAGTACTCAGGGTGCTGGGTGCTCAGTGCTCAGGGTGCTCGGTGCTCAGTACTCAGGGTGCTGGGTGCTCAGTACTCAGGGTGCTGGGTGCTCAGTGCTCAGGGTGCTGGGTGCTCAGTACTCAGGGTGCTGGGTGCTCAGTGCTCAGGGTGCTGGGTGCTCAGTGCTCAGGGTGCTCGGTGCTTAGTACTCAGGGTGCTCGGTTCTCGGGGTGCTGGGTGCTCAGTGCTCAGGGTGCTGGGTGCTCAGTGCTCAGGGTGCTGGGTGCTCAGTGCTCGGGGTGCTGGGTGCTCAGTGCTCGGGGTGCTGGGTGCTCAGTGCTCGGGGTGCTGGGTGCTCAGTACTCGGGGTGCTCAGTGCTCAGTACTCAGGGTGCTTGGTGCTCAGTGCTCAGGGTGCTGGGTGCTCAGTACTCAGGGTGCTGGCTGCTCAGTACTCAGGGTGCTCGGTGCTCAGTACTCAGGGTGCTGCGTGCTCGGTGCTCAGTACGCTGGGTGCTCAGTACTCAGGGTGCTGGCTGCTCAGTAATCAGGGTGCTGGGTGCTCAGTGCTCGGGGTGCTGGGTGCTCAGCTCTCAGTGTGCTGGGTGCTCAGTACTCAGGGTGCTCAGTGCTTGGGGTGCTGGTTGCTCAGTACACAGGGTGCTCAGTGCTTGGGGTGTTGGGTGCTCAGTACTCAGGGTGCTGGGTGCTCAGTGCTCAGGGTGCTGGGTGCTCAGTGCTCGGGGTGCTGGGTGCTCAGTGCTCAGTACTCAGGGTGCTGGGTGCTCAGTGCTCAGGGTGCTGGGTGCTCAGTGCTCAGGGTGCTGGGTGCTCAGTGCTCAGGGTGCTGGGTACTCAGTGCTCAGGGTGCTGGGTACTCAGTGCTCGGGGTGCTGGGTGCTCAGTACTCAGGGTGCTGGGTGCTCAGTACTCAGGGTGCTCAGTGCTCAGTACTCATGGTGCTCAGTGCTCCGTACAAGGGTGCTCAGTGCTCAGGGTGCTGGGTGCTCAGTGCTCAGGGTGCTGGGTGCTCAGTCCTCAGGGTGCTGGGTGCTCAGTGCTCAGGGTGCTCGGTGCTCAGTGCTCAGGGTGCTGGGTGCTCAGTACTCAGGGTGCTGGGTTCTCAGTGCTCGGGTTGCTGGGTGCTCAGTACTCAGGGTGCTGGGTGCTCAGTGCTCAGGGTGCTGGGTGCTCAGTGCTCAGGGTGCTCGGTGCTTAGTACTCAGGGTGCTCGGTGCTCGCGGTGCTGGGTGCTCAGTGCTCGGGTTGCTGGGTGCTCAGTGCTCGGGGTGCTGGGTGCTCAGTGCTCGGGGTGCTGGGTGCTCAGTGCTCGGGGTGCTGGGTGCTCAGTACTCGGGGTGCTCGGTGCTCAGTACTCAGGGTGCTGGGTGCTCAGTGCTCAGGGTACTGGGTGCTCAGTACTCAGTGTGCTGGGTGCTCGCTGCTCAGTACGCTGGGTGCTCAGTACTCAGGGTGCTGGGTGCTCAGTGCTCGGGGTGCTCAGTACTCAGGGTGATGTGTGTTCAGTGCTCAGGGTACTGGGTGCTCAGTTCTCAGGGTGCTCGGTGCTCAGTACTCAGGGTGCTCAGTGCTCAGGGTGCTGGGTGCTCAGTACTCAGGGTGCCTGGTGCTCAGTGCTCAGTACTCTGGGTGCTCAGTGCTCAGGGTGCTGGGTGCTCAGTGCTCGGGGTGCTGGGTTCTCAGTGCTCAGTACACAGGATGCTGGGTGCTCAGTGCTCGGGGTGATGGGTGCTCAGTGCTCAGTACTCAGGGTGCTGGGTGCTCAGTGCTCGGGGTGCTGGATGCTCACTACTCAGGGTGCTGGGTGCTCAGTGCTCAGGGTGCTGGTTGCTCAGTACTCAGCGTGCTGGGTGCTCAGTGCTCAGGGTGCTGGGTGCTCAGTACTCAGGGTGCTCATTGCTCAGGGTGCTGGGTGCTCAGTACTCAGTGTGCTGGGTGCTCAGTACTCAGGGTGCTGGGTGCTCAGTACTCAGGGTGCTCAGTGCTCAGTACTCAGGGTGCTCAGTGCTCAGTTCTCAGGGTGCTCAGGGCTCAGGGTGCTAGGTGCTCACTGCTCGGGGTGCTGTGTGCTCAGTGCTCAGGGTGCTGGATGCTCAGTGCTCAGGGTGCTCGGTGATCAGTACTCAGGGTGCTCAGTGCTCAGTACTCAGGGTGCTCAGTGCTCAGTACTCAGGGTGCTCAGTGCTCAGTGCTCAGGGTGCTGGGTGCTCAGTGCTCGGGGTGCTGGGTGCTCAGTCCTCAGGGTGCTGGGTGCTCAGTGCTCAGGGTGCTCGGTGCTCAGTGATCAGGGTGCTGGGTGCTCAGTACTCAGGGTGCTGGGTGCTCAGTGCTCGCTGTGCTGGGTGCTCAGTACTCAAGGTGCTGGGTGCTCAGTGCTCAGGGTGCTGGGTGCTCAGTGCTCAGGGTGCTCGGTGCTTAGTACTCAGGGTGCTCGGTGCTCGGGGTGCTGGGTGCTCAGTGCTCGGGGTGCTGGGTGCTCAGTGCTCGGGGTGCTGGGTGCTCAGTGCTCGGGGTGCTGGGTGCTCAGTGCTCAGGGTGCTGGGTGCTCAGTGCTCGGGGCGCTGGGTGCTCAGTGCTCAGTACTCAGGGTGCTGGGTGCTCAGTGCTCAGGGTGCTGGGTGCTCAGTACTCAGGGTGCTCGGTGCTCAGTACTCAGGGTGCTGGGTCCTCAGTGCTCAGGGTGCTGAGTGCTCAGTACTCAGGGTGCTGGGTGCTCAGTACTCGTTGTGCAGGGTGCTCAGTACTCAGGGAGCTGGGTGCTCAGTACTCATTGTGCTGGGTGCTCAGTACTCGGGTGCTGGGTGCTCAGTGCTCAGGGTGCTGGGTGCTCAGTGCTCGGGGTGCTGGGTGCTCAGTGCTCAGTACTCAGGGTGCTGGGTACTCAGTGCTCAGGGTGCTGGTTGCTCAATACTCAGGGTGCTGGGTGCGCAGTGCTCAGGGTGCTGGGTGCTCAGTACTCAGGGTGCTCATTGCTCAGGGTGCTGGGTGCTCAGTACTCAGGGTGCTGGGTGCTCAGTACTCAGGGTGCTGGGTGCTCAGTACTCAGGGTGCTCAGTGCTCAGTACTCAGGGTACTCAGTGCTCAGTAATCAGGGTGCTCAGGGATCAGGGTGCTGGGTGCTAACTGCTCGGGGTGCTGGGTGCTCAGTGCTCAGGGTGCTGGGTGCTCAGTGCTCAGGGTGCTCGGTGCTCAGTTCTCAGGGTGCTGGGTGCTCAGTACTCAGGGTGCTGGGTGCTCAGTACTCAGGGTGCTCAGTGCTCAGTACTCAGGGTGCTCAGTGCTCAGTACACAGGGTGCTCAGTGCTCAGGGTGCTGGGTGCTCAGTGCTCGGGGTGCTGGGTGCTCAGTCCTCAGGGTGCTGGGTGCTCAGTGCTCAGGGTGCTCGGTGCTCAGTGATCAGGGTGCTGGGTGCTCGGTACTCAGGGTGCTGGGTGCTCAGTGCTCAGGGTGCTGGGTGCTCAGTACTCAGGGTGCTGGGTGCTCAGTGCTCAGGGTGCTGGGTGCTCAGTGCTCAGGGTGCTCGGTGCTTAGTACTCAGGGTGCTCGGTGCTCGGGGCGCTGGGTGCTCAGTGCTCAGGGTGCTGGGTGCTCAGTGCTCAGGGTGCTGGGTGCTCAGTGCTCGGGGTGCTGGGTGCTCAGTGCTCGGGGTGCTGGGTGCTCAGTGCTCGGGTTGCTGGGTGCTCAGTACTCGGGGTGCTCGGTGCTCAGTACTCAGGGTGCTTGGTGCTCAGTGCTCAGGGTGCTGGGTGCTCAGTACTCAGGGTGCTGGCTGCTGAGTACTCAGGGTGCTCGGTGCTCAGTACTCAGGGTGCTGCGTGCTCGGTGCTCAGTACGCTGGGTGCTCAGTACTCAGGGTGCTGGCTGCTCAGTAATCAGGGTGCTGGGTGCTCAGTGCTCGGGGTGCTGGGTGCTCAGTACTCAGTGTGCTGGGTGCTCAGTACTCAGGGTGCTCAGTGCTTGGGGTGCTGGTGCTCAGTACTCAGGGTGCTCAGTGCTTGGGGTGTTGGGTGCTCAGTACTCAGGGTGCTGGGTGCTCAGTGCTCAGGGTGCTGGGTGCTCAGTACTCAGGGTGCTGGGTGCTCAGTGCTCGGGGTGCTGGGTGCTCAGTGCTCAGGGTGCTGGGTGCTCAGTGCTCAGGGTGCTCGGTGCTCAGTTCTCAGGGTGCTGGGTGCTCAGTACTCAGGGTGCTGGGTGCTCAGTACTCAGGGTGCTCAGTGCTCAGTACTCAGGGGGCTCAGTGCTCAGTACACAGGGTGCTCAGTGCTCAGGGTGCTGGGTGCTCAGTGCTCGGGGTGCTGGGTGCTCAGTCCTCAGGGTGCTGGGTGCTCAGTGCTCAGGGTGCTCGGTGCTCAGTGATCAGGGTGTTGGGTGCTCGGTACTCAGGGTGCTGGGTGCTCAGTGCTCAGGGTGCTGGGTGCTCAGTACTCAGGGTGCTGGGTGCTCAGTGCTCAGGGTGCTGGGTGCTCAGTGCTCAGGGTGCTCGGTGCTTAGTACTCAGGGTGCTCGGTGCTCGGGGCGCTGGGTGCTCAGTGCTCAGGGTGCTGGGTGCTCAGTGCTCAGGGTGCTGGGTGCTCAGTGCTCGGGGTGCTGGGTGCTCAGTGCTCGGGGTGCTGGGTGCTCAGTGCTCGGGGTCCTGGGTGCTCAGTACTCGGGGTGCTCGGTGCTCAGTACTCAGGGTGCTTGGTGCTCAGTGCTCAGGGTGCTGGGTGCTCAGTACTCAGGGTGCTGGCTGCTCAGTACTCAGGGTGCTCGGTGCTCAGTACTCAGGGTTCTGCGTGCTCGGTGCTCAGTACGCTGGGTGCTCAGTACTCAGGGTGCTGGCTGCTCAGTAATCAGGGTGCTGGGTGCACAGTGCTCGGGGTGCTGGGTGCTCAGTACTCAGTGTGCTGGGTGGTCAGTACTCAGGGTGCTCAGTGCTTGGGGTGCTGGTGCTCAGTACTCAGGGTGCTCAGTGCTCGGGGTGCTGGGTGCTCAGTGCTCAGTACTCAGGGTGCTGGGTGCTCAGTGCTCAAGGTGCTGGGTGCTCAGTACTCAGGGTGCTGGGTCCTCAGTGCTCAGGGTGCTGAGTGCTCAGTACTCAGGGTGCTGGGTGCTCCGTCCTCGGGGTGCTGGGTGCTCAGTACTCAGGGTGCTGGGTGCTTAGTACTCAGGGTGCTGGGTGCTCAGTGCTCGGGGTGCTGGGTGCTCAGTGCTCGGGGTGCTCGGTGCTCAGTGCTCGGGGTGCTTGGTGCTCAGTAATCAGGGTGCTGGGTGCTCAGTACTCGTTGTGCTGGGTGCTCAGTGCTCAGGGTGCTGGGTGCTCAGTACTCAGGGTGCTCGGTACTCAGTACTCACGGTGCTCAGTGCTCAGTACTCAGGGTGCTCAGGCTCAGTGCTCGGGGTGCTGGGTGCTCAGTGCTCGGAGTGCTGGGTGCTCAGTGCTCGGGTTGCTGGGTGCTCAGTGCTCAGGGTGCTGGGTGCTCAGTGCTTAGAGTGCTGGGTGCTCAGTACTCAGGGTGCTCGGTACTCAGTACTCAGGGTGCTGGGTGCTCAGTGCTCAGGGTGCTCAGTGCTCAGTAGTCAGCGTGCAGGGTGCTCAGTGGTCACGGTGCTCGGTGCTCAGTACTCAGTGTGCTCAGTGCTCAGGGTGCTGGGTGCTCAGTACTCAGGGTGCAGGGTGCTCAGTGCTCAGTACTCAGGGTGCTCAGTGCTCAGGGTGCTGGGTGCTCAGTGCTCGGGGTGCTGGGTACTCAGTGCTCAGTACACAGGGTGCTGGGTGCTCAGTGCTCGGGGTGCTGGGTGCTCAGTGCTCAGTACTCAGGGAGCTGGGTGCTCAGTGCTCTGGGTGCTGGATGCTCAGTACTCAGGGTGCTGGGTGCTCAGTGCTCAGGGTGCTCGGTGCTCAGTACTCAGGGTGCTGGGTGCTCAGTACTCAGGGTGCTGGGTGCTCAGTGCTCAGGGTGCTGGGTGCTCAGTACTCAGGGTGCTGGGTGCTCAGTGCTCAGGGTGCTGGGTGCTCAGTGCTCAGGGTGCTCGGTGCTTAGTACTCAGGGTGCTCGGTGCTCGGGGTGCTGGGTGCTCAGTGCTCAGGGTGCTGGGTGCTCAGTGCTCAGGGTGCTGGGTGCTCAGTACTCAGTGTGCTGGGTGCTCAGTACTCAGGGTGCTCAGTGCTTGGGGTGCTGGTTGCTCAGTACTCAGGGTGCTCAGTGCTTGGGGTGTTGGGTGCTCAGTACTCAGGGTGCTGGGTGCTCAGTGCTCGGGGTGCTGGGTGCTCAGTGCTCAGTACTCAGGGTACTGGGTGCTCAGTGCTCAGGGTGCTGGGTGCTCAGTGCTCAGGGTGCTGGGTGCTCAGTGCTCAGGGTGCTGGGTACTCAGTGCTCAGGGAGCTGGGTACTCAGTGCTCGGGGTGCTGGGTGCTCAGTACTCAGTGTGCTGTGTGCTCAGTGCTCAGAGTGTTGGGTGCTCAGTACTCAGGGTGCTGGGTGCTCAGTGCTCAGTGCTCAGGGTGCTCAGTGCTCAGGGTGCTGGGTGCTCAGGGTGCTGGGAGCTCAGTGCTCGGGGTGCTGGGTGCTCAGTGCTCAGGGTGCTGGGTGCTCAGTGCTTAGTGCTCAGGGTGCTGGGTGCTCAGTGCTCAGTGCTCAGGGTGCTGGGTGTTCAGTACTCATGATGCTGGGTGCTCAGTACTCAGGGTGCTGGGTGCTCAGTGCTCAGGGTGCTGGGTGCTCAGTGCTCAGGGTGCTGGGTGCTCAGTACTCAGGGTGCTGGGTACTCAGTACTCAGGGTGCTCGTTGCTCAGTGCTCAGGGTGCTGGGTGCTCAGTGCGCGGGGTGCAGGGTGTTCAGTACTCAGGGTGCTGGGTGCTCAGTACTCAGGGTGCTGGGTGCTCAGTGCTCAGGGTGCTGAGTGCTCAGTACTCAGGGTGCTGGGTGCTCAGTGCTCGGGGTGCTGGGTGCTCAGTACTCAGGGTGCTGGGTGCTTAGTACTCAGGGTGCTGGGTGCTCAGTGCTCGGGGTGTTGGGTGCTCAGTGCTCGGGGTGCTCGGTGCTCAGTGCTCGGGGTGCTTGGTGCTCAGTAATCAGGGTGCTGGGTGCTCAGTACTCGTTGTGCTGGGTGCTCAGTGCTCAGGGTGCTGGGTGCTCAGTACTCAGGGTGCTCGGTACTCAGTACTCACGGTGCTCAGTGCTCAGTACTCAGGGTGCTCAGGCTCAGTGCTCGGGGTGCTGGGTGCTCAGTGCTCGGGGTGCTGGGTGCTCAGTGCTCGGGGTGCTCGGTGCTCAGTGCTCAGGGTGCTGGGTGCTCAGTGCTTAGAGTGCTGGGTGCTCAGTACTCAGGGTGCTCGGTGCTCAGTACTCAGGGTGCTGGGTGCTCAGTGCTCAGGGTGCTCAGTGCTCAGTACTCAGCGTGCAGGGTGCTCTGTGGTCAGGGTGCTCGGTGCTCAGTACTCAGGGTGCTCAGTGCTCAGGGTGCTGGGTGCTCAGTACTCAGGGTGCAGGGTGCTCAGTGCTCAGTACTCAGGGTGCTCAGTGCTCAGGGTGCTGGGTGCTCAGTGCTCGGGGTGCTGGGTACTCAGTGCTCAGTACACAGGGTGCTGGGTGCGCAGTGCTCGGGGTGCTGGGTGCTCAGTGCTCAGTACTCAGAGAGCTGGGTGCTCAGTGCTCCGGGTGCTGGATGCTCAGTACTCAGGGTGCTGGGTACTCAGTGCTCAGGGTGCTGGTTGCTCAATACTCAGGGTGCTGGGTGCGCAGTGCTCAGGGTGCTGGGTGCTCAGTACTCAGGGTGCTCATTGCTCAGGGTGCTGGGTGCTCAGTACTCAGGGTGCTGGGTGCTCAGTACTCAGGGTGCTGGGTGCTCAGTACTCAGGGTGCTCAGTGCTCAGTACTCAGGGTGCTCAGTGCTCAGTAATCAGGGTGCTCAGGGATCAGGGTGCTGGGTGCTAACTGCTCGGGGTGCTGGGTGCTCAGTGCTCAGGGTGCTGGGTGCTCAGTGCTCAGGGTGCTCGGTGCTCAGTTCTCAGGGTGCTGGGTGCTCAGTACTCAGGGTGCTGGGTGCTCAGTACTCAGGGTGCTCAGTGCTCAGTACTCAGGGTGCTCAGTGCTCAGTACACAGGGTGCTCAGTGCTCAAGGTGCTGGGTGCTCAGTGCTCGGGGTGCTGGGTGCTCAGTCCTCAGGGTGCTGGGTGCTCAGTGCTCAGGGTGCTCGGTGCTCAGTGATCAGGGTGCTGGGTGCTCGGTACTCAGGGTGCTGGGTGCTCAGTGCTCAGGGTGCTGGGTGCTCAGTACTCAGGGTGCTGGGTGCTCAGTGCTCAGGGTGCTGGGTGCTCAGTGCTCAGGGTGCTCGGTGCTTAGTACTCAGGGTGCTCGGTGCTCGGGGCGCTGGGTGCTCAGTGCTCAGGGTGCTGGGTGCTCAGTGCTCAGGGTGCTGGGTGCTCAGTGCTCGGGGTGCTGGGTGCTCAGTGCTCGGGGTGCTGGGTGCTCAGTGCTCGGGTTGCTGGGTGCTCAGTACTCGGGGTGCTCGGTGCTCAGTACTCAGGGTGCTTGGTGCTCAGTGCTCAGGGTGCTGGGTGCTCAGTACTCAGGGTGCTGGCTGCTGAGTACTCAGGGTGCTCGGTGCTCAGTACTCAGGGTGCTGCGTGCTCGGTGCTCAGTACGCTGGGTGCTCAGTACTCAGGGTGCTGGCTGCTCAGTAATCAGGGTGCTGGGTGCTCAGTGCTCGGGGTGCTGGGTGCTCAGTACTCAGTGTGCTGGGTGCTCAGTACTCAGGGTGCTCAGTGCTTGGGGTGCTGGTGCTCAGTACTCAGGGTGCTCAGTGCTTGGGGTGTTGGGTGCTCAGTACTCAGGGTGCTGGGTGCTCAGTGCTCAGGGTGCTGGGTGCTCAGTACTCAGGGTGCTGGGTGCTCAGTGCTCGGGGTGCTGGGTGCTCAGTGCTCAGGGTGCTGGGTGCTCAGTGCTCAGGGTGCTCGGTGCTCAGTTCTCAGGGTGCTGGGTGCTCAGTACTCAGGGTGCTGGGTGCTCAGTACTCAGGGTGCTCAGTGCTCAGTACTCAGGGTGCTCAGTGCTCAGTACACAGGGTGCTCAGTGCTCAGGGTGCTGGGTGCTCAGTGCTCGGGGTGCTGGGTGCTCAGTCCTCAGGGTGCTGGGTGCTCAGTGCTCAGGGTGCTCGGTGCTCAGTGATCAGGGTGTTGGGTGCTCGGTACTCAGGGTGCTGGGTGCTCAGTGCTCAGGGTGCTGGGTGCTCAGTACTCAGGGTGCTGGGTGCTCAGTGCTCAGGGTGCTGGGTGCTCAGTGCTCAGGGTGCTCGGTGCTTAGTACTCAGGGTGCTCGGTGCTCGGGGCGCTGGGTGCTCAGTGCTCAGGGTGCTGGGTGCTCAGTGCTCAGGGTGCTGGGTGCTCAGTGCTCGGGGTGCTGGGTGCTCAGTGCTCGGGGTGCTGGGTGCTCAGTGCTCGGGGTCCTGGGTGCTCAGTACTCGGGGTGCTCGGTGCTCAGTACTCAGGGTGCTTGGTGCTCAGTGCTCAGGGTGCTGGGTGCTCAGTACTCAGGGTGCTGGCTGCTCAGTACTCAGGGTGCTCGGTGCTCAGTACTCAGGGCGCTGCGTGCTCGGTGCTCAGTACGCTGGGTGCTCAGTACTCAGGGTGCTGGCTGCTCAGTAATCAGGGTGCTGGGTGCTCAGTGCTCGGGGTGCTGGGTGCTCAGTACTCAGTGTGCTGGGTGCTCAGTACTCAGGGTGCTCAGTGCTTGGGGTGCTGGTGCTCAGTACTCAGGGTGCTCAGTGCTTGGGGTGTTGGGTGCTCAGTACTCAGGGTGCTGGGTGCTCAGTGCTCAGGGTGCTGGGTGCTCAGTACTCAGGGTGCTGGGTGCTCAGTGCTCGGGGTGCTGGGTGCTCAGTGCTCAGTACTCAGGGTGCTGGGTGCTCAGTGCTCAAGGTGCTGGGTGCTCAGTACTCAGTACTCAGGGTGCTGGGTGCTCAGTGCTCAGGGTGCTGGGTGCTCAGTGCTCAGTGCTCGGGGTGCTGGGTGCTCAGTGCTCAGGGTGCTGAGTGCTCAGTACTCAGGGTGCTGGGTGCTCCGTGCTCGGGGTGCTGGGTGCTCAGTACTCAGGGTGCTGGGTGCTTAGTACTCAGGGTGCTGGGTGCTCAGTGCTCGGGGTGCTGGGTGCTCAGTGCTCGGGGTGCTCGGTGCTCAGTGCTCGGGGTGCTTGGTGCTCAGTACTCAGGGTGCTCGGTACTCAGTACTCACGGTGCTCAGTGCTCAGTACTCAGGGTGCTCAGGCTCAGTGCTCGGGGTGCTGGGTGCTCAGTGCTCGGAGTGCTGGGTGCTCAGTGCTCGGGGTGCTGGGTGCTCAGTGCTCAGGGTGCTGGGTGCTCAGTGCTTAGAGTGCTGGGTGCTCAGTACTCAGGGTGCTCGGTACTCAGTACTCAGGGTGCTGGGTGCTCAGTGCTCAGGGTGCTCAGTGCTCAGTACTCAGCGTGCAGGGTGCTCAGTGGTCAGGGTGCTCGGTGCTCAGTACTCAGTGTGCTCAGTGCTCAGGGTGCTGGGTGCTCAGTACTCAGGGTGCAGGGTGCTCAGTGCTCAGTACTCAGGGTGCACAGTGCTCAGGGTGCTGGGTGCTCAGTGCTCGGGGTGCTGGGTACTCAGTGCTCAGTACACAGGGTGCTGGGTGCTCAGTGCTCGGGGTGCTGGGTGCTCAGTGCTCAGTATTCAGGGAGCTGGGTGCTCAGTGCTCTGGGTGCTGGATGCTCAGTACTCAGGGTGCTGGGTGCTCAGTGCTCAGGGTGCTCGGTGCTCAGTACTCAGGGTGCTGGGTGCTCAGTACTCAGGGTGCTGGGTGCTCAGTGCTCAGGGTGCTGGGTGCTCAGTACTCAGGGTGCTGGGTGCTCAGTGCTCAGGGTGCTGGGTGCTCAGTGCTCAGGGTGCTCGGTGCTTAGTACTCAGGGTGCTCGGTTCTCGGGGTGCTGGGTGCTCAGTGCTCAGGGTGCTGGGTGCTCAGTGCTCAGGGTGCTGGGTGCTCAGTGCTCGGGGTGCTGGGTGCTCAGTGCTCGGGGTGCTGGGTGCTCAGTGCTCGGGGTGCTGGGTGCTCAGTACTCGGGGTGCTCAGTGCTCAGTACTCAGGGTGCTTGGTGCTCAGTGCTCAGGGTGCTGGGTGCTCAGTACTCAGGGTGCTGGCTGCTCAGTACTCAGGGTGCTCGGTGCTCAGTACTCAGGGTGCTGCGTGCTCGGTGCTCAGTACGCTGGGTGCTCAGTACTCAGGGTGCTGGCTGCTCAGTAATCAGGGTGCTGGGTGCTCAGTGCTCGGGGTGCTGGGTGCTCAGCTCTCAGTGTGCTGGGTGCTCAGTACTCAGGGTGCTCAGTGCTTGGGGTGCTGGTTGCTCAGTACACAGGGTGCTCAGTGCTTGGGGTGTTGGGTGCTCAGTACTCAGGGTGCTGGGTGCTCAGTGCTCAGGGTGCTGGGTGCTCAGTGCTCGGGGTGCTGGGTGCTCAGTGCTCAGTACTCAGGGTGCTGGGTGCTCAGTGCTCAGGGTGCTGGGTGCTCAGTGCTCAGGGTGCTGGGTGCTCAGTGCTCAGGGTGCTGGGTACTCAGTGCTCAGGGTGCTGGGTACTCAGTGCTCGGGGTGCTGGGTGCTCAGTACTCAGGGTGCTGGGTGCTCAGTACTCAGGGTGCTCAGTGCTCAGTACTCATGGTGCTCAGTGCTCCGTACAAGGGTGCTCAGTGCTCAGGGTGCTGGGTGCTCAGTGCTCAGGGTGCTGGGTGCTCAGTCCTCAGGGTGCTGGGTGCTCAGTGCTCAGGGTGCTCGGTGCTCAGTGCTCAGGGTGCTGGGTGCTCAGTACTCAGGGTGCTGGGTTCTCAGTGCTCGGGTTGCTGGGTGCTCAGTACTCAGGGTGCTGGGTGCTCAGTGCTCAGGGTGCTGGGTGCTCAGTGCTCAGGGTGCTCGGTGCTTAGTACTCAGGGTGCTCGGTGCTCGCGGTGCTGGGTGCTCAGTGCTCGGGTTGCTGGGTGCTCAGTGCTCGGGGTGCTGGGTGCTCAGTGCTCGGGGTGCTGGGTGCTCAGTGCTCGGGGTGCTGGGTGCTCAGTACTCGGGGTGCTCGGTGCTCAGTACTCAGGGTGCTGGGTGCTCAGTGCTCAGGGTACTGGGTGCTCAGTACTCAGTGTGCTGGGTGCTCGCTGCTCAGTACGCTGGGTGCTCAGTACTCAGGGTGCTGGGTGCTCAGTGCTCGGGGTGCTCAGTACTCAGGGTGATGTGTGTTCAGTGCTCAGGGTACTGGGTGCTCAGTTCTCAGGGTGCTCGGTGCTCAGTACTCAGGGTGCTCAGTGCTCAGGGTGCTGGGTGCTCAGTACTCAGGGTGCCTGGTGCTCAGTGCTCAGTACTCTGGGTGCTCAGTGCTCAGGGTGCTGGGTGCTCAGTGCTCGGGGTGCTGGGTTCTCAGTGCTCAGTACACAGGATGCTGGGTGCTCAGTGCTCGGGGTGATGGGTGCTCAGTGCTCAGTACTCAGGGTGCTGGGTGCTCAGTGCTCGGGGTGCTGGATGCTCACTACTCAGGGTGCTGGGTGCTCAGTGCTCAGGGTGCTGGTTGCTCAGTACTCAGCGTGCTGGGTGCTCAGTGCTCAGGGTGCTGGGTGCTCAGTACTCAGGGTGCTCATTGCTCAGGGTGCTGGGTGCTCAGTACTCAGTGTGCTGGGTGCTCAGTACTCAGGGTGCTGGGTGCTCAGTACTCAGGGTGCTCAGTGCTCAGTACTCAGGGTGCTCAGTGCTCAGTTCTCAGGGTGCTCAGGGCTCAGGGTGCTAGGTGCTCACTGCTCGGGGTGCTGTGTGCTCAGTGCTCAGGGTGCTGGATGCTCAGTGCTCAGGGTGCTCGGTGATCAGTACTCAGGGTGCTCAGTGCTCAGTACTCAGGGTGCTCAGTGCTCAGTACTCAGGGTGCTCAGTGCTCAGTGCTCAGGGTGCTGGGTGCTCAGTGCTCGGGGTGCTGGGTGCTCAGTCCTCAGGGTGCTGGGTGCTCAGTGCTCAGGGTGCTCGGTGCTCAGTGATCAGGGTGCTGGGTGCTCAGTACTCAGGGTGCTGGGTGCTCAGTGCTCGCTGTGCTGGGTGCTCAGTACTCAAGGTGCTGGGTGCTCAGTGCTCAGGGTGCTGGGTGCTCAGTGCTCAGGGTGCTCGGTGCTTAGTACTCAGGGTGCTCGGTGCTCGGGGTGCTGGGTGCTCAGTGCTCGGGGTGCTGGGTGCTCAGTGCTCGGGGTGCTGGGTGCTCAGTGCTCGGGGTGCTGGGTGCTCAGTGCTCAGGGTGCTGGGTGCTCAGTGCTCGGGGCGCTGGGTGCTCAGTGCTCAGTACTCAGGGTGCTGGGTGCTCAGTGCTCAGGGTGCTGGGTGCTCAGTACTCAGGGTGCTCGGTGCTCAGTACTCAGGGTGCTGGGTCCTCAGTGCTCAGGGTGCTGAGTGCTCAGTACTCAGGGTGCTGGGTGCTCAGTACTCGTTGTGCAGGGTGCTCAGTACTCAGGGAGCTGGGTGCTCAGTACTCATTGTGCTGGGTGCTCAGTACTCGGGTGCTGGGTGCTCAGTGCTCAGGGTGCTGGGTGCTCAGTGCTCGGGGTGCTGGGTGCTCAGTGCTCAGTACTCAGGGTGCTGGGTGCTCAGTGCTCGGGGTGCTGGGTGCTCAGTACTCAGTGTGCTGGGTGCTCAGTGCTCAGAGTGTTGGGTGCTCAGTACTCAGGGTGCTGGGTGCTCAGTGCTCAGTGCTCAGGGTGCTCAGTGCTCAGGGTGCTGGGTGCTCAGGGTGCTGGGTGCTCAGTGCACGGGGTGCTGGGTGCTCAGTGCTCAGGGTGCTGGGTGCTCAGTGCTTAGTGCTCAGGGTGCTGGGTGCTCAGTGCTCAGTGCTCAGGGTGCTGGGTGTTCAGTACTCATGGTGCTGGGTGCTCAGTACTCAGGGTGCTGGTTGCTCAGTGCTCAGGGTGCTGGGTGCTCAGTGCTCAGGGTGCTGGGTGCTCAGTACTCAGGGTGCTGGGTGCTCAGTACTCAGGGTGCTCGTTGCTCAGTGCTCAGGGTGCTGGGTGCTCAGTGCGCGGGGTGCTGGGTGCTCAGTGCTCAGGGTGCTGGGTGCTCAGTACTCAGGGTGCTCGGTACTCAGTACTCACGGTGCTCAGTGCTCAGTACTCAGGGTGCTCAGGCTCAGTGCTCGGGGTGCTGGGTGCTCAGTGCTCGGGGTGCTCTGTGCTCAGTGCTCGGGGTGCTCGGTGCTCAGTGCTCAGGGTGCTGGGTGCTCAGTGCTTAGAGTGCTGGGTGCTCAGTACTCAGGGTGCTCGGTGCTCAGTACTCAGGGTGCTGGGTGCTCAGTGCTCAGGGTGCTCAGTGCTCAGTACTCAGCGTGCAGGGTGCTCTGTGGTCAGGGTGCTCGGTGCTCAGTACTCAGGGTGCTCAGTGCTCAGGGTGCTGGGTGCTCAGTACTCAGGGTGCAGGGTGCTCAGTGCTCAGTACTCAGGGTGCTCAGTGCTCAGGGTGCTGGGTGCTCAGTGCTCGGGGTGCTGGGTACTCAGTGCTCAGTACACAGGGTGCTGGGTGCGCAGTGCTCGGCGTCCTGGGTGCTCAGTGCTCAGTACTCAGAGAGCTGGGTGCTCAGTGCTCCGGGTGCTGGATGCTCAGTACTCAGGGTGCTGGGTACTCAGTGCTCAGGGTGCTGGTTGCTCAATACTCAGGGTGCTGGGTGCTCAGTGCTCAGGGTGCTGGGTGCTCAGTACTCAGGGTGCTCATTGCTCAGGGTGCTGGGTGCTCAGTACTCAGGGTGCTGGGTGCTCAGTACTCAGGGTGCTGGGTGCTCAGTACTCAGGGTGCTCAGTGCTCAGTACTCAGGGTGCTCAGTGCTCAGTAATCAGGGTGCTCAGGGCTCAGGGTGCTGGTGCTAACTGCTCGGGGTGCTGGGTGCTCAGTGCTCAGGGTGCTGGGTGCTCAGTGCTCAGGGTGCTCGGTGCTCAGTTCTCAGGGTGCTGGGTGCTCAGTACTCAGGGTGCTGGGTGCTCAGTACTCAGGGTGCTCAGTGCTCAGTACTCAGGGTGCTCAGTGCTCAGTACACAGGGTGCTCAGTGCTCAGGGTGCTGGGTGCTCAGTGCTCGGGGTGCTGGGTGCTCAGTCCTCAGTGTGCTGGGTGCTCAGTGCTCAGGGTGCTCGGTGCTCAGTGATCAGGGTGCTGGGTGCTCTGTACTCAGGGTGCTGGGTGCTCAGTGCTCAGGGTGCTGGGTGCTCAGTACTCAGGGTGCTGGGTGCTCAGTGCTCAGGGTGCTGGGTGCTCAGTGCTCAGGGTGCTCGGTGCTTAGTACTCAGGGTGCTCGGTGCTCAGGGTGCTGGGTGCTCAGTGCTCAGGCTGCTGGGTGCTCAGTGCTCAGGGTGCTGGTTGCTCAGTGCTCGGGGTGCTGGGTGCTCAGTGCTCGGGGTGCTGGGTGCTCAGTGCTCGGGGTGCTGGGTGCTCAGTACTCGGGGTGCTCGGTGCTCAGTACTCAGGGTGCTTGGTGCTCAGTGCTCAGGGTGCTGGGTGCTCAGTACTCAGGGTGCTGGCTGCTCAGTACTCAGGGTGCTCGGTGCTCAGTACTCAGGGTGCTCAGTGCTTGGGGTGCTGGTGCTCAGTACTCAGGGTGCTCAGTGCTCGGGGTGCTGGGTGCTCAGTGCTCGGGGTGCTGGGTGCTCAGTACTCGGGGTGCTCGGTGCTCAGTACTCAGGGTGCTTGGTGCTCAGTGCTCAGGGTGCTGGGTGCTCAGTACTCAGGGTGCTGGCTGCTCAGTACTCAGGGTGCTCGGTGCTCAGTACGCTGGGTGCTCAGTACTCAGGGTGCTGGCTGCTCAGTAATCAGGGTGCTGGGTGCTCAGTGCTCGGGGTGCTGGGTGCTCAGTACTCAGTGTGCTGGGTGCTCAGTACTCAGGGTGCTCAGTGCTTGGGGTGCTGGTGCTCAGTACTCAGGGTGCTCAGTGCTTGGGGTGTTGGGTGCTCAGTACTCAGGGTGCTGGGTGCTCAGTGCTCAGGGTGCTGGGTGCTCAGTACTCAGGGTGCTGGGTGCTCAGTGCTCGGGGTGCTGGGTGCTCAGTGCTCAGTACTCAGGGTGCTGGGTGCTCAGTGCTCAAGGTGCTGGGTGCTCAGTACTCAGGGTGCTGGGTCCTCAGTGCTCAGGGTGCTGAGTGCTCAGTACTCAGGGTGCTGGGTGCTCCGTGCTCGGGGTGCTGGGTGCTCAGTACTCAGGGTGCTGGGTGCTTAGTACTCAGGGTGCTGGGTGCTCAGTGCTCGGGGTGCTGGGTGCTCAGTGCTCGGGGTGCTCGGTGCTCAGTGCTCGGGGTGCTTGGTGCTCAGTACTCAGGGTGCTCGGTACTCAGTACTCACGGTGCTCAGTGCTCAGTACTCAGGGTGCTCAGGCTCAGTGCTCGGGGTGCTGGGTGCTCAGTGCTCGGAGTGCTGGGTGCTCAGTGCTCGGGGTGCTGGGTGCTCAGTGCTCAGGGTGCTGGGTGCTCAGTGCTTAGAGTGCTGGGTGCTCAGTACTCAGGGTGCTCGGTACTCAGTACTCAGGGTGCTGGGTGCTCAGTGCTCAGGGTGCTCAGTGCTCAGTACTCAGCGTGCAGGGTGCTCAGTGGTCAGGGTGCTCGGTGCTCAGTACTCAGTGTGCTCAGTGCTCAGGGTGCTGGGTGCTCAGTACTCAGGGTGCAGGGTGCTCAGTGCTCAGTACTCAGGGTGCTCAGTGCTCAGGGTGCTGGGTGCTCAGTGCTCGGGGTGCTGGGTACTCAGTGCTCAGTACACAGGGTGCTGGGTGCTCAGTGCTCGGGGTGCTGGGTGCTCAGTGCTCAGTACTCAGGGAGCTGGGTGCTCAGTGCTCTGGGTGCTGGATGCTCAGTACTCAGGGTGCTGGGTGCTCAGTGCTCAGGGTGCTCGGTGCTCAGTACTCAGGGTGCTGGGTGCTCAGTACTCAGGGTGCTGGGTGCTCAGTGCTCAGGGTGCTGGGTGCTCAGTACTCAGGGTGCTGGGTGCTCAGTGCTCAGGGTGCTGGGTGCTCAGTGCTCAGGGTGCTCGGTGCTTAGTACTCAGGGTGCTCGGTTCTCGGGGTGCTGGGTGCTCAGTGCTCAGGGTGCTGGGTGCTCAGTGCTCAGGGTGCTGGGTGCTCAGTGCTCAGGGTGCTGGGTGCTCAGTGCTCGGGGTGCTGGGTACTCAGTGCTCGGGGTGCTGGGTGCTCAGTGCTCGGGGTGCTGGGTGCTCAGTACTTGGGGTGCTCGGTGCTCAGTACTCAGGGTGCTTGGTGCTCAGTGCTCAGGGTGCTGGGTGCTCAGTACTCAGGGTGCTGGCTGCTCAGTACTCAGGGTGCTCGGTGCTCAGTACTCAGGGTGCTGCGTGCTCGGTGCTCAGTACGCTGGGTGCTCAGTACTCAGGGTGCTGGCTGCTCAGTAATCAGGGTGCTGGGTGCTCAGTGCTCGGGGTGCTGGGTGCTCAGCTCTCAGTGTGCTGGGTGCTCAGTACTCAGGGTGCTCAGTGCTTGGGGTGCTGGTTGCTCAGTACACAGGGTGCTCAGTGCTTGGGGTGTTGGGTGCTCAGTACTCAGGGTGCTGGGTGCTCAGTGCTCAGGGTGCTGGGTGCTCAGTGCTCGGGGTGCTGGGTGCTCAGTGCTCAGTACTCAGGGTGCTGGGTGCTCAGTGCTCAGGGTGCTGGGTGCTCAGTGCTCAGGGTGCTGGGTGCTCAGTGCTCAGGGTGCTCAGTGCTCAGTACTCATGGTGCTCAGTGCTCCGTACAAGGGTGCTCAGTGCTCAGGGTGCTGGGTGCTCAGTGCTCAGGGTGCTGGGTGCTCAGTCCTCAGGGTGCTGGGTGCTCAGTGCTCAGGGTGCTCGGTGCTCAGTGCTCAGGGTGCTGGGTGCTCAGTACTCAGGGTGCTGGGTTCTCAGTGCTCGGGTTGCTGGGTGCTCAGTACTCAGGATGCTGGGTGCTCAGTGCTCAGGGTGCTGGGTGCTCAGTGCTCAGGGTGCTCGGTGCTTAGTACTCAGGGTGCTCGGTGCTCGCGGTGCTGGGTGCTCAGTGCTCGGGTTGCTGGGTGCTCAGTGCTCGGGGTGCTGGGTGCTCAGTGCTCGGGGTGCTGGGTGCTCAGTGCTCGGGGTGCTGGGTGCTCAGTACTCGGGGTGCTCGGTGCTCAGTACTCAGGGTGCTGGGTGCTCAGTGCTCAGGGTACTGGGTGCTCAGTACTCAGGGTGCTGGGTGCTCGCTGCTCAGTACGCGGGGTGCTCAGTACTCAGGGTGCTGGGTGCTCAGTGCTCGGGGTGCTCAGTACTCAGGGTGATGTGTGTTCAGTGCTCAGGGTACTGGGTGCTCAGTTCTCAGGGTGCTCGGTGCTCAGTACTCAGGGTGCTCAGTGCTCAGGGTGCTGGGTGCTCAGTACTCAGGGTGCCTGGTGCTCAGTGCTCAGTACTCAGGGTGCTCAGTGCTCAGGGTGCTGGGTGCTCAGTGCTCGGGGTGCTGGGTTCTCAGTGCTCAGTACACAGGGTGCTGGGTGCTCAGTGCTCGGGGTGATGGGTGCTCAGTGCTCAGTACTCAGGGTGCTGGTTGCTCAGTGCTCGGGGTGCTGGATGCTCAGTACTCAGGGTGCTGGGTGCTCAGTGCTCAGGGTGCTGGTTGCTCAGTACTCAGCGTGCTGGGTGCTCAGTGCTCAGGGTGCTGTGTGCTCAGTACTCAGGGTGCTCATTGCTCAGGGTGCTGGGTGCTCAGTACTCAGTGTGCTGGGTGCTCAGTACTCAGGGTGCTGGGTGCTCAGTACTCAGGGTGCTCAGTGCTCAGTACTCAGGGTGCTCAGTGCTCAGTACTCAGGGTGCTCAGGGCTCAGGGTGCTGGGTGCTCACTGCTCGGGGTGCTGGGTGCTCAGTGCTCAGGGTGCTGGATGCTCAGTGCTCAGGGTGCTCGGTGATCAGTACTCAGGGTGCTCAGTGCTCAGTACTCAGGGTGCTCAGTGCTCAGTACTCAGGGTGCTCAGTGCTCAGTGCTCAGGGTGCTGGGTGCTCAGTGCTCGGGGTGCTGGGTGCTCAGTCCTCAGGGTGCTGGGTGCTCAGTGCTCAGGGTGCTCGGTGCTCAGTGATCAGGGTGCTGGGTGCTCAGTACTCAGGGTGCTGGGTGCTCAGTGCTCGGGGTGCTGGGTGCTCAGTACTCAAGGTGCTGGGTGCTCAGTGCTCAGGGTGCTGGGTGCTCAGTACTCAGGGTGCTGGGTGCTCAGTGCTCAGGGTGCTGGGTGCTCAGTGCTCGGGGTGCTGGGTGCTCAGTGCTCAGGGTGCTGGGTGCTCAGAATTCAGGGTGCTCAGTGCTCGGGGTGCTGGATGCTCAGTACTCAGGGTGCTGGGTGCTCAGTGCACAGGGTGCTGGTTGCTCAGTACTCAGGGTGCTGGGTGCTCAGTGCTCAGGGTGCTGGGTGCTCAGTACTCAGGGTGCTCATTGCTCAGGGTGCTGGGTGCTCAGTACTCAGGGTGCTGGGTGCTCAGTACTCAGGGTGCTGGGTGCTCAGTACTCAGGGTGCTCAGTGCTCAGTACTCAGGGTGCTCAGTGCTCAGTACTCAGGGTGCTCAGGGCTCAGGGTGCTGGTTGCTCACTGCTCGGGGTGCTGGGTGCTCAGTGCTCGGGGAGCTCGGTGCTCAGTACTCTTGGTGCTGGGTGCTCAGTGCTCTGGGTGCTCGGTGCTCAGTACTCAGGGTTCTCAGTGCTCAGTGCTCAGGGTGCTGGATGCTCAGTACTCCTAGTGCTCAGTGCTCAGTACTCGGGGTGCTGGGTGCTCAGTACTCAGGGTGCTCATTGCTCAGTACTCGGGGTGCTGGGTGCTCAGTGCTCAGGGTGCTCAGTGCTCGGGGTGCTGGGTGCTCAGTTCTCGGGGTGCTCGGTGCTCAGTACTCGGGGTGATGGGTGCTCAGTGCTCAGGGTGCTGGGTGCTCAGTGCTCGGGGTGCTGGGTGCTCAGTGCTCAGGGTGCTGGGTGCTCAGTGCTCGGGGTGCTCGGTGCTCAGTACTCAGGGTGCTGGGTGCTCAGTACTCAGGGTGCTAAGAGCTCAGGGTGCTCAGTGCTCGGGGTGCTGGGTGCTCAGTGCTCAGGGTGCTGGGTGCTCAGTGCTCGGGGTGCTGGGTGCTCAGTGCTCAGGGTGCTGGGTGCTCAGTGCTCGGGGTGCTGGGTGCTCAGTGCTCAGGGTGCTGGGTGCTCAGTGCTCGGGGTGCTCGGTGCTCAGTACTCGGGGTGCTGGGTGCTCAGTGCTCAGGGTGCTGGGTGCTCAGTGCTCGGGGTGCTGGGTGCTCAGTGCTCAGGGTGCTGGGTGCTCAGTACTCAGGGTGCTGGGTGCTCAGTGCTCAGTGTGCTGGGTGCTCAGTACTCAGGGTGCTGGGTGCTCAGTACTCAGGGTGCTAAGAGCTCAGTGTGCTCAGTGCTCGGGGTGCTGGATGCTCAGTGCTCAGTGCACAGGGTGCTGGATGCTCAGTCCTCGGGGTGCTGGGTGCTCAGTTCTCTGGGTGCTCAGTGCTCAGTACTCAGGGTGCTGTGGGCTCAGTACTCAGGGTGCTGGGTGCTCAGTATTCAGGGTGCTGGGTGGTCAGTACTCAGGGTGCTCAGTACTCAGGGTGCTGGGTGCTCAGAGCTCAGGGTGCTGGGTGCTCAGTGCTCGGGGTGATGGGTCATCATTCTCGGGGTGCTGGGTGCTCAGTACTCAGGGTGCTGGTTGCTCAGTGCTCGAGGTGCTCGGTGCTCAGTACACAGGGTGCTGGGTGCTCAGTGCTCGGGGTGCTGGGTGCTCAGTACTCAGGGTGCTGGGTGCTCAGTGCTCAGTACTCAGCGTGCTGGGTGCTCAGTGCTCAGAGTGTTGGGTGCTCGGTACTCAGGGTGCTGGGTGCTCAGTGCTCAGTGCTCAGGGTGCTCAGTGCTCAGGGTGCTGGGTGCTCAGGGTGCTGGGTGCTCAGTGCTCAGTGCTGAGGGTGCTCAGTGCTCCGGGTGCTGGGTGCTCAGTGCTCAGTTCTCAGGGTGCTGGGTGCTCAGTGCTCAGTGCTCAGGGTGCTGCGTGTTCAGTACTCAGGGTGCTGGCTGCTCAGTACTCAGGGTGCTGGGTGCTCAGTGCTCAGGGTGCTGGGTGCTCAGTGCTCAGGGTGCAGGGTGCTCAGTACTCAGGGTGCTGGGTGCTCAGTACTCAGGGTGCTCGGTGCTCAGTGCTCAGGGTGCTGGGTGCTCAGTGCTCGGGGTGCTGGGTGTTAAGTACTCAGGGTGCTGGGTGCTCAGTACTCAGGGTGCTGGGTGCTCAGTGCTCAGGGTGCTGGGTGCTCAGTGCTCAGGGTGCTGGGTGCTCAGTACTCCGGGTGCTGGGTGCTCAGTACTCAGGGTTCTCGGTGCTCAGTGCTCAGGGTGCTGGGTGCACAGTGCTCAGGGTGCTGGGTGCTCAGTACTCGGGGTGCTGGGTGCTCAGTACTCAGGGTGCTGGGTGCTCAGTGCTCAGGGTGCTGGGTGCTCAGTGCTCGGTGTGCTGGGTGCTCAGTACTCGGGGTGCTGGGTGCTCAGTGCTCAGGGTGCTAGGTCTCAGTGCTCGGGGTACTGGGTACTCAGTGCTCAGTACACAGGGTGCTGGGTGCTCAGTGCTCGGTGTGCTGGGTGCTCAGTGCTCAGTACTCAGGGTGCTGGGTGCTCAGTGCTCGGGGTGCTGGGTGCTCAGTACTCAGGGTACTCGGTGCTCAGTACTCACCGTGCTGGGTGATCAGTGCTCAGGGTGCTGGGTGCTCAGTACTCAGTGTGCTGGGTGCTCAGTACTCAGGGTGCTGGGTGCTCAGTACTCAGGGTGCTCGGTGCTCAGTACTCAGGGTGCTGGTTCCTCAGTGCTCAGGGTGCTGAGTGCTCAGTACTCAGGGTGCTGGGTGCTCAGTACTCGGGGTGCTGGGTGCTCAGTACTCAGGGAGCTGGGTGCTCAGTACTCATTGTGCTGGGTGCTCAGTACTCGGGTGCTGGGTGCTCAGTGCTCAGGGTGCTGGGTGCTCAGTGCTCGGGGTGCTGGGTGCTCAGTGCTCAGTACTCAGGGTGCTGGGTGCTCATTGCTCGGGGTGCTGGGTGCTCAGTGCTCAGTACTCAGGGTGCTTGGTGCTCAGTGCTCGGGGTGCTGGGTGCTCAGTGCTCAGGGTGCTGGGTGCTCAGTGCTCAGGGTGCTGGGTGCTCAGTGCTCGGGGTTCTGGGTGCTCAGTACTCAGGGTTCTGGGTGCTCAGTACTCAGGGTGCTGGGTGCTCAGTGCTCGGGGTGCTGGGTGCTCAGTGCTCGGGGTGCTGGGTGCTCAGTGCTCGGGGTGCTCGGTGCTCAGTACTCAGGGTGCTGGGTGCTCAGTGCTCGGGGTGCTCAGTACTCAGGGTGCTCAGTGCTCAGTACTCAGGGTGCTCAGTGCTCAGTACTCAGGGTGCTCAGGGCTCAGGGTGCTGGGTGCTCACTGCTCGGGGTGCTGGGTGCTCAGTGCTCGGGGAGCTCGGTGCTCAGTACTCAGGGTGCTGGGTGCTCAGTGCTCGGGGTGCTCGGTGCTCAGTACTCAGGGTTCTCAGTGCTCAGTGCTCAGGGTGCTGGATGCTCAGTACTCCTAGTGCTCAGTGCTCAGTACTCGGGGTGCTGGGTGCTCAGTACTCGGGGTGCTGGGTGCTCAGTGCTCAGGGTGCTCGGTGCTCAGTGCTCGGGGTGCTGGGTGCTCAGTGCTCAGGTTGCTGGGTGCTCAGTGCTCGGGGTGCTCGGTGCTCAGTACTCGGGGTGCTGGGTGCTCAGTGCCCAGGGTGCTCGGTGCTCAGTGCTCGGGGTGCTGGGTGCTCAGTGCTCAGGGTGCTGGGTGCTCAGTGCTCGGGGTGCTCGGTGCTCAGTAGTCAGGGTGCTGGGTGCTCAGTACTCAGGGTGCTGGGTGCTCAGTGCTCAGGGTGCTGGGTGCTCAGTACTCAGGGTGCTGGGTGCTCAGTACTCAGGGTGCTAAGAGCTCAGGGTGCTCAGTCCTCGGGGTGCTGGATGCACAGTGCTCAGTGCACAGGGTGCTGGGTGCTCAGTCCTCGGGGTGCTGGGTGCTCAGTTCTCTGGGTGCTCAGTGCTCAGTACTCAGGGTGCTGTGTGCTCAGTACTCAGGGTGCTGGGTTCTCAGTACTCAGGGAGCTCAGTACTCAGGGTGCTGGGTGCTCAGTGCTCAGGGTGCTGGGTGCTCAGCGCTCGGGGTGCTGGGTGCTCAGTACTCAGGGTGCTGTGTGCTCAGTG
The DNA here is from genome assembly GCF_018167655.1 of Microtus oregoni. Taxonomy (NCBI): domain Eukaryota; kingdom Metazoa; phylum Chordata; class Mammalia; order Rodentia; family Cricetidae; genus Microtus; species Microtus oregoni. The sequence continues at coordinate 1,882,096 of NW_024543811.1, read as the reverse complement.
CTCAGTACTCAGCGTGCTGGGTGCTCAGTGCTCAGAGTGTTGGGTGCTCAGTACTCAGGGTGCTGGGTGCTCAGTGCTCAGTGCTCAGGGTGCTCAGTGCTCAGGGTGCTGGGTGCTCAGGGTGCTGGGTGCTCAGTGCTCGGGGTGCTGGGTGCTCAGTGCTCAGTGCTCAGGGTGCTGGGTGCTCATTGCTCAGTGCTCAGGGTGCTGGGTGCTCAGTACTCAGGGTGCTGGCTGCTCAGTACTCAGGGTGCTGGGTGCTCAGTGCTCAGGGTGATGGGTGCTCAGTGCTCAGGGTGCTGGGTGCTCAGTACTCCGGGTGCTGGGTGCTCAGTACTCAGGGTTCTCGGTGCTCAGTGCTCAGGGTGCTGGGTGCACAGTGCTCAGGGTGCTGGGTGCTCAGTACTCGGGGTGCTCGGTGCTCAGTACTCAGGGTGCTGGGTCCTCAGTGCTCAGGGAGCTGAGTGCTCAGTACTCAGGGTGCTGGGTGCTCAGTACTCGGGGTGCTGGGTGCTCAGTACTCAGGGAGCTGGGTGCTCAGTACTCATTGTGCTGGGTGCTCAGTACTCGGGTGCTGGGTGCTCAGTGCTCAGGGTGCTGGGTGCTCAGTGCTCGGGGTGCTGGGTGCTCAGTGCTCAGTACTCAGGGTGCTGGGTGCTCAGTGCTCGGGGTGCTGGTTGCTCAGTGCTCAGTACTCAGGGTGCTTGGTGCTCAGTGCTCGGGATGCTGGGTGCTCAGTGCACAGGGTGCTGGGTGCTCAGTGCTCAGGGTGCTGGGTGCTCAGTGCTCGGTGTCCTGGGTGATCAGTACTCAATGTTCTGTGTGCTCAGTACTCAGGGTGCTGGGTGCTCAGTGCTCGTTCTGCTGGGTGCTCAGTGCTCGGGGTGCTGGGTGCTCAGTGCTCGGGGTGCTCGGTGCTCAGTAATCAGGGTGCTGGGTGCTCAGTGCTCGGGGTGCTCAGTACTCAGGGTGCTGTGTGTTCAGTGCTCAGGGTGCTGGGTCCTCACTACTCAGGGTGCTCGGTTCTTAGTACTCAGGGTGCTGGGTGCTCAGTACTCCGGTTGCTGGGTGCTCAGTGCTCGGGGTGCTCGGTGCTCAGTGCTCAAGGTGCTGGGTGCTCAGTACTCAGGGTGATCATTGCTCAGAGTGCTGGGTGCTCAGTACTCAGGGTGCTGGGTGCTCAGTACTCAGGGTGCTGGGTGCTCAGTACTCAGGGTGCTCGGTGCTCGGGGTGCTGGGTGCTCAGTGCTCGGGGTGCTCGGTGCTCAGTACTCAGGGTGCTGGGTACTCAGTGCTCAGGGTGCTGGGTGCTCAGTGCTCAGGGTGCTGGGTGCTCAGTGCTCAGGGTGCTGGGTGCTCAGTACTCAGGGTGCTCGGTGCTCGGGGTGCTGGGTGCTCAGTGCTCGGGGTGCTCGGTGCTCAGTACTCGGGGTGCTCAGTGCTCAGTACTCATGGTGCTGGGTGCTCAGTACTCAGGGAGCTCAGTGCTCGGGGAGCAGGGTGCTCAGTACTCAGGGTGCTGGGTGGTCAGTACTCAGGGTGCTTAATACTCAGGGTGCTGGGTGCTCAGTGCTCAGGGTGCTGCGTGCTCAGTGCTCGGGGTGCTGGGTGCTCAGTGCTCGGGGTGCTCGGTGCTCAGTACACAGGGTGCTGGGTGCTCAGTGCTCGGGGTGCTGGGTGCTCAGTACTCAGGGTGCTGTGTGCTCAGTGCTCAGTACTCAGCGTGCTGGGTGCTCAGTGCTCAGAGTGTTGGGTGCTCAGTACTCAGGATGCTGGGTACTCAGTGCTCAGTGCTCAGGGTGCTCAGTGCTCAGGGTTCTGGGTGCTCAGGGTGCTGGGTGCTCAGTGCTCGGGGTGCAGTTTGCTCAGTGCTCAGGGTACTGGGTGCTCAGTGCTCAGTGCTCAGGGTGCTGGGTGCTCAGTGCTCAGTGCTCAGGGTGCTGGGTGTTCAGTACTCAGGGTGCTGGGTGCTCAGTACTCAGGGTGCTGGGTGCTCAGTGCTCAGGGTGCTCGGTGCTCAGTACTCAGCTTGCTCAGTGCTCAGTACTCAGCTTGCTCAGTGCTCAGTACTCAGCCTGCTGGGTGCTCAGTGCTCAGGGTGCTGGGTGCTCAGTACTCAGGGTGCTTCGTGCTTAGTACTCAGGGTACTTGGTCCTCAGCGCTCAGGGTGCTGGGTGCTCAGTACTCAGGGTGCATGGTGCTCAGTGCTCAGTACTCTGGGTGCTGGGTGCTCAGTGCTCGGGGTGCTGGGTGCTCAGTGCTCAGGGTGCTGGGTGCTCAGTACTCAGGGTGCTCAGGGTGCTGGGTGCTCAGTGCTCGGGGTGCTGGGTACTCAGTGCTCAGTACACAGGGTGCTGAGTGCTCAGTGCTCGGGGTGCTGGGTGCTCAGTGCTCAGTACTCAGGGTGCTGGGTGCTCAGTGCTCGGGGTGCTGGATGCTCATACTCAGGGTGCTGGGTGCTCAGTGCTCAGGGTGCTGGGTGCTCAGTACTCAGGGTGCTGGGTGCTCAGTGCTCAGGGTGCTGGGTGCTCAGTACTCAGGTTGCTGGGTCCTCCGTGCTCAGAGTGCTGGGTGCTCAGTGCTCGGGGTGCTCAGTACTCAGGGTGCTGTTTGTTCAGTGCTCAGGGTACTGGGTGCTCAGTACTCATGGTGTTCGGTGCTCAGTACTCATGGTGTTGGGTACTCAGTGCTCAGGGTGCTCATTCTCGGGGTGCTGTGTGCTCAGTACTCAGGGTGCTGGGTGCTCAGTGCGCGGGGTGCTGGGTGCTCAGTGCTCGGGGTGCTCGGTGCTCAGTACTCAGGGTGCTGGGTGCTCAGTACTCAGTGTGCTCAGTGCTCGGGGAGATCGGTGCTCAGTACTCAGGGTGCTGGGTGCTCAGTGCTCGGGGTGCTCGGTGCTCAGTACGCAGGGTTCTCAGTGCTCAGTGCTCAGGGTGATGTGTGCTCAGTACTCCTAGTGCTCAGTGCTCAGTACTCGGGGTGCTGGGTGCTCAGTACTCAGGGTGCTCAGTGCTCAGTACTCGGGGTTCTGGGTGCTCAGTGCTCAGGGTGCTCAGTGCTCAGTGCTCGGGGTGCTGGTTGCTCAGTTCTCGGGGTGCTCGGTGCTCAGTATTCGGGGTGCTGGGTGCTCAGTGCTCAGGGTGCTGGGTGCTCACTGCTCGGGGTGCTGGGTGCTCAGTGCTCAGGGTGCTGGGTGCTCAGTGCTCGGGGTGTGCGGTGCTCAGTACTCAGGGTGCTGGGTGCTCAGTGCTCAGGGTGCTGGGTGCTCAGTACTCAGGGTGCTGGGTGCTCAGTACTCAGGGTGCTAAGAGCTCCGGGTGCTCAGTGCTCGGGGTGCTGGATGCTCAGTGCTCAGTGCACAGGGTGCTGGGTGCTCAGTCCTCGGGGTGCTGGGTGCTCAGTTCTCTGTGTGCTCAGTGCTCAGTACTCAGGGTGCTGTGAGCTCAGTACTTAGGGTGCCGGGTCCTCAGAACTCAGGGAGCTCAGTGCTCGGTGTGCAGGGTGCTCAGTACTCAGGGTGCTGGGTGGTCAGTACTCAGGGTGCTTAATACTCAGGGTGCTGGGTGCTCAGTGCTCAGGGTGCTGGGTGCTCAGTGCTCTGGTGCTCGGTGCTCAGTACACAGGGTGCTGGGTGCTCAGTGCTCGGGGTGCTGGGTGCTCAGTACTCAGGGTGCTGGGTGCTCAGTGCTCAGGGTGCTGGTTGCTCAGTGCTCAGAGTGTTGGGTGCTCAGTACTCAGGGTGCTGGGTCCTCAGTGCTCAGTGCTCAGGGTGCTCAGTGCTCAGGGTGCTGGGTGCTCAGGGTGCTGGGTGCTCAGTGCTCGGGGTGCTGGGTGCTCAGTGCTCAGTGTGCTGGGTGCTCAGTGCTCAGTGCTCAGGGTGCTGGGTGCTCAGTGCTCAGTACTCAGCTTGCTGGTTGCTCAGTGCTCAGAGTGTTGTGTGCTCAGTACTCAGGGTGCTGGGTGCTCAGTGCTCAGTGCTCAGGGTGCTCAGTGCTCAGGGTGCTGGGTGCTCAGGGTGCTGGGTGCTCAGTGCTCAGGGTGCTGGGTGCTCAGTGCTCAGGGTGCTGGGTGCTCAGTGCTCAGTGCTCAGGGTGCTGGGTGCTCAGTGCTCAGTGCTCAGGGTGCTGGGTGTTCAGTACTCAGGGTGCTGGGTGCTCAGTACTCAGGGTGCTGGGTGCTCAGTGCTCAGCGTGCTGGGTGCTCAGTGCTCAGGGTGCTGGGTGCTCAGTACTCAGGGTGCTGGGTGCTCAGTACTCAGGGTGGTCGGTGCTCAGTGCTCAGGGTGCTGGGTGCTCAGTGCTCGGGGTGCTGGGTGTTCAGTACTAAGGGTGCTGGGTGCTCATTACTCAGGGTTCTCGGTGCTCAGTGCTCAGGGTGCTGGGTGCACAGTGCTCAGGGTGCTGGGTGCTCAGTGCTCAGGGTGCTGGGTGCTCAGTGCTCAGGGTGCTGGGTGCTCAGTACTCAGGGTGCTGGGTGCTCATTACTCAGGGTTCTCGGTGCTCAGTGCTCAGGGTGCTGGGTGCACAGTGCTCAGGGTGCTGGGTGCTCAGTACTCGGGGTGCTGGGTGCTCAGTACTCAGGGTGCTGGGTGCTCAGTGCTCAGGGTGCTGGGTGCTCAGTGCTCGGGGTGCTGGGTGCTCAGTACTCGGGGTGCTGGGTGCTCAGTGCTCATTGTGCTAGGTCTCATTGCTCGGGGTACTGGGTACTCAGTGCTCAGTACACAGGGTGCTGGGTGCTCAGTGCTCGGGGCGCTGGGTGCTCAGTGCTCAGTACTCAGGGTGCTGGGTGCTCAGTGCTCGGGGTGCTGGGTGGTCAGTACTCAGGGTACTCGGTGCTCAGTACTCAGGGTGCTGGGTGATCAGTGCTCAGCGTGCTGGGTGCTCAGTACTCAGTGTGCTGGGTGCTCAGTACTCAGGGTGCTGGGTGCTCAGTACTCAGGGTGCTCGGTGCTCAGTACTCAGGGTGCTGGGTCCTCAGTGCTCAGGGTGCTGAGTGCTCAGTACTCAGGGTGCTGGGTGCTCAGTACTCGGGGTGCAGGGTGCTCAGTACTCAGGGAGCTGGGTGCTCAGTACTCATTGTGCTGGGTGCTCAGTACTCGGGTGCTGGGAGCTCAGTGCTCAGGGTGCTGGGTGCTCAGTGCTCGGGGTGCTGGGTGCTCAGTGCTCAGTACTCAGGGTGCTGGGTGCTCAGTGCTCGGGGTGCTGGGTGCTCAGTGCTCAGTACTCAGGGTGCTTGGTGCTCAGTGCTCGGGGTGCTGGGTGCTCAGTGCTCAGTGTGCTGGGTGCTCAGTGCTCAGGGTGCTGGGTGCTCAGTGCTCGGGGTCCTGGGTGCTCAGTACTCAGGGTTCTGGGTGCTCAGTACTCAGGGTGCTGGGTGCTCAGTGCTCGGGGTGCTCGGTGCTCAGTGCTCGGGGTGCTCGGTTCTCAGTACTCAGGGTGCTGGGTGCTCAGTACTCAGTGTGCTCAGTGCTCGGGGAGATCGGTGCTCAGTACTCAGGGTGCTGGGTGCTCAGTGCTCGGGGTGCTCGGTGCTCAGTACGCAGGGTTCTCAGTGCTCAGTGCTCAGGGTGCTGGGTGCTCAGTACTCCTAGTGCTCAGTGCTCAGTACTCGGGGTGCTGGGTGCTCAGTACTCAGGGTGCTCAGTGCTCAGTACTCGGGGTTCTGGGTGCTCAGTGCTCAGGGTGCTCAGTGCTCAGTGCTCGGGGTGCTGGTTGCTCAGTTCTCGGGGTGCTCGGTGCTCAGTACTCGGGGTGCTGGGTGCTCAGTGCTCAGGGTGCTGGGTGCTCACTGCTCGGGGTGCTGGGTGCTCAGTGCTCAGGGTGCTCAGTACTCAGGGTGCTCGGTGCTTAGTACTCAGGGTGCTGGGTGCTCAGTACTCCGGGTGCTGTGTGCTCAGTGCTCGGGGTGCTCGGTGCTCAGTGCTCAAGGTGCTGGGTGCTCAGTACTCAGGGTGATCATTGCTCAGAGTGCTGGGTGCTCAGTACTCAGGGTGCTGGGTGCTCAGAATTCAGGGTGCTCTGTGCTCGGGGTGCTGGATGCTCAGTACTCAGGGTGCTGGGTGCTCAGTGCACAGGGTGCTGGTTGCTCAGTACTCAGGGTGCTGTGTGCTCAGTGCTCAGGGTGCTGGGTGCTCAGTACTCAGGGTGCTCATTGCTCAGGGTGCTGGGTGATCAGTACTCAGGGTGCTGGGTGCTCAGTACTCAGGGTGCTGTGTGCTCAGTACTCAGGGTGCTCAGTGCTCAGTACTCAGGGTGCTCAGTGCTCAGTACTCAGGGTGCTCAGGGCTCAGGGTGCTGGGTGCTCACTGCTCGGGGTGCTGGGTGCTCAGTGCTCGGGGAGCTCGGTGCTCAGTACTCTTGGTGCTGGGTGCTCAGTGCTCAGGGTGCTGGGTGCTCAGTGCTCAGGGTGCTGGGTGCTCAGTACTCAGGGTGCTGGGTGCTCATTACTCAGGGTTCTCGGTGCTCAGTGCTCAGGGTGCTGGGTGCACAGTGCTCAGGGTGCTGGGTGCTCAGTACTCGGGGTGCTATGTGCTCAGTACTCAGGGTGCTGGGTGCTCAGTGCTCAAGGTGCTGGGTGATCAGTGCTCGGGGTGCTGGGTGCTCAGTACTCGGGGTGCTGGGTGCTCAGTGCTCAGGGTGCTAGGTCTCATTGCTCGGGGTACTGGGTACTCAGTGCTCAGTACACAGGGTGCTGGGTGCTCAGTGCTCGGGGCGCTGGGTGCTCAGTGCTCAGTACTCAGGGTGCTGGGTGCTCAGTGCTCGGGGTGCTGGGTGCTCAGTACTCAGGGTACTCGGTGCTCAGTACTCAGGGTGCTGGGTGATCAGTGCTCAGGGTGCTGGGTGCTCAGTACTCAGTGTGCTGGGTGCTCAGTACTCAGGGTGCTGGGTGCTCAGTACTCAGGGTGCTCGGTGCTCAGTACTCAGGGTGCTGGGTCCTCAGTGCTCAGGGTGCTGAGTGCTCAGTACTCAGGGTGCTGGGTGCTCAGTACTCGGGGTGCAGGGTGCTCAGTACTCAGGGAGCTGGGTGCTCAGTACTCATTGTGCTGGGTGCTCAGTACTCGGGTGCTGGGTGCTCAGTTCTCAGGGTGCTGGGTGCTCAGTGCTCGGGGTGCTGGGTGCTCAGTGCTCAGTACTCAGGGTGCTTGGTGCTCAGTGCTCGGGGTGCTGGGTGCTCAGTGCTCAGTGTGCTGGTTGCTCAGTGCTCAGGGTGCTGGGTGCTCAGTGCTCGGGGTCCTGGGTGCTCAGTACTCAGGGTTCTGGGTGCTCAGTACTCAGGGTGCTGGGTGCTCAGTGCTCGGGGTGCTCGGTGCTCAGTGCTCGGGGTGCTGGGTGCTCAGTGCTCGGGGTGCTCGGTGCTCAGTACTCAGGGTGCTGGGTGCTCAGTGCTCGGCGTGCTCAGTACTCAGGGTGCTGTGTGTTCAGTGCTCAGGGTGCTGGGTGCTCAGTACTCAGGGTGCTCGGTGCTTAGTACTCAGGGTGCTGGGTGCTCAGTACTCCGGGTGCTGTGTGCTCAGTGCTCGGGGTGCTCGGTGCTCAGTGCTCAAGGTGCTGGGTGCTCAGTACTCAGGGTGCTCATTGCTCAGGGTGCTGGGTGCTCAGTACTCAGGGTGCTGGGTGCTCAGTACTCAGGGTGCTGGGTGCTCAGTACTCAGGGTGCTCAGTGCTCAGTACTCAGGGTGCTCAGTGCTCAGTACTCAGGGTGCTCAGTGCTCAGGGTGCTGGGAGCTCAGTACTCAGGGTGCTGGGTGCTCAGAATTCAGGGTGCTCAGTGCTCGGGGTGCTGGATGCTCAGTACTCAGGGTGCTGGGTGCTCAGTGCACAGGGTGCTGGTTGCTCAGTACTCAGGGTGCTGGGTGCTCAGTGCTCAGGGTGCTGGGTGCTCAGTACTCAGGGTGCTCATTGCTCAGGGTGCTGGGTGCTCAGTACTCAGGGTGCTGGGTGCTCAGTACTCAGGGTGCTGGGTGCTCAGAACTCAGGGTGCTCAGTGCTCAGTACTCAGGGTGCTCAGTGCTCAGTACTCAGGGTGCTCAGGGCTCAGGGTGCTGGGTGCTCACTGCTCGGGGTGCTGGGTGCTCAGTGCTCGGGGAGCTCGGTGCTCAGTACTCTTGGTGCTGGGTGCTCAGTGCTCTGGGTGCTCGGTGCTCAGTACTCATGGTTCTCAGTGCTCAGTGCTCAGGGTGCTGGATGCTCAGTATTCCTAGTGCTCAGTGCTCAGTACTCGGGGTGCTGGGTGCTCAGTACTCAGGGTGCTCATTGCTCAGTACTCGGGGTGCTGGGTGCTCAGTGCTCAGGGTGCTCAGTGCTCGGGGTGCTGGGTGCTCAGTTCTCGGGGTGCTCGGTGCTCAGTACTCGGGGTGCTGGGTGCTCAGTGCTCAGGGTGCTGGGTGCTCCCTGCTCGGGGTGCTGGGTGCTCAGTGCTCAGGGTGCTGGGTGCTCAGTGCTCGGGGTGCTCGGTGCTCAGTACTCAGGGTGCTGGGTGCTCAGTACTCAGGGTGCTGGGTGCTCAGTGCTCAGGGTGCAGGGTGCTCAATACTCAGGATGCTGGGTGCTCAGTACTCAGGGTGCTAAGAGCTCAGTGTGCTCAGGGCTCGGGGTGCTGGATGCTCAGTGCTCAGTGCACAGGGTGCTGGATGCTCAGTCCTCGGGGTGCTGGGTGCTCAGTTCTCTGGGTGCTCAGTGCTCAGTACTCAGGGTGCTGTGTGCTCAGTACTCAGGGTGCTGGGTGCTCAGTACTCAGGGTGCTGGGTGGTCAGTACTCAGGGTGCTCAGTACTCAGGGTGCTAGGTGCTCAGAGCTCAGGGTGCTGGGTGCTCAGTGCTCGGGGTGATGGGTGATCATTCTCGGGGTGCTGGGTGCTCAGTACTCAGGGTGCTGGTTGCTCAGTGCTCGAGGTGCTCGGTGCTCAGTACACAGGGTGCTGGGTGCTCAGTGCTCGGGGTGCTGGGTGCTCAGTACTCAGGGTGCTGGGTGCTAAGTGCTCAGTACTCAGCGTGCTGGGTGCTCAGTGCTCAGAGTGTTGGGTGCTCAGTACTCAGGGTGCTGGGTGCTCAGTGCTCAGTGCTCAGGGTGCTCAGTGCTCAGGGTGCTGGGTGCTCAGGGTGCTGGGTGCTCAGTGCTCAGTGCTCAGGGTGCTCAGTGCTCCGGGTGCTGGGTGCTCAGTGCTCAGTGCTCAGGGTGCTGGGTGCTCAGTGCTCAGTGCTCAGGGTGCTGGGTGTTCATTACTCAGGGTGCTGGCTGCTCAGTACTCAGGGTGCTGGGTGCTCAGTGCTCAGGGTGCTGGGTGCTCAGTGCTCAGGGTGCTGGGTGCTCAGTACTCAGGGTGCTGGGTGCTCAGGACTCAGGGTGGTCGGTGCTCAGTGCTCAGGGTGCTGGGTGCTCAGTGCTCGGGGTGCTGGGTGTTAAGTACTCAGGGTGCTGGGTGCTCAGTACTCAGGGTGCTGGGTGCTCAGTGCTCAGGGTGCTGGGTGCTCAGTGCTCAGGGTGCTGGGTGCTCAGTACTCCGGGTGCTGGGTGCTCAGTACTCAGGGTTCTCGGTGCTCAGTGCTCAGGGTGCTGGGTGCACAGTGCTCAGGGTGCTGGGTGCTCAGTACTCGGGGTGCTGGGTGCTCAGTACTCAGGGTGCTGGGTGCTCAGTGCTCAGGGTGCTGGGTGCTCAGTGCTCGGGGTGCTGGGTGCTCAGTACTCGGGGTGCTGGGTGCTCAGTGCTCAGGGTGCTAGGTCTCAGTGCTCGGGGTACTGGGTACTCAGTGCTCAGTACACAGGGTGCTGGGTGCTCAGTGCTCCTGGTGCTGGGTGCTCAGTGCTCAGTACTCAGGGTGCTGGGTGCTCAGTGCTCGGGGTGCTGGGTGCTCAGTACTCAGGGTACTCAGTGCTCAGTACTCAGAGTGCTGGGTGATCAGTGCTCAGGGTGCTGGGTGCTCAGTACTCAGTGTGATGGGTGCTCAGTACTCAGGGTGCTGGGTGCTCAGTACTCAGGGTGCTCGGTGCTCAGTACTCAGGGTGCTGGTTCCTCAGTGCTCAGGGTGCTGGGTGCTCAGTACTCAGTGTGCTGGGTGCTCAGTACTCGGGGTGCTGGGTGCTCAGTACTCAGGGTACTCGGTGCTCAGTACTCAGGGTGCTGGGTGATCAGTGCTCAGGGTGCTGGGTGCTCAGTACTCGGGGAGCTGGGTGCTCAGTACTCGGGTGCTGGGTGCTCAGTGCTCAGGGTTCTGGGTGCTCAGAGATCGGGGTGCTGGGTGCTCAGTGCTCAGTACTCAGGGTGCTGGGTGCTCAGTGCTCGGGGTGCTGGGTGCTCAGTGCTCAGTACTCAGGGTGCTTGGTGCTCAGTGCTCGGGGTGCTGGGTGCTCAGTGCTCAGGGTGCTGGGTGCTCAGTGCTCAGGGTGCTGGGTGCTCAGTGCTCGGGGTTCTGGGTGCTCAGTACTCAGGGTTCTGGGTGCTCAGTACTCAGGGTGCTGGGTGCTCAGTGCTCGGGGTGCTGGATGCTCAGTGCTCGGGGTGCTGGGTGCTCAGTGCTCGGGGTGCTCGGTCCTCAGTACTCAGGGTGCTGGGTGCTCAGTGCTCGGGGTGCTCAGTACTCAGGGTGCTCAGTGCTCAGTACTCAGGGTGCTCAGTGCTCAGTACTCAGGGTGCTCAGGGCTCAGGGTGCTGGGTGCTCAGTGCTCGGGATGCTGGGTGCTCAGTGCTCGGGGTGCTGTGTGTTCAGTGCTCAGGGTGCTGTGTGATCAGTACTCAGGGTGCTCGGTGCTTAGTACTCAGGGTGCTGGGTGCTCAGTACTCCGGGTGCTGGGTGCTCAGTGCTCGGGGTGCTCGGTGCTCAGTGCTCAAGGTGCTGGGTGCTCAGTACTCAGGGTGATCATTGCTCAGAGTGCTGGGTGCTTAGTACTCAGGGTGTTGGGTGCTCAGTACTCAGGGTGCTCAGTGCTCAGGGTGCTGGATGCTCAGTACTCAGGGTGCTGGGTGCTCAGGGCTCAGGATGCTGGTTGCTCAGTACTCAGGGTGCTGGGTGCTCAGTGCTCAGGGTGCCGGGTTCTCAGTACTCAGGGTGCTCATTGCTCAGGGTGCTGGGTGCTCAGTACTCAGGGTGCTGGGTGCTCAGTACTCAGGGTGCTGGGTGCTCTGTACTCAGGGTGCTCAGTGCTCAGTACTCAGGGAGCTCAGTGCTCAGTACTCAGGGTGCTCAGGGCTCAGGGTGCTGGGTGCTCACTGCTCAGGGTGCTGGGTGCTCAGTGCTCGGGGAGCTCGGTGCTGAGTACTCAGGGTGCTGGGTGCTCAGTGCTCGTGGTGCTCGGTGCTCAGTACTCAGGGTTCTCAGTGCTCAGTGCTCAGGGTGCTGGGTGCTCAGTACTCCTAGTGCTCAGTGCTCAGTACTCGGGGTGCTGGGTGCTCAGTACTCAGGGTGCTCAGTGCTCAGTACTCAGGGTTCTCAGTGCTCAGTGCTCAGGGTGCTGGGTGCTCAGTACTCCTAGTGCTCAGTGCTCAGTGCGCGGGGTGCTGGGTGCTCAGTGCTCGGGGTGCTCGGTGCTCAGTACTCATGGTGTTGGGTACTCAGTGCTCAGGGTGCTCATTCTCGGGGTGCTGGGTGCTCAGTACTCAGGGTGCTTAGTGCTCAGTGCTCGGGGTGCTGGGTGCTCAGTGCTCAGGGTGCTGGGTGCTCAGTGCTCAGGGTGCTGGGTGCTCAGTGCTCGGGGTTCTGGGTGCTCAGTACTCAGGGTTCTGGGTGCTCAGTACTCAGGGTGCTGGGTGCTCAGTGCTCGGGGTGCTGGGTGCTCAGTGCTCGGGGTGCTGGGTGCTCAGTGCTCGGGGTGCTCGGTGCTCAGTACTCAGGGTGCTGGGTGCTCAGTGCTCGGGGTGCTCAGTACACAGGGTGCTCAGTGCTCAGTACTCAGGGTGCTCAGTGCTCAGTACTCAGGGTGCTCAGGGCTCAGGGTGCTGGGTGCTCACTGCTCGGGGTGCTGGGTGCTCAGTGCTCGGGGAGCTCGGTGCTCAGTACTCAGGGTGCTGGGTGCTCAGTGCTCGGGGTGCTCGGTGCTCAGTACTCAGGGTTCTCAGTGCTCAGTGCTCAGGGTGCTGGATGCTCAGTACTCCTAGTGCTCAGTGCTCAGTACTCGGGGTGCTGGGTGCTCAGTACTCGGGGTGCTGGGTGCTCAGTGCTCAGGGTGCTCGGTGCTCAGTGCTCGGGGTGCTGGGTGCTCAGTGCTCAGGTTGCTGGGTGCTCAGTGCTCGGGGTGCTCGGTGCTCAGTACTCGGGGTGCTGGGTGCTCAGTGCTCAGGGTGCTCGGTGCTCAGTGCTCGGGGTGCTGGGTGCTCAGTGCTCAGGGTGCTGGGTGCTCAGTGCTCGGGGTGCTCGGTGCTCAGTAGTCAGGGTGCTGGGTGCTCAGTACTCAGGGTGCTGGGTGCTCAGTGCTCAGGGTGCTGGGTGCTCAGTACTCAGGGTGCTGGGTGCTCAGTACTCAGGGTGCTAAGAGCTCAGGGTGCTCAGTCCTCGGGGTGCTGGATGCACAGTGCTCAGTGCACAGGGTGCTGGGTGCTCAGTCCTCGGGGTGCTGGGTGCTCAGTTCTCTGGGTGTTCAGTGCTCAGTACTCAGGGTGCTGTGTGCTCAGTACTCAGGGTGCTGGGTTCTCAGTACTCAGGGAGCTCAGTACTCAGGGTGCTGGGTGCTCAGTGCTCAGGGTGCTGGGTGCTCAGCGCTCGGGGTGCTGGGTGCTCAGTACTCAGGGTGCTGTGTGCTCAGTGCTCAGTACTCAGCGTGCTGGGTGCTCAGTGCTCAGAGTGTTGGGTGCTCAGTACTCAGGGTGCTGGGTGCTCAGTGCTCAGTGCTCAGGGTGCTCAGTGCTCAGGGTGCTGGGTGCTCAGGGTGCTGGGTGCTCAGTGCTCGGGGTGCTGGGTGCTCAGTGCTCAGGGTGCTGGGTGCTCAGTGCTCAGTGCTCAGGGTGCTGGGTGCTCAATGCTCAGGGTGCTGGGTGCTCAGTGCTCAGGGTGCTGGGTGCTCAGTACTCCGGGTGCTGGGTGCTCAGTACTCAGGGTTCTCGGTGCTCAGTGCTCAGGGTGCTGGGTGCACAGTGCTCAGGGTGCTGGGTGCTCAGTACTCGGGGTGCTCGGTCCTCAGTACTCAGGGTGCTGGGTCCTCAGTGCTCAGGGAGCTGAGTGCTCAGTACTCAGGGTGCTGGGTGCTCAGTACTCGGGGTGCTGGGTGCTCAGTACTCAGGGAGCTGGGTGCTCAGTACTCATTGTGCTGGGTGCTCAGTACTCGGGTGCTGGGTGCTCAGTGCTCAGGGTGCTGGGTGCTCAGTGCTCGGGGTGCTGGGTGCTCAGTGCTCAGTACTCAGGGTGCTGGGTGCTCAGTGCTCGGGGTGCTGGGTGCTCAGTGCTCAGTACTCAGGGTGCTTGGTGCTCAGTGCTCGGGGTGCTGGGTGCTCAGTGCTCAGGGTGCTGGGTGCTCAGTGCTCAGGGTGCTGGGTGCTCAGTGCTCGGGGTCCTGGGTGATCAGTACTCAATGTTCTGTGTGCTCAGTACTCAGGGTGCTGGGTGCACAGTGCTCGTTCTGCTGGGTGCTCAGTGCTCGGGGTGCTGGGTGCTCAGTGCTCGGGGTGCTCGGTGCTCAGTACTCAGGGTGCTGGGTGCTCAGTGCTCGGGGTGCTCAGTACTCAGGGTGCTGTGTGTTCAGTGCTCAGGGTGCTGGGTCCTCACTACTCAGGGTGCTCGGTGCTTAGTACTCAGGGTGCTATGTGCTCAGTACTCCGGTTGCTGGGTGCTCAGTGCTCGGGGTGCTCGGTGCTCAGTGCTCAAGGTGCTGGGTGCTCAGTACTCAGGGTGATCATTGCTCAGAGTGCTGGGTGCTCAGTACTCAGGGTGCTGGGTGCTCAGTACTCAGGGTGCTGGGTGCTCAGTACTCAGGGTGCTCGGTGCTCGGGGTGCTGGGTGCTCAGTGCTCGGGGTGCTCGGTGCTCAGTACTCAGGGTGCTGGGTACTCAGTGCTCAGGGTGCTGGGTGCTCAGTGCTCAGGGTGCTGGGTGCTCAGTGCTCAGGGTGCTGGGTGCTCAGTACTCAGGGTGCTCGGTGCTCGGGGTGCTGGGTGCTCAGTGCTCGGGGTGCTCGGTGCTCAGTACTCGGGGTGCTCAGTGCTCAGTACTCATGGTGCTGGGTGCTCAGTACTCAGGTAGCTCAGTGCTCGGGGAGCAGGGTGCTCAGTACTCAGGGTGCTGGGTAGTCAGTACTCAGGGTGCTTAATACTCAGGGTGCTGGGTGCTCAGTGCTCAGGGTGCTGCGTGCTCAGTGCTCGGGGTGCTGGGTGCTCAGTGCTCGGGGTGCTCGGTGCTCAGTACACAGGGTGCTGGGTGCTCAGTGCTCGGGGTGCTGGGTGCTCAGTACTCAGGGTGCTGTGTGCTCAGTGCTCAGTACTCAGCGTGCTGGGTGCTCAGTGCTCAGAGTGTTGGGTGCTCAGTACTCAGGATGCTGGGTACTCAGTGCTCAGTGCTCAGGGTGCTCAGTGCTCAGGGTTCTGGGTGCTCAGGGTGCTGGGTGCTCAGTGCTCTGGGTGCAGTTTGCTCAGTGCTCAGGGTACTGGGTGCTCAGTGCTCAGTGCTCAGGGTGCTGGGTGCTCAGTGCTCAGTGCTCAGGGTGCTGGGTGTTCAGTACTCAGGGTGCTGGGTGCTCAGTACTCAGGGTGCTGGGTGCTCAGTGCTCAGGGTGCTCGGTGCTCAGTACTCAGCTTGCTCAGTGCTCAGTACTCAGCTTGCTCAGTGCTCAGTACTCAGCGTGCTGGGTGCTCAGTGCTCAGGGTGCTGGGTGCTCAGTACTCAGGGTGCTGCGTGCTTAGTACTCAGGGTACTTGGTCCTCAGCGCTCAGGGTGCTGGGTGCTCAGTACTCAGGGTGCAGGGTGCTCAGTGCTCAGTACTCTGGGTGCTGGGTGCTCAGTGCTCGGGGTGCTGGGTGCTCAGTGCTCAGGGTGCTGGGTGCTCAGTGCTCAGGGTGCTGGGTGCTCAGTACTCCGGGTGCTGGGTGCTCAGTACTCAGGGTTCTCGGTGCTCAGTGCTCAGGGTGCTGGGTGCACAGTGCTCAGGGTGCTGGGTGCTCAGTACTCGGGGTGCTGGGTGCTCAGTACTCAGGGTGCTGGGTGCTCAGTGCTCAGGGTGCTGGGTGCTCAGTGCTCGGGGTGCTGGGTGCTCAGTACTCGGGGTGCTGGGTGCTCAGTGCTCAGGGTGCTAGGTCTCAGTGCTCGGGGTACTGGGTACTCAGTGCTCAGTACACAGGGTGCTGGGTGCTCAGTGCTCCTGGTGCTGGGTGCTCAGTGCTCAGTACTCAGGGTGCTGGGTGCTCAGTGCTCGGGGTGCTGGGTGCTCAGTACTCAGGGTACTCAGTGCTCAGTACTCAGGGTGCTGGGTGATCAGTGCTCAGGGTGCTGGGTGCTCAGTACTCAGTGTGCTGGGTGCTCAGTACTCAGGGTGCTGGGAGCTCAGTACTCAGGGTGCTCGGGGCTCAGTACTCAGGGTGCTGGTTCCTCAGTGCTCAGGGTGCTGGGTGCTCAGTACTCAGTGTGCTGGGTGCTCAGTACTCGGGGTGCTGGGTGCTCAGTACTCAGGGTACTCGGTGCTCAGTACTCAGGGTGCTGGGTGATCAGTGCTCAGGGTGCTGGGTGCTCAGTACTCGGGGAGCTGGGTGCTCAGTACTCGGGTGCTGGGTGCCCAGTGCTCAGGGTTCTGGGTGCTCAGTGATCGTGGTGCTGGGTGCTCAGTGCTCAGTACTCAGGGTGCTGGGTGCTCAGTGCTCCGGGTGCTGGGTGCTCAGTGCTCAGTACTCAGGGTGCTTGGTGCTCAGTGCTCGGGGTGCTGGGTGCCCAGTGCTCAGGGTGCTGGGTGCTCAGTGCTCAGGGTGCTGGGTGCTCAGTGCTCGGGATTCTGGGTGCTCAGTACTCAGGGTTCTGGGTGCTCAGTACTCAGGGTGCTGGGTGCTCAGTGCTTGGGGTGCTGGGTGCTCAGTGCTCGGGGTGCTGGGTGCTCAGTGCTCGGGGTGCTCGGTCCTCAGTACTCAGGGTGCTGGGTGCTCAGTGCTCGGGGTGCTCAGTACTCAGGGTGCTCAGTGCTCAGTACTCAGGGTGCTCAGTGCTCAGTACTCAGGGTGCTCAGGGCTCAGGGTGCTGGGTGCTCAGTGCTCGGGATGCTGGGTGCTCAGTGCTCGGGGTGCTGTGTGTTCAGTGCTCAGGGTGCTGTGTGATCAGTACTCAGGGTGCTCGGTGCTTAGTACTCAGGGTGCTGGGTGCTCAGTACTCCGGGTGCTGGGTGCTCAGTGCTCGGGGTGCTCGGTGCTCAGTGCTCAAGGTGCTGGGTGCTCAGTACTCAGGGTGATCATTGCTCAGAGTGCTGGGTGCTTAGTACTCAGGGTGTTGGGTGCTCAGTACTCAGGGTGCTCAGTGCTCGGGGTGCTGGATGCTCAGTACTCAGGGTGCTGGGTGCTCAGGGCTCAGGATGCTGGTTGCTCAGTACTCAGGGTGCTGGGTGCTCAGTGCTCAGGGTGCTGGTTTCTCAGTACTCAGGGTGCTCATTGCTCAGGGTGCTGGGTGCTCAGTACTCAGGGTGCTGGGTGCTCAGTACTCAGGGTGCTGGGTGCTCTGTACTCAGGGTGCTCAGTGCTCAGTACTCAGGGAGCTCAGTGCTCAGTACTCAGGGTGCTCAGGGCTCAGGGTGCTGGGTGCTCACTGCTCAGGGTGCTGGGTGCTCAGTGCTCGGGGAGCTCGGTGCTGAGTACTCAGGGTGCTGGGTGCTCAGTGCTCGTGGTGCTCGGTGCTCAGTACTCAGGGTTCTCAGTGCTCAGTGCTCAGGGTGCTGGGTGCTCAGTACTCCTAGTGCTCAGTGCTCAGTACTCGGGGTGCTGGGTGCTCAGTACTCAGGGTGCTCAGTGCTCAGTACTCAGGGTTCTCAGTGCTCAGTGCTCAGGGTGCTGGGTGCTCAGTACTCCTAGTGCTCAGTGCTCAGTGCGCGGGGTGCTGGGTGCTCAGTGCTCGGGGTGCTCGGTGCTCAGTACTCATGGTGTTGGGTACTCAGTGCTCAGGGTGCTTGGTGCTCAGTGCTCGGGGTGCTGGGTGCTCAGTGCTCAGGGTGCTGGGTGCTCAGTGCTCAGGGTGCTGGGTGCTCAGTGCTCGGGGTTCTGGGTGCTCAGTACTCAGGGTTCTGGGTGCTCAGTACTCAGGGTGCTGGGTGCTCAGTGCTCGGGGTGCTGGGTGCTCAGTGCTCGGGGTGCTGGGTGCTCAGTGCTCGGGGTGCTCGGTGCTCAGTACTCAGGGTGCTGGGTGCTCAGTGCTCGGGGTGCTCAGTACTCAGGGTGCTCAGTGCTCAGTACTCAGGGTGCTCAGTGCTCAGTACTCAGGGTGCTCAGGGCTCAGGGTGCTGGGTGCTCACTGCTCGGGGTGCTGGGTGCTCAGTGCTCGGGGAGCTCGGTGCTCAGTACTCAGGGTGCTGGGTGCTCAGTGCTCGGGGTGCTCGGTGCTCAGTACTCAGGGTTCTCAGTGCTCAGTGCTCAGGGTGCTGGATGCTCAGTACTCCTAGTGCTCAGTGCTCAGTACTCGGGGTGCTGGGTGCTCAGTACTCGGGGTGCTGGGTGCTCAGTGCTCAGGGTGCTCGGTGCTCAGTGCTCGGGGTGCTGGGTGCTCAGTGCTCAGGTTGCTGGGTGCTCAGTGCTCGGGGTGCTCGGTGCTCAGTACTCGGGGTGCTGGGTGCTCAGTGCTCAGGGTGCTCGGTGCTCAGTGCTCGGGGTGCTGGGTGCTCAGTGCTCAGGGTGCTGGGTGCTCAGTGCTCGGGGTGCTCGGTGCTCAGTAGTCAGGGTGCTGGGTGCTCAGTACTCAGGGTGCTGGGTGCTCAGTGCTCAGGGTGCTGGGTGCTCAGTACTCAGGGTGCTGGGTGCTCAGTACTCAGGGTGCTAAGAGCTCAGGGTGCTCAGTCCTCGGGGTGCTGGATGCACAGTGCTCAGTGCACAGGGTGCTGGGTGCTCAGTCCTCGGGGTGCTGGGTGCTCAGTTCTCTGGGTGCTCAGTGCTCAGTACTCAGGGTGCTGTGTGCTCAGTACTCAGGGTGCTGGGTTCTCAGTACTCAGGGAGCTCAGTACTCAGGGTGCTGGGTGCTCAGTGCTCAGGGTGCTGGGTGCTCAGCGCTCGGGGTGCTGGGTGCTCAGTACTCAGGGTGCTGTGTGCTCAGTGCTCAGTACTCAGCGTGCTGGGTGCTCAGTGCTCAGAGTGTTGGGTGCTCAGTACTCAGGGTGCTGGGTGCTCAGTGCTCAGTGCTCAGGGTGCTCAATGCTCAGGGTGCTGGGTGCTCAGGGTGCTGGGTGCTCAGTGCTCGGGGTGCTGGGTGCTCAGTGCTCAGGGTGCTGGGTGCTCAGTGCTCAGTGCTCAGGGTGCTGGGTGCTCATTGCTCAGTGCTCAGGGTGCTGGGTGCTCAGTACTCAGGGTGCTGGCTGCTCAGTACTCAGGGTGCTGGGTGCTCAGTGCTCAGGGTGATGGGTGCTCAGTGCTCAGGGTGCTGGGTGCTCAGTACTCCGGGTGCTGGGTGCTCAGTACTCAGGGTTCTCGGTGCTCAGTGCTCAGGGTGCTGGGTGCACAGTGCTCAGGGTGCTGGGTGCTCAGTCCTCGGGGTGCTCGGTGCTCAGTACTCAGGGTGCTGGGTCCTCAGTGCTCAGGGAGCTGAGTGCTCAGTACTCAGGGTGCTGGGTGCTCAGTACTCGGGGTGCTGGGTGCTCAGTACTCAGGGAGCTGGGTGCTCAGTACTCATTGTGCTGGGTGCTCAGTACTCGTGTGCTGGGTGCTCAGTGCTCAGGGTGCTGGGTGCTCAGTGCTCGGGGTGCTGGGTGCTCAGTGCTCAGTACTCAGGGTGCTGGGTGCTCAGTGCTCGGGGTGCTGGGTGCTCAGTGCTCAGTACTCAGGGTGCTTGGTGCTCAGTGCTCGGGGTGCTGGGTGCTCAGTGCTCAGGGTGCTGGGTGCTCAGTGCTCAGGGTGCTGGGTGCTCAGTGCTCGGGGTCCTGGGTGATCAGTACTCAATGTTCTGTGTGCTCAGTACTCAGGGTGCTGGGTGCTCAGTGCTCGTTCTGCTGGGTGCTCAGTGCTCGGGGTGCTGGGTGCTCAGTGCTCGGGGTGCTCGGTGCTCAGTACTCAGGGTGCTGGGTGCTCAGTGCTCGGGGTGCTCAGTACTCAGGGTGCTGTGTGTTCAGTGCTCAGGGTGCTGGGTCCTCACTACTCAGGGTGCTCGGTGCTTAGTACTCAGGGTGCTGGGTGCTCAGTACTCCGGTTGCTGGGTGCTCAGTGCTCGGGGTGCTCGGTGCTCAGTGCTCAAGGTGCTGGGTGCTCAGTACTCAGGGTGATCATTGCTCAGAGTGCTGGGTGCTCAGTACTCAGGGTGCTGGGTGCTCAGTACTCAGGGTGCTGGGTGCTCAGTACTCAGGGTGCTCGGTGCTCGGGGTGCTGGGTGCTCAGTGCTCGGGGTGCTCGGTGCTCAGTACTCAGGGTGCTGGGTACTCAGTGCTCAGGGTGCTGGGTGCTCAGTGCTCAGGGTGCTGGGTGCTCAGTGCTCAGGGTGCTGGGTGCTCAGTACTCAGGGTGCTCGGTGCTCGGGGTGCTGGGTGCTCAGTGCTCGGGGTGCTCGGTGCTCAGTACTCGGGGTGCTCAGTGCTCAGTACTCATGGTGCTGGGTGCTCAGTACTCAGGGAGCTCAGTGCTCGGGGAGCAGGGTGCTCAGTACTCAGGGTGCTGGGTGGTCAGTACTCAGGGTGCTTAATACTCAGGGTGCTGGGTGCTCAGTGCTCAGGGTGCTGCGTGCTCAGTGCTCGGGGTGCTGGGTGCTCAGTGCTCGGGGTGCTCGGTGCTCAGTACACAGGGTGCTGGGTGCTCAGTGCTCGGGGTGCTGGGTGCTCAGTACTCAGGGTGCTGTGTGCTCAGTGCTCAGTACTCAGCGTGCTGGGTGCTCAGTGCTCAGAGTGTTGGGTGCTCAGTACTCAGGATGCTGGGTACTCAGTGCTCAGTGCTCAGGGTGCTCAGTGCTCAGGGTTCTGGGTGCTCAGGGTGCTGGGTGCTCAGTGCTCGGGGTGCAGTTTGCTCAGTGCTCAGGGTACTGGGTGCTCAGTGCTCAGTGCTCAGGGTGCTGGGTGCTCAGTGCTCAGTGCTCAGGGTGCTGGGTGTTCAGTACTCAGGGTGCTGGGTGCTCAGTACTCAGGGTGCTGGGTGCTCAGTGCTCAGGGTGCTCGGTGCTCAGTACTCAGCTTGCTCAGTGCTCAGTACTCAGCTTGCTCAGTGCTCAGTACTCAGCGTGCTGGGTGCTCAGTGCTCAGGGTGCTGGGTGCTCAGTACTCAGGGTGCTGCGTGCTTAGTACTCAGGGTACTTGGTCCTCAGCGCTCAGGGTGCTGGGTGCTCAGTACTCAGGGTGCAGGGTGCTCAGTGCTCAGTACTCTGGGTGCTGGGTGCTCAGTGCTCGGGGTGCTGGGTGCTCAGTGCTCAGGGTGCTGGGTGCTCAGTACTCAGGGTGCTCAGGGTGCTGGGTGCTCAGTGCTCGGGGTGCTGGGTACTCAGTGCTCAGTACACAGGGTGCTGAGTGCTCAGTGCTCGGGGTGCTGGGTGCTCAGTGCTCAGTACTCAGGGTGCTGGGTGCTCAGTGCTCGGGGTGCTGGATGCTCAGTACTCAGGGTGCTGGGTGCTCAGTGCTCAGTGTGCTGGATGCTCAGTACTCAGGGTGCTGGGTGCTCAGTGCTCAGGGTGCTGGGTGCTCAGTACTCAGGTTGCTGGGTCCTCCGTGCTCAGAGTGCTGGGTGCTCAGTGCTCGGGGTGCTCAGTACTCAGGGTGCTGTGTGTTCAGTGCTCAGGGTACTGGGTGCTCAGTACTCATGGTGCTCGGTGCTCAGTACTCATGGTGTCGGGTACTCAGTGCTCAGGGTGCTGGGTGCTCAGTGCTCAGGGTGCTGGGTGCTCAGTGCTCAGGGTGCTGGGTGCTCAGTACTCAGGGTGCTCGGTGCTCAGTGCTCAGGGTGCTGGGTGCTCAGTGCTCAGGGTGCTGGGTGCTCAGTACTCAGGGTGCTGGGTGCTCAGTACTCAGGGTGCTAAGAGCTCAGGGTGCTCAGTCCTCGGGGTGCTGGATGCACAGTGCTCAGTGCACAGGGTGCTGGGTGCTCAGTCCTCGGGGTGCTGGGTGCTCAGTTCTCTGGGTGCTCAGTGCTCAGTACTCAGGGTGCTGTGTGCTCAGTACTCAGGGTGCTGGGTTCTCAGTACTCAGGGAGCTCAGTACTCAGGGTGCTGGGTGCTCAGTGCTCAGGGTGCTGGGTGCTCAGCGCTCGGGGTGCTGGGTGCTCAGTACTCAGGGTGCTGTGTGCTCAGTGCTCAGTACTCAGCGTGCTGGGTGCTCAGTGCTCAGAGTGTTGGGTGCTCAGTACTCAGGGTGCTGGGTGCTCAGTGCTCAGTGCTCAGGGTGCTCAATGCTCAGGGTGCTGGGTGCTCAGGGTGCTGGGTGCTCAGTGCTCGGGGTGCTGGGTGCTCAGTGCTCAGGGTGCTGGGTGCTCAGTGCTCAGTGCTCAGGGTGCTGGGTGCTCATTGCTCAGTGCTCAGGGTGCTGGGTGCTCAGTACTCAGGGTGCTGGCTGCTCAGTACTCAGGGTGCTGGGTGCTCAGTGCTCAGGGTGATGGGTGCTCAGTGCTCAGGGTGCTGGGTGCTCAGTACTCCGGGTGCTGGGTGCTCAGTACTCAGGGTTCTCGGTGCTCAGTGCTCAGGGTGCTGGGTGCACAGTGCTCAGGGTGCTGGGTGCTCAGTCCTCGGGGTGCTCGGTGCTCAGTACTCAGGGTGCTGGGTCCTCAGTGCTCAGGGAGCTGAGTGCTCAGTACTCAGGGTGCTGGGTGCTCAGTACTCGGGGTGCTGGGTGCTCAGTACTCAGGGAGCTGGGTGCTCAGTACTCATTGTGCTGGGTGCTCAGTACTCGGGTGCTGGGTGCTCAGTGCTCAGGGTGCTGGGTGCTCAGTGCTCGGGGTGCTGGGTGCTCAGTGCTCAGTACTCAGGGTGCTGGGTGCTCAGTGCTCGGGGTGCTGGGTGCTCAGTGCTCAGTACTCAGGGTGCTTGGTGCTCAGTGCTCGGGGTGCTGGGTGCTCAGTGCTCAGGGTGCTGGGTGCTCAGTGCTCAGGGTGCTGGGTGCTCAGTGCTCGGGGTCCTGGGTGATCAGTACTCAATGTTCTGTGTGCTCAGTACTCAGGGTGCTGGGTGCTCAGTGCTCGTTCTGCTGGGTGCTCAGTGCTCGGGGTGCTGGGTGCTCAGTGCTCGGGGTGCTCGGTGCTCAGTACTCAGGGTGCTGGGTGCTCAGTGCTCGGGGTGCTCAGTACTCAGGGTGCTGTGTGTTCAGTGCTCAGGGTGCTGGGTCCTCACTACTCAGGGTGCTCGGTGCTTAGTACTCAGGGTGCTGGGTGCTCAGTACTCCGGTTGCTGGGTGCTCAGTGCTCGGGGTGCTCGGTGCTCAGTGCTCAAGGTGCTGGGTGCTCAGTACTCAGGGTGATCATTGCTCAGAGTGCTGGGTGCTCAGTACTCAGGGTGCTGGGTGCTCAGTACTCAGGGTGCTGGGTGCTCAGTACTCAGGGTGCTCGGTGCTCGGGGTGCTGGGTGCTCAGTGCTCGGGGTGCTCGGTGCTCAGTACTCAGGGTGCTGGGTACTCAGTGCTCAGGGTGCTGGGTGCTCAGTGCTCAGGGTGCTGGGTGCTCAGTGCTCAGGGTGCTGGGTGCTCAGTACTCAGGGTGCTCGGTGCTCGGGGTGCTGGGTGCTCAGTGCTCGGGGTGCTCGGTGCTCAGTACTCGGGGTGCTCAGTGCTCAGTACTCATGGTGCTGGGTGCTCAGTACTCAGGGAGCTCAGTGCTCGGGGAGCAGGGTGCTCAGTACTCAGGGTGCTGGGTGGTCAGTACTCAGGGTGCTTAATACTCAGGGTGCTGGGTGCTCAGTGCTCAGGGTGCTGCGTGCTCAGTGCTCGGGGTGCTGGGTGCTCAGTGCTCGGGGTGCTCGGTGCTCAGTACACAGGGTGCTGGGTGCTCAGTGCTCGGGGTGCTGGGTGCTCAGTACTCAGGGTGCTGTGTGCTCAGTGCTCAGTACTCAGCGTGCTGGGTGCTCAGTGCTCAGAGTGTTGGGTGCTCAGTACTCAGGATGCTGGGTACTCAGTGCTCAGTGCTCAGGGTGCTCAGTGCTCAGGGTTCTGGGTGCTCAGGGTGCTGGGTGCTCAGTGCTCGGGGTGCAGTTTGCTCAGTGCTCAGGGTACTGGGTGCTCAGTGCTCAGTGCTCAGGGTGCTGGGTGCTCAGTGCTCAGTGCTCAGGGTGCTGGGTGTTCAGTACTCAGGGTGCTGGGTGCTCAGTACTCAGGGTGCTGGGTGCTCAGTGCTCAGGGTGCTCGGTGCTCAGTACTCAGCTTGCTCAGTGCTCAGTACTCAGCTTGCTCAGTGCTCAGTACTCAGCGTGCTGGGTGCTCAGTGCTCAGGGTGCTGGGTGCTCAGTACTCAGGGTGCTGCGTGCTTAGTACTCAGGGTACTTGGTCCTCAGCGCTCAGGGTGCTGGGTGCTCAGTACTCAGGGTGCAGGGTGCTCAGTGCTCAGTACTCTGGGTGCTGGGTGCTCAGTGCTCGGGGTGCTGGGTGCTCAGTGCTCAGGGTGCTGGGTGCTCAGTACTCAGGGTGCTCAGGGTGCTGGGTGCTCAGTGCTCGGGGTGCTGGGTACTCAGTGCTCAGTACACAGGGTGCTGAGTGCTCAGTGCTCGGGGTGCTGGGTGCTCAGTGCTCAGTACTCAGGGTGCTGGGTGCTCAGTGCTCGGGGTGCTGGATGCTCAGTACTCAGGGTGCTGGGTGCTCAGTGCTCAGTGTGCTGGATGCTCAGTACTCAGGGTGCTGGGTGCTCAGTGCTCAGGGTGCTGGGTGCTCAGTACTCAGGTTGCTGGGTCCTCCGTGCTCAGAGTGCTGGGTGCTCAGTGCTCGGGGTGCTCAGTACTCAGGGTGCTGTGTGTTCAGTGCTCAGGGTACTGGGTGCTCAGTACTCATGGTGCTCGGTGCTCAGTACTCATGGTGTTGGGTACTCAGTGCTCAGGGTGCTGGGTGCTCAGTGCTCAGGGTGCTGGGTGCTCAGTGCTCAGGGTGCTGGGTGCTCAGTACTCAGGGTGCTCGGTGCTCGGGGTGCTGGGTGCTCAGTGCTCGGGGTGCTCGGTGCTCAGTACTTGGGGTGCTCAGTGCTCAGTACTCATGGTGCTGGGTGCTCAGTACTCAGGGAGCTCAGTGCTCGGGGAGCAGGGTGCTCAGTACTCAGGGTGCTGGGTGGTCAGTACTCAGGGTGCTTAATACTCAGGGTGCTGGGTGCTCAGTGCTCAGGGTGCTGCTTGCTCAGTGCTCGGGGTGCTGGGTGCTCAGTGCTCGGGGTGCTCGGTGCTCAGTACACAGGGTGCTGGGTGCTCAGTGCTCGGGGTGCTGGGTGCTCAGTACTCAGGGTGCTGTGTGCTCAGTGCTCAGTACTCAGCGTGCTGGGTGCTCAGTGCTCAGAGTGTTGGGTGCTCAGTACTCAGGATGCTGGGTACTCAGTGCTCAGTGCTCAGGGTGCTCAGTGCTCAGGGTTCTGGGTGCTCAGGGTGCTGGGTGCTCAGTGCTCGGGGTGCAGTTTGCTCAGTGCTCAGGGTACTGGGTGCTCAGTGCTCAGTGCTCAGGGTGCTGGGTGCTCAGTGCTCAGTGCTCAGGGTGCTGGGTGTTCAGTACTCAGGGTGCTGGGTGCTCAGTACTCAGGGTGCTGGGTGCTCAGTGCTCAGGGTGCTCGGTGCTCAGTACTCAGCTTGCTCAGTGCTCAGTACTCAGCTTGCTCAGTGCTCAGTACTCAGCGTGCTGGGTGCTCAGTGCTCAGGGTGCTGGGTGCTCAGTACTCAGGGTGCTGCGTGCTTAGTACTCAGGGTACTTGGTCCTCAGCGCTCAGGGTGCTGGGTGCTCAGTACTCAGGGTGCAGGGTGCTCATTGCTCAGTACTCTCCGTGCTGGGTGCTCAGTGCTCGGGGTGCTGGGTGCTCAGTGCTCAGGGTGCTGGGTGCTCAGTACTCAGGGTGCTCAGGGTGCTGGGTGCTCAGTGCTCGGGGTGCTGGGTACTCAGTGCTCAGTACACAGGGTGCTGAGTGCTCAGTGCTCGGGGTGCTGGGTGCTCAGTGCTCAGTACTCAGGGTGCTGGGTGCTCAGTGCTCGGGGTGCTGGATGCTCAGTACTCAGGGTGCTGGGTGCTCAGTGCTCAGGGTGCTGGGTGCTCAGTACTCAGGGTGCTGGGTGCTCAGTGCTCAGGGTGCTGGGTGCTCAGTACTCAGGTTGCTGGGTCCTCCGTGCTCAGAGTGCTGGGTGCTCAGTGCTCGGGGTGCTCAGTACTCAGGGTGCTGTGTGTTCAGTGCTCAGGGTACTGGGTGCTCAGTACTCATGGTGCTCGGTGCTCAGTACTCATGGTGTTGGGTACTCAGTGCTCAGGGTGCTCATTCTCGGGGTGCTGGGTGCTCAGTACTCAGGGTGCTGGGTGCTCAGTGCGCGGGGTGCTGGGTGCTCAGTGCTCGGGGTGCTCGGTGCTCAGTACTCAGGGTGCTGGGTGCTCAGTACTCAGTGTGCTCAGTGCTCGGGGAGATCGGTGCTCAGTACTCAGGGTGCTGGGTGCTCAGTGCTCGGGGTGCTCGGTGCTCAGTACGCAGGGTTCTCAGTGCTCAGTGCTCAGGGTGCTGGGTGCTCAGTACTCCTAGTGCTCTGTGCTCAGTACTCGGGGTGCTGGGTGCTCAGTACTCAGGGTGCTCAGTGCTCAGTACTCGGGGTTCTGGGTGCTCAGTGCTCAGGGTGCTCAGTGCTCAGTGCTCGGGGTGCTGGTTGCTCAGTTCTCGGGGTGCTCGTTGCTCAGTACTCGGGGTGCTGGGTGCTCAGTGCTCAGGGTGCTGGGTGCTCACTGCTCGGGTTGCTGGGTGCTCAGTGCTCAGGGTGCTGGGTGCTCAGTGCTCGGGGTGTGCGGTGCTCAGTACTCAGGGTGCTGGGTGCTCAGTGCTCAGGGTGCTGGGTGCTCAGTACTCAGGGTGCTGGGTGCTCAGTACTTAGGGTGCTAAGAGCTCCGGGTGCTCAGTGCTCGGGGTGCTGGATGCTCAGTGCTCAGTGCACAGGGTGCTGGGTGCTCAGTCCTCGGGGTGCTGGGTGCTCAGTTCTCTGTGTGCTCAGTGCTCAGTACTCAGGGTGCTGTGAGCTCAGGACTCAGGGTGCCGGGTGCTCAGAACTCAGGGAGCTCAGTGCTCGGTGTGCAGGGTGCTCAGTACTCAGGGTGCTGGGTGGTCAGTACTCAGGGTGCTTAATACTCAGGGTGCTGGGTGCTCAGTGCTCAGGGTGCTGGGTGCTCAGCGCTCTGGTGCTCGGTGCTCAGTACACAGGGTGCTGGGTGCTCAGTACTCAGGGTGCTGGGAGGTCAGTACTCAGGGTGCTTAATACTCAGGGTGCTGGGTGCTCAGTACTCAGGGTGCTGGGTGCTCAGTGCTCAGGGTGCTGGTTGCTCAGTGATCAGAGTGTTGGGTGCTCAGTACTCAGGGTGCTGGGTCCTCAGTGCTCAGTGCTCAGGGTGCTCAGTGCTCAGGGTGCTGGGTGCTCAGGGTGCTGGGTGCTCAGTGCTCGGGGTGCTGGGTGCTCAGTGCTCAGTGTGCTGGGTGCTCAGTGCTCAGTGCTCAGGGTGCTGGGTGCTCAGTGCTCAGTACTCAGCTTGCTGGTTGCTCAGTGCTCAGAGTGTTGTGTGCTCAGTACTCAGGGTGCTGGGTGCTCAGTGCTCAGTGCTCAGGGTGCTCAGTGCTCAGGGTGCTGGGTGCTCAGGGTGCTGGGTGCTCAGTGCTCAGGGTGCTGGGTGCTCAGTGCTCAGGGTGCTGGGTGCTCAGTGCTCAGTGCTCAGGGTGCTGGGTGCTCAGTGCTCAGTGCTCAGGGTGCTGGGTGTTCAGTACTCAGGGTGCTGGGTGCTCAGTACTCAGGGTGCTGGGTGCTCAGTGTTCAGCGTGCTGGGTGCTCAGTGCTCAGGGTGCTGGGTGCTCAGTACTCAGGGTGCTGGGTGCTCAGTACTCAGGGTGGTCGGTGCTCAGTGCTCAGGGTGCTGGGTGCTCAGTGCTCGGGGTGCTGGGTGTTCAGTACTAAGGGTGCTGGGTGCTCATTACTCAGGGTTCTCGGTGCTCAGTGCTCAGGGTGCTGGGTGCACAGTGCTCAGGGTGCTGGGTGCTCAGTGCTCAGGGTGCTGGGTGCTCAGTGCTCAGGGTGCTGGGTGCTCAGTACTCAGGGTGCTGGGTGCTCATTACTCAGGGTTCTCGGTGCTCAGTGCTCAGGGTGCTGGGTGCACAGTGCTCAGGGTGCTGGGTGCTCAGTACTCGGGGTGCTGGGTGCTCAGTACTCAGGGTGCTGGGTGCTCAGTGCTCAGGGTGCTGGGTGCTCAGTGCTCGGGGTGCTGGGTGCTCAGTACTCGGGGTGCTGGGTGCTCAGTGCTCATTGTGCTAGGTCTCATTGCTCGGGGTACTGGGTACTCAGTGCTCAGTACACAGGGTGCTGGGTGCTCAGTGCTCGGGGCGCTGGGTGCTCAGTGCTCAGTACTCAGGGTGCTGGGTGCTCAGTGCTCGGGGTGCTGGGTGGTCAGTACTCAGGGTACTCGGTGCTCAGTACTCAGGGTGCTGGGTGATCAGTGCTCAGGGTGCTGGGTGCTCAGTACTCAGTGTGCTGGGTGCTCAGTACTCAGGGTGCTGGGTGCTCAGTACTCAGGGTGCTCGGTGCTCAGTACTCAGGGTGCTGGGTCCTCAGTGCTCAGGGTGCTGAGTGCTCAGTACTCAGGGTGCTGGGTGCTCAGTACTCGGGGTGCAGGGTGCTCAGTACTCAGGGAGCTGGGTGCTCAGTACTCATTGTGCTGGGTGCTCAGTACTCGGGTGCTGGGTGCTCAGTGCTCAGGGTGCTGGGTGCTCAGTGCTCGGGGTGCTGGGTGCTCAGTGCTCAGTACTCAGGGTGCTGGGTGCTCAGTGCTCGGGGTGCTGGGTGCTCAGTGCTCAGTACTCAGGGTGCTTGGTGCTCAGTGCTCGGGGTGCTGGGTGCTCAGTGCTCAGTGTGCTGGGTGCTCAGTGCTCAGGGTGCTGGGTGCTCAGTGCTCGGGGTCCTGGGTGCTCAGTACTCAGGGTTCTGGGTGCTCAGTACTCAGGGTGCTGGGTGCTCAGTGCTCGGGGTGCTCGGTGCTCAGTGCTCGGGGTGCTGGGTGCTCAGTGCTCGGGGTGCTCGGTGCTCAGTACTCAGGGTGCTGGGTGCTCAGTGCTCGGCGTGCTCAGTACTCAGGGTGCTGTGTGTTCAGTGCTCAGGGTGCTGGGTGCTCAGTACTCAGGGTGCTCGGTGCTTAGTACTCAGGGTGCTGGGTGCTCAGTACTCCGGGTGCTGTGTGCTCAGTGCTCGGGGTGCTCGGTGCTCAGTGCTCAAGGTGCTGGGTGCTCAGTACTCAGGGTGATCATTGCTCAGAGTGCTGGGTGCTCAGTACTCAGGGTGCTGGGTGCTCAGAATTCAGGGTGCTCAGTGCTCGGGGTGCTGGATACTCAGTACTCATTGTGCTGGGTGCTCAGTGCACAGGGTGCTGGTTGCTCAGTACTCAGGGTGCTGGGTGCTCAGTGCTCAGGGTGCTGGGTGCTCAGTACTCAGGGTGCTCATTGCTCAGGGTGCTGGGTGATCAGTACTCAGGGTGCTGGGTGCTCAGTACTCAGGGTGCTGGGTGCTCAGTACTCAGGGTGCTCAGTGCTCAGTACTCAGGGTGCTCAGTGCTCAGTACTCAGGGTGCTCCGGGCTCAGGGTGCTGGGTGCTCACTGCTCGGGGTGCTGGGTGCTCAGTGCTCGGGGAGCTCGGTGCTCAGTACTCTTGGTGCTGGGTGCTCAGTGCTCAGGGTGCTGGGTGCTCAGTGCTCAGGGTGCTGGGTGCTCAGTACTCAGGGTGCTGGGTGCTCATTACTCAGGGTTCTCGGTGCTCAGTGCTCAGGGTGCTGGGTGCACAGTGCTCAGGGTGCTGGGTGCTCAGTACTCGGGGTGCTGGGTGCTCAGTACTCAGGGTGCTGGGTGCTCAGTGCTCAGGGTGCTGGGTGCTCAGTGCTCGGGGTGCTGGGTGCTCAGTACTCGGGGTGCTGGGTGCTCAGTGCTCAGGGTGCTAGGTCTCATTGCTCGGGGTACTGGGTACTCAGTGCTCAGTACACAGGGTGCTGGGTGCTCAGTGCTCGGGGCGCTGGGTGCTCAGTGCTCAGTACTCAGGGTGCTGGGTGCTCAGTGCTCGGGGTGCTGGGTGCTCAGTACTCAGGGTACTCGGTGCTCAGTACTCAGGGTGCTGGGTGATCAGTGCTCAGGGTGCTGGGTGCTCAGTACTCAGTGTGCTGGGTGCTCAGTACTCAGGGTGCTGGGTGCTCAGTACTCAGGGTGCTCGGTGCTCAGTACTCAGGGTGCTGGGTCCTCAGTGCTCAGGGTGCTGAGTGCTCAGTACTCAGGGTGCTGGGTGCTCAGTACTCGGGGTGCAGGTTGCTCAGTACTCAGGGAGCTGGGTGCTCAGTACTCATTGTGCTGGGTGCTCAGTACTCGGGTGCTGGGTGCTCAGTTCTCAGGGTGCTGGGTGCTCAGTGCTCGGGGTGCTGGGTGCTCAGTGCTCAGTACTCAGGGTGCTGGGTGCTCAGTGCTCGGGGTGCTGGGTGCTCAGTGCTCAGTACTCAGGGTGCTTGGTGCTCAGTGCTCGGGGTGCTGGGTGCTCAGTGCTCAGTGTGCTGGGTGCTCAGTGCTCAGGGTGCTGGGTGCTCAGTGCTCGGGGTCCTGGGTGCTCAGTACTCAGGGTTCTGGGTGCTCAGTACTCAGGGTGCTGGGTGCTCAGTGCTCGGGGTGCTCGGTGCTCAGTGCTCGGGGTGCTGGGTGCTCAGTGCTCGGGGTGCTCGGTGCTCAGTACTCAGGGTGCTGTGTGTTCAGTGCTCAGGGTGCTGGTTGCTCAGTACTCAGGGTGCTCGGTGCTTAGTACTCAGGGTGCTGGGTGCTCAGTACTCCGGGTGCTGTGTGCTCAGTGCTCGGGGTGCTCGGTGCTCAGTGCTCAAGGTGCTGGGTGCTCAGTACTCAGGGTGCTCATTGCTCAGGGTGCTGGGTGCTCAGTACTCAGGGTGCTGGGTGCTCAGTACTCAGGGTGCTGGGTGCTCAGTACTCAGGGTGCTCAGTGCTCAGTACTCAGGGTGCTCAGTGCTCAGTACTCAGGGTGCTCAGTGCTCAGGGTGCTGGGAGCTCAGTACTCAGGTTGCTGGGTGCTCAGAATTCAGGGTGCTCAGTGCTCGGGGTGCTGGATGCTCAGTACTCAGGGTGCTGGGTGCTCAGTGCACAGGGTGCTGGTTGCTCAGTACTCAGGGTGCTGGGTGCTCAGTGCTCAGGGTGCTGGGTGCTCAGTACTCAGGGTGCTCATTGCTCAGGGTGCTGGGTGCTCAGTACTCAGGGTGCTGGGTGCTCAGTACTCAGGGTGCTGGGTGCTCAGTACTCAGGGTGCTCAGTGCTCAGTACTCAGGGTGCTCAGTGCTCAGTACTCAGGGTGCTCAGGGCTCAGGGTGCTGGGTGCTCACTGCTCGGGGTGCTGGGTGCTCAGTGCTCGGGGAGCTCGGTGCTCAGTACTCTTGGTGCTGGGTGCTCAGTGCTCTGGGTGCTCGGTGCTCAGTACTCATGGTTCTCAGTGCTCAGTGCTCAGGGTGCTGGATGCTCAGTATTCCTAGTGCTCAGTGCTCAGTACTCGGGGTGCTGGGTGCTCAGTACTCAGGGTGCTCATTGCTCAGTACTCGGGGTGCTGGGTGCTCAGTGCTCAGGGTGCTCAGTGCTCGGGGTGCTGGGTGCTCAGTTCTCGGGGTGCTCGGTGCTCAGTACTCGGGGTGCTGGGTGCTCAGTGCTCAGGGTGCTGGGTGCTCACTGCTCGGGGTGCTGGGTGCTCAGTGCTCAGGGTGCTGGGTGCTCAGTGCTCGGGGTGCTCGGTGCTCTGTACTCAGGGTGCTGGGTGCTCAGTACTCAGGGTGCTGGGTGCTCAGTGCTCAGGGTGCAGGGTGCTCAGTACTCAGGGTGCTGGGTGCTCAGTACTCAAGGTGCTAAGAGCTCAGTGTGCTCAGGGCTCGGGGTGCTGGATGCTCAGTGCTCAGTGCACAGGGTGCTGGATGCTCAGTCCTCGGGGTGCTGGGTGCTCAGTTCTCTGGGTGCTCACTGCTCAGTACTCAGGGTGCTGTGTGCTCAGTACTCAGGGTGCTGGGTGCTCAGTACTCAGGGTGCTGGGTGGTCAGTACTCAGGGTGCTCAGTACTCAGGGTGCTGGGTTCTCAGAGCTCAGGGTGCTGGGTGCTCAGTGCTCGGGGTGATGGGTGATCATTCTCGGGGTGCTGGGTGCTCAGTACTCAGGGTGCTGGTTGCTCAGTGCTCGAGGTGCTCGGTGCTCAGTACACAGGGTGCTGGGTGCTCAGTGCTCGGGGTGCTGGGTGCTCAGTACTCAGGGTGCTGGGTGCTAAGTGCTCAGTACTCAGCGTGCTGGGTGCTCAGTGCTCAGAGTGTTGGGTGCTCAGTACTCAGGGTGCTGGGTGCTCAGTGCTCAGTGCTCAGGGTGCTCAGTGCTCAGGGTGCTGGGTGCTCAGGGTGCTGGGTGCTCAGTGCTCAGTGCTCAGGGTGCTCAGTGCTCCGGGTGCTGGGTGCTCAGTGCTCAGGGTGCTGGGTGCTCAGTGCTCAGTGCTCAGGGTGCTGGGTGTTCATTACTCAGGGTGCTGGCTGCTCAGTACTCAGGGTGCTGGGTGCTCAGTGCTCAGGGTGCTGGGTGCTCAGTGCTCAGGGTGCTGGGTGCTCAGTGCTCGGGGTGCTCGGTGCTCAGTACTCAGGGTGCTCAGTGCTCAGTACTCAGGGTGCTGGGTGCTCAGTGCTCAGGGTGCTGGGTGCTCAGTACTCAGGGTGCTGGGTGCTCGGTGCTCAGTACGCTGGGTGCTCGGTACTCAGGGTGCTGGGTGCTCAGTACTCAGGGTGCTCGGTGCTCAGTACTCAGAGTGCTGGGTGCTCAGTGCTCGGGGTGCTGGGTGCTCAGTACTCAGGGTGCTGGGTGCTCAGTGCTCGGGGTGCTCGGTGCTCAGTGCTCCGGGTGCTGGGTGCTCAGTACTCGGTGTGCTGGGTGCTCAGTACTCAGGGTGCTCGGTGCTCAGTACTCAGGGTGCTCAGTGCTCAGTACGCAGGGTGCTCAGTGCTCAGTGCTCGGGGTGCTGGGTGCTCAGTGCTCGGGGAGCTGGGTGCTCAGTGCTCGGGGTGCTGGGTGCTCAGTGCTCCGGGTGCTGGGTGCTCAGTGCTCGGGGTGCTCGGTGCTCAGTACGCTGGGTGCTCAGTACTCAGGGTGCTGGGTGCTCAGTACTCAGGGTGCTGGGTGCTTAGTACTCAGGGTGCTGGGTGAGCAGTGCTCGGGGTGCTGGGTGCTCAGTGCTCAGTACTCAGGGTGCTGGGTGCTCAGTGCTCAAGGTGCTGGGTGCTCAGTGCTCAGGGTGCTGGGTGCTCAGTGCTCAGGGTGCTGGGTGCTCGGTGCTCAGGGTGCTGGGTGCTCAGTACTCAGGGTGCTGGGTGCTCTGTACTCAGGGTGCTGGGTGCTCAGTGCTCGGGGTGCTGGGTGCTCAGTGCTCGGGGTGCTGGGTGCTCAGTGCTCGGGGTGCTCGGTGCTCAGTACTCAGGGTGCTTGGTACTCAGTGCTCGAGGTGCTCAGTACTCAGGGTGCTGTGTGTTCAGTGCTCAGGGTGCTGGGTGCTCAGTACTCAGGGTGCTCGGTGCTTAGTACTCAGGGTGCTGGGTGCTCAGTACTCCGGATGCTGGGGGCTCAGTACTCAGGGTGCTCGGTGCTCAGTACTCAGGGTGCTCTGTGCACAGTACTCAGCGTGCTGGGTGCTCAGTGCTCAGGGTGCTCGGTGCTCAGTACTCAGGGTGCTCAGAGCTCAGTACTCAGCGTGCTGGGTGCTCAGTGCTCAGGGTGCTGGGTGCTCAGTACTCAGGGTGCTATGTGCTTAGTACTCAGGGTGCTCGGTCCTCAGTGCTCAGGGTGCTGGGTGCTAAGTACTCAGGGTGCTGGGTGCTCAGTGCTCAGGGTGCTCAGTGATCAGTACTCAGGGTGCTAGGTGCTCAGTGCTCAGGGTGCTCAGTGCTCAGTTCTCAGGGTGCTCAGTGCTCAGTGCTCTGGGTGCTGGGTGCTCAGTGCTCGGGGTGCTGGGTGCTCAGTGCTCAGGGTGCTGGGTGCTCAGTACTCAGGGTGCTGGGTGCTCAGTGCTCGGGGTGCTGGTTACTCAGTGCTCAGTACACAGGGTGCTGGGTGCTCAGTGCTCGGGGTGCTGGTTACTCAGTGCTCAGTACAGAGAGTGCTGAGTGCTCAGTGCTCGGGGTGCTGGATGCTCAGTACTCAGGGTGCTGGGTGCTCAGTACTCAGGGTGCTCAGTGCTCAGGGTGCTGGGTGCTCAGTGCTCGGGGTGCTGGGTGCTCAGTGCTCAGTACTCAGAGTGCTGGCTGCTCAGTGCTCGGGGTGCTGGATGCTCAGTACTCAGGGTGCTGGGTGCTCAGTGCTCAGGGTACTGGGTGCTCAGCACTCAGGGTGCTGGGTGCTCAGTGCTCAGGGTGCTGGGTGCTCAGTTCTCAGGGTGCTGGGTGGTCAGTGCTCGGGGTGCTGGATGCTCAGTACTCAGCACCGAACACCCCGAGCACTGAGCACCCAGCACCCTGAGTACTTAGCACCCAGCACCTTGAGTACTGAGCACCCAGCATCCCGAGCACTGAGCACCCAGCACCCTGAGTACTGAGAACAGATCACCCTGAGTACTGAGCACCCAGCACCCTGAGTACTGAGCCCCCAGCACCCTGAGTACTGAGCACCCAGCACCCCGAGCACTGAGCACCCAGCACCCGGAGAATGAGCACCTAGCACCCTGAGTACTGAGAACCGAGCACCCTGAGTACTGAGCACACAGCACCCTGAGTACTGAGCCCCCAGCACCCTGAGTACTGAGCACCCAGCACCCCGAGCACTGAGCACATAGCACCCTGAGTACTGAGCACCCATCACCCTGAGTACTGAGCACTCAGCACCCTGAGTACTGAGCACCGAGCACCCCGAGCACTGAGCACACAGCACCCTGAGCACGGAGCACCCCGAGGACTGAGCACCCAGCACCCTGAGCACTGAGCACCCAGCACCTTGAGTACTGAGCACCGAGCACCTCGAGCGCTGAGCACACAGCACCCTGAGTACTGAGCACGCAGCACCCTGAGCACTGAGCACCCAGCACCCTGAGCACTGAGCACCCAACACCCAGAGTACTGAGCACCCAGCACCCTGAGCACTGAGCACCCAGCACCCTGAGTTACTGAGCACCCAGCACCCTGAGTACTGAACACCCAGCACCCTGAGCACTGAGCAGTGAGTACCCTGAGCACTGAGTACTGATCACTGAGCACGCTGAGCACTGAGCACACAGCACACCGAGTACTGAACACCCAGCACCCTGAGTACTGAACACCCAGCACCCTGAGCACTGAGCACTGAGCACCCTGAGCACTGAGTACTGAGCACTGAGCACCCTGAGCACTGAGCACCCAGCACACCGAGTACTGAACACCCAGCACCCTGAGTACTGAACACCCAGCACACTGAGCACTGAGCACCCTGAGCACAGAGCACTGAGCACTCTGAGCACTGAGCACCCAGCACCCTGAGTACTGAGCACCCAGCACCATGAGTACTGAACACCCAGCACCCTGAGCACTGAGCACTGAGCACCCAGCACACCGAGTACTGAGCAACCAGCACCCCGAGTACTGAGCACCGAGCACCCCGAGCACTGAGCACCCAGCACCCTGAGTACTGAGCACCCAGCACCTTGAGTACTGAGCACCGAGCACCCCGAGCACTGAGCACCCAGCACCCTGAGTACTGAGCACCCAGCACCCTGAGCACTGAGTACCCAGCACCGTGAGCACTGAGCACCCAGCACCCTGAGTACTGAGCATGCACCACCCCGAGCACTGAGCACCCAGCACCCTGAGTACTGACCACAGAGCACCCTGAGCACTGAGCACCCAGTAACCTGAGTACTGAGCACCCAGCACCCTGAGTACTGAGCAACCTGCACCCTGAGCACTGAGCACCCAGCACCCTGAGCACTGAGCACTGAGCACCCAGCACCACAGCCCTGAGAACCCAGCACCCCGAGCACTGAGCACCCAGCACCCTGAGCACTGAGCGCACAGCACCCTGAGCACTGAGCAGACAGCACCCTGAGTACTGAGCACCCAGCACCCTGAGTACTGAGCACCCAGAACCCTGAGTACTGGGCACTCAGCACCCTGAGTACTGAGCACCGAGCACCGCGAGCACTGATCACCCTGAGGACTGAGCACCCAGCACCCCGAGCACTGAGCACCCAGCACCCTGAGTACTGAGCACCCAGCACCCCGAGTACTGAGCACCCAGCACTCTGAGTACTGAGCACCCAGCACCCTGAGCACTGAGCACCCAGCACCCTGAGTACTGAGCACCCTGAGTACTGAGCACTGAGCACCGAGCACCCTGAGTACTGAGCACCCTGAGGACTGAGCACCCAGCAGCCTGAGCACTGAGCACCCAGCACCCTGAGTACTGAGCATTGATCACCATGAGCACTGAGCACCCAGCACCCCGAGCACTGAGCACCCAGCACCCTGAGTACTGAGCACCCAGCACCCCGAGCACTAAGCACCGAGCACCCTGAGTACTGAACACCCAGCACACTGAACACTGAGCACTGAGCACCCAGCACCCTGAGCACTGAGCACTGAGCACCCAGCACCCTGAGTACTGAGCACCCAACACTCTGAGCACTGAGCACCCAGCACGCTGAGTACTGAGCACTGAGCACACAGCACCCTGAGTACTGAGCACCCAGCACCCCGAGCACTGAGCACCCAGCGCCCCGAGCACTGAGCACCCAGCACCCTGAGCACTGAGCACTGAGCACACTGAGCACTGAGCAACCAGCACCCCGAGTATTGAGCACTGAGCACCCTGAGTACTGAGCACCCAGCACCCCGAGTACTGAGCACTGAGCACCCTGAGTACTGAGCACCCAGCACCCTGAGCACTGAAAACCCTGAGTACTGAGCACCGAGCACCCTGAGTACTGAGCACCCAGCACCCTGAGAACTGAGCACGGAGCACCCCGAGGACTGAGCACCCTGCACCCTGAGCACTGAGCACCCAGCACCTTGAGTACTGAGCACCGAGCACCGCGAGCACTGAGCACCCAGCACCCTGAGTACTGAGCACCCAGCACCCTGAGCACTGAGCACCCAGCACCCTGAGTACTGAGCACCCAACACACAGAGTACTGAGCACCCAGCACCCTGAGAACTGAGCACCCAGCACCCTGAGTACTGAGCACCCAGCACCCTGAGTACTGAGCACCAAGCACCCTGAGCACTGAGCACTGAGCCCCCAGCAGCCTGAGCACTGAGCACTGAGCACACAGCACCCCGAGCCCTGAGCACCCAGCACCCCAAGGACTGAGCACCCAGCGCCTTGAGTACTGAGCACCGATCACCCTGAGCACTGAGCACCCAGCACCCCGAGAACTGAGCACCCAGCACCCTGAGTACTGAGCACCCAGCACCCTGAGCACTGAGCACCCAGCACCCTGAGTACTGAGCACACTGAGTACTGAGCAACGATCACCCTGAGCACTGAGCACCCAGCACCCTGAGTACTGAGCACCCAGCACCCTGAGCACTGAGCACCCAGCACCCTGAGCACTGAGCACCCAGCACCCTGAGTACTGAGCACCCAGCACCCTGAGTACTGAGTACCCAGCACCCTGAGCACTGAGCACCCAGCACCCTGAGTACTAAGCACCGATCACCCTGAGTACTGAGCACCCAGCACCCTGAATACTGAGCACCCAGCACCCTGAGCACTGTGCACCCATCACCCTGAGTACTGAGCACCCAGCACCCTGAGTACTGAGCACCCAGCACCCTGAGTACTGAGCACCCAGCACCCTGAGTACTAAGCACCCAGCACCCTGAGTACTGAGCACCGAGCACCCCGAGCACTGAGCAACCAGCACCCTGAGTACTGAGCACTGAGCACCTTGAGTACTGAGCACCGAACACCCTGAGTACTGAGCACCCAGCACCCTGAGGACTGAGCACCCTGCACCCTGAGCACTGAGCACCCAGCACCCTGAGTACTGAGCACCCAGCACCCTGAGTACTGAGTACCCAGCACACTGAGCACTGAGCACCCAGCACCCTGAGTAATGATCACCGAGCACCCCGAGCACTGAGCACCCAGCACCCTGAGTACTGAGCACCCAGCACCCTGTGTACTGAGCACCCAGCACCCTGAGTACTGAGCACCCAGCACCCTCAGCACTGAGCACAAAGCACGCTGTGTACTGAGCACTGAGCACACTGAGTACTGAGCACCGAGGACCCTGAGCACTGAGCACCCAGCACGCTTAGTACTGAGCACTGAGCACCCTGAGTACTGAGCACCGAGCACCCTGAGTACTGAGCACCCAGCACCATGAGCACTGAGCAGCCAGCACACTCAGCACTGAGCACCCAGCACCCCGAGCACTGAGCACCCAGCACCCTGAGCCCTGAGCACCCAGCACCCCGAGTACTGAGCACCCAGCACCCCGAGTACTGAGCACCGAGCACGCCGAGCACTGAGCACCCAGCACCCTGAGTACTGAGAACCCAGCACCCTGAGTACTGAGCACTGAGCACCCCGAGTACGGAGCACCCAGCACCCTGAGCACTGAGCGCACAGCACCCTGAGCACTGAGCAGACAGCACCCTGAGTACTGAGCACCCAGCACCCTGAGTACTGAGCACCCAGAACCCTGAGTACTGGGCACTCAGCACCCTGAGTACTGAGCACCGAGCACCGCGAGCACTGATCACCCTGAGGACTGAGCACCCAGCACCCCGAGCACTGAGCACCCAGCACCCTGAGTACTGAGCACCCAGCACCCCGAGTACTGAGCACCCAGCACCCTGAGTACTGAGCACCCAGCACCCTGAGTACTGAGCACCCAGCACCCTGAGTACTAAGCACCCAGCACCCTGAGTACTGAGCACCGAGCACCCCGAGCACTGAGCAACCAGCACCCTGAGTACTGAGCACTGAGCACCTTGAGTACTGAGCACCGAACACCCTGAGTACTGAGCACCCAGCACCCTGAGGACTGAGCACCCAGCACCCTGAGCACTGAGCACCCAGCACCCTGAGTACTGAGCACCCAGCACCCTGAGTACTGAGTACCCAGCACACTGAGCACTGAGCACCCAGCACCCTGAGTAATGATCACCGAGCACCCCGAGCACTGAGCACCCAGCACCCTGAGTACTGAGCACCCAGCACCCTGTGTACTGAGCACCCAGCACCCTGAGTACTGAGCACCCAGCACCCTCAGCACTGAGCACAAAGCACGCTGTGTACTGAGCACTGAGCACACTGAGTACTGAGCACCGAGGACCCTGAGCACTGAGCACCCAGCACGCTTAGTACTGAGCACTGAGCACCCTGAGTACTGAGCACCGAGCACCCTGAGTACTGAGCACCCAGCACCATGAGCACTGAGCAGCCAGCACACTCAGCACTGAGCACCCAGCACCCCGAGCACTGAGCACCCAGCACCCTGAGCCCTGAGCACCCAGCACCCCGAGTACTGAGCACCCAGCACCCCGAGTACTGAGCACCGAGCACGCCGAGCACTGAGCACCCAGCACCCTGAGTACTGAGCACCCAGCACCCTGAGTACTGAGCACTGAGCACCCCGAGTACGGAGCACCCAGCACCCTGAGCACTGAGCGCACAGCACCCTGAGCACTGAGCAGACAGCACCCTGAGTACTGAGCACCCAGCACCCTGAGTACTGAGCACCCAGAACCCTGAGTACTGGGCACTCAGCACCCTGAGTACTGAGCACCGAGCAGCGCGAGCACTGATCACCCTGAGGACTGAGCACCCAGCACCCCGAGCACTGAGCACCCAGCACCCTGAGTACTGAGCACCCAGCACCCCGAGTACTGAGCACCCAGCACCCTGAGTACTGAGCACCCAGCACCCTGAGCACTGAGCACCCAGCACCCTGAGTACTGAGCACCCTGAGTACTGAGCACTGAGCACCGAGCACCCTGAGTACTGAGCACCCTGAGGACTGAGCACCCAGCACCCTGAGCACTGAGCACCCAGCACCCTGAGTACTGAGCATTGATCACCATGAGCACTGAGCACCCAGCACCCCGAGCACTGAGCACCCAGCACCCTGAGTACTGAGCACCCAGCACCCCGAGCACTAAGCACCGAGCACCCTGAGTACTGAACACCCAGCACCCTGAACACTGAGCACTGAGCACCCAGCACCCTGAGCACTGAGCACTGAGCACCCAGCACCCCGAGCACTGAGCACCCAGCACCCTGAGCACCGATCACCCTGAGCGATGAGCACCCTGAGCACTGAGCACTGAGCACCCAGCACCCTGAGTACTGAGCACCCAACACTCTGAGCACTGAGCACCCAGCACGCTGAGTACTGAGCACTGAGCACACAGCACCCTGAGTACTGAGCACCCAGCACCCCGAGCACTGAGCACCCAGCGCCCCGAGCACTGAGGACCCAGCACCCTGAGCACTGAGGAATGAGCACACTGAGCACTGAGCACCCAGCACCGTGAGTACTGAGCACCCAGCACCCCGAGCACTAAGCACCGAGCACCCTGAGTACTGAACACCCAGCACCCTGAACACTGAGCACTGAGCACCCAGCACCCTGAGCACTGAGCACTGAGCACCCAGCACCCCGAGCACTGAGCACCCAGCACCCTGAGCACCGATCACCCTGAGCGATGAGCACCCTGAGCACTGAGCACTGAGCACCCAGCACCCTGAGTACTGAGCACCCAACACTCTGAGCACTGAGCACCCAGCACGCTGAGAACTGAGCACTGAGCACACAGCACCCTGAGTACTGAGCACCCAGCACCCCGAGCACTGAGCACCCAGCGCCCCGAGCACTGAGCACCCAGCACCCTGAGCACTGAGCACTGAGCACACTGAGCACTGAGCAACCAGCACCCCGAGTACTGAGCACTGAGCACCCTGAGAACTGAGCACCCAGCACCCCGAGTACTGAGCACTGAGCACCCTGAGTACTGAGCACCCAGCACCCTGAGCACTGAAAACCCTGAGTACTGAGCACCGAGCACCCTGAGCACTGAAAACCCTGAGTACTGAGCACCGAGCACCCTGAGTACTGAGCACCCAGCACCCTGAGCACTGAGCACGGAGCACCCAGAGGACTGAGCACCCTGCACCCTGAGCACTGAGCACCCAGCACCCTGAGTACAGAGCACCCAGCACCCTGAGCACTGAGCACCCAGCACCCTGAATACTGAGCACCCAACACACAGAGTACTGAGCACCCAGCACACTGAGAACTGAGCACCCAGCACCCTGAGTACTGAGCACCCAGCACCCTGAGTACTGAGCACCAAGCACCCTGAGCACTGAGCACTGAGCACCCAGCAGCCTGAGCACTGAGCACACAGCACCCCGAGCACTGAGCACCCAGCACCCCAAGGACTGAGCACCCAGCACCCTGAGTACTGAGCACCCTGAGTACTGAGCACCGATCACCCTGAGCACTGAGCACCCAGCACCCTGAGTACTGAGCACCCAGCACCCTGAGCACTGAGCACCCAGCACCCTGAGCACTGAGCACCCAGCACCCTGAGTACTGAGCACCCAGCACCCTGAGTACTGCGTACCCAGCACCCTGAGCACTGAGCACCCAGCACCCTGTGTACTAAGCAGCGATCACCCTGAGTACTGAGCACCCAGCACCCTGAGTACTGAGCACCCAGCACCCTGAGTACTGAGCACCCAGCACCCTGAGCACTGTGCACCCATCACCCTGAGTACTGAGCACCCAGCACCCTGAGTACTGAGCACCCAGCACCCTGAGTACTGAGCACCCAGCACCCTGAGTACTAAGCACCCAGCACCCTGAGTACTGAGCACCGAGCACCCCGAGCACTGAGCAACCAGCACCCTGAGTACTGAGCACTGAGCACCCTGAGTACTGAGCACCGAACACCCTGAGTACTGAGCACCCAGCACCCTGAGGACTGAGCACCCAGCACCCTGAGCACTGAGCACCCAGCACCCTGAGTACTGAGCTCCCAGCACCCTGAGTACTGAGTACCCAGCACACTGAGCACTGAGCAGCCAGCACCCTGAGTACTGAGCACCGAGCACCCCGAGCACTGAGCACCCAGCACCCTGAGTACTGAGCACCCAGCACCCTGAGTACTGAGCACCCAGCACCCTGAGTACTGAGCACCCAGCACCCTCAGCACTGAGCACAAAGCACGCTGTGTACTGAGCACTGAGCACCCTGAGTACTGAGCACCGAGGACCCTGAGCACTGAGCACCCAGCACGCTTAGTACTGAGCACTGAGCACCCTGAGTACTGAGCACCGAGCACGCCGAGCACTGAGCACCCAGCACACTGAGTACTGAGCACTGAGCACCCCGAGTACTGAGCACCCAGCATCCCGAGCACTGAGCACCCAGCACCCTGAGTACTGAGAACAGATCACCCTGAGTACTGAGCACCCAGCACCCTGAGGACTGAGCCCCCAGCATCCTGAGTACTGAGCACCCAGCACCCCGAGCACTGAGCACCCAGCACCCCGAGAATGAGCACCCAGCACCCTGAGTACTGAGAACCGAGCACCCTGAGTACTGAGCCCCCAGCAACCTGAGTACTGAGCCCCCAGCACCCTGAGTACTGAGCACCCAGCACCCCGAGCACTGAGCACCCAGCACCCTGAGTACTGAGCACCCATCACCCTGAGTACTGAGCACTCAGCACCCTGAGTACTGAGCACCGAGCACCCCGAGCACTGAGCACCCAGCACCCTGAGCACGGAGCACCCCGAGGACTGAGCACCCAGCACCCTGAGCACTGAGCACCCAGCACCTTGAGTACTGAGCACCGAGCACCTCGAGCACTGAGCACCCAGCACCCTGAGTACTGAGCACGCAGCACCCTGAGCACTGAGCACCCAGCACCCTGAGCACTGAGCACCCAACACACAGAGTATTGAGCACCCAGCACCCTGAGCACTGAGCACCCAGCACCCTGAGTACTGATCACCCAGCACCCTGAGTACTGAACACCCAGCACCCTGAGCACTGAGCACTGAGTACCCTGAGCACTGAGTACTGAGCACTGAGCACCCTGAGCACTGAGCACCCAGCACACCGAGTACTGAACACCCATTACCCTGAGCACTGAGCACTGAGCACCCTGAGCACTGAGTACTGAGCACTGAGCACCCTGAGCACTGAGCACCCAGCACACCGAGTACTGAACACCCAGCACCCTGAGTACTGAACACCCAGCACCCTGAGCACTGAGTACTGACCACTGAGCACCCTGAGCACTGAGCACCCAGCACCCTGAGTACTGAGCACCCTGCACCCTGAGTACTGAACACCCAGCACCCTGAGCACTGAGCACTGAGCACCCAACACCCCGAGCACTGAGCACTGAGCACCCTGAGCACTGAGCACCCAGCACCCCGAGTACTGAGCACTGAGCACCCTGAGTACTGAGCACCAAGCACACCGAGTACTGAGCACTGAGCACCCTGAGTACTGAGCACCCAGCACCCTGAGCACTGAGCACCCAGCACCCTGAGTACTGAGCACTGAGAACCCTGAGTACTGAGCACCGAGCACCCCGAGCACTGAGCACCCAGCACCCTGAGTACTGAGCACCCAGCACCATGAGCACTGAGCACCCAGCACCCCGAGCACTGAGCACCCAGCACCCCGAGCACTGAGCACCCAGCACCCTGAGTACTGAGCACCCAGCACCCTGAGTACTGAGCACCCAGCACCCTGAGTACCGAGCACTCAGCACCCTGAGTACTGAGCACCGAGCACCCCGAGCACTGAGCACCCAGCACCTTGAGCACTGAGCACCCTGAGGACTGAGCACCCAGCACACTGAGCACTGAGCACCGATCACCCTGAGCACTGAGCACCCAGCACCCCGAGCACTGAGCAACCAGCACCCTGAGTACTGAGCACCCAGCACCCCGAGTACTGAGCACCCAGCACCCTGAGTACTGAGCACCCAGCACCCCGAGCACTGAGTGCCCAGCACCCTGAGTACTGAACACCCTGAGTACTGAGCACTGAGCACTGAGCACCCTGAGTACTACTGAGCACCCTGAGGACTGAGCACCCAGCACCCTGAGCACTGAGCACCCAGGACCCTGAGTACTGACCACTGATCACCCTGAGCACTGAGCACCTAGCACACCGAGCACTGAGCACCCAGCACCCTGAGTACTGAGCACCCAGCACCCTGAGCACTGTGCACCCAGCACCCTGAGTACTGCGCACCCAGCACCCTGAGTACTGAGCACCCAGCACCCTGGGCACTGAGCACCCAGCACCCTGAGTACTGAGCACCCAGCACCCTGAGTACTGAGCACCCAGCACCCTGAGCACTGAGCAACCAGCACCCTGAGCACTGAGCACCAAGCACCCTGAGTACTGAGCACCCAGTACCCTGAGTACTGAACACCCAGCACCCTGAGCACTGAGCACTGAGCACCCAGCACCCTCAGCACTGAGCACTGAGCACCCAGCACCCTGAGCACTGAGCACCCAGCACCCCGAGCACTGAGCACCCAGCACCCTGAGCACCCAGCACCCTGAGCACTGAGCACCCTGAGCACTGAGCACTGAGCACTCAGCACCCTG
Source organism: Microtus oregoni (assembly GCF_018167655.1). Lineage (NCBI taxonomy): Eukaryota > Metazoa > Chordata > Mammalia > Rodentia > Cricetidae > Microtus > Microtus oregoni. The sequence goes on along the minus strand of NW_024543811.1, from coordinate 1,838,274 downwards.
AGTACTGAGCACCCAACACTCTGAGCACTGAGCACCCAGCACGCTGAGTACTGAGCACTGAGCACAAAGCACCCTGAGTACTGAGCACCCAGAACTCCGAGCACTGAGCACCCAGCTCCCCGAGCACTGAGCACCCAGCACCCTGAGCACTGAGCACTGAGCACCCTGAGCACTGAGCACCCAGCACCCCGAGTGCTGAGCACTGAGCACCCTGAGTACTGAGCACCCAGCACCCCGAGTACTGAGCACTGAGCACCCTGAGAACTGAGCACCCAGCACCCTGAGCACAGAGCACTGAGAACCCTGAGTACTGAGCAACGAGCACCCTGAGTACTGAGCACCCAGCACCCTGAGCACTGAGCAGGGAGCACCCCGAGGACTGAGCACCCAGCACCCTGAGCACTGAGCACCCAGCACCTTGAGTACTGAGCACCGAGCACCCCGAACACTGAGCACCCAGCACCCTGAATACTGAGCACCCAGCACCCTGAGCACTGAGCACCCAGAACCCCGAGCACTGAGCACCCAGCACCCCGAGCACTGAGCACGCAGCACCCTGAGTACTGAGCACCCAGCAACCCGAGCACTGAGCACCCAGCACCCTGAGAATGAGCACCCAGCACCATGAGTACTGAGCACCCAGCACCCTGAGTACTGAGCACTAAGCACCCAGAGCACTGAGCACCCAGCACCCCGAGCACGGAGCACCCAGGACCCCGAGCACTGAGAACTGAGCACCCAGCACCCTGAGTACTGAGCACCGAGATCCCCGAGCACTGAGCACACTGAGTACTGAGCACCCAGCACCCCGAGCACTGAGCACCCAGCACCCTGAGCACTGAGCACCCAGCACCATGAGCACGGAGCACCCCGAGGACTGAGCACCCAGCACCCTGAGCACTGAGCACCCAGCACCTTGAGTACTGAGCACCGAGCACCTCGAGCACTAAGCACCCAGCACCCTGAGTACTGAGCAACCAGCACCCTGAGCACTGAGCACCCAGAACCCTGAGCACTGACCACCCAGCACCCTGAGCACGGAGCACCCAGCACCCTGAGTACTGAGCACCCAACACCCAGAGTACTGAGCACCCAGCACCCTGAGCACTGAGCACCCAGCACCCTGAGTACTGAGCACCAAGCACCCTGAGTACTGAACACCCAGCACCCTGAGCACTGAGCACTGAGCACCCTGAGCACTGAGTACTGAGCACTGAGCACCCTGAGCACTGAGCACCCAGCACCCCGAGTACTGAGCACCCAGCACCCTGAGTACTGAGCACAGAGCACTCTGAGCACTGAGCACCCAGCACCCTGAGTACTGAGCACCCAGCACCCTGAGTACTGAGCAACCAGCACCCTGAGCACTGAGCACTGAGCACCCAGCACCCTGAGCACTGAGCACTGAGCACCCAGCACCACAGCCCTGAGCACCCAGCACCCCGAGCACTGAGCACCCAGCACCCTGAGCACTGAGCACCCAGCACCCTGAGTACTGAGCAACCAGCAACCTGAGTACTGAGCACCCAGCACCCTGAGTACTGAGCACTCAGCACCCTGAGTACTGAGCACCGAGCACACCGAGCAATGAGCACCCAGCACCCTGAGCACTGAGCACCCGGAGGACTGAGCACCCATCACCCTGACCACTGAGCACCGATCACCCTGAGCAGTGAGCACCCAGCACCCCGAGCACTGAGCACTCAGCACCCTGAGTACTGAGCACCCAGCACCCCGATTACTGAGCACCCAGCATCCTGAGTACTGAGCACCCAGGACCCCGAGCACTGAGCACCCAGCACCCTGAGTACGGAGCACCCTGATTACTGAGCACTGAGCACCGAGCATCCTGAGTACTGAGCACCCAGCACCCCGAGCACTGAGCACCCAGCACCCTGAGCACTGAGCACCCAGCACCCTGAGCACTGAGCACCCAGCACCCTGAGTACTGAGCACTCAGCACCCTGAGTACTGAGTACCCAGCACCGTGAGCTCTGAGCACCCAGCACCCTGAGTACTGAGCACCGAGCACCCTGAGTACTGAGCACCCAGCACCCTTAGTACTGAGCACCCAGCACCCTGAGCACTGAGCACCCAGCACCCTGAGTACTGAGCACCCAGCACCACCCTCAGCACTGAGCACCCAGCACCCCGAGCACTGAGCACCCAGCTCCCTGAACACTGAGCACCCAGCACCCCGAGTACTGAGCACCCTGCACCCCGAGTACTGAGCACCGAGCACCCCGAGCACTGAGCACCCAGCACCCTGAGTACTGAGCACCCAGCACCCTGAGTACTGAGCACTGAGCACCCCGAGTACTGAGCACCCAGCAACCCGAGCACTGAGCACCCAGCAACCTGAGTACTGAGAACAGATCACCCTGAGTACTGAGCACCCAGCACCCTGAGTACTGAGCCCCCAGCACCCTGAGTACTGAGCACCCAGCACCCCGAGCACTGAGCACCCAGCACCTCGAGAATGAGCACCCAGCACCCTGAGTACTGAGAACCGAGCACCCTGAGTACTGAGCACCCAGCACCCTGAGCACTGAGCACCCTTAGTACTGAGCACTGTGCACCCTGAGTACTGACCACTGAGCACCTTGAATAGTGAGCACCCAGCACCCTGAGTACTGAGCACCCAGCACCCCGAGCAGTGAGCACCCAGCACCCTGAGCACTGTGCACCATGAGTACTGACCACTGAGCACCTTGAATAGTGAGCACCCAGCACCCTGAGTACTGAGCCCCCAGCACCCTGAGTACTTAGCACCCAGCAACCCGAGCACTGAGCACCCAGCACCCTGAGAATGAGCACCCAGCACCATGAGTATTGAGCACCCAGCACCCTGAGTACTGAGCACTAAGCACCCAGAGCACTGAGCACCCAGCACCCCGAGCACGGAGCACTGAGCACCCTGAGTACTGAGCACCCAGCACCACGAGTACTGAGCACCGAGCACCCTGAGTACTGAGCACCAAGCACCCCGAGTACTGAGCACTGAGCACCCTGAGTACTGAGCACCCAGCACCCTGAGCACTGAGCACCCAGCACCCTGAGTACTGAGTACTGAGACCCCTGAGTACTGAGCACCGAGCACCCTGAGTACTGAGCACCCAGCACCCTGATCACTGAGCACGGAGCACCCCGAGGACTGAGCACCCAGCACCCTGAGCACTGAGCACCCAGCACCTTGAGTACTGAGCACCGAGCACAACGAGCACTGAGCACCCAGCACCCTGAGTACTGAGCACCCAGCACCCTGAGCACTGAGCACCCAGCTCCCTGAGCACTGAGCACGCAGCACCCCGAGCACTGAGCACCCAGCACCCTGAGCACTGAGCACAGAGCACCCTGAGCACTGAGCACTGAGCACCCAGCACCCTGAGCACTGAGCACTGTGCACCCAGCACCACAGCCCTGAGCACCCAGCACCCCGAGCACTGAGCACCCAGCACCCTGAGCACTGAGCACCCAGCACCCTGAGTACTGAGCAACCAGCAACCTGAGTACTGAGCACCCAGCACCCTAAGTACTGAGCACTCAGCACCCTGAGTACTGAGCACCGAGCACACCGAGCAATGAGCACCCAGCACCCTGAGTACTGAGCACCCGGAGGACTGAGCACCCAGCACCCTGAGCACTGAGCACCGATCACCCTGAGCAGTGAGCACCCAGCACCCCGAGCACTGAGCACCCAGCACCCTGAGTACTGAGCACCCAGCACCCCGAGTACTGAGCACCCAGCACCCTGAGTACTGAGCACCCAGCACCCCGAGCACTGAGCACCCAGCACCCTGAGTACTGAGCACCCTGATTACTGAGCACTGAGCACCGAGCATCCTGAGTACTGAGCACACAGCAGGCCGAGCACTGAGCACCCAGCACCCTGAGCACTGAGCACCCAGCACCCTGAGCACTGAGCACCCAGCACCCTGAGTACTGAGCACCCAGCACCCTGAGTACTGAGTACCCAGCACCCTGAGCTCTGAGCACACAGCACCCTGAGTACTGAGCACCGAGCACCCTGAGTACTGAGCACCCAGCACCCTTAGTACTGAGCACCCAGCACCCTGAGCACTGAGCACCCAGCACCCTGAGTACTGAGCACCCAGCACCACCCTCAGCACTGAGCACCCAGCACCCCGAGCACTGAGCACCCAGCACCCTGAGCACTGAGCACCCTGATTACTGAGCACTGAGCACCGAGCATCCTGAGTACTGAGCACCCAGCACCCCGAGCACTGAGCACCCAGCACCCTGAGCACTGAGCACCCAGCACCCTGAGTACTGAGCACCCAACACTCTGAGCACTGAGCACCCAGCACGCTGAGTACTGAGCACTGAGCACAAAGCACCCTGAGTACTGAGCACCCAGAACTCCGAGCACTGAGCACCCAGCTCCCCGAGCACTGAGCACCCAGCACCCTGAGCACTGAGCACTGAGCACCCTGAGCACTGAGCACCCAGCACCCCGAGTGCTGAGCACTGAGCACCCTGAGTACTGAGCACCCAGCACCCCGAGTACTGAGCACTGAGCACCCTGAGAACTGAGCACCCAGCACCCTGAGCACAGAGCACTGAGAACCCTGAGTACTGAGCAACGAGCACCCTGAGTACTGAGCACCCAGCACCCTGAGCACTGAGCAGGGAGCACCCCGAGGACTGAGCACCCAGCACCCTGAGCACTGAGCACCCAGCACCTTGAGTACTGAGCACCGAGCACCCCGAACACTGAGCACCCAGCACCCTGAATACTGAGCACCCAGCACCCTGAGCACTGAGCACCCAGAACCCCGAGCACTGAGCACCCAGCACCCCGAGCACTGAGCACGCAGCACCCTGAGTACTGAGCACCCAGCAACCCGAGCACTGAGCACCCAGCACCCTGAGAATGAGCACCCAGCACCATGAGTACTGAGCACGCAGCACCCTGAGTACTGAGCACTAAGCACCCAGAGCACTGAGCACCCAGCACCCCGAGCACGGAGCACCCAGGACCCCGAGCACTGAGAACTGAGCACCCAGCACCCTGAGTACTGAGCACCGAGATCCCCGAGCACTGAGCACACTGAGTACTGAGCACCCAGCACCCCGAGCACTGAGCACCCAGCACCCTGAGCACTGAGCACACAGCACCATGAGCACGGAGCACCCCGAGGACTGAGCACCCAGCACCCTGAGCACTGAGCACCCAGCACCTTGAGTACTGAGCACCGAGCACCTCGAGCACTAAGCACCCAGCACCCTGAGTACTGAGCAACCAGCACCCTGAGCACTGAGCACCCAGAACCCTGAGCACTGACCACCCAGCACCCTGAGCACGGAGCACCCAGCACCCTGAGTACTGAGCACCCAACACCCAGAGTACTGAGCACCCAGCACCCTGAGCACTGAGCACCCAGCACCCTGAGTACTGAGCACCAAGCACCCTGAGTACTGAACACCCAGCACCCTGAGCACTGAGCACTGAGCACCCTGAGCACTGAGTACTGAGCACTGAGCACCCTGAGCACTGAGCACCCAGCACCCCGAGTACTGAGCACCCAGCACCCTGAGTACTGAGCACAGAGCACTCTGAGCACTGAGCACCCAGCACCCTGAGTACTGAGCACCCAGCACCCTGAGTACTGAGCAACCAGCACCCTGAGCACTGAGCACTGAGCACCCAGCACCCTGAGCACTGAGCACTGAGCACCCAGCACCACAGCCCTGAGCACCCAGCACCCCGAGCACTGAGCACCCAGCACCCTGAGCACTGAGCACCCAGCACCCTGAGTACTGAGCAACCAGCAACCTGAGTACTGAGCACCCAGCACCCTGAGTACTGAGCACTCAGCACCCTGAGTACTGAGCACCGAGCACACCGAGCAATGAGCACCCAGCACCCTGAGCACTGAGCACCCGGAGGACTGAGCACCCATCACCCTGACCACTGAGCACCGATCACCCTGAGCAGTGAGCACCCAGCACCCCGAGCACTGAGCACTCAGCACCCTGAGTACTGAGCACCCAGCACCCCGATTACTGAGCACCCAGCATCCTGAGTACTGAGCACCCAGGACCCCGAGCACTGAGCACCCAGCACCCTGAGTACGGAGCACCCTGATTACTGAGCACTGAGCACCGAGCATCCTGAGTACTGAGCACCCAGCACCCCGAGCACTGAGCACCCAGCACCCTGAGCACTGAGCACCCAGCACCCTGAGCACTGAGCACCCAGCACCCTGAGTACTGAGCACTCAGCACCCTGAGTACTGAGTACCCAGCACCGTGAGCTCTGAGCACCCAGCACCCTGAGTACTGAGCACCGAGCACCCTGAGTACTGAGCACCCAGCACCCTTAGTACTGAGCACCCAGCACCCTGAGCACTGAGCACCCAGCACCCTGAGTACTGAGCACCCAGCACCACCCTCAGCACTGAGCACCCAGCACCCCGAGCACTGAGCACCCAGCTCCCTGAACACTGAGCACCCAGCACCCCGAGTACTGAGCACCCTGCACCCCGAGTACTGAGCACCGAGCACCCCGAGCACTGAGCACCCAGCACCCTGAGTACTGAGCACCCAGCACCCTGAGTACTGAGCACTGAGCACCCCGAGTACTGAGCACCCAGCAACCCGAGCACTGAGCACCCAGCAACCTGAGTACTGAGAACAGATCACCCTGAGTACTGAGCACCCAGCACCCTGAGTACTGAGCCCCCAGCACCCTGAGTACTGAGCACCCAGCACCCCGAGCACTGAGCACCCAGCACCTCGAGAATGAGCACCCAGCACCCTGAGTACTGAGAACCGAGCACCCTGAGTACTGAGCACCCAGCACCCTGAGCACTGAGCACCCTTAGTACTGAGCACTGTGCACCCTGAGTACTGACCACTGAGCACCTTGAATAGTGAGCACCCAGCACCCTGAGTACTGAGCACCCAGCACCCCGAGCAGTGAGCACCCAGCACCCTGAGCACTGTGCACCATGAGTACTGACCACTGAGCACCTTGAATAGTGAGCACCCAGCACCCTGAGTACTGAGCCCCCAGCACCCTGAGTACTTAGCACCCAGCAACCCGAGCACTGAGCACCCAGCACCCTGAGAATGAGCACCCAGCACCATGAGTATTGAGCACCCAGCACCCTGAGTACTGAGCACTAAGCACCCAGAGCACTGAGCACCCAGCACCCCGAGCACGGAGCACTGAGCACCCTGAGTACTGAGCACCCAGCACCACGAGTACTGAGCACCGAGCACCCTGAGTACTGAGCACCAAGCACCCCGAGTACTGAGCACTGAGCACCCTGAGTACTGAGCACCCAGCACCCTGAGCACTGAGCACCCAGCACCCTGAGTACTGAGTACTGAGACCCCTGAGTACTGAGCACCGAGCACCCTGAGTACTGAGCACCCAGCACCCTGATCACTGAGCACGGAGCACCCCGAGGACTGAGCACCCAGCACCCTGAGCACTGAGCACCCAGCACCTTGAGTACTGAGCACCGAGCACAACGAGCACTGAGCACCCAGCACCCTGAGTACTGAGCACCCAGCACCCTGAGCACTGAGCACCCAGCTCCCTGAGCACTGAGCACGCAGCACCCCGAGCACTGAGCACCCAGCACCCTGAGCACTGAGCACAGAGCACCCTGAGCACTGAGCACTGAGCACCCAGCACCCTGAGCACTGAGCACTGTGCACCCAGCACCACAGCCCTGAGCACCCAGCACCCCGAGCACTGAGCACCCAGCACCCTGAGCACTGAGCACCCAGCACCCTGAGTACTGAGCAACCAGCAACCTGAGTACTGAGCACCCAGCACCCTAAGTACTGAGCACTCAGCACCCTGAGTACTGAGCACCGAGCACACCGAGCAATGAGCAACCAGCACCCTGAGTACTGAGCACCCGGAGGACTGAGCACCCAGCACCCTGAGCACTGAGCACCGATCACCCTGAGCAGTGAGCACCCAGCACCCCGAGCACTGAGCACCCAGCACCCTGAGTACTGAGCACCCAGCACCCCGAGTACTGAGCACCCAGCACCCTGAGTACTGAGCACCCAGCACCCCGAGCACTGAGCACCCAGCACCCTGAGTACTGAGCACCCTGATTACTGAGCACTGAGCACCGAGCATCCTGAGTACTGAGCACACAGCAGGCCGAGCACTGAGCACCCAGCACCCTGAGCACTGAGCACCCAGCACCCTGAGCACTGAGCACCCAGCACCCTGAGTACTGAGCACCCAGCACCCTGAGTACTGAGTACCCAGCACCCTGAGCTCTGAGCACACAGCACCCTGAGTACTGAGCACCGAGCACCCTGAGTACTGAGCACCCAGCACCCTTAGTACTGAGCACCCAGCACCCTGAGCACTGAGCACCCAGCACCCTGAGTACTGAGCACCCAGCACCACCCTCAGCACTGAGCACCCAGCACCCCGAGCACTGAGCACCCAGCACCCTGAGCACTGAGCACCCTGATTACTGAGCACTGAGCACCGAGCATCCTGAGTACTGAGCACCCAGCACCCCGAGCACTGAGCACCCAGCACCCTGAGCACTGAGCACCCAGCACCCTGAGCACTGAGCACCCAGCACCCTGAGTACTGAGCACTCAGCACCCTGAGTACTGAGTACCCAGCACCCTGAGCTCTGAGCACCCAGCACCCTGAGTACTGAGCACCGAGCACCCTGAGTACTGAGCACCCAGCACCCTTAGTACTGAGCACCCAGCACCCTGAGCACTGAGCACCCAGCACCCTGAGTACTGAGCACCCAGCACCACCCTCAGCACTGAGCACCCAGCACCCCGAGCACTGAGCACCCAGCTCCCTGAACACTGAGCACCCAGCACCCCGAGTACTGAGCACCCTGCACCCCGAGTACTGAGCACCGAGCACCCCGAGCACTGAGCACCCAGCACCCTGAGTACTGAGAACCCAGCACCCTGAGTACTGAGCACTGAGCACCCTGAGTACTGAGCACCCAGCACCCCGAGCACTGAGCACCCAGCAACCTGAGTACTGAGAACAGATCACCCTGAGTACTGAGCACCCAGCACCCTGAGTACTGAGCCCCCAGCACCCTGAGTACTGAGCAGCCAGCACCCCGAGCACTGAGCACCCAGCACCCCGAGAATGAGCACCCAGCACCCTGAGTACTGAGAACCGAGCACCCTGAGTACTGAGCACCCAGCACCCTGAGTACTGAGCCCCCAGCACCCTGAGTACTGAGCACCCAGCAACCCGAGCACTGAGCACCCAGCACCCTGAGAATGAGCACCCAGCACCATGAGTACTGAGCACCCAGCACCCTGAGTACTGAGCACTAAGCACCCAGAGCACTGAGCACCCAGCACCCCGAGCACGGAGCACTGAGCACCCTGAGCACTGAGCACCCAGCACCACGAGTACTGAGCACCGAGCACCCTGAGTACTGAGCACCAAGCACCCCGTGTACTGAGCACTAAGCACCCTGAGTACTGAGCACCCAGCACCCTGAGCACTGAGCACCCAGCACCCTGAGTACTGAGAACTGAGACCCCTGAGTACTGAGCACCGAGCACCCTGAGTACTGAGCACCCAGCACCCTGATCACTGAGCACGGAGCACCCCGAGGACTGAGCACCCAGCACCCTGAGCACTGACCACCCAGCACCTTGAGTACTGAGCACCGAGCACAACGAGCACTGAGCACCCAGCACCCTGAGTACTGAGCACCCAGCACCCTGAGCACTGAGCACCCAGCTCCCTGAGCACTGAGCACGCAGCACCCCGAGCACTGAGCACCCAGCACCCTGAGTACTGAGCACAGAGCACCCTGAGCACTGAGCACTGAGCACCCAGCACCCTGAGCACTGAGCACTGAGCACCCAGCACCAAAGCCCTGAGCACCCAGCACCCCGAACACTGAGCACCCAGCACCCTGAGCACTGAGCACCCAGCACCCTGAGTACTGAGCAACCAGCAACCTGAGTACTGAGCACCCAGCACCCTGAGTACTGAGCGCTCAGCACCCTGAGTACTGAGCACCGAGCACACCGAGCAATGAGCACCCAGCACCCTGAGCACTGAGCATCCGGAGGACTGTGCACCCAGCACCCTGAGCACTGAGCACCGATCACCCTGAGCAGTGAGCACCCAGCACCCCGAGCACTGAGCACCCAGCACCCTGAGTACTGCGCACCCAGCACCCCGAGTACTGAGCACCCAGCACCCTGAGTACTGAGCACCCAGCACCCCGAGCACTGAGCACCCAGCACCCTGAGTACTGAGCACCCTGATTACTGAGCACTGAGCACCGAGCATCCTGAGTACTGAGCACCCAGCACGCCGAGCACTGAGCACCCAGCCCCTGAGCACTGAGCACCCAGAACCCTGAGCACTGAGCACCCAGCACCCTGAGTACTTAGCACCCAGCACCCTGAGTACTGAGTACCCAGCACCCTGAGCTCTGAGAACCCAACACCCTGAGTACTGAGCACCGAGCACCCTGAGCACTGAGCACCCAGCACCCTGAGTACTGAGCACCCAGCACCACCCTCAGCACTGAGCACCCAGCACCCCGAGCACTGAGCACCTAGAACCCTGAGCACTGAGCACCCAGCACCCCGAGTACTGAGCACCCAGCACCCTGAGTACTGAGCACCCAGCACCACCCTCAGCACTGAGCACCCAGCACCCCGAGCACTGAGCACCTAGCACCCTGAGCACTGAGCACCCAGCATGCCGAGCACTGAGCACCGAGCACCCCGAGCACTGAGCACCCAGCACCCTGAGTACTGAGCACCCAGCACCCTGAGTACTGAGCACTGAGCACCCCGAGTACTGAGCACCCAGCTCCCCGAGCACTGAGCACCCAGCACCCCGAGAATGAGCACCCAGCACCCTGAGTACTGAGAACCGAGCACCCTGATACTGAGCACCCAGCACCCTGAGTACTGAGCCCCCAGCACCCTGAGTACTGAGCACCCAGCAACCCGAGCACTGAGCACCCAGCACCCTGAGTACTGAGCACCCAGCACCCTGAGTACTGAGCACTGAGCACCCCGAGTACTGAGCACCCAGCACCCTGAGAATGAGCACCCAGCACCATGAGTACTGAGCACCCAGCACCCTGAGTACTGAGCACTAAGCACCCAGAGCACTGAGCACCCAGCACCCCGAGCACGGAGCACCCAGGACCCCGAGCACTGAGAACTGAGCACCCAGCACCCTGAGTACTGAGCACCGAGATCCCCGAGCACTGAGCACACTGAGTACTGAGCACCCAGCACCCCGAGCACTGAGCACCCAGCACCCTGAGCACTGAGCACCCAGCACCATGAGCACGGAGCACCCCGAGGACTGAGCACCCAGCACGCTGAGCACTGAGCACCCAGCACCTTGAGTACTGAGCACCGAGCACCTCGAGCACTAAGCACCCAGCACCCTGAGTACTGAGCACCCAGCACCCTGAGCACTGAGCACCCAGAACCCGGAGCACTGAGCACCCAGCACCCTGAGCACGGACCACCCAGCACCCTGAGTACTGAGCACCCAACACCCAGAGTACTGAGCACCCAGCACCCTGAGTACTGAACACCCAGCACCCTGAGCACTGAGCACTGAGCACCCTGAGCACTGAGTACTGAGCACTGAGCACCCTGAGCACTGAGCACCCAGCACCCCGAGTACTGAGCACCCAGCACCCCGAGCACTGAGCACCCAGCACCCCGAGCACTGAGCACTGAGCACCCTGAGCACTGAGCACCCAGCACCCCGAGTACTGAGCACTGAGCACCCTGAGTACTGAGCACCAAGCACCCTGAGTACTGAGCACCCAGCACCCTGAGTACTGAGCAACCAGCACCCTGAGCACTGAGCACCCAGCACCCCGAGCACTGAGCACCCAGCACCCTGAGTACTGAGCACAGAGCACTCTGAGCACTGAGCACCCAGCACCCTGAGTACTGAGCACCCAGCACCCTGAGTACTGAGCAACCAGCACCCTGAGCACTGAGCACTGAGCACCCAGCACCCTGAGCACTGAGCACTGAGCACCCAGCACCACAGCCCTGAGCACCCAGCACCCCGAGCACTGAGCACCCAGCACCCTGAGCACTGAGCACCCAGCACCCTGAGTACTGAGCAACCAGCAACCTGAGTACTGAGCAACCTGCACCCTGAGTACTGAGCACTCAGCACCCTGAGTACTGAGCACCGAGCACACCGAGCAATGAGCACCCAGCACCCTGAGCACTGAGCACCCGGAGGACTGAGCACCCAGCACCCTGAGCACTGAGCACCGATCACCCTGAGCAGTAAGCACCCAGCACCCCGAGCACTGAGCACTCAGCACCCTGAGTACTAAGCACCAAGCACCCCGAGTACTGAGCACTCAGCACCCTGAGTACTGAGCACCCAGCACCACGAGCACTGAGCACCCAGCACCCTGAGTACTGTGCACCCTGATTACTGAGCACTGAGCACCGAGTATCCTGAGTACTGAGCACCCAGCACCCCGAGCACTGAACACCCAGCACCCTGAGCACTGAGCACCCAGCACCCTGAGCACTGAGCACCCAGCACCCTGAGTACTGAGCACTCAGCACCCTGAGTACTGAGTACCCAGCACCCTGAGCTCTGAGCACCCAGCACCCTGAGTACTGAGCACCGAGCACCCTGAGTACTGAGCACCCAGCCCCCTTAGTACTGAGCACCCAGCACCCTGAGCACTGAGCACCCAGAACCCTGAGTATTGAGCACCCAGAACCACCCTCAGCACTGAGCACCCAGCACCCCGAGCACTGAGCACCCAGCTCCCTGAACACTGAGCACCCAGCACCCCGAGTACTGAGCACCCTGCACCCCGAGTACTGAGCACCGAGCACCCCGAGCACTGAGCACCCAGCACCCTGAGTACTGAGCACCCAGCACCCTGAGTACTGAGCACTGAGCTCCCCGAGTACTGAGCACCCAGCACCCCGAGCACTGAGCACCCAGCAACCTGAGTACTGAGAACAGATCACCCGGAGTACTGAGCACCCAGCACCCTGAGTACTGAGCCCTAAGCACCCAGAGCACTGAGCACCCAGCACCCCGAGCACGGAGCAACCAGGACCCCAAGCACTGAGAACTGAGCACCCAGCACCCTGGGTACTGAGCAACGAGCTCCCCGAGCACTGAGCACACTGAGTACTGAGCACCCAGCACCCCGAGCACTGAGCACCCAGCACCCTGAGCACTGAGCACCCAGCACCATGAGCACGGAGCACCCCGAGGACGGAGCACCCAGCACCCTGAGCACTGAGCACCCAGCACCTTGAGTACTGAGCACCGAGCACCTCGAGCACTAAGCACCCAGCACCCTGAGTACTGAGCACCCAGCACCCTGAGCACTGAGCACCCAGAACCCTGAGCACTGAGCACCCAGCACCCTGAGCACGGAGCACCCAGCACCCTGAGTACTGAGCACCCAACACCCAAAGTACTGAGCACCCAGCACCCTGAGAACTGAGTACCCAGCACCCTGAGCTCTGAGCACCCAGCACCCTGAGTACTGAGCACCGAGCACCCTGAGTACTGAGCACCCAGCACCCTTAGTACTGAGCACCCAGCACCCTGAGTACTGAGCACCGAGCACCCTGAGCACTGAGCACCCAGCACCCTGAGTACTGAGCACCCAGCACCACCCTCAGCACTGAGCACCCAGCACCCCGAGCACTGAGCACCCAGCTCCCTGAGCACTGAGCACCCAGCACCCCGAGTACTGAGCACCCTGCACCCCGAGTACTGAGCACCGAGCACCCCGAGCACTGAGCACCCAGCACCCTGAGTACTGAGCACCCAGCAGCCTGAGTACTGAGCACCCAGCACCCTGAGTACTGAACACCCAGCACCCTGAGCACTGAGCACTGAGCACCCTGAGCACTGAGTACTGAGCACTGAGCACCCTGAGCACTGAGCACCCAGCACCCCGAGTACTGAGCACCCAGCACCCCGAGCACTGAGCACCCAGCACCCCGAGCACTGAGCACTGAGCACCCTGAGCACTGAGGACCCAGCACCCCGAGTACTGAGCACTGAGCACCCTGAGTACTGAGCACCAAGCACCCTGAGTACTGAGCACCCAGCACCCTGAGTACTGAGCACCCAGCACCCTGAGCACTGAGCACCCAGCACCCCGAGCACTGAGCACCCAGCACCCTGAGTACTGAGCACAGAGCACTCTGAGCACTGAGCACCCAGCACCCTGAATACTGAGCACCCAGCACCCTGAGTACAGAGCAACCAGCACCCTGAGCACTGAGCACTGAGCACCCAGCACCCTGAGCACTGAGCACTGAGCACCCAGCACCACAGCCCTGAGCACCCAGCACCCCGAGCACTGAGCACCCAGCACCCTGAGCACTGAGCACCCAGCACCCTGAGTACTGAGCAACCAGCAACCTGAGTACTGAGCACCCAGCACCCTGAGTACTGAGCACTCAGCACCCTGAGTACTGAGCACCGAGCACACCGAGCAATGAGCACCCAGCACCCTGAGCACTGAGCACCGATCACCCTGAGCAGTGAGCACCCAGCACCCCGAGCACTGAGCACTAAGCAAACTGAGTACTGAGCACCCAGCACCCCGAGTACTGAGCACCCAGCACCCTGAGTACTGAGCACCCAGCACCCCGAGCACTGAGCACCCAGCACCCTGAGTACTGAGCACCCTGATTACTGAGCACTGAGCACCGAGCATCCTGAGTACTGAGCACCCAGCACCCCGAGCACTGAGCACCCAGCACCCTGAGCACTGAGCACCCAGCACCCTGAGCACTGAGCACCCAGGACCCTGAGTACTGAGCACTCAGCAGCCTGAGTACTGATTACCCAGCACCCTGAGCTCTGAGCACCCAGCACCCTGAGTACTGAGCACCGAGCACCCTGAGTACTGAGCACCCAGCACCCTGAGTACTGAGCACCTAGCACCCTGAGCACTGAGCACCCAGCTCCCTGAACACTGAGCACCCAGCACCCTGAGTACTGAGCACTCAGCACCCTGAGTACTGAGAACCGACCACCCTGAGTACTGAGCACCCAGCACCCTGAGTACTGAGCCCCCAGCACCCTGAGTACTGAGCACCCAGCAACCCGAGCACTGAGCACCCAGCACCCTGAGAATGAGCACCCAGCACCATGAGTACTGAGCACCCAGCACCCGGAGTACTGAGCACTAAGCACCCAGAGCACTGAGCACCCAAAACCCCGAGCACGGAGCAACCAGGACCCCGAGCACTGAGAACTGAGCACGCAGCACCCTGAGTACTGAGCACCGAGCTCCCCGAGCACTGAGCACACTGAGTACTGAGCACCCAGCAACCCGAGCACTGAGCACCCAGCACCCTGAGCACTGAGCACCCAGCACCATGAGCACGGAGCACCCCGAGGACTGAGCACTGAGCACCCAGCACCCTGAGCATGGAGCACCCAGCACCCTGAGTACTGAGCACCCAACACCCAGAGTACTGAGCACCCAGCACCCTGAGCACTGAGCACTGAGCACCCTGAGCACTGAGTACTGAGCACTGAGCACTCTGAGCACTGAGCACCCAGCACCCCGAGTACTGAGCACCCAGCACCCCGAGCACTGAGCACCCAGCGCCCCGAGCACTGAGCACCCAGCACCCCGAGCACTGAGCACTGAGCACCCTGAGCACTGAGCACCCAGCACCCCGAGTACTGAGCACTGAGCACCCTGAGTACTGAGCACCAAGCACCCCGAGAACTGATCACTGAGCACCCTGAGTACTGAGCACCCAGCACCTTGAGCACTGAGCACCCAGCACCCTGAGTACTGAGCACTGAGAACCCTGAGTACTGAGCACCGAGCATCCTGAGTACTGAGCACCCAGCACCCTGATCACTGAGCACGGAGCACCCCGAGGACTGAGCACCGAGCACAACGAGCACTGAGCACCCAGCACCCTGAGTACTGAGAACCGAGCACCCTGAGTACTGAGCGCCGAGCACCTCGAGCACTAAGCACCCAGCACCCTGAGTACTGAGCACCCAGCACCCTGAGCACTGAGCACCCAGAACCCTGACCACTGAGCGCCCAGCACCCTGAGCACGGAGCACCCAGCACCCTGAGTACTGAGCACCCAACACCCAGAGTACTGAGCACCCAGCACCCTGAGTACTGAGTTCCCAGCACCCTGAGCTCTGAGCACCCAGCACCCTGAGTACTGAGCACCGAGCACCCTGAGTACTGAGCACCCAGCACCCTTAGTACTGAGCACCCAGCACCCTGAGCACTGAGCACCCAGCACCCTGAGTACTGAGCACCCAGCACCACCCTCAGCACTGAGCACCCAGCACCCCGAGCACTGAGCACCCAGCACCCTGAGCACTGAGCACCCAGCACCCTGAGCACTGAGCACCCAGCACCCTGAGTACTGAGCAACCAGCAACCTGAGTACTGAGCACCCAGCACCCTGAGTACTGAGCACTCAGCACACTGAATACTGAGCACCCAGCACCCTGAGCACTGAGCACCCAGCACCCCGAGTACTGAGCACCCTGCACACCGAGTACTGAGCAGCGAGCACCCCGAGCACTGAGCACCCAGCACCCTGAGTACTGAGCACCCAGCACCCTGAGTACTGAGCACTGAGCACCCCGAGTACTGAGCACCAAGCACCCCGAGCACTGAGCACCCAGCAACCTGAGTACTGAGAACAGATCACCCTGAGTACTGAGCACCCAGCACCCTGAGTACTGAGCCCCCAGCACCCTGAGTACTGAGCACCCAGCACCCCAAGCACTGAGCACCCAGCACCCCGAGAATGAGCACCCAGCACCCTGAGTACTGAGAACCGAGCACCCTGAGTACTGAGCACCCAGCACCCTGAGTACTGAGCCCCCAGCACCCTGAGTACTGAGCACCCAGCAACCCGAGCACTGAGCACCCAGCACCCTGAGAATGAGCACCCAGCACCATGAGTACTGAGCACCCAGCACCCTGAGTACTGAGCACTAAGCACCCAGAGCACTGAGCACCCAGCACCCCGAGCACGGAGCACCCAGGACCCCGAGCACTGAGAACTGAGCACCCAGCACCCTGAGTACTGAGCACCGAGCTCCCCGAGGACTGAGCACACTGAGTACTGAGCACCCAGCACCCCGATCACTGAGCACCCAGCACCCTGAGCACTGAGCACCCAGCACCCTGAGCACTGAGCACCCAGCACCCTGAGTACTGAGCACCCAGCACGCTGAGTACTGAGCACCAAGCACCCCGAGCACGGAGCACCCAGGACCCCGAGCACTGAGAACTGAGCACCCAGCACCCTGAGTACTGAGCCCCGAGCTCCCCGAGCACTGAGCACACTGAGTACTGAGCACCCAGCACCCCGATCACTGAGCACCCAGCACCCTGAGCACTGAGCACCCAGCACCCTGAGCACTGAGCACCCAGCACCCTGAGTACTGAGCACTGAGCACCCAGCACCCCGAGCACTGAGCATCCAGCACCCTGTGTACTGAGCACTGAGCACCCTGAGTACTAAGCACCCAGCACCCTGAGTACTGAGCACCCAGGACCCTGAGCACTGAGCACCGAGCAGCCCGAGCACTGAGCACCCAGCACCCTGAGCACTCAGCACCCAGCACCCCGAGCACTGAGCACCCAGCACCCTGAGCACTGAGCACCCAGCACCCTGAGCACAGAGCACCCAGCACGCTGAGCACGGAGCGCCCAGCACCCTGAGCACTGAGCACCCAGCACCCTGAGCACTGAGCACCCAGCTCCCTGAGCACTGAGCACCCAGCACCCTGAGCACAGAGCACCCAGCACGCTGAGCACTGAGCACCCAGCACCCCGAGCACGGAGCAACCAGCACCCTGAGTACTGAGCACCCAACACCCAGAGTACTGAGCACCCAGCACCCTGAGCACTGAGCACCCAGCACCCTGAGTACTGAGCACCCAGCACCCTGAGTACTGAACACCCAGCACCCTGAGCACTGAGCACTGAGCACCCTGAGCACTGAGTACTGAGCACTGAGCACCCTGAGCACTGAGCACCCAGCACCCCGAGTACTGAGCACCCAGCACCCCGAGCACTGAGCACCCAGCGCCCCGAGCACTGAGCACCCAGCACCCCGAGCACTGAGAACTGAGCACCCTGAGCACTGAGCACCAAGCACCCCGAGTACTGAGCACTGAGCACCCTGAGTACTGAGCAACAAGTACCCCGAGTACTGAGCCCTGAGCACCCTGAGTACTGAGCACCCAGCACCCTGATAAATGAGCACCCAGCACCCTGAGTACTGAGCACTGAGAACCCTGAGTACTGAGCACCGAGCACCCTGAGTACTGAGCACTGAGCACCCAGCACCCTGAGCACTGACCACTGAGCACCCAGCACCACAGCCCTGAGCACCCCGAGTACTGAGCAACAAGCACACCGAGTACTGAGCACTGAGCACCCTGCGTACTGAGCACCCAGCACCCTGAGCACTGAGCACCCAGCACACTGAGCACTGAGCACGCAGCACCCCGAGCACTGAGCACCCAGCACCCTGAGTACTGAGCACAGAGCACCCTGAGCACTGAGCACCCAGCTCCCTGAGTACTGAGCACCCAGCACCCTGAGTACTGAGCAACCAGCACCCTGAGCACTGAGCACTGAGCACCCAGCACCCTGAGCACTGACCACTGAGCACCCAGCACCACAACCCTGAGCACCCAGCACCCCGAGCACTGATCACCCAGCACCCTGAGTACTGAGCACCCAGCATCCTGAGCACCCAGCACCCTGAGTACTGAGCACCCAGCACCCTGAGTACTGAGCACCCAGCACCCTGAGTACTGAGCACTCAGCACCCTGAGTACTGAGCACCGAGCACCCCGAGCACTGAGCACCCAGCACCCTGAGCACTGTGCACCCGGAGGACTGAGCACCCAGCACCCTGAGCACTGAGCACCGATCACCCTGAGCACTGAGCACCCAGCACCCCGAGCATTGAGCACCCAGCACCCTGAGTACTGAGCACCCAGCACCCCGAGAACTGAGCACCCAGCACCCTGAGTACTGAGCACCCAGCACCCCGAGAACTGAGCAACCAGCACCCTGAGTACTGAGCACCCTGAGTACTGAGCACTGAGCACCGAGCACCCTGAGTACTGAGCACCCTGTGGACTGAGCACCCAGCACCCTGAGCACTGAGCACCCAGCACCCTGAGTACTGAGCACCCAGCACCCTGAGCACTGAGCACCCAGGTCCCTGAGCACTGAGCACGCAGCACCCCAAGCACTGAGCACCCAGCACCCTGAGTACTGAGCACAGAGCACCCTGAGCACTGAGCACCCAGCACCCTGAGTACTGAGCACCCAGCACCCTGAGTACTGAGCAACCAGCACCCTGAGAACTGAGCACTGAGCACCGAGCACCCTGAGCACTGAGCACTGAGCACCCAGCACCACAGCCCTGAGCACCCAGCACACCGAGCACTGAGCACCCAGCACCCTGAGCACTGAGCACCCAGCACCCTGAGTACTGAGCAACCAGCAACCTGAGTACTGAGCACCCAGCACCCTGAGTACTGAGCACTCAGCACCCTGAGTACTGAGCACCCAGCACCCTGAGCACTGAGCACCCAGCACCCCGAGTACTGAGCACCCTGCACACAGAGTACTGAGCACCGAGCACCCCGAGCACTGAGCACCCAGCACCCTGAGTACTGAGCACCCAGCACCCTGAGTACTGAGCACTGAGCACCCCGAGTACTGAGCACCCAGCACCCCGAGCACTGAGCACCCAGCAACCTGAGTACTGAGAACAGATCACCCTGAGTACTGAGCACCCAGCACCCCGAGCACTGAGCACCCAGCACCCCGAGAATGAGCACCCAGCACCCTGAGTACTGAGAACCGAGCACCCGGAGTACTGAGCACCCAGCACCCTGAGTACTGAGCCCCCAGCACCCTGAGTACTGAGCACCCAGCAACCCGAGCACTGAGCACCCAGCACCCTGAGAATGAGCACCCAGCACCCCGAGCACGGAGCACCCAGCACCCTGAGTACTGAGCACCCAACACCCAGAGTACTGAGCACCCAGCACCCTGAGCACTGAGCACCCAGCACCCTGAGTACTGAGCACCCAGCACCCTGAGTACTGAACACCCAGCACCCTGAGCACTGAGCACTGAGCACCCTGAGCACTGAGTACTGAGCACTGAGCACCCTGAGCAGTGAGCACCCAGCACCCCGAGTACTGAGCACCCAGCACCCCGAGCACTGAGCACCGAGCGCCCCGAGCCATGAGCACCCAGCACCCCGAGCACTGAGAACTGAGCACCCTGAGCACTGAGCACCCAGCACCCCGAGTACTGAGCACTGAGCACCCTGAGTACTGAGCAACAAGCACCACGAGTACTGAGCACTGAGCACCCTGAGTACTGAGCACCGAGCACGCTGAGAACTGAGCACCCAGCACCCTGAGTACTGAGCACTGAGAACCCTGAGTACTGAGCACCGAGCACCCTGAGTACTGAGCACTGAGCACCCAGCACCCTGAGCACTGACCACTGAGCACCCAGCACCACAGCCCTGAGCACCCCGAGTACTGAGCAACAAGCACCCCGAGTACTGAGCACTGAGCACCCTGAGTACTGAGCACCCAGCACCCTGAGCACTGAGCACCCAGCACACTGAGCACTGAGCACGCAGCAACCGGAGCACTGAGCACCCAGCACCCTGAGTACTGAGCACAGAGCACCCTGAGCACTGAGCACCCAGCACCCTGAGTACTGAGCACCCAGCACCCTGAGTACTGAGCAACCAGCACCCTGAGCACTGAGCACTGAGCACCCAGCACCCTGAGCACTGACCACTGAGCACCCAGCACCACAGCCCTGAGCACCCAGCACCACGAGCACTGAGTACCCAGCACCCTGAGTACTGAGCACCCAGCACCCTGAGCACACAGCACCCTGAGTACTGAGCACCCAGCACCCTGAGTACTGAGCACCCAGCACCCTGAGTACTGAGCACTCAGCACCCTGAGTACTGAGCACCGAGCACCCCGAGCACTGAGCACCCAGCACCCTGAGTACTGAGCACCCAGCACCCTGAGTACTGAGCAACCAGCACCCTGAGCACTGAGCACTGAGCACCCAGCACCCTGAGCACTGAGCACTGAGCACCCAGCACCACAGCCCTGAGCACCCAGCACCCCGAGCACTGAGCACCCAGCACCCTGAGCACTGAGCACCCAGCACCCTGAGTACTGAGCAACCAGCAACCTGAGTACTGAGCAACCTGCACCCTGAGTACTGAGCACTCAGCACCCTGAGTACTGAGCACCGAGCACACCGAGCAATGAGCACCCAGCACCCTGAGCACTGAGCACCCGGAGGACTGAGCACCCAGCACCCTGAGCACTGAGCACCGATCACCCTGAGCAGTAAGCACCCAGCACCCCGAGCACTGAGCACTCAGCACCCTGAGTACTAAGCACCAAGCACCCCGAGTACTGAGCACTCAGCACCCTGAGTACTGAGCACCCAGCACCACGAGCACTGAGCACCCAGCACCCTGAGTACTGTGCACCCTGATTACTGAGCACTGAGCACCGAGTATCCTGAGTACTGAGCACCCAGCACCCCGAGCACTGAACACCCAGCACCCTGAGCACTGAGCACCCAGCACCCTGAGCACTGAGCACCCAGCACCCTGAGTACTGAGCACTCAGCACCCTGAGTACTGAGTACCCAGCACCCTGAGCTCTGAGCACCCAGCACCCTGAGTACTGAGCACCGAGCACCCTGAGTACTGAGCACCCAGCCCCCTTAGTACTGAGCACCCAGCACCCTGAGCACTGAGCACCCAGAACCCTGAGTATTGAGCACCCAGAACCACCCTCAGCACTGAGCACCCAGCACCCCGAGCACTGAGCACCCAGCTCCCTGAACACTGAGCACCCAGCACCCCGAGTACTGAGCACCCTGCACCCCGAGTACTGAGCACCGAGCACCCCGAGCACTGAGCACCCAGCACCCTGAGTACTGAGCACCCAGCACCCTGAGTACTGAGCACTGAGCTCCCCGAGTACTGAGCACCCAGCACCCCGAGCACTGAGCACCCAGCAACCTGAGTACTGAGAACAGATCACCCGGAGTACTGAGCACCCAGCACCCTGAGTACTGAGCCCTAAGCACCCAGAGCACTGAGCACCCAGCACCCCGAGCACGGAGCAACCAGGACCCCAAGCACTGAGAACTGAGCACCCAGCACCCTGGGTACTGAGCAACGAGCTCCCCGAGCACTGAGCACACTGAGTACTGAGCACCCAGCACCCCGAGCACTGAGCACCCAGCACCCTGAGCACTGAGCACCCAGCACCATGAGCACGGAGCACCCCGAGGACGGAGCACCCAGCACCCTGAGCACTGAGCACCCAGCACCTTGAGTACTGAGCACCGAGCACCTCGAGCACTAAGCACCCAGCACCCTGAGTACTGAGCACCCAGCACCCTGAGCACTGAGCACCCAGAACCCTGAGCACTGAGCACCCAGCACCCTGAGCACGGAGCACCCAGCACCCTGAGTACTGAGCACCCAACACCCAAAGTACTGAGCACCCAGCACCCTGAGAACTGAGTACCCAGCACCCTGAGCTCTGAGCACCCAGCACCCTGAGTACTGAGCACCGAGCACCCTGAGTACTGAGCACCCAGCACCCTTAGTACTGAGCACCCAGCACCCTGAGTACTGAGCACCGAGCACCCTGAGCACTGAGCACCCAGCACCCTGAGTACTGAGCACCCAGCACCACCCTCAGCACTGAGCACCCAGCACCCCGAGCACTGAGCACCCAGCTCCCTGAGCACTGAGCACCCAGCACCCCGAGTACTGAGCACCCTGCACCCCGAGTACTGAGCACCGAGCACCCCGAGCACTGAGCACCCAGCACCCTGAGTACTGAGCACCCAGCAGCCTGAGTACTGAGCACCCAGCACCCTGAGTACTGAACACCCAGCACCCTGAGCACTGAGCACTGAGCACCCTGAGCACTGAGTACTGAGCACTGAGCACCCTGAGCACTGAGCACCCAGCACCCCGAGTACTGAGCACCCAGCACCCCGAGCACTGAGCACCCAGCACCCCGAGCACTGAGCACTGAGCACCCTGAGCACTGAGGACCCAGCACCCCGAGTACTGAGCACTGAGCACCCTGAGTACTGAGCACCAAGCACCCTGAGTACTGAGCACCCAGCACCCTGAGTACTGAGCACCCAGCACCCTGAGCACTGAGCACCCAGCACCCCGAGCACTGAGCACCCAGCACCCTGAGTACTGAGCACAGAGCACTCTGAGCACTGAGCACCCAGCACCCTGAATACTGAGCACCCAGCACCCTGAGTACAGAGCAACCAGCACCCTGAGCACTGAGCACTGAGCACCCAGCACCCTGAGCACTGAGCACTGAGCACCCAGCACCACAGCCCTGAGCACCCAGCACCCCGAGCACTGAGCACCCAGCACCCTGAGCACTGAGCACCCAGCACCCTGAGTACTGAGCAACCAGCAACCTGAGTACTGAGCACCCAGCACCCTGAGTACTGAGCACTCAGCACCCTGAGTACTGAGCACCGAGCACACCGAGCAATGAGCACCCAGCACCCTGAGCACTGAGCACCGATCACCCTGAGCAGTGAGCACCCAGCACCCCGAGCACTGAGCACTAAGCAAACTGAGTACTGAGCACCCAGCACCCCGAGTACTGAGCACCCAGCACCCTGAGTACTGAGCACCCAGCACCCCGAGCACTGAGCACCCAGCACCCTGAGTACTGAGCACCCTGATTACTGAGCACTGAGCACCGAGCATCCTGAGTACTGAGCACCCAGCACCCCGAGCACTGAGCACCCAGCACCCTGAGCACTGAGCACCCAGCACCCTGAGCACTGAGCACCCAGGACCCTGAGTACTGAGCACTCAGCAGCCTGAGTACTGATTACCCAGCACCCTGAGCTCTGAGCACCCAGCACCCTGAGTACTGAGCACCGAGCACCCTGAGTACTGAGCACCCAGCACCCTGAGTACTGAGCACCTAGCACCCTGAGCACTGAGCACCCAGCTCCCTGAACACTGAGCACCCAGCACCCTGAGTACTGAGCACTCAGCACCCTGAGTACTGAGAACCGACCACCCTGAGTACTGAGCACCCAGCACCCTGAGTACTGAGCCCCCAGCACCCTGAGTACTGAGCACCCAGCAACCCGAGCACTGAGCACCCAGCACCCTGAGAATGAGCACCCAGCACCATGAGTACTGAGCACCCAGCACCCGGAGTACTGAGCACTAAGCACCCAGAGCACTGAGCACCCACCACCCCGAGCACGGAGCAACCAGGACCCCGAGCACTGAGAACTGAGCACGCAGCACCCTGAGTACTGAGCACCGAGCTCCCCGAGCACTGAGCACACTGAGTACTGAGCACCCAGCAACCCGAGCACTGAGCACCCAGCACCCTGAGCACTGAGCACCCAGCACCATGAGCACGGAGCACCCCGAGGACTGAGCACTGAGCACCCAGCACCCTGAGCATGGAGCACCCAGCACCCTGAGTACTGAGCACCCAACACCCAGAGTACTGAGCACCCAGCACCCTGAGCACTGAGCACTGAGCACCCTGAGCACTGAGTACTGAGCACTGAGCACTCTGAGCACTGAGCACCCAGCACCCCGAGTACTGAGCACCCAGCACCCCGAGCACTGAGCACCCAGCGCCCCGAGCACTGAGCACCCAGCACCCCGAGCACTGAGCACTGAGCACCCTGAGCACTGAGCACCCAGCACCCCGAGTACTGAGCACTGAGCACCCTGAGTACTGAGCACCAAGCACCCCGAGAACTGATCACTGAGCACCCTGAGTACTGAGCACCCAGCACCTTGAGCACTGAGCACCCAGCACCCTGAGTACTGAGCACTGAGAACCCTGAGTACTGAGCACCGAGCATCCTGAGTACTGAGCACCCAGCACCCTGATCACTGAGCACGGAGCACCCCGAGGACTGAGCACCGAGCACAACGAGCACTGAGCACCCAGCACCCTGAGTACTGAGAACCGAGCACCCTGAGTACTGAGCGCCGAGCACCTCGAGCACTAAGCACCCAGCACCCTGAGTACTGAGCACCCAGCACCCTGAGCACTGAGCACCCAGAACCCTGACCACTGAGCGCCCAGCACCCTGAGCACGGAGCACCCAGCACCCTGAGTACTGAGCACCCAACACCCAGAGTACTGAGCACCCAGCACCCTGAGTACTGAGTTCCCAGCACCCTGAGCTCTGAGCACCCAGCACCCTGAGTACTGAGCACCGAGCACCCTGAGTACTGAGCACCCAGCACCCTTAGTACTGAGCACCCAGCACCCTGAGCACTGAGCACCCAGCACCCTGAGTACTGAGCACCCAGCACCACCCTCAGCACTGAGCACCCAGCACCCCGAGCACTGAGCACCCAGCACCCTGAGCACTGAGCACCCAGCACCCTGAGCACTGAGCACCCAGCACCCTGAGTACTGAGCAACCAGCAACCTGAGTACTGAGCACCCAGCACCCTGAGTACTGAGCACTCAGCACACTGAATACTGAGCACCCAGCACCCTGAGCACTGAGCACCCAGCACCCCGAGTACTGAGCACCCTGCACACCGAGTACTGAGCAGCGAGCACCCCGAGCACTGAGCACCCAGCACCCTGAGTACTGAGCACCCAGCACCCTGAGTACTGAGCACTGAGCACCCCGAGTACTGAGCACCAAGCACCCCGAGCACTGAGCACCCAGCAACCTGAGTACTGAGAACAGATCACCCTGAGTACTGAGCACCCAGCACCCTGAGTACTGAGCCCCCAGCACCCTGAGTACTGAGCACCCAGCACCCCAAGCACTGAGCACCCAGCACCCCGAGAATGAGCACCCAGCACCCTGAGTACTGAGAACCGAGCACCCTGAGTACTGAGCACCCAGCACCCTGAGTACTGAGCCCCCAGCACCCTGAGTACTGAGCACCCAGCAACCCGAGCACTGAGCACCCAGCACCCTGAGAATGAGCACCCAGCACCATGAGTACTGAGCACCCAGCACCCTGAGTACTGAGCACTAAGCACCCAGAGCACTGAGCACCCAGCACCCCGAGCACGGAGCACCCAGGACCCCGAGCACTGAGAACTGAGCACCCAGCACCCTGAGTACTGAGCACCGAGCTCCCCGAGGACTGAGCACACTGAGTACTGAGCACCCAGCACCCCGATCACTGAGCACCCAGCACCCTGAGCACTGAGCACCCAGCACCCTGAGCACTGAGCACCCAGCACCCTGAGTACTGAGCACCCAGCACGCTGAGTACTGAGCACCAAGCACCCCGAGCACGGAGCACCCAGGACCCCGAGCACTGAGAACTGAGCACCCAGCACCCTGAGTACTGAGCCCCGAGCTCCCCGAGCACTGAGCACACTGAGTACTGAGCACCCAGCACCCCGATCACTGAGCACCCAGCACCCTGAGCACTGAGCACCCAGCACCCTGAGCACTGAGCACCCAGCACCCTGAGTACTGAGCACTGAGCACCCAGCACCCCGAGCACTGAGCATCCAGCACCCTGTGTACTGAGCACTGAGCACCCTGAGTACTAAGCACCCAGCACCCTGAGTACTGAGCACCCAGGACCCTGAGCACTGAGCACCGAGCAGCCCGAGCACTGAGCACCCAGCACCCTGAGCACTCAGCACCCAGCACCCCGAGCACTGAGCACCCAGCACCCTGAGCACTGAGCACCCAGCACCCTGAGCACAGAGCACCCAGCACGCTGAGCACGGAGCGCCCAGCACCCTGAGCACTGAGCACCCAGCACCCTGAGCACTGAGCACCCAGCTCCCTGAGCACTGAGCACCCAGCACCCTGAGCACAGAGCACCCAGCACGCTGAGCACTGAGCACCCAGCACCCCGAGCACGGAGCAACCAGCACCCTGAGTACTGAGCACCCAACACCCAGAGTACTGAGCACCCAGCACCCTGAGCACTGAGCACCCAGCACCCTGAGTACTGAGCACCCAGCACCCTGAGTACTGAACACCCAGCACCCTGAGCACTGAGCACTGAGCACCCTGAGCACTGAGTACTGAGCACTGAGCACCCTGAGCACTGAGCACCCAGCACCCCGAGTACTGAGCACCCAGCACCCCGAGCACTGAGCACCCAGCGCCCCGAGCACTGAGCACCCAGCACCCCGAGCACTGAGAACTGAGCACCCTGAGCACTGAGCAACAAGTACCCCGAGTACTGAGCCCTGAGCACCCTGAGTACTGAGCACCCAGCACCCTGATAAATGAGCACCCAGCACCCTGAGTACTGAGCACTGAGAACCCTGAGTACTGAGCACCGAGCACCCTGAGTACTGAGCACTGAGCACCCAGCACCCTGAGCACTGACCACTGAGCACCCAGCACCACAGCCCTGAGCACCCCGAGTACTGAGCAACAAGCACACCGAGTACTGAGCACTGAGCACCCTGCGTACTGAGCACCCAGCACCCTGAGCACTGAGCACCCAGCACACTGAGCACTGAGCACGCAGCACCCCGAGCACTGAGCACCCAGCACCCTGAGTACTGAGCACAGAGCACCCTGAGCACTGAGCACCCAGCTCCCTGAGTACTGAGCACCCAGCACCCTGAGTACTGAGCAACCAGCACCCTGAGCACTGAGCACTGAGCACCCAGCACCCTGAGCACTGACCACTGAGCACCCAGCACCACAACCCTGAGCACCCAGCACCCCGAGCACTGATCACCCAGCACCCTGAGTACTGAGCACCCAGCATCCTGAGCACCCAGCACCCTGAGTACTGAGCACCCAGCACCCTGAGTACTGAGCACCCAGCACCCTGAGTACTGAGCACTCAGCACCCTGAGTACTGAGCACCGAGCACCCCGAGCACTGAGCACCCAGCACCCTGAGCACTGTGCACCCGGAGGACTGAGCACCCAGCACCCTGAGCACTGAGCACCGATCACCCTGAGCACTGAGCACCCAGCACCCCGAGCATTGAGCACCCAGCACCCTGAGTACTGAGCACCCAGCACCCCGAGAACTGAGCACCCAGCACCCTGAGTACTGAGCACCCAGCACCCCGAGAACTGAGCAACCAGCACCCTGAGTACTGAGCACCCTGAGTACTGAGCACTGAGCACCGAGCACCCTGAGTACTGAGCACCCTGTGGACTGAGCACCCAGCACCCTGAGCACTGAGCACCCAGCACCCTGAGTACTGAGCACCCAGCACCCTGAGCACTGAGCACCCAGGTCCCTGAGCACTGAGCACGCAGCACCCCAAGCACTGAGCACCCAGCACCCTGAGTACTGAGCACAGAGCACCCTGAGCACTGAGCACCCAGCACCCTGAGTACTGAGCACCCAGCACCCTGAGTACTGAGCAACCAGCACCCTGAGAACTGAGCACTGAGCACCGAGCACCCTGAGCACTGAGCACTGAGCACCCAGCACCACAGCCCTGAGCACCCAGCACACCGAGCACTGAGCACCCAGCACCCTGAGCACTGAGCACCCAGCACCCTGAGTACTGAGCAACCAGCAACCTGAGTACTGAGCACCCAGCACCCTGAGTACTGAGCACTCAGCACCCTGAGTACTGAGCACCCAGCACCCTGAGCACTGAGCACCCAGCACCCCGAGTACTGAGCACCCTGCACACAGAGTACTGAGCACCGAGCACCCCGAGCACTGAGCACCCAGCACCCTGAGTACTGAGCACCCAGCACCCTGAGTACTGAGCACTGAGCACCCCGAGTACTGAGCACCCAGCACCCCGAGCACTGAGCACCCAGCAACCTGAGTACTGAGAACAGATCACCCTGAGTACTGAGCACCCAGCACCCCGAGCACTGAGCACCCAGCACCCCGAGAATGAGCACCCAGCACCCTGAGTACTGAGAACCGAGCACCCGGAGTACTGAGCACCCAGCACCCTGAGTACTGAGCCCCCAGCACCCTGAGTACTGAGCACCCAGCAACCCGAGCACTGAGCACCCAGCACCCTGAGAATGAGCACCCAGCACCCCGAGCACGGAGCACCCAGCACCCTGAGTACTGAGCACCCAACACCCAGAGTACTGAGCACCCAGCACCCTGAGCACTGAGCACCCAGCACCCTGAGTACTGAGCACCCAGCACCCTGAGTACTGAACACCCAGCACCCTGAGCACTGAGCACTGAGCACCCTGAGCACTGAGTACTGAGCACTGAGCACCCTGAGCACTGAGCACCCAGCACCCCGAGTACTGAGCACCCAGCACCCCGAGCACTGAGCACCGAGCGCCCCGAGCCATGAGCACCCAGCACCCCGAGCACTGAGAACTGAGCACCCTGAGCACTGAGCACCCAGCACCCCGAGTACTGAGCACTGAGCACCCTGAGTACTGAGCAACAAGCACCACGAGTACTGAGCACTGAGCACCCTGAGTACTGAGCACCGAGCACGCTGAGAACTGAGCACCCAGCACCCTGAGTACTGAGCACTGAGAACCCTGAGTACTGAGCACCGAGCACCCTGAGTACTGAGCACTGAGCACCCAGCACCCTGAGCACTGACCACTGAGCACCCAGCACCACAGCCCTGAGCACCCCGAGTACTGAGCAACAAGCACCCCGAGTACTGAGCACTGAGCACCCTGAGTACTGAGCACCCAGCACCCTGAGCACTGAGCACCCAGCACACTGAGCACTGAGCACGCAGCAACCGGAGCACTGAGCACCCAGCACCCTGAGTACTGAGCACAGAGCACCCTGAGCACTGAGCACCCAGCACCCTGAGTACTGAGCACCCAGCACCCTGAGTACTGAGCAACCAGCACCCTGAGCACTGAGCACTGAGCACCCAGCACCCTGAGCACTGACCACTGAGCACCCAGCACCACAGCCCTGAGCACCCAGCACCACGAGCACTGAGTACCCAGCACCCTGAGTACTGAGCACCCAGCACCCT
Organism: Microtus oregoni; assembly: GCF_018167655.1. Classification (NCBI taxonomy): domain Eukaryota; kingdom Metazoa; phylum Chordata; class Mammalia; order Rodentia; family Cricetidae; genus Microtus; species Microtus oregoni. The sequence goes on along the minus strand of NW_024543811.1, from coordinate 1,808,241 downwards.
GAGCACACAGCACCCTGAGTACTGAGCACCCAGCACCCTGAGTACTGAGCACCCAGCACCCTGAGTACTGAGCACTCAGCACCCTGAGTACTGAGCACCGAGCACCCCGAGCACTGAGCACCCAGCACCCTGAGCACTGAGCACCCGGAGGACTGAGCACCCAGCACCCTGAGCACTGAGCACCGATCACCCTGAGCACTGAGCACCCAGCACCCCGAGCACTGAGCACCCAGCACCCTGAGTACTGAGCACCCAGCACCCCAAGTACTGAGCACCCAGCACCCTGAGTACTGAGCACCCAGCACCCCGAGCACTGAGCAACCAGCACCCTGAGTACTGAGCACCCTGAGTACTGAGCACTGAGCACCGAGCACCCTGAGTACTGAGCACCCTGAGGACTGAGCACCCAGCACCCTGAGCACTGAGCACCCAGCACCCTGAGTACTGAGCACTGATCACCCTGAGCACTGATCACCCAGCACCCCGAGCACTGAGCACCCAGCACCCTGAGTACTGAGCACCTAGCACCCTGAGCACTGAGCACCGAGCACCCTGAGTACTGAACACCCAGCACCCTGAGCACTGAGCACTGAGCACACAGCACCCTGAGCACTGAGCACTGAGCACCCAGCACCCTGAGCACTGAGCACCCAGCACCCTGAGCACCCAGCACCCTGAGCACTGAGCACCCTGAGCACTGAGCACCCTGAGCACTGAGCACTGAGCACCCAGCACCCTGAGTACTGAGCACCCAACACTCTGAGCACTGAGCACCCAGCACGCTGAGTACTGAGCACTGAGCACACAGCACCCTGAGTACTGAGCACCCAGCACCCCGAGCACTGAGCTCCGAGCGCCCCGAGCACTGAGCACCCAGCACCCTGAGCACTGAGCACTGAGCACACTGAGCACTGAGCACCCAGCACCCCGAGTACTGAGCACTGAGCACCCTGAGTACTGAGCACCCAACACCCAGAGTACTGATCACCCAGCACCCTGAGAACTGAGCACCCAGCACCCTGAGTACTGAGCACCCAGCACCCTGAGTACTGAGCACCCAGCTGCCTGAGCACTGAGCACTGAGCACCCAGCACCTTGAGCACTGAGCACTGACCACCCAGCACCCCGAGCACTGAGCACCCAGCACCCCGAGCACTGAGCACCCAGCACCCTGAGCACTGAGCACATAGCACACTGAGCACTGAGCACCCAGCCCCCTGAGTACTGAGCACCCAGCACCATGAGTACTGAGCACCCAGTACCCTGAGTACTGAGCACTCAGCACCCTGAGTACTGAGCACCGAGCACCCCGAGCACTGAGCACCAAGCACCCTGAGCACTGAGCACCCTGAGGACTGAGCACCCAGCACCCTGAGCACTGAGCACCCAGCACCCTGAGTACTGAGCACCGATCACCCTGAGCACTGAGCACCCAGCACCCTGAGCACTGAGCACCCAGCACCCTGAGTACTGAGCACCCAGCACCCTGAGCACTGAGCACCCAGCACCCTGAGTACTGAGCACCCTGAGTAATGAGCACCGATCACCCTGAGCACTGAGCACCCAGCACCCTGAGTACTGAGCACCCAGCACCCTGAGCACTGAGCACCCAGCACCCTGAGCACTGAGCACCCAGCACCCTGAGTACTGAGCACCCAGCACCCTGAGCACGGAGCACCCAGGACCCCGAGCACTGAGTACTGAGCACCCAGCACCCTGAGTACTGAGCACCGAGCTCCCCGAGCACTGAGCACCCAGCACCCTGAGCACTGAGCACCCAGCACCCTGAGCACTGAGCACCCAGCACCCTGAGTACTGAGCACCCAGCACGCTGAGTACTGAGCACTCAGCACCCTGAGCACTGAGCACCCAGCACCGTGAGTACTGAGCACTGAGCACCCAGCACCCCGAGCACTGAGCACCCAGCACCCCGAGCACTGAGCATGGAGCACCCCGAGGACTGAGCACCCCGCACCCTGAGCACTCAGCATGGAGCACCCCGAGGACTGAGCACCCCGCACCCTGAGCACTGAGCACCCAGCACCTTGAGTACTGAGCACCGAGCACCCCGAGCACTGAGCACCCAGCACCCTGAGTACTGAGCACAGAGCACCCTGAGCACTGAGCACCCAGCACCCTGAGCACTGAGCACCCAGCACCCCGAGAACTGAGCACCCAGCAACCCGAGCACTGAGCACCCAGCACCCTGAGCACTGAGCACCCAGCACCCTGAGCACTGAGCACCCAGCCCCCTGAGTACTGAGCACCCAGCACCATGAGTACTGAGCACCCAGCACCCTGAGTACTGAGCACTCAGCACCCTGAGTACTGAGCACCGAGCACCCCGAGCACTGAGCTCCCTGGACCCTGAGCACTGAGCACCCTGAGGACTGAGCACCCAGCAACCTGAGCACTGAGCACCCAGCACCCTGAGTACTGAGCACCGATCACCCTGAGCACTGAGCACCCAGCACCCCGAGCACTGAGCACCCAGCACCCTGAGTACTGAGCACCCAGCACCCTGAGCACTGAGCACCCAGCACCCTGAGTACTGAGCACCCTGAGTACTGAGCAACGATCACCCTGAGCACTGAGCACCCAGCACCCTGAGTACTGAGCAGCCAGCACCCTGAGCACTGAGCACCCAGCACCCTGAGCACTGAGCACCCAGCACCCTGAGTTATGAGCACCCAGAACCCTGAGTACTGAGTACAAAGCACCCTGAGCACTGAGCACCCAGCACCCTGAGTACTGAGCACCGAGCACCCTGAGTACTTAGCACCCAGCACCCTGAGTACTGAGCACCCAGCACCCTGAGCACTGAGCACCCAGCACCCTGAGTACTGAGCACCCAGCACCCTGAGTACTGAGCACCCAGCACCCTGAGTACTGAGCACCCAGCACCCTGAACACTGAGCACCCAGCACCCTGAGTACTGAGCACCGAGCACCCCGAGCACTGAGCAACCAGCACCCTGAGTACTGAGCACCCAGCACCCTGAGCACTGAGCACCCAGCACCGTGAGTACTGAGCACCCAGAACACTGAGTACTGAGCCCCCAGCACCCTGAGTACTGAGCACCCAGCACCCCGAGCACTGAGCACCCAGCACCCCGAGAATGAGCACCCAGCACCCTGAGTACTGAGAACCGAGCACCCTGAGTACTGAGCACCCAGCACCCTGAGTACTGAGCCCCCAGCACCCTGAGTACTGAGCACCCAGCAACCCGAGCACTGAGCACCCAGCACCCTGAGAATGAGCACCCAGCACCATGAGTACTGAGCACCCAGCACCCTGAGTACTGAGCACTAAGCACCCAGAGCACTGAGCACCCAGCACCCCGAGCTCTGAGCACCCAGCGCCCCGAGCACTGAGCACCCAGCACCACGAGCACTGAGAACTGAGCACCCTGAGCACTGAGCACCCAGCACCCCGAGTACTGAGCACTGAGCACCCTGAGTACTGAGCAACAAGCACCCCGAGTACTGAGCACTGAGCACCCTGAGTACTGAGCATCCAGCACACTGAGAACTGAGCACCCAGCACCCTGAGTACTGAGCACTGAGAACCCTGAGTAATGAGCACCGAGCACCCTGAGTACTGAGCACCCAGCACCCTGATCACTGAGCACGGAGCACCCCGAGGACTGAGCACCCAGCACCCTGAGCGCTGAGCACCCAGCACCTTGAGTACTGAGCACCGAGCACCCCGAGCACTGAGCACCCAGCACCCTGAGTACTGAGCACCCAGCACCCTGAGCACTGAGCACCCAGCACCCTGAGCACTGAGCACGCAGCACCCCGAGCACTGAGCACCCAGCACCCTGAGTACTGAGCACAGAGCACCCTGAGCACTGAGCACCCAGCACACTGAGTACTGAGCAACCAGCACCCTGAGCACTGAGCACTGAGCACCCAGCACCCTCAGCACTGAGCACTGAGCACCCAGCACCACAGCCCTGAGCACCCAGCACCCCGAGCACTGAGCACCCAGCACCCTGAGCACTGAGCACCCAGCACCCTGAGCACCCAGCACCCTGAGTACTGAGCACCCAGCCCCCTGAGTACTGAGCACCCAGCACCCTGAGTACTGAGCACTCAGCACCCTGAGTACTGAGCACCGAGCACCCCGAGCACTGAGCACACAGCACCCTGAGCACTGAGCACCCGGGGGACTGAGCACCCAGCACCCTGAGCACTGAGCACCGATCACCCTGAGCACTGAGCACCCACCACACCGAGCACTGAGCATCCAGCACCCTGAGTACTGAGCACCCAGCACCCCGAGTACTGAGCACCCAGCACCCTGAGTACTGAGCACCCAGCACCCTGAGCACTGAGCAACCAGCACCCTGAGTACTGAGCACCCTGAGTACTGAGCACTGAGCACCGAGCACCCTGAGTACTGAGCACCCTGATGACTGAGCACCCAGCACCCTGAGCACTGAGCACCCAGCACCCTGAGTACTGAGCACTGATCACCCTGAGCACTGAGCAACCAGCACCCCGAGCACTGAGCACCCAGCACCCTGAGTACTGAGCACCTAGCACCCTGAGCACTGAGCACCGAGCACCCTGAGTACTGAACACCCAGCACACTGAGCCCTGAGCACTGAGCACCCAGCACACTGAGCACTGAGCACTGAGCACCCAGCACCCCGAGCACTGAGCACCCAGCACCCTGAGCACCCAGCACCCTGAGCACTGAGCACCCTGAGCACTGAGCACCCTGAGCACTGAACACTGAGCACCCAGCACCCTGAGAACTGAGCACCCAACACTCTGAGCACTGAGCACCCAGCACGCTGAGTACTGAGCACTGAGCACACAGCACCCTGAGTACTGAGCACCCAGCACCCCGAGCACTGAGCACCCAGCGCCCCGAGCACTGAGCACCCAGCACCCTGAGCACTGAGCACTGAGCACACTGAGCACTGAGCACCCAGCACCCCGAGTACTGAGCACTGAGCACCCAGCACCCTGAGCAATGAGCACCCTGAGTACTGAGCAACCAGCACCCTGAGCACTGAGCACCGAGCACCCCGAGCACTGAGCCCCCAGCACCCTGAGTACTGAGCACACAGCACCGTGAGCACTGAGCACCCAGCACCCCGAGCACTGAGCACCCAGCACCCTGAGCACTGAGCACCCTGAGTACTGAACACTGAGCACCCTGAGTACTGAGCACTGAGCACCCTGAGTACTGAGCACCCAGCACCCTGAGTACTGAGAACCCAGCACCCTGAGCAATGAGCACCCTGAGTACTGAGCACCCAGCACCCTGAGTACTAAGCACCGAGCACCCTGAGTACTGAGCACCCAGTACCCTGAGCACTGAACACACAGCACCCTGAGTACTGAGCACCCCGAGCACTGAGCACCCAGCACCCTGAGCACTGAGGACCCAGCACCCTGAGTACTGAGCACCCAGCACACTGAGCACTGAGCACCCAGCACCCTGAGTACTGAGCACCCAGCAACCTGCGCACTGAGCACCCAGCACCCTGAGTACTGAGCACTGAGCACCCAGCACCCCGAGCACTGAGCACTCAGCACCCTGTGTACTGAGCACTGAGTACCCAGCACCCTGAGTACTGAACACCCAGCATCCTGAGTACTGAGCACCCTGAGTACGGAGCACCCAGCACCCCGAGCACTGAGCACCCAGCACCCTGAGTACTGTGCAACCTGAGTACTGAGCACCCAGCACCCTGAGCACTGAGCACCCAGCACCCTGAGTACTGAGCACCGAGCACTCCGAGTACTGAGCACCCAGCACCCCGAGCACTGAGCACCCAGCACCCTGAGCACTGAGCACCCAGCACCCCGAGCACTGAGCACCCAGCACCCTGAGTACTGAGCACCCTGAGTACTGAGCACCCAGCATCCTGAGCACTGAGCACCCAGCACCCTGAGTACTGAGCACCGAGCACCCCGAGCACTGAGCACCCAGCACCCTGAGTACTGAGCACCCAGCAGCAAAAGTACTGAGCACCCAGCATCCTGAGCACTGAGCACCGAGCACCCCGAGCACTGAGCACCCAGCACCCTGAGTACTGAGCACCCAGCTAAAAGAGTACTGAGCAGCGAGCACCCTGAGCAATGAGCACCCAGCACCCTGAGTAATGAGCACCCAGCACCCCGAGTACTGAGCCCCCAGCACCGTGAGTACTGAGCACCCATCACCCTGAGTACTGAGCACCCAGCACCCTGAGTACTGAGCCCCCTGAGTACTGAGCACCGAGGACCCTGAGCACTGAGAACCCAGCACCCTGAGCACTGAGCACCCAGCACCCCGAGAATGAGCACCCAGCACCCTGAGTACTGAGAACCGAGCACCCTGAGTACTGAGCACCCAGCACCCCGAGTACTGAGCACCCAGCACCCCGAGCACTGAGCACCCAGCACCACGAGAATGAGCACCCAGCACCACGAGAATGAGCACCCAGCACCCTGAGTACTGAGCACCCAGCAGCCTGAGTAATGAGCACCCAGCACCCAGAGCACTGAGCACCCTGAATACTGAGCACCCAGCACCCTGAGTACTGTGCACTAAGCACCCAGAGCGCTGAGCACCCAGGACCCCGAGCACTGAGTACTGAGCACCCAGCACCCTGAGTACTGAGCACCGAGCTCCCCGAGCACTGAGCACCCTGAGTACTGAGCACCCAGCACCCTGAGTACTGAGCACCCAGCACCCTGAGCACTGAGCACACAGCACCCTGAGTACTGAGCACCCAGCACCCCGAGCACTGAGCACACAGCACCCTGAGTACTGAGTACCCAGCACCCTGAGAACTGAGCAACCTGAGCACTGAGCACCCAGCACCCTGAGTACTGAGCACCCTGAGGACTGAGCACCGATCACCCTGAGCACTGAGCACCCAGCACCCTGAGTACTGAGCACCCAGCACCCTGAGCACTGAGCACCCAGCACCCTGAGTACTGAGCAGAGAGCACACTGATCACTGAGCACCCAGCACCCTGAGTACTGAGCACCCAGCACCCTGAGTACTGAGCACCGAGCACCCCGAGTACTGAGCACCCAGCACCCTGAGCACTCAGCACCCAGCACCCCGAGCACTGAGCACCCAGCACCCTGAGTACTGAGCTCCCAGCACCCCGAGCCCTGAGCACCCAGCACCCTGAGTACTGAGCACCCTGTGTACTGAGCACCGATCACCCTGAGCACTGAGCACCCAACACCCTGAGTACTGAGCACCCAACGTACTGGGCACCGAGCACACTGAGCACTGAGCACCCAGCACCCTGAGTACTGAGCACCGAGCACCCTGAGCACTGAGCACCCAGCACCCTGAGTACTGAGCACCGAGCACCCCGAGCACTGAGCACCCAGCGCCCCGAGCACTGAGCACCCAGCACCCTTAGCACTGAGGACCCAGCACCCCGAGCAATGAGCACCCAGCACCCTGAGTACTGAGCACCCAGAACCCTGAGTACTGAGCACTGAGCACCCCGAGTACTGAGCACCCACCACCCCGAGCACTGAGCACCGAGCACACCGAGCACTGAGCACCCAGCACTCCGAGCACTGAGCACCCAGCACCCTGAGCAATGAGCACCCAGGACCCCGAGCACTGAGCACCCAGCACCCCGAGCACTGAGCACCCAGCAACCCGAGCACTGAGCACCCAGCACCCCGAGCACTGAGCACCCAGCACCCTGAGTACTCAGCACCCAGCACCCTGAGCACTGAGCAACCAGCACCCTGAGTACTGAGCACCCTGCACCCCAAGCACTGAGCACCCTGAGAACTGAGCACCCAGCACCCCAAGCACCGAGCACCCTGAGTACTGAGCACCCAGCACCCTGAGTACTGAGCACCCAGTGTACTGAGCACCGAGCACCCAGCACCCTGAGTACTGAGCACCCAGCACCCTGATCACTGAGCACCCAGCACCCTGAGTACTGAGCACCGAGCACCCTGAGTACTGAGCACCCAGCACCCCGAGCACTGAGCACCCAGCACCCCGAGCACTGAGCACCCAGCACACCGAGCACTCAGCACCCAGCACCCCGAGCACTGAGCACCCAGCACACCGTGCACTGAGCACCCAGCACCCCGAGCACTGAGCACCCAGCACCCCGAGCACCGAGCACCATGAGTACTAAGAACCGAGCACCCTGAGCACTGAGCACCCAGCACCCTGAGCACTGAGCACCCAGCATCCTGAGTACTGAGCACCCAGCACCCTGAGCACTGAGCACCGAGCACCCTGAGCACTGAGCACCCAGCACCCTAAGCACTGAGCACCCTGAATACTGAGCACTGAGCACCCTGAGTACTGAGCACCCAGCACCCTGGGTATTGAGCACCCAGCAACATGAGCACTGAGCACCGAGCACCCTGAGCACTGAGCACCCAGCACCCTGAGCACTGAGCACCCAGCACCCTGAGTACTGAGCACCCTGAGTACTGAGCACACAGCACCGTGAGCACTGAGCACCCAGCACCCCGAGCACTGAGCACCCAGCACCCTGAGCACTGAGCACCCTGAGGACTGAGCACTGAGCACCCTGAGTACTGAGCACTGAGCACCCTGAGTACTGAGCACCCAGCACCCTGAGTACTGAGCACCCATCACCCTGAGCAATGAGCACCCTGAGTACTGAGCACCCAGCACCCTGAGCACTGAGCACCGAGCACCCTGAGCACTGAGCACCCAGCACCCGGAGTACTGAGCACCCAGCACCCTGAGTACTAAACACCGAGCACCCTGAGTACTGAGCACCCAGTACCCTGAGCACTGAACACACAGCACCCTGAGTACTGAGCACCCCGAGCACTGAGCACCCAGCACCCTGAGCACTGAGGACCCAGCACCCTGAGTACTGAGCACCCAGCACCCTGAGCACTGAGCACCCAGCACCCTGAGTACTGAGCACCCAGCACCCTGAGCACTGAGCACCCAGCACCCTGAGTACTGAGCACTGAGCACCCAGCACCCCGAGCACTGAGCACTCAGCACCCTGTGTACTGAGCACTGAGCACCCAGCACCCTGAGCACTGAGCACCCTGAGTACTGAGCACCCAGCACCCTGAGCACTGAGCACCCAGCTCCCTGAGCACTGAGCACCCAGCACCCAGAGCACTGAGCACCCTGAGTACTGAGCACTGAGCACCCTGAGCACTGAGCACCGAGCACCCTGAGTGCTGAGCACTGAGGACCCCGACCACTGAGCACCCAGCACCCTGAGTACTGAGTACCCAGCACCCTGAGTACTAAGCAACCTGAGCACTGAGCACCCAGCACCCTGAGCACTGAGCACCCAGCACCCTGAGTACTGAGCACCCAGCACCCCGAGCACTGAGCACCCAGCACCCTGAGTACTGAGCACCCAGCACCCCGAGCACTGAGCACACAGCACCCTGAGTACTGAGTACCCAGCACCCTGAGTACTGAGCAACCTGAGCACTGAGCACCCAGCACCCTGAGTACTGAGCACCCTGAGGACTGAGCACCGATCACCCTGAGCACTGAGCACCCAGCACCCTGAGTACTGAGCACCCAGCATCCTGAGCACTGAGCACCCAGCACGCTGAGTACTGAGCAGAGAGCACCCTGATCACTGAGCACCCAGCACCCTGAGTACTGAGCACCCAGCACCCTGAGTACTGAGCACCGAGCACCCCGAGTACTGAGCACCCAGCACCCTGAGCACTCAGCACCCAGCACCCCGAGCACTGAGCACCCAGCACCCTGAGTACTGAGCTCCCAGCACCCCGAGCCCTGAGCACCCAGCACCCTGAGTACTGAGCACCCTGAGTACTGAGCACCGATCACCCTGAGCACTGAGCACCCAACACCCTGATTACTGAGCACGCAACGTACTGAGCACCGAGCACACTGAGCACTGAGCACCCAGCACCCTGAGTACTGAGCACCGAGCACCCTGAGCACTGAGCACCCAGAACCCTCAGTACTGAGCACCGAGCACCCCGAGCACTGAGCACCCAGGGCCCCGAGCACTGAGCGCCCAGCACCCCGAGCACTGAGCACCCAGCACCCGTAACACTGAGGACCCAGCACCCCGAGCAATGAGCACCCAGCACCCTGAGTACTGAGCACCCAGCACCCTGAGTACTGAGCACTGAGCACCCCGAGCACTGAGCACCCAGCACCCTGAGCACTGAGCACCCAGCACCCCGAGCACTGAGCACCCAGCAACCCGAGCACTGAGCACCCAGCAACCCGAGCACTGAGCACCCAGCACACCGAGCACTGAGCACCCAGCACCCTGAGTACTGAGCACCCAGCACCCTGAGTACTCAGCACCCAGCACCCTGAGAACTGAGCAACCAGCACCCTGAGTACTGAGCACCCTGCACCCCAAGCACTGAGCACCCTGAGAACTGAGCACCCACCACCCCAAGCACCGAGCACCCTGAGTACTGAGCACCCAGCACCCTGAGTACTAAGCAACCAGTGTACTGAGCACCGAGCACCCAGCACCCTGAGTACTGAGCACCCAGCACCCTGAGCACTGAGCACCCAGCACCCTGAGTACTGAGCACCGAGCACCCTGAGTACTGAGCACCCAGCACCCCGAGCACTGAGCACCCAGCACCCCGAGCACTGAGCACCCAGCACACCGAGCACTCAGCACCCAGCACCCCGTGCACTGAGCACCCAGCACACCGAGCACTGAGCACCCAGCACCCCGAGCACCGAGCACCATGAGTACTAAGAACCGAGCACCCTGAGCACTGAGCACCCAGCACCCTGAGCACTGAGCACCCAGCACCCTGAGTACTGAGCCCCTAGCACCCCGTGCACTGAGCACCCAGCACCCTGAGTACTGAGCACCCAGCACCCTGAGCACTGAGCACCGAGCACCCTGAGCACTGAGCACACAGCACCCTGAGGACTGAGTACCCAGCACCCCGAGCACTGAGCACCCAGCACCCTGAGCACTGAGCACCCTGAGTACTGAGCACTGAGCACCCTGAGTACTGAGCACCCAGCACCCTGAGTATTGAGCACCCAGCAACCTGAGCACTGAGCACCGAGCACCCTGAGCACTGAGCACACAGCACCCTGAGCACTGAGCAGCCAGCACCCTGAGCACTGAGCACCCAGCACCCTGAGTACTGAGCACCCTGAGTACTGAGCACAGAGCACCGTGAGCACTGAGCACCCAGCACCCCGAGCACTGAGCACCCAGCACCCTGAGCACTGAGCACCCTGAGTACTGAGCACTGAGCACCCTGAGTACTGAGCACCCACCACCCTGAGTACTGAGAACCCAGCACCCTGAGCAATGAGCACCCTGAGTACTGAGCACCCAGCACCCTGAGTACTAAGCACCGAGCACCCTGAGTACTGAGCACCCAGTACCCTGAGCACTGAACACACAGCACCCTGAGTACTGAGCACCCCGAGCACTGAGCACCCAGCACCCTGAGCACTGAGGACCCAGCACCCTGAGTACTGAGCACCCAGCACACTGAGCACTGAGCACCCAGCACCCTGAGTACTGAGCACCCAGCACCCTGCGCACTGAGCACCCAGCACCCTGAGTACTGAGCACTGAGCACCCAACACCCCGAGCACTGAGCACTCAGCATCCTGTGTACTGAGCACTGAGTACCCAGCACCCTGAGTACTGAGCACACAGCATCCTGAGTACTGAGCACCCTGAGTACTGAGCACCCAGCATCCCGAGCACTGAGCACCCAGCACCCTGAGTACTGTGCAAACTGAGTACTGAGCACCCAGCACCCTGAGCACTGAGCACCCAGCACACTGAGTACTGAGCACCGAGCACTCCGAGTACTGAGCACCCAGCACCCCGAGCACTGAGCACCCAGCACCCTGAGCACTGAGCACCCAGCACCCCAAGCACTGAGCACCCAGCACCCTGAGTACTGAGTACTGAGCACCCTGAGTACTGAGCACCCAGCATCCTGAGCACTGAGCACCCAGCACCCTGAGTAATGAGCACCCAGCACCCCGAGTACTGAGCACCCAGCACCGTGAGTACTGAGCACCCAGCACCCTGAGTACTGAGCACCCAGCACCCTGAGCACTGAGCACAAAGCACGCTGAGTACTGAGCACCCTGAGTACTGAGCACCGAGAACCCTGAGCACTGAGAACCCAGCACCCTGAGCACTGAGCACCCAGCACCCCGAGAATGAGCACCCAGCACCCTGAGTACTGAGAACCGAGCACCCTGAGTACTGAGCACCCAGCACGCTGAGCACTGAACACCCAGCACCCCGAGTACTGAGCACCCAGCACCCCGAGCACTGAGCACCCAGCACCATGAGAATGAGCACCCAGCACCACGACAATGAGCACCCAGCACCCTGAGTACTGAGCACCCAGCACCCTGAGTAATGAGCACCCAGCATACAGAGCACTGAGCACCCTGAATACTGAGCAAGTAGCACCCTGAGTACTGTGCACTAAGCACCCAGAGCGCTGAGCACCCAGGACCCCGAGCACTGAGTACTGAGCACCCAGCACCCTGAGTACTGAGCACCGAGCTCCCCGAGCACTGAGCACCCTGAGTACTGAGCACCCAGCACCCTGAGTACTGAGCACCCAGCACCCTGAGCACTGAGCACCCAGCACCCTGAGTACTGAGCACCCAGCACCCCGAGCACTGAGCACACAGCACCCTGAGTACTGAGTACCCAGCACCCTGAGTACTGAGCAACCTGAGCACTGAGCACCCAGCACCCTGAGTACTGAGCACCCTGAGGACTGAGCACCGATCACCCTGAGCACTGAGCACCCAGCACCCTGAATACTGAGCACCCAGCACCCTGAGCACTGAGCACCCAGCACCCTGAGTACTGAGCAGAGAGCACCCTGATCACTGAGCACCCAGCACCCTGAGTACTGAGCACCCAGCACCCTGAGTACTGAGCACCGAGCACCCCGAGTACTGAGCACCCAGCACCCTGAGCACTCAGCACCCAGCACCCCAAGCACTGAGCACCCAGCACCCTGAGTACTGAGCTCCCAGCACCCCGAGCCCTGAGCACCCAGCACCCTGAGTACTGAGCACCCTGTGTACTGAGCACCGATCACCCTGAGCACTGAGCACACAACACCCTGAGTACTGAGCACCCAACGTACTGAGCACCAAGCACACTGAGCACTGAGCACCCAGCACCCTGGGTACTGAGCACCGAGCACCCTGAGCACTGAGCACCCAGCACCCTGAGTACTGAGCACCGAGCACCCCGAGCACTGAGCACCCAGCGCCCCGAGCACTGAGCACCCAGCACCCCGAGCACTGAGCACCCAGCACCCGTAGCACTGAGGACCCAGCACCCCGAGCAATGAGCACCCAGCACCCTGAGTACTGAGCACCCAGCACCCTGAGTACTGAGCACTGAGCACCCCGAGTACTGAGCACCCACCACCCCGAGCACTGAGCACCGAGCACACCGAGCACTGAGCACCCAGCACCCCGAGCACTGAGCACCCAGCACCCTGAGCACTGAGCACCCAGCACCCCGAGCACTGAGCACCCAGCACCCCGAGCACTGAGCACCCAGCAACCCGAGCACTGAGCACCCAGCACCCCGAGCACTGAGCACCCAGCACCCTGAGTACTGAGCACCCAGCACCCTGAGTACTCAGCACCCAGCCCCCTGAGCACTGAGCAACCAGCACCCTGAGTACTGAGCACCCTGCACCCCAAGCACTGAGCACCCTGAGAACTGAGCACACAGCACCCCAAGCACCGAGCACCCTGAGTACTGAGCACCCAGCACCCTGAGTACTGAGCACCCAGTGTACTGAGCACCGAGCACCCAGCACCCTGAGTAGTGAGCACCCAGCACCCTGAGCACTGAGCACCCAGCACCCTGAGTACTGAGCACCGAGCACCCTGAGTACTGAGCACCCAGCACCCCGAGCACTGAGCACCCAGCACCCCGAGCACTGAGCACCCAGCACACCGAGCACTCAGCACCCAGCACCCCGAGCACTGAGCACCCAGCACACCGAGCACTGAGCACCCAGCACCCCGAGCACCGAGCACCATGAGTACTAAGAACCGAGCACCCTGAGCACTGAGCACCCAGCACCCTGAGCACTGAGCACCCAGCACCCTGATTACTGAGCCCCCAGCACCCCGAGCACTGAGCACCCAGCATCCTGAGTACTGAGCACCCAGCACCCTGAGCACTGAGCACCGAGCACCCTGAGCACTGAGCACCCAGCACCCTGAGCACTGAGCACCCTGAGTACTGAGCACTGAGCACCCTGAGTACTGAGCACCCAGCACCCTGAGTATTGAGCACCCAGCAACCTGAGCACTGAGCACCGAGCACACTGAGCACTGAGCACCCAGCACCCTGAGCACTGAGCACCCAGCACCCTGAGTACTGAGCACCCTGAGTACTGAGCACACAGCACCGTGAGCACTGAGCACCCAGCACCCCGAGCACTGAGCACCCAGCACCCTGAGCACTGAGCACCCTGAGGACTGAGCACTGAGCACCCTGAGTACTGAGCACTGAGCACCCTGAGTACTGAGCACCCAGCACCCTGAGTACTGAGCACCCATCACCCTGAGCAATGAGCACCCTGAGTACTGAGCACCCAGCACCCTGAGCACTGAGCACCGAGCACCCCGAGCACTGAGCACCCAGCACCCGGAGTACTGAGCACCCAGCACCCTGAGTACTAAGCACCGAGCACCCTGAGTACTGAGCACCCAGTACCCTGAGCACTGAACACACAGCACCCTGAGTACTGAGCACCCCGAGCACTGAGCACCCAGCACCCTGAGCACTGAGGACCCAGCACCCTGAGTACTGAGCACCCAGCACCCTGAGCACTGAGCACCCAGCACCCTGAGTACTGAGCACCCAGCACCCTGAGCACTGAGCACCCAGCACCCTGAGTACTGAGCACTGAGCACCCAGCACCCCGAGCACTGAGCACTCAGCACCCTGTGTACTGAGCACTGAGTACCCAGCACCCCGAGCACTGAGCACCCAGCACCCTGAGCACTGAGCACCCTGAGTACTGAGCACCCAGCACCCTGAGCACTGAGCACCCAGCACCCTGAGCACTGAGCACCCAGCACCCAGAGCACTGAGCACCCTGAGTACTGAGCACTGAGCACCCTGAGCACTGAGCACCGAGCACCCTGAGTGCTGAGCACTGAGCACCCCGACCACTGAGCACCCAGCACCCTGAGTACTGAGCACCCAGCACCCTGAGCACTGAGGACCGAGCACCCTGAGTACTAAGCACCCAGCACCCTGAGTACTGAGCACCCAGCACCCTGAGTACTGAGCACCCAGCACCCTGAGCACTGAGCACCCAGCACCCTTAGTACTGAGCACTGAGCACCCAGCACCCCGAGCACTGAGCACTCAGCACCCTGTGTACTGAGCACTGAGCACCCAGCACCCTGAGCACTGAGCACCCTGAGTACTGAGCACCCAGCACCCTGAGCACTGAGCACCCAGCTCCCTGAGCACTGAGCACCCAGCACCCAGAGCACTGAGCACCCTGAGTACTGAGCACTGAGCACCCTGAGCACTGAGCACCGAGCACCCTGAGTGCTGAGCACTGAGGACCCCGACCACTGAGCACCCAGCACCCTGAGTACTGAGTACCCAGCACCCTGAGTACTAAGCAACCTGAGCACTGAGCACCCAGCACCCTGAGCACTGAGCACCCAGCACCCTGAGTACTGAGCACCCAGCACCCCGAGCACTGAGCACCCAGCACCCTGAGTACTGAGCACCCAGCACCCCGAGCACTGAGCACACAGCACCCTGAGTACTGAGTACCCAGCACCCTGAGTATTGAGCAACCTGAGCACTGAGCACCCAGCACCCTGAGTACTGAGCACCCTGAGGACTGAGCACCGATCACCCTGAGCACTGAGCACCCAGCACCCTGAGTACTGAGCACCCAGCATCCTGAGCACTGAGCACCCAGCACGCTGAGTACTGAGCAGAGAGCACCCTGATCACTGAGCACCCAGCACCCTGAGTACTGAGCACCCAGCACCCTGAGTACTGAGCACCGAGCACCCCGAGTACTGAGCACCCAGCACCCTGAGCACTCAGCACCCAGCACCCCGAGCACTGAGCACCCAGCACCCTGAGTACTGAGCTCCCAGCACCCCGAGCCCTGAGCACCCAGCACCCTGAGTACTGAGCACCCTGAGTACTGAGCACCGATCACCCTGAGCACTGAGCACCCAACACCCTGATTACTGAGCACGCAACGTACTGAGCACCGAGCACACTGAGCACTGAGCACCCAGCACCCTGAGTACTGAGCACCGAGCACCCTGAGCACTGAGCACCCAGAACCCTCAGTACTGAGCACCGAGCACCCCGAGCACTGAGCACCCAGGGCCCCGAGCACTGAGCGCCCAGCACCCCGAGCACTGAGCACCCAGCACCCGTAACACTGAGGACCCAGCACCCCGAGCAATGAGCACCCAGCACCCTGAGTACTGAGCACCCAGCACCCTGAGTACTGAGCACTGAGCACCCCGAGCACTGAGCACCCAGCACCCTGAGCACTGAGCACCCAGCACCCCGAGCACTGAGCACCCAGCAACCCGAGCACTGAGCACCCAGCAACCCGAGCACTGAGCACCCAGCACACCGAGCACTGAGCACCCAGCACCCTGAGTACTGAGCACCCAGCACCCTGAGTACTCAGCACCCAGCACCCTGAGAACTGAGCAACCAGCACCCTGAGTACTGAGCACCCTGCACCCCAAGCACTGAGCACCCTGAGAACTGAGCACCCACCACCCCAAGCACCGAGCACCCTGAGTACTGAGCACCCAGCACCCTGAGTACTAAGCAACCAGTGTACTGAGCACCGAGCACCCAGCACCCTGAGTACTGAGCACCCAGCACCCTGAGCACTGAGCACCCAGCACCCTGAGTACTGAGCACCGAGCACCCTGAGTACTGAGCACCCAGCACCCCGAGCACTGAGCACCCAGCACCCCGAGCACTGAGCACCCAGCACACCGAGCACTCAGCACCCAGCACCCCGTGCACTGAGCACCCAGCACACCGAGCACTGAGCACCCAGCACCCCGAGCACCGAGCACCATGAGTACTAAGAACCGAGCACCCTGAGCACTGAGCACCCAGCACCCTGAGCACTGAGCACCCAGCACCCTGAGTACTGAGCCCCTAGCACCCCGTGCACTGAGCACCCAGCACCCTGAGTACTGAGCACCCAGCACCCTGAGCACTGAGCACCGAGCACCCTGAGCACTGAGCACACAGCACCCTGAGGACTGAGTACCCAGCACCCCGAGCACTGAGCACCCAGCACCCTGAGCACTGAGCACCCTGAGTACTGAGCACTGAGCACCCTGAGTACTGAGCACCCAGCACCCTGAGTATTGAGCACCCAGCAACCTGAGCACTGAGCACCGAGCACCCTGAGCACTGAGCACACAGCACCCTGAGCACTGAGCAGCCAGCACCCTGAGCACTGAGCACCCAGCACCCTGAGTACTGAGCACCCTGAGTACTGAGCACAGAGCACCGTGAGCACTGAGCACCCAGCACCCCGAGCACTGAGCACCCAGCACCCTGAGCACTGAGCACCCTGAGTACTGAGCACTGAGCACCCTGAGTACTGAGCACCCACCACCCTGAGTACTGAGAACCCAGCACCCTGAGCAATGAGCACCCTGAGTACTGAGCACCCAGCACCCTGAGTACTAAGCACCGAGCACCCTGAGTACTGAGCACCCAGTACCCTGAGCACTGAACACACAGCACCCTGAGTACTGAGCACCCCGAGCACTGAGCACCCAGCACCCTGAGCACTGAGGACCCAGCACCCTGAGTACTGAGCACCCAGCACACTGAGCACTGAGCACCCAGCACCCTGAGTACTGAGCACCCAGCACCCTGCGCACTGAGCACCCAGCACCCTGAGTACTGAGCACTGAGCACCCAACACCCCGAGCACTGAGCACTCAGCATCCTGTGTACTGAGCACTGAGTACCCAGCACCCTGAGTACTGAGCACACAGCATCCTGAGTACTGAGCACCCTGAGTACTGAGCACCCAGCATCCCGAGCACTGAGCACCCAGCACCCTGAGTACTGTGCAAACTGAGTACTGAGCACCCAGCACCCTGAGCACTGAGCACCCAGCACACTGAGTACTGAGCACCGAGCACTCCGAGTACTGAGCACCCAGCACCCCGAGCACTGAGCACCCAGCACCCTGAGCACTGAGCACCCAGCACCCCAAGCACTGAGCACCCAGCACCCTGAGTACTGAGTACTGAGCACCCTGAGTACTGAGCACCCAGCATCCTGAGCACTGAGCACCCAGCACCCTGAGTAATGAGCACCCAGCACCCCGAGTACTGAGCACCCAGCACCGTGAGTACTGAGCACCCAGCACCCTGAGTACTGAGCACCCAGCACCCTGAGCACTGAGCACAAAGCACGCTGAGTACTGAGCACCCTGAGTACTGAGCACCGAGAACCCTGAGCACTGAGAACCCAGCACCCTGAGCACTGAGCACCCAGCACCCCGAGAATGAGCACCCAGCACCCTGAGTACTGAGAACCGAGCACCCTGAGTACTGAGCACCCAGCACGCTGAGCACTGAACACCCAGCACCCCGAGTACTGAGCACCCAGCACCCCGAGCACTGAGCACCCAGCACCATGAGAATGAGCACCCAGCACCACGACAATGAGCACCCAGCACCCTGAGTACTGAGCACCCAGCACCCTGAGTAATGAGCACCCAGCATACAGAGCACTGAGCACCCTGAATACTGAGCAAGTAGCACCCTGAGTACTGTGCACTAAGCACCCAGAGCGCTGAGCACCCAGGACCCCGAGCACTGAGTACTGAGCACCCAGCACCCTGAGTACTGAGCACCGAGCTCCCCGAGCACTGAGCACCCTGAGTACTGAGCACCCAGCACCCTGAGTACTGAGCACCCAGCACCCTGAGCACTGAGCACCCAGCACCCTGAGTACTGAGCACCCAGCACCCCGAGCACTGAGCACACAGCACCCTGAGTACTGAGTACCCAGCACCCTGAGTACTGAGCAACCTGAGCACTGAGCACCCAGCACCCTGAGTACTGAGCACCCTGAGGACTGAGCACCGATCACCCTGAGCACTGAGCACCCAGCACCCTGAATACTGAGCACCCAGCACCCTGAGCACTGAGCACCCAGCACCCTGAGTACTGAGCAGAGAGCACCCTGATCACTGAGCACCCAGCACCCTGAGTACTGAGCACCCAGCACCCTGAGTACTGAGCACCGAGCACCCCGAGTACTGAGCACCCAGCACCCTGAGCACTCAGCACCCAGCACCCCAAGCACTGAGCACCCAGCACCCTGAGTACTGAGCTCCCAGCACCCCGAGCCCTGAGCACCCAGCACCCTGAGTACTGAGCACCCTGTGTACTGAGCACCGATCACCCTGAGCACTGAGCACACAACACCCTGAGTACTGAGCACCCAACGTACTGAGCACCAAGCACACTGAGCACTGAGCACCCAGCACCCTGGGTACTGAGCACCGAGCACCCTGAGCACTGAGCACCCAGCACCCTGAGTACTGAGCACCGAGCACCCCGAGCACTGAGCACCCAGCGCCCCGAGCACTGAGCACCCAGCACCCCGAGCACTGAGCACCCAGCACCCGTAGCACTGAGGACCCAGCACCCCGAGCAATGAGCACCCAGCACCCTGAGTACTGAGCACCCAGCACCCTGAGTACTGAGCACTGAGCACCCCGAGTACTGAGCACCCACCACCCCGAGCACTGAGCACCGAGCACACCGAGCACTGAGCACCCAGCACCCCGAGCACTGAGCACCCAGCACCCTGAGCACTGAGCACCCAGCACCCCGAGCACTGAGCACCCAGCACCCCGAGCACTGAGCACCCAGCAACCCGAGCACTGAGCACCCAGCACCCCGAGCACTGAGCACCCAGCACCCTGAGTACTGAGCACCCAGCACCCTGAGTACTCAGCACCCAGCCCCCTGAGCACTGAGCAACCAGCACCCTGAGTACTGAGCACCCTGCACCCCAAGCACTGAGCACCCTGAGAACTGAGCACACAGCACCCCAAGCACCGAGCACCCTGAGTACTGAGCACCCAGCACCCTGAGTACTGAGCACCCAGTGTACTGAGCACCGAGCACCCAGCACCCTGAGTAGTGAGCACCCAGCACCCTGAGCACTGAGCACCCAGCACCCTGAGTACTGAGCACCGAGCACCCTGAGTACTGAGCACCCAGCACCCCGAGCACTGAGCACCCAGCACCCCGAGCACTGAGCACCCAGCACACCGAGCACTCAGCACCCAGCACCCCGAGCACTGAGCACCCAGCACACCGAGCACTGAGCACCCAGCACCCCGAGCACCGAGCACCATGAGTACTAAGAACCGAGCACCCTGAGCACTGAGCACCCAGCACCCTGAGCACTGAGCACCCAGCACCCTGATTACTGAGCCCCCAGCACCCCGAGCACTGAGCACCCAGCATCCTGAGTACTGAGCACCCAGCACCCTGAGCACTGAGCACCGAGCACCCTGAGCACTGAGCACCCAGCACCCTGAGCACTGAGCACCCTGAGTACTGAGCACTGAGCACCCTGAGTACTGAGCACCCAGCACCCTGAGTATTGAGCACCCAGCAACCTGAGCACTGAGCACCGAGCACACTGAGCACTGAGCACCCAGCACCCTGAGCACTGAGCACCCAGCACCCTGAGTACTGAGCACCCTGAGTACTGAGCACACAGCACCGTGAGCACTGAGCACCCAGCACCCAGAGCACTGAGCACCCAGCACCCTGAGCACTGAGCACCCTGAGGACTGAGCACTGAGCACCCTGAGTACTGAGCACTGAGCACCCTGAGTACTGAGCACCCAGCACCCTGAGTACTGAGCACCCATCACCCTGAGCAATGAGCACCCTGAGTACTGAGCACCCAGCACCCTGAGCACTGAGCACCGAGCACCCCGAGCACTGAGCACCCAGCACCCGGAGTACTGAGCACCCAGCACCCTGAGTACTAAGCACCGAGCACCCTGAGTACTGAGCACCCAGTACCCTGAGCACTGAACACACAGCACCCTGAGTACTGAGCACCCCGAGCACTGAGCACCCAGCACCCTGAGCACTGAGGACCCAGCACCCTGAGTACTGAGCACCCAGCACCCTGAGCACTGAGCACCCAGCACCCTGAGTACTGAGCACCCAGCACCCTGAGCACTGAGCACCCAGCACCCTGAGTACTGAGCACTGAGCACCCAGCACCCCGAGCACTGAGCACTCAGCACCCTGTGTACTGAGCACTGAGTACCCAGCACCCCGAGCACTGAGCACCCAGCACCCTGAGCACTGAGCACCCTGAGTACTGAGCACCCAGCACCCTGAGCACTGAGCACCCAGCACCCTGAGCACTGAGCACCCAGCACCCAGAGCACTGAGCACCCTGAGTACTGAGCACTGAGCACCCTGAGCACTGAGCACCGAGCACCCTGAGTGCTGAGCACTGAGCACCCCGACCACTGAGCACCCAGCACCCTGAGTACTGAGCACCCAGCACCCTGAGCACTGAGGACCGAGCACCCTGAGTACTAAGCACCCAGCACCCTGAGTACTGAGCACCCAGCACCCTGATCACTGAGCACCCAGCACGCTGAGTACTGAGCACTGAGCAGTCTGAGTACTGAGCACCGAGCACCCTGAGCACTGAGCACCCAGCACGCTGAGTACTGAGCACTGAGCACCCTGAGTACTGAGCACCGAGCACCCCGAGCACTAAGCACACAGCACCCTGAGCACTGAGCACCCAGCACCCTGAGTACTGAGCACCCAGCAACCTGAGTACTGAGCACACAGCACCCTGAGCACGGAGCACCCAGCACCCTGAGTACTTAGCACCCAGCACCCTGAGTACTGAGCACTGAGCACCCCGAGTACTGAGCAACCAGCACCCCGAGCACTGAGCACACTGCACCCTGAGCACTGAGCACCCAGCACCCCAAGCACTGAGCACCCAGCACCCTGAGTACTGAGTACTGAGCACCCTGAGTACTGAGCACCCAGCACCGTGAGTACTGAGCACTCATTACCCTGAGTACTGAGCACCCAGCACCCTGAGCACTGAGCACAAAGCACGCTGAGTACTGAGCACCCTGAGTACTGAGCACCGAGGACCCTGAGCACTGAGCACCCAGCACCCCGAGCACTGAGTACCCAGCACCCCGAGAATGAGCACCCAGCACCCTGAGTACTGAGCACCCAGCACCCTGAGTACTGAGCACCCAGCACCCCGAGCACTGAGCACCCTGAATACTGAGCACCCAGCTCCCTGATTACTGTGCACGCTGAGTACTGATCACCGATCACCCTGAGCACTGAGCACCCAGCACCCTGAGTACTGAGCACCCAACGTACTGAGCACCGAGCACACCGTGTACTGAGCACCCAGCACCCTGAGTACTGAGCACCCAGCACCCTGAGCACTGAGCACCCAGCACCCCGAGCACTGAGCACCCAGCACCCTGAGCACTGAGCACACAGAACCCTGAGTACTGAGCACCGAGCACCGCGAGCACTGAGCACCCAGCACCCTGAGCACTGAGCACCCAGCACCCCGAGCACTGAGCACCCAGCACCCGGAGCACTGAGCACCCAGCACCCCGAGCAATGAGCACCCAGCACCCTGAGTACTGAGCACCCACCACCCCGAGTACTGAGCACCCAGCAACCTGAGCACCGAGCACCCAGCACCCCGAGCACTGAGCACCCAGCACCCTGAGCACTGAGCACCCTGCACCCTGAGTACTGAGCACTGAGCACCCCGAGTACTGAGTACCCAGCACCCCGAGCACTGAGCACCGGGCACCCCGAGCACTGAGCACCCAGCACCCCGAGCACTGAGCACCCAGCACCCTGAGCACTGAGCACCTAGCACCCCGAGCACTGAGCACTCAGCACCCCGAGCACTGAGCACCCAGCATCCCGAGCACTGAGCACCCAGCACACTGAGTACTGAGCACCCAGCACCCTGAGTACTCAGCACCCAGCACCCTGAGCACTGAGCATCCAGCACCCTGAGTACTGAGCACCCAGCATCCCAAGCACTGAGCACCCTGAGTACTGAGCACCCAGCACCCCAAGCACTGAGCACCCTGAGTACTGAGCACCCAGTACCCTGATTAATGAGCACCCAGCACCCCGAGCACTGAGCACCCAGCACCCTGAGTACTGAGCACCCAGCACCCTGAGTACTGAGCACCCAGCACCCTGAGTACTGAGCACCCAGCACCCTGAGTTCTGAGCACCCAGCACCCTGAGTACTGAGCACCCTGAGTACAGAGCACCCAGCACCCCGAGCACTGAGCACCCAGCACCCTGAGTACTGAGCACCCTGAGTGCTGAGCACCCAGCACCCTGAGTACTGAGCACCCAGCACCCTGAGCACTGAGCACCCAGCACCCTGAGTACTGAGCACCCAGCACCCTGAGTACTGAGCACCCAGCACCCTGAGTACTGAGCACCGAGCACCCCGAGTACTGAGCACCCAGCACCCTGAGCACTAAGCACCCAGCACCCCGAGCACTGAGGACCCAGCACCCTGAGTACTGAGCACTGAGCACCCCGAGCACTGAGCACCAAGCACCCTGAGCACTGAGCACCCAGCACCCTGAGCACTGAGCACCCAGCACCCTGAGTACTGAGCACTCAGCACCCTGAGCACTGAGCACCCACCACCCTGAGTACTGAGCACCCAGCACCCTGAGTACTGAGCACCCAGCACCCTGAGTACTGAGCACCCAGCACACTGAGTACTGAGCACCCAGCACCCTGAGTACTGAGCACCAAGCACCCTGAGTACTGAGCACCCAGCACACTGAGTACTGAGCACCCAGCACCCTGAGTACTGAGCACCCAGCACCCTGAGCACTGAGCACAAAGCACGCTGAGTACTGAGCACCCTGAGTACTGAGCACCGAGGACCCTGAGCACTGAGAACCCAGCACCCTGAGCACTGAGCACCCAGCACCCCGAGAATGAGCACCCAGCACCCTGAGTACTGAGAAACGAGCACCCTGAGTACTGAGCACCCAGCACGCTGAGCACTGAGCACCCAGCACCACGAGTACTGAGCACCCAGCACCCCGAGCACTGAGCACCCAGCACCACGAGAATGAGCACCCAGCACCCTGAGTACTGAGCACCCAGCATCCTGAGTAATGAGCACCCATCACCCCGAGCACTGAGCACCCTGAATACTGAGCACCCAGCACCCTGAGTACTGTGCACTAAGCACCCAGAGCGCTGAGCACCCAGGACCCCGAGCACTGAGTACTGAGCACCCTGCACCCTGAGTACTGAGCACCGAGCTCCCCGAGCACTGAGCACCCTGAGTACTGAGCACCGAGCACCCTGAGTACTGAGCACCCAGCACCCTGAGCACTGAGCACCCAGCACCCTGAGTACTGAGCACCCAGCACCCCGAGCACTGAGCACACAGCACCCTGAGTACTGAGTACTCAGCACCCTGAGTACTGAGTACTCAGCACCCTGAGTACTGAGCAACCTGAGCACTGAGCACCCATCACCCTGAGTACTGAGCACCCTGAGGACTGAGCACCGATCACCCTGAGCACTGAGCACCCAGCACCCTGAGTACTGAGCACCCAGCACCCTGTGCACTGAGCACCCAGCACCCTGAGTACTGAGCAGAGAGCACCCTGATCACTGAGCACCCAGCACCCTGAGTAGTGAGCACCCAGCAGCCTGAGTACTGAGCACCGAGCACCCCGACTACTGAGCACCCAGCACCCTGAGCACTCAGCACCCAGCACCCCGAGCACTGAGCACCCAGCGCTCTGAGCACTGAGCACCCTGAGGACTGAGCACCGATCACCCTGAGCACTGAGCACCCAACACCCTGAGTACTGAGCACCCAACGTACTGAGCACCGAGCACACTGAGCACTGAGCACCCAGCACCCTGAGTACTGAGCACCGAGCACCCTGAGCACTGAGCACCCAGCACCCTGAGTACTGAGCACCGAGCACCCCGAGCACTGAGCACCCAGCGCCCCGAGCACTGAGCACCCAGCACCCCGAGCACTGAGCACCCTGCACCCGTAGCACTGAGGACCCAGCACCCCGAGTAATGAGCACCCAGCACCCTGAGTACTGAGCACCCAGCACCCTGAGTACTGAGCACTGAGCACCCCGAGTACTGAGCACCCACCACCCCGAGCACTAAGCACCAAGCACACCGAGCACTGAGCACACAGCACCCCGAGCAATGAGCATCCAGCACCCTGAGCGCTGAGCACCCAGCACCCCGAGCACTGAGCACCCAGCACCCCGAGCACTGTGCACCCAGCAACCCGAGCACTGAGCAACCAGCACCCCGAGCACTGAGCACCCAGCACCCTGAGTACTGAGCACCCAGCACCCTGAGTACTCAGCACCCAGCACCCTGAGCACTGAGCAACCAGCACCCTGAGTACTGAGCAGCCTGCACCCCAAGCACTGAGCACCCTGAGAACTGAGCACCCAGCACCCCAAGCATCGAGCACCCTGAGTACTGAGCACCCAGCACCCTGAGTACTGAGCACCCAGTGTACTGAGCACCGAGCACCCAGCACCCTGAGTACTGAGCACCCAGCACCCTGAGCACTGAGCACCCAGCACCCTGAGTACTGAGCACCGAGCACCCTGAGTACTGAGCACCCAGCACCCTGAGCACTGAGCACCGAGCACCCTGAGACCTGAGCACCCAGCACCCTGAGGACTGAGTACCCAGCACCCCGAGCACTGAGCACCCAGCACCCTGACCACTGAGCACCCTGAGTACTGAGCACTGAGCACCCTTAGTACTGAGCACCCAGCACCCTGAGTATTGAGCACCCAGCAACCTGAGCACTGAGCACCGAGCACCCTGAGCACTGAGCACCCAGCACCCTGAGCACTGAGCACCCAGCACCCTGAGCACTGAGCACCCACCACCCTGAGTACTGAGCACCCTGAGTACTGAGCACACAGCACCGTGAGCACTGAGCACCCAGCACCCCGAGCACTGAGCACCCAGCACCCTGAGCACTGAGCACCCTGAGTACTGAGCACTGAGCACCCTGAGTACTGAGCACTGAGCACCCTGAGTACTGAGCACCCAGCACCCTGAGCAATGAGCACCCTGAGTACTGAGCACCCAGCACCCTGAGCACTGAGCACCGAGCACCCCGAGCACTGAGCACCCAGCACCCGGAGT
Source organism: Microtus oregoni (assembly GCF_018167655.1). Classification (NCBI taxonomy): domain Eukaryota; kingdom Metazoa; phylum Chordata; class Mammalia; order Rodentia; family Cricetidae; genus Microtus; species Microtus oregoni. Next base: position 1,781,954 of record NW_024543811.1, on the reverse strand, counting down.
ACTGAGCACCCAGCACCCTGAGTACTAAGCACCGAGCACCCTGAGTACTGAGCACCCAGTACCCTGAGCACTGAACACACAGCACCCTGAGTACTGAGCACCCCGAGCACTGAGCACCCAGCACCCTGAGCACTGAGGACCCAGCACCCTGAGTACTGAGCACCCAGCACCCTGAGCACTGAGCACCCAGCACCCTGAGTACTGAGCACCCAGCACCCTGAGCACTGAGCACCCAGCACCCTGAGTACTGAGCACTGAGCACCCAGCACCCCGAGCACTGAGCACTCAGCACTCTGTGTACTGAGCACTGAGTACCCAGCACCCCGAGCACTGAGCACCCAGCACCCTGAGCACTGAGCACCCTGAGTACTGAGCACCCAGCACCCTGAGCACTGAGCACCCAGCACCCTGAGCACTGAGCACCCAGCACCCAGAGCACTGAGCACCCTGAGTACTGAGCACTGAGCACCCTGAGCACTGAGCACCGAGCACCCTGAGTGCTGAGCACTGAGCACCCTGACCACTGAGCACCCAGCACCCTGAGTACTGAGCACCAAGCACCCTGAGCACTGAGGACCGAGCACCCTGAGTACTAAGCACCCAGCACCCTGTGTACTGAGCACCCAGCACCCTGAGCACTGAGCACCCAGCACGATGAGTACTGAGCACTGAGCACCCAGCACGCTGAGTACTGAGCACTGAGCACCCTGAGCACTGAGGACCGAGCACCCTGAGTACTAAGCACCCAGCACCCTGAGTACTGAGCACCCAGCACCCTGAGCACTGAGCACCCAGCACGATGAGTACTGAGCACTGAGCACCCAGCACGCTGAGTACTGAGCACTGAGCACCCTGAGTACTGAGCACCGAGGACACCGAGCACTGAGCACCCAGCACCCTGAGTACTGAGCACCGAGCACCCTGAGCACTGAGCACACAGAACGCTGAGTACTGAGCACCGAGCACCCCGAGCACTGAGCACCCAGCACCCTGAGCACTGAGCACCCAGCACCCCGAGCACTGAGCACCCAGCACCCGGAGCACTGAGCACCCAGCACCCCGAGCAATGAGCACCCAGCACCCTGAGTACTGAGCACCCACCACCCCGAGTACTGAGCACCCAGCAACCTGAGCACCGAGCACCCAGCACCCCGAGCACTGAGCACCCAGCACCCTGTGCACTGAGCACCCAGCACCCTGAGTACTGAGCACTGAGCACCCCGAGTACTGAGTACCCAGCACCCCGAGCACTGAGCACCGAGCACCCCGAGCTCTGAGCACCCAGCACCCCGAGCACTGAGCACCCTGAGTACTGAGCACCCAGCACCCTGAGTACTGAGCACCCAGCACCCTGAGCACTGAGCACCCAGCACCCTGAGTACTGAGCACCCAGCACCCCGAGCACTGAGCACACAGCACCCTGAGTACTGAGTACCCAGCACCCTGAGTACTGAGCAACCTGAGCACTGAGCACCCAGCACCCTGAGTACTGAGCACCCTGAGGACTGAGCACCGATCACCCTGTGCACTGAGCACCCAGCACCCTGAGTACTGAGCACCCAGCACCCTGAGCACTGAGCACCCAGCACCCTGAGTACTGAGCAGAGAGCACCCTGATCACTGAGCACCCAGCACCCTGAGTAGTGAGCACCCAGCACCCTGAGTACTGAGCACCGAGCACCCCGAGTACTGAGCACCCAGCACCCTGAGCACTCAGCACCCAGCACCCCGAGCACTGAGCACCCAGCACCCTGAGTACTGAGCTCCCAGCACCCCGAGCCCTGAGCACCCAGCACCCTGAGTACTGAGCACCCAGCACCCTGAGTACTGAGCACCGAGCACCCTGAGTACTGAGCACCCAGCACCCTGAGCACTGAGCACCGAACACCCTGAGCACTGAGCACCCAGCACCCTGAGGACTGAGTACCCAGCACGCCGAGCACTGAGCACCTAGCACCCTGAGTACTGAGCACCCTGAGTACTGAGCACACAGCACCGTGAGCACTGAGCACCCAGCAATCCGAGCACTGTGCACCCAGCACCCTGAGCACTGAGCACCCTGAGTACTGAGCACTGAGCACCCTGAGTACTGAGCACTGAGCACCCTGAGTACTGAGCACCCAGCACCCTGAGTACTGAGCACACAGCACCCTGAGCAATGAGCACCCTGAGTACTGAGCACCCAGCACCCTGAGCACTGAGCACCGAGCACCCCGAGCACTGAGCACCCAGCACCCGGAGTACTGAGCACCCAGCACCCTGAGTACTAAGCACCGAGCACCCTGAGTACTGAGCACCCAGTACCCTGAGCACTGAACACACAGCACCCTGAGTACTGAGCACCCCGAGCACTGAGCACCCAGCACCCTGAGCACTGAGGACCCAGCACCCTGAGTACTGAGCACCCAGCACCCTGAGCACTGAGCACCCAGCACCCTGAGTACTGAGCACCCAGCACCCTGAGCACTGAGCACCCAGCACCCTGAGTACTGAGCACTGAGCACCCAGCACCCCGAACACTGAGCACTCAGCACCCTGTGTACTGAGCACTGAGTACCCAGCACCCCGAGCACTGAGCACCCAGCACCCTGAGCACTGAGCACAATGAGTACTGAGCACCCAGCACCCTGAGCACTAAGCACCCAGCACCCTGAGCACTGAGCACCCAGCACCCAGAGCACTGAGCACCCTGAGTACTGAGCACTGAGCACCCTGAGCACTGAGCACCGAGCACCCTGAGTGCTGAGCACTGAGCACCCTGACCACTGAGCACCCAGCACCCTGAGTACTGAGCACCCAGCACCCTGAGCACTGAGGACCGAGCACCCTGAGTACTAAGCACCCAGCACCCTGAGTACTGAGCACCCAGCACCCTGAGCAATGAGCACAAAGCACGCTGAGTACTGAGCACTGAGCACCCAGCACGCTGAGTACTGAGCACTGAGCACCCTGAGTAATGAGCACCGAGTACCCCGAGCACTAAGCACCCAGCACCCTGAGCACTGAGCACCCAGCACCCTGAGTACTGAGCACCCAGCAACCTGAGTACTGAGCACAAAGCACCCTGAGCACTGAGCACCCAGCACCCTGAGTACTGAGCACCCAGCACCCTGAGTACTGAGCACCGAGCACCCCGAGTACTGAGCACCCAGCACCCGGAGCACTGAGCACCCAGCACCCTGAGCACTGAGCACCCAGCACCCCAATTACTGAGCACCCAGCACCCTGAGTACTGAGTACTGAGCACCCTGAGTACTGAGCACCCAGCACCGTGAGTACTGAGCACTCAGCAACCTGAGTACTGAGCACCCAGCACCCTGAGCACTGAGCACAAAGCACGCTGAGTACTGAGCACCCTGAGTACTGAGCACCGAGGACCCTGAGCACTGAGCACCCAGCACCCCGAGCACTGAGCACCCAGCACCCCGAGAATGAGCACCCAGCACCCTGAATACTGAGAACCGAGCACCCTGAGTACTGAGCACCCAGCATGCTGAGCACTGAGCACCCAGCACCCCGAGTCCTGAGCACCCAGCACCCCGAGCACTGACCACCCAGCACCCCGAGAATGAGCACCCAGCACCCTGAGTACTGAGCACCCAGCACCCTGAGTACTGAGCACCCAGCACCCCGAGCACTGAGCACCCTGAATACTTAGCACCCAGCTCCCTGATTACTGTGCACGCTGAGTACTGATCACCGATCACCCTGAGCACTGAGCACCCAGCACCCTGAGTACTGAGCACCCAACGTACTGAGCACCGAGCACACCGAGCACTGAGCACCCAGCACCCTGAGTACTGAGCACCGAGCACCCTGAGCACTGAGCACACAGAACCCTGAGTACCGAGTACCGAGCACCCCGAGCACTGAGCACCCAGCACACTGAGCACTGAGCACCCAGCACCCCGAGCACTGAGCACCCAGCACCCCGAGCACTGAGCACCCAGCACACCGAGCACTCAGCACCCAGCACCCCGAGCACAGAGCACCCAGCACAGCGAGCACTGAGCACCCAGCACCCCGAGCACCGAGCACCATGAGTACTAAGAACCGAGCACGCTGAGCACTGAGCACCCAGCACCCTGAGCACTGAGCACCCAGCACCCTGATTACTGAGCCCCCAGCACCCCGAGCACTGAGCACCATGAGTACTAAGAACCGAGCACCCTGAGCACTGAGCACCCAGCACCCTGAGCACTGAGCACCCAGCACCCTGATTACTGAGCCCCCAGCACCCCGAGCACCGAGCACCATGAGTACTAAGAACCGAGCACCCTGAGAACTGAGCACCCAGCACCCTGAGCACTGAGCACCCTCAGTACTGAGCACTGAGCACCCTGAGTACTGAGCACCCAGCACCCTGAGTATTGAGCACACAGCAACCTGAGCACTGAGCACCGAGCACCCTGAGCACTGAGCACCCAGCACCCTGAGCACTGAGCACCCAGCACCCTGAGTACTGAGCACCCTGAGTACTGAGCACACAGCACCGTGAGCACTGAGCACCCAGCACCCCGAGCACTGAGCACCCAGCACCCTGAGCACTGAGCACCCTGAGGACTGAGCACTGAGCACCCTGAGTACTGAGCACTGAGCACCCTGAGTACTGAGCACCCAGCACCCTGAGTACTGAGCACCCATCACCCTGAGCAATGAGCACCCTGAGTACTGAGCACCCAGCACCCTGAGCACTGAGCACCGAGCACCCCGAGCACTGAGCACCCAGCACCCGGAGTACTGAGCACCCAGCACCCTGAGTACTAAGCACAGAGCACCCTGAGTACTGAGCACCCAGTACCCTGAGCACTGAACACACAGCACCCTGAGTACTGAGCACCCCGAGCACTGAGCACCCAGCACCCTGAGCACTGAGGACCCAGCACCCTGAGTACTGAGCACCCAGCACCCTGAGCACTGAGCACCCAGCACCCTGAGTACTGAGCACCCAGCACCCTGAGCACTGAGGACCCAGCACCCTGAGTACTGAGCACCCAGCACCCTGAGCACTGAGCACCCAGCACCCTGAGTACTGAGCACTGAGCACCCCGAGTACTGAGTACCCAGCACCCCGAGCACTGAGCACCGGGCACCCCGAGCACTGAGCACCCAGCACCCCGAGCACTGAGCACCCAGCACCCTGAGCACTGAGCACCCAGCACCCCGAGCACTGAGCACCCAGCACCCTGAGTACTGAGCACACAGCACCCTGTGTACTGAGCACTGAGTACCCAGCACCCCGAGTACTGAGCACCCAGCACCCTGAGCACTGAGCACCCAGCACCCTGAGTACTGAGCACCCAGCACCCTGAGCACTGAGCACCCAGCACCCTGAGTACTGAGCACTGAGCACCCAGCACCCCGAGCACTGAGCACTCAGCACCCTGTGTAATTAGCACTGAGTACCCAGCACCCCGAGTACTGAGCACCCAGCACCCTGAGCACTGAGCACCCTGAGTACTGAGCACCCAGCACCCTGAGCACTGAGCACCCAGCACCCTGAGCACTGAGCACCCAGCACCCAGAGCACTGAGCACCCTGAGTACTGAGCACTGAGCACCCTGAGCACTGAGCACCGAGCACCCTGAGTGCTGAGCACTGAGCACCCCGACCACTGAGCACCCAGCACCCTGAGTACTGAGCACCCAGCATCCTGATCACTGAGCACCCAGCACGCTGAGTACTGAGCACTGAGCAGTCTGAGTACTGAGCACCGAGCACCCTGAGCACTGAGCACCCAGCACGCTGAGTACTGAGCACTGAGCACGCTGAGTACTGAGCACCCAGCACCCTGAGCACTGAGCACCCAGCACCCTGAGTACTGAGCACTGAGCACCCCGAGTACTGAGTACCCAGCACCCCGAGCACTGAGCACCGGGCACCCCGAGCACTGAGCACCCAGCACCCCGAGCACTGAGCACCCAGCACCCTGAGCACTGAGCACCCAGCACCCCGAGCACTGAGCACTCAGCACCCCGAGCACTGAGCACCCAGCATCCCGAGCACTGAGCACCCAGCACACTGAGTACTGAGCACCCAGCACCCTGAGTACTCAGCACCCAGCACCCTGAGCACTGAGCATCCAGCACCCTGAGTACTGAGCACCCAGCATCCCAAGCACTGAGCACCCTGAGTACTGAGCACCCAGCACCCCAAGCACTGAGCTCCCTGAGTACTGAGCACCCAGTACCCTGATTAATGAGCACCCAGCACCCCGAGCACTGAGCACCCAGCACCCTGAGTACTGAGCACCCAGCACCCTGAGTACTGAGCACCCAGCACCCTGAGTACTGAGCACCCAGCACCCTGAGTTCTGAGCACCCAGCACCCTGAGTACTGAGCACCCTGAGTACAGAGCACCCAGCACCCCGAGCACTGAGCACCCAGCACCCTGAGTACTGAGCACCCTGAGTGCTGAGCACCCAGCACCCTGAGCACTAAGGACCCAGCACCCTGAGTACTGAGCACCCAGCACCCTGAGTACTTAGCACCCAGCACCTGAGCACTGAGCACCCAGCACCCTGAGTACTGAGCACCGAGCACCCTGAGTACTGAGCACCCAGCACCCTGAGTACTGAGCACCCAGCACCCTGAGTACTGAGCACCGAGCACCCCGAGTACTGAGCACCCAGAACCCTGAGCACTGAGCACCCAGCACCCCGAGCACTGAGGACCCAGCACCCTGAGTACTGAGCACCGAGCACCCCGAGCACTGAGCACCCAGCACCCTGAGCACTGAGCACCCAGCACCCTGAGTACTGAGCATTCAGCACCCTAAGCACTGAGCACCCACCACACTGAGTACTGAGCACCCAGCACCCTGAGTACTGAGCACCCAGCACCCTGAGTACTGAGCACCCAGCACACTGAGTACTGAGCACCCAGCACCCTGAGTACTGAGCACCAAGCACCCTGAGTACTGAGCACCCAGCACACTGAGTACTGAGCACCCAGCACCCTGAGTACTGAGCACCCAGCACCCTGAGCACTGAGCACAAAGCACGCTGAGTACTGAGCACCCTGAGTACTGAGCACCGAGGACCCTGAGCACTGAGAACCCAGCACCCTGAGCACTGAGCACCCAGAACCCCGAGAATGAGCACCCAGCACCCTGAGTACTGAGAAACGAGCACCCTGAGTACTGAGCACCCAGCACGCTGAGCACTGAGCACCCAGCACCCCGAGTACTGAGCACCCAGCACCCCGAGCACTGAGCACCCAGCACCACGAGAATGAGCACCCAGCACCCTGAGTACTGAGCACCCAGCATCCTGAGTAATGAGCACCCAGCACCCCGAGCACTGAGCACCCTGAATACTGAGCACCCAGCACCCTGAGTACTGTGCACTAAGCACCCAGAGCGCTGAGCACCCAGGACCCCGAGCACTGAGTACTGAGCACCCAGCACCCTGAGTACTGAGCACCGAGCTCCCCGAGCACTGAGCACCCTGAGTACTGAGCACCGAGCACCCTGAGTACTGAGCACCCAGCACCCTGAGCACTGAGCACCCAGCACCCTGAGTACTGAGCACCCAGCACCCCGAGCACTGAGCACACAGCACCCTGAGTACTGAGTACTCAGCACCCTGAGTACTGAGCAACCTGAGCACTGAGCACCCAGCACCCTGAGTACTGAGCACCCTGAGGACTGAGCACCGATCACCCTGAGCACTGAGCACCCAGCACCCTGAGTACTGAGCACCCAGCACCCTGAGCACTGAGCACCCAGCACCCTGAGTACTGAGCAGAGAGCACCCTGATCACTGAGCACCCAGCACCCTGAGTAGTGAGCACCCAGCACCCTGAGTACTGAGCACCGAGCACCCCGAGTACTGAGCACCCAGCACCCTGAGCACTCAGCACCCAGCACCCCGAGCACTGAGCACCCAGCGCCCTGAGCACTGAGCACCCTGAGGACTGAGCACCGATCACCCTGAGCACTGAGCACCCAACACCCTGAGTACTGAGCACCCAACGTACTGAGCACCGAGCACACTGAGCACTGAGCACCCAGCACCCTGAGTACTGAGCACCGAGCACCCTGAGCACTGAGCACCCAGCACCCTGAGTACTGAGCACCGAGCACCCCGAGCACTGAGCACCCAGCGCCCCGAGCACTGAGCACCCAGCACCCCGAGCACTGAGCACCCTGCACCCGTAGCACTGAGGACCCAGCACCCCGAGCACTGAGCACCCAGCACCCTGAGTACTGAGCACCCAGCACCCTGAGTACTCAGCACCCAGCACCCTGAGCACTGAGCAACCAGCACCCTGAGTACTGAGCACCGAGCACCCTGAGAACTGAGCACCCAGCACCCCAAGCATCGAGCACCCTGAGTACTGAGCACCCAGCACCCTGAGTACTGAGCACCCAGTGTACTGAGCACCGAGCACCCAGCACCCTGAGTACTGAGCACCCAGCACCCTGAGCACTGAGCACCCAGCACCCTGAGTACTGAGCACCGAGCACCCTGAGACCTGAGCACCCAGCACCCTGAGGACTGAGTACCCAGCACCCCGAGCACTGAGCACCCAGCACCATGAGCACTGAGCACCCTGAGTACTGAGCACTGAGCACCCTGAGTACTGAGCACCCAGCACCCTGAGTATTGAGCACCCAGCAACCTGAGCACTGAGCACCGAGCACCCTGAGCACTGAGCACCCAGCACCCTGAGCACTGAGCACCCAGCACCCTGAGCACTGAGCACCCAGCACCCTGAGTACTGAGCACCCTGAGTACTGAGCACACAGCACCGTGAGCACTGAGCACCCAGCACCCCGAGCACTGAGCACCCAGCACCCTGAGCACTGAGCACGCTGAGTACTGAGCACTGAGCACCCTGAGTACTGAGCACTGAGCACCCTGAGTACTGAGCACCCAGCACCCTGAGTACTGAGCACCCAGCACCCTGAGCAATGAGCACCCTGAGTACTGAGCACCCAGCACCCTGAGCACTGAGCACCGAGCACCCCGAGCACTGAGCACCCAGCACCCGGAGTACTGAGCACCCAGCACCCTGAGTACTAAGCACCGAGCACCCTGAGTACTGAGCACCCAGTACCCTGAGCACTGAACACACAGCACCCTGAGTACTGAGCACCCCGAGCACTGAGCACCCAGCACCCTGAGCACTGAGGACCCAGCACCCTGAGTACTGAGCACCCAGCACCCTGAGCACTGAGCACCCAGCACCCTGAGTACTGAGCACCCAGCACCCTGAGCACTGAGCACCCAGCACCCTGAGTACTGAGCACTGAGCACCCAGCACCCCGAGCACTGAGCACCCAGCACCCTGAGCACTGAGCACCCTGAGTACTGAGCACCCAGCACCCTGAGCACTGAGCACCCAGCACCCTGAGTACTGAGCACCCAGCACCCTGAGCACTGAGCACTCAGCACCCTGTGTACTGAGCACTGAGTACCCAGCACCCCGAGTACTGAGCACCCAGCACCCTGAGCACTGAGCACCCTGAGTACTGAGCACCCAGCACCCTGAGCACTGAGCACCCAGCACCCTGAGCACTGAGCACCCAGCACCCAGAGCACTGAGCACCCTGAGTACTGAGCACTGAGCACCCTGAGCACTGAGCACCGAGCACCCTGTGTGCTGAGCACTGAGCACCCTGACCACTGAGCACCCAGCACCCTGAGTACTGAGCACCCAGCACCCTGAGCACTGAGGACCGAGCACCCTGAGTACTAAGCACCCAGCACCCTGTGTACTGAGCACCCAGCACCCTGAGCACTGAGCACCCAGCACGATGAGTACTGAGCACTGAGCACCCAGCACGCTGAGTACTGAGCACTGAGCACCCTGAGCACTGAGGACCGAGCACCCTGAGTACTAAGCACCCAGCACCCTGAGTACTGAGCACCCAGCACCCTGAGCACTGAGCACCCAGCACGATGAGTACTGAGCACTGAGCACCCAGCACGCTGAGTACTGAGCACTGAGCACCCTGAGTACTGAGCACCGAGGACACCGAGCACTGAGCACCCAGCACCCTGAGTACTGAGGACCGAGCACCCTGAGCACTGAGCACACAGAACCCTGAGTACTGAGCACCGAGCACCCCGAGCACTGAGCACCCAGCACCCTGAGCACTGAGCACCCAGCACCCCAAGCACTGAGCACCCAGCACCCGGAGCACTGAGCACCCAGCACCCCGAGCAATGAGCACCCAGCACCCTGAGTACTGAGCACCCACCACCCCGAGTACTGAGCACCCAGCAACCTGAGCACCGAGCACCCAGCACCCCGAGCACTGAGCACCCAGCACCCTGTGCACTGAGCACCCAGCACCCTGAGTACTGAGCACTGAGCACCCCGAGTACTGAGTACCCAGCACCCCGAGCACTGAGCACCGAGCACCCCGAGCAGTGAGCACCCAGCACCCCGAGCACTGAGCACCCTGAGTACTGAGCACCCAGCACCCTGAGTACTGAGCACCCAGCACCCTGAGCACTGAGCACCCAGCACCCTGAGTACTGAGCACCCAGCACCCCGAGCACTGAGCACACAGCACCCTGAGTACTGAGTACCCAGCACCCTGAGTACTGAGCAACCTGAGCACTGAGCACCCAGCACCCTGAGTACTGAGCACCCTGAGGACTGAGCACCGATCACCCTGAGCACTGAGCACCCAGCACCCTGAGTACTGAGCGCCCAGCACCCTGAGCACTGAGCACCCAGCACCCTGAGTACTGAGCAGAGAGCACCCTGATCACTGAGCACCCAGCACCCTGAGTAGTGAGCACCCAGCACCCTGAGTACTGAGCACCGAGCACCCCGAGTACTGAGCACCCAGCACCCTGAGCACTCAGCACCCAGCACCCCGAGCACTGAGCACCCAGCACCCTGAGTACTGAGCTCCCAGCACCCCGAGCCCTGAGCACCCAGCACCCTGAGTACTGAGCACCGTGAGTACTGAGCACCGATCTCCCTGAGCACTGAGCACCCAACACCCTGAGTACTGAGCACCCAACGTACTGAGCACCGAGCACACTGAGCACTGAGCACCCAGCACCCTGAGTACTGAGCACCGAGCACCCTGAGCACTGAGCACCCAGCACCCTGAGTACTGAGCACCGAGCACCCCGAGCACTGAGCACCCAGCGCCCCGAGCACTGAGCACCCAGCACCCCGAGCACTGAGCACCCAGCACCCGTAGCACTGAGGACCCAGCACCCCGAGCAATGAGCACCCAGCACCCTGAGTACTGAGTACCCAGCACCCTGAGTACTGAGCACTGAGCACCCCGAGTACTGAGCACCCACCACCCCGAGCACTGAGCACCGAGCACACCGCGCACTGAGCATACAGCACCCGAGAAATGAGCACCCAGCACCCTGAGCACTGAGCACCCAGCACCCCGAGCACTGAGCACCCAGCACCCCGAGCACTGAGCACCCAGCAACCCGAGCACTGAGCACCCAGCACCCCGAGCACTGAGCACCCAGCACCCTGAGTACTGAGCACCCAGCACCCTGAGTACTCAGCACCCAGCACCCTGAGCACTGAGCAACCAGCACCCTGAGTACTGAGCACCCTGCACCCCAAGCACTGAGCACCCTGAGAACTGAGCACCCAGCACCCCAAGCACCGAGCACCCTGAGTACTGAGCACCCAGCACCCTGAGTACTGGGCACCCAGTGTACTGAGCACCGAGCACCCAGCACCCTGAGTACTGAGCACCCAGCACCCAGAGCACTGAGCACCCAGCACCCTGAGTACTGAGCACCGAGCACCCTGAGTTCTGAGCACCCAGCACCCTGAGCACTGAGCACCGAGCACCCTGAGCACTGAGCACCCAGCACCCTGAGGACTGAGTACCCAGCACCCCGAGCACTGAGCACCCAGCACCCTGAGTACTGAGCACCCTGAGTACTGAGCACACAGCACCGTGAGCACTGAGCACCCAGCAATCCGAGCACTGAGCACCCAGCACCCTGAGCACAGAGCACCCTGAGTACTGAGCACTGAGCACCCTGAGTACTGAGCACTGAGCACCCTGAGTACTGAGCACCCAGCACCCTGAGTACTGAGCACCCAGCACCCTGAGCAATGAGCACCCTGAGTACTGAGCACCCAGCACCCTGAGCACTGAGCACCGAGCACCCCGAGCACTGAGCACCCAGCACCCGGAGTACTGAGCACCCAGCACCCTGAGTACTAAGCACCGAGCACCCTGAGTACTGAGCACCCAGTACCCTGAGCACTGAACACACATCACCCTGAGTACTGAGCACCCCGAGCACTGAGCACCCAGCACCCTGAGCACTGAGGACCCAGCACCCTGAGTACTGAGCACCCAGCACCCTGAGCACTGAGCACCCAGCACCCTGAGTACTGAGCACCCAGCACCCTGAGCACTGAGCACCCAGCACCCTGAGTACTGAGCACTGAGCACCCAGCACCCCGAACACTGAGCACTCAGCACCCTGTGTACTGAGCACTGAGTACCCAGCACCCCGAGCACTGAGCACCCAGCACCCTGAGCACTGAGCACAATGAGTACTGAGCACCCAGCACCCTGAGCACTGAGCACCCAGCACCCTGAGCACTGAGCACCCAGCACCCAGAGCACTGAGCACCCTGAGTACTGAGCACTGAGCACCCTGAGCACTGAGCACCGAGCACCCTGAGTGCTGAGCACTGAGCACCCTGACCACTGAGCACCCAGCACCCTGAGTACTGAGCACCCAGCACCCTGAGCACTGAGGACCGAGCACCCTGAGTACTAAGCACCCAGCACCCTGAGTACTGAGCACCCAGCACCCTGAGCAATGAGCACCCAGCACGCTGAGTACTGAGCACTGAGCACCCAGTACGCTGAGTACTGAGCACTGAGCACCCTGAGTAATGAGCACCGAGCACCCCGAGCACTAAGCACCCAGCACCCTGAGCACTGAGCACCCAGCACCCTGAGTACTGAGCACCAAGCAACCTGAGTACTGAGCACACAGCACCCTGAGCACTGAGCACCCAGCACCCTGAGTACTGAGCACCCAGCACCCTGAGTACTGAGCAGCGAGCACCCCGAGTACTGAGCACCCAGCACCCGGAGCACTGAGCACCCAGCACCCTGAGCACTGAGCACCCAGCACCCCAATTACTGAGCACCCAGCACCCTGAGTACTGAGTACTGAGCACCCTGAGTACTGAGCACCCAGCACCATGAGTACTGAGCACTCAGCAACCTGAGTACTGAGCACCCAGCACCCTGAGCACTGAGCACAAAGCACGCTGTGTATTGAGCACCCTGAGTACTGAGCACCGAGGACCCTGAGCACTGAGCACCCAGCACCCCGAGAATGAGCACCCAGCACCCTGAATACTGAGAACCGAGCACCCTGAGTACTGAGCACCCAGCATGCTGAGCACTGAGCACCCAGCACCCCGAGTCCTGAGCACCCAGCACCCCGAGCACTGAGCACCCAGCACCCCGAGAATGAGCACCCAGCACCCTGAGTACTGAGCACCCAGCACCCTGAGTACTGAGCACCCAGCACCCCGAGCACTGAGCACCCTGAATACTTAGCACCCAGCTCCCTTATTACTGTGCACGCTGAGTACTGATCACCGATCACCCTGAGCACTGAGCACCCAGCACCCTGAGTACTGAGCACCCAGCGTACTGAGCACCGAGCACACCGAGCACTGAGCACCCAGCACCCTGAGTACTGAGCACCCAACGTACTGAGCACCCAGCACCCCGAGCACTGAGCACCCAGCACACCGAGCACTGAGCACCCAGCACCCCGAGCACCGAGCACCATGAGTACTAAGAACCGAGCACCCTGAGCACTGAGCACCCAGCACCCTGAGCACTGAGCACCCAGCACCCTGATTACTGAGCCCCCAGCACCCCGAGCAATGAGCACCATGAGTACTAAGAACCGAGCACCCTGAGCACTGAGCACCCAGCACCCTGAGCACTGAGCACCCAGCACCCTGATTACTGAGCCCCCAGCACCCCGAGCACCGAGCACCATGAGTACTAAGAACCGAGCACCCTGAGCACTGAGCACCCAGCACCCTGAGCACTGAGCACCCAGCATCCTGAGTACTGAGCACCCAGCACCCTGAGCACTGAGCACCGAGCACCCTGAGAACTGAGCACCCAGCACCCTGAGCACTGAGCACCCTGAGTACTGAGCACTGAGCACCCTGAGTACTGAGCACCCAGCACCCTGAGTATTGAGCACCCAGCAACCTGAGCACTGAGCACCGAGCACCCTGAGCACTGAGCACCCAGCACCCTGAGCACTGAGCACCCAGCACCCTGAGTACTGAGCACCCTGAGTACTGAGCACACAGCACCGTGAGCACTGAGCACCCAGCACCCCGAGCACTGAGCACCCAGCACCCTGAGCACTGAGCACCCTGAGGACTGAGCACTGAGCACCCTGAGTACTGAGCACTGAGCACCCTGAGTACTGAGCAGCCAGCACCCTGAGTACTGAGCACCCATCACCCTGAGCAATGAGCACCGAGCACCCCGAGCACTGAGCACCCAGCACCCGGAGTACTGAGCACCCAGCACCCTGAGTACTAAGCACCGAGCACCCTGAGTACTGAGCACCCAGTACCCTGAGCACTGAACACACAGCACCCTGAGTACTGAGCACCCCGAGCACTGAGCACCCAGCACCCTGAGCACTGAGGACCCAGCACCCTGAGTACTGAGCACCCAGCACCCTGAGCACTGAGCACCCAGCACCCTGAGTACTGAGCACCCAGCACCCTGAGCACTGAGCACCCAGCACCCTGAGTACTGAGCACTGAGCACCCAGCACCCCGAGCACTGAGCACTCAGCACCCTGTGTACTGAGCACTGAGTACCCAGCACCCCGAGCACTGAGCACCCAGCACCCTGAGCACTGAGCACCCTGAGTACTGAGCACCCAGCACCCTGAGCACTGAGCACCCAGCACCCTGAGCACTGAGCACCCAGCACCCAGAGCACTGAGCACCCTGAGTACTGAGCACTGAGCACCCTGAGCACTGAGCACCGAGCACCCTGAGTGCTGAGCACTGAGCACCCCGACCACTGAGCACCCAGCACCCTGAGTACTGAGCACCCAGCACCCTGATCACTGAGCACCCAGCACGCTGAGTACTGAGCACTGAGCAGTCTGAGTACTGAGCACCGAGCACCCTGAGCACTGAGCACCCAGCACGCTGAGTACTGAGCACTGAGCACCCTGAGTACTGAGCACCGAGCACCCCGAGCACTAAGCACACAGCACCCTGAGCACTGAGCACCCAGCACCCTGAGTACTGAGCACCCAGCAACCTGAGTACTGAGCACACAGCACCCTGAGCACGGAGCACCCAGCACCCTGAGTACTGAGCACCCAGCACCCTGAGTACTGAGCACTGAGCACCCCGAGTACTGAGCAACCAGCACCCCGAGCACTGAGCACCCAGCACCCTGAGCACTGAGCACCCAGCACCCCAAGCACTGAGCACCCAGCACCCTGAGTACTGAGTACTGAGCACCCTGAGTACTGAGCACCCAGCACCGTGAGTACTGAGCACTCAGTACCCTGAGTACTGAGCACCCAGCACCCTGAGCACTGAGCACAAAGCACGCTGAGTACTGAGCACCCTGAGTACTGAGCACCGAGGACCCTGAGCACTGAGCACCCAGCACCCCGAGCACTGAGCACCCAGCACCCCGAGCACTGAGCACCCTGAATACTGAGCACCCAGCTCCCTGATTACTGTGCACGCTGAGTACTGATCACCGATCACCCTGAGCACTGAGCACCCAGCACCCTGAGTACTGAGCACCCAACGTACTGAGCACCGAGCACACCGTGTACTGAGCACCCATCACCCTGAGTACTGAGCACCGAGCACCCTGAGCACTGAGCACACAGAACCCTGAGTACTGAGCACCGAGCACCCCGAGCACTGAGCACCCAGCACCCTGAGCACTGAGCACCCAGCACCCCGAGCACTGAGCACCCAGCACCCGGAGCACTGAGCACCCAGCACCCCGAGCAATGAGCACCCAGCCCCCTGAGTACTGAGCACCCACCACCCCGAGTACTGAGCACCCAGCAACCTGAGCACCGAGCACCCAGCACCCCGAGCACTGAGCACCCAGCACCCTGAGCACTGAGCACCCAGCACCCTGAGTACTGAGCACTGAGCACCCCGAGTACTGAGTACCCAGCACCCCGAGCACTGAGCACCGGGCACCCCGAGCACTGAGCACCCAGCACCCCGAGCACTGAGCACCCAGCACCCTGAGCACTGAGCACCCAGCACCCGAGCACTGAGGACTCAGCACCCCGAGCACTGAGCACCCAGCATCCCGAGCACTGAGCACCCAGCACACTGAGTACTGAGCACCCAGCACCCTGAGTACTCAGCACCCAGCACCCTGAGCACTGAGCATCCAGCACCCTGAGTACTGAGCACCCAGCATCCCAAGCACTGAGCACCCTGAGTACTGAGCACCCAGCACCCCAAGCACTGAGCACCCTGAGTACTGAGCACCCAGTACCCTGATTAATGAGCACCCAGCACCCCGAGCACTGAGCACCCAGCACCCTGAGTACTGAGCACCCAGCACCCTGAGTACTGAGCACCCAGCACCCTGAGTACTGAGCACCCAGCACCCTGAGTTCTGAGCACCCAGCACCCTGAGTACTGAGCACCCTGAGTACAGAGCACCCAGCACCCCGAGCACTGAGCACCCAGCACCCTGAGTACTGAGCACCCTGAGTGCTGAGCACCCAGCACCCTGAGTACTGAGCACCCAGCACCCTGAGCACTGAGCACCCAGCACCCTGAGTACTGAGCACCCAGCACCCTGAGTACTTAGCACCCAGCACCTGAGAACTGAGCACCCAGCACCCTGAGTACTGAGCACCGAGCACCCTGAGTACTGAGCACCCAGCACCCTGAGTACTGAGCACCCAGCACCCTGAGTACTGAGCACCGAGCACCCCGAGTACTGAGCACCCAGCACCCTGAGCACTGAGCACAGAGCACCCCGAGCAATGAGGACCCAGCACACTGAGTACTGAGCACCGAGCACCCCGAGCACTGAGCACCAAGCACCCTGAGCACTGAGCACCCAGCACCCCGAGAATGAGCACCCAGCACCCTGAGTACTGAGAAACGAGCACCCTGAGTACTGAGCACCCAGCACGCTGAGCACTGAGCACCCAGCACCCCGAGCACTGAGCACCCAGCACCCCGAGCACTGAGCACCCAGCAACCCGAGCACTGAGCACCCAGCACCCCGAGCACTGAGCACCCAGCACCCTGAGTACTGAGCACCCAGCACCCTGAGTACTCAGCACCCAGCACCCTGAGCACTGAGCAACCAGCACCCTGAGTACTGAGCACCCTGCACCCCAAGCACTGAGCACCCTGAGAACTGAGCACCCAGCACCCCAAGCACCGAGCACCCTGAGTACTGAGCACCCAGCACCCTGAGTACTGGGCACCCAGTGTACTGAGCACCGAGCACCCAGCACCCTGAGTACTGAGCACCCAGCACCCAGAGCACTGAGCACCCAGCACCCTGAGTACTGAGCACCGAGCACCCTGAGTACTGAGCACCCACCACCCTGAGCACTGAGCACCGAGCACCCTGAGCACTGAGCACCCAGCACCCTGAGGACTGAGTACCCAGCACCCCGAGCACTGAGCACCCAGCACCCTGAGTACTGAGCACCCTGAGTACTGAGCACACAGCACCGTGAGCACTGAGCACCCAGCAATCCGAGCACTGAGCACCCAGCACCCTGAGCACTGAGCACCCTGAGTACTGAGCACTGAGCACCCTGAGTACTGAGCACTGAGCACCCTGAGTACTGAGCACCCAGCACCCTGTGTACTGAGCACCCAGCACCCTGAGCAATGAGCACCCTGAGTACTGAGCACCCAGCACCCTGAGCACTGAGCACCGAGCACCCCGAGCACTGAGCACCCAGCACCCGGAGTACTGAGCACCCAGCACCCTGAGTACTAAGCACCGAGCACCCTGAGTACTGAGCACCCAGTACCCTGAGCACTGAACACACATCACCCTGAGTACTGAGCACCCCGAGCACTGAGCACCCAGCACCCTGAGCACTGAGGACCCAGCACCCTGAGTACTGAGCACCCAGCACCCTGAGCACTGAGCACCCAGCACCCTGAGTACTGAGCACCCAGCACCCTGAGCACTGAGCACCCAGCACCCTGAGTACTGAGCACTGAGCACCCAGCACCCCGAACACTGAGCACTCAGCACCCTGTGTACTGAGCACTGAGTACCCAGCACCCCGAGCACTGAGCACCCAGCACCCTGAGCACTGAGCACAATGAGTACTGAGCACCCAGCACCCTGAGCACTGAGCACCCAGCACCCTGAGCACTGAGCACCCAGCACCCAGAGCAATGAGCACCCTGAGTACTGAGCACTGAGCACCCTGAGCACTGAGCACCGAGCACCCTGAGTGCTGAGCACTGAGCACCCTGACCACTGAGCACCCAGCACCCTGAGTACTGAGCACCCAGCACCCTGAGCACTGAGGACCGAGCACCCTGAGTACTAAGCACCCAGCACCCTGAGTACTGAGCACCCAGCACCCTGAGCAATGAGCACCCAGCACGCTGAGTACTGAGCACTGAGCACCCAGCACGCTGAGTACTGAGCACTGAGCACCCTGAGTAATGAGCACCGAGCACCCCGAGCACTAAGCACCCAGCACCCTGAGCACTGAGCACCCAGCACCCTGAGTACTGAGCACCAAGCAACCTGAGTACTGAGCACACAGCACCCTGAGCACTGAGCACCCAGCACCCTGAGTACTGAGCACCCAGCACCCTGAGTACTGAGCACCGAGCACCCCGAGTACTGAGCACCCAGCACCCGGAGCACTGAGCACCCAGCACCCTGAGCACTGAGCACCCAGCACCCCAATTACTGAGCACCCAGCACCCTGAGTACTGAGTACTGAGCACCCTGAGTACTGAGCACCCAGCACCGTGAGTACTGAGCACTCAGCAACCTGAGTACTGAGCACCCAGCACCCTGAGCACTGAGCACAAAGCACGCTGTGTATTGAGCACCCTGAGTACTGAGCACCGAGGACCCTGAGCACTGAGCACCCAGCACCCCGAGAATGAGCTCCCAGCACCCTGAATACTGAGAACCGAGCACCCTGAGTACTGAGCACCCAGCATGCTGAGCACTGAGCACCCAGCACCCCGAGTCCTGAGCACCCAGCACCCCGAGCACTGAGCACCCAGCACCCCGAGAATGAGCACCCAGCACCCTGAGTACTGAGCACCCTGCACCCTGAGTACTGAGCACCCAGCACCCCGAGCACTGAGCACCCTGAATACTTAGCACCCAGCTCCCTTATTACTGTGCACGCTGAGTACTGATCACCGATCACCCTGAGCACTGAGCACCCAGCACCCTGAGTACTGAGCACCCAACGTACTGAGCACCGAGCACACCGAGCACTGAGCACCCAGCACCCTGAGTACTGAGCACCCAACGTACTGAGCACCCTGCACCCCGAGCACTGAGCACCCAGCACACCGAGCACTGAGCACCCAGCACCCCGAGCACCGAGCACCATGAGTACTAAGAACCGAGCACCCTGAGCACTGAGCACCCAGCACCCTGAGCACTGAGCACCCAGCACCCTGATTACTGAGCCCCCAGCACCCCGAGCACTGAGCACCATGAGTACTAAGAACCGAGCACCCTGAGCACTGAGCACCCAGCACCCTGAGCACTGAGCACCCAGCACCCTGATTACTGAGCCCCCAGCACCCCGAGCACCGAGCACCATGAGTACTAAGAACCGAGCACCCTGAGCACTGAGCACCCAGCACCCTGAGCACTGAGCACCCAGCATCCTGAGTACTGAGCACCCAGCACCCTGAGCACTGAGCACCGAGCACCCTGAGAACTGAGCACCCAGCACCCTGAGCACTGAGCACCCTGAGTACTGAGCACTGAGCACCCTGAGTACTGAGCACCCAGCACCCTGAGTATTGAGCACCCAGCAACCTGAGCACTGAGCACCGAGCACCCTGAGCACTGAGCACCCAGCACCCTGAGCACTGAGCACCCAGCACCCTGAGTACTGAGCACCCTGAGTACTGAGCACACAGCACCGTGAGCACTGAGCACCCAGCACCCCGAGCACTGAGCACCCAGCACCCTGAGCACTGAGCACCCTGAGGACTGAGCACTGAGCACCCTGAGTACTGAGCACTGAGCACCCTGAGTACTGAGCACCCAGCACCCTGAGTACTGAGCACCCATCACCCTGAGCAATGAGCACCCTGAGTACTGAGCACCCAGCACCCTGAGCACTGAGCACCGAGCACCCCGAGCACTGAGCACCCAGCACCCGGAGTACTGAGCACCCAGCACCCTGAGTACTAAGCACCGAGCACCCTGAGTACTGAGCACCCAGTACCCTGAGCACTGAACACACAGCACCCTGAGTACTGAGCACCCCGAGCACTGAGCACCCAGCACCCTGAGCACTGAGGACCCAGCACCCTGAGTACTGAGCACCCAGCACCCTGAGCACTGAGCACCCAGCACCCTGAGTACTGAGCACCCAGCACCCTGAGCACTGAGCACCCAGCACCCTGAGTACTGAGCACTTAGCACCCAGCACCCCGAGCACTGAGCACTCAGCACCCTGTGTACTGAGCACTGAGTACCCAGCACCCCGAGCACTGAGCACCCAGCACCCTGAGCACTGAGCACCCTGAGTACTGAGCACCGAGCACCACGAGCACTAAGCACACAGCACCCTGAGCACTGAGCACCCAGCACCCTGAGTACTGAGCACCCAGCAACCTGAGTACTGAGCACACAGCACCCTGAGCACGGAGAACCCAGCACCCTGAGTACTGAGCACACAGCACCCTGAGTACTGAGCACTGAGCACCCCGAGTACTGAGCAACCAGCACCCCGAGCACTGAGCACCCAGCACCCTGAGCACTGAGCACCCAGCACCCCAAGCACTGAGCACCCAGCACCCTGAGTACTGAGTACTGAGCACCCTGAGTACTGAGCACCCAGCACCGTGAGTACTGAGCACTCAGTACCCTGAGTACTGAGCACCCAGCACCCTGAGCACTGAGCACAAAGCACGCTGAGTACTGAGCACCCTGAGTACTGAGCACCGAGGTCCCTGAGCACTGAGCACCCAGCACCCCGAGCACTGAGTACCCAGCACCCCGAGAATGAGCACCCAGCACCCTGAGTACTGAGCACCCAGCACCCTGAGTACTGAGCACCCAGCACCCCGAGCACTGAGCACCCTGAATACTGAGCACCCAGCTCCCTGATTACTGTGCACGCTGAGTACTGATCACCGATCACCCTGAGCACTGAGCACCCAGCACCCTGAGTACTGAGCACCCAACGTACTGAGCACCGAGCACACCGTGTACTGAGCACCCATCACCCTGAGTACTGAGCACCGAGCACCCTGAGCACTGAGCACACAGAACCCTGAGTACTGAGCACCGAGCACCCCGAGCACTGAGCACCCAGCACCCTGAGCACTGAGCACCCAGCACCCCGAGCACTGAGCACCCAGCACCCGGAGCACTGAGCACCCAGCACCCCGAGCAATGAGCACCCAGCCCCCTGAGTACTGAGCACCCACCACCCCGAGTACTGAGCACCCAGCAACCTGAGCACCGAGCACCCAGCACCCCGAGCACTGAGCACCCAGCACCCTGAGCACTGAGCACCCAGCACCCTGAGTACTGAGCACTGAGCACCCCGAGTACTGAGTACCCAGCACCCCGAGCACTGAGCACCGGGCACCCCGAGCACTGAGCACCCAGCACCCTGAGCACTGAGCACCCAGCACCCCGAGCACTGAGCACTCAGCACCCCGAGCACTGAGCACCCAGCATCCCGAGCACTGAGCACCCAGCACACTGAGTACTGAGCACCCAGCACCCTGAGTACTCAGCACCCAGCACCCTGAGCACTGAGCATCCAGCACCCTGAGTACTGAGCACCCAGCATCCCAAGCACTGAGCACCCTGAGTACTGAGCACCCAGCACCCCAAGCACTGAGCACCCTGAGTACTGAGCACCCAGTACCCTGATTAATGAGCACCCAGCACCCCGAGCACTGAGCACCCAGCACCCTGAGTACTGAGCACCCAGCACCCTGAGTACTGAGCACCCAGCACCCTGAGTTCTGAGCACCCAGCACCCTGAGTACTGAGCACCCTGAGTACAGAGCACCCAGCACCCCGAGCACTGAGCACCCAGCACCCTGAGTACTGAGCACCCAGCACCCTGAGCACTGAGCACCCAGCACCCTGAGTACTGAGCACCCAGCACCCTGAGTACTTAGCACCCAGCACCTGAGCACTGAGCACCCAGCACCCTGAGTACTGAGCACCGAGCACCCTGAGTACTGAGCACCCAGCACCCTGAGTACTGAGCACCCAGCACCCTGAGTACTGAGCACCGAGCACCCCGAGTACTGAGCAAACAGCACCCTGAGCACTGAGCACAGACCACTCCGAGCACTGAGGACCCAGCACACTGAGTACTGAGCACCGAGCACCCCGAGCACTGAGCACCAAGCACCCTGAGCACTGAGCACCCAGCACCCCGAGAATGAGCACCCAGCACCCTGAGTACTGAGAAACGAGCACCCTGAGTACTGAGCACCCAGCACGCTGAGCACTGAGCACCCAGCACCCCGAGTACTGAGCACCCAGCACCCCGAGCACTGAGCACCCAGCACCACGAGAATGAGCACCCAGCACCCTGAGTACTGAGCACCCAGCATCCTGAGTAATGAGCACCCAGCACCCCGAGCACTGAGCACCCTGAATACTGAGCACCCAGCACCCTGAGTACTGTGCACTAAGCACCCAGAGCGCTGAGCACCCAGGACCCCGAGCACTGAGTACTGAGCACCCAGCACCCTGAGTACTGAGCACCGAGCTCCCCGAGCACTGAGCACCCTGAGTACTGAGCACCGAGCACCCTGAGTACTGAGCACACAGCACCCTGAGTACTGAGTACTCAGCACCCTGAGTACTGAGCAACCTGAGCACTGAGCACCCAGCACCCTGAGTACTGAGCACCCTGAGGACTGAGCACCGATCACCCTGAGCACTGAGCACCCAGCACCCTGAGTACTGAGCACCCAGCACCCTGAGCACTGAGCACCCAGCACCCTGAGTACTGAGCAGAGAGCACCCTGATCACTGAGCACCCAGCACCCTGAGTACTGAGCAGAGAGCACCCTGATCACTGAGCACCCAGCACCCTGAGTAGTGAGCACCCAGCACCCTGAGTACTGATCACCGAGCACCCCGAGTACTGAGCACCCAGCACCCTGAGCACTCAGCACCCAGCACCCCGAGCACTGAGCACCCAGCGCCCTGAGCACTGAGCACCCTGAGGACTGAGCACCGATCACCCTGAGCACTGAGCACCCAACACCCTGAGTACTGAGCACCCAACGTACTGAGCACCGAGCACACTGAGCACTGAGCACCCAGCACCCTGAGTACTGAGCACCGAGCACTCTGAGCACTGAGCACCCAGCACCCTGAGTACTGAGCACCGAGCACCCCGAGCACTGAGCACCCAGCGCCCCGAGCACTGAGCACCCAGCACCCCGAGCACTGAGCACCCTGCACCCGTAGCACTGAGGACCCTGCACCCCGAGTAATGAGCACCCAGCACCCTGAGTACTGAGCACCCAGCACCCTGAGTACTGAGCACTGAGCACCCCGAGTACTGAGCACCCACCACCCCGAGCACTATGCACCAAGCACACCGAGCACTGAGCACACAGCACCCCGAGCAATGAGCATCCAGCACCCTGAGCGCTGAGCACCCAGCACCCCGAGCACTGAGCACCCAGCACCCCGAGCACTGTGCACCCAGCAACCCGAGCACTGAGCACCCTGCACCGCGAGCACTGAGCACCCAGCACCCTGAGTACTGAGCAGCCAGCACCCTGAGTACTCAGCACACAGCACCCTGAGCACTGAGCAACCAGCACCCTGAGTACTGAGCAGCCTGCACCCCAAGCACTGAGCACCCTGAGAACTGAGCACCCAGCACCCCAAGCATCGAGCACCCTGAGTACTGAGCACCCAGCACCCTGAGTACTGAGCACCCAGTGTACTGAGCACCGAGCACCCAGCACCCTGAGTACTGAGCACCCAGCACCCTGAGCACTGAGCACCCAGCACCCTGAGTACTGAGCACCGAGCACCCTGAGTACTGAGCACCCAGCACCCTGAGCACTGAGCACAGAGCACCCTGAGACCTGAGCACCCAGCACCCTGAGGACTGAGTACCCAGCGCCCCGAGCACTGAGCACCCAGCACCCTGAGCACTGAGCACCCTGAGTACTGAGCACTGAGCACCCTGAGTACTGAGCACCCAGCACCCTGAGTATTGAGCACCCAGCAACCTGAGCACTGAGCACCGAGCACCCTGAGCACTGAGCACCCAGCACCCTGAGCACTGAGCACCCAGCACGCTGAGCACTGAGCACCCAGCACCCTGAGTACTGAGCACCCTGAGTACTGAGCACACAGCACAGTGAGCACTGAGCACCCAGCACCCCGAGCACTGAGCACCCAGCACCCTGAGCACTGAGCACCCTGAGTACTGAGCACTGAGCACCCTGAGTACTGAGCACTGAGCACCCTGAGTACTGAGCACCCAGCACCCTGAGTACTGAGCACCCAGCACCCTGAGCAATGAGCACCCTGAGTACTGAGCACCCAGCACCCTGAGCACTGAGCACCGAGCACCCCGAGCACTGAGCACCCAGCACCCGGAGTACTGAGCACCCAGCACCCTGAGTACTAAGCACCGAGCACCCTGAGTACTGAGCACCCAGTACCCTGAGCACTGAACACACAGCACCCTGAGTACTGAGCACCCCGAGCACTGAGCACCCAGCACCCTGAGCACTGAGGACCCAGCACCCTGAGTACTGAGCACCCAGCACCCTGAGCACTGAGCACCCAGCACCCTGAGTACTGAGCACCCAGCACCCTGAGCACCCAGCACCCTGAGTACTGAGCACTGAGCACCCAGCACCCCGAGCACTGAGCACTCAGCACCCTGTGTACTGAGCACTGAGTACCCAGCACCCCGAGCACTGAGCACCCAGCACCCTGAGCACTGAGCACCCTGAGTACTGAGCACCCAGCACCCTGAGCACTGAGCACCCAGCACCCTGAGCACTGAGCACCCAGCACCCAGAGCACTGAGCACCCTGAGTACTGAGCACTGAGCACCCTGAGCACTGAGCACCGAGCACCCTGATTGCTGAGCACTGAGCACCCTGACCACTGAGCACCCAGCACCCTGAGTACTGAGCACCCAGCACCCTGAGCACTGAGGACCGAGCACCCTGAGTACTAAGCACCCAGCACCCTGAGTACTGAGCACCCAGCACCCTGAGCACTGAGCACCCAGCACGATGAGTACTGAGCACTGAGCACCCAGCACGCTGAGTACTGAGCACTGAGCACCCTGAGCACTGAGGACCGAGCACCCTGAGTACTAAGCACCCAGCACCCTGAGTACTGAGCACCCAGCACCCTGAGCACTGAGCACCCAGCACGATGAGTACTGAGCACTGAGCACCCAGCACGCTGAGTACTGAGCACTGAGCACCCTGAGTACTGAGCACCGAGGACACCGAGCACTGAGCACCCAGCACCCTGAGTACTGAGCACCGAGCACCCTGAGCACTGAGCACACAGAACCCTGAGTACTGAGCACCGAGCACCCTGAGCACTGAGCACCCAGCACCCTGAGCACTGAGCACCCAGCACCCCGAGCACTGAGCACCCTGCACCCGGAGCACTGAGCACCCAGCACCCCGAGCAATGAGCACCCAGCACCCTGAGTACTGAGCACCCACCACCCCGAGTACTGAGCACCCAGCAACCTGAGCACCGAGCACCCAGCACCCCGAGCACTGAGCACCCAGCACCCTGTGCACTGAGCACCCAGCACCCTGAGTACTGAGCACTGAGCACCCCGAGTACTGAGTACCCAGCACCCCAAGCACTGAGCACCGAGCACCCCGAGCACTGAGCACCCAGCACCCCGAGCACTGAGCACCCAGAGTACTGAGCAACCAGCACCCTGAGTACTGAGCACCCAGCACCCTGAGTACTGAGCACCCAGCACCCTGAGTACTGATCACCCAGCACCCCGAGCACTGAGCACACAGCACCCTGAGTACTGAGTACCCAGCACCCTGAGTACTGAGCAACCTGAGCACTGAGCACCCAGCACCCTGAGTACTGAGCACCCTGAGGACTGAGCACCGATCACCCTGAGCACTGAGCACCCAGCACCCTGAGTACTGAGCACCCAGCACCCTGAGCACTGAGCACCCAGCACCCTGAGTACTGAGCAGAGAGCACCCTGATCACTGAGCACCCAGCACCCTGAGTAGTGAGCACCCAGCACCCTGAGTACTGAGCACCGAGCACCCCGAGTACTGAGCACCCAGCACCCTGAGCACTCAGCACCCAGCACCCCGAGCACTCAGCACCCAGCACCCTGAGTACTGAGCTCCCAGCACCCCGAGCCCTGAGCACCCAGCACCCTGAGTACTGAGCACCGTGAGTACTGAGCACCGATCTCCCTGAGCACTGAGCACCCAACACCTTGAGTACTGAGCACCCAACGTACTGAGCACCGAGCACACTGAGCACTGAGCACCCAGCACCCTGAGTACTGAGCACCGAGCACCCTGAGCACTGAGCACCCAGCACCCTGAGTACTGAGCACCGAGCACCCCGAGCACTGAGCACCCAGTGCCCCGAGCACTGAGCACCCAGCACCCCGAGCACTGAGCACCCAGCACCCGTAGCACTGAGGACCCAGCACCCCGAGCAATGAGCACCCAGCACCCTGAGTACTGAGCACCCAGCACCCTGAGTACTGAGCACTGAGCACCCCGAGTACTGAGCACCCACCACCCCGAGCACTGAGCACCGAGCACACCGAGCACTGAGCACACAGCACCCCGAGCAATGAGCACCCAGCACCCTGAGCACTGAGCACCCAGCACCCCGAGCACTGAGCACCCAGCACCCTGAGCACTGAGCACCCAGCAACCCGAGCACTGAGCACCCAGCACCCCGAGCACTGAGCACCCAGCACCCTGAGTACTGAGCACCGAGCACCCTGAGTACTGAGCACTGAGCACCCAGCACCCTGAGTACTCAGCACCCAGCACCCTGAGCACTGAGCACCCTGAGTACTGAGCACCCAGCACCCTGAGCACTGAGCAACGAGCACCCTGAGCACTGAGCACCCAGCACCCTGAGCACTGAGCACCCAGCACCCCGAGCAGTGAGCACCCAGCACCCTGAGCACTGATCACTGAGCACCCTGAGTACTGAGCACACAGCACCCTGAGTACTGAGCACCCAGCACCCTGAGCAATGAGCACCCTTTGTACTGAGCACCCAGCACCCTGAGCACTGAGCCCCGAGCACCCCGAGTTCTGAGCACCCAGCACCCGGAGTACTGAGCACCCAGCACCCTGAGTACTAAGCACCAAGCACCCTGAGTACTGAGCACCCAGTACCCTGAGCACTGAACACACAGCACCCTGAGTACTGAGCACCCCGAGCACTGAGCACCCAGCACCCTGAGCACTGAGGACCCAGCACCCTGAGTACTGAGCACCCAGCACCCTGAGCACTGAGCACCCAGCACCCTGAGTACTGAGCACCCAGCACCCTGAGCGCTGAGCACCCAGCACCCTGAGTAATGAGCATCCAGCACCCCGAGCACTGAGCACCCAGCAACCTGAGTACTGAGCACTGAGCACCCAGCACCCCGAGCACTGAGCACCCAGCACCCTGTTTACTGAGCACAGAGTACCCAGCACCCCGAGCACTGAGCACCCAGCAACCTGAGAACTGAGCATCCTTAGTACTGAGCACCCAGCACCCTGAGCACTGAGCACCCAGCACCCCGAGCACTGAGCACCCAGCACCCAGAGCACTGAGCACTGAGCACCCTGAGTACTGAGCGCTGAGCACCCTGAGCACTGAGCACCGAGCACCCTGAGTACTGAGCACTGAGCACCCTGAGTACTGAGCACCGAGCACCCTGAGCACTGAGCACCCAGCACGCGGAGTACTGAGCACTGAGCACCCTGAGCACTGAGAACCCAGCACCCTGAGTACTGAGCACCAAGCACCCTGAGTACTGAGCACCCAGCACTCTGAGCACTGAGCACCCAGCACACCGAACACTGAGCACCCAGCACCCCGAGCACTGAGCACCCAGCACCCCGAGCAATGAGCACCCAGCTCCCCGAGCACTGAGCCTGAGCACCCTGAGTACTGAGCACTGAGCACCCTGAGTACTGAGCACCGAGCACCCTGAGTACTGAGCACCCAGCACCCCGAGCACTGAGCACCGAGCACCCTGAGTACTGAGCACCCAGCACCCTGAGCACTGAACACACAGCACCCTGAGTACTGAGCACCCTGAGCACGGAGCACCCAGCACACTGAGTACTGAGCAGCGAGCACCACGAGCACTGAGCACCCAGCACCACGAGCACTGAGCACCCAGCACCCTAAGTACTGAGCACCCAGCACACTGAGTACTGAGCACCCAGCACCCCGAGCACTGAGTACCCAGCACCCTGAGCACTGAGCACCGAGCACCCTGAGCACTGAGCACCCAGCACCCTGAGCACTGAGCACCCAGCACCCTGAGTACTGAGCACCCAGCACCCCGAGCACTGAGCACCCAGCACCCTGAGTACTGAGCACCCAGCACCCTGAGCACTGAGCACCGAGCAACCTGAACTCTGAGCACCCAGCACCCTGAGGACTGAGCACCCAGCACCCCGAGCACTGAGCACCCTGAGTACTGAGCATTGAGCACACTGAGTACTGAGCACTGAGCACCCTGAGTACTGAGCACCCAGCACCCTGAGTACTGAGCACCCAGCATCCCGAGCACTGAGTACCAAGCACCCTGAGCACTGAGTACCCAGCACCCTGAGCACTGAGCACCCAGCATCCTGAGCATTGAGCACCCAGCACCCTGAGCACTGAGCACCCAGCACACTGAGTACTGAGCACTGAGCACCCAGCACCCCGAGCACTGAGCACCCAGCACCCTGAGTACTGAGCACTGAGCACCCAGCACCCCGAGCACTGAGCACCCAGCACCCTGAGCACTGAGCACCCAGCACCCGAGTACTGATCACCCAGCACCCTGAGTACTGAGCACCCAGCACCCTGAGTATTGAGCACCCAGCACCCCGAGTACTGAGCACCCAGCACCCTGAGCACTGAGCACCCTGCACCCTGAGCACTGAGCACCCAGCACCCCGAGCACTGCGCACCCAGCACCCTGAGTACTGAGCACCCAGCACCCTGAGCACTGAGCACCCAGCACCCTGAACACTGAGCACCCAGCACCCTGAGCACTGAGCACCCAGCACCCTGAGTAGTGAGCACCCAACGTACTGAGCACCGAGCAACCCGAGCACTGAGCACCCAGCACCCTGAGTACTGAGCACCGAGCACCCCGAGCACTGAGCACCCAGCACCCTGGGTACTGACCTCCGAGCACCCCGAGCACTGAGCACCCAGCACCCCGAGCACTGAGCACCCAGCACCCTGAGTACTGAGCACCCAGCACCCCGATCACTGAGCAGCCAGCACCCCGAGCACTGAGCACCCAGCACCCCGAGCACTGAGCACCCAGCACCCTGAGTACTGAGCACCCAGCACCCTGAGTACTGAGCACCCAGCACCCTGAGCACTGAGCACCCAGCACACTGAGTACTGAGCACCCAACACCCCAAGCACTGAGGACCCAGCACCCTGAGTACTGAGCACTGAGCACCCAGCACCCCGAGCACTGAGCACCCAGCACCCTGAGTACTGAGCACTGAGCACCCAGCACCCTGAGGACTGAGCACCCAGCACCCCGGGCACTGAGCACCCAGCACCTTGAGCACTGAGCACCCTGAGTACTGAGCACCCAGCACCCTGAGCACTGAGCACCGAGAACCCTGAGCACTGAGCACCCAGCACCCTGATCT
The DNA here is from genome assembly GCF_018167655.1 of Microtus oregoni. Classification (NCBI taxonomy): domain Eukaryota; kingdom Metazoa; phylum Chordata; class Mammalia; order Rodentia; family Cricetidae; genus Microtus; species Microtus oregoni. Next base: position 1,751,843 of record NW_024543811.1, on the reverse strand, counting down.
CTGAGCACCCAGCACCCCGAGCAGTGAGCACCCAGCACCCTGAGCACTGAGCACCCTGAGTACTGAGCACACAGCACCCTGAATACTGAGCACCCAGCACCCTGAGCAATGAGCACCCTGAGTACTGAGCACCCAGCCCCGTGAGCACTGAGCACCGAGCACCCCGAGTTTTGAGCACCCAGCACCCAGAGTACTGAGCACCCAGCACCCTGAGTACTAAGCACCAAGCACCCTGAGTACTGAGCACCCAGTACCCTGAGCACTGAACACACAGCACCCTGAGTACTGAGCACACCGAGCACTGAGCACCCAGCACCCTGAGCACTGAGGACCCAGCACCCTGAGTACTGAGCACCCAGCACCCTGAGCACTGAGCACCCAGCACCCTGAGTACTGAGCACCCAGCACCCCGAGCACTGAGCACCCAGCACCCTGAGTACTGAGCATTTAGCACCCCGAGCCCTGAGCACACAGCACCCCGAGCACTGAGCACCCAGCACCCTGAGTACTGAGCATTTAGCACCCCGAGCCCTGAGCACACAGCACCCCGAGCACTGAGCACCCAGCACCCTGTTTACTGAGCACTGAGTACCCAGCACCCCGAGCACTGAGCACACAGCAACCTGAGCACTGAGCATCCTTAGTACTGAGCACCCAGCACCCTGAGCACTGAGCACCCAGCACCCCGAGCACTGAGCACCCAGCACCCAGAGCACTGAGCACTGAGCACCCTGAGTACTGAGCACTGAGCACCCTGAGCACTGAGCACCGAGCACCCTGTGTACTGAGCACTGAGCACCCTGAGTACTGAGCACTGAGCACCCTGAGTACTGAGCACCGAGCACCCTGAGCACTGAGCACCCAGCACGCCGAGTACTGAGCACTGAGCACCCTGAGCACTGAGCACCCAGCACCCTGAGTACTGAGCACCAAGCACCCTGAGTACTGAGCACCCAGCAACCTGAGCACTGAGCACCCAGCACACCGAGCACTGAGCACCCAGCACCCCGAGCACTGAGCACCCAGCACCCCGAGCACTGAGCACCCAGCACCCCGAGCACTGAGCCTGAGCACCCTGAGTACTGAGCACTGAGCACCCTGAGTACTGAGCACCGAGCACCCTGAGTACTGAGCACCCAGCACCCCGAGCACTGAGCACCCAGCACCCCGAGCACTGAACCTGAGCACCCTGAGTACTGAGCACTGAGCACCCTGAGCACTGAACACACAGCACCCTGAGTACTGAGCACCCTGAGCACTGAGCACCCAGCACCCTGAGTACTGAGCAGCGAGCACCACGAGCACTGAGCACCCAGCACCACGAGCACTGAGCACCCAGCACCCTGAGTACTGAGCACCCAGCACCCTTAGTACTGAGCACCCAGCACCCCGAGCACCGAGCACCCAGAGTACTAAGCACCGAGCACCCTGAGCACTGAGCACCGAGCACCCTGAGTACTGAGCACCCAGCACCCCGAGCACTGAGCACCCAGCACCCCGAGCAATGAACCTGAGCACCCTGAGTACTGAGCACTGAGCACCCTGAGCACTGAACACACAGCACCCTGAGTACTGAGCACCCTGAGCACTGAGCACCCAGCACCCTGAGCACTGAGCACCCAGCACCCTGAGCACTGAGCACCCAGCACCCTGAGCACTGAGCACCCAGCACCCCGAGCACCGAGCACCCAGAGTACTAAGCACCGAGCACCCTGAGCACTGAGCACCCAGCACCCTGAGCACTGAGCTCCCAGCACCCTGAGTACTGAGCACCCAGCACCCCGAGCACTGAGCACCCAGCACCCTGAGTACTGAGCACCCAGCACCCTGAGCACTGAGCACCGAGCAACCTGAGCACTGAGCACCCAGCACCCTGAGGACTGAGCACCCAGCACCCCGAGCACTGAGCACCCTGAGTACTGAGCATTGAGCACCCTGAGTACTGAGCACTGAGCACCCTGAGTACTGAGCACCCAGCACCCTGAGTACTGAGCACCCAGCATCCTGAGCACTGAGTACCCAGCACCCTGAGCACTGAGTACCCAGCACCCTGAGCACTGAGCACCCAGCATCCTGAGCATTGAGCACCCAGCACCCTGAGCACTGAGCACCCAGCACACTGAGTACTGAGCACTGAGCACCCAGCACCCCGAGCACTGACCACCCAGCTCCCTGAGTACTGAGCACTGAGCACCCAGCACCCCGAGCACTGAGCACCCAGCCCCCTGAGCACTGAGCACCCAGCACCCGAGTACTGATCACCCAGCACCCTGAGTACTGAGCACCCAGCACCCTGAGTATTGAGCACCCAGCACCCCGAGTACTGAGCACCCAGCACCCTGAGCACTGAGCACCCAGCACCCTGAACACTGAGCACCCAGCACCCTGAGCACTGAGCACCCAGCACCCTGAGTAGTGAGCACCCAACGTACTGAGCACCGAGCACCCCGAGCACTGAGCACCCAGCACCCTGAGTACTGAGCACCGAGCACCCCGAGCACTGAGCACACAGCACCCTGAGTACTGACCTCTGAGCACCCCGAGCACTGAGCACCCAGCACCCTGAGCACTGAGCACCCAGCACCCTGAGTACTGAGCACCCAGCACCCCGAGCACTGAGCAGCCAGCACCCCGAGCACTGAGCACCCAGCACCCCGAGCACTGAGCACCCAGCACCCTGAGTACTGAGCACCCAGCACCCTGAGTACTGAGCACCCAGCACCCTGAGCACTGAGCACCCAGCACACTGAGTACTGAGCACCCAACACCCCAAGCACTGAGCACCCTGAGTACTGAGCACCCAGCACCCCAAGCACTGAGGACCCAGCACCCTGAGTACTGAGCACTGAGCACCCAGCACCCCGAGCACTGAGCACCCAGCACCCTGAGTACTGAGCACTGAGCACCCAGCACCCTGAGGACTGAGCACCCAGCACCCCGGGCACTGAGCACCCAACACCCTGAGCACTGAGCACCCTGAGTACTGAGCACCCAGCACCCTGAGCACTGAGCACCGAGAACCCTGAGCACTGAGCACCCAGCACCCTGATCACTGAGCACCCAGCACCCCGAGCAGTGAGCACCCAGCACCCTGAGCACTGAGCACTGATCACCCTGAGTACTGAGCACACAGCACCCTGAGTACTGAGCACCCAGCACCCTGAGCAATGAGCACCCTGAGTACTGAGCACCCAGCACCCTGATCACTGAGCACCCAGCACCCCGAGTTCTGAGCACCCAGCACCCTGAAGACTGAGCACCCAGCACCCCGAGCACTGAGCACCCTGAGTACTGAGCATTGAGCACCCTGAGTACTGAGCACTGAGCACCCTGAGTACTGAGCACCCAGCACCCTGAGTACTGAGCACCCAGCACCCTGAGCAATGAGCACCCTGAGTACTGAGCACCCAGCACCCTGAGCACTGAGCACCGAGCACCCCAAGCACTGAGCACCCAGCACCCTTAGTACTGAGCACCCAGCACCCTGAGTACTAAGCACCGAGCACCCTGAGTACTGAGCACCCAGTACCCTGAGCACTGAACACACAGCACCCTGAGTACTGAGCACCCCGAGCACTGAGCACCCAGCACCCTGAGCACTGAGGACCCAGCACCCTGAGCACTGAGCACCCAGCACCCCGAGCACTGAGCACTCAGCACCCTGTGTACTGAGCACTGAGTACCCAGCACCCCGAGCACTGAGCACCCAGCACCCTGAGCACTGAGCACCCTGAGTACTGAGCACCCAGCACCCTGAGCACTGAGCACCCAGCACCCTGAGCACTGAGCACCCAGCACCCAGAGCACTGAGCACCCTGAGTACTGAGCACTGAGCACCCTGAGCACTGAGGACCGAGCACCCTGAGTGCTGAGCACTGAGCACCCTGACCACTGAGCACCCAGCACCCTGAGTACTGAGCACCCAGCACCCTGAGCACTGAGGACCGAGCACCCTGAGTACTAAGCACCCAGCACCCTGAGTACTGAGCACCCAGCACCCTGAGCACTGAGCACCCAGCACGATGAGTACTGAGCACTGAGCACCCAGCACGCTGAGTACTGAGCACTGAGCACCCTGAGCACTGAGGACCGAGCACCCTGAGTACTAAGCACCCAGCACCCTGAGTACTGTGCACCCAGCACACTGAGCACTGAGCACCCAGCACGATGAGTACTGAGCACTGAGCACCCAGCACGCTGAGTACTGAGCACTGAGCACCCTGAGTACTGAGCACCGAGGACACCGAGCACTGAGCACCCAGCACCCTGAGTACTGAGCACCGAGCACCCTGAGCACTGAGCACACAGAACCCTGAGTACTGAGCACCGAGCACCCCGAGCACTGAGCACCCAGCACCCTGAGCACTGAGCACCCAGCACCCCGAGCACTGAGCACCCAGCACCCGGAGCACTGAGCACCCAGCACCCCGAGCAATGAGCACCCAGCACCCTGAGTACTGAGCACCCACCACCCCGAGTACTGAGCACCCAGCAACCTGAGCACCGAGCACCCAGCACCCCGAGCACTGAGCACCCAGCACCCTGTGCACTGAGCACCCAGCACCCTGAGTACTGAGCACTGAGCACCCAGAGTACTGAGCACCCAGCACCCTGAGTACTGAGCACCCAGCACCCTGAGTACTGAGCACCCAGCACCCTGAGTACTGAGCACCCAGCACCCCGAGCACTGAGCACACAGCACCCTGAGTACTGAGTACCCAGCACCCTGAGTACTGAGCACCCTGAGGACTGAGCACCGATCACCCTGAGCACTGAGCACCCAGCACCCTGAGTACTGAGCACCCAGCACCCTGAGCACTGAGCACCCAGCACCCTGAGTACTGAGCAGAGAGCACCCTGATCACTGAGCACCCAGCACCCTGAGTAGTGAGCACCCAGCACCCTGAGTACTGAGCACCGAGCACCCCGAGTACTGAGCACCCAGCACCCTGAGCACTCAGCACCCAGCACCCCGAGCACTGAGCACCCAGCACCCTGAGTACTGAGCTCCCAGCACCCCGAGCCCTGAGCACCCAGCACCCTGAGTACTGAGCACCGTGAGTACTGAGCACCGATCTCCCTGAGCACTGAGCACCCAACACCTTGAGTACTGAGCACCCAACGTACTGAGCACCGAGCACACTGAGCACTGAGCACCCAGCACCCTGAGTACTGAGCACCGAGCACCCTGAGCACTGAGCACCCAGCACCCTGAGTACTGAGCACCGAGCACCCCGAGCACTGAGCACCCAGCGCCCCGAGCACTGAGCACCCAGCACCCCGAGCACTGAGCACCCAGCACCCGTAGCACTGAGGACCCAGCACCCCGAGCAATGAGCACCCAGCACCCTGAGTACTGAGCACCCAGCACCCTGAGTACTGAGCACTGAGCACCCCGAGTACTGAGCACCCACCACCCCGAGCACTGAGCACCGAGCACACCGAGCACTGAGCACACAGCACCCCGAGCAATGAGCACCCAGCACCCTGAGCACTGAGCACCCAGCACCCCGAGCACTGAGCACCCAGCACCCCGAGCACTGAGCACCCAGCAACCCGAGCACTGAGCACCCAGCACCCCGAGCACTGAGCACCCAGCACCCTGAGTACTGAGCACCGAGCACCCTGAGTACTGAGCACTGAGCACCCAGCACCCTGAGTACTCAGCACCCAGCACCCTGATCACTGAGCACCCTGAGTACTGAGCACCCAGCACCCTGAGTACTGAGCACTGAGCACCCAGCACCCTGAGTACTCAGCACCCAGCACCCTGATCACTGAGCACCCTGAGTACTGAGCACCCAGCACCCTGAGCACTGAGCAACGAGCACCCTGAGCACTGAGCACCCAGCACCCTGAGCACTGAGCACCCAGCACCCCGAGCAGTGAGCACCCAGCACCCTGAGCACTGAGCACTGAGCACCCTGAGTACTGAGCACACAGCACCCTGAGTACTGAGCACCCAGCACCCTGAGCAATGAGCACCCTGTGTACTGAGCACCCAGCACCCTGAGCACTGAGCACCGAGCACCCCGAGTTCTGAGCACCCAGCACCCGGAGTACTGAGCACCCAGCACCCTGAGTACTAAGCACCAAGCACCCTGAGTACTGAGCACCCAGTACCCTGAGCACTGAACACACAGCACCCTGAGTACTGAGCACCCCGAGCACTGAGCACCCAGCACCCTGAGCACTGAGGACCCAGCACCCTGAGTACTGAGCACCCAGCACCCTGAGCACTGAGCACCCAGCACCCTGAGTACTGAGCACCCAGCACCCTGAGCACTGAGCACCCAGCACCCTGAGTAATGAGCATCCAGCACCCCGAGCACTGAGCACCCAGCAACCTGAGTACTGAGCACTGAGCACCCAGCACCCCGAGCACTGAGCACCCAGCACCCTGTTTACTGAGCACTGAGTACCCAGCACCCCGAGCACTGAGCACCCAGCAACCTGAGAACTGAGCATCCTTAGTACTGAGCACCCAGCACCCTGAGCACTGAGCACCCAGCACCCCGAGCACTGAGCACCCAGCACCCAGAGCACTGAGCACTGAGCACCCTGAGTACTGAGCGCTGAGCACCCTGAGCACTGAGCACCGAGCACCCTGAGTACTGAGCACTGAGCACCCTGAGTACTGAGCACTGAGCACCCTGAGTACTGAGCACCGAGCACCCTGAGCACTGAGCACCCAGCACGCGGAGTACTGAGCACTGAGCACCCTGAGCACTGAGAACCCAGCACCCTGAGTACTGAGCACCAAGCACCCTGAGTACTGAGCACCCAGCACTCTGAGCACTGAGCACCCAGCACACCGAGCACTGAGCACCCAGCACCCCGAGCACTGAGCACCCAGCACCCCGAGCAATGAGCACCCAGCTCCCCGAGCACTGAGCCTGAGCACCCTGAGTACTGAGCACTGAGCACCCTGAGTACTGAGCACCGAGCACCCTGAGTACTGAGCACAAAGCACCCCGAGCACTGAGCACCGAGCACCCTGAGTACTGAGCACCCAGCACCCTGAGCACTGAACACACAGCACCCTGAGTACTGAGCACCCTGAGCACTGAGCACCCAGCACCCTGAGTACTGAGCAGCGAGCACCACGAGCACTGAGCACCCAGCACCACGAGCACTGAGCACCCAGCACCCTGAGTACTGAGCACCCAGCACACTGAGTACTGAGCACCCAGCACCCCGAGCACTGAGTACCCAGCACCCTGAGCACTGAGCACCCAGAACCCTGAGCACTGAGCACCCAGCACCCTGAGCACTGAGCACCCAGCACCCCGAGCACCGAGCACCCTGAGTACTAAGCATCGAGCACCCTGAGCACTGAGCACCCAGCACCCTGAGCACTGAGCACCCAGCACCCTGAGTACTGAGCACCCAGCACCCCGAGCACTGAGCACCCAGCACCCTGAGTACTGATCACCCAGCACCCTGAGCACTGAGCACCGAGCAACCTGAGCTCTGAGCACCCAGCACCCTGAGGACTGAGCACCCAGCACCCCGAGCACTGAGCACCCTGAGTACTGAGCATTGAGCACCCTGAGTACTGAGCACTGAGCACCCTGAGTACTGAGCACCCAGCACCCTGAGTACTGAGCACCCAGCATCCCGAGCACTGAGTACCAAGCACCCTGAGCACTGAGTACCCAGCACCCTGAGCACTGAGCACCCAGCATCCTGAGCATTGAGCACCCAGCACCCTGAGCACTGAGCACCCAGCACACTGAGTACTGAGCACTGAGCACCCAGCACCCCGAGCACTGAGCACCCAGCACCCTGAGTACTGAGCACTGAGCACCCAGCACCCCGAGCACTGAGCACCCAGCACCCTGAGCACTGAGCACCCAGCACCCGAGTACTGATCACCCAGCACCCTGAGTACTGAGCACCCAGCACCCTGAGTATTGAGCACCCAGCACCCCGAGTACTGAGCACCCAGCACCCTGAGCACTGAGCACCCTGCACCCTGAGCACTGAGCACCCAGCACCCCGAGCACTGCGCACCCAGCACCCTGAGTACTGAGCACCCAGCACCCTGAGCACTGAGCACCCAGCACCCTGAACACTGAGCACCCAGCACCCTGAGCACTGAGCACCCAGCACCCTGAGTAGTGAGCACCCAACGTACTGAGCACCGAGCAACCCGAGCACTGAGCACCCAGCACCCTGAGTACTGAGCACCGAGCACCCCGAGCACTGAGCACCCAGCACCCTGGGTACTGACCTCCGAGCACCCCGAGCACTGAGCACCCAGCACCCCGAGCACTGAGCACCCAGCACCCTGAGTACTGAGCACCCAGCACCCCGATCACTGAGCAGCCAGCACCCCGAGCACTGAGCACCCAGCACCCCGAGCACTGAGCACCCAGCACCCTGAGTACTGAGCACCCAGCACCCTGAGTACTGAGCACCCAGCACCCTGAGCACTGAGCACCCAGCACACTGAGTACTGAGCACCCAACACCCCAAGCACTGAGGACCCAGCACCCTGAGTACTGAGCACTGAGCACCCACCACCCCGAGCACTGAGCACCCAGCACCCTGAGTACTGAGCACTGAGCACCCAGCACCCTGAGGACTGAGCACCCAGCACCCCGGGCACTGAGCACCCAGCACCTTGAGCATTGAGCACCCTGAGTACTGAGCACCCAGCACCCTGAGCACTGAGCACCGAGAACCCTGAGCACTGAGCACCCAGCACCCTGATCTCTGAGCACACAGCACCCCGAGCAGTGAGCACCCAGCACCCTGAGCACTGAGCACTGAGCACCCTGAGTACTGAGCACACAGCACCCTGAGTACTGAGCACCCAGCACCCTGAGCAATGAGCACCCTGAGTACTGAGCACCCAGCCCCGTGAGCACTGAGCACCGAGCACCCCGAGTTTTGAGCACCCAGCACCCAGAGTACTGAGTACCCAGCACCCTGAGTACTAAGCACCAAGCACCCTGAGTACTGAGCACCCAGTACCCTGAGCACTGAACACACAGCACCCTGAGTACTGAGCACAGGGAGCACTGAGCACCCAGCACCCTGAGCACTGAGGACCCAGCACCCTGAGTACTGAGCACCCAGCACCCTGAGCACTGAGCACCCAGCACCCTGAGTACTGAGCACCCAGCACATTGAGCACTGAGCACCCAGCACCCTGAGTACTGAGCATCCAGCACCCCGAGCACTGAGCACCCAGCACCCTGAGTACTGAGCATTTAGCACCCCGAGCCCTGAGCACACAGCACCCCGAGCACTGAGCACCCAGCACCCTGTTTACTGAGCACTGAGTACCCAGCACCCCGAGCACTGAGCACACAGCAACCTGAGCACTGAGCATCCTTAGTACTGAGCACCCAGCACCCTGAGCACTGAGCACCCAGCACCCCGAGCACTGAGCACCCAGCACTCAGAGCACTGAGCACTGAGCACCCTGAGTACTGAGCACTGAGCACCCTGAGCACTGAGCACCGAGCACCCTGAGTACTGAGCACTGAGCACCCTGAGTACTGAGCACTGAGCACCCTGAGTACTGAGCACCGAGCACCCTGAGCACTGAGCACCCAGCACGCCGAGTACTGAGCACTGAGCACCCTGAGCACTGAGCACCCAGCACCCTGAGTACTGAGCACCAAGCACCCTGAGTACTGAGCACCCAGCACTCTGAGCACTGAGCACCCAGCACACCGAGCACTGAGCACCCAGCACCCCGAGCACTGAGCACCCAGCACCCCGAGCACTGAGCACCCAGCACCCCGAGCACTGAGCCTGAGCACCCTGAGTACTGAGCACTGAGCACCCTGAGTACTGAGCACCGAGCACCCTGAGTACTGAGCACCCAGCACCCCGAGCACTGAGCACCCAGCACCCCGAGCACTGAGCCTGAGCACCCTGAGTACTGAGCACTGAGCACCCTGAGCACTGAACACACAGCACCCTGAGTACTGAGCACCCTGAGCACTGAGCACCCAGCACCCTGAGTACTGAGCAGCGAGCACCACGAGCACTGAGCACCCAGCACCACGAGCACTGAGCACCCAGCACCCTGAGTACTGAGCACCCAGCACCCTTAGTACTGAGCACCCAGCACCCCGAGCACTGAGTACCCAGCACCCTGAGCACTGAGCACCCAGCACCCTGAGCACTGAGCACCCAGCACCCTGAGCACTGAGCACCCAGCACCCCGAGCACCGAGCACCCAGAGTACTAAGCACCGAGCACGCTGAGCACTGAGCACCCAGCACCCTGAGCACTGAGCTCCCAGCACCCTGAGTACTGAGCACCCAGCACCCCGAGCACTGAGCACCCAGCACCCTGAGTACTGAGCACCCAGCACCCTGAGCACTGAGCACCGAGCAACCTGAGCACTGAGCACCCAGCACCCTGAGGACTGAGCACCCAGCACCCCGAGCACTGAGCACCCTGAGTACTGAGCATTGAGCACCCTGAGTACTGAGCACTGAGCACCCTGAGTACTGAGCACCCAGTACCCTGAGTACTGAGCACCCAGCATCCCGAGCACTGAGTACCCAGCACCCTGAGCACTGAGTACCCAGCACCCTGAGCACTGAGCACCCAGCATCCTGAGCATTGAGCACCCAGCACCCTGAGCACTGAGCACCCAGCACACTGAGTACTGAGCACTGAGCACCCAGCACCCCGAGCACTGACCACCCAGCTCCCTGAGTACTGAGCACTGAGCACCCAGCACCCCGAGCACTGAGCACCCAGCACCCTGAGCACTGAGCACCCAGCACCCGAGTACTGAGCACCCAACGTACTGAGCACCGAGCACACTGAGCACTGAGCACTCAGCACCCTGAGTACTGAGCACCGAGCACCCTGAGCACTGAGCACCCAGCACCCTGAGTACTGAGCACCGAGCACCCCGAGCACTGAGCACCCAGCGCCCCGAGCACTGAGCACCCAGCACCCCGAGCACTGAGCACCCAGCACCCGTAGCACTGAGGACCCAGCACCCCGAGCAATGAGCACCCAGCACCCTGAGTACTGAGCACCCAGCACCCTGAGTACTGAGCACTGAGCACCCCGAGTACTGAGCACCCACCACCCCGAGCACTGAGCACCGAGCACACCGAGCACTGAGCACACAGCACCCCGAGCAATGAGCACCCAGCACCCTGAGCACTGAGCACCCAGCACCCCGAGCACTGAGCACCCAGCACCCCGAGCACTGAGCACCCAGCAAACCGAGCACTGAGCACCCAGCACCCCGAGCACTGAGCACCCAGCACCCTGAGTACTGAGCACCGAGCACCCTGAGTACTGAGCACTGAGCACCCAGCACCCTGAGTACTCAGCACCCAGCACCCTGATCACTGAGCACCCTGAGTACTGAGCACCCAGCACCCTGAGTACTGAGCACTGAGCACCCAGCACCCTGAGTACTCAGCACCCAGCACCCTGATCACTGAGCACCCTGAGTACTGAGCACCCAGCACCCTGAGCACTGAGCAACGAGCACCCTGAGCACTGAGCACCCAGCACCCTGAGCACTGAGCACCCAGCACCCCGAGCAGTGAGCACCCAGCACCCTGAGCACTGAGCACTGATCACCCTGAGTACTGAGCACACAGCACCCTGAGTACTGAGCACCCAGCACCCTGAGCAATGAGCACCCTGTGTACTGAGCACCCAGCACCCTGAGCACTGAGCACCGAGCACCCCGAGTTCTGAGCACCCAGCACCCGGAGTACTGAGCACCCAGCACCCTGAGTACTAAGCACCAAGCACCCTGAGTACTGAGCACCCAGTACCCTGAGCACTGAACACACAGCACCCTGAGTACTGAGCACCCCGAGCACTGAGCACCCAGCACCCTGAGCACTGAGGACCCAGCACCCTGAGTACTGAGCACCCAGCACCCTGAGCACTGAGCACCCAGCACCCTGAGTACTGAGCACCCAGCACCCTGAGCACTGAGCACCCAGCACCCTGAGTAATGAGCATCCAGCACCCCGAGCACTGAGCACCCAGCAACCTGAGTACTGAGCACTGAGCACCCAGCACCCCGAGCACTGAGCACCCAGCACCCTGTTTACTGAGCACTGAGTACCCAGCACCCCGAGCACTGAGCACCCAGCAACCTGAGAACTGAGCATCCTTAGTACTGAGCACCCAGCACCCTGAGCACTGAGCACCCAGCACCCCGAGCACTGAGCACCCAGCACCCAGAGCACTGAGCACTGAGCACCCTGAGTACTGAGCGCTGAGCACCCTGAGCACTGAGCACCGAGCACCCTGAGTACTGAGCACTGAGCACCCTGAGTACTGAGCACTGAGCACCCTGAGTACTGAGCACCGAGCACCCTGAGCACTGAGCACCCAGCACGCGGAGTACTGAGCACTGAGCACCCTGAGCACTGAGAACCCAGCACCCTGAGTACTGAGCACCAAGCACCCTGAGTACTGAGCACCCAGCACTCTGAGCACTGAGCACCCAGCACACCGAGCACTGAGCACCCAGCACCCCGAGCACTGAGCACCCAGCACCCCGAGCAATGAGCACCCAGCTCCCCGAGCACTGAGCCTGAGCACCCTGAGTACTGAGCACTGAGCACCCTGAGTACTGAGCACCGAGCACCCTGAGTACTGAGCACCCAGCACCCCGAGCACTGAGCACCGAGCACCCTGAGTACTGAGCACCCAGCACCCTGAGCACTGAACACACAGCACCCTGAGTACTGAGCACCCTGAGCACTGAGCACCCAGCACCCTGAGTACTGAGCAGCGAGCACCACGAGCACTGAGCACCCAGCACCACGAGCACTGAGCACCCAGCACCCTGAGTACTGAGCACCCAGCACACTGAGTACTGAGCACCCTGCACCCCGAGCACTGAGTACCCAGCACCCTGAGCACTGAGCACCCAGAACCCTGAGCACTGAGCACCCAGCACCCTGAGCACTGAGCACCCAGCACCCCGAGCACCGAGCACCCTGAGTACTAAGCATCGAGCACCCTGAGCACTGAGCACCCAGCACCCTGAGCACTGAGCACCCAGCACCCTGAGTACTGAGCACCCAGCACCCCGAGCACTGAGCACCCAGCACCCTGAGTACTGATCACCCAGCACCCTGAGCACTGAGCACCGAGCAACCTGAGCTCTGAGCACCCAGCACCCTGAGGACTGAGCACCCAGCACCCCGAGCACTGAGCACCCTGAGTACTGAGCATTGAGCACCCTGAGTACTGAGCACTGAGCACCCTGAGTACTGAGCACCCAGCACCCTGAGTACTGAGCACCCAGCATCCCGAGCACTGAGTACCAAGCACCCTGAGCACTGAGTACCCAGCACCCTGAGCACTGAGCACCCAGCATCCTGAGCATTGAGCACCCAGCACCCTGAGCACTGAGCACCCAGCACACTGAGTACTGAGCACTGAGCACCCAGCACCCCGAGCACTGAGCACCCAGCACCCTGAGTACTGAGCACTGAGCACCCAGCACCCCGAGCACTGAGCACCCAGCACCCTGAGCACTGAGCACCCAGCACCCGAGTACTGATCACCCAGCACCCTGAGTACTGAGCACCCAGCACCCTGAGTATTGAGCACCCAGCACCCCGAGTACTGAGCACCCAGCACCCTGAGCACTGAGCACCCTGCACCCTGAGCACTGAGCACCCAGCACCCCGAGCACTGCGCACCCAGCACCCTGAGTACTGAGCACCCAGCACCCTGAGCACTGAGCACCCAGCACCCTGAACACTGAGCACCCAGCACCCTGAGCACTGAGCACCCAGCACCCTGAGTAGTGAGCACCCAACGTACTGAGCACCGAGCAACCCGAGCACTGAGCACCCAGCACCCTGAGTACTGAGCACCGAGCACCCCGAGCACTGAGCACCCAGCACCCTGGGTACTGACCTCCGAGCACCCCGAGCACTGAGCACCCAGCACCCCGAGCACTGAGCACCCAGCACCCTGAGTACTGAGCACCCAGCACCCCGATCACTGAGCAGCCAGCACCCCGAGCACTGAGCACCCAGCACCCCGAGCACTGAGCACCCAGCACCCTGAGTACTGAGCACCCAGCACCCTGAGTACTGAGCACCCAGCACCCTGAGCACTGAGCACCCAGCACACTGAGTACTGAGCACCCAACACCCCAAGCACTGAGGACCCAGCACCCTGAGTACTGAGCACTGAGCACCCAGCACCCCGAGCACTGAGCACCCAGCACCCTGAGTACTGAGCACTGAGCACCCAGCACCCTGAGGACTGAGCACCCAGCACCCCGGGCACTGAGCACCCAGCACCTTGAGCATTGAGCACCCTGAGTACTGAGCACCCAGCACCCTGAGCACTGAGCACCGAGAACCCTGAGCACTGAGCACCCAGCACCCGGATCTCTGAGCACACAGCACCCCGAGCAGTGAGCACCCAGCACCCTGAGCACTGAGCACTGAGCACCCTGAGTACTGAGCACACAGCACCCTGAGTACTGAGCACCCAGCACCCTGAGCAATGAGCACCCTGAGTACTGAGCACCCAGCCCCGTGAGCACTGAGCACCGAGCACCCCGAGTTTTGAGCACCCAGCACCCAGAGTACTGAGTACCCAGCACCCTGAGTACTAAGCACCAAGCACCCTGAGTACTGAGCACCCAGTACCCTGAGCACTGAACACACAGCACCCTGAGTACTGAGCACAGGGAGCACTGAGCACTCAGCACCCTGAGCACTGAGGACCCAGCACCCTGAGTACTGAGCACCCAGCACCCTGAGCACTGAGCACCCAGCACCCTGAGTACTGAGCACCCAGCACATTGAGCACTGAGCACCCAGCACCCTGAGTACTGAGCATCCAGCACCCCGAGCACTGAGCACCCAGCACCCTGAGTACTGAGCATTTAGCACCCCGAGCCCTGAGCACACAGCACCCCGAGCACTGAGCACCCAGCACCCTGTTTACTGAGCACTGAGTACCCAGCACCCCGAGCACTGAGCACACAGCAACCTGAGCACTGAGCATCCTTAGTACTGAGCACCCAGCACCCTGAGCACTGAGCACCCAGCACCCCGAGCACTGAGCACCCAGCACTCAGAGCACTGAGCACTGAGCACCCTGAGTACTGAGCACTGAGCACCCTGAGCACTGAGCACCGAGCACCCTGAGTACTGAGCACTGAGCACCCTGAGTACTGAGCACTGAGCACCCTGAGTACTGAGCACCGAGCACCCTGAGCACTGAGCACCCAGCACGCCGAGTACTGAGCACTGAGCACCCTGAGCACTGAGCACCCAGCACCCTGAGTACTGAGCACCAAGCACCCTGAGTACTGAGCACCCAGCACTCTGAGCTCTGAGCACCCAGCACACCGAGCACTGAGCACCCAGCACCCCGAGCACTGAGCACCCAGCACCCCGAGCACTGAGCACCCAGCACCCCGAGCACTGAGCCTGAGCACCCTGAGTACTGAGCACTGAGCACCCTGAGTACTGAGCACCGAGCACCCTGAGTACTGAGCACCCAGCACCCCGAGCACTGAGCACCCAGCACCCCGAGCACTGAGCCTGAGCACCCTGAGTACTGAGCACTGAGCACCCTGAGCACTGAACACACAGCACCCTGAGTACTGAGCACCCTGAGCACTGAGCACCCAGCACCCTGAGTACTGAGCAGCGAGCACCACGAGCACTGAGCACCCAGCACCACGAGCACTGAGCACCCAGCACCCTGAGTACTGAGCACCCAGCACCCTTAGTACTGAGCACCCAGCACCCCGAGCACTGAGTACCCAGCACCCTGAGCACTGAGCACCCAGCACCCTGAGCACTGAGCACCCAGCACCCTGAGCACTGAGCACCCAGCACCCCGAGCACCGAGCACCCAGAGTACTAAGCACCGAGCACGCTGAGCACTGAGCACCCAGCACCCTGAGCACTGAGCTCCCAGCACCCTGAGTACTGAGCACCCAGCACCCCGAGCACTGAGCACCCAGCACCCTGAGTACTGAGCACCCAGCACCCTGAGCACTGAGCACCGAGCAACCTGAGCACTGAGCACCCAGCACCCTGAGGACTGAGCACCCAGCACCCCGAGCACTGAGCACCCTGAGTACTGAGCATTGAGCACCCTGAGTACTGAGCACTGAGCACCCTGAGTACTGAGCACCCAGTACCCTGAGTACTGAGCACCCAGCATCCCGAGCACTGAGTACCCAGCACCCTGAGCACTGAGTACCCAGCACCCTGAGCACTGAGCACCCAGCATCCTGAGCATTGAGCACCCAGCACCCTGAGCACTGAGCACCCAGCACACTGAGTACTGAGCACTGAGCACCCAGCACCCCGAGCACTGACCACCCAGCTCCCTGAGTACTGAGCACTGAGCACCCAGCACCCCGAGCACTGAGCACCCAGCACCCTGAGCACTGAGCACCCAGCACCCGAGTACTGATCACCCAGCACCCTGAGTACTGAGCACCCAGCACCCTGAGTATTGAGCACCCAGCACCCCGAGTACTGAGCACCGAGCACCCCGAGCACTGAGCACCCAGCACCCTGAGTACTGAGCACCGAGCACCCCGAGCACTGAGCACCCAGCACCCTGAGTACTGACCTCCGAGCACCCCGAGCACTGAGCACCCAGCACCCTGAGCACTGAGCACCAAGCACCCTGAGTACTGAGCACCCAGCACCCCGAACACTGAGCAGCCAGCACCCCGAGCACTGAGCACCCAGCACCCCGAGCACTGAGCACCCAGCACCCTGAGTACTGAGCACCCAGCACCCTGAGTACTGAGCACCCAGCACCCTGAGCACTGAGCACCCAGCACACTGAGTACTGAGCACCCAACACCCCAAGCACTGAGCACCCTGAGTACTGAGCACCCAGCACCCTGAGTACTGAGCACCCAGCACCCTGAGTACTGAGCACCCAGCACCCCGAGCACTGAGTACCCACACCCTGAGCACTGAGCACCCAGCACCCTGAGCACTGAGCACCCAGCACCCTGAGCACTGAGCACCCAGCACCCCGAGCACTGAGCACTGAGCACCCAGCACCCCGAGCACTGAGCACCCAGCACCCTGAGTACTGAGCACCCAGCACCCCGAGCACTGAGTACCCAGCACCCTGAGCACTGAGCACCCAGCACCCTGAGCACTGAGCACCCAGCACCCTGAGCACTGAGCACCCAGCACCCTGAGTACTGAGCACTGAGCACCCAGCACCCTGAGCACTGAGCACGCAGCACCCTGAGTACTGAGCACTGAACACCCAGCACCCCGAGCACTGAGCACCCAGCACCCTGAGCACTGAGAACCCAGCACCCGAGTACTGAGCACCCAGCACCCTGAGTACTGAGCACCCAGCACCCTGAGCACTGAGCACCCAGCACCCTGAGTACTGAGCACCCAGCACCCTGAGCACTGAGCACCGAGCACCCTGAGCACTGAGCACCCAGCACCCTGAGGACTGAGCACCCAGCACCCCGAGCACTGAGCACCCAGCACCCTGAGCACTGAGCACCCTGAGCACTGAGCAATGAGCACCCTGAGTACTGAGCACCCAGCACCCTGAGTACTGAGCACCCAGCAACCTGAGCACTGAGCACCGAGCACCCTGAGCACTGAGCACCCAGCACCCCGAGCACTGAGCACCCAGCACCCTGAGCACTGAGCACCCTGAGTACTGAGCACTGAGCACCCTGAGTACTGAGCACTGAGCACCCTGAGTACTGAGCACCCAGCACCCTGAGTACTGAGCACCCAGCACCCTGAGCAATGAGCACCCTGAGTTCTGAGCACCCAGCACCCTGAGCACTGAGCACCGAGCACCCCGAGCACTGAGCACCCAGCACCCGGAGAACTGAGCACCCAGCACCCTGAGTACTAAGCACCGAGCACCCTGAGTACTGAGCACCCAGTACCCTGAGCACTGAACACACAGCACCCTGAGTACTGAGCACCCCGATCACTGAGCACCCAGCACCCTGAGCACTGAACACACAGCACCCTGAGTACTGAGCACCCCGAGCACTGAGCACCCAGCACCCTGAGTACTGAGCAGCGAGCACCACGAGCACTGAGCTCCCAGCACCACGAGCACTGAGCACCCAGCACCCTGAGTACTGAGCACCCAGCACCCTGAGTACTGAGCACCCAGCACCCCGAGCACTGAGTACCCAGCACGCTGAGCACTGAGCACCCAGCACCCTGAGCACTGAGCACCCAGCACCCTGAGCACTGAGCACCCAGCACCCCGAGCACTGAGCACTGAGCACCCAGCACCCCGAGCACTGAGCACCCAGCACCCTGAGTACTGAGCACCCAGCACCCTGAGCACTGAGCACCCAGCACCCTGAGCACTGAGCACCCAGCACCCTGAGCACTGAGCACACAGCACCCTGAGTACTGAGCACTGAGCACCCAGAACCCTGAGCACTGAGCACCCAGCACCCTGAGTACTGAGCACTGAACACCCAGCACCCCGAGCACTGAGCACCCAGCACCCTGAGCACTGAGAACCCAGCACCCGAGTACTGAGCACCCAGCACCCTGAGTACTGAGCACCCAGCACCCTGAGCACTGAGCACCCAGCACCCTGAGCACTGAGCACCCAGCACCCTGAGTCCTGAGCACTGAGCACCCCGAGTACTGAGCACCCAGCACCCCGAGCACTGAGCAGCGAGCACCCCGAGCACTGAGCATCCAGCACCCCGAGCACTGAGCACCCAGCACCCGAACACTGAGCACCCAGCACCCTGAGCACTGAGCACCCAACACCCTGAGCACTGAGCAGCCAGCACCCCGAGCACTGAGCACCCAGCACCCCGAGCACTGAGCACCCAGCACCCCGAGCACTGAGCAGCGAGCACCCCGAGCACTGAGCATCCAGCACCCCGAGCACTGAGCACCCAGCACCCTGAGCACTGAGCACCCAGCACCCTGAGTCCTGAGCACTGAGCACCCCGAGTACTGAGCACCCAGCACCCCGAGCACTGAGCAGCGAGCACCCCGAGCACTGAGCATCCAGCACCCCGAGCACTGAGCACCCAGCACCCGAACACTGAGCACCCAGCACCCTGAGCACTGAGCACCCAACACCCTGAGCACTGAGCAGCCAGCACCCCGAGCACTGAGCACCCAGCACCCCGAGCACTGAGCACCCAGCACCCCGAGCACTGAGCACCCAGCACCCTGAGTACTGAGCACCCAACACCCCAAGCACTGAGCACCCTGAGTACTGAGCACCCAGCACCCTGAGTAATGAGCACCCAGCACCCCGAGCACTGAGCACCCAGCACCCTGAGTACTGAGCACCGAGCACCCTGAGTACTGAGCACCGAGCACCCCGAGCACTGAGCACCCAGCACACTGAGTACTGAGCTCTGAGCACCCCGAGCACTGAGCACCCAGCACCCCGAGCACTGAGCACCCAGCACCCTGAGTACTGAGCACCCAGCACCCCGAGCACTGAGCAGCCAGCACCCCGAGCACTGAGCACCCAGCACCCCGAGCACTGAGCACCCAGCACCCCGAGCACTGAGCACCCAGCACCCCGAGCACCGAGCACCCTGAGTACTAAGCACCGAGCACTCTGAGCACTGAGCACCCAGCACCCTTGCATTGAGCACCCAGCACCCTGAGTACTGAGCACCCAGCACCCCGAGCACTGAGCACCCAGCACCATGAGTACTGAGCACCCAGCACCCCGAGCACTGAGCACCCAGCACCCCGAGCACTGAGCACCCAGCACCCCGAGCACCGAGCACCCTGAGTACTAAGCACCGAGCACTCTGAGCACTGAGCACCCAGCACCCTTGCACTGAGCACCCAGCACCCTGAGTACTGAGCACCCAGCACCCCGAGCACTGAGCACCCAGCACCATGAGTACTGTGCACCCAGCACCCTGAGCACTGAGCACCGAGCAACCTGAGCACAGAGCACCCAGCAGCCTGAGGACTGAGCACCCAGCACCCCGAGCACTGAGCACCCTGAGTACTGAGCACTGAGCACCCTGAGTACTGAGCACTGAGCACCCTGAGTACTGAGCACCCAGCACCCTGAGTACTGAGCACCCAGCATCCCGAGCACTGAGTACCCAGCACCCTGAGCACTGAGTACCCAGCACCCTGAGCACTGAGCACCCAGCATCCTGAGCATTGAGCACCCAGCACCCTGAGCACTGAGCACCCACCACACTGAGTACTGAGCACTGAGCACCCAGCACCCCGAGCACTGAGCACCCAGCACCCGAACACTGAGCACCCAGCACCCTGAGCACTGAGCACCCAACACCCTGAGCACTGAGCAGCCAGCACCCCGAGCACTGAGCACCCAGCACCCCGAGCACTGAGCACCCAGCACCCCGAGCACTGAGCACCCAGCACCCTGAGTACTGAGCACCCAGCACCCTGAGTACTGAGCACCCAACACCCTGAGCACTTAGCACCCAGCACCCTGAGTACTGAGCACCCAACACCCCAAGCACTGAGCACCCTGAGTACTGAGCACCCAGCACCGCAAGCACTGAGCACCCTGAGCACTGAGCACCCAGCACCCTGAGTACTGAGCATCCAGCACCCCGAGCACTGAGCACCCAGCACCATGAGTACTGAGCACTGAGCACCCAGCACCCCGAGCACTGAGCACCCAGCACCCTGTTTACTGAGCACTGAATACCCAGCACCCCGAGCACTGAGCACCCAGCACTCTGAGCACTGAGCATCCTGAGTACTGAGCACCCAGCACCCTGAGCACTGAGCACCCATCACCCCGAGCACTGAGCACCCAGCACACAGAGCACTGAGCACTGAGCACCCTGAGTACTGAGCACTGAGCACCCTGAGCACTGAGCACCGAGCACCCTGAGTACGGAGCACTGAGAACCCTGAGCACTGAGCACCCTGCACCCTGAGTACTGAGCACCCAGCACCCTGAGCACTGAGGACCGAGCACCTTGAGTACTAAGCACCCAGCACCCTGAGTACTGAGCACCGTGCACCCTGAGCACTGAGCACCCAGCACGCTGAGTACTGAGCACTGAGCACCCTGAGCACTGAGCACCCAGCACCCTGAGTACTGAGCACCGAGCACCCTGAGTACTGAGCACCCAGCACCCTGAGCACTGAGCACCCAGCACACCGAGCAGTGAGCACCCAGCACCCTGAGTACTGAGCACCCAGCACCCCGAGCACTGAGTACCCAGCACCCTGAGCACTGAGCACCCAGCACCCTGAGCACTGAGCACCCAGCACCCTGAGCACTGAGCACCCAGCACCCTGAGTACTGAGCACTGAGCACCCAGCACCCTGAGCACTGAGCACCCAGCACCCTGAGTACTGAGCACTGAACACCCAGCACCCCGAGCACTGAGCACCCAGCACCCTGAGCACTGAGAACCCAGCACCCGAGTACTGAGCACCCAGCACCCTGAGTACTGAGCACCCAGCACCCTGAGCACTGAGCACCCAGCACCCTGAGTACTGAGCACCCAGCACCCTGAGCACTGAGCACCGAGCACCCTGAGCACTGAGCACCCAGCACCCTGAGGACTGAGCACCCAGCACCCCGAGCACTGAGCACCCAGCACCCTGAGCACTGAGCACCCTGAGCACTGAGCAATGAGCACCCTGAGTACTGAGCACCCAGCACCCTGAGTACTGAGCACCCAGCAACCTGAGCACTGAGCACCGAGCACCCTGAGCACTGAGCACCCAGCACCCCGAGCACTGAGCACCCAGCACCCTGAGCACTGAGCACCCTGAGTACTGAGCACTGAGCACCCTGAGTACTGAGCACTGAGCACCCTGAGTACTGAGCACCCAGCACCCTGAGTACTGAGCACCCAGCACCCTGAGCAATGAGCACCCTGAGTTCTGAGCACCCAGCACCCTGAGCACTGAGCACCGAGCACCCCGAGCACTGAGCACCCAGCACCCGGAGAACTGAGCACCCAGCACCCTGAGTACTAAGCACCGAGCACCCTGAGTACTGAGCACCCAGTACCCTGAGCACTGAACACACAGCACCCTGAGCACTGAGCACCCACCACACTGAGTACTGAGCACTGAGCACCCAGCACCCCGAGCACTGAGCACCCAGCACCCGAACACTGAGCACCCAGCACCCTGAGCACTGAGCACCCAACACCCTGAGCACTGAGCAGCCAGCACCCCGAGCACTGAGCACCCAGCACCCCGAGCACTGAGCACCCAGCACCCCGAGCACTGAGCACCCAGCACCCTGAGTACTGAGCACCCAGCACCCTGAGTACTGAGCACCCAACACCCTGAGCACTTAGCACCCAGCACCCTGAGTACTGAGCACCCAACACCCCAAGCACTGAGCACCCTGAGTACTGAGCACCCAGCACCGCAAGCACTGAGCACCCTGAGCACTGAGCACCCAGCACCCTGAGTACTGAGCATCCAGCACCCCGAGCACTGAGCACCCAGCACCATGAGTACTGAGCACTGAGCACCCAGCACCCCGAGCACTGAGCACCCAGCACCCTGTTTACTGAGCACTGAATACCCAGCACCCCGAGCACTGAGCACCCAGCACTCTGAGCACTGAGCATCCTGAGTACTGAGCACCCAGCACCCTGAGCACTGAGCACCCATCACCCCGAGCACTGAGCACCCAGCACACAGAGCACTGAGCACTGAGCACCCTGAGTACTGAGCACTGAGCACCCTGAGCACTGAGCACCGAGCACCCTGAGTACGGAGCACTGAGAACCCTGAGCACTGAGCACCCTGCACCCTGAGTACTGAGCACCCAGCACCCTGAGCACTGAGGACCGAGCACCTTGAGTACTAAGCACCCAGCACCCTGAGTACTGAGCACCGTGCACCCTGAGCACTGAGCACCCAGCACGCTGAGTACTGAGCACTGAGCACCCTGAGCACTGAGCACCCAGCACCCTGAGTACTGAGCACCGAGCACCCTGAGTACTGAGCACCCAGCACCCTGAGCACTGAGCACCCAGCACACCGAGCAGTGAGCACCCAGCACCCTGAGTACTGAGCACCCAGCACCCCGAGCACTGAGTACCCAGCACCCTGAGCACTGAGCACCCAGCACCCTGAGCACTGAGCACCCAGCACCCTGAGCACTGAGCACCCAGCACCCTGAGTACTGAGCACTGAGCACCCAGCACCCTGAGCACTGAGCACCCAGCACCCTGAGTACTGAGCACTGAACACCCAGCACCCCGAGCACTGAGCACCCAGCACCCTGAGCACTGAGAACCCAGCACCCGAGTACTGAGCACCCAGCACCCTGAGTACTGAGCACCCAGCACCCTGAGCACTGAGCACCCAGCACCCTGAGTACTGAGCACCCAGCACCCTGAGCACTGAGCACCGAGCACCCTGAGCACTGAGCACCCAGCACCCTGAGGACTGAGCACCCAGCACCCCGAGCACTGAGCACCCAGCACCCTGAGCACTGAGCACCCTGAGCACTGAGCAATGAGCACCCTGAGTACTGAGCACCCAGCACCCTGAGTACTGAGCACCCAGCAACCTGAGCACTGAGCACCGAGCACCCTGAGCACTGAGCACCCAGCACCCCGAGCACTGAGCACCCAGCACCCTGAGCACTGAGCACCCTGAGTACTGAGCACTGAGCACCCTGAGTACTGAGCACTGAGCACCCTGAGTACTGAGCACCCAGCACCCTGAGTACTGAGCACCCAGCACCCTGAGCAATGAGCACCCTGAGTTCTGAGCACCCAGCACCCTGAGCACTGAGCACCGAGCACCCCGAGCACTGAGCACCCAGCACCCGGAGAACTGAGCACCCAGCACCCTGAGTACTAAGCACCGAGCACCCTGAGTACTGAGCACCCAGTACCCTGAGCACTGAACACACAGCACCCTGAGTACTGAGCACCCCGATCACTGAGCACCCAGCACCCTGAGCACTGAACACACAGCACCCTGAGTACTGAGCACCCCGAGCACTGAGCACCCAGCACCCTGAGTACTGAGCAGCGAGCACCACGAGCACTGAGCTCCCAGCACCACGAGCACTGAGCATCCAGCACCCTGAGTACTGAGCACCCAGCACCCTGAGTACTGAGCACCCAGCACCCCGAGCACTGAGTACCCAGCACGCTGAGCACTGAGCACCCAGCACCCTGAGCACTGAGCACCCAGCACCCTGAGCACTGAGCACCCAGCACCCCGAGCACTGAGCACTGAGCACCCAGCACCCCGAGCACTGAGCACCCAGCACCCTGAGTACTGAGCACCCAGCACCCTGAGCACTGAGCACCCAGCACCCTGAGCACTGAGCACCCAGCACCCTGAGCACTGAGCACACAGCACCCTGAGTACTGAGCACTGAGCACCCAGAACCCTGAGCACTGAGCACCCAGCACCCTGAGTACTGAGCACTGAACACCCAGCACCCCGAGCACTGAGCACCCAGCACCCTGAGCACTGAGAACCCAGCACCCGAGTACTGAGCACCCAGCACCCTGAGTACTGAGCACCCAGCACCCTGAGCACTGAGCACCCAGCACCCTGAGTACTGAGCACCCAGCACCCTGAGCACTGAGCACCGAGCACCCTGAGCACTGAGCACCCAGCACCCTGAGGACTGAGCACCCAGCACCCCGAGCACTGAGCACACAGCACCCTGAGCACTGAGCACCCTGAGTACTGAGCAATGAGCACCCTGAGTACTGAGCACCCAGCACCCTGAGTACTGAGCACCCAGCAACCTGAGCACTGAGCACCGAGCACCCTGAGCACTGTGCACCCAGCACCCTGAGCACTGACCACCCAGCACCCTGAGCACTGAGCACCCAGCACCCTGAGTACTGAGCACCCTGAGTACTGAGCACACAGCACCCTGAGCACTGAGCACCCAGCACCCCGAGCACTGAGCACCCAGCACCCTGAGCACTGAGCACCCTGAGTACTGAGCACTGAGCACCCTGAGTACTGAGCACTGAGCACCCTGAGTACTGAGCACCCAGCACCCTGAGTACTGAGCACCCAGCACCCTGAGCAATGAGCACCCTGAGTTCTGAGCACCCAGCACCCTGAGCACTGAGCACCGAGCACCCCGAGCACTGAGCACCCAGCACCCGGAGAACTGAGCACCCAGCACCCTGAGTACTAAGCACCGAGCACCCTGAGTACTGAGCACCCAGTACCCTGAGCACTGAACACACAGCACCCTGAGTACTGAGCACCCCGATCACTGAGCACCCAGCACCCTGAGCACTGAGGACCCAGCACCCTGAGTACTGAGCACACAGCACCCTGAGCACTGAGCACCCAGCACCCTGAGCACTGAGCACCCAGCACCCCGAGCACTGAGCACCCAGCACCCCGAAAACTGAGCACCCAGCACCCTGAGCACTGAGCACCCAACACCCTGAGCACTGAGCAGCCAGCACCCCGAGCACTGAGGACCCAGCACCCCGAGCACTGAGCACCGAGCACCCCGAGCACTGAGCACCCAGCACCCTGAGTACTGAGCACCCAACACCCTGAGCACTGAGCACCCAGCACCCTGAGTACTGAGGACCCAACACACCAAGCACTGAGCACCCTGAGTACTGAGCACCCAGCACCCCAATCACTGAGCAGCCTGAGTACCGAGCACCCAGCACCCTGAGTAATGAGCACCCAGCACCCCGAGCACTGAGCACCCAGCACCCTGAGTACTGAGCACCGAGCTCCCTGAGTACTGAGCAGCCAGCACCCTGAGTACTGAGCACCCAGCGTACTGAGCACCGAGAACCCAGCACCCTGAGGACTGAGCACCCAGCACCCTGAGCACTGAGCACCCAGCACCCTGAGTACTGAGCACCGAGCACCCCGAGAACTGAGCACCCAGAACCCCGAGCACAGAGCACCCAGCACCCCGAGCACTGAGCACGCAGCACCCCGAGCACTGAGCACCCAGCACCCCTAGCACTGAACACCCAGCACCCCGAGCACTGAGCACCCAGCTCCCTGAGTACTGAGCACCCAGCACCCCGAGTACTGAGCACCCAGCAATGTGAGCACCGAGCAGCAAGCACCCCGAGCACTGAGCACCCAGCACCCTGAGCACTGAGCACCCAGCACCCTGAGTCCTGAGCACTGAGCACCCCGAGTACTGAGCACCCAGCACCCCGAGCACTGAGCAGCGAGCACCCCGAGCACTGAGCACCCAGCACCCCGAGCACTGAGCACCCAGCACCCGAACACTGAGCACCCAGCACCCTGAGCACTGAGCACCCAACACCCTGAGCACTGAGCAGCCAGCACCCCGAGCACTGAGCACCCAGCACCCCGAGCACTGAGAACCCAGCACCCTGAGTACTGAGCACCCAGCACCCTGAGTACTGAGCACCCAGCACCCTGAGCACTGAGCACCCAACACCCTGAGCACTGAGCAGCCAGCACCCCGAGCACTGAGCACCCAGCACCCCGAGCACTGAGAACCCAGCACCCTGAGTACTGAGCACCCAGCACCCTGAGTACTGAGCACCCAGCACCCTGAGCACTGAGCACCCAACACCCTGAGCACTGAGCAGCGAGCACCCCGAGCACTGAGCACCAAGCACCCCGAGCACTGAGCACCCAGCACCCGAACACTGAGCACCCAGCACCCTGAGCACTGAGCACCCAACACCCTGAGCACTGAGCAGCCAGCACCCCGAGCACTGAGCACCCAGCACCCTGAGCACTGAGAACCCAGCACCCTGAGTACTGAGCACCCAGCACCCTGAGTACTGAGCACCCAGCACCCTGAGCACTGAGCACCCAGCACCCTGAGTACTGAGCACCGAGCACCCCGAGAACTGAGCACCCAGAACCCCGAGCACTGAGCACCCAGCACCCCGAGCACTGAGCACGCAGCACCCCGAGCACTGAGCACCCAGCACCCTGAGGACTGAGCACCCAGCACCCTGAGCACTGAGCACCCAGCACCCTGAGTACTGAGCACCGAGCACCCCGAGAACTGAGCACCCAGAACCCCGAGCACTGAGCACCCAGCACCCCGAGCACTGAGCACGCAGCACCCCGAGCACTGAGCACCCAGCACCCCGAGCACTGAACACCCAGCACCCCGAGCACTGAGCACCCAGCTCCCTGAGTACTGAGCACCCAGCACCCCGAGTACTGAGCACCCAGCAATGTGAGCACCGAGCAGCAAGCACCCCGAGCACTGAGCACCCAGCACCCTGAGCACTGAGCACCCAGCACCCTGAGTCCTGAGCACTGAGCACCCCGAGTACTGAGCACCCAGCACCCCGAGCACTGAGCAGCGAGCACCCCGAGCACTGAGCATCCAGCACCCCGAGCACTGAGCACCCAGCACCCGAACACTGAGCACCCAGCACCCTGAGCACTGAGCACCCAACACCCTGAGCACTGAGCAGCCAGCACCCCGAGCACTGAGCACCCAGCACCCCGAGCACTGAGCACCCAGCACCCCGAGCACTGAGCACCCAGCACCCTGAGTACTGAGCACCCAACACCCCAAGCACTGAGCACCCTGAGTACTGAGCACCCAGCACCCTGAGTAATGAGCACCCAGCACCCCGAGCACTGAGCACCCAGCACCCTGAGTACTGAGCACCGAGCACCCTGAGTACTGAGCACCGAGCACCCCGAGCACTGAGCACCCAGCACACTGAGTACTGAGCTCTGAGCACCCCGAGCACTGAGCACCCAGCACCCCGAGCACTGAGCACCCAGCACCCTGAGTACTGAGCACCCAGCACCCCGAGCACTGAGCAGCCAGCACCCCGAGCACTGAGCACCCAGCACCCCGAGCACTGAGCACCCAGCACCCCGAGCACTGAGCACCCAGCACCCCGAGCACCGAGCACCCTGAGTACTAAGCACCGAGCACTCTGAGCACTGAGCACCCAGCACCCTTGCACTGAGCACCCAGCACCCTGAGTACTGAGCACCCAGCACCCCGAGCACTGAGCACCCAGCACCATGAGTACTGAGCACCCAGCACCCCGAGCACTGAGCACCCAGCACCCCGAGCACTGAGCACCCAGCACCCCGAGCACCGAGCACCCTGAGTACTAAGCACCGAGCACTCTGAGCACTGAGCACCCAGCACCCTTGCACTGAGCACCCAGCACCCTGAGTACTGAGCACCCAGCACCCCGAGCACTGAGCACCCAGCACCATGAGTACTGTGCACCCAGCACCCTGAGCACTGAGCACCGAGCAACCTGAGCACAGAGCACCCAGCAGCCTGAGGACTGAGCACCCAGCACCCCGAGCACTGAGCACCCTGAGTACTGAGCACTGAGCACCCTGAGTACTGAGCACTGAGCACCCTGAGTACTGAGCACCCAGCACCCTGAGTACTGAGCACCCAGCATCCCGAGCACTGAGTACCCAGCACCCTGAGCACTGAGTACCCAGCACCCTGAGCACTGAGCACCCAGCATCCTGAGCATTGAGCACCCAGCACCCTGAGCACTGAGCACCCACCACACTGAGTACTGAGCACTGAGCACCCAGCACCCCGAGCACTGAGCACCCAGCACCCGAACACTGAGCACCCAGCACCCTGAGCACTGAGCACCCAACACCCTGAGCACTGAGCAGCCAGCACCCCGAGCACTGAGCACCCAGCACCCCGAGCACTGAGCACCCAGCACCCCGAGCACTGAGCACCCAGCACCCTGAGTACTGAGCACCCAGCACCCTGAGTACTGAGCACCCAACACCCTGAGCACTTAGCACCCAGCACCCTGAGTACTGAGCACCCAACACCCCAAGCACTGAGCACCCTGAGTACTGAGCACCCAGCACCGCAAGCACTGAGCACCCTGAGCACTGAGCACCCAGCACCCTGAGTACTGAGCATCCAGCACCCCGAGCACTGAGCACCCAGCACCATGAGTACTGAGCACTGAGCACCCAGCACCCCGAGCACTGAGCACCCAGCACCCTGTTTACTGAGCACTGAATACCCAGCACCCCGAGCACTGAGCACCCAGCACTCTGAGCACTGAGCATCCTGAGTACTGAGCACCCAGCACCCTGAGCACTGAGCACCCATCACCCCGAGCACTGAGCACCCAGCACACAGAGCACTGAGCACTGAGCACCCTGAGTACTGAGCACTGAGCACCCTGAGCACTGAGCACCGAGCACCCTGAGTACGGAGCACTGAGAACCCTGAGCACTGAGCACCCTGCACCCTGAGTACTGAGCACCCAGCACCCTGAGCACTGAGGACCGAGCACCTTGAGTACTAAGCACCCAGCACCCTGAGTACTGAGCACCGTGCACCCTGAGCACTGAGCACCCAGCACGCTGAGTACTGAGCACTGAGCACCCTGAGCACTGAGCACCCAGCACCCTGAGTACTGAGCACCGAGCACCCTGAGTACTGAGCACCCAGCACCCTGAGCACTGAGCACCCAGCACACCGAGCAGTGAGCACCCAGCACCCCGAGCACTGAGCACCCAGCACCCCGAGCACTGAGCACCCAGCACCCCGAGCACTGAGGCTGAGCACCCTGAGTACTGAGCACTGAGCACCCTGAGTACTGAGCACCGAGCACCCTGAGTACTGAGCACCCAGCACCCCGAGCACTGAGCACTGAGCACCCTGAGTACTGAGCACCCAGCACCCTGAGCACTGAACACACAGCACCCTGAGTACTGAGCACCCCGAGCACTGAGCACCCAGCACCCTGAGTACTGAGCAGCGAGCACCACGAGCACTGAGCTCCCAGCACCACGAGCACTGAGCACCCAGCACCCTGAGTACTGAGCACCCAGCACCCTGAGTACTGAGCACCCAGCACCCCGAGCACTGAGTACCCACACCCTGAGCACTGAGCACCCAGCACCCTGAGCACTGAGCACCCAGCACCCTGAGCACTGAGCACCCAGCACCCCGAGCACTGAGCACTGAGCACCCAGCACCCCGAGCACTGAGCACCCAGCACCCTGAGTACTGAGCACCCAGCACCCCGAGCAGTGAGTACCCAGCACCCTGAGCACTGAGCACCCAGCACCCTGAGCACTGAGCACCCAGCACCCTGAGCACTGAGCACCCAGCACCCTGAGTACTGAGCACTGAGCACCCAGCACCCTGAGCACTGAGCACGCAGCACCCTGAGTACTGAGCACTGAACACCCAGCACCCCGAGCACTGAGCACCCAGCACCCTGAGCACTGAGAACCCAGCACCCGAGTACTGAGCACCCAGCACCCTGAGTACTGAGCACCCAGCACCCTGAGCACTGAGCACCCAGCACCCTGAGTACTGAGCACCCAGCACCCTGAGCACTGAGCACCGAGCACCCTGAGCACTGAGCACCCAGCACCCTGAGGACTGAGCACCCAGCACCCCGAGCACTGAGCACCCAGCACCCTGAGCACTGAGCACCCTGAGCACTGAGCAATGAGCACCCTGAGTACTGAGCACCCAGCACCCTGAGTACTGAGCACCCAGCAACCTGAGCACTGAGCACCGAGCACCCTGAGCACTGAGCACCCAGCACCCCGAGCACTGAGCACCCAGCACCCTGAGCACTGAGCACCCTGAGTACTGAGCACTGAGCACCCTGAGTACTGAGCACTGAGCACCCTGAGTACTGAGCACCCAGCACCCTGAGTACTGAGCACCCAGCACCCTGAGCAATGAGCACCCTGAGTTCTGAGCACCCAGCACCCTGAGCACTGAGCACCGAGCACCCCGAGCACTGAGCACCCAGCACCCGGAGAACTGAGCACCCAGCACCCTGAGTACTAAGCACCGAGCACCCTGAGTACTGAGCACCCAGTACCCTGAGCACTGAACACACAGCACCCTGAGTACTGAGCACCCCGATCACTGAGCACCCAGCACCCTGAGCACTGAACACACAGCACCCTGAGTACTGAGCACCCCGAGCACTGAGCACCCAGCACCCTGAGTACTGAGCAGCGAGCACCACGAGCACTGAGCTCCCAGCACCACGAGCACTGAGCACCCAGCACCCTGAGTACTGAGCACCCAGCACCCTGAGTACTGAGCACCCAGCACCCCGAGCACTGAGTACCCAGCACGCTGAGCACTGAGCACCCAGCACCCTGAGCACTGAGCACCCAGCACCCTGAGCACTGAGCACCCAGCACCCCGAGCACTGAGCACTGAGCACCCAGCACCCCGAGCACTGAGCACCCAGTACCCTGAGTACTGAGCACCCAGCACCCTGAGCACTGAGCACCCAGCACCCTGAGCACTGAGCACCCAGCACCCTGAGCACTGAGCACACAGCACCCTGAGTACTGAGCACTGAGCACCCAGAACCCTGAGCACTGAGCACCCAGCACCCTGAGTACTGAGCACTGAACACCCAGCACCCCGAGCACTGAGCACCCAGCACCCTGAGCACTGAGAACCCAGCACCCGAGTACTGAGCACCCAGCACCCTGAGTACTGAGCACCCAGCACCCTGAGCACTGAGCACCCAGCACCCTGAGTACTGAGCACCCAGCACCCTGAGCACTGAGCACCGAGCACCCTGAGCACTGAGCACCCAGCACCCTGAGGACTGAGCACCAAGCACCCCGAGCACTGAGCACACAGCACCCTGAGCACTGAGCACCCTGAGTACTGAGCAATGAGCACCCTGAGTACTGAGCACCCAGCACCCTGAGTACTGAGCACCCAGCAACCTGAGCACTGAGCACCGAGCACCCTGAGCACTGAGCACCCAGCACCCTGAGCACTGACCACCCAGCACCCTGAGCACTGAGCACCCAGCACCCTGAGTACTGAGCACCCTGAGTACTGAGCACACAGCACCCTGAGCACTGAGCACCCAGCACCCCGAGCACTGAGCACCCAGCACCCTGAGCACTGAGCACCCTGAGTACTGAGCACTGAGCACCCTGAGTACTGAGCACTGAGCACCCTGAGTACTGAGCACCCAGCACCCTGAGTACTGAGCACCCAGCACCCTGAGCAATGAGCACCCTGAGTTCTGAGCACCCAGCACCCTGAGCACTGAGCACCGAGCACCCCGAGCACTGAGCACCCAGCACCCGGAGAACTGAGCACCCAGCACCCTGAGTACTAAGCACCGAGCACCCTGAGTACTGAGCACCCAGTACCCTGAGCACTGAACACACAGCACCCTGAGTACTGAGCACCCCGATCACTGAGCACCCAGCACCCTGAGCACTGAGGACCCAGCACCCTGAGTACTGAGCACCCAGCACCCTGAGCACTGAGCACCCAGCACCCTGAGCACTGAGCACCCAGCACCCCGAGCACTGAGCACCCAGCACCCCGAAAACTGAGCACCCAGCACCCTGAGCACTGAGCACCCAACACCCTGAGCACTGAGGAGCCAGCACCCCGAGCACTGAGCACCCAGCACCCCGAGCACTGAGCACCGAGCACCCCGAGCACTGAGCACCCAGCACCCTGAGTACTGAGCACCCAACACCCTGAGCACTGAGCACCCAGCACCCTGAGTACTGAGGACCCAACACCCCAAGCACTGAGCACCCTGAGTACTGAGCACCCAGCACCCCAATCACTGAGCAGCCTGAGTACCGAGCACCCAGCACCCTGAGTAATGAGCACCCAGCACCCCGAGCACTGAGCACCCAGCACCCTGAGTACTGAGCACCGAGCTCCCTGAGTACTGAGCAGCCAGCACCCTGAGTACTGAGCACCCAGCGTACTGAGCACCGAGAACCCAGCACCCTGAGGACTGAGCACCCAGCACCCTGAGCACTGAGCACCCAGCACCCTGAGTACTGAGCACCGAGCACCCCGAGAACTGAGCACCCAGAACCCCGAGCACTGAGCACCCAGCACCCCGAGCACTGAGCACGCAGCACCCCGAGCACTGAGCACCCAGCACCCCTAGCACTGAACACCCAGCACCCCGAGCACTGAGCACCCAGCTCCCTGAGTACTGAGCACCCAGCACCCCGAGTACTGAGCACCCAGCAATGTGAGCACCGAGCAGCAAGCACCCCGAGCACTGAGCACCCAGCACCCTGAGCACTGAGCAGCCAGCACCCTGAGTCCTGAGCACTGAGCACCCCGAGTACTGAGCACCCAGCACCCCGAGCACTGAGCAGCGAGCACCCCGAGCACTGAGCACCCAGCACCCCGAGCACTGAGCACCCAGCACCCGAACACTGAGCACCCAGCACCCTGAGCACTGAGCACCCAACACCCTGAGCACTGAGCAGCCAGCACCCCGAGCACTGAGCACCCAGCACCCCGAGCACTGAGAACCCAGCACCCTGAGTACTGAGCACCCAGCACCCTGAGTACTGAGCACCCAGCACCCTGAGCACTGAGCACCCAACACCCTGAGCACTGAGCAGCCAGCACCCCGAGCACTGAGCACCCAGCACCCCGAGCACTGAGAACCCAGCACCCTGAGTACTGAGCACCCAGCACCCTGAGTACTGAGCACCCAGCACCCTGAGCACTGAGCACCCAACACCCTGAGCACTGAGCAGCGAGCACCCCGAGCACTGAGCACCAAGCACCCCGAGCACTGAGCACCCAGCACCCGAACACTGAGCACCCAGCACCCTGAGCACTGAGCACCCAACACCCTGAGCACTGAGCAGCCAGCACCCCGAGCACTGAGCACCCAGCACCCTGAGCACTGAGAACCCAGCACCCTGAGTACTGAGCACCCAGCACCCTGAGTACTGAGCACCCAGCACCCTGAGCACTGAGCACCCAGCACCCTGAGTACTGAGCACCGAGCACCCCGAGAACTGAGCACCCAGAACCCCGAGCACTGAGCACCCAGCACCCCGAGCACTGAGCACGCAGCACCCCGAGCACTGAGCACCCAGCACCCTGAGGACTGAGCACCCAGCACACTGAGCAATGAGCACCCAGCACCCTGAGTACTGAGCACCGAGCACCCCGAGAACTGAGCACCCAGAACCCCGAGCACTGAGCACCCAGCACCCCGAGCACTGAGCACGCAGCACCCCGAGCACTGAGCACCCAGCACCCCGAGCACTGAACACCCAGCACCCCGAGCACTGAGCACCCAGCTCCCTGAGTACTGAGCACCCAGCACCCCGAGTACTGAGCACCCAGCAATGTGAGCACCGAGCAGCAAGCACCCCGAGCACTGAGCACCCAGCACCCTGAGCACTGAGCACCCAGCACCCTGAGTCCTGAGCACTGAGCACCCCGAGTACTGAGCACCCAGCACCCCGAGCACTGAGCAGCGAGCACCCCGAGCACTGAGCACCCAGCACCCCGAGCACTGAGCACCCAGCACCCGAACACTGAGCACCCAGCACCCTGAGCACTGAGCACCCAACACCCTGAGCACTGAGCAGCCAGCACCCCGAGCACTGAGCACCCAGCACCCCGAGCACTGAGCACCCAGCACCCCGAGCACTGAGCACCCAGCACCCTGAGTACTGAGCACACAACACCCCAAGCACTGAGCACCCTGAGTACTGAGCACCCAGCACCCTGAGTAATGAGCACCCAGCACCCCGAGCACTGAGCACCCAGCACCCTGAGTACTGAGCACCGAGCACCCTGAGTACTGAGCACCGAGCACCCCGAGCACTGAGCACCCAGCACACTGAGTACTGAGCTCTGAGCACCCCGAGCACTGAGCACCCAGCACCCCGAGCACTGAGCACCCAGCACCCTGAGTACTGAGCACCCAGCACCCCGAGCACTGAGCAGCCAGCACCCCGAGCACTGAGCACCCAGCACCCCGAGCACTGAGCACCCAGCACCCCGAGCACTGAGCACCCAGCACCCCGAGCACCGAGCACCCTGAGTACTAAGCACCGAGCACTCTGAGCACTGAGCACCCAGCACCCTTGCACTGAGCACCCAGCACCCTGAGTACTGAGCACCCAGCACCCCGAGCACTGAGCACCCAGCACCATGAGTACTGAGCACCCAGCACCCCGAGCACTGAGCACCCAGCACCCCGAGCACTGAGCACCCAGCACCCCGAGCACCGAGCACCCTGAGTACTAAGCACCGAGCACTCTGAGCACTGAGCACCCAGCACCCAGCACCCTTGCACTGAGCACCCAGCACCCTGAGTACTGAGCACCCAGCACCCCGAGCACTGAGCACCCAGCACCATGAGTACTGAGCACCCAGCACCCTGAGCACTGAGCACCGAGCAACCTGAGCACAGAGCACCCAGCAGCCTGAGGACTGAGCACCCAGCACCCCGAGCACTGAGCACCCTGAGTACTGAGCACTGAGCACCCTGAGTACTGAGCACTGAGCACCCTGAGTACTGAGCACCCAGCACCCTGAGTACTGAGCACCCAGCATCCCGAGCACTGAGTACCCAGCACCCTGAGCACTGAGTACCCAGCACCCTGAGCACTGAGCACCCAGCATCCTGAGCATTGAGCACCCAGCACCCTGAGCACTGAGCACCCACCACACTGAGTACTGAGCACTGAGCACCCAGCACCCCGAGCACTGAGCACCCAGCACCCGAACACTGAGCACCCAGCACCCTGAGCACTGAGCACCCAACACCCTGAGCACTGAGCCAGCACCCCGAGCACTGAGCACCCAGCACCCCGAGCACTGAGCACCCAGCACCCCGAGCACTGAGCACCCAGCACCCTGAGTACTGAGCACCCAGCACCCTGAGTACTGAGCACCCAACACCCTGAGCACTTAGCACCCAGCACCCTGAGTACTGAGCACCCAACACCCCAAGCACTGAGCACCCTGAGTACTGAGCACCCAGCACCGCAAGCACTGAGCACCCTGAGTACTGAGCACCCAGCACCCTGAGTAATGAGCACCCAGCACCCCGAGCACTGAGCACCCAGCACCCTGAGTACTGAGCACCGAGCACCCTGAGTACTGAGCAGCCAGCACCCTGAGTACTGAGCACCCAGCGTACTGAGCACCGAGCACCCAGCACCCTGAGTACTGAGCACCCAGCACCCTGAGCACTGAGCACCCAGCACCCTGAGTACTGAGCACCGAGCACCCCGAGCACTGAGAACCCAGAACCCCGAGCACTGAGCACCCAGCACCCCGAGCACTGAGCACCCAGCACCCCGAGCACTGAGCACCCAGCACCCCGAGCACTGAGCACCCTGAGTACTAAGCACCGAGCACCCTGAGCACTGAGCACCCAGCACCCTGAGCACTGAGCACCCAGCACCCTGAGTACTGAGCACCCAGCACCCCGAGCACTGAGCACCCAGCACCATGAGTACTGAGCACCCAGCACCCTGAGCACTGAGCACCGAGCAACCTGAGCACAGAGCACCCAGCACCCTGAGGACTGAGCACCCAGCACCCCGAGCACTGAGCACCCTGAGTACTGAGCACTGAGCACCCTGAGTACTGAGCACTGAGCACCCTGAGTACTGAGCACCCAGCACCCTGAGTACTGAGCACCCAGCATCCTGAGCACTGAGTACCCAGCACCCTGAGCACTGAGTACCCAGCACCCTGAGCAATGAGCACCCAGCATCCTGAGCATTGAGCACCCAGCACCCTGAGCACTGAGCACCCACCACACTGAGTACTGAGCACTGAGCACCCAGCACCCCGAGCACTGAGCACCCAGCACCCTGAGTACTGAGCACTGAGCACCCAGCACCCCGAGCACTGAGCACCCAGCACCCTGAGCACTGAGCACCCAGCACACGAGTACTGATCACCCAGCACCCTGAGTACTGAGCACCCAGCACCCTGAGCATTGAGCACCCAGCACCCCGAGTACTGAGCACCCAGCACCCTGAGCACTGAGCACCCTGCACCTTGAGCACTGAGCACCCAGCACCCTGAGCACTGCGCACCCAGCACCCTGAGTACTGAGCACCCAGCACCCTGAGCACTGAGCACCTAGCACCCTGAACACTGAGCACCCAGCACCCTGAGCACTGAGCACCCAGCACCCTGAGTAGTGAGCACCCAACGTACTGAGCACCGAGCACCCCGAGCACTGAGCACCCAGCACCCTGAGTACTGAGCACCGAGCACCCCGAGCACTGAGCACCCAGCACACTGAGTACTGAGCTCTGAGCACCCCGAGCACTGAGCACCCAGAACCCCGAGCACTGAGCACCCAGCACCCTGAGTACTGAGCACCCAGCACCCCGAGCACTGAGCAGCCAGCACCCCGAGCACTGAGCACCCAGCACCCCGAGCACTGAGCACCCAGCACCCTGAGTACTGAGCACACAGCACCCTGAGTACTGAGCACCCAACACCCTGAGCACTGAGCACCCAGCACCCTGAGTACTGAGCACCCAACACCCCAAGCACTGAGCACCCTGAGTACTAAGCACCCAGCACCCCAAGCACTGAGGACCCAGCACCCTGAGTACTGAGCACTGAGCACCCAGCAAGCCGAGCACTGAGCACCCAGCACCCTGAGTACTGAGCACTGAGCACCCAGCACCCTGAGGACTGAGCACCCAGCACCCCGGGCACTGAGCACCCAGCACCCTGAGCACTGAGCACCCTGAGTACTGAGCACTGAGCACCCTGAGTACTGAGCACACAGCACCCCGAGCACTGAGCACCCAGCACCCTGAACACTGAGCACCCTGAGTACTGAGCACTGAGCACCCTGAGTACTGAGCAATGAGCACCCTGAGTACTGAGCACCGAGCACCCCGAGTTCTGAGCACCCAGCACCCAGAGTACTGAGCAACCAGCACCCTGAGTACTAAGCACCAAGAACCCTGAGTACTGAGCACCCAGTACCCTGAGCACTGAACACACAGCACCCTGAGTACTGAGCACACCGAGCACTGAGCACCCAGCACCCTGAGAACTGAGGACCCCGCACCCTGAGTACTGAGCACCCAGCACCCTGAGCACTGAGCACCCAGCACCCTGAGTACTGAGAACCCAGCACCCTGAGCACTGAGCACCCAGCACCCTGAGTACTGAGCATCCAGCACCCCGAGCACTGAGCACCCAGCACCCTGAGTACTGAGCACTGAACACCCAGCACCCCGAGCACTGAGCACCCAACACCCTGTTTACTGAGCACTGAGTACCCAGCACCCCGAGCCCTGAGCACCCAGCACCCTGAGCACTGAGCATCCTGAGTACTGAGCACCCAGCACCCTGAGCACTGAGCACCCAGCACCCCGAGCACTGAGCACCCAGCACCCAGAGCACGGAGCACTGAGCACCCTGAGTACTGAGCACTGAGCACCCTGAGCACTGAGCACCGAGCACCCTGAGTACTGAGCACCCTGAGCACTGAGCACCCTGTACCCTGAGTACTGAGCACCCAGCACCCTGAGCACTGAGGACCGAGCACCCTGAGCACTGAGCACCCAGCATGCTGAGTACTGAGCACTGATCAGCCTGAGTACTGAGCACCCAGCACCCTGAGCACTGAGGACCGAGCACCTTGAGTACTGAGCACTGAGCACCCTGAGTACTGAGCACCGAGCACCCTGAGTACTGAGCACCCAGCACTCTGAGCACTGAGCACCCAGCACACCGAGCACTGAGCACCCAGCACCCCGAGCACTGAGCACCCAGCACCCTGAGCACTGAGCCTGAGCACCCTGAGTACTGAGCACTGAGCACCCTGAGTACTGAGCACCGAGCACTCTGAGTACTGAGCACCCAGCACCCTGAGCACTGAACACACAGCACCCTGAGTACTGAGCACCCCGAACACTGAGCACCCAGCACCCTGAGTACTGAGCAGCGAGCACCACGAGCACTGAGCACCCAGCACCCCGAGCACTGAGCACCCAGCACCCTGAGTACTGAGCACCCAGCACCCTGAGTACTGAGCACCCAGCACCCCGAGCACTGAGTACCCAGCACCCTGAGCACTGCGCACCCAGCACCCTGAGCACTGAGCACCCAGCAACCTGAGCACTGAGCACCCAGCACCCTGAGTAATGAGCACTGAGCACCCAGCACCCCGAGCACTGAGCACCCAGCACCCTGAGTACTGAGCACTGAACACCCAGCACCCCGAGCACTGAGCACCCAGCACCCTGAGCACTGAGAACCCAGCACCTGAGTACTGAGCACACAGCACCCTGAGTACTGAGCACCCAGCACCCGAGCACTGAGCACCCAGCACCCTGAGTACTGAGCACCCAGCACCCTGAGCACTGAACACCGAGCACCCTGAGCACTGTGCACCCAGCACCCTGAGGACTGAGCACACAGCACCCCGAGCACTGAGCACCCAGCAACCTGAGCACTGAGCACCCTGAGTACTGAGCACTGAGCACCCTGAGTACTGAGCAATGAGCACCCTGAGTACTGAGCTCCCAGCACCCTGAGTACTGAGCACCCAGCAACCTGAGCACTGAGCACCGAGCACCCTGAGCACTGAGCACCCAGCACCCTGAGCACTGAGCACCCAGCACCCTGAGCACTGAGCACCCAGCACCCTGAGTACTGAGCACCCTGAGTACTGAGCACCCAGCACCCTGAGCACTGAGCACCCAGCACCCCGAGCACTGAGCACCCAGCACCCTGAGCACTGAGCACCCTGAATACTGAGCACTGAGCACCCTGAGTACTGATCACTGAGCACCATGAGTACTGAGCACCCAGCACCCTGAGTACTGAGCACCCAGCACCCTGAGCAATGAGCACCCTGAGTTCTGAGCACCCAGCACCCTGAGCACTGAGCACCGAGCACCCCGAGCACTGAGCACCCAGCACCCGGAGTACTGAGCACCCAGCACCCTGAGTACTGAGCACCCAGCACCCTGAGCACTGAGCACCCAGCACCCTGAGTACTGAGCACCCAGCACCCTGAGCACTGAGCACCCAGCACCCTGAGCACTGAACACACAGCACCCGGAGTACTGAGCACCCCGAGCACTGAGCACCCAGCACACTGAGCACTGAGGACCCAGCACCCTGAGTACTGAGCACCCAGCACCCTGAGCACTGAGCACCCAGCACCCTGAGTACTGAGCACCCAGCACCCTGAGCACTGAGCACCCAGCACCCTGAGTACTGTGCATCCAGCACCCCGAGCACTGAGCACCCAACGCCATGAGTACTGAGCACTGAGCACCCAGCACCCCGAGCACTGAGCACTCAGCACCCTGTGTACTGAGCACTGAGTACCCAGCACGCCGAGCACTGAGCACACAGCACCCTGAGCACTGAGCACCCAGCACCCTGAGTACTGAGCTCCAAGCACCCCGAGCACTGAGCACCCAGCGCCACGAGCACTGAGCACCCAGCGCCCCGAGCACTGAGAACCCAGAACCCCGAGCACTGAGCACCCAGCACCCCGAGCACTGAGCACCCAGCACCCCGAGCACTGAGCACCCAGCACCCTGAGTAATAAGCACCCAGCTCCCTGAGTACTGAGCACCCAGCACCCCGAGTACTGAGCACCCAGCAATGTGAGCACCGAGCAGCAAGCACCCCGAGCACTGAGCTCCCAGCACCCTGAGCACTGAGCACCCAGCACCCTGAGTACTGAGCACTGAACACCCCGAGTACTGAGCACCCAGCACCCCGAGCACTGAGCAGCGAGCACCCCGAGCACTGAGCACCCAGCACCCTGAGCACTGAGCACCCAGCACCCCGAACACTT
Organism: Microtus oregoni; assembly: GCF_018167655.1. Lineage (NCBI taxonomy): Eukaryota > Metazoa > Chordata > Mammalia > Rodentia > Cricetidae > Microtus > Microtus oregoni. The sequence goes on along the minus strand of NW_024543811.1, from coordinate 1,711,318 downwards.
AGCACCCAGCACCCTGAGCACTGAGCACCCAACACCCTGAGCACTGAGCAGCCAGCACCCCGAGCACTGAGCACCCAGCACCCCGAGCACTGAGCACCCAACACCCTGAGTACTGAACACCCAGCACCCTGAGTACTGAGCACCCAGCACCCTGAGCACTGAGCACCCAGCACCGTGAGTACTGAGCACCCAACCCCCCAAGCACTGAGCACCCTGAGTACTGAGCACCCAGCACCCCAAACACTGAGTACCCTGAGTACTGAGCACCCAGCACCCTGAGTAATGAGCACCCAGCACCCCGAGCACTGAGCACCCAGCACCCTGAGTACTGAGCAGCCAGCACCCTGAGTACTGAGCACCAAGCATACTGAGCACCGAGCACCCAGCACCCTGAGTACTGAGCACCCAGCACCCTGAGCACTGAGCACCCAGCACCCTGAGTACTGAGCACCGAGCACCCCGAGTACTGAGCACCCAGAACCCCGAGCACTGAGCACCCAGCACCCCGAGCACTGAGCACCCAGCACCCCGAGCACTGAGCACCCAGCACCCCGAGCACTGAGCACCCAGCACCCCTAGCACTGAGCACCCAGCACCCCGAGCACCGAGCACCCTGAGTACAAAGCACCGAGCACCCTGAGCACTGAGCACGCAGCACCCTGAGCACTGAGCACCCAGCACCCTGAGTACTGAGCACCCAGCACCCCGAGCACTGAGCACAAAGCACCCTGAGTACTGAGCACCCAGCACCCTGAGCACTGAGCACCGAGCAACCTGAGCACTGAGCACCCAGCACCCTGAGGACTGAGCACCCAGCACCCCGAGCACTGAGCACCCTGAGTACTGAGCACTGAGCACCCTGAGTACTGAGCACTGAGCACCCTGAGTAATGAGCACCCAGCACCCTGAGTACTGAGCACCCAGCATCCCGAGCACTGAGTACCCAGCACCCTGAGCACTGAGTACCCAGCACCCTGAGCACTGAGCACCCAGCATCCTGAGCATTGAGCACCCAGCACCCTGAGCACTGAGCACCCAGCACACTGAGTACTGAGCACTGAGCACCCAGCACCCCGAGCACTGAGCACCCAGCACCCTGAGTACTGAGCACTGAGCACCCAGCACCCCGAGCACTGAGCACCCAGCACCCTGAGCACTGAGCACCCAGCACCCGAGTACTGATCACCCAGCACCCTGAGTACTGAGCACCAAGCACCCTGAGTATTGATCACCCAGAACCCCGAGTACTGAGCACCCAGCACCCTGAGCACGGAGCACCCTGCACCCTGAGCACTGAGCACCCAGCACCCTGAGCACTGCGCACCCAGCACCCTGAGTACTGAGCACCCAGCACCCTGAGCACTGAGCACCCAGCACACTGAACACTGAGCACCCAGCACCCTGAGCACTGAGCACCCAGCACCCTGTGTAGTGAGCACCCAACGTACTGAGCTCCGAGCACCCCGAGCACTGAGCACCCAGCACCCTGAGTACTGAGCACCGAGCACCCCGAGCACTGAGCACCCAGCACCCTGAGTACTGAGCTCCGAGCACCCCGAGCACTGAGCACCCAGCGCCCGGAGCTCTGAGCACCCAAAACCCAGAGCACTGAGCACCCAGCACCCCGAGCACTGAGCACCCAGCACCCTGAGTACTGAGCACCCAGCACCCTGAGTACTGAGCACCCAGCACCCTGAGCACTGAGCACCCAGCACCCTGAGTACTGAGCACCCAACACCCCAAGCACTGAGAACCCTGAGTACTGAGCACCCAGCACCCCAAGCACTGAGGACCCAGCAACCTGAGTACTGAGCACTGGGCACCCAGCACCCCGAGCACTGAGCACCCAGCACCCTGAGTACTGAGCACTGAGCACCCAGCACCCTGAGGACTGAGCACTCAGCACCCCGGGCACTGAGCACCCAGCACCCTGAGGACTCTGCACCCTGAGTACTGAGCACCCAGCACCCTGAGCACTGAGCACCGAGCACACAGAGCACTGAGCACCCAGCACCCTGAGCACTGAGCACCCAGCACCCCGAGTAGTGAGCACCCAGCACCCTGAGCACTGAGCACCCTGAGTACTGAGCACACAGCACCCTGAGTACTGAGCACCCAGCACCCTGAGCAATGAGCACCCTGTGTACTGAGCACCCAGCACCCTCGAGCACTGAGCACCGAGCACCCCGAGTTCTGAGCACCCAGCACCCGTAGTACTGAGCACCCAGCACCCTGAGTACTAAGCACCAAGCACCCTGAGTACTGAGCACCCAGTACCCTGAGCACTGAACACACAGCACCCTGAGTACTGAGCACCCCGAGCACTGAGCACCCAGCACCCTGAGCACTGAGGACCCAGCACCCTGAGTACTGAGCACCCAGCACCCTGAGCACTGAGCACCCAGCACCCTGAGTACTGAGCACCCAGCACCCTGAGCACTGAGCACCCAGCACCCTGAGTACTGAGCATTCAGCACACCGAGCACTGAGCACCCAGCACCCTAAGTACTGAGCACTGAGCACCCAGCACCCCGAGCACTGAGCACCCAGCACCCTGTTTACTGAGCACTGAGTACCCAGCGCCCCGAGCACTGAGCACCCAGCACCCAGAGCACTGAGCATCCTGAGTACTGAGCACCCAGCACCCTGAGCACTGAGCACCCAGCACCCCGAGCACTGAGCATCCTGAGTACTGAGCACCCAGCACCCAGAGCACTGAGCACTGAGCACACTGAGTACTGGGCACTGAGCACCCTGGGCACTGAGCACCCAGCACCCTGAGCACTGAGTACCCAGCACAGTGAGCACTGAGCACCCTGCACCCTGAGCACTGAGCACCCAGCACCCCGAGCACTGAGCACCCAGCACCCTGAGTACTGAGCACCCAGCACCCTGAGCACTGAGCACCCAGCACCATGAGCACTGAGCACAAAGCACCCTGAGCACTGAGCACCCAGCACCCTGAGTACTGAGCTCCGAGCACCCCAAGCACTGAGCACCCAGCGCCCCGAGCACTGAGCACCCAGAACCCCGAGCACTGAGCACCCAGCACCCCGAGCACTGAGCAGCCAGCACCCCGAGTACTGAGCACCCAGCACCCCGAGCACTAAGCACCCAGCACCCTGAGTACTGAGCACCCAGCACCCTGAGTACTGAGCACCCAGCACCCTGAGCACTGAGCACCCAGCACCCTGAGCACTGAGCACCCAGCACCCTGAGTACTGAGCAGCCAGCACCCTGAGTACTGAGCACCCAGCGTACTGAGCACCGAGCACCCACCATCCTGAGTACTGAGCACCCAGCACCCTGAGCACTGAGCACCCAGCACCCTGAGTACTGAGCACCGAGCACCCCGAGCACTGAGCACCCAGCACCCCGAGCACTGAGCACCCAGCACCCCGAGCACTGAGCACCCAGCACCCCGAGCGCTGAGCACCCAGCCCCCCGAGCACTGAGCACCCAGCACCCCGAGCACTGAGCACCCAGCACCCCGAGCACCGAGCACCCAGCACCCTGAGCACTGAGCACCGAGCACCCTGAGCACTGAGCACCCATCACCCTGAGGACTGAGCACCCAGCACCCCGGGCACTGAGCACCCAGCACCCTGAGAACTGAGCACCCTGAGTACTGAGCACCCAGCACCCTGAGCACTGAGCACCGAGCACCCTGAGCACTGAGCACCCAGCACCCTGAGCACTGAGCACACAGCGCCCCGAGCAGTGAGCACCCAGCTCCCTGAGCACTGAGCACTGAGCACCCTGAGTACTGAGCACACAGCACCCTGAGTACTGAGCACCCAGCACCCTGAGTACTGAGCACCCAGCACCCTGAGCAATGAGCACACTGAGTACTGAGCACCCAGCACCCTGAGCACTGAACACCGAGCACCCCGAGTTCTGAGCACCCAGCACCTGGAGTACTGAGCACCCAGCACCCTGAGCACTGAGCACCGAGCACCCTGAGCACTGAGCACCCATCACCCTGAGGACTGAGCACCCAGCACCCCGGGCACTGAGCACCCAGCACCCTGAGAACTGAGCACCCTGAGTACTGAGCACCCAGCACCCTGAGCACTGAGCACCGAGCACCCTGAGCACTGAGCACCCAGCACCCTGAGCACTGAGCACACAGCACCCTGAGTACTGAGCACCCAGCACCCTGAGTACTGAGCACCCAGCACCCTGAGCAATGAGCACACTGAGTACTGAGCACCCAGCACCCTGAGCACTGGACACCGTGCACCCCGAGTTCTGAGCACCCAGCACCTGGAGTACTGAGCACCCAGCACCCTGAGCACTGAGCACCGAGCACCCTGAGCACTGAGCACCCATCACCCTGAGGACTGAGCACCCAGCACCCCGGGCACTGAGCAGCCAGCACCCTGAGAACTGAGCACCCTGAGTACTGATCACCCAGCACCCTGAGCACTGAGCACCGAGCACCCTGAGCACTGAGCACAAAGCACCCTGAGCACTGAGCACACAGCGCCCCGAGCAGTGAGCACCCAGCACCCTGAGCACTGAGCACTGAGCACCCTGAGTACTGAGCACACAGCACCCTGAGTACTGAGCACCCAGCACCCTGAGTACTGAGCACCCAGCACCCTGAGCAATGAGCACACTGAGTACTGAGCACCCAGCACCCTGAGCACTGAACACCGAGCACCCCGAGTTCTGAGCACCCAGCACCTGGAGTACTGAGCACCCACCACCCTGAGTACTAAGCACCAAGCACCCTGGGTACTGAGCACCCAGTACCCTGAGCACTGAACACACAGCAACCTGAGTACAGAGGGCCCCGAGCACTGAGCACCCAGCACCCTGAGCACTGAGGACCCAGCACCCTGAGTACTGAGCACCCAGCACCCTGAGCACTGAGCACCCAGCACCCTGAGTACTGAGCACCCAGCACCCTGAACACTGAGCACCCAGCACCCTGAGTACGGAGCATCCAGCACCCCGAGCACTGAGCACCCAGCACCCTGTGTACTGAGCACTGAGCACCCAGCACCCTGAGAACTGAGCACCCAGCACCCTGTTTACTGAGCACTGAGTACCCAGCACCCCGAGCACTGAGCATCCAGCACCCTGAGCACTGAGCACCCTGAGTACTGAGCACCCAGCACCCTGAGCACTGAGCACCCAGCAAACCGAGCACTGAGCACCCAGCACCCAGGGCACTGAGCACTGAGCACCCTGAGTACTGAGCACTGAGCACCCTGAGCACTGAGCACCGAGCACCCTGAGCACTGAGCACCCTGCACCCTGAGTACTGAGCACCCAGCACCCTGAGCACTGAGGACCGAGCACCCTGAGTACTAAGCACCCAGCACCCTGAGTACTGACCACCCAGCACCCTGAGCACTGAGCACCCAGCACGCTGAGTACTGAGCACCCAGCACCCTGAGTACTGAGCACCCAGCACCCTGAGCACTGAGCACCCAGCACGATGAGTACTGAGCACCGAGCACCCTGAGTACTGAGCACCCAGCACCCCGAGCACTGAGCACCGAGCACCCTGAGTACTGAGCACCCAGCACCCTGAGCACTGAGCACCCAGCACGATGAGTACTGAGCACCGAGCACCCTGAGTACTGAGCACCCAGCACCCTGAGTACTGAGCACCCAGAGTACTGAGCACCGAGCACCCAGCGTACTGAGCACCGAGCACCCCGAGCACTGAGCACACAGCACCCTGAGTACTGAGCACCCAGCACCCTGAGCACTGAGCACACAGCACCCTGAGTACTGAGCACCGAGCAACCTGAGTACTGAGCACCCAGCACCCAGAGAACTGAGCACCCTTAGTACTGAGCACTGAGCAACCTGAGTACTGAGCACCCAGCACCCTGAGTAAGGAGCATCCAGCACCCTGAACAATGATCACCCTGAGTACTGAGCACCCAGCACCTTGAGAACTGAGCACCGAGCACCCCGAGCACTGAGCACCCAGCACCCTGAGTACTGAGCACTGAGTACCCAGTACCCCGAGCACTGAGCACCCAGCACCCTGTGTACTGAGCACTGAGTACCCAGTACCCCGAGCACTGAGACCCAGCACCCCGAGTACTGAGCACCCAGCACAACGAGCACTGAGCACCCAGCACACTGAGCACTGAGCACCCAGCACCCTGAGTACTGAGCACCCAGCACCCCGAATACTGAGCACCCAGCACCCCGAGCACTGTGCACCCAGCACCCTGAGCACTGAGCAACGAGCACCCTGAGTACTGAGCACCCAGCACCCTGAGTACTGAGCACCCAGCACCCTGAGCACTGAGCACCCAGCAGTCTGAGCACTGAGCACCCAGCACCCTGAGTACTGAGCACCCAGCACCCTGAGTACTGAACACACTGCACCCCGAGCACTGAGTACCCAGCACCCTGAGCACTGAGCACCGAGCACCCTGAGCACTGAGCTCCCAGCACCCTGAGCACTGAGCACCCAGCACCCTGAGTACTGAGCACCCAGCACCCTGAGTACTGAACACCCAGCACCCTGAGCACTGAGCACTGAGCACCCAGCACCCTGAGCACTGAGCACTGAGCACCCAGCACCCTGAGCACTGAGCACCCAGCACCCCGAGCACTGAGCTCCCAGCACCCTGAGCATCCAGCACCCTGAGCACTGAGCACCCTGAGCACTGAGCACTGAGCACCCAGCACCCTGAGTACTGAGCACCCAACACTCTGAGCACTGAGCACCCAGCACACTGAGTACTGAGCACTGAGCACCCAGCACCCTGAGTACTGAGCACCCAGTACCCCGAGCACTGAGCACCCAGCACCCTGTGTACTGAGCACCGAGCACACCGAGCACTGAGCACCCAGCACCCTGAGTACTGAGCACCCAGCACCTTGAGAATGAGCACCCAGCACCCCGAGCACTGAGCAACCAGCACCCTGAGCACTGAGCACCCAGCACCCTGAGTACTGAGCACCCAGCACCCCGAGCACTGAGCACCCAGCACCCTGAGTACTGAGCACCCTGAGTACTGAGTACCCAGCACCCTGAGTACTGAGCACCCTGCACCTCGAGCACTGAGCTCCCTGAGTACTGAGCACCCAGCACCCTGAGTACTGAGCACCCATCAGTCTGAGTACTGAGCACTGAACACCCAGAGAACTGAGCACTGAGCACCCTGAGTACTGAGCACTGAGCACCCTGTGCACTGAGCAACCTGAGCACTGAGCACCGAGCACCCTGAGTACTGAGCACTGAGCACCCTGAGCACTGAGCACCCTGCACCCTGAGTACTGAGCACCCAGCACCCCGAGCACTGAGCACCGAGCACCCTGAGTACTGAGCACCCAGCACCCTGAGCACTGAGCACCCAGCACCCTGAACAATGATCACCCTGAGTACTGAGCACCCAGCACGTTGAGAACTGAGCACCGAGCACCCCGAGCACTGACCACCCAGCACCCGGAGTACTGAGCACCCAGCACCCTGAGTACTATGCACCGAGCACCCTGAGTACTGAGCACCCAGCACCCTGAGCACTGAACACACAGCACCCTGAGTACTGAGCACCCCGAGCACTGAGCACCCAGCACCCTGAGTACTGAGCACCGAGCACCCCGAGCACTGAGCACCCAGCACCCCGAGCACTGAGCACCCTGCACCCCGAGCACTGAACACCCAGCACCCTGAGTACTGAGCACCCAGCACTCTGAGTACTGAGCACACAGCACCCCGGGCACTGAGCACCCAGCACCCTGAGCACTGAGCACCCAGCACCCTGAGCACTGAGCACCCAGCACCCCAAGCACTGAGCACCCAGCACCCTGAGTACTGAGCACTGAGCACCCAGCACCCCGAGCACTGAGCACCCAGCACCCTGAGAACTGAGCACCCAGCACCCGAGTACTGAGCACCCAGCACCCTGAGTACTGAGCACCCAGCTCCCTGAGTACTGAGCACCCAGCACCCCGAGTACTGAGCACCCAGCACCCTGAGTACTGAGCACCCAGCACCCTGAGTACTGAGCACCCAGCACACTGAGTACTGAGCACAAAGCACCCTGAGCACTGATCACCCAGCACCCTAAGTACTGAGCACCGAGTACCCTGAGTACTGAGCAACCAGCACCCCGAGCACTGAACACCCAGCACCCTGATTACTGTGCACTGAGCACCCAGCACCCCGAGCACTGAGCACCCAGCACCCTGTGTACTGAGCACTGAGTACCCAGTACCCCGAGCACTGAGATCCAGCACCCTGAGCACTGAGCACCCAGCACCCCGAGTACTGAGCACCCAGCACAACGAGCACTGAGCACCCAGCACACTGAGCACTGAGCACCCAGCTCCCTGAGTACTGAGCACCCAGCACCCCGAGTACTGAGCACCCAGCACACCGAGTACTGTGCACCCAGCAACCTGAGCACTGAGCACCGAGCACCCTGAGTACTGAGCACCCAGCACCCTGAGTACTGAGCACCCAGCACCCTGAGCACTGAGCACCCAGCACCCTGAGCACTGAGGACCCAGCACCCTGAATACTGAGCACCCAGCACCCTGAGTACTGAACACCCAGCACCCCGAGCACTGAGCACCCAGCACCCTGAGCACTGAGCACCGAGCACCCTGAGTACTGAGCACCCAGCACCCTGAGCACTAAGCACCCAGCACCCTGAGCACTGAGCACCCAGCACCCTGAGCACTGAGCACCCAGCACCCTGAGTACTGAGCACCCAGCACCCTGAGTACTGAACACCCAGCACCCTGAGCACTGAGCACTGAGCACCCAGCACCCTGAGCACTGAGCACTGAGCACCCAGCACCCTGAGCACTGAGCACCCAGCACCCCGAGCACTGAGCACCCAGCACCCTGAGCATCCAGCACCCTGAGCACTGAGCACCCTGAGCACTGAGCACTGAGCACCCAGCACCCTGAGTACTGAGCAACCAACACTCTGAGCACTGAGCACCCAGCACACTGAGTACTGAGTAGTGAGCACCCAGCACCCTGACTACTGAGCACCCAGTACCCTGAGTACTGAGCACCGAGCACACCAAGCACTGAGCACCCAGCACCCCGATCACTGAGCACCCAGCACCCAGAGCACTGAGCACCCAGCACCCTGAGTACTGAGCACCGAGCACCCCGAGCACTGAGCACCCAGCACCCCGAGCACTGAGCACCCAGCACCCCGAGCACTGAACACCCAGCACCCTGAGTACTGAGCACCCAGCACTCTGAGTACTGAGCACCCAGCACCCCGAGCACTGAGCACCCAGCACCCTGAGCACTGAGGACCCAGCACCCTGAGTACTGAGCACTGAGCACCCAGCACCCCGAGCACTGAGCACCCAGCACCCTGAGTACTGAGCACCGAGCACTCTGAGTACTGAGCACCCAGCACCCCGAGCACTGAGCACCCAGCACCCTGAGTACTGAGCACCCTGCACCCCGAGCACTGAGCTCCCTGAGTACTGAGCACCCAGGACCCTGAGTACGGAGCACCCAGCACCCTGAGTACTGAGCACTGAGCACCCAGAGAACTGAGCACCCAGCACGCCGAGGACTGAGCACCCTGCACCCTGTGTACTAAGCACTGAGCATCCAGCACCCTGAGCATTGAGCACCCTGAGCTCTTAGCACCCTGAGTACTGAGCACCCAGCACCCTGAGTACTGAGCACACAGCACCCTGAGCACTGAGCACCCAGCACCCTGAGTACTGAGCACCGAGCACCCCGAGCACTGAGCACCCAGCACCCTGAGCACTGAGCAAGCAGCACCCCGAGCACTGAGCACCCAGCACCCTGAGCACTGAGCACCCAGCACCCCGAGTACTGAGCACCGAGCACCCCGAGAATTGAGCACCCAGCACCAAGAGCACTGAGCACTGAGCACACTGAGTACTGAGCACACAGCACCCTGAGCAATGAGCACCCTGAGTACTGAGCACCCAGCACCCCGAGCAGTGAGCACCCAGCACCCTGAGCACTGAGCACTGAGCACCCTGAGTACTGAGCACACAGCACCCTGAGTACTGAGTACCCAGCACCCTGAGTACTGAGCACCCAGCACCCTGAGCAATGAGCACCCTGAGTACTGAGCACCCAGCACCCTGAGCACTGAGCACCGAGCACCCCGAGTTCTGAGCAACCAGCACCCGGAGTACTGAGCACCCAGCACCCTGAGTACTAAGCACCAAGCACCCTGAGTACTGAGCACCCAGTACCCTGAGCACTGAACAGACAGCACCCTGAGTACTGAGCACCCAGAGCACTGAGCACCCAGCACCCCGAGTACTGAGCACCCAGCACCCCGAGCACTGTGCACCCAGCACCCTGAGCACTGAGCACCGAGCACCATGAGTACTGAGCCCCCAGCACCCTGAGTACTGAGCCCCCAGCACCCTGAGCACTGAGCACCCAGCACCCTGAGCACTGAGCACCCAGCACCCTGAGTACTGAGCACCAGGCACCCTGAGTACTGAGCATCCAGCACCCCGAGCACTGAGCACCCAGCACCCTGAGTACTGAGCACTGAGCACACAGCACCCCGAGCACTGAGCACCCAGCACCCTGTTTACTGAGCTCTGAGTACCCAGCACCCCGAGCACTGAGCACGCAGCACCCTGAGCACTGAGCACCCTGAGTACTGAGCACCCAGCACCCTGAGCACTGAGCACCCAGCACCCCGAGCACTGAGCAACCAGCACCCAGAGCACTGAGCACTGAGCACCCTGAGTACTGAGCACGGAGCACCCTGAGCACTGAGCACCCAGCACGCTGAGTACTGAGCACTGAGCACCCTGAGTACTGAGCACCCAGCACACTGAGTACTGAGCACCCAGTACCCCGAGTACTAAGCACCCAGCACCCTGAGTACTGAGCACCCAGCACCCTGAGCACTGAGCACCCAGCACCCTAAGTACTGAGCACCGAGTACCCGGAGTACTGAGCACCCAGCACCCCGAGCACTGAACACCCAGCACCCTGTTTATTGAGCACTGAGCACCCAGCACCCCGAGCACTGAGCACCCAGCACCCTGTGTACTGAGCACTGAGTACCCAGTACCCCGAGCACTGAGACCCAGCACCCTGAGCACTGAGCACCCAGCCCCCCCAGTACTGAGCACCCAGCACCCCGAGCACTGAGCACCCAGCACCCTGAGCACTGAGCACCCAGCACCCTGAGTACTGAGCACCCAGCACCCCGAGTACTGAGCACCCAGCACCCCGAGCACTGTGCACCCAGCACCCTGAGCACTGAGCACCGAGCACCATGAGTACTGAGCACCCAGCACCCTGAGTACTGAGCACCCAGCACCCTGAGCACTGAGCACCCAGCACCCTGAGCACTGAGCACCCAGCACCCTGAGTACTGAGCACCCAGCACCCTGAGTCCTGAACACCCAGCACCCCGAGCACTGAGCACCCAGCACCCTGAGCACTGACCACCGAGCACCCTGAGTACTGAGCACCCAGCACCCTGATCACTGAGCACCCAGCACCCTGAGCACTGAGCACCCAGCACCCTGAGCACTGAGCACCCAGCACCCTGAGTACTGAGCACCCAGCACCCTGAGTACTGAACACCCAGCACCCTGAGCACTGAGCACTGAGCACCCAGCACCCTGAGCACTGAGCACCCAGCACCCCGAAAACTGAGCACCCAGCACCCTGATCATCCAGCACCCTGAGCACTGAGCACCCTGAGCACTGAGCACTGAGCACCCAGCAACCTGAGTACTGAGCACCCAACACTCTGAGCACTGAGCACCCAGCACACTGAGTACTGAGCCCTGAGCACCCAGCACCCTGAGTACTGAGCACCCAGCATCCCGAGCACTGAGCACTCAGCACCCTGTGTACTGAGCACCGAGCACCCCGAGCAGTGAGCACCCAGCACCCTGAGTACTGAGCACCCAGCACCCCGAGAATGAGCACCGAGCACCCCGAGCACTGAGCACCCAGCACCCTGAGCACTGAGCACCCAGCACCCTGAGTACTGAGCACCCAGCACCCCGAGCACTGAGCACCCAGCACCCTGAGTACTGAGCACCCTGAGTACTGAGCACCCAGCACCCTGAGTACTGAGCTCCCTGCACCCCGAGCACTGAGCTCCCTGAATACTGAGCACCCAGCACCCTGAGTACTGAGCACCCAGCACCCTGAGTACTGAGCACTGAGCACCCAGAGAACTGAGCACCCAGCACCCCGAGGATTGAGCACCCTGCACCCTGTGGACTGAGCACTGAGCATCCAGCACCCCGAGCATTGAGCACCCTGAGCTCTTAGCACCCTGAGTACTGAGCTCCCAGCACATTGAGTACTGAGCACCCAGCACCCTGAGCACTGAGCACCCAGCACCCTGAGTACTGAGCACCGAGCACGGCGATCACTGAGCACCCAGCACCCTGAGCACTGAGCACCCAGCACCCCGAGCACTGAGCACCCAGCACCCTGAGCACTGAGCACCCAGCACCTCGAGTACTGAGCACCGAGCACCCCGAGAACTGAGCACCCAGCTCCCCGAGCACTGAGCACTGAGAACCCTGAGCACTGAGCACCCAGCACCCTGAGGACTGAGCACCCAGCACCCCGGGCACTGAGCACCCAGCACCCTGACCACTGAGCACCCTGAGTACTGAGCAACCAGCACCCTGAGCATTGAGCACCGAGCACCCTGAGCACTATGCACCCAGCACCCTGAGCACTGAGCACCCAGCACCCCGAGCAGTGAGCACCCAGCACCCTGAGCACTGAGCACTGAGCACCCTCAGTACTGAGCACACAGCACCCTGAGTACTGAGCACCCAGCACCCTAAGTACTGAGCACCCAGCACCCTGAGCAATGAGCACCCTGAGTACTGAGCACCCAGCACCCTGAGCACTGAGCACCGAGCACCCCGAGTTCTGAGCACCCAGCACCCGGAGTACTGAGCACCCAGCACCCTGAGTACTAAGCACCAAGCACCCTGAGTACTGAGCACCCAGTACCCTGAGCACTGAACACACAGCACCCTGAGTACTGAGCACCCCGAGCACTGAGCACCCAGCACCCTGAGCACTGAGGACCCAGCACCCTGAGTACTGAGCACCCAGCACCCTGAGCACTGAGCACCCAGCACCCTGAGTACTGAGCACCCAGCACCCTGAGCACTGAGCACCCAGCACCCTGAGTCCTGAGTATCCAGCACACCGAGCACTGAGCACCCAGCACCCTGAGTACTGAGCACTGAGCACCCATCACCCCGAGCACTGAGAACCCAGCACCCTGTTTACTGAGCACTGAGTACCCAGCACGCCGAGCACTGAGCACCCAGCACCCTGAGCACTGAGCACCCTGAGTACTGAGCACCCAGCACCCTGAGCACTGAGCACCTAGCACCCCGAGCACTGAGCACCCAGCCCCCAGAGCACTGAGCACTGAGCACCCTGAGTACTGAGCACGGAGCACCCTGAGCACTGAGCACCCAGCACGCTGAGTACTGAGCACTGAGCACCCTGAACACTGAGCACCCAGCACCCTGAGTACTGAGCCCCGAGCACCCTGAGTACTGAGCACCCAGCACTCTGAGCACTGAGCACCCAGCACCCCGAGCACTGAGCACCCAGCACCCCGAGCACTGTGCACCCAGCACCCTGAGCACTGAGCACCCAGCACCCTGAGTACTGAGCACCCAGCACCCCGAGTACTGAGCACCCAGCACCCCGAGCACTGTGCACCCAGCACCCTGAGCACTGAGCACCGAGCACCATGAGTACTGAGCACCCAGCACCCTGAGTACTGAGCACCCAGCACCCTGAGTACGGAGCACCCAGCACCCTGAGCACTGAGCACCCAGCACCCTGAGTACTGAGCACCCAGCACCCTGAGTCCTGAACACCCAGCACCCCGAGCACTGAGCACCCAGCACCCTGAGCACTGAGCACCGAGCACCCTGAGTACTGAGCACCCAGCACCCTGAGCACTGAGCACCCAGCACCCTGAGCACTGAGCACCCAGCACCCTGAGCACTGAGCACCCAGCACCCTGAGTACTGAGCACCCAGCACCCTGACTACTGAACACCCAGCACCCTTAGCACTGAGCACTGAGCACCCAGCACCCTGAGCACTGAGCACCCAGCACCCCGAGCACTGAGCACCCAGCACCCTGAGCATCCAGCACCCTGAGCACTGAGCACCCTGAGCACTGAGCACTGAGCACCCAGCACCCTGAGTACTGAGCACCCAACACTCTGAGCACTGAGTACCCAGCACACTGAGTACTGAGCCCTGAGCACCCAGCACCCTGAGTACTGAGCACCCAGCACCCCGAGCACTGAGCACCCAGCACCCTGTGTACTGAGCACCGAGCACCCCGAGCACTGAGCACCCAGCACCCTGAGTACTGAGCACCCAGCACCCCGAGAATGAGCACCGAGCACCCCGAGCACTGAGCAACCAGCACCCTGAGCACAGAGCACCCAGCACCCTGAGTACTGAGCACCCAGCACCCCGAGCACTGAGCACCCAGCACCCTGAGTACTGAGCACCCTGAGTACTGAGCACCCAGCACCCTGAGTACTGAGCACCCTGCACCCCGAGCACTGAGCTCCCTGAATACTGAGCACCCAGCACCCTGAGTACTGAGCACCCAGCACCCTGAGTACTGAGCACTGAGCACCCAGAGAACTGAGCACACAGCACCCCGAGGACTGAGCACCCTGCACCCTGTGCACTGAGAACTGAGCATCCAGCACCCCGAGCATTGAGCACCCTGAGCTCTTAGCACCCTGAGTACTGAGCACCCAGCACCCTGAGTACTGAGCACCCAGCACCCTGAGCACTGAGCACCCAGCACCCTGAGTACTGAGCACCGAGCACGGCGATCACTGAGCACCCAGCACCCTGAGCACTGAGCACCCAGCACCCCGAGCACTGAGCACCCAGCACCCTGAGCACTGAGCACCCAGCACCTCGAGTACTGAGCACCGAGCACCCCGAGAACTGAGCACACAGCACCCCGAGCACTGAGCACTGAGAACCCTGAGCACTGAGCACCCAGCACCCTGAGGACTGAGCACCCAGCACCCCGGGCACTGAGCACCCAGCACCCTGAGCACTGAGCACCCTGAGTACTGAGCACCCAGCACCCTGAGCACAGAGCACCGAGCACCCTGAGCACTGAGCACCCAGCACCCTGAGCACTGAGAACCCAGCACCCCGAGCAGTGAGCACCCAGCACCCTGAGCACTGAGCACTGAGCACCCTCAGTACTGAGCACACAGCACCCTGAGTACTGAGCACCCAGCACCCTGAGTACTGAGCACCCAGCACCCTGAGCAATGAGCACCCTGAGTACTGAGCACCCAGCACCCTGAGCACTGAGCACCGAGCACCCCGAGTTCTGAGCACCCAGTACCCGGAGTACTGAGCACCCAGCACCCTGAGTACTAAGCACCAAGCACCCTGAGTACTGAGCACCCAGTACCCTGAGCACTGAACACAGAGCACCCTGAGTACTGAGCACCCCGAGCACTGAGCACCCAGCACCCTGAGCACTGAGGCACCAGCACCTTGAGTACTGAGCACCCAGCACCCTGAGCACTGAGCACCCAGCACCCTGAGTACTGAGCACCGAGCACCCTGAGCACTGAGCACCCAGCACCCTGAGTACTGAGTATCCAGCACCCCGAGCACTGAGCACCCAGCACCCTGAGTACTGAGTATCCAGCACACCGAGCACTGAGCACCCAGCACCCTGAGTACTGAGCACTGAGCACCCATCACCCCGAGCACTGAGAACCCAGCACCCTGTTTACTGAGCACTGAGTACCCAGCACGCCGAGCACTGAGCACCCAGCACCCTGAGCACTGAGCACCCTGAGTACTGAGCACCCAGCACCCTGAGCACTGAGCACCTAGCACCCCGAGCACTGAGCACCCAGCCCCCAGAGCACTGAGCACTGAGCACCCTGAGTACTGAGCACGGAGCACCCTGAGCACTGAGCACCCAGCACGCTGAGTACTGAGCACTGAGCACCCTGAACACTGAGCACCCAGCACCCTGAGTACTGAGCCCCGAGCACCCTGAGTACTGAGCACCCAGCACTCTGAGCACTGAGCACCCAGCACCCCGAGCACTGAGCACCCAGCACCCCGAGCACTGTGCACCCAGCACCCTGAGCACTGAGCACCCAGCACCCTGAGTACTGAGCACCCAGCACCCCGAGTACTGAGCACCCAGCACCCCGAGCACTGTGCACCCAGCACCCTGAGCACTGAGCACCGAGCACCATGAGTACTGAGCACCCAGCACCCTGAGTACTGAGCACCCAGCACCCTGAGTACTGAGCACCCAGCACCCTGAGCACTGAGCACCCAGCACCCTGAGTACTGAGCACCCAGCACCCTGAGTCCTGAACACCCAGCACCCCGAGCACTGAGCACCCAGCACCCTGAGCACTGAGCACCGAGCACCCTGAGTACTGAGCACCCAGCACCCTGAGCACTGAGCACCCAGCACCCTGAGCACTGAGCACCCAGCACCCTGAGCACTGAGCACCCAGCACCCTGAGTACTGAGCACCCAGCACCCTGAGTACTGAACACCCAGCACCCTGAGCACTGAGCACTGAGCACCCAGCACCCTGAGCACTGAGCACCCAGCACCCCGAGCACTGAGCACCCAGCACCCTGAGCATCCAGCACCCTGAGCACTGAGCACCCTGAGCACTGAGCACTGAGCACCCAGCACCCTGAGTACTGAGCACCCAACACTCTGAGCACTGAGTACCCAGCACACTGAGTACTGAGCCCTGAGCACCCAGCACCCTGAGTACTGAGCACCCAGCACCCCGAGCACTGAGCACCCAGCACCCTGTGTACTGAGCACCGAGCACCCCGAGCACTGAGCACCCAGCACCCTGAGTACTGAGCACCCAGCACCCCGAGAATGAGCACCGAGCACCCCGAGCACTGAGCACCCAGCACCCTGAGCACAGAGCACCCAGCACCCTGAGTACTGAGCACCCAGCACCCCGAGCACTGAGCACCCAGCACCCTGAGTACTGAGCACCCTGAGTACTGAGCACCCAGCACCCTGAGTACTGAGCACCCTGCACCCCGAGCACTGAGCTCCCTGAATACTGAGCACCCAGCACCCTGAGTACTGAGCACCCAGCACCCTGAGTACTGAGCACTGAGCACCCAGAGAACTGAGCACACAGCACCCCGAGGACTGAGCACCCTGCACCCTGTGCACTGAGAACTGAGCATCCAGCACCCCGAGCATTGAGCACCCTGAGCTCTTAGCACCCTGAGTACTGAGCACCCAGCACCCTGAGTACTGAGCACCCAGCACCCTGAGCACTGAGCACCCAGCACCCTGAGTACTGAGCACCGAGCACGGCGATCACTGAGCACCCAGCACCCTGAGCACTGAGCACCCAGCACCCCGAGCACTGAGCACCCAGCACCCTGAGCACTGAGCACCCAGCACCTCGAGTACTGAGCACCGAGCACCCCGAGAACTGAGCACCCAGCACCCCGAGCACTGAGCACTGAGAACCCTGAGCACTGAGCACCCAGCACCCTGAGGACTGAGCACCCAGCACCCCGGGCACTGAGCACCCAGCACCCTGAGCACTGAGCACCCTGAGTACTGAGCACCCAGCACCCTGAGCACAGAGCACCGAGCACCCTGAGCACTGAGCACCCAGCACCCTGAGCACTGAGAACCCAGCACCCCGAGCAGTGAGCACCCAGCACCCTGAGCACTGAGCACTGAGCACCCTCAGTACTGAGCACACAGCACCCTGAGTACTGAGCACCCAGCACCCTGAGTACTGAGCACCCAGCACCCTGAGCAATGAGCACCCTGAGTACTGAGCACCCAGCACCCTGAGCACTGAGCACCGAGCACCCCGAGTTCTGAGCACCCAGCACCCGGAGTACTGAGCACCCAGCACCCTGAGTACTAAGCACCAAGCACCCTGAGTACTGAGCACCCAGTACCCTGAGCACTGAACACAGAGCACCCTGAGTACTGAGCATCCCGAGCACTGAGCACCCAGCACACTGAGCACTGAGGCACCAGCACCTTGAGTACTGAGCACCCAGCACCCTGAGCACTGAGCACCCAGCACCCTGAGTACTGAGCACCGAGCACCCTGAGCACTGAGCACCCAGCACCCTGAGTACTGAGTATCCAGCACCCCGAGCACTGAGCACCCAGCACCCTGAGTACTGAGTATCCAGCACACCGAGCACTGAGCACCCAGCACCCTGAGTACTGAGCACTGAGCACCCATCACCCCGAGCACTGAGAACCCAGCACCCTGTTTACTGAGCACTGAGTACCCAGCACGCCGAGCACTGAGCACCCAGCACCCTGAGCACTGAGCACCCTGAGTACTGAGCACCCAGCACCCTGAGCACTGAGCACCTAGCACCCCGAGCACTGAGCACCCAGCCCCCAGAGCACTGAGCACTGAGCACCCTGAGTACTGAGCACGGAGCACCCTGAGCACTGAGCACCCAGCACGCTGAGTACTGAGCACTGAGCACCCTGAACACTGAGCACCCAGCACCCTGAGTACTGAGCCCCGAGCACCCTGAGTACTGAGCACCCAGCACTCTGAGCACTGAGCACCCAGCACCCCGAGCACTGAGCACCCAGCACCCCGAGCACTGTGCACCCAGCACCCTGAGCACTGAGCACCCAGCACCCTGAGTACTGAGCACCCAGCACCCCGAGTACTGAGCACCCAGCACCCCGAGCACTGTGCACCCAGCACCCTGAGCACTGAGCACCGAGCACCATGAGTACTGAGCACCCAGCACCCTGAGTACTGAGCACCCAGCACCCTGAGTACTGAGCACCCAGCACCCTGAGCACTGAGCACCCAGCACCCTGAGTACTGAGCACCCAGCACCCTGAGTCCTGAACACCCAGCACCCCGAGCACTGAGCACCCAGCACCCTGAGCACTGAGCACCGAGCACCCTGAGTACTGAGCACCCAGCACCCTGAGCACTGAGCACCCAGCACCCTGAGCACTGAGCACCCAGCACCCTGAGCACTGAGCACCCAGCACCCTGAGTACTGAGCACCCAGCACCCTGAGTACTGAACACCCAGCACCCTGAGCACTGAGCACTGAGCACCCAGCACCCTGAGCACTGAGCACCCAGCACCCCGAGCACTGAGCACCCAGCACCCTGAGCATCCAGCACCCTGAGCACTGAGCACCCTGAGCACTGAGCACTGAGCACCCAGCACCCTGAGTACTGAGCACCCAACACTCTGAGCACTGAGTACCCAGCACACTGAGTACTGAGCCCTGAGCACCCAGCACCCTGAGTACTGAGCACCCAGCACCCCGAGCACTGAGCACCCAGCACCCTGTGTACTGAGCACCGAGCACCCCGAGCACTGAGCACCCAGCACCCTGAGTACTGAGCACCCAGCACCCCGAGAATGAGCACCGAGCACCCCGAGCACTGAGCACCCAGCACCCTGAGCACAGAGCACCCAGCACCCTGAGTACTGAGCACCCAGCACCCCGAGCACTGAGCACCCAGCACCCTGAGTACTGAGCACCCAGCACCCTGAGCACTGAGCACCCAGCACCCTGAGTACTGAGCACCCAGCACCCTGAGTCCTGAACACCCAGCACCCCGAGCACTGAGCACCCAGCACCCTGAGCACTGAGCACCGAGCACCCTGAGTACTGAGCACCCAGCACCCTGAGCACTGAGCACCCAGCACCCTGAGCACTGAGCACCCAGCACCCTGAGCACTGAGCACCCAGCACCCTGAGTACTGAGCACCCAGCACCCTGAGTACTGAACACCCAGCACCCTGAGCACTGAGCACTGAGCACCCAGCACCCTGAGCACTGAGCACCCAGCACCCCGAGCACTGAGCACCCAGCACCCTGAGCATCCAGCACCCTGAGCACTGAGCACCCTGAGCACTGAGCACTGAGCACCCAGCACCCTGAGTACTGAGCACCCAACACTCTGAGCACTGAGTACCCAGCACACTGAGTACTGAGCCCTGAGCACCCAGCACCCTGAGTACTCAGCACCCAGCACCCCGAGCACTGAGCACCCAGCACCCTGTGTACTGAGCACCGAGCACCCCGAGCACTGAGCACCCAGCACCCTGAGTACTGAGCACCCAGCACCCCGAGAATGAGCACCGAGCACCCCGAGCACTGAGCACCCAGCACCCTGAGCACAGAGCACCCAGCACCCTGAGTACTGAGCACCCAGCACCCCGAGCACTGAGCACCCAGCACCCTGAGTACTGAGCACCCTGAGTACTGAGCACCCAGCACCCTGAGTACTGAGCACCCTGCACCCCGAGCACTGAGCTCCCTGAATACTGAGCACCCAGCACCCTGAGTACTGAGCACCCAGCACCCTGAGTACTGAGCACTGAGCACCCAGAGAACTGAGCACACAGCACCCCGAGGACTGAGCACCCTGCACCCTGTGCACTGAGAACTGAGCATCCAGCACCCCGAGCATTGAGCACCCTGAGCTCTTAGCACCCTGAGTACTGAGCACCCAGCACCCTGAGTACTGAGCACCCAGCACCCTGAGCACTGAGCACCCAGCACCCTGAGTACTGAGCACCGAGCACGGCGATCACTGAGCACCCAGCACCCTGAGCACTGAGCACCCAGCACCCCGAGCACTGAGCACCCAGCACCCTGAGCACTGAGCACCCAGCACCTCGAGTACTGAGCACCGAGCACCCCGAGAACTGAGCACCCAGCACCCCGAGCACTGAGCACTGAGAACCCTGAGCACTGAGCACCCAGCACCCTGAGGACTGAGCACCCAGCACCCCGGGCACTGAGCACCCAGCACCCTGAGCACTGAGCACCCTGAGTACTGAGCACCCAGCACCCTGAGCACAGAGCACCGAGCACCCTGAGCACTGAGCACCCAGCACCCTGAGCACTGAGAACCCAGCACCCCGAGCAGTGAGCACCCAGCACCCTGAGCACTGAGCACTGAGCACCCTCAGTACTGAGCACACAGCACCCTGAGTACTGAGCACCCAGCACCCTGAGTACTGAGCACCCAGCACCCTGAGCAATGAGCACCCTGAGTACTGAGCACCCAGCACCCTGAGCACTGAGCACCGAGCACCCCGAGTTCTGAGCACCCAGCACCCGGAGTACTGAGCACCCAGCACCCTGAGTACTAAGCACCAAGCACCCTGAGTACTGAGCACCCAGTACCCTGAGCACTGAACACAGAGCACCCTGAGTACTGAGCACCCCGAGCACTGAGCACCCAGCACCCTGAGCACTGAGGCACCAGCACCTTGAGTACTGAGCACCCAGCACCCTGAGCACTGAGCACCCAGCACCCTGAGTACTGAGCACCGAGCACCCTGAGCACTGAGCACCCAGCACCCTGAGTACTGAGTATCCAGCACCCCGAGCACTGAGCACACAGCACCCTGAGTACTGAGCACTGAGCACCCATCACCCCGAGCACTGAGAACCCAGCACCCTGTTTACTGAGCACTGAGTACCCAGCACGCCGAGCACTGAGCACCCAGCACCCTGAGCACTGAGCACCCTGAGTACTGAGCACCCAGCACCCTGAGCACTGAGCACCCAGCACCCCGAGCACTGAGCACCCAGCCCCCAGAGCACTGAGCACTGAGCACCCTGAGTACTGAGCACGGAGCACCCTGAGCACTGAGCACCAATCACGCTGAGTACTGAGCACTGAGCACCCTGAGCACTGAGCACCCAGCACCCTGAGTACTGAGCACCGAGCACCCTGAGTACTGAGCACCCAGCACTCTGAGCACTGAGCACCCAGCACCCCGAGCACTGAGCACCCAGCACCCCGAGCACTGAGCACCCAGCACCCCGAGCACTGAGCACCCAGCACCCCGAGCACTGAGCCTGAGCACCCTGAGTACTGAGCACCGAGCACCCTGAGTACTGAGCACCGAGCACCCTGAGTACTGAGCACCCAGCACCCCGAGCACTGAGCACCGAGCACCCTGAGTACTGAGCACCCAGCACCCTGAGCACTGAGCACCCAGCACAACGAGTACTGAGCACCCAGCACCCTGATTACTGAGCACCCAGCACCCTGAGCACTGAGCACCCAGCACCCTGAGCACTGAGCACCCAGCACCCTGAGCACTGAGCACCCAGCACCCTGAGTACTGAGCACCCAGCACCCTGAGTACTGAACACCAAGCACCCTGAGCACTGAGCACTGAGCACCCAGCACCCTGAGCACTGAGCACCCAGCACCCCGAAAACTGAGCACCCAGCACCCTGATCATCCAGCACCCTGAGCACTGAGCACCCTGAGCACTGAGCACTGAGCACCCAGCAACCTGAGTACTGAGCACCCAACACTCTGAGCACTGAGCACCCAGCACACTGAGTACTGAGCCCTGAGCACCCAGCACCCTGAGTACTGAGCACCCAGCACCCCGAGCACTGAGCACCCAGCACCCTGTGTACTGAGCACCGAGCACCCCGAGCACTGAGCACCCAGCACCCTGAGTACTGAGCACCCAGCACCCCGAGAATGAGCACCGAGCACCCCGAGCACTGAGCACCCAGCACCCTGAGCACTGAGCACCCAGCACCCTGAGTACTGAGCACCCAGCACCCCGAGCACTGAGCACCCAGCACCCTGAGTACTGAGCACCCTGAGTACTGAGCACCCAGCACCCTGAGTACTGAGCTCCCTGCACCCCGAGCACTGAGCTCCCTGAATACTGAGCACCCAGCACCCTGAGTACTGAGCACCCAGCACCCTGAGTACTGAGCACTGAGCACCCAGAGAACTGAGCACCCAGCACCCCGAGGATTGAGCACCCTGCACCCTGTGCACTGAGCACTGAGCATCCAGCACCCCGAGCATTGAGCACCCTGAGCTCTTAGCACCCTGAGTACTGAGCTCCCAGCACATTGAGTACTGAGCACCCAGCACCCTGAGCACTGAGCACCCAGCACCCTGAGCCCTGAGCACCCAGCACCCCGAGCACTGAGCACCCAGCACCCCGAGCACTGAGCACCCAGCACCCTGAGCACTGAGCACCCAGCACCTCGAGTACTGAGCACCGAGCACCCTGAGAACTGAGCACCCAGCACCCCGAGCACTGAGCACTGAGAACCCTGAGTACTGAGCACCCAGTACCCTGAGCACTGAACACACAGCACCCTGAGTACTGAGCACCCCGAGCACTGAGCACCCAGCACCCTGAGCACTGAGGACCCAGCACCCTGAGTACTGAGCACCCAGTACCCCGAGTACTAAGCACCCAGCACCCTGAGTACTGAGCACCCAGCACCCTGAGCACTGAGCACCCAGCACCCTAAGTACTGAGCACCGAGTACCCGGAGTACTGAGCACCCAGCACCCCGAGCACTGAACACCCAGCACCCTGTTTATTGAGCACTGAGCACCCAGCACCCCGAGCACTGAGCACCCAGCACCCTGTGTACTGAGCACTGAGTACCCAGTACCCCGAGCACTGAGACCCAGCACCCTGAGCACTGAGCACCCAGCCCCCCCAGTACTGAGCACCCAGCACCCCGAGCACTGAGCACCCAGCACCCTGAGCACTGAGCACCCAGCACCCTGAGTACTGAGCACCCAGCACCCCGAGTACTGAGCACCCAGCACCCCGAGCACTGTGCACCCAGCACCCTGAGCACTGAGCACCGAGCACCATGAGTACTGAGCACCCAGCACCCTGAGTACTGAGCACCCAGCACCCTGAGCACTGAGCACCCAGCACCCTGAGCACTGAGCACCCAGCACCCTGAGTACTGAGCACCCAGCACCCTGAGTCCTGAACACCCAGCACCCCGAGCACTGAGCACCCAGCACCCTGAGCACTGACCACCGAGCACCCTGAGTACTGAGCACCCAGCACCCTGATCACTGAACACCCAGCACCCTGAGCACTGAGCACCCAGCACCCTGAGCACTGAGCACCCAGCACCCTGAGTACTGAGCACCCAGCACCCTGAGTACTGAACACCCAGCACCCTGAGCACTGAGCACTGAGCACCCAGCACCCTGAGCACTGAGCACCCAGCACCCCGAAAACTGAGCACCCAGCACCCTGATCATCCAGCACCCTGAGCACTGAGCACCCTGAGCACTGAGCACTGAGCACCCAGCAACCTGAGTACTGAGCACCCAACACTCTGAGCACTGAGCACCCAGCACACTGAGTACTGAGCCCTGAGCACCCAGCACCCTGAGTACTGAGCACCCAGCATCCCGAGCACTGAGCACTCAGCACCCTGTGTACTGAGCACCGAGCACCCCGAGCAGTGAGCACCCAGCACCCTGAGTACTGAGCACCCAACACCCCGAGAATGAGCACCGAGCACCCCGAGCACTGAGCACCCAGCACCCTGAGCACTGAGCACCCAGCACCCTGAGTACTGAGCACCCAGCACCCCGAGCACTGAGCACCCAGCACCCTGAGTACTGAGCACCCTGAGTACTGAGCACCCAGCACCCTGAGTACTGAGCTCCCTGCACCCCGAGCACTGAGCTCCCTGAATACTGAGCACCCAGCACCCTGAGTACTGAGCACCCAGCACCCTGAGTACTGAGCACTGAGCACCCAGAGAACTGAGCACCCAGCACCCCGAGGATTGAGCACCCTGCACCCTGTGGACTGAGCACTGAGCATCCAGCACCCCGAGCATTGAGCACCCTGAGCTCTTAGCACCCTGAGTACTGAGCTCCCAGCACATTGAGTACTGAGCACCCAGCACCCTGAGCACTGAGCACCCAGCACCCTGAGTACTGAGCACCGAGCACGGCGATCACTGAGCACCCAGCACCCTGAGCACTGAGCACCCAGCACCCCGAGCACTGAGCACCCAGCACCCTGAGCACTGAGCACCCAGCACCTCGAGTACTGAGCACCGAGCACCCCGAGAACTGAGCACCCAGCACCCCGAGCACTGAGCACTGAGAACCCTGAGCACTGAGCACCCAGCACCCTGAGGACTGAGCACCCAGCACCCCGGGCACTGAGCACCCAGCACCCTGACCACTGAGCACCCTGAGTACTGAGCAACCAGCACCCTGAGCACTGAGCACCGAGCACCCTGAGCACTATGCACCCAGCACCCTGAGCACTGAGCACCCAGCACCCCGAGCAGTGAGCACCCAGCACCCTGAGCACTGAGCACTGAGCACCCTCAGTACTGAGCACACAGCACCCTGAGTACTGAGCACCCAGCACCCTAAGTACTGAGCACCCAGCACCCTGAGCAATGAGCACCCTGAGTACTGAGCACCCAGCACCCTGAGCACTGAGCACCGAGCACCCCGAGTTCTGAGCACCCAGCACCCGGAGTACTGAGCACCCAGCACCCTGAGTACTAAGCACCAAGCACCCTGAGTACTGAGCACCCAGTACCCTGAGCACTGAACACACAGCACCCTGAGTACTGAGCACCCCGAGCACTGAGCACCCAGCACCCTGAGCACTGAGGACCCAGCACCCTGAGTACTGAGCACCGAGCACCCTGAGCACTGAGCACCCAGCACCCTGAGTACTGAGCACCCAGCACCCTGAGCACTGAGCACCCAGCACCCTGAGTCCTGAGTATCCAGCACACCGAGCACTGAGCACCCAGCACCCTGAGTACTGAGCACTGAGCACCCATCACCCCGAGCACTGAGAACCCAGCACCCTGTTTACTGAGCACTGAGTACCCAGCACGCCGAGCACTGAGCACCCAGCACCCTGAGCACTGAGCACCCTGAGTACTGAGCACCCAGCACCCTGAGCACTGAGCACCTAGCACCCCGAGCACTGAGCACCCAGCCCCCAGAGCACTGAGCACTGAGCACCCTGAGTACTGAGCACGGAGCACCCTGAGCACTGAGCACCCAGCACGCTGAGTACTGAGCACTGAGCACCCTGAACACTGAGCACCCAGCACCCTGAGTACTGAGCCCCGAGCACCCTGAGTACTGAGCACCCAGCACTCTGAGCACTGAGCACCCAGCACCCCGAGCACTGAGCACCCAGCACCCCGAGCACTGTGCACCCAGCACCCTGAGCACTGAGCACCCAGCACCCTGAGTACTGAGCACCCAGCACCCCGAGTACTGAGCACCCAGCACCCCGAGCACTGTGCACCCAGCACCCTGAGCACTGAGCACCGAGCACCATGAGTACTGAGCACCCAGCACCCTGAGTGCTGAGCACCCAGCACCCTGAGTACGGAGCACCCAGCACCCTGAGCACTGAGCACCCAGCACCCTGAGTACTGAGCACCCAGCACCCTGAGTCCTGAACACCCAGCACCCCGAGCACTGAGCACCCAGCACCCTGAGCACTGAGCACCGAGCACCCTGAGTACTGAGCACCCAGCACCCTGAGCACTGAGCACCCAGCACCCTGAGCACTGAGCACCCAGCACCCTGAGCACTGAGCACCCAGCACCCTGAGTACTGAGCACCCAGCACCCTGAGTACTGAACACCCAGCACCCTTAGCACTGAGCACTGAGCACCCAGCACCCTGAGCACTGAGCACCCAGCACCCCGAGCACTGAGCACCCAGCACCCTGAGCATCCAGCACCCTGAGCACTGAGCACCCTGAGCACTGAGCACTGAGCACCCAGCACCCTGAGTACTGAGCACCCAACACTCTGAGCACTGAGTACCCAGCACACTGAGTACTGAGCCCTGAGCACCCAGCACCCTGAGTACTGAGCACCCAGCACCCCGAGCACTGAGCACCCAGCACCCTGTGTACTGAGCACCGAGCACCCCGAGCACTGAGCACCCAGCACCCTGAGTACTGAGCACCCAGCACCCCGAGAATGAGCACCGAGCACCCCGAGCACTGAGCAACCAGCACCCTGAGCACAGAGCACCCAGCAACCTGAGTACTGAGCACCCAGCACCCCGAGCACTGAGCACCCAGCACCCTGAGTACTGAGCACCCTGAGTACTGAGCACCCAGCACCCTGAGTACTGAGCACCCTGTACCCCGAGCACTGAGCTCCCTGAATACTGAGCACCCAGCACCCTGAGTACTGAGCACCCAGCACCCTGAGTACTGAGCACTGAGCACCCAGAGAACTGAGCACACAGCACCCCGAGGACTGAGCACCCTGCACCCTGTGCACTGAGAACTGAGCATCCAGCACCCCGAGCATTGAGCACCCTGAGCTCTTAGCACCCTGAGTACTGAGCACCCAGCACCCTGAGTACTGAGCACCCAGCACCCTGAGCACTGAGCACCCAGCACCCTGAGTACTGAGCACCGAGCACGGCGATCACTGAGCACCCAGCACCCTGAGCACTGAGCACCCAGCACCCCGAGCACTGAGCACCCAGCACCCTGAGCACTGAGCACCCAGCACCTCGAGTACTGAGCACCGAGCACCCCGAGAACTGAGCACACAGCACCCCGAGCACTGAGCACTGAGAACCCTGAGCACTGAGCACCCAGCACCCTGAGGACTGAGCACCCAGCACCCCGGGCACTGAGCACCCAGCACCCTGAGCACTGAGCACCCTGAGTACTGAGCACCCAGCACCCTGAGCACAGAGCACCGAGCACCCTGAGCACTGAGCACCCAGCACCCTGAGCACTGAGAACCCAGCACCCCGAGCAGTGAGCACCCAGCACCCTGAGCACTGAGCACTGAGCACCCTCAGTACTGAGCACACAGCACCCTGAGTACTGAGCACCCAGCACCCTGAGTACTGAGCACCCAGCACCCTGAGCAATGAGCACCCTGAGTACTGAGCACCCAGCACCCTGAGCACTGAGCACCGAGCACCCCGAGTTCTGAGCACCCAGCACCCGGAGTACTGAGCACCCAGCACCCTGAGTACTAAGCACCAAGCACCCTGAGTACTGAGCACCCAGTACCCTGAGCACTGAACACAGAGCACCCTGAGTACTGAGCACCCCGAGCACTGAGCACCCAGCACCCTGAGCACTGAGGCACCAGCACCTTGAGTACTGAGCACCCAGCACCCTGAGCACTGAGCACCCAGCACCCTGAGTACTGAGCACCGAGCACCCTGAGCACTGAGCACCCAGCACCCTGAGTACTGAGTATCCAGCACCCCGAGCACTGAGCACCCAGCACCCTGAGTACTGAGTATCCAGCACACCGAGCACTGAGCACCCAGCACCCTGAGTACTGAGCACTGAGCACCCATCACCCCGAGCACTGAGAACCCAGCACCCTGTTTACTGAGCACTGAGTACCCAGCACGCCGAGCACTGAGCACCCAGCACCCTGAGCACTGAGCACCCTGAGTACTGAGCACCCAGCACCCTGAGCACTGAGCACCTAGCACCCCGAGCACTGAGCACCCAGCCCCCAGAGCACTGAGCACTGAGCACCCTGAGTACTGAGCACGGAGCACCCTGAGCACTGAGCACCCAGCACGCTGAGTACTGAGCACTGAGCACCCTGAACACTGAGCACCCAGCACCCTGAGTACTGAGCCCCGAGCACCCTGAGTACTGAGCACCCAGCACTCTGAGCACTGAGCACCCAGCACCCCGAGCACTGAGCACCCAGCACCCCGAGCACTGTGCACCCAGCACCCTGAGCACTGAGCACCCAGCACCCTGAGTACTGAGCACCCAGCACCCCGAGTACTGAGCACCCAGCACCCCGAGCACTGTGCACCCAGCACCCTGAGCACTGAGCACCGAGCACCATGAGTACTGAGCACCCAGCACCCTGAGTACTGAGCACCCAGCACCCTGAGTACTGAGCACCCAGCACCCTGAGCACTGAGCACCCAGCACCCTGAGTACTGAGCACCCAGCACCCTGAGTCCTGAACACCCAGCACCCCGAGCACTGAGCACCCAGCACCCTGAGCACTGAGCACCGAGCACCCTGAGTACTGAGCACCCAGCACCCTGAGCACTGAGCACCCAGCACCCTGAGCACTGAGCACCCAGCACCCTGAGCACTGAGCACCCAGCACCCTGAGTACTGAGCACCCAGCACCCTGAGTACTGAACACCCAGCACCCTGAGCACTGAGCACTGAGCACCCAGCACCCTGAGCAATGAGCACCCAGCACCCCGAGCACTGAGCACCCAGCACCCTGAGCATCCAGCACCCTGAGCACTGAGCACCCTGAGCACTGAGCACTGAGCACCCAGCACCCTGAGTACTGAGCACCCAACACTCTGAGCACTGAGTACCCAGCACACTGAGTACTGAGCCCTGAGCACCCAGCACCCTGAGTACTGAGCACCCAGCACCCCGAGCACTGAGCACCCAGCACCCTGTGTACTGAGCACCGAGCACCCCGAGCACTGAGCACCCAGCACCCTGAGTACTGAGCACCCAGCACCCCGAGAATGAGCACCGAGCACCCCGAGCACTGAGCACCCAGCACCCTGAGCACAGAGCACCCAGCACCCTGAGTACTGAGCACCCAGCACCCCGAGCACTGAGCACCCAGCACCCTGAGTACTGAGCACCCTGAGTACTGAGCACCCAGCACCCTGAGTACTGAGCACCCTGCACCCCGAGCACTGAGCTCCCTGAATACTGAGCACCCAGCACCCTGAGTACT
This sequence comes from Microtus oregoni, assembly GCF_018167655.1. Taxonomy (NCBI): domain Eukaryota; kingdom Metazoa; phylum Chordata; class Mammalia; order Rodentia; family Cricetidae; genus Microtus; species Microtus oregoni. Next base: position 1,681,763 of record NW_024543811.1, on the reverse strand, counting down.
GAGCACCCAGCACCCTGAGTACTGAGCACTGAGCACCCAGAGAACTGAGCACACAGCACCCCGAGGACTGAGCACCCTGCACCCTGTGCACTGAGAACTGAGCATCCAGCACCCCGAGCATTGAGCACCCTGAGCTCTTAGCACCCTGAGTACTGAGCACCCAGCACCCTGAGTACTGAGCACCCAGCACCCTGAGCACTGAGCACCCAGCACCCTGAGTACTGAGCACCGAGCACGGCGATCACTGAGCACCCAGCACCCTGAGCACTGAGCACCCAGCACCCCGAGCACTGAGCACCCAGCACCCTGAGCACTGAGCACCCAGCACCTCGAGTACTGAGCACCGAGCACCCCGAGAACTGAGCACCCAGCACCCCGAGCACTGAGCACTGAGAACCCTGAGCACTGAGCACCCAGCACCCTGAGGACTGAGCACCCAGCACCCCGGGCACTGAGCACCCAGCACCCTGACCACTGAGCACCCTGAGTACTGAGCAACCAGCACCCTGAGCACTGAGCACCGAGCACCCTGAGCACTATGCACCCAGCACCCTGAGCACTGAGCACCCAGCACCCCGAGCAGTGAGCACCCAGCACCCTGAGCACTGAGCACTGAGCACCCTCAGTACTGAGCACACAGCACCCTGAGTACTGAGCACCCAGCACCCTGAGTACTGAGCACCCAGCACCCTGAGCAATGAGCACCCTGAGTACTGAGCACCCAGCACCCTGAGCACTGAGCACCGAGCACCCCGAGTTCTGAGCACCCAGCACCCGGAGTACTGAGCACCCAGCACCCTGAGTACTAAGCACCAAGCACCCTGAGTACTGAGCACCCAGTACCCTGAGCACTGAACACACAGCACCCTGAGTACTGAGCACCCCGAGCACTGAGCACCCAGCACCCTGAGCACTGAGGACCCAGCACCCTGAGTACTGAGCACCGAGCACCCTGAGCACTGAGCACCCAGCACCCTGAGTACTGAGCACCCAGCACCCTGAGCACTGAGCACCCAGCACCCTGAGTCCTGAGTATCCAGCACACCGAGCACTGAGCACCCAGCACCCTGAGTACTGAGCACTGAGCACCCATCACCCCGAGCACTGAGAACCCAGCACCCTGTTTACTGAGCACTGAGTACCCAGCACGCCGAGCACTGAGCACCCAGCACCCTGAGCACTGAGCACCCTGAGTACTGAGCACCCAGCACCCTGAGCACTGAGCACCTAGCACCCCGAGCACTGAGCACCCAGCCCCCAGAGCACTGAGCACTGAGCACCCTGAGTACTGAGCACGGAGCACCCTGAGCACTGAGCACCCAGCACGCTGAGTACTGAGCACTGAGCACCCTGAACACTGAGCACCCAGCACCCTGAGTACTGAGCCCCGAGCACCCTGAGTACTGAGCACCCAGCACTCTGAGCACTGAGCACCCAGCACCCCGAGCACTGAGCACCCAGCACCCCGAGCACTGTGCACCCAGCACCCTGAGCACTGAGCACCCAGCACCCTGAGTACTGAGCACCCAGCACCCCGAGTACTGAGCACCCAGCACCCCGAGCACTGTGCACCCAGCACCCTGAGCACTGAGCACCGAGCACCATGAGTACTGAGCACCCAGCACCCTGAGTGCTGAGCACCCAGCACCCTGAGTACGGAGCACCCAGCACCCTGAGCACTGAGCACCCAGCACCCTGAGTACTGAGCACCCAGCACCCTGAGTCCTGAACACCCAGCACCCCGAGCACTGAGCACCCAGCACCCTGAGCACTGAGCACCGAGCACCCTGAGTACTGAGCACCCAGCACCCTGAGCACTGAGCACCCAGCACCCTGAGCACTGAGCACCCAGCACCCTGAGCACTGAGCACCCAGCACCCTGAGTACTGAGCACCCAGCACCCTGAGTACTGAACACCCAGCACCCTTAGCACTGAGCACTGAGCACCCAGCACCCTGAGCACTGAGCACCCAGCACCCCGAGCACTGAGCACCCAGCACCCTGAGCATCCAGCACCCTGAGCACTGAGCACCCTGAGCACTGAGCACTGAGCACCCAGCACCCTGAGTACTGAGCACCCAACACTCTGAGCACTGAGTACCCAGCACACTGAGTACTGAGCCCTGAGCACCCAGCACCCTGAGTACTGAGCACCCAGCACCCCGAGCACTGAGCACCCAGCACCCTGTGTACTGAGCACCGAGCACCCCGAGCACTGAGCACCCAGCACCCTGAGTACTGAGCACCCAGCACCCCGAGAATGAGCACCGAGCACCCCGAGCACTGAGCAACCAGCACCCTGAGCACAGAGCACCCAGCAACCTGAGTACTGAGCACCCAGCACCCCGAGCACTGAGCACCCAGCACCCTGAGTACTGAGCACCCTGAGTACTGAGCACCCAGCACCCTGAGTACTGAGCACCCTGTACCCCGAGCACTGAGCTCCCTGAATACTGAGCACCCAGCACCCTGAGTACTGAGCACCCAGCACCCTGAGTACTGAGCACTGAGCACCCAGAGAACTGAGCACACAGCACCCCGAGGACTGAGCACCCTGCACCCTGTGCACTGAGAACTGAGCATCCAGCACCCGGAGCATTGAGCACCCTGAGCTCTTAGCACCCTGAGTACTGAGCACCCAGCACCCTGAGTACTGAGCACCCAGCACCCTGAGCACTGAGCACCCAGCACCCTGAGTACTGAGCACCGAGCACGGCGATCACTGAGCACCCAGCACCCTGAGCACTGAGCACCCAGCACCCCGAGCACTGAGCACCCAGCACCCTGAGCACTGAGCACCCAGCACCTCGAGTACTGAGCACCGAGCACCCCGAGAACTGAGCACACAGCACCCCGAGCACTGAGCACTGAGAACCCTGAGCACTGAGCACCCAGCACCCTGAGGACTGAGCACCCAGCACCCCGGGCACTGAGCACCCAGCACCCTGAGCACTGAGCACCCTGAGTACTGAGCACCCAGCACCCTGAGCACAGAGCACCGAGCACCCTGAGCACTGAGCACCCAGCACCCTGAGCACTGAGAACCCAGCACCCCGAGCAGTGAGCACCCAGCACCCTGAGCACTGAGCACTGAGCACCCTCAGTACTGAGCACACAGCACCCTGAGTACTGAGCACCCAGCACCCTGAGTACTGAGCACCCAGCACCCTGAGCAATGAGCACCCTGAGTACTGAGCACCCAGCACCCTGAGCACTGAGCACCGAGCACCCCGAGTTCTGAGCACCCAGCACCCGGAGTACTGAGCACCCAGCACCCTGAGTACTAAGCACCAAGCACCCTGAGTACTGAGCACCCAGTACCCTGAGCACTGAACACAGAGCACCCTGAGTACTGAGCACCCCGAGCACTGAGCACCCAGCACCCTGAGCACTGAGGCACCAGCACCTTGAGTACTGAGCACCCAGCACCCTGAGCACTGAGCACCCAGCACCCTGAGTACTGAGCACCGAGCACCCTGAGCACTGAGCACCCAGCACCCTGAGTACTGAGTATCCAGCACCCCGAGCACTGAGCACCCAGCACCCTGAGTACTGAGTATCCAGCACACCGAGCACTGAGCACCCAGCACCCTGAGTACTGAGCACTGAGCACCCATCACCCCGAGCACTGAGAACCCAGCACCCTGTTTACTGAGCACTGAGTACCCAGCACGCCGAGCACTGAGCACCCAGCACCCTGAGCACTGAGCACCCTGAGTACTGAGCACCCAGCACCCTGAGCACTGAGCACCTAGCACCCCGAGCACTGAGCACCCAGCCCCCAGAGCACTGAGCACTGAGCACCCTGAGTACTGAGCACGGAGCACCCTGAGCACTGAGCACCCAGCACGCTGAGTACTGAGCACTGAGCACCCTGAACACTGAGCACCCAGCACCCTGAGTACTGAGCCCCGAGCACCCTGAGTACTGAGCACCCAGCACTCTGAGCACTGAGCACCCAGCACCCCGAGCACTGAGCACCCAGCACCCCGAGCACTGTGCACCCAGCACCCTGAGCACTGAGCACCCAGCACCCTGAGTACTGAGCACCCAGCACCCCGAGTACTGAGCACCCAGCACCCCGAGCACTGTGCACCCAGCACCCTGAGCACTGAGCACCGAGCACCATGAGTACTGAGCACCCAGCACCCTGAGTACTGAGCACCCAGCACCCTGAGTACTGAGCACCCAGCACCCTGAGCACTGAGCACCCAGCACCCTGAGTACTGAGCACCCAGCACCCTGAGTCCTGAACACCCAGCACCCCGAGCACTGAGCACCCAGCACCCTGAGCACTGAGCACCGAGCACCCTGAGTACTGAGCACCCAGCACCCTGAGCACTGAGCACCCAGCACCCTGAGCACTGAGCACCCAGCACCCTGAGCACTGAGCACCCAGCACCCTGAGTACTGAGCACCCAGCACCCTGAGTACTGAACACCCAGCACCCTGAGCACTGAGCACTGAGCACCCAGCACCCTGAGCACTGAGCACCCAGCACCCCGAGCACTGAGCACCCAGCACCCTGAGCATCCAGCACCCTGAGCACTGAGCACCCTGAGCACTGAGCACTGAGCACCCAGCACCCTGAGTACTGAGCACCCAACACTCTGAGCACTGAGTACCCAGCACACTGAGTACTGAGCCCTGAGCACCCAGCACCCTGAGTACTGAGCACCCAGCACCCCGAGCACTGAGCACCCAGCACCCTGTGTACTGAGCACCGAGCACCCCGAGCACTGAGCACCCAGCACCCTGAGTACTGAGCACCCAGCACCCCGAGAATGAGCACCGAGCACCCCGAGCACTGAGCACCCAGCACCCTGAGCACAGAGCACCCAGCACCCTGAGTACTGAGCACCCAGCACCCCGAGCACTGAGCACCCAGCACCCTGAGTACTGAGCACCCTGAGTACTGAGCACCCAGCACCCTGAGTACTGAGCACCCTGCACCCCGAGCACTGAGCTCCCTGAATACTGAGCACCCAGCACCCTGAGTACTGAGCACCCAGCACCCTGAGTACTGAGCACTGAGCACCCAGAGAACTGAGCACACAGCACCCCGAGGACTGAGCACCCTGCACCCTGTGCACTGAGAACTGAGCATCCAGCACCCCGAGCATTGAGCACCCTGAGCTCTTAGCACCCTGAGTACTGAGCACCCAGCACCCTGAGTACTGAGCACCCAGCACCCTGAGCACTGAGCACCCAGCACCCTGAGTACTGAGCACCGAGCACGGCGATCACTGAGCACCCAGCACCCTGAGCACTGAGCACCCAGCACCCCGAGCACTGAGCACCCAGCACCCTGAGCACTGAGCACCCAGCACCTCGAGTACTGAGCACCGAGCACCCCGAGAACTGAGCACCCAGCACCCCGAGCACTGAGCACTGAGAACCCTGAGCACTGAGCACCCAGCACCCTGAGGACTGAGCACCCAGCACCCCGGGCACTGAGCACCCAGCACCCTGAGCACTGAGCACCCTGAGTACTGAGCACCCAGCACCCTGAGCACAGAGCACCGAGCACCCTGAGCACTGAGCACCCAGCACCCTGAGCACTGAGAACCCAGCACCCCGAGCAGTGAGCACCCAGCACCCTGAGCACTGAGCACTGAGCACCCTCAGTACTGAGCACACAGCACCCTGAGTACTGAGCACCCAGCACCCTGAGTACTGAGCACCCAGCACCCTGAGCAATGAGCACCCTGAGTACTGAGCACCCAGCACCCTGAGCACTGAGCACCGAGCACCCCGAGTTCTGAGCACCCAGCACCCGGAGTACTGAGCACCCAGCACCCTGAGTACTAAGCACCAAGCACCCTGAGTACTGAGCACCCAGTACCCTGAGCACTGAACACAGAGCACCCTGAGTACTGAGCACCCCGAGCACTGAGCACCCAGCACCCTGAGCACTGAGGCACCAGCACCTTGAGTACTGAGCACCCAGCACCCTGAGCACTGAGCACCCAGCACCCTGAGTACTGAGCACCGAGCACCCTGAGCACTGAGCACCCAGCACCCTGAGTACTGAGTATCCAGCACCCCGAGCACTGAGCACCCAGCACCCTGAGTACTGAGTATCCAGCACACCGAGCACTGAGCACCCAGCACCCTGAGTACTGAGCACTGAGCACCCATCACCCCGAGCACTGAGAACCCAGCACCCTGTTTACTGAGCACTGAGTACCCAGCACGCCGAGCACTGAGCACCCAGCACCCTGAGCACTGAGCACCCTGAGTACTGAGCACCCAGCACCCTGAGCACTGAGCACCTAGCACCCCGAGCACTGAGCACCCAGCCCCCAGAGCACTGAGCACCCTGAGTACTGAGCACGGAGCACCCTGAGCACTGAGCACCCAGCACGCTGAGTACTGAGCACTGAGCACCCTGAACACTGAGCACCCAGCACCCTGAGTACTGAGCCCCGAGCACCCTGAGTACTGAGCACCCAGCACTCTGAGCACTGAGCACCCAGCACCCCGAGCACTGAGCACCCAGCACCCCGAGCACTGTGCACCCAGCACCCTGAGCACTGAGCACCCAGCACCCTGAGTACTGAGCACCCAGCACCCCGAGTACTGAGCACCCAGCACCCCGAGCACTGTGCACCCAGCACCCTGAGCACTGAGCACCGAGCACCATGAGTACTGAGCACCCAGCACCCTGAGTACTGAGCACCCAGCACCCTGAGTACTGAGCACCCAGCACCCTGAGCACTGAGCACCCAGCACCCTGAGTACTGAGCACCCAGCACCCTGAGTCCTGAACACCCAGCACCCCGAGCACTGAGCACCCAGCACCCTGAGCACTGAGCACCGAGCACCCTGAGTACTGAGCACCCAGCACCCTGAGCACTGAGCACCCAGCACCCTGAGCACTGAGCACCCAGCACCCTGAGCACTGAGCACCCAGCACCCTGAGTACTGAGCACCCAGCACCCTGAGTACTGAACACCCAGCACCCTGAGCACTGAGCACTGAGCACCCAGCACCCTGAGCACTGAGCACCCAGCACCCCGAGCACTGAGCACCCAGCACCCTGAGCATCCAGCACCCTGAGCACTGAGCACCCTGAGCACTGAGCACTGAGCACCCAGCACCCTGAGTACTGAGCACCCAACACTCTGAGCACTGAGTACCCAGCACACTGAGTACTGAGCCCTGAGCACCCAGCACCCTGAGTACTGAGCACCCAGCACCCCGAGCACTGAGCACCCAGCACCCTGTGTACTGAGCACCGAGCACCCCGAGCACTGAGCACCCAGCACCCTGAGTACTGAGCACCCAGCACCCCGAGAATGAGCACCGAGCACCCCGAGCACTGAGCACCCAGCACCCTGAGCACAGAGCACCCAGCACCCTGAGTACTGAGCACCCAGCACCCCGAGCACTGAGCACCCAGCACCCTGAGTACTGAGCACCCTGAGTACTGAGCACCCAGCACCCTGAGTACTGAGCACCCTGCACCCCGAGCACTGAGCTCCCTGAATACTGAGCACCCAGCACCCTGAGTACTGAGCACCCAGCACCCTGAGTACTGAGCACTGAGCACCCAGAGAACTGAGCACACAGCACCCCGAGGACTGAGCACCCTGCACCCTGAGTACTGAGCACCGAGCACGGCGATCACTGAGCATCCAGCACCCCGAGCATTGAGCACCCTGAGCTCTTAGCACCCTGAGTACTGAGCACCCAGCACCCTGAGTACTGAGCACCCAGCACCCTGAGCACTGAGCACCCAGCACCCTGAGTACTGAGCACCGAGCACGGCGATCACTGAGCACCCAGCACCCTGAGCACTGAGCACCCAGCACCCCGAGCACTGAGCACCCAGCACCCTGAGCACTGAGCACCCAGCACCTCGAGTACTGAGCACCGAGCACCCCGAGAACTGAGCACCCAGCACCCCGAGCACTGAGCACTGAGAACCCTGAGCACTGAGCACCCAGCACCCTGAGGACTGAGCACCCAGCACCCCGGGCACTGAGCACCCAGCACCCTGAGCACTGAGCACCCTGAGTACTGAGCACCCAGCACCCTGAGCACAGAGCACCGAGCACCCTGAGCACTGAGCACCCAGCACCCTGAGCACTGAGAACCCAGCACCCCGAGCAGTGAGCACCCAGCACCCTGAGCACTGAGCACTGAGCACCCTCAGTACTGAGCACACAGCACCCTGAGTACTGAGCACCCAGCACCCTGAGTACTGAGCACCCAGCACCCTGAGCAATGAGCACCCTGAGTACTGAGCACCCAGCACCCTGAGCACTGAGCACCGAGCACCCCGAGTTCTGAGCACCCAGCACCCGGAGTACTGAGCACCCAGCACCCTGAGTACTAAGCACCAAGCACCCTGAGTACTGAGCACCCAGTACCCTGAGCACTGAACACAGAGCACCCTGAGTACTGAGCACCCCGAGCCCTGAGCACCCAGCACCCTGAGCACTGAGGCACCAGCACCTTGAGTACTGAGCACCCAGCACCCTGAGCACTGAGCACCCAGCACCCTGAGTACTGAGCACCGAGCACCCTGAGCACTGAGCACCCAGCACCCTGAGTACTGAGTATCCAGCACCCCGAGCACTGAGCACACAGCACCCTGAGTACTGAGCACTGAGCACCCATCACCCCGAGCACTGAGAACCCAGCACCCTGTTTACTGAGCACTGAGTACCCAGCACGCCGAGCACTGAGCACCCAGCACCCTGAGCACTGAGCACCCTGAGTACTGAGCACCCAGCACCCTGAGCACTGAGCACCCAGCACCCCGAGCACTGAGCACCCAGCCCCCAGAGCACTGAGCACTGAGCACCCTGAGTACTGAGCACGGAGCACCCTGAGCACTGAGCACCAATCACGCTGAGTACTGAGCACTGAGCACCCTGAGCACTGAGCACCCAGCACCCTGAGTACTGAGCACCGAGCACCCTGAGTACTGAGCACCCAGCACTCTGAGCACTGAGCACCCAGCACCCCGAGCACTGAGCACCCAGCACCCCGAGCACTGAGCACCCAGCACCCCGAGCACTGAGCACCCAGCACCCCGAGCACTGAGCCTGAGCACCCTGAGTACTGAGCACCGAGCACCCTGAGTACTGAGCACCGAGCACCCTGAGTACTGAGCACCCAGCACCCCGAGCACTGAGCACCGAGCACCCTGAGTACTGAGCACCCAGCACCCTGAGCACTGAGCACCCAGCACAACGAGTACTGAGCACCCAGCACCCTGATTACTGAGCACCCAGCACCCTGAGCACTGAGCACCCAGCACCCTGAGCACTGAGCACCCAGCACCCTGAGCACTGAGCACCCAGCACCCTGAGTACTGAGCACCCAGCACCCTGAGTACTGAACACCAAGCACCCTGAGCACTGAGCACTGAGCACCCAGCACCCTGAGCACTGAGCACCCAGCACCCCGAAAACTGAGCACCCAGCACCCTGATCATCCAGCACCCTGAGCACTGAGCACCCTGAGCACTGAGCACTGAGCACCCAGCAACCTGAGTACTGAGCACCCAACACTCTGAGCACTGAGCACCCAGCACACTGAGTACTGAGCCCTGAGCACCCAGCACCCTGAGTACTGAGCACCCAGCACCCCGAGCACTGAGCACCCAGCACCCTGTGTACTGAGCACCGAGCACCCCGAGCACTGAGCACCCAGCACCCTGAGTACTGAGCACCCAGCACCCCGAGAATGAGCACCGAGCACCCCGAGCACTGAGCACCCAGCACCCTGAGCACTGAGCACCCAGCACCCTGAGTACTGAGCACCCAGCACCCCGAGCACTGAGCACCCAGCACCCTGAGTACTGAGCACCCTGAGTACTGAGCACCCAGCACCCTGAGTACTGAGCTCCCTGCACCCCGAGCACTGAGCTCCCTGAATACTGAGCACCCAGCACCCTGAGTACTGAGCACCCAGCACCCTGAGTACTGAGCACTGAGCACCCAGAGAACTGAGCACCCAGCACCCCGAGGATTGAGCACCCTGCACCCTGTGCACTGAGCACTGAGCATCCAGCACCCCGAGCATTGAGCACCCTGAGCTCTTAGCACCCTGAGTACTGAGCTCCCAGCACATTGAGTACTGAGCACCCAGCACCCTGAGCACTGAGCACCCAGCACCCTGAGTACTGAGCACCGAGCACGGTGATCACTGAGCACCCAGCACCCTGAGCCCTGAGCACCCAGCACCCCGAGCACTGAGCACCCAGCACCCTGAGCACTGAGCACCCAGCACCTCGAGTACTGAGCACCGAGCACCCTGAGAACTGAGCACCCAGCACCCCGAGCACTGAGCACTGAGAACCCTGAGCACTGAGCACCCAGCACCCTGAGGACTGAGCACCCAGCACCCCGGGCACTGAGCACCCAGCACCCTGACCACTGAGCACCCTGAGTACTGAGCAACCAGCACCCTGAGCACTGAGCACCGAGCACCCTGAGCACTATGCACCCAGCACCCTGAGCACTGAGCACCCAGCACCCCGAGCAGTGAGCACCCAGCACCCTGAGCACTGAGCACTGAGCACCCTCAGTACTGAGCACACAGCACCCTGAGTACTGAGCACCCAGCACCCTAAGTACTGAGCACCCAGCACCCTGAGCAATGAGCACCCTGAGTACTGAGCACCCAGCACCCTGAGCACTGAGCACCGAGCACCCCGAGTTCTGAGCACCCAGCACCCGGAGTACTGAGCACCCAGCACCCTGAGTACTAAGCACCAAGCACCCTGAGTACTGAGCACCCAGTACCCTGAGCACTGAACAAACAGCACCCTGAGTACTGAGCACCCCGAGCACTGAGCACCCAGCACCCTGAGCACTGAGGACCCAGCACCCTGAGTACTGAGCACCCAGCACCCTGAGCACTGAGCACCCAGCACCCTGAGTACTGAGCACCCAGCACCCTGAGCACTGAGCACCCAGCACCCTGAGTCCTGAGTATCCAGCACACCGAGCACTGAGCACCCAGCACCCTGAGTACTGAGCACTGAGCACCCATCACCCCGAGCACTGAGAACCCAGCACCCTGTTTACTGAGCACTGAGTACCCAGCACGCCGAGCACTGAGCACCCAGCACCCTGAGCACTGAGCACCCTGAGTACTGAGCACCCAGCACCCTGAGCACTGAGCACCTAGCACCCCGAGCACTGAGCACCCAGCCCCCAGAGCACTGAGCACTGAGCACCCTGAGTAGTGAGCACGGAGCACCCTGAGCACTGAGCACCCAGCACGCTGAGTACTGAGCACTGAGCACCCTGAACACTGAGCACCCAGCACCCTGAGTACTGAGCCCCGAGCACCCAGAGTACTGAGCACCCAGCCCTCTGAGCACTGAGCACCCAGCACCCCGAGCACTGAGCACCCAGCACCCCGAGCACTGTGCACCCAGCACCCTGAGCACTGAGCACCCAGCACCCTGAGTACTGAGCACCCAGCACCCCGAGTACTGAGCACCCAGCACCCCGAGCACTGTGCACCCAGCACCCTGAGCACTGAGCACCGAGCACCATGAGTACTGAGCACCCAGCACCCTGAGTACTGAGCACCCAGCACCCTGAGCACTGAGCACCCAGCACCCTGAGCACTGAGCACCCAGCACCCTGAGTACTGAGCACCCAGCACCCTGAGTCCTGAACACCCAGCACCCCGAGCACTGAGCACCCAGCACCCTGAGCACTGAGCACCGAGCACCCTGAGTACTGAGCACCCAGCACCCTGAGCACTGAGCACCCAGCACCCTGAGCACTGAGCACCCAGCACCCTGAGCACTGAGCACCCAGCACCCTGAGTACTGAGCACCCAGCACCCTGAGTACTGAACACCCAGCACCCTGAGCACTGAGCACTGAGCACCCAGCACCCTGAGCACTGAGCACCCAGCACCCCGAGCACTGAGCACCCAGCACCCTGAGCATCCAGCACCCTGAGCACTGAGCACCCTGAGCACTGAGCACTGAGCACCCAGCACCCTGAGTACTGAGCACCCAACACTCTGAGCACTGAGTACCCAGCACCCTGAGTACTGAGCACCCAGCACCCCGAGAATGAGCACCGAGCACCCCGAGCACTGAGCACCCAGCACCCTGAGCACTGAGCACCCAGCACCCTGAGTACTGAGCACCCAGCACCCCGAGCACTGAGCACCCAGCACCCTGAGTACTGAGCACCCTGAGTACTGAGCACCCAGCACCCTGAGTACTGAGCTCCCTGCACCCCGAGCACTGAGCTCCCTGAATACTGAGCACCCAGCACCCTGAGTACTGAGCACCCAGCACCCTGAGTACTGAGCACTGAGCACCCAGAGAACTGAGCAACCAGCACCCCGAGGATTGAGCACCCTGCACCCTGTGCACTGAGCACTGAGCATCCAGCACCCCGAGCATTGAGCACCCTGAGCTCTTAGCACCCTGAGTACTGAGCTCCCAGCACATTGAGTACTGAGCACCCAGCACCCTGAGCACTGAGCACCCAGCACCCTGAGTACTGAGCACCGAGCACGGCGATCACTGAGCACCCAGCACCCTGAGCACTGAGCACCCAGCACCCCGAGCACTGAGCACCCAGCACCCTGAGCACTGAGCACCCAGCACCTCGAGTACTGAGCACCGAGCACCCCGAGAACTGAGCACCCAGCACCCCGAGCACTGAGCACTGAGAACCCTGAGCACTGAGCACCCAGCACCCTGAGGACTGAGCACCCAGCACCCCGGGCACTGAGCACCCAGCACCCTGACCACTGAGCACCCTGAGTACTGAGCAACCAGCACCCTGAGCACTGAGCACCGAGCACCCTGAGCACTATGCACCCAGCACCCTGAGCACTGAGCACCCAGCACCCCGAGCAGTGAGCACCCAGCACCCTGAGCACTGAGCACTGAGCACCCTCAGTACTGAGCACACAGCACCCTGAGTACTGAGCACCCAGCACCCTAAGTACTGAGCACCCAGCACCCTGAGCAATGAGCACCCTGAGTACTGAGCACCCAGCACCCTGAGCACTGAGCACCGAGCACCCCGAGTTCTGAGCACCCAGCACCCGGAGTACTGAGCACCCAGCACCCTGAGTACTAAGCACCAAGCACCCTGAGTACTGAGCACCCAGTACCCTGAGCACTGAACACACAGCACCCTGAGTACTGAGCACCCCGAGCACTGAGCACCCAGCACCCTGAGCACTGATGACCCAGCACCCTGAGTACTGAGCACCCAGCACCCTGAGCACTGAGCACCCAGCACCCTGAGTACTGAGCACCCAGCACCCTGAGCACTGAGCACCCAGCACCCTGAGTCCTGAGTATCCAGCACACCGAGCACTGAGCACCCAGCACCCTGAGTACTGAGCACTGAGCACCCATCACCCCGAGCACTGAGAACCCAGCACCCTGTTTACTGAGCACTGAGTACCCAGCACGCCGAGCACTGAGCACCCAGCACCCTGAGCACTGAGCACCCTGAGTACTGAGCACCCAGCACCCTGAGCACTGAGCACCTAGCACCCCGAGCACTGAGCACCCAGCCCCCAGAGCACTGAGCACTGAGCACCCTGAGTACTGAGCACGGAGCACCCTGAGCACTGAGCACCCAGCACGCTGAGTACTGAGCACTGAGCACCCTGAACACTGAGCACCCAGCACCCTGAGTACTGAGCCCCGAGCACCCTGAGTACTGAGCACCCAGCACTCTGAGCACTGAGCACCCAGCACCCCTAGCACTGAGCACCCAGCACCCCGAGCACTGTGCACCCAGCACCCTGAGCACTGAGCACCCAGCACCCTGAGTACTGAGCACCCAGCACCCCGAGTACTGAGCACCCAGCACCCCGAGCACTGTGCACCCAGCACCCTGAGCACTGAGCACCGAGCACCATGAGTACTGAGCACCCAGCACCCTGAGTACTGAGCACCCAGCACCCTGAGCACTGAGCACCCAGCACCCTGAGCACTGAGCACCCAGCACCCTGAGTACTGAGCACCCAGCACCCTGAGTCCTGAACACCCAGCACCCCGAGCACTGAGCACCCAGCACCCTGAGCACTGAGCACCGAGCACCCTGAGTACTGAGCACCCAGCACCCTGAGCACTGAGCACCCAGCACCCTGAGCACTGAGCACCCAGCACCCTGAGCACTGAGCACCCAGCACCCTGAGTACTGAGCACCCAGCACCCTGAGTACTGAACACCCAGCACCCTGAGCACTGAGCACCCAGCACCCTGAGCACTGAGCACCCAGCACCCCGAGCACTGAGCACCCAGCACCCTGAGCATCCAGCACCCTGAGCACTGAGCACCCTGAGCACTGAGCACTGAGCACCCAGCACCCTGAGTACTGAGCACCCAACACTCTGAGCACTGAGTACCCAGCACACTGAGTACTGAGCCCTGAGCACCCAGCACCCTGAGTACTGAGCACCCAGCACCCCGAGCACTGAGCACCCAGCACCCTGTGTACTGAGCACCGAGCACCCCGAGCACTGAGCACCCAGCACCCTGAGTACTGAGCACCCAGCACCCCGAGAATGAGCACCGAGCACCCCGAGCACTGAGCACCCAGCACCCTGAGCACAGAGCACCCAGCACCCTGAGTACTGAGCACCCAGCACCCCGAGCACTGAGCACCCAGCACCCTGAGTACTGAGCACCCTGAGTACTGAGCACCCAGCACCCTGAGTACTGAGCACCCTGCACCCCGAGCACTGAGCTCCCAGAATACTGAGCACCCAGCACCCTGAGTACTGAGCACCCAGCACCCTGAGTACTGAGCATTGAGCACCCAGAGAACTGAGCACACAGCACCCCGAGGACTGAGCACCCTGCACCCTGTGCACTGAGAACTGAGCATCCAGCACCCCGAGCATTGAGCACCCTGAGCTCTTAGCACCCTGAGTACTGAGCACCCAGCACCCTGAGTACTGAGCACCCAGCACCCTGAGCACTGAGCACCCAGCACCCTGAGTACTGAGCACCGAGCACGGCGATCACTGAGCACCCAGCACCCTGAGCACTGAGCACCCAGCACCCCGAGCACTGAGCACCCAGCACCCTGAGCACTGAGCACCCAGCACCTCGAGTACTGAGCACCGAGCACCCCGAGAACTGAGCACCCAGCACCCCGAGCACTGAGCACTGAGAACCCTGAGCACTGAGCACCCAGCACCCTGAGGACTGAGCACCCAGCACCCTGAGCACTGAGCACCCTGAGTACTGAGCACCCAGCACCCTGAGCACTGAGCACAGAGCACCCCGAGTTCTGAGCACCCAGCACCCGGAGTACTGAGCACCCAGCACCCTGAGTACTAAGCACCAAGCACCCTGAGTACTGAGCACCCAGTACCCTGAGCACTGAACACACAGCACCCTGAGTACTGAGCACCCCGAGCACTGAGCACCCAGCACCCTGAGCACTGAGGCACCAGCACCTTGAGTACTGAGCACCCAGCACCCTGAGCACTGAGCACCCAGCACCCTGAGTAATGAGCACCGAGCACCCTGAGCACTGAGCACCCAGCACCCTGAGTACTGAGTATCCAGCACCCCGAGCACTGAGCACCCAGCACCCTGAGTACTGAGCACTGAGCACCCATCACCCCGAGCACTGAGAACCCAGCACCCTGTTTACTGAGCACTGAGTACCCAGCACGCCGAGCACTGAGCACCCAGCACCCTGAGCACTGAGCACCCTGAGTACTGAGCACCCAGCACCCTGAGCACTGAGCACCCAGCACCCCGAGCACTGAGCACCCAGCCCCCAGAGCACTGAGCACTGAGCACCCTGAGCACTGAGCACCAATCACGCTTAGTACTGAGCACTGAGCACCCTGAGCACTGAGCACCCAGCACCCTGAGTACTGAGCACCGAGCACCCTGAGTACTGAGCACCCAGCACTCTGAGCACTGAGCACCCAGCACCCCGAGCACTGAGCACCCAGCACCCCGAGCACTGAGCACCCAGCACCCCGAGCACTGAGCACCCAGCACCCCGAGCACTGAGCCTGAGCACCCTGAGTACTGAGCACCGAGCACCCTGAGTACTGAGCACCGAGCACCCTGAGTACTGAGCACCCAGCACCCCGAGCACTGAGCACCGAGCACCCTGAGTACTGAGCACCCAGCACCCTGAGCACTGAGCACCCAGCACAACGAGTACTGAGCACCCAGCACCCTGATTACTGAGCACCCAGCACCCCGAGCACTGAGCACCGAGCACCCCGAGCACTGAGCACCCAGCACCCTGAGTACTGAGCACTGAGCACCCAGCACCCCGAGCACTGAGCACCCAGCACCCTGTGTACTAAGCACCCAGCACCCTGAGTACTGAGCACCCAGCACCCTGAGTACTGAGCACCCAGCACCCTGAGTACTGAGCACCCAGCACCCTGAGTACTGAGCACTGAGCACCCAGCACCCCGAGCACTGAGCACCCAGCACCCAGAGCACTGAGCACTGAGCCCCCTGAGTACTGAGCACGGAGCACCCTGAGCACTGAGCACCCAGCACGCTGAGTACTGAGCACTGAGCACCCTGAGCACTGAGCACCCAGCACCCTGAGTACTGAGCACCCAGCACCCTGAGTACTGAGCACCCAGCACTCTGAGCACTGAGCACCCAGCACCCCGAGCACTGAGCACCCAGCACCCCGAGCACTGAGCACCCAGCACCCCGAGCACTGAGCACCCAGCACCCCGAGCAGTGAGCACCCAGCACCCTGGGTACTGAGCACCGAGAACGGCGATCACTGAGCACACAGCACCCTGAGCACTTAGCACCCAGCACCCCGAGCACTGACCACCCAGCACCCTGAGCACTGAGCACCCAGCACCCCGAGTACTGAGCACCGAGCACCCCGAGAACTGAGCACCCAGCACCCCGAGCACTGAGCACTGAGCACCCTGAGCACTGAGCACCCAGCAACCTGAGGACTGAGCACCCAGCACCCCGGGCACTGAGCACCCAGCACCCTGAGCACTGAGCACCCTGAGTACTGAGCACCCAGCACCCTGAGCACTGAGCACCTAGCACCCCGAGCACTGAGCACCCAGCCCCCAGAGCACTGAGCACTGAGCACCCTGAGTACTGAGCACGGAGCACCCTGAGCACTGAGCACCCAGCACGCTGAGTACTGAGCACTGAGCACCCTGAACACTGAGCACCCAGCACCCTGAGTACTGAGCCCCGAGCACCCTGAGTACTGAGCACCCAGCACTCTGAGCACTGAGCACCCAGCACCCCGAGCACTGAGCACCCAGCACCCCGAGCACTGTGCACCCAGCACCCTGAGCACTGAGCACCCAGCACCCTGAGTACTGAGCACCCAGCACCCCGAGTACTGAGCACCCAGCACCCCGAGCACTGTGCACCCAGCACCCTGAGCACTGAGCACCGAGCACCATGAGTACTGAGCACCCAGCACCCTGAGTACTGAGCACCCAGCACCCTGAGCACTGAGCACCCAGCACCATGAGCACTGAGCACCCAGGACCCTGAGTACTGAGCACCCAGCACCCTGAGTCCTGAACACCCAGCACCCCGAGCACTGAGCACCCAGCACCCTGAGCACTGAGCACCGAGCACCCTGAGTACTGAGCACCCAGCACCCTGAGCACTGAGCACCCAGCACCCTGAGCACTGAGCACCCAGCACCCTGAGCACTGAGCACCCAGCACCCTGAGTACTGAGCACCCAGCACCCTGAGTACTGAACACCCAGCACCCTGAGCACTGAGCACTGAGCACCCAGCACCCTGAGCACTGAGCACCCAGCACCCCGAGCACTGAGCACCCAGCACCCTGAGCATCCAGCACCCTGAGCACTGAGCACCCTGAGCACTGAGCACTGAGCACCCAGCACCCTGAGTACTGAGCACCCAACACTCTGAGCACTGAGTACCCAGCACACTGAGTACTGAGCCCTGAGCACCCAGCACCCTGAGTACTGAGCACCCAGCACCCCGAGCACTGAGCACCCAGCACCCTGTGTACTGAGCACCGAGCACCCCGAGCACTGAGCACCCAGCACCCTGAGTACTGAGCACCCAGCACCCCGAGAATGAGCACCGAGCACCCCGAGCACTGAGCACCCAGCACCCTGAGCACAGAGCACCCAGCACCCTGAGTACTGAGCACCCAGCACCCCGAGCACTGAGCACCCAGCACCCTGAGTACTGAGCACCCTGAGTACTGAGCACCCAGCACCCTGAGTACTGAGCACCCTGCACCCCGAGCACTGAGCTCCCTGAATACTGAGCACCCAGCACCCTGAGTACTGAGCACCCAGCACCCTGAGTACTGAGCACTGAGCACCCAGAGAACTGAGCACACAGCACCCCGAGGACTGAGCACCCTGCACCCTGTGCACTGAGAACTGAGCATCCAGCACCCCGAGCATTGAGCACCCTGAGCTCTTAGCACCCTGAGTACTGAGCACCCAGCACCCTGAGTACTGAGCACCCAGCACCCTGAGCACTGAGCACCCAGCACCCTGAGTACTGAGCACCGAGCACGGCGATCACTGAGCACCCAGCACCCTGAGCACTGAGCACCCAGCACCCCGAGCACTGAGCACCCAGCACCCTGAGCACTGAGCACCCAGCACCTCGAGTACTGAGCACCGAGCACCCCGAGAACTGAGCACCCAGCACCCCGAGCACTGAGCACTGAGAACCCTGAGCACTGAGCACCCAGCACCCTGAGGACTGAGCACCCAGCACCATGGGCACTGAGCACCCAGCACCCTGAGCACTGAGCACCCTGAGTACTGAGCACCCAGCACCCTGAGCACAGAGCACCGAGCACCCTGAGCACTGAGCACCCAGCACCCTGAGCACTGAGAACCCAGCACCCCGAGCAGTGAGCACCCAGCACCCTGAGCACTGAGCACTGAGCACCCTCAGTACTGAGCACACAGCACCCTGAGTACTGAGCACCCAGCACCCTGAGTACTGAGCACCCAGCACCCTGAGCAATGAGCACCCTGAGTACTGAGCACCCAGCACCCTGAGCACTGAGCACCGAGCACCCCGAGTTCTGAGCACCCAGCATCCGGAGTACTGAGCACCCAGCACCCTGAGTACTAAGCACCAAGCACCCTGAGTACTGAGCACCCAGTACCCTGAGCACTGAACACACAGCACCCTGAGTACTGAGCACCCCGAGCACTGAGCACCCAGCGCCCTGAGCACTGAGGACCCAGCACCTTGAGTACTGAGCACCCAGCACCCTGAGCACTGAGCACCCAGCACCCTGAGTACTGAGCACCGAGCACCCTGAGCACTGAGCACCCAGCACCCTGAGTACTGAGTATCCAGCACCCCGAGCACTGAGCACCCAGCACCCTGAGTACTGAGCACTGAGCACCCATCACCCCGAGCACTGAGAACCCAGCACCCTGTTTACTGAGCACTGAGTACCCAGCACGCCGAGCACTGAGCACCCAGCACCCTGAGCACTGAGCACCGTGAGTACTGAGCACCCAGCACCCTGAGCACTGAGCACCCAGCACCCCGAGCACTGAGCACCCAGCCCCCAGAGCACTGAGCACTGAGCACCCTGAGTACTGAGCACGGAGCACCCTGAGCACTGAGCACCAATCACGCTGAGTACTGAGCACTGAGCACCCTGAGCACTGAGCACCCAGCACCCTGAGCACTGAGCACCCAGCACCCCGAGCACTGAGCACCCAGCACCCCGAGCACTGAGCACCCAGCACCCCGAGCACTGAGCACCCAGCACCCCGAGCACTGAGCCTGAGCACCCTGAGTACTGAGCACCGAGCACCCTGAGTACTGAGCACCGAGCACCCTGAGTACTGAGCACCCAGCACCCCGAGCACTGAGCACCGAGCACCCTGAGTACTGAGCACCCAGCACCCTGAGCACTGAGCACCCAGCACAACGAGTACTGAGCACCCAGCACCCTGATTACTGAGCACCCAGCACCCCGAGCACTGAGCACCGAGCACCCCGAGCACTGAGCACCCAGCACCCTGAGTACTGAGCACTGAGCACCCAGCACCCCGAGCACTGAGCACCCAGCACCCTGTGTACTAAGCACCCTGCACCCTGAGTACTGAGCACCCAGCACCCTGAGTACTGAGCACCCAGCACCCTGAGTACTGAGCACCCAGCACCCTGAGTACTGAGCACTGAGCACCCAGCACCCCGAGCACTGAGCACCCAGCACCCAGAGCACTGAGCACTGAGCCCCCTGAGTACTGAGCACGGAGCACCCTGAGCACTGAGCACCCAGCACGCTGAGTACTGAGCACTGAGCACCCTGAGCACTGAGCACCCAGCACCCTGAGTACTGAGCACCGAGCACCCTGAGTACTGAGCACCCAGCACTCTGAGCACTGAGCAACCAGCACCCCGAGCACTGAGCACCCAGCACCCCGAGCACTGAGCACCCAGCACCCCGAGCACTGAGCACCCAGCACCCCGAGCACTGAGCACCCAGCACCCTGGGTACTGAGCACCGAGCACGGCGATCACTGAGCACCCAGCACCCTGAGCACTTAGCACCCAGCACCCCGAGCACTGAGCACCCAGCACCCTGAGCACTGAGCACCCAGCACCCCGAGTACTGAGCACCGAGCACCCCGAGAACTGAGCACCCAGCACCCCGAGCACTGAGCACTGAGCACCCTGAGCACTGAGCACCCAGCAACCTGAGGACTGAGCACCCAGCACCCCGGGCACTGAGCACCCAGCACCCTGAGCACTGAGCACCCTGAGTACTGAGCACCCAGCACCCTGAGCACTGAGCACCGGGCACCCTGAGCAGTGAGCACCCAGCACCCTGAGCACTGAGCACCCAGCACCCCGAGCAGTGAGCACCCAGCACCCTGAGCACTGAGCACTGAGCACCCTGAGTACTGAGCACACAGCACCCTGAGTACTGAGCACCCAGTACCCTGAGTACTGAGCACCCAGCACCCTGAGCAATGAGCACCCTGAGTACTGAGCACCCAGCACCCTGAGCACTGAGCACCGAGCATCCCGAGTTCTGAGCACCCAGCACCCGGAGTACTGAGCACCCAGCACACTGAGTACTAAGCACCAAGCACCCTGAGTACTGAGCACCCCGAGCACTGAGCACCCAGCACCCTGAGCACTGAGGACCCAGCACCCTGAGTACTGAGCACCCAGCACCCTGAGCACTGAGCACCCAGCACCCTGAGTACTGAGCACCCAGCACCCTGAGCACTGAGCACCCAGCACCCTGAGTACTGAGTATCCAGCACCCCGAGCACTGAGCACCCAGCACCCTGAGTACTGAGCACTGAGCACCCATCACCCCGAGCACTGAGAACCCAGCACCCTGTTTACTGAGCACTGAGTACCCAGCACGCCGAGCACTGAGCACCCAGCACCCTGAGCACTGAGCACCCTGAGTACTGAGCACCCAGCACCCTGAGCACTGAGCACCCAGCACCCCGAGCACTGAGCACCCAGCCCCCAGAGCACTGAGCACTGAGCACCCTGAGTACTGAGCACGGAGCACCCTGAGCACTGCGCACCCAGCATGCTGAGTACTGAGCACTGAGCACCCTGAGCACTGAGCACCCAGCACCCTGAGTACTGAGCACCGAGCACCCTGAGTACTGAGCACCCAGCACTCTGAGCACTGAGCACCCAGCACCCCGAGCACTGAGCACCCAGCAGCCCGAGCACTGAGCACCCAGCACCCCGAGCACTGAGCACCCAGCACCCCGAGCACTGAGCTTGAGCACCCTGAGTACTGAGCACTGAGCACCCTGAGTACTGAGCACGGAGCACCCTGAGTACTGAGCACCCAGCACCCCGAGCACTGAGCACCGAGCACCCTGAGAACTGAGCACCCAGCACCC
This sequence comes from Microtus oregoni, assembly GCF_018167655.1. Taxonomy (NCBI): domain Eukaryota; kingdom Metazoa; phylum Chordata; class Mammalia; order Rodentia; family Cricetidae; genus Microtus; species Microtus oregoni. The sequence goes on along the minus strand of NW_024543811.1, from coordinate 1,659,910 downwards.
TGAGTACTGAGCACCCAGCACAACGAGTACTGAGCACTGAGCACCCAGCACCCCGAGTACTGAGCACCCAGCACCCTGAGCACTGAGCACCCAGCACCCGAGTACTGAGCACCCAGCACCCTGAGTACTGAGCACCCAGCTCCCTGAGTACTGAGCACCCAGCACCCCGAGTACTGAGCACCCAGCACCCTGAGTACTGAGCACCCAGCACCCTGAGCACTGAGCACCCAGCACCCTGAGCACTGAGGACCCAGCACCCTGAGCACTGAGCACCCAGCACCCTGAGTACTGAGCACCGAGCACCCTGAGTACTGAGCACCCAGCACCCTGAGTACTGAGCACCCAGCACACTGAGTACTGAGCACCCAGCACCCTGAGCACTGATCACCCAGCACCCTGAGTACTGAGCACCGAGTACCCTGAGTACTGAGCACCCAGCACCCCGAGCACTGAACACCCAGCACCCTGACTACAGAGCACTGAGCACCCAGCACCCCGAGCACTGAGCACCCAGCACCCTGTGTACTGAGCACTGAGTACCCAGTACCCCGAGCACTGAGTCCCAGCTCCCGGAGCACTGAGCACCCAGCACCCCGAATACTGAGCACCCAGCACCCCGAGCACTGAGCACCCAGCACCCTGAGCACTGAGCACCCAGCACCCTGAGTACTGAGCACCCAGCACCCCGAGTACTGAGCACCCAGAACCCCGAGCACTGTGCACCCAGCACCCTAAGCACTGAGCACCGAGCACCCTGAGTACTGAGCACCCAGCACCCTGAGTACTGAGCACCCAGCACCCTGAGCACTGAGCACCCAGCACCCTGAGCACTGAGCACCCAGCACCCTGCGTACTGAGCACCCAGCACCCTGAGTACTGAACACCCAGCACCCCGAGCACTGAGCACCCAGCACCCTGAGCACTGAGCACCGAGCACCCTGAGTACTGAGCACCCAGCACCCTGAGTACTGAGCACCCAGCACCCTGAGCACTGAGCACCCAGCACCCTGAGCACTGAGCACCCAGCACCCTGAGTACTGAGCACCCAGCACACTGAGTACTGAACACCCAGCACCCTGAGCACTGAGCACTGAGCACCCAGCACCCTGAGCACTGAGCACTGAGCACCCAGCACCCTGAGCACTGAGCACCCAGCACCCCGAGCACTGAGCACCCATCACCCTGAGCATCCAGCACCCTGAGCAATGAGCACCATGAGCACTGAGCACTGAGCACCCAGCACCCTGAGTACTGAGCACCCAACACTCTGATCACTGAGCACCCAGCACGCTGAGTACTGAGCACTGAGCACCCAGCACTCTGAGTACTGAGCACCCAGCACCCCGAGAACTGAGCACCCAGCACCCTGAGCACTGAGCACCCAGCACCCTGAGCACTGAGCACCCAGCACCCTGAGTACTGAGCACAGAGCACCCCAAGCACTGAGCACCCAGCACCCTGAGTACTGAGCACCGAGCACCCTGAGCACTGAGCACCAAGCACCCCAAGCACTGAGCACCCAGCACCCTGAGTACTGAGCACCGAGCACCCCGAGCACTGAGCACCCAGCACCCTGAGTACTGAGCACCGAGCACCCCGAGCACTGAGCACCCAGCACCCTGAGTACTGAGCACCCAGCACCCCGAGCACTTAGCACCCAGCACCCTGAGTACTGAGCACCCAGCACCCTGATTACTGAGCACCCAGCACCCTGATGACTGAGCACCGAGCACCCTGAGCACTGAGCAAACAGCACCCTGAGTACTGAGCACCGAGCACCCTGAGCACTGAGCACCCAGCACCCTTTGTACTGAGCACCGAGCACCCCGAGCACTGAGCACTGAGCACCCTGAGTACTGAGCACCCAGCACCCCGAGCACTGAGCACACAGCACCCTGAGTACTGAGCACCCAGCAACCCGAGCACTGAGCACCGAGCACCCTGAGTACTGAGCACCCAGCACCCTGAGTACTGAGCACCCAGCACCCTGAGTACTGAGCACCCAGCACCCTGAGTACTGAGCACCCAGCGTACTGAGCACCGAGCACCCCAAGCACTGAGCACCCAGCACCCTGAGTACTGAGCACCCAGCACCCTGAGAACTGAGCACCCAGCACCCTGAGTACTGAGCACCGAGCACCCTGAGTACTGAGCACCCAGCACCCTGAGTACTGAGCACCCAGCACCCTGAGTACTGAGCACCCAGCATACTGAGCACCGAGCACCCAGCACCCTGAGTACTGAGCACCCAGCACCCTGAGCACTGAGCACCCAGCACCCTGAGTACTGAGCACTGAGCACCCCGAGTACTGAGCACCGAGCTCCCCGAGCACTGAGCACCCAGCACCCCGAGCACCGAGCACCCTGAGTACTGAGCACCCAGCACCCTGAGCACTGAGCACCCAGGACCCTGAGCACTGAGCACCCAGCACCCTGAGCACTGAGCACCCAGCACCCTGAGTACTGAGCACCGAGCACCCCGAGCACTGAGCACCCAGCACCCTGAGCACTGAGCACCCTTAGTACTGAGCACTGAGCACCCTGAGTACTGAGCACTGAGCACCCTGAGTACTGAGCACCCAGCACCCTGAGTACGGAGCACCCAGCACCCTGAGCAATGATCACCCTGAGTACTGAGCACCCAGCACCTTGACAACTGAGCACCGAGCACCCCGAGCACTGAGCACCCAGCACCCGGAGTACTGAGCACCCAGCACCCTGAGTACTAAGCACCGAGCACCCTGAGTACTGAGCACCCAGCACCCTGAGCACTGAGCACACAGCACCCTGAGTACTGAGCACCGAGCACCCCGAGAACTGAGCACCCAGCACCCCGAGCACTGAGCACCCAGCACCCCGAGCACTGAGCACCCAGCACCCTGAGTACTGAGCACCCAGCACTCTGAGTAATGAGCACCCAGCACTCCGAGCACTGAGCACCCAGCACCCTGAGCACTGAGCACCCAGCACCCTGAGCACTGAGCACCCAGCACCCCAAGCACTGAGCACCCAGCACACTGAGTACTGAGCACTGAGCACCCAGCACCCCGAGCACTGAGCACCCAGCACCCTGAGCACTGAGCCCCCAGCACCCGAGTACTGAGCACCCAGCACCCTGAGTACTGAGCACCCAGCTCCCTGAGTACAGAGCACCCAGCACCCCGAGTAATGAGCACCCAGCACCCTGATTATTGAGCACCCAGCACCCTGAGCACTGAGCACCCAGCACCCCGAGCACTGAGGACCCAGCACCCTGAATACTGAGCACCCAGCACCCCGAGCACTGAGCACCCAGCACCCCGAGCACTGTGCACCCAGCACCCCGAGAATGAGCACACAGCACCCTGAGTACTGAGCACCGAGCACCCTGAGCACTGAGCACCCAGCACCCTGAGTACTGAGCACCCAGCACCCTGAGTACTGAGCACCCAGCACCCTGATGACTGAGCACCGAGCACCCTGAGCACTGAGCAAACAGCACCCTGAGTACTGAGCACCGAGCACCCTGAGCACTGAGCACCCAGCACCCTTTGTACTGAGCACCGAGAACCCCGAGCACTGAGCACTGAGCACCCTGAGTACTGAGCACCCAGCACCCCGAGCACTGAGCACACAGCACCCTGAGTACTGAGCACCCAGCACCCCGAGCACTGAGCACCGAGCACCCTGAGTACTGAGCACCCAGCACCCTGAGTACTGAGCACCCAGCACCCTGAGTACTGAGCACCCAGCACCCTGAGTACTGAGCACCCAGCGTACTGAGCACCGAGCACCCCGAGCACTGAGCACCCAGCACCCTGAGTACTGAGCACCCAGCACCCTGAGCACTGAGCACCCAGCACCCCGAGCACTGAGCACCCAGCACCCTGAGCACTGAGCACCCAGCACCTCGAGTACTGAGCACCGAGCACCCCGAGGACTGAGCACCCTGCACCCTGTGCACTGAGAACTGAGCATCCAGCACCCCGAGCATTGAGAACCCTGAGCTCTTAGCACCCTGAGTACTGAGCACCCAGCACCCTGAGTACTGAGCACCCAGCACCCTGAGCACTGAGCACCCAGCACCCTGAGTACTGAGCACCGAGCACGGCGATCACTGAGCACCCAGCACCCTGAGCACTGAGCACCCAGCACCCCGAGCACTGAGCACCCAGCACCCTGAGCACTGAGCACCCAGCATCTCGAGTACTGAGCACCGAGCACCCCGAGAACTGAGCACCCAGCACCCCGAGCACTGAGCACTGAGAACCCTGAGCACTGAGCACCCAGCACCCTGAGGACTGAGCACCCAGCACCCCGGGCACTGAGCACCCAGCACCCTGAGCACTGAGCACCCTGAGTACTGAGCACCCAGCACCCTGAGCACAGAGCACCGAGCACCCTGAGCACTGAGCACCCAGCACCCTGAGCACTGAGAACCCAGCACCCCGAGCAGTGAGCACCCAGCACCCTGAGCACTGAGCACTGAGCACCCTCAGTACTGAGCACACAGCACCCTGAGTACTGAGCACCCAGCACCCTGAGTACTGAGCACCCAGCACCCTGAGCAATGAGCACCCTGAGTACTGAGCACCCAGCACCCTGAGCACTGAGCACCGAGCACCCCGAGTTCTGAGCACCCAGCACCCGGAGTACTGAGCACCCAGCACCCTGAGTACTAAGCACCAAGCACCCTGAGTACTGAGCACCCAGTACCCTGAGCACTGAACACACAGCACCCTGAGTACTGAGCACCCCGAGCACTGAGCACCCAGCACCCTGAGCACTGAGGACATAGCACCTTGAGTACTGAGCACCCAGCACCCTGAGCACTGAGCACCCAGCACCCTGAGTACTGAGCACCGAGCACCCTGAGCACTGAGCACCCAGCACCCTGAGTACTGAGTATCCAGCACCCCGAGCACTGAGCACCCAGCACCCTGAGTACTGAGCACTGAGCACCCATCACCCCGAGCACTGAGAACCCAGCACCCTGTTTACTGAGCACTGAGTACCCAGCACGCCGAGCACTGAGCACCCAGCACCCTGAGCACTGAGCACCCTGAGTACTGAGCACCCAGCACCCTGAGCACTGAGCACCCAGCACCCCGAGCACTGAGCACCCAGCCCCCAGAGCACTGAGCACTGAGCACCCTGAGTACTGAGCACGGAGCACCCTGAGCACTGAGCACCAATCACGCTGAGTACTGAGCACTGAGCACCCTGAGCACTGAGCACCCAGCACCCTGAGTACTGAGCACCGAGCACCCTGAGTACTGAGCACCCAGCACTCTGAGCACTGAGCACCCAGCACCCCGAGCACTGAGCACCCAGCACCCCGAGCACTGAGCACCCAGCACCCCGAGCACTGAGCACCCAGCACCCCGAGCACTGAGCCTGAGCACCCTGAGTACTGAGCACCGAGCACCCTGAGTACTGAGCACCGAGCACCCTGAGTACTGAGCACCCAGCACCCCGAGCACTGAGCACCGAGCACCCTGAGTACTGAGCACCCAGCACCCTGAGCACTGAGCACCCAGCACAACGAGTACTGAGCACCCAGCACCCTGATTACTGAGCACCCAGCACCCCGAGCACTGAGCACCGAGCACCCCGAGCACTGAGCACCCAGCACCCTGAGTACTGAGCACTGAGCACCCAGCACCCCGAGCACTGAGCACCCAGCACCCTGTGTACTAAGCACCCAGCACCCTGAGTACTGAGCACCCAGCACCCTGAGTACTGAGCACCCAGCACCCTGAGTACTGAGCACCCAGCACCCTGAGTACTGAGCACTGAGCACCCAGCACCCCGAGCACTGAGCACCCAGCACCCAGAGCACTGAGCACTGAGCCCCCTGAGTACTGAGCACGGAGCACCCTGAGCACTGAGCACCCAGCACGCTGAGTACTGAGCACTGAGCACCCTGAGCACTGAGCACCCAGCACCCTGAGTACTGAGCAATGAGCACCCTGAGTACTGAGCACCCAGCACTCTGAGCACTGAGCACCCAGCACCCTGAGCACTGAGCACCCAGCACTCTGAGCACTGAGCACCCAGCACCCCGAGCACTGAGCACCCAGCACCCCGAGCACTGAGCACCCAGCACCCCGAGCACTGAGCACCCAGCACCCCGAGCACTGAGCACCCAGCACCCTGGGTACTGAGCACCGAGCACGGCGATCACTGAGCACCCAGCACCCTGAGCACTTAGCACCCAGCACCCCGAGCACTGAGCACCCAGCACCCTGAGCACTGAGCACCCAGCACCCCGAGTACTGAGCACCGAGCACCCCGAGAATTGATCACCCAGCACCCCGAGCACTGAGCACTGAGCACCCTGAGCACTGAGCACCCAGCAACCTGAGGACTGAGCACCCAGCACCCCGTGCACTGAGCACCCAGCACCCTGAGCACTGAGCACCCTGAGTACTGAGCACCCAGCACCCTGAGCACTGAGCACCGAGCACCCTGAGCACTGAGCACCCAGCACCCTGAGCACTGAGCACCCAGCACCCCGAGCAGTGAGCACCCAGCACCCTGAGCACTGAGCACTGAGCACCCTGAGTACTGAGCACACAGCACCCTGAGTACTGAGCACCCAGCACCCTGAGTACTGAGCACCCAGCACCCTGAGCAATGAGCACCCTGAGTACTGAGCACCCAGCACCCTGAGCACTGAGCACCGAGCACCCCGAGTTCTGAGCACCCAGCACCCGGAGTACTGAGCACCCAGCACCCTGAGTACTAAGCACCAAGCACCCTGAGTACTGAGCACCCCGAGCACTGAGCACCCAGCACCCTGAGTACTGAGCACTGAGCACCCATCACCCCGAGCACTGAGAACCCAGCACCCTGTTTACTGAGCACTGAGTACCCAGCACGCCGAGCACTGAGCACCCAGCACCCTGAGCACTGAGCACCCTGAGTACTGAGCACCCAGCACCCTGAGCACTGAGCACCCAGCACCCCGAGCACTGAGCACCCAGCCCCCAGAGCACTGAGCACTGAGCACCCTGAGTACTGAGCACGGAGCACCCTGAGCACTGCGCACCCAGCATGCTGAGTACTGAGCACTGAGCACCCTGAGCACTGAGCACCCAGCACCCTGAGTACTGAGCACCGAGCACCCTGAGTACTGAGCACCCAGCACTCTGAGCACTGAGCACCCAGCACCCCGAGCACTGAGCACCCAGCAGCCCGAGCACTGAGCACCCAGCACCCCGAGCACTGAGCACCCAGCACCCCGAGCACTGAGCTTGAGCACCCTGAGTACTGAGCACTGAGCACCCTGAGTACTGAGCACGGAGCACCCTGAGTACTGAGCACCCAGCACCCCGAGCACTGAGCACCGAGCACCCTGAGAACTGAGCACCCAGCACCCTGAGCACTGAGCACCCAGCACAACGAGTACTGAGCACTGAGCACCCAGCACCCCGAGTACTGAGCACCCAGCACCCTGAGCACTGAGAACCCAGCACCCGAGTACTGAGCACCCAGCACCCTGAGTACTGAGCACCCAGCTCCCTGAGTACTGAGCACCCAGCACCCCGAGTACTGAGCACCCAGCACCCTGAGTACTGAGCACCCAGCACCCTGAGCACTGAGCACCCAGCACCCTGAGCACTGAGGACCCAGCACCCTGAGCACTGAGCACCCAGCACCCTGAGTACTGAGCACCGAGCACCCTGAGTACTGAGCACCCAGCACCCTGAGTACTGAGCACCCAGCACACTGAGTACTGAGCACCCAGCACCCTGAGCACTGATCACCCAGCACCCTGAGTACTGAGCACCGAGTACCCTGAGTACTGAGCACCCAGCACCCCGAGCACTGAACACCCAGCACCCTGACTACAGAGCACTGAGCACCCAGCACCCCGAGCACTGAGCACCCAGCACCCTGTGTACTGAGCACTGAGTACCCAGTACCCCGAGCACTGAGACCCAGCTCCCGGAGCACTGAGCACCCAGCACCCCGAATACTGAGCACCCAGCACCCCGAGCACTGAGCACCCAGCACCCTGAGCACTGAGCACCCAGCACCCTGAGTACTGAGCACCCAGCACCCCGAGTACTGAGCACCCAGAACCCCGAGCACTGTGCACCCAGCACCCTAAGCACTGAGCACCGAGCACCCTGAGTACTGAGCACCCAGCACCCTGAGTACTGAGCACCCAGCACCCTGAGCACTGAGCACCCAGCACCCTGAGCACTGAGCACCCAGCACCCTGCGTACTGAGCACCAGCACCCTGAGTACTGAACACCCAGCACCCCGAGCACTGAGCACCCAGCACCCTGAGCACTGAGCACCGAGCACCCAGAGTACTGAGCACCCAGCACCCTGAGTACTGAGCACCCAGCACCCTGAGCACTGAGCACCCAGCACCCTGAGCACTGAGCACCCAGCACCTTGAGTACTGAGCACCCAGCACACTGAGTACTGAACAACCAGCACCCTGAGCACTGAGCACTGAGCACCCAGCACCCTGAGCACTGAGCACTGAGCACCCAGCACCCTGAGCACTGAGCACCCAGCACCCCGAGCACTGAGCACCCATCACCCTGAGCATCCAGCACCCTGAGCAATGAGCACCATGAGCACTGAGCACTGAGCACCCAGCACCCTGAGTACTGAGCACCCAACACTCTGATCACTGAGCACCCAGCACGCTGAGTACTGAGCACTGAGCACCCAGCACTCTGAGTACTGAGCACCCAGCACCCCGAGCACTGAGCACCCAGCACCCTGAGCACTGAGCACCCAGCACTCTGAGTACTGAGCACCCAACACTCTGATCACTGAGCACCCAGCACCCCGAGCACTGAGAACCCAGCACCCTGTTTACTGAGCACTGAGTACCCAGCACGCCGAGCACTGAGCACCCATCACCCTGAGCACTGAGCACCCTGAGTACTGAGCACCCAGCACCCTGAGCACTGAGCACACAGCACCCCGAGCACTGAGCCCCCAGCCCCCAGAGCACTGAGCACTGAGCACCCTGAGTACTGAGCACGGAGCACCCTGAGCACTGAGCACCAATCACGCTGAGTACTGAGCACTGAGCACCCTGAGCACTGAGCACCCAGCACCCTGAGTACTGAGCACCGAGCACCCTGAGTACTGAGCACCCAGCACTCTGAGCACTGAGCACCCAGCACCCCGAGCACTGAGCACCCAGCACCCCGAGCACTGAGCACCCAGCACCCCGAGCACTGAGCACCCAGCTCCCCGAGCACTGAGCCTGATCACCCTGAGTACTGAGCACCGAGCACCCTGAGTACTGAGCACCCAGCATCCCGAGCACTGAGCACCGAGCACCCTGAGTACTGAGCACCCAGCACCCTGAGCACTGAGCACCCAGCACAACGAGTACTGAGCACCCAGCACCCTGATTACTGAGCACCCAGCACCCCGAGCACTGAGCACCGAGCACCCCGAGCACTGAGCACCCAGCACCCTGAGTACTGAGCACTGAGCACCCAGCACCCCGAGCACTGAGCACCCAGCACCCTGTGTACTAAGCACCCAGCACCCTGAGTACTGAGCACCCAGCACCCTGAGTACTGAGCACCCAGCACCCTGAGTACTGAGCACCCAGCACCCTGAGTACTGAGCACTGAGCACCCAGCACCCCGAGCACTGAGCACCCAGCACCCAGAGCACTGAGCACTGAGCCCCCTGAGTACTGAGCACGGAGCACCCTGAGCACTGAGCACCCAGCACCCTGAGTACTGAGCACTGAGCACCCTGAGCACTGAGCACCCAGCACCCTGAGTACTGAGCACCGAGCACACTGAGTACTGAGCACCCAGCACTCTGAGCACTGAGCACCCAGCACCCCGAGCACTGAGCACCCAGCACCCCGAGCACTGAGCACCAAGCACCCCGAGCACTGAGCACCCAGCACCCCGAGCACTGAGCACCCAGCACCCTGGGTACTGAGCACCGAGCACGGCGATCACTGAGCACCCAGCACCCTGAGCACTTAGCACCCAGCACCCCGAGCACTGAGCACCCAGCACCCTGAGCACTGAGCACCCAGCACCCCGAGTACTGAGCACCGAGCACCCCGAGAACTGAGCACCCAGCACCCCGAGCACTGAGCACTGAGCACCCTGAGCACTGAGCACCCAGCAACCTGAGGACTGAGCACCCAGCACCCCGGGCACTGAGCACACAGCACCCTGAGCACTGAGCACCCTGAGTACTGAGCACCCAGCACCCTGAGCACTGAGCACCGAGCACCCTGAGCACTGAGCACCCAGCACCCTGAGCACTGAGCACCCAGCACCCCGAGCAGTGAGCTCCCAGCACCCTGAGCACTGAGCACTGAGCACCCTGAGTACTGAGCACACAGCACCCTGAGTACTGAGCACCCAGCACCCTGAGTACTGAGCACCCAGCACCCTGAGCAATGAGCACCCTGAGTACTGAGCACCCAGCACCCTGAGCACTGAGCACCGAGCACCCCGAGTTCTGAGCACCCAGCACCCGGAGTACTGAGCACCCAGCACCCTGAGTACTAAGCACCAAGCACCCTGAGTACTGAGCACCCCGAGCACTGAGCACCCAGCACCCTGAGCACTGAGGACCCAGCACCCTGAGTACTGAGCACCCAGCACCCTGAGCACTGAGCACCCAGCACCCTGAGTACTGAGCACCCAGCACCCTGAGCACTGAGCACCCAGCACCCTGAGTACTGAGTATCCAGCACCCCGAGCACTGAGCACCCAGCACCCTGAGTACTGAGCACTGAGCACCCATCACCCCGAGCACTGAGAACCCAGCACCCTGTTTACTGAGCACTGAGTACCCAGCACGCCGAGCACTGAGCACCCAGCACCCTGAGCACTGAGCACCCTGAGTACTGAGCACCCAGCACCCTGAGCACTGAGCACCCAGCACCCCGAGCACTGAGCACCCAGCCCCCAGAGCACTGAGCACTGAGCACCCTGAGTACTGAGCACGGAGCACCCTGAGCACTGCGCACCCAGCATGCTGAGTACTGAGCACTGAGCACCCTGAGCACTGAGCACCCAGCACACTGAGTACTGAGCACCGAGCACCCTGAGTACTGAGCACCCAGCACTCTGAGCACTGAGCACCCAGCACCCCGAGCACTGAGCACCCAGCAGCCCGAGCACTGAGCACCCAGCACCCCGAGCACTGAGCGCCCAGCACCCCGAGCACTGAGCTTGAGCACCCTGAGTACTGAGCACTGAGCACCCTGAGTACTGAGCACGGAGCACCCTGAGTACTGAGCACCCAGCACCCCGAGCACTGAGCACCGAGCACCCTGAGAACTGAGCACCCAGCACCCTGAGCACTGAGCACCCAGCACAACGAGTACTGAGCACTGAGCACCCAGCACCCCGAGTACTGAGCACCCAGCACCCTGAGCACTGAGCACCCAGCACCCGAGTACTGAGCACCCAGCACCCTGAGTACTGAGCACCCAGCTCCCTGAGTACTGAGCACCCAGCACCCCGAGTACTGAGCACCCAGCACCCTGAGTACTGAGCACCCAGCACCCTGAGCACTGAGCACCCAGCACCCTGAGCACTGAGGACCCAGCACCCTGAGCACTGAGCACCCAGCACCCTGAGTACTGAGCACCGAGCACCCTGAGTACTGAGCACCCAGCACCCTGAGTACTGAGCACCCAGCACACTGAGTACTGAGCACCCAGCACACTGAGTACTGAACAACCAGCACCCTGAGCACTGAGCACTGAGCACCCAGCACCCTGAGCACTGAGCACTGAGCACCCAGCACCCTGAGCACTGAGCACCCAGCACCCCGAGCACTGAGCACCCATCACCCTGAGCATCCAGCACCCTGAGCAATGAGCACCATGAGCACTGAGCACTGAGCACCCAGCACCCTGAGTACTGAGCACCCAACACTCTGATCACTGAGCACCCAGCACGCTGAGTACTGAGCACTGAGCACCCAGCACTCTGAGTACTGAGCACCCAGCACCCCGAGCACTGAGCACCCAGCACCCTGAGCACTGAGCACCCAGCACTCTGAGTACTGAGCACCCAACACTCTGATCACTGAGCACCCAGCACCCCGAGCACTGAGAACCCAGCACCCTGTTTACTGAGCACTGAGTACCCAGCACGCCGAGCACTGAGCACCCAGCACCCTGAGCACTGAGCACCCTGAGTACTGAGCACCCAGCACCCTGAGCACTGAGCACACAGCACCCCGAGCACTGAGCCCCCAGCCCCCAGAGCACTGAGCACTGAGCACCCTGAGTACTGAGCACGGAGCACCCTGAGCACTGAGCACCAATCACGCTGAGTACTGAGCACTGAGCACCCTGAGCACTGAGCACCCAGCACCCTGAGTACTGAGCACCGAGCACCCTGAGTACTGAGCACCCAGCACTCTGAGCACTGAGCACCCAGCACCCCGAGCACTGAGCACCCAGCACCCCGAGCACTGAGCACCCAGCACCCCGAGCACTGAGCACCCAGCTCCCCGAGCACTGAGCCTGAGCACCCTGAGTACTGAGCACCGAGCACCCTGAGTACTGAGCACCGAGCACCCTGAGTACTGAGCACCCAGCACCCCGAGCACTGAGCACCGAGCACCCTGAGTACTGAGCACCCAGCACCCTGAGCACTGAGCACCCAGCACAACGAGTACTGAGCACCCAGCACCCTGATTACTGAGCACCCAGCACCCCGAGCACTGAGCACCGAGCACCCCGAGCACTGAGCACCCAGCACCCTGAGTACTGAGCACTGAGCACCCAGCACCCCGAGCACTGAGCACCCAGCACCCTGTGTACTAAGCACCCAGCACCCTGAGTACTGAGCACCCAGCACCCTGAGTACTGAGCACCCAGCACCCTGAGTACTGAGCACCCAGCACCCTGAGTACTGAGCACTGAGCACCCAGCACCCCGAGCACTGAGCACCCAGCACCCAGAGCACTGAGCACTGAGCCCCCTGAGTACTGAGCACGGAGCACCCTGAGCACTGAGCACCCAGCACCCTGAGTACTGAGCACTGAGCACCCTGAGCACTGAGCACCCAGCACCCTGAGTACTGAGCACCGAGCACCCTGAGTACTGAGCACCCAGCACTCTGAGCACTGAGCACCCAGCACCCCGAGCACTGAGCACCCAGCACCCCGAGCACTGAGCACCAAGCACCCCGAGCACTGAGCACCCAGCACCCCGAGCACTGAGCACCCAGCACCCTGGGTACTGAGCACCGAGCACGGCGATCACTGAGCACCCAGCACCCTGAGCACTTAGCACCCAGCACCCCGAGCACTGAGCACCCAGCACCCTGAGCACTGAGCACCCAGCACCCCGAGTACTGAGCACCGAGCACCCCGAGAACTGAGCACCCAGCACCCCGAGCACTGAGCACTGAGCACCCTGAGCACTGAGCACCCAGCAACCTGAGGACTGAGCACCCAGCACCCCGGGCACTGAGCACACAGCACCCTGAGCACTGAGCACCCTGAGTACTGAGCACCCAGCACCCTGAGCACTGAGCACCGAGCACCCTGAGCACTGAGCACCCAGCACCCTGAGCACTGAGCACCCAGCACCCCGAGCAGTGAGCTCCCAGCACCCTGAGCACTGAGCACCCTGAGTACTGAGCACACAGCACCCTGAGTACTGAGCACCCAGCACCCTGAGTACTGAGCACCCAGCACCCTGAGCAATGAGCACCCTGAGTACTGAGCACCCAGCACCCTGAGCACTGAGCACCGAGCACCCCGAGTTCTGAGCACCCAGCACCCGGAGTACTGAGCACCCAGCAACCTGAGTACTAAGCACCAAGCACCCTGAGTACTGAGCACCCCGAGCACTGAGCACCCAGCACCCTGAGCACTGAGGACCCAGCACCCTGAGTACTGAGCACCCAGCACCCTGAGCACTGAGCACCCAGCACCCTGAGTACTGAGCACCCAGCACCCTGAGCACTGAGCACCCAGCACCCTGAGTACTGAGTATCCAGCACCCCGAGCACTGAGCACCCAGCACCCTGAGTACTGAGCACTGAGCACCCATCACCCCGAGCACTGAGAACCCAGCACCCTGTTTACTGAGCACTGAGTACCCAGCACGCCGAGCACTGAGCACCCAGCACCCTGAGCACTGAGCACCCTGAGTACTGAGCACCCAGCACCCTGAGCACTGAGCACCCAGCACCCCGAGCACTGAGCACCCAGCCCCCAGAGCACTGAGCACTGAGCACCCTGAGTACTGAGCACGGAGCACCCTGAGCACTGCGCACCCAGCATGCTGAGTACTGAGCACTGAGCACCCTGAGCACTGAGCACCCAGCACCCTGAGTACTGAGCACCGAGCACCCTGAGTACTGAGCACCCAGCACTCTGAGCACTGAGCACCCAGCACCCCGAGCACTGAGCACCCAGCAGCCCGAGCACTGAGCACCCAGCACCCCGAGCACTGAGCACCCAGCACCCCGAGCACTGAGCTTGAGCACCCTGAGTACTGAGCACTGAGCACCCTGAGTACTGAGCACGGAGCACCCTGAGTACTGAGCACCCAGCACCCCGAGCACTGAGCACCGAGCACCCTGAGAACTGAGCACCCAGCACCCTGAGCACTGAGCACCCAGCACAACGAGTACTGAGCACTGAGCACCCAGCACCCCGAGTACTGAGCACCCAGCACCCTGAGCACTGAGCACCCAGCACCCGAGTACTGAGCACCCAGCACCCTGAGTACTGAGCACCCAGCTCCCTGAGTACTGAGCACCCAGCACCCCGAGTACTGAGCACCCAGCACCCTGAGTACTGAGCACCCAGCACCCTGAGCACTGAGCACCCAGCACCCTGAGCACTGAGGACCCAGCACCCTGAGCACTGAGCACCCAGCACCCTGAGTACTGAGCACCGAGCACCCTGAGTACTGAGCACCCAGCACCCTGAGTACTGAGCACCCAGCACACTGAGTACTGAGCACCCAGCACCCTGAGCACTGATCACCCAGCACCCTGAGTACTGAGCACCGAGTACCCTGAGTACTGAGCACCCAGCACCCCGAGCACTGAACACCCAGCACCCTGACTACAGAGCACTGAGCACCCAGCACCCCGAGCACTGAGCACCCAGCACCCTGTGTACTGAGCACTGAGTACCCAGTACCCCGAGCACTGAGACCCAGCTCCCGGAGCACTGAGCACCCAGCACCCCGAATACTGAGCACCCAGCACCCCGAGCACTGAGCACCCAGCACCCTGAGCACTGAGCACCCAGCACCCTGAGTACTGAGCACCCAGCACCCCGAGTACTGAGCACCCAGAACCCCGAGCACTGTGCACCCAGCACCCTAAGCACTGAGCACCGAGCACCCTGAGTACTGAGCACCCAGCACCCTGAGTACTGAGCACCCAGCACCCTGAGCACTGAGCACCCAGCACCCTGAGCACTGAGCACCCAGCACCCTGCGTACTGAACACCCAGCACCCTGAGCACTGAGCACCCAGCACCCTGAGCACTGAGCACTGAGCACCCAGCACCCTGAGCACTGAGCACCCAGCACCCCGAGCACTGAGCACCCATCACCCTGAGCATCCAGCACCCTGAGCAATGAGCACCATGAGCACTGAGCACTGAGCACCCAGCACCCTGAGTACTGAGCACCCAACACTCTGATCACTGAGCACCCAGCACGCTGAGTACTGAGCACTGAGCACCCAGCACTCTGAGTACTGAGCACACAGCACCCCGAGCACTGAGCACCCAGCACCCTGAGCACTGAGCACCCAGCACCCTGAGCACTGAGCACCCAGCACCCTGAGTACTGAGCACCCAGCACCCCAAGCACTGAGCACCCAGCACCCTGAGTACTGAGCACCGAGCACCCTGAGCACTGAGCACCAAGCACCCCAAGCACTGAGCACCCAGCACCCTGAGTACTGAGCACCGAGCACCCCGAGCACTGAGCACCCAGCACCCTGAGTACTGAGCACCGAGCACCCCGAGCACTGAGCACCCAGCACCCTGAGTACTGAGCACCCAGCACCCGAGCACTTAGCACCCAGCACCCTGAGTACTGAGCACCCAGCACCCTGAGTACTGAGCACCCAGCACCCTGATGACTGAGCACCGAGCACCCTGAGCACTGAGCAAACAGCACCCTGAGTACTGAGCACCGAGCACCCTGAGCACTGAGCACCCAGCACCCTTTGTACTGAGCACCGAGCACCCCGAGCACTGAGCACTGAGCACCCTGAGTACTGAGCACCCAGCACCCCGAGCACTGAGCACACAGCACCCTGAGTACTGAGCACCCAGCACCCCGAGCACTGAGCACCGAGCACCCTGAGTACTGAGCACCCAGCACCCTGAGTACTGAGCACCCAGCACCTTGAGTACTGAGCACCCAGCACCCTGAGTACTGAGCACCCAGCGTACTGAGCACCGAGCACCCCAAGCACTGAGCACCCAGCACCCTGAGTACTGAGCACCCAGCACCCTGAGAACTGAGCACCTAGCACCCTGAGTACTGAGCACCGAGCACCCTGAGTACTGAGCACCCAGCACCCTGAGTACTGAGCACCCAGCACCCTGAGTACTGAGCACCCAGCATACTGAGCACCGAGCACCCAGCACCCTGAGTACTGAGCACCCAGCACCCTGAGCACTGAGCACCCAGCACCCTGAGTACTGAGCACTGAGCACCCCGAGTACTGAGCACCGAGCTCCCCGAGCACTGAGCACCCAGCACCCCGAGCACCGAGCACCCTGAGTACTGAGCACCCAGCACCCTGAGCACTGAGCACCCAGGACCCTGAGCACTGAGCACCCAGCACCCTGAGCACTGAGCACCCAGCACCCTGAGTACTGAGCACCGAGCACCCCGAGCACTGAGCACCCAGCACCCTGAGCACTGAGCACCCTTAGTACTGAGCACTGAGCACCCTGAGTACTGAGCACTGAGCACCCTGAGTACTGAGCACCCAGCACCCTGAGTACGGAGCACCCAGCACCCTGAGCAATGATCACCCTGAGTACTGAGCACCCAGCACCTTGACAACTGAGCACCGAGCACCCCGAGCACTGAGCACCCAGCACCCTGAGCACTGAGCACCCAGCACCCTGAGTACTGAGCACCGAGCACCCCGAGCACTGAGCACCCAGCACCCTGAGCACTGAGCACCCTTAGTACTGAGCACTGAGCACCCTGAGTACTGAGCACTGAGCACCCTGAGTACTGAGCACCCAGCACCCTGAGTACGGAGCACCCAGCACCCTGAGCAATGATCACCCTGAGTACTGAGCACCCAGCACCTTGACAACTGAGCACCGAGCACCCCGAGCACTGAGCACCCAGCACCCGGAGTACTGAGCACCCAGCACCCTGAGTACTAAGCACCGAGCACCCTGAGTACTGAGCACCCAGCACCCTGAGCACTGAGCACACAGCACCCTGAGTACTGAGCACCGAGCACCCCGAGAACTGAGCACCCAGCACCCCGAGCACTGAGCACCCAGCACCCCGAGCACTGAGCACCCAGCACCCTGAGTACTGAGCACCCAGCACTCTGAGTAATGAGCACCCAGCACTCCGAGCACTGAGCACCCAGCACCCTGAGCACTGAGCACCCAGCACCCTGAGCACTGAGCACCCAGCACCCCAAGCACTGAGCACCCAGCACACTGAGTACTGAGCACTGAGCACCCAGCACCCCGAGCACTGAGCACCCAGCACCCTGAGCACTGAGCCCCCAGCACCCGAGTACTGAGCACCCAGCACCCTGAGTACTGAGCACCCAGCTCCCTGAGTACAGAGCACCCAGCACCCCGAGTAATGAGCACCCAGCACCCTGATTACTGAGCACCCAGCACCCTGAGCACTGAGCACCCAGCACCCCGAGCACTGAGGACCCAGCACCCTGAATACTGAGCACCCAGCAACCCGAGCACTGAGCACCCAGCACCCCGAGCACTGTGCACCCAGCACCCCGAGAATGAGCACACAGCACCCTGAGTACTGAGCACCGAGCACCCTGAGCACTGAGCACCCAGCACCCTGAGTACTGAGCACCCAGCACCCTGAGTACTGAGCACCCAGCACCCTGATGACTGAGCACCGAGCACCCTGAGCACTGAGCAAACAGCACCCTGAGTACTGAGCACCGAGCACCCTGAGCACTGAGCACCCAGCACCCTTTGTACTGAGCACCGAGAACCCCGAGCACTGAGCACTGAGCACCCTGAGTACTGAGCACCCAGCACCCTGAGTACTGAGCACCCAGCACCCTGAGTACTGAGCACCCAGCACCCCGAGCACTGAGCACCGAGCACCCTGAGTACTGAGCACCCAGCACCCTGAGTACTGAGCACCCAGCACCCTGAGTACTGAGCACCCAGCACCCTGAGTACTGAGCACCCAGCGTACTGAGCACCGAGCACCCCGAGCACTGAGCACCCAGCACAATGAGTACTGAGCACCCAGCACCCTGAGCACTGAGCACCTAGCACCCTGAGTACTGAGCACCGAGCACCCTGAGTACTGAGCACCCAGCACCCTGAGTAATGAGCACCCAGCACCCTGAGTACTGAGCACCCAGCATACTGAGCTCCGAGCACCCAGCACCCTGAGTACTGAGCACCCAGCACCCTGAGCACTGAGAACCCAGCACCCTGAGTACTGAGCACTGAGCACCCCGAGTACTGAGCACCGAGCTCCCCGAGCACTGAGCACCCAGCACCCCGAGCACCGAGCACCCTGAGTACTGAGCACCCAGCACCCAGAGCACTGAGCACCCAGGACCCTGAGCACTGAGCACCCAGCACCCTGAGCACTGAGCACCCAGCACCCTGTGTACTGAGCACCCAGCACCCTGAGTACTGAGCACTGAGCACCCCGAGTACTGAGCACCGAGCTCCCCGAGCACTGAGCACCCAGCACCCCGAGCACCGAGCACCCTGAGTACTGAGCACCCAGCACCCTGAGCACTGAGCACCCAGGACCCTGAGCACTGAGCACCCAGCACCCTGAGCACTGAGCACCCAGCACCCTGAGTACTGAGCACCGAGCACCCCGAGCACTGAGCACCCAGCACCCTGAGCACTGAGCACCCTTAGTACTGAGCACTGAGCACCCTGAGTACTGAGCACTGAGCACCCTGAGTACTGAGCACCCAGCACCCTGAGTACTGAGCACCCAGCACCTTGACAACTGAGCACCGAGCACCCCGAGCACTGAGCACCGAGCACCCTGAGTACTGAGCACCCAGCACCCTGAGTACTGAGCACCCAGCACACTGAGTACTGAGCACCCAGCACCCTGAGCACTGATCACCCAGCACCCTGAGTACTGAGCACCGAGTACCCTGAGTACTGAGCACCCAGCACCCCGAGCACTGAACACCCAGCACCCTGACTACAGAGCACTGAGCACCCAGCACCCCGAGCACTGAGCACCCAGCACCCTGTGTACTGAGCACTGAGTACCCAGTACCCCGAGCACTGAGACCCAGCTCCCGGAGCACTGAGCACCCAGCACCCCGAATACTGAGCACCCAGCACCCCGAGCACTGAGCACCCAGCACCCTGAGCACTGAGCACCCAGCACCCTGAGTACTGAGCACCCAGCACCCCGAGTACTGAGCACCCAGAACCCCGAGCACTGTGCACCCAGCACCCTAAGCACTGAGCACCGAGCACCCTGAGTACTGAGCACCCAGCACCCTGAGTACTGAGCACCCAGCACCCTGAGCACTGAGCACCCAGCACCCTGAGCACTGAGCACCCAGCACCCTGCGTACTGAACACCCAGCACCCTGAGCACTGAGCACCCAGCACCCTGAGCACTGAGCACTGAGCACCCAGCACCCTGAGCACTGAGCACCCAGCACCCCGAGCACTGAGCACCCATCACCCTGAGCATCCAGCACCCTGAGCAATGAGCACCATGAGCACTGAGCACTGAGCACCCAGCACCCTGAGTACTGAGCACCCAACACTCTGATCACTGAGCACCCAGCACGCTGAGTACTGAGCACTGAGCACCCAGCACTCTGAGTACTGAGCACACAGCACCCCGAGCACTGAGCACCCAGCACCCTGAGCACTGAGCACCCAGCACCCTGAGCACTGAGCACCCAGCACCCTGAGTACTGAGCACCCAGCACCCCAAGCACTGAGCACCCAGCACCCTGAGTACTGAGCACCGAGCACCCTGAGCACTGAGCACCAAGCACCCCAAGCACTGAGCACCCAGCACCCTGAGTACTGAGCACCGAGCACCCCGAGCACTGAGCACCCAGCACCCTGAGTACTGAGCACCGAGCACCCCGAGCACTGAGCACCCAGCACCCTGAGTACTGAGCACCCAGCACCCGAGCACTTAGCACCCAGCACCCTGAGTACTGAGCACCCAGCACCCTGAGTACTGAGCACCCAGCACCCTGATGACTGAGCACCGAGCACCCTGAGCACTGAGCAAACAGCACCCTGAGTACTGAGCACCGAGCACCCTGAGCACTGAGCACCCAGCACCCTTTGTACTGAGCACCGAGCACCCCGAGCACTGAGCACTGAGCACCCTGAGTACTGAGCACCCAGCACCCCGAGCACTGAGCACACAGCACCCTGAGTACTGAGCACCCAGCACCCCGAGCACTGAGCACCGAGCACCCTGAGTACTGAGCACCCAGCACCCTGAGTACTGAGCACCCAGCACCTTGAGTACTGAGCACCCAGCACCCTGAGTACTGAGCACCCAGCGTACTGAGCACCGAGCACCCCAAGCACTGAGCACCCAGCACCCTGAGTACTGAGCACCCAGCACCCTGAGAACTGAGCACCTAGCACCCTGAGTACTGAGCACCGAGCACCCTGAGTACTGAGCACCCAGCACCCTGAGTACTGAGCACCCAGCACCCTGAGTACTGAGCACCCAGCATACTGAGCACCGAGCACCCAGCACCCTGAGTACTGAGCACCCAGCACCCTGAGCACTGAGCACCCAGCACCCTGAGTACTGAGCACTGAGCACCCCGAGTACTGAGCACCGAGCTCCCCGAGCACTGAGCACCCAGCACCCCGAGCACCGAGCACCCTGAGTACTGAGCACCCAGCACCCTGAGCACTGAGCACCCAGGACCCTGAGCACTGAGCACCCAGCACCCTGAGCACTGAGCACCCAGCACCCTGAGTACTGAGCACCGAGCACCCCGAGCACTGAGCACCCAGCACCCTGAGCACTGAGCACCCTTAGTACTGAGCACTGAGCACCCTGAGTACTGAGCACTGAGCACCCTGAGTACTGAGCACCCAGCACCCTGAGTACGGAGCACCCAGCACCCTGAGCAATGATCACCCTGAGTACTGAGCACCCAGCACCTTGACAACTGAGCACCGAGCACCCCGAGCACTGAGCACCCAGCACCCGGAGTACTGAGCACCCAGCACCCTGAGTACTAAGCACCGAGCACCCTGAGTACTGAGCACCCAGCACCCTGAGCACTGAGCACACAGCACCCTGAGTACTGAGCACCGAGCACCCCGAGAACTGAGCACCCAGCACCCCGAGCACTGAGCACCCAGCACCCCGAGCACTGAGCACCCAGCACCCTGAGTACTGAGCACCCAGCACTCTGAGTAATGAGCACCCAGCACTCCGAGCACTGAGCACCCAGCACCCTGAGCACTGAGCACCCAGCACCCTGAGCACTGAGCACCCAGCACCCCAAGCACTGAGCACCCAGCACACTGAGTACTGAGCACTGAGCACCCAGCACCCCGAGCACTGAGCACCCAGCACCCTGAGCACTGAGCCCCCAGCACCCGAGTACTGAGCACCCAGCACCCTGAGTACTGAGCACCCAGCTCCCTGAGTACAGAGCACCCAGCACCCCGAGTAATGAGCACCCAGCACCCTGATTACTGAGCACCCAGCACCCTGAGCACTGAGCACCCAGCACCCCGAGCACTGAGGACCCAGCACCCTGAATACTGAGCACCCAGCACCCCGAGCACTGAGCACCCAGCACCCCGAGCACTGTGCACCCAGCACCCCGAGAATGAGCACACAGCACCCTGAGTACTGAGCACCGAGCACCCTGAGCACTGAGCACCCAGCACCCTGAGTACTGAGCACCCAGCACCCTGAGTACTGAGCACCCAGCACCCTGATGACTGAGCACCGAGCACCCTGAGCACTGAGCAAACAGCACCCTGAGTACTGAGCACCGAGCACCCTGAGCACTGAGCACCCAGCACCCTTTGTACTGAGCACCGAGAACCCCGAGCACTGAGCACTGAGCACCCTGAGTACTGAGCACCCAGCACCCTGAGTACTGAGCACCCAGCACCCTGAGTACTGAGCACCCAGCACCCCGAGCACTGAGCACCGAGCACCCTGAGTACTGAGCACCCAGCACCCTGAGTACTGAGCACCCAGCACCCTGAGTACTGAGCACCCAGCACCCTGAGTACTGAGCACCCAGCGTACTGAGCACCGAGCACCCCGAGCACTGAGCACCCAGCACAATGAGTACTGAGCACCCAGCACCCTGAGCACTGAGCACCTAGCACCCTGAGTACTGAGCACCGAGCACCCTGAGTACTGAGCACCCAGCACCCTGAGTAATGAGCACCCAGCACCCTGAGTACTGAGCACCCAGCATACTGAGCTCCGAGCACCCAGCACCCTGAGTACTGAGCACCCAGCACCCTTTGTACTGAGCACCGAGCACCCCGAGCACTGAGCACTGAGCACCCTGAGTACTGAGCACCCAGCACCCCGAGCACTGAGCACACAGCACCCTGAGTACTGAGCACCCAGCACCCCGAGCACTGAGCACCGAGCACCCTGAGTACTGAGCACCCAGCACCCTGAGTACTGAGCACCCAGCACCTTGAGTACTGAGCACCCAGCACCCTGAGTACTGAGCACCCAGCGTACTGAGCACCGAGCACCCCAAGCACTGAGCACCCAGCACCCTGAGTACTGAGCACCCAGCACCCTGAGAACTGAGCACCTAGCACCCTGAGTACTGAGCACAGAGCACCCTGAGTACTGAGCACCCAGCACCCTGAGTACTGAGCACCCAGCACCCTGAGTACTGAGCACCCAGCATACTGAGCACCGAGCACCCAGCACCCTGAGTACTGAGCACCCAGCACCCTGAGCACTGAGCACCCAGCACCCTGAGTACTGAGCACTGAGCACCCCGAGTACTGAGCACCGAGCTCCCCGAGCACCGAGCACCCTGAGTACTGAGCACCCAGCACCCTGAGCACTGAGCACCCAGGACCCTGAGCACTGAGCACCCAGCACCCTGAGCACTGAGCACCCAGCACCCTGAGTACTGAGCACCGAGCACCCCGAGCACTGAGCACCCAGCACCCTGAGCACTGAGCACCCTTAGTACTGAGCACTGAGCACCCTGAGTACTGAGCACTGAGCACCCTGAGTACTGAGCACCCAGCACCCTGAGTACGGAGCACCCAGCACCCTGAGCAATGATCACCCTGAGTACTGAGCACCCAGCACCTTGACAACTGAGCACCGAGCACCCCGAGCACTGAGCACCCAGCACCCGGAGTACTGAGCACCCAGCACCCTGAGTACTAAGCACCGAGCACCCTGAGTACTGAGCACCCAGCACCCTGAGCACTGAGCACACAGCACCCTGAGTACTGAGCACCGAGCACCCCGAGAACTGAGCACCCAGCACCCCGAGCACTGAGCACCCAGCACCCCGAGCACTGAGCACCCAGCACCCTGAGTACTGAGCACCCAGCACTCTGAGTAATGAGCACCCAGCACTCCGAGCACTGAGCACCCAGCACCCTGAGCACTGAGCACCCAGCACCCTGAGCACTGAGCACCCAGCACCCCAAGCACTGAGCACCCAGCACACTGAGTACTGAGCACTGAGCACCCAGCACCCCGAGCACTGAGCACCCAGCACCCTGAGCACTGAGCCCCCAGCACCCGAGTACTGAGCACCCAGCACCCTGAGTACTGAGCACCCAGCTCCCTGAGTACAGAGCACCCAGCACCCCGAGTAATGAGCACCCAGCACCCTGATTACTGAGCACCCAGCACCCTGAGCACTGAGCACCCAGCACCCCGAGCACTGAGGACCCAGCACCCTGAATACTGAGCACCCAGCACCCCGAGCACTGAGCACCCAGCACCCCGAGCACTGTGCACCCAGCACCCCGAGAATGAGCACACAGCACCCTGAGTACTGAGCACCGAGCACCCTGAGCACTGAGCACCCAGCACCCTGAGTACTGAGCACCCAGCACCCTGAGTACTGAGCACCCAGCACCCTGATGACTGAGCACCGAGCACCCTGAGCACTGAGCAAACAGCACCCTGAGTACTGAGCACCGAGCACCCTGAGCACTGAGCACCCAGCACCCTTTGTACTGAGCACCGAGAACCCCGAGCACTGAGCACTGAGCACCCTGAGTACTGAGCACCCAGCACCCTGAGTACTGAGCACCCAGCACCCTGAGTACTGAGCACCCAGCACCCCGAGCACTGAGCACCGAGCACCCTGAGTACTGAGCACCCAGCACCCTGAGTACTGAGCACCCAGCACCCTGAGTACTGAGCACCCAGCACCCTGAGTACTGAGCACCCAGCGTACTGAGCACCGAGCACCCCGAGCACTGAGCACCCAGCACAATGAGTACTGAGCACCCAGCACCCTGAGCACTGAGCACCTAGCACCCTGAGTACTGAGCACCGAGCACCCTGAGTACTGAGCACCCAGCACCCTGAGTAATGAGCACCCAGCACGCTGAGTACTGAGCACCCAGCATACTGAGCTCCGAGCACCCAGCACCCTGAGTACTGAGCACCCAGCACCCTGAGCACTGAGAACCCAGCACCCTGAGTACTGAGCACTGAGCACCCCGAGTACTGAGCACCGAGCTCCCCGAGCACTGAGCACCCAGCACCCCGAGCACCGAGCACCCTGAGTACTGAGCACCCAGCACCCTGAGCACTGAGCACCCAGGACCCTGAGCACTGAGCACCCAGCACCCTGAGCACTGAGCACCCAGCACCCTGTGTACTGAGCACCCAGCACCCTGAGTACTGAGCACTGAGCACCCCGAGTACTGAGCACCGAGCTCCCCGAGCA
This sequence comes from Microtus oregoni, assembly GCF_018167655.1. Taxonomy (NCBI): domain Eukaryota; kingdom Metazoa; phylum Chordata; class Mammalia; order Rodentia; family Cricetidae; genus Microtus; species Microtus oregoni. Next base: position 1,634,809 of record NW_024543811.1, on the reverse strand, counting down.
CTGAGCACCCAGCACCCCGAGCACCGAGCACCCTGAGTACTGAGCACCCAGCACCCTGAGCACTGAGCACCCAGGACCCTGAGCACTGAGCACCCAGCACCCTGAGCACTGAGCACCCAGCACCCTGAGTACTGAGCACCGAGCACCCCGAGCACTGAGCACCCAGCACCCTGAGCACTGAGCACCCTTAGTACTGAGCACTGAGCACCCTGAGTACTGAGCACTGAGCACCCTGAGTACTGAGCACCCAGCACCCTGAGTACTGAGCACCCAGCACCTTGACAACTGAGCACCGAGCACCCCGAGCACTGAGCACCCAGCACCCGGAGTACTGAGCACCCAGCACCCTGAGTACTAAGCACCGAGCACCCTGAGTACTGAGCACCCAGCACCCTGAGCACTGAGCACACAGCACCCTGAGTACTGAGCACCGAGCACCCCGAGAACTGAGCACCCAGCACCCCGAGCACTGAGCACCCAGCACCCCGAGCACTGAGCACCCAGCACCCTGAGTACTGAGCACCCAGCACTCTGAGTAAAGAGCACCCAGCACTCCGAGAACTGAGCACCCAGCACCCTGAGCACTGAGCACCCAGCACCCTGAGCACTGAGCACCCAGCACCCCAAGCACTGAGCACCCAGCACACTGAGTACTGAGCACTGAGCACCCAGCACCCCGAGCACTGAGCACCCAGCACCCTGAGTACTGAGCACTGAGCACCCAGCACCCTGAGCACTGAGCACCCAGCACCCTGAGCACTGAGCACCCAGCACCCGAGTACTGAGCACCCAGCACCCTGAGCACTGAGCACTGAGCACCCTGAGTACTGAGCACGGAACACCCTGAGCACTGCGCACCCAGCATGCTGAGTACTGAGCACTGAGCACCCTGAGCACTGAGCACCCAGCACCCTGAGTACTGAGCACCGAGCACCCTGAGTACTGAGCACCCAGCACTCTGAGCACTGAGCACCCAGCACCCCGAGCACTGAGCACCCAGCAGCCCGAGCACTGAGCACCCAGCACCCCGAGCACTGAGCACCCAGCACCCCGAGCACTGAGCTTGAGCACCCTGAGTACTGAGCACTGAGCACCCTGAGTACTGAGCACGGAGCACCCTGAGTACTGAGCACCCAGCACCCCGAGCACTGAGCACCGAGCACCCTGAGAACTGAGCACCCAGCACCCTGAGCACTGAGCACCCAGCACAACGAGTACTGAGCACTGAGCACCCAGCACCCCGAGTACTGAGCACCCAGCACCCTGAGCACTGAGCACCCAGCACCCGAGTACTGAGCACCCAGCACCCTGAGTACTGAGCACCCAGCTCCCTGAGTACTGAGCACCCAGCACCCCGAGTACTGAGCACCCAGCACCCTGAGTACTGAGCACCCAGCACCCTGAGCACTGAGCACCCAGCACCCTGAGCACTGAGGACCCAGCACCCTGAGCACTGAGCACCCAGCACCCTGAGTACTGAGCACCGAGCACCCTGAGTACTGAGCACCCAGCACCCTGAGTACTGAGCACCCAGCACACTGAGTACTGAGCACCCAGCACCCTGAGCACTGATCACCCAGCACCCTGAGTACTGAGCACCGAGTACCCTGAGTACTGAGCACCCAGCACCCCGAGCACTGAACACCCAGCACCCTGACTACAGAGCACTGAGCACCCAGCACCCCGAGCACTGAGCACCCAGCACCCTGTGTACTGAGCACTGAGTACCCAGTACCCCGAGCACTGAGACCCAGCTCCTGGAGCACTGAGCACCCAGCACCCCGAATACTGAGCACCCAGCACCCCGAGCACTGAGCACCCAGCACCCTGAGCACTGAGCACCCAGCACCCTGAGTACTGAGCACCCAGCACCCCGAGTACTGAGCACCCAGAACCCCGAGCACTGTGCACCCAGCACCCTAAGCACTGAGCACCGAGCACCCTGAGTACTGAGCACCCAGCACCCTGAGTACTGAGCACCCAGCACCCTGAGCACTGAGGACCCAGCACCCTGAGCACTGAGCACCCAGCACCCTGCGTACTGAACACCCAGCACCCTGAGCACTGAGCACCCAGCACCCTGAGCACTGAGCACTGAGCACCCAGCACCCTGAGCACTGAGCACCCAGCACCCCGAGCACTGAGCACCCATCACCCTGAGCATCCAGCACCCTGAGCAATGAGCACCATGAGCACTGAGCACTGAGCACCCAGCACCCTGAGTACTGAGCACCCAACACTCTGATCACTGAGCACCCAGCACGCTGAGTACTGAGCACTGAGCACCCAGCACTCTGAGTACTGAGCACCCAGCACCCCGAGCACTGAGCACCCAGCACCCTGAGCACTGAGCACCCAGCACCCTGAGCACTGAGCACCCAGCACCCTGAGTACTGAGCACCCAGCACCCCAAGCACTGAGCACCCAGCACCCTGAGTACTGAGCACCGAGCACCCTGAGCACTGAGCACCAAGCACCCCAAGCACTGAGCACCCAGCACCCTGAGTACTGAGCACCGAGCACCCCGAGCACTGAGCACCCAGCACCCTGAGTACTGAGCACCGAGCACCCCGAGCACTGAGCACCCAGCACCCTGAGTACTGAGCACCCAGCACCCCGAGCACTTAGCACCCAGCACCCTGAGTACTGAGCACCCAGCACCCTGAGTACTGAGCACCCAGCACCCTGATGACTGAGCACCGAGCACCCTGAGCACTGAGCAAACAGCACCCTGAGTACTGAGCACCGAGCACCCTGAGCACTGAGCACCCAGCACCCTTTGTACTGAGCACCGAGCACCCCGAGCACTGAGCACTGAGCACCCTGAGTACTGAGCACCCAGCACCCCGAGCACTGAGCACACAGCACCCTGAGTACTGAGCACCCAGCACCCCGAGCACTGAGCACCGAGCACCCTGAGTACTGAGCACCCAGCACCCTGAGTACTGAGCACCCAGCACCTTGAGTACTGAGCACCCAGCACCCTGAGTACTGAGCACCCAGCGTACTGAGCACCGAGCACCCCAAGCACTGAGCACCCATCACCCTGAGTACTGAGCACCCAGCACCCTGAGAACTGAGCACCTAGCACCCTGAGTACTGAGCACCGAGCACCCTGAGTACTGAGCACCCAGCACCCTGAGTACTGAGCACCCAGCACCCTGAGTACTGAGCACCCAGCATACTGAGCACCGAGCACCCAGCACCCTGAGTACTGAGCACCCAGCACCCTGAGCACTGAGCACCCAGCACCCTGAGTACTGAGCACTGAGCACCCCGAGTACTGAGCACCGAGCTCCCCGAGCACTGAGCACCCAGCACCCCGAGCACCGAGCACCCTGAGTACTGAGCACCCAGCACCCTGAGCACTGAGCACCCAGGACCCTGAGCACTGAGCACCCAGCACCCTGAGCACTGAGCACCCAGCACCCTGAGTACTGAGCACCGAGCACCCCGAGCACTGAGCACCCAGCACACTGAGCACTGAGCACCCTTAGTACTGAGCACTGAGCACCCTGAGTACTGAGCACTGAGCACCCTGAGTACTGAGCACCCAGCACCCTGAGTACGGAGCACCCAGCACCCTGAGCAATGATCACCCTGAGTACTGAGCACCCAGCACCTTGACAACTGAGCACCGAGCACCCCGAGCACTGAGCACCCAGCACCCGGAGTACTGAGCACCCAGCACCCTGAGTACTAAGCACCGAGCACCCTGAGTACTGAGCACCCAGCACCCTGAGCACTGACCACACAGCACCCTGAGTACTGAGCACCGAGCACCCCGAGAACTGAGCACCCAGCACCCCGAGCACTGAGCACCCAGCACCCCGAGCACTGAGCGCCCAGCACCCTGAGTACTGAGCACCCAGCACTCTGAGTAATGAGCACCCAGCACTCCGAGCACTGAGCACCCAGCACCCTGAGCACTGAGCACCCAGCACCCTGAGCACTGAGCACCCAGCACCCCAAGCACTGAGCACCCAGCACACTGAGTACTGAGCACTGAGCACCCAGCACCCCGAGCACTGAGCACCCAGCACCCTGAGCACTGAGCCCCCAGCACCCGAGTACTGAGCACCCAGCACCCTGAGTACTGAGCACCCAGCTCCCTGAGTACAGAGCACCCAGCACCCCGAGTAATGAGCACCCAGCACCCTGATTACTGAGCACCCAGCACCCTGAGCACTGAGCACCCAGCACCCCGAGCACTGAGGACCCAGCACCCTGAATACTGAGCACCCAGCACCCCGAGCACTGAGCACCCAGCACCCCGAGCACTGTGCACCCAGCACCCCGAGAATGAGCACACAGCACCCTGAGTACTGAGCACCGAGCACCCTGAGCACTGAGCACCCAGCACCCTGAGTACTGAGCACCCAGCACCCTGAGTACTGAGCACCCAGCACCCTGATGACTGAGCACCGAGCACCCTGAGCACTGAGCAAACAGCACCCTGAGTACTGAGCACCGAGCACCCTGAGCACTGAGCACCCAGCACCCTTTGTACTGAGCACCGAGAACCCCGAGCACTGAGCACTGAGCACCCTGAGTACTGAGCACCCAGCACCCCGAGCACTGAGCACACAGCACCCTGAGTACTGAGCACCCAGCACCCCGAGCACTGAGCACCGAGCACCCTGAGTACTGAGCACCCAGCACCCTGAGTACTGAGCACCCAGCACCCTGAGTACTGAGCACCCAGCACCCTGAGTACTGAGCACCCAGCGTACTGAGCACCGAGCACCCCGAGCACTGAGCACCCAGCACCCTGAGTACTGAGCACCCAGCACCCTGAGCACTGAGCACCTAGCACCCTGAGTACTGAGCACCGAGCACCCTGAGTACTGAGCACCCAGCACCCTGAGTAATGAGCACCCAGCACCCTGAGTACTGAGCACCCAGCATACTGAGCTCCGAGCACCCAGCACCCTGAGTACTGAGCACCCAGCACCCTGAGCACTGAGAACCCAGCACCCTGAGTACTGAGCACTGAGCACCCCGAGTACTGAGCACCGAGCTCCCCGAGCACTGAGCACCCAGCACCCCGAGCACCGAGCACCCTGAGTACTGAGCACCCAGCACCCTGAGCACTGAGCACCCAGGACCCTGAGCACTGAGCACCCAGCACCCTGAGCACTGAGCACCCAGCACCCTGTGTACTGAGCACCCAGCACCCTGAGTACTGAGCACTGAGCACCCCGAGTACTGAGCACCGAGCTCCCCGAGCACTGAGCACCCAGCACCCCGAGCACCGAGCACCCTGAGTACTGAGCACCCAGCACCCTGAGCACTGAGCACCCAGGACCCTGAGCACTGAGCACCCAGCACCCTGAGCACTGAGCACCCAGCACCCTGAGTACTGAGCACCGAGCACCCCGAGCACTGAGCACCCAGCACCCTGAGCACTGAGCACCCTTAGTACTGAGCACTGAGCACCCTGAGTACTGAGCACTGAGCACCCTGAGTACTGAGCACCCAGCACCCTGAGTACTGAGCACCCAGCACCTTGACAACTGAGCACCGAGCACCCCGAGCACTGAGCACCCAGCACCCGGAGTACTGAGCAGCCAGCACCCTGAGTACTAAGCACCGAGCACCCTGAGTACTGAGCAACCAGCACCCTGAGCACTGAGCACACAGCACCCTGAGTACTGAGCACCGAGCACCCCGAGAACTGAGCACCCAGCACCCCGAGCACTGAGCACCCAGCACCCCGAGCACTGAGCACCCAGCACCCTGAGTACTGAGCACCCAGCACTCTGAGTAAAGAGCACCCAGCACTCCGAGCACTGAGCACCCAGCACCCTGAGCACTGAGCACCCAGCACCCTGAGCACTGAGCACCCAGCACCCCAAGCACTGAGCACCCAGCACACTGAGTACTGAGCACTGAGCACCCAGCACCCCGAGCACTGAGCACCCAGCACCCTGAGTACTGAGCACTGAGCACCCAGCACCCTGAGCACTGAGCACCCAGCACCCTGAGCACTGAGCACCCAGCACCCGAGTACTGAGCACCCAGCACCCTGAGTACTGAGCACCCAGCTCCCTTAGTACTGAGCACCCAGCACCCCGAGTACTGAGCACCCAGCACCCTGAGTACTGAGCACCCAGCACCCTGAGCACTGAGCACCCAGCACATCGAGCACTGAGGACCCAGCACCCTGAGCACTGAGCACCCATCACCCTGAGTACTGAGCACCGAGCACCCTGAGTACTGAGCACCCAGCACCCTGAGTACTGAGCACCCAGCACACTGAGTACTGAGCACCCAGCACCCTGAGCACTGATCACCCAGCACCCTGAGTACTGAGCACCGAGTACCCTGAGTACTGAGCACCCAGCACCCAGAGCACTGAACACCCAGCACCCTGAGTACAGAGCACTGAGCACCCAGCACCCCGAGTACTGAGCACCCAGCACCCTGTGTACTGAGCACTGAGTACCCAGTATCCCGAGCACTGAGACCCAGCACCAGGAGCACTGAGCACCCAGCACCCCGAGTACTGAGCACATAGCACCCCGAGCACTGAGCACCCAGCACCCTGAGCACTGAGCACCCAGCACCCTGAGTACTGAGCACCCAGCACCCCGAGTACTGAGCACCCAGCACCCCGAGCACTGTGCACCCAGCACCCTAAGCACTGAGCACCGATCACCCTGAGTACTGAGCACCCAGCACCCTGAGCACTGAGCACCCAGCACCCTGAGTACTGAGCACCCAGCACCCTGAGTACTGAACACCCAGCACCCCGAGCACTGAGCACCCAGCAACCTGAGCACTGAGCACCGAGCACCCTGAGTACTGAGCACCCAGCACCCTGAGTACTGAGCACCCAGCACCCTGAGCACTGAGCACCCAGCACCCTGAGCACTGAGCACCCAGCACCCTGAGTACTGAGCACCCAGCACACTGAGTACTGAACACCCAGCACCCTGAGCACTGAGCACTGAGCACCCAGCACCCTGAGCACTGAGCACTGAGCACCCAGCACCCTGAGCACTGAGCACCCAGCACCCCGAGCACTGAGCACCCATCACCCTGAGCATCCAGCACCCTGAGCAATGAGCACCCTGAGCACTGAGCACTGAGCACCCAGCACCCTGTGTACGGAGCACCCAACACTCTGAGCACTGAGCACCCAGCACGCTGAGTACTGAGCACTGAGCACCCAGCACCCTGAGTACTGAGCACCCAGCACCCCGAGCACTGAGCACCCAGCACCCTGAGCACTGAGCACCCAGCACCCTGAGCACTGAGCACCCAGCACCCTGAGTACTGAGCACCCAGCACCCCAAGCACTGAGCACCCTGCACCCTGAGTACTGAGCACCGAGCACCCTGAGCACTGAGCACCAAGCACCCCGAGCACTGAGCACCCAGCACCCTGAGTACTGAGCACCGAGCACCCCGAGCACTGAGCACCCAGCACCCTGAGTACTGAGCACCGAGCACCCCGAGCACTGAGCACCCAGCACCCTGAGTACTGAGCACCCAGCACCCCGAGCACTTAGCACCCAGCACCCTGAGTACTGAGCACCCAGCACCCTGAGCACTGAGCACCCAGCACCCCGAGCACTGAGCACCCAGCATTCTGAGTACTGAGAACCGAGCACCCCGAGCACTGAGCACCCAGCTCCCTGAGCACTGAGCACCCTGAGTACTGAGCACCCAGCACCCTGAGTACTGAGCACCCAGCACCCCGAGCACTGAGCATGGAGCACCCCGAGTACTGAGCACCCAGCACCCTGAGCACTGAGCACCGAGCACCCCGAGCACTGAGCACCCAGCACCATGAATACTGAGCACCCAGCACCCCGAGCACTGAGCACCCAGCACCCCGAGAATGAGCACACAGCACCCTGAGTACTGAGCACCGAGCACCCTGAGCACTGAGCACCCAGCACCATGAGTACTGAGCACCCAGCACCCTGAGTACTGAGCACCCAGCACCCTGAGTACTGAGCACCGAGCACCCTGAGCACTGAGCAAACAGCACCCTGAGTACTGAGCACCGAGCACCCTGAGCACTGAGCACCCAGCACCCTTTGTACTGAGTACCGAGCACCCCGAGCACTGAGCACTGAGCACCCTGAGTACTGAGCACCCAGCATCCCGAGCACTGAGCACCCAGCACCCTGAGGACTGAGCACTGAGCACCCAGAGAACTGAGCACCCAGCACCCCGAGGACTGAGCACCCAGCACCCTGAGCACTGAGCACTGAGCACCCAGCACCCTGTGCACTGAGCACTGAGCAACCAGCACACTGAGCACTGAGCACCCAGCACCCTGAGCACTGAGCACCCTGAGTACTGAGCACCCAGCACCCTGAGTACTGAGCACCGAGCACCCCGAGCACTGAGCACCCAGCGCCCTGAGCACTGAGCACCCAGCACCCCGAGCACTGAGCACCCAGCACCCTGAGCACTGAGCACCCAGCACCCCTAGTACTGAGCACCGAGCACCCCGAGAACTGAGCACCCAGCACCCCGAGCACTGAGCACTGAGCACCCTGAGCACTGAGCACCCAGCACCCCGAGTACTGAGCACTGAGCACCCTGAGTACTGAGCACCCAGCACCCTGAGCACTGAGCACCCAGCACCTTGAGTACTGGGCACCGACCACCCCGAGCACAGAGCACTCAGCACCCTGAGTACTGAGCACAAAGCTCCCCGAGCACTGAGCACCCTGAGTACTGAGCACCCAGCACCCTGAGTACTGAGCACCCAGCACCCTGAGCACTGAGCACCCAGCACCCTGAGTACTGAGCACCCAGCACCCCGAGCACTGAGCACCCAGCACCCCGAGCACTGAGCACCCAGCACCCTGAGTACTGAGCACCCAGCACCCCGAGATTGAGCACCCAGCACCATGAGTACTGAGCACCGAGCACCCTGAGCACTGAGCACCCAGCACCCTGAGTACTGAGCACCAAGCACCCTGAGTACTGAGCACCCAGCACCCTGAGTACTGAGCACCCAGCAACCTGAGCACCCAGCACCCTGAGTACTGAGCACCCAGCACTCCGAGCACTGAGCACCCAGCACCCCGAGCACTGAGCACCCAGCAACCCGAGCACTGAGCACTGAGCACCCTGAGCACTGAGCACCCAGCACCCCGAGTACTGAGCACTGAGCACCCTGAGTACTGAGCACCCAGCACCCTGAGCACTGAGCACCCAGCACCCTGAGTACTGAGCACCGAGCACCCTGAGTACTGAGCACCCAGCACCCTGAGCACTGAGCACCCAGCACCCTGAGTACTGAGCACCCAGCACCCTGAGCACTGAGCAACCAGCACACTGAGTACTGAACACCCAGCACCCTGAGCACTGAGCACTGAGCACCCAGCACCCTGAGCACTGAGCACCCAGCACCCCGAGCACTGAGCACCCATCACCCTGAGCATCCAGCACCCTGAGCAATGAGCACCCTGAGCACTGAGCACTGAACACCCAGCACCCTGAGTACTGAGCACCCAACACTCTGAGCACTGAGCACCCAGCACGCTGAGTACTGAGCACTGAGCACCCAGCACCCTGAGTACTGAGCACCCAGCACCCCGAGCACTGAGCACCCAGCACCCTGAGCACTGAGCACCCAGCACCCTGAGCACTGAGCACCCAGCACCCCAACCACTGAGCACCCAGCACCCCAACCACTGAGCACCCAGCACCCTGAGTACTGAGCACCGAGCACCCTGAGCACTGAGCACCAAGCACCCCGAGCACTGAGCACCCAGCACCCTGAGTACTGAGCACCGAGCACCCCGAGCACTGAGCACCCAGCACCCTGAGTACTGAGCACCGAGCACCCCGAGCACTGAGCACCCAGCACCCTGAGTACTGAGCACCCAGCACCCCGAGCACTTAGCACCCAGCACCCTGAGTACTGAGCACCCAGCACCCTGAGCACTGAGCACCCAGCACCCCGAGCACTGAGCACCCAGCACTCTGAGTACTGAGAACCGAGCACCCCGAGCACTGAGCACCCAGCACCCTGAGCACTGAGCACCCTGAGTACTGAGCACCCAGCACCCTGAGTACTGAGCACCCAGCACCTCGAGCACTGAGCACGGAGCACCCCGAGTACTGAGCACACAGCACCCTGAGCACTGAGCACCGAGCACCCCGAGCACTGAGCATCCAGCACCCTGAATACTGAGCACCCAGCACCCCGAGAACTGAGCACCCAGCAGCCCGAGCACTGTGCACCCAGCACCCCGAGAATGAGCACACAGTACCCTGAGTAATGAGCACCGAGCACCCTGAGCACTGAGCACCCAGCACCCTGAGTACTGAGCACCCAGCACCCTGAGTACTGAGCACCCAGCACCCTGAGTACTGAGCACCCAGCACCCTGAGTACTGAGCACCCGGCACCCTGAGTACTGAGCACCGAGCACCCTGAGCACTGAGCAAACAGCACCCTGAGTACTGAGCACCGAGCACCCTGAGCACTGAGCACCCAGCACCCTTTGTACTGAGCACCGAGCACCCCGAGCACTGAGCACTGAGCTCCCTGAGTACTGAGCACCATGTACCCTGTGTACTGAGCACCCAGCACCCTGAGGACTGAGCACTGAGCACCCAGAGAACTGAGCACCCAGCACCCCGAGGACTGAGCACCCAGCACCCTGAGCACTGAGCACAGAGCACCCAGCACCCTGTGCACTGAGCACTGAGCAACCAGCACACTGAGCACTGAGCACCCAGCACCCTGAGCACTGAGCACCCTGAGTACTGAGCACCCAGCACCCTGAGTACTGAGCACCCAGCACCCTGAGCACTGAGCACCCAGCACCCTGAGTACTGAGCACCCAGCACCCTGAGTACTGAGCACCCAGCACCATGAGTACTGAGCACCCAGCACCCTGAGTACTGAGCAAAGAGCACCCCGAGCACTGAGCAACCAGCACCCTGAGCACTGAGCACCCAGCACCCCGAGCACTGAGCACCCAGCACCCTGAGCACTGAGCACCCAGCACCCCGAGTACTGAACACCGAGCACCCCGAGAACTGAGCACCCAGCACCCCGAGCACTGAGCACCCAGCACCCTGAGTACTGAGCACCCAGCACCCCGAGCACTGAGCACGGAGCACCCCGAGTACTGAGCACCCAGCACCCTGAGCACTGAGCGCCCAGCACCCCGAGCACTGAGCACCCAGCACCCCGAGCTCTGTGCACCCAGCACCCCGAGAATGAGCACACAGTACCCTGAGTACTGAGCACCGAGCACCCTGAGCACTGAGCACCCAGCACCCTGAGTACTGAGCACCCAGCACCCTGAGTACTGAGCACCCAGCACCCTGAGTACTGAGCACCCAGCACCCTGAGTACTGAGCACCCAGCACCCTGAGTACTGAGCACCGAGCACCCTGAGCACTGAGCACCCAGCACCCTGAGTACTGAGCACCCAGCACCCTGAGTACTGAGCACCCAGCACCCTGAGTACTGAGCACCGAGGACCCCGAGCACTGAGCACCCAGCACCCTGAGTACTGAGCACAAAGCTCCCCGAGCACTGAGCACCCTGAGTACTGAGCACCCAGCACACTGAGTACTGAGCACCCAGCACCCTGAGCACTGAGCACCCAGCACCCTGAGTACTAAGCACCCAGCACCCCGAGCACTGAGCACCCAGCACCCCGAGCACTGAGCACCCAGCACCCTGAGTACTGAGCACACAGCACCCCGAGAATGAGCACCCAGCACCATGAGTACTGAGCACCGAGCACCCTGAGCACTGAGCACCCAGCACCCTGAGTACTGAGCATCAAGCACCCTGAGTACTGAGCACCCAGCACCCTGAGTACTGAGCACCAAGCACCCTGAGTACTGAGCACCCAGCACCCTGAGTACTGAGCACCCAGCACCCTGAGTACTGAGCACCGAGCACCCTGAGCACTGAGCAAACAGCACCCTGAGTACTGAGCACCGAGCACCCTGAGCACTGAGCACCCAGCACCCTGAACACTGAGCACCGAGCACCCCGAGCACTGAGCACTGAGCACCCTGAGTACTGAGCACCCAGCACCCCGAGCACTGAGCACCCAGCACCCTGAGTACTGAGCACCCTGCACCCCGAGCACTGAGCTCCCTGAGTACTGAGCACCATGCACCCTGAGTACTGAGCACCCAGAACCCTGAGGACTGAGCACTGAGCACCCAGAGAACTGAGCACCCAGCACCCCGAGGACTGAGCACTCAGCACCCTGAGCACTGAGCACTGAGCACCCAGCACCCTGTGCACTGAGCACTGAGCAACCAGCACACTGAGCACTGAGCACCCAGCACCCTGAGCACTGAGCACCCTGAGTACTGAGCACCCAGCACCCTGAGTACTGAGCACCCAGCACCCTGAGCACTGAGCACCCAGCACCCTGAGTACTGAGCACCCAGCACCCTGAGTACTGAGCACCCAGCACCATGATTACTGAGCACCCAGCACCCTGAGTACTGAGCACCGAGCACCCCGAGCCCTGAGCACCCAGCACCCTGAGCACTGAGCACCCAGCACATCGAGCACTGAGCACCCAGCACCCTGAGCACTGAGCACCCAGCACCCCGAGTACTGAGCACCGAGCACCCCGAGAACTGAGCACCCAGCACCCCGAGCACTGAGCACTGAGCACCTTGAGCACTGAGCACCCAGCACCCCGAGTACTGAGCACTGAGCACCCTGAGTACTGAGCACCCAGCACCCTGAGCACTGAGCACCCAGCACATTGAGTACTGAGCACCGAGCACCCCGAGCACTGAGCACCCAGCACCCTGAGTACTGAGCACAAAGCTCCCCGAGCACTGAGCACCCCGAGCACTGAGCACCCAGCACCCTGAGCACTGAGCACCCAGCACCCTGAGTACTAAGCACCCAGCACCCCGAGCACTGAGCACCCAGCACCCCGAGCACTGAGCACCCAGCACCCTGAGTACTGAGCACCCAGCACCCCGAGAATGAGCACCCAGCACCATGAGTACTGAGCACCGAGCACCCTGAGCACTGAGCACCCAGCACCCTGAGTACTGAGCACCAAGCACCCTGAGTACTGAGCACCCAGCACCCTGAGTACTGAGCACCCAGCACCCTGAGCACGCAGCACCCTGAGTACTGAGCACCCAGCACTCCGAGCACTGAGCACCCAGCACCCCGAGCACTGAGCACCCAGCAACCCGAGCACTGAGCACTGAGCACCCTGAGCACTGAGCACCCAGCACCCCGAGTACTGAGCACTGAGCACCCTGAGTACTGAGCACCCAGCACCCTGAGCACTGAGCACCCAGCACTCGGAGCACTGAGCACCCAGCACCCTGAGTACTGAGCACCCAGCACCCTGAGTACTGTGCACCCAGCACCCCGAACACTGAGCACCCAGCGCCCTGAGCACTGAGCACCCAGCACCCTGAGCACTGAGCACCCAGCACCCCGAGCACTGAGCACCCAGCACCCTGAGTACTGAGCACTGAGCACCCAGCACCCCGAGCACTGTGCACCCAGCACCCTGAGCACTGAGCACCCAGCACCCGAGTACTGAGCACCCAGCACCCTGAGTACTGAGCACCCAGCTCCCTGAGTACTGAGCACCCAGCACCCCGAGTACTGAGCACCCAGCACCCTGAGTACTGAGCACCCAGCACCCTGAGCACTGAGCACCCAGCACCCTGAGCACTGAGGACCCAGCAGCCTGAGCACTGAGCACCCAGCACCCTGAGTACTGAGCACCGAGCACCCTGAGTACTGAGCACCCAGCACCCTGAGTACTGAGCACCCAGCACACTGAGTTCTGAGCACACAGCACCCTGAGCACTGATCACCCAGCACCCTGAGTACTGAGCACCGAGTACCCTGAGTACTGAGCACCCAGCACCCCGAGCACTGAGCACCCAGCACCCTGAGTACTGAGCACTGAGCACCCAGCACCCCGAGTACTGAGCACCCAGCACCCTGTGTGCTGAGCACTGAGTACCCAGTACCCCGAGCACTGAGCACCCAGCACCCTGAGCACTGAGCACCCAGCACCCCGAGTACTGAGCACCCAGCACCCCGAGCACTGAGCACCCAGCACCCTGAGTACTGAGCACCCAGCACCCCGAGCACTGAGCACCCAGCACCCTGAGTACTGAGCACCCACCACCCCGAGCACTGAGCACCCAGCACCCTGAGCACTGAGCACCCAGCACCCCGAGTACTGAGCACCCAGCACCCCGAGCACTGAGCACCCAGCACCCTGAGTACTGAGCACCCACCACCCTGAGTACTGAGCACCCAGCACCCTGAGTACTGAGCACCCAGCACCCTGAACACTGAGCACCCAGCACCCTGAGCACTGAGCACCCAGCACCCTGAGTACTGAGCACCCAGCACCCTGAGTACTATACACCCCGCACCCCGAGCAGTGAGCACCCAGCACCCTGAGCACTGAGCACCGAGCACCCTGAGTACTGAGCACCCAGCACCCTGAGTACTGAGCACCCAGCACCCTGAGCACTGAGCACCCAGCACCCTGAACACTGAGCACCCAGCACCCTGAGAACTGAGCACCCAGCACCCTGAGTACTGAACACCCAGCACCCTGAGCACTGAGCACTGAGCACCCAGCACCCTGAGTACTGAGCAGCCAACACTCTGAGCACTGAGCACCCAGCACGCTGAGTACTGAGCACTGAGCACCCAGCACCCTGAGTACTGAGCACCCAGCACCCCGAGCACTGAGCACCCAGCACACTGTGTACTGAGCACCGAGCACCCCGAGCACTGAGCACCCAACACGCTGAGTACTGAGCACCCAGCACCCCGAGAATGAGCACCCAGCACCTCGAGCACTGAGCACCCTGCACCCTGAGCACTGAGCACCCAGCACCCTGAGTACTGAGCACCCAGCACCCCGAGCACTGAGCACCCAGCACCCTGAGTACTGAGCACCCTGAGTACTGAGCACCCAGAACCCTGAGTACTGAGCACCCTGCATCCGAGCACTGAGCTCCCTGAGTACTGAGCACCCAGCACCATGAGTACTGAGCACCCAGCACCCTGAGTACTGAGCACTGAGCACCCAGAGAACTGAGCACCGAGCACCCCGAGGACTGAGCACCCAGCACCCTGTGAACTGAGCACTGAGCATCCAGCACCCCGAGCACTGAGCACCCTGAGCACTGAGCACCCAGCACCCCGAGTACTGAGCACTGAGCACCTTGAGCACTGAGCACCCAGCACCCTGAGCACTGAGCACCAAGCACCCCGAGTACTGAGCACCGAGAACGGCGAGCACTGAGCACCCTTAGTACTGAGCACTGAGCACCCTGAGTACTGAGCACTGAGCACCCTGAGTACTGAGCACTGAGCACCCTGAGTACTGAGCACCCAGCACCCTGAGTACTGAGCACCCAGAACCCTGAGCAATGATCACCCTGAGTACTGAGCACCCAGCACCTTGAGCACTGAGCACCGAGCACCCCGAGCACTGAGCACCCAGCACCCGGAGTACTGAGCACCCAGCACCCTGAGTACTAAGCACCGAGCACCATGAGTACTGAGCACCCAGCACCCTGAGCACTGAACACACAGCACCCTGAGTACTGGGCACCCCGAACACTGAGCGCCCAGCACCCTGAGTACTGAGCACCGAGCACCTCGAGCACTGAGCACCCAGCACCCCGAGCACTGAGCACCCAGCTCCCCGAGCACTGAGCACCCAGCACCCTGAGTACTGAGCACACAGCACCCTGAGTACTGAGCACCCAGCACCCCGAGCACTGAGCACCCAGCTCCCTGAGCACTGAGCACCCAGCACCCTGCGCACTGAGCACCCAGCACCCCGAGCACTGAGCACCCAGCACCCTGAGTACTGAGCACTGAGCACCCAGCACCCCGAGCACTGAGCACCCAGCACCCTGAGTACTGAGCACTGAGCACCCAGCACCCCGAGCACTGTGCACCCAGCACCCTGAGCACTGAGCACCCAGCACCCGAGTACTGAGCACCCAGCACCCTGAGTACTGACCACCCAGCTCCCTGAGTACTGAGCACCCAGCACCCCGAGTACTGAGCACCCAGCACCCCGAACACTGAGCACCCAGCACCCTGAGTACTGAGCACCGAGCACCTCGAGCACTGAGCACCCAGCACCCCGAGCACTGAGCACCCAGCACCCCGAGCACTGAGCACCCAGCACCCTGATTACTGAGCACCCAGCACCCTGAGTACTGAGCACCGAGTACCCTGAGTACTGAGCACCCAGCACCCCGAGCACTGAGCACCCAGCACCCTGAGTACTGAGCACTGAGCACCCAGCACCCCGAGCACTGAGCACCCAGCACCCTGTGTACTGAGCACTGAGTACCCAGTACCCCGAGCACTGAGACCCAGCACCCTGAGCACTGAGCACCCAGCACCCCGAGCACTGAGCACCCAGCACCCTGAGTACTGAGCACCCAGCACCCTGAGTACTGAGCACCCAGCACCCTGAGTACTGAGCACCCAGCACCCTGAGCACTGAGCACCCGGCACCCTGAGCACTGAGCACCCAGCACCCTGAGCACTGAGCACCCAGCACCCTGAGTACTGAGCACCCAGCACCCTGAGTACTATACACCCAGCACCCCGAGCAGTGAGCACCCAGCACCCTGAGCACTGAGCACCCAGCACCCTGAGTACTGAACACTGAGCACCCAGCACCCCGAGCACTGAGCACCCAGCACCCTGAGTACTGAGCACTGAGCACCAAGCACCCCGAGTACTGAGCACCGAGCACCCCGAGAACTGAGCACCCAGCACCCTGAGCACTGAGCACTGAGCACCCTGAGCACTGAGCACCCAGCACCCCGAGTACTGAGCACTGAGCACCTTGAGCACTGAGCACCCAGCACCCCGAGTACTGAGCATCGAGAACCCCGAGCACTGAGCACCCAGCACCCCGAGCATCGAGCACCCTGAGTACTCAGCAACCAGCACACTGAGCACTGAGCACCCAGCACCCTGAGCACTGAGCACCCAGCACCCTGAGCACTGAGCACCCAGCACCCTGAGTACTGAGCACCGAGAACGGCGAGCACTGAGCACCCTTAGTACTGAGCACTGAGCACCCTGAGTACTGAGCACTGAGCACCCTGAGTACTGAGCACTGAGCACCCTGAGTACTGAGCACCCAGCACCCTGAGTACTGAGCACCCAGAACCCTGAGCAATGATCACCCTGAGTACTGAGCACCCAGCACCTTGAGCACTGAGCACCGAGCACCCCGAGCACTGAGCACCCAGCACCCGGAGTACTGAGCACCCAGCACCCTGAGTACTAAGCACCGAGCACCATGAGTACTGAGCACCCAGCACCCTGAGCACTGAACACACAGCACCCTGAGTACTGGGCACCCCGAACACTGAGCGCCCAGCACCCTGAGTACTGAGCACCGAGCACCTCGAGCACTGAGCACCCAGCACCCCGAGCACTGAGCACCCAGCTCCCCGAGCACTGAGCACCCAGCACCCTGAGTACTGAGCACACAGCACCCTGAGTACTGAGCACCCAGCACCCCGAGCACTGAGCACCCAGCTCCCTGAGCACTGAGCACCCAGCACCCTGCGCACTGAGCACCCAGCACCCCGAGCACTGAGCACCCAGCACCCTGAGTACTGAGCACTGAGCACCCAGCACCCCGAGCACTGAGCACCCAGCACCCTGAGTACTGAGCACTGAGCACCCAGCACCCCGAGCACTGTGCACCCAGCACCCTGAGCACTGAGCACCCAGCACCCGAGTACTGAGCACCCAGCACCCTGAGTACTGACCACCCAGCTCCCTGAGTACTGAGCACCCAGCACCCCGAGTACTGAGCACCCAGCACCCCGAACACTGAGCACCCAGCACCCTGAGTACTGAGCACCGAGCACCTCGAGCACTGAGCACCCAGCACCCCGAGCACTGAGCACCCAGCACCCCGAGCACTGAGCACCCAGCACCCTGATTACTGAGCACCCAGCACCCTGAGTACTGAGCACCGAGTACCCTGAGTACTGAGCACCCAGCACCCCGAGCACTGAGCACCCAGCACCCTGAGTACTGAGCACTGAGCACCCAGCACCCCGAGCACTGAGCACCCAGCACCCTGTGTACTGAGCACTGAGTACCCAGTACCCCGAGCACTGAGACCCAGCACCCTGAGCACTGAGCACCCAGCACCCCGAGCACTGAGCACCCAGCACCCTGAGTACTGAGCACCCAGCACCCTGAGTACTGAGCACCCAGCACCCTGAGTACTGAGCACCCAGCACCCTGAGCACTGAGCACCCGGCACAATGAGCACTGAGCACCCAGCACCCTGAGCACTGAGCACCCAGCACCCTGAGTACTGAGCACCCAGCACCCTGAGTACTATACACCCAGCACCCCGAGCAGTGAGCACCCAGCACCCTGAGCACTGAGCACCCAGCACCCTGAGTACTGAACACTGAGCACCCAGCACCCCGAGCACTGAGCACCCAGCACCCTGAGTACTGAGCACTGAGCACCAAGCACCCCGAGTACTGAGCACCGAGCACCCCGAGAACTGAGCACCCAGCACCCTGAGCACTGAGCACTGAGCACCCTGAGCACTGAGCACCCAGCACCCCGAGTACTGAGCACTGAGCACCTTGAGCACTGAGCACCCAGCACCCTGAGCAATGAGCACCAAGCACCCCGAGTACTGAGCATCGAGAACCCCGAGCACTGAGCACCCAGCACCCCGAGCATCGAGCACCCTGAGTACTCAGCAACCAGCACACTGAGCACTGAGCACCCAGCACCCTGAGCACTGAGCACCCAGCACCCTGAGCACTGAGCACCCAGCACCCTGAGTACTGAGCACCGAGCACACCGAGCACTGAGCACCCAGCACCCTGAGCACTGAGCACCCTTAGTACTGAGCACTGAGCACCCTGAGTACTGAGCACTGAGCACCCTGAGTACTGAGCACCCAGCACCCTGAGTACTGAGCACCCAGAACCCTGAGCAATGATCACCCTGAGTACTGAGCACCCAGCACATTGAGCACTGAGCACCGAGCACCCCGAGCACTGAGCACAAAGCACCCCGAGCACTGAGCACCCAGCACCCTGAGTACTGAGCACACAGCACCCTGAGTACTGAGCACCCAGCACCCCGAGCACTGAGCACCCAGCACCCTGAGCACTGAGCACCCAGCACCCTGCGCACTGAGCACCCAGCACCCCGAGCACTGAGCACCCAGCACCCTGAGTACTGAGCACTGAGCACCCAGCACCCCGAGCACTGAGCACGCAGCACCCTGTGTACTGAGCACTGAGTACCCAGTACCCCGAGCACTGAGACCCAGCACCCTGAGCACTGAGCACCCAGCACCCCGAGCACTGAGCACCCAGCACCCTGAGTACTGAGCACCCAGCACCCTGAGTACTGAGCACCCAGCACCCTGAGTACTGAGCACCCAGCACCCTGAGCACTGAGCACCCGGCACCCTGAGCACTGAGCACCCAGCACCCTGAGCACTGAGCACCCAGCACCCTGAGTACTGAGCACCCAGCACCCTGAGTACTATACACCCAGCACCCCGAGCAGTGAGCACCCAGCACCCTGAGCACTGAGCACCCAGCACCCTGAGTACTGAGCACCCAGCACACTGAGTACTGAGCACACAGCACCCTGAGCACTGATCACCCAGCACCCTGAGTACTGAGCACCGAGTACCCTGAGTACTGAGCACCCAGCACCCCGAGCACTGAGCACCCAGCACCCTGAGTACTGAGCACTGAGCACCCAGCACCCCGAGTACTGAGCACCCAGCACCCTGTGTGCTGAGCACTGAGTACCCAGTACCCCGAGCACTGAGCACCCAGCACCCTGAGCACTGAGCACCCAGCACCCCGAGTACTGAGCACCCAGCACCCCGAGCACTGAGCACCCAGCACCCTGAGTACTGAGCACCCAGCACCCCGAGCACTGAGCACCCAGCACCCTGAGTACTGAGCACCCACCACCCCGAGCACTGAGCACCCAGCACCCTGAGCACTGAGCACCCAGCACCCCGAGTACTGAGCACCCAGCACCCCGAGCACTGAGCACCCAGCACCCTGAGTACTGAGCACCCACCACCCTGAGTACTGAGCACCCAGCACCCTGAGTACTGAGCACCCAGCACCCTGAACACTGAGCACCCAGCACCCTGAGCACTGAGCACCCAGCACCCTGAGTACTGAGCACCCAGCACCCTGAGTACTATACACCCCGCACCCCGAGCAGTGAGCACCCAGCACCCTGAGCACTGAGCACCGAGCACCCTGAGTACTGAGCACCCAGCACCCTGAGTACTGAGCACCCAGCACCCTGAGCACTGAGCACCCAGCACCCTGAACACTGAGCACCCAGCACCCTGAGAACTGAGCACCCAGCACCCTGAGTACTGAACACCCAGCACCCTGAGCACTGAGCACTGAGCACCCAGCACCCTGAGTACTGAGCAGCCAACACTCTGAGCACTGAGCACCCAGCACGCTGAGTACTGAGCACTGAGCACCCAGCACCCTGAGTACTGAGCACCCAGCACCCCGAGCACTGAGCACCCAGCACCTTGTGTACTGAGCACCGAGCACCCCGAGCACTGAGCACCCAACACGCTGAGTACTGAGCACCCAGCACCCCGAGAATGAGCACCCAGCACCTCGAGCACTGAGCACCCTGCACCCTGAGCACTGAGCACCCAGCACCCTGAGTACTGAGCACCCAGCACCCCGAGCACTGAGCACCCAGCACCCTGAGTACTGAGCACCCTGAGTACTGAGCACCCAGAACCCTGAGTACTGAGCACCCTGCATCCGAGCACTGAGCTCCCTGAGTACTGAGCACCCAGCACC
This sequence comes from Microtus oregoni, assembly GCF_018167655.1. Lineage (NCBI taxonomy): Eukaryota > Metazoa > Chordata > Mammalia > Rodentia > Cricetidae > Microtus > Microtus oregoni. The sequence goes on along the minus strand of NW_024543811.1, from coordinate 1,613,946 downwards.
ATGAGTACTGAGCACCCAGCACCCTGAGTACTGAGCACTGAGCACCCAGAGAACTGAGCACCCAGCACCCCGAGGACTGAGCACCCAGCACCCTGTGCACTGAGCACTGAGCATCCAGCACCCCGAGCACTGAGCACCCTGAGCACTGAGCACCCAGCACCCCGAGTACTGAGCACTGAGCACCTTGAGCACTGAGCACCCAGCACCCTGAGCACTGAGCACCAAGCACCCCGAGTACTGAGCACCGAGAACCCCGAGCACTGAGCACCCTTAGTACTGAGCACTGAGCACCCTGAGTACTGAGCACTGAGCACCCTGAGTACTGAGCACTGAGCACCCTGAGTACTGAGCACCCAGCACCCTGAGTACTGAGCACCCAGAACCCTGAGCAATGATCACCCTGAGTACTGAGCACCCAGCACCTTGAGCACTGAGCACCGAGCACCCCGAGCACTGAGCACCCAGCACCCGGAGTACTGAGCACCCAGCACCCTGAGTACTAAGCACCGAGCACCATGAGTACTGAGCACCCAGCACCCTGAGCACTGAACACACAACACCCTGAGTACTGGGCACCCCGAACACTGAGCGCCCAGCACCCTGAGTACTGAGCACCGAGCACCTCGAGCACTGAGCACCCAGCACCCCGAGCACTGAGCACCCAGCTCCCCGAGCACTGAGCACCCAGCACCCTGAGTACTGAGCACACAGCACCCTGAGTACTGAGCACCCAGCACCCCGAGCACTGAGCACCCAGCACCCTGAGCACTGAGCACCCAGCACCCTGCGCACTGAGCACCCAGCACCCCGAGCACTGAGCACCCAGCACCCTGAGTACTGAGCACTGAGCACCCAGCACCCCGAGCACTGAGCACCCAGCACCCTGAGTACTGAGCACTGAGCACCCAGCACCCCGAGCACTGTGCACCCAGCACCCTGAGCACTGAGCACCCAGCACCCGAGTACTGAGCACCCAGCACCCTGAGTACTGACCACCCAGCTCCCTGAGTACTGAGCACCCAGCACCCCGAGTACTGAGCACCCAGCACCCCGAACACTGAGCACCCAGCACCCTGAGTACTGAGCACCGAGCACCTCGAGCACTGAGCACCCAGCACCCCGAGCACTGAGCACCCAGCACCCCGAGCACTGAGCACCCAGCACCCTGATTACTGAGCACCCAGCACCCTGAGTACTGAGCACCGAGTACCCTGAGTACTGAGCACCCAGCACCCCGAGCACTGAGCACCCAGCACCCTGAGTACTGAGCACTGAGCACCCAGCACCCCGAGCACTGAGCACCCAGCACCCTGTGTACTGAGCACTGAGTACCCAGTACCCCGAGCACTGAGACCCAGCACCCTGAGCACTGAGCACCCAGCACCCTGAGCACTGAGCACCCAGCACCCTGAGTACTGAGCACCCAGCACCCTGAGTACTGAGCACCCAGCACCCTGAGTACTGAGCACCCAGCACCCTGAGCACTGAGCACCCGGCACCCTGAGCACTGAGCACCCAGCACCCTGAGCACTGAGCACCCAGCACCCTGAGTACTGAGCACCCAGCACCCTGAGTACTATACACCCAGCACCCCGAGCAGTGAGCACCCAGCACCCTGAGCACTGAGCACCCAGCACCCTGAGTACTGAACACTGAGCACCCAGCACCCCGAGCACTGAGCACCCAGCACCCTGAGTACTGAGCACTGAGCACCAAGCACCCCGAGTACTGAGCACCGAGCACCCCGAGAACTGAGCACCCAGCACCCTGAGCACTGAGCACTGAGCACCCTGAGCACTGAGCACCCAGCACCCCGAGTACTGAGCACTGAGCACCTTGAGCACTGAGCACCCAGCACCCTGAGCAATGAGCACCAAGCACCCCGAGTACTGAGCATCGAGAACCCCGAGCACTGAGCACCCAGCACCCCGAGCATCGAGCACCCTGAGTACTCAGCAACCAGCACACTGAGCACTGAGCACCCAGCACCCTGAGCACTGAGCACCCAGCACCCTGAGCACTGAGCACACAGCACCCTGAGTACTGAGCACCGAGCACACCGAGCACTGAGCACCCAGCACCCTGAGCACTGAGCACCCTTAGTACTGAGCACTGAGCACCCTGAGTACTGAGCACTGAGCACCCTGAGTACTGAGCACCCAGCACCCTGAGTACTGAGCACCCAGAACCCTGAGCAATGATCACCCTGAGTACTGAGCACCCAGCACATTGAGCACTGAGCACCGAGCACCCCGAGCACTGAGCACAAAGCACCCCGAGCACTGAGCACCCAGCACCCTGAGTACTGAGCACACAGCACCCTGAGTACTGAGCACCCAGCACCCCGAGCACTGAGCACCCAGCACCCTGAGCACTGAGCACCCAGCACCCTGCGCACTGAGCACCCAGCACCCCGAGCACTGAGCACCCAGCACCCTGAGTACTGAGCACTGAGCACCCAGCACCCCGAGCACTGAGCACGCAGCACCCTGTGTACTGAGCACTGAGTACCCAGTACCCCGAGCACTGAGACCCAGCACCCTGAGCACTGAGCACCCAGCACCCCGAGCACTGAGCACCCAGCACCCTGAGTACTGAGCACCCAGCACCCTGAGTACTGAGCACCCAGCACCCTGAGTACTGAGCACCCAGCACCCTGAGCACTGAGCACCCGGCACCCTGAGCACTGAGCACCCAGCACCCTGAGCACTGAGCACCCAGCACCCTGAGTACTGAGCACCCAGCACCCTGAGTACTATACACCCAGCACCCCGAGCAGTGAGCACCCAGCACCCTGAGCACTGAGCACCCAGCACCCTGAGTACTGAACACTGAGCACCCAGCACCCCGAGCACTGAGCACCCAGCACCCTGAGTACTGAGCACTGAGCACCAAGCACCCCGAGTACTGAGCACCGAGCACCCCGAGAACTGAGCACCCAGCACCCTGAGCACTGAGCACTGAGCACCCTGAGCACTGAGCACCCAGCACCCCGAGTACTGAGCACTGAGCACCTTGAGCACTGAGCACCCAGCACCCTGAGCAATGAGCACCAAGCACCCCGAGTACTGAGCATCGATAACCCCGAGCACTGAGCACCCAGCACCCCGAGCATCGAGCACCCTGAGTACTGAGCAACCAGCACACTGAGCACTGAGCACCCAGCACCCTGAGCACTGAGCACCCAGCACCCTGAGCACTGAGCACCCATCACCCTGAGTACTGAGCACCGAGCACACCGAGCACTGAGCACCCAGCACCCTGAGCACTGAGCACCCTTAGTACTGAGCACTGAGCACCCTGAGTACTGAGCACTGAGCACCCTGAGTACTGAGCACCCAGCACCCTGAGTACTGAGCACCCAGAACCCTGAGCAATGATCACCCTGAGTACTGAGCACCCAGCACATTGAGCACTGAGCACCGAGCACCCCGAGCACTGAGCACCCAGCACCCCGAGCACTGAGCACCCAGCACCCTGAGTACTGAGCACACAGCACCCTGAGTACTGAGCACCCAGCACCCCGAGCACTGAGCACCCAGCACCATGAGCACTGAGCACCCAGCACCCTGAGTACTGAGCATTGAGCACCCAGCACCCCGAGCACTGAGCACCCAGCACCCTGAGCACTGAGCACCCAGCACCCCGAGCACTGAGCACCCAGCACCCTGAGTACTGAGCACTGAGCACCCAGCACCCCGAGCACTGAGCACCCAGCACCCTGAGTACTGAGCACTGAGCACCCAGCACCCCGAGCACTGAGCACCCAGCACCCTGAGTACTGAGCACTGAGCACCCAGCACCCCAAGCACTGTGCACCCAGCACACTGAGCACTGAGCACCCAGCACCCGAGTACTGAGCACCTAGCACCCTGAGTACTGAGCACCCAGCTCCCTGAGTACTGAGCACCCAGAACCCCGAGCACTGAGCACCCAGCACCCTGTGTACTGAGCACCGAGCACCACGAGCACTGAGCACCCAACACGCTGAGTACTGAGCACCCAGCACCCCGAGAATGAGCACCCAGCACCTCGAGCACTGAGCACCCTGCACCCTGAGCACTGAACACCCAGCACCCTGAGTACTGAGCACCCAGCACCCCGAGCACTGAGCACCCAGCACCCTGAGTACTGAGCACCCTGAGTACTGAGCACCCAGAACCCTGAGTACTGAGCACCCTGCATCCGAGCACTGAGCTCCCTGAGTACTGAGCACCAAGCACCATGAGTACTGAGCACCCAGCACCCTGAGTACTGAGCACTGAGCACCCAGAGAACTGAGCACCCAGCACCCCGAGGACTGAGCACCCAGCACCCTGTGCACTGAGCACTGAGCATCCAGCACCCCGAGCACTGATCACCCTGAGCACTGAGCACCCAGCACCCCGAGTACTGAGAACTGAGCACCTTGAGCACTGAGCACCCAGCACCCTGAGCACTGAGCACCAAGCACCCCGAGCACTGAGCACCCTGAGCACTGAGCACCCAGCACCCCGAGTACTGAGCACCGAGAACCCCGAGCACTGAGCACCCTTAGTACTGAGCACTGAGCACCCTGAGTACTGAGCACTGAGCACCCTGAGTACTGAGCACTGAGCACCCTGAGTACTGAGCACCCAGCACCCTGAGTACTGAGCACCCAGAACCCTGAGCAATGATCACCCTGAGTACTGAGCACCCAGCACCTTGAGCACTGAGCACCGAGCACCCCGAGCACTGAGCACCCAGCACCCGGAGTACTGAGCACCCCGCACCCTGAGTACTAAGCACCGAGCACCATGAGTACTGAGCACCCAGCACCCTGAGCACTGAACACACAGCACCCTGAGTACTGGGCACCCCGAACACTGAGCGCCCAGCACCCTGAGTACTAAGCACCGAGCACCTCGAGCACTGAGCACCCAGCACCCCGAGCACTGAGCACCCAGCACCCCGAGCACTGAGCACCCAGCACCCTGAGTACTGAGCACACAGCACCCTGAGTACTGAGCACCCAGCACCCCGAGCACTGAGCACCCAGCACCCTGAGCACTGAGCACCCAGCACCCTGCGCACTGAGCACCCAGCACCCCGAGCACTGAGCACCCAGCACCCTGAGTACTGAGCACTGAGCACCCAGCACCCCGAGCACTGAGCACCCAGCACCCTGAGTACAGAGCACTGAGCACCCAGCACCCCGAGCACTGTGCACCCAGCACCCTGAGCACTGAGCACCCAGCACCCGAGTACTGAGCACCCAGCACCCTGAGTACTGACCACCCAGCTCCCTGAGTACTGAGCACCCAGCACCCCGAGTACTGAGCACCCAGCACCCCGAACACTGAGCACCCAGCACCCCGAGCACTGAGCACCCAGCACCCTGAGTACTGAGCACCCAGCACCCTGAGTACTGAGCACCGAGTACCCTGAGTACTGAGCACCCAGCACCCCGAGCACTGAGCACCCAGCACCCTGAGTACTGAGCACTGAGCACCCAGCACCCCGAGCACTGAGCACCCAGCACCCTGTGTACTGAGCACTGAGTACCCAGTACCCCGAGCACTGAGACCCAGCACCCTGAGCACTGAGAACCCAGCACCCCGAGCACTGAGCACCCAGCACCCTGAGTACTGAGCACCCAGCACCCTGAGTACTGAGCACCCAGCACCCTGAGTACTGAGCACCCAGCACCCTGAGCACTGAGCACCCGGCACCCTGAGCACTGAGCACCCAGCACCCTGAGCACTGAGCACCCAGCACCCTGAGTACTGAGCACCCAGCACCCTGAGTACTATACACCCAGCACCCCGAGCAGTGAGCACCCAGCACCCTGAGCACTGAGCACCCAGCACCCTGAGTACTGAACACAGAGCACCCAGCACCCCGAGCACTGAGCACCCAGCACCCTGAGTACTGAGCACTGAGCACCAAGCACCCCGAGTACTGAGCACCGAGCACCCCGAGAACTGAGCACCGAGCACCCTGAGCACTGAGCACTGAGCATCCTGAGCACTGAGCACCCAGCACCCCGAGTACTGAGCACTGAGCACCTTGAGCACTGAGCACCCAGCACCCTGAGCAATGAGCACCAAGCACCCCGAGTACTGAGCAACGAGAACCCCGAGCACTGAGCACCCAGCACCCCGAGCATCGAGCACCCTGAGTACTGAGCAACCAGCACACTGAGCACTGAGCACCCAGCACCCTGAGCACTGAGCACCCAGCACCCTGAGCACTGAGCACCCTTAGTACTGAGCACTGAGCACCCTGAGTACTGAGCACTGAGCACCCTGAGTACTGAGCACCCAGCACCCTGAGTACTGAGCACCCAGAACCCTGAGCAATGATCACCCTGAGTACTGAGCACCCAGCACATTGAGCACTGAGCACCGAGCACCCCGAGCACTGAGCACCCAGCACCCCGAGCACTGAGCATCCAGCACCCTGAGTACTGAGCACACAGCACACTGAGTACTGAGCACCCAACACCCCGAGCACTGAGCACCCAGCACCCTGAGCACTGAGCACCCAGCACCCTGCGCACTGAGCACCCAGCACCCCGAGCACTGAGCACCCAGCACCCTGAGTACTGAGCACTGAGCACCCAGCACCCCGAGCACTGAGCACCCAGCACCCTGAGTACTGAGCACTGAGCACCCAGCACCCCAAGCACTGTGCACCCAGCACACTGAGCACTGAGCACCCAGCACCCGAGTACTGAGCACCTAGCACCCTGAGTACTGAGCACCCAGCTCCCTGAGTACTGAGCACCCAGAACCCCGAGTACTGAGCACCCAGCAACCCGAACACTGAGCACCCAGCACCCTGAGTACTGAGCACCGAGCACCTCGAGCACTGAGCACCCAGCACCCCGAGCACTGAGCACCCAGCCCCCCACGAGCACTGAGCACCCAGCACCCTGAGTACTGAGCACCCAGCACCCTGAGTACTGAGCACCGAGTACCCTGAGTACTGAGCACCCAGCACCCTGAGCACTGAGCACCCAGCACCCTGAGTACTGAGCACTGAGCACCCAGCACCCCGAGCACTGAGCACCCAGCACCCTGTGTACTGAGCACTGAGTACCCAGTACCCCGAGCACTGAGACCCAGCACCCTGAGCACTGAGCTCCCAGCACACCGAGCACTGAGCACCCAGCACCCTGAGTACTGAGCACCCAGCACCCTGAGTACTGAGCACCCAGCACCCTGAGTACTGAGCACCCAGCACCCTGAGCACTGAGCACCCGGCACCCTGAGCACTGAGCACCCAGCACCCTGAGCACTGAGCACCTAGCACCCTGAGTACTTAGCACCCAGCACCCTGAGTACTATACACCCAGCACCCCGAGCAGTGAGCACCCAGCACCCTGAGCACTGAGTACCCAGCACCCTGAGTACTGAGCACTGAGCACCCAGCACCCCGAGCACTGAGCACCCAACACCCTGAGTACTGAGCACTGAGCACCAAGCACCCCGAGTACTGAGCACCGAGCACCCCGAGAACTGAGCACCCAGCACCCTGAGCACTGAGCACTGAGCACCCTGAGCACTGAGCACCCAGCACCCCGAGTACTGAGCACTGAGCACCTTGAGCACTGAGCACCCAGCACCCTGAGCACTGAGCACCAAGCACCCCGAGTACTGAGCACCGAGAACCCCGAGCACTGAGCACCCAGCACCCTGAGCACTGAGCACCCAGGACCCTGAGTACTGAGCACCCAGCACCATGAGTACTGAACACCCAGCACCCTGAGCACTGAGCACTGAGCACCCAGCACCCTGAGCACTGAGCACTGAGCACCCAGCACCCCGAGCACTGAGCACCCAGCACCCTGAGCACCCAGCACCCTGAGCACTGAGCACCCTGAGTACTGACCAATGAGCACCCAGCACCCTGAGTACTGAGCACCCAACACTCTGAGCACTTAGCACCCAGCACGCTGAGTACTGAGCACTGAGCACCCAGCACCCTGAGTACTGAGCACCCATCACCCTGAGTACTGAGCACCCAGCACCCTGAGCACTGAGCACCCAGCACCCCGAGCACTGAGCACCCAGCACCCTGAGTACTGAGCACTGAGCACCCAGCACCCCGAGCACTGAGCACTCAGTACCCTGTGTACTGAGCACTGAGTACCCAGTACCCCGTGCACTGAGACCCAGCACCCTGAGCACTGAGCACCCAGCACCCCGAGTACTGAGCACCCAGCAGCCCGAGCACTGAGCACCCAGCACCCCGAGCACTGAGCACCCAGCACCCTGAGTACTGAGCACCCAGCACCCCGAGCACTGAGCACCCAGCACCCTGAGCACTGAGCAACAAGAACCCCGAGCACTGTGCACCCAGCACCCTGAGAACTGAGCACCCAGCACCCTGAGTACTGAGCACACAGCATCCTGAGCACTGAGTACTGAGCAGCCCAAGCACTGAGCACCCAGCACCCTGAGCACTGAGCACCCAGCACCCCTTGCACTGAGCACCCAGCACCCAGAGTACTGAGCACGCAGCACCCTGAGTACTGAGCACCCAGCACCCCGAGCACTGAGCACCCAGCACCCTGAGCACTGAGCACCCAGGACCCTGAGTACTGAGCACCCAGCACCCCGAGCACTGAGCACCCAGCACCCTGAGAACTGAGCACCGAGCACCCCGAGCACTGACACCAAGCACCCCGAGCACTGAGAACCCAGCACCCTGAGTACTGAGCACCGAGCACCCCGAGCACTGAGCACCCAGCACCCTGAGTACTGAGCACGGAGCACCCCGAGCACTGAGCACCCAGCACCCTGAGTACTGAGCACGGAGCACCCTGAGTACTGAGCACCCTGCACCCCGAGCACTGAGCACCCAGCACCCTGAGCACTGAGCACCCAGGACCCTGAGTACTGAGCACCCAGCACCCCGAGCACTGAGCACCCAGCACCCTGAGAACTGAGCACCGAGCACCCCGAGCACTGAGCACCAAGCACCCCGAGCACTGAGAACCCAGCACCCTGAGAACTGAGCACCGAGCACCCCGAGCACTGAGCACCAAGCACCCCGAGCACTGAGCACCCAGCACCCTGTGTACTGAGCACCGAGCACCCCGAGCACTGAGCACCCAGCACCCTGAGTACTGAGCACGGAGCACCCTGAGTACTGTGCACCCAGCACCCCGAGCACTTAGCACCCAGCACCCTGAGTACTGAGCACCCAGCACCCTGAGCACTGAGCATCCAGCACCCCGAGCACTGAGCACCCAGCACTCTGAGTACTGAGAACCGAGCACCCCGAGCACTGAGCACCCAGCACCTTGAGCACTGAGCACCCTGAGTACTGAGCACCCAGCACCCTGAGCACTGAGCACCCAGCACCCCGAGTACTGAGCACCGAGCACCCCGAGAACTGAGCACCCAGCACCCCGAGCACTGAGCACTGTGCACCCTGAGCACTGAGCACCCAGCACCCCGAGTACTGAGCACTGAGCACCCTAAGTACTGAGCACCCAGCACCCCGAGTACTGAGCACTGAGCACCATGAGTACTGAGCACCCAGCACCCTGAGCACTGAGCACTGAGGACCCGGAGTACTGAGCACCGAGCACCCCGAGCACTGAGCACCCAGCACACTGAGTACTGAGCACCGAGCTCCCCGAGCACTGAGCACCCAGCACCCGGAGTACTGAGCACGCAGCACCCTGAGTACTGAGCACCCAGCTCCCCTTACACGGAGCACCCATCACCCGGAGTACTGAGCACGCAGCATCCTGAGTACTGAGCACCCAGCAGCCCGAGCACTGAGCACCCAGCACCCTGAGTACTGAGCACCGAGCACCCCGAGCACTGAGCACCAAGCACCCCGAGCACTGAGAACCCAGCACCCTGAGTACTGAGCACGGAGCACCCCGAGCACTGAGCACCCAGCACCCTGAGTACTGAGCACCGAGCACCCCGAGCACTGAGCACCCAGCACCCTGAGTACTGAGCACAGAGCACCCTGAGTACTGTGCACCCAGCACCCCGAGCACTTAGCACCCAGCACCCTGAGTACTGAGCACCCAGCACCCTGAGCACTGAGCATCCAGCACCCCGAGCACTGAGCACCCAGCACTCTGAGTACTGAGAACCGAGCACCCCGAGCACTGAGCACCCAGCACCTTGAGCACTGAGCACCCTGAGTACTGAGCACCCAGCACCCTGAGCACTGAGCACCCAGCACCCCGAGTACTGAGCACCGAGCACCCCGAGAACTGAGCACCCAGCACCCCGAGCACTGAGCACTGTGCACCCTGAGCACTGAGCACCCAGCACCCCGAGTACTGAGCACTGAGCACACTAAGTACTGAGCACCCAGCACCCCGAGTACTGAGCACTGAGCACCATGAGTACTGAGCACCCAGCACCCTGAGCACTGAGCACTGAGGACCCTGAGTACTGAGCACCGAGCACCCCGAGCACTGAGCACCCAGCACCCTGAGTACTGAGCACCGAGCTCCCCGAGCACTGAGCACCCTGAGTACTGAGCACCCAGCACCCTTAGTACTGAGCACCCAGCACCCCGAGAATGAGCACCCTGAGCACTGAGCACCCAGCACCCTGAGTACTGAGCACCCAGCACCCTAAGCACTGACCACCCAGCACCCTGAACATTGAGCACCCAGCACCCTGAGTACTGAGCACCCAGCACCCTGAGTACTGAACACCCAGCACCCTTAGCACTGAGCACTGAGCACCCAGCACCCTGAGCACTGAGCACTGAGCACCCAGCCCCCTGAGCACTGAGTACCCAGCACCCCGAGCACTGAGTACCCAGCACCCTGAGCACCCAGCACCCTGAGCACTGAGCACCCTGAGCACTGAGCACTGAGCACCCAGCACCCTGAGTACTGAGCAGCCAACACTCTGAGCAAAGAGCACCCAGCACGCTGAGTACTGAGCACTGAGCACCCAGCACCCTGAGTACTGAGCACCCAGCACCCCGAGCACTGAGCACCCAGCACCCTGTGTACTGAGCACCGAGCACCCCGAGCACTGAGCACCAAACACGCTGAGTACTGAGCACCCAGCACCCCGAGAATGAGCACCCAGCACCTCGAGCACTGAGAACCCTGCACCCTGAGCACTGAGCACCCAGCACCCTGAGTACTGAGCACCCAGCACCCCGAGCACTGAGCACCCAGCACCCTGAGTACTGAGCACCCTGAGTACTGAGCACCCAGAACCCTGAGTACTGAGCACCCTGCACCCCGAGCACTGAGCTCCCTGAGTACTGAGCACCCAGCACCCTGAGTACTGAGCACCCAGCACCCTGAGTACTGAGCACTGAGCACCCAGAGAACTGAGCATCCAGCACCCCGAGGACTGAGCACCCAGCACCCTCTGCACTGAGCACTGAGCATCCAGCACCCCGAGCACTGAGCACCCTGAGCTCTTAGCACCCTGAGTACTTAGCACCCAGCACCCTGAGTACTGAGCACCCAGCACCCTGAGCACTGAGCACCCAGCATCCTGAGTACTGAGCACCCAGCACCCTGAGTACTGAGCACTGAGCACCCCGAGCACTGAGCACCCAGCACCCTGAGCACTGAGCACCCAGCACCCTGAGCACTGAGCACCCAGCACCCTGAGCACTGAGCACCAAGCACCCCGAGTACTGAGCACCGAGCACCCCGAGAACTGAGCACCCAGCACCCTGAGTACTGAGCACCGAGCTCCCCGAGCACTGAGCACCCTGAGTACTGAGTACCCAGCACCATGAGTACTGAGCACCGAGCACCCTGAGCACTGAGCACCCAGCACCCTGAGTACTGAGCACCCAGCACCCCGAGCACTGAGCATCCAGCACCCTGAGCACTGAGCACCCAACAACCTGAATACTGAGCACCCAGCACTCTGAGCACTGAGCACCCAGCACCCCGAGCACTGAGCACCCAGCACACCGAGCACTGAGCACTGAGCACCCTGAGCACTGAGCACCCAGCAACCCGAGTACTGAGCACTGAGCACCCTGAGTACTGAGTACCCAGCACCCCGAGTACTGAGCACTGAGCACCCTGAGTACTGAGCACCCAGCCCCCTGAGAACTGAGCACTGAGTACCCTGAGTACTGAGCACCGAGCACCCCGAGCACTGAGCACCCAGCACCCCGAGCACTGAGCACCCAGCACCCTGTGTACTGAGCACTGAGTACCCAGTACCCCCGAGCACTGAGACCCAGCACCCTGAGCACTGAGCACCCAGCACCCCGAGTACTGATCACCAAGCACCCCGAGCACTGAGCACCCAGCACCCCGAGCACTGAGCACCCAGCACCCTGAGTACTGAGCAAACAGCACCCCGAGCACTGAGCACCCAGCACCCCGAGCACTGAGCACCCAGCACCCTGAGTACTGAGCACCAAGCACCCCGAGCACTGAGCACCGAGCACCCCGAGCACTGAGCACCCAGCACCCCGAGCACTGAGCACCCAGCACCCTGAGAACTGAGCACCCAGCACCCTGAGTACTGAGCACCCAGCATCCTCAGCACTGAGCACCCAGCACCCTGAGCACTGAGCCCCCAGGACCCTGAGTACTGAGCACCCAGCACCCTGAGTACTGAACACCCAGCACCCAGAGCACTGAGCACTGAGCACCCAGCATCCTGAGCACTGAGCACTGAGCAACCAGCACCCTGAGCACTGAGCACCCAGCACCCCGAGCACTGAGCACCCAGCACCCTGATCACCCAGCACCCTGAGCACTGAGCACCCTGAGCACTGAGCAATGAGCACCCAGCACCCTGAGTACTGAGCACACAACACTCTGAGCTCTGAGCACCCAGCACGCTGAGTACTGAGCACCCAGCACCCCGAGCACTGAGCACCCAGCACCCTGTGTACTGAGCACCGAGCACCCCGAGCACTGAGCACCCAGCACCCTGAGTACTGAGCACCCAGCACCCCGAGAATGAGCACCCAGCACCCCGAGCACTGAGCACCCAGCACCCAGAGCACTGAGCATCCAGCACCCTGAGTACTGAGCACCCAGCACCCCGAGCACTGAGCACCCAGCACCCTGAGTACTGAGCACCCTGAGTACTGAGCACCCAGCAACCTGAGTACTGAGCACCCTGCACCCCGAGCACTGAGCTCCCTGAGTACTGAGCACTGAGCACCCAGAGAACTGAGCACCCAGCACCCCGAGGACTGAGCACCCAGCACCCTGTGCACTGAGCACTGAGCATCCAGCACCCCGAGCACTGAGCACCCTGAGCTCTTAGCACCCTGAGTACTGAGCACCCAGCACCCTGAGTACTGAGCACCCAACACTCTGAGCACTGAGCACCCAGCACGCTGAGTACTGAGCACCCAGCACCCCGAGCACTGAGCACCCAGCACCCTGTGTACTGAGCACCGAGCACCCCGAGCACTGAGCACCCAGCACCCTGAGTACTGAGCACCCAGCACCCCGAGAATGAGCACCCAGCACCCCGAGCACTGAGCACCCAGCACCCTGAGCACTGAGCACCCAGCACCCTGAGTACTGAGCACCCAGCACCCCGAGCACTGTGCACCCAGCACCCTGAGTACTGAGCACCCTGAGTACTGAGCACCCAGCAACCTGAGTACTGAGCACCCTGCACGCCGAGCACTGAGCTCCCTGAGTACTGAGCACCCAGCACCCTGAGCACTGAGCACCCAGCACCCCGAGCACTGAGCACCCAGCACCCTGAGTACTGAGCACTGAGCACCCAGCACCCCGAGGACTGAGCACCCAGCACCCTGTGCACTGAGCACTGAGCATCCAGCACCCCGAGCACTGAGCACCCTGAGCTCTTAGCACCCAGAGTACTGAGCACCCAGCACCCTGAGTACGGAGCACCCAACACCCTGAGCACTGAGCACCCAGCACCCTGAGTACTGAGCACCCAGCACCCTGAGTACTGAGCACCGAGCACCCCGAGCACTGAGCACCCAGCACCCTGAGCACTGAGCACCCAGCACCCCGATCACTGTGCACCCAGCACCCTGAGCACTGAGCACACAGCACCCCGAGCACTGAGCACCCAGCACCCTGAGCACTGAGCACCCAGCACCCCGAGCACTGAGCACCCAGCACCCTGAGCACTGAGCACCCAGCACCCCGAGTACTGAGCACCGAGCACCCCGAGAACTGAGCACCCAGCACCCAGAGTACTGAGCACTGAGCACCCTGAGTACTGAGCACCCAGCACCCCGAGTACTGAGCACTGAGCACCATGAGTACTGAGCACCCAGCACCCTGAGCACTGAGCACTGAGAACCCTGAGTACTGAGCACCGAGCACCCCGAGCACTGAGCACCCAGCACCCTGAGTACAGAGCACCGAGCTCCCCGAGCACTGAGCACCCTGAGTACTGAGCACCCAGCACCCTCAGTACTGAGCACCCAGCACCCCGAGAATGAGCACCCTGAGCACTGAGTACCCAGCACCATGAGTACTGAGCACTGAGCACCCTGAGCACTGAGCACCCAGCACCCTGAGTACTGAGCACCCAGCACCCTGAGTACTGAGCACCCAGCACCCTGAGCACTGAGCACCCAGCAACCTGAGTACTGAGCACCCAGCACTCTGAGCACTGAGCACCCAGCACCCTGAGCACTGAGCACCCAGCACACTGAACACTGAGCACTGAGCACCCTGAGCACTGAGCACCCAGCACCCCGAGTACTGAGCACTGAGCACCCTGAGTACTGAGCACCCAGCACCCTGAGCACTGAGCACTGAGAACCCTGAGTACTGAGCACCCAGCACCCTGAGCACTGAGCACTGAGAACCCTGAGTACTGAGCACCGAGCACCCAGAGAACTGAGCACCCAGCACCCCGAGCACTGAGCACCCTGAGCTCTTAGCACCCTGAGTACTGAGCACCCAGCACCCTGAGTACTGAGCACCCAGCACCCTGAGCACTGAGCACCCAGCACCCCGAGTACTGAGCACCCAGCAGCCCGAGCACAGTGCACCCAGCACCCCGAGCACTGAGCACCCAGCACCCTGAGTACTGAGAACCCAGCACCCCGAGCACTGAGCACCCAGCACCCCGAGCACTGAGCAACGAGAACCCCGAGCACTGTGCACCCAGCACCCTCAGAACTGAGCACCCAGCACCCTGAGTACTGAGCACCCAGCATCCTGAGCACTGAGTACTGAGCAGCCCAAGCACTGAACACCCAGCACACTGAGCACTGAGCACCCAGCACCCCTTGCACTGAGCACCCAGCACCCGGAGTACTGAGCCCGCAGCACCCTGAGTATTGAGCACCCAGCACCCCGAGCACTGAGCACCCAGCACCCTGAGCACTGAGCACCCAGGACCCTGAGTACTGAGCACCCAGCACCCCGAGCACTGAGCACCCAGCACCCTGAGTACTGAGCACCCAGCACCCCGAGCACTGAGCACCCAGCACCCTGAGTAATGAGCACCGAGCACCCCGAGCACTGAGCACCAAGCACCCCGAGCACTGAGAACCCAGCACCCTGCGTACTGAGCACGGAGCACCCCGAGCACTGAGCACCCAGCACCCTGAGTACTGAGCACCGAGCACCCCGAGCACTGAGCACCCAGCACCCTGAGTCCTGAGCACGGAGCACCCTGAGTACTGTGCACCCAGCACCCCGAGCACTTAGCACCCAGCACCCTGAGTACTGAGCACCCAGCACCCTGAGTACTGAGCACCCAGCACCCTGAGTACTGAGCACCCAGCACCCTGAGTACTGAGCACCCAGCACCCTGAGCACTGAGCACCCAGCAACCTGCGTACTGAGCACCCAGCACTCTGAGCACTGAGCACCCAGCACCCCGAGCACTGAGCACCCAGCACCCCGAGCACTGAGCACTGAGCACCCTGAGCACTGAGCACCCAGCACCCCGAGTACTGAGCACTGAACACCCTGATTACTGAGCACCCAGCACCCCGAGTACTGAGCACTGAGCACCCTGAGTACTGAGCACCCAGCACCCTGAGCACTGAGCACTGAGAACCCTGAGTACTGAGCACCGAGCACCCAGAGAACTGAGCACCCAGCACCCCGAGCACTGAGCACCCTGAGCTCTTAGCACCCTGAGTACTGAGCACCCAGCACCCTGAGTACTGAGCACCCAGCACCCCGAGAATGAGCACCCTGAGCACTGAGTACCCAGAACCATGAGTACTGAGCACCGAGCACCCTGAGCACTGAGCACCCAGCACCCTGAGCACTGAGCACCCAGCACCCCGAGTACTGAGCACTGAGCACCATGAGTACTGAGCACCCAGCACCCTGAGCACTGAGCACTGAGAACCCTGAGTACTGAGCACCGAGCACCCCGAGCACTGAGCACCCAGCACCCTGAGTACAGAGCACCGAGCTCCCCGAGCACTGAGCACCCTGAGTACTGAGCACCCAGCACCCTGAGTACTGAGCACCCAGCACCCCGAGAATGAGCACCCTGAGCACTGAGTACCCAGCACCATGAGTACTGAGCACCGAGCACCCTGAGCACTGAGCACCCAGCACCCTGAGTACTGAGCACCCAGCACCCTGAGTACTGAGCACCCAGCACCCTGAGCACTGAGCACCCAGCAACGTGAGTACTGAGCACCCAGCACTCTGAGCACTGAGCACCCAGCACCCCGAGCACTGAGCACCCAGCACACCGAGCACTGAGCACTGAGCACCCTGAGCACTGAGCACCCAGCACCCCGAGTACTGAGCACTGAGCACCCTGAGTACTGAGCACCCAGCACCCTGAGCACTGAGCACTGAGAACCCTGAGTACTGAGCACCCAGCACCCCGAGTACTGAGCACTGAGCACCCTGAGTACTGAGCACCCAGCACCCTGAGCACTGAGCACTGAGAACCCTGAGTACTGAGCACCGAGCACCCAGAGAACTGAGCACCCAGCACCCCGAGCACTGAGCACCCTGAGCTCTTAGCACCCTGAGTACTGAGCACCCAGCACCCTGATTACTGAGCACCCAGCACCCTGAGCACTGAGCACCCAGCACCCCGAGCACTGAGCACCCAGCACCCTGAGTACTGAACACTGAGCACCCAGCACCCCGAGCACTGAGCACTCAGCACCCTGTGTACTGAGCACTGAGTACCCAGTACCCCGTGCACTGAGACCCAGCACCCTGAGCACTGAGCACCCAGCACCCCGAGTACTGAGCACCCAGCAGCCCGAGCACTGTGCACCCAGCACCCCGAGCACTGAGCACCCAGCACCCTGAGTACTGAGCACCCAGCACCCTGAGCACTGAGCACCCAGCACCCCGAGCTCTGAGCACCCAGCACCCCGAGCACTGAGAAACGAGAACCCCGAGCACTGTGCACCCAGCACCCTGAGAACTGAGCACGGAGCACCCTGAGTACTGAGCACCCAGCACCCTGAGTACTGAACACTGTGCACCCAGCACCCTGAGAACTGAGCACGGAGCACCCTGAGCACTGAGCACCCAGCACCCCGAGCACTGAGCACCCAGCACCCTGAGTACTGAACACTGAGCACCCAGCACCCTGAGTACTGAGCACCGAGCACCCCGAGCACTGAGCACCAAGCACCCCGAGCACTGAGAACCCAGCACCCTGCGTACTGAGCACGGAGCACCCCGAGCACTGAGCACCCAGCACCCTGAGTACTGAGCACCGAGCACCCCGAGCACTGAGCACCCAGCACCCTGAGTACTGAGCATGGAGCACCCTGAGTACTGTGCACCCAGCACCCCGAGCACTTAGCACAGAGCACCCTTAGTACTGAGCACCCAGCACCCTGAGTACTGAGCACCCAGCACCCTGAGTACTGAGCACCCAGCACCCTGAGTACTGAGCACCCAGCACCCTGAGCACTGAGCACCCAGCAACCTTCGTACTGAGCACCCAGCACTCTGAGCACTGAGCACCCAGCACCCCGAGCACTGAGCACCCAGCACCCCGAGCACTGAGCACTGAGCACCCTGAGCACTGAGCACCCAGCACCCCGAGTACTGAGCACTGAGCACCCTGAGTACTGAGCACCCAGCACCCCGAGTACTGAGCACTGAGCACCCTGAGTACTGAGCACCCAGCACCCTGAGCACTGAGCACTGAGAACCCTGAGTACTGAGCACCGACCACCCAGAGAACTGAGCACCCAGCACCCCGAGTACTGAGCACCCAGCACCCTGAGTACTGAGCACCCAGCACCCTGAGCACTGAGCACCCAGCACCCTGAGCACTGAGCACCCAGCACCCTGAGCACTGAGCACCCAGCACCCCGAGCACTGAGCACCCAGCACCCTGAGTACTGAGCACTGAGCACCCAGCACCCCGAGCACTGAGCACTCAGTACCCTGTGTACTGAGCACTGAGTACCCAGTACCCCGTGCACTGAGACCCAGCACCCTGAGCACTGAGCACCCAGCACCCCGAATACTGAGCACCCAGCACCCTGAGTACTGAACACCCAGCACCCAGAGCACTGTGCACTGAGCACCCAGCACCCTGAGCACTGAGCACTGAGCAACCAGCACCCTGAGAACTGAGCACGGAGCACCCTGAGCACTGAGCACCCAGCACCCTGAGTACTGAACACTGTGCACCCAGCACCCTGAGAACTGAGCACGGAGCACCCTGAGCACTGAGCACCCAGCACCCCGAGCACTGAGCACCCAGCACCCTGAGTACTGAACACTGAGCACCCAGCACCCTGAGTACTGAGCACCGAGCACCCCGAGCACTGAGCACCAAGCACCCCGAGCACTGAGAACCCAGCACCCTGCGTACTGAGCACGGAGCACCCCGAGCACTGAGCACCCAGCACCCTGAGTACTGAGCACCGAGCACCCCGAGCACTGAGCACCCAGCACCCTGAGTACTGAGCATGGAGCACCCTGAGTACTGTGCACCCAGCACCCCGAGCACTTAGCACAGAGCACCCTTAGTACTGAGCACCCAGCACCCTGAGTACTGAGCACCCAGCACCCTGAGTACTGAGCACCCAGCACCCTGAGTACTGAGCACCCAGCACCCTGAGCACTGAGCACCCAGCAACCTTCGTACTGAGCACCCAGCACTCTGAGCACTGATCACCCAGCACCCCGAGCACTGAGCACCCAGCACCCCGAGCACTGAGCACTGAGCACCCTGAGCACTGAGCACCCAGCACCCCGAGTACTGAGCACTGAGCACCCTGAGTACTGAGCACCCAGCACCCCGAGTACTGAGCACTGAGCACCCTGAGTACTGAGCACCCAGCACCCTGAGCACTGAGCACTGAGAACCCTGAGTACTGAGCACCGACCACCCAGAGAACTGAGCACCCAGCACCCCGAGTACTGAGCACCCAGCACCCTGAGTACTGAGCACCCAGCACCCTGAGCACTGAGCACCCAGCACCCTGAGCACTGAGCACCCAGCACCCTGAGCACTGAGCACCCAGCACCCCGAGCACTGAGCACCCAGCACCCTGAGTACTGAGCACTGAGCACCCAGCACCCCGAGCACTGAGCACTCAGTACCCTGTGTACTGAGCACTGAGTACCCAGTACCCCGTGCACTGAGACCCAGCACCCTGAGCACTGAGCACCCAGCACCCCGAATACTGAGCACCCAGCACCCTGAGTACTGAACACCCAGCACCCAGAGCACTGTGCACTGAGCACCCAGCACCCTGTGTACTGAGCACCGAGCACCCCGAGCACTGAGCACCCAGCACCCTGAGTACTGAGCACCCAGCACCCTGAGCACCCAGCACCCTGAGCACTGAGAACCCTGAGCACTGAGCAATGAGCACCCAGCACCCTGAGTACTGAGCACCCAACACTCTGAGCACTGAGCACCCTGCACGCTGAGTACTGAGCACCCAGCACCCCGAGCACTGAGCACCCAGCACCCTGTGTACTGAGCACCGAGCACCCCGAGCACTGAGCACCCAGCACCCTGAGTACTGAGCACCCAGCACCCCGAGAATGAGCACCCAGCACCCCGAGCACTGAGCACCCAGCACCCTGAGCACTGAGCACCCAGCACCCTGAGTACTGAGCACCCAGCACCCCGAGCACTGAGCACCCAGCACCCTGAGTACTGAGCACCCTGAGTACTGAGCACCCAGCAACCTGAGTACTGAGCACCCTGCACCCCGAGCACTGAGCTCCCTGAGTACTGAGCACCCAGCACCCTGAGCACTGAGCACCCAGCACCCTGAGTACTGAGCACTGATCACCCAGAGAACTGAGCACCCAGCACCCCGAGGACTGAGCACCCAGCACCCTGTGCACTGAGCACTGAGCATCCAGCACCCCGAGCACTGAGAACCCTGAGCTCTTAGCACCCAGAGTACTGAGCACCCAGCACCCTGAGTACGGAGCACCCAGCACCCTGAGCACTGAGCACCCAGCACCCTGAGTACTGAGCACCCAGCACCCTGAGTACTGAGCACCGAGCACCCCGAGCACTGAGCACCCAGCACCCTGAGAACTGAGCACCCAGCACCCCAAGCACTGTGCACCCAGCACCCTGAGCACTGAGCACACAGCACCCCGAGCACTGAGCACCCAGCACCCTGAGCACTGAGCACCCAGCACCCCGAGCACTGAGCACCCAGCACCCTGAGCACTGAGCACCCAGCACCCCGAGCACTGAGCACTGAGCACCATGAGTACTGAGCACCCAGCACCCCGAGTACTGAGCACTGAGCACCATGAGTACTGAGCACCCAGCACCCTGAGCACTGAGCACTGAGAACCCTGAGTACTGAGCAACGAGCACCCCGAGCACTGAGCACCCAGCACCCTGAGTACAGAGCACCGAGCTCCCCGAGCACTGAGCACCCTGAGTACTGAGCACCCAGCACCCTGAGTACTGAGCACCCAGCACCCCGAGAATGAGCACCCTGAGCACTGAGTACCCAGCACCATGAGTACTGAGCACCGAGCACCCTGAGCACTGAGCACCCAGCACCCTGAGTACTGAGCACCCAGCACCCTGAGTACTCAGCACCCAGCACCCTGAGCACTGAGCACCCAGCAACCTGAGTACTGAGCACCCAGCACTCTGAGCACTGAGCACCCAGCACCCCGAGCACTGAGCACCCAGCACACTGAGCACTGAGCACTGAGCACCCTGAGCACTGAGCACCCAGCACCCCGAGTACTGAGCACTGAGCACCCTGAGTACTGAGCACCCAGCACCAAGAGTACTGAGCACTGAGAACCCTGAGTACTGAGCACCGAGCACCCAGAGAACTGAGCACCCAGAAGCCCGAGCACTGAGCACCCTGAGCTCTTAGCACCCTGAGTACTGAGCACCCAGCACCCTGAGTACTGAGCACCCAGCAACCTGAGCACTGAGCACCCAGCACCCCGAGCACTGAGCACCCAGCACCCTGAGTACTGAGCACTGAGCACCCAGCACCCCGAGCACTGAGAACCCAGCACCCTGCGTACTGAGCACGGAGCACCCCGAGCACTGAGCACCCAGCACCCTGAGTACTGAGCACCGAGCACCCCGAGCACTGAGCACCCAGCACCCTGAGTACTGAGCACGGAGCACCCTGAGTACTGTGCACCCAGCACCCCGAGCACTTAGCACCCAGCACCCTTAGTACTGAGCACCCAGCACCCTGAGTACTGAGCACCCAGCACCCTGAGTACTGAGCACCCAGCACCCTGAGTACTGAGCACCCAGCACCCTGAGCACTGAGCACCCAGCAACCTGCGTACTGAGCAAACAGCACTCTGAGCACTGAGCACCCAGCACCCCGAGCACTGAGCACCCAGCACCCCGAGTACTGAGCACTGAGCACCCTGAGTACTGAGCACCCAGCACCCCGAGTACTGAGCACTGAGCACGGTGAGTACTGAGCACCCAGCACCCTGAGCACTGAGCACTGAGAACCCTGAGTACTGAGCACCGAGCACCCAGAGAACTGAGCACCCAGCACCCCGAGCACTGAACACCCTGAGCTCTTAGCACCCTGAGTACTGAGCACCCAGCACCCTGAGTACTGAGCACCCAGCACCCTGAGCACTGAGCACCCAGCACCCCGAGCACTGAGCACCCAGCACCCTGAGTACTGAGCACTGAGCACCCAGCACCCCGAGCACTGAGCACTCAGCACCCTGTGTACTGAGCACTGAGTACCCAGTACCCCGTGCACTGAGACCCAGCACCCTGAGCACTGAGCACCCAGCACCCCGAATACTGAGCACCCAGCACCCTGAGTACTGAACACCCAGCACCCACAGCACTGAGCACTGAGCACCCAGCACCCTGAGCACTGAGCACTGAGCACCCAGCACCCTGAGCACCCAGCACCCTGAGCACTGAGAACCCTGAGCACTGAGCAATGAGCACCCAGCACCCTGAGTACTGAGCACCCAACACTCTGAGCACTGAGCACCCTGCACGCTGAGTACTGAGCACCCAGCACCCCGAGCACTGAGCACCCAGCACCCTGTGTACTGAGCACCGAGCACCCCGAGCACTGAGCACCCAGCACCCTGAGTACTGAGCACCCAGCACCCCGAGAATGAGCACCCAGCACCCCGAGCACTGAGCACCCAGCACCCTGAGCACTGAGCACCCAGCACCCTGAGTACTGAGCACCCAGCACCCCGAGCACTGAGCACCCAGCACCCTGAGTACTGAGCACCCTGAGTACTGAGCACCCAGCAACCTGAGTACTGAGCACCCTGCACCCCGAGCACTGAGCTCCCTGAGTACTGAGCACCCAGCACCCTGAGCACTGAGCACCCAGCACCCTGAGTACTGAGCACTGAGCCCCCAGAGAACTGAGCACCCAGCATCCCGAGGACTGAGCACCCAGCACCCTGTGCACTGAGCACTGAGCATCCAGCACCCCGAGCACTGAGCACCCTGAGCTCTTAGCACCCAGAGTACTGAGCACCCAGCACCCTGAGTACGGAGCACCCAGCACCCTGAGCACTGAGCACCCAGCACCCTGAGTACTGAGCACCCAGCACCCTGAGTACTGAGCACCGAGCACCCCGAGCACTGAGCACTCAGCACCCTGTGTACTGAGCACTGAGTACCCAGTACCCCGTGCACTGAGACCCAGCACCCTGAGCACTGAGCACCCAGCACCCCGAGTACTGAGCACCCAGCAGCCCGAGCACTGTGCACCCAGCATCCCGAGCACTGAGCACCCAGCACCCTGAGTACTGAGCACCCAGCACCCCGAGCACTGAGCACCCAGCACCCCGAGCTCTGAGCACCCAGCACCCCGAGCACTGAGAAACGAGAACCCCGAGCACTGTGCACCCAGCACCCTGAGAACTGAGCACCCAGCACCCTGAGCACTGAGCACCCAGCACCCCTTGCACTGAGCACCCAGCACCCGGAGTACTGAGCACGCAGCACCCTGAGTACTGAGCACCAAGCACCCCGAGCACTGAGCACCCAGCACCCTGAGCACTGAGCACCCAGGACCCTGAGTACTGAGCACCCAGCACCCCGAGCACTGAGCACCCAGCACCCTGAGTACTGAGCACCGAGCACCCCGAGCACTGAGCACCAAGCACCCCGAGCACTGAGAACCCAGCACCCTGCGTACTGAGCACGGAGCACCCCGAGCACTGAGCACCCAGCACCCTGAGTACTGAGCACCGAGCACCCCGAGCACTGAGCACCCAGCACCCTGAGTACTGAGCATGGAGCACCCTGAGTACTGTGCACCCAGCACCCCGAGCACTTAGCACCCAGCACCCTTAGTACTGAGCACCCAGCACCCTGAGTACTGAGCACCCAGCACCCTGAGTACTGAGCACCCAGCACCCTGAGTACTGAGCACCCAGCACCCTGAGCACTGAGCACCCAGCAACCTTCGTACTGAGCACCCAGCACTCTGAGCACTGAGCACCCAGCACCCCGAGCACTGAGCACCCAGCACCCCGAGCACTGAGCACTGAGCACCCTGAGCACTGAGCACCCAGCACCCCGAGTACTGAGCACTGAGCACCCTGAGTACTGAGCAACCAGCACCCCGAGTACTGAGCACTGAGCACCCTGAGTACTGAGCACCCAGCACCCTGAGCACTGAGCACTGAGAACCCTGAGTACTGAGCACCGACCACCCAGAGAACTGAGCAACCAGCACCCCGAGCACTGAACACCCTGAGCTCTTAGCACCCTGAGTACTGAGCACCCAGCACCCTGAGTACTGAGCACCCAGCACCCTGAGCACTGAGCACCCAGCACCCCGAGCACTGAGCACCCAGCACCCTGAGTACTGAGCACTGAGCACCCAGCACCCCGAGCACTGAGCACTCAGTACCCTGTGTACTGAGCACTGAGTACCCAGTACCCCGTGCACTGAGACCCAGCACCCTGAGCACTGAGCACCCAGCACGCCGAATACTGAGCACCCAGCACCCTGAGTACTGAACACCCAGCACCCAGAGCACTGTGCACTGAGCACCCAGCACCCTGAGCACTGAGCACTGAGGAACCAGCACCCTGAGCACTGAGCACCCAGCACCCTGAGCACCCAGCACCCTGAGCACTGAGAACCCTGAGCACTGAGCAATGAGCACCCAGCACCCTGAGTACTGAGCACCCAACACTCTGAGCACTGAGCACCCTGCACGCTGAGTACTGAGCACCCAGCACCCCGAGCACTGAGCACCCAGCACCCTGTGTACTGAGCACCGAGCACCCCGAGCACTGAGCACCCAGCACCCTGAGTACTGAGCACCCAGCACCCCGAGAATGAGCACCCAGCACCCCGAGCACTGAGCACCCAGCACCCTGAGCACTGAGCACCCAGCACCCTGAGTACTGAGCACCCAGCACCCCGAGCACTGAGCACCCAGCACCCTGAGTACTGAGCACCCTGAGTACTGAGCACCCAGCAACCTGAGTACTGAGCACCCTGCACACCGAGCACTGAGCTCCCTGAGTACTGAGCACCCAGCACCCTGAGCACTGAGCACCCAGCACCCTGAGTACTGAGCACTGAGCACCCAGAGAACTGAGCACCCAGCACCCCGAGGACTGAGCACCCAGCACCCTGTGCACTGAGCACTGAGCATCCAGCACCCCGAGCACTGAGCACCCTGAGCTCTTAGCACCCAGAGTAGTGAGCACCCAGCACCCTGAGTACGGAGCACCCAGCACCCTGAGCACTGAGCACCCAGCACCCTGAGTACTGAGCACCCAGCACCCTGAGTACTGAGCACCGAGCACCCCGAGCACTGAGCACCCAGCACCCTGAGCACTGAGCACCCAGCACCCCAAGCACTGTGCACCCAGCACCCTGAGCACTGAGCACACAGCACCCCGAGCACTGAGCACCCAGCACCCTGAGCACTGAGCACCCAGCACCCCGAGCACTGAGCACCCAGCACCCTGAGCACTGAGCACCCAGCACCCCGAGCACTGAGCACTGAGCACCATGAGTACTGAGCACCCAGCACCCCGAGTACTGAGCACTGAGCACCATGAGTACTGAGCACCCAGCACCCTGAGCACTGAGCACTGAGAACCCTGAGTACTGAGCAACGAGCACCCCGAGCACTGAGCACCCAGCACCCTGAGTACAGAGCACCGAGCTCCCCGAGCACTGAGCACCCTGAGTACTGAGCACCCAGCACCCTGAGTACTGAGCACCCAGCACCCCGAGAATGAGCACCCTGAGCACTGAGTACCCAGCACCATGAGTACTGAGCACCGAGCACCCTGAGCACTGAGCACCCAGCACCCTGAGTACTGAGCACCCAGCACCCTGAGTACTCAGCACCCAGCACCCTGAGCACTGAGCACCCAGCAACCTGAGTACTGAGCACCCAGCACTCTGAGCACTGAGCACCCAGCACCCCGAGCACTGAGCACCCAGCACACCGAGCACTGAGCACTGAGCACCCTGAGCACTGAGCACCCAGCACCCCGAGTACTGAGCACTGAGCACCCTGAGTACTGAGCACCGAGCACCCAGAGAACTGAGCACCCAGAAGCCCGAGCACTGAGCACCCTGAGCTCTTAGCACCCTGAGTACTGAGCACCCAGCACCCTGAGTACTGAGCACCCAGCAACCTGAGCACTGAGCACCCAGCACCCCGAGCACTGAGCACCCAGCACCCTGAGTACTGAGCACTGAGCACCCAGCACCCCGAGCACTGAGAACCCAGCACCCTGCGTACTGAGCACGGAGCACCCCGAGCACTGAGCACCCAGCACCCTGAGTACTGAGCACCGAGCACCCCGAGCACTGAGCACCCAGCACCCTGAGTACTGAGCACGGAGCACCCTGAGTACTGTGCACCCAGCACCCCGAGCACTTAGCACCCAGCACCCTTAGTACTGAGCACCCAGCACCCTGAGTACTGAGCACCCAGCACCCTGAGTACTGAGCACCCAGCACCCTGAGTACTGAGCACCCAGCACCCTGAGCACTGAGCACCCAGCAACCTGCGTACTGAGCAAACAGCACTCTGAGCACTGAGCACCCAGCACCCCGAGCACTGAGCACCCAGCACCCCGAGTACTGAGCACTGAGCACCCTGAGTACTGAGCACCCAGCACCCCGAGTACTGAGCACTGAGCACGGTGAGTACTGAGCACCCAGCACCCTGAGCACTGAGCACTGAGAACCCTGAGTACTGAGCACCGAGCACCCAGAGAACTGAACACCCAGCACCCCGAGCACTGAACACCCTGAGCTCTTAGCACCCTGAGTACTGAGCACCCAGCACCCTGAGTACTGAGCACCCAGCACCCTGAGCACTGAGCACCCAGCACCCCGAGCACTGAGCACCCAGCACCCTGAGTACTGAGCACTGAGCACCCAGCACCCCGAGCACTGAGCACTCAGCACCCTGTGTACTAAGCACTGAGTACCCAGTACCCCGTGCACTGAGACCCAGCACCCTGAGCACTGAGCACCCAGCACCCCGAATACTGAGCACCCAGCACCCTGAGTACTGAACACCCAGCACCCACAGCACTGAGCACTGAGCACCCAGCACCCTGAGCACTGAGCACTGAGCACCCAGCACCCTGAGCACCCAGCACCCTGAGCACTGAGAACCCTGAGCACTGAGCAATGAGCACCCAGCACCCTGAGTACTGAGCACCCAACACTCTGAGCACTGAGCACCCTGCACGCTGAGTACTGAGCACCCAGCACCCCGAGCACTGAGAACCCAGCACCCTGTGTACTGAGCACCGAGCACCCCGAGCACTGAGCACCCAGCACCCTGAGTACTGAGCACCCAGCACCCCGAGAATGAGCACCCAGCACCCCGAGCACTGAGCACCCAGCACCCTGAGCACTGAGCACCCAGCACCCTGAGTACTGAGCACCCAGCACCCCGAGCACTGAGCACCCAGCACCCTGAGTACTGAGCACCCTGAGTACTGAGCACCCAGCAACCTGAGTACTGAGCACCCTGCACCCCGAGCACTGAGCTCCCTGAGTACTGAGCACCCAGCACCCTGAGCACTGAGCACCCAGCACCCTGAGTACTGAGCACTGAGCACCCAGAGAACTGAGCACCCAGCACCCCGAGGACTGAGCACCCAGCACCCTGTGCACTGAGCACTGAGCATCCAGCACCCCGAGCACTGAGCACCCTGAGCTCTTAGCACCCAGAGTACTGAGCACCCAGCACCCTGAGTACGGAGCACCCAGCACCCTGAGCACTGAGCACCCAGCACCCTGAGTACTGAGCACCCAGCACCCTGAGTACTGAGCACCGAGCACCCCGAGCACTGAGCACCCAGCACCCTGAGCACTGAGCACCCAGCACCCCGAGCACTGAGCACTGAGCACCATGAGTACTGAGCACCCAGCACCCTGAGCACTGAGCACTGAGAACCCTGGGTACTGAGCAACGAGCACCCCGAGCACTGAGCACCCAGCACCCTGAGTATAGAGCACCGAGCTCCCCGAGCACTGAGCACCCTGAGTACTGAGCACCCAGCACCCTGAGTACTGAGAACCCAGCACCCCGAGAATGAGCACCCTGAGCACTGAGTACCCAGCACCCTGAGCACTGAGCACTGAGAACCCTGAGTACTGAGCACCGAGCACCCAGAGAACTGAGCACCCAGCACCCCGAGCACTGAGCACCCTGAGCTCTTAGCACCCTGAGTACTGAGCACCCAGCACCCTGAGTACTGAGCACCCAGCAACCTGAGCACTGAGCACCCAGCACCCCGAGCACTGAGCACCCAGCACCCTGAGTACTGAGCACTGAGCACCCAGCACCCCGAGCACTGAGCACTCAGCACGCTGTGTACTGAGCACTGAGTACCCAGTACCCCGTGCACTGAGACCCAGCACCCTGAGCACTGAGCACCCAGCACCCCGAGTACTGAGCACCCAGCAGCCCGAGCACTGTGCACCCAGCACCCCGAGCACTGAACACCCAGCACCCTGAGTACTGAGCACCCAGCACCCCGAGCACTGAGCACCCAGCACCCCGAGCTCTGAGCACCCAGCACCCCGAGCACTGAGCAACGAGAACCCACGAGCACTGTGCACCCAGCACCCTGAGCACTGAGCAACGAGAACCCACGAGCACTGTGCACCCAGCACCCTGAGAACTGAGCACCCAGCACCCTGAGTACTGAGCACCCAGCATCCTGAGCACTGAGTACTGAGCAGCCCAAGCACTGAGCACCCAGCACCCTGAGCACTGAGCAAGCAGCACCCCTTGCACTGAGCACCCAGCACCCGGAGTACTGAGCACGCAGCACCCTGAGTACTGAGCACCCAGCACCCCGAGCACTGAGCACCCAGCACCCTGAGCACTGAGCACCCAGGACCCTGAGTACTGAGCACCCAGCACCCCGAGCACTGAGCACCCAGCACCCTGAGTACTGAGCACCGAGCACCCTGAGCACTGAGCACCAAGCACCCTGAGCACTGAGAACCCAGCACCCTGAGTACTGAGCACGGAGCACCCCGAGCACTGAGCACCCAGCACCCTGAGTACTGAGCACCGAGCACCCCGAGCACTGAGCACCCAGCACCCTGAGTACTGAGCACGGAGCACCCTGAGTACTGTGCACCCAGCACCCCGAGCACTTAGCACCCAGCACCCTGAGTACTGAGCATCCAGCACTCTGAGCACTGAGCATCCAGCACCCTGAGCACTGAGCACCCAGCACTCTGAGTACTGAGAACCGAACACCCCGAGCACTGAGCACCCAGCACCTTGAGCACTGAGCACCCTGAGTACTGAGCACCCAGCACCCTGAGCACTGAGCACCCAGCACCCCGAGTACTGAGCACCGAGCACCCCGAGAACTGAGCACCCAGCACCCCGAGCACTGAGCACTGTGCACCCTGAGCACTGAGCACCCAGCACCCCGAGTACTGAGCACTGACCACCCTAAGAACTGAGCACCCAGCACCCCGAGTACTGAGAACCGAGCACCCCGAGCACTGAGCACCCAGCACCTTGAGCACTGAGCACCCTGAGTACTGAGCACCCAGCACCCTGAGCACTGAGCACCCAGCACCCCGAGTACTGAGCACCGAGCACCCCGAGAACTGAGCACCCAGCACCCCGAGCACTGAGCACTGTGCACCCTGAGCACTGAGCACCCAGCAACCCGAGTACTGAGCACTGACCACCCTAAGTACTGAGCACCCAGCACCCCGAGTACTGAGCACTGAGCACCATGAGTACTGAGCACCCAGCACCCTGAGCACTGAGCACTGAGGACCCTGAGTACTGAGCACCGAGCACCCCGAGCACTGAGCACCCAGCACCCTGAGTACTGAGCACCGAGCTCCCCGAGCACTGAGCACCCTGAGTACTGAGCACCCAGCACCCTTAGTACTGAGCACCCAGCACCCCGAGAATGAGCACCCTGAGCACTGAGCACCCAGCACCCTGAGTACTGAGTACCCAGCACCCTAAGCACTGACGACCCAGCACCCTGAACATTGAGCACCCAGCACCCTGAGTACTGAGCACCCAGCACCCTGAGTACTGAACACCCAGCACCCTTAGCACTGAGCACTGAGGACCCAGCACCCTGAGCACTGAGCACTGAGCACCCAGCCCCCTGAGCACTGAGTACCCAGCACCCCGAGCACTGAGTACCCAGCACCCTGAGCCCCCAGCACCCTGAGCACTGAGCACCCTGAGCACTGAGCACTGAGCACCCAGCACCCTGAGTACTGAGCAGCCAACACTCTGAACAATGAGCACCCAGCACGCTGAGTACTGAGCACTGAGCACCCAGCACCCTGAGCACTGAGCACTGAGCACCCAGCACCCCGAGTACTGAGCACCCAGCACCCTGAGCCCTGAGCACCCTGAGCACTGAGCACCCTGAGCACTGAGCACTGAGCACCCAGCACCCTGAGTACTGAGCACCCAACACTCTGAGCACTGAGCACCCAGCACGCAGAGTACTGAGCACTGAGCACACAGCACCCTGAGTACTGAGCACCCAGCACCCCGAGCACTGAGCACCCAGCACCCCGAGTACTGAGCACTGAGCACCCTGAGTACTGAGCACCCAGCACCCCGAGTACTGAGCACTGAGCACCCTGAGTACTGAGCACCCAGCACCCTGAGCACTGAGCACTGAGAACCCTGAGTACTGAGCACCGAGCACCCAGAGAACTGAGCACCCAGCACCCCGAGCACTGAGCACCCTGAGCTCTTAGCACCCTGAGTACTGAGCACCCAGCACCCTGAGTACTGAGCACCCAGCAACCTGAGCACTGAGCACCCAGCACCCCGAGCACTGAGCACCCAGCACCCTGAGTACTGAGCACTGAGCACCCAGCACCCCGAGCACTGAGCACTCAGCACGCTGTGTACTGAGCACTGAGTACCCAGTACCCCGTGCACTGAGACCCAGCACCCTGAGCACTGAGCACCCAGCACCCCGAGTACTGAGCACCCAGCAGCCCGAGCACTGTGCACCCAGCACCCCGAGCACTGAACACCCAGCACCCTGAGTACTGAGCACCCAGCACCCCGAGCACTGAGCACCCAGCACCCCGAGCTCTGAGCACCCAGCACCCCGAGCACTGAGCAACGAGAACCCACGAGCACTGTGCACCCAGCACCCTGAGCACTGAGCAACGAGAACCCACGAGCACTGTGCACCCAGCACCCTGAGAACTGAGCACCCAGCACCCTGAGTACTGAGCACCCAGCATCCTGAGCACTGAGTACTGAGCAGCCCAAGCACTGAGCACCCAGCACCCTGAGCACTGAGCAAGCAGCACCCCTTGCACTGAGCACCCAGCACCCGGAGTACTGAGCACGCAGCACCCTGAGTACTGAGCACCCAGCACCCCGAGCACTGAGCACCCAGCACCCTGAGCACTGAGCACCCAGGACCCTGAGTACTGAGCACCCAGCACCCCGAGCACTGAGCACCCAGCACCCTGAGTACTGAGCACCGAGCACCCTGAGCACTGAGCACCAAGCACCCTGAGCACTGAGAACCCAGCACCCTGAGTACTGAGCACGGAGCACCCCGAGCACTGAGCACCCAGCACCCTGAGTACTGAGCACCGAGCACCCCGAGCACTGAGCACCCAGCACCCTGAGTACTGAGCACGGAGCACCCTGAGTACTGTGCACCCAGCACCCCGAGCACTTAGCACCCAGCACCCTGAGTACTGAGCATCCAGCACTCTGAGCACTGAGCATCCAGCACCCTGAGCACTGAGCACCCAGCACTCTGAGTACTGAGAACCGAACACCCCGAGCACTGAGCACCCAGCACCTTGAGCACTGAGCACCCTGAGTACTGAGCACCCAGCACCCTGAGCACTGAGCACCCAGCACCCCGAGTACTGAGCACCGAGCACCCCGAGAACTGAGCACCCAGCACCCCGAGCACTGAGCACTGTGCACCCTGAGCACTGAGCACCCAGCACCCCGAGTACTGAGCACTGACCACCCTAAGAACTGAGCACCCAGCACCCCGAGTACTGAGAACCGAGCACCCCGAGCACTGAGCACCCAGCACCTTGAGCACTGAGCACCCTGAGTACTGAGCACCCAGCACCCTGAGCACTGAGCACCCAGCACCCCGAGTACTGAGCACCGAGCACCCCGAGAACTGAGCACCCAGCACCCCGAGCACTGAGCACTGTGCACCCTGAGCACTGAGCACCCAGCAACCCGAGTACTGAGCACTGACCACCCTAAGTACTGAGCACCCAGCACCCCGAGTACTGAGCACTGAGCACCATGAGTACTGAGCACCCAGCACCCTGAGCACTGAGCACTGAGGACCCTGAGTACTGAGCACCGAGCACCCCGAGCACTGAGCACCCAGCACCCTGAGTACTGAGCACCGAGCTCCCCGAGCACTGAGCACCCTGAGTACTGAGCACCCAGCACCCTTAGTACTGAGCACCCAGCACCCCGAGAATGAGCACCCTGAGCACTGAGCACCCAGCACCCTGAGTACTGAGTACCCAGCACCCTAAGCACTGACGACCCAGCACCCTGAACATTGAGCACCCAGCACCCTGAGTACTGAGCACCCAGCACCCTGAGTACTGAACACCCAGCACCCTTAGCACTGAGCACTGAGGACCCAGCACCCTGAGCACTGAGCACTGAGCACCCAGCCCCCTGAGCACTGAGTACCCAGCACCCCGAGCACTGAGTACCCAGCACCCTGAGCCCCCAGCACCCTGAGCACTGAGCACCCTGAGCACTGAGCACTGAGCACCCAGCACCCTGAGTACTGAGCAGCCAACACTCTGAACAATGAGCACCCAGCACGCTGAGTACTGAGCACTGAGCACCCAGCACCCTGAGCACTGAGCACTGAGCACCCAGCACCCCGAGTACTGAGCACCCAGCACCCTGAGCCCTGAGCACCCTGAGCACTGAGCACCCTGAGCACTGAGCACTGAGCACCCAGCACCCTGAGTACTGAGCACCCAACACTCTGAGCACTGAGCACCCAGCACGCAGAGTACTGAGCACTGAGCACACAGCACCCTGAGTACTGAGCACCCAGCACCCCGAGCACTGAGCACCCAGCACCCCGAGTACTGAGCACTGAGCACCCTGAGTACTGAGCACCCAGCACCCCGAGTACTGAGCACTGAGCACCCTGAGTACTGAGCACCCAGCACCCTGAGCACTGAGCACTGAGAACCCTGAGTACTGAGCACCGAGCACCCAGAGAACTGAGCACCCAGCACCCCGAGCACTGAGCACCCTGAGCTCTTAGCACCCTGAGTACTGAGCACCCAGCACCCTGAGTACTGAGCACCCAGCAACCTGAGCACTGAGCACCCAGCACCCCGAGCACTGAGCACCCAGCACCCTGAGTACTGAGCACTGAGCACCCAGCACCCCGAGCACTGAGCACTCAGCACGCTGTGTACTGAGCACTGAGTACCCAGTACCCCGTGCACT
Organism: Microtus oregoni; assembly: GCF_018167655.1. Classification (NCBI taxonomy): domain Eukaryota; kingdom Metazoa; phylum Chordata; class Mammalia; order Rodentia; family Cricetidae; genus Microtus; species Microtus oregoni. The sequence continues at coordinate 1,580,624 of NW_024543811.1, read as the reverse complement.
GAGACCCAGCACCCTGAGCACTGAGCACCCAGCACCCCGAGTACTGAGCACCCAGCAGCCCGAGCACTGTGCACCCAGCACCCCGAGCACTGAACACCCAGCACCCTGAGTACTGAGCACCCAGCACCCCGAGCACTGAGCACCCAGCACCCCGAGCTCTGAGCACCCAGCACCCCGAGCACTGAGCAACGAGAACCCACGAGCACTGTGCACCCAGCACCCTGAGCACTGAGCAACGAGAACCCACGAGCACTGTGCACCCAGCACCCTGAGAACTGAGCACCCAGCACCCTGAGTACTGAGCACCCAGCATCCTGAGCACTGAGTACTGAGCAGCCCAAGCACTGAGCACCCAGCACCCTGAGCACTGAGCAAGCAGCACCCCTTGCACTGAGCACCCAGCACCCGGAGTACTGAGCACGCAGCACCCTGAGTACTGAGCACCCAGCACCCCGAGCACTGAGCACCCAGCACCCTGAGCACTGAGCACCCAGGACCCTGAGTACTGAGCACCCAGCACCCCGAGCACTGAGCACCCAGCACCCTGAGTACTGAGCACCGAGCACCCTGAGCACTGAGCACCAAGCACCCTGAGCACTGAGAACCCAGCACCCTGAGTACTGAGCACGGAGCACCCCGAGCACTGAGCACCCAGCACCCTGAGTACTGAGCACCGAGCACCCCGAGCACTGAGCACCCAGCACCCTGAGTACTGAGCACGGAGCACCCTGAGTACTGTGCACCCAGCACCCCGAGCACTTAGCACCCAGCACCCTGAGTACTGAGCATCCAGCACTCTGAGCACTGAGCATCCAGCACCCTGAGCACTGAGCACCCAGCACTCTGAGTACTGAGAACCGAACACCCCGAGCACTGAGCACCCAGCACCTTGAGCACTGAGCACCCTGAGTACTGAGCACCCAGCACCCTGAGCACTGAGCACCCAGCACCCCGAGTACTGAGCACCGAGCACCCCGAGAACTGAGCACCCAGCACCCCGAGCACTGAGCACTGTGCACCCTGAGCACTGAGCACCCAGCACCCCGAGTACTGAGCACTGACCACCCTAAGAACTGAGCACCCAGCACCCCGAGTACTGAGAACCGAGCACCCCGAGCACTGAGCACCCAGCACCTTGAGCACTGAGCACCCTGAGTACTGAGCACCCAGCACCCTGAGCACTGAGCACCCAGCACCCCGAGTACTGAGCACCGAGCACCCCGAGAACTGAGCACCCAGCACCCCGAGCACTGAGCACTGTGCACCCTGAGCACTGAGCACCCAGCAACCCGAGTACTGAGCACTGACCACCCTAAGTACTGAGCACCCAGCACCCCGAGTACTGAGCACTGAGCACCATGAGTACTGAGCACCCAGCACCCTGAGCACTGAGCACTGAGGACCCTGAGTACTGAGCACCGAGCACCCCGAGCACTGAGCACCCAGCACCCTGAGTACTGAGCACCGAGCTCCCCGAGCACTGAGCACCCTGAGTACTGAGCACCCAGCACCCTTAGTACTGAGCACCCAGCACCCCGAGAATGAGCACCCTGAGCACTGAGCACCCAGCACCCTGAGTACTGAGTACCCAGCACCCTAAGCACTGACGACCCAGCACCCTGAACATTGAGCACCCAGCACCCTGAGTACTGAGCACCCAGCACCCTGAGTACTGAACACCCAGCACCCTTAGCACTGAGCACTGAGGACCCAGCACCCTGAGCACTGAGCACTGAGCACCCAGCCCCCTGAGCACTGAGTACCCAGCACCCTGAGCACTGAGTACCCAGCACCCTGAGCCCCCAGCACCCTGAGTACTGAGCACCCTGAGCACTGAGCACTGAGCACCCAGCACCCTGAGTACTGAGCAGCCAACACTCTGAGCAAAGAGCACCCAGCACGCTGAGTACTGAGCACTGAGCACCCAGCACCCTGAGCACTGAGCACTGAGCACCCAGCACCCCGAGTACTGAGCACACAGCACCCTGAGCCCTGAGCACCCTGAGCACTGAGCACCCTGAGCACTGAGCACTGAGCACCCAGCACCCTGAGTACTGAGCACCCAACACTCTGAGCACTGAGCACCCAGCACGCAGAGTACTGAGCACTGAGCACACAGCACCCTGAGTACTGAGCACCCATCACCCCGAGCACTGAGCACCCAGCACGCAGAGTACTGAGCACTGAGCACACAGCACCCTGAGTACTGAGCACCCAGCACCCCGAGCACTGAGCACCCAGCGCCCCGAGCACTGAGCACCCAGCACCCCGAGCACTGAGCACTGAGCACACTGAGCACTGAGCACCCAGCACCCCGAGTACTGAGCACTGACCACCCTGAGTACTGAGCACCCAGCACCCCGAGGACTGAGCACTGAGCACCCTGAGTACTGAGCACCCAGCACCCTTAGCACTGAGCACCCTGAGGACTGAGCACCTAGCACCCTGAGTACTGATCACCCAGCACCCTGAGTACTGAGCACCGATCACCCTGAGCACTGAGCACCCAGCACCCCGAGCACTGAGCACCCAGCACCCTGAGCACTGAGCACCCAGCACCCTGAGCACTGAGCACCCAGCACCCTGAGCACGGAGCACAAAGCACCCTGAGTACTGAGCACTCAGCACCCTGAGCACTGAGCACCCAGCACCCTGAGCACTGAGCACCCAGCACCCTGAGCACGGAGCACAATGCACCCTGAGTACTGAGCACCCAACACCCAGAGTACTGAGCACCCAGCACCCTGAGCACTGAGCACCCAGCACCCTGAGTACTGAGCACCCAGCACCCTGAGTACTGAACACCCAGCACCCTGAGCACTGAGCACTGAGCACCCTTAGCACTGAGTACTGGGCAATGAGCACCCTGAGCACTGAGCACCCAGCACCCCGAGTACTGAGCACCCAGCACCCCGAGCACTGATCACCCAGCGCCCCGAGCACTGAGCACCCAGCACCTCGAGCACTGAGCACTGAGCACCCTGAGCACTGAGCACCCAGCACCCCGAGTACTGAGCACTGAGCACCCTGAGTACTGAGCAGCAAGCAACCCGATTACTGAGCACTGAGCACTCTGAGTACTGAGCACCCACCACCCTGAGCACTGAGCACCCAGCACCCTGAGTACTGAGCACTGAGAACCCTGAGTACTGAGCACCGAGCACCCTGAGTACTGAGCACCCAGCACCCTGATCACTGAGCACGGAGCACCCCGAGGACTGAGCACCCAGCACCCTGAGCACTGAGCACCCAGCACCTTGAGTACTGAGCACCGAGCACCCCGAGCACTGAGCACCCAGCACCCTGAGTACTGAGCACCCTGCACCCTGAGCACTGAGCACGCAGCACACCGAGCACTGAGCACCCAGCATCCTGAGTACTGAGCACAGAGCACCCTGAGCACTGAGTACCCAGCACCCTGAGTACTGAGCACCCAGCACCCTGAGTACTGAGCAACCAGCACCCTGAGCACTGAGCACTGAGCACCCAGCACCCTGAGCACTGAGCACTGAGCACCCAGCACCACAGCCCTGAGCACCCAGCACCCCGAGCACTGAGCACCCAGCACCCTGAGAAACAGGGCACCCAGCACCCTGAGCACTGAGGACCCAGCACCCTGAGTACTGAGCACCCAGCACCCTGAGTACTGAGCACTCAGCACCCTGAGTACTGAGCACCGAGCACCCCGAGCACTGAGCACCCAGCACCCTGAGCACAGAGCACCCGGAGGACTGAGCACCCAGCACCATGAGCACTTTGCACCGATCACCCTGAGCACTAAGCACCCAGCACCCCGAGCACTGAGCACCCAGCACCCTGAGTACTGAGCACCCAGCACCCTGAGTACTGAGCACCCAGCACCCCGAGCACTGAGCACCCAGCACCCTGAGTACTGAGCACTGAGCACCCAGCACCCCGAGCACTGAGCACTCAGCACCCTGTGTACTGAGCACTGAGTACCCAGTACCCCGTGCACTGAGACCCAGCACCCTGAGCACTGAGCACCCAGCACCCCGAATACTGAGCACCCAGCACCCTGAGTACTGAACACCCAGCACCCACAGCACTGAGCACTGAGCACCCAGCACCCTGAGCACTGAGCACTGAGCACCCAGCACCCTGAGCACCCAGCACCCTGAGCACTGAGAACCCTGAGCACTGAGCAATGAGCACCCAGCACCCTGAGTACTGAGCACCCAACACTCTGAGCACTGAGCACCCTGCACGCTGAGTACTGAGCACCCAGCACCCCGAGCACTGAGCACCCAGCACCCTGTGTACTGAGCACCGAGCACCCCGAGCACTGAGCACCCAGCACCCTGAGTACTGAGCACCCAGCACCCCGAGAATGAGCACCCAGCACCCCGAGCACTGAGCACCCAGCACCCTGAGCACTGAGCACCCAGCACCCTGAGTACTGAGCACCCAGCACCCCGAGCACTGAGCACCCAGCACCCTGAGTACTGAGCACCCTGAGTACTGAGCACCCAGCAACCTGAGTACTGAGCACCCTGCACCCCGAGCACTGAGCTCCCTGAGTACTGAGCACCCAGCACCCTGAGCACTGAGCACCCAGCACCCTGAGTACTGAGCACTGAGCACCCAGAGAACTGAGCACCCAGCACCCCGAGGACTGAGCACCCAGCACCCTGTGCACTGAGCACTGAGCATCCAGCACCCCGAGCACTGAGCACCCTGAGCTCTTAGCACCCAGAGTACTGAGCACCCAGCACCCTGAGTACGGAGCACCCAGCACCCTGAGCACTGAGCACCCAGCACCCTGAGTACTGAGCACCCAGCACCCTGAGTACTGAGCACCGAGCACCCCGAGCACTGAGCACCCAGCACCCTGAGCACTGAGCACCCAGCACCCCGAGCACTGAGCACTGAGCACCATGAGTACTGAGCACCCAGCACCCTGAGCACTGAGCACTGAGAACCCTGGGTACTGAGCAACGAGCACCCCGAGCACTGAGCACCCAGCACCCTGAGTATAGAGCACCGAGCTCCCCGAGCACTGAGCACCCTGAGTACTGAGCACCCAGCACCCTGAGTACTGAGAACCCAGCACCCCGAGAATGAGCACCCTGAGCACTGAGTACCCAGCACCCTGAGCACTGAGCACTGAGAACCCTGAGTACTGAGCACCGAGCACCCAGAGAACTGAGCACCCAGCACCCCGAGCACTGAGCACCCTGAGCTCTTAGCACCCTGAGTACTGAGCACCCAGCACCCTGAGTACTGAGCACCCAGCAACCTGAGCACTGAGCACCCAGCACCCCGAGCACTGAGCACCCAGCACCCTGAGTACTGAGCACTGAGCACCCAGCACCCCGAGCACTGAGCACTCAGCACGCTGTGTACTGAGCACTGAGTACCCAGTACCCCGTGCACTGAGACCCAGCACCCTGAGCACTGAGCACCCAGCACCCCGAGTACTGAGCACCCAGCAGCCCGAGCACTGTGCACCCAGCACCCCGAGCACTGAACACCCAGCACCCTGAGTACTGAGCACCCAGCACCCCGAGCACTGAGCACCCAGCACCCCGAGCTCTGAGCACCCAGCACCCCGAGCACTGAGCAACGAGAACCCACGAGCACTGTGCACCCAGCACCCTGAGCACTGAGCAACGAGAACCCACGAGCACTGTGCACCCAGCACCCTGAGAACTGAGCACCCAGCACCCTGAGTACTGAGCACCCAGCATCCTGAGCACTGAGTACTGAGCAGCCCAAGCACTGAGCACCCAGCACCCTGAGCACTGAGCAAGCAGCACCCCTTGCACTGAGCACCCAGCACCCGGAGTACTGAGCACGCAGCACCCTGAGTACTGAGCACCCAGCACCCCGAGCACTGAGCACCCAGCACCCTGAGCACTGAGCACCCAGGACCCTGAGTACTGAGCACCCAGCACCCCGAGCACTGAGCACCCAGCACCCTGAGTACTGAGCACCGAGCACCCTGAGCACTGAGCACCAAGCACCCTGAGCACTGAGAACCCAGCACCCTGAGTACTGAGCACGGAGCACCCCGAGCACTGAGCACCCAGCACCCTGAGTACTGAGCACCGAGCACCCCGAGCACTGAGCACCCAGCACCCTGAGTACTGAGCACGGAGCACCCTGAGTACTGTGCACCCAGCACCCCGAGCACTTAGCACCCAGCACCCTGAGTACTGAGCATCCAGCACTCTGAGCACTGAGCATCCAGCACCCTGAGCACTGAGCACCCAGCACTCTGAGTACTGAGAACCGAACACCCCGAGCACTGAGCACCCAGCACCTTGAGCACTGAGCACCCTGAGTACTGAGCACCCAGCACCCTGAGCACTGAGCACCCAGCACCCCGAGTACTGAGCACCGAGCACCCCGAGAACTGAGCACCCAGCACCCCGAGCACTGAGCACTGTGCACCCTGAGCACTGAGCACCCAGCACCCCGAGTACTGAGCACTGACCACCCTAAGAACTGAGCACCCAGCACCCCGAGTACTGAGAACCGAGCACCCCGAGCACTGAGCACCCAGCACCTTGAGCACTGAGCACCCTGAGTACTGAGCACCCAGCACCCTGAGCACTGAGCACCCAGCACCCCGAGTACTGAGCACCGAGCACCCCGAGAACTGAGCACCCAGCACCCCGAGCACTGAGCACTGTGCACCCTGAGCACTGAGCACCCAGCAACCCGAGTACTGAGCACTGACCACCCTAAGTACTGAGCACCCAGCACCCCGAGTACTGAGCACTGAGCACCATGAGTACTGAGCACCCAGCACCCTGAGCACTGAGCACTGAGGACCCTGAGTACTGAGCACCGAGCACCCCGAGCACTGAGCACCCAGCACCCTGAGTACTGAGCACCGAGCTCCCCGAGCACTGAGCACCCTGAGTACTGAGCACCCAGCACCCTTAGTACTGAGCACCCAGCACCCCGAGAATGAGCACCCTGAGCACTGAGCACCCAGCACCCTGAGTACTGAGTACCCAGCACCCTAAGCACTGACGACCCAGCACCCTGAACATTGAGCACCCAGCACCCTGAGTACTGAGCACCCAGCACCCTGAGTACTGAACACCCAGCACCCTTAGCACTGAGCACTGAGGACCCAGCACCCTGAGCACTGAGCACTGAGCACCCAGCCCCCTGAGCACTGAGTACCCAGCACCCCGAGCACTGAGTACCCAGCACCCTGAGCCCCCAGCACCCTGAGCACTCAGCACCCTGAGCACTGAGCACTGAGCACCCAGCACCCTGAGTACTGAGCAGCCAACACTCTGAACAAAGAGCACCCAGCACGCTGAGTACTGAGCACTGAGCACCCAGCACCCTGAGCACTGAGCACTGAGCACCCAGCACCCCGAGTACTGAGCACCCAGCACCCTGAGCCCTGAGCACCCTGAGCACTGAGCACCCTGAGCACTGAGCACTGAGCACCCAGCACCCTGAGTACTGAGCACCCAACACTCTGAGCACTGAGCACCCAGCACGCAGAGTACTGAGCACTGAGCACACAGCACCCTGAGTACTGAGCACCCAGCACCCCGAGCACTGAGCACCCAGCACCCCGAGTACTGAGCACTGAGCACCCTGAGTACTGAGCACCCAGCACCCCGAGTACTGAGCACTGAGCACCCTGAGTACTGAGCACCCAGCACCCTGAGCACTGAGCACTGAGAACCCTGAGTACTGAGCACCGAGCACCCAGAGAACTGAGCACCCAGCACCCCGAGCACTGAGCACCCTGAGCTCTTAGCACCCTGAGTACTGAGCACCCAGCACCCTGAGTACTGAGCACCCAGCAACCTGAGCACTGAGCACCCAGCACCCCGAGCACTGAGCACCCAGCACCCTGAGTACTGAGCACTGAGCACCCAGCACCCCGAGCACTGAGCACTCAGCACGCTGTGTACTGAGCACTGAGTACCCAGTACCCCGTGCACTGAGACCCAGCACCCTGAGCACTGAGCACCCAGCACCCCGAGTACTGAGCACCCAGCAGCCCGAGCACTGTGCACCCAGCACCCCGAGCACTGAACACCCAGCACCCTGAGTACTGAGCACCCAGCACCCCGAGCACTGAGCACCCAGCACCCCGAGCTCTGAGCACCCAGCACCCCGAGCACTGAGCAACGAGAACCCACGAGCACTGTGCACCCAGCACCCTGAGCACTGAGCAACGAGAACCCACGAGCACTGTGCACCCAGCACCCTGAGAACTGAGCACCCAGCACCCTGAGTACTGAGCACCCAGCATCCTGAGCACTGAGTACTGAGCAGCCCAAGCACTGAGCACCCAGCACCCTGAGCACTGAGCAAGCAGCACCCCTTGCACTGAGCACCCAGCACCCGGAGTACTGAGCACGCAGCACCCTGAGTACTGAGCACCCAGCACCCCGAGCACTGAGCACCCAGCACCCTGAGCACTGAGCACCCAGGACCCTGAGTACTGAGCACCCAGCACCCCGAGCACTGAGCACCCAGCACCCTGAGTACTGAGCACCGAGCACCCTGAGCACTGAGCACCAAGCACCCTGAGCACTGAGAACCCAGCACCCTGAGTACTGAGCACGGAGCACCCCGAGCACTGAGCACCCAGCACCCTGAGTACTGAGCACCGAGCACCCCGAGCACTGAGCACCCAGCACCCTGAGTACTGAGCACGGAGCACCCTGAGTACTGTGCACCCAGCACCCCGAGCACTTAGCACCCAGCACCCTGAGTACTGAGCATCCAGCACTCTGAGCACTGAGCATCCAGCACCCTGAGCACTGAGCACCCAGCACTCTGAGTACTGAGAACCGAACACCCCGAGCACTGAGCACCCAGCACCTTGAGCACTGAGCACCCTGAGTACTGAGCACCCAGCACCCTGAGCACTGAGCACCCAGCACCCCGAGTACTGAGCACCGAGCACCCCGAGAACTGAGCACCCAGCACCCCGAGCACTGAGCACTGTGCACCCTGAGCACTGAGCACCCAGCACCCCGAGTACTGAGCACTGACCACCCTAAGAACTGAGCACCCAGCACCCCGAGTACTGAGAACCGAGCACCCCGAGCACTGAGCACCCAGCACCTTGAGCACTGAGCACCCTGAGTACTGAGCACCCAGCACCCTGAGCACTGAGCACCCAGCACCCCGAGTACTGAGCACCGAGCACCCCGAGAACTGAGCACCCAGCACCCCGAGCACTGAGCACTGTGCACCCTGAGCACTGAGCACCCAGCAACCCGAGTACTGAGCACTGACCACCCTAAGTACTGAGCACCCAGCACCCCGAGTACTGAGCACTGAGCACCATGAGTACTGAGCACCCAGCACCCTGAGCACTGAGCACTGAGGACCCTGAGTACTGAGCACCGAGCACCCCGAGCACTGAGCACCCAGCACCCTGAGTACTGAGCACCGAGCTCCCCGAGCACTGAGCACCCTGAGTACTGAGCACCCAGCACCCTTAGTACTGAGCACCCAGCACCCCGAGAATGAGCACCCTGAGCACTGAGCACCCAGCACCCTGAGTACTGAGTACCCAGCACCCTAAGCACTGACGACCCAGCACCCTGAACATTGAGCACCCAGCACCCTGAGTACTGAGCACCCAGCACCCTGAGTACTGAACACCCAGCACCCTTAGCACTGAGCACTGAGGACCCAGCACCCTGAGCACTGAGCACTGAGCACCCAGCCCCCTGAGCACTGAGTACCCAGCACCCTGAGCACTGAGTACCCAGCACCCTGAGCCCCCAGCACCCTGAGCACTGAGCACCCTGAGCACTGAGCACTGAGCACCCAGCACCCTGAGTACTGAGCAGCCAACACTCTGAGCAAAGAGCACCCAGCACGCTGAGTACTGAGCACTGAGCACCCAGCACCCTGAGCACTGAGCACTGAGCACCCAGCACCCCGAGTACTGAGCACCCAGCACCCTGAGCCCTGAGCACCCTGAGCACTGAGCACCCTGAGCACTGAGCACTGAGCACCCAGCACCCTGAGTACTGAGCACCCAACACTCTGAGCACTGAGCACCCAGCACGCAGAGTACTGAGCACTGAGCACACAGCACCCTGAGTACTGAGCACCCAGCACCCCGAGCACTGAGCACCCAGCACGCAGAGTACTGAGCACTGAGCACACAGCACCCTGAGTACTGAGCACCCAGCACCCCGAGCACTGAGCACCCAGCGCCCCGAGCACTGAGCACCCAGCACCCCGAGCACTGAGCACTGAGCACACTGAGCACTGAGCACCCAGCACCCCGAGTACTGAGCACTGACCACCCTGAGTACTGAGCACCCAGCACCCCGAGGACTGAGCACTGAGCACCCTGAGTACTGAGCACCCAGCACCCTTAGCACTGAGCACCCTGAGGACTGAGCACCTAGCACCCTGAGTACTGATCACCCAGCACCCTGAGTACTGAGCACCGATCACCCTGAGCACTGAGCACCCAGCACCCCGAGCACTGAGCACCCAGCACCCTGAGCACTGAGCACCCAGCACCCTGAGCACTGAGCACCCAGCACCCTGAGCACGGAGCACAAAGCACCCTGAGTACTGAGCACTCAGCACCCTGAGCACTGAGCACCCAGCACCCTGAGCACTGAGCACCCAGCACCCTGAGCACGGAGCACAAAGCACCCTGAGTACTGAGCACCCAACACCCAGAGTACTGAGCACCCAGCACCCTGAGCACTGAGCACCCAGCACCCTGAGTACTGAGCACCCAGCACCCTGAGTACTGAACACCCAGCACCCTGAGCACTGAGCACTGAGCACCCTGAGCACTGAGTACTGGGCAATGAGCACCCTGAGCACTGAGCACCCAGCACCCCGAGTACTGAGCACCCAGCACCCCGAGCACTGATCACCCAGCGCCCCGAGCACTGAGCACCCAGCACCTCGAGCACTGAGCACTGAGCACCCTGAGCACTGAGCACCCAGCACCCCGAGTACTGAGCACTGAGCACCCTGAGTACTGAGCAGCAAGCAACCCGATTACTGAGCACTGAGCACTCTGAGTACTGAGCACCCACCACCCTGAGCACTGAGCACCCAGCACCCTGAGTACTGAGCACTGAGAACCCTGAGTACTGAGCACCGAGCACCCTGAGTACTGAGCACCCAGCACCCTGATCACTGAGCACGGAGCACCCCGAGGACTGAGCACCCAGCACCCTGAGCACTGAGCACCCAGCACCTTGAGTACTGAGCACCGAGCACCCCGAGCACTGAGCACCCAGCACCCTGAGTACTGAGCACCCTGCACCCTGAGCACTGAGCACGCAGCACACCGAGCACTGAGCACCCAGCATCCTGAGTACTGAGCACAGAGCACCCTGAGCACTGAGCACCCAGCACCCTGAGTACTGAGCACCCAGCACCCTGAGTACTGAGCAACCAGCACCCTGAGCACTGAGTACTGAGCACCCAGCACCCTGAGCACTGAGCACTGAGCACCCAGCACCACAGCCCTGAGCACCCAGCACCCCGAGCACTGAGCACCCAGCACCCTGAGAAACAGAGCACCCAGCACCCTGAGCACTGAGGACCCAGCACCCTGAGTACTGAGCACCCAGCACCCTGAGTACTGAGCACTCAGCACCCTGAGTACTGAGCACCGAGCACCCCGAGCACTGAGCACCCAGCACCCTGAGCACAGAGCACCCGGAGGACTGAGCACCCAGCACCATGAGCACTTTGCACCGATCACCCTGAGCACTAAGCACCCAGCACCCCGAGCACTGAGCACCCAGCACCCTGAGTACTGAGCACCCAGCACCCTGAGTACTGAGCACCCAGCATCCTGAGCACTGAGTACTGAGCAGCCCAAGCACTGAGCACCCAGCACCCTGAGCACTGAGCAAGCAGCACCCCTTGCACTGAGCACCCAGCACCCGGAGTAATGAGCACGCAGCACCCTGAGTACTGAGCACCCAGCACCCCGAGCACTGAGCACCCAGCACCCTGAGCACTGAGCACCCAGGACCCTGAGTACTGAGCACCCAGCACCCCGAGCACTGAGCACCCAGCACCCTGAGTACTGAGCACCGAGCACCCTGAGCACTGAGCACCAAGCACCCTGAGCACTGAGAACCCAGCACCCTGAGTACTGAGCACGGAGCACCCCGAGCACTGAGCACCCAGCACCCTGAGTACTGAGCACCGAGCACCCCGAGCACTGAGCACCCAGCACCCTGAGTACTGAGCACGGAGCACCCTGAGTACTGTGCACCCAGCACCCCGAGCACTTAGCACCCAGCACCCTGAGTACTGAGCATCCAGCACTCTGAGCACTGAGCATCCAGCACCCTGAGCACTGAGCACCCAGCACTCTGAGTACTGAGAACCGAACACCCCGAGCACTGAGCACCCAGCACCTTGAGCACTGAGCACCCTGAGTACTGAGCACCCAGCACCCTGAGCACTGAGCACCCAGCACCCCGAGTACTGAGCACCGAGCACCCCGAGAACTGAGCACCCAGCACCCCGAGCACTGAGCACTGTGCACCCTGAGCACTGAGCACCCAGCACCCCGAGTACTGAGCACTGACCACCCTAAGAACTGAGCACCCAGCACCCCGAGTACTGAGAACCGAGCACCCCGAGCACTGAGCACCCAGCACCTTGAGCACTGAGCACCCTGAGTACTGAGCACCCAGCACCCTGAGCACTGAGCACCCAGCACCCCGAGTACTGAGCACCGAGCACCCCGAGAACTGAGCACCCAGCACCCCGAGCACTGAGCACTGTGCACCCTGAGCACTGAGCACCCAGCAACCCGAGTACTGAGCACTGACCACCCTAAGTACTGAGCACCCAGCACCCCGAGTACTGAGCACTGAGCACCATGAGTACTGAGCACCCAGCACCCTGAGCACTGAGCACTGAGGACCCTGAGTACTGAGCACCGAGCACCCCGAGCACTGAGCACCCAGCACCCTGAGTACTGAGCACCGAGCTCCCCGAGCACTGAGCACCCTGAGTACTGAGCACCCAGCACCCTTAGTACTGAGCACCCAGCACCCCGAGAATGAGCACCCTGAGCACTGAGCACCCAGCACCCTGAGTACTGAGTACCCAGCACCCTAAGCACTGACGACCCAGCACCCTGAACATTGAGCACCCAGCACCCTGAGTACTGAGCACCCAGCACCCTGAGTACTGAACACCCAGCACCCTTAGCACTGAGCACTGAGGACCCAGCACCCTGAGCACTGAGCACTGAGCACCCAGCCCCCTGAGCACTGAGTACCCAGCACCCCGAGCACTGAGTACCCAGCACCCTGAGCCCCCAGCACCCTGAGCACTGAGCACCCTGAGCACTGAGCACTGAGCACCCAGCACCCTGAGTACTGAGCAGCCAACACTCTGAGCAAAGAGCACCCAGCACGCTGAGTACTGAGCACTGAGCACCCAGCACCCTGAGCACTGAGCACTGAGCACCCAGCACCCCGAGTACTGAGCACCCAGCACCCTGAGCCCTGAGCACCCTGAGCACTGAGCACTGAGCACCCAGCACCCTGAGTACTGAGCACCCAACACTCTGAGCACTGAGCACCCAGCACGCAGAGTACTGAGCACTGAGCACACAGCACCCTGAGTACTGAGCACCCAGCACCCCGAGCACTGAGCACCCAGCACGCAGAGTACTGAGCACTGAGCACACAGCACCCTGAGTACTGAGCACCCAGCACCCCGAGCACTGAGCACCCAGCGTCCCGAGCACTGAGCACCCAGCACCCCGAGCACTGAGCACTGAGCACACTGAGCACTGAGCACCCAGCACCCCGAGTACTGAGCACTGACCACCCTGAGTACTGAGCACCCAGCACCCCGAGGACTGAGCACTGAGCACCCTGAGTACTGAGCACCCAGCACCCTGAGCACTGAGCACCCTGAGGACTGAGCACCTAGCACCCTGAGTACTGATCACCCAGCACCCTGAGTACTGAGCACCGATCACCCTGAGCACTGAGCACCCAGCACCCCGAGCACTGAGCACCCAGCACCCTGAGCACTGAGCACCCAGCACCCTGAGCACTGAGCACCCAGCACCCTGAGCACGGAGCACAAAGCACCCTGAGTACTGAGCACTCAGCACCCTGAGCACTGAGCACCCAGCACCCTGAGCACTGAGCACCCAGCACCCTGAGCACGGAGCACAAAGCACCCTGAGTACTGAGCACCCAACACCCAGAGTACTGAGCACCCAGCACCCTGAGCACTGAGCAACCAGCACCCTGAGTACTGAGCACCCAGCACCCTGAGTACTGAACACCCAGCACCCTGAGCACTGAGCACTGAGCACCCTGAGCACTGAGTACTGGGCAATGAGCACCCTGAGCACTGAGCACCCAGCACCCCGAGTACTGAGCACCCAGCACCCCGAGCACTGATCACCCAGCGCCCCGAGCACTGAGCACCCAGCACCTCGAGCACTGAGCACTGAGCACCCTGAGCACTGAGCACCCAGCACCCCGAGTACTGAGCACTGAGCACCCTGAGTACTGAGCAGCAAGCAACCCGATTACTGAGCACTGAGCACTCTGAGTACTGAGCACCCACCACCCTGAGCACTGAGCACCCAGCACCCTGAGTACTGAGCACTGAGAACCCTGAGTACTGAGCACCGAGCACCCTGAGTACTGAGCACCCAGCACCCTGATCACTGAGCACGGAGCACCCCGAGGACTGAGCACCCAGCACCCTGAGCACTGAGTGTTGTGTTACGAGTGGCGGGCTGTGTCCTGCCACCTAGCTTTACCCGAAATAATTACACGGAAACTGTATTCTTTTAAACACTGCCTGACCCATTAGTTTCAGTTTCTTATTGGCTAGCTTTTACATATTGATCTAACCCATTTCTATTAATCTGTGTAGCCCAAGAGCTGGCTTACCAGGAATGATCTTAACCTGCGTCTGTCTGGAGTGGGAGAATCATGGCGACTCCCTGACTCAGCTTATTTCTCCCAGCATTCCGTTCTGTTTACTCCGCCTACCTAAGGGCTGGCCTATCAAATGGGTCCAGGCAGTTTCTTTATTAATAAGAAATCACTCCCACATCATTTCCCCTTTTTCTGTTTAAACAAAAAAGAAAGGCTTTAACTTTAACATAGTAAAATTACATATAGCAAAACAGTTATCAAGCAAGAATTACAGTTACAATATTTATATCTATTTTATCTTTTATCATAACTAAGGAAAACAATAACTATCTATTCATTCTTTAACTCCATCAAAGACTCCAGAAGGATATAATACTACCTAAGTAAACAAGAAATAAGAAAACTCTAGAAATGACAGAGACATCTTGCTGCCTGGACAGTCACCCAAAGTTCTTTTGTATGGTTGGGGCATCCATCTTCAGCCTTCAGGCCCATAGTATCCAGCAGACATTTCCATGAAGCAGGCAATTTCAAAGACAGTTCAGTCACTATCTGCTGTGTCCTGCAGAATGTCTCGCAGACTCTTTCATGAGTCATGAACCCCGAAAGACCATCTCACCTTTAGGCAAGTTTAGCAGTCCTCTCTCTGCGGGTTCTCTGTGTCCATTTTATGCAACAGTCCAGGCAAGAGTAGTTTCTTGCCCAAATGGCTATCAAACTCCATAAGGATCCTCTTCGATGCCCATCTTCCTCTCGAAGTAGATTGGTGCTGTCAGGAGCAGATATGTCTCATTGTCATGAAAAGTCCTAAGTTATTAAAACATTAAATGCCATATCCTGCAGTCTTTGAAAGATATGAAGAATGTCTCTCTAACTGAAATGTATCTCTATATATTTAGAAAATCTAACTAACATGACTACAAGCTTGATTATTATTGATGATTAACCATTAACCTATATTTCTTAATTATACATTACATTTTTAAATAAACTACACAATCACAATACCTTAATCAAGATCAGAAATACATATACATATAACAAAATTGACTGTAAAATCCACACCAATGCAAATTACTCATACCTATATCATTTCCCCCTTTAAATGTAAAAGAACATTTACAAACAATATTTTGGGAACATGGGCGCAGTTTTTTCTCTCCAAACTGCTTCCTGCTGAATGGGGGCGCTGTTAATCAGATCATTTAGGGTGTAACCTGTGTGCCAGGTTTATCTCAGTTGGCAGTTGAGTGAAGTAATTTCTTGAGGTTGTTCACAGGAACTTTTCAGGAGGTCGTGGTCTATCATACCATATCGGGATAGATGCAATCCACAGGGTCTGGTCCTCTGTGAAAACAAAAGAAGACCCTTTCCAAAGTATCATATCCTTAGACCCAAATTTTGAAATCATAATACCTTTATATCCATTATGGTTTAGCTTGGCAGCCCATGTAATGAAATGTCTGTCTGTACTTAGCTCCTTTACAGTCAAAAATTTTAAAGAAAACACAATGTACATAATCCAGACTCTCTGTGAATTTTCCATTTTTACGTGGCTTATTTTTCTTTATTTCTTTTAATCTCTTAACTATCTGTACTCTGTCTCTTTAAAGACTTTACCCTTTTTTTTAAGACATTTGTTTTATTCTCTATATTTTTATTCTTTTCTCTCTCAAGCCTATGTACATTCATCCAACGCTGTGATCCATTGAGGTCTGTTATGTCTGAATCTGTTTTATTGTGAATCTGTAATATTTTTACTATCCAGGAGCATTTCTTAAAATGTTAAGCACTTCTTAAAAACTTAAGTTGCACCATGTACAGGTAATACGGTACCACCTGTGTCCTGTCCATATGAAATCTTAACTGCGCTGTTTTTATGGCAATTACGATAGTTCCTGCCTGAGACCAGCACAGTTCATCATGGCGGAGCCGAGCAGCTCCTGCCTCAGAGCCATTTGGTGCCCCTGAGCCATACACAGTTCCAGGCACACAACAGTCCACATTGCCGTCAAGCAAGCCGTAGAGCTTTACTCCAAATGTTCCATTTAAAAGCTCTGTCTCCCACAGGAGCCAGACAGAGATCGCAATGGCGGCACAGCCCAGAAAGCCGGCATTTTAAAATGACGCAGCTTTTTTTTCTGTTGCTGTTGGCGAATCAGGAAATCTGTCTACAGCACGCCACCAACAAACAGCAAAAATCTGTGTTAAAGTCTCTCTCCCTTATTTTTAAGCCTTCTCAGGTTTTTAAGTGGATTTAGTCCATCACGTCGGGCGCCATTCTGTTGTGTTACGAGCTGCGGGCTGTGTCCTGCCACCTAGCTTTACCCGAAATAATTACACGGAAACTGTATTCTTTTAAACACTGCCTGACCCATTAGTTTCAGTTTCTTATTGGCTAGCTTTTACATATTGATCTAACCCATTTCTATTAATCTGTGTAGCCCAAGAGCTGGCTTACCAGGAATGATCTTAACCTGCGTCTGTCTGGAGTGGGAGAATCATGGCGACTCCCTGACTCAGCTTCTTTCTCCCAACATTCCGTTCTGTTTACTCCGCCTACCTAAGGGCTGGCCTATCAAATGGGTCTAGGCAGTTTCTTTATTAATAAGAAATCACTCCCACATCAACTGAGCACCCAGCACCTTGAGTACTGAGCACCGAGCACCCCGAGCACTGAGCACCCAGCACCCTGAGTACTGAGCACCCTGCACCCTGAGCACTGAGCACGCAGCACACCGAGCACTGAGCACCCAGCATCCTGAGTACTGAGCACAGAGCACCCTGAGCACTGAGCACCCAGCACCCTGAGTACTGAGCACCCAGCACCCTGAGTACTGAGCAACCAGCACCCTGAGCACTGAGCACTGAGCACCCAGCACCCTGAGCACTGAGCACTGAGCACCCAGCACCACAGCCCTGAGCACCCAGCACCCCGAGCACTGAGCACCCAGCACCCTGAGAAACAGAGCACCCAGCACCCTGAGCACTGAGGACCCAGCACCCTGAGTACTGAGCACCCAGCACCCTGAGTACTGAGCACTCAGCACCCTGAGTACTGAGCACCGAGCACCCCGAGCACTGAGCACCCAGCACCCTGAGCACAGAGCACCCGGAGGACTGAGCACCCAGCACCATGAGCACTTTGCACCGATCACCCTGAGCACTAAGCACCCAGCACCCCGAGCACTGAGCACCCAGCACCCTGAGTACTGAGCACCCAGCACCCCGAGTACTGAGCACCCAGCACCCTGAGTACTGAGCACCCAGCACCCCGAGCACTGAGCACCCAGCACCCTGAGTACTGAGCACCCTGATTACTGAGCACTGAGCACCGAGCATCCTGAGTACTGAGCACACTGAGGACTGAGCACCCAGCACCCTGAGCACTGAGCACCCAGCACCCTGAGTACTGAGCACTGATCACCCTGAGCACTGAGCACCCAGCACCCCGAGCACTGAGCACCCAGCACCCTGAGCACTGAGCACCCAGCACCCCGAGCACTGAGCACCCAGCACACCGAGCACTGAGCACTGAGCACCCTGAGCACTGAGCACCCAGCACCCCGAGTACTGAGCACTGAGCACCCTGAGTACTGAGCACCCAGCACCCCGAGTACTGAGCACTGAGCACCCTGAGTACTGAGCACCCAGCACCCTGAGCACTGAGCACTGAGAACCCTGAGTACTGAGCACCGAGCACCCAGAGAACTGAGCACCCAGCACCCCGAGCACTGAGCACCCTGAGCTCTTAGCACCCTGAGTACTGAGCACCCAGCACCCTGAGTACTGAGCACCCAGCAACCTGAGCACTGAGCACCCAGCACCCCGAGCACTGAGCACCCAGCACCCTGAGTACTGAGCACTGAGCACCCAGCACCCCGAGCACTGAGCACTCAGCACGCTGTGTACTGAGCACTGAGTACCCAGTACCCCGTGCACTGAGACCCAGCACCCTGAGCACTGAGCACCCAGCACCCCGAGTACTGAGCACCCAGCAGCCCGAGCACTGTGCACCCAGCACCCCGAGCACTGAACACCCAGCACCCTGAGTACTGAGCACCCAGCACCCCGAGCACTGAGCACCCAGCACCCCGAGCTCTGAGCACCCAGCACCCCGAGCACTGAGCAACGAGAACCCACGAGCACTGTGCACCCAGCACCCTGAGAACTGAGCACCCAGCACCCTGAGTACTGAGCACCCAGCATCCTGAGCACTGAGTACTGAGCAGCCCAAGCACTGAGCACCCAGCACCCTGAGCACTGAGCACGCAGCACCCCTTGCACTGAGCACCCAGCACCCGGAGTACTGAGCACGCAGCACCCTGAGTACTGAGCACCCAGCACCCCGAGCACTGAGCACCCAGCACCCTGAGCACTGAGCACCCAGGACCCTGAGTACTGAGCACCCAGCACCCCGAGCACTGAGCACCCAGCACCCTGAGTACTGAGCACCGAGCACCGTGAGCACTGAGCACCAAGCACCCTGAGCACTGAGAACCCAGCACCCTGAGTACTGAGCACGGAGCACCCCGAGCACTGAGCACCCAGCACCCTGAGTACTGAGCACCCAGCACCCTGAGTACTGAGCAACCAGCACCCTGAGCACTGAGCACTGAGCACCCAGCACCCTGAGCACTGAGCACTGAGCACCCAGCACCACAGCCCTGAGCACCCAGCACCCCGAGCACTGAGCACCCAGCACCCTGAGAAACAGAGCACCCAGCACCCTGAGCACTGAGGACCCAGCACCCTGAGTACTGAGCACCCAGCACCCTGAGTACTGAGCACCCAGCACCCTGAGTACTGAGCATCCAGCACTCTGAGCACTGAGCATCCAGCACCCTGAGCATTGAGCACCCAGCATTCTGAGTACTGAGAACCGAACACCCCGAGCACTGAGCACCCAGCACCTTGAGCACTGAGCACCCTGAGTACTGAGCACCCAGCACCCTGAGCACTGAGCACCCAGCACCCCGAGTACTGAGCAGCGAGCTCCCCGAGAACTGAGCACCCAGCACCCCGAGCACTGAGCACTGTGCACCCTGAGCACTGAGCACCCAGCACCCCGAGTACTGAGCACTGACCACCCTAAGAACTGAGCACCCAGCACCCCGAGTACTGAGAACCGAGCACCCCGAGCACTGAGCACCCAGCACCTTGAGCACTGAGCACCCTGAGTACTGAGCACCCAGCACCCTGAGCACTGAGCACCCAGCACCCCGAGTACTGAGCACCGAGCACCCCGAGAACTGAGCACCCAGCACCCCGAGCACTGAGCACTGTGCACCCTGAGCACTGAGCACCCAGCAACCTGAGTACTGAGCACTGACCACCCTAAGTACTGAGCACCCAGCACCCCGAGTACTGAGCACTGAGCACCATGAGTACTGAGCACCCAGCACCCTGAGCACTGAGCACTGAGGACCCTGAGTACTGAGCACCGAGCACCCCGAGCACTGAGCACCCAGCACCCTGAGTACTGAGCACCGAGCTCCCCGAGCACTGAGCACCCTGAGTACTGAGCACCCAGCACCCTTAGTACTGAGCACCCAGCACCCCGAGAATGAGCACCCTGAGTACTGAGCACCCAGCACCCTGAGTACTGAGTACCCAGCACCCTAAGCACTGACGACCCAGCACCCTGAACATTGAGCACCCAGCACCCTGAGTACTGAGCACCCAGCACCCTGAGTACTGAACACCCAGCACCCTTAGCACTGAGCACTGAGGACCCAGCACCCTGAGCACTGAGCACTGAGCACCCAGCCCCCTGAGCACTGAGTACCCAGCACCCCGAGCACTGAGTACCCAGCACCCTGAGCCCCCAGCACCCTGAGCACTGAGCACCCTGAGCACTGAGCACTGAGCACCCAGCACCCTGAGTACTGAGGAGCCAACACTCTGAGCAAAGAGCACCCAGCACGCTGAGTCCTGAGCACTGAGCACCCAGCACCCTGAGCACTGAGCACTGAGCACCCAGCACCCCGAGTACTGAGCACCCAGCACCCTGAGCCCTGAGCACCCTGAGCACTGAGCACCCTGAGCACTGAGCACTGAGCACCCAGCACCCTGAGTACTGAGCACCCAACACTCTGAGCACTGAGCACCCAGCACGCAGAGTACTGAGCACTGAGCACACAGCACCCTGAGTACTGAGCACCCAGCACCCCGAGCACTGAGCACCCAGCACGCAGAGTACTGAGCACTGAGCACACAGCACCCTGAGTACTGAGCACCCAGCACCCCGAGCACTGAGCACCCAGCGCCCCGAGCACTGAGCACCCAGCACCCCGAGCACTGAGCACTGAGCACACTGAGCACTGAGCACCCAGCACCCCGAGTACTGAGCACTGACCACCCTGAGTACTGAGCACCCAGCACCCCGAGGACTGAGCACTGAGCACCCTGAGTACTGAGCACCCAGCACCCTGAGCACTGAGCACCCTGAGGACTGAGAACCTAGCACCCTGAGTACTGATCACCCAGCACCCTGAGTACTGAGCACCGATCACCCTGAGCACTGAGCACCCAGCACCCCGAGCACTGAGCACCCAGCACCCTGAGCACTGAGCACCCAGCACCCTGAGCACTGAGCACCCAGCACCCTGAGCACGGAGCACAAAGCACCCTGAGTACTGAGCACTCAGCACCCTGAGCACTGAGCACCCAGCACCCTGAGCACTGAGCACCCAGCACCCTGAGCACGGAGCACAAAGCACCCTGAGTACTGAGCACCCAACACCCAGAGTACTGAGCACCCAGCACCCTGAGCACTGAGCACCCAGCACCCTGAGTACTGAGCACCCAGCACCCTGAGTACTGAACACCCAGCACCCTGAGCACTGAGCACTGAGCACCCTGAGCACTGAGTACTGGGCAATGAGCACCCTGAGCACTGAGCACCCAGCACCCCGAGTACTGAGCACCAAGCACCCCGAGCACTGATCACCCAGCGCCCCAAGCACTGAGCACCCAGCACCTCGAGCACTGAGCACTGAGCACCCTGAGCACTGAGCACCCAGCACCCCGAGTACTGAGCACTGAGCACCCTGAGTACTGAGCAGCAAGCAACCCGATTACTGAGCACTGAGCACTCTGAGTACTGAGCACCCACCACCCTGAGCACTGAGCACCCAGCACCCTGAGTACTGAGCACTGAGAACCCTGAGTACTGAGCACCGAGCACCCTGAGTACTGAGCACCCAGCACCCTGATCACTGAGCACGGAGCAACCCGAGGACTGAGCACCCAGCACCCTGAGCACTGAGCACCCAGCACCTTGAGTACTGAGCACCGAGCACCCCGAGCACTGAGCACCCAGCACCCTGAGTACTGAGCACCCTGCACCCTGAGCACTGAGCACGCAGCACACCGAGCACTGAGCACCCAGCATCCTGAGTACTGAGCACAGAGCACCCTGAGCACTGAGCACCCAGCACCCTGAGTACTGAGCACCCAGCACCCTGAGTACTGAGCAACCAGCACCCTGAGCACTGAGCACTGAGCACCCAGCACCCTGAGCACTGAGCACTGAGCACCCAGCACCACAGCCCTGAGCACCCAGCACCCCGAGCACTGAGCACCCAGCACCCTGAGAAACAGAGCACCCAGCACCCTGAGCACTGAGGACCCAGCACCCTGAGTACTGAGCACCCAGCACCCTGAGTACTGAGCACTCAGCACCCTGAGTACTGAGCACCGAGCACCCCGAGCACTGAGCACCCAGCACCCTGAGCACAGAGCACCCGGAGGACTGAGCACCCAGCACCATGAGCACTTTGCACCGATCACCCTGAGCACTAAGCACCCAGCACCCCGAACACTGAGCACCCAGCACCCTGAGTACTGAGAACCCAGCACCCCGAGTACTGAGCACCCAGCACCCTGAGTACTGAGCACCCAGCACCCCGAGCACTGAGCACCCAGCAGCCTGAGTACTGAGCACCCTGATTACTGAGCACTGAGCACCGAGCATCCTGAGTACTGAGCACACTGAGGACTGAGCACCCAGCACCCTGAGCACTGAGCACCCAGCACCCTGAGTACTGAGCACTGATCACCCTGAGCACTGAGCACCCAGCACCCCGAGCACTGAGCACCCAGCACCCTGAGCACTGAGCACCCAGCACCCCGAGCACTGAGCACCCAGCACACCGAGCACTGAGCACTGAGCACCCTGAGCACTGAGCACCCAGCACCCCGAGTACTGAGCACTGAGCACCCTGAGTACTGAGCACCCAGCACCCCGAGTACTGAGCACTGAGCACCCTGAGTACTGAGCACCCAGCACCCTGAGCACTGAGCACTGAGAACCCTGAGTACTGAGCACCGAGCACCCAGAGAACTGAGCACCCAGCACCCCGAGCACTGAGCACCCTGAGCTCTTAGCACCCTGAGTACTGAGCACCCAGCACCCTGAGTACTGAGCACCCAGCAACCTGAGCACTGAGCACCCAGCACCCCGAGCACTGAGCACCCAGCACCCTGAGTACTGAGCACTGAGCACCCAGCACCCCGAGCACTGAGCACTCAGCACGCTGTGTACTGAGCACTGAGTACCCAGTACCCCGTGCACTGAGACCCAGCACCCTGAGCACTGAGCACCCAGCACCCCGAGTACTGAGCCCCCAGCAGCCCGAGCACTGTGCACCCAGCACCCCGAGCACTGAACACCCAGCACCCTGAGTACTGAGCACCCAGCACCCCGAGCACTGAGCACCCAGCACCCCGAGCTCTGAGCACCCAGCACCCCGAGCACTGAGCAACGAGAACCCACGAGCACTGTGCACCCAGCACCCTGAGAACTGAGCACCCAGCACCCTGAGTACTGAGCACCCAGCATCCTGAGCACTGAGTACTGAGCAGCCCAAGCACTGAGCACCCAGCACCCTGAGCACTGAGCACGCAGCACCCCTTGCACTGAGCACCCAGCACCCGGAGTACTGAGCACGCAGCACCCTGAGTACTGAGCACCCAGCACCCCGAGCACTGAGCACCCAGCACCCTGAGCACTGAGCACCCAGGACCCTGAGTACTGAGCACCCAGCACCCCGAGCACTGAGCACCCAGCACCCTGAGTACTGAGCACCGAGCACCCTGAGCACTGAGCACCAAGCACCCTGAGCACTGAGAACCCAGCACCCTGAGTACTGAGCACGGAGCACCCCGAGCACTGAGCACCCAGCACCCTGAGTACTGAGCACCGAGCACCCCGAGCACTGAGCACCCAGCACCCTGAGTACTGAGCACGGAGCACCCTGAGTACTGTGCACCCAGCACCCCGAGCACTTAGCACCCAGCACCCTGAGTACTGAGCATCCAGCACTCTGAGCACTGAGCATCCAGCACCCTGAGCACTGAGCACCCAGCATTCTGAGTACTGAGAACCGAACACCCCGAGCACTGAGCACCCAGCACCTTGAGTACTGAGCACCCTGAGTACTGAGCACCCAGCACCCCGAGCACTGAGCACTCAGCACGCTGTGTACTGAGCACTGAGTACCCAGTACCCCGTGCACTGAGACCCAGCACCCTGAGCACTGAGCACCCAGCACCCCGAGTACTGAGCCCCCAGCAGCCCGAGCACTGTGCACCCAGCACCCCGAGCACTGAACACCCAGCACCCTGAGTACTGAGCACCCAGCACCCCGAGCACTGAGCACCCAGCACCCCGAGCTCTGAGCACCCAGCACCCCGAGCACTGAGCAACGAGAACCCACGAGCACTGTGCACCCAGCACCCTGAGAACTGAGCACCCAGCACCCTGAGTACTGAGCACCCAGCATCCTGAGCACTGAGTACTGAGCAGCCCAAGCACTGAGCACCCAGCACCCTGAGCACTGAGCACGCAGCACCCCTTGCACTGAGCACCCAGCACCCGGAGTACTGAGCACGCAGCACCCTGAGTACTGAGCACCCAGCACCCCGAGCACTGAGCACCCAGCACCCTGAGCACTGAGCACCCAGGACCCTGAGTACTGAGCACCCAGCACCCCGAGCACTGAGCACCCAGCACCCTGAGTACTGAGCACCGAGCACCCTGAGCACTGAGCACCAAGCACCCTGAGCACTGAGAACCCAGCACCCTGAGTACTGAGCACGGAGCACCCCGAGCACTGAGCACCCAGCACCCTGAGTACTGAGCACCGAGCACCCCGAGCACTGAGCACCCAGCACCCTGAGTACTGAGCACGGAGCACCCTGAGTACTGTGCACCCAGCACCCCGAGCACTTAGCACCCAGCACCCTGAGTACTGAGCATCCAGCACTCTGAGCACTGAGCATCCAGCACCCTGAGCACTGAGCACCCAGCATTCTGAGTACTGAGAACCGAACACCCCGAGCACTGAGCACCCAGCACCTTGAGCACTGAGCACCCTGAGTACTGAGCACCCAGCACCCCGAGCACTGAGCACTCAGCACGCTGTGTACTGAGCACTGAGTACCCAGTACCCCGTGCACTGAGACCCAGCACCCTGAGCACTGAGCACCCAGCACCCCGAGTACTGAGCCCCCAGCAGCCCGAGCACTGTGCACCCAGCACCCCGAGCACTGAACACCCAGCACCCTGAGTACTGAGCACCCAGCACCCCGAGCACTGAGCACCCAGCACCCCGAGCTCTGAGCACCCAGCACCCCGAGCACTGAGCAACGAGAACCCACGAGCACTGTGCACCCAGCACCCTGAGAACTGAGCACCCAGCACCCTGAGTACTGAGCACCCAGCATCCTGAGCACTGAGTACTGAGCAGCCCAAGCACTGAGCACCCAGCACCCTGAGCACTGAGCACGCAGCACCCCTTGCACTGAGCACCCAGCACCCGGAGTACTGAGCACGCAGCACCCTGAGTACTGAGCACCCAGCACCCCGAGCACTGAGCACCCAGCACCCTGAGCACTGAGCACCCAGGACCCTGAGTACTGAGCACCCAGCACCCCGAGCACTGAGCACCCAGCACCCTGAGTACTGAGCACCGAGCACCCTGAGCACTGAGCACCAAGCACCCTGAGCACTGAGAACCCAGCACCCTGAGTACTGAGCACGGAGCACCCCGAGCACTGAGCACCCAGCACCCTGAGTACTGAGCACCGAGCACCCCGAGCACTGAGCACCCAGCACCCTGAGTACTGAGCACGGAGCACCCTGAGTACTGTGCACCCAGCACCCCGAGCACTTAGCACCCAGCACCCTGAGTACTGAGCATCCAGCACTCTGAGCACTGAGCATCCAGCACCCTGAGCACTGAGCACCCAGCATTCTGAGTACTGAGAACCGAACACCCCGAGCACTGAGCACCCAGCACCTTGAGCACTGAGCACCCTGAGTACTGAGCACCCAGCACCCTGAGCACTGAGCACCCAGCACCCCGAGTACTGAGCACCGAGCACCCCGAGAACTGAGCACCCAGCACCCCGAGCACTGAGCACTGTGCACCCTGAGCACTGAGCACCCAGCACCCCGAGTACTGAGCACTGACCACCCTAAGAACTGAGCACCCAGCACCCCGAGTACTGAGAACCGAGCACCCCGAGCACTGAGCACCCAGCACCTTGAGCACTGAGCACCCTGAGTACTGAGCACCCAGCACCCTGAGCACTGAGCACCCAGCACCCCGAGTACTGAGCACCGAGCACCCCGAGAACTGAGCACCCAGCACCCCGAGCACTGAGCACTGTGCACCCTGAGCACTGAGCACCCAGCAACCCGAGTACTGAGCACTGACCACCCTAAGTACTGAGCACCCAGCACCCCGAGTACTGAGCACTGAGCACCATGAGTACTGAGCACCCAGCACCCTGAGCACTGAGCACTGAGGACCCTGAGTACTGAGCACCGAGCACCCCGAGCACTGAGCACCCAGCACCCTGAGTACTGAGCACCGAGCTCCCCGAGCACTGAGCACCCTGAGTACTGAGCACCCAGCACCCTTAGTACTGAGCACCCAGCACCCCGAGAATGAGCACCCTGAGCACTGAGCACCCAGCACCCTGA
Source organism: Microtus oregoni (assembly GCF_018167655.1). Taxonomy (NCBI): domain Eukaryota; kingdom Metazoa; phylum Chordata; class Mammalia; order Rodentia; family Cricetidae; genus Microtus; species Microtus oregoni. Next base: position 1,553,744 of record NW_024543811.1, on the reverse strand, counting down.
GTACTGAGTACCCAGCACCCTAAGCACTGACGACCCAGCACCCTGAACATTGAGCACCCAGCACCCTGAGTACTGAGCACCCAGCACCCTGAGTACTGAACACCCAGCACCCTTAGCACTGAGCACTGAGGACCCAGCACCCTGAGCACTGAGCACTGAGCACCCAGCCCCCTGAGCACTGAGTACCCAGCACCCCGAGCACTGAGTACCCAGCACCCTGAGCCCCCAGCACCCTGAGCACTGAGCACCCTGAGCACTGAGCACTGAGCACCCAGCACCCTGAGTACTGAGCAGCCAACACTCTGAGCAAAGAGCACCCAGCACGCTGAGTACTGAGCACTGAGCACCCAGCACCCTGAGCACTGAGCACTGAGCACCCAGCACCCCGAGTACTGAGCACCCAGCACCCTGAGCCCTGAGCACCCTGAGCACTGAGCACCCTGAGCACTGAGCACTGAGCACCCAGCACCCTGAGTACTGAGCACCCAACACTCTGAGCACTGAGCACCCAGCACGCAGAGTACTGAGCACTGAGCACACAGCACCCTGAGTACTGAGCACCCAGCACCCCGAGCACTGAGCACCCAGCACGCAGAGTACTGAGCACTGAGCACACAGCACCCTGAGTACTGAGCACCCAGCACCCCGAGCACTGAGCACCCAGCGCCCCGAGCACTGAGCACCCAGCACCCCGAGCACTGAGCACTGAGCACACTGAGCACTGAGCACCCAGCACCCCGAGTACTGAGCACTGACCACCCTGAGTACTGAGCAACCAGCACCCCGAGGACTGAGCACTGAGCACCCTGAGTACTGAGCACCCAGCACCCTGAGCACTGAGCACCCTGAGGACTGAGCACCTAGCACCCTGAGTACTGATCACCCAGCACCCTGAGTACTGAGCACCGATCACCCTGAGCACTGAGCACCCAGCACCCCGAGCACTGAGCACCCAGCACCCTGAGCACTGAGCACCCAGCACCCTGAGCACTGAGCACCCAGCACCTTGAGTACTGAGCACCGAGCACCCCGAGCACTGAGCACCCAGCACCCTGAGTACTGAGCACCCTGCACCCTGAGCACTGAGCACGCAGCACACCGAGCACTGAGCACCCAGCATCCTGAGTACTGAGCACAGAGCACCCTGAGCACTGAGCACCCAGCACCCTGAGTACTGAGCACCCAGCACCCTGAGTACTGAGCAACCAGCACCCTGAGCACTGAGCACTGAGCACCCAGCACCCTGAGCACTGAGCACTGAGCACCCAGCACCACAGCCCTGAGCACCCAGCACCCCGAGCACTGAGCACCCAGCACCCTGAGAAACAGAGCACCCAGCACCCTGAGCACTGAGGACCCAGCACCCTGAGTACTGAGCACCCAGCACCCTGAGTACTGAGCACTCAGCACCCTGAGTACTGAGCACCGAGCACCCCGAGCACTGAGCACCCAGCACCCTGAGCACAGAGCACCCGGAGGACTGAGCACCCAGCACCATGAGCACTTTGCACCGATCACCCTGAGCACTAAGCACCCAGCACCCCGAGCACTGAGCACCCAGCACCCTGAGTACTGAGAACCCAGCACCCCGAGTACTGAGCACCCAGCACCCTGAGTACTGAGCACCCAGCACCCCGAGCACTGAGCACCCAGCACCCTGAGTACTGAGCACCCTGATTACTGAGCACTGAGCACCGAGCATCCTGAGTACTGAGCACACTGAGGACTGAGCACCCAGCACCCTGAGCACTGAGCACCCAGAACCCTGAGTACTGAGCACTGATCACCCTGAGCACTGAGCACCCAGCACCCCGAGCACTGAGCACCCAGCACCCTGAGCACTGAGCACTGAGCACCCAGCACCCCGAGTACTGAGCACCCAGCACCCAGAGCACTGAGCACCCTGAGCACTGAGCACCCTGAGCACTGAGCACTGAGCACCCAGCACCCAGAGTACTGAGCACCCAACACTCTGAGCACTGAGCACCCAGCACGCAGAGTACTGAGCACTGAGCACACAGCACCCTGAGTACTGAGCACCCAGCACCCCGAGCACTGAGCACCCAGCGCCCCGAGCACTGAGCACCCAGCACCCCGAGCACTGAGCACCCAGCACCCCGAGGACTGAGCACTGAGCACCCTGAGTACTGAGCACCCAGCACCCTGAGCACTGAGCACCCTGAGTACTGAACACTGAGCACCCAGCACCCCGAGCACTGAGCACTCAGCACCCTGTGTACTGAGCACTGAGTACCCAGTACCCCGTGCACTGAGACCCAGCACCCTGAGCACTGAGCACCCAGCACCCCGAGTACTGAGCACCCAGCAGCCCGAGCACTGTGCACCCAGCACCCCGAGCACTGAGCACCCAGCACCCCGAGCTCTGAGCACCCAGCACCCCGAGCACTGAGAAACGAGAACCCCGAGCACTGTGCACCCAGCACCCTGAGAACTGAGCACCCAGCACCCTGAGCACTGAGCACCCAGCATCCCTTGCACTGAGCACCCAGCACCCGGAGTACTGAGCACGCAGCACCCTGAGTACTGAGCACCCAGCACCCCGAGCACTGAGCACCCAGCACCCTGAGCACTGAGCACCCAGGACCCTGAGTACTGAGCACCCAGCACCCCGAGCACTGAGCACACAGCACCCTGAGTACTGAGCACCGAGCACCCCGAGCACTGAGCACCAAGCACCCCGAGCACTGAGAACCCAGCACCCTGCGTACTGAGCACGGAGCACCCCGAGCACTGAGCACCCAGCACCCTGAGTACTGAGCACCGAGCACCCCGAGCACTGAGCACCCAGCACCCTGAGTACTGAGCACGGAGCACCCTGAGTACTGTGCACCCAGCACCCCGAGCACTTAGCACCCAGCACCCTTAGTACTGAGCACCCAGCACCCTGAGTACTGAGCACCCAGCACCCTGAGTACTGAGCACCCAGCACCCTGAGTACTGAGCACCCAGCACCCTGAGCACTGAGCACCCAGCAACCTGCGTACTGAGCACCCAGCACTCTGAGCACTGAGCACCCAGCACCCTGAGTACTGAACACCCAGCACCCTGAGCACTGAGCACTGAGCACCCTGAGCACTGAGTACTGGGCAATGAGCACCCTGAGCACTGAGCACCCAGCACCCCGAGTACTGAGCACCCAGCACCCCGAGCACTGATCACCCAGCGCCCCGAGCACTGAGCACCCAGCACCCCGAGCACTGAGCACTGAGCACCCTGAGAACTGAGCACCCAGCACCCCGAGTACTGAGCACTGAGCACCCTGAGTACTGAGCAGCAAGCAACCCGATTACTGAGCACTGAGCACTCTGAGTACTGAGCACCCACCACCCTGAGCACTGAGCACCCAGCACCCTGAGTACTGAGCACTGAGAACCCTGAGTACTGAGCACCGAGCACCCTGAGTACTGAGCACCCAGCACCCTGATCACTGAGCACGGAGCACCCCGAGGACTGAGCACCCAGCACCCTGAGCACTGAGCACCCAGCACCTTGAGTACTGAGCACCGAGCACCCCGAGCACTGAGCACCCAGCACCCTGAGTACTGAGCACCCTGCACCCTGAGCACTGAGCACGCAGCACACCGAGCACTGAGCACCCAGCATCCTGAGTACTGAGCACAGAGCACCCTGAGCACTGAGCACCCAGCACCCTGAGTACTGAGCACCCAGCACCCTGAGTACTGAGCAACCAGCACCCTGAGCACTGAGCACTGAGCACCCAGCACCCTGAGCACTGAGCACTGAGCACCCAGCACCACAGCCCTGAGCACCCAGCACCCCGAGCACTGAGCACCCAGCACCCTGAGAAACAGAGCACCCAGCACCCTGAGCACTGAGGACCCAGCACCCTGAGTACTGAGCACCCAGCACCCTGAGTACTGAGCACTCAGCACCCTGAGTACTGAGCACCGAGCACCCCGAGCACTGAGCACCCAGCACCCTGAGCACAGAGCACCCGGAGGACTGAGCACCCAGCACCATGAGCACTTTGCACCGATCACCCTGAGCACTAAGCACCCAGCACCCCGAGCACTGAGCACCCAGCACCCTGAGTACTGAGCACCCTGATTACTGAGCACTGAGCACCGAGCATCCTGAGTACTGAGCACACTGAGGACTGAGCACCCAGCAACCTGAGTACTGAGCACCCTGCACCCCGAGCACTGAGCTCCCTGAGTACTGAGCACCCAGCACCCTGAGCACTGAGCACCCAGCACCCTGAGTACTGAGCACTGAGCACCCAGAGAACTGAGCACCCAGCACCCCGAGGACTGAGCACCCAGCACCCTGTGCACTGAGCACTGAGCATCCAGCACCCCGAGCACTGAGCACCCTGAGCTCTTAGCACCCAGAGTACTGAGCACCCAGCACCCTGAGTACGGAGCACCCAGCACCCTGAGCACTGAGCACCCAGCACCCTGAGCACTGAGCACACAGCACCCCGAGCACTGAGCACCCAGCACCCTGAGCACTGAGCACCCAGCACCCCGAGCACTGAGCACCCAGCACCCTGAGCACTGAGCACCCAGCACCCTGAGTACTGAGCACCCTGATTACTGAGCACTGAGCACCGAGCATCCTGAGTACTGAGCACACTGAGGACTGAGCACCCAGCACCCTGAGCACTGAGCACCCAGCACCCTGAGTACTGAGCACTGATCACCCTGAGCACTGAGCACCCAGCACCCCGAGCACTGAGCACCCAGCACCCTGAGCACTGAGCACCCAGCACCCCGAGCACTGAGCACCCAGCACACCGAGCACTGAGCACTGAGCACCCTGAGCACTGAGCACCCAGCACCCCGAGTACTGAGCACTGAGCACCCTGAGTACTGAGCACCCAGCACCCCGAGTACTGAGCACTGAGCACCCTGAGTACTGAGCACCCAGCACCCTGAGCACTGAGCACTGAGAACCCTGAGTACTGAGCACCGAGCACCCAGAGAACTGAGCACCCAGCACCCCGAGCACTGAGCACCCTGAGCTCTTAGCACCCTGAGTACTGAGCACCCAGCACCCTGAGTACTGAGCACCCAGCAACCTGAGCACTGAGCACCCAGCACCCCGAGCACTGAGCACCCAGCACCCTGAGTACTGAGCACTGAGCACCCAGCACCCCGAGCACTGAGCACTCAGCACGCTGTGTACTGAGCACTGAGTACCCAGTACCCCGTGCACTGAGACCCAGCACCCTGAGCACTGAGCACCCAGCACCCCGAGTACTGAGCCCCCAGCAGCCCGAGCACTGTGCACCCAGCACCCCGAGCACTGAACACCCAGCACCCTGAGTACTGAGCACCCAGCACCCCGAGCACTGAGCACCCAGCACCCCGAGCTCTGAGCACCCAGCACCCCGAGCACTGAGCAACGAGAACCCACGAGCACTGTGCACCCAGCACCCTGAGAACTGAGCACCCAGCACCCTGAGTACTGAGCACCCAGCATCCTGAGCACTGAGTACTGAGCAGCCCAAGCACTGAGCACCCAGCACCCTGAGCACTGAGCACGCAGCACCCCTTGCACTGAGCACCCAGCACCCGGAGTACTGAGCACGCAGCACCCTGAGTACTGAGCACCCAGCACCCCGAGCACTGAGCACCCAGCACCCTGAGCACTGAGCACCCAGGACCCTGAGTACTGAGCACCCAGCACCCCGAGCACTGAGCACCCAGCACCCTGAGTACTGAGCACCGAGCACCCTGAGCACTGAGCACCAAGCACCCTGAGCACTGAGAACCCAGCACCCTGAGTACTGAGCACGGAGCACCCCGAGCACTGAGCACCCAGCACCCTGAGTACTGAGCACCGAGCACCCCGAGCACTGAGCACCCAGCACCCTGAGTACTGAGCACGGAGCACCCTGAGTACTGTGCACCCAGCACCCCGAGCACTTAGCACCCAGCACCCTGAGTACTGAGCATCCAGCACTCTGAGCACTGAGCATCCAGCACCCTGAGCACTGAGCACCCAGCATTCTGAGTACTGAGAACCGAACACCCCGAGCACTGAGCACCCAGCACCTTGAGCACTGAGCACCCTGAGTACTGAGCACCCAGCACCCTGAGCACTGAGCACCCAGCACCCCGAGTACTGAGCACCGAGCACCCCGAGAACTGAGCACCCAGCACCCCGAGCACTGAGCACTGTGCACCCTGAGCACTGAGCACCCAGCACCCCGAGTACTGAGCACTGACCACCCTAAGAACTGAGCACCCAGCACCCCGAGTACTGAGAACCGAGCACCCCGAGCACTGAGCACCCAGCACCTTGAGCACTGAGCACCCTGAGTACTGAGCACCCAGCACCCTGAGCACTGAGCACCCAGCACCCCGAGTACTGAGCACCGAGCACCCCGAGAACTGAGCACCCAGCACCCCGAGCACTGAGCACTGTGCACCCTGAGCACTGAGCACCCAGCAACCCGAGTACTGAGCACTGACCACCCTAAGTACTGAGCACCCAGCACCCCGAGTACTGAGCACTGAGCACCATGAGTACTGAGCACCCAGCACCCTGAGCACTGAGCACTGAGGACCCTGAGTACTGAGCACCGAGCACCCCGAGCACTGAGCACCCAGCACCCTGAGTACTGAGCACCGAGCTCCCCGAGCACTGAGCACCCTGAGTACTGAGCACCCAGCACCCTTAGTACTGAGCACCCAGCACCCCGAGAATGAGCACCCTGAGCACTGAGCACCCAGCACCCTGAGTACTGAGTACCCAGCACCCTAAGCACTGACGACCCAGCACCCTGAACATTGAGCACCCAGCACCCTGAGTACTGAGCACCCAGCACCCTGAGTACTGAACACCCAGCACCCTTAGCACTGAGCACTGAGGACCCAGCACCCTGAGCACTGAGCACTGAGCACCCAGCCCCCTGAGCACTGAGTACCCAGCACCCCGAGCACTGAGTACCCAGCACCCTGAGCCCCCAGCACCCTGAGCACTGAGCACCCTGAGCACTGAGCACTGAGCACCCAGCACCCTGAGTACTGAGCAGCCAACACTCTGAGCAAAGAGCACCCAGCACGCTGAGTACTGAGCACTGAGCACCCAGCACCCTGAGCACTGAGCACTGAGCACCCAGCACCCCGAGTACTGAGCACCCAGCACCCTGAGCCCTGAGCACCCTGAGCACTGAGCACCCTGAGCACTGAGCACTGAGCACCCAGCACCCTGAGTACTGAGCACCCAACACTCTGAGCACTGAGCACCCAGCACGCAGAGTACTGAGCACTGAGCACACAGCACCCTGAGTACTGAGCACCCAGCACCCCGAGCACTGAGCACCCAGCACGCAGAGTACTGAGCACTGAGCACACAGCACCCTGAGTACTGAGCACCCAGCACCCCGAGCACTGAGCACCCAGCGCCCCGAGCACTGAGCACCCAGCACCCCGAGCACTGAGCACTGAGCACACTGAGCACTGAGCACCCAGCACCCCGAGTACTGAGCACTGACCACCCTGAGTACTGAGCACCCAGCACCCCGAGGACTGAGCACTGAGCACCCTGAGTACTGAGCACCCAGCACCCTGAGCACTGAGCACCCTGAGGACTGAGCACCTAGCACCCTGAGTACTGATCACCCAGCACCCTGAGTACTGAGCACCGATCACCCTGAGCACTGAGCACCCAGCACCCCGAGCACTGAGCACCCAGCACCCTGAGCACTGAGCACCCAGCACCCTGAGCACTGAGCACCCAGCACCCTGAGCACGGAGCACAAAGCACCCTGAGTACTGAGCACTCAGCACCCTGAGCACTGAGCACCCAGCACCCTGAGCACTGAGCACCCAGCACCCTGAGCACGGAGCACAAAGCACCCTGAGTACTGAGCACCCAACACCCAGAGTACTGAGCACCCAGCACCCTGAGCACTGAGCACCCAGCACCCTGAGTACTGAGCACCCAGCACCCTGAGTACTGAACACCCAGCACCCTGAGCACTGAGCACTGAGCACCCTGAGCACTGAGTACTGGGCAATGAGCACCCTGAGCACTGAGCACCCAGCACCCCGAGTACTGAGCACCCAGCACCCCGAGCACTGATCACCCAGCGCCCCGAGCACTGAGCACCCAGCACCCCGAGCACTGAGCACTGAGCACCCTGAGAACTGAGCACCCAGCACCCCGAGTACTGAGCACTGAGCACCCTGAGTACTGAGCAGCAAGCAACCCGATTACTGAGCACTGAGCACTCTGAGTACTGAGCACCCACCACCCTGAGCACTGAGCACCCAGCACCCTGAGTACTGAGCACTGAGAACCCTGAGTACTGAGCACCGAGCACCCTGAGTACTGAGCACCCAGCACCCTGATCACTGAGCACAGAGCACCCCGAGGACTGAGCACCCAGCACCCTGAGCACTGAGCACCCAGCACCTTGAGTACTGAGCACCGAGCACCCCGAGCACTGAGCACCCAGCACCCTGAGTACTGAGCACCCTGCACCCTGAGCACTGAGCACGCAGCACACCGAGCACTGAGCACCCAGCATCCTGAGTACTGAGCACAGAGCACCCTGAGCACTGAGCACCCAGCACCCTGAGTACTGAGCACCCAGCACCCTGAGTACTGAGCAACCAGCACCCTGAGCACTGAGCACTGAGCACCCAGCACCCTGAGCACTGAGCACTGAGCACCCAGCACCACAGCCCTGAGCACCCAGCACCCCGAGCACTGAGCACCCAGCACCCTGAGAAACAGAGCACCCAGCACCCTGAGCACTGAGGACCCAGCACCCTGAGTACTGAGCACCCAGCACCCTGAGTACTGAGCACTCAGCACCCTGAGTACTGAGCACCGAGCACCCCGAGCACTGAGCACCCAGCACCCTGAGCACAGAGCACCCGGAGGACTGAGCACCCAGCACCATGAGCACTTTGCACCGATCACCCTGAGCACTAAGCACCCAGCACCCCGAGCACTGAGCACCCAGCACCCTGAGTACTGAGAACCCAGCACCCCGAGTACTGAGCACCCAGCACCCTGAGTACTGAGCACCCAGCACCCCGAGCACTGAGCACCCAGCACCCTGAGTACTGAGCACCCTGATTACTGAGCACTGAGCACCGAGCATCCTGAGTACTGAGCACACTGAGGACTGAGCACCCAGCACCCTGAGCACTGAGCACCCAGCACCCTGAGTACTGAGCACTGATCACCCTGAGCACTGAGCACCCAGCACCCCGAGCACTGAGCACCCAGCACCCTGAGCACTGAGCACTGAGCACCCAGCACCCCGAGTACTGAGCACCCAGCACCCAGAGCACTGAGCACCCTGAGCACTGAGCACCCTGAGCACTGAGCACTGAGCACCCAGCACCCAGAGTACTGAGCACCCAACACTCTGAGCACTGAGCACCCAGCACGCAGAGTACTGAGCACTGAGCACACAGCACCCTGAGTACTGAGCACCCAGCACCCCGAGCACTGAGCACCCAGCGCCCCGAGCACTGAGCACCCAGCACCCCGAGGACTGAGCACTGAGCACCCTGAGTACTGAGCACCCAGCACCCTGAGCACTGAGCACCCTGAGTACTGAACACTGAGCACCCAGCACCCCGAGCACTGAGCACTCAGCACCCTGTGTACTGAGCACTGAGTACCCAGTACCCCGTGCACTGAGACCCAGCACCCTGAGCACTGAGCACCCAGCACCCCGAGTACTGAGCACCCAGCAGCCCGAGCACTGTGCACCCAGCACCCCGAGCACTGAGCACCCAGCACCCTGAGTACTGAGCACCCAGCACCCCGAGCACTGAGCACCCAGCACCCCGAGCTCTGAGCACCCAGCACCCCGAGCACTGAGAAACGAGAACCCCGAGCACTGTGCACCCAGCACCCTGAGAACTGAGCACCCAGCACCCTGAGCACTGAGCACCCAGCACCCCTTGCACTGAGCACCCAGCACCCGGAGTACTGAGCACGCAGCACCCTGAGTACTGAGCACCCAGCACCCCGAGCACTGAGCACCCAGCACCCTGAGCACTGAGCACCCAGGACCCTGAGTACTGAGCACCCAGCACCCCGAGCACTGAGCACCCAGCACCCTGAGTACTGAGCACCGAGCACCCCGAGCACTGAGCACCAAGCACCCCGAGCACTGAGAACCCAGCACCCTGCGTACTGAGCACGGAGCACCCCGAGCACCGAGCACCCAGCACCCTGAGTACTGAGCACCGAGCACCCCGAGCACTGAGCACCCAGCACCCTGAGTACTGAGCACGGAGCACCCTGAGTACTGTGCACCCAGCACCCCGAGCACTTAGCACCCAGCACCCTTAGTACTGAGCACCCAGCACCCTGAGTACTGAGCACCCAGCACCCTGAGTACTGAGCACCCAGCACCCTGAGTACTGAGCACCCAGCACCCTGAGCACTGAGCACCCAGCAACCTGCGTACTGAGCACCCAGCACCCTGAGCACTGAGAACCCTGAGCACTGAGCACTGAGCACCCAGCACCCCGAGCACTGAGCACCCAGCACCCCGAGCACTGAGCACTGAGCACCCTGAGCACTGAGCACCCAGCACCCCGAGTACTGAGCACTGAGCACCCTGAGTACTGAGCACCCAGCACCCCGAGTACTGAGCACTGAGCACCCTGAGTACTGAGCACCCAGCACCCTGAGCACTGAGCACTGAGAACCCTGAGTACTGAGCACCGACCACCCAGAGAACTGAGCACCCAGCACCCCGAGCACTGAACACCCTGAGCTCTTAGCACCCTGAGTACTGAGCACCCAGCACCCTGAGTACTGAGCACCCAGCACCCTGAGCACTGAGCACCCAGCACCCCGAGCACTGAGCACCCAGCACCCTGAGTACTGAGCACTGAGCACCCAGCACCCCGAGCACTGAGCACTCAGTACCCTGTGTACTGAGCACTGAGTACCCAGTACCCCGTGCACTGAGACCCAGCACCCTGAGCACTGAGCACCCAGCACAACGAATACTGAGCACCCAGCACCCTGAGTACTGAACACCCAGCACCCAGAGCACTGAGCACTGAGCACCCAGCACCCTGAGCACTGAGCACTGAGCAACCAGCACCCTGAGCACTGAGCACCCAGCACCCTGAGCACTGAGAACCCTGAGCACTGAGCAATGAGCACCCAGCACCCTGAGTACTGATCACCCAACTCTCTGAGCACTGAGCACCCTGCACGCTGAGTACTGAGCACCCAGCACCCCGAGCACTGAGCACCCAGCACCCTGTGTACTGAGCACCGAGCACCCCGAGCACTGAGCACCCAGCACCCTGAGTACTGAGCACCCAGCACCCCGAGAATGAGCACCCAGCACCCCGAGCACTGAGCACCCAGCACCCTGAGCACTGAGCACCCAGCACCCTGAGTACTGAGCACCCAGCACCCCGAGCACTGAGCACCCAGCACCCTGAGTACTGAGCACCCTGAGTACTGAGCACCCAGCAACCTGAGTACTGAGCACCCTGCACCCCGAGCACTGAGCTCCCTGAGTACTGAGCACCCAGCACCCTGAGCACTGAGCACCCAGCACCCTGAGTACTGAGCACTGAGCACCCAGAGAACTGAGCACCCAGCACCCCGAGGACTGAGCACCCAGCACCCTGTGCACTGAGCACTGAGCATCCAGCACCCCGAGCACTGAGCACCCTGAGCTCTTAGCACCCAGAGTACTGAGCACCCAGCACCCTGAGTACGGAGCACCCAGCACCCTGAGCAATGAGCACCCAGCACCCTGAGCACTGAGCACACAGCACCCCGAGCACTGAGCACCCAGCACCCTGAGCACTGAGCACCCAGCACCCCGAGCACTGAGCACCCAGCACCCTGAGCACTGAGCACCCAGCACCCCGAGCACTGAGCACTGAGCACCATGAGTACTGAGCACCCAGCACCCCGAGTACTGAGCACTGAGCACCATGAGTACTGAGCACCCAGCACCCTGAGCACTGAGCACTGAGAACCCTGAGTACTGAGCAACGAGCACCCCGAGCACTGAGCACCCAGCACCCTGAGTACAGAGCACCGAGCTCCCCGAGCACTGAGCACCCTGAGTACTGAGCACCCAGCACCCTGAGTACTGAGCACCCAGCACCCCGAGAATGAGCACCCTGAGCACTGAGTACCCAGCACCATGAGTACTGAGCACCGAGCACCCTGAGAACTGAGCACCCAGCACCCTGAGTACTGAGCACCCAGCACCCCGAGAATGAGCACCCTGAGCACTGAGTACCCAGCACCATGAGTACTGAGCACCGAGCACCCTGAGAACTGAGCACCCAGCACCCTGAGTACTGAGCACCCAGCACCCTGAGTACTGAGCACCCAGCACCCCGAGAATGAGCACCCTGAGCACTGAGTACCCAGCACCCTGAGTACTGAGCACCCAGCACTCTGAGCACTGAGCACCCAGCACCCCGAGCACTGAGCACCCAGCACACCGAGCACTGAGCACTGAGCACCCTGAGCACTGAGCACCCAGCACCCCGAGTACTGAGCACTGAGCACCCTGAGTACTGAGCACCCAGCACCCCGAGTACTGAGCACTGAGCACCCTGAGTACTGAGCACCCAGCACCCTGAGCACTGAGCACTGAGAACCCTGAGTACTGAGCACCGAGCACCCAGAGAACTGAGCACCCAGCACCCCGAGCACTGAGCACCCTGAGCTCTTAGCACCCTGAGTACTGAGCACCCAGCACCCTGAGTACTGAGCACCCAGCAACCTGAGCACTGAGCACCCAGCACCCCGAGCACTGAGCACCCAGCACCCTGAGTACTGAGCACTGAGCACCCAGCACCCCGAGCACTGAGAACCCAGCACCCTGCGTACTGAGCACGGAGCACCCCGAGCACTGAGCACCCAGCACCCTGAGTACTGAGCACCGAGCACCCCGAGCACTGAGCACCCAGCACCCTGAGTACTGAGCACGGAGCACCCTGAGTACTGTGCACCCAGCACCCCGAGCACTTAGCACCCAGCACCCTTAGTACTGAGCACCCAGCACCCTGAGTACTGAGCACACAGCACCCTGAGTACTGAGCACCCAGCACCCTGAGTACTGAGCACCCAGCACCCTGAGCACTGAGCACCCAGCAACCTGCGTACTGAGCAAACAGCACTCTGAGCACTGAGCACCCAGCACCCCGAGCACTGAGCACCCAGCACCCCGAGCACTGAGCACTGAGCACCCTGAGCACTGAGCACCCAGCACCCTGAGCACTGAGCACTGAGAACCCTGAGTACTGAGCACCGAGCACCCAGAGAACTGAGCACCCAGCACCCCGAGCACTGAACACCCTGAGATCTTAGCACCCTGAGTACTGAGCACCCAGCACCCTGAGTACTGAGCACCCAGCACCCTGAGCACTGAGCACCCAGCACCCCGAGCACTGAGCACCCAGCACCCTGAGTACTGAGCACTGAGCACCCAGCACCCCGAGCACTGAGCACTCAGCACCCTGTGTACTGAGCACTGAGTACCCAGTACCCCGTGCACTGAGACCCAGCACCCTGAGCACTGAGCACCCAGCACCCCGAATACTGAGCACCCAGCACCCTGAGTACTGAACACCCAGCACCCACAGCACTGAGCACTGAGCACCCAGCACCCTGAGCACTGAGCACTGAGCACCCAGCACCCTGAGCACCCAGCACCCTGAGCACTGAGAACCCTGAGCACTGAGCAATGAGCACCCAGCACCCTGAGTACTGAGCACCCAACACTCTGAGCACTGAGCACCCTGCACGCTGAGTACTGAGCACCCAGTACCCCGAGCACTGAGCACCCAGCACCCTGTGTACTGAGCACCGAGCACCCCGAGCACTGAGCACCCAGCACCCTGAGTACTGAGCACCCAGCACCCCGAGAATGAGCACCCAGCACCCCGAGCACTGAGCACACAGCACCCTGAGCACTGAGCACCCAGCACCCTGAGTACTGAGCACCCAGCACCCCGAGCACTGAGCACCCAGCACCCTGAGTACTGAGCACCCTGAGTACTGAGCACCCAGCAACCTGAGTACTGAGCACCCTGCACCCCGAGCACTGAGCTCCCTGAGTACTGAGCACCCAGCACCCTGAGCACTGAGCACCCAGCACCCTGAGTACTGAGCACTGAGCACCCAGAGAACTGAGCACCCAGCACCCCGAGGACTGAGCACCCAGCACCCTGTGCACTGAGCACTGAGCATCCAGCACCCCGAGCACTGAGCACCCTGAGCTCTTAGCACCCAGAGTACTGAGCACCCAGCACCCTGAGTACGGAGCACCCAGCACCCTGAGCACTGAGCACCCAGCACCCTGAGTACTGAGCACCCAGCACCCTGAGTACTGAGCACCGAGCACCCCGAGCACTGAGCACCCAGCACCCTGAGCACTGAGCACCCAGCACCCCGAGCACTGAGCACTGAGCACCATGAGTACTGAGCACCCAGCACCCCGAGTACTGAGCACTGAGCACCATGAGTCCTGAGCACCCAGCACCCTGAGCACTGAGCACTGAGAACCCTGAGTACTGAGCAACGAGCACCCCGAGCACTGAGCACCCAGCACCCTGAGTACAGAGCACCGAGCTCCCCGAGCACTGAGCACCCTGAGTACTGAGCACCCAGCACCCTGAGTACTGAGCACCCAGCACCCCGAGAATGAGCACCCTGAGCACTGAGTACCCAGCACCATGAGTACTGAGCACCGAGCACCCTGAGCACTGAGCACCCAGCACCCTGAGTACTGAGCACCCAGCACCCTGAGTACTGAGCACCCAGCACCCTGAGCACTGAGCACCCAGCAACCTGAGTACTGAGCACCCAGCACTCTGTGCACTGAGCACCCAGCACCCCGAGCACTGAGCACCCAGCACACCGAGCACTGAGCACTGAGCACCCTGAGCACTGAGCACCCAGCACCCCGAGTACTGAGCACTGAGCACCCTGAGTACTGAGCACCCAGCACCCCGAGTACTGAGCACTGAGCACCCTGAGTACTGAGCACCCAGCACCCTGAGCACTGAGCACTGAGAACCCTGAGTACTGAGCACCGAGCACCCAGAGAACTGAGCACCCAGCACCCCGAGCACTGAGCACCCTGAGCTCTTAGCACCCTGAGTACTGAGCACCCAGCACCCTGAGTACTGAGCACCCAGCAACCTGAGCACTGAGCACCCAGCACCCCGAGCACTGAGCACCCAGCACCCTGAGTACTGAGCACTGAGCACCCAGCACCCCGAGCACTGAGCACTCAGCACGCTGTGTACTGAGCACTGAGTACCCAGTACCCCGTGCACTGAGACCCAGCACCCTGAGCACTGAGCACCCAGCACCCCGAGTACTGAGCACACAGCAGCCCGAGCACTGTGCACCCAGCACCCCGAGCACTGAACACCCAGCACCCTGAGTACTGAGCACCCAGCACCCCGAGCACTGAGCACCCAGCACCCCGAGCTCTGAGCACCCAGCACCCCGAGCACTGAGCAACGAGAACCCACGAGCACTGTGCACCCAGCAGCCTGAGAACTGAGCACCCAGCACCCTGAGTACTGAGCACCCAGCATCCTGAGCACTGAGTACTGAGCAGCCCAAGCACTGAGCACCCAGCACCCTGAGCACTGAGCACGCAGCACCCCTTGCACTGAGCACCCAGCACCCGGAGTACTGAGCACGCAGCACCCTGAGTACTGAGCACCCAGCACCCCGAGCACTGAGCACCCAGCACCCTGAGCACTGAGCACCCAGGACCCTGAGTACTGAGCACCCAGCACCCCGAGCACTGAGCACCCAGCACCCTGAGTACTGAGCACCGAGCACCCCGAGCACTGAGCACCAAGCACCCTGAGCACTGAGAACCCAGCACCCTGAGTACTGAGCACGGAGCACCCCAAGCACTGAGCACCCAGCACCCTGAGTACTGAGCACCGAGCACCCCGAGCACTGAGCACCCAGCACCCTGAGTACTGAGCACGGAGCACCCTGAGTACTGTGCACCCAGCACCCCGAGCACTTAGCACCCAGCACCCTGAGTACTGAGCATCCAGCACTCTGAGCACTGAGCATCCAGCACCCTGAGCACTGAGCACCCAGCACTCTGAGTACTGAGAACCGAACACCCCGAGCACTGAGCACCCAGCACCTTGAGCACTGAGCACCCTGAGTACTGAGCACCCAGCACCCTGAGCACTGAGCACCCAGCACCCCGAGTACTGAGCACCGAGCACCCCGAGAACTGAGCACCCAGCACCCCGAGCACTGAGCACTGTGCACCCTGGGCACTGAGCACCCAGCACCCCGAGTACTGAGCACTGACCACCCTAAGAACTGAGCACCCAGCACCCCGAGTACTGAGAACCGAGCACCCCGAGCACTGAGCACCCAGCACCTTGAGCACTGAGCACCCTGAGTACTGAGCACCCAGCACCCTGAGCACTGAGCACCCAGCACACCGAGTACTGAGCACCAAGCACCCCGAGAACTGAGCACCCAGCACCCCGAGCACTGAGCACTGTGCACCCTGAGCACTGAGCACCCAGCACCCCGAGTACTGAGCACCCAGCACCCCGAGTACTGAGCACTGAGCACCATGAGTACTGAGCACCCAGCACCCTGAGCACTGAGCACTGAGGACCCTGAGTACTGAGCACCGAGCACCCCGAGCACTGAGCACCCAGCACCCTGAGTACTGAGCACCGAGCTCCCCGAGCACTGAGCACCCTGAGTACTGAGCACCCAGCACCCTTAGTACTGAGCACCCAGCACCCCGAGAATGAGCACCCTGAGCACTGAGCACCCAGCAACCTGAGTACTGAGCACCCAGCACCCTAAGCACTGACGACCCAGCACCCTGAACATTGAGCACCCAGCACCCTGAGTACTGAGCACCCAGCACCCTGAGTACTGAACACCCAGCACCCTTAGCACTGAGCACTGAGCACCCAGCACCCTGAGCACTGAGCACTGAGCACCCAGCCCCCTGAGCACTGAGTACCCAGCACCCCGAGCACTGAGTACCCAGCACCCTGAGCCCCCAGCACCCTGAGCACTGAGCACCCTGAGCACTGAGCACTGAGCACCCAGCACCCTGAGTACTGAGCAGCCAACACTCTGAGCAAAGAGCACCCAGCACGCTGAGTACTGAGCACTGAGCACCCAGCACCCTGAGCACTGAGCACTGAGCACCCAGCACCCCGAGTACTGAGCACCCAGCACCCTGAGCCCTGAGCATCCTGAGCACTGAGCACCCTGAGCACAGAGCACTGAGCACCCAGCACCCTGAGTACTGAGCACCCAACACTCTGAGCACTGAGCACCCAGCACGCAGAGTACTGAGCACTGAGCACACAGCACCCTGAGTACTGAGCACCCAGCACCCCGAGCACTGAGCACCCAGCGCCCCGAGCACTGAGCACCCAGCACCCCGAGCACTGAGCACTGAGCACACTGAGCACTGAGCACCCAGCACCCCGAGTACTGAGCACTGACCACCCTGAGTACTGAGCACCCAGCACCCCGAGGACTGAGCACTGAGCACCCTGAGTACTGAGCACCCAGCACCCTGAGCACTGAGCACCCTGAGGACTGAGCACCTAGCACCCTGAGTACTGATCACCCAGCACCCTGAGTACTGAGCACCGATCACCCTGAGCACTGAGCACCCAGCACTCCGAGCACTGAGCACCCAGCACCCTGAGCACTGAGCACCCAGCACCCTGAGCACTGAGCACCCAGCACCCTGAGCACGGAGCACAAAGCACCCTGAGTACTGAGCACTCAGCACCCTGAGCACTGAGCACCCAGCACCCTGAGCACTGAGCACCCAGCACCCTGAGCACTCAGCACAAAGCACCCTGAGTACTGAGCACCCAATACCCAGAGTACTGAGCACCCAGCACCCTGAGCACTGAGCACCCAGCACCCTGAGTACTGAGCACCCAGCACCCTGAGTACTGAACACCCAGCACCCTGAGCACTGAGCACTGAGCACCCTGAGCACTGAGTACTGGGCAATGAGCACCCTGAGCACTGAGCACCCAGCACCCCGAGTACTGAGCACCCAGCACCCCGAGCACTGATCACCCAGCGCCCCGAGCACTGAGCACCCAGCACCCCGAGCACTGAGCACTGAGCACCCTGAGCACTGAGCACCCAGCACCCCGAGTACTGAGCACTGAGCACCCTGAGTACTGAGCAGCATGCAACCCGATTACTGAGCACTGAGCACACTGAGTACTGAGCACCCACCACCCTGAGCACTGAGCACCCAGCACCCTGAGTACCGAGCACTGAGAACCCTGAGTACTGAGCACCGAGCACCCTTAGTACTGAGCACCCAGCACCCTGATCACTGAGCACGGAGCACCCCGAGGACTGAGCACCCAGCACCCTGAGCACTGAGCACCCAGCACCTTGAGTACTGAGCACCGAGCACCGCGAGCACTGAGCACCCAGCACCCTGAGTACTGAGCACCCTGCACCCTGAGCACTGAGCACCCAGCACCCTGAGCACTGAGCACGCAGCACACCGAGCACTGAGCACCCAGCATCCTGAGTACTGAGCACAGAGCACCCTGAGCACTGAGCACCCAGCACCCTGAGTACTGAGCACCCAGCACCCTGAGTACTGAGCAACCAGCACCCTGAGCACTGAGCACTGAGCACCCAGCACCCTGAGCACTGAGCACTGAGCACCCAGCCCCACAGCCCTGAGCACCCAGCACCCCGAGCACTGAGCACCCAGCACCCTGAGAAACAGAGCACCCAGCACCCTGAGCACTGAGGACCCAGCACCCTGAGTACTGAGCACCCAGCACCCTGAGTACTGAGCACTCAGCACCCTGAGTACTGAGCACCGAGCACCCCGAGCACTGAGCACCCAGCACCCTGAGCACAGAGCACCCGGAGGACTGAGCACCCAGCACCATGAGCACTTTGCACCGATCACCCTGAGCACTAAGCACCCAGCACCCCGAGTACTGAGCACCCAGCACCCTGAGTACTGAGCACCCAGCACCCCGAGCACTGAGCACCCAGCACCCTGAGTACTGAGCACCCTGATTACTGAGCACTGAGCACCGAGCATCCTGAGTACTGAGCACACTGAGGACTGAGCACCCAGCACCCTGAGCAGTGAGCACCCAGCACCCTGAGTACTGAGCACTGATCACCCTGAGCACTGAGCACCCAGCACCCCGAGCACTGAGCACCCAGCACCCTGAGCACTGAGCACTGAGCACCCAGCACCCCGAGTACTGAGCACCCAGCACCCTGAGCACTGAGCACCCTGAGCACTGAGCACCCTGAGCACTGAGCACTGAGCACCCAGCACCCTGAGTACTGAGCACCCAACACTCTGAGCACTGAGCACCCAGCACGCAGATTACTGAGCACTGAGCACACAGCACCCTGAGTACTGAGCACCCAGCACCCCGAGCACTGAGCACCCAGCGCCCCGAGCACTGAGCACCCAGCACCCCGAGCACTGAGCACCCAGCACCCCGAGGACTGAGCACTGAGCACCCTGAGTACTGAGCACCCAGCACCCTGAGCACTGAGAACCCTGAGTACTGAGCACCGAGCACCCTGAGTACTGAGCACCCAGCACCCTGAGCACTGAGCACAGAGCACCCCGAGGACTGAGCACCCAGCACCCTGAGCACTGAACACCCAGCACCTTGAGTACTGAGCACCGAGCACCCCGAGTACAGAGCACCGAGCACCCAGAGTACTGAGCACCCAGCACCCTGAGCACTGAGCACCCAGCACCCTGAGCACTGAGCACCCAGCACCCCGAGCACTGAGCACCCAGCACCCTGAGTACTGAGCACCCAACACCCAGTGTAATGAGCACCCAGCACCCTGAGAACTGAGCACCCAGTACCCTGAGTACTGAGCACCCAGCACCCTGAGTACTGAGCACCCAGCACTCTGAGCACTGAGCACTGAGCACCCAGCACCCTGAGCACTGAGCACTGAGCACCCAGCACCCCGAGCACTGAGCACCCAGCACCCCGAGCACTGAGCACACAGCGCCCTGAGCACTGAGCACCCAGCACCCTGAGCACTGAGCACCCAGCCCCCTTAGTACTGAGCACCCAGCACCCTGAGTACTGAGCACCCAGCACCCTGAGCACTGAGAAACCTGAGGACTGAGCACCCAGCACCCCGAGCACTGAGCACCCAGCACCCTGAGCACTGAGCACCCTGAGGACTGAGCACCCAGCACCCTGAGCACTGAGCACCCAGCACCCTGAGTACTGAGCACCGATCACCCTGAGCACTGAGCACCCAGCACCCTGAGCACTGAGCACCCAGCACCCTGAGTACTGAGCAACCTGAGTACTGAGCACCGATCACCCGGAGCACTGAGCACCCAGCACCCTGAGTATTGAGCACCCAGCACCCAGAGCACTGAGCAACCTGAGAACTGAGCACTGAGCACCCTGAGTACTGAGCACTGAGCACCCTGAGTTCTGAGCACCCAGCACACTGAGTACTGATTACCCAGCACCCTGAGCACTGAGCACCCAGCACCCTGAGTACTGAGCACCGAGCACCCTGAGTACTGAGCACCCAGCACCCTGAGTACTGAGCACCCAGCACCCTGAGCACTGAGCACCCAGCACCCTGAGTTCTGAGCACCCAGCACCCTGAGTACTGATTACCCAGCACCCTGAGCACTGAGCACCCAGCACCCTGAGTACTGAGCACCGAGCACCCTGAGTACTGAGCACCCAGCACCCTGAGTACTGAGCACCCAGCACCCTGAGCACTGAGAACCCAGCACCCTGAGTACTGAGCACCCAGCACCCTGAGTACTGAGCACCCAGCACCCCGAGAATGAGCACCCTGAGCACTGAGTACCCAGCACCATGAGTACTGAGCACCGAGCACCCTGAGCACTGAGCACCCAGCACCCTGAGTACTGAGCACCCAGCACCCTGAGTACTGAGCACCCAGCACCCTGAGCACTGAGCACCCAGCAACCTGAGTACTGAGCACCCAGCACTCTGAGCACTGAGCACCCAGCACCCCGAGCACTGAGCACCCAGCACACCGAGCACTGAGCACTGAGCACCCTGAGCACTGAGCACCCAGCACCCCGAGTACTGAGCACTGAGCACCCTGAGTACTGAGCACCCAGCACCCCGAGTACTGAGCACTGAGCACCCTGAGTACTGAGCACCCAGCACCCTGAGCACTGAGCACTGAGAACCCTGAGTACTGAGCACCGAGCACCCAGAGAACTGAGCACCCAGCACCCCAAGCACTGATCACCCAGCGCCCCGAGCACTGAGCACCCAGCACCCCGAGCACTGAGCACTGAGCACCCTGAGCACTGAGCACCCAGCACCCCGAGTACTGAGCACTGAGCACCCTGAGTACTGAGCAGCAAGCAACCCGATTACTGAGCACTGAGCACACTGAGTACTGAGCACCCACCACCCTGAGCACTGAGCACCCAGCACCCTGAGTACTGAGCACTGAGAACCCTGAGTACTGAGCACCGAGCACCCTGAGTACTGAGCACCCAGCACCCTGATCACTGAGCACGGAGCACCCCGAGGACTGAGCACCCAGCACCCTGAGCACTGAGCACCCAGCACCTTGAGTACTGAGCACCGAGCACCGCGAGCACTGAGCACCCAGCACCCTGAGTACTGAGCACCCTGCACCCTGAGCACTGAGCACCCAGCACCCTGAGCACTGAGCACGCAGCACACCGAGCACTGAGCACCCAGCATCCTGAGTACTGAGCACAGAGCACCCTGAGCACTGAGCACCCAGCACCCTGAGTACTGAGCACCCAGCACCCTGAGTACTGAGCAACCAGCACCCTGAGCACTGAGCACTGAGCACCCAGCACCCTGAGCACTGAGCACTGAGCACCCAGCACCACAGCCCTGAGCACCCAGCACCCCGAGCACTGAGCACCCAGCACCCTGAGAAACAGAGCACCCAGCACCCTGAGCACTGAGGACCCAGCACCCTGAGTACTGAGCACCCAGCACCCTGAGTACTGAGCACTCAGCACCCTGAGTACTGAGCACCGAGCACCCCGAGCACTGAGCACCCAGCACCCTGAGCACAGAGCACCCGGAGGACTGAGCACCCAGCACCATGAGCACTTTGCACCGATCACCCTGAGCACTAAGCACCCAGCACCCCGAGTACTGAGCACCCAGCACCCTGAGTACTGAGCACCCAGCACCCCGAGCACTGAGCACCCAGCACCCTGAGTACTGAGCACCCTGATTACTGAGCACTGAGCACCGAGCATCCTGAGTACTGAGCACACTGAGGACTGAGCACCCAGCACCCTGAGCAGTGAGCACCCAGCACCCTGAGTACTGAGCACTGATCACCCTGAGCACTGAGCACCCAGCACCCCGAGCACTGAGCACCCAGCACCCTGAGCACTGAGCACTGAGCACCCAGCACCCCGAGTACTGAGCACCCAGCACCCTGAGCACTGAGCACCCTGAGCACTGAGCACCCTGAGCACTGAGCACTGAGCACCCAGCACCCTGAGTACTGAGCACCCAACACTCTGAGCACTGAGCACCCAGCACGCAGAGTACTGAGCACTGAGCACACAGCACCCTGAGTACTGAGCACCCAGCACCCCGAGCACTGAGCACCCAGCGCCCCGAGCACTGAGCACCCAGCACCCCGAGCACTGAGCACCCAGCACCCCGAGGACTGAGCACTGAGCACCCTGAGTACTGAGCACCCAGCACCCTGAGCACTGAGAACCCTGAGTACTGAGCACCGAGCACCCTGAGTACTGAGCACCCAGCACCCTGAGCACTGAGCACAGAGCACCCCGAGGACTGAGCACCCAGCACCCTGAGCACTGAACACCCAGCACCTTGAGTACTGAGCACCGAGCACCCCGAGTACAGAGCACCGAGCACCCAGAGTACTGAGCACCCAGCACCCTGAGCACTGAGCACCCAGCACCCTGAGCACTGAGCACCCAGCACCCCGAGCACTGAGCACCCAGCACCCTGAGTACTGAGCACCCAACACCCAGAGTAATGAGCACCCAGCACCCTGAGAACTGAGCACCCAGTACCCTGAGTACTGAGCACCCAGCACCCTGAGTACTGAGCACCCAGCACCCTGAGCACTGAGCACCCAGCACCCTGAGCACTGAGCACTGAGCACCCAGCACCCCGAGCACTGAGCACCCAGCACCCCGAGCACTGAGCACACAGCGCCCTGAGCACTGAGCACCCAGCACCCTGAGCACTGAGCACCCAGCCCCCTTAGTACTGAGCACCCAGCACCCTGAGTACTGAGCACCCAGCACCCTGAGCACTGAGAAACCTGAGGACTGAGCACCCAGCACCCCGAGCACTGAGCACCCAGCACCCTGAGCACTGAGCACCCTGAGGACTGAGCACCCAGCACCCTGAGCACTGAGCACCCAGCACCCTGAGTACTGAGCACCGATCACCCTGAGCACTGAGCACCCAGCACCCTGAGCACTGAGCACCCAGCACCCTGAGTACTGAGCAACCTGAGTACTGAGCACCGATCACCCGGAGCACTGAGCACCCAGCACCCTGAGTATTGAGCACCCAGCACCCAGAGCACTGAGCAACCTGAGAACTGAGCACTGAGCACCCTGAGTACTGAGCACTGAGCACCCTGAGTTCTGAGCACCCAGCACCCTGAGTACTGATTACCCAGCACCCTGAGCACTGAGCACCCAGCACCCTGAGTACTGAGCACCGAGCACCCTGAGTACTGAGCACCCAGCACCCTGAGTACTGAGCACCCAGCACCCTGAGCACTGAGCACCCAGCACCCTGAGTTCTGAGCACCCAGCACCCTGAGTACTGATTACCCAGCACCCTGAGCACTGAGCACCCAGCACCCTGAGTACTGAGCACCGAGCACCCTGAGTACTGAGCACCCAGCACCCTGAGTACTGAGCACCCAGCACCCTGAGCACTGAGAACCCAGCACCCTGAGTACTGAGCACCCAGCACCCTGAGTACTGAGCACCCAGCACCCCGAGAATGAGCACCCTGAGCACTGAGTACCCAGCACCATGAGTACTGAGCACCGAGCACCCTGAGCACTGAGCACCCAGCACCCTGAGTACTGAGCACCCAGCACCCTGAGTACTGAGCACCCAGCACCCTGAGCACTGAGCACCCAGCAACCTGAGTACTGAGCACCCAGCACTCTGAGCACTGAGCACCCAGCACCCCGAGCACTGAGCACCCAGCACACCGAGCACTGAGCACTGAGCACCCTGAGCACTGAGCACCCAGCACCCCGAGTACTGAGCACTGAGCACCCTGAGTACTGAGCAATCAGCACCCCGAGTACTGAGCACTGAGCACCCTGAGTACTGAGCACCCAGCACCCTGAGCACTGAGCACTGAGAACCCTGAGTACTGAGCACCGAGCACCCAGAGAACTGAGCACCCAGCACCCCGAGCACTGAGCACCCTGAGCTCTTAGCACCCTGAGTACTGAGCACCCAGCACCCTGAGTACTGAGCACCCAGCAACCTGAGCACTGAGCACCCAGCACCCCGAGCACTGAGCACCCAGCACCCTGAGTACTGAGCACTGAGCACCCAGCACCCCGAGCACTGAGCACTCAGCACGCTGTGTACTGAGCACTGAGTACCCAGTACCCCGTGCACTGAGACCCAGCACCCTGAGCACTGAGCACCCAGCACCCCGAGTACTGAGCACCCAGCAGCCCGAGCACTGTGCACCCAGCACCCCGAGCACTGAACACCCAGCACCCTGAGTACTGAGCACCCAGCACCCCGAGCACTGAGCACCCAGCACCCCGAGCTCTGAGCACCCAGCACCCCGAGCACTGAGCAACGAGAACCCACGAGCACTGTGCACCCAGCAGCCTGAGAACTGAGCACCCAGCACCCTGAGTACTGAGCACCCAGCATCCTGAGCACTGAGTACTGAGCAGCCCAAGCACTGAGCACCCAGCACCCTGAGCACTGAGCACGCAGCACCCCTTGCACTGAGCACCCAGCACCCGGAGTACTGAGCACGCAGCACCCTGAGTACTGAGCACCCAGCACCCCGAGCACAGAGCACCCAGCACCCTGAGCACTGAGCACCCAGGACCCTGAGTACTGAGCACCCAGCACCCCGAGCACTGAGCACCCAGCACCCTGAGTACTGAGCACCGAGCACCCCGAGCACTGAGCACCAAGCACCCTGAGCACTGAGAACCCAGCACCCTGAGTACTGAGCACGGAGCACCCCAAGCACTGAGCACCCAGCACCCTGAGTACTGAGCACCGAGCACCCCGAGCACTGAGCACCCAGCACCCTGAGTACTGAGCACGGAGCACCCTGAGTACTGTGCACCCAGCACCCCGAGCACTTAGCACCCAGCACCCTGAGTACTGAGCATCCAGCACTCTGAGCACTGAGCATCCAGCACCCTGAGCACTGAGCACCCAGCACTCTGAGTACTGAGAACCGAACACCCCGAGCACTGAGCACCCAGCACCTTGAGCACTGAGCACCCTGAGTACTGAGCACCCAGCACCCTGAGCACTGAGCACCCAGCACCCCGAGTACTGAGCACCGAGCACCCCGAGAACTGAGCACCCAGCACCCCGAGCACTGAGCACTGTGCACCCTGAGCACTGAGCACCCAGCACCCCGAGTACTGAGCACTGACCACCCTAAGAACTGAGCACCCAGCACCCCGAGTACTGAGAACCGAGCACCCCGAGCACTGAGCACCCAGCACCTTGAGCACTGAGCACCCTGAGTACTGAGCACCCAGCACCCTGAGCACTGAGCACCCAGCACCCCGAGTACTGAGCACCGAGCACCCCGAGAACTGAGCACCCAGCACCCCGAGCACTGAGCACTGTGCACCCTGAGCACTGAGCACCCAGCACCCCGAGTACTGAGCACCCAGCACCCCGAGTACTGAGCACTGAGCACCATGAGTACTGAGCACCCAGCACCCTGAGCACTGAGCACTGAGGACCCTGAGTACTGAGCACCGAGCACCCCGAGCACTGAGCACCCAGCACCCTGAGTACTGAGCACCGAGCTCCCCGAGCACTGAGCACCCTGAGTACTGAGCACCCAGCACCCTTAGTACTGAGCACCCAGCACCCCGAGAATGAGCACCCTGAGCACTGAGCACCCAGCACCCTGAGTACTGAGCACCCAGCACCCTAAGCACTGACGACCCAGCACCCTGAACATTGAGCACACAGCACCCTGAGTACTGAGCACCCAGCACCCTGAGTACTGAACACCCAGCACCCTTAGCACTGAGCACTGAGCACCCAGCACCCTGAGCACTGAGCACTGAGCACCCAGCCCCCTGAGCACTGAGTACCCAGCACCCCGAGCACTGAGTACCAGCACCCTGAGCCCCCAGCACCCTGAGCACTGAGCACCCTGAGCACTGAGCACTGAGCACCCAGCACCCTGAGTACTGAGCAGCCAACACTCTGAGCAAAGAGCACCCAGCACGCTGAGTACTGAGCACTGAGTACCCAGCACCCTGAGCACTGAGCACTGAGCACCCAGCACCCCGAGTACTGAGCACCCAGCACCCTGAGCCCTGAGCACCCTGAGCACTGAGCACCCTGAGCACTGAGCACTGAGCACCCAGCACCCTGAGTACTGAGCACCCAACACTCTGAGCACTGAGCACCCAGCACGCAGAGTACTGAGCACTGAGCACACAGCACCCTGAGTACTGAGCACCCAGCACCCCGAGCACTGAGCACCCAGCGCCCCGAGCACTGAGCACCCAGCACCCCGAGCACTGAGCACTGAGCACACTGAGCACTGAGCACCCAGCACCCCGAGTACTGAGCACTGACCACCCTGAGTACTGAGCACCCAGCACCCCGAGGACTGAGCACTGAGCACCCTGAGTACTGAGCACCCAGCACCCTGAGCACTGAGCACCCTGAGGACTGAGCACCTAGCACCCTGAGTACTGATCCCCCAGCACCCTGAGTACTGAGCACCGATCACCCTGAGCACTGAGCACCCAGCACCCCGAGCACTGAGCACCCAGCACCCTGAGCACTGAGCACCCAGCACCCTGAGCACTGAGCACCCAGCACCCTGAGCACGGAGCACAAAGCACCCTGAGTACTGAGCACTCAGCACCCTGAGCACTGAGCACCCAGCACCCTGAGCACTGAGCACCCAGCACCCTGAGCACGGAGCACAAAGCACCCTGAGTACTGAGCACCCAACACCCAGAGTACTGAGCACCCAGCACCCTGAGCACTGAGCACCCAGCACCCTGAGTACTGAGCACCCAGCACCCTGAGTACTGAACACCCAGCACCCTGAGCACTGAGCACTGAGCACCCTGAGCACTGACTACTGGGCAATGAGCACCCTGAGCACTGAGCACCCAGCACCCCGAGTACTGAGCACCCAGCACCCCGAGCACTGATCACCCAGCGCCCCGAGCACTGAGCACCCAGCACCCCGAGCACTGAGCACTGAGCACCCTGAGCACTGAGCACCCAGCACCCCGAGTACTGAGCACTGAGCACCCTGAGTACTGAGCAGCAAGCAACCCGATTACTGAGCACTGAGCACACTGAGTACTGAGCACCCACCACCCTGAGCACTGAGCACCCAGCACCCTGAGTACTGAGCACTGAGAACCCTGAGTACTGAGCACCGAGCACCCTGAGTACTGAGCACCCAGCACCCTGAGTACTGAGCAACCAGCACCCTGAGCACTGAGCACTGAGCACCCAGCACCCTGAGCACTGAGCACTGAGCACCCAGCACCACAGCCCTGAGCACCCAGCACCCCGAGCACTGAGCACCCAGCACCCTGAGAAACAGAGCACCCAGCACCCTGAGCACTGAGGACCCAGCACCCTGAGTACTGAGCACCCAGCACCCTGAGTACTGAGCACTCAGCACCCTGAGTACTGAGCACCGAGCACCCCGAGCACTGAGCACCCAGCACCCTGAGCACAGAGCACCCGGAGGACTGAGCACCCAGCACCATGAGCACTTTGCACCGATCACCCTGAGCACTAAGCACCCAGCACCCCGAGTACTGAGCACCCAGCACCCTGAGTACTGAGCACCCAGCACCCCGAGCACTGAGCACCCAGCACCCTGAGTACTGAGCACCCTGATTACTGAGCACTGAGCACCGAGCATCCTGAGTACTGAGCACACTGAAGACTGAGCACCCAGCACCCTGAGCACTGAGCACCCAGCACCCTGAGTACTGAGCACTGATCACCCTGAGCACTGAGCACCCAGCACCCCGAGCACTGAGCACCCAGCAACCTGAGCACTGAGCACTGAGCACCCAGCACCCCGAGTACTGAGCACCCAGCACCCTGAGCACTGAGCACCCTGAGCACTGAGCACCCTGAGCACTGAGCACTGAGCACCCAGCACCCTGAGTACTGAGCACCCAACACTCTGAGCACTGAGCACCCAGCACGCAGAGTACTGAGCACTGAGCACACAGCACCCTGAGTACTGAGCACCCAGCACCCCGAGCACTGAGCACCCAGCGCCCCGAGCACTGAGCACCCAGCACCCCGAGCACTGAGCACCCAGCACCCCGAGGACTGAGCACTGAGCACCCTGAGTACTGAGCACCCAGCACCCTGAGCACTGAGAACCCTGAGTACTGAGCACCGAGCACCCTGAGTACTGAGCACCCAGCACCCTGAGCACTGAGCACAGAGCACCCCGAGGACTGAGCACCCAGCACCCTGAGAAACAGAGCACCCAGCACCCTGAGCACTGAGGACCCAGCACCCTGAGTACTGAGCACCCAGCACCCTGAGTACTGAGCACTCAGCACCCTGAGTACTGAGCACCGAGCACCCCGAGCACTGAGCACCCAGCACCCTGAGCACAGAGCACCCGGAGGACTGAGCACCCAGCACCATGAGCACTTTGCACCGATCACCCTGAGCACTAAGCACCCAGCACCCCGAGTACTGAGCACCCAGCACCCTGAGTACTGAGCACCCAGCACCCCGAGCACTGAGCACCCAGCACCCTGAGTACTGAGCACCCTGATTACTGAGCACTGAGCACCGAGCATCCTGAGTACTGAGCACACTGAGGACTGAGCACCCAGCACCCTGAGCACTGAGCACCCAGCACCCTGAGTACTGAGCACTGATCACCCTGAGCACTGAGCACCCAGCACCCCGAGCACTGAGCACCCAGCACCCTGAGCACTGAGCACTGAGCACCCAGCACCCCGAGTACTGAGCACCCAGCACCCTGAGCACTGAGCACCCTGAGCACTGAGCACCCTGAGCACTGAGCACTGAGCACCCAGCACCCTGAGTACTGAGCACCCAACACTCTGAGCACTGAGCACCCAGCACGCAGAGTACTGAGCACTGAGCACACAGCACCCTGAGTACTGAGCACCCAGCACCCCGAGCACTGAGCACCCAGCGCCCCGAGCACTGAGCACCCAGCACCCCGAGCACTGAGCACCCAGCACCCCGAGGACTGAGCACTGAGCACCCTGAGTACTGAGCACCCAGCACCCTGAGCACTGAGAACCCTGAGTACTGAGCACCGAGCACCCTGAGTACTGAGCACCCAGCACCCTGAGCACTGAGCACAGAGCACCCCGAGGACTGAGCACCCAGCACCCTGAGCACTGAACACCCAGCACCTTGAGTACTGAGCACCGAGCACCCCGAGTACAGAGCACCGAGCACCCAGAGTACTGAGCACCCAGCACCCTGAGCACTGAGCACCCAGCACCCTGAGCACTGAGCACCCAGCACCCCGAGCACTGAGCACCCAGCACCCTGAGTACTGAGCACACAACACCCAGAGTAATGAGCACCCAGCACCCTGAGAACTGAGCACCCAGTACCCTGAGTACTGAGCACCCAGCACCCTGAGTACTGAGCACCCAGCACCCTGAGCACTGAGCACTGAGCACCCAGCACCCTGAGCACTGAGCACTGAGCACCCAGCACCCCGAGCACTGAGCACCCAGCACCCCGAGCACTGAGCACAGAGCGCCCTGAGCACTGAGCACCCAGCACCCTGAGCACTGAGCACCCAGCCCCCTTAGTACTGAGCACCCAGCACCCTGAGTACTGAGCACCCAGCACCCTGAGCACTGTGAAACCTGAGGACTGAGCACACAGCACCCCGAGCACTGAGCACCCAGCACCCTGAGCACTGAGCACCCTGAGGACTGAGCACCCAGCACCCTGAGCACTGAGCACCCAGCACCCAGAGTACTGAGCACCGATCACCCTGAGCACTGAGCACCCAGCACCCTGAGCACTGAGCACCCAGCACCCTGAGTACTGAGCAACCTGAGTACTGAGCACCGATCACCCGGAGCACTGAGCACCCAGCACCCTGAGTATTGAGCACCCAGCACCCAGAGCACTGAGCAACCTGAGAACTGAGCACTGAGCACCCTGAGTACTGAGCACTGAGCACCCTGAGTTCTGAGCACCCAGCACCCTGAGTACTGATTACCCAGCACCCTGAGCACTGAGCACCCAGCACCCTGAGTACTGAGCACCGAGCACCCTGAGTACTGAGCACCCAGCACCCTGAGTACTGAGCACCCAGCACCCTGAGCACTGAGCACCCAGCACCCTGAGTTCTGAGCACCCAGCACCCTGAGTACTGATTACCCAGCACCCTGAGCACTGAGCACCCAGCACCCTGAGTACTGAGCACCGAGCACCCTGAGTACTGAGCACCCAGCACCCTGAGTACTGAGCACCCACCACCCTGAGCACTGAGAACCCAGCACCCTGAGTACTGAGCACCCAGCACCCCGAGCACTGAGCAACCAGCACCCTGAGTATTGAGCACTGAGCACCCTGAGAACTGAGCACCGAACACCCTGAGTACTGAGCACCCAGCACCCTGAGCACTGAGCACCCAGCACCCTGAGTACTGAGCACCCAGCACCCTGAGTACTGAGCCCCCAGCACCCTGAGCACTGAGCACCCAGCACCCCGAGCACTGAGCACCCAGCACCCTGAGTACTGAGCATCAAGCACGCTGAGCACTGAGCACCCAGCACCCTGAGCACTGAGCACCCAGCACCCTGAGCACTGAGCACTCAGCACCCTGAGTACTGAGCACCGAGCACCCCGAGCACTGAGCACCAGGTACCCCGAGCACTGAGCACCCAGCACCCTGAGTACTGAGCACCAAGCACCCTGAGTACTGAGCACTGAGCACTGAGCACCCTGAGCACTGAGCACCCAGCACCCTGAGCACTGAGCACCCAGCATCCTGAGCACTGAGTACTGAGCACCCAGCACCCTGAGCACTGAGCACCCACCACCCTGAGCACTGAGCAACAAGCACCCTGAGTACTGAGCACCCAGCACCCCAAACACTGAGCACCGAGCACCCTGAGAACTGAGCACCGAGCACCCTGAGTACTGAGCACCCAGCACCATGAGTACTGAGTACCGAGCACCCTGAGCACTGAGCACCCAGCCCCCTGAGTACTGAGCACCCAGCACCATGAGTACTGAGCACCCAGCACCCTGAGCACTGAGCACCCTGAGGACTGAGTACCCAGCACCCCGAGCACTGAGCACCCAGCACCCTGAGCACTGAGCACCCTGAGGACTGAGCACCCAGCACCCTGAGCACTGAGCACCCAGCACCCTGAGTACTGAGCACCGATCACCCTGAGCACTGAGCACCCAGCACCCTGAGCACTGAGCACCCAGCACCCTGAGTACTGAGCAACCTGAGTACTGAGCACCGATCACCCTGAGCACTGAGCACCCAGCACCCTGAGTACTGAGCACCCAGCACCCTGAGCACTGAGCACCCAGCACCCTGAGTACTGAGCACCCAGCACCCTGAGTTCTGAGCACCCAGCACCCTGAGTACTGATTACCCAGCACCCTGAGCACTGAGCACCCAGCACCCTGAGTAATGAGCACCGAGCACCCTGAGTACTGAGCACCCAGCACCCTGAGTACTGAGCACCCAGCACCCTGAGCACTGAGAACCCAGCACCCTGAGTACTGAGCACCCAGCACCCTGAGTACTGAGCACCCAGCAACCCTGAGTACTGAGCACCCAGCACCCTGAGTACTGAGCACCGAGCACCCCGAGCACTGAGCAACCAGCACCCTGAGTATTGAGCACTGAGCACCCTGAGAACTGAGCACCGAACACCCTGAGTACTGAGCACCCAGCACCCTGAGGACTGAGCACCCAGCACCCCGAGCACTGAGCACCCAGCACCCTGAGCACTGAGCACCCTGAGGACTGAGCACCCAGCACCCTGAGTACTGAGCACCCAGCACCCTGAGTACTGAGCACCCAGCACCCTGAGTACTGAGCACCCAGCACCCTGAGTACTGAGCACCCAGGACCCTGAGCACTGAGCACCCAGCACCCCGAGCACTGAGCACCCAGCACCCCGAGCACTGAGCACCCAGGACACCGAGCAATGATCAACCAGCACCCTGAGCACTGAGCACCCAGCACCCTGAGCACTGAGCACCCAGCACCCTGAGCACTGAGTACCCAGCACCCTGAGAACTGAGCACCCAGCACCCTGAGTACTGATCACCGAGCACCCCGAGCACTGAGCACCCAGCACCCTGAGTACTGAGCACCCAGCACGATGAGTACTGGGCACCCAGCACCCTGAGCACTGAGCACCCATCACCCTGAGTACTGAGCAACCTGAGTACTGAGCACCGATCACCCTGAGCACTGAGCACCCAGCACCCTAAGTACTGAGCACCCAGCACCCTGAGCACTGAGCACCCAGCACCCTGAGTACTGAGCACCCAGCACCCTGAGTTCTGAGCACCCAGCACCCTGAGTACTGATTACCCAGCACCCTGAGCACTGAGCACCCAGCACCCTGAGTAATGAGCACCGAGCACCCTGAGTACTGAGCACCCAGCACCCTGAGTACTGAGCACCCAGCACCCTGAGCACTGAGAACCCAGCAACCTGAGTACTGAGCACCCAGCACCCTGAGTACTGAGCACCCAGCAACCCTGAGTACTGAGCACCCAGCACCCTGAGTACTGAGCACCGAGCACCCCGAGCACTGAGCAACCAGCACCCTGAGTATTGAGCACTGAGCACCCTGAGAACTGAGCACCGAACACCCTGAGTACTGAGCACCCAGCACCCTGAGGACTGAGCACCCAGCACCCTGAGCACTGAGCACCCAGCACCCTGAGTACTGAGCACCCAGCACCCTGAGTACTGAGCACCCAGCACCCTGAGCACTGAGCACCCAGCACCCTGAGTACTGAGCACCCAGCACCCTGAGTACTGAGCACCCAGCACCCTGAGCACTGAGCACCCAGCACCCCGAGCACTGAGCACCCAGCACCCCGAGCACTGAGCACCCAGGACCCCGAGCACTGAGCACCCAGCACCCTGAGTACTGAGCACCGAGCTCCCCGAGCACTGAGCACCCTGAGTACTGAGCACCCAGCACCCTTAGTACTGAGCACCCAGCACCCCGAGAATGAGCACCCTGAGCACTGAGCACCCAGCACCCTGAGTACTGAGCACCCAGCACCCTAAGCACTGACGACCCAGCACCCTGAACATTGAGCACCCAGCACCCTGAGTACTGAACACCCAGCACCCTTAGCACTGAGCACTGAGCACCCAGCACCCTGAGCACTGAGCACTGAGCACCCAGCCTCCTGAAAACTGAGTACCCAGCACCCCGAGCACTGAGTACCCAGCACCCTGAGCCCCCAGCACCCTGAGCACTGAGCACCCTGAGCACTGAGCACCCAGCACCCTGAGTACTGAGCAGCCAACACTCTGAGCAAAGAGCAGCCAGCACGCTGAGTACTGAGCACTGAGCACCCAGCACCCTGAGTACTGAGCACCCAGCACCACGAGCACTGAGCACCCAGCACCCTGTGTACAGAGCACCGAGCACCCCGAGCACTGAGCATCCAACACGCTGAGTACTGAGCACCCAGCACGCCGAGAATGAGCACCCAGCACCTCGAGCACTGAGCACCCTGCACCCTGAGCACTGAGCACCCAGCACCCTGAGTACTGAGCACCCAGCACCCCGAGCACTGAGCACCCAGCACCCTGAGTACTAAGCACCCTGAGTACTGAGCACCCAGAACCCTGAGTACTGAGCACCCTGCACCCCGAGCACTGAGCTCCCTGAGTACTGAGCACCCAGCACCCCGAGCACTGAGCACCCAGCACCACGAGCACTGAGCACTGAGCACCCTGAGCACTGAGCACCCAGCACCCCGAGTACTGAGCACTGAGCACCCTGAGTACTGAGTACCCAGCACCCCGAGTACTGAGCACTGAGCACCCTGAGTACTGAGCACCCAGCACCCTGAGCACTAAGCACTGAGAACCCTGAGTACTGAGCACCGAGCACCCCGAGCACTGAGCACCCAGCACCCCGAGCACTGAGCACCCAGCATCCTGTGTACTGAGCACTGAGTACCCAGTACCCCCGAGCACTGAGACCCAGCACCCTGAGCTCTGAGCACCCAGCACCCCGAGTACTGAGCACGCAGCACCCCGAGCACTGAGCACCCAGCACCCCGAGCACTGAGCACCCAGCACCCTGAGTACTGAGCACCCAGCACCCCGAGCACTGAGCACCCAGCACCCCGAGCACTGAGCACCCAGCACCCTGAGTACTGAGCACCAAGCACCCCGAGCACTGAGCACCGAGCACCCCGAGCACTGAGCAACCAGCACCCCGAGCACTGAGCACCCAGCATTCTGAGAACTGAGCACCCAGCACCCTGAGTACTGAGCACCCAGCATCCTCAGCACTGAGCACCCAGTACCCTGAGCACTGAGCACCCAGGACCCTGACTACTGAGCACCCAGCACCCTGAGTACTGAACACCCAGCACCCAGAGCACTGAGCACTGAGCACCCAGCACCCTGAGCACTGAGCACTGAGCAACCAGCACCCTGAGCACTGAGCACCCAGCACCCCGAGCACTGAGCACCCAGCACCCTGAGCACCCAGCACCCTGAGCACTGAGCACCCTGAGCACTGAGCAATGAGCACCCAGCACCCTGAGGACTGAGCACCCAACACTCTGAGCACTGAGCACCCAGCACGCTGAGTACTGAGCACCCAGCACCCCGAGCACTGTGCACCCAGCACCCTGAGCACTGAGCACACAGCACCCCGAGCACTGAGCACCCAGCACCCTGAGCACTGAGCACCCAGCACCCCGAGCACTGAGCACCCAGCACCCTGAGCACTGAGCACCCAGCACCCCGAGTACTGAGCACCGAGCACCCCGAGAACTGAGCACCCAGCACCCCGAGCACTGAGCACTGAGCACACTGAGAACTGAGCACCCAGCACCCCGAGTACTGAGCACTGAGCACCCTGAGTACTGAGCACCCAGCACCCCGAGTACTGAGCACTGAGCACCATGAGTACTGAGCCCCCAGCACCCTGAGCATTGAGCACTGAGAACCCTGAGTACTGAGCACCGAGCACCCCGAGTACTGAGCACTGAGCACCATGAGTACTGAGCACCCAGCACCCCGAGTACTGAGCACTGAGCACCATGAGTACTGAGCACCCAGCACCCTGAGTACAGAGCACCGAGCTCCCCGAGCACTGAGCACCCTGAGTACTGAGCACCCACCACCCTGAGTACTGAGCACCCAGCACCCCGAGAATGAGCACGCTGAGCACTGAGTACCCAGCACCATGAGTACTGAGCACCGAGCACCCTGAGCACTGAGCACCCAGCACCCTGAGTACTGAGCACCCAGCACCCTGAGTACTGAGCACCCAGCACCCTGAGCACTGAGCACCCAGCAACCTGAGTACTGAGCACCCAGCACTCTGAGCACTGAGCACCCAGCACCCCGAGCACTGAGCACCCAGCACACCGAGCACTGAGCACTGAGCACCCTGAGCACTGAGCACCCAGCACCCCGAGTACTGAGCACTGAGCACCCTGAGTACTGAGCACTGAGCACCCTGAGTACTGAGCACTGAGCACCCTGACTACTGAGCACCCAGCACCCTGAGTACTGAGCACCGAGCACCCAGAGAACTGAGCACCCAGCACCCCGAGCACTGAGCACCCTGAGCTCTTAGCACCCTGAGTACTGAGCACCCAGCACCCTGAGTACTGAGCACCGAGCACCCTGAGCACTGAGCACCCAGCATCCCGAGCACTGAGCACCCAGCACCCTGAGTACTGAGCACTGAGCACCCAGCACCCCGAGCATTGAGCACTCAGCACCCTGTGTACTGAGCACTGAGTATCCAGTACCCCGTGCACTGAGACCCAGCACCCTGAGCACTGAGCACCCAGCACCCCGAGTACTGAGCACCCAGCACCCCTAGCACTGAGCACCCAGCACCCTGAGTACTGAGCACCAAGCACCCCGAGCACTGAGCACCCAGCACCCCGAGCTCTGAGCACCCAGCACCCCGAGCACTGAGCAACGAGAACCCCGAGCACTGTGCACCCAGCACCCTGAAAACTGAGCACCCAGCACCCTGAGTACTGAGCACCCAGCATCCTGAGCACTGAGTACTGAGCAGCCCAAGCACTGAGCACCCAGCAACCTGAGCACTGAGCACCCAGCACCCCTTGCACTGAGCACCCAGCACCCGGAGTACTGAGCACGCAGCACCCTGAGTACTGTGCACCCAGCACCCCGAGCACTTAGCACCCAGCACCCTGAGTACTGAGCACCCAGCACCCTGATTACTGAGCACCCAGCACCATGAGTACTGAGCACCCAGCACCCTGAGTACTGAGCACCCAGCACCCTGAGCACTGAGCACCCAGCAACCTGCGTACTGAGCACCCAGCACTCTGAGCACTGAGCACCCAGCACCCCGAGCACTGAGCACCCAGCACCCTGAGTACTGAGCACCGAGCACCCCGAGCACTGAGCACCCAGCACCCTGAGTACTGAGCACGGAGCACCCTGAGTACTGTGCACCCAGCACCCCGAGCACTTAGCACCCAGCACCCTGAGTACTGAGCACTGAGCACCCTGAGCACTGAGCACCCAGCACCCCGAGTACTGAGCACTGAGCACCCTGAGTACTGAGCACCCAGCACCCCGAGTACTGAGCACTGAGCACCCTGAGTACTGAGCACCCAGCACCCTGAGCACTGAGCACTGAGAACCCTGAGTACTGAGCACCGAGCACCCAGAGAACTGAGCACCCAGAACCCCGAGCACTGAGCACCCTGAGCTCTTAGCACCCTGAGTACTGAGCACCCAGCACCCTGAGTACTGAGCACCCAGCACCCTGAGCACTGAGCACCCAGCACCCCGAGCACTGAGCACCCAGCACCCTGAGTACAGAGCACCGAGCTCCCCGAGCACTGAGCACCCTGAGTACTGAGCACCCAGCACCCTGAGTACTGAGCACCCAGCACCCCGAGAATGAGCACCCTGAGCACTGAGTACCCAGCACCATGAGTACTGAGCACCGAGCACCCTGAGCACTGAGCACCCAGCACCCTGAGTACTGAGCACCCAGCACCCTGAGTACTGAGCACCCAGCAACCTGAGTACTGAGCACCCAGCACCCTGAGCACTGAGCACTGAGAACCCTGAGTACTGAGCACCGAGCACCCAGAGAACTGAGCACCCAGCACCCCGAGCACTGAGCACCCTGAGCTCTTAGCACCCTGAGTACTGAGCACCCAGCACCCTGAGTACTGAGCACCCAGCACCCTGAGCACTGAGCACCCAGCACCCCGAGCACTGAGCACCCAGCACCCTGAGTACTGAGCACTGAGCACCCAGCACCCGAGCACTGAGCACTCAGCACCCTGTGTACTGAGCACTGAGTACCCAGTACCCCGTGCACTGAGACCCAGCACCCTGAGAACTGAGCACCCAGCACCCCGAGTACTGAGCACCCAGCAGCCCGAGCACTGTGCACCCAGCACCCCGAGCACTGAGCACCCAGCACCCTGAGTACTGAGCACCCAGCACCCCGAGCACTGAGCACCCAGCACCCCGAGCTCTGAGCACCCAGCACCCCGAGCACTGAGCAACGAGAACCCCGAGCACTGTGCACCCAGCACCCTGAGAACTGAGCACCCTGCACCCTGAGTACTGAGCACCCAGCATCCTGAGCACTGAGTACTGAGCAGCCCAAGCACTGAGCACCCAGCACCCTGAGCACTGAGCACGCAGCACCCCTTGCACTGAGCACCCAGCACCCGGAGTACTGAGCACGCAGCACCCTGAGTACTGAGCACCCAGCACCCCGAGCACTGAGCACCCAGCACCCTGAGCACTGAGCACCCAGGACCCTGAGTACTGAGCACCCAGCACCCCGAGCACTGAGCACCCTGAGCTCTTAGCACCCTGAGTACTGAGCACCCAGCACCCTGAGTACGGAGCACCCAGCACCCTGAGCACTGAGCACCCAGCACCCTGAGTACTGAGCACCCAGCACCCTGAGTACTGAGCACTGAGCACCCCGAGCACTGAGCACCCAGCACCCTGAGCACTGAGCACCCAGCACCCCGAGCACTGTGCACCCAGCACCCTGAGCACTGAGCACAGAGCACCCCGAGCACTGAGCACCCAGCACCCTGAGCACTGAGCACCTAGCACCCCGAGCACTGAGCACCCAGCACCCTGATCACTGAGCACCCAGCACCCCAAGTACTGAGCACCGAGCACCCCGAGAACTGAGCACCCAGCACCCCGAGCACTGAGCACTGAGCACCCTGAGCACTGAGCACCCAGCACCCCGAGTACTGAGCACTGAGCACCCTGAGTACTGAGCACCCAGCACCCCGAGTACTGAGCACTGAGCACCATGAGTACTGAGCACTCAGCAACCTGAGCACTGAGCACTGAGAACCCTGAGTACTGAGCACCGGGCACCCCGAGCACTGAGCACCCAGCACCCTGAGTACAGAGCACCGAGCTCCCCGAGCACTGAGCACCCTGAGTACTGAGCACCCAGCACCCTGAGTACTGAGCACCCAGCACCCCGAGAATGAGCACCCTGAGCACTGAGTACCCAGCACCATGAGTACTGAGCACCGAGCACCCTGAGCACTGAGCACCCAGCACCCTGACTACTGAGCACCCAGCACAATGAGTACTGAGCACCCAGCACCCTGAGCACTGAGCACCCAGCAACCTGAGTACTGAGCACCCAGCACTCTGAGCACTGAGCACCCAGCACCCCGAGCACTGAGCACCCAGCACCCCGAGCACTGAGCACTGAGCACCCTGAGCACTGAGCACCCAGCACCCCGAGTACTGAGCACTGAGCACCCTGAGTACTGAGCACCCAGCACCCCGAGTACTGAGCACTGAGCACCCTGAGTACTGAGCACCCAGCACCCTGAGCACTGAGCACTGAGAACCCTGAGTACTGAGCACCGAGCACCCAGAGAACTGAGCACCCAGCACCCCGAGCACTGAGCACCCTGAGCTCTTAGCACCCTGAGTACTGAGCACCCAGCACCCTGAGTACTGAGCACCCAGCACCCTGAGCACTGAGCAGCCAGCACCCCGAATACTGAGCACCCAGCACCCTGAGTACTGAACACCCAGCACCCAGAGCACTGAGCACTGAGCACCCAGCACCCTGAGCACTGAGCACTGAGCAACCAGCACCCTGAGCACTGAGCACCCAGCACCCCGAGCACTGAGCACCCAGCACCCTGAGTACTGAGCACCCAGCACCCCGAGCACTGAGCACCCAGCACCCCGAGCACTTAGCACCCAGCACACCGAGCACTGAGCAACGAGCACCCCGAGCACTGTGCACCCAGCACCCTGAGAACTGAGCACCCAGCACCCTGAGTACTGAGCACCCAGCATCCTGAGCACTGAGTACTGAGCACCCCGAGCACTGAGCACCCAGCACCCTGAACACTGAGCACCCAGCACCCCTTGAACTGAGCACCCAGCACCCGGAGTACTGAGCACGCAGCACCCTGAGTACTGAGCACCCAGCACCCCGAGCACTGAGCACCCAGCACCCTGAGCACTGAGCACCCAGGACCCTGAGTACTGAGCACCCAGCACCCCGAGCACTGAGCACCCAGCACCCTGAGTACTGAGCACCGAGCACCCCGAGCACTGAGCACCCAGCACCCTGAGTACTGAGCACCGAGCACCCCGAGCACTGAGCACCCAGCACCCTGAGTACTGAGCACCGAGCACCCCGAGCACTGAGCACCCAGCACCCTGAGTACTGAGCACGGAGCACCCTGAGTACTGTGCACCCAGCACCCCGAGTACTGAGCACTGAGCACCCTGAGTACTGAGCACCCAGCACCCTGAGCACTGAGCACTGAGAACCCTGAGTACTGAGCACCGAGCACCCAGAGAACTGAGCACCCAGCACCCCGAGCACTGAGCACCCTGAGCTCTTAGCACCCTGAGTACTGAGCACCCAGCACCCTGAGTACTGAGCACCCAGCACCCTGAGCACTGAGCACCCAGCACCCCGAGCACTGAGCACCCAGCACCCTGAGTACTGAGCACTGAGCACCCAGCACCCCGAGCACTGAGCACTCAGCACCCTGTGTACTGTGCACTGAGTACCCAGTACCCCATGCACTGAGACCCAGCACCCTGAGCACTGAGCACCCAGCACCCCGAATACTGAGCACCCAGCACCCTGAGTACTGAACACCCAGCACCCAGAGCACTGAGCACTGAGCACCCAGCACCCTGAGCACTGAGCACTGAGCAACCAGCACCCTGAGCACTGAGCACCCAGCACCCCGAGCACTGAGCACCCAGCACCCTGAGCACCCAGCACCCTGAGCACTGAGAACCCTGAGCACTGAGCAATGAGCACCCAGCACCCTGAGTACTGAGCACCCAACACTCTGAGCACTGAGCACCCAGCACGCTGAGTACTGAGCACCCAGCACCCCGAGCACTGAGCACCCAGCACCCTGTGTACTGAGCACCGAGCACCCCGAGCACTGAGCACCCAGCACCCTGAGTACTGAGCACCCAGCACCCCGAGAATGAGCACCCAGCACCCCGAGCACTGAGCACCCAGCACCCTGAGCACTGAGCACACAGCACCCTGAGTACTGAGCACCCAGCACCCCGAGCACTGAGCACCCAGCACACTGTGTACTGAGCACCCTGAGTACTGAGCACCCAGCAACCTGAGTACTGAGCACACTGCACCCCGAGCACTGAGCTCCCTGAGTACTGAGCACCCAGCACCCTGAGCACTGAGCACCCAGCACCCTGAGTACTGAGCACTGAGCACCCAGAGAACTGAGCACCCAGCACCCCGAGGACTGAGCACCCAGCACCCTGTGCACTGAGCACTGAGCATCCAGCACCCCGAGCACTGAGCACCCTGAGCTCTTAGCACCCAGAGTACTGAGCACCCAGCACCCTGAGTACGGAGCACCCAGCACCCTGAGCACTGAGCACCCAGCACCCTGAGCACTGAGCACCCAGCACCCCGAGCACTGAGCACCCAGCACCCCGAGCACTGAGCACCCAGCACCCCGAGCACTGAGCACCCAGCACCCCGAGCACTGTGCACCCAGCACCCTGAGCACTGAGCACACAGCACCCCGAGCACTGAGCACACAGCACCCTGAGCACTGAGCACCCAGCACCCCGAGCACTGAGCACCCAGCACCCTGAGCACTGAGCACCCAGCACCCCGAGTACTGAGCACCGAGCACCCCAAGAACTGAGCACCCAGCACCCCGAGCACTGAGCACTGAGCACCCTGAGCACTGAGCACCCAGCACCCCGAGTACTGAGCACTGAGCACCCTGAGTACTGAGAACCCAGCACCCCGAGTACTGAGCACTGAGCACCATGAGTACTGAGCACCCAGCACCCTGAGCACTGAGCACTGAGAACCCTGAGTACTGAGCACCGAGCACCCCGAGCACTGAGCACCCAGCACCCTGAGTACAGAGCACCGAGCTCCCCGAGCACTGAGCACCCTGAGTACTGAGCACCCAGCACCCTGAGTACTGAGCACCCAGCACCCCGAGAATGAGCACCCTGAGCACTGAGTACCCAGCACCATGAGTACTGAGCACCGAGCACCCTGAGCACTGAGCACCCAGCACCCTGAGTACTGAGCACCCAGCACCCTGAGTACTGAGCACCCAGCACCCTGAGCACTGAGCACCCAGCAACCTGAGTACTGAGCACCCAGCACACTGAGCACTGAGCACCCAGCACCCCGAGCACTGAGCAACCAGCACCCCGAGCACTGAGCACCGAGCACCCTGAGCACTGAGCACCCAGCACCCCGAGTACTGAGCACTGAGCACCCTGTGTACTGAGCACCCAGCACCCCGAGTACTGAGCACTGAGCACCCTGAGTACTGAGCACGCAGCACCCTGAGCACTGAGCACTGAGAACCCTGAGTACTGAGCACCGAGCACCCAGAGAACTGAGCACCCAGCACCCCGAGCACTGAGCACCCTGAGCTCTTAGCACCCTGAGTACTGAGCACCCAGCACCCTGAGTACTGAGCACCCAGCACCCTGAGCCCTGAGCACCCAGCACCCCGAGCACTGAGCACCCAGCACCCTGAGTACTGAGCACTGAGCACCCAGCACCCCGAGCACTGAGCACTCAGCACCC
This sequence comes from Microtus oregoni, assembly GCF_018167655.1. NCBI lineage: Eukaryota > Metazoa > Chordata > Mammalia > Rodentia > Cricetidae > Microtus > Microtus oregoni. The sequence continues at coordinate 1,511,135 of NW_024543811.1, read as the reverse complement.
TGTGTACTGAACACTGAGTACCCAGTACCCCGTGCACTGAGACCCAGCACCCTGAGCACTGAGTACCCAGCACCCCGAGTACTGAGCACCCAGCAGCCCGAGCACTGAGCACCCAGCACCCCGACCACTGAGCACCCAGCACCCTGAGTACTGAGCACCCAGCACCCCGAGCACTGAGCACCCAGCACCCCGAGCACTTAGCACCCAGCACACCGAGCACTGAGCAACGAGCACCCCGAGCACTGTGCACCCAGCACCCTGAGAACTGAGCACCCAGCACCCTGAGTACTGAGCACCCAGCATCCGGAGCACTGAGTACTGAGCACCCCGAGCACTGAGCACCCAGCACCCTGAACACTGAGCACCCAGCACCCCTTGAACTGAGCACCCAGCACCCGGAGTACTGAGCACGCAGCACCCTGAGTACTGAGCACCCAGCACCCCGAGGACTGAGCACCCAGCACCCTGAGCACTGAGCACCCAGGACCCTGAGTACTGAGCACCCAGCACCCCGAGCACAGAGCACTCAGCACCCTGAGTACTGAGCACCGAGCACCCCGAGCACTGAGCACCCAGCACCCTGAGTACTGAGCACCCAGCACCCCGAGCACTGAGCACCCAGCACCCTGAGTACTGAGCACCGAGCACCCCGAGCACTGAGCACCCAGCACCCTGAGTACTGAGCACGGAGCACCCTGAGTACTGTGCACCCAGCACCCCGAGTACTGAGCACTGAGCACCCTGAGTACTGAGCACCCAGCACCCTGAGCACTGAGCACTGAGAACCCTGAGTACTGAGCACCGAGCACCCAGAGAACTGAGCACCCAGCACCCCGAGCACTGAGCACCCTGAGCTCTTAGCACCCTGAGTACTGAGCACCCAGCACCCTGAGTACTGAGCACCCAGCACCCTGAGCACTGAGCACCCAGCACTCCGAGCACTGAGCACCCAGCACCCTGAGTACTGAGCACTGAGGACCCAGCACCCCGAGCACTGAGCACTCAGCACCCTGTGTACTGTGCACTGAGTACCCAGTACCCCGTGCACTGAGACCCAGCACCCTGAGCACTGAGCACCCAGCACCCCGAATACTGAGCACCCAGCACCCTGAGTACTGAACACCCAGCACCCAGAGCACTGAGCACTGAGCACCCAGCACCCTGAGCACTGAGCACTGAGCAACCAGCACCCTGAGCACTGAGCACCCAGCACCCTGAGTACTGAGCACCCAGCACCCTGAGTACTGAGCACCCAGCACCCTGAGCACTGAGCACCCAGCAACCTGAGTACTGAGCACCCAGCACTCTGAGCACTGAGCACCCAGCACCCCGAGCACTGAGCACCCAGCACCCCGAGCACTGAGCACTCAGCACCCTGTGTACTGAACACTGAGTACCCAGTACCCCGTGCACTGAGACCCAGCACCCTGAGCACTGAGTACCCAGCACCCTGAGTACTGAGCACCCAGCAGCCCGAGCACTGAGCACCCAGCACCCCGAGCACTGAGCACCCAGCACCCTGAGTACTGAGCACCCAGCACCCCGAGCACTGAGCACCCAGCACCCCGAGCACTTAGCACCCAGCACACCGAGCACTGAGCAACGAGCACCCCGAGCACTGTGCACCCAGCACCCTGAGAACTGAGCACCCAGCACCCTGAGTACTGAGCACCCAGCATCCTGAGCACTGAGTACTGAGCACCCCGAGCACTGAGCACCCAGCACCCTGAACACTGAGCACCCAGCACCCCTTGAACTGAGCACCCAGCACCCGGAGTACTGAGCACGCAGCACCCTGAGTACTGAGCACCCAGCACCCCGAGCACTGAGCACCCAGCACCCTGAGCACTGAGCACCCAGGACCCTGAGTACTGAGCACCCAGCACCCCGAGCACTGAGCACCCAGCACCCTGAGTACTGAGCACCGAGCACCCCGAGCACTGAGCACCCAGCACCCTGAGTACTGAGCACCGAGCACCCCGAGCACTGAGCACCCAGCACCCTGAGTACTGAGCACCGAGCACCCCGAGCACTGAGCACCCAGCACCCTGAGTCCTGAGCACGGAGCACCCTGAGTACTGTGCACCCAGCACCCCGAGTACTGAGCACTGAGCACCCTGAGTACTGAGCACCCAGCACCCTGAGCACTGAGCACTGAGAACCCTGAGTACTGAGCACCGAGCACCCAGAGAACTGAGCACCCAGCACCCCGAGCACTGAGCACCCTGAGCTCTTAGCACCCTGAGTACTGAGCACCCAGCACCCTGAGTACTGAGCACCCAGCACCCTGAGCACTGAGCACCCAGCACCCCGAGCACTGAGCACCCAGCACCCTGAGTACTGAGCACTGAGCACCCAGCACCCCGAGCACTGAGCACTCAGCACCCTGTGTACTGTGCACTGAGTACCCAGTACCCCGAGCACTGAGACCCAGCACCCTGAGCACTGAGCACCCAGCACCCCGAATACTGAGCACCCAGCACCCTGAGTACTGAACACCCAGCACCCAGAGCACTGAGCACTGAGCACCCAGCACCCTGAGCACTGAGCACTGAGCAACCAGCACCCTGAGCACTGAGCACCCAGCAACCCGAGCACTGAGCACCCAGCACCCTGAGCACCCAGCACCCTGAGCACTGAGAACCCTGAGCACTGAGCAATGAGCACCCAGCACCCTGAGTACTGAGCACCCAACACTCTGAGCACTGAGCACCCAGCACGCTGAGTACTGAGCACCCAGCACCCCGAGCACTGAGCACCCAGCACCCTGTGTACTGAGCACCGAGCACCCCGAGCACTGAGCACCCAGCACCCTGAGTACTGAGCACCCAGCACCCCGAGAATGAGCACCCAGCACCCCGAGCACTGAGCACCCAGCACCCTGAGCACTGAGCACCCAGCACCCTGAGTACTGAGCACCCAGCACCCTGAGTACTGAGCACCCTGAGTACTGAGCACCCAGCACCCTGAGTACTGAGCACCCTGAGTACTGAGCACCCAGCAACCTGAGTACTGAGCACCCTGCACCCCGAGCACTGAGCTCCCTGAGTACTGAGCACCCAGCACCCTGAGCACTGAGCACCCAGCACCCTGAGTACTGAGCACTGAGCACCCAGAGAACTGAGCACCCAGCACCCCGAGGACTGAGCACCCAGCACCCTGTGCACTGAGCACTGAGCATCCAGCACCCCGAGCACTGAGCACCCTGAGCTCTTAGCACCCAGAGTACTGAGCACCCAGCACCCTGAGTACGGAGCACCCAGCACCCTGAGCACTGAGCACCCAGCACCCCGAGCACTGAGCACCCAGCACCCTGAGCACTGAGCACCCAGCACCCCGAGTACTGAGCACCGAGCACCCCGAGAACTGAGCACCCAGCACCCCGAGCGCTGAGCACTGAGCACACTGAGCACTGAGCACCCAGCACCCCGAGTACTGAGCACTGAGCACCCTGAGTACTGAGAACCCAGCACCCCGAGTACTGAGCACTGAGCACCATGAGTACTGAGAACCCAGCACCCTGAGCACTGAGCACTGAGAACCCTGAGTACTGAGCACCGAGCACCCCGAGCACTGAGCACCCAGCACCCTGAGTACAGAGCACCGAGCTCCCCGAGCACTGAGCACCCTGAGTACTGAGCACCCAGCACCCTGAGTACTGAGCACCCAGCACCCCGAGAATGAGCACCCTGAGCACTGAGTACCCAGCACCATGAGTACTGAGCACCGAGCACCCTGAGCACTGAGCACCCAGCACCCTGAGTACTGAGCACCCAGCACCCTGAGTACTGAGCACCCAGCACCCTGAGCACTGAGCACCCAGCAACCTGAGTACTGAGCACCCAGCACTCTGAGCACTGAGCACCCAGCACCCCCAGCACTGAGCAACCAGCACCCCGAGCACTGAGCACTGAGCACCCTGAGCACTGAGCACCCAGCACCCCGAGTACTGAGCACTGAGCACCCTGAGTACTGAGCACCCAGCACCCTGAGTACTGAGCACCCAGCACCCTGAGCACTGAGCACTGAGAACCCTGAGTACTGAGCACCGAGCACCCAGAGAACTGAGCACCCAGCACCCCGAGCACTGAGCACCCTGCGCTCTTAGCACCCTGAGTACTGAGCACCCAGCACCCTGAGTACTGAGCACCCAGCACCCTGAGCACTGAGCACCCAGCACCACGAGCACTGAGCACCCAGCACCCTGAGTACTGAGAACTGAGCACCCAGCACCCCGAGCACTGAGCACTCAGCACCCTGTGTACTGAACACTGAGTACCCAGTACCCCGTGCACTGATACCCAGCACCCTGAGCACTGAGTACCCAGCACCCCGAGTACTGAGCACCCAGCAGCCCGAGCACTGAGCACCCAGCACCCCGAGCACTGAGCACCCAGCACCCTGAGTACTGAGCACCCAGCACCCCGAGCACTGAGCACCCAGCACCCCGAGCACTGAGCACCCAGCACACCGAGCACTGAGCAACGAGCACCCCGAGCACTGTGCACCCAGCACCCTGAGAACTGAGCACCCAGCCACCTGAGTACTGAGCACCCAGCATCCTGAGCACTGAGTACTGAGCACCCGAGCACTGAGCACCCAGCACCCTGAACACTGAGCACCCAGCACCCCTTGCACTGAGCACCCAGCACCCGGAGTACTGAACACGCAGCACCCTGAGTACTGAGCACCCAGCACCCCGAGCACTGAGCACCCAGCACCCTGAGCACTGAGCACCCAGGACCCTGAGTACTGAGCACCCAGCACCCCGAGCACTGAGCACCCAGGACCCTGAGTACTGAGCACCGAGCACCCCGAGCACTGAGCACCCAGCACCCTGAGTACTGAGCACCGAGCACCCCGAGCACTGAGCACCCAGCACCCTGAGTACTGAGCACCGAGCACCCCGAGCACTGAGCACCCAGCACCCTGAGTACTGAGCACGGAGCACCCTGAGTACTGTGCGCCCAGCACCCCGAGTACTGTGCACTGAGCACCCTGAGTACTGAGCACCCAGCACCCTGAGCACTGAGCACTGAGAACCCTGAGTACTGAGCACCGAGCACCCAGAGAACTGAGCACCCAGCACCCCGAGCACTGAGCACCCTGAGCTCTTAGCACCCTGAGTACTGAGCACCCAGCACCCTGAGTACTGAGCACCCAGCACCCTGAGCACTGAGCACCCAGCACCCCGAGCACTGAGCACCCAGCACCCTGAGTACTGAGCACTGAGCACCCAGCACCCCGAGCACTGAGCACTCAGCACCCTGTGTACTGTGCACTGAGTACCCAGTACCCCGTGCACTGAGACCCAGCACCCTGAGCACTGAGCACCCAGCACCCCGAATACTGAGCACCCAGCACCCTGAGTACTGAACACCCAGCACCCAGAGCACTGAGCACTGAGCACCCAGCACCCTGAGCACTGAGCACTGAGCAACCAGCACCCTGAGCACTGAGCACCCAGCACCCCGAGCACTGAGCACCCAGCACCCTGAGCACCCAGCACCCTGAGCACTGAGAACCCTGAGCACTGAGCAATGAGCACCCAGCACCCTGAGTACTGAGCACCCAACACTCTGAGCACTGAGCACCCAGCACGCTGAGTACTGAGCACCCAGCACCCCGAGCACTGAGCACCCAGCACCCTGAGTACTGAGCACCCAGCACCCCGAGAATGAGCACCCAGCACCCCGAGCACTGAGCACCCAGCACCCTGAGCACTGAGCACCCAGCACCCTGAGTACTGAGCACCCAGCACCCTGAGCACTGAGCACCCAGCACCCTGAGTACTGAGCACCCTGAGTACTGAGCACGCAGCAACCTGAGTACTGAGCACCCTGCACCCCGAGCACTGAGCTCCCTGAGTACTGAGCACCCAGCACCCTGAGCACTGAGCACCCAGCACCCTGAGTACTGAGCACTGAGCACCCAGAGAACTGAGCACCCAGCACCCCGAGGACTGAGCACCCAGCACCCTGTGCACTGAGCACTGAGCATCCAGCACCCCGAGCACTGAGCACCCTGAGCTCTTAGCACCCAGAGTACTGAGCACCCAGCACCCTGAGCACGGAGCACCCAGCACCCTGAGCACTGAGCACCCAGCACCCTGAGTACTGAGCACCCAGCACCCTGAGTACTGAGCACCGAGCACCCCGAGCACTGAGCACCCAGCACCCTGAGCACTGAGCACCCAGCACCCCGAGCACTGTGCACCCAGCACCCTGAGCACTGAGCACACAGCACCCCGAGCACTGAGCACCCAGCACCCTGAGCACTGAGCACCCAGCACCCCGAGCACTGAGCACCCAGCACCCTGAGCACTGAGCACCCAGCACCCCGAGTACTGAGCACCGAGCACCCCGAGAACTGAGCACCCAGCACCCCGAGCACTGAGCACTGAGCACCCTGAGCACTGAGTACCCAGCACCCCGAGTACTGAGCACCCAGCAGCCCGAGCACTGAGCACCCAGCACCCCGAGCACTGAGCACCCAGCACCCTGAGTACTGAGCACCCAGCACCCCGAGCACTGAGCACCCAGCACCCCGAGCACTGAGCACCCAGCACACCGAGCACTGAGCAACGAGCACCCCGAGCACTGTGCACCCAGCACCCTGAGAACTGAGCACCCAGCACCCTGAGTACTGAGCACCCAGCATCCTGAGCACTGAGTACTGAGCACCCCGAGCACTGAGCACCCAGCACCCTGAACACTGAGCACCCAGCACCCCTTGCACTGAGCACCCAGCACCCGGAGTACTGAGCACGCAGCACCCTGAGTACTGAGCACCCAGCACCCCGAGCACTGAGCACCCAGCACCCTGAGCACTGAGCACCCAGGACCCTGAGTACTGAGCACCCAGCACCCCGAGCACTGAGCACCCAGCACCCTGAGTACTGAGCACCGAGCACCCCGAGCACTGAGCACCCAGCACCCTGAGTACTGAGCACCGAGCACCCCGAGCACTGAGCACCCAGCACCCTGAGTACTGAGCACCGAGCACCCCGAGCACTGAGCACCCAGCACCCTGAGTACTGAGCACGGAGCACCCTGAGTACTGTGCACCCAGCACCCCGAGCACTTAGCACCCAGCACCCTGAGTACTGAGCACCCAGCACCCTGAGCACTGAGCATCCAGCACCCCGAGCACTGAACACCCAGCACTCTGAGTACTGAGAACCGAGCACCCCGAGCACTGAGCACCCAGCACCTTGAGCACTGAGCACCCTGAGTACTGAGCACCCAGCACCCTGAGTACTGAGCACCCAGCACCCCGAGCACTGAGCACGGAGCACCCCGAGGACTGAGCACCCAGCACACTGAGCACTGAGCACCCAGCACCCCGAGCACTGAGCACCCAGCACCCTGAGCACTGAGCACCCAGCACCCCGAGTACTGAGCACCGAGCACCCCGAGAACTGAGCACCCAGCACCCCGAGCACTGAGCACTGAGCACCCTGAGCACTGAGCACCCAGCACCCCGAGTACTGAGCACTGAGCACCCTAAGTACTGAGCACCCAGCACCCCGAGTACTGAGCACTGAGCACCATGAGTACTGAGTACCAAGTACCCTGCGCACTGAGCACTGAGAACCCTGAGTACTGAGCACCGAGCACCCCGAGCACTGAGCACCCAACACCCTGAGTACTGAGCACTGAGCTCCCCGAGCACTGAGCACCCTGAGTACTGAGCACCCAGCACCCTTAGTACTGAGCACCCAGCACCCCGAGAATGAGCACCCTGAGCACTGAGTACCCAGCACCATGAGTACTGAGCACCGAGCACCCTGAGCACTGAGCACCCAGCACCCTGAGTACTGAGCACCCAGCACCCTGAGTACTGAGCCCCCAGCAACCTGAGCACTGAGCACTGAGAACCCTGAGCACTGAGCACCCAGCACCCCGAGTACTGAGCAATGAGCACCCTGAGTACTGAGCACCCAGCAACCCAAGTACTGAGCACTGAGCACCCTGAGTACTGAGCAACCAGCACCCTGAGCACTGAGCACTGAGAACCCTGAGTACTGAGCACCGAGCACCCCGAGGACTGAGAACCCAGCACCCTGAGTACTGAGCACTGAGCACCCAGCACCCCGAGCACTGAGCACCCTGAGCTCTTAGCACCCTGAGTACTGAGCACCCAGCACCCTGAGTACTGAGCACCCAGCACCCTGAGCACTGAGCACCCAGCACCCCGAGCACTGAGCACCCAGCACCCTGAGTACTGAGCACTGAGCACCCAGCACCCCGAGCACTGAGCACTCAGCACCCTGTGTACTGTGCACTGAGTACCCAGTACCCCGTGCACTGAGACCCAGCACCCTGAGCACTGAGCACCCAGCACCCCGAATACTGAGCACCCAGCACCCTGAGTACTGAACACCCAGCACCCAGAGCACTGAGCACTGAGCACCCAGCACCCTGAGCACTGAGCACTGAGCAACCAGCACCCTGAGCACTGAGCACCCAGCACCCCGAGCACTGAGCACCCAGCACCCTGAGCACCCAGCACCCTGAGCACTGAGAACCCTGAGCACTGAGCAATGAGCACCCAGCACCCTGAGTACTGAGCACCCAACACTCTGAGCACTGAGCAGCCAGCACGCTTAGTACTGAGCACCCAGCACCCCGAGCACTGAGCACCCAGCACCCTGTGTACTGAGCACCGAGCACCCCGAGCACTGAGCACCCAGCACCCTGAGTACTGAGCACCCAGCACCCCGAGAATGAGCACCCAGCACCCCGAGCACTGAGCACCCAGCACCCTGAGCACTGAGCACCCAGCACCCTGAGTACTGAGCACCCAGCACCCCGAGCACTGAGCACCCAGCACCCTGAGTACTGAGCACCCTGAGTACTGAGCACGCAGCAACCTGAGTACTGAGCACCCTGCACCCCGAGCACTGAGCTCCCTGAGTACTGAGCACCCAGCACCCTGAGCACTGAGCACCCAGCACCCTGAGTACTGAGCTCTGAGCACCCAGAGAACTGAGCACCCAGCACCCCGAGGACTGAGCACCCAGCACCCTGTGCACTGAGCACTGAGCATCCAGCACCCCGAGCACTGAGCACCCTGAGCTCTTAGCACCCAGAGTACTGAGCACCCAGCACCCTGAGTACGGAGCACCCAGCACCCTGAGCACTGAGCACCCAGCACCCTGAGTACTGAGCACCCAGCACCCTGAGTACTGAGCACCGAGCACCCCGAGCACTGAGCACCCAGCACCCTGAGCACTGAGCACCCAGCACCCCGAGCACTGTGCACCCAGCACCCTGAGCACTGAGCACACAGCACCCCGAGCACTGAGCACCCAGCACCCTGAGCACTGAGCACCCAGCACCCCGAGCACTGAGCACCCAGCACCCTGAGCACTGAGCACCCAGCACCCTGAGTACTGAGCACCGAGCACCCCGAGAACTGAGCACCCAGCACCCCGAGCACTGAGCACTGAGCACCCTGAGCACTGAGTACCCAGCACCCCGAGTACTGAGCACCCAGCAGCCCGAGCACTGAGCACCCAGCACCCCGAGCACTGAGCACCCAGCACCCTGAGTACTGAGCACCCAGCACCCCGAGCACTGAGCACCCAGCACCCCGAGCACTGAGCACCCAGCACACCGAGCACTGAGCAACGAGCACCCCGAGCACTGTGCACCCAGCACCCTGAGAACTGAGCACCCAGCACCCTGAGTACTGAGCACCCAGCATCCTGAGCACTGAGTACTGAGCACCCCGAGCACTGAGCACCCAGCACCCTGAACACTGAGCACCCAGCACCCCTTGCACTGAGCACCCAGCACCCGGAGTACTGAGCACGCAGCACCCTGAGTACAGAGCACCCAGCACCCCGAGCACTGAGCACCCAGCACCCTGAGCACTGAGCACCCAGGAACCTGAGTACTGAGCACCCAGCACCCCGAGCACTGAGCACCCAGCACCCTGAGTACTGAGCACCGAGCACCCCGAGCACTGAGCACCCAGCACCCTGAGTACTGAGCACCGAGCACCCCGAGCACTGAGCACCCAGCACCCTGAGTACTGAGCACCGAGCACCCCGAGCACTGAGCACCCAGCACCCTGAGTATTGAGCACGGAGCACCCTGAGTACTGTGCACCCAGCACCCCGAGCACTTAGCACCCAGCACCCTGAGTACTGAGCACCCAGCACACTGAGCACTGAGCATCCAGCACCCCGAGCACTGAACACCCAGCACTCTGAGTACTGAGAACCGAGCACCCCGAGCACTGAGCACCCAGCACCTTGAGCACTGAGCACCCTGAGTACTGAGCACCCAGCACCCTGAGTACTGAGCACCCAGCACCAAGAGCACTGAGCACGGAGCACCCCGAGGACTGAGCACCCAGCACCCTGATCACTGAGCACAGAGCACCCCGAGGACTGAGCACCCAGCACCCTGAGCACTGAGCACCCAGCACCCCGAGCACTGAGCACCCAGCACCCTGAGCACTGAGCACCCAGCACCCCGAGTACTGAGCACCGAGCACCCCGAGAACTGAGCACCCAGCACCCCGAGCACTGAGCACTGAGCACCCTGAGCACTGAGCACCCAGCACCCCGAGTACTGAGCACTGAGCACCCTAAGTACTGAGCACCCAGCACCCCGAGTACTGAGCACTGAGCACCATGAGTACTGAGCACCAAGTACCCTGCGCACTGAGCACTGAGAACCCTGAGTACTGAGCACCGAGCACCCCGAGCACTGAGCACCCAACACCCTGAGTACTGAGCACTGAGCTCCCCGAGCACTGAGCACCCTGAGTACTGAGCACCCAGCACCCTTAGTACTGAGCACCCAGCTCCCCGAGAATGAGCACCCTGAGCACTGAGTACCCAGCACCATGAGTACTGAGCACCGAGCACCCTGAGCACTGAGCACCCAGCACCCTGAGTACTGAGCACCCAGCACCCTGAGTACTGAGCAACCAGCAACCTGAGCACTGAGCACTGAGAACCCTGAGCACTGAGCACCCAGCACCCCGAGTACTGAGCAATGAGCACCCTGAGTACTGAGCACCCAGCACCCCAAGTACTGAGCACTGAGCACCCTGAGTACTCAGCACCCAACACCCTGAGCACTGAGCACTGAGAACCCTGAGTACTGAGCACCAAGCACCCCGAGCACTGAGCACCCAGCACCCCGAGGACTGAGCACCCAGCACCCTGAGTACTGAGCACTGAGCACCCAGCACCCCGAGCACTGAGCACCCTGAGCTCTTAGCACCCTGAGTACTGAGCACCCAGCACCCTGAGTACTGAGCACCCAGCACCCTGAGCACTGAGCACCCAGCACCCCGAGCACTGAGCACCCAGCACCCTGAGTACTGAGCACTGAGCACCCAGTACCCCGAGCACTGAGCACTCAGCACCCTGTGTACTGTGCACTGAGTACCCAGTACCCCGTGCACTGAGACCCAGCACCCTGAGCACTGAGCACCCAGCACCCCGAATACTGAGCACCCAGCACCCTGAGTACTGAACACCCAGCACCCAGAGCACTGAGCACTGAGCACCCAGCACCCTGAGCACTGAGCACTGAGCAACCAGCACCCTGAGCACTGAGCACCCAGCACCCCGTGCACTGAGCACCCAGCACCCTGAGCACACAGCACCCTGAGCACTGAGAACCCTGAGCACTGAGCAATGAGCACCCAGCACCCTGAGTACTGAGCACCCAACACTCTGAGCACTGAGCACCCAGCACGCTGAGTACTGAGCACCCAGCACCCCGAGCACTGAGCACCCAGCACCCTGTGTACTGAGCACCGAGCACCCCGAGCACTGAGCACCCAGCACCCTGAGTACTGAGCACCCAGCACCCCGAGAATGAGCACCCAGCACCCCGAGCACTGAGCACCCAGCACCCTGAGCACTGAGCACCCAGCACCCTGAGTACTGAGCACCCAGCACCCCGAGCACTGAGCACCCAGCACCCTGAGTACTGAGCACCCTGAGTACTGAGCACGCAGCAACCTGAGTACTGAGCACCCTGCACCCCGAGCACTGAGCTCCCTGAGTACTGAGCACCCAGCACCCTGAGCACTGAGCACCCAGCACCCTGAGTACTGAGCACTGAGCACCCAGAGAACTGAGCACCCAGCACCCCGAGGACTGAGCACCCAGCACCCTGTGCACTGAGCACTGAGCATCCAGCACCCCGAGCACTGAGCACCCTGAGCTCTTAGCACCCAGAGTACTGAGCAAGCAGCACCCTGAGTACGGAGCACCCAGCACCCTGAGCACTGAGCACCCAGCACCCTGAGTACTGAGCACCCAGCACCCTGAGTACTGAGCACCGAGCACCCCGAGCACTGAGCACCCAGCACCCTGAGCACTGAGCACCCAGCACCCCGAGCACTGTGCACCCAGCACCCTGAGCACTGAGCACACAGCACCCCGAGCACTGAGCACCCAGCACCCTGAGCACTGAGCACCCAGCACCCCGAGCACTGAGCACCCAGCACCCTGAGCACTGAGCACCCAGCACCCCGAGTACTGAGCACCGAGCACCCCGAGAACTGAGCACCCAGCACCCCGAGCACTGAGCACTGAGCACCCTGAGCACTGAGTACCCAGCACCCCGAGTACTGAGCACCCAGCACCCCGAGCACTGAGCACCCAGCACCCTGAGTACTGAGCACCGAGCACCCCGAGCACTGAGCACCCAGCACCCTGAGTACTGAGCACCGAGCACCCCGAGCACTGAGCACCCAGCACCCTGAGCACTGAGCACCCAGGACCCTGAGTACTGAGCACCCAGCACCCCGAGCACTGAGCACCCAGCACCCTGAGTACTGAGCACCGAGCACCCCGAGCACTGAGCACCCAGCACCCTGAGTACTGAGCACCGAGCACCCCGAGCACTGAGCACCCAGCACCCTGAGTACTGAGCACCGAGCACCCCGAGCACTGAGCACCCAGCACCCTGAGTACTGAGCACGGAGCACCCTGAGTACTGTGCACCCAGCACCCCGAGCACTTAGCACCCAGCACCCTGAGTACTGAGCACACAGCACCCCGAGCACTGAGCACCCAGCACCCTGAGCACTGAGCACCCAGCACCCCGAGCACTGAGCACCCAGCACCCTGAGCACTGAGCACCCAGCACCCCGAGTACTGAGCACCGAGCACCCCGAGAACTGAGCACCCAGCACCCCGAGCACTGAGCACTGAGCACCCTGAGCACTGAGTACCCAGCACCCCGAGTACTGAGCACCCAGCAGCCCGAGCACTGAGCACCCAGCACCCCGAGCACTGAGCACCCAGCACCCTGAGTACTGAGCACCCAGCACCCCGAGCACTGAGCACCCTGAGCTCTTAGCACCCAGAGTACTGAGCACCCAGCACCCTGAGCACGGAGCACCCAGCACCCTGAGCACTGAGCACCCAGCACCCTGAGTACTGAGCACCCAGCACCCTGAGTACTGAGCACCGAGCACCCCGAGCACTGAGCACCCAGCACCCTGAGCACTGAGCACCCAGCACCCCGAGCACTGTGCACCCAGCACCCTGAGCACTGAGCACACAGCACCCCGAGCACTGAGCACCCAGCACCCTGAGCACTGAGCACCCAGCACCCCGAGCACTGAGCACCCAGCACCCTGAGCACTGAGCACCCAGCACCCCGAGTACTGAGCACCGAGCACCCCGAGAACTGAGCACCCAGCACCCCGAGCACTGAGCACTGAGCACCCTGAGCACTGAGTACCCAGCACCCCGAGTACTGAGCACCCAGCAGCCCGAGCACTGAGCACCCAGCACCCCGAGCACTGAGCACCCAGCACCCTGAGTACTGAGCACCCAGCACCCCGAGCACTGAGCACCCAGCACCCCGAGCACTGAGCACCCAGCACACCGAGCACTGAGCAACGAGCACCCCGAGCACTGTGCACCCAGCACCCTGAGAACTGAGCACCCAGCACCCTGAGTACTGAGCACCCAGCATCCTGAGCACTGAGTACTGAGCACCCCGAGCACTGAGCACCCAGCACCCTGAACACTGAGCACCCAGCACCCCTTGCACTGAGCACCCAGCACCCGGAGTACTGAGCACGCAGCACCCTGAGTACTGAGCACTCAGCACCCCGAGCACTGAGCACCCAGCACCCTGAGCACTGAGCACCCAGGACCCTGAGTACTGAGCACCCAGCACCCCGAGCACTGAGCACCCAGCACCCTGAGTACTGAGCACCGAGCACCCCGAGCACTGAGCACCCAGCACCCTGAGTACTGAGCACCGAGCACCCCGAGCACTGAGCACCCAGCACCCTGAGTACTGAGCACCGAGCACCCCGAGCACTGAGCACCCAGCACCCTGAGTACTGAGCACGGAGCACCCTGAGTACTGTGCACCCAGCACCCCGAGCACTTAGCACCCAGCACCCTGAGTACTGAGCACCCAGCACCCTGAGCACTGAGCATCCAGCACCCCGAGCACTGAACACCCAGCACTCTGAGTACTGAGAACCGAGCACCCCGAGCACTGAGCACCCAGCACCTTGAGCACTGAGCACCCTGAGTACTGAGCACCCAGCACCCTGAGTACTGAGCACCCAGCACCCCGAGCACTGAGCACGGAGCACCCCGAGGACTGAGCACCCAGCACCCTGATCACTGAGCACAGAGCACCCCGAGGACTGAGCACCCAGCACACTGAGCACTGAGCACCCAGCACCCCGAGCACTGAGCACCCAGCACCCTGAGCACTGAGCACCCAGCACCCCGAGTACTGAGCACCGAGCACCCCGAGAACTGAGCACCCAGCACCCCGAGCACTGAGCACTGAGCACCCTGAGCACTGAGCACCCAGCACCCCGAGTACTGAGCACTGAGCACCCTAAGTACTGAGCACCCAGCACCCCGAGTACTGAGCACTGAGCACCATGAGTACTGAGTACCAAGTACCCTGCGCACTGAGCACTGAGAACCCTGAGTACTGAGCACCGAGCACCCCGAGCACTGAGCACCCAACACCCTGAGTACTGAGCACTGAGCTCCCCGAGCACTGAGCACCCTGAGTACTGAGCACCCAGCACCCTTAGTACTGAGCACCCAGCACCCCGAGAATGAGCACCCTGAGCACTGAGTACCCAGCACCATGAGTACTGAGCACCGAGCACCCTGAGCACTGAGCACCCAGCACCCTGAGTACTGAGCACCCAGCACCCTGAGTACTGAGCCCCCAGCAACCTGAGCACTGAGCACTGAGAACCCTGAGCACTGAGCACCCAGCACCCCGAGTACTGAGCAATGAGCACCCTGAGTACTGAGCACCCAGCAACCCAAGTACTGAGCACTGAGCACCCTGAGTACTGAGCAACCAGCACCCTGAGCACTGAGCACTGAGAACCCTGAGTACTGAGCACCGAGCACCCCGAGGACTGAGCACCCAGCACCCTGAGTACTGAGCACTGAGCACCCAGCACCCCGAGCACTGAGCACCCTGAGCTCTTAGCACCCTGAGTACTGAGCACCCAGCACCCTGAGTACTGAGCACCCAGCACCCTGAGCACTGAGCACCCAGCACCCCGAGCACTGAGCACCCAGCACCCTGAGTACTGAGCACTGAGCACCCAGCACCCCGAGCACTGAGCACTCAGCACCCTGTGTACTGTGCACTGAGTACCCAGTACCCCGTGCACTGAGACCCAGCACCCTGAGCACTGAGCACCCAGCACCCCGAATACTGAGCACCCAGCACCCTGAGTACTGAACACCCAGCACCCAGAGCACTGAGCACTGAGCACCCAGCACCCTGAGCACTGAGCACTGAGCAACCAGCACCCTGAGCACTGAGCACCCAGCACCCCGAGCACTGAGCACCCAGCACCCTGAGCACCCAGCACCCTGAGCACTGAGAACCCTGAGCACTGAGCAATGAGCACCCAGCACCCTGAGTACTGAGCACCCAACACTCTGAGCACTGAGCAGCCAGCACGCTTAGTACTGAGCACCCAGCACCCCGAGCACTGAGCACCCAGCACCCTGTGTACTGAGCACCGAGCACCCCGAGCACTGAGCACCCAGCACCCTGAGTACTGAGCACCCAGCACCCCGAGAATGAGCACCCAGCACCCCGAGCACTGAGCACCCAGCACCCTGAGCACTGAGCACCCAGCACCCTGAGTACTGAGCACCCAGCACCCCGAGCACTGAGCACCCAGCACCCTGAGTACTGAGCACCCTGAGTACTGAGCACGCAGCAACCTGAGTACTGAGCACCCTGCACCCCGAGCACTGAGCTCCCTGAGTACTGAGCACCCAGCACCCTGAGCACTGAGCACCCAGCACCCTGAGTACTGAGCTCTGAGCACCCAGAGAACTGAGCACCCAGCACCCCGAGGACTGAGCACCCAGCACCCTGTGCACTGAGCACTGAGCATCCAGCACCCCGAGCACTGAGCACCCTGAGCTCTTAGCACCCAGAGTACTGAGCACCCAGCACCCTGAGTACGGAGCACCCAGCACCCTGAGCACTGAGCACCCAGCACCCTGAGCACTGAGCACCCAGCACCCCGAGCACTGTGCACCCAGCACCCTGAGCACTGAGCACACAGCACCCCGAGCACTGAGCACCCAGCACCCTGAGCACTGAGCACCCAGCACCCCGAGCACTGAGCACCCAGCACCCTGAGCACTGAGCACCCAGCACCCTGAGTACTGAGCACCGAGCACCCCGAGAACTGAGCACCCAGCACCCCGAGCACTGAGCACTGAGCACCCTGAGCACTGAGTACCCAGCACCCCGAGTACTGAGCACCCAGCAGCCCGAGCACTGAGCACCCAGCACCCCGAGCACTGAGCACCCAGCACCCTGAGTACTGAGCACCCAGCACCCCGAGCACTGAGCACCCAGCACCCCGAGCACTGAGCACCCAGCACACCGAGCACTGAGCAACGAGCACCCCGAGCACTGTGCACCCAGCACCCTGAGAACTGAGCACCCAGCACCCTGAGTACTGAGCACCCAGCATCCTGAGCACTGAGTACTGAGCACCCCGAGCACTGAGCACCCAGCACCCTGAACACTGAGCACCCAGCACCCCTTGCACTGAGCACCCAGCACCCGGAGTACTGAGCACGCAGCACCCTGAGTACAGAGCACCCAGCACCCCGAGCACTGAGCACCCAGCACCCTGAGCACTGAGCACCCAGGAACCTGAGTACTGAGCACCCAGCACCCCGAGCACTGAGCACCCAGCACCCTGAGTACTGAGCACCGAGCACCCCGAGCACTGAGCACCCAGCACCCTGAGTACTGAGCACCGAGCACCCCGAGCACTGAGCACCCAGCACCCTGAGTACTGAGCACCGAGCACCCCGAGCACTGAGCACCCAGCACCCTGAGTATTGAGCACGGAGCACCCTGAGTACTGTGCACCCAGCACCCCGAGCACTTAGCACCCAGCACCCTGAGTACTGAGCACCCAGCACACTGAGCACTGAGCATCCAGCACCCCGAGCACTGAACACCCAGCACTCTGAGTACTGAGAACCGAGCACCCCGAGCACTGAGCACCCAGCACCTTGAGCACTGAGCACCCTGAGTACTGAGCACCCAGCACCCTGAGTACTGAGCACCCAGCACCAAGAGCACTGAGCACGGAGCACCCCGAGGACTGAGCACCCAGCACCCTGATCACTGAGCACAGAGCACCCCGAGGACTGAGCACCCAGCACCCTGAGCACTGAGCACCCAGCACCCCGAGCACTGAGCACCCAGCACCCTGAGCACTGAGCACCCAGCACCCCGAGTACTGAGCACCGAGCACCCCGAGAACTGAGCACCCAGCACCCCGAGCACTGAGCACTGAGCACCCTGAGCACTGAGCACCCAGCACCCCGAGTACTGAGCACTGAGCACCCTAAGTACTGAGCACCCAGCACCCCGAGTACTGAGCACTGAGCACCATGAGTACTGAGCACCAAGTACCCTGCGCACTGAGCACTGAGAACCCTGAGTACTGAGCACCGAGCACCCCGAGCACTGAGCACCCAACACCCTGAGTACTGAGCACTGAGCTCCCCGAGCACTGAGCACCCTGAGTACTGAGCACCCAGCACCCTTAGTACTGAGCACCCAGCTCCCCGAGAATGAGCACCCTGAGCACTGAGTACCCAGCACCATGAGTACTGAGCACCGAGCACCCTGAGCACTGAGCACCCAGCACCCTGAGTACTGAGCACCCAGCACCCTGAGTACTGAGCACCCAGCAACCTGAGCACTGAGCACTGAGAACCCTGAGCACTGAGCACCCAGCACCCCGAGTACTGAGCAATGAGCACCCTGAGTACTGAGCACCCAGCACCCCAAGTACTGAGCACTGAGCACCCTGAGTACTCAGCACCCAACACCCTGAGCACTGAGCACTGAGAACCCTGAGTACTGAGCACCAAGCACCCCGAGCACTGAGCACCCAGCACCCCGAGGACTGAGCACCCAGCACCCTGAGTACTGAGCACTGAGCACCCAGCACCCCGAGCACTGAGCACCCTGAGCTCTTAGCACCCTGAGTACTGAGCACCCAGCACCCTGAGTACTGAGCACCCAGCACCCTGAGCACTGAGCACCCAGCACCCCGAGCACTGAGCACCCAGCACCCTGAGTACTGAGCACTGAGCACCCAGCACCCCGAGCACTGAGCACTCAGCACCCTGTGTACTGTGCACTGAGTACCCAGTACCCCGTGCACTGAGACCCAGCACCCTGAGCACTGAGCACCCAGCACCCCGAATACTGAGCACCCAGCACCCTGAGTACTGAACACCCAGCACCCAGAGCACTGAGCACTGAGCACCCAGCACCCTGAGCACTGAGCACTGAGCAACCAGCACCCTGAGCACTGAGCACCCAGCACCCCGTGCACTGAGCACCCAGCACCCTGAGCACACAGCACCCTGAGCACTGAGAACCCTGAGCACTGAGCAATGAGCACCCAGCACCCTGAGTACTGAGCACCCAACACTCTGAGCACTGAGCACCCAGCACGCTGAGTACTGAGCACCCAGCACCCCGAGCACTGAGCACCCAGCACCCTGTGTACTGAGCACCGAGCACCCCGAGCACTGAGCACCCAGCACCCTGAGTACTGAGCACCCAGCACCCCGAGAATGAGCACCCAGCACCCCGAGCACTGAGCACCCAGCACCCTGAGCACTGAGCACCCAGCACCCTGAGTACTGAGCACCCAGCACCCCGAGCACTGAGCACCCAGCACCCTGAGTACTGAGCACCCTGAGTACTGAGCACGCAGCAACCTGAGTACTGAGCACCCTGCACCCCGAGCACTGAGCTCCCTGAGTACTGAGCACCCAGCACCCTGAGCACTGAGCACCCAGCACCCTGAGTACTGAGCACTGAGCACCCAGAGAACTGAGCACCCAGCACCCCGAGGACTGAGCACCCAGCACCCTGTGCACTGAGCACTGAGCATCCAGCACCCCGAGCACTGAGCACCCTGAGCTCTTAGCACCCAGAGTACTGAGCACCCAGCACCCTGAGTACGGAGCACCCAGCACCCTGAGCACTGAGCACCCAGCACCCTGAGTACTGAGCACCCAGCACCCTGAGTACTGAGCACCGAGCACCCCGAGCACTGAGCACCCAGCACCCTGAGCACTGAGCACCCAACACCCTGAGTACTGAGCACCCAGCACCCTGAGTACTGAGCACCCAGCACCAAGAGCACTGAGCACGGAGCACCCCGAGGACTGAGCACCCAGCACCCTGATCACTGAGCACAGAGCACCCCGAGGACTGAGCACCCAGCACCCTGAGCACTGAGCACCCAGCACCCCGAGCACTGAGCACCCAGCACCCTGAGCACTGAGCACCCAGCACCCCGAGTACTGAGCACCGAGCACCCCGAGAACTGAGCACCCAGCACCCCGAGCACTGAGCACTGAGCACCCTGAGCACTGAGCACCCAGCACCCCGAGTACTGAGCACTGAGCACCCTAAGTACTGAGCACCCAGCACCCCGAGTACTGAGCACTGAGCACCATGAGTACTGAGCACCAAGTACCCTGCGCACTGAGCACTGAGAACCCTGAGTACTGAGCACCGAGCACCCCGAGCACTGAGCACCCAACACCCTGAGTACTGAGCACTGAGCTCCCCGAGCACTGAGCACCCTGAGTACTGAGCACCCAGCACCCTTAGTACTGAGCACCCAGCTCCCCGAGAATGAGCACCCTGAGCACTGAGTACCCAGCACCATGAGTACTGAGCACCGAGCACCCTGAGCACTGAGCACCCAGCACCCTGAGTACTGAGCACCCAGCACCCTGAGTACTGAGCACCCAGCAACCTGAGCACTGAGCACTGAGAACCCTGAGCACTGAGCACCCAGCACCCCGAGTACTGAGCAATGAGCACCCTGAGTACTGAGCACCCAGCACCCCAAGTACTGAGCACTGAGCACCCTGAGTACTCAGCACCCAACACCCTGAGCACTGAGCACTGAGAACCCTGAGTACTGAGCACCAAGCACCCCGAGCACTGAGCACCCAGCACCCCGAGGACTGAGCACCCAGCACCCTGAGTACTGAGCACTGAGCACCCAGCACCCCGAGCACTGAGCACCCTGAGCTCTTAGCACCCTGAGTACTGAGCACCCAGCACCCTGAGTACTGAGCACCCAGCACCCTGAGCACTGAGCACCCAGCACCCCGAGCACTGAGCACCCAGCACCCTGAGTACTGAGCACTGAGCACCCAGCACCCCGAGCACTGAGCACTCAGCACCCTGTGTACTGTGCACTGAGTACCCAGTACCCCGTGCACTGAGACCCAGCACCCTGAGCACTGAGCACCCAGCACCCCGAATACTGAGCACCCAGCACCCTGAGTACTGAACACCCAGCACCCAGAGCACTGAGCACTGAGCACCCAGCACCCTGAGCACTGAGCACTGAGCAACCAGCACCCTGAGCACTGAGCACCCAGCACCCCGTGCACTGAGCACCCAGCACCCTGAGCACACAGCACCCTGAGCACTGAGAACCCTGAGCACTGAGCAATGAGCACCCAGCACCCTGAGTACTGAGCACCCAACACTCTGAGCACTGAGCACCCAGCACGCTGAGTACTGAGCACCCAGCACCCCGAGCACTGAGCACCCAGCACCCTGTGTACTGAGCACCGAGCACCCCGAGCACTGAGCACCCAGCACCCTGAGTACTGAGCACCCAGCACCCCGAGAATGAGCACCCAGCACCCCGAGCACTGAGCACCCAGCACCCTGAGCACTGAGCACCCAGCACCCTGAGTACTGAGCACCCAGCACCCCGAGCACTGAGCACCCAGCACCCTGAGTACTGAGCACCCTGAGTACTGAGCACGCAGCAACCTGAGTACTGAGCACCCTGCACCCCGAGCACTGAGCTCCCTGAGTACTGAGCACCCAGCACCCTGAGCACTGAGCACCCAGCACCCTGAGTACTGAGCACTGAGCACCCAGAGAACTGAGCACCCAGCACCCCGAGGACTGAGCACCCAGCACCCTGTGCACTGAGCACTGAGCATCCAGCACCCCGAGCACTGAGCACCCTGAGCTCTTAGCACCCAGAGTACTGAGCACCCAGCACCCTGAGTACGGAGCACCCAGCACCCTGAGCACTGAGCACCCAGCACCCTGAGTACTGAGCACCCAGCACCCTGAGTACTGAGCACCGAGCACCCCGAGCACTGAGCACCCAGCACCCTGAGCACTGAGCACCCAGCACCCCGAGCACTGTGCACCCAGCACCCTGAGCACTGAGCACACAGCACCCCGAGCACTGAGCACCCAGCACCCTGAGCACTGAGCACCCAGCACCCCGAGCACTGAGCACCCAGCACCCTGAGCACTGAGCACCCAGCACCCCGAGTACTGAGCACCGAGCACCCCGAGAACTGAGCACCCAGCACCCCGAGCACTGAGCACTGAGCACCCTGAGCACTGAGTACCCAGCACCCCGAGTACTGAGCACCCAGCAGCCCGAGCACTGAGCACCCAGCACCCCGAGCACTGAGCACCCAGCACCCTGAGTACTGAGCACCCAGCACCCCGAGCACTGAGCACCCAGCACCCCGAGCACTGAGCACCCAGCACACCGAGCACTGAGCAACGAGCACCCCGAGCACTGTGCACCCAGCACCCTGAGACCTGAGCACCCAGCACCCTGAGTACTGAGCACCCAGCATCCTGAGCACTGAGTACTGAGCACCCCGAGCACTGAGCACCCAGCACCCTGAACACTGAGCACCCAGCACCCCTTGCACTGAGCACCCAGCACCCGGAGTACTGAGCACGCAGCACCCTGAGTACTGAGCACCCAGCACCCCGAGCACTGAGCACCCAGCACCCTGAGCACTGAGCACCCAGGACCCTGAGTACTGAGCACCCAGCACCCCGAGCACTGAGCACCCAGCACCCTGAGTACTGAACACCCAGCACCCAGAGCACTGAGCACTGAGCACCCAGCACCCTGAGCACTGAGCACTGAGCAACCAGCACCCTGAGCACTGAGCACCCAGCACCCCGAGCACTGAGCACCCAGCACCCTGAGCACCCAGCACCCTGAGCACTGAGAACCCTGAGCACTGAGCAATGAGCACCCAGCACCCTGAGTACTGAGCACCAAACACTCTGAGCACTGAGCACCCAGCACGCTGAGTACTGAGAACCCAGCACCCCGAGCACTGAGCACCCAGCACCCTGTGTACTGAGCACCGAGCACCCCGAGCACTGAGCACCCAGCACCCTGAGTACTGAGCACCCAGCACCCCGAGAATGAGCACCCAGCACCCCGAGCACTGAGCACCCAGCACCCTGAGCACTGAGCACCCAGCACCCTGAGTACTGAGCACCCAGCACCCTGAGCACTGAGCACCCAGCACCCTGAGTACTGAGCACCCTGAGTACTGAGCACGCAGCAACCTGAGTACTGAGCACCCTGCACCCCGAGCACTGAGCTCCCTGAGTACTGAGCACCCAGCACCCTGAGCACTGAGCACCCAGCACCCTGAGTACTGAGCACTGAGCACCCAGAGAACTGAGCACCCAGCACCCCGAGGACTGAGCACCCAGCACCCTGTGCACTGAGCACTGAGCATCCAGCACCCCGAGCACTGAGCACCCTGAGCTCTTAGCACCCAGAGTACTGAGCACCCAGCACCCTGAGCACGGAGCACCCAGCACCCTGAGCACTGAGCACCCAGCACCCTGAGTACTGAGCACCCAGCACCCTGAGTACTGAGCACCGAGCACCCCGAGCACTGAGCACCCAGCACCCTGAGCACTGAGCACCCAGCACCCCGAGCACTGTGCACCCAGCACCCTGAGCACTGAGAACACAGCACCCCGAGCACTGACCACCCAGCACCCTGAGCACTGAGCACCCAGCACCCCGAGCACTGAGCACCCAGCACCCTGAGCACTGAGCACCCAGCACCCCGAGTACTGAGCACCGAGCACCCCGAGAACTGAGCACCCAGCACCCCGAGCACTGAGCACTGAGCACCCTGAGCACTGAGTACCCAGCACCCCGAGTACTGAGCACCCAGCAGCCCGAGCACTGAGCACCCAGCACCCCGAGCACTGAGCACCCAGCACCCTGAGTACTGAGCACCCAGCACGCCGAGCACTGAGCACCCAGCACCCCGAGCACTGAGCACCCAGCACACCGAGCACTGAGCAACGAGCACCCCGAGCACTGTGCACCCAGCACCCTGAGAACTGAGCACCCAGCACCCTGAGTACTGAGCACCCAGCATCCTGAGCACTGAGTACTGAGCACCCCGAGCACTGAGCACCCAGCACCCTGAACACTGAGCACCCAGCACCCCTTGCACTGAGCACCCAGCACCCGGAGTACTGAGCACGCAGCACCCTGAGTACTGAGCACCCAGCACCCCGAGCACTGAGCACCCAGCACCCTGAGCACTGAGCACCCAGGACCCTGAGTACTGAGCACCCAGCACCCCGAGCACTGAGCACCCAGCACAATGAGTATTGAGCACCGAGCACCCCGAGCACTGAGCACCCAGCACCCTGAGTACTGAGCACCGAGCACCCCGAGCACTGAGCACCCAGCACCCTGAGTACTGAGCACCGAGCACCCCGAGCACTGAGCACCCAGCACCCTGAGTACTGAGCACGGAGCACCCTGAGTACTGTGCACCCAGCACCCCGAGCACTTAGCACCCAGCACCCTGAGTACTGAGCACCCAGCACCCTGAGCACTGAGCATCCAGCACCCCGAGCACTGAACACCCAGCACTCTGAGTACTGAGAACCGAGCACCCCGAGCACTGAGCACCCAGCACCTTGAGCACTGAGCACCCTGAGTACTGAGCACCCAGCACCCTGAGTACTGAGCACCCAGCACCCCGAGCACTGAGCACGGAGCACCCCGAGGACTGAGCACCCAGCACCCTGATCACTGAGCACAGAGCACCCCGAGGACTGAGCACCCAGCACACTGAGCACTGAGCACCCAGCACCCCGAGCACTGAGCACCCAGCACCCTGAGCACTGAGCACCCAGCACCCCGAGTACTGAGCACCGAGCACCCCGAGAACTGAGCACCCAGCACCCCGAGCACTGAGCACTGAGCACCCTGAGCACTGAGCACCCAGCACCCCGAGTACTGAGCACTGAGCACCCTAAGTACTGAGCACCCAGCACCCCGAGTACTGAGCACTGAGCACCATGAGTACTGAGCACCAAGTACCCTGCGCACTGAGCACTGAGAACCCTGAGTACTGAGCACCGAGCACCCCGAGCACTGAGCACCCAACACCCTGAGTACTGAGCACTGAGCTCCCCGAGCACTGAGCACCCTGAGTACTGAGCACCCAGCACCCTTAGTACTGAGCACCCAGCACCCCGAGAATGAGCACCCTGAGCACTGAGTACCCAGCACCATGAGTACTGAGCACCGAGCACCCTGAGCACTGAGCACCCAGCACCCTGAGTACTGAGCACCCAGCACCCTGAGTACTGAGCCCCCAGCAACCTGAGCACTGAGCACTGAGAACCCTGAGCACTGAGCACCCAGCACCCCGAGTACTGAGCAATGAGCACCCTGAGTACTGAGCACCCAGCAACCCAAGTACTGAGCACTGAGCACCCTGAGTACTGAGCAACCAGCACCCTGAGCACTGAGCACTGAGAACCCTGAGTACTGAGCACCGAGCACCCCGAGGACTGAGCACCCAGCACCCTGAGTACTGAGCACTGAGCACCCAGCACCCCGAGCACTGAGCACCCTGAGCTCTTAGCACCCTGAGTACTGAGCACCCAGCACCCTGAGTACTGAGCACCCAGCACCCTGAGCACTGAGCACCCAGCACCCCGAGCACTGAGCACCCAGCACCCTGAGTACTGAGCACTGAGCACCCAGCACCCCGAGCACTGAGCACTCAGCACCCTGTGTACTGTGCACTGAGTACCCAGTACCCCGTGCACTGAGACCCAGCACCCTGAGCACTGAGCACCCAGCACCCCGAATACTGAGCACCCAGCACCCTGAGTACTGAACACCCAGCACCCAGAGCACTGAGCACTGAGCACCCAGCACCCTGAGCACTGAGCACTGAGCAACCAGCACCCTGAGCACTGAGCACCCAGCACCCCGAGCACTGAGCACCCAGCACCCTGAGCACCCAGCACCCTGAGCACTGAGAACCCTGAGCACTGAGCAATGAGCACCCAGCACCCTGAGTACTGAGCACCCAACACTCTGAGCACTGAGCAGCCAGCACGCTTAGTACTGAGCACCCAGCACCCCGAGCACTGAGCACCCAGCACCCTGTGTACTGAGCACCGAGCACCCCGAGCACTGAGCACCCAGCACCCTGAGTACTGAGCACCCAGCACCCCGAGAATGAGCACCCAGCACCCCGAGCACTGAGCACCCAGCACCCTGAGCACTGAGCACCCAGCACCCTGAGTACTGAGCACCCAGCACCCCGAGCACTGAGCACCCAGCACCCTGAGTACTGAGCACCCTGAGTACTGAGCACGCAGCAACCTGATTACTGAGCACCCTGCACCCCGAGCACTGAGCTCCCTGAGTACTGAGCACCCAGCACCCTGAGCACTGAGCACCCAGCACCCTGAGTACTGAGCTCTGAGCACCCAGAGAACTGAGCACCCAGCACCCCGAGGACTGAGCACCCAGCACCCTGTGCACTGAGCACTGAGCATCCAGCACCCCGAGCACTGAGCACCCTGAGCTCTTAGCACCCAGAGTACTGAGCACCCAGCACCCTGAGTACGGAGCACCCAGCACCCTGAGCACTGAGCACCCAGCACCCTGAGTACTGAGCACCCAGCACCCTGAGTACTGAGCACCGAGCACCCCGAGCACTGAGCACCCAGCACCCTGAGCACTGAGCACCCAGCACCCCGAGCACTGTGCACCCAGCACCCTGAGCACTGAGCACACAGCACCCCGAGCACTGAGCACCCAGCACCCTGAGCACTGAGCACCCAGCACCCCGAGCACTGAGCACCCAGCACCCTGAGCACTGAGCACCCAGCACCCCGAGTACTGAGCACCGAGCACCCCGAGAACTGAGCACCCAGCACCCCGAGCACTGAGCACTGAGCACCCTGAGCACTGAGTACCCAGCACCCCGAGTACTGAGCACCCAGCAGCCCGAGCACTGAGCACCCAGCACCCCGAGCACTGAGCACCCAGCACCCTGAGTACTGAGCACCCAGCACCCCGAGCACTGAGCACCCAGCACCCCGAGCACTGAGCACCCAGCACACCGAGCACTGAGCAACGAGCACCCCGAGCACTGTGCACCCAGCACCCTGAGAACTGAGCACCCAGCACCCTCAGTACTGAGCACCCAGCATCCTGAGCACTGAGTACTGAGCACCCCGAGCACTGAGCACCCAGCACCCTGAACACTGAGCACCCAGCACCCCTTGCACTGAGCACCCAGCACCCGGAGTACTGAGCACGCAGCACCCTGAGTACAGAGCACCCAGCACCCCGAGCACTGAGCACCCAGCACCCTGAGCACTGAGCACCCAGGAACCTGAGTACTGAGCACCCAGCACCCCGAGCACTGAGCACCCAGCACCCTGAGTACTGAGCACCGAGCACCCCGAGCACTGAGCACCCAGCACCCTGAGTACTGAGCACCGAGCACCCCGAGCACTGAGCACCCAGCACCCTGAGTACTGAGCACCGAGCACCCCGAGCACTGAGCACCCAGCACCCTGAGTATTGAGCACGGAGCACCCTGAGTACTGTGCACCCAGCACCCCGAGCACTTAGCACCCAGCACCCTGAGTACTGAGCACCCAGCACACTGAGCACTGAGCATCCAGCACCCCGAGCACTGAACACCCAGCACTCTGAGTACTGAGAACCGAGCACCCCGAGCACTGAGCACCCAGCACCTTGAGCACTGAGCACCCTGAGTACTGAGCACCCAGCACCCTGAGTACTGAGCACCCAGCACCAAGAGCACTGAGCACGGAGCACCCCGAGGACTGAGCACCCAGCACCCTGATCACTGAGCACAGAGCACCCCGAGGACTGAGCACCCAGCACCCTGAGCACTGAGCACCCAGCACCCCGAGCACTGAGCACCCAGCACCCTGAGCACTGAGCACCCAGCACCCCGAGTACTGAGCACCGAGCACCCCGAGAACTGAGCACCCAGCACCCCGAGCACTGAGCACTGAGCACCCTGAGCACTGAGCACCCAGCACCCCGAGTACTGAGCACTGAGCACCCTAAGTACTGAGCACCCAGCACCCCGAGTACTGAGCACTGAGCACCATGAGTACTGAGCACCAAGTACCCTGCGCACTGAGCACTGAGAACCCTGAGTACTGAGCACCGAGCACCCTGAGCACTGAGCACCCAACACCCTGAGTACTGAGCACTGAGCTCCCCGAGCACTGAGCACCCTGAGTACTGAGCACCCAGCACCCTTAGTACTGAGCACCCAGCTCCCCGAGAATGAGCACCCTGAGCACTGAGTACCCAGCACCATGAGTACTGAGCACCGAGCACCCTGAGCACTGAGCACCCAGCACCCTGAGTACTGAGCACCCAGCACCCTGAGTACTGAGCACCCAGCAACCTGAGCACTGAGCACTGAGAACCCTGAGCACTGAGCACCCAGCACCCCGAGTACTGAGCAATGAGCACCCTGAGTACTGAGCACCCAGCACCCCAAGTACTGAGCACTGAGCACCCTGAGTACTGAGCACCCAACACCCTGAGCACTGAGCACTGAGAACCCTGAGTACTGAGCACCAAGCACCCCGAGCACTGAGCACCCAGCACCCCGAGGACTGAGCACCCAGCACACTGAGTACTGAGCACTGAGCACCCAGCACCCCGAGCACTGAGCACCCTGAGCTCTTAGCACCCTGAGTACTGAGCACCCAGCACCCTGAGTACTGAGCACCCAGCACCCTGAGCACTGAGCACCCAGCACCCCGAGCACTGAGCACCCAGCACCCTGAGTACTGAGCACTGAGCACCCAGCACCCCGAGCACTGAGCACTCAGCACCCTGTGTACTGTGCACTGAGTACCCAGTACCCCGTGCACTGAGACCCAGCACCCTGAGCACTGAGCACCCAGCACCCCGAATACTGAGCACCCAGCACCCTGAGTACTGAACACCCAGCACCCAGAGCACTGAGCACTGAGCACCCAGCACCCTGAGCACTGAGCACTGAGCAACCAGCACCCTGAGCACTGAGCACCCAGCACCCCGTGCACTGAGCACCCAGCACCCTGAGCACACAGCACCCTGAGCACTGAGAACCCTGAGCACTGAGCAATGAGCACCCAGCACCCTGAGTACTGAGCACCCAACACTCTGAGCACTGAGCACCCAGCACGCTGAGTACTGAGCACCCAGCACCCCGAGCACTGAGCACCCAGCACCCTGTGTACTGAGCACCGAGCACCCCGAGCACTGAGCACCCAGCACCCTGAGTACTGAGCACCCAGCACCCCGAGAATGAGCACCCAGCACCCCGAGCACTGAGCACCCAGCACCCTGAGCACTGAGCACCCAGCACCCTGAGTACTGAGCACCCAGCACCCCGAGCACTGAGCACCCAGCACCCTGAGTACTGAGCACCCTGAGTACTGAGCACGCAGCAACCTGAGTACTGAGCACCCTGCACCCCGAGCACTGAGCTCCCTGAGTACTGAGCACCCAGCACCCTGAGCACTGAGCACCCAGCACCCTGAGTACTGAGCACTGAGCACCCAGAGAACTGAGCACCCAGCACCCCGAGGACTGAGCACCCAGCACCCTGTGCACTGAGCACTGAGCATCCAGCACCCCGAGCACTGAGCACCCTGAGCTCTTAGCACCCAGAGTACTGAGCACCCAGCACCCTGAGTACGGAGCACCCAGCACCCTGAGCACTGAGCACCCAGCACCCTGAGTACTGAGCACCCAGCACCCTGAGTACTGAGCACCGAGCACCCCGAGCACTGAGCACCCAGCACCCTGAGCACTGAGCACCCAGCACCCCGAGCACTGTGCACCCAGCACCCTGAGCACTGAGCACACAGCACCCCGAGCACTGAGCACCCAGCACCCTGAGCACTGAGCACCCAGCACCCCGAGCACTGAGCACCCAGCACCCTGAGCACTGAGCACCCAGCACCCCGAGTACTGAGCACCGAGCACCCCGAGAACTGAGCACCCAGCACCCCGAGCACTGAGCACTGAGCACCCTGAGCACTGAGTACCCAGCACCCCGAGTACTGAGCACCCAGCAGCCCGAGCACTGAGCACCCAGCACCCCGAGCACTGAGCACCCAGCACCCTGAGTACTAAGCACCCAGCACCCCGAGCACTGAGCACCCAGCACCCCGAGCACTGAGCACCCAGCACACCGAGCACTGAGCAACGAGCACCCCGAGCACTGTGCACCCAGCACCCTGAGACCTGAGCACCCAGCACCCTGAGTACTGAGCACCCAGCATCCTGAGCACTGAGTACTGAGCACCCCGAGCACTGAGCACCCAGCACCCTGAACACTGAGCACCCAGCACCCCTTGCACTGAGCACCCAGCACCCGGAGTACTGAGCACGCAGCACCCTGAGTACTGAGCACCCAGCACCCCGAGCACTGAGCACCCAGCACCCTGAGCACTGAGCACCCAGGACCCTGAGTACTGAGCACCCAGCACCCCGAGCACTGAGCACCCAGCACCCTGAGTACTGAACACCCAGCACCCAGAGCACTGAGCACTGAGCACCCAGCACCCTGAGCACTGAGCACTGAGCAACCAGCACCCTGAGCACTGAGCACCCAGCACCCCGAGCACTGAGCACCCAGCAACCTGAGCACCCAGCACCCTGAGCACTGAGAACCTTGAGCACTGAGCAATGAGCACCCAGCACCCTGAGTACTGAGCACCCAACACTCTGAGCACTGAGCACCCAGCACGCTGAGTACTGAGCACCCAGCACCCCGAGCACTGAGCACCCAGCACCCTGTGTACTGAGCACCGAGCACCCCGAGCACTGAGCACCCAGCACCCTGAGTACTGAGCACCCAGCACCCCGAGAATGAGCACCCAGCACCCCGAGCACTGAGCACCCAGCACCCTGAGCACTGAGCACCCAGCACCCTGAGTACTGAGCACCCAGCACCCTGAGCACTGAGCACCCAGCACCCTGAGTACTGAGCACCCTGAGTACTGAGCACGCAGCAACCTGAGTACTGAGCACCCTGCACCCCGAGTACTGAGCTCCCTGAGTACTGAGCACCCAGCACCCTGAGCACTGAGCACCCAGCACCCTGAGTACTGAGCACTGAGCACCCAGAGAACTGAGCACCCAGCACCCCGAGGACTGAGCACCCAGCACCCTGTGCACTGAGCACTGAGCATCCAGCACCCCGAGCACTGAGCACCCTGAGCTCTTAGCACCCAGAGTACTGAGCACCCAGCACCCTGAGCACGGAGCACCCAGCACCCTGAGCACTGAGCACCCAGCACCCTGAGTACTGAGCACCCAGCACCCTGAGTACTGAGCACCGAGCACCCCGAGCACTGAGCACCCAGCACCCTGAGCACTGAGCACCCAGCACCCCGAGCACTGTGCACCCAGCACCCTGAGCACTGAGCACACAGCACCCCGAGCACTGAGCACCCAGCACCCTGAGCACTGAGCACCCAGCACCCCGAGCACTGAGCACCCAGCACCCTGAGTACTGAGCACGGAGCACCCTGAGTACTGAGCACCCAGCACCCTGAGTACTGAGCACCCAGCAACCCAAGTACTGAGCACTGAGCACCCTGAGTACTGAGCAACCAGCACCCTGAGCACTGAGCACTGAGAACCCTGAGTACTGAGCACCGAGCACCCCGAGGACTGAGCACCCAGCACCCTGAGTACTGAGCACTGAGCACCCAGCACCCCGAGCACTGAGCACCCTGAGCTCTTAGCACCCTGAGTACTGAGCACCCAGCACCCTGAGTACTGAGCACCCAGCACCCTGAGCACTGAGCACCCAGCACCCCGAGCACTGAGCACCCAGCACCCTGAGTACTGAGCACTGAGCACCCAGCACCCCGAGCACTGAGCACTCAGCACCCTGTGTACTGTGCACTGAGTACCCAGTACCCCGTGCACTGAGACCCAGCACCCTGAGCACTGAGCACCCAGCACCCCGAATACTGAGCACGCAGCACCCTGAGTACTGAACACCCAGCACCCAGAGCACTGAGCACTGAGCACCCAGCACCCTGAGCACTGAGCACTGAGCAACCAGCACCCTGAGCACTGAGCACCCAGCACCCCGAGCACTGAGCACCCAGCACCCTGAGCACCCAGCACCCTGAGCACTGAGAACCCTGAGCACTGAGCAATGAGCACCCAGCACCCTGAGTACTGAGCACCCAACACTCTGAGCACTGAGCAGCCAGCACGCTTAGTACTGAGCACCCAGCACCCCGAGCACTGAGCACCCAGCACCCTGTGTACTGAGCACCGAGCACCCCGAGCACTGAGCACCCAGCACCCTGAGTACTGAGCACCCAGCACCCCGAGAATGAGCACCCAGCACCCCGAGCACTGAGCACCCAGCACCCTGAGCACTGAGCACCCAGCACCCTGAGTACTGAGCACCCAGCACCCCGAGCACTGAGCACCCAGCACCCTGAGTACTGAGCACCCTGAGTACTGAGCACGCAGCAACCTGAGTACTGAGCACCCTGCACCCCGAGCACTGAGCTCCCTGAGTACTGAGCACCCAGCACCCTGAGCACTGAGCACCCAGCACCCTGAGTACTGAGCTCTGAGCACCCAGAGAACTGAGCACCCAGCACCCCGAGGACTGAGCACCCAGCACCCTGTGCACTGAGCACTGAGCATCCAGCACCCCGAGCACTGAGCAACCTGAGCTCTTAGCACCCAGAGTACTGAGCACCCAGCACCCTGAGTACGGAGCACCCAGCACCCTGAGCACTGAGCACCCAGCACCCTGAGTACTGAGCACCCAGCACCCTGAGTACTGAGCACCGAGCACCCCGAGCACTGAGCACCCAGCACCCTGAGCACTGAGCACCCAGCACCCCGAGCACTGTGCACCCAGCACCCTGAGCACTGAGCACACAGCTCCCCGAGCACTGAGCACCCAGCACCCTGAGCACTGAGCACCCAGCACCCCGAGCACTGAGCACCCAGCACCCTGAGCACTGAGCACCCAGCACCCCGAGTACTGAGCACCGAGCACCCCGAGAACTGAGCACCCAGCACCCCGAGCACTGAGCACTGAGCACCCTGAACACTGAGTACCCAGCACCCCGAGTACTGAGCACCCAGCAGCCCGAGCACTGAGCACCCAGCACCCCGAGCACTGAGTACCCAGCACCCTGAGTACTGAGCACCCAGCACCCCGAGCACTGAGCACCCAGCACCCCGAGCACTGAGCACCCAGCACACCGAGCACTGAGCAACGAGCACCCCGAGCACTGTGCACCCAGCACCCTGAGAACTGAGCACCCAGCACCCTGAGTACTGAGCACCCAGCATCCTGAGCACTGAGTACTGAGCACCCCGAGCACTGAGCACCCAGCACCCTGAACACTGAGCACCCAGCACCCCTTGCACTGAGCACCCAGCACCCGGAGTACTGAGCACGCAGCACCCTGAGTACAGAGCACCCAGCACCCCGAGCAGTGAGCACCCAGCACCCTGAGCACTGAGCACCCAGGAACCTGAGTACTGAGCACCCAGCACCCCGAGCACTGAGCACCCAGCACCCTGAGTACTGAGCACCGAGCACCCCGAGCACTGAGCACCCAGCACCCTGAGTACTGAGCACCGAGCACCCCGAGCACTGAGCACCCAGCACCCTGAGTACTGAGCACCGAGCACCCCGAGCACTGAGCACCCAGCACCCTGAGTATTGAGCACGGAGCACCCTGAGTACTGTGCACCCAGCACATCGAGCACTTAGCACCCAGCACCCTGAGTACTGAGCACCCAGCACACTGAGCACTGAGCATCCAGCACCCCGAGCACTGAACACCCAGCACTCTGAGTACTGAGAACCGAGCACCCCGAGCACTGAGCACCCAGCACCTTGAGCACTGAGCACCCTGAGTACTGAGCACCCAGAACCCTGAGTACTGAGCACCCAGCACCAAGAGCACTGAGCACGGAGCACCCCGAGGACTGAGCACCCAGCACCCTGATCACTGAGCACAGAGCACCCCGAGGACTGAGCACCCAGCACCCTGAGCACTGAGCACCCAGCACCCCGAGCACTGAGCACCCAGCACCCTGAGCACTGAGCACCCAGCACCCCGAGTACTGAGCACCGAGCACCCCGAGAACTGAGCACCCAGCACCCCGAGCACTGAGCACTGAGCACCCTGAGCACTGAGCACCCAGCACCCCGAGTACTGAGCACTGAGCACCCTAAGTACTGAGCACCCAGCACCCCGAGTACTGAGCACTGAGCACCATGAGTACTGAGCACCAAGTACCCTGCGCACTGAGCACTGAGAACCCTGAGTACTGAGCACCGAGCACCCCGAGCACTGAGCACCCAACACCCTGAGTACTGAGCACTGAGCTCCCCGAGCACTGAGCACCCTGAGTACTGAGCACCCAGCACCCTTAGTACTGAGCACCCAGCTCCCCGAGAATGAGCACCCTGAGCACTGAGTACCCAGCACCATGAGTACTGAGCACCGAGCACCCTGAGCACTGAGCACCCAGCACCCTGAGTACTGAGCACCCAGCACCCTGAGTACTGAGCACCCAGCAACCTGAGCACTGAGCACTGAGAACCCTGAGCACTGAGCACCCAGCACCCCGAGTACTGAGCAATGAGCACCCTGAGTACTGAGCACCCAGCACCCCAAGTACTGAGCACTGAGCACCCTGAGTACTGAGCACCCAACACCCTGAGCACTGAGCACTGAGAACCCTGAGTACTGAGCACCAAGCACCCCGAGCACTGAGCACCCAGCACCCCGAGGACTGAGCACCCAGCACCCTGAGTATTGAGCACTGAGCACCCAGCACCCCGAGCACTGAGCACCCTGAGCTCTTAGCACCCTGAGTACTGAGCACCCAGCACCCTGAGTACTGAGCACCCAGCACCCTGAGCACTGAGCACCCAGCACCCCGAGCACTGAGCA
Organism: Microtus oregoni; assembly: GCF_018167655.1. NCBI lineage: Eukaryota > Metazoa > Chordata > Mammalia > Rodentia > Cricetidae > Microtus > Microtus oregoni. Next base: position 1,476,462 of record NW_024543811.1, on the reverse strand, counting down.
CCCAGCACCCTGAGTACTGAGCACTGAGCACCCAGCACCCCGAGCACTGAGCACTCAGCACCCTGTGTACTGTGCACTGAGTACCCAGTACCCCGTGCACTGAGACCCAGCACCCTGAGCACTGAGCACCCAGCACCCCGAATACTGAGCACCCAGCACCCTGAGTACTGAACACCCAGCACCCAGAGCACTGAGCACTGAGCACCCAGCACCCTGAGCACTGAGCACTGAGCAACCAGCACCCTGAGCACTGAGCACCCAGCACCCCGAGCACTGAGCACCCAGCACCCTGAGCACACAGCACCCTGAGCACTGAGAACCCTGAGCACTGAGCAATGAGCACCCAGCACCCTGAGTACTGAGCACCCAACACTCTGAGCACTGAGCACCCAGCACGCTGAGTACTGAGCACCCAGCACCCCGAGCACTGAGCACCCAGCACCCTGTGTACTGAGCACCGAGCACCCCGAGCACTGAGCACCCAGCACCCTGAGTACTGAGCACCCAGCACCCCGAGAATGAGCACCCAGCACCCCGAGCACTGAGCACCCAGCACCCTGAGCACTGAGCACCCAGCACCCTGAGTACTGAGCACCCAGCACCCCGAGCACTGAGCACCCAGCACCCTGAGTACTGAGCACCCTGAGTACTGAGCACGCAGCAACCTGAGTACTGAGCACCCTGCACCCCGAGCACTGAGCTCCCTGAGTACTGAGCACCCAGCACCCTGAGCACTGAGCACCCAGCACCCTGAGTACTGAGCACTGAGCACCCAGAGAACTGAGCACCCAGCACCCCGAGGACTGAGCACCCAGCACCCTGTGCACTGAGCACTGAGCATCCAGCACCCCGAGCACTGAGCACCCTGAGCTCTTAGCACCCAGAGTACTGAGCACCCAGCACCCTGAGTACGGAGCACCCAGCACCCTGAGCACTGAGCACCCAGCACCCTGAGTACTGAGCACCCAGCACCCTGAGTACTGAGCACCGAGCACCCCGAGCACTGAGCACCCAGCACCCTGAGCACTGAGCACCCAGCACCCCGAGCACTGTGCACCCAGCACCCTGAGCACTGAGCACACAGCACCCCGAGCACTGAGCACCCAGCACCCTGAGCACTGAGCACCCAGCACCCCGAGCACTGAGCACCCAGCACCCTGAGCACTGAGCACCCAGCACCCCGAGTACTGAGCACCGAGCACCCCGAGAACTGAGCACCCAGCACCCCGAGCACTGAGCACTGAGCACCCTGAGCACTGAGTACCCAGCACCCCGAGTACTGAGCACCCAGCAGCCCGAGCACTGAGCACCCAGCACCCCGAGCACTGAGCACCCAGCACCCTGAGTACTGAGCACCCAGCACCCCGAGCACTGAGCACCCAGCACCCCGAGCACTGAGCACCCAGCACACCGAGCACTGAGCAACGAGCACCCCGAGCACTGTGCACCCAGCACCCTGAGACCTGAGCACCCAGCACCCTGAGTACTGAGCACCCAGCATCCTGAGCACTGAGTACTGAGCACCCCGAGCACTGAGCACCCAGCACCCTGAACACTGAGCACCCAGCACCCCTTGCACTGAGCACCCAGCACCCGGAGTACTGAGCACGCAGCACCCTGAGTACTGAGCACCCAGCACCCCGAGCACTGAGCACCCAGCACCCTGAGCACTGAGCACCCAGGACCCTGAGTACTGAGCACCCAGCACCCCGAGCACTGAGCACCCAGCACCCTGAGTACTGAGCACCGAGCACCCCGAGCACTGAGCACCCAGCACCCTGAGTACTGAGCACCGAGCACCCCGAGCACTGAGCACCCAGCAACCTGAGTACTGAGCACCGAGCACCCCGAGCACTGAGCACCCAGCACCCTGAGTACTGAGCACGGAGCACCCTGAGTACTGTGCACCCAGCACCCCGAGCACTTAGCACCCAGCACCCTGAGTACTGAGCACCCAGCACACTGAGCACTGAGCATCCAGCACCCCGAGCACTGAACACCCAGCACTCTGAGTACTGAGAACCGAGCACCCCGAGCACTGAGCACCCAGCACCTTGAGCACTGAGCACCCTGAGTACTGAGCACCCAGCACCCTGAGTACTGAGCACCCAGCACCAAGAGCACTGAGCACGGAGCACCCCGAGGACTGAGCACCCAGCACCCTGATCACTGAGCACAGAGCACCCCGAGGACTGAGCACCCAGCACCCTGAGCACTGAGCACCCAGCACCCCGAGCACTGAGCACCCAGCACCCCGAGCACTGAGCACCCAGCACCTTGAGCACTGAGCACCCTGAGTACTGAGCACCCAGCACCCTGAGTACTGAGCACCCAGCACCAAGAGCACTGAGCACGGAGCACCCCGAGGACTGAGCACCCAGCACCCTGATCACTGAGCACAGAGCACCCCGAGGACTGAGCACCCAGCACCCTGAGCACTGAGCACCCAGCACCCCGAGCACTGAGCACCCAGCACCCTGAGCACTGAGCACCCAGCACCCCGAGTACTGAGCACCGAGCACCCCGAGAACTGAGCACCCAGCACCTCGAGCACTGAGCACTGAGCACCCTGAGCACTGAGCACCCAGCACCCCGAGTACTGAGCACTGAGCACCCTAAGTACTGAGCACCCAGCACCCCGAGTACTGAGCACTGAGCACCATGAGTACTGAGCACCAAGTACCCTGCGCACTGAGCACTGAGAACCCTGAGTACTGAGCACCGAGCACCCCGAGCACTGAGCAGCCAACACCCTGAGTACTGAGCACTGAGCTCCCCGAGCACTGAGCACCCTGAGTACTGAGCACCCAGCACCCTTAGTACTGAGCACCCAGCACCCCGAGAATGAGCACCCTGAGCACTGAGTACCCAGCACCATGAGTACTGAGCACCGAGCACCCTGAGCACTGAGCACCCAGCACCCTGAGTACTGAGCACCCAGCACCCTGAGTACTGAGCACCCAGCAACCTGAGCACTGAGCACTGAGAACCCAGCACCCCGAGCACTGAGCACTCAGCACCCTGTGTACTGAGCACTGAGTACGGAGTACCCCGTGCACTGAGACCCAGCACCCTGAGCACTGAGCACCCAGCACCCCGAGTACTGAGCAACCAGCAGCCCGAGCACTGAGCACCCAGCACCCCGAGCACTGAGCACCCAGCACCCTGAGTACTGAGCGCCCAGCACCCTGAGCACTGAGCACCCAGCACCCTGAGCACTGAGCACCCAGCACCCCGAGCACTGAGCAACGAGCACCCCGAGCACTGAGCACCCAGCACCCTGAGTACTGAGCACCCAGCACCCTGAGTACTGAGCACCCAGCATCCTGAGCACTGAGTACTGAGCACCCCGAGCACTGAGCACCCAGCACCCTGAGCACTGAGCACCCAACACCCCTTGCACTGAGCACCCAGCACCCTGAGCACTGTGCACCCAGGACCCTGAGTACTGAGCACCCAGCACCCCGAGCACTGAGCACCCAGCACCCTGAGTACTGAGCACCGAGCACCCCGAGCACTGAGCAGCAAGCACCCCGAGCTCTGAGCACCCAGCACCCTGAGCCCCCAGCACCCTGAGCACCCAGCACCCTGAGCACGGAGCACCCTGAGCACTGAGCACTGAGCACCCAGCACCCTGAGCACTGAGCACCCAGCACCCCGAGCACTGAGCACCCAGCACCCTGAGCACCCAGCACCCTGAACACCCAGCACCCTGAACACGGAGCACCCTGAGCACTGAGCACTGAGCACCCAGCACCCTGAGTACTGAGCACTGAGCACCCAGCACCCTGAGTACTGAGCACCCAGCACCCCGAGCACTGAGCACCCAGCACCCTGTGTACTGAGCACCGAGCACCCGGAGTACTGAGCACCCAGCACCCTGAGGACTGAGCACTGAGCACTCTGAGCACTGAGCACCCAGCACCCCGAGTACTGAGCACTGAGCACCTTGAGTACTGAGCACCCAGCACCCCGAGTACTGAGCACTGAGCACCATGAGTACTGAGCACCGAGCACCCCGAGCACTGAGCACCCAGCACCCTGAGTACTGAGCACCGAGCTCCCCGAGCACTGAGCACCCTGAGCACTAAGCACTGAGAACCCTGAGTACTGAGCACCGAGCACCCCGAGCACTGAGCACCCAGCACCCGGAGCACTGAGCACCCAGCACCCTGAGTACTGAGCACTGAGCACCCAGCAACCCGAGCACTGAGCACTCAGCACCCTGTGTACTGAGCACTGAGTACCCAGTACCCCCGAGCACTGAGACCCAGCACCCTGAGCACTGAGCACGAAGCACCCCGAGTACTGAGCACCCAGCACCCCGAGCACTGAGCACCCAGCACCCCGAGCACTGAGCACCCAGCACCCTGAGTACTGAGCACCCAGCACCCCGAACACTGAGCACCCAGCACCCCGAGCACTGTGCACCCAGCACCCTGAGAACTGAGCACCCAGCACCGTGAGTACTGAGCACCCAGCATCCTCAGCACTGAGCACCCAGCACCCTGAGCACTGAGCACGAAGCACCCCGAGTACTGAGCACCCAGCACCCCGAGCACTGAGCACCCAGCACCCCGAGCACTGAGCACCCAGCACCCTGAGTACTGAGCACCCAGAACCCCGAGCACTGAGCACCGAGCACCCCGAGCACTGTGCACCCAGCACCCTGAGAACTGAGCACCCAGCACCGTGAGTACTGAGCACCCAGCATCCTCAGCACTGAGCACCCAGCACCCTGAGCAGTGAGCACCCAGGACCCTGAGTACTGAGCACCCAGCACCCTGAGTACTGAACACCCAGCACCCAGAGCACTGAGCACTGAGCACCCAGCACCCTGAGCACTGAGCACTGAGCAACCAGCACCCTGAGCACCGAGCACCCAGCACCCCGAGCACTGAGCACCCAGCACCCTGAGCACCCAACACTCTGAGCACTGAGCACCCAGCACGCTGAGTACTGAGCACCCAGCACCCTGAGTACTGAGCACCCAGCACCCCGAGAATGAGCACCCAGCACCCCGAGCAGTGAGCACCCAGCACCCTGAGTACTGAGCACCCAGCAACCTGAGCACTGAGCACTGAGCACCCAGCACCCTGGGTACTGAGCACCCAGCACCCCGAGCACTGAGCACCCAGCACCCTGAGTCCTGAGCACCCTGAGTACTGAGCACCCAGCAACCTGAGTACTGAGCACCCTGCACCCCGAGCACTGAGCTCCCTGAGTACTGAGCACCCAGCACCCTGAGCACTGAGCACCCAGCACCCTGAGTACTGAGCACTGAGCACCCAGAGAACTGAGCACCCAGCACCCTGAGGACTGAGCACCCAGCACCCTGTGCACTGAGCACTGAGCATTCAGCAACCCGAGCACTGAGCACCCTGAGCTCTTAGCACCCTGAGTACTGAGCACCCAGCACCCTGAGTACGGAGCACCCAGCACCCTGAGCACTGAGCAACCAGCACCCTGAGTACTGAGCACCCAGCACCCTGAGTACTGAGCACCGAGCACCCCGAGCACTGAGCACACAGCACACTGAGCACTGAGCACCCAGCACCCCGAGCACTGTGCACCCAGCACCCTGAGCACTGAGCACACAGCACCCCGAGCACTGAGCACCCAGCACCCTGAGCACTGAGCACCCAGCACCCCGAGCACTGAGCACCCAGCACCCTGAGCACTGAGCACCCCGAGGACTGAGCACCCAGCACCCTGATCACTGAGCACAGAGCACCCCGAGGACTGAGCACCCAGCACCCTGAGCACTGAGCACCCAGCACCCCGAGCACTGAGCACCCAGCACCCTGAGCACTGAGCACCCAGGACCCTGAGTACTGAGCACCCAGCACCCCGAGCACTGAGCACCCAGCACCCTGAGTACTGAGCACCGAGCACCCCGAGCACTGAGCACCCAGCACCCTGAGTACTGAGCACCGAGCACCCCGAGCACTGAGCACCCAGCACCCTGAGTACTGAGCACCGAGCACCCCGAGCACTGAGCACCCAGCACCCTGAGTACTGAGCACGGAGCACCCTGAGTACTGTGCACCCAGCACCCCGAGCACTTAGCACCCAGCACCCTGAGTACTGAGCACCCAGCACCCTGAGCACTGAGCATCCAGCACCCCGAGCACTGAACACCCAGCACTCTGAGTACTGAGAACGGAGCACCCCGAGCACTGAGCACCCAGCACTTTGAGCACTGAGCACCCTGAGTACTGAGCACCCAGCACCATGAGTACTGAGCACCCAGCACCCCGAGCACTGAGCACGGAGCACCCCGAGGACTGAGCACCCAGCACCCTGATCACTGAGCACAGAGCACCCCGAGGACTGAGCACCCAGCACCCTGAGCACTGAGCACCCAGCACCCCGAGCACTGAGCACCCAGCACCCTGAGCACTGAGCACCCAGCACCCCGAGTACTGAGCACAGAGCACCCCGAGAACTGAGCACCCAGTACCCCGAGCACTGAGCACTGAGCAACCTGAGCACTGAGCACCCAGCACCCTGAGTACTGAGCACTGAGCACCCTAAGTACTGAGCACCCAGCACCCCCCCCAGTACTGAGCTCTGAGCAGCATGAGTACTGAGCACCGAGCTCCCCGAGCACTGAGCACCCTGAGTACTGAGCACCCAGCACCCTTAGTACTGAGCACCCAGCACCCCGAGAATGAGCACCCTGAGCACTGAGTACCCAGCACCATGAGTACTGAGCACCGAGCACCCTGAGCACTGAGCACCCAGCACCCTGAGTACTGAGCACCCAGCACCCTGAGTACTGAGCACCCAGCAACCTGAGCACTGAGCACTGAGAACCCTGAGCACTGAGCACCCAGCACCCCGAGTACTGAGCAATGAGCACCCTGAGTACTGAGCACCCAGCACCCCGAGTACTGAGCACTGAGCACCCTGAGTACTGAGCACCCAGCACCCTGAGCACTGAGCACTGAGAACCCTGAGTACTGAGCACCGAGCACCCCAAGCACTGAGCACCCAGCACCCCGAGGACTGAGCACCCAGCACCCTGAGTACTGAGCACTGAGCACCCAGCACCCCGAGCACTGAGCACTCAGCACCCTGTGTACTGAGCACTGAGTACGGAGTACCCCGTGCACTGAGACACAGCACCCTGAGCACTGAGTACCCAGCACCCCGAGTACTGAGCAACCAGCAGCCCGAGCACTGAGCACCCAGCACCCCGAGCACTGAGCACCCAGCACCCTGAGTACTGAGCACCCAGCACGCCGAGCACTGAGCACCCAGCACCCTGAGCACTGAGCACCCAGCACCCCGAGCACTGAGCAACGAGCACCCCGAGCACTGAGCACCCAGCACCCTGAGTACTGAGCACCCAGCACCCTGAGTACTGAGCACCCAGCATCCTGAGCACTGAGTACTGAGCACCCCGAGCACTGAGCACCCAGCACCCTGAGCACTGAGCACCCAGCACCCCTTGCACTGAGCACCCAGCACCCGGAGTACTGAGCACCCAGCACCCCTTGCACTGAGCACCCAGCACCCTGAGTTCTGAGCACCCAGGACCCCGAGCACTGAGCACCCAGCACCCTAAGCACTGTGCACCCAGGACCCTGAGTACTGAGCACCAAGCACCCCGAGCACTGAGCACCCAGCACCCTGAGTACTGAGCACTGAGCACCCAGCACCCCGAGCACTGAGCACTCAGCACCCTGTGTACTGAGCACTGAGTACCCAGTACCCCGTGCACTGAGACCCAGCACCCTGAGCACTGAGCACCCAGCCACCCGAGTACTGAGCACCCAGCAGCCCGAGCACTGAGCACCCAGCACCCCGAGCACTGAGCACCCAGCACCCTGAGTACTGAGCACCCAGCACCCCGAGCACTGAGCACCCAGCACCCCGAGCACTGAGCACCCAGCACACCGAGCACTGAGCAACGAGCACCCCGAGCACTGTGCACCCAGCACCCTGAGAACTGAGCACCCAGCACCCTGAGTACTGAGCACCCAGCATCCTGAGCACTGAGTACTGAGCACCCCGAGCACTGAGCACCCAGCTCCCTGAACACTGAGCACCCAGCACCCCTTGCACTGAGCACCCAGCACCCGGAGTACTGAGCACGCAGCACCCTGAGTACTGAGCACCCAGCACCCCGAGCACTGAGCACCCAGCACCCTGAGCACTGAGCACCCAGGACCCTGAGTACTGAGCACCCAGCACCCCGAGCATTGAGCACCCAGCACCCTGAGTACTGAGCACCGAGCACCCCGAGCACTGAGCACCAAGCACCCCGAGCACTGAGAACCCAGCACCCTGAGTACTGAGCACCAAGCACCCCGAGCACTGAGCACCCAGCACCCTGAGTACTGAGCACCGAGCATCCCGAGCACTGAGCACCCAGCACCCTGAGTACTGAGCACGGAGCACCATGAGTACTGTGCACCCAGCACCCCGAGCACTTAGCACCCAGCACCCTGAGTACTGAGCACCCAGCACCCTGAGCACTGAGCATCCAGCACCCCGAGCACTGAGCACCCAGCACTCTGAGTACTGAGAACCGAGCACCCCGAGCACTGAGCACCCAGCACCTTGAGCACTGATCAAGCTGAGTACTGAGCACCCAGCACCCTGAGTACTGAGCACCCAGCACCCCGAGCACTGAGCACGGAGTACCCCGAGGACTGAGCACCCAGCACCCTGATCACTGAGCACAGAGCACCCCGAGGACTGAGCACCCAGCACCCTGAGCACTGAGCACCCAGCACCCCGAGCACTGAGCACCCAGCACCCTGAGCACTGAGCACCCAGCACCCCGAGTACTGAGCACCGAGCACCCCGAGAACTGAGCACCCAGCACCCCGAGCACTGAGCACTGAGCACCCTGAGCACTGAGCACCGAGCACGCCGAGTACTAAGCACTGAGCACCCCGAGTACTGAGCACTGAGCACCATGAGTACTGAGCACCAAATACCCTGCGCACTGAGCACTGAGAACCCTGAGTACTGAGCACCGAGCACCCCGAGCACTGAGCACCCAGCACCCTGAGTACTGAGCACCGAGCTCCCCGAGCACTGAGCACCCTGAGTACTGAGCACCCAGCACCCTTAGTACTGAGCACCCAGCAACCCGAGAATGAGCACCCTGAGCACTGAGTACCCAGCACCATGAGTACTGAGCACCGAGCACCCTGAGCACTGAGCACCCAGCACCCTGAGTACTGAGCACCCAGCACCCTGAGTACTGAGCACCCAGCACCCTGAGCACTGAACACCCAGCAACCTGAGTACTGAGCACCCAGCACTCTGAGCACTGAGTACTGAGCACCCCGAGCACTGAGCACCCAGCACCCCGAGCACTGAGCACTGAGCACCCTGAGCACAGACCACCCAGCACCCCGAGTACTGAGCAATGAGCACCCTGAGTACTGAGCACCCAGCACCCCGAGTACTGAGCACTGAGCAGCCTGAGTACTGAGCACCCAGCACCCTGAGCACTGAGCACTGAGAACCCTGTGTACTGAGCACCGAGCACCCTGAGCACTGACCACCCAGCACCCCGAGCACTGAGCACCCAGCACCCAGAGCAATGAGAACCCTGAGTACTGAGCACCCAGCACCCTGAGTACTGAGCACCCAGCACCCTGAGCACTGAACACACAGCACCCCGAGCACTGAGCACTCAGCACCCTGTGAACTGAGCACTGAGTACGGAGTACCCCGTGCACTGAGACCCAGCACCCTGAGCACTGAGCACCCCGCTCCCCGAGTACTGAGCAACCAGCAGCCCGAGCACTGAGCACCCAGCACCCCGAGCACTGAGCAACGAGCACCCCGAGCACTGAGCACCCAGCACCCTGAGTACTGAGCACCCAGCACCCTGAGTACTGAGCACCCAGCATCCTGAGCACTGAGTACTGAGCACCCCGAGCACTGAGCACCCAGCACCCTGAGCACTGAGCACCCAGCACCCCTTGCACTGAGCACCCAGCACCCGGAGTACTGAGCACCCAGCACCCCTTGCACTGAGCACCCAGCACCCTGAGTACTGAGCACCCAGGACCCCGAGCACTGAGCACCCAGCACCCTAAGCACTGTGCACCCAGGACCCTGAGTACTGAGCACCCAGCACCCCGAGCACTGAGCACCCAGCACCCTGAGTACTGAGCACTGAGCACCCAGCACCCCGAGCACTGAGCACTCAGCACCCTGTGTACTGAGCACTGAGTACCCAGTACCCCGTGCACTGAGACCCAGCACCCTGAGCACTGAGCACCCAGCAACCCGAGTACTGAGCACCCAGCAGCCCGAGCACTGAGCACCCAGCACCCTGAGCACTGAGCATCCAGCACCCTGAGTACTGAGCACCCAGCACCCCGAGCACTGAGCACCCAGCACCCCGAGCACTGAGCACCCAGCACACAGAGCACTGAGCAACGAGCACCCCGAGCACTGTGCACGCAGCACCCTGAGAACTGAGCACCCAGCACCCTGAGTACTGAGCACCCAGCATCCTGAGCACTGAGTACTGAGCACCCCGAGCACTGAGCACCCAGCACCCTGAACACTGAGCACCCAGCACCCCTTGCACTGAGCACGCAGCACCCGGAGTACTGAGCACGCAGCACCCTGAGTACTGAGCACCCAGCACCCCGAGCACTGAGCACCCAGCACCCTGAGCACTGAGCACCCAGGACCCTGAGTACTGAGCACCCAGCACCCCGAGCACTGAGCACCCAGCACCCTGAGTACTGAGCACCGAGCACCCTGAGCACTGAGCACCCAGCACCCCGAGCACTGAGCACTCAGCACCCTGTGTACTGAGCACTGAGTACGGAGTACCCCGTGCACTGAGACCCAGCACCCTGAGAACTGAGCACCCCGCTCCCCGAGTACTGAGCAACCAGCAGCCCGAGCACTGAGCACCCAGCACCCCGAGCACTGAGCACCCAGCACCCTGAGTACTGAGCACCCAGCACCCTGAGTACTGAGCACCCAGCACCCTGAGTACTGAGCACCCAGCATCCTGAGCACTGAGTACTGAGCACCCCGAGCACTGAGCACCCAGCACCCTGAGCACTGAGCACCCAGCACCAATTGCACTGAGCACACAGCACCCGGAGTACTGAGCACCCAGCACCCCTTGCACTGAGCACCCAGCACCCTGAGTACTGAGCACCCAGCACCCCGAGCACTGAGCACCCAGCACCCTGAGCACTGTGTACCCAGGACCCTGAGTACTGAGCACCCAGCACCCCGAGCACTGAGCACCCAGCACCCTGAGTACTGAGCACCGAGCACCCTGAGCACTGAGCAGCAAGCACCCCGAGCTCTGAGCACCCAGCACCCTGAGCACCCAGCACCCTGAGCACCCAGCACCCTGAGCACGGAGCACCCTGAGCAATGAGCACTGAGCACCCAGCAACCTGAGCACTGAGCACCCAGCAACCCGAGCACTGAGCACCCAGCACCCTGAGCACCCAGCACCCTGAGCACCCAGCACCCTGAACACGGAGCACCCTGAGCACTGAGCACTGAGCACCCAGCACCCTGAGTACTGAGCACCTACCACTCTGAGCACTGAGCACCCACCACGCTGAGTACTGAGCACTGAGCACCCAGCCCCCTGAGTACTGAGCACCCAGCAAACCGAGCACTGAGCACCCAGCACCCTGTGTACTGAGCACCGAGCACCCGGAGTACTGAGCACCCAGCACCCTGAGCACTGAGCACTGAGCACTCTGAGCACTGAGCACCCAGCACCCCGAGTACTGAGCACTGAGCACCTTGAGTACTGAGCACCCAGCACCCCGAGTACTGAGCACTGAGCACCCTGAGTACTGAGAACCCAGCACCCTGAGTACTGAGCACCGAGCACCCCGAGCACTGAGCACCCAGCACACCGAGCACTGAGCACCCAGCACCCTGAGTACTGAGCACCCAGCACCCTGAGAATGAGCACCCTGACCACGGAGTACCCAGCACCATGAGTACTGAGCACCGAGCACCCTGAGCACTGAGCACCCAGCACCCTGAGTACTGAGCACCCAGCACCCTGAGTACTGAGCACCCAGCACCGTGAGCACTGTGCACCCAGCAACCTGAGTACTGAGCACCCAGCACTCTGAGCACTGAGCACCCAGCACCCCGAGCACTGAGCACCCAGCACCCCGAGCACTGAGCACTGAGCACCCTGAGCACTGAGCAGCCAGCACCCCGAGTACTGAGCACTGAGCACCCTGAGTACTGAGTACCCAGCACCCCGAGTTCTGAGCACTGAGCACCCTGAGTACTGAGCACCCAGCACCCTGAGCACTGAGCACTGAGAACCCTGAGTACTGAGCACCGAGCACCCCGAGCACTGAGCACCCAGCACCCCGAGCACTGAGCACCCAGCACCCTGAGTACTGAGCACTGAGCACCCAGCAACCCGAGCACTGAGCACTCAGCACCCTGTGTACTGAGCACTGAGAACCCTGAGTACTGAGCACCCTGCACCCTGAGTACTGAGCACCCAGCACCCCGAGCACTGAGCACCCAGCACCCTGAGCACTGAGCACCCAGCACCCTGAGTACTGAGCACCCAGCACCCCGAGCACTGAGCACCGAGCACCCCGAGCACTGTGCACCCAGCACCCTGAGAACTGAGCACCCAGCACCCTGAGTACTGAGCACCCAGCATCCTCAGCACTGAGCACCCAGCACACTGAGCACTGAGCACCCAGGACCCTGAGTACTGAGCACCCAGCACCCTGAGTACTGAACACCCAGCACCCTGAGCACTGAGCACTGAGCACCCAGCACCCTGAGCACTGAGCACTGAGCACCCAGCACCCCGAGCATTGAGCACCCAGCACCCTGAGCACTGAGCACCCTGAGGACTGAGCACCCAGCACCCTGAGTACTGAGCAGCCAGCACCCTGAGTACTGAGCACCCAGCATCCTGAGTACTGAGCACTGATCACCCTGAGCACTGAGCACCCAGCACCCCGAGCACTGAGCAACCAGCACCCTGAGTACTGAGCACCCTGAGCACTGAGCACCCAGCACCCTGAGTACTGAGCACCCAGCACCCCGAGCACTGAGCACCCAGCACCCCGAGCACTGAGCACCCACCACCGTGAGCACTGAGCACCCAGCACCTTGAGTACTGAGCACCGAGCACCCCGAACACTGAGCACCCAGCACCCTAAGTACTGAGCACCCAGCACCCTGAGAACTGAGCACCCAGCACCCCGAGCACTGAGCAACCAGCACCCTGAGTACTGAGCACCCAGCACCCTGAGTTCTGAGCACCCAGCACCCCGAACACTGAGCACCCAGCACCCTGAGTACTGACCACCCAGCACCCTGAGTACTGAGCACTGAGCACCCTGAGCACTGAGCACCCAGCAACCCGAGCACTGAGCACCCAGCACCCTGAGTACTGAGCACCCAGCACCCTGAGTACTGAGCACTCAGCACCCTGAGTACTGAGCACCGAGCACCCCGAGCACTGAGCACCCAGCACCCTGAGCACTGAGCACCCTGAGGACTGAGCACCCAGCACCCTGAGTACTGAGCACCAAGCACCTTGAGTACTGAGCACCCAGCATCCTGAGTACTGAGCACTGATAACCCTGAGCACTGAGCACCCAGCACCCCGAGCACTGAGCAACCAGCACCCCGAGCACTGAGCACCCAGCACCCTGAGTACTGAGCACCCTGAGTACTGAGCACCCTGCACCCTGAGCACTGAGCACCCAGCACCCTGAGTGCTGAGCAACCAGCACCCCGAGCACTGAGCACCCAGCACCCTGAGTACTGAGCACCGAGCACCCCGAGCACTGAGCACCCAGCACCCTGAGTACTGAGCACTGAGCACCCCGAGTACTGAGCACCCAGCACCCCGAGCACTGAGCACCCAGCACCCTGAGTACTGAGAACAGATCACCCTGAGTACTGAGCACCCAGCACCCTGAGTACTGAGCCCCCAGCACCCTGAGTACTGAGCACCCAGCACCCCGAGCCCTGGGCACCCAGCACCCTGAGTACTGAGAACAGATCACCCTGAGTACTGAGCACCCAGCACCCCGAGAATGAGCACCCAGCACCCTGAGTACTGAGAAGCGAGCACCCTCAGTACTGAGCACACAGCACCCTGAGTACTGAGCCCCAGCACCCTGAGTACTGAGCACCCAGCACCCCGAGCACTGAGCACCCCGCACCCCGAGCACGGAGCACCCAGTACCCCGAGCACTGAGTACTGAGCACACAGCACCCTGTGTACTGAGCACCGAGCTCCCCGAGCACTGATCACCCTGAGTACTGAGCACCCACCACCCCGATCACTGAGCACCCAGCACCCTGAGCACTGAGCACACAGCACCCTGAGCACTGAGCACCCAGCACCCTGAGTACTGAGCACCCAGCACGCTGAGTACTGAACACCCAGGACCCCGAGCACTGAGCACCCAGCACCCTGAGTACTGAGCACTGAGCACCCAGCACCCCGAGCACTGAGCACCCAGCACCCTGTGTACTGAGCACTGAGCACCAGGAGTACTAAGCAACCAGCACCCTGAGTACTGAGCACACAGGACCCTGAGCACTGAGCACCCAGCACCCCGAGCACTGAGCACCCAGCACCCTGAGTACTGAGCACCCTGAGTACTGAGCACCCAGTACCCTGAGTACTGAGCACCCTGAATACTGAGCACCCAGCCCCCTGAGCACTGAGCACCCAGCACCCTGAGTACTGAGCACCCAGCACCCTGAGCACTGAGCACCCAGCACCCTGAGTACTGAGCACCCAGCACCCTGAGTACTGAGCACCCAGCACCGTGATTACTGAGCACCCAGCACCCTGAGCACTGAGCACCCAGCATCCTGAGTACTGAGCACTGAGCACCCCGAGTTCTGAGCACCGGGCACCCCGAGCACTAAGCACCCAGCACCACGAGCACCGAGCACCCAGCACCCTGAGCACTGAGCACCCAGCACCCTGAGCACTGAGCACCAAGCACACTGAGAACTGAGCACCCAGCACCCTGAGCACTGAGCACCCAGCACCCTGAGCACTGAGCACTCAGCACCCTGAGTACTGAGCACCCAGCACCCTGAGCACTGAGCACCCAGCAAACCGAGCACTGAGCACCCAGCACCCCGAGCACTGAGCACCCAGCACCCCGAGCACTGAGCACCCAGCACCCAGAGCACTGAGCACCCAGCACCCTGAGTACTGAGCACACAGCACCCTGAGTACTGAGCACCCAGCACCCTGAGCAATGAGCACCCAGCACCCTGAGTACTGAGCACCCAGCACCCCAAGCACTGAGCACCCTGAGTACTGAGCACCCAGCACCCCAAGCACTGAGCACCGTGAGTACTGAGCACCCAGCACCCTGATTAATGAGCACCCAGCACCCCGAGCACTGAGCACCCAGCACCCTGAGTACTGAGCACTGAGCACACTGAGTATTGAGCACCCAGCACCCTGAATAATGAGCACCCAACGTACTGTGCACCGAGCACCCTGAGCACTGAGCACCCAGCACCCTGAGTACTGAGCACCCAGCACTCTGAGCAATGAGCACCCTGAGTACTGAGCACCCAGCACCTTGAGCACTGAGCACCGAGCACTGCGAGCACTGAGCACCCAGCACCCGGAGTACTGAGCACCCAGCACCCTGAGCACTGAACACACAGCACCCTGAGTACTGAGCATCAAGCACACTGAGCACTGGGCACCCAGCACCCTGAGCACTGAGCACCCAGCAACCTGAGCACTGAGCACCCAACGTACTGAGCACCGAGCACCCTGAGTACTGAGTACCCAGCACCCTGAGCACTGAGCACCCAGCACCCTGAGCACTGAGCACACAGCACCCTGAGCACTGAGCACCCAGCACCCTGAGTACTGAGCACTGAGCACCCAGCATCCCGAGCACTGAGCACCCAGCACCCTGAGCACTGAGCACCCAGCATCCGAGTACTGAGCACCCAGCACCCTGAGTACTGAGCACCCAGCACCCTGAGTACTGAGCACCCAGCACCCGGAGTACTGAGCACCCAGCATCCAGAGTACTGAGCACCCAGCACCCTGAGCACTGAGCACCCAGCACACCGAGCACTGAGCACCCAGCACCCTGAGTACTGAGCACCCAGCACCCCGAGCACTGAGCACCCAGCACCCTGAGCACTGAGCACCCAGCACCCTGAGTACTGAGCATGAAACACCCTGAGCACTGGGCACCCAGCACCCTGAGCACTGAGCACCCAGCAACCTGAGCACTGAGCACCCAACGTACTGAGCACCGAGCACCCTGAGTACTGATCACCCAGCTCCCTGAGTACTGAGCACCGAGCACCCCGAGCACTGAGCACCGGGCACCCCGAGCACTGAGCACCCAGCACCCTGAGTACTGAGCACCCAGCACCCTGAGTACTGAGCTCCGAGCACCCCGAGCACTGAGCACCCAGCGCCCCGAGCACTGAGTACCCAGCACCCTGAGTACTGAGCACCCAGCACCCTGACTACTGAGCACCCAGCACCCTGAGTACTGAACACCCAGCACCCTGAGCACTGAGCACTGAGCACCCTGAGCACTGAGTACTGAGCACTCAGCACCCTGAGCACTGAGCACCCAGCACCCCGAGTACTGAGCACCCAGCACCCCGAGCACTGAGCACCCAGCGCCCCGAGCACTGAGAACCCAGCACCCCGAGTACTGAGCACTGAGCACCCTGAGTACTGAGCACCAAGCACCCAGAGTACTGAGCACTGAGCACCCTGAGTACTGAGCACCCAGCACCCTGAGCACTGAGTACCCAGCACCCTGAGTACTGAGCACTGAGCACCCTGAGCACTGAGCACCCAGCACCCCGAGTACTGAGCACCCAGCACCCCGAGCACTGAGCACCCAGCGCCCCGAGCACTGAGAACCCAGCACCCCGAGTACTGAGCACTGAGCACCCTGAGTACTGAGCACCAAGCACCCCGAGTACTGAGCACTGAGCACCCCGAGTACTGAGCACTGAGCACCCTGAGTACTGAGCACCAAGCACCCCGAGTACTGAGCACTGAGCACCCTGAGTACTGAGCACCCAGCACCCTGAGCACTGAGTACCCAGCACCCTGAGTACTGAGCACTGAGAACCCTGAGTACTGAGCACCGAGCACCCTGAGTACTGAGCACCCAGCACCCTGATCACTGAGCACGGAGCACCCCGAGGACTGTGCACCCAGCACCCTGAGCACTGTGCACCCAGCACCCTGAGTACTGAGCACCCAGCACCCTGAGCACTGAGCACCCAGCACCCTGAGCACTGAGCACCCAGCACCCTGAGTACTGAGCAACCAGCACCCTGAGCATTGAGCACTGAGCACCCAGCACCCTGAGCACTGAGCACTGAGCATCCAGCACCCCGAGCACTGAGCACCCAGCACACTGAGCACTGAGCACGCAGAACCCTGAGCACTGATCACCCAGCACCCTGAGCACTGAGCACCCAGCACCCTGAGTACTGAGCACCCAGCACCCTGAGTACTGAGCACTCAGCACCCTGAGTACTGAGCACCGAGCACCCCGAGCACTGAGCACCCAGCACCCTGAGCACTGAGCACCCTGAGGACTGAGCACCCAGCACCCTGAGCACTGAGCACCCAGCACCACGAGAATGAGCACCCAGCACCCCGAGTACTGAGCACCGAGCACCCCGAGAACTGAGCACCCAGCACCCTGAGCACTGAGCACCCAGCACCCTGAGTACTGAGCACCCAGCACCCTGAGTACTGAACACCCAGCACCCTGAGCACTGAGCACTGAGCACCCTGAGCACTGAGTACTGAGCACCGAGCACCCCGAGCACTGAGCACACAGCACCCGGAGTACTGAGCACCCAGCACCCTGAGTACTAAGCACCGAGCACCCTGAGTACTGAGCACACAGCACCCTGAGCACTGAACACACAGCACCCTGAGTACTGAGCACCTCGAGCCCTGAGCACCCAGCACCCTGAGTACTGAGCACTGAGCAGCCCGAGCACTGAGCACCCAGCACCCCGAGCACTGAGCACCCAGCACCCCGAGCACTGAGCACCCAGCACCCTGAGTACTGAGTACCCAGCACCCTGAGTACTGAGCACCCAGCGCCCTGAGCACTGAGTACCCAGCAACCTGAGCACTGAGCACCCAGCACCCTGAGCACTGAGCACCCAGCACCCTGAGTACTGAGCACTGAGCACCCAGCACCCCGAGTACTGAGCACTGAGCACCCTGAGTACTGAGTACCCAGCACCCCGAGTTCTGAGCACTGAGCACCCTGAGTACTGAGCACCCAGCACCCTGAGCACTGAGCACTGAGAACCCTGAGTACTGAGCACCGAGCACCCCGAGCACTGAGCACCCAGCACCCCGAGCACTGAGCACCCAGCACCCTGAGTACTGAGCACTGAGCACCCAGCAACCCGAGCACTGAGCACTCAGCACCCTGTGTACTGAGCACTGAGAACCCTGAGTACTGAGCACCCTGCACCCTGAGTACTGAGCACCCAGCACCCCGAGCACTGAGCACCCAGCACCCCGAGCACTGAGCACCCAGCACCCTGAGTACTGAGCACCCAGCACCCCGAGCACTGAGCACCGAGCACCCCGAGCACTGTGCACCCAGCACCCTGAGAACTGAGCACCCAGCACCCTGAGTACTGAGCACCCAGCATCCTCAGCACTGAGCACCCAGCACACTGAGCACTGAGCACCCAGGACCCTGAGTACTGAGCACCCAGCACCCTGAGTACTGAACACCCAGCACCCTGAGCACTGAGCACTGAGCACCCAGCACCCTGAGCACTGAGCACTGAGCACCCAGCACCCCGAGCATTGAGCACCCAGCACCCTGAGCACTGAGCACCCTGAGGACTGAGCACCCAGCACCCTGAGTACTGAGCAGCCAGCACCCTGAGTACTGAGCACCCAGCATCCTGAGTACTGAGCACTGATCACCCTGAGCACTGAGCACCCAGCACCCCGAGCACTGAGCAACCAGCACCCTGAGTACTGAGCACCCTGAGCACTGAGCACCCAGCACCCTGAGTACTGAGCACCCAGCACCCCGAGCACTGAGCACCCAGCACCCCGAGCACTGAGCACCCACCACCGTGAGCACTGAGCACCCAGCACCTTGAGTACTGAGCACCGAGCACCCCGAACACTGAGCACCCAGCACCCTAAGTACTGAGCACCCAGCACCCTGAGAACTGAGCACCCAGCACCCCGAGCACTGAGCACCCAGCACCCTGAGTACTGAGCACCCAGCACCCTGAGTTCTGAGCACCCAGCACCCCGAACACTGAGCACCCAGCACCCTGAGTACTGACCACCCAGCACCCTGAGTACTGAGCACTGAGCACCCTGAGCACTGAGCACCCAGCAACCCGAGCACTGAGCACCCAGCACCCTGAGTACTGAGCACCCAGCACCCTGAGTACTGAGCACTCAGCACCCTGAGTACTGAGCACCGAGCACCCCGAGCACTGAGCACCCAGCACCCTGAGCACTGAGCACCCTGAGGACTGAGCACCCAGCACCCTGAGTACTGAGCACCAAGCACCTTGAGTACTGAGCACCCAGCATCCTGAGTACTGAGCACTGATAACCCTGAGCACTGAGCACCCAGCACCCCGAGCACTGAGCAACCAGCACCCCGAGCACTGAGCACCCAGCACCCTGAGTACTGAGCACCCTGAGTACTGAGCACCCTGCACCCTGAGCACTGAGCACCCAGCACCCTGAGTGCTGAGCAACCAGCACCCCGAGCACTGAGCACCCAGCACCCTGAGTACTGAGCACCGAGCACCCCGAGCACTGAGCACCCAGCACCCTGAGTACTGAGCACTGAGCACCCCGAGTACTGAGCACCCAGCACCCCGAGCACTGAGCACCCAGCACCCTGAGTACTGAGAACAGATCACCCTGAGTACTGAGCACCCAGCACCCTGAGTACTGAGCCCCCAGCACCCTGAGTACTGAGCACCCAGCACCCCGAGCCCTGGGCACCCAGCACCCTGAGTACTGAGAACAGATCACCCTGAGTACTGAGCACCCAGCACCCCGAGAATGAGCACCCAGCACCCTGAGTACTGAGAAGCGAGCACCCTCAGTACTGAGCACACAGCACCCTGAGTACTGAGCCCCAGCACCCTGAGTACTGAGCACCCAGCACCCCGAGCACTGAGCACCCCGCACCCCGAGCACGGAGCACCCAGTACCCCGAGCACTGAGTACTGAGCACACAGCACCCTGTGTACTGAGCACCGAGCTCCCCGAGCACTGATCACCCTGAGTACTGAGCACCCACCACCCCGATCACTGAGCACCCAGCACCCTGAGCACTGAGCACACAGCACCCTGAGCACTGAGCACCCAGCACCCTGAGTACTGAGCACCCAGCACGCTGAGTACTGAACACCCAGGACCCCGAGCACTGAGCACCCAGCACCCTGAGTACTGAGCACTGAGCACCCAGCACCCCGAGCACTGAGCACCCAGCACCCTGTGTACTGAGCACTGAGCACCAGGAGTACTAAGCAACCAGCACCCTGAGTACTGAGCACACAGGACCCTGAGCACTGAGCACCCAGCACCCCGAGCACTGAGCACCCAGCACCCTGAGTACTGAGCACCCTGAGTACTGAGCACCCAGTACCCTGAGTACTGAGCACCCTGAATACTGAGCACCCAGCCCCCTGAGCACTGAGCACCCAGCACCCTGAGTACTGAGCACCCAGCACCCTGAGCACTGAGCACCCAGCACCCTGAGTACTGAGCACCCAGCACCCTGAGTACTGAGCACCCAGCACCGTGATTACTGAGCACCCAGCACCCTGAGCACTGAGCACCCAGCATCCTGAGTACTGAGCACTGAGCACCCCGAGTTCTGAGCACCGGGCACCCCGAGCACTAAGCACCCAGCACCACGAGCACCGAGCACCCAGCACCCTGAGCACTGAGCACCCAGCACCCTGAGCACTGAGCACCAAGCACACTGAGAACTGAGCACCCAGCACCCTGAGCACTGAGCACCCAGCACCCTGAGCACTGAGCACTCAGCACCCTGAGTACTGAGCACCCAGCACCCTGAGCACTGAGCACCCAGCAAACCGAGCACTGAGCACCCAGCACCCCGAGCACTGAGCACCCAGCACCCCGAGCACTGAGCACCCAGCACCCCGAGCACTGAGCACCCAGCACCCTGAGTACTGAGCACACAGCACCCTGAGTACTGAGCACCCAGCACCCTGAGCAATGAGCACCCAGCACCCTGAGTACTGAGCACCCAGCACCCCAAGTACTGAGCACCCTGAGTACTGAGCACCCAGCACCCCAAGCACTGAGCACCGTGAGTACTGAGCACCCAGCACCCTGATTAATGAGCACCCAGCACCCCGAGCACTGAGCACCCAGCACCCTGAGTACTGAGCACTGAGCACACTGAGTATTGAGCACCCAGCACCCTGAATAATGAGCACCCAACGTACTGTGCACCGAGCACCCTGAGCACTGAGCACCCAGCACCCTGAGTACTGAGCACCCAGCACCCTGAGCAATGAGCACCCTGAGTACTGAGCACCCAGCACCTTGAGCACTGAGCACCGAGCACTGCGAGCACTGAGCACCCAGCACCCGGAGTACTGAGCACCCAGCACCCTGAGCACTGAACACACAGCACCCTGAGTACTGAGCATCAAGCACACTGAGCACTGGGCACCCAGCACCCTGAGCACTGAGCACCCAGCAACCTGAGCACTGAGCACCCAACGTACTGAGCACCGAGCACCCTGAGTACTGAGTACCCAGCACCCTGAGCACTGAGCACCCAGCACCCTGAGCACTGAGCACACAGCACCCTGAGCACTGAGCACCCAGCACCCTGAGTACTGAGCACTGAGCACCCAGCATCCCGAGCACTGAGCACCCAGCACCCTGAGCACTGAGCACCCAGCATCCGAGTACTGAGCACCCAGCACCCTGAGTACTGAGCACCCAGCACCCTGAGTACTGAGCACCCAGCACCCGGAGTACTGAGCACCCAGCATCCAGAGTACTGAGCACCCAGCACCCTGAGCACTGAGCACCCAGCACACCGAGCACTGAGCACCCAGCACCCTGAGTACTGAGCACCCAGCACCCCGAGCACTGAGCACCCAGCACCCTGAGCACTGAGCACCCAGCACCCTGAGTACTGAGCATGAAACACCCTGAGCACTGGGCACCCAGCACCCTGAGCACTGAGCACCCAGCAACCTGAGCACTGAGCACCCAACGTACTGAGCACCGAGCACCCTGAGTACTGATCACCCAGCTCCCTGAGTACTGAGCACCGAGCACCCCGAGCACTGAGCACCGGGCACCCCGAGCACTGAGCACCCAGCACCCTGAGTACTGAGCACCCAGCACCCTGAGTACTGAGCTCCGAGCACCCCGAGCACTGAGCACCCAGCGCCCCGAGCACTGAGTACCCAGCACCCTGAGTACTGAGCACCCAGCACCCTGACTACTGAGCACCCAGCACCCTGAGTACTGAACACCCAGCACCCTGAGCACTGAGCACTGAGCACCCTGAGCACTGAGTACTGAGCACTGAGCACCCTGAGCACTGAGCACCCAGCACCCCGAGTACTGAGCACCCAGCACCCCGAGCACTGAGCACCCAGCGCCCCGAGCACTGAGAACCCAGCACCCCGAGTACTGAGCACTGAGCACCCTGAGTACTGAGCACCAAGCACCCAGAGTACTGAGCACTGAGCACCCTGAGTACTGAGCACCCAGCACCCTGAGCACTGAGTACCCAGCACCCTGAGTACTGAGCACTGAGCACCCTGAGCACTGAGCACCCAGCACCCCGAGTACTGAGCACCCAGCACCCCGAGCACTGAGCACCCAGCGCCCCGAGCACTGAGAACCCAGCACCCCGAGTACTGAGCACTGAGCACCCTGAGTACTGAGCACCAAGCACCCCGAGTACTGAGCACTGAGCACCCCGAGTACTGAGCACTGAGCACCCTGAGTACTGAGCACCAAGCACCCCGAGTACTGAGCACTGAGCACCCTGAGTACTGAGCACCCAGCACCCTGAGCACTGAGTACCCAGCACCCTGAGTACTGAGCACTGAGAACCCTGAGTACTGAGCACCGAGCACCCTGAGTACTGAGCACCCAGCACCCTGATCACTGAGCACGGAGCACACCGAGGACTGTGCACCCAGCACCCTGAGCACTGTGCACCCAGCACCCTGAGTACTGAGCACCCAGCACCCTGAGCACTGAGCACCCAGCACCCTGAGCACTGAGCACCCAGCACCCTGAGTACTGAGCAACCAGCACCCTGAGCATTGAGCACTGAGCACCCAGCACCCTGAGCACTGAGCACTGAGCATCCAGCACCCCGAGCACTGAGCACCCAGCACACTGAGCACTGAGCACCCAGAACCCTGAGCACTGATCACCCAGCACCCTGAGCACTGAGCACCCAGCACCCTGAGTACTGAGCACCCAGCACCCTGAGTACTGAGCACTCAGCACCCTGAGTACTGAGCACCGAGCACCCCGAGCACTGAGCACCCAGCACCCTGAGCACTGAGCACCCTGAGGACTGAGCACCCAGCACCCTGAGCACTGAGCACCCAGCACCCCGAGAATGAGCACCCAGCACCCCGAGTACTGAGCACCGAGCACCCCGAGAACTGAGCACCCAGCACCCTGAGCACTGAACACCCAGCACCCTGAGTACTGAGCACCCAGCACCCTGAGTACTGAACACCCAGCACCCTGAGCACTGAGCACTGAGCACCCTGAGCACTGAGTACTGAGCACCGAGCACCCCGAGCACTGAGCACACAGCACCCGGAGTACTGAGCACCCAGCACCCTGAGTACTAAGCACCGAGCACCCTGAGTACTGAGCACACAGCACCCTGAGCACTGAACACACAGCACCCTGAGTACTGAGCACCTCGAGCCCTGAGCACCCAGCACCCTGAGTACTGAGCACTGAGCAGCCCGAGCACTGAGCACCCAGCACCCCGAGCACTGAGCACCCAGCACCCCGAGCACTGAGCACCCAGCACCCTGAGTACTGAGTACCCAGCACCCTGAGTACTGAGCACCCAGCGCCCTGAGCACTGAGTACCCAGCAACCTGAGCACTGAGCACCCAGCACCCTGAGCACTGAGCACCCAGCACCCTGAGTACTGAGCACTGAGCACCCAGCACCCCGAACACTGAGCACCCAGCACCCTGAGTACTAAGCACCCAGCACCCTGAGCACTGAGCATCCAGCACCCTGAGTACTGAGCACTGAGCACCCAGCACCCCGAGCACTGAGCACCCAGCGCCCCCAGCACTGAGCACCCAGCACCCTGAGTACTGAGCACCCAGCACCCTGAGTACTGAACACCCAGCACCCTGAGCACTGAGCACTGAGCACCCTGAGCACTGAGTACTGAGCACTGAGCACCCTGAGCACTGAGCACCCAGCACCCCGAGTACTGAGCACACAGCACCCCGAGCACTGAGCACCCAGCGCCCCGAGCACTGAGAACCCAGCACCCCGAGTACTGAGCACTGAGCACCCTGAGTACTGAGCACCAAGCACCCCGAGTACTGAGCACTGAGCACCCTGAGTACTGAGCACCCAGCACCCTGAGCACTCAGTACCCAGCACCCTGAGTACTGAGCACTGAGAACCCTGAGTACTGAGCACCGAGCACCCTGAGTACTGAGCACCCAGCACCCTGATCACTGAGCACGGAGCACCCCGAGGTCTGTGCACCCAGCACCCTGAGCACTGGGCACCCAGCACCTTGAGTACTGAGCACCCAGCACCCTGAGTACTGAGCAACCAGCACCCTGAGCATTGAGCACTGAGCACCCAGCACCCTGAGCACTGAGCACTGAGCATCCAGCACCCCGAGCACTGAGCACCCAGCACCCTGAGTACTGAGCACCCAGCACCCTGAGCACTGAGCACCCAGCACCCTGAGCACTGAGCACCCAGCACCCTGAGTACTGAGCAACCAGCACCCTGAGCATTGAGCACTGAGCACCCAGCACCCTGAGCACTGAGCACTGAGCATCCAGCACCCCGAGCACTGAGCACCCAGCACACTGAGCACTGAGCACCCAGCACCCTGAGCACTGATCACCCAGCACCCTGAGCACTGAGCACCCAGCACCCTGAGTACTGAGCACTCAGCACCCTGAGTACTGAGCACCGAGCACCCCGAGCACTGAGCACCCAGCACCCTGAGCACTGAGCACCCTGAGGACTGAGCACCCAGCACCCTGAGCACTGAGCACCCAGCACCCCGAGAATGAGCACCCAGCACCCCGAGTACTGAGCACCGAGCACCCCGAGTACTGAGCACCCAGCACCCTGAGCACTGAGCACCCAGCACCCTGAGTACTGAGCACCCAGCACCCTGAGTACTGAACACCCAGCACCCTGAGCACTGAGCACTGAGCACCCTGAGCACTGAGTACTGAGCACCGAGCACCCCGAGCACTGAGCACCCAGCACCCGGAGTACTGAGCACCCAGCACCCTGAGCACTGAACACACAGCACCCTGAGAAATGAGCACCTCGAGCACTGAGCACCCAGCACCCTGAGTACTGAGCACTGAGCAGCCCGAGCACTGAGCACCCAGCACCCTGAGCACTGAGCACCCAGCACCCCGAGCACTGAGCACCCAGCACCCTGAGTACTGAGTACCCAGCACCCTGAGTACTGAGCACCCAGCGCCCTGAGCACTGAGTACCCAGCACCCTGAGCACTGAGCACCCAGCACCCTGAGCACTGAGCACCCAGCACCCTGAGTACTGAGCACTGAGCACCCAGCACCCCGAACACTGAGCAACCAGCACCCTGAGTACTACGCACCCAGCACCCTGAGCACTGAGCACCCAGCACCCAGAGTACTGAGCACTGAGCACCCAGCACCCCGAGCACTGAGCACCCAGCACCCTGAGCACTGAGCACCGAGCACCCCGAGCACTGAGCACCCAGCACCCTGAGTACTGAGCACCCAGCACCCCGAGCACTGAGCACCCAGCACCCTGAGTACTGAGCACCGAGCACCCTGAGTACTGAGCACCCAGCACCCTGAGTACTGAGCACCCAGCACCCTGAGTAGTGAGCACCCAACGTACTGAGCACCGAGCACCCCGAGCACTGAGCACCCAGCAACCTGAGTACTGAGCACCGATCACCCCGAGCACTGAGCACCCAGCACCCTGAGTACTGAACACCCAGCACCCTGAGCACTGAGCACTGAGCACCCTGAGCATTGAGTACTGAGCACTGAGCACCCTGAGCACTGAGCACCCAGCACCGCGAGTACTGAGCACCCAGCAATCCGAGCACTGAGCACCCAGCGCCCCGAGCACTGAGCACCCAGCACCCCGAGCACTGAGCACTGAGCACCCTGAGTACTGAGCACCAAGCACCCCGAGTACTGAGCACTGAGCACCCTGAGTACTGAGCACCCAGCACCCTGACCACTGAGTACCCAGCACCCTGAGTACTGAGCACCAAGCACCCCGAGCACTGAGCACCGAGCACACTGAGTACTGAGCCCTGGGTGCTGGGTACTCAGGGTGCTGGGTGCTCAGTACTCGGGTGCTGGGTACTCAGTGCTCAGGGTGCTGGGTGCTCAGTACTCAGGGTGCTGGGTACTCAGTACTCAGGGTGCTGGGTGCTCTGGGCTCGGGGTGCTGGGTGCTCAGTGCTCGCGGTGCTGGGTGCTCAGTGCTCGGGGTGCTCGGTTCTCAGTACTCAGGGTACTGGGTGCTCAGTGCTCGAGGTGCTCAGTACTCAGGGTGCTGTGTGTTCAGTGCTCAGGGTACTGGGTGCTCACTACTCAGGGTGCTCGGTCCATAGTACTCAGGGTGCTGGGTGCTCAGGACTCCGGGTGCTGGGTGCTCAGTGCTCGGGGTGCTCGGTGCTCAGTGCTCAAGGCGCTGGGTGCTCAGTACTCAGGGTGCTCATTGCTCAGGGTGCTGGGTGCTCAGTACACAGGGTGCTGGGTGCTCAGTGCCCCGGGTGCTCGGTGCTCAGTTCGTTGGGTGCTCAGTACTCAGGGTGCTGGGTGCTCAGTACTCGGGGTGCTGGGTGCTCATTAATCAGGGAGCTGGGTGCTCAGTACTCAGGGTGCTCAGTGCTTGGGGTGCAGGGTGCTCAGTACTCAGGGTTCTCTGTGCTTTTGGTGCTGGGTGCTCAGTACTCAGGGTGCTGGGTGCTCAGTGCTCAGGGTGTTGGGTGATCAGTACTCAGGGTGCTGGGTGCTCAGTACTCCGGGTGCTGGGTGCTCAGTGCTCGGGGTGCTGGGTGCTCAGTGCTCGGGGTGCTGTGTGCTCAGTGCTCGGGGTGCTGGGTGCTCAGTGCTCGGGGCGCTGGGTGCTCATTGCTCAGGGTGCTGGGTGCTCAGTGCTCGGGGTGCTGGGTATTCAGTGCTCGGGGTGCTTGGTGCTCAGTGCTCGGGGTGCTGGGTGCTCAGTGCTCAGGGTGCTGGGTGCTCGGTGCTCGGGGTGGTGGGTGCTTAGTGCTCGGGGTGCCCGGTGCTCAGTACTCAGGATGCTGGGTGCTCAGTGCTCAGGGTACTCGGTGCTCAGTACGTTGGGTGCTCAGTACTCAGGGTGCTGGGTGCTCAGTGCTCAGGGTGCTGGGTGCTCAGTGCTCAGGGTGCTGGGTGCTCAGTGCTCAGGGTGCTGGGTGCTCGGGGTGCTGGGTGCTTAGTGCTAGGGGTGCCCGGTGCTCAGTACTCGGGGTGCTCAGTGCTCAGTACTCAGGGTGCTGTGTGCTCAGTGCTCAGGGTGCTGGGTGCTCAGTACTCAGGGTGCTGGGTGCTCGGTGCTCAGTACGCTGGGTGCTCAGTACTGAGGGTGTTGGGTGCTCAGTACTCAGGGTGCTCGGTGCTCAGTACTCAGGGTGCTGGGTGCTCAGTGCTCGGGGTGCTGGGTGCTCAGTGCTCAGTGCTCAGGGTGCTGGGTGCTCAGTGCTCCGGGTGCTGTGTGCTCGGTGCTCGGGGTGCTGGGTGCTTAGTGCTCGGGGTGCTGGGTGCTCAGTACTCAGGGTGCTGGGTGCTCAGTACTCAGGGTGCTCAGTACTCAGGGTGCTGGGTGCTCAGTACTCAGGGTGCTCAGTACTCAGGGTGCTGGGTGCTCAGTGCTCGGGGTGCTGGGTGCTCAGTACTCAGGGTGCTCAGTACTCAGGGTGCTGGGTGCTCAGTACTCAGGGTGCTGGGTGCTCAGTCCTCAGGGTGCTCAGTGCTCAGGGTGCTGGGTACTCAGTGCTCGGGGTGCTCGGTGCTCAATACTCAGGCTACTGGGTGCTCAATGCTCGGGGTGCTGGGTGCTCTCTGCTCAGGGTGCTCAGTGCTCTGTACTCAGGGTGCTGGGTGCTCAGTACTCAGGGTACTGGGTGCTCAATGCTCGGGGTGCTGGGTGCTCTCTGCTCAGGGTGCTCAGTGCTCTGAACTCAGGGTGCTGGGTGCTCATTACTCAGGGTGGTGGGTGCTCAGTGCTCCGGGTGCTGGGTGCTCAGTACTCAGGGTGCTGGGTGCTCATTGCTCAGGGTGCTCTGTGCTCAGTGCTCGGGGGGCTGGGTGCTCAGTGCTCAGGGTGCTGGGTGCTCAGTACTTAGGGTGCTGGGTGCTCATTGCTCAGGGTGCTCGGTGCTCAGTACTCAAGGTGCTGGGTGCTCAGTGCTCACGGTGCTGGGTGCTCAGTCCTCGGGGTGCTCCGTGCTCAGTGCTCAGGGTGCTGGGTGCTCAGTACTCAGGTTGCTCGGTGCTCAGTACTAAGGGTGCTCAGTGCTCAGTACTCAGGGTGCTCAGTGCTCAGTGCTCGGGGTGCTGGGTGCTCAGTGCTCGGGGTGCTGGGTGCTCAGTACTCAGGGTGCTGGGTGCTCACTGCTCAGTACTCAGCGTTCTGGGTGCTCAGTGCTCGGCGTGCTGGGTCTTCAGTGCTCAGGGTGCTGGGCGCTCAGTACTCAGGGTGCTGGGTACTCAGTGCTCGGGGTGCTGGGTCCTCAGTGCTCAGGGTGCTGGGTGATCAGTACTCAGGGTGCTGGGTCCTCAGTGCTCAGGGTGCTGGGTGCTCAGTACTCAGTGTGCTCAGTGCTCAGGGTGCTGGGTGCTCAGAACTCAGGGTGCTGGGTGCTCAGTACTCAGGGTGCTGGGTTCTCAGTACTCAGGGTGCTTGGTGCTCAGTACTCAGGGTGCTGGGTGCTCAGTGCTCAGGGTGCTCGGTGCTCAGTACTCATGGTGCTGGGTGCTCATTCTTGGGGTGCTGGGTGCTCAGTACTCAGGTTGCTCAGTTCTCTGGGTGCTCGGTGCTCAGTACTCATGGTGCTGGGTGCTCAGAACTCAGGGTGCTCGGTGCTCAGTTCTCAGGGTGCTCGGTGCTCAGTGTTTGGGGTGCTGGGTGCTCAGTACTCAGGGTGCTGGGTGCTCAGTGCTCAGGGTGCTGGGTGCTCAGTGGTCAGGGTGCTGGGTGCTCAGTACTCAGTGCTCAGGATGCTGGGTGCTCAGGGCTCAGGGTGCTGGGTGCTCAGTGCTCAGGGTGCTCAGTGCTCAGTGCTCGGTACTCAGGGTGCTGGGTGCTCAGTACTCAGGGTGCTGGGTGCTCAGTGATCGGGGTGCCCGGTGCTCAGTGCTCGGGGTGCTCGGTGCTCAGTACTCAGGGTGCTGAGTGCTCAGTGCTCTTGGTGCTCGGTGCTCAGTACTCAGGGTGCTGGGTGCTCAGTGCTGGGTGCTCAGTGCTCGGGGTGCTGGGTGCTCAGTGCTCGGGGTGCTGGGTGCTCAGTACTCAGGGTGCTCAGTGCTCAGTACTCAGGGTGCTGGGTGCTCAGTGCTCGGGGTGCTGGGTGCTCAGTACTCAGGGTGCTGGGTGCTCAGTCCTCGGGGTGCTCGGTGCTCAGTACGTTGGGTGCTCAGTACTCAGGGTGCTGGGTGCTCAGTGCTCAGGGTGCTTGATGCTCAGTACTCAGGGTGCTGGGTGCTCAGTGCTCAGGGTGCTGGGTGCTCAGTGCTCGGGGTGCTGGGTGCTCAGTACTCAGGGTGCTGGGTGCTCAGTACTCAGGGTGCTGGGTGCTCAGTACTCGAGGTGTTGGGTGCTCAGTGCTCAGCGTGCTGGGTGCTCAGTACTCACGGTGCTCGGTGCACAGTGCTTGGGGTGCTGGGTTCTCAGTACTCAGGGTGCTGGGTGCTCAGTGCTCAGGGTGCTGGGTGCTCAGTGCTCAGGGTGCTGGGTGCTCAGTACACAGGGTGCTGGGTGCTTAGTACTCAGGGTGCTCAGTGCTCAGTACACAGGGTGCTGGGTGCTCAGTGCTCTGGGTGTTGGGTGCTCAGTGCTCAGTACTCAGGGTGCTGGGTGCTCAGTGCTCGGGGTGCTGGGTGCTCAGTACTCAGGGTGCTGGGTGCTCAGTGCTCAGGGGGCTGGGTGCTCAGTGCTCAGGGTGCTGGGTGCTCAGTGATCGGGGTCCTGGGTGCTCAGTACTCAGGGTGCTCAGTGCTCGGGGAGCTCGGTGCTCAGTACTCAGGGTGCTAGGTGCTCAGTACTCAGTGCTCGGGGTCCTGGGTGCTCTGTGCTCGGGGTGCTGGGTGCCCAGTGCTCTGGGTGCTTAATGCTCAGTACTCAGGGTGCTGGGTGCTCAGTACTCAGGGTGCATAGTGCTCGGGGTGCTGGGTGCTCAGTACTCAGGGTGCTGGGTTCTCAGTACTCAGGGTGCTGCGTGCTCAGTGCTCGGGGTGCTGGGTGCTCAGTACTCAGGGTGCTCGGTTCTCAGTACTCAGGGTGCTGGGTGCTCATACTCGGGGTGCTGGGTGCTCAGTGCTCGGGGTGCTGGGTGCTCAGTACTCAGGGTGCTGGGGGCTCAGTACTCAGGGTGCTGGGTGCTCAGTGCTCAGGGTGCTGGGTGCTAAGTACTCAGGGTGCTGGGTGCTCAGTGCTCAGGGAGCTGGGTGCTAAGTATTCAGGTTGCTCAGTACTCAGGGTGCTGGGTGCTCAGTACTCAGGGTGCTCAGTACTCAGGGTGCTGGGTGCTCAGTGCTCGGGGTGCTGGGTGCTCAGTTCTCGAGGTGCTCAGTACTCAGGGTGTTGTGTGTTCAGTGCTCAGGGTACTGGGTGCTCAGTACTCAGGGTGCTCGGTGCTTAGTACTCAGGGTGCTGGGTGCTCAGTACTCCGGGTGCTGGGTGCTCAGTGCTCGGGGTGCTCGGTGCTCAGTGCTCAAAGTGCTGGGTGCTCAGTACTCAGGGTGTTCATTGCTCAGGGTGCTGGGTGCTCAGTACTCAGGGTGCTGGGTGCTCAGTGCTCAGGGTGCTCGGTGCTCAGTACGTTGGGTGCTCATTACTCAGGGTACTGGGTGCTCAGTGCTCAGGGTGCTGGGTGCTCAGTGCTCAGGGTGCTGGGTGCTCAGTGCTCAGGGTGCTGGGTGCTCAGTGCTCAGGGTGCTGGGTGCTCAGTGCTCAGGGTGTTGGGTGCTCAGTACTCAGGGTGCTGGGTGCTCAGTGCTCAGGGTGCTGGTTGCTCAGTACTCTGGGTGCTGGGTGCTAGGTGCTCAGTACGCTGGGTGCTCAGTACTCAGTGTGCTCAGTGCTCAGGGTGCTGGGTGCTCAGAACTCAGGGTGCTGGGTGCTCAGTACTCAGGGTGCTGGGTTCTCAGTACTCAGGGTGCTTGGTGCTCAGTACTCAGGGTGCTGGGTGCTCAGTGCTCAGGGTGCTCGGTGCTCAGTACTCATGGTGCTGGGTGCTCATTCTTGGGGTGCTGGGTGCTCAGTACTCAGGTTGCTCAGTTCTCTGGGTGCTCGGTGCTCAGTACTCATGGTGCTGGGTGCTCAGAACTCAGGGTGCTCGGTGCTCAGTTCTCAGGGTGCTCGGTGCTCAGTGTTTGGGGTGCTGGGTGCTCAGTACTCAGGGTGCTGGGTGCTCAGTGCTCAGGGTGCTGGGTGCTCAGTGGTCAGGGTGCTGGGTGCTCAGTACTCAGTGCTCAGGATGCTGGGTGCTCAGTGCTCAGGGTGCTGGGTGCTCAGTGCTCAGGGTGCTCAGTGCTCAGTGCTCGGTACTCAGGGTGCTGGGTGCTCAGTACTCAGGGTGCTGGGTGCTCAGTGATCGGGGTGCTCGGTGCTCAGTGCTCGGGGTGCTCGGTGCTCAGTACTCAGTGTGCTGGGTGCTCAGTGCTCTTGGTGCTCGGTGCTCAGTACTCAGGGTGCTGGGTGCTCAGTGCTGGGTGCTCAGTGCTCGGGGTGCTGGGTGCTCAGTGCTCGGGGTGCTGGGTGCTCAGTACTCAGGGTGCTCAGTGCTCAGTACTCAGGGTGCTGGGTGCTCAGTGCTCGGGGTGCTGGGTGCTCAGTACTCAGGGTGCTGGGTGCTCAGTCCTCGGGGTGCTAGGTGCTCAGTACGTTGGGTGCTCAGTACTCAGGGTGCTGGGTTCTCAGTGCTCAGGGTGCTTGATGCTCAGTACTCAGGGTGCTGGGTGCTCAGTGCTCAGGGTGCTGGGTGCTCAGTGCTCGCGGTGCTGGGTGCTCAGTACTCAGGGTGCTGGGTGCTCAGTACTCAGGGTGCTGGGTGCTCAGTACTCGGGGTGTTGGGTGCTCAGTGCTCAGCGTGCTGGGTGCTCAGTACTCACGGTGCTCGGTGCTCAGTGCTTGGGGTGCTGGGTTCTCAGTACTCAGGGTGCTGGGTGCTCAGTGCTCAGGGTGCTGGGTGCTCAGTGCTCAGGGTGCTGGGTGCTCAGTACACAGGGTGCTGGGTGCTTAGTACTCAGGGTGCTCAGTGCTCAGTACACAGGGTGCTGGGTGCTCAGTGCTCTGGGTGCTGGGTGCTCAGTGTTCAGTACTCAGGGTGCTGGGTGCTCAGTGCTCGGGGTGCTGGGTGCTCAGTACTCAGCGTGCTGGGTGCTCAGTACTCAGGGTGCTGGGTGCTCAGTGCTCAGGGGGCTGGGTGCTCAGTGCTCAGGGTGCTGGGTGCTCAGTGATCGGGGTCCTGGGTGCTCAGTACTCAGGGTGCTCAGTGCTCGGGGAGCTCGGTGCTCAGTACTCAGGGTGCTAGGTGCTCAGTACTCAGTGCTCGGGGTCCTGGGTGCTCCGTGCTCGGGGTGCTGGGTGCCCAGTGCTCTGGGTGCTTAGTGCTCAGTACTCAGGGTGCTGGGTGCTCAGTACTCAGGGTTCTTAGTGCTCGGGGTGCTGGGTGCTCAGTACTCAGGGTGCTGGGTTCTCAGTACTCAGGGTGCTGGGTGCTCAGTGCTCGGGTTGCTGGGTGCTCAGTGCTCGGCGTGCTGGGTGCTCAGTACTCAGGGTGCTGGGGCTCAGTACTCAGGGTGCTGGGTGCTCAGTACTCAGGGTGCTCGGTTCTCAGTACTCAGGGTGCTGGGTGCTCATACTCGGGGTGCTGGGTGCTCAGTGCTCGGGGTGCTGGGTGCTCAGTACTCAGGGTGCTGGGGGCTCAGTACTCAGGGTGCTGGGTGCTCAGTACTCAGGGTGATCTGTTCTCAGTACTCAGGGTGCTGGGTGCTCAGTGCTCGGGGTGCTGGGTGCTCAGTACTCGGCGTGCTCAGTGCTCAGTACTCAGGGTGCTGTGTGCGCAGTGCTCGGGGTGCTCCCTGCTCAGTACTCAGGGTGCTGGGTGCTCAGTGCTCAGGGTGCTGGGTGCTAAGTACTCAGGGTGCTGGGTGCTCAGTGCTCAGGGTGCTGGGTGCTCAGTATTCAGGTTGCTCAGTACTAAGGGTGCTGGGTGCTCAGTACTCAGGGTGCTCAGTACTCAGGGTGCTGGGTGCTCAGTGCTTGGTGCTCAGTGCTCGGGGTGCTGGGTGCTCAGTGCTCGGGGTGCTGGGTGCTCAGTACTCAGGGTGCTCAGTGCTCAGTACTCAGGGTGCTGGGTGCTCAGTGCTCGGGGTGCTGGGTGCTCAGTACTCAGGGTGCTGGGTGCTCAGACCTCGGGGTGCTCGGTGCTCAGTACGTTGGGTGCTCAGTACTCAGGGTGCTGGGTGCTCAGTGCTCAGGGTGCTTGATGCTCAGTACTCAGGGTGCTGGGTGCTCAGTGCTCAGGGTGCTGGGTGCTCAGTGCTCGGGGTGCTGGGTGCTCAGTACTCAGGGTGCTGGGTGCTCAGTACTCAGGGTGCTGGGTGCTCAGTACTCGGGGTGTTGGGTGCTCAGTGCTCAGCGTGCTGGGTGCTCAGTACTCACGGTGCTCGGTGCTCAGTGCTTGGGGTGCTGGCTTCTCAGTACTCAGGTTGCTGGGTGCTCAGTGCTCAGGGTGCTGGGTGCTCAGTGCTCAGGGTGCTGGGTGCTCAGTACACAGGGTGCTGGGTGCTTAGTACTCAGGGTGCTGGGTGCTCAGTACTCAGGGTGCTCAGTACTCAGGGTGCTGGGTGCTCAGTGCTCGGGGTGCTGGGTGCTCAGTTCTCGAGGTGCTCAGTACTCAGGGTGTTGTGTGTTCAGTGCTCAGGGTGCTGGGTGCTCAGTACTCAGGGTGCTCGGTGCTTAGTACTCAGGGTGCTGGGTGCTCAGTACTCCGGGTGCTGGGTGCTCAGTGCTCGGGGTGCTCGGTGCTCAGTGCTCAAAGTGCTGGATGCTCAGTAGTCAGGGTGTTCATTGCTCAGGGTGCTGGGTGCTCAGTACTCAGGGTGCTGGGTGCTCAGTGCTCAGGGTGCTCGGTGCTCAGTACGTTGGGTGCTCATTACTCAGGGTACTGGGTGCTCAGTGCTCAGGGTGCTGGGTGCTCAGTGCTCAGGGTGCTGGGTGCTCAGTGCTCAGGGTGCTGGGTGCTCAGTGCTCAGGGTGCTGGGTGCTCAGTGCTCAGGGTGCTGGGTGCTCAGTACTCAGGGTGCTGGGTGCTCAGTGCTCAGGGTGCTGGTTGCTCAGTACTCTGGGGCCTGGGTGCTAGGTGCTCAGTACGCTGGGTGCTCAGTACTCAGGGTGCTGGGTGCTCAGTACTCAGGGTGCTGGGTGCTCAGTACTCAGGGTGCTCGGTGCTCAGTACTCAGGGTGCTGGGTGCTCAGTGCTCGGGGTGCTGGGTGCTCAGTACTCAGGGTGCTGGGTGCTCAGTGCTCGGGGTGCTCGGTGCTCAGTACGCTGGGTGCTCAGTACTCAGGGTGCTGGGTGCTCAGTAGTCAGGGTGCTGGGTGCTTAGTACTCAGGGTGCTAGGTGCTCAGTGCTCGGGGTGCTGGGTGCTCAGTGCTCAGTACTCAGGGTGCTGGGTGCTCAGTGTTCAGGGTGCTGGGTGCTCAGTGCTCAGGGTTCTGGGTGCTCAGTGCTCAGGGTGCTGGGTGCTCAGTACTCAGGGTGCTGGGTGCTCAGTACTCAGGGTGCTGGGTGCTCAGTGCTCGGGGTGCTGGGTGCTCAGTACTCGGGGTGCTGGGTGCTCAGTGCTCGGGGTGCTCGGTGCTCAGTACTCAGGGTGCTTTGTGCTCAGTGCTTGAGGTGCTCAGTACTCAGGGTGCTGTCTGTTCAGTGCTCAGGTTGTTGGGTGCTCAGTACTCAGGGTGCTCAGTGCTTCGTACTCAGGGTGCTGGGTGCTCAGTGCTCGGGGTGCTGGGTGCTCAGTGCTCAGTACTCAGCGTGCTGTGTGCTCAGTGCTCGGGGTGCTGGGTGCTCAGTGCTCAGTACTCAGGGTGCTGGGTGCTCAGTGCTCAGTTTGCTGGGTGCTCAGTGCTCGGGGTGCTCTGTGCTCAGTAGTCAGGGTGCTGGGTGATCAGTACTCCGGGTGCTGGGTGCTCACTTCTCGGGGCGCTCGGTGCTCAGTACTCAGTGCTCAGGGTGCTCAGTGCTCAGGGTGCTGGGTGCTCAGTGATCAGGGTGCTGGGTGCTCAGTACTCAGGTTGCTGGGTGCTCAGTACTCAGGGTGCTCGGTGCTCAGTACTCATGGTGCTGGGTGCTCATTCTTGGGGTGCTGGGTGCTCAGTACTCAGGTTGCTCAGTTCTCTGGGTGCTCGGTGCTCAGTACTCATGGTGCTAGGTGCTCAGAACTCAGGGTGCTCGGTGCTCAGTTCTCAGGGTGCTCGGTGCTCAGTGTTTGGGGTGCTGGGTGCTCAGTACTCAGGGTGCTGGGTGCTCAGTGCTCAGTGTGCTGGGTGCTCAGTGGTCAGGGTGCTGGGTGCTCAGTACTCAGTGCTCAGGATGCTGGGTGCTCAGTGCTCAGGGTGCTGGGTGCTCAGTGCTCAGGGTGCTCAGTGCTCAGTGCTCGGTACTCAGGGTGCTGGGTGCTCAGTACTCAGGGTGCTGGGTGCTCAGTGATCGGGGTGCCCGGTGCTCAGTGCTCGGGGTGCTCGGTGCTCAGTACTCAGGGTGCTGGGTGCTCAGTGCTCTTGGTGCTCGGTGCTCAGTACTCAGGGTGCTGGGTGCTCAGTGCTGGGTGCTCAGTGCTCGGGGTGCTGGCTGCTCAGTGCTCGGGGTGCTGGGTGCTCAGTACTCAGGGTGCTCAGTGCTCAGTACTCAGGGTGCTGGGTGCTCAGTGCTCGGGGTGCTGGGTGCTCAGTACTCAGGGTGCTGGGTGCTCAGTCCTCGGGGTGCTCGGTGCTCAGTACGTTGGGTGCTCAGTACTCAGGGTGCTGGGTGCTCAGTGCTCAGGGTGCTTGATGCTCAGTACTCAGGGTGCTGGGTGCTCAGTGCTCAGGGTGCTGGGTGCTCAGTGCTCGGGGTGCTGGGTGCTCAGTACTCAGGGTGCTGGGTGCTCAGTACTCCGGGTGCTGGGTGCTCAGTGCTCGGGGTGCTGGGTGCTCAGTGCTCAGGGTGCTTGATGCTCAGTACTCAGGGTGCTGGGTGCTCAGTGCTCAGGGTGCTGGGTGCTCAGTGCTCGGGGTGCTGGGTGCTCAGTACTCAGGGTGCTGGGTGCTCAGTACTCAGGGTGCTGGGTGCTCAGTACTCGGGGTGTTGGGTGCTCAGTGCTCAGCGTGCTGGGTGCTCAGTACTCACGGTGCTCGCTGCTCAGTGCTTGGGGTGCTGGGTTCTCAGTACTCAGGGTGCTGGGTGCTCAGTGCTCAGGGTGCTGGGTGCTCAGTGCTCAGGGTGCTGGGTGCTCAGTACACAGGGTGCTGGGTGCTTAGTACTCAGGGTGCTCAGTGCTCAGTACACAGGGTGCTGGGTGCTCAGTGCTCGGGGTGCTGGGTGCTCAGTACTCAGCGTGCTGGGTGCTCAGTACTCAGGGTGCTGGGTGCTCAGTGCTCAGGGGGCTGGGTGCTCAGTGCTCAGGGTGCTGGGTGCTCAGTGATCGGGGTCCTGGGTGCTCAGTACTCAGGGTGCTCAGTGCTCGGGGAGCTCGGTGCTCAGTACTCAGGGTGCTAGGTGCTCAGAACTCAGTGCTCGGGGTCCTGGGTGCTCCGTGCTCGGGGTGCTGTGTGCCCAGTGCTCTGGGTGCTTAGTGCTCAGTACTCAGGGTGCTGGGTGCTCAGTACTCAGGGTGGTTAGTGCTCGGGGTGCTGGGTGCTCAGTACTCAGGGTGCTGGGTTCTCAGTACTCAGGGTGCTGGGTGCTCAGTACTCGGCGTGCTGGGTGCTCAGTACTCAGGGTGCTGGGGCTCAGTACTCAGGGTGCTGGGTGCTCAGTACTCAGGGTGCTCGGTTCTCAGTACTCAGGGTGCTGGGTGCTCATACTCGGGGTGCTGGGTGCTCAGTGCTCGGGGTGCTGGGTGCTCAGTACTCAGGGTGCTGGGGGCTCAGTACTCAGGGTGCTGGGTGCTCAGTACTCAGGGTGATCTGTTCTCAGTACTCAGGGTGCTGGGTGCTCAGTGCTCGGGGTGCTGGGTGCTCAGTACTCGGCGTGCTCAGTGAGCAGTGCTCTGGGTGCTGGGTGCTCAGTGCTCAGTACTCAGGGTGCTGGGTGCTCAGTGCTCGGGGTGCTGGGTGCCCAGTACTCAGCGTGCTGGGTGCTCAGTACTCAGGGTGCTGGGTGCTCAGTGCTCAGGGGGCTGGGTGCTCAGTGCTCAGGGTGCTGGGTGCTCAGTGATCGGGGTCCTGGGTGCTCAGTACTCAGGGTGCTGGGTGCTCAGTACTCAGGGTGATCTGTTCTCAGTACTCAGGGTGCTGGGTGCTCAGTGCTCGGGGTGCTGGGTGCTCAGTACTCGGCGTGCTCAGTGCTCAGTACTCAGGGTGCTGTGTGCTCAGTGCTCGGGGTGCTCCCTGCTCAGTACTCAGGGTGCTGGGTGCTCAGTGCTCAGGGTGCTGGGTGCTAAGTACTCAGGGTGCTGGGTGCTCAGTGCTCAGGGTGCTGGGTGCTCAGTATTCAGGTTGCTCAGTACTAAGGGTGCTGGGTGCTCAGTACTCAGGGTGCTCAGTGCTCAGGGTGCTAGGTGCTCAGTATTCAGGTTTCTCAGTACTCAAGGTGCTGGGTGCTCAGTACTCAGGGTGCTCAGTACTCAGGGTGCTCGGTGCTCAGTGCTCGGGGTGCTGGGTGCTCAGTTCTCGAGGTGCTCAGTACTCAGGGTGTTGTGTGTTCAGTGCTCAGGGTGCTGGGTGCTCAGTACTCAGGGTGCTCGGTGCTTAGTACTCAGGGTGCTGGGTGCTCAGTACTCCGGGTGCTGGGTGCTCAGTGCTCGGGGTGCTCGGTGCTCAGTGCTCAAAGTGCTGGGTGCTCAGTACTCAGGGTGTTCATTGCTCAGGGTGCTGGGTGCTCAGTACTCAGGGTGCTGGGTGCTCAGTGCTCAGGGTGCTCGGTGCTCAGTACGTTGGGTGCTCATTACTCAGGGTACTGGGTGCTCAGTGCTCAGGGTGCTGGGTGCTCAGTGCTCAGGGTGCTGGGTGCTCAGTGCTCAGGGTGCTGGGTGCTCAGTGCTCAGGGTGCTGGGTGCTCAGTGCTCAGGGTGCTGGGTGCTCAGTACTCAGGGTGCTGGGTGCTCAGTGCTCAGGGTGCTGGTTGCTCAGTACTCTGGGTGCTGGGTGCTAGGTGCTCAGTGCGCTGGCTGCTCAGTACTCAGGGTGCTGGGTGCTCAGTACTCAGGGTGCTGGGTGCTCAGTGCTCGGGGTGCTGGGTGCTCAGTACTCAGGGTGCTGGGTGCTCAGTACTCAGGGTGCTGGGTGCTTAGTACTCAGGGTGCTAGGTGCTCAGTGCTCGGGGTGCTGGGTGCTCAGTGCTCAGTACTGAGGGTGCTGGGTGCTCAGTGCTCAGGGTGCTGGGT
This sequence comes from Microtus oregoni, assembly GCF_018167655.1. Classification (NCBI taxonomy): domain Eukaryota; kingdom Metazoa; phylum Chordata; class Mammalia; order Rodentia; family Cricetidae; genus Microtus; species Microtus oregoni. Next base: position 1,437,341 of record NW_024543811.1, on the reverse strand, counting down.
GCTCAGTGCTCAGGGTGCTGGGTGCTCAGTGCTCAGGGTGCTGGGTGCTCAGTACTCAGGGTGCTGGGTGCTCAGTACTCAGGGTGCTGGGTGCTCAGTGCTCGGGGTGCTGGGTGCTCAGTGCTCGGTGTGCTGGGTGCTCAGTGCTCGGGGTTCTCGGTATTCAGTACTCAGGGTGCTTTGTGCTCAGTGCTTGAGGTGCTCAGTACTCAGGGTGCTGTCTGTTCAGTGCTCAGGTTGCTGGGTGCTCAGTACTCAGGGTGCTCGGTGCTTAGTACTCAGGGTGCTGGGTGCTCAGTGCTCGGGGTGCTGGGTGCTCAGTGCTCAGTACTCAGCGTGCTGTGTGCTCAGTGCTCGGGGTGCTGGGTGCTCAGTGCTCAGTACTCAGGGTGCTGTCTGTTCAGTGCTCAGGTTGCTGGGTGCTCAGTACTCAGGGTGCTTGGTGCTTAGTACTCAGGGTGCTGGGTGCTCAGTGCTCGGGGTGCTCTGTGCTCAGTAGTCAGGGTGCTGGGTGCTCAGTACTCCGGGTGCTGGGATCTCAGTTCTCGGAGCGCTCGGTGCTCAGTACTCAGTGCTCAGGGTGCTCAGTGCTCAGTGCTCAGGGTGCTGGGTGTTCAGTACTCAGGGTGCTGGGTGCTCAGTACTCAAGGTGCTGTGTGCTCAGTGCTCAGGGTGCTGGGTGCTCAGTGATCAGGGTGCTGGGTGCTCAGTACTCAGGGTGCTGGGTGCTCAGTACTCGGGGTGCTGGGTGCTCAGTACTCAGGGTGCTGGGTGCTCAGTACTCAGGGTGCTGGGTGCTCAGTGCTCGGGGTTCTGGGTGCTAAGTGCTCAGGGTGATCGGTGCTCAGTACTCAGGGTGCTGGGTGCTCAGTGCTCAGGGTGCTGGGTGCTCAGTCCTCAGGGTGCTCAGTGCTCAGGGTGCTGGGTGCTCAGTGCTCGGGGTGCTCGGTGCTCAGTACTCAGGGTGCTGAGTGGTCAGTACTCAGGGTGCTGGGTGCTCAGTGCTCAGGGTGCTCGGTGATCAGTGCTCAGTGTGCTGGGTGCTCAGTGCTCAGGGTGCTGGGTGCTCAGTGCTCGGGGTGCTGGGTGCTCAGTACTCAGGGTGCTGGGTGCTCAGTGCTCAGGGTGCTGGGTGCTCAGTGCTCGGGGCGCTGGGTGCTCAGTGCTCCGGGTGCTCGGAGCTCAGTACTCAGGGTGCTGTGTGCTCAGTGCTCGTTGTGATCGGTGCTCAGTAGTCAGGGTGCTGGGTGCTCAGTGCTCGGGGTGCTCGGTGCTCAGTACGTTGGGTGCTCACTACTCAGGGTGCTGGGTGCTCAGTGCTCAGGGTGCTGGGTGCTCAGTGCTCAGTGTGCTGGGTGCTCAGTGCTCAGGGTGCTGGGTGCTCAGTGCTCAGGGTGCTGGGTGCTCAGTGCTCGGGGTGCTGGGTGCTCAGTGCTCGGGGTGCTGGGTGCTCAGTACTCGGGGTGCTGGGTGCTCAGTACTCGGGGTGCTGGGTGCTCAGTACTTAGGGTGCTGGGTGCTCAGTGCTCGGGGTGCTGGGTGCTCAGTACTCAGGGTGCTGGGTGCTCAGTACTCGTGGTGCTGGGTGCTCAGTACTCAGGGTGCTGGGTGCTCAGTACTCGGGGTGCTGGGTGCTCAGTACTCGGGTGCTGGGTGCTCAGTGCTCAGGGTGCTGGGTGCTCATTGCTCGGGGTGCTGGGTGCTCAGTGCTCAGTACTCAGGGTGCTGGGTGCTCAGTACTCAGTGTGCTGGGTGCTTAGTACTCGGTTGCTGGGTGCTCAGTGCTCAGGGTGCTGGGTGCTCAGTGCTCGGTGTGCTGGGTGCTCAGTGCTCAGTACTCAGGGTGCTGGGTGCTCAGTGCTCGGGGTCCTGGGTACTCAGTGCTCAGGGTGCTGGGTGCTCAGTACTCAGGGTGCTGGGTGCTCAGTACTCAGGGTGCTGGGTGCTCAGTGCTCAGGGTGCTGGGTGCTCAGTGCTCAGGGTCCTGGGTACTCAGTGCTCAGGGTGCTCAGTGCTCAGTACTCAGGGTGCTGGGTACTCAGTGCTCAGGGTGCTGTGTGCTCAGTGCTCAGGGTGCTGGGTGCTCAGTGCTCAGGGTCCTGGGTACTCAGTGCTCAGGGTGCTGGGTGCTCAGTACTCAGGGTGCTGGGTGCTCAGTACTCAGGGTGCTGGGTGCTCAGTGCTCGGGGTGCTGGGTGCTCAGTGCTCGCGGTGCTGGGTGCTCAGTGCTCGGGGTGCTCGGTGCTCAGTACTCAGTGTGCTGGGTGCTCAGTGCTCGAGGTGCTCAGTACTCAGGGTGCTGTGTGTTCAGTGCTCAGGGTGCTGGGTGCTCAGTACTCAGGGTGCTGGGTGCTCAGTGCTCGGGGTGCTCGGTGCTCAGTACGCTGGGTGCTCAGTACTCAGGGTGCTGGGTGCTCAGTACTCAGGGTGCTGGGTGCTTAGTACTCAGGGTGCTAGGTGCTCAGTGCTCGGGGTGCTGGGTGCACAGTGCTCAGTACTCAGGGTGCTGGGTGCTCAGTGCTCAGGGTGCTGGGTGCTCAGTGCTCAGGGTGCTGGGTGCTCAGTGCTCAGGGTGCTGGGTGCTCAGTACTCAGGGTGCTGGGTGCTCAGTACTCAGGGTGCTGGGTGCTCAGTGCTCGGGGTGCTGGGTGCTCAGTGCTCGGTGTGCTGGGTGCTCAGTACTCAGGGTGCTGGGTGCTCAGTCCTCGGGGTGCTCGGTGCTCAGTACGTTGGGTGCTCAGTACTCAGGGTGCTGGGTGCTCAGTGCTCAGGGTGCTTGATGCTCAGTACTCAGGGTGCTGGGTGCTCAGTGCTCAGGGTGCTGGGTGCTCAGTGCTCGGGGTGCTGGGTGCTCAGTACTCAGTGTGCTGGGTGCTCAGTACTCCGGGTGCTGGGTGCTCAGTGCTCAGGGTGCTGGGTGCTCAGTGCTCAGGGTGCTGCGTGCTCAGTACTCAGCGTGCTGGGTGCTCAGTACTCAGGGTGCTGGGTGCTCAGTGCTCGGGGTGCTGGGTGCTCAGTGCTCTGGGTGCTGGGTGCTCAGTGCTCAGTACTCAGGGTGCTGGGTGCTCAGTGCTCGGGGTGCTGGGTGCTCAGTACTCAGCGTGCTGGGTGCTCAGTACTCAGGGTGCTGGGTGCTCAGTGCTCAGGGGGCTGGGTGCTCAGTGCTCAGGGTGCTGGGTGCTCAGTGATCGGGGTCCTGGGTGCTCAGTACTCAGGGTGCTCAGTGCTCGGGGAGCTCGGTGCTCAGTACTCAGGGTGCTAGGTGCTCAGTACTCAGTGCTCGGGGTCCTGGGTGCTCCGTGCTCGGGGTGCTGGGTGACCAGTGCTCTGGGTGCTTAGTGCTCAGTACTCAGGGTGCTGGGTGCTCAGTACTCAGGGTGCTTAGTGCTCGGGGTGCTGGGTGCTCAGTACTCAGGGTGCTGGGTTCTCAGTACTCAGGGTGCTGGGTGCTCAGTGCTCGGGGTGCTGGGTGCTCAGTGCTCGGCGTGCTGGGTGCTCAGTACTCAGGGTGCTGGGGCTCAGTACTCAGGGTGCTGGGTGCTCAGTACTCAGGGTGCTCGGTTCTCAGTACTCAGGGTGCTGGGTGCTCATACTCGGGGTGCTGGGTGCTCAGTGCTCGGGGTGCTGGGTGCTCAGTACTCAGGGTGCTGGGGGCTCAGTACTCAGGGTGCTGGGTGCTCAGTACTCAGGGTGATCTGTTCTCAGTACTCAGGGTGCTGGGTGCTCAGTGCTCGGGGTGCTGGGTGCTCAGTATTCGGGGTGCTCAGTGCTCAGTACTCAGGGTGCTGTGTGCTCAGTGCTCGGGGTGCTCCCGGCTCAGTACTCAGGGTGCTGGGTGCTCAGTGCTCAGGGTGCTGGGTGCTAAGTACTCAGGGTGCTGGGTGCTCAGTGCTCAGGGTGCTGGGTGCTCAGTATTCAGGTTGCTCAGTACTCAGGGTGCTGGGTGCTCAGTACTCAGGGTGCTCAGTACTCAGGGTGCTGGGTGCTCAGTGCTCGGGGTGCTGGGTGCTCAGTTCTCGAGGTGCTCAGTACTCAGGGTGTTGTGTGTTCAGTGCTCAGGGTGCTGGGTGCTCAGTACTCAGGGTGCTCGGTGCTTAGTACTCAGGGTGCTGGGTGCTCAGTACTCCGGGTGCTGGGTGCTCAGTGCTCGGGGTGCTCGGTGCTCAGTGCTCAAAGTGCTGGGTGCTCAGTACTCAGGGTGTTCATTGCTCAGGGTGCTGGGTGCTCAGTACTCAGGGTGCTGGGTGCTCAGTGCTCAGGGTGCTCGGTGCTCAGTACGTTGGGTGCTCATTACTCAGGGTACTGGGTGCTCAGTGCTCAGGGTGCTGGGTGCTCAGTGCTCAGGGTGCTGGGTGCTCAGTGCTCAGGGTGCTGGGTGCTCAGTGCTCAGGGTGCTGGGTGCTCAGTGCTCAGGGTGCTGGGTGCTCAGTACTCAGGGTGCTGGGTGCTCAGTGCTCAGGGTGCTGGTTGCTCAGTACTCTGGGTGCTGGGTGCTAGGTGCTCAGTACGCTGGGTGCTCAGTACTCAGGGTGCTGGGTGCTCAGTACTCAGGGTGCTGGGTGCTCAGTACTCAGGGTGCTCGGTGCTCAGTACTCAGGGTGCTGGGTGCTCAGTGCTCGGGGTGCTGGGTGCTCAGTACTCAGGGTGCTGGGTGCTCAGTGCTCGGGGTGCTCGGTGCTGAGTACGCTGGGTGCTCAGTACTCAGGGTGCTGGGTGCTCAGTACTCAGGGTGCTGGGTGCTTAGTACTCAGGGTGCTAGGTGCTCAGTGCTCGGGGTGCTGGGTTCTCAGTGCTCAGTACTCAGGGTGCTGGGTGCTCAGTGCTCAGGGTGCTGGGTGCTCAGTGCTCAGGGTGCTGGGTGCTCAGTGCTCAGGGCGCTGGGTGCTCAGTACTCAGGGTGCTGGGTGCTCAGTACTCAGGGTGCTGGGTGCTCAGTGCTCGGGGTGCTGGGTGCTCAGTGCTCGGTGTGCTGGGTGCTCAGTGCTCGGGGTTCTTGGTGGTCAGTACTCAGGGTACTTTGTGCTCAGTGCTTGAGGTGCTCAGTACTCAGGGTGCTGTCTGTTCAGTGCTCAGGTTGCTGGGTGCTCAGTACTCAGGGTGCTCGGTGCTTAGTACTCAGGGTGCTGGGTGCTCAGTGCTCGGGGTGCTGGGTGCTAAGTGCTCAGTACTCAGCGTGCTGTGTGCTCAGTGCTCGGGGTGCTGGGTGCTCAGTGCTCAGTACTCAGGGTGCTGGGTGCTCAGTGCTCAGTTTGCTGGGTGCTCAGTGCTCGGGGTGCTCTGTGCTCAGTAGTCAGGGTGCTGGGTGCTCAGTACTCCGGGTGCTGGGTGCTCAGTTCTCGGGGCGCTCGGTGCTCAGTACTCAGTGCTCAGGGTGCTCAGTGCTCAGTGCTCAGGGTGCTGGGTGTTCAGTACTCAGGGTGCTGGGTGCTCAGTACTCAAGGTGCTGGGTGCTCAGTGCTCAGGGTGCTGGGTGCTCAGTGATCAGGGTGCTGGGTGCTCAGTACTCAGGTTGCTGGGTGCTCAGTACTCGGGGTGCTGGGTGCTCAGTACTCAGGGTGCTGGGTGCTCAGTACTCAGGGTGCTGGGTGCTCAGTGCTCGGGGTTCGGGTGCTCAGTGCTCAGGGTGATCGGTGCTCAGTACTCAGGGTGCTGGGTGCTCAGTGCTCAGGGTGCTGGGTGCTCAGTCCTCAGGGTGCTCAGTGCTCAGGGTGCTGGGTGCTCAGTGCTCGGGGTGCTCGGTGCTCAGTACTCAGGGTGCTGAGTGCTCAGTACTCAGGGTGCTGGGTGCTCAGTGCTCAGGGTGCTGGGTGATCAGTGCTCAGTGTGCTGGGTGCTCAGTGCTCAGGGTGCTGGGTGCTCAGTGCTCGGGGTGCTGGGTGCTCAGTACTCAGGGTGCTGGGTGCTCAGTGCTCAGGGTGCTGGGTGCTCAGTGCTCGGGGCGCTGGGTGCTCAGTGCTCCGGGTGCTCGGAGCTCAGTACTCAGGGTGCTGTGTGCTCAGTGCTCGTTGTGATCGGTGCTCAGTAGTCAGGGTGCTGGGTGCTCAGTGCTCGGGGTGCTCGGTGTTCAGTACGTTGGGTGCTCACTACTAAGGGTGCTGGGTGCTCAGTGCTCAGGGTGCTGGGTGCTCAGTGCTCAGTGTGCTGGGTGCTCAGTTCTCAGGGTGCTGGGTGCTCAGTACTCAGGGTGCTGGGTGCTCAGTGCTCGGGGTGCTGGGTGCTCAGTGCTCAGGGTGCTGGGTGCTCAGTACTCGGGGTGCTGGGTGCTCAGTACTCAGGGTGCTGGGTGCTCAGTACTTAGGGTGCTGGGTGCTCAGTGCTCGGGGTGCTGGGTGCTCAGTACTCAGGGTGCTGGGTGCTCAGTACTCGGGGTGCTGGGTGCTCAGTACTCAGGGTGCTGGGTGCTCAGTACTCGGGGTGCTGGGTGCTCAGTACTCGGGTGCTGGGTGCTCAGTGCTCAGGGTGCTGGGTGCTCATTGCTCGGGGTGCTGGGTGCTCAGTGCTCAGTACTCAGGGTGCTGGGTGCTCAGTACTCAGTGTGCTGGGTGCTTAGTACTCGGGTGCTGGGTGCTCAGTGCTCAGGGTGCTGGGTGCTCAGTGCTCGGTGTGCTGGGTGCTCAGTGCTCAGTACTCAGGGTGCTGGGTGCTCAGTGCTCGGGGTGCTGGGTGCTCAGTGCTCAGTACTCAGGGTGCTGGGTACTCAGTGCTCAGGGTGCTGGGTGCTCAGTGCTCAGGGTGCTGGGTGCTCAGTGCTCAGGGTCCTGGGTACTCAGTGCTCAGGGTGCTGGGTGCTCAGTACTCAGGGTGCTGGGTGCTCAGTACTCAGGGTGCTGGGTGCTCAGTGCTCGGGGTGCTGGGTGCTCAGTGCTCGCGGTGCTGGGTGCTCAGTGCTCGGGGTGCTCGGTGCTCAGTACTCAGTGTGCTGGGTGCTCAGTGCTCGAGGTGCTCAGTACTCAGGGTGCTGTGTGTTCAGTGCTCAGGGTGCTGGGTGCTCAGTACTCAGGGTGCTCGTTGCTTAGTACTCAGGGTGCTGGGTGCTCAGTACTCTGGGTGCTCGGTGCTCAGTGCTCAAGGTGCTGGGTGCTCAGTACTCAGGGTGCTCATTGCTCAGGGTTCTGGGTGCTCAGTACTCAGGGTGCTGGGTGCTCAGTGCTCAGGGTGCTCGGTGCTCAGTACTCAGGGTGCTCAGTACTCAGGGTGCTGGGTGCTCAGTGCTCAGGGTGCTGGGTGCTCAGTGCTCAGGGTGCTGGGTGCTCAGTGCTCATTGTGCTGGGTGCTCAGTGCTCAGGGTGCTGGGTGCTCGGTGCTCGGGTTGCTGGTTGCTTAGTGCTCGGGGTGCCCGGTGCTCAGTACGCGGGGTGCTCAGTGCTCAGTACTCAGGGTGTTGGGTGCTCAGTGCTCAGGGTGCTGGGTGCTCAGTACTCAGGGTGCTGGGTGCTCGGTGCTCAGTACGCTGGGTGCTCAGTACTCAGGGTGCTGGGTCCTCAGTGCTCAGTGTGCTGGGTGCTCAGTGCTCGGGGTGCTCAGTGCTCAGTACTCAGGGTGCTGGGTGCTCAGTGCTCGAGGTGCTCAGTACTCAGGGTGCTGTGTGTTCAGTGCTCAGGGTGCTGGGTGCTCAGTACTCAGGGTGCTCGGTGCTTAGTACTCTCGGTGCTGGGTGCTCAGTGCTCGGGGTGCTGTGTGCTCAGTGCTCAGTACTCAGGGTGCTGGGTGCTCAGTGCTCAAGGTGCTGTGTGCTCAGTGCTCAGGGTGCTGGGTGCTCAGTGCTCAGGGTGCTGGGTACTCATTGCTCAGGGTGCTGGTTGCTCAGTACTCAGGGTGCTGGGTGCTCAGTGCTCAGGGTGCTGGGTGCTCAGTACTCAGGGTGCTGGGTGCTCAGTGCTCGGGGTGCTGTATGCTCAGTGCTCAGGGTGCTGGGTGCTCAGTACTCAGGGTGCTGGGTGCTCAGTACTCAGGGTGCTGGGTGCTCAGTACTCAGGGTGCTGGGTGCTCAGTGCTCAGGGTGCTGGGTGATCAGTGCTCAGTGTGCTGGGTGCTCAGTGCTCAGGGTGCTGGGTGCTCAGTACTCAGGGTGCTGGGTGCTCAGTACTCAGGGTGCTGGGTGCTCAGTACTCAGGGTGCTGGGTGCTCAGTACTCAGGGTGCTGGGTGCTCAGTACTCAGGGTGCTGGGTGCTCAGTGCTCGGGGTGCTCGGTGCTGAGTACGCTGGGTGCTCAGTACTCAGGGTGCTTTGTGCTCAGTACTCAGGGTGCTGGGTGCTTAGTACTCAGGGTGCTAGGTGCTCAGTGCTCGGGGTGCTGGGTGCTCAGTGCTCAGTACTCAGGGTGCTGGGTGCTCAGTGCTCAGGGTGCTGGGTGCTCAGTGCTCAGGGTGCTGGGTGCTCAGTGCTCAGGGCGCTGGGTGCTCAGTACTCAGGGTGCTGGGTGCTCAGTACTCAGGGTGCTGGGTGCTCAGTGCTCGGGGTGCTGGGTGCTCAGTGCTCGGTGTGCTGGGTGCTCAGTGCTCGGGGTTCTTGGTGGTCAGTACTCAGGGTGCTTTGTGCTCAGTGCTTGAGGTGCTCAGTACTCAGGGTGCTGTCTGTTCAGTGCTCAGGTTGCTGGGTGCTCAGTACTCAGGGTGCTCGGTGCTTAGTACTCAGGGTGCTGGGTGCTCAGTGCTCGGGGTGCTGGGTGCTCAGTGCTCAGTACTCAGCGTGCTGTGTGCTCAGTGCTCGGGGTGCTGGGTGCTCAGTGCTCAGTACTCAGGGTGCTGGGTGCTCAGTGCTCAGTTTGCTGGGTGCTCAGTGCTCGGGGTGCTCTGTGCTCAGTAGTCAGGGTGCTGGGTGCTCAGTACTCCGGGTGCTGGGTGCTCAGTTCTCGGGGCGCTCGGTGCTCAGTACTCAGTGCTCAGGGTGCTCAGTGCTCAGTGCTCAGGGTGCTGGGTGTTCAGTACTCAGGGTGCTGGGTGCTCAGTACTCAAGGTGCTGGGTGCTCAGTGCTCAGGGTGCTGGGTGCTCAGTGATCAGGGTGCTGGGTGCTCAGTACTCAGGTTGCTGGGTGCTCAGTACTCGGGGTGCTGGGTGCTCAGTACTCAGGGTGCTGGGTGCTCAGTACTCAGGGTGCTGGGTGCTCAGTGCTCGGGGTTCGGGTGCTCAGTGCTCAGGGTGATCGGTGCTCAGTACTCAGGGTGCTGGGTGCTCAGTGCTCAGGGTGCTGGGTGCTCAGTCCTCAGGGTGCTCAGTGCTCAGGGTGCTGGGTGCTCAGTGCTCGGGGTGCTCGGTGCTCAGTACTCAGGGTGCTGAGTGCTCAGTACTCAGGGTGCTGGGTGCTCAGTGCTCAGGGTGCTGGGTGATCAGTGCTCAGTGTGCTGGGTGCTCAGTGCTCAGGGTGCTGGGTGCTCAGTGCTCGGGGTGCTGGGTGCTCAGTACTCAGGGTGCTGGGTGCTCAGTGCTCAGGGTGCTGGGTGCTCAGTGCTCGGGGCGCTGGGTGCTCAGTGCTCCGGGTGCTCGGAGCTCAGTACTCAGGGTGCTGTGTGCTCAGTGCTCGTTGTGATCGGTGCTCAGTAGTCAGGGTGCTGGGTGCTCAGTGCTCGGGGTGCTCGGTGCTCAGTACGTTGGGTGCTCACTACTAAGGGTGCTGGGTGCTCAGTGCTCAGGGTGCTGGGTGCTCAGTGCTCAGTGTGCTGGGTGCTCAGTTCTCAGGGTGCTGGGTGCTCAGTACTCAGGGTGCTGGGTGCTCAGTGCTCGGGGTGCTGGGTGCTCAGTGCTCAGGGTGCTGGGTGCTCAGTACTCGGGGTGCTGGGTGCTCAGTACTCAGGGTGCTGGGTGCTCAGTACTTAGGGTGCTGGGTGCTCAGTGCTCGGGGTGCTGGGTGCTCAGTACTCAGGGTGCTGGGTGCTCAGTACTCGGGGTGCTGGGTGCTCAGTACTCGGGGTGCTGGGTGCTCAGTACTCGGGGTGCTGGGTGCTCAGTACTCGGGTGCTGGGTGCTCAGTGCTCAGGGTGCTGGGTGCTCATTGCTCGGGGTGCTGGGTGCTCAGTGCTCAGTACTCAGGGTGCTGGGTGCTCAGTACTCAGTGTGCTGGGTGCTTAGTACTCGGGTGCTGGGTGCTCAGTGCTCAGGGTGCTGGGTGCTCAGTGCTCGGTGTGCTGGGTGCTCAGTGCTCAGTACTCAGGGTGCTGGGTGCTCAGTGCTCGGGGTGCTGGGTGCTCAGTGCTCAGTACTCAGGGTGCTGGGTGCTCAGTACTCAGGGTGCTGGGTGCTCAGTACTCAGGGTGCTGGGTGCTCAGTGCTCGGGGTGCTGGGTGCTCAGTGCTCGCGGTGCTGGGTGCTCAGTGCTCGGGGTGCTCGGTGCTCAGTACTCAGTGTGCTGGGTGCTCAGTGCTCGAGGTGCTCAGTACTCAGGGTGCTGTGTGTTCAGTGCTCAGGGTGCTGGGTGCTCAGTACTCAGGGTGCTCGTTGCTTAGTACTCAGGGTGCTGGGTGCTCAGTACTCTGGGTGCTCGGTGCTCAGTGCTCAAGGTGCTGGGTGCTCAGTACTCAGGGTGCTCATTGCTCAGGGTTCTGGGTGCTCAGTACTCAGGGTGCTGGGTGCTCAGTGCTCAGGGTGCTCGGTGCTCAGTACTCAGGGTGCTCAGTACTCAGGGTGCTGGGTGCTCAGTGCTCAGGGTGCTGGGTGCTCAGTGCTCAGGGTGCTGGGTGCTCAGTGCTCATTGTGCTGGGTGCTCAGTGCTCAGGGTGCTGGGTGCTCGGTGCTTGGGGTGCTGGTTGCTTAGTGCTCGGGGTGCCCGGTGCTCAGTACTCGGGGTGCTCAGTGCTCAGTACTCAGGGTGTTGGGTGCTCAGTGCTCAGGGTGCTGGGTGCTCAGTACTCAGGGTGCTGGGTGCTCGGTGCTCAGTACGCTGGGTGCTCAGTACTCAGGGTGCTGGGTCCTCAGTGCTCAGTGTGCTGGGTGCTCAGTGCTCAGGGTGCTCAGTGCTCAGTACTCAGGGTGCTGGGTGCTCAGTGCTCGAGGTGCTCAGTACTCAGGGTGCTGTGTGTTCAGTGCTCAGGGTGCTGGGTGCTCAGTACTCAGGGTGCTCGGTGCTTAGTACTCTCGGTGCTGGGTGCTCAGTGCTCGGGGTGCTGTGTGCTCAGTGCTCAGTACTCAGGGTGCTGGGTGCTCAGTGCTCAAGGTGCTGTGTGCTCAGTGCTCAGGGTGCTGGGTGCTCAGTGCTCAGGGTGCTGGGTACTCATTGCTCAGGGTGCTGGTTGCTCAGTACTCAGGGTGCTGGGTGCTCAGTGCTCAGGGTGCTGGGTGCTCAGTGCTCGGGGTGCTCAGTGCTCAGTACTCAGGGTGCTGGGTGCTCAGTGCTCGAGGTGCTCAGTACTCAGGGTGCTGTGTGTTCAGTGCTCAGGGTGCTGGGTGCTCAGTACTCAGGGTGCTCGGTGCTTAGTACTCTCGGTGCTGGGTGCTCAGTGCTCGGGGTGCTGTGTGCTCAGTGCTCAGTACTCAGGGTGCTGGGTGCTCAGTGCTCAAGGTGCTGTGTGCTCAGTGCTCAGGGTGCTGGGTGCTCAGTGCTCAGGGTGCTGGGTACTCATTGCTCAGGGTGCTGGTTGCTCAGTACTCAGGGTGCTGGGTGCTCAGTGCTCAGGGTGCTGGGTGCTCAGTACTCAGGGTGCTGGGTGCTCAGTGCTCGGGGTGCTGTATGCTCAGTGCTCAGGGTGCTGGGTGCTCAGTACTCAGGGTGCTGGGTGCTCAGTACTCAGGGTGCTGGGTGCTCAGTACTCAGGGTGCTGGGTGCTCAGTGCTCAGGGTGCTGGGTGATCAGTGCTCAGTGTGCTGGGTGCTCAGTGCTCAGGGTGCTGGGTGCTCAGTACTCAGGGTGCTGGGTGCTCAGTACTCAGGGTGCTGGGTGCTCAGTACTCAGGGTGCTGGGTGCTCAGTACTCAGGGTGCTGGGTGCTCAGTACTCAGGGTGCTGGGTGCTCAGTGCTCGGGGTGCTCGGTGCTGAGTACGCTGGGTGCTCAGTACTCAGGGTGCTTTGTGCTCAGTACTCAGGGTGCTGGGTGCTTAGTACTCAGGGTGCTAGGTGCTCAGTGCTCGGGGTGCTGGGTGCTCAGTGCTCAGTACTCAGGGTGCTGGGTGCTCAGTGCTCAGGGTGCTGGGTGCTCAGTGCTCAGGGTGCTGGGTGCTCAGTGCTCAGGGCGCTGGGTGCTCAGTACTCAGGGTGCTGGGTGCTCAGTACTCAGGGTGCTGGGTGCTCAGTGCTCGGGGTGCTGGGTGCTCAGTGCTCGGTGTGCTGGGTGCTCAGTGCTCGGGGTTCTTGGTGGTCAGTACTCAGGGTGCTTTGTGCTCAGTGCTTGAGGTGCTCAGTACTCAGGGTGCTGTCTGTTCAGTGCTCAGGTTGCTGGGTGCTCAGTACTCAGGGTGCTCGGTGCTTAGTACTCAGGGTGCTGGGTGCTCAGTGCTCGGGGTGCTGGGTGCTCAGTGCTCAGTACTCAGCGTGCTGTGTGCTCAGTGCTCGGGGTGCTGGGTGCTCAGTGCTCAGTACTCAGGGTGCTGGGTGCTCAGTGCTCAGTTTGCTGGGTGCTCAGTGCTCGGGGTGCTCTGTGCTCAGTAGTCAGGGTGCTGGGTGCTCAGTACTCCGGGTGCTGGGTGCTCAGTTCTCGGGGCGCTCGGTGCTCAGTACTCAGTGCTCAGGGTGCTCAGTGCTCAGTGCTCAGGGTGCTGGGTGTTCAGTACTCAGGGTGCTGGGTGCTCAGTACTCAAGGTGCTGGGTGCTCAGTGCTCAGGGTGCTGGGTGCTCAGTGATCAGGGTGCTGGGTGCTCAGTACTCAGGTTGCTGGGTGCTCAGTACTCGGGGTGCTGGGTGCTCAGTACTCAGGGTGCTGGGTGCTCAGTACTCAGGGTGCTGGGTGCTCAGTGCTCGGGGTTCGGGTGCTCAGTGCTCAGGGTGATCGGTGCTCAGTACTCAGGGTGCTGGGTGCTCAGTGCTCAGGGTGCTGGGTGCTCAGTCCTCAGGGTGCTCAGTGCTCAGGGTGCTGGGTGCTCAGTGCTCGGGGTGCTCGGTGCTCAGTACTCAGGGTGCTGAGTGCTCAGTACTCAGGGTGCTGGGTGCTCAGTGCTCAGGGTGCTGGGTGATCAGTGCTCAGTGTGCTGGGTGCTCAGTGCTCAGGGTGCTGGGTGCTCAGTGCTCGGGGTGCTGGGTGCTCAGTACTCAGGGTGCTGGGTGCTCAGTGCTCAGGGTGCTGGGTGCTCAGTGCTCGGGGCGCTGGGTGCTCAGTGCTCCGGGTGCTCGGAGCTCAGTACTCAGGGTGCTGTGTGCTCAGTGCTCGTTGTGATCGGTGCTCAGTAGTCAGGGTGCTGGGTGCTCAGTGCTCGGGGTGCTCGGTGCTCAGTACGTTGGGTGCTCACTACTAAGGGTGCTGGGTGCTCAGTGCTCAGGGTGCTGGGTGCTCAGTGCTCAGTGTGCTGGGTGCTCAGTTCTCAGGGTGCTGGGTGCTCAGTACTCAGGGTGCTGGGTGCTCAGTGCTCGGGGTGCTGGGTGCTCAGTGCTCAGGGTGCTGGGTGCTCAGTACTCGGGGTGCTGGGTGCTCAGTACTCAGGGTGCTGGGTGCTCAGTACTTAGGGTGCTGGGTGCTCAGTGCTCGGGGTGCTGGGTGCTCAGTACTCAGGGTGCTGGGTGCTCAGTACTCGGGGTGCTGGGTGCTCAGTACTCGGGGTGCTGGGTGCTCAGTACTCGGGGTGCTGGGTGCTCAGTACTCGGGTGCTGGGTGCTCAGTGCTCAGGGTGCTGGGTGCTCATTGCTCGGGGTGCTGGGTGCTCAGTGCTCAGTACTCAGGGTGCTGGGTGCTCAGTACTCAGTGTGCTGGGTGCTTAGTACTCGGGTGCTGGGTGCTCAGTGCTCAGGGTGCTGGGTGCTCAGTGCTCGGTGTGCTGGGTGCTCAGTGCTCAGTACTCAGGGTGCTGGGTGCTCAGTGCTCGGGGTGCTGGGTGCTCAGTGCTCAGTACTCAGGGTGCTGGGTGCTCAGTACTCAGGGTGCTGGGTGCTCAGTACTCAGGGTGCTGGGTGCTCAGTGCTCGGGGTGCTGGGTGCTCAGTGCTCGCGGTGCTGGGTGCTCAGTGCTCGGGGTGCTCGGTGCTCAGTACTCAGTGTGCTGGGTGCTCAGTGCTCGAGGTGCTCAGTACTCAGGGTGCTGTGTGTTCAGTGCTCAGGGTGCTGGGTGCTCAGTACTCAGGGTGCTCGTTGCTTAGTACTCAGGGTGCTGGGTGCTCAGTACTCTGGGTGCTCGGTGCTCAGTGCTCAAGGTGCTGGGTGCTCAGTACTCAGGGTGCTCATTGCTCAGGGTTCTGGGTGCTCAGTACTCAGGGTGCTGGGTGCTCAGTGCTCAGGGTGCTCGGTGCTCAGTACTCAGGGTGCTCAGTACTCAGGGTGCTGGGTGCTCAGTGCTCAGGGTGCTGGGTGCTCAGTGCTCAGGGTGCTGGGTGCTCAGTGCTCATTGTGCTGGGTGCTCAGTGCTCAGGGTGCTGGGTGCTCGGTGCTCGGGGTGCTGGTTGCTTAGTGCTCGGGGTGCCCGGTGCTCAGTACTCGGGGTGCTCAGTGCTCAGTACTCAGGGTGTTGGGTGCTCAGTGCTCAGGGTGCTGGGTGCTCAGTACTCAGGGTGCTGGGTGCTCGGTGCTCAGTACGCTGGGTGCTCAGTACTCAGGGTGCTGGGTCCTCAGTGCTCAGTGTGCTGGGTGCTCAGTGCTCAGGGTGCTCAGTGCTCAGTACTCAGGGTGCTGGGTGCTCAGTGCTCGAGGTGCTCAGTACTCAGGGTGCTGTGTGTTCAGTGCTCAGGGTGCTGGGTGCTCAGTACTCAGGGTGCTCGGTGCTTAGTACTCTCGGTGCTGGGTGCTCAGTGCTCGGGGTGCTGTGTGCTCAGTGCTCAGTACTCAGGGTGCTGGGTGCTCAGTGCTCAAGGTGCTGTGTGCTCAGTGCTCAGGGTGCTGGGTGCTCAGTGCTCAGGGTGCTGGGTACTCATTGCTCAGGGTGCTGGTTGCTCAGTACTCAGGGTGCTGGGTGCTCAGTGCTCAGGGTGCTGGGTGCTCAGTACTCAGGGTGCTGGGTGCTCAGTGCTCGGGGTGCTGTATGCTCAGTGCTCAGGGTGCTGGGTGCTCAGTACTCAGGGTGCTGGGTGCTCAGTACTCAGGGTGCTGGGTGCTCAGTACTCAGGGTGCTGGGTGCTCAGTGCTCAGGGTGCTGGGTGATCAGTGCTCAGTGTGCTGGGTGCTCAGTGCTCAGGGTGCTGGGTGCTCAGTACTCAGGGTGCTGGGTGCTCAGTACTCAGGGTGCTGGGTGCTCAGTACTCAGGGTGCTGAGTGCTCAGTACTCAGGGTGCTGGGTGCTCAGTACTCAGGGTGCTCGGTGCTCAGTGCTCGGGGTGCTGGGTGCTCAGTGCTCGGGCCGCTGGGTGCTCAGTGCTCCGGGTGCTCGGAGCTCAGTACTCAGGGTGCTGTGTGCTCAGTGCTCGTTGTGATCGGTGCTCAGTAGTCAGGGTGCTGGGTGCTCAGTGCTCGGGGTGCTCGGTGCTCAGTACGTTGGGTGCTCACTACTCAGGGTGCTGGGTGCTCAGTGCTCACGGTGCTGGGTGCTCAGTGCTCAGTGTGCTGGGTGCTCAGTGCTCAGGGTGCTGGGTGCTCAGTACTCAGGGTGCTGGGTGCTCAGTGCTCGGGGACCTGGGTGCTCAGTGCTCAGGGTGCTGGGTGCTCAGTACTCGGGGTGATGGGTGCTCAGTTCTCAGGGTGCTGGGTGCTCAGTACTTAGGGTGCTGGGTGCTCAGTGCTCGGGGTGCTGGGTGCTCAGTACTCAGGGTGCTGGGTGCTCAGTACTCGGGGTGCTGGGTGCTCAGTACTCAGGGTGCTGGGTGCTCAGTACTCGGGGTGCTGGGTGCTCAGTACTCGGGTGCTGGGTGCTCAGTGCTCAGGGTGCTGGGTGCTCATTGCTCGGTGTGCTGGGTGCTCAGTGCTCAGTACTCAGGGTGCTGGGTGCTCAGTACTCAGGGTGCTGGGTGCTTAGTACTCGGGTGCTGGGTGCTCAGTGCTCAGGGTGCTGGGTGCTCAGTGCTCGGTGTGCTGGGTGCTCAGTGCTCAGTACTCAGGGTGCTGGGTGCTCAGTGCTCGGGGTGCTGGGTGCTCAGTGCTCAGTACTCAGGGTGCTGGGTACTCAGTGCTCAGGGTGCTGTGTGCTCAGTGCTCAGGGTGCTGTGTGCTCAGTGCTCAGGGTCCTGGGTACTCAGTGCTCAGGGTGCTGGGTGCTCAGTACTCAGGGTGCTGGGTGCTCAGTACTCAGGGTGCTGGGTGCTCAGTGGTCGGGGTGCTGGGTGCTCAGTGCTCACGATGCTGGGTGCTCAGTGCTCGGGGTGCTCGGTGCTCAGTACTCAGTGTGCTGGGTGCTCAGTGCTCGAGGTGCTCAGTACTCAGGGTGCTGTGTGTTCAGTGCTCAGGGTGCTGGGTGCTCAGTACTCAGGGTGCTCGTTGCTTAGTACTCAGGGTGCTGGGTGCTCAGTACTCCGGGTGCTCGGTGCTCAGTGCTCAAGGTGCTGGGTGCTCAGTACTCAGGGTGCTCATTGCTCAGGGTTCTGGGTGCTCAGTACTCAGGGTGCTGGGTGCTCAGTGCTCAGGGTGCTCGGTGCTCAGTACTCAGGGTGCTCAGTACTCAGGGTGCTGGGTGCTCAGTGCTCAGGGTGCTGGGTGCTCAGTGCTCAGGGTGCTGGGTGCTCAGTGCTCATTGTGCTGGGTGCTCAGTGCTCAGGGTGCTGGGTGCTCGGTGCTCGGGGTGCTGGTTGCTTAGTGCTCAGTACGCTGGGTGCTCAGTACTCAGGGTGCTGGGTCCTCAGTGCTCGGTGTGCTGGGTGCTCAGTGCTCAGTACTCAGGGTGCTGGGTGCTCAGTACTCGGGGTGCTCAGTGCTCAGTACTCAGGGTGTTGGGTGCTCAGTGCTCAGGGTGCTGGGTGCTCAGTACTCAGGGTGCTGGGTGCTCGGTGCTCAGTACGCTGGGTGCTCAGTACTCAGGGTGCTGGGTCCTCAGTGCTCGGTGTGCTGGGTGCTCAGTGCTCGGGGTGCTCAGTGCTCAGTACTCAGGGTGCTGGGTGCTCAGTGCTCGAGGTGCTCAGTACTCAGGGTGCTGTGTGTTCAGTGCTCAGGGTGCTGGGTGCTCAGTACTCAGGGTGCTCGGTGCTTAGTACTCAGGGTGCTGGGTGCTCAGTGCTCGGGGTGCTGTGTGCTCAGTGCTCAGTACTCAGGGTGCTGGGTGCTCAGTGCTCAAGGTGCTGTGTGCTCAGTGCTCAGGGTGCTGGGTGCTCAGTGCTCAGGGTGCTGGGTACTCATTGCTCAGGGTGCTGGGTGCTCAGTACTCAGGGTGCTGGGTGCTCAGTGCTCAGGGTGCTGGGTGCTCAGTACTCAGGGTGCTGGGTGCTCAGTGCTCGGGGTGCTGGGTGCTCAGTGCTCAGGGTGCTGGGTGCTCAGTACTCAGGGTGCTGGGTGCTCAGTGCTCGGGGTGCTCGGTGCTCAGTACTCAGGGTGCTGAGTGCTCAGTACTCAGGGTGCTGGGTGCTCAGTACTCAGGGTGCTGTGTGCTCAGTGCTCAGGGTGCTGGGTGATCTGTGCTCAGTGTGCTGGGTGCTCAGTGCTCAGGGTGCTGGGTGCTCAGTGCTCGGGGTGCTGGGTGCTCAGTACTCAGGGTGCTGGGTGCTCAGTGCTCAGGGTGCTGGGTGCTCAGTGCTCGGGGCGCTGGGTGCTCAGTGCTCCGGGTGCTCGGAGCTCAGTACTCAGGGTGCTGTGTGCTCAGTGCTCGTTGTGATCGGTGCTCAGTAGTCAGGGTGCTGGGTGCTCAGTGCTCGGGGTGCTCGGTGCTCAGTACGTTGGGTGCTCACTACTCAGGGTGCTGGGTGCTCAGTGCTCAGGGTGCTGGGTGCTCAGTGCTCAGTGTGCTGGGTGCACAGTGCTCAGGGTGCTGGGTGCTCAGTACTCAGGGTGCTGGGTGCTCAGTGCTCGGGGTGCTGGGTGCTCAGTGCTCGGGGTGCTGGTTGCTCAGTACTCGGGGTGCTGGGTTCTCAGTACTCAGGGTGCTGGGTGGTCAGTACTTAGGGTGCTGGGTGCTCAGTGCTCGGGGTGCTGGGTGCTCAGTACTCAGGGTGCTGGGTGCTCAGTACTCGGGGTGCTGGGTGCTCAGTACTCAGGGTGCTGGGTGCTCAGTACTCGGGGTGCTGGGTGCTCAGTACTCGGGTGCTGGGTGCTCAGTGCTCAGGGTGCTGGGTGCTCATTGCTCGGGGTGCTGGGTGCTCAGTGCTCAGTACTCAGGGTGCTGGGTGCTCAGTACTCAGTGTGCTGGGTGCTTAGTACTCGGGTGCTGGGTGCTCAGTGCTCAGGGTGCTGGGTGCTCAGTGCTCGGTGTGCTGGGTGCTCAGTGCTCAGTACTCAGGGTGCTGGGTGCTCAGTGCTCGGGGTGCTGGGTGCTCAGTGCTCAGTACACAGTGTGCTGGGTACTCAGTGCTCAGGGTGCTGTGTGCTCAGTGCTCAGGGTGCTGGGTGCTCAGTGCTCAGGGTCCTGGGTACTCAGTGCTCAGGGTGCTGGGTGCTCAGTACTCAGGGTGCTGGGTGCTCAGTACTCAGGGTGGTGGGTGCTCAGTGCTCGGGGTGCTGGGTGCTCAGTGCTCGCAGTGCTGGGTGCTCAGTGCTCAGTACTCAGGGTGCTGGGTGCTCAGTGCTCGGGGTGCTGGGTGCTCAGTGCTCAGTACTCAGGGTGCTGGGTGCTCAGTGCTCAGGGTGCTGGGTGCTCAGTGCTCAGTACTCAGGGTGCTGGGTACTCAGTGCTCAGGGTGCTGTGTGCTCAGTGCTCAGGGTGCTGGGTGCTCAGTGCTCAGGGTCCTGGGTACTCAGTGCTCAGGGTGCTGGGTGCTCAGTACTCAGGGTGCTGGGTGCTCAGTACTCAGGGTGCTGGGTGCTCAGTGCTGGGTGCTCAGTGCTCGGGGTGCTGGGTGCTCAGTGCTCGGGGTGCTGGGTGCTCAGTACTCAGGGTGCTCAGTGCTCAGTACTCAGGGTGCTGGGTGCTCAGTGCTCGGGGTGCTGGGTGCTCAGTACTCAGGGTGCTGGGTGCTCAGTCCTCGGGGTGCTCGGTGCTCAGTACGTTGGGTGCTCAGTACTCAGGGTGCTGGGTGCTCAGTGCTCAGGGTGCTTGATGCTCAGTACTCAGGGTGCTGGGTGCTCAGTGCTCAGGGTGCTGGGTGCTCAGTGCTCGGGGTGCTGGGTGCTCAGTACTCAGGGTGCTGGGTGCTCAGTACTCCGGGTGCTGGGTGCTCAGTGCTCAGGGTGCTGGGTGCTCAGTGCTCAGGGTGCTTGATGCTCAGTACTCAGGGTGCTGGGTGCTCAGTGCTCAGGGTGCTGGGTGCTCAGTGCTCGGGGTGCTGGGTGCTCAGTACTCAGGGTGCTGGGTGCTCAGTACTCAGGGTGCTGGGTGCTCAGTACTCGGGGTGTTGGGTGCTCAGTGCTCAGCGTGCTGGGTGCTCAGTACTCACGGTGCTCGGTGCTCAGTGCTTGGGGTGCTGGGTTCTCAGTACTCAGGGTGCTGGGTGCTCAGTGCTCAGGGTGCTGTGTGCTCAGTGCTCAGGGTGCTGGGTGCTCAGTACACAGGGTGCTGGGTGCTTAGTACTCAGGGTGCTCAGTGCTCAGTACACAGGGTGCTGGGTGCTCAGTGCTCGGGGTGCTGGGTGCTCAGTACTCAGCGTGCTGGGTGCTCAGTACTCAGGGTGCTGGGTGCTCAGTGCTCAGGGGGCTGGGTGCTCAGTGCTCAGGGTGCTGGGTGCTCAGTGATCGGGGTCCTGGGTGCTCAGTACTCAGGGTGCTCAGTGCTCGGGGATCTCGGTGCTCAGTACTCAGGGTGCTAGGTGCTCAGTACTCAGTGCTCGGGGTCCTGGGTGCTCCGTGCTCGGGGTGCTGGGTGCCCAGTGCTCTGGGTGCTTAGTGCTCAGTACTCAGGGTGCTGGGTGCTCAGTACTCAGGGTGCTTAGTGCTCGGGGTGCTGGGTGCTCAGTACTCAGGGTGCTGGGTTCTCAGTACTCAGGGTGCTGGGTGCTCAGTGCTCGCGGTGCTGGGTGCTCAGTGCTCGGCGTGCTGGGTGCTCAGTACTCAGGGTGCTGGGGCTCAGTACTCAGGGTGCTGGGTGCTCAGTACTCAGGGTGCTCGGTTCTCAGTACTCAGGGTGCTGGGTGCTCATACTCGGGGTGCTGGGTGCTCAGTGCTCGGGGTGCTGGGTGCTCAGTACTCAGGGTGCTGGGGGCTCAGTACTCAGGGTGCTGGGTGCTCAGTACTCAGGGTGATCTGTTCTCAGTACTCAGGGTGCTGGGTGCTCAGTGCTCGGGGTGCTGGGTGCTCAGTACTCGGCGTGCTCAGTGCTCAGTACTCAGGGTGCTGTGTGCTCAGTGCTCGGGGTGCTCCCTGCTCAGTACTCAGGGTGCTGGGTGCTCAGTGCTCAGGGTGCTGGGTGCTAAGTACTCAGGGTGCTGGGTGCTCAGTGCTCAGGGTGCTGGGTGCTCAGTATTCAGGTTTCTCAGTACTCAGGGTGCTGGGTGCTCAGTACTCAGGGTGCTCAGTACTCAGGGTGCTCGGTGCTCAGTGCTCGGGGTGCTGGGTGCTCAGTTCTCGAGGTGCTCAGTACTCAGGGTGTTGTGTGTTCAGTGCTCAGGGTGCTGGGTGCTCAGTACTCAGGGTGCTCGGTGCTTAGTACTCAGGGTGCTGGGTGCTCAGTACTCCGGGTGCTGGGTGCTCAGTGCTCGGGGTGCTCGGTGCTCAGTGCTCAAAGTGCTGGGTGCTCAGTACTCAGGGTGTTCATTGCTCAGGGTGCTGGGTGCTCAGTACTCAGGGTGCTGGGTGCTCAGTGCTCAGGGTGCTCGGTGCTCAGTACGTTGGGTGCTCATTACTCAGGGTACTGGGTGCTCAGTGCTCAGGGTGCTGGGTGCTCAGTGCTCAGGGTGCTGGGTGCTCAGAGCTCAGGGTGCTGGGTGCTCAGTGCTCAGGGTGCTGGGTGCTCAGTGCTCAGGGTGCTGGGTGCTCAGTACTCAGTGTGCTGGGTGCTCAGTGCTCAGGGTGCTGGTTGCTCAGTACTCTTGGTGCTGGGTGCTAGGTGCTCAGTACGCTGGGTGCTCAGTACTCAGGGTGCTGGGTGCTCAGTACTCAGGGTGCTGGGTGCTCAGTACTCAGGGTGCTCGGTGCTCAGTACTCAGGGTGCTGGGTGCTCAGTGCTCGGGGTGCTGGGTGCTCAGTACTCAGGGTGCTGGGTGCTCAGTACTCTGGGTGCTGGGTGCTTAGTACTCAGGGTGCTAGGTGCTCAGTGCTCGGGGTGCTGGGTGCTCAGTGCTCAGTACTGAGGGTGCTGGGTGCTCAGTGCTCAGGGTGCTGGGTGCTCAGTGCTCAGGGTGCTGGGTGCTCAGTGCTCAGGGTGCTGGGTGCTCAGTACTCAGGGTGCTGGGTGCTCAGTACTCAGGGTGCTGGGTGCTCAGTGCTCGGGGTGCTGGGTGCTCAGTGCTCGGTGTGCTGGGTGCTCAGTGCTCGGGGTTCTCGGTGGTCAGTACTCAGGGTGCTTTGTGCTCAGTGCTTGAGGTGCTCAGTACTCAGGGTGCGGTCTGTTCAGTGCTCAGGTTGCTGGGTGCTCAGTACTCAGGGTGCTCGGTGCTTAGTACTCAGGGTGCTGGGTGCTCAGTGCTCGGGGTGCTGGGTGCTCAGTGCTCAGTACTCAGCGTGCTGTGTGCTCAGTGCTCGGGGTGCTGGGTGCTCAGTGCTCAGTACTCAGGGTGCTGGGTGCTCAGTGCTCAGTTTGCTGGGTGCTCAGTGCTCGGGGTGCTCTGTGCTCAGTAGTCAGTGTGCTGGGTGCTCAGTACTCCGGGTGCTGGGATCTCAGTTCTCGGGGCGCTCGGTGCTCAGTACTCAGTGCTCAGGGTGCTCAGTGCTCAGTGCTCAGGGTGCTGGGTGTTCAGTACTCAGGGTGCTGGGTGCTCAGTACTCAAGTTGCTGTGTGCTCAGTGCTCAGGGTGCTGGGTGCTCAGTGATCAGGGTGCTGGGTGCTCAGTACTCAGGGTGCTGGGTGCTCAGTACTCGGGGTGCTGGGTGCTCAGTACTCAGGGTGCTGGGTGCTCAGTACTCAGGGTGCTGGGTGCTCAGTGCTCGGGGTTCTGGGTGCTAAGTGCTCAGGGTGATCGGTGCTCAGTACTCAGGGTGCTGGGTGCTCAGTGCTCAGGGTGCTGGGTGCTCAGTCCTCAGGGTGCTCAGTGCTCAGGGTGCTGGGTGCTCAGTGCTCGGGGTGCTCGGTGCTCAGTACTCAGGGTGCTGAGTGCTCAGTACTCAGGGTGCTGGGTGCTCAGTGCTCAGGGTGCTGGGTGATCAGTGCTCAGTGTGCTGGGTGCTCAGTGCTCAGGGTGCTGGGTGCTCAGTGCTCGGGGTGCTGGGTGCTCAGTACTCAGGGTGCTGGGTGCTCAGTGCTCAGGGTGCTGGGTGCTCAGTGTTCGGGGCGCTGGGTGCTCAGTGCTCCGGGTGCTCGGAGCTCAGTACTCAGGGTGCTGTGTGCTCAGTGCTCGTTGTGATCGGTGCTCAGTACTCGGGGTGCTGGGTGCTCAGTGCTCAGGGTGCTGGGTGCTCAGTACTCGGGGTGCTGGGTGCTCAGTACTCGGGTGCTGGGTGCTCAGTGCTCAGGGTGCTGGGTGCTCATTGCTCGGGGTGCTGGGTGCTCAGTGCTCAGTACTCAGGGTGCTGGGTGCTCAGTACTCAGTGTGCTGGGTGCTTAGTACTCGGTTGCTGGGTGCTCAGTGCTCAGGGTGCTGGGTTCTCAGTGCTCGGTGTGCTGGGTGCTCAGTGCTCAGTACTCAGGGTGCTGGGTGCTCAGTGCTCGGGGTGCTGGGTGCTCAGTGCTCAGTACTCAGGGTGCTGGGTACTCAGTGCTCAGGGTGCTGTGTGCTCAGTGCTCAGGGTGCTGGGTGCTCAGTGCTCAGGGTCCTGGGTACTCAGTGCTCAGGGTGCTGGGTGCTCAGTACTCAGGGTGCTGGGTGCTCAGTACTCAGGGTGCTGGGTGCTCAGTGCTCGGGGTGCTGGGTGCTCAGTGCTCGCGGTGCTGGGTGCTCAGTGCTCGGGGTGCTCGGTGCTCAGTACTCAGTGTGCTGGGTGCTCAGTGCTCGAGGTGCTCAGTACTCAGGGTGCTGTGTGTTCAGTGCTCAGGGTGCTGGGTGCTCAGTACTCAGGGTGCTGGGTGCTCAGTGCTCGGGGTGCTCGGTGCTCAGTACGCTGGGTGCTCAGTACTCAGGGTGCTGGGTGCTCAGTACTCAGGGTGCTGGGTGCTTAGTACTCAGGGTGCTAGGTGCTCAGTGCTCGGGGTGCTGGGTGCACAGTGCTCAGTACTCAGGGTGCTGGGTGCTCAGTGCTCAGGGTGCTGGGTGCTCAGTGCTCAGGGTGCTGGGTGCTCAGTGCTCAGGGTGCTGGGTGCTCAGTACTCAGGGTGCTGGGTGCTCAGTACTCAGGGTGCTGGGTGCTCAGTGCTCGGGGTGCTGGGTGCTCAGTGCTCGGTGTGCTGGGTGCTCAGTACTCAGGGTGCTGGGTGCTCAGTCCTCGGGGTGCTCGGTGCTCAGTACGTTGGGTGCTCAGTACTCAGGGTGCTGGGTGCTCAGTGCTCAGGGTGCTTGATGCTCAGTACTCAGGGTGCTGGGTGCTCAGTGCTCAGGGTGCTGGGTGCTCAGTGCTCGGGGTGCTGGGTGCTCAGTACTCAGGGTGCTGGGTGCTCAGTACTCCGGGTGCTGGGTGCTCAGTGCTCAGGGTGCTGGGTGCTCAGTGCTCAGGGTGCTTGATGCTCAGTACTCAGGGTGCTGGGTGCTCAGTGCTCAGGGTGCTGGGTGCTCAGTGCTCGCGGTGCTGGGTGCTCAGTACTCAGGGTGCTGGGTGCTCAGTACTCAGGGTGCTGGGTGCTCAGTACTCGGGGTGTTGGGTGCTCAGTGCTCAGCGTGCTGGGTGCTCAGTACTCACGGTGCTCGGTGCTCAGTGCTCGGGGTGCTGGGTTCTCAGTACTCAGGGTGCTGGGTGCTCAGTGCTCAGGGTGCTGGGTGCTCAGTGCTCAGGGTGCTGGGTGCTCAGTACACAGGGTGCTGGGTGCTTAGTACTCAGGGTGCTCAGTGCTCAGTACACAGGGTGCTGGGTGCTCAGTGCTCTGGGTGCTGGGTGCTCAGTGCTCAGTACTCAGGGTGCTGGGTGCTCAGTGCTCGGGGTGCTGGGTGCTCAGTACTCAGCGTGCTGGGTGCTCAGTACTCAGGGTGCTGGGTGCTCAGTGCTCAGGGGGCTGGGTGCTCAGTGCTCAGGGTGCTGGGTGCTCAGTGATCGGGGTCCTGGGTGCTGAGTACTCAGGGTGCTCAGTGCTCGGGGAGCTCGGTGCTCAGTACTCAGGGTGCTAGGTGCTCAGTACTCAGTGCTCGGGGTCCTGGGTGCTCCGTGCTCGGGGTGCTGGGTGCCCAGTGCTCTGGGTGCTTAGTGCTCAGTACTCAGGGTGCTGGGTGCTCAGTACTCAGGGTGCTTAGTGCTCGGGGTGCTGGGTGCTCAGTACTCAGGGTGCTGGGTTCTCAGTACTCAGGGTGCTGGGTGCTCAGTGCTCGGGGTGCTGGGTGCTCAGTGCTCGGCGTGCTGGGTGCTCAGTACTCAGGGTGCTGGGGCTCAGTACTCAGGGTGCTGGGTGCTCAGTACTCAGGGTGCTCGGTTCTCAGTACTCAGGGGGCTGGGTGCTCATACTCGGGGTGCTGGGTGCTCAGTGCTCGGGGTGCTGGGTGCTCAGTACTCAGGGTGCTGGGGGCTCAGTACTCAGGGTGCTGGGTGCTCAGTACTCAGGGTGATCTGTTCTCAGTACTCAGGGTGCTGGGTGCTCAGTGCTCGGGGTGCTGGGTGCTCAGTATTCGGGGTGCTCAGTGCTCAGTACTCAGGGTGCTGTGTGCTCAGTGCTCGGGGTGCTCCCTGCTCAGTACTCAGGGTGCTGGGTGCTCAGTGCTCAGGGTGCTGGGTGCTAAGTACTCAGGGTGCTGGGTGCTCAGTGCTCAGGGTGCTGGGTGCTCAGTATTCAGGTTGCTCAGTACTCAGGGTGCTGGGTGCTCAGTACTCAGGGTGCTCAGTACTCAGGGTGCTGGGTGCTCAGTGCTCGGGGTGCTGGGTGCTCAGTTCTCGAGGTGCTCAGTACTCAGGGTGTTGTGTGTTCAGTGCTCAGGGTGCTGGGTGCTCAGTACTCAGGGTGCTCGGTGCTTAGTACTCAGGGTGCTGGGTGCTCAGTACTCCGGGTGCTGGGTGCTCAGTGCTCGGGGTGCTCGGTGCTCAGTGCTCAAAGTGCTGGGTGCTCAGTACTCAGGGTGCTGGGTGCTCAGTGCTCAGGGTGCTCGGTGCTCAGTACGTTGGGTGCTCATTACTCAGGGTACTGGGTGCTCAGTGCTCAGGGTGCTGGGTGCTCAGTGCTCAGGGTGCTGGGTGCTCAGTGCTCAGGGTGCTGGGTGCTCAGTGCTCAGGGTGCTGGGTGCTCAGTGCTCAGGGTGCTGGGTGCTCAGTACTCAGGGTGCTGGGTGCTCAGTGCTCAGGGTGCTGGTTGCTCAGTACTCTGGGTGCTGGGTGCTAGGTGCTCAGTACGCTGGGTGCTCAGTACTCAGGGTGCTGGGTGCTCAGTACTCAGGGTGCTGGGTGCTCAGTACTCAGGGTGCTCGGTGCTCAGTACTCAGGGTGCTGGGTGCTCAGTGCTCGGGGTGCTGGGTGCTCAGTACTCAGGGTGCTGGGTGCTCAGTGCTCGGGGTGCTCGGTGCTGAGTACGCTGGGTGCTCAGTACTCAGGGTGCTGGGTGCTCAGTACTCAGGGTGCTGGGTGCTTAGTACTCAGGGTGCTAGGTGCTCAGTGCTCGGGGTGCTGGGTGCTCAGTGCTCAGTACTCAGGGTGCTGGGTGCTCAGTGCTCAGGGTGCTGGGTGCTCAGTGCTCAGGGTGCTGGGTGCTCAGTGCTCAGGGCGCTGGGTGCTCAGTACTCAGGGTGCTGGGTGCTCAGTACTCAGGGTGCTGGGTGCTCAGTGCTCGGGGTGCTGGGTGCTCAGTGCTCGGTGTGCTGGGTGCTCAGTGCTCGGGGTTCTTGGTGGTCAGTACTCAGGGCGCTTTGTGCTCAGTGCTTGAGGTGCTCAGTACTCAGGGTGCTGTCTGTTCAGTGCTCAGGTTGCTGGGTGCTCAGTACTCAGGGTGCTCGGTGCTTAGTACTCAGGGTGCTGGGTGCTCAGTGCTCGGGGTGCTGGGTGCTCAGTGCTCAGTACTCAGCGCGCTGTGTGCTCAGTGCTCGGGGTGCTGGGTGCTCAGTGCTCAGTACTCAGGGTGCTGGGTGCTCAGTGCTCAGTTTGCTGGGTGCTCAGTGCTCGGGGTGCTCTGTGCTCAGTAGTCAGGGTGCTGGGTGCTCAGTACTCCGGGTGCTGGGTGCTCAGTTCTCGGGGTGCTCGGTGCTCAGTACTCAGTGCTCAGGGTGCTCAGTGCTCAGTGTTCAGGGTGCTGGGTGTTCAGTGCTCAGGGTGCTGGGTGCTCAGTCCTCAGGGTGCTCAGTGCTCAGGGTGCTGGGTGCTCAGTGCTCGGGGTGCTCGGTGCTCAGTACTCAGGGTGCTGAGTGCTCAGTACTCAGGGTGCT
This sequence comes from Microtus oregoni, assembly GCF_018167655.1. Lineage (NCBI taxonomy): Eukaryota > Metazoa > Chordata > Mammalia > Rodentia > Cricetidae > Microtus > Microtus oregoni. Next base: position 1,410,700 of record NW_024543811.1, on the reverse strand, counting down.
GGGTGCTCAGTGCTCAGGGTGCTGGGTGATCAGTGCTCAGTGTGCTGGGTGCTCAGTGCTCAGGGTGCTGGGTGCTCAGTGCTCGGGGTGCTGGGTGCTCAGTACTCAGGGTGCTGGGTGCTCAGTGCTCAGGGTGCTGGGTGCTCAGTGCTCCGGGTGCTCGGAGCTCAGTACTCAGGGTGCTGTGTGCTCAGTGCTCGTTGTGATCGGTGCTCAGTAGTCAGGGTGCTGGGTGCTCAGTGCTCGGGGTGCTCGGTGCTCAGTACGTTGGGTGCTCACTACTAAGGGTGCTGGGTGCTCAGTGCTCAGGGTGCTGGGTGCTCAGTGCTCAGTGTGCTGGGTGCTCAGTTCTCAGGGTGCTGGGTGCTCAGTACTCAGGGTGCTGGGTGCTCAGTGCTCGGGGTGCTGGGTGCTCAGTGCTCAGGGTGCTGGGTGCTCAGTACTCGGGGTGCTGGGTGCTCAGTACTCAGGGTGCTGGGTGCTCAGTACTTAGGGTGCTGGGTGCTCAGTGCTCAGGGTGCTGGGTGCTCAGTACTCAGGGTGCTGGGTGCTCAGTACTCGGGGTGCTGGGTGCTCAGTACTCAGGGTGCTGGGTGCTCAGTACTCGGGGTGCTGGGTGCTCAGTACTCGGGTGCTGGGTGCTCAGTGCTCAGGGTGCTGGGTGCTTATTGCTCGGGGTGCTGGGTGCTCAGTGCTCAGTACTCAGGGTGCTGGGTGCTCAGTACTCAGTGTGCTGGGTGCTTAGTACTCGGGTGCTGGGTGCTCAGTGCTCAGGGTGCTGGGTGCTCAGTGCTCGGAGTGCTGGGTGCTCAGTGCTCAGTACTCAGGGTGCTGGGTGCTCAGTGCTCGGGGTGCTGGGTGCTCAGTGCTCAGTACTCAGGGTGCTGGGTACTCAGTGCTCAGGGTGCTGTATGCTCAGTGCTCAGGGTGCTGGGTGCTCAGTGCTCAGGGTCCTGGGTACTCAGTGCTCAGGGTGCTGGGTGCTCAGTACTCAGGGTGCTGGGTGCTCAGTACTCAGGGTGCTGGGTGCTCAGTGCTCGGGGTGCTGGGTGCTCAGTGCTCGCGGTGCTGGGTGCTCAGTGCTCGGGGTGCTCGGTGCTCAGTACTCAGTGTGCTGGGTGCTCAGTGCTCGAGGTGCTCAGTACTCAGGGTGCTGTGTGTTCAGTGCTCAGGGTGCTGGGTGCTCAGTACTCAGGGTGCTCGTTGCTTAGTACTCAGGGTGCTGGGTGCTCAGTACTCTGGGTGCTCGGTGCTCAGTGCTCAAGGTGCTGGGTGCTCAGTACTCAGGGTGCTCATTGCTCAGGGTTCTGGGTGCTCAGTACTCAGGGTGCTGGGTGCTCAGTGCTCAGGGTGCTCGGTGCTCAGTACTCAGGGTGCTCAGTACTCAGGGTGCTGGGTGCTCAGTGCTCAGGGTGCTGGGTGCTCAGTGCTCAGGGTGCTGGGTGCTCAGTGCTCATTGTGCTGGGTGCTCAGTGCTCAGGGTGCTGGGTGCTCGGTGCTCGGGGTGCTGGTTGCTTAGTGCTCGGGGTGCCCGGTGCTCAGTACTCGGGGTGCTCAGTGCTCAGTACTCAGGGTGTTGGGTGCTCAGTGCTCAGGGTGCTGGGTGCTCAGTACTCAGGGTGCTGGGTGCTCGGTGCTCAGTACGCTGGGTGCTCAGTACTCAGGGTGCTGGGTCCTCAGTGCTCAGTGTGCTGGGTGCTCAGTGCTCGGGGTGCTCAGTGCTCAGTACTCAGGGTGCTGGGTGCTCAGTGCTCGAGGTGCTCAGTACTCAGGGTGCTGTGTGTTCAGTGCTCAGGGTGCTGGGTGCTCAGTACTCAGGGTGCTCGGTGCTTAGTACTCACGGTGCTAGGTGCTCAGTGCTCGGGGTGCTGTGTGCTCAGTGCTCAGTACTCAGGGTGCTGGGTGCTCAGTGCTCAAGGTGCTGTGTGCTCAGTGCTCAGGGTGCTGGGTGCTCAGTGCTCAGGGTGCTGGGTACTCATTGCTCAGGGTGCTGGTTGCTCAGTACTCAGGGTGCTGGGTGCTCAGTGCTCAGGGTGCTGGGTGCTCAGTACTCAGGGTGCTGGGTGCTCAGTGCTCGGGGTGCTGTATGCTCAGTGCTCAGGGTGCTGGGTGCTCAGTACTCAGGGTGCTGGGTGCTCAGTACTCAGGGTGCTGGGTGCTCAGTACTCAGGGTGCTGGGTGCTCAGTGCTCAGGGTGCTGGGTGATCAGTGCTCAGTGTGCTGGGTGCTCAGTGCTCAGGGTGCTGGGTGCTCAGTACTCAGGGTGCTGGGTGCTCAGTACTCAGGGTGCTGGGTGCTCAGTACTCAGGGTGCTGAGTGCTCAGTACTCAGGGTGCTGGGTGCTCAGTACTCAGGGTGCTCGGTGCTCAGTGCTCGGGGTGCTGGGTACTCAGTGCTCGGGCCGCTGGGTGCTCAGTGCTCCGGGTGCTCGGAGCTCAGTACTCAGGGTGCTGTGTGCTCAGTGCTCGTTGTGATCGGTGCTCAGTAGTCAGGGTGCTGGGTGCTCAGTGCTCGGGGTGCTCGGTGCTCAGTACGTTGGGTGCTCACTAATCAGGGTGCTGGGTGCTCAGTGCTCACGGTGCTGGGTGCTCAGTGCTCAGTGTGCTGGGTGCTCAGTGCTCAGGGTGCTGGGTGCTCAGTACTCAGGGTGCTGGGTGCTCAGTGCTCGGGGTGCTGGGTGCTCAGTGCTCAGGGTGCTGGGTGCTCAGTACTCGGGGTGCTGGGTGCTCAGTACTCAGGGTGCTGGGTGCTCAGTACTTAGGGTGCTGGGTGCTCAGTGCTCGGGGTGCTGGGTGCTCAGTACTCAGGGTGCTGGGTGCTCAGTACTCGGGGTGCTGGGTGCTCAGTACTCAGGGTGCTGGGTGCTCAGTACTCGGGGTGCTGGGTGCTCAGTACTCGGGTGCTGGGTGCTCAGTGCTCAGGGTGCTGGGTGCTCATTGCTCGGTGTGCTGGGTGCTCAGTGCTCAGTACTCAGGGTGCTGGGTGATCAGTACTCAGGGTGCTGGGTGCTTAGTACTCGGGTGCTGGGTGCTCAGTGCTCAGGGTGCTGGGTGCTCAGTGCTCGGTGTGCTGGGTGCTCAGTGCTCAGAACTCAGGGTGCTGGGTGCTCAGTACTCGGGGTGCTGGGTGCTCAGTACTCAGGGTGCTGGGTGCTCAGTACTCGGGGTGCTGGGTGCTCAGTACTCGGGTGCTGGGTGCTCAGTGCTCAGGGTGCTGGGTGCTCATTGCTCGGGGTGCTGGGTGCTCAGTGCTCAGTACTCAGGGTGCTGGGTGCTCAGTACTCAGTGTGCTGGGTGCTTAGTACTCGGGTGCTGGGTGCTCAGTGCTCAGGGTGCTGGGTGCTCAGTGCTCGGAGTGCTGGGTGCTCAGTGCTCAGTACTCAGGGTGCTGGGTGCTCAGTGCTCGGGGTGCTGGGTGCTCAGTGCTCAGTACTCAGGGTGCTGGGTACTCAGTGCTCAGGGTGCTGTGTGCTCAGTGCTCAGGGTGCTGGGTGCTCAGTGCTCAGGGTCCTGGGTACTCAGTGCTCAGGGTGCTGGGTGCTCAGTACTCAGGGTGCTGGGTGCTCAGTACTCAGGGTGCTGGGTGCTCAGTGCTCGGGGTGCTGGGTGCTCAGTGCTCGCGGTGCTGGGTGCTCAGTGCTCGGGGTGCTCGGTGCTCAGTACTCAGTGTGCTGGGTGCTCAGTGCTCGAGGTGCTCAGTACTCAGGGTGCTGTGTGTTCAGTGCTCAGGGTGCTGGGTGCTCAGTACTCAGGGTGCTCGTTGCTTAGTACTCAGGGTGCTGGGTGCTCAGTACTCTGGGTGCTCGGTGCTCAGTGCTCAAGGTGCTGGGTGCTCAGTACTCAGGGTGCTCATTGCTCAGGGTTCTGGGTGCTCAGTACTCAGGGTGCTGGGTGCTCAGTGCTCAGGGTGCTCGGTGCTCAGTACTCAGGGTGCTCAGTACTCAGGGTGCTGGGTGCTCAGTGCTCAGGGTGCTGGGTGCTCAGTGCTCAGGTTGCTGGGTGCTCAGTGCTCATTGTGCTGGGTGCTCAGTGCTCAGGGTGCTGGGTGCTCGGTGCTCGGGGTGCTGGTTGCTTAGTGCTCGGGGTGCCCGGTGCTCAGTACTCGGGGTGCTCAGTGCTCAGTACTCAGGGTGTTGGGTGCTCAGTGCTCAGGGTGCTGGGTGCTCAGTACTCAGGGTGCTGGGTGCTCGGTGCTCAGTACGCTGGGTGCTCAGTACTCAGGGTGCTGGGTCCTCAGTGCTCAGTGTGCTGGGTGCTCAGTGCTCGGGGTGCTCAGTGCTCAGTACTCAGGGTGCTGGGTGCTCAGTGCTCGAGGTGCTCAGTACTCAGGGTTCTGTGTGTTCAGTGCTCAGGGTGCTGGGTGCTCAGTACTCAGGGTGCTCGGTGCTTAGTACTCACGGTGCTGGGTGCTCAGTGCTCGGGGTGCTGTGTGCTCAGTGCTCAGTACTCAGGGTGCTGGGTGCTCAGTGCTCAAGGTGCTGTGTGCTCAGTGCTCAGGGTGCTGGGTGCTCAGTGCTCAGGGTGCTGGGTACTCATTGCTCAGGGTGCTGGTTGCTCAGTACTCAGGGTGCTGGGTGCTCAGTGCTCAGGGTGCTGGGTGCTCAGTACTCAGGGTGCTGGGTGCTCAGTGCTCGGGGTGCTGTATGCTCAGTGCTCAGGGTGCTGGGTGCTCAGTACTCAGGGTGCTGGGTGCTCAGTACTCAGGGTGCTGGGTGCTCAGTACTCAGGGTGCTGGGTGCTCAGTGCTCAGGGTGCTGGGTGATCAGTGCTCAGTGTGCTGGGTGCTCAGTGCTCAGGGTGCTGGGTGCTCAGTACTCAGGGTGCTGGGTGCTCAGTACTCAGGGTGCTGGGTGCTCAGTACTCAGGGTGCTGAGTGCTCAGTACTCAGGGTGCTGGGTGCTCAGTACTCAGGGTGCTCGGTGCTCAGTGCTCGGGGTGCTGGGTGCTCAGTGCTCGGGCCGCTGGGTGCTCAGTGCTCCGGGTGCTCGGAGCTCAGTACTCAGGGTGCTGTGTGCTCAGTGCTCGTTGTGATCGGTGCTCAGTAGTCAGGGTGCTGGGTGCTCAGTGCTCGGGGTGCTCGGTGCTCAGTACGTTGGGTGCTCACTAATCAGGGTGCTGGGTGCTCAGTGCTCACGGTGCTGGGTGCTCAGTGCTCAGTGTGCTGGGTGCTCAGTGCTCAGGGTGCTGGGTGCTCAGTACTCAGGGTGCTGGGTGCTCAGTGCTCGGGGTGCTGGGTGCTCAGTGCTCAGGGTGCTGGGTGCTCAGTACTCGGGGTGCTGGGTGCTCAGTACTCAGGGTGCTGGGTGCTCAGTACTTAGGGTGCTGGGTGCTCAGTGCTCGGGGTGCTGGGTGCTCAGTACTCAGGGTGCTGGGTGCTCAGTACTCGGGGTGCTGGGTGCTCAGTACTCAGGGTGCTGGGTGCTCAGTACTCGGGGTGCTGGGTGCTCAGTACTCAGGGTGCTGGGTGCTCAGTGCTCAGGGTGCTGGGTGCTCATTGCTCGGGGTGCTGGGTGCTCAGTGCTCAGTACTCAGGGTGCTGGGTGCTCAGTACTCAGTGTGCTGGGTGCTTAGTACTCGGGTGCTGGGTGCTCAGTGCTCAGGGTGCTGGGTGCTCAGTGCTCGGTGTGCTGGGTGCTCAGTGCTCAGTACTCAGGGTGCTGGGTGCTCAGTGCTCGGGGTGCTGGGTGCTCATTGCTCGGTGTGCTGGGTGCTCAGTGCTCAGTACTCAGGGTGCTGGGTGCTCAGTACTCAGTGTGCTGGGTGCTTAGTACTCGGGTGCTGGGTGCTCAGTGCTCAGGGTGCTGGGTGCTCAGTGCTCGGTGTGCTGGGTGCTCAGTGCTCAGAACTCAGGGTGCTGGGTGCTCAGTGCTCGGGGTGCTGGGTGCTCAGTGCTCAGTACTCAGGGTGCTGGGTACTCAGTGCTCAGGGTGCTGTGTGCTCAGTGCTCAGGGTGCTGGGTGCTCAGTGCTCAGGGTCCTGGGTACTCAGTGCTCAGTGTGCTGGGTGCTCAGTACTCAGGGTGCTGGGTGCTCAGTACTCAGGGTGCTGGGTGCTCAGTGCTCGGGGTGCTGGGTGCTCAGTGCTCGCGGTGCTGGGTGCTCAGTGCTCGGGGTGCTCGGTGCTCAGTACTCAGTGTGCTGGGTGCTCAGTGCTCGAGGTGCTCAGTACTCAGGGTGCTGTGTGTTCAGTGCGCAGGGTGCTGGGTGCTCAGTACTCAGGGTGCTCGTTGCTTAGTACTCAGGGTGCTGGGTGCTCAGTACTCTGGGTGCTCGGTGCTCAGTGCTCAAGGTGCTGGGTGCTCAGTACTCAGGGTGCTCATTGCTCAGGGTTCTGGGTGCTCAGTACTCAGGGTGCTGGGTGCTCAGTGCTCAGGGTGCTCGGTGCTCAGTACTCAGGGTGCTCAGTACTCAGGGTGCTGGGTGCTCAGTGCTCAGGGTGCTGGGTGCTCAGTGCTCAGGGTGCTGGGTGCTCAGTGCTCGTTGTGCTGGGTGCTCAGTGCTCAGGGTGCTGGGTGCTCGGTGCTCGGGGTGCTGGTTGCTTAGTGCTCAGTACGCTGGGTGCTCAGTACTCAGGGTGCTGGGTCCTCAGTGCTCGGTGTGCTGGGTGCTCAGTGCTCAGTACTCAGGGTGCTGGGTGCTCAGTACTCGGGGTGCTCAGTGCTCAGTACTCAGGGTGTTGGGTGCTCAGTGCTCAGGGTGCTGGGTGCTCAGTACTCAGGGTGCTGGGTGCTCGGTGCTCAGTACGCTGGGTGCTCAGTACTCAGGGTGCTGGGTCCTCAGTGCTCGGTGTGCTGGGTGCTCAGTGCTCGGGGTGCTCAGTGCTCAGTACTCAGGGTGCTGGGTGCTCAGTGCTCGAAGTGCTCAGTACTCAGGGTGCTGTGTGTTCAGTGCTCAGGGTGCTGGGTGCTCAGTACTCAGGGTGCTCGGTGCTTAGTACTCAGGGTGCTGGGTGCTCAGTGCTCGGGGTGCTGTGTGCTCAGTGCTCAGTACTCAGGGTGCTGGGTGCTCAGTGCTCAAGGTGCTGTGTGCTCAGTGCTCAGGGTGCTGGGTGCTCAGTGCTCAGGGTGCTGGGTACTCATTGCTCAGGGTGCTGGGTGCTCAGTACTCAGGGTGCTGGGTGATCAGTGCTCAGGGAGCTGGGTGCTCAGTACTCAGGGTGCTGGGTGCTCAGTGCTCGGGGTGCTGGGTTCTCAGTGCTCAGGGTGCTGGGTGCTCAGTACTCAGGGTGCTGGGTGCTCAGTGCTCGGGGTGCTCGGTGCTCAGTACTCAGGGTGCTGAGTGCTCAGTACTCAGGGTGCTGGGTGCTCAGTACTCAGGGTGCTGTGTGCTCAGTGCTCAGGGTGCTGGGTGATCAGTGCTCAGTGTGCTGGGTGCTCAGTGCTCAGGGTGCTGGGTGCTCAGTGCTCGGGGTGCTGGGTGCTCAGTACTCGGGGTGCTGGGTGCTCAGTGCTCAGGGTGCTGGGTGCTCAGTGCTCGGGGCGCTGGGTGCTCAGTGCTCCGGGTGCTCGGAGCTCAGTACTCAGGGTGCTGTGTGCTCAGTGCTCGTTGTGATCGGTGCTCAGTAGTCAGGGTGCTGGGTTCTCAGTGCTCGGGGTGCTCGGTGCTCAGTACGTTGGGTGCTCACTACTCAGGGTGCTGGGTGCTCAGTGCTCAGGGTGCTGGGTGCTCAGTGCTCAGTGTGCTGGGTGCTCAGTGCTCAGGGTGCTGGGTGCTCAGTACTCAGGGTGCTGGGTGCTCAGTGCTCGGGGTGCTGGGTGCTCAGTGCTCAGGGTGCTGGGTGCTCAGTACTCGGGGTGCTGGGTGCTCAGTACTCAGGGTGCTGGGTGGTCAGTACTTAGGGTGCTGGGTGCTCAGTGCTCGGGGTGCTGGGTGCTCAGTACTCAGGGTGCTGGGTGCTCAGTACTCGGGGTGCTGGGTGCTCAGTACTCAGGGTGCTGGGTGCTCAGTACTCGGGGTGCTGGGTGCTCAGTACTCGGGTGCTGGGTGCTCAGTGCTCAGGGTGCTGGGTGCTCATTGCTCGGGGTGCTGGGTGCTCAGTGCTCAGTACTCAGGGTGCTGGGTGCTCAGTACTCAGTGTGCTGGGTGCTTAGTACTCGGGTGCTGTGTGCTCAGTGCTCAGGGTGCTGGGTGCTCAGTGCTCAGGGTGCTGGGTACTCATTGCTCAGGGTGCTGGTTGCTCAGTACTCAGGGTGCTGGGTGCTCAGTGCTCAGGGTGCTGGGTGCTCAGTACTCAGGGTGCTGGGTGCTCAGTGCTCGGGGTGCTGTATGCTCAGTGCTCAGGGTGCTGGGTGCTCAGTACTCAGGGTGCTGGGTGCTCAGTACTCAGGGTGCTGGGTGCTCAGTACTCAGGGTGCTGGGTGCTCAGTGCTCAGGGTGCTGGGTGATCAGTGCTCAGTGTGCTGGGTGCTCAGTGCTCAGGGTGCTGGGTGCTCAGTACTCAGGGTGCTGGGTGCTCAGTACTCAGGGTGCTGGGTGCTCAGTACTCAGGGTGCTGAGTGCTCAGTACTCAGGGTGCTGGGTGCTCAGTACTCAGGGTGCTCGGTGCTCAGTGCTCGGGGTGCTGGGTACTCAGTGCTCGGGCCGCTGGGTGCTCAGTGCTCCGGGTGCTCGGAGCTCAGTACTCAGGGTGCTGTGTGCTCAGTGCTCGTTGTGATCGGTGCTCAGTAGTCAGGGTGCTGGGTGCTCAGTGCTCGGGGTGCTCGGTGCTCAGTACGTTGGGTGCTCACTAATCAGGGTGCTGGGTGCTCAGTGCTCACGGTGCTGGGTGCTCAGTGCTCAGTGTGCTGGGTGCTCAGTGCTCAGGGTTCTGGGTGCTCAGTACTCAGGGTGCTGGGTGCTCAGTGCTCGGGGTGCTGGGTGCTCAGTGCTCAGGGTGCTGGGTGCTCAGTACTCGGGGTGCTGGGTGCTCAGTACTCAGGGTGCTGGGTGCTCAGTACTTAGGGTGCTGGGTGCTCAGTGCTCGGGGTGCTGGGTGCTCAGTACTCAGGGTGCTGGGTGCTCAGTACTCGGGGTGCTGGGTGCTCAGTACTCAGGGTGCTGGGTGCTCAGTACTCGGGGTGCTGGGTGCTCAGTACTCGGGTGCTGGGTGCTCAGTGCTCAGGGTGCTGGGTGCTCATTGCTCGGTGTGCTGTGTGCTCAGTGCTCAGTACTCAGGGTGCTGGGTGCTCAGTACTCAGGGTGCTGGGTGCTTAGTACTCGGGTGCTGGGTGCTCAGTGCTCAGGGTGCTGGGTGCTCAGTGCTCGGTGTGCTGGGTGCTCAGTGCTCAGAACTCAGGGTGCTGGGTGCTCAGTACTCGGGGTGCTGGGTGCTCAGTACTCAGGGTGCTGGGTGCTCAGTACTCGGGGTGCTGGGTGCTCAGTACTCGGGTGCTGGGTGCTCAGTGCTCAGGGTGCTGGGTGCTCATTGCTCGGGGTGCTGGGTGCTCAGTGCTCAGTACTCAGGGTGCTGGGTGCTCAGTACTCAGTGTGCTGGGTGCTTAGTACTCGGGTGCTGGGTGCTCAGTGCTCAGGGTGCTGGGTGCTCAGTGCTCGGAGTGCTGGGTGCTCAGTGCTCAGTACTCAGGGTGCTGGGTGCTCAGTGCTCGGGGTGCTGGGTGCTCAGTGCTCAGTACTCAGGGTGCTGGGTACTCAGTGCTCAGGGTGCTGTGTGCTCAGTGCTCAGGGTGCTGGGTGCTCAGTGCTCAGGGTCCTGGGTACTCAGTGCTCAGGGTGCTGGGTGCTCAGTACTCAGGGTGCTGGGTGCTCAGTACTCAGGGTGCTGGGTGCTCAGTGCTCGGGGTGCTGGGTGCTCAGTGCTCGCGGTGCTGGGTGCTCAGTGCTCGGGGTGCTCGGTGCTCAGTACTCAGTGTGCTGGGTGCTCAGTGCTCGAGGTGCTCAGTACTCAGGGTGCTGTGTGTTCAGTGCTCAGGGTGCTGGGTGCTCAGTACTCAGGGTGCTCGTTGCTTAGTACTCAGGGTGCTGGGTGCTCAGTACTCTGGGTGCTCGGTGCTCAGTGCTCAAGGTGCTGGGTGCTCAGTACTCAGGGTGCTCATTGCTCAGGGTTCTGGGTGCTCAGTACTCAGGGTGCTGGGTGCTCAGTGCTCAGGGTGCTCGGTGCTCAGTACTCAGGGTGCTCAGTACTCAGGGTGCTGGGTGCTCAGTGCTCAGGGTGCTGGGTGCTCAGTGCTCAGGTTGCTGGGTGCTCAGTGCTCATTGTGCTGGGTGCTCAGTGCTCAGGGTGCTGGGTGCTCGGTGCTCGGGGTGCTGGTTGCTTAGTGCTCGGGGTGCCCGGTGCTCAGTACTCGGGGTGCTCAGTGCTCAGTACTCAGGGTGTTGGGTGCTCAGTGCTCAGGGTGCTGGGTGCTCAGTACTCAGGGTGCTGGGTGCTCGGTGCTCAGTACGCTGGGTGCTCAGTACTCAGGGTGCTGGGTCCTCAGTGCTCAGTGTGCTGGGTGCTCAGTGCTCGGGGTGCTCAGTGCTCAGTACTCAGGGTGCTGGGTGCTCAGTGCTCGAGGTGCTCAGTACTCAGGGTGCTGTGTGTTCAGTGCTCAGGGTGCTGGGTGCTCAGTACTCAGGGTGCTCGGTGCTTAGTACTCACGGTGCTGGGTGCTCAGTGCTCGGGGTGCTGTGTGCTCAGTGCTCAGTACTCAGGGTGCTGGGTGCTCAGTGCTCAAGGTGCTGTGTGCTCAGTGCTCAGGGTGCTGGGTGCTCAGTGCTCAGGGTGCTGGGTACTCATTGCTCAGGGTGCTGGTTGCTCAGTACTCAGGGTGCTGGGTGCTCAGTGCTCAGGGTGCTGGGTAGTCAGTACTCAGGGTGCTGGGTGCTCAGTGCTCGGGGTGCTGTATGCTCAGTGCTCAGGGTGCTGGGTGCTCAGTACTCAGGGTGCTGGGTGCTCAGTACTCAGGGTGCTGGGTGCTCAGTACTCAGGGTGCTGGGTGCTCAGTGCTCAGGGTGCTGGGTGATCAGTGCTCAGTGTGCTGGGTGCTCAGTGCTCAGGGTGCTGGGTGCTCAGTACTCAGGGTGCTGGGTGCTCAGTACTCAGGGTGCTGGGTGCTCAGTACTCAGGGTGCTGAGTGCTCAGTACTCAGGGTGCTGGGTGCTCAGTACTCAGGGTGCTCGGTGCTCAGTGCTCGGGGTGCTGGGTGCTCAGTGCTCGGGCCGCTGGGTGCTCAGTGCTCCGGGTGCTCGGAGCTCAGTACTCAGGGTGCTGTGTGCTCAGTGCTCGTTGTGATCGGTGCTCAGTAGTCAGGGTGCTGGGTGCTCAGTGCTCGGGGTGCTCGGTGCTCAGTACGTTGGGTGCTCACTAATCAGGGTGCTGGGTGCTCAGTGCTCACGGTGCTGGGTGCTCAGTGCTCAGTGTGCTGGGTGCTCAGTGCTCAGGGTGCTGGGTGCTCAGTACTCAGGGTGCTGGGTGCTCAGTGCTCGGGGTGCTGGGTGCTCAGTGCTCAGGGTGCTGGGTGCTGAGTACTCGGGGTGCTGGGTGCTCAGTACTCAGGGTGCTGGGTGCTCAGTACTTAGGGTGCTGGGTGCTCAGTGCTCGGGGTGCTGGGTGCTCAGTACTCAGGGTGCTGGGTGCTCAGTACTCGGGGTGCTGGGTGCTCAGTACTCAGGGTGCTGGGTGCTCAGTACTCGGGGTGCTGGGTGCTCAGTACTCGGGTGCTGGGTGCTCAGTGCTCAGGGTGCTGGGTGCTCATTGCTCGGTGTGCTGGGTGCTCAGTGCTCAGTACTCAGGGTGCTGGGTGCTCAGTACTCAGGGTGCTGGGTGCTTAGTACTCGGGTGCTGGGTGCTCAGTGCTCAGGGTGCTGGGTGCTCAGTGCTCGGTGTGCTGGGTGCTCAGTGCTCAGAACTCAGGGTGCTGGGTGCTCAGTGCTCGGGGTGCTGGGTGCTCAGTGCTCAGTACTCAGGGTGCTGGGTACTCAGTGCTCAGGGTGCTGTGTGCTCAGTGCTCAGGGTGCTGGGTGCTCAGTGCTCAGGGTCCTGGGTACTCAGTGCTCAGTGTGCTGGGTGCTCAGTACTCAGGGTGCTGGGTGCTCAGTACTCAGGGTGCTGGGTGCTCAGTGCTCGGGGTGCTGGGTGCTCAGTGCTCGCGGTGCTGGGTGCTCAGTGCTCGGGGTGCTCGGTGCTCAGTACTCAGTGTGCTGGGTGCTCAGTGCTCGAGGTGCTCAGTACTCAGGGTGCTGTGTGTTCAGTGCTCAGGGTGCTGGGTGCTCAGTACTCAGGGTGCTCGTTGCTTAGTACTCAGGGTGCTGGGTGCTCAGTACTCCGGGTGCTCGGTGCTCAGTGCTCAAGGTGCTGGGTGCTCAGTACTCAGGGTGCTCATTGCTCAGGGTTCTGGGTGCTCAGTACTCAGGGTGCTGGGTGCTCAGTGCTCAGGGTGCTCGGTGCTCAGTACTCAGGGTGCTCAGTACTCAGGGTGCTGGGTGCTCAGTGCTCAGGGTGCTGGGTGCTCAGTGCTCAGGGTGCTGGGTGCTCAGTGCTCGTTGTGCTGTGTGCTCAGTGCTCATGGTGCTGGGTGCTCGGTGCTCGGGGTGCTGGTTGCTTAGTGCTCAGTACGCTGGGTGCTCAGTACTCAGGGTGCTGGGTCCTCAGTGCTCGGTGTGCTGGGTGCTCAGTGCTCAGTACTCAGGGTGCTGGGTGCTCAGTACTCGGGGTGCTCAGTGCTCAGTACTCAGGGTGTTGGGTGCTCAGTGCTCAGGGTGCTGGGTGCTCAGTACTCAGGGTGCTGGGTGCTCGGTGCTCAGTACGCTGGGTGCTCAGTACTCAGGGTGCTGGGTCCTCAGTGCTCGGTGTGCTGGGTGCTCAGTGCTCAGGGTGCTCAGTGCTCAGTACTCAGGGTGCTGGGTGCTCAGTGCTCGAAGTGCTCAGTACTCAGGGTGCTGTGTGTTCAGTGCTCAGGGTGCTGGGTGCTCAGTACTCAGGGTGCTCGGTGCTTAGTACTCAGGGTGCTGGGTGCTCAGTGCTCGTGGTGCTGTGTGCTCAGTGCTCAGTACTCAGGGTGCTGGGTGCTCAGTGCTCAAGGTGCTGTGTGCTCAGTGCTCAGGGTGCTGGGTGCTCAGTGCTCAGGGTGCTGGGTACTCATTGCTCAGGGTGCTGGGTGCTCAGTACTCAGGGTGCTGGGTGATCAGTGCTCAGGGAGCTGGGTGCTCAGTACTCAGGGTGCTGGGTGCTCAGTGCTCGGGGTGCTGGGTTCTCAGTGCTCAGGGTGCTGGGTGCTCAGTACTCAGGGTGCTGGGTGCTCAGTGCTCGGGGTGCTCGGTGCTCAGTACTCAGGGTGCTGAGTGCTCAGTACTCAGGGTGCTGGGTGCTCAGTACTCAGGGTGCTGTGTGCTCAGTGCTCAGGGTGCTGGGTGATCAGTGCTCAGTGTGCTGGGTGCTCAGTGCTCAGGGTGCTGGGTGCTCAGTGCTCGGGGTGCTGGGTGCTCAGTACTCGGGGTGCTGGGTGCTCAGTGCTCAGGGTGCTGGGTGCTCAGTGCTCGGGGCGCTGGGTGCTCAGTGCTCCGGGTGCTCGGAGCTCAGTACTCAGGGTGCTGTGTGCTCAGTGCTCGTTGTGATCGGTGCTCAGTAGTCAGGGTGCTGGGTTCTCAGTGCTCGGGGTGCTCGGTGCTCAGTACGTTGGGTGCTCACTACTCAGGGTGCTGGGTGCTCAGTGCTCAGGGTGCTGGGTGCTCAGTGCTCAGTGTGCTGGGTGCTCAGTGCTCAGGGTGCTGGGTGCTCAGTACTCAGGGTGCTGGGTGCTCAGTGCTCGGGGTGCTGGGTGCTCAGTGCTCAGGGTGCTGGGTGCTCAGTACTCGGGGTGCTGGGTGCTCAGTACTCAGGCTGCTGGGTGGTCAGTACTTAGGGTGCTGGGTGCTCAGTGCTCGGGGTGCTGGGTGCTCAGTACTCAGGGTGCTGGGTGCTCAGTACTCGGGGTGCTGGGTGCTCAGTACTCAGGGTGCTGGGTGCTCAGTACTCGGGGTGCTGGGTGCTCAGTACTCGGGTGCTGGGTGCTCAGTGCTCAGGGTGCTGGGTGCTCATTGCTCGGGGTGCTGGGTGCTCAGTGCTCAGTACTCAGGGTGCTGGGTGCTCAGTACTCAGTGTGCTGGGTGCTTAGTACTCGGGTGCTGGGTGCTCAGTGCTCAGGGTGCTGGGTGCTCAGTGCTCGGTGTGCTGGGTGCTCAGTGCTCAGTACTCAGGGTGCTGGGTGCTCAGTGCTCGGGGTGCTGGGTGCTCAGTGCTCAGTACTCAGGGTGCTGGGTACTCAGTGCTCAGGGTGCTGTGTGCTCAGTGCTCAGGGTGCTGGGTGCTCAGTGCTCAGGGTCCTGGGTACTCAGTGCTCAGGGTGCTGGGTGCTCAGTACTCAGGGTGCTGGGTGCTCAGTACTCAGGGTGGTGGGTGCTCAGTGCTCGGGGTGCTGGGTGCTCAGTGCTCGCAGTGCTGGGTGCTCAGTGCTCGGGGTGCTCGGTGCTCAGTACTCAGTGTGCTGGGTGCTCAGTGCTCGAGGTGCTCAGTACTCAGGGTGCTGTGTGTTCAGTGCTCAGGGTGCTGGGTGCTCAGTACTCAGGGTGCTCGTTGCTTAGTACTCAGGGTGCTGGGTGCTCAGTACTCCGGGTGCTCGGTGCTCAGTGCTCAAGGTGCTGGGTGCTCAGTACTCAGGGTGCTCATTGCTCAGGGTTCTGGGTGCTCAGTACTCAGGGTGCTGGGTGCTCAGTGCTCAGGTTGCTCGGTGCTCAGTACTCAAGGTGCTCAGTACTCAGGGTTCTGGGTGCTCAGTACTCAGGGTGTTGGGTGCTCAGTGCTCAGGGTGCTGGGTGCTCAGTACTCAGGGTGCTGGGTGCTCGGTGCTCAGTACGCTGGGAGCTCAGTACTCAGGGTGCTGGGTCCTCAGTGCTCGGTGTGCTGGGTGCTCAGTGCTCGGGGTGCTCAGTGCTCAGTACTCAGGCTGCTGGGTGCTCAGTGCTCGAGGTGCTCAGTACTCAGGGTGCTGTGTGTTCAGTGCTCAGGGTGCTGGGTGCTCAGTAGTCAGGGTGCTCGGTGCTTAGTACTCAGGGTGCTGGGTGCTCAGTGCTCGGGGTGCTGTGTGCTCAGTGCTCAGTACTCAGGGTGCTGGGTGCTCAGTGCTCAAGGTGCTGTGTGCTCAGTGCTCAGGGTGCTGGGTGCTCAGTGCTCAGGGTGCTGGGTACTCATTGCTCAGGGTGCTGGGTGCTCAGTACTCAGGGTGCTGGGTGCTCAGTGCTCAGGGTGCTGGGTGCTCAGTACTCAGGGTGCTGGGTGCTCAGTGCTCGGGGTGCTGGGTGCTCAGTGATCAGGGTGCTGGGTGCTCAGTACTCAGGGTGCTGGGTGCTCAGTGCTCGGGGTGCTGGGTGCTCAGTGCTCGGGGTGCTGGGTGCTCAGTGCTCAGGGTGCGGGGTGCTCAGTACTCAGGGGGCTGGGAGCTCAGTGCTCAGGGTGATCGGTGCTCAGTAATCAGGGTGCTCAGTACTCAGGGTGCTGGGAGCTCAGTGCTCAGGGTGATCGGTGCTCAGTACTCAGGGTGCTCAGTACTCAGGTTGCTGGGTGCTCAGTGCTCGTGTTGCTGGGTGCTCAGTACTCAGGGTGCTGGGTGCTCAGTGCTCGGGGTTCTGGGTGCTCAGTGCTCAGGGTGATCGGTGCTCAGTACTCAGGGTGCTGGGTGCTCAGTGCTCAGGGTGCTGGGTGCTCAGTGCTCAGGGTGCTGGGTGCTCAGTCCTCAGGGTGCTCAGTACTCAGGGTGCTGGGTGCTCAGTGCTCGGGGTGCTCGGTGCTCAGTGCTCGGGGTGCTGGGCGCTCAGTGCTCAGGGTGCTGGGTGCTCAGTACTCAGGGGGCTGGGAGCTCAGTGCTCAGGGTGATCGGTGCTCAGTACTCAGGGTGCTCAGTACTCAGGGTGCTGGGAGCTCAGTGCTCAGGGTGGTCGGTGCTCAGTACTCAGGGTGCTCAGTACTCAGGTTGCTGGGTGCTCAGTGCTCGTGTTGCTGGGTGCTCAGTACTCAGGGTGCTGGGTGCTCAGTGCTCGGGGTTCTGGGTGCTCAGTCCTCAGGGTGCTCAGTGCTCAGGGTGCTGGGTGCTCAGTGCTCGTGGTGCTGTGTGCTCAGTGCTCAGTACTCAGGGTGCTGGGTGCTCAGTGCTCAAGGTGCTGTGTGCTGAGTGCTCAGGGTGCTGGGTGCTCAGTGCTCAGGGTGCTGGGTACTCATTGCTCAGGGTGCTGGGTGCTCAGTACTCAGGGTGCTGGGTGATCAGTGCTCAGGGAGCTGGGTGCTCAGTACTCAGGGTGCTGGGTGCTCAGTGCTCGGGGTGCTGGGTTCTCAGTGCTCAGGGTGCTGGGTGCTCAGTACTCAGGGTGCTGGGTGCTCAGTGCTCGGGGTGCTCGGTGCTCAGTACTCAGGGTGCTGAGTGCTCAGTACTCAGGGTGCTGGGTGCTCAGTACTCAGGGTGCTGTGTGCTCAGTGCTCAGGGTGCTGGGTGATCAGTGCTCAGTGTGCTGGGTGCTCAGTGCTCAGGGTGCTGGGTGCTCAGTGCTCGGGGTGCTGGGTGCTCAGTACTCGGGGTGCTGGGTGCTCAGTGCTCAGGGTGCTGGGTGCTCAGTGCTCGGGGCGCTGGGTGCTCAGTGCTCCGGGTGCTCGGAGCTCAGTACTCAGGGTGCTGTGTGCTCAGTGCTCGTTGTGATCGGTGCTCAGTAGTCAGGGTGCTGGGTTCTCAGTGCTCGGGGTGCTCGGTGCTCAGTACGTTGGGTGCTCACTACTCAGGGTGCTGGGTGCTCAGTGCTCAGGGTGCTGGGTGCTCAGTGCTCAGTGTGCTGGGTGCTCAGTGCTCAGGGTGCTGGGTGCTCAGTACTCAGGGTGCTGGGTGCTCAGTGCTCGGGGTGCTGGGTGCTCAGTGCTCAGGGTGCTGGGTGCTCAGTACTCGGGGTGCTGGGTGCTCAGTACTCAGGCTGCTGGGTGGTCAGTACTTAGGGTGCTGGGTGCTCAGTGCTCGGGGTGCTGGGTGCTCAGTACTCAGGGTGCTGGGTGCTCAGTACTCGGGGTGCTGGGTGCTCAGTACTCAGGGTGCTGGGTGCTCAGTACTCGGGGTGCTGGGTGCTCAGTACTCGGGTGCTGGGTGCTCAGTGCTCAGGGTGCTGGGTGCTCATTGCTCGGGGTGCTGGGTGCTCAGTGCTCAGTACTCAGGGTGCTGGGTGCTCAGTACTCAGTGTGCTGGGTGCTTAGTACTCGGGTGCTGGGTGCTCAGTGCTCAGGGTGCTGGGTGCTCAGTGCTCGGTGTGCTGGGTGCTCAGTGCTCAGTACTCAGGGTGCTGGGTGCTCAGTGCTCGGGGTGCTGGGTGCTCAGTGCTCAGTACTCAGGGTGCTGGGTACTCAGTGCTCAGGGTGCTGTGTGCTCAGTGCTCAGGGTGCTGGGTGCTCAGTGCTCAGGGTCCTGGGTACTCAGTGCTCAGGGTGCTGGGTGCTCAGTACTCAGGGTGCTGGGTGCTCAGTACTCAGGGTGGTGGGTGCTCAGTGCTCGGGGTGCTGGGTGCTCAGTGCTCGCAGTGCTGGGTGCTCAGTGCTCGGGGTGCTCGGTGCTCAGTACTCAGTGTGCTGGGTGCTCAGTGCTCGAGGTGCTCAGTACTCAGGGTGCTGTGTGTTCAGTGCTCAGGGTGCTGGGTGCTCAGTACTCAGGGTGCTCGTTGCTTAGTACTCAGGGTGCTGGGTGCTCAGTACTCCGGGTGCTCGGTGCTCAGTGCTCAAGGTGCTGGGTGCTCAGTACTCAGGGTGCTCATTGCTCAGGGTTCTGGGTGCTCAGTACTCAGGGTGCTGGGTGCTCAGTGCTCAGGTTGCTCGGTGCTCAGTACTCAAGGTGCTCAGTACTCAGGGTTCTGGGTGCTCAGTACTCAGGGTGTTGGGTGCTCAGTGCTCAGGGTGCTGGGTGCTCAGTACTCAGGGTGCTGGGTGCTCGGTGCTCAGTACGCTGGGAGCTCAGTACTCAGGGTGCTGGGTCCTCAGTGCTCGGTGTGCTGGGTGCTCAGTGCTCGGGGTGCTCAGTGCTCAGTACTCAGGCTGCTGGGTGCTCAGTGCTCGAGGTGCTCAGTACTCAGGGTGCTGTGTGTTCAGTGCTCAGGGTGCTGGGTGCTCAGTAGTCAGGGTGCTCGGTGCTTAGTACTCAGGGTGCTGGGTGCTCAGTGCTCGGGGTGCTGTGTGCTCAGTGCTCAGTACTCAGGGTGCTGGGTGCTCAGTGCTCAAGGTGCTGTGTGCTCAGTGCTCAGGGTGCTGGGTGCTCAGTGCTCAGGGTGCTGGGTACTCATTGCTCAGGGTGCTGGGTGCTCAGTACTCAGGGTGCTGGGTGCTCAGTGCTCAGGGTGCTGGGTGCTCAGTACTCAGGGTGCTGGGTGCTCAGTGCTCGGGGTGCTGGGTGCTCAGTGATCAGGGTGCTGGGTGCTCAGTACTCAGGGTGCTGGGTGCTCAGTGCTCGGGGTGCTGGGTGCTCAGTGCTCGGGGTGCTGGGTGCTCAGTGCTCAGGGTGCGGGGTGCTCAGTACTCAGGGGGCTGGGAGCTCAGTGCTCAGGGTGATCGGTGCTCAGTACTCAGGGTGCTCAGTACTCAGTGTGCTGGGAGCTCAGTGCTCAGGGTGATCGGTGCTCAGTACTCAGGGTGCTCAGTACTCAGGTTGCTGGGTGCTCAGTGCTCGTGTTGCTGGGTGCTCAGTACTCAGGGTGCTGGGTGCTCAGTGCTCGGGGTTCTGGGTGCTCAGTGCTCAGGGTGATCGGTGCTCAGTACTCAGGGTGCTGGGTGCTCAGTGCTCAGGGTGCTGGGTGCTCAGTGCTCAGGGTGCTGGGTGCTCAGTCCTCAGGGTGCTCAGTACTCAGGGTGCTGGGTGCTCAGTGCTCGGGGTGCTCGGTGCTCAGTGCTCGGGGTGCTGGGCGCTCAGTGCTCAGGGTGCTGGGTGCTCAGTACTCAGGGGGCTGGGAGCTCAGTGCTCAGGGTGATCGGTGCTCAGTACTCAGGGTGCTCAGTACTCAGGGTGCTGGGAGCTCAGTGCTCAGGGTGGTCGGTGCTCAGTACTCAGGGTGCTCAGTACTCAGGTTGCTGGGTGCTCAGTGCTCGTGTTGCTGGGTGCTCAGTACTCAGGGTGCTGGGTGCTCAGTGCTCGGGGTTCTGGGTGCTCAGTCCTCAGGGTGCTCAGTGCTCAGGGTGCTGGGTGCTCAGTGCTCGGGGTGCTCGGTGCTCAGTACTCAGGGTGCTGAGTGCTCAGTACTCAGGGTGCTGGTTGCTCAGTACTCAGGGTGCTGGGTGCTCAGTGCTCAGGGTGCTGGGTGATCAGTGCTCAGGGTGCTGGGTGCTCAGTGCTCAGGGTGCTCGGTGCTCAGTGCTCGGGGTGCTGGGTGCTCAGTACTCAGGGTGCTGGGTGCTCAGTGCTCAGGGTGCTGGGTGCTCAGAGCTCGGGGCGCTGGGTGCTCAGTGCTCGGGGTGCTCGGAGCTCAGTACTCAGGGTGCTGGGTGCTCAGTGCTCGGGGTGCTCGGTGCTCAGTATGTTGGGTGCTCACTACTCAGGGTGCTGGGTGCTCAGTGCTCAGGGTGCTGGGTGCTCAGTGCTCGGGGTGCTCGGTGCTCAGTACTTTGGGTGCTCACTACTCAGGGTGCTGGGTGCTCAGTGCTCAGGGTGCTGGGTGCTCAGTGCTCAGGGTGCTGGGTGCTCAGTGCTCAGGGTGGTGGGTGCTCAGTACTCAGGTTGCTGGGTGCTCAGTGCTCGGGGTGCTGGGTGCTCAGTGCTCAGGGTGCTGGGTGCTCAGTACTCGGGGTGCTGGGTGCTCAGTACTCAGGGTGCTGGGTGCTCAGTACTCAGGGTGCTGGGTGCTCAGTGCTCGGGGTGCTGGGTGCTCAGTACTCAGGGTGCTGTGTGCTCAGTACTCAGGGTGCTGGGTGCTCAGTGCTCGGGGTGCTCGGTGCTCAGTGCTCAAGGAGTTGGGTGCTCAGTACTCAGGGTGCTCATTGCTCAGGGTGCTGGGTGCTCAGTACTCAGGGTGCTGGGTGCTCAGTGCTCAGGGTGCTCGGTGCTCAGTACCCTGGGTGCTGGGTGCTCAGTGCTCGGGGTGCTCGGTGCTCAGTACTCAGGGTGCTGGGTGCTCAGTGCTCGGGGTGCTGGGGGCTCAGTACTCAGGGTGCTGGGTGCTCAGTGCTCGGTGTGCTGGGTCCTCAGTGCTCGGTGTGCTGGGTGCTCAGTGCTCGGGGTGCTCGGAGCTCAGTACCCTGGGTGCTGGGTGCTCAGTGCTCGGGGTGCTCGGTGCTCAGTACTCAGGGTGCTGGGTGCTCAGTGCTCGGGGTGCTGGGTGCTCAGTACTCAGGGTGCTGGGTGCTCAGTGCTCGGGGTGCTGGGTCCTCAGTGCTCGGTGTGCTGGGTGCTCAGTGCTCGGGGGGCTCAGTGCTCAGTACTCAGGGTGCTGGGTGCTCAGTGCTCGAGGTGCTCAGTACTCAGGGTGCTGTGTGTTCAGTGCTCAGCTTGCTGGGTGCTCAGTACTCAGGGTGCTCGGTGCTTAGTACTCAGGGTGCTGGGTGCTCAGTGCTCGGGGTGCTGGGCGCTCAGTGCTCAGTACTCAGGGTGCTGGGTGCTCAGTGCTCGGGGTGCTGGGTGCTCAGTGCTCAGTACTCAGGGTGCTGGGTGCTCAGTGCTCAGGGTGCTGGGTGCTCAGTGCTCGGGGTGCTGGGTGCTCAGTGCTCAGTACTCAGGGTGCTGGGTGCTCAGTGCTCAGTTTGCTGGGTGCTCAGTGCTCGGGGTGCTCTGTGCTCAGTAGTCAGGGTGCTGGGTGCTCAGTACTCCGGGTGCTGGGTGCTCAGTTCTCGGGGCGCTCGGTGCTCAGTACTCAGTGCTCAGGGTGCTCAGTGCTCAGTGCTCAGGGTGCTGGGTGTTCAGTACTCAGGGTGCTGGGTGCTCAGTACTCAAGGTGCTGGGTGCTCAGTGCTCAGGGTGCTGGGTGCTCAGTGATCAGGGTGCTGGGTGCTCAGTACTCAGGTTGCTGGGTGCTCAGTACTCGGGGTGCTGGGTGATCAGTACTCAGGGTGCTGGGTGCTCAGTACTCAGGGTGCTGGGTGCTCAGTGCTCGGGGTTCTGGGTGCTCAGTGCTCAGGGTGATCGGTGCTCAGTACTCAGGGTGCTGGGTGCTCAGTGCTCAGGGTGCTGGGTGCTCAGTCCTCAGGGTGCTCAGTGCTCAGGGTGCTGGGTGCTCAGTGCTCGGTGTGCTCGGTGCTCAGTACTCAGGGTGCTGAGTGCTCAGTACTCAGGGTGCTGGGTGCTCGGTGCTCAGGGTGCTGGGTGATCAGTGCTCAGTGTGCTGGGTGCTCAGTGCTCAGGGTGCTGGGTGCTCAGTGCTCGGGGTGCTGGGTGCTCAGTACTCAGGGTGCTGGGTGCTCAGTGCTCAGGGTGCTGGGTGCTCAGTGCTCGGGGCGCTGGGTGCTCAGTGCTCCGGGTGCTCGGAGCTCAGTACTCAGGGTGCTGTGTGCTCAGTGCTCGTTGTGATCGGTGCTCAGTAGTCAGGGTGCTGCGTGCTCAGTGCTCGGGGTGCTCGGTGCTCAGTACGTTGGGTGCTCACTACTCAGGGTGCTGGGTGCTCAGTGCTCAGGGTGCTGGGTGCTCAGTGCTCAGTGTGCTGGGTGCTCAGTGCTCAGGGTGCTGGGTGCTCAGTACTCAGGGTGCTGGGTGCTCAGTGCTCGGGGTGCTGGGTGCTCAGTGCTCAGGGTGCTGGGTGCTCAGTACTCGGGGTGCTGGGTGCTCAGTACTCAGGGTGTTGGGTGCTCAGTGCTCAGGGTGCTGGGTGCTCAGTACTCAGGGTGCTGGGTGCTCGGTGCTCAGTACGCTGGGTGCTCAGTACTCAGGGTGCTGGGTCCTCAGTGCTCGGTGTGCTGGGTGCTCAGTGCTCGGGGTGCTCAGTGCTCAGTACTCAGGGTGCTGGGTGCACAGTGCTCGAGGTGCTCAGTACTCAGGGTGCTGTGTGTTCAGTGCTCAGGGTGCTGGGTGCTCAGTACTCAGGGTGCTCGGTGCTTAGTACTCAGGGTGCTGGGTGCTCAGTGCTCGGGGTGCTGTGTGCTCAGTGCTCAGTACTCAGGGTGCTGGGTGCTCAGTGCTCAAGGTGCTGTGTGCTCAGTGCTCAGGGTGCTGGGTGCTCAGTGCTCAGGGTGCTGTGTACTCATTGCTCAGGGTGCTGGGTGCTCAGTACTCAGGGTGCTGGGTGCTCAGTGCTCAGGGTGCTGGGTGCTCAGTACTCAGGGTGCTGGGTGCTCAGTGCTCGGGGTGCTGGGTGCTCAGTGCTCAGGGTGCTGGGTGCTCAGTACTCAGGGTGCTGGGTGCTCAGTGCTCGGGGTGCTCGGTGCTCAGTACTCAGGGTGCTGAGTGCTCAGTACTCAGGGTGCTGGGTGCTCAGTACTCAGGGTGCTGTGTGCTCAGTGCTCAGGGTGCTGGGTGATCAGTGCTCAGTGTGCTGGGTGCTCAGTGCTCAGGGTGCTGGGTGCTCAGTGCTCAGGGTGCTGGGTGCTCAGTACTCAGGGTGCTGGGTGCTCAGTGCTCGGGGTGCTGGGTGCTCAGTGCTCAGTAATCAGGGTGCTGGGTGCTCAGTGCTCAGGGTGCTGGGTGCTCAGTGCTCGGGGTGCTGGGTGCTCAGTACTCAGGGTGCTGGGTGCTCAGTACTCAGGGTGCTGGGTGCTCAGTGCTCGGGGTGCTGGGTGCTCAGTACTCAGGGTGCTGGGTGCTCATTGCTCGGGGTGCTGGGTCCTCAGTGCGCGGGGTGCTGTGTGCTCAGTGCTCAGTACTCAGGGTGCTGGGTGCTCAGTGCTCAAGGTGCTGTGTGCTCAGTGCTCAGGGTGCTGGGTGCTCAGTGCTCAGGGTGCTGGGTACTCATTGCTCAGGGTGCTGGGTGCTCAGTACTCAGGGTGCTGGGTGCTCAGTGCTCAAGGTGCTGGGTGCTCAGTACTCAGGGTGCTGGGTGCTCAGTGCTCAGGGTGCTGGGTGCTCAGTGCTCAGGGTGCTGGGTGCTCAGTACTCAGGGTGCTGGGTGCTCAGTGCTCGGGGTGCTGGGTGCTCAGTGCTCGGGGTGCTGGGTGCTCAGTGCTCAGGGTGCTGGGTGCTCAGTACTCAGGGGGCTGGGAGCTCAGTGCTCAGGGTGATCGGTGCTCAGTACTCAGGGTGCTCAGTACTCAGGGTGCTGGGAGCTCAGTGCTCAGGGTGGTCGGTGCTCAGTACTCAGGGTGCTCAGTACTCAGGTTGCTGGGTGCTCAGTGCTCGTGTTGCTGGGTGCTCAGTACTCAGGGTGCTGGGTGCTCAGTGCTCGGGGTTCTGGGGGCTCAGTCCTCAGGGTGCTCAGTGCTCAGGGTGCTGGGTGCTCAGTGCTCGGGGTGCTCGGTGCTCAGTACTCAGGGTGCTGAGTGCTCAGTACTCAGGGTGCTGGTTGCTCAGTACTCAGGGTGCTGGGTGCTCAGTGCTCAGGGTGCTGGGTGATCAGTGCTCAGGGTGCTGGGTGCTCAGTGCTCAGGGTGCTCTGTGCTCAGTGCTCGGGGTGCTGGGTGCTCAGTACTCAGGGTGCTGGGTGCTCAGTGCTCAGGGTGCTGGGTGCTCAGAGCTCGGGGCGCTGGGTGCTCAGTGCTCGGGGTGCTCGGAGCTCAGTACTCAGGGTGCTGGGTGCTCAGTGCTCGGGGTGCTCGGTGCTCAGTACGTTGGGTGCTCACTACTCAGGGTGCTGGGTGCTCAGTGCTCAGGGTGCTGGGTGCTCAGTGCTCGGGGTGCTCGGTGCTCAGTACTTTGGGTGCTCACTACTCAGGGTGCTGGGTGCTCAGTGCTCAGGGTGCTGGGTGCTCAGTGCTCAGGGTGCTGGGTGCTCAGTGCTCAGGGAGGTGGGTGCTCAGTACTCAGGTTGCTGGGTGCTCAGTGCTCGGGGTGCTGGGTGCTCAGTGCTCAGGGTGCTGGGTGCTCAGTACTCGGGGTGCTGGGTGCTCAGTACTCAGGGTGCTGGGTGCTCAGTACTCAGGGTGCTGGGTGCTCAGTGCTCGGGGTGCTGGGTGCTCAGTACTCAGGGTGCTGTGTGCTCAGTACTCAGGGTGCTGGGTGCTCAGTGCTCGGGGTGCTCGGTGCTCAGTGCTCAAGGAGTTGGGTGCTCAGTACTCAGGGTGCTCATTGCTCAGGGTGCTGGGTGCTCAGTACTCAGGGTGCTGGGTGCTCAGTGCTCAGGGTGCTCGGTGCTCAGTACCCTGGGTGCTGGGTGCTCAGTGCTCGGGGTGCTCGGTGCTCAGTACTCAGGGTGCTGGGTGCTCAGTGCTCGGGGTGCTGGGTGCTCAGTACTCAGGGTGCTGGGTGCTCAGTGCTCGGGGTGCTGGGTCCTCAGTGCTCGGTGTGCTGGGTGCTCAGTGCTCGGGGTGCTCGGAGCTCAGTACCCTGGGTGCTGGGTGCTCAGTGCTCAGGGTGCTCGGTGCTCAGTACTCAGGGTGCTGGGTGCTCAGTGCTCGGGGTGCTGGGTGCTCAGTACTCAGGGTGCTGGGTGCTCAGTGCTCGGGGTGCTGGGTCCTCAGTGCTCGGTGTGCTGGGTGCTCAGTGCTCGGGGGGCTCAGTGCTCAGTACTCAGGGTGCTGGGTGCTCAGTGCTCGAGGTGCTCAGTACTCAGGGTGCTGTGTGTTCAGTGCTCAGCTTGCTGGGTGCTCAGTACTCAGGGTGCTCGGTGCTTAGTACTCAGGGTGCTGGGTGCTCAGTGCTCGGGGTGCTGGGCGCTCAGTGCTCAGTACTCAGGGTGCTGGGTGCTCAGTGCTCGGGGTGCTGGGTGCTCAGTGCTCAGTACTCAGGGTGCTGGGTGCTCAGTGCTCAGGGTGCTGGGTGCTCAGTGCTCGGGGTGCTGGGTGCTCAGTGCTCAGTACTCAGGGTGCTGGGTGCTCAGTGCTCAGTTTGCTGGGTGCTCAGTGCTCGGGGTGCTCTGTGCTCAGTAGTCAGGGTGCTGGGTGCTCAGTACTCCGGGTGATGGGTGCTCAGTTCTCGGGGCGCTCGGTGCTCAGTACTCAGTGCTCAGGGTGCTCAGTGCTCAGTGCTCAGGGTGCTGGGTGTTCAGTACTCAGGGTGCTGGGTGCTCAGTACTCAAGGTGCTGGGTGCTCAGTGCTCAGGGTGCTGGGTGCTCAGTGATCAGGGTGCTGGGTGCTCAGTACTCAGGTTGCTGGGTGCTCAGTACTCGGGGTGCTGGGTGCTCAGTACTCAGGGTGCTGGGTGCTCAGTACTCAGGGTGCTGGGTGCTCAGTGCTCGGGGTTCTGGGTGCTCAGTGCTCAGGGTGATCGGTGCTCAGTACTCAGGGTGCTGGGTGCTCAGTGCTCAGGGTGCTGGGTGCTCAGTCCTCAGGGTGCTCAGTGCTCAGGGTGCTGGGTGCTCAGTGCTCGGGGTGCTCGGTGCTCAGTACGTTGGGTGCTCACGACTCAGGGTGCTGGGTGCTCAGTGCTCAGGGTGCTGGGTGCTCAGTGCTCAGTGTGCTGGGTGCTCAGTGCTCAGGGTGCTGGGTGCTCAGTACTCAGGGTGCTGGGTGCTCAGTGCTCGGGGTGCTGGGTGCTCAGTGCTCAGGGTGCTGGGTGCTCAGTACTCGGGGTGCTGGGTGCTCAGTACTCAGGGTGCTGGGTGCTCAGTACTTAGGGTGCTGGGTGCTCAGTGCTCGGGGTGCTGGGTGCTCAGTACTCAGGGTGCTGGGTGCTCAGTACTCGGGGTGCTGGGTGCTCAGTACTCAGGGTGCTGGGTGCTCAGTACTCGGGGTGCTGGGTGCTCAGTACTCGGGTGCTGGGTGCTCAGTGCTCAGGGTGCTGGGTGCTCATTGCTCGGGGTGCTGGGTGCTCAGTGCTCAGTACTCAGGGTGCTGGGTGCTCAGTACTCAGTGTGCTGGGTGCTTAGTACTCGGGTGCTGGGTGCTCAGTGCTCAGGGTGCTGGGTGCTCAGAGCTCGGTGTGCTGGGTGCTCAGTGCTCAGTACTCAGGGTGCTGGGTGCTCAGTGCTCGGGGTGCTGGGTGCTCAGTGCTCACTACTCAGGGTGCTGGGTACTCAGTGCTCAGGGTGCTGTGTGCTCAGTGCTCAGGGTGCTGGGTGCTCAGTGCTCAGGGTCCTGGGTACTCAGTGCTCAGGGTGCTGGGTGCTCAGTACTCAGGGTGCTGGGTGCTCAGTACTCAGGGTGCTGGGTGCTCAGTGCTCGGGGTGCTGGGTGCTCAGTGCTCGCGGTGCTGGGTGCTCAGTGCTCGGGGTGCTCGGTGCTCAGTACTCAGTGTGCTGGGTGCTCAGTGCTCGAGGTGCTCAGTACTCAGGGTGCTGTGTGTTCAGTGCTCAAGGTGCTGGGTGCTCAGTACTCAGGGTGCTCGTTGCTTAGTACTCAGGGTGCTGGGTGCTCAGTACTCTGGGTGCTCGGTGCTCAGTGCTCAAGGTGCTGGGTGCTCAGTACTCAGGGTGCTCGGTGCTTAGTACTCAGGGTGCTGGGTGCTCAGTGCTCGGGGTGCTGGGCGCTCAGTGCTCAGTACTCAGGGTGCTGGGTGCTCAGTGCTCGGGGTGCTGGGTGCTCAGTGCTCAGTACTCAGGGTGCTGGGTGCTCAGTGCTCAGGGTGCTGGGTGCTCAGTGCTCGGGGTGCTGGGTGCTCAGTGCTCAGTACTCAGGGTGCTGGGTGCTCAGTGCTCAGTTTGCTGGGTGCTCAGTGCTCGGGGTGCTCTGTGCTCAGTAGTCAGGGTGCTGGGTGCTCAGTACTCCGGGTGCTGGGTGCTCAGTTCTCGGGGCGCTCGGTGCTCAGTACTCAGTGCTCAGTGCTCAGGGTGCTGGGTGTTCAGTACTCAGGGTGCTGGGTGCTCAGTACTCAAGGTGCTGGGTGCTCAGTGCTCAGGGTGCTGGGTGCTCAGTGATCAGGGTGCTGGGTGCTCAGTACTCAGGTTGCTGGGTGCTCAGTACTCGGGGTGCTGGGTGATCAGTACTCAGGGTGCTGGGTGCTCAGTACTCAGGGTGCTGGGTGCTCAGTGCTCGGGGTTCTGGGTGCTCAGTGCTCAGGGTGATCGGTGCTCAGTACTCAGGGTGCTGGGTGCTCAGTGCTCAAGGTGCTGGGTGCTCAGTCCTCAGGGTGCTCAGTGCTCAGGGTGCTGGGTGCTCAGTGCTCGGTGTGCTCGGTGCTCAGTACTCAGGGTGCTGAGTGCTCAGTACTCAGGGTGCTGGGTGCTCGGTGCTCAGGGTGCTGGGTGATCAGTGCTCAGTGTGCTGGGTGCTCAGTGCTCAGGGTGCTGGGTGCTCAGTGCTCGGGGTGCTGGGTGCTCAGTACTCAGGGTGCTGGGTGCTCAGTGCTCAGGGTGCTGGGTGCTCAGTGCTCGGGGCGCTGGGTGCTCAGTGCTCCGGGTGCTCGGAGCTCAGTACTCAGGGTGCTGTGTGCTCAGTGCTCGTTGTGATCGGTGCTCAGTAGTCAGGGTGCTGCGTGCTCAGTGCTCGGGGTGCTCGGTGCTCAGTACGTTGGGTGCTCACTACTCAGGGTGCTGGGTGCTCAGTGCTCAGGGTGCTGGGTGCTCAGTGCTCAGTGTGCTGGGTGCTCAGTGCTCAGGGTGCTGGGTGCTCAGTACTCAGGGTGCTGGGTGCTCAGTGCTCGGGGTGCTGGGTGCTCAGTGCTCAGGGTGCTGGGTGCTCAGTACTCGGGGTGCTGGGTGCTCAGTACTCAGGGTGTTGGGTGCTCAGTGCTCAGGGTGCTGGGTGCTCAGTACTCAGGGTGCTGGGTGCTCGGTGCTCAGTACGCTGGGTGCTCAGTACTCAGGGTGCTGGGTCCTCAGTGCTCGGTGTGCTGGGTGCTCAGTGCTCGGGGTGCTCAGTGCTCAGTACTCAGGGTGCTGGGTGCACAGTGCTCGAGGTGCTCAGTACTCAGGGTGCTGTGTGTTCAGTGCTCAGGGTGCTGGGTGCTCAGTACTCAGGGTGCTCGGTGCTTAGTACTCAGGGTGCTGGGTGCTCAGTGCTCGGGGTGCTGTGTGCTCAGTGCTCAGTACTCAGGGTGCTGGGTGCTCAGTGCTCAAGGTGCTGTGTGCTCAGTGCTCAGGGTGCTGGGTGCTCAGTGCTCACTGTGCTGTGTACTCATTGCTCAGGGTGCTGGGTGCTCAGTACTCAGGGTGCTGGGTGCTCAGTGCTCAGGGTGCTGGGTGCTCAGTACTCAGGGTGCTGGGTGCTCAGTGCTCGGGGTGCTGGGTGCTCAGTGCTCAGGGTGCTGGGTGCTCAGTACTCAGGGTGCTGGGTGCTCAGTGCTCGGGGTGCTCGGTGCTCAGTACTCAGGGTGCTGAGTGCTCAGTACTCAGGGTGCTGGGTGCTCAGTACTCAGGGTGCTGTGTGCTCAGTGCTCAGGGTGCTGGGTGATCAGTGCTCAGTGTGCTGGGTGCTCAGTGCTCAGGGTGCTGGGTGCTCAGTGCTCAGGGTGCTGGGTGCTCAGTACTCAGGGTGCTGGGTGCTCAGTGCTCGGGGTGCTGGGTGCTCAGTGCTCAGTAATCAGGGTGCTGGGTGCTCAGTGCTCAGGGTGCTGGGTGCTCAGTGCTCGGGGTGCTGGGTGCTCAGTACTCAGGGTGCTGGGTGCTCAGTACTCAGGGTGCTGGGTGCTCAGTGCTTGGGGTGCTGGGTGCTCAGTACTCAGGGTGCTGGGTGCTCATTGCTCGGGGTGCTGGGTCCTCAGTGCGCGGGGTGCTGTGTGCTCAGTGCTCAGTACTCAGGGTGCTGGGTGCTCAGTGCTCAAGGTGCTGTGTGCTCAGTGCTCAGGGTGCTGGGTGCTCAGTGCTCAGGGTGCTGGGTACTCATTGCTCAGGGTGCTGGGTGCTCAGTACTCAGGGTGCTGGGTGCTCAGTGCTCAAGGTGCTGGGTGCTCAGTACTCAGGGTGCTGGGTGCTCAGTGCTCAGGGTGCTGGGTGCTCAGTGCTCAGGGTGCTGGGTGCTCAGTACTCAGGGTGCTGGGTGCTCAGTGCTCGGGGTGCTGGGTGCTCAGTGCTCGGGGTGCTGGGTGCTCAGTGCTCAGGGTGCTGGGTGCTCAGTACTCAGGGGGCTGGGAGCTCAGTGCTCAGGGTGATCGGTGCTCAGTACTCAGGGTGCTCAGTACTCAGGGTGCTGGGAGCTCAGTGCTCAGGGTGGTCGGTGCTCAGTACTCAGGGTGCTCAGTACTCAGGTTGCTGGGTGCTCAGTGCTCGTGTTGCTGGGTGCTCAGTACTCAGGGTGCTGGGTGCTCAGTGCTCGGGGTTCTGGGGGCTCAGTCCTCAGGGTGCTCAGTGCTCAGGGTGCTGGGTGCTCAGTGCTCGGGGTGCTCGGTGCTCAGTACTCAGGGTGCTGAGTGCTCAGTACTCAGGGTGCTGGTTGCTCAGTACTCAGGGTGCTGGGTGCTCAGTGCTCAGGGTGCTGGGTGATCAGTGCTCAGGGTGCTGGGTGCTCAGTGCTCAGGGTGCTCGGTGCTCAGTGCTCGGGGTGCTGGGTGCTCAGTACTCAGGGTGCTGGGTGCTCAGTTCTCAGGGTGCTGGGTGCTCAGAGCTCGGGGCGCTGGGTGCTCAGTGCTCGGGGTGCTCGGAGCTCAGTACTCAGGGTGCTGGGTGCTCAGTGCTCGGGGTGCTCGGTGCTCAGTACGTTGGGTGCTCACTACTCAGGGTGCTGGGTGCTCAGTGCTCAGGGTGCTGGGTGCTCAGTGCTCGGGGTGCTCGGTGCTCAGTACTTTGGGTGCTCACTACTCAGGGTGCTGGGTGCTCAGTGCTCAGGGTGCTGGGTGCTCAGTGCTCAGGGTGCTGGGTGCTCAGTGCTCAGGGAGGTGGGTGCTCAGTACTCAGGTTGCTGGGTGCTCAGTGCTCGGGGTGCTGGGTGCTCAGTGCTCAGGGTGCTGGGTGCTCAGTACTCGGGGTGCTGGGTGCTCAGTACTCAGGGTGCTGGGTGCTCAGTACTCAGGGTGCTGGGTGCTCAGTGCTCGGGGTGCTGGGTGCTCAGTACTCAGGGTGCTGTGTGCTCAGTACTCAGGGTGCTGGGTGCTCAGTGCTCGGGGTGCTCGGTGCTCAGTGCTCAAGGAGTTGGGTGCTCAGTACTCAGGGTGCTCATTGCTCAGGGTGCTGGGTGCTCAGTACTCAGGGTGCTGGGTGCTCAGTGCTCAGGGTGCTCGGTGCTCAGTACCCTGGGTGCTGGGTGCTCAGTGCTCGGGGTGCTCGGTGCTCAGTACTCAGGGTGCTGGGTGCTCAGTGCTCGGGGTGCTGGGTGCTCAGTACTCAGGGTGCTGGGTGCTCAGTGCTCGGGGTGCTGGGTCCTCAGTGCTCGGTGTGCTGGGTGCTCAGTGCTCGGGGTGCTCGGAGCTCAGTACCCTGGGTGCTGGGTGCTCAGTGCTCAGGGTGCTCGGTGCTCAGTACTCAGGGTGCTGGGTGCTCAGTGCTCGGGGTGCTGGGTGCTCAGTACTCAGGGTGCTGGGTGCTCAGTGCTCGGGGTGCTGGGTCCTCAGTGCTCGGTGTGCTGGGTGCTCAGTGCTCGGGGGGCTCAGTGCTCAGTACTCAGGGTGCTGGGTGCTCAGTGCTCGAGGTGCTCAGTACTCAGGGTGCTGTGTGTTCAGTGCTCAGCTTGCTGGGTGCTCAGTACTCAGGGTGCTCGGTGCTTAGTACTCAGGGTGCTGGGTGCTCAGTGCTCGGGGTGCTGGGCGCTCAGTGCTCAGTACTCAGGGTGCTGGGTGCTCAGTGCTCGGGGTGCTGGGTGCTCAGTGCTCAGTACTCAGGGTGCTGGGTGCTCAGTGCTCAGGGTGCTGGGTGCTCAGTGCTCGGGGTGCTGGGTGCTCAGTGCTCAGTACTCAGGGTGCTGGGTGCTCAGTGCTCAGTTTGCTGGGTGCTCAGTGCTCGGGGTGCTCTGTGCTCAGTAGTCAGGGTGCTGGGTGCTCAGTACTCCGGGTGATGGGTGCTCAGTTCTCGGGGCGCTCGGTGCTCAGTACTCAGTGCTCAGGGTGCTCAGTGCTCAGTGCTCAGGGTGCTGGGTGTTCAGTACTCAGGGTGCTGGGTGCTCAGTACTCAAGGTGCTGGGTGCTCAGTGCTCAGGGTGCTGGGTGCTCAGTGATCAGGGTGCTGGGTGCTCAGTACTCAGGTTGCTGGGTGCTCAGTACTCGGGGTGCTGGGTGCTCAGTACTCAGGGTGCTGGGTGCTCAGTACTCAGGGTGCTGGGTGCTCAGTGCTCGGGGTTCTGGGTGCTCAGTGCTCAGGGTGATCGGTGCTCAGTACTCAGGGTGCTGGGTGCTCAGTGCTCAGGGTGCTGGGTGCTCAGTCCTCAGGGTGCTCAGTGCTCAGGGTGCTGGGTGCTCAGTGCTCGGGGTGCTCGGTGCTCAGTACGTTGGGTGCTCACTACTCAGGGTGCTGGGTGCTCAGTGCTCAGGGTGCTGGGTGCTCAGTGCTCAGTGTGCTGGGTGCTCAGTGCTCAGGGTGCTGGGTGCTCAGTACTCAGGGTGCTGGGTGCTCAGTGCTCGGGGTGCTGGGTGCTCAGTGCTCAGGGTGCTGGGTGCTCAGTACTCGGCGTGCTGGGTGCTCAGTACTCAGGGTGCTGGGTGCTCAGTACTTAGGGTGCTGGGTGCTCAGTGCTCGGGGTGCTTGGTGCTCAGTACTCAGGGTGCTGGGTGCTCAGTACTCGGGGTGCTGGGTGCTCAGTACTCAGGGTGCTGGGTGCTCAGTACTCGGGGTGCTGGGTGCTCAGTACTCGGGTGCTGGGTGCTCAGTGCTCAGGGTGCTGGGTGCTCATTGCTCGGGGTGCTGGGTGCTCAGTGCTCAGTACTCAGGGTGCTGGGTGCTCAGTACTCAGTGTGCTGGGTGCTTAGTACTCGGGTGCTGGGTGCTCAGTGCTCAGGGTGCTGGGTGCTCAGAGCTCGGTGTGCTGGGTGCTCAGTGCTCAGTACTCAGGGTGCTGGGTGCTCAGTGCTCGGGGTGCTGGGTGCTCAGTGCTCAGTACTCAGGGTGCTGGGTACTCAGTGCTCAGGGTGCTGTGTGCTCAGTGCTCAGGGTGCTGGGTGCTCAGTGCTCAGGGTCCTGGGTACTCAGTGCTCAGGGTGCTGGGTGCTCAGTACTCAGGGTGCTGGGTGCTCAGTACTCAGGGTGCTGGGTGCTCAGTGCTCGGGGTGCTGGGTGCTCAGTGCTCGCGGTGCTGGGTGCTCAGTGCTCGGGGTGCTCGGTGCTCAGTACTCAGTGTGCTGGGTGCTCAGTGCTCGAGGTGCTCAGTACTCAGGGTGCTGTGTGTTCAGTGCTCAAGGTGCTGGGTGCTCAGTACTCAGGGTGCTCGTTGCTTAGTACTCAGGGTGCTGGGTGCTCAGTACTCTGGGTGCTCGGTGCTCAGTGCTCAAGGTGCTGGGTGCTCAGTACTCAGGGTGCTCATTGCTCAGGGTTCTGGGTGCTCAGTACTCAGGGTGCTGGGTGCTCAGTGCTCAGGGTGCTCGGTGCTCAGTACTCAGGGTGCTCAGTACTCAGGGTGCTGGGTGCTCAGTGCTCAGGGTGCTGGGTGCTCAGTGCTCAGGGTGCTGGGTGCTCAGTGCTCATTGTGCTGGGTGCTCAGTGCTCAGGGTGCTGGGTGCTCGGTGCTCGGGGTGCTGGTTGCTTAGTGCTCGGGGTGCCCGGTGCTCAGTACTCGGGGTGCTCAGTGCTCAGTACTCAGGGTGTTGGGTGCTCAGTGCTCAGCGTGCTGGGTGCTCAGTACTCAGGGTGCTGGGTGCTCGGTGCTCAGTACGCTGGGTGCTCAGTACTCAGGGTGCTGGGTCCTCAGTGCTCAGTGTGCTGGGTGCTCAGTGCTCGGGGTGCTCAGTGCTCAGTACTCAGGGTGCTGGGTGCTCAGTGCTCGAGGTGCTCAGTACTCAGGGTGCTGTGTGTTCAGTGCTCAGGGTGCTGGGTGCTCAGTACTCAGGGTGCTCGGTGCTTAGTACTCACGGTGCTGGGTGCTCAGTGCTCGGGGTGCTGTGTGCTCAGTGCTCAGTACTCAGGGTGCTGGGTGCTCAGTGCTCAAGGTGCTGTGTGCTCAGTGCTCAGGGTGCTGGGTGCTCAGTGCTCAGGGTGCTGGGTACTCATTGCTCAGGGTGCTGGTTGCTCAGTACTCAGGGTGCTGGGTGCTCAGTGCTCAGGGTGCTGGGTGCTCAGTACTCAGGGTGCTGGGTGCTCAGTGCTCGGGGTGCTGTATGCTCAGTGCTCAGGGTGCTGGGTGCTCAGTACTCAGGGTGCTGGGTGCTCAGTACTCAGGGTGCTGGGTGCTCAGTACTCAGGGCGCTGGGTGCTCAGTACTCAGGGTGCTGGGTGCTCAGTACTCAGGGTGCTGGGTGCTCAGTACTCAGGGTGCTGAGTGCTCAGTACTCAGGGTGCTGGGTGCTCAGTACTCAGGGTGCTCGGTGCTCAGTGCTCGGGGTGCTGGGTGCTCAGTGCTCGGGCCGCTGGGTGCTCAGTGCTCCGGGTGCTCGGAGCTCAGTACTCAGGGTGCTGTGTGCTCAGTGCTCGTTGTGATCGGTGCTCAGTAGTCAGGGTGCTGGGTGCTCAGTGCTCGGGGTGCTCGGTGCTCAGTACGTTGGGTGCTCACTACTCAGGGTGCTGGGTGCTCAGTGCTCACGGTGCTGGGTGCTCAGTGCTCAGTGTGCTGGGTGCTCAGTGCTCAGGGTGCTGGGTGCTCAGTACTCAGGGTGCTGGGTGCTCAGTGCTCGGGGTGCTGGGTGCTCAGTGCTCAGGGTGCTGGGTGCTCAGTACTCGGGGTGCTGGGTGCTCAGTACTCAGGGTGCTGGGTGCTCAGTACTTAGGGTGCTGGGTGCTCAGTGCTCGGGGTGCTGGGTGCTCAGTACTCAGGGTGCTGGGTGCTCAGTACTCGGGGTGCTGGGTGCTCAGTACTCAGGGTGCTGGGTGCTCAGTACTCGGGGTGCTGGGTGCTCAGTACTCGGGTGCTGGGTGCTCAGTGCTCAGGGTGCTGGGTGCTCATTGCTCGGTGTGCTGGGTGCTCAGTGCTCAGTACTCAGGGTGCTGGGTGCTCAGTACTCAGTGTGCTGGGTGCTTAGTACTCGGGTGCTGGGTGCTCAGTGCTCAGGGTGCTGGGTGCTCAGTGCTCGGTGTGCTGGGTGCTCAGTGCTCAGTACTCAGGGTGCTGGGTGCTCAGTGCTCGGGGTGCTGTGTGCTCAGTGCTCAGTACTCAGGGTGCTGGGTACTCAGTGCTCAGGGTGCTGTGTGCTCAGTGCTCAGGGTGCTGGGTGCTCAGTGCTCAGGGTCCTGGGTACTCAGTGCTCAGGGTGCTGGGTGCTCAGTACTCAGGGTGCTGGGTGCTCAGTACTCAGGGTGCTGGGTGCTCAGTGCTCGGGGTGCTGGGTGCTCAGTGCTCGGGGTGCTGGGTGCTCAGTGCTCGGGGTGCTCGGTGCTCAGTACTCAGTGTGCTGGGTGCTCAGTGCTCGAGGTGCTCAGTACTCAGGGTGCTGTGTGTTCAGTGCTCAGGGTGCTGGGTGCTCAGTACTCAGGGTGCTCGTTGCTTAGTACTCAGGGTGCTGGGTGCTCAGTACTCCGGGTGCTCGGTGCTCAGTGCTCAAGGTGCTGGGTGCTCAGTACTCAGGGTGCTCATTGCTCAGGGTTCTGGGTGCTCAGTACTCAGGGTGCTGGGTGCTCAGTGCTCAGGGTGCTCGGTGCTCAGTACTCAGGGTGCTCAGTACTCAGGGTGCTGGGTGCTCAGTGCTCAGGGTGCTGGGTGCTCAGTGCTCAGGGTGCTGGGTGCTCAGTGCTCATTGTGCTGGGTGCTCAGTGCTCAGGGTGCTGGGTGCTCGGTGCTCGGGGTGCTGGTTGCTTAGTGCTCAGTACGCTGGGTGCTCAGTACTCAGGGTGCTGGGTCCTCAGTGCTCGGTGTGCTGGGTGCTCAGTGCTCAGTACTCAGGGTGCTGGGTGCTCAGTACTCGGGGTGCTCAGTGCTCAGTACTCAGGGTGTTGGGTGCTCAGTGCTCAGGATGCTGGGTGCTCAGTACTCAGGGTGCTGGGTGCTCGGTGCTCAGTACGCTGGGTGCTCAGTACTCAGGGTGCTGGGTCCTCAGTGGTCGGTGTGCTGGGTGGTCAGTGCTCGGGGTGCTCAGTGCTCAGTACTCAGGGTGCTGGGTGCTCAGTGCTCGAGGTGCTCAGTACTCAGGGTGCTGTGTGTTCAGTGCTCAGGGTGCTGGGTGCTCAGTACTCAGGGTGCTCGGTGCTTAGTACTCAGGGTGCTGGGTGCTCAGTGCTCGGGGTGCTGTGTGCTCAGTGCTCAGTACTCAGGGTGCTGGGTGCTCAGTGCTCAAGGTGCTCTGTGCTCAGTGCTCAGGGTGCTGGGTGCTCAGTGCTCAGGGTGCTGTGTACTCATTGCTCAGGGTGCTGGGTGCTCAGTACTCAGGGTGCTGGGTGCTCAGTGCTCAGGGTGCTGGGTGCTCAGTACTCAGGGTGCTGGGTGCTCAGTGCTCGGGGTGCTGGGTGCTCAGTGCTCAGGGTGCTGGGTGCTCAGTACTCAGGGTGCTGGGTGCTCAGTGCTCGGGGTGCTCGGTGCTCAGTACTCAGGGTGCTCAGTGCTCAGTACTCAGGGTGCTGGGTGCTCAGTACTCAGGGTGCTGTGTGCTCAGTGCTCAGGGTGCTGGGTGATCAGTGCTCAGTGTGCTGGGTGCTCAGTGCTCAGGGTGCTGGGTGCTCAGTGCTCGGGGTGCTGGGTGCTCAGTACTCAGGGTGCTGGGTGCTCAGTGCTCAGGGTGCTGGGTGCTCAGTGCTCGGGGCGCTGGGTGCTCAGTGCTCCGGGTGCTCGGAGCTCAGTACTCAGGGTGCTGTGTGCTCAGTGCTCGTTGTGATCGGTGCTCAGTAGTCAGGGTGCTGGGTGCTCAGTGCTCGGGGTGCTAGGTGCTCAGTACGTTGGGTGCTCACTACTCAGGGTGCTGGGTGCTCAGTGCTCAGGGTGCTGGGTGCTCAGTGCTCAGTGTGCTGGGTGCTCAGTGCTCAGGGTGCTGGGTGCTCAGTACTCAGGGTGCTGGGTGCTCAGTGCTCGGGGTGCTGGGTGCTCAGTGCTCAGGGTGCTGGGTGCTCAGTACTCGGGGTGCTGGGTGCTCAGTACTCAGGGTGCTGGGTGGTCAGTACTTAGGGTGCTGGGTGCTCAGTGCTCGGGGTGCTGGGTGCTCAGTACTCAGGGTGCTGGGTGCTCAGTACTCGGGGTGCTGGGTGCTCAGTACTCAGGGTGCTGGGTGCTCAGTACTCGGGGTGCTGGGTGCTCAGTACTCGGGTGCTGGGTGCTCAGTGCTCAGGGTGCTGGGTGCTCATTGCTCGGGGTGCTGGGTGCTCAGTGCTCAGTACTCAGGGTGCTGGGTGCTCAGTACTCAGTGTGCTGGGTGCTTAGTACTCGGGTGCTGGGTGCTCAGTGCTCAGGGTGCTGGGTGCTCAGTGCTCGGTGTGCTGGGTGCTCAGTGCTCAGTACTCAGGGTGCTGGGTGCTCAGTGCTCGGGGTGCTGGGTGCTCAGTGCTCAGTACTCAGGGTGCTGGGTACTCAGTGCTCAGGGTGCTGTGTGCTCAGTGCTCAGGGTGCTGGGTGCTCAGTGCTCAGGGTCCTGGGTACTCAGTACTCAGTGTGCTGGGTGCTCAGTACTCAGGGTGCTGGGTGCTCCGTACTCAGTGTGCTGGGTGCTCAGTACTCAGGGTGCTGGGTGCTCAGTACTCAGGGTGGTGGGTGCTCAGTGCTCGGGGTGCTGGGTGCTCAGTGCTCGCAGTGCTGGGTGCTCAGTGCTCGGTGTGCTCGGTGCTCAGTACTCAGTGTGCTGGGTGCTCAGTGCTCGAGGTGCTCAGTACTCAGGGTGCTGTGTGTTCAGTGCTCAGGGTGCTGGGTGCTCAGTACTCAGGGTGCTCGTTGCTTAGTACTCAGGGTGCTGGGTGCTCAGTACTCCGGGTGCTCGGTGCTCAGTGCTCAAGGTGCTGGGTGCTCAGTACTCAGGGTGCTCATTGCTCAGGGTTCTGGGTGCTCAGTACTCAGGGTGCTGGGTGCTCAGTGCTCAGGGTGCTCGGTGCTCAGTACTCAGGGTGCTCAGTACTCAGGGTGCTGGGTGCTCAGTGCTCAGGGTGCTGGGTGCTCAGTGCTCGTTGTGCTGGGTGCTCAGTGCTCATTGTGCTGGGTGCTCAGTTCTCAGGGTGCTGGGGGCTCGGTGCTCGGGGTGCTGGTTGCTTAGTGCTCGGGGTGCCCGGTGCTCAGTACTCAGGGTGCTCAGTGCTCAGTACTCAGGGTGTTGGGTGCTCAGTGTTCAAGGTGCTGGGTGCTCAGTACTCAGGGTGCTGGGTGCTCGGTGCTCAGTACGCTGGGAGCTCAGTACTCAGGGTGCTGGGTGCTCAGTGCTCGGGGTGCTCAGTGCTCAGTACTCAGGCTGCTGGGTGCTCAGTGCTCGAGGTGCTCAGTACTCAGGGTGCTGTGTGTTCAGTGCTCAGGGTGCTGGGTGCTCAGTAGTCAGGGTGCTCGGTGCTTAGTACTCAGGGTGCTGGGTGCTCAGTGCTCGGGGTGCTGTGTGCTCAGTGCTCAGTACTCAGGGTGCTGGGTGCTCAGTGCTCAAGGTGCTGTGTGCTCAGTGCTCAGGGAGCTGGGTGCTCAGTGCTCAGGGTGCTGGGTACTCAGTGCTCAGGGTGCTGGGTGCTCAGTACTCAGGGTGCTGGGTGCTCAGTGCTCGGGGTGCTGGGTGCTCAGTGCTCAGGGTGCTGGGTGCTCAGTACTCAGGGTGCTGGGTGCTCAGTGCTCGGGGTGCTGGGTGCTCAGTGCTCGGGGTGCTGGGTGCTCAGTGCTCAGGGTGCTGGGTGCTCAGTACTCAGGGGGCTGGGAGCTCAGTGCTCAGGGTGATCGGTGCTCAGTACTCAGGGTGCTCAGTACTCAGGGTGCTGGGAGCTCAGTGCTCAGGGTGATCGGTGCTCAGTACTCAGGGTGCTCAGTACTCAGGTTGCTGGGTGCTCAGTGCTCGTGTTGCTGGGTGCTCAGTACTCAGGGTGCTGGGTGCTCAGTGCTCAGGGTTCTGGGTGCTCAGTGCTCAGGGTGATCGGTGCTCAGTACTCAGGGTGCTGGGTGCTCAGTGCTCAGGGTGCTGGGTGCTCAGTCCTCAGGGTGCTCAGTGCTCAGGGTGCTGGGTGCTCAGTGCTCGGGGTGCTCGGTGCTCAGTACTCAGGGTGCTGAGTGCTCAGTACTCAGGGTGCTGGGTGCGCAGTACTCAGGGTGCTGGGTGCTCAGTGCTCAGGGTGCTGGGTGATCAGTGCTCAGGGTGCTGGGTGCTCAGTGCTCAGGGTGCTCGGTGCTCAGTGCTCGGGGTGCTGGGTGCTCAGTACTCAGGGTGCTGGGTGCTCAGTGCTCAGGGTGCTGGGTGCTCAGAGCTCGGGGCGCTGGGTGCTCAGTGCTCGGGGTGCTCGGAGCTCAGTACTCAGGGTGCTGGGTGCTCAGTGCTCGGGGTGCTCGGTGCTCAGTACGTTGGGTGCTCACTACTCAGGGTGCTGGGTGCTCAGTGCTCAGGGTGCTGGGTGCTCAGTGCTCGGGGTGCTCGGTGCTCAGTACTTTGGGTGCTCACTACTCAGGGTGCTGGGTGCTCAGTGCTCAGGGTGCTGGGTGCTCAGTGCTCAGGGTGCTGGGTGCTCAGTGCTCAGGTTGGTGGGTGCTCAGTACTCAGGTTGCTGGGTGCTCAGTGCTCGGGGTGCTGGGTGCTCAGTGCTCAGGGTGCTGGGTGCTCAGTACTCGGGGTGCTGGGTGCTCAGTACTCAGGGTGCTGGGTGCTCAGTACTCGGGGTGCTGGGTGCTCAGTGCTCGGGGTGCTGGGTGCTCAGTACTCAGGTTGCTGTGTGCTCAGTACTCAGGGTGCTGGGTGCTCAGTGCTCGGGGTGCTCGGTGCTCAGTGCTCAAGGAGTTGGGTGCTCAGTACTCAGGGTGCTCATTGCTCAGGGTGCTGGGTGCTCAGTACTCAGGGTGCTGGGTGCTCAGTGCTCATGGTGCTCGGTGCTCGGGGCGCTGGGTGCTCAGTGCTCGGGGTGCTCGGAGCTCAGTACCCTGGGTGCTGGGTGCTCAGTGCTCGGGGTGCTCGGTGCTCAGTACTCAGGGTGCTGGGTGTTCAGTGCTCGGGGTGCTGGGTGCTCAGTACTCAGGGTGCTGGGTGCTCAGTGCTCGGGGTGCTGGGTCCTCAGTGCTCGGTGTGCTGGGTGCTCAGTGCTCAGGGTGCTCAGTGCTCAGTACTCAGGGTGCTGGGTGCTCAGTGCTCAAGGGGCTCAGTACTCAGGGTGCTGTGTGTTCAGTGCTCAGGGTGCTGGGTGCTCAGTACTCAGGGTGCTCGGTGCTTAGTACTCAGGGTGCTGGGTGCTCAGTGCTCGGGGTGCTGGGTGCTCAGTGCTCAGTACTCAGGGTGCTGGGTGCTCAGTGCTCGGGGTGCTGGGTGCTCAGTTCTCAGTACTCAGGGTGCTGGGTGCTCAGTGCTCAGGGTGCTGGGTGCTCAGTGCTCGGGGTGCTGGGTGCTCAGTACTCAGGGTGCTGGGTGCTCAGTACTCAGGGTGCTGGGTGCTCAGTGCTCGGGGTGCTGGGTGCTCAGTACTCAGGGTGCTGGGTGCTCATTGCTCGGGGTGCTGGGTCCTTAGTGCTCGGTGTGCTGGGTGCTCAGTGCTCGGGGTGCTCAGTGCTCAGTACTCAGGGTGCTGGGTGCTCAGTACTCAGGGTGCTGGGTGCTCAGTGCTCAGTACTCAGGGTGCTGGGTGCTCAGTGCTCAAGGTGCTGTGTGCTCAGTGCTCAGGGTGCTGGGTGCTCAGTGCTCAGGGTGCTGGGTACTCATTGCTCAGGGTGCTGGGTGCTCAGTACTCAGGGTGCTGGGTGCTCAGTGCTCAAGGTGCTGGGTGCTCAGTACTCAGGATGCTGGGTGCTCAGTGCTCAGGGTGCTGGGTGCTCAGTGCTC
This sequence comes from Microtus oregoni, assembly GCF_018167655.1. Lineage (NCBI taxonomy): Eukaryota > Metazoa > Chordata > Mammalia > Rodentia > Cricetidae > Microtus > Microtus oregoni. The sequence goes on along the minus strand of NW_024543811.1, from coordinate 1,370,895 downwards.
AGGGTGCTGGGTGCTCAGTACTCAGGGTGCTGGGTGCTCAGTGCTCGGGGTGCTGGGTGCTCAGTGCTCGGGGTGCTGGGCGCTCAGTGCTCAGGGTGCTGGGTGCTCAGTACTCAGGGGGCTGGGAGCTCAGTGCTCAGGGTGATCGGTGCTCAGTACTCAGGGTGCTCAGTACTCAGGGTGCTGGGAGCTCAGTGCTCAGGGTGGTCGGTGCTCAGTACTCAGGGTGCTCAGTACTCAGGTTGCTGGGTGCTCAGTGCTCGTGTTGCTGGGTGCTCAGTACTCAGGGTGCTGGGTGCTCAGTGCTCGGGGTTCTGGGTGCTCAGTCCTCAGGGTGCTCAGTGCTCAGGGTGCTGGGTGCTCAGTACTCAGGGTGCTGGTTTCTCAGTACTCAGGGTGCTGGGTGCTCAGTGCTCAGGGTGCTGGGTGCTCAGTGCTCGGGGTGCTGGGTGCTCAGTACTCAGGGTGCTGGGTGCTCAGTACTCAGGGTGCTGGTTTCTCAGTACTCAGGGTGCTGGGTGCTCAGTGCTCAGGGTGCTGGGTGATCAGTGCTCAGGGTGCTGGGTGCTCAGTGCTCAGGGAGCTCGGTGCTCAGTGCTCGGGGTGCTGGGTGCTCAGTCCTCAGGGTGCTCAGTACTCAGGGTGCTGGGTGCTCAGTGCTCAGGGTGCTGGGTGCTCAGTGCTCGGGGTGCTGAGTGCTCAGTACTCAGGGTGCTGGTTTCTCAGTACTCAGGGTGCTGGGTGCTCAGTGCTCAGGGTGCTGGGTGATCAGTGCTCAGGGTGCTGGGTGCTCAGTGCTCAGGGTGCTCGGTGCTCAGAGCTCGGGGCGCTGGGTGCTCAGTGCTCGTGTTGCTGGGTGCTCAGTACTCAGGGTGCTGGGTGCTCAGTGCTCGGGGTTCTGGGTGCTCAGTCCTCAGGGTGCTCAGTGCTCAGGGTGCTGGGTGCTCAGTACTCAGGGTGCTGGGTGCTCAGTGCTCGGGGTTCTGGGTGCTCAGTCCTCAGGGTGCTCAGTACTCAGGGTGCTGAGTGCTCAGTACTCAGGGTGCTGGTTTCTCAGTACTCAGGGTGCTGGGTGCTCAGTGCTCAGGGTGCTGGGTGATCAGTGCTCAGGGTGCTGGGTGCTCAGTGCTCAGGGTGCTCGGTGCTCAGTGCTCGGGGTGCTGGGTGCTCAGTACTCAGGGTGCTGGGTGCTCAGTGCTCAGGGTGCTGGGTGCTCAGAGCTCGGGGCGCTGGGTGCTCAGTGCTCGGGGTGCTCGGAGCTCAGTACTCAGGGTGCTGGGTGCTCAGTGCTCGGGGTGCTCGGTGCTCAGTACGTTGGGTGCTCACTACTCAGGGTGCTGGGTGCTCAGTGCTCAGGGTGCTGGGTGCTCATTGCTCGGGGTGCTCGGTGCTCAGTACTTTGGGTGCTCACTACTCAGGGTGCTGGGTGCTCAGTGCTCAGGGTGCTGGGTGCTCAGTGCTCAGGGTGCTGGGTGCTCAGTGCTCAGGGTGGTGGGTGCTCAGTACTCAGGTTGCTGGGTGCTCAGTGCTCGGGGTGCTGGGTGCTCAGTGCTCAGGGTGCTGGGTGCTCAGTACTCGGGGTGCTGGGTGCTCAGTACTCAGGGTGCTGGGTGCTCAGTACTCAGGGTGCTGGGTGCTCAGTGCTCGGGGTGCTGGGTGCTCAGTACTCAGGGTGCTGTGTGCTCAGTACTCAGGGTGCTGGGTGCTCAGTGCTCGGGGTGCTCGGTGCTCAGTGCTCAAGGAGTTGGGTGCTCAGTACTCAGGGTGCTCATTGCTCAGGGTGCTGGGTGCTCAGTACTCAGGGTGCTGGGCGCTCAGTGCTCAGGGTGCTCGGTGCTCAGTACCCTGGGTGCTGGGTGCTCAGTGCTCGGGGTGCTCGGTGCTCAGTACTCAGGGTGCTGAGTGCTCAGTGCTCGGGGTGCTGGGTGCTCAGTACTCAGGGTGCTGGGTGCTCAGTGCTCGGGGTGCTGGGTCCTCAGTGCTCGGTGTGCTGGGTGCTCAGTGCTCGGGGTGCTCGGAGCTCAGTACCCTGTGTGCTGGGTGCTCAGTGCTCGGGGTGCTCGGTGCTCAGTACTCAGGGTGCTGGGTGCTCAGTGCTCGGGGTGCTGGGTGCTCAGTACTCAGGGTGCTGGGTGCTCAGTGCTCGGGGTGCTGGGTCCTCAGTGCTCGGTGTGCTGGGTGCTCAGTGCTCGGGGGGCTCAGTGCTCAGTACTCAGGGTGCTGGGTGCTCAGTGCTCGAGGTGCTCAGTACTCAGGGTGCTGTGTGTTCAGTGCTCAGCTTGCTGGGTGCTCAGTACTCAGGGTGCTTGGTGCTTAGTACTCAGGGTGCTGGGTGCTCAGTGCTCGGGGTGCTGGGTGCTCAGTGCTCAGTACTCAGGGTGCTGGGTGCTCAGTGCTCGGGGTGCTGGGTGCTCAGTGCTCAGTACTCAGGGTGCTGGGTGCTCAGTGCTCAGGGTGCTGGGTGCTCAGTGCTCGGGGTGCTGGGTGCTCAGTACTCAGGGTGCTGGGTGCTCAGTACTCCGGTTGCTGGGTGCTCAGTTCTCGGGGTGCTCGGTGCTCAGTACTCAGTGCTCAGGGTGCTCAGTGCTCAGTGCTCAGGGTGCTGGGTGCTCAGTGCTCAGGGTGCTGGTTACTCAGTGCTCAGGGTGCTCGGTGCTCAGTACTCGGGGTGCTGGGTGCTCCTTCTCGGGGTGCTGGATGCTCAATGCTCGGGGTGCTGGGTGCTCAGTACTCAGGGTGCTGGGTGCTCAGTGCTCAGGGTGCTGGGTGCTCAGTACTCAGGGTGCTGGGTGCTCAGTGCTCAGGGTGCTGGGTGCTCAGTACTCAGGGTGCTGGGAGCTCAGTGCTCAGGGTGATCTTTGCTCAGTACTCAGGATGCTCAGTGCTTGGGGTGCTGGGTGCACAGTGCTCAGGGTGCTGGGTTCTCAGTGCTCAGGGTGGTCTTTGCTCAGTACTCAGGGTGCTCAGTGCTCAGGGTGCTGGGTTCTCAGTACTCAGGGTGCTGGGTGCTCAGTGATCAGGGTGCTGTGTGCTCAGTCCTCAGGGTGCTCAGTGCTCAGGGTGCTGGGTGCTCAGTGCTCGGGTTGCTCGGTGCTCAGTACTCAGGGTTCTGAGTGCTCAGTACTCAGGGTGCTGGGTGCTCAGTACTCAGGGTGCTGGGTGCTCAGTGCTCAGCGTGCTGGGTGATCAGTGCTCAGTGTGCTGGGTGCTCAGTGCTCAGGGTGCTGGGGGCTCAGTGCTCGGGGTGCTGGGTGTTCAGTACTCAGGGTGCTGGGTGCTCAGTGCTCAGGGTGCTGGGTGCTCAGTGCTCGGGGTGCTGGGTGCTCAGTGCTCAGTACTCAGGGTGCTGGGTGCTCAGTGCTCGGGGTGCTGGGTGCTCAGTGCTCAGTATTCAGGGTGCTGGGGGCTCAGTGCTCAGGGTGCTGTGTGCTCACTGCTCAGGGTTCTGGGTGCTCAGTGCTCAGGGTGCTGGGTACTCAGTGCTCAGGGTGCTGGGGGCTCAGTGCTCAGGGTGCTGGGTGCTCAGTACTCAGGGTGCTGGGTGCTCAGTGCTCGGAGTGCTGGGTGCTCAGTGCTCAGGGTGCTGGGTACTCAGTACTCAGGGTGCTGGGTGCTCAGTGCTCGGGTTGCTGGGTGCTCAGTGCTCGGGGTGCTGGGTGCTCAGTACTCAGGGTGCTGGGTGCTCAGTACTCAGGGGGCTGGGAGCTCAGTGCTCAGGGTGATCGGTGCTCAGTACTCAGGGTGCTCAGTACTCAGGGTGCTGGGAGCTCAGTGCTCAGGGTGATCGGTGCTCAGTACTCAGGGTGCTCAGTACTCAGGGTGCTGGGTGCTCAGTGCTCAGGTTGCTGGGTGCTCAGTGCTCGGGGTGCTGGGTGCCCAGTGCTCAGGGTGCTGGGTGCTCAGTACTCAGGGTGCTGGGTGCTCAGTGCTCAGTGCTCAGAGTTCTGGGTGTTCAGTACTCAGGGTGCTGGGTGCTCAGTACTAAGGGTTCTGGGTGCTCAGTGCTCAGAGTGGTGGGTGCTCAGTACTCAGAGTGCTCGGTGCTCAGTGCTCAGGGTGCTGGGTGCTCAGTACTCAGGGTGCTGTGTGCTCAGTACTCAGGGTGCTGGGTGCTCAGTGCTCAGGGTGCTGGGTACTCAGTGCTCAGGGTGCTCGGTGCTCAGTACTCGGGGTGCTGGGTGCTCATTCTCGGGGTGCTGGGTGCTCAGTGCTCGGGGTGCTGGGTGCTCATTACTCAGGGTGCTGGGTTCTCAGTGCTCAGGGTGCTGGGTGCTCAGTACTCAGGGTGCTGGGTGCTCAGTGCTCAGGGTGCTGGGTGCTCAGTACTCAGGGTGCTGGGTGCTCAGTGCTCAGGGTGCTGGGTGCTCAGTACTCAGGGTGCTGGGAGCTCAGTGCTCAGGGTGATCGGTGCTCAGTACTCAGGGTGCTCAGTACTAAGGGTGCTGGGTGCTCAGTGCTCGGGGTGCTGGGTGCTCAGTACTCAGGGTGCTGGGTGCTCAGTGATCGGGGTGCTGGGTCCTCAGTGCTCGGTGTGCTGGGTGCTCAGTGCTCGGGGTGCTCGGAGCTCAGTACCCTGGGTGCTGGGTGCTCAGTGCTCGGGGTGCTCGGTGCTCAGTACTCAGGGTGCTGGGTGCTCAGTGCTCGGGGTGCTGGGTGCTCAGTACTCAGGGTGCTGGGTGCTCAGTGCTCGGGGTGCTGGGTCCTCAGTGCTCGGTGTGCTGGGTGCTCAGTGCTCGGGGGGCTCAGTGCTCAGTACTCAGGGTGCTGGGTGCTCAGTGCTCGAGGTGCTCAGTACTCAGGGTGCTGTGTGTTCAGTGCTCAGCTTGCTGGGTGCTCAGTACTCAGGGTGCTCGGTGCTTAGTACTCAGGGTGCTGGGTGCTCAGTGCTCGGGGTGCTGGGTGCTCAGTGCTCAGTACTCAGGGTGCTGGGTGCTCAGTGCTCGGGGTGCTGGGTGCTCAGTGCTCAGTACTCAGGGTGCTGGGTGCTCAGTGCTCAGGGTGCTGGGTGCTCAGTGCTCGGGGTGCTGGGTGCTCAGTACTCAGGGTGCTGGGTGCTCAGTACTCCGGTTGCTGGGTGCTCAGTTCTCGGGGTGCTCGGTGCTCAGTACTCAGTGCTCAGGGTGCTCAGTGCTCAGTGCTCAGGGTGCTGGGTGTTCAGTACTCAGGGTGCTGGGTGCTCAGTACTCAGGGTGCTGGGTGCTCAGTGCTCAGGGTGCTGGGTGCTCAGTACTCAGGGTGCTGGGTGCTCAGTACTCAGGGTGCTGGGTGCTCAGTGCTCAGGGTGCTGGTTACTCAGTGCTCAGGGTGCTCGGTGCTCAGTACTCGGGGTGCTGGGTGCTCCTTCTCGGGGTGCTGGATGCTCAATGCTCGGGGTGCTGGGTGCTCAGTACTCAGGGTGCTGGGTGCTCAGTGCTCAGGGTGCTGGGTGCTCAGTACTCAGGGTGCTGGGTGCTCAGTGCTCAGGGTGCTGGGTGCTCAGTACTCAGGGTGCTGGGAGCTCAGTGCTCAGGGTGATCTTTGCTCAGTACTCAGGATGCTCAGTGCTTGGGGTGCTGGGTGCACAGTGCTCAGGGTGCTGGGTGCTCAGTGCTCAGGGTGGTCTTTGCTCAGTACTCAGGGTGCTCAGTGCTCAGGGTGCTGGGTTCTCAGTACTCAGGGTGCTGGGTGCTCAGTGATCAGGGTGCTGTGTGCTCAGTCCTCAGGGTGCTCAGTGCTCAGGGTGCTGGGTGCTCAGTGCTCGGGTTGCTCGGTGCTCAGTACTCAGGGTTCTGAGTGCTCAGTACTCAGGGTGCTGGGTGCTCAGTACTCAGGGTGCTGGGTGCTCAGTGCTCAGCGTGCTGGGTGATCAGTGCTCAGTGTGCTGGGTGCTCAGTGCTCAGGGTGCTGGGGGCTCAGTGCTCGGGGTGCTGGGTGTTCAGTACTCAGGGTGCTGGGTGCTCAGTGCTCAGGGTGCTGGGTGCTCAGTGCTCGGGGTGCTGGGTGCTCAGTGCTCAGTACTCAGGGTGCTGGGTGCTCAGTGCTCGGGGTGCTGGGTGCTCAGTGCTCAGTACTCAGGGTGCTGGGGGCTCAGTGCTCAGGGTGCTGTGTGCTCACTGCTCAGGGTTCTGGGTGCTCAGTGCTCAGGGTGCTGGGTACTCAGTGCTCAGGGTGCTGGGGGCTCAGTGCTCAGGGTGCTGGGTGCTCAGTACTCAGGGTGCTGGGTGCTCAGTGCTCGGAGTGCTGGGTGCTCAGTGCTCAGGGTGCTGGGTACTCAGTACTCAGGGTGCTGGGTGCTCAGTGCTCGGGTTGCTGGGTGCTCAGTGCTCGGGGTGCTGGGTGCTCAGTACTCAGGGTGCTGGGTGCTCAGTACTCAGGGGGCTGGGAGCTCAGTGCTCAGGGTGATCGGTGCTCAGTACTCAGGGTGCTCAGTACTCAGGGTGCTGGGAGCTCAGTGCTCAGGGTGATCGGTGCTCAGTACTCAGGGTGCTCAGTACTCAGGGTGCTGGGTGCTCAGTGCTCAGGTTGCTGGGTGCTCAGTGCTCGGGGTGCTGGGTGCCCAGTGCTCAGGGTGCTGGGTGCTCAGTACTCAGGGTGCTGGGTGCTCAGTGCTCAGTGCTCAGAGTTCTGGGTGTTCAGTACTCAGGGTGCTGGGTGCTCAGTACTCAGGGTTCTGGGTGCTCAGTGCTCAGAGTGGTGGGTGCTCAGTACTCAGAGTGCTCGGTGCTCAGTGCTCAGGGTGCTGGGTGCTCAGTACTCAGGGTGCTGTGTGCTCAGTACTCAGGGTGCTGGGTGCTCAGTGCTCAGGGTGCTGGGTACTCAGTGCTCAGGGTGCTCGGTGCTCAGTACTCGGGGTGCTGGGTGCTCATTCTCGGGGTGCTGGGTGCTCAGTGCTCGGGGTGCTGGGTGCTCATTACTCAGGGTGCTGGGTTCTCAGTGCTCAGGGTGCTGGGTGCTCAGTACTCAGGGTGCTGGGTGCTCAGTGCTCAGGGTGCTGGGTGCTCAGTACTCAGGGTGCTGGGTGCTCAGTGCTCAGGGTGCTGGGTGCTCAGTACTCAGGGTGCTGGGAGCTCAGTGCTCAGGGTGATCGGTGCTCAGTACTCAGGGTGCTCAGTACTAAGGGTGCTGGGTGCTCAGTGCTCGGGGTGCTGGGTGCTCAGTACTCAGGGTGCTGGGTGCTCAGTGCTCGGGGTCTTGGATGCTCAGTGCTCAGGGTGATCGGTGCTCAGTACTCAGGGTGCTGGGTGCTCAGTACTCAGGGTGCTGGGTGCTCAGTCCTCAGGGTGCTCTGTCCTCAGGGTGATGGGTGCTCAGTGCTCGGGGTGCTCGGTGCTCAGTACTCAGGGTGCTGGGTGCTCAGTGCTCAGGGTGCTGGGTGCTCAGTACTCAGGGTGCTGGGTGCTCAGTGCTCAGGGTGCTGGGTGCTCAGTACTCAGGGTGCTGGGTGCTCAGTGCTCAGGGTGCTGGGTGCTCAGTACTCAGGTTGCTGGGAGCTCAGTGCTCAGGGTGATCGGTGCTCAGTACTCAGGGTGCTCAGTACTCAGGGTGCTGGGTGCTCAGTGCTCGGGGTGCTGGGTGCTCAGTGCTCAGGGTGATCAGTGCTCAGTACTCAGTGTCCTGGGTGCTCAGTGCTCAGGATGCTGGGTGCTCAGTCCTCAGGGTGATCGGTGCTCAGTACTCAGGGTGCTGGGTGCTCAGTGCTCAGGGTGCTGGGTGCTCAGTGCTCAGTGCTCAGAGTGCTGGGTGCTCAGTGCTCAGGGTGCTGGTTGCTCAGTACTCAGGGTGCTGGGTGCTCAGTACTCAGGGTGCTGGGTGCTCAGTGCTCAGGGTGCTTGGTGCTCAGTACTCAGGGTGCTGGGTGATCAGTGCTCGGGGTGCTGGGTGCTCAGTGCTCAGGGTGCTGGGTGCTCAGTGCTCAGGGTGCTGGGTGCTCAGTACTCAGGGTGCTGGGTGCTAAGTGCTCTGGGTGCTCGGTGCTCAGTACTCAAGGTGCTGGGTGCTCAGTGCTCGGGGTGCTCAGTGCTCAGTACGTTGGGTGCTCAGTACTCAGGGTGCTGGGTGCTCAGTGCTCAGGGTGCTGGGTGCTCAGTGCTCAGGGTGCTGGGTGCTCAGTGCTCAGGGTGCTTGATGCTCAGTTCTCAGGGTGCTGGGTGCTCAGTGCTCAGGGTGCTGGGTGCTCAGTGCTCGGGGTGCTGGGTGCTCAGTACTCAGGGTGCTGGGTGCTCAGTACTCAGGGTGCTGGGTGCCCAGTACTCGGGGTGTTGGGTGCTCAGTGCTCAGCGTGCTGGGTGCTCAGTACTCACGGTGCTCAGGGCTCAGTGCTTGGGGTGCTGGGTTCTCAGTATTCAGGGTGCTGGGTGCTCAGTGCTCAGGGTGCTGGGTGCTCAGTGCTCAGGGTGCTGGGTGCGCAGTACTCAGTGCTCAGGATGCTGGGTGCTCAGTGCTCGGGGTGCTGGGGGCTGAGTGCTCAGGGTGCTGGGTGCTCAGTGCTCGGGGTGCTCAGTGCTCAGTGCTCAGGGTCCTGGGTGCTCAGTACTCAGGGTGCTGGGTGCTTAGTACTCAGGGTGCTCAGTGCTCAGTACACAGGGTGCCGTGTGCTCAGTGCTCGGGGTGCTGGGTGCTCAGTGCTCAGTACTCAGGGTGCTGGGTGCTCAGTACTCAGGGTGCTCAGTGCTCGGGGAGCTCAGTGCTCAGTACTCAGGGTGCTAGGTGCTCAGTTCTCAGTGCTCGGGGTCCTGGGTGCTCCGTGCTCGAGGTGCTGGGTGCCCAGTGCTCTGGGTGCTTAGTGCTCAGTACTCAGGGTGCTGGGTGCTCAGTACTCAGGGTGCTCAGTGCTCGGGGTGCTGGGTGCTCAGTACTCAGGGTGCTGGGTTCTCAGTACTCAGGGTGCTGGGTGCTCATTCTCGGGGTGCTGGGTGCTCAGTGCTCGGGTTGCTGGGTGCTCAGTTCTCAGGGTGCTGGGGCTCAGTACTCAGGGTGCTGGGTGCTCAGTACTCAGGGTGCTCGGTTCTCAGTACTCAGGGTGCTGGGTGCTCATACTCGGGGTGCTGGGTGCTCAGTGCTCGGGGTGCTGGGTGCTCAGTACTCAGGGTGCTGGGGGCTCAGTACTCAGGGTGCTGGTTGCTCAGTACTCAGGGTGATCTGTTCTCAGTACTCAGGGTGCTGGGTGCTCAGTGCTCGGGGTGCTGGGTGCTCAGTGCTTGGGGTGCTGGGTGCTCAGTGCTCAGTACTCAGGGTGCTGGGTGCTCAGTGCTCCGGGTGCTGGGTGCTCAGTGCTCAGGGTGCTGGGTGCTCAGTGCTCAGGGTGCTGGGTGCTCAGTGCTCAGGGTGCTGGGTGCTCAGTGCTCAGTACTCAGGGTGCTGGGTGCTCAGTGCTTGGGGTGCTGGGTGCTCAGTGCTCAGTACTCAGGGTGCTGGGTGCTCAGTGCTCAGGGTGCTGTGTGCTCAGTGCTCAGGGTGCTGGGTGCTCAGTGCTCAGGGTGCTGGGTACTCATTGCTAAGGGTGCTGGGTGCTCAGTACTCAGGGTGCTGGGTGCTCAGTGCTCAGGGTGCTGGGTGCTCAGTACTCAGGGTGCTGGGTGCTCAGTGCTCGGGGTGCTGGGTGCTCAGTGCTCAGGGTGCTGGGTGCTCAGTACTCAGGGTGCTGGGTGCTCAGTGCTCGGGGTGCTGGGTGCTCAGTGCTCGGTGTGCTGGGTGCTCAGTGCTCAGGGTGCTGGGTGCTCAGTACTCAGGTTGCTGGGTGCTCAGTGCTCGGGGTGCTGGGTGCTCAGTGCTCAGGTTGCTGGGTGCTCAGTACTCAGGGTGCTGGGTGCTTCGTACTCAGGGTGCTCAGTGCTGAGTACACAGGGTGCCGGGTGCTCAGTACTCGGGGTGCTGGGTGCTCAGTGCTCAGTACTCAGGGTGCTGGGTGCTCAGTACTCAGGGTGCTCAGTGCTCGGGGAGCTCAGTGCTCAGTACTCAGGGTGCTAGGTGCTCAGTACTCAGTGCTCGGGGTCCTGGGTGCTCCGTGCTCGGGGTGCTGGGTGCCCAGTGCTCTGGGTGCTTAGTGCTCAGTACTCAGGGTGCTCAGTGCTCGGGGTGCTGGGTGCTCAGTACTCAGGGTGCTCAGTGCTCAGGGTGCTGGGTGCTCAGTACTCAGGGTGCTGGGGCTCAGTACTCAGGGTGCTGGGTGCTCAGTACTCAGGGTGCTCGGTTCTCAGTACTCAGGGTGCTGGGTGCTCATACTCGGGGTGCTGGGTGCTCAGTGCTCGGGGTACTGGGTGCTCAGTACTCAGGGTGCTGGGGGCTCAGTACTCAGGGTGCTGGGTGCTCAGTACTCAGGGTGATCTGTTCTCAGTACTCAGGGTGCTGGGTGCTCAGTGCTCGGGGTGCTGGGTGCTCAGTACTCGGGGTGCTCAGTGCTCAGTACTCAGGGTGCTGGGTGCTCAGTGCTCGGGGTGCTCCCTGCTCAGTACTCAGGATGCTGGGTGCTCAGTGCTCCGGGTGCTGGGTGTTCAGTACTCAGGGTGCTGGGTTCTCATTGCTCAGGGTGCTGGGTGCTCAGTGCTCGGGGTGCTGGGTGCTCAGTGCTCAGTACTCAGGGTGCTGGGTGCTCAGTGCTTGGGATGCTGGGTGCTCAGTGCTCAGTACTCAGGGTGCTGGGTGCTCAGTGCTCAGGGTGCTGTGTGCTCAGTGCTCAGGGTGCTGGGTGCTCAGTGCTCAGGGTGCTGGATACTCATTGCTCAGGGTGCTGGGTGCTCAGTACTCAGGGTGCTGGGTGCTCAGTGCTCAGGGTGCTGGGTGCTCAGTACTCAGGGTGCTGGGTGCTCAGTGCTCGGGGTGCTGGGTGCTCAGTGCTCAGGTTGCTGGGTGCTCAGTCCTCAGGGTGCTGGGTGCTCAGTGCTCGGGGTGCTGGGTGCTCAGTGCACGGGGTGCTGGGTGCTCAGTGCTCAGGGTGCTGGGTGCTCAGTACTCAGGGTGCTGGGAGCTCAGTGCTCAGGGTGATCGGTGCTCAGTACTCAGGGTGCTCAGTACTCAGGGTGCTGGGTGCTCAGTGCTCGGGGTGCTGGTTGCTCAGTACTCAGGGTGCTGGGTGCTCAGTGCTCGGGGTTCTGGGTGCTCAGTGTTCAGGGTGATCGGTGCTCAGTACTCAGGTTGCTGGATGCACAGTGCTCAGGGTGCTGGGTGCTCAGTACTCAGGGTGCTCAGTTCTCAGGGTGCTGGGTGCTCAGTGCTCGGGGTGCTCGGTGCTCAGTACTCAGGGTGCTGAGTGCTCAGTACTCAGGGTCCTGGGTGCTCAGTACTCAGGGTGCTGGGTGCTCAGTGCTCAGGGTGCTGGGTGAACAGTGCTCAGGGTGCTGGGTGCTCAGTGCTCCGGGTGCTGGGTGCTCAGTGCTCAGGGTGCTGGGTGCTCAGTACTCAGGGTGCTGGGTGCTCAGTGCTCAGGGTGGTGGGTGCTCAGAGCTCGGGGCGCTGGGTGCTCAGTGCTCGGGGTGTTCGGAGCTCAGTACTCAGGGTGCTGGGTGCTCAGTGCTCGGGGTGATCGGTGCTCAGTACTCAGGGTGCTGGGTGCTCAGTGCTCGGGGTGCTCGGTGCTCAGTACGTTGGGTGCTCACTACTCAGGGTGCTGGGTGCTCAGTGCTCAGGGTGCTGTGTGCTCAGTGCTCGGGGTGCTCGGTGCTCAGTACTTTGGGTGCTCACTACTCAGGGTGCTGGGTGCACAGTGCTCAGGGTGCTGGGTGCTCAGTGCTCAGGGTGCTGGGTGCTCAGTGCTCAGGGTGGTGGGTGCTCAGTACTCAGGTTGCTGGGTGCTCAGTGCTCGGGGTGCTGGGTGCTCAGTGCTCAGGGTGCTGGGTGCTCAGTACTCGGGGTGCTGGGTGCTCAGTACTCAGGGTGCTGGGTGCTCAGTACTCAGGGTGCTGGGTGCTCAGTGCTCGGGGTGCTGGGTGCTCAGTACTCAGGGTGATGGGTGCTCAGTACTCGGGGTGCTGGGTGCTCAGTACTCAGGGTGCTGGGTGCTCAGTACTCAGGGTGCTGGGTGCTCAGTACTCGGGTGCTGGGTGCTCTGTGCTCGGGTTGCTGGGTGCTCAGTGCTCAGTGCTCTGGGTGCTGGGTGCTCAGTGCTCAGGGTTCTGTGTGCTCAGTGCTCAGGGTGCTGGGTGCTCAGTGCTCAGTGTGCTGGGTACTCAGTGCTCAGGGTGCTGGGTGCTCAGTACTCAGGGTGCTGGGTGCTCAGTACTCAGTGTGCTGGGTGCTCAGTGCTCGGGGTGCTGGGTGCTCAGTGCTCGGGGTGCTGGGTGCTCAGTGCTAGCGGTGCTGGGTGCTCAGTGCTCGAGGTGCTCAGTACTCAGGGTGCTGTGTGTTCAGTGCTCAGGGTGCTGGGTGCTCAGTACTCAGGGTGCTCGGTGCTTAGTACTCAGGGTGCTGGGTGCTCAGTGCTCAAGGAGTTGGGTGCTCTGTACTCAGGGTGCTCATTGCTCAGGGTGCTGGGTGCTCAGTACTCAGGGTGCTGGCTGCTCAGTGCTCAGGGTGCTCGGTGCTCGGGGCGCTGGGTGCTCAGTGCTCGGGGTGCTCGGAGCTCAGTACCCTGGGTGCTGGGTGCTCAGTGCTCGGGGTGCTCGGTGCTCAGTACTCAGGGTGCTGGGTGCTCAGTGCTCGGGGTGCTCGGCGTGCTCGGTGCTCAGTACGTTGGGTGCTCACTACTCAGGATGCTGGGTGCTCAGTGCTCAGGGTGCTGGGTGCTCAGTGCTCGGGGTGCTCGGTGCTCAGTACTTTGGGTGCTCAATACTCAGGGTGCTGGGTGCTCATTGCTCAGGGTGCTGGGTGCTCAGTGCTCAGGGTGGTGGGTGCTCAGTACTCGGGTGCTGGGTGCTCTGTGCTCGGGGTGCTGGGTGCTCAGTGCTCAGTGCTCAGGGTGCTGGGTGCTCAGTGCTCATGGTGCTGTGTGCTCAGTGCTCAGGGTGCTGGGTGCTCAGTACTCAGGGTGCTGGGTGCTCAGTACTCAGGGTGCTGGGTGCTCAGTACTCGGGTGCTGGGTGCTCAGTGCTCAGGGTGCTGGGTGCTCAGTGCTCGGGGTGCTGGGTGCTCAGTGCTCAGTACTCAGGGTGCTGGGTGCTCAGTGCTCGGGGTGCTGGGTGCCCAGTGCTCAGTACTCAGGGTGCTGGGTGCTCAGTGCTCAGGGTGCTGGGTGCTGGGTGCTCAGTGCTCAGGGTGCTGGATGCTCAGTGCTCAGGGTGCGGGGTACTCAGTGCTCAGGGTGCTGGGTGTTCAGTACTCAGGGTGCTGGGTGCTCAGTGCTCAGGGTGCTAGGTGCTCAGTGCTCGGGGTGCTGGGTGCTCAGTGCTCGGGATGCTGGGTGCTCAGTGCTCAGGGTGCTGGGTGCTCAGTACTCAGGTTGCTGGGTGCTCAGTGCTCGAGGTGCTCAGTACTCAGGGTGCTGTATGTTCAGTGCTCAGGGTGCTGGGTGCTCAGTACTCAGGGTGCTCGGTGCTTAGTACTCAGGGTGCTGGGTGCTCAGTACTCCGGGTGCTGGGTGCTCAGTGCTCAGGGTGCTCAGTGCTCAGTGCTCAGGGTTCTGGGTGTTCAGTACTCAGGTTGCTGGGTGCTCAGTACTCAGGTTGCTGTGTGCTCACTGCTCAGAGTGGTGGGTGCTCAGTACTCAGGCTGCTCGGTGCTCAGTGCTCAGGGTGCTGGGTGCTCAGTACTCAGGGTGCTGGGTGCTCAGTACTCAGGGTGCTGGGTGCTCAGTGCTCAGGGTGCTGGGTACTCAGTGCTCAGGTTGCTCGGTGCTCAGTACTCGGGGAGATCGGTGCTCAGTACACAGGGTGCTCAGTACTAAGGGTGCTGGGTGCTCAGTGCTCGGGGTGCTGGGTGCTCAGTACTCAGGGTGCTGGGTGCTCAGTGCTCAGGGTGCTGGGTGCTCAGTGCTCAGCGTGATCGGTGCTCAGTACTCAGGGTGCTCAGTACTAAGGGTGCTGGGTGCTCAGTGCTCGGGGTGCTGGGTGCTCAGTACTCAGGGTGCTGGGTGCTCAGTGCTCAGGGTGCTCGGTGCTCAGTACTCGGGGTGCTGGGTGCTCATTCTCGGGGTGCTGGGTGCTCAGTGCTCGGGGTGCTGGGTGCTCATTACTCAGGGTGCTGGGTGCTCAGTTCTCAGGGTGCTGGGTGCTCAGTACTCAGGGTGCTGGGTGCTCAGTGCTCAGGGTGCTGGGTGCTCTGTACTCAGGGTGCTGGGTGCTCAGTGCTCAGGGTGCTGGGTGCTCAGTACTCAGGGTGCTGGATGCTCAGTGCTCAGGGTGCTGGGTGCTCAGTACTCAGGGTGCTGGGAGCTCAGTGCCCAGGGTGATCGGTGCTCAGTACTCAGGGTGCTCAGTACTCAGGGTGCTGGGTGCTCAGTGCTCGGGGTGCTGGGTGCTCAGTGCTCAGGGTGATCGGTGCTCAATACTCAGTGTGCTGGGTGCTCAGTGCTCAGGGTGCTGGGTGCTCAGTCCTCAGGTTGATCGGTGCTCAGTACTCAGGGTGCTGGGTGCTCAGTGCTCAGTGCTCAGGGTGCTGGGTGCTCAGTGCTCAGGGTGCTGGTTGCTCAGTACTCAGGGTGCTGGGTGCTCAGTACTCAGGATGCTGGGTGCTCAGTGCTCAGGGTGCTTGGTGCTCAGTACTCAGGGTGCTGGGTGATCAGTGCTCGGGGTGCTGGGTGCTCAGTGCTCAGGGTGCTGGGTGCTCAGTGCTCAGGGTGCTGGGTGCTCAGTGCTCGGGGTGCTCGGTGCTCAGTACTCAAGGTGCTGGGTGCTCAGTGCTCAGGGTGCTGGGTGCTCAGTGCTCGGGGTGCTGGGTGCTCAGTACTCAGGGTGCTGGGTGCTCAATGCTCGGGGTGCTCGGTGGTCAGTACGTTGGGTGCTCAGTACTCAGGGTGCTCGGTGCTCAGTGCTCAGGGTGCTGGGTGCTCAGTGCTCGGGGCGCTTGGTGCTCAGTGCTCGGGGTGCTGGGTGCTCAGTACTCAGGGTGCTGGGTGCTCAGTACTCAGGGTGCTGGGTGCTCAGTACTCGGGGTGTTGGGTGCTCAGTGCTCAGCGTGCTGGGTGCTCAGTACTCACGGTGCTCGGTGCTCAGTGCTTGGGGTGCTGGGTTCTCAGTACTCAGGGGGCTGGGTGCTCAGTGCTCAGGGTGCTGGGTGCTCAGTGCTCGGGGTGCTCAGTGCTCAGTGCTCAGGGTCCTGGGTGCTCAGTGCTCGGGGTGCTCAGTGCTCAGTGCTCAGGGTCCTGGGTGCCCAGTACTCAAGGTGCTGGGTGCTTAGTACTCAGGGTGCTCAGTGCTCAGTACACAGGGTGCTGGGTGCTCAGTGCTCGGGGTGCTGGGTGCTCAGTTCTCAGTACTCAGCGTGCTGGGTGCTCAGTGCTCGGGGTGCTGGGTGCTCAGTACTCAGCGTGCTGGGTGCTCAGTACTCAGGGTGCTGGGTGCTCAGTGCTCAGGGTGCTGGGTGCTCAGTGCTCAGGGTGCTGTGTGCTCAGTGATCGGGGTCCTGGGTGCTCAGTACTCAGCGTGCTCAGTGCTCAGGGAGCTTGGTGCTCAGTACTCAGGGTGCTAGGTGCTCAGTACTCAGTGCTCGGGTTCCTGGGTGCGCCGTGCTCGTGGTGCTGGGTGCCCAGTGCTCTGGGTGCTTAGTGCTCAGTACTCAGGGTGCTGGGTGCTCAGTGCTCAGGGTGCTGTGTGCTCACTGCTCAGGGTTCTGGGTGCTCAGTGCTCAGGGTGCTGGGTACTCAGTGCTCAGGGTGCTGGGGGCTCAGTGCTCAGGGTGCTGGGTGCTCAGTACTCAGGGTGCTGGGTGCTCAGTGCTCGGAGTGCTGGGTGCTCAGTGCTCAGGGTGCTGGGTACTCAGTACTCAGGGTGCTGGGTGCTCAGTGCTCGGGTTGCTGGGTGCTCAGTGCTCGGGGTGCTGGGTGCTCAGTACTCAGGGTGCTGGGTGCTCAGTACTCAGGGGGCTGGGAGCTCAGTGCTCAGGGTGATCGGTGCTCAGTACTCAGGGTGCTCAGTACTCAGGGTGCTGGGAGCTCAGTGCTCAGGGTGATCGGTGCTCAGTACTCAGGGTGCTCAGTACTCAGGGTGCTGGGTGCTCAGTGCTCAGGTTGCTGGGTGCTCAGTGCTCGGGGTGCTGGGTGCCCAGTGCTCAGGGTGCTGGGTGCTCAGTACTCAGGGTGCTGGGTGCTCAGTGCTCAGTGCTCAGAGTTCTGGGTGTTCAGTACTCAGGGTGCTGGGTGCTCAGTACTCAGGGTGCTGGGTGCTCAGTGCTCAGAGTGGTGGGTGCTCAGTACTCAGAGTGCTCGGTGCTCAGTGCTCAGGGTGCTGGGTGCTCAGTACTCAGGGTGCTGGGTGCTCAGTACTCAGTTTGCTGGGTGCTCAGTGCTCAGGGTGCTGGGTACTCAGTGCTCAGGGTGCTCGGTGCTCAGTACTCGGGGTGCTGGGTGCTCATTCTCGGGGTGCTGGGTGCTCAGTGCTCGGGGTGCTGGGTGCTCATTACTCAGGGTGCTGGGTGCTCAGTGCTCAGGGTGCTGGGTGCTCAGTACTCAGGGTGCTGGGTGCTCAGTGCTCAGGGTGCTGGGTGCTCAGTACTCAGGGTGCTGGGTGCTCAGTGCTCAGGGTGCTGGGTGCTCAGTACTCAGGGTGCTGGGAGCTCAGTGCTCAGGGTGATCGGTGCTCAGTACTCAGGGTGCTCAGTACTAAGGGTGCTGGGTGCTCAGTGCTCGGGGTGCTGGGTGCTCAGTACTCAGGGTGCTGGGTGCTCAGTGCTCGGGGTCTTGGATGCTCAGTGCTCAGGGTGATCGGTGCTCAGTACTCAGGGTGCTGGGTGCTCAGTACTCAGGGTGCTGGGTGCTCAGTCCTCAGGGTGCTCTGTCCTCAGGGTGCTGGGTGCTCAGTGCTCGGGGTGCTCGGTGCTCAGTACTCAGGGTGCTGGGTGCTCAGTGCTCAGGGTGCTGGGTGCTCAGTACTCAGGGTGCTGGGTGCTCAGTGCTCAGGGTGCTGGGTGCTCAGTACTCAGGTTGCTGGGAGCTCAGTGCTCAGGGTGATCGGTGCTCAGTACTCAGGGTGCTCAGTACTCAGGGTGCTGGGTGCTCAGTGCTCGGGGTGCTGGGTGCTCAGTGCTCAGGGTGATCAGTGCTCAGTACTCAGTGTCCTGGGTGCTCAGTGCTCAGGGTGCTGGGTGCTCAGTCCTCAGGGTGATCGGTGCTCAGTACTCAGGGTGCTGGGTGCTCAGTGCTCAGGGTGCTGGGTGCTCAGTGCTCAGTGCTCAGGGTGCTGGGTGCTCAGTGCTCAGGGTGCTGGTTGCTCAGTACTCAGGGTGCTGGGTGCTCAGTACTCAGGGTGCTGGGTGCTCAGTGCTCAGGGTGCTTGGTGCTCAGTACTCAGGGTGCTGGGTGATCAGTGCTCAGGGTGCTGTGTGCTCACTGCTCAGGGTTCTGGGTGCTCAGTGCTCAGGGTGCTGGGTGCTCAGTGCTCAGGGTGCTGGGGGCTCAGTGCTCAGGGTGCTGGCAGCTCAGTACTCAGGGTGCTGGGTGCTCAGTGCTCGGAGTGCTGGGTGCTCAGTGCTCAGGGTGCTGGGTACTCAGTACTCAGGGTGCTGGGTGCTCAGTGCTCGGGTTGCTGGGTGCTCAGTGCTCGGGGTGCTGGGTGCTCAGTACTCAGGGTGCTGGGTGCTCAGTACTCAGGGGGCTGGGAGCTCAGTGCTCAGGGTGATCGGTGCTCAGTACTCAGGGTGCTCAGTACTCAGGGTGCTGGGAGCTCAGTGCTCAGGGTGATCGGTGCTCAGTACTCAGGGTGCTCAGTACTCAGGGTGCTGGGTGCTCAGTGCTCAGGTTGCTGGGTGCTCAGTGCTCGGGGTGCTGGGTGCCCAGTGCTCAGGGTGCTGGGTGCTCAGTACTCAGGGTGCTGGGTGCTCAGTGCTCAGTGCTCAGAGTTCTGGGTGTTCAGTACTCAGGGTGCTGGGTGCTCAGTACTCAGGGTGCTGGGTGCTCAGTGCTCAGAGTGGTGGGTGCTCAGTACTCAGAGTGCTCGGTGCTCAGTGCTCAGGGTGCTGGGTGCTCAGTACTCAGGGTGCTGGGTGCTCAGTACTCAGGGTGCTGGGTGCTCAGTGCTCAGGGTGCTGGGTACTCAGTGCTCAGGGTGCTCGGTGCTCAGTACTCGGGGTGCTGGGTGCTCATTCTCGGGGTGCTGGGTGCTCAGTGCTCGAGGTGCTGGGTGCTCATTACTCAGGGTGCTGGGTGCTCAGTGCTCAGGGTGCTGGGTGCTCAGTACTCAGGGTGCTGGGTGCTCAGTGCTCAGGGTGCTGGGTGCTCAGTACTCAGGGTGCTGGGTGCTCAGTGCTCAGGGTGCTGGGTGCTCAGTACTCAGGGTGCTGGGAGCTCAGTGCTCAGGGTGATCGGTGCTCAGTACTCAGGGTGCTCAGTACTAAGGGTGCTGGGTGCTCAGTGCTCGGGGTGCTGGGTGCTCAGTACTCAGGGTGCTGGGTGCTCAGTGCTCGGGGTCTTGGATGCTCAGTGCTCAGGGTGATCGTTGCTCAGTACTCAGGGTGCTGGGTGCTCAGTACTCAGGGTGCTGGGTGCTCAGTCCTCAGGGTGCTCTGTCCTCAGGGTGCTGGGTGCTCAGTGCTCGGGGTGCTCGGTGCTCAGTACTCAGGGTGCTGGGTGCTCAGTGCTCAGGGTGCTGGGTGCTCAGTACTCAGGGTGCTGGGTGCTCAGTGCTCAGGGTGCTGGGTGCTCAGTACTCAGGGTGCTGGGTGCTCAGTGCTCAGGGTGCTGGGTGCTCAGTACTCAGGTTGCTGGGAGCTCAGTGCTCAGGGTGATCGGTGCTCAGTACTCAGGGTGCTCAGTACTCAGCGTGCTGGGTGCTCAGTGCTCGGGGTGCTGGGTGCTCAGTGCTCAGGGTGATCAGTGCTCAGTACTCAGTGTCCTGGGTGCTCAGTGCTCAGGGTGCTGGGTGCTCAGTCCTCAGGGTGATCGGTGCTCAGTACTCAGGGTGCTGGGTGCTCAGTGCTCAGGGTGCTGGGTGCTCAGTGCTCAGTGCTCAGGGTGCTGGGTGCTCAGTGCTCAGGGTGCTGGTTGCTCAGTACTCAGGGTGCTGGGTGCTCAGTACTCAGGGTGCTGGGTGCTCAGTGCTCAGGGTGGTTGGTGCTCAGTACTCAGGGTGCTGGGTGATCAGTGCTCGGGGTGCTGGGTGCTCAGTGCTCAGGGTGCTGGGTGCTCAGTGCTCAGGGTGCTGGGTGCTCAGTACTCAGGGTGCTGGGTGTTAAGTGCTCGGGGTGCTCGGTGCTCAGTACTCAAGGTGCTGGGTGCTCAGTGCTCGGGTTGCTGGGTGCTCAGTGCTCAGGGTGCTGGGTGCTCATTACTCAGGGTGCTGGGTGCTCAGTGCTCAGGGTGCTGGGTGCTCAGTGCTCGGGGTGCTGGGTGCTCAGTGCTCAGTACTCAGGGTGCTGGGTGCTCAGTGCTTGGGGTGCTGGGTGCTCAGTGCTCAGTACTCAGGGTGCTGGGTGCTCAGTGCTCAGGGTGCTGTGTGCTCAGTGCTCAGGGTGCTGGGTGCTCAGTGCTCAGGGTGCTGGGTAGTCATTGCTCAGGGTGCTGGGTGCTCAGTACTCAGGGTGCTGGGTGCTCAGTGCTCAGGGTGCTGGGTGCTCAGTACTCAGGGTACTGGGTGCTCAGTGCTCGGGGTGCTGGGTGCTCAGTGCTCAGGGTGCTGGGTGCTCAGTACTCAGTGTGCTGGGTGCTCAGTGCTCGGGGTGCTGGGTGCTCAGTGCTCGGGGTGCTGGGTGCTCAGTGCTCATGGTGCTGGGTGCTCAATACTCAGGGTGCTGGGAGCTCAGTGCTCAGGGTGATCCGTGCTCAGTACTCAGGGTGCTCAGTACTCAGGGTGCTGGGTGCTCAGTGCTCGGGGTGCTGGGTGCTCAGTACTCAGGGTGCTGGGTGCTCAGTGCTCGGGGTTCTGGGTGCTCAGTGCTCAGGGTGATCGGTGCTCAGTACTCAGGGTGCTGGGTGCTCAGTCCTCAGGGTGCTCAGTGCTCAGGGTGCTGGGTGCTCAGTGCTCGGGGTGCTCGGTGCTCAGTACTCAGGGTGCTGAGTGCTCAGTACTCAGGGTGCTGGGTGCTCAGTGCTCGGGGTGATCGGTGCTCAGTACTCAGGGTGCTGGGTGCTCAGTGCTCGGGTTGCTCGGTGCTCAGTACGTTGGGTGCTCACTACTCAGGGTGCTGGGTGCTCAGTGCTCAGGGTGCTGGGTGCTCAGTGCTCGGGGTGCTCGGTGCTCAGTACTTTGGGTGCTCAATACTCAGGGTGCTGGGTGCTCAGTGCTCAGGGTGCTGGGTGCTCAGTGCTCAGGGTGGTGGGTGCTCAGTACTCAGGTTGCTGGGTGCTCAGTGCTCGGGGTGCTGGGTGCTCAGTGCTCAGGGTGCTGGGTGCTCAGTACTCGGGGTGCTGGGTGCTCAGTACTCAGGGTGCTGGGTGCTCAGTACTCAGGGTGCTGTGTGCTCAGTGCTCAGGGTGCTGGGTGCTCAGTACTCAGGGTGCTGGGTGCTCAGTACTCGGGGTGCTGGGTGCTCAGTACTCAGGGTGCTGGGTGCTCAGTACTCAGGGTGCTGGGTGCTCAGTACTCGGGTGCTGGGTGCTCTGTGCTCGGGGTGCTGGGTGCTCAGTGCTCAGTGCTCAGGGTGCTGGGTGCTCAGTGCTCATGGTGCTGTGTGCTCAGTGCTCAGGGTGCTGGGTGCTCAGTACTCAGGGTGCTGGGTGCTCAGTACTCAGGGTGCTGGGTGCTCAGTACTCGGGTGCTGGGTGCTCAGTGCTCAGGGTGCTGGGTGCTCAGTGCTCGGGGTGCTGGGTGCTCAGTGCTCAGTACTCAGGGTGCTGGGTGCTCAGTGCTCGGGGTGCTGGGTGCCCAGTGCTCAGTACTCAGGGTGCTGGGTGCTCAGTGCTCAGGGTGCTGGGTGCTGGGTGCTCAGTGCTCAGGGTGCTGGATGCTCAGTGCTCAGGGTGCGGGGTACTCAGTGCTCAGGGTGCTGGGTGTTCAGTACTCAGGGTGCTGGGTGCTCAGTGCTCAGGGTGCTAGGTGCTCAGTGCTCGGGGTGCTGGGTGCTCAGTGCTCGGGATGCTGGGTGCTCAGTGCTCAGGGTGCTGGGTGCTCAGTACTCAGGGTGCTGGGTGCTCAGTGCTCGAGGTGCTCAGTACTCAGGGTGCTGTATGTTCAGTGCTCAGGGTGCTGGGTGCTCAGTACTCAGGGTGCTCGGTGCTTAGTACTCAGGGTGCTGGGTGCTCAGTACTCCGGGTGCTGGGTGCTCAGTGCTCAGGGTGCTCAGTGCTCAGTGCTCAGGGTTCTGGGTGTTCAGTACTCAGGTTGCTGGGTGCTCAGTACTCAGGTTGCTGTGTGCTCACTGCTCAGAGTGGTGGGTGCTCAGTACTCAGGCTGCTCGGTGCTCAGTGCTCAGGGTGCTGGGTGCTCAGTGCTCAGGGTGCTGGGTACTCAGTGCTCAGGTTGCTCGGTGCTCAGTACTCGGGGAGATCGGTGCTCAGTACACAGGGTGCTCAGTACTAAGGGTGCTGGGTGCTCAGTGCTCGGGGTGCTGGGTGCTCAGTACTCAGGGTGCTGGGTGCTCAGTGCTCAGGGTGCTGGGTGCTCAGTGCTCAGCGTGATCGGTGCTCAGTACTCAGGGTGCTCAGTACTAAGGGTGCTGGGTGCTCAGTGCTCGGGGTGCTGGGTGCTCAGTACTCAGGGTGCTGGGTGCTCAGTGCTCAGGGTGCTCGGTGCTCAGTACTCGGGGTGCTGGGTGCTCATTCTCGGGGTGCTGGGTGCTCAGTGCTCGGGGTGCTGGGTGCTCATTACTCAGGGTGCTGGGTGCTCAGTTCTCAGGGTGCTGGGTGCTCAGTACTCAGGGTGCTGGGTGCTCAGTGCTCAGGGTGCTGGGTGCTCTGTACTCAGGGTGCTGGGTGCTCAGTGCTCAGGGTGCTGGGTGCTCAGTACTCAGGGTGCTGGGTGCTCAGTGCTCAGGGTGCTGGGTGCTCAGTACTCAGGGTGCTGGGAGCTCAGTGCCCAGGGTGATCGGTGCTCAGTACTCAGGGTGCTCAGTACTCAGGGTGCTGGGTGCTCAGTGCTCGGGGTGCTGGGTGCTCAGTGCTCAGGGTGATCGGTGCTCAATACTCAGTGTGCTGGGTGCTCAGTGCTCAGGGTGCTGGGTGCTCAGTCCTCAGGGTGATCGGTGCTCAGTACTCAGGGTGCTGGGTGCTCAGTGCTCAGTGCTCAGGGTGCTGGGTGCTCAGTGCTCAGGGTGCTGGTTGCTCAGTACTCAGGGTGCTGGGTGCTCAGTACTCAGGATGCTGGGTGCTCAGTGCTCAGGGTGCTTGGTGCTCAGTACTCAGGGTGCTGGGTGATCAGTGCTCGGGGTGCTGGGTGCTCAGTGCTCAGGGTGCTGGGTGCTCAGTGCTCAGGGTGCTGGGTGCTCAGTGCTCGGGGTGCTCGGTGCTCAGTACTCAAGGTGCTGGGTGCTCAGTGCTCAGGGTGCTGGGTGCTCAGTGCTCGGGGTGCTGGGTGCTCAGTACTCAGGGTGCTGGGTGCTCAATGCTCGGGGTGCTCGGTGGTCAGTACGTTGGTTGCTCAGTACTCAGGGTGCTCGGTGCTCAGTGCTCAGGGTGCTGGGTGCTCAGTGCTCGGGGCGCTTGGTGCTCAGTGCTCGGGGTGCTGGGTGCTCAGTACTCAGGGTGCTGGGTGCTCAGTACTCAGGGTGCTGGGTGCTCAGTACTCGGGGTGTTGGGTGCTCAGTGCTCAGCGTGCTGGGTGCTCAGTACTCACGGTGCTCGGTGCTCAGTGCTTGGGGTGCTGGGTTCTCAGTACTCAGGGGGCTGGGTGCTCAGTGCTCAGGGTGCTGGGTGCTCAGTGCTCGGGGTGCTCAGTGCTCAGTGCTCAGGGTCCTGGGTGCTCAGTGCTCGGGGTGCTCAGTGCTCAGTGCTCAGGGTCCTGGGTGCCCAGTACTCAAGGTGCTGGGTGCTTAGTACTCAGGGTGCTCAGTGCTCAGTACACAGGGTGCTGGGTGCTCAGTGCTCGGGGTGCTGGGTGCTCAGTTCTCAGTACTCAGCGTGCTGGGTGCTCAGTGCTCGGGGTGCTGGGTGCTCAGTACTCAGCGTGCTGGGTGCTCAGTACTCAGGGTGCTGGGTGCTCAGTGCTCAGGGTGCTGGGTGCTCAGTGCTCAGGGTGCTGTGTGCTCAGTGATCGGGGTCCTGGGTGCTCAGTACTCAGCGTGCTCAGTGCTCAGGGAGCTTGGTGCTCAGTACTCAGGGTGCTAGGTGCTCAGTACTCAGTGCTCGGGTTCCTGGGTGCGCCGTGCTCGTGGTGCTGGGTGCCCAGTGCTCTGGGTGCTTAGTGCTCAGTACTCAGGGTGCTGGGTGCTCAGTGCTCAGGGTGCTGTGTGCTCACTGCTCAGGGTTCTGGGTGCTCAGTGCTCAGGGTGCTGGGTACTCAGTGCTCAGGGTGCTGGGGGCTCAGTGCTCAGGGTGCTGGGTGCTCAGTACTCAGGGTGCTGGGTGCTCAGTGCTCGGAGTGCTGGGTGCTCAGTGCTCAGGGTGCTGGGTACTCAGTACTCAGGGTGCTGGGTGCTCAGTGCTCGGGTTGCTGGGTGCTCAGTGCTCGGGGTGCTGGGTGCTCAGTACTCAGGGTGCTGGGTGCTCAGTACTCAGGGGGCTGGGAGCTCAGTGCTCAGGGTGATCGGTGCTCAGTACTCAGGGTGCTCAGTACTCAGGGTGCTGGGAGCTCAGTGCTCAGGGTGATCGGTGCTCAGTACTCAGGGTGCTCAGTACTCAGGGTGCTGGGTGCTCAGTGCTCAGGTTGCTGGGTGCTCAGTGCTCGGGGTGCTGGGTGCCCAGTGCTCAGGGTGCTGGGTGCTCAGTACTCAGGGTGCTGGGTGCTCAGTGCTCAGTGCTCAGAGTTCTGGGTGTTCAGTACTCAGGGTGCTGGGTGCTCAGTACTCAGGGTGCTGGGTGCTCAGTGCTCAGAGTGGTGGGTGCTCAGTACTCAGAGTGCTCGGTGCTCAGTGCTCAGGGTGCTGGGTGCTCAGTACTCAGGGTGCTGGGTGCTCAGTACTCAGGGTGCTGGGTGCTCAGTGCTCAGGGTGCTGGGTACTCAGTGCTCAGGGTGCTCGGTGCTCAGTACTCGGGGTGCTGGGTGCTCATTCTCGGGGTGCTGGGTGCTCAGTGCTCGGGGTGCTGGGTGCTCATTACTCAGGGTGCTGGGTGCTCAGTGCTCAGGGTGCTGGGTGCTCAGTACTCAGGGTGCTGGGTGCTCAGTGCTCAGGGTGCTGGGTGCTCAGTACTCAGGGTGCTGGGTGCTCAGTGCTCAGGTTGCTGGGTGCTCAGTACTCAGGGTGCTGGGAGCTCAGTGCTCAGGGTGATCGGTGCTCAGTACTCAGGGTGCTCAGTACTAAGGGTGCTGGGTGCTCAGTGCTCGGGGTGCTGGGTGCTCAGTACTCAGGGTGCTGGGTGCTCAGTGCTCGGGGTCTTGGATGCTCAGTGCTCAGGGTGATCGGTGCTCAGTACTCAGGGTGCTGGGTGCTCAGTACTCAGGGTGCTGGGTGCTCAGTCCTCAGGGTGCTCTGTCCTCAGGGTGCTGGGTGCTCAGTGCTCGGGGTGCTCGGTGCTCAGTACTCAGGGTGCTGGGTGCTCAGTGCTCAGGGTGCTGGGTGCTCAGTACTCAGGGTGCTGGGTGCTCAGTGCTCAGGGTGCTGGGTGCTCAGTACTCAGGGTGCTGGGTGCTCAGTGCTCAGGGTGCTGGGTGCTCAGTACTCAGGTTGCTGGGAGCTCAGTGCTCAGGGTGATCGGTGCTCAGTACTCAGGGTGCTCAGTACTCAGGGTGCTGGGTGCTCAGTGCTCGGGGTGCTGGGTGCTCAGTGCTCAGGGTGATCAGTGCTCAGTACTCAGTGTCCTGGGTGCTCAGTGCTCAGGGTGCTGGGTGCTCAGTCCTCAGGGTGATCGGTGCTCAGTACTCAGGGTGCTGGGTGCTCAGTGCTCAGGGTGCTGGGTGCTCAGTGCTCAGTGCTCAGGGTGCAGGGTGCTCAGTGCTCAGGGTGCTGGTTGCTCAGTACTCAGGGTGCTGGGTGCTCAGTACTCAGGGTGCTGGGTGCTCAGTGCTCAGGGTGCTTGGTGCTCAGTACTCAGGGTGCTGGGTGATCAGTGCTCAGGGTGCTGTGTGCTCACTGCTCAGGGTTCTGGGTGCTCAGTGCTCAGGGTGCTGGGTGCTCAGTGCTCAGGGTGCTGGGGGCTCAGTGCTCAGGGTGCTGGCAGCTCAGTACTCAGGGTGCTGGGTGCTCAGTGCTCGGAGTGCTGGGTGCTCAGTGCTCAGGGTGCTGGGTACTCAGTACTCAGGGTGCTGGGTGCTCAGTGCTCTGGTTGCTGGGTGCTCAGTGCTCGGGGTGCTGGGTGCTCAGTACTCAGGGTGCTGGGTGCTCAGTACTCAGGGGGCTGGGAGCTCAGTGCTCAGGGTGATCGGTGCTCAGTACTCAGGGTGCTCAGTACTCAGGGTGCTGGGAGCTCAGTGCTCAGGGTGATCGGTGCTCAGTACTCAGGGTGCTCAGTACTCAGGGTGCTGGGTGCTCAGTGCTCAGGTTGCTGGGTGCTCAGTGCTCGGGGTGCTGGGTGCCCAGTGCTCAGTGTGCTGGGTGCTCAGTACTCAGGGTGCTGGGTGCTCAGTGCTCAGTGCTCAGAGTTCTGGGTGTTCAGTACTCAGGGTGCTGGGTGCTCAGTACTCAGGGTGCTGGGTGCTCAGTGCTCAGAGTGGTGGGTGCTCAGTACTCAGAGTGCTCGGTGCTCAGTGCTCAGGGTGCTGGGTGCTCAGTACTCAGGGTGCTGGGTGCTCAGTACTCAGGGTGCTGGGTGCTCAGTGCTCAGGGTGCTGGGTACTCAGTGCTCAGGGTGCTCGGTGCTCAGTACTCGGGGTGCTGGGTGCTCATTCTCGGGGTGCTGGGTGCTCAGTGCTCGGGGTGCTGGGTGCTCATTACTCAGGGTGCTGGGTGCTCAGTGCTCAGGGTGCTGGGTGCTCAGTACTCAGGGTGCTGGGTGCTCAGTGCTCAGGGTGCTGGGTGCTCAGTACTCAGGGTGCTGGGTGCTCAGTGCTCAGGGTGCTGGGTGCTCAGTACTCAGGGTGCTGGGAGCTCAGTGCTCAGGGTGATCGGTGCTCAGTACTCAGGGTGCTCAGTACTAAGGGTGCTGGGTGCTCAGTGCTCGGGGTGCTGGGTGCTCAGTACTCAGGGTGCTGGGTGCTCAGTGCTCGGGGTCTTGGATGCTCAGTGCTCAGGGTGATCGTTGCTCAGTACTCAGGGTGCTGGGTGCTCAGTACTCAGGGTGCTGGGTGCTCAGTCCTCAGGGTGCTCTGTCCTCAGGGTGCTGGGTGCTCAGTGCTCGGGGTGCTCGGTGCTCAGTACTCAGGGTGCTGGGTGCTCAGTGCTCAGGGTGCTGGGTGCTCAGTACTCAGGGTGCTGGGTGCTCAGTGCTCAGGGTGCTGGGTGCTCAGTACTCAGGGTGCTGGGTGCTCAGTGCTCAGGGTGCTGGGTGCTCAGTACTCAGGTTGCTGGGAGCTCAGTGCTCAGGGTGATCGGTGCTCAGTACTCAGGGTGCTCAGTACTCAGGGTGCTGGGTGCTCAGTGCTCGGGGTGCTGGGTGCTCAGTGCTCAGGGTGATCAGTGCTCAGTACTCAGTGTCCTGGGTGCTCAGTGCTCAGGGTGCTGGGTGCTCAGTCCTCAGGGTGATCGGTGCTCAGTACTCAGGGTGCTGGGTGCTCAGTGCTCAGGGTGCTGGGTGCTCAGTGCTCAGTGCTCAGGGTGCTGGGTGCTCAGTGCTCAGGGTGCTGGTTGCTCAGTACTCAGGGTGCTGGGTGCTCAGTACTCAGGGTGCTGGGTGCTCAGTGCTCAGGGTGCTTGGTGCTCAGTACTCAGGGTGCTGGGTGATCAGTGCTCGGGGTGCTGGGTGCTCAGTGCTCAGGGTGCTGGGTGCTCAGTGCTCAGGGTGCTGGGTGCTCAGTACTCAGGGTGCTGGGTGTTAAGTGCTCGGGGTGCTCGGTGCTCAGTACTCAAGGTGCTGGGTGCTCAGTGCTCAGGGTGCTGGGTGCTCAGTGCTCGGGGTGCTCAGTGCTCAGTACGTTGGGTGCTCAGTACTCAGGGTGCTGGGTGCTCAGTGCTCAGGGTGCTGGGTGCTCAGTGCTCAGGGTGCTGGGTGCTCAGTGCTCAGGGTGCTTGATGCTCAGTTCTCAGGGTGCTGGGTTCTCAGTGCTCAGGGTGCTGGGTGCTCAGTGCTCGGGGTGCTGGGTGCTCAGTACTCAGGGTGCTGGGTGCTCAGTACTCAGGGTGCTGGGTGCTCAGTACTCGGGGTGTTGGGTGCTCAGTGCTCAGCGTGCTGGGTGCTCAGTACTCACGGTGCTCAGGGCTCAGTGCTTGGGGTGCTGGGTTCTCAGTATTCAGGGTGCTGGGTGCTCAGTGCTCAGGGTGCTGGGTGCTCAGTGCTCAGGGTGCTGGGTGCGCAGTACTCAGTGCTCAGGATGCTGGGTGCTCAGTGCTCGGGGTGCTGGGGGCTGAGTGCTCAGGGTGCTGGGTGCTCAGTGCTCGGGGTGCTCAGTGCTCAGTGCTCAGGGTCCTGGGTGCTCAGTACTCAGGGTGCTGGGTGCTTAGTACTCAGGGTGCTCAGTGCTCAGTACACAGGGTGCCGTGTGCTCAGTGCTCGGGGTGCTGGGTGCTCAGTGCTCAGTACTCAGGGTGCTGGGTGCTCAGTACTCAGGGTGCTCAGTGCTCGGGGAGCTCAGTGCTCAGTACTCAGGGTGCTAGGTGCTCAGTTCTCAGTGCTCGGGGTCCTGGGTGCTCCGTGCTCGAGGTGCTGGGTGCCCAGTGCTCTGGGTGCTTAGTGCTCAGTACTCAGGGTGCTGGGTGCTCAGTACTCAGGGTGCTCAGTGCTCGGGGTGCTGGGTGCTCAGTACTCAGGGTGCTGGGTTCTCAGTACTCAGGGTGCTGGGTGCTCATTCTCGGGGTGCTGGGTGCTCAGTGCTCGGGTTGCTGGGTGCTCAGTTCTCAGGGTGCTGGGGCTCAGTACTCAGGGTGCTGGGTGCTCAGTACTCAGGGTGCTCAGTGCTCGGGGAGCTCAGTGCTCAGTACTCAGGGTGCTAGGTGCTCAGTACTCAGTGCTCGGGGTCCTGGGTGCTCCGTGCTCGGGGTGCTGGGTGCCCAGTGCTCTGGGTGCTTAGTGCTCAGTACTCAGGGTGCTCAGTGCTCGGGGTGCTGGGTGCTCAGTACTCAGGGTGCTCAGTGCTCAGGGTGCTGGGTGCTCAGTACTCAGGGTGCTGGGGCTCAGTACTCAGGGTGCTGGGTGCTCAGTACTCAGGGTGCTCGGTTCTCAGTACTCAGGGTGCTGGGTGCTCATACTCGGGGTGCTGGGTGCTCAGTGCTCGGGGTACTGGGTGCTCAGTACTCAGGGTGCTGGGGGCTCAGTACTCAGGGTGCTGGGTGCTCAGTACTCAGGGTGATCTGTTCTCAGTACTCAGGGTGCTGGGTGCTCAGTGCTCGGGGTGCTGGGTGCTCAGTACTCGGGGTGCTCAGTGCTCAGTACTCAGGGTGCTGGGTGCTCAGTGCTCGGGGTGCTCCCTGCTCAGTACTCAGGGTGCTGGGTGCTCAGTGCTCCGGGTGCTGGGTGTTCAGTACTCAGGGTGCTGGGTTCTCATTGCACAGGGTGCTGGGTGCTCAGTGCTCGGGGTGCTGGGTGCTCAGTGCTCAGTACTCAGGGTGCTGGGTGCTCAGTGCTTGGGGTGCTGGGTGCTCAGTGCTCAGTACTCAGGGTGCTGGGTGCTCAGTGCTCAGGGTGCTGTGTGCTCAGTGCTCAGGGTGCTGGGTGCTCAGTGCTCAGGGTGCTGGATACTCATTGCTCAGGGTGCTGGGTGCTCAGTACTCAGGGTGCTGGGTGCTCAGTGCTCAGGGTGCTGGGTGCTCAGTACTCAGGGTGCTGGGTGCTCAGTGCTCGGGGTGCTGGGTGCTCAGTGCTCAGGTTGCTGGGTGCTCAGTCCTCAGGGTGCTGGGTGCTCAGTGCTCGGGGTGCTGGGTTCTCAGTGCTCGGGGTGCTGGGTGCTCAGTGCTCAGGGTGCTGGGTGCTCAGTACTCAGGGTGCTGGGAGCTCAGTGCTCAGGGTGATCGGTGCTCAGTACTCAGGGTGCTCAGTACTCAGGGTGCTGGGTGCTCAGTGCTCGGGGTGCTGGGTGCTCAGTACTCAGGGTGCTGGGTGCTCAGTGCTCGGGGTTCTGGGTGCTCAGTGTTCAGGGTGATCGGTGCTCAGTACTCAGGTTGCTGGATGCACAGTGCTCAGGGTGCTGGGTGCTCAGTACTCAGGGTGCTCAGTTCTCAGGGTGCTGGGTGCTCAGTGCTCGGGGTGCTCGGTGCTCAGTACTCAGGGTGCTGAGTGCTCAGTACTCAGGGTCCTGGGTGCTCAGTACTCAGGGTGCTGGGTGCTCAGTGCTCAGGGTGCTGGGTGAACAGTGCTCAGGGTGCTGGGTGCTCAGTGCTCCGGGTGCTGGGTGCTCAGTGCTCAGGGTGCTGGGTGCTCAGTACTCAGGGTGCTGGGTGCTCAGTGCTCAGGGTGGTGGGTGCTCAGAGCTCGGGGCGCTGGGTGCTCAGTGCTCGGGGTGCTCGGAGCTCAGTACTCAGGGTGCTGGGTGCTCAGTGCTCGGGGTGATCGGTGCTCAGTACTCAGGGTGCTGGGTGCTCAGTGCTCGGGGTGCTCGGTGCTCAGTACGTTGGGTGCTCACTACTCAGGGTGCTGGGTGCTCAGTGCTCAGGGTGCTGTGTGCTCAGTGCTCGGGGTGCTCGGTGCTCAGTACTTTGGGTGCTCACTACTCAGGGTGCTGGGTGCACAGTGCTCAGGGTGCTGGGTGCTCAGTGCTCAGGGTGCTGGGTACTCAGTGCTCAGGGTGGTGGGTGCTCAGTACTCAGGTTGCTGGGTGCTCAGTGCTCGGGGTGCTGGGTGCTCAGTGCTCAGGGTGCTGGGTGCTCAGTACTCGGGGTGCTGGGTGCTCAGTACTCAGGGTGCTGGGTGCTCAGTACTCAGGGTGCTGGGTGCTCAGTGCTCGGGGTGCTGGGTGCTCAGTACTCAGGGTGATGGGTGCTCAGTACTCGGGGTGCTGGGTGCTCAGTACTCAGGGTGCTGGGTGCTCAGTACTCAGGGTGCTGGGTGCTCAGTACTCGGGTGCTGGGTGCTCTGTGCTCGGGGTGCTGGGTGCTCAGTGCTCAGTGCTCTGGGTGCTGGGTGCTCAGTGCTCAGGGTGCTGTGTTCTCAGTGCTCAGGGTGCTGGGTGCTCAGTGCTCAGGGTGCTGGGTACTCAGTGCTCAGGGTGCTGGGTGCTCAGTACTCAGGGTGCTGGGTGCTCAGTACTCAGTGTGCTGGGTGCTCAGTGCTCGGGGTGCTGGGTGCTCAGTGCTAGCGGTGCTGGGTGCTCAGTGCTCGAGGTGCTCAGTACTCAGGGTGCTGTGTGTTCAGTGCTCAGGGTGCTGGGTGCTCAGTACTCAGGGTGCTCGGTGCTTAGTACTCAGGGTCCTGGGTGCTCAGTGCTCAAGGAGTTGGGTGCTCTGTACTCAGGGTGCTCATTGCTCAGGGTGCTGGGTGCTCAGTACTCAGGGTGCTGGCTGCTCAGTGCTCAGGGTGCTCGGTCCTCGGGGCGCTGGGTGCTCAGTGCTCGGGGTGCTCGGAGCTCAGTACCCTGGGTGCTGGGTGCTCAGTGCTCGGGGTGCTCGGTGCTCAGTACTCAGGGTGCTGGGTGCTCAGTGCTCGGGGTGTTCGGCGTGCTCGGTGCTCAGTACGTTGGGTGCTCACTACTCAGGATGCTGGGTGCTCAGTGCTCAGGGTGCTGGGTGCTCAGTGCTCAGGGTGCTGGGTGCTCAGTGCTCGGGGTGCTGGGTGCTCAGTACTCAGGGGGATCTGTTCTCAGTACTCAGGGTGCTGGGTGCTCAGTGCTCGGGGTGCTGGGTGCTCAGTACTCGGGGCGCTCAGTGCTCAGTACTCAGGGTGCTGGGTGCTCAGTGCTCGGGGTGCTCCCTGCTCAGTACTCAGGGTGCTGGGTGCTCAGTGCTCCGGGTGCTGGGTGCTCATTACTCAGGGTGCTGGGTGCTCAGTGCTCAGGGTGCTGGGTGCTCAGTGCTCGGGGTGCTGGGTGCTCAGTGCTCAGTACTCAGGGTGCTGGGTGCTCAGTGCTTGGGGTGCTGGGTGCTCAGTGCTCAGTACTCAGGGTGCTGGGTGCTCAGTGCTCAGGGTGCTGTGTGCTCAGTGCTCAGGGTGCTGGGTGCTCAGTGCTCAGGGTGCTGGGTAGTCATTGCTCAGGGTGCTGGGTGCTCAGTACTCAGGGTGCTGGGTGCTCAGTGCTCAGGGTGCTGGGTGCTCAGTACTCAGGGTACTGGGTGCTCAGTGCTCGGGGTGCTGGGTGCTCAGTGCTCAGGGTGCTGGGTGCTCAGTACTCAGTGTGCTGGGTGCTCAGTGCTCGGGGTGCTGGGTGCTCAGTGCTCGGGGTGCTGGGTGCTCAGTGCTCAGGGTGCTGGGTGCTCAATACTCAGGGTGCTGGGAGCTCAGTGCTCAGGGTGATCCGTGCTCAGTACTCAGGGTGCTCAGTACTCAGGGTGCTGGGTGCTCAGTGCTCGGGGTGCTGGGTGCTCAGTACTCAGGGTGCTGGGTGCTCAGTGCTCGGGGTTCTGGGTGCTCAGTGCTCAGGGTGATCTGTGCTCAGTACTCAGGGTGCTGGGTGCTCAGTCCTCAGGGTGCTCAGTGCTCAGGGTGCTGGGTGCTCAGTGCTCGGGGTGCTCGGTGCTCAGTACTCAGGGTGCTGAGTGCTCAGTACTCAGGGTGCTGGGTGCTCAGTGCTCGGGGTGATCGGTGCTCAGTACTCAGGGTGCTGGGTGCTCAGTGCTCGGGTTGCTCGGTGCTCAGTACGTTGGGTGCTCACTACTCAGGGTGCTGGGTGCTCAGTGCTCAGGGTGCTGGGTGCTCAGTGCTCGGGGTGCTCGGTGCTCAGTACTTTGGGTGCTCAATACTCAGGGTGCTGGGTGCTCAGTGCTCAGGGTGCTGGGTGCTCAGTGCTCAGGGTGGTGGGTGCTCAGTACTCAGGTTGCTGGGTGCTCAGAGCTCGGGGTGCTGGGTGCTCAGTGCTCAGGGTGCTGGGTGCTCAGTAATCGGGGTGCTGGGTGCTCAGTACTCAGGGTGCTGGGTGCTCAGTACTCAGGGTGCTGTGTGCTCAGTGCTCGGGGTGCTGGGTGCTCAGTACTCAGGGTGCTGGGTGCTCAGTACTCGGGGTGCTGGGTGCTCAGTACTCAGGGTGCTGGGTGCTCAGTACTCAGGGTGCTGGGTGCTCAGTACTCGGGTGCTGGGTGCTCTGTGCTGGGGGTGCTGGGTGCTCAGTGCTCAGTGCTCAGGGTGCTGGGTGCTCAGTGCTCATGGTGCTGTGTGCTCAGTGCTCAGGGTGCTGGGTGCTCAGGACTCAGGGTGCTGGGTGCTCAGTACTCAGGGTGCTGGGTGCTCAGTACTCGGGTGCTGGGTGCTCAGTGCTCAGGGTGCTGGGTGCTCAGTGCTCGGGGTGCTGGGTGCTCAGTGCTCAGTACTCAGGGTGCTGGGTGCTCAGTGCTCGGGGTGCTGGGTGCCCAGTGCTCAGTACTCAGGGTGCTGGGTGCTCAGTGCTCAGGGTGCTGGGTGCTGGGTGCTCAGTGCTCAGGGTGCTGGATGCTCAGTGCTCAGGGTGCTGGGTACTCAGTGCTCAGGGTGCTGGGTGTTCAGTACTCAGGGTGCTGGGTGCTCAGTGCTCAGGGTGCTAGGTGCTCAGTGCTCGGGGTGCTGGGTGCTCAGTGCTCGGGATGCTGGGTGCTCAGTGCTCAGGGTGCTGGGTGCTCAGTACTCAGGGTGCTGGGTGCTCAGTGCTCGAGGTGCTCAGTACTCAGGGTGCTGTATGTTCAGTGCTCAGGGTGCTGGGTGCTCAGTACTCAGGGTGCTCGGTGCTTAGTACTCAGGGTGCTGGGTGCTCAGTACTCCGGGTGCTGGGTGCTCAGTGCTCAGGGTGCTCAGTGCTCAGTGCTCAGGGTTCTGGGTGTTCAGTACTCAGGGTGCTGGGTGCTCAGGACTCAGGGTGCTGTGTGCTCACTGCTCAGAGTGGTGGGTGCTCAGTACTCAGGCTGCTCGGTGCTCAGTGCTCAGGGTGCTGGGTGCTCAGTACTCAGGGTGCTGGGTGCTCAGTACTCAGGGTGCTGGGTGCTCAGTGCTCAGGGTGCTGGGTACTCAGTGCTCAGGTTGCTCGGTGCTCAGTACTCGGGGAGATCGGTGCTCAGTACACAGGGTGCTCAGTACTAAGGGTGCTGGGTGCTCAGTGCTCGGGGTGCTGGGTGCTCAGTACTCAGGGTGCTGGGTGCTCAGTGCTCAGGGTGCTGGGTGCTCAGTGCTCAGCGTGATCGGTGCTCAGTACTCAGGGTGCTCAGTACTAAGGGTGCTGGGTGCTCAGTGCTCGGGGTGCTGGGTGCTCAGTACTCAGGGTGCTGGGTGCTCAGTGCTCAGGGTGCTCGGTGCTCAGTACTCGGGGTGCTGGGTGCTCATTCTCGGGGTGCTGGGTGCTCAGTGCTCGGGGTGCTGGGTGCTCATTACTCAGGGTGCTGGGTGCTCAGTTCTCAGGGTGCTGGGTGCTCAGTGCTCAGGGTGCTGGGTACTCAGTGCTCAGGGTGCTGGGTACTCAGTGCTCGGGGTGCTGGGTGCTCAGTCCTCAGGGTGCTGGGTACTCAGTGCTCGGGGTGCTGGGTGCTCAGTCCTCAAGGTGCTGGGTGCTCAGTGCTCAGGGTGCTCGGTGCTCAGTGCTCAGGGTGCTGCGTGCTCAGTACTCAGGGTGCTGAGTGCTCAGTGCTCAGGGTGCTGGGTGTTCAATGCTCAGGTTGCTCGGTGCTTAGTACTCAGGGTGCTCGGTGCTCGGGGTGCTGGGTGCTCAGTGCTCGGGGTGCTATGTGCTCAGTGCTCGGGGTGCTGGGTGCTCAGTGCTCGGGGTGCTGGGTGCTCAGTGCTCGGGGTGCTGGGTGCTCAGTGCTCGGGGTGCTGGGTGCTCAGTACTCGGGTTGCTCGGTGCTCAGTACTGAGGGTGCTGGGTGCTCAGTGCTCAGGGTGCTGGGTGCTCAGTACTCAGGGTGCTGTGTGCTCGGTGCTCAGTACGCTGGGTGCTCAGTACTCAGGGTGCTGGCTGCTCAGTACACAGGGTGCTCGGTGCTCAGTAGTCAGGGTGCTGGGTGCTCAGTGCTCGGCGTGCTGGGTGCTCATTACTCAGGGTGGTGGGTGCTCAGTACTCAGGATGCTCAGTGCTTGGGGTGCTGGGTGCTCAGTACTCAGGGTGCTCAGTGCTTGGGGTGCTGGGTGCTCAGTACTCAGGATGCTCAGTGCTTGGGGTGCTGGGTGCTCAGTACTCGGGTTGCTCGGTGCTCAGTACTCAGGGTGCTGGGTGCTCAGTGATCAGGGTGCTGGGTGCTCAGTACTCAGGGTGCTGGGTGCTCGGTGCTCAGTACGCTGGGTGCTCAGTACTCAGGGTGGTGGCTGCTCAGTACTCAGGGTGCTCGGTGCTCAGTACTCAGGGTGCTGGGTGCGCAGTGCTCGGGGTGCTGGGTGCTCAGTACTCAGGTTGCTGCGTGCTCAGTTCTCGGGGTGCTGGGTGCTCAGTACTCAGGGTGCTGGGTGCTCAGTGCTCGGGGTGCTCGGTGCTCAGTACGCTGGTTGCTCAGTACTCAGGGTGCTGGTTGCTCAGTACTCAGGGTGCTGGGTGCTCAGTACACAGCCTGCTGGGTGCTCAGTATTCAGGGTGCTGGGTGTTTAGTACTCAGGGTGCTCAGAGCTCATTACTTAGGGTGCTCAGTGCTCAGTGCTCGGGGTGCTGGGTGCTCAGTGCTCGGGGTGCTGGGTGCTCAGTGCTCGGGGTGCTGGGTGCTCAGTGCTCAGGGTGCTCGGTGCTCAGTGCTCAGAGTGCTGGGTGCTCAGTACTCAGGGTGCTCGGTGCTCAGTACTCAGAGTGCTCAGTGCTCAGTACTCAGCGTGCTGGGTGCTCAGTGCTCAGGGTGCTGGGTGCTCAGTACTCAGGGTGCTGGGTGCTTAGTACAAAGGGTGCTCGGTCCTCAGTGCTCAGGGTGATGGGTGCTCAGTACTCAGGGTGCTGGGTGCTCAGTGCTCAGTGTGCTGGGTGCTTAGTACTCAGGGTGCTCGGTCCTCAGTGCTCAGGGTGCTGGGTGCTCAGTACTCAGGGTGCTGGGTGCTCAGTGCTCAGGGTGCTCAGTGCTCAGTACTCAGGGTGCTCAGTGCTCAGTGCTCTGGGTGCTGGGTGCTCAGTGCTCGGGGTGCTGGGTGCTCAGTGCTCAGGGTGCTGGGTGCTCAGTACTCAGGGTGCTCAGTGCTCAGGGTGCTGGGTGCTCAGTACTCAGGGTGCTGGGTGCTCGGTCCTCAGGGTGCTCAGTGCTCAGTACTCAGGGTGCTCTGTGCTCAGTGCTCGGGGTCCTGGGTGTTCAGTACTCAGGGTGCTCGGTGCTCAGTGCTCAGTATTCAGAGTGCTGGTTGCTCAGTGCTCAGAG
The DNA here is from genome assembly GCF_018167655.1 of Microtus oregoni. Classification (NCBI taxonomy): domain Eukaryota; kingdom Metazoa; phylum Chordata; class Mammalia; order Rodentia; family Cricetidae; genus Microtus; species Microtus oregoni. The sequence goes on along the minus strand of NW_024543811.1, from coordinate 1,335,354 downwards.
TGTTGGGTGCTCAGTACTCAGTGTGCTGGGTGCTCAGTGCACAGTGCTCAGGGTGCTCAGTGCTCAGGGTGCTGGGTGCTCAGGGTGCTGGGTGCTCAGTTCTCGGGGTGCTTTGTGCTCAGTGCTCAGGGTGGTGGGTGCTCAGTGCTCAGTGCTCAGGGTGCTGGGTGCTCAGTGCTCAGTGCTCAGGGTGCTCAGTGCTCAGTGCTCGGGGTGCTGGGTGCTCAGTGCTCAGGGTGATCGGTGCTCAGTGCTCAGGGTGCTGGGTGCTCAGTCCTCAGGGTGCTCAGTGCTCAGGGTGCTGGGTGCTCAGTGCTCGGGGTGCTCGGTGCTCAGTACTCAGGGTGCTGTGTGCTCAGTACTCAGGATGCTGGGTGCTCAGTACTCAGGGTGCTGGGTCCTCAGTACTCAGGGTGCTGGGTGCTCAGTGCTCAGGGTGCTCGGTGTTCAGTACTCAGGGTGCTGAGTGCTCAGTACTCAGGATGCTGGGTGCTCAGTACTCAGGGTGCTGGGTGCTCAGTGCTCGGGGCGCTCGGTGCTCAGTACTCAAGGTGCTGGGTGCTCAGTGCTCAGGGTGCTGGGTACTCAGTCCTCGGGGTGCTCCGTGCTCAGTGATCAGGGTGCTGGGTGCTCAGTACTCAGGGTGCTCGGTGCTCAGTACTCAGGGTTCTCAGTGCTCAGTACTCAGGGTGCTGGGTGCTCAGTGCTCAGGGTGCTGGGTGCTCAGTACTCAGGGTGCTCAGTGCTCAGTGCTCAGGGTGCTGGGTGCTCAGTGCTCAGGGTGCTGGGTGCTAAGGGTGCTGGGTGCTCAGTGCTCGGGGTGCTGGGTGCTCAGTGCTCAGTGCTCAGGGTGCTGGGTGCTCAGTGCTCAGGGTCCTGGGTGTTCAGTACTCAGGGTGCTCGGTGCTCAGTGCTCAGGGTGCTGGGTGCTCAGTACTCAGGGTGCTGGGTGCTCAGTGCTCGGGGTGCTGGGTGCTCAGTGCTCAGGGTGATCAGTGCTCAGTACTCAGGGTGCTGGGTGCTCAGTGCTCAGGGTGCTGGGTGCTCAGTCCTCAGGGTGCTCAGTACTCAGGGTGCTCGGTGCTCAGTGCTCAGTGCTCAGTACTCAGGGTGCTCAGTACTCAGGGTGCTGGGTGCTCAGTGCTCGGGGTGCTGGGTGCTCAGTACTCAGGGTGCTGGGTGCTCAGTACTCGGGGTGCTGGGTGCTCAGTACTCAGGGTGCTGGGTGCTCAGTGCTCGGTGTGCTGGGTGCTCAGTGCTCAGGGTGATCGGTGCTCAGTGCTCAGGGTGCTGGGTGCTCAGTCCTCCGGGTGCTCAGTGCTCAGGGTGCTGGGTGCTCAGTGCTCGGGGTGCTCGGTGCTCAGTACTCAGGGTGCTGTGTGCTCAGTACTCAAGTTGCTGGGTGCTCAGTACTCAGGGTGCTGGGTGCTCAGTACTCGGGGTGCTGGGTGCTCAGTACTCAGGGTGCTGGGTGCTCAGTGCTCGGGGTGCTGGGTGCTCAGTGCTCAGGGTGATCGGTGCTCAGTGCTCAGGGTGCTGGGTGCTCAGTGCTCGGGGTGCTCGGTGCTCAGTACTCAGGGTGCTGAGTGCTCAGTACTCAGGGTGCTGGGTGCTCAGTACTCAGGGTGCTGGTTGCTCAATTCTCAGGGTGCTGGGTGCTCAGTGTTCAGGGTGCTGGGTGCTCAGTGCTCAGGGTGCTGGGTGCTCAGTGCTCGGGGTGCTGGGTGCTCAGGGCTGTGGTGCTGGGTGCTCAGTGCTCAGTGCTCAGGGTGCTGGGTGCTCAGTGCTCAGTGCTCAGGGTGCTGGTTGCTCAGTACTCAGGGTGCTGGGTGCTCAGTACTCAGGGTGCTGGGTGCTCAGTGTTCAGGGTGCTCTGTGCTCAGTACTCAGGGTGCTGGGTGCTCAGTGCTCGGGGTGCTGCGTGCTCAGTGCTCAGGGTGCTGTGTGCTCAGTGCTCAGGGTGCTGGGTGCTCAGTGCTCAGTGCTCAGGGTGCTGGTTGCTCAGTACTCAGGGTGCTGGGTGCTCAGTACTCAGGGTGCTGGGTTCTCAGTGCTCAGGGTGCTCTGTGCTCAGTACTCAGGGTGCTGGGTGCTCAGTGCTCGGGGTGCTGCGTGCTCAGTGCTCAGGGTGCTGGGTGCTCAGTGCTCAGGGTGCTGGGTGCTCAGTGCTCAGGGTGCTGGGTGCTCAGTGCTCAGGGTGATCGGTGCTCAGTACTCAGGGTGCTCAGTGCTCAGGGTGCTGCGTGCTCAGTGCTCAGGGTGCTGGGTGCTCAGTACTCAGGGTGCTGGGTGCTCAGTGCTCGGGGTGCTGGGTGCTCAGTGCTCAGGGTGATCGGTGCTCAGTACTCAGGGTGCTGGGTGCTCAGTGCTCAGGGTGCTGGGTGCTCAGTCCTCAGGGTGCTCAGTGCTCAGGGTGCTGGGCGCTCAGTGCTCGGGGTTCTCGGTGCTCATTACTCAGGGTGCTGAGTGCTCAGTACTCAGGGTGCTGGGTGCTCAGTACTCATGGTGCTGGGTGCTCAGTACTCAGGGGGCTGGGTGCTCAGTGCTCAGGGATCTGGGTTCTCAGTGCTCAGGGCGCTGTGTGCTCAGTGCTCGGGGTGCTGGGTGCTCAGTTCTCGGGGTGCTGTTTGGTCAGTGCTCAGTGCTCAGGGTGCTGGGTGCTCAGTGCTCAGTGCTCAGGGTGCTGTGTGCTCAGTACTCAGGGTGCTGGGTGCTCAGTACTCAGGGTGCTGGGTGCTCAGTTCTCAGGGTGCTGGGTGCTCAGTGCTCAGGGTGCTGGGTGCTCAGTGCTCACGGTGCTGGGTGCTCAGTACTCAGGGTGCTGGGTGCTCAGTGCTCGCGGTGCTCGGTGCTCAGTACTCAAGGTGCTGGGTGCTCAGTGCTCAGGGTGCTGGGTGCTCAGTCCTCGGGGTGCTCCGTGCTCAGAGCTCAGGGTGCTGGGTGCTCAGTACTCAGGGTGCTCGGTGCTCAGTACTCACGGTTCTCAGTGCTCAGGGTGCTGGGTGCTCAGTACTCAGGGTGCTGCGTGCTCAGTACTCGGGGTGCTGGGTGCTCAGTACTCAGGGTGCTCAGTGCTCAGTACTCGGGGTGCTGGGTGCTCAGTGCTCAGTGTGCTCAGTGCTCAGTGCTCGGGGTGCTGGGTGCTCAGTTCTCGGGGCGCTGGGTGCTCAGTGCTCGGGGTGCTGGGTGCTCAGTACTCAGGGTGCTGTGTGCTCAGTGCTCAGTACTCAGCGTGCTGGGTGCTCAGTGCACAGAGTGTTGGGTGCTCAGTACTCAGGGTGCTGGGTGCTCAGTGCTCAGTGCTCAGGGTGCTCAGTGCTCAGGGTGCTCAGTGCTCAGGGTGCTGGGTGCTCAGGGTGCTGGGTGCTCAGTGCTCGGGGTGCTGGGTGCTCAGTGCTCAGGGTGCTGGGTGCTCAGTGCTCAGTGTGCTGGGTGTTCAGTACTCAGGGTGCTCGGTGCTCAGTGCTCAGGGTGATGGGTGCTCAGTACTCAGGGTGCTGGGTGCTCAGTGCTCGGGGTGCTGGGTGCTCAGTGCTCAGGGTGATCAGTGCTCAGTACTCAGGGTGCTGGGTGCTCAGTGCTCAGGGTGCTGGGAGCTCAGTCCTCAGGCTGCTCAGTTCTCAGGGTGCTCGGTGCTCAGTGCTCAGTACTCAGGGTGCTCAGTACTCAGGGTGCTGGGTGCTCAGTGCTCGGGGTGCTGGGTGCTCAGTACTCAGGGTGCTGGGTGCTCAGTACTCAGGGTGCTGGGTGCTCAGTACTCAGGGTGCTGGGTGCTCAGTGCTCGGGGTGCTGGGTGCTCAGTGCTCAGGGTGATTGGTGCTCAGTGCTCAGGGTGCTGGGTGCTCAGTCCTCCGGGTGCTCAGTGCTCAGGGTTCTGGGTGCTCAGTGCTCGGGGTCCTCGGTGCTCAGTACTCAGGGTGATGAGTGCTCAGTACTCAGGGTGCTGGGTGCTCAGTACTCAGGGTGCTGGGTGCTCAGTACTCAGGGTGCTGGGTGCTCAGTGTTCAGGGTGCTGGGTGCTCAGTGCTCAGGGTGCTGGGTGCTCAGTGCTCGGTGTGCTGGGTTCTCAGGGCTGTGGTGCTGGGTGCTCAGTGCTCAGTGCTCAGGGTGCTGGGTGCTCAGTGCTCAGAGCTCAGGGTGCTGGTTGCTCAGTACTCAGGGTGCTGGGTGTTCAGTACTCAGGGTGCTGGGTTCTCAGTGCTCAGGGTGCTCTGTGCTCAGTAATCAGGGTGCTGGGTGCTCAGTGCTCAGTGTGCTGCGTGCTCAGTGCTCAGGGTGCTGGGTGCTCAGTGCTCAGGGTGCTGGGTGCTCAGTACTCAGGGTGCTGGGTGCTCAGTGCTCGGGGCGCTCGGTGCTCAGTACTCAAGGTGCTGGGTGCTCAGTGCTCAGGGTGCTGGGTACTCAGTCCTCGGGGTGCTCCGTGCTCAGTGATCAGGGTGCTGGGTGCTCAGTACTCAGGGTGCTCTGTGCTCAGTACTCAGGGTTCTCAGTGCTCAGTACTCAGGGTGCTGGGTGCTCAGTGCTCAGGGTGCTGGGTGCTCAGTACTCAGGGTGCTCAGTGCTCAGTACTCGGGGTGCTTGGTGCTCAGTACTCAGGCTGCTCAGTGCTCAGTACTCGGGCTGCTGGGTGCTCAGTGCTCAGGGTGCTCAGTGCTCAGTGCTCGGGGTGCTGGGTGCTCAGTGCTCGGGGCGCTGGGTGCTCAGTGTTCGGGGTGATGGGTGCTCAGTACTCGGGGTGCTGGGTGTTCAGTACTCAGGGTGCTGGGTGCTCAGTACTCAGGGAGCTGGGTGCTCAGTGCTCAGGGTGCTGGGTGCTCAGTACTCTGGGTGTTGGGTGCTCAGTATTCATGGTGCTGGGCGCTCCGTGCTCGGGGTGCTGGGTGCTCAGTGCTCAGGGTGCTGGGTGCTCAGTGCTCAGGGTGCTGGGTGCTCAGTACTCAGGGTGCTGGGTGCTTAGTGCTCGAGGTGCTCGGTGCTCAGTACTCAAGGTGCTGCGTGCTCAGTGCTCAGGGTGCTGGGTGCTCAGTGCTCAGTGTGCTCAGTGCTCAGGGTGCTCAGTGCTCAGGGTGCTGGGTGCTTAGGGTGCTGGGTGCTCAGTGCTCGGGGTGCTGGGTGCTCAGTGCTCAGTGCTCAGGGTGCTGGGTGCTCAGTGCTCAGTGCTCAGGGTGCTCGGTGTTCAGTACTCAGGGTGCTCGGTGCTCAGTGCTCAGGGTGCTGGGTGCTCAGTACTCAGGGTGCTGGGTGCTCAGTGCTCGGGGTGCTGGGTGCTCAGTGCTCAGGGTGATCAGTGCTCAGTACTCAGGGTGCTGGGTGCTCAGTGCTCAGTGTGCTGGGTGCTCAGTCCTCAGGGTGCTCAGTACTCAGGGTGATCGGTGCTCAGTGCTCAGTACTCAGGGTGCTCAGTACTCAGGGTGCTGGGTGTTCAGTGCTCGGGGTGCTGGGTGCTCAGTACTCAGGGTGCTGGGTGCTCAGTGCTCAGGGTGCTCTGTGCTCAGTACTCAGGGTGCTGGGTGCTCAGTGCTCGGGGTGCTGCGTCCTCAGTGCTCAGGGTGCTGGGTGCTCAGTGCTCAGGGAGCTGGGTGCTCAGTGCTCAGTGCTCAGGGTGCTGGTTGCTCAGTACTCAGGGTGCTGGGTACTCAGTACTCAGGGTGCTGGCTGCTCAGTACTCAGGGTGCTGGGTGCTCAGTGCTCAGGGTGCTGGGTACTCAGTACTCAGGGTGCTGGCTGCTCAGTACTCAGGGTGCTGGCTGCTCAGTACTCAGGGTGCTGGGTGCTCAGTGCTCAGGGTGCTGGGAGCTCAGGACTCAGGGTGCTCAGTGCTCAGTACTCGGGGTGCTGGGTGCTCAGTACTCAGGGTGCTCAGTGCTCAGTACTCGGGGTGCTGGGTGCTCAGTGCTCAGTGTGCTCAGTGCTCAGTGCTCGGGGTGCTGGGTGCTCAGTGCTCGGGGCGCTGGGTGCTCAGTGCTCGGGGTGCTGGGTGCTCAGTACTCAGGGTGCTGTGTGCTCAGTGCTCAGTACTCAGCGTGCTGGGTGCTCAGTGCTCAGATTGTTGGGTGCTCAGTACTCAGGGTGCTGGGTGCTCAGTGCTCAGTGCTCAGGGTGCTCAGTGCTCAGGGTGCTCAGTGCTCAGGGTGCTGGGTGCTCAGGGTGCTGGGTGCTCAGTGCTCGGGGTGCTGGGTGCTCAGTGCTCAGTGCTCAGGGTGCTGGGTGCTCAGTGCTCAGTGCTCAGGGTGCTGGGTGTTCAGTGCTCAGGCTGCAGGGTGCTCAGTACTCAGGGTGCTGGGTGCTCAGTGCTCGGGGTGCTGGGTGCTCAGTGCTCAGGGTGATCAGTGCTCAGTACTCAGGGTGCTGGGTGCTCAGTGCTCAGGGTGCTGGGTGCTCAGTCCTCAGCGTGCTCAGTTCTCAGGGTGCTCGGTGCTCAGTGCTCAGTCCTCAGGGTGCTCAGTACTCAGGGTGCTGGGTGCTCAGTGCTCGGGGTGCTGGGTGCTCAGTACTCGGAGTGCTGGGTGCTCAGTACTCAGGGTGCTGGGTGCTCAGTGCTCGAGGTGCTGGGTGCTCAGTGCTCAGGGTGATCGGTGCTCAGTGCTCAGTGTGCTGGGTGCTCAGTCCTCCGGGTGCTCAGTGCTCAGGGTGCTGGGTGCTCAGTGCTCGGGGTGCTCGGTGCTCAGTACTCAGGGTGCTGAGTGCTCAGTACTCAGGGTGCTGGGTGCTCAGTACTCAGGGTGCTGGGTTCTCAGTGCTCAGGGTGCTCTGTGCTCAGTACTCAGGGTGCTGGGTGCTCAGTGCTCGGGGTGCTGCGTGCTCAGTGCTCAGGGTGCTGGGTGCTCAGTGCTCAGGGTGCTGGGTGCTCAGTACTCAGGGTGCTGGGTGCTCAGTGCTCGGGGCGCTCGGTGCTCTGTACTCAAGGTGCTGGGTGCTCAGTGCTCAGGGTGCTGGGTACTCAGTCCTCGGGGTGCTCCGTGCTCAGTGATCAGGGTGCTGGGTGCTCAGTACTCAGGGTGCTCGGTGCTCAGTGCTCAGGGTGCTGGGTGCTCAGTACTCAGGGTGCTGGGTGCTCAGTGCTCGGGGTGCTGGGTGCTCAGTGCTCAGGGTGATCAGTGCTCAGTACTCAGGGTGCTGGGTGCTCAGTGCTCAGGGTGCTGGGTGCTCAGTCCTCAGCGTGCTCAGTTCTCAGGGTGCTCGGTGCTCAGTGCTCAGTACTCAGGGTGCTCAGTACTCAGGGTGCTGGGTGCTCAGTGCTCGGGGTGCTGGCTGCTCAGTACTCAGGGTGCTGGGTGCTCAGTACTCGGGGTGCTGGGTGCTCAGTACTCAGGGTGCTCGGTGCTCAGTGCTCGGGGTGCTGGGTGCTCAGTGCTCAGGGTGATCGGTGCTCAGTGCTCAGTGTGCTGGGTGCTCAGTCCTCCGGGTGCTCAGTGCTCAGGGTGCTGGGTGCTCAGTGCTCGGGGTGCTCGGTGCTCAGTACTCAGGGTGCTGAGTGCTCAGTACTCAGCGTGCTGGGTGCTCAGTACTCAGGGTGCTGGGTTCTCAGTGCTCAGGGTGCTCTGTGCTCAGTACTCAGGGTGCTGGGTGCTCAGTGCTCGGGGTGCTGCGTGCTCAGTGCTCAGGGTGCTGGGTGCTCAGTGCTCAGAGTGTTGGGTGCTCAGTACTCAGGGTGCTGGGTGCTCAGTGCTCAGTGCTCAGGGTGCTCAGTGCTCAGGGTGCTCAGTGCTCAGGGTCCTGGGTGCTCAGGGTGCTGGGTGCTCAGTGCTCGGGGTGCTGGGTGCTCAGTGCTCAGTACTCAGGGTGCTGGGTGCTCAGTGCTCAGTGCTCAGGGTTCTGGGTGTTCAGTACTCAGGGTGATCGGTGCTCAGTGCTCAGGGTGCAGGGTGCTCAGTACTCAGGGTGCTGGGTGCTCAGTGCTCGGGGTGCTGGGTGCTCAGTCCTCAGGGTGATCAGTGCTCAGTACTCAGGGTGCTGGGTGCTCAGTGCTCAGGGTGCTGGGTGCTCAGTCCTCAGCGTGCTCAGTTCTCAGGGTGCTCGGTGCTCAGTGCTCAGTACTCAGGGTGCTCAGTACTCAGGGTGCTGGGTGCTCAGTGCTCGGGGTGCTGGGTGCTCAGTACTCAGGGTGCTGGGTGCTCAGTACTCGGGGTGCTGGGTGCTCAGTACTCAGGGTGCTGGGTGCTCAGTGCTCGACGTGCTGGGTGCTCAGTGCTCAGGGTGATCGGTGCTCAGTGCTCAGTGTGCTGGGTGCTCAGTCCTCCGGGTGCTCAGTGCTCAGGGTGCTGGGTGCTCAGTGCTCGGGGTGCTCGGTGCTCAATACTCAGGGTGCTGAGTGCTCAGTACTCAGGGTTCTGGGTGCTCAGTACTCAGGGTGCTGGGTTCTCAGTGCTCAGGGTGCTCTGTGCTCAGTACTCAGGGTGCTGGGTGCTCAGTGCTCGGGGTGCTGGGTGCTCAGTGCTCAGGGTGCTGGGTGCTCAGTACTCAGGGTGCTGGGTGCTCAGTGCTCGGGGCGCTCGGTGCTCTGTACTCAAGGTGCTGGGTGCTCAGTGCTCAGGGTGCTGGGTACTCAGTCCTAGGGGTGCTACGTGCTCAGTGATCAGGGTGCTGGGTGCTCAGTACTCAGGGTGCTCGGTGCTCAGTGCTCAGGGTGCTGGGTGCTCAGTACTCAGGGTGCTGGGTGCTCAGTGCTCGGGGTGCTGGGTGCTCAGTGCTCAGGGTGATCAGTGCTCAGTACTCAGGGTGCTGGGTGCTCAGTGCTCAGGGTGCTGGGTGCTCAGTCCTCAGCGTGCTCAGTTCTCAGGGTGCTCGGTGCTCAGTGCTCAGTACTCAGGGTGCTCAGTACTCAGGGTGCTGGGTGCTCAGTGCTCGGGGTGCTGGGTGCTCAGTACTCAGGGTGCTGGGTGCTCAGTACTCGGGGTGCTGGGTGCTCAGTACTCAGGGTGCTCGGTGTTCAGTGCTCGGGGTGCTGGGTGCTCAGTGCTCAGGGTGATCGGTGCTCAGTGCTCAGTGTGCTGGGTGCTCAGTCCTCCGGGTGCTCAGTGCTCAGGGTGCTGAGTGCTCAGTACTCAGCGTGCTGGGTGCTCAGTACTCAGGGTGCTGGGTTCTCAGTGCTCAGGGTGCTCTGTGCTCAGTACTCAGGGTGCTGGGTGCTCAGTGCTCGGGGTGCTGCGTGCTCAGTGCTCAGGGTGCTGGGTGCTCAGTGCTCAGGGTGCTGGGTGCTCAGTACTCAGGGTGCTGGGTGCTCAGTGCTCGGGGCGCTCGGTGCTCTGTACTCAAGTTGCTGGGTGCTCAGTGCTCAGGGTGCTGGGTACTCAGTCCTCGGGGTGCTCCGTGCTCAGTGATCAGGGTGCTGGGGGCTCAGTACTCAGGGTGCTCGGTGCTCAGTACTCAGGGTTCTCAGTGCTCAGTACTCAGGGTGCTGGGTGCTCAGTGCTCAGGGTGCTGGGTGCTCAGAACTCGGGGTGCTGGGTGCTCAGTGCTCAGGGTGCTCAGTACTCAGTACTCAGTGCTCAGGGTTCTCAGTGCTCAGTGCTCAGGGTGCTGGGTGTTCAGTACTCAGGGTGCTGGGTGCTCAGTACTCAGGGTGCTGGGTGCTCAGTGCTCAGGGTGCTGGGTGCTCAGTACTCTGGGTGTTGGGTGCTCAGTATTCATGGTGCTGGGTGCTCCGTGCTCGGGGTGCTGGGTGCTCAGTGCACAGGGTGCTGGGTGCTCAGTGCTCAGGGTGCTGGGTGCTCAGTACTCAGGGTGCTGGGTGCTTAGTGCTCGAGGTGCTCGGTGCTCAGTACTCAAGGTGCTGGGTGCTCAGTGCTCAGGGTGCTGGGTGCTCAGTGCTCAGTGTGCTCAGTGCTCAGTGCTCGGGGTGCTGGGTGCTCAGTGCTCGGGGCGCTGGGTGCTCAGTGCTCGGGGTGCTGGGTGCTCAGTACTCAGGGTGCTGTGTGCTTAGTGCTCAGTACTCAGCGTGCTGGGTGCTCAGTGCTCAGAGTGTTGGGTGCTCAGTACTCAGGGTGCTGGGTGCTCAGAGCTCAGTGCTCAGGGTGCTCAGTGCTCAGGGTGCTCAGTGCTCAGGGTGCTGGGTGCTCAGGGTCCTGGGTGCTCAGTGCTCGGGGTGCTGGGTGCTCAGTGCTCAGTGCTCAGGGTGCTGGGTGCTCAGTGCTCAGTGCTCAGGGTGCTGGGTGTTCAGTACGCAGGGTGCTCGGTGCTCAGTGCTCAGCGTGCTGGGTGCTCAGTACTCAGGGTGCTCAGTGCTCAGTACTCGGGGTGCTGGGTGCTCAGTGCTCAGTGTGCTCAGTGCTCAGTGCTCGGGGTGCTGGGTGCTCAGTGCTCAGGGCTCTGGGTGCTCAGTGCTCGGGGTGCTGGGTGCTCAGTACTCAGGGTGCTGTGTGCTCAGTGCTCAGTACTCAGCGTGCTGGGTGCTCAGTGCTCAGAGTGTTGGGTGCTCAGTACTCAGGGTGCTGGGTGCTCAGTGCTCAGTGCTCAGGGTGCTCAGTGCTCAGGGTGCTCAGTGCTCAGGGTGCTGGGTGCTCAGTGCTCAGGGTGCTGGGTGCTCAGTGCTCAGGGTGCTGGGTGCTCAGTCCTCAGCGTGCTCAGTTCTCAGGGTGCTCGGTGCTCAGTGCTCAGTACTCAGGGTGCTCAGTACTCAGGGTGCTGGATGCTCAGTGCTCGCGGTGCTGGGTGCTCAGCACTCAGGGTGCTGGGTGCTCAGTACTCGGGGTGCTGGGTGCTCAGTACTCAGGGTGCTGGGTGCTCAGTGCTCGGGGTGCTGGGTGCTCAGTGCTCAGGGTGATCGGTGCTCAGTGCACAGTGTGCTGGGTGCTCAGTCCTCCGGGTGCTCAGTGCTCAGGGTGCTGGGTGCTCAGTGCTCGGGGTGCTCGAGGCTCAGTACTCAGGGTGCTGAGTGCTCAGTACTCAGGGTGCTGGGTGCTCAGTACTCAGGGTGCTGGGTTCTCAGTGCTCAGGGTGCTCTGTGCTCAGTACTCAGGATGCTGGGTGCTCAGTGCTCGGGGTGCTGCGTGCTCAGTGCTCAGGGTGCTGGGTGCTCAGTGCTCAGGGTGCTGGGTGCTCAGTACTCAGGGTGCTGGGTGCTCAGTGCTCGGGGCGCTCGGTGCTCTGTACTCAAGGTGCTGGGTGCTCAGTGCTCAGGGTGCTGGGTACTCAGTCCTCGGGGTGCTCCGTGCTCAGTGATCAGGGTGCTGGGTGCTCAGTACTCAGGGTGCTCGGTGCTCAGTGCTCAGGGTGCTGGGTGCTCAGTACTCAGGGTGCTGGGTGCTCAGTGCTCGGGGTGCTGGGTGCTCAGTGCTCAGGGTGATCAGTGCTCAGTACTCAGGGTGCTGGGTGCTCAGTGCTCAGGGTGCTGGGTGCTCAGTCCTCAGCGTGCTCAGTTCTCAGGGTGCTCGGTGCTCAGTGCTCAGTACTCAGGGTGCTCAGTACTCAGGGTGCTGGGTGCTCAGTGCTCGGGGTGCTGGGTGCTCAGTACTCAGGGTGCTGGGTGCTCAGTACTTGGGGTGCTGGGTGCTCAGTACTCAGGGTGCTCGGTGCTCAGTGCTCGGGGTGCTGGGTGCTCAGTGCTCAGGGTGATCGGTGCTCAGTGCTCAGTGTGCTGGGTGCTCAGTCCTCCGGGTGCTCAGTGCTCAGGGTGCTGGGTGCTCAGTGCTCGGAGTGCTCGGTGCTCAGTACTCAGGGTGCTGAGTGCTCAGTACTCAGCGTGCTGGGTGCTCAGTACTCAGGGTGCTGGGTTCTCAGTGCTCAGGGTGCTCTGTGCTCAGTACTCAGGGTGCTGGGTGCTCATTGCTCGGGGTGCTGCGTGCTCAGTGCTCAGGGTGCTGGGTGCTCAGTGCTCAGAGTGTTGGGTGCTCAGTACTCAGGGTGCTGGGTGCTCAGTGCTCAGTGCTCAGGGTGCTCAGTGCTCAGGGTGCTCAGTGCTCAGGGTCCTGGGTGCTCAGGGTGCTGGGTGCTCAGTGCTCGGGGTGCTGGGTGCTCAGTGCTCAGTGCTCAGGGTGCTGGGTGCTCAGTGCTCAGTGCTCAGTGTGCTGGGTGTTCAGTACTCAGGGTGCTCGGTGCTCAGTGCTCAGGGTGCAGGGTGCTCAGTACTCAGGGTGCTGGGTGCTCTGTCCTCGGGGTGCTGGGTGCTCAGTCCTCAGGGTGATCAGTGCTCAGTACTCAGGGTGCTGGGTGCTCAGTGCTCAGGGTGCTGGGTGCTCAGTCCTCAGCGTGCTCAGTTCTCAGGGTGCTCGGTGCTCAGTGCTCAGTACTCAGGGTGCTCAGTACTCAGGGTGCTGGGTGCTCAGTGCTCGGGGTGCTGGGTGCTCAGTACTCAGGGTGCTGGGTGCTCAGTACTCGGGGTGCTGGGTGCTCAGTACTCAGGGTGCTGGGTGCTCAGTGCTCGGGGTGCTGGGTGCTCAGTGCTCAGGGTGATCGGTGCTCAGTGCTCAGTGTGCTGGGTGCTCAGTCCTCCGGGTGCTCAGTGCTCAGGGTGCTGGGTGCTCAGTGCTCGGGGTGCTCGGTGCTCAGTACTCAGGGTGCTGAGTGCTCAGTACTCAGCGTGCTGGGTGCTCAGTACTCAGGGTGCTGGGTTCTCAGTGCTCAGGGTGCTCTGTGCTCAGTACTCAGGGTGCTGGGTGCTCAGTGCTCGGGGTGCTGCGTGCTCAGTGCTCAGGGTGCTGGGTGCTCAGTGCTCAGGGTGCTGGGTGCTCAGTACTCAGGGTGCTGGGTGCTCAGTGCTCGGGGCGCTCGGTGCTCTGTACTCAAGGTGCTGGGTGCTCAGTGCTCAGGGTGCTGGGTACTCAGTCCTCGGGGTGCTCCGTGCTCAGTGATCAGGGTGCTGGGTGCTCAGTACTCAGGGTGCTCGGTGCTCAGTACTCAGGGTTCTCAGTGCTCAGTACTCAGGGTGCTGGGTGCTCAGTGCTCAGGGTGCTGGGTGCTCAGAACTCGGGGTGCTGGGTGCTCAGTGCTCAAGGTGCTCAGTACTCAGTACTCAGTGCTCAGGGTGCTCAGTGCTCAGTGCTCAGGGTGCTGGGTGTTCAGTACTCAGGGTGCTGGGTGCTCAGTACTCAGGGTGCTGGGTGCTCAGTGCTCAGGGTGCTGGGTGCTCAGTACTCTGGGTGTTGGGTGCTCAGTATTCATGGTGCTGGCTGCTCCGTGCTCGGGGTGCTGGGTGCTCAGTGCACAGGGTGCTGGGTGCTCAGTGCTCAGGGTGCTGGGTGCTCAGTACTCAGGGTGCTGGGTGCTCAGTGCTCAGGGTGATCAGTGCTCAGTACTCAGGGTGCTGGGTGCTCAGTGCTCAGGGTGCTGGGTGCTCAGTCCTCAGCGTGCTCAGTTCTCAGGGTGCTCGGTGCTCAGTGCTCAGTACTCAGGGTGCTCAGTACTCAGGGTGCTCAGTACTCAGGGTGCTGGGTGCTCAGTGCTCGGGGTGCTGGGTGCTCAGTACTCAGGGTGCTGGGTGCTCAGTACTTGGGGTGCTGGGTGCTCAGTACTCAGGGTGCTCGGTGCTCAGTGCTCGGGGTGCTGGGTGCTCAGTGCTCAGGGTGATCGGTGCTCAGTGCTCAGTGTGCTGGGTGCTCAGTCCTCCGGGTGCTCAGTGCTCAGGGTGCTGGGTGCTCAGTGCTCGGGGTGCTCGGTGCTCAGTACTCAGGGTGCTGAGTGCTCAGTACTCAGCGTGCTGGGTTCTCAGTGCTCAGGGTGCTCTGTGCTCAGTACTCAGGGTGCTGGGTGCTCAGTGCTCGGGGTGCTGCGTGCTCAGTGCTCAGGGTGCTTTGTGCTCAGTGCTCAGGGTGCTGGGTGCTCAGTACTCAGGGTGCTGGGTGCTCAGTGCTCGGGGCGCTCGGTGCTCTGTACTCAAGGTGCTGGGTGCTCAGTGCTCAGGGTGCTGGGTACTCAGTCCTCGGGGTGCTCCGTGCTCAGTGATCAGGGTGCTGGGTGCTCAGTACTCAGGGTGCTTGGTGCTCTGTGCTCAGGGTGCTGGGTGCTCAGTACTCAGGGTGCTGGGTGCTCAGTGCTCGGGGTGCTGGGTGCTCAGTGCTCAGGGTGATCAGTGCTCATTACTCAGGGTGCTGGGTGCTCAGTGCTCAGGGTGCTGGGTGCTCAGTCCTCAGCGTGCTCAGTTCTCAGGGTGCTCGGTGCTCAGTGCTCAGTACTCAGGGTGCTCAGTACTCAGGGTGCTGGGTGCTCAGTGCTCGGGGTGCTGGGTGCTCAGTACTCAGGGTGCTGCGTGCTCAGTACTCGGGATGCTGGGTGCTCAGTACTCAGGGTGCTCGGTGCTCAGTGCTCGTGGTGCTGGGTGCTCAGTGCTCAGGGTGATCGGTGCTCAGTGCTCAGTGTGCTGGGTGCTCAGTCCTCCGGGTGCTCAGTGCTCAGGGTGCTGGGTGCTCAGTGCTCGGGGTGCTCGGTGCTCAGTACTCAGGGTCCTGAGTGCTCAGTACTCAGCGTGCTGGGTGCTCAGTACTCAGGGTGCTGGGTTCTCAGTGCTCAGGGCGCTCTGTGCTCAGTACTCAGGGTGCTGGGTGCTCAGTGCTCGGGGTGCTGCGTGCTCAGTGCTCAGGGTGCTGGGTGCTCAGTGCTCAGGGTGCTGGGTGCTCAGTACTCAGGGTGCTGGGTGCTCAGTGCTCGGGGTGCTGCGTGCTCAGTGCTCAGGGTGCTGGGTACTCAGTCCTCGGGGTGCTCCGTGCTCAGTGATCAGGGTGCTGGGTGCTCAGTACTCAGGGTGCTCGGTGCTCAGTACTCAGGGTTCTCAGTGCTCAGTACTCAGGGTGCTGGGTGCTCAGTGCTCAGGGTGCTGGGTGCTCAGTACTCGGGGTGCTGGGTGCTCAGTGCTCAGGGTGCTCAGTACTCAGTACTCAGTGCTCAGGGTGCTCAGTGCTCAGTGCTCAGGGTGCTGGGTGTTCAGTACTCAGGGTGCTGGGTGCTCAGTACTCAGGGTGCTGGGTGCTCAGTGCTCAGGGTGCTGGGTGCTCAGTACTCTGGGTGTTGGGTGCTCAGTATTCATGGTGCTGGGTGCTCCGTGCTCGGGGTGCTGGGTGCTCAGTGCTCAGGGTGCTGGGTGCTCAATGCTCAGGGTGCTGGGTGCTCAGTACTCAGGGTGCTGGGTGCTTAGTGCTCGAGGTGCTCGGTGCTCAGTACTCAAGGTGCTGGGTGCTCAGTGCTCAGGGTGCTGGGTGCTCAGTGCTCAGTGTGCTCAGTGCTCAGTGCTCGGGGTGCTGGGTGCTCAGTGCTCGGGGCGCTGGGTGCTCAGTGCTCGGGGTGCTGGGTGCTCAGTACTCAGGGTGCTGTGTGCTTAGTGCTCAGTACTCAGCGTGCTGGGTGCTCAGTGCTCAGAGTGTTGGGTGCTCAGTACTCAGGGTGCTGGGTGCTCAGTGCTCAGTGCTCAGGGTGCTCAGTGCTCAGGGTGCTCAGTGCTCAGGGTGCTGGGTGCTCAGGGTCCTGGGTGCTCAGTGCTCGGGGTGCTGGGTGCTCAGTGCTCAGGGTGCTGGGTGCTCAGTGCTCAGTGCTCAGGGTGCTGGGTGTTCAGTACGCAGGGTGCTCGGTGCTCAGTGCTCAGCGTGCTGGGTGCTCAGTACTCAGGGTGCTCAGTGCTCAGTACTCGGGGTGCTGGGTGCTCAGTGCTCAGTGTGCTCAGTGCTCAGTGCTCGGGGTGCTGGGTGCTCAGTGCTCAGGGCTCTGGGTGCTCAGTGCTCGGGGTGCTGGGTGCTCAGTACTCAGGGTGCTGTGTGCTCAGTGCTCAGTACTCAGCGTGCTGGGTGCTCAGTGCTCAGAGTGTTGGGTGCTCAGTACTCAGGGTGCTGGGTGCTCAGTGCTCAGTGCTCAGGGTGCTCAGTGCTCAGGGTGCTCAGTGCTCAGGGTGCTGGGTGCTCAGGGTGCTGGGAGCTCAGTTCTCGGGGTGCTGGGTGCTCAGTGCTCAGTGCTCAGGGTGCTGGGTGCTCAGTGCTCAGTGCTCAGGGTGCTGGGTGTTCAGTACTCAGGGTGCTCTGTGCTCAGTGCTCAGGGTGCTGGGTGCTCAGTACTCAGGGTGCTGGGTGCTCAGTGCTCGGCGTGCTGGGTGCTCAGTGCTCAGGGTGATCAGTGCTCAGTACTCAGGGTGCTGCGTGCTCAGTGCTCAGGGTGCTGGGTGCTCAGTCCTCAGGGTGCTCAGTTCTCAGGGTGCTCGGTGCTCAGTGCTCAGTACTCAGGGTGCTCAGTACTCAGGGTGCTGGGTGCTCAGTGCTCGGGGTGCTGGGTGCTCAGTACTCAGGGTGCTGGGTGCTCAGTACTCGGGGTGCTGGGTGCTCAGTACTCAGGGTGCTGGGTGCTCAGTGCTCGGGGTGCTGGGTGCTCAGTGCTCAGGGTGATCGGTGCTCAGTGCTCAGGGTGCAGGGTGCTCAGTCCTCCGGGTGCTCAGTGCTCAGGGTGCTGGGTGCTCAGTGCTCGGGGTGCTCGGTGCTCAGTACTCAGGGTGCTGAGTGCTCAGTACTCAGGGTTCTGGGTGCTCAGTATTCAGGGTGCTGGGTGCTCAGTACTCAGGGTGCTGGGTGCTCAGTGTTCAGGGTGCTGGGTGCTCAGTGCTCAGGGTGCTGGGTGCTCAGTGCTCGGGGTGCTGGGTGCTCAGGGCTGTGGTTCTGGGTGCTCAGTGCTCAGTGCTCAGGGTGCTGGGTGCTCAGTGCTCAGTGCTCAGGGTGCTGGTTGCTCAGTACTCAGGGTGCTGGGTGCTCAGTACTCAGGTTGCTGGGTTCTCAGTGCTCAGGGTGCTCTGTGCTCAGTACTCAGGGTGCTGGGTGCTCAGTGCTCGGGGTGCTGCGTGCTCAGTGCTCAGGCTGCTGGGTGCTCAGTGCTCAGGGTGCTGGGTGCTCAGTACTCAGGGTGTTCAGTGCTCAGTGCTCGTGGCGCTCGGTGCTCTGTACTCAAGGTGCTGGGTGCTCAGTGCTCAGGGTGCTGGGTACTCAGTCCTCGGGGTGCTCCATGCTCAGTGATCAGGGTGCTGGGTGGTCAGTACTCAGGGTGCTCGGTGCTCAGTACTCAGGGTTCTCAGTGCTCAGTACTCAGGGTGCTGGGTGCTCAGTGCTCAGGGTGCTGGGTGCCCAGTACTCAGGGTGCTGGGTGCTCAGGACTCAGGGTGCTGGCTGCTCAGTGCTCGGGGTGCTGGGTGCTCAGTGCTCGGGGTGCTGGGTGCTCAGTGCTCGGGGTGCTGGCTGCTCAGTGCTCAGGGTGCTTGGTGCTCAGTGCTCAGGGTGCTGGGTGCTCAGTGCTCGGGGTGCTGGGTGCTCAGTGCTCGGGGTGCTCGGTGCTCAGTGCTCGGGGTGCCGGGTGCTCAGTACTCGGGGTGCTCAGTGCTCAGTGCTCAGGGTGCTGGGTGCTCAGTGCTCAGGGTGCTGGGTGCTCAGTGCTCGGTTTGCTTGCGGCTCGGTGCTCACGTTGCTGGGTGCTCAGTACTCGGGGTGCTGGGTGCTCAGTACTCAGGGTGCTGGGTGCTCATTGCTCAGGGTGCTGGGTGCTCAGTGCTCGGGGTGCTGGGTGCTCAGTGCTCGGGGTTCTGGGTGCTCAGTGCTCGGGGCGCTGTGTGCTCAGTGCTCGGGGCGCTGGGTGCTCAGTGCTCGGGGTGCTCGGAGCTCAGTACTCAGGGTGCTGGGTGCTCAGTGCTCGGGGTGCTCGGTGCTCAGTACTCAGGGTGCTGGGTGCTCAGTGCTCGGGGTGCTCGGTGCTCAGTACGTTGGGTGCTCACTACTCAGGGTGCTGGGTGCTCAGTGCTCAGGGTGCTGGGTGCTCAGTACTCAGGGTGCTGGGTGCTCAGTGCTAGGGGTGCTGGGTGCTCAGTGCTCAGTACTCAGGGTGCTGGGTGCTCAGTGCTCGGGGTTCTGTGTGCTCAGTGCTCAGTACTCAGTGTGCTGGGTACTCAGTGCTCAGGGTGCTTGGTACTCAGTGCTCGGGGTGCTGGGTGCTCAGTACTCAGGGTGCTGGGTGCTCAGTACTCAGGGTGCTCAGTGCTCAGTACTCAGGGTGCTCATTGCTCAGTACTCAGGGTGCTCAGTGCTCAGGGTGCTGGGTGCTCAGTGCTCGGGGTGCTGGGTGCTCAGTCCTCAGGGTGCTGGGTGCTCAGTGCTCAGGGTGCGCGGTGCTCAGTGCTCACCGTGCTGGGTGCTCAGTACTCAGGGGGGTGGGTGCTCAGTGCTCGCCGTGCCATGTGCTCAGTACTCAGGGTGCTGGGTGCTCAGTGCTCAGGGTGCTGGGTGCTCAGTGCTCAGGGTGCTCGGTGCTTAGTACTCAGGGTGCTCGGTGCTCGGGGTGCTGGGTGCTCAGTGCTCGGGGTGCTGGGTGCTCAGTGCTCGGGGTGCTGGGTGCTCAGTGCTCGGGGTGCTGGGTGCTCAGTGCTCGGGGTGCTGGGTGCTCAGTGCTCGGGGTGCTGGGTGCTCAGTACTCGGGGTGCTCGGTGCTCAGTACTCAGGGTGCTGGGTGCTCAGTGCTCAGGGTGCTGGGAGCTCAGTACTCAGGGTGCTGGGTTCTCGGTGCTCAGTACGCTGGGTGCTCAGTACTCAGGGTGCTGGCTGCTCAGTACTCAGGGTGCTGGGTGCTCAGTGCTCAGGGTGCTGGGTGCTCAGTGCTCGGTGTGCTTGCGGCTCGGTGCTCACGTTGCTGGGTGCTCAGTACTCGGGGTGCTTGGTGCTCAGTACTCAGGGTGCTGGGTGCTCATTGCTCGGGGTGCTGGGTGCTCAGTGCTCGGGTTGCTGGGTGCTCAGTGCTCGGGGTTCTGGGTGCTCAGTGCTCGGGGCGCTGGGTGCTCAGTACTCGGGGCGCTGGGTGCTCAGTGCTCGGGGTGCTGGGTGCTCAGTGCTCGGGGTGCTCGGTGCTCAGTACTCAGGGTGCTGGGTGCTCAGTGCTCGGGGTGCTCGGTGCTCAGTACTCAGGGTGCAGGGTGATCATTGCTCAGTGTGCTGGGTGCTCTGTACTCAGGGGGCTGGGTGCTCATTGCTCAGTACGCTGGGTGCTCAGTACTCAGGGTGCTGGGTGCGCAGTGCTCGGGGTGCTGGGTGCTCAGTGCTCAGGGTGCTGGGTACTCAGTTCTCAGGTTACTGGGTGCTCAGTGCTCGGGGTGCTCTGTGCTCAGTGCTCAGTACTCAGGGTGCTGGGTGCTCAGTGCTCGGGGTGCTGGGTGCTCAGTGTTCAGTACTCAGGGTGCTGGGTGCTCAGTGCTCAGGGTGCTGGGCGCTCAGTGCTCAGGGTGCTGGGTGCTCAGTGCTCAGGGTGCTGCCTACTCAGTGCTCGGGGTGCTGGGTGCTCAGTACTCAGGGTGCTGGGTGCTCAGTACTCAGGGTGCTGGGTGCTCAGTGCTCAGTGTGCTGGGTGCTCAGTGCTCGGGGTGCTCGGTGCTCAGTACTCAGGGTGCTGGGTGCTCAGTGCTCGGGGTGCTCAGTACTCAGGGTGCTGTGTGTTCAGTGCTCAGGGTGCTGGGTGCTCAGTACTCAGGGTGCTTGGTGCTCAGTACTCAGGGTGCTGGGTGCTCAGTGCTCGGGGTGCTCGGTGCTCAGTACGTTGGGTGCTCACTACTCAGGGTGCTGGGTGCTCAGTGCTCAGGGTGCTGGGTGCTCAGTGCTCAGGGTGCTGGGTGCTCAGTGCTCAGGGTGCTGGGTGCTCAGTGCTCGGGGTGCTGCGTGCTCAGTGCTCAGGGTGCTGGGTGCTCAGTACTCAGGGTGCTGGGTGCTCAGTACTCGGGGTGCTGGGTGCTCAGTACTCAAGGTGCTGGGTGCTCAGTACTCGGGGTGCTGGGTGCTCAGTACTCGGGTGCTGGGTGCTCAGTGCTCAGGGTGCTGGGTGCTCAGTGCTCGGGGTGCTGGGTGCTCAGTGCTCAGTACTCAGGGTGCTGGGTGCTCAGTGCTCCGGGTGCTGGGTGCTCAGTGCTCAGTACTCAGGGTGCTGGGTGCTCAGTGCTCAGGGTGCTGGGTGCTCAGTGCTCGGGGTGCTGGGTGCTCAGTGCTCGTGGTGCTGGGTGCTCAGTGCTCGGGGTGCTCGGTGCTCAGTACTCCGGGTGCTGGGTGCTCAGTGCTCGGGGTGCTCGGTGCTCAGTACTCAGTGCTCAGGGTGCTCAGTGCTCAGTGCTCAGGGTGCTGGGTGTTCAGTACTCAGGGTGCTGCGTGCTCAGTACTGGGGGTGCTGGGTGCTCAGTACTCAGGGTGCTGGGTGCTCAGTACTCAGGGTGCTGGGTGCTCAGTACTCGGGTGATGGGTACTCAGTGCTCAGGGTGCTGGGTGCTCAGTGCTCGGGGTGCTGGGTGCTCAGTGCTCAGTACTCAGGGTGCTGGGTGCTCAGTGCTCGGGGTGCTGGGTGCTCAGTGCTCAGTACTGAGGGTGCTGTGTGCTCAGTGCTCAGGGTGCTGGGTGCTCAGTGCTCAGGGTGCTGGGTACTCAGTGCTCAGGGTGCTGGGTGCTCAGTACTCAGGGTGCTGGGTGCTCAGTACTCAGGGTGCTGGGTGCTCTGTGCTCGGGGTGCTGGGTGCTCAGTGCTCGGGGTGCTCGGTGCTCAGTACTCAGGGTGCTGGGTGCTCAGTGCTCGAGGTGCTCAGAACTCAGGGTGCTGTGTGTTCAGTGCTCAGGGTGCTGGGTGCTCAGTACTCAGGGTGCTCGGTGCTTAGTACACAGGGTGCTGGGTGCTCAGTATTCCGGGTGCTGGGTGCTCAGTGCTCGGGGTGCTCGGTGCTCAGTGCTCAAGGTGCTGGGTGCTCAGTACTCAGGGTGCTCATTGCTCAGGGTGCTGGGTGCTCAGTACTCAGGGTGCTGGGTGCTCAGTGATCAGGGTGCTCGGTGCTCAGTACGTTGGGTGCTCAGTACTTAGCGTGCTGGGTGCTCAGTACTCGTGGTGCTGGGTGCTCATTAATCAGGGTGCTGGGTGCTCAGTACTCAGGGTGCTCAGTGCTTGGGGTGCTGGGTGCTCAGTACTCAGAGTGCTCTGTGCTTGGGGTGCTGGGTGCTCAGTACTCAGGGTGCTGGGTGCTCAGTGCTCAGGGTGCTGGGTGCTCAGTGCTCAGGGTGCTCGGTGCTTAGTACTCAGGGTGCTCGGTGCTCGGGGTGCTGGGTGCTCAGTGCTCGGGGTGCTGGGTGCTCAGTGCTCAGGGTGCTGGGTGCTCAGTGCTCGGGGTGCTGGGTGCTCAGTGCTCGGGGTGCTGGGTGCTCAGTACTCGGGGTGCTCGGTGCTCAGTACTCAGGGTGCTGGGTGCTCAGTGCTCAGGGTGCTGGGAGCTCAGTACTCAGGGTGCTGGGTTCTCGGTGCTCAGTACGCTGGGTGCTCAGTACTCAGGGTGCTGGCTGCTCAGTACTCAGGGTGCTCGGTGCTCAGTTCTCAGGGTGCTCAGTGCTTGGGGTGTTGGGTGCTCAGTACTCAGGGTGCTGGGTGCTCAGTGCTCAGGGTGCTGGGTGCTCAGTACTCAGGGTGCTGTTTGCTCAGTACTCAGGGTGCTGGGTGCTCAGTGCTCGGGGTGCTGGGTGCTCAGTGCTCGGGGTGCTGGGTGCTCAATGCTCGGGGTGCTGGCTGCTCAGTGCTCAGTGTGCTTGGTGCTCAGTGCTCAGGGTGCTGGGTGCTCAGTGCTCGGTGTGCTGGGTGCTCAGTGCTCGGGGTGCTGGGTGCTCAGTGCTCGGGGTGCTCGGTGCTCAGTGCTCGGTGTGCTTGATGCTCAGTACTCGGGGTGCTCAGTGCTCAGTACTCAGGGTGCTGGGTGCTCAGTGCTCAGGGTGCTGGGTGCTCAGTGCTCGGTGTGCTTGCGGCTCGGTGCTCACGTTGCTGGGTGCTCAGTACTCGGGGTGCTTGGTGCTCAGTACTCAGGGTGCTGGGTGCTCATTGCTCGGGGTGCTGGGTGCTCAGTGCTCGGGGTGCTGGGTGCTCAGTGCTCGGGGTTCTGGGTGCTCAGTGCTCGGGGCGCTGGGTGCTCAGTACTCGGGGCGCTGGGTGCTCAGTGCTCGGGGTGCTGGGTGCTCAGTGCTCGGGGTGCTCGGTGCTCAGTACTCAGGGTGCTGGGTGCTCAGTGCTCGGGGTGCTCGGTGCTCAGTACTCAGGGTGCTGGGTGCTCATTGCTCAGTGTGCTGGGTGCTCTGTACTCAGGGGGCTGGGTGCTCATTGCTCCGTACGCTGGGTGCTCAGTACTCAGGGTGCTGGGTGCGCAGTGCTCGGGGTGCTGGGTGCTCAGTGCTCAGGGTGCTGGGTACTCAGTTCTCAGGGTGCTGGGTGCTCAGTGCTCGGGGTGCTCTGTGCTCAGTGCTCAGTACTCAGGGTGCTGGGTGCTCAGTGCTCGGGGTGCTGGGTGCTCAGTGTTCAGTACTCAGGGTGCTGGGTGCTCAGTGCTCAGGGTGCTGGGCGCTCAGTGCTCAGGGTGCTGGGTGCTCAGTGCTCAGGGTGCTGCCTACTCAGTGCTCGGGGTGCTGGGTGCTCAGTACTCAGGGTGCTGGGTGCTCAGTACTCAGGGTGCTGGGTGCTCAGTGCTCGGTGTGCTGAGTGCTCAGTGCTCGGGGTGCTCGGTGCTCAGTACTCAGGGTGCTGGGTGCTCAGTGCTCGGGGTGCTCAGTACTCAGGGTGCTGTGTGTTCAGTGCTCAGGGTGCTGGGTGCTCAGTACTCAGGGTGCTTGGTGCTCAGTACTCAGGGTGCTGGGTGCTCAGTGCTCGGGGTGCTCGGTGCTCAGTACGTTGGGTGCTCACTACTCAGGGTGCTGGGTGCTCAGTGCTCAGGGTGCTGGGTGCTCAGTGCTCAGGGTGCTGGGTGCTCAGTGCTCAGGGTGCTGGGTGCTCAGTGCTCGGGGTGCTGGGTGCTCAGTGCTCAGGGTGCTGGGTGCTCAGTACTCAAGGTGCTGGGTGCTCAGTACTCGGGGTGCTGGGTGCTCAGTACTCAAGGTGCTGGGTGCTCAGTACTCAGGGTGCTGGGTGCTCAGTACTCGGGTGCTGGGTGCTCAGTGCTCAGGGTGCTGGGTGCTCAGTGCTCGGGGTGCTGGGTGCTCAGTGCTCAGTACTCAGGGTGCTGGGTGCTCAGTGCTCCGGGTGCTGGGTGCTCAGTGCTCAGTACTCAGGGTGCTGGGTGCTCAGTGCTCAGGGTGCTGGGTGCTCAGTGCTCGGGGTGCTGGGTGCTCAGTGCTCGTGGTGCTGGGTGCTCAGTGCTCGGGGTGCTCGGTGCTCAGTACTCCGGGTGCTGGGTGCTCAGTGATCGGGGTGCTCGGTGCTCAGTACTCAGTGCTCAGGGTGCTCAGTGCTCAGTGCTCAGGGTGCTGGGTGTTCAGTACTCAGGGTGCTGGGTGCTCAGTACTGGGGGTGCTGGGTGCTCAGTACTCAGGGTGCTGGGTGCTCAGTACTCAGGGTGCTGGGTGCTCAGTACTCGGGTGATGGGTACTCAGTGCTCAGGGTGCTGGGTGCTCAGTGCTCGGGGTGCTGGGTGCTCAGTGCTCAGTACTCAGGGTGCTGGGTGCTCAGTGCTCGGGGTGCTGGGTGCTCAGTGCTCAGTACTGAGGGTGCTGTGTGCTCAGTGCTCAGGGTGCTGGGTGCTCAGTGCTCAGGGTGCTGGGTACTCAGTGCTCAGGGTGCTGGGTGCTCAGTACTCAGGGTGCTGGGTGCTCAGTACTCAGGGTGCTGGGTGCTCTGTGCTCGGGGTGCTGGGTGCTCAGTGCTCGGGGTGCTCGGTGCTCAGTACTCAGGGTGCTGGGTGCTCAGTGCTCGAGGTGCTCAGAACTCAGGGTGCTGTGTGTTCAGTGCTCAGGGTGCTGGGTGCTCAGTACTCAGGGTGCTCGGTGCTTAGTACACAGGGTGCTGGGTGCTCAGTATTCCGGGTGCTGGGTGCTCAGTGCTCGGGGTGCTCGGTGCTCAGTGCTCAAGGTGCTGGGTGCTCAGTACTCAGGGTGCTCATTGCTCAGGGTGCTGGGTGCTCAGTGCTCGGTGTGCTGGGTGCTCAGTGCTCGGGGTGCTGGGTGCTCAGTGCTCGGGGTGCTCGGTGCTCAGTGCTCGGTGTGCTTGATGCTCAGTACTCGGGGTGCTCAGTGCTCAGTACTCAGGGTGCTGGGTGCTCAGTGCTCAGGGTGCTGGGTGCTCAGTGCTCAGTGTGCTTGCGGCTCGGTGCTCACGTTGCTGGGTGCTCAGTACTCGGGGTGCTTGGTGCTCAGTACTCAGGGTGCTGGGTGCTCATTGCTCGGGGTGCTGGGTGCTCAGTGCTCGGGGTGCTGGGTGCTCAGTGCTCGGGGTTCTGGGTGCTCAGTGCTCGGGGCGCTGGGTGCTCAGTACTCGGGGCGCTGGGTGCTCAGTGCTCGGGGAGCTGGGTGCTCAGTGCTCGGGGTGCTCGGTGCTCAGTACTCAGGGTGCTGGGTGCTCAGTGCTCGGGGTGCTCGGTGCTCAGTACTCAGGGTGCTGGGTGCTCATTGCTCAGTGTGCTGGGTGCTCTGTACTCAGGGGGCTGGGTGCTCATTGCTCAGTACGCTGGGTGCTCAGTACTCAGGGTGCTGGGTGCGCAGTGCTCGGGGTGCTGGGTGCTCAGTGCTCAGGGTGCTGGGTACTCAGTTCTCAGGGTGCTGGGTGCTCAGTGCTCAGTACTCAGGGTGCTGGGTTCTCAGTGCTCGGGGTGCTGGGTGCTCAGTGTTCAGTACTCAGGGTGCTGGGTGCTCAGTGCTCAGGGCGCTGGGCGCTCAGTGCTCAGGGTGCTGTGTGCTCAGTGCTCAGGGTGCTGCCTACTCAGTGCTCGGGGTGCTGGGTGCTCAGTACTCAGGGTGCTGGGTGCTCAGTACTCAGGGTGCTGGGTGCTCAGTGCTCGGTGTGCTGAGTGCTCAGTGCTCGGGGTGCTCGGTGCTCAGTACTCAGGGTGCTGGGTGCTCAGTGCTCGGGGTGCTCAGTACTCAGGGTGCTGTGTGTTCAGTGCTCAGGGTGCTCGGTGCTCAGTACTCAGGGTGCTTGGTGCTCAGTACTCAGGGTGCTGGGTGCTCAGTGCTCGGGGTGCTCGGTGCTCAGTACGTTGGGTGCTCACTACTCAGGGTGCTGGGTGCTCAGTGCTCAGGGTGCTGGGTGCTCAGTGCTCAGGGTGCTGGGTGCTCAGTGCTCAGGGTGCTGGGTGCTCAGTGCTCGGGGTGCTGGGTGCTCAGTGCTCAGGGTGCTGGGTGCTCAGTACTCAAGGTGCTGGGTGCTCAGTACTCGGGGTGCTGGGTGCTCAGTACTCAAGGTGCTGGGTGGTCAGTACTCAGGGTGCTGGGTGCTCAGTACTCGGGTGCTGGGTGCTCAGTGCTCAGGGTGCTGGGTGCTCAGTGCTCGGGGTGCTGGGTGCTCAGTGCTCAGTACTCAGGGTGCTGGGTGCTCAGTGCTCCGGGTGCTGGGTGCTCAGTGCTCAGTACTCAGGGTGCTGGGTGCTCAGTGCTCAGGGTGCTGGGTGCTCAGTGCTCGGGGTGCTGGGTGCTCAGTGCTCGTGGTGCTGGGTGCTCAGTGCTCGGGGTGCTCGGTGCTTAGTACACAGGGTGCTGGGTGCTCAGTATTCCGGGTGCTGGGTGCTCAGTGCTCGGGGTGCTCGGTGCTCAGTGCTCAAGGTGCTGGGTGCTCAGTACTCAGGGTGCTCATTGCTCAGGGTGCTGGGTGCTCAGTACTCAGGGTGCTGGGTGCTCAGTGATCAGGGTGCTCGGTGCTCAGTACGTTGGGTGCTCAGTACTTAGTGTGCTGGGTGCTCAGTACTCGTGGTGCTGGGTGCTCATTAATCAGGGTGCTGGGTGCTCAGTACTCAGGGTGCTCAGTGCTTGGGGTGCTGGGTGCTCAGTACTCAGAGTGCTCTGTGCTTGGGGTGCTGGGTGCTCAGTACTCAGGGTGCTGGGTGCTCAGTGCTCAGGGTGCTGGGTGCTCAGTACTCAGGGTGCTGGGTGCTCAGTACTCAGCGTGCTGGGTGCTCAGTGCTCGGGGTGCTGGGTGCTCAGTGCTCGTGGTGCTGGGTGCTCAGTGCTCGGGGTGCTCGGTGCTCAGTGCTCGGGGTGCTGGGTGCTCAGTGCTCGGGATGCTCGGTGCTCAGAGCTCAGGGTGCTCGGTGCTCAGTACGTTGTGTGCTCAGTACACAGGGTGCTGGGTGCTCAGTGCTCAGGGTGCTGGGTGCTCAGTGCTCAGGGTGCTGCGTGCTCAGTGCTCAGGGTGCTGGGTGCTCAGTGCTCAGGGTACTGTGTGCTCAGTGCTCAGGGTGCTGGCTGCTCAGTGCTCGGTGTGCTGAGTGCTCAGTGCTCGGGGTGCTCGGTGCTCAGTACTCAGGGTGCTGGGTGCTCAGTGCTCGGGGTGCTCAGTACTCAGGGTGCTGTGTGTTCAGTGCTCAGGGTGCTGGGTGCTCAGTACTCAGGGTGCTTGGTGCTCAGTACTCAGGGTGCTGGGTGCTCAGTGCTCGGGGTGCTCGGTGCTCAGTACGTTGGGTGCTCACTACTCAGGGTGCTGGGTGCTCAGTGCTCAGGGTGCTGGGTGCTCAGTGCTCAGGGTGCTGGGTGCTCAGTGCTCAGGGTGCTGGGTGCTCAGTGCTCGGGGTGCTGGGTGCTCAGTGCTCAGGGTGCTGGGTGCTCAGTACTCAAGGTGCTGGGTGCTCAGTACTCGGGGTGCTGGGTGCTCAGTACTCAAGGTGCTGGGTGCTCAGTACTCAGGGTGCTGGGTGCTCAGTACTCGGGTGCTGGGTGCTCAGTGCTCAGGGTGCTGGGTGCTCAGTGCTCGGGGTGCTGGGTGCTCAGTGCTCAGTACTCAGGGTGCTGGGTGCTCAGTGCTCCGGGTGCTGGGTGCTCAGTGCTCAGTACTCAGGGTGCTGGGTGCTCAGTGCTCAGGGTGCTGGGTGCTCAGTGCTCGGGGTGCTGGGTGCTCAGTGCTCGTGGTGCTGGGTGCTCAGTGCTCGGGGTGCTCGGTGCTCAGTACTCCGGGTGCTGGGTGCTCAGTGCTCGGGGTGCTAGGTGCTCAGTACTCAGTGCTCAGGGTGCTCAGTGCTCAGTGCTCAGGGTGCTGGGTGTTCAGTACTCAGGGTGCTGGGTGCTCAGTACTGGGGGTGCTGGGTGCTCAGTACTCAGGGTGCTGGGTGCTCAGTACTCAGGGTGCTGGGTGCTCAGTACTCGGGTGATGGGTACTCAGTGCTCAGGGTGCTGGTTGCTCAGTGCTCGGGGTGCTGGGTGCTCAGTGCTCAGTACTCAGGGTGCTGGGTGCTCAGTGCTCGGGGTGCTGGGTGCTCAGTGCTCAGTACTGAGGGTGCTGTGTGCTCAGTGCTCAGGGTGCTGGGTGCTCAGTGCTCAGGGTGCTCTGTACTCAGTGCTCAGGGTGCTGGGTGCTCAGTACTCAGGGTGCTGGGTGCTCAGTACTCAGGGTGCTGGGTGCTCTGTGCTCGGGGTGCTGGGTGCTCAGTGCTCGGGGTGCTCGGTGCTCAGTACTCAGGGTGCTGGGTGCTCAGTGCTCGAGGTGCTCAGAACTCAGGGTGCTGTGTGTTCAGTGCTCAGGGTGCTGGGTGCTCAGTACTCAGGGTGCTCGGTGCTTAGTACACAGGGTGCTGGGTGCTCAGTATTCCGGGTGCTGGGTGCTCAGTGCTCGGGGTGCTCGGTGCTCAGTGCTCAAGGTGCTGGGTGCTCAGTACTCAGGGTGCTCATTGCTCAGGGTGCTGGGAGCTCAGTACTCAGGGTGCTGGGTGCTCATTGCTCGGGGTGCTGGGTGCTCAGTGCTCGGGGTGCTGGGTGCTCAGTGCTCGGGGTTCTGGGTGCTCAGTGCTCGGGGCGCTGGGTGCTCAGTACTCGGGGCGCTGGGTGCTCAGTGCTCGGGGAGCTGGGTGCTCAGTGCTCGGGGTGC
Organism: Microtus oregoni; assembly: GCF_018167655.1. Taxonomy (NCBI): domain Eukaryota; kingdom Metazoa; phylum Chordata; class Mammalia; order Rodentia; family Cricetidae; genus Microtus; species Microtus oregoni. Next base: position 1,307,643 of record NW_024543811.1, on the reverse strand, counting down.
TCGGTGCTCAGTACTCAGGGTGCTGGGTGCTCAGTGCTCGGGGTGCTCGGTGCTCAGTACTCAGGGTGCTGGGTGCTCATTGCTCAGTGTGCTGGGTGCTCTGTACTCAGGGGGCTGGGTGCTCATTGCTCAGTACGCTGGGTGCTCAGTACTCAGGGTGCTGGGTGCGCAGTGCTCGGGGTGCTGGGTGCTCAGTGCTCAGGGTGCTGGGTACTCAGTTCTCAGGGTGCTGGGTGCTCAGTGCTCGGGTTGCTCTGTGCTCAGTGCTCAGTACTCAGGGTGCTGGGTTCTCAGTGCTCGGGGTGCTGGGTGCTCAGTGTTCAGTACTCAGGGTGCTGGGTGCTCAGTGCTCAGGGCGCTGGGCGCTCAGTGCTCAGGGTGCTGGGTGCTCAGTGCTCAGGGTGCTGCCTACTCAGTGCTCGGGGTGCTGGGTGCTCAGTACTCAGGGTGCTGGGTGCTCAGTACTCAGGGTGCTGGGTGCTCAGTGCTCGGTGTGCTGAGTGCTCAGTGCTCGGGGTGCTCGGTGCTCAGTACTCAGGGTGCTGGGTGCTCAGTGCTCGGGGTGCTCAGTACTCAGGGTGCTGTGTGTTCAGTGCTCAGGGTGCTCGGTGCTCAGTACTCAGGGTGCTTGGTGCTCAGTACTCAGGGTGCTGGGTGCTCAGTGCTCGGGGTGCTCGGTGCTCAGTACGTTGGGTGCTCACTACTCAGGGTGCTGGGTGCTCAGTGCTCAGGGTGCTGGGTGCTCAGTGCTCAGGGTGCTGGGTGCTCAGTGCTCAGGGTGCTGGGTGCTCAGTGCTCGGGGTGCTGGGTGCTCAGTGCTCAGGGTGCTGGGTGCTCAGTACTCAAGGTGCTGGGTGCTCAGTACTCGGGGTGCTGGGTGCTCAGTACTCAAGGTGCTGGGTGCTCAGTACTCAGGGTGCTGGGTGCTCAGTACTCGGGTGCTGGGTGCTCAGTGCTCAGGGTGCTGGGTGCTCAGTGCTCGGGGTGCTGGGTGCTCAGTGCTCAGTACTCAGGGTGCTGGGTGCTCAGTGCTCCGGGTGCTGGGTGCTCAGTGCTCAGTACTCAGGGTGCTGGGTGCTCAGTGCTCAGGGTGCTGGGTGCTCAGTGCTCGGGGTGCTGGGTGCTCAGTGCTCGTGGTGCTGGGTGCTCAGTGCTCGGGGTGCTCGGTGCTCAGTACTCCGGGTGCTGGGTGCTCAGTGCTCGGGGTGCTAAGTGCTCAGTACTCAGTGCTCAGGGTGCTCAGTGCTCAGTGCTCAGGGTGCTGGGTGTTCAGTACTCAGGGTGCTGGGTGCTCAGTACTGGGGGTGCTGGGTGCTCAGTACTCAGGGTGCTGGGTGCTCAGTACTCAGGGTGCTGGGTGCTCAGTACTCGGGTGATGGGTACTCAGTGCTCAGGGTGCTGGGTGCTCAGTGCTCGGGGTGCTGGGTGCTCAGTGCTCAGTACTCAGGGTGCTGGGTGCTCAGTGCTCGGGGTGCTGGGTGCTCAGTGCTCAGTACTGAGGGTGCTGTGTGCTCAGTGCTCAGGGTGCTGGGTGCTCAGTGCTCAGGGTGCTGGGTACTCAGTGCTCAGGGTGCTGGGTGCTCAGTACTCAGGGTGCTGGGTGCTCAGTACTCAGGGTGCTGGGTGCTCTGTGCTCGGGGTGCTGGGTGCTCAGTGCTCGGGGTGCTCGGTGCTCAGTACTCAGGGTGCTGGGTGCTCAGTGCTCGAGGTGCTCAGAACTCAGGGTGCTGTGTGTTCAGTGCTCAGGGTGCTGGGTGCTCAGTACTCAGGGTGCTCGGTGCTTAGTACACAGGGTGCTGGGTGCTCAGTATTCCGGGTGCTGGGTGCTCAGTGCTCGGGGTGCTCGGTGCTCAGTGCTCAAGGTGCTGGGTGCTCAGTACTCAGGGTGCTCATTGCTCAGGGTGCTGGGTGCTCAGTACTCAGGGTGCTGGGTGCTCAGTGATCAGGGTGCTCGGTGCTCAGTACGTTGGGTGCTCAGTACTTAGTGTGCTGGGTGCTCAGTACTCGTGGTGCTGGGTGCTCATTAATCAGGGTGCTGGGTGCTCAGTACTCAGGGTGCTCAGTGCTTGGGGTGCTGGGTGCTCAGTACTCAGAGTGCTCTGTGCTTGGGGTGCTGGGTGCTCAGTACTCAGGGTGCTGGGTGCTCAGTGCTCAGGGTGCTGGGTGCTCAGTACTCAGGGTGCTGGGTGCTCAGTACTCAGCGTGCTGGGTGCTCAGTGCTCGGGGTGCTGGGTGCTCAGTGCTCGTGGTGCTGGGTGCTCAGTGCTCGGGGTGCTCGGTGCTCAGTGCTCGGGGTGCTGGGTGCTCAGTGCTCGGGATGCTCGGTGCTCAGAGCTCAGGGTGCTCGGTGCTCAGTACGTTGTGTGCTCAGTACACAGGGTGCTGGGTGCTCAGTGCTCAGGGTGCTGGGTGCTCAGTGCTCAGGGTGCTGCGTGCTCAGTGCTCAGGGTGCTGGGTGCTCAGTGCTCAGGGTACTGTGTGCTCAGTGCTCAGGGTGCTGGCTGCTCAGTGCTCGGTGTGCTGAGTGCTCAGTGCTCGGGGTGCTCGGTGCTCAGTACTCAGGGTGCTGGGTGCTCAGTGCTCGGGGTGCTCAGTACTCAGGGTGCTGTGTGTTCAGTGCTCAGGGTGCTGGGTGCTCAGTACTCAGGGTGCTTGGTGCTCAGTACTCAGGGTGCTGGGTGCTCAGTGCTCGGGGTGCTCGGTGCTCAGTACGTTGGGTGCTCACTACTCAGGGTGCTGGGTGCTCAGTGCTCAGGGTGCTGGGTGCTCAGTGCTCAGGGTGCTGGGTGCTCAGTGCTCAGGGTGCTGGGTGCTCAGTGCTCGGGGTGCTGGGTGCTCAGTGCTCAGGGTGCTGGGTGCTCAGTACTCAAGGTGCTGGGTGCTCAGTACTCGGGGTGCTGGGTGCTCAGTACTCAAGGTGCTGGGTGCTCAGTACTCAGGGTGCTGGGTGCTCAGTACTCGGGTGCTGGGTGCTCAGTGCTCAGGGTGCTGGGTGCTCAGTGCTCGGGGTGCTGGGTGCTCAGTGCTCAGTACTCAGGGTGCTGGGTGCTCAGTGCTCCGGGTGCTGGGTGCTCAGTGCTCAGTACTCAGGGTGCTGGGTGCTCAGTGCTCAGGGTGCTGGGTGCTCAGTGCTCGGGGTGCTGGGTGCTCAGTGCTCGTGGTGCTGGGTGCTCAGTGCTCGGGGTGCTCGGTGCTCAGTACTCCGGGTGCTGGGTGCTCAGTGTTCGGGGTGCTAGGTGCTCAGTACTCAGTGCTCAGGGTGCTCAGTGCTCAGTGCTCAGGGTGCTGGGTGTTCAGTACTCAGGGTGCTGGGTGCTCAGTACTGGGGGTGCTGGGTGCTCAGTACTCAGGGTGCTGGGTGCTCAGTACTCGGGTGATGGGTACTCAGTGCTCAGGGTGCTGGGTGCTCAGTGCTCGGGGTGCTGGGTGCTCAGTGCTCAGTACTCAGGGTGCTGGGTGCTCAGTGCTCGGGGTGCTGGGTGCTCAGTGCTCAGTACTCAGGGTGCTGGGTGCTCAGTGCTCGGGGTGCTGGGTGCTCAGTGCTCAGTACTGAGGGTGCTGTGTGCTCAGTGCTCAGGGTGCTGGGTGCTCAGTGCTCAGGGTGCTCTGTACTCAGTGCTCAGGGTGCTGGGTGCTCAGTACTCAGGGTGCTGGGTGCTCAGTACTCAGGGTGCTGGGTGCTCTGTGCTCGGGGTGCTGGGTGCTCAGTGCTCGGGGTGCTCGGTGCTCAGTACTCAGGGTGCTGGGTGCTCAGTGCTCGAGGTGCTCAGAACTCAGGGTGCTGTGTGTTCAGTGCTCAGGGTGCTGGGTGCTCAGTACTCAGGGTGCTCGGTGCTTAGTACACAGGGTGCTGGGTGCTCAGTATTCCGGGTGCTGGGTGCTCAGTGCTCGGGGTGCTCGGTGCTCAGTGCTCAAGGTGCTGGGTGCTCAGTACTCAGGGTGCTCATTGCTCAGGGTGCTGGGTGCTCAGTACTCAGGGTGCTGGGTGCTCAGTGATCAGGGTGCTCGGTGCTCAGTACGTTGGGTGCTCAGTACTTAGCGTGCTGGGTGCTCAGTACTCGTGGTGCTGGGTGCTCATTAATCAGGGTGCTGGGTGCTCAGTACTCAGGGTGCTCAGTGCTTGGGGTGCTGGGTGCTCAGTACTCAGAGTGCTCTGTGCTTGGGGTGCTGGGTGCTCAGTACTCAGGGTGCTGGGTGCTCAGTGCTCAGGGTGCTGGGTGCTCAGTCCTCAGGGTGCTGGGTGCTCAGTACTCAGCGTGCTGGGTGCTCAGTGCTCGGGGTGCTGGGTGCTCAGTGCTCGTGGTGCTGGGTGCTCAGTGCTCGGGGTGCTCGGTGCTCAGTGCTCGGGGTGCTGGGTGCTCAGTGCTCGGGATGCTCGGTGCTCAGAGCTCAGGGTGCTCGGTGCTCAGTACGTTGTGTGCTCAGTACACAGGGTGCTGGGTGCTCAGTGCTCAGGGTGCTGGGTGCTCAGTGCTCAGGGTGCTGCGTGCTCAGTGCTCAGGGTGCTGGGTGCTCAGTGCTCAGGGTACTGGGTGCTCAGTGCTCAGGGTGCTGGCTGCTCAGTGCTCAGGGGGCTGGTTGCTCGGTGCTCAGTGTGCTGGGTGCTTAGTGCTCGGGGTGCCCGGTGCTCAGTACTCGGGGTGCTCAGTGCGCAGTACTCAGGGTGCTGGGTGCTCATTGCTCAGTGTGCTGGGTGCTCTGTACTCAGGGGGCTGGGTGCTCGTTGCTCAGTACGCTGGGTGCTCAGTACTCAGGGTGCTGGGTGCTCAGTACTCAGGGTGCTCGGTGCTCAGTACTCAGGGTGCTGGGTGCTCAGTGCTCGGGGTGCTGGGTGCTCAATACTCAGGGTGCTGGGTGCTCAGTGCTCGGTGTGCTCGGTGCTCAGTACGCTGGGTGCTCAGTACTCAGGGTGCTGGGTGCTCAGTACTCAGGTTGCTGGGTGCTTAGTACTCAGGGTGCTGGGTGCTCAGTGCTCGGGGTGCTCGGTGCTCAGTACGCTGGGTGCTGAGTACTCAGGGTGCTTGGTGCTCAGTACTCAGGGTGCTCGGTGCTCAGTACTCAGGGTGCTGGGTGCTCAGTGCTCGGGGTGCTGGGTGCTCAGTACTCAGGGTGCTGGGTGCTCAGTGCTCGGTGTGCTCTGTGCTCAGTACTCTGGGTGCTCAGTACTCAGGGTGCAGGGAGCTCAGTACTCAGGGTGCTGGGTGCTCAGTACTCTGGGTGCTGGGTGCTCAGTGCTCGGGGTGCTCGGTGCTCAGTACGCTGGGTGCTCAGTACTCAGGGTGCTGGGTGCTCAGTACTCTGGGTGCTCGGTGCTCAGTACTCAGGGTGCTGGGTGCTCAGTGCTCGGGGTGCTGGTTGCTCAGTACTCAGGGTGCTGGGTGCTCAGTGCTCGGGGTGCTCGGTGCTCAGTGCTCAGTACTCAGGGTGCTGGGTGCTCAGTGCTCAGGGTGCTGGGTGCTCAGTGCTCAGGGTGCGCGGTGCTCAGTACGTTGGGTGCTCAGTACTTAGCGTGCTGGGTGCTCAGTACTCGAGGTGCTGGGTGCTCATTAATCAGGGTGCTGGGTGCACAGTACTCAGGGTGCTCAGTGCTTGGGGTGCTGGGTGCTCAGTACTCAGGGTGCTCTGTGCTTGGGGTGCTGGGTGCTCAGTACTCAGGGTGCTGGGTGCTCAGTGCTCAGGGTGCTGGGTGCTCAGTACTCAGGGTGCTGGGTGCTCAGTACTCAGCGTGCTGGGTGCTCAGTGCTCGGGGTGCTGGGTGCTCAGTGCTCGGGGTGCTGGGTGCTCAGTGCTCGGGGTGCTGGGTGCTCAGTGCTCGGGGTGCTGGGTGCTCAGTGCTCGGGATGCTCGGTGCTCAGAGCTCAGGGTGCTCGGTGCTCAGTACGTTGTGTGCTCAGTACTCAGGGTGCTGGGTGCTCAGTGCTCAGGGTGCTGGGTGCTCAGTGCTCAGGGTGCTGGGTGCTCAGTGCTCAGGGTGCTGGGTGCTCAGTGCTCAGGGTACTGGGTGCTCAGTGCTCAGGGTGCTGGCTGCTCAGTGCTCAGGGGGCTGGTTGCTCGGTGCTCAGGGTGCTGGGTGCTTAGTGCTCGGGGTGCCCGGTGCTCAGTACTCGGGGTGCTCAGTGCGCAGTACTCAGGGTGCTGGGTGCTCAGTGCTCAGTGTGCTGGGTGCTCTGTACTCAGGGGGCTGGGTGCTCATTGCTCAGTACGCTGGGTGCTCAGTACTCAGGGTGCTGGGTGCTCAGTACTCAGGGTGCTCGGTGCTCAGTACTCAGGGTGCTGGCTGCTCAGTGCTTGGGGTGCTGGGTGCTCAATACTCAGGGTGCTGGGTGCTCAGTGCTCGGTGTGCTCGGTGCTCAGTACGCTGGGTGCTCAGTACTCAGGGTGCTGGGTGCTCTGTACTCAGGTTGCTGGGTGCTTAGTACTCAGGGTGCTGGGTGCTCAATGCTCGGGGTGCTCGGTGCTCAGTACGCTGGGTGCTGAGTACTCAGGGTGCTTGGTGCTCAGTACTCAGGGTGCTCGGTGCTCAGTACTCAGGGTGCTGGGTGCTCAGTGCTCGGGGTGCTCGCTGCTCAGTACTCAGTGCTCAGGGTGCTCAGTGCTCAGTGCTCAGGGTGCTGGGTGTTCAGTACTCAGGGTGCTGGGTGCTCAGTACTCAGGGTGCTGGGTGCTCAGTGCTCAGGGTGCTGGGTGCTCAGTACTCGGTGTGCTCAGTGCTCAGTGCTCAGGGTGCTGGGTGCTCAGTACTCAGGGTTCTGGGTGCTCAGTACTCAGGGTGCTGGGTGCTCAGTGCTCAGGGTGCTTGGTACTCAGTGCTCAGTGTGCTCGGTGCTCAGTACTCGGGGTGCTGGGTGCTCATTCTCGGGGTGCTGGGTGCTCAGTGCTCGGGGTGCTGGGTGCTCAGTACTCAGGGTGCTGGGTGCTCAGTGCTCAGGGTGCTGGGTGCTCAGTACTCAGGGTGCTGGGTGCTCAGTGCTCAGGGTGCTGGGTGCTCAGTACTCAGGGTGTTGTGTGCTCAGTGCTCAGGGTGCTGGGTGCTCAGTACTCAGGGTGATGGGAGCTCAGTGCTCAGGGTGATCGGTGCTCAGTACTCAGGGTGCTCAGTACTCAGGGTGCTGGGTGCTCAGTGCTCAGGGTGCTTGGTGCTCAGTACTCAGGGTGCTGGGTGCTCAGTGCTCGGGGTGCTGGGTGCTCAGTGCTCAGGGTGATCGGTGCTCAGTACTCAGTGTGCTGGGTGCTCAGTGCTCAGGGTGCTTGGTGCTCAGTCCTCAGGGTGCTCAGTACTCAGGGTGCTGGGTGCTCAGTGCTCAGGGTGCTTGGTGCTCAGTACTCAGGGTGCTGGGTGCTCAGTACTCAGGGTGATGGGAGCTCAGTGCTCAGGGTGATCGGTGCTCAGTACTCAGGGTGCTCAGTACTCAGGGTGCTGGGTGCTCAGTGCTCAGTGTGCTTGGTGCTCAGTGCTCAGGGTGCTTGGTGCTCAGTACTCAGGGTGCTGGGTGCTCAGTGCTCGGGGTGCTGGGTGCTCAGTGCTCAGGGTGATCGGTGCTCAGTACTCAGGGTGCTGGGTGCTCAGTGCTCGGGGTGCTGGGTGCTCAGTGCTCGGGGTGCTGGGTGCTCAGTACTCAGGGTGCTGGGTGCTCAGTGCTCAGGGTGCTGGGTACTCAGTGCTCAGGGTGCTCGGTGCTCAGTACTCGGGGTGCTGGGTGCTCATTCTCGGGGTGCTGGGTGCTCAGTGCTTGGGGTGCTGGGTGCTCAGTACTCAGGGTGCTCAGTGCTCAGTGCTCAGGGTGCTGGGTGCTCAGTACTCAGGGTGCTGGGTGCTCAGTGCTCAGGGTGCTGGGTGCTCAGTACTCAGGGTGCTGGGTGCTCAATGCTCAGGGTGCTGGGAGCTCAGTACTCAGGGTGCTGGGAGCTCAGTGCACAGGGTGATCGGTGCTCAGTACTCAGGGTGCTCAGTACTCAGGGTGCTGGGTGCTCAGTGCTCAGGGTGCTGGGTGCTCAGTACTCAGGGTGCTGGGTGCTCAGTGCTCGGGGTGCTGGGTGCTCAGTTCTCAGGGAGATCGGTGCTCAGTACTCAGGGTGCTGGGTGCTCAGTGCTCAGGGTGCTGGGTGCTCAGTCCTCAGGGTGCTCAGTGCTCAGGGTGCTGGGTGCTCAGTGCTCAGGGATCTCGGTGCTCAGTACTCAGGGTGCTGAGTGCTCAGTACTCAGGGTGCTGGGTGCTCAGTACTCAGGGTGCTGGGTGCTCAGTGCTCAGGGTGCTGGGTGATCAGTGCTCAGGGTGCTGGGTGCTCAGTGCTCAGGGTGCTGGGTGCTCAGTACTCAGGGTGCTGGGTGCTCAGTGTTCGGGGTGCTGGGTGCTCAGTGCTCAGGGTGCTGGGTGCTCAGTGCTCGGGGTGCTGGGTGCTCAGTACTCAGGGTGCTCTGTGCTTAGTACTCAGGGTGCTGGGTGCTCAGTACTCCGGGTGCTGGGTGCTCAGTGCTCGGGGTGCTCAGTGCTCAGTACTCAGTGCTCACGGTGCTCAGTGCTCAGTGCTCAGGGTGCTGGGTGTTCAGTACTCAGGGTGCTGGGTGCTCAGTACTCGGGGTGCTGGGTGCTCAGTAGTCAGGGTGCTGGGTGCTCAGTGCTCGGGGTGCTGGGTGCTCAGTGCTCAGTACTCAGGGTGCTGGGTGCTCAGTGCTCGGGGTGCTGGGTGCTCAGTGCTCAGTACTCAGGGTGCTGGGTGCTCAGTGCTCAGGGTGCTGTGTGCTCAGTGCTCAGGGTGCTGGGTGCTCAGTGCTCAGGGTGCTGGGTACTCAGTGCTCAGGGTGCTGGGTGCTCAGTACTCAGGGTGCTGGGTGCTCAGTACTCAGGGTGCTGGGTGCTCTGTGCTCGGGGTGCTGGGTGCTCAGTGCTCGCGGTGCTGGGTGCTCAGTGCTCGGGGTGCTCGGTGCTCAGTGCTCGGGGTGCTGGGTGCTCAGTGCTCGGGGTGCTGGGTGCTCAGTGCTCGGGGTGCTGGGTGCTCAGTGCTCGGGGTGCTCGGTGCTCAGTGCTCGAGGTGCTGGGTGCTCATTCTCGGGGTGCTGGGTGCTCAGTGCTCGGGGTGCTGGGTGCTCATTCTCGGGGTGCTGGGTGCTCAGTGCTCGGGGTGCTGGGTGCTCAGTGCTCGGGGTGCTGGGTGCTCAGTACTCAGGGTGCTGGGTGCTCAGTGCTCAGGGTGCTGGGTACTCAGTGCTCAGGGTGCTCGGTGCTCAGTACTCGGGGTGCTGGGTGCTCATTCTCGGGGTGCTGGGTGCTCAGTGCTCGGGGTGCTGGGTGCTCAGTACTCAGGGTGCTCAGTGCTCAGTGCTCAGGGTGCTGGGTGCTCAGTACTCAGGGTGCTGGGTGCTCAATGCTCAGGGTGCTGGGTGCTCAGTACTCAGGGTGCTGGGAGCTCAGTGCTCAGGGTGATCGGTGCTCAGTACTCAGGGTGCTCAGTACTCAGGGTGCTGGGTGCTCAGTGCTCAGGGTGCTGGGTGCTCAGTGCTCGCGGTGCTGGGTGCTCAGTGCTCGGGGTGCTCGGTGCTCAGTGCTCGGGGTTCTGGGTGCTCAGTGCTCGGGGTGCTGGGTGCTCAGTGCTCGGGGTGGTGGGTACTCAGTGCTCGCGGTGCTCGGTGCTCAGAGCTCAGGGTGCTCGGTGCTCAGTACGTTGTGTGCTCAGTACTCAGGGTGCTGGGTGCTCAGTGCTCAGGGTGCTGGGTGGTCAGTGCTCAGGGTGCTGGGTGCTCAGTGCTCAGGGTGCTGGGTGCTCAGTGCTCAGGGTGCTGGGTGCTCAGTGCTCAGTGTGCTGGGTGTCGGGGTGCTGGGTGCTCAGTACTCAGGGTGCTGGCTGCTCAGTACTCATGGTGCTGGGTGCTCAGTGCTCGGGTTGCTGGGTGCTCAGTGCTCGGGGTGCTGGGTGCTCAGTGCTCGGGGTGCTGTGTGTTCAGTGCTCAGGGTGCTGGGTGCTCAGTACTCAGGGTGCTGGGTGCTCAGTACTCAGGGTTCTCATTGCTCTGGGTGCTGGGTGCTCAGTACTCAGGGTGCTGGGTGCTCAGTACTCAGTGTGCTGGGTGCTCAGTACTCAGGGTGCTCGGTGCTCAGGGTGCTGGGTGCTCAGTGCTCGGGGTGCTCGGTGCTCAGTACTCAGGGTGCTGGGTGCTCAGTGCTCAGGGTGCTGGGTGCTCAGTGCTCAGGGTGCTGGGTGCTCAGTGCTCAGGGTGCTGGGTGCTCAGTACTCAGGGTGCTCGGTGCTCGGGGTGCTGGGTGCTCAGTGCTCGGGGTGCTCGGTGCTCAGTACTCGGTGTGCTCAGTGCTCAGTACTCAGGGTGCTGGGTGCTCAGTGCTCAGGGTGCTGGGTGCTCAGTACTCAGGGTGCTGGGTGCTCGGTGCTCAGTACGCTGGGTGCTCAGTACTCAGGTTGCTGGGTGCTCAGTACTCAGGGTGCTCGGTGCTCAGTACTCAGGGTGCTGGGTGCTCAGTGCTCGGGGTGCTTGGTGCTCAGTACTCAGGGTGCTGGGTGCTCAGTACTCAGGGTGCTCAGTGCTCAGTAATCAGCGTGCTGGGTGCTCAGTGCTCAGGGTGCTCGGTGCTCAGTACTCAGGGTGCTGAGTGCTTAGTACTCAGGGTGCTCGGTCCTCAGTGCTCAGGGTGCTGGGTGCTCAGTACTCAGGGTGCAGGGTGCTCAGTGCTCAGGGTGCTCAGTGCTCAGTACTCAGGGTGTTCGGTGCTCAGTGCTCAGGGTGCTCAGTGCTCAGTACTCAGTTTGCTCAGTGCTAAGTGCTCTGGGTGCTGGGTGCTCAGTGCTCGGGGTGCTGGGTGCTCAGTGCTCAGGGTGCTGGGTGCTCAGTACTCAGGGTGCTCAGTGCTCAGGGTGCTGGGTGCTCAGTGCTCGGGGTGCTGGGTACTCAGTGCTCAGTACACAGGGAGCTGGGTGATCAGTGCTCGGGGTGCTGGGTCCTCAGTGCTCAGTACTCAGGGTGCTGGGTGCTCAGTGCTCGGGGTGCTGGATGCTCAGTACTCAGGGTGCTGGGTGCTCAGTGCTCAGGGTGCTGGGTGCTCAGTACTCAACGTGCTGGGTGCTCAGTGCTCAGGGTGCTGGGTGCTCAGTACTCAGGGTGCTGGGTGCTTAGTACTCAGGGTGCTCGGTCCTCACCCTGAGTACTGAGCACCCAGCACTGAGCACCCAGCACCCTGAGTACTGAGCACCCAGCACCCTGAGAACTGAGCACCGAGCACCCCGAGCACTGAGCACCCAGCACCCTGAGTACTGAGCACCCAGCACCCTGAGTACTGAGCACTGAGCACCCTGAGCACTGAGCACCCAGCACCCTGATCACTGAGCACCCAGCATCCTGAGCACTGAGTACAGAGCACCCAGCACCCTGAGCACTGAGCACCCAGTACCCTGAGCACTGAGCACCCAGCACCCTGAGTACTGAGCACCCAGCACCCCAAACAATGAGCACCGAGCACCCTGAGATCTGAGCACCGAGCACCCTGAGCACTGAGCACCCAGCACAATGAGTACTGAGCATCAAGCACCCTGAGCACTGAGCACCCAGCACCCTGAGCACTGAGCACACAGCACCCTGAGCCCTGAGCACCCAGCACCCTGAGCACTGAGCACCCAGCACCCTGAGATCTGAGCACCGAGCACCCTGAGCACTGAGCACCCAGCACAATGAGTATTGAGCATCAAGCACCCTGAGCACTGAGCACCCAGCACCCTGAGCACTGAGCACACAGCACCCTGAGCCCTGAGCACCCAGCACCCCGAGCACTGAGCACCCAGCACCCTGAGTACTGAGCACCCAGCACACCGAGCACTGAGCACCCAGCACCCTGAGTACTGAGCACCGAGCACCCTGCGTACTGATCACCCAGCACCCCAAGCACTGAGCACCCAGCACCCAGAGTACTGAGCACCCAGCACTGAGCACCCAGAACCCTGAGTACTGAGCACCCAGCACCCTGAGAACTGAGCACCGAGCACCCCGAGAACTGAGCACCGGGCACCCCGAGCACTGAGCACCCAGCACCCTGAGTACTGAGCACCCAGCACCCTGAGTACTGAGCTCTGAGCACCCTGAGCACTGAGCACCCAGCACCCTGAGCACTGAGCACCCAGCATCCTGAGCACTGAGTACTGAGCACCCAGCACCCTGGGCACTGAGCACCCAGCACCCTGAGCACTGAGCACCCAGCACCCTGAGTACTGAGCACCCAGCACCCCAAACACTGAGCACCGAGCACCCTGAGAACTGAGCACCGAGCACCCTGAGTACAGAGCACCCAGCACCATGAGTACTGAGCACCGAGTACCCAGAGTACTGAGCACCCTGAGTACTGAGCACCCAGCACCCCGAGAATGAGCACACAGCACCATGAGTACTGAGCACCGAGCACCCTGAGCACTGAGCACCCAGCATCCTGAGTAATGAGCACCAAGCACCCTGAGTACTGAGCACCCAGCACCCTGAGTTCTGAGCACCCAGCACCCTGAGCACTGAGCACACTGAGTACTGAGCAACCAGCACCCTGAGCACTGAGCACCCAGCACCCCGAGCACTGAGCACACAGCACCCCGAGCACTGAGCACTGAGCACCCTGTGCACTGAGCACCGAGCACCCTGAGTACTGACCACTGAGCACCCTGAGCATTGAGCACCCAGCACCCTGAGTACTGAGCACCCAGCACCCTGAGCACTGAGGACCCAGCAGCACGAGCACTGAGCACCCAGCACCCTGAGTACTGAGCACCCAGCACCCTGAGCACTGAGGACCCAGCACCCCGAGCACTGAGCACCCAGCACGCTGAGTACTGAGCACTGAGCACCCAGCACCCTGAGTACTGAGCACCCAGCACCCCGAGCACTGAGCACCCAGCACCCCGAGCACTGAGCACCCTGAGTACTGAGCACTGAGCACCCTTAGTACTGAGCACCGAGCACCCTGATTACTGAGCACCAAGCACCCTGAGCACTGAGCACGGAGCACCCCGAGGACTGAGCACCCAGCACCGTTAGCACTGAGCAACCAGCACCTTGAGTACTGAGCACCGAGCACCCCGGGCACTGAGCACCCAGCACCCTAAGTACTGAGCACCCAGCACCCTGAGCACTGAGCACCCAGCGCCCCGAGCACTGAGCACCCAGCACCCTGAGTACTGAGCACCCAGCACCCCGAGCACTGAGCACCCAGCACCCTGAGCACGGAGCACCCAGCACCCTGAGTACTGAGCACCCAACGCCCTGAGCACTGAGCACCCAGCACCCTGAGTACTGAGCACCCAGCACCCTGAGTACTGAGCACTGAGCACCCTGAGCACTGAGCACCCAGCACCCCGAGCACTGAGCACCCAGCACCCTGAGTACTGAGCACCCGGCACCCTGAGTACTGAGCACTCAGCACCCTGAGTACTGAGCACCGAGGACCCCGAGCACTGAGCACCCAGCACCCTGAGCACGGAGCACCCCGTGGACTGAGCACCCAGCACACTGAGCACTGAGCACCCAGCACCTTGAGTACTGAGCACCGAGCACCTCGAGCACTGAGCACCCAGCACCCTGAGTACTGAGCACCCAGCACCATGAGCACTGAGCACCCAGCACCCTGAGCACTGAGCACCCAGCACCCCGAGCACTGAGCACCCAGCACCCTGAGTACTGAGCATCCAATTCCCAGAGTACTGAGCACCCAGCACCCTGAGCACTGAGCACCCAGCACCCTGAGCACTGAGCACCCAGCACCCCGAGCACTGAGCATGCAGCACACTGAGTACTGAGAACCCAGCAACCCGAGCCCTGAGCACCCAGCACCCTGAGTACTGAGCACCCTGAGTACTGAGACACCGATCACCCTGAGCACTGAGCACCCAGCACTGAGCACCCAGCACCCTGAGTACTGAGCACCCAGCACTGAGCACCCAGCACCCTGAGTACTGAGCACCCAGCACCCTGAGAACTGAGCACCGAGCACCCCGAGCACTGAGCACCGGGCACCCCGAGCACTGAGCACCCAGCACCCTGAGTACTGAGCACCCAGCACCCTGAGTACTGAGCACTGATCACCCTGAGCACTGAGCACCCAGCACCCTGAGCACTGAGCACCCAGCATCCTGAGCACTGAGTACTGAGCACCCAGCACCCTGAGCACTGAGCACCCAGTACCCTGAGCACTGAGCACCCAGCACCCTGAGTACTGAGCACCCAGCACCCCAAACAATGAGCACCGAGCACCCTGAGATCTGAGCACCGAGCACCCTGAGCACTGAGCACCCAGCACAATGAGTACTGAGCATCAAGCACCCTGAGCACTGAGCACCCAGCACCCTGAGCACTGAGCACACAGCACCCTGAGCCCTGAGCACCCAGCACCCTGAGCACTGAGCACCCAGCACCCTGAGTACTGAGCACCCAACGTACTGAGCACCGAGCACCCCGAGCACTGAGCACCCAGCACCCTGAGTACTGAGCACCGAGCACCCTGAGTACTGATCACCCAGCACCCCGAGCACTGAGCACCCAGCACCCAGAGTACCGAGCACCCAGCACTGAGCACCCAGCACCATGAGTACTGAGCACCGAGCACCCTGAGAACTGAGCACCGAGCACCCCCAGCACTGAGCACTGGGCACCCCGAGCACTGAGCACCCAGCACCCTGAGTACTGAGCACCCAGCACCCTGAGTACTGAGCACTTAGCACCCTGAGCACTGAGCACCCAGCACCCTGAGCACTGAGCACCCAGCACCCTGAGTACTGAGCACCCAGCACCACAAACACTGAGCACCGAGCACCCTGTAAACTGAGCACCGAGCACCCTGAGTACAGAGCACCCAGCACCATGAGTACTGAGCACCGAGTACCCAGAGTACTGAGCAACCTGAGTACTGAGCTCCCAGCACCCCGAGAATGAGCACCCAGCACCATGAGTACTGAGCACCGAGCACCCTGAGCACTGAGCACCCAGCACCCTGAGTACTGAGCACCAAGCACCCTGAGTACTGAGCACCCAGCACCCTGAGTTCTGAGCACCCAGCACCCTGAGCACTGAGCACACTGAGTACTGAGCAACCAGCACCCTGAGCACTGAGCACCCAGCACCCCGAGCACTGAGCACCCAGCACCCTGAGTACTGAGCACCCAGCACACCGAGCACTGAGCACCCAGCACCCTGAGTACTGAGCACCGAGCACCCTGCGTACTGATCACCCAGCACCCCGAGCACTGAGCACCCAGCACCCAGAGTACTGAGCACCCAGCACTGAGCACCCAGCACCCTGAGTACTGAGCACCCAGCACCCTGAGAACTGAGCACCGAGCACCCCGAGAACTGAGCACCGGGCACCCCGAGCACTGAGCACCCAGCACCCTGAGTACTGAGCACCCAGCACCCTGAGTACTGAGCTCTGAGCACCCTGAGCACTGAGCACCCAGCACCCTGAGCACTGAGCACCCAGCATCCTGAGCACTGAGTACTGAGCACCCAGCACCCTGGGCACTGAGCACCCAGCACCCTGAGCACTGAGCACCCAGCACCCTGAGTACTGAGCACCCAGCACCCCAAACACTGAGCACCGAGCACCCTGAGAACTGAGCACCGAGCACCCTGAGTACAGAGCACCCAGCACCATGAGTACTGAGCACCGAGTACCCAGAGTACTGAGCACCCTGAGTACTGAGCACCCAGCACCCCGAGAATGAGCACCCAGCACCATGAGTACTGAGCACCGAGCACCCTGAGCACTGAGCACCCAGCACCCTGAGTACTGAGCACCAAGCACCCTGAGTACTGAGCACCCAGCACCCTGAGTTCTGAGCACCCAGCACCCTGAGCACTGAGCACACTGAGTACTGAGCAACCAGCACCCTGAGCACTGAGCACCCAGCACCCCGAGCACTGAGCACACAGCACCCCGAGCACTGAGCACTGAGCACCCTGTGCACTGAGCACCGAGCACCCTGAGTACTGACCACTGAGCACCCTGAGCATTGAGCACCCAGCACCCTGAGTACTGAGCACCCAGCACCCTGAGCACTGAGGACCCAGCAGCACGAGCACTGAGCACCCAGCACCCTGAGTACTGAGCACCAAGCACCCTGAGCACTGAGGACCCAGCACCCCGAGCACTGAGCACCCAGCACGCTGAGTACTGAGCACTGAGCACCCAGCACCCTGAGTACTGAGCACCCAGCACCCCGAGCACTGAGCACCCAGCACCCCGAGCACTGAGCACCCTGAGTACTGAGCACTGAGAACCCTTAGTACTGAGCACCGAGCACCCTGATTACTGAGCACCAAGCACCCTGAGCACTGAGCACGGAGCACCCCGAGGACTGAGCACCCAGCACCGTTAGCACTGAGCAACCAGCACCTTGAGTACTGAGCACCGAGCACCCCGGGCACTGAGCACCCAGCACCCTAAGTACTGAGCACCCAGCACCCTGAGCACTGAGCACCCAGCACCCCGAGCACTGAGCACCCAGCACCCTGAGTACTGAGCACCCAGCACCCCGAGCACTGAGCACCCAGCACCCTGAGCACTGAGCACCCAGCACCCTGAGTACTGAGCACCCAGCGCCCTGAGCACTGAGCACCCAGCACCCTGAGTACTGAGCACCCAGCACCCTGAGTACTGAGCACTGAGCACCCTGAGCACTGAGCACCCAGCACCCCGAGCACTGAGCACCCAGCACCCTGAGTACTGAGCACCCGGCACCCTGAGTACTGAGCACTCAGCACCCTGAGTACTGAGCACCGAGGACCCCGAGCACTGAGCACCCAGCACCCTGAGCACGGAGCACCCCGTGGACTGAGCACCCAGCACACTGAGCACTGAGCACCCAGCACCTTGAGTACTGAGCACCGAGCACCTCGAGCACTGAGCACCCAGCACCCTGAGTACTGAGCACCCAGCACCATGAGCACTGAGCACCCAGCACCCTGAGCACTGAGCACCCAGCACCCCGAGCACTGAGCACCCAGCTACCTGAGTACTGAGCATCCAATTCCCAGAGTACTGAGCACCCAGCACCCTGAGCACTGAGCACCCAGCACCCTGAGCACTGAGCACCCAGCACCCCGAGCACTGAGCATGCAGCACACTGAGTACTGAGAACCCAGCAACCCGAGCCCTGAGCACCCAGCACCCTGAGTACTGAGCACCCTGAGTACTGAGCACCGATCACCCTGAGCACTGAGCACCCAGCACTGAGCACCCAGCACCCTGAGTACTGAGCACCCAGCACTGAGCACCCAGCACCCTGAGTACTGAGCACCCAGCACCCTGAGAACTGAGCACTGAGCACCCCGAGCACTGAGCACCGGGCACCCCGAGCACTGAGCACCCAGCATCCTGAGTACTGAGCACCCAGCACCCTGAGCACTGAGCACCCAGTACCCTGAGCACTGAGCACCCAGCACCCTGAGTACTGAGCACCCAGCACCCCAAACAATGAGCACCGAGCACCCTGAGATCTGAGCACCGAGCACCCTGAGCACTGAGCACCCAGCACAATGAGTACTGAGCATCAAGCACCCTGAGCACTGAGCACCCAGCACCCTGAGCACTGAGCACACAGCACCCTGAGCCCTGAGCACCCAGCACCCTGAGCACTGAGCACCCAGCACCCTGAGTACTGAGCACCCAACGTACTGAGCACCGAGCACCCCGAGCACTGAGCACCCAGCACCCTGAGTACTGAGCACCGAGCACCCTGAGTACTGATCACCCAGCACCCCGAGCACTGAGCACCCAGCACCCAGAGTACCGAGCACCCAGCACTGAGCACCCAGCACCATGAGTACTGAGCACCGAGCACCCTGAGAACTGAGCACCGAGCACCCCCAGCACTGAGCACTGGGCACCCCGAGCACTGAGCACCCAGCACCCTGAGTACTGAGCACCCAGCACCCTGAGTACTGAGCACTTAGCACCCTGAGCACTGAGCACCCAGCACCCTGAGCACTGAGCACCCAGCATCCTGAGCACTGAGTACTGAGCACATAGCACCCTGAGCACTGAGCACCCAGCACCCTGAGCACTGAGCACCCAGCACCCTGAGTACTGAGCACCCAGCACCACAAACACTGAGCACCGAGCACCCTGTAAACTGAGCACCGAGCACCCTGAGTACAGAGCACCCAGCACCATGAGTACTGAGCACCGAGTACCCAGAGTACTGAGCAACCTGAGTACTGAGCTCCCAGCACCCCGAGAATGAGCACCCAGCACCATGAGTACTGAGCACCGAGCACCCTGAGCACTGAGCACCCAGCACCCTGAGTACTGAGCACCAAGCACCCTGAGTACTGAGCACCCAGCACCCTGAGTTCTGAGCACCCAGCACCCTGAGCACTGAGCACACTGAGTACTGAGCAACCAGCACCCTGAGCACTGAGCACCCAGCACCCCGAGCACTGAGCACACAGCACCCCGAGCACTTAGCACTGACCACCCTGTGCACTGAGCACCGAGCACCCTGAGTACTGAGCACTGAGCACCCTGAGCACTGAGCACCCAGCACCCTGAGTACTGAGCACCCAGCACCCCGAGCACTGAGCACCCAGCACCCTGAGTACTGAGCACCCTGAGTACTGAGCACTGAGCACCGAGCACCCTGAGTACTGAGCACCTTGAGGACTGAGCACCCACACCCTGTGCACTGAGCACCCAGCACCCTGAGTACTGAGCACCAATCACCCTGAGCCCTGAGCACCCAGCACCCCGAGCACGGAGCACCCAGGACCTTGAGCACTGAGTACTGAGCACCCAGCACCCTGAGTACTGAGCACCGAGCTCCCCGAGCACTGAGCACCCTGAGTACTGAGCACCCAGCACCCCGATCACTGAGCAACCAGCACCCTGAGCACTGAGTACCCAGCACCCGGAGCACTGAGCACCCAGCTCCCTGAGTACTGAGCACCCAGCACGCTGAGTACTGAGCACCCAGCACCCCGAGCACTGAGCACCCAGCACCCTGAGTACTGAGCACTGAGCACCCAGCACCCCGAGCACTGAGCACCCAGGACCCTGTTTACTGAGCACCCAGCACACCGAGCACTGAGCACCCAGCACCCTGAGCACTGAGCACCCAGCACCCCGAGTACTGAGCAACCAGCACCATGAGTACTGAGCACCGAGCACCCCGAGCACTGAGCACCCAGCACCCTGAGTACTGAGCACTGAGCACCCAGCACCCCGAGCACTGAGCACCCAGCACCCTGAGTACTGAGCACCCAGCACCCCGAGCACTGAGCACCCAGCACCCTGAGCACTGAGCACCCAGCACCCTGAGTACTGAGCACCCAGCACCCTGAGCACTGAGCACCCAGCACCCTGAGTACTGAGCACCCAGCACCCTGAGTACTGAGCACTGAGCACCCTGAACACTGAGCACCCAGCACCCCGAGCACTGAGCACCCAGCACCCTGAGCACGGAGCACCCCGAGGACTGAGAACCCAGCACCCTGAGCACTGAGCACCCAGCACCTTGAGTACTGAGCACCGAGCACCTCGAGCACTGAGCACCCAGCACCCTGAGTACTGAGCACCCAGCACCATGAGCACTGAGCACCCAGCACCCTGAGCACTGAGCACCCAGCACCTCGAGCACTGAGCACCCAGCACCCTGAGTACTGAGCACCCAGCACCCCAAACAATGAGCACCGAGCACCCTGAGATCTGAGCACCGAGCACCCTGAGCACTGAGAACCCAGCACAATGAGTACTGAGCATCAAGCACCCTGAGCACTGAGCACCCAGCACCCTGAGCACTGAGCACACAGCACCCTGAGCCCTGAGCACCCAGCACCCTGAGCACTGAGCACCCAGCACCCTGAGTACTGAGCACCCAACGTACTGAGCACCGAGCACTCCGAGCACTGAGCACCCAGCACCCTGAGTACTGAGCACCCAGCACACCGAGCTCTGAGCACCCAGCACCCTGAGTACTGAGCACCGAGCACCCTGAGTACTGATCACCCAGCACCCCGAGCACTGAGCACCCAGCACCCAGAGTACTGAGCACCCAGCACTGAGCACCCAGCACCCTGAGTACTGAGCACACAGCACCCTGAGAACTGAGCACCGAGCACCCCGAGCACTGAGCACCGGGCACCCCGAGCACTGAGCACCCAGCACCCTGAGTACTGAGCACCCAGCACCCTGAGTACTGAGCACTGAGCACCCTGAGCACTGAGCACCCAGCACCCTGAGCACTGAGCACCCAGCATCCTGAGCATTGAGTACTGAGCACCCAGCACCCTGAGCACTGAGCACCCAGCACCCTGAGCACTGAGAACCCAGCACCCTGAGTACTGAGCACCCAGCACCCCAAACACTGAGCACCGAGCACCCTGAGTACTGAGCACCCAGCACCCTGAGCACTGAGCACACTGAGTACTGAGCAACCAGCACACTGAGCACTGAGCACCCAGCAACCCGAGCACTGAGCACACAGCACCCCGAGCACTGAGCACTGAGCACCCTGTGCACTGAGCACCGAGCACCCTGAGTACTGAGCACTGAGCACCCTGAGCACTGAGCACCCAGCACCCCGAGCACTGAGCACCCAGCACCCTGAGTACTGAGCACCCAGCACCCTGAGCACTGAGCACCCAGCACCCTGAGCACTGAGCACCCAGCACCCTGAGTACTGAGCACCCAGCACGCTGAGCACTGAGCACCGAGCACCCTGAGTACTGAGCACCCAGAACCCTGAGTACTGAGCACTGAGCACCCTGTGCACTGAGCACCCAGCACCCCGAGCACTGAGCACCCAGCACCCTGAGTACTGAGCACCCGGCACCCTGAGTACTGAGCACTCAGCACCCTGAGTACTGAGCACCGAGCACCCTTAGCACTGAGCACCCAGCACCTTGAGTACTGAGCACCGAGCACCTCGAGCACTGAGCACCCAGAACCCTGAGTACTGAGCACCCAGCACCATGAGCACTGAGCACCCAGCACCCTGAGCACTGAGCACCCAGCACCCCGAGCACTGAGCACCCAGCAGCCTGAGTACTGAGCATCCAACACCCAGAGTACTGAGCACCCAGCACCCTGAGCACTGAGCACCCAGCACCCTGAGCACTGAGCACCCAGCACCCCGAGCACTGAGCATGCAGCACACTGAGTACTGAGAACCCAGCACCCCAAGCCCTGAGCACCCAGCACGCTGAGTACAGAGCACCCTGAGTACGGAGCACCGATCACCCTGAGCACTGAGCACCCAGCACCCTGAGTACTGAGCACCCATAACCCTGAGCACTGAGCACGCAGCACCCTGAGTACTGAGCACCCAGCACCCTGAGCACTGAGCACCCTGAGGACTGAGCACCCAGCACCCTGAGCACTGAGCACCCAGTACCCTGAGCACTGAGCACCCAGTACCCTGAGTACTGAGCACCGAGCACCCCGAGCACTGAGCACCCAGCACCCTGAGCACTGAGCACCCTGAGTACTGAGCAACCAGCACCCTGAGCACTGAGCACCCAGCACCCCGAGCACTGAGCACACAGCACCCCGAGCACTGAGCACTGAGCACCCTGTGCACTGAGCACCGAGCACCCTGAGTACTGACCACTGAGCACCCTGAGCATTGAGCACCCAGCACCCTGAGTACTGAGCACCCAGCACCCTGAGCACTGAGGACCCAGCAGCACGAGCACTGAGCACCCAGCACCCTGAGTACTGAGCACCAAGCACCCTGAGCACTGAGGACCCAGCACCCCGAGCACTGAGCACCCAGCACGCTGAGTACTGAGCACTGAGCACCCAGCACCCTGAGTACTGAGCACCCAGCACCCCGAGCACTGAGCACCCAGCACCCCGAGCACTGAGCACCCTGAGTACTGAGCACTGAGCACCCTTAGTACTGAGCACCGAGCACCCTGATTACTGAGCACCAAGCACCCTGAGCACTGAGCACGGAGCACCCCGAGGACTGAGCACCCAGCACCGTTAGCACTGAGCAACCAGCACCTTGAGTACTGAGCACCGAGCACCCCGGGCACTGAGCACCCAGCACCCTAAGTACTGAGCACCCAGCACCCTGAGCACTGAGCACCCAGCACCCCGAGCACTGAGCACCCAGCACCCTGAGTACTGAGCACCCAGCACCCCGAGCACTGAGCACCCAGCACCCTGAGCACTGAGCACCCAGCACCCTGAGTACTGAGCACCCAGCGCCCTGAGCACTGAGCACCCAGCACCCTGAGTACTGAGCACCCAGCACCCTGAGTACTGAGCACTGAGCACCCTGAGCACTGAGCACCCAGCACCCCGAGCACTGAGCACCCAGCACCCTGAGTACTGAGCACCCGGCACCCTGAGTACTGAGCACTCAGCACCCTGAGTACTGAGCACCGAGGACCCCGAGCACTGAGCACCCAGCACCCTGAGCACGGAGCACCCCGTGGACTGAGCACCCAGCACACTGAGCACTGAGCACCCAGCACCTTGAGTACTGAGCACCGAGCACCTCGAGCACTGAGCACCCAGCACCCTGAGTACTGAGCACCCAGCACCATGAGCACTGAGCACCCAGCACCCTGAGCACTGAGCACCCAGCACCCCGAGCACTGAGCACCCAGCACCCTGAGTACTGAGCATCCAATTCCCAGAGTACTGAGCACCCAGCACCCTGAGCACTGAGCACCCAGCACCCTGAGCACTGAGCACCCAGCACCCCGAGCACTGAGCATGCAGCACACTGAGTACTGAGAACCCAGCAACCCGAGCCCTGAGCACCCAGCACCCTGAGTACTGAGCACCCTGAGTACTGAGCACCGATCACCCTGAGCACTGAGCACCCAGCACTGAGCACCCAGCACCCTGAGTACTGAGCACCCAGCACTGAGCACCCAGCACCCTGAGTACTGAGCACCCAGCACCCTGAGAACTGAGCACTGAGCACCCCGAGCACTGAGCACCGGGCACCCCGAGCACTGAGCACCCAGCATCCTGAGTACTGAGCACCCAGCACCCTGAGCACTGAGCACCCAGTACCCTGAGCACTGAGCACCCAGCACCCTGAGTACTGAGCACCCAGCACCCCAAACAATGAGCACCGAGCACCCTGAGATCTGAGCACCGAGCACCCTGAGCACTGAGCACCCAGCACAATGAGTACTGAGCATCAAGCACCCTGAGCACTGAGCACCCAGCACCCTGAGCACTGAGCACACAGCACCCTGAGCCCTGAGCACCCAGCACCCTGAGCACTGAGCACCCAGCACCCTGAGTACTGAGCACCCAACGTACTGAGCACCGAGCACCCCGAGCACTGAGCACCCAGCACCCTGAGTACTGAGCACCGAGCACCCTGAGTACTGATCACCCAGCACCCCGAGCACTGAGCACCCAGCACCCAGAGTACCGAGCACCCAGCACTGAGCACCCAGCACCATGAGTACTGAGCACCGAGCACCCTGAGAACTGAGCACCGAGCACCCCCAGCACTGAGCACTGGGCACCCCGAGCACTGAGCACCCAGCACCCTGAGTACTGAGCACCCAGCACCCTGAGTACTGAGCACTTAGCACCCTGAGCACTGAGCACCCAGCACCCTGAGCACTGAGCACCCAGCATCCTGAGCACTGAGTACTGAGCACATAGCACCCTGAGCACTGAGCACCCAGCACCCTGAGCACTGAGCACCCAGCACCCTGAGTACTGAGCACCCAGGACCACAAACACTGAGCACCGAGCACCCTGTAAACTGAGCACCGAGCACCCTGAGTACAGAGCACCCAGCACCATGAGTACTGAGCACCGAGTACCCAGAGTACTGAGCAACCTGAGTACTGAGCTCCCAGCACCCCGAGAATGAGCACCCAGCACCATGAGTACTGAGCACCGAGCACCCTGAGCACTGAGCACCCAGCACCCTGAGTACTGAGCACCAAGCACCCTGAGTACTGAGCACCCAGCACCCTGAGTTCTGAGCACCCAGCACCCTGAGCACTGAGCACACTGAGTACTGAGCAACCAGCACCCTGAGCACTGAGCACCCAGCACCCCGAGCACTGAGCACACAGCACCCCGAGCACTTAGCACTGACCACCCTGTGCACTGAGCACCGAGCACCCTGAGTACTGAGCACTGAGCACCCTGAGCACTGAGCACCCAGCACCCTGAGTACTGAGCACCCAGCACCCCGAGCACTGAGCACCCAGCACCCTGAGTACTGAGCACCCTGAGTACTGAGCACTGAGCACCGAGCACCCTGAGTACTGAGCACCTTGAGGACTGAGCACCCACACCCTGTGCACTGAGCACCCAGCACCCTGAGTACTGAGCACCAATCACCCTGAGCCCTGAGCACCCAGCACCCCGAGCACGGAGCACCCAGGACCGTGAGCACTGAGTACTGAGCACCCAGCACCCTGAGTACTGAGCACCGAGCTCCCCGAGCACTGAGCACCCTGAGTACTGAGCACCCAGCACCCCGATCACTGATCAACCAGCACCCTGAGCACTGAGTACCCAGCACCCGGAGCACTGAGCACCCAGCTCCCTGAGTACTGAGCACCCAGCACGCTGAGTACTGAGCACCCAGCACCCCGAGCACTGAGCACCCAGCACCCTGAGTACTGAGCACTGAGCACCCAGCACCCCGAGCACTGAGCACCCAGGACCCTGTTTACTGAGCACCCAGCACACCGAGCACTGAGCACCCAGCACCCTGAGCACTGAGCACCCAGCACCCCGAGTACTGAGCAACCAGCACCATGAGTACTGAGCACCGAGCACCCCGAGCACTGAGCACCCAGCACCCTGAGTACTGAGCACTGAGCACCCAGCACCCCGAGCACTGAGCACCCAGCACCCTGAGTACTGAGCACCCAGCACCCCGAGCACTGAGCACCCAGCACCCTGAGCACTGAGCACCCAGCACCCTGAGTACTGAGCACCCAGCACCCTGAGCACTGAGCACCCAGCACCCTGAGTACTGAGCACTCAGCACCATGAGTACTGAGCACCGAGCACCCCGAGCACTGAGCACCCAGCACCCTGAGCACGGAGCACCCCGAGGACTGAGAACCCAGCACCCTGAGCACTGAGCACCCAGCACCTTGAGTACTGAGCACCGAGCACCTCGAGCACTGAGCACCCAGCACCCTGAGTACTGAGCACCCAGCACCATGAGCACTGAGCACCCAGCACCCTGAGCACTGAGCACCCAGCACCTCGAGCACTGAGCACCCAGCACCCTGAGTACTGAGCACCCAGCACCCCAAACAATGAGCACCGAGCACCCTGAGATCTGAGCACCGAGCACCCTGAGCACTGAGCACCCAGCACAATGAGTACTGAGCATCAAGCACCCTGAGCACTGAGCACCCAGCACCCTGAGCACTGAGCACACAGCACCCTGAGCCCTGAGCACCCAGCACCCTGAGCACTGAGCACCCAGCACCCTGAGTACTGAGCACCCAACGTACTGAGCACCGAGCACTCCGAGCACTGAGCACCCAGCACCCTCAGTACTGAGCACCCAGCACACCGAGCTCTGAGCACCCAGCACCCTGAGTACTGAGCACCGAGCACCCTGAGTACTGATCACCCAGCACCCCGAGCACTGAGCACCCAGCACCCAGAGTACTGAGCACCCAGCACTGAGCACCCAGCACCCTGAGTACTGAGCACACAGCACCCTGAGAACTGAGCACCGAGCACCCCGAGCACTGAGCACCGGGCACCCCGAGCACTGAGCACCCAGCACCCTGAGTACTGAGCACCCAGCACCCTGAGTACTGAGCACTGAGCACCCTGAGCACTGAGCACCCAGCACCCTGAGCACTGAGCACCCAGCATCCTGAGCATTGAGTACTGAGCACCCAGCACACTGAGCACTGAGCACCCAGCACCCTGAGCACTGAGAACCCAGCACCCTGAGTACTGAGCACCCAGCACCCCAAACACTGAGCACCGAGCACCCTGAGTACTGAGCACCCAGCACCCTGAGCACTGAGCACACTGAGTACTGAGCAACCAGCACACTGAGCACTGAGCACCCAGCAACCCGAGCACTGAGCACACAGCACCCCGAGCACTGAGCACTGAGCACCCTGTGCACTGAGCACCGAGCACCCTGAGTACTGAGCACTGAGCACCCTGAGCACTGAGCACCCAGCACCCCGAGCACTGAGCACCCAGCACCCTGAGTACTGAGCACCCAGCACCCTGAGCACTGAGCACCCAGCACCCTGAGCACTGAGCACCCAGCACCCTGAGTACTGAGCACCCAGCACGCTGAGCACTGAGCACCGAGCACCCTGAGTACTGAGCACCCAGAACCCTGAGTACTGAGCACTGAGCACCCTGTGCACTGAGCACCCAGCACCCCGAGCACTGAGCACCCAGCACCCTGAGTACTGAGCACCCGGCACCCTGAGTACTGAGCACTCAGCACCCTGAGTACTGAGCACCGAGCACCCGGAGCACTGAGCACCCAGCACCCTGAGCACGGAGCACCCCGAGGACTGAGCACCCAGCACCCTTAGCACTGAGCACCCAGCACCTTGAGTACTGAGCACCGAGCACCTCGAGCACTGAGCACCCAGAACCCTGAGTACTGAGCACCCAGCACCATGAGCACTGAGCACCCAGCACCCTGAGCACTGAGCACCCAGCACCCCGAGCACTGAGCACCCAGCAGCCTGAGTACTGAGCATCCAACACCCAGAGTACTGAGCACCCAGCACCCTGAGCACTGAGCACCCAGCACCCTGAGCACTGAGCACCCAGCACCCCGAGCACTGAGCATGCAGCACACTGAGTACTGAGAACCCAGCACCCCAAGCCCTGAGCACCCAGCACGCTGAGTACAGAGCACCCTGAGTACGGAGCACCGATCACCCTGAGCACTGAGCACCCAGCACCCTGAGTACTGAGCACCCATAACCCTGAGCACTGAGCACGCAGCACCCTGAGTACTGAGCACCCAGCACCCTGAGCACTGAGCACCCTGAGGACTGAGCACCCAGCACCCTGAGCACTGAGCACCCAGTACCCTGAGCACTGAGCACCCAGTACCCTGAGTACTGAGCACCGAGCACCCCGAGCACTGAGCACCCAGCACCCTGAGCACTGAGCACCCTGAGGACTGAGCACCCAGCACCCTGAGCACTGAGCGCCCAGCACCCTGAGTACTGATCACCCAGCACCCCGAGCACTGAGCACCCAGCACCCTGAGTACTGAGCACCCTGAGTACTGAGCACTGAGCACCGAGCACCCTGAGTACTGAGCACCTTGAGGACTGAGCACCCAGCACCCTGTGCACTGAGCACACAGCACCCTGAGTACTGAGCACCAATCACCCTGAGCACTGAGCACCCAGCACCCCGAGCACGGAGCACCCAGGACCCCGAGCACTGAGTACTGAGCACCCAGCACCCTGAGTACTGAGCACCGAGCTCCCCGAGCACTGAGTACCCAGCACCCTGAGCACGGAGCACCCAGCTCCCTGAGGACTGAGCACCCAGCACGCTGAGTACTGAGCACCCAGCATCCTGAGCACTGAGCACCCAGCACCCCGAGTACTGAGCACCCAGCACCCTGAGTACTGAGCACCGAGCACCCCGAGCACTGAGCACCCAGCACCCTGAGTACTGAGCACCCAGCACCCCGAGCACTGAGCACCCAGGACACTGTTTACTGAGCACCCAGCACCCCGAGCACTGAGCACCCAGCACCCCGAGCACTGAGCACCCAGCCCCCTGAGCACTGAGCACCCAGCCCCCTGAGTACTGAGCACCGAGCACCCCGAGCACTGAGCACCCAGCACCCTGAGTAATGAGCACCGAGCACCCCGAGCACTGAGCACCCAGCACCCTGAGTAATGAGCACCCATCACCCCGAGTCCTGAGCACCCAGCACCCTGAGTACTGAGCACCCAGCACCATGAGCACTGAGCACAAAGCACACTGAGTACTGAGCACTGAGCACCCTGAGAACTGAGCACCAAGGAACCTGAGCACTGAGCACCCAGCACGCTGAGTACTGAGCGCTGAGCACCCTGAGTACTGAGCACCGAGCACCCTGAGTACTGAGCACCCAGCACCCTGAGCACTTAGCAGCCAGCACCCTGAGCACTGAGCACCCAGCACCCCGAGCACTGAGCACCCAGCACCCTGAGCACTGAGCACCCAGCACCACGAGTACTGAGCACCCAGCACCCTGAGTACTGAGCACCGAGCACCCCGAGCACTGAGCACCCAGCACCCTGAGTACTGAGCACCCAGCACCCTGAGTACTGAGCACCCAGCACCCCGAGCACTGAGCAACCAGCACCCCGAGCACTGAGCTCCCAGCACCCCGAGAATGAGCACCCAGCACCCTGAGTACTGAGATCCGAGCACCCTGAGTACTGAGCACCCAGCAGGCTGAGCACTGAGCACCCAGCACCCTGAGTACTGAGCACCCTGAGTACTGAGCACCGATCACCCTGAGCACTGAGCACCCAGCACCCTGAGTACTGAGCACCCAGCACCCTGAGCACTGTGCACCCAGCACCCTGAGTACTGAGCACCCAGTACCCTGAGCACTGAGCACCCAGTACCCTGAGTACTGAGCACCGAGCACCCTGAGTACTGAGCACCCAGCACCCTGAGCACTGAGCACCCAGCACCCTGAGCACTGAGCACCCAGCACCCTGAGTACTGAGCACCCAGCACCCTGAGCACTGAGCACCCAGCACCCTGAGCACTGAGCACCCAGCACCCTGAGCACTGAGCACCCAACGTACTGAGCACCAAGCACCCCGAGCACTGAGCACCCAGCACCCTGCGTACTGAGCACCCAGCACCCCGAGTACTGAGCACCCAGCACCCCGAGCACTGAGCACCCAGCACCCCGAGCACTGAGCACTGAGCACCCTGAGTACTGAGCACTGAGCACCCTTAGTACTGAGCACCGAGCACCCTGAGTACTGAGCACCCAGCACCCTGAGCACTGAGCACGGAGCACCCCGAGGACTGAGCACCCAGCACCGTGAGCACTGAGCAGCCAGCACCTTGAGTACTGAGCACTGAGCACCCTGAGCACTGAGCACCCAGCACCCTAAGTACTGAGCACCCAGCATCCTGAGCACTGAGCACCCAGCACCCCGAGCACTGAGCACCCTGCACCCCGAGCACTGAGCACCCAGTACCCTGAGCACTCAGCACCCAGCACCCCAAGCACTGAGCACTGAGCACCCTGAGTACTGAGCACCCAGCACCCTGAGCACTTAGTACACAGCACGCTGAGTACTGAGAACCCAGCACCCTGAGTACTGAGCACTGAGAACTGAGCCGCCTGAGCACTGAGCACCCAGCACCCTGATTACTGAGCACCCAGCACCAAGAGTACTGAGCACCGAGCACCCCGAGCACTGAGCACCCAGCACCCTGAGTAATGAGCACCCAGCACCCCGAGTACTGAGCAACCAGCACCGTGAGTACTGAGCACCCAGCACCCTGAGTACTGAGCACCGAGCCCCCTGAGCACTGAGCACAAAGCACGCTGAGAACTGAGCACTGAGCACCCTGAGTTCTGAGCACCAAGGACCCTGAGCACTGAGCACCCACCACGCTGAGTACTGAGCGCTGAGCACCCTGAGTACTGAGCACCGGGCCCCCTGAGTACTGAGCACCCAGCAACCTGAGCACTGAGCAGCCAGCGCCCTGAGCACTGAGCACCCAGCACCCCGAGCACTGAGCACCCAGCACCCTGAGTACTGAGCACCTAGCACCCTGAGTACTGAGCACCGAGCACCCCGAGCACTGAGCACCCAGCACCCTGAGTACTGAGCACCCAGCACCCTGAGGACTGAGCACCCAGCACCCCGAGCACTGAGCACCCAGAACCCCGAGCACTGAGCACCCAGCACCCCGAGAATGAGCACCCAGCAGCCTGAGTACTGAGAACCGAGCACCCTGAGTACTGAGCACCCAGCACGCTGAGCACTGAGCACCCAGCACCCCGAGTACTGAGCAAACAGCACCCCGAGCACTGAGCACCCAGCACCCCGAGAATGATCACCCAGCACCCTGAGTACTGAGCACCCAGCACCCTGAGTACTGAGCACCCAGCACCCCGAGCACTGAGCACCCTGAGTACTGAGCACCCAGCACCCTGAGTACTGAGCACCCAGCACCCTGAGCACTGAGCACCCAGCACCCTGAGCACTGAGCACCCAGCACCCCAAGCACTGAGCACCCAGCACCCTGACTACTGAGCACCCTGAGTACTGAGCACCCAGCACCCCGAGCACTGAGCACCCAGCACCCTGAGTACTGAGCACCCTGAGTACTGAGCACCCAGCACCCTGAGTACTGAGCACCCTGAGTACTGAGCACCCAGCACCCTTAGCACTGAGCACACAGCACCCTGAGTACTGAGCACCCAGCATCCTGAGCACTGAGCACCCAGCACCCTGAGTACTGAGCACCCAGCACACTGAGTACTTAGCACCCAGCACCCTGAGCACTGAGCACCCAGCACCCTGAGTACTGAGCACCGAGCACCCTGAGTACTGAGCACCCAGCACCCTGAGTACTGAGCACCCAGCACCCTGAGTACTGAGCACCGAGCATCCGGAGTACTGAGCACCCTGCACCCCGAGCACTGAGCACCCAGCACCCTGAGCACTGAGCACCCAGCACCCCAAGCATTGAGCACCCAGCACCCTGAGTACTGAGTACTGAGCACCCTGAGTACTGAGCACCCAGCACCCTGAGCACTGAGCACCCAGCACCCTGAGTACTGAGCACCGAGCACCCCGAGCACGGAGCACCCAGCACCCTGAGTACTGAGCACCCAGCACCAAGAGTACTGAGCACCGAGCATCCTGAGCACTGAGCACCCAGGACCCTGAGCACTGAGCACAAAGCACGCTGAGTACTGAGCACTGAGCACCATGAGTTCTGAGCACCGAGGACCCTGAGCACTGAGCACCCAGCACGCTGAGTACTGAGCACCCAGCACCCTGACTACTGAGCACTGAGCACTGAGCACCCAGCACCCTGAGTACTGAGCACCCAGCACCCTGAGTACTGAGCACTGAGCACTGAGCACCCTGAGCACTGAGCACCCAGCACCCCGAGCACTGAGCACTGAGCACCCTGAGTACTGAGCACTGAGCACCCTTAGTACTGAGCACCGAGCACCCTGAGTACTGAGCAACCAGTACCCTGAGCACTGAGCACGGAGCACCCCGAGGACTGAGCACCCAGCACCGTGAGCACTGAGCACCCAGCACCTTGAGTACTGAGCACCGAGCTCCCCGAGCACTGAGCACACAGCACCCTAAGTACTGAGCACCCAGCACCCTGAGCACTGAGCACCCAGCACCCCGAGCACTGAGCACCCAGCACCCTGAGTACTGAGCACCGAGCACCCTGAGTACTGAGCACCCAGCACCCCGAGCACTGAGCACCCATCACCCTGAGCACTGAGCACCCAGCACCCTGAGCACTGAGCACCCAGCACCCTGAGCACTGAGCACCCAGCACCCTGAGTACTGAGCACCCAGCCCCCTGAGCACTGAGCACAAAGCACGCTGAGAACTGAGCACTGAGCACCCTGAGTTCTGAGCACCAAGGACCCTGAGCACTGAGCACCCACCACGCTGAGTACTGAGCGCTGAGCACCCTGAGTACTGAGCACCGAGCCCCCTGAGTACTGAGCACCCAGCAACCTGAGCACTGAGCAGCCAGCGCCCTGAGCACTGAGCACCCAGCACCCCGAGCACTGAGCACCCAGCACCCTGAGTACTGAGCACCCAGCACCCTGAGTACTGAGCACCGAGCACCCCGAGCACTGAGCACCCAGCACCCTGAGTACTGAGCACCCAGCACCCTGAGGACTGAGCACCCAGCACCCCGAGCACTGAGCACCCAGCACCCCGAGCACTGAGCACCCAGCACCCCGAGAATGAGCACCCAGCAGCCTGAGTACTGAGAACCGAGCACCCTGAGTACTGAGCACCCAGCACGCTGAGCACTGAGCACCCAGCACCCCGAGTACTGAGCAAACAGCACCCCGAGCACTGAGCACCCAGCACCCCGAGAATGATCACCCAGCACCCTGAGTACTGAGCACCCAGCACCCTGAGTACTGAGCACCCAGCACCCCGAGCACTGAGCACCCTGAGTACTGAGCACCCAGCACCCTGAGTACTGAGCACCCAGCACCCTGAGCACTGAGCACCCAGCACCCTGAGCACTGAGCACCCAGCACCCCAAGCACTGAGCACCCAGCACCCTGACTACTGAGCACCCTGAGTACTGAGCACCCAGCACCCCGAGCACTGAGCACCCAGCACCCTGAGTACTGAGCACCCTGAGTACTGAGCACCCAGCACCCTGAGTACTGAGCACCCTGAGTACTGAGCACCCAGCACCCTTAGCACTGAGCACACAGCACCCTGAGTACTGAGCACCCAGCATCCTGAGCACTGAGCACTCAGCACCCTGAGTACTGAGCACCCAGCACACTGAGTACTTAGCACCCAGCACCCTGAGCACTGAGCACCCAGCACCCTGAGTACTGAGCACCGAGCACCCTGAGTACTGAGCACCCAGCACCCTGAGTACTGAGCACCCAGCACCCTGAGTACTGAGCACCGAGCGTCCGGAGTACTGAGCACCCTGCACCCCGAGAACTGAGCACCCAGCACCCTGAGCACTGAGCACCCAGCACCCCAAGCACTGAGCACCCAGCAACCTGAGTACTGAGTACTGAGCACCCTGAGTACTGAGCACCCAGCACCCTGAGCACTGAGCACCCAGCACCCTGAGTACTGAGCACCGAGCACCCCGAGCACGGAGCACCCAGCACCCTGAGTACTGAGCACCCAGCACCAAGAGTACTGAGCACCGAGCATCCTGAGCACTGAGCACCCAGGACCCTGAGCACTGAGCACAAAGCACGCTGAGTACTGAGCACTGAGCACCATGAGTTCTGAGCACCGAGGACCCTGAGCACTGAGCACCCAGCACGCTGAGTACTGAGCACCCAGCACCCTGACTACTGAGCACTGAGCACTGAGCACCCAGCACCCTGAGTACTGAGCACCCAGCACCCTGAGTACTGAGCACTGAGCACTGAGCACCCTGAGCACTGAGCACCCAGCACCCCGAGCACTGAGCACTGAGCACCCTGAGTACTGAGCACTGAGCACCCTTAGTACTGAGCACCGAGCACCCTGAGTACTGAGCAACCAGTACCCTGAGCACTGAGCACGGAGCACCCCGAGGACTGAGCACCCAGCACCGTGAGCACTGAGCACCCAGCACCTTGAGTACTGAGCACCGAGCACCCCGAGCACTGAGCACACAGCACCCTAAGTACTGAGCACCCAGCACCCTGAGCACTGAGCACCCAGCACCCCAAGCACTGAGCACCCAGCACCCTGACTACTGAGCACCCTGAGTACTGAGCACCCAGCACCCCGAGCACTGAGCACCCAGCACCCTGAGTACTGAGCACCCTGAGTACTGAGCACCCAGCACCCTGAGTACTGAGCACCCTGAGTACTGAGCACCCAGCACCCTTAGCACTGAGCACACAGCACCCTGAGTACTGAGCACCCAGCATCCTGAGCACTGAGCACCCAGCACCCTGAGTACTGAGCACCCAGCACACTGAGTACTTAGCACCCAGCACCCTGAGCACTGAGCACCCAGCACCCTGAGTACTGAGCACCGAGCACCCTGAGTACTGAGCACCCAGCACCCTGAGTACTGAGCACCCAGCACCCTGAGTACTGAGCACCGAGCATCCGGAGTACTGAGCACCCTGCACCCCGAGCACTGAGCACCCAGCACCCTGAGCACTGAGCACCCAGCACCCCAAGCATTGAGCACCCAGCACCCTGAGTACTGAGTACTGAGCACCCTGAGTACTGAGCACCCAGCACCCTGAGCACTGAGCACCCAGCACCCTGAGTACTGAGCACCGAGCACCCCGAGCACGGAGCACCCAGCACCCTGAGTACTGAGCACCCAGCACCAAGAGTACTGAGCACCGAGCATCCTGAGCACTGAGCACCCAGGACCCTGAGCACTGAGCACAAAGCACGCTGAGTACTGAGCACTGAGCACCATGAGTTCTGAGCACCGAGGACCCTGAGCACTGAGCACCCAGCACGCTGAGTACTGAGCACCCAGCACCCTGACTACTGAGCACTGAGCACTGAGCACCCAGCACCCTGAGTACTGAGCACCCAGCACCCTGAGTACTGAGCACTGAGCACTGAGCACCCTGAGCACTGAGCACCCAGCACCCCGAGCACTGAGCACTGAGCACCCTGAGTACTGAGCACTGAGCACCCTTAGTACTGAGCACCGAGCACCCTGAGTACTGAGCAACCAGTACCCTGAGCACTGAGCACGGAGCACCCCGAGGACTGAGCACCCAGCACCGTGAGCACTGAGCACCCAGCACCTTGAGTACTGAGCACCGAGCACCCCGAGCACTGAGCACACAGCACCCTAAGTACTGAGCACCCAGCACCCTGAGCACTGAGCACCCAGCACCCCGAGCACTGAGCACCCAGCACCCTGAGTACTGAGCACCGAGCACCCTGAGTACTGAGCACCCAGCACCCCGAGCACTGAGCACCCATCACCCTGAGCACTGAGCACCCAGCACCCTGAGCACTGAGCACCCAGCACCCTGAGCACTGAGCACCCAGCACCCTGAGTACTGAGCACCCAGCCCCCTGAGCACTGAGCACAAAGCACGCTGAGAACTGAGCACTGAGCACCCTGAGTTCTGAGCACCAAGGACCCTGAGCACTGAGCACCCACCACGCTGAGTACTGAGCGCTGAGCACCCTGAGTACTGAGCACCGAGCCCCCTGAGTACTGAGCACCCAGCAACCTGAGCACTGAGCAGCCAGCGCCCTGAGCACTGAGCACCCAGCACCCCGAGCACTGAGCACCCAGCACCCTGAGTACTGAGCACCCAGCACCCTGAGTACTGAGCACCGAGCACCCCGAGCACTGAGCACCCAGCACCCTGAGTACTGAGCACCCAGCACCCTGAGGACTGAGCACCCAGCACCCCGAGCACTGAGCACCCAGCACCCCGAGCACTGAGCACCCAGCACCCCGAGAATGAGCACCCAGCAGCCTGAGTACTGAGAACCGAGCACCCTGAGTACTGAGCACCCAGCACGCTGAGCACTGAGCACCCAGCACCCCGAGTACTGAGCAAACAGCACCCCGAGCACTGAGCACCCAGCACCCCGAGAATGATCACCCAGCACCCTGAGTACTGAGCACCCAGCACCCTGAGTACTGAGCACCCAGCAACCCGAGCACTGAGCACCCTGAGTACTGAGCACCCAGCACCCTGAGTACTGAGCACCCAGCACCCTGAGCAATGAGCACCCAGCACCCTGAGCACTGAGCACCCAGCACCCCAAGCACTGAGCACCCAGCACCCTGACTACTGAGCACCCTGAGTACTGAGCACCCAGCACCCCGAGCACTGAGCACCCAGCACCCTGAGTACTGAGCACCCTGAGTACTGAGCACCCAGCACCCTGAGTACTGAGCACCCTGAGTACTGAGCACCCAGCACCCTTAGCACTGAGCACACAGCACCCTGAGTACTGAGCACCCAGCATCCTGAGCACTGAGCACCCAGCACCCTGAGTACTGAGCACCCAGCACACTGAGTACTTAGCACCCAGCACCCTGAGCACTGAGCACCCAGCACCCTGAGTACTGAGCACCGAGCACCCTGAGTACTGAGCACCCAGCACCCTGAGTACTGAGCACCCAGCACCCTGAGTACTGAGCACCGAGCGTCCGGAGTACTGAGCACCCTGCACCCCGAGCACTGAGCACCCAGCACCCTGAGCACTGAGCACCCAGCACCCCAAGCACTGAGCACCCAGCAACCTGAGTACTGAGTACTGAGCACCCTGAGTACTGAGCACCCAGCACCCTGAGCACTGAGCACCCAGCACCCTGAGTACTGAGCACCGAGCACCCCGAGCACGGAGCACCCAGCACCCTGAGTACTGAGCACCCAGCACCAAGAGTACTGAGCACCGAGCATCCTGAGCACTGAGCACCCAGGACCCTGAGCACTGAGCACAAAGCACGCTGAGTACTGAGCACTGAGCACCATGAGTTCTGAGCACCGAGGACCCTGAGCACTGAGCACCCAGCACGCTGAGTACTGAGCACCCAGCACCCTGACTACTGAGCACTGAGCACTGAGCACCCAGCACCCTGAGTACTGAGCACCCAGCACCCTGAGTACTGAGCACTGAGCACTGAGCACCCTGAGCACTGAGCACCCAGCACCCCGAGCACTGAGCACTGAGCACCCTGAGTACTGAGCACTGAGCACCCTTAGTACTGAGCACCGAGCACCCTGAGTACTGAGCAACCAGTACCCTGAGCACTGAGCACGGAGCACCCCGAGGACTGAGCACCCAGCACCGTGAGCACTGAGCACCCAGCACCTTGAGTACTGAGCACCGAGCACCCCGAGCACTGAGCACACAGCACCCTAAGTACTGAGCACCCAGCACCCTGAGCACTGAGCACCCAGCACCCCGAGCACTGAGCATCCAGCACCCTGAGTACTGAGCACCGAGCACCCTGAGTACTGAGCACCCAGCACCCCGAGCACTGAGCACCCATCACCCTGAGCACTGAGCACCCAGCACCCTGAGCACTGAGCACCCAGCACCCTGAGCACTGAGCACCCAACACCCTGAGTACTGAGCACCCAACGTACTGAGCATCGAGCACCCCGAGCACTGAGCACCCAGCACCCTGAGTACTGAGCACCCAGCACCCCGAGCACTGAGCACCCAGCACCCTGAGTACTGAGCACCGAGCACCCTGAGTACTGAGCACCCAGCACCCCGAGCACTGAGCACCCAGCACCCCGAGCACTGAGCACCCAGCACTGAGCACCCAGCACCCTGAGTACTGAGCACCCAGCACCCTGAGTACTGAGCACCGAGCACCCCGAGCATTGAACACCGGACACCCCGAGCACTGAGCACCCAGCACCCTGAGTACTGAGCATCCAGCACCCTGAGTACTATGCACTGAGCACTGAGCACCCTGAGCACTGAGCACCCAGCATCCTGAGCACTGAGTACTGAGCACCCAGCACCCTGAGCACTGAGCACCCAGCACCCTGAGCACTGAGCACCCAGCACCCTGAGTACTGAGCACCCAGCACCCCGAGCACTGAGCACCCAGCACCCCAAGCACTGAGCACTGAGCACCCTGAGTACTGAGCACTGAGCACCCTTAGTACTGAGCACCGAGCACCCTGAGTACTGAGCACCCAGCACCCTGAGCACTGAGCTCCGAGCACCCCGAGGACAGAGCACCCAGCACCGTGAGCACTGAGCACCCAGTACCTTGAGTACTGAGCACCGAGCACCCCGAGCACTGAGCACCCAGCACCCTAAGTACTGAGCACCCAGCACCCTGAGCACTGAGCACCCAGCGCCCCGAGCACTGAGCACCCAGCACCCTGAGTACTGAGCACCCAGCACCCTGAGTACTGAGCACCCAGCATTCCGAGCACTGAGCAGCCAGCACCCTGAGCACTGAGCACCCAGCACCCTGAGTACTGAGCACCCAGCACTCCGAGCACTGAGCACCCAGCACCCTGAGGAATGAGCACCCAGCACCCTGAGTACTGAGCACTGAGCACCCTGAGCACTGAGTACCCAGCACCCTGAGCACTGAGCACCCTGAGGACTGAGCACCCAGCACCCTGAGTACTGAGCACCCAGCACCCTGAGTACTGAGCACCCTGAGTAATGAGCACCCAGCACCCTGAGCACTGAGCACCCAGCACCCTGAGTACTGAGCACCCAGCACCCTGAGCACTGAGCACCCAGCACCCTGAGTACTGAGCACCCAGCACCCTGAGTACTTAGCACCCAGCACCCCAAGCACGTAGCACCCAGGACCCCGAGCACTGAGTACTGAGCACCCAGCACCCTGATTACTGAGCACCGAGCTCCCCGAGCACTGAGCACCCTGAGTACTGAGCACCCAGGACCCCGATCACAGAGCACCCAGCACCCTCAGCACTGAGCACCCAGCACCCCGAGCACTGAGCACCCAGCACCCTGAGTACTGAGCACCCTGAGGACTGAGCACCGATCACCCTGAGCACTGAGCACCCAGCACCCTGAGTACTGAGCACCCAGCACCCTGAGTACTGAGCACCGAGCAACCCGAGCACTGAGCACCCAGCACCCTGAGTACTGAGCACCCAGCACCCTGAGTACTGAGCACCCAGCACCCTGAGCACTGAGCACCCAGCACCCTGAGTACTGAGCACCCAGCACCCTGAGTACTGAGCACCCAGAACCCTGAGTACTGAGCACCCAGCACCCTGAGTACTGAGCACCGAGCACACCGAGTACTGAGCACCCAGCACCCGGAGCACTGAGCGCCCAGCACCCTGAGCACTGAGCACCTAGCACCCCAAGCACTGAGCACCCAGCACCCTGAGTACTGAGTACTGAGCACCCTGAGTACTGAGCACCCAGCACCCTGAGCACTGAGCACCCAGCACCCTGAGTAATGAGCACCGAGCACCCTGAGCACTGAGCACCCAGCACCCTGAGTACTGAGCACCCAGCACCAAGAGTACTGAGCACCGAGCATCCTGAGCACTGAGCACCGAGCACCCCGAGCACTGAGCACCCAGCACCCTGAGTACTGAGCACCCAGCACCAAGAGTACTGAGCACCGAGCACCCCGAGCACTGAGCACCCAGCACCCTGAGAAATGAGCACCCAGCACCCCGAGTACTGAGCACCCAGCACCCTGAGCACTGAGCAGCCAGCACCCTGAGCACTGAGCACCCAGCACCCCGAGCACTGAGCACCCAGCACCCTGAGTACTGAGCACCGAGCACCCTGAGTACTGAGCACCCAGCACCCTGAGTACTGAGCACCCTGAGTACTGAGCACCCAGCACCCCGAGCACTGAGCACCCAGCACCCAGAGTACTGAGCACCCTGAGTACTGAGCACCCAGCACCCTGAGTACTGAGCACCCTGAGTACTGAGCACCCAGCACCCTGAGCACTGAGCACCCAGCACCCTGAGTACTGAGCACCCAGCACCCTGAGTACTGAGCACCCTGAGTACTGAGCACCCAGCACCCCGAGCACTTAGCACCCAGCACCCTGAGTACTGAGCACCCTGAGTACTGAGCTCCCAGCACCCTGAGTACTGAGCACCCTGAGTACTGAGCACACAGCACCCTGAGCACTGAGCACCCAGCACCCTGAGCACTGAGCACCCAGCACCCTGAGTACTGAGCACCCAACGTACTGAGCATCGAGCACCCCGAGCACTGAGCACCCAGCACCCTGTGTACTGAGCACCCAGCACCCCGAGCACTGAGCACCCAGCACCCTGAGTACTGAGCACCGAGCACCCTGAGTACTGAGCACCCAGCACCCCGAGCACTGAGCACCCAGCACCCCGAGCACTGAGCACCCAGCACTGAGCACCCAGCACCCTGAGTACTGAGCACCCAGCACCCTGAGTACTGAGCACCGAGCACCCCGAGCATTGAACACCGGACACCCCGAGCACTGAGCACCCAGCACCCTGAGTACTGAGCATCCAGCACCCTGAGTACTGAGCACTGAGCACTGAGCACCCTGAGCACTGAGCACCCAGCATCCTGAGCACTGAGTACTGAGCACCCAGCACCCTGAGCACTGAGCACCCAGCACCCTGAGCACTGAGCACCCAGCACCCTGAGTACTGAGCACCCAGCACCCCGAGCACTGAGCACCCAGCACCCCAAGCACTGAGCACTGAGCACCCTGAGTACTGAGCACTGAGCACCCTTAGTACTGAGCACCGAGCACCCTGAGTACTGAGCACCCAGCACCCTGAGCACTGAGCACCCAGCACCCCGAGCACTGAGCACCCAGCACCCTGAGTACTGAGCACCCAGCACCCTGAGTACTGAGCACCCAGCATTCCGAGCACTGAGCACCCAGCACCCTGAGCACTGAGCACCCAGCACCCTGAGTACTGAGCACCCAGCACCCCGAGCACTGAGCACCCAGCACCCTGAGGAATGAGCACCCAGCACCCTGAGTACTGAGCACTGAGCACCCTGAGCACTGAGCACCCAGCACCCTGAGCACTGAGCACCCTGAGGACTGAGCACCCAGCACCCTGTGTACTGAGCACCCAGCATCCTGAGTACTGAGCACCGATCACCCTGAGCACTGATCACCCAGCAACCCGAGCACTGAGCACCCAGCACCCTGAGTACTGAGCACCCTGAGTACTGAGCACCCAGCACCCCCGAGCACTGAGCACCCAGCACCCTGAGTACTGAGCACCCTGAGTACTGAGCACCCAGCACCCTGAGTACTGAGCACCCTGAGTAATGAGCACCCAGCACCCTGAGAACTGAGCACCCAGCACCCTGAGTACTGAGCACCCAGCACCCTGAGCACTGAGCACCCAGCACCCTGAGTACTGAGCACCCAGCACCCTGAGTACTTAGCACCCAGCACCCTGAGCACTGAGCACCCAGCACCCTGAGTACTGAGCACCCAGCACCCTGAGTACTGAGCACCGAGCACCCCGAGTACTGAGCACCCAGCACCCTGAGTACTGAGCACTAAGCACCCAGAGCGCTGAGCACCCAGCACCCCAAGCACGGAGCACCCAGGACCCCGAGCACTGAGTACTGAGCACCCAGCACCCTGATTACTGAGCACCGAGCTCCCCGAGCACTGAGCACCCTGAGTACTGAGCACCCAGGACCCCGATCACAGAGCACCCAGCACCCTCAGCACTGAGCACCCAGCACCCCGAGCACTGAGCACCCAGCACCCTGAGTACTGAGCACCCTGAGGACTGAGCACCGATCACCCTGAGCACTGAGCACCCAGCACCCTGAGTACTGAGCACCCAGCACCCTGAGTACTGAGCACCGAGCAACCCGAGCACTGAGCACCCAGCACCCTGAGTACTGAGCACCCAGCACCCTGAGTACTGAGCACCCAGCACCCTGAGCACTGAGCACCCAGCACCCTGAGTACTGAGCACCCAGCACCCTGAGTACTGAGCACCCAGCACCAAGAGTACTGAGCACCGAGCATCCTGAGCACTGAGCACCGAGCACCCCGAGCACTGAGCACCCAGCACCCTGAGTACTGAGCACCCAGCACCAAGAGTACTGAGCACCGAGCACCCCGAGCACTGAGCACCCAGCACCCTGAGAAATGAGCACCCAGCACCCCGAGTACTGAGCACCCAGCACCGTGAGTACTGAGCACCCAGCACCCTGAGTACTGAGCACACAGCACCCTGAGCACTGAGCAGCCAGCACCCTGAGCACTGAGCACCCAGCACCCCGAGCACTGAGCACCCAGCACCCTGAGTACTGAGCACCCAGCACCCTGAGTACTGAGCACTCAGCACCCTGAGTACTGAGCACCGAGCACCCAGAGCACTGAGCACCCAGCACCCTCAGCACTGAGCACCCTGAGCACTGAGCACTCAGCACCCTGAGTACTGAGCACCGAGCACCCCAAGCACGGAGCACCCAGCACCCTGAGTACTGAGCACCCAGCACCAAGAGTACTGAGCACCGAGCATCCTGAGCACTGAGCACCGAGCACCCCGAGCACTGAGCACCCAGTACCCTGAGTACTGAGCACCCTGCACCAAGAGTACTGAGCACCGTGCACCCCGAGCACTGAGCACCCAACACCCTGAGTAATGAGCACCCAGCACCCCGAGTACTGAGCACCAAGCACAGTGAGTACTGAGCACCCAGCACCCTGAGTACTGAGCACCCAGCACCCTGAGTACTTAGCACCGAGCACCCTGAGTACTGAGCACCCAGCACCCTGAGTACTGAGCACCCAGCACCCTGAGTACTGAGCACCGAGCACCCCGAGTACTGAGCACCCAGCACCCTGAG
Source organism: Microtus oregoni (assembly GCF_018167655.1). Classification (NCBI taxonomy): domain Eukaryota; kingdom Metazoa; phylum Chordata; class Mammalia; order Rodentia; family Cricetidae; genus Microtus; species Microtus oregoni. Next base: position 1,265,687 of record NW_024543811.1, on the reverse strand, counting down.
CACTGAGCACCCAGCACCCTGAGCACTGAGCACCCAGCACCCCAAGCACTGAGCACCCAGCACCCTGAGTACTGAGCACCCTGAGTACTGAGCACCCAGCACCCCGAGCACTGAGCACCCAGCACCCTGAGTACTGAGCACCCTGAGTACTGAGCACCCAGCACCCTGAGTACTGAGCACACTGAGTACTGAGCACCCAGCACACTTAGCACTGAGCACCCAGCACCCTGAGTACTGAGCACCCAGCATCCTGACCACTGAGCACCCAGCACCCTGAGTACTGAGCACAAAGCACACTGAGTAATTAGCACCAGCACCCTGAGCACTGAGCACCCAGCTCCCTGAGTACTGAGCACCGAGCACCCTGAGTACTGAGCACCCAGCACCCTGAGTACTGAGCACCCAGCACCCTGAGTACTGAGCACCGAGCATCCGGAGTACTGAGCACCCTGCACCCCGAGCACTGAGCACCCAGCACCCTGAGTACTGAGCAATGAGCACCCCGAGTACTGAGCACCCAGCACCCTGAGCACTGAGCACCCAGCACCCTGAGTACTGAGAACCCAGCACCCTGAGTACTGAGCACCCAGCACCCTGAGTACTGAGCACCCAGCACTCCGAGCACTGAGCACCCAGCACCCTGAGCACTGAGCACCCAGCACCCTGAGTACTGAGCACCCAGCACCCCGAGCACTGAGCACACAGCACCCTGAGTAATGAGCACCCAGCACCCTGAGTACTGAGCACTGAGCACCCTGAGCACTGAGCACCCAGCACCCTGAGCACTGAGCACCCTGAGGAATGAGCACCCAGCACCCTGAGTACTGAGCACCCAGCATCCTGAGTACTGAGCACCGATCACCCTGAGCACTGATCACCCAGCAACCCGAGCACTGAGCACCCAGCACCCTGAGTACTGAGCACCCTGAGTACTGAGCACCCAGCACCCCGAGCACTTAGCACCCAGCACCCTGAGTACTGAGCACCCTGAGTACTGAGCTCCCAGCACCCTGAGTACTGAGCACCCTGAGTACTGAGCACACAGCACCCTGAGCACTGAGCACCCAGCACCCTGAGCACTGAGCACCCAGCACCCTGAGTACTGAGCACCCAACGTACTGAGCATCGAGCACCCCGAGCACTGAGCACCCAGCACCCTGAGTACTGAGCACCCAGCACCCCGAACACTGAGCACCCAGCACCCTGTGTACTGAGCACCGAGCACCCTGAGTACTGAGCACCCAGCACCCTGAGCACTGAGCACCCAGCACCCCGAGCACTGAGCACCCAGCACTGAGCACCCAGCACCCTGAGTACTGAGCACCCAGCACCCTGAGTACTGAGCACCGAGCACCCCGAGCATTGAACACCGGACACCCCGAGCACTGAGCACCCAGCACCCTGAGTACTGAGCATCCAGCACCCTGAGTACTGAGCACTGAGCACTGAGCACCCTGAGCACTGAGCACCCAGCATCCTGAGCACTGAGTACTGAGCACCCAGCACCCTGAGCACTGAGCACCCAGCACCCTGAGCACTGAGCACCCAGCACCCTGAGTACTGAGCACCCAGCACCCCGAGCACTGAGCACCCAGCACCCCAAGCACTGAGCACTGAGCACCCTGAGTACTGAGCACTGAGCACCCTTAGTACTGAGCACCGAGCACCCTGAGTACTGAGCACCCAGCACCCTGAGCACTGAGCTCCGAGCACCCCGAGGACAGAGCACCCAGCACCGTGAGCACTGAGCACCCAGCACCTTGAGTACTGAGCACCGAGCACCCCGAGCACTGAGCACCCAGCACCCTAAGTACAGAGCACCCAGCACCCTGAGCACTGAGCACCCAGCACCCCGAGCACTGAGCACCCAGCACCCTGAGTACTGAGCACCCAGCACCCTGAGCACTGAGCACCCAGCACCCCGAGCACTGAGCACCCAGCACTGAGCACCCAGCACCCTGAGTACTGAGCACCCAGCACCCTGAGTACTGAGCACCGAGCACCCCGAGCATTGAACACCGGACACCCCGAGCACTGAGCACCCAGCACCCTGAGTACTGAGCATCCAGCACCCTGAGTACTGAGCACTGAGCACTGAGCACCCTGAGCACTGAGCACCCAGCATCCTGAGCACTGAGTACTGAGCACCCAGCACCCTGAGCACTGAGCACCCAGCACCCTGAGCACTGAGCACCCAGCACCCTGAGTACTGAGCACCCAGCACCCCGAGCACTGAGCACCCAGCACCCCAAGCACTGAGCACTGAGCACCCTGAGTACTGAGCACTGAGCACCCTTAGTACTGAGCACCGAGCACCCTGAGTACTGAGCACCCAGCACACTGAGCACTGAGCTCCGAGCACCCCGAGGACAGAGCACCCAGCACCGTGAGCACTGAGCACCCAGCACCTTGAGTACTGAGCACCGAGCACCCCGAGCACTGAGCACCCAGCACCCTAAGTACAGAGCACCCAGCACCCTGAGCACTGAGCACCCAGCACCCCGAGCACTGAGCACCCAGCACCCTGAGTACTGAGCACCCAGCACCCTGAGTACTGAGCACCCAGCATTCCGAGCACTGAGCACCCAGCACCCTGAGCACTGAGCACCCAGCACCCTGAGTACTGAGCACCCAGCACCCCGAGCACTGAGCACCCAGCACCCTGAGGAATGAGCACCCAGCACCCTGAGTACTGAGCACTGTGCACCCTGAGCACTGAGCACCCAGCACCCTGAGTACTGAGCACCCTGAGGACTGAGCACCCAGCACCCTGAGTACTGAGCACCCAGCATCCTGAGTACTGAGCACCGATCACCCTGAGCACTGATCACCCAGCAACCCGAGCACTGAGCACCCAGCACCCTGAGTACTGAGCACCCTGAGTACTGAGCACCCAGCACCCCTGAGCACTGAGCACCCAGCACCCTGAGTACTGAGCACCCTGAGTACTGAGCACCCAGCACCCTGAGTACTGAGCACCCTGAGTAATGAGCACCCAGCACCCTGAGCACTGAGCACCCAGCACCCTGAGTACTGAGCACCCAGCACCCTGAGCACTGAGCACCCAGCACCCTGAGTACTGAGCACCCAGCACCCTGAGTACTTAGCACCCAGCACCCTGAGCACCCAGCACCCTGAGTACTGAGCACCCAGCACCCTGAGTACTGAGCACTGAGCACCCCGAGTACTGAGCACCCAGCACCCTGAGTACTGAGCACTAAGCACCCAGAGCGCTGAGCACCCAGCACCCCAAGCACGGAGCACCCAGGACCCCGAGCACTGAGTACTGAGCACCCAGCACCCTGATTACTGAGCACCGAGCTCCCCGAGCACTGAGCACCCTGAGTAGTGAGCACCCAGGACCCCGATCACAGAGCACCCAGCACCCTCAGCACTGAGCACCCAGCACCCCGAGCACTGAGCACCCAGCACCCTGAGTACTGAGCACCCTGAGGACTGAGCACCGATCACCCTGAGCACTGAGCACCCAGCACCCTGAGTACTGAGCACCCAGCACCCTGAGTACTGAGCACTGAGCAACCCGAGCACTGAGCACCCAGCACCCTGAGTACTGAGCACCCAGCACCCTGAGTACTGAGCACCCAGCACCCTGAGCACTGAGCACCCAGCACCCTGAGTACTGAGCACCCAGCACCCTGAGTACTGAGCACCCAGCACCAAGAGTACTGAGCACCGAGCATCCTGAGCACTGAGCACCGAGCACCCCGAGCACTGAGCACCCAGCACCCTGAGTACTGAGCACCCAGCACCAAGAGTACTGAGCACCGAGCACCCCGAGCACTGAGCACCCAGCACCCTGAGAAATGAGCACCCAGCACCCCGAGTACTGAGCACCCAGCACCGTGAGTACTGAGCACCCAGCACCCTGAGTACTGAGCACCCAGCACCCTGAGCACTGAGCAGCCAGCACCCTGAGCACTGAGCACCCAGCACCCCGAGCACTGAGCACCCAGCACCCTGAGTACTGAGCACCCAGCACCCTGAATACTGAGCACTCAGCACCCTGAGTACTGAGCACCGAGCACCCAGAGCACTGAGCACCCAGCACCCTCAGCACTGAGCACCCTGAGCACTGAGCACTCAGCACCCTGAGTACTGAGCACCGAGCACCCCAAGCACGGAGCACCCAGCACCCTGAGTACTGAGCACCCAGCACCAAGAGTACTGAGCACCGAGCATCCTGAGCACTGAGCACCGAGCACCCCGAGCACTGAGCACCCAGTACCCTGAGTACTGAGCACCCTGCACCAAGAGTACTGAGCACCGTGCACCCCGAGCACTGAGCACCCAACACCCTGAGTAATGAGCACCCAGCACCCCGAGTACTGAGCACCAAGCACAGTGAGTACTGAGCACCCAGCACCCTGAGTACTGAGCACCCAGCACCCTGAGTACTGAGCACCCAGCACCCTGAGTACTTAGCACCGAGCACCCTGAGTACTGAGCACCCAGCACCCTGAGTACTGAGCACCCAGCACCCTGAGTACTGAGCACCGAGCACCCCGAGTACTGAGCACCCAGCACCCTGAGCACTGAGCACCCAGCACCCTGAGCACTGAGCACCCAGCACCCCAAGCACTGAGCACCCAGCACCCTGAGTACTGAGCACCCTGAGTACTGAGCACCCAGCACCCCGAGCACTGAGCACCCAGCACCCTGAGTACTGAGCACCCTGAGTACTGAGCACCCAGCACCCTGAGTACTGAGCACACTGAGTACTGAGCACCCAGCACACTTAGCACTGAGCACCCAGCACCCTGAGTACTGAGCACCCAGCATCCTGACCACTGAGCACCCAGCACCCTGAGTACTGAGCACCCAGCACACTGAGTACTTAGCACCCAGCACCCTGAGCACTGAGCACCCAGCACCCTGAGTACTGAGCACCGAGCACCCTGAGTACTGAGCACCCAGCACCCTGAGTACTGAGCACCCAGCACCCTGAGTACTGAGCACCGAGCATCCGGAGTACTGAGCACCCTGCACCCCGAGCACTGAGCACCCAGCACCCTGAGCACTGAGCACCCAGCACCCCAAGCACTGAGCACCCAGCACCCTGAGTACTGAGTACTGAGCACCCTGAGTACTGAGCACCCAGCACCCTGAGCACTGAGCACCCAGCACCCTGAGTACTGAGCACCGAGCACCCCGAGCACGGAGCACCCAGCACCCTGAGTACTGAGCACCCAGCACCAAGAGTACTGAGCACCGAGCATCCTGAGCAGTGAGCACCCAGGACCCTGAGCACTGAGCAAAAAGCACGCTGAGTACTGAGCACTGAGCACCATGAGTACTGAGCACCGAGGACCCTGAGCACTGAGCACCCAGCACGCTGAGTACTGAGCACCCAGCACCCTGAGTACTGAGCACTGAGCACTGAGCACCCAGCACCCTGAGTACTGAGCACCCAGCACCCTGAGTACTGAGCACCCAGCACCCTGAGCACTGAGCACCCAGCACCCTGAGCACTGAGCACCCAGCACCCTGAGTACTGAGCACCCAGCACCCTGAGTACTGAACACCCAGCACCCTGAGTACTGAGCAACCAGTACCCTGAGCACTGAGCACCCATCACCCTGAGCACTGAGCACCCAGCACCCTGAGTACTGAGCATCAAGCACCCTGAGCACTGAGCAGCCAGCACCCTGAGTACTGAGCACCCAGCACCCTGAGTACTGAGCACCCAGCACCCTGAGTACTGAGCACCCAGCACCCTGAGTACTGAGCACCCAGCACCCTGAGTACTGAGCACCCTGAGTACTGAGCACCCAGCACCCCGAGCACTGAGCACCCAGCACCCTGAGTACTGAGCACCCTGAGTACTGAGCACCCAGCACCCTGAGTACTGAGCACCCTGAGTACTGAGCACCCAGCACCCTGAGCACTGAGCACCCAGCACCCTGAGTACTGAGCACCCAGCACCCTGAGCACTGAGCACCCAGCACCCTGAGTACTGAGCACCCAGCACCCTGAGTACTTAGCACCCAGCACGCTGAGCACTGAGCACCCAGCACCCTGAGTACTGAGCACCGAGCACCCTGAGTACTGAGTACCCAGCACCCTGAGCACTGAGCACCCAGCACCCTGAGTACTGAGCAACGAGCACACCGAGTACTGAGCACCCAGCACCCTGAGCACTGAGCACCCAGCACCCTGAGTACTGAGAACCCAGCACCCTGAGTACTGAGCACCCAGCACCCTGAGTACTGAGCACCCAGCACTCCGAGCACTGAGCACCCAGCACCCTGAGCACTGAGCACCCAGCACCCTGAGTACTGAGCACCCAGCACCCCGAGCACTGAGCACCCAGCACCCTGAGTAATGAGCACCCAGCACCCTGAGTACTAAGCACTGAGCACCCTGAGCACTGAGCACCCAGCACCCTGAGCACTGAGCACCCTGAGGAATGAGCACCCAGCACCCTGAGTACTGAGCACCCAGCATCCTGAGTACTGAGCACCGATCACCCTGAGCACTGATCACCCAGCAACCCGAGCACTGAGCACCCAGCACCCTGAGTACTGAGCACCCTGAGTACTGAGCACCCAACACCCCGAGCACTTAGCACCCAGCACCCTGAGTACTGAGCACCCTGAGTACTGAGCACCCAGCACCCTGAGTACTGAGCACCCTGAGTACTGAGCACACAGCACCCTGAGCACTGAGCACCCAGCACCCTGAGTACTGAGCACCCAGCACCCTGAGCACTGAGCACCCAGCACCCTGAGTACTGAGCACCCAGAACCCTGAGTACTTAGCACCCAGCACCCTGAGCACTGAGCACCCAGCACCCTGAGTACTGAGCACCGAGCACCCTGAGTACTGAGCACCTAGCACCCTGAGTACTGAGCACCCAGCACCCTGAGTACTGAGCACCGAGCACCCCGAGTACTGAGCACCCAGCACCCTGAGTACTGAGCACTAAGCACCCAGAGCGCTGAGCACCCAGCACCCCAAGCACGGAGCACCCAGGACCCCGAGCACTGAGTACTGAGCACCCAGCACCCTGATTACTGAGCACCGAGCTCCCCGAGCACTGAGCACCCTGAGTACTGAGCACCCAGGACCCCGATCACAGAGCACCCAGCACCCTCAGCACTGAGCACCCAGCACCCCGAGCACTGAGCACCCAGCACCCTGAATACTGAGCACCCTGAGGACTGAGCACCGATCACCCTGAGCACTGAGCACCCAGCACCCTGAGTACTGAGCACCCAGCACCCTGAGTACTGAGCACCGAGCAACCCGAGCACTGAGCACCCAGCACCCTGAGCACTGAGCACCCAGCACCCTGAGTACTGTGCACCCAGCACCCTGAGTACTGAGCACCCAGCACCCTGAGTACTGAGCACCCAGCACCCTGAGTACTGAGCACCCAGCAGCCTGAGTACTGAGCACCGAGCACCCCGAGTACTGAGCACCCAGCACCCGGAGCACTGAGCGCCCAGCACCCTGAGCACTGAGCACCCAGCACCCCGAGCACTGAGCACCCAGCACCCTGAGTACTGAGTACTGAGCACCCTGAGTACTGAGCACCCAGCACCCTGAGCACTGAGCACCCAGCACCCTGAGTACTGAGCACCGAGCACCCTGAGCACTGAGCACCCAGCACCCTGAGTACTGAGCACCCAGCACCAAGAGTACTGAGCACCGAGCATCCTGAGCACTGAGCACCCAGCACCCTGAGTACTGAGCACCGAGCACCCTGAGTACTGAGCACCCAGCACCCTGAGTACTGAGCACCCAGCACCCTGAGTACTGAGCACCCTGAGTACTGAGCACCCAGCACCCCGAGCACTGAGCACCCAGCACCCTGAGTACTGAGCACCCTGAGTACTGAGCACCCAGCACCCTGAGTACTGAGCACCCTGAGCACTGATCACCCAGCACCCTGAGTACTGAGCACCGAGCACCCTGAGTACTGAGCACCCAGCACCCTGAGTACTGAGCACCGAGCACCCCGAGCACTGAGCACCCAGCACCCTGAGCACTGAGCACCCAGCACCCCGAGCACTGAGCACACAGCACCCTGAGTACTGAGCACACAGCACCCTGAGCACTGAGCACCCAGCACCCTGAGTACTGAGCACTGAGCACCCTGAGCACTGAGCACCCAGCACCCTGAGCACTGAGCACCCTGAGGAATGAGCACCCAGCACCCTGAGTACTGAGCACCCAGCATCCTGAGCACTGAGCACCGAGCACCATGAGTACTGAGCACCGAGCACCCCGAGCACTGAGCACCCAGCACCCTGAGTACTGAGCACCCAGCACCAAAAGTACTGAGCACCGAGCACCCCGAGCACTGAGCACCCAGCACCCTGAGTACTGAGCACCCAGCACCAAGAGTACTGAGCAGTGAGCACCCCGAGCACTGAGCACCCAGCACCCTGAGTAATGAGCACCCAGCAACCCGAGTACTGAGCACCCAGCACCGTGAGTACTGAGCACCCAGCACCCTGAGTACTGAGCACCCAGCACCCTGAGCACTGAGCACAAAGCACGCTGAGTACTGAGCACCCTGAGTACTGTGCACCGAGGACCCTGAGCACTGAGCACCCAGCACCCCGAGCACTGAGCACCCAGCACCCCGAGAATGAGCACCCAGCACCCCGAGAATGAGCACCCAGCACCCTGAGTACTGAGCACCCAGCATCCTGAGTACTGAGCACCCAGCACCCCGAGTACTGAGCACTCAGCACCCCGAGCACTGAGCAGCCAGCACCCCGAGAATGAGCACCCAGCACCCTGAGTACTGAGCACCCAGCATCCTGAGTACTGAGCACCCAGCACCCCGAGTACTGAGCACTCAGCACCCCGAGCACTGAGCACCCAGCACCCCGAGAATGAGCACCCAGCACCCTGAGTACTGAGCACCCAGCATCCTGAGTACTGAGCACCCAGCACCCCGAGCACTGAGCACCCTGAGTACTGAGCACCAAGGACCCTGAGCACTGAGCACCCAGCACGCTGAGTACTGAGCGCTGAGCACCCTGAGTACTGAGCACCGAGCACCCTGAGTACTGAGCACCCAGCACCCAGAGCACTGAGCAGCCAGCACCCTGAGCACTGAGCACCCAGCACCCCGAGCACTGAGCACCCAGCACCCTGAGTACTGAGCACCCAGCACCCTGAGTACTGAGCACTCAGCACCCTGAGTACTGAGCACCGAGCACCCCGAGCACTGGGCACCCAGCACCCTGAGCACTGAGCACCCTGAGGACTGAGCACCCAGCACAGTGAGTACTGAGCACCCAGCATCCTGAGTACTGATCACCGATCACCCTGAGCACTGAGCACCCAGCAACCCGAGCACTGAGCACCCAGCACCCTGAGTACTGAGCACCCTGAGTACTGAGCACCCAGCACCCTGAGTACTGAGCACCCTGAGTACTGAGCACCCAGCACCCTGAGCACTGAGCACCCAGCACCCTGAGTACTGAGCACCCAGCACCCTGAGCACTGAGCACCCAGCACCCTGAGTACTGAGCACCCAGCACCCTGAGTACTTAGCACCCAGCACCCTGAGCACTGAGCACCCAGCACCCTGAGTACGGAGCACCGAGCACCCTGAGTACTGAGCACCCAGCACCCTGAGTACTGAGCACCCAGCACCCTGAGTACTGAGCACCGAGCACCCCGAGTACTGAGCACCCAGCACCCTGAGCACCCAGCACCCTGAGTACTGAGCACCCAGCACCCTGAGTACTGAGCACCCAGCACCCTGAGAACTGAGCACCCAGCACTCCGAGCACTGAGCACCCAGCACCCTGAGCACTGAGCACCCAGCACCCTGAGTACTGAGCACCCAGCACCCCGAGCACTGAGCACCCAGCACCCTGAGTAATGAGCACCCAGCACCCTGAGTACTGAGCACTGAGCACCCTGAGCACTGAGCACCCAGCACCCTGAGCACTGAGCACCCTGAGGACTGAGCACCCAGCACCCTGAGTACTGAGCACCCAGCACCCTGAGTACTGAGCACCGAGCACCCCGAGTACTGAGCACCCAGCACCCTGAGCACCCAGCACCCTGAGTACTGAGCACCCAGCACCCTGAATACTGAGCACCGATCACCCTGAGCATTGATCACCCAGCAACCCGAGCACTGAGCACCCAGCACCCTGAGTACTGAGCACCCTGAGTACTGAGCACCCAGCACCCCGAGCACTGAGCACCCAGCACCCTGAATACTGAGCACCCTGAGTACTGAGCACCCAGCACCCTGAGTACTGAGCACCCTGAGTACTGAGCACCCAGCACCCTGAGCACTGAGCACCCAGCACCCTGAGTACTGAGCACCCAGCACCCTGGGCACTGAGCACCCAGCACCCTGAGTACTGAGCACCCAGCACCCTGAGTACTTACCAGCCAGCACCCTGAGTACTGAGCACCCAGCACCCTGAGTACTGAGCACCCAGCACCCTGAGTACTTAGCACCGAGCACCCCGAGAACTGAGCACCCAGCACCCTGAGTACTGAGCACTAAGCACCCAGAGCGCTGAGCACCCAGCACCCCAAGCACGGAGCACCCAGGACCCCAAGCACTGATTACTGAGCACCCAGCACCCTGATTACTGAGCACCGAGCTCCCCGAGCACTGAGCACCCTGAGTACTGAGCACCCAGGACCCTCAGCACTGAGCACCCAGCACCCCGAGCACTGAGCACCCAGCACCCTGAGTACTGAGCACCCTGAGGACTGAGCACCGATCACCCTGAGCACTGAGCACCCAGCACCCTGAGTACTGAGCAGCCAGCACCCTGAGCACTGAGCACCGAGCAACCCAAGCACTGAGCACCCAGCACCCTGAGCACTGAGCACCCAGCACACTGAGTACTGAGCACCCAGCACCCTGAGTACTGAGCACCCAGCACCCTGAGCACTGAGCACCCAGTACCCTGAGTACAGAGCACCCAGCACCCTGAGTACTGAGCACCCAGCACCCTGAGTACTGAGCACCCAGCACCCCGAGCACTGAGCACCCTGAATACTGAGCACCCAGCACACTGAGTACTGAGCACCAAGGACCCTGAGCACTGAGCACCCAGCACGCTGAGTACTGAGCGCTGAGCACCCTGAGTACTGAGCACCGAGCACCCTGAGTACTGAGCACCCAGCACCCAGAGCACTGAGCAGACAGCACCCTGAGCACTGAGCACCCAGCACCCCGAGCACTGAGCACCCAGCACCCTGAGTACTGAGCACCCAGCACCCTGAGTACTGAGCACCCAGCACCCTGAGTACTGAGCACCGAGCACCCCGAGCACTGGGCCCCCAGCACCCTGAGCACTGAGCACCCTGAGGACTGAGCACCCAGCACCCTGAGTACTGAGCACCCAGCATCCTGAGTACTGATCACCGATCACCCTGAGCACTGAGCACCCAGCAACCCGAGCACTGAGCACCCAGCACCCTGAGTACTGAGCACCCTGAGTACTGAGCACCCAGCACCCTGAGTACTGAGCACCCTGAGTACTGAGCACCCAGCACCCTGAGCACTGAGCACCCAGCACCCTGAGTACTGAGCACCCAGCACCCTGAGCACTGAGCACCCAGCACCCTGAGTACTGAGCACCCAGCACCCTGAGTACTGAGCACCCAGCACTCCGACCACTGAGCACCCAGCACCCTGAGCACTGAGCACCCAGCACCCTGAGTACTGAGCACCCAGCACCCCGAGCACAGAGCACCCAGCACCCTGAGTAATGAGCACCCAGCACCCTGAGTACTGAGCACTGAGCACCCTGAGCACTGAGCACCCAGCACCCTGAGCACTGAGCACCCTGAGGACTGAGCACCCAGCACCCTGAGTACTGAGCACCCAGCATCCTGAGTACTGAGCACCGATCACCCTGAGCACTGATCACCCAGCAACCCGAGCACTGAGCACCCAGCACCCTGAGTACTGAGCACCCTGAGTACTGAGCACCCAGCACCCCGAGCACTGAGTACCCAGCACCCTGAGTACTGAGCACCCTGAGTACTGAGCACCCAGCACCCTGAGTACTGAGCACCCTGAGTACTGAGCACCCAGCACCCTGAGCACTGAGCACCCAGCACCCTGAGTACTGAGCACCCAGCACCCTGAGCACTGAGCACCCAGCACCCTGAGTACTGAGCACCCAGCACCCTGAGTACTTACCAGCCAGCACCCTGAGTACTGAGCACCCAGCACCCTGAGTACTGAGCACCCAGCACCCTGAGTACTTAGCACCGAGCACCCCGAGAACTGAGCAACCAGCACCCTGAGTACTGAGCACTAAGCACCCAGAGCGCTGAGCACCCAGCACCCCAAGCACGGAGCACCCAGGACCCCAAGCACTGATTACTGAGCACCCAGCACCCTGATTACTGAGCACCGAGCTCCCCGAGCACTGAGCACCCTGAGTACTGAGCACCCAGGACCCTCAGCACTGAGCACCCAGCACCCCGAGCACTGAGCACCCAGCACCCTGAGTACTGAGCACCCTGAGGACTGAGCACCGATCACCCTGAGCACTGAGCACCCAGCACCCTGAGTACTGAGCACCCAGCACCCTGGGCACTGAGCACCGAGCAACCCGAGCACTGAGCACCCAGCACCCTGAGCACTGAGCACCCAGCACCCTGAGTACTGAGCACCCAGCACCCTGAGCACTGAGCACCCAGCACCCTGAGTACAGAGCACCCAGCACCCTGAGTACTGAGCACCCAGCACCCTGAGTACTGAGCACCCAGCACCCTGAGTACTGAGCACCCACCACCCTGAGTACTGAGCACCGAGCAGCCCGAGTACTGAGCACCCAGCACCCTGAGCACTGAGCGCCCAGCACCCTGAGCACTGAGCACCCAGCACCCCAAGCACTGAACACCCAGCACCCTGAGTACTGAGTACTGAGCACCCTGAGCACTGAGCACCCAGCACCCCGAGCACTGAGCACCCAGCACCCTGAATACTGAGCACCCAGCACCCTGAGTACTGAGCACTCAGCACCCTGAGTACTGAGCACCCAGCACCCCGAGCACTGAGCACCCAGCACCCTGAGTACTGAGCACCCAGCACCCTGAGTACTGAGCACTGAGCACCCTGAGCACTGAGCACCCAGCACCCTGAGCACTGAGCACCCGGAGGACTGAGCACCCATCACCCTGAGTACTGAGCACCCAGCATCCTGAGTACTGAGCACCGATCACCCTGATCACTGATCACCCAGCATCCCGATCACTGAGCACCCAGCACCCTGAGTACTGAGCACCCTGAGTACTGAGCACCCAGCACCCCGAGCACTGAGCACCCAGCACCCTGAGTACTGAGCACCCTGAGTACTGAGCACCCAGCACCCTGAGTACTGAGCACCCTGAGTACTGAGTACCCAGCACCCTGAGCACTGAGCACCCAGCACCCTGAGCACTGAGCACCCAGCACCCTGAGTACTGAGCACCCAGCACCCTGAGTACTGAGCACCCAGCACCCTGAGTACTGAGCACCCAGCACTCCGAGCACTGAGCACCCAGCACCCTGAGCACTGAGCACCCAGCACCCTGAGTACTGAGCACCCAGCACCCCGAGCACTGAGCACCCAGCACCCTGAGTAATGAGCACCCAGCACCCTGAGTACTGAGCACTGAGCACCCTGAGCACTGAGCACCCAGCACCCTGAGTACTGAGCACCCAGAGGACTGAGCACCCAGCACCCTGAGTACTGAGCACCCAGCATCCTGAGTACTGAGCACCGATCACCCTGAGCACTGATCACCCAGCAACCCGAGCACTGAGCACCCAGCACCCTGAGTACTGAGCACCCTGAGTACTGAGCACCCAGCACCCCGAGCACTTAGCACCCAGCACCCTGAGTACTGAGCACCCTGAGTACTGAGCACCCAGCACCCTGAGTACTGAGCACCCTGATTACTGAGCACACAGCACCCTGAGCACTGAGCACCCAGCACCCTGAGTACTGAGCACCCAGCACCCTGAGCACTGAGCACCCAGCACCCCAAGCACGGAGCACCCAGGACCCCGAGCACTGAGTACTGAGCACCCAGCACCCTGATTACTGAGCACCGAGCTCCCCGAGCACTGAGCACCCTGAGTACTGAGCACCCAGGACCCCGATCACAGAGCACCCAGCACTCTCAGCACTGAGCACCCAGCACCCCGAGCACTGAGCACCCAGCACCCTGAGTGCTGAGCACCCTGAGGACTGAGCACCGATCACCCTGAGCACTGAGCACCCAGCACCCTGAGTACTGAGCACCCAGCACCGTGAGTACTGAGCACCCAGCACCCTGAGTACTGAGCACACAGCACCCTGAGTACTGAGCACCCAGCACCCTGAGTACTGAGCACCCAGCACCAAGAGTACTGAGCACCGAGCATCCTGAGCACTGAGCACCCAGCACCCTGAGTACTGAGCACCGAGCACCCTGAGTACTGAGCACCCAGCACCCTGAGTACTGAGTACACAGCACCCTGAGTACTGAGCACCCTGAGTACTGAGCACCCAGCACCCCGAGCACTGAGCACCCAGCACCCTGTATACTGAGCACCCTGAGTACTGAGCAACCAGCGCCCTGAGTACTGAGCACCCTGAGTACTGAGCACCCAGCACCCTGAGCACTGAGCACCCAGCACCCTGAGTACTGAGCACCCAGCACCCTGAGCACTGAGCACCCAGCACCCTGAGTACTGAGCACCCAGCACCCTGAGTACTCAGCACCCAGCACGCTGAGCACTGAGCACCCAGCACCCTGAGTACTGAGCACCGAGCACCCTGAGTACTGAGCACCCAGCACCCTGAGTACTGAGCACCCAGCACCCTGAGTACTGAGCAACGAGCACCCCGAGTACTGAGCACCCAGCACCCTGAGCACTGAGCACCCAGCACCCTGAGTACTGAGCACCCAGCACCCTGAGTACTGAGCACCCAGCACCCTGAGTACTGAGCACCCAGCACTCCGAGCACTGAGCACCCAGCACCCTGAGCACTGAGCACCCAGCACCCTGAGTACTGAGCACCCAGCACCCCGAGCACTGAGCACCCAGCACCCTGAGTAATGAGCACCCAGCACCCTGAGTACTGAGCACTGAGCACCCTGAGCACTGAGCACCCAGCACCCTGAGCACTGAGCACCCTGAGGACTGAGCACCCAGCACCCTGAGTACTGAGCACCCAGCATCCTGAGTACTGAACACCGATCACCCTGAGCACTGATCACCCAGCAACCCGAGCACTGAGCACCCAGCACCCTGAGTACTGAGCACCCTGAGTACTGAGCACCCAGCACCCCGAGCACTTAGCACCCAGCACCCTGAGTACTGAGCAACCTGAGTACTGAGCACCCAGCACCCTGAGTACTGAGCACCCTGAGTACTGAGCACACAGCACCCTGAGCACTGAGCACCCAGCACCCTGAGTACTGAGCACCCAGCACCCTGAGTACTGAGCACCCAGCACCCTGAGTACTGAGCACCCAGCACCCTGAGTACTGAGCACCGAGCATCCGGAGTACTGAGCATCCTGCACCCCGAGCACTGAGCACCCAGCACCCTGAGCACTGAGCACCCAGCACCCCAAGCACTGAGCACCCAGCACCCTGAGTACTGAGTACTGAGCACCCTGAGTACTGAGCACCCAGCACCCTGAGCACTGAGCACCCAGCACCCTGAGTACTGAGCACCGAGCACCCCGAGCACGGAGCACCCAGCACCCTGAGTACTGAGCACCCAGCACCAAGAGTACTGAGCACCGAGCATCCTGAGCAGTGAGCACCCAGGACCCTGAGCACTGAGCACAAAGCACGCTGAGTACTGAGCACCCAGCACCCTGAGTACTGAGCACCCAGCATTCCGAGCACTGAGCACCCAGCACCCTGAGCACTGAGCACCCAGCACACTGAGTACTGAGCACCCAGCACCCCGAGCACTGAGCACCCAGCACCCTGAGTAATGATCACCCAGCACCCTGAGTACTGAGCACTGAGCACCCTGAGCACTGAGCACCCAGCACCCTGAGCACTGAGCACCCGGAGGACTGAGCACCCATCACCCTGAGTACTGAGCACCCAGCATCCTGAGTACTGAGCACCGATCACCCTGATCACTGATCACCCAGCATCCCGATCACTGAGCACCCAGCACCCTGAGTACTGAGCACCCAGCACCCTGAGCACTGAGCACCCAGCACCCCAAGCACGGAGCACCCAGGACCCCGAGCACTGAGTACTGAGCACCCAGCACCCTGATTACTGAGCACCGAGCTCCCCGAGCACTGAGCACCCTGAGTACTGAGCACCCAGGACCCAGATCACAGAGCACCCAGCACTCTCAGCACTGAGCACCCAGCACCCCGAGCACTGAGCACCCAGCACCCTGAGTACTGAGCACCCTGAGGACTGAGCACCGATCACCCTGAGCACTGAGCACCCAGCACCCTGAGTACTGAGCACCCAGCACCGTGAGTACTGAGCACCCAGCACCCTGAGTACTGAGCACACAGCACCCTGAGTACTGAGCACCCAGCACCCTGAGTACTGAGCACCCAGCACCAAGAGTACTGAGCACCGAGCATCCTGAGCACTGAGCACCCAGCACCCTGAGTACTGAGCACCGAGCACCCTGAGTACTGAGCACCCAGCACCCTGAGTACTGAGTACACAGCACCCTGAGTACTGAGCACCCTGAGTACTGAGCACCCAGCACCCCGAGCACTGAGCACCCAGCACCCTGTATACTGAGCACCCTGAGTACTGAGCAACCAGCGCCCTGAGTACTGAGCACCCTGAGTACTGAGCACCCAGCACCCTGAGCACTGAGCACCCAGCACCCTGAGTACTGAGCACCCAGCACCCTGAGCACTGAGCACCCAGCACCCTGAGTACTGAGCACCCAGCACCCTGAGTACTCAGCACCCAGCACGCTGAGCACTGAGCACCCAGCACCCTGAGTACTGAGCACCGAGCACCCTGAGTACTGAGCACCCAGCACCCTGAGTACTGAGCACCCAGCACCCTGAGTACTGAGCAACGAGCACCCCGAGTACTGAGCACCCAGCACCCTGAGCACTGAGCACCCAGCACCCTGAGTACTGAGCACCCAGCACCCTGAGTACTGAGCACCCAGCACCCTGAGTACTGAGCACCCAGCACTCCGAGCACTGAGCACCCAGCACCCTGAGCACTGAGCACCCAGCACCCTGAGTACTGAGCACCCAGCACCCCGAGCACTGAGCACCCAGCACCCTGAGTAATGAGCACCCAGCACCCTGAGTACTGAGCACTGAGCACCCTGAGCACTGAACACCCAGCACCCTGAGCACTGAGCACCCTGAGGACTGAGCACCCAGCACCCTGAGTACTGAGCACCCAGCATCCTGAGTACTGAACACCGATCACCCTGAGCACTGATCACCCAGCAACCCGAGCACTGAGCACCCAGCACCCTGAGTACTGAGCACCCTGAGTACTGAGCACCCAGCACCCCGAGCACTTAGCACCCAGCACCCTGAGTACTGAGCAACCTGAGTACTGAGCACCCAGCACCCTGAGTACTGAGCACCCTGAGTACTGAGCACACAGCACCCTGAGCACTGAGCACCCAGCACCCTGAGTACTGAGCACCCAGCACCCTGAGTACTGAGCACCCAGCACCCTGAGTACTGAGCACCCAGCACCCTGAGTACTGAGCACCGAGCATCCGGAGTACTGAGCACCCTGCACCCCGAGCACTGAGCACCCAGCACCCTGAGCACTGAGCACCCAGCACCCCAAGCACTGAGCACCCAGCACCCTGAGTACTGAGTACTGAGCACCCTGAGTACTGAGCACCCAGCACCCTGAGCACTGAGCACCCAGCACCCTGAGTACTGAGCACCGAGCACCCCGAGCACGGAGCACCCAGCACCCTGAGTACTGAGCACCCAGCACCAAGAGTACTGAGCACCGAGCATCCTGAGCAGTGAGCACCCAGGACCCTGAGCACTGAGCACAAAGCACGCTGAGTACTGAGCACTGAGCACCATGAGTACTGAGCACCGAGGACCCTGAGCACTGAGCACCCAGCACGCTGAGTACTGAGCACCCAGCACCCTGAGTACTGAGCACTGAGCACTGAGCACCCAGCACCCTGAGTACTGAGCACCCAGCACCCTGAGTACTGAGCACCCAGCACCCTGAGCACTGAGCACCCAGCACCCTGAGCACTGAGCACCCAGCACCCTGAGTACTGAGCACCCAGCACCCTGAGTACTGAACACCCAGCACCCTGAGTACTGAGCAACCAGTACCCTGAGCACTGAGCACCCATCACCCTGAGCACTGAGCACCCAGCACCCTGAGTACTGAGCATCAAGCACCCTGAGCACTGAGCACCCAGCACCCTGAGTACTGAGCACCCAGCACCCTGAGTACTGAGCACCCAGCACCCTGAGTACTGAGCACCCAGCACCCTGAGTACTGAGCACCCAGCACCCTGAGTACTGAGCACCCTGAGTACTGAGCACCCAGCACCCCGAGCACTGAGCACCCAGCACCCTGAGTACTGAGCACCCTGAGTACTGAGCACCCAGCACCCTGAGTACTGAGCACCCTGAGTACTGAGCACCGAGCACCCTGAGCATTGAGCACCCAGCACCCTGAGTTCTGAGCACCCAGCACCATGAGCACTGAGCACCCAGCACCCTGAGTACTGAGAACCCAGCACCCTGAGTACTGAGCACCCAGCACCCTGAGTACTGAGCACCCAGCACTCCGAGCACTGAGCACCCAGCACCCTGAGCACTGAGCACCCAGCACCCTGAGTACTGAGCACCCAGCACCCCGAGCACTGAGCACCCAGCACCCTGAGTAATGAGCACCCAGCACCCTGAGTACTGAGCACTGAGCACCCTGAGCACTGAGCACCCAGCACCCTGAGCACTGAGCACCCTGAGGAATGAGCACCCAGCACCCTGAGTACTGAGCACCCAGCATCCTGAGTACTGAGCACCGATCACCCTGAGCACTGATCACCCAGCAACCCGAGCACTGAGCACCCAGCACCCTGAGTACTGAGCACCCTGAGTACTGAGCACCCAACACCCCGAGCACTTAGCACCCAGCACCCTGAGTACTGAGCACCCTGAGTACTGAGCACCCAGCACCCTGAGTACTGAGCACCCTGAGTACTGAGCACACAGCACCCTGAGCACTGAGCACCCAGCACCCTGAGTACTGAGCACCCAGCACCCTGAGCACTGAGCACCCAGCACCCTGAGTACTGAGCACCCAGAACCCTGAGTACTTAGCACCCAGCACCCTGAGCACTGAGCACCCAGCACCCTGAGTACTGAGCACCGAGCACCCTGAGTACTGAGCACCTAGCACCCTGAGTACTGAGCACCCAGCACCCTGAGTACTGAGCACCGAGCACCCCGAGTACTGAGCACCCAGCACCCTGAGTACTGAGCACTAAGCACCCAGAGCGCTGAGCACCCAGCACCCCAAGCACGGAGCACCCAGGACCCCGAGCACTGAGTACTGAGCACCCAGCACCCTGATTACTGAGCACCGAGCTCCCCGAGCACTGAGCACCCTGAGTACTGAGCACCCAGGACCCCGATCACAGAGCACCCAGCACCCTCAGCACTGAGCACCCAGCACCCCGAGCACTGAGCACCCAGCACCCTGAATACTGAGCACCCTGAGGACTGAGCACCGATCACCCTGAGCACTGAGCACCCAGCACCCTGAGTACTGAGCACCCAGCACCCTGAGTACTGAGCACCGAGCAACCCGAGCACTGAGCACCCAGCACCCTGAACACTGAGCACCCAGCACACTGAGTACTGTGCACCCAGCACCCTGAGTACTGAGCACCCAGCACCCTGAGTACTGAGCACCCAGCACCCTGAGTACTGAGCACCCAGCAGCCTGAGTACTGAGCACCGAGCACCCCGAGTACTGAGCACCCAGCACCCGGAGCACTGAGCGCCCAGCACCCTGAGCACTGAGCACCCAGCACCCCGAGCACTGAGCACCCAGCACCCTGAGTACTGAGTACTGAGCACCCTGAGTACTGAGCACCCAGCACCCTGAGCACTGAGCACCCAGCACCCTGAGTACTGAGCACCGAGCACCCTGAGCACTGAGCACCCAGCACCCTGAGTACTGAGCACCCAGCACCAAGAGTACTGAGCACCGAGCATCCTGAGCACTGAGCACCCAGCACCCTGAGTACTGAGCACCGAGCACCCTGAGTACTGAGCACCCAGCACCCTGAGTACTGAGCACCCAGCACCCTGAGTACTGAGCACCCTGAGTACTGAGCACCCAGCACCCCGAGCACTGAGCACCCAGCACCCTGAGTACTGAGCACCCTGAGTACTGAGCACCCAGCACCCTGAGTACTGAGCACCCTGAGCACTGAGCACCCAGCACCCTGAGTACTGAGCACCGAGCACCCTGAGTACTGAGCACCCAGCACCCTGAGTACTGAGCACCGAGCACCCCGAGCACTGAGCACCCAGCACCCTGAGCACTGAGCACCCAGCACCCCGAGCACTGAGCACACAGCACCCTGAGTACTGAGCACACAGCACCCTGAGCACTGAGCACCCAGCACCCTGAGTACTGAGCACTGAGCACCCTGAGCACTGAGCACCCAGCACCCTGAGCACTGAGCACCCTGAGGAATGAGCACCCAGCACCCTGAGTACTGAGCACCCAGCATCCTGAGCACTGAGCACCGAGCACCCTGAGTACTGAGCACCGAGCACCCCGAGCACTGAGCACCCAGCACCCTGAGTACTGAGAACCCAGCACCAAAAGTACTGAGCACCGAGCACCCCGAGCACTGAGCACCCAGCACCCTGAGTACTGAGCATCCAGCACCAAGAGTACTGAGCAGTGAGCACCCCGAGCACTGAGCACCCAGCACCCTGAGTAATGAGCACCCAGCAACCCGAGTACTGAGCACCCAGCACCGTGAGTACTGAGCACCCAGCACCCTGAGTACTGAGCACCCAGCACCCTGAGCACTGAGCACAAAGCACGCTGAGTACTGAGCACCCTGAGTACTGTGCACCGAGGACCCTGAGCACTGAGCACCCAGCACCCCGAGCACTGAGCACCCAGCACCCCGAGAATGAGCACCCAGCACCCCGAGAATGAGCACCCAGCACCCTGAGTACTGAGCACCCAGCATCCTGAGTACTGAGCACCCAGCACCCCGAGTACTGAGCACTCAGCACCCCGAGCACTGAGCAGCCAGCACCCCGAGAATGAGCACCCAGCACCCTGAGTACTGAGCACCCAGCATCCTGAGTACTGAGCACCCAGCACCCCGAGTACTGAGCACTCAGCACCCCGAGCACTGAGCACCCAGCACCCCGAGAATGAGCACCCAGCACCCTGAGTACTGAGCACCCAGCATCCTGAGTACTGAGCACCCAGCACCCCGAGCACTGAGCACCCTGAGTACTGAGCACCAAGGACCCTGAGCACTGAGCACCCAGCACGCTGAGTACTGAGCGCTGAGCACCCTGAGTACTGAGCACCGAGCACCCTGAGTACTGAGCACCCAGCACCCAGAGCACTGAGCAGCCAGCACCCTGAGCACTGAGCACCCAGCACCCCGAGCACTGAGCACCCAGCACCCTGAGTACTGAGCACCCAGCACCCTGAGTACTGAGCACTCAGCACCCTGAGTACTGAGCACCGAGCACCCCGAGCACTGGGCACCCAGCACCCTGAGCACTGAGCACCCTGAGGACTGAGCACCCAGCACAGTGAGTACTGAGCACCCAGCATCCTGAGTACTGATCACCGATCACCCTGAGCACTGAGCACCCAGCAACCCGAGCACTGAGCACCCAGCACCCTGCTTACTGAGCACCCTGAGTACTGAGCACCCAGCACCCTGAGTACTGAGCACCCTGAGTACTGAGCACCCAGCACCCTGAGCACTGAGCACCCAGCACCCTGAGTACTGAGCACCCAGCACCCTGAGCACTGAGCACCCAGCACCCTGAGTACTGAGCACCCAGCACCCTGAGTACTTAGCACCCAGCACCCTGAGCACTGAGCACCCAGCACCCTGAGTACGGAGCACCGAGCACCCTGAGTACTGAGCACTCAGCACCCTGAGTACTGAGCACCCAGCACCCTGAGTACTGAGCACCGAGCACCCCGAGTACTGAGCACCCAGCACCCTGAGCACCCAGCACCCTGAGTACTGAGCACCCAGCACCCTGAGTACTGAGCACCCAGCACCCTGAGTACTGAGCACCCAGCACTCCGAGCACTGAGCACCCAGCACCCTGAGCACTGAGCACCCAGCACCCTGAGTACTGAGCACCCAGCACCCCGAGCACTGAGCACCCAGCACCCTGAGTAATGAGCACCCAGCACCCTGAGTACTGAGCACTGAGCACCCTGAGCACTGAGCACCCAGCACCCTGAGCACTGAGCACCCTGAGGACTGAGCACCCAGCACCCTGAGTACTGAGCACCCAGCACCCTGAGTTCTGAGCACCGAGCACCCCGAGTACTGAGCACCCAGCACCCTGAGCACCCAGCACCCTGAGTACTGAGCACCCAGCACCCTGAGTACTGAGCACCGATCACCCTGAGCATTGATCACCCAGCAACCCGAGCACTGAGCACCCAGCACCCTGAGTACTGAGCACCCTGAGTACTGAGCACCCAGCACCCCGAGCACTGAGCACCCAGCACCCTGAGTACTGAGCACCCTGAGTACTGAGCACCCAGCACCCTGAGTACTGAGCACCCTGAGTACTGAGCACCCAGCACCCTGAGCACTGAGCACCCAGCACCCTGAGTACTGAGCACCGAGCACCCTGAGCACTGAGCACCCAGCACCCTGAGTACTGAGCACCCAGCACCAAGAGTACTGAGCACCGAGCATCCTGAGCACTGAGCACCCAGCACCCTGAGTACTGAGCACCGAGCACCCTGAGTACTGAGCACCCAGCACCCTGAGTACTGAGCACCCAGCACCCTGAGTACTGAGCACCCTGAGTACTGAGCACCCAGCACCCCGAGCACTGAGCACCCAGCACCCTGAGTACTGAGCACCCTGAGTACTGAGCACCCAGCACCCTGAGTACTGAGCACCCTGAGCACTGAGCACCCTGAGTACTGAGCACCGAGCACCCTGAGTACTGAGCACCCAGCACCCTGAGTACTGAGCACCGAGCACCCCGAGCACTGAGCACCCAGCACCCTGAGCACTGAGCACCCAGCACCCCGAGCACTGAGCACACAGCACCCTGAGTACTGAGCACACAGCACCCTGAGCACTGAGCACCCAGCACCCTGAGTACTGAGCACTGAGCACCCTGAGCACTGAGCACCCAGCACCCTGAGCACTGAGCACCCTGAGGAATGAGCACCCAGCACCCTGAGTACTGAGCACCCAGCATCCTGGGCACTGAGCACCGAGCACCCTGAGTACTGAGCACCGAGCACCCCGAGCACTGAGCACCCAGCACCCTGAGTACTGAGCACCCAGCACCAAAAGTACTGAGCACCGAGCACCCCGAGCACTGAGCACCCAGCACCCTGAGTACTGAGCATCCAGCACCAAGAGTACTGAGCAGTGAGCACCCCGAGCACTGAGCACCCAGCACCCTGAGTAATGAGCACCCAGCAACCCGAGTACTGAGCACCCAGCACCGTGAGTACTGAGCACCCAGCACCCTGAGTACTGAGCACCCAGCACCCTGAGCACTGAGCACAAAGCACGCTGAGTACTGAGCACCCTGAGTACTGTGCACCGAGGACCCTGAGCACTGAGCACCCAGCACCCCGAGCACTGAGCACCCAGCACCCCGAGAATGAGCACCCAGCACCCCGAGAATGAGCACCCAGCACCCTGAGTACTGAGCACCCAGCATCCTGAGTACTGAGCACCCAGCACCCCGAGTACTGAGCACTCAGCACCCCGAGCACTGAGCAGCCAGCACCCCGAGAATGAGCACCCAGCACCCTGAGTACTGAGCACCCAGCATCCTGAGTACTGAGCACCCAGCACCCCGAGTACTGAGCACTCAGCACCCCGAGCACTGAGCACCCAGCACCCCGAGAATGAGCACCCAGCACCCTGAGTACTGAGCACCCAGCATCCTGAGTACTGAGCACCCAGCACCCCGAGCACTGAGCACCCTGAGTACTGAGCACCAAGGACCCTGAGCACTGAGCACCCAGCACGCTGAGTACTGAGCGCTGAGCACCCTGAGTACTGAGCACCGAGCACCCTGAGTACTGAGCACCCAGCACCCAGAGCACTGAGCAGCCAGCACCCTGAGCACTGAGCACCCAGCACCCCGAGCACTGAGCACCCAGCACCCTGAGTACTGAGCACCCAGCACCCTGAGTACTGAGCACTCAGCACCCTGAGTACTGAGCACCGAGCACCCCGAGCACTGGGCACCCAGCACCCTGAGCACTGAGCACCCTGAGGACTGAGCACCCAGCACAGTGAGTACTGAGCACCCAGCATCCTGAGTACTGATCACCGATCACCCTGAGCACTGAGCACCCAGCAACCCGAGCACTGAGCACCCAGCACCCTGATTACTGAGCACCCTGAGTACTGAGCACCCAGCACCCTGAGTACTGAGCACCCTGAGTACTGAGCACCCAGCACCCTGAGCACTGAGCACCCAGCACCCTGAGTACTGAGCACCCAGCACCCTGAGCACTGAGCACCCAGCACCCTGAGTACTGAGCACCCAGCACCCTGAGTACTTAGCACCCAGCACCCTGAGCACTGAGCACCCAGCACCCTGAGTACGGAGCACCGAGCACCCTGAGTACTGAGCACTCAGCACCCTGAGTACTGAGCACCCAGCACCCTGAGTACTGAGCACCGAGCACCCCGAGTACTGAGCACCCAGCACCCTGAGCACCCAGCACCCTGAGTACTGAGCACCCAGCACCCTGAGTACTGAGCACCCAGCACCCTGAGTACTGAGCACCCAGCACTCCGAGCACTGAGCACCCAGCACCCTGAGCACTGAGCACCCAGCACCCTGAGTACTGAGCACCCAGCACCCCGAGCACTGAGCACCCAGCACCCTGAGTAATGAGCACCCAGCACCCTGAGTACTGAGCACTGAGCACCCTGAGCACTGAGCACCCAGCACCCTGAGCACTGAGCACCCTGAGGACTGAGCACCCAGCACCCTGAGTACTGAGCACCCAGCACCCTGAGTACTGAGCACCGAGCACCCCGAGTACTGAGCACCCAGCACCCTGAGCACTGAGCACCCAGCACCCTGAGTACTGAGCACCCTGAGGACTGAGCACCGATCACCCTGAGCACTGAGCACCCAGCACCCTGAGCACTGAGCACCCAGCACCCTGAGTACTGAGCACCCTGAGTACTGAGCACCCAGGACCCTCAGCACTGAGCACCCAGCACCCCGAGCACTGAGCACCCAGCACCCTGAGTACTGAGCACCCTGAGGACTGAGCACCGATCACCCTGAGCACTGAGCACCCAGCACCCTGAGTACTGAGCACCCAGCACCCTGAGCACTGAGCACCGAGCAACCCAAGCACTGAGCACCCAGCACCCTGAGCACTGAGCACCCAGCACCCTGAGTACTGAGCACCCAGCACCCTGAGTACTGAGCACCCAGCACCCCGAGCACTTAGCACCCAGCACCCTGAGTACTGAGCACCCTGAGTACTGAGCACCCAGCACCCTGAGTACTGAGCACCCTGAGTACTGAGCACACAGCACCCTGAGCACTGAGCACCCAGCACCCTGAGTACTGAGCACCCAGCACCCTGAGCACTGAGCACCCAGCACCCCAAGCACGGAGCACCCAGGACCCCGAGCACTGAGTACTGAGCACCCAGCACCCTGATTACTGAGCACCGAGCTCCCCGAGCACTGAGCACCCTGAGTACTGAGCACCCAGGACCCCGATCACAGAGCACCCAGCACTCTCAGCACTGAGCACCCAGCACCCCGAGCACTGAGCACCCAGCACCCTGAGTACTGAGCACCCTGAGGACTGAGCACCGATCACCCTGAGCACTGAGCACCCAGCACCCTGAGTACTGAGCACCCAGCACCGTGAGTACTGAGCACCCAGCACCCTGAGTACTGAGCACCCAGCACCCTGAGTACTGAGCACCCAGCACCCTGAGTACTGAGCACCCAGCACCAAGAGTACTGAGCACCGAGCATCCTGAGCACTGAGAACCCAGCACCCTGAGTACTGAGCACCGAGCACCCTGAGTACTGAGCACCCAGCACCCTGAGTACTGAGTACACAGCACCCTGAGTACTGAGCACCCTGAGTACTGAGCACCCAGCACCCCGAGCACTGAGCACCCAGCACCCTGAGTACTGAGTACTGAGCACCCTGAGTACTGAGCACCCAGCACCCTGAGCACTGAGCACCCAGCACCCTGAGTACTGAGCACCGAGCACCCTGAGCACTGAGCACCCAGCACCCTGAGTACTGAGCACCGAGCACCAAGAGTACTGAGCACCGAGCATCCTGAGCACTGAGCACCCAGCACCCTGAGTACTGAGCACCGAGCACCCTGAGTACTGAGCACCCAGCACCCTGAGTACTGAGCACCCAGCACCCTGAGTACTGAGCACCCTGAGTACTGAGCACCCAGCACCCCGAGCACTGAGCACCCAGCACCCTGAGTACTGAGCACCCTGAGTACTGAGCACCCAGCACCCTGAGTACTGAGCACCCTGAGCACTGAGCACCCAGCACCCTGAGTACTGAGCACCCAGCACCCTGAGTACTGAGCACTGAGCACCCTGAGCACTGAGCACCCAGCACCCTGAGTACTGAGCACCCTGAGCACTGAGCACACAGCACCCTGAGCACTGAGCACCCAGCACCCTGAGTACTGAGCACTGAGCACCCTGAGCACTGAGCACCCAGCACCCTGAGCACTGAGCACCCTGAGGAATGAGCACCCAGCACCCTGAGTACTGAGCACCCAGCATCCTGAGCACTGAGCACCGAGCACCCTGAGTACTGAGCACCGAGCACCCCGAGCACTGAGCACCCAGCACCCTGAGTACTGAGCACCCAGCACCAAAAGTACAGAGCACCGAGCACCCCGAGCACTGAGCACCCAGCACCCTGAGTACTGAGCATCCAGCACCAAGAGTACTGAGCAGTGAGCACCCCGAGCACTGAGCACCCAGCACCCTGAGTAATGAGCACCCAGCAACCCGAGTACTGAGCACCCAGCACCGTGAGTACTGAGCACCCAGCACCCTGAGTACTGAGCACCCAGCACCCTGAGCACTGAGCACAAAGCACGCTGAGTACTGAGCACCCTGAGTACTGTGCACCGAGGACCCTGAGCACTGAGCACCCAGCACCCCGAGCACTGAGCACCCAGCACCCCGAGAATGAGCACCCAGCACCCCGAGAATGAGCACCCAGCACCCTGAGTACTGAGCACCCAGCATCCTGAGTACTGAGCACCCAGCACCCCGAGTACTGAGCACTCAGCACCCCGAGCACTGAGCAGCCAGCACCCCGAGAATGAGCACCCAGCACCCTGAGTACTGAGCACCCAGCATCCTGAGTACTGAGCACCCAGCACCCCGAGTACTGAGCACTCAGCACCCCGAGCACTGAGCACCCAGCACCCCGAGAATGAGCACCCAGCACCCTGAGTACTGAGCACCCAGCATCCTGAGTACTGAGCACCCAGCACCCCGAGCATTGAGCACCCTGAGTACTGAGCACCAAGGACCCTGAGCACTGAGCACCCAGCACGCTGAGTACTGAGCGCTGAGCACCCTGAGTACTGAGCACCGAGCACCCTGAGTACTGAGCACCCAGCACCCAGAGCACTGAGCAGCCAGCACCCTGAGCACTGAGCACCCAGCACCCCGAGCACTGAGCACCCAGCACCCTGAGTACTGAGCACCCAGCACCCTGAGTACTGAGCACTCAGCACCCTGAGTACTGAGCACCGAGCACCCCGAGCACTGGGCACCCAGCACCCTGAGCACTGAGCACCCTGAGGACTGAGCACCCAGCACAGTGAGTACTGAGCACCCAGCATCCTGAGTACTGATCACCGATCACCCTGAGCACTGAGCACCCAGCAACCCGAGCACTGAGCACCCAGCACCCTGAGTACTGAGCACCCTGAGTACTGAGCACCCAGCACCCTGAGTACTGAGCACCCTGAGTACTGAGCACCCAGCACCCTGAGCACTGAGCACCCAGCACCCTGAGTACTGAGCACCCAGCACCCTGAGCACTGAGCACCCAGCACCCTGAGTACTGAGCACCCAGCACCCTGAGTACTTAGCACCCAGCACCCTGAGCACTGAGCACCCAGCACCCTGAGTACGGAGCACCGAGCACCCTGAGTACTGAGCACTCAGCACCCTGAGTACTGAGCACCCAGCACCCTGAGTACTGAGCACCGAGCACCCCGAGTACTGAGCACCCAGCACCCTGAGCACCCAGCACCCTGAGTACTGAGCACCCAGCACCCTGAGTACTGAGCACCCAGCACCCTGAGTACTGAGCACCCAGCACTCCGAGCACTGAGCACCCAGCACCCTGAGCACTGAGCACCCAGCACCCTGAGTACTGAGCACCCAGCACCCCGAGCACTGAGCACCCAGCACCCTGAGTAATGAGCACCCAGCACCCTGAGTACTGAGCACTGAGCACCCTGAGCACTGAGCACCCAGCACCCTGAGCACTGAGCACCCTGAGGACTGAGCACCCAGCACCCTGAGTACTGAGCACCCAGCACCCTGAGTACTGAGCACCGAGCACCCCGAGTACTGAGCACCCAGCACCCTGAGCACCCAGCACCCTGAGTACTGAGCACCCAGCACCCTGAGTACTGAGCACCGATCACCCTGAGCATTGATCACCCAGCAACCCGAGCACTGAGCACCCAGCACCCTGAGTACTGAGCACCCTGAGTACTGAGCACCCAGCACCCCGAGCACTGAGCACCCAGCACCCTGAGTACTGAGCACCCTGAGTACTGAGCACCCAGCACCCTGAGTACTGAGCACCCTGAGTACTGAGCACCCAGCACCCTGAGCACTGAGCACCCAGCACCCTGAGTACTGAGCACCCAGCACCCTGGGCACTGAGCACCCAGCACCCTGAGTACTGAGCACCCAGCACCCTGAGTACTTACCAGCCAGCACCCTGAGTACTGAGCACCCAGCACCCTGAGTACTGAGCACCCAGCACCCTGAGTACTTAGCACCGAGCACCCCGAGAACTGAGCACCCAGCACCCTGAGTACTGAGCACTAAGCACCCAGAGCGCTGAGCACCCAGCACCCCAAGCACTGATTACTGAGCACCCAGCACCCTGATTACTGAGCACCGAGCTCCCCGAGCACTGAGCACCCTGAGTACTGAGCACCCAGGACCCTCAGCACTGAGCACCCAGCACCCCGAGCACTGAGCACCCAGCACCCTGAGTACTGAGCACCCTGAGGACTGAGCACCGATCACCCTGAGCACTGAGCACCCAGCACCCTGAGTACTGAGCACCCAGCACCCTGAGCACTGAGCACCGAGCAACCCAAGCACTGAGCACCCAGCACCCTGAGCACTGAGCACCCAGCACCCTGAGTACTGAGCACCCAGCACCCTGAGTACTGAGCACCCAGCACCCCGAGCACTTAGCACCCAGCACCCTGAGTACTGAGCACCCTGAGTACTGAGCACCCAGCACCCTGAGTACTGAGCACCCTGAGTACTGAGCACACAGCACCCTGAGCACTGAGCACCCAGCACCCTGAGTACTGAGCACCGAGCACCCTGAGCACTGAGCACCCAGCACCCCAAGCACGGAGCACCCAGGACCCCGAGCACTGAGTACTGAGCACCCAGCACCCTGATTACTGAGCACCGAGCTCCCCGAGCACTGAGCACCCTGAGTACTGAGCACCCAGGACCCCGATCACAGAGCACCCAGCACTCTCAGCACTGAGCACCCAGCACCCCGAGCACTGAGCACCCAGCACCCTGAGTACTGAGCACCCTGAGGACTGAGCACCGATCACCCTGAGCACTGAGCACCCAGCACCCTGAGTACTGAGCACCCAGCACCGTGAGTACTGAGCACCCAGCACCCTGAGTACTGAGCACCCAGCACCCTGACTACTGAGCACCCAGCATCCTGAGTACTGAGCACCCAGCACCAAGAGTACTGAGCACCGAGCATCCTGAGCACTGAGCACCCAGCACCCTGAGTACTGAGCACCGAGCACCCTGAGTACTGAGCACCCAGCACCCTGAGTACTGAGTACACAGCACCCTGAGTACTGAGCACCCTGAGTACTGAGCACCCAGCACCCCGAGCACTGAGCACCCAGCACCCTGAGTACTGAGTACTGAGCACCCTGAGTACTGAGCACCCAGCACCCTGAGCACTGAGCACCCAGCACCCTGAGTACTGAGCACCGAGCACCCTGAGCACTGAGCACCCAGCACCCTGAGTACTGAGCACCCAGCACCAAGAGTACTGAGCACCGAGCATCCTGAGCACTGAGCACCCAGCACCCTGAGTACTGAGCACCGAGCACCCTGAGTACTGAGCACCCAGCACCCTGAGTACTGAGCACCCAGCACCCTGAGTACTGAGCACCCTGAGTACTGAGCACCCAGCACCCCGAGCACTGAGCACCCAGCACCCTGAGTACTGAGCACCCTGAGTACTGAGCACCCAGCACCCTGAGTACTGAGCACCCTGAGCACTGAGCACCCAGCACCCTGAGTACTGAGCACCGAGCACCCTGAGTACTGAGCACCCAGCACCCTGAGTACTGAGCACCGAGCACCCCGAGCACTGAGCACCCAGCACCCTGAGCACTGAGCACCCAGCACCCCGAGCACTGAGCACACAGGACCCTGAGTACTGAGCACACAGCACCCTGAGCACTGAGCACCCAGCACCCTGAGTACTGAGCACTGAGCACCCTGAGCACTGAGCACCCAGCACCCTGAGCACTGAGCACCCTGAGGAATGAGCACCCAGCACCCTGAGTACTGAGCACCCAGCATCCTGAGCACTGAGCACCGAGCACCCTGAGTACTGAGCACCGAGCACCCCGAGCACTGAGCACCCAGCACCCTGAGTACTGAGCACCCAGCACCAAAAGTACTGAGCACCGAGCACCCCGAGCACTGAGCACCCAGCACCCTGAGTACTGAGCATCCAGCACCAAGAGTACTGAGGAGTGAGCACCCCGAGCACTGAGCACCCAGCACCCTGAGTAATGAGCACCCAGCAACCCGAGTACTGAGCACCCAGCACCGTGAGTACTGAGCACCCAGCACCCTGAGTACTGAGCACCCAGCACCCTGAGCACTGAGCACAAAGCACGCTGAGTACTGAGCACCCTGAGTACTGTGCACCGAGGACCCTGAGCACTGAGCACCCAGCACCCCGAGCACTGAGCACCCAGCACCCCGAGAATGAGCACCCAGCACCCCGAGAATGAGCACCCAGCACCCTGAGTACTGAGCACCCAGCATCCTGAGTACTGAGCACCCAGCACCCCGAGTACTGAGCACTCAGCACCCCGAGCACTGAGCAGCCAGCACCCCGAGAATGAGCACCCAGCACCCTGAGTACTGAGCACCCAGCATCCTGAGTACTGAGCACCCAGCACCCCGAGTACTGAGCACTCAGCACCCCGAGCACTGAGCACCCAGCACCCCGAGAATGAGCACCCAGCACCCTGAGTACTGAGCACCCAGCATCCTGAGTACTGAGCACCCAGCACCCCGAGCACTGAGCACCCTGAGTACTGAGCACCAAGGACCCTGAGCACTGAGCACCCAGCACGCTGAGTACTGAGCGCTGAGCACCCTGAGTACTGAGCACCGAGCACCCTGAGTACTGAGCACCCAGCACCCAGAGCACTGAGCAGCCAGCACCCTGAGCACTGAGCACCCAGCACCCCGAGTACTGAGCACCCAGCACCCTGAGTACTGAGCACCCAGCACCCTGAGTACTGAGCACTCAGCACCCTGAGTACTGAGCACCGAGCACCCCGAGCACTGGGCACCCAGCACCCTGAGCACTGAGCACCCTGAGGACTGAGCACCCAGCACAGTGAGTACTGAGCACCCAGCATCCTGAGTACTGATCACCGATCACCCTGAGCACTGAGCACCCAGCAACCCGAGCACTGAGCACCCAGCACCCTGAGTACTGAGCACCCTGAGTACTGAGCACCCAGCACCCTGAGTACTGAGCACCCTGAGTACTGAGCACCCAGCACCCTGAGCACTGAGCACCCAGCACACTGAGTACTGAGCACCCAGCACCCTGAGCACTGAGCACCCAGCACCCTGAGTACTGAGCACCCAGCACCCTGAGTACTTAGCACCCAGCACCCTGAGCACTGAGCACCCAGCACCCTGAGTACGGAGCACTGAGCACCCTGAGTACTGAGCACCCAGCACCCTGAGTACTGAGCACCCAGCACCCTGAGTACTGAGCACCGAGCACCCCGAGTACGGAGCACCCAGCACCCTGAGCACCCAGCACCCTGAGTACTGAGCACCCAGCACCCTGAGTACTGAGCACCCAGCACCCTGAGTACTGAGCACCCAGCACTCCGAGCACTGAGCACCCAGCACCCTGAGCACTGAGCACCCAGCACCCTGAGTACTGAGCACCCAGCACCCCGAGCACTGAGCACCCAGCACCCTGAGTAATGAGCACCCAGCACCCTGAGTACTGAGCACTGAGCACCCTGAGCACTGAGCACCCAGCACCCTGAGCACTGAGCACCCTGAGGACTGAGCACCCAGCACCCTGAGTACTGAGCACCCAGCACCCTGAGTACTGAGCACCGAGCACCCCGAGTACTGAGCACCCAGCACCCTGAGCACCCAGCACCCTGAGTACTGAGCACCCAGCACCCTGAGTACTGAGCACCGATCACCCTGAGCATTGATCACCCAGCAACCCGAGCACTGAGCACCCAGCACCCTGAGTACTGAGCACCCTGAGTACTGAGCACCCAGCACCCCGAGCACTGAGCACCCAGCACCCTGAGTACTGAGCACCCTGAGTACTGAGCACCCAGCACCCTGAGTACTGAGCACCCTGAGTACTGAGCACCCAGCACCCTGAGCACTGAGCACCCAGCACCCTGAGTACTGAGCACCCAGCACCCTGGGCACTGAGCACCCAGCACCCTGAGTACTGAGCACCCAGCACCCTGAGTACTTACCAGCCAGCACCCTGAGTACTGAGCACCCAGCACCCTGAGTACTGAGCACCCAGCACCCTGAGTACTTAGCACCGAGCACCCCGAGAACTGAGCACCCAGCACCCTGAGTACTGAGCACTAAGCACCCAGAGCGCTGAGCACCCAGCACCCCAAGCACGGAGCACCCAGGACCCCAAGCACTGATTACTGAGCACCCAGCACCCTGATTACTGAGCACCGAGCTCCCCGAGCACTGAGCACCCTGAGTACTGAGCACCCAGGACCCTCAGCACTGAGCACCCAGCACCCCGAGCACTGAGCACCCAGCACCCTGAGTACTGAGCACCCTGAGGACTGAGCACCGATCACCCTGAGCACTGAGCACCCAGCACCCTGAGTACTGAGCACCCAGCACCCTGAGCACTGAGCACAGAGCAACCCAAGCACTGAGCACCCAGCACCCTGAGCACTGAGCACCCAGCACCCTGAGTACTGAGCACCCAGCACCCTGAGTACTGAGCACCCAGCACCCCGAGCACTTAGCACCCAGCACCCTGAGTACTGAGCACCCTGAGTACTGAGCACCCAGCACCCTGAGTACTGAGCACCCTGAGTACTGAGCACACAGCACCCTGAGCACTGAGCACCCAGCACCCTGAGTACTGAGCACCCAGCACCCTGAGCACTGAGCACCCAGCACCCCAAGCACGGAGCACCCAGGACCCCGAGCACTGAGTACTGAGCACCCAGCACCCTGATTACTGAGCACCGAGCTCCCCGAGCACTGAGCACCCTGAGTACTGAGCACCCAGGACCCCGATCACAGAGCACCCAGCACTCTCAGCACTGAGCACCCAGCACCCCGAGCACTGAGCACCCAGCACCCTGAGTACTGAGCACCCTGAGGACTGAGCACCGATCACCCTGAGCACTGAGCACCCAGCACCCTGAGTACTGAGCACCCAGCACCGTGAGTACTGAGCACCCAGCACCCTGAGTACTGAGCACCCAGCACCCTGAGTACTGAGCACCCAGCACCAAGAGTACTGAGCACCGAGCATCCTGAGCACTGAGCACCCAGCACCCTGAGTACTGAGCACCGAGCACCCTGAGTACTGAGCACCCAGCACCCTGAGTACTGAGAACACAGCACCCTGAGTACTGAGCACCCTGAGTACTGAGCACCCAGCACCCCGAGCACTGAGCACCCAGCACCCTGTATACTGAGCACCCTGAGTACTGAGCAACCAGCGCCCTGAGTACTGAGCACCCTGAGTACTGAGCACCCAGCACCCTGAGCACTGAGCACCCAGCACCCTGAGTACTGAGCACCCAGCACCCTGAGCACTGAGCACCCAGCACCCTGAGTACTGAGCACCCAGCACCCTGAGTACTCAGCACCCAGCACGCTGAGCACTGAGCACCCAGCACCCTGAGTACTGAGCACCGAGCACCCTGAGTACTGAGCACCCAGCACCCTGAGTACTGAGCACCCAGCACCCTGAGTACTGAGCAACGAGCACCCCGAGTACTGAGCACCCAGCACCCTGAGCACTGAGCACCCAGCACCCTGAGTACTGAGCACCCAGCACCCTGAGTACTGAGCACCCAGCACCCTGAGTACTGAGCACCCAGCACTCCGAGCACTGAGCACCCAGCACCCTGAGCACTGAGCACCCAGCACCCTGAGTACTGAGCACCCAGCACCCCGAGCACTGAGCACCCAGCACCCTGAGTAATGAGCACCCAGCACCCTGAGTACTGAGCACTGAGCACCCTGAGCACTGAGCACCCAGCACCCTGAGCACTGAGCACCCTGAGGACTGAGCACCCAGCACCCTGAGTACTGAGCACCCAGCATCCTGAGTACTGAACACCGATCACCCTGAGCACTGATCACCCAGCAACCCGAGCACTGAGCACCCAGCACCCTGAGTACTGAGCACCCTGAGTACTTAGCACCCAGCACCCCGAGCACTTAGCACCCAGCACCCTGAGTACTGAGCAACCTGAGTACTGAGCACCCAGCACCCTGAGTACTGAGCACCCTGAGTACTGAGCACACAGCACCCTGAGCACTGAGCACCCAGCACCCTGAGTACTGAGCACCCAGCACCCTGAGTACTGAGCACACAGCACCCTGAGTACTGAGCACCCAGCACCCTGAGTACTGAGCACCGAGCATCCGGAGTACTGAGCACCCTGCACCCCGAGCACTGAGCACCCAGCACCCTGAGCACTGAGCACCCAGCACCCCAAGCACTGAGCACCCAGCACCCTGAGTACTGAGTACTGAGCACCCTGAGTACTGAGCACCCAGCACCCTGAGCACTGAGCACCCAGCACCCTGAGTACTGAGCACCGAGCACCCCGAGCACGGAGCACCCAGCACCCTGAGTACTGAGCACCCAGCACCAAGAGTACTGAGCACCGAGCATCCTGAGCAGTGAGCACCCAGGACCCTGAGCACTGAGCACAAAGCACGCTGAGTACTGAGCACTGAGCACCATGAGTACTGAGCACCGAGGACCCTGAGCACTGAGCACCCAGCACGCTGAGTACTGAGCACCCAGCACCCTGAGTACTGAGCACTGAGCACTGAGCACCCAGCACCCTGAGTACTGAGCACCCAGCACCCTGAGTACTGAGCACCCAGCACCCTGAGCACTGAGCACCCAGCACCCTGAGCACTGAGCACCCAGCACCCTGAGTACTGAGCACCCAGCACCCTGAGTACTGAACACCCAGCACCCTGAGTACTGAGCAACCAGTACCCTGAGCACTGAGCACCCATCACCCTGAGCACTGAGCACCCAGCACCCTGAGTACTGAGCATCAAGCACCCTGAGCACTGAGCACCCAGCACCCTGAGTACTGAGCACCCAGCACCCTGAGTACTGAGCACCCAGCACCCTGAGTACTGAGCACCCAGCACCCTGAGTACTGAGCACCCAGCACCCTGAGTACTGAGCACCCTGAGTACTGAGCACCCAGCACCCCGAGCACTGAGCACCCAGCACCCTGAGTACTGAGCACCCTGAGTACTGAGCACCCAGCACCCTGAGTACTGAGCACCCTGAGTACTGAGCATCCAGCACCCTGAGCACTGAGCACCCAGCACCCTGAGTACTGAGCACCCAGCACCCTGAGCACTGAGCACCCAGAACCCTGAGTACTGAGAACCCAGCACCCTGAGTACTGAGCACCCAGCACCCTGAGTACTGAGCACCCAGCACTCCGAGCACTGAGCACCCAGCACCCTGAGCACTGAGCACCCAGCACCCTGAGTACTGAGCACCCAGCACCCCGAGCACTGAGCACCCAGCACCCTGAGTAATGAGCACCCAGCACCCTGAGTACTGAGCACTGAGCACCCTGAGCACTGAGCACCCAGCACCCTGAGCACTGAGCACCCTGAGGAATGAGCACCCAGCACCCTGAGTACTGAGCACCCAGCATCCTGAGTACTGAGCACCGATCACCCTGAGCACTGATCACCCAGCAACCCGAGCACTGAGCACCCAGCACCCTGAGTACTGAGCACCCTGAGTACTGAGCACCCAACACCCCGAGCACTTAGCACCCAGCACCCTGAGTACTGAGCACCCTGAGTACTGAGCACCCAGCACCCTGAGTACTGAGCACCCTGAGTACTGAGCACACAGCACCCTGAGCACTGAGCACCCAGCACCCTGAGTACTGAGCACCCAGCACCCTGAGCACTGAGCACCCAGCACCCTGAGTACTGAGCACCCAGCACCCGGAGCACTGAGCGCCCAGCACCCTGAGCACTGAGCACCCAGCACCCCGAGCACTGAGCACCCAGCACCCTGAGTACTGAGTACTGAGCACCCTGAGTACTGAGCACCCAGCACCCTGAGCACTGAGCACCCAGCACCCTGAGTACTGAGCACCGAGCACCCTGAGCACTGAGCACCCAGCACCCTGAGTACTGAGCACCCAGCACCAAGAGTACTGAGCACCGAGCATCCTGAGCACTGAGCACCCAGCACCCTGAGTACTGAGCACCGAGCACCCTGAGTACTGAGCACCCAGCACCCTGAGTACTGAGCACCCAGCACCCTGAGTACTGAGCACCCTGAGTACTGAGCACCCAGCACCCCGAGCACTGAGCACCCAGCACCCTGAGTACTGAGCACCCTGAGTACTGAGCACCCAGCACCCTGAGTACTGAGCACCCTGAGCACTGAGCACCCAGCACCCTGAGTACTGAGCACCGAGCACCCTGAGTACTGAGCACCCAGCACCCTGAGTACTGAGCACCGAGCACCCCGAGCACTGAGCACCCAGCACCCTGAGCACTGAGCACCCAGCACCCCGAGCACTGAGCACACAGCACCCTGAGTACTGAGCACACAGCACCCTGAGCACTGAGCACCCAGCACCCTGAGTACTGAGCACTGAGCACCCTGAGCACTGAGCACCCAGCACCCTGAGCACTGAGCACCCTGAGGAATGAGCACCCAGCACCCTGAGTACTGAGCACCCAGCATCCTGAGCACTGAGCACCGAGCACCCTGAGTACTGAGCACCGAGCACCCCGAGCACTGAGCACCCAGCACCCTGAGTACTGAGCACCCAGCACCAAAAGTACTGAGCACCGAGCACCCCGAGCACTGAGCACCCAGCACCCTGAGTACTGAGCACCCAGCACCAAGAGTTCTGAGCAGTGAGCACCCCGAGCACTGAGCACCCAGCACCCTGAGTAATGAGCACCCAGCAACCCGAGTACTGAGCACCCAGCACCGTGAGTACTGAGCACCCAGCACCCTGAGTACTGAGCACCCAGCACCCTGAGCAGTGAGCACAAAGCACGCTGAGTACTGAGCACCCTGAGTACTGTGCACCGAGGACCCTGAGCACTGAGCACCCAGCACCCCGAGCACTGAGCACCCAGCACCCCGAGAATGAGCACCCAGCACCCTGAGAATGAGCACCCAGCACCCTGAGTACTGAGCAGCCAGCATCCTGAGTACTGAGCACCCAGCACCCCGAGTACTGAGCACTCAGCACCCCGAGCACTGAGCAGCCAGCACCCCGAGAATGAGCACCCAGCACCCTGAGTACTGAGCACCCAGCATCCTGAGTACTGAGCACCCAGCACCCCGAGTACTGAGCACTCAGCACCCCGAGCACTGAGCACCCAGCACCCCGAGAATGAGCACCCAGCACCCTGAGTACTGAGCACCCAGCATCCTGAGTACTGAGCACCCAGCACCCCGAGCACTGAGCACCCTGAGTACTGAGCACCAAGGACCCTGAGCACTGAGCACCCAGCACGCTGAGTACTGAGCGCAGAGCACCCTGAGTACTGAGCACCGAGCACCCTGAGTACTGAGCACCCAGCACCCAGAGCACTGAGCAGCCAGCACCCTGAGCACTGAGCACCCAGCACCCCGAGCACTGAGCACCCAGCACCCTGAGTACTGAGCACCCAGCACCCTGAGTACTGAGCACTCAGCACCCTGAGTACTGAGCACCGAGCACCCCGAGCACTGGGCACCCAGCACCCTGAGCACTGAGCACCCTGAGGACTGAGCACCCAGCACAGTGAGTACTGAGCACCCAGCATCCTGAGTACTGATCACCGATCACCCTGAGCACTGAGCACCCAGCAACCCGAGCACTGAGCACCCAGCACCCTGAGTACTGAGCACCCTG
The DNA here is from genome assembly GCF_018167655.1 of Microtus oregoni. Lineage (NCBI taxonomy): Eukaryota > Metazoa > Chordata > Mammalia > Rodentia > Cricetidae > Microtus > Microtus oregoni. The sequence continues at coordinate 1,226,786 of NW_024543811.1, read as the reverse complement.
AGTACTGAGCACCCAGCACCCTGAGTACTGAGCACCCTGAGTACTGAGCACCCAGCACCCTGAGCACTGAGCACCCAGCACCCTGAGTACTGAGCACCCAGCACCCTGAGCACTGAGCACCCAGCACCCTGAGTACTGAGCACCCAGCACCCTGAGTACTTAGCACCCAGCACCCTGAGCACTGAGCACCCAGCACCCTGAGTACGGAGCACCGAGCACCCTGACTACTGAGCACCCAGCACCCTGAGTACTGAGCACCCAGCACCCTGAGTACTGAGCACCGAGCACCCCGAGTACTGAGCACCCAGCACCCTGAGCACCCAGCACCCTGAGTACTGAGCACCCAGCACCCTGAGTACTGAGCACCCAGCACCCTGAGTACTGAGCACCCAGCACTCCGAGCACTGAGCACCCAGCACCCTGAGCACTGAGCACCCAGCACCCTGAGTACTGAGCACCCAGCACCCCGAGCACTGAGCACCCAGCACCCTGAGTAATGAGCACCCAGCACCCTGAGTACTGAGCACTGAGCACCCTGAGCACTGAGCACCCAGCACCCTGAGCACTGAGCACCCTGAGGACTGAGCACCCAGCACCCTGAGTACTGAGCACCCAGCACCCTGAGTACTGAGCACCGAGCACCCCGAGTACTGAGCACCCAGCACCCTGAGCACCCAGCACCCTGAGTACTGAGCACCCAGCACCCTGAGTACTGAGCACCGATCACCCTGAGCATTGATCACCCAGCAACCCGAGCACTGAGCACCCAGCACCCTGAGTACTGAGCACCCTGAGTACTGAGCACCCAGCACCCCGAGCACTGAGCACCCAGCACCCTGAGTACTGAGCACCCTGAGTACTGAGCACCCAGCACCCTGAGTACTGAGCACCCTGAGTACTGAGCACCCAGCACCCTGAGCACTGAGCACCCAGCACCCTGAGTACTGAGCACCCAGCACCCTGGGCACTGAGCACCCAGCACCCTGAGTACTGAGCACCCAGCACCCTGAGTACTTACCAGCCAGCACCCTGAGTACTGAGCACCCAGCACCCTGAGTACTGAGCACCCAGCACCCTGAGTACTTAGCACCGAGCACCCCGAGAACTGAGCACCCAGCACCCTGAGTACTGAGCACTAAGCACCCAGAGCGCTGAGCACCCAGCACCCCAAGCACGGAGCACCCAGGACCCCAAGCACTGATTACTGAGCACCCAGCACCCTGATTACTGAGCACCGAGCTCCCCGAGCACTGAGCACCCTGAGTACTGAGCACCCAGGACCCTCAGCACTGAGCACCCAGCACCCCGAGCACTGAGCACCCAGCACCCTGAGTACTGAGCACCCTGAGGACTGAGCACCGATCACCCTGAGCACTGAGCACCCAGCACCCTGAGTACTGAGCACCCAGCACCCTGAGCACTGAGCACCGAGCAACCCAAGCACTGAGCACCCAGCACCCTGAGCACTGAGCACCCAGCACCCTGAGTACTGATCACCCAGCACACTGAGTACTGAGCACCCAGCACCCTGAGCACTGAGCACCCAGCACCCTGAGTACAGAGCACCCAGCACCCTGAGTACTGAGCACCCAGCACCCTGAGTACTGAGCACCCAGCACCCCGAGCACTGAGCACCCTGAATACTGAGCAACCAGCACCCTGAGTACTGAGCACCAAGGACCCTGAGCACTGAGCACCCAGCACGCTGAGTACTGAGCGCTGAGCACCCTGAGTACTGAGCACCGAGCACCCTGAGTACTGAGCACCCAGCACCCAGAGCACTGAGCAGCCAGCACCCTGAGCACTGAGCACCCAGCACCCCGAGCACTGAGCACCCAGCACCCTGAGTACTGAGCACCCAGCACCCTGAGTACTGAGCACCCAGCATCCTGAGTACTGAGCACCGAGCACCCCGAGCACTGGGCCCCCAGCACCCTGAGCACTGAGCACCCTGAGGACTGAGCACCCAGCACCCTGAGTACTGAGCACCCAGCATCCTGAGTACTGATCACCGATCACCCTGAGCACTGAGCACCCAGCAACCCGAGCACTGAGCACCCAGCACCCTGAGTACTGAGCACCCTGAGTACTGAGCACCCAGCACCCTGAGTACTGAGCACCCTGAGTACTGAGCACCCAGCACCCTGAGCACTGAGCACCCAGCACCCTGAGTACTGAGCACCCAGCACCCTGAGCACTGAGCACACAGCACCCTGAGTACTGAGCACCCAGCACCCTGAGTACTTAGCACCCAGCACCCTGAGCACTGAGCACCCAGCACCCTGAGTACGGAGCACCGAGCACCCTGAGTACTGAGCACCCAGCACCCTGAGTACTGAGCACCCAGCACCCTGAGTACTGAGCACCGAGCACCCCGAGTACTGAGCACCCAGCACCCTGAGCACCCAGCACCCTGAGTACTGAGCACCCAGCACCCTGAGTACTGAGCACCCAGCACTCCGACCACTGAGCACCCAGCACCCTGAGCACTGAGCACCCAGCACCCTGAGTACTGAGCACCCAGCACCCCGAGCACAGAGCACCCAGCACCCTGAGTAATGAGCACCCAGCACCCTGAGTACTGAGCACTGAGCACCCTGAGCACTGAGCACCCAGCACCCTGAGCACTGAGCACCCTGAGGACTGAGCACCCAGCACCCTGAGTACTGAGCACCCAGCATCCTGAGTACTGAGCACCGATCACCCTGAGCACTGATCACCCAGCAACCCGAGCACTGAGCACCCAGCACCCTGAGTACTGAGCACCCTGAGTACTGAGCACCCAGCACCCCGAGCACTGAGCACCCAGCACCCTGAGTACTGAGCACCCTGAGTACTGAGCACCCAGCACCCTGAGTACTGAGCACCCTGAGTACTGAGCACCCAGCACCCTGAGTACTGAGCACCCTGAGTACTGAGTACCCAGCACCCTGAGCACTGAGCACCAAGCACCCTGAGCACTGAGCACCCAGCACCCTGAGTACTGAGCACCCAGCACCCTGAGTACTGAGCACCCAGCACCCTGAGTACTGAGCACCCAGCACTCCGAGCACTGAGCACCCAGCACCCTGAGTACGGAGCACCGAGCACCCTGAGTACTGAGCACCCAGCACCCTGAGTACTGAGCACCCAGCACCCTGAGTACTGAGCACCGAGCACCCCGAGTACTGAGCACCCAGCACCCTGAGCACCCAGCACCCTGAGTACTGAGCACCCAGCACCCTGAGTACTGAGCACCCAGCACCCTGAGTACTGAGCACCCAGCACTCCGACCACTGAGCACCCAGCACCCTGAGCACTGAGCCCCCAGCACCCTGAGTACTGAGCACCCAGCACCCCGAGCACAGAGCACCCAGCACCCTGAGTAATGAGCACCCAGCACCCTGAGTACTGAGCACTGAGCACCCTGAGCACTGAGCACCCAGCACCCTGAGCACTGAGCACCCTGAGGACTGAGCACCCAGCACCCTGAGTACTGAGCACCCAGCACCCTGAGTACTGAGCACCGAGCACCCCGAGTACTGAGCACCCAGCACCCTGAGCACCCAGCACCCTGAGTACTGAGCACCCAGCACCCTGAGTACTGAGCACCCAGCACCCTGAGTACTGAGCACCCAGCACTCCGACCACTGAGCACCCAGCACCCTGAGCACTGAGCACCCAGCACCCTGAGTACTGAGCACCCAGCACCCCGAGCACAGAGCACCCAGCACCCTGAGTAATGAGCACCCAGCACCCTGAGTACTGAGCACTGAGCACCCTGAGCACTGAGCACCCAGCACCCTGAGCACTGAGCACCCTGAGGACTGAGCACCCAGCACCCTGAGTACTGAGCACCCAGCATCCTGAGTACTGAGCACCGATCACCCTGAGCACTGATCACCCAGCAACCCGAGCACTGAGCACCCAGCACCCTGAGTACTGAGCACCCTGAGTACTGAGCACCCAACACCCCGAGCACTGAGCACCCAGCACCCTGAGTACTGAGCACCCTGAGTACTGAGCACCCAGCACCCTGAGTACTGAGCACCCTGAGTACTGAGCACCCAGCACCCTGAGCACTGAGCACCCAGCACCCTGAGTACTGAGCACCCAGCACCCTGAGCACTGAGCACCCAGCACCCTGAGTACTGAGCACCCAGCACCCTGAGTACTTACCAGCCAGCACCCTGAGTACTGAGCACCCAGCACCCTGAGTACTGAGCACCCAGCACCCTGAGTACTTAGCACCGAGCACCCCGAGAACTGAGCACCCATCACCCTGAGTACTGAGCACTAAGCACCCAGAGCGCTGAGCACCCAGCACCCCAAGCACGGAGCACCCAGGACCCCAAGCACTGATTACTGAGCACCCAGCACCCTGATTACTGAGCACCGAGCTCCCCGAGCACTGAGCACCCTGAGTACTGAGCACCCAGGACCCTCAGCACTGAGCACCCAGCACCCCGAGCACTGAGCACCCAGCACCCTGAGTACTGAGCACCCTGAGGACTGAGCACCGATCACCCTGAGCACTGAGCACCCAGCACCCTGAGTACTGAGCACCCAGCACCCTGAGCACTGAGCACCGAGCAACCCGAGCACTGAGCACCCAGCACCCTGAGCACTGAGCACCCAGCACCCTGAGTACTGAGCACCCAGCACCCTGAGCACTGAGCACCCAGCACCCTGAGTACAGAGCACCCAGCACCCTGAGTACTGAGCACCCAGCACCCTGAGTACTGAGCACCCAGCACCCTGAGTACTGAGCACCCACCACCCTGAGTACTGAGCACCGAGCAGCCCGAGTACTGACCACCCAGCACCCTGAGCACTGAGCGCCCAGCACCCTGAGCACTGAGCACCCAGCACCCCAAGCACTGAACACCCAGCACCCTGAGTACTGAGCACTGAGCACCCTGAGCACTGAGCACCCAGCACCCCGAGCACTGAGCACCCAGCACCCTGAATACTGAGCACCCAGCACCCTGAGTACTGAGCACTCAGCACCCTGAGTACTGAGCACCCAGCACCCCGAGCACTGAGCACCCAGCACCCTGAGTACTGAGCACCCAGCACCCTGAGTACTGAGCACCCAGCATTCCGAGCACTGAGCACCCAGCACCCTGAGCACTGAGCACCCAGCACACTGAGTACTGAGCACCCAGCACCCCGAGCACTGAGCACCCAGCACCCTGAGTAATGATCACCCAGCACCCTGAGTACTGAGCACTGAGCACCCTGAGCACTGAGCACCCAGCACCCTGAGCACTGAGCACCCGGAGGACTGAGCACCCATCACCCTGAGTACTGAGCACCCAGCATCCTGAGTACTGAGCACCGATCACCCTGATCACTGATCACCCAGCATCCCGATCACTGAGCACCCAGCACCCTGAGTACTGAGCACCCTGAGTACTGAGCACCCAGCACCCCGAGCACTGAGCACCCAGCACCCTGAGTACTGAGCACCCTGAGTACTGAGCACCCAGCACCCTGAGTACTGAGCACCCTGAGTACTGAGTACCCAGCACCCTGAGCACTGAGCACCCAGCACCCTGAGCACTGAGCACCCAGCACCCTGAGTACTGAGCACCCAGCACCCTGAGTACTGAGCACCCAGCACCCTGAGTACTGAGCACCCAGCACTCCGAGCACTGAGCACCCAGCACCCTGAGTACGGAGCACCGAGCACCCTGAGTACTGAGCACCCAGCACCCTGAGTACTGAGCACCCAGCACCCTGAGTACTGAGCACCGAGCACCCCGAGTACTGAGCACCCAGCACCCTGAGCACCCAGCACCCTGAGTACTGAGCACCCAGCACCCTGAGTACTGAGCACCCAGCACCCTGAGTACTGAGCACCCAGCACTCCGACCACTGAGCACCCAGCACCCTGAGCACTGAGCACCCAGCACCCTGAGTACTGAGCACCCAGCACCCCGAGCACAGAGCACCCAGCACCCTGAGTAATGAGCACCCAGCACCCTGAGTACTGAGCACTGAGCACCCTGAGCACTGAGCACCGATCACCCTGAGCACTGATCACCCAGCAACCCGAGCACTGAGCACCCAGCACCCTGAGTACTGAGCACCCTGAGTACTGAGCACCCAGCACCCTGAGCACTGAGCACCCAGCACCCTGAGTACTGAGCACCCTGAGTACTGAGCACCCAGCACCCTGAGTACTGAGCACCCTGAGTACTGAGCACCCAGCACCCTGAGCACTGAGCACCCAGCACCCTGAGTACTGAGCACCCAGCACCCTGAGCACTGAGCACCCAGCACCCTGAGTACTGAGCACCCAGCACCCTGAGTACTTACCAGCCAGCACCCTGAGTACTGAGCACCCAGCACCCTGAGTACTGAGCACCCAGCACCCTGAGTACTTAGCACCGAGCACCCCGAGAACTGAGCACCCAGCACCCTGAGCACTGAGCACCCAGCACCCTGAGTACTGAGCACCCAGCACCCTGAGCACTGAGCACCCAGCACCCTGAGTACAGAGCACCCAGCACCCTGAGTACTGAGCACCCAGCACCCTGAGTACTGAGCACCCAGCACCCTGAGTACTGAGCACCCACCACCCTGAGTACTGAGCACCGAGCAGCCCGAGTACTGAGCACCCAGCACCCTGAGCACTGAGCGCCCAGCACCCTGAGCACTGAGCACCCAGCACCCCAAGCACTGAACACCCAGCACCCTGAGTACTGAGTACTGAGCACCCTGAGCACTGAGCACCCAGCACCCCGAGCACTGAGCACCCAGCACCCTGAATACTGAGCCCCCAGCACCCTGAGTACTGAGCACTCAGCACCCTGAGTACTGAGCACCCAGCACCCCGAGCACTGAGCACCCAGCACCCTGAGTACTGAGCACCCAGCACCCTGAGTACTGAGCACCCAGCATTCCGAGCACTGAGCACCCAGCACCCTGAGCACTGAGCACCCAGCACACTGAGTACTGAGCACCCAGCACCCCGAGCACTGAGCACCCAGCACCCTGAGTAATGATCACCCAGCACCCTGAGTACTGAGCACTGAGCACCCTGAGCACTGAGCACCCAGCACCCTGAGCACTGAGCACCCGGAGGACTGAGCACCCATCACCCTGAGTACTGAGCACCCAGCATCCTGAGTACTGAGCACCGATCACCCTGATCACTGATCACCCAGCATCCCGATCACTGAGCACCCAGCACCCTGAGTACTGAGCACCCTGAGTACTGAGCACCCAGCACCCCGAGCACTGAGCACCCAGCACCCTGAGTACTGAGCACCCTGAGTACTGAGCACCCAGCACCCTGAGTACTGAGCACCCTGAGTACTGAGTACCCAGCACCCTGAGCACTGAGCACCCAGCACCCTGAGCACTGAGCACCCAGCACCCTGAGTACTGAGCACCCAGCACCCTGAGTACTGAGCACCCAGCACCCTGAGTACTGAGCACCCAGCACTCCGAGCACTGAGCACCCAGCACCCTGAGCACTGAGCACCCAGCACCCTGAGAACTGAGCACCCAGCACCCCGAGCACTGAGCACCCAGCACCCTGAGTAATGAGCACCCAGCACCCTGAGTACTGAGCACTGAGCACCCTGAGCACTGAGCACCCAGCACCCTGAGTACTGAGCACCCAGAGGACTGAGCACCCAGCACCCTGAGTACTGAGCACCCAGCATCCTGAGTACTGAGCACCGATCACCCTGAGCACTGATCACCCAGCAACCCGAGCACTGAGCACCCAGCACCCTGAGTACTGAGCACCCTGAGTACTGAGCACCCAGCACCCCGAGCACTTAGCACCCAGCACCCTGAGTACTGAGCACCATGAGTACTGAGCACCCAGCACCCTGAGTACTGAGCACCCTGAGTACTGAGCACACAGCACCCTGAGCACTGAGCACCCAGCACCCTGAGTACTGAGCACCCAGCACCCTGAGCACTGAGCACCCAGCACCCCAAGCACGGAGCACCCAGGACCCCGAGCACTGAGTACTGAGCACCCAGCACCCTGATTACTGAGCACCGAGCTCCCCGAGCACTGAGCACCCTGAGTACTGAGCACCCAGGACCCCGATCACAGAGCACCCAGCACTCTCAGCACTGAGCACCCAGCACCCCGAGCACTGAGCACCCAGCACCCTGAGTACTGAGCACCCTGAGGACTGAGCACCGATCACCCTGAGCACTGAACACCCAGCACCCTGAGTACTGAGCACCCAGCACCGTGAGTACTGAGCACCCAGCACCCTGAGTACTGAGCACCCAGCACCCTGAGTACTGAGCACCCAGCACCCTGAGTACTGAGCACCCAGCACCAAGAGTACTGAGCACCGAGCATCCTGAGCACTGAGCACCCAGCACCCTGAGTACTGAGCACCGAGCACCCTGAGTACTGAGCACCCAGTACCCTGAGTACTGAGTACACAGCACCCTGAGTACTGAGCACCCTGAGTACTGAGCACCCAGCACCCCGAGCACTGAGCACCCTGCACCCTGTATACTGAGCACCCTGAGTACTGAGCAACCAGCGCCCTGAGTACTGAGCACCCTGAGTACTGAGCACCCAGCACCCTGAGCACTGAGCACCCAGCACCCTGAGTACTGAGCACCCAGCACCCTGAGCACTGAGCACCCAGCACCCTGAGTACTGAGCACCCAGCACCCTGAGTACTTAGCACCCAGCACGCTGAGCACTGAGCACCCAGCACCCTGAGTACTGAGCACCGAGCACCCTGAGTACTGAGCACCCAGCACCCTGAGTACTGAGCACCCAGCACCCTGAGTACTGAGCAACGAGCACCCCGAGTACTGAGCACCCAGCACCCTGAGCACTGAGCACCCAGCACCCTGAGTACTGAGCACCCAGCACCCTGAGTACTGAGCACCCAGCACCCTGAGTACTGAGCACCCAGCACTCCGAGCACTGAGCACCCAGCACCCTGAGCACTGAGCACCCAGCACCCTGAGTACTGAGCACCCAGCACCCCGAGCACTGAGCACCCAGCACCCTGAGTAATGAGCACCCAGCACCCTGAGTACTGAGCACTGAGCACCCTGAGCACTGAGCACCCAGCACCCTGAGCACTGAGCACCCTGAGGACTGAGCACCCAGCACCCTGAGTACTGAGCACCCAGCATCCTGAGTACTGAACACCGATCACCCTGAGCACTGATCACCCAGCAACCCGAGCACTGAGCACCCAGCACCCTGAGTACTGAGCACCCTGAGTACTGAGCACCCAGCACCCCGAGCACTTAGCACCCAGCACCCTGAGTACTGAGCAACCTGAGTACTGAGCACCCAGCACCCTGAGTACTGAGCACCCTGAGTACTGAGCACACAGCACCCTGAGCACTGAGCACCCAGCACCCTGAGTACTGAGCACCCAGCTCCCTGAGCACTGAGCACCCAGCACCCCAAGCACGGAGCACCCAGGACCCCGAGCACTGAGTACTGAGCACCCAGCACCCTGATTACTGAGCACCGAGCTCCCCGAGCACTGAGCACCCTGAGTACTGAGCACCCAGGACCCCGATCACAGAGCACCCAGCACCCTCAGCACTGAGCACCCAGCACCCCGAGCACTGAGCACCCAGCACCCTGAGTACTGAGCACCCTGAGGACTGAGCACCGATCACCCTGAGCACTGAGCACCCAGCACCCTGAGTACTGAGCACCCAGCACCCTGAGTACTGAGCACCCAGCACCCTGAGTACTGAGCACCCAGCACCCTGAGCACTGAGCACCCAGCACCCTGAGTACTGAGCACCCAGCACCCTGAGTACTGAGCACCCAGCACCCTGAGTACTGAGCACCCAGCACCCTGAGTACTGAGCACCCAGCACCCTGAGTACTGAGCACCCAGCACCCTGAGTACTGAGCACCGAGCACCCCGAGTCCTGAGCACCCAGCACCCCGAGCACTGAGCGCCCAGCACCCTGACCACTGAGCACCCAGCACCCCAAGCACTGAGCACCCAGCACCCTGAGTACTGAGTACTGAGCACCCTGAGTACTGAGCACCCAGCACCCTGAGCACTGAGCACCCAGCACCCTGAGTACTGAGCACCCAGCACCAAGAGTACTGAGCACCGAGCACCGCGAGCACTGAGCACCCAGCACCCTGAGTACTGAGCACCCAGCACCCTGAGCACTGAGCACAAAGCACGCTGAGTCCTGAGCACCCTGAGTACTGAGCACCAAGGACCCTGAGCACTGAGCACCCAGCACGCTGAGTACTGAGCGCTGAGCACCCTGAGTACTGAGCACCGAGCACCCTGAGTACTGAGCACCCAGCACCCTGAGCACTGAGCAGCCAGCACCCTGAGCACTGAGCACCCAGCACCCTGAGCACTGAGCACCCAGCAACCTGAGTACTGAGCACCCAGCACCCTGAGTACTGAGCACTCAGCACCCTGAGTACTGAGCACCAAGCACCCCGAGCACTGAGCACCCAGCACCCTGAGCACTGAGCACCCTGAGGACTGAGCACCCAGCACCCTGAGTACTGAGCACCCAGCATCCTGAGTACTGAGCACTGATCACCCTGAGCACTGAGCACCCAGCAACCCGAGCACTGAGCACCCAGCACCCTGAGTACTGAGCACCCTGAGTACTGAGCACCCAGCACCCCGAGCACTGAGCACCCAGCACCCTGAGTACTGAGCACCCTGAGTACTGAGCACCCAGCACCCTGAGTACTGAGCAACCTGAGTACTGAGCACCCAGCACCCTGAGTACTGAGCACCCAGCACCCTGAGTACTTAGCACCCAGCACCCTGAGCACGGAGCACCCAGCACCCTGAGTACGGAGCAACGAGCTCCCTGAGTACTGAGCACCCAGCACCCTGAGTACTGAGCACCCAGCACCCTGAGTACGGAGCACCGAGCACCCCGAGTACTGAGCACCCAGCACCCTGAGCACCCAGCACCCTGAGTACTGAGCACCCAGCACACTGAGTACTGAGCACCCAGCACCCTGAGTACTGAGCACCCAGCACTCCGAGCACTGAGCACCAAGCACCCTGAGCACTGAGCACCCAGCACCCTGAGTACTGAGCACCCAGCACCCCGAGCACTGAGCACCCAGCACCCTGAGTAATGAGCACCCAGCACCCTGAGTACTGAGCACTGAGCACCCTGAGCACTGAGCACCTAGCACCCTGAGCACTGAGCACCCTGAGGACTGAGCACCCAGCACCCTGAGTACTGAGCACCCAGCATCCTGAGTACTGAGCACCGATCACCCTGAGCACTGATCACCCAGCAACCCGAGCATTGAGCACCCAGCACCCTGAGTACTGAGCACCCTGAGTACTGAGCACCCAGCAACCCGAGCACTGAGCACCCAGCACCCTGAGTACTGAGCACCCTGAGTACTGAGCACCCAGCACCCTGAGTACTGAGCACCCTGAGTACTGAGCACCCAGCACCCTGAGCACTGAGCACCCAGCACCCTGAGTACTGAGCACCCAGCACCCTGAGCAGTGAGCACCCAGCACCCTGAGTACTGAGCACCCAGCACCCTGAGTACTTAGCAGCCAGCACCCTGAGTACTGAGCACCCAGCACCCTGAGTACTGAGCACCCAGCACCCTGAGTACTTAGCACCGAGCACCCCGAGAACTGAGCACCCAGCACCCTGAGTACTGAGCACAAAGCACCCAGAGCGCTGAGCACCCAGCACCCCAAGCACGGAGCACCCAGGACCCCGAGCACTGATTACAGAGCACCCAGCACCCTGATTACTGAGCACTGAGCTCCCTGAGCACTGAGCACCCTGAGTACTGAGCACCCAGGACCCTCAGCACTGAGCACCCAGCACCCCGAGCACTGAGCACCCAGCACCCTGAGTACTGAGCACCCTGAGGACTGAGCACCGATCACCCTGAGCACTGAGCACCCAGCACCCTGAGTACTGAGCACCCAGCTCCCTGAGCACTGAGCACCGAGCAACCCGAGCACTGAGCACCCAGCACCCTGAGCACTGAGCACCCAGCACCCTGAGTACTGAGCACCCAGCACCCTGAGTACTGAGCACCCAGCACCCTGAGCACTGAGCACCCAGCACCCTGAGTACTGAGCACCCAGCACCCTGAGTACTGAGCACCCAGCACCCTGTGTACTGAGCACCCAGCACCCTGAGTACTGAGCACCCCGCACCCTGAGTACTGAGCACCGAGCAGCCCGAGTACTGAGCACCCAGCACCCCGAGCATTGAGCGCCCAGCACCCTGAGCACTGAGCACCCAGCACCCCAAGCACTGAACACCCAGCACCCTGAGTACTGAGTACTGAGCACCCTGAGCATTGAGCACCCAGCACCCCGAGCACTGAGCACCCAGCACCCTGAGTACAGAGCACCCAGCAACCTGAGTACTGAGCACTCAGCACCCTGAGTACTGAGCACCCAGCATCCTGAGTACTGAGCACCCAGCACCCTGAGTACTGAGCACCCAGCACCCTGAGTACTGAGCACCCAGCATCCTGAGTACTGAGGACCCAGCACCCTGAGTACTGAGCACCGAGCACCCCGAGCACTGAGCACCCAGCACCCTCAGCACTGAGCACCCTGAGGACTGAGCACCCAGCACCCTGAGTACTGTGCACCCAGCATCCTGAGTACTGAGCACCAATCACCCTGAGCACTGAGCACCCAGCAACCCGAGCACTGAGCACCCAGCACCCTGAGTACTGAGAACCCTGAGTACTGAGCACCCAGCACACCGAGCACTGAGCACCCAGCACCCTGAGTACTAAGCACCCTGAGTACTGAGCACCCAGCACCCTGAGTACTGAGCACCCAGCACCCTGAGCACTGAGCACCCAGCACCCTGAGTACTGAGCACCCAGCACCCTGAGCACTGAGCACCCAGCACCCTGAGTACTGAGCACCCAGCACCCTGAGTACTTAGCACCCAGCACCCTGAGCACTGAGCACCCAGCACCCTGAGTACTGAGCACCGAGCACCCTGAGTACTGAGCACCCAGCATCCTGAGTACTGAGCACCCAGCACCCTGAGTACTGAGCACCGAGCACCCCGAGTACTGAGCACCCAGCACCCTGAGCACTGAGCACACAGCACCCCAAGCACGGAGCACCCAGGACCCCGAGCACTGAGTACTGAGCACCCAGCACCCTGATTACTGAGCACCGAGCTCCCAGAGCACTGAGCACCCTGAGTACTGAGCACCCAGCACCCCGAACACGGAGCACCCAGCACCCTCAGCACTGAGCACAAAGCACCCCGAGCACCGAGCACCCAGCGCCCTGAGTACTGAGCACCCAGCACCGTGAGTACTGAGCACCCAGCACCCTGAGTACTGAGCACCCAGCACCCTGAGCACTGAGCACAAAGCACGCTGAGTACTAAGCACTGAGCACCCTGAGTACTGAGCACTAAGGACCCTGAGCGCTGAGCACCCAGCACGCTGAGTACTGAGCGCTGAGCACCCTGAGTACTGAGCACCGAGCACCCTGAGTACTGAGCACCCAGCACCCTGAGCACTGAGCACCCAGCACCCCGAGCACTGAGCACCCAGCACCCTGAGTACTGAGCACCCAGCACCCTGAGTACTGAGCACTCAGCACCCTGAGTACTGAGCACCGAGCACCCCGAGCACTGAGCACCCAGCACCCTGAGCACTGAGCACCCTGAGGACTGAGCACCCAGCACCCTGAGTACTGAGCACCCAGCATCCTGAGTACTGAGCACCGATCACCCTGAGCACAGAGCACCCAGCAACCCGAGCACTGAGCACCCAGCACCCTGAGTACTGAGCACCCTGAGTACTGAGCACCCTGAGTACTGAGCACCCAGCACCCCGAGCACTGAGCACCCAGCACCCTGAGTACTGAGCACCCTGAGTACTGAGCACCCAGCACCCTGAGTACTGAGCACCCTGAGTACTGAGCACCCAGCACCCTGAGCACTGAGCACCCAGCACCCTGAGTACTGAGCACCCAGCACCCTGAGCACTGAGCACCCAGCACCCTGAGTACTGAGCACCCAGCACCCTGAGTACTTAGCACCCAGCACACTGAGCACTGAGCACCCAGCACCCTGAGTACTGAGCACCGAGCACCCTGAGTACTGAGCACCCAGCACCCTGAGTACTGAGCACCCAGCACCCTGAGTACTGAGCACCGAGCACCCTGAGCACTGAGCACAAAGCACGCTGAGTACTGAGCACTGAGCACCCTGAGTACTGAGCACCAAGGACCCTGAGCACTGAGAACCCAGCACGCTGAGTACTGAGCGCTGAGCACCCTGAGTACTGAGCACCGAGCACCCTGAGTACTGAGCACCCAGCACCCTGAGCACTGAGCAGCCAGCACCCTGAGCACTGAGCACCCAGCACCCCGAGCACTGAGCACCCAGCACCGTGATTACTGAGCACCCAGCACCCTGAGTACTGAGCACTCAGCACCCTGAGTACTGAGCACCGAGCACCCCGAGGACTGAGCACCCAGCACCCTGAGCACTGAGCACCCTGAGGACTGAGCACCCAGCACCCTGAGTACTGAGCACCCAGCATCCTGAGTACTGAGCACCGATCACCCTGAGCACTGAGCACCCAGCAACCCAAGCACTGAGCACCCAGCACCCTGAGTACGGAACACCCTGAGTACTGAGCACCCAGCACCCCGAGCACTGAGCACCCAGCACCCTGAGTACTGAGCACCCAGCACCCTGAGTACTGAGCACCCAGCACCCTGAGCAGTGAGCACCCAGCACCCTCAGCACTGAGCACCCAGCACCCCGAGCACTGAGCACCCAGCACCCTGAGTACTGAGCACCCAGCACCCTGAGCAGTGAGCACCCAGCACCCTGAGTACTGAGCTCCCAGCACCCTGAGTACTTAGCACCCAGCACCCTGAGCACTGAGCACCCAGCACCCTGAGTACTGAGCACCGAGCACCCTGAGTACTGAGCACCCAGCACCCTGAGTACTGAGCACCCAGCACCCTGAGTACTGAGCACCGAGCACCCCGAGTACTGAGCACCCAGCACCCTGAGCACTGAGCACCCAGCACCCTGAGTACTGAGCACCCAGCACCCTGAGTACTGAGCACCCAGCACCCCGAGCACTGAGCGCCCAGCACCCTGAGCACTGAGCACCCAGCACCCCAAGCACTGAACACCCAGCACCCTGAGTACTGAGTACTGAGCACCCTGAGTACTGAGCACCCAGGACCCTCAGCACTGAGCACCCAGCACCCTGAGTACTGAGCACAAAGCACCCAGAGCGCTGAGCACCCAGCACCCCAAGCACGGAGCACCCAGGACCCCGAGCACTGATTACTGAGCACCCAGCACCCTGATTACTGAGCACCGAGCTCCCCGAGCACTGAGCACCCTGAGTACTGAGCACCCAGGACCCTCAGCACTGAGCACCCAGCACCCCGAGCACTGAGCACCCAGCACCCTGAGTACTGAGCACCCTGAGGACTGAGCACCGATCACCCTGAGCACTGAGCACCCAGCACCCTGAGTACTGAGCACCCAGCACCCTGAGCACTGAGCACCGAGCAACCCGAGCACTGAGCACCCAGCACCCTGAGCACTGAGCACCCAGGACCCTCAGCACTGAGCACCCAGCACCCCAAGCACTGAACACCCAGCACCCTGAGTACTGAGTACTGAGCACCCTGAGCACTGAGCACCCAGCACCCCGAGCACTGATCACCCAGCACCCTGAGTACTGAGCACCCAGCACCCTGAGTACTGAGCACTCAGCACCCTGAGTACTGAGCACCCAGCATCCTGAGTACTGAGCACCCAGCACCCTGAGTACTGAGCACCCAGCACCCTGAGTACTGAGCACCCAGCATCCTGAGTACTGAGGACCCAGCACCCTGAGTACTGAGCACCGAGCAGCCCGAGTACTGAGCACCCAGCACCCCGAGCACTGAGCGCTGAGCACCCTGAGTACTGAGCACCAAGCACCATGAGTACTGAGCACCCAGAACCCTGAGCACTGAGCAGCCAGCACCCTGAGCACTGAGCACGCAGCACCCTGAGCACTGAGCACCCAGCACCCTGAGTACTGAGCACCGAGCACCCTGAGTACTGAGCACCCAGCACCCTGAGTACTGAGCACCCAGCACCCTGAGTACTGAGCACCGAGCACCCCAAGTACTGAGCACCCAGCACCCTGAGCACTGAGCACCCAGCACCCTGAGTACTGAGCACCCAGCACCCTGAGTACTGAGCACCCAGCACCCCGAGCACTGAGCGCCCAGCACCCTGAGCACTGAGCACCCAGCACCCCAAGCACTGAACACCCAGCACCCTGAGTACTGAGTACTGAGCACCCTGAGTACTGAGCACCCAGGACCCTCAGCACTGAGCACCCAGCACCCTGAGTACTGAGCACAAAGCACCCAGAGCGCTGAGCACCCAGCACCCCAAGCACGGAGCACCCAGGACCCCGAGCACTGATTACTGAGCACCCAGCACCCTGATTACTGAGCACCGAGCTCCCCGAGCACTGAGCACCCTGAGTACTGAGCACCCAGGACCCTCAGCACTGAGCACCCAGCACCCCGAGCACTGAGCACCCAGCACCCTGAGTACTGAGCACCCTGAGGACTGAGCACCGATCACCCTGAGCACTGAGCACCCAGCACCCTGAGTACTGAGCACCCAGCACCCTGAGCACTGAGCACCGAGCAACCCGAGCACTGAGCACCCAGCACCCTGAGCACTGAGCACCCAGGACCCTCAGCACTGAGCACCCAGCACCCCAAGCACTGAACACCCAGCACCCTGAGTACTGAGTACTGAGCACCCTGAGCACTGAGCACCCAGCACCCCGAGCACTGATCACCCAGCACCCTGAGTACTGAGCACCCAGCACCCTGAGTACTGAGCACTCAGCACCCTGAGTACTAAGCACCCAGCATCCTGAGTACTGAGCACCCAGCACCCTGAGTACTGAGCACCCAGCACCCTGAGTACTGAGCACCCAGCATCCTGAGTACTGAGGACCCAGCACCCTGAGTACTGAGCACCGAGCAGCCCGAGTACTGAGCACCCAGCACCCCGAGCACTGAGCGCTGAGCACCCTGAGTACTGAGCACCAAGCACCATGAGTACTGAGCACCCAGAACCCTGAGCACTGAGCAGCCAGCACCCTGAGCACTGAGCACGCAGCACCCCGAGCACTGAGCACCCAGCACCCTGAGTACTGAGCACCCAGCACCCTGAGTACTGAGCACCCAGCACCCTGAGTACTGAGCACCCAGCACCCTGAGTACTGAGCACCGAGCACCCCGAGTACTGAGCACCCAGCACCCTGAGCACTGAGCACCCAGCACCCTGAGTACTGAGCACCCAGCACCCTGAGTACTGCGCACCCAGCACCCCGAGCACTGAGCGCCCAGCACCCTGAGCACTGAGCACCCAGCACCCCAAGCACTGAACACCCAGCACCCTGAGTACTGAGTACTGAGCACCCTGAGTACTGAGCACCCAGGACCCTCAGCACTGAGCACCCAGCACCCTGAGTACTGAGCACAAAGCACCCAGAGCGCTGAGCACCCAGCACCCCAAGCACGGAGCACCCAGGACCCCGAGCACTGATTACTGAGCACCCAGCACCCTGATTACTAAGCACCGAGCTCCGCGAGCACTGAGCACCCTGAGTACTGAGCACCCAGGACCCTCAGCACTGAGCACCCAGCACCCCGAGCACTGAGCACCCAGCACCCTGAGTACTGAGCACCCTGAGGACTGAGCACCGATCACCCTGAGCACTGAGCACCCAGCACCCTGAGTACTGAGCACCCAGCACCCTGAGCACTGAGCACCGAGCAACCCGAGCACTGAGCACCCAGCACCCTGAGCACTGAGCACCCAGGACCCTCAGCACTGAGCACCCAGCACCCCAAGCACTGAACACCCAGCACCCTGAGTACTGAGTACTGAGCACCCTGAGCACTGAGCACCCAGCACCCCGAGCACTGATCACCCAGCACCCTGAGTACTGAGCACCCAGCACCCTGAGTACTGAGCACTCAGCACCCTGAGTACTGAGCACCCAGCATCCTGAGTACTGAGCACCCAGCACCCTGAGTACTGAGCACCCAGCATCCTGAGTACTGAGGACCCAGCACCCTGAGTACTGAGCACCGAGCAGCCCGAGTACTGAGCACCCAGCACCCCGAGCACTGAGCGCTGAGCACCCTGAGTACTGAGCACCAAGCACCATGAGTACTGAGCACCCAGAACCCTGAGCACTGAGCAGCCAGCACCCTGAGCACTGAGCACCCAGCACCCCGAGCACTGAGCACCCAGCACCCTGAGTACTGAGCACCCAGCACCCTGAGTACTGAGCACTCAGCACCCTGAGTACTGAGCACCGAGCACCCCGAGCACTGAGCACCCAGCACCCTCAGCACTGAGCACCCTGAGGACTGAACACCCAGCACCCTGAGTACTGAGCACCCAGCATCCTGAGTACTGAGCACCGATCACCCTGAGCACTGAGCACCCAGCAACCCGAGCACTGAGCACCCAGCACCCTGAGTACTGAGCACCCTGAGTACTGAGCACCCAGCAACCCGAGCACTGAGCACCCAGCACCCTGAATACTGAGCACCCTGAGTACTGAGCCCCCAGCACCCTGAGTACTGAGCACCCTGAGTACTGAGCACCCAGCACCCTGAGCACTGAGCACCCAGCACCCTGAGTACTGAGCACCCAGCACCCTGAGCACTGAGCACCCAGCACCCTGAGTACTGAGCAACCAGCACCCTGAGTACTTAGCACCCAGCACCCTGAGCACTGAGCACCCAGCACCCTGAGTACTGAGAACCGAGCACCCTGAGTACTGAGCACCCAGCATCCTGAGTACTGAGCACCCAGCACCCTGAGTACTGAGCACCGAGCACCCCGAGTACTGAGCACCCAGCACCCTGAGCACTGAGCACCCAGCACCCTGAGTACTGAGCACCCAGCACCCTGAGCACTGAGCACAAAGCACGCTGAGTACTGAGCACTGAGCACCCTGAGTACTCAGCACCAAGGACCCTGAGCGCTGAGAACCCAGCACGCTGAGTACTGAGCGCTGAGCACCCTGAGTACTGAGCACCGAGCACCCTGAGTACTGAGCACCCAGCACCCTGAGCACTGAGCAGCCAGCACCCTGAGCACTGAGCACCCAGCACCCCGAGCACTGAGCACCCAGCACCGTGAGTACTGAGCACCCAGCACCCTGAGTACTGAGCACTCAGCACCCTGAGTACTGAGCACCGAGCACCCCGAGGACTGAGCACCCAGCACCGTGAGCACTGAGCACCCTGAGGACTGAGCACCCAGCACCCTGAGTACTGAGCACCCAGCATCCTGAGTACTGAGCACCGATCACCCTGAGCACTGAGCACCCAGCAACCCAAGCACTGAGCACCCAGCACCCTGAGTACTGAGCACCCTGAGTACTGAGCACCCAGCACCCCGAGCACTGAGCACCCAGCACCCTGAGTACTGAGCACCCAACACCCTGAGTACTGAGCACCCAGCACCCTGAGCAGTGAGCACCCAGCACCCTCAGCACTGAGCACCCAGCACCCCGAGCACTGAGCACCTAGCACCCTGAGTACTGAGCACCCAGCATCCTGAGCAGTGAGCACCCAGCACCCTGAGTACTGAGCTCCCAGCACCCTGAGTACTTAGCACCCAGCACCCTGAGCACTGAGCACCCAGCACCCTGAGTACTGAGCACCGAGCACCCTGAGTACTGCGCACCCAGCACCCTGAGTACTGAGCACCCAGCACACTGAGTACTGAGCACCGAGCACCCCGAGTACTGAGCACCCAGCACCCTGAGCACTGAGCACCCAGCACCCTGAGTACTGAGCACCCAGCACCCTGAGTACTGAGCACCCAGCACCCCGAGCACTGAGCGCCCAGCACCCTGAGCACTGAGCACCCAGCACCCCAAGCACTGAACACCCAGCACCCTGAGTACTGAGTACTGAGCACCCTGAGTACTGAGCACCCAGGACCCTCAGCACTGAGCACCCAGCACCCTGAGTACTGAGCACAAAGCACCCAGAGCGCTGAGCACCCAGCACCCCAAGCACGGAGCACCCAGGAACCCGAGCACTGATTACTGAGCACCCAGCACCCTGATTAGTGAGAACCGAGCTCCCCGAGCACTGAGCACCCTGCGTACTGAGCACCCAGGACCCTCAGCACTGAGCACCCAGCACGCCGAGCACTGAGCACCCAGCACCCTGAGTACTGAGCACCCTGAGGACTGAGCACCGATCACCCTGAGCACTGAGCACCCAGCACCCTGAGTACTGAGCACCCAGCACCCTGAGCACTGAGCACCGAGCAACCCGAGCACTGAGCACCCAGCACCCTGAGCACTGAGCACCCAGGACGCTCAGCACTGAGCACCCAGCATCGCAAGCACTGAACACCCAGCACCCTGAGTACTGAGTACTGAGCACCCTGAGCACTGAGCACCCAGCACCCCGAGCACTGATCACCCAGCACCCTGAGTACTGAGCACCCAGCACCCTGAGTACTGAGCACTCAGCACCCTGAGTACTGATCACCGAGCAGCCCGAGTACTGAGCACCCAGCACCCCGAGCACTGAGCACCCTGAGTACTGAGCACCAAGCACCATGAGTACTGAGCACCCAGAACCCTGAGCACTGAGCAGCCAGCACCCTGAGCACTGAGCACCCAGCACCCCGAGCACTGAGCACCCAGCACCCTGAGTACTGAGCACCCAGCACCCTGAGTACTGAGCACTCAGCACCCTGAGTACTGAGCACCGAGCACCCCGAGCACTGAGCACCCAGCACCCTCAGCACTGAGCACCCTTAGGACTGAGCACCCAGCACCTTGAGTACTGAGCACCCAGCATCCTGAGTACTGAGCACCGATCACCCTGAGCACTGAGCACCCAGCAACCCGAGCACTGAGCACCCAGCACCCTGAGTACTGAGCACCCTGAGTACTGAGCACCCAGCACCCCGAGCACTGAGCACCCAGCACCCTGAATACTGAGCACCCTGAGTACTGAGCACCCAGCACCCTGAATACTGAGCACCCTGAGTACTGAGCACCCAGCACCCTGAGCACTGAGCACCCAGCACCCTGAGTACTGAGCACCCAGCACCCTGAGCACTGAGCACACAGCACCCTGAGTACTGAGCACCCAGCACCCTGAGTACTTAGCACCCAGCACCCTGAGCACTGAGCACCCAGCACCCTGAGTACTGAGCATCGAGCACCCTGAGTACTGAGCACCCAGCATCCCGAGTACTGAGCACCCAGCACCCTGAGTACTGAGCACCGAGCACCCCGAGTACTGAGCACCCAGCACCCTGAGAACTGAGCACCCAGCACCCTGAGTACTGAGCACCCAGCACCCTGAGTACTGAGCACCCAGCACCCCGAGCACTGAGCACCCTGAGTACTGAGCACTAAGCACCCAGAGCGCTGAGCACCCAGCACCCCAAGCACGGAGCACCCAGGACCCTGAGCACTGAGTACTGAGCACCCAGCACCCTGAGTACTGAGCACCGAGCTACCAGAGCACTGAGCACCCTGAGTACTGAGCACCCAGCACCCCGATCACAGAGCACCCAGCACCCTCAGCAATGAGCACCCAGCACCCCGAGCACCGAGCACCCAGCGCCCTGAGTACTGAGCACCCAGCACCGTGAGTACTGAGCACCCAGCACCCTGAGTACTGAGCACCCAGCACCCTGAGTACTGAGCACAAAGCACGCTGAGTACTGAGCACTGAGCACCCTGAGTACTGAGCACCAAGGACCCTGAGCACTGAGCACCCAGCACCCTGAGTACTGAGCACCCAGCACCCTGAGCACTGAGCACACAGCACCCTGAGTACTGAGCACCGAGTACCCTGAGTACTGAGCACCCAGCACCCTGAGCACTGAGCAGCCAGCACCCTGAGCACAGAGCACCCAGCACCCCGAGCACTGAGCACCCAGCACCCTGAGTACTGAGCACCCAGCACCCTGAGTACTGATCACTCAGCACCCTGAGTACTGAGCACCGAGCACCCCGAGCACTGAGCACCCAGCACCCTGAGCACTGAGCACCCTGAGGACTGAGCACCCAGCACCCTGAGTACTGAGCACCCAGCATCCTGAGTACTGAGCACCGATCACCCTGAGCACAGAGCACCCAGCAACCCGAGCACTGAGCACCCAGCACCCTGAGTACTGAGCACCCTGTGTACTGAGCACCCAGCACCCCGAGCACTGAGCACCCAGCACCCTGAGTACTGAGCACCCTGAGTACTGAGCACCCAGCACCCTGAGTACTGAGCACCCTGAGTACTGAGCACCCAGCACCCTGAATACTGAGCACCCAGCACCCTGAGCACTGAGCACCCAGCACCCTGAGTACTGAGCACCCAGCACCCTGAGTACTTAGCACCCAGCACCCTGAGCACTGAGAACCCAGCACCCTGAGTACTGAGCACCGAGCACCCTGAGTACTGAGCACCCAGCACCCTGAGTACTGAGCACCCAGCACCCTGAGTACTGAGCACCGAGCACCCTGAGCACTGAGCACAAAGCACGCTGAGTACTGAGCACTGAGCACCATGAGTACTGAGCACCAAGGACCCTGAGCACTGAGCACCCAGGACGCTGAGTACTGAGCGCTGAGCACCCTGAGTACTGAGCACCGAGCACCCTGAGTACTGTGCACCCAGCACCCTGAGCACTGAGCAGCCAGCACCCTGAGCACTGAGCACCCAGCACCCCGAGCACTGAGCACCCAGCACCGTGAGTAATGAGCACCCAGCACCCTGAGTACTGAGCACTCAGCACCCTGAGTACTGAGCACCGACCACCCCGAGGACTGAGCACCCAGCACCCTGAGCACTGAGCACTGAGCACCCAGCACCCTGAGCACTGAGCACTGAGCACCAAGCACCCCGAGCACTGAGCACCAAACACCCCGAGCACTGAGCACCCAGCACCCTGAGCACTGAGCACTGAGAACCCTGAGTACTGAGCACCGAGCACCCTGAGTACTGAGCACCCAGCACCCTGAGCACTGAGCACCCAGCCCCCTGAGTCCTGAGCACCCAGCACCCTGAGTACTGAGCACCCAGCACCCTGAGTACTGAGCACCCAGCACCGTGAACACTGAGCACTGAGAACCCTGAGTACTGAGCACCGAGCACCCTGAGTACTGAGCACCCAGTACCCTGAGCACTGAGCACCCAGCCCCCTGAGTCCTGAGCACCCAGCACCCTGAGTACTGAGCACCCAGCACCCTGAGTACTGAGCACTCAGCACCCTGAGTACTGAGCGCCGAGCACCCCGAGCACTGAGCACCCAGCACCCTGAGCACTGAGCACCCTGAGGACTGAGCACCCAGCACCCTGAGCACTGAGCACCCA
Organism: Microtus oregoni; assembly: GCF_018167655.1. NCBI lineage: Eukaryota > Metazoa > Chordata > Mammalia > Rodentia > Cricetidae > Microtus > Microtus oregoni. The sequence continues at coordinate 1,203,396 of NW_024543811.1, read as the reverse complement.
GCAACCTGAGTACTGAGCACCGATCACCCTGAGCACTGAGCACCCAGCACCCTGAGCACTGAGCACCCAGCACCCAGAGTACTGAGCACCCAGCATCCCGAGTACTGAGCACCCAGCACCCCGAGCACTGAGCACCCTGAGTACTGAGCACTAAGCACCCAGAGCGCTGAGCACCCAGCACCCCAAGCACGGAGCACCCAGGACCCCTAGCACTGAGTACTGAGCACCCAGCACCCTGAGTACTGAGCACCGAGCACCCTGAGCACTGAGCAGCCAGCACCCTGAGCACTGAGCACCCAGCACCCCGAGCACTGAGCACCCAGCACCGTGAGTACTGAGCACCCAGCACCCTGAGTACTGAGCACTCAGCAACCTGAGTACTGAGCACCGAGCACCCCGAGGACTGAGCACCCAGCACCCTGAGCACTGAGCACCCTGAGGACTGAGCACCCAGCACCCTGAGTACTGAGCACCCAGCATCCTGAGTACTGAGCACCGATCACCCTGAGCACTGAGCACCCAGCAACCCAAGCACTGAGCACCCAGCACCCTGAGTACTGAGCACCCTGAGTACTGAGCACCCAGCACCCCGAGCACTGAGCACCCAGCACCCTGAGTACTGAGCACCCAGCACCCTGAGTACTGAGCACCCAGCACCCTGAGCAGTGAGCACCCAGCACCCTCAGCACTGAGCACCCAGCACCCCGAGCACTGAGCACCCAGCACCCTGAGTACTGAGCACCCAGCACCCTGAGCAGTGAGCACCCAGCACCCTGAGTACTGAGCTCCCAGCACCCTGAGTACTTAGCACCCAGCACCCTGAGCACTGAGCACCCAGCACCCTGAGTACTGAGCACCGAGCACCCTGAGTACTGAGCACCCAGCACCCTGAGTACTGAGCACCCAGCACCCTGAGTACTGAGCACCGAGCACCCCGAGTACTGAGCACCCAGCACCCTGAGCACTGAGCACCCAGCACCCTGAGTACTGAGCACCCAGCACCCTGAGTACTGAGCACCCAGCACCCCGAGCACTGAGCGCCCAGCACCCTGAGCACTGAGCACCCAGCACCCCAAGCACTGAACACCCAGCACCCTGAGTACTGAGTACTGAGCACCCTGAGTACTGAGCACCCAGGACCCTCAGCAATGAGCACCCAGAACCCTGAGTACTGAGCACAAAGCACCCAGAGCGCTGAGCACCCAGCACCCCAAGCACGGAGCACCCAGGACCCCGAGCACTGATTACTGAGCACCCAGCACCCTGATTACTGAGCACCGAGCTCCCCGAGCACTGAGCACCCTGAGTACTGAGCACCCAGGACCCTCAGCACTGAGCACCCAGCACCCCGAGCACTGAGCACCCAGCACCCTGAGTACTGAGCACCCTGAGGACTGAGCACCGATCACCCTGAGCACTGAGCACCCAGCACCCTGAGTACTGAGCACCCAGCACCCTGAGCACTGAGCACCGAGCAACCCAAGCACTGAGCACCCAGCACCCTGAGTACTGAGCACCCTGAGCACTGAGCACCCAGCACCCTGAGCACTGAGCACCCAGGACCCTCAGCACTGAGCACCCAGCACCCCAAGCACTGAACAATCAGCACCCTGAGTACTGAGTACTGAGCACCCTGCGCACTGAGCACCCAGCACCCCGAGCACTGAGCACCCAGCACCCTGAGTACTGAGCACCCAGCACCCTGAGTACTGAGCACTCAGCACCCTGAGTACTGAGCACCCAGCATCCTGAGTACTGAGCACCCAGCACCCTGAGTACTGAGCACCCAGCACCCTGAGTACTGAGCACCCAGCATCCTGAGTACTGAGGACCCAGCACCCTGAGTACTGAGCACCGAGCAGCCCGAGTACTGAGCACCCAGCACCCCGAGCACTGAGCGCTGAGCACCCTGAGTACTGAGCACCAAGCACCCCGAGCACTGAGCACCCAGCACCCTCAGCACTGAGCACCCTGAGGACTGAGCTCCCAGCACCCTGAGTACTGAGCACCCAGCATCCTGAGTACTGAGCACCGATCACCCTGAGCACTGAGCACCCAGCAACCCGAGCACTGAGCACCCAGCACCCTGAGTACTGAGCACCCTGATTACTGAGCACCCAGCACCCCGAGCACTGAGCACCCAGCACCCTGAATACTGAGCACCCTGAGTACTGAGCACCCAGCACCCTGAGTACTGAGCACCCTGAGTACTGAGCACCCAGCACCCTGAGCACTGAGCACCCAGCACCCTGAGTACTGAGCACCCAGCACCCTGAGCACTGAGCACCCAGCACCCTGAGTACTGAGCACCCAGCACCCTGAGTACTTAGCACCCAGCACCCTGAGCACTGAGCACCCAGCACCCTGAGTACTGAGCACCGAGCACCCTGAGTACTGAGCACCCAGCATCCTGAGTACTGAGCACCCAGCACCCTGAGTACTGAGCACCGAGCACCCCGAGTACTGAGCACCCAGCACCCTGAGCACTGAGCACCCAGCACCCTGAGTACTGAGCACCCAGCACCCTGAGTACTGAGCACCCAGCACCCCGAGCACTGAGCACCCTGAGTACTGAGCACTAAGCACCCAGAGCGCTGAGCACCCAGCACCCCAAGCACGGAGCACCCAGGACCCCGAGCACTGAGTACTGAGCACCCAGCACCCTGAGTACTGAGCACCGAGCTCCCAGAGCACTGAGCACCCTCAGCACTGAGCACCCAGCACCCCGAGCACCGAGCACCCAGTGCCCTGAGTACTGAGCACCCAGCACCGTGAGTACTGAGCACCCAGCACCCTGAGTACTGAGCACCCAGCACCCTGAGCACTGAGCACAAAGCACGCGGAGTACTGAGCACTGAGCACCCTGAGTACTGAGCACCAAGGACCCTGAGCACTGAGCACCCAGCACCCTGAGTACTGAGCACCCAGCACCCTGAGCACTGAGCACCCAGCACCCTGAGTACTGAGCACCGAGCACCCTGAGTACTGAGCACCCAGCACCCTGAGCACTGAGCAGCCAGCACCCTGAGCACAGAGCACCCAGCACCCCGAGCACTGAGCACCCAGCACCGTGAGTACTGAGCACCCAGCACCCTGAGTACTGAGCACTCAGCAACCTGAGTACTGAGCACCGAGCACCCCGAGGACTGAGCACCCAGCACCGTGAGCACTGAGCACCCTGAGGACTGAGCACCCAGCACCCTGAGTACTGAGCACCCAGCATCCTGAGTACTGAGCACCGATCACCCTGAGCACTGAGCACCCAGCAACCCAAGCACTGAGCACCCAGCACCCTGAGTACTGAGCACCCTGAGTACTGAGCACCCAGCACCCCGAGCACTGAGCACCCAGCACCCTGAGTACTGAGCACCCAGCACCCTGAGTACTGAGCACCCAGCACCCTGAGCAGTGAGCACCCAGCACCCTCAGCACTGAGCACCCAGCACCCCGAGCACTGAGCACCCAGCACCCTGAGTACTGAGCACCCAGCACCCTGAGCAGTGAGCACCCAGCACCCTGAGTACTGAGCTCCCAGCACCCTGAGTACTTAGCACCCAGCACCCTGAGCACTGAGCACCCAGCACCCTGAGTACTGAGCACCGAGCACCCTGAGTACTGAGCACCCAGCACCCTGAGTACTGAGCACCCAGCACCCTGAGTACTGAGCACCGAGCACCCCGAGTACTGAGCACCCAGCACCCTGAGCACTGAGCACCCAGCACCCTGAGTACTGAGCACCCAGCACCCTGAGTACTGAGCACCCAGCACCCCGAGCACTGAGCGCCCAGCACCCTGAGCACTGAGCACCCAGCACCCCAAGCACTGAACACCCAGCACCCTGAGTACTGAGTACTGAGCACCCTGAGTACTGAGCACCCAGGACCCTCAGCAATGAGCACCCAGAACCCTGAGTACTGAGCACAAAGCACCCAGAGCGCTGAGCACCCAGCACCCCAAGCACGGAGCACCCAGGACCCCGAGCACTGATTACTGAGCACCCAGCACCCTGATTACTGAGCACCGAGCTCCCCGAGCACTGAGCACCCTGAGTACTGAGCACCCAGGACCCTCAGCACTGAGCACCCAGCACCCCGAGCACTGAGCACCCAGCACCCTGAGTACTGAGCACCCTGAGGACTGAGCACCGATCACCCTGAGCACTGAGCACCCAGCACCCTGAGTACTGAGCACCCAGCACCCTGAGCACTGAGCACCGAGCAACCCGAGCACTGAGCACCCAGCACCCTGAGTACTGAGCACCCTGAGCACTGAGCACCCATCACCCTGAGCACTGAGCACCCAGGACCCTCAGCACTGAGCACCCAGCACCCCAAGCACTGAACAATCAGCACCCTGAGTACTGAGTACTGAGCACCCTGCGCACTGAGCACCCAGCACCCCGAGCACTGAGCACCCAGCACCCTGAGTACTGAGCACCCAGCACCCTGAGTACTGAGCACTCAGCACCCTGAGTACTGAGCACCCAGCATCCTGAGTACTGAGCACCCAGCACCCTGAGTACTGAGCACCCAGCACCCTGAGTACTGAGCACCCAGCATCCTGAGTACTGAGGACCCAGCACCCTGAGTACTGAGCACCGAGCAGCCCGAGTACTGAGCACCCAGCACCCCGAGCACTGAGCGCTGAGCACCCTGAGTACTGAGCACCAAGCACCCCGAGCACTGAGCACCCAGCACCCTCAGCACTGAGCACCCTGAGGACTGAGCACCCAGCACCCTGAGTACTGAGCACCCAGCATCCTGAGTACTGAGCACCGATCACCCTGAGCACTGAGCACCCAGCAACCCGAGCACTGAGCACCCAGCACCCTGAGTACTGAGCACCCTGATTACTGAGCACCCAGCACCCCGAGCACTGAGCACCCAGCACCCTGAATACTGAGCACCCTGAGTACTGAGCACCCAGCACCCTGAGTACTGAGCACCCTGAGTACTGAGCACCCAGCACCCTGAGCACTGAGCACCCAGCACCCTGAGTACTGAGCACCCAGCACCCTGAGCACTGAGCACCCAGCACCCTGAGTACTGAGCACCCAGCACCCTGAGTACTTAGCACCCAGCACCCTGAGCACTGAGCACCCAGCACCCTGAGTCCTGAGCACCGAGCACCCTGAGTACTGAGCACCCAGCATCCTGAGTACTGAGCACCCAGCACCCTGAGTACTGAGCACCGAGCACCGCGAGTACTGAGCACCCAGCACCCTGATCACTGAGCACCCAGCACCCTGAGTACTGAGCACCCAGCACCCTGAGTACTGAGCACCCAGCACCCCGAGCACTGAGCACCCTGAGTACTGAGCACTAAGCACCCAGAGCGCTGAGCACCCAGCACCCCAAGCACGGAGCACCCAGGACCCCGAGCACTGAGTACTGAGCACCCAGCACCCTGAGTACTGAGCACCGAGCTCCCAGAGCGCTGAGCACCCTCAGCACTGAGCACCCAGCACCCCGAGCACCGAGCACCCAGTGCCCTGAGTACTGAGCACCCAGCACCGTGAGTACTGAGCACCCAGCACCCTGAGTACTGAGCACCCAGCACCCTGAGCACTGAGCACAAAGCACGCTGAGTACTGAGCACTGAGCACCCTGAGTACTGAGCACCAAGGACCCTGAGCACTGAGCACCCAGCACCCTGAGTACTGAGCACCCAGCACCCTGAGCACTGAGCACCCAGCACCCTGAGTACTGAGCACCGAGCACCCTGAGTACTGAGCACCCAGCACCCTGAGCACTGAGCAGCCAGCACCCTGAGCACAGAGCACCCAGCACCCCGAGCACAGAGCACCCAGCACCCTGAGTACTGAGCACCCAGCACCCTGAGTACTGAGCACTCAGCACCCTGAGTACTGATCACCGAGCACCCCGAGCACTGAGCACCCAGCACCCTGAGTACTGAGCACCCAGCACCCTGAGTACTGAGCACCCAGCACCCTGAGTACTGAGCAATCAGCACCCTGAGCACTGAGCACAAAGCACGCTGAGTACTGAGCACCCAGCACCCTGAGTACTGAGCACCCATCACCCTGAGTACTGAGCACCCTGCACCCCGAGCACTGAGCACCCATCACCCCGAGAATGAGCACCCAGCACCCTGAGTACTGAGCACCCAGCACCCTGAGTACTGAGCACCGAGCTCCATGAGCACTGAGCACCCTGAGTACTGAGCCCCCAGCACCCTGAGTACTGAGCACCCAGCACCCCGAGCACTGAGCACCCAGCACCCTGAGCACTGAGCATCCAGCACCCCGAGTACTGAGCACCAAGCACCCCGAGTACTGAGCACCGAGCACCCCGAGCACTGAGCACCCAGCACCCTGAGTACTGAGCACCCAGCACCCTGAGTACTGAGCACTGAGCACCCCGAGTACTGAGCACCCAGCACCCCGAGCACTGAGCACCGAGAACCCTGAGTACTGAGAACAGATCACCCTGAGTACTGAGCACCCAGCACCCTGAGTACTGAGCACCCAGCACCCAGAGTAATGAGCACCCAGCACCCCGAGCACTGAGCACCCACCACCCTGAGAATGAGCACCCAGCACCCTGAGTACTGAGAACCGAACACCCTGAGTACTGAGCACCCAGCACCCTGAGTACTGAGCGCCCAGTACCCTGAGTACTGAGCACCCTGCACCCCGAGCACTGAGCACCCAGCACCCTGAGTACTGAGCACCCAGCACCCTGAGTACTGAGCACCCAGCACCCCGAGCACGGAGCACCCAGGACCCCGAGCACTGAGTACTGAGCACCCAGCACCCTGAGTACTGAGCACCGAGCTCCATGAGCACTGAGAACCCTGAGTAATGAGCACCCAGCACACCGATCACTGAGCACCCAGCACCCTGAGCAATGAGCACCCAGCACCCTGAGCACTGAGCACCCAGCACCCTGAGTACTGAGCACCCAGCACGCTGAGTACTGAGCACCCAGCACCCCGAGCACTGAGCACCCAGCACACCGAGCACGGAGCACCCAGCACCCTGAGTACTGAGCACCCAGCACCCCGAGCACTGAGCACCCAGCACCCCGAGCACTGAGCACCCAGCACCCTGAGCACTGAGCACCGAGGACCCCGAGCACTGAGCACCCAGCACCCTGAGCACTGAGCACCCAGCACCCTGAGTACTGAGCACCGAGCACCCCGAGCACTGAGCACCCAGCACCCTGAGTACTGAGCACCCAGCACCCTGAGTACTGAGCACTGAGCACCCCGAGTACTGAGTACCCAGCACCCCGAGCACTGAGCAGCCAGCACCCTGAGTACTGAGAACAGATCACCCTGAGTACTGAGCACCCAGCACCCTGAGTACTGAGCCCCCAGCACCCTGAGTACTGAGCACCCAGCACCCCGAGCACTGAGCACCCAGCACCCTGAGTACTGAGAACAGATCACCCTGAGTACTGAGCACCCAGCACCCTGAGTACTGAGCGCCCAGTACCCTGAGTACTGAGCACCCTGCACCCCGAGCACTGAGCACCCAGCACCCTGAGTACTGAGCACCCAGCACCCTGAGTACTGAGCACCCAGCACCCCGAGCACGGAGCACCCAGGAACCCGAGCACTGAGTACTGAGCACCCAGCACCCTGAGTACTGAGCACCGAGCTCCATGAGCACTGAGAACCCTGAGTAATGAGCACCCAGCACACCGATCACTGAGCACCCAGCACCCTGAGCACTGAGCACCCAGCACCCTGAGCACTGAGCACCCAGCACCCTGAGTACTGAGCACCCAGCACGCAGAGTACTGAGCACCCAGCACCCCGAGCACTGAGCACCCAGCACCCCGAGCACTGAGCACCCAGCACCCTGAGTACTGAGCACCCAGCACCCCGAGCACTGAGCACCCAGCACCCCGAGCACTGAGCACCCAGCACCCTGAGCACTGAGCACCGAGGACACCGAGCACTGAGCACCCAGCACCCTGAGCACTGAGCACCCAGCACCCTGAGTACTGAGCACCGAGCACCCCGAGCACTGAGCACCCAGCACCCTGAGTACTGAGCACCCAGCACCCTGAGTACTGAGCACTGAGCACCCCGAGTACTGAGCACCCAGCACCCCGAGCACTGAGCACCCAGCACCCTGAGTACTGAGAACAGATCACCCTGAGTACTGAGCACCCAGCACCCTGAGTACTGAGCCCCCAGCAACCTGAGTACTGAGCACCCAGCACCCCGAGCACTGAGCACCCAGCACCCTGAGTACTGAGAACAGATCACCCTGAGTACTGAGCACCCAGGACCCTGAGTACTGAGCCCCCAGCACCCTGAGTACTGAGCACCCAGCACCCCGAGCACTGAGCACCCAGCACCCTGAGAATGAGCAACCAGCACCCTGAGTACTGAGAACCGAGCACCCTGAGTACTGAGCACCCAGCACCCTGAGTACTGAGCCCCCAGTACCATGAGTACTGAGCTCCCTGCACCCCGAGCACTGAGCACCCATCACCCCGAGAATGAGCACCCAGCACCCTGAGTACTGAGCACCCAGCACCCTGAGTACTGAGCACCGAGCTCCATGAGCACTGAGCACCCTGAGTACTGAGCACCCAGCACCCTGTGTACTGAGCACTGAGCACCCTGAGTACTAAGCACCCAGCACCACAAGCACTGAGCACCCAGGACCCAGAGCACTGAGCACCGAGCACCCCGAGCACTGAGCACACAGCACCCTGAGCACTCAGCACCCAGCACCCCGAGCACTGAGCACCCAGCACCCTGAGCTCTGAGCACCCAGCACCCTGAGCACTGAGCACCCAGCACCCAGAGCACTCAGCACCCAGCACCCTGAGCACTGAGCACCCAGCACCCTGAGTACTGAGCACCCAGCACCCTGAGTACTGAGCACCCAGACCCCGAGCATTGAGCACCCAGTACCCCTAGCACTGTGCACCCAGCACCCTGAGTACTGAGAACCCAGCAACCTGAGTACTGAGCACCCAGCACCCTGAGCACTGAGCACCCAGCAGCCCGAGCACTGAGCACCCAGCATCCTGAGCACTGAGTAATGAGCACCCAGCACCCTGAGCACTGAGCACCCAGCACCCTGAGCACTGAGCACCCAGCACCCTGAGTACTGAGCACCCAGCACCCCAAGCACTGAGCACTGAGCACACTGAGTACTGAGCACCCAGCATCCCGAGTACTGAGCACCCAGCACCCTGAGCACTGAGCACCCAGCACCCTGAGCACTGAGCACCCAGCACCCTGAGTACTGAGCACCCAGCACCCTGAGCACTGAGCACCCAGCACCCTGAGCACTGAGCACCCAGCACCCTGAGTACTGAGCAACCAGCACCCCAAGCACTGAGCACCGAGCACCCTGAGTACTGAGCATCAAGCACCCTGAGCACTGAGCACCCAGCACCCTGAGCACTGAGCACCCAGCACCCTGAGCACTGAGCACCCAGCACCCTGAGTACTGAGCACCCAGCACCCCGAGCAATGTGCACCCAGCACTGAGCACCCAGCACCCTGAGTATTGAGCATCCAGCACCCTGAGTACTGAGCACCGAGCACCCCGAGCACTGAGCACCGGGCACCCCGAGCACTGAGCACCCAGCACCCTGAGTACTGAGCACCGAGCACCCCGAGTACTGGGCACTGAGCACTGAGCACCCAGCATCCTGATCACAGAGCACCCAGCACCCTCAGCACTGAGCACCCAGCACCCTGAGCACTGAGCACCCAGCACCCTGAGTACTGAGCAACCCGAGCACTGAGCACCCAGCACCCTGAGTACTGAGCACCCTGAGGACTGGGCACCGATCACCCTGAGCACTGAGCACCCAGCACCCTGAGTACTGAGCACCCAGCACCCTGAGCACTGAACAACCAGCACCCTGAGTACTGAGCAGCGAGCACCCTGAGTACTGAGCACAGAGCACCCTGAGTACTGGGCACACAGCACCCTGAGTACTGAGCACCGAGCACCCCGAGTACTGAGCACCCAGCACCCTGGGTACTCGGTGCTCAGTACTCAGGGTGCTGGGTCTCAGTGCTCGGGGTACTGGGTACTCAGTGCTCAGTACACAGGGTGCTGGGTGCTCAGTGCTCGGAGTGCTGGGTGCTCAGTGCTCAGGGTGCTGGGTGCTCAGTACTCAGGGTGCTGGGTGCTCAGTCCTCGTTGTGCTGGGTGCTCAGTACTCAGGGTACTCGGTGCTCAGTACTCAGGGTGCTGGGTGATCAGTGCTCAGGGTGCTGGGTGCTCATTACTCAGTGTGCTGGGTGCTCAGTTCTCAGGGTGCTGGGTGCTCAGTACTCAGGGTGCTGGGTGCTCAGTGCTCGGGGTGCTGGGTGCTCAGTGCTCAGTACTCAGGGTGCTGGGTGCTCAGTGCTCGGGGTGCTGGGTGCTCAGTGCTCAGTACTCAGGTTGCTGGGTGCTCAGTGCTCAGGGTGCTGGGTACTCAGTGCTCAGGGTTCTTGGTGCTCAGTACTCAGGGTGCTGTGTGTTCAGTGCTCAGGGTGCTGGGTGCTCAGTACTCAGGGTGCTCGGTGTTTAGTACTAAGGGTACTGGGTGCTCAGTACTCCGGGTGCTGGGTGCTCAGTGCTCGGGGTGCTCCATGCTCAGTGCTCAAGGTGCTGGGTGCTCAGTACTCAGGGTGATCATTGCTCAGGGTGCTGGGTGTTCAGTACTCAGGGTGCTCAGTGTTCAGTACTCAGGGTGCTCAGTGCTCAGTACTAAGGGTGCTCAGTGCTCAGGGTTCTGGGTGCTCAGTGCTCGGGGTGCTCGGTGCTCAGTACTCAGGTTGCTGGGTGCTCAGTGCTCAGGGTGCTGGGTGCTCAGTGCTCAGGGTGCTGGGTGCTCAGTACTCAGGGTGCTCGGTGCTCAGGGTGCTGGGTGCTCAGTGCTCGGGGTGCTGGGTGCTCAGTGCTCGGGGTGCTGGGTGCTCAGTGCTCGGGGTGCTTGGTGCTCAGTACTCAGTGTGCTGGGTGCTCAGTGCTCAGGGTCCTGGGTTCTCAGTGCTCATGGTGCTGGGTGCTCAGTACTCAGGGTGCTTGGTGCTCGGGGTGCTGGGTGCTCAGTGCTCAGGGTGCGGGGTGCTCAGTGCTCAGGGTGCTGGGTACTCAGTGCTCAGGGTTCTTGGTGCTCAGTACTCAGGGTGCTGGGTGCTCAGTACTCAGGGTGCTGGGTGCTCAGTGCTCAGGGTGCTGGTTGCTCAGTGCTCGGGGTGCTGGGTGCTCAGTGCTCGGGGTGCTTGGTGCTCAGTACTCAGGCTGCTGGGTGCTCAGTGCTCGGGGTGCTCAGTACTCAGGGTGCTGTGTGTTCAGTGCTCAGGGTGCTGGGTGCTCAGTACTCAGGGTGCTCGGTGCTTAGTACTCAGGGTGCTGGGTGCTCAGTACTCCGGGTGCTGGGTGCTCAGTGCTCGGGGTGCTCGGTGCTCAGTGCTCAAGGTGCTGGGTGCTCAGTACTCAGGGTGATAATTGCTCAGGGTGCTGGGTGTTCAGGACTCAGGGTGCTGGGTGCTCAGTACTCAGGGTGCTCAGTGCTCAGTACTCAGGGTGCTCAGTGCTCAGTACTCAGGGTGCTCAGTGCTCAGGGTTCTGGGTGCTCAGTGCTCGGGGTGCTCGGTGCTCAGTACTCAGGTTGCTGGGTGCTCAGTGCTCAGGGTGCTGGGTGCTCAGTGCTCAGGGTGCTGGGTGCTCAGTGCTCAGGGTGCTGGGTGCTCAGTACTCAGGGTGCTCGGTGCTCGGGGTGCTTGGTGCTCAGTGCTCGGGGTGCTCGGTGCTCAGTACTCGGGGTGCTCAGTGCTCAGTACTCAGGGTCCTGGGTGCTCAGTGCTCAGGGTGCTTGGTGCTCAGTACTCAGGGTGCTGGGTGCTCAGTGCTCAGTACGCTGGGTGCTCAGTACTCAGGGTGCTGGGTGCTCAGTACTCAGGGTGCTGGGTGCTCAGTACTCAGGGTGCAGGGTGCTCAGTGCTCAGGGTGCTGGGTGATCAGTGCTCGGGGTGCTGGGTGCTCAGTACGCTGTGTGCTCAGTACTCAGGGTGCTAGGTGCTCAGTACTCAGGGTGCTGGGTGCTCAGTACTCAGGGTGCTGGATGCTTAGTATTCAGGGTGCTGGGTGCTCAGTGTTCGAGGTGTTGGGTGCTCAGTGCTCGGGGTGCTTGTTGCTCAGAGCTCGGGGTGCTTGGTGCTCAGTAATCAGGGTGCTGGGTTCTCAGTACTCATTGTGCTGGGTGCTCAGTGCTCAGGGTGCTGGGTGCTCAGTACTCAGGGTGCTCGGTGCTCAGTGCTCGGGGTGCTGGGTGCTCAGTACTCAGGGTGCTGGGTGCTCAGTGCTCGGGGTGCTGGGGGCTCAGTACTCAGGGTGGTGGGTGCTCAGTGCTCGGGGTGCTGGGTGCTCAGTACTCAGGTTGCTGGGTGCTCAGTGCTCAGGGTGCTGTGTGCTCAGTGCTCAGGGTGCTCGGTGCTTAGTACTCAGGGTGCTCGGTGCTCGGGGTGCTGGGTGCTCAGTACTCGGGGTGCTGCGTGCTCAGTACTCAGGGTGCTGGGTGCTCAGTGCTCAGGGTGCTGGGTGCTCAGTGCTCGATGTGCTGGGTGCTCAGTACTCGAGGTGCTGTGTGCTCAGTGCTCAGGGTGCTGGGTCTCAGTGCTCGGGGTACTGTGTACTCAGTGCTCAGTACACAGGGTGCTGGGTGCTCAGTGCTCGGGGTGCTGGGTGCTCAGTGCTCAGTACTCAGGGTGCTGGGTGCTCAGTGCTCGGGGTGCTGGGTGCTCAGTACTCAGGGTACTCGGTGCTCAGTACTCAAGGTGCTGGTTGATCAGTGCTCAGGGTGCTGGGTGCTCAGTACTCAGTGTGCTGGGTGCTCCTGGGTGCTCAGTGCGCAGTGCTCGGGGTGCTGGGTGCTCAGTGCTCAGGGTCCTGGGTGCTCAGTGCTCAGGGTGCTGGGTGCTCAGTACTCAGGGTGTGAGGTGCTCAGTACTCAGGGTGCTGGGTGATCAGTACTCGGGTGCTGGGTGATCAGTGCTCAGGGTGCTGGGTGCTCAGTGCTCGGGGTGCTGGGTGCTCAGTACTCAGGGTGTGGGGTGCTCAGTACTCAGGGTGCTGGGTGATCAGTACTCGGGTGCTGGGTGCTCAGTGCTCAGGGTGCTGGGTGCTCAGTGCTCAGGGTGCTGGGTTCTCAGTGCTCAGGGTGCTGGGTACTCAGTGCTCGGGGTGCTGGGTGCTCAGTACTCAGGGTGCTGGGTGCTCAGTAATCACGGTGCTGGGTGCTCAGTGCTCGGGGTGCTGGTTGCTCAGTGCTCGGGGTGCTGGGTGCTCAGTGCTCGGGGTGCTCGGTGCTCTGTACTCAGGGTGTTGGGTGCTCAGTGCTCGGGGTGCTCAGTACTCAGGGTGCTGTGTGTTCAGTGCTCAGGGTGCTGGGTGCTCAGTACTCAGGGTGCTCGGTGCTTAGTACTCAGGGTGCTGGGTGCTCAGTACTCCGGGTGCTGGGTGCTCAGTGCTCGGGGTGCTCGGTGCTCAGTGCTCAAGGTGCTGGGTGCTCAGTACTCAGGGTGCTGGGTGCTCAGTGCTCAGGGTGCTCGGTGCTCAGTACGTTGGGTGCTCAGTACTCAGGGTGCTGGGTGCTCAGTGCACAGGGTGCTGGGTGCTCGGTGCTCGGGGTGCTGGGTGCTCAGTGCTAGGGGTGCTCAGTGCTCAGTACACAGGGTGCTCAGTGCTCAGTACTCAGGGTGCTCTGTGCTCAGTACTCAGGGTGCTCAGTGCGCAGTACTCAGCGTGCTGGGTGTTCAGTGCTCTGGGTGCTCGGTGCTCAGTACTCACCGTGCTCAGTGCTCAGTACTCAGCGTGCGGGGTGCTCAGTGCTCAGGGTGCTGGGTGCTCAGTACTCAGGGTGCTGGGTGCTTAGTACTCAGGGTGCTCGGTCCTCAGTGCTCAGGGTGCTGGGTGCTCAGTACTCAGTACTCAGGGTGCTGGGTGCTCAGTGCTCAGGGTGCTCAGTGCTCAGTACTCAGGGTGCTCGGTGCTCAGTGCTCAGGGTGCTCAGTACTCAGGGTGCTCAGTGCTCAGTGCTCTGGGTGCTGGGTGCTCAGTGCACAGGGTGCTGGGTGCTCAGTACTCAGGGTGCTCAGTGCTCAGGGTGCTGGGTGCTCAGTGCTCGGGGTGCTGGGTACTCAGTGCTCAGTACACAGGGTGCTGAGTGATCAGTGCTCGGGGTGCTGGGTGCTCAGTGCTCAGTACTCAGGATGCTGACTGCTCAGTGCTCGGGGTGCTGGATGCTCAGTACTCAGGGTGCTGCCTGCTCAGTGCTCAGGGTGCTGTGTGCTCAGTACTCAGGGTGCTGGGTGCTCAGTGCTCAGGGTGCTGGGAGCTCAGTACTCAGGGTGCTGGGTCCTCAGTGCTCAGGGTGCTGGGTGCTCAGTGCTCGGGGTGCTCAGTACTCAGGGTGCTGTGTGTTCAGTGCTCAGGGTGCTGGGTGCTCAGTACTCCGGGTGCTGGGTGCTCAGTGCTCGGGGTGCTCGGTGCTCAGTGCTCAGTGTGCTGGGTGCTCAGTACTCAGGGTGCTCAGTGCTCAGTAATCACGGTGCTGGGTGCTCAGTGCTCGGGGTGCTGGTTGCTCAGTGCTCGGGGTGCTGGGTGCTCAGTGCTCGGGGTGCTCGGTGCTCTGTACTCAGGGTGTTGGGTGCTCAGTGCTCTGGGTGCTCAGTACTCAGGGTGCTGTGTGTTCAGTGCTCAGGGTGCTGGGTGCTCAGTACTCAGGGTGCTCGGTGCTTAGTACTCAGGGTGCTGGGTGCTCAGTACTCCGGGTGCTGGGTGCTCAGTGCTCGGGGTGCTCTGTGCTCAGTGCTCAAGGTGCTGGGTGCTCAGTACTCAGGGTGCTCATTGCTCAGGGTGCTGGGTGCTCAGTACTCAGGGTGCTGGGTGCTCAGTGCTCAGGGTGCTCGGTGCTCAGTACGTTGGGTGCTCAGTACTCAGGGTGCTGGGTGCTCAGTGCACAGGGTGCTGGGTGCTCGGTGCTCGGGGTGCTGGGTGCTCAGTGCTCGGGGTGCTCAGTGCTCAGTACTCAGGGTGCTCGGTGCTCAGTACTCAGGGTGCTGGGTGCTCAGTGCTCGGGGTGCTCGGTGCTCAGTACGCTGGGTGCTCAGTACTCATGGTGCTGGTTGCTCAGTCCTCAGGGTGCTGGGTGCTCAGTACTCAGGGTGCTGGGTGCTTAGTACTCAGGGTGCTCAGTGCTCAGTACGTAGGGTGCTCAGTGCTCAGTGCTCGAGGTGCTGGGTGCTCAGTGCTCGGGGTGCTGGGTTCTCAGTGCTCGGGGTACTGGGTGCTCAGTGCTCAGGGTGCTGGGTGCTCAGTGCTCAGAGTGCTGGGTGCTCAGTACTCAGGGTGCTCTGTGCTCAGTACTCAGGGTGCTCAGTGCGCAGTACTCAGCGTGCTGGGTGTTCAGTGCTCTGGGTGCTCGGTGCTCAGTACTCACCGTGCTCAGTGCTCAGTACTCAGCGTGCTGGGTGCTCAGTGCTCAGGGTGCTGGGTGCTCAGTACTCAGGGTGCTGGGTGCTTAGTACTCAGGGTGCTCGGTCCTCAGTGCTCAGGGTGCTGGGTGCTCAGTACTCAGTACTCAGGGTGCTGGGTGCTCAGTGCTCAGGGTGCTCAGTGCTCAGTACTCAGGGTGCTCGGTGCTCAGTGCTCAGGGTGCTCAGTACTCAGGGTGCTCAGTGCTCAGTGCTCTGGGTGCTGGGTGCTCAGTGCACAGGGTGCTGGGTGCTCAGTACTCAGGGTGCTCAGTGCTCAGGGTGCTGGGTGCTCAGTGCTCGGGGTGCTGGGTACTCAGTGCTCAGTACACAGGGTGCTGAGTGATCAGTGCTCGGGGTGCTGGGTGCTCAGTGCTCAGTACTCAGGGTGCTGACTGCTCAGTGCTCGGGGTGCTGGATGCACAGTCCTCAGGGTGCTGCCTGCTCAGTGCTCAGGGTGCTGTGTGCTCAGTACTCAGGGTGCTGGGTACTCAGTGCTCAGGGTGCTGGGAGCTCAGTACTCAGGGTGCTGGGTCCTCAGTGCTCAGGGTGCTGGGTGCTCAGTGCTCGGGGTGCTCAGTACTCAGGGTGCTGTGTGTTCAGTGCTCAGGGTGCTGGGTGCTCAGTACTCCGGGTGCTGGGTGCTCAGTGCTCGGGGTGCTCGGTGCTCAGCGCTCAGTGTGCTGGGTGCTCAGTACTCAGGGTGCTCATTGCTCAGGGTGCTGGGTGCTCAGTACTCAGGGTGCTGGGTGCTCAGTACTCAGGGTGCTCAGTGCTCAGTACTCAGGGAGCTCAGTGCTCAGTACTCAGGGTGCTCAGTGCTCAGGGTGCTGGGTGCTCAGTGCTCAGGGTGCTGGATGCTCAGTGCTCAGGGTGCTCATTGCTCAGGGTGCTGGGTGCTCAGTACTCAGGGTGCTGGGTGCTCAGTACTCAGGGTGCTCAGTGCTCAGTACTCAGGGTGCTCAGTGCTCAGTACTCAGGGTGCTCAGTGCTCAGGGTGCTGGGTGCTCAGTGCTCAGGGTGCTGGGTGCTCAGTGCTCAGGGTGCTCATTGCTCAGGGTGCTGGGTGCTCAGTACTCAGGGTGCTGGGTGCTCAGTACTCAGGGTGCTCAGTGCTCAGTACTCAGGGTGCTAGGTGCTCAGTACTCAGGGTGCTCAGTGCTGAGGGTGCTGGGTGCTCAGTGCTCAGGGTGCTGGGTGCTCATTGCTCAGGGTGCTGTGTGCTCAGTGCTCAGGGTGCTGGGTGCTCAGTGCTCAGGGTGCTCGGTGTTCAGTGCTCAGGTTGCTGGGTGCTCAGTACTCAGGGTGCTGGGTGCTCAGTACTCAGGGTGCTCATTGCTCAGTACTCAGGGTGCTCAGTGCTCAGTACTCAGGGTGCTCGGTGCTCAGTGCTCAGGGTGCTCAGTGCTCAGTACTCAGGTTGCTCGGTGCTCAGTGCTCAGGGTGCTCAGTGCTCAGTACTCAGGGTGCTCAGTGCTCAGTGCTCTGGGTGCTGGGTGATCAGTGCTCAGGGTGCTGGGTGCTCAGTACTCAGGGTGCTGGGTGCTCAGTGCTCAGGGTGCTGGGTGCTCAGTGCTCAGGGTGCTGGGTGCTCAGTGCTCAGGTTGCTGGGTGCTCAGTACTCAGGGTGCTGGGTGCTCAGTAATCAGGGTGATCATTGCTCAGTACTCAGGGTGCTCAGTGCTCAGTACTCAGGGTGCTGGGTGCTCAGTACTCAGGGTGATCATTGCTCAGTACTCAGGGTGCTCAGTGCTCAGTACTCAGGGTGCTCAGTGCTCAGGGTGCTGTGTGCTCAGTGCTCGGGGTGCTGGGTGCTCAGTCCTCAGGGTGCTGGGTGCTCAGTGCTCAGGGTGCTCGGTGCTCAGTGCTCAGGGTGCTGGGTGCTCAGTACTCAGGGTGCTGGGTGCTCAGTGCTCGGGGTGCTGGGTGCTCAGTACTCAGGGTGCTGGGTGCTCAGTACTCGGGTGCTGGGTGCTCAGTGCTCAGGGTGCTGGGTGCTCAGTGCTCGGGGTGCTGGGTGCTTAGTGCTCAGTGCTCAGGTTGCTGGGTGCTCAGTGCTCGGGGTGCTGGGTGCTCAGTGCTCAGTACTCAGGGTGCTGGGTGCTCGGGGTGCTGGGTGCTCAGTACTCGGGGTGCTGCGTGCTCAGTACTCAGGGTACTGGGTGCTCAGTGCTCAGGGTGCTGGGTGCTCAGTGCTCGATGTGCTGGGTGCTCAGTACTCGAGGTGCTGGGTGCTCAGTGCTCAGGGTGCTGGGTCTCAGTGCTCGGGGTACTGGGTACTCAGTGCTCAGTACACAGGGTGCTGGGTGCTCAGTGCTCGGGGTGCTTGGTGCTCAGTGCTCAGTACTCAGGGTGCTGGGTGCTCAGTGCTCGGGGTGCTGGGTGCTCAGTACTCAGGGTACTCGGTGCTAAGTACTCAGGGTGCTGGGTGATCAGTGCTCAGGGTGCTGGGTGCTCTGTACTCAGTGTGCTGGGTGCTGCTGAGTGCTCAGTGCGCAGTGCTCGGGGTGCTGTGTGCTCAGTGCTCAGGGTGCTGGGTGCTCAGTGCTCAGGGTGCTGGGTGCTCAGTACTCAGGGTGTGGGGTGCTCAGTACTCAGGGTGCTGGGTGATCAGTACTCGGGTGCTGGGTGCTCAGTGCTCAGGGTGCTGGGTGCTCAGTGCTCGGGGTGCTGGGTGCTCAGTACTCAGGGTGTGGGGTGCTCAGTACTCAGGGTGCTGGGTGATCAGTACTCGGGTGCTGGGTGCTCAGTGCTCAGGGTGCTGGGTGCTCAGTGCTCAGGGTGCTGGGTTCTCAGTGCTCAGGGTGCTGGGTACTCAGTACTCGGGGTGCTGGGTGCTCAGTACTCAGGGTGCTGGGTGCTCAGTAATCACGGTGCTGGGTGCTCAGTGCTCGGGGTGCTGGTTGCTCAGTGCTCGGGGTGCTGGCTGCTCAGTGCTCGAGGTGCTCGGTGCTCTGTACTCAGGGTGTTGGATGCTCAGTGCTTGGGGTGCTCAGTACTCAGGGTGCTGTGTGTTCAGTGCTCAGGGTGCTGGGTGCTCAGTACTCAGGGTGCTCGGTGCTTAGTACTCAGGGTGCTGGGTGCTCAGTATTCCGGGTGCTGGGTGCTCAGTGCTCGGGGTGCTCGGTGCTCAGTGCTCAAGGTGCTGGGTGCTCAGTACTCAGGGTGCTCATTGCTCAGGGTGCTGGGTGCTCAGTACTCAGGGTGCTGGGTGCTCAGTGCTCAGGGTGCTCGGTGCTCAGTACGTTGGGTGCTCAGTACTCAGGGTGCTGGGTGCTCAGTGCACAGGGTGCTGGGTGCTCGGTGCTCGGGGTGCTGGGTGCTCAGTGCTCGGGGTGCTCAGTGCTCAGTACACAGGGTGCTCAGTGCTCAGTACTCAGGGTGCTGGGTGCTCAGTGCTCAGTGTGCTGGGTGCTCAGTACTCAGGTTGCTGGGTGGTCGGTGCTCAGTACGCTGGGTGCTCAGTACTCAGGGTGCTGGGTGCTCAGTACTCAGGGTGCTCGGTGCTCAGTACTCAGGGTGCTGGGTGCTCAGTGCTCGGGGTGCTCGGTGCTCAGTACGCTGGGTGCTCAGTACTCATGGTGCTGGTTGCTCAGTCCTCAGGTTGCTGGGTGCTCAGTACTCAGGGTGCTGGGTGCTTAGTACTCAGGGTGCTCAGTGCTCAGTACGTAGGGTGCTCAGTGCTCAGTGCTCGAGGTGCTGGGTGCTCAGTGCTCGGGGTGCTGGGTTCTCAGTGCTCGGGGTACTGGGTGCTCAGTGCTCAGGGTGCTGGGTGCTCAGTGCTCAGAGTGCTGGGTGCTCAGTACTCAGGGTGCTCGGTGCTCAGTACTCAGGGTGCTCAGTGCTCAGTACTCAGCGTGCTGGGTGCTCAGTGCTCTGGGTGCTCGGTGCTCAGTACTCACCGTGCTCAGTGCTCAGTACTCAGCGTGCTGGGTGCTCAGTGCTCAGGGTGCTGGGTGCTCAGTGCTCAGGGTGCTCATTGCTCAGGGTGCTGGGTGCTCAGTACTCAGGGTGCTGGGTGCTCAGTAATCACGGTGCTGGGTGCTCAGTGCTCGGGGTGCTGGTTGCTCAGTGCTCGGGGTGCTGGGTGCTCAGTGCTCGGGGTGCTCGGTGCTCTGTACTCAGGGTGTTGGGTGCTCAGTGCTCGGGGTGCTCAGTACTCAGGGTGCTGTGTGTTCAGTGCTCAGGGTGCTGGGTGCTCAGTACTCAGGGTGCTCGGTGCTTAGTACTCAGGGTGCTGGGTGCTCAGTACTCCGGGTGCTGGGTGCTCAGTGCTCGGGGTGCTCGGTGCTCAGTGCTCAAGGTGCTGGGTGCTCAGTACTCAGGGTGCTGGGTGCTCAGTGCTCAGGGTGCTCGGTGCTCAGTACGTTGGGTGCTCAGTACTCAGGGTGCTGGGTGCTCAGTGCACAGGGTGCTGGGTGCTCGGTGCTCGGGGTGCTGGGTGCTCAGTGCTAGGGGTGCTCAGTGCTCAGTACACAGGGTGCTCAGTGCTCAGTACTCAGGGTGCTCTGTGCTCAGTACTCAGGGTGCTCAGTGCGCAGTACTCAGCGTGCTGGGTGTTCAGTGCTCTGGGTGCTCGGTGCTCAGTACTCACCGTGCTCAGTGCTCAGTACTCAGCGTGCGGGGTGCTCAGTGCTCAGGGTGCTGGGTGCTCAGTACTCAGGGTGCTGGGTGCTTAGTACTCAGGGTGCTCGGTCCTCAGTGCTCAGGGTGCTGGGTGCTCAGTACTCAGTACTCAGGGTGCTGGGTGCTCAGTGCTCAGGGTGCTCAGTGCTCAGTACTCAGGGTGCTCGGTGCTCAGTGCTCAGGGTGCTCAGTACTCAGGGTGCTCAGTGCTCAGTGCTCTGGGTGCTGGGTGCTCAGTGCACAGGGTGCTGGGTGCTCATTACTCAGGGTGCTGGGTGTCAGTACTCAGGGTGCTCAGTGCTTGGGGTGCTGGGTACTCAGTGCTCAGTACACAGGGTGCTGAGTGATCAGTGCTCGGGGTGCTGGGTGCTCAGTGCTCAGTACTCAGGATGCTGACTGCTCAGTGCTCGGGGTGCTGGATGCTCAGTACTCAGGGTGCTGCCTGCTCAGTGCTCAGGGTGCTGTGTGCTCAGTACTCAGGGTGCTGGGTGCTCAGTGCTCAGGGTGCTGGGAGCTCAGTACTCAGGGTGCTGGGTCCTCAGTGCTCAGGGTGCTGGGTGCTCAGTGCTCGGGGTGCTCAGTACTCAGGGTGCTGTGTGTTCAGTGCTCAGGGTGCTGGGTGCTCAGTACTCCGGGTGCTGGGTGCTCAGTGCTCGGGGTGCTCGGTGCTCAGTGCTCAGTGTGCTGGGTGCTCAGTACTCAGGGTGCTCAGTGCTCAGTAATCACGGTGCTGGGTGCTCAGTGCTCGGGGTGCTGGTTGCTCAGTGCTCGGGGTGCTGGGTGCTCAGTGCTCGGGGTGCTCGGTGCTCTGTACTCAGGGTGTTGGGTGCTCAGTGCTCTGGGTGCTCAGTACTCAGGGTGCTGTGTGTTCAGTGCTCAGGGTGCTGGGTGCTCAGTACTCAGGGTGCTCGGTGCTTAGTACTCAGGGTGCTGGGTGCTCAGTACTCCGGGTGCTGGGTGCTCAGTGCTCGGGGTGCTCTGTGCTCAGTGCTCAAGGTGCTGGGTGCTCAGTACTCAGGGTGCTCATTGCTCAGGGTGCTGGGTGCTCAGTACTCAGGGTGCTGGGTGCTCAGTGCTCAGGGTGCTCGGTGCTCAGTACGTTGGGTGCTCAGTACTCAGGGTGCTGGGTGCTCAGTGCACAGGGTGCTGGGTGCTCGGTGCTCGGGGTGCTGGGTGCTCAGTGCTCGGGGTGCTCAGTGCTCAGTACTCAGGGTGCTCGGTGCTCAGTACTCAGGGTGCTGGGTGCTCAGTGCTCGGGGTGCTCGGTGCTCAGTACGCTGGGTGCTCAGTACTCATGGTGCTGGTTGCTCAGTCCTCAGGGTGCTGGGTGCTCAGTACTCAGGGTGCTGGGTGCTTAGTACTCAGGGTGCTCAGTGCTCAGTACGTAGGGTGCTCAGTGCTCAGTGCTCGAGGTGCTGGGTGCTCAGTGCTCGGGGTGCTGGGTTCTCAGTGCTCGGGGTACTGGGTGCTCAGTGCTCAGGGTGCTGGGTGCTCAGTGCTCAGAGTGCTGGGTGCTCAGTACTCAGGGTGCTCTGTGCTCAGTACTCAGGGTGCTCAGTGCGCAGTACTCAGCGTGCTGGGTGTTCAGTGCTCTGGGTGCTCGGTGCTCAGTACTCACCGTGCTCAGTGCTCAGTACTCAGCGTGCTGGGTGCTCAGTGCTCAGGGTGCTGGGTGCTCAGTACTCAGGGTGCTGGGTGCTTAGTACTCAGGGTGCTCGGTCCTCAGTGCTCAGGGTGCTGGGTGCTCAGTACTCAGTACTCAGGGTGCTGGGTGCTCAGTGCTCAGGGTGCTCAGTGCTCAGTACTCAGGGTGCTCGGTGCTCAGTGCTCAGGGTGCTCAGTACTCAGGGTGCTCAGTGCTCAGTGCTCTGGGTGCTGGGTGCTCAGTGCACAGGGTGCTGGGTGCTCAGTACTCAGGGTGCTCAGTGCTCAGGGTGCTGGGTGCTCAGTGCTCGGGGTGCTGGGTACTCAGTGCTCAGTACACAGGGTGCTGAGTGATCAGTGCTCGGGGTGCTGGGTGCTCAGTGCTCAGTACTCAGGGTGCTGACTGCTCAGTGCTCGGGGTGCTGGATGCACAGTCCTCAGGGTGCTGCCTGCTCAGTGCTCAGGGTGCTGTGTGCTCAGTACTCAGGGTGCTGGGTGCTCAGTGCTCAGGGTGCTGGGAGCTCAGTACTCAGGGTGCTGGGTCCTCAGTGCTCAGGGTGCTGGGTGCTCAGTGCTCGGGGTGCTCAGTACTCAGGGTGCTGTGTGTTCAGTGCTCAGGGTGCTGGGTGCTCAGTACTCCGGGTGCTGGGTGCTCAGTGCTCGGGGTGCTCGGTGCTCAGCGCTCAGTGTGCTGGGTGCTCAGTACTCAGGGTGCTCATTGCTCAGGGTGCTGGGTGCTCAGTACTCAGGGTGCTGGGTGCTCAGTACTCAGGGTGCTCAGTGCTCAGTACTCAGGGAGCTCAGTGCTCAGTACTCAGGGTGCTCAGTGCTCAGGGTGCTGGGTGCTCAGTGCTCAGGGTGCTGGATGCTCAGTGCTCAGGGTGCTCATTGCTCAGGGTGCTGGGTGCTCAGTACTCAGGGTGCTGGGTGCTCAGTACTCAGGGTGCTCAGTGCTCAGTACTCAGGGTGCTCAGTGCTCAGTACTCAGGGTGCTCAGTGCTCAGGGTGCTGGGTGCTCAGTGCTCAGGGTGCTGGGTGCTCAGTGCTCAGGGTGCTCATTGCTCAGGGTGCTGGGTGCTCAGTACTCAGGGTGCTGGGTGCTCAGTACTCAGGGTGCTCAGTGCTCAGTACTCAGGGTGCTAGGTGCTCAGTACTCAGGGTGCTCAGTGCTGAGGGTGCTGGGTGCTCAGTGCTCAGGGTGCTGGGTGCTCATTGCTCAGGGTGCTGTGTGCTCAGTGCTCAGGGTGCTGGGTGCTCAGTGCTCAGGGTGCTCGGTGTTCAGTGCTCAGGTTGCTGGGTGCTCAGTACTCAGGGTGCTGGGTGCTCAGTACTCAGGGTGCTCATTGCTCAGTACTCAGGGTGCTCAGTGCTCAGTACTCAGGGTGCTCGGTGCTCAGTGCTCAGGGTGCTCAGTGCTCAGTACTCAGGTTGCTCGGTGCTCAGTGCTCAGGGTGCTCAGTGCTCAGTACTCAGGGTGCTCAGTGCTCAGTGCTCTGGGTGCTGGGTGATCAGTGCTCAGGGTGCTGGGTGCTCAGTACTCAGGGTGCTGGGTGCTCAGTGCTCAGGGTGCTGGGTGCTCAGTGCTCAGGGTGCTGGGTGCTCAGTGCTCAGGTTGCTGGGTGCTCAGTACTCAGGGTGCTGGGTGCTCAGTAATCAGGGTGATCATTGCTCAGTACTCAGGGTGCTCAGTGCTCAGTACTCAGGGTGCTGGGTGCTCAGTACTCAGGGTGATCATTGCTCAGTACTCAGGGTGCTCAGTGCTCAGGGTGCTGTGTGCTCAGTGCTCGGGGTGCTGGGTGCTCAGTCCTCAGGGTGCTGGGTGCTCAGTGCTCAGGGTGCTCGGTGCTCAGTGCTCAGGGTGCTGGGTGCTCAGTACTCAGGGTGCTGGGTGCTCAGTGCTCGGGGTGCTGGGTGCTCAGTACTCAGGGTGCTGGGTGCTCAGTACTCGGGTGCTGGGTGCTCAGTGCTCAGGGTGCTGGGTGCTCAGTGCTCGGGGTGCTGGGTGCTTAGTGCTCAGTGCTCAGGTTGCTGGGTGCTCAGTGCTCGGGGTGCTGGGTGCTCAGTGCTCAGTACTCAGGGTGCTGGGTGCTCGGGGTGCTGGGTGCTCAGTACTCGGGGTGCTGCGTGCTCAGTACTCAGGGTACTGGGTGCTCAGTGCTCAGGGTGCTGGGTGCTCAGTGCTCGATGTGCTGGGTGCTCAGTACTCGAGGTGCTGGGTGCTCAGTGCTCAGGGTGCTGGGTCTCAGTGCTCGGGGTACTGGGTACTCAGTGCTCAGTACACAGGGTGCTGGGTGCTCAGTGCTCGGGGTGCTTGGTGCTCAGTGCTCAGTACTCAGGGTGCTGGGTGCTCAGTGCTCGGGGTGCTGGGTGCTCAGTACTCAGGGTACTCGGTGCTAAGTACTCAGGGTGCTGGGTGATCAGTGCTCAGGGTGCTGGGTGCTCTGTACTCAGTGTGCTGGGTGCTGCTGAGTGCTCAGTGCGCAGTGCTCGGGGTGCTGTGTGCTCAGTGCTCAGGGTGCTGGGTGCTCAGTGCTCAGGGTGCTGGGTGCTCAGTACTCAGGGTGTGGGGTGCTCAGTACTCAGGGTGCTGGGTGATCAGTACTCGGGTGCTGGGTGCTCAGTGCTCAGGGTGCTGGGTGCTCAGTGCTCGGGGTGCTGGGTGCTCAGTACTCAGGGTGTGGGGTGCTCAGTACTCAGGGTGCTGGGTGATCAGTACTCGGGTGCTGGGTGCTCAGTGCTCAGGGTGCTGGGTGCTCAGTGCTCAGGGTGCTGGGTTCTCAGTGCTCAGGGTGCTGGGTACTCAGTACTCGGGGTGCTGGGTGCTCAGTACTCAGGGTGCTGGGTGCTCAGTAATCACGGTGCTGGGTGCTCAGTGCTCGGGGTGCTGGTTGCTCAGTGCTCGGGGTGCTGGCTGCTCAGTGCTCGAGGTGCTCGGTGCTCTGTACTCAGGGTGTTGGATGCTCAGTGCTTGGGGTGCTCAGTACTCAGGGTGCTGTGTGTTCAGTGCTCAGGGTGCTGGGTGCTCAGTACTCAGGGTGCTCGGTGCTTAGTACTCAGGGTGCTGGGTGCTCAGTATTCCGGGTGCTGGGTGCTCAGTGCTCGGGGTGCTCGGTGCTCAGTGCTCAAGGTGCTGGGTGCTCAGTACTCAGGGTGCTCATTGCTCAGGGTGCTGGGTGCTCAGTACTCAGGGTGCTGGGTGCTCAGTGCTCAGGGTGCTCGGTGCTCAGTACGTTGGGTGCTCAGTACTCAGGGTGCTGGGTGCTCAGTGCACAGGGTGCTGGGTGCTCGGTGCTCGGGGTGCTGGGTGCTCAGTGCTCGGGGTGCTCAGTGCTCAGTACACAGGGTGCTCAGTGCTCAGTACTCAGGGTGCTGGGTGCTCAGTGCTCAGTGTGCTGGGTGCTCAGTACTCAGGTTGCTGGGTGGTCGGTGCTCAGTACGCTGGGTGCTCAGTACTCAGGGTGCTGGGTGCTCAGTACTCAGGGTGCTCGGTGCTCAGTACTCAGGGTGCTGGGTGCTCAGTGCTCGGGGTGCTCGGTGCTCAGTACGCTGGGTGCTCAGTACTCATGGTGCTGGTTGCTCAGTCCTCAGGTTGCTGGGTGCTCAGTACTCAGGGTGCTGGGTGCTTAGTACTCAGGGTGCTCAGTGCTCAGTACGTAGGGTGCTCAGTGCTCAGTGCTCGAGGTGCTGGGTGCTCAGTGCTCGGGGTGCTGGGTTCTCAGTGCTCGGGGTACTGGGTGCTCAGTGCTCAGGGTGCTGGGTGCTCAGTGCTCAGAGTGCTGGGTGCTCAGTACTCAGGGTGCTCGGTGCTCAGTACTCAGGGTGCTCAGTGCTCAGTACTCAGCGTGCTGGGTGCTCAGTGCTCTGGGTGCTCGGTGCTCAGTACTCACCGTGCTCAGTGCTCAGTACTCAGCGTGCTGGGTGCTCAGTGCTCAGGGTGCTGGGTGCTCAGTGCTCAGGGTGCTCATTGCTCAGGGTGCTGGGTGCTCAGTACTCAGGGTGCTGGGTGCTCAGTACTCAGGGTGCTCAGTGCTCAGTACTCAGCCTGCTCAGTGCTCAGTACTCAGGGTGCTCAGTGCTCAGGGTGCTGGGTGCTCAGTGCTCAGGGTGCTGGGTGCTCAGTACTCAGGGTGCTCATTGCTCAGTACTCAGGGTGCTCAGTGCTCAGTACTCAGGGTGCTCGGTGCTCAGTGCTCAGGGTGCTCAGTGCTCAGTACTCAGGGTGCTCGGTGCTCAGTGCTCAGGGTGCTCAGTGCTCAGTACTCAGGGTGCTCAGTGCTCAGTGCTCTGGGTGCGGGGTGCTCAGTGCTCAGGGTGCTGGGTGCTCAGTACTCAGGGTGCTGGGTGCTCAGTGCTCAGGGTGCTGGGTGCTCAGTGCTCAGGGTGCTGGGTGCTCAGTGCTCAGGTTGCTGGGTGCTCAGTACTCAGGGTGCTGGGTGCTCAGTACTCAGGGTGATCATTGCTCAGTACTCAGGGTGCTCAGTGCTCAGTACTCAGGGTGCTGGGTGCTCAGTACTCAGGGTGATCATTGCTCAGTACTCAGGGTGCTCAGTGCTCAGTACTCAGGGTGCTCAGTGCTCAGGGTGCTGTGTGCTCAGTGCTCGGGGTGCTGGGTGCTCAGTCCTCAGGGTGCTGGGTGCTCAGTGCTCAGGGTGCTCGGTGCTCAGTGCTCAGGGTGCTGGGTGCTCAGTACTCAGGGTGCTGGGTGCTCAGTGCTCGGGGTGCTGGGTGCTCAGTACTCAGGGTGCTGGGTGCTCAGTACTCGGGTGCTGGGTGCTCAGTGCTCAGGGTGCTGGGTGCTCAGTGCTCGGGGTGCTGGGTGCTTATTGCTCAGTGCTCAGGTTGCTGGGTGCTCAGTGCTCGGGGTGCTGGGTGCTCAGTGCTCAGTACTCAGGGTGCTGGGTGCTCGGGGTGCTGGGTGCTCAGTACTCGGGGTGCTGCGTGCTCAGTACTCAGGGTGCTGGGTGCTCTGTGCTCAGGGTGCTGGGTGCTCAGTGCTCGATGTGCTGGGTGCTCAGTACTCGAGGTGCTGGGTGCTCAGTGCTCAGGGTGCTGGGTGCTCAGTGCTCAGTACTCAGGGTGCTGGGTGCTCAGTGCTCGGGGTGCTGGGTGCTCAGTACTCAGGGTACTCGGTGCTCAGTACTCAGGGTGCTGGGTGATCAGTGCTCAGGGTGCTGGGTGCTCTGTACTCAGTACACAGGGTGCTGGGTGCTCAGTGCTCGGGGTGCTGGGTGCTCAGTGCTCAGTACTCAGGGTGCTGGGTGCTCAGTGCTCGGGGTGCTGGGTGCTCAGTACTCAGGGTACTCGGTGCTCAGTACTCAGGGTGCTGGGTGATCAGTGCTCAGGGTGCTGGGTGCTCTGTACTCAGTGTGCTGGGTGCTGCTGTGTGCTCAGTGCGCAGTGCTCGGGGTGCTGTGTGCTCAGTGCTCAGGGTGCGGGGTGCTCAGTACTCAGGGTGTGGGGTGCTCAGTACTCAGGGTGCTGGGTGATCAGTACTCGGGTGCTGGGTGCTCAGTGCTCAGGGTGCTGGGTGCTCAGTGCTCGGGGTGCTGGGTGCTCAGTACTCAGGGTGTGGGGTGCTCAGTACTCAGGTTGCTGGGTGATCAGTACTCGGGTGCTGGGTGCTCAGTGCTCAGGGTGCTGGGTGCTCAGTGCTCAGGGTGCTGGGTGCTCAGTGCTCAGGGTGCTGGGTACTCAGTGCTCGGGGTGCTGGGTGCTCAGTACTCAGGGTGCTGGGTGCTCAGTAATCACGGTGCTGGGTGCTCAGTGCTCGGGGTGCTGGTTGCTCAGTGCTCGGGGTGCTGGCTGCTCAGTGCTCGGGGTGCTCGGTGCTCTGTACTCAGGGTGTTGGGTGCTCAGTGCTCGGGGTGCTCAGTACTCAGGGTGCTGTGTGTTCAGTGCTCAGGGTGCTGGGTGCTCAGTACTCAGGGTGCTCGGTGCTTAGTCCTCAGGGTGCTGGGTGCTCAGTACTCCGGGTGCTGGGTGCTCAGTGCTCGGGGTGCTCGGTGCTCAGTGCTCAAGGTGCTGGGTGCTCAGTACTCAGGGTGCTCATTGCTCAGGGTGCTGGGTGCTCAGTACTCAGGGTGCTGGGTGCTCAGTGCTCAGGGTGCTCGGTGCTCAGTACTTTGGGTGCTCAGTACTCAGGGTGCTGGGTGCTCAGTGCACAGGGTGCTGGGTGCTCGGTGCTCGGGGTGCTGGGTGCTCAGTGCTCGGGGTGCTCAGGGCTCAGTACACAGGGTGCTCAGTGCTCAGTGCTCAGTGTGCTGGGTGCTCAGTACTCAGGGTGCTGGGTGCTCAGTGCTCGGGGTGCTGGATGCTCAGTAATCGGGGTGCTATGTGCTCAGTGCTCAGGGTGCTGGGTCTCAGTGCTCGGGGTACTGGGTACTCAGTGCTCAGTACACAGGGTGCTTGGTGCTCAGTGCTCGGGATGCTGGGTGCTCAATAATCAGGGTACTCGGTGCTCAGTACTCAGGGTGCTGGGTGATCAGTGCTCACCGTGCTGGGTGCTCAGTACTCAGGGTGCTGCGTGCTCAGTTCTCAGGGTGCTGGGTGCTCAGTACTCAGGGTGCTGGGTGCTCAGTGCTCAGGGTGCTGGGTGCTCAGTGCTCAGGGTGCTGGGTCCCCAGTGCTCGGGGTGCTGGGTGCTCAGTACTCAGGGTGCTGGGTGCTCAGTACTCGGGGTGCTGGGTGCTCAGTACTCGGGGTGCTGGGTGCACAGTACTCAGGGAGCTGGGTGCTCAGTACTCAGGGTGCTGGTTGCTCAGTACTCGGGTGCTGGGTGCTCAGTGCTCAGGGTGCTGGGTGCTCAGTGCTCGGGGTGCTGGGTGCTCAGTGCTCAGTACTCAGGGTGCTGGGTGCTCAGTGTTCGGGGTGCTGGGTGCTCAGTGCTCAGTACTCAGGGTGCTGGGTACTCAGTACTCAGGGTGCTGTGTGTTCAGTGCTCAGGGTGCTGGCTGCTCAGTACTCAGGGTGCTCGGTGCTTCGTACTCAGGGGGCTGGGTGCTCAGTACTCCGGGTGCTGGGTGCTCAGTGCTCGGGTTGCTCGGTGCTCAGTGCTCAAGGTGCTGGGTGCTCAGTACTCAGGGTGATCATTGCTCAGGGTGCTGGGTGTTCAGTACTCAGGGTGCTGGGTGCTCAGTACTCAGGGTGCTGGTTGCTCATTACTCAGGGTGCTCGGTGCTCGGGGTGCTGGGTGCTCAGTGCTCGGGGTGCTCGGTGCTCAGTACTCGGGGTGATCAGTGCTCAGTACTCAGGGTGCTGGGTGCTCAGTACTCAGGGTGCTGGGTGCTCGGTGCTCTGTACGCTGGGTGCTCAGTACTCAGGGTGCTGGGTGCTCAGTACTCAGGGTGCTGGGTGCTCAGTACTCAGGGTGCTGGGTGCTCAGTGCTCAGTGTGCTGGGTGCTCAGTGCTCGGGGTGCTCGGTGCTCAGTACGCTGTGTGCTCAGTACTCAGGTTGCTGGGTGCTCAGTGCTCGGGGTGCTGGGTGCTCAGTACTCAGGGTGCTGTGTGCTCAGTGCTCGCTGTGCTGGGTGCTCAGTACTAAGTTTGCTGGGTGCTCAGTGCTCAGGGTGCTGTGTGCTCAGTGCTCAGGGTGCTCGGTGCTTAGTACTCAGGGTGCTCGGTGCTCGGGGTGCTGGGTGCTCAGTACTCGGGGTGCTGGGTGCTCAGTACTCAGGGTGCTGGGTGCTCAGTGCTCAGGGTGCTGGGTGCTCAGTGCTCGGGGTGCTGGGTGCTCATTACTCAGGGTGCTGGGTGTCAGTACTCAGGGTGCTCAGTGCTTGGGGTGCTGGGTGCTCAGTACTCAGGGTGCTCAGTGCTTGGGGTGTTGGGTGCTCAGTACTCAGGGTGCTGGGTGCTCAGTGCTCAGGGTGCTGGGTGTTCAGTACTCAGGGTGCTGGGTGCTCAGTACTCACGGGGCTGGATACTCAGTGCTCAGGGTGCTGGGTACTCAGTGCTCGGGGTGCTGGGTGCTCAGTACTCGGGGTGCGGGGTGCTCAGTACTCAGGTTGCTCAGTGCTCAGTACTCAGGGTGCTCAGTGCTCAGTACTCAGGGTGCTCAGTGCTCAGGGTGCTGGGTGCTCAGTCCTCGGGGTGCTGGGTGCTCAGTGCTCAGTACTCAGGGTGCTGGGTGCTCAGTGCTCAGGGTGCTGGGTGCTCAGTGCTCAGGGTGCTGGGTGCTCAGTGCTCAGGGTGCTGGGTGCTCAGTGCTCACGGGGCTGGATACTCAGTGCTCAGGGTGCTGGGTACTCAGTGCTCGGGGTGCTGGGTGCTCAGTACTCGGGGTGCTGGGTGCTCAGTACTCAGGGTGCTCAGTGCTCAGTACTCAGGGTGCTCAGTGCTCAGTACTCAGGGTGCTCAGTGCTCAGGGTGCTGGGTGCTCAGTGCTCGGGGTGCTGGGTGCTCAGTCCTCAGGGTGCTGGGTGCTCAGTGCTCAGGGTGCTCGGTGCTCAGTGCTCAGGGTGCTGGGTGCTCAGTACTCAGGGTGCTGGGTGCTCAGTACTCAGGGTGCTGGGTGCTCAGTGCTCAGGGTGCTGGGTGCTCAGTGCTCAGGGTGCTCGGTGCTTAGTACTCAGTGTGCTGGGTGCTCAGTACTCAGTGTGCTGGGTGCTCAGTGCTCGGGTTGCTGGGTGCTCAGTACTCAGGGTGCTCGGTGCACAGTGCTCAGGGTGCTGGGTGCTCAGTGCTCAGGGTGCTCGGTGCTTAGTACTCAGGGTGCTGGGTGCTCAGTACTCCGGGTGCTGGGTGCTCAGTGCTCGGGGTGCTCGGTTCTCAGTGCTCAGTGTGCTGGGTGCTCAGTACTCAGGGTGCTCATTGCTCAGGGTGCTGGGTGCTCAGTACTCAGGGTGCTGGGTGCTCAGTACTCAGGGTGCTCAGTGCTCAGAACTCAGGGTGCTCAGTGCTCAGTTCTCAGGGTGCTCAGTGCTCAGGGTGCTGGGTGCTCAGTGCTCAGGTTCCTGGGTGCTCAGTACTCAGGGTGCTGGGTGCTCAGTGCTCAGGGTGCTGTGTGCTCAGTGCTCAGGGTGCTGGGTGCTCAGTGCTCAGGGTGCTCGGTGCTCAGTGCTCAGGTTGCTGGGTGCTCAGTACTCAGGGTGCTGGGTGCTCAGTACTCAGGGTGCTCATTGCTCAGTACTCAGGGTGCTCAGTGCTCAGTACTCAGGGTGCTCGGTGCTCAGTGCTCAGGGTGCTCAGTGCTCAGTACTCAGGGTTCTCGGTGCTCAGTGCTCAGGGTGCTCAGTGCTCAGTACTCAGGGTGCTCAGTGTTCAGTGCTCTGGGTGCTGGGTGCTCAGTGCTCAGGGTGCTGGGTGCTCAGTACTCAGGGTGCTGGGTGCTAAGTGCTCAGAGTGCTGGGTGCTCAGTGCTCAGGGTGCTCGGTGCTCAGTGCTCAGGTTGCTGGGTGCTAAGTACTCAGGGTGCTGGGTGCTCAGTACTCACGGTGCTCATTGCTCAGTACTCAGGGTGCTCAGTGCTCAGTACTCAATGTGCTCAGTGCTCAGGGTGCTGTGTGCTCAGTGCTCGGGGTGCTGGGTGCTCAGTCCTCAGTGTGCTGGGTGCTCAGTGCTCAGGGTGCACGGTGCTCAGTGCTCAGGGTGCTTTGTGCTCAGTACTCAGCGTGCTGGGTGCTCAGTGCTCGGGGTGCTGGGTGCTCAGTGCGCAGGGTGATGGGTGCTCAGTGCTCGGGGTGCTGGGTGCTTAGTGCACAGTTCTCAGGTTGCTGGGTGCTCAGTGCTCGGGGTGCTGGGTGCTCAGTGCTCAGTACTCAGGGTGCTGGGTGCTCACTGCTCAGGGTGCTGCGTGCTCAGTGCTCAGGGTGCTGGGTGCTCAGTGCTCAGGGTGCGGGGTACTCAGTGCTCGGGGTGCTGGGTGCTCAGTACTCAGGGTGCTGGGTGCTCAGTACTCAGGGTGCTGGGTGCTCAGTGCTCGGGGTGCTGGGTGCTCATTGCTCGGGGTGCTCGCTGCTCAGTACTCAGGGTGCTGGGTGCTCAGTGCTCGGGGTGCTCAGTACTCAGGGTGCTGTGTGTTCAGTGCTCAGGGTGCTGGTTGCTCAGTACTCAGGGTGCTCGGTGCTTAGTATTCAGGGTGCTGGGTGCTCAGTACTCCGGGTGCTTGGTGCTCAGTGCTCAGTGTGCTCGGTGCTCAGTGCTCAAGGTGCTGGCTGCTCAGTACTCAGGGTGCTCATTGCTCAGGGTGCTGGGTGCTCAGTACTCAGGGTGCTGGGTGCTCAGTGCTCAGGGTGCTCGGTGCTGAGTACGTTGGGTGCTCAGGACTCAGGGTGCTGGGTGCTCAGTGCTCAGGGTGCTGGGTGCTCAGTGCTCAGGGTGCTGGGTGCTCAGTGCTCAGGGTGCTGGGTGCTCGGTGCTCGGGGTGCTGGGTGCTCAGTGCGCGGGGTGCTCGGTGCTCAGTACTCAGGGTGCTCAGTGCTCAGTACTCAGGGTGCTGGGTGATCAGTGCTCAGGGTGCTGGGTGCTCAGTACTCAGGGTGCTGGGTGCTTGGTGCTCAGTACGCTGGGTGCTCAGTACTCAGGGTGCTTGGTGCTCTGTACTCAGGGTGCTCGGTGCTTAGTACTCAGGGTGCTGGGTGCTCAGTACTCCGGGTGCTGGGTGCTCAGTGCTTGGGATGCTCGGTGCTCAGTGCTCAAGGTGCTGGGTGCTCAGTAGTCAGGGTGATCATTGCTCAGGGTGCTGGGTGTTCAGTACTCAGGGTGCTGGGTGCTCAGTACTCAGGGTGCTCGGTGCTCAGTACTCAGGGTGCTGGGTGCTCAGTGCTCGCGGTGCTGTGTGCTCATTACTCAGGGTGCTGTGTGTCAGTACTCAGGGTGCTCAGTGCTTGGGGTGCTGGGTGCTCAGTACTCAGGGTGCTCAGTGCTTGGGGTGTTGGGTGCTCAGTACTCAGCGTGCTGGGTGCTCAGTGCTCGGGGTCCTGGGTGCTCAGTGCTCGGGGTGCTGGGTGCTCAGTGCTCGGGGTGCTGGGTGCTCAGTGCTCGGGGTTCTGGGTGCGCAGTGCTCGGGGCGCTGGGTGCTCAGTGCTCGGGGCGCTGGGTGCTCAGTGCTCGGGGTGCTCGGAGCTCAGGACTCAGGGTGCTGGGTGCTCAGTGCTCTTGGTGCTCGGTGCTCAGTACTCAGGGTGCTGGGTGCGCAGTGCTCGGGGTGCTGGGTGCTCAGTGCTCAGGGTGCTGGGTGCTCAGTGCTCAGGGTGCTGGGTGCTCAGTACTCGGGGTGCTGGGTGCTCAGTACTCGGGGTGCTGGGTGCTCAGTACTCAGGGTGCTCAGTGCTCAGTACTCAGGGTGCTCAGTGCTCAGTACTCAGGATGCTCAGTGCTCAGGGTGCTGGGTGCTCAGTGCTCGGGGTGCGGGGTGCTCAGTCCTCAGGGTGCTGGGTGATCAGTGCTCAGGGTGCTCGGTGCTCAGTTCTCAGGGTGCTGGGTGCTCAGTACTCAGGGTGCTGGGTGCTCAGTACTCAGGGTGCTGGGTGCTCAGTGCTCGGGTTGCTGGGTGCTCAGTACTCAGGGTGCTCGGTGCACAGTGCTCAGGGTGCGGGGTGCTCAGTGCTCAGGGTGCTCTGTGCTTAGTACTCAGGGTGCTGGGTGCTCAGTGCTCAGGGTGCTGGGTGCTCAGTACTCAGGGTGCTGGGTGCTCAGTACTCAGGGTGCTCGGTGCTCAGTGCTCAGGGTGCTGGGTGCTCAGTACTCGGGGTGCTGGGTGCTCAGTACTCAGGGTGCTGGGTGCTCAGTGCTCAGGGTGCTGGGTGCTCAGTGCTCGGGGTGCTGGGTGCTCAGTACTCGGGGTGCTATGTGCTCAGTGCTCAGGGTGCTGGGTCTCAGTGCTCGGGGTACTGGGTACTCAGTGCTCAGTACACAGGGTGCTGGGTGCTCAGTGCTCGGGATGCTGGGTGCTCAATAATCAGGGTACTCGGTGCTCAGTACTCAGGGTGCTGGGTGATCAGTGCTCACCGTGCTGGGTGCTCAGTACTCAGGGTGCTGCGTGCTCAGTTCTCAGGGTGCTGGGTGCTCAGTGCTCAGGGTGCTGGGTGCTCAGTGCTCAGGGTGCTGGGTCCTCAGTGCTCGGCGTGCTGGGTGCTCAGTACTCAGGGTGCTGGGTGCTCAGTACTCGGGGTGCTGGGTGCTCAGTACTCGGGGTGCTGGGTGCACAGTACTCAGGGAGCTGGGTGCTCAGTACTCAG
This sequence comes from Microtus oregoni, assembly GCF_018167655.1. NCBI lineage: Eukaryota > Metazoa > Chordata > Mammalia > Rodentia > Cricetidae > Microtus > Microtus oregoni. The sequence goes on along the minus strand of NW_024543811.1, from coordinate 1,169,478 downwards.
GGTGCTGGTTGCTCAGTACTCGGGTGCTGGGTGCTCAGTGCTCAGGGTGCTGGGTGCTCAGTGCTCGGGGTGCTGGGTGCTCAGTGCTCAGTACTCAGGGTGCTGGGTGCTCAGTGTTCGGGGTGCTGGGTGCTCAGTGCTCAGTACTCAGGGTGCTGGGTACTCAGTACTCAGGGTGCTGTGTGTTCAGTGCTCAGGGTGCTGGCTGCTCAGTACTCAGGGTGCTCGGTGCTTCGTACTCAGGGTGCTGGGTGCTCAGTACTCCGGGTGCTGGGTGCTCAGTGCTCGGGGTGCTCGGTGCTCAGTGCTCAAGGTGCTGGGTGCTCAGTACTCAGGGTGATCATTGCTCAGGGTGCTGGGTGTTCAGTACTCAGGGTGCTGGGTGCTCAGTACTCAGGGTGCTGGGTGCTCAGTACTCAGGGTGCTCGGTGCTCGGGGTGCTGGGTGCTCAGTGCTCGGGGTGCTCGGTGCTCAGTACTCGGGGTGATCAGTGCTCAGTACTCAGGGTGCTTGGTGCTCAGTACTCAGGGTGCTGGGTGCTCGGTGCTCTGTACGCTGGGTGCTCAGTACTCAGGGTGCTGGGTGCTCAGTACTCAGGGTGCTGGGTGCTCAGTACTCAGGGTGCTGGGTGCTCAGTGCTCAGTGTGCTGGGTGCTCAGTGCTCGGGGTGCTCGGTGCTCAGTACGCTGTGTGCTCAGTACTCAGGTTGCTGGGTGCTCAGTGCTCGGGGTGCTGGGTGCTCAGTACTCAGGGTGCTGTGTGCTCAGTGCTCGCTGTGCTGGGTGCTCAGTACTAAGGTTGCTGGGTGCTCAGTGCTCAGGGTGCTGTGTGCTCAGTGCTCAGGGTGCTCGGTGCTTAGTACTCAGGGTGCTCGGTGCTCGGGGTGCTGGGTGCTCAGTACTCGGGGTGCTGGGTGCTCAGTACTCAGGGTGCTGGGTGCTCAGTGCTCAGGGTGCTGGGTGCTCAGTGCTCGGGGTGCTGGGTGCTCATTACTCAGGGTGCTGGGTGTCAGTACTCAGGGTGCTCAGTGCTTGGGGTGCTGGGTGCTCAGTACTCAGGGTGCTCAGTGCTTGGGGTGTTGGGTGCTCAGTACTCAGGGTGCTGGGTGCTCAGTGCTCAGGGTGCTGGGTGTTCAGTACTCAGGGTGCTGGGTGCTCAGTACTCAGGGTGCTGGGTGCTCAGTGCTCGGGGTGCTGGGTGCTCAGTGCTCGGGGTGCTGGGTGCTCAGTGCTCGGGGTGCTGGGTGCTCAGTGCTCGGGGTTCTGGGTGCGCAGCGCTCGGGGCGCTGGGTGCTCAGTGCTCGGGGTACTCGGTGCTCAGTACTCAGGGTGCTGGGTGCGCAGTGCTCGGGGTGCTGGGTGCTCAGTGCTCAGGGTGCTGGGTGCTCAGTGCTCAGGGTGTTGGGTGCTCAGTACTCGGGGTGCTGGGTGCTCAGTACTCGGGGTGCTGGGTGCTCAGTACTCAGGGTGCTCAGTGCTCAGTACTCAGGGTGCTCAGTGCTCAGTACTCAGGGTGCTCAATGCTCAGGGTGCTGGGTGCTCAGTGCTCGGGGTGCGGGGTGCTCAGTCCTCAGGGTGCTGGGTGCTCAGTGCTCAGGGTGCTCGGTGCTCAGTTCTCAGGGTGCTGGGTGCTCAGTACTCAGGGTGCTGGGTGCTCAGTACTCAGGGTGCTGGGTGCTCAGTGCTCGGGTTGCTGGGTGCTCAGTACTCAGGGTGCTCGGTGCACAGTGCTCAGGGTGCTGGGTGCTCAGTGCTCAGGGTGCTCGGTGCTTAGTACTCAGGGTGCTGGGTGCTCAGTGCTCAGGGTGCTGGGTGCTCAGTACTCAGGGTGCTGGGTGCTCAGTACTCAGGGTGCTCGGTGCTCAGTGCTCAGGGTGCTGGGTGCTCAGTACTCGGGGTGCTGGGTGCTCAGTACTCAGGGTGCTGGGTGCTCAGTGCTCAGGGTGCTGGGTGCTCAGTGCTCGGGGTGCTGGGTGCTCAGTACTCGGGGTGCTATGTGCTCAGTGCTCAGGGTGCTGGGTCTCAGTGCTCGGGGTACTGGGTACTCAGTGCTCAGTACACAGGGTGCTGGGTGCTCAGTGCTCGGGATGCTGGGTGCTCAATAATCAGGGTACTCGGTGCTCAGTACTCAGGGTGCTGGGTGATCAGTGCTCAGGGTGCTGGGTGCTCAGTACTCAGGGTGCTGCGTGCTCAGTTCTCAGGGTGCTGCGTGCTCAGTACTCAGGGTGCTGGGTGCTCAGTGCTCAGGGTGCTGGGTGCTCAGTGCTCAGGGTGCTGGGTCCTCAGTGCTCGGCGTGCTGGGTGCTCAGTACTCAGGGTGCTGGGTGCTCAGTACTCGGGGTGCTGGGTGCTCAGTACTCGGGGTGCTGGGTGCACAGTACTCAGGGAGCTGGGTGCTCAGTACTCAGGGTGCTGGTTGCTCAGTACTCGGGTGCTGGGTGCTCAGTGCTCAGGGTGCTGGGTGCTCAGTGCTCGGGGTGCTGGGTGCTCAGTGCTCAGTACTCAGGGTGCTGGGTGCTCAGTGTTCGGGGTGCTGGGTGCTCAGTGCTCAGTACTCAGGGTGCTGGGTACTCAGTACTCAGGGTGCTGTGTGTTCAGTGCTCAGGGTGCTGGCTGCTCAGTACTCAGGGTGCTCGGTGCTTCGTACTCAGGGTGCTGGGTGCTCAGTACTCCGGGTGCTGGGTGCTCAGTGCTCGGGGTGCTCGGTGCTCAGTGCTCAAGGTGCTGGGTGCTCAGTACTCAGGGTGATCATTGCTCAGGGTGCTGGGTGTTCAGTACTCAGGGTGCTGGGTGCTCAGTACTCAGGGTGCTGGGTGCTCAGTACTCAGGGTGCTCGGTGCTCGGGGTGCTGGGTGCTCAGTGCTCGGGGTGCTCGGTGCTCAGTACTCGGGGTGATCAGTGCTCAGTACTCAGGGTGCTTGGTGCTCAGTACTCAGGGTGCTGGGTGCTCGGTGCTCTGTACGCTGGGTGCTCAGTACTCAGGGTGCTGGGTGCTCAGTACTCAGGGTGCTGGGTGCTCAGTACTCAGGGTGCTGGGTGCTCAGTGCTCAGTGTGCTGGGTGCTCAGTGCTCGGGGTGCTCAGTGCTCAGTACGCTGTGTGCTCAGTACTCAGGTTGCTGGGTGCTCAGTGCTCGGGGTGCTGGGTGCTCAGTACTCAGGGTGCTGTGTGCTCAGTGCTCGCTGTGCTGGGTGCTCAGTACTAAGGTTGCTGGGTGCTCAGTGCTCAGGGTGCTGTGTGCTCAGTGCTCAGGGTGCTCGGTGCTTAGTACTCAGGGTGCTCGGTGCTCGGGGTGCTGGGTGCTCAGTACTCGGGGTGCTGGGTGCTCAGTACTCAGGGTGCTGGGTGCTCAGTGCTCAGGGTGCTGGGTGCTCAGTGCTCGGGGTGCTGGGTGCTCATTACTCAGGGTGCTGGGTGTCAGTACTCAGGGTGCTCAGTGCTTGGGGTGCTGGGTGCTCAGTACTCAGGGTGCTCAGTGCTTGGGGTGTTGGGTGCTCAGTACTCAGGGTGCTGGGTGCTCAGTGCTCAGGGTGCTGGGTGTTCAGTACTCAGGGTGCTGGGTGCTCAGTACTCAGGGTGCTGGGTGCTCAGTGCTCGGGGTGCTGGGTGCTCAGTGCTCGGGGTGCTGGGTGCTCAGTGCTCGGGGTGCTGGGTGCTCAGTGCTCGGGGTTCTGGGTGCGCAGCGCTCGGGGCGCTGGGTGCTCAGTGCTCGGGGTACTCGGTGCTCAGTACTCAGGGTGCTGGGTGCGCAGTGCTCGGGGTGCTGGGTGCTCAGTGCTCAGGGTGCTGGGTGCTCAGTGCTCAGGGTGTTGGGTGCTCAGTACTCGGGGTGCTGGGTGCTCAGTACTCGGGGTGCTGGGTGATCAGTACTCAGGGTGCTCAGTGCTCAGTACTCAGGGTGCTCAGTGCTCAGTACTCAGGGTGCTCAATGCTCAGGGTGCTGGGTGCTCAGTGCTCGGGGTGCGGGGTGCTCAGTCCTCAGGGTGCTGGGTGCTCAGTGCTCAGGGTGCTCGGTGCTCAGTTCTCAGGGTGCTGGGTGCTCAGTACTCAGGGTGCTGGGTGCTCAGTACTCAGGGTGCTGGGTGCTCAGTGCTCGGGTTGCTGGGTGCTCAGTACTCAGGGTGCTCGGTGCACAGTGCTCAGGGTGCTGGGTGCTCAGTGCTCAGGGTGCTCGGTGCTTAGTACTCAGGGTGCTGGGTGCTCAGTGCTCAGGGTGCTGGGTGCTCAGTACTCAGGGTGCTGGGTGCTCAGTACTCAGGGTGCTCGGTGCTCAGTGCTCAGGGTGCTGGGTGCTCAGTACTCGGGGTGCTGGGTGCTCAGTACTCAGGGTGCTGGGTGCTCAGTGCTCAGGGTGCTCCGTGCTCAGTGCTCGGGGTGCTGGGTGCTCAGTACTCGGGGTGCTATGTGCTCAGTGCTCAGGGTGCTGGGTCTCAGTGCTCGGGGTACTGGGTACTCAGTGCTCAGTACACAGGGTGCTGGGTGCTCAGTGCTCGGGATGCTGGGTGCTCAATAATCAGGGTACTCGGTGCTCAGTACTCAGGGTGCTGGGTGATCAGTGCTCAGGGTGCTGGGTGCTCAGTACTCAGGGTGCTGCGTGCTCAGTTCTCAGGGTGCTGGGTGCTCAGTACTCAGGGTGCTGGGTGCTCAGTGCTCAGGGTGCTGGGTGCTCAGTGCTCAGGGTGCTGGGTCCTCAGTGCTCGGGGTGCTGGGTGCTCAGTACTCAGGGTGCTGGGTGCTCAGTACTCGGGGTGCTGGGTGCTCAGTACTCGGGGTGCTGGGTGCACAGTACTCAGGGAGCTGGGTGCTCAGTACTCAGGGTGCTGGTTGCTCAGTACTCGGGTGCTGGGTGCTCAGTGCTCAGGGTGCTGGGTGCTCAGTGCTAGGGGTGCTGGGTGCTCAGTGCTCAGTACTCAGGGTGCTGGGTGCTCAGTGTTCGGGGTGCTGGGTGCTCAGTGCTCAGTACTCAGGGTGCTGGGTACTCAGTACTCAGGGTGCTGTGTGTTCAGTGCTCAGGGTGCTGGCTGCTCAGTACTCAGGGTGCTCGGTGCTTCGTACTCAGGGTGCTGGGTGCTCAGTACTCCGGGTGCTGGGTGCTCAGTGCTCGGGGTGCTCGGTGCTCAGTGCTCAAGGTGCTGGGTGCTCAGTACTCAGGGTGATCATTGCTCAGGGTGCTGGGTGTTCAGTACTCAGGGTGCTGGGTGCTCAGTACTCAGGGTGCTGGGTGCTCAGTACTCAGGGTGCTCGGTGCTCGGGGTGCTGGGTGCTCAGTGCTCGGGGGGCTCGGTGCTCAGTACTCGGGGTGATCAGTGCTCAGTACTCAGGGTGCTGGGTGCTCAGTACTCAGGGTGCTGGGTGCTCGGTGCTCTGTACGCTGGGTGCTCAGTACTCAGTGTGCTGGGTGCTCAGTACTCAGGGTGCTGGGTGCTCAGTACTCAGGGTGCTGGGTGCTCAGTGCTCAGTGTGCTGGGTGCTCAGTGCTCGGGGTGCTCGGTGCACAGTACGCTGTGTGCTCAGTACTCAGGTTGCTGGGTGCTCAGTGCTCGGGGTGCTGGGTGCTCAGTACTCAGGGTGCTGTGTGCTCAGTGCTCGCTGTGCTGGGTGCTCAGTACTAAGGTTGCTGGGTGCTCAGTGCTCAGGGTGCTGTGTGCTCAGTGCTCAGGGTGCTCGGTGCTTAGTACTCAGGGTGCTCGGTGCTCGGGGTGCTGGGTGCTCAGTACTCGGGGTGCTGGGTGCTCAGTACTCAGGGTGCTGGGTGCTCAGTGCTCAGGGTGCTGGGTGCTCAGTGCTCGGGGTGCTGGGTGCTCATTACTCAGGGTGCTGGGTGTCAGTACTCAGGGTGCTCAGTGCTTGGGGTGCTGGGTGCTCAGTACTCAGGGTGCTCAGTGCTTGGGGTGTTGGGTGCTCAGTACTCAGGGTGCTGGGTGCTCAGCGCTCAGGGTGCTGGGTGTTCAGTACTCAGGGTGCTGGGTGCTCAGTACTCAGGGTGCTGGGTGCTCAGTGCTCGGGGTGCTGGGTGCTCAGTGCTCGGGGTGCTGGGTGCTCAGTGCTCGGGGTGCTGGGTGCTCAGTGCTCGGGGTTCTGGGTGCGCAGTGCTCGGGGCGCTGGGTGCTCAGTGCTCGGGGTACTCGGAGCTCAGTACTCAGGGTGCTGGGTGCACAGTGCTCGGGGTGCTGGGTGCTCAGTGCTCAGGGTGCTGGGTGCTCAGTGCTCAGGGTGTTGGGTGCTCAGTACTCGGGGTGCTGGGTGCTCAGTACTCGGGGTGCTGGGTGCTCAGTACTCAGGGTGCTCAGTGCTCAGTACTCAGGGTGCTCAGTGCTCAGTACTCAGGGTGCTCAATGCTCAGGGTGCTGGGTGCTCAGTGCTCGGGGTGCGGGGTGCTCAGTCCTCAGGGTGCTGGGTGCTCAGTGCTCAGGGTGCTCGGTGCTCAGTTCTCAGGGTGCTGGGTGCTCAGTACTCAGGGTGCTGCGTGCTCAGTACTCAGGGTGCTGGGTGCTCAGTGCTCGGGTTGCTGGGTGCTCAGTACTCAGGGTGCTCGGTGCACAGTGCTCAGGGTGCTGGGTGCTCAGTGCTCAGGGTGCTCGGTGCTTAGTACTCAGGGTGCTGGGTGCTCAGTGCTCAGGGTGCTGGGTGCTCAGTACTCAGGGTGCTGGGTGATCAGTACTCAGGGTGCTCGGTGCTCAGTGCTCAGGGTGCTGGGTGCTCAGTACTCGGGGTGCTGGGTGCTCAGTACTCAGGGTGCTGTGTGCTCAGTGCTCAGGGTGCTGGGTGCTCAGTGCTCGGGGTGCTGGGTGCTCAGTACTCGGGGTGCTGGGTGCTCAGTGCTCAGGGTGCTGGGTCTCAGTGCTCGGGGTACTGGGTACTCAGTGCTCAGTACACAGGGTGCTGGGTGCTCAGTGCTCGGGGTGCTGGGTGCTCAATAATCAGGGTACTCGGTGCTCAGTACTCAGGGTGCTGGGTGATCAGTGCTCAGGGTGCTGGGTGCTCAGTACTCAGGGTGCTGCGTGCTCAGTTCTCAGGGTGCTGGGTGCTCAGTACTCAGGGTGCTGGGTGCTCAGTGCTCAGGGTGCTGCGTGCTCAGTGCTCAGGGTGCTGGGTCCTCAGTGCTCGGGGTGCTGGGTGCTCAGTACTCAGGGTGCTGGGTGCTCAGTACTCAGGGTGCTGGGTGCTCAGTGCTCGGGGTGCTGGGTGCTCAGTGCTCAGTACTAAGGGTGCTGGGTGCTCAGTGCTCAGTACTCAGGGTGCTGGGTGCTCAGTGCTCGGGGTGCTGGGTGCTCAGTACTCAGGGTACTCGGTGCTCAGTACTCAGGGTCCTGGGTGATCAGTGCTCAGTGTGCTGGGTGCTCAGTACTCAGTGTGCTGGGTGCTGCTGGGTGCTCAGTGCGCAGTGCTCGGGGTGCTGGGTGCTCAGTTCTCAGGGTGCTGGGTGCTCAGTGCTCAGGGTGCTCGGTGCTCAGTACGTTGGGTGCTCAGTACTCAGGGTGCTGGGTGCTCAGTGCTCAGGGTGCTGGGTGCTCAGTGCTCAGGGTGCTGGGTGCTCAGTGCTCAGGGTTCTGGGTGCTCGGTGCTCGGGGTGATGGGTGCTCAGTGCTCGGGGTGCTCGGTGCTCAGTACTCAGGGTGCTCAGTGCTCAGTACTCAGGGTGCTGGGTGCTCAGTGCTCAGGGTGCTGGGTGCTCAGTACTCAGGGTGCTGGGTGCTCGGTGCTCAGTACGCTGGGTGCTCAGTGCTCAAGGTGCTGGGTGCTCAGTAGTCAGGGTGATCATTGCTCAGGGTGCTGGGTGTACAGTACTCAGGGTGCTGGGTGCTCAGTACTCAGGGTGCTCGGTGCTCAGTACTCAGGGTGCTGGGTGTTCAGTGCTCGGGGTGCTGTGTGCTCATTACTCAGGGTGCTGGGTGCTCAGTACTCAGGGTGCTCAGTGCTTGGGGTGCTGGGTGCTCAGTACTCAGGGTGCTCAGTGCTTGGGGTGTTGGGTGCTCAGTACTCAGGGTGCTGGGTGCTCACTACTAAGGGTGCTGGATGCTCAGTGCTCGGGGTGCTGGGTGCTCAGTGCTCGGGGTGCTGGGTGCTCAGTGCTCGGGGCGCTGGGTGCTCAGTGCTCGGGGCGCTGGGTGCTCAGTGCTCGGGGTGCTCGGAGCTCAGTACTCAGGGTGCTGGGTGCTCAGTGCTCGGGGTGCTCGGTGCTCAGTACTCAGGGTGCTGGGTGCTCAGTGCTCGGGGTGCTCGGTGCTCAGTACGTTGGGTGCTCACTACTCAGGGTGCTGGGTGCTCAGTGCTCAGGGTGCTGGGTGCTCAGTACTCAGTGTGCTGGGTGCTCAGTTCTCAGGGTGCTGGGTGCTCAGTACTCAGGGTGCTCGGTGCTCAGTACTCAGGGTGCAGGGTGCTCAGTGCTCAGGGTGCTGGGTCCTCAGTGCTTGGGGTACTGGGTGCTCAGAGCTCAGGGTGCTGGGTGCTCAGTACTCAGGGTGCTGGGTGCTCAGTACTCGGGGTGCTGGGTGCTCAGTACTCAGGGAGCTGGGTGCTCAGTACTCAGGGTGCTGGGTGCTCAGTACTCGGGTGCTGGGTGCTCAGTGCTCAGGGTGCTGGGTGCTCAGTGCTCGGGGTGCTGGGTGCTCAGTGCTCAGTACTCAGGGTGCTGGGTGCTCAGTGCTCGGGGTGCTGGGTGATCAGTACTCGGGTGCTGGGTGCTCAGTGCTCAGGGTGCTGGGTGCTCAGTGCTCGGGGTGCTGGGTGCTCAGTGCTCAGTACTCAGGGTGCTGGGTGCTCAGTGCTCGGGGTGCTGGATGCTCAGTGCTCAGTACTCAGGGTGCTGGGTGCTCAGTGCTCAGGGTGCTGGGTGCTCAGTGCTCAGGGTGCTGGGTTCTCAGTGCTCAGGGTGCTGGGTACTCAGTGCTCAGGGTGCTGGGTACTCAGTGCTCGGGGTGCTGGGTGCTCAGTACTCAGGGTGCTGGGTGCTCAGTACTCAGGGTGCTCAGTGCTCAGTACACAGGGTGCTCAGTGCTCAGTACTCAGGGTGCTCAGTGCTCAGGGTGCTGGGTGCTCAGTGCTCGGGGTGCTGGGTGCTCAGTACTCAGGGTGCTGGTTGCTCAGTACTCGGGTGCTGGGTGCTCAGTGCTCAGGGTGCTGGGTGCTCAGTGCTCGGGGTGCTGGGTGCTCAGTGCTCAGTACTCAGGGTGCTGGGTGCTCAGTGTTCGGGGTGCTGGGTGCTCAGTGCTCAGTACTCAGGGTGCTGGGTACTCAGTACTCAGGGTGCTGTGTGTTCAGTGCTCAGGGTGCTGGCTGCTCAGTACTCAGGGTGCTCGGTGCTTCGTACTCAGGGTGCTGGGTGCTCAGTACTCCGGGTGCTGGGTGCTCAGTGCTCGGGGTGCTCGGTGCTCAGTGCTCAAGGTGCTGGGTGCTCAGTACTCAGGGTGATCATTGCTCAGGGTGCTGGGTGTTCAGTACTCAGGGTGCTGGGTGCTCAGTACTCAGGGTGCTGGGTGCTCAGTACTCAGGGTGCTCGGTGCTCGGGGTGCTGGGTGCTCAGTGCTCGGGGTGCTCGTTGCTCAGTACTCGGGGTGATCATTGCTCAGTACTCAGGGTGCTGGGTGCTCAGTACTCAGGGTGCTGGGTGCTCGGTGCTCTGTACGCTGGGTGCTCAGTACTCAGGGTGCTGGGTGCTCAGTACTCAGGGTGCTGGGTGCTCAGTACTCAGGGTGCTGGGTGCTCAGTGCTCAGTGTGCTGGGTGCTCAGTGCTCGGGGTGCTCGGTGTTCAGTACGCTGTGTGCTCAGTACTCAGGTTGCTGGGTGCTCAGTGCTCGGGGTGCTGGGTGCTCAGTACCCAGGGTGCTGTGTGCTCAGTGCTCGCTGTGCTGGGTGCTCAGTACTAAGGTTGCTGGGTGCTCAGTGCTCAGGGTGCTGTGTGCTCAGTGCTCAGGGTGCTCGGTGCTTAGTACTCAGGGTGCTCGGTGCTCGGGGTGCTGGGTGCTCAGTACTCGGGGTGCTGGGTGCTCAGTACTCAGGGTGCTGGGTGCTCAGTGCTCGGGGTGCTGGGTGCTCATTACTCAGGGTGCTGGGTGTCAGTACTCAGGGTGCTCAGTGCTTGGGGTGCTGGGTGCTCAGTACTCAGGGTGCTCAGTGCTTGGGGTGTTGGGTGCTCAGTACTCAGGGTGCTGGGTGCTCAGTGCTCAGGGTGCTGGGTGTTCAGTACTCAGGGTGCTGGGTGCTCAGTACTCAGGGTGCTGGGTGCTCAGTGCTCGGGGTGCTGGGTGCTCAGTGCTCGGGGTGCTGGGTGCTCAGTGCTCGGGGTGCTGGGTGCTCAGTGCTCGGGGTTCTGGGTGCGCAGTGCTCGGGGCGCTGGGTGCTCAGTGCTCGGGATACTCGGTGCTCAGTACTCAGGGTGCTGGGTGCGCAGTGCTCGGGGTGCTGGGTGCTCAGTGCTCAGGGTGCTGGGTGCTCAGTGCTCAGGGTGTTGGGTGCTCAGTACTCGGGGTGCTGGGTGCTCAGTACTCGGGGTGCTGGGTGCTCAGTACTCAGGGTGCTCAGTGCTCAGTACTCAGGGTGCTCAGTGCTCAGTACTCAGGGTGCTCAATGCTCAGGGTGCTGGGTGCTCAGTGCTCGGGGTGCGGGGTGCTCAGTCCTCAGGGTGCTGGGTGCTCAGTGCTCAGGGTGCTCGGTGCTCAGTTCTCAGGGTGCTGGGTGCTCAGTACTCAGGGTGCTGGGTGCTCAGTACTCAGGGTGCTGGGTGCTCAGTGCTCGGGTTGCTGGGTGCTCAGTACTCAGGGTGCTCGGTGCACAGTGCTCAGGGTGCTGGGTGCTCAGTGCTCAGGGTGCTCGGTGCTTAGTACTCAGGGTGCTGGGTGCTCAGTGCTCAGGGTGCTGGGTGCTCAGTACTCAGGGTGCTGGGTGCTCAGTACTCAGGGTGCTCGGTGCTCAGTGCTCAGGGTGCTGGGTGCTCAGTACTCGGGGTGCTGGGTGCTCAGTACTCAGGGTGCTGGGTGCTCAGTGCTCAGGGTGCTGGGTGCTCAGTGCTCGGGGTGCTGGGTGCTCAGTACTCGGGGTGCTATGTGCTCAGTGCTCAGGGTGCTGGGTCTCAGTGCTCGGGGTACTGGGTACTCAGTGCTCAGTACACAGGGTGCTGGGTGCTCAGTGCTCGGGATGCTGGGTGCTCAATAATCAGGGTACTCGGTGCTCAGTACTCAGGGTGCTGGGTGATCAGTGCTCAGGGTGCTGGGTGCTCAGTACTCAGGGTGCTGCGTGCTCAGTACTCAGGGTGCTGGGTGCTCAGTACTCAGGGTCCTGGGTGCTCAGTGCTCAGGGTGCTGGGTGCTCAGTGCTCAGGGTGCTGGGTCCTCAGTGCTCGGGGTGCTGGGTGCTCAGTACTCAGGGTGCTGGGTGCTCAGTACTCGGGGTGCTGGGTGCTCAGTACTCGGGGTGCTGGGTGCACAGTACTCAGGGAGCTGGGTGCTCAGTACTCAGGGTGCTGGTTGCTCAGTACTCGGGTGCTGGGTGCTCAGTGCTCAGGGTGCTGGGTGCTCAGTGCTCGGGGTGCTGGGTGCTCAGTGCTCAGTACTCAGGGTGCTGGGTGCTCAGTGTTCGGGGTGCTGGGTGCTCAGTGCTCAGTACTCAGGGTGCTGGGTACTCAGTACTCAGGGTGCTGTGTGTTCAGTGCTCAGGGTGCTGGCTGCTCAGTACTCAGGGTGCTCGGTGCTTCGTACTCAGGGTGCTGGGTGCTCAGTACTCCGGGTGCTGGGTGCTCAGTGCTCGGGGTGCTCGGTGCTCAGTGCTCAAGGTGCTGGGTGCTCAGTACTCAGGGTGATCATTGCTCAGGGTGCTGGGTGTTCAGTACTCAGGGTGCTGGGTGCTCAGTACTCAGGGTGCTGGGTGCTCAGTACTCAGGGTGCTCGGTGCTCGGGGTGCTGGGTGCTCAGTGCTCGGGGTGCTCGGTGCTCAGTACTCGGGGTGATCAGTGCTCAGTACTCAGGTTGCTGGGTGCTCAGTGCTCGGGGTGCTGGGTGCTCAGTACTCAGGGTGCTGTGTGCTCAGTGCTCGCTGTGCTGGGTGCTCAGTACTAAGGTTGCTGGGTGCTCAGTGCTCAGGGTGCTGTGTGCTCAGTGCTCAGGGTGCTCGGTGCTTAGTACTCAGGGTGCTCGGTGCTCGGGGTGCTGGGTGCTCAGTACTCGGGGTGCTGGGTGCTCAGTACTCAGGGTGCTGGGTGCTCAGTGCTCAGGGTGCTGGGTGCTCAGTGCTCGGGGTGCTGGGTGCTCATTACTCAGGGTGCTGGGTGTCAGTACTCAGGGTGCTCAGTGCTTGGGGTGCTGGGTGCTCAGTACTCAGGGTGCTCAGTGCTTGGGGTGTTGGGTGCTCAGTACTCAGGGTGCTGGGTGCTCAGTGCTCAGGGTGCTGGGTGTTCAGTACTCAGGGTGCTGGGTGCTCAGTACTCAGGGTGCTGGGTGCTCAGTGCTCGGGGTGCTGGGTGCTCAGTGCTCGGGGTGCTGGGTGCTCAGTGCTCGGGGTGCTGGGTGCTCAGTGCTCGGGGTTCTGGGTGCGCAGTGCTCGGGGCGCTGGGTGCTCAGTGCTCGGGGTACTCGGAGCTCAGTACTCAGGGTGCTGGGTGCACAGTGCTCGGGGTGCTGGGTGCTCAGTGCTCAGGGTGCTGGGTGCTCAGTGCTCAGGGTGTTGGGTGCTCAGTACTCGGGGTGCTGGGTGCTCAGTACTCGGGTTGCTGGGTGCTCAGTACTCAGGGTGCTCAGTGCTCAGTACTCAGGGTGCTCAGTGCTCAGTACTCAGGGTGCTCAATGCTCAGGGTGCTGGGTGCTCAGTGCTCGGGGTGCGGGGTGCTCCGTCCTCAGGGTGCTGGGTGCTCAGTGCTCAGGGTGCTCGGTGCTCAGTTCTCAGGGTGCTGGGTGCTCAGTACTCAGGGTGCTGCGTGCTCAGTACTCAGGGTGCTGGGTGCTCAGTGCTCGGGTTGCTGGGTGCTCAGTACTCAGGGTGCTCGGTGCACAGTGCTCAGGGTGCTGGGTGCTCAGTGCTCAGGGTGCTCGGTGCTTAGTACTCGGGGTGCTGGGTGCTCAGTGCTCAGGGTGCTGGGTGCTCAGTACTCAGGGTGCTGGGTGCTCAGTACTCAGGGTGCTCGGTGCTCAGTGCTCAGGGTGCTGGGTGCTCAGTACTCGGGGTGCTGGGTGCTCAGTACTCAGGGTGCTGTGTGCTCAGTGCTCAGGGTGCTGGGTGCTCAGTGCTCGGGGTGCTGGGTGCTCAGTACTCGGGGTGCTGGGTGCTCAGTGCTCAGGGTGCTGGGTCTCAGTGCTCGGGGTACTGGGTACTCAGTGCTCAGTACACAGGGTGCTGGGTGCTCAGTGCTCGGGGTGCTGGGTGCTCAATAATCAGGGTACTCGGTGCTCAGTACTCAGGGTGCTGGGTGATCAGTGCTCAGGGTGCTGGGTGCTCAGTACTCAGGGTGCTGCGTGCTCAGTTCTCAGGGTGCTGGGTGCTCAGTACTCAGGGTGCTCGGTGCTCAGTACTCAGGGTGCTGGGTGTTCAGTGCACGGGGTGCTGTGTGCTCATTACTCAGGGTGCTGGGTGCTCAGTACTCAGGGTGCTCAGTGCTTGGGGTGCTGGGTGCTCAGTACTCAGGGTGCTCAGTGCTTGGGGTGTTGGGTGCTCAGTACTCAGGGTGCTGGGTGCTCACTACTAAGGGTGCTGGGTGCTCAGTGCTCGGGGTGCTTGGTGCTCAGTACTCAGGGTGCTGGGTGCTCAGTGCTCGGGGTGCTCGGTGCTCAGTACGTTGGGTGCTCACTACTCAGGGTGCTGGGTGCTCAGTGCTCAGGGTGCTGGGTGCTCAGTACTCAGTGTGCTGGGTGCTCAGTTCTCAGGGTGCTGGGTGCTCAGTACTCAGGGTGCTCGGTGCTCAGTACTCAGGGTGCAGGGTGCTCAGTGCTCAGGGTGCTGGGTCCTCAGTGCTTGGGGTACTGGGTGCTCAGTGCTCAGGGTGCTGGGTGCTCAGTACTCAGGGTGCTGGGTGCTCAGTACTCGGGGTCCTGGGTGCTCAGTACTCAGGGAGCTGGGTGCTCAGTACTCAGGGTGCTGGGTGCTCAGTACTCGGGTGCTGGGTGCTCAGTGCTCAGGGTGCTGGGTGCTCAGTGCTCGGGGTGCTGGGTGCTCAGTGCTCAGTACTCAGGGTGCTGGGTGCTCAGTGCTCGGGGTGCTGGGTGATCAGTACTCGGGTGCTGGGTGCTCAGTGCTCAGTGTGCTGGGTGCTCAGTGCTCGGGGTGCTGGGTGCTCAGTGCTCAGTACTCAGGGTGCTGGGTGCTCAGTGCTCGGGGTGCTGGATGCTCAGTGCTCAGTACTCAGTGTGCTGGGTGCTCAGTTCTCAGGGTGCTGGGTGCTCAGTACTCAGGGTGCTCGGTGCTCAGTACTCAGGGTGCAGGGTGCTCAGTGCTCAGGGTGCTAGGTCCTCAGTGCTTGGGGTACTGGGTGCTCAGTGCTCAGGGTGCTGGGTGCTCAGTACTCAGGGTGCTGGGTGCTCAGTACTCGGGGTGCTGGGTGCTCAGTACTCAGGGAGCTGGGTGCTCAGTACTCAGGGTGCTGGGTGCTCAGTACTCGGGTGCTGGGTGCTCAGTGCTCAGGGTGCTGGGTGCTCAGTGCTCGGGGTGCTGGGTGCTCAGTGCTCAGTACTCAGGGTGCAGGGTGCTCAGTGATCGGGGTGCTGGGTGATGAGTACTCGGGTGCTGGGTGCTCAGTGCTCAGGGTGCTGGGTGCTCAGTGCTCGGGGTGCTGGGTGCTCAGTGCTCAGTACTCAGGGTGCTGGGTGCTCAGTGCTCGGGGTGCTGGATGCTCAGTGCTCAGTACTCAGGGTGCTGGGTGCTCAGTGCTCAGGGTGCTGGGTGCTCAGTGCTCAGGGTGCTGGGTTCTCAGTGCTCAGGGTGCTGGGTACTCAGTGCTCAGGTTGCTGGGTACTCAGTGCTCGGGGTGCTGGGTGCTCAGTACTCAGGGTGCTGGGTGCTCAGTACTCAGGGTGCTCAGTGCTCAGTACACAGGGTGCTCAGTGCTCAGTACTCAGGGTGCTCAGTGCTCAGGGTGCTGGGTGCTCAGTGCTCGGGGTGCTGGGTGCTCAGTCCTCAGGGTGCTGGGTGCTCAGTGCTCAGGGTGCTCGGTGCTCAGTGCTCAGGGTGCTGGGTGCTCAGTGCTCAGGGTGCTCGGTGCTCAGTACTCAGGGTGCTGGGTGCTCAGTGCTCAGGATGCTGGGTGCTCAGTACTCAGGGTGCTGGGTGCTCAGTACTCAGGGTGCTCGGTGCTCAGTGCTCAGGGTGCTGGGTGCACAGTGCTCGGGGTGCTGGGTGCTCAGTACTCGGGGTGCTGGGTGCTCAGTACTCAGGGTGATGGGTGCTCAGTGCTCAGGGTGCTGGGTGCTCAGTGCTCGGGGTACTGGGTGCTCAGTACTCGGGGTGCTGGGTGCTCAGTGCTCAGGGTGCTAGGTCTCAGTGCTCGGGGTACTTGGTGCACAGTGCTCGGGGTGCTGGGTGCTCAGTACTCGGGGTGCTGGGTGCTCAGTACTCAGGGTGCTGGGTGCTCAGTGCTCAGGGTGCTGGGTGCTCAGTGCTCGGGGTACTGGGTGCTCAGTACTCGGGGTGCTGGGTGCTCAGTGCTCAGGGTGCTGGGTCTCAGTGCTCGGGGTACTGGGTACTCAGTGTTCAGTACACAGGGTGCTGGGTGCTCAGTGCTCGGGGTGCTGGGTGCTCAGTGCTCAGTACTGAGGGTGCTGGGTGCTCAGTGCTCAGGGTGCTGGGTGCTCAGTACTCAGGGTACTCGGTGCTCAGTACTCAGGGTGCTGGGTGATCAGTGCTCAGGGTGCTGGGTGCTCAGTACTCAGTGAGCTGGGTGCTCAGTTCTCAGGGTGCTGGGTGCTCAGTACTCAGGGTGCTCGGTGCTCAGTACTCAGGGTGCTGGGTGCTCAGTGCTCAGGGTGCTGCGTCTTCAGTGCCCGGGGAGCTGGGTGCTCAGTACGCTGGGTGCTCAGTACTCAGGGTGCTTGGTGCTCTGTACTCAGGGTGCTCGGTGCTTAGTACTCAGGGTGCTGGGTGCTCAGTACTCCGGGTGCTGGGTGCTCAGTGCTCGGGATGCTCGGTGCTCAGTGCTCAAGGTGCTGGGTGCTCAGTAGTCAGGGTGATCATTGCTCAGGGTGCTGGGTGTTCAGTACTCAGGGTGCTGGGTGCTCAGTACTCAGGGTGCTCGGTGCTCAGTACTCAGGGTGCTGGGTGCTCAGTGCTCGCGGTGCTGTGTTCTCATTACTCAGGGTGCTGGATGTCAGTACACAGGGTGCTCAGTGCTTGGGGTGCTGGGTGCTCAGTACTCAGGGTGCTCAGTGCTTGGGGTGTTGGGTGCTCAGTACTCAGCGTGCTGGGTGCTCAGTGCTCGGGGTCCTGGGTGCTCAGTGCTCGGGGTGCTGGGTGCTCAGTGCTCGGGGTGCTGGGTGCTCAGTGCTCGGGGTTCTGGGTGCGCAGTGCTCGGGGCGCTGGGTGCTCAGTGCTCGGGGCGCTGGGTGCTCAGTGCTCGGGGTGCTCAGAGCTCAGGACTCAGGGTGCTTGGTGCTCAGTGCTCTTGGTGCTCGGTGCTCAGTACTCGGGGTGCTGGGTGCTCAGTACTCGGGGTGCTGGGTGCTCAGTACTCAGGGTGCTCAGTGCTCCGTACTCAGGGTGCTCAGTGCTCAGTACTCAGGATGCTCAGTGCTCAGGGTGCTGGGTGCTCAGTGCTCGGGGTGCGGGGTGCTCAGTCCTCAGGGTGCTGGGTGATCAGTGCTCAGGGTGCTCGGTGCTCAGTTCTCAGGGTGCTGGGTGCTCAGTACTCAGGGTGCTGGGTGCTCAGTACTCAGGGTGCTGGGTGCTCAGTGCTCGGGTTGCTGGGTGCTCAGTACTCAGGGTGCTCGGTGCACAGTGCTCAGGGTGCTGGGTGCTCAGTGCTCAGGGTGCTCTGTGCTTAGTACTCAGGGTGCTGGGTGCTCAGTGCTCAATGTGCTGGGTGCTCAGTACTCAGGGTGCTGGGTGCTCAGTACTCAGGGTGCTCGGTGCTCAGTGCTCAGGGTGCTGGGTGCTCAGTACTCGGGGTGCTGGGTGCTCAGTACTCAGGGTGCTGGGTGCTCAGTGCTCAGGGTGCTGGGTGCTCAGTGCTCGGGGTGCTGGGTGCTCAGTACTCGGGGTGCTATGTGCTCAGTGCTCAGGGTGCTGGGTCTCAGTGCTCGGGGTACTGGGTACACAGTGCTCAGTACACAGGGTGCTGGGTGCTCAGTGCTCGGGATGCTGGGTGCTCAATAATCAGGGTACTCGGTGATCAGTACTCAGGGTGCTGGGTGATCAGTGCTCAGGGTGCTGGGTGCTCAGTACTCAGGGTGCTGCGTGCTCAGTTCTCAGGGTGCTGGGTGCTCAGTACTCAGGGTGCTGGGTGCTCAGTGCTCAGGGTGCTGGGTGCTCAGTGCTCAGGGTGCTGGGTCCTCAGTGCTCGGGGTGCTGGGTGCTCAGTACTCAGGGTGCTGGGTGCTCAGTACTCAGGGTGCTGGGTGCTCAGTACTCGGGGTGCTGGGTGCACAGTACTCAGGGAGCTGGGTGCTCAGTACTCAGGGTGCTGGTTGCTCAGTACTCGGGTGCTGGGTGCTCAGTGCTCAGGGTGCTGGGTGCTCAGTGCTCGGGGTGCTGGGTGCTCAGTGCTCAGTACTCAGGGTGCTGGGTGCTCAGTGTTCGGGGTGCTGGGTGCTCAGTGCTCAGTACTCAGGGTGCTGGGTACTCAGTACTCAGGGTGCTGTGTGTTCAGTGCTCAGGGTGCTGGCTGCTCAGTACTCAGGGTGCTCGGTGCTTCGTACTCAGGGTGCTGGGTGCTCAGTACTCCGGGTGCTGGGTGCTCAGTGCTCGGGGTGCTCGGTGCTCAGTGCTCAAGGTGCTGGGTGCTCAGTACTCAGGGTGATCATTGCTCAGGGTGCTGGGTGTTCAGTACTCAGGGTGCTGGGTGCTCAGTACTCAGGGTGCTGGGTGCTCAGTACTCAGGGTGCTCGGTGCTCGGGGTGCTGGGTGCTCAGTGCTCGGGGTGCTTGGTGCTCAGTGCTCAGGGTGCTGGTTTCTTAGTCCTCAGGGTCCTGGGTGCTTAGTACTCAGGGTGCTCAGTGCTCAGTACACAGGGTGCTGGGTGCTCAGTGCTCGGGGTGCTGGGTGCTCAGTGCTCAGTACTCAGGGTGCTGGGTGCTCAGTGCTCGGGGTGCTGGGTGCTCAGTGCTCAGTACTCGGGGTGATCAGTGCTCAGTACTCAGGGTGCTGGGTGCTCAGTACTCAGGGTGCTGGGTGCTCGGTGCTCTGTACGCTTGGTGCTCAGTACTCAGGGTGCTGGGTGCTCAGTACTCAGGGTGCTGGGTGCTCAGTACTCAGGGTGCTGGGTGCTCAGTGCTCAGTGTGCTGGGTGCTCAGTGCTTGGGGTGCTCGGTGCTCAGTACGCTGTGTGCTCAGTACTCAGGTTGCTGGGTGCTCAGTGCTCGGGGTGCTGGGTGCTCAGTACTCAGGGTGCTGTGTGCTCAGTGCTCGCTGTGCTGGGTGCTCAGTACTAAGGTTGCTGGGTGCTCAGTGCTCAGGGTGCTGTGTGCTCAGTGCTCAGGGTGCTCGGTGCTTAGTACTCAGGGTGCTCGGTGCTCGGGGTGCTGGGTGCTCAGTACTCAGGGTGCTGGGTGCTCAGTGCTCAGGGTGCTGGGTGCTCAGTGCTCGGGGTGCTGGGTGCTCATTACTCAGGGTGCTGGGTGTCAGTACTCAGGGTGCTCAGTTCTTGGGGTGCTGGGTGCTCAGTACTCAGGGTGCTCAGTGCTTGGGGTGTTGGGTGCTCAGTACTCAGGGTGCTGGGTGCTCAGTGCTCAGGGTGCTGGGTGTTCAGTACTCAGGGTGCTGGGTGCTCAGTACTCAGGGTGCTGGGTGCTCAGTGCTCGGGGTGCTGGGTGCTCAGTGCTCGGGGTTCTGGGTGCGCAGTGCTCGGGGCGCTGGGTGCTCAGTGCTCGGGGTACTCGGAGCTCAGTACTCAGGGTGCTGGGTGCGCAGTGCTCGGGGTGCTGGGTGCTCAGTGCTCAGGGTGCTGGGTGCTCAGTGCTCAGGGTGTTGGGTGCTCAGTACTCGGGGAGCTGGGTGCTCAGTACTCGGGGTGCTGGGTGCTCAGTACTCAGGGTGCTCAGTGCTCAGTACTCAGGGTGCTCAGTGCTCAGTACTCAGGGTGCTCAATGCTCAGGGTGCTGGGTGCTCAGTGCTCGGGGTGCGGGGTGCTCAGTCCTCAGGGTGCTGGGTGCTCAGTGCTCAGGGTGCTCGGTGCTCAGTTCTCAGGGTGCTGGGTGCTCAGTACTCAGGGTGCTGGGTGCTCAGTGCTCAGTACTCAGGGTGCTGGGTGCTCAGTACTCAGGGTGCTCGGTGTACAGTACTCAGGGTGCTGGGTGCTCAGTGCCCAGGGTGCTGGGTGCTCAGTACTCAGGGTGCTGGGTGCGCAGTACTCAGGGTGCTGGGTGCTCAGTGCTCGGTGTGCTGGGTGCGCAGTACTCAGGGTGCTGGGTGCTCAGTGCTCGGTGTGCTGGGTGCTCAGTGCTCAGGGTGATCAGTGGTCAGTACTCAGGGTGCTGGGTGCTCAGTGCTCAGTGTGCTGGGTGCTCAATCCTCAGGGTGCTCAGTACTCAGGGTGCTCAGTGCTCAGTGCTCAGTACTCAGGGTGTTCAGTACTCAGGGTGCTGGGTGCTCAGTGCTCGGGGTGCTGGGTGCTCAGTACCCAGGGTGCTGGGTGCTCAGTACTCGCGGTGCTGGGTGCTCAGTACTCAGGGTGCTGGGTGCTCAGTGCTCGGGGTGCTGGGTGCTCAGTGCTCAGGGTGATCGGTGCTCAGTGCTCAGGGTGCTGGGTGCTCAGTACTCAGGGTGCTCAGTGCTCAAGGTGCTGGGTGCTCAGTGCTCGGGGTGCTCGGTGCTCAGTACTCAGGGTGCTGAGTGCTCAGTACTCAGGGTGCTGGGTGCTCAGTACTCAGGGTGCTGGGTGCTCAGTACTCAGGGTGCTGGGTGCTCAGTGCTCCAGGGTGCTGGGTGCTCAGTGCTCGGGGTGCTGGGTGCTCAGTGCTCAGGGTGCTGGGTGCTCAGTGCTCATGGTGCTGGGTGCTCACTACTCAGGGTGCTGGGTGCTCAGTACTCGGGGTGCTTGGTGCTCAGTATTCAAGGTGCTGGGTGCTCAGTGCTCAGGGTGCTGGGTGCTCAGTCCTCGGGGTGCACCGTGCTCAGTGATCAGGGTGCTGGGTGCTCAGTACTCAGGGTGCTCGGTGCTCAGTACTCAGGGTTCTCAGTGCTCAGTACTCAGGGTGCTGGGTGCTCAGTGCTCAGGGTGCTGGGTGCTCAGTACTCAGGGTGCTCAGTGCTCAGTACTCGGGGTGCTTAGTGCTCAGTACTCAGGGTGCTCAGTGCTCAGTACTCGGGGTGCTGGGTCCTCAGTGCTCAGGGTGCTCAGTGCTCAGTGCTCGGGGTGTTGGGTGCTCAGTGCTCAGGGTGCTGGGTGTTCAGTACTCAGGGTGCAGGGTGCTCAGTACTCAGGGTGCTTGGTGCTCAGTGCTCAGGGTGCTGGTTTCTTAGTCCTCAGGGTCCTGGGTGCTTAGTACTCAGGGTGCTCAGTGCTCAGGGTGCTGGGTGCTCAGTGATCGGGGTGCTGTGTGCTCAGTACTCAGGGTGCTCAGTGCTCGGGGAGCTCGGTGCTCAGTACTCACGGTGCTGGGTGCTCAGTACTCAGTACTCGGGGTGCTGGGTGCTCAGTGCTCAGGGTGCTCAGTGCTCAGTACTCAGTGCTCAGGGTGCTCAGTGCTCAGTGCTCAGGGTGCTGGGTGTTCAGTACTCAGGGTGCTGGGTGCTCAGTACTCAGGGTGCTGGGTGCTCAGTACTCAGGGTGCTGGGTGCTCATTCTCGGGGTGCTGGGTGCTCAGTGCTCGGGGTGCTGGGTGCTCAGTACTCAGGGTGCTGGGGGCTCAGTACTCAGGGTGCTGGGTGCCCAGGACTCAGGGTGCTCGGTTCTCAGTACTCAGGGTGCTGGGTGCTCATTCTCGGGGTGCTGGGTGCTCAGTACTCAGGGTGCTGGTTGCTCAGTACTCAGGGTGCTGGGTGCTCAGTACTCAGGGTGATCTGTTCTCAGTACTCTGGTTGCTGGGTGCTCAGTGCTCGGGGTGCTGGGTGCTCAGTACTCGGGGTGCTCAGTGCTCAGTACTCAGGGTGCTGGGTGCTCAGTACTCAGGGTGCTGGGTGCTCAGTGCTCAGGGTGCTGGGTGCTCAGTACTAAGGGTGCTGGGTGCTCAGTACTCAGGGTGCTCAGTGCTCAGTACTCAGGGTGCTGGGTGCTCAGTGCTCAGGGTGCTGGGTACTCAGTACTCAGGGTGCTGGGTGCTCAGTACTCAGGGTGCTGGGTGCGCAGTGCTCAGGGTGCTGGGTGCTCAGTGCTCAGGGTGCTGGGTGCTCAGTACTCAGGGTGCTGGGTGCTCAGTGCTCAGGTTGATCGGTGCTCAGTACTCAGGGTGCTCAGTACTCAGGGTGCTGGGTGCTCAGTGCTCGGGGTGCTGGGTGCTCAGTACTCGGGGTGCTGGGTGCTCTGTACTCAGGGTGCTGGGTGCTCAGTGCTCGGGGTCCTGGGTGCTCAGTGCTCAATGTGATCGGTGCTCAGTACTCAGGGTGTTAGGTGCTCAGTGCTCAGGGTGCTGGGTGCTCAGTACTCAGGGTGCTCAGTGCTCAGGGTGCTGGGTGCTCAGTCCTCGGGGTGCTCGGTGCTCAGTACTCAGGGGGCTGAGTGCTCAGTACTCAAGGTGCTGGGTGCTCAGTACTCATGGTTCTGGGTGCTCAGTACTCAGGGGGCTTGGTGCTCAGTGCTCAGGGTGCTGGGTGCTCAGTGCTCAGGGTGCTGGGTGCTCAGTACTCGGGGTGCTCAGTGCTCAGTACTCAGGGTGCTCAGTGCTCAGTACTCAGGGTGCTCAATGCTCAGGGTGCTGGGTGCTCAGTGCTCGGGGTGCGGGGTGCTCAGTCCTCAGGGTGCTGGGTGCTCAGTGCTCAGGGTGCTCGGTGCTCAGTTCTCAGGGTGCTGGGTGCTCAGTACTCAGGGTGCTGGGTGCTCAGTGCTCAGTACTCAGGGTGCTGGGTGCTCAGTACTCAGGGTGCTCGGTGTACAGTACTCAGGGTGCTGGGTGCTCAGTGCCCAGGGTGCTGGGTGCTCAGTACTCAGGGTGCTGGGTGCGCAGTACTCAGGGTGCTGGGTGCTCAGTGCTCGGTGTGCTGGGTGCGCAGTACTCAGGGTGCTGGGTGCTCAGTGCTCGGTGTGCTGGGTGCTCAGTGCTCAGGGTGATCAGTGGTCAGTACTCAGGGTGCTGGGTGCTCAGTGCTCAGTGTGCTGGGTGCTCAATCCTCAGGGTGCTCAGTACTCAGGGTGCTCAGTGCTCAGTGCTCAGTACTCAGGGTGTTCAGTACTCAGGGTGCTGGGTGCTCAGTGCTCGGGGTGCTGGGTGCTCAGTACCCAGGGTGCTGGGTGATCAGTACTCGCGGTGCTGGGTGCTCAGTACTCAGGGTGCTGGGTGCTCAGTGCTCGGGGTGCTGGGTGCTCAGTGCTCAGGGTGATCGGTGCTCAGTGCTCAGGGTGCTGGGTGCTCAGTACTCAGGGTGCTCAGTGCTCAAGGTGCTGGGTGCTCAGTGCTCGGGGTGCTCGGTGCTCAGTACTCAGGGTGCTGAGTGCTCAGTACTCAGGGTGCTGGGTGCTCAGTACTCAGGGTGCTGGGTGCTCAGTACTCAGGGTGCTGGGTGCTCAGTGCTCCAGGGTGCTGGGTGCTCAGTGCTCGGGGTGCTGGGTGCTCAGTGCTCAGGGTGCTGGGTGCTCAGTGCTCATGGTGCTGGGTGCTCACTACTCAGGGTGCTGGGTGCTCAGTACTCGGGGTGCTTGGTGCTCAGTATTCAAGGTGCTGGGTGCTCAGTGCTCAGGGTGCTGGGTGCTCAGTCCTCGGGGTGCACCGTGCTCAGTGATCAGGGTGCTGGGTGCTCAGTACTCAGGGTGCTCGGTGCTCAGTACTCAGGGTTCTCAGTGCTCAGTACTCAGGGTGCTGGGTGCTCAGTGCTCAGGGTGCTGGGTGCTCAGTACTCAGGGTGCTCAGTGCTCAGTACTCGGGGTGCTTAGTGCTCAGTACTCAGGGTGCTCAGTGCTCAGTACTCGGGGTGCTGGGTCCTCAGTGCTCAGGGTGCTCAGTGCTCAGTGCTCGGGGTGTTGGGTGCTCAGTGCTCAGGGTGCTGGGTGTTCAGTACTCAGGGTGCAGGGTGCTCAGTACTCAGGGTGCTTGGTGCTCAGTGCTCAGGGTGCTGGTTTCTTAGTCCTCAGGGTCCTGGGTGCTTAGTACTCAGGGTGCTCAGTGCTCAGGGTGCTGGGTGCTCAGTGATCGGGGTGCTGTGTGCTCAGTACTCAGGGTGCTCAGTGCTCGGGGAGCTCGGTGCTCAGTACTCACGGTGCTGGGTGCTCAGTACTCAGTACTCGGGGTGCTGGGTGCTCAGTGCTCAGGGTGCTCAGTGCTCAGTACTCAGTGCTCAGGGTGCTCAGTGCTCAGTGCTCAGGGTGCTGGGTGTTCAGTACTCAGGGTGCTGGGTGCTCAGTACTCAGGGTGCTGGGTGCTCAGTACTCAGGGTGCTGGGTGCTCATTCTCGGGGTGCTGGGTGCTCAGTGCTCGGGGTGCTGGGTGCTCAGTACTCAGGGTGCTGGGGGCTCAGTACTCAGGGTGCTGGGTGCCCAGGACTCAGGGTGCTCGGTTCTCAGTACTCAGGGTGCTGGGTGCTCATTCTCGGGGTGCTGGGTGCTCAGTACTCAGGGTGCTGGTTGCTCAGTACTCAGGGTGCTGGGTGCTCAGTACTCAGGGTGATCTGTTCTCAGTACTCTGGTTGCTGGGTGCTCAGTGCTCGGGGTGCTGGGTGCTCAGTACTCGGGGTGCTCAGTGCTCAGTACTCAGGGTGCTGGGTGCTCAGTACTCAGGGTGCTGGGTGCTCAGTGCTCAGGGTGCTGGGTGCTCAGTACTAAGGGTGCTGGGTGCTCAGTACTCAGGGTGCTCAGTGCTCAGTACTCAGGGTGCTGGGTGCTCAGTGCTCAGGGTGCTGGGTACTCAGTACTCAGGGTGCTGGGTGCTCAGTACTCAGGGTGCTGGGTGCTCAGTGCTCAGGGTGCTGGGTGCTCAGTGCTCAGGGTGCTGGGTGCTCAGTACTCAGGGTGCTGGGTGCTCAGTGCTCAGGTTGATCGGTGCTCAGTACTCAGGGTGCTCAGTACTCAGGGTGCTGGGTGCTCAGTGCTCGGGGTGCTGGGTGCTCAGTACTCGGGGTGCTGGGTGCTCTGTACTCAGGGTGCTGGGTGCTCAGTGCTCGGGGTCCTGGGTGCTCAGTGCTCAATGTGATCGGTGCTCAGTACTCAGGGTGTTAGGTGCTCAGTGCTCAGGGTGCTGGGTGCTCAGTACTCAGGGTGCTCAGTGCTCAGGGTGCTGGGTGCTCAGTCCTCGGGGTGCTCGGTGCTCAGTACTCAGGGGGCTGAGTGCTCAGTACTCAAGGTGCTGGGTGCTCAGTACTCATGGTTCTGGGTGCTCAGTACTCAGGGGGCTTGGTGCTCAGTGCTCAGGGTGCTGGGTGCTCAGTGCTCAGGGTGCTGGGTGCTCAGTGCTCAGGGTGCTGGGTGCTCAGTGCTCGGGGTGCTGGGTGCTCAGTGCTCAGTGCTCAGGGTGTTGGGTGCTCAGTGCTCAGTGCTCAGGGTGCTGGGTGCTCAGTACTCTGGGTGCTCAGTGCTCAGCACACGGGGTGCTGGGTGCTCAGTGCTCAGGGTGCTCAGTGCTCAGTGCTCGGGGTTCTGGGTGCTCAGTGCTCGGGGAGCTGGGTGCTCAGTGCTCGGAGTTCTGCGTGCTCAGTACTCAGGGTGCTTTGTGCTCAGTGCTCAGTACTCAGCGTTCTGGGTGCTCAGTGCTCAGAGTGTTGGGTGCTCAGTACTCAGGGTGCTGGGTGCTCAGTGCTCAGTGCTCAGGGTGCTCAGTGCTCAGGGTACTGGGAGCTCAGGGTGCTGGGTGCTCAGTGCTCGGGGTGCTGGGTGCTCAGTGCTCAGGGTGCTGGGTGCTCAGTGCTCAGTGCTCAGGGTGCTGGGTGCTCAGTGCTCAGTGCTCAGGGTGCTGGGTGTTCAGTACTCAGGGTGCTGGGTGCTCAGTACTCAGGGTGCTTGGTGCTCAGTGCTCAGGGTGCTGGTTTCTTAGTCCTCAGGGTGCTGGGTGCTCAGTACTCAGGGTGCTGGGTGCTCAGTACTCAGGTTGCTCGGTGTACAGTACTCAGGGTGCTGGGTGCTCAGTGCCCAGGGTGCTGGGTGCTCAGTACTCAGGGTGCTGGGTGCGCAGTACTCAGGGTGCTGGGTGCTCAGTGCTCGGTGTGCTGGGTGCGCAGTACTCAGGGTGCTGGGTGCTCAGTGCTCGGTGTTCTGGGTGCTCAGTGCTCAGGGTGATCAGTGGTCAGTACTCAGGGTGCTGGGTGCTCAGTGCTCAGTGTGCTGGGTGCTCAATCCTCAGGGTGCTCAGTACTCAGGGTGCTCAGTGCTCAGTGCTCAGTACTCAGGGTGTTCATTACTCAGGGTGCTGGGTGCTCAGTGCTCGGGGTGCTGGGTGCTCAGTACCCAGGGTGCTGGGTGCTCAGTACTCGCGGTGCTGGGTGCTCAGTACTCACGGTGCTGGGAGCTCAGTGCTCGGGGTGCTGGGTGCTCAGTGCTCAGGGTGATCGGTGCTCAGTGCTCAGGGTGCTGGGTGCTCAGTACTCAGGGTGCTCAGTGCTCAAGGTGCTGGGTGCTCAGTGCTCGGGGTGCTCGGTGCTCAGTACTCAGGGTGATGAGTGCTCAATACTCAGGGTGCTGGGTGCTCAGTACTCAGGGTTCTGGGTGCTCAGTACTCAGGGTGCTGGGTGCTCAGTGCTCCAGGGTGCTGGGTGCTCAGTGCTCGGGGTGCTGGGTGCTCAGTGCTCAGGGTGCTGGGTGCTCAGTGCTCATGGTGCTGGGTGCTCACTACTCAGGGTGCTGGGTGCTCAGTGCTCGGGGTGCTCGGTGCTCAGTATTCAAGGTGCTGGGTGCTCAGTGCTCAGGGTGCTGGGTGCTCAGTCCTCGGGGTGCACCGTGCTCAGTGATCAGGGTGCTGGGTGCTCAGTACTCAGGGTGCTCGGTGCTCAGTACTCAGGGTTCTCAGTGCTCAGTACTCAGGGTGCTGGGTGCTCAGTGCTCAGGGTGGTGGGTGCTCAGTACTCAGGGTGCTCAGTGCTCAGTACTCGGGGTGCTTGATGCTCAGTACTCAGGGTGCTCAGTGCTCAGTACTCAGGGTGCTGGGTGCTCATTGCTCAGGGTGCTCAGTGCTCAGTGCTCGGTGTGTTGTGTGCTCAGTGCTCAGGGTGCTGGGTGCTCAGTGCTCAGTACTCAGTGCTCAGGGTGCTGGGTGCTCAGTACTCAGGGTGCTGGGTGCTCAGTGCTCGGGTTGCTGGGTGCTCAGTACTCAGGGTGCTCGGTGCACAGTGCTCAGGGTACTGGGTGCTCAGTGCTCAGGGTGCTCGGTGCTTAGTACTCAGGGTGCTGGGTGCTCAGTGCTCAGGGTGCTGGGTGCTCAGTACTCAGGGTGCTGGGTGCTCAGTACTCAGGGTGCTCGGTGCTCAGTGCTCAGGGTGCTGGGTGCTCAGTACTCGGGGTGCTGGGTGCTCAGTACTCAGGGTGCTGGGTGCTCAGTGCTCAGGGTGCTGGGTGCTCAGTGCTCGGGGTGCTGGGTGCTCAGTACTCGGGGTGCTGGGTGCTCAGTGCTCAGGGTGCTGGGTCTCAGTGCTCGGGGTACTGGGTACTCAGTGCTCAGTACACAGGGTGCTGGGTGCTCAGTGCTCGGGGTGCTGGGTGCTCAATAATCAGGGTACTCGGTGCTCAGTACTCAGGGTGCTGGGTGATCAGTGCTCAGGGTGCTGGGTGCTCAGTACTCAGGGTGCTGCGTGCTCAGTTCTCAGGGTGCTGGGTGCTCAGTACTCAGGGTGCTGGGTGCTCAGTGCTCAGGGTGCTGCGTGCTCAGTGCTCAGGGTGCTGGGTCCTCAGTGCTCAGGGTGCTGGGTGCTCAGTACTCAGGGTGCTGGGTGCTCAGTGCTCAGGGTGCTGGGTGCTCAGTACTCAGTGTGCTGGGTGCTCAGTTCTCAGGGTGCTGGGTGCTCAGTACTCAGGGTGCTCGGTGCTCAGTACTCAGGGTGCAGGGTGCTCAGTGCTCAGGGTGCTGGGTCCTCAGTGCTTGGGGTACTGGGTGCTCAGTGCTCAGGGTGCTGGGTGCTCAGTACTCAGGGTGCTGGGTGCTCAGTACTCGGGGTGCTGGGTGCTCAGTACTCAGGGAGCTGGGTGCTCAGTACTCATGGTGCTGGGTGCTCAGTACTCGGGTGCTGGGTGCTCAGTGCTCAAGGTGCTGGGTGCTCAGTGCTCGGGGTGCTGGGTGCTCAGTGCTCAGTACTCAGGGTGCTGGGTGCTCAGTGCTCGGGGTGCTGGGTGCTCAGTGCTCAGGGTGCTGGGTACTCAGTGCGCAGGGTGCTGGGTGCTCAGTACTCGGGTGCTGGGTGCTCAGTGCTCAGGGTGCTGGGTGATCAGTGCTCGGGGTGCTGGGTGATCAGTACTCGGATGCTGGGTGCTCAGTGCTCAGGGTGCTGGGTGCTCAGTGCTCGGGGTGCTGGGTGCTCAGTGCTCAGTACTCAGGGTGCTGGGTGCTCAGTGCTCGGGGTGCTGGATGCTCAGTGCTCAGTACTCAGGGTGCTGGGTGCTCAGTGCTCAGGGTGCTGGGTGCTCAGTGCTCAGGGTGCTGGGTTCTCAGTGCTCAGGGTGCTGGGTACTCAGTGCTCAGGGTGCTGGGTACTCAGTGCTCGGGGTGCTGGGTGCTCAGTACTCAGGGTGCTGGGTGCTCAGTACTCAGGGTGCTCAGTGCTCAGTACACAGGGTGCTCAGTGCTCAGTACTCAGGGTGCTCAGTGCTCAGGGTGCTGGGTGCACAGTGATCGGGGTGCTGGGTGCTCAGTCCTCAGGGTGCTGGGTGCTCAGTGCTCAGGGTGCTCGGTGCTCAGTGCTCAGGGTGCTGGGTGCTCAGTACTCAGGTTGCTGGGTGCTCAGTGCTCGGGGTGCTGGGTGCTCAGTACTCAGGGTGCTGGTTGCTCAGTGCTCAGGGTGCTGGGTGCTCAGTGCTCGGGGTACTGGGTGCTCAGTACTCGGGGTGCTGGGTGCTCAGTGCTCAGGGTGCTGGGTCTCAGTGCTCGGGGTACTGGGTACTCAGTGTTCAGTACACAGGGTGCTGGGTGCTCAGTGCTCGGGGTGCTGGGTGCTCAGTGCTCAGTACTCAGGGTGCTGGGTGCTCAGTGCTCAGGGTGCTGGGTGCTCAGTACTCAGGGTACTCGGTGCTCACTACTCAGGGTGCTGGGTGCTCAGTGCTCGGGGTGCTCGGTGCTCAGTATTCAAGGTGCTGGGTGCTCAGTGCTCAGGGTGCTGGGTGCTCAGTCCTCGGGGTGCACCGTGCTCAGTGATCAGGGTGCTGGGTGCTCAGTACTCACTGTGCTCGGTGCTCAGTACTCAGGGTTCTCAGTGCTCAGTACTCAGGGTGCTGGGTGCTCAGTGCTCAGGGTGGTGGGTGCTCAGTACTCAGGGTGCTCAGTGCTCAGTACTCGGGGTGCTTGGTGCTCAGTACTCAGGGTGCTCAGTGCTCAGTACTCGGGGTGCTGGGTGCTCAGTGCTCAGGGTGCTCAGTGCTCAGTGCTCGGTGTGTTGTGTGCTCAGTGCTCAGGGTGCTGGGTGCTCAGTGCTCAGTACTCAGTGCTCAGGGTGCTGGGTGCTCAGTACTCAGGGTGCTGGGTGCTCAGTGCTCGGGTTGCTTGGTGCTCAGTACTCAGGGTGCTCGGTGCACAGTGCTCAGGGTGCTGGGTGCTCAGTGCTCAGGGTGCTCGGTGCTTAGTACTCAGGGTGCTGGGTGCTCAGTGCTCAGGGTGCTGGGTGCTCAGTACTCAGGGTGCTGGGTGCTCAGTACTCAGGGTGCTCGGTGCTCAGTGCTCAGGGTGCTGGGTGCTCAGTACTCGGGGTGCTGGGTGCTCAGTACTCAGGGTGCTGGGTGCTCAGTGCTCAGGGTGCTGGGTGCTCAGTGCTCGGGGTGCTGGGTGCTCAGTACTCGGGGTGCTGGGTGCTCAGTGCTCAGGGTGCTGGGTCTCAGTGCTCGGGGTACTGGGTACTCAGTGCTCAGTACACAGGGTGCTGGGTGCTCAGTGCTCGGGGTGCTGGGTGCTCAATAATCAGGGTACTCGGTGCTCAGTACTCAGGGTGCTGGGTGATCAGTGCTCAGGGTGCTGGGTGCTCAGTACTCAGGGTGCTGCGTGCTCAGTTCTCAGGGTGCTGGGTGCTCAGTACTCAGGGTGCTGGGTGCTCAGTGCTCAGGGTGCTGCGTGCTCAGTGCTCAGGGTGCTGGGTCCTCAGTGCTCGGGGTGCTGGGTGCTCAGTACTCAGGGTGCTGGGTGCTCAGTGCTCAGGGTGCTGGGTGCTCAGTACTCAGTGTGCTGGGTGCTCAGTTCTCAGGGTGCTGGGTGCTCAGTACTCAGGGTGCTCGGTGCTCAGTACTCAGGGTGCAGGGTGCTCAGTGCTCAGGGTGCTGGGTCCTCAGTGCTTCGGGTACTGGGTGCTCAGTGCTCAGGGTGCTGGGTGCTCAGTACTCAGGGTGCTGGGTGCTCAGTACTCGGGGTGCTGGGTGCTCAGTACTCAGGGAGCTGGGTGCTCAGTACTCAGGGTGCTGGGTGCTCAGTACTCGGGTGCTGGGTGCTCAGTGCTCAGGGTGCTGGGTGCTCAGTGCTCGGGGTGCTGGGTGCTCAGTGCTCAGTACTCAGGGTGCTGGGTGCTCAGTGCTCGGGGTGCTGGGTGCTCAGTGCTCAGTACTCAGGGTGCTGGGTGCTCAGTGCTCAGGGTGCTGGGTGCTCAGTGCTCAGGGTGCTGGGTGCTCAGTGCTCAGGGTGCTGGGTACTCAGTGCGCAGGGTGCTGGGTGCTCAGTACTCGGGTGCTGGGTGCTCAGTGCTCAGGGTGCTGGGTGATCAGTGCTCGGGTTGCTGGGTGATCAGTACTCGGATGCTGGGTGCTCAGTGCTCAGGGTGCTGGGTGCTCAGTGCTCGGGGTGCTGGGTGCTCAGTGCTCAGTACTCAGGGTGCTGGGTGCTCAGTGCTCGGGGTGCTGGATGCTCAGTGCTCAGTACTCAGGGTGCTGGGTGCTCAGTGCTCAGGGTGCTGGGTGCTCAGTGCTCAGGGTGCTGGGTTCTCAGTGCTCAGGGTGCTGGGTACTCAGTGCTCAGGGTGCTGGGTACTCAGTGCTCGGGGTGCTGGGTGCTCAGTACTCAGGGTGCTGGGTGCTCAGTACTCAGGGTGCTCAGTGCTCAGTACACAGGGTGCTCAGTGCTCAGTACTCAGGGTGCTCAGTGCTCAGGGTGCTGGGTGCTCAGTTCTCGGGGTGCTGGGTGCTCAGTCCTCAGGGTGCTGGGTGGTCAGTGCTCAGGGTGCTCGGTGCTCAGTGCTCAGGGTGCTGGGTGCTCAGTACTCAGGTTGCTGGGTGCTCAGTGCTCGGGGTGCTGGGTGCTCAGTACTCAGGGTGCTGGGTGCTCAGTGCTCAGGGTGCTGGGTGCTCAGTGCTCAGGGTGCTCGGTGCTTAGTACTCAGGGTGCTGGGTGCTCAGTACTCAGGGTGCTGGGTGCTCAGTGCTCGGGTTGCTGGGTGCTCAGTACTCAGGGTGCTCAGTGCTCAGTGCTCAGGGTGCTGCGTGCTCAGTGCTCAGGGTGCTCGGTGCTCAGTACTCAGGGTGCTGGGTGCTCAGTGCTCAGGGTGCTGGGTGCTCAGTACTCAGGGTGCTGGGTGCTCAGTACTCAGGGTGCTCGGTGCTCAGTGCTCAGGGTGCTGGGTGCACAGTGCTCGGGGTGCTGGGTGCTCAGTACTCGGGGTGCTGGGTGCTCAGTACTCAGGGTGATGGGTGCTCAGTGCTCAGGGTGCTGGGTGCTCAGTGCTCGGGGTACTGGGTGCTCAGTACTCGGGGTGCTGGGTGCTCAGTGCTCAGGGTGCTGGGTCTCAGTGCTCGGGGTACTTGGTGCACAGTGCTCGGGGTGCTGGGTGCTCAGTACTCGGGGTGCTGGGTGCTCAGTACTCAGGGTGCTGGGTGCTCAGTGCTCAGGGTGCTGGGTGCTCAGTGCTCGGGGTACTATGTGCTCAGTACTCGGGGTGCTGGGTGCTCAGTGCTCAGGGTGCTGGGTCTCAGTGCTCGGGGTACTGGGTACTCAGTGTTCAGTACACAGGGTGCTGGGTGCTCAGTGTTCGGGGTGCTGGGTGCTCAGTGCTCAGTACTCAGGGTGCTGGGTGCTCAGTGCTCAGGGTGCTGGTGCTCAGTACTCAGGGTACTCGGTGCTCAGTACTCAGGTGCTGGGTGATCAGTGCTCAGGGTGCTGGGTGCTCAGTTCTCAGGGTGCTGGGTGCTCAGTACTCAGTGAGCTGGGTGCTCAGTTCTCAGGGTGCTGGGTGCTCAGTACTCAGGGTACTCGGTGCTCAGTACTCAGGGTGCTGGGTGATCAGTGCTCAGGGTGCTGGGTGCTCAGTACTCAGTGAGCTGGGTGCTCAGTTCTCAGGGTGCTGGGTGCTCAGTACTCAGGGTGCTCGGTGCTCAGTACTCGGGTGCTGGGTGCTCAGTGCTCAGGGTGCTGGGTGATCAGTGCTCGGGTTGCTGGGTGATCAGTACTCGGATGCTGGGTGCTCAGTGCTCAGGGTGCTGGGTGCTCAGTGCTCGGGGTGCTGGGTGCTCAGTGCTCAGTACTCAGGGTGCTGGGTGCTCAGTGCTCGGGGTGCTGGATGCTCAGTGCTCAGTACTCAGGGTGCTGGGTGCTCAGTGCTCAGGGTGCTGGGTGCTCAGTGCTCAGGGTGCTGTGTTCTCAGTGCTCAGGGTGCTGGGTACTCAGTGCTCAGGGTGCTGGGTACTCAGTGCTCGGGGTGCTGGGTGCTCAGTACTCAGGGTGCTGGGTGCTCAGTACTCAGGGTGCTCA
Source organism: Microtus oregoni (assembly GCF_018167655.1). Lineage (NCBI taxonomy): Eukaryota > Metazoa > Chordata > Mammalia > Rodentia > Cricetidae > Microtus > Microtus oregoni. The sequence goes on along the minus strand of NW_024543811.1, from coordinate 1,137,419 downwards.
GTGCTCAGTACACAGGGTGCTCAGTGCTCAGTACTCAGGGTGCTCAGTGCTCAGGGTGCTGGGTGCTCAGTTCTCGGGGTGCTGGGTGCTCAGTCCTCAGGGTGCTGGGTGGTCAGTGCTCAGGGTGCTCGGTGCTCAGTGCTCAGGGTGCTGGGTGCTCAGTACTCAGGTTGCTGGGTGCTCAGTGCTCGGGGTGCTGGGTGCTCAGTACTCAGGGTGCTGGGTGCTCAGTGCTCAGGGTGCTGGGTGCTCAGTGCTCAGGGTGCTCGGTGCTTAGTACTCAGGGTGCTGGGTGCTCAGTACTCAGGGTGCTGGGTGCTCAGTGCTCGGGTTGCTGGGTGCTCAGTACTCAGGGTGCTCAGTGCTCAGTGCTCAGGGTGCTGCGTGCTCAGTGCTCAGGGTGCTCGGTGCTCAGTACTCAGGGTGCTGGGTGCTCAGTGCTCAGGGTGCTGGGTGCTCAGTACTCAGGGTGCTGGGTGCTCAGTACTCAGGGTGCTCGGTGCTCAGTGCTCAGGGTGCTGGGTGCACAGTGCTCGGGGTGCTGGGTGCTCAGTACTCGGGGTGCTGGGTGCTCAGTACTCAGGGTGATGGGTGCTCAGTGCTCAGGGTGCTGGGTGCTCAGTGCTCGGGGTACTGGGTGCTCAGTACTCGGGGTGCTGGGTGCTCAGTGCTCAGGGTGCTGGGTCTCAGTGCTCGGGGTACTTGGTGCACAGTGCTCGGGGTGCTGGGTGCTCAGTACTCGGGGTGCTGGGTGCTCAGTACTCAGGGTGCTGGGTGCTCAGTGCTCAGGGTGCTGGGTGCTCAGTGCTCGGGGTACTATGTGCTCAGTACTCGGGGTGCTGGGTGCTCAGTGCTCAGGGTGCTGGGTCTCAGTGCTCGGGGTACTGGGTACTCAGTGTTCAGTACACAGGGTGCTGGGTGCTCAGTGTTCGGGGTGCTGGGTGCTCAGTGCTCAGTACTCAGGGTGCTGGGTGCTCAGTGCTCAGGGTGCTGGGTGCTCAGTACTCAGGGTACTCGGTGCTCAGTACTCAGGTGCTGGGTGATCAGTGCTCAGGGTGCTGGGTGCTCAGTTCTCAGGGTGCTGGGTGCTCAGTACTCAGTGAGCTGGGTGCTCAGTTCTCAGGGTGCTGGGTGCTCAGTACTCAGGGTACTCGGTGCTCAGTACTCAGGGTGCTGGGTGATCAGTGCTCAGGGTGCTGGGTGCTCAGTACTCAGTGAGCTGGGTGCTCAGTTCTCAGGGTGCTGGGTGCTCAGTACTCAGGGTGCTCGGTGCTCAGTACTCAGGGTGCTGGGTGCTCAGTGCTCAGGGTGCTGCGTCTTCAGTGCCCGGGGTGCTGGGTGCTCAGTGCTCAGGGTGCTGGGTGCTCAGTACTCAGGGTGCTGGGAGCTCAGTACACGGGGTGCTGGGTGCTCAGTACTCAGGGAGCTGGGTGCTCAGTACTCAGGGTTCTGGGTGCTCAGTGTTCAGGGTGCTGGGTGCTCAGTGCTCGGGGTGCTGGGTGCTCAGTGCTCAGTACTCAGGGTGCTATGTTCTCAGTGCTCGGGGTGCTGGGTGCTCAGTGCTCAGTACTCAGGGTGCTGGGAGCTCAGTGCTCAGGGTGCTGGGTGCTCAGTGCTCAGGGTGCTGGGTGCTCAGTGCTCAGGGTGCTGGGTACTCAGTGCTCAGGGTGCTGGGTGCTCAGTACTCAGGGTGCTGGGTGCTCAGTACTCAGGGTTCTGGGTGCTCAGTGCTCGGTGTGCTGGGTGCTCAGTGCTCGGTGTGCTGGGTGCTCAGTGCTCGGGGTGCTCGGTGCTCAGTGCTCAAGGTGCTGGGTGCTCAGTACTCAGGGTGATCATTGCTCAGGGTGCTGGGTGTTCAGTACTCAGGGTGCGGGGTGCTCAGTACTCAGGGTGCTCAGTGCTCAGTACTCAGGGTGCTCAGTGCTCAGTACTAAGGGTGCTCAGTGCTCAGGGTTCTGGGTGCTCAGTGCTCGGGGTGCTCGGTGCTCAGTACTCAGGTTGCCGTGTGCTCAGTGCTCAGGGTGCTGGGTGCTCAGTGCTCAGGGTGCTGGGTGCTCAGTGCTCAGGGTGCAGGGTGCTCAGTACTAAGGGTGCTCGGTGCTCGGGGTGCTGGGTGCTCAGTGCTCGGGGTGCTCGGTGCTCAGTACTCGGGGTGCTCAGTGCTCAGTACTCAGGGTGCTGGGTGCTCAGTGCTCAGGGTGCTTGGTGCTCAGTACTCAGGGTGCTGGGTGCTTGGTGCTCAGTACGCTGGGTGCTCAGTACTCAGGGTGCTGGGTGCTCAGTACTCAGGGTGCTGGGTGCTCAGTACTCAGGGTGCGGGGTGCTCAGTGCTCAGGTTGCTGGGTGCTCAGTGTTCGGGGTGTTGGGTGCTCAGTGCTCGGGGTGCTCGGTGCTCAGTGCTCGGGGTGCTTGGTGCTCAGTAATCAGGGTGCTGGGTACTCAGTACTCGTGCTGGGTGCTCAGTGCTCAGGGTGCTGGGTGCTCAGTACTCAGGGTGCTGGGTGCTCAGTGCTCGGGGTGCTGGGTGCTCAGTACTCAGGTTGCTGGGTGCTCAGTGCTCAGGGTGCTGTATGCTCAGTGCTCAGGGTGCTCGGTGCTTAGTACTCAGGGTGCTCGGTGCTCGGGGTGCTGGGTGCTCAGTACTCGGGGTGCTGGGTGCTCAGTACTCAGGATGCTGGTTGCTCAGTGCTCAGGGTGCTGGGTGCTCAGTGCTAGGGGTGCTGGGTGCTCAGTACTCGGGGTGCTGGGTGCTCAGTGCTCAGGGTGCTGGGTACTCAGTGCTCAGGGTGCTGGGTGCTCAGTACTCAGGGTGCTGGGTGCTCAGTACTCAGGGTTCTGGGTGCTCAGTGCTCGGGGTGCTGGGTGCTCAGTGCTCGGGGTGCTGGGTGCTCAGTGCTCGGGGTGCTCGGTGCTCAGTGCTCAAGGTGCTGGGTGCTCAGTACTCAGGGTGATCATTGCTCAGGGTGCTGGGTGTTCAGTACTCAGGGTGCGGGGTGCTCAGTACTCAGGGTGCTCAGTGCTCAGTACTCAGGGTGCTCAGTGCTCAGTACTAAGGGTGCTCAGTGCTCAGGGTTCTGGGTGCTCAGTGCTCGGGGTGCTCGGTGCTCAGTACTCAGCTTGCTGTGTGCTCAGTGCTCAGGGTGCTGGGTGCTCAGTGCTCAGGGTGCTGGGTGCTCAGTGCTCAGGGTGCAGGGTGCTCAGTACTAAGGGTGCTCGGTGCTCGGGGTGCTGGGTGCTCAGTGCTCGGGGTGCTCGGTGCTCAGTACTCGGGGTGCTCAGTGCTCAGTACTCAGGGTGCTGGGTGCTCAGTGCTCAGGGTGCTTGGTGCACAGTACTCAGGGTGCTGGGTGCTTGGTGCTCAATACGCTGGGTGCTCAGTACTCAGGGTGCTGGGTGCTCAGTACTCAGGGTGCTGGGTGCTCAGTACTCAGGGTGCTCGGTGCTCAGTACTCAGGGTGCTCAGTGCTCAGTACTCAGCGTGCTGGGTGCTCAGTGCTCTGGGTGCTCGCTGCTCAGTACTCAGGGTGCTCAGTGCTCAGTACTCAGAGTGCTGGGTGCTCAGTGCTCAGGGTGCTGGGTGCTCAGTACTCAGGGTGCTGGGTGCTTACTACTCAGGGTGCTCAGTGCTCAGGGTGCTGGGTGCTCAGTACTCAGGGTGCTGGGTGCTCAGTGCTCAGGGTGCTCAGTGCTCAGTACTCAGGGTGCTCGGTGCTCAGTGCTCAGGGTGCTCAGTGCTCTGTACTCAGGGTGCTCAGTGCTCAGTGCTCTGGGTGCTGGGTGCTCAGTGCTCGGGGTGCTGGGTGCTCAGTGCTCAGGGTGCTGGGTGCTCTGTACTCAGGGTGCTCAGTGCTCAGGTTGCTGGGTGCTCAGTGCTCGGGGTGCTGGGTACTCAGTGCTCAGTACACAGGGTACTGAGTGCTCAGAGCTCGGGGTGCTGGGTGCTCAGTGCTCAGTACTCAGGGTGCTGGCTGCTCAGTGCTCGGGGTGCTGGATGCTCAGTACTCAGGGTGCTGGGTGCTCAGTGCTCAGGGTGCTGGGTGCTCAGTACTCAGTGAGCTGGGTGCTCAGTTCTCAGGGTGCTGGGTGCTCAGTACTCAGGGTACTCGGTGCTCAGTACTCAGGGTGCTGGGTGATCAGTGCTCAGGGTGCTGGGTGCTCAGTACTCAGTGAGCTGGGTGCTCAGTTCTCAGGGTGCTGGGTGCTCAGTACTCAGGGTGCTCGGTGCTCAGTACTCAGGGTGCTGGGTGCTCAGTGCTCAGGGTGCTGCGTCTTCAGTGCCCGGGGTGCTGGGTGCTCAGTGCTCAGGGTGCTGGGTGCTCAGTACTCAGGGTGCTGGGAGCTCAGTACACGGGGTGCTGGGTGCTCAGTACTCAGGGAGCTGGGTGCTCAGTACTCAGGGTTCTGGGTGCTCAGTGTTCAGGGTCCTGGGTGCTCAGTGCTCGGGGTGCTGGGTGCTCAGTGCTCAGTACTCAGGGTGCTATGTTCTCAGTGCTCGGGGTGCTGGGTGCTCAGTGCTCTGTACTCAGGTTGCTGGGAGCTCAGTGCTCATGGTGCTTGGTGCTCAGTGCTCAGGGTGCTGGGTGCTCAGTGCTCAGGGTGCTGGGTACTCAGTGCTCAGTGTGCTGGGTGCTCAGTACTCAGGGTGCTGGGTGCTCAGTACTCAGGGTTCTGGGTGCTCAGTGCTCGGGGTGCTGGGTGCTCAGTGCTCGGGGTGCTGGGTGCTCAGTGCTCGGGGTGCTCGGTGCTCAGTGCTCAAGGTGCTGGGTGCTCAGTACTCAGGGTGATCATTGCTCAGGGTGCTGGGTGTTCAGTACTCAGGGTGCGGGGTGCTCAGTACTCAGGGTGCTCAGTGCTCAGTACTCAGGGTGCTCAGTGCTCAGTACTAAGGGTGCTCAGTGCTCAGGGTTCTGGGTGCTCAGTGCTCGGGGTGCTCGGTGCTCAGTACTCAGGTTGCTGTGTGCTCAGTGCTCAGGGTGCTGGGTGCTCAGTGCTCAGGGTGCTGGGTGCTCAGTGCTCAGGGTGCAGGGTGCTCAGTACTAAGGGTGCTCGGTGCTCGGGGTGCTGGGTGCTCAGTGCTCGGGGTGCTCGGTGCTCAGTACTCGGGGTGCTCAGTGCTCAGTACTCAGGGTGCTGGGTGCTCAGTGCTCAGGGTGCTTGGTGCTCAGTACTCAGGGTGCTGGGTGCTTGGTGCTCAGTACGCTGGGTGCTCAGTACTCAGGGTGCTGGGTGCTCAGTACTCAGGGTGCTGGGTGCTCAGTACTCAGGGTGCGGGGTGCTCAGTGCTCAGGTTGCTGGGTGCTCAGTGTTCGGGGTGTTGGGTGCTCAGTGCTCGGGGTGCTCGGTGCTCAGTGCTCGGGGTGCTTGGTGCTCAGTAATCAGGGTGCTGGGTACTCAGTACTCGTGCTGGGTGCTCAGTGCTCAGGGTGCTGGGTGCTCAGTACTCAGGGTGCTGGGTGCTCAGTGCTCGGGGTGCTGGGTGCTCAGTACTCAGGTTGCTGGGTGCTCAGTGCTCAGCGTGCTGTATGCTCAGTGCTCAGGGTGCTCGGTGCTTAGTACTCAGGGTGCTCGGTGCTCGGGGTGCTGGGTGCTCAGTACTCGGGGTGCTGGGTGCTCAGTACTCAGGATGCTGGTTGCTCAGTGCTCAGGGTGCTGGGTGCTCAGTGCTAGGGGTGCTGGGTGCTCAGTACTCGGGGTGCTGGGTGCTCAGTGCTCAGGGTGCTGGGTACTCAGTGCTCAGGGTGCTGGGTGCTCAGTACTCAGGGTGCTGGGTGCTCAGTACTCAGGGTTCTGGGTGCTCAGTGCTCGGGGTGCTGGGTGCTCAGTGCTCGGGGTGCTGGGTGCTCAGTGCTCGGGGTGCTCGGTGCTCAGTGCTCAAGGTGCTGGGTGCTCAGTACTCAGGGTGATCATTGCTCAGGGTGCTGGGTGTTCAGTACTCAGGGTGCGGGGTGCTCAGTACTCAGGGTGCTCAGTGCTCAGTACTCAGGGTGCTCAGTGCTCAGTACTAAGGGTGCTCAGTGCTCAGGTTTCTGGGTGCTCAGTGCTCGGGGTGCTCGGTGCTCAGTACTCAGGTTGCTGTGTGCTCAGTGCTCAGGGTGCTGGGTGCTCAGTTCTCAGGGTGCTGGGTGCTCAGTGCTCAGGGTGCAGGGTGCTCAGTACTAAGGGTGCTCGGTGCTCGGGGTGCTGGGTGCTCAGTGCTCGGGGTGCTCGGTGCTCAGTACTCGGGGTGCTCAGTGCTCAGTACTCAGGGTGCTGGGTGCTCAGTGCTCAGGGTGCTTGGTGCACAGTACTCAGGGTGCTGGGTGCTTGGTGCTCAATACGCTGGGTGCTCAGTACTCAGGGTGCTGGGTGCTCAGTACTCAGGGTGCTGGGTGCTCAGTACTCAGGGTGCTCGGTGCTCAGTACTCAGGGTGCTCAGTGCTCAGTACTCAGCGTGCTGGGTGCTCAGTGCTCTGGGTGCTCGCTGCTCAGTACTCAGGGTGCTCAGTGCAAAGTACTCAGAGTGCTGGGTGCTCAGTGCTCAGGGTGCTGGGTGCTCAGTACTCAGGGTGCTGGGTGCTTACTACTCAGGGTGCTCAGTGCTCAGGGTGCTGGGTGCTCAGTACTCAGGGTGCTGGGTGCTCAGTGCTCAGGGTGCTCAGTGCTCAGTACTCAGGGTGCTCGGTGCTCAGTGCTCAGGGTGCTCAGTGCTCTGTACTCAGGGTGCTCAGTGCTCAGTGCTCTGGGTGCTGGGTGCTCAGTGCTCGGGGTGCTGGGTGCTCAGTGCTCAGGGTGCTGGGTGCTCTGTACTCAGGGTGCTCAGTGCTCAGGTTGCTGGGTGCTCAGTGCTCGGGGTGCTGGGTACTCAGTGCTCAGTACACAGGGTACTGAGTGCTCAGAGCTCGGGGTTCTGGGTGCTCAGTGCTCAGTACTCAGGGTGCTGGCTGCTCAGTGCTCGGGGTGCTGGATGCTCAGTACTCAGGGTGCTGGGTGCTCAGTGCTCAGGGTGCTGGGTGCTCAGTACTCAGGGTGCTGGGTGCTCAGTGCTCAGGGTGCTGGGAGCTCAGTACTCAGGGTGCTGGGTCCTCAGTGCTCAGGGTGCTGGGTGCCCAGTGCTCGGGGTGCTCAGTACTCAGGGTGCTGTGTGTTCAGTGCTCAGGGTACTCGGTGCTCAGTACTCAGGGTGCTCGGTGCTTAGTACTCAGGGTGCTGGGTGCTCAGTACTCCGGGTGCTGGGTGCTCAGTGCTCGGGGTGCTCGGTGCTCAGTGCTCAGTGTGCTGGGTGCTCAGTACTCAGGGTGCTCATTGCTCAGGGTGCTGGGTGCTCAGTACTCAGGGTGCTCAGTGCTCAGTACTCAGGGTGCTCAGTGCTCAGTACTCAGGGTGCTCAGTGCTCAGGGTGCTGGGTGCTCAGTGCTCGGGGTGCTGGGTGCTCAGTGCTCAGGGTGCTGGGTGCTCAGTACTCAGGGTGCTGGGTGCTCAGTGCTCGGGGTGCTGGGTGCTCAGTGCTCAGGGTGCTTGGTGCTCAGTACTCAGGGTGCTGGGTGCTTGGTGCTCAGTACGCTGGGTGCTCAGTACTCAGGGTGCTGGGTGCTCGGGGTGCTGGGTGCTCAGTACTCGGGGTGCTGGGTGCTCAGTACTCAGGATGCTGGGTGCTCGGGGTGCTCGGTGCTCAGTACTCAGGTTGCTGTGTGCTCAGTGCTCAGGGTGCTCGGTGCTCAGTGCTCAGGGTGCTGGGTGCTCAGTGCTCAGGGTGCTGTATGCTCAGTTCTCAGGGTGCTCGGTGCTTAGTACTCAGGGTGCTCGGTGCTCGGGGTGCTGGGTGCTCAGTACTCGGGGTGCTGGGTGCTCAGTACTCAGGATGCTGGTTGCTCAGTGCTCAGGGTGCTGGGTGCTCAGTGCTAGGGGTGCTGGGTGCTCAGTACTCGGGGTGCTGGGTGCTCAGTGCTCAGGGTGCTGGGTACTCAGTGCTCAGGGTGCTGGGTGCTCAGTACTCAGGGTGCTGGGTGCTCAGTACTCAGGGTTCTGGGTGCTCAGTGCTCGGGGTTCTGGGTGCTCAGTGCTCGGGGTGCTGGGTGCTCAGTGCTCGGGGTGCTCGGTGCTCAGTGCTCAAGGTGCTGGGTGCTCAGTACTCAGGGTGATCATTGCTCAGGGTGCTGGGTGTTCAGTACTCAGGGTGCGGGGTGCTCAGTACTCAGGGTGCTCAGTGCTCAGTACTCAGGGTGCTCAGTGCTCAGTACTAAGGGTGCTCAGTGCTCAGGGTTCTGGGTGCTCAGTGCTCGGGGTGCTCGGTGCTCAGTACTCAGGTTGCTGTGTGCTCAGTGCTCAGGGTGCTGGGTGCTCAGTGCTCAGGGTGCTGGGTGCTCAGTGCTCAGGGTGCAGGGTGCTCAGTACTAAGGGTGCTCGGTGCTCGGGGTGCTGGGTGCTCAGTGCTCGGGGTGCTCGGTGCTCAGTACTCGGGGTGCTCAGTGCTCAGTACCCAGGGTGCTGGGTGCTCAGTGCTCAGGGTGCTTGGTGCTCAGTACTCAGGGTGCTGGGTGCTTGGTGCTCAGTACGCTGGGTGCTCAGTACTCAGGGTGCTGGGTGCTCAGTACTCAGGGTGCTGGGTGCTCAGTACTCAGGGTGCGGGGTGCTCAGTGCTCAGGGTGCTAGGTGCTCAGTGCTCGGGGTGTTGGGTGCTCAGTGCTCGGGGTGCTCGGTGCTCAGTGCTCGGGGTGCTTGGTGCTCAGTAATCAGGGTGCTGGGTGCTCAGTACTCGTGCTGGGTGCTCAGTGCTCAGGGTGCTGGGTGCTCAGTACTCAGGGTGCTCGGTGCTCAGTGCTCGGGGTGCTGGGTGCTCAGTACTCAGGGTGCTGGGTGCTCAGTGCTCGGGGTGCTGGGTGCTCAGTACTCAGGGTGCTGGGTGCTCAGTGCTCGGGGTGCTGGGTGCTCAGTACTCAGGTTGCTGGGTGCTCAGTGCTCATGGTGCTGTATGCTCAGTGCTCAGGGTGCTCGGTGCTTAGTACTCAGGGTGCTCGGGGCTCGGGGTGCTGGGTGCTCAGTACTCGGGGTGCTGGGTGCTCAGTACTCAGGATGCTGGTTGCTCAGTGCTCAGGGTGCTGGGTGCTCAGTGCTAGGGGTGCTGGGTGCTCAGTACTCAGAGTGCTGGGTGCTAAGTGCTCAGGGTGCTGGGTCTCAGTGCTCGGGGTACTGATTACTCAGTGCTCAGTACACAGGGTGCTGGGTGCTCAGTGCTCGGGGTGCTGGGTGCTCAGTGCTCAGTACTCAGGGTGCTGGGTGCTCAGTGCTCGGGGTGCTGGGTGCTCAGTACTCAGGGTACTCGGTGCTCAGTACTCAGGTTGCTGGGTGATCAGTGCTCAGGGTGCTGGGTGCTCAGTACTCAGTGTGCTGGGTGCTGCTGGGTGCTCAGTGCACAGGGCTCAGGGTGCTGGGTGCTCAGTGCTCGGGGTGCTCGGTGCTCAGTACACAGGGTGCTCAGTGCTCAGTACTCAGGGTGCTGGGTGCTCAGTGCTCAGGGTGCTGGGTGCTCAGTACTCAGGGTGCTGGGTGCTCGGTGCTCAGTACGCTGGGTGCTCAGTACTCAGGGTGCTGGGTGCTCAGTACTCAGGGTGCTCGGTGCTCAGTACTCAGGGTGCTGGGTGCTCAGTGCTCGGGGTGCTCGGTGCTCAGTACGCTGGGTGCTCAGTAATCAGGGTGCTGGGTGCTCAGTACTCAGGGTGCTGGGTGCGTAGTACTCAGGGTGCTCAGTGCTCAGTACTTAGGGTGCTCAGTGCTCAGTGTTCGGGGTGCTGGGTGCTCAGTGCTCGGGGTGCTGGGTGCTCAGTGCTCGGGGTGCTGGGTGCTCAGTGCTCAGAGTGCTGGGTGCTCAGTACTCAGGGTGCTCGGTGCTCAGTACTCAGGGTGCTCAGTGCTCAGTACTCAGCGTGCTGGGTGCTCAGTGCTCTGGGTGCTCGCTGCTCAGTACTCAGGGTGCTCAGTGCTCAGTACTCAGAGTGCTGGGTGCTCAGTGCTCAGGGTGCTGGGTGCTCAGTACTCAGGGTGCTGGGTGCTTAGTACTCAGGGTGCTCAGTGCTCAGGGTGCTGGGTGCTCAGTACTCAGGGTGCTGGGTGCTCAGTGCTCAGGGTGCTCAGTGCACAGTACTCAGGGTGCTCGGTGCTCAGTGCTCAGGGTGCTCAGTGCTCTGTACTCAGGGTGCTCAGTGCTCAGTGCTCTGGGTGCTGGGTGCTCAGTGCTCGGGGTGCTGGGTGCTCAGTGCTCAGGGTGCTGGTTGCTCTGTACTCAGGGTGCTCAGTGCTCAGGTTGCTGGGTGCTCAGTGCTCGGGGTGCTGGGTACTCAGTGCTCAGTACACAGGGTGCTGAGTGCTCAGAGCTCGGGGTGCTGGGTGCTCAGTGCTCAGTACTCAGGGTGCTGGCTGCTCAGTGCTCGGGGTGCTGGATGCTCAGTACTCAGGGTGCTGGGTGCTCAGTGCTCAGGGTGCTGGGTGCTCAGTACTCAGGGTGCTGGGTGCTCAGTGCTCAGGGTGCTGGGAGCTCAGTACTCAGGGTGCTGGGTCCTCAGTGCTCAGGGTGCTGGGTGCCCAGTGCTCGGGGTGCTCAGTAGTCAGGGTGCTGTGTGTTCAGTGCTCAGGGTACTGGGTGCTCAGTACTCAGGGTGCTCGGTGCTTAGTACTCAGGGTGCTGGGTGCTCAGTACTCCGGGTGCTGGGTGCTCAGTGCTCGGGGTGCTCGGTGCTCAGTGCTCAGTGTGCTGGGTGCTCAGTACTCAGGGTGCTCATTGCTCAGGGTGCTGGGTGCTCAGTACTCAGGGTGCTCAGTGCTCAGTACTCAGGGTGCTCAGTGCTCAGTACTCAGGGTGCTCAGTGCTCAGGGTGCTGGGTGCTCAGTGCTCGGGGTGCTGGGTGCTCAGTGCTCAGGGTGCTGGGTGCTCAGTACTCAGGGTGCAGGGTGCTCAGTGCTCGGGGTGCTGGGTGCTCAGTGCTCAGTACTCAGGGTGCTGGGTGCTCAGTGCTTGGGGTGCTGGGTGCTCAGTGCTCAGTACTCAGGGTGCTGGGTGCTCAGTGCTCAGGGTGCTGGGTGCTCAGTGCTCAGGGTGCTGGGTGCTCAGTGCTCAGGGTGCTGGGTACTCAGTGCTCAGGGTGCTGGGTGCTCAGTACTCAGGGTGCTGGGTGCTCAGTACTCAGGGTGCTGGGGGCTCAGTGCTCGGGGTGCTGGGTGCTCAGTGCTCGGGGTGCTGGGTGCTCAGTGCTCGGGGTGCTCGGTGCTCAGTACTCAGGGTGCTGGGTGCTCAGTGCTCGGGGTGCTCAGTACTCAGGGTGCTGTGTGTTCAGTGGTCAGGGTGCTGGGTGCTCAGTGCTCAGGGTGCTCGGTGCTTAGTACTCAGGGTGCTGGGTGCTCAGTACTCCGGGTGCTGGGTGCTCAGTGCTCGGGGTTCTCGGTGCTCAGTGCTCAAGGTGCTGGGTGCTCAGTACTCAGGGTGATCATTGCTCGGGGTGCTGGGTGCTCAGTGCTCAGGGTGCTGGGTGCTCAGTACTCAGGGTGCTGGGTGCTCAGTACTCAGGGTGCGGTGTGCTCAGTACTCAGGGTGCTCAGTGCTCAGTACTAAGGGTGCTCAGTGCTCAGGGTTCTGGGTGCTCAGTGCTCGGGGTGCTCGGTGCTCAGTACTCAGGTTGCTGTGTGTTCAGTGCTCAGGGTGCTGGGTGCTCAGTGCTCGGGGTGCTCGGTGCTCAGTACTCGGGGTGCTCAGTGCTCAGTGCTCAGGGTGCTGGGTGCTCAGTGCTCAGGGTGCAGGGTGCTCAGTACTCAGGGTGCTCGGTGCTCGGGGTGCTGGGTGCTCAGTGCTCGGGGTGCTCAGTGCTCAGTACTCGGGGTGCTCAGTGCTCAGTACTCAGGGTGCTGGGTGCTCAGTGCTCAGGGTGCTTGGTGCTCAGTACTCAGTGTGATGGGTGCTCGGTGCTCAGTACGCTGGGTGCTCAGTACTCAGGGTGCTGGGTGCTCAGTACTCAGGGAGCTGGGTGCTCAGTACTCAGGGTGCTGGGTGCTCAGTGCTCAGGGTGCTGTGTGCTCAGTGCTCGGGGTGCTGGGTGCTCAGTGCTCGGGGTGTTGGGTGCTCAGTGCTCGGGGTGCTCGGTGCTCAGTGCTCGGGGTGCTTGGTGCTCAGTAATCAGGGTGCTGGGTGCTCAGCACTCGTGCTGGGTGCTCAGTGCTCAGGGTGCTGGGTGCTCAGTACTCAGGGTGCTGGGTGCTCAGTGCTCAGGGTGCTGGGTGCTCAGTGCTCAGGATGCTGGGTGCTCAGTGCTCGGGGTGTTGGGTGCTCAGTGCTCGGAGTGCTCGGTGCTCAGTGCTCGGGGTGCTTGGTGCTCAGTGCTCAGGGTGCTGGGTGCTCAGTACTCAGGGTGCTCGGTGCTCAGTACTCGGGGTGCTGGGTGCTCAGTACTCAGGATGCTGTTTGCTCAGTGCTCAGGGTGCTGGGTGCACAGTGCTAGGGGTGCTGGGTGCTCAGAACTCGGGGTGCTGGGTGTTCAGTGCTGAGGGTGCTGGGTCTCAGTGCTCGGGGTACTGGGTACTCAGTGCTCAGTACACAGGGTGCTGGGTGCTCAGTGCTCGGGGTGCTGGGTGCTCAGTGCTCAGTACTCAGGGTGCTGGGTGCTCAGTGCTCGGGGTGCTGGGTGCTCAGTACTCAGGGTACTCGGTGCTCAGTACTCAGGTTGCTGGGTGATCAGTGCTCAGGGTGCTGGGTGCTCAGTACTAAGTGTGCTGGGTGCTGCTGGGTGCTCAGTGCACAGTGCCCAGGGTGCTGGGTGCTCAGTGCTCAGGGTGCTGGGTGCTCAGTACTCGGGGTGCTGGGTGCTCAGTTCTCAGGGTGCGGTGTGCTCAGTACTCAGGGTGCTGGGTGCTCAGTCCTCGGGGTGCTGGTTGCTCAGTGCTCGGGGTGCTATGTGCTCAGTGATCGGGGTGCTCGGTGCTCAGTACACAGGGTGCTCAGTGCTCAGTACTCACGGTGCTGGGTGCTCAGTGCTCAGGGTGCTGGGTGCTCAGTACTCAGGGTGCTGGGTGCTCGGTGCTCAGTACGCTGGGTGCTCAGTACTCAGGGTGCTGTGTGCTCAGTACTCAGGGTGCTCGGTGCTCAGTACTCAGGGTGCTGGGTGCTCAGTGCTCGGTGTGCTCGGTGCTCAGTACGCTGGGTGCTCAGTACTCAGGGTGCTGTGTGCTCAGTACTCAGGGTGCTGGGTGCTCAGTACTCAGGGTGCTGGGTGCTCAGTGCTCGGGGTGCTGGGTGCTCAGTGCTCGGGGTGCTGGGTGCTCAGTGCTCGGGGTGCTGGGTGCTCAGTGCTCAGAGTGCTGGGTGCTCAGTACTCAGGGTGCTCGGTGCTCAGTACTCAGGGTGCTCAGTGCTCAGTACTCAGCGTGCTGGGTGCTCAGTGCTCTGGGTGCTCGCTGCTCAGTACTCAGGGTGCTCAGTGCTCAGTACTCAGCATGCTGGGTGCTCAGTGCTCAGGGTGCTGGTTGCTCAGTACTCAGGGTGCTGGGTGCTTAGTACTCAGGGTGCTCAGTGCTCAGGGTGCTGGGTGCTCAGTACTCAGGGTGCTGGGTGCTCAGTGCTCAGGGTGCTCAGTGCTCAGTACTCAGGGTGCTTGGTGCTCAGTGCTCAGGTTGCTCAGTGCTCTGTACTCAGGGTGCTCAGTGCTCAGTGCTCTGGGTGCTGGGTGCTCAGTTCTCGGGGTGCTGGGTGCTCAGTGCTCAGGGTGCTGGGTGCTCTGTACTCAGGGTGCTCAGTGCTCAGGTTGCTGGGTGCTCAGTGCTCGGGGTGCTGGGTACTCAGTGCTCAGTACACATGGTGCTGAGTGCTCAGTGCTCAGGGTGCTGGGTGCTCAGTGCTCAGTACTCAGGGTGCTGGCTGCTCAGTGCTCGGGGTGCTGGATGCTCAGTACTCAGGGTGCTGGGTGCTCAGTGCTCAGGGTGCTGGGTGCTCAGTACTCAGGGTGCTGGGTGCTCAGTGCTCAGGGTGCTGGGAGCTCAGTACTCAGGGTGCTGGGTCCTCAGTGCTCAGGGTGCTGGGTGCCCAGTGCTCGGGGTGCTCAGTACTCAGGGTGCTGTGTGTTCAGTGCTCAGGGTACTGGGTGCTCAGTACTCAGGGTGCTCGGTGCTTAGTACTCAGGGTGCTGGGTGCTCAGTACTACGGGTGCTGGGTGCTCAGTGCTCGGGGTGCTCGGTGCTCAGTGCTCAGTGTGCTGGGTGCTCAGTACTCAGGGTGCTCATTGCTCAGGGTGCTGGGTGCTCAGTACTCAGGGTGCTCAGTGCTCAGTACTCAGGGTGCTCAGTGCTCAGTACTCAGGGTGCTCAGTGCTCAGGGTGCTGGGTGCTCAGTGCTCGGGGTGCTGGGTGCTCAGTGCTCAGGGCGCTGGGTGCTCAGTACTCAGGGTGCTGGGTGCTCAGTGCTCGGGGTGCTGGGTGCTCAGTGCTCAGTACTCAGGGTGCTGGGTGCTCAGTGCTTGGGGTGCTGGGTGCTCAGTGCTCAGTACTCAGGGTGCTCAGTGCTCAGTACTCAGGGTGCTCAGTGCTCAGTACTAAGGGTGCTCAGTGCTCAGGGTTCTGGGTGCACAGTGCTCGGGGTGCTCGGTGCTCAGTACTCAGGTTGCTGTGTGTTCAGTGCTCAGGGTGCTGGGTGCTCAGTGCTCGGGGTGCTCGGTGCTCAGTACTCGGGGTGCTCAGTGCTCAGTGCTCAGGGTGCTGGGTGCTCAGTGCTCAGGGTGCAGGGTGCTCAGTACTCAGGGTGCTCGGTGCTCGGGGTGCTGGGTGCTCAGTGCTCGGGGTGCTCGGTGCTCAGTGCTCGGGGTGCTTGGTGCTCAGTAATCAGGGTGCTGGGTGCTCAGTACTCGTGCTGGGTGCTCAGTGCTCAGGGTGCTGGGTGCTCAGTACTCAGGGTGCTCGGTGCTCAGTGCTCGGGGTGCTGGGTGCTCAGTACTCAGGGTGCTGGGTGCTCAGTGCTCGGGGTGCAGGGTGCTCAGTACTCAGGGTGCTGGGTGCTCAGTGCTCGGGGTGCTGGGTGCTCAGTACTCAGGTTGCTGTGTGCTCAGTGCTCAGGGTGCTGTATGCTCAGTGCTCAGGGTGCTCGGTGCTTTGTACTCAGGGTGCTCGGTGTTCGGGGTGCTCGGTGCTCAGTACTCGGGGTGCTGGGTGCTCAGTACTCAGGATGCTGGTTGCTCAGTGCTTAGGGTGCTGGGTGCACAGTGCTAGGGGTGCTGGGTGCTCAGAACTCGGGGTGCTGGGTGCTCAGTGCTCAGGGTGCTGGGTCTCAGTGCTCGGGGTACTACGTACTCAGTGCTCAGTACACAGGGTGCTGGGTGCTCAGTGCTCGGGGTGCTGGGTGCTCAGTGCTCAGTACTCAGGGTGCTGGGTGCTCAGTGCTCGGGGTGCTGGGTGCTCAGTACTCAGGGTACTCGGTGCTCAGTACTCAGGTTGCTGGGTGATCAGTGCTCAGGGTGCTGGGTGCTCAGTACTCAGTGTGCTGGGTGCTGCTGGGTGCTCAGTGCACAGTGCTCAGGGTGCTGGGTGCTCAGTGCTCAGGGTGCTGGGTGCTCAGTACTCGGGGTGCTGGGTGCTCAGTTCTCAGGGTGCGGTGTGCTCAGTACTCAGGGTGCTGGGTGCTCAGTCCTCGGGGTGCTGGTTGCTCAGTGCTCGGGGTGCTATGTGCTCAGTGATCGGGGTGCTCGGTGCTCAGTACACAGGGTGCTCAGTGCTCAGTACTCAGGGTGCTCAGTGCTCAGTACTCAGGGTGCTGGGTGCTCAGTGCTCGGGGTGCTCGGTGCTCAGTACGCTGGGTGCTGGGTGCTCGGTGCTCAGTACTCAGGGTGCTGGGTGCTCAGTGCTCAGGGTGCTGGGTGCTCAGTACTCAGGGTGCTGGGTGCTCGGTGCTCAGTACGCTGGGTGCTCAGTACTCAGGGTGCTGGGTGCTCAGTACTCAGGGTGCTCGGTGCTCAGTACTCAGGGTGCTGGGTGCTCAGTGCTCGGGGTGCTCGGTGCTCAGTACGCGGGGTGCTCAGTACTCAGGGTGCTGGGTGCTCAGTACTCAGGGTGCTGGGTGCTCAGTACTCAGGGTGGTGGGTGCTCTGTGCTCGGGGTGCTGGGTGCTCAGTGCTCGGGGTGCTGGGTGCTCAGTGCTCAGAGTGCTGGGTGCTCAGTACTCAGGGTGCTCGGTGCTCAGTACTCAGGGTGCTCAGTGCTCAGTACTCAGCGTGCTGGGCGCTCAGTGCTCTGGGTGCTCGCTGCTCAGTACTCAGGGTGCTCAGTGCTCAGTACTCAGCATGCTGGGTGCTCAGTGCTCAGGGTGCTGGTTGCTCAGTACTCAGGGTGCTGGGTGCTTAGTACTCAGGGTGCTCAGTGCTCAGGGTGCTGGGTGCTCAGTACTCAGGGTGCTGGGTGCTCAGTGCTCAGGGTGCTCAGTGCTCAGTACTCAGGGTGCTTGGTGCTCAGTGCTCAGGTTGCTCAGTGCTCTGTACTCAGGGTGCTCAGTGCTCAGTGCTCTGGGTGCTGGGTGCTCAGTTCTCGGGGTGCTGGGTGCTCAGTGCTCAGGGTGCTGGGTGCTCTGTACTAAGGGTGCTCAGTGCTCAGGTTGCTGGGTGCTCAGTGCTCGGGGTGCTGGGTACTCAGTGCTCAGTACACATGGTGCTGAGTGCTCAGTGCTCAGGGTGCTGGGTGCTCAGTGCTCAGTACTCAGGGTGCTGGCTGCTCAGTGCTCGGGGTGCTGGATGCTCAGTACTCAGGGTGCTGGGTGCTCAGTGCTCAGGGTGCTGGGTGCTCAGTACTCAGGGTGCTGGGTGCTCAGTGCTCAGGGTGCTGGGAGCTCAGTACTCAGGGTGCTGGGTCCTCAGTGCTCAGGGTGCTGGGTGCCCAGTGCTCGGGGTGCTCAGTACTCAGGGTGCTGTGTGTTCAGTGCTCAGGGTACTGGGTGCTCAGTACTCAGGGTGCTCGGTGCTTAGTACTCAGGGTGCTGGGTGCTCAGTACTACGGGTGCTGGGTGCTCAGTGCTCGGGGTGCTCGGTGCTCAGTGCTCAGTGTGCTGGGTGCTCAGTACTCAGGGTGCTCATTGCTCAGGGTGCTGGGTGCTCAGTACTCAGGGTGCTCAGTGCTCAGTACTCAGGGTGCTCAGTGCTCAGTACTCAGGGTGCTCAGTGCTCAGGGTGCTGGGTGCTCAGTGCTCGGGGTGCTGGGTGCTCAGTGCTCAGGGCGCTGGGTGCTCAGTACTCAGGGTGCTGGGTGCTCAGTGCTCGGGGTGCTGGGTGCTCAGTGCTCAGTACTCAGGGTGCTGGGTGCTCAGTGCTTGGGTTGCTGGGTGCTCAGTGCTCAGTACTCAGGGTGCTCAGTGCTCAGTACTCAGGGTGCTCAGTGCTCAGTACTAAGGGTGCTCAGTGCTCAGGGTTCTGGGTGCACAGTGCTCGGGGTGCTCGGTGCTCAGTACTCAGGTTGCTGTGTGTTCAGTGCTCAGGGTGCTGGGTGCTCAGTGCTCGGGGTGCTCGGTGCTCAGTACTCGGGGTGCTCAGTGCTCAGTGCTCAGGGTGCTGGGTGCTCAGTGCTCAGGGTGCAGGGTGCTCAGTACTCAGGGTGCTCGGTGCTCGGGGTGCTGGGTGCTCAGTGCTCGGGGTGCTCGGTGCTCAGTGCTCGGGGTGCTTGGTGCTCAGTAATCAGGGTGCTGGGTGCTCAGTACTCGTGCTGGGTGCTCAGTGCTCAGGGTGCTGGGTGCTCAGTACTCAGGGTGCTCGGTGCTCAGTGCTCGGGGTGCTGGGTGCTCAGTACTCAGGGTGCTTGGTGCTCAGTGCTCGGGGTGCAGGGTGCTCAGTACTCAGGGTGCTGGGTGCTCAGTGCTCGGGGTGCTGGGTGCTCAGTACTCAGGTTGCTGTGTGCTCAGTGCTCAGGGTGCTGTATGCTCAGTGCTCAGGGTGCTCGGTGCTTTGTACTCAGGGTGCTCGGTGTTCGGGGTGCTCGGTGCTCAGTACTCGGGGTGCTGGGTGCTCAGTACTCAGGATGCTGCTTGCTCAGTGCTTAGGGTGCTGGGTGCACAGTGCTAGGGGTGCTGGGTGCTCAGAACTCGGGGTGCTGGGTGCTCAGTGCTCAGGGTGCTGGGTCTCAGTGCTCGGGGTACTACGTACTCAGTGCTCAGTACACAGGGTGCTGGGTGCTCAGTGCTCGGGGTGCTGGGTGCTCAGTGCTCAGTACTCAGGGTGCTGGGTGCTCAGTGCTCGGGGTGCTGGGTGCTCAGTACTCAGGGTACTCGGTGCTCAGTACTCAGGTTGCTGGGTGATCAGTGCTCAGGGTGCTGGGTGCTCAGTACTCAGTGTGCTGGGTGCTGCTGGGTGCTCAGTGCACAGTGCTCAGGGTGCTGGGTGCTCAGTGCTCAGGGTGCTGGGTGCTCAGTACTCGGGGTGCTGGGTGCTCAGTTCTCAGGGTGCGGTGTGCTCAGTACTCAGGGTGCTGGGTGCTCAGTCCTCGGGGTGCTGGTTGCTCAGTGCTCGGGGTGCTATGTGCTCAGTGATCGGGGTGCTCGGTGCTCAGTACACAGGATGCTCAGTGCTCAGTACTCAGGGTGCTCGGTGCTCAGTACTCAGGGTGCTGGGTGCTCAGTGCTCGGGGTGCTCGGTGCTCAGTACGCTGGGTGCTGGGTGCTCGGTGCTCAGTACTCAGGGTGCTGGGTGCTCAGTGCTCAGGGTGCTGGGTGCTCAGTACTCAGGGTGCTGGGTGCTCGGTGCTCAGTACGCTGGGTGCTCAGTACTCAGGGTGCTGGGTGCTCAGTACTCAGGGTGCTCGGTGCTCAGTACTCAGGGTGCTGGGTGCTCAGTGCTCGGGGTGCTCGGTGCTCAGTACGCTGGGTGCTCAGTACTCAGGGTGCTGGGTGCTCAGTACTCAGGGTGCTGGGTGCTCAGTACTCAGGGTGGTGGGTGCTCTGTGCTCGGGGTGCTGGGTGCTCAGTACTCAGGGTGCTCGGTGCTCAGTACTCAGGGTGCTCAGTGCTCAGTACTCAGCGTGCTGGGTGCTCAGTGCTCTGGGTGCTCGCTGCTCAGTACTCAGGGTGCTCAGTGCTCAGTACTCAGCGTGCTGGGTGCTCAGTGCTCAGGGTGCTGGTTGCTCAGTACTCAGGGTGCTGGGTGCTTAGTACTCAGGGTGCTCAGTGCTCAGGGGGCTGGGTGCTCAGTACTCAGGGTGCTGGGTGCTCAGTGCTCAGGGTGCTCAGTGCTCAGTACTCAGGGTGCTTGGTGCTCAGTGCTCAGGTTGCTCAGTGCTCTGTACTCAGGGTGCTCAGTGCTCAGTGCTCTGGGTGCTGGGTGCTCAGTTCTCGGGGTGCTGGGTGCTCAGTGCTCAGGGTGCTGGGTGCTCTGTACTCAGGGTGCTCAGTGCTCAGGTTGCTGGGTGCTCAGTGCTCGGGGTGCTGGGTATTCAGTGCTCAGTACACATGGTGCTGAGTGCTCAGTGCTCGGGGTGCTGGGTGCTCAGTGCTCAGTACTCAGTGTGCTGGCTGCTCAGTGCTCGGGGTGCTGGATGCTCAGTACTCAGGGTGCTGGGTGCTCAGTGCTCAGGGTGCTGGGTGCTCAGTACTCAGGGTGCTGGGTGCTCAGTGCTCAGGTTGCTGGGAGCTCAGTACTCAGGGTGCTGGGTCCTCAGTGCTCAGGGTGCTGGATGCCCAGTGCTCGGGGTGCTCAGTACTCAGGGTGCTGTGTGTTCAGTGCTCAGGGTACTGGGTGCTCAGTACTCAGGGTGCTCGGTGCTTAGTACTCAGGGTGCTGGGTGCTCAGTACTACGGGTGCTGGGTGCTCAGTGCTCGGGGTGCTCGGTGCTCAGTGCTCAGTGTGCTGGGTGCTCAGTACTCAGGGTGCTCATTGCTCAGGGTGCTGGGTGCTCAGTACTCAGGGTGCTCAGTGCTCAGTACTCAGGGTGCTCAGTGCTCAGTACTCAGGGTTCTCAGTGCTCAGGGTGCTGGGTGCTCAGTGCTCGGGGTGCTTGGTGCTCAGTGCTCAGGGCGCTGGGTGCTCAGTACTCAGGGTGCTGGGTGCTCAGTACTCAGGGTGCTCATTGCTCAGGGTGCTGGGTGCTCAGTGCTCAGGGTGCTCAGTGCTCAGTACTCAGGGTGCTCAGTGCTCAGTACTCAGGGTGCTCAGTGCTCAGGGTGCTGGGTGCTCAGTGCTCGGGGTGCTTGGTGCTCAGTGCTCAGGGCGCTGGGTGCTCAGTACTCAGGGTGCTGGGTGCTCAGTGCTTGGGGTGCTGGGTGCTCAGTGCTCAGTACTCAGGGTGCTCAGTGCTCAGTACTCAGGGTGCTCAGTGCTCAGTACTAAGGGTGCTCAGTGCTCAGGGTTCTGGGTGCACAGTGCTCGGGGTGCTCGGTGCTCAGTACTCAGGTTGCTGTGTGTTCAGTGCTCAGGGTGCTGGGTGCTCAGTACTCAGGGTGCTGGGTGCTCAGTGCTCAGGGTGCTGGGAGCTCAGTACTCAGGGTGCTGGGTCCTCAGTACTCAGGGTGCTGGGTGCCCAGTGCTCGGGGTGCTCAGTACTCAGGGTGCTGTGTGTTCAGTGCTCAGGGTACTGTGTGCTCAGTACTCAGGGTGCTCGGTGCTTAGTACTCAGGGTGCTGGGTGCTCAGTACTACGGTTGCTGGGTGCTCAGTGCTCGGGGTGCTCGGTGCTCAGTGCTCAGTGTGCTGGGTGCTCAGTACTCAGGGTGCTCATTGCTCAGGGTGCTGGGTGCTCAGTACTCAGGGTGCTCAGTGCTCAGTACTCAGGGTGCTCAGTGCTCAGTACTCAGGGTGCTCAGTGCTCAGGGTGCTGGGTGCTCAGTGCTCGGGGTGCTGGGTGCTCAGTGCTCAGGGCGCTGGGTGCTCAGTACTCAGGGTGCTGGGTGCTCAGTGCTCGGGGTGCTGGGTGCTCAGTGCTCAGTACTCAGGGTGCTGGGTGCTCAGTGCTTGGGGTGCTGGGTGCACAGTGCTCAGTACTCAGGGTGCTCAGTGCTCAGTACTCAGGGTGCTCAGTGCTCAGTACTAAGGGTGCTCAGTGCTCAGGGTTCTGGGTGCACAGTGCTCGGGGTGCTCGGTGCTCAGTACTCAGGTTGCTGTGTGTTCAGTGCTCAGGGTGCTGGGTGCTCAGTGCTCGGGGTGCTCGGTGCTCAGTACTTGGGGTGCTCAGTGCTCAGTGCTCAGGTTGCTGGGTGCTCAGTGCTCAGGGTGCAGGGTGCTCAGTACTCAGGGTGCTCGGTGCTCGGGGTGCTGGGTGCTCAGTGCTCGGGGTGCTCGGTACTCAGTGCTCGGGGTGCTTGGTGCTCAGTAATCAGGGTGCTGGGTGCTCAGTACTCGTGCTGGGTGCTCAGTGCTCAGGGTGCTGGGTGCTCAGTACTCAGGGTGCTCGGTGCTCAGTGCTCGGGGTGCTGGGTGCTCAGTACTCAGGGTGCTGGGTGCTCAGTGCTCGGGGTGCAGGGTGCTCAGTACTCAGGGTGCTGGGTGCTCAGTGCTCGGGGTGCTGGGTGCTCAGTACTCAGGTTGCTGAGTGCTCAGTGCTCAGGGTGCTGTATGCTCAGTGCTCAGGGTGCTCGGTGCTTTGTACTCAGGGTGCTCGGTGTTCGGGGTGCTCGGTGCTCAGTACTCGGGGTGCTGGGTGCTCAGTACTCAGGATGCTGGTTGCTCAGTGCTCAGGGTGCTGGGTGCACAGTGCTAGGGGTGCTGGGTGCTCAGAACTTGGGGTGCTGGGTGCTCAGTGCTCAGGGTGCTGGGTCTCAGTGCTCGGGGTACTGGGTACTCAGTGCTCAGTACACAGGGTGCTGGGTGCTCAGTGCTCGGGGTGCTGGGTGCTCAGTGCTCAGTACTCAGGGTGCTGGGTGCTCAGTGCTCGGGGTGCTGGGTGCTCAGTACTCAGGGTACTCGGTGCTCAGTACTCAGGTTGCTGGGTGATCAGTGCTCAGGGTGCTGGGTGCTCAGTACTCAGTGTGCTGGGTGCTGCTGGGTGCTCAGTGCACAGTGCTCAGGGTGCTGGGTGCTCAGTGCTCAGGGTGCTGGGTGCTCAGTACTCGGGGTGCTGGGTGCTCAGTTCTCAGGGTGCGGTGTGCTCAGTACTCAGGGTGCTGGGTGCTCAGTCCTCGGGGTGCTGGTTGCTCAGTGCTCGGGGTGCTATGTGCTCAGTGATCGGGGTGCTCGGTGCTCAGTACACAGGGTGCTCAGTGCTCAGTACTCAGGGTGCTCGGTGCTCAGTACTCAGGGTGCTGGGTGCTCAGTGCTCGGGGTGCTCGGTGCTCAGTACGCTGGGTGCTGGGTGCTCGGTGCTCAGTACTCAGGGTGCTGGGTGCTCAGTGCTCAGGGTGCTGGGTGCTCAGTACTCAGGGTGCTGGGTGCTCGGTGCTCAGTACGCTGGGTGCTCAGTACTCAGGGTGCTGGGTGCTCAGTACTCAGTGTGCTCGGTGCTCAGTACTCAGGGTGCTGGGTGCTCAGTGCTCGGGGTGCTCGGTGCTCAGTACGCTGGGTGCTCAGTACTCAGGGTGCTGGGTGCTCAGTACTCAGGGTGCTGGGTGCTCAGTACTCAGGGTGGTGGGTGCTCTGTGCTCGGGGTGCTGGGTGCTCAGTGCTCGGGGTGCTGGGTGCTCAGTGCTCGGGGTGCTGGGTGCTCAGTGCTCAGAGTGCTGGGTGCTCAGTACTCAGGGTGCTCGGTGCTCAGTACTCAGGGTGCTCAGTGCTCAGTACTCAGCGTGCTGGGTGCTCAGTGCTCTGGGTGCTCGCTGCTCAGTACTCAGGGTGCTCAGTGCTCAGTACTCAGCGTGCTGGGTGCTCAGTGCTCAGGGTGCTGGTTGCTCAGTACTCAGGGTGCTGGGTGCTTAGTACTCAGGGTGCTCAGTGCTCAGGGTGCTGGGTGCTCAGTACTCAGGGTGCTGGGTGCTCAGTGCTCAGGGTGCTCAGTGCTCAGTACTCAGGGTGCTTGGTGCTCAGTGCTCAGGTTGCTCAGTGCTCTGTACTCAGGGTGCTCAGTGCTCAGTGCTCTGGGTGCTGGGTGCTCAGTTCTCGGGGTGCTGGCTGCTCAGTGCTCAGGGTGCTGGGTGCTCTGTACTCAGGGTGCTCAGTGCTCAGGTTGCTGGGTGCTCAGTGCTCGGGGTGCTGGGTACTCAGTGCTCAGTACACATGGTGCTGAGTGCTCAGTGCTCGGGGTGCTGGGTGCTCAGTGCTCAGTACTCAGGGTGCTGGCTGCTCAGTGCTCGGGGTGCTGGATGCTCAGTACTCAGGGTGCTGGGTGCTCAGTGCTCAGGGTGCTGGGTGCTCAGTACTCAGGGTGCTGGGTGCTCAGTGCTCAGGGTGCTGGGAGCTCAGTACTCAGGGTTCTGGGTCCTCAGTGGTCTGGGTGCTGGGTGCCCAGTGCTCGGTTTGCTCAGTACTCAGGGTGCTGTGTGTTCAGTGCTCAGGGTACTGGGTGCTCAGTACTCAGGGTGCTCGGTGCTTAGTACTCAGGGTGCTGGGTGCTCAGTAATACGGGTGCTGGGTGCTCAGTGCTCGGGGTGCTCGGTGCTCAGTGTGCTGGGTGCTCAGTACTCAGGGTGCTCATTGCTCAGGGTGCTGGGTGCTCAGTACTCAGGGTGCTCAGTGCTCAGTACTCAGGGTGCTCAGTGCTCAGTACTCAGGGTGCTCAGTGCTCAGGGTGCTGGGTGCTCAGTGCTCGGGGTGCTTGGTGCTCAGTGCTCAGGGCGCTGGGTGCTCAGTACTCAGGGTGCTGGGTGCTCAGTGCTCGGGGTGCTGGGTGCTCAGTACTCAGGGTGCTCATTGCTCAGGGTGCTGGGTGCTCAGTGCTCAGGGTGCTCAGTGCTCAGTACTCAGGGTGCTCAGTGCTCAGTACTCAGGGTGCTCAGTGCTCAGGGTGCTGGGTGCTCAGTGCTCGGGGTGCTTGGTGCTCAGGGCGCTGGGTGCTCAGTACTCAGGGTGCTGGGTGCTCAGTGCTTGGGGTGCTGGGTGCTCAGTGCTCAGTACTCAGGGTGCTCAGTGCTCAGTACTCAGGGTGCTCAGTGCTCAGTACTAAGGGTGCTCAGTGCTCAGGGTTCTGGGTGCACAGTGCTCGGGGTGCTCGGTGCTCAGTACTCAGGTTGCTGTGTGTTCAGTGCTCAGGGTGCTGGGTGCTCAGTGCTCGGGGTGCTCGGTGCTCAGTACTCGGGGTGCTCAGTGCTCAGTGCTCAGGGTGCTGGGTGCTCAGTGCTCAGGGTGCAGGGTGCTCAGTACTCAGGGTGCTCGGTGCTCGGGGTGCTGGGTGCTCAGTGGTCGGGGTGCTCGGTGCTCAGTACTCGGGGTGCTCAGTGCTCAGTACTCAGGGTGCTGGGTGCTCAGTGCTCAGGGTGCTTGGTGCTCAGTACTCAGTGTGATGGGTGCTCGGTGCTCAGTACGCTGGGTGCTCAGTACTCAGGGTGCTGGGTGCTCAGTACTCAGGGTGCTGTGAAGGCGTAAGTCACAAACAATGCCACACCAATTCGGGGTTATGATTATTAGGGTGGTATTTATTTAAAGGGGAAAAAACTTACAGATCACTGTCCCAGGCAACAGCCCTCTTAGCAACCAGGAAAGGAGTCTAGTCGCAGGCGGAGCAGGAAGTGAAGAGAGAGAGAAGAGGGAAGTGGCCGCTTTTTTAAAGGGAGAGAAACCACGCCCCAGTGGGTTGGTACCTCAGTGGTGATAGGCTGGAGGAGTGGGAGGACCTCCCGCAACACCTCCCCCTTTTGTTTAAATAAGAGAGTTCTAAACCTACTATGAAATTATATACAATAAGTACAAATATCCTATTCTAACTAGCTTAGGTCTTGTATAATAAATAACTTGGCCAAGTCATGAGAGAAAGTAACTACATTTATATAGTCTTCAACCCCATCGAAGATCTGAGAAGGGAAATAATGTTACCTGGGTAATTAGGAAGTTCAGTAGAACAACTTCCAAAACATGCAACAAATTACAGAGACAACTAGCTACCTGGGCAATCACCCAAAGTCACATTAGCAGCGTTGAAGCAACCAACTTTGGCTAAGGCCTAACATAACTGACATACCATTTTCTAAGGCAAGCAACTTTTCAAAACTATCTTACCCTGTCTTGGCAGGATATGACAGTCCTGTTTTATCCATTGATGTATGCTCTGTATCTTTGTCAGTTGTTGAGGTATGGGCATTTCTTTGCCCAAACGCCAGTTCTGCCAAAAAGAAAGGCTCCAGGTGGAGTGTCTTTGGTGCTCAACATTCTCTCGGGAATAGAGTGGTGTTGCCAGGAGCAATTGTGTCTCACTACCACAAAACTCTGAGTTAGATTAAAGGCCATTTTCTACAGCTCTTTGAAGAAGTTGAAGATTATCTATCTATACTGAGTATAATCTCTATATATCTAAAGAACCTGATTAGTCTATTATAAATGACAAACTTAGATGACTATTAGTCTATATAATTCTCAATATCTATCTAACTTAAAGACTAAGACAATAAACGGCTGTGAAACAAATGAGGACAATGACCTCCAAATATAAACAATGTACAAATATACATTGCAGTAGGCAAATATATATCAATACACAATCATTATATAAGTATCTTAATCAGAGGTAGAAATGTACACTGCAATATGGTAAATATATACTATATATATATATATCAATACAATATATGTCAATACATAAAAAAATGTTTTAAACAGAGGTAGAAACATGCATGCGTACAATAGTCAATATAATTTAACTTTGTATCAATATACAAGAATCTATACCAATGTATTTGTCTAAAAACAGTAACTCACAATTACAAATCTATTATCCCATCATCCCTCTTTTTTTTTTTTTTTCAAAATGATCCCTGAGCGTATAAAATTCCTCCCCCAACCCTCAATCGTGTACTAATTATAATCAACCCCTAAATGATGTCCCTAAACCCAAGGGCAAGTTTTACTGGGAAAGGGGACGTCGTCCTCTAGAATTACTTCCAGCTGTCATGGGGGCGACGTTCTTTCTGGGGGATCCTGTGAAAGTGAAATGATGGTTAAATTTCAAGATCAATGTCTTTTAAAATTGCCAATAGTCTCTGAGTATTTTGTGCAGGTCTGGCCAAAATGTTGTATAAGATGTGCACCATTTCAGCTAACCAAGTTGGAACTGTCTTGTGCAGCTGGTACCAAAAGCAGGTCTTGTAGTAGCGCTATCAGTATCATGATGTCATATCAACCAGGTGGAGTTGTTGTTATGGGGCCCCATCTTCTTCCTGGAAACTTCAAATGTCACTTCAGGAAAAACTCATTGTTCATTATGAAAAACTTAAACATTAATCATATAGACATATAAAAACATATATATATATATTCAATGAAAGTCATGATAGATATATTCAATGAAAAGTATGATAGATATGAAGAAAAGCAAAGATGTTTTCTAAACTCATATTTCTTTCTGTCCCATATCATGGCTCTTGACATGAGACAGAAACTCCAGAAACTCTGGGTTTTTCTCTTACTAACAGGCTTGGAATTGGAGAGGGACTGAGCCAAAGTCCAACTTCAAAACCAGCTTTATAAAAATTTAGAAATATGGTTTAATATTACTTACACAATCCATTCAGTTGTCTTCATATTTCCTATTGGGCAGGTATTTTTCCATTTGTCAGTATCCAAACATCCAGGGTCCCTTGAATTTCTCAAAGATGAGTGTTTTCCTGTGGAGATAAGAACAGAACCCTGCCCCCATTCTATATGTTTTTCTTACCACCTGTATGAATATCATCGTTGTGGATGAGTTGTCATTTCTCCTTTCCAAGAGGTTTCTCCTCTTCAAATCGAAACTTTATTAATTTTGATGGTATCCACAATTTTTCTTCTCCTGTGGAAACAAGAGCAAAACCCCTTCCCCAACGTAGCACATCTCCTGGCTTCCACTGAGAGGTCAGCACATCTTTGAAATAAATCGGTTGATTTAGTTCAGCAGACTTTTCCATTATCCAATGTCTTTCTGCTGCTGTCGTTCCTTTCTCATTAGCGTTAAGAAAATTCAAGGTTAATAAAGCATTATGTAATCTATTTCTGGGGGTATTTTCAGTCCCTTTCTGTTTGTTCAGCATATCCTTTATAGTACGATTTGATCTTTCTATAACTGCCTGACCTGTAGGATTATTTGGTATACCTGTAATGTGTTTTATATTATAATAATCAAAAAAGTGTTTCATTTTCTTAGATACATATGCTGGACCATTATCTGTCTTTATTTGCGCAGGTATACCCATGATGGCCATAACTTCCAATAAATGTGTGATTACTGAATCAGCCTTTTCTGAGCTCAGGGCAGTAGCCCATTGAAAACCTGAATACGTGTCTATGGTGTGGTGTACATATTTTAATTTACCAAATTCCATAAAGTGGAACACATCCATCTGCCAGATTTCATTTCTCTTAGTACCCTTTGGGTTACTCCCTGCAGGCAACGGTGTTTGATTATAGAAAGAACAAGTAGGGCATCTCTTTATAATGTCCTTAGCTTGTTGCCAAGTAATGGAAAATTCTTTCTTTAGGCCTTTACTATTGACATGATGCTTCTTATGAAATTCCGAGGCCTGCAACACACTTCCAATCAATAATTGATCAATCTCAGCATTGCCTTGGGCTAGAGGACCAGGCAGACCTGTATGGGACCGGATGTGTGTTATGTACATCGGACAAAGCCTGTTCCTGATTATGTCTTGTACCTGGATAAACAATGAAGTCAACTCTGTGTCATCTGGTATAAATTCAGCGGTTTCAATATGCAAGATAACTCTTTCTGCATATTGTGAATCTGTAACTATATTAAGAGGTTCTTTAAAATCCCTTAGCACCATAAGAATGGCATATAATTCTGCCTTCTGGACAGAATTATAAGGGCTTTGTTCCACCTTACTCAATTCATCTGACTTGTAACCTGCTTTCCCTGATTTATTTGCATCAGTATAGAACGTACGGGCTCCAGTTATTGGAGCATCACGTACAATTCTAGGAAGAATCCAAGAAGTTCTTTTTATGAGATTAAGTCTATCACTTTTGGGATAGTTGCTATTAATTTCTCCCAAAAAGTTAGCACAAGCTCTTTGCCACGGTTCATTGTCTTCCCATAACTTTTTTATTTCTTCAGTAGTAAAAGGCACTATAATTTCTGCTGGGTCTATACCTGCTAGTTGACGAAGTCTCAGCTTACCTTTTATAATTAATTCAGAGACCTTTTCCACATAAGTTTTTAATTTTTTACTTGGTTTATTAGGTATAAATATCCACTCTAAAATAATATCTTCCCTCTGCATTAGAATCCCTGTAGGAGAAATTCTGGAAGGCAATATGACTAGGATGCAGCTAAGATTTGGGTTCACCCTATCCACATGTGCCTCCTGTAATTTTTCCTCAATCATTGTCAGTTCCTTTTCTGCTTCAGCTGTCAGTTCTCTTGGACTATTCAAATCTTTATCACCATCTAAGGTTTTGTTTAAATGAACTATTAGATCAGGTGTTATCCCAACAGCTGGTCGTAGACTGGAAATGTCTCCTAACAATCTTTGGAAGTCATTAAGAGTCTTTAACCGGTCTCTCCTAATTTGTGCCTTTTGCGTTTTAATTTTCTCTAACCCTATTCTGTAACCTAGGTAATTAATAGAATTTCCTCTTTGAATCTTTTCAGGGGCAATTTGTAATCCCCACCTAGGCAAGACTTTCTTTACTTCTTCAAACATCCTTTCTAAAGTATCTTTATTTGAATCAGATAATAAGATGTCATCCATGTAATGATAAATGATGGACTTGGGGAATTGTTTACGAATTATTTCCAATGGCTTACTTACAAAATATTGGCACAGTGTAGGACTATTGAGCATACCCTGTGGGAGGACAGTCCACTGATATCTCCTATTAGGCTGAGAATTATTATAAGTAGGCACTGTGAAGGCAAATTTTTCTCTATCCTTTTCTTGTAACGGTATAGTGAAAAAACAATCTTTCAAATCAATAACTATAAGAGGCCATCCTTTTGGTAACAGAGAAGGCAAAGGAATTCCAGATTGTAGTGGGCCCATAGGTTGAATTACTTTGTTGACAGCTCTTAGATCTGTCACCATTCTCCATTTACCAGATTTCTTTTTTACAACAAACACAGGAGAATTCCAAGGGCTGGTTGATTCTTCAATATGGTGAGCATCTAGTTGCTCTTGCACCAGCTGTTCCAATGCCTGTAGTTTATCTTCAGCTAGAGGCCATTGTTTGGTCCATATTGGCTTCTCAGTTAGCCATTTTAAAGGTAGGGCCGTTGGTACCTCTAAAGGTTTGGTATTTGCTGTATGTTCTTGTACAGCCTGAATGGCTGGTGACCTTTTCCCATAATACCTCATCATATCCTTCCCAGAATTATGAGTTCCTGGAAATACAGGAATGTTAATCTGGGTATTCCATTGCTGTAGCAGGTCACGGCCCCATAAATTTATGGCAATATTAGCTATATATGGCCTTAGTCTTCCTATTTGCCCTTCGGGCCCTATGCATTCAACCCATCTTGTGCTTTGTTTTACACGAGATAGGGTTCCAATTCCCAGGAATTGAACATCTACCTCTTGAAGAGGCCAATTCGGATGCCAAGATTCTGGGGTAATGATACTTACATCCGCACCTGTGTCTAATAAGCCTTCAATAAAAGTGCCATTTATACAGACTCTTAGCTTTGGTCTTTGATCATTAATAGAAGTCTGCCAAAATATACGTTTACTCTGTCCTATTGGGTTTTTTGACTCATCCTCCACACGTAATTCTTCATTTAGACCAGTATTACTTTTTACAGCAGAAATTGGAGCTTTTAATTTTCTTGGTGAGGCACGTTCTCCACTGTGACTGGGAATGACTGGGCCACTGTTGGCTTGGGGGCCTGCGAGAGGCCCCCCAAGGAGTTTCCCGATGATATCGGATTGCCCCGTCTGTCTGTTGTTGACCTACATTCGTTGGACCAATGCCTGCCTTTACCGCATCTCCTACATATACCTGAAGGCCGAGGTCTCCTATTTTTGTCATTCCCAGAAGAGATATTATTCCTAGAAATTCTTTGCCTGCAATTCCTTTGCAAATGTCCTAATTTACCACAATTAAAACACCTGGCAGTTTGATGTCTCCTCATTGCTTTGGAAATCGCTTCTCCTACCCAAGATTCATCATTATAGCTAAACGTCTCAACATTCATCGTATGCTGAATCCATTCATCCATAGGTGCTGATCTAGACTTTAAAGGCCCAATTATCTTTTTGCATTCTATGTTTGCATTCTCAAAAGCTAGAGATTCAAGAAGTATTCGTCTAGCTTCTGGGTCTGTTACCCCTATGTCCAGAGCCTTAATTAATCTTTGCAAAAAGTCAATAAAGGGTTCTCTCTGTCCCTGCCTAATTCTGGTATATGATTCAACCCTTTTTGCTGGATCTTGTATCCTATTCCAAGCATTTAAAGCTGCTTGGTGACATAGACACAGTACTTCATCGTCATAAAGAGCTTGGACCTGTGGATCAGCATATTCTCCTGCACCAAGAATTTGATCTTGGGAAACCTCAATACCTTTTGCTCTTCCTTGCTGTTCCATATGTTTGGATTCTTCTCTGAAATAAATTCCAAACATCAAGGAAGGTCCATTATCTAAAACTGCAGACACTAACTGATGGAAATCATGGGGAGTAGCTCTAGCATTAGAAGCCCAAGTCCTTATCATTTCCTTTACATATGCATTGTGCAAGCCAAAATTAACAACAGCTTGCTTAATTTCTTTCAGATCATTCATTGCTATTGGCGTCCATCTAGCTTCTCTGACTCCCTTTGAGCCTTTAGAAGTTGATGCTTTTTCAGAATTAAGTATAGGGTATGTCGCTAGAACCCTGGGTAAGCCAGTTCTAATAGCTGGTGGAGGCCTTGTATCCTGTCCTTGTGCCTCCTTACTCTGTTCACCAGCTGCAATAATTTCCCCAATCTTTTCAAATCTTTTTATCATTGTCTCTCTTAAATCCTGAATCTCCTGACCTGTATATATTTCCAGTGATTTCACTGAGGTATCAATTTTTTGGTCCCCATTCTGCACCTGTGATTCCAAAGCTTTAATTTTTTCCTTCAAAGATAACATGTCCTCCTTAAACTTTTCTTGTATATCATGTAGATTCCCATCTTGGAGGTACATTCTGTCTGTTACCTTATCAAAACTTTGTGATAAAGTCTGAACGTCAAATTCAACAGCCTGAACCCTTTCAGGTAACTTTCTAATACCCTTGGATATGGAATCAATTTTGTCTGTCATAGTATCCACTTGTTCAGATAACCTCTGATTTTCAATAATTTTAATCCTGTCAATTAGTTGTTCATTATTAGTTCGTAAAGATTCTATCATTCTTAGGAGTGCCATATTCTTCTGTTCATTATTAGTACGTAAAGATTCAATCGTTCTTAGGAGTGCCATATTCTTCCTTAATGATAGAATATGGAAAAGAAAACTGAAGGCTAGTAACAAGCAAATTAAGGTATCCCCATAATCATATAAACCTTGTATGATGTAATTCATTGTATTAGTAAATATAAATTTACTAATCCATTGTATTAGTGAAAACAAAGCAGTAAAATTTGCGTTAGAAACAAAAACTGCAATATTACCTATTATCCAGCAGGTGGCGCTGTTGCAGAGTCGCGGTGAAAACATGGTCCTGTTTCAGTGCCTTAGTAGATGTTAAAAACTGGAAAATTCAAGTTTCTCAACAAAATAAATCTAATTAAATCAATTCCTGAGACGGAACAAGTCACCCTGAGGGGTTGCAGCTTTCAGCAACCACGTGCTCTGGTTCGTGCCACTTAAGAGCTGTACTTGCAAGGGAGATTTAAAAATGACTCAGAAAAGAGCAAACCACGCGGCCAGAGACTACGCGGGCCTGTGGAGTTTAAATCCACATGGGGAGTCCAAGGCCGCTGGCGGCTGAGGAAGGGGAGGGCTCCCGCCAAGCCGAACTAGAGCCCGCCAAGCCCGCGGCCGCCAAGCTGAACTTGCGCCCGCCAAGCCCGCAGCCGCCAAGCCGAACTTGGGGCCGCCAAGCCGAACTTGGGGCCGCCAAGCCGAACTCGCAGCTGCGAGTGGGGAAAGGAGAGGTTCTAAAACCAAACGTTGGGCGCCAAAATGAAGGCGTAAGTCACAAACAATGCCACACCAATTCGGGGTTATGATTATTAGGGTGGTATTTATTTAAAGGGGAAAAAACTTACAGATCACTGTCCCAGGCAACAGCCCTCTTCGCAACCAGGAAAGGAGTCTAGTCGCAGGCGGAGCAGGAAGTGAAGAGAGAGAGAAGAGGGAAGTGGCCGCTTTTTTAAAGGGAGAGAAACCACGCCCCAGTGGGTTGGTACCTCAGTGGTGATAGGCTGGAGGAGTGGGAGGACCTCCCGCAACAGTGCTGGGTGCTCAGTACTCAGGGTGCTGGGTGCTCAGTGCTCAGGGTGCTGGGTGCTCAGTGCTCAGGGTGCTGGGTGCTCAGTGCTCGGGGTGTTGGGTGCTCAGTGCTCGGGGTGCTCGGTGCTCAGTGCTCGGGTTGCTTGGTGCTCAGTAATCAGGGTGCTGGGTGCTCAGTACTCGTGCTGGGTGCTCAGTGCTCAGGGTGCTGGGTGCTCAGTACTCAGGGTGCTCGGTGCTCAGTGCTCGGGGTGCTGGGTGCTCAGTACTCAGGGTGCTGGGTGCTCAGTGCTCGGGGTGCTGGGTGCTCAGTACTCAGGGTGCTGGGTGCTCAGTGCTCGGGGTGCTGGGTGCTCAGTACTCAGGTTGCTGTGTGCTCAGTGCTCCGGGTGCTGTATGCTCAGTGCTCAGGGTGCTCGGTGCTTTGTACTCAGGGTGCTCGGTGTTCGGGGTGCTGGGTGCTCAGTACTCGGGGAGCTGGGTGCTCAGTACTCAGGATGCTGGTTGCTCAGTGCTCAGGGTGCTGGGTGCTCAGTGCTAGGGGTGCTGGGTGCTCAGAACTCGGGGTGCTGGGTGCTCAGTGCTCAGGGTGCTGGGTCTCAGTGCTCGGGGTACTGGGTACTCAGTGCTCAGTACACAGGGTGCTGGGTGCTCAGTGCTCGGGGTGCTGGGAGCTCAGTGCTCAGTACTCAGGGTGCTGGGTGCTCAGTGCTCGGGGTGGTGGGTGCTCAGTACTCAGGGTACTCGGTGCTCAGTACTCAGGTTCCTGGGTGATCAGTGCTCCGGGTGCTGGGTGCTCAGTACTCAGTGTGCTGGGTGCTGCTGGGTGCTCAGTGCACAGTGCTCAGGGTGCTGGGTGCTCAGTGCTCAGGGTGCTGGGTGCTCAGTACTCGGGGTGCTGGGTGCTCAGTTCTCAGGGTGCGGTGTGCTCAGTACTCAGGGTGCTGGGTGCTCAGTCCTCGGGGTGCTGGTTGCTCAGTGCTCGGGGTGGTATGTGCTCAGTGATCGGGGTGCTCGGTGCTCAGTACACAGGGTGCTCAGTGCTCAGTACTCAGGGTGCTGGGTGCTCAGTGCTCAGGGTGCTGGGTGCTCAGTACTCAGGGTGCTGGTTGCTCAGTACTCAGGGTGCTGGGTGCTCAGTGCTCAGGGTGCTAGGTGCTCAGTACTCAGGGTGCTGGGTGCTCAGTACTCAGGGTTCTGGGTGCTCAGTACTCAGGGTGCTGGGTGCTTAGTACTCAGGGTGCTCAGTGCTCAGTACTTAGGGTGCTCAGTGCTCAGTGCTCGGGGTGCTGGGTGCTCAGTGCTCGGGGTGCTGGGTGCTCAGTGCTCGGGGTGCTGGGTGCTCAGTGCTCGGGGTGCTGGGTGCTCAGTGCTCAGAGTGCTGGGTGCTCAGTACTCAGGGTGCTCGGTGCTCAGTACTCAGGGTGCTCAGTGCTCAGTACTCAGCGTGCTGGGTGCTCAGTGCTCTGGGTGCTCGCTGCTCAGTACTCAGGGTGCTCAGTGCTCAGTGCTCAGGTTGCTGGGTGCTCAGTGCTCAGGGTGCTGGTTGCTCAGTACTCAGGGTGCTGGGTGCTTAGTACTCAGTGTGCTCAGTGCTCAGGGTGCTGGGTGCTCAGTACTCAGGGTGCTGGGTGCTCAGTGCTCAGGGTGCTCAGTGCTCAGTACTCAGGGTGCTTGGTGCTCAGTGCTCAGGGTGCTCAGTGCTCTGTACTCAGGGTGCTCAGTGCTCAGTGCTCTGGGTGCTGGGTGCTCAGTGCTCGGGGTGCTGGGTGCTCAGTGCTCAGGGTGCTGGGTGCTCTGTACTCAGGGTGCTCAGTGCTCAGGTTGCTGGGTGCTCAGTGCTCGGGGTGCTGGGTACTCAGTGCTCAGTACACATGGTGCTGAGTGCTCAGTGCTCGGGGTGCTGGGTGCTCAGTGCTCAGTACTCAGGGTGCTGGCTGCTCAGTGCTCGGGGTGCTGGATGCTCAGTACTCAGGGTGCTGGGTGCTTAGTGCTCAGGGTGCTGGGTGCTCAGTACTCAGGGTGCTGGGTGCTCAGTGCTCAGGGTGCTGGGAGCTCAGTACTCAGGGTGCTGGGTCCTCAGTGCTCAGGGTGCTGGGTGCCCAGTGCTCGGGGTGCTCAGTACTCAGGGTGCTGTGTGTTCAGTGCTCAGGGTACTGGGTGCTCAGTACTCAGGGTGCTGGGTGCTCAGTGCTCAGGGTGCTGGGAGCTCAGTACTAAGGGTGCTGGGTCCTCAGTGCTCGGGGTGCTTGGTGCTCAGTAATCAGGGTGCTGGGTGCTCAGTACTCGTGCTGGGTGCTCAGTGCTCAGGGTGCTGGGTGCTCAGTACTCAGGGTGCTGGGTGCTCAGTGCTCAGGGTGCTGGGTGCTCAGTGCTCAGGATGCTGGGTGCTCAGTGCTCGGGGTGTTGGGTGCTCAGTGCTCGGGGTGCTCGGTGCTCAGTGCTCGGGGTGCTTGGTGCTCAGTAATCAGGGTGCTGGGTGCTCAGTACTCGTGCTGGGTGCTCAGTGCTCAGGGTGCTGGGTGCTCAGTACTCAGGGTGCTCGGTGCTCAGTGCTCGGGGTGCTGGGTGCTCAGTACTCAGGGTGCTGTGTGCTCAGTGCTCGGGGTGCAGGGTGCTCAGTACTCAGGGTGCTGGGTGCTCAGTGCTCGGGGTGCTGGGTGCTCAGTACTCAGGTTGCTGTGTGCTCAGTGCTCAGGGTGCTGTATGCTCAGTGCTCAGGGTGCTCGGTGCTTTGTACTCAGGGTGCTCGGTGTTCGGGGTGCTGGGTGCTCAGTACTCGGGGTGCTGGGTGCTCAGTACTCAGGATGCTGGTTGCTCAGTGCTCAGGGTGCTGGGTGCACAGTGCTAGGGGTGCTGGGTGCTCAGAACTCGGGGTGCTGGGTGCTCAGTGCTCAGGGTGCTGGTTGCTCAGTACTCAGGGTGCTGGGTGCTTAGTACTCAGGGTGCTCAGTGCTCAGGGTGCTGGGTGCTCAGTACTCAGGGTGCTGGGTGCTCAGTGCTCAGGGTGCTCAGTGCTCAGTACTCAGGGTGCTTGGTGCTCAGTGCTCAGGGTGCTCAGTGCTCTGTACTCAGGGTGCTCAGTGCTCAGTGCTCTGGGTGCTGGGTGCTCAGTGCTCGGGGTGCTGGGTGCTCAGTGCTCAGGGTGCTGGGTGCTCTGTACTCAGGGTGCTCAGTGCTCAGGTTGCTGGGTGCTCAGTGCTCGGGGTGCTGGGTACTCAGTGCTCAGTACACATGGTGCTGAGTGCTCAGTGCTCGGGGTGCTGGGTGCTCAGTGCTCAGTACTCAGGGTGCTGGCTGCTCAGTGCTCGGGGTGCTGGATGCTCAGTACTCAGGGTGCTGGGTGCTTAGTGCTCAGGGTGCTGGGTGCTCAGTACTCAGGGTGCTGGGTGCTCAGTGCTCAGGGTGCTGGGAGCTCAGTACTCAGGGTGCTGGGTCCTCAGTGCTCAGGGTGCTGGGTGCCCAGTGCTCGGGGTGCTCAGTACTCAGGGTGCTGTGTGTTCAGTGCTCAGGGTACTG
The DNA here is from genome assembly GCF_018167655.1 of Microtus oregoni. Lineage (NCBI taxonomy): Eukaryota > Metazoa > Chordata > Mammalia > Rodentia > Cricetidae > Microtus > Microtus oregoni. Next base: position 1,101,510 of record NW_024543811.1, on the reverse strand, counting down.
GGTGCTCAGTACTCAGGGTGCTGGGTGCTCAGTGCTCAGGGTGCTGGGAGCTCAGTACTAAGGGTGCTGGGTCCTCAGTGCTCGGGGTGCTTGGTGCTCAGTAATCAGGGTGCTGGGTGCTCAGTACTCGTACTGGGTGCTCAGTGCTCAGGGTGCTGGGTGCTCAGTACTCAGGGTGCTGGGTGCTCAGTGCTCAGGGTGCTGGGTGCTCAGTGCTCAGGATGCTGGGTGCTCAGTGCTCGGGGTGTTGGGTGCTCAGTGCTCGGGGTGCTCGGTGCTCAGTGCTCGGGGTGCTTGGTGCTCAGTAATCAGGGTGCTGGGTGCTCAGTACTCGTGCTGGGTGCTCAGTACTCAGGGTGCTGGGTGCTCAGTGCTCGGGGTGCTGGGTGCTCAGTACTCAGGGTGCTGTGTGCTCAGTGCTCGGGGTGCAGGGTGCTCAGTACTCAGGGTGCTGGGTGCTCAGTGCTCGGGGTGCTGGGTGCTCAGTACTCAGGTTGCTGTGTGCTCAGTGCTCAGGGTGCTGTATGCTCAGTGCTCAGGGTGCTCGGTGCTTTGTACTCAGGGTGCTCGGTGTTCGGGGTGCTGGGTGCTCAGTACTCGGGGTGCTGGGTGCTCAGTACTCAGGATGCTGGTTGCTCAGTGCTCAGGGTGCTGGGTGCACAGTGCTAGGGGTGCTGGGTGCTCAGAACTCGGGGTGCTGGGTGCTCAGTGCTCAGGGTGCTGGGTGCTCAGTGCTCAGTACTCAGGGTGCTGGGTGCTCAGTGCTTGGCGTGCTGGGTGCTCAGTGCTCAGTACTCAGGGTGCTCAGTGCTCAGTACTCGGGGTGCTGGGTGCTCAGTACTCAGGGTGCTGGGTGCTCAGTGCTCAGGGTGCTGGGTGCTCAGTGCTCAGGGTGCTGGGTGCTCAGTGCTCGGGGTGTTGGGTGCTCAGTGCTCGGGGTGCTCGGTGCTCAGTGCTCGGGTTGCTTGGTGCTCAGTAATCAGGGTGCTGGGTGCTCAGTACTCGTGCTGGGTGCTCAGTGCTCAGGGTGCTGGGTGCTCAGTACTCAGGGTGCTCGGTGCTCAGTGCTCGGGGTGCTGGGTGCTCAGTACTCAGGGTGCTGGGTGCTCAGTGCTCGGGGTGCTGGGTGCTCAGTACTCAGGGTGCTGGGTGCTCAGTGCTCGGGGTGCTGGGTGCTCAGTACTCAGGTTGCTGTGTGCTCAGTGCTCCGGGTGCTGTATGCTCAGTGCTCAGGGTGCTCGGTGCTTTGTACTCAGGGTGCTCGGTGTTCGGGGTGCTGGGTGCTCAGTACTCGGGGAGCTGGGTGCTCAGTACTCAGGATGCTGGTTGCTCAGTGCTCAGGGTGCTGGGTGCTCAGTGCTAGGGGTGCTGGGTGCTCAGAACTCGGGGTGCTGGGTGCTCAGTGCTCAGGGTGCTGGGTCTCAGTGCTCGGGGTACTGGGTACTCAGTGCTCAGTACACAGGGTGCTGGGTGCTCAGTGCTCGGGGTGCTGGGAGCTCAGTGCTCAGTACTCAGGGTGCTGGGTGCTCAGTGCTCGGGGTGGTGGGTGCTCAGTACTCAGGGTACTCGGTGCTCAGTACTCAGGTTCCTGGGTGATCAGTGCTCCGGGTGCTGGGTGCTCAGTACTCAGTGTGCTGGGTGCTGCTGGGTGCTCAGTGCACAGTGCTCAGGGTGCTGGGTGCTCAGTGCTCAGGGTGCTGGGTGCTCAGTACTCGGGGTGCTGGGTGCTCAGTTCTCAGGGTGCGGTGTGCTCAGTACTCAGGGTGCTGGGTGCTCAGTCCTCGGGGTGCTGGTTGCTCAGTGCTCGGGGTGGTATGTGCTCAGTGATCGGGGTGCTCGGTGCTCAGTACACAGGGTGCTCAGTGCTCAGTACTCAGGGTGCTGGGTGCTCAGTGCTCAGGGTGCTGGGTGCTCAGTACTCAGGGTGCTGGTTGCTCAGTACTCAGGGTGCTGGGTGCTCAGTGCTCAGGGTGCTAGGTGCTCAGTACTCAGGGTGCTGGGTGCTCAGTACTCAGGGTTCTGGGTGCTCAGTACTCAGGGTGCTGGGTGCTTAGTACTCAGGGTGCTCAGTGCTCAGTACTTAGGGTGCTCAGTGCTCAGTGCTCGGGGTGCTGGGTGCTCAGTGCTCGGGGTGCTGGGTGCTCAGTGCTCGGGGTGCTGGGTGCTCAGTGCTCGGGGTGCTGGGTGCTCAGTGCTCAGAGTGCTGGGTGCTCAGTACTCAGGGTGCTCGGTGCTCAGTACTCAGGGTGCTCAGTGCTCAGTACTCAGCGTGCTGGGTGCTCAGTGCTCTGGGTGCTCGCTGCTCAGTACTCAGGGTGCTCAGTGCTCAGTGCTCAGGTTGCTGGGTGCTCAGTGCTCAGGGTGCTGGTTGCTCAGTACTCAGGGTGCTGGGTGCTTAGTACTCAGTGTGCTCAGTGCTCAGGGTGCTGGGTGCTCAGTACTCAGGGTGCTGGGTGCTCAGTGCTCAGGGTGCTCAGTGCTCAGTACTCAGGGTGCTTGGTGCTCAGTGCTCAGGGTGCTCAGTGCTCTGTACTCAGGGTGCTCAGTGCTCAGTGCTCTGGGTGCTGGGTGCTCAGTGCTCGGGGTGCTGGGTGCTCAGTGCTCAGGGTGCTGGGTGCTCTGTACTCAGGGTGCTCAGTGCTCAGGTTGCTGGGTGCTCAGTGCTCGGGGTGCTGGGTACTCAGTGCTCAGTACACATGGTGCTGAGTGCTCAGTGCTCGGGGTGCTGGGTGCTCAGTGCTCAGTACTCAGGGTGCTGGCTGCTCAGTGCTCGGGGTGCTGGATGCTCAGTACTCAGGGTGCTGGGTGCTTAGTGCTCAGGGTGCTGGGTGCTCAGTACTCAGGGTGCTGGGTGCTCAGTGCTCAGGGTGCTGGGAGCTCAGTACTCAGGGTGCTGGGTCCTCAGTGCTCAGGGTGCTGGGTGCCCAGTGCTCGGGGTGCTCAGTACTCAGGGTGCTGTGTGTTCAGTGCTCAGGGTACTGGGTGCTCAGTACTCAGGGTGCTGGGTGCTCAGTGCTCAGGGTGCTGGGAGCTCAGTACTAAGGGTGCTGGGTCCTCAGTGCTCGGGGTGCTTGGTGCTCAGTAATCAGGGTGCTGGGTGCTCAGTACTCGTGCTGGGTGCTCAGTGCTCAGGGTGCTGGGTGCTCAGTACTCAGGGTGCTGGGTGCTCAGTGCTCAGGGTGCTGGGTGCTCAGTGCTCAGGATGCTGGGTGCTCAGTGCTCGGGGTGTTGGGTGCTCAGTGCTCGGGGTGCTCGGTGCTCAGTGCTCGGGGTGCTTGGTGCTCAGTAATCAGGGTGCTGGGTGCTCAGTACTCGTGCTGGGTGCTCAGTGCTCAGGGTGCTGGGTGCTCAGTACTCAGGGTGCTCGGTGCTCAGTGCTCGGGGTGCTGGGTGCTCAGTACTCAGGGTGCTGTGTGCTCAGTGCTCGGGGTGCAGGGTGCTCAGTACTCAGGGTGCTGGGTGCTCAGTGCTCGGGGTGCTGGGTGCTCAGTACTCAGGTTGCTGTGTGCTCAGTGCTCAGGGTGCTGTATGCTCAGTGCTCAGGGTGCTCGGTGCTTTGTACTCAGGGTGCTCGGTGTTCGGGGTGCTGGGTGCTCAGTACTCGGGGTGCTGGGTGCTCAGTACTCAGGATGCTGGTTGCTCAGTGCTCAGGGTGCTGGGTGCACAGTGCTAGGGGTGCTGGGTGCTCAGAACTCGGGGTGCTGGGTGCTCAGTGCTCAGGGTGCTGGTTGCTCAGTACTCAGGGTGCTGGGTGCTTAGTACTCAGGGTGCTCAGTGCTCAGGGTGCTGGGTGCTCAGTACTCAGGGTGCTGGGTGCTCAGTGCTCAGGGTGCTCAGTGCTCAGTACTCAGGGTGCTTGGTGCTCAGTGCTCAGGGTGCTCAGTGCTCTGTACTCAGGGTGCTCAGTGCTCAGTGCTCTGGGTGCTGGGTGCTCAGTGCTCGGGGTGCTGGGTGCTCAGTGCTCAGGGTGCTGGGTGCTCTGTACTCAGGGTGCTCAGTGCTCAGGTTGCTGGGTGCTCAGTGCTCGGGGTGCTGGGTACTCAGTGCTCAGTACACATGGTGCTGAGTGCTCAGTGCTCGGGGTGCTGGGTGCTCAGTGCTCAGTACTCAGGGTGCTGGCTGCTCAGTGCTCGGGGTGCTGGATGCTCAGTACTCAGGGTGCTGGGTGCTTAGTGCTCAGGGTGCTGGGTGCTCAGTACTCAGGGTGCTGGGTGCTCAGTGCTCAGGGTGCTGGGAGCTCAGTACTCAGGGTGCTGGGTCCTCAGTGCTCAGGGTGCTGGGTGCCCAGTGCTCGGGGTGCTCAGTACTCAGGGTGCTGTGTGTTCAGTGCTCAGGGTACTGGGTGCTCAGTACTCAGGGTGCTGGGTGCTCAGTGCTCAGGGTGCTGGGAGCTCAGTACTAAGGGTGCTGGGTCCTCAGTGCTCGGGGTGCTTGGTGCTCAGTAATCAGGGTGCTGGGTGCTCAGTACTCGTACTGGGTGCTCAGTGCTCAGGGTGCTGGGTGCTCAGTACTCAGGGTGCTGGGTGCTCAGTGCTCAGGGTGCTGGGTGCTCAGTGCTCAGGATGCTGGGTGCTCAGTGCTCGGGGTGTTGGGTGCTCAGTGCTCGGGGTGCTCGGTGCTCAGTGCTCGGGGTGCTTGGTGCTCAGTAATCAGGGTGCTGGGTGCTCAGTACTCGTGCTGGGTGCTCAGTACTCAGGGTGCTGGGTGCTCAGTGCTCGGGGTGCTGGGTGCTCAGTACTCAGGGTGCTGTGTGCTCAGTGCTCGGGGTGCAGGGTGCTCAGTACTCAGGGTGCTGGGTGCTCAGTGCTCGGGGTGCTGGGTGCTCAGTACTCAGGTTGCTGTGTGCTCAGTGCTCAGGGTGCTGTATGCTCAGTGCTCAGGGTGCTCGGTGCTTTGTACTCAGGGTGCTCGGTGTTCGGGGTGCTGGGTGCTCAGTACTCGGGGTGCTGGGTGCTCAGTACTCAGGATGCTGGTTGCTCAGTGCTCAGGGTGCTGGGTGCACAGTGCTAGGGGTGCTGGGTGCTCAGAACTCGGGGTGCTGGGTGCTCAGTGCTCAGGGTGCTGGGTGCTCAGTGCTCAGTACTCAGGGTGCTGGGTGCTCAGTGCTTGGCGTGCTGGGTGCTCAGTGCTCAGTACTCAGGGTGCTCAGTGCTCAGTACTCAGGGTGCTCAGTGCTCAGGGTGCTGGGTGCTCAGTGCTCGGGGTGCTGGGTGCTCAGTGCTCAGGGCGCTGGGTGCTCAGTACTCAGGGTGCTGGGTGCTCAGTGCTCGGGGTGCTGGGTGCTCAGTGCTCAGTACTCAGGGTGCTGGGTGCTCAGTGCTTGGGGTGCTGGGTGCTCAGTGCTCAGTACTCAGGGTGCTCAGTGCTCAGTACTCAGGGTGCTCAGTGCTCAGTACTAAGGGTGCTCAGTGCTCAGGGTTCTGGGTGCACAGTGCTCGGGGTGCTCGGTGCTCAGTACTCAGGTTGCTGTGTGTTCAGTGCTCAGGGTGCTGGGTGCTCAGTGCTCGGGGTGCTCGGTGCTCAGTACTCGGGGTGCTCAGTGCTCAGTGCTCAGGGTGCTGGGTGCTCAGTGCTCAGGGTGCAGGGTGCTCAGTACTCAGGGTGCTCGGTGCTCGGGGTGCTGGGTGCTCAGTGCTCGGGGAGCTCGATGCTCAGTGCTCGGGGTGCTTGGTGCTCAGTAATCAGGGTGCTGGGTGCTCAGTACTCGTGCTGGGTGCTCAGTGCTCAGGGTGCTGGGTGCTCAGTACTCAGGGTGCTCGGTGCTCAGTGCTCGGGGTGCTGGGTGCTCAGTACTCAGGGTGCTGGGTGCTCAGTGCTCGGGGTGCAGGGTGCTCAGTACTCAGGGTGCTGGGTGCTCAGTGCTCGGGGTGCTGGGTGCTCAGTACTCAGGTTGCTGTGTGCTCAGTGCTCAGGGTGCTGTATGCTCAGTGCTCAGGGTGCTCGGTGCTTTGTACTCAGGGTGCTCGGTGTTCGGGGTGCTCGGTGCTCAGTACTCGGGTTGCTGGGTGCTCAGTACTCAGGACGCTGGTTGCTCAGTGCTCAGGGTGCTGGGTGCACAGTGCTAGGGGTGCTGGGTGCTCAGAACTCGGGGTGCTGGGTGCTCAGTGCTCAGGGTGCTGGGTCTCAGTGCTCGGGGTACTGGGTACTCAGTGCTCAGTACACAGGGTGCTGGGTGCTCAGTGCTCGGGGTGCTGGGTGCTCAGTGCTCAGTACTCAGGGTGCTGGGTGCTCAGTGCTCGGGGTGCTGGGTGCTCAGTACTCAGGGTACTCGGTGCTCAGTACTCAGGTTGCTGGGTGATCAGTGCTCAGGGTGCTGGGTGCTCAGTACTCAGTGTGCTGGGTGCTTCTGGGTGCTCAGTGCACAGTGCTCAGGGTGCTGGGTGCTCAGTGCTCAGGGTGCTGGGTGCTCAGTACTCGGGGTGCTGGGTGCTCAGTTCTCAGGGTGCGGTGTGCTCAGTACTCAGGGTGCTGGGTGCTCAGTCCTCGGGGTGCTGGTTGCTCAGTGCTCGGGGTGCTATGTGCTCAGTGATCGGGGTGCTCGGTGCTCAGTACACAGGGTGCTCAGTGCTCAGTACTCAGGGTGCTCGGTGCTCAGTACTCAGGGTGCTGGGTGCTCAGTGCTCGGGGTGCTCGGTGCTCAGTACGCTGGGTGCTGGGTGCTCGGTGCTCAGTACTCAGGGTGCTGGGTGCTCAGTGCTCAGGGTGCTGGGTGCTCAGTACTCAGGGTGCTGGGTGCTCGGTGCTCAGTACGCTGGGTGCTCAGTACTCAGGGTGCTGGGTGCTCAGTACTCAGGGTGCTCGGTGCTCAGTACTCAGGGTGCTGGGTGCTCAGTGCTCGGGGTGCTCGGTGCTCAGTACGCTGGGTGCTCAGTACTCAGGGTGCTGGGTGCTCAGTACTCAGGGTGCTGGGTGCTCAGTACTCAGGGTGGTGGGTGCTCTGTGCTCGGGGTGCTGGGTGCTCAGTGCTCGGGGTGCTGGGTGCTCAGTGCTCGGAGTGCTGGGTGCTTAGTGCTCAGAGTGCTGGGTGCTCAGTACTCAGGGTGCTCGGTGCTCAGTACTCAGGGTGCTCAGTGCTCAGTACTCAGCGTGCTGGGTGCTCAGTGCTCTGGGTGCTCGCTGCTCAGTACTCAGGGTGCTCAGTGCTCAGTACTCAGCGTGCTGGGTGCTCAGTGCTCAGGGTGCTGGTTGCTCAGTACTCAGGGTGCTGGGTGCTTAGTACTCAGGGTGCTCAGTGCTCAGGGAGCTGGGTGCTCAGTACTCAGGGTGCTGGGTGCTCAGTGCTCAGGGTGCTCAGTGCTCAGTACTCAGGGTGCTTGGTGCTCAGTGCTCAGGTTGCTCAGTGCTCTGTACTCAGGGTGCTCAGTGCTCAGTGCTCTGGGTGCTGGGTGCTCAGTTCTCGGGGTGCTGGGTGCTCAGTGCTCAGGGTGCTGGGTGCTCTGTACTCAGGGTGCTCAGTGCTCAGGTTGCTGGGTGCTCAGTGCTCGGGGTGCTGGGTACTCAGTGCTCAGTACACATGGTGCTGAGTGCTCAGTGCTCGGGGTGCTGGGTGCTCAGTGCTCAGTACTCAGGGTGCTGGCTGCTCAGTGCTCGGGGTGCTGGATGCTCAGTACTCAGGGTGCTGGGTGCTCAGTGCTCAGGGTGCTGGGTGCTCAGTACTCAGGGTGCTGGGTGCTCAGTGCTCAGGGTGCTGGGAGCTCAGTACTCAGGGTGCTGCGTCCTCAGTGCTCAGGGTGCTGGGTGCCCAGTGCTCGGGGTGCTCAGTACTCAGGGTGCTGTGTGTTCAGTGCTCAGGGTACTGGGTGCTCAGTACTCAGGGTGCTCGGTGCTTAGTACTCAGGGTGCTGGGTGCTCAGTACTACGGGTGCTGGGTGCTCAGTGCTCGGGGTGCTCGGTGCTCAGTGCTCAGTGTGCTGGGTGCTCAGTACTCAGGGTGCTCATTGCTCAGGGTGCTGGGTGCTCAGTACTCAGGGTGCTCAGTGCTCAGTACTCAGGGTGCTCAGTGCTCAGTACTCAGGGTGCTCAGTGCTCAGGGTGCTGGGTGCTCAGTGCTCGGGGTGCTTGGTGCTCAGTGCTCATGGCGCTGGGTGCTCAGTACTCAGGGTGCTCAGTGCTCAGGGTTCTGGGTGCACAGTGCTCGGGGTGCTCGGTGCTCAGTACTCAGGTTGCTGTGTGCTCAGTACTCAGGGTGCTGGGTGCTCAGTGCTTGGGGTGCTGGGTGCTCAGTGCTCAGTACTCAGGGTGCTCAGTGCTCAGTACTCAGGGTGCTCAGTGCTCAGTACTATGGGTGCTCAGTGCTCAGGGTTCTGGGTGCACAGTGCTCGGGGTGCTCGGTGCTCAGTACTCAGGTTGCTGTGTGTTCAGTGCTCAGGGTGCTGGGTGCTCAGTGCTCGGGGTGCTCGGTGCTCAGTACTCGGGGTGCTCAGTGCTCAGTGCTCAGGGTGCTGGGTGCTCAGTGCTCAGGGTGCAGGGTGCTCAGTACTCAGGGTGCTCGGTGCTCGGGGTGCTGGGTGCTCAGTGCTCGGGGTGCTCGGTGCTCAGTACTCGGGGTGCTCAGTGCTCAGTACTCAGGGTGCTGGGTGCTCAGTGCTCAGGGTGCTTGGTGCTCAGTACTCAGTGTGATGGGTGCTCGGTGCTCAGTACGCTGGGTGCTCAGTACTCAGGGTGCTGGGTGCTCAGTACTCAGGGTGCTGGGTGCTCAGTACTCAGGGTGCTGGGTGCTCAGTGCTCAGGGTGCTGGGTGCTCAGTGCTCGGGGTGCTGGGTGCTCAGTGCTCGGGGTGTTGGGTGCCCAGTGCTCGGGGTGCTCGGTGCTCAGTGCTCGGGGTGCTTGGTGCTCAGTAATCAGGGTGCTGGGTGCTCAGTACTCGTGCTGGGTGCTCAGTGCTCAGGGTGCTGGGTGCTCAGTACTCAGGGTGCTCGGTGCTCAGTGCTCGGGGTGCTGGGTGCTCAGTACTCAGGGTGCTGGGTGCTCAGTGCTCGGGGTGCTGGGTGCTCAGTACTCAGGGTGCTGGGTGCTCAGTGCTCGGGGTGCTGGGTGCTCAGTACTCAGGTTGCTGTGTGCTCAGTGCTCCGGGTGCTGTATGCTCAGTGCTCAGGGTGCTCGGTGCTTTGTACTCAGGGTGCTCGGTGTTCGGGGTGCTGGGTGCTCAGTACTCGGGGTGCTGGGTGCTCAGTACTCAGGATGCTGGTTGCTCAGTGCTCAGGGTGCTGGGTGCTCAGTGCTAGGGGTGCTGGGTGCTCAGAACTCGGGGTGCTGGGTGCTCAGTGCTCAGGGTGCTGGGTCTCAGTGCTCGGGGTACTGGGTACTCAGTGCTCAGTACACAGGGTGCTGGGTGCTCAGTGCTCGGGGTGCTGGGAGCTCAGTGCTCAGTACTCAGGGTGCTGGGTGCTCAGTGCTCGGGGTGCTGGGTGCTCAGTACTCAGGGTACTCGGTGCTCAGTACTCAGTTTCCTGGGTGATCAGTGCTCCGGGTGCTGGGTGCTCAGTACTCAGTGTGCTGGGTGCTGCTGGGTGCTCAGTGCACAGTGCTCAGGGTGCTGGGTGCTCAGTGCTCAGGGTGCTGGGTGCTCAGTACTCGGGGTGCTGGGTGCTCAGTTCTCAGGGTGCGGTGTGCTCAGTACTCAGGGTGCTGGGTGCTCAGTCCTCGGGGTGCTGGTTGCTCAGTGCTCAGGGTGCTATGTGCTCAGTGATCGGGGTGCTCGGTGCTCAGTACACAGGGTGCTCAGTGCTCAGTACTCAGGGTGCTGGGTGCTCAGTGCTCAGGGTGCTGGGTGCTCAGTACTCAGGGTGCTGGTTGCTCAGTACTCAGGGTGCTGGGTGCTCAGTGCTCAGGGTGCTGGGTGCTCAGTACTCAGGGTGCTGGGTGCTCAGTACTCAGGGTTCTGGGTGCTCAGTACTCAGGGTGCTGGGTGCTTAGTACTCAGGGTGCTCAGTGCTCAGTACTTAGGGTGCTCAGTGCTCAGTGCTCGGGGTGCTGGGTGCTCAGTGCTCGGGGTGCTGGGTGCTCAGTGCTCGGGGTGCTGGGTGCTCAGTGCTCGGGGTGCTGGGTGCTCAGTGCTCAGAGTGCTGGGTGCTCAGTACTCAGGGTGCTCGGTGCTCAGTACTCAGGGTGCTCAGTGCTCAGTACTCAGCGTGCTGGGTGCTCAGTGCTCTGGGTGCTCGCTGCTCAGTACTCAGGGTGCTCAGTGCTCAGTGCTCAGGTTGCTGGGTGCTCAGTGCTCAGGGTGCTGGTTGCTCAGTACTCAGGGTGCTGGGTGCTTAGTACTCAGGGTGCTCAGTGCTCAGGGTGCTGGGTGCTCAGTACTCAGGGTGCTGGGTGCTCAGTGCTCAGGGTGCTCAGTGCTCAGTACTCAGGGTGCTTGGTGCTCAGTGCTCAGGGTGCTCAGTTCTCTGTACTCAGGGTGCTCAGTGCTCAGTGCTCTGGGTGCTGGGTGCTCAGTGCTCGGGGAGCTGGGTGCTCAGTGCTCAGGGTGCTGGGTGCTCTGTACTCAGGGTGCTCAGTGCTCAGGTTGCTGGGTGCTCAGTGCTCGGGGTGCTGGGTACTCAGTGCTCAGTACACATGGTGCTGAGTGCTCAGTGCTCGGGGTGCTGGGTGCTCAGTGCTCAGTACTCAGGGTGCTGGCTGCTCAGTGCTCGGGGTGCTGGATGCTCAGTACTCAGGGTGCTGGGTGCTTAGTGCTCAGGGTGCTGGGTGCTCAGTACTCAGGGTGCTGGGTGCTCAGTGCTCAGGGTGCTGGGAGCTCAGTACTCAGGGTGCTGGGTCCTCAGTGCTCAGGGTGCTGGGTGCCCAGTGCTCGGGGTGCTCAGTACTCAGGGTGCTGTGTGTTCAGTGCTCAGGGTACTGGGTGCTCAGTACTCAGGGTGCTGGGTGCTCAGTGCTCAGGGTGCTGGGAGCTCAGTACTCAGGGTGCTGGGTCCTCAGTGCTCGGGGTGCTTGGTGCTCAGTAATCAGGGTGCTGGGTGCTCAGTACTCGTGCTGGGTGCTCAGTGCTCAGGGTGCTGGGTGCTCAGTACTCAGGGTGCTGGGTGCTCAGTGCTCAGGGTGCTGGGTGCTCAGTGCTCAGGATGCTGGGTGCTCAGTGCTCGGGGTGTTGGGTGCTCAGTGCTCGGGGTGCTCGGTGCTCAGTGCTCGGGGTGCTTGGTGCTCAGTAATCAGGGTGCTGGGTGCTCAGTACTCGTGCTGGGTGCTCAGTGCTCAGGGTGCTGGGTGCTCAGTACTCAGGGTGCTCGGTGCTCAGTGCTCGGGGTGCTGGGTGCTCAGTACTCAGGGTGCTGTGTGCTCAGTGCTCGGGGTGCAGGGTGCTCAGTACTCAGGGTGCTGGGTGCTCAGTGCTCGGGGTGCTGGGTGCTCAGTACTCAGGTTGCTGTGTGCTCAGTGCTCAGGGTGCTGTATGCTCAGTGCTCAGGGTGCTCGGTGCTTTGTACTCAGGGTGCTCGGTGTTCGGGGTGCTGGGTGCTCAGTACTCGGGGTGCTGGGTGCTCAGTACTCAGGATGCTGGTTGCTCAGTGCTCAGGGTGCTGGGTGCACAGTGCTAGGGGTGCTGGGTGCTCAGAACTCGGGGTGCTGGGTGCTCAGTGCTCAGGGTGCTGGGTCTCAGTGCTCGGGGTACTGGGTACTCAGTGCTCAGTACACAGGGTGCTGGGTGCTCAGTGCTCGGGGTGCTGGGTGCTCAGTGCTCAGTACTCAGGGTGCTGGGTGCTCAGTGCTCGGGGTGCTGGGTGCTCAGTACTCAGGGTACTCGGTGCTCAGTACTCAGGTTGCTGGGTGATCAGTGCTCAGGGTGCTGGGTGCTCAGTACTCAGTGTGCTGGGTGCTGCTGGGTGCTCAGTGCACAGTGCTCAGGGTGCTGGGTGCTCAGTGCTCAGGGTGCTGGGTGCTCAGTACTCGGGGTGCTGGGTGCTCAGTTCTCAGGGTGCGGTGTGCTCAGTACTCAGGGTGCTGGGTGCTCAGTCCTCGGGGTGCTGGTTGCTCAGTGCTCGGGGTGCTATGTGCTCAGTGATCGGGGTGCTCGGTGCTCAGTACACAGGGTGCTCAGTGCTCAGTACTCAGGGTGCTGGGTGCTCAGGGCTCAGGGTGCTGGGTGCTCAGTACTCAGGGTGCTGGGTGCTCGGTGCTCAGTACGCTGGGTGCTCAGTACTCAGGGTGCTGGGTGCTCAGTACTCAGGGTGCTCGGTGCTCAGTACTCAGGGTGCTGGGTGCTCAGGGCTCGGGGTGCTCGGTGCTCAGTGCTCGGGGTGCTGGGTGCTCAGTGCTCGGGGTGCTGGGTGCTCAGTGCTCGGGGTGCTGGGTGCTCAGTGCTCAGGGTGCTGGGTGCTCAGTACTCAGGGTGCTGGGTGCTCAGTACTCAGGGTGCTCGGTGCTCAGTACTCAGGGTGCTGGGTGCTCAGTACTCAGGGTGCTGGGTGCTCAGTACTCAGGGTGCTGGGTGCTCAGTGCTCGGGGTGCTGGGTGCTCAGTGCTCGGGGTGCTGGGTGCTCAGTGCTCGGGGTGCTGGGTGCTCAGTGCTCAGAGTGCTGGGTGCTCAGTACTCAGGGTGCTCGGTGCTCAGTACTCAGGGTGCTCAGTGCTCAGTACTCAGCGTGCTGGGTGCTCAGTGCTCTGGGTGCTCGCTGCTCAGTACTCAGGGTGCTCAGTGCTCAGTACTCAGCGTGCTGGGTGCTCAGTGCTCAGGGTGCTGGTTGCTCAGTACTCAGGGTGCTGGGTGCTTAGTACTCAGGGTGCTCAGTGCTCAGGGTGCTGGGTGCTCAGTACTCAAGGTGCTGGGTGCTCAGTGCTCAGGGTGCTCAGTGCTCAGTACTCAGGGTGCTTGGTGCTCAGTGCTCAGGTTGCTCAGTGCTCTGTACTCAGGGTGCTCAGTGCTCAGTGCTCTGGGTGCTGGGTGCTCAGTTCTCGGGGTGCTGGGTGCTCAGTGCTCAGGGTGCTGGGTGCTCTGTACTCAGGGTGCTCAGTGCTCAGGTTGCTGGGTGCTCAGTGCTCGGGGTGCTGGGTACTCAGTGCTCAGTACACATGGTGCTGAGTGCTCAGTGCTCGGGGTGCTGGGTGCTCAGTGCTCAGTACTCAGGGTGCTGGCTGCTCAGTGCTCGGGGTGCTGGATGCTCAGTACTCAGGGTGCTGCGGGCTCAGTGCTCAGGGTGCTGGGTGCTCAGTACTCAGGGTGCTGGGTGCTCAGTGCTCAGGGTGCTGGGAGCTCAGTACTCAGGGTGCTGGGTCCTCAGTGCTCAGGGTGCTGGGTGCCCAGTGCTCGGGGTGCTCAGTACTCAGGGTGCTGTGTGTTCAGTGCTCAGGGTACTGGGTGCTCAGTACTCAGGGTGCTCGGTGCTTAGTACTCAGGGTGCTGGGTGCTCAGTACTACGGGTGCTGGGTGCTCAGTGCTCGGGGTGCTCGGTGCTCAGTGCTCAGTGTGCTGGGTGCTCAGTACTCAGGGTGCTCATTGCTCAGGGTGCTGGGTGCTCAGTACTCAGGGTGCTCAGTGCTCAGTACTCAGGGTGCTCAGTGCTCAGTACTCAGGGTGCTCAGTGCTCAGGGTGCTGGGTGCTCAGTGCTCGGGGTGCTGGGTGCTCAGTGCTCAGGGCGCTGGGTGCTCAGGACTCAGGGTGCTGGGTGCTCAGTGCTCGGGGTGCTGGGTGCTCAGTGCTCAGTACTCAGGGTGCTGGGTGCTCAGTGCTTGGGGTGCTGGGTGCTCAGTGCTCAGTACTCAGGGTGCTCAGTGCTCAGTACTCAGGGTGCTCAGTGCTCAGTACTAAGGGTGCTCAGTGTTCAGGGTTCTGGGTGCACAGTGCTCGGGGTGCTCGGTGCTCAGTACTCAGGATGCTGTGTGTTCAGTGCTCAGGGTGCTGGGTGCTCAGTGCTCGGGGTGCTCGGTGCTCAGTACTCGGGGTGCTCAGTGCTCAGTGCTCAGGGTGCTGGGTGCTCAGTGCTCAGGGTGCAGGGTGCTCAGTACTCAGGGTGCTCGGTGCTCGGGGTGCTGGGTGCTCAGTGTTCGGGGTGCTCGGTGCTCAGTACTCGGGGTGCTCAGTGCTCAGTACTCAGGGTGCTGGGTGCTCAGTGCTCAGGGTGCTTGGTGCTCAGTACTCAGTGTGATGGGTGCTCGGTGCTCAGTACGCTGGGTGCTCAGTACTCAGGGTGCTGGGTGCTCAGTACTCAGGGTGCTGGGTGCTCAGTACTCAGGGTGCTGGGTGCTCAGTGCTCAGGGTGCTGGGTGCTCAGTGCTCGGGGTGCTGGGTGCTCAGTGCTCAGGGTGTTGGGTGCTCAGTGCTCGGGGTGCTCGGTGCTCAGTGCTCGGGGTGCTTGGTGCTCAGTAATCAGGGTGCTGGGTGCTCAGTACTCGTGCTGGGTGCTCAGTGCTCAGGGTGCTGGGTGCTCAGTACTCAGGGTGCTCGGTGCTCAGTGCTCGGGGTGCTGGGTGCTCAGTACTCAGGGTGCTGGGTGCTCAGTGCTCGGGGTGCTGGGTGCTCAGTACTCAGGGTGCTGGGTGCTCAGTGCTCGGGGTGCTGGGTGCTCAGTACTCAGGTTGCTGTGTGCTCAGTGCTCCGGGTGCTGTATGCTCAGTGCTCAGGGTGCTCGGTGCTTTGTACTCAGGGTGCTCGGTGTTCGGGGTGCTGGGTGCTCAGTACTCGGGGTGCTGGGTGCTCAGTACTCAGGATGCTGGTTGCTCAGTGCTCAGGGTGCTGGGTGCTCAGTGCTAGGGGTGCTGGGTGCTCAGAACTCGGGGTGCTGGGTGCTCAGTGCTCAGGGTGCTGGGTCTCAGTGCTCGGGGTACTGGGTACTCAGTGCTCAGTACACAGGGTGCTGGGTGCTCAGTGCTTGGGGTGCTGGGTGCTCAGTGCTCAGTACTCAGGGTGCTGGGTGCTCAGTGCTCGGGGTGCTGGGTGCTCAGTACTCAGGGTACTCGGTGCTCAGTACTCAGGTTGCTGGGTGATCAGTGCTCAGGGTGCTGGGTGCTCAGTACTCAGTGTGCTGGGTGCTGCTGGGTGCTCAGTGCACAGTGCTCAGGGTGCTGGGTGCTCAGTGCTCAGGGTGCTGGGTGCTCAGTACTCGGGGTGCTGGGTGCTCAGTTCTCAGGGTGCGGTGTGCTCAGTACTCAGGGTGCTGGGTGCTCAGTCCTCGGGGTGCTGGTTGCTCAGTGCTCGGGGTGCTATGTGCTCAGTGATCGGGGTGCTCGGTGCTCAGTACACAGGGTGCTCAGTGCTCAGTACTCAGGGTGCTGGGTGCTCAGGGCTCAGGGTGCTGGGTGCTCAGTACTCAGGGTGCTGGGTGCTCGGTGCTCAGTACGCTGGGTGCTCAGTACTCAGGGTGCTGGGTGCTCAGTACTCAGGGTGCTCGGTGCTCAGTACTCAGGGTGCTGGGTGCTCAGTGCTCAGTACTCAGGGTGCTCAGTGCTCAGTACTCAGGGTGCTCAGTGCTCAGTACTAAGGGTGCTCAGTGCTCAGGGTTCTGGGTGCACAGTGCTCGGGGTGCTCGGTGCTCAGTACTCAGGATGCTGTGTGTTCAGTGCTCAGGGTGCTGGGTGCTCAGTGCTCGGGGTGCTCGGTGCTCAGTACTCGGGGTGCTCAGTGCTCAGTGCTCAGGGTGCTGGGTGCTCAGTGCTCAGGGTGCAGGGTGCTCAGTACTCAGGGTGCTCGGTGCTCGGGGTGCTGTGTGCTCAGTGCTCGGGGTGCTCGGTGCTCAGTACTCGGGGTGCTCAGTGCTCAGTACTCAGGGTGCTGGGTGCTCAGTGCTCAGGGTGCTTGGTGCTCAGTACTCAGTGTGATGGGTGCTCGGTGCTCAGTACGCTGGGTGCTCAGTACTCAGGGTGCTGGGTGCTCAGTACTCAGGGTGCTGGGTGCTCAGTACTCAGGGTGCTCGGTGCTCAGTGCTCGGGGTGCTGGGTGCTCAGTACTCAGGGTGCTGTGTGCTCAGTGCTCGGGGTGCAGGGTGCTCAGTACTCAGGGTGCTGGGTGCTCAGTGCTCGGGGTGCTGGGTGCTCAGTACTCAGGTTGCTGTGTGCTCAGTGCTCAGGGTGCTGTATGCTCAGTGCTCAGGGTGCTCGGTGCTTTGTACTCAGGGTGCTCGGTGTTCGGGGTGCTGGGTGCTCAGTACTCGGGGTGCTGGGTGCTCAGTACTCAGGATGCTGGTTGCTCAGTGCTCAGGGTGCTGGGTGCACAGTGCTAGGGGTGCTGGGTGCTCAGAACTCGGGGTGCTGGGTGCTCAGTGCTCAGGGTGCTGGGTCTCAGTGCTCGGGGTACTGGGTACTCAGTGCTCAGTACACAGGGTGCTGGGTGCTCAGTGCTCGGGGTGCTGGGTGCTCAGTGCTCAGTACTCAGGGTGCTGGGTGCTCAGTGCTCGGGGTGCTGGGTGCTCAGTACTCAGGGTACTCGGTGCTCAGTACTCAGGTTGCTGGGTGATCAGTGCTCAGGGTGTTGGGTGCTCAGTACTCAGTGTGCTGGGTGCTGCTGGGTGCTCAGTGCACAGTGCTCAGGGTGCTGGGTGCTCAGTGCTCAGGGTGCTGGGTGCTCAGTACTCGGGGTGCTGGGTGCTCAGTTCTCAGGGTGCGGTGTGCTCAGTACTCAGGGTGCTGGGTGCTCAGTCCTCGGGGTGCTGGTTGCTCAGTGCTCGGGGTGCTATGTGCTCAGTGATCGGGGTGCTCGGTGCTCAGTACACAGGGTGCTCAGTGCTCAGTACTCAGGGTGCTGGGTGCTCAGGGCTCAGGGTGCTGGGTGCTCAGTACTCAGGGTGCTGGGTGCTCGGTGCTCAGTACGCTGGGTGCTCAGTACTCAGGGTGCTGGGTGCTCAGTACTCAGGGTGCTCGGTGCTCAGTACTCAGGGTGCTGGGTGCTCAGGGCTCGGGGTGCTCGGTGCTCAGTGCTCGGGGTGCTGGGTGCTCAGTGCTCGGGGTGCTGGGTGCTCAGTGCTCGGGGTGCTGGGTGCTCAGTGCTCAGGGTGCTGGGTGCTCAGTACTCAGGGTGCTGGGTGCTCAGTACTCAGGGTGCTGGGTGCTCAGTACTCAGGGTGCTCAGTGCTCAGTACTCAGCGTGCTGGGTGCTCAGTGCTCTGGGTGCTCGCTGCTCAGTACTCAGGGTGCTCAGTGCTCAGTACTCAGCGTGCTGGGTGCTCAGTGCTCAGGGTGCTGGTTGCTCAGTACTCAGGGTGCTGGGTGCTTAGTACTCAGGGTGCTCAGTGCTCAGGGTGCTGGGTGCTCAGTACTCAGGGTGCTGGGTGCTCAGTGCTCAGGGTGCTCAGTGCTCAGTACTCAGGGTGCTTGGTGCTCAGTGCTCAGGTTGCTCAGTGCTCTGTACTCAGGGTGCTCAGTGCTCAGTGCTCTGGGTGCTGGGTGCTCAGTTCTCGGGGTGCTGGGTGCTCAGTGCTCAGGGTGCTGGGTGCTCTGTACTCAGGGTGCTCAGTGCTCAGGTTGCTGGGTGCTCAGTGCTCGGGGTGCTGGGTACTCAGTGCTCAGTACACATGGTGCTGAGTGCTCAGTGCTCGGGGTGCTGGGTGCTCAGTGCTCAGTACTCAGGGTGCTGGCTGCTCAGTGCTCGGGGTGCTGGATGCTCAGTACTCAGGGTGCTGCGGGCTCAGTGCTCAGGGTGCTGGGTGCTCAGTACTCAGGGTGCTGGGTGCTCAGTGCTCAGGGTGCTGGGAGCTCAGTACTCAGGGTGCTGGGTCCTCAGTGCTCAGGGTGCTGGGTGCCCAGTGCTCGGGGTGCTCAGTACTCAGGGTGCTGTGTGTTCAGTGCTCAGGGTACTGGGTGCTCAGTACTCAGGGTGCTCGGTGCTTAGTACTCAGGGTGCTGGGTGCTCAGTACTACGGGTGCTGGGTGCTCAGTGCTCGGGGTGCTCGGTGCTCAGTGCTCAGTGTGCTGGGTGCTCAGTACTCAGGGTGCTCATTGCTCAGGGTGCTGGGTGCTCAGTACTCAGGGTGCTCAGTGCTCAGTACTCAGGGTGCTCAGTGCTCAGTACTCAGGGTGCTCAGTGCTCAGGGTGCTGGGTGCTCAGTGCTCGTGGTGCTGGGTGCTCAGTGCTCAGGGCGCTGGGTGCTCAGGACTCAGGGTGCTGGGTGCTCAGTGCTCAGGGTGCTGGGTGCTCAGTGCTCAGTACTCAGGGTGCTGGGTGCTCAGTGCTTGGGGTGCTGGGTGCTCAGTGCTCAGTACTCAGGGTGCTCAGTGCTCAGTACTCAGGGTGCTCAGTGCTCAGTACTAAGGGTGCTCAGTGCTCAGGGTTCTGGGTGCACAGTGCTCGGGGTGCTCGGTGCTCAGTACTCAGGATGCTGTGTGTTCAGTGCTCAGGGTGCTGGGTGCTCAGTGCTCGGGGTGCTCGGTGCTCAGTACTCGGGGTGCTCAGTGCTCAGTGCTCAGGGTGCTGGGTGCTCAGTGCTCAGGGTGCAGGGTGCTCAGTACTCAGGGTGCTCGGTGCTCGGGGTGCTGGGTGCTCAGTGCTCGGGGTGCTCGGTGCTCAGTACTCGGGGTGCTCAGTGCTCAGTACTCAGGGTGCTGGGTGCTCAGTGCTCAGGGTGCTTGGTGCTCAGTACTCAGTGTGATGGGTGCTCGGTGCTCAGTACGCTGGGTGCTCAGTACTCAGGGTGCTGGGTGCTCAGTACTCAGGGTGCTGGGTGCTCAGTACTCAGGGTGCTGGGTGCTCAGTGCTCAGGGTGCTGGGTGCTCAGTGCTCGGGGTGCTGGGTGCTCAGTGCTCAGGGTGTTGGGTGCTCAGTGCTCGGGGTGCTCGGTGCTCAGTGCTCGGGGTGCTTGGTGCTCAGTAATCAGGGTGCTGGGTGCTCAGTACTCGTGCTGGGTGCTCAGTGCTCAGGGTGCTGGGTGCTCAGTACTCAGGGTGCTCGGTGCTCAGTGCTCGGGGTGCTGGGTGCTCAGTACTCAGGGTGCTGGGTGCTCAGTGCTCGGGGTGCTGGGTGCTCAGTACTCAGGGTGCTGGGTGCTCAGTGCTCGGGGTGCTGGGTGCTCAGTACTCAGGTTGCTGTGTGCTCAGTGCTCCGGGTGCTGTATGCTCAGTGCTCAGGGTGCTCGGTGCTTTGTACTCAGGGTGCTCGGTGTTCGGGGTGCTGGGTGCTCAGTACTCGGGGTGCTGGGTGCTCAGTACTCAGGATGCTGGTTGCTCAGTGCTCAGGGTGCTGGGTGCTCAGTGCTAGGGGTGCTGGGTGCTCAGAACTCGGGGTGCTGGGTGCTCAGTGCTCAGGGTGCAGGGTCTCAGTGCTCGGGGTACTGGGTACTCAGTGCTCAGTACACAGGGTGCTGGGTGCTCAGTGCTCGGGTTGCTGGGTGCTCAGTGCTCAGTACTCAGGGTGCTGGGTGCTCGGTGCTCGGGGTGCTGGGTGCTCAGTACTCAGGGTACTCGGTGCTCAGTACTCAGGTTGCTGGGTGATCAGTGCTCAGGGTGCTGGGTGCTCAGTACTCAGTGTGCTGGGTGCTGCTGGGTGCTCAGTGCACAGTGCTCAGGGTGCTGGGTGCTCAGTGCTCAGGGTGCTGGGTGCTCAGTACTCGGGGTGCTGGGTGCTCAGTTCTCAGGGTGCGGTGTGCTCAGTACTCAGGGTGCTGGGTGCTCAGTCCTCGGGGTGCTGGTTGCTCAGTGCTCGGGGTGCTATGTGCTCAGTGATCGGGGTGCTCGGTGCTCAGTACACAGGGTGCTCAGTGCTCAGTACTCAGGGTGCTTGGTGCTCAGGGCTCAGGGTGCTGGGTGCTCAGTACTCAGGGTGCTGGGTGCTCGGTGCTCAGTACGCTGGGTGCTCAGTACTCAGGGTGCTGGGTGCTCAGTACTCAGGGTGCTCGGTGCTCAGTACTCAGGGTGCTGGGTGCTCAGGGCTCGGGGTGCTCGGTGCTCAGTGCTCGGGGTGCTGGGTGCTCAGTGCTCGGGGTGCTGGGTGCTCAGTGCTCGGGGTGCTGGGTGCTCAGTGCTCAGGGTGCTGGGTGCTCAGTACTCAGGGTGCTGGGTGCTCAGTACTCAGGGTGCTCGGTGCTCAGTACTCAGGGTGCTGGGTGCTCAGTACTCAGGGTGCTGGGTGCTCAGTACTCAGGGTGCTGGGTGCTCAGTGCTCGGGGTGCTGGGTGCTCAGTGCTCGGGGTGCTGGGTGCTCAGTGCTCGGGGTGCTGGGTGCTCAGTTCTCAGGGTGCGGTGTGCTCAGTACTCAGGGTGCTGGGTGCTCAGTCCTCGGGGTGCTGGTTGCTCAGTGCTCGGGGTGCTATGTGCTCAGTGATCGGGGTGCTCGGTGCTCAGTACACAGGGTGCTCAGTGCTCAGTACTCAGGGTGCTTGGTGCTCAGGGCTCAGGGTGCTGGGTGCTCAGTACTCAGGGTGCTGGGTGCTCGGTGCTCAGTACGCTGGGTGCTCAGTACTCAGCGTGCTGGGTGCTCAGTACTCAGTGTGCTGGGTGCTGCTGGGTGCTCAGTGCACAGTGCTCAGGGTGCTGGGTGCTCAGTGCTCAGGGTGCTGGGTGCTCAGTACTCGGGGTGCTGGGTGCTCAGTTCTCAGGGTGCGGTGTGCTCAGTACTCAGGGTGCTGGGTGCTCAGTCCTCGGGGTGCTGGTTGCTCAGTGCTCGGGGTGCTATGTGCTCAGTGATCGGGGTGCTCGGTGCTCAGTACACAGGGTGCTCAGTGCTCAGTACTCAGGGTGCTTGGTGCTCAGGGCTCAGGGTGCTGGGTGCTCAGTACTCAGGGTGCTGGGTGCTCGGTGCTCAGTACGCTGGGTGCTCAGTACTCAGGGTGCTGGGTGCTCAGTACTCAGGGTGCTCGGTGCTCAGTACTCAGGGTGCTGGGTGCTCAGGGCTCGGGGTGCTCGGTGCTCAGTGCTCGGGGTGCTGGGTGCTCAGTGCTCGGGGTGCTGGGTGCTCAGTGCTCGGGGTGCTGGGTGCTCAGTGCTCAGGGTGCTGGGTGCTCAGTACTCAGGGTGCTGGGTGCTCAGTACTCAGGGTGCTCGGTGCTCAGTACTCAGGGTGCTGGGTGCTCAGTACTCAGGGTGCTGGGTGCTCAGTGCTCGGGGTGCTGGGTGCTCAGTGCTCGGGGTGCTGGGTGCTCAGTGCTCGGGGTGCTGGGTGCTCAGTGCTCAGAGTGCTGGGTGCTCAGTACTCAGGGTGCTCGGTGCTCAGTACTCAGGGTGCTCAGTGCTCAGTACTCAGCGTGCTGGGTGCTCAGTGCTCTGGGTGCTCGCTGCTCAGTACTCAGGGTGCTCAGTGCTCAGTACTCAGCGTGCTGGGTGCTCAGTGCTCAGGGTGCTGGTTGCTCAATACTCAGGTTGCTGGGTGCTTAGTACTCAGGGTGCTCAGTGCTCAGGGTGCTGGGTGCTCAGTACTCAGGGTGCTGGGTGCTCAGTGCTCAGGGTGCTCAGTGCTCAGTACTCAGGGTGCTTGGTGCTCAGTGCTCAGGTTGCTCAGTGCTCTGTACTCAGGGTGCTCAGTGCTCAGTGCTCTGGGTGCTGGGTGCTCAGTTCTCGGGGTGCTGGGTGCTCAGTGCTCAGGGTGCTGGGTGCTCTGTACTCAGGGTGCTCAGTGCTCAGGTTGCTGGGTGCTCAGTGCTCGGGGTGCTGGGTACTCAGTGCTCAGTACACATGGTGCTGAGTGCTCAGTGCTCGGGGTGCTGGGTGCTCAGTGCTCAGTACTCAGGGTGCTGGCTGCTCAGTGCTCGGGGTGCTGGATGCTCAGTACTCAGGGTGCTGGGTGCTCAGTGCTCAGGGTGCTGGGTGCTCAGTACTCAGGGTGCTGGGTGCTCAGTGCTCAGGGTGCTGGGAGCTCAGTACTCAGGGTGCTGGGTCCTCAGTGCTCAGGGTGCTGGGTGCCCAGTGCTCGGGGTGCTCAGTACTCAGGGTGCTGTGTGTTCAGTGCTCAGGGTACTGGGTGCTCAGTACTCAGGGTGCTCGGTGCTTAGTACTCAGGGTGCTGGGTGCTCAGTACTACGGGTGCTGGGTGCTCAGTGCTCGGGGTGCTCGGTGCTCAGTGCTCAGTGTGCTGGGTGCTCAGTACTCAGGGTGCTCATTGCTCAGGGTGCTGGGTGCTCAGTACTCAGGGTGCTCAGTGCTCAGTACTCAGGGTGCTCAGTGCTCAGTACTCAGGGTGCTCAGTGCTCAGGGTGCTGGGTGCTCAGTGCTCGGGGTGCTGGGTGCTCAGTGCTCGGGGTGCTGGGTGCTCAGTGCTCAGTACTCAGGGTGCTGGGTGCTCAGTGCTTGGGGTGCTGGGTGCTCAGTGCTCAGTACTCAGGGTGCTCAGTGCTCAGTACTCAGGGTGCTCAGTGCTCAGTACTAAGGGTGCTCAGTGCTCAGGGTTCTGGGTGCACAGTGCTCGGGGTGCTCGGTGCTCAGTACTCAGGATGCTGTGTGTTCAGTGCTCAGGGTGCTGGGTGCTCAGTGCTCGGGGTGCTCGGTGCTCAGTACTCGGGGTGCTCAGTGCTCAGTGCTCAGGGTGCTGGGTGCTCAGTGCTCAGGGTGCAGGGTGCACAGTACTCAGGGTGCTCGGTGCTCGGGGTGCTGGGTGCTCAGTGCTCGGGGTGCTCGGTGCTCAGTACTCGGGGTGCTCAGTGCTCAGTACTCAGGGTGCTGGGTGCTCAGTGCTCAGGGTGCTTGGTGCTCAGTACTCAGTGTGATGGGTGCTCGGTGCTCAGTACGCTGGGTGCTCAGTACTCAGGGTGCTGGGTGCTCAGTGCTCAGGGTGCTGGGTGCTCAGTGCTCGGGGTGCTGGGTGCTCAGTGCTCAGGGTGTTGGGTGCTCAGTGCTCGGGGTGCTCGGTGCTCAGTGCTCGGGGTGCTTGGTGCTCAGTAATCAGGGTGCTGGGTGCTCAGTACTCGTGCTGGGTGCTCAGTGCTCAGGGTGCTGGGTGCTCAGTACTCAGGGTGCTCGGTGCTCAGTGCTCGGGGTGCTGGGTGCTCAGTACTCAGGGTGCTGGGTGCTCAGTGCTCGGGGTGCTGGATGCTCAGTACTCAGGGTGCTGGGTGCTCAGTGCTCGGGGTGCTGGGTGCTCAGTACTCAGGTTGCTGTGTGCTCAGTGCTCCGGGTGCTGTATGCTCAGTGCTCAGGGTGCTCGGTACTTTGTACTCAGGGTGCTCGGTGTTCGGGGTGCTGGGTGCTCAGTACTCGGGGTGCTGGGTGCTCAGTACTCAGGATGCTGGTTGCTCAGTGCTCAGGGTGCTGGGTGCTCAGTGCTAGGGGTGCTGGGTGCTCAGAACTCGGGGTGCTGGGTGCTCAGTGCTCAGGGTGCTGGGTCTCAGTGCTCGGGGTACTGGGTACTCAGTGCTCAGTACACAGGGTGCTGGGTGCTCAGTGCTCGGGGTGCTGGGAGCTCAGTGCTCAGTACTCAGGGTGCTGGGTGCTCAGTGCTCGGGGTGCTGGGTGCTCAGTACTCAGGGTACTCGGTGCTCAGTTCTCAGGTTCCTGGGTGATCAGTGCTCCGGGTGCTGGGTGCTCAGTACTCAGTGTGCTGGGTGCTGCTGGGTGCTCAGTGCACAGTGCTCAGGGTGCTGGGTGCTCAGTGCTCAGGGTGCTGGGTGCTCAGTACTCGGGGTGCTGGGTGCTCAGTTCTCAGGGTGCGGTGTGCTCAGTACTCAGGGTGCTGGGTGCTCAGTCCTCGGGGTGCTGGTTGCTCAGTGCTCGGGGTGCTATGTGCTCAGTGATCGGGGTGCTCGGTGCTCAGTACACAGGGTGCTCAGTGCTCAGTACTCAGGGTGCTGGGTGCTCAGTGCTCAGGGTGCTGGGTGCTCAGTACTCAGGGTGCTGTTTGCTCAGTACTCAGGGTGCTGGGTGCTCAGTGCTCAGGGTGCTGGGTGCTCAGTACTCAGGGTGCTGGGTGCTCAGTACTCAGGGTTCTGGGTGCTCAGTACTCAGGGTGCTGGGTGCTTAGTACTCAGGGTGCTCAGTGCTCAGTACTTAGGGTGCTCAGTGCTCAGTGCTCGGGGTGCTGGGTGCTCAGTGCTCGGGGTGCTGGGTGCTCAGTGCTCGGGGTGCTGGGTGCTCAGTGCTCGGGGTGCTGGGTGCTCAGTTCTCAGAGTGCTGGGTGCTCAGTACTCAGGGTGTTCGGTGCTCAGTACTCAGGGTGCTCAGTGCTCAGTACTCAGCGTGCTGGGTGCTCAGTGCTCTGGGTGCTCGCTGCTCAGTACTCAGGGTGCTCAGTGCTCAGTACTCAGCGTGCTGGGTGCTCAGTGCTCAGGGTGCTGGTTGCTCAGTACTCAGGGTGCTGGGTGCTTAGTACTCAGGGTGCTCAGTGCTCAGGGTGCTGGGTGCTCAGTACTCAGGGTGCTGGGTGCTCAGTGCTCAGGGTGCTCAGTGCTCAGTACTCAGGGTGCTTGGTGCTCAGTGCTCAGGGTGCTCAGTGCTCTGTACTCAGGGTGCTCAGTGCTCAGTGCTCTGGGTGCTGGGTGCTCAGTGCTCGGGGTGCTGGGTGCTCAGTGCTCAGGGTGCTGGGTGCTCTGTACTCAGGGTGCTCAGTGCTCAGGTTGCTGGGTGCTCAGTGCTCAGTACACATGGTGCTGAGTGCTCAGTGCTCGGGGTGCTGGGTGCTCAGTGCACAGTACTCAGGGTGCTGGCTGCTCAGTGCTCGGGGTGCTGGATGCTCAGTACTCAGGGTGCTGGGTGCTTAGTGCTCAGGGTGCTGGGTGCTCAGTACTCAGGGTGCTGGGTGCTCAGTGCTCAGGGTGCTGGGAGCTCAGTACTCAGGGTGCTGGGTCCTCAGTGCTCAGGGTGCTGGGTGCCCAGTGCTCGGGGTGCTCAGTACTCAGGGTGCTGTGTGTTCAGTGCTCAGGGTACTGGGTGCTCAGTACTCAGGGTGCTCGGTGCTTAGTACTCAGGGTGCTGGGTGCTCAGTACTACGGGTGCTGGGTGCTCAGTGCTCGGGGTGCTCGGTGCTCAGTGCTCAGTGTGCTGGGTGCTCAGTACTCAGGGTGCTCATTGCTCAGGGTGCTGGGTGCTCAGTACTCAGGGTGCTCAGTGCTCAGTACTCAGGGTGCTCAGTGCTCAGTACTCAGGGTGCTCAGTGCTCAGGGTGCTGGGTGCTCAGTGCTCGGGGTGCTGGGTGCTCAGTGCTCAGGGCGCTGGGTGCTCAGTACTCAGGGTGCTGGGTGCTCAGTGCTCGGGGTGCTGGGTGCTCAGTGCTCAGTACTCAGGGTGCTGGGTGCTCAGTGCTTGGGGTGCTGGGTGCTCAGTGCTCAGTACTCAGGGTGCTGGGTGCTCAGTGCTCAGGGTGCTGGGTGCTCAGTGCTCAGGGTGCTGGGTGCTCAGTGCTCAGGGTGCTGGGTACTCAGTGCTCAGGGTGCTGGGTGCTCAGTACTCAGGGTGCTGGGTGCTCAGTACTCAGGGTGCTGGGTGCTCAGTGCTCGGGGTGCTGGGTGCTCAGTGCTCGGGGTGCTGGGTGCTCAGTGCTCGGGTGCTCAGTGCTCAGTACTCAGGGTGCTGGGTGCTCAGTGCTCGGGGTGCTCAGTACTCAGGGTGCTGTGAGTTCAGTGGTCAGGGTGCTGGGTGCTCAGTGCTCAGGGTGCTCGGTGCTTAGTACTCAGGGTGCTGGGTGCTCAGTACTCCGGGTGCTGGGTGCTCAGTGCTCGGGGTTCTCGGTGCTCAGTGCTCAAGGTGCTGGGTGCTCAGTACTCAGGGTGATCATTGCTCAGGGTGCTGGGTGTTCAGTACTCAGGGTGCTGGGTGCTCATTACACAGGGTGCTCAGTGCTCAGTACTCAGGGTGCTCAGTGCTCAGTACTAAGGGTGCTCAGTGCTCAGGGTTCTGGGTGCTCAGTGCTCGGGGTGCTCGGTGCTCAGTACTCAGGATGCTGTGTGTTCAGTGCTCAGGGTGCTGGGTGCTCAGTGCTCGGGGTGCTCGGTGCTCAGTACTCGGGGTGCTCAGTGCTCAGTGCTCAGGGTGCTGGGTGCTCAGTGCTCAGGGTGCAGGGTGCTCAGTACTCAGGGTGCTCGGTGCTCGGGGTGCTGGGTGCTTAGTGCTCGGGGTGCTCGGTGCTCAGTACTCGGGGTGCTCAGTGCTCAGTACTCAGGGTGCTGGGTGCTCAGTGCTCAGGGTGCTTGGTGCTCAGTACTCAGGGTGCTGGGTGCTCGGTGCTCAGTACGCTGGGTGCTCAGTACTCAGGGTGCTGGGTGCTCAGTACTCAGGGTGCTGGGTGCTCAGTGCTCAGGGTGCT
This sequence comes from Microtus oregoni, assembly GCF_018167655.1. Taxonomy (NCBI): domain Eukaryota; kingdom Metazoa; phylum Chordata; class Mammalia; order Rodentia; family Cricetidae; genus Microtus; species Microtus oregoni. The sequence continues at coordinate 1,075,432 of NW_024543811.1, read as the reverse complement.
GGGTGCTCAGTGCTCAGGGTGCAGGGTGCTCAGTACTCAGGGTGCTCGGTGCTCGGGGTGCTGGGTGCTCAGTGCTCGGGGTGCTCGGTGCTCAGTACTCGGGGTGCTCAGTGCTCAGTACTCAGGGTGCTGGGTGCTCAGTGCTCAGGGTGCTTGGTGCTCAGTACTCAGTGTGATGGGTGCTCGGTGCTCAGTACGCTGGGTGCTCAGTACTCAGGGTGCTGGGTGCTCAGTACTCAGGGTGCTGGGTGCTCAGTACTCAGGGTGCTGGGTGCTCAGTGCTCAGGGTGCTGGGTGCTCAGTGCTCGGGGTGCTGGGTGCTCAGTGCTCGGGGTGTTGGGTGCTCAGTGCTCGGGGTGCTCGGTGCTCAGTGCTCGGGTTGCTGGGTGCTCAGTAATCAGGGTGCTGGGTGCTCAGTACTCGTGCTGGGTGCTCAGTGCTCAGGGTGCTGGGTGCTCAGTACTCAGGGTGCTCGGTGCTCAGTGCTCGGGGTGCTGGGTGCTCAGTACTCAGGGTGCTGGGTGCTCAGTGCTCGGGGTGCTGGGTGCTCAGTACTCAGGGTGCTGGGTGCTCAGTGCTCGGGGTGCTGGGTGCTCAGTACTCAGGTTGCTGTGTGCTCAGTGCTCCGGGTGCTGTATGCTCAGTGCTCAGGGTGCTCGGTGCTTTGTACTCAGGGTGCTCGGTGTTCGGGGTGCTGGGTGCTCAGTACTCGGGGTGCTGGGTGCTCAGTACTCAGGATGCTGGTTGCTCAGTGCTCAGGGTGCTGGGTGCTCAGTGCTAGGGGTGCTGGGTGCTCAGAACTCGGGGTGCTGGGTGCTCAGTGCTCAGGGTGCTGGGTCTCAGTGCTCGGGGTACTGGGTACTCAGTGCTCAGTACACAGGGTGCTGGGTGCTCAGTGCTCGGGGTGCTGGGAGCTCAGTGCTCAGTACTCAGGGTGCTGGGTGCTCAGTGCTCGGGGTGCTGGGTGCTCAGTACTCAGGGTACTCGGTGCTCAGTACTCAGGTTCCTGGGTGATCAGTGCTCCGGTTGCTGGGTGCTCAGTGCACAGTGCTCAGGGTGCTGGGTGCTCAGTGCTCAGGGTGCTGGGTGCTCAGTACTCGGGGTGCTGGGTGCTCAGTTCTCAGGGTGCGGTGTGCTCAGTACTCAGGGTGCTGGGTGCTCAGTCCTCGGGGTGCTGGTTGCTCAGTGCTCGGGGTGCTATGTGCTCAGTGATCGGGGTGCTCGGTGCTCAGTACACAGTGTGCTCAGTGCTCAGTACTCAGGGTGCTGGGTGCTCAGTGCTCAGGGTGCTGGGTGCTCAGTACTCAGGGTGCTGGTTGCTCAGTACTCAGGGTGCTGGGTGCTCAGCGCTCAGGGTGCTGGGTGCTCAGTACTCAGGGTGCTGGGTGCTCAGTACTCAGGGTTCTGGGTGCTCAGTACTCAGGGTGCTGGGTGCTTAGTACTCAGGGTGCTCAGTGCTCAGTACTTAGGGTGCTCAGTGCTCAGTGCTCGGGGTGCTGGGTGCTCAGTGCTCGGGGTGCTGGGTGCTCAGTGCTCGGGGTGCTGGGTGCTCAGTGCTCGGGGTGCTGGGTGCTCAGTGCTCAGAGTGCTGGGTGCTCAGTACTCAGGGTGCTCGGTGCTCAGTACTCAGGGTGCTCAGTGCTCAGTACTCAGCGTGCTGGGTGCTCAGTGCTCTGGGTGCTCGCTGCTCAGTACTCAGGGTGCTCAGTGCTCAGTACTCAGCGTGCTGGGTGCTCAGTGCTCAGGGTGCTGGTTGCTCAGTACTCAGGGTGCTGGGTGCTTAGTACTCAGGGTGCTCAGTGCTCAGGGTGCTGGGTGCTCAGTACTCAGGGTGCTGGGTGCTCAGTGCTCAGGGTGCTCAGTGCTCAGTACTCAGGGTGCTTGGTGCTCAGTGCTCAGGGTGCTCAGTGCTCTGTACTCAGGGTGCTCAATGCTCAGTGCTCTGGGTGCTGGGTGCTCAGTGCTCGGGGTGCTGGGTGCTCAGTGCTCAGGGTGCTGGGTGCTCTGTACTCAGGGTGCTCAGTGCTCAGGTTGCTGGGTGCTCAGTGCTCGGGGTGCTGGGTACTCAGTGCTCAGTACACATGGTGCTGAGTGCTCAGTGCTCGGGGTGCTGGGTGCTCAGTGCTCAGTACTCAGGGTGCTGGCTGCTCAGTGCTCGGGGTGCTGGATGCTCAGTACTCAGGGTGCTGGGTGCTCAGTGCTCAGGGTGCTGGGTGCTCAGTACTCAGGGTGCTGGGTGCTCAGTGCTCAGGGTGCTGGGAGCTCAGTACTCAGGGTGCTGGGTCCTCAGTGCTCAGGGTGCTGGGTGCCCAGTGCTCGGGGTGCTCAGTACTCAGGGTGCTGTGTGTTCAGTGCTCAGGGTACTGGGTGCTCAGTACTCAGGGTGCTCGGTGCTTAGTACTCAGGGTGCTGGGTGCTCAGTACTACGGGTGCTGTGTGTTCAGTGCTCGGGGTGCTCGGTGCTCAGTGCTCAGTGTGCTGGGTGCTCAGTACTCAGGGTGCTCATTGCTCAGGGTGCTGGGTGCTCAGTACTCAGGGTGCTCAGTGCTCAGTACTCAGGGTGCTCAGTGCTCAGTACTCAGGGTGCTCAGTGCTCAGGGTGCTGGGTGCTCAGTGCTCGGGGTGCTGGGTGCTCAGTGCTCAGGGCGCTGGGTGCTCAGTACTCAGGGTGCTGGGTGCTCAGTGCTCGGGGTGCTGGGTGCTCAGTGCTCAGTACTCAGGGTGCTGGGTGCTCAGTGCTTGGGGTGCTGGGTGCTCAGTGCTCAGTACTCAGGGTGCTGGGTGCTCAGTGCTCAGGGTGCTGGGTGCTCAGTGCTCAGGGTGCTGGGTGCTCAGTGCTCAGGGTGCTGGGTACTCAGTGCTCAGGGTGCTGGGTGCTCAGTACTCAGGGTGCTGGGTGCTCGGTACTCAGGGTGCTGGGTGCTCAGTGCTCGGGGTGCTGGGTGCTCAGTGCTCGGGGTGCTGGGTGCTCAGTGCTCGGGGTGCTCGGTGCTCAGTACTCAGGGTGCTGGGTGCTCAGTGCTCGTGGTGCTCAGTACTCAGGGTGCTGTGTGTTCAGTGGTCAGGGTGCTGGGTGCTCAGTGCTCAGGGTGCTCGGTGCTTAGTACTCAGGGTGCTGAGTGCTCAGTACTCCGGGTGCTGGGTGCTCAGTGCTCGGGGTTCTCGGTGCTCAGTGCTCAAGGTGCTGGGTGCTCAGTACTCAGGGTGATCATTGCTCAGGGTGCTGGGTGTTCAGTACTCAGGGTGCTGGGTGCTCAGTACACAGGGTGCTCATTGCTCAGTACTCAGGGTGCTCAGTGCTCAGTACTAAGGGTGCTCAGTGCTCAGGGTTCTGGGTGCTCAGTGCTCGGGGTGCTCGTTGCTCAGTACTCAGGATGCTGTGTGTTCAGTGCTCAGGGTGCTGGGTGCTCAGTGCTCGGGGTGCTCAGTGCTCAGTACTCGGGGTGCTCAGTGCTCAGTGCTCAGGGTGCTGGGTGCTCAGTGCTCAGGGTGCAGGGTGCTCAGTACTCAGGGTGCTCGGTGCTCGGGGTGCTGGGTGCTCAGTGCTCGGGGTGCTCGGTGCTCAGTACTCGGGGTGCTCAGTGCTCAGTACTCAGGGTGCTGGGTGCTCAGTGCTCAGGGTGCTTGGTGCTCAGTACTCAGGGTGCTGGGTGCTCGGTGCTCAGTACGCTGGGTGCTCAGTACTCAGGGTGCTGGTTGCTCAGTACTCAGGGTGCTGGGTGCTCAGTACTCAGGGTGCTGGGTGCTCAGTGCTCAGGGTGCTGGGTGCTCAGTGCTCGGGGTGCTCGGTGCTCAGTACGCTGTGTGCTCAGTACTCAGGGTGCTGGGTGCTCAGTACTCAGGGTGCTGGGTGCTCAGTACTCAGGGTGCTGGGTGCTTAGCACTCAGGGTGCTGGGTGCTCAGTGCTCGGGGTGTTGGGTGCTCAGTGCTCGGTGTGCTCGGTGCTCAGTGCTCAGGGTGCTTGGTGCTCAGTAATCAGGGTGCTGGGTGCTCAGTACTCGTGCTGGGTGCTCAGTGCTCAGGGTGCTGGGTGCTCAGTACTCAGGGTGCTCGGTGCTCAGTGCTCGGGGTGCTGGGTGCTCAGTACTCAGGGTGCTGGGTGCTCAGTGCTCGGGGTGCTGGGTGCTCAGTACTCAGGGTGCTGGGTGCTCAGTTCTCGGGGTGCTGGGTGCTCAGTACTCAGGTTGCTGGGTGCTCAGTGCTCAGGGTGCTGTATGCTCAGTGCTCAGGGTCCTCGGTGCTTAGTACTCAGGGTGCTCGGTGCTCGGGGTGCTGGGTGCTCAGTACTCGGGGTGCTGGGTGCTCAGTACTCAGGATGCTGGTTGCTCAGTGCTCAGGGTGCTGGGTGCTCAGTGCTCGGGGTGCTGGGTGCTCAGTACTCGGGGTGCTGGGTGCTCAGTGCTCAGGGTGCTGGGTCTCAGTGCTCGGGGTACTGGGTACTCAGTGCTCAGTACACAGGGTGCTGGGTGCTCAGTGCTCGGGGTGCTTGGTGCTCAGTGCTCAGTCCTCAGGGTGCTGGGTGCTCAGTGCTCGGGGTGCTGGGTGCTCAGTACTCAGGGTACTCGGTGCTCAGTACTCAGGTTGCTGGGTGATCAGTGCTCAGGGTTCTGGGTGCTCAGTACTCAGTGTGCTGGGTTCTGCTGGGTGCTCAGGGTGCTGGGTGCTCAGTGCTCAGGGTGCTGGGTGCTCAGTGCTCAGGGTGCTGGGTGCTCAGTGCTCAGGGTGCTGGGTACTCAGTGCTCGGGGTGCTGGGTGCTCAGTAATCAGGGTGCTGGGTGCTCAGTACTCAGGGTGCTGGGTGCCCAGTGCTCGGGGTGCTGGTTGCTCAGTGCTCGGGTTGCTGGGTGCTCAGTGCTCGGGGTGCTCGGTGCTCAGTACTCAGGGTGCTGGGTGCTCAGTGCTCGGGGTGCTCAGTACTCAGGGTGCTGTGTGTTTAGTGCTCAGGGTGCTGGGTGCTCAGTACTCAGGGTGCTCAGTGCTCAGTACTAAGGGTGCTCAGTGCTCAGGGTTCTGGGTGCACAGTGCTCGGGGTGCTCGGTGCTCAGTACTCAGGATGCTGTGTGTTCAGTGCTCAGGGTGCTGGGTGCTCAGTGCTCGGGGTGCTCGGTGCTCAGTACTCGGGGTGCTCAGTGCTCAGTGCTCAGGGTGCTGGGTGCTCAGTGCTCAGGGTGCAGGGTGCACAGTACTCAGGGTGCTCGGTGCTCGGGGTGCTGGGTGCTCAGTGCTCGGGGTGCTCAGTGCTCAGTACTCAGGGTGCTGGGTGCTCAGTGCTCAGGGTGCTTGGTGCTCAGTACTCAGTGTGATGGGTGCTCGGTGCTCAGTACGCTGGGTGCTCAGTACTCAGGGTGCTGGGTGCTCAGTGCTCAGGGTGCTGGGTGCTCAGTGCTCGGGGTGCTGGGTGCTCAGTGCTCAGGGTGATGGGTGCTCAGTGCTCGGGGTGCTTGGTGCTCAGTGCTCGGGGTGCTTGGTGCTCAGTAATCAGGGTGCTGGGTGCTCAGTACTCGTGCTGGGTGCTCAGTGCTCAGGGTGCTGGGTGCTCAGTACTCAGGGTGCTCGGTGCTCAGTGCTCGGGGTGCTGGGTGCTCAGTACTCAGGGTGCTGGGTGCTCAGTGCTCGGGGTGCTGGGTGCTCAGTACTCAGGGTGCTGGGTGCTCAGTGCTCGGGGTGCTGGGTGCTCAGTACTCAGGTTGCTGTGTGCTCAGTGCTCCGGGTGCTGTATGCTCAGTGCTCAGGGTGCTCGGTGCTTTGTACTCAGGGTGCTCGGTGTTCGGGGTGCTGGGTGCTCAGTACTCGGGGTGCTGGGTGCTCAGTACTCAGGATGCTGGTTGCTCAGTGCTCAGGGTGCTGGGTGCTCAGTGCTAGGGGTGCTGGGTGCTCAGAACTCGGGGTGCTGGGTGCTCAGTGCTCAGGGTGCTGGGTCTCAGTGCTCGGGGTACTGGGTACTCAGTGCTCAGTACACAGGGTGCTGGGTGCTCAGTGCTCGGGGTGCTGGGAGCTCAGTGCTCAGTACTCAGGGTGCTGGGTGCTCAGTGCTCGGGGTGCTGGGTGCTCAGTACTCAGGGTACTCGGTGCTCAGTACTCAGGTTCCTGGGTGATCAGTGCTCCGGGTGCTGGGTGCTCAGTACTCAGTGTGCTGGGTGCTGCTGGGTGCTCAGTGCACAGTGCTCAGGGTGCTGGGTGCTCAGTGCTCAGGGTGCTGGGTGCTCAGTACTCGGGGTGCTGGGTGCTCAGTTCTCAGGGTGCGGTGTGCTCAGTACTCAGGGTGCTGGGTGCTCAGTCCTCGGGGTGCTGGTTGCTCAGTGCTCGGGGTGCTATGTGCTCAGTGATCGGGGTGCTCGGTGCTCAGTACACAGGGTGCTCAGTGCTCAGTACTCAGGGTGCTGGGTGCTCAGTGCTCAGGGTGCTGGGTGCTCAGTACTCAGGGTGCTGTTTGCTCAGTACTCAGGGTGCTGGGTGCTCAGTGCTCAGGGTGCTGGGTGCTCAGTACTCAGGGTGCTGGGTGCTCAGTACTCAGGGTTCTGGGTGCTCAGTACTCAGGGTGCTGGGTGCTTAGTACTCAGAGTGCTCAGTGCTCAGTACTTAGGGTGCTCAGTGCTCAGTGCTCGGGGTGCTGGGTGCTCAGTGCTCGGGGTGCTGGGTGCTCAGTGCTCGGGGTGCTGGGTGCTCAGTGCTCGGGGTGCTGGGTGCTCAGTTCTCAGAGTGCTGGGTGCTCAGTACTCAGGGTGTTCGGTGCTCAGTACTCAGGGTGCTCAGTGCTCAGTACTCAGCGTGCTGGGTGCTCAGTGCTCTGGGTGCTCGCTGCTCAGTACTCAGGGTGCTCAGTGCTCAGTACTCAGCGTGCTGGGTGCTCAGTGCTCAGGGTGCTGGTTGCTCAGTACTCAGGGTGCTGGGTGCTTAGTACTCAGGGTGCTCAGTGCTCAGGGTGCTGGGTGCTCAGTACTCAGGGTGCTGGGTGCTCAGTGCTCAGGGTGCTCAGTGCTCAGTACTCAGGGTGCTTGGTGCTCATTGCTCAGGGTGCTCAGTGCTCTGTACTCAGGGTGCTCAGTGCTCAGTGCTCTGGGTGCTGGGTGCTCAGTGCTCGGGGTGCTGGGTGCTCAGTGCTCAGGGTGCTGGGTGCTCTGTACTCAGGGTGCTCAGTGCTCAGGTTGCTGGGTGCTCAGTGCTCGGGGTGCTGGGTACTCAGTGCTCAGTACACATGGTGCTGAGTGCTCAGTGCTCGGGGTGCTGGGTGCTCAGTGCACAGTACTCAGGGTGCTGGCTGCTCAGTGCTCGGGGTGCTGGATGCTCAGTACTCAGGGTGCTGGGTGCTTAGTGCTCAGGGTGCTGGGTGCTCAGTACTCAGGGTGCTGGGTGCTCAGTGCTCAGGGTGCTGGGAGCTCAGTACTCAGGGTGCTGGCTCCTCAGTGCTCAGGGTGCTGGGTGCCCAGTGCTCGGGGTGCTCAGTACTCAGGGTGCTGTGTGTTCAGTGCTCAGGGTACTGGGTGCTCAGTACTCAGGGTGCTCGGTGCTTAGTACTCAGGGTGCTGGGTGCTCAGTACTACGGGTGCTGGGTGCTCAGTGCTTGGGGTGCTCGGTGCTCAGTGCTCAGTGTGCTGGGTGCTCAGTACTCAGGGTGCTCATTGCTCAGGGTGCTGGGTGCTCAGTACTCAGGGTGCTCAGTGCTCAGTACTCAGGGTGCTCAGTGCTCAGTACTCAGGGTGCTCAGTGCTCAGGGTGCTGGGTGCTCAGTGCTCGGGGTGCTGGGTGCTCAGTGCTCAGGGCGCTGGGTGCTCAGTACTCAGGGTGCTGGGTGCTCAGTGCTCGGGGTGCTGGGTGCTCAGTGCTCAGTACTCAGGGTGCTGGGTGCTCAGTGCTTGGGGTGCTGGGTGCTCAGTTCTCAGTACTCAGGGTGCTGGGTGCTCAGTGCTCAGGGTGCTGGGTGCTCAGTGCTCAGGGTGCTGGGTGCTCAGTGCTCAGGGTGCTGGGTACTCAGTGCTCAGGGTGCTGGGTGCTCAGTACTCAGGGTGCTGGGTGCTCAGTACTCAGGGTGCTGGGTGCTCAGTGCTCGGGGTGCTGGGTGCTCAGTGCTCGGGGTGCTGGGTGCTCAGTGCTCGGGTGCTCAGTGCTCAGTACTCAGGGTGCTGGGTGCTCAGTGCTCGGGGTGCTCAGTACTCAGGGTGCTGTGAGTTCAGTGGTCAGGGTGCTGGGTGCTCAGTGCTCAGGGTGCTCGGTGCTTAGTACTCAGGGTGCTGGGTGCTCAGTACTCCGGGTGCTGGGTGCTCAGTGCTCGGGGTTCTCGGTGCTCAGTGCTCAAGGTGCTGGGTGCTCAGTACTCAGGGTGATCATTGCTCAGGGTGCTGGGTGTTCAGTACTCAGGGTGCTGGGTGCTCAGTACACAGGGTGCTCAGTGCTCAGTACTCAGGGTGCTCAGTGCTCAGTACTAAGGGTGCTCAGTGCTCAGGGTTCTGGGTGCTCAGTGCTCGGGGTGCTCGGTGCTCAGTACTCAGGATGCTGTGTGTTCAGTGCTCAGGGTGCTGGGTGCTCAGTGCTCGGGGTGCTCGGTGCTCAGTACTCGGGGTGCTCAGTGCTCAGTGCTCAGGGTGCTGGGTGCTCAGTGCTCAGGGTGCAGGGTGCTCAGTACTCAGGGTGCTCGGTGCTCGGGGTGCTGGGTGCTTAGTGCTCGGGGTGCTCGGTGCTCAGTACTCGGGGTGCTCAGTGCTCAGTACTCAGGGTGCTGGGTGCTCAGTGCTCAGGGTGCTTGGTGCTCAGTACTCAGGGTGCTGGGTGCTCGGTGCTCAGTACGCTGGGTGCTCAGTACTCAGGGTGCTGGGTGCTCAGTACTCAGGGTGCTGGGTGCTCAGTGCTCAGGGTGCTGGGTGCTCAGTGCTCAGGGTGCAGGGTGCTCAGTACTCAGGGTGCTCGGTGCTCGGGGTGCTGGGTGCTCAGTGCTCGGGGTGCTCGGTGCTCAGTACTCGGGGTGCTCAGTGCTCAGTACTCAGGGTGCTGGGTGCTCAGTGCTCAGGGTGCTTGGTGCTCAGTACTCAGTGTGATGGGTGCTCGGTGCTCAGTACGCTGGGTGCTCAGTACTCAGGGTGCTGGGTGCTCAGTACTCAGGGTGCTGGGTGCTCAGTACTCAGGGTGCTGGGTGCTCAGTGCTCAGGGTGCTGGGTGCTCAGTGCTCGGGGTGCTGGGTGCTCAGTGCTCGGGGTGTTGGGTGCTCAGTGCTCGGGGTGCTCGGTGCTCAGTGCTCGGGTTGCTGGGTGCTCAGTAATCAGGGTGCTGGGTGCTCAGTACTCGTGCTGGGTGCTCAGTGCTCAGGGTGCTGGGTGCTCAGTACTCAGGGTGCTCGGTGCTCAGTGCTCGGGGTGCTGGGTGCTCAGTACTCAGGGTGCTGGGTGCTCAGTGCTCGGGGTGCTGGGTGCTCAGTACTCAGGGTGCTGGGTGCTCAGTGCTCGGGGTGCTGGGTGCTCAGTACTCAGGTTGCTGTGTGCTCAGTGCTCCGGGTGCTGTATGCTCAGTGCTCAGGGTGCTCGGTGCTTTGTACTCAGGGTGCTCGGTGTTCGGGGTGCTGGGTGCTCAGTACTCGGGGTGCTGGGTGCTCAGTACTCAGGATGCTGGTTGCTCAGTGCTCAGGGTGCTGGGTGCTCAGTGCTAGGGGTGCTGGGTGCTCAGAACTCGGGGTGCTGGGTGCTCAGTGCTCAGGGTGCTGGGTCTCAGTGCTCGGGGTACTGGGTACTCAGTGCTCAGTACACAGGGTGCTGGGTGCTCAGTGCTCGGGGTGCTGGGAGCTCAGTGCTCAGTACTCAGGGTGCTGGGTGCTCAGTGCTCGGGGTGCTGGGTGCTCAGTACTCAGGGTACTCGGTGCTCAGTACTCAGGTTCCTGGGTGATCAGTGCTCCGGTTGCTGGGTGCTCAGTGCACAGTGCTCAGGGTGCTGGGTGCTCAGTGCTCAGGGTGCTGGGTGCTCAGTACTCGGGGTGCTGGGTGCTCAGTTCTCAGGGTGCGGTGTGCTCAGTACTCAGGGTGCTGGGTGCTCAGTCCTCGGGGTGCTGGTTGCTCAGTGCTCGGGGTGCTATGTGCTCAGTGATCGGGGTGCTCGGTGCTCAGTACACAGTGTGCTCAGTGCTCAGTACTCAGGGTGCTGGGTGCTCAGTGCTCAGGGTGCTGGGTGCTCAGTACTCAGGGTGCTGGTTGCTCAGTACTCAGGGTGCTGGGTGCTCAGCGCTCAGGGTGCTGGGTGCTCAGTACTCAGGGTGCTGGGTGCTCAGTACTCAGGGTTCTGGGTGCTCAGTACTCAGGGTGCAGGGTGCTTAGTACTCAGGGTGCTCAGTGCTCAGTACTTAGGGTGCTCAGTGCTCAGTGCTCGGGGTGCTGGGTGCTCAGTGCTCGGGGTGCTGGGTGCTCAGTGCTCGGGGTGCTGGGTGCTCAGTGCTCGGGGTGCTGGGTGCTCAGTGCTCAGAGTGCTGGGTGCTCAGTACTCAGGGTGCTCGGTGCTCAGTACTCAGGGTGCTCAGTGCTCAGTACTCAGCGTGCTGGGTGCTCAGTGCTCTGGGTGCTCGCTGCTCAGTACTCAGGGTGCTCAGTGCTCAGTACTCAGCGTGCTGGGTGCTCAGTGCTCAGGGTGCTGGTTGCTCAGTACTCAGGGTGCTGGGTGCTTAGTACTCAGGGTGCTCAGTGCTCAGGGTGCTGGGTGCTCAGTACTCAGGGTGCTGGGTGCTCAGTGCTCAGGGTGCTCAGTGCTCAGTACTCAGGGTGCTTGGTGCTCAGTGCTCAGGGTGCTCAGTGCTCTGTACTCAGGGTGCTCAATGCTCAGTGCTCTGGGTGCTGGGTGCTCAGTGCTCGGGGTGCTGGGTGCTCAGTGCTCAGGGTGCTGGGTGCTCTGTACTCAGGGTGCTCAGTGCTCAGGTTGCTGGGTGCTCAGTGCTCGGGGTGCTGGGTACTCAGTGCTCAGTACACATGGTGCTGAGTGCTCAGTGCTCGGGGTGCTGGGTGCTCAGTGCTCAGTACTCAGGGTGCTGGCTGCTCAGTGCTCGGGGTGCTGGATGCTCAGTACTCAGGGTGCTGGGTGCTCAGTGCTCAGGGTGCTGGGTGCTCAGTACTCAGGGTGCTGGGTGCTCAGTGCTCAGGGTGCTGGGAGCTCAGTACTCAGGGTGCTGGGTCCTCAGTGCTCAGGGTGCTGGGTGCCCAGTGCTCGGGGTGCTCAGTACTCAGGGTGCTGTGTGTTCAGTGCTCAGGGTACTGGGTGCTCAGTACTCAGGGTGCTCGGTGCTTAGTACTCAGGGTGCTGGGTGCTCAGTACTACGGGTGCTGTGTGCTCAGTGCTCGGGGTGCTCGGTGCTCAGTGCTCAGTGTGCTGGGTGCTCAGTACTCAGGGTGCTCATTGCTCAGGGTGCTGGGTGCTCAGTACTCAGGGTGCTCAGTGCTCAGTACTCAGGGTGCTCAGTGCTCAGTACTCAGGGTGCTCAGTGCTCAGGGTGCTGGGTGCTCAGTGCTCGTGGTGCTGGGTGCTCAGTGCTCAGGGCGCTGGGTGCTCAGTACTCAGGGTGCTGGGTGCTCGGTGCTCAGTACACTGGGTGCTCAGTACTCAGGGTGCTGGGTGCTCAGTACTCAGGGTGCTCGGTGCTCAGTACTCAGGGTGCTGGGTGCTCAGTGCTCGGGGTGCTTGGTGCTCAGTACGCTGTGTGCTCAGTACTCAGGTTGCTGGGTGCTCAGTACTCAGGGTGCTGGGTGCTCAGTACTCAGGGTGCTGGGTGCTTAGCACTCAGGGTGCTGGGTGCTCAGTGCTCGGGGTGTTGGGTGCTCAGTGCTCGGGGTGCTCGGTGCTCAGTGCTCGGGGTGCTTGGTGCTCAGTAATCAGGGTGCTGGGTGCTCAGTACTCGTGCTGGGTGCTCAGTGCTCAGGGTGCTGGGTGCTCAGTACTCAGGGTGCTCGGTGCTCAGTGCTCGGGGTGCTGGGTGCTCAGTACTCAGGGTGCTGGGTGCTCAGTGCTCGGGGTGCTGGGTGCTCAGTACTCAGGGTGCTGGGTCCTCAGTTCTCAGGGTGCTGGGTGCTCAGTACTCAGGGTGCTGGGTGCTCAGTACTCAGGGGGCTGGGTGCTCAGTGCTCGGGGTGCTGGGTGCTCAGTGCTCGCAGTGCTGGGTGCTCAGTGCTCGGGGTGCTCGGTGCTCAGTACTCAGGGTGCTGGGTGCTCAGTTTTCGAGGTGCTCAGTACTCAGGGTGCTGTGTGTTCAGTGCTCAGGGTGCTGGGTGCTCAGTACTCAGGGTGCTGGGTGCTCGGTTCTCAGTACGCTGGGTGCTCAGTACTCAGGGTGCTGGGTGCTCAGTACTCAGGGTGCTCGGTGCTCAGTACTCAGGGTGCTGGGTGCTCAGTGCTCGGGGTGCTGGGTGCTCAGTACTCAGGGTGCTGGGTGCTCAGTGCTCGGGGTGCTCGGGGTGCTCGGTGCTCAGTACGCTGGGTGATCAGTACTCAGGGTGCTGGGTGCTTAGTACTCAGGGTGCTAGGTGCTCAGTGCTCGGGGTGCTGGGTACTCAGTGCTCAGTACTCAGGGTGCTGGGTGCTCAGTGCTCAGGGTGCTGGGTGCTCAGTGCTCAGGGTGCTGGGTGCTCAGCGCTCAGGGTGCTGGGTGCTCAGTACTCAGGGTGCTGGGTGCTCAGGACTCAGGGTGCTGGGTGCTCAGTGCTCGGGGTGCTGGGTGCTCAGTGCTCGGGGTGCTGGGTGCTCAGTGCTCGGGGTGCTCGGTGCTCAGTACTCATGGTGCTGGGTGCTCAGTGCTCGAGGTGCTCAGTACTCAGGGTGCTGTGTGTTCAGTGCTCAGGGATCTGGGTGCTCAGTACTCAGGGTGCTCGGTGCTTAGTACTCAGGGTGCTGGGTGCTCAGTGCTCGGGGTGCTGGGTGCTCAGTGCTCAGTACTCAGGGTGCCGGGTGCTCATTGCTCGGGGTGCTGGGTGCTCAGTGCTCAGTACACAGGGTGCTGGGTGCTCAGTGCTCAGTTTGCTGGGTGCTTAGTGCTCGGGGTGCTGGGTGTTCAGTACTCAGGGTGCTGGGTGCTCAGTACTCCGGGTGCTGGGTGCTCAGTGCTCAGGTTGCTGGATGCTCAGTACTCGGGGTGCTCGGTGCTCAGTGCTCAGGGTGCTGGGTGCTCAGTACTCAGGGTGCTGGGTGCTCAGTACTCAGGGTGCTGGGTGCTCAGTGCTCAGGGTGCTGGGTACTCAGTGCTCAGGGTGCTCGGTGCTCAGTACTCGGGGTGCTGGGTGCTCATTCTCGGGGTGCTGGGTGCTCAGTGCTCAGGGTGCTGGGTCCTCAGTGCTCAGGGAGCTGGGTGCTCAGTGCTCGGGTGCTCGGTGCTCAGTACGCTGGGTGCTCAGTGCTCAGGGTGCTGGGTGCTCAGTACTCAGGGTGCTGGGTGCTCAGTGCTCGGGGTGCTGGGTGCTCAGTGCTCAGTACTCAGGGTGCTGGGTGCTCAGTGCTCGGGGTGCTGGGTGCTCAGTGCTCAGTACTCAGGGTGCTGGGTGCTCAGTGCTCAGGGTGCTGGGTGCTCAGTGCTCAGTACTCAGGGTGCTGGCTGCTCAGTGCTCAGGGTGCTGGGTACTCAGTGCTCAGGGTGCTGGGTGCTCAGTACTCAGGGTGCTGGGTGCTCAGTACTCAGGGTGCTGGGTGCTCAGTGCTCAGGGTGCTCGGTGCTCAGTACGCTGGGTGCTCAGTACTCAGGGTGCTGGGTGCTCAGTACTCAGGGTGCTGGGTGCTCAGTACTCAGGGTGCTGGGTGCTTAGTACTCAGGGTGCTCAGTGCTCAGTACTTAGGGTGCTCAGTGCTCAGTGCTCGGGGTGCTGGGTGCTCAGTGCTCGGGGTGCTGGGTGCTCAGTGCTCGGGGTGCTGGGTGCTCAGTGCTCAGAGTGCTGGGTGCTCAGTACTCAGGGTGCTCGGTGCTCAGTACTCAGGGTGCTCAGTGCTCAGTACTCAGCGTGCTGGGTGCTCAGTGCTCTGGGTGCTCGCTGCTCAGTACTCAGGGTGCTCAGTGCTCAGTACGCAGCGTGCTGTGGGCTCAGTGCTCAGGGTGCTGGGTGCTCAGTACTCAGTGTGCTGGGTGCTTAGTACTCAGGTTGCTCAGTGCTCAGGGTGCTGGGTGCTCAGTACTCAGGGTGCTGGGTGCTCAGTGCTCAGGGTGCTCAGTGCTCAGTACTCAGGGTGCTCAGTGCTCTGGGTGCTGGGTGCTCAGTGCTCGGGGTGCTGGGTGCTCAGTGCTCAGGGTGCTGGGTGCTCTGTACTCAGGGTGCTCAGTGCTCAGGTTGCTGGGTGCTCAGTGCTCGGGGTGCTGGGTACTCAGTGCTCAGTACACAGGGTGCTGAGTGCTCAGTGCTCGGGGTGCTGGGTGCTCAGTGCTCAGTACTCAGGGTGCTGGCTGCTCAGTGCTCGGGGTGCTGGATGCTCAGTACTCAGGGTGCTCAGTGCTCAGTACTAAGGGTGCTCAGTGCTCAGGGTTCTGTGTGCTCAGTGCTCGGGGTGCTCGGTGCTCAGTACTCAGGTGGCTGTGTGTTCAGTGCTCAGGGTGCTGGGTGCTCAGTGCTCGGGGTGCTCGGTGCTCAGTACTCGGGGTGCTCAGTGCTCAGTGCTCAGGGTGCTGGGTGCTCAGTGCTCAGGGTGCTGGGTGCTCAGTGCTCAGGGTGCTTGGTGCTCAGTACTCAGTGTGCTTGGTGCTCGGTGCTCAGTACGCTGGGTGCTCAGTACTCAGGGTGCTGGGTGCTCAGTACTCAGGGTGCTGGGTGCTCAGTACTCAGGGTGCTGGGTGCTCAGTGCTCAGGGTGCTGGGTGCTCAGTGCTCGGGGTGCTCGGTGCTCAGTACGCTGTGTGCTCAGTACTCAGGGTGCTGGGTGCTCAGTACTCAGGGTGCTGGGTGCTCAGTACTCAGGGTGCTGGGTGCTTAGCACTCAGGGTGCTGGGTGCTCAGTGCTCGGGGTGCTGGGTGCTCAGTACTCAGGGTGCTGTGTGCTCAGTGCTCGGGGTGCTGGGTGCTCAGTACTCAGGTTGCTGGGTGCTCAGTGCTCAGGGTGCTGTATGCTCAGTACTCAGGGTGCTCGGTGCTTAGTACTCAGGGTGCTCGGTGCTCGGGGTGATGGGTGCTCAGTACTCGGGGTGCTGGGTGCTCAGTACTCAGGATGCTGGTTGCTCAGTGCTCAGGGTGCTGGGTGCTCAGTGCTCGGGGTGCTGGGTGCTCAGTACTCGGGGTGCTGGGTGCTTAGTGCTCAGGGAGCTGGGTCTCAGTGCTCGGGGTACTGGGTACTCAGTGCTCAGTACACAGGGTGCTCGGTGCTCAGTGCTCGGGGTGCTTGGTGCTCAGTGCACAGTACTCAGGGTGCTGGGTGCTCAGTGCTCGGGGTGCTGGGTGCTCAGTACTCAGGGTACTCGGTGCTCAGTACTCAGGTTGCTGGGTGATCAGTGCTCAGGGTTCTGGGTGCTCAGTACTCAGTGTGCTGGGTGCTGCTGGGTGCTCAGGGTGCTGGGTGCTCAGTGCTCAGGGTGCTGGGTGCTCAATGCTCAGGGTGCTGGGTGCTCAGTGCTCAGGGTGCAGGGTACTCATTGCTCGGGGTGCTGGGTGCTCAGTAATCAGGGTGCTGGGTGCTCAGTACTCAGGTTGCTGGGTGCTCAGTGCTCGGGGTGCTGGTTGCTCAGTGCTCGGGGTGCTGGGTGCTCAGTGCTCGGGGTGCTCGGTGCTCAGTACTCAGGGTGCTGGGTGCTCAGTACTCAGGGTGCTCATTGCTCAGGGTGCTGGGTGCTCAGTACTCAGGGTGCTCAGTGCTCAGTACTCAGGGTGCTCAGTGCTCAGTACTCAGGGTGCTCAGTGCTCAGGGTGCTGGGTGCTCAGTGCTCGGGGTGCTGGGTGCTCAGTGCTCAGGGCGCTGGGTGCTCAGTACTCAGGGTGCTGGGTGCTCAGTGCTCGGGGTGCTGGGTGCTCAGTGCTCAGTACTCAGGGTGCTGGGTGCTCAGTGCTTGGGGTGCTGGGTGCTCAGTGCTCAGTACTCAGGGTGCTGGGTGCTCAGTGCTCAGGGTGCTGGGTGCTCAGTGCTCAGGGTGATGGGTGCTCAGTGCTCAGGGTGCTGGGTACTCAGTGCTCAGGGTGCTGGGTGCTCAGTACTCAGGGTGCTGGCTGCTCAGTACTCAGGGTGCTGGGTGCTCAGTGCTCGGGTTGCTGGGTGCTCAGTGCTCGGGGTGCTGGGTGCTCAGTGCTCGGGGTGCTCGGTTTTCAGTACTCAGGGTGCTGGGTGCTCAGTGCTCGGGGTGCTCAGTACTCAGGGTGCTGTGTGTTCAGTGGTCAGGGTGCTGGGTGCTCAGTGCTCAGGGTGCTCAGTGCTTAGTACTCAGGGTGCTGGGTGCTCAGTACTCCGGGTGCTGGGTGCTCAGTGCTCGGGGTTCTCGGTGCTCAGTGCTCAAGGTGCTGGGTGCTCAGTACTCAGGGTGATCATTGCTCAGGGTGCTGGGTGTTCAGTACTCAGGTTGCTGGGTGCTCAGTACTCAGGGTGCTCAGTACTCAGGGTGCTCAGTGCTCAGTACTAAGGGTGCTCAGTGCTCAGGGTTCTGGGTGCTCAGTGCTCGGGGTGCTCGGTGCTCAGTACTCAGGATGCTGTGTGTTCAGTGCTCAGGGTGCTGGGTGCTCAGTGCTCGGGGTGCTCGGTGCTCAGTACTCGGGGTGCTCAGTGCTCAGTGCTCAGGGTGCTGGGTGCTCAGTGCTCAGGGTGCAGGGTGCTCAGTACTCAGGGTGCTCGGTGCTCGGGGTGCTGGGTGCTCAGTGCTCGGGGTGCTCGGTGCTCAGTACTCGGGGTGCTCAGTGCTCAGTACTCAGGGTGCTGGGTGCTCAGTGCTCAGGGTGCTTGGTGCTCAGTACTCAGGGTGCTGGGTGCTCGGTGCTCAGTACGCTGGGTGCTCAGCACTCAGGGTGCTGGGTGCTCAGTACTCAGGGTGATGGGTGCTCAGTACTCAGGGTGCTGGGTGCTCAGTGCTCAGGGTGCTGGGTGCTCAGTGCTCGGGGTGCTCGGTGCTCAGTACGCTGTGTGCTCAGTACTCAGGGTGCTGGGTGCTCAGTACTCAGGGTGCTGGGTGCTCAGTACTCAGGGTGCTGGGTGCTTAGCACTCAGGGTGCTGGGTGCTCAGTGCTCGGGGTGTTGGGTGCTCAGTGCACGGGGTGCTCGGTGCTCAGTGCTCGGGGTGCTTGGTGCTCAGTAATCAGGGTGCTGGGTGCTCAGTACTCGTGCTGGGTGCTCAGTGCTCAGGGTGCTGGGTGCTCAGTACTCAGGGTGCTCGGTGCTCAGTGCTCGGGGTGCTGGGTGCTCAGTACTCAGGGTGCTGGGTGCTCAGTGCTCGGGGTGCTGGGTGCTCAGTACTCAGGGTGCTGGGTGCTCAGTTCTCGGGGTGCTGGGTGCTCAGTACTCAGGTTGCTGGGTGCTCAGTGCTCAGGGTGCTGTATGCTCAGTGCTCAGGGTGCTCGGTGCTTAGTACTCAGGGTGCTCGGTGCTCGGGGTGCTGGGTGCTCAGTACTCGGGGTGCTGGGTGCTCAGTACTCAGGATGCTGGTTGCTCAGTGCTCAGGGTGCTGGGTGCTCAGTGCTCGGGGTGCTGGGTGCTCAGTACTCGGGGTGCTGGGTGCTCAGTGCTCAGGGTGCTGGGTCTCAGTGCTCGGGGTACTGGGTACTCAGTGCTCAGTACACAGGGTGCTGGGTGCTCAGTGCTCGGGGTGCTTGGTGCTCAGTGCTCAGTGCTCAGGGTGCTGGGTGCTCAGTGCTCGGGGTGCTGGGTGCTCAGTACTCAGGGTACTCGGTGCTCAGTACTCAGGTTGCTGGGTGATCAGTGCTCAGGGTTCTGGGTGCTCAGTACTCAGTGTGCTGGGTTCTGCTGGGTGCTCAGGGTGCTGGGTGCTCAGTGCTCAGGGTGCTGGGTGCTCAGTGCTCAGGGTGCTGGGTGCTCAGTGATCAGGGTGCTGGGTACTCAGTGCTCGGGGTGCTGGGTGCTCAGTAATCAGGGTGCTGGGTGATCAGTACTCAGGGTGCTGGGTGCCCAGTGCTCGGGGTGCTGGTTGCTCAGTGCTCGGGGTGCTGGGTGCTCAGTGCTCGGGGTGCTCGGTGCTCAGTACTCAGGGTGCTGGGTGCTCAGTGCTCGGGGTGCTCAGTACTCAGGGTGCTGTGTGTTTAGTGCTCAGGGTGCTGGGTGCTCAGTACTCAGGGTTCTCGGTGTTTAGTACTCAGGGTGCTGGGTGCTCAGTACTCCGGGTGCTGGGTGCTCAGTGCTCGGGGTGCTCGGTGCTCAGTGCTCAAGGTGCTGGGTGCTCAGTACTCAGGGTGCTCATTGCTCAGGGTGCTGGGTGCTCAGTACTCAGGGTGCTGGGTGCTCAGTGCTCAGGGTGCTCGGTGCTCAGTACGTTGGGTGCTCAGTACTCATGGTGCTGGGTGCTCAGTGCTCAGGGTGCTCGGTGCTCGGTGCTCGGGGTGCTGGGTGCTCAGTGCTCGGGGTTCTCGGTGCTCAGTACACAGGGTGCTCCGTGCTCAGTACTCAGGGTGCTGGGTGCTCAGTGCTCAGGGTGCTGGGTGCTCAGTACTCAGGGTGCTGGGTGCTCGGTGCTCAGTACACTGGGTGCTCAGTACTCAGGGTGCTGGGTGCTCAGTACTCAGGGTGCTCGGTGCTCAGTACTCAGGGTGCTGGGTGCTCAGTGCTCGGGGTGCTCGGTGCTCAGTACGCTGGGTGCTCAGTACTCAGGGTGCTGGGTGCTCAGTGCTCGGGGTGCTGGGTGCTCAGTGCTCAGGGTGCTGGGTGCTCAGTACTCAGGGTGCTGGGTGCTCAGTACTCGGGGTGCTGGGTGCTCAGTACTCAGCGTGCTGGGTGCACAGTACTCAGGGTGCTGGGTGCTCAGTACTCGGGTGCTGGGTGCTCAGTGCTCAGGGTGCTGGGTGCTCAGTGCTCGGTGTGCTGGATGCTCAGTGCTCAGTACTCAGGGTGCTGGGTGCTCAGTGCTCGGGGTGCTGGGTGCTCAGTGCTCAGTACTCAGGGTGCTGTGTGCTCAGTGCTCAGGGTGCGGTGTGCTCAGTGCTCAGGGTGCTGGGTGCTCAGTGCTCAGGGGGCTGGGTACTCAGTGCTCAGGGTGCTGGGTGCTCAGTACTCAGGGTGCTGGGTGCTCAGTACTCAGGGTGCTGGGTGCTCAGTGCTCGGGGTGCTGGGTGCTCAGTGCTCGCAGTGCTGGGTGCTCAGTGCTCGGGGTGCTCGGTGCTCAGTACTCAGGGTGCTGGGTGCTCAGTTTTCGAGGTGCTCAGTACTCAGGGTGCTGTGTGTTCAGTGCTCAGGGTGCTGGGTGCTCAGTACTCAGGGTGCTGGGTGCTCGGTTCTCCGTACGCTGGGTGCTCAGTACTCAGGGTGCTGGGTGCTCAGTTCTCAGGGTGCTCGGTGCTCAGTACTCAGGGTGCTGGGTGCTCAGTGCTCGGGGTGCTCGGTGCTCAGTACTCAGGGTGCTGGGTGCTCAGTGCTCGGGGTGCTCGGTGCTCAGTACGCTGGGTGATCAGTACTCAGGGTGCTGGGTGCTTAGTACTCAGGGTGCTAGGTGCTCAGTGCTCGGGGTGCTGGGTGCTCAGTGCTCAGGGTGCTGGGTGCTCAGTGCTCAGGGTGCTGGGTGCTCAGTGCTCAGGGTGCTGGGTGCTCAGTACTCAGGGTGCTGGGTGCTCAGGACTCAGGGTGCTGGGTGCTCAGTGCTCGGGGTGCTGGGTGCTCAGTGCTCGGGGTGCTGGGTGCTCAGTGCTCGGGGTGCTCGGTGCTCAGTACTCATGGTGCTGGGTGCTCAGTGCTCGAGGTGCTCAGTACTCAGGGTGCTGTGTGTTCAGTGCTCAGGGATCTGGGTGCTCAGTACTCAGGGTGCTCGGTGCTTAGTACTCAGGGTGCTGGGTGCTCAGTGCTCGGGGTGCTGGGTGCTCAGTGCTCAGTACTCAGGGTGCCGGGTGCTCATTGCTCGAGGTGCTGGGTGCTCATTACTCAGGGTGCTGGGTGCTCAGTACTCCGGGTGCTGGGTGCTCAGTTCTCGGGGTGCTCGGTGCTCAGTACTCAGTGCTCAGGGTGCTCAGTGCTCAGTGCTCAGGGTGCTGGGTGTTCAGTACTCAGGGTGCTGGGTGCTCAGTACTCAGGGTGCTGGGTGCTCAGTGCTCAGGGTGCTGGATGCTCAGTACTCGGGGTGCTCGGTGCTCAGTGCTCAGGGTGCTGGGTGCTCAGTACTCAGGGTTCTGGGTGCTCAGTACTCAGGGTGCTGGGTGCTCAGTGCTCAGGGTGCTGGGTACTCAGTGCTCAGGGTGCTCGGTGCTCAGTACTCGGTGTGCTGGGTGCTCATTCTCGGGGTGCTGGGTGCTCAGTGCTCAGGGTGCTGGTTGCTCAGTGCTCAGGGAGCTGGGTGCTCAGTGCTCGGGGTGCTCGGTGCTCAGTACGCTGGGTGCTCAGTGCTCAGGGTGCTGTGTGCTCAGTACTCAGGGTGCTGGGTGCTCAGTGCTCGGGGTGCTGGGTGCTCAGTCCTCAGTACTCAGGGTGCTGGGTGCTCAGTGCTCGGGGTGCTGGGTGCTCAGTGCTCAGTACTCAGGGTGCTGGGTGCTCAGTGCTCAGGGTGCTGGGTACTCAGTGCTCAGGGTGCTGGGTGCTCAGTACTCAGGGTGCTGGGTGCTCAGTACTCAGGGTGCTGGGTGCTCAGTGCTCAGGGTGCTCGGTGCTCAGTACGCTGGGTGCTCAGTACTCAGGGTGCTGGGTGCTCAGTACTCAGGGTGCTGGGTGCTCAGTACTCAGGGTGCTGGGTGCTTAGTACTCAGGGTGCTCAGTGCTCAGTATTTAGGGTGGTCAGTGCTCAGTGCTCGGGGTGCTGGGTGCTCAGTGCTCGGGGTGCTGGGTGCTCAGTGCTCAGAGTGCTGGGTGCTCAGTACTCAGGGTGCTCTGTGCTCAGTACTCAGGGTGCTCAGTGCTCAGTACTCAGCGTGCTGGGTGCTCAGTGCTCTGGGTGCTCGCTGCTCAGTACTCAGGGTGCTCAGTGCTCAGTACTCAGCGTGCTGGGGGCTCAGTGCTCAGGGTGCTGGGTGCTCAGTACTCAGGGTGCTGGGTGCTTAGTACTCAGGTTGCTCAGTGCTCAGGGTGCTGGGTGCTCTGTACTCAGGGTGCTGGGTGCTCAGTGCTCAGGGTGCTCAGTGCTCAGTACTCAGGGTGCTCGGTGCTCAGTGCTCAGGGTGCTCAGTGCTCAGTACTCAGGGTGCTCAGTGCTCAGTGCTCTGGGTGCTGGGTGCTCAGTGCTCGGGGTGCTGGGTGCTCAGTGCTCAGGGTGCTGGGTGCTCTGTACTCAGGGTGCTCAGTGCTCAGGTTGCTGGGTGCTCAGTGCTCGGGGTGCTGGGTACTCAGTGCTCAGTACACAGGGTGCTGGGTGCTCAGTGCTCAGTTTGCTGGGTGCTTAGTGCTCGGGGTGCTGGGTACTCAGTGCTCAGTACACAGGGTGCTGGGTGTTCAGTACTCAGGGTGCTGGGTGCTCAGTTCTCGGGGTGCTCGGTGCTCAGTACTCAGTGCTCAGGGTGCTCAGTGCTCAGTGCTCAGGGTGCTGGGTGTTCAGTACTCAGGGTGCTGGGTGCTCAGTACTCAGGGTGCTGGGTGCTCAGTGCTCAGGGTGCTGGATGCTCAGTACTCGGGGTGCTCGGTGCTCAGTGCTCAGGGTGCTGGGTGCTCAGTACTCAGGGTGCTGGGTGCTCAGTACTCAGGGTGCTGGGTGCTCAGTGCTCAGGGTGCTGGGTACTCAGTGCTCAGGGTGCTCGGTGCTCAGTACTCGGTGTGCTGGGTGCTCATTCTCGGGGTGCTGGGTGCTCAGTGCTCAGGGTGCTGGGTGCTCAGTGCTCAGGGAGCTGGGTGCTCAGTGCTCGGGGTGCTCGGTGCTCAGTACGCAGGGTGCTCATTGCTCAGGGTGCTGGGTGCTCAGTACTCAGGGTGCTGGGTGCTCAGTACTCAGGGTGCTGGGTGCTCAGTGCTCAGGGTGCTCGGTGCTCAGTACGCTGGGTGCTCAGTACTCAGGGTGCTGGGTGCTCAGTACTCAGGGTGCTGGGTGCTCAGTACTCAGGGTGCTGGGTACTCAGTGCTCAGGGTGCTGGGTGCTCAGTACTCAGGGTGCTGGGTGCTCAGTACTCAGGGTGCTGGGTGCTCAGTGCTCAGGGTGCTCGGTGCTCAGTACGCTGGGTGCTCAGTACTCAGGGTGCTGGGTGCTCAGTACTCAGGGTGCTGGGTGCTCAGTACTCAGGGTGCTGGGTGCTTAGTACTCAGGGTGCTCAGTGCTCAGTACTTAGGGTGCTCAGTGCTCAGTGCTCGGGGTGCTGGGTGCTCAGTGCTCGGGGTGCTGGGTGCTCAGTGCTCGGGGTGCTGGGTGCTCAGTGCTCAGAGTGCTGGGTGCTCAGTACTCAGGGTGCTGGGTGCTCAGTGCTCAGGGTGCTCGGTGCTCAGTGCTCGGGGTGCTGGGTGCTCAGTGCTCAGGGTGCTGGGTGCTCAGTGCTCAGGGTGCTGGGTGCTCAGTGCTCAGGGTGCTGGGTGCTCAGTACTCAGGGTGCTGGGTGCTCAGGACTCAGGGTGCTGGGTGCTCAGTGCTCGGGGTGCTGGGTGCTCAGTGCTCGGGGTGCTGGGTGCTCAGTGCTCGGGTGCTCGGTGCTCAGTACTCATGGTGCTGGGTGCTCAGTGCTCGAGGTGCTCAGTACTCAGGGTGCTGTGTGTTCAGTGCTCAGGGATCTGGGTGCTCAGTACTCAGGGTGCTCGGTGCTTAGTACTCAGGGTGCTGGGTGCTCAGTGCTCGGGGTGCTGGGTGCTCAGTGCTCAGTACTCAGGGTGCCGGGTGCTCATTGCTCGGGGTGCTGGGTGCTCAGTGCTCAGTACACAGGGTGCTGGGTGCTCAGTGCTCAGTGCTCGGGGTGCTGGGTGCTCAGTGCTCGGGGTGCTGGGTGCTCATTACTCAGGGTGCTGGGTGCTCAGTACTCCGGGTGCTGGGTGCTCAGTTCTCGGGGTGCTCGGTGCTCAGTACTCAGTGCTCAGGGTGCTCAGTGCTCAGTGCTCAGGGTGCTGGGTGTTCAGTACTCAGGGTGCTGGGTGCTCAGTACTCAGGGTGCTGGGTGCTCAGTGCTCAGGGTGCTGGATGCTCAGTACTCGGGGTGCTCGGTGCTCAGTGCTCAGGGTGCTGGGTGCTCAGTACTCAGGGTGCTGGGTGCTCAGTACTCAGGGTGCTGGGTGCTCAGTGCTCAGGGTGCTGTGTACTCAGTGCTCAGGGTGCTCGGTGCTCAGTACTCGGTGTGCTGGGTGCTCATTCTCGGGGTGCTGGGTGCTCAGTGCTCAGGGTGCTGGGTGCTCAGTGCTCAGGGAGCTGGGTGCTCAGTGCTCGGTGTGCTCGGTGCTCAGTACGCTGGGTGCTCAGTGCTCAGGGTGCTGGGTGCTCAGTACTCAGGGTGCTGGGTGCTCAGTGCTCGGGGTGCTGGGTGCTCAGTGCTCAGTACTCAGGGTGCTGGGTGCTCAGTGCTCGGGGTGCAGGGTGCTCAGTGCTCAGTACTCAGGGTGCTGGGTGCTCAGTGCTCAGGGTGCTGGGTACTCAGTGCTCAGGGTGCTGGGTGCTCATTACTCAGGGTGCTGGGTGCTCAGTACTCAGGGTGCTGGGTGCTCAGTGCTCAGGGTGCTCGGTGCTCAGTACGCTGGGTGCTCAGTACTCAGGGTGCTGGGTGCTCAGTACTCAGGGTGCTGGGTGCTCAGTACTCAGGGTGCTGGGTGCTTAGTACTCAGGGTGCTCAGTGCTCAGTACTTAGGGTGCTCAGTGCTCGGGGTGCTGGGTGCTCAGTGCTCGGGGTGCTGGGTGCTCAGTGCTCGGGGTGCTGGGTGCTCAGTGCTCAGAGTGCTGGGTGCTCAGTACTCAGGGTGCTCGGTGCTCAGTACTCAGGGTGCTCAGTGCTCAGTACTCAGCGTGCTGGGTGCTCAGTGCTCTGGGTGCTCGCTGCTCAGTACTCAGGGTGCTCAGTGCTCAGTACTCAGCGTGCTGGGGGCTCAGTGCTCAGGGTGCTGGGTGCTCAGTACTCAGGGTGCTGGGTGCTTAGTACTCAGGTTGCTCAGTGCTCAGGGTGCTGGGTGCTCAGTACTCAGGGTGCTGGGTGCTCAGTGCTCAGGGTGCTCAGTGCTCAGTACTCAGGGTGCTCGGTGCTCAGTGCTCAGGGTGCTCAGTGCTCAGTACTCAGGGTGCTCAGTGCTCAGTGCTCTGGGTGCTGGGTGCTCAGTGCTCGGGGTGCTGGGTGCTCAGTGCTCAGGGTGCTGGGTGCTCTGTACTCAGGGTGCTCAGTGCTCAGGTTGCTGGGTGCTCAGTGCTCGGGGTGCTGGGTACTCAGTGCTCAGTACACAGGGTGCTGAGTGCTCAGTGCTCGGGGTGCTGGGTGCTCTGTACTCAGGGTGTTCACTACTCAGGGTGCTGGGTGCTCAGTACTCAGGGTGCTCAGTGCTCAGTACTCAGGGTGCTCAGTGCTCAGTACTAAGGGTGCTCAGTGCTCAGGGTTCTGGGTGCTCAGTGCTCGGGGTGCTCGGTGCTCAGTACTCAGGATGCTGTGTGTTCAGTGCTCAGGGTGTTGGGTGCTCAGTGCTCGGGGTGCTCGGTGCTCAGTACTCGGGGTGCTCAGTGCTCAGTGCTCAGGGTGCTGGGTGCTCAGTGCTCAGGGTGCAGGGTGCTCAGTACTCAGGGTGCTCGGTGCTCGGGGTGCTGGGTGCTCAGTGCTCGGGGTGCTGGGTGCTCAGTGCTCAGGGTGCTTGGTGCTCAGTACTCAGGGTGCTGGGTGCTCGGTGCTCAGTACGCTGGGTGCTCAGTACTCAGGGTGCTGGGTGCTCAGTACTCAGGGTGCTGGGTGCTCAGTACTCAGGGTGCTGGGTGCTCAGTGCTCAGGGTGCTGGGTGCTCAGTGCTCGGGGTGCTCGGTGCTCAGTACGCTGGGTGCTCAGTACTCAGGGTGCTGGGTGCTCAGTACTCAGGGTGCTGGGTGCTCAGTACTCAGGGTGCTGGGTGCTCAGTGCTCGGGGTGTTGGGTGCACAGTGCTCGGGGTGCTCAGTGCTCAGTGCTCGGGGTGCTTGGTGCTCAGTAATCAGGGTGCTGGGTGCTCAGTACTCGTGCTGGGTGCTCAGTGCTCAGGGTGCTGGGTGCTCAGTGCTCGGGGTGCTGGGTGCTCAGTACTCGGGGTGCTGGGTGCTCAGTGCTCGGGGTGCTGGGTGCTCAGTACTCAGGGTGCTGGGTGCTCAGTTCTCGGGGTGCTGGGTGCTCAGTACTCAGGTTGCTGGGTGCTCAGTGCTCAGGGTGCTGTATGCTCAGTGCTCAGGGTGCTCGGTGCTTAGTACTCAGGGTGCTCGGTGCTCGGGGTGCTGGGTGCTCAGTACTCGGGGTGCTGGGTGCTCAGTACTCAGGATGCTGGTTGCTCAGTGCTCAGGGTGCTGGGTGCTCAGTGCTCGGGGTGCTGGGTGCTCAGTACTCGGGGTGCTGGGTGCTCAGTGCTCGGGGTGCTGGGTCTCAGTGCTCGGGGTACTGGGTACTCAGTGCTCAGTACACAGGGTGCTGGGTGCTCAGTGCTCGGGGTGCTTGGTGCTCAGTGCTCAGTGCTCAGGGTGCTGGGTGCTCAGTTCTCGGGGTGCTGGGTGCTCAGTACTCAGGGTACTCGGTGCTCAGTACTCAGGTTGCTGGGTGATCAGTGCTCAGGGTTCTGGGTGCTCAGTACTCAGTGTGCTGGGTTCTGCTGGGTGCTCAGGGTGCTGGGTGCTCAGTGCTCAGGGTGCTGGGTGCTCAGTGCTCAGGGTGCTGGGTGCTCAGTGCTCAGGGTGCTGGGTACTCAGTGCTCGGGGTGCTGGGTGCTCAGTAATCAGGGTGCTGGGTGCTCAGTACTCAGGGTGCTGGGTGCCCAGTGCTTGGGGTGCTGGTTGCTCAGTGCTCGGGGTGCTGGGTGCTCAGTGCTCGGGGTGCTCGGTGCTCAGTACTCAGGGTGCTGGGTGCTCAGTGCTCGGGGTGCTCAGTACTCAGGGTGCTGTGTGTTTAGTGCTCAGGGTGCTGGGTGCTCAGTACTCAGGGTGCTGGGTGCTCAGTGCTCGGGGTGCTGGTTGCTCAGTGCTTGGGGTGCTGGGTGCTCAGTGCTCGGGGTGCTCAGTACTCAGGGTGCTGGGTGCTCAGTGCTCGGGGTGCTCAGTACTCAGGGTGCTGTGTGTTCAGTGCTCAGGGTGCTGGGTGCTCAGTACTCAGGGTGCTCATTGCTCAGGGTGCTGGGTGCTCAGTACTCCGGTTGCTGGGTGCTCAGTGCTCGGGGTGCTCGGTGCTCAGATCTCAAGGTGCTGGGTGCTCAGTACTCAGGGTGCTCATTGCTCAGGGTGCTGGGTTCTCAGTACTCAGGGTGCTGGGTGCTCAGTGCTCAGGGTGCCCGGTGCTCAGTACGTTGGGTGCTCAGTACTCATGGTGCTGGGTGCTCAGTGCTCAGGGTGCTCGGTGCTCGATGCTCGGGGTGCTGGGTGCTCAGTGCTCGGGGTTCTCGGTGCTCAGTACACAGGGTGCTCAGTGCTCAGTACTCAGGGTGCTGGGTGCTCAGTGCTCAGGGTGCTGGGTGCTCAGTACTCAGGGTGATGGGTGCTCGGTGCTCAGTACACTGGGTGCTCAGTACTCAGGGTGCTGGGTGCTCAGTACTCAGGGTGCTCGGTGCTCAGTACTCAGGGTGCTGGGTGCTCAGTGCTCGGGGTGCTCGGTGCTCAGTACGCTGGGTGCTCAGTTCTCAGGGTGCTGGGTGCTCAGTACTCAGGGTGCTGGGTGCTCAGTACTCAGGGTGCTGGGTGCTTAGTACTCAGGGTGCTCAGTGCTCAGTACTTAGGGTGCTCAGTTCTCAGTGCTTGGGGTGCTGGGTGCTCAGTGCTCGGGGTGCTGGGTGCTCAGTACTCAGGGTCCTGGGTGCTCAGTGCTCGGGGTGCTGGGTGCTCAGTGCTCAGGGTGCTGGGTGCTCAGTACTCAGGGTGCTGGGTGCTCAGTACTCGGGGTGCTGGGTGCTCAGTACTCAGCGTGCTGGGTGCTCAGTACTCAGGGTGCTGGGTGCTCAGTACTCGGGTGCTGAGTGCTCAGTGCTCAGGGTGCTGGGTGCTCAGTGCTCGGTGTGCTTGGTGCTCAGTGCTCAGTACTCAGGGTGCTGGGTGCTCAGTGCTCGGGGTGCTCGGTGCTCAGTACGCTGGGTGCTCAGTTCTCAGGGTGCTGGGTGCTCAGTACTCAGGGTGCTGGGTGCTCAGTACTCAGGGTGCTGGGTGCTTAGTACTCAGGGTGCTCAGTGCTCAGTACTTAGGGTGCTCAGTGCTCAGTGCTCGGGGTGCTGGGTGCTCAGTGCTCGGGGTGCTGGGTGCTCAGTACTCAGGGTGCTGGGTGCTCAGTGCTCGGGGTGCTGGGTGCTCAGTGCTCGGGGTGCTGGGTGCTCAGTACTCAGGGTGCTGGGTGCTCAGTACTCAGGGTGCTGGGTGCTCAGTACTCGGGTGCTGGGTGCTCAGTGCTCATCGTGCTGGGTGCTCAGTGCTCGGTGTGCTGGGTGCTCAGTGCTCAGTACTCAGGGTGCTGGGTGCTCAGTGCTCAGTACTCAGGGTGCTGTGTGCTCAGTGCTCAGGGTGCTGTGTGCTCAGTGCTCAGGGTGCTGGGTGCTCAGTGCTCAGGGGGCTGGGTACTCAGTGCTCAGGGTGCTGGGTGCTCAGTTCTCAGGGTGCTGGGTGCTCAGTACTCAGGGTGCTGGGTGCTCAGTGCTCGGGGTGCTCCGTGCTCAGTGCTCGCGGTGCTGGGTGCTCAGTGCTCGGGGTGCTCGGTGCTCAGTACTCAGGGTGCTGGGTGCTCAGTTTTCGAGGTGCTCAGTACTCAGGGTGCTGTGTGTTCAGTGCTCAGGGTGCTGGGTGCTCAGTACTCAGGGTGCTGGGTGCTCGGTTCTCAGTACGCTGGGTGCTCAGTGCTCGGGGTGCTGGGTGCTCAGTGCTCGGGGTGCTGGGTGCTCAGTGCTCGGGGTGCTCGGTGCTCAGTACTCATGGTGCTGGGTGCTCAGTTCTCGAGGTGCTCAGTACTCAGGATGCTGTGTGTTCAGTGCTCAGGGATCTGGGTGCTCAGTACTCAGGGTGCTCGGTGCTTAGTAATCAGGGTGCTGGGTGCTCAGTGCTCGGGGTGCTGGGTGCTCAGTGCTCAGTACACAGGGTGCTGGGTGCTCAGTGCTCAGTTTGCTGGGTGCTTAGTGCTCGGGGTGCTGGGTGCTCAGTACTCAGGGTGCTGGGTGCTCAGTACTCCGGGTGCTGGGTGCTCAGTGCTCGGGGTGCTGGGTGCTCAGTGCTCAGTACACAGGGTGCTGGGTGCTCAGTGCTCAGTTTGCTGGGTGCTTAGTGCTCGGGGTGCTGGGTGCTCAGTACTCAGGGTGCTGGGTGCTCAGTACTCAGGGTGCTCGGTGCTTAGTACTCAGGGTGCTCGGTGCTCAGTACTCGGGGTGCTGGGTGCTCATTCTCGGGGTGCTGGGTGCTCAGTGCTCGGGGTGCTGGGTGCTCAGTACTCAGGGTGCTGGGTGCTCAGTGCTCAGTGTGCTGGGTGCTCAGTACTCAGGGTGCTGGGTGCTCAGTGCTCAGGGTGCTGGGTGCTCAGTACTCAGGGTGCTGGGTGCTCAGTGCTCAGGGTGCTGGGTGCTCAGTACTCAGGGTGCTGGGAGCTCAGTGCTCAGGGTGATCTTTGCTCAGTACTCAGGGTGCTCAGTACTCAGGGTGCTTGGTGCTCAGTGCCCCGGGTGCTCGGTGCTCAGTACGTTGGGTGCTCACTACTCAGGGTGCTGCGTGCTCAGTGCTCAGGGTGCTGGGTGCTCAGTGCTCAGGGTGCTGGGTGCTCATTGCTCGGGGTGCTGGGTGCTCAGTGCTCAGTACTCAGGGTGCTGGGTGCTCAGTACTCAGGGTGCTGGGTGCTCAGTACTCAGGTGCTGGGTGCTCAGTGCTCAGGGTTGTGGGTGCTCAGTGCTCGGTGTGCTGGGTGCTCAGTGCTCAATACTCAGGGTGCTGGTTGCTCAGTGCTCGGGGTGCTGGGTGCTCAGTACTCAGGGTGCTGGGTGCTCAGTGCTCAGGGTGCTGTGTGCTCAGTGCTCAGGGTGCTGGGTGCTCAGTGCTCAGGGTGCTGGGTACTCAGTGCTCAGGGTGCTGGGTGCTCAGTACTCAGGGTGCTGGGTGCTCAGTACTCAGGGTGCTGGGTGCTCAGTGCTCGGGGTGCTGGGTGCTCAGTGCTCAGGGTGCTGGGTGCTCAATGCTCGGGGCGCTGGGTGCTCAGTGCTCGGGGTGCTCGGAGCTCAGTACTCAGGGTGCTGGGTGCTCAGTGCTCGGGGTGATAGGTGCTCAGTACTCCGGGTGCTGGGTGCTCAGTTCTCGGGGTGCTCGGTGCTCAGTACTCAGTGCTCAGGGTGCTCAGTGCTCACTGCTCAGGGTGCTGGGTGTTCAGTACTCAGGGTGCTGGGTGCTCAGTACTCAGGGTGCTGGGTGCTCAGTGCTCAGGTTGCTGGGTGCTCAGTACTCGGGGTGCTTGGTGCTCAGTGCTCAGGGTGCTGGGTGCTCAGTACTCAGGGTGCTGGGTGCTCAGTACTCAGGGTGCTGGGTGCTCAGTGCTCAGGGTGCTGGGTACTCAGTGCTCAGGGTGCTCGGTGCTCAGTACTCGGGGTGCTGGGTGCTCATTCTCGGGGTGCTGGGTGCTCAGTGCTCGGGGTGCTGGGTGCTCAGTACTCAGGGTGCTGGTTGCTCAGTGCTCAGGGTGCTGGATGCTCAGTGCTCAGGGTGCTGGGTGCTCAGTACTCAGGGTGCTGGGAGCTCATTGCTCAGGGTGATCTTTGCTCAGTACTCAGGGTGCTCAGTACACAGGGTGCTGGGTGCTCAGTGCTCAGGGTGCTGGGTGCTCAGTGCTCAGGGGGCTGGGTGCTCATTGCTCGGGGTGCTGGGTGCTCAGTGCTCAGTACTCAGGGTGCTGGGTGCTCAGTGCTCGGGGTGCTGGGTGCTCAGTACTCAGAGTGCTGGGTGCTCAGTGCTCAGGGTGCTGTGTGCTCAGTGCTCAGGGTGCTGGGTGCTCAGTGCTCAGGGTGCTGGGTACTCAGTGCTCAGGGTGCTGGGTGCTCAGTACTCAGGGTGCTGGGTGCTCAGTACTCAGGGTGCTGGGTGCTCAGTGCTCGGGGTGCTGGGTGCTCAGTGCTCAGGGTGCTGGGTGCTCAGTGCTCGGGGCGCTGGGTGCTCAGTGCTCGGGGTGCTCGGAGCTCAGTACTCAGGGTGCTGGGTGCTCAGTGCTCGGGGAGATCGGTGCTCAGTACTCAGGGTGTTGGGTGCTCAGTGCTTGGGGTGCTCGGTGCTCAGAACGTTGGGTGCTCACTACTCAGGGTGCTTTGTGCTCAGTGCTCAGGGTGCTGGGTGCTCAGTGCTCAGGGTGCTGTGTGCTCAGTGCTCAGGGTGCTGGGTGCTCAGTGCTCAGGGTGGTGGGTGCTCAGTGCTCGGGGTGCTGGGTGCTCAGTGCTCAGGGTGCTGGGTGCTCAGTACTCAGGATGCTGGGTGCTCAGTACTCGGGGTGCTGGGTGCTCAGTACTCAGTGTGCTGGGTGCTCAGTACTCGGGTGCTGGGTGCTCAGTGCTCAGGGTGCTGGGTGCTCAGTGCTCAGTACTCAGGGTGCTGGGTGCTCAGTGCTCGGGGTGCTGGGTGCTCAGTGCTCAGAACTCAGTGTGCTGTGCGCTCAGTGCTCAGGGTGCTGTGTGCTCAGTGCTCAGGGTGCTGGGTGCTCAGTGCTCAGGGGGCTGGGTACTCAGTGCTCAGGGTGCTGGGTGCTCAGTACTCAGGGTGCTGGGTGCTCAGTACTCAGGGTGCTGGGTGCTCAGTGCTCTGGGTGCTGGGTGCTCAGTGCTCGCAGTGCTGGGTGCTCAGTGCTCGGGGTGCTCGGTGCTCAGTACTCAGGGTGCTGGGTGCTCAGTGCTCGGGGTGCTGGGTGCTCAGTGCTCAGGGTGCTGGGTGCTCAATGCTCGGGGCGCTGGGTGCTCAGTGCTCGGGGTGCTCGGAGCTCAGTACTCAGGGTGCTGGGTGCTCAGTGCTCGGGGTGATAGGTGCTCAGTACTCCGGGTGCTGGGTGCTCAGTTCTCGGGGTGCTCGGTGCTCAGTACTCAGTGCTCAGGGTGCTCAGTGCTCATTGCTCAGGGTGCTGGGTGTTCAGTACTCAGGGTGCTGGGTGCTCAGTACTCAGGGTGCTGGGTGCTCAGTGCTCAGGGTGCTGGGTGCTCAGTACTCGGGGTGCTTGGTGCTCAGTGCTCAGGGTGCTGGGTGCTCAGTACTCAGGGTGCTGGGTGCTCAGTACTCAGGGTGCTGGGTGCTCAGTGCTCAGGGTGCTGGGTACTCAGTGCTCAGGGTGCTCGGTGCTCAGTACTCGGGGTGCTGGGTGCTCATTCTCGGGGTGCTGGGTGCTCAGTGCTCGGGGTGCTGGGTGCTCAGTACTCAGGGTGCTGGGTGCTCAGTGCTCAGGGTGCTGGATGCTCAGTGCTCAGGGTGCTGGGTGCTCAGTACTCAGGGTGCTGGGAGCTCAGTGCTCAGGGTGATCTTTGCTCAGTACTCAGGGTGCTCAGTACACAGGGTGCTGGGTGCTCAGTGCCCCGGGTGCTCGGTGCTCAGTACGTTGGGTGCTCACTACTCAGGGTGCTGGGTGCTCAGTGCTCAGGGTGCTGGGTGCTCAGTGCTCAGGGGGCTGGGTGCTCATTGCTCGGGGTGCTGGGTGCTCAGTGCTCAGTACTCAGGGTGCTGGGTGCTCAGTGCTCGGGGTTCTGGGTGCTCAGTACTCAGAGTGCTGGGTGCTCAGTGCTCAGGGTGCTGTGTGCTCAGTGCTCAGGGTGCTGGGTGCTCAGTGCTCAGGGTGCTGGGTACTCAGTGCTCAGGGTGCTGGGTGCTCAGTACTCAGGGTGCTGGGTGCTCAGTACTCAGGGTGCTGGGTGCTCAGTGCTCGGGGTGCTGGGTGCTCAGTGCTCAGGGTGCTTTGTGCTCAGTGCTCGGGGCGCTGGGTGCTCAGTGCTCGGGGTGCTCGGAGCTCAGTACTCAGGGTGCTGGGTGCTCAGTGCTCGGGGAGATCGGTGCTCAGTACTCAGGGTGTTGGGTGCTCAGTGCTTGGGGTGCTCAGTGCTCAGTACATTGGGTGCTCACTACTCAGGGTGCTTTGTGCTCAGTGCTCAGGGTGCTGGGTGCTCAGTGCTCAGGGTGCTGTGTGCTCAGTGCTCAGGGTGCTGGGTGCTCAGTGCTCAGGGTGCTGGGTGCTCAGTGCTCGGGGTGCTGGGTGCTCAGTGCTCAGGGTGCTGGGTGCTCAGTACTCAGGATGCTGGGTGCTCAGTACTCGGGGTGCTGGGTGCTCAGTACTCAGTGTGCTGGGTGCTCAGTACTCGGGTGCTGGGTGCTCAGTGCTCAGGGTGCTGGGTGCTCAGTGCTCGGTGTGCTGGGTGCTCAGTGCTCAGTACTCAGGGTGCTGGGTGCTCAGTGCTCGGGGTGCTGGGTGCTCAGTGCTCAGTACTCAGTGTGCTGTGCGCTCAGTGCTCAGGGTGCTGTGTGCTCAGTGCTCAGGGTGCTGGGTGCTCAGTGCTCAGGGGGCTGGGTACTCAGTGCTCAGGGTGCTGGGTGCTCAGTACTCAGGGTGCTGGGTGCTCAGTACTCAGGGTGCTGGGTGCTCAGTGCTCTGGGTGCTGGGTGCTCAGTGCTCGCAGTGCTGGGTGCTCAGTGCTCGGGGTGCTCGGTGCTCAGTACTCAGGGTGCTGGGTGCTCAGTTTTCGAGGTGCTCAGTACTCAGGGTGCTGTGTGTTCAGTGCTCAGGGTGCTGGGTGCTCAGTACTCAGGGTGCTGGGTGCTCGGTTCTCAGTACGCTGGGTGCTCAGTACTCAGGGTGCTGGGTGCTCAGTACTCAGGGTGCTCGGTGCTCAGTACTCAGGGTGCTGGGTGCTCAGTGCTCGGGATGCTGGGTGCACAGTACTCAGGGTGCTGGGTCCTCAGTGCTCAGGGTGCTGGGTGCTCCGTGCTCGGGGTTCTCAGTACTCAGGGTGCTGTGTGTTCAGTGCTCAGGGTACTGGGTGCTCAGTACTCAGGGTGCTCGGTGCTTATTACTCAGGGTGCTGGGTGCTCAGTACTCCGGGTGCAGGGTACTCAGTGCTCGGGGTGCTCGGTGCTCAGTGCTCAGGGTGCTGGGTGCTCAGTGCTCGAGGTGCTGAGTACTCAGGGTGCTGTGTGTTCAGTGCTCAGGGTGCTGGGTGCTCAGTACTCAGGGTGCTCGGTGCTTAGTACTCAGGGTGCTGGGAGCTCAGTGCTCGGGGTGCTGGGTGCTCAGTGCTCAGGGTGCTGGGTGCTCAGTACTCAGGGTGCTGTGTGTTCAGTGCTCAGGGTGCTGGGTGCTCAGTACTCAGGGTGCTCGGTGCTTAGTACTCAGGGTGCTGGGTGCTCAGTGCTCGGGGTGCTGGGTGCTCAGTGCTCAGTAATCAGGGTGCTCTGTGCTCAGTGATTGGGGTGCTGGGTGCTCAGTGCTCCGTACTCAAGGTGCTGGGTGCTCAGTGGTCAGTACTCAGGGTGCTGTGTGCTCAGTGCTCAGGGTGCTGTGTGCTCAGTGCTCAGGGTGCTGGGTACTCAGTGCTCAGGGTGCTGGGTGCTCAGTACTCAGGGTGCTGGGTACTCAGTGCTCAGGGTGCTGGGTGCTCAGTGCTCAGGGTGCTGGGTACTCAGTGCTCAGGGTGCTGGGTGCTCAGTACTCAGGGTGCTGGGTACTCAGTGCTCAGGGTGCTGGGTGCTCAGTGCTCAGGGTGCTGGGTACTCAGTGCTCAGGGTGCTGGGTGCTCAGTGCTCAGGGTGCTGGGTACTCAGTGCTCAGGGTGCTGGGTGCTCAGTGCTCGGGGTTCTGGGTGCTCAGTGCTCGCGGTGCTGGGTGCTCAGTGCTTCGGGTGCTCGGTGCTCAGTACTCAGGGTGCTGGTTGCTCAGTTCTCGAGGTGCTCAGTACTCAGGGTGCTGTGTGTTCAGTGCTCAGGGTGCTGGGTGCTCAGTACTCAGGGTGCTTGGTGCTTAGTACTCAGGGTGCTGGGTGCTCAGTACTCAGGGTGCTCATTGCTCAGGGTGCTGGGTGCTCAGTACTCAGGGTGCTGGGTGCTCAGTGCTCAGGGTGCTCGGTGCTCAGTACGTTGGGTGCTCAGTACTCAGGGTGCTGGGTGCTCAGTGCTCGGGTTGCTCGGTGCTCAGTACGTTGGGTGCTCACTACTCAGGGTGCTGGGTGTTCAGTGCTCAGTGTGCTGGGTGCTCAGTGCTCAGGGTGCTGGGTGCTCAGTGCTCAGGGTGCTGGGTGCTCAGTACTCAGGGTGCTGGGTGCTCAGTGCTCGGGGTGCTCGGTGCTCAGTGCTCAGGGTGCTGGGTGCTCAGTACTCAGGGTGGTGGGTGCTCAGTACTCGGGGTGCTGGGTGCTCAGTACTCAGGGTGTTGGGTGCTCAGTACTCAGGGTGCTGGGTGCTCAGTACTCGGGTGTTGGGTGCTCAGTGCTCAGGGTGCTGGGTGCTCAGTGCTCGGTGTGCTGGGTGCTCAGTGCTCAGTACTCAGGGTGCTGGGTGCTCAGTGCTCGGGGTGCTGGGTGCTCAGTGCTCAGTACTCAGGGTGCTGTGTGCTCAGTGCTCAGGGTGCTGTGTGCTCAGTGCTCAGGGTGCTGGGTGCTCAGTGCTCAGGGTGCTGGGTACTCAGTGCTCAGTGTGCTGGGTGCTCAGTACTCAGGGTGCTGGGTGCTCAGTACTCAGGGTGCTGGGTGCTCAGTGCTCGGGGTGCTGGGTGCTCTGTGCTCGCGGTGTTGGGTGCTCAGTGCTTGGGGTGCTCGGTGCTCAGTACTCAGGTTGCTGGGTGCTCAGTTCTCGAGGTACTCAGTACTCAGTGTGCTGTGTGTTCAGTGCTCAGGGTACTAGGTGCTCAGTACTCAGGGTGCTCATTGCTCAGGGTGCTGGGTGCTCAATACTCAGGGTGCTGGGTGCTCAGTGCTCAGGGTGCTCGGTGCTCAGTACGTTGGGTGCTCTGTACTCAGGGTGCTGGGTGCTCAGTGCTCAGGGTGCGGGGTGCTCAGTGCTCAGGGTGCTGGGTGCTCAGTGCTCAGGGTGCTGGGTGCTCAGTGCTCAGTGTGCTGGGTGCTCAGTGCTCGGGGTGCTGGGTGCTCGGTGCTCGGGGTGCTGGGTGCTCAGTACTCGGGGTGCTCAGTGCTCAGTACTCAGGGTGCTGGGTGCTCAGTGCTCAGGGTCCTGGGTGCTCAGTACTAAGGGTTCTGGGTGCTCGTTGCTCAGTATGCTGGGTGCTCAGTACTCAGTGTGCTGGGTGCTCAGTACTCAGGGTGCTGGGTGCTCATTGCTCGGGGTGCTGGGTGCTCAATGCTCGGGGTGCTGGGTGCTCAGTACTCAGGGTGCTCAGTGCTCAGTACTCGGGGTGCTGGGTGCTCAGTGCTCAGGGTGCTCAGTGCTCAGTGCTCGGGGTGCTGGGTGCTCAGTGCTCGGGGCGCTGGGTGCTCAGTGCTCGGGGTGCTGGGTGCTCAGTACTCGGGGTGCTGGGTGCTCAGTGCTCAGGGTGCTCAGTGCTCAGTACTCAGTGCTCAGGGTGCTCAGTGCTCAGTGCTCAGTGTGCTGGGTGTTCAGTACTCAGGGTGCTGGGTGCTCAGTACTCAGGGAGCTGGGTGCTCAGTGCTCAGGGTGCTGGGTGCTCAGTGCATGGGGCGCTGGGCGCTCAGTGCTCGGGGTGCTCGGAGCTCAGTACTCAGGGTGCTGGCTGCTCAGTGCTCGGGGTGATCGGTGCTCAGTACTCAGGGTGCTGGGTGCTCAGTGCTCGGGGTGCTCGGTGCTCAGTACGTTGGGTGCTCACTACTCAGGGTGCTGGGTGTTCAGTGCTCAGTGTGCTGGGTGCTCAGTGCTCAGGGTGCTGGGTGCTCAGTGCTCAGGGTGCTGGGTGCTCAGTACTCAGGGTGCTGGGTGCTCAGTCATCAGGGTGCTGGGTGCTCAGTGCTCGGGGTGCTGGCTGCTCTGTGCTCGCGGTGTTGGGTGCTCAGTGCTTGGGGTGCTCGGTGCTCAGTACTCAGGTTGCTGGGTGCTCAGTTCTCGAGGTGCTCAGTACTCAGTGTGCTGTGTGTTCAGTGCTCAGCGTACTAGGTGCTCAGTACTCAGGGTGCTCATTGCTCAGGGTGCTGGGTGCTCAGTACTCAGGGTGCTGGGTGCTCAGTGCTCAGGGTGCTCGGTGCTCAGTACGTTGGGTGCTCTGTACTCAGGGTGCTGGGTGCTCAGTGCTCAGGGTGCGGGGTGCTCAGTGCTCAGGGTGCTGGGTGCTCAGTGCTCAGGGTGCTGGGTGCTCAGTGCTCAGGGTGCTGGGTGCTCAGTGCTCGGGGTGCTGGGTGCTCGGTGCTCGGGGTGCTGGGTGCTCAGTACTCGGGGTGCTCAGTGCTCAGTACTCAGGGTGCTGGGTGCTCAGTGCTCAGGGTCCTGGGTGCTCAGTACTATGGGTTCTGGGTGCTCGTTGCTCAGTATGCTGGGTGCTCAGTACTCAGTGTGCTGGATGCTCAGTACTCAGGGTGCTCGGTGCTCAGTACTCAGGGTGCTGGGTGCTCAGTGCTTGGGGTGCTGGGTGCTCATTGCTCGGGGTGCTGGGTGCTCAGTGCTCGTGGTGCTCGGTGCTCAGTGCTCGGGGTGCTGGGTGCTCAGTACTCAGGGTGCTGGGTGCTCAGTGCTCGGGGTGCTCGGTGCTCAGTACGCTGGGTGCTCAGTACTCAGGGTGCTGGGTGCTCAGTACACTGGGTGCTGGGTGCTTAGTACTCAGGGTGCTAGGTGCTCAGTGCTCGGGGTGCTGGGTGCTCAGTGCTCAGTACTCAGGGTGCTGGGTGCTCAGTGCTCAGGGTGCTGGGTGATCAGTGCTCAGGGTGTTGGGTGCTCAGTACTCAGGGTGCTGGGTGCTCAGTACTCAGGGTGCTGGGTGCTCAGTACTCAGGGTGCTGGGTGCTCAGTGCTCGGGGTGCTGGGTGCTCAGTGCTCAGGGTGCTTTGTGCTCAGTGCTCGGGGCGCTGGGTGCTCAGTGCTCGGGGTGCTCGGAGCTCAGTACTCAGGGTGCTGGGTGCTCAGTGCTCGGGGAGATCGGTGCTCAGTACTCAGGGTGTTGGGTGCTCAGTGCTTGGGGTGCTCAGTGCTCAGTACATTGGGTGCTCACTACTCAGGGTGCTTTGTGCTCAGTGCTCAGGGTGCTGGGTGCTCAGTGCTCAGGGTGCTGTGTGCTCAGTGCTCAGGGTGCTGGGTGCTCAGTGCTCAGGGTGCTGGGTGCTCAGTGCTCGGGGTGCTGGGTGCTCAGTGCTCAGGGTGCTGGGTGCTCAGTACTCAGGATGCTGGGTGCTCAGTACTCGGGGTGCTGGGTGCTCAGTACTCAGTGTGCTGGGTGCTCAGTACTCGGGTGCTGGGTGCTCAGTGCTCAGGGTGCTGGGTGCTCAGTGCTCGGTGTGCTGGGTGCTCAGTGCTCAGTACTCAGGGTGCTGGGTGCTCAGTGCTCGGGGTGCTGGGTGCTCAGTGCTCAGTACTCAGTGTGCGGTGCGCTCAGTGCTCAGGGTGCTGTGTGCTCAGTGCTCAGGGTGCTGGGTGCTCAGTGCTCAGGGGGCTGGGTACTCAGTGCTCAGGGTGCTGGGTGCTCAGTACTCAGGGTGCTGGGTGCTCAGTACTCAGGGTGCTGGGTGCTCAGTGCTCTGGGTGCTGGGTGCTCAGTGCTCGCAGTGCTGGGTGCTCAGTGCTCGGGGTGCTCGGTGCTCAGTACTCAGGGTGCTGGGTGCTCAGTTTTCGAGGTGCTCAGTACTCAGGGTGCTGTGTGTTCAGTGCTCAGGGTGCTGGGTGCTCAGTACTCAGGGTGCTGGGTGCTCGGTTCTCAGTACGCTGGGTGCTCAGTACTCAGGGTGCTGGGTGCTCAGTACTCAGGGTGCTCGGTGCTCAGTACTCAGGGTGCTGGGTGCTCAGTGCTCGGGATGCTGGGTGCACAGTACTCAGGGTGCTGGGTCCTCAGTGCTCAGGGTGCTGGGTGCTCCGTGCTCGGGGTTCTCAGTACTCAGGGTGCTGTGTGTTCAGTGCTCAGGGTACTGGGTGCTCAGTACTCAGGGTGCTCGGTGCTTATTACTCAGGGTGCTGGGTGCTCAGTACTCCGGGTGCAGGGTGCTCAGTGCTCGGGGTGCTCGGTGCTCAGTGCTCAGGGTGCTGGGTGCTCAGTGCTCGAGGTGCTGAGTACTCAGGGTGCTGTGTGTTCAGTGCTCAGGGTGCTGGGTGCTCAGTACTCAGGGTGCTCGGTGCTTAGTACTCAGGGTGCTGGGAGCTCAGTGCTCGGGGTGCTGGGTGCTCAGTGCTCAGGGTGCTGGGTGCTCAGTACTCAGGGTGCTGTGTGTTCAGTGCTCAGGGTGCTGGGTGCTCAGTACTCAGGGTGCTCGGTGCTTAGTACTCAGGGTGCTGGGTGCTCAGTGCTCGGGGTGCTGGGTGCTCAGTGCTCAGTAATCAGGGTGCTCTGTGCTCAGTGATTGGGGTGCTGGGTGCTCAGTGCTCCGTACTCAAGGTGCTGGGTGCTCAGTGGTCAGTACTCAGGGTGCTGTGTGCTCAGTGCTCAGGGTGCTGTGTGCTCAGTGCTCAGGGTGCTGGGTACTCAGTGCTCAGGGTGCTGGGTGCTCAGTACTCAGGGTGCTGGGTACTCAGTGCTCAGGGTGCTGGGTGCTCAGTGCTCAGGGTGCTGGGTACTCAGTGCTCAGGGTGCTGGGTGCTCAGTACTCAGGGTGCTGGGTACTCAGTGCTCAGGGTGCTGGGTGCTCAGTGCTCAGGGTGCTGGGTACTCAGTGCTCAGGGTGCTGGGTGCTCAGTGCTCAGGGTGCTGGGTACTCAGTGCTCAGGGTGCTGGGTGCTCAGTGCTCGGGGTTCTGGGTGCTCAGTGCTCGCGGTGCTGGGTGCTCAGTGCTTGGGGTGCTCGGTGCTCAGTACTCAGGGTGCTGGTTGCTCAGTTCTCGAGGTGCTCAGTACTCAGGGTGCTGTGTGTTCAGTGCTCAGGGTGCTGGGTGCTCAGTACTCAGGGTGCTTGGTGCTTAGTACTCAGGGTGCTGGGTGCTCAGTACTCAGGGTGCTCATTGCTCAGGGTGCTGGGTGCTCAGTACTCAGGGTGCTGGGTGCTCAGTGCTCAGGGTGCTCGGTGCTCAGTACGTTGGGTGCTCAGTACTCAGGGTGCTGGGTGCTCAGTGCTCGGGTTGCTCGGTGCTCAGTACGTTGGGTGCTCACTACTCAGGGTGCTGGGTGTTCAGTGCTCAGTGTGCTGGGTGCTCAGTGCTCAGGGTGCTGGGTGCTCAGTGCTCAGGGTGCTGGGTGCTCAGTACTCAGGGTGCTGGGTGCTCAGTGCTCGGGGTGCTCGGTGCTCAGTGCTCAGGGTGCTGGGTGCTCAGTACTCAGGGTGGTGGGTGCTCAGTACTCGGGGTGCTGGGTGCTCAGTACTCAGGGTGTTGGGTGCTCAGTACTCAGGGTGCTGGGTGCTCAGTACTCGGGTGTTGGGTGCTCAGTGCTCAGGGTGCTGGGTGCTCAGTGCTCGGTGTGCTGGGTGCTCAGTGCTCAGTACTCAGGGTGCTGGGTGCTCAGTGCTCGGGGTGCTGGGTGCTCAGTGCTCAGTACTCAGGGTGCTGTGTGCTCAGTGCTCAGGGTGCTGTGTGCTCAGTGCTCAGGGTGCTGGGTGCTCAGTGCTCAGGGTGCTGGGTACTCAGTGCTCAGTGTGCTGGGTGCTCAGTACTCAGGGTGCTGGGTGCTCAGTACTCAGGGTGCTGGGTGCTCAGTGCTCGGGGTGCTGGGTGCTCTGTGCTCGCGGTGTTGGGTGCTCAGTGCTTGGGGTGCTCGGTGCTCAGTACTCAGTTTGCTGGGTGCTCAGTTC
Source organism: Microtus oregoni (assembly GCF_018167655.1). Taxonomy (NCBI): domain Eukaryota; kingdom Metazoa; phylum Chordata; class Mammalia; order Rodentia; family Cricetidae; genus Microtus; species Microtus oregoni. The sequence continues at coordinate 1,035,513 of NW_024543811.1, read as the reverse complement.
TCGAGGTGCTCAGTACTCAGTGTGCTGTGTGTTCAGTGCTCAGGGTACTAGGTGCTCAGTACTCAGGGTGCTCATTGCTCAGGGTGCTGGGTGCTCAATACTCAGGGTGCTGGGTGCTCAGTGCTCAGGGTGCTCGGTGCTCAGTACGTTGGGTGCTCTGTACTCAGGGTGCTGGGTGCTCAGTGCTCAGGGTGCGGGGTGCTCAGTGCTCAGGGTGCTGGGTGCTCAGTGCTCAGGGTGCTGGGTGCTCAGTGCTCAGTGTGCTGGGTGCTCAGTGCTCGGGGTGCTGGGTGCTCGGTGCTCGGGGTGCTGGGTGCTCAGTACTCGGGGTGCTCAGTGCTCAGTACTCAGGGTGCTGGGTGCTCAGTGCTCAGGGTCCTGGGTGCTCAGTACTAAGGGTTCTGGGTGCTCGTTGCTCAGTATGCTGGGTGCTCAGTACTCAGTGTGCTGGGTGCTCAGTACTCAGGGTGCTGGGTGCTCATTGCTCGGGGTGCTGGGTGCTCAATGCTCGGGGTGCTGGGTGCTCAGTACTCAGGGTGCTCAGTGCTCAGTACTCGGGGTGCTGGGTGCTCAGTGCTCAGGGTGCTCAGTGCTCAGTGCTCGGGGTGCTGGGTGCTCAGTGCTCGGGGCGCTGGGTGCTCAGTGCTCGGGGTGCTGGGTGCTCAGTACTCGGGGTGCTGGGTGCTCAGTGCTCAGGGTGCTCAGTGCTCAGTACTCAGTGCTCAGGGTGCTCAGTGCTCAGTGCTCAGTGTGCTGGGTGTTCAGTACTCAGGGTGCTGGGTGCTCAGTACTCAGGGAGCTGGGTGCTCAGTGCTCAGGGTGCTGGGTGCTCAGTGCATGGGGCGCTGGGCGCTCAGTGCTCGGGGTGCTCGGAGCTCAGTACTCAGGGTGCTGGCTGCTCAGTGCTCGGGGTGATCGGTGCTCAGTACTCAGGGTGCTGGGTGCTCAGTGCTCGGGGTGCTCGGTGCTCAGTACGTTGGGTGCTCACTACTCAGGGTGCTGGGTGTTCAGTGCTCAGTGTGCTGGGTGCTCAGTGCTCAGGGTGCTGGGTGCTCAGTGCTCAGGGTGCTGGGTGCTCAGTACTCAGGGTGCTGGGTGCTCAGTCATCAGGGTGCTGGGTGCTCAGTGCTCGGGGTGCTGGCTGCTCTGTGCTCGCGGTGTTGGGTGCTCAGTGCTTGGGGTGCTCGGTGCTCAGTACTCAGGTTGCTGGGTGCTCAGTTCTCGAGGTGCTCAGTACTCAGTGTGCTGTGTGTTCAGTGCTCAGCGTACTAGGTGCTCAGTACTCAGGGTGCTCATTGCTCAGGGTGCTGGGTGCTCAGTACTCAGGGTGCTGGGTGCTCAGTGCTCAGGGTGCTCGGTGCTCAGTACGTTGGGTGCTCTGTACTCAGGGTGCTGGGTGCTCAGTGCTCAGGGTGCGGGGTGCTCAGTGCTCAGGGTGCTGGGTGCTCAGTGCTCAGGGTGCTGGGTGCTCAGTGCTCAGGGTGCTGGGTGCTCAGTGCTCGGGGTGCTGGGTGCTCGGTGCTCGGGGTGCTGGGTGCTCAGTACTCGGGGTGCTCAGTGCTCAGTACTCAGGGTGCTGGGTGCTCAGTGCTCAGGGTCCTGGGTGCTCAGTACTATGGGTTCTGGGTGCTCGTTGCTCAGTATGCTGGGTGCTCAGTACTCAGTGTGCTGGATGCTCAGTACTCAGGGTGCTCGGTGCTCAGTACTCAGGGTGCTGGGTGCTCAGTGCTTGGGGTGCTGGGTGCTCATTGCTCGGGGTGCTGGGTGCTCAGTGCTCGTGGTGCTCGGTGCTCAGTGCTCGGGGTGCTGGGTGCTCAGTACTCAGGGTGCTGGGTGCTCAGTGCTCGGGGTGCTCGGTGCTCAGTACGCTGGGTGCTCAGTACTCAGGGTGCTGGGTGCTCAGTACACTGGGTGCTGGGTGCTTAGTACTCAGGGTGCTAGGTGCTCAGTGCTCGGGGTGCTGGGTGCTCAGTGCTCAGTACTCAGGGTGCTGGGTGCTCAGTGCTCAGGGTGCTGGGTGATCAGTGCTCAGGGTGTTGGGTGCTCAGTTCTCAGGGTGCTGGGTGCTCAGTACTCATGGTGCTGGGTGCTCAGTACTCAGGGTGCTGGGTGCTCAGTGATCGGGGTGCTGGGTGCTCAGTGCTCGGGGTGCTGGGTGCTCAGTGCTCGGGGTGCTCGGTGCTCAGTACTCAGGGTGCTGGGTGCTCAGTGCTCGAAGTGCTCAGTACTCAGGGTGCTGTGTGTTCAGTGCTCAGGGTGCTGGGTGCTCAGTACTCAGGTTGCTCGGTGCTTAGTACTCAGGGTGCTGGGTGCTCAGTGCTCGGGGTGCTGGGTGCTCAGTGCTCAGTAATCAGGGTGCTCTGTGCTCAGTGATTGGGGTGCTGGGTGCTCAGTGCTCCGTACTCAAGGTGCTGGGTGCTCAGTGGTCAGTACTCAGGGTGCTGTGTGCTCAGTGCTCAGGGTGCTGTGTGCTCAGTGCTCAGGGTGCTGGGTACTCAGTGCTCAGGGTGCTGGGTGCTCAGTACTCAGGGTGCTGGGTACTCAGTGCTCAGGGTGCTGGGTGCTCAGTGCTCAGGGTGCTGGGTACTCAGTGCTCAGGTTGCTGGGTGCTCAGTACTCAGGGTGCTGGGTGCTCAGTGCTCAGGGTGCTGGGTGCTCAGTACTCAGGGTGCTGGGTGCTCAGTGATCGGGGTGCTGGGTGCTCAGTGCTCGGGGTGCTGGGTGCTCAGTGCTCGGGGTGCTCGGTGCTCAGTACTCAGGGTGCTGGGTGCTCAGTGCTCGAAGTGCTCAGTACTCAGGGTGCTGTGTGTTCAGTGCTCAGGGTGCTGGGTGCTCAGTACTCAGGGTGCTCGGTGCTTAGTACTCAGGGTGCTGGGTGCTCAGTGCTCGGGGTGCTGGGTGCTCAGTGCTCAGTAATCAGGGTGCTCTGTGCTCAGTGATTGGGGTGCTGGGTGCTCAGTGCTCCGTACTCAAGGTGCTGGGTGCTCAGTGGTCAGTACTCAGGGTGCTGTGTGCTCAGTGCTCAGGGTGCTGTGTGCTCAGTGCTCAGGGTGCTGGGTACTCAGTGCTCAGGGTGCTGGGTGCTCAGTACTCAGGGTGCTGGGTACTCAGTGCTCAGGGTGCTGGGTGCTCAGTGCTCAGGGTGCTGGGTACTCAGTGCTCAGGGTGCTGGGTGCTCAGTACTCAGGGTGCTGGGTACTCAGTGCTCAGGGTGCTGGGTGCTCAGTGCTCAGGGTGCTGGGTACTCAGTGCTCAGGGTGCTGGGTGCTCAGTGCTCAGGGTGCTGGGTACTCAGTGCTCAGGGTGCTGGGTGCTCAGTGCTCGGGGTTCTGGGTGCTCAGTGCTCGCGGTGCTGGGTGCTCAGTGCTTGGGGTGCTCGGTGCTCAGTACTCAGGGTGCTGGTTGCTCAGTTCTCGAGGTGCTCAGTACTCAGGGTGCTGTGTGTTCAGTGCTCAGGGTGCTGGGTGCTCAGTACTCAGGGTGCTCATTGCTCAGGGTGCTGGGTGCTCAGTACTCAGGGTGCTGGGTGCTCAGTGCTCAGGGTGCTCGGTGCTCAGTACGTTGGGTGCTCAGTACTCAGGGTGCTGGGTGCTCAGTGCTCGGGGTGCTCGGTGCTCAGTACGTTTTGTGCTCACTACTCAGGGTGCTGGGTGTTCAGTGCTCAGTGTGCTGTGTGCTCAGTGCTCAGGGTGCTGGGTGCTCAGTGCTCAGGGTGCTGGGTGCTCAGTACTCAGGGTGCTGGGTGCTCAGTGCTCGGGGTGCTCGGTGCTCAGTGCTCAGGGTGCTGGGTGCTCAGTACTCAGGGTGGTGGGTGCTCAGTACTCGGGGTGCTGGGTGCTCAGTACTCAGGGTGTTGGGTGCTCAGTACTCAGGGTGCTGGGTGCTCAGTACTCGGGTGTTGGGTGCTCAGTGCTCAGGGTGCTGGGTGCTCAGTGCTCGGCGTGCTGGGTGCTCAGTGCTCAGTACTCAGGGTGCTGGGTGCTCAGTGCTCGGGGTGCTGGGTGCTCAGTGCTCAGTACTCAGGTTGCTGTGTGCTCAGTGCTCAGGGTGCTGTGTGCTCAGTGCTCAGGGTGCTGGGTGCTCAGTGCTCAGGGTGCTGGGTACTCAGTGCTCAGTGTGCTGGGTGCTCAGTACTCAGGGTGCTGGGTGCTCAGTACTCAGGGTGCTGGGTGCTCAGTGCTCGGGGTGCTGGGTGCTCTGTGCTCGCGGTGTTGGGTGCTCAGTGCTTGGGGTGCTCGGTGCTCAGTACTCTGGTTGCTGGGTGCTCAGTTCTCGAGGTGCTCAGTACTCAGTGTGCTGTGTGTTCAGTGCTCAGGGTACTAGGTGCTCAGTACTCAGGGTGCTCATTGCTCAGGGTGCTGGGTGCTCAATACTCAGGGTGCTGGGTGCTCAGTGCTCAGGGTGCTCGGTGCTCAGTACGTTGGGTGCTCTGTACTCAGGGTGCTGGGTGCTCAGTGCTCAGGGTGCGGGGTGCTCAGTGCTCAGGGTGCTGGGTGCTCAGTGCTCAGGGTGCTGGGTGCTCAGTGCTCAGGGTGCTGGGTGCTCAGTGCTCGGGGTGCTGGGTGCTCGGTGCTCGGGGTGCTGGGTGCTCAGTACTCGGGGTGCTCAGTGCTCAGTACTCAGGGTGCTGGGTGCTCAGTGCTCAGGGTCCTGGGTGCTCAGTACTAAGGGTTCTGGGTGCTCGTTGCTCAGTATGCTGGGTGCTCAGTACTCAGTGTGCTGGGTGCTCAGTACTCAGGGTGCTGGGTGCTCATTGCTCGGGGTGCTGGGTGCTCAATTCTCGGGGTGCTCGGTGCTCAGTGCTCGGGGTGCTGGGTGCTCAGTACTCAGGGTGCTGGGTGCTCAGTACTCAGGGTGCTGGGTGCTTAGTACTCAGGGTGCTAGGTGCTCAGTGCTCGGGGTGCTGGGTGCTCAGTGCTCAGTACTCAGGGTGCTGGGTGCTTAGTACTCAGGGTGCTAGGTGCTCATTGCTCAGGGTGCTGGGTGCTCAGTGCTCGGGGTGCTGGGTGCTTTGTGCTCAGTACTCAGGGTGCTGGGTGCTCAGTGCTCGGGGTTCTGGGTGCTCAGTGCTCGCGGTGCTGGGTGCTCAGTGCTTGGGGTGCTCGGTGCTCAGTACTCAGGGTGCTGGTTGCTCAGTTCTCGAGGTGCTCAGTACTCAGGGTGCTGTGTGTTCAGTGCTCAGGGTGCTGGGTGCTCAGTACTCAGGGTGCTTGGTGCTTAGTACTCAGGGTGCTGGGTGCTCAGTACTCAGGGTGCTCATTGCTCAGGGTGCTGGGTGCTCAGTACTCAGGGTGCTGGGTGCTCAGTGCTCAGGGTGCTCGGTGCTCAGTACGTTGGGTGCTCAGTACTCAGGGTGCTGGGTGCTCAGTGCTCGGGGTGCTCGGTGCTCAGTACGTTGGGTGCTCACTACTCAGGGTGCTGGGTGTTCAGTGCTCAGTGTGCTGGGTGCTCAGTGCTCAGGGTGCTGGGTGCTCAGTGCTCAGGGTGCTGGGTGCTCAGTACTCAGGGTGCTGGGTGCTCAGTGCTCGGGGTGCTCGGTGCTCAGTGCTCAGGGTGCTGGGTGCTCAGTACTCAGGGTGGTCGGTGCTCAGAACTCGGGGTGCTGGGTGCTCAGTACTCAGGGTGTTGGGTGCTCAGTACTCAGGGTGCTGGGTGCTCAGTACTCGGGTGTTGGGTGCTCAGTGCTCAGGGTGCTGGGTGCTCAGTGCTCGGTGTGCTGGGTGCTCAGTGCTCAGTACTCAGGGTGCAGGGTGCTCAGTGCTCGGGGTGCTGGGTGCTCAGTGCTCAGTACTCAGGGTGCTGTGTGCTCAGTGCTCAGGGTGCTGTGTGCTCAGTGCTCAGGGTGCTGGGTGCTCAGTGCTCAGGGTGCTGGGTACTCAGTGCTCAGTGTGCTGGGTGCTCAGTACTCAGGGTGCTGGGTGCTCAGTACTCAGGGTGCTGGGTGCTCAGTGCTCGGGGTGCTGGGTGCTCTGTGCTCGCGGTGTTGGGTGCTCAGTGCTTGGGGTGCTCGGTGCTCAGTACTCAGGTTGCTGGGTGCTCAGTTCTCGAGGTGCTCAGTACTCAGTGTGCTGTGTGTTCAGTGCTCAGGGTACTAGGTGCTCAGTACTCAGGGTGCTCATTGCTCAGGGTGCTGCGTGCTCAATACTCAGGGTGCTGGGTGCTCAGTGCTCAGGGTGCTCGGTGCTCAGTACGTTGGGTGCTCTGTACTCAGGGTGCTGGGTGCTCAGTGCTCAGGGTGCGGGGTGCTCAGTGCTCAGGGTGCTGGGTGCTCAGTGCTCAGGGTGCTGTGTGCTCAGTGCTCAGGGTGCTGGGTGCTCAGTGCTCGGGGTGCTGGGTGCTCGGTGCTCGGGGTGCTGGGTGCTCAGTACTCAGGGTGCTGGGTGCTCAGTGCTCGGGGTGCTCGGTGCTCAGTACGCTGGGTGCTCAGTACTCAGGGTGCTGGGTGCTCAGTACACTGGGTGCTGGGTGCTTAGTACTCAGGGTGCTAGGTGCTCAGTGCTCGGGGTGCTGGGTGCTCAGTGCTCAGTACTCAGGGTGCTGGGTGCTCAGTGCTCAGGGTGCTGGGTGATCAGTGCTCAGGGTGTTGGGTGCTCAGTTCTCAGGGTGCTGGGTGCTCAGTACTCATGGTGCTGGGTGCTCAGTACTCAGGGTGCTGGGTGCTCAGTGATCGGGGTGCTGGGTGCTCAGTGCTCGGGGTGCTGGGTGCTCAGTGCTCGGGGTGCTCGGTGCTCAGTACTCAGGGTGCTGGGTGCTCAGTGCTCGAAGTGCTCAGTACTCAGTGTGCTGTGTGTTCAGTGCTCAGGGTGCTGGGTGCTCAGTACTCAGGTTGCTCGGTGCTTAGTACTCAGGGTGCTGGGTGCTCAGTGCTCGGGGTGCTGGGTGCTCAGTGCTCAGTAATCAGGGTGCTCTGTGCTCAGTGATTGGGGTGCTGGGTGCTCAGTGCTCCGTACTCAAGGTGCTGGGTGCTCAGTGGTCAGTACTCAGGGTGCTGTGTGCTCAGTGCTCAGGGTGCTGTGTGCTCAGTGCTCAGGGTGCTGGGTACTCAGTGCTCAGGGTGCTGGGTGCTCAGTACTCAGGGTGCTGGGTACTCAGTGCTCAGGGTGCTGGGTGCTCAGTGCTCAGGGTGCTGGGTACTCAGTGCTCAGGTTGCTGGGTGCTCAGTACTCAGGGTGCTGGGTGCTCAGTGCTCAGGGTGCTGGGTGCTCAGTACTCAGGGTGCTGGGTGCTCAGTGATCGGGGTGCTGGGTGCTCAGTGCTCGGGGTGCTGGGTGCTCAGTGCTCGGGGTGCTCGGTGCTCAGTACTCAGGGTGCTGGGTGCTCAGTGCTCGAAGTGCTCAGTACTCAGGGTGCTGTGTGTTCAGTGCTCAGGGTGCTGGGTGCTCAGTACTCAGGGTGCTCGGTGCTTAGTACTCAGGGTGCTGGGTGCTCAGTGCTCGGGGTGCTGGGTGCTCAGTGCTCAGTAATCAGGGTGCTCTGTGCTCAGTGATTGGGGTGCTGGGTGCTCAGTGCTCCGTACTCAAGGTGCTGGGTGCTCAGTGGTCAGTACTCAGGGTGCTGTGTGCTCAGTGCTCAGGGTGCTGTGTGCTCAGTGCTCAGGGTGCTGGGTACTCAGTGCTCAGGGTGCTGGGTGCTCAGTACTCAGGGTGCTGGGTACTCAGTGCTCAGGGTGCTGGGTGCTCAGTGCTCAGGGTGCTGGGTACTCAGTGCTCAGGGTGCTGGGTGCTCAGTACTCAGGGTGCTGGGTTCTCAGTGCTCAGGGTGCTGGGTGCTCAGTGCTCAGGGTGCTGGGTACTCAGTGCTCAGGGTGCTGGGTGCTCAGTGCTCAGGGTGCTGGGTACTCAGTGCTCAGGGTGCTGGGTGCTCAGTGCTCGGGGTTCTGGGTGCTCAGTGCTCGCGGTGCTGGGTGCTCAGTGCTTGGGGTGCTCGGTGCTCAGTACTCAGGGTGCTGGTTGCTCAGTTCTCGAGGTGCTCAGTACTCAGGGTGCTGTGTGTTCAGTGCTCAGGGTGCTGGGTGCTCAGTACTCAGGGTGCTCATTGCTCAGGGTGCTGGGTGCTCAGTACTCAGGGTGCTGGGTGCTCAGTGCTCAGGGTGCTCGGTGCTCAGTACGTTGGGTGCTCAGTACTCAGGGTGCTGGGTGCTCAGTGCTCGGGGTGCTCGGTGCTCAGTACGTTTTGTGCTCACTACTCAGGGTGCTGGGTGTTCAGTGCTCAGTGTGCTGTGTGCTCAGTGCTCAGGGTGCTGGGTGCTCAGTGCTCAGGGTGCTGGGTGCTCAGTACTCAGGGTGCTGGGTGCTCAGTGCTCGGGGTGCTCGGTGCTCAGTGCTCAGGGTGCTGGGTGCTCAGTACTCAGGGTGGTGGGTGCTCAGTACTCGGGGTGCTGGGTGCTCAGTACTCAGGGTGTTGGGTGCTCAGTACTCAGGGTGCTGGGTGCTCAGTACTCGGGTGTTGGGTGCTCAGTGCTCAGGGTGCTGGGTGCTCAGTGCTCGGCGTGCTGGGTGCTCAGTGCTCAGTACTCAGGGTGCTGGGTGCTCAGTGCTCGGGGTGCTGGGTGCTCAGTGCTCAGTACTCAGGTTGCTGTGTGCTCAGTGCTCAGGGTGCTGTGTGCTCAGTGCTCAGGGTGCTGGGTGCTCAGTGCTCAGGGTGCTGGGTACTCAGTGCTCAGTGTGCTGGGTGCTCAGTACTCAGGGTGCTGGGTGCTCAGTACTCAGGGTGCTGGGTGCTCAGTGCTCGGGGTGCTGGGTGCTCTGTGCTCGCGGTGTTGGGTGCTCAGTGCTTGGGGTGCTCGGTGCTCAGTACTCTGGTTGCTGGGTGCTCAGTTCTCGAGGTGCTCAGTACTCAGTGTGCTGTGTGTTCAGTGCTCAGGGTACTAGGTGCTCAGTACTCAGGGTGCTCATTGCTCAGGGTGCTGGGTGCTCAATACTCAGGGTGCTGGGTGCTCAGTGCTCAGGGTGCTCGGTGCTCAGTACGTTGGGTGCTCTGTACTCAGGGTGCTGGGTGCTCAGTGCTCAGGGTGCGGGGTGCTCAGTGCTCAGGGTGCTGGGTGCTCAGTGCTCAGGGTGCTGGGTGCTCAGTGCTCAGGGTGCTGGGTGCTCAGTGCTCGGGGTGCTGGGTGCTCGGTGCTCGGGGTGCTGGGTGCTCAGTACTCGGGGTGCTCAGTGCTCAGTACTCAGGGTGCTGGGTGCTCAGTGCTCAGGGTCCTGGGTGCTCAGTACTAAGGGTTCTGGGTGCTCGTTGCTCAGTATGCTGGGTGCTCAGTACTCAGTGTGCTGGGTGCTCAGTACTCAGGGTGCTGGGTGCTCATTGCTCGGGGTGCTGGGTGCTCAATTCTCGGGGTGCTCGGTGCTCAGTGCTCGGGGTGCTGGGTGCTCAGTACTCAGGGTGCTGGGTGCTCAGTACTCAGGGTGCTGGGTGCTTAGTACTCAGGGTGCTAGGTGCTCAGTGCTCGGGGTGCTGGGTGCTCAGTGCTCAGTACTCAGGGTGCTGGGTGCTTAGTACTCAGGGTGCTAGGTGCTCATTGCTCAGGGTGCTGGGTGCTCAGTGCTCGGGGTGCTGGGTGCTTTGTGCTCAGTACTCAGGGTGCTGGGTGCTCAGTGCTCGGGGTTCTGGGTGCTCAGTGCTCGCGGTGCTGGGTGCTCAGTGCTTGGGGTGCTCGGTGCTCAGTACTCAGGGTGCTGGTTGCTCAGTTCTCGAGGTGCTCAGTACTCAGGGTGCTGTGTGTTCAGTGCTCAGGGTGCTGGGTGCTCAGTACTCAGGGTGCTTGGTGCTTAGTACTCAGGGTGCTGGGTGCTCAGTACTCAGGGTGCTCATTGCTCAGGGTGCTGGGTGCTCAGTACTCAGGGTGCTGGGTGCTCAGTGCTCAGGGTGCTCGGTGCTCAGTACGTTGGGTGCTCAGTACTCAGGGTGCTGGGTGCTCAGTGCTCGGGGTGCTCGGTGCTCAGTACGTTGGGTGCTCACTACTCAGGGTGCTGGGTGTTCAGTGCTCAGTGTGCTGGGTGCTCAGTGCTCAGGGTGCTGGGTGCTCAGTGCTCAGGGTGCTGGGTGCTCAGTACTCAGGGTGCTGGGTGCTCAGTGCTCGGGGTGCTCGGTGCTCAGTGCTCAGGGTGCTGGGTGCTCAGTACTCAGGGTGGTCGGTGCTCAGAACTCGGGGTGCTGGGTGCTCAGTACTCAGGGTGTTGGGTGCTCAGTACTCAGGGTGCTGGGTGCTCAGTACTCGGGTGTTGGGTGCTCAGTGCTCAGGGTGCTGGGTGCTCAGTGCTCGGTGTGCTGGGTGCTCAGTGCTCAGTACTCAGGGTGCAGGGTGCTCAGTGCTCGGGGTGCTGGGTGCTCAGTGCTCAGTACTCAGGGTGCTGTGTGCTCAGTGCTCAGGGTGCTGTGTGCTCAGTGCTCAGGGTGCTGGGTGCTCAGTGCTCAGGGTGCTGGGTACTCAGTGCTCAGTGTGCTGGGTGCTCAGTACTCAGGGTGCTGGGTGCTCAGTACTCAGGGTGCTGGGTGCTCAGTGCTCGGGGTGCTGGGTGCTCTGTGCTCGCGGTGTTGGGTGCTCAGTGCTTGGGGTGCTCGGTGCTCAGTACTCAGGTTGCTGGGTGCTCAGTTCTCGAGGTGCTCAGTACTCAGTGTGCTGTGTGTTCAGTGCTCAGGGTACTAGGTGCTCAGTACTCAGGGTGCTCATTGCTCAGGGTGCTGCGTGCTCAATACTCAGGGTGCTGGGTGCTCAGTGCTCAGGGTGCTCGGTGCTCAGTACGTTGGGTGCTCTGTACTCAGGGTGCTGGGTGCTCAGTGCTCAGGGTGCGGGGTGCTCAGTGCTCAGGGTGCTGGGTGCTCAGTGCTCAGGGTGCTGGGTGCTCAGTGCTCAGGGTGCTGGGTGCTCAGTGCTCGGGGTGCTGGGTGCTCGGTGCTCGGGGTGCTGGGTGCTCAGTACTCGGGGTGCTCAGTGCTCAGTACTCAGGGTAATGGGTGCTCAGTGCTCAGGGTCCTGGGTGCTCAGTACTAAGTGTTCTGGGTGCTCGTTGCTCAGTATGCTGGGTGCTCAGTACTCAGTGTGCTGGGTGCTCAGTACTCAGGGTGCTGGGTGCTCATTGCTCGGGGTGCTGGGTGCTCAATGCTCGGGGTGCTCGGTGCTCAGTGCTCGGGGTGCTGGGTGCTCAGTACTCAGGGTGCTGGGTGCTCAGTACTCAGGGTGCTGGGTGCTTAGTACTCAGGGTGCTAGGTGCTCAGTGCTCGGGTTCTGGGTGCTCAGTGCTCAGTACTCAGGGTGCTGGGTGCTCAGTGCTCAGGGTGCTGGGTGCTCAGTGCTCAGGGTGTTGGGTGCTCAGTTCTCAGGGTGCTGGGTGCTCAGTACTCATGGTGCTGGGTGCTCAGTACTCAGGGTGCTGGGTGCTCAGTGATCGGGGTGCTGGGTGCTCAGTGCTCGGGGTGCTGGGTGCTCAGTGCTCGGGGTGCTCGGTGCTCAGTACTCAGGGTGCTGGGTGCTCAGTGCTCGAAGTGCTCAGTACTCAGGGTGCTGTGTGTTCAGTGCTCAGGGTGCTGGGTGCTCAGTACTCAGGGTGCTCGGTGCTTAGTACTCAGGGTGCTGGGTGCTCAGTGCTCGGGGTGCTGGGTGCTCAGTGCTCAGTAATCAGGGTGCTCTGTGCTCAGTGATTGGGGTGCTGGGTGCTCAGTGCTCCGTACTCAAGGTGCTGGGTGCTCAGTGGTCAGTACTCAGGGTGCTGTGTGCTCAGTGCTCAGGGGGGTGTGTGCTCAGTGCTCAGGGTGCTGGGTGCTCAGTGCTCAGGGTGCTGGGTACTCAGTGCTCAGGGTGCTGGATGCTCAGTACTCAGGGTGCTGGGTGCTCAGTGCTCGGGGTTCTGGGTGCTCAGTGCTCGCGGTGCTGGGAGCTCAGTGCTTGGGGTGCTCGGTGCTCAGTACTCAGGGTGCTGGTTGCTCAGTTCTCGAGGTGCTCAGTACTCAGGGTGCTGTGTGTTCAGTGCTCAGGGTGCTGGGTGCTCAGTACTCAGGGTGCTTGGTGCTTAGTACTCAGGGTGCTGGGTGCTCAGTACTCAGGGTGCTCATTGCTCAGGGTGCTGGGTGCTCAGTACTCAGGGTGCTGGGTGCTCAGTGCTCAGGGTGCTCGGTGCTCAGTACGTTGGGTGCTCAGTACTCAGGGTGCTGGGTGCTCAGTGCTCAGGGTGCTGGGTGCTCAGTGCTCAGGGTGCTGGGTGCTCAGTGCTCAGGGTGCTGGGTGCTCAGTGCTCAGGGTGCTGGGTGCTCAGTATTCGGGGTGCTCAGTGCTCAGTACTCAGGGTGCTGGGTGCTCAGTGCTCAGGGTGCTTGGTGCTCAGTACTCAGGGTGCTGGGTGCTCGGTGCTCAGTACGCTGGGTGCTCAGTACTCAGGGTGCTGGGTGCTCAGTACTCAGGGTGCTCGGTGCTCAGTATTCAGGGTGCTGGGTGCTCAGTGCTCGGGGTGCTGGGTGCTCAGTACTCAGGGTGCTGGGTGCTCAGTGCTCGGGGTGCTCGGTGCTCAGAACGCTGGGTGCTCAGTACTCAGGGTGCTGGGTGCTCAGTACTCAGGGTGCAGAGTGCTTAGTACTCAGGGTGCTAGGTGCTCAGTGCTCGGGGTGCTGGGTGCTCAGTGCTCAGTAATCAGGGTGCTGGGTGCTCAGTGCTCAGGGTGCTGGTTGCTCAGTGCTCAGGGTGCTGGGTGCTCAGTGCTCAGGGTGCTGGGTGCTCAGTACTCAGGGTGCTGGGTGCTCAGTACTCAGGGTGCTGGGTGCTCAGTGCTCGGGGTGCTGGGTGCTCAGTGCTTGGGGTGCTGGTTGCTCAGAGCTCGGGGTGCTCGGTGGTCAGTACTCAGGGTGCTGGGTGCTCAGTGCTCGAGTTGCTCAGTACTCAGGGTGCTGTGTGTTCAGTGCTCAGGGTGCTGGGTGCTCAGTACTCAGGGTGCTCGGTGCTTAGTACTCAGGGTGCTGGGTGCTCAGTGCTCGGGGTGCTGGGTGCTCAGTGCTCAGTACTCAGGGTGCTCTGTGCTCAGTGCTCGGGGTGCTGGGTGCTCAGTGCTCAGTACTCAGGGTGCTGGGTGCTCAGTGCTCAGTTTGCTGGGTGCTCAGTGCTCGGGGTGCTGGGTGCTCAGTACTCAGGGTGCTGGGTGCTCAGTACTCCGGGTGCTGGGTGCTCAGTTCTCGGGGTGCTCGGTGCTCAGTACTCAGTGCTCAGGGTGCTCAGTGCTCAGTGCTCAGGGTGCTGGGTGCTCAGTACTCAGGGTGCTGGGTGCTCAGTGCTCAGGGTGCTGGGTGCTCAGTACTCGGGGTGCTCGGTGCTCAGTGCTCAGGGTGCTGGGTGCTCAGTACTCAGGGTGGTGGGTGCTCAGTACTCGGGGTGCTGGGTGCTCAGTACTCAGGGTGTTGGTTGCTCAGTACTCAGGGTGCTGGGTGCTCAGTACTCGGGTGTTGGGTGCTCAGTGCTCAGGGTGCTGGGTGCTCAGTGCTCGGTGTGCTGGGTGCTCAGTGCTCAGTATTCAGGGTGCAGGGTGCTCAGTGCTCGGGGTGCTGGGTGCTCAGTGCTCAGTACTCAGGGTGCTGTGTGCTCAGTGCTCAGGGTGCTGTGTGCTCAGTGCTCAGGGTGCTGGGTGCTCAGTGCTCAGGGTGCTGGGTACTCAGTGCTCAGTGTGCTGGGTGCTCAGTACTCAGGGTGCTGGGTGCTCAGTACTCAGGGTGCTGGGTGCTCAGTGCTCGGGGTGCTGGGTGCTCTGTGCTCGCGGTGTTGGGTGCTCAGTGCTTGGGGTGCTCGGTGCTCAGTACTCAGGTTGCTGGGTGCTCAGTTCTCGAGGTGCTCAGTACTCAGTGTGCTGTGTGTTCAGTGCTCAGGGTACTAGGTGCTCAGTACTCAGGGTGCTCATTGCTCAGGGTGCTGCGTGCTCAATACTCAGGGTGCTGGGTGCTCAGTGCTCAGGGTGCTCGGTGCTCAGTACGTTGGGTGCTCTGTACTCAGGGTGCTGGGTGCTCAGTGCTCAGGGTGCGGGGTGCTCAGTGCTCAGGGTGCTGGGTGCTCAGTGCTCAGGGTGCTGGGTGCTCAGTGCTCAGGGTGCTGGGTGCTCAGTGCTCGGGGTGCCGGGTGCTCGGTGCTCGGGGTGCTGGGTGCTCAGTACTCGGGGTGCTCAGTGCTCAGTACTCAGGGTGCTGGGTGCTCAGTGCTCAGGGTCCTGGGTGCTCAGTACTAAGGGTTCTGGGTGCTCGTTGCTCAGTATGCTGGGTGCTCAGTACTCAGTGTGCTGGGTGCTCAGTACTCAGGGTGCTGGGTGCTCATTGCTCGGGGTGCTGGGTGCTCAATGCTCGGGGTGCTCGGTGCTCAGTGCTCGGGGTGCTGGGTGCTCAGTACTCAGGGTGCTGGGTGCTCAGTACTCAGGGTGCTGGGTGCTTAGTACTCAGGGTGCTAGGTGCTCAGTGCTCGGGGTGCTGGGTGCTCAGTGCTCAGTACTCAGGGTGCTGGGTGCTCAGTGCTCAGGGTGCTGGGTGCTCAGTGCTCAGGGTGTTGGGTGCTCAGTTCTCAGGGTGCTGGGTGCTCAGTACTCATGGTGCTGGGTGCTCAGTACTCAGGGTGCTGGGTGCTCAGTGATCGGGGTGCTGGGTGCTCAGTGCTCGGGGTGCTGGGTGCTCAGTGCTCGGGGTGCTCGGTGCTCAGTACTCAGGGTGCTGGGTGCTCAGTGCTCGAAGTGCTCAGTACTCAGGGTGCTGTGTGTTCAGTGCTCAGGGTGCTGGGTGCTCAGTACTCAGGGTGCTCGGTGCTTAGTACTCAGGGTGCTGGGTGCTCAGTGCTCGGGGTGCTGGGTGCTCAGTGCTCAGTAATCAGGGTGCTCTGTGCTCAGTGATTGGGGTGCTGGGTGCTCAGTGCTCCATACTCAAGGTGCTGGGTGCTCAGTGGTCAGTACTCAGGGTGCTGTGTGCTCAGTGCTCAGGGTGCTGTGTGCTCAGTGCTCAGGGTGCTGGGTGCTCAGTGCTCAGGGTGCTGGGTACTCAGTGCTCAGGGTGCTGGGTGCTCAGTACTCAGGGTGCTGGGTGCTCAGTGCTCGGGGTTCTGGGTGCTCAGTGCTCGCGGTGCTGGGAGCTCAGTGCTTGGGATGCTCGGTGCTCAGTACTCAGGGTGCTGGTTGCTCAGTTCTCGAGGTGCTCAGTACTCAGGGTGCTGTGTGTTCAGTGCTCAGGGTGCTGGGTGCTCAGTACTCAGGGTGCTTGGTGCTTAGTACTCAGGGTGCTGGGTGCTCAGTACTCAGGGTGCTCATTGCTCAGGGTGCTGGGTGCTCAGTACTCAGGGTGCTGGGTGCTCAGTGCTCAGGGTGCTCGGTGCTCAGTACGTTGGGTGCTCAGTACTCAGGGTGCTGGGTGCTCAGTGCTCAGGGTGCTGGGTGCTCAGTGCTCAGGGTGCTGGGTGCTCAGTGCTCAGGGTGCTGGGTGCTCAGTGCTCAGGGTGCTGGGTGCTCAGTACTCGGGGTGCTCAGTGCTCAGTACTCAGGGTGCTGGGTGCTCAGTGCTCAGGGTGCTTGGTGCTCAGTACTCAGGGTGCTGGGTGCTCGGTGCTCAGTACGCTGGGTGCTCAGTACTCAGGGTGCTGGGTGCTCAGTACTCAGGGTGCTCGGTGCTCAGTATTCAGGGTGCTGGGTGCTCAGTGCTCGGGGTGCTGGGTGCTCAGTACTCAGGGTGCTGGGTGCTCAGTGCTCGGGGTGCTCGGTGCTCAGAACGCTGGGTGCTCAGTACTCAGGGTGCTGGGTGCTCAGTACTCAGGGTGCAGAGTGCTTAGTACTCAGGGTGCTAGGTGCTCAGTGCTCGGGGTGCTGGGTGCTCAGTGCTCAGTAATCAGGGTGCTGGGTGCTCAGTGCTCAGGGTGCTGGTTGCTCAGTGCTCAGGGTGCTGGGTGCTCAGTGCTCAGGGTGCTGGGTGCTCAGTACTCAGGGTGCTGGGTGCTCAGTACTCAGGGTGCTGGGTGCTCAGTGCTCGGGGTGCTGGGTGCTCAGTGCTTGGGGTGCTGGTTGCTCAGAGCTCGGGGTGCTCGGTGGTCAGTACTCAGGGTGCTGGGTGCTCAGTGCTCGAGTTGCTCAGTACTCAGGGTGCTGTGTGTTCAGTGCTCAGGGTGCTGGGTGCTCAGTACTCAGGGTGCTCGGTGCTTAGTACTCAGGGTGCTGGGTGCTCAGTGCTCGGGGTGCTGGGTGCTCAGTGCTCAGTACTCAGGGTGCTCTGTGCTCAGTGCTCGGGGTGCTGGGTGCTCAGGGCTCAGTACTCAGGGTGATGGGTGCTCAGTGCTCAGTTTGCTGGGTGCTCAGTGCTCGGGGTGCTGGGTGCTCAGTACTCAGGGTGCTGGGTGCTCAGTACTCCGGGTGCTGGGTGCTCAGTTCTCGGGGTGCTCGGTGCTCAGTACTCAGTGCTCAGGGTGCTCAGTGCTCAGTGCTCAGGGTGCTGGGTGCTCAGTACTCAGGGTGCTGGGTGCTCAGTGCTCAGGGTGCTGGGTGCTCAGTACTCGGGGTGCTCGGTGCTCAGTGCTCAGGGTGCTGGGTGCTCAGTACTCGGGGTGCTCGGTGCTCAGTGCTCAGGGTGCTGGGTGCTCAGTACTCAGGGTGCTGGGAGCTCAGTGCTCAGGGTGATCTTTGCTCAGTACTCAGGGTGCTCACTACTCAGGGTGCTGGGTGCTCAGTGCTCAGGGTGCTGGGTGCTCAGTGCTCGGGGTGCTGGGTGCTCAGTGCTCAGTACTCAGGGTGCTGTGTGCTCAGTGCTCAGGGTGCTGTGTGCTCAGTGCTCAGGGTGCTGGGTACTCAGTACTCAGGGTGCTGGGTGCTCAGTGCTCAGGGTGCTCGGTGCTCAGTACGTTGGGTGCACAGTACTCAGGGTGCTGGGTGCTCAGTGCTCAGGGTGCGGGGTGCTCAGTGCTCAGAGTGCTGGGTGCTCAGTGCTCAGGGTGCTGGGTGCTCAGTGCTCAGGGTGCTGGGTGCTCAGTGCTCGGGGTGCTGGGTGCTCGGTTCTCGGGGTGCTGGGTGCTCAGTACTCGGGGTGCTCAGTGCTCAGTACTCAGGGTGCTGGGTGCTCAGTGCTCAGGGTGCTGGGTGCTCAGTACTCAGGGTGCTGGGTGCTCGGTGCTCAGTACGCTGGGTGCTCAGTACTCAGTGTGCTGGGTGCTCAGTACTCAGGGTGCTCGGTGCTCAGTACTCAGGGTGCTGGGTGCTCAGTGCTCGGGGTGCTGGGTGCTCAGTACTCAGGGT
The DNA here is from genome assembly GCF_018167655.1 of Microtus oregoni. Lineage (NCBI taxonomy): Eukaryota > Metazoa > Chordata > Mammalia > Rodentia > Cricetidae > Microtus > Microtus oregoni. Next base: position 1,018,300 of record NW_024543811.1, on the reverse strand, counting down.
GCTGTGTGCTCAGTGCTCGGGGTGCTCAGTGCTCAGTACGCTGGGTGCTCAGTACTCAGGGTGCTGGGTGCTTAGTACTCAGGGTGCTAGGTGCTCAGTGCTCGGGGTGCTGGGTGCTAAGTGCTCAGTACTCAGGGTGCTGGGTGCTCAGTGCTCAGGGTGCTGGGTGCTCAGTGCTCAGGGTGCTGGGTGCTCAGTGCTCAGGGTGCTGGGTGCTCAGTACTCATGGTGCTGCGTGCTCAGGACTCAGGGTGCTGGGTGCTCAGTGCTCGGGGAGCTGGGTGCTCAGTGCTCGGGGTGCTGTGTGCTCAGTGCTCAGTGTGCACGGTGCTCAGTACTGAGGGTGCTGGGTGCTCAGTGCTCGAGGTGCTCAGTACTCAGGGTGCTGTCTGTTCAGTGCTCAGGGTGCTGGGTGCTCAGTACTCAGGGTGCTCGGTGTTTAGTACTCAGGGTGCTGGGTGCTCAGTGCTCGGGGTGCTGGGTGCTCAGTGCTCAGTACTCAGGGTGCTCTGTGCTCAGTGCTCGGGGTGCTGGGTGCTCAGTGCTCAGTACTCAGGGTGCTGGGTGCTCAGTGCTCAGTTTGCTGGGTGCTCAGTGCTCGGGGTGCTGGGTGCTCAGTGCTCAGTACTCAGGGTGTTGTGTGCTCAGTGCTCAGGGTGCTGTGTGCTCAGTGCTCAGGGTGCTGGGTGCTCAGTGCTCAGGGTGCTGGGTACTCAGTGCTCATGGTGCTGGGTGATCAGTACTCAGGGTGCTGGGTGCTCAGTACTCTGGGTGCTGGGTGCTCAGTGCTCGGGGTGCTGGGTGCTCAGTGCTCGCGGTGCTGGGTGCTCAGTGCTTGGGGTGCTCGGTGCTCAGTACTCAGGGTGTTGGGTGCTCAGTTCTCGAGGTGCTCAGTACTCAGGGTGCTGTGTGTTCAGTGCTCAGGGTGCTGGGTGCTCTGTACTCAGGGTGCTGGGTGCTCAGTGCTCAGGGTGCTGGGTGCTCAGTGCTCAGGGTGCTGGTTGCTCAGTGCTCATGGTGCTGGGTGCTCAGTGCTCAGGGTGCTGGGTGCTCGGTGCTCGGGGTGCTGGGTGCTCAGTACTCGGGATGCTCGGTGCTCAGTACTCAGGTTGCTGGGTGCTCAGTGCTCAGGGTGCTGGGTGCTCAGTACTCAGGGTGCTGGGTGCTCGGTGCTCAGTACGCTGGGTGCTCAGTACTCAGGGTGCTGGGTGCTCAGTACTCAGGGTGCTGGGTGCTCAGTACTCAGGGTGCTGGGTGCTCAGTGCTCGGGGTGCTGGGTGCTCAGTACTCAGGGTGCTGGGTGCTCAGTGCTCGGGGTGCTCGGTGCTCAGTACGCTGGGTGCTCAGTACTCAGGGTGCTGGGTGCTCAGTACTCAGGGTGCTGGGTGCTTAGTACTCAGGGTGCTAGGTGCTCAGTGCTCGGGGTGCTGGGTGCTCAGTGCTCAGTACTCAGGGTGCTGGGTGCTCAGTGATCAGGGTGCTGGGTGCTCAGTGCTCAGGGTGCTGGGTGCTCAGTGCTCAGGGTGCTGGGTGCTCAGTACTCAGGGTGCTGGGTGCTCAGTACTCAGGGTGCTGGGTGCTCAGTGCTCGGGGTGCTGGGTGCTCAGTGCTCGGGGTGCTGGGTGCTCAGTGCTCGGGGTGCTCGGTGGTCAGTACTCAGGGTGCTGGGTGCTCAGTGCTCGAGGTGCTCAGAACTCAGGGTGCTGTGTGTTCAGTGCTCAGGGTGCTGGGTGCTCAGTACTCAGGGAGCTCGGTGCATAGTACTCAGGGTGCTGGGTGCTCAGTGCTCAGGGTGCTGGGTGCTCAGTGCTCAGTAGTCAGGGTGCTCTGTGCTCAGTGCTCGGGGTGCTGGGTGCTCAGTGCTCAGTACTCAGGGTGCTGGGTGCTCAGTGCTCAGTTTTCTGGGTGCTCAGTGCTCGGGGTGCTGGGTGCTCATTACTCAGGGTGCTGGGTGCTCAGTACTCCGGGTGCTGGGTGCTCAGTTCTCGGGGTGCTCGGTGCTCAGTACTCAGTGCTCAGGGTGCTCAGTGCTCAGTGCTCAGGGTGCTGGGTGCTCAGTACTCAGGGTGCTGGGTGCTCAGTGCTCAGGGTGCTGGGTGCTCAGTACTCGGGGTGCTTGGTGCTCAGTGCTCAGGGTGCTGGTTGCTCAGTACTCGGGGTGCTCGGTGCTCAGTACTCGGGGTGCTGGGTGCTCAGTACTCAGGGTGCTGGGTGCTCAGTACTCAGGGTGCTGGGTGCTCAGTGCTCGGGGTGCTCGGTGCTCAGTACGCTGGGTGCTCAGTACTCAGGGTGCTGGGTGCTCAGTACTCAGGGTGCTGGGTGCTTAGTACTCAGGGTGCTAGGTGCTCAGTGCTCGGGGTGTTGGGTGCTCAGTGCTCAGTACTCAGGGTGCTGGGTGCTCAGTGCTCAGGGTGCTGGGTGCTCAGTACTCAGGGTGCTGGGTGCTCAGTGCTTGGGGTGCTCGGTGCTCAGTACTCAGGGTGCTGGTTGCTCAGTTCTCGAGGTGCTCAGTACTCAGGGTGCTGTGTGTTCAGTGCTCAGGGTGCTGGGTGCTCAGTACTCAGGGTGCTTGGTGCTTAGTACTCAGGGTGCTGGGTGCTCAGTACTCAGGGTGCTCATTGCTCAGGGTGCTGGGTGCTCAGTACTCAGGGTGCTGGGTGCTCAGTGCTCAGGGTGCTCGGTGCTCAGTACGTTGGGTGCTCAGTACTCAGGGTGCTGGGTGCTCAGTACTCAGGGTGCTGGGTGCTCAGTGCTTGGGGTGCTCGGTGCTCAGTACTCAGGGTGCTGGTTGCTCAGTTCTCGAGGTGCTCAGTACTCAGGGTGCTGTGTGTTCAGTGCTCAGGGTGCTGTGTGCTCAGTACTCAGGGTGCTTGGTGCTTAGTACTCAGGGTGCTGGGTGCTCAGTACTCAGGGTGCTCATTGCTCAGGGTGCTGGGTGCTCAGTACTCAGGGTGCTGGGTGCTCAGTGCTCAGGGTGCTCGGTGCTCAGTACGTTGGGTGCTCAGTACTCAGGGTGCTGGGTGCTCAGTGCTCAGGGTGCTGGGTGCTCAGTGCTCAGGGTGCTGGGTGCTCAGTGCTCAGGCTGCTGGGTGCTCAGTGCTCAGGGTGCTGGGTGCTCAGTACTCGGGGTGCTCAGTGCTCAGTACTCAGGGTGCTGGGTGCTCAGTGCTCAGGGTGCTTGGTGCTCAGTACTCAGGGTGCTGGGTGCTCGGTGCTCAGTACGCTGGGTGCTCAGTACTCAGGGTGCTGGGTGCTCAGTACTCAGGGTGCTCAGTGCTCAGTATTCAGGGTGCTGGGTGCTCAGTGCTCGGGGTGCTGGGTGCTCAGTACTCAGGGTGCTGGGTACTCAGTGCTCGGGGTGCTCGGTGATCAGAACGCTGGGTGCTCAGTACTCAGGGTGCTGGGTGCTCAGTACTCAGGGTGCAGAGTGCTTAGTACTCAGGGTGCTAGGTGCTCAGTGCTCGGGGTGCTGGGTGCTCAGTGCTCAGTAATCAGGGTGCTGGGTGCTCAGTGCTCAGGGTGCTGGGTGCTCAGTGCTCAGGGTGCTGGGTGCTCAGTGCTCAGGGTGCTGGGTGCTCAGTACTCAGGGTGCTGGGTGCTCAGTACTCAGGGTGCTGGGTGCTCAGTGCTCGGGGTGCTGGGTGCTCAGTGCTTGGGGTGCTGGTTGCTCAGAGCTCGGGGTGCTCGGTGGTCAGTACTCAGGGTGCTGGGTGCTCAGTGCTCGAGGTGCTCAGTACTCAGGGTGCTGTGTGTTCAGTGCTCAGGGTGCTGGGTGCTCAGTACTCAGGGTGCTCGGTGCTTAGTACTCAGGGTGCTGGGTGCTCAGTGCTCGGGGTGCTGGGTGCTCAGTGCTCAGTACTTAGGGTGCTCTGTGCTCAGTGCTCGGGGTGCTGGGTGCTCAGTGCTCAGTACTCAGGGTGCTGGGTGCTCAGTGCTCAGTTTGCTGGGTGCTCAGTGCTCGGGGTGCTGGGTGCTCAGTACTCAGGGTGCTGGGTGCTCAGTACTCCGGGTGCTGGGTGCTCAGTTCTCGGGGTGCTCGGTGCTCAGTACTCAGTGCTCAGGGTGCTCAGTGCTCAGTGCTCAGGGTGCTGGGTGCTCAGTACTCAGGGTGCTGGGTGCTCAGTGCTCAGGGTGCTGGGTGCTCAGTACTCGGGGTGCTCAGTGCTCAGTACTCAGGGTGCTGGGTGCTCAGTGCTCAGGGTGCTGGGTGCTCAGTACTCAGGGTGCTGGGTGCTCGGTGCTCAGTACGCTGGGTGCTCAGTACTCAGTGTGCTGGGTGCTCAGTACTCAGGGTGCTCGGTGCTCAGTACTCAGGGTGCTGGGTGCTCAGTGCTCGGGGTGCTGGGTGCTCAGTACTCAGGGTGCTGTTTGCTCAGTGCTCGGGGTGCTCGGTGCTCAGTACGCTGGGTGCTCAGTACTCAGGGTGCTGGGTGCTCAGTGCTCGGGGTGCTCGGTGCTCAGTACGCTGGGTGCTCAGTACTCAGGGTGCTGGGTGCTCAGTACTCAGGGTGCTGGGTGCTTAGTACTCAGGGTGCTAGGTGCTCAGTGCTCGGGGTGTTGGGTGCTCAGTGCTCAGTACTCAGGGTGCTGGGTGCTCAGTGCTCAGGGTGCTGGGTGCTCAGTGCTCAGGGTGTTGGGTGCTCAGTTCTCAGGGTGCTGGGTGCTCAGTACTCATGGTGCTGGGTGCTCAGTACTCAGGGTGCTGGGTGCTCAGTGATCGGGGTGCTGGGTGCTCAGTGATCGGGGTGCTGGGTGCTCAGTGCTCGGGGTGCTCGGTGCTCAGTACTCAGGGTGCTGGGTGCTCAGTGCTCGAAGTGCTCAGTACTCAGGGTGCTGTGTGTTCAGTGCTCAGGGTGCTGGGTGCTCAGTACTCAGGGTGCTCGGTGCTTAGTACTCAGGGTGCTGGGTGCTCAGTGCTCGGGGTGCTGGGTGCTCAGTGCTCAGTAATCAGGGTGATCTGTGCTCAGTGATTGGGGTGCTGGGTGCTCAGTGCTCCGTACTCAAGGTGCTGGGTGCTCAGTGGTCAGTACTCAGGGTGCTGGGTGCTCAGTGCTCAGTTTGCTGGGTGCTCAGTGCTCGGGGTGCTGGGTGCTCAGTGCTCAGTAATCAGGGTGATCTGTGCTCAGTGATTGGGGTGCTGGGTGCTCAGTGCTCCGTACTCAAGGTGCTGGGTGCTCAGTGCTCAGGGTGCTGGGTGCTGAGTGCTCGGGGTGCTGGGTGCTCGGTTCTCGGGGTGCTGGGTGCTCAGTACTCGGGGTGCTCAGTGCTCAGTACTCAGGGTGCTGGGTGCTCAGTGCTCAGGGTGCTGGGTGCTCAGTACTCAGGGTGCTCGGTGCTCAGTACTCAGGGTGCTGGGTGCTCAGTGCTCGGGGTGCTGGGTGCTCAGTACTCAGGGTGCTCGGTGCTCAGTACTCAGGGTGCTGGGTGCTCAGTGCTCGGGGTGCTGGGTGCTCAGTACTCAGGGTGCTGTGTGCTCAGTGCTCGGGGTGCTCGGTGCTCAGTACGCTGGGTGCTCAGTACTCAGGGTGCTGGGTGCTCAGTGCTCGGGGTGCTCGGTGCTCAGTACGCTGGGTGCTCAGTACTCAGGGTGCTGGGTGCTCAGTACTCAGGGTGCTGGGTGCTTAGTACTCAGGGTGCTAGGTGCTCAGTGCTCGGGGTGTTGGGTGCTCAGTGCTCAGTACTCAGGGTGCTGGGTGCTCAGTGCTCAGGGTGCTGGGTGCTCAGTGCTCAGGGTGTTGGGTGCTCAGTTCTCAGGGTGCTGGGTGCTCAGTACTCATGGTGCTGGGTGCTCAGTACTCAGGGTGCTGGGTGCTCAGTGATCGGGGTGCTGGGTGCTCAGTGCTCGGGGTGCTGGGTGCTCAGTGCTCGGGGTGCTGGGTGCTCAGTGCTCGAAGTGCTCAGTACTCAGGGTGCTGTGTGTTCAGTGCTCAGGGTGCTGGGTGCTCAGTACTCAGGGTGCTCGGTGCTTAGTACTCAGGGTGCTGGGTGCTCAGTGCTCGGGGTGCTGGGTGCTCAGTGCTCAGTAATCAGGGTGATCTGTGCTCAGTGATTGGGGTGCTGGGTGCTCAGTGCTCCGTACTCAAGGTGCTGGGTGCTCAGTGGTCAGTACTCAGGGTGCTGGGTGCTCAGTGCTCAGTTTGCTGGGTGCTCAGTGCTCGGGGTGCTGGGTGCTCAGTGCTCAGTAATCAGGGTGATCTGTGCTCAGTGATCGGGGTGCTGGGTGCTCAGTGCTCGGGGTGCTGGGTGCTCAGTGCTCGGGGTGCTCGGTGCTCAGTATTCAGGGTGCTGGGTGCTCAGTGCTCGAAGTGCTCAGTACTCAGGGTGCTGTGTGTTCAGTGCTCAGGGTGCTGGGTGCTCAGTACTCAGGGTGCTCGGTGCTTAGTACTCAGGGTGCTGGGTGCTCAGTGCTCGGGGTGCTGGGTGCTCAGTGCTCAGTAATCAGGGTGATCTGTGCTCAGTGATTGGGGTGCTGGGTGCTCAGTGCTCCGTACTCAAGGTGCTGGGTGCTCAGTGCTCAGTACTCAGGGTGCTGGGTGCTCAGTGCTCAGTTTGCTGGGTGCTCAGTGCTCGGGGTGCTGGGTGCTCAGTGCTCAGTACTCAGGGTGTTGTGTGCTCAGTGCTCAGGGTGCTGTGTGCTCAGTGCTCAGGGTGCTGGGTGCTCAGTGCTCAGGGTGCTGGGTACTCAGTGCTCAGGGTGCTGGGTGCTCAGTACTCAGGGTGCTGGGTGCTCAGTACTCTGGGTGCTGGGTGTTCAGTGCTCGGGGTGCTGGGTGCTCAGTGCTCGCGGTGCTGGGTGCTCAGTGCTTGGGGTGCTCGGTGCTCAGTACTCAGGGTGTTGGGTGCTCAGTTCTCGAGGTGCTCAGTACTCAGGGTGTTGTGTGTTCAGTGCTCAGGGTGCTGGGTGCTCAGTACTCAGGGTGCTGGGTGCTCAGTGCTCAGGGTGCTCGGTGCTCAGTACGTTGGGTGCTCAGTACTCAGGGTGCTGGGTGCTCAGTGCTCAGGGTGCTGGGTGCTCAGTGCTCAGGGTGCTGGGTGCTCAGGTCTCAGGGTGCTGGGTGCTCAGTGCTCAGGGTGCTTTGTGCTCAGTGCTCAGGGTGCTGGGTGCTCGGTGCTCGGGGTGCTGGGTGCTCAGTACTCGGGATGCTCGGTGCTCAGTACTCAGGTTGCTGGGTGCTCAGTGCTCAGGGTGCTGGGTGCTCAGTACTCAGGGTGCTGGGTGCTCGGTGCTCAGTACGCTGGGTGCTCAGTACTCAGGGTGCTGGGTGCTCAGTACTCAGGGTGCTGGGTGCTCAGTACTCAGGGTGCTGGGTGCTCAGTGCTCGGGGTGCTGGGTGCTCAGTACTCAGGGTGCTGGGTGCTCAGTGCTCGGGGTGCTCGGTGCTCAGTACGCTGGGTGCTCAGTACTCAGGGTGCTGGGTGCTCAGTACTCAGGGTGCTGGGTGCTTAGTACTCAGGGTGCTAGGTGCTCGTTGCTCGGGGTGCTGGGTGCTCAGTGCTCAGTACTCAGGGTGCTGGGTGCTCAGTGATCAGGGTGCTGGGTGCTCAGTGCTCAGGGTGCTGGGTGCTCAGTGCTCAGGGTGCTGGGTGCTCAGTACTCAGGGTGCTGGGTGCTCAGTACTCAGCGTGCTGGGTGCTCAGTGCTCGGAGTGCTGGGTGCTCAGTGCTCGGGGTGCTCGGTGGTCAGTACTCAGGGTGCTGGGTGCTCAGTGCTCGAGGTGCTCAGAACTCAGGGTGCTGTGTGTTCAGTGCTCAGGGTGCTGGGTGCTCAGTACTCAGGGAGCTCGGTGCATAGTACTCAGGGTGCTGGGTGCTCAGTGCTCGGGGTGCTGGGTGCTCAGTGCTCAGTACTCAGGGTGCTCTGTGCTCAGTGCTCGGGGTGCTGGGTGCTCAGTGCTCAGTACTCAGGGTGCTGGGTGCTCAGTGCTCAGTTTTCTGGGTGCTCAGTGCTCGGGGTGCTGGGTGCTCATTACTCAGGGTGCTGGGTGCTCAGTTCTCGGGGTGCTCGGTGCTCAGTACTCAGTGCTCAGGGTGCTCAGTGCTCAGTGCTCAGGGTGCTGGGTGCTCAGTACTCAGGGTGCTGGGTGCTCAGTGCTCAGGGTGCTGTGTGCTCAGTACTCGGTGTGCTTGGTGCTCAGTGCTCAGGGTGCTGGTTGCTCAGTACTCGGCGTGCTCGGTGCTCAGTGCTCAGGGTGCTGGGTGCTCAATACTCAGGGTGCTGGGTGCTCAGTGCTCGGGGTGCTGGGTGCTCAGTGCTCAGGGTGCTGGGTGCTCAGTACTCAGGGTGCTGGGTGATCAGTACTCAGGGTGCTGGGTGCTCAGTACTCAGGGTGCTGGGTGCCCAGTTCCCGGGGTGCTGGGTGCTCAGTACTCAGGGTGCTGGATGCTCAGTACTCGGGGTGCTGGGTGCTCAGTACTCAGGGTGCTGGGTGCTCATTAGTCGGGGTGCTCGGTGCTCAGTACGTTGGGTGCTCAGTACTCAGGGTGCTGGGTGCTCAGTGCTCAGGGTGCTGGGTGCTCAGTGCTCAGGGTGCTGGGTGCTCAGTGCTCAGGGTGCTGGGTGCTCACTGCTCAGGGTGCTGGGTGCTCAGTGCTGAGGGTGCTGGGTGCTCAGTACTCGGGGTGCTCAGTGCTCAGTACTCAGGGTGCTGGGTGCTCAGTGCTCAAGGTGCTTGGTGCTCAGTACTCAGGGTGCTGGGTGCTCGGTGCTCAGTACGCTGGGTGCTCAGTACTCAGGGTGCTGGGTGCTCAGTACTCAGGGTGCTCGGTGCTCAGTATTCAGGGTGCTGGGTGCTCAGTGCTCGGGGTGCTGGGTGCTCAGTACTCAGGGTGCTGGGTGCTCAGTGCTCGGGGTGCTCGGTGCTCAGAACGCTGTGTGCTCAGTACTCAGGGTGCTGGGTGCTCAGTACTCAGGGTGCAGAGTGCTTAGTGCTCAGGGTGCTGGGTGCTCAGTGCTCAGGGTGCTGGGTGCTCAGTACTCAGGGTGCTGGGTGCTCAGTACTCAGGGTGCTGGGTGCTCAGTGCTCGGGGTGCTGGGTGCTCAATGCTTGGGGTGCTGGTTGCTCAGAGCTCGGGGTGCTCGGTGGTCAGTACTCAGGGTGCTGGGTGCTCAGTGCTCGAGGTGCTCAGTACTCAGGGTGCTGTGTGTTCAGTGCTCAGGGTGCTGGGTGCTCAGTACTCAGGGTGCTCGGTGCTTAGTACTCAGGGTGCTGGGTGCTCAGTGCTCGGGGTGCTGGGTGCTCAGTGCTCAGTACTCAGGGTGCTCTGTGCTCAGTACTCAGGGTGCTGCGTGCTCAGTGCTCGGGGTGCTGGGTGCTCAGTACTCGGGGTGCTCAGTGCTCAGTACTCAGGGTGCTGGGTGCTCAGTGCTCAAGGTGCTTGGTGCTCAGTACTCAGGGTGCTGGCTGCTCGGTGCTCAGTACGCTGGGTGCTCAGTACTCAGGGTGCTGGGTGCTCAGTACTCAGGGTGCTCGGTGCTCAGTATTCAGGGTGCTGGGTGCTCAGTGCTCGGGGTGCTGGGTGCTCAGTACTCAGGGTGCTGGGTGCTCAGTGCTCGGGGTGTTCGGTGCTCAGAACGCTGGGTGCTCAGTACTCAGGGTGCTGGGTGCTCAGTACTCAGGGTGCAGAGTGCTTAGTGCTCAGGGTGCTGGGTGCTCAGTGCTCAGGGTGCTGGGTGCTCAGTACTCAGGGTGCTGGGTGCTCAGTACTCAGGGTGCTGGGTGCTCAGTGCTCAGGGTGCTGGGTGCTCAATGCTTGGGGTGCTGGTTGCTCAGAGCTCGGGGTGCTCGGTGGTCAGTACTCAGGGTGCTGGGTGCTCAGTGCTCGAGGTGCTCAGTACTCAGGGTGCTGTGTGTTCAGTGCTCAGGGTGCTGGGTGCTCAGTACTCAGGGTGCTCGGTGCTTAGTACTCAGGGTGCTGGGTGCTCAGTGCTCGGGGTGCTGGGTGCTCAGTGCTCAGTACTCAGGGTGCTCTGTGCTCAGTACTCAGGGTGCTGCGTGCTCAGTGCTCGGGGTGCTGGTTGCTCAGTACTCAGGTTGCTGGGTGCTCAGTGCTCGGGGTGCTCGGTGCTCAGTACGCTGGGTGCTCAGTACTCAGGGTGCTGGGTGCTCAGTACTCAGGGTGCTGGGTGCTTAGTACTCAGTGTGCTAGGTGCTCAGTGCTCGGGGTGCTGGGTGCTCAGTGCTCAGTACTCAGGGTGCTGGGTGCTCAGTGATCAGGGTGCTGGGTGCTCAGTGCTCAGGGTGTTGGGTGGTCAGTGCTCAGGGTGCTGGGTGCTCAGTACTCAGGGTGCTGGGTGCTCAGTACTCAGGGTGCTGGGTGCTCAGTGCTCGGGGTGCTGGGTGCTCAGTGCTCGGGGTACTGGGTGCTCAGTGCTCGGGGTGCTCGGTGGTCAGTACTCAGGGTGCTGGGTGCTCAGTGCTCGAGGTGCTCAGAACTCAGGGTGCTGTGTGTTCAGTGCTCAGGGTGCTGGGTGCTCAGTACTCAGGGAGCTCGGTGCATAGTACTCAGGGTGCTGGGTGCTCAGTGCTCGGGGTGCTGGGTGCTCAGTGCTCAGTACTCAGGGTGCTCTGTGCTCAGTGCTCGGTGTGCTGGGTGCTCAGTGCTCAGTACTCAGGGTGCTGGGTGCTCAGTGCTCAGTTTTCTGGGTGCTGAGTGCTCGGGATGCTGGGTGCTCATTACTCAGTGTGCTGGGTGCTCAGTACTCCGGGTGCTGGGTGCTCAGTTCTCGGGGTGCTCGGTGCTCAGTACTCAGTGCTCAGGGTGCTGGGTGCTCAGTACTCAGGGTGCTGGGTGCTCAGTGCTCAGGGTGCTGGGTGCTCAGTACTCGGGGTGCTTGGTGCTCAGTGCTCAGGGTGCTGGTTGCTCAGTACTCGGGGTGCTCGGTGCTCAGTACTCGGGGTGCTGGGTGATCAGTACTCAGGGTGCTGGGTGCTCAGTACTCAGGGTGCTGGGTGATCAGTACTCAGGGTGCTGGGTGCTCAGTTCTCAGGGTGCTGGGTGCTCAGTGCCCGGGGTGCTGGGTGCTCATTACTCAGGGTGCTGGGTGCTCAGTACTCAGGGTGCTGGGAGCTCAGTGCTCAGGGTGCTGGGTGATCAGTACTCAGGGTGCTGGGAGCTCAGTGCTCAGGGTGATCTTTGCTCAGTACTCAGGGTGCTCACTACTCAGGGTGCTGGGTGCTCAGTGCTCAGGGTGCTGGGTGCTCAGTGCTCAGGGTGCTGGGTGCTCAGTGCTCAGGGTGCTGGGTGCTCAGTACTCAGGGTGCTGGGTGCTCAGTGCTCGGGGTGCTGGGTGCTCAGTGCTCAGGGTGCTGGGTGCTCAGTACTCAGGGTGCTGGGTGATCAGTACTCAGGGTGCTGGGTGCTCAGTACTCGGGGTGCTCGGTGCTCAGTACGTTGGGTGCTCAGTACTCAGGGTGCTGGGTGCTCAGTGCTCAGGGTGCTGGGTGCTCAGTGCTCAGGGTGCTGGGTGCTCAGTGCTCAGGGTGCTGGGTGCTCAGTGCTCAGGGTGCTGGGTGCTCAGTGCTCAAGGTGCTGGGTGCTCAGTACTCGGGGTGCTCAGTGCTCAGTACTCAGGGTGCTGGGTGCTCAGTGCTCAGGGTGCTTGGTGCTCAGTACTCAGGGTGCTGGGTGCTCGGTGCTCAGTACGCTGGGTGCTCAGTACTCAGGGTGCTGGGTGCTCAGTACTCAGGGTGCTCGGTGCTCAGTATTCAGGGTGCTGGGTGCTCAGTGCTCGGGGTGCTGGGTGCTCAGTACTCAGGGTGCTGGGTGCTCAGTGCTCGGGGTGCTCGGTGCTCAGAACGCTGGGTGCTCAGTACTCAGGGTGCTGGGTGCTCAGTACTCAGGGTGCAGAGTGCTTAGTACTCAGGGTGCTAGGTGCTCAGTGCTCGGGGTGCTGGGTGCTCAGTGCTCAGTAATCAGGGTGCTGGGTGCTCAGTGCTCAGGGTGCTGGGTGCTCAGTGCTCAGGGTGCTGGGTGCTCAGTGCTCAGGGTGCTGGGTGCTCAGTGCTCAGGGTGCTGGGTGCTCAGTACTCAGGGTGATGGGTGCTCAGTGCTCGGGGTGCTGGGTGCTCAGTGCTTGGGGTGCTGGTTGCTCAGAGCTCGGGGTGCTCGGTGGTCAGTACTCAGGGTGCTGGGTGCTCAGTGCTCAAGGTGCTCAGTACTAAGGGTGCTGTGTGTTCAGTGCTCAGGGTGCTGGGTGCTCAGTACTCAGGGTGCTCTCTGCTTAGTACTCAGGGTGCTGGGTGCTCAGTTCTCGGGGTGCTGGGTGCTCAGTGCTCAGTACTCAGGGTGCTCTGTGCTCAGTGCTCGGGGTGCTGGGTGCTCAGTGCTCAGTACTCAGGGTGCTGGGTGCTCAGTGCTCAGTTTGCTGGGTGCTCAGTGCTCGGGGTGCTGGGTGCTCAGTACTCAGGGTGCTGGGTGCTCATTACTCCGGGTGCTGGGTGCTCAGTTCTCGGGGTGCTCGGTGCTCAGTACTCAGTGCTCAGGGTGCTCAGTGCTCAGTGCTCAGGGTGCTGGGTGCTCAGTACTCAGGGTGCTGGGTACTCAGTGCTCAGGGTGCTGGGTGCTCAGTGCTCGGGGTGCTGGGTGCTCAGTGCTCAGGGTGCTGGGTGCTCAGTGCTCGGGGTGCTCGGTGCTCAGTGCTCAGGGTGCTGGGTGCTCAGTACTCAGGGTGCTGGGAGCTCAGTGATCAGGGTGATCTTTGCTCAGTACTCAGGGTGCTCACTACTCAGGGTGCTGGGTGCTCAGTGCTCAGGGTGCTGGGTGCTCAGTGCTCGGGGTGCTGGGTGCTCAGTGCTCAGTACTCAGGGTGCTGTGTGCTCAGTGCTCAGGGTGCTGTGTGCTCAGTGCTCAGGGTGCTGGGTGCTCAGTACTCAGGGTGCTGGGTGCTCAGTGCTCAGGGTGCTCGGTGCTCAGTACGTTGGGTGCTCAGTACTCAGGGTGCCGGGTGCTCAGTGCTCAGGGTGCGGGGTGCTCAGTGCTCAGGGTGCTGGGTGCTCAGTGCTCAGGGTGCTGGGGGCTCAGTGCTCAGGGTGCTGGGTGCTCAGTGCTCGGGGTGCTGGGTGCTCGGTGCTCGGGGTGCTGGGTGCTCATTACTCGGGGTGCTCAGTGCTCAGTAATCAGGGTGCTGGGTGCTCAGTGCTCAGGGTGCTGGGTGCTCAGTACTCAGGGTGCTGGGTGCTCGGTGCTCAGTACGCTAGGTGCTCAGTACTCAGTGTGCTGGGTGCTCAGTACTCAGGGTGCTCGGTGCTCAGTACTCAGGGTGCTGGGTGCTCAGTGCTCGGGGTGCTGGGTGCTCAGTACTCAGGGTGCTGTGTGCTCAGTGCTCGGGGTGCTCGGTGCTCAGTACGCTGGGTGCTCAGTACTCAGGGTGCTGGGTGCTCAGTACTCAGGGTGCTGGGTGCTTAGTACTCAGGGTGCTAGGTGCTCAGTGCTCGGGGTGCTGGGTGCTATGTGCTCAGTACTCAGGGTGCTGGGTGCTCAGTGCTCAGGGCGCTGGGTGCTCAGTGCTCAGGGTGCTGGGTGCTCAGTGCTCAGGGTGCTGGGTGCTCAGTACTCATGGTGCTGGGTGCTCAGGACTCAGGGTGCTGGGTGCTCAGTGCTCGGGGAGCTGGGTGCTCAGTGCTCGGGGTGCTGTGTGCTCAGTGCTCGGGGTGCACGGTGCTCAGTACTGAGGGTGCTGGGTGCTCAGTGCTCGAGGTGCTCAGTACTCAGGGTGCTGTGTGTTCAGTGCTCAGGGTGCTGGGTGCTCAGTACTCAGGGTGCTCTGTGCTTAGTACTCAGGGTGCTGGGTGCTCAGTGCTCGGGGTGCTGGGTGCACAGTGCTCAGTACTCAGGGTGCTCTGTGCTCAGTGCTCGGGGTGCTGGGTGCTCAGTGCTCAGTACTCAGGGTGCTGGGTGCTCAGTGCTCAGTTTGCTGGGTGCTCAGTGCTCGGGGTGCTGGGTGCTCAGTGCTCAGTACTCAGGGTGCTGTGTGCTCAGTGCTCAGGGTGCTGTGTGCTCAGTGCTCAGGGTGCTGGGTGCTCAGTGCTCAGGGTGCTGGGTACTCAGTGCTCAGGGTGCTGGGTGCTCAGTACTCAGGGTGCTGGGTGCTCAGTACTCTGGGTGCTGGGTGCTCAGTGCTCGGGGTGCTGGGTGCTCAGTGCTCGCAGTGCTGGGTGCTCAGTGCTTGGGGTTCTCGGTGCTCAGTACTCAGGGTGTTGGGTGCTCAGTTCTCGAGGTGCTCAGTACTCAGGGTGCGGTGTGTTCAGTGCTCAGGGTGCTGGGTGCTCAGTACTCAGGGTGCTGGGTGCTCAGTGCTCAGGGTGCTCGGTGCTCAGTACGTTGGGTGCTCAGTACTCAGGGTGCTGGGTGCTCAGTGCTCAGGGTGCTAGGTGCTCAGTGCTCAGGGTGCTGGGTGCTCAGTGCTCAGGGTGCTGGGTGCTCAGTGCTCAGGGTGCTGGGTGCTCAGTGCTCGGGGTGCTGGGTGCTCGGTGCTCGGGGTGCTGGGTTCTCAGTACTCGGGATGCTCGGTGCTCAGTACTCAGGGTGCTGGGTGCTCAGTGCTCAGGGTGCTGGGTGCTCAGTACTCAGGGTGCTGGGTGCTCGGTGCTCAGTACGCTGGGTGCTCAGTACTCAGGGTGCTGGGTGCTCAGTACTCAGGGTGCTGGGTGCTCAGTACTCAGGGTGCTGGGTGCTCAGTGCTCGGGGTGCTGGGTGCTCAGTACTCAGGGTGCTGGGTGCTCAGTGCTCGGGGTGCTCGGTGCTCAGTACGCTGGGTGCTCAGTACTCAGGGTGCTGGGTGCTCAGTACTCAGGGTGCTGGCTGCTTAGTACTCAGGGTGCTAGGTGCTCAGTGCTCGGGGTGCTGGGTGCTCAGTGCTCAGTACTCAGGGTGCTGGGTGCTCAGTGATCAGGGTGCTGGGTGCTCAGTGCTCAGGGTGCTGGGTGCTCAGTGCTCAGGGTGCTGGGTGCTCAGTACTCAGGGTGCTGGGTGCTCAGTACTCAGGGTGCTGGGTGCTCAGTGCTCGGGGTGCTGGGTGCTCAGTGCTTGGGGTGCTGGGTGCTCAGTGCTCGTGGTGCTCGGTGGTCAGTACTCAGGGTGCTGGGTGCTCAGTGCTCGAGGTGCTCAGAACTCAGGGTGCTGTGTGTTCAGTGCTCAGGGTGCTGGGTGCTCAGTACTCAGGGAGCTCGGTGCATAGTACTCAGGGTGCTGGGTGCTCAGTGCTCGGGGTGCTGGGTGCTCAGTGCTCAGTACTCAGGGTGCTCTGTGCTCAGTGCTCGGGGTGCTGGGTGCTCAGTGCTCAGTACTCAGGGTGCTGGGTGCTCAGTGCTCAGTTTCCTGGGTGCTCAGTGCTCGGGGTGCTGGGTGCTCATTACTCAGGGTGCTGGGTGCTCAGTACTCCGGGTGCTGGGTGCTCAGTTCTCGGGGTGCTCTTTGCTCAGTACTCAGTGCTCAGGGTGCTCAGTGCTCAGTGCTCAGGGTGCTGGGTGCTCAGTACTCAGGGTGCTGGGTGCTCAGTGCTCAGGGTGCTGGGTGCTCAGTACTCGGGGTGCTTGGTGCTCAGTGCTCAGGGTGCTGGTTGCTCAGTACTCGGGGTGCTCGGTGCTCAGTACTCGGGGTGCTGGGTGATCAGTACTCAGGGTGCTGGGTGCTCAGTACTCGGGGTGCTGGGTGATCAGTACTCAGGGTGCTGGGTGCTCAGTACTCAGGGTGCTGGGTGCTCAGTGCCCGGAGTGCTGGGTGCTCAGTACTCAGGGTGCTGGGTGCTCAGTACTCAGGGTGCTGGGAGCTCAGTGCTCAGGGTGATCTTTGCTCAGTACTCAGGGTGCTCACTACTCAGGGTGCTGGGTGCTCAGTGCTCAGGGTGCTGGGTGCTCAGTGCTCAGGGTGCTGGGTGCTCAGTGCTCAGGGTGCTGGGTGCTCAGTACTCAGGGTGCTGGGTGCTCAGTGCTCGGGGTGCTGGGTGCTCAGTGCTCAGGGTGCTGGGTGCTCAGTACTCAGGGTGCTGGGTGATCAGTACTCAGGGTGCTGGGTGCTCAGTACTCAGGGTGCTGGGTGCTCAGTGCCCGGGGTGCTGGGTGCTCAGTACTCAGGGTGCTGGATGCTCAGTACTCGGGGTGCTGGGTGCTCAGTGCCCGGGGTGCTGGGTGCTCAGTACTCAGGGTGCTGGGTGCTCATTGCTCGGGGTGCTGGGTGCTCAGTGCTCAGTACTCAGGGTGCTGGGTGCTCAGTACTCAGGGTGCTGGGTTCTCAGTACTCGGGTGCTGGGTGCTCAGTGCTCAGGGTTCTGGGTGCTCAGTGCTCGGTGTGCTGGGTGCACAGTGCTCAGTACTCAGGGTGCTGGGTGCTCAGTGCTCGGGGTGCTGGGTGCTCAGTGCTTAGTACTCAGGGTGCTGGGTGCTCAGTGCTCAGGGTGCTGTGTGCTCAGTGCTCAGGGTGCTGGGTGCTCAGTGCTCAGGGTGCTGGGTACTCAGTGCTCAGGGTGCTGGGTGCTCAGTACTCAGGGTGCTGGGTGCTCAGTACTCAGGGTGCTGGGTGCTCAGTGCTCGGGTTGCTGGGTGCTCAGTGCTCGCGTTGCTGGGTGCTCAGTGCTCGGGGTGCTCGGTGCTCAGTACTCAGGATGCTGGGTGCTCAGTGCTCGAGGTGCTCAGTACTCAGGGTGCTGTGTGTTCAGTGCTCAGGGTGCTGGGTGCTCAGTACTCAGGGTGCTCGGTGCTTAGTACTCAGGGTGCTGGGTGCTTAGTACTCCGGGTGCTCGGTGCTCAGTGCTCAAAGTGCTGGGTGCTCAGTACTCAGGGTGCTCATTGCTCAGGGTGCTGGGTGCTCAGTACTCAGGGTGCTGGGTGCTCAGTGCTCGGGGTGCTGGGTGCTCAGTACTCAGGATGCTGGGTGCTCAGTACTCCGGGTGCTGGGTGCTCAGTTCTCGGGGTGCTCGGTGCTCAGTACTCAGTGATCAGGGTGCTCAGTGCTCAGTGCTCAGGGTGCTGGGTGTTCAGTACTCAGGGTGCTGGGTGCTCAGTACTCAGGGTGCTGGGTGCTCAGTGCTCAGGGTGCTGGCTGCTCAGTACTCGGGGTGATCGGTGCTCAGTGCTCAGGGTGCTGGGTGCTCAGTACTCAGGGTGCTGGGTGCTCAGTACTCAGGGTGCTGGGTGCTCAGTGCTCAGGGTGCTGGGTACTCAGTGCTCGGGGTGCTCGGTGCTCAGTACGCTCGGTGCTCAGTACTCAGGGTGCTGGGTGCTCAGTACTCAGGGTGCTGGGTGCTCAGTACTCAGGGTGCTGGGTGCTCACTGCTCAGGGTGCTGGGTGCTCAGTACTCAGGGTGCTGGGAGCTCAGTGCTCAGGGTGATCTTTGCTCAGTACTCAGGGTGTTCAGTGCTCGGGGTTCTGGGTGCTCAGTGCTCAGGGTGAT
This sequence comes from Microtus oregoni, assembly GCF_018167655.1. Taxonomy (NCBI): domain Eukaryota; kingdom Metazoa; phylum Chordata; class Mammalia; order Rodentia; family Cricetidae; genus Microtus; species Microtus oregoni. The sequence continues at coordinate 1,000,914 of NW_024543811.1, read as the reverse complement.
CGGTGCTCAGTACTCAGGGTGCTGGGTGCTCAGTACTCAGGGTGCTGGGTGCTCAGTACTCAGGGTGCTGGGTGCTCAGTGCGAAGGGTGCTGGGTGATGGGTGCTCAGTGTGCTGGGTGCTCAGTGCTCAGGGTGCTGGGTGCTCAGTGCTCGGGGTGCTGGGTGCTCATTACTCAGGGTGCTGGGTGCTCAGTGCTCGGGTTGCTGGGTGCACAGTGTTCGGGGTGCTGGGTGCTCAGTGCTCAGTACTCAGGGTGCTGGGTGCTCAGTGCTCGGGGTGTTGGGTGCTCAGTGCTCAGTACTCAGGGTGCTGCGTGCTCAGTGCTCAGGGTGCTGTGTGCTCAGTGCTCAGGGTGCTGGCTGCTCAGTGCTCGGGGTGCTGGGTGCTCAGTGCTCGGGGTGCTGGGTGCTCAGTGCTCAGTGCTCAGGGTGCTGGGTGCTCAGTGCTCAGTGCTCAGGGTGCTGGTTGCTCAGTACTCAGGGTGCTGGGTGCTCAGTACTCAGGGTGCTGGGTGCTCAGTGCTCAGGGTGCTGTTTGCTCAGTACTCAGTGTGCTGGGTACTCAGTACTCAGGGTGCTGGGTGCTCGGTGCTCAGTAGGCTGGGTGCTCAGTACTCAGGGTGCTGGGTGCTCAGTACTCAGGGTGCTCGGTGCTCAGTACTCAGGTTGCTGGGTGCTCAGTGCTCGGGGTGCTGGGTGCTCAGTACTCAGGGTGCTGGGTGCTCAGTGCTCGGGGTGCTCGGTGCTCAGTACGCTGGGTGCTCAATACTCAGGGTGCTGTTTGCTCAGTACTCAGGGTGCTGGGTGCTTAGTACTCAGGGTGCTCGGTGCTCAGTGCTCAGGGTGCTGGGTGCTCAGTGCTTGGGGTGCTGGGTGCTCAGTACTCAGGGTGCTGGGTGCTCAGTACTCCGGGTGCTGGGTGCTCAGTTCTCGGGGTGCTCGGTGCTCAGTACTCCGTGCTCAGGGTGCTCAGTGATCAGTGCTCAGGGTGCTGGGTGTTCAGTACTCAGGGTGCTGGGTGCTCAGTACTCAGGGTGCTGGGTGCTCAGTGCTCAGGGTGCTGGCTGCTCAGTACTCGGGGTGATCGGTGCTCAGTGCTCAGGGTGCTGGGTGCTCAGTACTCAGGGTGCTGGGAGCTCAGTGCTCAGGGTGATCTTTGCTCAGTACTCAGGGTGCTCAGTGCTCGGGGTTCTGGGTGCTCAGTGCTCAGGGTGATCGGTGCTCATTACTCAGGGTGCTGGGTGCTCAGTGCTCAGGGTGCTGGGTGCTCAGTCCTCAGGGTGCTCAGTGCTCAGGGTGCTGGGTGCTCAGTGCTCGGGGTGCTCGGTGCTCAGTACTCAGGGTGCTGAGTGCTCAGTACTCAGCGTGCTGCGTGCTCAGTACTCAGGGTGCTGGGTGCTCAGAGCGAAGGGTGCGGGGTGATCAGTGCTCAGTGTGCTGGGTGCTCAGTGCTCAGGGTGCTGGGTGCTCAGTGCTCGGGGTGCTGGGTGCTCAGTACTCAGGGAGCTGGGTGCTCAGTGCTCGGGGTGCTGGGTGCTCAGTGCTCAGGGTGCTGGGTGCTCAGTGCTCAGTACTCAGGGTGCTGGGTGCTCAGTGCTCGGGGTGCTGGGTGCTCAGTGCTCAGTACTCAGGGTGCCGGGTGCTCAGTGCTCAGGGTGCTGTGTGCTCAGTGCTCAGGGTGCTGCTTGCTCAGTGCTCGGGGTGCTGGGTGCTCAGTGCTCGGGGTGCTGGGTGCTCAGTGCTCAGGGTGCTGGGTGCTCTGTGCTCAGGGTGCTGGGTGCTCAGTACTCAGGGTGCTGGGTGCTCGGTGCTCAGTACGCTGGGTGCTCAGGACTCAGGGTGCTGGGTGCTCAGTACTCAGGGTGCTCGGTGCTCAGTACTCAGGGTGCTGGGTGCTCAGTGTTCGGGGTGCTGGGTGCTCAGTACTCAGGGTGCTGGGTGCTCAGTGATCGGTGTGCTCGGTGCTCAGTACGCTGGGTGCTCAGTACTCAGGGTGCTGGCTGCTCAGTACTCAGGGTGCTGGGTGCTTAGTACTCAGGGTGCTGGGTGCTCAGTGCTCAGGGTTCTGGGTGCTCAGTGTTCAGTACTCAGGGTGCTGGGTGCTCAGTGCTCAGGGCGCTGGGTGCTCAGTGCTCAGGGTGCTGGGTGCTCAGTGCTCAGGGCGCTGGGTACTCAGTGCTCAGGGTGCTGGGTGCTCAGTACTCAGGGTGCTGGGTGCTCAGTACTCAGGGTGCTGGGTGCTCAGTGCTCGGGGTGCTGGGTGCTCAGTGCTCGGTTTGCTGGGTGCTCAGTGCTCGGGGTGCTCGGTGCTCAGTACTCAGGGTGCTGGGTGCTCAGTGCTCGAGGTGCTCAGTACTCAGGGTGCTGTGTGTTCAGTGCTCAGGTTGCTGGGTGCTCAGTACTCAGGGTGCTCGGTGCTTAGTACTCAGGGTGCTGGGTGCTCAGTGCTCGGGGTGCTGGGTGCTCAGTGCTCAGTACTCAGGGTGCTAGGTGCTCAGTGCTCGGGGTGCTGGGTGCTCAGTGCTCAGTACTCAGGGTGCTGGGTGCTCAGTGCTCAGGGTGCTGGATGCTCAGTGCTCGGGGTGCTGGGTGCTCAGTACTCAGGGTGCTGGGTGCTCAGTACTCCGGGTGCTGGGTGCTCAGTTCTCGGGGTGCTCGGTGCTCAGTACTCAGTGCTCAGGGTGCTCAGTGCTCAGTGCTCAGGGTGCTTGGTGTTCAGCACTCAGGGTGCTGGGTGCTCAGTGCTCAGGGTGCTGTGTGCTCGGTGCTCAGTACGTTGGGTGCTCAGTACTCAGGGTGCTGGGTGCTTAGTACTCAGGGTGCTGGGTGCTCAGTGCTCAGGGTGCTGTGTGCTCGGTGCTCAGTACGTTGGGTGCTTAGTACTCAGGGTGCTGTGTGCTCAGTGCTCAGGGTGCTGGCTGCTCAGTACTCGGGGTGATCGGTGCTCAGTGCTCAGGGTGCTGGGTGCTCAGTGCTCAGGGTGCTGAGTGCTCAGTACTCAGGGTGCTGGGTGCTCAGTGCTCAGGTTGCTGGGTCCTCATTGCTCTGGGTGCTCGGTGCTCAGTACGCTCGGTGCTCAGTACTCAGGGTGCTGGGTGCTCAGTACTCAGGGTGCTGGGTGCTCAGTTCTCAGGGTGCTGGGTGCTCAGTGCTCAGGGTGCTGGGTGCTCAGTACTCAGATTGCTGGGAGCTCAGTGCTCAGGGTGATCTTTGCTCAGTACTCAGGGTGCTCAGTGCTCGGGGTTCTGGGTGCTCAGTCCTCAGGGTGATCGGTGCTCAGTACTCAGGGTGCTGGGTGCTCAGTGCTCAGGGTGCTGGGTGCTCAGTCCTCAGGGTGCTCAGTGCTCAGGGTGCTGGGTGCTCAGTGCTCGGGGTGCTCGGTGCTCAGTACTCAGAGTGCTGAGTGCTCAGTACTCCGTGTGCTGTGTGCTCAGTACTCAGTGTGCTGGGTGCTCAGTGCGAAGGGTGCTGGGTGATCAGTGCTCAGTGTGCTGGGTGCTCAGTGCTCAGGGTGCTGGGTGCTCAGTGCTCGGGGTGCTGGGTGCTCAGTACTCAGGGTGCTGGGTGCTCAGTGCTCGGGGTGCTGGGTGCTCAGTGCTCGGGGTGCTGGGTGCTCAGTGCTCAGTACTCAGGGTGCTGGGTGCTCAGTGCTCGGGGTGCTGGGTGCTCAGTGCTCAGTACTCAGGGTGCTGGGTGCTCACTGCTCAGGGTGCTGTGTGCTCAGTGCTCAGCGTGCTGGGTGCTCAGTGCTCAGGGTGCTGGGTACTCATTGCTCAGGGTGCTGGGTGCTCAGTACTCATGGTGCTGGGTGCTCAGTGCTCAGGGTGCTGGGTGCTCAGTACTCAGGGTGCTGGGTGTTCAGTGCTCGGGGTGCTGGGTGCTCAGTGCTCAGGGTGCTGGGTGCTCAGTACTCAGGGTGCTGGTTGCTCAGTACTCAGGGTGCTGGGTGCTCAGTGCTCAGGGTGCTGGGTACTCAGTGCTCAGGGTGCTGGGTGCTCAGTGCTCAGGGTGCTGTGTGCTCAGTGCTCAGGGTGCTGGGTGCTCAGTGCTCAGGGTGCTGGGTACTCATTGCTCAGGGTGCTGGGTGCTCAGTACTCAGGGTGCTGGGTGCTCAGTGCTCAGGGTGCTGGGTGCTCAGTACTCAGGGTGCTGGGTGCTCAGTGCTCGGGGTGCTGGGTGCTCAGTGCTCAGGGTGCTGGGTGCTCAGTGCTCAGGGTGCTGGGTGCTCAGTACTCAGGTTGCTGGGTGCTCAGTACTCAGGGTGCTGGTTGCTCAGTGCTCGGGGTGCTGGGTGCTCAGTGCTCAGTGCTCAGGGTGCTGGGTGCTCAGTGCTCAGTGCTCAGGGTGCTGGTTGCTCAGTACTCAGGGTGCTGGGTGCTCAGTACTCAGGGTGCTGGGTGCTCAGTGCTCAGGGTGCTGTTTGCTCAGTACTCAGGGTGCTGGGTGCTCAGTACTCAGGGTGCTGGGTGCTCGGTGCTCAGTACGCTGGGTGCTCAGTACTCAGGGTGCTGGGTGCTCAGTACTCAGGGTGCTCGGTGCTCAGTACTCAGGGTGCTGGGTGCTCAGTGCTCGGGGTGCTGGGTGCTCAGTACTCAGGGTGCTGGGTGCTCAGTGCTCGGGGTGCTCGGTGCTCAGTACGCTGGGTGCTCAATACTCAGGGTGCTGTGTGCTCAGTACTCAGGGTGCTGGGTGCTTAGTACTCAGGGTGCTCGGTGCTCAGTGCTCAGGGTGCTGGGTGCTCAGTGCTTGGGGTGCTGGGTGCTCAGTACTCAGGGTGCTGGGTGCTCAGTACTCCGGGTGCTGGGTGCTCAGTTCTCGGGGTGCTCGGTGCTCAGTACTCAGTGCTCAGGGTGCTCAGGGATCAGTGCTCAGGGTGCTGGGTGTTCAGTACTCAGGGTGCTGGGTGCTCAGTACTCAGGGTGCTGGGTGCTCAGTGCTCATGGTGCTGGCTGCTCAGTACTCGGTGAGATCAGTGCTCAGTGCTCAGGGTGCTGGGTGCTCAGTACTCAGGGTGCCTGGTGCTCAGTACTCAGGGTGCTGGGTGCTCAGTGCTCAGGGTGCTTGGTACTCAGTGCTCGGGGTGCTCGGTGCTCAGTACGCTCGGTGCTCAGTACTCAGGGTGCTGGGTGCTCAGTACTCAGGGTGCTGGGTGCTCAGTACTCAGGGTGCTGGGTGCTAAGTGCTCAGGGTGCTGGGTGCTCAGTACTCAGGGTGCTGGGAGCTCAGTGCTCAGGGTGATCTTTGCTCAGTACTCAGGGTGCTCAGTGCTCGGGGTTCTGGGTGCTCAGTGCTCAGGGTGATCGGTGCTCATTACTCTGGGTGCTGGGTGCTCAGTGCTCAGGGTGCTGGGTGCTCAGTCCTCAGGGTGCTCAGTGCTCAGGGTGCTGGGTGCTCAGTGCTCGGGGTGCTCGGTGCTCAGTACTCAGGGTGCTGAGTGCTCAGTACTCAGGGTGCTGCGTGCTCAGTACTCAGGGTGCTGGGTGCTCAGAGCGAAGGGTGCTGGGTGATCAGTGCTCAGTGTGCTGGGTGCTCAGTGCTCAGGGTGCTGGGTGCTCAGTGCTCGGGGTGCTGGGTGCTCAGTACTCAGGGAGCTGGGTGCTCAGTGCTCAGGGTGCTGGGTGCTCAGTGCTCGGGGTGCTGTGTGCTCAGTGCTCAGTACTCAGGGTGCTTGGTGCTCAGTGCTCGGGGTGCTGGGTGCTCAGTGCTCAGTACTCAGGGTGCCGGGTGCTCAGTGCTCAGTACGCTGGGTGCTCAGTACTCAGGGTGCTGGGTGCTCAGTACTCAGGGTGCTCGGTGCTCAGTACTCAGGGTGCTGTGTGCTCAGTGTTCGGGGTGCTGTTTGCTCAGTACTCAGGGTGCTGGGTGCTCAGTGCTCGGTGTGCTCGGTGCTCAGTACGCTGGGTGCTCAGTACTCAGGGTGCTGGGTGCTCAGTACTCAGGGTGCTGGGTGCTTATTACTCAGGGTGCTGGCTGCTCAGTGCTCAGGGTTCTGGGTGCTCAGTGTTCAGTACTCAGGGTGCTGGGTGCTCAGTGCTCAGGGTGCTGGGTGCTCAGTGCTCAGGGTGCTGGGTGCTCAGTGCTCAGGGCGCTGGGTACTCAGTGCTCAGGGTGCTGGGTGCTCAGTACTCAGGGTGCTGGGTGCTCAGTACTCAGGGTGCTGGGTGCTCAGTGCTCGGGGTGCTGGGTGCTCAGTGCTCGGTGTGCTGGGTGCTCAGTGCTCGGGGTGCTCGGTGCTCAGTACTCAGGGTGCTGGGTGCTCAGTGCTCGAGGTGCTCAGTACTCAGGGTGCTGTGTGTTCAGTGCTCAGGGTGCTGGGTGCTCAGTACTCAGGGTGCTCGGTGCTTAGTACTCAGGGTGCTGGGTGCTCAGTGCTCGGGGTGCTGGGTGCTCAGTGCTCAGTACTCAGGGTGCTGGGTGCTCAGTGCTCGGGGTGCTGGGTGCTCAGTGCTCAGTACTCAGGGTGCTGGGTGCTCAGTGCTCAGGGTGCTGGGTGCTCAGTGCTCGGGGTGCTGGGTGCTCAGTACTCAGGGTGCTGGGTGCTCAGTACTCCGGGTGCTGGGTGCTCAGTTCTCGTGGTGCTCGGTGCTCAGTACTCAGTGCTCAGGGTGCTCAGTGCTCAGTGCTCAGGGTGCTTGGTGTTCAGCACTCAGGGTGCTGGGTGCTCAGTGCTCAGGGTGCTGTGTGCTCGGTGCTCAGTACGTTGGGTGCTCAGTACTCAGGGTGCTGGGTGCTTAGTACTCAGGCTGCTGGGTGCTCAGTGCTCAGGGTGCTGTGTGCTCGGTGCTCAGTACATTGGGTGCTCAGTACTCAGGGTGCTGTGTGCTCAGTGCTCAGGGTGCTGGCTGCTCAGTACTCGGGGTGATCGGTGCTCAGTGCTCAGGGTGCTGGGTGCTCAGTGCTCAGGGTGCTGGGTGCTCAGTACTCAGGGTGCTGGGTGCTCAGTGCTCAGGGTGCTGGGTCCTCAGTGCTTGGGGTGCTCGGTGCTCAGTACGCTCGGTGCTCAGTACTCAGGGTGCTGGGTGCTCAGTACTCAGGGTGCTGGGTGCTCAGTGCTCAGGGTGCTGGGTGCTCAGTGCTCAGGGTGCTGGGTGCTCAGTACTCAGGGTGCTGGGAGCTCAGTGCTCAGGGTGATCTTTGCTCAGTACTCAGGGTGCTCAGTGCTCAGGGTTCTGGGTGCTCAGTGCTCAGGGAGATCGGTGCTTAGTACTCAGGGTGCTGGGTGCTCAGTGCTCAGGGTGCTGGGTGCTCAGTCCTCAGGGTGCTCAGTGCTCAGGGTGCTGGGTGCTCAGTGCTTGGGGTGCTCGGTGCTCAGTACTCAGGGTGCTGAGTGCTCAGTACTCCGTGTGCTGTGTGCTCAGTACTCAGGGTGCTGGGTGCTCAGTGCGAAGGGTGCTGGGTGATCAGTGCTCAGTGTGCTGGGTGCTCAGTGCTCAGGGTGCTGGGTGCTCAGTGCTCGGGGTGCTGGGTGCTCAGTACTCAGGGTGCTGGGTGCTCAGTGCTCGGGGTGCTGGGTGCTCAGTGCTCGGGGTGCTGGGTGCTCAGTGCTCAGTACTCAGGGTGCTGGGTGCTCAGTGCTCGGGGTGCTGGGTGCTCAGTGCTCAGTACTCAGGGTGCTGGGTGCTCACTGCTCAGGGTTCAGTGTGCTCAGTGCTCAGCGTGCTGGGTGCTCAGTACTCAGGGTGCTGGGTGCTCAGTGCTCATGGTGCTGGCTGCTCAGTACTCGGTGAGATCAGTGCTCAGTGCTCAGGGTGCTGGGTGCTCAGTACTCAGGGTGCCTGGTGCTCAGTACTCAGGGTGCTGGGTGCTCAGTGCTCAGGGTGCTGGGTACTCAGTGCTCGGGGTGCTCGGTGCTCAGTACGCTCGGTGCTCAGTACTCAGGGTGCTGGGTGCTCAGTACTCAGGGTGCTGGGTGCTAAGTGCTCAGGGTGCTGGGTGCTCAGTACTCAGGGTGCTGGGAGCTCAGTGCTCAGGGTGATCTTTGCTCAGTACTCAGGGTGCTCAGTGCTCGGGGTTCTGGGTGCTCAGTGCTCAGGGTGATCGGTGCTCATTACTCAGGGTGCTGGGTGCTCAGTGCTCAGGGTGCTGGGTGCTCAGTCCTCAGGGTGCTCAGTGCTCAGGGTGCTGGGTGCTCAGTGCTCGGGGTGCTCGGTGCTCAGTACTCAGGGTGCTGAGTGCTCAGTACTCAGGGTGCTGGGTGCTCAGAGCGAAGGGTGCTGGGTGATCAGTGCTCAGTGTGCTGGGTGCTCAGTGCTCAGGGTGCTGGGTGCTCAGTGCTCGGGGTGCTGGGTGCTCAGTACTCAGGGAGCTGGGTGCTCAGTGCTCAGGGTGCTGGGAGCTCAGTACTCGGGTTGCTGGGTGCTCAGTGCTCAGTACTCAGGGTGCTGGGTGCTCAGTGCTCGGGGTGCTGGGTGCTCAGTGCTCAGTACTCAGGGTGCTGGGTGCTCAGTGCTCGGTGTGCTCGGTGCTCAGTACGCTGGGTGCTCAGTACTCAGGGTGCTGGGTGCTCAGTACTCAGGGTGCTGGGTGCTTAGTACTCAGGGTGCTGGCTGCTCAGTGCTCAGGGTTCTGGGTGCTCAGTGTTCAGTACTCAGGGTGCTGGGTGCTCAGTGCTCAGGGTGCTGGGTGCTCAGTGCTCAGGGTGCTGGGTGCTCAGTGCTCAGGGCGCTGGGTACTCAGTGCTCAGGGTGCTGGGTGCTCAGTACTCAGGGTGCTGGGTGCTCAGTACTCAGGGTGCTGGGTGCTCAGTGCTCGGGGTGCTGGGTGCTCAGTGCTCGGTGTGCTGGGTGCTCAGTGCTCGGGGTGCTCGGTGCTCAGTACTCAGGGTGCTGGGTGCTCAGTGCTCGAGGTGCTCAGTACTCAGGGTGCTGTGTGTTCAGTGCTCAGGGTGCTGGGTGCTCAGTACTCAGGGTGCTCGGTGCTTAGTACTCAGGGTGCTGGGTGCTCAGTGCTCGGGGTGCTGGGTGCTCAGTGCTCAGTACTCAGGGTGCTGGGTGCTCAGTGCTCGGGGTCCTGGGTGCTCAGTGCTCAGTACTCAGGGTGCTGGGTGCTCAGTGCTCAGGGTGCTGGGTGCTCAGTGCTCGGGGTGCTGGGTGCTCAGTACTCAGGGTGCTGGGTGCTCAGTACTCCGGGTGCTGGGTGCTCAGTTCTCGTGGTGCTCGGTGCTCAGTACTCAGTGCTCAGGGTGCTCAGTGCTCAGTGCTCAGGGTGCTTGGTGTTCAGCACTCAGGGTGCTGGGTGCTCAGTGCTCAGGGTGCTGTGTGCTCGGTGCTCAGTACGTTGGGTGCTCAGTACTCAGGGTGCTGGGTGCTTAGTACTCAGGCTGCTGGGTGCTCAGTGCTCAGGGTGCTGTGTGCTCGGTGCTCAGTACATTGGGTGCTCAGTACTCAGGGTGCTGTGTGCTCAGTGCTCAGGGTGCTGGCTGCTCAGTACTCGGGGTGATCGGTGCTCAGTGCTCAGGGTGCTGGGTGCTCAGTGCTCAGGGTGCTGGGTGCTCAGTACTCAGGGTGCTGGGTGCTCAGTGCTCAGGGTGCTGGGTCCTCAGTGCTTGGGGTGCTCGGTGCTCAGTACGCTCGGTGCTCAGTACTCAGGGTGCTGGGTGCTCAGTACTCAGGGTGCTGGGTGCTCAGTGCTCAGGGTGCTGGGTGCTCAGTGCTCAGGGTGCTGGGTGCTCAGTACTCAGGGTGCTGGGAGCTCAGTGCTCAGGGTGATCTTTGCTCAGTACTCAGGGTGCTCAGTGCTCAGGGTTCTGGGTGCTCAGTGCTCAGGGAGATCGGTGCTTAGTACTCAGGGTGCTGGGTGCTCAGTGCTCAGGGTGCTGGGTGCTCAGTCCTCAGGGTGCTCAGTGCTCAGGGTGCTGGGTGCTCAGTGCTTGGGGTGCTCGGTGCTCAGTACTCAGGGTGCTGAGTGCTCAGTACTCCGTGTGCTGTGTGCTCAGTACTCAGGGTGCTGGGTGCTCAGTGCGAAGGGTGCTGGGTGATCAGTGCTCAGTGTGCTGGGTGCTCAGTGCTCAGGGTGCTGGGTGCTCAGTGCTCGGGGTGCTGGGTGCTCAGTACTCAGGGTGCTGGGTGCTCAGTGCTCGGGGTGCTGGGTGCTCAGTGCTCGGGGTGCTGGGTGCTCAGTGCTCAGTACTCAGGGTGCTGGGTGCTCAGTGCTCGGGGTGCTGGGTGCTCAGTGCTCAGTACTCAGGGTGCTGGGTGCTCACTGCTCAGGGTTCAGTGTGCTCAGTGCTCAGCGTGCTGGGTGCTCAGTACTCAGGGTGCTGGGTGCTCAGTGCTCATGGTGCTGGCTGCTCAGTACTCGGTGAGATCAGTGCTCAGTGCTCAGGGTGCTGGGTGCTCAGTACTCAGGGTGCCTGGTGCTCAGTACTCAGGGTGCTGGGTGCTCAGTGCTCAGGGTGCTGGGTACTCAGTGCTCGGGGTGCTCGGTGCTCAGTACGCTCGGTGCTCAGTACTCAGGGTGCTGGGTGCTCAGTACTCAGGGTGCTGGGTGCTAAGTGCTCAGGGTGCTGGGTGCTCAGTACTCAGGGTGCTGGGAGCTCAGTGCTCAGGGTGATCTTTGCTCAGTACTCAGGGTGCTCAGTGCTCGGGGTTCTGGGTGCTCAGTGCTCAGGGTGATCGGTGCTCATTACTCAGGGTGCTGGGTGCTCAGTGCTCAGGGTGCTGGGTGCTCAGTCCTCAGGGTGCTCAGTGCTCAGGGTGCTGGGTGCTCAGTGCTCGGGGTGCTCGGTGCTCAGTACTCAGGGTGCTGAGTGCTCAGTACTCAGGGTGCTGGGTGCTCAGAGCGAAGGGTGCTGGGTGATCAGTGCTCAGTGTGCTGGGTGCTCAGTGCTCAGGGTGCTGGGTGCTCAGTGCTCGGGGTGCTGGGTGCTCAGTACTCAGGGAGCTGGGTGCTCAGTGCTCAGGGTGCTGGGAGCTCAGTACTCGGGTTGCTGGGTGCTCAGTGCTCAGTACTCAGGGTGCTGGGTGCTCAGTGCTCGGGGTGCTGGGTGCTCAGTGCTCAGTACTCAGGGTGCTGGGTGCTCAGTGCTCGGTGTGCTCGGTGCTCAGTACGCTGGGTGCTCAGTACTCAGGGTGCTGGGTGCTCAGTACTCAGGGTGCTGGGTGCTTAGTACTCAGGGTGCTGGCTGCTCAGTGCTCAGGGTTCTGGGTGCTCAGTGTTCAGTACTCAGGGTGCTGGGTGCTCAGTGCTCAGGGTGCTGGGTGCTCAGTGCTCAGGGTGCTGGGTGCTCAGTGCTCAGGGCGCTGGGTACTCAGTGCTCAGGGTGCTGGGTGCTCAGTACTCAGGGTGCTGGGTGCTCAGTACTCAGGGTGCTGGGTGCTCAGTGCTCGGGGTGCTGGGTGCTCAGTGCTCGGTGTGCTGGGTGCTCAGTGCTCGGGGTGCTCGGTGCTCAGTACTCAGGGTGCTGGGTGCTCAGTGCTCGAGGTGCTCAGTACTCAGGGTGCTGTGTGTTCAGTGCTCAGGGTGCTGGGTGCTCAGTACTCAGGGTGCTCGGTGCTTAGTACTCAGGGTGCTGGGTGCTCAGTGCTCGGGGTGCTGGGTGCTCAGTGCTCAGTACTCAGGGTGCTGGGTGCTCAGTGCTCGGGGTCCTGGGTGCTCAGTGCTCAGTACTCAGGGTGCTGGGTGCTCAGTGCTCAGGGTGCTGGGTGCTCAGTGCTCGGGGTGCTGGGTGCTCAGTACTCAGGGTGCTGGGTGCTCAGTACTCCGGGTGCTGGGTGCTCAGTTCTCGTGGTGCTCGGTGCTCAGTACTCAGTGCTCAGGGTGCTCAGTGCTCAGTGCTCAGGGTGCTTGGTGTTCAGCACTCAGGGTGCTGGGTGCTCAGTGCTCAGGGTGCTGTGTGCTCGGTGCTCAGTACGTTGGGTGCTCAGTACTCAGGGTGCTGGGTGCTTAGTACTCAGGCTGCTGGGTGCTCAGTGCTCAGGGTGCTGTGTGCTCGGTGCTCAGTACATTGGGTGCTCAGTACTCAGGGTGCTGTGTGCTCAGTGCTCAGGGTGCTGGCTGCTCAGTACTCGGGGTGATCGGTGCTCAGTGCTCAGGGTGCTGGGTGCTCAGTGCTCAGGGTGCTGGGTGCTCAGTACTCAGGGTGCTGGGTGCTCAGTGCTCAGGGTGCTGGGTCCTCAGTGCTTGGGGTGCTCGGTGCTCAGTACGCTCGGTGCTCAGTACTCAGGGTGCTGGGTGCTCAGTACTCAGGGTGCTGGGTGCTCAGTGCTCAGGGTGCTGGGTGCTCAGTGCTCAGGGTGCTGGGTGCTCAGTACTCAGGGTGCTGGGAGCTCAGTGCTCAGGGTGATCTTTGCTCAGTACTCAGGGTGCTCAGTGCTCGGGGTTCTGGGTGCTCAGTGCTCAGGGAGATCGGTGCTTAGTACTCAGGGTGCTGGGTGCTCAGTGCTCAGGGTGCTGGGTGCTCAGTCCTCAGGGTGCTCAGTGCTCAGGGTGCTGGGTGCTCAGTGCTTGGGGTGCTCGGTGCTCAGTACTCAGGGTGCTGAGTGCTCAGTACTCCGTGTGCTGTGTGCTCAGTACTCAGGGTGCTGGGTGCTCAGTGCGAAGGGTGCTGGGTGATCAGTGCTCAGTGTGCTGGGTGCTCAGTGCTCAGGGTGCTGGGTGCTCAGTGCTCGGGGTGCTGGGTGCTCAGTACTCAGGGTGCTGGGTGCTCAGTGCTCGGGGTGCTGGGTGCTCAGTGCTCGGGGTGCTGGGTGCTCAGTGCTCAGTACTCAGGGTGCTGGGTGCTCAGTGCTCGGGGTGCTGGGTGCTCAGTGCTCAGTACTCAGGGTGCTGGGTGCTCACTGCTCAGGGTTCAGTGTGCTCAGTGCTCAGCGTGCTGGGTGCTCAGTACTCAGGGTGCTGGGTGCTCAGTGCTCATGGTGCTGGCTGCTCAGTACTCGGTGAGATCAGTGCTCAGTGCTCAGGGTGCTGGGTGCTCAGTACTCAGGGTGCCTGGTGCTCAGTACTCAGGGTGCTGGGTGCTCAGTGCTCAGGGTGCTGGGTACTCAGTGCTCGGGGTGCTCGGTGCTCAGTACGCTCGGTGCTCAGTACTCAGGGTGCTGGGTGCTCAGTACTCAGGGTGCTGGGTGCTAAGTGCTCAGGGTGCTGGGTGCTCAGTACTCAGGGTGCTGGGAGCTCAGTGCTCAGGGTGATCTTTGCTCAGTACTCAGGGTGCTCAGTGCTCGGGGTTCTGGGTGCTCAGTGCTCAGGGTGATCGGTGCTCATTACTCAGGGTGCTGGGGGCTCAGTGCTCAGGGTGCTGGGTGCTCAGTCCTCAGGGTGCTCAGTGCTCAGGGTGCTGGGTGCTCAGTGCTCGGGGTGCTCGGTGCTCAGTACTCAGGGTGCTGAGTGCTCAGTACTCAGGGTGCTGGGTGCTCAGAGCGAAGGGTGCTGGGTGATCAGTGCTCAGTGTGCTGGGTGCTCAGTGCTCAGGGTGCTGGGTGCTCAGTGCTCGGGGTGCTGGGTGCTCAGTACTCAGGGAGCTGGGTGCTCAGTGCTCAGGGTGCTGGGAGCTCAGTACTCGGGGTGCTGGGTGCTCAGTGCTCAGTACTCAGGGTGCTGGGTGCTCAGTGCTCGGGGTGCTGGGTGCTCAGTGCTCAGTACTCAGGGTGCTGGGTGCTCAGTGCTCGGTGTGCTCGGTGCTCAGTACGCTGGGTGCTCAGTACTCAGGGTGCTGGGTGCTCAGTACTCAGGGTGCTGGGTGCTTAGTACTCAGGGTGCTGGCTGCTCAGTGCTCAGGGTTCTGGGTGCTCAGTGTTCAGTACTCAGGGTGCTGGGTGCTCAGTGCTCAGGGTGCTGGGTGCTCAGTGCTCAGGGTGCTGGGTGCTCAGTGCTCAGGGCGCTGGGTACTCAGTGCTCAGGGTGCTGGGTGCTCAGTACTCAGGGTGCTGGGTGCTCAGTACTCAGGGTGCTGGGTGCTCAGTGCTCGGGGTGCTCGGTGCTCAGTACTCAGGGTGCTGGGTGCTCAGTGCTCGAGGTGCTCAGTACTCAGGGTGCTGTGTGTTCAGTGCTCAGGGTGCTGGGTGCTCAGTACTCAGGGTGCTCGGTGCTTAGTACTCAGGGTGCTGGGTGCTCAGTGCTCGGGGTGCTGGGTGCTCAGTGCTCAGTACTCAGGGTGCTGGGTGCTCAGTGCTCGGGGTCCTGGGTGCTCAGTGCTCAGTACTCAGGGTGCTGGGTGCTCAGTGCTCAGGGTGCTGGGTGCTCAGTGCTCGGGGTGCTGGGTGCTCAGTACTCAGGGTGCTGGGTGCTCAGTACTCCGGGTGCTGGGTGCTCAGTTCTCGTGGTGCTCGGTGCTCAGTACTCAGTGCTCAGGGTGCTCAGTGCTCAGTGCTCAGGGTGCTTGGTGTTCAGCACTCAGGGTGCTGGGTGCTCAGTGCTCAGGGTGCTGTGTGCTCGGTGCTCAGTACGTTGGGTGCTCAGTACTCAGGGTGCTGGGTGCTTAGTACTCAGGCTGCTGGGTGCTCAGTGCTCAGGGTGCTGTGTGCTCGGTGCTCAGTACATTGGGTGCTCAGTACTCAGGGTGCTGTGTGCTCAGTGCTCAGGGTGCTGGCTGCTCAGTACTCGGGGTGATCGGTGCTCAGTGCTCAGGGTGCTGGGTGCTCAGTGCTCAGGGTGCTGGGTGCTCAGTACTCAGGGTGCTGGGTGCTCAGTGCTCAGGGTGCTGGGTCCTCAGTGCTTGGGGTGCTCGGTGCTCAGTACGCTCGGTGCTCAGTACTCAGGGTGCTGGGTGCTCAGTACTCAGGGTGCTGGGTGCTCAGTGCTCAGGGTGCTGGGTGCTCAGGGTGCTGGGTGCTCAGTACTCAGGGTGCTGGGAGCTCAGTGCTCAGGGTGATCTTTGCTCAGTACTCAGGGTGCTCAGTGCTCGGGGTTCTGGGTGCTCAGTGCTCAGGGAGATCGGTGCTTAGTACTCAGGGTGCTGGGTGCTCAGTGCTCAGGGTGCTGGGTGCTCAGTCCTCAGGGTGCTCAGTGCTCAGGGTGCTGGGTGCTCAGTGCTTGGGGTGCTCGGTGCTCAGTACTCAGGGTGCTGAGTGCTCAGTACTCCGTGTGCTGTGTGCTCAGTACTCAGGGTGCTGGGTGCTCAGTGCGAAGGGTGCTGGGTGATCAGTGCTCAGTGTGCTGGGTGCTCAGTGCTCAGGGTGCTGGGTGCTCAGTGCTCGGGGTGCTGGGTGCTCAGTACTCAGGGTGCTGGGTGCTCAGTGCTCGGGGTGCTGGGTGCTCAGTGCTCGGGGTGCTGGGTGCTCAGTGCTCAGTACTCAGGGTGCTGGGTGCTCAGTGCTCGGGGTGCTGGGTGCTCAGTGCTCAGTACTCAGGGTGCTGGGTGCTCACTGCTCAGGGTTCAGTGTGCTCAGTGCTCAGCGTGCTGGGTGCTCAGTACTCAGGGTGCTGGGTGCTCAGTGCTCATGGTGCTGGCTGCTCAGTACTCGGTGAGATCAGTGCTCAGTGCTCAGGGTGCTGGGTGCTCAGTACTCAGGGTGCCTGGTGCTCAGTACTCAGGGTGCTGGGTGCTCAGTGCTCAGGGTGCTGGGTACTCAGTGCTCGGGGTGCTCGGTGCTCAGTACGCTCGGTGCTCAGTACTCAGGGTGCTGGGTGCTCAGTACTCAGGGTGCTGGGTGCTAAGTGCTCAGGGTGCTGGGTGCTCAGTACTCAGGGTGCTGGGAGCTCAGTGCTCAGGGTGATCTTTGCTCAGTACTCAGGGTGCTCAGTGCTCGGGGTTCTGGGTGCTCAGTGCTCAGGGTGATCGGTGCTCATTACTCAGGGTGCTGGGTGCTCAGTGCTCAGGGTGCTGGGTGCTCAGTCCTCAGGGTGCTCAGTGCTCAGGGTGCTGGGTGCTCAGTGCTCGGGGTGCTCGGTGCTCAGTACTCAGGGTGCTGAGTGCTCAGTACTCAGGGTGCTGGGTGCTCAGAGCGAAGGGTGCTGGGTGATCAGTGCTCAGTGTGCTGGGTGCTCAGTGCTCAGGGTGCTGGGTGCTCAGTGCTCGGGGTGCTGGGTGCTCAGTACTCAGGGAGCTGGGTGCTCAGTGCTCAGGGTGCTGGGAGCTCAGTACTCGGGGTGCTGGGTGCTCAGTGCTCAGTACTCAGGGTGCTGGGTGCTCAGTGCTCGGGGTGCTGGGTGCTCAGTGCTCAGTACTCAGGGTGCCGGGTGCTCAGTGCTCAGTATGCTGGGTGCTCAGTACTCAGGGTGCTGGGTGCTCAGTACTCAGGGTGCTCGGTGCTCAGTACTCAGGGTGCTGGGTGCTCAGTGTTCGGGGTGCTGTTTGCTCAGTACTCAGGGTGCTGGGTGCTCAGTGCTCGGTGTGCTCGGTGCTCAGTACGCTGGGTGCTCAGTACTCAGGGTGCTGGGTGCTCAGTACTCAGCGTGCTGGGTGCTTAGTACTCAGGGTGCTGGGTGCTCAGTGCTCAGGGTTCTGGGTGCTCAGTGTTCAGTACTCAGGGTGCTGGGTGCTCAGTGCTCAGGGTGCTGGGTGCTCAGTGCTCAGGGTGCTGGGTGCTCAGTGCTCAGGGCGCTGGGTACTCAGTGCTCAGGGTGCTGGGTGCTCAGTACTCAGGGTGCTGGGTGCTCAGTACTCAGGGTGCTGGGTGCTCAGTGCTCGGGGTGCTGGGTGCTCAGTGCTCGGTGTGCTGGGTGCTCAGTGCTCGGGGTGCTCGGTGCTCAGTACTCAGGGTGCTGGGTGCTCAGTGCTCGAGGTGCTCAGTACTCAGGGTGCTGTGTGTTCAGTGCTCAGGGTGCTGGGTGCTCAGTACTCAGGGTGCTCGGTGCTTAGTACTCAGGGTGCTGGGTGCTCAGTGCTCAGGGTGCTGGGTGCTCAGTGCTCAGTACTCAGGGTGCTGGGTGCTCAGTGCTCGGGGTGCTGGGTGCTCAGTGCTCAGTACTCAGGGTACTGGGTGCTCAGTGCTCAGGGTGCTGGGTGCTCAGTGCTCGGGGTGCTGGGTGCTAAGTACTCAGGGTGCTGGGTGCTCAGTACTCCGGCTGCTGGGTGCTCAGTTCTCGTGGTGCTCGGTGCTCAGTACTCAGTGCTCAGGGTGCTCAGTGCTCAGTGCTCAGGGTGCTTGGTGTTCAGCACTCAGGGTGCTTGGTGCTCAGTGCTCAGGGTGCTGTGTGCTCGGTGCTCAGTACGTTGGGTGCTCAGTACTCAGGGTGCTGGGTGCTTAGTACTCAGGCTGCTGGGTGCTCAGTGCTCAGGGTGCTGTGTGCTCGGTGCTCAGTACATTGGGTGCTCAGTACTCAGGGTGCTGTGTGCTCAGTGCTCAGGGTGCTGGCTGCTCAGTACTCGGGGTGATCGGTGCTCAGTGCTCAGGGTGCTGGGTGCTCAGTGCTCAGGGTGCTGGGTGCTCAGTACTCAGGGTGCTGGGTGCTCAGTGCTCAGGGTGCTGGGTCCTCAGTGCTTGGGGTGCTCGGTGCTCAGTACGCTCGGTGCTCAGTACTCAGGGTGCTGGGTGCTCAGTACTCAGGGTGCTTTGTGCTCAGTGCTCAGGGTGCTGGGTGCTCAGTGCTCAGGGTGCTGGGTGCTCAGTACTCAGGGTGCTGGGAGCTCAGTGCTCAGGGTGCTGGGTGCTCAGTCCTCAGGGTGCTCAGTGCTCAGGGTGCTGGGTGCTCAGTGCTCAGGGAGATCGGTGCTTAGTACTCAGGGTGCTGGGTGCTCAGTGCTCAGGGTGCTGGGTGCTCAGTGCTCAGGGAGATCGGTGCTTAGTACTCAGGGTGCTGGGTGCTCAGTGCTCAGGGTGCTGGGTGCTCAGTCCTCAGGGTGCTCAGTGCTCAGGGTGCTGGGTGCTCAGTGCTTGGGGTGCTCGGTGCTCAGTACTCAGGGTGCTGAGTGCTCAGTACTCCGTGTGCTGTGTGCTCAGTACTCAGGGTGCTGGCTGCTCAGTGCGAAGGGTGCTGGGTGATCAGTGCTCAGTGTGCTGGGTGCTCAGTGCTCAGGGTGCTGGGTGCTCAGTGCTCGGGGTGCTGGGTGCTCAGTACTCAGGGTGCTGGGTGCTCAGTGCTCGGGGTGCTGGGTGCTCAGTGCTCGGGGTGCTGGGTGCTCAGTGCTCAGTACTCAGGGTGCTGGGTGCTCAGTGCTCGGGGTGCTGGGTGCTCAGTGCTCAGTACTCAGGGTGCTGGGTGCTCACTGCTCAGGGTGCAGTGTGCTCAGTGCTCAGCGTGCTGGGGGCTCAGTGCTCAGGGTGCTGGGTACTCATTGTTCAGGGTGCTGGGTGCTCAGTACTCAGGGTGCTGGGTGCTCAGTGCTCAGGGTGCTGGGTGCTCACTACTCAGGGTGCTGGGTGCTCAGTGCTCGGGGTGCTGGGTGCTCAGTGCTCAGGGTGCTGGGTGCTCAGTACTCAGGGTGCTGGTTGCTCAGTACTCAGGGTGCTGAGTGCTCAGTGCTCAGGGTGCTGGGTACTCAGTGCTCAGGGTGCTCCGTGCTCAGTGCTCAGGGTGCTGTGTGCTCAGTGCTCAGGGTGCTGGGTGCTCAGTGCTCAGGGTGCTGGGTACTCATTGCTCAGGGTGCTGGGTGCTCAGTACTCAGGGTGCTGGGTGCTCAGTGCTCAGGGTGCTGGGTGCTCAGTACTCAGGGTGCTGGGTGCTCAGTGCTCGGCGTGCTGGGTGCTCAGTGCTCAGGGTGCTGGGTGCTCAGTGCTCAGGGTGCTGGGTGCTCAGTACTCAGGGTGCTGGGTGCTCAGTACTCAGGGTGCTGTGTGCTCAGTGCTCGGGGTGCTGGGTGCTCAGTGCTCGGGGTGCTGGGTGCTCAGTGCTCGGGGTGCTCGGTGGTCAGTACTCAGGGTGCTGGGTGCTCAGTGCTCGGGGTGCTGGATGCTCAGTACTCAGTACTCAGGGTGCTGGGTGCTCAGTGCTCAGGGTGCTGGGTGCTCAGTGCTCAGGGTGCTGGGTACTCAGTGCTCGGGGTGCTCGGTGCTCAGTACGCTCGGTGCTCAGTACTCAGGGTGCTGGGTGCTCAGTACTCAGGGTGCTGGGTGTTCAGTACTCAGGGTGCTGGGTGCTCAGTGCTCAGGGTGCTGGGTGCTCAGTACTCAGGGTGCTGGGAGCTCAGTGCTCAGGGTGATCTTTGCTCAGTACTCAGGGTGTTCAGTGCTCGGGGTTCTGGGTGCTCAGTGCTCAGGGTGATCGGTGCTCAGTACTCAGGGTGCTGGGTGCTCAGTGCTCAGGGTGCTGGGTGCTCAGTCTTCAGGGTGCTCAGTGCTCAGGGTGCTGGGTGCTCAGTGCTCGGGGTGCACGGTGCTCAGTACTCAGGGTGCTGAGTGCTCAGTACTCAGGGTGCTGGGTGCTCAGTACTCAGGGTGCTGGGTGCTCAGTGCGAAGGGTGCTGGGTGATGGGTGCTCAGTGTGCTGGGTGCTCAGTGCTCAGGGTGCTGGGTGCTCAGTGCTCGGGGTGCTGGGTGCTCATTACTCAGGGTGCTGGGTGCTCAGTGCTCGGGGTGCTGCTTGCTCAGTGCTCGGGGTGCTGGGTGCTCTGTGCTCAGTACTCAGGGTGCTGGGTGCTCAGTGCTCGGGGTGCTGGGTGCTCAGTGCTCAGGGTGCTGTGTGCTCAGTACTCAGGGTGCTGGGTGCTCTGTGCTCAGTACTCAGGGTGCTGGGTGCTCAGTACTCAGGGTGCTGGGTGCTCAGTGCTCAGGGTGCTGTGTGCTCAGTGCTCAGGGTGCTGGCTGCTCAGTGCTCGGGGTGCTGGGTGCTCAGTGCTCGGGGTGCTGGGTGCTCAGTGCTCAGTGCTCAGGGTGCTGGGTGCTCAGTGCTCAGTGCTCAGGGTGTTGGTTGCTCAGTACTCAGGGTGCTGGATGCTCAGTACTCAGGGTGCTGGGTGCTCAGTGCTCAGGGTGCTGTTTGCTCAGTACTCAGGGTGCTGGGTGCTCAGTACTCAGGGTGCTGGGTGCTCGGTGCTCAGTACGCTGGGTGCTCAGTACTCAGGGTGCTGGGTGCTCAGTACTCAGGGTGCTCGGTGCTCAGTACTCAGGGTGCTGGGTGCTCAGTGCTCGGGGTGCTGGGTGCTCAGTACTCAGGGTGCTGGGTGCTCAGTGCTCGGGGTGCTCTGTGCTCAGTACGCTGGGTGCTCAATACTCAGGGTGCTGTGTGCTCAGTACTCAGGGTGCTGGGTGCTTAGTACTCAGGGTGCTCGGTGCTCAGTGCTCAGGGTGCTGGGTGCTCAGTGCTCGGGGTGCTGGGTGCTCAGTAATCAGGGTGCTGGGTGCTCAGTACTCCGGGTGCTGGGTGCTCAGTTCTCGGGGTGCTCCGTGCTCAGTACTCAGTGCTCAGGGTGCTCAGTTATCAGTGCTCAGGGTGCTGGGTGTTCAGTACTCAGGGTGCTGGGTGCTCAGTACTCAGGGTGCTGGGTGCTCAGTGCTCAGGGTGCTGGCTGCTCAGTACTCGGGGTGATCGGTGCTCAGTGCTCAGGGTGCTGGGTGCTCAGTACTCAGGGTGCTGGGTGCTCAGTACTCAGGGTGCTGGGTGCTCAGTGCTCAGGGTGCTGGGTACTCAGTGATCGGGGTGCTCGGTGCTCAGTACGCTCGGTGCTCAGTACTCAGGGTGCTGGGTGCTCAGTACTCAGGGTGCTGGGTGCTCAGTACTCAGGGTGCTGGGTGCTCAGTGCTCAGGGTGCTGGGTGCTCAGTACTCAGGGTGCTGGGAGCTCAGTGCTCAGGGTGATCTTTGCTCAGTACTCAGGGTGCTCAGTGCTCGGGGTTCTGGGTGCTCAGTGCTCAGGGTGATCGGTGCTCATTACTCAGGGTGCTGGGTGCTCAGTGCTCAGGGTGCTGGGTGCTCAGTCCTCAGGGTGCTCAGTGCTCAGGGTGCTGGGTGCTCAGTGCTCGGGGTGCTCGGTGCTCAGTACTCAGGGTGCTGAGTGCTCAGTACTCAGGGTGCTGCGTGCTCAATGCTCAGGGTGCTGGGTGCTCAGAGCGAAGGGTGCTGGGTGATCAGTGCTCAGTGTGCTGGGTGCTCAGTGCTCAGGGTGCTGGGTGCTCAGTGCTCGGGGTGCTGGGTGCTCAGTACTCAGGGAGGTGGGTGCTCAGTGCTCGGGGTGCTGGGTGCTCAGTGCTCGGGGTTCTGGGTGCTCAGTGCTCAGTACTCAGGGTGCTGGGTGCTCAGTGCTCGGGGTGCTGGGTGCTCAGTGCTCAGTACTCAGGGTGCCGGGTGCTCAGTGCTCAGGGTGCTGTGTGCTCAGTGCTCAGGGTGCTGCTTGCTCAGTGCTCGGGGTGCTGGGTGCTCAGTGCTCGGAGTGCTGGGTGCTCAGTACTCAGGGTGCTGGGTGCTCAGTGCTCAGTGCTCAGGGTGCTGGTTGCTCAGTACTCAGGGTGCTGGGTGCTCAGTACTCAGGGTGCTGGGTGCTCAGTGCTCAGGGTGCTGTTTGCTCAGTACTCAGGGTGCTGGGTGCTCAGTACTCAGGGTGCTGGGTGCTCGGTGCTCAGTACGCTGGGTGCTCAGTACTCAGGGTGCTGGGTGCTCAGTACTCAGGGTGCTCGGTGCTCAGTACTCAGGGTGCTGGGTGCTCAGTGTTCGGGGTGCTGGGTGCTCAGTACTCAGGGTGCTGGGTGCTCAGTGTTCACTACTCAGGGTGCTGGGTGCTCAGTGCTCAGGGTGCTGGGTGCTCAGTGCTCAGGGTGCTGGGTGCTCAGTGCTCAGGGCGCTGGGTACTCAGTGCTCAGGGTGCTGGGTGCTCAGTACTCAGGGTGCTGGGTGCTCAGTACTCAGGGTGCTGGGTGCTCAGTGCTCGGGGTGCTGGGTGCTCAGTGCTCGGTGTGCTGGGTGCTCAGTGCTCGGGGTGCTCGGTGCTCAGTACTCAGGGAGCTGGGTGCTCAGTGCTCGAGGTGCTCAGTACTCAGGGTGTTGTGTGTTCAGTGCTCAGGGTGCTGGGTGCTCAGTACTCAGGGTGCTCGGTGCTTAGTACTCAGGGTGCTGGGTGCTCAGTGCTCGGGGTGCTGGGTGCTCAGTGCTCAGTACTCCGGGTGCTGGGTGCTCAGTGCTCTGGGTGCTGGGTGCTCAGTGCTCAGTACTCAGGGTGCTGGGTGCTCAGTGCTCAGGGTGCTGGGTGCTCAGTGCTCGGGGTGCTGGGTGCTCAGTACTCAGGGTGCTGGGTGCTCAGTACTCCGGGTGCTGGGTGCTCAGTTCTCGGGGTGCTCGGTGCTCAGTACTCAGTGCTCAGTGTGCTCAGTGCACAGTGCTCAGGGTGCTTGGTGTTCAGCACTCAGGGTGCTGGGTGCTCAGTGCTCAGGGTGCTGTGTGCTCGGTGCTCAGTACGTTGGGTGCTCAGTACTCAGGGTGCTGGGTGCTTAGTACTCAGGGTGCTGGGTGCTCAGTGCTCAGGGTGCTGTGTGCTCGGTGCTCAGTACGTTGGGTGCACAGTACTCAGGGTGCTGTGTGCTCAGTGCTCAGGGTGCTGGCTGCTCAGTCCTCGGGGTGATCGGTGCTCAGTGCTCAGGGTGCTGGGTGCTCAGTGCTCAGGGTGCTGGGTGCTCAGTACTCAGGGTGCTGGGTGCTCAGTGCTCAGGGTGCTGGGTCCTCAGTGCTCGGGGTGCTCGGTGCTCAGTACGCTCGGTGCTCAGTACTCAGGGTGCTGGGTGCTCAGTACTCAGGGTGCTGGGTGCTCAGTGCTCAGGGTGCTGGGTGCTCAGTGCTCTTGGTGCTGGGTGCTCAGTACTCAGGGTGCTGGGAGCTCAGTGCTCAGGGTGATCTTTGCTCAGTACTCAGGGTGCTCAGTGCTCGGGGTTCTGGGTGCTCAGTGCTCAGGTTGATCGGTGCTCAGTACTCAGGGTGCTGGGTGCTCAGTGCTCAGGGTGCTGGGTGCTCAGTCCTCAGGGTGCTCAGTGCTCAGGGTGCTGGGTGCTCAGTGCTCGGGGTGCTCGGTGCTCAGTACTCAGGGTGCTGAGTGCTCAGTACTCCGTGTGCTGTGTGCTCAGTACTCAGGGTGCTGGGTGCTCAGTGAGAAGGGTGCTGGGTGATCAGTGCTCAGTGTGCTGGGTGCTCAGTACTCAGGGTGCTGGGTGCTCAGTGCTCGGGGTGCTGGGTGCTCAGTGCTCGGGGTGCTGGGTGCTCAGTGCTCAGTACTCAGGGTGCTGGGTGCTCAGTGCTCGGGGTGCTGGGTGCTCAGTGCTCAGTACTCAGGGTGCTGGGTGCTCACTGCTCAGGGTGCTGTGTGCTCAGTGCTCAGCGTGCTGGGTGCTCAGTGCTCAGGGTGCTGGGTACTCATTGCTCAGGGTGCTGGGTGCTCAGTACTCAGGGTGCTGGGTGCTCAGTGCTCAGGGTGCTGGGTGCTCAGTACTCAGGGTGCTGGGTGCTCAGTGCTCGTTGTGCTGGGTGCTCAGTGCTCAGGGTGCTGGGTGCTCAGTACTCAGGGTGCTGGTTGCTCAGTACTCAGGGTGCTGGGTGCTCAGTGCTCAGGGTGCTGGGTACTCAGTGCTCAGGGTGCTGGGTGCTCAGTGCTCAGGGTGCTGTGTGCTCAGTGCTCAGGGTGCTGGGTGCTCAGTGCTCAGGGTGCTGGGTACTCATTGCTCAGGGTGCTGGGTGCTCAGTACTCAGGGTGCTGGGTGCTCAGTGCTCAGGGTGCTGGGTGCTCAGTACTCAGGGTGCTGGGTGCTCAGTGCTCGGGGTGCTGGGTGCTCAGTGCTCAGGGTGCTGGGTGCTCAGTGCTCAGGGTGCTGTGTGCTCAGTACTCAGGGTGCTGGGTGCTCAGTACTCAGGGTGCTGGGTGCTCAGTGCTCGGGGTGCTGGGTGCTCAGTGCTCGGGGTGCTGGGTGCTCAGTGCTCGGGGTGCTCGGTGGTCAGTACTCAGGGTGCTGGGTGCTCAGTGCTCGGGGTGCTGGGTGCTCAGTGCTCAGTACTCAGGGTGCTGGGTGCTCAGTGCTCAGGGTGCTGGGTGCTCAGTGCTCAGGGTGCTGGGTGCTCAGTGCTCAGGGTGCTGGGTGCTCAGTACTCATGGTGCTGGGTGCTCAGTACTCAGGGTGCTGGGTGCTCAGTGCTCAGGGTGCTGGGTGCTCCGTACTCAGGGTGCTCGGTGCTTAGTACTCAGGGTGCTGGGTGCTCAGTGCTCGGGGTGCTGGGTGCTCAGTGCTCAGTACTCACGGTGCTCTGTGCTCAGTGCTCGGGGTGCTGGGTGCTCAGTGCTCAGTACTCAGGGTGCTGGGTGCTCAGTGCTCAGTTTGCTGGGTGCTCAGTGCTCGGGGTGCTGGGTGCTCAGTGCTCAGTACTCAGGGTGCTGTGTGCTCAGTGCTCAGGGTGCTGTGTGCTCAGTGCTCAGGGTGCTGGGTGCTCAGTGCTCAGGGTGCTGGGTACTCTGTGCTCAGGGTGCTGGGTGCTCAGTACTCAGGGTGCTGGGTGCTCAGTACTCAGGGTGCTGGGTGCTCAGTGCTCGGGGTGCTGGGTGCACAGTGCTCGCGGTGCTGGGTGCTCAGTGCTTGGGGTGCTCGGTGCTCAGTACTCAGGGTGCTGGGTGCTCAGTTCTCGAGGTGCTCAGTACTCAGGGTGCTGTGTGTTCAGTGCTCAGGGTGCTGGGTGCTCAGTACTCAGGATGCTCGGTGCTTAGTACTCAGGGTGCTGGGTGCTCAGTACTCAGGGTGCTCATTGCTCAGGGTGCTGGGTGCTCAGTACTCAGGGTGCTGTGTGCTCAGTGCTCAGGGTGCTCGGTGCTCAGTACGTTGGGTGCTCAGTACTCAGGGTGCTGGGTGCTCAGTGCTCAGGGTGCTGGGTGCTCAGTGCTCAGGGTGCTGGGTGCTCAGTGCTCAGGGTGCTGGGTGCTCATTGCTCAGGGTGCTGGGTGCTCGGTGCTCGGGGTGCTGGGTGCTCAGTACTCGGGGTGCTCAGTGCTCAGTACTCAGGGTGCTGGGTGCTCAGTTCTCAGGGTGCTGGGTGCTCAGTACTCAGGGTGCTGGGTGCTCGGTGCTCAGTACGCTGGGTGCTCAGTACTCAGGGTGCTGGGTGCTCAGTACTCAGGGTGCTCGGTGATCAGTACTCGGGGTGCTCGGTGCTCAGTGCTCAGGGTGCTCGAAGCTTAGTATTCAGGGTGCTGGCTGCTCAGTGTTCGGGGTGCTGGGTGCTCAGTGCTCAGTACTCAGGGTGCTCTGTGCTCAGTGCTCGGGGTGCTGGGTGATCAGTGCTCAGTACTCAGGGTGCTGGGTGCTCAGTGCTCAGTTTGCTGGGTGCTCAGTGCTCGGGGTGATGGGTGCTCAGTACTCAGGGTGCTGGGTGCTCATTACTCCGGGTGCTGGGTGCTCAGTTCTCGGGGTGCTCGGTGCTCAGTACTCAGTGCTCAGGGTGCTCAGTGCTCAGTGCTCGGGGTGCTGGGTGCTCAGTACTCAGGGTGCTGGGTGCTCAGTGCTCAGGGTGCTGTTTGCTCAGTACTCAGGGTGCTGGGTGCTCAGTACTCAGGGTGCTGGGTGCTCGGTGCTCAGTACGCTGGGTGCTCAGTACTCAGGGTGCTGGGTGCTCAGTACTCAGGGTGCTCGGTGCTCAGTACTCAGGGTGCTGGGTGCTCAGTGCTCGGGGTGCTGGGTGCTCAGTACTCAGGGTGCTGGGTGCTCAGTGCTCGGGGTGCTCTGTGCTCAGTACGCTGGGTGCTCAATACTCAGGGTGCTGTGTGCTCAGTACTCAGGGTGCTGGGTGCTTAGTACTCAGGGTGCTCGGTGCTCAGTGCTCAGGGTGCTGGGTGCTCAGTGCTCGGGGTGCTGGGTGCTCAGTAATCAGGGTGCTGGGTGCTCAGTACTCCGGGTGCTGGGTGCTCAGTTCTCGGGGTGCTCCGTGCTCAGTACTCAGTGCTCAGGGTGCTCAGTTATCAGTGCTCAGGGTGCTGGGTGTTCAGTACTCAGGGTGCTGGGTGCTCAGTACTCAGGGTGCTGGGTGCTCAGTGCTCAGGGTGCTGGCTGCTCAGTACTCGGGGTGATCGGTGCTCAGTGCTCAGGGTGCTGGGTGCTCAGTACTCAGGGTGCTGGGTGCTCAGTACTCAGGGTGCTGGGTGCTCAGTGCTCAGGGTGCTGGGTACTCAGTGATCGGGGTGCTCGGTGCTCAGTACGCTCGGTGCTCAGTACTCAGGGTGCTGGGTGCTCAGTACTCAGGGTGCTGGGTGCTCAGTACTCAGGGTGCTGGGTGCTCAGTGCTCAGGGTGCTGGGTGCTCAGTACTCAGGGTGCTGGCAGCTCAGTGCTCAGGGTGATCTTTGCTCAGTACTCAGGGTGCTCAGTGCTCGGGGTTCTGGGTGCTCAGTGCTCAGGGTGATCGGTGCTCATTACTCAGGGTGCTGGGTGCTCAGTGCTCAGGGTGCTGGGTGCTCAGTCCTCAGGGTGCTCAGTGCTCAGGGTGCTGGGTGCTCAGTGCTCGGGGTGCTCGGTGCTCAGTACTCAGGGTGCTGAGTGCTCAGTACTCAGGGTGCTGCGTGCTCAATGCTCAGGGTGCTGGGTGCTCAGAGCGAAGGGTGCTGGGTGATCAGTGCTCAGTGTGCTGGGTGCTCAGTGCTCAGGGTGCTGGGTGCTCAGTGCTCGGGGTGCTGGGTGCTCAGTACTCAGGGAGGTGGGTGCTCAGTGCTCGGGGTGCTGGGTGCTCAGTGCTCGGGGTTCTGGGTGCTCAGTGCTCAGTACTCAGGGTGCTGGGTGCTCAGTGCTCGGGGTGCTGGGTGCTCAGTGCTCAGTACTCAGGGTGCCGGGTGCTCAGTGCTCAGGGTGCTGTGTGCTCAGTGCTCAGGGTGCTGCTTGCTCAGTGCTCGGGGTGCTGGGTGCTCAGTGCTCGGAGTGCTGGGTGCTCAGTACTCAGGGTGCTGGGTGCTCAGTGCTCAGTGCTCAGGGTGCTGGTTGCTCAGTACTCAGGGTGCTGGGTGCTCAGTACTCAGGGTGCTGGGTGCTCAGTGCTCAGGGTGCTGTTTGCTCAGTACTCAGGGTGCTGGGTGCTCAGTACTCAGGGTGCTGGGTGCTCGGTGCTCAGTACGCTGGGTGCTCAGTACTCAGGGTGCTGGGTGCTCAGTACTCAGGGTGCTCGGTGCTCAGTACTCAGGGTGCTGGGTGCTCAGTGTTCGGGGTGCTGGGTGCTCAGTACTCAGGGTGCTGGGTGCTCAGTGTTCACTACTCAGGGTGCTGGGTGCTCAGTGCTCAGGGTGCTGGGTGCTCAGTGCTCAGGGTGCTGGGTGCTCAGTGCTCAGGGCGCTGGGTACTCAGTGCTCAGGGTGCTGGGTGCTCAGTACTCAGGGTGCTGGGTGCTCAGTACTCAGGGTGCTGGGTGCTCAGTGCTCGGGGTGCTGGGTGCTCAGTGCTCGGTGTGCTGGGTGCTCAGTGCTCGGGGTGCTCGGTGCTCAGTACTCAGGGAGCTGGGTGCTCAGTGCTCGAGGTGCTCAGTACTCAGGGTGTTGTGTGTTCAGTGCTCAGGGTGCTGGGTGCTCAGTACTCAGGGTGCTCGGTGCTTAGTACTCAGGGTGCTGGGTGCTCAGTGCTCGGGGTGCTGGGTGCTCAGTGCTCAGTACTCCGGGTGCTGGGTGCTCAGTGCTCGGGGTGCTGGGTGCTCAGTGCTCAGTACTCAGGGTGCTGGGTGCTCAGTGCTCAGGGTGCTGGGTGCTCAGTGCTCGGGGTGCTGGGTGCTCAGTACTCAGGGTGCTGGGTGCTCAGTACTCCGGGTGCTGGGTGCTCAGTTCTCGGGGTGCTCGGTGCTCAGTACTCAGTGCTCAGTGTGCTCAGTGCACAGTGCTCAGGGTGCTTGGTGTTCAGCACTCAGGGTGCTGGGTGCTCAGTGCTCAGGGTGCTGTGTGCTCGGTGCTCAGTACGTTGGGTGCTCAGTACTCAGGGTGCTGGGTGCTTAGTACTCAGGGTGCTGGGTGCTCAGTGCTCAGGGTGCTGTGTGCTCGGTGCTCAGTACGTTGGGTGCACAGTACTCAGGGTGCTGTGTGCTCAGTGCTCAGGGTGCTGGCTGCTCAGTCCTCGGGGTGATCGGTGCTCAGTGCTCAGGGTGCTGGGTGCTCAGTGCTCAGGGTGCTGGGTGCTCAGTACTCAGGGTGCTGGGTGCTCAGTGCTCAGGGTGCTGGGTCCTCAGTGCTCGGGGTGCTCGGTGCTCAGTACGCTCGGTGCTCAGTACTCAGGGTGCTGGGTGCTCAGTACTCAGGGTGCTGGGTGCTCAGTGCTCAGGGTGCTGGGTGCTCAGTGCTCTTGGTGCTGGGTGCTCAGTACTCAGGGTGCTGGGAGCTCAGTGCTCAGGGTGATCTTTGCTCAGTACTCAGGGTGCTCAGTGCTCGGGGTTCTGGGTGCTCAGTGCTCAGGTTGATCGGTGCTCAGTACTCAGGGTGCTGGGTGCTCAGTGCTCAGGGTGCTGGGTGCTCAGTCCTCAGGGTGCTCAGTGCTCAGGGTGCTGGGTGCTCAGTGCTCGGGGTGCTCGGTGCTCAGTACTCAGGGTGCTGAGTGCTCAGTACTCCGTGTGCTGTGTGCTCAGTACTCAGGGTGCTGGGTGCTCAGTGAGAAGGGTGCTGGGTGATCAGTGCTCAGTGTGCTGGGTGCTCAGTACTCAGGGTGCTGGGTGCTCAGTGCTCGGGGTGCTGGGTGCTCAGTGCTCGGGGTGCTGGGTGCTCAGTGCTCAGTACTCAGGGTGCTGGGTGCTCAGTGCTCGGGGTGCTGGGTGCTCAGTGCTCAGTACTCAGGGTGCTGGGTGCTCACTGCTCAGGGTGCTGTGTGCTCAGTGCTCAGCGTGCTGGGTGCTCAGTGCTCAGGGTGCTGGGTACTCATTGCTCAGGGTGCTGGGTGCTCAGTACTCAGGGTGCTGGGTGCTCAGTGCTCAGGGTGCTGGGTGCTCAGTACTCAGGGTGCTGGGTGCTCAGTGCTCGTTGTGCTGGGTGCTCAGTGCTCAGGGTGCTGGGTGCTCAGTACTCAGGGTGCTGGTTGCTCAGTACTCAGGGTGCTGGGTGCTCAGTGCTCAGGGTGCTGGGTACTCAGTGCTCAGGGTGCTGGGTGCTCAGTGCTCAGGGTGCTGTGTGCTCAGTGCTCAGGGTGCTGGGTGCTCAGTGCTCAGGGTGCTGGGTACTCATTGCTCAGGGTGCTGGGTGCTCAGTACTCAGGGTGCTGGGTGCTCAGTGCTCAGGGTGCTGGGTGCTCAGTACTCAGGGTGCTGGGTGCTCAGTGCTCGGGGTGCTGGGTGCTCAGTGCTCAGGGTGCTGGGTGCTCAGTGCTCAGGGTGCTGTGTGCTCAGTACTCAGGGTGCTGGGTGCTCAGTACTCAGGGTGCTGGGTGCTCAGTGCTCGGGGTGCTGGGTGCTCAGTGCTCGGGGTGCTGGGTGCTCAGTGCTCGGGGTGCTCGGTGGTCAGTACTCAGGGTGCTGGGTGCTCAGTGCTCGGGGTGCTGGGTGCTCAGTGCTCAGTACTCAGGGTGCTGGGTGCTCAGTGCTCAGGGTGCTGGGTGCTCAGTGCTCAGGGTGCTGGGTGCTCAGTGCTCAGGGTGCTGGGTGCTCAGTACTCATGGTGCTGGGTGCTCAGTACTCAGGGTGCTGGGTGCTCAGTGCTCAGGGTGCTGGGTGCTCCGTACTCAGGGTGCTCGGTGCTTAGTACTCAGGGTGCTGGGTGCTCAGTGCTCGGGGTGCTGGGTGCTCAGTGCTCAGTACTCACGGTGCTCTGTGCTCAGTGCTCGGGGTGCTGGGTGCTCAGTGCTCAGTACTCAGGGTGCTGGGTGCTCAGTGCTCAGTTTGCTGGGTGCTCAGTGCTCGGGGTGCTGGGTGCTCAGTGCTCAGTACTCAGGGTGCTGTGTGCTCAGTGCTCAGGGTGCTGTGTGCTCAGTGCTCAGGGTGCTGGGTGCTCAGTGCTCAGGGTGCTGGGTACTCTGTGCTCAGGGTGCTGGGTGCTCAGTACTCAGGGTGCTGGGTGCTCAGTACTCAGGGTGCTGGGTGCTCAGTGCTCGGGGTGCTGGGTGCACAGTGCTCGCGGTGCTGGGTGCTCAGTGCTTGGGGTGCTCGGTGCTCAGTACTCAGGGTGCTGGGTGCTCAGTTCTCGAGGTGCTCAGTACTCAGGGTGCTGTGTGTTCAGTGCTCAGGGTGCTGGGTGCTCAGTACTCAGGATGCTCGGTGCTTAGTACTCAGGGTGCTGGGTGCTCAGTACTCAGGGTGCTCATTGCTCAGGGTGCTGGGTGCTCAGTACTCAGGGTGCTGTGTGCTCAGTGCTCAGGGTGCTCGGTGCTCAGTACGTTGGGTGCTCAGTACTCAGGGTGCTGGGTGCTCAGTGCTCAGGGTGCTGGGTGCTCAGTGCTCAGGGTGCTGGGTGCTCAGTGCTCAGGGTGCTGGGTGCTCAGTGCTCAGGGTGCTGGGTGCTCGGTGCTCGGGGTGCTGGGTGCTCAGTACTCGGGGTGCTCAGTGCTCAGTACTCAGGGTGCTGGGTGCTCAGTTCTCAGGGTGCTGGGTGCTCAGTACTCAGGGTGCTGGGTGCTCGGTGCTCAGTACGCTGGGTGCTCAGTACTCAGGGTGCTGGGTGCTCAGTACTCAGGGTGCTCGGTGATCAGTACTCGGGGTGCTCGGTGCTCAGTGCTCAGGGTGCTCGAAGCTTAGTATTCAGGGTGCTGGCTGCTCAGTGTTCGGGGTGCTGGGTGCTCAGTGCTCAGTACTCAGGGTGCTCTGTGCTCAGTGCTCGGGGTGCTGGGTGATCAGTGCTCAGTACTCAGGGTGCTGGGTGCTCAGTGCTCAGTTTGCTGGGTGCTCAGTGCTCGGGGTGATGGGTGCTCAGTACTCAGGGTGCTGGGTGCTCATTACTCCGGGTGCTGGGTGCTCAGTTCTCGGGGTGCTCGGTGCTCAGTACTCAGTGCTCAGGGTGCTCAGTGCTCAGTGCTCGGGGTGCTGGGTGCTCAGTACTCAGGGTGCTGGGTGCTCAGTGCTCAGGGTGCTGGGTGCTCAGTACTCGGGGTGCTCGGTGCTCAGTGCTCAGGGTGCTGGGTGCTCAGTACTCGGGGTGCTCGGTGCTCAGTGCTCAGGGTGCTGGGTGCTCAGTACTCAGGGTGCTGGGAGCTCAGAGCTCAGGGTGATCTTTGCTCAGTACTCAGGGTGCTCACTACTCAGGGTGCTGGGTGCTCAGTGCTCAGGGTGCTGGGTGCTCAGTGCTCAGGGTGCTGGGTGCTCAGTGCTCAGGGTGCTGGGTGCTCAGTGCTCAGGGTGCTGGGTGCTCTGTGCTCGGGGTGCTGGGTGCTCAGTACTCGGGGTGCTGGGTGCTCAGTGCTCGGGGCGCTGGGTGCTCAGTACTCAGGGTGCTGGGTGCTCAGTGCTCGGGGTGCTGGGTGCTCAGTGCTCGGGGTGCTGGGTGCTCAGTGCTCAGTACTCAGGGTGCTGGGTGCTCAGTGCTCGGGGTGCTGGGTGCTCAGTGCTCAGTACTCAGGGTGCTGGGTGCTCACTGCTCAGGGTGCTGTGTGCTCAGTGCTCAGCGTGCTGGGTGCTCAGTTCTCAGGGTGCTGGGTGCTCAGTACTCAGGGTGCTGGGTGCTCAGTGCTCGGGGTGCTGGGTGCTCAGTGCTCAGGGTGCTGGGTGCTCAGTACTCGGGGTGCTGGGTGATCATTACTCAGGGTGCTGGGTGCTCAGTACTCAGGGTGCTGGGTGCTCAGTGCTCGGGGTGCTGGGTGCTCAGTACTCAGGGTGCTGGGTGCTCAGTACTCGGGGTGCTGGGTGCTCAGTACTCAGGGTGCTGGGTGCTCAGTACTCGGGGTGCTGGGTTCTCAGTACTCGGGTTCTGGGTGCTCAGTGCTCAGGGTGCTGGGTGATCATTGCTCGGGGTGCTGGGTGCTCAGTACTCAGGGTGCTGGGTGCTCAGTGCTCAGGGCGCTGGGTACTCAGTGCTCAGGGTGCTGTGTGCTCAGTACTCAGGGTGCTGGGTGCTCAGTACTCAGGGTGCTGCGTGCTCAGTGCACGGGGTGCTGGGTGCTCAGTGCTCGGTGTGCTGGGTGCTCAGTGCTCGGGGTGCTCGGTGCTCAGTACTCAGTGTCCTGGGTGCTCAGTGCTCAGGGTGCTGGGTGCTCAGTACTCAGGGTGCTCGGTGCTTAGTACTCAGGGTGCTGGGTGCTCAGTGCTCGGGGTGCTGGGTGCTCAGTGCTCAGTACTCAGGGTGCTGGGTGCTCAGTGCTCGGGGTGCTGGGTGCTCAGTGCTCAGTACTCAGGGTGCTGGGTGCTCAGTGCTCAGGGT
This sequence comes from Microtus oregoni, assembly GCF_018167655.1. NCBI lineage: Eukaryota > Metazoa > Chordata > Mammalia > Rodentia > Cricetidae > Microtus > Microtus oregoni. The sequence goes on along the minus strand of NW_024543811.1, from coordinate 968,856 downwards.
GCTGGGTGCTCAGTACTCAGGGTGCTGGGAGCTCAGTGCTCAGGGTGATCTTTGCTCAGTACTCAGGGTGCTCAGTGCTCGGGGTTCTGGGTGCTCAGTGCTCAGGGTGATCGGTGCTCAGTACTCAGGGTGCTGGGTGCTCAGTGCTCAGGGTGCTGGGTGCTCAGTCCTCAGGGTGCTCAGTGCTCAGGGTGCTGGGTGCTCAGTGCTCGGGGTGGTCGTTGCTCAGTACTCAGGGTGCTGAGTGCTCAGTACTCAGGGTGCTGGGTGCTCAGTACTCAGGGTGCCGGGTGCTCAGTGCGAAGGGTGCTGGGTGATCAGTGCTCAGTGTGCTGGGTGCTCAGTGCTCAGGGTGCTGGGTGCTCAGTGCTCGGGGTGCTGGGTGCTCAGTACTCAGGGTGCTGGGTGCTCAGTGCTCGGGGTGCTGGGTGCTCAGTGCTCGGGGTGCTGGGTGCTCAGTGCTCAGTACTCAGGGTGCTGGGTGCTCAGTGATCAGGGTGCTGGGTGCTCAGTGCTCAGGGTGCTGTATGCTCAGTGCTCAGGGTGCTGGGTACTCAGAGCTCAGGTTGCTGGGTGCTCAGTACTCAGGGTGCTGGGTGCTCAGTGCTCAGGGTGCTGGGTGCTCAGTGCTCAGGGTGCTGGGTGCTCAGTGCTCGGGGTGGTGGGTGCTCAGTGCTCAGAGTGCTCGGTGCTCAGTGCTCAGGGTGCTGGGTGCTCAGTGCTCGGGGTGATCGGTGCTCAATGCTAGGGGTGCTGGGTGCTCAGTGCTCGGGGTGCTCGGTGCTCAGTACTAAGGGTGTTGGGTGCTCAGTGCTCGAGGTGCTCAGTACTCAGGGTGCTGTATGTTCAGTGCTCAGGGTGCTGGGTGCTCAGTACTCAGGGTGCTCGGTGCTTAGTACTCAGGGTGCTGGGTGCTCAGTACTCCGGGTGCTGGGTGCTCAGTGCTCGTTGTGCTCGGTGCTCAGTACTCAGTGCTCAGGGTGCTGGGTGCTCAGTGCTCAGAGTGCTGGGTGCTCAGTACTCGGGGTGCTCGGTGCTCACTGCTCAGGGTGCTGGGTGCTCAATACTCAGGGTGCTGCATACTCAGTGCTCAGGGTGCTCGGTGCTCAGTACTCGGGGTGCTGGGTGCTCATTCTCGGGGTACTGGGTGCTCATTCTCGGGGTGCTGGGTGCTCAGTGCTCAGGGTGCTGGGTGCTCAGTACTCAGGGTGCTGGGTGCTCAGTGCTCAGGGTGCTGGGTGCTCAGTACTCAGGGTGCTGGGTGTTCAGTGCTCAGGGTGCTGGGTGCTCAGTACTCAGGGTGCTGGGAGCTCAGTGCTCAGGGTGATCGGTGCTCAGTACTCAGGGTGCTCAGTACTCAGGGTGCTGGGTGCTCAGTGCTCGGGGTGCTGAGTGCTCAGTACTCAGGGTGCTGGGTGCTCAGTGCTCAGTACTCAGGGTGCTGGGTGCTCAGTGCTCGGGGTGCTGGGTGCTCAGTGCTCAGTACTCAGGGTGCTGGTTGCTCAGTGCTCAGGGTGCTGGGTGCTCAGTGCTCAGGGTGCTGGGTGCTCAGTACTCAGGGTGCTTGTTGCTCAGTCCTCGGGGTGCTCCGTGCTCAGTTCTCAGGGTGCTGGGTGCTCAGTACTCAGGGTGCTCGGTGCTCAGTACACAGGGTTCTCAGTGCTTAGTTTTCAGGGTGCTGGGTGCTCAGTACTCAGGGTGCTCAGTGTTCAGTACTCGGGGTGCTGGGTGCTCAGTACTCAGGGTGCTCAGTGCTCAGTACTCGGGGTGCTGGGTGCTCAGTGCTCAGGCTGCTCAGTGCTCAGTGCTCGGGGTGCTGGGTGCTCAGTGCTCGGGGCGCTGGGTGCTCAGTGCTCGGGGTGCTGGGTGCTCAGTACTCAGGGTGCTGTGTGCTCAGTGCTCAGTACTCAGCGTGCTGGGTGCTCAGTGCTCAGAGTGTTGGGTGCTCAGTACTCAGGGTGCTGGGTGCTCAGTGCTCAGTGCTCATGGTGCTCAGTGCTCAGGGTGCTGGGTGCTCAGGGTGCTGGGTGCTCAGTGCTTGGGGTGCTGGGTGCTCAGTGCTCAGGGTGCTGGGTGCTCAGTGCTCAGGGTGCTGGGTGCTCAGTGCTCGGGGTGCTGGGTGCTCAGTACTCAGGGTGCTGGGTGCTCAGTGCTCAGGGTGCTGGGTGCTCAGTACTCAGGGTGCTGGGTGCTCAGTGCTCGGGGTGCTGGGTGCTCAGTGCTCAGGGTGATCGGTGCTCAGTACTCAGGGTGCTGGGTGCTCAGTGCTCAGGGTGCTGGGTGCTCAGTACTCTGGGTGTTGGGTGCTCAGTACTCAGGGTGCTGGGTGCTCAGTGCTCAGGGTGCTGGGTGCTCAGACCTCAAGTTGCTCAGTACTCAGGGTGCTCGGTGCTCAGTGCTCAGTACTCAGGGTGCTCAGTACTCAGGGTGCTGGGCGCTCAGTTCTCAGGGTGCTGGGTGCTCAGTCGTCAGGGTGCTCAGTGCTCAGGGTGCTGGCTGCTCAGTGCTCGGGGTGCTCGGTGCTCAGTACTCAGGGTGCTGAGTGCTCAGTACTCAGGGTGCTGGGTGCTCAGTACTCAGGGTGCTGTGTGCTCAGTACTCAGGGTGCTGGGTGCTCAGTGCTCAGGGTGCTGGGTGCTCAGTGCTCAGGGTGCGGGGTGCTCAGTTCCCGGGGTGCTGGGTGCTCAGTGCACGGGATGCTGTGTGCTCAGTGCTCAGTGCTCAGGGTGCTGGGTGCTCAGTGCTCAGTGCTCAGGGTGCTGGTTGCTCAGTGCTCAGGGTGCTGGGTGCTCAGTACTCAGGGTGCTGGGTGCTCAGTGCTCAGGGTGCTCGGTGATCAGTACTCAGGGTGCAGGGTGCTCAGTGCTCAGGGTGCTGGGTACTCAGTACTCAGGGTGCTGGGTGCTCAGTGCTCAGGGTCCTGGGTGCTCAGTGCTCAGGGTGCTGGGTGCTCAGTGCTCGGGGTGCTGGGTCCTCAGTGCTCGGGGTGCTGGGTGCTCAGTGCTCGGGGTGCTGGGTGCTCAGTGCTCGGGGTGCTGGGTGCTCAGCACTCAGGGTGCTGGGTGCTCAGTACTCAGGGTGCTGGGTGCTCAGTACTCATGGTGCTGGATGCTCAGTGCTCAGGGTGCTGGGTGCTCAGTACTCAGGGTGTTCCGTGCTCAGTACTCAGGGTGCTCAGTGCTCAGTACTCAGGGTGCTGGGTGCTCAGTGCTCGGGGTGCTGGGTGCTCAGTAATCAGGATGCTGGGTGCTCAGTGCTCAGGGTGCTGGGTGCTCAGTACTCAGGGTGCTGGGTGCTCAGTACTCAGGATGCTCGGTGCTCAGTACTCAGGGTGCTGGGTGCTCAGTGCGCAGGGTGCTGGGTACTCAGTACTCAGGGTGCTGGGTGCTCAGTACTCAGGGTGCTTGGTGCTCAGTGCTCAGGGTGCTGGGTGCTCAGTGCTCAGGGTGCTGGGTGCTCAGTACTCAGGGTGCTGGGTGCTCAGTGCTCAGGGTGATCTGTGCTCAGTACTCAGGGTGCTCAGTATGCAGGGTGCTGGGTGCTCAGTCCTCGGGGTGCTGGGTGCTCAGTACTCAGGGTGCTGGGTGCTCAGTACTCGGGGTCCTGGGTGCTCAGTACTCAGTGTGCTGGGTGCTCAGTGTTCGGGGTGCTGGGTGCTCATAGCTCAGGGTGATCGGTGCTCAGTACTCAGTGTGCTGGGTGCTCAGTGCTCAGGGTTCTGGATGCTCAGTCCTCAGGGTGCTCAGTGCTCAGGGTGCTGGGTGCTCAGTGCTCGGGGTGATCAGTGCTCAGTACTCAGGGTGCTGAGTGCTCAGTACTCAGGGGCTGGGTGATCAGTACGCAGGGGGCTGGGTGCTCAGTGCTCAGGGGGCTGGGTGCTCAGTGCTCATGGTGCTGGGTGCTCAGTGCTCGGATGCTGGGTGCTCAGTGCTCAGGGTGCTGGGTGCTCAGTGCTCAGGGTGCTGTGTGCTCAGTACTCAGGGTGCTGGGTGCTCAGTTCTCAGGGTGATCGGTGCTCAGTACTCAGGGTGCTCAGTACTCAGGGTGCTGGGTGCTCAGTCCTCGGGGTGCTGGGTGCTCAGTACTCAGGGTGCTGGGTGCTCAGTACTCGGGGTGCTGGGTGCTCAGTGCTCAGGGTGATCGGTGCTCAGTTCTCAGGGTGCTGGGTGCTCAGTGCTCAGGTTGCTGGGTGCTCAGTCCTCAGGGTGCTCAGTGCTCAGTGTGCTGGTTGCTCAGTGCTCGGGGTGCTCGGTGCTCAGTACTCAGGGTGCTGAGTGCTCAGTACTCAGGGGCTGGGTGCTCAGTATTCAGGGGGCTGGGTGCTCAGTGCTCAGGGTGCTGGGTGCTCAGTGCTCAGGGTGCTGGGTGCTCAGTGTTCGGGGTGCTGGGTGCTCAGTGATCGGGGTGCTGGGTGCTCAGTGCTCAGTGCTCAGGGTGCTGGGTGCTCAGTGCTCAGTGCTCAGGGTGCTGGGTGCTCAGTACTCAGGGCGCTGGGTGCTCAGTACTCAGGGTGCTTGGTGCTCAGTACTCAGGGTGCTCGGTGCTCAGTACTCAGGGTTCTCAGTGCTCAGTGTTCAGGGTGCTGGGTGCTCAGTGCTCGGGGTGCTGGGTGCTCAGTGCTCGGGGTGGTCGGTGCTCAGTGCTCAGGGTGCTGGGTGCTCAGTGCTCGGGGGGTTCGGTGCTCAATGCTAGGGGTGCTGGGTGCTCAGTGCTCGGGGTGCTCGGTGCTCAGTACTCAGGGTGCTGGGTGCTCAGTGCTCGAGGTGCTCAGTACTCAGGGTGCTGTATGTTCAGTGCTCAGGGTGCTGGGTGCTCAGTACTCAGGGTGCTCGGTGCTTAGTACTCAGGGTGCTGGGTGCTCAGTACTCCGGGTGCTGGGTGCTCAGTGCTCGTTGTGCTCGGTGCTCAGTACTCAGTGCTCAGGGTGCTGGGTGCTCAGTGCTCAGAGTGCTGGGTGCTCAGTACTCGGGGTGCTTGGTGCTCACTGCTCAGGGTGCTGGGTGCTCAATACTCAGGGTGCTGCATACTCAGTGCTCAGGGTGCTCGGTGCTCAGTACTCGGGGTGCTGGGTGCTCATTCTCGGGGTGCTGGGTGCTCAGTGCTCGGGGTGCTGGGTGCTCAGTGCTCAGGGTGCTGGGTGCTCAGTACTCAGGGTGCTGGGTGTTCAGTGCTCAGGGTGCTGGGTGCTCAGTACTCAGGGTGCTGGGAGCTCAGTGCTCAGGGTGATCGGTGCTCAGTACTCAGGGTGCTCAGTACTCAGGGTGCTGGGTGCTCAGTGCTCGGGGTGCTGAGTGCTCAGTACTCAGGGTGCTGGGTGCTCAGTGCTCAGTACTCAGGGTGCTGGGTGCTCAGTGCTCGGGGTGCTGGGTGCTCAGTGCTCAGTACTCAGGGTGCTGGGTGCTCAGTGCTCAGGGTACTGGGTGCTCAGTGCTCAGGGTGCTGGGTGCTCAGTACTCAGGGTGCTTGTTGCTCAGTCCTCGGGGTGCTCCGTGCTCAGTTCTCAGGGTGCTGGGTGCTCAGTACTCAGGGTGCTCGGTGCTCAGTACTCAGGGTTCTCAGTGCTCAGTTTTCAGGGTGCTGGGTGCTCAGTACTCAGGGTGCTCAGTGTTCAGTACTCGGGGTGCTGGGTGCTCAGTTCTCAGGGTGCTCAGTGCTCAGTACTCGGGGTGCTGGTTGCTCAGTGCTCAGGCTGCTCAGTGCTCAGTGCTCGGGGTGCTGGGTGCTCAGTGCTCGGGGCGCTGGGTGCTCAGTGCTCGGGGTGCTGGGTGCTCAGTACTCAGGGTGCTGTGTGCTCAGTGCTCAGTACTCAGCGTGCTGGGTGCTCAGTGCTCGGGGTGCTGGGTCCTCAGTGCTCGGGGTGCTGGGTGCTCAGTGCTCGGGGTGCTGGGTGCTCAGTGCTCGGGGTGCTGGGTGCTCAGCACTCAGGGTGCTGGGTGCTCAGTACTCAGGGTGCTGGGTGCTCAGTACTCAGGGTGTTCCGTGCTCAGTACTCAGGGTGCTCAGTGCTCAGTACTCAGCGTGCTGGGTGCTCAGTGCTCGGGGTGCTGGGTGCTCAGTAATCAGGATGCTGGGTGCTCAGTGCTCAGGGTGCTGGGTGCTCAGTACTCAGGGTGCTGGGTGCTCAGTACTCAGGATGCTCGGTGCTCAGTACTCAGGGTGCTGGGTGCTCAGAGCGCAGGGTGCTGGGTACTCAGTACTCAGGGTGCTGGGTGCTCAGTACTCAGGGTGCTTGGTGCTCAGTGCTCAGGGTGCTGGGTGCTCAGTGCTCAGGGTGCTGGGTGCTCAGTACTCAGGGTGCTGGGTGCTCAGTGCTCAGGGTGATCGGTGCTCAGTACTCAGGGTGCTCAGTATGCAGGGTGCTGGGTGCTCAGTTCTCGGGGTGCTGGGTGCTCAGTACTCAGGGTGCTGGGTGCTCAGTACTCGGGGTCCTGGGTGCTCAGTACTCAGTGTGCTGGTTGCTCAGTGTTCGGGGTGCTGGGTGCTCATAGCTCAGGGTGATCGGTGCTCAGTACTCAGTGTGCTGGGTGCTCAGTGCTCAGGGTTCTGGATGCTCAGTCCTCAGGGTGCTCAGTGCTCAGGGTGCTGGGTGCTCAGTGCTCGGGGTGATCGGTGCTCAGTACTCAGGGTGCTGAGTGCTCAGTACTCAGGGGGCTGGGTGATCAGTAGTCAGGGGGCTGGGTGCTCAGTGCTCAGGGGGCTGGGTGCTCAGTGCTCATGGTGCTGGGTGCTCAGTGCTCGGATGCTGGGTGCTCAGTGCTCAGGGTGCTGGGTGCTCAGTGCTCAGGGTGCTGTGTGCTCAGTACTCAGGGTGCTGGGTGCTCAGTTCTCAGGGTGATCGGTGCTCAGTACTCAGGGTGCTCAGTACTCAGGGTGCTGGGTGCTCAGTCCTCGGGGTGCTGGGTGCTCAGTACTCAGGGTGCTGGGTGCTCAGTACTCGGGGTGCTGGGTGCTCAGTGCTCAGGGTGATCGGTGCTCAGTTCTCAGGGTGCTGGGTGCTCAGTGCTCAGGTTGCTGGGTGCTCAGTCCTCAGGGTGCTCAGTGCTCAGTGTGCTGGTTGCTCAGTGCTCGGGGTGCTCGGTGCTCAGTACTCAGGGTGCTGAGTGCTCAGTACTCAGGGGCTGGGTGCTCAGTACTCAGGGGGCTGGGTGCTCAGTGCTCAGGGTGCTGGGTGCTCAGTGCTCAGGGTGCTGGGTGCTCAGTGTTCGGGGTGCTGGGTGCTCAGTGCTCGGGGTGCTGGGTGCTCAGTGCTCAGTGCTCAGGGTGCTGGGTGCTCAGTGCTCAGTGCTCAGGGTGCTGGGTGCTCAGTACTCAGGGCGCTGGGTGCTCAGTACTCAGGGTGCTGGGTGCTCAGTACTCAGGGTGCTCGGTGCTCAGTACTCAGGGTTCTCAGTGCTCAGTGTTCAGGGTGCTGGGTGCTCAGTGCTCGGGGTGCTGGGTGCTCAGTGCTCGGGGTGCTCGGTGCTCAGTGCTCAGGGTGCTGGGTGCTCAGTGCTCGGGGTGATCGGTGCTCAATGCTAGGGGTGCTGGGTGCTCAGTGCTCGGGGTGCTCGGTGCTCAGTACTCAGGGTGCTGGGTGCTCAGTGCTCGAGGTGCTCAGTACTCAGGGTGCTGTATGTTCAGTGCTCAGGGTGCTGGGTGCTCAGTACTCAGGGTGCTCGGTGCTTAGTACTCAGGGTGCTGGGTGCTCAGTACTCCGGGTGCTGGGTGCTCAGTGCTCGTTGTGCTCGGTGCTCAGTACTCAGTGCTCAGGGTGCTGTGTGCTCAGTGCTCAGAGTGCTGGGTGCTCAGTACTCGGGGTGCTCGGTGCTCACTGCTCAGGGTGCTGGGTGCTCAATACTCAGGGTGCTGCATACTCAGTGCTCAGGGTGCTCGGTGCTCAGTACTCGGGGTGCTGGGTGCTCATTCTCGGGGTGCTGGGTGCTCAGTGCTCGGGGTGCTGGGTGTTCAGTACTCAGGGTGCTGGGTGCTCAGTGCTCAGGGTGCTGGGTGCTCAGTACTCAGGGTGCTGGGTGTTCAGTGCTCAGGGTGCTGGGTGCTCAGTACTCAGGGTGCTGGGAGCTCAGTGCTCAGGGTGATCGGTGCTCAGTACTCAGGGTGCTCAGTACTCAGGGTGCTGGGTGCTCAGTGCTCTGGGTGCTGGGTGCTCAGTGCTCAGTACTCAGGGTGCTGGGTGCTCAGTGCTCAGGGTGCTGGGTGCTCAGTGCTCAGGGTGCTGGGTGCTCAGTACTCAGGGTGCTTGTTGCTCAGTCCTCGGGGTGCTCCGTGCTCAGTTCTCAGGGTGCTCAGTGCTCAGTACTCGGGGTGCTGGGTGCTCAGTGCTCAGGCTGCTCAGTGCTCAGTGCTCGGGGTGCTGGGTGCTCAGTGCTCGGGGCGCTGGGTGCTCAGTGCTCGGGGTGCTGGGTGCTCAGTACTCAGGGTGCTGTGTGCTCAGTGCTCAGTACTCAGCGTGCTGGGTGCTCAGTGCTCAGAGTGTTGGGTGCTCAGTACTCAGGGTGCTTGGTGCTCAGTGCTCAGTGCTCAGGGTGCTCAGTTCTCAGGGTGCTGGGTGCTCAGGGTGCTGGGTGCTCAGTGCTTGGGGTGCTGGGTGCTCAGTGCTCAGGGTGCTGGGTGCTCAGTGCTCAGGGTGCTGGGTGCTCAGTGCTCGGGGTGCTGGGTGCTCAGTACTCAGGGTGCTGGGTGCTCAGTGCTCAGGGTGCTGGGTGCTCAGTACTCAGGGTGCTGGGTGCTCAGTGCTCGGGGTGCTGGGTGCTCAGTGCTCAGGGTGATCGGTGCTCAGTACTCAGGGTGCTGGGTGCTCAGTGCTCAGGGTGCTGGGTGCTCAGTACTCTGGGTGTTGGGTGCTCAGTACTCAGGGTGCTGGGTGCTCAGTGCTCAGAGTGCTGGGTGCTCAGTCCTCAAGGTGCTCAGTACTCAGGGTGCTCGTTGCTCAGTGCTCAGTACTCAGGGTGCTCAGTACTCAGGGTGCTGGGCGCTCAGTTCTCAGGGTGCTGGGTGCTCAGTCGTCAGGGTGCTCAGTGCTCAGGGTGCTGGCTGCTCAGTGCTCGGGGTGCTCGGTGCTCAGTACTCAGGGTGCTGAGTGCTCAGTACTCAGGGTGCTGGGTGCTCAGTACTCAGGGTGCTGTGTGCTCAGTACTCAGGGTGCTGGGTGCTCAGTGCTCAGGGTGCTGGGTGCTCAGTGCTCAGGGTGCGGGGTGCTCAGTGCTCGGGGTGCTGGGTGCTCAGTGCACGGGGTGCTGGGTGCTCAGTGCTCAGTGCTCAGGGTGCTGGGTGCTCAGTGCTCAGTGCTCAGGGTGCTGGTTGCTCAGTGCTCAGGGTGCTGGGTGCTCAGTGCTCAGTGCTCAGGGTGCTGGTTGCTCAGTGCTCAGGGTGCTGTGTGCTCAGTACTCAGGGTGCTGGGTGCTCAGTGCTCAGGGTGCGGGGTGCTCAGTGCTCGGGGTGCTGGGTGCTCAGTGCACGGGGTGCTGGGTGCTCAGTGCTCGTTGTGCTCGGTGCTCAGTACTCAGTGCTCAGGGTGCTGGGTGCTCAGTGCTCAGAGTGCTTGGTGCTCAGTACTCGGGGTGCTCGGTGCTCACTGCTCAGGGTGCTGGGTGCTCAATACTCAGGGTGCTGCATACTCAGTGCTCAGGGTGCTCGGTGCTCAGTACTCGGGGTGCTGGGTGCTCATTCTCGGGTTGCTGGGTGCTCAGTGCTCGGGGTGCTGGTTGTTCAGTACTCAGGGTGCTGGCTGCTCAGTGCTCAGGGTGCTGGGTGCTCAGTACTCAGGGTGCTGGGTGCTCAGTGCTCAGGGTGCTGGGTGCTCAGTACTCAGGGTGCTGGGTGTTCAGTGCTCAGGGTGCTGGGTGCTCAGTACTCAGGGTGCTGGGAGCTCAGTGCTCAGGGTGATCGGTGCTCAGTACTCAGGGTGCTCAGTACTCAGGGTGCTGGGTTCTCAGTGCTCTGGGTGCTGGGTGCTCAGTGCTCAGTACTCAGGGTGCTGGGTGCTCAGTGCTCTGGGTGCTGGGTGCTCAGTGCTCAGGGTGCTGGGTGCTCAGTACTCAGGGTGCTTGTTGCTCAGTCCTCGGGGTGCTCCGTGCTCAGTTCTCAGGGTGCTCAGTGCTCAGTACTCGGGGTGCTGGGTGCTCAGTGCTCAGGCTGCTCAGTGCTCAGTGCTCGGGGTGCTGGGTGCTCAGTGCTCGGGGCGCTGGGTGCTCAGTGCTCGGGGTGCTGGGTGCTCAGTACTCAGGGTGCTGTGTGCTCAGTGCTCAGTACTCAGCGTGCTGGGTGCTCAGTGCTCAGAGTGTTGGGTGCTCAGTACTCAGGGTGCTGGGTGCTCAGTGCTCAGTGCTCAGGGTGCTCAGTGCTCAGGGTGCTGGGTGCTCAGGGTGCTGGGTGCTCATTGCTTGGGGTGCTGGGTGCTCAGTGCTCAGGGTGCTGGGTGCTCAGTGCTCAGGGTGCTGGGTGCTCAGTGCTCGGGGTGCTGGGTGCTCAGTACTCAGGTTGCTGGGTGCTCAGTGCTCAGGGTGCTGTGTGCTCAGTACTCAGGGTGCTGGGTGCTCAGTGCTCGGGGTGCTGGGTGCCCAGTGCTCAGGGTGATCGGTGCTCAGTACTCAGGGTGCTGGGTGCTCAGTGCTCAGCGTGCTGGGTGCTCAGTACTCTGGGTGTTGGGTGCTCAGTACTCAGGGTGCTGGGTGCTCAGTGCTCAGGGTGCTGGGTGCTCAGTTTTCAAGGTGCTCAGTACTCAGGGTGCTCGGTGCTCAGTGCTCAGTACTCAGGGTGCTCAGTACTCAGGGTGCTGGGCGCTCAGTTCTCAGGGTGCTGGGTGCTCAGTCGTCAGGGTGCTCAGTGCTCAGGGTGCTGGCTGCTCAGTGCTCGGGGTGCTCGGTGCTCAGTACTCAGGGTGCTGAGTGCTCAGTACTCAGGGTGCTGGGTGCTCAGTACTCAGGGTGCTGTGTGCTCAGTACTCAGGGTGCTGGGTGCTCAGTGCTCAGGGTGCGGGGTGCTCAGTGCTCGGGGTGCTGGGTGCTCAGTGCACGGGGTGCTGGGTGCTCAGTGCTCAGTGCTCAGGGTGCTGGGTGCTCAGTGCTCAGTGCTCAGGGTGCTGGTTGCTCAGTGCTCAGGGTGCTGGGTGCTCAGTGCTCAGTGCTCAGGGTACTGGTTGCTCAGTGCTCAGGGTGCTGTGTGCTCACTACTCAGGGTGCTGGGTGCTCAGTGCTCAGGGTGCGGGGTGCTCAGTGCTCGGGGTGCTGGGTGCTCAGTGCACGGGGTGCTGGGTGCTCAGTGCTCGTTGTGCTCGGTGCTCAGTACTCAGTGCTCAGGGTGCTGGGTGCTCAGTGCTCAGAGTGCTGGGTGCTCAGTACTCGGGGTGCTCGGTGCTCACTGCTCAGGGTGCTGGGTGCTCAATACTCAGGGTGCTGCATACTCAGTGCTCAGGGTGCTCGGTGCTCAGTACTCGGGGTGCTGGGTGCTCATTCTCGGGTTGCTGGGTGCTCAGTGCTCGGGGTGCTGGTTGTTCAGTACTCAGGGTGCTGGCTGCTCAGTGCTCAGGGTGCTGGGTGCTCAGTACTCAGGGTGCTGGGTGCTCAGTGCTCAGGGTGCTGGGTGCTCAGTACTCAGGGTGCTGGGTGTTCAGTGCTCAGGGTGCTGGGTGCTCAGTACTCAGGGTGCTGGGAGCTCAGTGCTCAGGGTGATCGGTGCTCAGTACTCAGGGTGCTCAGTACTCAGGGTGCTGGGTTCTCAGAGCTCTGGGTGCTGGGTGCTCAGTGCTCAGTACTCAGGGTGCTGGGTGCTCAGTGCTCAGGGTGCTGGGTGCTCAGTGCTCAGGGTGCTGGGTGCTCAGTACTCAGGGTGCTTGTTGCTCAGTCCTCGGGGTGCTCCGTGCTCAGTTCTCAGGGTGCTCAGTGCTCAGTACTCGGGGTGCTGGGTGCTCAGTGCTCAGGCTGCTCAGTGCTCAGTGCTCGGGGTGCTGGGTGCTCAGTGCTCGGGGCGCTGGGTGCTCAGTGCTCGGGGTGCTGGGTGCTCAGTACTCAGGGTGCTGTGTGCTCAGTGCTCAGTACTCAGCGTGCTGGGTGCTCAGTGCTCAGAGTGTTGGGTGCTCAGTACTCAGGGTGCTGGGAGCTCAGTGCTCAGTGCTCAGGGTGCTCAGTGCTCAGGGTGCTGGGTGCTCAGGGTGCTGGGCGCTCATTGCTTGGGGTGCTGGGTGCTCAGTGCTCAGGGTGCTGGGTGCTCAGTGCTCAGGGTGCTGGGTGCTCAGTGCTCGGGGTGCTGGGTGCTCAGTACTCAGGGTGCTGGGTGCTCAGTGCTCAGGGTGCTGGGTGCTCAGTACTCAGGGTGCTGGGTGCTCAGTGCTCGGGGTGCTGGGTGCCCAGTGCTCAGGGTGATCGGTGCTCAGTACTCAGGGTGCTGGGTGCTCAGTGCTCAGCGTGCTGGGTGCTCAGTACTCTGGGTGTTGGGTGCTCAGTACTCAGGGTGCTGGGTGCTCAGTGCTCAGGGTGCTGGGTGCTCAGTTTTCAAGGTGCTCAGTACTCAGGGTGCTCGGTGCTCAGTGCTCAGTACTCAGGGTGCTCAGTACTCAGGGTGCTGGGCGCTCAGTTCTCAGGGTGCTGGGTGCTCAGTCGTCAGGGTGCTCAGTGCTCAGGGTGCTGGCTGCTCAGTGCTCGGGGTGCTCGGTGCTCAGTACTCAGGGTGCTGAGTGCTCAGTACTCAGGGTGCTGGGTGCTCAGTACTCAGGGTGCTGTGTGCTCAGTACTCAGGGTGCTGGGTGCTCAGTGCTCAGGGTGCTGGGTGCTCAGTGCTCAGGGTGCGGGGTGCTCAGTGCTCGGGGTGCTGGGTGCTCAGTGTACGGGGTGCTGGGTGCTCAGTGCTCAGTGCTCAGGGTACTGGGTGCTCAGTGCTCAGTGCTCAGGGTGCTGGTTGCTCAGTGCTCAGGGTGCTGGGTGCTCAGTACTCAGGGTGCTGGGTGCTCAGTGCTCGGGGTGCTCGGTGATCAGTACTCAGGGTGCAGGGTGCTCAGTGCTCAGGGTGCTGGCTACTCAGTACTCAGGGTGCTGGGTGCTCAGTGCTCAGGGTGCTGGGTGCTCAGTGCTCAGTGCTCAGGGTGCTGGGTGCTCAGTACTCAGGGTGCTGGGTGCTCAGTACTCAGGGTGTTCCGTGCTCAGTACTCAGGGTGCTCAGTGCTCAGTACTCAGCGTGCTGGGTGCTCAGTGCTCGGGGTGCTGGGTGCTCAGTACTCAGGATGCTGGGTGCTCAGTGCTCAGGGTGCTGGGTGCTCAGTACTCAGTGTGCTCGGTGCTCAGTACTCAGGATGCTCGGTGCTCAGTACTCAGGGTGCTGGGTGCTCAGTGCGCAGGGTGCTGGGTACTCAGTACTCAGGGTGCTGGGTGCTCAGTACCCAGGGTGCTTGGTGCTCAGTGCTCAGGGTGCTGGGTGCTCAGTGCTCAGGGTGCTGGGTGCTCAGTACTCAGGGTGCTGGGTGCTCAGTGCTCAGGGTGATCGGTGCTCAGTACTCAGGGTGCTCAGTATGCAGGGTGCTGGGTGCTCAGTCCTCGGGGTGCTGGGTGCTCAGTACTCAGGGTGCTGGGTGCTCAGTACTCGGGGTGCTGGGTGCTCAGTACTCAGTGTGCTGGGTGCTCAGTGTTCGGGGTGCTGGGTGCTCAGTGCTCAGGGTGATCGGTGCTCAGTACTCAGTGTGCTGGGTGCTCAGTGCTCAGGGTTCTGGATGCTCAGTCCTCAGGGTGCTCAATGCTCAGGGTGCTGGGTGCTCAGTGCTCGGGGTGATCGGTGCTCAGTACTCAGGGTGCTGAGTGCTCAGTACTCAGGGGGCTGGGTGATCAGTACTCAGGGGGCTGGGTGCTCAGTGCTCAGGGGGCTGGGTGCTCAGTGCTCATGGTGCTGGGTGCTCAGTGCTCGGATGCTGGGTGCTCAGTGCTCAGGGTGCTGGGTGCTCAGTGCTCAGAGTGCTGTGTGCTCAGTACTCAGGGTGCTGGGTGCTCAGTGCTCAGGGTGATCGGTGCTCAGTACTCAGGGTGCTCAGTACTCAGGGTGCTGGGTGCTCAGTCCTCGGGGTGCTGGGTGCTCAGTACTCAGGGTGCTGGGTGCTCAGTACTCGGGGTGCTGGGTGCTCAGTGCTCAGGGTGATCGGTGCTCAGTTCTCAGGGTGCTGGGTGCTCAGTGCTCAGGTTGCTGGGTGCTCAGTCCTCAGGGTGCTCAGTGCTCAGTGTGCTGGTTGCTCAGTGCTCGGGGTGCTCGGTGCTCAGTGCTCAGGGTGCTGGGTGCTCAGTGCTCGGGGTGATCGGTGCTCAATGCTAGGGGTGCTGGGTGCTCAGTGCTCGGGGTGCTCGGTGCTCAGTACTCAGGGTGCTGGGTGCTCAGTGCTCGAGGTGCTCAGTACTCAGGGTGCTGTATGTTCAGTGCTCAGGGTGCTGGGTGCTCAGTACTCAGGGTGCTCGGTGCTTAGTACTCAGGGTGCTGGGTGCTCAGTACTCCGGGTGCTGGGTGCTCAGTGCTCGTTGTGCTCGGTGCTCAGTACTCAGTGCTCAGGGTGCTGGGTGCTCAGTGCTCAGAGTGCTGGGTGCTCAGTACTCGGGGTGCTTGGTGCTCACTGCTCAGGGTGCTGGGTGCTCAATACTCAGGGTGCTGCATACTCAGTGCTCAGGGTGCTCGGTGCTCAGTACTCGGGGTGCTGGGTGCTCATTCTCGGGGTGCTGGGTGCTCAGTGCTCGGGGTGCTGGGTGCTCAGTGCTCAGGGTGCTGGGTGCTCAGTACTCAGGGTGCTGGGTGTTCAGTGCTCAGGGTGCTGGGTGCTCAGTACTCAGGGTGCTGGGAGCTCAGTGCTCAGGGTGATCGGTGCTCAGTACTCAGGGTGCTCAGTACTCAGGGTGCTGGGTGCTCAGTGCTCGGGGTGCTGAGTGCTCAGTACTCAGGGTGCTGGGTGCTCAGTGCTCAGTACTCAGGGTGCTGGGTGCTCAGTGCTCGGGGTGCTGGGTGCTCAGTGCTCAGTACTCAGGGTGCTGGGTGCTCAGTGCTCAGGGTACTGGGTGCTCAGTGCTCAGGGTGCTGGGTGCTCAGTACTCAGGGTGCTTGTTGCTCAGTCCTCGGGGTGCTCCGTGCTCAGTTCTCAGGGTGCTGGGTGCTCAGTACTCAGCGTGCTCGGTGCTCAGTACTCAGGGTTCTCAGTGCTCAGTTTTCAGGGTGCTGGGTGCTCAGTACTCAGGGTGCTCAGTGTTCAGTACTCGGGGTGCTGGGTGCTCAGTTCTCAGGGTGCTCAGTGCTCAGTACTCGGGGTGCTGGTTGCTCAGTGCTCAGGCTGCTCAGTGCTCAGTGCTCGGGGTGCTGGGTGCTCAGTGCTCGGGGCGCTGGGTGCTCAGTGCTCGGGGTGCTGGGTGCTCAGTACTCAGGGTGCTGTGTGCTCAGTGCTCAGTACTCAGCGTGCTGGGTGCTCAGTGCTCGGGGTGCTGGGTCCTCAGTGCTCGGGGTGCTGGGTGCTCAGTGCTCGGGGTGCTGGGTGCTCAGTGCTCGGGGTGCTGGGTGCTCAGCACTCAGGGTGCTGGGTGCTCAGTACTCAGGGTGCTGGGTGCTCAGTACTCAGGGTGTTCCGTGCTCAGTACTCAGGGTGCTCAGTGCTCAGTACTCAGCGTGCTGGGTGCTCAGTGCTCGGGGTGCTGGGTGCTCAGTAATCAGGATGCTGGGTGCTCAGTGCTCAGGGTGCTGGGTGCTCAGTACTCAGGGTGCTGGGTGCTCAGTACTCAGGATGCTCGGTGCTCAGTACTCAGGGTGCTGGGTGCTCAGAGCGCAGGGTGCTGGGTACTCAGTACTCAGGGTGCTGGGTGCTCAGTACTCAGGGTGCTTGGTGCTCAGTGCTCAGGGTGCTGGGTGCTCAGTGCTCAGGGTGCTGGGTGCTCAGTACTCAGGGTGCTGGGTGCTCAGTGCTCAGGGTGATCGGTGCTCAGTACTCAGGGTGCTCAGTATGCAGGGTGCTGGGTGCTCAGTTCTCGGGGTGCTGGGTGCTCAGTACTCAGGGTGCTGGGTGCTCAGTACTCGGGGTCCTGGGTGCTCAGTACTCAGTGTGCTGGTTGCTCAGTGTTCGGGGTGCTGGGTGCTCATAGCTCAGGGTGATCGGTGCTCAGTACTCAGTGTGCTGGGTGCTCAGTGCTCAGGGTTCTGGATGCTCAGTCCTCAGGGTGCTCAGTGCTCAGGGTGCTGGGTGCTCAGTGCTCGGGGTGATCGGTGCTCAGTACTCAGGGTGCTGAGTGCTCAGTACTCAGGGGGCTGGGTGATCAGTAGTCAGGGGGCTGGGTGCTCAGTGCTCAGGGGGCTGGGTGCTCAGTGCTCATGGTGCTGGGTGCTCAGTGCTCGGATGCTGGGTGCTCAGTGCTCAGGGTGCTGGGTGCTCAGTGCTCAGGGTGCTGTGTGCTCAGTACTCAGGGTGCTGGGTGCTCAGTTCTCAGGGTGATCGGTGCTCAGTACTCAGGGTGCTCAGTACTCAGGGTGCTGGGTGCTCAGTCCTCGGGGTGCTGGGTGCTCAGTACTCAGGGTGCTGGGTGCTCAGTACTCGGGGTGCTGGGTGCTCAGTGCTCAGGGTGATCGGTGCTCAGTTCTCAGGGTGCTGGGTGCTCAGTGCTCAGGTTGCTGGGTGCTCAGTCCTCAGGGTGCTCAGTGCTCAGTGTGCTGGTTGCTCAGTGCTCGGGGTGCTCGGTGCTCAGTACTCAGGGTGCTGAGTGCTCAGTACTCAGGGGCTGGGTGCTCAGTACTCAGGGGGCTGGGTGCTCAGTGCTCAGGGTGCTGGGTGCTCAGTGCTCAGGGTGCTGGGTGCTCAGTGTTCGGGGTGCTGGGTGCTCAGTGCTCGGGGTGCTTTGTGCTCAGTGCTCAGTGCTCAGGGTGCTGGGTGCTCAGTGCTCAGTGCTCAGGGTGCTGGGTGCTCAGTACTCAGGGCGCTGGGTGCTCAGTACTCAGGGTGCTGGGTGCTCAGTACTCAGGGTGCTCGGTGCTCAGTACTCAGGGTTCTCAGTGCTCAGTGTTCAGGGTGCTGGGTGCTCAGTGCTCGGGGTGCTGGGTGCTCAGTGCTCGGGGTGCTCGGTGCTCAGTGCTCAGGGTGCTGGGTGCTCAGTGCTCGGGGTGATCGGTGCTCAATGCTAGGGGTGCTGGGTGCTCAGTGCTCGGGGTGCTCGGTGCTCAGTACTCAGGGTGCTGGGTGCTCAGTGCTCGAGGTGCTCAGTACTCAGGGTGCTGTATGTTCAGTGCTCAGGGTGCTGGGTGCTCAGTACTCAGGGTGCTCGGTGCTTAGTACTCAGGGTGCTGGGTGCTCAGTACTCCGGGTGCTGGGTGCTCAGTGCTCGTTGTGCTCGGTGCTCAGTACTCAGTGCTCAGGGTGCTGTGTGCTCAGTGCTCAGAGTGCTGGGTGCTCAGTACTCGGGGTGCTCGGTGCTCACTGCTCAGGGTGCTGGGTGCTCAATACTCAGGGTGCTGCATACTCAGTGCTCAGGGTGCTCGGTGCTCAGTACTCGGGGTGCTGGGTGCTCATTCTCGGGGTGCTGGGTGCTCAGTGCTCGGGGTGCTGGGTGTTCAGTACTCAGGGTGCTGGGTGCTCAGTGCTCAGGGTGCTGGGTGCTCAGTACTCAGGGTGCTGGGTGTTCAGTGCTCAGGGTGCTGGGTGCTCAGTACTCAGGGTGCTGGGAGCTCAGTGCTCAGGGTGATCGGTGCTCAGTACTCAGGGTGCTCAGTACTCAGGGTGCTGGGTGCTCAGTGCTCGGGGTGCTGAGTGCTCAGTACTCAGGGTGCTGGGTGCTCAGTGCTCAGTACTCAGGGTGCTGGGTGCTCAGTGCTCTGGGTGCTGGGTGCTCAGTGCTCAGTACTCAGGGTGCTGGGTGCTCAGTGCTCAGGGTGCTGGGTGCTCAGTGCTCAGGGTGCTGGGTGCTCAGTACTCAGGGTGCTTGTTGCTCAGTCCTCGGGGTGCTCCGTGCTCAGTTCTCAGGGTGCTCAGTGCTCAGTACTCGGGGTGCTGGGTGCTCAGTGCTCAGGCTGCTCAGTGCTCAGTGCTCGGGGTGCTGGGTGCTCAGTGCTCGGGGCGCTGGGTGCTCAGTGCTCGGGGTGCTGGGTGCTCAGTACTCAGGGTGCTGTGTGCTCAGTGCTCAGTACTCAGCGTGCTGGGTGCTCAGTGCTCAGAGTGTTGGGTGCTCAGTACTCAGGGTGCTGGGTGCTCAGTGCTCAGTGCTAAGGGTGCTCAGTGCTCAGGGTGCTGGGTGCTCAGGGTGCTGGGTGCTCAGTGCTTGGGGTGCTGGGTGCTCAGTGCTCAGGGTGCTGGGTGCTCAGTGCTCAGGGTGCTGGGTGCTCAGTGCTCGGGGTGCTGGGTGCTCAGTACTCAGGGTGCTGGGTGCTCAGTGCTCAGGGTGCTGGGTGCTCAGTACTCAGGGTGCTGGGTGCTCAGTGCTCGGGGTGCTGGGTGCTCAGTGCTCAGGGTGATCGGTGCTCAGTTCTCAGGGTGCTCAGTGCTCAGTACTCGGGGTGCTGGTTGCTCAGTGCTCAGGCTGCTCAGTGCTCAGTGCTCGGGGTGCTGGGTGCTCAGTGCTCGGGGCGCTGGGTGCTCAGTGCTCGGGGTGCTGGGTGCTCAGTACTCAGGGTGCTGTGTGCTCAGTGCTCAGTACTCAGCGTGCTGGGTGCTCAGTGCTCGGGGTGCTGGGTCCTCAGTGCTCGGGGTGCTGGGTGCTCAGTGCTCGGGGTGCTGGGTGCTCAGTGCTCGGGGTGCTGGGTGCTCAGCACTCAGGGTGCTGGGTGCTCAGTACTCAGGGTGCTGGGTGCTCAGTACTCAGGGTGTTCCGTGCTCAGTACTCAGGGTGCTCAGTGCTCAGTACTCAGCGTGCTGGGTGCTCAGTGCTCGGGGTGCTGGGTGCTCAGTAATCAGGATGCTGGGTGCTCAGTGCTCAGGGTGCTGGGTGCTCAGTACTCAGGGTGCTGGGTGCTCAGTACTCAGGATGCTCGGTGCTCAGTACTCAGGGTGCTGGGTGCTCAGAGCGCAGGGTGCTGGGTACTCAGTACTCAGGGTGCTGGGTGCTCAGTATTCAGGGTGCTTGGTGCTCAGTGCTCAGGGTGCTGGGTGCTCAGTGCTCAGGGTGCTGGGTGCTCAGTACTCAGGGTGCTGGGTGCTCAGTGCTCAGGGTGATCGGTGCTCAGTACTCAGGGTGCTCAGTATGCAGGGTGCTGGGTGCTCAGTTCTCGGGGTGCTGGGTGCTCAGTACTCAGGGTGCTGGGTGCTCAGTACTCGGGGTCCTGGGTGCTCAGTACTCAGTGTGCTGGTTGCTCAGTGTTCGGGGTGCTGGGTGCTCATAGCTCAGGGTGATCGGTGCTCAGTACTCAGTGTGCTGGGTGCTCAGTGCTCAGGGTTCTGGATGCTCAGTCCTCAGGGTGCTCAGTGCTCAGGGTGCTGGGTGCTCAGTGCTCGGGGTGATCGGTGCTCAGTACTCAGGGTGCTGAGTGCTCAGTACTCAGGGGGCTGGGTGATCAGTAGTCAGGGGGCTGGGTGCTCAGTGCTCAGGGGGCTGGGTGCTCAGTGCTCATGGTGCTGGGTGCTCAGTGCTCGGATGCTGGGTGCTCAGTGCTCAGGGTGCTGGGTGCTCAGTGCTCAGGGTGCTGTGTGCTCAGTACTCAGGGTGCTGGGTGCTCAGTTCTCAGGGTGATCGGTGCTCAGTACTCAGGTTGCTCAGTACTCAGGGTGCTGGGTGCTCAGTCCTCGGGGTGCTGGGTGCTCAGTACTCAGGGTGCTGGGTGCTCAGTACTCGGGGTGCTGGGTGCTCAGTGCTCAGGGTGATCGGTGCTCAGTTCTCAGGGTGCTGGGTGCTCAGTGCTCAGGTTGCTGGGTGCTCAGTCCTCAGGGTGCTCAGTGCTCAGTGTGCTGGTTGCTCAGTGCTCGGGGTGCTCGGTGCTCAGTACTCAGGGTGCTGAGTGCTCAGTACTCAGGGGCTGGGTGCTCAGTACTCAGGGGGCTGGGTGCTCAGTGCTCAGGGTGCTGGGTGCTCAGTGCTCAGGGTGCTGGGTGCTCAGTGTTCGGGGTGCTGGGTGCTCAGTGCTCGGGGTGCTGGGTGCTCAGTGCTCAGTGCTCAGGGTGCTGGGTGCTCAGTGCTCAGTGCTCAGGGTGCTGGGTGCTCAGTACTCAGGGCGCTGGGTGCTCAGTACTCAGGGTGCTGGGTGCTCAGTACTCAGGGTGCTCGGTGCTCAGTACTCAGGGTTCTCAGTGCTCAGTGTTCAGGGTGCTGGGTGCTCAGTGCTCGGGGTGCTGGGTGCTCAGTGCTCGGGGTGCTCGGTGCTCAGTGCTCAGGGTGCTGGGTGCTCAGTGCTCGGGGTGATCGGTGCTCAATGCTAGGGGTGCTGGGTGCTCAGTGCTCGGGGTGCTCGGTGCTCAGTACTCAGGGTGCTGGGTGCTCAGTGCTCGAGGTGCTCAGTACTCAGGGTGCTGTATGTTCAGTGCTCAGGGTGCTGGGTGCTCAGTACTCAGGGTGCTCGGTGCTTAGTACTCAGGGTGCTGGGTGCTCAGTACTCCGGGTGCTGGGTGCTCAGTGCTCGTTGTGCTCGGTGCTCAGTACTCAGTGCTCAGGGTGCTGTGTGCTCAGTGCTCAGAGTGCTGGGTGCTCAGTACTCGGGGTGCTCGGTGCTCACTGCTCAGGGTGCTGGGTGCTCAATACTCAGGGTGCTGCATACTCAGTGCTCAGGGTGCTCGGTGCTCAGTACTCGGGGTGCTGGGTGCTCATTCTCGGGGTGCTGGGTGCTCAGTGCTCGGGGTGCTGGGTGTTCAGTACTCAGGGTGCTGGGTGCTCAGTGCTCAGGGTGCTGGGTGCTCAGTACTCAGGGTGCTGGGTGTTCAGTGCTCAGGGTGCTGGGTGCTCAGTACTCAGGGTGCTGGGAGCTCAGTGCTCAGGGTGATCGGTGCTCAGTACTCAGGGTGCTCAGTACTCAGGGTGCTGGGTGCTCAGTGCTCGGGGTGCTGAGTGCTCAGTACTCAGGGTGCTGGGTGCTCAGTGCTCAGTACTCAGTGTGCTGGGTGCTCAGTGCTCTGGGTGCTGGGTGCTCAGTGCTCAGTACTCAGGGTGCTGGGTGCTCAGTGCTCAGGGTGCTGGGTGCTCAGTGCTCAGGGTGCTGGGTGCTCAGTACTCAGGGTGCTTGTTGCTCAGTCCTCGGGGTGCTCCGTGCTCAGTTCTCAGGGTGCTCAGTGCTCAGTACTCGGGGTGCTGGGTGCTCAGTGCTCAGGCTGCTCAGTGCTCAGTGCTCGGGGTGCTGGGTGCTCAGTGCTCGGGGCGCTGGGTGCTCAGTGCTCGGGGTGCTGGGTGCTCAGTACTCAGGGTGCTGTGTGCTCAGTGCTCAGTACTCAGCGTGCTGGGTGCTCAGTGCTCAGAGTGTTGGGTGCTCAGTACTCAGGGTGCTGGGTGCTCAGTGCTCAGTGCTCAGGGTGCTCAGTGCTCAGGGTGCTGGGTGCTCAGGGTGCTGGGTGCTCAGTGCTTGGGGTGCTGGGTGCTCAGTGCTCAGGGTGCTGGGTGCTCAGTGCTCAGGGTGCTGGGTGCTTAGTGCTCGGGGTGCTGGGTGCTCAGTACTCAGGGTGCTGGGTGCTCAGTGCTCAGGGTGCTGGGTGCTCAGTACTCAGGGTGCTGGGTGCTCAGTGCTCGGGGTGCTGGGTGCTCAGTGCTCAGGGTGATCGGTGCTCAGTACTCAGGGTGCTGGGTGCTCAGTGCTCAGGGTGCTGGGTGCTCAGTACTCTGGGTGTTGGGTGCTCAGTACTCAGGGTGCTGGGTGCTCAGTGCTCAGAGTGCTGGGTGCTCAGTCCTCAAGGTGCTCAGTACTCAGGGTGCTCGTTGCTCAGTGCTCAGTACTCAGGGTGCTCAGTACTCAGGGTGCTGGGCGCTCAGTTCTCAGGGTGCTGGGTGCTCAGTCGTCAGGGTGCTCAGTGCTCAGGGTGCTGGCTGCTCAGTGCTCGGGGTGCTCGGTGCTCAGTACTCAGGGTGCTGAGTGCTCAGTACTCAGGGTGCTGGGTGCTCAGTACTCAGGGTGCTGTGTGCTCAGTACTCAGGGTGCTGGGTGCTCAGTGCTCAGGGTGCTGGGTGCTCAGTGCTCAGGGTGCGGGGTGCTCAGTGCTCGGGGTGCTGGGTGCTCAGTGCACGGGGTGCTGGGTGCTCAGTGCTCAGTGCTCAGGGTGCTGGGTGCTCAGTGCTCAGTGCTCAGGGTGCTGGTTGCTCAGTGCTCAGGGTGCTGGGTGCTCAGTGCTCAGTGCTCAGGGTGCTGGTTGCTCAGTGCTCAGGGTGCTGTGTGCTCAGTACTCAGGGTGCTGGGTGCTCAGTGCTCAGGGTGCGGGGTGCTCAGTGCTCGGGGTGCTGGGTGCTCAGTGCACGGGGTGCTGGGTGCTCAGTGCTCGTTGTGCTCGGTGCTCAGTACTCAGTGCTCAGGGTGCTGGGTGCTCAGTGCTCAGAGTGCTTGGTGCTCAGTACTCGGGGTGCTCGGTGCTCACTGCTCAGGGTGCTGGGTGCTCAATACTCAGGGTGCTGCATACTCAGTGCTCAGGGTGCTCGGTGCTCAGTACTCGGGGTGCTGGGTGCTCATTCTCGGGTTGCTGGGTGCTCAGTGCTCGGGGTGCTGGTTGTTCAGTACTCAGGGTGCTGGCTGCTCAGTGCTCAGGGTGCTGGGTGCTCAGTACTCAGGGTGCTGGGTGCTCAGTGCTCAGGGTGCTGGGTGCTCAGTACTCAGGGTGCTGGGTGTTCAGTGCTCAGGGTGCTGGGTGCTCAGTACTCAGGGTGCTGGGAGCTCAGTGCTCAGGGTGATCGGTGCTCAGTACTCAGGGTGCTCAGTACTCAGGGTGCTGGGTTCTCAGTGCTCTGGGTGCTGGGTGCTCAGTGCTCAGTACTCAGGGTGCTGGGTGCTCAGTGCTCTGGGTGCTGGGTGCTCAGTGCTCAGGGTGCTGGGTGCTCAGTACTCAGGGTGCTTGTTGCTCAGTCCTCGGGGTGCTCCGTGCTCAGTTCTCAGGGTGCTCAGTGCTCAGTACTCGGGGTGCTGGGTGCTCAGTGCTCAGGCTGCTCAGTGCTCAGT
This sequence comes from Microtus oregoni, assembly GCF_018167655.1. NCBI lineage: Eukaryota > Metazoa > Chordata > Mammalia > Rodentia > Cricetidae > Microtus > Microtus oregoni. Next base: position 945,825 of record NW_024543811.1, on the reverse strand, counting down.
GCTCGGGGTGCTGGGTGCTCAGTGCTCGGGGCGCTGGGTGCTCAGTGCTCGGGGTGCTGGGTGCTCAGTACTCAGGGTGCTGTGTGCTCAGTGCTCAGTACTCAGCGTGCTGGGTGCTCAGTGCTCAGAGTGTTGGGTGCTCAGTACTCAGGGTGCTGGGTGCTCAGTGCTCAGTGCTCAGGGTGCTCAGTGCTCAGGGTGCTGGGTGCTCAGGGTGCTGGGTGCTCATTGCTTGGGGTGCTGGGTGCTCAGTGCTCAGGGTGCTGGGTGCTCAGTGCTCAGGGTGCTGGGTGCTCAGTGCTCGGGGTGCTGGGTGCTCAGTACTCAGGTTGCTGGGTGCTCAGTGCTCAGGGTGCTGGGTGCTCAGTACTCAGGGTGCTGGGTGCTCAGTGCTCGGGGTGCTGGGTGCCCAGTGCTCAGGGTGATCGGTGCTCAGTACTCAGGGTGCTGGGTGCTCAGTGCTCAGCGTGCTGGGTGCTCAGTACTCTGGGTGTTGGGTGCTCAGTACTCAGGGTGCTGGGTGCTCAGTGCTCAGGGTGCTGGGTGCTCAGTTTTCAAGGTGCTCAGTACTCAGGGTGCTCGGTGCTCAGTGCTCAGTACTCAGGGTGCTCAGTACTCAGGGTGCTGGGCGCTCAGTTCTCAGGGTGCTGGGTGCTCAGTCGTCAGGGTGCTCAGTGCTCAGGGTGCTGGCTGCTCAGTGCTCGGGGTGCTCGGTGCTCAGTACTCAGGGTGCTGAGTGCTCAGTACTCAGGGTGCTGGGTGCTCAGTACTCAGGGTGCTGTGTGCTCAGTACTCAGGGTGCTGGGTGCTCAGTGCTCAGGGTGCGGGGTGCTCAGTGCTCGGGGTGCTGGGTGCTCAGTGCACGGGGTGCTGGGTGCTCAGTGCTCAGTGCTCAGGGTGCTGGGTGCTCAGTGCTCAGTGCTCAGGGTGCTGGTTGCTCAGTGCTCAGGGTGCTGGGTGCTCAGTGCTCAGTGCTCAGGGTACTGGTTGCTCAGTGCTCAGGGTGCTGTGTGCTCACTACTCAGGGTGCTGGGTGCTCAGTGCTCAGGGTGCGGGGTGCTCAGTGCTCGGGGTGCTGGGTGCTCAGTGCACGGGGTGCTGGGTGCTCAGTGCTCGTTGTGCTCGGTGCTCAGTACTCAGTGCTCAGGGTGCTGGGTGCTCAGTGCTCAGAGTGCTGGGTGCTCAGTACTCGGGGTGCTCGGTGCTCACTGCTCAGGGTGCTGGGTGCTCAATACTCAGGGTGCTGCATACTCAGTGCTCAGGGTGCTCGGTGCTCAGTACTCGGGATGCTGGGTGCTCATTCTCGGGTTGCTGGGTGCTCAGTGCTCGGGGTGCTGGTTGTTCAGTACTCAGGGTGCTGGCTGCTCAGTGCTCAGGGTGCTGGGTGCTCAGTACTCAGGGTGCTGGGTGCTCAGTGCTCAGGGTGCTGGGTGCTCAGTACTCAGGGTGCTGGGTGTTCAGTGCTCAGGGTGCTGGGTGCTCAGTACTCAGGGTGCTGGGAGCTCAGTGCTCAGGGTGATCGGTGCTCAGTACTCAGGGTGCTCAGTACTCAGGGTGCTGGGTTCTCAGAGCTCTGGGTGCTGGGTGCTCAGTGCTCAGTACTCAGGGTGCTGGGTGCTCAGTGCTCAGGGTGCTGGGTGCTCAGTGCTCAGGGTGCTGGGTGCTCAGTACTCAGGGTGCTTGTTGCTCAGTCCTCGGGGTGCTCCGTGCTCAGTTCTCAGGGTGCTCAGTGCTCAGTACTCGGGGTGCTGGGTGCTCAGTGCTCAGGCTGCTCAGTGCTCAGTGCTCGGGGTGCTGGGTGCTCAGTGCTCGGGGCGCTGGGTGCTCAGTGCTCGGGGTGCTGGGTGCTCAGTACTCAGGGTGCTGTGTGCTCAGTGCTCAGTACTCAGCGTGCTGGGTGCTCAGTGCTCAGAGTGTTGGGTGCTCAGTACTCAGGGTGCTGGGAGCTCAGTGCTCAGTGCTCAGGGTGCTCAGTGCTCAGGGTGCTGGGTGCTCAGGGTGCTGGGTGCTCATTGCTTGGGGTGCTGGGTGCTCAGTGCTCAGGGTGCTGGGTGCTCAGTGCTCAGGGTGCTGGGTGCTCAGTGCTCGGGGTGCTGGGTGCTCAGTACTCAGGGTGCTGGGTGCTCAGTGCTCAGGGTGCTGGGTGCTCAGTACTCAGGGTGCTGGGTGCTCAGTGCTCGGGGTGCTGGGTGCCCAGTGCTCAGGGTGATCGGTGCTCAGTACTCAGGGTGCTGGGTGCTCAGTGCTCAGCGTGCTGGGTGCTCAGTACTCTGGGTGTTGGGTGCTCAGTACTCAGGGTGCTGGGTGCTCAGTGCTCAGGGTGCTGGGTGCTCAGTTTTCAAGGTGCTCAGTACTCAGGGTGCTCGGTGCTCAGTGCTCAGTACTCAGGGTGCTCAGTACTCAGGGTGCTGGGCGCTCAGTTCTCAGGGTGCTGGGTGCTCAGTCGTCAGGGTGCTCAGTGCTCAGGGTGCTGGCTGCTCAGTGCTCGGGGTGCTCGGTGCTCAGTACTCAGGGTGCTGAGTGCTCAGTACTCAGGGTGCTGGGTGCTCAGTACTCAGGGTGCTGTGTGCTCAGTACTCAGGGTGCTGGGTGCTCAGTGCTCAGGGTGCTGGGTGCTCAGTGCTCAGGGTGCGGGGTGCTCAGTGCTCGGGGTGCTGGGTGCTCAGTGTACGGGGTGCTGGGTGCTCAGTGCTCAGTGCTCAGGGTACTGGGTGCTCAGTGCTCAGTGCTCAGGGTGCTGGTTGCTCAGTGCTCAGGGTGCTGGGTGCTCAGTACTCAGGGTGCTGGGTGCTCAGTGCTCGGGGTGCTCGGTGATCAGTACTCAGGGTGCAGGGTGCTCAGTGCTCAGGGTGCTGGCTACTCAGTACTCAGGGTGCTGGGTGCTCAGTGCTCAGGGTGCTGGGTGCTCAGTGCTCAGTGCTCAGGGTGCTGGGTGCTCAGTACTCAGGGTGCTGGGTGCTCAGTACTCAGGGTGTTCCGTGCTCAGTACTCAGGGTGCTCAGTGCTCAGTACTCAGCGTGCTGGGTGCTCAGTGCTCGGGGTGCTGGGTGCTCAGTACTCAGGATGCTGGGTGCTCAGTGCTCAGGGTGCTGGGTGCTCAGTACTCAGTGTGCTCGGTGCTCAGTACTCAGGATGCTCGGTGCTCAGTACTCAGGGTGCTGGGTGCTCAGTGCGCAGGGTGCTGGGTACTCAGTACTCAGGGTGCTGGGTGCTCAGTACCCAGGGTGCTTGCTGCTCAGTGCTCAGGGTGCTGGGTGCTCAGTGCTCAGGGTGCTGGGTGCTCAGTACTCAGGGTGCTGGGTGCTCAGTGCTCAGGGTGATCGGTGCTCAGTACTCAGGGTGCTCAGTATGCAGGGTGCTGGGTGCTCAGTCCTCGGGGTGCTGGGTGCTCAGTACTCAGGGTGCTGGGTGCTCAGTACTCGGGGTGCTGGGTGCTCAGTACTCAGTGTGCTGGGTGCTCAGTGTTCGGGGTGCTGGGTGCTCAGTGCTCAGGGTGATCGGTGCTCAGTACTCAGTGTGCTGGGTGCTCAGTGCTCAGGGTTCTGGATGCTCAGTCCTCAGGGTGCTCAATGCTCAGGGTGCTGGGTGCTCAGTGCTCGGGGTGATCGGTGCTCAGTACTCAGGGTGCTGAGTGCTCAGTACTCAGGGGGCTGGGTGATCAGTACTCAGGGGGCTGGGTGCTCAGTGCTCAGGGGGCTGGGTGCTCAGTGCTCATGGTGCTGGGTGCTCAGTGCTCGGATGCTGGTTGCTCAGTGCTCAGGGTGCTGGGTGCTCAGTGCTCAGAGTGCTGTGTGCTCAGTACTCAGGGTGCTGGGTGCTCAGTGCTCAGGGTGATCGGTGCTCAGTACTCAGGGTGCTCAGTACTCAGGGTGCTGGGTGCTCAGTCCTCGGGGTGCTGGGTGCTCAGTACTCAGGGTGCTGGGTGCTCAGTACTCGGGGTGCTGGGTGCTCAGTGCTCAGGGTGATCGGTGCTCAGTTCTCAGGGTGCTGGGTGCTCAGTGCTCAGGTTGCTGGGTGCTCAGTCCTCAGGGTGCTCAGTGCTCAGTGTGCTGGTTGCTCAGTGCTCGGGGTGCTCGGTGCTCAGTACTCAGGGTGCTGAGTGCTCAGTACTCAGGGGCTGGGTGCTCAGTACTCAGGGGGCTGGGTGCTCAGTGCTCAGGGTGCTGGGTGCTCAGTGCTCAGGGTGCTGTGTGCTCAGTGCTCAGGGTGCTGGGTGCTCAGTGCTTGGGGTGCTCAGTACTCAGGGTGCTGAGTGCTCAGTACTCAGGGTGCTGGGTGCTCAGTGCTCAGGGTGCTGTGTGCTCAGTGCTCAGGGTGCTGGGTGCTCAGTGCTCAAGGTGCTGGGTGCTCAGTACTCAGGGTGCTCATTGCTCAGGGTGCTGTGTGCTCCGTACTCAGGGTGCTGGGTGCTCAGTGCTCAGGGTGCTCCGTGCTCAGGGCGCTGGGTTCTCAGTGCTCGGGGTGCTCGGAGCTCAGTACCCAGGGTGCTGGGTGCTCAGTGCTCGGGGTGCTCGTTCCTCAGTACTCAGGGTGCTGGGTGCTCAGTACTCGGGGTGCTGGGTGCTCATTACACATGGTGCTGGGTGCTCAGTACTCAGGGTGCTGGGTGCTCAGTACTCGGGTGCTGGGTGCTCAGTGCTCAGGGTGCTGGGTGCTCAGTGCTCGGGGTGCTGGGTGCTCAGTGCTCAGTACTCAGGGTGCTGGGTGCTCAGTGCTCAGGGTGCTGGGTGCTCAGTGCTCAGGGTGCTGGGTGCTCAGTGCTCAGGGTGCTGGGTACTCAGTGCTCAGGGTGCTGGGTGCTCAGTACTCAGGGTGCTCAGTGCTCAGTACTCGGGGTGCTGGGTGCTCAGTGCTCAGGGTGCTCAGTGCTCAGTACTCGGGGTGCTGGGTGCTCAGTGCTCAGGGTGCTGGGTGCTCAGTGCTCCGGGTGCTGGGTGCTCAGTGCTCGGGGCGATGGGTGCTCAGTGCTAGGGGTGCTGGGTGCTCAGTACACGGGGTGCTGGGTGCTCAGTAGACGGGGTGCTGGGTGCTCAGTGCTCAGTACTCAGTGCTCAGGGAGCTGGGTGTTCAGTACTCAGGGTGCTGGGTGCTCAGTACTCAGGGTGCTGGGTGCTCAGTGCTCGAGGTGCTCAGTACTCAGGGTGCTGTGTGTTCAGTGCTCAGGGTGCTGGGTGCTCAGTACTCAGGGTGTTCGGTGCTTAGTACTCAGGGTGCGGGGTGCTCAGTACTCAGGGTGCTGGGTGCTCAGTGCTCGGGGTGCTCGGTGCTCAGTGCTAAAGGTGCTGGGTGCTCAGTACTCAGGGTGCTCATTGCTCAGGGTGCTGGGTGCTCAGTACTCAGGGTGCTGGGTGCTCAGTGCTCAGGGTGCTCGGTGCTCGGGGCTCTGGGTGCTCAGTGCTCAGGGTGCTCGGAGCTCAGTACTCAGGGTGCTGTGTGCTCAGTGCTCGGGGTGCTCGGTGCTCAGTACTCAGGGTGCTGGGTGCTCAGTGCTCGGGGTGCTCGCTGCTCAGTACGTTGGGTGCTCACTACGCAGGGTGCTGGGTTCTCAGAGCTCGGGGCGCTGGGTGCTCAGTGCTCGGGGTGCTGGGTGCTCAGTACACGGGGTGCTGGGTGCTCAGTGCTCAGGGTGCTCGGTGCTCGGGGCTCTGGGTGCTCAGTGTTCAGGGTGCTCGGAGCTCAGTACTCAGGGTGCTGGGTGCTCAGTGCTCGGGGTGCTCAGTGCTCAGTGCTCAGGGTGCTCGGAGCTCAGTACTCAGGGTGCTGGGTGCTCAGTGCTCGGGGTGCTCGGTGCTCAGTACTCAGGGTGCTGGGTGCTCAGTACTCGGGGTGCTCGGTGCTCAGTACGTTGGGTGCTCACTACTCAGGGTGCTGGGTGCTCAGAGATCAGCGTGCTGGGTGCTCAGTGCTCAGGGTGCTGGGTGCTCAGTGCTCGGGGTGCTGGGTGCTCAGTGCTCAGGGTGCTGGGTGCTCAGTACTCAGGGTGCTGGGTGCTCAGTACTCGGGGTGCTGGGTGCTCAGTACTCAGGGTGCTGGGTGCTCAGTACTCGGGGTGCTGGGCGCTCAGTACTCGGGTGCTGGGTGCTCAGTGCTCAGGGTGCTGGGTGCTCAGTGCTCGGGGTGCTGGGTGCACAGTGCTCAGTACTCAGGGTGCTGGGTGCTCAGTGCTCGGGTTGGTGGGTGCTCAGTGCTCAGTACTCAGGGTGCTGGGTGCTCAGTGCTCAGGGTGCTGTGTGCTCAGTACTCAGGGTGCTGGGTGCTCAGTGCTCAGGGTGCTGGGTAATCAGTGCTCAGGGTGCTGGGTGCTCAGTACTCAGGGTGCTGGGTGCTCAGTACTCAGGGTGCTGGGTGCTCAGTGCTCGGGTTGCTGGGTGCTCAGTGCTTGCGATGCTGGGTGCTCAGTGATCGGGGTGCTCGGTGCCCAGTACTCAGGGTGCTGGGTGCTCAGTGCTCGAGGTGCTCAGTACTCAGGGTGCTGTGTGTTCAGTGCTCAGGGTGCTGGGTGCTCAGTACTCAGGGTGCTCGGTGCTTAGTACTCAGGGTGCTGGGTGCTCAGTACTCCGGGTGCTGGGTGCTCAGTGCTCGGGGTGCTCGGTGCTCAGTGCTCAAGGTGCTGGGTGCTCAGTACTCAGGGTGCTCATTGCTCAGGGTGCTGGGTGGACAGTACTCAGGGTGCTGGGTGCTCAGTGCTCAGGGTACTCGGTGCTCGTAGCGCTGGGTGCTCAGTGCTCGGGGTGCTCGGAGCTCAGTACTCAGGTTGCTGGGTGCTCAGTGCTCAGGGTGCTGGGTGCTCAATACTCAGTGTGCTGGGTGCTCAGTGCTCAGTGTGCTGGGTGCTCAGTGCTCAGGGTGCTGGGTGCTCAGTACTCAGGGTGCTGGGTGCTCAGTGCTCGGGGTGCTGGGTGCTCAGTGCTCAAGGTGCTGGGTGCTCAGTACTCAGTGTGCTGGGTGCTCAGTACTCAGTGTGCTGGGTGCTCAGTGCTCAGGGTGCTGGGTGCTCAGTACTCAGGGTGCTGGGTGCTCAGTGCTCGGGGTGGTGGGTGCTCAGTGCTCAAGGTGCTGGGTGCTCAGTACTCAGGGTGCTCATTGCACAGGGTGCTGGGTGCTCAGTACTCAGGGTGCTGGGTGCTCAGTGCTCAGGGTGCTCGGTGCTCGGTGCGCTGGGTGCTCAGTGCTCGCGGTGCTCGGAGCTCAGTACTCAGGGTGCTGGGTGCTCAGTGCTCGGGGTGCTCGGTGCTCAGTACTCAGGGTGCTGGGTGCTCAGTGCTCGGGGTGCTCGGTGCTCAGTACGTTGGGTGCTCACTACTCAGGGTGCTGGGTGCTCAGTGCTCAGGGTGCTGGGTGCTCAGTGCTCAGTGTGCTGGGTGCTCAGTGCTCAGTGTGCTGGGTGCTCAGTGCTCAGGGTGCTAGGTGCTCAGTACTCAGGGTGCTGGGTGCTCAGTGCTCGGGGTGCTGGGTGCTCAGTGCTCAAGGTGCTGGGTGCTCAGTACTCAGGGTGCTCATTGCACAGGGTGCTGGGTGCTCAGTCCTCAGTGTGCTCAGTGCTCAGGGTGCTGGGTGCTCAGTGCTCAGGGTGCTGGGTGCTCAGTGCTCAGGGTGCTGGGTGCTCAGTGCTCGGGGTTCTCGGAGCTCAGTACCCAGGGTGCTGGGTGCTCAGTGCTCGGGGTGCTCGTTGCTCAGTACTCAGGGTGCTGGGTGCTCAGTACTCGGGGTGCTGGGTGCTCATTACACATGGTGCTGGGTGCTCAGTACTCAGGGTGCTGGGTGCTCAGTACTCGGGTGCTGGGTGCTCAGTGCTCAGGGTGCTGGGTGCTCAGTGCTCGGGGTGCTGGGTGCTCAGTGCTCAGTACTCAGGGTGCTGGGTGCTCAGTGCTCAGGGTGCTGGGTGCTCAGTGCTCAGGGTGCTGTGTGCTCAGTGCTCAGGGTGCTGGGTACTCAGTGCTCAGGGTGCTGGGTGCTCAGTACTCAGGGTGCTCAGTGCTCAGTACTCGGGGTGCTGGGTGCTCAGTGCTCAGGGTGCTCAGTGCTCAGTACTCGGGGTGCTGGGTGCTCAGTGCTCAGGGTGCTGGGTGCTCAGTGCTCGGGGTGCTGGGTGCTCAGTGCTCGGGGCGCTGGGTGCTCAGTGCTAGGGGTGCTGGGTGCTCAGTACACGGGGTGCTGGGTGCTCAGTAGACGGGGTGCTGGGTGAACAGTGCTCAGTACTCAGTGCTCAGGGAGCTGGGTGTTCAGTACTCAGGGTGCTGGGTGCTCAGTACTCAGGGTGCTGGGTGCTCAGTGCTGGGGTGCTATTTGCTCAGTGCTCGCGGTGCTGGGTGCCCAATGCTCGGGGTGCTCGGTGCTCAGTACTCAGGGTGCTGGTTGCTCAGTGCTCGAGGTGCTCAGTACTCAGGGTGCTGTGTGTTCAGTGCTCAGGGTGCTGGGTGCTCAGTACTCAGGGTGCTCGGTGCTTAGTACTCAGGGTGCGGGGTGCTCAGTACTCAGGGTGCTGGGTGCTCAGTGCTCGGGGTGCTCGGTGCTCAGTGCTAAAGGTGCTGGGTGCTCAGTACTCAGGGTGCTCATTGCTCAGGGTGCTGGGTGCTCAGTACTCAGGGTGCTGGGTGCTCAGTGCTCAGGGTGCTCGGTGCTCGGGGCTCTGGGTGCTCAGTGCTCAGGGTGCTCGGAGCTCAGTACTTAGGGTGCTGTGTGCTCAGTGCTCGGGGTGCTCGGTGCTCAGTACTCAGGGTGCTGGGTGCTCAGTGCTCGGGGTGCTCGGTGCTCAGTACGTTGGGTGCTCACTACGCAGGGAGCTGGGTTCTCAGTGCTCGGGGCGCTGGGTGCTCAGTGCTCGGCTGCTGGGTGCTCAGTACACGGGGTGCTGGGTTCTCAGTGCTCAGGGTGCTCGGTGCTCGGGGCTCTGGGTGCTCAGTGCTCAGGGTGCTCGGAGCTCAGTACTCAGGGTGCTGGGTGCTCAGTGCTCGGGGTGCGCAGTGCTCAGTGCTCAGGGTGCTCGGAGCTCAGTACTCAGGGTGCTGGGTGCTCAGTGCTCGGGGTGCTCGGTGCTCAGTACTCAGGGTGCTGGGTGCTCAGTGCTCGGGGTGCTCTGTGCTCAGTACGTTGGGTGCTCACTACTCAGGGTGCTTGGTGCTCAGTGCTCGGGGTGATCGGTGCTCAGTACTCAAGGTGCTGGGTGCTCAGTGCTCGGGGTGCTCGGTGCTCAGTACGTTGGGTGCTCACTACTCAGGGTGCTGGGTGCTCAGAGATCAGGGTGCTGGGTGCTCAGTGCTCAGGGTGCTGGGTGCTCAGTGCTCGGGGTGCTGGGTGCTCAGTGCTCAGGGTGCTGGGTGCTCAGTACTCAGGGTGCTGGGTGCTCAGTACTCGGGGTGCTGGGTGCTCAGTACTCAGGGTGCTGGGTGCTCAGTACTCAGGGTGCTGGGCGCTCAGTACTCGGGTGCTGGGTGCTCAGTGCTCAGGGTGCTGGTTGCTCAGTGCTCGGGGTGCTGGGTGCACAGTGCTCAGTACTCAGGGTGCTGGGTGCTCAGTGCTCGGGGTGCTGGGTGCTCAGTGCTCAGTACTCAGGGTGCTGGGTGCTCAGTGCTCAGGGTGCTGTGTGCTCAGTACTCAGGGTGCTGGGTGCTCAGTGCCCAGGGTGCTGGGTACTCAGTGCTCAGGGTGCTGGGTGCTCAGTACTCAGGTTGCTGGGTGCTCAGTACTCAGGGTGCTGGGTGCTCAGTGCTCGGGTTGCTGGGTTCTCAGTGCTTGCGATGCTGGGTGATCAGTGATCGGGGTGCTCGGTGCCCAGTACTCAGGGTGCTGGGTGCTCAGTGCTCGAGGTGCTCAGTACTCAGGGTGCTGTGTGTTCAGTGCTCAGGGTGCTGGGTGCTCAGTACTCAGGGTGCTCGGTGCTTAGTACTCAGGGTGCTGGGTGATCAGTACTCCGGGTGCTGGGTGCTCAGTGCTCGGGGTGCTCGGTGCTCAGTGCTCAAGGTGCTGGGTGCTCAGTACTCAGGGTGCTCATTGCTCAGGGTGCTGGGTGGTCAGTACTCAGGGTGCTGGGTGCTCAGTGCTCAGGGTACTCTGTGCTCGGAGCGCTGGGTGCTCAGTGCTCGGGGTGCTATGAGCTCAGTACTCAGGTTGCTGGGTGCTCAGTGCTCAGGGTGATGGGTGCTCAGTACTCAGTGTGCTGGGTGCTCAGTGCTCAGTGTGCTGGGTGCTCAGTGCTCAGGGTGCTGGGTGCTCAGTACTCAGGGTGCTGGGTGCTCAGTGCTCGGGGTGCTGGGTGCTCAGTGCTCAAGGTGCTGGGTGCTCAGTACTCAGTGTGCTGGGTGCTCAGTACTCAGTGTGCTGGGTGCTCAGTGCTCAGGGTGCTGGGTGCTCAGTACTCAGGGTGCTGGGTGCTCAGTGCTCGGGGTGCTGGGTGCTCAGTGCTCAAGGTGCTGGGTGCTCAGTACTCAGGGTGCTCATTGCACAGGGTGCTGGGTGCTCAGTACTCAGGGTGCTGGGTGCTCAGTGCTCAGGGTGCTCGGTGCTCGGTGCGCTGGGTGCTCAGTGCTCGGGGTGCTCGGAGCTCAGTACTCAGGGTGCTGGGTGCTCAGTGCTCGGGGTGCTCGGTGCTCAGTACTCAGGGTGCTGGGTGCTCAGTGCTCGGGGTGCTCGGTGCTCAGTACGTTGGGTGCTCACTACTCAGGGTGCTGGGTGCTCAGTGCTCAGGGTGCTGGGTGCTCAGTGCTCAGTGTGCTGGGTGCTCAGTGCTCAGGGTGCTGGGTGCTCAGTGCTCAGGGTGCTAGGTGCTCAGTACTCAGGGTGCTGGGTGCTCAGTGCTCGGGGTGCTGGGTGCTCAGTGCTCAAGGTGCTGGGTGCTCAGTGCTCAGGGTGCTGGGTGCTCAGGCCTTAGTGTGCTCAGTGCTCAGGGTGCTGGGTGCTCAGTGCTCGGGGTGCTCGGTGCTCAGTACTCAGGGTGCTGAGTGCTCAGTACTCAGGGTGCTGGGTGCTCAGTACTCAGGGTGCTGGGTGCTCAGTGCTCAGGGTGCTGGGTGATCAGTACTCAGGGTGCTGGGTGCTCAGTGCTCAGGGTGCTGGGTGCTCAGTGCTCAGGGTGCTGTGTGCTCAGTGCTCAGGGTGCTGGGTACTCAGTGCTCAGGGTGCTGGGTGCTCAGTACTCAGGGTGCTCAGTGCTCAGTACTCGGGGTGCTGGGTGCTCAGTGCTCAGGGTGCTCAGTGCTCAGTACTCGGGGTGCTGGGTGCTCAGTGCTCAGGGTGCTGGGTGCTCAGTGCTCGGGGTGCTGGGTGCTCAGTGCTCGGGGCGCTGGGTGCTCAGTGCTAGGGGTGCTGGGTGCTCAGTACACGGGGTGCTGGGTGCTCAGTGCTCAGGGTGCTCAGTGCTCAGTACTCAGTGCTCAGGGTGCTGGGTGTTCAGTACTCAGGGTGCTGGGTGCTCAGTACTCAGGGTGCTGGGTGCTCAGTGCTCGGGGTGCTATGTGCTCAGTGCTCGCGGTGCTGGGTGCCCAATCCTCGGGGTGCTCGGTGCTCAGTACTCAGGGTGCTGGTTGCTCAGTGCTCGAGGTGCTCAGTACTCAGGGTGCTGTGTGTTCAGTACTCAGGGTGCGGGGTGCTCAGTACTCAGGCTGCTGGGTGCTCAGTGCTCGGGGTGCTCGGTGCTCAGTGCTAAAGGTGCTGGGTGCTCAGTACTCAGGGTGCTCATTGCTCAGGGTGCTGGGTGCTCAGTACTCAGGGTGCTGGGTGCTCAGTGCTCAGGGTGCTCGGTGCTCGGGGCTCTGGGTGCTCAGTGCTCAGGGTGCTCGGAGCTCAGTACTCAGGTTGCTGGGTGCTCAGTGCTCGGGGTGCTCGGTGCTCAGTACTCAGGGTGCTGGGTGCTCAGTGCTCGGGGTGCTCGGTGCTCAGTACGTTGGTTGCTCACTACTCAGGGTGCTGGGTGCTCAGTGCTCAGTGTGCTGGGTGCTCAGTGCTCAGGGTGCTGGGTGCTCAGTGCTCAGGGTGCTGGGTGCTCAGTACTCAGGGTGCTGGGTGCTCAGTGCTCGGGGTGCTGGGTGCTCAGTGCTCAAGGTGCTGGGTGCTCAGTTCTCAGGGTGCTCATTGCACAGGGTGCTGGGTGCTCAGTACTCAGGGTGCTGGTTGCTCAGTGCTCAGGGTGCTCGGTGCTCGGTGCGCTGGGTACTCAGTGCTCGGGGTGCTCGGAGCTTAGTACTCAGGGTGCTGGGTGCTCAGTGCTCGGGGTGCTCGGTGCTCAGTACTCAGGGTGCTGGGTGCTCAATGCTCGGGGTGCTCGGTGCTCAGTATATTGGGTGCTCAGTACTCAGGGTGCTGGGTGCTCAGTGCTCAGGGTGCTGGGTGCTCAGTGCACAGTGTGCTGGGTGCTCAGTGCTCAGGGTGCTGGGTGCTCAGTGCTCAGGGTGCTAGGTGCTCAGTACTCAGGGTGCTGGGTGCTCAGTGCTCGGGGTGCTGGGTGCTCAGTGCTCAAGGTGCTGGGTGCTCAGTACTCAGGGTGCTCATTGCACAGGGTGCTGGGTGCTCAGTGCTCAGGGTGCTGGGTGCTCAGTGATCAGTGTGCTCAGTGCTCAGGGTGCTGGGTGCTCAGTGCTCGGGGTGCTCGGTGCTCAGTACTCAGGGTGCTGAGTGCTCAGTACTCAGGGTGCTGGGTGCTCAGTACTCAGGGTGCTGGGTGCTCAGTGCTCAGGGTGCTGGGTGATCAGTGCTCAGGGTGCTGGGTGCTCAGTGCTCAGGGTGCTGGGTGCTCAGTGCTCGGTGTTCTGGGTGCTCAGTGCTCAGGGTGTTGGGTGCTAAGTGCTTAGGGTGCTGGGTGCTCAGTGCTCGGGGCGCTGGGTGCTCAGTGCTCGGGGTGCTCGGAGCTCAGTACTCAGGGTGCTGGGTGCTCAGTGCTCGGGGTGATCGGTGCTCAGTACTCAGGGTGCTGGGTGCTCAGTGCTCGGGGTGCTCGGTGCTCAGTACGTTGGGTGCTCACTACTCAGGGTTCTCGGTGCTCAGTGCTCGGTGTGATCGGTGCTCAGTACTCAGGGTGCTGGGTGCTCAGAGCTCTGGGTGCTCGGTGCTCAGTACGTTGGGTGCTCACTACTCAGGGTGCTGGGTGCTCAGAGATCAGGGTGCTGTGTGCTCAGTACTCAGGGTGCTGGGTGCTCATTGCTCAGGGTGCTGGCTGCTCAGTACTCAGGGTGCTGGGTGCTCGGGGCGCTGGGTGCTCAGTGCTCTGGGTGCTCGGAGCTCAGTACTCAGGGTGCTGGGTGCTCAGTGCTCGGGGTGCTCGGTGCTCAGTACTCAGGGTGCTGGGTGCTCAGTGCTCGGGGTGCTGGGTGCTCAGTGCTCAGTACTCAGGGTGCTGGGTGCTCAGTGCTCAGGGTGCTGTGTGCTCAGTGCTCAGGGTGCTGGGTGCTCAGTGCTCAGGGTGCTGGGTACTCAGTGCTCAGGGTGCTGGGTGCTCAGTACTCAGGGTGCTGGGTGCTCAGTACTCAGTGTGCTGGGTGCTCAGTGCTCGGGGTGCTATGTGCTCAGTGCTCGCGGTGCTGGGTGCTCAGGGTGCTCGGAGCTCAGTACTCAGGGTGCTGTGTGCTCAGTGCTCGGGGTGCTCGGTGCTCAGTACTCAGGGTGCTGGGTGCTCAGTGCTCGGGGTGCTCGGTGCTCAGTACGTTGGGTGCTCACTACGCAGGGAGCTGGGTTCTCAGTGCTCGGGGCGCTGGGTGCTCAGTGCTCGGGGTGCTGGCTGCTCAGTACACGGGGTGCTGGGTTCTCAGTGCTCAGGGTGCTCTGTGCTCGGGGCTCTGGGTGCTCAGTGCTCAGGGTGCTCGGAGCTCAGTACTCAGGGTGCTGGGTGCTCAGTGCTCGGGGTGCTCAGTGCTCAGTGCTCAGGGTGCTCGGTGCTCAGTACTCAGGGTGCTGGGTGCTCAGTGCTCGGGGTGCTCTGTGCTCAGTACGTTGGGTGCTCACTACTCAGGGTGCTGGGTGCTCAGTGCTCGGGGTGATCGGTGCTCAGTACTCAGGGTGCTGGGTGCTCAGTGCTCGGGGTGCTCGGTGCTCAGTACGTTGGGTGCTCACTACTCAGGGTGCTGGGTGCTCAGAGATCAGGGTGCTGGGTGCTCAGTGCTCAGGGTCCTGGGTGCTCAGTGCTCGGGGTGCTGGGTGCTCAGTGCTCAGGGTGCTGGGTGCTCAGTACTCAGGGTGCTGGGTGCTCAGTACTCGGGGTGCTGGGTGCTCAGTACTCAGGGTGCTGGGTGCTCAGTACTCAGGGTGCTGGGCGCTCAGTACTCGGGTGCTGCGTGCTCAGTGCTCAGGGTGCTGGGTGCTCAGTGCTCGGGGTGCTGGGTGCACAGTGCTCAGTACTCAGGGTGCTGGGTGCTCAGTGCTCGGGGTGCTGGGTGCTCAGTGCTCAGTACTCAGGGTGCTGGGTGCTCAGTGCTCAGGGTGCTGTGTGCTCAGTACTCAGGGTGCTGGGTGCTCAGTGCCCAGGGTGCTGGGTACTCAGTGCTCAGGGTGCTGGGTGCTCAGTACTCAGGTTGCTGGGTGCTCAGTACTCAGGGTGCTGGGTGCTCAGTGCTCGGGTTGCTGGGTTCTCAGTGCTTGCGATGCTGGGTGATCAGTGATCGGGGTGCTCGGTGCCCAGTACTCAGGGTGCTGGGTGCTCAGTGCTCGAGGTGCTCAGTACTCAGGGTGCTGTGTGTTCAGTGCTCAGGGTGCTGGGTGCTCAGTACTCAGGGTGCTCGGTGCTTAGTACTCAGGGTGCTGGGTGATCAGTACTCCGGGTGCTGGGTGCTCAGTGCTCGGGGTGCTCGGTGCTCAGTGCTCAAGGTGCTGGGTGCTCAGTACTCAGGGTGCTCATTGCTCAGGGTGCTGGGTGGTCAGTGCTCAGGGTGCTGGGTGCTCAGTGCTCAGGGTACTCGGTGCTCGGAGCGCTGGGTGCTCAGTGCTCGGGGTGCTCAGAGCTCAGTACTCAGGTTGCTGGGTGCTCAGTGCTCAGGGTGATGGGTGCTCAGTACTCAGTGTGCTGGGTGCTCAGTGCTCAGTGTGCTGGGTGCTCAGTGCTCAGGGTGCTGGGTGCTCAGTACTCAGGGTGCTGGGTGCTCAGTGCTCGGGGTGCTGGGTGCTCAGTGCTCAAGGTGCTGGGTGCTCAGTACTCAGTGTGCTGGGTGCTCAGTACTCAGTGTGCTGGGTGCTCAGTGCTCAGGGTGCTGGGTGCTCAGTACTCAGGGTGCTGGGTGCTCAGTGCTCGGGGTGCTGGGTGCTCAGTGCTCAAGGTGCTGGGTGCTCAGTACTCAGGGTGCTCATTGCACAGGGTGCTGGGTGCTCAGTACTCAGGGTGCTGGGTGCTCAGTGCTCAGGGTGCTCGGTGCTCGGTGCGCTGGGTGCTCAGTGCTCGGGGTGCTCGGAGCTCAGTACTCAGGGTGCTGGGTGCTCAGTGCTCGGGGTGCTCGGTGCTCAGTACTCAGGGTGCTGGGTGCTCAGTGCTCGGGGTGCTCGGTGCTCAGTACGTTGGGTGCTCACTACTCAGGGTGCTGGGTGATCAGTGCTCAGGGTGCTGGGTGCTCAATGCTCAGTGTGCTGGGTGCTCAGTGCTCAGGGTGCTGGGTGCTCAGTGCTCAGGGTGCTAGGTGCTCAGTACTCAGGGTGCTGGGTGCTCAGTGCTCGGGGTGCTGGGTGCTCAGTGCTCAAGGTGCTGGGTGCTCAGTACTCAGGGTGCTCATTGCACAGGGTGCTGGGTGCTCAGTGCTCAGGGTGCTGGGTGCTCAGTCCTTAGTGTGCTCAGTGCTCAGGGTGCTGGGTGCTCAGTGCTCGGGGTGCTCGGTGCTCAGTACTCAGGGTGCTGAGTGCTCAGTACTCAGGGTGCTGGGTGCTCAGTACTCAGGGTGCTGGGTGCTCAGTGCTCAGGGTGCTGGGTGATCAGTACTCAGGGTGCTGGGTGCTCAGTGCTCAGGGTGCTGGGTGCTCAGTGCTCAGGGTGCTGTGTGCTCAGTGCTCAGGGTGCTGGGTACTCAGTGCTCAGGGTGCTGGGTGCTCAGTACTCAGGGTGCTCAGTGCTCAGTACTCGGGGTGCTGGGTGCTCAGTGCTCAGGGTGCTCAGTGCTCAGTACTCGGGGTGCTGGGTGCTCAGTGCTCAGGGTGCTGTGTGCTCAGTGCTCAGGGTGCTGGGTGCTCAGTGCTCGGGGTGCTGGGTGCTCAGTGCTCGGGGCGCTGGGTGCTCAGTGCTAGGGGTGCTGGGTGCTCAGTACACGGGGTGCTGGGTGCTCAGTGCTCAGGGTGCTCAGTGCTCAGTACTCAGTGCTCAGGGTGCTGGGTGTTCAGTACTCAGGGTGCTGGGTGCTCAGTACTCAGGGTGCTGGGTGCTCAGTGCTCGGGGTGCTATGTGCTCAGTGCTCGCGGTGCTGGGTGCCCAATGCTCGGGGTGCTCGGTGCTCAGTACTCAGGGTGCTGGTTGCTCAGTGCTCGAGGTGCTCAGTACTCAGGGTGCTGTGTGTTCAGTACTCAGGGTGCGGGGTGCTCAGTACTCAGGCTGCTGGGTGCTCAGTGCTCGGGGTGCTCGGTGCTCAGTGCTAAAGGTGCTGGGTGCTCAGTACTCAGGGTGCTCATTGCTCAGGGTGCTGGGTGCTCAGTACTCAGGGTGCTGGGTGCTCAGTGCTCAGGGTGCTCGGTGCTCAGGGCTCTGGGTGCTCAGTGCTCAGGGTGCTCGGAGCTCAGTACTCAGGTTGCTGGGTGCTCAGTGCTCGGGGTGCTCGGTGCTCAGTACTCAGGGTGCTGGGTGCTCAGTGCTCGGGGTGCTCGGTGCTCAGTACGTTGGTTGCTCACTACTCAGGGTGCTGGGTGCTCAGTGCTCAGTGTGCTGGGTGCTCAGTGCTCAGGGTGCTGGGTGCTCAGTGCTCAGGGTGCTGGGTGCTCAGTACTCAGGGTGCTGGGTGCTCAGTGCTCGGGGTGCTGGGTGCTCAGTGTTCAAGGTGCTGGGTGCTCAGTACTCAGGGTGCTCATTGCACAGGGTGCTGGGTGCTCAGTACTCAGGGTGCTGGGTGCTCAGTGCTCAGGGTGCTCGGTGCTCGGTGCGCTGGGTACTCAGTGCTCGGGGTGCTCGGAGCTTAGTACTCAGGGTGCTGGGTGCTCAGTGCTCGGGGTGCTCGGTGCTCAGTACTCAGGGTGCTGGGTGCTCAATGCTCGGGGTGCTCGGTGCTCAGTACATTGGGTGCTCAGTACTCAGGGTGCTGGGTGCTCAGTGCTCAGGGTGCTGGGTGCTCAGTGCTCAGTGTGCTGGGTGCTCAGTGCTCAGGGTGCTGGGTGCTCAGTGCTCAGGGTGCTAGGTGCTCAGTACTCAGGGTGCTGGGTGCTCAGTGCTCGGGGTGCTGGGTGCTCAGTGCTCGGGGTGCTGGCTGCTCAGTACACGGGGTGCTGGGTTCTCAGTGCTCAGGGTGCTCTGTGCTCGGGGCTCTGGGTGCTCAGTGCTCAGGGTGCTCGGAGCTCAGTACTCAGGGTGCTGGGTGCTCAGTGCTCGGGGTGCTCAGTGCTCAGTGCTCAGGGTGCTCGGTGCTCAGTACTCAGGGTGCTGGGTGCTCAGTGCTCGGGGTGCTCTGTGCTCAGTACGTTGGGTGCTCACTACTCAGGGTGCTGGGTGCTCAGTGCTCGGGGTGATCGGTGCTCAGTACTCAGGGTGCTGGGTGCTCAGTGCTCGGGGTGCTCGGTGCTCAGTACGTTGGGTGCTCACTACTCAGGGTGCTGGGTGCTCAGAGATCAGGGTGCTGGGTGCTCAGTGCTCAGGGTCCTGGGTGCTCAGTGCTCGGGGTGCTGGGTGCTCAGTGCTCAGGGTGCTGGGTGCTCAGTACTCAGGGTGCTGGGTGCTCAGTACTCGGGGTGCTGGGTGCTCAGTACTCAGGGTGCTGGGTGCTCAGTACTCAGGGTGCTGGGCGCTCAGTACTCGGGTGCTGCGTGCTCAGTGCTCAGGGTGCTGGGTGCTCAGTGCTCGGGGTGCTGGGTGCACAGTGCTCAGTACTCAGGGTGCTGGGTGCTCAGTGCTCGGGGTGCTGGGTGCTCAGTGCTCAGTACTCAGGGTGCTGGGTGCTCAGTGCTCAGGGTGCTGTGTGCTCAGTACTCAGGGTGCTGGGTGCTCAGTGCCCAGGGTGCTGGGTACTCAGTGCTCAGGGTGCTGGGTGCTCAGTACTCAGGTTGCTGGGTGCTCAGTACTCAGGGTGCTGGGTGCTCAGTGCTCGGGTTGCTGGGTTCTCAGTGCTTGCGATGCTGGGTGATCAGTGATCGGGGTGCTCGGTGCCCAGTACTCAGGGTGCTGGGTGCTCAGTGCTCGAGGTGCTCAGTACTCAGGGTGCTGTGTGTTCAGTGCTCAGGGTGCTGGGTGCTCAGTACTCAGGGTGCTCGGTGCTTAGTACTCAGGGTGCTGGGTGATCAGTACTCCGGGTGCTGGGTGCTCAGTGCTCGGGGTGCTCGGTGCTCAGTGCTCAAGGTGCTGGGTGCTCAGTACTCAGGGTGCTCATTGCTCAGGGTGCTGGGTGGTCAGTGCTCAGGGTGCTGGGTGCTCAGTGCTCAGGGTACTCGGTGCTCGGAGCGCTGGGTGCTCAGTGCTCGGGGTGCTCAGAGCTCAGTACTCAGGTTGCTGGGTGCTCAGTGCTCAGGGTGATGGGTGCTCAGTACTCAGTGTGCTGGGTGCTCAGTGCTCAGTGTGCTGGGTGCTCAGTGCTCAGGGTGCTGGGTGCTCAGTACTCAGGGTGCTGGGTGCTCAGTGCTCGGGGTGCTGGGTGCTCAGTGCTCAAGGTGCTGGGTGCTCAGTACTCAGTGTGCTGGGTGCTCAGTACTCAGTGTGCTGGGTGCTCAGTGCTCAGGGTGCTGGGTGCTCAGTACTCAGGGTGCTGGGTGCTCAGTGCTCGGGGTGCTGGGTGCTCAGTGCTCAAGGTGCTGGGTGCTCAGTACTCAGGGTGCTCATTGCACAGGGTGCTGGGTGCTCAGTACTCAGGGTGCTGGGTGCTCAGTGCTCAGGGTGCTCGGTGCTCGGTGCGCTGGGTGCTCAGTGCTCGGGGTGCTCGGAGCTCAGTACTCAGGGTGCTGGGTGCTCAGTGCTCGGGGTGCTCGGTGCTCAGTACTCAGGGTGCTGGGTGCTCAGTGCTCGGGGTGCTCGGTGCTCAGTACGTTGGGTGCTCACTACTCAGGGTGCTGGGTGATCAGTGCTCAGGGTGCTGGGTGCTCAATGCTCAGTGTGCTGGGTGCTCAGTGCTCAGGGTGCTGGGTGCTCAGTGCTCAGGGTGCTAGGTGCTCAGTACTCAGGGTGCTGGGTGCTCAGTGCTCGGGGTGCTGGGTGCTCAGTGCTCAAGGTGCTGGGTGCTCAGTACTCAGGGTGCTCATTGCACAGGGTGCTGGGTGCTCAGTGCTCAGGGTGCTGGGTGCTCAGTCCTTAGTGTGCTCAGTGCTCAGGGTGCTGGGTGCTCAGTGCTCGGGGTGCTCGGTGCTCAGTACTCAGGGTGCTGAGTGCTCAGTACTCAGGGTGCTGGGTGCTCAGTACTCAGGGTGCTGGGTGCTCAGTGCTCAGGGTGCTGGGTGATCAGTACTCAGGGTGCTGGGTGCTCAGTGCTCAGGGTGCTGGGTGCTCAGTGCTCAGGGTGCTGTGTGCTCAGTGCTCAGGGTGCTGGGTACTCAGTGCTCAGGGTGCTGGGTGCTCAGTACTCAGGGTGCTCAGTGCTCAGTACTCGGGGTGCTGGGTGCTCAGTGCTCAGGGTGCTCAGTGCTCAGTACTCGGGGTGCTGGGTGCTCAGTGCTCAGGGTGCTGTGTGCTCAGTGCTCAGGGTGCTGGGTGCTCAGTGCTCGGGGTGCTGGGTGCTCAGTGCTCGGGGCGCTGGGTGCTCAGTGCTAGGGGTGCTGGGTGCTCAGTACACGGGGTGCTGGGTGCTCAGTGCTCAGGGTGCTCAGTGCTCAGTACTCAGTGCTCAGGGTGCTGGGTGTTCAGTACTCAGGGTGCTGGGTGCTCAGTACTCAGGGTGCTGGGTGCTCAGTGCTCGGGGTGCTATGTGCTCAGTGCTCGCGGTGCTGGGTGCCCAATGCTCGGGGTGCTCGGTGCTCAGTACTCAGGGTGCTGGTTGCTCAGTGCTCGAGGTGCTCAGTACTCAGGGTGCTGTGTGTTCAGTACTCAGGGTGCGGGGTGCTCAGTACTCAGGCTGCTGGGTGCTCAGTGCTCGGGGTGCTCGGTGCTCAGTGCTAAAGGTGCTGGGTGCTCAGTACTCAGGGTGCTCATTGCTCAGGGTGCTGGGTGCTCAGTACTCAGGGTGCTGGGTGCTCAGTGCTCAGGGTGCTCGGTGCTCAGGGCTCTGGGTGCTCAGTGCTCAGGGTGCTCGGAGCTCAGTACTCAGGTTGCTGGGTGCTCAGTGCTCGGGGTGCTCGGTGCTCAGTACTCAGGGTGCTGGGTGCTCAGTGCTCGGGGTGCTCGGTGCTCAGTACGTTGGTTGCTCACTACTCAGGGTGCTGGGTGCTCAGTGCTCAGTGTGCTGGGTGCTCAGTGCTCAGGGTGCTGGGTGCTCAGTGCTCAGGGTGCTGGGTGCTCAGTACTCAGGGTGCTGGGTGCTCAGTGCTCGGGGTGCTGGGTGCTCAGTGTTCAAGGTGCTGGGTGCTCAGTACTCAGGGTGCTCATTGCACAGGGTGCTGGGTGCTCAGTACTCAGGGTGCTGGGTGCTCAGTGCTCAGGGTGCTCGGTGCTCGGTGCGCTGGGTACTCAGTGCTCGGGGTGCTCGGAGCTTAGTACTCAGGGTGCTGGGTGCTCAGTGCTCGGGGTGCTCGGTGCTCAGTACTCAGGGTGCTGGGTGCTCAATGCTCGGGGTGCTCGGTGCTCAGTACATTGGGTGCTCAGTACTCAGGGTGCTGGGTGCTCAGTGCTCAGGGTGCTGGGTGCTCAGTGCTCAGTGTGCTGGGTGCTCAGTGCTCAGGGTGCTGGGTGCTCAGTGCTCAGGGTGCTAGGTGCTCAGTACTCAGGGTGCTGGGTGCTCAGTGCTCGGGGTGCTGGGTGCTCAGTGCTCAAGGTGCTGGGTGCTCAGTACTCAGGGTGCTCATTGCACAGGGTGCTGGGTGCTCAGTGCTCAGGGTGCTGGGTGCTCAGTGATCAGTGTGCTCAGTGCTCAGGGTGCTGGGTGCTCAGTGCTCGGGGTGCTCGGTGCTCAGTACTCAGGGTGCTGAGTGCTCAGTACTCAGGGTGCTGGGTGCTCAGTACTCAGGGTGCTGGGTGCTCAGTGCTCAGGGTGCTGGGTGATCAGTGCTCAGGGTGCTGGGTGCTCAGTGCTCAGGGTGCTGGGTGCTCAGTGCTCGGTGTTCTGGGTGCTCAGTGCTCAGGGTGTTGGGTGCTAAGTGCTTAGGGTGCTGGGTGCTCAGTGCTCGGGGCGCTGGGTGCTCAGTGCTCGGGGTGCTCGGAGCTCAGTACTCAGGGTGCTGGGTGCTCAGTGCTCGGGGTGATCGGTGCTCAGTACTCAGGGTGCTGGGTGCTCAGTGCTCGGGGTGCTCGGTGCTCAGTACGTTGGGTGCTCACTACTCAGGGTTCTCGGTGCTCAGTGCTCGGGGTGATCGGTGCTCAGTACTCAGGGTGCTGGGTGCTCAGAGCTCTGGGTGCTCGGTGCTCAGTACGTTGGGTGCTCACTACTCAGGGTGCTGGGTGCTCAGAGATCAGGGTGCTGTGTGCTCAGTACTCAGGGTGCTGGGTGCTCATTGCTCAGGGTGCTGGGTGCTCAGTGCTCAGGGTGCTAGGTGCTCAGTACTCAGGGTGCTGGGTGCTCAGTGCTCGGGGTGCTGGGTGCTCAGTGATCAAGGTGCTGGGTGCTCAGTACTCAGGGTGCTCATTGCACAGGGTGCTGGGTGCTCAGTGCTCAGGGTGCTGGGTGCTCAGTGATCAGTGTGCTCAGTGCTCAGGGTGCTGGGTGCTCAGTGCTCGGGGTGCTCGGTGCTCAGTACTCAGGGTGCTGAGTGCTCAGTACTCAGGGTGCTGGGTGCTCAGTACTCAGGGTGCTGGGTGCTCAGTGCTCAGGGTGCTGGGTGATCAGTGCTCAGGGTGCTGGGTGCTCAGTGCTCAGGGTGCTGGGTGCTCAGTGCTCGGTGTTCTGGGTGCTCAGTGCTCAGGGTGTTGGGTGCTAAGTGCTTAGGGTGCTGGGTGCTCAGTGCTCGGGGCGCTGGGTGCTCAGTGCTCGGGGTGCTCGGAGCTCAGTACTCAGGGTGCTGGGTGCTCAGTGCTCGGGGTGATCGGTGCTCAGTACTCAGGGTGCTGGGTGCTCAGTGCTCGGCGTGCTCGGTGCTCAGTACGTTGGGTGCTCACTACTCAGGGTTCTCGGTGCTCAGTGCTCGGGGTGATCGGTGCTCAGTACTCAGGGTGCTGGGTGCTCAGAGCTCTGGGTGCTCGGTGCTCAGTACGTTGGGTGCTCACTACTCAGGGTGCTGGGTGCTCAGAGATCAGGGTGCTGTGTGCTCAGTACTCAGGGTGCTGGGTGCTCATTGCTCAGGGTGCTGGCTGCTCAGTACTCAGGGTGCTGGGTGCTCGGGGCGCTGGGTGCTCAGTGCTCTGGGTGCTCGGAGCTCAGTACTCAGGGTGCTGGGTGCTCAGTGCTCGGGGTGCTCGGTGCTCAGTACTCAGGGTGCTGGGTGCTCAGTGCTCGGGGTGCTGGGTGCTCAGTGCTCAGTACTCAGGGTGCTGGGTGCTCAGTGCTCAGGGTGCTGTGTGCTCAGTGCTCAGGGTGCTGCGTGCTCAGTGCTCAGGGTGCTGGGTACTCAGTGCTCAGGGTGCTGGGTGCTCAGTACTCAGGGTGCTGGGTGCTCAGTACTCAGTGTGCTGGGTGCTCAGTGCTCGGGGTGCTATGTGCTCAGTGCTCGCGGTGCTGGGTGCTCAGTGCTCGAGGTGCTCAGTACTCAGGGTGCTGTGTGTTCAGTGCTCAGGGTGCTGGGTGCTCAGTACTGAGGGTGCTTGGTGCTTAGTACTCAGGGTGCTGGGTGCTCAGTACTCCGGGTGCTGGGTGCTCAGTGCTCGGGGTGCTCGGTGCTCAGTGCTCAAGGTGCTGGGTGCTCAGTACTCAGGGTGCTCATTGCTCAGGGTGCTGTGTGCTCAGTACTCAGGGTGCTGGGTGCTCAGTGCTCAGGGTGCTCCGTGCTCAGGGCGCTGGGTTCTCAGTGCTCGGGGTGCTCGGAGCTCAGTACCCAGGGTGCTGGGTGCTCAGTGCTCGGGGTGCTCGGTGCTCAGTACTCAGGGTGCTGGTTGCTCAGTACTCAGGGTGCTGGGTGCTCAGTGCTCGGGGTGCTGGGTGCTCAGTGCTCAGGGTGCTGGGTGCTCAGTACTCAGGGTGCTGGGTGCTCAGTACTCGGGGTGCTGGGTGCTCATTACACATGGTGCTGGGTGCTCAGTACTCAGGGTGCTGGGTGCTCAGTACTCGGGTGCTGGGTGCTCAGTGCTCAGGGTGCTGGGTGCTCAGTGCTCGGGGTGCTGGGTGCTCAGTGCTCAGTACTCAGGGTGCTGGGTGCTCAGTGCTCAGGGTGCTGGGTGCTCAGTGCTCAGGGTGCTGTGTGCTCAGTGCTCAGGGTGCTGGGTACTCAGTGCTCAGGGTGCTGGGTGCTCAGTACTCAGGGTGCTCAGTGCTCAGTACTCGGGGTGCTGGGTGCTCAGTGCTCAGGTTGCTCAGTGCTCAGTACTCGGGGTGCTGGGTGCTCAGTGCTCAGGGTGCTGGGTGCTCAGTGCTCGGGGTGCTGGGTGCTCAGTGCTCGGGGCGCTGGGTTCTCAGTGCTAGGGGTGCTGGGTGCTCAGTACACGGGGTGCTGGGTGCTCAGTACACGGGGTGCTGGGTGCTCAGTGCTCAGTACTCAGTGCTCAGGGTGCTGGGTGTTCAGTACTCAGGGTGCTGGGTGCTCAGTACTCAGGGTGCTGGGTGCTCAGTGCTCGGGGTGCTATGTGCTCAGTGCTCGCGGTGCTGGGTGCCCAATGCTCGGGGTGCTTGGTGCTCAGTACTCAGGGTGCTGGTTGCTCAGTGCTCGAGGTGCTCAGTACTCAGGGTGCTGTGTGTTCAGTGCTCAGGGTGCTGGGTGCTCAGTACTCAGGGTGCTCGGTGCTTAGTACTCAGGGTGCGGGGTGCTCAGTACTCAGGGTGCTGGGTGCTCAGTGCTCGGGGTGCTCGGTGCTCAGTGCTAAAGGTGCTGGGTGCTCAGTACTCAGGGTGCTCATTGCTCAGGGTGCTGGGTGCTCAGTACTCAGGGTGCTTGGTGCTCAGTGCTCAGGGTGCTCGGTGCTCGGGGCTCTGGGTGCTCAGTGCTCAGGGTGCTCGGAGCTCAGTACTCAGGGTGCTGTGTGCTCAGTGCTCGGGGTGCTCGGTGCTCAGTACTCAGGGTGCTGGGTGCTCAGTGCTCGGGGTGCTCGGTGCTCAGTACGTTGGGTGCTCACTACGCAGGGTGCTGGGTTCTCAGTGCTCGGGGCGCTGGGTGCTCAGTGCTCGGGGTGCTGGGTGCACAGTACACGGGGTGCTGGGTGCTCAGTGCTCAGGGTGCTTGGTGCTCGGGGCTCTGGGTGCTCAGTGCTCAGGGTGCTCGGAGCTCAGTACTCAGGGTGCTGGGTGCTCAGTGCTCGGGGTGCTCGGTAGTCAGTGCTCAGGGTGCTCGGAGCTCAGTACTCAGGGTGCTGGGTGCTCAGTGCTCGGGGTGCTCGGTGCTCAGTACTCAGGGTGCTGGGTGCTCAGTGCTCGAGGTGCTCTGTGCTCAGTACGTTGGGTGCTCACTACTCAGGGTGCTGGGTGCTCAGTGATCGGGGTGCTCGGTGCTCAGTACTCAGGGTGCTGGGTGCTCAATGCTCGGGGTGCTCGGTGCTCAGTACATTGGGTGCTCAGTACTCAGGGTGCTGGGTGCTCAGTGCTCAGGGTGCTGGGTGCTCAGTGCTCAGTGTGCTGGGTGCTCAGTGCTCAGGGTGCTGGGTGCTCAGTGCTCAGGGTGCTAGGTGCTCAGTACTCAGGGTGCTGGGTGCTCAGTGCTCGGGGTGCTGGGTGCTCAGTGCTCAAGGTGCTGGGTGCTCAGTACTCAGGGTGCTCATTGCACAGGGTGCTGGGTGCTCAGTGCTCAGGGTGCTGGGTGCTCAGTGATCAGTGTGCTCAGTGCTCAGGGTGCTGGGTGCTCAGTGCTCGAGGTGCTCGGTGCTCAGTACTCAGGGTGCTGAGTGCTCAGTACTCAGGGTGCTGGGTGCTCAGTACTCAGGGTGCTGGGTGCTCAGTGCTCAGGGTGCTGGGTGATCAGTGCTCAGGGTGCTGGGTGCTCAGTGCTCAGGGTGCTGGGTGCTCAGTGCTCGGTGTTCTGGGTGCTCAGTGCTCAGGGTGTTGGGTGCTAAGTGCTTAGGGTGCTGGGTGCTCAGTGCTCGGGGCGCTGGGTGCTCAGTGCTCGGGGTGCTCGGAGCTCAGTACTCAGGGTGCTGGGTGCTCAGTGCTCGGGGTGATCGGTGCTCAGTACTCAGGGTGCTGGGTGCTCAGTGCTCGGGGTGCTCGGTGCTCAGTACGTTGGGTGCTCACTACTCAGGGTTCTCGGTGCTCAGTGCTCGGGGTGATCGGTGCTCAGTACTCAGGGTGCTGGGTGCTCAGAGCTCTGGGTGCTCGGTGCTCAGTACGTTGGGTGCTCACTACTCAGGGTGCTGGGTGCTCAGAGATCAGGGTGCTGTGTGCTCAGTACTCAGGGTGCTGGGTGCTCATTGCTCAGGGTGCTGGGTGCTCAGTGCTCAGGGTGCTAGGTGCTCAGTACTCAGGGTGCTGGGTGCTCAGTGCTCGGGGTGCTGGGTGCTCAGTGATCAAGGTGCTGGGTGCTCAGTACTCAGGGTGCTCATTGCACAGGGTGCTGGGTGCTCAGTGCTCAGGGTGCTGGGTGCTCAGTGATCAGTGTGCTCAGTGCTCAGGGTGCTGGGTGCTCAGTGCTCGGGGTGCTCGGTGCTCAGTACTCAGGGTGCTGAGTGCTCAGTACTCAGGGTGCTGGGTGCTCAGTACTCAGGGTGCTGGGTGCTCAGTGCTCAGGGTGCTGGGTGATCAGTGCTCAGGGTGCTGGGTGCTCAGTGCTCAGGGTGCTGGGTGCTCAGTGCTCGGTGTTCTGGGTGCTCAGTGCTCAGGCTGTTGGGTGCTAAGTGCTTAGGGTGCTGGGTGCTCAGTGCTCGGGGCGCTGGGTGCTCAGTGCTCGGGGTGCTCGGAGCTCAGTACTCAGGGTGCTGGGTGCTCAGTGCTCGGGGTGATCGGTGCTCAGTACTCAGGGTGCTGGGTGCTCAGTGCTCGGCGTGCTCGGTGCTCAGTACGTTGGGTGCTCACTACTCAGGGTTCTCGGTGCTCAGTGCTCGGGGTGATCGGTGCTCAGTACTCAGGGTGCTGGGTGCTCAGAGCTCTGGGTGCTCGGTGCTCAGTACGTTGGGTGCTCACTACTCAGGGTGCTGGGTGCTCAGAGATCAGGGTGCTGTGTGCTCAGTACTCAGGGTGCTGGGTGCTCATTGCTCAGGGTGCTGGCTGCTCAGTACTCAGGGTGCTGGGTGCTCGGGGCGCTGGGTGCTCAGTGCTCTGGGTGCTCGGAGCTCAGTACTCAGGGTGCTGGGTGCTCAGTGCTCGGGGTGCTCGGTGCTCAGTACTCAGGGTGCTGGGTGCTCAGTGCTCGGGGTGCTGGGTGCTCAGTGCTCAGTACTCAGGGTGCTGGGTGCTCAGTGCTCAGGGTGCTGTGTGCTCAGTGCTCAGGGTGCTGGGTGCTCAGTGCTCAGGGTGCTGGGTACTCAGTGCTCAGGGTGCTGGGTGCTCAGTACTCAGGGTGCTGGGTGCTCAGTACTCAGTGTGCTGGGTGCTCAGTGCTCGGGGTGCTATGTGCTCAGTGCTCGCGGTGCTGGGTGCTCAGTGCTCGAGGTGCTCAGTACTCAGGGTGCTGTGTGTTCAGTGCTCAGGGTGCTGGGTGCTCAGTACTGAGGGTGCTTGGTGCTTAGTACTCAGGGTGCTGGGTGCTCAGTACTCCGGGTGCTGGGTGCTCAGTGCTCGGGGTGCTCGGTGCTCAGTGCTCAAGGTGCTGGGTGCTCAGTACTCAGGGTGCTCATTGCTCAGGGTGCTGTGTGCTCAGTACTCAGGGTGCTGGGTGCTCAGTGCTCAGGGTGCTCCGTGCTCAGGGCGCTGGGTTCTCAGTGCTCGGGGTGCTCGGAGCTCAGTACCCAGGGTGCTGGGTGCTCAGTGCTCGGGGTGCTCGGTGCTCAGTACTCAGGGTGCTGGTTGCTCAGTACTCAGGGTGCTGGGTGCTCAGTGCTCGGGGTGCTGGGTGCTCAGTGCTCAGGGTGCTGGGTGCTCAGTACTCAGGGTGCTGGGTGCTCAGTACTCGGGGTGCTGGGTGCTCATTACACATGGTGCTGGGTGCTCAGTACTCAGGGTGCTGGGTGCTCAGTACTCGGGTGCTGGGTGCTCAGTGCTCAGGGTGCTGGGTGCTCAGTGCTCGGGGTGCTGGGTGCTCAGTGCTCAGTACTCAGGGTGCTGGGTGCTCAGTGCTCAGGGTGCTGGGTGCTCAGTGCTCAGGGTGCTGTGTGCTCAGTGCTCAGGGTGCTGGGTACTCAGTGCTCAGGGTGCTGGGTGCTCAGTACTCAGGGTGCTCAGTGCTCAGTACTCGGGGTGCTGGGTGCTCAGTGCTCAGGTTGCTCAGTGCTCAGTACTCGGGGTGCTGGGTGCTCAGTGCTCAGGGTGCTGGGTGCTCAGTGCTCGGGGTGCTGGGTGCTCAGTGCTCGGGGCGCTGGGTTCTCAGTGCTAGGGGTGCTGGGTGCTCAGTACACGGGGTGCTGGGTGCTCAGTACACGGGGTGCTGGGTGCTCAGTGCTCAGTACTCAGTGCTCAGGGTGCTGGGTGTTCAGTACTCAGGGTGCTGGGTGCTCAGTACTCAGGGTGCTGGGTGCTCAGTGCTCGGGGTGCTATGTGCTCAGTGCTCGCGGTGCTGGGTGCCCAATGCTCGGGGTGCTTGGTGCTCAGTACTCAGGGTGCTGGTTGCTCAGTGCTCGAGGTGCTCAGTACTCAGGGTGCTGTGTGTTCAGTGCTCAGGGTGCTGGGTGCTCAGTACTCAGGGTGCTCGGTGCTTAGTACTCAGGGTGCGGGGTGCTCAGTACTCAGGGTGCTGGGTGCTCAGTGCTCGGGGTGCTCGGTGCTCAGTGCTAAAGGTGCTGGGTGCTCAGTACTCAGGGTGCTCATTGCTCAGGGTGCTGGGTGCTCAGTACTCAGGGTGCTTGGTGCTCAGTGCTCAGGGTGCTCGGTGCTCGGGGCTCTGGGTGCTCAGTGCTCAGGGTGCTCGGAGCTCAGTACTCAGGGTGCTGTGTGCTCAGTGCTCGGGGTGCTCGGTGCTCAGTACTCAGGGTGCTGGGTGCTCAGTGCTCGGGGTGCTCGGTGCTCAGTACGTTGGGTGCTCACTACGCAGGGTGCTGGGTTCTCAGTGCTCGGGGCGCTGGGTGCTCAGTGCTCGGGGTGCTGGGTGCACAGTACACGGGGTGCTGGGTGCTCAGTGCTCAGGGTGCTTGGTGCTCGGGGCTCTGGGTGCTCAGTGCTCAGGGTGCTCGGAGCTCAGTACTCAGGGTGCTGGGTGCTCAGTGCTCGGGGTGCTCGGTGCTCAGTGCTCAGGGTGCTCGGAGCTCAGTACTCAGGGTGCTGGGTGCTCAGTGCTCGGGGAGCTCGGTGCTCAGTACTCAGGGTGCTGGGTGCTCAGTGCTCGAGGTGCTCTGTGCTCAGT
This sequence comes from Microtus oregoni, assembly GCF_018167655.1. Lineage (NCBI taxonomy): Eukaryota > Metazoa > Chordata > Mammalia > Rodentia > Cricetidae > Microtus > Microtus oregoni. The sequence goes on along the minus strand of NW_024543811.1, from coordinate 917,157 downwards.
ACGTTGGGTGCTCACTACTCAGGGTGCTGGGTGCTCAGTGCTCGGGGTGATCGGTGCTCAGTACTCAGGGTGCTGTGTGCTCAGTGCTCGGGGTGCTCGGTGCTCAGTACGTTGGGTGCTCACTACTCAGGGTGCTGGGTGCTCAGAGATCAGGGTGCTGGGTGCTCAGTGCTCAGGGTGCTGTGTGCTCAGTGCTCAGGGTGCTGGGTGCTCAGTACTCAGGGTGCTGGGTGCTCAGTGCTCGGAGTGCTGGGTGCTCAGTACTCGGGGTGCTGGGTGCTCAGTACTCAGGGTGCTGGGTGCTCAGTACTCGGGGTGCTGGGCGCTCAGTACTCGGGTGCTGGGTGCTCAGTGCTCAGGGTGCTGGGTGCTCAGTGCTCGGGGTGCTGGGTGCACAGTGCTCAGTACTCAGGGTGCTGGGTGCTCAGTGCTCGGGGTGCTGGGTGCTCAGTGCTCAGTACTCAGGGTGCTGGGTGCTCAGTGCTCAGGGTGCTGTGTGCTCAGTACTCAGGGTGCTGGGTGCTCAGTGATCAGGGTGCTAGGTACTCAGTGCTCAGCGTGCTGGGTGCTCAGTACTCAGGGTGCTGGGTGCTCAGTACTCAGGGTGCTGGGTGCTCAGTGCTCGGGTTGCTGGGTGCTCAGTGCTTGCGATGCTGGGTGCTCAGTGATCGGGGTGCTCGGTGCCCAGTACTCAGGGTGCTGGGTGCTCAGTACTCGGGGTGCTGGGTGCTCAGTACTCAGGGTGCTGGGTGCTCAGTACTCGGGGTGCTGGGCGCTCAGTACTCGGGTGCTGGGTGCTCAGTGCTCAGGGTGCTGGGTGCTCAGTGCTCGGGGTGCTGGGTGCACAGTGCTCAGTACTCAGGGTGCTGGGTGCTCAGTGCTCGTGGTGCTGGGTGCTCAGTGCTCAGTACTCAGGGTGCTGGGTGCTCAGTGCTCAGGGTGTTGTGTGCTCAGTACTCAGGGTGCTGGGTGCTCAGTGATCAGGGTGCTGGGTACTCAGTGCTCAGGGTGCTGGGTGCTCAGTACTCAGGGTGCTGGGTGCTCAGTACTCAGGGTGCTGGGTGCTCAGTGCTCGGGTTGCTGGGTGCTCAGTGCTTGCGATGCTGGGTGCTCAGTGATCGGGGTGCTCGGTGCCCAGTACTCAGGGTGCTGGGTGCTCAGTGTTCGAGGTGCTCAGTACTCAGGGTGCTGTGTGTTCAGTGCTCAGGGTGCTGGGTGCTCAGTACTCAGGGTGCTCGGTGCTTAGTACTCAGGGTGCTGGGTGCTCAGTACTCCGGGTGCTGGGTGCTCAGTGCTCAGGGTGCTCGGTGCTCAGTGCTCAAGGTGCTGGGTGCTCAGTACTCAGGGTGCTCATTGCTCAGGGTGCTGGGTGGTCAGTACTCAGGGTGCTGGGTGCTCAGTGCTCATTGTGCTCAGTGCTCGGGGTGCTCGGAGCTCAGTACTCAGGTTGCTGGGTGCTCAGTGCTCAGGGTGCTGTGTGCTCAGTACTCAGGGTGCTGGGTGCTCAGTGCTGGGGGTGCTCGGTGCTCAGTACTCAGGGTGCTGGGTGCTCAGTGCTCAGGGTGCTGGGTGCTCAGTGCTCAGGGTGCTGGGTGCTCAGTGCTCAGGGTGCTGGGTGCTCAGTGCTCAGGGTGCTGGGTGCTCAGTGCTCGGGGTGCTGCGTGCTCAGTGCTCAGGGTGCTGGGTGCTCAGTACTCGGGATGCTCGGTGCTCAGTACTCAGGGTGCTGGGTGCTCAGTGCTCAGGGTGCTGGGTGCTCAGTGCTCAGGGTGCTGTGTGCTCAGTGCTCAGGGTGCTGGGTGCTCAGTGCTCAGGGTGCTGGGTACTCAGTGCTCAGGGTGCTGGGTGCTCAGTACTCAGGGTGCTGGGTGCTCAGTACTCAGTGTGCTGGGTGCTCAGTGCTCGGGGTGCTATGTGCTCAGTGCTCGCGGTGCTGGGTGCTCAGTGCTCGGGGTGCTCAGTACTCAGGGTGCTGTGTGTTCAGTGCTCAGGGTGCTGGGTGCTCAGTACTGAGGGTGCTTGGTGCTTAGTACTCAGGGTGCTGGGTGCTCAGTACTCCGGGTGCTGGGTGCTCAGTGCTCGGGGTGCTCGGTGCTCAGTGCTCAAGGTGCTGGGTGCTCAGTACTCAGGGTGCTCATTGCTCAGGGTGCTGTGTGCTCAGTACTCAGGGTGCTGGGTGCTCAGTGCTCAGGGTGCTCCGTGCTCGGGGCGCTGGGTGCTCAGTGCTCGGGGTGCTCGGAGCTCAGTACCCAGGGTGCTGGGTGCTCAGTGCTCGGTGTGCTCGGTGCTAAGTACTCAGGGTGCTGGGTGCTCAGTACTCAGGGTGCTGGGTGCTCAGTGCTCGGGGTGCTGGGTGCTCAGTGCACAGGGTGCTGGGTGCTCAGTTCTCAGGGTGCTGGGTGCTCAGTACTCGGGGTGCTGGGTGCTCATTACACATGGTGCTGGGTGCTCAGTACACAGGGTGCTGGGTGCTCAGTACTCGGGTGCTGGGTGCTCAGTGCTCAGGGTGCTGGGTGCTCAGTGCTCGGGGTGCTGGGTGCTCAGTGCTCAGTACTCAGGGTGCTGGGTGCTCAGTGCTCAGGGTGCTGGGTGCTCAGTGCTCAGGGTGCTGTGTGCTCAGTGCTCAGGGTGCTGGGTACTCAGTGCTCAGGGTGCTGGGTGCTCAGTACTCAGGGTGCTCAGTGCTCAGTACTCGGGGTGCTGGGTGCTCAGTGCTCAGGGTGCTCAGTGCTCAGTACTCGGGGTGCTGCGTGCTCAGTGCTCAGGGTGCTGGGTGCTCAGTGCTCGGTGTGCTGGTTGCTCAGTGCTCAGTACTCAGGGTGCTGGGTGCTCAGTGCTCGGGGCGCTGGGTGCTCAGTGCTAGGGGTGCTGGGTGCTCAGTACACGGGGTGCTGGGTGCTCAGTGCTCAGGGTGCTCAGTGCTCAGTACTCAGTGCTCAGGGTGCTGGGTGTTCAGTACTCAGGGTGCTGGGTGCTCAGTACTCAGGGTGCTGGGTGCTCAGTGCTCGGGGTGCTATGTGCTCAGTGCTCGCGGTGCTGGGTGCCCAATGCTCGGGGTGCTCGGTGCTCAGTACTCAGGGTGCTGGTTGCTCAGTGCTCGAGGTGCTCAGTACTCAGGGTGCTGTGTGTTCAGTGCTCAGGGTGCTGGGTGCTCAGTACTCAGGGTGCTCGGTGCTTAGTACTCAGGGTGCGGGGTGCTCAGTACTCAGGGTGCTGGGTGCTCAGTGCTCGGGGTGCTCGGTGCTCAGTGCTAAAGGTGCTGGGTGCTCAGTACTCAGGGTGCTCATTGCTCAGGGCGCTGGGTGCTCAGTACTCAGGGTGCTGGGTGCTCAGTGCTCAGGGTGCTCGGTGCTCGGGGCTCTGGGTGCTCAGTGCTCAGGGTGCTTGGAGCTCAGTACTCAGGGTGCTGGGTGCTCAGTGCTCGGGGTGCTCGCTGCTCAGTACTCAGGGTGCTGGGTGCTCAGTGCTCGGGGTGCTGGGTGCTCAGTGCTCAGTACTCAGGGTGCTGGGTGCTCAGTGCTCAGGGTGCTGTGTGCTCAGTGCTCAGGGTGCTGGGTGCTCAGTGCTCAGGGTGCTGGGTACTCAGTGCTCAGGGTGCTGGGTGCTCAGTACTCAGGGTGCTGGGTGCTCAGTACTCAGTGTGCTGGGTGCTCAGTGCTCCGGGTGCTATGTGCTCAGGGCTCGCGGTGCTGGGTGCTCAGTGCTCGAGGTGCTCAGTACTCAGGGTGCTGTGTGTTCAGTGCTCAGGGTGCTGGGTGCTCAGTACTGAGGGTGCTTGGTGCTTAGTACTCAGGGTGCTGGGTGCTCAGTACTCCGGGTGCTGGGTGCTCAGTGCTCGGGGTGCTCGGTGCTCAGTGCTCAAGGTGCTGGGTGCTCAGTACTCAGGGTGCTCATTGCTCAGGGTGCTGTGTGCTCAGTACTCAGGGTGCTGGGGGCTCAGTGCTCAGGGTGCTCCGTGCTCAGGGCGCTGGGTTCTCAGTGCTCGGGGTGCTCGGAGCTCAGTACCCAGGGTGCTGGGTGCTCAGTGCTCGGGGTGCTCGGTGCTCAGTACTCAGGGTGCTGGGTGCTCAGTACTCAGGGTGCTGGGTGCTCAGTGCTCGGGGTGCTGGGTGCTCAGTGCTCAGGGTGCTGGGTGCTCAGTACTCAGGGTGCTGGGTGCTCAGTACTCGGGGTGCTGGGTGCTCATTACACATGGTGCTGGGTGCTCAGTACTCAGGGTGCTGGGTGCTCAGTGCTCAGGGTGCTGGGTGCTCAGTGCTCGGGGTGCTGGGTGCTCAGTGCTCAGTACTCAGGGTGCTGGGTGCTCAGTGCTCAGGGTGCTGGGTGCTCAGTGCTCAGGGTGCTGTGTGCTCAGTGCTCAGGGTGCTGGGTACTCAGTGCTCAGGGTGCTGGGTGCTCAGTACTCAGGGTGCTCAGTGCTCAGTACTCGGGGTGCTGGGTGCTCAGTGCTCAGGGTGCTCAGTGCTCAGTACTCGGGGTGCTGGGTGCTCAGTGCTCAGGGTGCTGGGTGCTCAGTGCTTGGGGTGCTGGGTGCTCAGTGCTCGGGGCGCTGGGTTCTCAGTGCTAGGGGTGCTGGGTGCTCAGTACACGGGGTGCTGGGTGCTCAGTACACGGGGTGCTGGGTGCTCAGTGCTCAGTACTCAGTGCTCAGGGTGCTGGGTGTTCAGTACTCAGGGTGCTGGGTGCTCAGTACTCAGGGTGCTGGGTGCTCAGTGCTCGGGGTGCTATGTGCTCAGTGCTCGCGGTGCTGGGTGCCCAATGCTCGGGGTGCTCGGTGCTCAGTACTCAGGGTGCTGGTTGCTCAGTGCTCGAGGTGCTCAGTACTCAGGGTGCTGTGTGTTCAGTGCTCAGGGTGCTTGGTGCTCAGTACTCAGGGTGCTCGGTGCTTAGTACTCAGGGTGCTCGGTGCTCATTGCTCAGGGTGCTGGGTGCTCAGTGTTCAGGGTGCTCGGTGCTCGGGGCGCTGGGTGCTCAGTGCTCGGGGTGCTCGGAGCTCAGTACTCAGGGTGCTGGGTGCTCAGTACTCGGGGTGCTCGGTGCTCAGTACTCAGGGTGCTGGGTGCTCAGTGCTCGGGGTCCTCGGTGCTCAGTACGTTGGGTGCTCACTACTCAGGGTGCTGGGTGCTCAGTGCTCAGGGTGCTGGGTGCTCAGTACTCAGGGTGCTGGGTGCTCAGTGCTCGGGGTGCTGGGTGCTCAGTGCTCAGGGTGCTGGGTGCTAAGTACTCAGGGTGCTGGGTGTTCAGTACTCGGGGTGCTGGGTTCTCAGTACTCAAGGTGCTGGGTGCTCAGTACTCGGGGTGCTGGGTGCTCAGTGCTCAGGGTGCTGGGTGCTCAGTGCTCGGGGTGCTGGGTGCTCAGTTCTCAGTACTCAGGGTGCTGGGTGCTCAGTTCTCGGGGTGCTCAGTGCTCAGTGCTCAGGGTGCTGGGTGTTCAGTATTCAGGGTGCTGGGTGCTCAGTACTCAGGGTGCTGGGTGCTCACTACTCAGGGAGCTGGGTGCTCAGTGCTCAGGGTGCTGGGTGCTCAGTACTCAGGGTGCTGGGTGCTCAGTGCTCGGGGTGCTGGGTGCTCAGTGCTCAGGGTGCTGGGTGCTCAGTACTCAGGGTGCTCGGTGCTTAGTACTCAGGGTGCTCGGTGCTCGGGGTGCTGGGTGCTCAGTGCTCAGGGTGCTAGGTGCTCAGTACTCAGGGTGCTGGGTGCTCAGTGCTCGGGGTGATCGGTGCTCAGTACTCAGGGTGCTGGGTGCTCAGTGCTCGGGGTGCTCGGTGCTCAGTACGTTGGGTGCTCACTACTCAGGGTCCTGGGTGCTCAGTGCTCAGTGTGCTGGGTGCTCAGTGCTCAGGGTGCTGGGTGCTCAGTGCTCAGGGTGCTGGGTGCTCAGTGCTCAGGGTGCTGGGTGCTCAGTGCTCAGGGTGTTGGGTGCTCAGTACTCAGGGTGCTGGGTGCTCAGTACTTGGGGTGCTGGGTGCTCAGTACTCAGGGTGCTGGGTGCTCAGTACTCAGGGTGCTGGGTGTTCAGTACTCGGGGTGCTGGGTTCTCAGTACTCAGGGTGCTGGGTGCTCAGTACTCAGGGTGCTGGGTGCTCAGTGCTCAGGGTGCTGGGTGCTCAGTGCTCGGGGTGCTGGGTGCTCAGTGCTCGGGGTGTTGGGTGCTCAGTGCTCGGGGTGCTGGGTGCTCAGTGCTCAGTACTCAGGGTGCTGGGTGCTCAGTGCTCAGGGTGCTGGGTGCTCAGTGCTCGGGGTGCTGGGTGCTCAGTACTCAGGGTGCTGGGTGCTGAGTACTCCGGGTGCTGGGTGCTCAGTTCTCCGGGTGCTCGGTGCTCAGTACTCAGTGCTCAGGGTGCTCAGTGCTCAGTGCTCAGGGTGCTGGGTGTTCAGTATTCAGGGTGCTGGGTGCTCAGTGCTCAGGCTGCTGGGTGCTCAGTGCTCAGGGTGCTCGGTGCTCGAGGCGCTGGGTGCTCAGTGCTCGGGGTGCTCGGAGCTCAGTACTCAGGGTGCTGGGTGCTCAGTGCTCGGGGTGCTCGGTGCTCAGTACTCAGGGTGCTGGGTGCTCAGTGCTCGGGGTGCTGGGGGCTCAGTGCTCAGTACTCAGGGTGCTGGGTGCTCAGTGCTCAGGGTGCTGTGTGCTCAGTGCTCAGGGTGCTGGGTGCTCAGTGCTCAGGGTGCTGGGTAATCAGTGCTCAGGGTGCTGGGTGCTCAGTACTCAGGGTGCTGGGTGCTCAGTGCTCGGGGTGCTATGTGCTCAGTGGTCGCTGTGCTGGGTGCTCAGTGCTCGGGGTGCTCGGTGCTCAGTACTCAGGGTGCTGGGTGCTCAGTGCTCGAGGTGCTCAGTACTCAGGGTGCTGTGTGTTCAGTGCTCAGGGTGCTGGGTGCTCAGTACTCAGGGTGCTCGGTGCTTAGTACTCAGGGTGCTGGGTGCTCAGTACTCCGGGTGCTGGGTGCTCAGTGCTCGGGGTGCTCGGTGCTCAGTGCTCAAGGTGCTGGGTGCTCAGTACTCAGGGTGCTCATTGCTCAGGGTGCTGGGTGCTCAGTGCTCAGGGTGCTCGGTGCTCGGGGCGCTGGGTGCTCAGTGCTCGGGGTGCTCGGAGCTCAGTACTCAGGGTGCTGGGTGCTCAGTACTCGGGGTGCTCGGTGCTCAGTACTCAGGGTGCTGGGTGCTCAGTGCTCGGGGTGCTCGGTGCTCAGTACGTTGGGTGCTCACTACTCAGGGTGCTGGGTGCTCAGTGCTCAGGGTGCTGGGTGCTCAGTACTCAGGGTGCTGGGTGCTCAGTGCTCGGGGTGCTGGGTGCTCAGTGCTCAGGGTGCTGGGTGCTCAGTACTCGGGGTGCTGGGTGCTCAGTACTCGGGTGCTGGGTGCTCAGTGCTCAGGGTGCTGGGTGCTCAGTGCTCGGGGTGCTGGGTGCTCAGTGCTCAGTACTCAGGGTGCTGGGTGCTCAGTGCTCGGGGTGCTGGGTGCTCAGTGCTCAGTACTCAGTGTGCTGGGTGCTCAGTGCTCAGGGTGCTGGGTGCTCAGTGCTCAGGGTGCTGGGTGCTCAGTGCTCAGGGTGCTGGGTGCTCTGTGCTCGGGGTGCTGGGTGCTCAGTGCTCGGGGTGCTGGGTGCTCAGTGCTCAGTACTCAGGGTGCTGGGTGCTCAGTGCTCGGGGTGCTCGGTGCTCAGTACTCAGGGTGCTGGGTGCTCAGTGCTCGGGGTGCTGGGTGCTCAGTGCTCAGTACTCAGGGTGCTGGGTGCTCAGTGCTCAGGGTGCTTGGTGCTCAGTGCTCAGGGTGCTGGGTAATCAGTGCTCAGGGTGCTGGGTGCTCAGTACTCAGGGTGCTGGGTGCTCAGTACTCAGGGTGCTGGGTGCTCAGTGCTCGGGGTGCTATGTGCTCAGTGGTCGCGGTGCTGGGTGCTCAGTGCTCGGGGTGCTCGGTGCTCAGTACTCAGGGTGCTGGGTGCTCAGTGCTCGAGGTGCTCAGTACTCAGGGTGCTGTGTGTTCAGTGCTCAGGGTGCTGGGTGCTCAGTACTCAGGGTGCTCGGTGCTTAGTACTCAGGGTGCTGGGTGCTCAGTACTCCGGGTGCTGGGTGCTCAGAGCTCGGGGTGCTCGGTGCTCAGTGCTCAAGGTGCTGGGTGCTCAGTACTCAGGGTGCTCATTGCTCAGGGTGCTGGGTGCTCAGTCCTCAGGGTGCTCGGTGCTCGGGGCGCTGGGTGCTCAGTGCTCGGGGTGCTCGGAGCTCAGTACTCAGGGTGCTGGGTGCTCAGTACTCGGGGTGCTCGGTGCTCAGTACTCAGGGTGCTGGGTGCTCAGTGCTCGGGGTGCTCGGTGCTCAGTACGTTGGGTGCTCACTACTCAGGGTGCTGGGTGCTCAGTGCTCAGGGTGCTGGGTGCTCAGTACCCAGGGTGCTGGGTGCTCAGTGCTCGGGGTGCTGGGTGCTCAGTGCTCAGGGTGCTGGGTGCTCAGTACTCAGGGTGCTCGGTGCTTAGTACTCAGGGTGCTCGGTGCTCGGGGTGCTGGGTGCTCAGTGCTCGGGGTGCTAGGTGCTCAGTACTCAGAGTGCTGTGTGCTCAGTACTCAGGGTACTGGGTGCTCAGTACTCGGGTGCTGGGTGCTCAGTGCTCAGGGTGCTGGGTGCTCAGTGCTCGGGGTGCTGGGTGCTCAGTGCTCAGTACTCAGGGTGCTGGGTGCTCAGTGCTCGGGGTGCTGGGTGCTCAGTGCTCAGTACTCAGTGTGCTGGGTGCTCAGTGCTCAGGGTGCTGGGTGCTCAGTGCTCAGGGTGCTGGGTGCTCAGTGCTCAGGGTGCTGGGTACACAGTGCTCAGGGTGCTGGGTTCCCAGTACTCAGGGAGCTCAGTGCTCAGTACTCGGGGTGCTGGGTGCTCAGTGCTCAGGGTGCTCAGTGCTCAGTACTCGGGGTGCTGTGTGCTCAGTGCTCTGGGTGCTCAGTGCTCAGTGCTCGGGGTGCTGGGTGGTCAGTGCTCGGGGCGCTGGGGGCTCAGTGCTCGGTGTGCTGGGTGCTCAGTACTCGGGGTGCTGGGTGCTCAGTGCTCAGGGTGCTCAGTGCTCAGTACTCAGTGCTCAGGGTGCTCAGTGCTCAGTGCTCAGGGTGCTGGGTGTTCAGTACTCAGGGTGCTGGGTGCTCAGTACTCAGGGTGCTGGGTGCTCAGTGCTCAGGGTGCTGGGTGCTCAGTGCTCGGGGTGCTCAGTACTCAGGGTGCTGTGTGTTCAGTGCTCAGGGTACTGGGTGCTCAGTACTCAGGGTGCTCGGTGCTTAGTACTCAGGGTGCTGGGTGCTCAGTACTCCGGGTGCTGGGTGCTCAGTGCTCGGGGTGCTCGGAGCTCAGTACTCAGGGTGCTGCGTGCTCAGTGCTCGGGGTGATCGGTGCTCAGTACTCAGGGTGCTGGGTGCTCAGTGCTCGGGGTGTTCGGTGCTCAGTACGTTGGGTGCTCACTACTCAGGGTCCTGGGTGCTCAGTGCTCAGTGTGCTGGGTGCTCAGTGCTCAGGGTGCTGGGTGCTCAGTGCTCAGGGTGCTGGGTGCTCAGTACTCAGGGTGCTGGCTGCTCAGTGCTCAGGGTGCTGGGTGCTCAGTACTCAGGGTGATGGGTGCTCAGTACTTGGGGTGCTGGGTGCTCAGTACTCAGGGTGCTGGGTGCTCAGTACTCAGGGTGCTGGGTGCTCAGTACTCGGGTGCTGTGTGCTCAGTGCTCAGGGTGCTGGGTGCTCAGTGCTCGGGGTGCTTGGTGCTCAGTGCTCAGTTCTCAGGGTGCTGGGTGCTCAGTGCTCAGGGTGCTGGGTGCTCAGTGCTCAGTACTCAGGGTACTGGGTGCTCAGTGCTCAGGGTGCTGTGTGCTCAGTGCTCAGGGTGCTGGGTGCTCAGTACTCAGGGTGCTGGGTGCTCAGTGCTCGGGGAGCTGGGTGCTCAGTGCTCGCGGTGCTGGGTGCTCAGTGCTCGGGGTGCTCGGTGCCCAGTACTCAGGGTGCTGGGTGCTCAGTACTCGGGTGCTGGGTGCTCAGTGCTCAGGGTGCTGGGTGCTCAGTGCTCGGGGTGCTGGGTGCTCAGTGCTCAGTACTCAGGGTGCTGGGTGCTCAGTGCTCGGGGTGCTGGGTGCTCAGTGCTCGGGGTGCTGGGTGCTCAGTGCTCAGTACTCAGTGTGCTGGGTGCTCAGTGCTCAGGGTGCTGGGTGCTCAGTGCTCAGGGTGCTGGGTGCTCAGTGCTCAGGGTGCTGGGTACACAGTGCTCAGGGTGCTGGGTTCCCAGTACTCAGGGAGCTCAGTGCTCAGTACTCGGGGTGCTGGGTGCTCAGTGCTCAGGGTGCTGGGTAATCAGTGCTCAGGGTGCTGGGTGCTCAGTACTCAGGGTGCTGGGTGCTCAGTACTCAGGGTGCTGGGTGCTCAGTGCTCGGGGTGCTATGTGCTCAGTGGTCGCCGTGCTGGGTGCTCAGTACTCAGGGTGCTCGGTGCTTAGTACTCAGGGTGCTGGGTGCTCAGTACTCCGGGTGCTGGGTGCTCAGTGCTCGGGGTGCTCGGTGCGCAGTGCTCAAGTTGCTGGGTGCTCAGTACTCAGGGTGCTCATTGCTCAGGGTGCTGGGTGCTCAGTGTTCAGGGTGCTCAGTACTCGGGTGCTGGGTGCTCAGTGCTCAGTGCTCAGGGTGCTGGGTTCCCAGTACTCAGGGAGCTCAGTGCTCAGTACTCGGGGTGCTGGGTGCTCAGTACTCAGGGTGCTGGGTGCTCAGTACTCAGGGTGCTGGGTGCTCAGTACTCGGGTGCTGGGTGCTCAGTTCTCAGGGTGCTGGGTGCTCAGTGCTCGGGGTGCTGGGTGCTCAGTGCTCAGTTCTCAGGGTGCTGGGTGCTCAGTGCTCAGGGTGCTGGGTGCTCAGTGCTCAGTACTCAGGGTACTGGGTGCTCAGTGCTCAGGGTGCTGTGTGCTCAGTGCTCAGGGTGCTGGGTGCTCAGTACTCAGGGTGCTGGGTGCTCAGTGCTCGGGGAGCTGGGTGCTCAGTGCTCGCGGTGCTGGGTGCTCAGTGCTCGGGGTGCTCGGAGCCCAGTACTCAGGGTGCTGGGTGCTCAGTACTCGGGTGCTGGGCGCTCAGTGCTCAGGGTGCTGGGTGCTCAGTGCTCGGGGTGCTGGGTGCTCAGTGCTCAGTACTCAGGGTGCTGGGTGCTCAGTGCTCGGGGTGCTGGGTGCTCAGTGCTCGGGGTGCTGGGTGCTCAGTGCTCAGGGTGCTGGGTGCTAAGTACTCAGGGTGCTGGGTGTTCAGTACTCGGGGTGCTGGGTTCTCAGTACTCAAGGTGCTGGGTGCTCAGTACTCGGGGTGCTGGGTGCTCAGTGCTCAGGGTGCTGGGCGCTCAGTGCTCGGGGTGCTGGGTGCTCAGTTCTCAGTACTCAGGGTGCTGGGTGCTCAGTTCTCGGGGTGCTCAGTGCTCAGTGCTCAGGGTGCTGGGTGTTCAGTATTCAGGGTGCTGGGTGCTCAGTACTCAGGGTGCTGGGTGCTCACTACTCAGGGAGCTGGGTGCTCAGTGCTCAGGGTGCTGGGTGCTCAGTACTCAGGGTGCTGGGTGCTCAGTGCTCGGGGTGCTGGGTGCTCAGTGCTCAGGGTGCTGGGTGCTCAGTACTCAGGGTGCTCGGTGCTTAGTACTCAGGGTGCTCGGTGCTCGGGGTGCTGGGTGCTCAGTGCTCAGGGTGCTAGGTGCTCAGTACTCAGGGTGCTGGGTGCTCAGTGCTCGGGGTGATCGGTGCTCAGTACTCAGGGTGCTGGGTGCTCAGTGCTCGGGGTGCTCGGTGCTCAGTACGTTGGGTGCTCACTACTCAGGGTCCTGGGTGCTCAGTGCTCAGTGTGCTGGGTGCTCAGTGCTCAGGGTGCTGGGTGCTCAGTGCTCAGGGTGCTGGGTGCTCAGTGCTCAGGGTGCTGGGTGCTCAGTGCTCAGGGTGTTGGGTGCTCAGTACTCAGGGTGCTGGGTGCTCAGTACTTGGGGTGCTGGGTGCTCAGTACTCAGGGTGCTGGGTGCTCAGTACTCAGGGTGCTGGGTGTTCAGTACTCGGGGTGCTGGGTTCTCAGTACTCAGGGTGCTGGGTGCTCAGTACTCAGGGTGCTGGGTGCTCAGTGCTCAGGGTGCTGGGTGCTCAGTGCTCGGGGTGCTGGGTGCTCAGTGCTCGGGGTGCTGGGTGCTCAGTGCTCGGGGTGCTGGGTGCTCAGTGCTCAGTACTCAGGGTGCTGGGTGCTCAGTGCTCACCGTGCTGGGTGCTCAGTGCTCGGGGTGCTGGGTGCTCAGTACTCAGGGTGCTGGGTGCTGAGTACTCCGGGTGCTGGGTGCTCAGTTCTCCGGGTGCTCGGTGCTCAGTACTCAGTGCTCAGGGTGCTCAGTGCTCAGTGCTCAGGGTGCTGGGTGTTCAGTATTCAGGGTGCTGGGTGCTCAGTGCTCAGGCTGCTGGGTGCTCAGTGCTCAGGGTGCTCGGTGCTCGAGGCGCTGGGTGCTAAGTGCTCGGGGTGCTCGGAGCTCAGTACTCAGGGTGCTGGGTGCTCAGTGCTCGGGGTGCTCGGTGCTCAGTACTCAGGGTGCTGGGTGCTCAGTGCTCGGGGTGCTGGGGGCTCAGTGCTCAGTACTCAGGGTGCTGGGTGCTCAGTGCTCAGGGTGCTGTGTGCTCAGTGCTCAGGGTGCTGGGTGCTCAGTGCTCAGGGTGCTGGGTAATCAGTGCTCAGGGTGCTGGGTGCTCAGTACTCAGGGTGCTGGGTGCTCAGTGCTCGGGGTGCTATGTGCTCAGTGGTCGCTGTGCTGGGTGCTCAGTGCTCGGGGTGCTCGGTGCTCAGTACTCAGGGTGCTGGGTGCTCAGTGCTCGAGGTGCTCAGTACTCAGGGTGCTGTGTGTTCAGTGCTCAGGGTGCTGGGTGCTCAGTACTCAGGGTGCTCGGTGCTTAGTACTCAGGGTGCTGGGTGCTCAGTACTCCGGGTGCTGGGTGCTCAGTGCTCGGGGTGCTCGGTGCTCAGTGCTCAAGGTGCTGGGTGCTCAGTACTCAGGGTGCTCATTGCTCAGGGTGCTGGGTGCTCAGTGCTCAGGGTGCTCGGTGCTCGGGGCGCTGGGTGCTCAGTGCTCGGGGTGCTCGGAGCTCAGTACTCAGGGTGCTGGGTGCTCAGTACTCGGGGTGCTCGGTGCTCAGTACTCAGGGTGCTGGGTGCTCAGTGCTCGGGGTGCTCGGTGCTCAGTACGTTGGGTGCTCACTACTCAGGGTGCTGGGTGCTCAGTGCTCAGGGTGCTGGGTGCTCAGTACTCAGGGTGCTGGGTGCTCAGTGCTCGGGGTGCTGGGTGCTCATTGCTCAGGGTGCTGGGTGCTCAGTACTCGGGGTGCTGGGTGCTCAGTACTCGGGTGCTGGGTGCTCAGTGCTCAGGGTGCTGGGTGCTCAGTGCTCGGGGTGCTGGGTGCTCAGTGCTCAGTACTCAGGGTGCTGGGTGCTCAGTGCTCGGGGTGCTGGGTGCTCAGTGCTCAGTACTCAGTGTGCTGGGTGCTCAGTGCTCAGGGTGCTGGGTGCTCAGTGCTCAGGGTGCTGGGTGCTCAGTGCTCAGGGTGCTGGGTGCTCTGTGCTCGGGGTGCTGGGTGCTCAGTGCTCGGGGTGCTGGGTGCTCAGTGCTCAGTACTCAGGGTGCTGGGTGCTCAGTGCTCGGGGTGCTCGGTGCTCAGTACTCAGGGTGCTGGGTGCTCAGTGCTCGGGGTGCTGGGTGCTCAGTGCTCAGTACTCAGGGTGCTGGGTGCTCAGTGCTCAGGTTGCTTGGTGCTCAGTGCTCAGGGTGCTGGGTAATCAGTGCTCAGGGTGCTGGGTGCTCAGTACTCAGGGTGCTGGGTGCTCAGTACTCAGGGTGCTGGGTGCTCAGTGCTCGGGGTGCTGCGTGCTCAGTGCTCAGGGTGCTGGGTGCTCAGTACTCAGGGTGCTCGGTGCTTAGTACTCAGGGTGCTCGGTGCTCGGGGTGCTGGGTGCTCAGTGCTCGGGGTGCTAGGTGCTCAGTACTCAGAGTGCTGGGTGCTCAGTACTCAGGGTACTGGGTGCTCAGTACTCGGGTGCTGGGTGCTCAGTGCTCAGGGTGCTGGGTGCTCAGTGCTCGGGGTGCTGGGTGCTCAGTGCTCAGTACTCAGGGTGCTGGGTGCTCAGTGCTCGGGGTGCTGGGTGCTCAGTGCTCAGTACTCAGTGTGCTGGGTGCTCAGTGCTCAGGGTGCTGGGTGCTCAGTGCTCAGGGTGCTGGGTGCTCAGTGCTCAGGGTGCTGGGTACACAGTGCTCAGGGTGCTGGGTTCCCAGTACTCAGGGAGCTCAGTGCTCAGTACTCGGGGTGCTGGGTGCTCAGTGCTCAGGGTGCTCAGTGCTCAGTACTCGGGGTGCTGTGTGCTCAGTGCTCTGGGTGCTCAGTGCTCAGTGCTCGGGGTGCTGGGTGGTCAGTGCTCGGGGCGCTGGGGGCTCAGTGCTCGGTGTGCTGGGTGCTCAGTACTCGGGGTGCTGGGTGCTCAGTGCTCAGGGTGCTCAGTGCTCAGTACTCAGTGCTCAGGGTGCTCAGTGCTCAGTGCTCAGGGTGCTGGGTGTTCAGTACTCAGGGTGCTGGGTGCTCAGTACTCAGGGTGCTGGGTGCTCAGTGCTCAGGGTGCTGGGTGCTCAGTGCTCGGGGTGCTCAGTACTCAGGGTGCTGTGTGTTCAGTGCTCAGGGTACTGGGTGCTCAGTACTCAGGGTGCTCGGTGCTTAGTACTCAGGGTGCTGGGTGCTCAGTACTCCGGGTGCTGGGTGCTCAGTGCTCGGGGTGCTCGGAGCTCAGTACTCAGGGTGCTGCGTGCTCAGTGCTCGGGGTGATCGGTGCTCAGTACTCAGGGTGCTGGGTGCTCAGTGCTCGGGGTGTTCGGTGCTCAGTACGTTGGGTGCTCACTACTCAGGGTCCTGGGTGCTCAGTGCTCAGTGTGCTGGGTGCTCAGTGCTCAGGGTGCTGGGTGCTCAGTGCTCAGGGTGCTGGGTGCTCAGTACTCAGGGTGCTGGCTGCTCAGTGCTCAGGGTGCTGGGTGCTCAGTACTCAGGGTGATGGGTGCTCAGTACTTGGGGTGCTGGGTGCTCAGTACTCAGGGTGCTGGGTGCTCAGTACTCAGGGTGCTGGGTGCTCAGTACTCGGGTGCTGTGTGCTCAGTGCTCAGGGTGCTGGGTGCTCAGTGCTCGGGGTGCTGGGTGCTCAGTGCTCAGTTCTCAGGGTGCTGGGTGCTCAGTGCTCAGGGTGCTGGGTGCTCAGTGCTCAGTACTCAGGGTACTGGGTGCTCAGTGCTCAGGGTGCTGTGTGCTCAGTGCTCAGGGTGCTGGGTGCTCAGTACTCAGGGTGCTGGGTGCTCAGTGCTCGGGGAGCTGGGTGCTCAGTGCTCGCGGTGCTGGGTGCTCAGTGCTCGGGGTGCTCGGTGCCCAGTACTCAGGGTGCTGGGTGCTCAGTACTCGGGTGCTGGGTGCTCAGTGCTCAGGGTGCTGGGTGCTCAGTGCTCGGGGTGCTGGGTGCTCAGTGCTCAGTACTCAGGGTGCTGGGTGCTCAGTGCTCGGGGTGCTGGGTGCTCAGTGCTCGGGGTGCTGGGTGCTCAGTGCTCAGTACTCAGTGTGCTGGGTGCTCAGTGCTCAGGGTGCTGGGTGCTCAGTGCTCAGGGTGCTGGGTGCTCAGTGCTCAGGGTGCTGGGTACACAGTGCTCAGGGTGCTGGGTTCCCAGTACTCAGGGAGCTCAGTGCTCAGTACTCGGGGTGCTGGGTGCTCAGTGCTCAGGGTGCTGGGTAATCAGTGCTCAGGGTGCTGGGTGCTCAGTGCTCGGGGTGCTATGTGCTCAGTGGTCGCCGTGCTGGGTGCTCAGTACTCAGGGTGCTCGGTGCTTAGTACTCAGGGTGCTGGGTGCTCAGTACTCCGGGTGCTGGGTGCTCAGTGCTCGGGGTGCTCGGTGCGCAGTGCTCAAGTTGCTGGGTGCTCAGTACTCAGGGTGCTCATTGCTCAGGGTGCTGGGTGCTCAGTGTTCAGGGTGCTCAGTACTCGGGTGCTGGGTGCTCAGTGCTCAGTGCTCAGGGTGCTGGGTTCCCAGTACTCAGGGAGCTCAGTGCTCAGTACTCGGGGTGCTGGGTGCTCAGTACTCAGGGTGCTGGGTGCTCAGTACTCAGGGTGCTGGGTGCTCAGTACTCGGGTGCTGGGTGCTCAGTTCTCAGGGTGCTGGGTGCTCAGTGCTCGGGGTGCTGGGTGCTCAGTGCTCAGTTCTCAGGGTGCTGGGTGCTCAGTGCTCAGGGTGCTGGGTGCTCAGTGCTCAGTACTCAGGGTACTGGGTGCTCAGTGCTCAGGGTGCTGTGTGCTCAGTGCTCAGGTTGCTGGGTGCTCAGTACTCAGGGTGCTGGGTGCTCAGTGCTCGGGGAGCTGGGTGCTCAGTGCTCGCGGTGCTGGGTGCTCAGTGCTCGGGGTGCTCGGAGCCCAGTACTCAGGGTGCTGGGTGCTCAGTACTCGGGTGCTGGGCGCTCAGTGCTCAGGGTGCTGGGTGCTCAGTGCTCGGGGTGCTGGGTGCTCAGTGCTCAGTACTCAGGGTGCTGGGTGCTCAGTGCTCGGGGTGCTGGGTGCTCAGTGCTCAGTACTCAGTGTGCTGGGTGCTCAGTGCTCAGGGTGCTGGGTGCTCAGTGCTCAGGGTGCTGGGTGCTCAGTGCTCAGGGTGCTGGGTACACAGTGCTCAGGGTGCTGGGTTCCCAGTACTCCGGGTGCTCAGTGCTCAGTACTCGGGGTGCTGGGTGCTCAGTGCTCAGGGTGCTGGGTAATCAGTGCTCAGGGTGCTGGGTGCTCAGTACTCAGGGTGCTGGGTGCTCAGTACTCAGGGTGCTGGGTGCTCAGTGCTCGGGGTGCTCGGTGCTCAGTACTCAGGGTGCTGGGTGCTCAGTGCTCGAGGTGCTCAGTACTCAGGGTGCTGTGTGTTCAGTGCTCAGGGTGCTTGGTGCTCAGTACTCAGGGTGCTCGGTGCTTAGTACTCAGGGTGCTGGGTGCTCAGTACTCCGGGTGCTGGGTGCTCAGTGCTCGGGGTGCTCGGTGCTCAGTGCTCAAGGTGCTGGGTGCTCAGTACTCAGGGTGCTCATTGCTCAGGGTGCTGGGTGCTCAGTGTTCAGGGTGCTCGGTGCTCGGGGCGCTGGGTGCTCAGTGCTCGGGGTGCTCGGAGCTCAGTACTCAGGGTGCTGGGTGCTCAGTACTCGGGGTGCTCGGTGCTCAGTACTCAGGGTGCTGGGTGCTCAGTGCTCGGGGTGCTCGGTGCTCAGTACGTTGGGTGCTCACTACTCAGGGTGCTGGGTGCTCAGTGCTCAGGGTGCTGGGTGCTCAGTACTCAGGGTGCTGGGTGCTCAGTGCTCGGGGTGCTGGGTGCTCAGTGCTCAGGGTGCTGGGTGCTAAGTACTCAGGGTGCTGGGTGTTCAGTACTCGGGGTGCTGGGTTCTCAGTACTCAGGGTGCTGGGTGCTCAGTACTTGGGTTGCTGGGTGCTCAGTGCTCAGGGTGCTGGGTGCTCAGTGCTCGGGGTGCTGGTTGCTCAGATCTCAGTACTCAGGGTGCTGGGTGCTCAGTGCTCAGGGTGCTATGTGCTCAGTGCTCGGGGTGTTGGGTTCTCAGTACTCAGGGTGCTGGGTGCTCACTACTCCGGGTGCTGGGTGCTCAGTTCTCGGGGTGCTCAGTGCTCATTGCTCATGGTGCTGGGTGTTCAGTATTCAGGGTGCTGGGTGCTCAGTACTCAGGGTCCTGGGTGCTCACTACTCTGTGTGCTGGGTGCTCAGTGCTCAGGGTGCTGGGTGCTCAGTACTCAGGGTGCTGGGTGCTCAGTGCTCGGGGTGCTGGGTGCTCAGTGCTCAGGGTGCTGCTTGCTCAGTACTCAGGGTGCTCGGTGCTTATTACTCAGGGTGCTCGGTGCTCGGGGTGCTGGGTGCTCAGTGCTCGGGGTGCTAGGTGCTCAGTACTCAGAGTGCTGGGTGCTCAGTACTCAGGGTACTGGGTGCTCAGTACTCGGGTGCTGGGTGCTCAGTGCTCAGGGTGCTGGGTGCTCAGTGCTCGGGGTGCTGGGTGCTCAGTGCTCAGTACTCAGGGTGCTGGGTGCTCAGTGCTCAGGGTGCTGGGTGCTCAGTGCTCAGTACTCAGTGTGCTGGGTGCTCAGTGCTCAGGGTGCTGGGTGCTCAGTGCTCAGGGTGCTGGGTGCTCAGTGCTCAGGGTGCTGGGTACACAGTGCTCAGGGTGCTGGGTTCCCAGTACTCAGGGAGCTCAGTGCTCAGTACTCGGGGTGCTGGGTGCTCAGTGCTCAGGGTGCTCAGTGCTCAGTACTCGGGGTGCTGTGTGCTCAGTGCTCCGGGTGCTCAGTGCTCAGTGCTCGTGGTGCTGGGTGGTCAGTGCTCGGGGCGCTGGGGGCTCAGTGCTCGGTGTGCTGGGTGCTCAGTACTCGGGGTGCTGGGTGCTCAGTGCTCAGGGTGCTCAGTGCTCAGTACTCAGTGCTCAGGGTGCTCAGTGCTCAGTGCTCAAGGTGCTGGGTGTTCAGTACTCAGGGTGCTGGGTGCTCAGTACTGAGGGTGCTGGGTGCTCAGTGCTCAGGGTGCTGGGTGCTCAGTGCTCGGGGTGCTCAGTACTCAGGGTGCTGTGTGTTCAGTGCTCAGGGTACTGGGTGCTCAGTACTCAGGGTGCTCGGTGCTTAGTACTCAGGGTGCTGGGTGCTCAGTACTCCGGGTGCTGGGTGCTCAGTGCTCGGGGTGCTCGGAGCTCAGTACTGAGGGTGCTGGGTGCTCAGTGATCGGGGTGATCGGTGCTCAGTACTCAGGGTGCTGGGTGCTCAGTGCTCGGGGTGCTCGGTGCTCAGTACGTTGGGTGCTCACTACTCAGGGTCCTGTGTGCTCAGTGCTCAGTGTGCTGGGTGCTCAGTGCTCAGGGTGCTGGGTGCTCAGTGCTCAGGGTGCTGGGTGCTCAGTCCTCAGGGTGCTGGGTGCTCAGTGCTCAGGGTGCTGGGTGCTCAGTACTCAGGGTGCTGGGTGCTCAGTACTTGGGGTGCTGGGTGCTCAGTACTCAGGGTGCTGGGTGCTCAGTACTCAGGGTGCTGGGTGTTCAGTACTCGGGGTGCTGGGTTCTCAGTACTCAGGGTGCTGGGTGCTCAGTACTCGGGGTGCTGGGTGCTCAGTGCTCAGGGTGCTGGGTGCCCAGTGCTCGGGGTGCTGGGTGCTCAGTGCTCAGGGTGCTGGGTGCTCAGTGCTCGGTGTGCTGGTTGCTCAGTGCTCAGTACTCAGGGTGCTGGGTGCTCAGTGCTCAGGGTGCTGGGTGCTCAGTGCTCGGGGTGCTGGGTGCTCAGTACTCAGGGTGCTGGGTGCTCAGTACTCCGGGTGCTGGGTGCTCAGTGCTCGGGGTGCTCGGTGCTCAGTGCTCAAGGTGCTGGGTGCTCAGTACTCAGGGTGCTCATTGCTCAGGGTGCTGGGTGCTCAGTGTTCAGGGTGCTCGGTGCTCGGGGCGCTGGGTGCTCAGTGCTCGGGGTGCTCGGAGCTCAGTACTCAGGGTGCTGGGTGCTCAGTACTCGGGGTGCTCGGTGCTCAGTACTCAGGGTGCTGGGTGCTCAGTGCTCGGGGTGCTCGGTGCTCAGTACGTTGGGTGCTCACTACTCAGGGTGCTGGGTGCTCAGTGCTCAGGGTGCTGGGTGCTCAGTACTCAGGGTGCTGGGTGCTCAGTGCTCGGGGTGCTGGGTGCTCAGTGCTCAGGGTGCTGGGTGCTAAGTACTCAGGGTGCTGGGTGTTCAGTACTCGGGGTGCTGGGTTCTCAGTACTCAGGGTGCTGGGTGCTCAGTACTTGGGTTGCTGGGTGCTCAGTGCTCAGGGTGCTGGGTGCTCAGTGCTCGGGGTGCTGGGTGCTCAGTGCTCGGGGTGCTGGGTGCTCAGTGCTCAGGGTGCTGGGTGCTAAGTACTCAGGGTTCTGGGTGTTCAGTACTCGGGGTGCTGGGTTCTCAGTACTCAGGGTGCTGGGTGCTCAGTACTTGGGTTGCTGGGTGCTCACTACTCTGTGTGCTGGGTGCTCAGTGCTCAGGGTGCTGGGTGCTCAGTACTCAGGGTGCTGGGTGCTCAGTGCTCGGGGTGCTGGGTGCTCAGTGCTCAGGGTGCTGCTTGCTCAGTACTCAGGGTGCTCGGTGCTTAGTACTCAGGGTGCTCGGTGCTCGGGGTGCTGGGTGCTCAGTGCTCGGGGTGCTAGGTGCTCAGTACTCAGAGTGCTGGGTGCTCAGTACTCAGGGTACTGGGTGCTCAGTACTCGGGTGCTGGGTGCTCAGTGCTCAGGGTGCTGGGTGCTCAGTGCTCGGGGTGCTGGGTGCTCAGTGCTCAGTACTCAGGGTGCTGGGTGCTCAGTGCTCAGGGTGCTGGGTGCTCAGTGCTCAGTACTCAGGGTGCTGGGTGCTCAGTGCTCAGGGTGCTGGGTGCTCAGTGCTCAGGGTGCTGGGTGCTCAGTGCTCAGGGTGCTGGGTACACAGTGCTCAGGGTGCTGGGTTCCCAGTACTCAGGGAGCTCAGTGCTCAGTACTCGGGGTGCTGGGTGCTCAGTGCTCAGGGTGCTCAGTGCTCAGTACTCGGGGTGCTGTGTGCTCAGTGCTCCGGGTGCTCAGTGCTCAGTGCTCGTGGTGCTGGGTGGTCAGTGCTCGGGGCGCTGGGGGCTCAGTGCTCGGTGTGCTGGGTGCTCAGTACTCGGGGTGCTGGGTGCTCAGTGCTCAGGGTGCTCAGTGCTCAGTACTCAGTGCTCAGGGTGCTCAGTGCTCAGTGCTCAAGGTGCTGGGTGTTCAGTACTCAGGGTGCTGGGTGCTCAGTACTGAGGGTGCTGGGTGCTCAGTGCTCAGGGTGCTGGGTGCTCAGTGCTCGGGGTGCTCAGTACTCAGGGTGCTGTGTGTTCAGTGCTCAGGGTACTGGGTGCTCAGTACTCAGGGTGCTCGGTGCTTAGTACTCAGGGTGCTGGGTGCTCAGTACTCCGGGTGCTGGGTGCTCAGTGCTCGGGGTGCTCGGAGCTCAGTACTGAGGGTGCTGGGTGCTCAGTGCTCGGGGTGCTCGGTGCTCAGTACGTTGGGTGCTCACTACTCAGGTTCCTGGGTGCTCAGTGCTCAGTGTGCTGGGTGCTCAGTGCTCAGGGTGCTGGGTGCTCAGTGCTCAGGGTGCTGGGTGCTCAGTCCTCAGGGTGCTGGGTGCTCAGTGCTCAGAGTGCTGGGTGCTCAGTACTCAGGGTGCTGGGTGCTCAGTACTTGGGGTGCTGGGTGCTCAGTACTCAGGGTGCTGGGTGCTCAGTGCTCAGGGTGCTCAGTGCTCAGTACTCAGTGCTCAGGGTGCACAGTGCTCAGTGCTCAGGGTGCTGGGTGTTCAAAACTCAGGGTGCTGGGTGCTCAGTACTCAGGGTGCTGGGTGCTCAGTGCTCAGGGTGCTCAGTGCTCAGTGCTCAGTGCTCAGGGTGCACAGTGCTCAGTGCTCAGGGTGCTGGGTGTTCAAAACTCAGGGTGCTGGGTGCTCAGTACTCAGGGTGCTGGGTGCTCAGTGCTCAGGGTGCTGGGTGCTCAGTGCTCGGGGTGCTCAGTACTCAGGGTGCTGTGTGTTCAGTGCTCAGGGTACTGGGTGCTCAGTACTCAGGGTGCTCGGTGCTTAGTACTCAGGGTGTTGGGTGCTCAGTACTCCGGGTGCTGGGTGCTCAGTGCTCGGGGTCCTCGGAGCTCAGTACTCAGGGTGCTGGGTGCTCAGTGCTCGGGGTGATCGGTGCTCAGTACTCAGGGTGCTGGGTGCTCAGTGCTCGGGGTTCTCGGTGCTCAGTACGTTGGGTGCTCACTACTCAGGGTCCTGGGTGCTCAGTGCTCAGTGTGCTGGGTGCTCAGTGCTCAGGGTGCTGGGTGCTCAGTACTCAGGGTGCTGGGTGCTCAGTACTCAGGGTGCTGGGTGCTCAGTGCTCAGGGTGCTGGGTGCTCAGTACTCAGGGTGCTGGGTGCTCAGTACTTGGGGTGCTGGGTGCTCAGTACTCAGGGTGCTGGGTGCTCAGTACTCAGGGTGCTGGGTGCTCAGTACTCGGGTGCTGGGTGCTCAGTGCTCAGGGTGCTGGGTGCTCAGTGCTCGGGGTGCTGGGTGTTCAGTGCTGAGTTCTCAGGGTGCTGGGTGCTCAGTGCTCAGGGTGCCGGGTGCTCAGTGCTCAGTACTCAGGGTAGTGCGTGCTCAGTGCTCAGGGTGCTGTGTGCTCAGTGCTCAGGGTGCTGGGTGCTCAGTACTCAGGGTGCTGGGTGCTCAGTGCTCGGGGAGCTGGGTGCTCAGTGCTCGCGGTGCAGGGTGCTCAGTGCTCGGGGTGCTCGGTGCCCAGTACTCAGGGTGCTGGGTGCTCAGTACTCGGGTGCTGGGTGCTCAGTGCTCAGGGTGCTGGGTGCTCAGTGCTCGGGGTGCTGGGTGCTCAGTGCTCAGTACTCAGGGTGCTGGGTGCTCAGTGCTCGGGGTGCTGGGTGCTCAGTGCTCAGGGTGCTGGGTACACAGTGCTCAGGGTGCTGGGTTCCCAGTACTCAGGGAGCTCAGTGCTAAGTACTCGGGGTGCTGGGTGCTCAGTGCTCAGGGTACTGGGTAATCAGTGCTCAGGGTGCTGGGTGCTCAGTACTCAGGGTGCTGGGTGCTCAGTGCTCGGGGTGCTATGTGCTCAGTGGTCGCGGTGCTGGGTGCTCAGTGCTCGGGGTGCTCGGTGCTCAGTACTCAGGGTGCTGGGTGCTCAGTGCTCGAGGTGCTCAGTACTCAGGGTGCTGTGTGTTCAGTGCTCAGGGTGCTTGGTGCTCAGTACACAGGGTGCTCGGTGCTTAGTACTCAGGGTGCTGGGTGCTCAGTACTCCGGGTGCTGGGTGCTCAGTGCTCGGGGTGCTCGGTGCTCAGTGCTCAAGGTGCTGGGTGCTCAGTACTCAGGGTGCCCATTGCTCAGGGCGCTGGGTGCTCAGTGCCCGGGGTGCTCGAGCTCAGTACTCAGGGTGCTGGGTGCTCAGTACTCGGGGTGCTCGGTGCTCAGTACTCAGGGTGCTGGGTGCTCAGTGCTCAGGGTGCTCGGTGCTCAGTACGTTGGGTGCTCACTACTCAGCGTGCTGGGTGCTCAGTGCTCAGGGTGCTGGGTGCTCAGTACTCAGGGTGCTGGGTGCTCAGTGCTCGGGGTGCTGGGTGCTCAGTGCTCAGGGTGCTGGGTGCCCAGTGCTCGGGGTGCTGGGTGCTCAGTGCTCAGGGTGCTGGGTGCTCAGTGCTCGGTGTGCTGGTTGCTCAGTGCTCAGTACTCAGGGTGCTGGGTGCTCAGTGCTCAGGGTGCTGGGTGCTCAGTGCTCGGGGTGCTGGGTGCTCAGTACTCAGGGTGCTGGGTGCTCAGTACTCCGGGTGCTGGGTGCTCAGTGCTCGGGGTGCTCGGTGCTCAGTGCTCAAGGTGCTGGGTGCTCAGTACTCAGGGTGCTCATTGCTCAGGGTGCTGGGTGCTCAGTGTTCAGGGTGCTCGGTGCTCGGGGCGCTGGGTGCTCAGTGCTCGGGGTGCTCGGAGCTCAGTACTCAGGGTGCTGGGTGCTCAGTACTCGGGGTGCTCGGTGCTCAGTACTCAGGGTGCTGGGTGCTCAGTGCTCGGGGTGCTCGGTGCTCAGTACGTTGGGTGCTCACTACTCAGGGTGCTGGGTGCTCAGTGCTCAGGGTGCTGGGTGCTCAGTACTCAGGGTGCTGGGTGCTCAGTGCTCAGGGTGCTCAGTGCTCAGTGCTCAGTGCTCAGGGTGCACAGTGCTCAGTGCTCAGGGTGCTGGGTGTTCAAAACTCAGGGTGCTGGGTGCTCAGTACTCAGGGTGCTGGGTGCTCAGTGCTCAGGGTGCTGGGTGCTCAGTGCTCGGGGTGCTCAGTACTCAGGGTGCTGTGTGTTCAGTGCTCAGGGTACTGGGTGCTCAGTACTCAGGGTGCTCGGTGCTTAGTACTCAGGGTGTTGGGTGCTCAGTACTCCGGGTGCTGGGTGCTCAGTGCTCGGGGTCCTCGGAGCTCAGTACTCAGGGTGCTGGGTGCTCAGTGCTCGGGGTGATCGGTGCTCAGTACTCAGGGTGCTGGGTGCTCAGTGCTCGGGGTTCTCGGTGCTCAGTACGTTGGGTGCTCACTACTCAGGGTCCTGGGTGCTCAGTGCTCAGTGTGCTGGGTGCTCAGTGCTCAGGGTGCTGGGTGCTCAGTACTCAGGGTGCTGGGTGCTCAGTACTCAGGGTGCTGGGTGCTCAGTGCTCAGGGTGCTGGGTGCTCAGTACTCAGGGTGCTGGGTGCTCAGTACTTGGGGTGCTGGGTGCTCAGTACTCAGGGTGCTGGGTGCTCAGTACTCAGGGTGCTGGGTGCTCAGTACTCGGGTGCTGGGTGCTCAGTGCTCAGGGTGCTGGGTGCTCAGTGCTCGGGGTGCTGGGTGTTCAGTGCTGAGTTCTCAGGGTGCTGGGTGCTCAGTGCTCAGGGTGCTGGGTGCTCAGTGCTCAGTACTCAGGGTAGTGGGTGCTCAGTGCTCAGGGTGCTGTGTGCTCAGTGCTCAGGGTGCTGGGTGCTCAGTACTCAGGGTGCTGGGTGCTCAGTGCTCGGGGAGCTGGGTGCTCAGTGCTCGCGGTGCAGGGTGCTCAGTGCTCGGGGTGCTCGGTGCCCAGTACTCAGGGTGCTGGGTGCTCAGTACTCGGGTGCTGGGTGCTCAGTGCTCAGGGTGCTGGGTGCTCAGTGCTCGGGGTGCTGGGTGCTCATTGCTCAGTACTCAGGGTGCTGGGTGCTCAGTGCTCGGGGTGCTGGGTGCTCAGTGCTCAGGGTGCTGGGTACACAGTGCTCAGGGTGCTGGGTTCCCAGTCCTCAGGGAGCTCAGTGCTAAGTACTCGGGGTGCTGGGTGCTCAGTGCTCAGGGTACTGGGTAATCAGTGCTCAGGGTGCTGGGTGCTCAGTACTCAGGGTGCTGGGTGCTCAGTACTCAGGGTGCTGGGTGCTCAGTGCTCGGGGTGCTATGTGCTCAGTGGTCGCGGTGCTGGGTGCTCAGTGCTCGGGGTGCTCGGTGCTCAGTACTCAGGGTGCTGGGTGGTCAGTGCTCGAGGTGCTCAGTACTCAGGGTGCTGTGTGTTCAGTGCTCAGGGTGCTTGGTGCTCAGTACACAGGGTGCTCGGTGCTTAGTACTCAGGGTGCTGGATGCTCAGTCCTCCGGGTGCTGGGTGCTCAGTGCTCGGGGTGCTCGGTGCTCAGTGCTCAAGGTGCTGGGTGCTCAGTACTCAGGGTGCTCATTGCTCAGGGCGCTGGGTGCTCAGTGCCCGGGGTGCTCGGAGCTCAGTACTCAGGGTGCTGGGTGCTCAGTACTCGGGGTACTCGGGGTGCTCGGTGCTCAGTACTCAGGGTGCTGGGTGCTCAGTGCTCAGGGTGCTCGGTGCTCAGTACGTTGGGTGCTCACTACTCAGCGTGCTGGGTGCTCAGTGCTCAGGGTGCTGGGTGCTCAGTACTCAGGGTGCTGGGTGCTCAGTGCTCGGGGTGCTGGGTGCTCAGTGCTCAGGGTGCTGGGTGCCCAGTGCTCGGGATGCTGGGTTCTCAGTGCTCAGGGTGCTGGGTGCTCAGTGCTCGGTGTGCTGGTTGCTCAGTGCTCAGTACTCAGGGTGCTGGGTGCTCAGTGCTCAGGGTGCTGGGTGCTCAGTGCTCGGGGTGCTGGGTGCTCAGTACTCAGGGTGCTGGGTGCTCAGTACTCCGGGTGCTGGGTGCTCAGTGCTCGGGGTGTTCGGTGCTCAGTGCTCAAGGTGCTGGGTGCTCAGTACTCAGGGTGCTCATTGCTCAGGGTGCTGGGTGCTCAGTGTTCAGGGTGCTCGGTGCTCGGGGCGCTGGGTGCTCAGTGCTCGGGGTGCTCGGAGCTCAGTACTCAGGGTGCTGGGTGCTCAGTACTCGGGGTGCTCGGTGCTCAGTACTCAGGGTGCTGGGTGCTCAGTGCTCGGGGTGCTCGGTGCTCAGTACGTTGGGTGCTCACTACTCAGGGTGCTGGGTGCTCAGTGCTCAGGGTGCTGGGTGCTCAGTACTCAGGGTGCTGGGTGCTCAGTGCTCGGGGTGCTGGGTGCTCAGTGCTCAGGGTGCTGGGTGCTAAGTACTCAGGGTGCTGGGTGTTCAGTACTCGGGGTGCTGGGTTCTCAGTACTCAGGGTGGTGGGTGCTCAGTACTTGGGTTGCTGGGTGCTCAGTGCTCAGGGTGCTGGGTGCTCAGTGCTCGGGGTGCTGGGTGCTCAGTGCTCGGGGTGCTGGGTGCTCAGTGCTCAGGGTGCTGGGTGCTAAGTACTCAGGGTGCTGGGTGTTCAGTACTCGGGGTGCTGGGTTCTCAGTACTCAGGGTGCTGGGTGCTCAGTACTTGGGTTGCTGGGTGCTCACTACTCTGTGTGCTGGGTGCTCAGTGCTCAGGGTGCTGGGTGCTCAGTACTCAGGGTGCTGGGTGCTCAGTGCTCGGGGTGCTGGGTGCTCAGTGCTCAGGGTGCTGCTTGCTCAGTACTCAGGGTGCTCGGTGCTTAGTACTCAGGGTGCTCGGTGCTCGGGGTGCTGGGTGCTCAGTGCTCGGGGTGCTAGGTGCTCAGTACTCAGAGTGCTGGGTGCTCAGTACTCAGGGTACTGGGTGCTCAGTACTCGGGTGCTGGGTGCTCAGTGCTCAGGGTGCTGGGTGCTCAGTGCTCGGGGTGCTGGGTGCTCAGTGCTCAGTACTCAGGGTGCTGGGTGCTCAGTGCTCAGGGTGCTGGGTGCTCAGTGCTCAGTACTCAGGATGCTGGGTGCTCAGTGCTCAGGGTGCTGGGTGCTCAGTGCTCAGGGTGCTGGGTGCTCAGTGCTCAGGGTGCTGAGTACACAGTGCTCAGGGTGCTGGGTTCCCAGTACTCAGGGAGCTCAGTGCTCAGTACTCGGGGTGCTGGGTGCTCAGTGCTCAGGGTGCTCAGTGCTCAGTACTCGGGGTGCTGTGTGCTCAGTGCTCCGGGTGCTCAGTGCTCAGTGCTCGTGGTGCTGGGTGGTCAGTGCTCGGGGCGCTGGGGGCTCAGTGCTCGGTGTGCTGGGTGCTCAGTACTCGGGGTGCTGGGTGCTCAGTGCTCAGGGTGCTCAGTGCTCAGTACTCAGTGCTCAGGGTGCTCAGTGCTCAGTGCTCAAGGTGCTGGGTGTTCAGTACTCAGGGTGCTGGGTGCTCAGTACTGAGGGTGCTGGGTGCTCAGTGCTCAGGGTGCTGGGTGCTCAGTGCTCGGGGTGCTCAGTACTCAGGGTGCTGTGTGTTCAGTGCTCAGGGTACTGGATGCTCAGTACTCAGGGTGCTCGGTGCTTAGTACTCAGGGTGCTGGGTGCTCAGTACTCCGGGTGCTGGGTGCTCAGTGCTCGGGGTGCTCGGAGCTCAGTACTGAGGGTGCTGGGTGCTCAGTGCTCGGGGTGCTCGGTGCTCAGTACGTTGGGTGCTCACTACTCAGGTTCCTGGGTGCTCAGTGCTCAGTGTGCTGGGTGCTCAGTGCTCAGGGTGCTGGGTGCTCAGTGCTCAGGGTGCTGGGTGCTCAGTCCTCAGGGTGCTGGGTGCTCAGTGCTAAGGGTGCTGGGTGCTCAGTACTCAGGGTGCTGGGTGCTCAGTACTTGGGGTGCTGGGTGCTCAGTACTCAGGGTGCTGGGTGCTCAGTACTCAGGGTGCTGGGTGTTCAGTACTCGGGGTGCTGGGTTCTCAATACTCAGGGTGCTGGGTGCTCAGTACTCGGGGTGCTGGGTGCTCAGTGCTCAGGGTGCTGGGTGCCCAGTGCTCGGGGTGCTGGGTGCTCAGTGCTCAGGGTGCTGGGTGCTCAGTGCTCGGTGTGCTGGTTGCTCAGTGCTCAGTACTCAGGGTGCTGGGTGCTCAGTGCTCAGGGTGCTGGGTGCTCAGTGCTCGGGGTGCTGGGTGCTCAGTACTCAGGGTGCTGGGTGCTCAGTACTCCGGGTGCTGGGTGCTCAGTTCTCGGGGTGCTCGGTGCTCAGTACTCAGTGCTCAGGGTGCTCAGTGCTCAGTGCTCAGGGTGCTGGGTGTTCAGTATTCAAGGTGCTGGGTGCTCAGTGCTCAGGGTGCTGGGTGCTCAGTGCTCAGGGTGCTCGGTGCTCTGGGCGCTGGGTGCTCAGTGCTCGGGGTGCTCGGAGCTCAGAACTCAGGGTGCTGGGTGCTCAGTGCTCGGGGTGCTCGGTGCTCAGTACTCAGGGTGCTGGGTGCTCAGTGCTCGGGGTGCTGGGTGCTCAGTGCTCAGTACTCAGGGTGCTGGGTGCTCAGTGCTCAGGGTGCTGTGTGCTCAGTGCTCAGGGTGCTGGGTGCTCAGTGCTCAGGGTGCTGGGTAATCAGTGCTCAGGGTGCTGGGTGCTCAGTACTCAGGGTGCTGGGTGCCCAGTGGTCGCGGTGCTGGGTGCTCAGTGCTCGGGGTGCTATGTGCTCAGTGGTCGCGGTGCTGGGTGCTCAGTGCTCGGGGTGCTCGGTGCTCAGTACTCAGGGTGCTGGGTGCTCAGTGCTCGAGGTGCTCAGTACTCAGGGTGCTGTGTGTTCAGTGCTCAGGGTGCTGGGTGCTCAGTACTCAGGGTGCTCGGTGCTTAGTACTCAGGGTGCTGGGTGCTCAGTACTCCGGGTGCTGGGTGCTCAGTGCTCGGGGTGCTCGGTGCTCAGTGCTAAAGGTGCTGGGTGCTCAGTACTCAGGGTGCTCATTGCTCAGGGTGCTGGGTGCTCAGTGCTCAGGGTGCTCGGTGCTCGGGGCGCTGGGTGCTCAGTGCTCGGGGTGCTCGGAGCTCAGTACTCAGGGTGCTGGGTGCTCAGTACTCGGGGTGCTCGGTGCTCAGTACTCAGGGTGCTGGGTGCTCAGTGCTCGGGGTGCTCGGTGCTCAGTACGTTGGGTGCTCACTACTCAGGGTGCTGGGTGCTCAGTGCTCAGGGTGCTGGGTGCTCAGTACTCAGGGTGCTGGGTGCTCAGTGCTCGGGGTGCTGGGTGCTCAGAGCTCAGGGTGCTGGGTGCTCAGTACTCAGGGTGCGCGGTGCTTAGTACTCAGGGTGCTCGGTGCTCACGGTGCTGGGTGCTCAGTGCTCGGGGTGCTGGGTGTTCAGTGCTGAGTTCTCAGGGTGCTGGGTGCTCAGTGCTCAGGGTGCTGGGTGCTCAGTGCTCAGTACTCAGGGTAGTGGGTGCTCAGTGCTCAGGGTGCTGTGTGCTCAGTGCTCAGGGTGCTGGGTGCTCAGTACTCAGGGTGCTTTGTGCTCAGTGCTCGGGGAGCTGGGTGCTCAATGCTCGCGGTGCAGGGTGCTCAGTGCTCGGGGTGCTCGGTGCCCAGTACTCAGGGTGCTGGGTGCTCAGTACTCGGGTGCTGGGTGCTCAGTGCTCAGGGTGCTGGGTGCTCAGTGCTCGGGGTGCTGGGTGCTCAGTGCTCAGTACTCAGGGTGCTGGGTGCTCAGTGCTCGGGGTGCTGGGTGCTCAGTGCTCAGGGTGCTGGGTACACAGTGCTCAGGGTGCTGGGTTCCCAGTACTCAGGGAGCTCAGTGCTAAGTACTCGGGGTGCTGGGTGCTCAGTGCTCAGGGTACTGGGTAATCAGTGCTCAGGGTGCTGGGTGCTCAGTACTCAGGGTGCTGGGTGCTCAGTACTCAGGGTGCTGGGTGCTCAGTGCTCGGGGTGCTATGTGCTCAGTGGTCGCGGTGCTGGGTGCTCAGTGCTCGGGGTGCTCGGTGCTCAGTACTCAGGGTGCTGGGTGCTCAGTGCTCGAGGTGCTCAGTACTCAGGGTGCTGTGTGTTCAGTGCTCAGGGTGCTTGGTGCTCAGTACACAGGGTGCTCGGTGCTTAGTACTCAGGGTGCTGGGTGCTCAGTACTCCGGGTGCTGGGTGCTCAGTGCTCGGGGTGCTCGGTGCTCAGTGCTCAAGGTGCTGGGTGCTCAGTACTCAGGGTGCTCATTGCTCAGGGCGCTGGGTGCTCAGTGCCCGGGGTGCTCGGAGCTCAGTACTCAGGGTGCTGGGTGCTCAGTACTCGGGGTGCTCGGTGCTCAGTACTCAGGGTGCTGGGTGCTCAGTGCTCAGGGTGCTCGGTGCTCAGTACGTTGGGTGCTCACTACTCAGCGTGCTGGGTGCTCAGTGCTCAGGGTGCTGGGTGCTCAGTACTCAGGGTGCTGGGTGCTCAGTGCTCGGGGTGCTGGGTGCTCAGTGCTCAGGGTGCTGGGTGCTCAGTACTCAGGGTGCTCGGTGCTTAGTACTCAGGGTGCTCGGTGCTCGGGGTGCTGGGTGCTCAGTGCTCGGGGTGCTAGGTGCTCAGTACTCAGAGTGCTGGGTGCTCAGTACTCAGGGTACTGGGTGCTCAGTACTCGGGTGCTGGGTGCTCAGTGCTCAGGGTGCTGGGTGCTCAGTGCTCGGGGTGCTGGGTGCTCAGTGCTCAGTACTCATTGTGCTGGGTGCTCAGTGCTCGGGGTGCTGGGTGCTCAGTGCTCAGTACTCAGTGTGCTGGGTGCTCAGTGCTCAGGGTGCTGGGTGCTCAGTGCTCAGGGTGCTGGGTGCTCAGTGCTCGGGGTGCTCAGTACTCAGGGTGCTGTGTGTACAGTGCTCAGGGTACTGGGTGCTCAGTACTCAGGGTGCTCGGTGCTTAGTACTCAGGGTGCTGGGTGCTCAGTACTCCGGGTGCTGGGTGCTCAGTGCTCGGGGTGCTCGGAGCTCAGTACTCAGGGTGCTGGGTGCTCAGTGTTCGGGGTGATCGGTGCTCAGTACTCAGGGTGCTGGGTGCTCAGTGCTCGGGGTGCTCGGTGCTCAGTACGTTGGGTGCTCACTACTCAGGGTCCTGGGTGCTCAGTGCTCAGTGTGCTGGGTGCTCAGTGCTCAGTGTGCTGGGTGCTCAGTGCTCAGGGTGCTGGGTGCTCAGTACTCAGGGTGCTGGGTGCTCAGTGCTCAGGGTGCTGGGTGCTCAGTACTCAGGGTGCTGGGTGCTCAGTACTTGGGGTGCTGGGTGCTCAGTACTCAGGGTGCTGGGTGCTCAGTACTCAGGATGCTGGGTGCTCAGTACTCGGGTGCTGGGTGCTCAGTGCTCAGGGTGCTGGGTGCTCAGTGCTCGGGGTGCTGGGTGCTCAGTGCTCAGTTCTCAGGGTGCTGGGTGCTCAGTGCTCAGGGTGCTGGGTGCTCAGTGCTCAGTACTCAGGGTACTGGGTGCTCAGTGCTCAGGGTTCTGTGTGCTCAGTGCTCAGGGTGCTGGGTGCTCAGTACTCAGGGTGCTGGGTGCTCAGTGCTCGGGGAGCTGGGTGCTCAGTGCTCGCGGTGCTGGGTGCTCAGTGCTCGGGGTGCTCGGTGCCCAGTACTCAGGGTGCTGGGTGCTCAGTACTCGGGTGCTGGGTGCTCAGTGCTCAGGGTGCTGGGTGCTCAGTGCTCAGTACTCAGGGTGCTGGGTGCTCAGTGCTCGGGGTGCTGGGTGCTCAGTGCTCAGTACTCAGTGTGCTGGGTGCTCAGTGCTCAGGGTGCTGGGTGCTCAGTGCTCAGGGTGCTGGGTGCTCAGTGCTCAGGGTGCTGGGTACACAGTGCTCAGGGTGCTGGGTTCCCAGTACTCAGGGTGCTCAGTGCTCAGTACTCGGGGTGCTGGGTGCTCAGTGCTCAGGGTGCTGGGTAATCAGTGCTCAGGGTGCTGGGTGCTCAGTACTCAGGGTGCTGAGTGCTCAGTACTCAGGGTGCTGGGTGCTCAGTGCTCGGGGTGCTCGGTGCTCAGTACTCAGGGTGCTGGGTGCTCAGTGCTCGAGGTGCTCAGTACTCAGGGTGCTGTGTGTTCAGTGCTCAGGGTGCTTGGTGCTCAGTACTCAGGGTGCTCGGTGCTTAGTACTCAGGGTGCTGGGTGCTCAGTACTCCGGGTGCTGGGTGCTCAGTGCTCGGGGTGCTCGGTGCTCAGTGCTCAAGGTGCTGGGTGCTCAGTACTCAGGGTGCTAATTGCTCAGGGTTCTGGGTGCTCAGTGTTCAGGGTGCTCGGTGCTCGGGGCGCTGGGTGCTCAGTGCTCGGGGTGCTCGGAGCTCAGTACTCAGGGTGCTGGGTGCTCAGTACTCGGGGTGCTCGGTGCTCAGTACTCAGGGTGCTGGGTGCTCAGTGCTCGGGGTGCTCGGTGCTCAGTACGTTGGGTGCTCACTACTCAGGGTGCTGGGTGCTCAGTGCTCAGGGTGCTGGGTGCTCAGTACTCAGGGTGCTGGGTGCTCAGTGCTCGGGGTGCTGGGTGCTCAGTGCTCAGGGTGCTGGGTGCTCAGTACTCAGGGTGCTCGGTGCTTAGTACTCAGGGTGCTCGGTGCTCGGGGTGCTGGGTGCTCAGTGCTCGGGGTGCTAGGTGCTC
The DNA here is from genome assembly GCF_018167655.1 of Microtus oregoni. Lineage (NCBI taxonomy): Eukaryota > Metazoa > Chordata > Mammalia > Rodentia > Cricetidae > Microtus > Microtus oregoni. Next base: position 884,912 of record NW_024543811.1, on the reverse strand, counting down.
AGTACTCAGAGTGCTGGGTGCTCAGTACTCAGGGTACTGGGTGCTCAGTACTCGGGTGCTGGGTGCTCAGTGCTCAGGGTGCTGGGTGCTCAGTGCTCGGGGTGCTGGGTGCTCAGTGCTCAGTACTCAGGGTGCTGGGTGCTCAGTGCTCGGGGTGCTGGGTGCTCAGTGATCAGTACTCAGTGTGCTGGGTGCTCAGTGCTCAGGGTGCTGGGTGCTCAGTGCTCAGGGTGCTGGGTGCTCAATGCTCAGGGTGCTGGGTACACAGTGCTCAGGGTGCTGGGTTCCCAGTACTCAGGGAGCTCAGTGCTCAGTACTCGGGGTGCTGGGTGCTCAGTGCTCAGGGTGCTCAGTGCTCAGTACTCGGGGTGCTGTGTGCTCAGTGCTCCGGGTGCTCAGTGCTCAGTGGCGGGGTGCTGAGTGGTCAGTGCTCGGGGCGCTGGGGGCTCAGTGCTCGGTGTGCTGGGTGCTCAGTACTCGGGGTGCTGGGTGCTCAGTGCTCATGGTGCTCAGTGCTCAGTACTCAGTCCTCAGGGTGCTCAGTGCTCAGTGCTCAGGGTGCTGTTTGCTCAGTACTCAGGGTGCTGGGTGCTCAGTGCTCAGGGTGCTGGGTGCTCAGTGCTCGGGTTGCTCAGTACTCAGGGTGCTGTGTGTTCAGTGCTCAGGGTACTGGGTGCTCAGTACTCAGGGTGCTCGGTGCTTAGTACTCAGGGTGCTGGGTGCTCAGTACTCCGGGTGCTGGGTGCTCAGTGCTCGGGGTGCTCGGAGCTCAGTACTCAGGGTGCTCGGTGCTCAGTGCTCGGGGTGATCGGTGCTCAGTACTCAGGGTGCTGGGTGCTCAGTGCTCGGGGTGCTCGGTGCTCAGTACGTTGGGTGCTCACTACTGAGGGTCCTGGGTGCTCAGGGTGCTGGGTGCTCAGTGATCGGGGTGCTGGGTGCTCAGTACTCAGGGTGCTGGGTGCTCAGTACTCCGGGTGCTGGGTGCTCAGTTCTCGTTGTGCTCGGTGCTCAGTACTCAGTGCTCAGGGTGCTCAGTGCTCAGTGCTCAGGGTGCTGGGTGTTCAGTATTCAGGGTGCTGGGTGCTCAGTGCTCAGGGTGCTGGGTGCTCAGTGCTCAGCGTGCTCGGTGCTCGGGGCGCTGGGTGCTCAGTGCTCGGGGTGCTCGGAGCTCAGTACTCAGGGTACTGGGTGCTCAGTGCTCGGGGTGCTATGTGCTCAGTGGTCGCGGTGCTGGGTGCTCAGTGCTCGGGGTGCTCGGTGCTCAGTACTCAGGGTGCTGGGTGCTCAGTGCTCGAGGTGCTCAGTACTCAGGGTGCTGTGTGTTCAGTGCTCAGGGTGCTGGGTGCTCAGTACTCAGGGTGCTCGGTGCTTAGTACTCAGGGTGCTGGGTGCTCAGTACTCCGGGTGCTGGGTGCTCAGTGCTCGGGGTGCTCGGTGCTCAGTGCTCAAGGTGCTGGGTGCTCAGTACTCAGGGTGCTCATTGCTCAGGGTGCTGGGTGCTCAGTGCTCAGGGTGCTCGGTGCTCAGGGCGCTGGGTGCTCAGTGCTCGGGGTGCTCGGAGCTCAGTACTCAGGGTGCTCGGTGCTCAGTACTCGGGGTGCTCGGTGCTCAGTACTCAGGGTGCTGGGTGCTCAGTGCTCGGGGTGCTCGGTGCTCAGTACGTTGGGTGCGCACTACTCAGGGTGCTGGGTGCTCAGTGCTCAGGGTGCTGGGTGCTCAGTACTCAGGGTGCTGGGTGCTCAGTGCTCGGGGTGCTGGGTGCTCAGTGCTCAGGGTGCTGGGTGCTCATTACTCAGGGTGCTCGGTGCTTAGTACTCAGGGTGCTCGGTGCTCGGGGTGCTGGGTGCTCAGTGCTCGGGGTGCTAGGTGCTCAGTACTCAGAGTGCTGGGTGCTCAGTACTCAGGGTACTGGGTGCTCAGTACTCGGGTGCTGGGTGCTCAGTGCTCAGGGTGCTGGGTGCTCAGTGCTCGGGGTGCTGGGTGCTCAGTGCTCAGTACTCAGGGTGCTGGGTGCTCAGTGCTCGTGGTACTGGGTGCTCAGTGCTCAGTACTCAGTGTGCTGGGTGCGCAGTGCTCAGGGTGCTGGGTGCTCAGTGCTCAGGGTGCTGGGTGCTCTGTGCTCAGGGTGCTGGGTACACAGTGCTCAGGGTGCTGGGTTCCCAGTACTCAGGGAGCTCAGTGCTCAGTACTCGGGCTGCTGGGTGCTCAGTGCTCAGGGTGCTCAGTGCTCAGTACTCGGGGTGCTGTGTGCTCAGTGCTCCGGGTGCTCAGTGCTCAGTGCTCGGGGTGCTGGGTGGTCAGTGCTCGGGGCGCTGGGGGCTCAGTGCTCGGTGTGCTGGGTGCTCAGTACTCGGGGTGCTGGGTGCTCAGTGCTCAGGGTGCTCAGTGCTCAGTACTCAGTGCTCAGGGTGCTCAGTGCTCAGTGCTCAGGGTGCTGGGTGTTCAGTACTCAGGGTGCTGGGTGCTCAGTACTCAGGGTGCTGGGTGCTCAGTGCTCAGGGTGCTGGGTGCTCAGTGCTCGGGGTGCTCAGTACTCAGGGTGCTGTGTGTTCAGTGCTCAGGGTACTGGGTGCTCAGTACTCAGGGTGCTCGGTGCTTAGTACTCAGGGTGCTGGGTGCTCAGTACTCCGGGTGCTGGGTGCTCAGTGCTCGGGGTGCTCGGAGCTCAGTACTCAGGGTGCTGGTTGCTCAGTGCTCGGGGTGATCGGTGCTCAGTACTCAGGGTGCTGGGTGCTCAGTGCTCGGGGTGCTCGGTGCTCAGTACGTTGGGTGCTCACTACTCAGGGTCCTGGGTGCTCAGTGCTCAGTGTGCTGGGTGCTCAGTGCTCAGGGTGCTGGGTGCTCAGTGCTCAGGGTGCTGGGTGCTCAGTACTCAGGGTGCTGGGTGCTCAGTGCTCAGGGTGCTGGGTGCTCAGTACTCAGGGTGCTGGGTGCACAGTACTTGGGGTGCTGGGTGCTCAGTGCTCAGGGTGCTGGGTGCTCAGTACTCAGGGTGCTGGGTGCTCAGTACTTGGGGTGCTGGGTGCTCAGTATTCAGGGTGCTGGGTGCTCAGTACTCAGGGTGCTGGGTGCTCAGTACTCGGGTGCTGGGTGCTCAGTGATCAGGGTGCTGGGTGCTCAGTGCTCGGGGTGCTGGGTGCTCAGTGCTCAGTTCTCAGAGTGCTGGGTGCTCAGTGCTCAGGGTGCTGGGTGCTCAGTGCTCAGTACTCAGGGTACTGGGTGCTCAGTGCTCAGGGTTCTGTGTGCTCAGTGCTCAGGGTGCTGGGTGCTCAGTACTCAGGGTGCTGGGTGCTCAGTGCTCGGGGAGCTGGGTGCTCAGTGCTCGCGGTGCTGGGTGCTCAGTGCTCGGGGTGCTCGGTGCCCAGTACTCAGGGTGCTGGGTGCTCAGTACTCGGGTGCTGGGTGCTCAGTGCGCAGGGTGCTGGGTGCTCAGTGCTCAGTACTCAGGGTGCTGGGTGCTCAGTGCTCAGTACTCAGTGTGCTGGGTGCTCAGTGCTCAGGGTGCTGGGTGCTCAGTGCTCAGAGTGCTGGGTGCTCAGTGCTCAGTGTGCTGGGTACACAGTGCTCAGGGTGCTGGGTTCCCAGTACTCAGGGTGCTCAGTGCTCAGTACTCGGGGTGCTGGGTGCTCAGTGCTCAGGGTGCTGGGTAATCAGTGCTCAGGGTGCTGGGTGCTCAGTACTCAGGTTGCTGAGTGCTCAGTACTCAGGGTGCTGGGTGCTCAGTGCTCGGGGTGCTCGGTGCTCAGTACTCAGGGTGCTGGGTGCTCAGTGCTCGAGGTGCTCAGTACTCAGGGTGCTGTGTGTTCAGTGCTCAGGGTGCTTGGTGCTCAGTACTCAGGGTGCTTGGTGCTTAGTACTCAGGGTGCTGGGTGCTCAGTACTCCGGGTGCTGGGTGCTCAGTGCTCGGGGTGCTCGGTGCTCAGTGCTCAAGGTGCTGGGTGCTCAGTACTCAGGGTGCTCATTGCTCAGGGTGCTGGGTGCTCAGTGTTCAGGGTGCTCGGTGCTCGGGGCGCTGGGTGCTCAGTGCTCGGGGTGCTCGGAGCTCAGTACTCAGGGTGCTGGGTGCTCAGTACTCGGGGTGCTCGGTGCTCAGTACTCAGGGTGCTGGGTGCTCAGTACTCAGGGTGCTGGGTGCTCAGTGCTCGGGGTGCTATGTGCTCAGTGGTCGCGGTGCTGGGTGCTCAGTGCTCGGGGTGCTCGGTGCTCAGTACTCAGGGTGCTGGGTGCTCAGTGCTCGAGGTGCTCAGTACTCAGGGTGCTGTGTGTTCAGTGCTCAGGGTGCTTGGTGCTCAGTACTCAGGGTGCTCGGTGCTTAGTACTCAGGGTGCTGGGTGCTCAGTACTCCGGGTGCTGGGTGCTCAGTGCTCGGGGTGCTCGGTGCTCAGTGCTCAAGGTGCTGGGTGCTCAGTGCTCGGGGTGCTCGGAGCTCAGTACTCAGGGTGCTGGGTGCTCAGTACTCGGGGTGCTCGGTGCTCAGTACTCAGGGTGCTGGGTGCTCAGTGCTCAGGGTGCTCGGTGCTCAGTACGTTGGGTGCTCACTACTCAGGGTGCTGGGTGCTCAGTGCTCAGGGTGCTGGGTGCTCAGTACTCAGGGTGCTGGGTGCTCAGTGCTCGGGGTGCTGGGTGCTCAGTGCTCAGGGTGCTGGGTGCTCAGTACTCAGGGTGCTCGGTGCTTAGTACTCAGGGTGCTCGGTGCTCGGGGTGCTGGGTGCTCAGTGCTCGGGGTGCTAGGTGCTCAGTACTCAGAGTGCTGGGTGCTCAGTACTCAGGGTACTGGGTGCTCAGTACTCGGATGCTGGGTGCTCAGTGCTCAGGGTGCTGGGTGCTCAGTGCTCGGGGTGCTGGGTGCTCAGTGCTCAGTACTCAGGGTGCTGGGTGCTCAGTGCTCGGGGTGCTGGGTGCTCAGTGCTCAGTACTCAGTGTGCTGGGTGCTCAGTGCTCAGGGCGCTGGGTGCTCAGTGCTCAGGGTGCTGGGTGCTCAGTGCTCGGGGTGCTCAGTACTCAGGGTGCTGTGTGTTCAGTGCTCAGGGTACTGGGTGCTCAGTACTCAGGGTGCTCGGTGCTTAGTACTCAGGGTGCTGGGTGCTCAGTACTCCGGGTGCTGGGTGCTCAGTGCTCGGGGTGCTCGGAGCTCAGTACTCAGGGTGCTGGGTGCTCAGTGTTCGGGGTGATCGGTGCTCAGTACTCAGGGTGCTGGGTGCTCAGTGCTCGGGGTGCTCGGTGCTCAGTACGTTGGGTGCTCACGACTCAGGGTCCTGGGTGCTCAGTGCTCAGTGTGCTGGGTGCTCAGTGCTCAGTGTGCTGGGTGCTCAGTGCTCAGGGTGCTGGGTGCTCAGTACTCAGGGTGCTGGGTGCTCAGTGCTCAGGGTGCTGGGTGCTCAGTACTCAGGGTGCTGGGTGATCAGTACTCAGGGTGCTGGGTGCTCAGTACTCGGGTGCTGGGTGCTCAGTGCTCAGGGTGCTGGGTGCTCAGTGCTCGGGGTGCTGGGTGCTCAGTGCTCAGTTCTCAGGGTGCTGGGTGCTCAGTGCTCAGGGTGCTGGGTGCTCAGTGCTAAGTACTCAGGGTACTGGGTGCTCAGTGCTCAGGGTTCTGTGTGCTCAGTGCTCAGGGTGCTGGGTGCTCAGTACTCAGGGTGCTGGGTGCTCAGTGCTCGGGGAGCTGGGTGCTCAGTGCTCGCGGTGCTGGGTGCTCAGTGCTCGGGGTGCTCGGTGCCCAGTACTCAGGGTGCTGGGTGCTCAGTACTAGGGTGCTGGGTGCTCAGTGCTCAGGGTGCTGGGTGCTCAGTGCTCAGTACTCAGGGTGCTGGGTGCTCAGTGCTCGGGGTGCTGGGTGCTCAGTGCTCAGTACTCAGTGTGCTGGGTGCTCAGTGCTCAGGGTGCTGGGTGCTCAGTGCTCAGGGTGCTGGGTGCTCAGTGCTCAGGGTGCTGGGTACACAGTGCTCAGGGTGCTGGGTTCCCAGTACTCAGGGTGCTCAGTGCTCAGTACTCGGGGTGCTGGGTGCTCAGTGCTCAGGGTGCTGGGTAATCAGTGCTCAGGGTGCTGGGTGCTCAGTACTCAGGGTGCTGAGTGCTCAGTACTCAGGGTGCTGGGTGCTCAGTGCTCGGGGTGCTCGGTGCTCAGTACTCAGGGTGCTGGGTGCTCAGTGCTCGAGGTGCTCAGTACTCAGGGTGCTCTGTGTTCAGTGCTCAGGGTGCTTGGTGCTCAGTACTCAGGGTGCTCGGTGCTTAGTACTCAGGGTGCTGGGTGCTCAGTACTCCGGGTGCTGGGTGCTCAGTGCTCGGGGTGCTCGGTGCTCAGTGCTCAAGGTGCTGGGTGCTCAGTACTCAGGGTGCTCATTGCTCAGGGTGCTGGGTGCTCAGTGTTCAGGGTGCTCGGTGCTCGGGGCGCTGGGTGCTCAGTGCTCGGGGTGCTCGGAGCTCAGTACTCAGGGTGCTGGGTGCTCAGTACTCGGGGTGCTCGGTGCTCAGTACTCAGGGTGCTGGGTGCTCAGTGCTCGGGGTGCTCGGTGCTCAGTACGTTGGGTGCTCACTACTCAGGGTGCTGGGTGCTCAGTGCTCAGGGTGCTGGGTGCTCAGTACTCAGGGTGCTGGGTGCTCAGTGCTCGGGGTGCTGGGTGCTCAGTGCTCAGGGTGCTGGGTGCTCAGTACTCAGGGTGCTCGGTGCTTAGTACTCAGGGTGCTCGGTGCTCGGGGTGCTGGGTGCTCAGTGCTCGGGGTGCTAGGTGCTCAGTACTCAGAGTGCTGGGTGCTCAGTACTCAGGGTACTGGGTGCTCAGTACTCGGGTGCTGGGTGCTCAGTGCTCAGGGTGCTGGGTGCTCAGTGCTCGGGGTGCTGGGTGCTCAGTGCTCAGTACTCAGGGTGCTGGGTGCTCAGTGCTCGGGGTGCTGGGTGCTCAGTGATCAGTACTCAGTGTGCTGGGTGCTCAGTGCTCAGGGTGCTGGGTGCTCAGTGCTCAGGGTGCTGCGTGCTCAATGCTCAGGGTGCTGGGTACACAGTGCTCAGGGTGCTGGGTTCCCAGTACTCAGGGAGCTCAGTGCTCAGTACTCGGGGTGCTGGGTGCTCAGTGCTCAGGGTGCTCAGTGCTCAGTACTCGGGGTGCTGTGTGCTCAGTGCTCCGGGTGCTCAGTGCTCAGTGCTCGGGGTGCTGAGTGGTCAGTGCTCGGGGCGCTGGGGGCTCAGTGCTCGGTGTGCTGGGTGCTCAGTACTCGGGGTGCTGGGTGCTCAGTGCTCAGGGTGCTCAGTGCTCAGTACTCAGTCCTCAGGGTGCTCAGTGCTCAGTGCTCAGGGTGCTGGGTGTTCAGTACTCAGGGTGCTGGGTGCTCAGTACTCAGGGTGCTGGGTGCTCAGTGCTCAGGGTGCTGGGTGCTCAGTGCTCGGGTTGCTCAGTACTCAGGGTGCTGTGTGTTCAGTGCTCAGGGTACTGGGTGCTCAGTACTCAGGGTGCTCGGTGCTTAGTACTCAGGGTGCTGGGTGCTCAGTACTCCGGGTGCTGGGTGCTCAGTGCTCGGGGTGCTCGGAGCTCAGTACTCAGGGTGCTGGGTGCTCAGTGCTCGGGGTGCTCGGTGCTCAGTACGTTGGGTGCTCACTACTGAGGGTCCTGGGTGCTCAGTGCTCAGTGTGCTGGGTGCTCAGTGCTCAGGGTGCTGGGTGCTCAGTGCTCAGGGTGCTGGGTGCTCAGTACTCAGGGTGCTGGGTGCTCAGTGCTCAGGGTGCTGGGTGCTCAGTACTTGGGGTGCTGGGTGCTCAGTACTCAGGGTGCTGGGTGCTCAGTACTCAGGGTGCTGGGTGTTCAGTACTCGGGGTGCTGGGTTCTCAGTACTCAGGGTGCTGGGTGCTCAGTACTCGGGGTGCTGGGTGCTCAGTGCTCAGGGTGCTGGGTGCTCAGTGCTCGGGGTGCTGGGTGCTCAGTGCTCAGGGTGCTGGGTGCTCAGTGCTCGGGGTGCTGGGTGCTCAGTGCTCAGTACTCAGGGTGCTGGGTGCTCAGTGCTCAGGGTGCTGGGTGCTCAGGGCTCGGGGTGCTGGGTGCTCAGTACTCAGGGTGCTGGGTGCTCAGTACTCCGGGTGCTGGGTGCTCAGTTCTCGGGGTGCTCGGTGCTCAGTACTCAGTGCTCAGGGTGCTCAGTGCTCAGTGCTCAGGGTGCTGGGTGTTCAGTATTCAGGGTGCTGGGTGCTCAGTGCTCAGGGTGCTGGGTGCTCAGTGCTCAGGGTGTTCGGTGCTCGGGGCGCTGGGTGCTCAGTGCTCGGGGTGCTCGGAGCTCAGTACTCAGGGTGCTGGGTGCTCAGTGCTCGGGGTGCTATGTGCTCAGTGGTCGCGGTGCTGGGTGCTCAGTGCTCGGGGTGCTCGGTGCTCAGTACTCAGGGTGCTGGGTGCTCAGTGCTCGAGGTGCTCAGTACTCAGGGTGCTGTGTGTTCAGTGCTCAGGGTGCTGGGTGCTCAGTACTCAGGGTGCTCGGTGCTTAGTACTCAGGGTGCTGGGTGCTCAGTACTCCGGGTGCTGGGTGCTCAGTGCTCGGGGTGCTCGGTGCTCAGTGCTCAAGGTGCTGGGTGCTCAGTACTCAGGGTGCTCATTGCTCAGGGTGCTGGGTGCTCAGTGCTCAGGGTGCTCGGTGCTCGGGGCGCTGGGTGCTCAGTGCTCGGGGTGCTCGGAGCTCAGTACTCAGGGTGCTCGGTGCTCAGTACTCGGGGTGCTCGGTGCTCAGTACACAGGGTGCTGGGTGCTCAGTGCTCGGGGTGCTCGGTGCTCAGTACGTTGGGTGCTCACTACTCAGGGTGCTGGGTGCTCAGTGCTCAGGGTGCTGGGTGCTCAGTACTCAGGGTGCTGGGTGCTCAGTGCTCGGGGTGCTGGGTGCTCAGTGCTCAGGGTGCTGGGTGCTCAGTACTCAGGGTGCTCGGTGCTTAGTACTCAGGGTGCTCGGTGCTCGGGGTGCTGGGTGCTCAGTGCTCGGGGTGCTAGGTGCTCAGTACTCAGAGTGCTGGGTGCTCAGTACTCAGGGTACTGGGTGCTCAGTACTCGGGTGCTGGGTGCTCAGTGCTCAGGGTGCTGGGTGCTCAGTGCTCGGGGTGCTGGGTGCTCAGTGCTCAGTATTCAGGGTGCTGGGTGCTCAGTGCTCGGGGTACTGGGTGCTCAGTGCTCAGTACTCAGTGTGCTGGGTGCGCAGTGCTCAGGGTGCTGGGTGCTCAGTGCTCAGGGTGCTGGGTGCTCTGTGCTCAGGGTGCTGGGTACACAGTGCTCAGGGTGCTGGGTTCCCAGTACTCAGGGAGCTCAGTGCTCAGTACTCGGGGTGCTGGGTGCTCAGTGCTCAGGGTGCTCAGTGCTCAGTACTCAGGGTGCTGTGTGCTCAGTGCTCCGGGTGCTGGGTGGTCAGTGCTCGGGGCGCTGGGGGCTCAGTGCTCGGTGTGCTGGGTGCTCAGTACTCGGGGTGCTGGGTGCTCAGTGCTCAGGGTGCTCAGTGCTCAGTACTCAGTGCTCAGGGTGCTCAGTGCTCAGTGCTCAGGGTGCTGGGTGTTCAGTACTCAGGGTGCTGGGTGCTCAGTACTCAGGGTGCTGGGTGCTCAGTGCTCAGGGTGCTGGGTGCTCAGTGCTCGGGGTGCTCAGTACTCAGGGTGCTGTGTGTTCAGTGCTCAGGGTACTGGGTGCTCAGTACTCAGGGTGCTCGGTGCTTAGTACTCAGGGTGCTGGGTGCTCAGTACTTCGGGTGCTGGGTGCTCAGTGCTCGGGGTGCTCGGAGCTCAGTACTCAGGGTGCTGGTTGCTCAGTGCTCGGGGTGATCGGTGCTCAGTACTCAGGGTGCTGGGTGCTCAGTGCTCGGGGTGCTCGGTGCTCAGTACGTTGGGTGCTCACTACTCAGGGTCCTGGGTGCTCAGTGCTCAGTGTGCTGGGTGCTCAGTGCTCAGGGTGCTGGGTGCTCAGTGCTCAGGGTGCTGGGTGCTCAGTACTCAGGGTGCTGGGTGCTCAGTGCTCAGGGTGCTGGGTGCTCAGTACTCAGGGTGCTGGGTGCACAGTACTTGGGGTGCTGGGTGCTCAGTGCTCAGGGTGCTGGGTGCTCAGTACTCAGGGTGCTGGATGCTCAGTACTTGGGGTGCTGGGTGCTCAGTACTCAGGGTGCTGGGTGCTCAGTACTCAGGGTGCTGGGTGCTCAGTACTCGGGTGCTGGGTGCTCAGTGCTCAGGGTGCTGGGTGCTCAGTGCTCGGGGTGCTGGGTGCTCAGTGCTCAGTTCTCAGGGTGCTGGGTGCTCAGTGCTCAGGGTGCTGGGTGCTCAGTGCTCAGTACTCAGGGTACTGGGTGCTCAGTGCTCAGGGTTCTGTGTGCTCAGTGCTCAGGGTGCTGGGTGCTCAGTACTCAGGGTGCTGGGTGCTCAGTGCTCGGGGAGCTGGGTGCTCAGTGCTCGCGGTGCTGGGTGCTCAGTGCTCGGGGTGCTCGGTGCCCAGTACTCAGGGTGCTGGGTGCTCAGTACTCGGATGCTGGGTGCTCAGTGCTCAGGGTGCTGGGTGCTCAGTGCTCAGTACTCAGGGTGCTGGGTGCTCAGTGCTCAGTACTCAGTGTGCTGGGTGCTCAGTGCTCAGGGTGCTGGGTGCGCAGTGCTCAGGGTGCTGGGTGCTCAGTGCTCAGGGTGCTGGGTACACAGTGCTCAGGGTGCTGGGTTCCCAGTTCTCAGGGTGCTCAGTGCTCAGTACTCGGGGTGCTGGGTGCTCAGTGCTCAGGGTGCTGGGTAATCAGTGCTCAGGGTGCTGGGTGCTCAGTACTCAGGGTGCTGAGTGCTCAGTACTCAGGGTGCTGGGTGCTCAGTGCTCGTGGTGCTCGGTGCTCAGTACTCAGGGTGCTGGGTGCTCAGTGCTCGAGGTGCTCAGTACTCAGGGTGCTGTGTGTTCAGTGCTCAGGGTGCTTGGTGCTCAGTACTCAGGGTGCTCGGTGCTTAGTACTCAGGGTGCTGGGTGCTCAGTACTCCGGGTGCTGGGTGCTCAGTGCTCGGGGTGCTCGGTGCTCAGTGCTCAAGGTGCTGGGTGCTCAGTACTCAGGGTGCTCATTGCTCAGGGTGCTGGGTGCTCAGTGTTCAGGGTGCTCGGTGCTCGGGGCGCTGGGTGCTCAGTGCTCGGGGTGCTCGGAGCTCAGTACTCAGGGTGCTGGGTGCTCAGTACTCGGGGTGCTCGGTGCTCAGTACTCAGGGTGCTGGGTGCTCAGTGCTCGGGGTGCTCGGTGCTCAGTACGTTGGGTGCTCACTACTCAGGGTGCTGGGTGCTCAGTGCTCAGGGTGCTGGGTGCTCAGTACTCAGGGTGCTGGGTGCTCAGTGCTCGGGGTGCTGGGTGCTCAGTGCTCAGGGTGCTGGGTGCTCAGTACTCAGAGTGCTCGGTGCTTAGTACTCAGGGTGCTCGGTGCTCGGGGTGCTGGGTGCTCAGTGCTCGGGGTGCTAGGTGCTCAGTACTCAGAGTGCTGGGTGCTCAGTACTCAGGGTACTGGGTGCTCAGTACTCGGGTGCTGGGTGCTCAGTGCTCAGGGTGCTGGGTGCTCAGTGCTCGGGGTGCTGGGTGCTCAGTGCTCAGTACTCAGGGTGCTGGGTGCTCAGTGCTCGGGGTGCTGGGTGCTCAGTGATCAGTACTCAGTGTGCTGGGTGCTCAGTGCTCAGGGTGCTGGGTGCTCAGTGCTCAGGGTGCTGGGTGCTCAATGCTCAGGGTGCTGGGTACACAGTGCTCAGGGTGCTGGGTTCCCAGTACTCAGGGAGCTCAGTGCTCAGTACTCAGGGTGCTGGGTGCTCAGTGCTCAGGGTGCTCAGTGCTCAGTACTCGGGGTGCTGTGTGCTCAGTGATCCGGGTGCTCAGTGCTCAGTGCTCGGGGTGCTGGGTGGTCAGTGCTCGGGGAGCTGGGGGCTCAGTGCTCGGTGTGCTGGGTGCTCAGTACTCGGGGTGCTGGGTGCTCAGTGCTCAGGGTGCTCAGTGCTCAGTACTCAGTCCTCTGGGTGCTCAGTGCTCAGTGCTCAGGGTGCTGGGTGTTCAGTACTCAGGGTGCTGGGTGCTCAGTACTCAGGGTGCTGGGTGCTCAGTGCTCAGGGTGCTGGGTGCTCAGTGCTCGGGGTGCTCAGTACTCAGGGTGCTGTGTGTTCAGTGCTCAGGGTACTGGGTGCTCAGTACTCAGGGTGCTCGGTGCTTAGTACTCAGGGTGCTGGGTGCTCAGTACTCCGGGTGCTGGGTGCTCAGTGCTCGGGGTGCTCGGAGCTCAGTACTCAGGGTGCTGGGTGCTCAGTGCTCGGGGTGATCGGTGCTCAGTACTCAGGGTGCTGGGTGCTCAGTGCTCGGGGTGCTCGGTGCTCAGTACGTTGGGTGCTCACTACTCAGGCTCCTGGGTGCTCAGTGCTCAGTGTGCTGGGTGCTCAGTGCTCAGGGTGCTGGGTGCTCAGTGCTCAGGTTGCTGGGTGCTCAGTACTCAGGGTGCTGGGTGCTCAGTGCTCAGGGTGCTGGGTGCTCAGTACTTGGGGTGCTGGGTGCTCTGTACTCGGGGTGCTGGGTGTTCAGTACTCGGGGTGCTGGGTTCTCAGTACTCAGGGTGCTGGGTGCTCAGTACTCGGGGTGCTGGGTGCTCAGTGCTCAGGGTGCTGGGTGCTCAGTGCTCGGGGTGCTGGGTGCTCAGTGCTCAGGGTGCTGGGTGCTCAGTGCTCGGGGTGCTGGGTGCTCAGTGCTCAGTACTCAGGGAGCTGGGTGCTCAGTGCTCAGGGTGCTGGGTGCTCATTGCTCGGGGTGCTGGGTGCTCAGTACTCAGGGTGCTGGGTGCTCAGTACTGCGGGTGCTGGGTGCTCAGTTCTCGGGGTGCTCGGTGCTCAGTACTCAGTGCTCAGGGTGCTCAGTGCTCAGGGTGCTGGGTGTTCAGTATTCAGGGTGCTGGGTGCTCAGTGCTCAGGGTGCTGGGTGCTCCGTGCTCAGGGTGCTCGGTGCTCGGGGCGCTGGGTGCTCAGTGCTCGGGGTGCTCGGAGCTCAGTACTCAGGGTGCTGGGTGCTCAGTGCTCGGGGTGCTATGTGCTCAGTGGTCGCGGTGCTGGGTGCTCAGTGCTCGGGGTGCTAGGTACTCAGTACTCAGGGTGCTGGGTGCTCAGTGCTCGAGGTGCTCAGTACTCAGGGTGCTGTGTGTTCAGTGCTCAGGGTGCTGGGTGCTCAGTACTCAGGGTGCTCGGTGCTTAGTACTCAGGGTGCTGGGTGCTCAGTACTCCGGGTGCTGGGTGCTCAGTGCTCGGGGTGCTCGGTGCTCAGTGCTCAAGGTGCTGGGTGCTCAGTACTCAGGGTGCTCATTGCTCAGGGTGCTGGGTGCTCAGTGCTCAGGGTGCTCGGTGCTCGGGGCGCTGGGTGCTCAGTGCTCGGGGTGCTCGGAGCTCAGTACTCAGGGTGCTCGGTGCTCAGTACTCGGGGTGCTCGGTGCTCAGTACTCAGGGTGCTGGGTGCTCAGTGCTCGGGGTGCTCCGTGCTCAGTACGTTGGGTGCTCACTACTCAGGGTGCTGGGTGCTCAGTGCTCAGGGTGCTGGGTGCTCAGTACTCAGGGTGCTGGGTGCTCAGTGCTCGGGGTGCTGGGTGCTCAGTGCTCAGGGTGCTTGGTGCTCAGTACTCAGGGTGCTCGGTGCTTAGTACTCAGGGTGCTCGGTGCTCGGGGTGCTGGGTGCTCAGTGCTCGGGGTGCTAGGTGCTCAGTACTCAGAGTGCTGGGTGCTCAGTACTCAGGGTACTGGGTGCTCAGTACTCGGGTGCTGGGTGCTCAATGCTCAGGGTGCTGGGTGCTCAGTGCTCAGGGTGCTGGGTGCTCAGTGCTCAGTACTCAGGGTGCTGGGTGCGCAGTGCTCAGGGTGCTGGGTGCTCAGTGCTCGGGGTGCTGGGTGCTCAGTGCTCAGTACTCAGTGTGCTGGGTGCGCAGTGCTCAGGGTGCTGGGTGCTCAGTGCTCAGGGTGCTGGGTGCTCTGTGCTCACGGTGCTGGGTACACAGTGCACAGGGTGCTGGGTTCCCAGTACTCAGGGAGCTCAGTGCTCAGTACTCGGGGTGCTGGGTGCTCAGTGCTCAGGGTGCTCAGTGCTCAGTACTCTGGGTGCTGTGTGCTCAGTGCTCCGGGTGCTCAGTGCTCAGTGCTCGGGGTGCTGGGTGGTCAGTGCTCGGGGCGCTGGGGGCTCAGTGCTCGGTGTGCTGGGTGCTCAGTACTCGGGGTGCTGGGTGCTCAGTGCTCCGGGTGCTCAGTGCTCAGTACTCAGTGCTCAGGGTGCTCAGTGCTCAGTGATCAGGGTGCTGGGTGTTCAGTACTCAGGGTGCTGGGTGCTCAGTACTCAGGGTGCTGGGTGCTCAGTGCTCAGGGTGCTGGGTGCTCAGTGCTCGGGGTGCTCAGTACTCAGGGTGCTGTGTGTTCAGTGCTCAGGTACTGGGTGCTCAGTACTCATGGTGCTCGGTGCTTAGTACTCAGGGTGCTGGGTGCTCAGTACTCCGGGTGCTGGGTGCTCAGTGCTCGGGGTGCTCGGAGCTCAGTACTCAGGGTGCTGGGTGCTCAGTGCTCGGGGTGATCGGTGCTCAGTACTCAGGGTGCTGGATGCTCAGTGCTCGGGGTGCACGGTGCTCAGTGCTCAGGGTGCTGGGTGCTCAGTACTCAGGGTGCTGGGTGCTCAGTGCTCGGGGTGCTGGGTGCTCAGTGCTCAGGGTGCTGGGTGCTCAGTACTCAGGGTGCTCGGTGCTTAGTACTCAGGGTGCTCGGTGCTCGGGGTGCTGGGTGCTCAGTGCTCGGGGTGCTAGGTGCTCAGTACTCAGAGTGCTGGGTGCTCAGTACTCAGGGTACTGGGTGCTCAGTACTCGGGTGCTGGGTGCTCAGTGCTCAGGGTGCTGGGTGCTCAGTGCTCCGGGTGCTGGGTGCTCAGTGCTCAGTACTCAGGGTGCTGGGTGCGCAGTGCTCAGGGTGCTGGGTGCTCAGTGCTCGGGGTGCTGGGTGCTCAGTACTCAGGGTGCTGGGTGCTCAGTGCTCAGGGTGCTGGGTGCTCAGTACTCAGGGTGCTGGGTGCACAGTACTTGGGGTGCTGGGTGCTCAGTGCTCAGGGTGCTGGGTGCTCAGTACTCAGGGTGCTGGGTGCTCAGTACTTGGGGTGCTGGGTGCTCAGTACTCAGGGTGCTGGGTGCTCAGTACTCAGGGTGCTGGGTGCTCAGTACTCGGGTGCTGGGTGCTCAGTGCTCAGGGTGCTGGGTGCTCAGTGCTCGGGGTGCTGGGTGCTCAGTGCTCAGTTCTCAGGGTGCTGGGTGCTCAGTGCTCAGGGTGCTGGGTGCTCAGTGCTCAGTACTCAGGGTACTGGGTGCTCAGTGCTCAGGGTTCTGTGTGCTCAGTGCTCAGGGTGCTGGGTGCTCAGTACTCAGGGTGCTGGGTGCTCAGTGCTCGGGGAGCTGGGTGCTCAGTGCTCGCGGTGCTGGGTGCTCAGTGCTCGGGGTGCTCGGTGCCCAGTACTCAGGGTGCTGGGTGCTCAGTACTCGGGTGCTGGGTGCTCAGTGCTCAGGGTGCTGGGTGCTCAGTGCTCAGTACTCAGGGTGCTGGGTGCTCAGTGCTCAGTACTCAGTGTGCTGGGTGCTCAGTGCTCAGGGTGCTGGGTGCGCAGTGCTCAGGGTGCTGGGTGCTCAGTGCTCATGGTGCTGGGTACACAGTGCTCAGGGTGCTGGGTTCCCAGTACTCAGGGTGCTCAGTGCTCAGTACTCGGGGTGCTGGGTGCTCAGTGCTCAGGGTACTGGGTAATCAGTGCTCAGGGTGCTGGGTGCTCAGTACTCAGGGTGCTGAGTGCTCAGTACTCAGGGTGCTGGGTGCTCAGTGCTCGTGGTGCTCGGTGCTCAGTACTCAGGGTGCTGGGTGCTCAGTGCTCGAGGTGCTCAGTACTCAGGGTGCTGTGTGTTCAGTGCTCAGGGTGCTTGGTGCTCAGTGCTCGGGGTGCTCGGTGCTCAGTGCTCAAGGTGCTGGGTGCTCAGTACTCAGGGTGCTCATTGCTCAGGGTGCTGGGTGCTCAGTGTTCAGGGTGCTCGGTGCTCGGGGCGCTGGGTGCTCAGTGCTCGGGGTGCTCGGAGCTCAGTACTCAGGGTGCTGGGTGCTCAGTACTCGGGGTGCTCGGTGCTCAGTACTCAGGGTGCTGGGTTCTCAGTGCTCGGGGTGCTCGGTGCTCAGTACGTTGGGTGCTCACTACTCAGGGTGCTGGGTGCTCAGTGCTCAGGGTGCTGGGTGCTCAGTACTCAGGGTGCTGGGTGCTCAGTGCTCGGGGTGCTGGGTGCTCAGTGCTCAGGGTGCTGGGTGCTCAGTACTCAGAGTGCTCGGTGCTTAGTACTCAGGGTGCTCGGTGCTCGGGGTGCTGGGTGCTCAGTGCTCGGGGTGCTAGGTGCTCAGTACTCAGAGTGCTGGGTGCTCAGTACTCAGGGTACTGGGTGCTCAGTACTCGGGTGCTGGGTGCTCAGTGCTCAGGGTGCTGGGTGCTCAGTGCTCGGGGTGCTGGGTGCTCAGTGCTCAGTACTCAGGGTGCTGGGTGCTCAGTGCTCGGGGTGCTGGGTGCTCAGTGATCAGTACTCAGTGTGCTGTGTGCTCAGTGCTCAGGGTGCTGGGTGCTCAGTGCTCAGGGTGCTGGGTGCTCAATGCTCAGGGTGCTGGGTACACAGTGCTCAGGGTGCTGGGTTCCCAGTACTCAGGGAGCTCAGTGCTCAGTACTCGGGGTGCTGGGTGCTCAGTGCTCAGGGTGCTCAGTGCTCAGTACTCAGTCCTCTGGGTGCTCAGTGCTCAGTGCTCAGGGTGCTGGGTGTTCAGTACTCAGGGTGCTGGGTGCTCAGTACTCGGGGTGCTGGGTGCTCAGTGCTCGGGGTGCTCGGAGCTCAGTACTCAGGGTGCTGGGTGCTCAGTGCTCGGGGTGCTCGGTGCTCAGTACGTTGGGTGCTCACTACTCAGGGTCCTGGGTGCTCAGTGCTCAGTGTGCTGGGTGCTCAGTGCTCAGGGTGCTGGGTGCTCAGTGCTCAGGTTGCTGGGTGCTCAGTACTCAGGGTGCTGGGTGCTCAGTGCTCAGGGTGCTGGGTGCTCAGTACTTGGGGTGCTGGGTGCTCTGTACTCAGGGTGCTGGGTGTTCAGTACTCGGGGTGCTGGGTTCTCAGTACTCAGGGTGCTGGGTGCTCAGTACTCGGGGTGCTGGGTGCTCAGTGCTCAGGGTGCTGGGTGCTCAGTGCTCGGGGTGCTGGGTGCTCAGTGCTCAGGGTGCTGGGTGCTCAGTGCTCGGGGTGCTGGGTGCTCAGTGCTCAGTACTCAGGGTGCTGCGTGCTCAGTGCTCAGGGTGCTGGGTGCTCATTGCTCGGGGTGCTGGGTGCTCAGTGCTCAGGGTGCTCGGTGCTCGGGGCGCTGGGTGCTCAGTGCTCGGGGTGCTCGGAGCTCAGTACTCAGGGTGCTCGGTGCTCAGTACTCGGGGTGCTCGGTGCTTAGTACTCAGGGTGCTGGGTGCTCAGTGTTCGGGGTGCTCGGTGCTCAGTACGTTGGGTGCTCACTACTCAGGGTGCTGGGTGCTCAGTTCTCAGGGTGCTGGGTGCTCAGTACTCAGGGTGCTGGGTGCTCAGTGCTCGGGGTGCTCGGTGCTTAGTACTCAGGGTGCTGGGTGCTCAGTGTTCGGGGTGCTCGGTGCTCAGTACGTTGGGTGCTCACTACTCAGGGTGCTGGGTTCTCAGTGCTCAGGGTGCTGGGTGCTCAGTACTCAGGGTGCTGGGTGCTCAGTGCTCGGGGTGCTGGGTGCTCAGTGCTCAGGGTGCTGGGTGCTCAGTACTCAGGGTGCTCGGTGCTTAGTACTCAGGGTGCTCGGTGCTCGGGGTGCTGGGTGCTCAGTGCTCGGGGTGCTAGGTGCTCAGTACTCAGAGTGCTGGGTGCTCAGTACTCAGGGTACTGGGTGCTCAGTACTCGGGTGCTGGGTGCTCAATGCTCAGGGTGCTGGGTGCTCAGTGCTCGGGGTGCTGGGTGCTCAGTGCTCAGTACTCAGGGTGCTGGGTGCGCAGTGCTCAGGGTGCTGGGTGCTCAGTGCTCGGGGTGCTGGGTGCTCAGTGCTCAGTACTCAGTGTGCTGGGTGCGCAGTGCTCAGGGTGCTGGGTGCTCAGTGCTCAGGGTGCTGGGTGCTCTGTGCTCACGGTGCTGGGTACACAGTGCTCAGGGTGCTGGGTTCCCAGTACTCAGGGAGCTCAGTGCTCAGTACTCGGGGTGCTGGGTGCTCAGTGCTCAGGGTGCTCAGTGCTCAGTACTCTGGGTGCTGTGTGCTCAGTGCTCCGGGTGCTCAGTGCTCAGTGCTCGGGGTGCTGGGTGGTCAGTGCTCGGGGCGCTGGGGGCTCAGTGCTCGGTGTGCTGGGTGCTCAGTACTCGGGGTGCTGGGTGCTCAGTGCTCAGGGTGCTCAGTGCTCAGTACTCAGTGCTCAGGGTGCTCAGTGCTCAGTGATCAGGGTGCTGGGTGTTCAGTACTCAGGGTGCTGGGTGCTCAGTACTCAGGGTGCTGGGTGCTCAGTGCTCAGGGTGCTGGGTGCTCAGTGCTCGGGGTGCTCAGTACACAGGGTGCTGTGTGTTCAGTGCTCAGGTACTGGGTGCTCAGTACTCGGGGTGCTCGGAGCTCAGTACTCAGGGTGCTTGGTGCTCAGTGCTCGGGGTGATCGGTGCTCAGTACTCAGGGTGCTGGATGCTCAGTGCTCGGGGTGCACGGTGCTCAGTGCTCAGGGTGCTGGGTGCTCAGTACTCAGGGTGCTGGGTGCTCAGTGCTCGGGGTGCTGGGTGCTCAGTGCTCAGGGTGCTGGGTGCTCAGTACTCAGGGTGCTCGGTGCTTAGTACTCAGGGTGCTCGGTGCTCGGGGTGCTGGGTGCTCAGTGCTCGGGGTGCTAGGTGCTCAGTACTCAGAGTGCTGGGTGCTCAGTACTCAGGGTGCTGGGTGCTCAGTACTCAGGGTGCTGGGTGCACAGTACTTGAGGTGCTGGGTGCTCAGTGCTCAGGGTGCTGGGTGCTCAGTACTCAGGGTGCTGGGTGCTCAGTACTTGGGGTGCTGGGTGCTCAGTACTCAGGGTGCTGGGTGCTCAGTACTCAGGGTGCTGGGTGCTCAGTACTCGGGTGCTGGGTGCTCAGTGCTCAGGGTGCTGGGTGCTCAGTGCTCGGGGTGCTGGGTGCTCAGTGCTCAGTTCTCAGGGTGCTGGGTGCTCAGTGCTCAGGGTGCTGGGTGCTCAGTGCTCAGTACTCAGGGTACTGGGTGCTCAGTGCTCAGGGTTCTGTGTGCTCAGTGCTCAGGGTGCTGGGTGCTCAGTACTCAGGGTGCTGGGTGCTCAGTGCTCGGGGAGCTGGGTGCTCAGTGCTCGCGGTGCTGGGTGCTCAGTGCTCGGGGTGCTCGGTGCCCAGTAATCAGGGTGCTGGGTGCTCAGTACTCGGGTGCTGGGTGCTCAGTGCTCAGGGTGCTGGGTGCTCAGTGCTCAGTACTCAGGGTGCTGGGTGCTCAGTGCTCAGTACTCAGTGTGCTGGGTGCTCAGTGCTCAGGGTGCTGGGTGCGCAGTGCTCAGGGTGCTGGGTGCTCAGTGCTCAGGGTGCTGGGTACACAGTGCTCAGGGTGCTGGGTTCCCAGTACTCAGGGTGCTCAGTGCTCAGTACTCGGGGTGCTGGGTGCTCAGTGCTCAGGGTGCTGGGTAATCAGTGCTCAGGGTGCTGGGTGCTCAGTACTCAGGGTGCTGAGTGCTCAGTACTCAGGGTGCTGGGTGCTCAGTGCTCGTGGTGCTCGGTGCTCAGTACTCAGGGTGCTGGGTGCTCAGTGCTCGAGGTGCTCAGTACTCAGGGTGCTGTGTGTTCAGTGCTCAGGGTGCTTGGTGCTCAGTACTCAGGGTGCTCGGTGCTTAGTACTCAGGGTGCTGGGTGCTCAGTACTCCGGGTGCTGGGTGCTCAGTGCTCGGGGTGCTCGGTGCTCAGTGCTCAAGGTGCTGGGTGCTCAGTACTCAGGGTGCTCATTGCTCAGGGTGCTGGGTGCTCAGTGTTCAGGGTGCTCGGTGCTCGGGGCGCTGGGTGCTCAGTGCTCGGGGTGCTCGGAGCTCAGTACTCAGGGTGCTGGGTGCTCAGTACTCGGGGTGCTCGGTGCTCAGTACTCAGGGTGCTGGGTGCTCAGTGCTCGGGGTGCTCGGTGCTCAGTACGTTGGGTGCTCACTACTCAGGGTGCTGGGTGCTCAGTGCTCAGGGTGCTGGGTGCTCAGTACTCAGGGTGCTGGGTGCTCAGTGCTCGGGGTGCTGGGTGCTCAGTGCTCAGGGTGCTGGGTGCTCAGTACTCAGAGTGCTCGGTGCTTAGTACTCAGGGTGCTCGGTGCTCGGGGTGCTGGGTGCTCAGTGCTCGGGGTGCTAGGTGCTCAGTACTCAGAGTGCTGGGTGCTCAGTACTCAGGGTACTGGGTGCTCAGTACTCGGGTGCTGGGTGCTCAGTGCTCAGGGTGCTGGGTGCTCAGTGCTCGGGGTGCTGGGTGCTCAGTGCTCAGTACTCAGGGTGCTGGGTGCTCAGTGCTCGGGGTGCTGGGTGCTCAGTGATCAGTACTCAGTGTGCTGGGTGCTCAGTGCTCAGGGTGCTGGGTGCTCAGTGCTCAGGGTGCTGGGTGCTCAATGCTCAGGGTGCTGGGTACACAGTGCTCAGGGTGCTGGGTTGCCAGTACTCAGGGAGCTCAGTGCTCAGTACTCGGGGTGCTGGGTGCTCAGTGCTCAGGGTGCTCAGTGCTCAGTACTCGGGGTGCTGTGTGCTCAGTGATCCGGGTGCTCAGTGCTCAGTGCTCGGGGTGCTGGGTGGTCAGTGCTCGGGGCGCTGGGGGCTCAGTGCTCGGTGTGCTGGGTGCTCAGTACTCGGGGTGCTGGGTGCTCAGTGCTCAGGGTGCTCAGTGCTCAGTACTCAGTCCTCTGGGTGCTCAGTGCTCAGTGCTCAGGGTGCTGGGTGTTCAGTACTCAGGGTGCTGGGTGCTCAGTACTCAGGGTGCTGGGTGCTCAGTGCTCAGGGTGCTGGGTGCTCAGTGCTCGGGGTGCTCAGTACTCAGGGTGCTGTGTGTTCAGTGCTCAGGGTACTGGGTGCTCAGTACTCAGGGTGCTCGGTGCTTAGTACTCAGGGTGCTGGGTGCTCAGTACTCCGGGTGCTGGGTGCTCAGTGCTCGGGGTGCTCTTAGCTCAGTACTCAGGGTGCTGGGTGCTCAGTGCTCGGGGTGATCGGTGCTCAGTACTCAGGGTGCTGGGTGCTCAGTGCTCGGGGTGCTCGGTGCTCAGTACGTTGGGTGCTCACTACTCAGGGTCCTGGGTGCTCAGTGCTCAGTGTGCTGGGTGCTCAGTGCTCAGGGTGCTGGGTGCTCAGTGCTCAGGTTGCTGGGTGCTCAGTACTCAGGGTGCTGGGTGCTCAGTGCTCAGGGTGCTGGGTGCTCAGTACTTGGGGTGCTGGGTGCTCTGTACTCAGGGTGCTGGGTGTTCAGTACTCGGGGTGCTGGGTTCTCAGTACTCAGGGTGCTGGGTGCTCAGTACTCGGGGTGCTGGGTGCTCAGTGCTCAGGGTGCTGGGTGCTCAGTGCTCGGGGTGCTGGGTGCTCAGTGCTCAGGGTGCTGGGTGCTCAGTGCTCGGGGTGCTGGGTGCTCAGTGCTCAGTACTCAGGGTGCTGGGTGCTCAGTGCTCAGGGTGCTGGGTGCTCATTGCTCGGGGTGCTGGGTGCTCAGTACTCAGGGTGCTGGGTGCTCAGTACTCCGGGTGCTGGGTGCTCAGTTCTCGGGGTGCTCGGTGCTCAGTACTCAGTGCTCAGGGTGCTCAGTGCTCAGTGCTCAGGGTGCTGGGTGTTCAGTATTCAGGGTGCTGGGTGCTCAGTGCTCAGGGTGCTGGGTGCTCCGTGCTCAGGGTGCTCGGTGCTCGGGGCGCTGGGTGCTCAGTGCTCGGGGTGCTCGGAGCTCAGTACTCAGGGTGCTGGGTGCTCAGTGCTCGGGGAGCTATGTGCTCAGTGGTCGCGGTGCTGGGTGCTCAGTGCTCGGGGTGCTCGGTGCTCAGTACTCAGGGTGCTGGGTGCTCAGTGCTCGAGGTGCTCAGTACTCAGGGTGCTGTGTGTTCAGTGCTCAGGGTGCTGGGTGCTCAGTACTCAGGGTGCTCGGTGCGTAGTACTCAGGGTGCTGGGTGCTCAGTACTCCGGGTGCTGGGTGCTCAGTGCTCGGGGTGCTCGGTGCTCAGTGCTCAAGGTGCTGGGTGCTCAGTACTCAGGGTGCTCATTGCTCAGGGTGCTGGGTGCTCAGTGCTCAGGGTGCTCGGTGCTCGGGGCGCTGGGTGCTCAGTGCTCGGGGTGCTCTGAGCTCAGTACTCAGGGTGCTCGGTGCTCAGTACTCGGGGTGCTCGGTGCTCAGTACTCAGGGTGCTGGGTGCTCAGTGCTCGGGGTGCTCGGTGCTCAGTACGTTGGGTGCTCACTACTCAGGGTGCTGGGTGCTCAGTGCTCAGGGTGCTGGGTGCTCAGTACTCAGGGTGCTGGGTGCTCAGTGCTCGGGGTGCTGGGTGCTCAGTGCTCAGGGTGCTGGGTGCTCAGTACTCAGGGTGCTCGGTGCTTAGTACTCAGGGTGCTCGGTGCTCGGGGTGCTGGGTGCTCAGTGCTCGGGGTGCTAGGTGCTCAGTACTCAGAGTGCTGGGTGCTCAGTACTCAGGGTACTGGGTGCTCAGTACTCGGGTGCTGGGTGCTCAATGCTCAGGGTGCTGGGTGCTCAGTGCTCGGGGTGCTGGGTGCTCAGTGCTCAGTACTCAGGGTGCTGGGTGCGCAGTGCTCAGGGTGCTGGGTGCTCAGTGCTCGGGGTGCTGGGTGCTCAGTGGTCAGTACTCAGTGTGCTGGGTGCGCAGTGCTCAGGGTGCTGGGTGCTCAGTGCTCAGGGTGCTGGGTGCTCTGTGCTCACGGTGCTGGGTACACAGTGCTCAGGGTGCTGGGTTCCCAGTACTCAGGGAGCTCAGTGCTCAGTACTCGGGGTGCTGGGTGCTCAGTGCTCAGGGTGCTCAGTGCTCAGTACTCTGGGTGCTGTGTGCTCAGTGCTCCGGGTGCTCAGTGCTCAGTGCTCGGGGTGCTGGGTGGTCAGTGCTCGGGGCGCTGGGGGCTCAGTGCTCGGTGTGCTGGGTGCTCAGTACTCGGGGTGCTGGGTGCTCAGTGCTCAGGGTGCTCAGTGCTCAGTACTCAGTGCTCAGGGTGCTCAGTGCTCAGTGATCAGGGTGCTGGGTGTTCAGTACTCAGGGTGCTGGGTGCTCAGGACTCATGGTGCTGGGTCCTCAGTGCTCAGGGTGCTGGGTGCTCAGTGCTCGGGGTGCTCAGTACTCAGGGTGCTGTGTGTTCAGTGCTCAGGTACTGGGTGCTCAGTACTCAGGGTTCTCGGTGCTTAGTACTCAGGGTGCTGGGTGCTCAGTACTCCGGGTGCTGGGTGCTCAGTGCTCGGGGTGCTCGGAGCTCAGTACTCAGGGTGCTGGGTGCTCAGTGCTCGGGGTGATCGGTGCTCAGTACTCAGGGTGCTGGATGCTCAGTGCTCGGGGTGCACGGTGCTCAGTGCTCAGGGTGCTGGGTGCTCAGTACTCAGGGTGCTGGGTGCTCAGTGCTCGGGGTGCTGGGTGCTCAGTGCTCAGGGTGCTGGGTGCTCAGTACTCAGGGTGCTCGGTGCTTAGTACTCAGGGTGCTCGGTGCTCGGGGTGCTGGGTGCTCAGTGCTCGGGGTGCTAGGTGCTCAGTACTCAGAGTGCTGGGTGCTCAGTACTCAGGGTACTGGGTGCTCAGTACTCGGGTGCTGGGTGCTCAGTGCTCAGGGTGCTGGGTGCTCAGTGCTCCGGGTGCTGGGTGCTCAGTGCTCAGTACTCAGGGTGCTGGGTGCGCAGTGCTCAGGGTGCTGGGTGCTCAGTGCTCGGGGTGCTGGGTGCTCAGTGCTCAGTACTCAGTGTGCTGGGTGCGCAGTGCTCAGGGTGCTGGGTGCTCAGTGCTCAGGGTGTTGGGTGCTCTCTGCTCAGGGTGCTGGGTACACAGTGCTCAGGGTGCTGGGTTCCCAGTACTCAGGGAGCTCAGTGCTCAGTACTCGGGGTGCTGGGTGCTCAGTGCTCAGGGTGCTCAGTGCTCAGTACTCGGGGTGCTGTGTGCTCAGTGCTCCGGGTGCTCAGTGCTCAGTGCTCGGGGTGCTGGGTGGTCAGTGCTCGGGGCGCTGGGGGCTCAGTGCTCGGTGTGCTGGGTGCTCAGTACTCGGGGTGCTGGGTGCTCAGTGCTCAGGGTGCTCAGTGCTCAGTACTCAGTGCTCAGGGTGCTCAGTGCTCAGTGCTCAGGGTGCTGGGTGTTCAGTACTCAGGGTGCTGGGTGCTCAGTACTCAGGGTGCTGGGTGCTCAGTGCTCAGGGTGCTGGGTGCTCAGTGCTCGGGGTGCTCAGTACTCAGGGTGCTGTGTGTTCAGTGCTCAGGGTACTGGGTGCTCAGTACTCAGGGTGCTCGGTGCTTAGTACTCAGGGTGCTGGGTGCTCAGTACTCCGGGTGCTGTGTGCTCAGTGCTCGGGGTGCTCGGAGCTCAGTACTCAGGGTGCTGGGTGCTCAGTGCTCGGGGTGATCGGTGCTCAGTACTCAGGGTGCTGGGTGCTCAGTGCTCGGGGTGCACGGTGCTCAGTACGTTGGGTGCTCACTACTCAGGGTCCTGGGTGCTCAGTGCTCAGTGTGCTGGGTGCTCAGTGCTCAGGGTGCTGGGTGCTCAGTGCTCGGGGTGCTGGGTGCTCAGTGCTCAGGGTGCTGGGTGCTCAGTACTCAGGGTGCTCGGTGCTTAGTACTCAGGGTGCTCGGTGCTCGGGGTGCTGGGTGCTCAGTGCTCGGGGTGCTAGGTGCTCAGTACTCAGAGTGCTGGGTGCTCAGTACTCAGGGTACTGGGTGCTCAGTACTCGGGTGCTGGGTGCTCAGTGCTCAGGGTGCTGGGTGCTCAGTGCTCCGGGTGCTGGGTGCTCAGTGCTCAGTACTCAGGGTGCTGGGTGCGCAGTGCTCAGGGTGCTGGGTGCTCAGTGCTCGGGGTGCTGGGTGCTCAGTGCTCAGTACTCAGTGTGCTGGGTGCGCAGTGCTCAGGGTGCTGGGTGCTCAGTGCTCAGGGTGTTGGGTGCTCTCTGCTCAGGGTGCTGGGTACACAGTGCTCAGGGTGCTGGGTTCCCAGTACTCAGGGAGCTCAGTGCTCAGTACTCGGGGTGCTGGGTGCTCAGTGCTCAGGGTGCTCAGTGCTCAGTACTCGGGGTGCTGTGTGCTCAGTGCTCCGGGTGCTCAGTGCTCAGTGCTCGGGGTGCTGGGTGGTCAGTGCTCGGGGCGCTGGGGGCTCAGTGCTCGGTGTGCTGGGTGCTCAGTACTCGGGGTGCTGGGTGCTCAGTGCTCAGGGTGCTCAGTGCTCAGTACTCAGTGCTCAGGGTGCTCAGTGCTCAGTGCTCAGGGTGCTGGGTGTTCAGTACTCAGGGTGCTGGGTGCTCAGTACTCAGGGTGCTGGGTGCTCAGTGCTCAGGGTGCTGGGTGCTCAGTGCTCGGGGTGCTCAGTACTCAGGGTGCTGTGTGTTCAGTGCTCAGGGTACTGGGTGCTCAGTACTCAGGGTGCTCGGTGCTTAGTACTCAGGGTGCTGGGTGCTCAGTACTCCGGGTGCTGTGTGCTCAGTGCTCGGGGTGCTCGGAGCTCAGTACTCAGGGTGCTGGGTGCTCAGTGCTCAGGGTGATCGGTGCTCAGTACTCAGGGTGCTGGGTGCTCAGTGCTCGGGGTGCACGGTGCTCAGTACGTTGGGTGCTCACTACTCAGGGTCCTGGGTGCTCAGTGCTCAGTGTGCTGGGTGCTCAGTGCTCAGGGTGCTGGGTGCTCAGTGCTCAGGGTGCTGGGTGCTCAGTACTCAGGGTGCTGGGTGCTCAGTGCTCAGGGTGCTGGGTGCTCAGTACTCAGGGTGCTGGGTGCACAGTACTTGGGGTGCTGGGTGCTCAGTACTCAGGGTGCTGGGTGCTCAGTACTCAGGGTGCTGGGTGCTCAGTACTCGGGTGCTGGGTGCTCAGTGCTCAGGGTGCTGGGTGCTCAGTGCTCGGGGTGCTGGGTGCTCAGTGCTCAGTTCTCAGGGTGCTGGGTGCTCAGTGCTCAGGGTGCTGGGTGCTCAGTGCTCAGTACTCAGGGTACTGGGTGCTCAGTGCTCAGGGTGCTGTGTGCTCAGTGCTCAGGGTGCTGGGTGCTCAGTACTCAGGGTGCTGGGTGCTCAGTGCTCGGGGAGCTGGGTGCTCAGTGCTCGCGGTGCTGGGTGCTCAGTGCTCGGGGTGCTCGGTGCCCAGTACTCAGGGTGCTGGGTGCTCAGTTCTCGGGTGCTGGGTGCTCAGTGCTCAGGGTGCTGGGTGCTCAGTGCTCGGGGTGCTGGGTGCTCAGCGCTCAGTACTCAGGGTGCTGGGTGCTCAGTGCTCGGGGTGCTGGGTGCTCAGTGCTCAGTACTCAGTGTGCTGGGTGCTCAGTGCTCAGGGTGCTGGGTGCTCAGTGCTCAGGGTGCTGGGTGCTCAGTGCTCAGGGTGCTGGGTACACAGTGCTCAGGGTGCTGGGTTCCCAGTACTCAGGGAGCTCAGTGCTCAGTACTCGGGGTGCTGGGTGCTCAGTGCTCAGGGTGCTCAGTGCTCAGTGCTCGGGGTGCTGGGTGGTCAGTGCTCGGGGCGCTCGGGGCTCAGTGCTCGGTGTGCTGGGTGCTCAGTACTCGGGGTGCTGGGTGCTCAGTGCTCAGGGTGCACAGTGCTCAGTACTCAGTGCTCAGGGTGCTCAGTGCTCAGTGCTCAGGGTGCTGGGTGTTCAGTACTCAGGGTGCTGGGTCCTCAGTACTCAGGGTGCTGGGTGCTCAGTGCTCAGGGTGCTGGGTGCTCAGTGCTCGGGGTGCTCAGTACTCAGGGTGCTGTGTGTTCAGTGCTCAGGGTACTGGGTGCTCAGTACTCAGGGTGCTCGGTGCTTAGTACTCAGGGTGCTGGGTGCTCAGTACGCCGGGTGCTGGGTGCTCAGTGCTCGGGGTGCTCGGAGCTCAGTACTCAGGGTGCTGGGTGCTCAGTGCTCGGGGTGCTCGGTGCTCAGTACGTTGGGTGCTCACTACTCAGGGTCCTGGGTGCTCAGTGCTCAGTGTGCTGGGTGCTCAGTGCTCAGGGTGCTGGGTGCTCAGTACTTGGGGTGCTGGGTGCGCAGTACTCAGGGTGCTTGGTGCTCAGTACTCAGGGTGCTGGGTGTTCAGTACTCGGGGTGCTGGGTTCTCAGTACTCAGGGTGCTGGGTGCTCAGTACTCGGGGTGCTGGGTGCTCAGTGCTCAGGGTGCTGGGTGCTCAGTGCTCGGGGTGCTGGGTACTCAGTGCTCAGGGTGCTGGGTGCTCAGTGCTCGGGGTGCTGGGTGCTCAGTGCTCAGTACTCAGGGTGCTGGGTGCTCAGTGCTCAGGGTGCTGGGTGCTCAGTGCTCGGGGTGCTGGGTGCTCAGTACTCAGGGTGCTGGGTGCTCAGTACTCCGGGTGCTGGGTGCTCAGTTCTCGGGGTGCTCGGTGCTCAGTACTCAGTGCTCAGGGTGCTCAGTGCTCAGTGCTCAGGGTGCTGGGTGTTCAGTATTCAGGGTGCTGGGTGCTCAGTGCTCAGGGTGCTGGGTGCTCAGTGCTCAGGGTGCTCGGTGCTCGGGGCGCTGGGTGCTCAGTGCTCGGGGTGCTCGGAGCTCAGTACTCAGGGTGCTGGGTGCTCAGTGCTCGGGGTGCTCGGTGCTCAGTACTCAGGGTGCTGGGTGCTCAGTGCTCGGGGTGCTGGGTGCTCAGTGCTCAGTACTCAGGGTGCTGGGTGCTCAGTGCTCAGGGTGCTGTGTGCTCAGTGCTCAGGGTGCTGGGTGCTCAGTGCTCAGGGTGCTGGGTAATCAGTGCTCAGGGTGCTTGGTGCTCAGTACTCAGGGTGCAGGGTCCTCAGTACTCAGGGTGCTGGGTGCTCAGTGCTCGGGGTGCTATGTGCTCAGCGGTCGCGGTGCTGGGTGCTCAGTGCTCGGGGTGCTCGGTGCTCAGTACACAGGGTGCTGGGTGCTCAGTGCTCGAGGTGCTCAGTACTCAGGGTGCTGTGTGTTCTGTGCTCAGGGTGCTTGGTGCTCAGTACTCAGGGTGCTCGGTGCTTAGTACTCAGGGTGCTGGGTGCTCAGTAATCCGGGTGCTGGGTGCTCAGTGCTCGGGGTGCTCGGTGCTCAGTGCTCAAGGTGCTGGGTGCTCAGTACTCAGGGTGCTCATTGCTCAGGGTGCTGGGTGCTCAGTGCTCAGGGTGCTCGGTGCTCGGGGCGCTGGGTGCTCAGTGCTCGGGGTGCTCGGAGCTCAGTACTCAGGGTGCTGGGTGCTCAGTACTCGGGGTGCTCGGTGCTCAGTACTCAGGGTGCTGGGTGCTCAGTGCTCGGGGTGCTCGGTGCTCAGTACGTTGGGTGCTCACTACTCAGGGTGCTGGGTGCTCAGTGCTCAGGGTGCTGTGTGCTCAGTACTCAGGGTGCTGGGTGCTCAGTGCTCGGGGTGCTGAGTGCTCAGTGCTCAGGGTGCTGGGTGCTCAGTACTCAGGGTGCTAGGTGATTAGTACTCAGGGTGATCGGTGCTCGGGGTGCTGGGTGCTCAGTGCTCGGGGTGCTAGGTGCTCAGTACTCAGAGTGCTGGGTGCTCAGTACTCAGTGTGCTGGGTGCTCAGTACGCGGGTGCTGGGTGCTCAGTGCTCAGGGTGCTGGGTGCTCAGTGCTCGGGGTGCTGGGTGCTCAGTGCTCAGTACTCAGGGTGCTGGGTGCTCAGTGCTCGGGGTGCTGGGTGCTCAGTGCTCAGTACTCAGGGTGCTGGGTGCTCAGTGCTCAGGGTGCTGTGTGCTCAGTGCTCAGGGTGCTGGGTGCTCAGTGCTCAGGGTGCTGGGTACTCAGTGCTCAGGGTGCTGGGTGGTCAGTACTCAGGGTGCTGGGTGCTCAGGGCTCAGCGTGCTGGGTGCTCAGTGCTCGGGGTGCTGGGTGCTCAGTGCTTGGGGTGCTGGGTGCTCAGTGCTCGGGGTGCTCGGTGCTCAGTACTCAGGGTGCTGGGTGCTCAGTGCTCGAGGTGCTCAGTACTCAGACTGCTGTATGTTCAGTGCTCAGGGTGCTGGGTGCTCAGTACTCAGGGTGCTCGGTGCTTAGTACTCAGGGTGCTGGGTGCTCAGTACTCCGGGTCCTGGGTGCTCAGTGCTCGGGGTGCTCGGTGCTCAGTACTCAGTGCTCAGGGTGCTCGGTGCTCAGTGCTCAGGGTGCTGGGTGCTCAGTACTCAGGGTGCTGGGTGCTCAGTACTCAGGGTGCTGGGTGCTCAGTGCTCAGGGTGCTGGGTACTCAGTGCTCAGGGTGCTCGGTGCTCAGTGCTCGGGGTGCTGGGTGCTCAGTACTCAGGGTGCTGGGTGCTCAGTGCTCAGGGTGCTGGGTGCTCAGTACTCAGGGTGCTAGGTGCTCAGTGCTCAGGGTGCTGGGTGCTCAGTACTCAGGGTGCTGGGTGCTCAGTGCTCAGGGTGCTGGGTGCTCAGTACTCAGGGTGCTGGGAGCTCAGTGCTCAGGGTGATCGGTGCTCAGTACTCAGGGTGCTCAGTACTCAGGGTGCTGGGTGCTCAGTGCTCAGGGTGCTGGGTGCTCAGTACTCAGGGTGCTGGGTGCTCAGTGCTCTGGGTGCTGGGTGCTCAGTGCTCAGGGTGATCGGTGCTCAGTACTCAGGGTGCTGGGTGCTCAGTGCTCAGGGTGCTGGGTGCTCAGTCCTCAGGGTGCTCACTGCTCAGGGTGCTGGGTGCTCAGTACTCGGGGTGCTCGGTGCTCAGTACTCAGGGTGCTGTGTGCTCAGTGCTCGGTGTGCTCGGTGCTCAGTACGTTGGGTGCTCACTACTCAGGGTGCTGGGTGCTCAGTGCTCAGGGTGCTGGGTGCTCAGTGCTCAGGGTGCTGGGTACTCAGTGCTCAGGGTGCTGGGTGGTCAGTACTCAGGGTGCTGGGTGCTCAGGGCTCAGGGTGCTGGGTGCTCAGTGCTCGGGGTGCTGGGTGCTCAGTGCTTGGGGTGCTGGGTGCTCAGTGCTCGGGGTGCTCGGTGCTCAGTACTCAGGGTGCTGGGTGCTCAGTGCTCGAGGTGCTCAGTACTCAGACTGCTGTATGTTCAGTGCTCAGGGTGCTGGGTGCTCAGTACTCAGGGTGCTCGGTGCTTAGTACTCAGGGTGCTGGGTGCTCAGTACTCCGGGTCCTGGGTGCTCAGTGCTCAGGGTGCTGGGTGCTCAGTACTCAGGGTGCTAGGTGCTCAGTACTCAGTGTGCTGGGTGCTCAGTGCTCGGTGCTCAGTACTCAAGGTGCTGGGTGCTCAGTGCTCAGGGTGCTGGGTGCTCAGTGATCAGGGTGCTGGGTGCTCAGTACTCAGGGTGATCGGTGCTCAGTACTCAGGCTTCTCAGTGCTCAGTACTCAGGGTGCTGGGTACTCAGTGCTCAGGGTGCTGGGTGCTCAGTACTCAGGGTGCTCAGTGCTCAGTACTCGGGGTGCTTGGTGCTCAGTACTCAGGGTGCTCAGTGCTCAGAACTCGGGGTGCTGGGTGCTCAGTGCTCGGGGTGCTCGGAGCTCAGTACTCAGGGTGCTGGGTGCTCAGTGCTCGGAGTGCTCGGTGCTCAGTACTCAGGGTGCTGGGTGCTCAGTGCTCGGGGTGCTGGGTGCTCAGTGCTCAGTACTCAGGGAGCTGAGTGCTCAGTGCTCTGGGTGCTGTGTGCTCAGTGCTCAGGGTGCTGGGTGGTCAGTACTCAGGGTGCTGCGTGCTCAGTGCTTGGGGTGCTGGGTGCTCAGTACTCAGGGTGCTGGGTGCTCAGTGCTCAGGGTGCTGGGTGCTCAGTGCTCAGGGTGCTGGGTGCTCAGTGCTCAGTAGTCAGGGTGCTAGGTGCTCAGTGCTCAGGGTGCTGTGTGCACAGTGCTCAGGGTGCTGGGTGCTCAGTGCTCAGGGTGCTGGGTACTCAGTGCTCAGAGTGCTGGGTGCTCAGTACTCAGGGTGCTGGGTGCTCAGTACTCAGGTTGCTGGGTGCTCAGTGCTCGGGGTGCTGGGTACTCAGTGCTCAGGGTGCTCGGTGCTCAGTACTCGGGGTGCTGGGTGCTCATTCTCGGGGTGCTGGGTGCTCAGTGCTCGGGGTGCTGGGTGCTCAGTACTCAGGGTGCTGGGTGCTCAGTGCTCAGGGTGCTGGGTGCTCAGTACTCAGGGTGCTAGGTGCTCAGTGCTCAGGGTGCTCGGTGCTCAGTACTCAGGGTGCTGGGTGCTCAGTGCTCAGGGTGCTGGGTGCTCAGTACTCAGGGTGCTGGGAGCTCAGTGCTCAGGGTGATCGGTGCTCAGTACTCAGGGTGCTCAGTACTCAGGGTGCTGGGTGCTCAGTGCTCGGGGTGCTGGGTGCTCAGTACTCAGGGTGCTGGGTGCTCAGTGCTCTGGGTGCTGTGTGCTCAGTGCTCAGGGTGATCGGTGCTCAGTACTCAGGGTGCTGGGTTCTCAGTGCTCAGGGTGCTGGGTGCTCAGTCCTCAGGGTGCTCACTGCTCAGGGTGCTGGGTGCTCAGTGCTCAGGGTGCTGGATGCACAGTGCTCCGGGTGCTGGGTGCTCAGTGCTCAGTGCTCAGGGTGCTGGTTGCTCAGTACTCAGGGTGCTAGGTGCTCAGTACTCAGGGTGCTGGGTGCTCAGTGCTCAGGGTGCTGGGTGCTCAGTACTCAGGGTGCTAGGTGCTCAGTACTCAGTGTGCTGGGTGCTCAGTGCTCGGTGCTCAGTACTCAAGGTGCTGGGTGCTCAGTGCTCAGGGTGCTGGGTGCTCAGTGATCAGGGTGCTGGGTGCTCAGTACTCAGGGTGATCGGTGCTCAGTACTCAGGCTTCTCAGTGCTCAGTACTCAGGGTGCTGGGTACTCAGTGCTCAGGGTGCTGGGTGCTCAGTACTCAGGGTGCTCAGTGCTCAGTACTCGGGGTGCTTGGTGCTCAGTACTCAGGGTGCTCAGTGCTCAGTACTCGGGGTGCTGGGTGCTCAGTGCTCGGGGTGCTCGGAGCTCAGTACTCAGGGTGCTGGGTGCTCAGTGCTCGGAGTGCTCGGTGCTCAGTACTCAGGGTGCTGGGTGCTCAGTGCTCGGGGTGCTCCGTGCTCAGTGCTCAGTACTCAGGGAGCTGGGTGCTCAGTGCTCAGGGTGCTGTGTGCTCAGTACTCAGGGTGCTGGGTGCTCAGTGCTCAGGGTGCTGGGTGCTCAGTGCTCAGTAGTCAGGGTGCTAGGTGCTCAGGGCTCAGGGTGCTGTGTGCACAGTGCTCAGGGTGCTGGGTGCTCAGTGCTCAGTAGTCAGGGTGCTAGGTGCTCAGGGTGCTGGGTGCTCAGTGCTCAGTAGTCAGGGTGCTAGGTGCTCAGTGCTCAGGGTGCTGTGTGCTCAGTGCTTGGGGTGCTGGGTGCTCAGTACTCAGGGTGCTGGGTGCTCAGTGCTCAGGGTGCTGGGTGCTCAGTGCTCAGGGTGCTGGGTGCTCAGTGCTCAGTAGTCAGGGTGCTAGGTGCTCAGTGCTCAGGGTGCTGTGTGCACAGTGCTCAGGGTGCTGGATGCTCAGTGCTCAGGGTGCTGGGTACTCAGTGCTCAGAGTGCTGGGTGCTCAGTACTCAGGGTGCTGGGTGCTCAGTACTCAGGTTGCTGGGTGCTCAGTTCTCGGGGTGCTGGGTGCTCAGTGCTCGCTGTGCTCTGTGCTCAGTGCTCGGGGTGCTCGGTGCTCAGTACTCAGGGTGCTGGGTGCTCAGTGCTCGAGGTGCTCAGTACTCAGGGTGCTGTGTGTTCAGTGCTCAGGGTGCTGGGTGCTCAGTGCTCGGGGTGCTCGGTGCTCAGTGCTCAAGGTGCTGGGTGCTCAGTACTCAGGGTGCTCATTGCTCAGGGTGCTGGGTGCTCAGTACTCAGGGTGATGGGTGCTCAGTGCTCAGGGTGCTCGGTGCTCGGGGCGCTGGGTGCTCAGTCCTCGGGGTGCTCGGAGCTCAGTACTCAGGGTGCTGGGTGCTCAGTGCTCGGGGTTCTCGGTGCTCAGTACTCAGGGTGCTGGGTGCTCAGTGCTCGTTGTGCTCGGTGCTCAGTACTTTGGGTGCTCACTACTCAGGGTGCTGGGTGCTCAGTGCTCAGGGTGCTGGGTGCTCAGTGCTCAGGGTGCTGGGTGCTCAGTGCTCAGGGTGCTGGGTGCTCAGTACTCAGGGTGCTTTGTGCTCAGTGTTCGGGGTGCTGGGTGCTCAGTGCTCAGGGTGCTGGGTGCTCAGTACTCAGGGTGCTGGGTGTTCAGTACTCGGGGTGCTGGGTTCTCAGTACTCAGGGTGCTGGGTGCTCAGTGCTCGGGGTGCTGGGTGCTGAGTGCTCAGTACTCAGGGTGCTGGGTGCTCAGGGCTCAGGGTGCTGGGTCCTCAGTGCTCAGGGTGCTGGGTGCTCAGTGCTCGGGGTGCTGGGTGCTCAGTGCTCAGTGCTCAGGGTGCTGGGTGCTCAGTACTCAGGGTGCTGGGTGCTCAGTGCTCGGGGTGCTGGGTGCTCAGTGCTCGGGTTGCTGGGTGCTCAGTACTCAGGGTGCTGGGTGCTCAGTACTCGGGGTGCTGGGTGCTCAGTACTCAGGGTGCTGGGTGCTCAGTACTCAGGGTGTTGGGTGCTCAGTACTCGGGTGCTGGGTGCTCATTGCTCAGGGTGCTGGGTGCTCAGTGCTCGGGGTGCTGGGTGCTCAGTGCTCAGTACTCAGGGTGCTGGGTGCTCAGTGCTCAGGGTGCTGTGTGCTCAGAGCTCAGGGTGCTGGGTGCTCAGTGCTCAGGGTGCTGGGTACTCAGTGCTCAGTGTGCTGGGTGGTCAGTACTCAGGGTGCTGGGTGCTCAGGGCTCAGGGTGCTGGGTGCTCAGTGCTCGGGGTGCTGGGTGCTCAGTGCTTGGGGTGCTGGGTGCTCAGTGCTCGGGGTGCTCGGTGCTCAGTACTCAGGGTGCTGGGTGCTCAGTGCTCGAGGTGCTCAGTACTCAGACTGCTATATGTTCAGTGCTCAGGGTGCTGGGTGCTCAGTACTCAGGGTGCTCGGTGCTTAGTACTCAGGGTGCTGGGTGCTCAGTACTCCGGGTCCTGGGTGCTCAGTGCTCGGGGTGCTCGGTGCTCATTACTCAGTGCTCAGGGTGCTCAGTGCTCAGTGCTCAGGGTGCTGGGTGTTCAGTACTCAAGGTGCTGGGTGCTCAGTACTCAGGGTGCTGGGTGCTCAGTGCTCAGGGTGCTGGGTGCTCAGTACTCAGGGTGCTGGGTGCTCAGTACTCAGGGTGCTAGGTGCTCAGTGCTCAGGGTGCTGGGTGCTCAGTACTCAGGGTGCTGGGTGCTCAGTTCTCAGGGTGCTGGGTGCTCAGTACTCAGGGTGATGGGAGCTCAGTGCTCAGGGTGATCGGTGCTCAGTACTCAGGGTGCTCAGTACTCAGGGTGCTGGGTGCTCAGTGCTCGGGTTGCTGGGTGCTCAGTGCTCAGGGTGCTGGGTGTTCAGTACTCAGGGTGCTGGGTGCTCAGTACTCAGGGTGCTGGGTGCTCAGTGCTCAGGGTGCTCAGTGCTCAGTACTCGGGGTGCTTGGTGCTCAGTACTCAGGGTGCTCAGTGCTCAGTACTCGGGGTGCTGGGTGCTCAGTGCTCAGGGTGCTCAGTGCTCGGGGTGCTGGGTGCTCAATGCTCGGGTCGCTGGGTGCTCAGTGCTCGGGGTGCTGGGTGCTCAGTACTCGGGGTGCTGTGTGCTCAGTTCTCAGGGTGCTCAGTACTCTGTACTAAGTGCTCAGGGTGCTCAGTGCTCAGTGCTCAGGGTGCTGGGTGTTCAGTACTCAGGGTGCTGGGTGCTCAGTACTCAGGGTGCTAGGTGCTCAGTGCTCAGGGTGCTGGGTGCTCAGTGCTCGGGGCACTGGGTGCTCAGTGCTCGGGGTGCTGTGTGCTCAGTACTCAGGGTGCTCAGTGCTCAGTAATCAGGGTACTGGGTGCTCAGTGATTAGGGTGCTGTGTGCTCAGTGCTCAGGGTGCTGGGTGCTCAGTGCTCGGGTTGCTGGGTGCTCAGTGCTCAGTTCTCAGGGTGCTGTGTGCTCAGTGCTCAGGGTGCTGGGTACTCAGTGCTCAGTAATCAGGGTACTGGGTGCTCAGTGCTCAGGGTGCTGTGTGCTCAGTGCTCAGGGTGCTCGGTGCTCAGTGCTCAGGGTGCTGGGTACTCAGTGCTCAGAGTGCTGGGTGCTCAGTACTCAGGGTGCTGGGTGCTCAGTACTCAGGGTGCTGGGTGCTCAGTACTCAGGTTGCTGGGTGCTCAGTGCTCGGGGTGCTGGGTGCTCAGTCCTCGCGGTGCTGGGTGCTCAGTGCTCGGGGTGCTCGGTGCTCAGTACTCAGGGTGCTGAGTGCTCAGTGCTCGAGGTGCTCAGTACTCAGGGTGCTGTGTGTTCAGTGCTCAGGGTGCTGGGTGCTCAGTACTCAGGGTGCTTTGTGCTTAGTACTCAGGGTGCTTGGTGCTCAGTACTCCGGGTGCTGGGTGCTCAGTGCTCGGGGTGCTCGGTGCTCAGTGCTCAAGGTGCTGGGTGCTCAGTACTCAGGGTGCTCATTGCTCAGGGTGCTGGGTGCTCAGTACTCAGGGTGCTGGGTGCTCAGTGCTCAGGGTGCTCGGTGCTCGGGGCGCTGGGTGCTCAGTCCTCGGGCTGCTCGGAGCTCAGTACTCAGGGTGCTGGGTGCTCAGTGCTCGGGGATCTCGGTGCTCAGTACTCAGGGTGCTGGGTGCTCAGTGCTCGTTGTGCTCGGTGCTCAGTACTTTGGGTGCTCATTACTCAGGGTGCTGGGTGCTCAGTGCTCAGGGTGCTGGGTGCTCAGTGCTCAGGGTGCTGGGTGCTCAGTGCTCAGGGTGCTGGGTGCTCAGTACTCAGGGTGCTGGGTGCTCAGTGCTCGGGGTGCTGGGTGCTCAGTGCTCAGGGTGATGGGTGCTCAGTACTCAGGGTGCTGGGTGTTCAGTACTCGGGGTGCTGGGTTCTCAGTACTCAGGGTGCTGGGTGCTCAGTACTCGGGTGCTGGGTTCTCAGTACACAGGTTGCTGGGTGCTCAGTACTCAGGGTGCTGGGTGCTCAGTACTCGGGTGCTGGGTGCTCAGTGCTCAGGGTGCTGGGTGCTCAGTGCTCGGGGTGCTGGGTGCTCAGGGCTCAGTACTCAGGGTGCTGGGTGCTCAGTGCTCGGGGTGCTGGGTGCTGAGTGCTCAGTACTCAGGGTGCTGGGTGCTCAGGGCTCAGGGTGCTGGGTCCTCAGTGCTCAGGGTGCTGGGTGCTCAGTGCTCGGGGTGCTGGGTGCTCAGTGCTCAGTGCTCAGGGTCCTGGGTGCTCAGTACTCAGGGTGCTGGGTGCTCAGTGCTCGGGGTGCTGGGTGCTCAGTGCTCGGGTTGCTGGGTGCTCAGTACTCAGGGTGCTGGGTGCTCAGTACTCGGGGTGCTGGGTGCTCAGTACTCAGGGTGCTGGGTGCTCAGTACTCAGGGTGTTGGGTGCTCAGTTCTCGGGTGCTGGGTGCTCAGTGCTCAGGGTGCTGGGTGGTCAGTGCACGGGGTGCTGGGTGCTCAGTGCTCGGGGTGCTGGGTGCTCAGTGCTCAGTACTCAGGGTGCTGGGTGCTCAGTGCTCAGGGTGCTGTGTGCTCAGAGCTCAGGGTGCTGGGTGCTCAGTGCTCAGGGTGCTGGGTTCTCAGTGCTCAGTGTGCTGGGTGGTCAGTACTCAGGGTGCTGGGTGCTCAGGGCTCAGGGTGCTGGGTGCTCAGTGCTCGGGGTGCTGGGTGCTCAGTGCTTGGGGTGCTGGGTGCTCAGTGCTCGGGGTGCTCGGTGCTCAGTACTCAGGGTGCTGGGTGCTCAGTGCTCGAGGTGCTCAGTACTCAGACTGCTATATGTTCAGTGCTCAGGGTGCTGGGTGCTCAGTACTCAGGGTGCTCGGTGCTTAGTACTCAGGGTGCTGGGTGCTCAGTACTCCGGGTCCTGGGTGCTCAGTGCTCGGGGTGCTCGGTGCTCAGTACTCAGTGCTCAGGGTGCTCAGTGCTCAGTGCTCAGGGTGCTGGGTGTTCAGTACTCAGGGTGCTGGGTGCTCAGTACTCAGGGTGCTCGGTGCTCAGTGCTCAGGGTGCTGGGTGCTCAGTACTCAGGGTGCTGGGTGCTCAGTACTCAGGGTGCTAGGTGCTCAATGCTCAGGGTGCTGGGTGCTCAGTACTCAGGGTGCTGGGTGCTCAGTGCTCAGGGTGCTGGGTGCTCAGTACTCAGGGTGCTGGGAGCTCAGTGCTCAGGGTGATCGGTGCTCAGTACTCAGGGTGCTCAGTACTCAGGGTGCTGGGAGCTCAGTGCTCAGGGTGATCGGTGCTCAGTACTCAGGGTGCTCAGTGCTCAGTACTCGGGGTGCTGGGTGCTCAGTGCTCAGGGTGCTCAGTGCTCGGGGTGCTGGGTGCTCAATGCTCGGGTCGCTGGGTGCTCAGTGCTTGGGGTGCTGGGTGCTCAGTACTCGGGGTGCTGTATGCTCAGTGCTCAGGGTGCTC
The DNA here is from genome assembly GCF_018167655.1 of Microtus oregoni. NCBI lineage: Eukaryota > Metazoa > Chordata > Mammalia > Rodentia > Cricetidae > Microtus > Microtus oregoni. Next base: position 847,443 of record NW_024543811.1, on the reverse strand, counting down.
AGTGCTCTGTACTCAGTGCTCAGGGTGCTCAGTGCTCAGTGCTCAGGGTGCTGGGTGTTCAGTACTCAGGGTGCTGGGTGCTCAGTACTCAGGGTGCTAGGTGCTCAGTGCTCAGGGTGCTGGGTGCTCAGTGCTCGGGGCGCTGGGTGCTCAGTGCTCGGGGTGCTGTGTGCTCAGTACTCAGGGTGCTCAGTGCTCAGTAATCAGGGTACTGGGTGCTCAGTGCTCAGGGTGCTGTGTGCTCAGTGCTCAGGGTGCTGGGTGCTCAGTGCTCGGGTTGCTGGGTGCTCAGTGCTCAGTTCTCAGGGTGCTGTGTGCTCAGTGCTCAGGGTGCTGGGTACTCAGTGCTCAGTAATCAGGGTACTGGGTGCTCAGTGCTCAGGGTGCTGTGTGCTCAGTGCTCAGGGTGCTGGGTGCTCAGTGCTCAGGGTGCTGGGTACTCAGTGCTCAGAGTGCTGGGTGCTCAGTACTCAGGGTGCTGGGTGCTCAGTACTCAGGTTGCTGGGTGCTCAGTGCTCGGGGTGCTGGGTGCTCAGTCCTCGCGGTGCTGGGTGCTCAGTGCTCGGGGTGCTCGGTGCTCAGTACTCAGGGTGCTGGGTGCTCAGTGCTCGAGGTGCTCAGTACTCAGGGTGCTGTGTGTTCAGTGCTCAGGGTGCTGGGTGCTCAGTACTCAGGGTGCTTTGTGCATAGTACTCAGGGTGCTTGGTGCTCAGTACTCCGGGTGCTGGGTGCTCAGTGCTCGGGGTGCTCGGTGCTCAGTGCTCAAGGTGCTGGGTGCTCAGTACTCAGGGTGCTCATTGCTCAGGGTGCTGGGTGCTCAGTACTCAGGGTGCTGGGTGCTCAGTGCTCAGGGTGCTCGGTGCTCGGGGCGCTGGGTGCTCAGTCCTCGGGCTGCTCGGAGCTCAGTACTCAGGGTGCTGGGTGCTCAGTGCTCGGGGTTCTCAGTGCTCAGTACTCAGGGTGCTGGGTGCTCAGTGCTCGTTGTGCTCGGTGCTCAGTACTTTGGGTGCTCACTACTCAGGGTGCTGGGTGCTCAGTGCTCAGGGTGCTGGGTGCTCAGTGCTCAGGGTGCTGGGTGCTCAGTGCTCAGGGTGCTGGGTGCTCAGTACTCAGGGTGCTGGGTGCTCAGTGCTCGGGGTGCTGGGTGCTCAGTGCTCAGGGTGATGGGTGCTCAGTACTCAGGGTGCTGGGTGTTCAGTACTCGGGGTGCTGGGTTCTCAGTACTCAGGGTGCTGGGTGCTCAGTACTCGGGTGCTGGGTTCTCAGTACACAGGTTGCTGGGTGCTCAGTACTCAGGGTGCTGGGTGCTCAGTACTCGGGTGCTGGGTGCTCAGTGCTCAGGGTGCTGGGTGCTCAGTGCTCGGGGTGCTGGGTGCTCAGGGCTCAGTACTCAGGGTGCTGGGTGCTCAGTGCTCGGGGTGCTGGGTGCTGAGTGCTCAGTACTCAGGGTGCTGGGTGCTCAGGGCTCAGGGTGCTGGGTCCTCAGTGCTCAGGGTGCTGGGTGCTCAGTGCTCGGGGTGCTGGGTGCTCAGTGCTCAGTGCTCAGGGTGCTGGGTGCTCAGTACTCAGGGTGCTGGGTGCTCAGTGCTCGGGGTGCTGGGTGCTCAGTGCTCGGGTTGCTGGGTGCTCAGTACTCAGGGTGCTGGGTGCTCAGTACTCGGGGTGCTGGGTGCTCAGTACTCAGGGTGCTGGGTGCTCAGTACTCAGGGTGTTGGGTGCTCAGTACTCGGGTGCTGGGTGCTCAGTGCTCAGGGTGCTGGGTGCTCAGTGCTCGGGGTGCTGGGTGCTCAGTGCTCGGGGTGCTGGGTGCTCAGTGCTCAGTACTCAGGGTGCTGGGTGCTCAGTGCTCAGGGTGCTGTGTGCTCAGAGCTCAGGGTGCTGGGTGCTCAGTGCTCAGGGTGCTGGGTACTCAGTGCTCAGTGTGCTGGGTGGTCAGTACTCAGGGTGCTGGGTGCTCAGGGCTCAGGGTGCTGGGTGCTCAGTGCTCGGGGTGCTGGGTGCTCAGTGCTTGGGGTGCTGGGTGCTCAGTGCTCGGGGTGCTCGGTGCTCAGTACTCAGGGTGCTGGGTGCTCAGTGCTCGAGGTGCTCAGTACTCAGACTGCTATATGTTCAGTGCTCAGGGTGCTGGGTGCTCAGTACTCAGGGTGCTCGGTGCTTAGTACTCAGGGTGCTGGGTGCTCAGTACTCCGGGTCCTGGGTGCTCAGTGCTCGGGGTGCTCGGTGCTCAGTACTCAGTGCTCAGGGTGCTCAGTGCTCAGTGCTCAGGGTGCTGGGTGTTCAGTACTCAGGGTGCTGGGTGCTCAGTACTCAGGGTGCTGGGTGCTCAGTGCTCAGGGTGCTGGGTGCTCAGTACTCAGGGTGCTGGGTGCTCAGTACTCAGGGTGCTAGGTGCTGAGTGCTCAGGGTGCTGGGTGCTCAGTACTCAGGGTGCTGGGTGCTCAGTGCTCAGGGTGCTGGGTGCTCAGTACTCAGGGTGCTGGGAGCTCAGTGCTCAGGGTGATCGGTGCTCAGTACTCAGGGTGCTCAGTACTCAGGGTGCTGGGAGCTCAGTGCTCAGGGTGATCGGTGCTCAGTACTCAGGGTGCTCAGTGCTCAGTACTCGGGGTGCTGGGTGCTCAGTGCTCAGGGTGCTCAGTGCTCGGGGTGCTGGGTGCTCAATGCTCGGGTCGCTGGGTGCTCAGTGCTTGGGGTGCTGGGTGCTCAGTACTCGGGGTGCTGTGTGCTCAGTGCTCAGGGTGCTCAGTGCTCTGTACTCAGTGCTCAGGGTGCTCAGTGCTCAGTGCTCAGGGTGCTGGGTGTTCAGTACTCAGGGTGCTGGGTGCTCAGTACTCAGGGTGCTAGGTGCTCAGTGCTCAGGGTGCTGGGTGCTCAGTGCTCAGGGCGCTGGGTGCTCAGTGCTCGGGGTGCTGTGTGCTCAGTACTCAGGGTTCTCAGTGCTCAGTAATCAGGGTACTGGGTGCTCAGTGCTCAGGGTGCTGTGTGCTCAGTGCTCAGGGTGCTGGGTGCTCAGTGCTCAGGTTGCTGGGTGCTCAGTGCTCAGTTCTCAGGGTGCTGTGTGCTCAGTGCTCAGGGTGCTGGGTACTCAGTGCTCAGTAATCAGGGTACTGGGTGCTCAGTGCTCAGGGTGCTGTGTGCTCAGTGCTCAGGGTGCTGGGTGCTCAGTGCTCAGGGTGCTGGGTACTCAGTGCTCAGAGTGCTGGGTGCTCAGTACTCAGGGTGCTGGGTGCTCAGTACTCAGGTTGCTGGGTGCTCAGTGCTCGGGGTGCTGGGTGCTCAGTGCTCGCGGTGCTGGGTGCTCAGTGCTCGGGGTGCTCGGTGCTCAGTACTCAGGGTGCTGGGTGCTCAGTGCTCGAGGTGCTCAGTACTCAGGGTGCTGTGTGTTCAGTGCTCAGGGTGCTGTGTGCTCAGTACTCAGGGTGCTCGGTGCTTAGTACTCACGGTGCTTGGTGCTCAGTACTCCGGGTGCTGGGTGCTCAGTGCTCGAGGTGCTCAGTACTCAGGGTGCTGTGTGTTCAGTGCTCAGGGTGCTGTGTGCTCAGTACTCAGGGTGCTCGGTGCTCAGTGCTCAAGGTGCTGGGTGCTCAGTACTCAGGGTGCTCATTGCTCAGGGTGCTGGGTGCTCAGTACTCAGGGTGCTGGGTGCTCAGTGCTCAGGGTGCTCGTTGCTCGGGGCGCTGGGTGCTCAGTCCTCGGGCTGCTCGGAGCTCAGTACTCAGGGTGCTGGGTGCTCAGTGCTCGGGGTTCTCGGTGCTCAGTACTCAGGGTGCTGGGTGCTCAGTGCTCGTTGTGCTCGGTGCTCAGTACTTTGGGTGCTCACTACTCAGGGTGCTGGGTGCTCAGTGCTCAGGGTGCTGGGTGCTCAGTGCTCTAGGTGCTGGGTGCTCAGTACTCAGGGTGCTGGGTGCTCAGTGCTCGGGGTGCTGGGTGCTCAGTGCTCAGGGTGATGGGTGCTCAGTACTCAGGGTGCTGGGTGTTCAGTACTCGGGGTGCTGGGTTCTCAGTACTCAGGGTGCTGGGTGCTCAGTACTCGGGTGCTGGGTTCTCAGTACACAGGTTGCTGGGTGCTCAGTACTCAGGGTGCTGGGTGCTCAGTACTCGGGTGCTGGGTGCTCAGTGCTCAGGGTGCTGGGTGCTCAGTGCTCGGGGTGCTGGGTGCTCAGGGCTCAGTGCTCAGGGTGCTGGGTGCTCAGTGCTCGGGGTGCTGGGTGCTGAGTGCTCAGTACTCAGGGTGCTGGGTGCTCAGGGCTCAGGGTGCTGGGTCCTCAGTGCTCAGGGTGCTGGGTGCTCAGTGCTCGGGGTGCTGGGTGCTCAGTGCTCAGTGCTCAGGGTGCTGGGTGCTCAGTACTCAGGGTGCTGGGTGCTCAGTGCTCGGGGTGCTGGGTGCTCAGTGCTCGGGTTGCTGGGTGCTCAGTACTCAGGGTGCTGGGTGCTCAGTACTCGGGGTGCTGGGTGCTCAGTACTCGGGGTGCTGGGTGCTCAGTACTCAGGGTGTTGGGTGCTCAGTACTCGGGTGCTGGGTGCTCAGTGCTCAGGGTGCTGGGTGCTCAGTGCTCGGGGTGCTGGGTGCTCAGTGCTCAGTACTCAGTGTGCTGGGTGCTCAGTGCTCGGGGTGCTGGGTGCTCAGTGCTCAGTACTCAGGGTGCTGGGTGCTCAGTGCTCAGGGTGCTGTGTGCTCAGAGCTCAGGGTGCTGGGTGCTCAGTGCTCAGGGTGCTGGGTACTCAGTGCTCAGTGTGCTGGGTGATCAGTACTCAGGGTGCTGGGTGCTCAGGGCTCAGGGTGCTGGGTGCTCAGTGCTCGCGGTGCTGGGTGCTCAGTGCTTGGGGTGCTGGGTGCTCAGTGCTCGGGGTGCTCGGTGCTCAGTACTCAGGGTGCTGGGTGCTCAGTGCTCGAGGTGCTCAGTACTCAGACTGCTATATGTTCAGTGCTCAGGGTGCTGGGTGCTCAGTACTCAGGGTGCTCGGTGCTTAGTACTCAGGGTGCTGGGTGCTCAGTACTCCGGGTCCTGGGTGCTCAGTGCTCGGGGTGCTCGGTGCTCAGTACTCCGTGCTCAGGGTGCTCAGTGCTCAGTGCTCAGGGTGCTGGGTGTTCAGTACTCAGGGTGCTGGGTGCTCAGTACTCAGGGTGCTCGGTGCTCAGTGCTCAGGGTGCTGGGTGCTCAGTACTCAGGGTGCTGGGTGCTCAGTACTCAGGGTGCTAGGTGCTCAGTGCTCAGGGTGCTGGGTGCTCAGTACTCAGGGTGCTGGGTGCTCAGTGCTCAGGGTGCTGGGTGCTCAGTACTCAGGGTGCTGGGAGCTCAGTGCTCAGGGTGATCGGTGCTCAGTACTCAGGGTGCTCAGTACTCAGGGTGCTGGGTGCTCAGTGCTCGGGGTGCTGGGTGCTCAGTGCTCAGGGTGCTGGGAGCTCAGTGCTCGGGGTGCTCGGTGCTCAGTACTCAGGGTGCTGGGTGCTCAGTACTCAGGGTGCTGGGAGCTCAGTGCTCGGGGTGCTCGGTGCTCAGTACTCAGGTTGCTGGGTGCTCAGTGCTCGAGGTGCTCAGTACTCAGGGTGCTGTGTGTTCAGTGCTCAGGGTGCTGGGTGCTCAGTACTCAGGGTGCTTTGTGCATAGTACTCAGGGTGCTTGGTGCTCAGTACTCCGGGTGCTGGGTGCTCAGTGCTCGGGGTGCTCGGTGCTCAGTGCTCAAGGTGCTGGGTGCTCAGTACTCAGGGTGCTCATTGCTCAGGGTGCTGGGTGCTCAGTACTCAGGGTGCTGGGTGCTCAGTGCTCAGGGTGCTCGGTGCTCGGGGCGCTGGGTGCTCAGTCCTCGGGCTGCTCGGAGCTCAGTACTCAGGGTGCTGGGTGCTCAGTGCTCGGGGTTCTCAGTGCTCAGTACTCAGGGTGCTGGGTGCTCAGTGCTCGTTGTGCTCGGTGCTCAGTACTTTGGGTGCTCACTACTCAGGGTGCTGGGTGCTCAGTGCTCAGGGTGCTGGGTGCTCAGTGCTCAGGGTGCTGGGTGCTCAGTGCTCAGGGTGCTGGGTGCTCAGTACTCAGGGTGCTGGGTGCTCAGTGCTCGGGGTGCTGGGTGCTCAGTGCTCAGGGTGATGGGTGCTCAGTACTCAGGGTGCTGGGTGTTCAGTACTCGGGGTGCTGGGTTCTCAGTACTCAGGGTGCTGGGTGCTCAGTACTCGGGTGCTGGGTTCTCAGTACACAGGTTGCTGGGTGCTCAGTACTCAGGGTGCTGGGTGCTCAGTACTCGGGTGCTGGGTGCTCAGTGCTCAGGGTGCTGGGTGCTCAGTGCTCGGGGTGCTGGGTGCTCAGGGCTCAGTACTCAGGGTGCTGGGTGCTCAGTGCTCGGGGTGCTGGGTGCTGAGTGCTCAGTACTCAGGGTGCTGGGTGCTCAGGGCTCAGTGTGCTGGGTCCTCAGTGCTCAGGGTGCTGGGTGCTCAGTGCTCGGGGTGCTGGGTGCTCAGTGCTCAGTGCTCAGGGTGCTGGGTGCTCAGTACTCAGGGTGCTGGGTGCTCAGTGCTCGGGGTGCTGGGTGCTCAGTGCTCGGGTTGCTGGGTGCTCAGTACTCAGGGTGCTGGGTGCTCAGTACTCGGGGTGCTGGGTGCTCAGTACTCAGGGTGCTGGGTGCTCAGTACTCAGGGTGTTGGGTGCTCAGTACTCGGGTGCTGGGTGCTCAGTGCTCAGGGTGCTGGGTGCTCAGTGCTCGGGGTGCTGGGTGCTCAGTGCTCGGGGTGCTGGGTGCTCAGTGCTCAGTACTCAGGGTGCTGGGTGCTCAGTGCTCAGGGTGCTGTGTGCTCAGAGCTCAGGGTGCTGGGTGCTCAGTGCTCAGGGTGCTGGGTACTCAGTGCTCAGTGTGCTGGGTGGTCAGTACTCAGGGTGCTGGGTGCTCAGGGCTCAGGGTGCTGGGTGCTCAGTGCTCGGGGTGCTGGGTGCTCAGTGCTTGGGGTGCTGGGTGCTCAGTGCTCGGGGTGCTCGGTGCTCAGTACTCAGGGTGCTGGGTGCTCAGTGCTCGCGGTGCTCAGTACTCAGACTGCTATATGTTCAGTGCTCAGGGTGCTGGGTGCTCAGTACTCAGGGTGATCGGTGCTTAGTACTCAGGGTGCTGGGTGCTCAGTACTCCGGGTCCTGGGTGCTCAGTGCTCGGGGTGCTCGGTGCTCAGTACTCAGTGCTCAGGGTGCTCAGTGCTCAGTGCTCAGGGTGCTGGGTGTTCAGTACTCAGGGTGCTGGGTGCTCAGTACTCAGGGTGCTCGGTGCTCAGTGCTCAGGGTGCTGGGTGCTCAGTACTCAGGGTGCTGGGTGCTCAGTACTCAGGGTGCTAGGTGCTGAGTGCTCAGGGTGCTGGGTGCTCAGTACTCAGGGTGCTGGGTGCTCAGTGCTCAGGGTGCTGGGTGCTCAGTACTCAGGGTGCTGGGAGCTCAGTGCTCAGGGTGATCGGTGCTCAGTACTCAGGGTGCTCAGTACTCAGGGTGCTGGGAGCTCAGTGCTCAGGGTGATTGGTGCTCAGTACTCAGGGTGCTCAGTGCTCAGTACTCGGGGTGCTGGGTGCTCAGTGCTCAGGGTGCTCAGTGCTCGGGGTGCTGGGTGCTCAATGCTCGGGTCGCTGGGTGCTCAGTGCTTGGGGTGCTGGGTGCTCAGTACTCGGGGTGCTGTGTGCTCAGTGCTCAGGGTGCTCAGTGCTCTGTACTCAGTGCTCAGGGTGCTCAGTGCTCAGTGCTCAGGGTGCTGGGTGTTCAGTACTCAGGGTGCTGGGTGCTCAGTACTCAGGGTGCTAGGTGCTCAGTGCTCAGGGTGCTGGGTGCTCAGTGCTCAGGGCGCTGGGTGCTCAGTGCTCGGGGTGCTGTGTGCTCAGTACTCAGGGTGCTCAGTGCTCAGTAATCAGGGTACTGGGTGCTCAGTGCTCAGGGTGCTGTGTGCTCAGTGCTCAGGGTGCTGGGTGCTCAGTGCTCGGGTTGCTGGGTGCTCAGTGCTCAGTTCTCAGGGTGCTGTGTGCTCAGTGCTCAGGGTGCTGGGTACTCAGTGCTCAGTAATCAGGGTACTGGGTGCTCAGTGCTCAGGGTGATGTGTGCTCAGTGCTCAGGGTGCTGGGTGCTCAGTGCTCAGGGTGCTGGGTACTCAGTGCTCAGAGTGCTGTGTGCTCAGTACTCAGGGTGCTGGGTGCTCAGTACTCAGGTTGCTGGGTGCTCAGTGCTCGGGGTGCTGGGTGCTCAGTGCTCGCGGTGCTGGGTGCTCAGTGCTCGGGGTGCTCGGTGCTCAGTACTCAGGGTGCTGGGTGCTCAGTGCTCGAGGTGCTCAGTACTCAGGGTGCTGTGTGTTCAGTGCTCAGGGTGCTGTGTGCTCAGTACTCAGGGTGCTCGGTGCTTAGTACTCAGGGTGCTTGGTGCTCAGTACTCCGGGTGCTGGGTGCTCAGTGCTCGGGGTGCTCGGTGCTCAGTGCTCAAGGTGCTGGGTGCTCAGTACTCAGGGTGCTCATTGCTCAGGGTGCTGGGTGCTCAGTACTCAGGGTGCTGGGTGCTCAGTGCTCAGGGTGCTCGTTGCTCGGGGCGCTGGGTGCTCAGTCCTCGGGCTGCTCGGAGCTCAGTACTCAGGGTGCTGGGTGCTCAGTGCTCGGGGTTCTCGGTGCTCAGTACTCAGGGTGCTGGGTGCTCAGTGCTCGTTGTGCTCGGTGCTCAGTACTTTGGGTGCTCACTACTCAGGGTGCTGGGTGCTCAGTGCTCAGGGTGCTGGGTGCTCAGTGCTCAGGGTGCTGGGTGCTCAGTACTCAGGGTGCTGGGTGCTCAGTGCTCGGGGTGCTGGGTGCTCAGTGCTCAGGGTGATGGGTGCTCTGTACTCAGGGTGCTGGGTGTTCAGTACTCGGGGTGCTGGGTTCTCAGTACTCAGGGTGCTGGGTGCTCAGTACTCGGGTGCTGGGTTCTCAGTACACAGGTTGCTGGGTGCTCAGTACTCAGGGTGCTGGGTGCTCAGTACTCGGGTGCTGGGTGCTCAGTGCTCAGGGTGCTGGGTGCTCAGTGCTCGGGGTGCTGGGTGCTCAGGGCTCAGTACTCAGGGTGCTGGGTGCTCAGTGCTCGCGGTGCTGGGTGCTCAGTGCTTGGGGTGCTGGGTGCTCAGTGCTCGGGGTGCTCGGTGCTCAGTACTCAGGGTGCTGGGTGCTCAGTGCTCGAGGTGCTCAGTACTCAGACTGCTATATGTTCAGTGCTCAGGGTGCTGGGTGCTCAGTACTCAGGGTGCTCGGTGCTTAGTACTCAGGGTGCTGGGTGCTCAGTACTCCGGGTCCTGGGTGCTCAGTGCTCGGGGTGCTCGGTGCTCAGTACTCCGTGCTCAGGGTGCTCAGTGCTCAGTGCTCAGGGTGCTGGGTGTTCAGTACTCAGGGTGCTGGGTGCTCAGTACTCAGGGTGCTCGGTGCTCAGTGCTCAGGGTGCTGGGTGCTCAGTACTCAGGGTGCTGGGTGCTCAGTACTCAGGGTGCTAGGTGCTCAGTGCTCAGGGTGCTGGGTGCTCAGTACTCAGGGTGCTGGGTGCTCAGTGCTCAGGGTGCTGGGTGCTCAGTACTCAGGGTGCTGGGAGCTCAGTGCTCAGGGTGATCGGTGCTCAGTACTCAGGGTGCTCAGTACTCAGGGTGCTGGGTGCTCAGTGCTCGGGGTGCTGGGTGCTCAGTGCTCAGGGTGCTGGGTGTTCAGTACTCAGGGTGCTGGGTGCTCAGTACTCAGGGTGCTGGGTGCTCAGTGCTCAGGGTGCTCAGTGCTCAGTACTCGGGGTGCTTGGTGCTCAGTACTCAGGGTGCTCAGTGCTCAGTACTCGGGGTGCTGGGTGCTCAGTGCTCAGGGTGCTCAGTGCTCGGGGTGCTGGGTGCTCAGTACTCGGGGTGCTGTGTGCTCAGTGCTCAGGGTGCTCAGTGCTCTGTACTCAGTGCTCATGGTGCTCAGTGCTCAGTGCTCAGGGTGCTGGGTGTTCAGTACTCAGGGTGCTGGGTGCTCAGTACTCAGGGTGCTAGGTGCTCAGTGCTCAGGGTGCTGAGTGCTCAGTGCTCGGGGCGCTGGGTGCTCAGTGCTCGGGGTGCTGTGTGCTCAGTACTCAGGGTGCTGGGTGCTCAGTACTCAGGGTGCTGGGTGCTCAGTACTCGGGTGCTGGGTGCTCAGTGCTCAGGGTGCTGGGTGCTCAGTGCTCGGGTTGCTGGGTGCTCAGTGCTCAGTTCTCAGGGTGCTGGGTGCTCAGTGCTCAGGGTGCTGGGTGCTCAGTGCTCAGTAATCAGGGTACTGGGTGCTCAGTGCTCAGGGTGCTGTGTGCTCAGTGCTCAGGGTGCTGGGTGCTCAGTACTCAGGGTGCTGGGTGCTCAGTGCTCGGGGAGCTGGGTGCTCAGTGCTCGCGGTGCTGGGTGCTCAGTGCTCGGGGTGCTCGGTGCCCAGTACTCAGGGTGCTGGGTGCTCAGTGCTCGAGGCAATCAGTACTCAGGGTGCTGTGTGTTCAGTGCTCAGGGTGCTGGGTGCTCAGTACTCCGGGTGCTGGGTGCTCAGTGCTCAGGGTGCTCGGTGCTCAGTGCTCAAGGTGCTGGGTGCTCAGTACTCAGGGTGCTCATGGCTCAGGGTGCTGGGTGCTCAGTACTCAGGGTGCTGGGTGCTCAGTGCTCAGGGTGCTCGGTGCCCGGGGCGCTGGGTGCTCAGTGCTCGGGGTGCTGGGTGCTCAGTGCTCAGGGTGCTCAGTGCTCGGGGTGCTGGGTGCTCAGTGCTCGGGGCGCTGGGTGCTCAGTGCTCGGGGTGCTGGGTGCTCAGTACTCGGGGTGCTGTGTGCTCAGTGCTCAGGGTGCTCAGTGCTCAGTACTCAGGGCTCAGGGTGCTCAGTGCTCAGTGCTCAGGGTGCGGGGTGTTCAGTACTCAGGGTGCTAGGTGCTCAGTGCTCAGGGTGCTGGGTGCTCAGTGCTCGGGGCGTTGGGTGCTCAGTGCTCGGGGTGCTCGGAGCTCAGTACTCAGGGTGCTGGGTGCTCAGTGCTCAGGGTGATCGGTGCTCAGTACTCAGGGTACTGGGTGCTCAGTGCTCGGGGTGCTCGGTGCTCAGTACGTTGGGTGCTGGGTGCTCAGTACTCAGGGTGCTGGGTGCTCAGTACTCAGGGTGCTGGGTGCTCAGTACTCGGGTGCTGTGTGCTCAGGGCTCAGGGTGCTGGGTGCTCAGTGTTCAGGGTGCTGGGTGCTCAGTTCTCAGGGTGCTGGGTGCTCAGTACTCGGGGTGCTGGGTGCTCAGTACTCGGGGTGCTGGGTGCTCAGTACTCAGGGTGCTGGGTGCTCAGTACTCAGGGTGCTGGGTGCTCAGTACTCGGGTGCTGGGTGCTCAGTGCTCAGGGTGATGGGTGCTCAGTGCTCGGGGTGCTGGCTGCTCAGTGCTCAGTACTAAGGGTGCTGGGTGCTCAGTGCTCGGGGTGCTGGGTGCTCAGTGCTCAGTACTCAGGGTGGTGGGTGCTCAGTGCTCAGGGTGCTGGGTGCTCAGTGCTCAGGGTGCTAGGTGCTCGGTGCTCGGGGTGCTGGGTGCTTAGTGCTCGGGGTGCCGGTGCTCAGTACTCGGGGTGCTCAGTGCTCAGTACTCTGGGCGCTGGGTGCTCAGTGCTCAGGGTGCTGGGTGCTCAGTACTCAGGGTGCTGGGTGCTCGGTGCTCAGTACGCTGGGTGCTCAGTGCTCAGGGTGCTGGGTGCTCAGTACACAGGGTGCTGGGTGCTCAGTGCTCGGGGTGCTGGGTGCTCAGTGCTCAGTACTCAGGGTGCTGGGTGCTCAGTGCTCAGGGTGCTGGGTGCTCAGTACTCAGGGTGCTGGGTGCTCGGTGCTCAGTATGCTGGGTGCTCAGTGCTCAGGGTGCTGGGTGCTCAGTACTCAGTGTGCTGGGTGCTCGGTGCTCAGTACGCTGGGTGCTCAGTACTCCGGTTGCTGGGTGCTCAGTTCTCGGGGTGCTCGGTGCTCAGTGCTCAAGGTGCTGGGTGCTCAGTACTCAGGGTGCTCATTGCTCAGGGTGCTGGGTGCTCAGTACTCAGGGTGCTGGGTGCTCAGTACTCAGGGTGCTCGGTGCTCGGGGCGCTGGGTGCTCCGGGTGCTCGGAGCTCAGTACTCAGGGTGCTGGGTGCTCAGTGCTCGGGGTGCTCGGTGCTCAGTACTCAGGGTGCTGGGTGCTCACTGCTCAGGGTGCTGGTTGCTCAGTGCTCGGGGTGCTGGATGCACAGTGCTCCGGGGGCTGGGTGCTCAGTGCTCAGTGCTCAGGGTGCTGGGTGCTCAGTGCTCAGTGCTCAGGGTGCTGGTTGCTCAGTACTCAGGGTGCTAGGTGCTCAGTACTCAGGGTGCTGGGTGCTCAGTGCTCAGGGTGCTGGGTGCTCAGTACTCAGGGTGCTGGGTGATCAGTGCTCGGGGTGCTGGGTGCTCAGTGCTCAGGGTGCTGGGTGCTCAGTGCTCAGGGAGCTGGGTGCTCAGTACTCATTGTGCTGGGTGCTCAGTGCTCGGGGTGCTCAGTGCTCAGTACTCAAGATGCTGGTTGCTCAGTGCTCAGGGTGCTGGGTGCTCAGTGAACAGGGTGCTGGGTGCTCAGTACTCAGGGTGATCGGTGCTCAGTACTCAGGGTTCTCAGTGCTCAGTACTCAGGGTGCTGGGTACTCAGTGCTCAGGGTGCTGGGAGCTCAGTATTCAGGGTGCTCAGTGCTCAGTACCCGGGGTGCTTGGTGCTCAGTACTCAGGGTGCTCAGTGCTCAGTACTCGGCGTGCTGGGTGCTCAGTGTTCGGGGTGCTCGGAGCTCAGTACTCAGGGTGCTGGGTGCCCCGTGCTCGGGGTGCTCGGTGCTCAGTACTCAGGGTGCTGGGTGCTCAGTGCTCGGGGTGCTGGGTGCTCAGTGCTCAGTACTCAGGGAGCTGGGTGCTCAGTGCTCAGGGTGCTGTGTGCTCAGTGCTCAGGGTGCTGGGTGCTCAGTACTCAGGGTGCTGTGTGCTCAGTGCTTGGGGTGCTGTGTGCTCAGTACTCAGGGTGCTGGGTGCTCAGTGCTCAGGGTGCTGGGTGCTCAGTGCTCAGGGTGCTGGGTGCTCAGTGCTCAGTACTCAGGGTGCTGGGTGCTCAGTGCTCAGGGTGCTGTGTGCACAGTGCTCAGGGTGCTGGGTGCTCAGTGCTCAGGGTGCTGGGTACTCAGTGCTCAGAGTGCTGTGTGCTCAGTACTCAGGGTGCTGGGTGCTCAGTACTCAGGTTGCTGGGTGCTCAGTGCTCGGGGTGCTGGGTGCTCAGTACTCAGGGTGCTGGGTGCTCAGTGCTCGAGGTGCTCAGTACTCAGGGTGCTGTGTGTTCAGTGCTCAGGGTGCTGGGTGCTCAGTACTCAGGGTGCTCGGTGCTTAGTACTCAGGGTGCTCGGTGCTCAGTACTTTGGGTGCTCACTACTCAGGGTGCTGGGTGCTCAGGGTGCTGGGTGCTCAGTGCTCAGGGTGCTGGGTGCTCAGTGCTCAGGGTGCTGGGTGCTCAGTACTCAGGGTGCTGGGTGTTCAGTACTCGGGGTGCTGGGTTCTCAGTACTCAGGGTGCTGGGTGCTCAGTACTCGGGGTGCTGGGTTCTCAGTACACAGGTTGCTGGGTGCTCAGTACTCAGGGTGCTGGGTGCTCAGTACTCGGGTGCTGGGTGCTCAGTGCTCAGGGTGCTGGGTGCTCAGTGCACGGGGTGCTGGGTGCTCAGGGCTCAGTACTCAGGGTGCTGGGTGCTCAGTGCTCAGGGTGCTGGGTGCTGAGTGCTCAGTACTCAGGGTGCTGGGTGCTCAGGGCTCAGGGTGCTGGGTCCTCAGTGCTCAGGGTGCTGGGTGCTCAGTGCTCGGGGTGCTGGGTGCTCAGTGCTCAGGGTGCTGGGTGCTCAGTACTCAGGGTGCTGGGTGCTCAGTGCTCGGGGTGCTGGGTGCTCAGTGCTCGGGTTGCTGGGTGCTCAGTACTCAGGGTGCTGGGTGCTCAGTACTCGGGGTGCTGGGTGCTCAGTACTCAGGGTGCTGGGTGCTCAGTTCTCAGGGTGTTGGGTGCTCAGTACTCGGGTGCTGGGTGCTCAGTGCTCAGGGTGCTGGGTGCTCAGTGCTCGGGGTGCTGGGTGCTCAGTGCTCAGTACTCAGGGTGCTGGGTGCTCAGTGCTCGGGGTGCTGGGTGCTCAGTGCTCAGTACTCAGGGTGCTGGGTGCTCAGTGCTCAGGGTGCTGTGTGCTCAGAGCTCAGGGTGCTGGGTGCTCAGTGCTCAGGGTGCTGGGTACTCAGTGCTCAGGGTGCTGGGTGGTCAGTACTCAGGGTGCTGGGTGCTCAGGGCTCAGGGTGCTGGGTGCTCAGTGCTTGGGGTGCTGGGTGCTCAGTGCTCGGGGTGCTCGGTGCTCAGTACTCAGGGTGCTGGGTGCTCAGTGCTCGAGGTGCTCAGTGCTCAGACTGCTATATGTTCAGTGCTCAGGGTGCTGGGTGCTCAGTACTCAGGGTGCTCGGTGCTTAGTACTCAGGGTGCTGGGTGCTCAGTACTCCGGGTCCTGGGTGCTCAGTGCTCGGGGTGCGCGGTGCTCAGTACTCAGTGCTCAGGGTGCTCAGTGCTCAGTGCTCAGGGTGCTGGGTGTTCAGTACTCAGGGTGCTGGGTGCTCAGTACTCAGGGTGCTGGGTGCTCAGTGCTCAGGGTGCTGGGTGCTCAGTACTCGGGGTGCTCGGTGCTCGGTGCTCAGTGCTCAGGGTGCTGGGTGCTCAGTACTCAGGGTGCTGGGTGCTCAGTACTCAGGGTGCTGGGTGCTCAGTGCTCAGGGTGCTGGGTACTCAGTGCTCAGGGTGCTCGGTGCTCAGTACTCGGTGTGCTGGGTGCTCATTCTCGGGGTGATGGGTGCTCAGTGCTCGGGGTGCTGGGTGCTCAGTACTCAGGGTGCTGGGTGCTCAGTGCTCAGGGTGCTGGGTGCTCAGTACTCAGGTTGCTAGGTGCTCAGTGCTCAGGGTGCTGGGTGCTCAGTACTCAGGGTGCTGGGTGCTCAGTGCTCAGGGTGCTGGGTGCTCAGTACTCAGGGTGCTGGGAGCACAGTGCTCAGGGTGATCGGTGCTCAGTTCTCAGGGTGCTCAGTACTCAGGGTGCTGGGTGCTCAGTGCTCAGGGTGCTGGGTGCTCAGTACTCAGGGTGCTGGGTGTTCAGTACTCAGGGTGCTGGGTGCTCAGTACTCAGGGTGCTGGGTGCTCAGTGCTCAGGGTGCTCAGTGCTCAGTACTCGGGGTGCTTGGTGCTCAGTACTCAGGGTGCTCAGTGCTCAGTACTCGGGGTGCTGGGTGCTCAGTGCTCAGGGTGCTCAGTGCTCGGGGTGCTGGGTGCTCAGTGCTCAGGGTGCTGGGTACTCAGTGCTCAGGGTGCTGGGTGGTCAGTACTCTGGGTGCTGGGTGCTCAGTACTCGGGTGCTGGGTGCTCAGTGCTCAGGGTGCTGGGTGCTCAGTGCTCGGGGTGCTGGGTGCTCAGGGCTCAGTACTCAGGGTGCTGGGTGCTCAGTGCTCGGGGTGCTGGGTGCTGAGTGCTCAGTACTCAGGGTGCTGGGTGCTCAGGGCTCAGGGTGCTGGGTCCTCAGTGCTCAGGGTGCTGGGTGCTCAGTGCTCGGGGTGCTGGGTGCTCAGTGCTCAGGGTGCTGGGTGCTGAGTGCTCAGTACTCAGGGTGCTGGGTGCTCAGGGCTCAGGGTGCTGGGTCCTCAGTGCTCAGGGTGCTGGGTGCTCAGTGCTCGGGGTGCTGGGTGCTCAGTGCTCGGGGTGCTGGGTGCTGAGTGCTCAGTACTCAGGGTGCTGGGTGCTCAGGGCTCAGGGTGCTGGGTCCTCAGTGCTCAGGGTGCTGGGTGCTCAGTGCTCGGGGTGCTGGGTGCTCAGTGCTCAGTGCTCAGGGTGCTGGGTGCTCAGTACTCAGGGTGCTGGGTGCTCAGTGCTCGGGGTGCTGGGTGCTCAGCGCTCGGGTTGCTGGGTGCTCAGTACTCAGGGTGCTGGGTGCTCAGTACTCGGGGTGCTGGGTGCTCAGTACTCAGTGTGCTGGGTGCTCAGTACTCAGGGTGTTGGGTGCTCAGTACTCGGGTGCTGGGTGCTCAGTGCTCAGGGTGCTGGGTGCTCAGTGCTCGGGGTGCTGGGTGCTCAGTGCTCAGTACTCAGGGTGCTGGGTGCTCAGTGCTCGGGGTGCTGGGTGCTCAGTGCTCAGTACTCAGGGTGCTGGGTGCTCAGTGCTCAGGGTGCTGTGTGCTCAGAGCTCAGGGTGCTGGGTGCTCAGTGCTCAGGGTGCTGGGTACTCAGTGCTCAGGGTGCTGGGTGGTCAGTACTCAGGGTGCTGGTTGCTCAGGGCTCAGGGTGCTGGGTGCTCAGTGCTCGGGGTGCTGGGTGCTCAGTGCTTGGGGTGCTGGGTGCTCAGTGCTCGGGGTGCTCGGTGCTCAGTACTCAGGGTGCTGGGTGCTCAGTGCTCGAGGTGCTCAGTACTCAGACTGCTATATGTTCAGTGCTCAGGGTGCTGGGTGCTCAGTACTCAGGGTGATCGGTGCTTAGTACTCAGGGTGCTGGGTGCTCAGTACTCCGGGTCCTGGGTGCTCAGTGCTCGGGGTGCTCGGTGCTCAGTACTCAGTGCTCAGGGTGCTCAGTGCTCAGTGCTCAGGTTGCTGGGTGTTCAGTACTCAGGGTGCTGGGTGCTCAGTACTCAGGGTGCTTGGTGCTCAGTGCTCAGGGTGCTGGGTGCTCAGTACTCGGGGTGCTCGGTGCTCGGTGCTCAGTGCTCAAGGTGCTGGGTGCTCAGTACTCAGGGTGCTGGGTCCTCAGTACTCAGGGTGCTGGGTGCTCAGTGCTCAGGGTGCTGGGTACTCAGTGCTCAGGGTGCTCGGTGCTCAGTACTCGGTGTGCTGGGTGCTCATTCTCGGGGTGATGGGTGCTCAGTGCTCGGGGTGCTGCGTGCTCAGTACTCAGTGTGCTGGGTGCTCAGTGCTCAGGGTGCTGGGTGCTCAGTACTCAAGGTGCTAGGTGCTCAGTGCTCAGGGTGCTGGGTGCTCAGTACTCAGGGTGCTGGGTGCTCAGTGCTCAGGGTGCTGGGTGCTCAGTACTCAGGGTGCTGGGAGCTCAGTGCTCAGGGTGATCGGTGATCAGTACTCAGGGTGCTCAGTACTCAGGGTGCTGGGTGCTCAGTGCTCGGGGTGCTGGGTGCTCAGTGCTCAGGGTGCTGGGTGTTCAGTACTCAGGGTGCTGGGTGCTCAGTACTCAGGGTGCTGGGTGCTCAGTGCTCAGGGTGCTCAGTGCTCAGTACTCGGGGTGCTTGGTGCTCAGTACTCAGGGTGCTCAGTGCTCAGTACTCGGGGTGCTGGGTGCTCAGTGCTCAGGGTGCTCGGTGCTCGGGGCGCTGGGTGCTCAGTCCTCGGGGTGCTCGGAGCGCAGTACTCAGGGTGCTGGGTGCTCAGTGCTCAGGGTGCTCGGTGCTCGGGGCGCTGGGTGCTCAGTCCTCGGGGTGCTCGGAGCTCAGTACTCAGGGTGCTGTGTGCTCAGTGCTCTGGGTTCTCGGTGCTCAGTACTCAGGGTGCTGGGTGCTCAGTGCTCGTTGTGCTCGGTGCTCAGTACTTTGGGTGCTCACTACTCAGGGTGCTGGGTGCTCAGTGCTCAGGGTGCTGGGTGCTCAGTGCTCAGGGTGCTGGGTGCTCAGTGCTCAGGGTGCTGGGTGCTCAGTACTCAGGGTGCTGGGTGCTCAGTGCTCGGGGTGCTGGGTGCTCAGTGCTCAGGGTGCTGGGTGCTCAGTACTCGGGGTGCTGGGTTCTCAGTACTCAGGGTGCTGGGTGCTCAGTACTCTGGGTGCTGGGTTCTCAGTACACAGGTTGCTGGGTGCTCAGTACTCAGGGTGCTGGGTGCTCAGTACTCGGGTGCTGGGTGCTCAGTGCTCAGGGTGCTGGGTGCTCAGTGCTCGGGGTGCTGGGTGCTCAGGGCTCAGTACTCAGGGTGCTGGGTGCTCAGTGCTCGGGGTGCTGGGTGCTGAGTGCTCAGTACTCAGGGTGCTGGGTGCTCAGGGCTCAGGGTGCTGGGTCCTCAGTGCTCAGGGTGCTGGGTGCTCAGTGCTCGGGGTGCTGGGTGCTCAGTGCTCAGGGTGCTGGGTGCTCAGTACTCAGGGTGCTGGGTGCTCAGTGCTCGGGGTGCTGGGTGCTCAGTGCTCGGGTTGCTGGGTGCTCAGTACTCAGGGTGCTGGGTGCTCAGTACTCGGGGTGCTGGGTGCTCAGTACTCAGGGTGCTGGGTGCTCAGTACTCAGGGTGTTGGGTGCTCAGTACTCGGGTGCTGGGTGCTCAGTGCTCAGGGTGCTGGGTGCTCAGTGCTCGGGGTGCTGGGTGCTCAGTGCTCAGTACTCAGGGTGCTGGGTGCTCAGTGCTCGGGGTGCTGGGTGCTCAGTGCTCAGTACTCAGGGTGCTGGGTGCTCAGTGCTCAGGGTGCTGTGTGCTCAGAGCTCAGGGTGCTGGGTGCTCAGTGCTCAGGGTGCTGGGTACTCAGTTCTCAGGGTGCTGGGTGGTCAGTACTCAGGGTGCTGGGTGCTCTGTACTCGGGTGCTGGGTGCTCAGTGCTCAGGGTGCTGGGTGCTCAGTGCTCGGGGTGCTGGGTGCTCAGGGCTCAGTACTCAGTGTGCTGGGTGCTCAGTGCTCGGGGTGCTGGGTGCTGAGTGCTCAGTACTCAGGGTGCTGGGTGCTCAGGGCTCAGGGTGCTGGGTCCTCAGTGCTCAGGGTGCTGGGTGCTCAGTGCTCGGGGTGCTGGGTGCTCAGTGCTCAGGGTGCTGGGTGCTCGGTACTCAGGGTGCTGGGTGCTCAGTGCTCAGGGTGCTGTGTGCTCTGTGCTCAGGGTGCTGGGTGCTCAGTACTCAGGGTGCTGGGTACTCAGTGCTCAGAGTGCTGGGTGCTCAGTACTCAGGGTGCTGGGTGCTCAGTACTCAGGTTGCTGGGTGCTCAGTGCTCGGGGTGCTGGGTGCTCAGTGCTCGCGGTGCTGGGTGCTCAGTGCTCGGGGTGCTCGGTGCTCAGTACTCAGGGTGCTGGGTGCTCAGTGCTCGAGGTGCTCAGTACTCAGGGTGCTGTGTGTTCAGTGCTCAGGGTGCTGGGTGCTCAGTACTCAGGGTGATCGGTGCTTAGTACTCAGGGTGCTTGGTGCTCAGTACTCCGGGTGCTGGGTGCTCAGTGCTCGGGGTGCTCGGTGCTCAGTGCTCAAGGTGCTGGGTGCTCAGTACTCAGGGTGCTGTGTGTTCAGTGCTCAGGGTGCTGTGTGCTCAGTACTCAGGGTGCTCGGTGCTCAGTGCTCAAGGTGCTGGGTGCTCAGTACTCAGGGTGCTCATTGCTCAGGGTGCTGGGTGCTCAGTACTCAGGGTGCTGGGTGCTCAGTGCTCAGGGTGCTCGTTGCTCGGGGCGCTGGGTGCTCAGTCCTCGGGCTGCTCGGAGCTCAGTACTCAGGGTGCTGGGTGCTCAGTGCTCGGGGTTCTCGGTGCTCAGTACTCAGGGTGCTGGGTGCTCAGTGCTCGTTGTGCTCGGTGCTCAGTACTTTGGGTGCTCACTACTCAGGGTGCTGGGTGCTCAGTGCTCAGGGTGCTGGGTGCTCAGTGCTCTAGGTGCTGGGTGCTCAGTACTCAGGGTGCTGGGTGCTCAGTGCTCGGGGTGCTGGGTGCTCAGTGCTCAGGGTGATGGGTGCTCAGTACTCAGGGTGCTGGGTGTTCAGTACTCGGGGTGCTGGGTTCTCAGTACTCAGGGTGCTGGGTGCTCAGTACTCGGGTGCTGGGTTCTCAGTACACAGGTTGCTGGGTGCTCAGTACTCAGGGTGCTGGGTGCTCAGTACTCGGGTGCTGGGTGCTCAGTGCTCAGGGTGCTGGGTGCTCAGTGCTCGGGGTGCTGGGTGCTCAGGGCTCAGTGCTCAGGGTGCTGGGTGCTCAGTGCTCGGGGTGCTGGGTGCTGAGTGCTCAGTACTCAGGGTGCTGGGTGCTCAGGGCTCAGGGTGCTGGGTCCTCAGTGCTCAGGGTGCTGGGTGCTCAGTGCTCGGGGTGCTGGGTGCTCAGTGCTCAGTGCTCAGGGTGCTGGGTGCTCAGTACTCAGGGTGCTGGGTGCTCAGTGCTCGGGGTGCTGGGTGCTCAGTGCTCGGGTTGCTGGGTGCTCAGTACTCAGGGTGCTGGGTGCTCAGTACTCGGGGTGCTGGGTGCTCAGTACTCGGGGTGCTGGGTGCTCAGTACTCAGGGTGTTGGGTGCTCAGTACTCGGGTGCTGGGTGCTCAGTGCTCAGGGTGCTGGGTGCTCAGTGCTCGGGGTGCTGGGTGCTCAGTGCTCAGTACTCAGTGTGCTGGGTGCTCAGTGCTCGGGGTGCTGGGTGCTCAGTGCTCAGTACTCAGGGTGCTGGGTGCTCAGTGCTCAGGGTGCTGTGTGCTCAGAGCTCAGGGTGCTGGGTGCTCAGTGCTCAGGGTGCTGGGTACTCAGTGCTCAGTGTGCTGGGTGATCAGTACTCAGGGTGCTGGGTGCTCAGGGCTCAGGGTGCTGGGTGCTCAGTGCTCGCGGTGCTGGGTGCTCAGTGCTTGGGGTGCTGGGTGCTCAGTGCTCGGGGTGCTCGGTGCTCAGTACTCAGGGTGCTGGGTGCTCAGTGCTCGAGGTGCTCAGTACTCAGACTGCTATATGTTCAGTGCTCAGGGTGCTGGGTGCTCAGTACTCAGGGTGCTCGGTGCTTAGTACTCAGGGTGCTGGGTGCTCAGTACTCCGGGTCCTGGGTGCTCAGTGCTCGGGGTGCTCGGTGCTCAGTACTCCGTGCTCAGGGTGCTCAGTGCTCAGTGCTCAGGGTGCTGGGTGTTCAGTACTCAGGGTGCTGGGTGCTCAGTACTCAGGGTGCTCGGTGCTCAGTGCTCAGGGTGCTGGGTGCTCAGTACTCAGGGTGCTGGGTGCTCAGTACTCAGGGTGCTAGGTGCTCAGTGCTCAGGGTGCTGGGTGCTCAGTACTCAGGGTGCTGGGTGCTCAGTGCTCAGGGTGCTGGGTGCTCAGTACTCAGGGTGCTGGGAGCTCAGTGCTCAGGGTGATCGGTGCTCAGTACTCAGGGTGCTCAGTACTCAGGGTGCTGGGTGCTCAGTGCTCGGGGTGCTGGGTGCTCAGTGCTCAGGGTGCTGGGAGCTCAGTGCTCGGGGTGCTCGGTGCTCAGTACTCAGGGTGCTGGGTGCTCAGTACTCAGGGTGCTGGGAGCTCAGTGCTCGGGGTGCTCGGTGCTCAGTACTCAGGGTGCTGGGTGCTCAGTGCTCGAGGTGCTCAGTACTCAGGGTGCTGTGTGTTCAGTGCTCAGGGTGCTGGGTGCTCAGTACTCAGGGTGCTTTGTGCATAGTACTCAGGGTGCTTGGTGCTCAGTACTCCGGGTGCTGGGTGCTCAGTGCTCGGGGTGCTCGGTGCTCAGTGCTCAAGGTGCTGGGTGCTCAGTACTCAGGGTGCTCATTGCTCAGGGTGCTGGGTGCTCAGTACTCAGGGTGCTGGGTGCTCAGTGCTCAGGGTGCTCGGTGCTCGGGGCGCTGGGTGCTCAGTCCTCGGGCTGCTCGGAGCTCAGTACTCAGGGTGCTGGGTGCTCAGTGCTCGGGGTTCTCAGTGCTCAGTACTCAGGGTGCTGGGTGCTCAGTGCTCGTTGTGCTCGGTGCTCAGTACTTTGGGTGCTCACTACTCAGGGTGCTGGGTGCTCAGTGCTCAGGGTGCTGGGTGCTCAGTGCTCAGGGTGCTGGGTGCTCAGTGCTCAGGGTGCTGGGTGCTCAGTACTCAGGGTGCTGGGTGCTCAGTGCTCGGGGTGCTGGGTGCTCAGTGCTCAGGGTGATGGGTGCTCAGTACTCAGGGTGCTGGGTGTTCAGTACTCGGGGTGCTGGGTTCTCAGTACTCAGGGTGCTGGGTGCTCAGTACTCGGGTGCTGGGTTCTCAGTACACAGGTTGCTGGGTGCTCAGTACTCAGGGTGCTGGGTGCTCAGTACTCGGGTGCTGGGTGCTCAGTGCTCAGGGTGCTGGGTGCTCAGTGCTCGGGGTGCTGGGTGCTCAGGGCTCAGTACTCAGGGTGCTGGGTGCTCAGTGCTCGGGGTGCTGGGTGCTGAGTGCTCAGTACTCAGGGTGCTGGGTGCTCAGGGCTCAGTGTGCTGGGTCCTCAGTGCTCAGGGTGCTGGGTGCTCAGTGCTCGGGGTGCTGGGTGCTCAGTGCTCAGTGCTCAGGGTGCTGGGTGCTCAGTACTCAGGGTGCTGGGTGCTCAGTGCTCGGGGTGCTGGGTGCTCAGTGCTCGGGTTGCTGGGTGCTCAGTACTCAGGGTGCTGGGTGCTCAGTACTCGGGGTGCTGGGTGCTCAGTACTCAGGGTGCTGGGTGCTCAGTACTCAGGGTGTTGGGTGCTCAGTACTCGGGTGCTGGGTGCTCAGTGCTCAGGGTGCTGGGTGCTCAGTGCTCGGGGTGCTGGGTGCTCAGTGCTCGGGGTGCTGGGTGCTCAGTGCTCAGTACTCAGGGTGCTGGGTGCTCAGTGCTCAGGGTGCTGTGTGCTCAGAGCTCAGGGTGCTGGGTGCTCAGTGCTCAGGGTGCTGGGTACTCAGTGCTCAGTGTGCTGGGTGGTCAGTACTCAGGGTGCTGGGTGCTCAGGGCTCAGGGTGCTGGGTGCTCAGTGCTCGGGGTGCTGGGTGCTCAGTGCTTGGGGTGCTGGGTGCTCAGTGCTCGGGGTGCTCGGTGCTCAGTACTCAGGGTGCTGGGTGCTCAGTGCTCGCGGTGCTCAGTACTCAGACTGCTATATGTTCAGTGCTCAGGGTGCTGGGTGCTCAGTACTCAGGGTGATCGGTGCTTAGTACTCAGGGTGCTGGGTGCTCAGTACTCCGGGTCCTGGGTGCTCAGTGCTCGGGGTGCTCGGTGCTCAGTACTCAGTGCTCAGGGTGCTCAGTGCTCAGTGCTCAGGGTGCTGGGTGTTCAGTACTCAGGGTGCTGGGTGCTCAGTACTCAGGGTGCTCGGTGCTCAGTGCTCAGGGTGCTGGGTGCTCAGTACTCAGGGTGCTGGGTGCTCAGTACTCAGGGTGCTAGGTGCTGAGTGCTCAGGGTGCTGGGTGCTCAGTACTCAGGGTGCTGGGTGCTCAGTGCTCAGGGTGCTGGGTGCTCAGTACTCAGGGTGCTGGGAGCTCAGTGCTCAGGGTGATCGGTGCTCAGTACTCAGGGTGCTCAGTACTCAGGGTGCTGGGAGCTCAGTGCTCAGGGTGATTGGTGCTCAGTACTCAGGGTGCTCAGTGCTCAGTACTCGGGGTGCTGGGTGCTCAGTGCTCAGGGTGCTCAGTGCTCGGGGTGCTGGGTGCTCAATGCTCGGGTCGCTGGGTGCTCAGTGCTTGGGGTGCTGGGTGCTCAGTACTCGGGGTGCTGTGTGCTCAGTGCTCAGGGTGCTCAGTGCTCTGTACTCAGTGCTCAGGGTGCTCAGTGCTCAGTGCTCAGGGTGCTGGGTGTTCAGTACTCAGGGTGCTGGGTGCTCAGTACTCAGGGTGCTAGGTGCTCAGTGCTCAGGGTGCTGGGTGCTCAGTGCTCAGGGCGCTGGGTGCTCAGTGCTCGGGGTGCTGTGTGCTCAGTACTCAGGGTGCTCAGTGCTCAGTAATCAGGGTACTGGGTGCTCAGTGCTCAGGGTGCTGTGTGCTCAGTGCTCAGGGTGCTGGGTGCTCAGTGCTCGGGTTGCTGGGTGCTCAGTGCTCAGTTCTCAGGGTGCTGTGTGCTCAGTGCTCAGGGTGCTGGGTACTCAGTGCTCAGTAATCAGGGTACTGGGTGCTCAGTGCTCAGGGTGATGTGTGCTCAGTGCTCAGGGTGCTGGGTGCTCAGTGCTCAGGGTGCTGGGTACTCAGTGCTCAGAGTGCTGTGTGCTCAGTACTCAGGGTGCTGGGTGCTCAGTACTCAGGTTGCTGGGTGCTCAGTGCTCGGGGTGCTGGGTGCTCAGTGCTCGCGGTGCTGGGTGCTCAGTGCTCGGGGTGCTCGGTGCTCAGTACTCAGGGTGCTGGGTGCTCAGTGCTCGAGGTGCTCAGTACTCAGGGTGCTGTGTGTTCAGTGCTCAGGGTGCTGTGTGCTCAGTACTCAGGGTGCTCGGTGCTTAGTACTCAGGGTGCTTGGTGCTCAGTACTCCGGGTGCTGGGTGCTCAGTGCTCGGGGTGCTCGGTGCTCAGTGCTCAAGGTGCTGGGTGCTCAGTACTCAGGGTGCTCATTGCTCAGGGTGCTGGGTGCTCAGTACTCAGGGTGCTGGGTGCTCAGTGCTCAGGGTGCTCGTTGCTCGGGGCGCTGGGTGCTCAGTCCTCGGGCTGCTCGGAGCTCAGTACTCAGGGTGCTGGGTGCTCAGTGCTCGGGGTTCTCGGTGCTCAGTACTCAGGGTGCTGGGTGCTCAGTGCTCGTTGTGCTCGGTGCTCAGTACTTTGGGTGCTCACTACTCAGGGTGCTGGGTGCTCAGTGCTCAGGGTGCTGGGTGCTCAGTGCTCAGGGTGCTGGGTGCTCAGTACTCAGGGTGCTGGGTGCTCAGTGCTCGGGGTGCTGGGTGCTCAGTGCTCAGGGTGATGGGTGCTCTGTACTCAGGGTGCTGGGTGTTCAGTACTCGGGGTGCTGGGTTCTCAGTACTCAGGGTGCTGGGTGCTCAGTACTCGGGTGCTGGGTTCTCAGTACACAGGTTGCTGGGTGCTCAGTACTCAGGGTGCTGGGTGCTCAGTACTCGGGTGCTGGGTGCTCAGTGCTCAGGGTGCTGGGTGCTCAGTGCTCGGGGTGCTGGGTGCTCAGGGCTCAGTACTCAGGGTGCTGGGTGCTCAGTGCTCGCGGTGCTGGGTGCTCAGTGCTTGGGGTGCTGGGTGCTCAGTGCTCGGGGTGCTCGGTGCTCAGTACTCAGGGTGCTGGGTGCTCAGTGCTCGAGGTGCTCAGTACTCAGACTGCTATATGTTCAGTGCTCAGGGTGCTGGGTGCTCAGTACTCAGGGTGCTCGGTGCTTAGTACTCAGGGTGCTGGGTGCTCAGTACTCCGGGTCCTGGGTGCTCAGTGCTCGGGGTGCTCGGTGCTCAGTACTCCGTGCTCAGGGTGCTCAGTGCTCAGTGCTCAGGGTGCTGGGTGTTCAGTACTCAGGGTGCTGGGTGCTCAGTACTCAGGGTGCTCGGTGCTCAGTGCTCAGGGTGCTGGGTGCTCAGTACTCAGGGTGCTGGGTGCTCAGTACTCAGGGTGCTAGGTGCTCAGTGCTCAGGGTGCTGGGTGCTCAGTACTCAGGGTGCTGGGTGCTCAGTGCTCAGGGTGCTGGGTGCTCAGTACTCAGGGTGCTGGGAGCTCAGTGCTCAGGGTGATCGGTGCTCAGTACTCAGGGTGCTCAGTACTCAGGGTGCTGGGTGCTCAGTGCTCGGGGTGCTGGGTGCTCAGTGCTCAGGGTGCTGGGTGTTCAGTACTCAGGGTGCTGGGTGCTCAGTACTCAGGGTGCTGGGTGCTCAGTGCTCAGGGTGCTCAGTGCTCAGTACTCGGGGTGCTTGGTGCTCAGTACTCAGGGTGCTCAGTGCTCAGTACTCGGGGTGCTGGGTGCTCAGTGCTCAGGGTGCTCAGTGCTCGGGGTGCTGGGTGCTCAGTACTCGGGGTGCTGTGTGCTCAGTGCTCAGGGTGCTCAGTGCTCTGTACTCAGTGCTCATGGTGCTCAGTGCTCAGTGCTCAGGGTGCTGGGTGTTCAGTACTCAGGGTGCTGGGTGCTCAGTACTCAGGGTGCTAGGTGCTCAGTGCTCAGGGTGCTGAGTGCTCAGTGCTCGGGGCGCTGGGTGCTCAGTGCTCGGGGTGCTGTGTGCTCAGTACTCAGGGTGCTGGGTGCTCAGTACTCAGGGTGCTGGGTGCTCAGTACTCGGGTGCTGGGTGCTCAGTGCTCAGGGTGCTGGGTGCTCAGTGCTCGGGTTGCTGGGTGCTCAGTGCTCAGTTCTCAGGGTGCTGGGTGCTCAGTGCTCAGGGTGCTGGGTGCTCAGTGCTCAGTAATCAGGGTACTGGGTGCTCAGTGCTCAGGGTGCTGTGTGCTCAGTGCTCAGGGTGCTGGGTGCTCAGTACTCAGGGTGCTGGGTGCTCAGTGCTCGGGGAGCTGGGTGCTCAGTGCTCGCGGTGCTGGGTGCTCAGTGCTCGGGGTGCTCGGTGCCCAGTACTCAGGGTGCTGGGTGCTCAGTGCTCGAGGCAATCAGTACTCAGGGTGCTGTGTGTTCAGTGCTCAGGGTGCTGGGTGCTCAGTACTCCGGGTGCTGGGTGCTCAGTGCTCAGGGTGCTCGGTGCTCAGTGCTCAAGGTGCTGGGTGCTCAGTACTCAGGGTGCTCATGGCTCAGGGTGCTGGGTGCTCAGTACTCAGGGTGCTGGGTGCTCAGTGCTCAGGGTGCTCGGTGCCCGGGGCGCTGGGTGCTCAGTGCTCGGGGTGCTGGGTGCTCAGTGCTCAGGGTGCTCAGTGCTCGGGGTGCTGGGTGCTCAGTGCTCGGGGCGCTGGGTGCTCAGTGCTCGGGGTGCTGGGTGCTCAGTACTCGGGGTGCTGTGTGCTCAGTGCTCAGGGTGCTCAGTGCTCAGTACTCAGGGCTCAGGGTGCTCAGTGCTCAGTGCTCAGGGTGCGGGGTGTTCAGTACTCAGGGTGCTAGGTGCTCAGTGCTCAGGGTGCTGGGTGCTCAGTGCTCGGGGCGTTGGGTGCTCAGTGCTCGGGGTGCTCGGAGCTCAGTACTCAGGGTGCTGGGTGCTCAGTGCTCAGGGTGATCGGTGCTCAGTACTCAGGGTACTGGGTGCTCAGTGCTCGGGGTGCTCGGTGCTCAGTACGTTGGGTGCTGGGTGCTCAGTACTCAGGGTGCTGGGTGCTCAGTACTCAGGGTGCTGGGTGCTCAGTACTCGGGTGCTGTGTGCTCAGGGCTCAGGGTGCTGGGTGCTCAGTGTTCAGGGTGCTGGGTGCTCAGTTCTCAGGGTGCTGGGTGCTCAGTACTCGGGGTGCTGGGTGCTCAGTACTCGGGGTGCTGGGTGCTCAGTACTCAGGGTGCTGGGTGCTCAGTACTCAGGGTGCTGGGTGCTCAGTACTCGGGTGCTGGGTGCTCAGTGCTCAGGGTGATGGGTGCTCAGTGCTCGGGGTGCTGGCTGCTCAGTGCTCAGTACTAAGGGTGCTGGGTGCTCAGTGCTCGGGGTGCTGGGTGCTCAGTGCTCAGTACTCAGGGTGGTGGGTGCTCAGTGCTCAGGGTGCTGGGTGCTCAGTGCTCAGGGTGCTAGGTGCTCGGTGCTCGGGGTGCTGGGTGCTTAGTGCTCGGGGTGCCGGTGCTCAGTACTCGGGGTGCTCAGTGCTCAGTACTCTGGGCGCTGGGTGCTCAGTGCTCAGGGTGCTGGGTGCTCAGTACTCAGGGTGCTGGGTGCTCGGTGCTCAGTACGCTGGGTGCTCAGTGCTCAGGGTGCTGGGTGCTCAGTACACAGGGTGCTGGGTGCTCAGTGCTCGGGGTGCTGGGTGCTCAGTGCTCAGTACTCAGGGTGCTGGGTGCTCAGTGCTCAGGGTGCTGGGTGCTCAGTACTCAGGGTGCTGGGTGCTCGGTGCTCAGTATGCTGGGTGCTCAGTGCTCAGGGTGCTGGGTGCTCAGTACTCAGTGTGCTGGGTGCTCGGTGCTCAGTACGCTGGGTGCTCAGTACTCCGGTTGCTGGGTGCTCAGTTCTCGGGGTGCTCGGTGCTCAGTGCTCAAGGTGCTGGGTGCTCAGTACTCAGGGTGCTCATTGCTCAGGGTGCTGGGTGCTCAGTACTCAGGGTGCTGGGTGCTCAGTACTCAGGGTGCTCGGTGCTCGGGGCGCTGGGTGCTCCGGGTGCTCGGAGCTCAGTACTCAGGGTGCTGGGTGCTCAGTGCTCGGGGTGCTCGGTGCTCAGTACTCAGGGTGCTGGGTGCTCACTGCTCAGGGTGCTGGTTGCTCAGTGCTCGGGGTGCTGGATGCACAGTGCTCCGGGGGCTGGGTGCTCAGTGCTCAGTGCTCAGGGTGCTGGGTGCTCAGTGCTCAGTGCTCAGGGTGCTGGTTGCTCAGTACTCAGGGTGCTAGGTGCTCAGTACTCAGGGTGCTGGGTGCTCAGTGCTCAGGGTGCTGGGTGCTCAGTACTCAGGGTGCTGGGTGATCAGTGCTCGGGGTGCTGGGTGCTCAGTGCTCAGGGTGCTGGGTGCTCAGTGCTCAGGGAGCTGGGTGCTCAGTACTCATTGTGCTGGGTGCTCAGTGCTCGGGGTGCTCAGTGCTCAGTACTCAAGATGCTGGTTGCTCAGTGCTCAGGGTGCTGGGTGCTCAGTGAACAGGGTGCTGGGTGCTCAGTACTCAGGGTGATCGGTGCTCAGTACTCAGGGTTCTCAGTGCTCAGTACTCAGGGTGCTGGGTACTCAGTGCTCAGGGTGCTGGGAGCTCAGTATTCAGGGTGCTCAGTGCTCAGTACCCGGGGTGCTTGGTGCTCAGTACTCAGGGTGCTCAGTGCTCAGTACTCGGCGTGCTGGGTGCTCAGTGTTCGGGGTGCTCGGAGCTCAGTACTCAGGGTGCTGGGTGCCCCGTGCTCGGGGTGCTCGGTGCTCAGTACTCAGGGTGCTGGGTGCTCAGTGCTCGGGGTGCTGGGTGCTCAGTGCTCAGTACTCAGGGAGCTGGGTGCTCAGTGCTCAGGGTGCTGTGTGCTCAGTGCTCAGGGTGCTGGGTGCTCAGTACTCAGGGTGCTGTGTGCTCAGTGCTTGGGGTGCTGTGTGCTCAGTACTCAGGGTGCTGGGTGCTCAGTGCTCAGGGTGCTGGGTGCTCAGTGCTCAGGGTGCTGGGTGCTCAGTGCTCAGTACTCAGGGTGCTGGGTGCTCAGTGCTCAGGGTGCTGTGTGCACAGTGCTCAGGGTGCTGGGTGCTCAGTGCTCAGGGTGCTGGGTACTCAGTGCTCAGAGTGCTGTGTGCTCAGTACTCAGGGTGCTGGGTGCTCAGTACTCAGGTTGCTGGGTGCTCAGTGCTCGGGGTGCTGGGTGCTCAGTACTCAGGGTGCTGGGTGCTCAGTGCTCGAGGTGCTCAGTACTCAGGGTGCTGTGTGTTCAGTGCTCAGGGTGCTGGGTGCTCAGTACTCAGGGTGCTCGGTGCTTAGTACTCAGGGTGCTCGGTGCTCAGTACTTTGGGTGCTCACTACTCAGGGTGCTGGGTGCTCAGGGTGCTGGGTGCTCAGTGCTCAGGGTGCTGGGTGCTCAGTGCTCAGGGTGCTGGGTGCTCAGTACTCAGGGTGCTGGGTGTTCAGTACTCGGGGTGCTGGGTTCTCAGTACTCAGGGTGCTGGGTGCTCAGTACTCGGGGTGCTGGGTTCTCAGTACACAGGTTGCTGGGTGCTCAGTACTCAGGGTGCTGGGTGCTCAGTACTCGGGTGCTGGGTGCTCAGTGCTCAGGGTGCTGGGTGCTCAGTGCACGGGGTGCTGGGTGCTCAGGGCTCAGTACTCAGGGTGCTGGGTGCTCAGTGCTCAGGGTGCTGGGTGCTGAGTGCTCAGTACTCAGGGTGCTGGGTGCTCAGGGCTCAGGGTGCTGGGTCCTCAGTGCTCAGGGTGCTGGGTGCTCAGTGCTCGGGGTGCTGGGTGCTCAGTGCTCAGGGTGCTGGGTGCTCAGTACTCAGGGTGCTGGGTGCTCAGTGCTCGGGGTGCTGGGTGCTCAGTGCTCGGGTTGCTGGGTGCTCAGTACTCAGGGTGCTGGGTGCTCAGTACTCGGGGTGCTGGGTGCTCAGTACTCAGGGTGCTGGGTGCTCAGTTCTCAGGGTGTTGGGTGCTCAGTACTCGGGTGCTGGGTGCTCAGTGCTCAGGGTGCTGGGTGCTCAGTGCTCGGGGTGCTGGGTGCTCAGTGCTCAGTACTCAGGGTGCTGGGTGCTCAGTGCTCGGGGTGCTGGGTGCTCAGTGCTCAGTACTCAGGGTGCTGGGTGCTCAGTGCTCAGGGTGCTGTGTGCTCAGAGCTCAGGGTGCTGGGTGCTCAGTGCTCAGGGTGCTGGGTACTCAGTGCTCAGGGTGCTGGGTGGTCAGTACTCAGGGTGCTGGGTGCTCAGGGCTCAGGGTGCTGGGTGCTCAGTGCTTGGGGTGCTGGGTGCTCAGTGCTCGGGGTGCTCGGTGCTCAGTACTCAGGGTGCTGGGTGCTCAGTGCTCGAGGTGCTCAGTGCTCAGACTGCTATATGTTCAGTGCTCAGGGTGCTGGGTGCTCAGTACTCAGGGTGCTCGGTGCTTAGTACTCAGGGTGCTGGGTGCTCAGTACTCCGGGTCCTGGGTGCTCAGTGCTCGGGGTGCGCGGTGCTCAGTACTCAGTGCTCAGGGTGCTCAGTGCTCAGTGCTCAGGGTGCTGGGTGTTCAGTACTCAGGGTGCTGGGTGCTCAGTACTCAGGGTGCTGGGTGCTCAGTGCTCAGGGTGCTGGGTGCTCAGTACTCGGGGTGCTCGGTGCTCGGTGCTCAGTGCTCAGGGTGCTGGGTGCTCAGTACTCAGGGTGCTGGGTGCTCAGTACTCAGGGTGCTGGGTGCTCAGTGCTCAGGGTGCTGGGTACTCAGTGCTCAGGGTGCTCGGTGCTCAGTACTCGGTGTGCTGGGTGCTCATTCTCGGGGTGATGGGTGCTCAGTGCTCGGGGTGCTGGGTGCTCAGTACTCAGGGTGCTGGGTGCTCAGTGCTCAGGGTGCTGGGTGCTCAGTACTCAGGTTGCTAGGTGCTCAGTGCTCAGGGTGCTGGGTGCTCAGTACTCAGGGTGCTGGGTGCTCAGTGCTCAGGGTGCTGGGTGCTCAGTACTCAGGGTGCTGGGAGCTCAGTGCTCAGGGTGATCGGTGCTCAGTTCTCAGGGTGCTCAGTACTCAGGGTGCTGGGTGCTCAGTGCTCAGGGTGCTGGGTGCTCAGTACTCAGGGTGCTGGGTGTTCAGTACTCAGGGTGCTGGGTGCTCAGTACTCAGGGTGCTGGGTGCTCAGTGCTCAGGGTGCTCAGTGCTCAGTACTCGGGGTGCTTGGTGCTCAGTACTCAGGGTGCTCAGTGCTCAGTACTCGGGGTGCTGGGTGCTCAGTGCTCAGGGTGCTCAGTGCTCGGGGTGCTGGGTGCTCAGTGCTCAGGGTGCTGGGTACTCAGTGCTCAGGGTGCTGGGTGGTCAGTACTCTGGGTGCTGGGTGCTCAGTACTCGGGTGCTGGGTGCTCAGTGCTCAGGGTGCTGGGTGCTCAGTGCTCGGGGTGCTGGGTGCTCAGGGCTCAGTACTCAGGGTGCTGGGTGCTCAGTGCTCGGGGTGCTGGGTGCTGAGTGCTCAGTACTCAGGGTGCTGGGTGCTCAGGGCTCAGGGTGCTGGGTCCTCAGTGCTCAGGGTGCTGGGTGCTCAGTGCTCGGGGTGCTGGGTGCTCAGTGCTCAGGGTGCTGGGTGCTGAGTGCTCAGTACTCAGGGTGCTGGGTGCTCAGGGCTCAGGGTGCTGGGTCCTCAGTGCTCAGGGTGCTGGGTGCTCAGTGCTCGGGGTGCTGGGTGCTCAGTGCTCGGGGTGCTGGGTGCTGAGTGCTCAGTACTCAGGGTGCTGGGTGCTCAGGGCTCAGGGTGCTGGGTCCTCAGTGCTCAGGGTGCTGGGTGCTCAGTGCTCGGGGTGCTGGGTGCTCAGTGCTCAGTGCTCAGGGTGCTGGGTGCTCAGTACTCAGGGTGCTGGGTGCTCAGTGCTCGGGGTGCTGGGTGCTCAGCGCTCGGGTTGCTGGGTGCTCAGTACTCAGGGTGCTGGGTGCTCAGTACTCGGGGTGCTGGGTGCTCAGTACTCAGTGTGCTGGGTGCTCAGTACTCAGGGTGTTGGGTGCTCAGTACTCGGGTGCTGGGTGCTCAGTGCTCAGGGTGCTGGGTGCTCAGTGCTCGGGGTGCTGGGTGCTCAGTGCTCAGTACTCAGGGTGCTGGGTGCTCAGTGCTCGGGGTGCTGGGTGCTCAGTGCTCAGTACTCAGGGTGCTGGGTGCTCAGTGCTCAGGGTGCTGTGTGCTCAGAGCTCAGGGTGCTGGGTGCTCAGTGCTCAGGGTGCTGGGTACTCAGTGCTCAGGGTGCTGGGTGGTCAGTACTCAGGGTGCTGGTTGCTCAGGGCTCAGGGTGCTGGGTGCTCAGTGCTCGGGGTGCTGGGTGCTCAGTGCTTGGGGTGCTGGGTGCTCAGTGCTCGGGGTGCTCGGTGCTCAGTACTCAGGGTGCTGGGTGCTCAGTGCTCGAGGTGCTCAGTACTCAGACTGCTATATGTTCAGTGCTCAGGGTGCTGGGTGCTCAGTACTCAGGGTGATCGGTGCTTAGTACTCAGGGTGCTGGGTGCTCAGTACTCCGGGTCCTGGGTGCTCAGTGCTCGGGGTGCTCGGTGCTCAGTACTCAGTGCTCAGGGTGCTCAGTGCTCAGTGCTCAGGTTGCTGGGTGTTCAGTACTCAGGGTGCTGGGTGCTCAGTACTCAGGGTGCTTGGTGCTCAGTGCTCAGGGTGCTGGGTGCTCAGTACTCGGGGTGCTCGGTGCTCGGTGCTCAGTGCTCAAGGTGCTGGGTGCTCAGTACTCAGGGTGCTGGGTCCTCAGTACTCAGGGTGCTGGGTGCTCAGTGCTCAGGGTGCTGGGTACTCAGTGCTCAGGGTGCTCGGTGCTCAGTACTCGGTGTGCTGGGTGCTCATTCTCGGGGTGATGGGTGCTCAGTGCTCGGGGTGCTGCGTGCTCAGTACTCAGTGTGCTGGGTGCTCAGTGCTCAGGGTGCTGGGTGCTCAGTACTCAAGGTGCTAGGTGCTCAGTGCTCAGGGTGCTGGGTGCTCAGTACTCAGGGTGCTGGGTGCTCAGTGCTCAGGGTGCTGGGTGCTCAGTACTCAGGGTGCTGGGAGCTCAGTGCTCAGGGTGATCGGTGATCAGTACTCAGGGTGCTCAGTACTCAGGGTGCTGGGTGCTCAGTGCTCGGGGTGCTGGGTGCTCAGTGCTCAGGGTGCTGGGTGTTCAGTACTCAGGGTGCTGGGTGCTCAGTACTCAGGGTGCTGGGTGCTCAGTGCTCAGGGTGCTCAGTGCTCAGTACTCGGGGTGCTTGGTGCTCAGTACTCAGGGTGCTCAGTGCTCAGTACTCGGGGTGCTGGGTGCTCAGTGCTCAGGGTGCTCGGTGCTCGGGGCGCTGGGTGCTCAGTCCTCGGGGTGCTCGGAGCGCAGTACTCAGGGTGCTGGGTGCTCAGTGCTCAGGGTGCTCGGTGCTCGGGGCGCTGGGTGCTCAGTCCTCGGGGTGCTCGGAGCTCAGTACTCAGGGTGCTGTGTGCTCAGTGCTCTGGGTTCTCGGTGCTCAGTACTCAGGGTGCTGGGTGCTCAGTGCTCGTTGTGCTCGGTGCTCAGTACTTTGGGTGCTCACTACTCAGGGTGCTGGGTGCTCAGTGCTCAGGGTGCTGGGTGCTCAGTGCTCAGGGTGCTGGGTGCTCAGTGCTCAGGGTGCTGGGTGCTCAGTACTCAGGGTGCTGGGTGCTCAGTGCTCGGGGTGCTGGGTGCTCAGTGCTCAGGGTGCTGGGTGCTCAGTACTCGGGGTGCTGGGTTCTCAGTACTCAGGGTGCTGGGTGCTCAGTACTCTGGGTGCTGGGTTCTCAGTACACAGGTTGCTGGGTGCTCAGTACTCAGGGTGCTGGGTGCTCAGTACTCGGGTGCTGGGTGCTCAGTGCTCAGGGTGCTGGGTGCTCAGTGCTCGGGGTGCTGGGTGCTCAGGGCTCAGTACTCAGGGTGCTGGGTGCTCAGTGCTCGGGGTGCTGGGTGCTGAGTGCTCAGTACTCAGGGTGCTGGGTGCTCAGGGCTCAGGGTGCTGGGTCCTCAGTGCTCAGGGTGCTGGGTGCTCAGTGCTCGGGGTGCTGGGTGCTCAGTGCTCAGGGTGCTGGGTGCTCAGTACTCAGGGTGCTGGGTGCTCAGTGCTCGGGGTGCTGGGTGCTCAGTGCTCGGGTTGCTGGGTGCTCAGTACTCAGGGTGCTGGGTGCTCAGTACTCGGGGTGCTGGGTGCTCAGTACTCAGGGTGCTGGGTGCTCAGTACTCAGGGTGTTGGGTGCTCAGTACTCGGGTGCTGGGTGCTCAGTGCTCAGGGTGCTGGGTGCTCAGTGCTCGGGGTGCTGGGTGCTCAGTGCTCAGTACTCAGGGTGCTGGGTGCTCAGTGCTCGGGGTGCTGGGTGCTCAGTGCTCAGTACTCAGGGTGCTGGGTGCTCAGTGCTCAGGGTGCTGTGTGCTCAGAGCTCAGGGTGCTGGGTGCTCAGTGCTCAGGGTGCTGGGTACTCAGTTCTCAGGGTGCTGGGTGGTCAGTACTCAGGGTGCTGGGTGCTCTGTACTCGGGTGCTGGGTGCTCAGTGCTCAGGGTGCTGGGTGCTCAGTGCTCGGGGTGCTGGGTGCTCAGGGCTCAGTACTCAGTGTGCTGGGTGCTCAGTGCTCGGGGTGCTGGGTGCTGAGTGCTCAGTACTCAGGGTGCTGGGTGCTCAGGGCTCAGGGTGCTGGGTCCTCAGTGCTCAGGGTGCTGGGTGCTCAGTGCTCGGGGTGCTGGGTGCTCAGTGCTCAGGGTGCTGGGTGCTCGGTACTCAGGGTGCTGGGTGCTCAGTGCTCAGGGTGCTGTGTGCTCTGTGCTCAGGGTGCTGGGTGCTCAGTACTCAGGGTGCTGGGTACTCAGTGCTCAGAGTGCTGGGTGCTCAGTACTCAGGGTGCTGGGTGCTCAGTACTCAGGTTGCTGGGTGCTCAGTGCTCGGGGTGCTGGGTGCTCAGTGCTCGCGGTGCTGGGTGCTCAGTGCTCGGGGTGCTCGGTGCTCAGTACTCAGGGTGCTGGGTGCTCAGTGCTCGAGGTGCTCAGTACTCAGGGTGCTGTGTGTTCAGTGCTCAGGGTGCTGGGTGCTCAGTACTCAGGGTGATCGGTGCTTAGTACTCAGGGTGCTTGGTGCTCAGTACTCCGGGTGCTGGGTGCTCAGTGCTCGGGGTGCTCGGTGCTCAGTGCTCAAGGTGCTGCGTGCTCAGTACTCAGGGTGCTCATTGCTCAGGGTGCTGGGTGCTCAGTACTCAGGGTGCTGGGTGCTCAGTGCTCAGGGTGCTCGTTGCTCGGGGCGCTGGGTGCTCAGTCCTCGGGCTGCTCGGAGCTCAGTACTCAGGGTGCTGGGTGCTCAGTGCTCGGGGTTCTCGGTGCTCAGTACTCAGGGTGCTGGGTGCTCAGTGCTCGTTGTGCTCGGTGCTCAGTACTTTGGGTGCTCACTACTCAGGGTGCTGGGTGCTCAGTGCTCAGGGTGCTGGGTGCTCAGTGCTCAGGGTGCTGGGTGCTCAGTACTCAGGGTGCTGGGTGCTCAGTGCTCGGGGTGCTGGGTGCTCAGTGCTCAGGGTGATGGGTGCTCAGTACTCAGGGTGCTGGGTGTTCAGTATTCGGGGTGCTGGGTTCTCAGTACACAGGGTGCTGGGTGCTCAGTACTCGGGTGCTGGGTTCTCAGTACACAGGTTGCTGGGTGCTCAGTACTCAGGGTGCTGGGTGCTCAGTACTCGGGTTCTGGGTGCTCCGTGCTCAGGGTGCTGGGTGCTCAGTGCTCGGGGTGCTGGGTGCTCAGGGCTCAGTACTCAGGGTGCTGGGTGCTCAGTGCTCGGGGTGCTGGGTGCTGAGTGCTCAGTACTCAGGGTGCTGGGTGCTCAGGGCTCAGGGTGCTGGGTCCTCAGTGCTCAGGGTGCTGGGTGCTCAGTGCTCGGGGTGCTGGGTGCTCAGTTCTCAGTGCTCAGGGTGCTGGGTGCTCAGTACTCAGGGTGCTGGGTGCTCAGTGCTCGGGGTGCTGGGTGCTCAGTGCTCGGGTTGCTGGGTGCTCAGTACTCAGGGTGCTGGGTGCTCAGTACTCGGGGTGCTGGGTGCTCAGTACTCGGGGTGCTGGGTGCTCAGTACTCAGGGTGTTGGGTGCTCAGTACTCGGGTGCTGGGTGCTCAGTGCTCAGGGTGCTGGGTGCTCAGTGCTCGGGGTGCTGGGTGCTCAGTGCTCAGTACTCAGTGTGCTGGGTGCTCAGTGCTCGGGGTGCTGGGTGCTCAGTGCTCAGTACTCAGGGTGCTGGGTGCTCAGTGCTCAGGGTGCTGTGTGCTCAGAGCTCAGGGTGCTGGGTGCTCAGTGCTCAGGGTGCTGGGTACTCAGTGCTCAGTGTGCTGGGTGGTCAGTACTCAGGGTGCTGGGTGCTCAGGGCTCAGGGTGCTGGGTGCTCAGTGCTCGGGGTGCTGGGTGCTCAGTGCTTGGGGTGCTGGGTGCTCAGTTCTCGGGGTGCTCGGTGCTCAGTACTCAGGGTGCTGGGTGCTCAGTGCTTGAGGTGCTCAGTACTCAGACTGCTATATGTTCAGTGCTCAGGGTGCTGGGTGCTCAGTACTCAGGGTGCTCGGTGCTTAGTACTCAGGGTGCTGGGTGCTCAGTACTCCGGGTCCTGGGTGCTCAGTGTTCGGGGTGCTCGGTGCTCAGTACTCCGTGCTCAGGGTGCTCAGTGCTCAGTGCTCAGGGTGCTGGGTGTTCAGTACTCAGGGTGCTGGGTGCTCAGTACTCAGGGTGCTCGGTGCTCAGTGCTCAGGGTGCTGGGTGCTCAGTGCTCAGTACTCAGGGTGCTGGGTGCTCAGTGCTCGGGGTGCTGGGTGCTCAGTGCTCAGTACTCAGGGTGCTGGGTGCTCAGTGCTCGGGGTGCTGGGTGCTCAGTGCTCAGTACTCAGGGTGCTGGGTGCTCAGTGCTCAGGGTGCTGTGTGCTCAGAGCTCAGGGTGCTGGGTGCTCAGTGCTCAGGGTGCTGGGTACTCAGTGCTCAGGGTGCTGGGTGGTCAGTACTCAGGGTGCTGGGTGCTCAGGGCTCAGGGTGCTGGGTGCTCAGTGCTCGGGGTGCTGGGTGCTCAGTGCTTGGGGTGCTGGGTGCTCAGTGCTCGGGGTGCTCGGTGCTCAGTACTCAGGGTGCTGGGTGCTCAGTGCTCGAGGTGCTCAGTACTCAGACTGCTATATGTTCAGTGCTCAGGGTGCTGGGTGCTCAGTACTCAGGGTGATCGGTGCTTAGTACTCAGGGTGCTGGGTGCTCAGTACTCCGGGTCCTGGGTGCTCAGTGCTCGGGGTGCTCGGTGCTCAGTACTCAGTGCTCAGGGTGCTCAGTGCTCAGTGCTCAGGTTGCTGGGTGTTCAGTACTCAGGGTGCTGGGTGCTCAGTACTCAGGGTGCTTGGTGCTCAGTGCTCAGGGTGCTGGGTGCTCAGTACTCGGGGTGCTCGGTGCTCGGTGCTCAGTGCTCAAGGTGCTGGGTGCTCAGTACTCAGGGTGCTGGGTCCTCAGTACTCAGGGTGCTGGGTGCTCAGTGCTCAGGGTGCTGGGTACTCAGTGCTCAGGGTGCTCGGTGCTCAGTACTCGGTGTGCTGGGTGCTCATTCTCGGGGTGATGGGTGCTCAGTGCTCGGGGTGCTGCGTGCTCAGTACTCAGTGTGCTGGGTGCTCAGTGCTCAGGGTGCTGGGTGCTCAGTACTCAAGGTGCTAGGTGCTCAGTGCTCAGGGTGCTGGGTGCTCAGTACTCAGGGTGCTGGGTGCTCAGTGCTCAGGGTGCTGGGTGCTCAGTACTCAGGGTGCTGGGAGCTCAGTGCTCAGGGTGATCGGTGATCAGTACTCAGGGTGCTCAGTACTCAGGGTGCTGGGTGCTCAGTGCTCGGGGTGCTGGGTGCTCAGTGCTCAGGGTGCTGGGTGTTCAGTACTCAGGGTGCTGGGTGCTCAGTACTCAGGGTGCTGGGTGCTCAGTGCTCAGGGTGCTCAGTGCTCAGTACTCGGGGTGCTTGGTGCTCAGTACTCAGGGTGCTCAGTGCTCAGTACTCGGGGTGCTGGGTGCTCAGTGCTCAGGGTGCTCGGTGCTCGGGGCGCTGGGTGCTCAGTCCTCGGGGTGCTCGGAGCGCAGTACTCAGGGTGCTGGGTGCTCAGTGCTCAGGGTGCTCGGTGCTCGGGGCGCTGGGTGCTCAGTCCTCGGGGTGCTCGGAGCTCAGTACTCAGGGTGCTGTGTGCTCAGTGCTCTGGGTTCTCGGTGCTCAGTACTCAGGGTGCTGGGTGCTCAGTGCTCGTTGTGCTCGGTGCTCAGTACTTTGGGTGCTCACTACTCAGGGTGCTGGGTGCTCAGTGCTCAGGGTGCTGGGTGCTCAGTGCTCAGGGTGCTGGGTGCTCAGTGCTCAGGGTGCTGGGTGCTCAGTACTCAGGGTGCTGGGTGCTCAGTGCTCGGGGTGCTGGGTGCTCAGTGCTCAGGGTGCTGGGTGCTCAGTACTCGGGGTGCTGGGTTCTCAGTACTCAGGGTGCTGGGTGCTCAGTACTCTGGGTGCTGGGTTCTCAGTACACAGGTTGCTGGGTGCTCAGTACTCAGGGTGCTGGGTGCTCAGTACTCGGGTGCTGGGTGCTCAGTGCTCAGGGTGCTGGGTGCTCAGTGCTCGGGGTGCTGGGTGCTCAGGGCTCAGTACTCAGGGTGCTGGGTGCTCAGTGCTCGGGGTGCTGGGTGCTGAGTGCTCAGTACTCAGGGTGCTGGGTGCTCAGGGCTCAGGGTGCTGGGTCCTCAGTGCTCAGGGTGCTGGGTGCTCAGTGCTCGGGGTGCTGGGTGCTCAGTGCTCAGGGTGCTGGGTGCTCAGTACTCAGGGTGCTGGGTGCTCAGTGCTCGGGGTGCTGGGTGCTCAGTGCTCGGGTTGCTGGGTGCTCAGTACTCAGGGTGCTGGGTGCTCAGTACTCGGGGTGCTGGGTGCTCAGTACTCAGGGTGCTGGGTGCTCAGTACTCAGGGTGTTGGGTGCTCAGTACTCGGGTGCTGGGTGCTCAGTGCTCAGGGTGCTGGGTGCTCAGTGCTCGGGGTGCTGGGTGCTCAGTGCTCAGTACTCAGGGTGCTGGGTGCTCAGTGCTCGGGGTGCTGGGTGCTCAGTGCTCAGTACTCAGGGTGCTGGGTGCTCAGTGCTCAGGGTGCTGTGTGCTCAGAGCTCAGGGTGCTGGGTGCTCAGTGCTCAGGGTGCTGGGTACTCAGTTCTCAGGGTGCTGGGTGGTCAGTACTCAGGGTGCTGGGTGCTCTGTACTCGGGTGCTGGGTGCTCAGTGCTCAGGGTGCTGGGTGCTCAGTGCTCGGGGTGCTGGGTGCTCAGGGCTCAGTACTCAGTGTGCTGGGTGCTCAGTGCTCGGGGTGCTGGGTGCTGAGTGCTCAGTACTCAGGGTGCTGGGTGCTCAGGGCTCAGGGTGCTGGGTCCTCAGTGCTCAGGGTGCTGGGTGCTCAGTGCTCGGGGTGCTGGGTGCTCAGTGCTCAGGGTGCTGGGTGCTCAGTACTCAGGGTGCTGGGTGCTCAGTGCTCAGGGTGCTGTGTGCTCTGTGCTCAGGGTGCTGGGTGCTCAGTACTCAGGGTGCTGGGTACTCAGTGCTCAGAGTGCTGGGTGCTCAGTACTCAGGGTGCTGGGTGCTCAGTACTCAGGTTGCTGGGTGCTCAGTGCTCGGGGTGCTGGGTGCTCAGTGCTCGCGGTGCTGGGTGCTCAGTGCTCGGGGTGCTCGGTGCTCAGTACTCAGGGTGCTGGGTGCTCAGTGCTCGAGGTGCTCAGTACTCAGGGTGCTGTGTGTTCAGTGCTCAGGGTGCTGGGTGCTCAGTACTCAGGGTGATCGGTGCTTAGTACTCAGGGTGCTTGGTGCTCAGTACTCCGGGTGCTGGGTGCTCAGTGCTCGGGGTGCTCGGTGCTCAGTGCTCAAGGTGCTGCGTGCTCAGTACTCAGGGTGCTCATTGCTCAGGGTGCTGGGTGCTCAGTACTCAGGGTGCTGGGTGCTCAGTGCTCAGGGTGCTCGTTGCTCGGGGCGCTGGGTGCTCAGTCCTCGGGCTGCTCGGAGCTCAGTACTCAGGGTGCTGGGTGCTCAGTGCTCGGGGTTCTCGGTGCTCAGTACTCAGGGTGCTGGGTGCTCAGTGCTCGTTGTGCTCGGTGCTCAGTACTTTGGGTGCTCACTACTCAGGGTGCTGGGTGCTCAGTGCTCAGGGTGCTGGGTGCTCAGTGCTCAGGGTGCTGGGTGCTCAGTACTCAGGGTGCTGGGTGCTCAGTGCTCGGGGTGCTGGGTGCTCAGTGCTCAGGGTGATGGGTGCTCAGTACTCAGGGTGCTGGGTGTTCAGTATTCGGGGTGCTGGGTTCTCAGTACACAGGGTGCTGGGTGCTCAGTACTCGGGTGCTGGGTTCTCAGTACACAGGTTGCTGGGTGCTCAGTACTCAGGGTGCTGGGTGCTCAGTACTCGGGTTCTGGGTGCTCCGTGCTCAGGGTGCTGGGTGCTCAGTGCTCGGGGTGCTGGGTGCTCAGGGCTCAGTACTCAGGGTGCTGGGTGCTCAGTGCTCGGGGTGCTGGGTGCTGAGTGCTCAGTACTCAGGGTGCTGGGTGCTCAGGGCTCAGGGTGCTGGGTCCTCAGTGCTCAGGGTGCTGGGTGCTCAGTGCTCGGGGTGCTGGGTGCTCAGTTCTCAGTGCTCAGGGTGCTGGGTGCTCAGTACTCAGGGTGCTGGGTGCTCAGTGCTCGGGGTGCTGGGTGCTCAGTGCTCGGGTTGCTGGGTGCTCAGTACTCAGGGTGCTGGGTGCTCAGTACTCGGGGTGCTGGGTGCTCAGTACTCGGGGTGCTGGGTGCTCAGTACTCAGGGTGTTGGGTGCTCAGTACTCGGGTGCTGGGTGCTCAGTGCTCAGGGTGCTGGGTGCTCAGTGCTCGGGGTGCTGGGTGCTCAGTGCTCAGTACTCAGTGTGCTGGGTGCTCAGTGCTCGGGGTGCTGGGTGCTCAGTGCTCAGTACTCAGGGTGCTGGGTGCTCAGTGCTCAGGGTGCTGTGTGCTCAGAGCTCAGGGTGCTGGGTGCTCAGTGCTCAGGGTGCTGGGTACTCAGTGCTCAGTGTGCTGGGTGGTCAGTACTCAGGGTGCTGGGTGCTCAGGGCTCAGGGTGCTGGGTGCTCAGTGCTCGGGGTGCTGGGTGCTCAGTGCTTGGGGTGCTGGGTGCTCAGTTCTCGGGGTGCTCGGTGCTCAGTACTCAGGGTGCTGGGTGCTCAGTGCTCGAGGTGCTCAGTACTCAGACTGCTATATGTTCAGTGCTCAGGGTGCTGGGTGCTCAGTACTCAGGGTGCTCGGTGCTTAGTACTCAGGGTGCTGGGTGCTCAGTACTCCGGGTCCTGGGTGCTCAGTGTTCGGGGTGCTCGGTGCTCAGTACTCCGTGCTCAGGGTGCTCAGTGCTCAGTGCTCAGGGTGCTGGGTGTTCAGTACTCAGGGTGCTGGGTGCTCAGTACTCAGGGTGCTCGGTGCTCAGTGCTCAGGGTGCTGGGTGCTCAGTACTCAGGGTGCTGGGTGCTCAGTACTCAGGGTGCTAGGTGCTCAGTGCTCAGGGTGCTGGGTGCTCAGTACTCAGGGTGCTGGGTGCTCAGTGCTCAGGGTGCTGGGTGCTCAGTACTCAGGGTGCTGGGAGCTCAGTGCTCAGGGTGATCGGTGCTCAGTACTCAGGGTGCTCAGTACTCAGGGTGCTGGGTGCTCAGTGCTCGGGGTGCTGGGTGCTCAGTGCTCAGGGTGCTGGGTGTTCAGTACTCAGGGTGCTGGGTGCTCAGTACTCAGGGTGCTGGGTGCTCAGTGCTCAGGGTGCTCAGTGCTCAGTACTCGGGGTGCTTGGTGCTCAGTACTCAGGGTGCTCAGTGCTCAGTACTCGGGGTGCTGGGTGCTCAGTGCTCAGGGTGCTCAGTGCTCGGGGTGCTGGGTGCTCAGTACTCGGGGTGCTGTGTGCTCAGTGCTCACGGTGCTCAGTGCTCTGTACTCAGTGCTCATGGTGCTCAGTGCTCAGTGCTCAGGGTGCTGGGTGTTCAGTACTCAGGGTGCTGGGTGCTCAGTACTCAGGGTGCTAGGTGCTCAGTGCTCAGGGTGCTGGGTGCTCAGTGCTCGGGGCGCTGGGTGCTCAGTGCTCAGGGTGCTGTGTGCTCAGTACTCAGGGTGCTGGGTGCTCAGTACTCAGGGTGCTGGGTGCTCAGTACTCGGGTGCTGGGTGCTCAGTGCTCAGGGTGCTGGGTGCTCAGTCCTCGGGTTGCTGGGTGCTCAGTGCTCAGTTCTCAGGGTGCTGGGTGCTCAGTGCTCAGGGTGCTGGGTGCTCAGTGCTCAGTAATCAGGGTACTGGGTGCTCAGTGCTCAGGGTGCTGTGTGCTCAGTGCTCAGGGTGCTGGGTGCTCAGTACTCAGGGTGCTGGGTGATCAGTGCTCGGGGAGCTGGGTGCTCAGTGCTCGCGGTGCTGGGTGCTCAGTGCTCGGGGTGCTCGGTGCCCAGTACTCAGGGTGCTGGGTGCTCAGTGCTCGAGGCGATCAGTACTCAGGGTGCTGTGTGTTCAGTGCTCAGGGTGCTGGGTGCTCAGTACTCCGGGTGCTGGGTGCTCAGTGCTCAGGGTGCTCGGTGCTCAGTGCTCAAGGTGCTGGGTGCTCAGTACTCAGGGTGCTCATGGCTCAGGGTGCTGGGTGCTCAGTACTCAGGGTGCTGGGTGCTCAGTGCTCAGGGTGCTCGGTGCCCGGGGCGCTGGGTGCTCAGTGCTCGGGGTGCTGGGTGCTCAGTGCTCAGGGTGCTCAGTGCTCGGGGTGCTGGGTGCTCAGTGCTCGGGGCGCTGGGTGCTCAGTGCTCGGGGTGCTGGGTGCTCAGTACTCGGGGTGCTGTGTGCTCAGTGCTCAGGGTGCTCAGTGCTCAGTACTCAGGGCTCAGGGTGCTCAGTGCTCAGTGCTCAGGGTGCGGGGTGTTCAGTACTCAGGGTGCTGGGTGCTCAGTACTCAGGGTGCTAGGTGCTCAGTGCTCAGGGTGCTGGGTGCTCAGTGCTCGGGGCGTTGGGTGCTCAGTGCTCGGGGTGCTCGGAGCTCAGTACTCAGGGTGCTGGGTGCTCAGTGCTCAGGGTGATCGGTGCTCAGTACTCAGGGTGCTGGGTGCTCAGTGCTCGGGGTGCTCGGTGCTCAGTACGTTGGGTGCTGGGTGCTCAGTACTCAGGGTGCTGGGTGCTCAGTACTCAGGGTGCTGGGTGCTCAGTACTCGGGTGCTGTGTGCTCAGTGCTCAGGGTGCTGGGTGCTCAGTGTTCAGGGTGCTGGGTGCTCAGTTCTCAGGGTGCTGGGTGCTCAGTACTCGGGGTGCTGGGTGCTCAGTACTCAGGGTGCTGGGTGCTCAGTACTCAGGGTGCTGGGTGCTCAGTACTCAGGGTGCTGGGTGCTCAGTACTCGGGTGCTGGGTGCTCAGTGCTCAGGGTGATGGGTGCTCAGTGCTCGTGGTGCTGGCTGCTCAGTGCTCAGTACTAAGGGTGCTGGGTGCTCAGTGCTCGGGGTGCTGGGTGCTCAGTGCTCAGTACTCAGGGTGGTGGGTGCTCAGTGCTCAGGGTGCTGGGTGCTCAGTGCTCAGGGTGCTAGGTGCTCGGTGCTCGGGGTGCTGGGTGCTTAGTGCTCGGGGTGCCGGTGCTCAGTACTCGTGGTGCTCAGTGCTCAGTACTCTGGGCGCTGGGTGCTCAGTGCTCAGGGTGCTGGGTGCTCAGTACTCAGGGTGCTGGGTGCTCGGTGCTCAGTACGCTGGGTGCTCAGTGCTCAGGGTGCTGGGTGCTCAGTGCTCGGGGTGCTGGGTGCTCAGTGCTCAGTACTCAGGGTGCTGGGTGCTCAGTGCTCAGGGTGCTGGGTGCTCAGTACTCAGGGTGCTGGGTGCTCGGTGCTCAGTATGCTGGGTGCTCAGTGCTCAGGGTGCTGGGTGCTCAGTACTCAGGGTGCTGGGTGCTCGGTGCTCAGTACGCTGGGTGCTCAGTACTCCGGTTGCTGGGTGCTCAGTTCTCGGGGTGCTCGGTGCTC
The DNA here is from genome assembly GCF_018167655.1 of Microtus oregoni. Taxonomy (NCBI): domain Eukaryota; kingdom Metazoa; phylum Chordata; class Mammalia; order Rodentia; family Cricetidae; genus Microtus; species Microtus oregoni. The sequence continues at coordinate 803,824 of NW_024543811.1, read as the reverse complement.
AGTGCTCAAGGTGCTGGGTGCTCAGTACTCAGGGTGCTCATTGCTCAGGGTGCTGGGTGCTCAGTACTCAGGGTGCTGGGTGCTCAGTACTCAGGGTGCTCGGTGCTCGGGGCGCTGGGTGCTCCGGGTGCTCGGAGCTCAGTACTCAGGGTGCTGGGTGCTCAGTGCTCGGGGTGCTCGGTGCTCAGTACTCAGGGTGCTGGGTGCTCACTGCTCAGGGTGCTGGGTGCTCAGTGCTCGGGGTGCTGGATGCACAGTGCTCCGGGGGCTGGGTGCTCAGTGCTCAGTGCTCAGGGTGCTGGGTGCTCAGTGCTCAGTGCTCAGGGTGCTGGTTGCTCAGTACTCAGGGTGCTAGGTGCTCAGTACTCAGGGTGCTGGGTGCTCAGTGCTCAGGGTGCTGGGTGCTCAGTACTCAGGGTGCTGGGTGATCAGTGCTCGGGGTGCTGGGTGCTCAGTGCTCAGGGTGCTGGGTGCTCAGTGCTCAGGGAGCTGGGTGCTCAGTACTCATTGTGCTGGGTGCTCAGTGCTCGGGGTGCTCAGTGCTCAGTACTCAAGGTGCTGGGTGCTCAGTGCTCAGGGTGCTGGGTGCTCAGTGAACAGGGTGCTGGGTGCTCAGTACTCAGGGTGATCGGTGCTCAGTACTCAGGGTTCTCAGTGCTCAGTACTCAGGGTGCTGGGTACTCAGTGCTCAGGGTGCTGGGAGCTCAGTACTCAGGGTGCTCAGTGCTCAGTACCCGGGGTGCTTGGTGCTCAGTACTCAGGGTGCTCAGTGCTCAGTACTCGGCGTGCTGGGTGCTCAGTGTTCGGGGTGCTCGGAGCTCAGTACTCAGGGTGCTGGGTGCCCCGTGCTCGGGGTGCTCGGTGCTCAGTACTCAGGGTGCTGGGTGCTCAGTGCTCGGGGTGCTGGGTGCTCAGTGCTCAGTACTCAGGGAGCTGGGTGCTCAGTGCTCAGGGTGCTGTGTGCTCAGTGCTCAGGGTGCTGGGTGCTCAGTACTCAGGGTGCTGTGTGCTCAGTGCTTGGGGTGCTGTGTGCTCAGTACTCAGGGTGCTGGGTGCTCAGTGCTCAGGGTGCTGGGTGCTCAGTGCTCAGGGTGCTGGGTGCTCAGTACTCAGGGTGCTGGGTGCTCAGTGCTCAGGGTGCTGTGTCCTCTGTGCTCAGGGTGCTGGGTGCTCAGTACTCAGGGTGCTGGGTACTCAGTGCTCAGAGTGCTGGGTGCTCAGTACTCAGGGTGCTGGGTGCTCAGTACTCAGGTTGCTGGGTGCTCAGTGCTCGGGGTGCTGGGTGCTCAGTGCTCGCGGTGCTCCGTGCTCAGTGCTCGGGGTGCTCGGTGCTCAGTACTCAGGGTGCTGGGTGCTCAGTGCTCGAGGTGCTCAGTACTCAGGGTGCTGTGTGTTCAGTGCTCAGGGTGCTGGGTGCTCAGTACTCAGGGTGATCGGTGCTTAGTACTCAGGGTGCTTGGTGCTCAGTACTCCGGGTGCTGGGTGCTCAGTGCTCGGGGTGCTCGGTGCTCAGTGCTCAAGGTGCTGCGTGCTCAGTACTCAGGGTGCTCATTGCTCAGGGTGCTGGGTGCTCAGTACTCAGGGTGCTGGGTGCTCAGTGCTCAGGGTGCTCGTTGCTCGGGGCGCTGGGTGCTCAGTCCTCGGGCTGCTCGGAGCTCAGTACTCAGGGTGCTGGGTGCTCAGTGCTCGGGGTTCTCGGTGCTCAGTACTCAGGGTGCTGGGTGCTCAGTGCTCGTTGTGCTCGGTGCTCAGTACTTTGGGTGCTCACTACTCAGGGTGCTGGGTGCTCAGTGCTCAGGGTGCTGGGTGCTCAGTGCTCAGGGTGCTGGGTGCTCAGTACTCAGGGTGCTGGGTGCTCAGTGCTCGGGGTGCTGGGTGCTCAGTGCTCAGGGTGATGGGTGCTCAGTACTCAGGGTGCTGGGTGTTCAGTACTCGGGGTGCTGGGTTCTCAGTACACAGGGTGCTGGGTGCTCAGTACTCGGGTGCTGGGTTCTCAGTACACAGGTTGCTGGGTGCTCAGTACTCAGGGTGCTGGGTGCTCAGTACTCGGGTTCTGGGTGCTCCGTGCTCAGGGTGCTGGGTGCTCAGTGCTCGGGGTGCTGGGTGCTCAGGGCTCAGTACTCAGGGTGCTGGGTGCTCAGTGCTCGGGGTGCTGGGTGCTGAGTGCTCAGTACTCAGGGTGCTGGGTGCTCAGGGCTCAGGGTGCTGGGTCCTCAGTGCTCAGGGTGCTGGGTGCTCAGTGCTCGGGGTGCTGGGTGCTCAGTGCTCAGTGCTCAGGGTGCTGGGTGCTCAGTACTCAGGGTGCTGGGTGCTCAGTGCTCGGGGTGCTGGGTGCTCAGTGCTCGGGTTGCTGGGTGCTCAGTACTCAGGGTGCTGGGTGCTCAGTACTCGGGGTGCTGGGTGCTCAGTACTCGGGGTGCTGGGTGCTCAGTACTCAGGGTGTTGGGTGCTCAGTACTCGGGTGCTGGGTGCTCAGTGCTCAGGGTGCTGGGTGCTCAGTGCTCGGGGTGCTGGGTGCTCAGTGCTCAGTACTCAGTGTGCTGGGTGCTCAGTGCTCGGGGTGCTGGGTGCTCAGTGCTCAGTACTCAGGGTGCTGGGTGCTCAGTGCTCAGGGTGCTGTGTGCTCAGAGCTCAGGGTGCTGGGTGCTCAGTGCTCAGGGTGCTGGGTACTCAGTGCTCAGTGTGCTGGGTGGTCAGTACTCAGGGTGCTGGGTGCTCAGGGCTCAGGGTGCTGGGTGCTCAGTGCTCGGGGTGCTGGGTGCTCAGTGCTTGGGGTGCTGGGTGCTCAGTTCTCGGGGTGCTCGGTGCTCAGTACTCAGGGTGCTGGGTGCTCAGTGCTCGAGGTGCTCAGTACTCAGACTGCTATATGTTCAGTGCTCAGGGTGCTGGGTGCTCAGTACTCAGGGTGCTCGGTGCTTAGTACTCAGGGTGCTGGGTGCTCAGTACTCCGGGTCCTGGGTGCTCAGTGTTCGGGGTGCTCGGTGCTCAGTACTCCGTGCTCAGGGTGCTCAGTGCTCAGTGCTCAGGGTGCTAGGTGTTCAGTACTCAGGGTGCTGGGTGCTCAGTACTCAGGGTGCTCGGTGCTCAGTGCTCAGGGTGCTGGGTGCTCAGTACTCAGGGTGCTGGGAGCTCAGTGCTCAGGGTGATCGGTGCTCAGTACTCAGGGTGCTCAGTACTCAGGGTGCTGGGTGCTCAGTGCTCGGGGTGCTGGGTGCTCAGTGCTCAGGGTGCTGGGTGTTCAGTACTCAGGGTGCTGGGTGCTCAGTACTCAGGGTGCTGGGTGCTCAGTGCTCAGGGTGCTCAGTGCTCAGTACTCGGGGTGCTTGGTGCTCAGTACTCAGGGTGCTCAGTGCTCAGTACTCGGGGTGCTGGGTGCTCAGTGCTCAGGGTGCTCAGTGCTCGGGGTGCTGGGTGCTCAGTACTCGGGGTGCTGTGTGCTCAGTGCTCACGGTGCTCAGTGCTCTGTACTCAGTGCTCATGGTGCTCAGTGCTCAGTGCTCAGGGTGCTGGGTGTTCAGTACTCAGGGTGCTGGGTGCTCAGTACTCAGGGTGCTAGGTGCTCAGTGCTCAGGGTGCTGGGTGCTCAGTGCTCGGGGCGCTGGGTGCTCAGTGCTCAGGGTGCTGTGTGCTCAGTACTCAGGGTGCTGGGTGCTCAGTACTCAGGGTGCTGGGTGCTCAGTACTCGGGTGCTGGGTGCTCAGTGCTCAGGGTGCTGGGTGCTCAGTGCTCGGGTTGCTGGGTGCTCAGTGCTCAGTTCTCAGGGTGCTGGGTGCTCAGTGCTCAGGGTGCTGGGTGCTCAGTGCTCAGTAATCAGGGTACTGGGTGCTCAGTGGTCAGGGTGCTGTGTGCTCAGTGCTCAGGGTGCTGGGTGCTCAGTACTCAGGGTGCTGGGTGCTCAGTGCTCGGGGAGCTGGGTGCTCAGTGCTCGCGGTGCTGGGTGCTCAGTGCTCGGGGTGCTCGGTGCCCAGTACTCAGGGTGCTGGGTGCTCAGTGCTCGAGGCGATCAGTACTCAGGGTGCTGTGTGTTCAGTGCTCAGGGTGCTGGGTGCTCAGTACTCCGGGTGCTGGGTGCTCAGTGCTCAGGGTGCTCGGTGCTCAGTGCTCAAGGTGCTGGGTGCTCAGTACTCAGGGTGCTCATGGCTCAGGGTGCTGGGTGCTCAGTACTCAGGGTGCTGGGTGCTCAGTGCTCAGGGTGCTCGGTGCCCTGGGCGCTGGGTGCTCAGTGCTCGGGGTGCTGGGTGCTCAGTGCTCAGGGTGCTCAGTGCTCGGGGTGCTGGGTGCTCAGTGCTCGGGGCGCTGGGTGCTCAGTGCTCGGGGTGCTGGGTGCTCAGTACTCGGGGTGCTGTGTGCTCAGTGCTCAGGGTGCTCAGTGCACAGTACTCAGGGCTCAGGGTGCTCAGTGCTCAGTGCTCAGGGTGCGGGGTGTTCAGTACTCAGGGTGCTGGGTGCTCAGTACTCAGGGTGCTAGGTGCTCAGTGCTCAGGGTGCTGGGTGCTCAGTGCTCGGGGCGTTGGGTGCTCAGTGCTCGGGGTGCTCGGAGCTCAGTACTCAGGGTGCTGGGTGCTCAGTGCTCAGGGTGATCGGTGCTCAGTACTCAGGGTGCTGGGTGCTCAGTGCTCGGGGTGTTCGGTGCTCAGTACGTTGGGTGCTGGGTGCTCAGTACTCAGGGTGCTGGGTGCTCAGTACTCAGGGTGCTGGGTGCTCAGTACTCGGGTGCTGTGTGCTCAGTGCTCAGGGTGCTGGGTGCTCAGTGTTCAGGGTGCTGGGTGCTCAGTTCTCAGGGTGCTGGGTGCTCAGTACTCGGGGTGCTGGGTGCTCAGTACTCAGGGTGCTGGGTGCTCAGTACTCAGGGTGCTGGGTGCTCAGTACTCAGGGTGCTGGGTGCTCAGTACTCGGGTGCTGGGTGCTCAGTGCTCAGGGTGATGGGTGCTCAGTGCTCGGGGTGCTGGCTGCTCAGTGCTCAGTACTAAGGGTGCTGGGTGCTCAGTGCTCGGGGTGCTGGGTGCTCAGTGCTCAGTACTCAGGGTTGTGGGTGCTCAGTGCTCAGGGTGCTGGGTGCTCAGTGCTCAGGGTGCTAGGTGCTCGGTGCTCGGGGTGCTGGGTGCTTAGTGCTCGGGGTGCCGGTGCTCAGTACTCGTGGTGCTCAGTGCTCAGTACTCTGGGCGCTGGGTGCTCAGTGCTCAGGGTGCTGGGTGCTCAGTACTCAGGGTGCTGGGTGCTCGGTGCTCAGTACGCTGGGTGCTCAGTGCTCAGGGTGCTGGGTGCTCAGTGCTCGGGGTGCTGGGTGCTCAGTGCTCAGTACTCAGGGTGCTGGGTGCTCAGTGCTCAGGGTGCTGGGTGCTCAGTACTCAGGGTGCTGGGTGCTCGGTGCTCAGTATGCTGGGTGCTCAGTGCTCAGGGTGCTGGGTGCTCAGTACTCAGGGTGCTGGGTGCTCGGTGCTCAGTACGCTGGGTGCTCAGTACTCCGGTTGCTGGGTGCTCAGTTCTCGGGGTGCTCGGTGCTCAGTGCTCAAGGTGCTGGGTGCTCAGTACTCAGGGTGCTCATTGCTCAGGGTGCTGGGTGCTCAGTACTCAGGGTGCTGGGTGCTCAGTACTCAGGGTGCTCGGTGCTCGGGGCGCTGGGTGCTCCGGGTGCTCGGAGCTCAGTACTCAGGGTGCTGGGTGCTCAGTGCTCGGGGTGCTCGGTGCTCAGTACTCAGGGTGCTGGGTGCTCACTGCTCAGGGTGCTGGGTGCTCAGTGCTCGGGGTGCTGGATGCACAGTGCTCCGGGGGCTGGGTGCTCAGTGCTCAGTGCTCAGGGTGCTGGGTGCTCAGTGCTCAGGGTGCTGGTTGCTCAGTACTCAGGGTGCTAGGTGCTCAGTACTCAGGGTGCTGGGTGCTCAGTGCTCAGGGTGCTGGGTGCTCAGTACTCAGGGTGCTGGGTGATCAGTGCTCGGGGTGCTGGGTGCTCAGTGCTCAGGGTGCTGGGTGCTCAGTGCTCAGGGAGCTGGGTGCTCAGTACTCATTGTGCTGGGTGCTCAGTGCTCGGGGTGCTCAGTGCTCAGTACTCAAGGTGCTGGGTGCTCAGTGCTCAGGGTGCTGGGTGCTCAGTGAACAGGGTGCTGGGTGCTCAGTACTCAGGGTGATCGGTGCTCAGTACTCAGGGTTCTCAGTGCTCAGTACTCAGGGTGCTGGGTACTCAGTGCTCAGGGTGCTGGGAGCTCAGTACTCAGGGTCCTCAGTGCTCAGTACCCGGGGTGCTTGGTGCTCAGTACTCAGGGTGCTCAGTGCTCAGTACTCGGCGTGCTGGGTGCTCAGTGTTCGGGGTGCTCGGAGCTCAGTACTCAGGGTGCTGGGTGCCCCGTGCTCGGGGTGCTCGGTGCTCAGTACTCAGGGTGCTGGGTGCTCAGTGCTCGGGGTGCTGGGTGCTCAGTGCTCAGTACTCAGGGAGCTGGGTGCTCAGTGCTCAGGGTGCTGTGTGCTCAGTGCTCAGGGTGCTGGGTGCTCAGTACTCAGGGTGCTGTGTGCTCAGTGCTTGGGGTGCTGTGTGCTCAGTACTCAGGGTGCTGGGTGCTCAGTGCTCAGGGTGCTGGGTGCTCAGTGCTCAGGGTGCTGGGTGCTCAGTGCTCAGTACTCAGGGTGCTGGGTGCTCAGTGCTCAGGGTGCTGTGTGCACAGTGCTCAGGGTGCTGGGTGCTCAGTGCTCAGGGTGCTGGGTACTCAGTGCTCAGAGTGCTGGGTGCTCAGTACTCAGGGTGCTGGGTGCTCAGTACTCAGGTTGCTGGGTGCTCAGTGCTCGGGGTGCTGGGTGCTCAGTACTCAGGGTGCTGGGTGCTCAGTGCTCGAGGTGCTCAGTACTCAGGGTGCTGTGTGTTCAGTGCTCAGGGTGCTGGGTGCTCAGTACTCAGGGTGCTCGGTGCTTAGTACTCAGGGTGCTCGGTGCTCAGTACTTTGGGTGCTCACTACTCACGGTGCTGGGTGCTCATGGTGCTGGGTGCTCAGTGCTCAGGGTGCTGGGTGCTCAGTGCTCAGGGTGCTGGGTGCTCAGTACTCAGGGTGCTGGGTGTTCAGTACTCGGGGTGCTGGGTTCTCAGTACTCAGGGTGCTGGGTGCTCAGTACTCGGGGTGCTGGGTTCTCAGTACACAGGTTGCTGGGTGCTCAGTACTCAGGGTGCTGGGTGCTCAGTACTCGGGTGCTGGGTGCTCAGTGCTCAGGGTGCTGGGTGCTCAGTGCACGGGGTGCTGGGTGCTCAGGGCTCAGTACTCAGGGTGCTGGGTGCTCAGTGCTCAGGGTGCTGGGTGCTGAGTGCTCAGTACTCAGGGTGCTGGGTGCTCAGGGCTCAGGGTGCTGGGTCCTCAGTGCTCAGGGTGCTGGGTGCTCAGTGCTCGGGGTGCTGGGTGCTCAGTGCTCAGGGTGCTGGGTGCTCAGTACTCAGGGTGCTGGGTGCTCAGTGCTCGGGGTGCTGGGTGCTCAGTGCTCGGGTTGCTGGGTGCTCAGTACTCAGGGTGCTGGGTGCTCAGTACTCGGGGTGCTGGGTGCTCAGTACTCAGGGTGCTGGGTGCTCAGTTCTCAGGGTGTTGGGTGCTCAGTACTCGGGTGCTGGGTGCTCAGTGCTCAGGGTGCTGGGTGCTCAGTGCTCAGGGTGCTGGGTGCTCAGTGCTCAGTACTCAGGGTGCTGGGTGCTCAGTGCTCGGGGTGCTGGGTGCTCAGTGCTCAGTACTCAGGGTGCTGGGTGCTCAGTGCTCAGGGTGCTGTGTGCTCAGAGCTCAGGGTGCTGGGTGCTCAGTGCTCAGGGTGCTGGGTACTCAGTGCTCAGGGTGCTGGGTGGTCAGTACTCAGGGTGCTGGGTGCTCAGGGCTCAGGGTGCTGGGTGCTCAGTGCTTGGGGTGCTGGGTGCTCAGTGCTCGGGGTGCTCGGTGCTCAGTACTCAGGGTGCTGGGTGCTCAGTGCTCGAGGTGCTCAGTGCTCAGACTGCTATATGTTCAGTGCTCAGGGTGCTGGGTGCTCAGTACTCAGGGTGCTCGGTGCTTAGTACTCAGGGTGCTGGGTGCTCAGTACTCCGGGTCCTGGGTGCTCAGTGCTCGGGGTGCGCGGTGCTCAGTACTCAGTGCTCAGGGTGCTCAGTGCTCAGTGCTCAGGGTGCTGGGTGTTCAGTACTCAGGGTGCTGGGTGCTCAGTACTCAGGGTGCTGGGTGCTCAGTGCTCAGGGTGCTGGGTGCTCAGTACTCGGGGTGCTCGGTGCTCGGTGCTCAGTGCTCAGGGTGCTGGGTGCTCAGTACTCAGGGTGCTGGGTGCTCAGTACTCAGGGTGCTGGGTGCTCAGTGCTCAGGGTGCTGGGTACTCAGTGTTCAGGGTGCTCGGTGCTCAGTACTCGGTGTGCTGGTTGCTCATTCTCGGGGTGCTGGGTGCTCAGTGCTCGGGGTGCTGGGTGCTCAGTACTCAGGGTGCTGGGTGCTCAGTGCTCAGGGTGCTGGGTGCTCAGTACTCAGGTTGCTAGGTGCTCAGTGCTCAGGGTGCTGGGTGCTCAGTACTCAGGGTGCTGGGTGCTCAGTGCTCAGGGTGCTGGGTGCTCAGTACTCAGGGTGCTGGGAGCTCAGTGCTCAGGGTGATCGGTGCTCAGTACTCAGGGTGCTCAGTACTCAGGGTGCTGGGTGCTCAGTGCTCAGGGTGCTGGGTGCTCAGTGCTCAGGGTGCTGGGTGTTCAGTACTCAGGGTGCTGGGTGCTCAGTACTCAGGGTGCTGGGTGCTCAGTGCTCAGGGTGCTCAGTGCTCAGTACTCGGGGTGCTTGGTGCTCAGTACTCAGGGTGCTCAGTGCTCAGTACTCGGGGTGCTGGGTGCTCAGTGCTCAGGGTGCTCAGTGCTCGGGGTGCTGGGTGCTCAGTGCTCAGGGTGCTGGGTACTCAGTGCTCAGGGTGCTGGGTGGTCAGTACTCTGGTTGCTGGGTGCTCAGTACTCGGGTGCTGGGTGCTCAGTGCTCAGGGTGCTGGGTGCTCAGTGCTCGGGGTGCTGGGTGCTCAGGGCTCAGTACTCAGGGTGCTGGGTGCTCAGTGCTCGGGGTGCTGGGTGCTGAGTGCTCAGTACTCAGGGTGCTGGGTGCTCAGGGCTCAGGGTGCTGGGTCCTCAGTGCTCAGGGTGCTGGGTGCTCAGTGCTCGGGGTGCTGGGTGCTCAGTGCTCGGGGTGCTGGGTGCTGAGTGCTCAGTACTCAGGGTGCTGGGTGCTCAGGGCTCAGGGTGCTGGGTCCTCAGTGCTCAGGGTGCTGGGTGCTCAGTGCTCGGGGTGCTGGGTGCTCAGTGCTCGGGGTGCTGGGTGCTGAGTGCTCAGTACTCAGGGTGCTGGGTGCTCAGGGCTCAGGGTGCTGGGTCCTCAGTGCTCAGGGTGCTGGGTGCTCAGTGCTCGGGGTGCTGGGTGCTCAGTGCTCAGTGCTCAGGGTGCTGGGTGCTCAGTACTCAGGGTGCTGGGTGCTCAGTGCTCGGGGTGCTGGGTGCTCAGTGCTCGGGTTGCTGGGTGCTCAGTACTCAGGGTGCTGGGTGCTCAGTACTCGGGGTGCTGGGTGCTCAGTACTCAGGGTGCTGGGTGCTCAGTACTCAGGGTGTTGGGTGCTCAGTACTCGGGTGCTGGGTGCTCAGTGCTCAGGGTGCTGGGTGCTCAGTGCTCGGGGTGCTGGGTGCTCAGTGCTCAGTACTCAGGGTGCTGGGTGCTCAGTGCTCGGGGTGCTGGGTGCTCAGTGCTCAGTACTCAGGGTGCTGGGTGCTCAGTGCTCAGGGTGCTGTGTGCTCAGAGCTCAGGGTGCTGGGTGCTCAGTGCTCAGGGTGCTGGGTACTCAGTGCTCAGGGTGCTGGGTGGTCAGTACTCAGGGTGCTGGGTGCTCAGGGCTCAGGGTGCTGGGTGCTCAGTGCTCGGGGTGCTGGGTGCTCAGTGCTTGGGGTGCTGGGTGCTCAGTGCTCGGGGTGCTCGGTGCTCAGTACTCAGGGTGCTGGGTGCTCAGTGCTCGAGGTGCTCAGTACTCAGACTGCTATATGTTCAGTGCTCAGGGTGCTGGGTGCTCAGTACTCAGGGTGATCGGTGCTTAGTACTCAGGGTGCTGGGTGCTCAGTACTCCGGGTCCTGGGTGCTCAGTGCTCGGGGTGCTCGGTGCTCAGTACTCAGTGCTCAGGGTGCTCAGTGCTCAGTGCTCAGGGTGCTGGGTGTTCAGTACTCAGGGTGCTGGGTGCTCAGTACTCAGGGTGCTTGGTGCTCAGTGCTCAGGGTGCTGGGTGCTCAGTACTCAGGGTGCTGTGTCCTCAGTACTCAGGGTGCTGGGTGCTCAGTGCTCAGGGTGCTGGATACTCAGTGCTCAGGGTGCTCGGTGCTCAGTACTCGGTGTGCTGGGTGCTCATTCTCGGGGTGATGGGTGCTCAGTGCTCGGGGTGCTGGGTGCTCAGTACTCAGTGTGCTGGGTGCTCAGTGCTCAGGGTGCTGGGTGCTCAGTACTCAAGGTGCTAGGTGCTCAGTGCTCAGGGTGCTGGGTGCTCAGTACTCAGGGTGCTGGGTGCTCAGTGCTCAGGGTGCTGGGTGCTCAGTACTCAGGGTGCTGGGAGCTCAGTGCTCAGGGTGATCGGTGCTCAGTACTCAGGGTGCTCAGTACTCAGGGTGCTCGGTGCTTAGTACTCAGGGTGCTGGGTGCTCAGAACTCCGGGTCCTGGGTGCTCAGTGCTCGGGGTGCGCGGTGCTCAGTACTCAGTGCTCAGGGTGCTCAGTGCTCAGTGCTCAGGGTGCTGGGTGTTCAGTACTCAGGGTGCTGGGTGCTCAGTACTCAGGGTGCTGGGTGCTCAGTGCTCAGGGTGCTGGGTGCTCAGTACTCGGGGTGCTCGGTGCTCGGTGCTCAGTGCTCAGGGTGCTGGGTGCTCAGTACTCAGGGTGCTGGGTGCTCAGTACTCAGGGTGCTGGGTGCTCAGTGCTCAGGGTGCTGGGTACTCAGTGCTCAGGGTGCTCGGTGCTCAGTACTCGGTGTGCTGGGTGCTCATTCTCGGGGTGCTGGGTGCTCAGTGCTCGGGGTGCTGGGTGCTCAGTACTCAGGGTGCTGGGTGCTCAGTGCTCAGGGTGCTGGGTGCTCAGTACTCAGGTTGCTAGGTGCTCAGTGCTCAGGGTGCTGGGTGCTCAGTACTCAGGGTGCTGGGTGCTCAGTGCTCAGGGTGCTGGGTGCTCAGTACTCAGGGTGCTGGGAGCTCAGTGCTCAGGGTGATCGGTGCTCAGTACTCAGGGTGCTCAGTACTCAGGGTGCTGGGTGCTCAGTGCTCAGGGTGCTGGGTGCTCAGTGCTCAGGGTGCTGGGTGTTCAGTACTCAGGGTGCTGGGTGCTCAGTACTCAGGGTGCTGGGTGCTCAGTGCTCAGGGTGCTCAGTGCTCAGTACTCGGGGTGCTTGGTGCTCAGTACTCAGGGTGCTCATTGCTCAGTACTCGGGGTGCTGGGTGCTCAGTGCTCAGGGTGCTCAGTGCTCGGGGTGCTGGGTGCTCAGTGCTCAGGGTGCTGGGTACTCAGTGCTCAGGGTGCTGGGTGGTCAGTGCTCGGGGTGCTGGGTGCTCAGGGCTCAGTACTCAGGGTGCTGGGTGCTCAGTGCTCGGGGTGCTGGGTGCTGAGTGCTCAGTACTCAGGGTGCTGGGTGCTCAGGGCTCAGGGTGCTGGGTCCTCAGTGCTCAGGGTGCTGGGTGCTCAGTGCTCGGGGTGCTGGGTGCTCAGTGCTCGGGGTGCTGGGTGCTGAGTGCTCAGTACTCAGGGTGCTGGGTGCTCAGGGCTCAGGGTGCTGGGTCCTCAGTGCTCAGGGTGCTGGGTGCTCAGTGCTCGGGGTGCTGGGTGCTCAGTGCTCGGGGTGCTGGGTGCTGAGTGCTCAGTACTCAGGGTGCTGGGTGCTCAGGGCTCAGGGTGCTGGGTCCTCAGTGCTCAGGGTGCTGGGTGCTCAGTGCTCGGGGTGCTGGGTGCTCAGTGCTCAGTGCTCAGGGTGCTGGGTGCTCAGTACTCAGGGTGCTGGGTGCTCAGTGCTCGGGGTGCTGGGTGCTCAGTGCTCGGGTTGCTGGGTGCTCAGTACTCAGGGTGCTGGGTGCTCAGTACTCGGGGTGCTGGGTGCTCAGTACTCAGGGTGCTGGGTGCTCAGTACTCAGGGTGTTGGGTGCTCAGTACTCGGGTGCTGGGTGCTCAGTGCTCAGGGTGCTGGGTGCTCAGTGCTCGGGGTGCTGGGTGCTCAGTGCTCAGTACTCAGGGTGCTGGGTGCTCAGTGCTCGGGGTGCTGGGTGCTCAGTGCTCAGTACTCAGGGTGCTGGGTGCTCAGTGCTCAGGGTGCTGTGTGCTCAGAGCTCAGGGTGCTGGGTGCTCAGTGCTCAGGGTGCTGGGTACTCAGTGCTCAGGGTGCTGGGTGGTCAGTACTCAGGGTGCTGGGTGCTCAGGGCTCAGGGTGCTGGGTGCTCAGTGCTCGGGGTGCTGGGTGCTCAGTGCTTGGGGTGCTGGGTGCTCAGTGCTCGGGGTGCTCGGTGCTCAGTACTCAGGGTGCTGGGTGCTCAGTGCTCGAGGTGCTCAGTACTCAGACTGCTATATGTTCAGTGCTCAGGGTGCTGGGTGCTCAGTACTCAGGGTGATCGGTGCTTAGTACTCAGGGTGCTGGGTGCTCAGTACTCCGGGTCCTGGGTGCTCAGTGCTCGGGGTGCTCGGTGCTCAGTACTCAGTGCTCAGGGTGCTCAGTGCTCAGTGCTCAGGGTGCTGGGTGTTCAGTACTCAGGGTGCTGGGTGCTCAGTACTCAGGGTGCTTGGTGCTCAGTGCTCAGGGTGCTGGGTGCTCAGTACTCGGGGTGCTCGGTGCTCGGTGCTCAGTGCTCAGGGTGCTGGGTGCTCAGTACTCAGGGTGCTGGGTCCTCAGTACTCAGGGTGCTGGGTGCTCAGTGCTCAGGGTGCTGGGTACTCAGTGCTCAGGGTGCTCGGTGCTCAGTACTCGGTGTGCTGGGTGCTCATTCTCGGGGTGATGGGTGCTCAGTGCTCGGGGTGCTGGGTGCTCAGTACTCAGTGTGCTGGGTGCTCAGTGCTCAGGGTGCTGGGTGCTCAGTACTCAAGGTGCTAGGTGCTCAGTGCTCAGGGTGCTGGGTGCTCAGTACTCAGGGTGCTGGGTGCTCAGTGCTCAGGGTGCTGGGTGCTCAGTACTCAGGGTGCTGGGAGCTCAGTGCTCAGGGTGATCGGTGCTCAGTACTCAGGGTGCTCAGTACTCAGGGTGCTGGGTGCTCAGTGCTCGGGGTGCTGGGTGCTCAGTGCTCAGGGTGCTGGGTGTTCAGTACTCAGGGTGCTGGGTGCTCAGTACTCAGGGTGCTGGGTGCTCCGTGCTCAGGGTGCTCAGTGCTCAGTACTCGGGGTGCTTGGTGCTCAGTACTCAGGGTGCTCAGTGCTCAGTACTCGGGGTGCTGGGTGCTCAGTGCTCAGGGTGCTCGGTGCTCGGGGCGCTGGGTGCTCAGTCCTCGGGGTGCTCGGAGCTCAGTACTCAGGGTGCTGGGTGCTCAGTGCTCAGGGTGCTCGGTGCTCGGGGCGCTGGGTGCTCAGTCCTCGGGGTGCTCGGAGCTCAGTACTCAGGGTGCTGGGTGCTCAGTGCTCTGGGTTCTCGGTGCTCAGTACTCAGGGTGCTGGGTGCTCAGTGCTCGTTGTGCTCGGTGCTCAGTACTTTGGGTGCTCACTACTCAGGGTGCTGGGTGCTCAGTGCTCAGGGTGCTGGGTGCTCAGTGCTCAGGGTGCTGGGTGCTCAGTGCTCGGGGTGCTGGGTGCTCAGTGCTCAGGGTGCTGGGTGCTCAGTACTCGGGGTGCTGGGTTCTCAGTACTCAGGGTGCTGGGTGCTCAGTACTCTGGGTGCTGGGTTCTCAGTACACAGGTTGCTGGGTGCTCAGTACTCAGGGTGCTGGGTGCTCAGTACTCGGGTGCTGGGTGCTCAGTGCTCAGGGTGCTGGGTGCTCAGTGCTCGGGGTGCTGAGTGCTCAGGGCTCAGTACTCAGGGTGCTGGGTGCTCAGTGCTCGGGGTGCTGGGTGCTGAGTGCTCAGTACTCAGGGTGCTGGGTGCTCAGGGCTCAGGGTGCTGGGTCCTCAGTGCTCAGGGTGCTGGGTGCTCAGTGCTCGGGGTGCTGGGTGCTCAGTGCTCAGGGTGCTGGGTGCTCAGTACTCAGGGTGCTGGGTGCTCAGTGCTCGGGGTGCTGCGTGCTCAGTGCTCGGGTTGCTGGGTGCTCAGTACTCAGGGTGCTGGGTGCTCAGTACTCGGGGTGCTGGGTGCTCAGTACTCAGGGTGCTGGGTGCTCAGTACTCAGGGTTTTGGGTGCTCAGTACTCGGGTGCTGGGTGCTCAGTGCTCAGGGTGCTGGGTGCTCAGTGCTCGGGGTGCTGGGTGCTCAGTGCTCAGTACTCAGGGTGCTGGGTGCTCAGTGCTCGGGGTGCTGGGTGCTCAGTGCTCAGTACTCAGGGTGCTGGCTGCTCAGTGCTCAGGGTGCTGTGTGCTCAGAGCTCAGGGTGCTGGGTGCTCAGTGCTCAGGGTGCTGGGTACTCAGTGCTCAGGGTGCTGGGTGGTCAGTACTCAGGGTGCTGGGTGCTCTGTACTCGGGTGCTGGGTGCTCAGTGCTCAGGGTGCTGGGTGCTCAGTGCTCGGGGTGCTGGGTGCTCAGGGCTCAGTACTCAGGGTGCTGGGTGCTCAGTGCTCGGGGTGCTGGGTGCTGAGTGCTCAGTACTCAGGGTGCTGGGTGCTCAGGGCTCAGGGTGCTGGGTCCTCAGTGCTCAGGGTGCTGGGTGCTCAGTGCTCGGGGTGCTGGGTGCTCAGTGCTCAGGGTGCTGGGTGCTCAGTACTCAGGGTGCTGGGTGCTCAGTGCTCGGGGTGCTGGGTGCTGAGTGCTCAGTACTCAGGGTGCTGGGTGCTCAGGGCTCAGGGTGCTGGGTCCTCAGTGCTCAGGGTGCTGGGTGCTCAGTGCTCCGGGTGCTGGGTGCTCAGTGCTCAGTGCTCAGGGTGCTCTGTGCTCAGTACTCAGGGTGCTGGGTGCTCAGTGCTCGGGGTGCTGGGTGCTCAGTGCTCGGGTTGCTGGGTGCTCAGTACTCAGGGTGCTGGGTGCTCAGTACTCGGGGTGCTGGGTGCTCAGTACTCAGGGTGCTGGGTGCTCAGTACTCAGGGTGTTGGTTGCTCAGTACTCGGGTGCTGGGTGCTCAGTGCTCAGGGTGCTGGGTGCTCAGTGCTCGGGGTGCTGGGTGCTCAGTGCTCAGTACTCAGGGTGCTGGGTGCTCAGTGCTCGGGGTGCTGGGTGCTCAGTGCTCAGTACTCAGGGTGCTGGGTGCTCAGTGCTCAGGGTGCTGTGTGCTCAGAGCTCAGGGTGCTGGGTGCTCAGTGCTCAGGGTGCTGGGTACTCAGTGCTCAGGGTGCTGGGTGGTCAGTACTCAGGGTGCTGGGTGCTCAGGGCTCAGGGTGCTGGGTGCTCAGTGCTCGGGGTGCTGGGTGCTCAGTGCTTGGGGTGCTGGGTGCTCAGTGCTCGGGGTGCTCAGTGCTCAGTACTCAGGGTGCTGGGTGCTCAGTGCTCGAGGTGCTCAGTACTCAGACTGCTATATGTTCAGTGCTCAGGGTGCTGGGTTCTCAGTACTCAGGGTGCTCGGTGCTTACTACTCAGGGTGCTGGGTGCTCAGTACTCCGGGTCCTGGGTGCTCAGTGCTCGGGGTGCTCGGTGCTCAGTACTCAGTGCTCAGGGTGCTCAGTGCTCAGTGCTCAGGGTGCTGGGTGTTCAGTACTCAGGGTGCTGGGTGCTCAGTACTCAGGGTGCTGGGTGCTCAGTGTTCAGGGTGCTGAGTGCTCAGTACTCGGGGTGCTCGGTGCTCGGTGCTCAGTGCTCAGGGTGCTGGGTGCTCAGTACTCATGGTGCTGGGTGCTCAGTACTCAGGGTGCTGGGTGCTCAGTGCTCAGGGTGCTGGGTACTCAGTGCTCAGGGTGCTCGGTGCTCAGTACTCGGTGTGCTGGGTGCTCATTCTCGGGGTGCTGGGTGCTCAGTGCTCGGGGTGCTGGGTGCTCAGTACTCAGGGTGCTGGGTGCTCAGTGCTCAGGGTGCTGGGTGCTCAGTACTCAGGGTACTAGGTGCTCAGTGCTCAGGGTGCTGGGTGCTCATTACTCAGGGTGCTGGGTGCTCAGTGCTCAGGGTGCTGGGTGCTCAGTACTCAGGGTGCTGGGAGCTCAGTGCTCAGGGTGATCGGTGCTCAGTACTCAGGGTGCACAGTACTCAGGGTGCTGGGTGCTCAGTGCTCGGGGTGCTGTGTGCTCAGTGCTCAGGGTGCTGGGTGTTCAGTACTCAGGGTGCTGGGTGCTCAGTCCTCAGGGTGCTGGGTGCTCAGTGCTCAGGGTGCTCAGTGCTCAGTACTCGGCGTGCTGGGTGCTCAGTGCTCAGGGTGCTCAGTGCTCGGGGTGCTGGGTGCTCAGTGCTCGGGGTGCTGGGTGCTCAGTACTCGGGGTGCTATGTGCTCAGTGCTCAGGGTGCTCAGTGCTCAGTACTCAGTGCTCAGGGTGCTCAGTTCTCAGTGCTCAGGGTGCTGGGTGTTCAGTACTCAGGGTGCTGGGTGCTCAGTACTCAGGGTGCTAGGTGCTCAGTGCTCAGGGTGCTGGGTGCTCAGTGCTCAGGGTGCTCGGTGCTCGGGGCGCTGGGTGCTCAGTCCTCGGGGTGCTCGGAGCTCAGTACTCAGGGTGCTGGGTGCTCAGTGCTCGGGGTTCTCGGTGCTCAGTACTCAGGGTGCTGGGTGCTCAGTGCTCTTTGTGCGCGGTGCTCAGTACTCAGGTTGCTGGGTGCTCAGTGCTCGGGGTGCTGGGTGCTCAGTACTCAGGGTGCTGGGTGCTCAATGCTCGAGGTGCTCAGTACTCAGGGTGCTGTGTGTTCAGTGCTCAGGGTGCTGGGTGCTCAGTACTCAGGGTGCTCGGTGCTTAGTACTCAGGGTGCTGGGTGCTCAGTGCTCGTTGTGCTCGGTGCTCAGTACTTTGGGTGCTCACTACTCAGGGTGCTGGGTGCTCAGGGTGCTGGGTGCTCAGTGCTCAGGGTGCTGGGTGCTCAGTGCTCAGGGTGCTGGGTGCTCAGTACTCAGGGTGCTGGGTGTTCAGTACTCGGGGTGCTGGGTTCTCAGTACTCAGGGTGCTGGGTGCTCAGTACTCGGGGTGCTGGGTTCTCAGTACACAGGTTGCTGGGTGCTCAGTACTCAGGGTGCTGGGTGCTCAGTACTCGGGTGCTGGGTGCTCAGTGCTCAGGGTGCTGGGTGCTCAGTGCACGGGGTGCTGGGTGCTCAGGGCTCAGTACTCAGGGTGCTGGGTGCTCAGTGCTCAGGGTGCTGGGTGCTGAGTGCTCAGTACTCAGGGTGCTGGGTGCTCAGGGCTCAGGGTGCTGGGTCCTCAGTGCTCAGGGTGCTGGGTGCTCAGTGCTCGGGGTGCTGGGTGCTCAGTGCTCAGGGTGCTGGGTGCTCAGTACTCAGGGTGCTGGGTGCTCAGTGCTCGGGGTGCTGGGTGCTCAGTGCTCGGGTTGCTGGGTGCTCAGTACTCAGGGTGCTGGGTGCTCAGTACTCGGGGTGCTGGGTGCTCAGTACTCAGGGTGCTGGGTGCTCAGTTCTCAGGGTGTTGGGTGCTCAGTACTCGGGTGCTGGGTGCTCAGTGCTCAGGGTTCTGGGTGCTCAGTGCTCGGGGTGCTGGGTGCTCAGTGCTCAGTACTCAGGGTGCTGGGTGCTCAGTGCTTGGGGTGCTGGGTGCTCAGTGCTCAGTACTCAGGGTGCTGGGTGCTCAGTGCTCAGGGTGCTGTGTGCTCAGAGCTCAGGGTGCTGGGTGCTCAGTGCTCAGGGTGCTGGGTACTCAGTGCTCAGGGTGCTGGGTGGTCAGTACTCAGGGTGCTGGGTGCTCAGGGCTCAGGGTGCTGGGTGCTCAGTGCTCGGGGTGCTGGGTGCTCAGTGCTTGGGGTGCTGGGTGCTCAGTGCTCGGGGTGCTCGGTGCTCAGTACTCAGGGTGCTGGGTGCTCAGTGCTCGAGGTGCTCAGTGCTCAGACTGCTATATGTTCAGTGCTCAGGGTGCTGGGTGCTCAGTACTCAGGGTGCTCGGTGCTTAGTACTCAGGGTGCTGGGTGCTCAGTACTCCGGGTCCTGGGTGCTCAGTGCTCGGGGTGCGCGGTGCTCAGTACTCAGTGCTCAGGGTGCTCAGTGCTCAGTGCTCAGGGTGCTGGGTGTTCAGTACTCAGGGTGCTGGGTGCTCAGTACTCAGGGTGCTGGGTGCTCAGTGCTCAGGGTGCTGGGTGCTCAGTACTCGGGGTGCTCGGTGCTCGGTGCTCAGTGCTCAGGGTGCTGGGTGCTCAGTACTCAGGGTGCTGGGTGCTCAGTACTCAGGGTGCTGGGTGCTCAGTGCTCAGGGTGCTGGGTACTCAGTGCTCAGGGTGCTCGGTGCTCAGTACTCGGTGTGCTGGGTGCTCATTCTCGGGGTGCTGGGTGCTCAGTGCTCGGGGTGCTGGGTGCTCAGTACTCAGGGTGCTGGGTGCTCAGTGCTCAGGGTGCTGGGTGCTCAGTACTCAGGTTGCTAGGTGCTCAGTGCTCAGGGTGCTGGGTGCTCAGTACTCAGGGTGCTGGGTGCTCAGTGCTCAGGGTGCTGGGTGCTCAGTACTCAGGGTGCTGGGAGCTCAGTGCTCAGGGTGATCGGTGCTCAGTACTCAGGGTGCTCAGTACTCAGGGTGCTGGGTGCTCAGTGCTCAGGGTGCTGGGTGCTCAGTGCTCAGGGTGCTGGGTGTTCAGTACTCAGGGTGCTGGGTGCTCAGTACTCAGGGTGCTGGGTGCTCAGTGCTCAGGGTGCTCAGTGCTCAGTACTCGGGGTGCTTGGTGCTCAGTACTCAGGGTGCTCAGTGCTCAGTACTCGGGGTGCTGGGTGCTCAGTGCTCAGGGTGATCAGTGCTCGGGGTGCTGGGTGCTCAGTGCTCAGGATGCTGGGTACTCAGTGCTCAGGGTGCTGGGTGGTCAGTACTCTGGGTGCTGGGTGCTCAGTACTCGGGTGCTGGGTGCTCAGTGCTCAGGGTGCTGGGTGCTCAGTGCTCGGGGTGCTGGGTGCTCAGGGCTCAGTACTCAGGGTGCTGGGTGCTCAGTGCTCGGGGTGCTGGGTGCTGAGTGCTCAGTACTCAGGGTGCTGGGTGCTCAGGGCTCAGGGTGCTGGGTCCTCAGTGCTCAGGGTGCTGGGTGCTCAGTGCTCAGGGTGCTGGGTGCTCAGTGCTCGGGGTGCTGGGTGCTGAGTGCTCAGTACTCAGGGTGCTGGGTGCTCAGGGCTCAGGGTGCTGGGTCCTCAGTGCTCAGGGTGCTGGGTGCTCAGTGCTCGGGGTGCTGGGTGCTCAGTGCTCGGGGTGCTGGGTGCTGAGTGCTCAGTACTCAGGGTGCTGGGTGCTCAGGGCTCAGGGTGCTGGGTCCTCAGTGCTCAGGGTGCTGGGTGCTCAGTGCTCGGGGTGCTGGGTGCTCAGTGCTCAGTGCTCAGGGTGCTGGGTGCTCAGTACTCAGGGTGCTGGGTGCTCAGTGCTCGGGGTGCTGGGTGCTCAGTGCTCGGGTTGCTGGGTGCTCAGTACTCAGGGTGCTGGGTGCTCAGTACTCGGGGTGCTGGGTGCTCAGTACTCAGGGTGCTGGGTGCTCAGTACTCAGGGTGTTGGGTGCTCAGTACTCGGGTGCTGGGTGCTCAGTGCTCAGGGTGCTGGGTGCTCAGTGCTCGGGGTGCTGGGTGCTCAGTGCTCAGTACTCAGGGTGCTGGGTGCTCAGTGCTCGGGGTGCTGGGTGCTCAGTGCTCAGTACTCAGGGTGCTGGGTGCTCAGTGCTCAGGGTGCTGTGTGCTCAGAGCTCAGGGTGCTGGGTGCTCAGTGCTCAGGGTGCTGGGTACTCAGTGCTCAGGGTGCTGGGTGGTCAGTACTCAGGGTGCTGGGTGCTCAGGGCTCAGGGTGCTGGGTGCTCAGTGCTCGGGGTGCTGGGTGCTCAGTGCTTGGGGTGCTGGGTGCTCAGTGCTCGGGGTGCTCGGTGCTCAGTACTCAGGGTGCTGGGTGCTCAGTGCTCGAGGTGCTCAGTACTCAGACTGCTATATGTTCAGTGCTCAGGGTGCTGGGTGCTCAGTACTCAGGGTGATCGGTGCTTAGTACTCAGGGTGCTGGGTGCTCAGTACTCCGGGTCCTGGGTGCTCAGTGCTCGGGGTGCTCGGTGCTCAGTACTCAGTGCTCAGGGTGCTCAGTGCTCAGTGCTCAGGGTGCTGGGTGTTCAGTACTCAGGGTGCTGGGTGCTCAGTACTCAGGGTGCTTGGTGCTCAGTGCTCAGGGTGCTGGGTGCTCAGTACTCGGGGTGCTCGGTGCTCGGTGCTCAGTGCTCAGGGTGCTGGGTGCTCAGTACTCAGGGTGCTGGGTGCTCAGTACTCAGGGTGCTGGGTGCTCAGTGCTCAGGGTGCTGGGTACTCAGTGCTCAGGGTGCTCGGTGCTCAGTACTCGGTGTGCTGGGTGCTCATTCTCGGGGTGCTGGGTGCTCAGTGCTCGGGGTGCTGGGTGCTCAGTACTCAGTGTGCTGGGTGCTCAGTGCTCAGGGTGCTGGGTGCTCAGTACTCAAGGTGCTAGGTGCTCAGTGCTCAGGGTGCTGGGTGCACAGTACTCAGGGTGCTGGGTGCTCAGTGCTCAGGGTGCTGGGTGCTCAGTACTCAGGGTGCTGGGAGCTCAGTGCTCAGGGTGATCGGTGCTCATTACTCAGGGTGCTCAGTACTCAGGGTGCTGGGTGCTCAGTGCTCGGGGTGCTGGGTGCTCAGTGCTCAGGGTGCTGGGTGCTCAGTACTCAGGGTGCTCGGTGCTTAGTACTCAGGGTGCTGGGTGCTCAGTGCTCGTTGTGCTCGGTGCTCAGTACTTTGGGTGCTCACTACTCAGGGTGCTGGGTGCTCAGGGTGCTGGGTGCTCAGTGCTCAGGGTGCTGGGTGCTCAGTGCTCAGGGTGCTGGGTGTTCAGTACTCAGGGTGCTGGGTGTTCAGTACTCGGGGTGCTGGGTTCTCAGTACTCAGGGTGCTGGGTGCTCAGTACTCGGGGTGCTGGGTTCTCAGTACACAGGTTGCTGGGTGCTCAGTACTCAGGGTGCTGGGTGCTCAGTACTCGGGTGCTGGGTGCTCAGTGCTCAGGGTGCTGGGTGCTCAGTGCACGGGGTGCTGGGTGCTCAGGGCTCAGTACTCAGGGTGCTGGGTGCTCAGTGCTCAGGGTGCTGGGTGCTGAGTGCTCAGTACTCAGGGTGCTGGGTGCTCAGGGCTCAGGGTGCTGGGTCCTCAGTGCTCAGGGTGCTGGGTGCTCAGTGCTCGGGGTGCTGGGTGCTCAGTGCTCAGATTGCTGGGTGCTCAGTACTCAGGGTGCTGGGTGCTCAGTGCTCGGGGTGCTGGGTGCTCAGTGCTCGGGTTGCTGGGTGCTCAGTACTCAGGGTGCTGGGTGCTCAGTACTCGGGGTGCTGGGTGCTCAGTACTCAGGGTGCTGGGTGCTCAGTTCTCAGGGTGTTGGGTGCTCAGTACTCGGGTGCTGGGTGCTCAGTGCTCAGTGTGCTGGGTGCTCAGTGCTCGGGGTGCTGGGTGCTCAGTGCTCAGTACTCAGGGTGCTGGGTGCTCAGTTCTCGGGGTGCTGGGTGCTCAGTGCTCAGTACTCAGGGTGCTGGGTGCTCAGTGCTCAGGGTGCTGTGTGCTCAGAGCTCAGGGTGCTGGGTGCTCAGTGCTCAGGGTGCTGGGTACTCAGTGCTCAGGGTGCTGGGTGGTCAGTACTCAGGGTGCTGGGTGCTCAGGGCTCAGGGTGCTGGGTGCTCAGTGCTCGGGGTGCTGGGTGCTCAGTGCTTGGGGTGCTGGGTGCTCAGTGCTCGGGGTGCTCGGTGCTCAGTACTCAGGGTGCTGGGTGCTCAGTGCTCGAGGTGCTCAGTGCTCAGACTGCTATATGTTCAGTGCTCAGGGTGCTGGGTGCTCAGTACTCAGGGTGCTCGGTGCTTAGTACTCAGGGTGCTGGGTGCTCAGTACTCCGGGTCCTGGGTGCTCAGTGCTCGGGGTGCGCGGTGCTCAGTACTCAGTGCTCAGGGTGCTCAGTGCTCAGTGCTCAGGGTGCTGGGTGTTCAGTACTCAGGGTGCTGGGTGCTCAGTACTCAGGGTGCTGGGTGCTCAGTGCTCAGGGTGCTGGGTGCTCAGTACTCGGGGTGCTCGGTGCTCGGTGCTCAGTGCTCAGGGTGCTGGGTGCTCAGTACTCAGGGTGCTGGGTGCTCAGTACTCAGGGTGCTGGGTGCTCAGTGCTCAGGGTGCTGGGTACTCAGTGCTCAGGGTGCTCGGTGCTCAGTACTCGGTGTGCTGGGTGCTCATTCTCGGGGTGCTGGGTGCTCAGTGCTCGGGGTTCTGGGTGCTCAGTACTCAGGGTGCTGGGTGCTCAGTGCTCAGGGTGCTGGGTGCTCAGTACTCAGGTTGCTAGGTGCTCAGTGCTCAGGGTGCTGGGTGCTCAGTACTCAGGGTGCTGGGTGCTCAGTGCTCAGGGTGCTGGGTGCTCAGTACTCAGGGTGCTGGGAGCTCAGTGCTCAGGGTGATCGGTGCTCAGTACTCAGGGTGCTCAGTACTCAGGGTGCTGGGTGCTCAGTGCTCAGGGTGCTGGGTGCTCAGTGCTCAGGGTGCTGGGTGTTCAGTACTCAGGGTGCTGGGTGCTCAGTACTCAGGGTGCTGGGTGCTCAGTGCTCAGGGTGCTCAGTGCTCAGTACTCGGGGTGCTTGGTGCTCAGTACTCAGGGTGCTCAGTGCTCAGTACTCGGGGTGCTGGGTGCTCAGTGCTCAGGGTGCTCAGTGCTCGGGGTGCTGGGTGCTCAGTGCTCAGGATGCTGGGTACTCAGTGCTCAGGGTGCTGGGTGGTCAGTACTCTGGGTGCTGGGTGCTCAGTACTCGGGTGCTGGGTGCTCAGTGCTCAGGGTGCTGGGTGCTCAGTGCTCGGGGTGCTGGGTGCTCAGGGCTCAGTACTCAGGGTGCTGTGTGCTCAGTGCTCGGGGTGCTGGGTGCTGAGTGCTCAGTACTCAGGGTGCTGGGTGCTCAGGGCTCAGGGTGCTGGGTCCTCAGTGCTCAGGGTGCTGGGTGCTCAGTGCTCGGGGTGCTGGGTGCTCAGTGCTCGGGGTGCTGGGTGCTGAGTGCTCAGTACTCAGGGTGCTGGGTGCTCAGGGCTCAGGGTGCTGGGTCCTCAGTGCTCAGGGTGCTGGGTGCTCAGTGCTCGGGGTGCTGGGTGCTCAGTGCTCAGTGCTCAGGGTACTGGGTGCTCAGTACTCAGGGTGCTGGGTGCTCAGTGCTCGGGGTGCTGGGTGCTCAGTGCTCGGGGTGCTCGGTGCTCAGTACTCAGGGTGCTGGGTGCTCAGTGCTCGAGGTGCTCAGTACTCAGACTGCTATATGTTCAGTGCTCAGGGTGCTGGGTGCTCAGTACTCAGGGTGATCGGTGCTTAGTACTCAGGGTGCTGGGTGCTCAGTACTCCGGGTCCTGGGTGCTCAGTGCTCAGGGTGCTCGGTGCTCAGTACTCAGTGCTCAGGGTGCTCAGTGCTCAGTGCTCAGGGTGCTGGGTGTTCAGTACTCAGGGTGCTGGGTGCTCAGTACTCAGGGTGCTTGGTGCTCAGTGCTCAGGGTGCTGGGTGCTCAGTACTCGGGGTGCTCGGTGCTCGGTGCTCAGTGCTCAGGGTGCTGGGTGCTCAGTACTCAGGGTGCTGGGTGCTCAGTACTCAGGGTGCTGGGTGCTCAGTGCTCAGGGTGCTGGGTACTCAGTGCTCAGGGTGCTCGGTGCTCAGTACTCGGTGTGCTGGGTGCTCATTCTCGGGGTGCTGGGTGCTCAGTGCTCGGGGTGCTGGGTGCTCAGTACTCAATGTGCTGGGTGCTCAGTGCTCAGGGTGCTGGGTGCTCAGTACTCAAGGTGCTAGGTGCTCAGTGCTCAGGGTGCTGGGTGCTCAGTACTCAGGGTGCTGGGTGCTCAGTGCTCAGGGTGCTGGGTGCTCAGTACTCAGGGTGCTGGGAGCTCAGTGCTCAGGGTGATCGGTGCTCAGTACTCAGGGTGCTCAGTACTCAGGGTGCTGGGTGCTCAGTGCTCGGGGTGCTGGGTGCTCAGTGCTCAGGGTGCTGGGTGTTCAGTACTCAGGGTGCTGGGTGCTCAGTACTCAGGGTGCTGGGTGCTCAGTGCTCAGGGTGCTCAGTGCTCAGTACTTGGGGTGCTTGGTGCTCAGTACTCAGGGTGCTCAGTGCTCAGTACTCGGGGTGCTGGGTGCTCAGTGCTCAGGGTGCTCGGTGCTCGGGGCGCTGGGTGCTCAGTCCTCGGGGTGCTCGGAGCTCAGTACTCAGGGTGCTGGGTGCTCAGTGCTCAGGGTGCTCGGTGCTCGGGGCGCTGGGTGCTCAGTCCTCGGGGTGCTCGGAGCTCAGTACTCAGGGTGCTGGGTGCTCAGTGCTCTGGGTTCTCGGTGCTCAGTACTCAGGGTGCTGGGTGCTCAGTGCTCGTTGTGCTCGGTGCTCAGTACTTTGGGTGCTCACTACTCAGGGTGCTGGGTGCTCAGTGCTCAGGGTGCTGGGTGCTCAGTGCTCAGGGTGCTGGGTGCTCAGTGCTCAGGGTGCTGGGTGCTCAGTACTCAGGGTGCTGGGTGCTCAGTGCTCGGGGTGCTGGGTGCTCAGTGCTCAGGGTGCTGGGTGCTCAGTACTCGGTGTGCTGGGTTCTCAGTACTCAGGGTGCTGGGTGCTCAGTACTCTGGGTGCTGGGTTCTCAGTACACAGGTTGCTGGGTGCTCAGTACTCAGGGTGCTGGGTGCTCAGTACTCGGGTGCTGGGTGCTCAGTGCTCAGGGTGCTGGGTGCTCAGTGCTCGGGGTGCTGGGTGCTCAGGGCTCAGTACTCAGGGTGCTGGGTGCTCAGTGCTCGGGGTGCTGGGTGCTGAGTGCTCAGTACTCAGGGTGCTGGGTGCTCAGGGCTCAGGGTGCTGGGTCCTCAGTGCTCAGGGTGCTGGGTGCTCAGTGCTCGGGGTGCTGGGTGCTCAGTGCTCAGTGCTCAGGGTGCTGGGTGCTCAGTACTCAGGGTGCTGGGTGCTCAGTGCTCGGGGTGCTGGGTGCTCAGTGCTTGGGTTGCTGGGTGCTCAGTACTCAGGGTGCTGGGTGCTCAGTACTCGGGGTGCTGGGTGCTCAGTACTCAGGGTGCTGGGTGCTCAGTACTCAGGGTGTTGGGTGCTCAGTACTCGGGTGCTGGGTGCTCAGTGCTCAGGGTGCTGGGTGCTCAGTGCTCGGGGTGCTGGGTGCTCAGTGCTCAGTACTCAGGGTGCTGGGTGCTCAGTGCTCGGGGTGCTGGGTGCTCAGTGCTCAGTACTCAGGGTGCTGGGTGCTCAGTGCTCAGGGTGCTGTGTGCTCAGAGCTCAGGGTGCTGGGTGCTCAGTGCTCAGGGTGCTGGGTACTCAGTGCTCAGGGTGCTGGGTGGTCAGTACTCAGGGTGCTGGGTGCTCTGTACTCGGGTGCTGGGTGCTCAGTGCTCAGGGTGCTGGGTGCTCAGTGCTCGGGGTGCTGGGTGCTCAGGGCTCAGTACTCAGGGTGCTGGGTTCTCAGTGCTCGGGGTGCTGGGTGCTGAGTGCTCAGTACTCAGGGTGCTGGGTGCTCAGGGCTCAGGGTGCTGGGTCCTCAGTGCTCAGGGTGCTGGGTGCTCAGTGCTCGGGGTGCTGGGTGCTCAGTGCTCAGGGTGCTGGGTGCTCAGTACTCAGGGTGCTGGGTGCTCAGTGCTCGGGGTGCTGGGTGCTGAGTGCTCAGTACTCAGGGTGCTGGGTGCTCAGGGCTCAGGGTGCTGGGTCCTCAGTGCTCAGGGTGCTGGGTGCTCAGTGCTCGGGGTGCTGGGTGCTCAGTGCTCAGTGCTCAGGGTGCTCTGTGCTCAATACTCAGGGTGCTGGGTGCTCAGTGCTCGGGTTGCTGGGTGCTCAGTACTCAGGGTGCTGGGTGCTCAGTACTCGGGGTGCTGGGTGCTCAGTACTCAGGGTGCTGGGTGCTCAGTACTCAGGGTGTTGGGTGCTCAGTACTCGGGTGCTGGGTGCTCAGTGCTCAGGGTGCTGGGTGCTCAGTGCTCGGGGTGCTGGGTGCTCAGTGCTCAGTACTCAGGGTGCTGGGTGCTCAGTGCTCGGGGTGCTGGGTGCTCAGTGCTCAGTACTCAGGGTGCTGGGTGCTCAGTGCTCAGGGTGCTGTGTGCTCAGAGCTCAGGGTGCTGGGTGCTCAGTGCTCAGGGTGCTGGGTACTCAGTGCTCAGGGTGCTGGGTGGTCAGTACTCAGGGTGCTGGGTGCTCAGGGCTCAGGGTGCTGGGTGCTCAGTGCTCGGGGTGCTGGGTGCTCAGTGCTTGGGGTGCTGGGTGCTCAGTGCTCGGGGTGCTCGGTGCTCAGTACTCAGGGTGCTGGGTGCTCAGTGCTCGAGGTGCTCAGTACTCAGACTGATATATGTTCAGTGCTCAGGGTGCTGGGTGCTCAGTACTCAGGGTGCTCGGTGCTTACTACTCAGGGTGCTGGGTGCTCAGTACTCCGGGTCCTGGGTGCTCAGTGCTCGGGGTGCTCGGTGCTCAGTACTCAGTGCTCAGGGTGCTCAGTGCTCAGTGCTCAGGGTGCTGGGTGTTCAGTACTCAGGGTGATGGGTGCTCAGTACTCAGGGTGCTGGGTGCTCAGTGTTCAGGGTGCTGGGTGCTCAGTACTCGGGGTGCTCGGTGCTCGGTGCTCAGTGCTCAGGGTGCTGGGTGCTCAGTACTCATGGTGCTGGGTGCTCAGTACACAGGGTGCTGGGTGCTCAGTGCTCAGGGTGCTGGGTACTCAGTGCTCAGGGTGCTCGGTGCTCAGTACTCGGTGTGCTGGGTGCTCATTCTCGGGGTGCTGGGTGCTCAGTGCTCGGGGTGCTGGGTGCTCAGTACTCAGGGTGCTGGGTGCTCAGTGCTCAGGGTGCTGGGTGCTCAGTACTCAGGGTACTAGGTGCTCAGTGCTCAGGGTGCTGGGTGCTCAGTACTCAGGGTGCTGGGTGCTCAGTGCTCAGGGTGCTGGGTGCTCAGTACTCAGGGTGCTGGGAGCTCAGTGCTCAGGGTGATCGGTGCTCAGTACTCAGGGTGCACAGTACTCAGGGTGCTGGGTGCTCAGTGCTCGGGGTGCTGGGTGCTCAGTGCTCAGGGTGCTGGGTGTTCAGTACTCAGGGTGCTGGGTGCTCAGTCCTCAGGGTGCTGGGTGCTCAGTGCTCAGGGTGCTCAGTGCTCAGTACTCGGGGTGCTGGGTGCTCAGTGCTCAGGGTGCTCAGTGCTCGGGGTGCTGGGTGCTCAGTGCTCGGGGTGCTGGGTGCTCAGTACTCGGGGTGCTATGTGCTCAGTGCTCAGTGTGCTCAGTGCTCAGTACTCAGTGCTCAGGGTGCTCAGTTCTCAGTGCTCAGGGTGCTGGGTGTTCAGTACTCAGGGTGCTGGGTGCTCAGTACTCAGGGTGCTAGGTGCTCAGTGCTCAGGGTGCTGGGTGCTCAGTGCTCAGGGTGCTCGGTGCTCGGGGCGCTGGGTGCTCAGTCCTCGGGGTGCTCGGAGCTCAGTACTCAGGGTGCTGGGTGCTCAGTGCTCGGGGTTCTCGGTGCTCAGTACTCAGGGTGCTGGGTGCTCAGTGCTCGTTGTGCTCGGTGCTCAGTACTTTGGGTGCTCACTACTCAGGGTGCAGGGTGCTCAGTGCTCAGGGTGCTGGGTGCTCAGTGCTCGGGGTGCTGGGTGCTGAGTGCTCAGTACTCAGGGTGCTGGGTGCTCAGGGCTCAGGGTGCTGGGTCCTCAGTGCTCAGGGTGCTGGGTGCTCAGTGCTCGGGGTGCTGGGTGCTCAGTGCTCAGGGTGCTCTGTGCTCAGTACTCAGGGTGCTGGGTGCTCAGTGCTCGGGGTGCTGGGTGCTCAGTGCTCGGGTTGCTGGGTGCTCAGTACTCAGGGTGCTGGGTGCTCAGTACTCGGGGTGCTGGGTGCTCAGTACTCAGGGTGCTGGGTGCTCAGTACTCAGGGTGTTGGGTGCTCAGTACTCGGGTGCTGGGTGCTCAGTGCTCAGGGTGCTGGGTGCTCAGTGCTCGGGGTGCTGGGTGCTCAGTGCTCAGTACTCAGGGTGCTGGGTGCTCAGTGCTCGGGGTGCTGGGTGCTCAGTGCTCAGTACTCAGGGTGCTGGGTGCTCAGTGCTCAGGGTGCTGTGTGCTCAGAGCTCAGGGTGCTGGGTGCTCAGTGCTCAGGGTGCTGGGTACTCAGTGCTCAGGGTGCTGGGTGGTCAGTACTCAGGGTGCTGGGTGCTCAGGGCTCAGGGTGCTGGGTGCTCAGTGCCCGGGGTGCTGGGTGCTCAGTGCTCAGTACTCAGGGTGCTGGGTGCTCAGTGCTCGGGGTGCTGGGTGCTCAGTGCTCATTACTCAGGGTGCTGGGTGCTCAGTGCTCAGGGTGCTGTGTGCTCAGTGCTCAGGGTGCTGGGTGCTCAGTGCTCATTGTGCTGGGTACTCAGTGCTCAGGGTGCTGGGTGGTCAGTACTCAGGGTGCTGGGTGCTCAGGGCTCAGGGTGCTGGGTGCTCAGTGCTCGGGGTGCTGGGTGCTCAGTGCTTGGGGTGCTGGGTGCTCAGTGCTCTTGGTGCTCGGTGCTCAGTACTCAGGGTGCTGGGTGCTCAGTGCTCGAGGTGCTCAGTACTCAGACTGCTATATGTTCAGTGCTCAGGGTGCTGGGTGCTCAGTACTCAGGGTGCTCGGTGCTTAGTACTCAGGGTGCTGGGTGCTCAGTACTCCGGGTCCTGGGTGCTCAGTGCTCCGGGTGCTCGGTGCTCAGTACTCAGTGCTCAGGGTGCTCAGTGCTCAGTGCTCAGGGTGCTGGGTGTTCAGTACTCAGGGTGCTGGGTGCTCAGTACTCAGGGTGCTGGGTGCTCAGTGCTCAGGGTGCTGGGTGCTCAGTACTCGGGGTGCTCGGTGCTCGGTGCTCAGTGCTCAGGGTGCTGGGTGCTCAGTACTCAGGGTGCTGGGTGCTCAGTACTCAGGGTGCTGGGTGCTCAGTGCTCAGGGTGCTGGGTACTCAGTGCTCAGGGTGCTCGGTGCTCAGTACTCGGTGTGCTGGGTGCTCATTCTCGGGGTGCTGGGTGCTCAGTGCTCGGGGTGCTGGGTGCTCAGTACTCAGGGTGCTGGGTGCTCAGTGCTCAGGGTGCTGGGTGCTCAGTACTCAGGGTGCTAGGTGCTCAGTGCTCAGGGTGCTGGGTGCTCAGTACTCAGGGTGCTGGGTGCTCAGTGCTCAGGGTGCTGGCTGCTCAGTACTCAGGGTGCTGGGAGCTCAGTGCTCAGGGTGCTGGGTGCTCAGTGCTTGGGGTGCTGGGTGCTCAGTGCTCGGGGTGCTCGGTGCTCAGTACTCAGGGTGCTGGGTGCTCAGTGCTCGAGGTGCTCAGTACTCAGACTGCTATATGTTCAGTGCTCAGGGTGCTGGGTGCTCAGTACTCAGGGTGCTCGGTGCTTACTACTCAGGGTGCTGGGTGCTCAGTACTCCGGGTCCTGGGTGCTCAGTGCTCGGGGTGCTCGGTGCTCAGTACTCAGTGCTCAGGGTGCTCAGTGCTCAGTGCTCAGGGTGCTGGGTGTTCAGTACTCAGGGTGCTGGGTGCTCAGTACTCAGGGTGCTGGGTGCTCAGTGTTCAGGGTGCTGGGTGCTCAGTACTCGGGGTGCTCGGTGCTCGGTGCTCAGTGCTCAGGGTGCTGGGTGCTCAGTACTCATGGTGCTGGGTGCTCAGTACTCAGGGTGCTGGGTGCTCAGTGCTCAGGGTGCTGGGTACTCAGTGCTCAGGGTGCTCGGTGCTCAGTACTCGGTGTGCTGGGTGCTCATTCTCGGGGTGCTGGGTGCTCAGTGCTCGGGGTGCTGGGTGCTCAGTACTCAGGGTGCTGGGTGCTCAGTGCTCAGGGTGCTGGGTGCTCAGTACTCAGGGTACTAGGTGCTCAGTGCTCAGGGTGCTGGGTGCTCAGTACTCAGGGTGCTGGGTGCTCAGTGCTCAGGGTGCTGGGTGCTCAGTACTCAGGGTGCTGGGAGCTCAGTGCTCAGGGTGATCGGTGCTCAGTACTCAGGGTGCACAGTACTCAGGGTGCTGGGTGCTCAGTGCTCGGGGTGCTGGGTGCTCAGTGCTCAGGGTGCTGGGTGTTCAGTACTCAGGGTGCTGGGTGCTCAGTCCTCAGGGTGCTGGGTGCTCAGTGCTCAGGGTGCTCAGTGCTCAGTACTCGGGGTGCTGGGTGCTCAGTGCTCAGGGTGCTCAGTGCTCGGGGTGCTGGGTGCTCAGTGCTCGGGGTGCTGGGTGCTCAGTACTCGGGGTGCTATGTGCTCAGTGCTCAGTGTGCTCAGTGCTCAGTACTCAGTGCTCAGGGTGCTCAGTTCTCAGTGCTCAGGGTGCTGGGTGTTCAGTACTCAGGGTGCTGGGTGCTCAGTACTCAGGGTGCTAGGTGCTCAGTGCTCAGGGTGCTGGGTGCTCAGTGCTCAGGGTGCTCGGTGCTCGGGGCGCTGGGTGCTCAGTCCTCGGGGTGCTCGGAGCTCAGAGCTCAGGGTGCTGGGTGCTCAGTGCTCAGGGTGCTGGGTACTCAGTGCTCAGGGTGCTGGGTGGTCAGTACTCAGGGTGCTGGGTGCTCAGTACTCGGGTGCTGGGTGCTCAGTGCTCAGGGTGCTGGGTGCTCAGTGCTCGGGGTGCTGGGTGCTCAGGGCTCAGTACTCAGGGTGCTGGGAGCTCAGTGCTCGGGGTGCTGGGTGCTGAGTGCTCAGTACTCAGGGTGCTGGGTGCTCAGGGCTCAGGGTGCTGGGTCCTCAGTGCTCAGGGTGCTGGGTGCTCAGTGCTCGGGGTGCTGGGTGCTCAGTGCTCAGTGCTCAGGGTGCTGGGTGCTCAGTACTCAGGGTGCTGGGTGCTCAGTGCTCGTGGTGCTGGGTGCTGAGTGCTCAGTTCTCAGGGTGCTGGGTGCTCAGGGCTCAGGGTGCTGGGTCCTCAGTGCTCAGGGTGCTGGGTGCTCAGTGCTCGGGGTGCTGGGTGCTCAGTGCTCGGGGTGCTCTGTGCTCAGTACTCAGGGTGCTGGGTGCTCAGTGCTCGGGGTGCTGGGTGCTCAGTGCTCGGGTTGCTGGGTGCTCAGTACTCAGGGTGCTGGGTGCTCAGTACTCGGGGTGCTGGGTGCTCAGTACTCAGGGTGCTGGGTGCTCAGTACTCAGGGTGTTGGGTGCTCAGTACTCGGGTGCTGGGTGCTCAGTGCTCAGGGTGCTGGGTGCTCAGTGCTCGGGGTGCTGGGTGCTCAGTGCTCAGTACTCAGGGTGCTGGGTGCTCAGTGCTCGGGGTGCTGGGTGCTCAGTGCTCAGTACTCAGGGTGCTGGGTGCTCAGTGCTCAGGGTGCTGTGTGCTCAGAGCTCAGGGTGCTGGGTGCTCAGTGCTCAGGGTGCTGGGTACTCAGTGCTCAGGGTGCTGGGTGGTCAGTACTCAGGGTGCTGGGTGCTCAGGGCTCAGGGTGCTGGGTGCTCAGTGCTCGGGGTGCTGGGTGCTCAGTGCTCAGTACTCAGGGTGCTGGGTGCTCAGTGCTCGGGGTGCTGGGTGCTCAGTGCTCATTACTCAGGGTGCTGGGTGCTCAGTGCTCAGGGTGCTGTGTGCTCAGAGCTCAGGGTGCTGGGTGCTCAGTGCTCATTGTGCTGGGTACTCAGTGCTCAGGGTGCTGGGTGGTCAGTACTCAGGGTGCTGGGTGCTCAGGGCTCAGGGTGCTGGGTGCTCAGTGCTCGGGGTGCTGGGTGCTCAGTGCTTGGGGTGCTGGGTGCTCAGTGCTCTTGGTGCTCGGTGCTCAGTACTCAGGGTGCTGGGTGCTCAGTGCTCGAGGTGCTCAGTACTCAGACTGCTATATGTTCAGTGCTCAGGGTGCTGGGTGCTCAGTACTCAGGGTGCTCGGTGCTTAGTACTCAGGGTGCTGGGTGCTCAGTACTCCGGGTCCTGGGTGCTCAGTGCTCGGGGTGCTCGGTGCTCAGTACTCAGTGCTCAGGGTGCTCAGTGCTCAGTGCTCAGGGTGCTGGGTGTTCAGTACTCAGGGTGCTGGGTGCTCAGTACTCAGGGTGCTGGGTGCTCAGTGCTCAGGGTGCTGGGTGCTCAGTACTCGGGGTGCTCGGTGCTCGGTGCTCAGTGCTCAGGGTGCTGGGTGCTCAGTACTCAGGGTGCTGGGTGCTCAGTACTCAGGATGCTGGGTGCTCAGTGCTCAGGGTGCTGGGTACTCAGTGCTCAGGGTGCTCGGTGCTCAGTACTCGGTGTGCTGGGTGCTCATTCTCGGGGTGCTGGGTGCTCAGTGCTCGGGGTGCTGGGTGCTCAGTACTCAGGGTGCTGGGTGCTCAGTGCTCAGGGTGCTGGGTGCTCAGTACTCAGGGTGCTAGGTGCTCAGTGCTCAGGGTGCTGGGTGCTCAGTACTCAGGGTGCTGGGTGCTCAGTGCTCAGGGTGCTGGCTGCTCAGTACTCAGGGTGCTGTGAGCTCAGTGCTCAGGGTGCTGGGTGCTCAGTGCTTGGGGTGCTGGGTGCTCAGTGCTCGGGGTGCTCGGTGCTCAGTACTCAGGGTGCTGGGTGCTCAGTGCTCGAGGTGCTCAGTACTCAGACTGCTATATGTTCAGTGCTCAGGGTGCTGGGTGCTCAGTACTCAGGGTGCTCGGTGCTTACTACTCAGGGTGCTGGGTGCTCAGTACTCCGGGTCCTGGGTGCTCAGTGCTCGGGGTGCTCGGTGCTCAGTACTCAGTGCTCAGGGTGCTCAGTGCTCAGTGCTCAGGGTGCTGGGTGTTCAGTACTCAGGGTGCTGGGTGCTCAGTACTCAGGGTGCTGGGTGCTCAGTGTTCAGGGTGCTGGGTGCTCAGTACTCGGGGTGCTCGGTGCTCGGTGCTCAGTGCTCAGGGTGCTGGGTGCTCAGTACTCATGGTGCTGGGTGCTCAGTACTCAGGGTGCTGGGTGCTCAGTGCTCAGGGTGCTGGATACTCAGTGCTCAGGGTGCTCGGTGCTCAGTACTCGGTGTGCTGGGTGCTCATTCTCGGGGTGCTGGGTGCTCAGTGCTCGGGGTGCTGGGTGCTCAGTACTCAGGGTGCTTGGTGCTCAGTGCTCAGGGTGCTGGGTGCTCAGTACTCAGGGTACTAGGTGCTCAGTGCTCAGGGTGCTGGGTGCTCAGTACTCAGGGTGCTGGGTGCTCAGTGCTCAGGGTGCTGGGTGCTCAGTACTCAGGGTGCTGGGAGCTCAGTGCTCAGGGTGATCGGTGCTCAGTACTCAGGGTGCACAGTACTCAGGGTGCTGGGTGCTCAGTGCTCGGGGTGCTGGGTGCTCAGTGCTCAGGGTGCTGGGTGTTCAGTACTCAGGGTGCTGGGTGCTCAGTCCTCAGGGTGCTGGGTGCTCAGTGCTCAGGATGCTCAGTGCTCAGTACTCGGGGTGCTGGGTGCTCAGTGCTCAGGGTGCTCAGTGCTCGGGGTGCTGGGTGCTCAGTGCTCGGGTGCTGGGTGCTCAGTACTCGGGGTGCTATGTGCTCAGTGCTCAGGGTGCTCAGTGCTCAGTACTCAGTGCTCAGGGTGCTCAGTTCTCAGTGCTCAGGGTGCTGGGTGTTCAGTACTCAGGGTGCTGTGTGCTCAGTACTCAGGGTGCTAGGTGCTCAGTGCTCAGGGTGCTGGGTGCTCAGTGCTCAGGGCGCTGGGTGCTCAGTCCTCGGGGTGCTCGGAGCTCAGTACTCAGGGTGCTGGGTGCTCAGTGCTCGGGGTTCTCGGTGCTCAGTACTCAGGGTGCTGGGTGCTCAGTGCTCGTTGTGCTCGGTGCTCAGTACTTTGGGTGCTCACTACTCAGGGTGCTGGGTGCTCAGTGCTCAGGGTGCTGGGTGCTCAGTGCTCAGGGTGCTGGGTGCTCAGTGCTCAGGGTGCTGGGTGCTCAGTACTCAGGGTGCTGGGTGCTCAGTGCTCGGGGTGCTGGGTGCTCAGTGCTCAGGGTGCTGGGTGCTCAGTACTCGGGGTGCTGGGTTCTCAGTACTCAGGGTGCTGGGTGCTCAGTACTCTGGGTGCTGGGTTCTCAGTACACAGGTTGCTGGGTGCTCAGTACTCAGGGTGCTGGGTGCTCAGTACTCGGGTGCTGGGTGCTCAGTGCTCAGGGTGCTGGGTGCTCAGTGCTCGGGGTGCTGGGTGCTCAGGGCTCAGTACTCAGGGTGCTGGGTGCTCAGTGCTCGGGGTGCTGGGTGCTGAGTGCTCAGTACTCAGGGTGCTGGGTGCTCAGGGCTCAGGGTGCTGGGTCCTCAGTGCTCAGGGTGCTGGGTGCTCAGTGCTCGGGGTGCTGGGTGCTCAGTGCCAAGTGCTCAGGGTGCTGGGTGCTCAGTACTCAGGGTGCTGGGTGCTCAGTGCTCGGGGTGCTGGGTGCTCAGTGCTCGGGTTGCTGGGTGCTCAGTACTCAGGGTGCTGGGTGCTCAGTACTCGGGGTGCTGGGTGCTCAGTACTAAGGGTGCTGGGTGCTCAGTACTCAGGGTGTTGGGTGCTCAGTACACGGGTGCTGGGTGCTCAGTGCTCAGGGTGCTGGGTGCTCAGTGCTCGGGGTGCTGGGTGCTCAGTGCTCAGTACTCAGGGTGCTGGGTGCTCAGTGCTCGGGGTGCTGGGTGCTCAGTGCTCAGTACTCAGGGTGCTGGGTGCTCAGTGCTCAGGGTGCTGTGTGCTCAGAGCTCAGGGTGCTGGGTGCTCAGTGCTCAGGGTGCTGGGTACTCAGTGCTCAGGGTGCTGGGTGGTCAGTACTCAGGGTGGTGGGTGCTCAGTACACGGGTGCTGGGTGCTCAGTGCTCAGGGTGCTGGGTGCTCAGTGCTCGGGGTGCTGGGTGCTCAGGGCTCAGTACTCAGGGTGCTGGGTGCTCAGTGCTCGGGGTGCTGGGTGCTGAGTGCTCAGTACTCAGGGTGCTGGGTGCTCAGGGCTCAGGGTGCTGGGTCCTCAGTGCTCAGGGTGCTGGGTGCTCAGTGCTCGGGGTGCTGGGTGCTCAGTGCTCAGTGCTCAGGGTGCTGGGTGCTCAGTACTCAGGGTGCTGGGTGCTCAGTGCTCGGGGTGCTGGGTGCTGAGTGCTCAGTACTCAGGGTGCTGGGTGCTCAGGGCTCAGGGTGCTGGGTCCTCAGTGCTCAGGGTGCTGGGTGCTCAGTGCTCGGGGTGCTGGGTGCTCAGTGCTCAGTGCTCAGGGTGCTCTGTGCTCAGTACTCAGGGTGCTGGGTGCTCAGTGCTCGGGGTGCTGGGTGCTCAGTGCTCGGGTTGCTGGGTGCTCAGTACTCAGGGTGCTGGGTGCTCAGTACTCGGGGTGCTGGGTGCTCAGTACTCAGGGTGCTGGGTGCTCAGTACTCAGGGTGTTGGGTGCTCAGTACTCGGGTGCTGGGTGCTCAGTGCTCAGGGTGCTGGGTGCTCAGTGCTCGGGGTGCTGGGTGCTCAGTGCTCAGTACTCAGGGTGCTGGGTGCTCAGTGCTCGGGGTGCTGGGTGCTCAGTGCTCAGTACTCAGGGTGCTGGGTGCTCAGTGCTCAGGGTGCTGTGTGCTCAGAGCTCAGGGTGCTGGGTGCTCAGTGCTCAGGGTGCTGGGTACTCAGTGCTCAGGGTGCTGGGTGGTCAGTACTCAGGGTGCTGGGTGCTCAGGGCTCAGGGTGCTGGGTGCTCAGTGCTCGGGGTGCTGGGTGCTCAGTGCTCAGTACTCAGGGTGCTGGGTGCTCAGTGCTCGGGGTGCTGGGTGCTCAGTGCTCATTACTCAGGGTGCTGGGTGCTCAGTGCTCAGGGTGCTGTGTGCTCAGAGCTCAGGGTCCTGGGTGCTCAGTGCTCATTGTGCTGGGTACTCAGTGCTCAGGGTGCTGGGTGGTCAGTACTCAGGGTGCTGGGTGCTCAGGGCTCAGGGTGCTGGGTGCTCAGTGCTCGGGGTGCTGGGTGCTCAGTGCTTGGGGTGCTGGGTGCTCAGTGCTCTTGGTGCTCGGTGCTCAGTACTCAGGGTGCTGAGTGCTCAGTGCTCGAGGTGCTCAGTACTCAGACTGCTATATGTTCAGTGCTCAGGGTGCTGGGTGCTAAGTACTCAGGGTGCTCGGTGCTTAGTACTCAGGGTGCTGGGTGCTCAGTACTCCGGGTCCTGGGTGCTCAGTGCTCGGGGTGCTCGGTGCTCAGTACTCAGTGCTCAGGGTGCTCAGTGCTCAGTGCTCAGGGTGCTGGGTGTTCAGTACTCAGGGTGCTGGGTGCTCAGTACTCAGGGTGCTGGGTGCTCAGTGCTCAGGGTGCTGGGTGCTCAGTACTCAGGGTGCTGGGTGCTCAGTACTCAGGGTGTTGGGTGCTCAGTACTCGGGTGCTGGGTGCTCAGTGCTCAGGGTGCTGGGTGCTCAGTGCTCGGGGTGCTGGGTGCTCAGTGCTCAGTACTCAGGGTGCTGGGTGCTCAGTGCTCGGGGTGCTGGGTGCTCAGTGCTCAGTACTCAGGGTGCTGGGTGCTCAGTGCTCAGGGTGCTGTGTGCTCAGAGCTCAGGGTGCTGGGTGCTCAGTGCTCAGGGTGCTGGGTACTCAGTGCTCAGGGTGCTGGGTGGTCAGTACTCAGGGTGCTGGGTGCTCAGGGCTCAGGGTGCTGGGTGCTCAGTGCTCGGGGTGCTGGGTGCTCAGTGCTTGGGGTGCTGGGTGCTCAGTGCTCGGGGTGCTCGGTGCTCAGTACTCAGGGTGCTGGGTGCTCAGTGCTCGAGGTGCTCAGTACTCAGACTGCTATATGTTCAGTGCTCAGGGTGCTGGGTGCTCAGTACTCAGGGTGCTCGGTGCTTACTACTCAGGGTGCTGGGTGCTCAGTACTCCGGGTCCTGGGTGCTCAGTGCTCGGGGTGCTCGGTGCTCAGTACTCAGTGCTCAGGGTGCTCAGTGCTCAGTGCTCAGGGTGCTGGGTGCTCAGTACTCAGGGTGCTGGGTGCTCAGTGCTCAGGGTGCTGGGTGCTCAGTACTCGGGTGCTGGGTGCTCAGTGCTCAGGGTGCTGGGTGCTCAGTGCTCGGGGTGCTGGGTGCTCAGGGCTCAGTACTCAGGGTGCTGGGTGCTCAGTGCTCGGGGTGCTGGGTGCTGAGTGCTCAGTACTCAGGGTGCTGGGTGCTCAGGGCTCAGGGTGCTGGGTCCTCAGTGCTCAGGGTGCTGGTTGCTCAGTGCTCGGGGTGCTGGGTGCTCAGTGCTCAGTGCTCAGGGTGCTGGGTGCTCAGTACTCAGGGTGCTGGGTGCTCAGTGCTCGGGGTGCTGGGTGCTGAGTGCTCAGTACTCAGGGTGCTGGGTGCTCAGGGCTCAGGGTGCTGGGTCCTCAGTGCTCAGGGTGCTGGGTGCTCAGTGCTCGGGGTGCTGGGTGCTCAGTGCTCGGGTTGCTGGGTGCTCAGTACTCAGGGTGCTGGGTGCTCAGTACTCGGGGTGCTGGGTGCTCAGTACTCAGGGTGCTGGGTGCTCAGTACTCAGGGTGTTGGGTGCTCAGTACTCGGTTGCTGGGTGCTCAGTGCTCAGGGTGCTGGGTGCTCAGTGCTCGGGGTGCTGGGTGCTCAGTGCTCAGTACTCAGGGTGCTGGGTGCTCAGTGCTCGGGGTGCTGGGTGCTCAGTGCTCAGTACTCAGAGTGCTGGGTGCTCAGTGCTCAGGGTGCTGTGTGCTCAGAGCTCAGGGTGCTGGGTGCTCAGTGCTCAGGGTGCTGGGTACTCAGTGCTCAGGGTGCTGGGTGGTCAGTACTCAGGGTGCTGGGTGCTCAGGGCTCAGGGTGCTGGGTGCTCAGTGCTCGGGGTGCTGGGTGCTCAGTGCTCAGTACTCAGGGTGCTGGGTGCTCAGTGCTCGGGGTGCTGGGTGCTCAGTGCTCATTACTCAGGGTGCTGGGTGCTCAGTGCTCAGGGTGCTGTGTGCTCAGAGCTCAGGGTGCTGTGTGCTCAGTGCTCATTGTGCTGGGTACTCAGTGCTCAGGGTGCTGGGTGGTCAGTACTCAGGGTGCTGGGTGCTCAGGGCTCAGGGTGCTGGGTGCTCAGTGCTCGGGGTGCTGGGTGCTCAGTGCTTGGGGTGCTGGGTGCTCAGTGCTCTTGGTGCTCGGTGCTCAGTACTCAGGGTGCTGGGTGCTCAGTGCTCGAGGTGCTCAGTACTCAGACTGCTATATGTTCAGTGCTCAGGGTGCTGGGTGCTCAGTACTCAGGGTGCTCGGTGCTTAGTACTCTGGGTGCTGGGTGCTCAGTACTCCGGGTCCTGGGTGCTCAGTGCTCGGGGTGCTCGGTGCTCAGTACTCAGTGCTCAGGGTGCTCAGTGCTCAGTGCTCAGGGTGCTGGGTGTTCAGTACTCAGGGTGCTGGGTGCTCAGTACTCAGGGTGCTGGGTGCTCAGTGCTCAGGGTGCTGGGTGCTCAGTACTCGGGGTGCTCGGTGCTCGGTGCTCAGTGCTCCGGGTGCTGGGTGCTCAGTACTCAGGGTGCTGGGTGGTCAGTACTCAGGGTGCTGGGTGCTCAGTGCTCAGGGTGCTGGGTACTCAGTGCTCAGGGTGCTCGGTGCTCAGTACTCGGTGTGCTGGGTGCTCATTCTCGGGGTGCTGGGTGCTCAGTGCTCGGGGTGCTGGGTGCTCAGTACTCAGGGTGCTGGGTGCTCAGTGCTCAGGGTGCTGGGTGCTCAGTACTCAGGGTGCTAGGTGCTCAGTGCTCAGGGTGCTGGGTGCTCAGTACTCAGGGTGCTGGGTGCTCAGTGCTCAGGGTGCTGGGTGCTCAGTACTCAGGGTGCTGGGAGCTCAGTGCTCAGGGTGCTGGGTGCTCAGTGCTTGGGGTGCTGGGTGCTCAGTGCTCGAGGTGCTCGGTGCTCAGTACTCAGGGTGCTGGGTGCTCAGTGCTCGAGGTGCTCAGTACTCAGACTGCTATATGTTCAGTGCTCAGGGTGCTGGGTGCTCAGTACTCCGGGTGCTGGGTGGTCAGTACTCAGGGTGCTGGGTGCTCAGTGCTCAGGGTGCTGGGTACTCAGTGCTCAGGGTGCTCGGTGCTCAGTACTCGGTGTGCTGGGTGCTCATTCTCGGGGTGCTGGGTGCTCAGTGCTCGGGGTGCTGGGTGCTCAGTACTCAGACTGCTATATGTTCAGTGCTCAGGGTGCTGGGTGCTCAGTACTCAGGGTGCTGGGTGGTCAGTACTCAGGGTGCTGGGTGCTCAGTGCTCAGGGTGCTGGGTACTCAGTGCTCAGGGTGCTCGGTGCTCAGTACTCGGTGTGCTGGGTGCTCATTCTCGGGGTGCTGGGTGCTCAGTGCTCGGGGTGCTGGGTGCTCAGTACTCAGGGTGCTGGTTGCTCAGTGCTCAGGGTGCTGGGTGCTCAGTACTCAGGGTGCTGGGAGCTCAGTGCTCAGCTGATCGGTGCTCAGTACTCAGGGTGCACAGTACTCAGGGTGCTGGGTGCTCAGTGCTCGGGGTGCTGGGTGCTCAGTGCTCAGGGTGCTGGGTGTTCAGTACTCAGGGTGCTGGGTGCTCAGTCCTCAGGGTGCTGGGTGCTCAGTGCTCAGGGTGCTCAGTGCTCAGTACTCGGGGTGCTAGGTGCTCAGTGCTCAGGGTGCTCAGTGCTCGGGGTGCTGGGTGCTCAGTGCTCGGGGTGCTGGGTGCTCAGTACTCGGGGTGCTATGTGCTCAGTGCTCAGGGTGCTCAGTGCTCAGTACTCAGTGCTCAGGGTGCTCAGTTCTCAGTGCTCAGGGTGCTGGGTGTTCAGTACTCAGGGTGCTGGGTGCTCAGTACTCAGGGTGCTAGGTGCTCAGTGCTCAGGGTGCTGGGTGCTCAGTGCTCAGGGTGCTCGGTGCTCGGGGCGCTGGGTGCTCAGTCCTCGGGGTGCTCGGAGCTCAGTACTCAGGGTGCTGGGTGCTCAGTGCTCGGGGTTCTCGGTGCTCAGTACTCAGGGTGCTGGGTGCTCAGTGCTCGTTGTGTTCGGTGCTCAGTACTTTGGGTGCTCACTACTCAGGGTGCTGGGTGCTCAGTGCTCAGGGTGCTGGGTGCTCAGTGCTCAGGGTGCTGGGTGCTCAGTGCTCAGGGTGCTGGGTGCTCAGTACTCAGGGTGCTGGGTGCTCAGTGCTCGGGGTGCTGGGTGCTCAGTGCTCAGGGTGCTGGGTGCTCAGTACTCGGGGTGCTGGGTTCTCAGTACTCAGGGTGCTGGGTGCTCAGTACTCTGGGTGCTGGGTTCTCAGTACACAGGTTGCTGGGTGCTCACTACTCAGGGTGCTGGGTGCTCAGTACTCGGGTGCTGGGTGCTCAGTGCTCAGGGTGCTGGGTGCTCAGTGCTCGGGGTGCTGGGTGCTCAGGGCTCAGTACTCAGGGTGCTGGGTGCTCAGTGCTCGGGGTGCTGGGTGCTGAGTGCTCAGTACTCAGGGTGCTGGGTGCTCAGGGCTCAGGGTGCTGGGTCCTCAGTGCTCAGGGTGCTGGGTGCTCAGTGCTCGGGGTGCTGGGTGCTCAGTGCCAAGTGCTCAGGGTGCTGGGTGCTCAGTACTCAGGGTGCTGGGTGCTCAGTACTCGGGGTGCTGGGTGCTCAGTGCTCGGGTTGCTGGGTGCTCAGTACTCAGGGTGCTGGGTGCTCAGTACTCGGGGTGCTGGGTGCTCAGTACTAAGGGTGCTGGGTGCTCAGTACTCAGGGTGTTGGGTGCTCAGTACACGGGTGCTGGGTGCTCAGTGCTCAGGGTGCTGGGTGCTCAGTGCTCGGGGTGCTGGGTGCTCAGTGCTCAGTACTCAGGGTGCTGGGTGCTCAGTGCTCGGGGTGCTGGGTGCTCAGTGCTCAGTACTCAGGGTGCTGGGTGCTCAGTGCTCAGGGTGCTGTGTGCTCAGAGCTCAGGGTGCTGGGTGCTCAGTGCTCAGGGTGCTGGGTACTCAGTGCTCAGGGTGCTGGGTGGTCAGTACTCAGGGTGGTGGGTGCTCAGTACACGGGTGCTGGGTGCTCAGTGCTCAGGGTGCTGGGTGCTCAGTGCTCGGGGTGCTGGGTGCTCAGGGCTCAGTACTCAGGGTGCTGGGTGCTCAGTGCTCGGGGTGCTGGGTGCTGAGTGCTCAGTACTCAGGGTGCTGGGTGCTGAGGGCTCAGGGTGCTGGGTGCTCAGTGCTCAGGGTGCTGGGTGCTCAGTGCTCGGGGTGCTGGGTGCTCAGTGCTCAGTGCTCAGGGTGCTGGGTGCTCAGTACTCAGGGTGCTGGGTGCTCAGTGCTCGGGGTGCTGGGTGCTGAGTGCTCAGTACTCAGGGTGCTGGGTGCTCAGGGCTCAGGGTGCTGGGTCCTCAGTGCTCAGGGTGCTGGGTGCTCAGTGCTCGGGGTGCTGGGTGCTCAGTGCTCGGGTTGCTGGGTGCTCAGTACTCAGGGTGCTGGGTGCTCAGTACTCGGGGTGCTGGGTGCTCAGTACTCAGGGTGCTGGGTGCTCAGTACTCAGGGTGTTGGGTGCTCAGTACTCGGGTGCTGGGTGCTCAGTGCTCAGGGTGCTGGGTGCTCAGTGCTCGGGGTGCTGGGTGCTCAGTGCTCAGTACTCAGGGTGCTGGGTGCTCAGTGCTCGGGGAGCTGGGTGCTCAGTGCTCAGTACTCAGGGTGCTGGGTGCTCAGTGCTCAGGGTGCTGTGTGCTCAGAGCTCAGGGTGCTGGGTGCTCAGTGCTCAGGGTGCTGGGTACTCAGTGCTCAGGGTGCTGGGTGGTCAGTACTCAGGGTGCTGGGTGCTCAGGGCTCAGGGTGCTGGGTGCTCAGTGCTCGGGGTGCTGGGTGCTCAGTGCTCAGTACTCAGGGTGCTGGGTGCTCAGTGCTCGGGGTGCTGGGTGCTCAGTGCTCATTACTCAGGGTGCTGGGTGCTCAGTGCTCAGGGTGCTGTGTGCTCAGAGCTCAGGGTCCTGGGTGCTCAGTGCTCATTGTGCTGGGTACTCAGTGCTCAGGGTGCTGGGTGGTCAGTACTCAGGGTGCTGGGTGCTCAGGGCTCAGGGTGCTGGGTGCTCAGTGCTCGGGGTGCTGGGTGCTCAGTGCTTGGGGTGCTGGGTGCTCAGTGCTCTTGGTGCTCGGTGCTCAGTACTCAGGGTGCTGAGTGCTCAGTGCTCGAGGTGCTCAGTACTCAGACTGCTATATGTTCAGTGCTCAGGGTGCTGGGTGCTCAGTACTCAGGGTGCTCGGTGCTTAGTACTCAGGGTGCTGGGTGCTCAGTACTCCGGGTCCTGGGTGCTCAGTGCTCGGGGTGCTCGGTGCTCAGTACTCAGTGCTCAGGGTGCTCAGTGCTCAGTGCTCAGGGTGCTGGGTGTTCAGTACTCAGGGTGCTGGGTGCTCAGTACTCAGGGTGCTGGGTGCTCAGTGCTCAGGGTGCTGGGTGCTCAGTACTCAGGGTGCTGGGTGCTCAGTACTCAGGGTTTTGGGTGCTCAGTACTCGGGTGCTGGGTGCTCAGTGCTCAGGGTGCTGGGTGCTCAGTGCTCGGGGTGCTGGGTGCTCAGTGCTCAGTACTCAGGGTGCTGGGTGCTCAGTGCTCGGGGTGCTGGGTGCTCAGTGCTCAGTACTCAGGGTGCTGGGTGCTCAGTGCTCAGGGTGCTGTGTGCTCAGAGCTCAGGGTGCTGGGTGCTCAGTGCTCAGGGTGCTGGGTACTCAGTGCTCAGGGTGCTGGGTGGTCAGTACTCAATGTGCTGGGTGCTCAGGGCTCAGGGTGCTGGGTGCTCAGTGCTCGGGGTGCTGGGTGCTCAGTGCTTGGGGTGCTGGGTGCTCAGTGCTCGGTGTGCTCGGTGCTCAGTACTCAGGGTGCTGGGTGCTCAGTGCTCGAGGTGCTCAGTACTCAGACTGCTATATGTTCAGTGCTCAGGGTGCTGGGTGCTCAGTACTCAGGGTGCTCGGTGCTTACTACTCAGGGTGCTGGGTGCTCAGTACTCCGGGTCCTGGGTGCTCAGTGCTCGGGGTGCTCGGTGCTCAGTACTCAGTGCTCAGGGTGCTCAGTGCTCAGTGCTCAGGGTGCTGGGTGCTCAGTACTCAGGGTGCTGGGTGCTCAGTGCTCAGGGTGCTGGGTGCTCAGTACTCGGGTGCTGGGTGCTCAGTGCTCAGGGTGCTGGGTGCTCAGTGCTCGGGGTGCTGGGTGCTCAGGGCCAAGTACTCAGGGTGCTGGGTGCTCAGTGCTCGGGGTGCTGGGTGCTGAGTGCTCAGTACTCAGGGTGCTGGGTGCTCAGGGCTCAGGGTGCTGGGTCCTCAGTGCTCAGGGTGCTGGGTGCTCAGTGCTCGGGGTGCTGGGTGCTCAGTGCTCAGTGCTCAGGGTGCTGGGTGCTCAGTACTCAGGGTGCTGGGTGCTCAGTGCTCAGGGTGCTGGGTGCTGAGTGCTCAGTACTCAGGGTGCTGGGTGCTCAGGGCTCAGGGTGCTGGGTCCTCAGTGCTCAGGG
Organism: Microtus oregoni; assembly: GCF_018167655.1. NCBI lineage: Eukaryota > Metazoa > Chordata > Mammalia > Rodentia > Cricetidae > Microtus > Microtus oregoni. Next base: position 760,566 of record NW_024543811.1, on the reverse strand, counting down.
TGCTGGGTGCTCAGTGCTCGGGGTGCTGGGTGCTCAGTGCTCGGGTTGCTGGGTGCTCAGTACTCAGGGTGCTGGGTGCTCAGTACTCGGGGTGCTGGGTGCTCAGTACTCAGGGTGCTGGGTGCTCAGTACTCAGGGTGTTGGGTGCTCAGTACTCGGTTGCTGGGTGCTCAGTGCTCAGGGTGCTGGGTGCTCAGTGCTCGGGGTGCTGGGTGCTCAGTGCTCAGTACTCAGGGTGCTGGGTGCTCAGTGCTCGGGGTGCTGGGTGCTCAGTGCTCAGTACTCAGAGTGCTGGGTGCTCAGTGCTCAGGGTGCTGTGTGCTCAGAGCTCAGGGTGCTGGGTGCTCAGTGCTCAGGGTGCTGGGTACTCAGTGCTCAGGGTGCTGGGTGGTCAGTACTCAGGGTGCTGGGTGCTCAGGGCTCAGGGTGCTGGGTGCTCAGTGCTCGGGGTGCTGGGTGCTCAGTGCTCAGTACTCAGGGTGCTGGGTGCTCAGTGCTCGGGGTGCTGGGTGCTCAGTGCTCATTACTCAGGGTGCTGGGTGCTCAGTGCTCAGGGTGCTGTGTGCTCAGAGCTCAGGGTGCTGTGTGCTCAGTGCTCATTGTGCTGGGTACTCAGTGCTCAGGGTGCTGGGTGGTCAGTACTCAGGGTGCTGGGTGCTCAGGGCTCAGGGTGCTTGGTGCTCAGTGCTCGGGGTGCTGGGTGCTCAGTGCTTGGGGTGCTGGGTGCTCAGTGCTCTTGGTGCTCGGTGCTCAGTACTCAGGGTGCTGGGTGCTCAGTGCTCGAGGTGCTCAGTACTCAGACTGCTATATGTTCAGTGCTCAGGGTGCTGGGTGCTCAGTACTCAGGGTGCTCGGTGCTTAGTACTCTGGGTGCTGGGTGCTCAGTACTCCGGGTCCTGGGTGCTCAGTGCTCGGGGTGCTCGGTGCTCAGTACTCAGTGCTCAGGGTGCTCAGTGCTCAGTGCTCAGGGTGCTGGGTGTTCAGTACTCAGGGTGCTGGGTGCTCAGTACTCAGGGTGCTGGGTGCTCAGTGCTCAGGGTGCTGGGTGCTCAGTACTCGGGGTGCTCGGTGCTCGGTGCTCAGTGCTCCGTTTGCTGGGTGCTCAGTACTCAGGGTGCTGGGTGGTCAGTACTCCGGGTGCTGGGTGCTCAGTGCTCAGGGTGCTGGGTACTCAGTGCTCAGGGTGCTCGGTGCTCAGTACTCGGTGTGCTATGTGCTCATTCTCGGGGTGCTGGGTGCTCAGTGCTCGGGGTGCTGGGTGCTCAGTACTCAGGGTGCTGGGTGCTCAGTGCTCAGGGTGCTGGGTGCTCAGTACTCAGGGTGCTGGGAGCTCAGTGCTCAGGGTGATCGGTGCTCAGTACTCAGGGTGCACAGTACTCAGGGTGCTGGGTGCTCAGTGCTCGGGGTGCTGGGTGCTCAGTGCTCAGGGTGCTGGGTGTTCAGTACTCAGGGTGCTGGGTGCTCAGTCCTCAGGGTGCTGGGTGCTCAGTGCTCAGGGTGCTCAGTGCTCAGTACTCGGGGTGCTAGGTGCTCAGTGCTCAGGGTGCTCAGTGCTCGGGGTGCTGGGTGCTCAGTGCTCGGGGTGCTGGGTGCTCAGTACTCGGGGTGCTATGTGCTCAGTGCTCAGGGTGCTCAGTGCTCAGTACTCAGTGCTCAGGGTGCTCAGTTCTCAGTGCTCAGGGTGCTGGGTGTTCAGTACTCAGGGTGCTGGGTGCTCAGTACTCAGGGTGCTAGGTGCTCAGTGCTCAGGGTGCTGGGTGCTCAGTGCTCAGGGTGCTCGGTGCTCGGGGCGCTGGGTGCTCAGTCCTCGGGGTGCTCGGAGCTCAGTACTCAGGGTGCTGGGTGCTCAGTGCTCGGGGTTCTCGGTGCTCAGTACTCAGGGTGCTGGGTGCTCAGTGCTCGTTGTGTTCGGTGCTCAGTACTTTGGGTGCTCACTACTCAGGGTGCTGGGTGCTCAGTGCTCAGGGTGCTGGGTGCTCAGTGCTCAGGGTGCTGGGTGCTCAGTGCTCAGGGTGCTGGGTGCTCAGTACTCAGGGTGCTGGGTGCTCAGTGCTCGGGGTGCTGGGTGCTCAGTGCTCAGGGTGCTGGGTGCTCAGTACTCGGGGTGCTGGGTTCTCAGTACTCAGGGTGCTGGGTGCTCAGTACTCTGGGTGCTGGGTTCTCAGTACACAGGTTGCTGGGTGCTCAGTACTCAGGGTGCTGGGTGCTCAGTACTCGGGTGCTGGGTGCTCAGTGCTCAGGGTGCTGGGTGCTCAGTGCTCGGGGTGCTGGGTGCTCAGGGCTCAGGGTGCTGGGTCCTCAGTGCTCAGGGTGCTGGGTGCTCAGTGCTCGGGCTGCTGGGTGCTCAGTGCCAAGTGCTCAGGGTGCTGGGTGCTCAGTACTCAGGGTGCTGGGTGCTCAGTGCTCGGGGTGCTGGGTGCTCAGTGCTCGGGTTGCTGGGTGCTCAGTACTCAGGGTGCTGGGTGCTCAGTACTCGGGGTGCTGGGTGCTCAGTACTAAGGGTGCTGGGTGCTCAGTACTCAGGGTGTTGGGTGCTCAGTACACGGGTGCTGGGTGCTCAGTGCTCAGGGTGCTGGGTGCTCAGTGCTCGGGGTGCTGGGTGCTCAGTGCTCAGTACTCAGGGTGCTGGGTGCTCAGTGCTCGGGGTGCTGGGTGCTCAGTGCTCAGTACTCAGGGTGCTGGGTGCTCAGTGCTCAGGGTGCTGTGTGCTCAGAGCTCAGGGTGCTGGGTGCTCAGTGCTCAGGGTGCTGGGTACTCAGTGCTCAGGGTGCTGGGTGGTCAGTACTCAGGGTGGTGGGTGCTCAGTACTCGGGTGCTGGGTGCTCAGTGCTCAGGGTGCTGGGTGCTCAGTGCTCGGGGTGCTGGGTGCTCAGGGCTCAGTACTCAGGGTGCTGGGTGCTCAGTGCTCGGGGTGCTGGGTGCTGAGTGCTCAGGGTGCTGGGTGCTCAGTGCTCGGGGTGCTGGGTGCTCAGTGCTCAGCGTGCTGGGTGCTCAGTACTCAGGGTGCTGGGTGCTCAGTACTCAGGGTGCTGGGTGCTCAGTGCTCAGGGTGCTGGGTCCTCAGTGCTCAGGGTGCTGGGTGCTCAGTGCTCGGGGTGCTGGGTGCTCAGTGCTCAGTGCTCAGGGTGCTCTGTGCTCAGTACTCAGGGTGCTGGGTGCTCAGTGCTCGGGGTGCTGGGTGCTCAGTGCTCGGGTTGCTGGGTGCTCAGTACTCAGGGTGCTGGGTGCTCAGTACTCGGGGTGCTGGGTGCTCAGTACTCAGGGTGCTGGGTGCTCAGTACTCAGGGTGTTGGGTGCTCAGTACTCGGGTGCTGGGTGCTCAGTGCTCAGGGTGCTGGGTGCTCAGTGCTCGGGGAGCTGGGTGCTCAGTGCTCAGTACTCAGGGTGCTGGGTGCTCAGTGCTCGGGGTGCTGGGTGCTCAGTGCTCAGTACTCAGGGTGCTGGGTGCTCAGTGCTCAGGGTGCTGTGTGCTCAGTGCTCAGGGTGCTGTGTGCTCAGTGCTCAGGGTGCTGGGTACTCAGTGCTCAGGGTGCTGGGTGGTCAGTACTCAGGGTGCTGGGTGCTCAGGGCTCAGGGTGCTGGGTGCTCAGTGCTCGGGGTGCTGGGTGCTCAGTGCTCAGTACTCAGGGTGCTGGGTGCTCAGTGCTCGGGGTGCTGGGTGCTCAGTGCTCATTACTCAGGGTGCTGGGTGCTCAGTGCTCAGGGTGCTGTGTGCTCAGAGCTCAGGGTGCTGGGTGCTCAGTGCTCATTGTGCTGGGTACTCAGTGCTCAGGGTGCTGGGTGGTCAGTACTCAGGGTGCTGGGTGCTCAGGGCTCAGGGTGCTGGGTGCTCAGTGCTCGGGGTGCTGGGTGCTCAGTGCTTGGGGTGCTGGGTGCTCAGTGCTCTTGGTGCTCGGTGCTCAGTACTCAGGGTGCTGAGTGCTCAGTGCTCGAGGTGCTCAGTACTCAGACTGCTATATGTTCAGTGCTCAGGGTGCTGGGTGCTCAGTACTCAGGGTGCTCGGTGCTTAGTACTCAGGGTGCTGGGTGCTCAGTACTCCGGGTCCTGGGTGCTCAGTGCTCGGGGTGCTCGGTGCTCAGTACTCAGTGCTCAGGGTGCTCAGTGCTCAGTGCTCAGGGTGCTGGGTGTTCAGTACTCAGGGTGCTGGGTGCTCAGTACTCAGGGTGCTGGGTGCTCAGTGCTCAGGGTGCTGGGTGCTCAGTACTCGGGGTGCTCGGTGCTCGGTGCTCGGTGCTCAGTGCTCAGGGTGCTGGGTGCTCAGTACTCAGGGTGCTGGGTGCTCAGTACTCAGGGTGCTGGGTGCTCAGTGCTCAGGGTGCTGGGTACTCAGTGCTCAGGGTGCTCGGTGCTCAGTACTCGGTGTGCTGGGTGCTCATTCTCGGGGTGCTGGGTGCTCAGTGCTCGGGGTGCTGGGTGCTCAGTACTCAGGGTGCTGGGTGCTCAGTGCTCAGGGTGCTGGGTGCTCAGTACTCAGGATGCTAGGTGCTCAGTGCTCAGGGTGCTGGGTGCTCAGTACTCAGGGTGCTGGGTGCTCAGTGCTCAGGGTGCTGGGTGCTCAGTACTCAGGGTGCTGGGAGCTCAGTGCTCAGGGTGATCGGTGCTCAGTACTCAGGGTGCACAGTACTCAGGGTGCTGGGTGCTCAGTGCTCGGGGTGCTGGGTGCTCAGTGCTCAGGGTGCTGGGTGTTCAGTACTCAGGGTGCTGGGGGCTCAGTACTCAGGGTGCTGGGTGCTCAGTGCTCAGGGTGCTCAGTGCTCAGTGCTCAGGGTGCTCGGTGCTCGGGGCGCTGGGTGCTCAGTCCTCGGGGTGCTCGGAGCTCAGTACTCAGGGTGCTGGGTGCTCAGTGCTCGGGGTTCTCGGTGCTCAGTACTCAGGGTGCTGGGTGCTCAGTGCTCGTTGTGTTCGGTGCTCAGTACTTTGGGTGCTCACTACTCAGGGTGCTGGGTGCTCAGTGCTCAGGGTGCTGGGTGCTCAGTGCTCAGGGTGCTGGGTGCTCAGTGCTCAGGGTGCTGGGTGCTCAGTACTCAGGGTGCTGGGTGCTCAGTGCTCGGGGTGCTGGGTGCTCAGTGCTCAGGGTGCTGGGTGCTCAGTACTCAGGGTGCTGGGTGCTCAGTGTTCAGGGTGCTGGGTGCTCAGTACTCGGGGTGCTCGGTGCTCGGTGCTCAGTGCTCAGGGTGCTGGGTGCTCAGTACTCATGGTGCTGGGTGCTCAGTACTCAGGGTGCTGGGTGCTCAGTGCTCAGGGTGCTGGGTACTCAGTGCTCAGGGTGCTCGGTGCTCAGTACTCGGTGTGCTGGGTGCTCATTCTCGGGGTGCTGGGTGCTCAGTGCTCGGGGTGCTGGGTGCTCAGTACTCAGGGTGCTGGGTGCTCAGTGCTCAGGGTGCTGGGTGCTCAGTACTCAGGGTGCTGGGAGCTCAGTGCTCAGGGTGATCGGTGCTCAGTACTCAGGGTGCACAGTACTCAGGGTGCTGGGTGCTCAGTGCTCGGGGTGCTGGGTGCTCAGTGCTCAGGGTGCTGGGTGTTCAGTACTCAGGGTGCTGGGTGCTCAGTCCTCAGGGTGCTGGGTGCTCAGTGCTCAGGGTGCTCAGTGCTCAGTACTCGGGGTGCTAGGTGCTCAGTGCTCAGGGTGCTCAGTGCTCGGGGTGCTGGGTGCTCAGTGCTCGGGGTGCTGGGTGCTCAGTACTCGGGGTGCTATGTGCTCAGTGCTCAGGGTGCTCAGTGCTCAGTACTCAGTGCTCAGGGTGCTCAGTTCTCAGTGCTCAGGGTGCTGGGTGTTCAGTACTCAGGGTGCTGGGTGCTCAGTACTCAGGGTGCTAGGTGCTCAGTGCTCAGGGTGCTGGGTGCTCAGTGCTCAGGGTGCTCGGTGCTCGGGGCGCTGGGTGCTCAGTCCTCGGGGTGCTCGGAGCTCAGTACTCAGGGTGCTGGGTGCTCAGTGCTCGGGGTTCTCGGTGCTCAGTACTCAGGGTGCTGGGTGCTCAGTGCTCGTTGTGTTCGGTGCTCAGTACTTTGGGTGCTCACTACTCAGGGTGCTGGGTGCTCAGTGCTCAGGGTGCTGGGTGCTCAGTGCTCAGGGTGCTGGGTGCTCAGTGCTCAGGGTGCTGCGTGCTCAGTACTCAGGGTGCTGGGTGCTCAGAGCTCGGGGTGCTGGGTGCTCAGTGCTCAGGGTGCTGGGTGCTCAGTACTCGGGGTGCTGGGTTCTCAGTACTCAGGGTGCTGGGTGCTCAGTACTCTGGGTGCTGGGTTCTCAGTACACAGGTTGCTGGGTGCTCAGTACTCAGGGTGCTGGGTGCTCAGTACTCGGGTGCTGGGTGCTCAGTGCTCAGGGTGCTGGGTGCTCAGTGCTCGGGGTGCTGGGTGCTCAGGGCTCAGGGTGCTGGGTCCTCAGTGCTCAGGGTGCTGGGTGCTCAGTGCTCGGGCTGCTGGGTGCTCAGTGCCAAGTGCTCAGGGTGCTGGGTGCTCAGTACTCAGGGTGCTGGGTGCTCAGTGCTCGGGGTGCTGGGTGCTCAGTGCTCGGGTTGCTGGGTGCTCAGTACTCAGGGTGCTGGGTGCTCAGTACTCGGGGTGCTGGGTGCTCAGTACTAAGGGTGCTGGGTGCTCAGTACTCAGGGTGTTGGGTGCTCAGTACACGGGTGCTGGGTGCTCAGAGCTCAGGGTGCTGGGTGCTCAGTGCTCGGGGTGCTGGGTGCTCAGTGCTCAGTACTCAGGGTGCTGGGTGCTCAGTGCTCGGGGTGCTGGGTGCTCAGTGCTCAGTACTCAGGGTGCTGGGTGCTCAGTGCTCAGGGTGCTGTGTGCTCAGAGCTCAGGGTGCTGGGTGCTCAGTGCTCAGGGTGCTGGGTACTCAGTGCTCAGGGTGCTGGGTGGTCAGTACTCAGGGTGGTGGGTGCTCAGTACTCGGGTGCTGGGTGCTCAGTGCTCAGGGTGCTGGGTGCTCAGTGCTCGGGGTGCTGGGTGCTCAGGGCTCAGTACTCAGGGTGCTGGGTGCTCAGTGCTCGGGGTGCTGGGTCCTGAGTGCTCAGGGTGCTGGGTGCTCAGTGCTCGGGGTGCTGGGTGCTCAGTGCTCAGCGTGCTGGGTGCTCAGTACTCAGGGTGCTGGGTGCTCAGTACTCAGGGTGCTGGGTGCTCAGTGCTCAGGGTGCTGGGTCCTCAGTGCTCAGGGTGCTGGGTGCTCAGTGCTCGGGGTGCTGGGTGCTCAGTGCTCAGTGCTCAGGGTGCTCTGTGCTCAGTACTCAGGGTGCTGGGTGCTCAGTGCTCGGGGTGCTGGGTGCTCAGTGCTCGGGTTGCTGGGTGCTCAGTACTCAGGGTGCTGGGTGCTCAGTACTCGGGGTGCTGGGTGCTCAGTACTCAGGGTGCTGGGTGCTCAGTACTCAGGGTGTTGGGTGCTCAGTACTCGGGTGCTGGGTGCTCAGTGCTCAGGGTGCTGGGTGCTCAGTGCTCGGGAGCTGGGTGCTCAGTGCTCAGTACTCAGGGTGCTGGGTGCTCAGTGCTCGGGGTGCTGGGTGCTCAGTGCTCAGTACTCAGGGTGCTGGGTGCTCAGTGCTCAGGGTGCTGTGTGCTCAGAGCTCAGGGTGCTGGGTGCTCAGTGCTCAGGGTGCTGGGTACTCAGTGCTCAGGGTGCTGGGTGGTCAGTACTCAGGGTGCTGGGTGCTCAGGGCTCAGGGTGCTGGGTGCTCAGTGCTCGGGGTGCTGTGTGCTCAGTGCTCAGTACTCAGGGTGCTGGGTGCTCAGTGCTCGGGGTGCTGGGTGCTCAGTGCTCATTACTCAGGGTGCTGGGTGCTCAGTGCTCAGGGTGCTGGGTGCTCAGTGCTGAGGGTGGTGCTGGGTGCTCAGTACTCAGGGTGCTGGGTGCTCAGTGCTCAGGGTGCTGGGTGCTCAGTACTCAGGGTGCTGGGTGCTCAGTGCTGAGGGTGGTGCTGGGTGCTCAGTACTCAGGGTGCTGGGTGCTCAGTGCTCAGGGTGCTGGGTGCTCAGTACTAAGGGTGCTGGGTGCTCAGTACTCAGGGTGCTGGGTGCTCAGGGCTCAGGGTGCTGGGTGCTCAGTGCTCGGGGTGCTGGGTGCTCAGTGCTCAGTACTCAGGGTGCTGGGTGCTCAGTGCTCGGGGTGCTGGGTGCTCAGTGCTCATTACTCAGGGTGCTGGGTGCTCAGTGCTCAGGGTGCTGTGTGCTCAGAGCTCAGGGTGCTGGGTGCTCAGTGCTCATTGTGCTGGGTACTCAGTGCTCAGGGTGCTGGGTGGTCAGTACTCAGGGTGCTGGGTGCTCAGGGCTCAGGGTGCTGGGTGCTCAGTGCTCGGGGTGCTGGGTGCTCAGTGCTTGGGGTGCTGGGTGCTCAGTGCTCTTGGTGCTCGGTGCTCAGTACTCAGGGTGCTGAGTGCTCAGTGCTCGAGGTGCTCAGTACTCAGACTGCTATATGTTCAGTGCTCAGGGTGCTGGGTGCTCAGTACTCAGGGTGCTCGGTGCTTAGTACTCAGGGTGCTGGGTGCTCAGTACTCCGGGTCCTGGGTGCTCAGTGCTCGGGGTGCTCGGTGCTCAGTACTCAGTGCTCAGGGTGCTCAGTGCTCAGTGCTCAGGGTGCTGGGTGTTCAGTACTCAGGGTGCTGGGTGCTCAGTACTCAGGGTGCTGGGTGCTCAGTGCTCAGGGTGCTGGGTGCTCAGTACTCGGGGTGCTCGGTGCTCGGTGCTCGGTGCTCAGTGCTCAGGGTGCTGGGTGCTCAGTACTCAGGGTGCTGGGTGCTCAGTACTCAGGGTGCTGGGTGCTCAGTGCTCAGGGTGCTGGGTACTCAGTGCTCAGGGTGCTCGGTGCTCAGTACTCGGTGTGCTGGGTGCTCATTCTCGGGGTGCTGGGTGCTCAGTGCTCGGGGTGCTGGGTGCTCAGTACTCAGGGTGCTGGGTGCTCAGTGCTCAGGGTGCTGGGTGCTCAGTACTCAGGATGCTAGGTGCTCAGTGCTCAGGGTGCTGGGTGCTCAGTACTCAGGGTGCTGGGTGCTCAGTGCTCAGGGTGCTGGGTGCTCAGTACTCAGGGTGCTGGGAGCTCAGTGCTCAGGGTGATCGGTGCTCAGTACTCAGGGTGCACAGTACTCAGGGTGCTGGGTGCTCAGTGCTCGGGGTGCTGGGTGCTCAGTGCTCAGGGTGCTGGGTGTTCAGTACTCAGGGTGCTGGGGGCTCAGTACTCAGGGTGCTGGGTGCTCAGTGCTCAGGGTGCTCAGTGCTCAGTGCTCAGGGTGCTCGGTGCTCGGGGCGCTGGGTGCTCAGTCCTCGGGGTGCTCGGAGCTCAGTACTCAGGGTGCTGGGTGCTCAGTGCTCGGGGTTCTCGGTGCTCAGTACTCAGGGTGCTGGGTGCTCAGTGCTCGTTGTGTTCGGTGCTCAGTACTTTGGGTGCTCACTACTCAGGGTGCTGGGTGCTCAGTGCTCAGGGTGCTGGGTGCTCAGTGCTCAGGGTGCTGGGTGCTCAGTGCTCAGGGTGCTGGGTGCTCAGTACTCAGGGTGCTGGGTGCTCAGTGCTCGGGGTGCTGGGTGCTCAGTGCTCAGGGTGCTGGGTGCTCAGTACTCAGGGTGCTGGGTGCTCAGTGTTCAGGGTGCTGGGTGCTCAGTACTCGGGGTGCTCGGTGCTCGGTGCTCAGTGCTCAGGGTGCTGGGTGCTCAGTACTCATGGTGCTGGGTGCTCAGTACTCAGGGTGCTGGGTGCTCAGTGCTCAGGGTGCTGGGTACTCAGTGCTCAGGGTGCTCGGTGCTCAGTACTCGGTGTGCTGGGTGCTCATTCTCGGGGTGCTGGGTGCTCAGTGCTCGGGGTGCTGGGTGCTCAGTACTCAGGGTGCTGGGTGCTCAGTGCTCAGGGTGCTGGGTGCTCAGTACTCAGGGTGCTGGGAGCTCAGTGCTCAGGGTGATCGGTGCTCAGTACTCAGGGTGCACAGTACTCAGGGTGCTGGGTGCTCAGTGCTCGGGGTGCTGGGTGCTCAGTGCTCAGGGTGCTGGGTGTTCAGTACTCAGGGTGCTGGGTGCTCAGTCCTCAGGGTGCTGGGTGCTCAGTGCTCAGGGTGCTCAGTGCTCAGTACTCGGGGTGCTAGGTGCTCAGTGCTCAGGGTGCTCAGTGCTCGGGGTGCTGGGTGCTCAGTGCTCGGGGTGCTGGGTGCTCAGTACTCGGGGTGCTATGTGCTCAGTGCTCAGGGTGCTCAGTGCTCAGTACTCAGTGCTCAGGGTGCTCAGTTCTCAGTGCTCAGGGTGCTGGGTGTTCAGTACTCAGGGTGCTGGGTGCTCAGTACTCAGGGTGCTAGGTGCTCAGTGCTCAGGGTGCTGGGTGCTCAGTGCTCAGGGTGCTCGGTGCTCGGGGCGCTGGGTGCTCAGTCCTCGGGGTGCTCGGAGCTCAGTACTCAGGGTGCTGGGTGCTCAGTGCTCGGGGTTCTCGGTGCTCAGTACTCAGGGTGCTGGGTGCTCAGTGCTCGTTGTGTTCGGTGCTCAGTACTTTGGGTGCTCACTACTCAGGGTGCTGGGTGCTCAGTGCTCAGGGTGCTGGGTGCTCAGTGCTCAGGGTGCTGGGTGCTCAGTGCTCAGGGTACTGCGTGCTCAGTACTCAGGGTGCTGGGTGCTCAGAGCTCGGGGTGCTGGGTGCTCAGTGCTCAGGGTGCTGGGTGCTCAGTACTCGGGGTGCTGGGTTCTCAGTACTCAGGGTGCTGGGTGCTCAGTACTCTGGGTGCTGGGTTCTCAGTACACAGGTTGCTGGGTGCTCAGTACTCAGGGTGCTGGGTGCTCAGTACTCGGGTGCTGGGTGCTCAGTGCTCAGGGTGCTGGGTGCTCAGTGCTCGGGGTGCTGGGTGCTCAGGGCTCAGGGTGCTGGGTCCTCAGTGCTCAGGGTGCTGGGTGCTCAGTGCTCGGGCTGCTGGGTGCTCAGTGCCAAGTGCTCAGGGTGCTGGGTGCTCAGTACTCAGGGTGCTGGGTGCTCAGTGCTCGGGGTGCTGGGTGCTCAGTGCTCGGGTTGCTGGGTGCTCAGTACTCAGGGTGCTGGGTGCTCAGTACTCGGGGTGCTGGGTGCTCAGTACTAAGGGTGCTGGGTGCTCAGTACTCAGGGTGTTGGGTGCTCAGTACACGGGTGCTGGGTGCTCAGAGCTCAGGGTGCTGGGTGCTCAGTGCTCGGGGTGCTGGGTGCTCAGTGCTCAGTACTCAGGGTGCTGGGTGCTCAGTGCTCGGGTGCTGGGTGCTCAGTGCTCAGTACTCAGGGTGCTGGGTGCTCAGTGCTCAGGGTGCTGGGTGCTCAGTACTCGGGGTGCTCGGTGCTCGGTGCTCGGTGCTCAGTGCTCAGGGTGCTGGGTGCTCAGTACTCAGGGTGCTGGGTGCTCAGTACTCAGGGTGCTGGGTGCTCAGTGCTCAGGGTGCTGGGTACTCAGTGCTCAGGGTGCTCGGTGCTCAGTACTCGGTGTGCTGGGTGCTCATTCTCGGGGTGCTGGGTGCTCAGTGCTCGGGGTGCTGGGTGCTCAGTACTCAGGGTGCTGGGTGCTCAGTGCTCAGGGTGCTGGGTGCTCAGTACTCAGGATGCTAGGTGCTCAGTGCTCAGGGTGCTGGGTGCTCAGTACTCAGGGTGCTGGGTGCTCAGTGCTCAGGGTGCTGGGTGCTCAGTACTCAGGGTGCTGGGAGCTCAGTGCTCAGGGTGATCGGTGCTCAGTACTCAGGGTGCACAGTACTCAGGGTGCTGGGTGCTCAGTGCTCGGGGTGCTGGGTGCTCAGTGCTCAGGGTGCTGGGTGTTCAGTACTCAGGGTGCTGGGGGCTCAGTACTCAGGGTGCTGGGTGCTCAGTGCTCAGGGTGCTCAGTGCTCAGTGCTCAGGGTGCTCGGTGCTCGGGGCGCTGGGTGCTCAGTCCTCGGGGTGCTCGGAGCTCAGTACTCAGGGTGCTGGGTGCTCAGTGCTCGGGGTTCTCGGTGCTCAGTACTCAGGGTGCTGGGTGCTCAGTGCTCGTTGTGTTCGGTGCTCAGTACTTTGGGTGCTCACTACTCAGGGTGCTGGGTGCTCAGTGCTCAGGGTGCTGGGTGCTCAGTGCTCAGGGTGCTGGGTGCTCAGTGCTCAGGGTGCTGGGTGCTCAGTACTCAGGGTGCTGGGTGCTCAGTGCTCGGGGTGCTGGGTGCTCAGTGCTCAGGGTGCTGGGTGCTCAGTACTCAGGGTGCTGGGTGCTCAGTGTTCAGGGTGCTGGGTGCTCAGTACTCGGGGTGCTCGGTGCTCGGTGCTCAGTGCTCAGGGTGCTGGGTGCTCAGTACTCATGGTGCTGGGTGCTCAGTACTCAGGGTGCTGGGTGCTCAGTGCTCAGGGTGCTGGGTACTCAGTGCTCAGGGTGCTCGGTGCTCAGTACTCGGTGTGCTGGGTGCTCATTCTCGGGGTGCTGGGTGCTCAGTGCTCGGGGTGCTGGGTGCTCAGTACTCAGGGTGCTGGGTGCTCAGTGCTCAGGGTGCTGGGTGCTCAGTACTCAGGGTGCTGGGAGCTCAGTGCTCAGGGTGATCGGTGCTCAGTACTCAGGGTGCACAGTACTCAGGGTGCTGGGTGCTCAGTGCTCGGGGTGCTGGGTGCTCAGTGCTCAGGGTGCTGGGTGTTCAGTACTCAGGGTGCTGGGTGCTCAGTCCTCAGGGTGCTGGGTGCTCAGTGCTCAGGGTGCTCAGTGCTCAGTACTCGGGGTGCTAGGTGCTCAGTGCTCAGGGTGCTCAGTGCTCGGGGTGCTGGGTGCTCAGTGCTCGGGGTGCTGGGTGCTCAGTACTCGGGGTGCTATGTGCTCAGTGCTCAGGGTGCTCAGTGCTCAGTACTCAGTGCTCAGGGTGCTCAGTTCTCAGTGCTCAGGGTGCTGGGTGTTCAGTACTCAGGGTGCTGGGTGCTCAGTACTCAGGGTGCTAGGTGCTCAGTGCTCAGGGTGCTGGGTGCTCAGTGCTCAGGGTGCTCGGTGCTCGGGGCGCTGGGTGCTCAGTCCTCGGGGTGCTCGGAGCTCAGTACTCAGGGTGCTGGGTGCTCAGTGCTCAGGGTTCTCGGTGCTCAGTACTCAGGGTGCTGGGTGCTCAGTGCTCGTTGTGTTCGGTGCTCAGTACTTTGGGTGCTCACTACTCAGGGTGCTGGGTGCTCAGTGCTCAGGGTGCTGGGTGCTCAGTGCTCAGGGTGCTGGGTGCTCAGTGCTCAGGGTGCTGCGTGCTCAGTACTCAGGGTGCTGGGTGCTCAGAGCTCGGGGTGCTGGGTGCTCAGTGTTCAGGGTGCTGGGTGCTCAGTACTCGGGGTGCTGGGTTCTCAGTACTCAGGGTGCTGGGTGCTCAGTACTCTGGGTGCTGGGTTCTCAGTACACAGGTTGCTGGGTGCTCAGTACTCAGGGTGCTGGGTGCTCAGTACTCGGGTGCTGGGTGCTCAGTGCTCAGGGTGCTGGGTGCTCAGTGCTCGGGGTGCTGGGTGCTCAGGGCTCAGGGTGCTGGGTCCTCAGTGCTCAGGGTGCTGGGTGCTCAGTGCTCGGGCTGCTGGGTGCTCAGTGCCAAGTGCTCAGGGTGCTGGGTGCTCAGTACTCAGGGTGCTGGGTGCTCAGTGCTCGGGGTGCTGGGTGCTCAGTGCTCGGGTTGCTGGGTGCTCAGTACTCAGGGTGCTGGGTGCTCAGTACTCGGGGTGCTGGGTGCTCAGTACTAAGGGTGCTGGGTGCTCAGTACTCAGGGTGTTGGGTGCTCAGTACACGGGTGCTGGGTGCTCAGAGCTCAGGGTGCTGGGTGCTCAGTGCTCGGGGTGCTGGGTGCTCAGTGCTCAGTACTCAGGGTGCTGGGTGCTCAGTGCTCGGGGTGCTGGGTGCTCAGTGCTCAGTACTCAGGGTGCTGGGTGCTCAGTGCTCAGGGTGCTGTGTGCTCAGAGCTCAGGGTGCTGGGTGCTCAGTGCTCAGGGTGCTGGGTACTCAGTGCTCAGGGTGCTGGGTGGTCAGTACTCAGGGTGGTGGGTGCTCAGTACTCGGGTGCTGGGTGCTCAGTGCTCAGGGTGCTGGGTGCTCAGTGCTCGGGGTGCTGGGTGCTCAGGGCTCAGTACTCAGGGTGCTGGGTGCTCAGTGCTCGGGGTGCTGGGTCCTGAGTGCTCAGGGTGCTGGGTGCTCAGTGCTCGGGGTGCTGGGTGCTCAGTGCTCAGCGTGCTGGGTGCTCAGTACTCAGGGTGCTGGGTGCTCAGTACTCAGGGTGCTGGGTGCTCAGTGCTCAGGGTGCTGGGTCCTCAGTGCTCAGGGTGCTGGGTGCTCAGTGCTCGGGGTGCTGGGTGCTCAGTGCTCAGTGCTCAGGGTGCTCTGTGCTCAGTACTCAGGGTGCTGGGTGCTCAGTGCTCGGGGTGCTGGGTGCTCAGTGCTCGGGTTGCTGGGTGCTCAGTACTCAGGGTGCTGGGTGCTCAGTACTCGGGGTGCTGGGTGCTCAGTACTCAGGGTGCTGGGTGCTCAGTACTCAGGGTGTTGGGTGCTCAGTACTCGGGTGCTGGGTGCTCAGTGCTCAGGGTGCTGGGTGCTCAGTGCTCGGGGAGCTGGGTGCTCAGTGCTCAGTACTCAGGGTGCTGGGTGCTCAGTGCTCGGGGTGCTGGGTGCTCAGTGCTCAGTACTCAGGGTGCTGGGTGCTCAGTGCTCAGGGTGCTGTGTGCTCAGAGCTCAGGGTGCTGGGTGCTCAGTGCTCAGGGTGCTGGGTACTCAGTGCTCAGGGTGCTGGGTGGTCAGTACTCAGGGTGCTGGGTGCTCAGGGCTCAGGGTGCTGGGTGCTCAGTGCTCGGGGTGCTGGGTGCTCAGTGCTCAGTACTCAGGGTGCTGGGTGCTCAGTGCTCGGGGTGCTGGGTGCTCAGTGCTCATTACTCAGGGTGCTGGGTGCTCAGTGCTCAGGGTGCTGTGTGCTCAGGGCTCAGGGTGCTGGGTGCTCAGTGCTCGGGGTGCTGGGTGCTCAGTGCTCAGTACTCAGGGTGCTGGGTGCTCAGTGCTCGGGGTGCTGGGTGCTCAGTGCTCATTACTCAGGGTGCTGGGTGCTCAGTGCTCAGGGTGCTGTGTGCTCAGAGCTCAGGGTGCTGGGTGCTCAGTGCTCATTGTGCTGGGTACTCAGTGCTCAGCGTGCTGGGTGTTCAGTACTCAGGGTGCTGGGTGCTCAGTACTCAGGGTGCTAGGTGCTCAGTGCTCAGGGTGCTGGGTGCTCAGTGCTCAGGGTGCTCGGTGCTCGGGGCGCTGGGTGCTCAGTCCTCGGGGTGCTCGGAGCTCAGTACTCAGGGTGCTGGGTGCTCAGTGCTCGGGGTTCTCGGTGCTCAGTACTCAGGGTGCTGGGTGCTCAGTGCTCGTTGTGTTCGGTGCTCAGTACTTTGGGTGCTCACTACTCAGGGTGCTGGGTGCTCAGTGCTCAGGGTGCTGGGTGCTCAGTGCTCAGGGTGCTGGGTGCTCAGTGCTCAGGGTGCTGGGTGCTCAGTACTCAGGGTGCTGGGTGCTCAGTGCTCGGGGTGCTGGGTGCTCAGTGCTCAGGGTGCTGGGTGCTCAGTACTCGGGGTGCTGGGTTCTCAGTACTCAGGGTGCTGGGTGCTCAGTACTCTGGGTGCTGGGTTCTCAGTACACAGGTTGCTGGGTGCTCAGTACTCAGGGTGCTGGGTGCTCAGTACTCGGGTGCTGGGTGCTCAGTGCTCAGGGTGCTGGGTGCTCAGTGCTCGGGGTGCTGGGTGCTCAGGGCTCAGGGTGCTGGGTCCTCAGTGCTCAGGGTGCTGGGTGCTCAGTGCTCGGGCTGCTGGGTGCTCAGTGCCAAGTGCTCAGGGTGCTGGGTGCTCATTACTCAGGGTGCTGGGTGCTCAGTGCTCGGGGTGCTGGGTGCTCAGTGCTCGGGTTGCTGGGTGCTCAGTACTCAGGGTGCTGGGTGCTCAGTGCTCGGGGTGCTGGGTGCTCAGTGCTCAGTACTCAGGGTGCTGGGTGCTCAGTGCTCGGGGTGCTGGGTGCTCAGTGCTCATTACTCAGGGTGCTGGGTGCTCAGTGCTCAGGGTGCTGGGTGCTCAGTGCTCAGGGTGCTGCGTGCTCAGTACTCAGGGTGCTGGGTGCTCAGAGCTCGGGGTGCTGGGTGCTCAGTGCTCAGGGTGCTGGGTGCTCAGTACTCGGGGTGCTGGGTTCTCAGTACTCAGGGTGCTGGGTGCTCAGTACTCTGGGTGCTGGGTTCTCAGTACACAGGTTGCTGGGTGCTCAGTACTCAGGGTGCTGGGTGCTCAGTACTCGGGTGCTGGGTGCTCAGTGCTCAGGGTGCTGGGTGCTCAGTGCTCGGGGTGCTGGGTGCTCAGGGCTCAGGGTGCTGGGTCCTCAGTGCTCAGGGTGCTGGGTGCTCAGTGCTCGGGCTGCTGGGTGCTCAGTGCCAAGTGCTCAGGGTGCTGGGTGCTCAGTACTCAGGGTGCTGGGTGCTCAGTGCTCGGGGTGCTGGGTGCTCAGTGCTCGGGTTGCTGGGTGCTCAGTACTCAGGGTGCTGGGTGCTCAGTACTCGGGGTGCTGGGTGCTCAGTACTAAGGGTGCTGGGTGCTCAGTACTCAGGGTGTTGGGTGCTCAGTACACGGGTGCTGGGTGCTCAGAGCTCAGGGTGCTGGGTGCTCAGTGCTCGGGGTGCTGGGTGCTCAGTGCTCAGTACTCAGGGTGCTGGGTGCTCAGTGCTCGGGGTGCTGGGTGCTCAGTGCTCAGTACTCAGGGTGCTGGGTGCTCAGTGCTCAGGGTGCTGTGTGCTCAGAGCTCAGGGTGCTGGGTGCTCAGTGCTCAGGGTGCTGGGTACTCAGTGCTCAGGGTGCTGGGTGGTCAGTACTCAGGGTGGTGGGTGCTCAGTACTCGGGTGCTGGGTGCTCAGTGCTCAGGGTGCTGGGTGCTCAGTGCTCGGGGTGCTGGGTGCTCAGGGCTCAGTACTCAGGGTGCTGGGTGCTCAGTGCTCGGGGTGCTGGGTCCTGAGTGCTCAGGGTGCTGGGTGCTCAGTGCTCGGGGTGCTGGGTGCTCAGTGCTCAGCGTGCTGGGTGCTCAGTACTCAGGGTGCTGGGTGCTCAGTACTCAGGGTGCTGGGTGCTCAGTGCTCAGGGTGCTGGGTCCTCAGTGCTCAGGGTGCTGGGTGCTCAGTGCTCGGGGTGCTGGGTGCTCAGTGCTCAGTGCTCAGGGTGCTCTGTGCTCAGTACTCAGGGTGCTGGGTGCTCAGTGCTCGGGGTGCTGGGTGCTCAGTGCTCGGGTTGCTGGGTGCTCAGTACTCAGGGTGCTGGGTGCTCAGTACTCGGGGTGCTGGGTGCTCAGTACTCAGGGTGCTGGGTGCTCAGTACTCAGGGTGTTGGGTGCTCAGTACTCGGGTGCTGGGTGCTCAGTGCTCAGGGTGCTGGGTGCTCAGTGCTCGGGGAGCTGGGTGCTCAGTGCTCAGTACTCAGGGTGCTGGGTGCTCAGTGCTCGGGGTGCTGGGTGCTCAGTGCTCAGTACTCAGGGTGCTGGGTGCTCAGTGCTCAGGGTGCTGTGTGCTCAGAGCTCAGGGTGCTGGGTGCTCAGTGCTCAGGGTGCTGGGTACTCAGTGCTCAGGGTGCTGGGTGGTCAGTACTCAGGGTGCTGGGTGCTCAGGGCTCAGGGTGCTGGGTGCTCAGTGCTCGGGGTGCTGGGTGCTCAGTGCTCAGTACTCAGGGTGCTGGGTGCTCAGTGCTCGGGGTGCTGGGTGCTCAGTGCTCATTACTCAGGGTGCTGGGTGCTCAGTGCTCAGGGTGCTGTGTGCTCAGGGCTCAGGGTGCTGGGTGCTCAGTGCTCGGGGTGCTGGGTGCTCAGTGCTCAGTACTCAGGGTGCTGGGTGCTCAGTGCTCGGGGTGCTGGGTGCTCAGTGCTCATTACTCAGGGTGCTGGGTGCTCAGTGCTCAGGGTGCTGTGTGCTCAGAGCTCAGGGTGCTGGGTGCTCAGTGCTCATTGTGCTGGGTACTCAGTGCTCAGCGTGCTGGGTGTTCAGTACTCAGGGTGCTGGGTGCTCAGTACTCAGGGTGCTAGGTGCTCAGTGCTCAGGGTGCTGGGTGCTCAGTGCTCAGGGTGCTCGGTGCTCGGGGCGCTGGGTGCTCAGTCCTCGGGGTGCTCGGAGCTCAGTACTCAGGGTGCTGGGTGCTCAGTGCTCGGGGTTCTCGGTGCTCAGTACTCAGGGTGCTGGGTGCTCAGTGCTCGTTGTGTTCGGTGCTCAGTACTTTGGGTGCTCACTACTCAGGGTGCTGGGTGCTCAGTGCTCAGGGTGCTGGGTGCTCAGTGCTCAGGGTGCTGGGTGCTCAGTGCTCAGGGTGCTGGGTGCTCAGTACTCAGGGTGCTGGGTGCTCAGTGCTCGGGGTGCTGGGTGCTCAGTGCTCAGGGTGCTGGGTGCTCAGTACTCGGGGTGCTGGGTTCTCAGTACTCAGGGTGCTGGGTGCTCAGTACTCTGGGTGCTGGGTTCTCAGTACACAGGTTGCTGGGTGCTCAGTACTCAGGGTGCTGGGTGCTCAGTACTCGGGTGCTGGGTGCTCAGTGCTCAGGGTGCTGGGTGCTCAGTGCTCGGGGTGCTGGGTGCTCAGGGCTCAGGGTGCTGGGTCCTCAGTGCTCAGGGTGCTGGGTGCTCAGTGCTCGGGCTGCTGGGTGCTCAGTGCCAAGTGCTCAGGGTGCTGGGTGCTCAGTACTCAGGGTGCTGGGTGCTCAGTGCTCGGGGTGCTGGGTGCTCAGTGCTCGGGTTGCTGGGTGCTCAGTACTCAGGGTGCTGGGTGCTCAGTACTCGGGGTGCTGGGTGCTCAGTACTAAGGGTGCTGGGTGCTCAGTACTCAGGGTGTTGGGTGCTCAGTACACGGGTGCTGGGTGCTCAGTGCTCAGGGTGCTGGGTGCTCAGTGCTCGGGGTGCTGGGTGCTCAGTGCTCAGTACTCAGGATGCTGGGTGCTCAGTGCTCGGGGTGCTGGGTGCTCAGTGCTCAGTACTCAGGGTGCTGGGTGCTCAGTGCTCAGGGTGCTGTGTGCTCAGAGCTCAGGGTGCTGGGTGCTCAGTGCTCAGGGTGCTGGGTACTCAGTGCTCAGGGTGCTGGGTGGTCAGTACTCAGGGTGGTGGGTGCTCAGTACTCGGGTGCTGGGTGCTCAGTGCTCAGGGTGCTGGGTGCTCAGTGCTCGGGGTGCTGGGTGCTCAGGGCTCAGTACTCAGGGTGCTGGGTGCTCAGTGCTCGGGGTGCTGGGTGCTCAGTGCTCAGGGTGCTGGGTGCTCAGTGCTCGGGGTGCTGGGTGCTCAGTGCTCAGCGTGCTGGGTGCTCAGTACTCAGGGTGCTGGGTGCTCAGTACTCAGGGTGCTGGGTGCTCAGTGCTCAGGGTGCTGGGTCCTCAGTGCTCAGGGTGCTGGGTGCTCAGTGCTCGGGGTGCTGGGTGCTCAGTGCTCAGTGCTCAGGGTGCTCTGTGCTCAGTACTCAGGGTGCTGGGTGCTCAGTGCTCGGGGTGCTGGGTGCTCAGTGCTCGGGTTGCTGGGTGCTCAGTACTCAGGGTGCTGGGTGCTCAGTACTCGGGGTGCTGGGTGCTCAGTACTCAGGGTGCTGGGTGCTCAGTACTCAGGGTGTTGGGTGCTCAGTACTCGGGTGCTGGGTGCTCAGTGCTCAGGGTGCTGGGTGCTCAGTGCTCGGGGAGCTGGGTGCTCAGTGCTCAGTACTCAGGGTGCTGGGTGCTCAGTGCTCGGGGTGCTGGATGCTCAGTGCTCAGTACTCAGGGTGCTGGGTGCTCAGTGCTCAGGGTGCTGTGTGCTCAGAGCTCAGGGTGCTGGGTGCTCAGTGCTCAGGGTGCTGGGTACTCAGTGCTCAGGGTGCTGGGTGGTCAGTACTCAGGGTGCTGGGTGCTCAGGGCTCAGGGTGCTGGGTGCTCAGTGCTCGGGGTGCTGGGTGCTCAGTGCTCAGTACTCAGGGTGCTGGGTGCTCAGTGCTCGGGGTGCTGGGTGCTCAGTGCTCATTACTCAGGGTGCTGGGTGCTCAGTGCTCAGGGTGCTGTGTGCTCAGAGCTCAGGGTGCTGGGTGCTCAGTGCTCATTGTGCTGGGTACTCAGTGCTCAGGGTGCTGGGTGGTCAGTACTCAGGGTGCTGGGTGCTCAGGGCTCAGGGTGCTGGGTGCTCAGTGCTCGGGGTGCTGGGTGCTCAGTGCTTGGGGTGCTGGGTGCTCAGTGCTCTTGGTGCTCGGTGCTCAGTACTCAGGGTGCTGAGTGCTCAGTGCTCGAGGTGCTCAGTACTCAGACTGCTATATGTTCAGTGCTCAGGGTGCTGGGTGCTCAGTACTCAGGGTGCTCGGTGCTTAGTACTCAGGGTGCTGGGTGCTCAGTACTCCGGGTCCTGGGTGCTCAGTGCTCGGGGTGCTCGGTGCTCAGTACTCAGTGCTCAGGGTGCTCAGTGCTCAGTGCTCAGGGTGCTGGGTGTTCAGTACTCAGGGTGCTGGGTGCTCAGTACTCAGGGTGCTGGGTGCTCAGTGCTCAGGGTGCTGGGTGCTCAGTACTCGGGGTGCTCGGTGCTCGGTGCTCGGTGCTCAGTGCTCAGGGTGCTGGGTGCTCAGTACTCAGGGTGCTGGGTGCTCAGTACTCAGGGTGCTGGGTGCTCAGTGCTCAGGGTGCTGGGTACTCAGTGCTCAGGGTGCTCGGTGCTCAGTACTCGGTGTGCTGGGTGCTCATTCTCGGGGTGCTGGGTGCTCAGTGCTCGGGGTGCTGGGTGCTCAGTACTCAGGGTGCTGGGTGCTCAGTGCTCAGGGTGCTGGGTGCTCAGTACTCAGGGTGCTAGGTGCTCAGTGCTCAGGGTGCTGGGTGCTCAGTACTCAGGGTGCTGGGTGCTCAGTGCTCAGGGTGCTGGGTGCTCAGTACTCAGGGTGCTGGGAGCTCAGTGCTCAGGGTGATCGGTGCTCAGTACTCAGGGTGCACAGTACTCAGGGTGCTGGGTGCTCAGTGCTCGGGGTGCTGGGTGCTCAGTGCTCAGGGTGCTGGGTGTTCAGTACTCAGGGTGCTGGGGGCTCAGTACTCAGGGTGCTGGGTGCTCAGTGCTCAGGGTGCTCAGTGCTCAGTGCTCAGGGTGCTCGGTGCTCGGGGCGCTGGGTGCTCAGTCCTCGGGGTGCTCGGAGCTCAGTACTCAGGGTGCTGGGTGCTCAGTGCTCAGGGTTCTCGGTGCTCAGTACTCAGGGTGCTGGGTGCTCAGTGCTCGTTGTGTTCGGTGCTCAGTACTTTGGGTGCTCACTACTCAGGGTGCTGGGTGCTCAGTGCTCAGGGTGCTGGGTGCTCAGTGCTCAGGGTGCTGGGTGCTCAGTGCTCAGGGTGCTGGGTGCTCAGTACTCAGGGTGCTGGGTGCTCAGTGCTCGGGGTGCTGGGTGCTCAGTGCTCAGGGTGCTGGGTGCTCAGTACTCGGGGTGCTCGGTGCTCGGTGCTCAGTGCTCAGGGTGCTGGGTGCTCAGTACTCATGGTGCTGGGTGCTCAGTACTCAGGGTGCTGGGTGCTCAGTGCTCAGGGTGCTGGGTACTCAGTGCTCAGGGTGCTCGGTGCTCAGTACTCGGTGTGCTGGGTGCTCATTCTCGGGGTGCTGGGTGCTCAGTGCTCGGGGTGCTGGGTGCTCAGTACTCAGGGGGCTGGGTGCTCAGTGCTCAGGGTGCTGGGTGCTCAGTACTCAGGGTGCTGGGAGCTCAGTGCTCAGGGTGATCGGTGCTCAGTACTCAGGGTGCACAGTACTCAGGGTGCTGGGTGCTCAGTGCTCGGGGTGCTGGGTGCTCAGTGCTCAGGGTGCTGGGTGTTCAGTACTCAGGGTGCTGGGTGCTCAGTCCTCAGGGTGCTGGGTGCTCAGTGCTCAGGGTGCTCAGTGCTCAGTACTCGGGGTGCTAGGTGCTCAGTGCTCAGGGTGCTCAGTGCTCGGGGTGCTGGGTGCTCAGTGCTCGGGGTGCTGGGTGCTCAGTACTCGGGGTGCTATGTGCTCAGTGCTCAGGGTGCTCAGTGCTCAGTACTCAGTGCTCAGGGTGCTCAGTTCTCAGTGCTCAGGGTGCTGGGTGTTCAGTACTCAGGGTGCTGGGTGCTCAGTACTCAGGGTGCTAGGTGCTCAGTGCTCAGGGTGCTGGGTGCTCAGTGCTCAGGGTGCTCGGTGCTCGGGGCGCTGGGTGCTCAGTCCTCGGGGTGCTCGGAGCTCAGTACTCAGGGTGCTGGGTGCTCAGTGCTCGGGGTTCTCGGTGCTCAGTACTCAGGGTGCTGGGTGCTCAGTGCTCGTTGTGTTCGGTGCTCAGTACTTTGGGTGCTCACTACTCAGGGTGCTGGGTGCTCAGTGCTCAGGGTGCTGGGTGCTCAGTGCTCAGGGTGCTGGGTGCTCAGTGCTCAGGGTGCTGGGTGCTCAGTACTCAGGGTGCTGGGTGCTCAGTGCTCGGGGTGCTGGGTGCTCAGTGCTCAGGGTGCTGGGTGCTCAGTACTCGGGGTGCTGGGTTCTCAGTACTCAGGGTGCTGGGTGCTCAGTACTCTGGGTGCTGGGTTCTCAGTACACAGGTTGCTGGGTGCTCAGTACTCAGGGTGCTGGGTGCTCAGTACTCGGGTGCTGGGTGCTCAGTGCTCAGGGTGCTGGGTGCTCAGTGCTCGGGGTGCTGGGTGCTCAGGGCTCAGGGTGCTGGGTCCTCAGTGCTCAGGGTGCTGGGTGCTCAGTGCTCGGGCTGCTGGGTGCTCAGTGCCAAGTGCTCAGGGTGCTGGGTGCTCAGTACTCAGGGTGCTGGGTGCTCAGTGCTCGGGGTGCTGGGTGCTCAGTGCTCGGGTTGCTGGGTGCTCAGTACTCAGGGTGCTGGGTGCTCAGTACTCGGGGTGCTGGGTGCTCAGTACTAAGGGTGCTGGGTGCTCAGTACTCAGGGTGTTGGGTGCTCAGTACACGGGTGCTGGGTGCTCAGTGCTCAGGGTGCTGGGTGCTCAGTGCTCGGGGTGCTGGGTGCTCAGTGCTCAGTACTCAGGGTGCTGGGTGCTCAGTGCTCGGGGTGCTTGGTGCTCAGTGCTCAGTACTCAGGGTGCTGGGTGCTCAGTGCTCAGGGTGCTGTGTGCTCAGAGCTCAGGGTGCTGGGTGCTCAGTGCTCAGGGTGCTGGGTACTCAGTGCTCAGGGTGCTGGGTGGTCAGTACTCAGGGTGGTGGGTGCTCAGTACTCGGGTGCTGGGTGCTCAGTGCTCAGGGTGCTGGGTGCTCAGTGCTCGGGGTGCTGGGTGCTCAGGGCTCAGTACTCAGGGTGCTGGGTGCTCAGTGCTCGGGGTGCTGGGTGCTGAGTGCTCAGGGTGCTGGGTGCTCAGTGCTCGGGGTGCTGGGTGCTCAGTGCTCGGGGTGCTGGGTGCTCAGTGCTCGGGGTGCTGGGTGCTCAGGGCTCAGTACTCAGGGTGCTGGGTGCTCAGTACTCAGGGTGCTGGGTGCTCAGTGCTCGGGGTGCTGGGTGCTCAGTGCTCGGGTTGCTGGGTGCTCAGTACTCAGGGTGCTGGGTGCTCAGTACTCGGGGTGCTGGGTGCTCAGTACTCAGGGTGCTGGGTGCTCAGTACTCAGGGTGTTGGGTGCTCAGTACTCGGGTGCTGGGTGCTCAGTGCTCAGGGTGCTGGGTGCTCAGTGCTCGGGGAGCTGGGTGCTCAGTGCTCAGTACTCAGGGTGCTGGGTGCTCAGTGCTCGGGGTGCTGGGTGCTCAGTGCTCAGTACTCAGGGTGCTGGGTGCTCAGTGCTCAGGGTGCTGTGTGCTCAGAGCTCAGGGTGCTGGGTGCTCAGTGCTCAGGGTGCTGGGTACTCAGTGCTCAGGGTGCTGGGTGGTCAGTACTCAGGGTGCTGGGTGCTCAGGGCTCAGGGTGCTGGGTGCTCAGTGCTCGGGGTGCTGGGTGCTCAGTGCTCAGTACTCAGGGTGCTGGGTGCTCAGTGCTCGGGGTGCTGGGTGCTCAGTGCTCATTACTCAGGGTGCTGGGTGCTCAGTGCTCAGGGTGCTGTGTGCTCAGAGCTCAGGGTGCTGGGTGCTCAGTGCTCATTGTGCTGGGTACTCAGTGCTCAGGGTGCTGGGTAGTCAGTACTCAGGGTGCTGGGTGCTCAGGGCTCAGGGTGCTGGGTGCTCAGTGCTCGGGGTGCTGGGTGCTCAGTGCTTGGGGTGCTGGGTGCTCAGTGCTCTTGGTGCTCGGTGCTCAGTACTCAGGGTGCTGAGTGCTCAGTGCTCGAGGTGCTCAGTACTCAGACTGCTATATGTTCAGTGCTCAGGGTGCTGGGTGCTCAGTACTCAGGGTGCTCGGTGCTTAGTACTCAGGGTGCTGGGTGCTCAGTACTCCGGGTCCTGGGTGCTCAGTGCTCGGGGTGCTCGGTGCTCAGTACTCAGTGCTCAGGGTGCTCAGTGCTCAGTGCTCAGGGTGCTGGGTGTTCAGTACTCAGGGTGCTGGGTGCTCAGTACTCAGGGTGCTGGGTGCTCAGTGCTCAGGGTGCTGGGTCCTCAGTGCTCAGGGTGCTGGGTGCTCAGTGCTCGGGGTGCTGGGTGCTCAGTGCTCAGTGCTCAGGGTGCTCTGTGCTCAGTACTCAGGGTGCTGGGTGCTCAGTGCTCGGGGTGCTGGGTGCTCAGTGCTCGGGTTGCTGGGTGCTCAGTACTCAGGGCGCTGGGTGCTCAGTACTCGGGGTGCTGGGTGCTCAGTACTCAGGGTGCTGGGTGCTCAGTACTCAGGGTGTTGGGTGCTCAGTACTCGGGTGCTGGGTGCTCAGTGCTCAGGGTGCTGGGTGCTCAGTGCTCGGGGAGCTGGGTGCTCAGTGCTCAGTACTCAGGGTGCTGGGTGCTCAGTGCTCGGGGTGCTGGGTGCTCAGTGCTCAGTACTCAGGGTGCTGGGTGCTCAGTGCTCAGGGTGCTGTGTGCTCAGAGCTCAGGGTGCTGGGTGCTCAGTGCTCAGGGTGCTGGGTACTCAGTGCTCAGGGTGCTGGGTGGTCAGTACTCAGGGTGCTGGGTGCTCAGGGCTCAGGGTGCTGGGTGCTCAGTGCTCGGGGTGCTGGGTGCTCAGTGCTCAGTACTCAGGGTGCTGGGTGCTCAGTGCTCGGGGTGCTGGGTGCTCAGTGCTCATTACTCAGGGTGCTGGGTGCTCAGTGCTCAGGGTGCTGTGTGCTCAGAGCTCAGGGTGCTGGGTGCTCAGTGCTCATTGTGCTGGGTACTCAGTGCTCAGGGTGCTGGGTGGTCAGTACTCAGGGTGCTGGGTGCTCAGGGCTCAGGGTGCTGGGTGCTCAGTGCTCGGGGTGCTGGGTGCTCAGTGCTTGGGGTGCTGGGTGCTCAGTGCTCTTGGTGCTCGGTGCTCAGTACTCAGGGTGCTGAGTGCTCAGTGCTCGAGGTGCTCAGTACTCAGACTGCTATATGTTCAGTGCTCAGGGTGCTGGGTGCTCAGTACTCAGGGTGCTGGGTGCTCAGTACTCCGGGTCCTGGGTGCTCAGTGCTCGGGGTGCTCGGTGCTCAGTACTCAGTGCTCAGGGTGCTCAGTGCTCAGTGCTCAGGGTGCTGGGTGTTCAGTACTCAGGGTGCTGGGTGCTCAGTACTCAGGGTGCTGGGTGCTCAGTGCTCAGGGTGCTGGGTGCTCAGTACTCGGGGTGCTCGGTGCTCGGTGCTCGGTGCTCAGTGCTCAGGGTGCTGGGTGCTCAGTACTCAGGGTGCTGGGTGCTCAGTACTCAGGGTGCTGGGTGCTCAGTGCTCAGGGTGCTGGGTACTCAGTGCTCAGGGTGCTCGGTGCTCAGTACTCGGTGTGCTGGGTGCTCATTCTCGGGGTGCTGGGTGCTCAGTGCTCAGGGTGCTGGGTGCTCAGTACTCAGGGTGCTGGGTGCTCAGTGCTCAGGGTGCTGGGTGCTCAGTACTCAGGGTGCTAGGTGCTCAGTGCTCAGGGTGCTGGGTGCTCAGTACTCAGGGTGCTGGGTGCTCAGTGCTCAGGGTGCTGGGTGCTCAGTACTCAGGGTGCTGGGAGCTCAGTGCTCAGGGTGATCGGTGCTCAGTACTCAGGGTGCACAGTACTCAGGGTGCTGGGTGCTCAGTGCTCGGGGTGCTGGGTGCTCAGTGCTCAGGGTGCTGGGTGTTCAGTACTCAGGGTGCTGGGGGCTCAGTACTCAGGGTGCTGGGTGCTCAGTGCTCAGGGTGCTCAGTGCTCAGTACTCGGGGTGCTGGGTGCTCAGGGCTCAGGGTGCTCAGTGCTCGGGGTGCTGGGTGCTCAGTGCTCGGGGTGCTGTGTGCTCAGTACTCGGGGTGCTATGTGCTCAGTGCTCAGGGTGCTGGGTGCTCAGTACTCGGGTGCTGGGTGCTCAGTGCTCAGGGTGCTGGTTGCTCAGTGCTCGGGTTGCTGGGTGCTCAGTGCTCAGTTCTCAGGGTGCTGGGTGCTCAGTGCTCAGGGTGCTGGGTGCTCAGTGCTCAGTACTCAGGGTACTGGGTGCTCAGTGCTCAGGGTGCTGTGTGCTCAGTGCTCAGGGTGCTGGGTGCTCAGTACTCAGGGTGCTGGGTGCTCAGTGCTCGGGGAGCTGGGTGCTCAGTGCTCGCGGTGCTGGGTGCTCAGTGCTCTGGGTGCTCGGTGCCCAGTACTCAGGGTGCTGGGTGCTCAGTGCTCGAGGCGATCAGTACTCAGGGTGCTGTGTGTTCAGTGCTCAGGGTGCTGGGTGCTCAGTACTCCGGGTGCTGGGTGTTCAGTGCTCGGGGTGCTCGGTGCTCAGTGCTTAATGTGCTGGGTGCTCAGTACTCAGGGTGCTCATGGCTCAGGGTGCTGGGTGCTCAGTACTCAGGGTGCTGGGTGCTCAGTGCTCAGGGTGCTCAGTTCTCAGTACTCAGTGCTCAGGGTGCTCAGTGCTCAGTTCTCAGGGTGCTGGGTGCTCAGTACTCAGGGTGCTGGGTGCTCAGTACTCAGGGTGCTGGTTGCTCAGTCCTCAGGGTGCTCAGTGCTCAGGGTGCTGTGTGCTCAGTGCTCGGGGTGCTCGGTGCTCAGTATTCAGGGTGCTGAGTGCTCAGTACTCAGGGTGCTGGGTGCTCAGTACTCAGGGTGCTGGGTGCTCAGTGCTCGGGGTGCTGGGTGCTCAGTGCTCAGGGTGCTCAGTGCTCAGTACTCAGGGTGCTCAGTGCTCAGTACTCAGGGTGCTGGGTGCTCAGTGCTCAGGGTGCTGGATGCTCAGTGCTCGGGGGTACTGGGTACTCAGTGCTCAGTACACACGGTGCTGAGTGCTCAGTGCTCGGGGTGCTGGGTGCTCAGTGCTCAGTACTCAGGGTGCTGGGTGCTCAGTGCTCGGGGTGCTGGGTGCTCAGTGCTCGGGGTGCTCGGTGCTCAGTACTCAGGGTTCTCAGTGCTCAGTGCTCAGGGTGCTGGTTGCTCAGTACTCAGGGTGCTCAGTGCTCAGTACTCGGGGTGCTGGGTGCTCAGTACTCAGGGTGCTCAGTGCTCAGTACTCGGGGTGCTGGGTGCTCAGTGCTCAGGGTACTCAGTGCTCAGTGCTGGGGGTGCTGGGTGCTCAGTGCTCGAGGTGCTGGGTGCTCAGTGCTCAGAGTACTGGGTGCTCAGTACTCAGGTTGCTGGGTGCTCAGTGCTCAGGGTGCTGGGTGCTCAGTACTAAGGGTGCTGGGTGCTCAGTACTCATGGTGCTGGGTACTCAGTGCTCAGGGTGCTCTTTCTCGGGGTGCTGGGTGCTCAGTACTCAGGGTGCTGGGTGCTCAGTGCTCGGGGTGCTGGGTGCTCAGTGCTCGGGGTGCTCGTTGCTCAGTACTCAGGGTGCTGGGTGCTCAGTACTCAGGGTGCTCAGTGTTCGGGGAGCTCGGTGCTCAGTACTCAGGGTGCTGGGTGTTCAGTGCTCGGGGTGCTCGTTGCTCAGTACTCAGGGTTCTCAGTGCTCAGTGCTCAGGGTGCTGGGTGCTCAGTACTCATGGTGCTCAGTGCTCAGTACTCGGGGTGCTGGGTGCTCAGTACTCAGAGTGCTCAGTGCTCAGTACTCGGGGTTCTGGGTGCTCAGTGCTCAGGGTGCTCAGTGCTCAGTGCTCGGGGTGCTGGGTGCTCAGTTCTCAGGGTGCTCGATGCTCAGTACTCGGGATGCTGGGTGCTCAGTGCTCAGGGTCCTGGGTGCTCAGTGCTCGGGGTGCTGGGTGCTCAGTGCTCAGGGTGCTGGGTGCTCAGTGCCCGGGTGCTCAGTGCTCAGTACTCAGAGTGCTGGGTGCTCAGTACTCAGGGTGCTGGGTGCTCAGTGCTCAGGGTGCTGGGTGCTCAGTACTCAGGGTGCTGGGTGCTCAGTACTCAGGGTGCTAAGAGCTCAGGGTGCTCAGTGCTTGGGGTGCTCAGTGCTCAGTACTCGGGGTGCTGGGTGCTCAGTGCTCAGGGTGCTCAGTGCTCAGTGCTCGGGGTGCTAGGTGCTCAGTGCTCGGGGTGCTGGGTGCTCAGTGCTCAGAGTGCTGGGTGCTCAGTACTCAGGTTGCTGGGTGCTCAGTGCTCAGGGTGCTGGGTGCTCAGTACTCAGGGTGCTGGGTGCTCAGAACTCATGGTGCTGGGTGCTCAGTGCTCAGGGTGCTGGGTGCTCAGTGCTCGGGGTGCTCGGTGCTCAGTACTCAGGATGCTAAGTGCTCAGTACTCAGGGTGCTGGGTGCTCAGTACTCAGGGTGCTGGGTGCTCAGTGCTCGGGGTGCTGCGTGCTCAGTGCTCAGGGAGCTGGGTGCTCAGTGCTCAGGGTGCTGGGTGCTCAGTACTCAGGGTGCTGGGTGCTCAGTGCTCAGGGTGCTGGGTGCTCAGTCCTCAGGGTGCTCAGTACTCCGGGTGCTGGGTGCTCAGTGCTCGGGGTGCTGGGTGCTCAGTGCTCAGTACTCAGGGTGCTGGGTGCTCAGTGCTCGGGGTGCTGGGTGCTCAGTGCTCAGTACTCAGGGTGCTGGGTGCTCAGTGCTCAGGGTGCTGTGTGCTCAGAGCTCAGGGTGCTGGGTGCTCAGTGCTCAGGGTGCTGGGTACTCAGTGCTCAGGGTGCTGGGTGGTCAGTATTCAGGGTGGTGGGTGCTCAGTACTCGGGTGCTGGCTGCTCAGTGCTCAGGGTGCTGGGTGCTCAGTGCTCGGGGTGCTGGGTGCTCAGGGCTCAGTACTCAGGGTGCTGGGTGCTCAGTGCTCGGGGTGCTGGGTGCTGAGTGCTCAGGGTGCTGGGTGCTCAGTGCTCGGGGTGCTGGGTGCTCAGTGCTCAGCGTGCTGGGTGCTCAGTACTCAGGGTGCTGGGTGCTCAGTACTCAGGGTGCTGGGTGCTCAGTGCTCAGGGTGCTGGGTCCTCAGTGCTCAGGGTGCTGGGTGCTCAGTGCTCGGGGTGCTGGGTGCTCAGTGCTCAGTGCTCAGGGTGCTCTGTGCTCAGTACTCAGGGTGCTGGGTGCTCAGTGCTCGGGGTGCTGGGTGCTCAGTGCTCGGGTTGCTGGGTGCTCAGTACTCAGGGCGCTGGGTGCTCAGTACTCGGGGTGCTGGGTGCTCAGTACTCAGGGTGCTGGGTGCTCAGTACTCAGGGTGTTGGGTGCTCAGTACTCGGGTGCTGGGTGCTCAGTGCTCAGGGTGCTGGGTGCTCAGTGCTCGGGGAGCTGGGTGCTCAGTGCTCAGTACTCAGGGTGCTGGGTGCTCAGTGCTCGGGGTGCTGGGTGCTCAGTGCTCATTACTCAGGGTGCTGGGTGCTCAGTGCTCAGGGTGCTGTGTGCTCAGAGCTCAGGGTGCTGGGTGCTCAGTGCTCATTGTGCTGGGTACTCAGTGCTCAGGGTGCTGGGTGGTCAGTACTCAGGGTGCTGGGTGCTCAGGGCTCAGGGTGCTGGGTGCTCAGTGCTCGGGGTGCTGGGTGCTCAGTGCTTGGGGTGCTGGGTGCTCAGTGCTCTTGGTGCTCGGTGCTCAGTACTCAGGGTGCTGAGTGCTCAGTGCTCGAGGTGCTCAGTACTCAGACTGCTATATATTCAGTGCTCAGGGTGCTGGGTGCTCAGTACTCAGGGTGCTGGGTGCTCAGTACTCCGGGTCCTGGGTGCTCAGTGCTCGGGGTGCTCGGTGCTCAGTACTCAGTGCTCAGGGTGCTCAGTGCTCAGTGCTCAGGGTGCTGGGTGTTCAGTACTCAGGGTGCTGGGTGCTCAGTACTCAGGGTGCTGGGTGCTCAGTGCTCAGGGTGCTGGGTGCTCAGTACTCGGGGTGCTCGGTGCTCGGTGCTCGGTGCTCAGTGCTCAGGGTGCTGGGTGCTCAGTACTCAGGGTGCTGGGTGCTCAGTACTCAGGGTGCTGGGTGCTCAGTGCTCAGGGTGCTGGGTACTCAGTGCTCAGGGTGCTCGGTGCTCAGTACTCGGTGTGCTGGGTGCTCATTCTCGGGGTGCTGGGTGCTCAGTGCTCAGGGTGCTGGGTGCTCAGTACTCAGGGTGCTGGGTGCTCAGTGCTCAGGGTGCTGGGTGCTCAGTACTCAGGGTGCTAGGTGCTCAGTGCTCAGGGTGCTGGGTGCTCAGTACTCAGGGTGCTGGGTGCTCAGTGCTCAGGGTGCTGGGTGCTCAGTACTCAGGGTGCTGGGAGCTCAGTGCTCAGGGTGATCGGTGCTCAGTACTCAGGGTGCACAGTACTCAGGGTGCTGGGTGCTCAGTGCTCGGGGTGCTGGGTGCTCAGTGCTCAGGGTGCTGGGTGTTCAGTACTCAGGGTGCTGGGGGCTCAGTACTCAGGGTGCTGGGTGCTCAGTGCTCAGGGTGCTCAGTGCTCAGTACTCGGGGTGCTGGGTGCTCAGTGCTCAGGGTGCTCAGTGCTCGGGGTGCTGGGTGCTCAGTGCTCGGGGTGCTGTGTGCTCAGTACTCGGGGTGCTATGTGCTCAGTGCTCAGGGTGCTGGGTGCTCAGTACTCGGGTGCTGGGTGCTCAGTGCTCAGGGTGCTGGGTGCTCAGTGCTCGGGTTGCTGGGTGCTCAGTGCTCAGTTCTCAGGGTGCTGGGTGCTCAGTGCTCAGGGTGCTGGGTGCTCAGTGCTCAGTACTCAGGGTACTGGGTGCTCAGTGCTCAGGGTGCTGTGTGCTCAGTGCTCAGGGTGCTGGGTGCTCAGTACTCAGGGTGCTGGGTGCTCAGTGCTCGGGGAGCTGGGTGCTCAGTGCTCGCGGTGCTGGGTGCTCAGTGCTCTGGGTGCTCGGTGCCCAGTACTCAGGGTGCTGGGTGCTCAGTGCTCGAGGCGATCAGTACTCAGGGTGCTGTGTGTTCAGTGCTCAGGGTGCTGGGTGCTCAGTACTCCGGGTGCTGGGTGTTCAGTGCTCGGGGTGCTCGGTGCTCAGTGCTTAATGTGCTGGGTGCTCAGTACTCAGGGTGCTCATGGCTCAGGGTGCTGGGTGCTCAGTACTCAGGGTGCTGGGTGCTCAGTGCTCAGGGTGCTCGGTGCCCGGGGCGCTGGGTGCTCAGTGCTCGGGGTGCTGGGTGCTCAGTGCTCAGGGTGCTCAGTGCTCGGGGTGCTGGGTGCTCAGTGCTCGGGGCGCTGGGTGCTCAGTGCTCGGGGTGCTGGGTGCTCAGTACTCGGGGTGCTGTGTGCTCAGTGCTCAGGGTGCTCAGTGCTCAGTACTCAGTGCTCAGGGTGCTCAGTGCTCAGTGCTCAGGGTGCTGGGTGTTCAGTACTCAGGGTGCTGGGTGCTCAGTAGTCAGGGTGCTAGGTGCTCAGTGCTCAGGGTGCTGGGTGCTCAGTGCTCGGGGCGCTGGGTGCTCAGTGCTCGGGGTGCTCGGAGCTCAGTACTCAGGGTGCTGGGTGCTCAGTGCTCAGGATGCTGGGTGCTCAGTGTTCAGGGTGCTGGGTGCTCAGTTCTCAGGGTGCTGGGTGCTCAGTACTCGGGGTGCTGGGTGCTCAGTACTCGGGGTGCTGGGTGCTCAGTACTCAGGGTGCTGGGTGCTCAGTACTCAGGGTGCTGGGTGCTCAGTACTCGGGTGCTGGGTGCTCAGTGCTCAGGGTGATGGGTGCTCAGTGCTCGGGGTGCTGGGTGCTCAGTGCTCAGTACTCAGGGTGGTGGGTGCTCAGTGCTCAGGGTGCTGGATGCTCAGTGCTCAGGGTGCTAGGTGCTCGGTGCTCGGGGTGCTGGGTGCTTAGTGCTCGGGGTGCCGGTGCTCAGTACTCGGGGTGCTCAGTGCTCAGTACTCTGGGCGCTGGGTGCTCAGTGCTCAGGGTGCTGGGTGCTCAGTACTCAGGGTGCTGGGTGCTCGGTGCTCAGTACGCTGGGTGCTCAGTGCTCAGGGTGCTGGGTGCTCAGTACTCAGGGTGCTGGGTGCTCAGTGCTCGGGGTGCTGGGTGCTCAGTGCTCAGTACTCAGGGTGCTGGGTGCTCAGTGCTCAGGGTGCTGGGTGCTCAGTACTCAGGGTGCTGGGTGCTAGGTGCTCAATATGCTGGGTGCTCAGTGCTCAGGGTGCTGGGTGCTCAGTACTCAGGGTGCTGGGTGCTCGGTGCTCAGTACGCTGGGTGCTCAGTACTCCGGTTGCTGGGTGCTCAGTTCTCGGGGTGCTCGGTGCTCAGTGCTCAAGGTGCTGGGTGCTCAGTACTCAGGGTGCTCATTGCTCAGGGTGCTGGGTGCTCAGTACTCAGGGTGCTGGGTGCTCAGTGCTCAGGGTGCTCGGTGCTCGGGGCGCTGGGTGCTCGGGGTGCTCGGAGCTCAGTACTCAGGGTGCTGGGTGCTCAGTGCTCGGGGTGCTCGGTGCTCAGTACTCAGGGTGCTGGGTGCTCAGTGCTCGGGGTGCTCGGAGCTCAGTACGTTGTGTGCTCACTACTCAGGGTGCTGGGTGCTCAGTGCTCAGGGTGCTGGGTGCTCAGTGCTCAGGGTGCTGGGTGCTCAGTGCTCAGGGTGCTGGGTGCTCAGTACTCAGGGTGCTCAGTGCTCAGTACTCGGGGTGCTTGGTGCTCAGTACTCAGGGTGCTCAGTGCTCAGTACTCGGGGTGCTGGGTGCTCAGTGCTCAGGGTGCTCAGTGCTCAGTGTTCGGGGTGCTGGGTGTTCAGTGCTCGGGGCGCTGGGTGCTCAGTGCTCGGGGTGCTGGGTGCTCAGTACTCGGGGTGCTGGGTGCTCAGTGCTCAGGGTGCTCAGTGCTCAGTACTCAGTGCTCAGGGTGCTCAGTGCTCAGTGATCAGGGTGCTGGGTGTTCAGTACTCAGGGTGCTGGGTGCTCAGTACTCAGGGTGCTAGGTGCTCAGTGCTCAGGGTGCTGGGTGCTCAGTGCTCGGGGCGCTGGGTGCTCAGTGCTCGGGGTGCTCGGAGCTCAGTATTCAGGGTGCTGGGTGCTCAGTACTCAGGGTGCTAGGTGCTCAGTACTCAGCTTGCTGGGTGCTCAGTGCTCAGGGTGCTGGGTGCTCAGTACTCAGGGTGCTGGGTGCTCAGTACTCAGGGTGCTGGGTGCTCAGTGCTCGAGGTGCTCAGTACTCAGGGTGCTGTGTGTTCAGTGGTCAGGTTGCTGGGTGCTCAGTACTCAGGGTGCTCGGTGCTTAGTACTCAGGGTGCTGGGTGCTCAGTACTCCGGGTGCTGGGTGCTCAGTGCTCGGGGTGCTCGGTGCTCAGTGCTCAAGGTTCTGGGTGCTCAGTACTCAGGGTGCTCATTGCTCAGGGTGCTGGGTGCTCAGTGCTCAGGGTGCTCGGTGCTCGGGGCGCTGGGTGCTCAGTGCTCGGGGTGCTCGGAGCTCAGTACTCAGGGTGCTGGTTGCTCAGTACTCGGGGTGCTCTCTGCTCAGTACTCAGGGTGCTGGGTGCTCAGTGCTCGGGGTGCTCGGTGCTCAGTACGTTGGGTGCTCACTACTCAGGGTGCTCTGTGCTCAGTGCTCAGGGTGCTGGGTGCTCAGTACTCAGGGTGCTGGGTGCTCAGTGCTCGGTGTGCTGGGTGCTCAGTGCTCAGGGTGCTGGGTGCTCAGTACTCAGGGTGCTCGGTGCTTAGTACTCAGGGTGCTCGGTGCTCGGGGTGCTGGGTGCTCAGTGCTCGGGGTGCTAGGTGCTCAGTACTCAGAGTGCTGGGTGCTCAGTACTCAGGGTACTGGGTGCTCAGTACTCGGGTGCTGGGTGCTCAGTGCTCAGGGTGCTGGGTGCTCAGTGCTCGGGGTGCTGGGTGCTCAGTGCTCAGTACTCAGGGTGCTGGGTGCTCAGTGCTCGGGGTGCTGGGTGCTCAGTGCTCAATACTCAGGGTGCTGGGTGCTCAGTGCTCAGGGTGCTGGGTGCTCAGTGCTCAGGGTGCTGGGTGCTCAGTGCTCAGGGTGCTGGGTACACAGCGCTCAGGGTGCTGGGTTCCCAGTACTCAGGGAGCTCAGTTCTCAGTACTCGGGGTGCTGGGTGCTCAGTGCTCAGGGTGCTCAGTGCTCAGTACTCGGGGTGCTGTGTGCTCAGTGCTCCGGGTGCTCAGTGCTCAGTGCTCGGGGTGCTGGGTGGTCAGTGCTCGGGGCGCGGGGCCCTCAGTGCTCGGTGTGCTGGGTGCTCAGTACTCGGGGTGCTGGGTGCTCAGTGCTCAGGGTGCTCAGTGCTCAGTACTCAGTGCTCAGGGTGCTCAGTGCTCAGTGCTCAGGGTGCTGGGTGTTCAGTACTCAGGGTGCTGGGTGCTCAGTACTCAGGGTGCTGGGTGCTCAGTGCTCAGGGTGCTGGGTGCTCAGTGCTCGGGGAGCTCAGTACTCAAGGTGCTGTGTGTTCAGTGCTCAGGGTACTGGGTGCTCAGTACTCAGGGTGCTCGGTGCTTAGTACTCAGGGTGCTGGGTGCTCAGTACTCCGGGTGCTGGGTGCTCAGTGCTCGGGGTGCTCGGAGCTCAGTACTCAGGGTGCTGGGTGCTCAGTGCTCGGGGTGATCGGTGCTCAGTACTCCGGGTGCTGGGTGCTCAGTGCTCGGGGTGCTCGGTGCTCAGTACATTGGGTGCTCACTACTCAGGGTCCTGGGTGCTCAGTGCTCAGTGTGCTGGGTGCTCAGTGCTCAGGGTGCTGGGTGCTTAGTGTTCAGGGTGCTGGGTGCTCAATACTCAGGGTGCTGGGTGCTCAGTGCTCAGGGTGCTGGGTGCTCAGGACTCAGGGTGCTGGTTGCTCAGTACTTGGGGTGCTGGGTGCTCAGTACTCAGGGTGCTGGGTGCTCAGTACTCAGGGTGCTGGGTGCTCAGTACTCAGGTGCTGGGTGCTCAGTGCTCAGGGTGCTGGGTGCTCAGTGCTCGGGGTGCTGGGTGCTCAGTGCTCAGTTCTCAGGGTGCTGGGTGCTCAGTGCTCAGGGTGCTGGGTGCTCAGTGCTCAGTACTCAGGGTACTGGGTGCTCAGTGCTCAGGGTGCTGTGTGCTCAGGGATCAGGATGCTGTGTGCTCAGTACTCAGGGTGCTGGGTGCTCAGTGCTCGGGGAGCTGGGTGCTCAGTGCTCGCGGTGCTGGGTGCTCAGTGCTCGGGGTGCTCGGTGCCCAGTACTCAGGGTGCTGGGTGCTCAGTGCTCGAGGCGATCAGTACTCAGGGTGCTGTGTGTTCAGTGCTCAGGGTGCTCGGTGCTCAGTACTCAGGGTGCTCAGTGCTTCGTACTCAGGGTGCTGGGTGCTCAGTACTCCGGGTGCTGGGTGCTCAGTGCTCGGGGTGCTCGGTGCTCAGTGCTCAAGGTGCTGGGTGCTCAGTACTCAGGGTGCTCATTGCTCAGGGTGCTGGGTGCTCAGTACTCAGGGTTCTGGGTGCTCAGTACTCAGGGTGCTCGGTGCCCGGGGCGCTGGGTGCTCAGTGCTCGGGGTGCTCGGAGCTCAGTACTCAGGGTGCTGGGTGCTCAGTGCTCGGGGTGCTCGGTGCTCAGTACTCAGGGTGCTGGGTGCTCAGTGCTCGGGGTGCTCGGTGCTCAGTACGTTGGGTGCTCACTACTCAGGGTGCTGGGTGCTCAGTGCTCTGGGTGCTGGGTGCTCAGTGCTCAGGGTGCTGGGTGCTCAGTGCTCAGGGTGCTGGGTGCTCAGTACTCAGGGTGCTGGGTGCTCAGTGCTCGGGGTGCTGGGTGCTCAGTGCTCAGGGTGCTGGGTGCTCAGTGCTTAGGGAGCTGGGTGCTCAGTGCTCGCGGTGCTGGGTGCCCAGTGCTCGGGGTGCTCGGTGCCCAGTATTCAGGGTGCTGGGTGCTCAGTACTCGGGGTGCTCAGTGCTTCGTACTCAGGGTGCTGGGTGCTCAGTACTCAGGGTGCTGGGTGCTCAGTGCTCAGGGTGCTGAGTACTCAGTGCTCAGGGTGCTCGGTGCTCAGGACTCGGGGTGCTGGGTGCTCATTCTCAGGATGCTGGGTGCTCAGTGCGTGGGGTGCTGGGTGCTCAGTACTCAGGGTGCTGGGTGCTCAGTGCTCAGGGTGCTGGGTGCTCAGTGCTCGGGTTGCTGGGTGCTCAGTGCTCAGGGTGCTGGGTGCTCAGTACTCGGGGTGCTGGGTTCTCAGTACTCAGGGTGCTGGGTGCTCAGTACTCAGGGTGTTGGGTGCTCAGTACTCGGGTGCTGGGTGCTCAGTGCTCAGGGTGCTGGGTGCTCCGTGCTCGGGGTGCTGGGTGCTCAGTGCTCAGTACTCAGGGTGCTGGGTGCTCAGTGCTCGGGGTGCTGGGTGCTCAGTGCTCAGTACTCAGGGTGCTGGGTGCTCAGTGCTCAGGGTGCTGTGTGCTCAGTGCTCAGGGTGCTGGGTGCTCAGTGCTCAGGGTGCTGGGTACTCAGTGCTCAGGGTGCTGGGTGCTCAGTACTCAGGGTGCTGGGTGCTCAGGGATCAGGGTGCTGGGTGCTCAGTGCTCGGGGTGCTCGGTGCTCAGTACTCAGGGTGCTGGGTGCTCAGTGCTCGAGGTGCTCAGTACTCAGACTGCTGTATGTTCAGTGCTCAGGGTGCTGGGTGCTCAGTACTCAGTGTGCTCGGTGCTTAGTACTCAGGGTGCTGGGTGCTCAGTACTCCGGGTCCTGGGTGCTCAGTGCTCGGGGTGCTCGGTGCTCAGTACTCAGTGCTCAGGGTGCTCAGTGCTCAGTGCTCAGGGTGCTGGGTGTTCAGTACTCAGGGTGCTTTGTGCTCAGTACTCAGGGTGCTGTGTGCTCAGTGCTCAGGGTGCTGGGTGCTCAGTACTCGGGGTGCTCGGTGCTCGGTGCTCAGTACTCAGGGTGCTGGGTGCTCAGTACTCAGGGTGCTGGGTGCTCAGTACTCAGGGTGCTGGGTGCTCAGTGCTCAGGGTGCTGGGTACTCAGTGCTCAGGGTGCTCGGTGCTCAGTACTCGGGGTGCTGGGTGCTCATTCTCGGGGTGCTGGGTGCTCAGTGCTCGGGGTGGTGGGTGCTCAGTACTCAGGGTGCTGGGTGCTCCGTGCTCAGGGTGCTGGGTGCTCAGTACTCAGGGTGCTAGGTGCTCAGTGCTCAGGGTGCTGGGTGCTCAGTACTCAGGGTGCTGGGTGCTCAGTGCTCAGGGTGCTGGGTGCTCAGTACTCAGGGTGCTGGGAGCTCAGTGCTCAGGGTGATCGGTGCTCAGTACTCAGGGTGCTCAGTACTCAGGGTGCTGGGTGCTCAGTGCTCGGGGAGCTGGGTGCACAGTACTCAGGGTGCTGGGTGCTCAGTGCTCGGGGTGCTGGGTGCTCAGTGCTCAGGGTGATCGGTGCTCAGTACTCAGGGTGCTGGGTGCTCAGTGCTTGGGGTGCTGGGTGCTCAGTCCTCAGGGTGCTCACTGCTCAGGGTGCTGGGTGCTCAGTGCTCGGGGTGCTGGAAGCACAGTGCTCCGGGTGCTGGGTGCTCAGTGCTCAGTGCTCAGGGTGCTGGGTGCTCAGTACTCAGGGTGCTAGGTGCTCAGTACTCAGGGTGCTGGGTGCTCAGTGCTCAGGGTGCTGGGTGCTCAGTGCTTGGGGTGCTGGGTGCTCAGTGCTCAGGGTGCTGGGTGCTCAGTCCTCAGGGTGCTCACTGCTCAGGGTGCTGGGTGCTCAGTACTCGGGGTGCTGGGTTCTCAGTACTCAGGGTGCTGGGTGCTCAGTACTCAGCGTGTTGGGTGCTCAGTACTCGGGTGCTGGGTGCTCAGTGCTCAGGGTGCTGGGTGCTCCGTGCTCTGGGTGCTGGGTGCTCAGTGCTCAGTACTCAGGGTGCTGGGTGCTCAGTGCTCGGGGTGCTGGGTGCTCAGTGCTCAGTACTCAGGGTGCTGGGTGCTCAGTGCTCAGGGTGCTGTGTGCTCAGTGCTCAGGGTGCTGGGTGCTCAGTGCACAGGGTGCTGGGTACTCAGTGCTCAGGGTGCTGGGTTCTCAGTACTCAGGGTGCTGGGTGCTCAGGGATCAGGGTGCTGGGTGCTCAGTGCTCGGGGTGCTGGGTGCTCAGTGCTTGGGGTGCTGGGTGCTCAGTGCTCGGGGTGCTCGGTGCTCAGTACTCAGGGTGCTGGGTGCTCAGTGCTCGAGGTGCTCAGTACTCAGACTGCTGTATGTTCAGTGCTCAGGGTGCTGGGTGCTCAGTACTCAGGGTGCTCGGTGCTTAGTACTCAGGGTGCTGGGTGCTCAGTACTCCGGGTCCTGGGTGCTCAGTGCTCGGGGTGCTCGGTGCTCAGTACTCAGTGCTCAGGGTGCTCAGTGCTCAGTGCTCAGGGTGCTGGGTGTTCAGTACTCAGGGTGCTTTGTGCTCAGTACTCAGGGTGCTGTGTGCTCAGTGCTCAGGGTGCTGGGTGCTCAGTACTCGGGGTGCTCGGTGCTCGGTGCTCAGTACTCAGAGTGCTGGGTGCTCAGTACTCAGGGTGCTGGGTGCTCAGTGCTCAGGGTGCTGGGTACTCAGTGCTCAGGGTGCTCGGTGCTCAGTACTCGGGGTGCTGGGTGCTCATTCTCGGGGTTCTGGGTGCTCAGTGCTCGGGGTGCTGGGTGCTCAGTACTCAGGGTGCTGGGTGCTCAGTGCTCAGGGTGCTGGGTGCTCAGTACTCAGGGTGCTAGGTGCTCAGTGCTCAGGGTGCTGGGTGCTCAGTACTCAGGGTGCTGGGTGCTCAGTGCTCAGGGTGCTGGGTGCTCAGTACTCAGGGTGCTGAGAGCTCAGTGCTCAGGGTGATCGGTGCTCAGTACTCAGGGTGCTCAGTACTCAGGGTGCTGGGTGCTCAGTGCTCGGGGTGCTGGGTGCACAGTACTCAGGGTGCTGGGTGCTCAGTGCTCGGGGTGCTGGGTGCTCAGTGCTCAGGGTGATCGGTGCTCAGTACTCAGGGTGCTGGGTGCTCAGTGCTCAGGGTGCTGGGTGCTCAGTCCTCAGGGTGCTCACTGCTCAGGGTGCTGGGTGCTCAGTGCTCGGGGTGCTGGATGCACAGTGCTCCGGGTGCTGGGTGCTCAGTGCTCAGTGCTCAGGGTGCTGGGTGCTCAGTACTCAGGGTGCTAGGTGCTCAGTTCTCAGGGTGCTGGGTGCTCAGTGCTCAGGGTGCTGGGTGCTCAGTACTCAGGGTGCTGGGTGATCAGTGCTCGGGGTGCTGGGTGCTCAGGGCTCAGGGAGCTGGGTGCTCAGTGATCAGGGAGCTGGGTGCTCAGTACTCAGTGTGCTGGGTGCTCAGTGCTCGGGGTGCTCGGTGCTCAGAACTCAAGGTGCTGGGTGCTCAGTGCTCAGGGTGCTGGGTGCTCAGTGATCAGGGTGCTGGGTGCTCAGTACTCAGGGTGATCGGTGCTCAGTACTCAGGGTTCTCAGTGCTCAGTACTCAGGGTGCTGGGTACTCAGTGCTCAGGGTGCTGGGTGCTCAGTACTCAGGGTGCTCAGTGCTCAGTACTCAGGGTGCTTGGTGCTCAGTACTCAGGGTGCTCAGTGCTCAGTACTCGGGGTGCTGGGTGCTCAGTGCTCAGGGTGCTCAGTGCTCTGGGTGCTCTGTGCTCAGTGCTCGGGGTGCTGGGTGCTCAGTACTCAGGGTGCTAGGTGCTCAGTTCTCAGGGTGCTGGGTGCTCAGTGCTCAGGGTGCTGGGTGCTCAGTGCTCAGGGTGCTGGGTGCTCAGAGCTCAGGGTGCTGGGTGCTCACTACTCGGGGTGCAGGGTGCTCAGTACTCAGGGTGCTGGGTGCTCAGTACTCAGGGTGCTGGGTGCTCAGTACTCGGGTGCTGGGTGCTCAGTGCTCAGGGTGCTGGGTGCTCAGTGCTCAGGGTGCTGGGTGCTCAGTTCTCAGGGTGCTGGGTGCTCAGTACTCGGGGTGCTGGGTGCTCAGTACTCAGGGTGCTGGGTGCTCAGTACTCAGGGTGCTGGGTGCTCAGTACTCGGGTCCTGGGTGCTCAGTGCTCAGGGTGATGTGTGCTCAGTGCTCGGGGTGCTGGGTGCTCAGTGCTCAGTACTCAGGGTGCTGGGTGCTCAGTGCTCGGGGTGCTGGGTGCTC
Source organism: Microtus oregoni (assembly GCF_018167655.1). NCBI lineage: Eukaryota > Metazoa > Chordata > Mammalia > Rodentia > Cricetidae > Microtus > Microtus oregoni. The sequence continues at coordinate 720,477 of NW_024543811.1, read as the reverse complement.
AGTGCTCAGTACTCAGGGTGCTGGGTGCTCAGTGCTCAGGGTGCTGGGTGCTCAGTGCTCAGGGTGCTAGGTGCTCGGTGCTCGGGGTGCTGGGTGCTTAGTGCTCGGGGTGCCGGTGCTCAGTACTCGGGGTGCTCAGTGCTCAGTACTCTGGGTGCTGGGTGCTCAGTGCTCAGGGTGCTGGGTGCTCAGTACTCAGTTGTGCTGGGTGCTCGGTGCTCAGTACGCTGTGTGCTCAGTGATCAGGGTGCTGGGTGCTCAGTACTCAGGGTGCTGGGTGCTCAGTGCTCGGGGTGCTGGGTGCTCAGTGCTCAGTACTCAGGGTGCTGGGTGCTCAGTGCTCAGGGTGCTGGGTGCTCAGTACTCTGGGTGCTGGGTGCTCGGTGCTCAGTATGCTGGGTGCTCAGTGCTCAGGGTGCTGGGTGCTCAGTACTCAGGGTGCTAGGTGCTCAGTGCTCAGGGTGCTGGGTGCACAGTACTCAGGGTGCTGGGTGCTCAGTGCTCAGGGTGCTGGGTGCTCAGTATTCAGGGTGCTGGGAGCTCAGTGCTCAGGGTGATCGGTGCTCAGTACTCAGGGTGTTCAGTACTCAGGGTGCTGGGTGCTCAGTGCCCGGGGTGCTGGGTGCACAGTACTCAGGGTGCTGGGTGCTCAGTGCTCGGGGTGCTGGGTGCTCAGTGCTCAGGGTGATCGGTGCTCAGTACTCAGGGTGCTGGGTGCTCAGTGCTCAGGGTGCTGGGTGCTCAGTCCTCAGGGTGCTCACTGCTCAGGGTGCTGGGTGCTCAGTGCTCGGGGTGCTGGATGCACAGTGCTCCGGGTGCTGGGTGCTCAGTGCTCAGTGCTCAGGGTGCTGGGTGCTCAGTGCTCAGTGCTCAGGGTGCTGGTTGCTCAGTACTCAGGGTGCTAGGTGCTCAGTGCTCAGTACTCAGGGTGCTGGGTGCTCAGTGCTCAGGGTGCTGGGTGCTCAGTACTCAGGGTGCTGGGTGCTCGGTGCTCAGTACGCTGGGTGCTCAGTGCTCAGGGTGCTGGGTGCTCAGTGCTCAGTACTCAGGGTGCTGGGTGCTCAGTGCTCGGGGTGCTCGGTGCTCAGTACGTTGGGTGCTCACTACTCAGGGTGCTGGGTGCTCAGTGCTCAGGGTGCTGGGTGCTCAGTGCTCAGGGTGCTGGGTGCTCAGAGCTCAGTGTGCTGGGTGCTCACTACTCGGGGTGCTGGGTGCTCAGTACTCAGGGTGCTGGGTGCTCAGTTCTCAGGGTGCTGGGTGCTCAGTACTCGGGTGCTGGGTGCTCAGTGCTCAGGGTGCTGGGTGCTCAGTGCTCAGGGTGCTGGGTGCTCAGTACTCGGGGTGCTGGGTGTTCAGTGCTCAGGGTGCTGGGTGCTCCGTGCTCGGGGTGCTGGGTGCTCAGTGCTCAGTACTCAGGGTGCTGGGTGCTCAGTGCTCGGGGTGATGGGTGCTCAGTGCTCAGTACTCAGGGTGCTGGGTGCTCAGTGCTCAGGGTGCTGTGTGCTCAGTGCTCAGGGTGCTGGGTGCTCAGTGCTCAGAGTGCTGGGTACTCAGTGCTCAGGGTGCTGGGTGCTCAGTACTCAGGGTGCTGGGTGCTCAGGGCTCAGGGTGCTGGGTGCTCAGTGCTCGGGGTGCTGGGTGCTCAGTGCTTGGGGTGCTGGGTGCTCAGTGCTCGGGGTGCTCGGTGCTCAGTACTCAGGGTGCTGGGTGCTCAGTGCTCGAGGTGCTCAGTACTCAGACTGCTGTATGTTCAGTGCTCAGGGTGCTGGGTGCTCAGTACTCAGGGTGCTCGGTGCTTAGTACTCAGGGTGCTGGGTGCTCAGTGCTCAGGGTGCTGGGTGCTCAGTACTCAGGGTGCTAGGTGCTCAGTGCTCAGGGTGCTGGGTGCTCAGTACTCAGGGTGCTGGGTGCTCAGTGCTCAGGGTGCTGCGTGCTCAGTACTCAGGGTGCTGAGAGCTCAGTGCTCAGGGTGATCGGTGCTCAGTACTCAGGGTGCTCAGTACTCAGGGTGCTGGGTGCTCAGTGCTCGGGGTGCTGGGTGCACAGTACTCAGGGTGCTGGGTGCTCAGTGCTCGGGGTGCTGGGTGCTCAGTGCTCAGGGTGATCGGTGCTCAGTACTCAGGGTGCTGGGTGCTCAGTGCTCAGGGTGCTGGGTGCTCAGTCCTCAGGGTGCTCACTGCTCAGGGTGCTGGGTGCTCAGTGCTCGGGGTGCTGGATGCACAGTGCTCCGGGTGCTGGGTGCTCAGTGCTCAGTGCTCAGGGTGCTGGGTGCTCAGTACTCAGGGTGCTAGGTGCTCAGTTCTCAGGGTGCTGGGTGCTCAGTGCTCAGGGTGCTGGGTGCTCAGTACTCAGGGTGCTGGGTGATCAGTGCTCGGGGTGCTGGGTGCTCAGTGCTCAGGGTGCTGGGTGCTCAGTGCTCAGGGAGCTGGGTGCTCAGTACTCAGTGTGCTGGGTGCTCAGTGCTCGGGGTGCTCGGTGCTCAGTACTCAAGGTGCTGGGTGCTCAGTGCTCAGGGTGCTGGGTGCTCAGTGATCAGGGTGCTGGGTGCTCAGTACTCAGTGTGCTCAGTGCTCAGTACTCAGGGTGCTTGGTGCTCAGTACTCAGGGTGCTCAGTGCTCAGTACTCGGGGTGCTGGGTGCTCAGTGCTCAGGGTGCTCAGTGCTCTGGGTGCTCTGTGCTCAGTGCTCGGGGCGCTGGGTGCTCAGTGCTCGGGGTGCTGGGTGCTCAGTACTCGGGGTGCTGTGTGCTCAGTGCTCAGGGTGCTCAGTGCTCAGTACTCAGTGCTCAGGGTGCTCAGTGCTCAGTGCTCAGGGTGCTGGGTGTTCAGTACTCAGGGTGCTGGGTGCTCAGTACTCAGGGTGCTAGGTGCTCAGTGCTCAGGGTGCTGGGTGCTCAGTGCTCGGGGCGCTGGGTGCTCAGTGCTCGGGGTGCTCGGAGCTAGGTACTCAGGGTGCTGGGTGCTCAGTGCTCAGGGTGATCGGTGCTCAGTACTCAGGGTGCTGGGTGCTCAGTGCTCGGGGTGCTCGGTGCTCAGTACGTTGGGTGCTCACTACTCAGGGTGCTGGGTGCTCAGTGCTCAGGGTGCTGGGTGCTCAGTGCTCAGGGTGCTGGGTGCTCAGAGCTCAGGGTGCTGGGTGCTCACTACTCGGGGTGCAGGGTGCTCAGTACTCAGGGTGCTGGGTGCTCAGTACTCAGGGTGCTGGGTGCTCAGTACTCGGGTGCTGGGTGCTCAGTTCTCAGGGTGCTGGGTGCTCAGTGCTCAGGGTGCTGGGTGCTCAGTTCTCAGGGTGCTGGGTGCTCAGTACTCGGGGTGCTGGGTGCTCAGTAATCAGGGTGCTGGGTGCTCAGTACTCAGGGTGCTGGGTGCTCAGTACTCGGGTGCTGGGTGCTCAGTGCTCAGGGTGATGTGTGCTCAGTGCTCGGGGTGCTGGGTGCTCAGTGCTCAGTACTCAGGGTGCTGGGTGCTCAGTGCTCGGGGTGCTGGGTGCTCAGTGCTCAGTACTCAGGGTGCTGGGTGCTCAGTGCTCAGGGTGCTGGGTGCTCAGTGCTCAGGGTGCTAGGTGCTCGGTGCTCGGGGTGCTGGGTGCTTAGTGCTCGGGGTGCCGGTGCTCAGTACTCGGGGTGCTCAGTGCTCAGTACTCTGGGTGCTGGGTGCTCAGTGCTCAGGGTGCTGGGTGCTCAGTACTCAGTTGTGCTGGGTGCTCGGTGCTCAGTACACTGGGTGCTCAGTGCTCAGGGTGCTGGGTGCTCAGTACTCAGGGTGCTGGGTGCTCAGTGCTCGGGGTGCTGGGTGCTCAGTGCTCAGTACTCTGGGTGCTGGGTGCTCAGTGCTCAGGGTGCTGGGTGCTCAGTGCTCAGGGTGCTGGGTGCTCAGTACTCAGGGTGCTAGGTGCTCAGTGCTCAGGGTGCTGGGTGCACAGTACTCAGGGTGCTGGGTGCTCAGTGCTCAGGGTGCTGGGTGCTCAGTATTCAGGGTGCTGGGAGCTCAGTGCTCAGGGTGATCGGTGCTCAGTACTCAGGGTGTTCAGTACTCAGGGTGCTGGGTGCTCAGTGCCCGGGGTGCTGGGTGCACAGTACTCAGGGTGCTGGGTGCTCAGTGCTCGGGGTGCTGGGTGCTCAGTGCTCACGGTGATCGGTGCTCAGTACTCAGGGTGCTGGGTGCTCAGTGCTCAGGGTGCTGGGTGCTCAGTCCTCAGGGTGCTCACTGCTCAGGGTGCTGGGTGCTCAGTGCTCGGGGTGCTGGATGCACAGTGCTCCGGGTGCTGGGTGCTCAGTGCTCAGTGCTCAGGGTGCTGGGTGCTCAGTGCTCAGTGCTCAGGGTGCTGGTTGCTCAGTACTCAGGGTGCTAGGTGCTCAGTGCTCAGTACTCAGAGTGCTGGATGCTTAGTGCTCAGGGTGCTGGGTGCTCAGTACTCAGGGTGCTGGGTGCTCGGTGCTCAGTACGCTGGGTGCTCAGTGCTCAGGGTGCTGGGTGCTCAGTGCTCAGTACTCAGGGTGCTGGGTGCTCAGTGCTCGGGGTGCTCGGTGCTCAGTACGTTGGGTGCTCACTACTCAGGGTGCTGGGTGCTCAGTGCTCAGGGTGCTGGGTGCTCAGTGCTCAGGGTGCTGGGTGCTCAGAGCTCAGGGTGCTGGGTGCTCACTACTCGGGGTGCTGGGTGCTCAGTACTCAGGGTGCTGGGTGCTCAGTTCTCAGGGTGCTGGGTGCTCAGTACTCGGGTGCTGGGTGCTCAGTGCTCAGGGTGCTGGGTGCTCAGTGCTCAGGGTGCTGGGTGCTCAGTACTCGGGGTGCTGGGTGTTCAGTGCTCAGGGTGCTGGGTGCTCAGTGCTCAGTACTCAGGGTGCTGGGTGCTCAGTGCTCAGGGTGCTGGGTGCTCAGTGCTCAGGGTGCTAGGTGCTCGGTGCTTGGGGTGCTGGGGGCTTAGTGCTCGGGGTGCCGGTGCTCAGTACTCGGGGTGCTCAGTGCTCAGTACTCTGGGTGCTGGGTGCTCAGTGCTCAGGGTGCTGGGTGCTCAGTACTCAGTTGTGCTGGGTGCTCGGTGCTCAGTACGCTGGGTGCTCAGTGCTCAGGGTGCTGGGTGCTCAGTACTCAGGGTGCTGGGTGCTCAGTGCTCGGGGTGCTGGGTGCTCAGTGCTCAGTACTCTGGGTGCTGGGTGCTCAGTGCTCAGGGTGCTGGGTGCTCAGTGCTCAGGGTGCTGGGTGCTCAGTACTCAGGGTGCTAGGTGCTCAGTGCTCAGGGTGCTGGGTGCACAGTACTCAGGGTGCTGGGTGCTCAGTGCTCAGGGTGCTGGGTGCTCAGTATTCAGGGTGCTGGGAGCTCAGTGCTCAGGGTGATCGGTGCTCAGTACTCAGGGTGTTCAGTACTCAGGGTGCTGGGTGCTCAGTGCCCGGGGTGCTGGGTGCACAGTACTCAGGGTGCTGGGTGCTCAGTGCTCGGGGTGCTGGGTGCTCAGTGCTCAGGGTGATCGGTGCTCAGTACTCAGGGTGCTGGGTGCTCAGTGCTCAGGGTGCTGGGTGCTCAGTCCTCAGGGTGCTCACTGCTCAGGGTGCTGGGTGCTCAGTGCTCGGGGTGCTGGATGCACAGTGCTCCGGGTGCTGGGTGCTCAGTGCTCAGTGCTCAGGGTGCTGGGTGCTCAGTGCTCAGTGCTCAGGGTGCTGGTTGCTCAGTACTCAGGGTGCTAGGTGCTCAGTGCTCAGTACTCAGGGTGCTGGGTGCTCAGTGCTCAGGGTGCTGGGTGCTCAGTACTCAGGGTGCTGGGTGCTCGGTGCTCAGTACGCTGGGTGCTCAGTGCTCAGGGTGCTGGGTGCTCAGTGCTCAGTACTCAGGGTGCTGGGTGCTCAGTGCTCGGGGTGCTCGGTGCTCAGTACGTTGGGTGCTCACTACTCAGGGTGCTGGGTGCTCAGTGCTCAGGGTGCTGGGTGCTCAGTGCTCAGGGTGCTGGGTGCTCAGAGCTCAGGGTGCTGGGTGCTCACTACTCGGGGTGCTGGGTGCTCAGTACTCAGGGTGCTGGGTGCTCAGTTCTCAGGGTGCTGGGTGCTCAGTACTCGGGTGCTGGGTGCTCAGTGCTCAGGGTGCTGGGTGCTCAGTGCTCAGGGTGCTGGGTGCTCAGTACTCGGGGTGCTGGGTGTTCAGTGCTCAGGGTGCTGGGTGCTCCGTGCTCGGGGTGCTGGGTGCTCAGTGCTCAGTACTCAGGGTGCTGGGTGCTCAGTGCTCGGGGTGATGGGTGCTCAGTGCTCAGTACTCAGGGTGCTGGGTGCTCAGTGCTCAGGGTGCTGTGTGCTCAGTGCTCAGGGTGCAGGGTGCTCAGTGCTCAGAGTGCTGGGTACTCAGTGCTCAGGGTGCTGGGTGCACAGTACTCAGGGTGCTGGGTGCTCAGGGCTCAGGGTGCTGGGTGCTCAGTGCTCGGGGTGCTGGGTGCTCAGTGCTTGGGGTGCTGGGTGCTCAGTGCTCGGGGTGCTCGGTGCTCAGTACTCAGGGTGCTGGGTGCTCAGTGCTCGAGGTGCTCAGTACTCAGACTGCTGTATGTTCAGTGCTCAGGGTGCTGGGTGCTCAGTACTCAGGGTGCTCGGTGCTTAGTACTCAGGGTGCTGGGTGCTCAGTACTCCGGGTCCTGGTTGCTCAGTGCTCGGGGTGCTCGGTGCTCAGTACTCAGTGCTCAGGGTGCTCAGTGCTCAGTGCTCAGGGTGCTGGGTGTTCAGTACTCAGGGTGCTGGGTGCTCAGTACTCAGGGTGCTGTGTGCTCAGTGCTCAGGGTGCTGGGTGCTCAGTACTCGGGGTGCTCGGTGCTCGGTGCTCAGTACTCAGGGTGCTGGGTGCTCAGTACTCAGGGTGCTGGGTGCTCAGTACTCAGGGTGCTGGGTGCTCAGTGCTCAGGGTGCTGGGTACTCAGTGCTCAGGGTGCTCGGTGCTCAGTACTCGGGGTGCTGGGTGCTCATTCTCGGGGTGCTGGGTGCTCAGTGCTCGGGGTGCTGGGTGCTCAGTACTCAGGGTGCTGGGTGCTCAGTGCTCAGGGTGCTGGGTGCTCAGTACTCAGGGTGCTAGGTGCTCAGTGCTCAGGGTGCTGGTTGCTCAGTACTCAGGGTGCTGGGTGCTCAGTGCTCAGGGTGCTGGGTGCTCAGTACTCAGGGTGCTGGGAGCTCAGTGCTCAGGGTGATCGGTGCTCAGTACTCAGGGTGCTCAGTACTCAGGGTGCTGGGTGCTCAGTGCTCGGGGTGCTGGGTGCACAGTACTCAGGGTGCTGGGTGCTCAGTGCTCGGGGTGCTGGGTGCTCAGTGCTCAGGGTGATCGGTGCTCAGTACTCAGGGTGCTGGGTGCTCAGTGCTCAGGGTGCTGGGTGCTCAGTCCTCAGGGTGCTCACTGCTCAGGGTGCTGGGTGCTCAGTGCTCGGGGTGCTGGATGCACAGTGCTCCGGGTGCTGGGTGCTCAGTGCTCAGTGCTCAGGGTGCTGGGTGCTCAGTACTCAGGGTGCTAGGTGCTCAGTACTCAGGGTGCTGGGTGCTCAGTGCTCAGGGTGCTGGGTGCTCAGTACTCAGGGTGATGGGTGATCAGTGCTCGGGGTGCTGGGTGCTCAGTGCTCAGGGTGCTGGGTGCTCAGTGCTCAGGGAGCTGGGTGCTCAGTACTCAGTGTGCTGGGTGCTCAGTGCTCGGGGTGCTCGGTGCTCAGTACTCAAGGTGCTGGGTGCTCAGTGCTCAGGGTGCTGGGTGCTCAGTGATCAGGGTGCTGGGTGCTCAGTACTCAGGGTGATCGGTGCTCAGTACTCAGGGTTCTCAGTGCTCAGTACTCAGGGTGCTGGGTACTCAGTGCTCAGGGCGCTGGGTGCTCAGTACTCAGGGTGCTCAGTGCTCAGTACTCAGGGTGCTTGGTGCTCAGTACTCAGGGTGCTCAGTGCTCAGTACTCGGGGTGCTGGGTGCTCAGTGCTCAGGGTGCTCAGTGCTCTGGGTGCTGGGTGCTCAGTGCTCGGGGCGCTGGGTGCTCAGTGCTCGGGGAGCTGGGTGCTCAGTACTCGGGGTGCTGTGTGCTCAGTGCTCAGGGTGCTCAGTGCTCAGTACTCAGTGCTCAGGGTGCTCAGTGCTCAGGGTGCTGGGTGTTCAGTACTCAGGGTGCTGGGTGCTCAGTACTCAGGGTCCTAGGTGCTCAGTGCTCAGGGTGCTGGGTGCTCAGTGCTCGGGGCGCTGGGTGCTCAGTGCTCGGGGTGCTCGGAGCTCAGTACTCAGGGTGCTGGGTGCTCAGTGCTCAGGGTGATCGGTGCTCAGTACTCAGGGGGCTGGGTGCTCAGTGCTCGGGGTGCTCGGTGCTCAGTACGTTGGGTGCTCACTACTCAGGGTGCTGGGTGCTCAGTGCTCAGGGTGCTGGGTGCTCAGTGCTCAGGGTGCTGGGTGCTCAGAGCTCAGGGTGCTGGGTGCTCACTACTCGGGGTGCAGGGTGCTCAGTACTCAGGGTGCTGGGTGCTCAGTACTCAGGGTGCTGGGTGCTCAGTACTCGGGTGCTGGGTGCTCAGTGCTCAGGGTGCTGGGTGCTCAGTGCTCAGGGTGCTGGGTGCTCAGTTCTCAGGGTGCTGGGTGCTCAGTACTCGGGGTGCTGGGTGCTCAGTACTCAGGGTGCTGGGTGCTCAGTACTCAGGGTGCTGGGTGCTCAGTACTCGGGTGCTGGGTGCTCAGTGCTCAGGGTGATGTGTGCTCAGTGCTCGGGGTGCTGGGTGCTCAGTGCTCAGTACTCAGGGTGCTGGGTGCTCAGTGCTCGGGGTGCTGGGTGCTCAGTGCTCAGTACTCAGGGTGCTGGGTGCTCAGTGCTCAGGGTGCTGGGTGCTCAGTGCTCAGGGTGCTAGGTGCTCGGTGCTCGGGGTGCTGGGTGCTTAGTGCTCGGGGTGCCGGTGCTCAGTACTCGGGGTGCTCAGTGCTCAGTACTCTGGGTGCTGGGTGCTCAGTGCTCAGGGTGCTGGGTGCTCAGTACTCAGTTGTGCTGGGTGCTCGGTGCTCAGTACGCTGGGTGCTCAGTGCTCAGGGTGCTGGGTGCTCAGTACTCAGGGTGCTGGGTGCTCAGTGCTCGGGGTGCTGGGTGCTCAGTGCTCAGTACTCAGGGTGCTGGGTGCTCAGTGCTCAGGGTGCTGGGTGCTCAGTACTCTGGGTGCTGGGTGCTCGGTGCTCAGTATGCTGGGTGCTCAGTGCTCAGGGTGCTGGGTGCTCAGTGCTCAGGGTGCTGGGTGCTCAGTACTCAGGGTGCTAGGTGCTCAGTGCTCAGGGTGCTGGGTGCACAGTACTCACGTGCTGGGTGCTCAGTGCTCAGGGTGCTGGGTGCTCAGTACTCAGGGTGCTGGGAGCTCAGTGCTCAGGGTGCTCAGTACTCAGGGTGCTGGGTGCTCAGTGCTCGGGGTGCTGGGTGCACAGTACTCAGGGTGCTGGGTGCTCAGTGCTCGGGGTGCTGGGTGCTCAGTGCTCAGGGTGATCGGTGCTCAGTACTCAGGGTGCTGGGTGCTCAGTGCTCAGGGTGCTGGGTGCTCAGTCCTCAGGGTGCTCACTGCTCAGGGTGCTGGGTGCTCAGTGCTCGGGGTGCTGGATGCACAGTGCTCCGGGTGCTGGGTGCTCAGTGCTCAGTGCTCAGGGTGCTGGGTGCTCAGTGCTCAGTGCTCAGGGTGCTGGTTGCTCAGTACTCAGGGTGCTAGGTGCTCAGTGCTCAGTACTCAGGTTGCTGGGTGCTCAGTGCTCAGGGTGCTGGGTGCTCAGTACTCAGGGTGCTGGGTGCTCGGTGCTCAGTACGCTGGGTGCTCAGTGCTCAGGGTGCTGGGTGCTCAGTGCTCAGTACTCAGGGTGCTGGGTGCTCAGTGCTCGGGGTGCTCGGTGCTCAGTACGTTGGGTGCTCACTACTCAGCGTGCTGGGTGCTCAGTGCTCAGGGTGCTGGGTGCTCAGTGCTCAGGGTGCTGGGTGCTCAGAGCTCAGGGTGCTGGGTGCTCACTACTCGGGGTGCTGGGTGCTCAGTACTCAGGGTGCTGGGTGCTCAGTTCTCAGGGTGCTGGGTGCTCAGTACTCGGGTGCTGGGTGCTCAGTGCTCAGGGTGCTGGGTGCTCAGTGCTCAGGGTGCTGGGTGCTCAGTACTCGGGGTGCTGGGTGTTCAGTACTCAGGGTGCTGGGTGCTCAGTACTCAGGGTGCTGGGTGCTCAGTACTCGCGTGCTGGGTGCTCAGTGCTCAGGGTGATGGGTGCTCAGTGCTCGGGGTGCTGGGTGCTCAGTGCTCAGTACTCAGGGTGCTGGGTGCTCAGTGCTCAGGGTGCTGGGTGCTCATTGCTATGGGTGCTAGGTGCTCGGTGCTCGGGGTGCTGGGTGCTTAGTGCTCGGGGTGCCGGTGCTCAGTACTCGGGGTGCTCAGTGCTCAGTACTCTGGGTGCTGGGTGCTCAGTGCTCAGGGTGCTGGGTGCTCAGTACTCAGGGTGCTGGGTGCTCGGTGCTCAGTACGCTGGGTGCTCAGTGCTCAGGGTGCTGGGTGCTCAGTACTCAGGGTGCTGGGTGCTCGGTGCTCAGTACGCTGGGTGCTCAGTGCTCAGGGTGCTGGGTGCTCAGTACTCAGGGTGCTGGGTGCTCAGTGCTCGGGGTGCTGGGTGCTCAGTGCTCAGTACTCAGGGTGCTGGGTGCTCAGTGCTCAGGGTGCTGGGTGCTCAGTACTCTGGGTGCTCGGTGCTCAGTATGCTGGGTGCTCAGTGCTCAGGGTGCTGGGTGCTCAGTACTCAGGGTGCTGGGTGCTCGGTGCTCAGTACGCTGGGTGCTCAGTACTCCGGGTGCTGGGTGCTCAGTTCTCGGGGTGCACGGTGCTCAGTGCTCAAGGTGCTGGGTGCTCAGTACTCAGGGTGCTCAGTGCTCAGTGCTCGGGGTGCTGGGTGCCCAGTGCTCGGGGCGCTGGGTGCTCAGTGGTCGGGGTGCTGGGTGCTCAGTACTCGGGGTGCTGGGTGCTCAGTGCTCAGGGTGCTCAGTGCTCAGTACTCAGTGCTCAGGGTGCTCAGTGCTCAGGGTGCTGGGTGTTCAGTACTCAGGGTGCTGGGTGCTCAGTACTCAGGGTGCTAGGTGCTCAGTGCTCAGGGTGCTGGGTGCTCAGTGCTCGGGGCCCTGGGTGCTCAGTGCTCGGGGTGCTCGGAGCTCAGTACTCAGGGTGCTGGGTGCTCAGTGCTCGGGGTGATCGGTGCTCAGTACTCAGGGTGCTGGGTGCTCAGTGCTCGGGGTGCTCGGTGCTCAGTACGTTGTGTGCTCACTACTCAGGGTGCTGGGTGCTCAGTGCTCAGGGTGCTGGGTGCTCAGTGCTCAGGGTGCTGGGTGCTCAGTGCTCAGGGTGCTCAGTGCTCAGTATTCGGGGTGCTTGGTGCTCAGTACTCAGGGTGCTCAGTGCTCAGTACTCGGGGTGCTGGGTGCTCAGTGCTCAGGGTGCTCAGTGCTCAGTGCTCGGGGTGCTGGGTGCTCAGTGCTCGGGGCGCTGGGTGCTCAGTGGTCAGGGTGCTGGGTGCACAGTACTCGGGGTGCTGGGTGCTCAGTGCTCAGGGTGCTCAGTGCTCAGTACTCAGTGCTCAGGGTGCTCAGTGCTCAGGGTGCTGGGTGTTCAGTACTCAGTGTGCTGGGTGCTCAGTACTCAGGGTGCTAGGTGCTCAGTGCTCAGGGTGCTGGTTGCTCAGTGCTCGGGGCCCTGGGTGCTCAGTGCTCGGGGTGCTCGGAGCTCAGTACTCAGGGTGCTGGGTGCTCAGTGCTCGGGGTGATCGGTGCTCAGTACTCAGGGTGCTGGTTGCTCAGTGCTCGGGGTGCTCGGTGCTCAGTACGTTGGGTGCTCACTACTCAGGGTGCTGGGTGCTCAGTGCTCAGGGTGCTGGGTGCTCAGTGCTCAGGGTGCTGGGTGCTCAGTGCTCAGGGTGCTGGGTGCTCAGTATTCGGGGTGCTGGGTGCTCAGTACTCAGGGTGCTTTGTGCTCAGTACTCAGGGTGCTGGGTGCTCAGTACTCGGGTGCAGGGTGCTCAGTGCTCAGGGTGCTGTGTGCTCAGTGCTCAGGGTGCTGGGTGCTCAGTTCTCAGGGTGCTGGGTGCTCAGTACTCGGGGTGCTGGGTGCTCAGTACTCAGGGTGCTGGGTGCACAGTACTCAGGGTGCTGGGTGCTCAGTACTCAGGTGCTGGGTGCTCAGTGCTCAGGGTGCTGGGTGCTCAGTGCTCGGGGTGCTGGGTGCTCAGTGCTCAGTACTCAGGGTGCTGGGTGCTCAGTGCTCGGGGTGCTGGGTGCTCAGTGCTCAGTACTCAGGGTGCTGGGTGCTCAGTGCTCAGGGTGCTGGGTGCTCAGTGCTCAGGGTGCTAGGTGCTCGGTGCTCGGGGTGCTGTTTGCTTAGTGCTCGGGGGGCCGGTGCTCAGTACTCGGGGTGCTCAGTGCTCAGTACTCAGGGCGCTGGGTGCTCAGTGCTCAGGGTGCTGGGTGCTCAGTACTCAGGGTGCTGGGTGCTCGGTGCTCAGTACGCTGGGTGCTCAGTGCTCAGGGTGCTGGGTGCTCAGTACTCAGGGTGCTGGGTGCTCAGTGCTCGGGGTGCTGGGTGCTCAGTGATCAGTACTCAGGGTGCTGGGTGCTCAGTGCTCAGGGTGCTGGGTGCTCAGTACTCAGGGTGCTGGGTGCTCGGTGCTCAGTACGCTGGGTGCTCAGTGCTCAGGGTGCTGGGTGCTCAGTACTCAGGGTGCTGGGTGCTCGGTGTTCAGTACGCTGGGTGCTCAGTACTCCAGGTGCTGGGTGCTCAGTGCTCGGGGTGCTCGGTGCTCAGTGCTCAAGGTGCTGGGTGCTCAGTACTCAGGGTGCTCATTGCTCAGGGTGCTGGGTGCTCAGTACTCAGGGTGCTGGGTGCTCAGTGCTCAGGGTGCTCGGTGCTCGGGGCGCTGGGTGCTCGGGGTGCTCGGAGCTCAGTACTCAGGGTGCTGGGTGCTCAGTGCTCGGGGTGCTCGGTGCTCAGTACTCAGGGTGCTGGGTGCTCAGTGCTCGGGGTGCTCGCTGCTCAGTACGTTGGGTGCTCACTACTCAGGGTGCTGGGTGCTCAGTGCTCAGGGTGCTGGGTGCTCAGTGCTCAGGGTGCTGGGTGCTCAGTGCTCAGGGTGCTGGGTGCTCAGTGCTCGGGGTGCTGGGTGCTCAGTGCTCAGGGTGCTCGGTGCTCAGTACTCAGGTTGCTGGATGCTCAGTACTCGGGGTGCTGGGTGCTCAGTACTCAGGGTGCTGGGTGCTCAGTACTCAGGGTGCTGGGTGCTTAGTACTCAGGTGCTGCGTGCTCAGTGCTCAGGGTGCTGGGTGCTCAGTGCTCGGGGTGCTGGGTGCTCAGTGCTCAGTACTCAGGGTGCTGGGTGCTCAGTGCTCGCGGTGCTGGGTGCTCAGTGCTCAGTACTCAGGGTGCTGGGTGCTCAGTGCTCAGGGTGCTGGGTGCTCAGTGCTCAGGGTGCTGGGTGCTCAGTGATTAGGGTGCTGGGTACTCAGTGCTCAGGGTGCTGGGTGCTCAGTACTAAGGGTGCTGGGTGCTCAGTACTCAGGGTGCTGGGTGCTCATTGCTCGGGGTGCTGGGTGCTCAGTGCTCGGGGTGCTGGGTGGTCAGTGCTCACGGTGCTCGGTGCTCAGTACTCAGGGTGCTGGGTGCTCAGTGCTCGAGGTGCTCAGTACTCAGGGTGCTGTATGTTCAGTGCTCAGGGTGCTGGGTGCTCAGTACTCAGGGTGCTTGGTGCTTAGTACACAGGGTGCTGGGTGCTCAGTAATCCGGGTGCTGGGTGCTCAGTGCTCGGGGTGCTCGGTGCTCAGTACTCAGTGCTCAGGGTGCTCAGTGCTCAGGGTGCTGGGTGCTCGGTGCTCAGTACGCTGGGTGCTCAGTGCTCAGGGTGCTGGGTGCTCAGTACTCAGGGTGCTGGGTGCTCGGTGCTCAGTACGCTGGGTGCTCAGTACTCCGGGTGCTGGGTGCTCAGTGCTCGGGGTGCTCGGTGCTCAGTGCTCAAGGTACTGGGTGCTCAGTACTCAGGGTGCTCATTGCTTAGGGTGCTGGGTGCTCAGTAATCAGGGTGCTGGGTGCTCAGTGCTCAGGGTGCTCGGTGGTCGGGGCGCTGGGTGCTCGGGGTGCTCGTAGCTCAGTACTCAGGGTGCTGGGCGCTCAGTGCTCGGGGTGCTCGGTGCTCAGTACTCAGGGTGCTGGGTGCTCAGTGCTCGGGGTGCTCGGTGGTCAGTACGTTGGGTGCTCACTACTCAGGGTGCTGGGTGCTCAGTGCTCAGGGTGCTGGGTGCTCAGTGCTCAGGGTGCTGGGTGCTCAGTGCTCAGGGTGCTGGGTGCTCAGTGCTCGGGGTGCTTGGTACTCAGTGATCAGTACTCAGAGTGCTGGGTGCTCAGTGCTCGGGGTGCTGGGTGCTCAGTGCTCAGTACTCAGGGTGCTCGGTGCTCATTACTCAGGGTGCTGGGTGCTCAGTGCTCGAGGTGCTCAGTACTCAGGGTGCTGTATGTTCAGTGCTCAGGTTGCTGGGTGCTCAGTACTCAGGGTGCTTGGTGCTTAGTACTCAGGGTGCTGGGTGCTCAGTACTCCGGGTGCTGGGTGCTCAGTGCTCGGGGTGCTCGGTGCTCAGTACTCAGTGCTCAGGGTGCTCAGTGCTCAGTGCTCAGGGTGCTGGGTGCTCGGTGCTCAGTACGCTGGGTGCTCAGTGCTCAGGGTGCTGGGTGCTCAGTACTCAGGGTGCTGGGTGCTCGGTGCTCAGTACGCTGGGTGCTCAGTACTCCGGGTGCTGGGTGCTCAGTGCTCGGGGTGCTCCGTGCTCAGTGCTCAAGGTGCTGGGTGCTCAGTACTCAGGGTGCTCATTGCTCACGGTGCTGGGTGCTCAGTACTCAGGGTGCTGGGTGCTCAGTGCTCAGGGTGCTCGGTGGTCGGGGCGCTGGGTGCTCGGGGTGCTCGGAGCTCAGTACTCAGGGTGCTGGGCGCTCAGTGCTCGGGGTGCTCGGTGCTCAGTACTCAGGGTGCTGGGTGCTCAGTGCTCGGGGTGCTCGGTGCTCAGTACGTTGGGTGCTCACTACTCAGGGTGCTGGGTGCTCAGTGCTCAGGGTGCTGGGTGCTCAGTGCTCAGGGTGCTGGGTGCTCAGTGCTCAGGGTGCTGGGTGCTCAGTACTCAGGGTGCTCAGTGCTCAGTATTCGGGGTGCTGGGTGCTCAGTGCTCAGGGTGCTGGTAGCTCAGTGCTCAGGGTGCTAGGTACTCGGTGCTCGGGGTGCTGCGTGCTTAGTGCTCGGGGTGCCGGT
Source organism: Microtus oregoni (assembly GCF_018167655.1). Lineage (NCBI taxonomy): Eukaryota > Metazoa > Chordata > Mammalia > Rodentia > Cricetidae > Microtus > Microtus oregoni. The sequence goes on along the minus strand of NW_024543811.1, from coordinate 705,230 downwards.
GCTCAGTACTCGGGGTGCTCAGTGCTCAGTACTCTGGGCGCTGGGTGCTCAGTGCTCAGGGTGCTGGGTGCTCAGTACTCAGGGTGCTGGGTGCTCGGTGCTCAGTACGCTGGGTGCTCAGTGCTCAGGGTGCTGTGTGCTCAGTACTCAGGGTGCTGGGTGCTCAGTGCTCGGGGTGCTGGGTGCTCAGTGCTCAGTACTCAGGGTGCTGGGTGCTCAGTGCTCAGGGTGCTGGGTGCTCAGTACACAGGGTGCTGGGTGCTCGGTGCTCCGTACGCTGGGTGCTCAGTGCTCAGGGTGCTGGGTGCTCAGTACTCAGGGTGCTGGGTGCTCGGTGCTCAGTACGCTGGGTGCTCAGTACTCCGGGTGCTGGGTGCTCAGTGCTCGGGGTTCTCGGTGCTCAGTGCTCAAGGTGCTGGGTGCTCAGTACTCAGGGTGCTCATTGCTCAGGGTGCTGGGTGCTCAGTACTCAGGGTGCTGGGTGCTCAGTGCTCAGGGTGCTCGGTGCTCGGGGCGCTGGGTGCTCGGGGTGCTCGGAGCTCAGTACTCAGCGTGCTGGGTGCTCAGTGCTCGGGGTGCTCGGTGCTCAGTACTCAGAGTGCTGGGTGCTCAGTGCTCGGGGTGCTCGGTGCTCAGTACGTTGGGTGCTCACTACTCAGGGTGCTGGGTGCTCAGTGCTCAGGGTGCTGGGTGCTCAGTACTCAGGGTGCTGGGTGCTCAGTGCTCAGGGTGCTGAGTACTCAGTGCTCAGGGTGCTCGGTGCTCAGGACTCGGGGTGCTGGGTGCTCATTCTCGGGATGCTGGGTGCTCAGTGCGCGGGGTGCTGGGTGCTCAGTACTCAGGGTGCTGGGTGCTCAGTGCTCAGGGTGCTGGGTGCTCAGTGCTCAGGGTGCTGGGTGCTCAGTAATCAGGGTGCTGGGTGCTCAGTGCTCAGGGTGCTGGGTGCTCAGTGCTCGGGTTGCTGGGTGCTCAGTACTCAGGGTGCTGGGTGCTCAGTACTCGGGGTGCTGGGTTCTCAGTACTCAGGGTGCTGGGTGCTCAGTGCTCGGGGTGCTGGGTGCTCAGTGCTCAGTACTCAGGGTGCTGGGTGCTCAGTGCTCAGGGTGCTGGGTACTCAGTGCTCAGGGTGCTGGGTGCTCAGTACTCAGGGTGCTGGGTGCTCATTGCTCGGGGTGCTGGGTGCTCAGTGCTCGGGGTGCTGGGTGGTCAGTGCTCACGGTGCTCGGTGCTCAGTACTCAGGGTGCTGGGTGCTCAGTGCTCGAGGTGCTCAGTACTCAGGGTGCTGGGTGCTCAGTGCTCGAGGTGCTCAGTACTCAGGGTGCTGTATGTTCAGTGCTCAGGGTGCTGGGTGCTCAGTACTCAGGGTGCTTGGTGCTTAGTACACAGGGTGCTGGGTGCTCAGTAATCCGGGTGCTGGGTGCTCAGTGCTCGGGGTGCTCGGTGCTCAGTACTCAGTGCTCAGGGTGCTCAGTGCTCAGGGTGCTGGGTGCTCGGTGCTCAGTACGCTGGGTGCTCAGTGCTCAGGGTGCTGGGTGCTCAGTACTCAGGGTGCTGGGTGCTCGGTGCTCAGTACGCTGGGTGCTCAGTGCTCAAGGTACTGGGTGCTCAGTACTCAGGGTGCTCATTGCTTAGGGTGCTGGGTGCTCAGTAATCAGGGTGCTGGGTGCTCAGTGCTCAGGGTGCTCGGTGGTCGGGGCGCTGGGTGCTCGGGGTGCTCGTAGCTCAGTACTCAGGGTGCTGGGCGCTCAGTGCTCGGGGTGCTCGGTGCTCAGTACTCAGGGTGCTGGGTGCTCAGTGCTCGGGGTGCTCGGTGGTCAGTACGTTGGGTGCTCACTACTCAGGGTGCTGGGTGCTCAGTGCTCAGGGTGCTGGGTGCTCAGTGCTCAGGGTGCTGGGTGCTCAGTGCTCAGGGTGCTGGGTGCTCAGTGCTCGGGGTGCTTGGTACTCAGTGATCAGTACTCAGATTGCTGGGTGCTCAGTGCTCGGGGTGCTGGGTGCTCAGTGCTCAGTACTCAGGGTGCTCGGTGCTCATTACTCAGGGTGCTGGGTGCTCAGTGCTCGAGGTGCTCAGTACTCAGGGTGCTGTATGTTCAGTGCTCAGGTTGCTGGGTGCTCAGTACTCAGGGTGCTTGGTGCTTAGTACTCAGGGTGCTGGGTGCTCAGTACTCCGGGTGCTGGGTGCTCAGTGCTCGGGGTGCTCGGTGCTCAGTACTCAGTGCTCAGGGTGCTCAGTGCTCAGTGCTCAGGGTGCTGGGTGCTCAGTGCTCGGGGTGCTGGGTGGTCAGTGCTCACGGTGCTCGGTGCTCAGTACTCAGGGTGCTGGGTGCTCAGTGCTCGAGGTGCTCAGTACTCAGGGTGCTGGGTGCTCAGTGCTCGAGGTGCTCAGTACTCAGGGTGCTGTATGTTCAGTGCTCAGGGTGCTGGGTGCTCAGTACTCAGGGTGCTTGGTGCTTAGTACACAGGGTGCTGGGTGCTCAGTAATCCGGGTGCTGGGTGCTCAGTGCTCGGGGTGCTCGGTGCTCAGTACTCAGTGCTCAGGGTGCTCAGTGCTCAGGGTGCTGGGTGCTCGGTGCTCAGTACGCTGGGTGCTCAGTGCTCAGGGTGCTGGGTGCTCAGTACTCAGGGTGCTGGGTGCTCGGTGCTCAGTACGCTGGGTGCTCAGTACTCCGGGTGCTGGGTGCTCAGTGCTCGGGGTGCTCGGTGCTCAGTGCTCAAGGTACTGGGTGCTCAGTACTCAGGGTGCTCATTGCTTAGGGTGCTGGGTGCTCAGTAATCAGGGTGCTGGGTGCTCAGTGCTCAGGGTGCTCGGTGGTCGGGGCGCTGGGTGCTCGGGGTGCTCGTAGCTCAGTACTCAGGGTGCTGGGCGCTCAGTGCTCGGGCTGCTCGGTGCTCAGTACTCAGGGTGCTGGGTGCTCAGTGCTCGGGGTGCTCGGTGGTCAGTACGTTGGGTGCTCACTACTCAGGGTGCTGGGTGCTCAGTGCTCAGGGTGCTGGGTGCTCAGTGCTCAGGGTGCTGGGTGCTCAGTGCTCAGGGTGCTGGGTGCTCAGTGCTCGGGGTGCTTGGTACTCAGTGATCAGTACTCAGAGTGCTGGGTGCTCAGTGCTCGGGGTGCTGGGTGCTCAGTGCTCAGTACTCAGGGTGCTCGGTGCTCATTACTCAGGGTGCTGGGTGCTCAGTGCTCGAGGTGCTCAGTACTCAGGGTGCTGTATGTTCAGTGCTCAGGTTGCTGGGTGCTCAGTACTCAGGGTGCTTGGTGCTTAGTACTCAGGGTGCTGGGTGCTCAGTACTCCGGGTGCTGGGTGCTCAGTGCTCGGGGTGCTCGGTGCTCAGTACTCAGTGCTCAGGGTGCTCAGTGCTCAGTGCTCAGGGTGCTGGGTGCTCGGTGCTCAGTACGCTGGGTGCTCAGTGCTCAGGGTGCTGGGTGCTCAGTACTCAGGGTGCTGGGTGCTCGGTGCTCAGTACGCTGGGTGCTCAGTACTCCGGGTGCTGGGTGCTCAGTGCTCGGGGTGCTCCGTGCTCAGTGCTCAAGGTGCTGGGTGCTCAGTACTCAGGGTGCTCATTGCTCAGAGTGCTGGGTGCTCAGTACTCAGGGTGCTGGGTGCTCAGTGCTCAGGGTGCTCGGTGGTCGGGGCGCTGGGTGCTCGGGGTGCTCGGAGCTCAGTACTCAGGGTGCTGGGCGCTCAGTGCTCGGGGTGCTCGGTGCTCAGTACTCAGGGTGCTGGGTGCTCAGTGCTCGGGGTGCTCGGTGCTCAGTACGTTGGGTGCTCACTACTCAGGGTGCTGGGTGCTCAGTGCTCAGGGTGCTGGGTGCTCAGTGCTCAGGGTGCTGGGTGCTCAGTGCTCAGGGTGCTGGGTGCTCAGTACTCAGGGTGCTCAGTGCTCAGTACTCGGGGTGCTGGGTGCTCAGTGCTCAGGGTGCTGGTAGCTCAGTGCTCAGGGTGCTAGGTACTCGGTGCTCGGGGTGCTGCGTGCTTAGTGCTCGGGGTGCCGGTGCTCAGTACTCGGGGTGCTCAGTGCTCAGTACTCTGGGCGCTGGGTGCTCAGTGCTCAGGGTGCTGGGTGCTCAGTACTCAGGGTGCTGGGTGCTCGGTGCTCAGTACGCTGGGTGCTCAGTGCTCAGGGTGCTGTGTGCTCAGTACTCAGGGTGCTGGGTGCTCAGTGCTCGGGGTGCTGGGTGCTCAGTGCTCAGTACTCAGGGTGCTGGGTGCTCAGTGCTCAGGGTGCTGGGTGCTCAGTACACAGGGTGCTGGGTGCTCGGTGCTCCGTACGCTGGGTGCTCAGTGCTCAGGGCGCTGGGTGCTCAGTACTCAGGGTGCTGGGTGCTCGGTGCTCAGTACGCTGGGTGCTCAGTACTCCGGGTGCTGGGTGCTCAGTGCTCGGGGTGCTCGGTGCTCAGTGCTCAAGGTGCTGGGTGCTCAGTACTCAGGGTGCTCATTGCTCAGGGTGCTGGGTGCACAGTACTCAGGGTGCTGGGTGCTCAGTGCTCAGGGTGCTCGGTGCTCGGGGCGCTGGGTGCTCGGGGTGCTCGGAGCTCAGTACTCAGCGTGCTGGGTGCTCAGTGCTCGGGGTGCTCGGTGCTCAGTACTCAGAGTGCTGGGTGCTCAGTGCTCGGGGTGCTCGGTGCTCAGTACGTTGGGTGCTCACTACTCAGGGTGCTGGGTGCTCAGTGCTCAGGGTGCTGGGTGCTCAGTACTCAGGGTGCTGGGTGCTCAGTGCTCAGGGTGCTGAGTACTCAGTGCTCAGGGTGCTCGGTGCTCAGGACTCGGGGTGCTGGGTGCTCATTCTCGGGATGCTGGGTGCTCAGTGCGCGGGGTGCTGGGTGCTCAGTACTCAGGGTGCTGGGTGCTCAGTGCTCAGGGTGCTGGGTGCTCAGTGCTCAGGGTGCTGGGTGCTCAGTAATCAGGGTGCTGGGTGCTCAGTGCTCAGGGTGCTGGGTGCTCAGTGCTCGGGTTGCTGGGTGCTCAGTACTCAGGGTGCTGGGTGCTCAGTACTCGGGCGCTGGGTTCTCAGTACTCAGGGTGCTGGGTGCTCAGTACTCAGGGTGTTGGGTGCTCAGTACTCGGGTGCTGGGTGCTCAGTGCTCAGGGTGCTGGGTGCTCAGTGCTCGGGGCGCTGGGTGCTCAGTGCTCAGTACTCAGGGTGCTGGGTGCTCAGTGCTCGGGGTGCTGGGTGCTCAGTGCTCAGTACTCAGGGTGCTGGGTGCTCAGTGCTCAGGGTGCTGGGTACTCAGTGCTCAGGGTGCTGGGTGCTCAGTACTCAGGGTGCTGGGTGCTCAGGGCTCAGGGTGCTGGGTGCTCAGTACTCAGGGTGCTGGGTGCTCAGGGCTCAGGGTGCTGGGTGCTCAGTGCTCGGGGTGCTGGGTGCTCAGTGCTTGGGGTGCTGGGTGCTCAGTGCTCGGGGTGCTGGGTGCTCAGTGCTCAGGGTGCTGGGTGCTCAGTACTCAGGGTGCTCAGTGCTCAGTACTCGGGGTGCTGGGTGCTCAGTGCTCAGGGTGCTGGTAGCTCAGTGCTCAGGGTGCTAGGTACTCGGTGCTCGGGGTGCTGCGTGCTTAGTGCTCGGGGTGCCGGTGCTCAGTACTCGGGGTGCTCAGTGCTCAGTACTCTGGGCGCTGGGTGCTCAGTGCTCAGGGTGCTGGGTGCTCAGTACTCAGGGTGCTGGGTGCTCGGTGCTCAGTACGCTGGGTGCTCAGTGCTCAGGGTGCTGTGTGCTCAGTACTCAGGGTGCTGGGTGCTCAGTGCTCGGGGTGCTGGGTGCTCAGTGCTCAGTACTCAGGGTGCTGGGTGCTCAGTGCTCAGGGTGCTGGGTGCTCAGTACACAGGGTGCTGGGTGCTCGGTGCTCCGTACGCTGGGTGCTCAGTGCTCAGGGTGCTGGGTGCTCAGTACTCAGGGTGCTGGGTGCTCGGTGCTCAGTACGCTGGGTGCTCAGTACTCCGGGTGCTGGGTGCTCAGTGCTCGGGGTGCTCGGTGCTCAGTGCTCAAGGTGCTGGGTGCTCAGTACTCAGGGTGCTCATTGCTCAGGGTGCTGGGTGCTCAGTACTCAGGGTGCTGGGTGCTCAGTGCTCAGGGTGCTCGGTGCGCTGGGTGCTCGGGGTGCTCGGAGCTCAGTACTCAGCGTGCTGGGTGCTCAGTGCTCGGGGTGCTCGGTGCTCAGTACTCAGAGTGCTGGGTGCTCAGTGCTCGGGGTGCTCGGTGCTCAGTACGTTGGGTGCTCACTACTCAGGGTGCTGGGTGCTCAGTGCTCAGGGTGCTGGGTGCTCAGTACTCAGGGTGCTGGGTGCTCAGTGCTCAGGGTGCTGAGTACTCAGTGCTCAGGGTGCTCGGTGCTCAGGACTCGGGGTGCTGGGTGCTCATTCTCGGGATGCTGGGTGCTCAGTGCGCGGGGTGCTGGGTGCTCAGTACTCAGGGTGCTGGGTGCTCAGTGCTCAGGGTGCTGGGTGCTCAGTGCTCAGGGTGCTGGGTGCTCAGTAATCAGGGTGCTGGGTGCTCAGTGCTCAGGGTGCTGGGTGCTCAGTGCTCGGGTTGCTGGGTGCTCAGTACTCAGGGTGCTGGGTGCTCAGTACTCGGGGTGCTGGGTTCTCAGTACTCAGGGTGCTGGGTGCTCAGTACTCAGGGTGTTGGGTGCTCAGTACTCGGGTGCTGGGTGCTCAGTGCTCAGGGTGCTGGGTGCTCAGTGCTCGGGGTGCTGGGTGCTCAGTGCTCAGTACTCAGGGTGCTGGGTGCTCAGTGCTCAGGGTGCTGGGTACTCAGTGCTCAGGGTGCTGGGTGCTCAGTACTCAGGGTGCTGGGTGCTCATTGCTCGGGGTGCTGGGTGCTCAGTGCTCGGGGTGCTGGGTGGTCAGTGCTCACGGTGCTCGGTGCTCAGTACTCAGGGTGCCGGGTGCTCAGTGCTCGAGGTGCTCAGTACTCAGGGTGCTGGGTGCTCAGTGCTCGAGGTGCTCAGTACTCAGGGTGCTGTATGTTCAGTGCTCAGGGTGCTGGGTGCTCAGTACTCAGGGTGCTTGGTGCTTAGTACACAGGGTGCTGGGTGCTCAGTAATCCGGGTGCTGGGTGCTCAGTGCTCGGGGTGCTCGGTGCTCAGTACTCAGTGCTCAGGGTGCTCAGTGCTCAGGGTGCTGGGTGCTCGGTGCTCAGTACGCTGGGTGCTCAGTGCTCAGGGTGCTGGGTGCTCAGTACTCAGGGTGCTGGGTGCTCGGTGCTCAGTACGCTGGGTGCTCAGTGCTCAAGGTACTGGGTGCTCAGTACTCAGGGTGCTCATTGCTTAGGGTGCTGGGTGCTCAGTAATCAGGGTGCTGGGTGCTCAGTGCTCAGGGTGCTCGGTGGTCGGGGCGCTGGGTGCTCGGGGTGCTCGTAGCTCAGTACTCAGGGTGCTGGGCGCTCAGTGCTCGGGGTGCTCGGTGCTCAGTACTCAGGGTGCTGGGTGCTCAGTGCTCGGGGTGCTCGGTGGTCAGTACGTTGGGTGCTCACTACTCAGGGTGCTGGGTGCTCAGTGCTCAGGGTGCTGGGTGCTCAGTGCTCAGGGTGCTGGGTGCTCAGTGCTCAGGGTGCTTGGTGCTCAGTGCTCGGGGTGCTTGGTACTCAGTGATCAGTACTCAGAGTGCTGGGTGCTCAGTGCTCGGGGTGCTGGGTGCTCAGTGCTCAGTACTCAGGGTGCTCGGTGCTCATTACTCAGGGTGCTGGGTGCTCAGTGCTCGAGGTGCTCAGTACTCAGGGTGCTGTATGTTCAGTGCTCAGGTTGCTGGGTGCTCAGTACTCAGGGTGCTTGGTGCTTAGTACTCAGGGTGCTGGGTGCTCAGTACTCCGGGTGCTGGGTGCTCAGTGCTCGGGGTGCTCGGTGCTCAGTACTCAGTGCTCAGGGTGCTCAGTGCTCAGTGCTCAGGGTGCTGGGTGCTCAGTGCTCGGGGTGCTGGGTGGTCAGTGCTCACGGTGCTCGGTGCTCAGTACTCAGGGTGCTGGGTGCTCAGTGCTCGAGGTGCTCAGTACTCAGGGTGCTGGGTGCTCAGTGCTCGAGGTGCTCAGTACTCAGGGTGCTGTATGTTCAGTGCTCAGGGTGCTGGGTGCTCAGTACTCAGGGTGCTTGGTGCTTAGTACACAGGGTGCTGGGTGCTCAGTAATCCGGGTGCTGGGTGCTCAGTGCTCGGGGTGCTCGGTGCTCAGTACTCAGTGCTCAGGGTGCTCAGTGCTCAGGGTGCTGGGTGCTCGGTGCTCAGTACGCTGGGTGCTCAGTGCTCAGGGTGCTGGGTGCTCAGTACTCAGGGTGCTGGGTGCTCGGTGCTCAGTACGCTGGGTGCTCAGTACTCCGGGTGCTGGGTGCTCAGTGCTCGGGGTGCTCGGTGCTCAGTGCTCAAGGTACTGGGTGCTCAGTACTCAGGGTGCTCATTGCTTAGGGTGCTGGGTGCTCAGTAATCAGGGTGCTGGGTGCTCAGTAATCAGGGTGCTCGGTGGTCGGGGCGCTGGGTGCTCGGGGTGCTCGTAGCTCAGTACTCAGGGTGCTGGGCGCTCAGTGCTCGGGGTGCTCGGTGCTCAGTACTCAGGGTGCTGGGTGCTCAGTGCTCGGGGTGCTCGGTGGTCAGTACGTTGGGTGCTCACTACTCAGGGTGCTGGGTGCTCAGTGCTCAGGGTGCTGGGTGCTGAGTGCTCAGGGTGCTGGGTGCTCAGTGCTCAGGGTGCTGGGTGCTCAGTGCTCGGGGTGCTTGGTACTCAGTGATCAGTACTCAGAGTGCTGGGTGCTCAGTGCTCGGGGTGCTGGGTGCTCAGTGCTCAGTACTCAGGGTGCTCGGTGCTCATTACTCAGGGTGCTGGGTGCTCAGTGCTCGAGGTGCTCAGTACTCAGGGTGCTGTATGTTCAGTGCTCAGGTTGCTGGGTGCTCAGTACTCAGGGTGCTTGGTGCTTAGTACTCAGGGTGCTGGGTGCTCAGTACTCCGGGTGCTGGGTGCTCAGTGCTCGGGGTGCTCGGTGCTCAGTACTCAGTGCTCAGGGTGCTCAGTGCTCAGTGCTCAGGGTGCTGGGTGCTCGGTGCTCAGTACGCTGGGTGCTCAGTGCTCAGGGTGCTGGGTGCTCAGTACTCAGGGTGCTGGGTGCTCGGTGCTCAGTACGCTGGGTGCTCAGTACTCCGGGTGCTGGGTGCTCAGTGCTCGGGGTGCTCCGTGCTCAGTGCTCAAGGTGCTGGGTGCTCAGTACTCAGGGTGCTCATTGCTCAGAGTGCTGGGTGCTCAGTACTCAGGGTGCTGGGTGCTCAGTGCTCAGGGTGCTCGGTGGTCGGGGCGCTGGGTGCTCGGGGTGCTCGGAGCTCAGTACTCAGGGTGCTGGGCGCTCAGTGCTCGGGGTGCTCGGTGCTCAGTACTCAGGGTGCTGGGTGCTCAGTGCTCGGGGTGCTCGGTGCTCAGTACGTTGGGTGCTCACTACTCAGGGTGCTGGGTGCTCAGTGCTCAGGGTGCTGGGTGCTCAGTGCTCAGGGTGCTGGGTGCTCAGTGCTCAGGGTGCTGGGTGCTCAGTACTCAGGGTGCTCAGTGCTCAGTACTCGGGGTGCTGGGTGCTCAGTGCTCAGGGTGCTGGTAGCTCAGTGCTCAGGGTGCTAGGTACTCGGTGCTCGGGGTGCTGCGTGCTTAGTGCTCGGGGTGCCGGTGCTCAGTACTCGGGGTGCTCAGTGCTCAGTACTCTGGGCGCTGGGTGCTCAGTGCTCAGGGTGCTGGGTGCTCAGTACTCAGGGTGCTGGGTGCTCGGTGCTCAGTACGCTGGGTGCTCAGTGCTCAGGGTGCTGTGTGCTCAGTACTCAGGGTGCTGGGTGCTCAGTGCTCGGGGTGCTGGGTGCTCAGTGCTCAGTACTCAGGGTGCTGGGTGCTCAGTGCTCAGGGTGCTGGGTGCTCAGTACACAGGGTGCTGGGTGCTCGGTGCTCCGTACGCTGGGTGCTCAGTGCTCAGGGTGCTGGGTGCTCAGTACTCAGGGTGCTGGGTGCTCGGTGCTCAGTACGCTGGGTGCTCAGTACTCCGGGTGCTGGGTGCTCAGTGCTCGGGGTGCTCGGTGCTCAGTGCTCAAGGTGCTGGGTGCTCAGTACTCAGGGTGCTCATTGCTCAGGGTGCTGGGTGCTCAGTACTCAGGGTGCTGGGTGCTCAGTGCTCAGGGTGCTCGGTGCTCGGGGCGCTGGGTGCTCGGGGTGCTCGGAGCTCAGTACTCAGCGTGCTGGGTGCTCAGTGCTCGGGGTGCTCGGTGCTCAGTACTCAGAGTGCTGGGTGCTCAGTGCTCGGGGTGCTCGGTGCTCAGTACGTTGGGTGCTCACTACTCAGGGTGCTGGGTGCTCAGTGCTCAGGGTGCTGGGTGCTCAGTACTCAGGGTGCTGGGTGCTCAGTGCTCAGGGTGCTGAGTACTCAGTGCTCAGGGTGCTCGGTGCTCAGGACTCGGGGTGCTGGGTGCTCATTCTCGGGATGCTGGGTGCTCAGTGCGCGGGGTGCTGGGTGCTCAGTACTCAGGGTGCTGGGTGCTCAGTGCTCAGGGTGCTGGGTGCTCAGTGCTCAGGGTGCTGGGTGCTCAGTAATCAGGGTGCTGGGTGCTCAGTGCTCAGGGTGCTGGGTGCTCAGGGCTCAGGGTGCTGGGTGCTCAGTGCTCGGGGTGCTGGGTGCTCAGTGCTTGGGGTGCTGGGTGCTCAGTGCTCGGGGTGCTCGGTGCTCAGTACTCAGGGTGCTGGGTGCTCAGTGCTCGAGGTGCTCAGTACTCAGACTGCTGTATGTTCAGTGCTCAGGGTGCCGGGTGCTCAGTACTCAGGGTGCTCGGTGCTTAGTACTCAGGGTGCTGGGTGCTCAGTACTCCGGGTCCTGGGTGCTCAGTGCTCGGGGTGCTCGGTGCTCAGTACTCAGTGCTCAGGGTGCTCAGTGCTCAGTGCTCAGGGTGCTGGGTGTTCAGTACTCAGGGTGATGGGTGCTCAGTACTCAGGGTGCTGGGTGCTCAGTGCTCAGGGTGCTGGGTGCTCAGTACTCGGGGTGCTCGGTGCTCGGTGCTCAGTACTCAGAGTGCTGGGTGCTCAGTACTCAGGGTGCTGTGTGCTCAGTACTCAGGGTGCTGGGTGCTCAGTGCTCAGGGTGCTGGGTACTCAGTGCTCAGGGTGCTCGGTGCTCAGTACTCGGGGTGCTCGGTGCTCAGTACTCAGAGTGCTGGGTGCTCAGTGCTCGGGGTGCTCGGTGCTCAGTACTCAGAGTGCTGGGTGCTCAGTGCTCGGGGTGCTCGGTGCTCAGTACGTTGGGTGCTCACTACTCAGGGTGCTGGGTGCTCAGTACTCAGGGTGCTGGGTGCTCAGTGCTCAGGGTGCTGAGTACTCAGTGCTCAGGGTGCTCGGTGCTCAGGACGCGGGGTGCTGGGTGCTCATTCTCGGGATGCTGGGTGCTCAGTGCGCGGGGTGCTGGGTGCTCAGTACTCAGGGTGCTGGGTGCTCAGTGCTCAGGGTGCTGGGTGCTCAGTGCTCAGGGTGCTGGGTGCTCAGTAATCAGGGTGCTGGGTGCTCAGTGCTCAGGGTGCTGGGTGCTCAGTGCTCGGGTTGCTGGGTGCTCAGTACTCAGGGTGCTGGGTGCTCAGTACTCGGGGTGCTGGGTTCTCAGTACTCAGGGTGCTGGGTGCTCAGTACTCAGGGTGTTGGGTGCTCAGTACTCGGGTGCTGGGTGCTCAGTGCTCAGGGTGCTGGGTGCTCAGTGCTCGGGGTGCTGGGTGCTCAGTGCTCAGTACTCAGGGTGCTGGGTGCTCAGTGCTCGGGGTGCTGGGTGCTCAGTGCTCAGTACTCAGGGTGCTGGGTGCTCAGTGCTCAGGGTGCTGGGTACTCAGTGCTCAGGGTGCTGGGTGCTCAGTACTCAGGGTGCTGGGTGCTCAGGGCTCAGGGTGCTGGGTGCTCAGTACTCAGGGTGCTGGGTGCTCAGGGCTCAGGGTGCTGGGTGCTCAGTGCTCGGGGTGCTGGGTGCTCAGTGCTTGGGGTGCTGGGTGCTCAGTGCTCGGGGTGCTCGGTGCTCAGTACTCAGGGTGCTGGGTGCTCAGTGCTCGAGGTGCTCAGTACTCAGACTGCTGTATGTTCAGTGCTCAGGGTGCCGGGTGCTCAGTACTCAGGGTGCTCGGTGCTTAGTACTCAGGGTGCTGGGTGCTCAGTACTCCGGGTCCTGGGTGCTCAGTGCTCGGGGTGCTCGGTGCTCAGTACTCAGTGCTCAGGGTGCTCAGTGCTCAGTGCTCAGGGTGCTGGGTGTTCAGTACTCAGGGTGATGGGTGCTCAGTACTCAGGGTGCTGGGTGCTCAGTGCTCAGGGTGCTGGGTGCTCAGTACTCGGGGTGCTCGGTGCTCGGTGCTCAGTACTCAGAGTGCTGGGTGCTCAGTACTCAGGGTGCTGTGTGCTCAGTACTCAGGGTGCTGGGTGCTCAATGCTCAGGGTGCTGGGTACTCAGTGCTCAGGGTGCTCGGTGCTCAGTACTCGGGGTGCTGGGTGCTCTTTCTCGGGGTGCTGGGTGCTCAGTGCTCGGGGTGCTGGGTGCTCAGTACTCAGGGTGCTGGGTGCTCAGTGCTCAGGGTGCTGGGTGCTCAGTACTCAGGGTGCTGGGTGCTCGGTGCTCAGTACGCTGGGTGCTCAGTACTCCGGGTGCTGGGTGCTCAGTGCTCGGGGTGCTCGGTGCTCAGTGCTCAAGGTGCTGGGTGCTCAGTACTCAGGGTGCTCATTGCTCAGGGTGCTGGGTGCTCAGTACTCAGGGTGCTGGGTGCTCAGTGCTCAGGGTGCTCGGTGCTCGGGGCGCTGGGTGCTCGGGGTGCTCGGAGCTCAGTACTCAGCGTGCTGGGTGCTCAGTGCTCGGGGTGATCGGTGCTCAGTACTCAGGGTGCTCAGTACTCAGGGTGCTGGGTGCTCAGTGCTCGGGGTGCTGGGTGCACAGTACTCAGGGTGCTGGGTGCTCAGTGCTCGGGGTGCTGGGTGCTCAGTGCTCAGGGTGATCGGTGCTCAGTACTCAGGGTGCTGGGTGCTCAGTGCTCGGGGTGCTGGGTGCTCAGTGCTCAGTACTCAGGGTGCTGGGTGCTCAGTGCTCGGGGTGCTGGGTGCTCAGTGCTCAGTACTCAGGGTGCTGGGTGCTCAGTGCTCAGGGTGCTGGGTGCTCAGTGCTCAGGGTGCTAGGTGCTCGGTGCTCGGGGTGCTGGGTGCTTAGTGCTCGGGGTGCCGGTGCTCAGTACTCGGGGTGCTCAGTGCTCAGTACTCTGGGTGCTGGGTGCTCAGTGCTCAGGGTGCTGTGTGCTCAGTACTCAGTTGTGCTGGGTGCTCGGTGCTCAGTACGCTGGGTGCTCAGTGCTCAGGGTGCTGGGTGCTCAGTACTCAGGGTGCTGGGTGCTCAGTGCTCGGGGTGCTGGGTGCTCAGTGCTCAGTACTCAGGGTGCTGGGTGCTCAGTGCTCAGGGTGCTGGGTGCTCAGTACTCTGGGTGCTGGGTGCTCGGTGCTCGGTATGCTGGGTACTCAGTTCTCAGGGTGCTGGGTGCTCAGTACTCAGGGTGCTGGGTGCTCAGTGCTCGGGGTGCTGGGTGCTCAGTGATCAGTACTCAGGGTGCTGGGTGCTCAGTGCTCAGGTTGATGGGTGTTCAGTGCTAGGGTTGCTGGGTGGTCAGTGCTCGGGGTGCTGGGTGCTCAGTGCTCAGTACTCAGGGTGCTCGGTGCTCAGTACTCAGGGTGCTGGGTGCTCAGTGCTCGAGGTGCTCAGTACTCAGGGTGCTGTATGTTCAGTGCTCAGGTTGCTGGGTGCTCAGTACTCAGGGTGCTTGGTGCTTAGTACTCAGGGTGCTGGGTGCTCAGTACTCCGGGTGCTATGTGCTCAGTGCTCAGGGTGCTCGGTGCTCAGTACTCAGTGCTCAGGGTGCTCAGTGCTCAGTTGTCAGGGTGCTGGGTGCTCGGTGCTCAGTACGCTGGGTGCTCAGTGCTCAGGGTGCTGGGTGCTCAGTACTCAGGGTGCTGGGTGCTCGGTGCTCAGTACGCTGGGTGCTCAGCGCTCAGGGTGCTGGGTGCTCAGTGCTCGGGGTGCTGGGTGCTCAGTGCTCAGTACTCAGGGGGCTGGGTGCTCAGTGCTCGGGGTGCTGGGTGCTCAGTGCTCAGTACTCAGGGTGCTGGGTGCTCAGTGCTCTGGGTGCTGGGTGCTTAGTGCTCGGGGTGCCGGTGCTCAGTACTCGGGGTGCTCAGTGCTCAGTACTCAGGGCCCTGGGTGCTCAGTGCTCATTGTGCTGGGTGCTCAGTACTCCGGGTGCTGGGTGCTCAGTGCTCGGGGTGCTCGGTGCTCAGTGCTCAAGATGCTGGGTGCTCAGTACTCAGGGTGCTCATTGCTCAGGGTGCTGGGTGCTCAGTACTCAGGGTGCTGGGTGCTCAGTGCTCAGGGTGCTCGGTGGTCGGGGCGCTGGGTGCTCGGGGTGCTCGGTGCTCAGTACTCAGGGTGCTGGGCGCTCAGTGCTCGGGGTGCTCGGTGCTCAGTACTCAGGGTGCTGGGTGCTCAGTGCTCGGTGCTCAGGACTCGGGGTGCTGGGTGCTCATTCTCGGGATGCTGGGTGCTCAGTGCACGGGGTGCTGGGTGCTCAGTACTCAGGGTGCTGGGTGCTCAGTGCTCAGGGTGCTGGGTGCTCAGTGCTCAGGGTGCTGGGTGCTCAGTAATCAGGGTGCTGGGTGCTCAGTGCTCAGGGTGCTGGGTGCTCAGTGCTCAGGTTGCTGGGTGCTCAGTACTCAGGGTGCTGGGTGCTCAGTACTCGGGGTGCTGGGTTCTCAGTACTCAGGGTGCTGGGTGCTCAGTACTCAGGGTGTTGGGTGCTCAGTACTCGGGTGCTGGGTGCTCAGTGCTCAGGGTGCTGGGTGCTCAGTGCTCGGGGTGCTGGGTGCTCAGTGCTCAGTACTCGGGGTGCTGGGTGCTCAGTGCTCGGGGTGCTGGGTGCTCAGTGCTCAGTACTCAGGGTGCTGGGTGCTCAGTGCTCAGGGTGCTGGGTACTCAGTGCTCAATGTGCTGGGTGCTCAGTACTCAGGGTGCTGGGTGCTCAGGGCTCAGGGTGCTGGGTGCTCTGTACTCAGGGTGCTGGGTGCTCAGGGCTCAGGGTGCTGGGTGCTCAGTGCTCGGGGTGCTGGGTGCTCAGTGCTTGGGGTGCTGGGTGCTCAGTGCTCGGGGTGCTCGGTGCTCAGTACTCAGGGTGCTGGGTGCTCAGTTATCGAGGTGCTCAGTACTCAGACTGCTGTATGTTCAGTGCTCAGGGTGCCGGGTGCTCAGTACTCAGGGTGCTCGGTGCTTAGTACTCAGGGTGCTGGGTGCTTAGTACTCCGGGTCCTGGGTGCTCAGTGCTCGGGGTGCTCGGTGCTCAGTACTCAGTACTCAGGGTGCTCAGTGCTCAGTGCTCAGGGTGCTGGGTGTTCAGTACTCAGGGTGCTGGGTGCTCAGTACTCAGGGTGCTGGGTGCTCAGTGCTCAGGGTGCTGGGTGCTCAGTACTCGGGGTGCTCGGTGCTCGGTGCTCAGTACTCAGAGTGCTGGGTGCTCAGTACTCAGTGTGCTGGGTGCTCAGTACTCAGGGTGCTGGGTGCTCAGTGCTCAGGGTGCTGGGTACTCAGTGCTCAGGGTGCTCGGTGCTCAGTACTCGGGGTGCTGGGTGCTCTTTCTCGGGGTGCTGGGTGCTCAGTGCTCAGGGTGCTGGGTGCTCAGTACTCAGGGTGCTGGGTGCTCAGTGCTCAGGGTGCTGGGTGCTCAGTACTCAGGGTGCTAGGTGCTCAGTGCTCAGGGTGCTGGGTGCTCAGTACTCAGGGTGCTGGGTGCTCAGTGCTCAGGGTGCTGGGTGCTCAGTACTCAGGGTGCTGGGAGCTCAGTGCTCAGGGTGATCGGTGCTCAGTACTCAGGGTGCTCAGTACTCACGGTGCTGGGTGCTCAGTGCTCGGGGTGCTGGGTGCACAGTACTCAGGGTGCTGGGTGCTCAGTGCTCGGGGTGCTGGGTGCTCAGTGCTCAGGGTGATCGGTGCTCAGTACTCAGGGTGCTGGGTGCTCAGTGCTCGGGGTGCTGGGTGCTCAGTGCTCAGTACTCAGGGTGCTGGGTGCTCAGTGCTCGGGGTGCTGGGTGCTCAGTGCTCAGTACTCAGGGTGCTGGGTGCTCAGTGCTCAGGGTGCTGGGTGCTCAGTGCTCAGGGTGCTAGGTGCTCGGTGCTCGGGGTGCTGGGTGCTTAGTGCTCAGGGTGCCGGTGCTCAGTACTCGGGGTGCTCAGTGCTCAGTACTCTGGGTGCTGGGTGCTCAGTGCTCAGGGTGCTGGGTGCTCAGTACTCAGTTGTGCTGGCTGCTCGGTGCTCAGTACGCTGGGTGCTCAGTGCTCAGGGTGCTGGGTGCTCAGTGCTCGGGGTGCTGGGTGCTCAGTGCTCAGTACTCAGGGTGCTGGGTGCTCAGTGCTCAGGGTGCTGGGTGCTCAGTACTCTGGGTGCTGGGTGCTCGGTGCTCAGTATGCTGGGTGCTCAGTGCTCAGGGTGCTGGGTGCTCAGTACTCAGGGTGCTGGGTGCTCAGTGCTCGGGGTGCTGGGTGCTCAGTGATCAGTACTCAGGGTGCTGGGTGCTCAGTGCTCAGGGTGATGGGTGTTCAGTGCTAGGGTTGCTGGGTGGTCAGTGCTCGGGGTGCTGGGTGCTCAGTGCTCAGTACTCAGGGTGCTCGGTGCTCAGTACTCAGGGTGCTGGGTGCTCAGTGCTCGAGGTGCTCAGTACTCAGGGTGCTGTATGTTCAGTGCTCAGGTTGCTGGGTGCTCAGTACTCAGGGTGCTTGGTGCTTAGTACTCAGGGTGCTGGGTGCTCAGTACTCCGGGTGCTGGGTGCTCAGTGCTCAGGGTGCTCGGTGCTCAGTACTCAGTGCTCAGGGTGCTCAGTGCTCAGTGCTCAGGGTGCTGGGTGCTCGGTGCTCACTACGCTGGGTGCTCAGTGCTCAGGGTGCTGGGTGCTCAGTACTCAGGGTGCTGGGTGCTCGGTGCTCAGTACGCTGGGTGCTCAGTACTCCGGGTGCTGGGTGCTCAGTGCTCGGGGTGCTCGGTGCTCAGTGCTCAAGGTGCTGGGTGCTCAGTACTCAGGGTGCTCATTGCTCAGGGTGCTGGGTGCTCAGTACTCAGGGTGCTGGGTGCTCAGTGCTCAGGGTGCTCGGTGGTCGGGGCGCTGGGTGCTCGGGGTGCTCGGAGCTCAGTACTCAGGGTGCTGGGCGCTCAGTGCTCGGGGTGCTCGGTGCTCAGTACTCAGGGTGCTGGGTGCTCAGTGCTCGGGGTGCTCGGTGCTCAGTACGTTGGGTGCTCACTACTCAGGGTGCTGGGTGCTCAGTGCTCAGGGTGCTGGGTGCTCAGTGCTCAGGGTGCTGGGTGCTCAGTGCTCAGGGTGCTGGGTGCTCAGTACTCAGGGTGCTCAGTGCTCAGTACTCGGGGTGCTGGGTGCTCAGTGCTCAGGGTGCTGGGTGCTCAGTGCTCAGGGTGCTAGGTGCTCGGTGCTCGGGGTGCTGGGTGCTCAGTGCTCGGGGTGCCGGTGCTCAGTACTCGGGGTGCTCAGTGCTCAGTACTCTGGGCGCTGGGTGCTCAGTGCTCAGGGTGCTGGGTGCTCAGTACTCAGGGTGCTGGGTGCTCGGTGCTCAGTACGCTGGGTGCTCAGTGCTCAGGGTGCTGGGTGCTCAGTACTCAGGGTGCTGGGTGCTCAGTGCTCGGGGTGCTGGGTGCTCAGTGCTCAGTACTCAGGGTGCTGGGTGCTCAGTGCTCAGGGTGCTGGGTGCTCAGTACACAGGGTGCTGGGTGCTCGGTGCTCCGTACGCTGGGTGCTCAGTGCTCAGGGTGCTGGGTGCTCAGTACTCAGGGTGCTGGGTGCCCGGTGCTCAGTACGCTGGGTGCTCAGTACTCCGGGTGCTGGGTGCTCAGTGCTCGGGGTGCTCGGTGCTCAGTGCTCAAGGTGCTGGGTGCTCAGTACTCAGGGTGCTCATTGCTCAGGGTGCTGGGTGCTCAGTACTCAGGGTGCTGGGTGCTCAGTGCTCAGGGTGCTCGGTGCTCGGGGCGCTGGGTGCTCGGGGTGCTCGGAGCTCAGTACTCAGCGTGCTGGGTGCTCAGTGCTCGGGGTGCTCGGTGCTCAGTACTCAGAGTGCTGGGTGCTCAGTGCTCGGGGTGCTCGGTGCTCAGTACGTTGGGTGCTCACTACTCAGGGTGCTGGGTGCTCAGTGCTCAGGGTGCTGGGTGCTCAGTGCTCAGGGTGCTGGGTGCTCAGTGCTCAGGGTGCTGGGTGCTCAGTACTCAGGGTGCTGGGTGCTCAGTACTCAGGGTGCTGGGTGCTCAGTGCTCAGGGTGCTGAGTACTCAGTGCTCAGGGTGCTCGGTGCTCAGGACTCGGGGTGCTGGGTGCTCATTCTCGGGATGCTGGGTGCTCAGTGCGCGGGGTGCTGGGTGCTCAGTACTCAGGGTGCTGGGTGCTCAGTGCTCAGGGTGCTGGGTGCTCAGTGCTCAAGGTGCTGGGTGCTCAGTAATCAGGGTGCTGGGTGCTAACTGCTCAGGGTGCTGGGTGCTCAGTGCTCGGGTTGCTGGGTGCTCAGTGCTCAGGGTGCTGGGTGCTCAGTACTCGGGTGCTGGGTGCTCAGTGCTCAGGGTGCTGGGTGCTCAGTGCTCGGGGTGCTGGGTGCTCAGTGCTCAGTACTCAGGGTGCTGGGTGCTCAGTGCTCGGGGTGCTGGGTGCTCAGTGCTCAGTACTCAGGGTGCTGGGTGCTCAGTGCTCAGGGTGCTGTGTGCTCAGTGCTCAGGGTGCTGGGTGCTCAGTGCTCAGGGTGCTGGGTACTCAGTGCTCAGGGTGCTGGGTGCTCAGTACTCAGGGTGCTGGGTGCTCAGTGCTCGAGGTGCTCAGTACTCAGACTGCTGTATGTTCAGTGCTCAGGGTGCCGGGTGCTCAGTACTCAGGGTGCTCGGTGCTTAGTACTCAGGGTGCTGGGTGCTCAGTGCTCGGGGTGCTCGGTGCTCAGTACTCAGTGCTCAGGGTGCTCAGTGCTCAGTGCTCAGGGTGCTGGGTGTTCAGTACTCAGGGTGCTGGGTGCTCAGTACTCAGGGTGTTTGGTGCTCAGTACTCAGGGTGCTCAGTGCTCAGTACTCGGGGTGCTGGGTGCTCAGTGCTCAGGGTGCTCAGTGCTCTGGGTGCTGGGTGCTCAGTGCTCGTGGCGCTGGGTGCTCAGTGCTCGGGGTGCTGGGTGCTCAGTACTCGGGGTGCTGTGTGCTCAGTGCTCAGGGTGCTCACTGCTCAGTACTCAGTGCTCAGGGTGCTCAGTGCTCAGTGCTCAGGGTGCTGGGTGTTCAGTACTCAGGGTGCTGGGTGCTCAGTACTCAGGGTGCTAGGTGCTCAGTGCTCAGGGTGCTGGGTGCTCAGTGCTCGGGGCGCTGGGTGCTCAGTGCTCGGGGTGCTCGGAGCTCAGTACTCAGGGTGCTGGGTGCTCAGTGCTCAGGGTGATCGGTGCTCAGTACTCAGGGTGCTGGGTGCTCAGTGCTCGGGGTGCTCGGTGCTCAGTACGTTGGGTGCTCACTACTCAGGGTGCTGGGTGCTCAGTGCTCAGGGTGCTGGGTGCTCAGTGCTCAGGGTGCTGGGTGCTCAGAGCTCAGGGTGCTGGGTGCTCACTACTCGGGGTGCAGGGTGCTCAGTACTCAGGGTGCTGGGTGCTCAGTACTCAGGGTGCTGGGTGCTCAGTACTCGGGTGCTGGGTGCTCAGTGCTCAGGGTGCTGGGTGCTCAGTGCTCAGGGTGCTGGGTGCTCAGTTCTCAGGGTGCTGGGTGCTCAGTACTCGGGGTGCTGGGTGCTCAGTACTCAGGGTGCTGGGTGCTCAGTACTCAGGGTGCTGGGTGCTCAGTACTCGGGTGCTGGGTGCTCAGTGCTCAGGGTGATGGGTGCTCAGTGCTCGGGGTGCTGGGTGCTCAGTGCTCAGTACTCAGGGTGCTGGGTGCTCAGTGCTCGGGGTGCTGGGTGCTCAGTGCTCAGTACTCAGGGTGCTGGGTGCTCAGTGCTCAGTGTGCTGGGTGCTCAGTGCTCAGGGTGCTAGGTGCTCGGTGCTCTGGGTGCTGGGTGCTTAGTGCTCGGGGTGCCGGTGCTCAGTACTCGGGGTGCTCAGTGCTCAGTACTCTGGGTGCTGGTTGCTCAGTGCTCAGGGTGCTGGGTGCTCAGTACTCAGTTGTGCTGGGTGCTCGGTGCTCAGTACGCTGGGTGCTCAGTGCTCAGGGTGCTGGGTGCTCAGTACTCAGGGTGCTGGGTGCTCAGTGCTCGGGGTGCTGGTTGCTCAGTGCTCAGTACTCAGGGTGCTGGGTGCTCAGTACTCTGGGTGCTGTGTGCTCGGTGCTCAGTATGCTGGGTGCGCAGTGCTCAGGGTGCTGGGTGCTCAGTGCTCAGGGTGCTGGGTGCTCAGTACTCAGGGTGCTAGCTGCTCAGTGCTCAGGGTGCTGGGTGCTCAGTACTCAGGGTGCTGGGTGCTCAGTGCTCAGGTTGCTGGGTGCTCAGTACTCAGGGTGCTGGGAGCTCAGTGCTCAGGGTGATCGGTGCTCAGTACTCAGGGTGCTCAGTACTCAGGGTGCTGGGTGCTCAGTGCTCGGGGTGCTGGGTGCACAGTACTCAGGGTGCTGTGTGCTCAGTGCTCGGGGTGCTGGGTGCTCAGTGCTCAGGGTGATCGGTGCTCAGTACTAAGGGTGCTGGGTGCTCAGTGCTCAGGGTGCTGGGTGCTCAGTCCTCAGGGTGCTCACTGCTCAGGGTGCTGGGTGCTCAGTGCTCGGGGTGCTGGATGCACAATGCTCCGGGTGCTGGGTGCTCAGTGCTCAGTGCTCAGGGTGCTGGGTGCTCAGTGCTCAGTACTCAAGGTGCTGGGTGCTCAGTGCTCAGGGTGCTGGGTGCTCAGTGCTCGGGGCGCTGGGTGCTCAGTGCTCGGGGTGCTCGGAGCTCAGTACTCAGGGTGCTGGGTGCTCAGTGCTCAGGGTGATCGGTGCTCAGTACTCAGGTTGCTGGGTGCTAAGTGCTCGGGGTGCTCGGTGCTCAGTACGTTGGGTGCTCACTACTCAGGGTGCTGGGTGCTCAGTGCTCAGGGTGCTGGGTGCTCAGTGCTCAGGGTGCTGGGTGCTCAGAGCTCAGGGTGCTGGGTGCTCACTACTCGGGGTGCTGGGTGCTCAGTACT
Source organism: Microtus oregoni (assembly GCF_018167655.1). Lineage (NCBI taxonomy): Eukaryota > Metazoa > Chordata > Mammalia > Rodentia > Cricetidae > Microtus > Microtus oregoni. Next base: position 684,096 of record NW_024543811.1, on the reverse strand, counting down.
CAGGGTGCTGGGTGCTCAGTTCTCAGGGTGCTGTGTGCTCAGTACTCGGGTGCTGGATGCTCAGTGCTCAGGGTGCTGGGTGCTCAGTGCTCAGGGTGCTGGGTGCTCAGTTCTCAGGGTGCTGGGTGCTCAGTACTCAGGGTGCTGGGTGCTCAGTACTCAGGGTGCTGGGTGCTCAGTACTCAGGGTGCTGGGTGCTCAGTACTCGGGTGCTGGGTGCTCAGTGCTCAGGGTGATGGGTGCTCAGTGCTCGGGGTGCTGGGTGCTCAGTGCTCAGTACTCAGGGTGCTGGGTGCTCAGTGCTCGGGGTGCTGGGTGCTCAGTGCTCAGTACTCAGGGTGCTGGGTGCTCAGTGCTCAGGGTGCTGGGTGCTCATTGCTCAGGGTGCTAGGTGCTCGGTGCTCGGGGTGCTGGGTGTTTAGTGCTCGGGGTGCCGGTGCTCAGTACTCGGGGTGCTCAGTGCTCAGTACTCTGGGTGCTGGGTGCTCAGTGCTAAGGGTGCTGGGTGCTCAGTACTCAGGGTGCTGGGTGCTCGGTGCTCAGTACGCTGGGTGCTCAGTGCTCAGGGTGCTGGGTGCTCAGTACTCAAGGTGCTGGGTGCTCAGTGCTCGGGGTGCTGGGTGCTCAGTGCTCAGTACTCAGGATGCTGGGTGCTCAGTGCTCAGTATGCTGGGTGCTCAGTACTCTGGGTGCTGGGTGCTCGGTGCTCAGTATGCTGGGTGCTCAGTGCTCAGGGTGCTGGGTGCTCAGTACTCAGGGTGCTGGGTGCTCGGTGCTCAGTACGCTGGGTGCTCAGTACTCCGGGTGCTGGGTGCTCAGTTCTCGGGGTGCTCGGTGCTCAGTGCTCAAGGTGCTGGGTGCTCAGTAGTCAGGGTGCTCATTGCTCCGGGTGCTGGGTGCTCAGTACTCAGAGTGCTGGGTGCTCAGTGCTCAGGGTGCTCGGTGCTCGGGGCGCAGGGTGCTCGGGGTGCTCGGAGCTCAGTACTCAGGGTGCTGGGAGCTCAGTGCTCGGGGTGCTCGGTGCTCAGTACTCAGGGTGCTGGCTGCTCAGTGCTCGGGGTGCTCGGTGCTCAGTACGTTGTGTGCTCACTACTCAGGGTGCTGGGTGCTCAGTGCTCAGGGTGCTGGGTGCTCAGTGCTCAGGGTGCTGGGTGCTCAGTGCTCAGGGTGCTGGGTGCTCAGTACTCAGGGTGCTCAGTGCTCAGTACTCGGGGTGCTTGGGGCTCAGTACTCAGGTTGCTCAGTGCTCAGCACTCGGGGTGCTGGGTGCTCAGTGCTCAGGGTGCTCAGTGCTCAGTGCGCGGGGTGCTGGGTGCTCAGTGCTCGGGGCGCTGGGTGCTCAGTGGTCGGGGTGCTGGGTGCTCAGTACTCGGGGTGCTGGGTGCTCAGTCCTCAGGGTGCTCAGTGCTCAGTACTCAGTGCTCAGGGTGCTCAGTGCTCAGGGTGCAGGGTGTTCAGTACTCAGGGTGCTGGGTGCTCAGTACTCAGGGTGCTAGGTGCTCAGTGCTCAGGGTGCTGGGTGCTCAGTGCTCGGGGCCCTGGGTGCTCAGTGCTCGGCGTGCTCGGAGCTCAGTACTCAGGGTGCTGGGTGCTCAGTGCTCGGGGTGATCGGTGCTCAGTACTCAGGGTGCTGGGTGCTCAGTGCTCAGGGTGCTCGGTGCTCAGTACGTTGGGTGCTCACTACTCAGGGTGCTGGGTGCTCAGTGCTCAGGGTGCTGGGTGCTCAGTGCTCAGGGTGCTGGGTGCTCAGTGCTCAGGGTGCTGGGTGCTCAGTACTCAGGGTGCTGGGTGCTCGGTGCTCAGTACGCTGGGTGCTCAGTACTCAAGGTGCTGGGTGCTCAGTGCTCGGGGTGCTGGGTGCTCAGTGCTCAGTACTCAGGATGCTGGGTGCTCAGTGCTCAGTATGCTGGGTGCTCAGTACTCTGGGTGCTGGGTGCTCGGTGCTCAGTATGCTGGGTGCTCAGTGCTCAGGGTGCTGGGTGCTCAGTACTCAGGGTGCTGGGTGCTCGGTGCTCAGTACGCTGGGTGCTCAGTACTCCGGGTGCTGGGTGCTCAGTTCTCGGGGTGCTCGGTGCTCAGTGCTCAAGGTGCTGGGTGCTCAGTAGTCAGGGTGCTCATTGCTCCGGGTGCTGGGTGCTCAGTACTCAGAGTGCTGGGTGCTCAGTGCTCAGGATGCTCGGTGCTCGGGGCGCAGGGTGCTCGGGGTGCTCGGAGCTCAGTACTCAGGGTGCTGGGTGCTCAGTGCTCGGGGTGCTCGGTGCTCAGTACTCAGGGTGCTGGGTGCTCAGTGCTTGGGGTGCTCGGTGCTCAGTACGTTGTGTGCTCACTACTCAGGGTGCTGGGTGCTCAGTGCTCAGGGTGCTGGGTGCTCAGTGCTCAGGGTGCTGGGTGCTCAGTGCTCAGGGTGCTGGGTGCTCAGTACTCAGGGTGCTCAGTGCTCAGTACTCGGGGTGCTTGGGGCTCAGTACTCAGGTTGCTCAGTGCTCAGCACTCGGGGTGCTGGGTGCTCAGTGCTCAGGGTGCTCAGTGCTCAGTGCGCGGGGTGCTGGGTGCTCAGTGCTCGGGGCGCTGGGTGCTCAGTGGTCGGGGTGCTGGGTGCTCAGTACTCGGGGTGCTGGGTGCTCAGTCCTCAGGGTGCTCAGTGCTCAGTACTCAGTGCTCAGGGTGCTCAGTGCTCAGGGTGCAGGGTGTTCAGTACTCAGGGTGCTGGGTGCTCAGTACTCAGGGTGCTAGGTGCTCAGTGCTCAGGGTGCTGGGTGCTCAGTGCTCGGGGCCCTGGGTGCTCAGTGCTCGGGGTGCTCGGAGCTCAGTACTCAGGGTGCTGGGTGCTCAGTGCTCGGGGTGATCGGTGCTCAGTACTCAGGGTGCTGGGTGCTCAGTGCTCGGGGTGCTCGGTGCTCAGTACGTTGGGTGCTCACTACTCAGGGTGCTGGGTGCTCAGTGCTCAGGGTGCTGGGTGCTCAGTGCTCAGGGTGCTGGGTGCTCAGTGCTCAGGGTGCTGGGTGCTCAGTACTCAGGGTGCTGGGTGCTCAGTACTCAGGGTGCTTTGTGCTCAGTACTCAGGGTGCTGTGTGCTCAGTGCTCAGGGTGCTGGGTGCTCAGTGCTCAGAGTGCTGTGTGCTCAGTGCTCAGGGTGCTGGGTGCTCAGTTCTCAGGGTGCTGGGTGCTCAGTGCTCAGGGTGCTGTGTGCTCAGTACTCAGGGTGCTGGGTGCACAGTGCTCAGGGTGCTGGGTGCTCAGTACTCAGGGTGCTGGGTGCACAGTACTCAGGGTGCTGGGTGCTCAGTACTCGGGTGCTGGGTGCTCAGTGCTCAGGGTGCTGGGTGCTCAGTGCTCGGGGTGCTGGGTGCTCAGTGCTCAGTACTCAGGGTGCTGGGTGCTCAGTGCTCGGTGTGCTGGGTGCTCAGTGCTCAGTACTCAGGGTGCTGGGTGCTCAGTACTCAGGGTGCTGGGTGCTCAGTACTCGGGTGCTGGGTGCTCAGTGCTCAGGGTGATGGGTGCTCAGTGCTCGGGGTGCTGGGTGCTCAGTGCTCAGTACTCAGGGTGCTGGGTGCTCAGTGCTCAGTACTCAGGGTGCTGGGTGCTCAGTGCTCAGTGTGCTGGGTGCTCAGTGCTCAGGGTGCTAGGTGCTCGGTGCTCTGGGTGCTGGGTGCTTAGTGCTCGGGGTGCCGGTGCTCAGTACTCGGGGTGCTCAGTGCTCAGTACTCTGGGTGCTGGGTGCTCAGTGCTCAGGGTGCTGGGTGCTCAGTACTCAGTTGTGCTGGGTGCTCGGTGCTCAGTACGCTGGGTGCTCAGTGCTCAGGGTGCTGGGTGCTCAGTACTCAGGGTGCTGGGTGCTCAGTGCTCGGGGTGCTGGGTGCTCAGTGCTCAGTACTCAGGGTGCTGGGTGCTCAGTGCTCAGGGTGCTGGGTGCTCAGTACTCTGGGTGCTGTGTGCTCGGTGCTCAGTATGCTGGGTGCGCAGTGCTCAGGGTGCTGGGTGCTCAGTGCTCAGGGTGCTGGGTGCTCAGTACTCAGGGTGCTGGGTGCTCCTTGCTCAGGGTGCTGGGTGCTCAGTACTCAGGGTGCTGGGAGCTCAGTGCTCAGGGTGATCGGTGCTCAGTACTCAGGGTGCTCAGTACTCAGGGTGCTGGGTGCTCAGTACTCAGGGTGCTGGGAGCTCAGTGCTCAGGGTGATCGGTGCTCAGTACTCAGGGTGCTCAGTACTCAGGGTGCTGGGTGCTCAGTGCTCGGGGTGCTGGGTGCACAGTACTCAGGGTGCTGGGTGCTCAGTGCTCGGGGTGCTGGGTGCTCAGTGCTCAGGGTGATCGGTGCTCAGTACTAAGTGTGCTGGGTGCTCAGTGCTCAGGGTGCTGGGTGCTCAGTCCTCAGGGTGCTCACTGCTCAGGGTGCTGGGTGCTCAGTGCTCGGGGTGCTGGATGCACAATGCTCCGGGTGCTGGGTGCTCAGTGCTCAGTGCTCAGGGTGCTGGGTGCTCAGTGCTCAGTGCTCAGGGTGCTGGTTGCTCAGTACTCAGGGTGCTAGGTGCTCAGTACTCAGGGTGCTGGGTGCTCAGTGCTCAGGGTGCTGGGTGCTCAGTACTCAGGGTGCTGGGTGATCAGTGCTCGGGGTGCTGGGTGCTCAGTGCTCAGGGTGCTGGGTGCTCAGTGCTCAGGGAGCTGGGTGCTCAGTACTCAGTGTGCTGGGTGCTCAGTGCTCGGGGTGCTCGGTGCTCAGTACTCAAGGTGCTGGGTGCTCAGTGCTCAGGGTGCTGGGTGCTCAGTGATCAGGGTGCTGGGCGCTCAGTACTCAAGGTGCTGGGTGCTCAGTGCTCAGGGTGCTGGGTGCTCAGTGCTCGGGGCGCTGGGTGCTCAGTGCTCGGGGTGCTCGGAGCTCAGTACTCAGGGTGCTGGGTGCTCAGTGCTCAGGGTGATCGGTGCTCAGTACTCAGGTTGCTGGGTGCTCAGTGCTCGGGGTGCTCGGTGCTCAGTACGTTGGGTGCTCACTACTCAGGGTGCTGGGTGCTCAGTGCTCAGGGTGCTGGGTGCTCAGTGCTCAGGGTGCTGGGTGCTCAGGGCTCAGGGTGCTGGGTGCTCACTACTCGGGGTGCTGGGTGCTCAGTACTCAGGGTGCTGGGTGCTCAGTTCTCAGGGTGCTGGGTGCTCAGTACTCGGGTGCTGGATGCTCAGTGCTCAGGGTGCTGGGTGCTCAGTGCTCAGGGTGCTGGGTGCTCAGTTCTCAGGGTGCTGGGTGCTCAGTACTCAGGGTGCTGGGTGCTGAGTACTCAGGGTGCTGGGTGCTCAGTACTCAGGGTGCTGGGTGCTCAGTACTCGGGTGCTGGGTGCTCAGTGCTCAGGGTGATGGGTGCTCAGTGCTCGGGGTGCTGGGTGCTCAGTGCTCAGTACTCAGGGTGCTGGGTGCTCAGTGCTCGGGGTGCTAGGTGCTCGGTGCTCGGGGTGCTGGGTGCTTAGTGCTCGGGGTGCCGGTGCTCAGTACTCGGGGTGCTCAGTGCTCAGTACTCTGGGTGCTGGGAGCTCAGTGCTCAGGGTGCTGGGTGCTCAGTACTCAGGGTGCTGGGTGCTCGGTGCTCAGTACGCTGGGTGCTCAGTGCTCAGGGTGCTGGGTGCTCAGTACTCAAGGTGCTGGGTGCTCAGTGCTCGGGGTGCTGGGTGCTCAGTGCTCAGTACTCAGGGTGCTGGGTGCTCAGTGCTCAGTATGCTGGGTGCTCAGTACTCAGGGTGCTGGGTGCTCGGTGCTCAGTATGCTGGGTGCTCAGTGCTCAGGGTGCTGGGTGCTCAGTACTCGGGGTGCTGGGTGCTCAGTCCTCAGGGTGCTCAGTGCTCAGTACTCAGTGCTCAGGGTGCTCAGTGCTCAGGGTGCAGGGTGTTCAGTACTCAGGGTGCTGGGTGCTCAGTACTCAGGGTGCTAGGTGCTCAGTGCTCAGGGTGCTGGGTGCTCAGTGCTCGGGGCCCTGGGTGCTCAGTGCTCGGGGTGCTCGGAGCTCAGTACTCAGGGTGCTGGGTGCTCAGTGCTCGGGGTGATCGGTGCTCAGTACTCAGGGTGCTGGGTGCTCAGTGCTCGGGGTGCTCGGTGCTCAGTACGTTGGGTGCTCACTACTCAGGGTGCTGGGTGCTCAGTGCTCAGGGTGCTGGGTGCTCAGTGCTCAGGGTGCTGGGTGCTCAGTGCTCAGGGTGCTGGGTGCTCAGTACTCAGGGTGCTGGGTGCTCAGTGCTCAGGGTGCTGGGTGCTCAGTGCTCAGGGTGCTGGGTGCTCAGTACTCAGGGTGCTTTGTGCTCAGTACTCAGGGTGCTGTGTGCTCAGTGCTCAGGGTGCTGGGTGCTCAGTGCTCAGGGTGCTGTGTGCTCAGTGCTCAGGGTGCTGGGTGCTCAGTTCTCAGGGTGCTGGGTGCTCAGTACTCGGGGTGCTGGGTGCTCAGTACTCAGGGTGCTGGGTGCACAGTACTCAGGGTGCTGGGTGCTCAGTACTCGGGTGCTGGGTGCTCAGTGCTCAGGGTGCTGGGTGCTCAGTGCTCAGGGTGCTGTGTGCTCAGTGCTCAGGGTGCTGGGTGCTCAGTTCTCAGGGTGCTGGGTGCTCAGTACTCGGGGTGCTGGGTGCTCAGTACTCAGGGTGCTGGGTGCACAGTACTCAGGGTGCTGGGTGCTCAGTACTCGGGTGCTGGGTGCTCAGTGCTCAGGGTGCTGGGTGCTCAGTGCTCGGGGTGCTGGGTGCTCAGTGCTCAGTACTCAGGGTGCTGGGTGCTCAGTGCTCGGGGTGCTGGGTGCTCAGTGCTCAGTACTCAGGGTGCTGGGTGCTCAGTGCTCAGGGTGCTGGGTGCTCAGTGCTCAGGGTGCTAGGTGCTCGGTGCTCGGGGTGCTGGATGCTTAGTGCTCGGGGTGCCGGTGCTCAGTACTCGGGGTGCTCAGTGCTCAGTACTCAGGGCGCTGGGTGCTCAGTGCTCAGGGTGCTGGGTGCTCAGTACTCAGGGTGCTGGGTGCTCGGTGCTCAGTACGCTGGGTGCTCAGTGCTCAGGGTGCTGGGTGCTCAGTACTCAGGGTGCTGGGTGCTCAGTGCTCGGGGTGCTGGGTGCTCAGTGCTCAGTACTCAGGGTGCTGGGTGCTCAGTGCTCAGGGTGCTGGGTGCTCAGTACTCAGGGTGCTGGGTGCTCGATGCTCAGTACGCTGGGTGCTCAGTGCTCAGGGTGCTGGGTGCTCAGTACTCAGGGTGCTGGGTGCTCGGTGTTCAGTACGCTGGGTGCTCAGTACTCCAGGTGCTGGGTGCTCAGTGCTCGGGGTGCTCGGTGCTCAGTGCTCAAGGTGCTCGGTGCTCAGTGCTCAGGGTGCTGGGTGCTCAGTGCTTAGGGTGCTGGGTACTCAGTGCTCAGGGTGCTCGGTGCTCAGTGCTCAAGGTGCTGGGTGCTCAGTACTCAGGGTGCTGGGTGCTCAGTGCTCAGGGTGCTCGGTGCTCGGGGCGCTGGGTGCTCGGGGTGCTCGGAGCTCAGTACTCAGGGTGCTGGGTGCTCAGTGCTCGGGGTGCTCGGTGCTCAGTACTCAGGGTGCTGGGGGCTCAGTGCTCGGGGTGCTCGGTGCTCAGTACGTTGGGTGCTCACTACTCAGGGTGCTGGGTGCTCAGTGCTCAGGGTGCTGGGTGCTCAGTGCTCAGGGTGCTTGGTGCTCAGTGCTCAGGGTGCTGGGTGCTCAGTACTCAGGGTGCTGGGTGCTCAGTGCTCAGGGTGCTGGGTGCTCAGTGCTCAGTACTCAGGGTGCTGGGTGCTCAGTGCTCAGGGTGCTGTGTGCTCAGAGCTCAGGGTGCTGTGTGCTCAGAGCTCAGGGTGCTGGGTGCTCAGTGCTCAGGGTGCTGGGTGCTCAGTACTCAGGGTGTTGGGTGCTCAGTACTCGGGTGCTGGGTGCTCAGTACTCAGGGTGCTGGGTGCTCAGTACTCAGGGTGTTGGGTGCTCAGTACTCGGGTGCTGGGTGCTCAGTGCTCAGGGTGCTGGGTGCTCAGTGCTCGGGGTGCTGGGTGCTCAGTGCTCAGTACTCAGGGTGCTGGGTGCTCAGTGATCGGGGTGCTGGGTGCTCAGTGCTCAGTACTCAGGGTGCTGGGTGCTCAGTGCTCAGGGTGCTGTGTGCTCAGAGCTCAGGGTGCTGTGTGCTCAGAGCTCAGGGTGCTGGGTGCTCAGTGCTCAGGGTGCTGGGTGCTCAGTACTCAGGTTGCTGGGTGCTCAGTACACGGGGTGCTGGGTGCTCAGTACTCAGGGTGCTGGGTGCTCAGTACTCAGGGTGCTGGGTGCTTATTACTCAGGTGCTGGGTGCTCAGTGCTCAGGGTGCTGGGTGCTCAGTGCTCGGGGTGCTGGGTGCTCAGTTCTCAGTACTCAGGGTGCTGGGTGCTCATTGCTCGCGGTGCTGGGTGCTCAGTGCTCAGTACTCAGGGTGCTGGGTCCTCAGTGCTCAGGGTGCTGGGTGCTCAGTGCTCAGGGTGCTGGGTGCTCAGTGCTTAGGGTGCTGGGTACTCAGTGCTCAGGGTGCTGGGTGCTCAGTACTAAGGGTGCTGGGTGCTCAGTGCTCAGGGTGCTGGGTGCTCATTGCTCGGGGTGCTGGGTGCTCAGTGCTCGGGATGCTGGGTGGTCAGTGCTCGGGGTGCTCGGTGCTCAGTACTCAGGGTGCTGGGTGCTCAGTGCTCGGGGTGCTCAGTACTCAGGGTGCTGTATGTTCAGTGCTCAGGGTGCTGGGTGCTCAGTACTCAGGGTGCTTGGTGCTTAGTACTCAGGGTGCTGGGTGCTCAGTACTCCGGGTGCTGGGTGCTCAGTACTCAGGTTGCTGGGTGCTCAGTACACGGGGTGCTGGGTGCTCAGTACTCAGGGTGCTGGGTGCTCAGTACTCAGGGTGCTGGGTGCTTATTACTCAGGTGCTGGGTGCTCAGTGCTCAGGGTGCTGGGTGCTCAGTGCTCGGGGTGCTGGGTGCTCAGTGCTCAGTACTCAGGGTGCTGGGTGCTCAGTGCTCGCGGTGCTGGGTGCTCAGTGCTCAGTACTCAGGGTGCTGGGTGCTCAGTGCTCAGGGTGCTGGGTGCTCAGTGCTCAGGGTGCTGGGTGCTCAGTGCTTAGGGTGCTGGGTACTCAGTGCTCAGGGTGCTGGGTGCTCAGTACTAAGGGTGCTGGGTGCTCAGTGCTCAGGTTGCTGGGTGCTCATTGCTCGGGGTGCTGGGTGCTCAGTGCTCGGGATGCTGGGTGGTCAGTGCTCGGGGTGCTCGGTGCTCAGTACTCAGGGTGCTGGGTGCTCAGTGCTCGAGGTGCTCAGTACTCAGGGTGCTGTATGTTCAGTGCTCAGGGTGCTGGGTGCTCAGTACTCAGGGTGCTTGGTGCTTAGTACTCAGGGTGCTGGGTGCTCAGTACTCCGGGTGCTGGGTGCTCAGTGCTCGGGGTGCTCGGTGCTCAGTACTCAGTGCTCAGGGTGCTCAGTGCTCAGTGCTCAGGGTGCTGGGTGCTCGGTGCTCAGTACGCTGGGTGCTCAGTGCTCAGGGTGCTGGGTGCTCAGTACTCAGGGTGCTGGGTGCTCGGTGCTCAGTATGCTGGGTGCTCAGTACTCCGGGTGCTGGGTGCTCAGTGCTCAGGGTGCTAGGTGCTCGGTGCTCGGGGTGCTGGGTGCTTAGTTCTCGGGGTGCCGGTGCTCAGTACTCGGGGTGCTCAGTGCTCAGTACTCTGGGCGCTGGGTGCTCAGTGCTCAGGGTGCTGGGTGCTCAGTACTCAGGGTGCTAGGTGCTCGGTGCTCAGTACGCTGGGTGCTCAGTGCTCAGGGTGCTGGGTGCTCAGTACTCAGGGTGCTGGGTGCTCAGTGCTCGGGGTGCTGGGTGCTCAGTGCTCAGTACTCAGGGTGCTGGGTGCTCAGTGCTCAGGGTGATGGGTGTTCAGTGCTAGGGGTGCTGGGTGGTCAGTGCTCGGGGTGCTGGGTGCTTAGTGCTCAGTACTCAGTGTGCTCGGTGCTCAGTACTCAGGGTGCTGGGTGCTCAGTGCTCGAGGTGCTCAGTACTCAGGGTGCTGTATGTTCAGTGCTCAGGTTTCTGTGTGCTCAGTACTCAGGGTGCTTTGTGCTTAGTACTCAGGGTGCTGGGTGCTCAGTACTCCGGGTGCTGGGTGCTCAGTGCTCGGGGTGCTCGGTGCTCATTACTCAGTGCTCAGGGTGCTCAGTGCTCAGTGCTCAGGGTGCTGGGTGCTCGGTGCTCAGTACGCTGGGTGCTCAGTGCTCAGGGTGCTGGGTGCTCAGTACTCAGGGTGCTGGGTGCTCGGTGCTCAGTACGCTGGGTGCTCAGTACTCCGGGTGCTGGGTGCTCAGTGCTCGGGGTGCTCGGTGCTCAGTGCTCAAGGTGCTGGGTGCTCAGTACTCAGGGTGCTCATTGCTCAGGGTGCTGGGTGCTCAGTACTCAGGGTGCTGGGTGCTCAGTGCTCAGGGTGCTCGGTGGTCGGGGCGCTGGGTGCTCGGGGTGCTCGGAGCTCAGTACTCAGGGTGCTGGGCGCTCAGTGCTCGGGGTGCTCGGTGCTCAGTACTCAGGGTGCTGGGTGCTCAGTGCTCGGGGTGCTCGGTGCTCAGTACGTTGGGTGCTCACTACACAGGGTGCTGGGTGCTCAGTGCTCAGGGTGCTGGGTGCTCAGTGCTCAGGGTGCTGGGTGCTCAGTGCTCAGGGTGCTGGGTGCTCAGTACTCAGGGTGCTCAGTGCTCAGTACTCGGGGTGCTGGGTGCTCAGTGCTCAGGGTGCTGGGTGCTCAGTGCTCAGGGTGCTAGGTGCTCGGTGCTCGGGGTGCTGGGTGCTTAGTGCTCGGGGTGCCGGTGCTCAGTACTCGGGGTGCTTATTGCTCAGTACTCTGGGCGCTGGGTGCTCAGTGCTCAGGGTGCTGGGTGCTCAGTAATCAGGGTGCTGGGTGCTCGGTGCTCAGTACACTGGGTGCTCAGTGCTCAGGGTGCTTGGTGCTCAGTACTCAGGGTGCTGGTTGCTCAGTGCTCGGGGTGCTGGGTGCTCAGTGCTCAGTACTCAGGGTGCTGGGTGCTCAGTGCTCAGGGTGCTGGGTGCTCAGTACACAGGGTGCTGGTTGCTCGGTGCTCCGTACGCTGGGTGCTCAGTGCTCAGGGTGCTGGGTGCTCAGTACTCAGGGTGCTGGGTGCTCGGTGCTCAGTACGCTGGGTGCTCAGTTCTCCGGGTGCTGGGTGCTCAGTACTCAGGGTGCTCATTGCTCAGGGTGCTGGGTGCTCAGTACTCAGGGTGCTGGGTGCTCAGTGCTCAGGGTGCTCGGTGCTCGGGGCGCTGGGTGCTCGGGGTGCTCGGAGCTCAGTACTCAGGGTGCTGGGTGCTCAGTGCTCGGGGTGCTCGGTGCTCAGTACTCAGGGTGCTGGGTGCTCAGTGCTCGGGGTGCTCGGTGCTCAGTACGTTGGGTTCTCACTACTCAGGGTGCTGGGTGCTCAGTGCTCAGGGTGCTGGGTGCTCAGGGTGCTGGGTGCTCAGTGCTCAGGGTGCTGGGTGCTCAGTACTCGGGGTGCTGGGTGCTCAGTGCTCAGGGTGCTCAGTGCTCAGTGCTCGGGGTGCTGGGTGCTCAGTGCTCGGGGCGCTGGGTGCTCAGTGCTCGGGGTGCTGGGTGCTCAGTACTCGGGGTGCTGGGTGCTCAGTGCTCAGGGTGCTCAGTGCTCAGTACTCAGTGCTCAGGGTGCTCAGTGCTCAGTGCTCAGGGTGCTGGGTGTTCAGTACTAAGGGTGCTGGGTGCTCAGTACTCAGGGTGCTAGGTGCTCAGTGCTCAGGGTGCTGGGTGCTCAGTGCTCGGGGCGCTGGGTGCTCAGTGCTCAGGGTGCTGGGTGCTCAGTACTCGGGTGCTGGGTGCTCAGTGCTCAGGGTGCTGGGTGCTCAGTGCTCAATGTGCTGGGTGCTCAGTTCTCAGGGTGCTGGGTGCTCAGTACTCGGGGTGCTGGGTGCTCAGTACTCAGGGTGCTGGGTGCACAGTACTCAGGGTGCTGGGTGCTCAGTACTCGTGTGCTGGGTGCTCAGCGCTCAGGGTGCTGGGTGCTCAGTGCTCGGGGTGCTGGGTGCTCAGTGCTCAGTAATCAGGGGGCTGGGTGCTCAGTGCTCAGGGTGCTGGGTGCTCAGTGCTCAGTACTCAGGGTGCTGGGTGCTCAGTACTCAGGGTGCTGGGTGCTCAGTGCTCGGGGTGCTGGGTGCTCAGTGCTCAGGGTGCCGGTGCTCAGTACTCGGGGTGCTCAGTGCTCAGTACTCAGGGCGCTGGGTGCTCAGTGCTCAGGGTGCTGGGTGCTCAGTACTCAGGGTGCTGGGTGCTCAGTGTTCGGGGTGCTGGGTGCTCAGTGCTCATTACTCAGGGTGCTGGGTGCTCAGTGCTCAGGGTGCTGGGTGCTCAGTACTCAGGGTGCTGGGTGCGCGGTGCTCAGTACGCAGGGTGCTCAGTGCTCAGGGTGCTGGGTGCTCAGTACTCAGGGTGCTGGGTGCTCAGTACTCAGGGTGCTCATTGCTCAGGTTGCTGGCTGCTCAGTACTCAGGGTGCTGGGTGCTCAGTGCTCGGGGTTGCTCGGTGCTCAGTGCTCAAGGTGCTGGGTGCTCAGTACTCAGGGTGCTCATTGCTCAGGTTGCTGGGTGCTCAGTACTCAGGGTGCTGGGTGCTCAGTGCTCAGGGTGCTGGGTGCTCAGTGCTCAGGGTGCTGGGTGCTCAGTGCTCAGGGTGCTGGGTGCTCAGTACTCAGGGTGCTGGGTGCTCAGTGCTCGGGGTGCTGGGTGCTCAGTGCTCAGGGTGCTGGGTGCTCAGTACTCAGGTTGCTGGGTGCTCAGTACTCGGGTTGCTGGGTGCTCAGTACTCAGGGTGCTGGGTGCTCAGTACTCAGGGTGCTGGGTGATTAATACTCGGGTGCTGGGTGCTCAGTGCTCAGGGTGCTGGGTGCTCAGTGCTCGGGGTGCTGGGTGCTCAGTGCTCAGTACTCAGGGTGCTGGGTGCTCAGAGCTCGGGGTGCTGGGTGCTCAGTGCTCAGTACTCAGGGTGCTGGGTGCTCAGTGCTCAGGGTGCTGGATGCTCAGTGCTTAGGGTGCTGGGTACTCAGTGCTCAGGGTGCTGGGTGCTCAGTACTCAGGGTGCTGGGTGCTCAGTGCTCAGGGTGCTGGGTGCTGAGTGCTCGGGGTGCTGGGTGCTCAGTGCTCGGGGTGCTGGGTGGTCAGTGCTCGGGGTGCTCGGTGCTCAGTACTCAGGGTGCTGGGTGCTCAGTGCTCGAGGTGCTCAGTACTCAGGGTGCTGTATGTTCAGTGCTCAGGGTGCTGGGTGCTCAGTACTCAGGGTGCTCGGTGCTTAGTACTCAGGGTGCTGGGTGCTCAGTACTCCGGGTGCTGGGTGCTCAGTGCTCGGGATGCTCGGTGCTCAGTACTCAGTGCTCAGGGTGCTCAGTGCTCAGTGCTCAGTGTGCTGGGTGCTCGGTGCTCAGTACGCTGGGTGCTCAGTGCTCAGGGTGCTGGGTGCTCAGTACTCAGGGTGCTGGGTGTTCGGTGCTCAGTACGCTGGGTGCTCAGTACTCCGGGTGCTGGGTGCTCAGTGCTCGGGGTGCTCGGTGCTCAGTGCTCAAGGTGCTGTGTGCTCAGTACTCAGGGTGCTCATTGCTCAGGGTGCTGGGTGCTCAGTCCTCAGGGTGCTGGGTGCTCAGTGCTCAGGGTGCTCGGTGGTCGGGGCGCTGGGTGCTCGGGGTGCTCGGAGCTCAGTACTCAGGGTGCTGGGTGCTCAGTGCTCGGGGTGCTCGGTGCTCAGTACTCAGGATGCTGGGAGCTCAGTGCTCGGGGTGCTCGGTGCTCATTATGTTGGGTGCTCACTACTCAGGGTGCTGGGTGCTCAGTGCTCAGGGTGCTGGGTGCTCAGTGCTCAGGGTGCTGGGTGCTCAGTGCTCAGGGTGCTGGGTGCTCAGTACTCAGGGTGCTCAGTGCTCAGTACTCGGGGTGCTGGGTGCTCAGAGCTCAGGGTGCTCAGTGCTCAGTGCTCGGGGTGCTGGGTGCTCAGTGCTCGGGGCGCTGGGTGCTCAGTGCTCGGGGTGCTGGGTGCTCAGTACTCGGGGTGCTGGGTGCTAAGTGCTCAGGTTGCTCAGTGCTCAGTACTCAGTGCTCAGGGTGCTCAGTGCTCAGTGCTCAGGGTGCTGGGTGTTCAGTACTCAGGGTGCTGGGTGCTCAGTACTCCGGGTGCTGGGTGCTCAGTGCTCGGGGTGCTCGGTGCTCAGTGCTCAAGGTGCTGGGTGCTCAGTACTCAGGGTGCTCATTGCTCAGGGTGCTGGGTGCTCAGTACTCAGGGTGCTGGGTGCTCAGTGCTCAGGGTGCTCGGTGCTCGGGGCGCTGGGTGCTCGGGGTGCTCGGAGCTCAGTACTCAGGGTGCTGGGTGCTCAGTGATTGGGGTGCTCGGTGCTCAGTACTCAGGGTGCTGGGTGCTCAGTGTTCGGGGTGCTCGGTGCTCAGTACGTTGGGTGCTCACTACTCAGGGTGCTGGGTGCTCAGTGCTCAGGGTGCTGGGTGCTCAGTGCTCAGGGTGCTGGGTGCTCAGTGCTCAGGGTGCTGGGTGCTCAGTACTCAGGGTGCTCAGTGCTCAGTACTCGGGGTGCTTGGTGCTCAGTACTCAGGGTGCTCAGTGCTCAGTACTCGGGGTGCTGGGTGCTCAGTGCTCAGGGTGCTCAGTGCTCAGTGCTCGGGGTGCTGGGTGCTCAGTGCTCGGGGCGCTGGGTGCTCAGTGCTCGGGGTGCTGGGTGCTAGGTACTCGGGGTGCTGGGTGCTCAGTGCTCAGGGTGCTCAGTGCTCAGTACTCAGTGCTCAGGGTGCTCAGTGCTCAGTGCTCAGGGTGCTGGGTGTTCAGTACTAAGGGTGCTGGGTGCTCAGTACTCAGGGTGCTAGGTGCTCAGTGCTCAGGTTGCTGGGTGCTCAGTACTCGGGGTGCTGGGTGCTCAGTACTCAGGGTGCTGGGTGCTCAGTACTCAGGGTGCTGGGTGCTTATTACTCAGGTGCTGGGTGCTCAGTGCTCAGGGTGCTGGGTGCTCAGTGCTCGGGGTGCTGGGTGCTCAGTGCTCAGTACTCAGGGTGCTGGGTGCTCAGTGCTCGCGGTGCTGGGTGCTCAGTGCTCAGTACTCAGGGTGCTGGGTGCTCAGTGCTCAGGGTGCTGGGTGCTCAGTGCTCAGGGTGCTGGGTGCTCAGTGCTTAGGGTGCTGAGTACTCAGTGCTCAGGGTGCTGGGTGCTCAGTACTAAGGGTGCTGGGTGCTCAGTGCTCAGGGTGCTGGGTGCTCAGTACTCAGGGTGCTGGGTGCTCGGTGCTCAGTGCGCTGGGTGCTCAGTGCTCAGGGTGCTGGGTGCTCAGTACTCAGGGTGCTGGGTGCTCAGTGCTCAGGGTGCTGGGTGCTCAGTACTCAGGGTGCTGGATGCTCGGTGCTCAGTACGCTGGGTGCTCAGTGCTCAGGGTGCTGGGTGCTCAGTACTCAGGGTGCTGGGTGCTCGGTGCTCAGTACGCTGGGTGCTCAGTACTCCGGGTGCTGGGTGCTCAGTGCTCAAGGTTCTCGGTGCTCAGTGCTCAAGGTGCTGGGTGCTCAGTACTCAGGGTGCTCATTGCTCAGGGTGCTGGGTGCTCAGTACTCAGGGTGCTGGGTGCTCAGTGCTCAGGGTGCTCGGTGCTCGGGGCGCTGGGTGCTCGGGGTGCTCGGAGCTCAGTACTCAGGGTGCTGGGTGCTCAGTGCTCGGGGTGCTCGGTGCTCAGTACATTGGGTGCTCACTACTCAGGGAGCTGAGTCCTCAGGGCTCAGGGTGCTGGGTGCTCAGTGCTCGGGGTGCTGGGTGCTCAGTGTTCAGGGTGATCGGTGCTCAGTACTCAGGGTGCTGGGTGCTCAGTTCTCAGGGTGCTGGGTGCTCAGTCCTCAGGGTGCTCAGTGCTCAGGGTGCTGGGTGCTCAGTGCTCGGGGTGCTGGGTGCTCAGTGCTCCGGGTGCTGGCTGCTCAGTGCTCGGGGTGCTGGGTGCTCAGTGCTCCGGGTGCTGGCTGCTCAGTACTCGGGGTGCTGGGTGCTCAGTGCTTAGTGCTCAGGGTGCTGGTTGCTCAGTACTCAGGGTGCTGGGTGCTCAGTACTCAGGGTGCTGGGTGCTCAGTGCTCAGGGTGCTGGGTGCTCAGTACTCAGGGTGCTGGGTGATCAGTGCTCAGGGAGCTGGGTGCTCAGTGCTCAGGGAGCTGGGTGCTCAGTACTCAGGGTGCTGGGTACTCAGTGCTCGGGGTGCTGGGTGCTCAGTACTTGGGGTGCTGGGTGCTCAGTACTCAGGTTGCTGGGTGCTCAGTACACATGGTGCTGGGTGCTCAGTGCTCGGGTTGCTGGGTGCTCAGTGCTCGTGGTGCTGGGTGCTCAGTGCTCGGGGTGCTGTGTGTTCAGTGCTCAGGGTGCTGGGTGCTCAGTACTCAGGGTGCTGGTTGCTCAGTACTCAGGGTTCTCATTGCTCAGGGTGCTGGGTCGTCAGTACTCAGGGTGCTGGGTGCTCAGTACTCAGGGTGCTCAGTGCTCAGTACTCAGGGTGCTCAGTGCTCAGTACTCAGGGTGCTCGGTGCTCAGGGTGCTGGGTGCTCAGTGCTCGGGGTGCTCGGTGCTCAGTACTCAGGGTGCTCGGTGCTCAGTGCTCAGGGTGCTGGGTGCTCAGTGCTCAGGGTGCTGGGTGCTCAGTGCTCAGGGTGCTGGGTGCTCAGTACTCAGGGTGCTCGGTGCTGGGGGTGCTGGTTGCTCAGTGCTCGGGGTGCTCGGTGCTCAGTACTCGGGGTGCTCAGTGCTCAGTACTCAGGGTGCTGGGTGCTCAGTGCTCAGGGTGCTGGGTGCTCAGTACTCAGGGTGCTGGGTGCTCGGTGCTCAGTACGCTGGGTGCTCAGTACTCAGGGTGCTGGGTGCTCAGTACTCAGGGTGCTCGGTGCTCAGTACTCAAGGTGCTGGGTTCTCAGTGCTCAGGGTGCTGGGTGCTCAGTGCTCGGGGTGCTGGGTGCTCAGTGCTCAGTACTCAGGGTGCTGGGTGCTCAGTGCTCGGGGTGCTGGGTGCTCAGTACTCAGTACTCAGGGTGCTGGGTGCTCAGTGCTCAGTGTGCTGGATTCTCAGTGCTTAGGGTGCTGGGTACTCAGTGCTCAGGGTGCTGGGTGCTCAGTACTCAGGGTGCTGGGTGCTCAGTGCTCAGGGTGCTGGGTGCTCAGTGCTCGGGGTGCTGGGTGCTCAGTGCTCGGGGTGCTGGGTGGTCAGTGCTCGGGGTGCTCGGTGCTCAGTACTCAGGGTGCTGGGTGCTCAGTGCTCGAGGTGCTCAGTACTCAGGGTGCTGTATGTTCAGTGCTCAGGGTGCTGGGTGCTCAGTACTCAGGGTGCTCGGTGCTTAGTACTCAGGGTGCTGGGTGCTCAGTACTCCGGGTGCTGGGTGCTCAGTGCTCGGGATGCTCGGTGCTCAGTACTCAGTGCTCAGGGTGCTCAGTGCTCAGTGCTCAGTGTGCTGGGTGCTCGGTGCTCAGTACGCTGGGTGCTCAGTGCTCAGGGTGCTGGGTGCTCAGTACTCAGGGTGCTGGGTGCTCGGTGCTCAGTACGCTGGGTGCTCAGTACTCCGGGTGCTGGGTGCTCAGTGCTCAGGGTGCTAGGTGCTCGGTGCTTGGGGTGCTGGGTGCTTAGTTCTCGGGGTGCCGGTGCTCAGTACTCGGGGTGCTCAGTGCTCAGTACTCTGGGCGCTGGGTGCTCAGTGCTCAGGGTGCTGGGTGCTCAGTACTCAGGGTGCTAGGTGCTCGGTGCTCAGTACGCTGGGTGCTCAGTGCTCAGGGTGCTGGGTGCTCAGTACTCAGGGTGCTGGGTGCTCAGTGCTCGGGGTGCTGGGTGCTCAGTGCTCAGTACTCAGGGTGCTGGGTGCTCAGTGCTCAGGGTGATGGGTGTTCAGTGCTAGGGGTGCTGGGTGGTCAGTGCTCGGGGTGCTGGGTGCTCAGTGCTCAGTATTCAGTGTGCTCGGTGCTCAGTACTCAGGGTGCTGGGTGCTCAGTGCTCGAGGTGCTCAGTACTCAGGGTGCTGTATGTTCAGTGCTCAGGTTGCTGGGTGCTCAGTACTCAGGGTGCTTGGTGCTTAGTACTCAGGGTGCTGGGTGCTCAGTGCTCGGGGTGCTGGGTGCTCAGTGCTCAGTACTCAGGGCGCTGGGTGCTCAGTGCTCAGGGTGCTGGGTGCTCAGTACTCAGGGTGCTGGGTGCTCAGTGCTCGGGGTGCTGGGTGCTCAGTGCTCATTACTCAGGGTGCTGGGTGCTCAGTGCTCAGGGTGCTGGGTGCTCAGTACTCAGGGTGCTGGGTGCGCGGTGCTCAGTACGCAGGGTGCTCAGTGCTCAGGGTGCTGGGTGCTCAGTACTCAGGGTGCTGGGTGCTCGGTGCTCAGTACGCTGGGTGCTCAGTACTCCAGGTGCTGGGTGCTCAGTGCTCGGGGTTGCTCGGTGCTCAGTGCTCAAGGTGCTGGGTGCTCAGTACTCAGGGTGCTCATTGCTCAGGTTGCTGGGTGCTCAGTACTCAGGGTGCTGGGTGCTCAGTGCTCAGGGTGCTGGGTGCTCAGTGCTCAGGGTGCTGGGTGCTCAGTGCTCAGGGTGCTGGGTGCTCAGTACTCAGGGTGCTGGGTGCTCAGTGCTCGGGGTGCTGGGTGCTCAGTGCTCAGGGTGCTGGGTGCTCAGTACTCAGGTTGCTGGGAGCTCAGTACTCGGGTTGCTGGGTGCTCAGTACTCAGGGTGCTGGGTGCTCAGTACTCAGGGTGCTGGGTGATTAATACTCGGGTGCTGGTTGCTCAGTGCTCAGGGTGCTGGGTGCTCAGTGCTCGGGGTGCTGGGTGCTCAGTGCTCAGTTCTCAGGGTGTTGGGTGCTCAGAGCTCGGGGTGCTGGGTGCTCAGTGCTCAGTACTCAGGGTGCTGTGTGCTCAGTGCTCAGGGTGCTGGATGCTCAGTGCTTAGGGTGCTGGGTACTCAGTGCTCAGGGTGCTGGGTGCTCAGTGCTCGGGGTGCTGGGTGCTCAGTGCTCGGGGTGCTGGGTGGTCAGTGCTCGGGGTGCTCGGTGCTCAGTACCCAGGGTGCTGGGTGCTCAGTGCTCGAGGTGCTCAGTACTCAGGGTGCTGTATGTTCAGTGCTCAGGGTGCTGGGTGCTCAGTACTCAGGGTGCTCGGTGCTTAGTACTCAGGGTGCTGGGTGCTCAGTACTCCGGGTGCTGGGTGCTCAGTGCTCGGGATGCTCGGTGCTCAGTACTCAGTGCTCAGGGTGCTCAGTGCTCAGTGCTCAGTGTGCTGGGTGCTCGGTGCTCAGTACGCTGGGTGCTCAGTGCTCAGGGTGCTGGGTGCTCAGTACTCAGGGTGCTGGGTGCTCGGTGCTCAGTACGCTGGGTGCTCAGTACTCCGGGTGCTGGGTGCTCAGTGCTCGGGGTGCTCGGTGCTCAGTGCTCAAGGTGCTGGGTGCTCAGTACTCAGGGTGCTCATTGCTCAGGGTGCTGGGTGCTCAGTCCTCAGGGTGCTGGGTGCTCAGTGCTCAGGGTGCTCAGTGGTCGGGGCGCTGGGTGCTCGGGGTGCTCGGAGCTCAGTACTCAGGGTGCTGGGTGCTCAGTGCTCGGGGTGCTCGGTGCTCAGTACTCAGGATGCTGGGAGCTCAGTGCTCGGGGTGCACGGTGCTCAGTATGTTGGGTGCTCACTACTCAGGGTGCTGGGTGCTCAGTGCTCAGGGTGCTGGGTGCTCAGTGCTCAGGGTGCTGGGTGCTCAGTGCTCAGGGTGCTGGGTGCTCAGTACTCAGGGTGCTCAGTGCTCAGTACTCGGGGTGCTGGGTGCTCAGAACTCAGGGTGCTCAGTGCTCAGTGCTCGGGGTGCTGGGTGCTCAGTGCTCGGGGCGCTGGGTGCTCAGTGCTCGGGGTGCTGGGTGCTCAGTACTCGGGGTGCTGGGTGCTAAGTGCTCAGGTTGCTCAGTGCTCAGTACTCAGTGCTCAGGGTGCTCAGTGCTCAGTGCTCAGGGTGCTGGGTGTTCAGTACTCAGGGTGCTGGGTGCTCAGTACTCCGGGTGCTGGGTGCTCAGTGCTCGGGGTGCTCGGTGCTCAGTGCTCAAGGTGCTGGGTGCTCAGTACTCAGGGTGCTCATTGCTCAGGGTGCTGGGTGCTCAGTACTCAGGGTGCTGGGTGCTCAGTGCTAAGGGTGCTCGGTGCTCGGGGCGCTGGGTGCTCGGGGTGCTCGGAGCTCAGTACTCAGGGTGCTGGGTGCTCAGTGCTTGGGGTGCTCGGTGCTCAGTACTCAGGGTGCTGGGTGCTCAGTGCTCGGGGTGCTCGGTGCTCAGTACGTTGGGTGCTCACTACTCAGGGTGCTGGGTGCTCAGTGCTCAGGGTGCTGGGTGCTCAGTGCTCAGGGTGCTGGGTGCTCAGTGCTCAGGGTGCTGGGTGCTCAGTACTCAGGGTGCTCAGTGCTCAGTACTCGGGGTGCTTGGTGCTCAGTACTCAGGGTGCTCAGTGCTCAGTACTCGGGGTGCTGGGTGCTCAGTGCTCAGGGTGCTCAGTGCTCAGTGCTCGGGGTGCTGGGTGCTCAGTGCTCGGGGCGCTGGGTGCTCAGTGCTCGGGGTGCTGGGTGCTCAGTACTCGGGGTGCTGGGTGCTCAGTGCTCAGGGTGCTCAGTGCTCAGTACTCAGTGCTCAGGGTGCTCAGTGCTCAGTGCTCAGGGTGCTGGGTGTTCAGTACTAAGGGTGCTGGGTGCTCAGTACTCAGGGTGCTAGGTGCTCAGTGCTCAGGGTGCTGGGTGCTGAGTGCTCAGGGTGCTGGGTGCTCAGTACTCGGGTGCTGGGTGCTCAGTGCTCAGGGTGCTGGGTGCTCAGTGCTCAGGGTGCTGGGTGCTCAGTTCTCAGGGTGCTGGGTGCTCAGTACTCGGGGTGCTGGGTGCTCAGTACTCAGGGTGCTGGGTGCACAGTACTCAGGGTGCTGGGTGCTCAGTACTCGAGTGCTGGGTGCTCAGCGCTCAGGGTGCTGGGTGCTCAGTGCTCGGGGTGCTGGGTGCTCAGTGCTCAGTACTCAGGGGGCTGGGTGCTCAGTGCTCGGGGTGCTGGGTGCTCAGTGCTCAGTACTCAGGGTGCTGGGTGCTCAGTGCTCTGGGTGCTGGGTGCTCAGTGCTCAGGGTGCTAGGTGCTCGGTGCTCGGGGTGCTGGGTGCTTAGTGCTCGGGGTGCCGGTGCTCAGTACTCGGGGTGCTCAGTGCTCAGTACTCAGGGCCCTGGGTGCTCAGTGCTCATTGTGCTGGGTGCTCAGTACTCAGGGTGCTGGGTGCTCAGTGCTCGGGGTGCTGGGTGCTCAGTGCTCATTACTCAGGGTGCTGGGTGCTCAGTGCTCAGGGTGCTGGGTGCTCAGGACTCAGGGTGCTGGGTGCGCGGTGCTCAGTACGCTGGGTGCTCAGTACTCCAGGTGCTGGGTGCTCAGTGCTCGGGGTTGCTCGGTGCTCAGTGCTCAAGGTGCTGGGTGCTCAGTACTCAGGGTGCTCATTGCTCAGGTTGCTGGGTGCTCAGTACTCAGGGTGCTGGGTGCTCAGTGCTCAGGGTGCTGGGTGCTCAGTGCTCAGGGTGCTGGGTGCTCAGTGCTCAGGGTGCTGGGTGCTCAGTACTCAGGGTGCTGGGTGCTCAGTGCTCGGGGTGCTGGGTGCTCAGTGCTCAGGGTGCTGGGTGATCAGTACTCAGGGTGCTGGGTGATTAGTACTCGGGTGCTGGGTGCTCAGTGCTCAGGGTGCTGGGTGCTCAGTGCTCGGGGTGCTGGGTGCTCAGTGCTCAGTACTCAGGGTGCTGGGTGCTCAGTGCTCGGGGTGCTCTGTGCTCAGTGCTCAGTACTCAGGGTGCTGGGTGCTCAGTGCTCAGGGTGCTGGATGCTCAGTGCTTAGGGTGCTGGGTGCTCAGTGCTCAGGGTGCTGGGTGCTCAGTGCTCAGGGTGCTGGGTGCTCAGTACTCAGGGTGCTGGGTGCTCAGTGCTCGAGGTGCTCAGTACTCAGGGTGCTGTATGTTCAGTGCTCAGGGTGCTGGGTGCTCAGTACTCAGGGTGCTGGGTGCTCAGTGCTCGGGGTGCTCTGTGCTCAGTGCTCAGTACTCAGGGTGCTGGGTGCTCAGTGCTCAGGGTGCTGGATGCTCAGTGCTTAGGGTGCTGGGTGCTCAGTGCTCAGGGTGCTGGGTGCTCAGTGCTCAGGGTGCTGGGTGCTCAGTACTCAGGGTGCTGGGTGCTCAGTGCTCGAGGTGCTCAGTACTCAGGGTGCTGTATGTTCAGTGCTCAGGGTGCTGGGTGCTCAGTACTCAGGGTGCTTGGTGCTTAGTACTCAGGGTGCTGGGTGCTCAGTACTCCGGGTGCTGGGTGCTCAGTGCTCGGGATGCTCGGTGCTCAGTACTCAGTGCTCAGGGTGCTCAGTGCTCAGTGCTCAGTGTGCTGGGTGCTCGGTGCTCAGTACGCTGGGTGCTCAGTGCTCAGGGTGCTGGGTGCTCAGTACTCAGGGTGCTGGGTGCTCGGTGCTCAGTACGCTGGGTGCTCAGTACTCCGGGTGCTGGGTGCTCAGTGCTCGGGGTGCTCGGTGCTCAGTGCTCAAGGTGCTGGGTGCTCAGTACTCAGGGTGCTCATTGCTCAGGGTGCTGGGTGCTCAGTCCTCAGGGTGCTGGGTGCTCAGTGCTCAGGGTGCTCGGTGGTCGGGGCGCTGGGTGCTCGGGGTGCTCGGAGCTCAGTACTCAGGGTGCTGGGTGCTCAGTGCTCGGGGTGCTCGGTGCTCAGTACTCAGGATGCTGGGAGCTCAGTGCTCGGGGTGCTCGGTGCTCAGTATGTTGGGTGCTCACTACTCAGGGTGCTGGGTGCTCAGTGCTCAGGGTGCTGGGTGCTCAGTGCTCAGGGTGCTGGGTGCTCAGTGCTCAGGGTGCTGGGTGCTCAGTACTCAGGGTGCTCAGTGCTCAGTACTCGGGGTGCTGGGTGCTCAGAGCTCAGGGTGCTCAGTGCACAGTGCTCGGGGTGCTGGGTGCTCAGTGCTCGGGGCGCTGGGTGCTCAGTGCTCGGGGTGCTGGGTGCTCAGTACTCGGGGTGCTGGGTGCTAAGTGCTCAGGTTGCTCAGTGCTCAGTACTCAGTGCTCAGGGTGCTCAGTGCTCAGTGCTCAGGGTGCTGGGTGTTCAGTACTCAGGGTGCTGGGTGCTCAGTACTCAGGGTGCTAGGTGCTCAGTGCCCAGGGTGCTGGGTGCTCAGTGCTCGGGGCGCTGGGTGCACAGTGCTCGGGGTGCTCGGAGCTCAGTACTCAGGGTGCTGGGTGCTCAGTGCTCAGGATGATCGGTGCTCAGTGGTCAGGGTGCTGGGTGCTCAGTGCTCAGGGTGCTGGGTGCTAAGTGCTCAGGGTGCTGGGTGCTCAGTACTCGGGGTGCTGGGTGCTCAGTACTCAGGGTGCTGGGTGCTCAGTGCTCAGGGTGCTGGGTGCTCAGTTCTCAGGGTGCTGGGTGCTCAGTACTCGGGGTGCTGTGTGCTCAGTGCTCAGGGTGCTGGGTGCTCAGTACTCGGGTGCTGGGTGCTCAGTGCTCAGGGTGCTGGGTGCTCAGTGCTCGGGGTGCTGGGTGATCAGTGCTCAGTACTCAGGGTGCTGGGTGCTCAGTGCTCGGGGTGCTGGGTGCTCAGTGCTCAGTACTCAGGGTGCTGGGTGCTCAGTGCTCAGGGTGCTGGGTGCTCAGTGCTCGGGGTGCTAGGTGCTCGGTGCACGGGGTGCTGGGTGCTTAGTGCTCGGGTTGCCGGTGCTCAGTACTCGGGGTGCTCAGTGCTCAGTACTCAGGGCGCTGGGTGCTCAGTGCTCAGGGTGCTGGGTGCTCAGTACTCAGGGTGCTGGGTGCTCGGTGCTCAGTGCGCTGGGTGCTCAGTGCTCAGGGTGCTGGGTGCTCAGTACTCAGGGTGCTGGGTGCTCAGTGCTCAGGGTGCTGGGTGCTCAGTACTCAGGGTGCTGGATGCTCGGTGCTCAGTACGCTGGGTGCTCAGTGCTCAGGGTGCTGGGTGCTCAGTACTCAGGGTGCTGGGTGCTCGGTGCTCAGTACGCTGGGTGCTCAGTACTCCGGGTGCTGGGTGCTCAGTGCTCAAGGTTCTCGGTGCTCAGTGCTCAAGGTGCTGGGTGCTCAGTACTCAGGGTGCTCATTGCTCAGGGTGCTGGGTGCTCAGTACTCAGGGTGCTGGGTGCTCAGTGCTCAGGGTGCTCGGTGCTCGGGGCGCTGGGTGCTCGGGGTGCTCGGAGCTCAGTACTCAGGGTGCTGGGTGCTCAGTGCTCGGGGTGCTCGGTGCTCAGTACATTGGGTGCTCACTACTCAGGGAGCTGAGTCCTCAGTGCTCAGGGTGCTGGGTGCTCAGTGCTCGGGGTGCTGGGTGCTCAGTGCTCAGGGTGATCGGTGCTCAGTACTCAGGGTGCTGGGTGCTCAGTTCTCAGGGTGCTGGGTGCTCAGTCCTCAGGGTGCTCAGTGCTCAGGGTGCTGGGTGCTCAGTGCTCGGGGTGCTGGGTGCTCAGTGCTCCGGGTGCTGGCTGCTCAGTACTCGGGGTGCTGGGTGCTCAGTGCTCAGTGCTCAGGGTGCTGGTTGCTCAGTACTCAGGGTGCTGGGTGCTCAGTACTCAGGGTGCTGGGTGCTCAGTGCTCAGGGTGCTGGGTGCTCAGTACTCAGGGTGCTGGGTGATCAGTGCTCAGGGAGCTGGGTGCTCAGTGCTCAGGGAGCTGGGTGCTCAGTACTCAGGGTGCTGGGTACTCAGTGCTCGGGGTGCTGGGTGCTCAGTACTTGGGGTGCTGGGTGCTCAGTACTCAGGTTGCTGGGTGCTCAGTACACATGGTGCTGGGTGCTCAGTGCTCGGGTTGCTGGGTGCTCAGTGCTCGGTGTGCTGGGTGCTCAGTGCTCGGGGTGCTGTGTGTTCAGTGCTCAGGGTGCTGGGTGCTCAGTACTCAGGGTGCTGGTTGCTCAGTACTCAGGGTTCTCATTGCTCAGGGTGCTGGGTCGTCAGTACTCAGGGTGCTGCGTGCTCAGTACTCAGGGTGCTCAGTGCTCAGTACTCAGGGTGCTCAGTGCTCAGTACTCAGGGTGCTCGGTGCTCAGGGTGCTGGGTGCTCAGTGCTCGGGTTGCTCGGTGCTCAGTACTCAGGGTGCTCGGTGCTCAGTGCTCAGGGTGCTGGGTGCTCAGTGCTCAGGGTGCTGGGTGCTCAGTGCTCAGGGCGCTGGGTGCTCAGTACTCAGGGTGCTCGGTGCTGGGGGTGCTGGTTGCTCAGTGCTCGGGGTGCTCGGTGCTCAGTACTCGGGGTGCTCAGTGCTCAGTACTCAGGGTGCTGGGTGCTCAGTGCTCAGGGTGCTGGGTGATCAGTACTCAGGGTGCTGGGTGCTCGGTGCTCAGTATGCTGGGTGCTCAGTACTCAGGGTGCTGGGTGCTCAGTACTCAGGGTGCTCGGTGCTCAGTACTCAAGGTGCTGGGTGCTCAGTGCTCAGGGTGCTGGGTGCTCAGTGCTCGGGGTGCTGGGTGCTCAGTGCTCAGTACTCAGGGTGCTGGGTGCTCAGTGCTCGGGGTGCTGGGTGCTCAGTGCTCAGTACTCAGGGTGCTGGGTGCTTAGTGCTCAGTGTGCTGGATGCTCAGTGCTTAGGGTGCTGGGTACTCAGTGCTCAGGGTGCTGGGTGCTCAGTACTCAGGGTGCTGGGTGCTCAGTGCTCAGGGTGCTGGGTGCTCAGTGCTCGGGGTGCTGGGTGCTCAGTGCTCGGGGTGCTGGGTGGTCAGTGCTCGGGGTGCTCGGTGCTCAGTACTCAGGGTGCTGGGTGCTCAGTGCTCGAGGTGCTCAGTACTCAGGGTGCTGTATGTTCAGTGCTCAGGGTGCTGGGTGCTCAGTACTCAGGGTGCTCGGTGCTTAGTACTCAGGGTGCTGGGTGCTCAGTACTCCGGGTGCTGGGTGCTCAGTGCTCGGGATGCTCGGTGCTCAGTACTCAGTGCTCAGGGTGCTCAGTGCTCAGTGCTCAGTGTGCTGGGTGCTCGGTGCTCAGTACGCTGGGTGCTCAGTGCTCAGGGTGCTGGGTGCTCAGTACTCAGGGTGCTGGGTGCTCGGTGCTCAGTACGCTGGGTGCTCAGTACTCCGGGTGCTGGGTGCTCAGTGCTCGGGGTGCTCGGTGCTCAGTGCTCAAGGTGCTGGGTGCTCAGTACTCAGGGTGCTCATTGCTCAGGTTGCTGGGTGCTCAGTCCTCAGGGTGCTGGGTGCTCAGTGCTCAGGGTGCTCGGTGGACGGGGCGCTGGGTGCTCGGGGTGCTCGGAGCTCAGTACTCAGGGTGCTGGGTGCTCAGTGCTCGGGGTGCTTGGTGCTCAGTACTCAGGATGCTGGGAGCTCAGTGCTCGGGGTGCTCGGTGCTCAGTATGTTGGGTGCTCACTACTCAGGGTGCTGGGTGCTCAGTGCTCAGGGTGCTGGGTGCTCAGTGCTCAGGGTGCTGGGTGCTCAGTGCTCAGGGTGCTGGGTGCTCAGTACTCAGGGTGGTCAGTGCTCAGTACTCGGGGTGCTGGGTGCTCAGAGCTCAGGGTGCTCAGTGCTCAGTGCTCGGGGTGCTGGGTGCTCAGTGCTCGGGGCGCTGGGTGCTCAGTGCTCGGGGTGCTGGGTGCTCAGTACTCCGGGTGCTGGGTGCTAAGTGCTCAGGTTGCTCAGTGCTCAGTACTCAGTGCTCAGGGTGCTCAGTGCTCAGTGCTCAGGGTGCTGGGTGTTCAGTACTCAGGGTGCTGGGTGCTCAGTACTCAGGGTGCTAGGTGCTCAGTGCTCAGGGTGCTGGGTGCTCAGTGCTCGGGGCGCTGGGTGCACAGTGCTCGGGGTGCTCGGAGCTCAGTACTCAGGGTGCTGGGTGCTCAGTGCTCAGGATGATCGGTGCTCAGTGCTCAGGGTGCTGGGTGCTCAGTGCTCAGCGTGCTGGGTGCTCAGTGCTCAGGGTGCTGGGTGCTCAGTACTCGGGGTGCTGGGTGCTCAGTACTCAGGGTGCTGGGTGCTCAGTGCTCAGGGTGCTGGGTGCTCAGTTTTCAGGGTGCTGGGTGCTCAGTACTCGGGGTGCTGTGTGCTCAGTACTCAGGGTGCTGGGTGCTCAGTGCTCAGGGTGCTGGGTGCTCAGTACTCGGGTGCTGGGTGCTCAGTGCTCAGGGTGCTGGGTGCTCAGTGCTCGGGGTGCTGGGTGATCAGTGCTCATTACTCAGGGTGCTGGGTGCTCAGTGCTCGGGGTGCTGGGTGCTCAGTTCTCAGTACTCAGGGTGCTGGGTGCTCAGTGCTCAGGGTGCTGGGTGCTCAGTGCTCGGGGTGCTAGGTGCTCGGTGCACGGGGTGCTGGGTGCTTAGTGCTCGGGGTGCCGGTGCTCAGTACTCGGGGTGCTCAGTGCTCAGTACTCAGGGAGCTGGGTGCTCAGTGCTCAGGGTGCTGGGTGCTCAGTACTCAGGGTGCTGGGTGCTCGGTGCTCAGTGCGCTGGGTGCTCAGTGCTCAGGGTGCTGGGTGCTCAGTACTCAGGGTGCTGGGTGCTCAGTGCTCAGGGTGCTGGGTGCTCAGTACTCAGGGTGCTGGATGCTCGGTGCTCAGTACGCTGGGTGCTCAGTGCTCAGGGTGCTGGGTGCTCAGTACTCAGGGTGCTGGGTGCTCGGTGCTCAGTACGCTGGGTGCTCAGTACTCCGGGTGCTGGGTGCTCAGTGCTCAAGGTTCTCGGTGCTCAGTGCTCAAGGTGCTGGGTGCTCAGTACTCAGGGTGCTCATTGCTCAGGGTGCTGGGTGCTCAGTACTCAGGGTGCTGGGTGCTCAGTGCTCAGGGTGCTCGGTGCTCGGGGCGCTGGGTGCTCGGGGTGCTCGGAGCTCAGTACTCAGGGTGCTGGGTGCTCAGTGCTCGGGGTGCTCGGTGCTCAGTACATTGGGTGCTCACTACTCAGGGAGCTGAGTCCTCAGGGCTCAGGGTGCTGGGTGCTCAGTGCTCGGGGTGCTGGGTGCTCAGTGTTCAGGGTGATCGGTGCTCAGTACTCAGGGTGCTGGGTGCTCAGTTCTCAGGGTGCTGGGTGCTCAGTCCTCAGGGTGCTCAGTGCTCAGGGTGCTGGGTGCTCAGTGCTCGGGGTGCTGGGTGCTCAGTGCTCCGGGTGCTGGCTGCTCAGTGCTCGGGGTGCTGGGTGCTCAGTGCTCCGGGTGCTGGCTGCTCAGTACTCGGGGTGCTGGGTGCTCAGTGCTTAGTGCTCAGGGTGCTGGTTGCTCAGTACTCAGGGTGCTGGGTGCTCAGTACTCAGGGTGCTGGGTGCTCAGTGCTCAGGGTGCTGGGTGCTCAGTACTCAGGGTGCTGGGTGATCAGTGCTCAGGGAGCTGGGTGCTCAGTGCTCAGGGAGCTGGGTGCTCAGTACTCAGGGTGCTGGGTACTCAGTGCTCGGGGTGCTGGGTGCTCAGTACTTGGGGTGCTGGGTGCTCAGTACTCAGGTTGCTGGGTGCTCAGTACACATGGTGCTGGGTGCTCAGTGCTCGGGTTGCTGGGTGCTCAGTGCTCGTGGTGCTGGGTGCTCAGTGCTCGGGGTGCTGTGTGTTCAGTGCTCAGGGTGCTGGGTGCTCAGTACTCAGGGTGCTGGTTGCTCAGTACTCAGGGTTCTCATTGCTCAGGGTGCTGGGTCGTCAGTACTCAGGGTGCTGGGTGCTCAGTACTCAGGGTGCTCAGTGCTCAGTACTCAGGGTGCTCAGTGCTCAGTACTCAGGGTGCTCGGTGCTCAGGGTGCTGGGTGCTCAGTGCTCGGGGTGCTCGGTGCTCAGTACTCAGGGTGCTCGGTGCTCAGTGCTCAGGGTGCTGGGTGCTCAGTGCTCAGGGTGCTGGGTGCTCAGTGCTCAGGGTGCTGGGTGCTCAGTACTCAGGGTGCTCGGTGCTGGGGGTGCTGGTTGCTCAGTGCTCGGGGTGCTCGGTGCTCAGTACTCGGGGTGCTCAGTGCTCAGTACTCAGGGTGCTGGGTGCTCAGTGCTCAGGGTGCTGGGTGCTCAGTACTCAGGGTGCTGGGTGCTCGGTGCTCAGTACGCTGGGTGCTCAGTACTCAGGGTGCTGGGTGCTCAGTACTCAGGGTGCTCGGTGCTCAGTACTCAAGGTGCTGGGTTCTCAGTGCTCAGGGTGCTGGGTGCTCAGTGCTCGGGGTGCTGGGTGCTCAGTGCTCAGTACTCAGGGTGCTGGGTGCTCAGTGCTCGGGGTGCTGGGTGCTCAGTACTCAGTACTCAGGGTGCTGGGTGCTCAGTGCTCAGTGTGCTGGATTCTCAGTGCTTAGGGTGCTGGGTACTCAGTGCTCAGGGTGCTGGGTGCTCAGTACTCAGGGTGCTGGGTGCTCAGTGCTCAGGGTGCTGGGTGCTCAGTGCTCGGGGTGCTGGGTGCTCAGTGCTCGGGGTGCTGGGTGGTCAGTGCTCGGGGTGCTCGGTGCTCAGTACTCAGGGTGCTGGGTGCTCAGTGCTCGAGGTGCTCAGTACTCAGGGTGCTGTATGTTCAGTGCTCAGGGTGCTGGGTGCTCAGTACTCAGGGTGCTCGGTGCTTAGTACTCAGGGTGCTGGGTGCTCAGTACTCCGGGTGCTGGGTGCTCAGTGCTCGGGATGCTCGGTGCTCAGTACTCAGTGCTCAGGGTGCTCAGTGCTCAGTGCTCAGTGTGCTGGGTGCTCGGTGCTCAGTACGCTGGGTGCTCAGTGCTCAGGGTGCTGGGTGCTCAGTACTCAGGGTGCTGGGTGCTTGGTGCTCAGTACGCTGGGTGCTCAGTACTCCGGGTGCTGGGTGCTCAGTGCTCGGGGTGCTCGGTGCTCAGTGCTCAAGGTGCTGGGTGCTCAGTACTCAGGGTGCTCATTGCTCAGGGTGCTGGGTGCTCAGTCCTCAGGGTGCTGGGTGCTCAGTGCTCAGGGTGCTCGGTGGTCGGGGCGCTGGGTGCTCGGGGTGCTCGGAGCTCAGTACTCAGGGTGCTGGGTGCTCAGTGCTCGGGGTGCTCGGTGCTCAGTACTCAGGATGCTGGGAGCTCAGTGCTCGGGGTGCTCGGTGCTCAGTATGTTGGGTGCTCACTACTCAGGGTGCTGGGTGCTCAGTGCTCAGGGTGCTGGGTGCTCAGTGCTCAGGGTGCTGGGTGCTCAGTGCTCAGGGTGCTGGGTGCTCAGTACTCAGGGTGCTCAGTGCTCAGTACTCGGGGTGCTGGGTGCTCAGAGCTCAGGGTGCTCAGTGCTCAGTGCTCGGGGTGCTGGGTGCTCAGTGCTCGGGGCGCTGGGTGCTCAGTGCTCGGGGTGCTGGGTGCTCAGTACTCGGGGTGCTGGGTGCTAAGTGCTCAGGTTGCTCAGTGCTCAGTACTCAGTGCTCAGGGTGCTCAGTGCTCAGTGCTCAGGGTGCTGGGTGTTCAGTACTCAGGGTGCTGGGTGCTCAGTACTCAGGGTGCTAGGTGCTCAGTGCTCAGGGTGCTGGGTGCTCAGTGCTCAGGGCGCTGGGTGCTCAGTGCTCGGGGTGCTCTGAGCTCAGTACTCAGGGTGCTGGGTGCTCAGTGCTCAGGATGATCGGTGCTCAGTGCTCAGGGTGCTGGGTGCTCAGTGCTCAGGGTGCTGGGTGCTCAGTGCTCAGGGTGCTGGGTGCCCAGTACTCGGGGTGCTGGGTGCTCAGTACTCAGGGTGCTGGGTGCTCAGTGCTCAGGGTGCTGGGTGCTCAGTTCTCAGGGTTCTGGGTGCTCAGTACTCGGGGTGCTGTGTGCTCAGTACTCAGGGTGCAGGGTGCTCAGTGCTCAGGGTGCTGGGTGCTCAGTACTCGGGTGCTGGGTGCTCAGTGCTCAGGGTGCTGGGTGCTCAGTGCTCGGGGTGCTGGGTGCTCAGTGCTCAGTACTCAGGGTGCTGGGTGCTCAGTGCTCGGGGTGCTGGGTGCTCAGTGCTCAGTACTCAGGGTGCTGGGTGCTCAGTGCTCAGGGTGCTGGGTGCTCAGTGCTCGGGGTGCTAGGTGCTCGGTGCACGGGGTGCTGGGTGCTTAGTGCTCGGGGTGCCGGTGCTCAGTACTCAGGGTGCTCAGTGCTCAGTACTCAGGGCGCTGGGTGCTCAGTGCTCAGGGTGCTGGGTGCTCAGTACTCAGGGTGCTGGGTGCTCGGTGCTCAGTGCGCTGGGTGCTCAGTGCTCAGGGTGCTGGGTGCTCAGTACTCAGGGTGCTGGGTGCTCAGTGCTCAGGGTGCTGGGTGCTCAGTACTCAGGGTGCTGGATGCTCGGTGCTCAGTACGCTGGGTGCTCAGTGCTCAGGGTGCTGGGTGCTCAGTACTCAGGGTGCTGGGTTCTCGGTGCTCAGTACGCTGGGTGCTCAGTACTCCGGGTGCTGGGTGCTCAGTGCTCAAGGTTCTCGGTGCTCAGTGCTCAAGGTGCTGGGTGCTCAGTACTCAGGGTGCTCATTGCTCAGGGTGCTGGGTGCTCAGTGCTCAGGGTGCTGGGTGCTCAGTACTCAGGGTGCTGGGTGCTCGGTGCTCAGTACGCTGGGTGCTCAGTACTCCGGGTGCTGGGTGCTCAGTGCTCAAGGTTCTCGGTGCTCAGTGCTCAAGGTGCTGGGTGCTCAGTACTCAGGGTGCTCATTGCTCAGGGTGCTGGGTGCTCAGTGCTCAGGGTGCTGGGTGCTCAGTCCTCAGGGTGCTCAGTGCTCAGGGTGCTGGGTGCTCAGTGCTCGGGGTGCTGGGTGCTCAGTGCTCCGGGTGCTGGGTGCTCAGTAATCGGGGTGCTGGGTGCTCAGTGCTCAGTGCTCAGGGTGCTGGTTGCTCAGTACTCAGGGTGCTGGGTGCTCAGTACTCAGGGTGCTGGGTGCTCAGTGCTCAGTGTGCTGGGTGCTCGGTGCTCAGTACGCTGGGTGCTCAGTGCTCAGGGTGCTGGGTGCTCAGTGCTCGGGGTGCTCGGTGCTCAGTGCTCAAGGTGCTGGGTGCTCAGTACTCAGGGTGCTCATTGCTCAGGGTGCTGGGTGCTCAGTCCTCAGGGTGCTGGGTGCTCAGTGCTCAGGGTGCTGGGTGCTCAGTGCTCAGTGTGCTGGGTGCTCGGTGCTCAGTACGCTGGGTGCTCAGTACTCCGGGTGCTGGGTGCTCAGTGCTCGGGGTGCTCGGTGCTCAGTGCTCAAGGTGCTGGGTGCTCAGTACTCAGGGTGCTCATTGCTCAGGGTGCTGGGTGCTCAGTCCTCAGGGTGCTGGGTGCTCAGTACTCAGGGTGCTCATTGCTCAGGGTGCTGGGTGCTCAGTCCTCAGGGTGCTGGGTGCTCAGTTCTCAGGGTGCTGGGTGCTCAGTGCTCAGTATGCTGGGTGCTCGGTGCTCAGTACGCTGGGTGCTCAGTACTCCGGGTGCTGGGTGCTCAGTGCTCGGGGTGCTCGGTGCTCAGTGCTCAAGGTGCTGGGTGCTCAGTACTCAGGGTGCTCATTGCTCAGGGTGCTGGGTGCTCAGTCCTCAGGGTGCTGGGTGCTCAGTGCTCAGGGTGCTCGGTGGTCGGGGCGCTGGGTGCTCGGGGTGCTCGGAGCTCAGTACTCAGGGTGCTGGGTGCTCAGTGCTCGGGGTGCTCGGTGCTCAGTACTCAGGATGCTGGGAGCTCAGTGCTCGGGGTGCTCGGTGCTCAGTATGTTGGGTGCTCACTACTCAGGGTGCTGGGTGCTCAGTGCTCAGGGTGCTGGGTGCTCAGTGCTCAGGGTGCTGGGTGCTCAGTGCTCAGGGTGCTGGGTGCTCAGTACTCAGGGTGCTCAGTGCTCAGTACTCGGGGTGCTGGGTGCTCAGAGCTCAGGGTGCTCAGTGCTCAGTGCTCGGGGTGCTGGGTGCTCAGTGCTCGGGGCGCTGGGTGCTCAGTGCTCGGGGTGCTGGGTGCTCAGTACTCGGGGTGCTGGGTGCTAAGTGCTCAGGTTGCTCAGTGCTCAGTACTCAGTGCTCAGGGTGCTCAGTGCTCAGTGCTCAGGGTGCTGGGTGTTCAGTACTCAGGGTGCTGGGTGCTCAGTACTCAGGGTGCTAGGTGCTCAGTGCTCAGGGTGCTGGGTGCTCAGTGCTCAGGGCGCTGGGTGCTCAGTGCTCGGGGTGCTCGGAGCTCAGTACTCAGGGTGCTGGGTGCTCAGTGCTCAGGATGATCGGTGCTCAGTGCTCAGGGTGCTGGGTGCTCAGAGCTCAGGGTGCTGGGTGCTCAGTGCTCAGGGTGCTGGGTGCTCAGTACTCGGGGTGCTGGGTGCTCAGTACTCAGGGTGCTGGGTGCTCAGTGCTCAGGGTGCTGGGTGCTCAGTTCTCAGGGTTCTGGGTGCTCAGTACTCGGGGTGCTGTGTGCTCAGTACTCAGGGTGCAGGGTGCTCAGTGCTCAGGGTGCTGGGTGCTCAGTACTCGGGTGCTGGGTGCTCAGTGCTCAGGGTGCTGGGTGCTCAGTGCTCGGGGTGCTGGGTGCTCAGTGCTCAGTACTCAGGGTGCTGGGTGCTCAGTGCTCGGGGTGCTGGGTGCTCAGTGCTCAGTACTCAGGGTGCTGGGTGCTCAGTGCTCAGGGTGCTGGGTGCTCAGTGCTCGGGGTGCTAGGTGCTCGGTGCACGGGGTGCTGGGTGCTTAGTGCTCGGGGTGCCGGTGCTCAGTACTCGGGGTGCTCAGTGCTCAGTACTCAGGGCGCTGGGTGCTCAGTGCTCAGGGTGCTGGGTGCTCAGTACTCAGGGTGCTGGGTGCTCGGTGCTCAGTGCGCTGGGTGCTCAGTGCTCAGGGTGCTGGGTGCTCAGTACTCAGGGTGCTGGGTGCTCAGTGCTCAGGGTGCTGGGTGCTCAGTACTCAGGGTGGTGGATGCTCGGTGCTCAGTACGCTGGGTGCTCAGTGCTCAGGGTGCTGGGTGCTCAGTACTCAGGGTGCTGGGTGCTCGGTGCTCAGTACGCTGGGTGCTCAGTACTCCGGGTGCTGGGTGCTCAGTGCTCAAGGTTCTCGGTGCTCAGTGCTCAAGGTGCTGGGTGCTCAGTACTCAGGGTGCTCATTGCTCAGGGTGCTGGGTGCTCAGTGCTCAGGGTGCTGGGTGCTCAGTACTCAGGGTGCTGGGTGCTCGGTGCTCAGTACGCTGGGTGCTCAGTACTCCGGGTGCTGGGTGCTCAGTGCTCAAGGTTCTCGGTGCTCAGTGCTCAAGGTGCTGGGTGCTCAGTACTCAGGGTGCTCATTGCTCAGGGTGCTGGGTGCTCAGTGCTCAGGGTGCTGGGTGCTCAGTCCTCAGGGTGCTCAGTGCTCAGGGTGCTGGGTGCTCAGTGCTCGGGGTGCTGGGTGCTCAGTGCTCCGGGTGCTGGGTGCTCAGTAATCGGGGTGCTGGGTGCTCAGTGCTCAGTGCTCAGGGTGCTGGTTGCTCAGTACTCAGGGTGCTGGGTGCTCAGTACTCAGGGTGCTGGGTGCTCAGTGCTCAGGGTGCTGGGTGCTCAGTACTCAGGGTGCTGGGTGATCAGTGCTCGGGGTGCTGGGTGCTCAGTGCTTAGGGTGCTGGGTGCTCAGTGCCCAGGGAGCTGGGTGCTCAGTACTCAGGGTGCTGGGTACTCAGTGCTCGGGGTGCTGGTTGCTCAGTACTTGGGGTGCTGGGTGCTCAGTACTCAGGTTGCTGGGTGCTCAGTACACATGGTGCTGGGTGCTCAGTTCTCGGGTTGCTGGGTGCTCAGTGCTCGGGGTGCTGGGTGCTCAGTGCTCGGGGTGCTGTGTGTTCAGTGCTCAGGGTGCTGGGTGCTCAGTACTCAGGGTGCTGGTTGCTCAGTACTCAGGGTTCTCATTGCTCAGGGTGCTGGGTGGTCAGTACTCAGGGTGCTGGGTGCTCAGTACTCAGGGTGCTCAGTGCTCAGTACTCAGGGTGCTCAGTGCTCAGTACTCAGGGTGCTCGGTGCTCAGGGTACTTGGTGCTCAGTGCTCGGGGTGCTCGGTGCTCAGTACTCAGGGTGCTCGGTGCTCAGTGCTCAGGGTGCTGGGTGCTCAGTGCTCAGGGTGCTGGGTGCTCAGTGCTCAGGGTGCTGGGTGCTCAGTACTCAGGGTGCTCGGTGCTGGGGGTGCTGGTTGCTCAGTGCTCGGGGTGCTCGGTGCTCAGTACTCGGGGTGCTCAGTGCTCAGTACTCAGGGTGCTGGGTGCTCAGTGCTCAGGGTGCTGGGTGCTCAGTACTCAGGGTGCTGGGTGCTCGGTGCTCAGTACGCTGGGTGCTCAGTACTCAGGGTGCTGGGTGCTCAGTACTTAGGGTGCTCGGTGCTCAGTACTCAAGGTGCTGGGTGCTCAGTGCTCGGGGTGCTGGGAGCTCAGTACTCAGGGTGCTGGGTGCTCAGTGCTCGGGGTGCTCGGTGCTCAGTACGCTGGGTGCTCAGTACTCAGGGTGCTGGGTGCTCAGTACTCAGGGTGCTGGGTGCTCAGTACTCAGGGTGCTGGGTGCTTAGTACTCAGGGTGCTGGGTGCTCAGTGCTCGGGGTGCTGGGTGCTCAGTGCTCGGGGTGCTCAGTGCTCAGTGCTCGGGGTGCTGGGTCCTCAGTACTCAGGGTGCTGGGTGCTCAGTACTCGTTGTGCTGGGTGCTCAGTGTTCAGGGTGCTGGGTGGTCAGTACTCAGGTTGCTCGGTGCTCAGTTCTCGGGGTGCTGGGTGCTCAGTACTCAGGGTGATGGGTGCTCAGTACTCAGGGTGCTCAGTGCTCAGTACTGAGCGTGCTGGGTGTTCAGTGCTCAGGGTGCTCGGTGCTCAGTACTCAGGGTGCTCAGTGCTCAGTACTCAGCGTGCTGGGTGCTCAGTACTCAGGGTGCTGGGTGCTCAGTGCTCGGGGTGCTCGGTGCTCAGTACGCTGGGTGCTCAGTACTCAGGGTGCTGGGTGCTCAGTACTCAGGGTGCTGTGTGCTCAGTACTCAGGGTGTTGGGTGCTTAGTACTCAGGGTGCTCGGACCTCAGTGCTCAGGGTGCTTGGTGCTCAGTACTCAGGGTGCTCAGTGCTCAGGGTGCTGTGTGCTCAGTGCTCGGGGTGCTGGGTACTCAGTGCTCAGTACACAGGGATCTGGGTGCTCTGTGCTCGGGGTGCTGGGTGCTCAGTACTCAGTACTCAGGGTGCTGGGTTCTCAGTGCTCGGGGTGCTGGATGCTCAGTACTCAGGGTGCTGGGTACTCAGTGCTCAGGTTGCTGGGTGCTCAGTACTCAGGGTGCTGGGTGCTCAGTGCTCAGGGTGCTGGGTGCACAGTACTCAGGGTGCTGGGTCGTGAGTGCTCAGGGTGCTGTGTGCTCAGTGCTCGGGGTGCTCAGTACTCAGGGTGCTGTGTGTTCAGTGCTCAGGGTACTGGGTGCTCAGTACTCAGGGTGCTCGGTGCTTAGTACTCAGGGTGCTGGGTGCTCATTACTCCGGGTGCTGGGTGCTCAGTGCTCGGGGTGCTCGGTGCTCAGTGCTCAGGGTGCTGGGTGCTCAGTACTCAGGGTGCTCATTGCTCAGGGTGCTGGGTGCTCAGTACTCAGGGTGCTGGGTGCTCAGTACTCAGGGTGCTCATTGCTCAGGGTGCTGGGTGCTCAGTCCTCAGGGTGCTGGGTGCTCAGTACTCAGGGTGCTGGGTGCTCAGTGCTCAGTATGCTGGGTGCTCGGTGCTCAGTACGCTGGGTGCTCAGTACTCCGGGTGCTGGGTGCTCAGTGCTCGGGGTGCTCGGTGCTCAGTGCTCAAGGTGCTGGGTGCTCAGTACTCAGGGTGCTCATTGCTCAGGGTGCTGGGTGCTCAGTCCTCAGGGTGCTGGGTGCTCAGTGCTCAGGGTGCTCGGTGGTCGGGGCGCTGGGTGCTCGGGGTGCTCGGAGCTCAGTACTCAGGGTGCTGGGTGCTCAGTGCTCGGGGTGCTCGGTGCTCAGTACTCAGGATGCTGGGAGCTCAGTGCTCGGGGTGCTCGGTGCTCAGTATGTTGGGTGCTCACTACTCAGGGTGCTGGGTGCTCAGTGCTCAGGGTGCTGGGTGCTCAGTGCTCAGGGTGCTGGGTGCTCAGTGCTCAGGGTGCTGGGTGCTCAGTACTCAGGGTGCTCAGTGCTCAGTACTCGGGGTGCTGGGTGCTCAGAGCTCAGGGTGCTCAGTGCTCAGTGCTCGGGGTGCTGGGTGCTCAGTGCTCGGGGCGCTGGGTGCTCAGTGCTCGGGGTGCTGGGTGCTCAGTACTCGGGGTGCTGGGTGCTAAGTGCTCAGGTTGCTCAGTGCTCAGTACTCAGTGCTCAGGGTGCTCAGTGCTCAGTGCTCAGGGTGCTGGGTGTTCAGTACTCAGGGTGCTGGGTGCTCAGTACTCAGGGTGCTAGGTGCTCAGTGCTCAGGGTGCTGGGTGCTCAGTGCTCAGGGCGCTGGGTGCTCAGTGCTCGGGGTGCTCGGAGCTCAGTACTCAGGGTGCTGGGTGCTCAGTGCTCAGGATGATCGGTGCTCAGTGCTCAGGGTGCTGGGTGCTCAGAGCTCAGGGTGCTGGGTGCTCAGTGCTCAGGGTGCTGGGTGCTCAGTACTCGGGGTGCTGGGTGCTCAGTACTCAGGGTGCTGGGTGCTCAGTGCTCAGGGTGCTGGGTGCTCAGTTCTCAGGGTTCTGGGTGCTCAGTACTCGGGGTGCTGTGTGCTCAGTACTCAGGGTGCAGGGTGCTCAGTGCTCAGGGTGCTGGGTGCTCAGTACTCGGGTGCTGGGTGCTCAGTGCTCAGGGTGCTGGGTGCTCAGTGCTCGGGGTGCTGGGTGCTCAGTGCTCAGTACTCAGGGTGCTGGGTGCTCAGTGCTCGGGGTGCTGGGTGCTCAGTGCTCAGTACTCAGGGTGCTGGGTGCTCAGTGCTCAGGGTGCTGGGTGCTCAGTGCTCGGGGTGCTAGGTGCTCGGTGCACGGGGTGCTGGGTGCTTAGTGCTCGGGGTGCCGGTGCTCAGTACTCGGGGTGCTCAGTGCTCAGTACTCAGGGCGCTGGGTGCTCAGTGCTCAGGGTGCTGGGTGCTCAGTACTCAGGGTGCTGGGTGCTCGGTGCTCAGTGCGCTGGGTGCTCAGTGCTCAGGGTGCTGGGTGCTCAGTACTCAGGGTGCTGGGTGCTCAGTGCTCAGGGTGCTGGGTGCTCAGTACTCAGGGTGCTGGATGCTCGGTGCTCAGTACGCTGGGTGCTCAGTGCTCAGGGTGCTGGGTGCTCAGTACTCAGGGTGCTGGGTGCTCGGTGCTCAGTACGCTGGGTGCTCAGTACTCCGGGTGCTGGGTGCTCAGTGCTCAAGGTTCTCGGTGCTCAGTGCTCAAGGTGCTGGGTGCTCAGTACTCAGGGTGCTCATTGCTCAGGGTGCTGGGTGCTCAGTGCTCAGGGTGCTGGGTGCTCAGTACTCAGGGTGCTGGGTGCTCGGTGCTCAGTACGCTGGGTGCTCAGTACTCCGGGTGCTGGGTGCTCAGTGCTCAAGGTTCTCGGTGCTCAGTGCTCAAGGTGCTGGGTGCTCAGTACTCAGGGTGCTCATTGCTCAGGGTGCTGGGTGCTCAGTGCTCAGGGTGCTGGGTGCTCAGTCCTCAGGGTGCTCAGTGCTCAGGGTGCTGGGTGCTCAGTGCTCGGGGTGCTGGGTGCTCAGTGCTCCGGGTGCTGGGTGCTCAGTAATCGGGGTGCTGGGTGCTCAGTGCTCAGTGCTCAGGGTGCTGGTTGCTCAGTACTCAGGGTGCTGGGTGCTCAGTACTCAGGGTGCTGGGTGCTCAGTGCTCAGGGTGCTGGGTGCTCAGTACTCAGGGTGCTGGGTGATCAGTGCTCGGGGTGCTGGGTGCTCAGTGCTCAGGGTGCTGGGTGCTCAGTGCCCAGGGAGCTGGGTGCTCAGTACTCAGGGTGCTGGGTACTCAGTGCTCGGGGTGCTGGTTGCTCAGTACTTGGGGTGCTGGGTGCTCAGTACTCAGGTTGCTGGGTGCTCAGTACACATGGTGCTGGGTGCTCAGTGCTCGGGTTGCTGGGTGCTCAGTGCTCGGGGTGCTGGGTGCTCAGTGCTCGGGGTGCTGTGTGTTCAGTGCTCAGGGTGCTGGGTGCTCAGTACTCAGGGTGCTGGTTGCTCAGTACTCAGGGTTCTCATTGCTCAGGGTGCTGGGTGGTCAGTACTCAGGGTGCTGGGTGCTCAGTACTCAGGGTGCTCAGTGCTCAGTACTCAGGGTGCTCAGTGCTCAGTACTCAGGGTGCTCGGTGCTCAGGGTACTTGGTGCTCAGTGCTCGGGGTGCTCGGTGCTCAGTACTCAGGGTGCTCGGTGCTCAGTGCTCAGGGTGCTGGGTGCTCAGTGCTCAGGGTGCTGGGTGCTCAGTGCTCAGGGTGCTGGGTGCTCAGTACTCAGGGTGCTCGGTGCTGGGGGTGCTGGTTGCTCAGTGCTCGGGGTGCTCGGTGCTCAGTACTCGGGGTGCTCAGTGCTCAGTACTCAGGGTGCTGGGTGCTCAGTGCTCAGGGTGCTGGGTGCTCAGTACTCAGGGTGCTGGGTGCTCGGTGCTCAGTACGCTGGGTGCTCAGTACTCAGGGTGCTGGGTGCTCAGTACTTAGGGTGCTCGGTGCTCAGTACTCAAGGTGCTGGGTGCTCAGTGCTCGGGGTGCTGGGAGCTCAGTACTCAGGGTGCTGGGTGCTCAGTGCTCGGGGTGCTCGGTGCTCAGTACGCTGGGTGCTCAGTACTCAGGGTGCTGGGTGCTCAGTACTCAGGGTGCTGGGTGCTCAGTACTCAGGGTGCTGGGTGCTTAGTACTCAGGGTGCTGGGTGCTCAGTGCTCGGGGTGCTGGGTGCTCAGTGCTCGGGGTGCTCAGTGCTCAGTGCTCGGGGTGCTGGGTCCTCAGTACTCAGGGTGCTGGGTGCTCAGTACTCGTTGTGCTGGGTGCTCAGTGTTCAGGGTGCTGGGTGGTCAGTACTCAGGTTGCTCGGTGCTCAGTTCTCGGGGTGCTGGGTGCTCAGTACTCAGGGTGATGGGTGCTCAGTACTCAGGGTGCTCAGTGCTCAGTACTGAGCGTGCTGGGTGTTCAGTGCTCAGGGTGCTCGGTGCTCAGTACTCAGGGTGCTCAGTGCTCAGTACTCAGCGTGCTGGGTGCTCAGTACTCAGGGTGCTGGGTGCTCAGTGCTCGGGGTGCTCGGTGCTCAGTACGCTGGGTGCTCAGTACTCAGGGTGCTGGGTGCTCAGTACTCAGGGTGCTGTGTGCTCAGTACTCAGGGTGCTGGGTGCTTAGTACTCAGGGTGCTCGGACCTCAGTGCTCAGGGTGCTGGGTGCTCAGTACTCAGGGTGCTCAGTGCTCAGGGTGCTGTGTGCTCAGTGCTCGGGGTGCTGGGTACTCAGTGCTCAGTACACAGGGATCTGGGTGCTCTGTGCTCGGGGTGCTGGGTGCTCAGTACTCAGTACTCAGGGTGCTGGGTTCTCAGTGCTCGGGGTGCTGGATGCTCAGTACTCAGGGTGCTGGGTACTCAGTGCTCAGGTTGCTGGGTGCTCAGTACTCAGGGTGCTGGGTGCTCAGTGCTCAGGGTGCTGGGTGCACAGTACTCAGGGTGCTGGGTCGTGAGTGCTCAGGGTGCTGTGTGCTCAGTGCTCGGGGTGCTCAGTACTCAGGGTGCTGTGTGTTCAGTGCTCAGGGTACTGGGTGCTCAGTACTCAGGGTGCTCGGTGCTTAGTACTCAGGGTGCTGGGTGCTCATTACTCCGGGTGCTGGGTGCTCAGTGCTCGGGGTGCTCGGTGCTCAGTGCTCAGGGTGCTGGGTGCTCAGTACTCAGGGTGCTCATTGCTCAGGGTGCTGGGTGCTCAGTACTCAGGGTGCTGGGTGCTCAGTACTCAGGGTGCTCAGTGCTCAGTACTCAGGGAGCTCAGTGCTCAGTACTCAGGGTGCTCAGTGCTCAGGGTGCTGGGTGCTCACTGCTCGGGGTGCTGGGTGCTCAGTGCTCAGGGCGCTGGGTGCTCAGTGCACAGGGTGCTCGGTGCTCATTGCTCAGGGTGCTGGATGCTCAGTACTCAGGGTGCTAGGTGCTCAGTACTCAGGGTGCTCAGTGCTCAGTACTCAGGGTGCTCAGTGCTCAGTACTCAGGGTGCTCAGTGCTCAGGGTGCTGGGTGCTCAGTGATCGGTGTGCTGGCTGCTCAGTCCTCAGGGTGCTGGGTGCTCAGTGCTCAGGGTGCTCGGTGCTCAGTGCTCAGGGTGCTGGGTGCTCAGTACTCAGGGTGCTGGGTGCTCAGTGCTCGGGGTGCTGGGTGCTCAATACTCAGGGTGCTGGGTGCTCAGTGCTCAGGGTGCTGGGTGCTCAGTGCTCAGGGTGCTCGGTGCTTAGTACTCAGGGTGCTCGGTGCTCGGGGTGCTGGGTGCTCAGTGCTCGGGGTGCTGGGTGCTCAGTGCTCGGGGTGCTCGGAGCTCAGTACTCAGGGTGCTGGGTGCTCAGTGCTCGGGGTGCTCCGTGCTCAGTGCTCGGGGTGCTGGGTGCTCAGTGGTCAGGGTGCTGTGTGCTCAGTGCTCAGGGTGCTGGGTGCTCAGTACTCAGGGTGCTGGGTGCTCAGTACTCGGGGTGCTGGGTGCTCAGTACTCATGGTGCTGGGTTCTCAGTACTCAGGGTGCTGGGTGCTCAGTACTCGGTTGCTGGTTGCTCAGTGCTC
Organism: Microtus oregoni; assembly: GCF_018167655.1. Taxonomy (NCBI): domain Eukaryota; kingdom Metazoa; phylum Chordata; class Mammalia; order Rodentia; family Cricetidae; genus Microtus; species Microtus oregoni. The sequence continues at coordinate 642,655 of NW_024543811.1, read as the reverse complement.
AGGGTGCTGGGTGCTCAGTGCTCAGGGTGCTGGGTGCTCAGTGCTCAGTACTCAGGGTGCTGGGTGCTCAGAGCTCAGGGTGCTGGGTGCTCAGTGCTCAGGGTGCTTTGTGCTCAGTGCTCAGGGTGCTGGGTGCTCAGTGCTCGGGGTGCTCCGTGCTCAGTGCTCGGGGTGCTGGGTGCTCAGTGGTCAGGGTGCTGTGTGCTCAGTGCTCAGGGTGCTGGGTGCTCAGTGCTCGGGGTCCTGGGTGCTCAGTGCTCAGTACTCAGGGTGCTGGGTGCTCAGTGCTCAGGGTGCTGGATGCTCAGTGCTCAGGGTGCTGTGTACTCAGTGCTCGGGGTGCTGGGTGCTCAGTACTCAGGGTGCTGGGTGCTCAGTACTCATGGTGCTGGGTGCTCAGTGCTCGGGTTGCTGGGTGCTCAGTGCTCGGGGTGCTGGGTGCTCAGTGCTCGGGGTGCTCGGAGCTCAGTACTCAGGGTGCTGGGTGCTCAGTGCTCAGGGTGCTCAGTACTCAGGGTGCTGTGTGTTCAGTGCTCAGGGTGCTGGGTGCTCAGTAATCAGGGTGCTGGGTGCTCAGTACTCAGGGTTCTCATTGCTCAGGGTCCTGGGTGCTCAGTACTCAGGGTGCTGGGTGCTCAGTGCTCGGGGTGCTCAGTACTCAGTGCTCAGGGTGCTGGGTGCTCAGTGCTCGGGGTGCTCCGTGCTCAGTGCTCGGGGTGCTGGGTGCTCAGTGGTCAGGGTGCTGTGTGCTCAGTGCTCAGGGTGCTGGGTGCTCAGTGCTCGGGGTCCTGGGTGCTCAGTGCTCAGTACTCAGGGTGCTGGGTGCTCAGTGCTCAGGGTGCTGGGTGCTCAGTGCTCAGGGTGCTGGGTGCTCAGTACTCAGGGTGCTGGGTGGTCAGTGCTCGGGGTGCTGGGTGCTCAGTGCTCAGGGTGCTGGGTGCTCAGTGCTCAGGGTGCTGGGTGCTCAGTGCTCAGGGTGCTGGGTGCTCAGTGCTCAGTCCTCAGGGTGATGGGTGCTCAGTGCTCAGGGTGCTGGGTGCTCAGTGCTCAGGGTGCTGGGTACTCAGTGCTCGGGGTGCTGGGTGCTCAGTACTCAGGGTGCTGGGTGCTCAGTACACATGGTGCTGGGTGCTCAGTGCTCGGGTTGCTCGGTGCTCAGTGCTCGGGGTGCTGGGTGCTCAGTGCTCGGGGTGCTGTGTGTTCAGTGCTCAGGGTGCTGGGTGCTCAGTACTCAGGGTGCTGGGTGCTCAGTACTCATGGTTCTCATTGCTCAGGGTGCTCCGTGCTCAGTACTCAGGGTGCTGGGTGCTCAGTACTCAGGGTGCTCAGTGCTCAGTACTCAGGGTGCTCAGTGCTCAGTACTCAGGGTGCTCGATGCTCAGGGTGCTGGGTGCTCAGTACTCAGGGTGCTGGGTGCTCAGTGCTCAGGGTGCTGGGTGCTCAGTGCTCAGGGTGCTGGGTGCTCAGTGCTCGGGGTGCTGGGTGCTCAGTACTCAGGGTGCTGGGTGCTCAGTGCTCGGGGTGCTGGGTGCTCAGTGGTCATGGTGCTGGGTGCTCAGTGCTCAGGGTGCTGGGTGCACAGTGCTCGGGGTGCTCGGTGCTCAGTACTCAGGGTGCTGGGTGCTCAGTGCTCAGGGTGCTGGGTGCTCAGTGCTCAGGGTGCTGGGTGCTCAGTGCTCAGGGTGCTGGGTGCTCAGTACTCAGGGTGCTCGGTGCTCGGGGTGCTGGTTGCTCAGTGCTCGGGGTGCTCGGTGCTCAGTACTCGGGGTGCTGGGTCCTCAGTGCTCAGGGTGCTGGGTGCTCAGTGCTCAGGCTGCAGGGTGCTCAGTACTCAGGGTGCTGGGTGCTCGGTGCTCAGTACGCTGGGTGCTCAGTACTCAGGGTGCTGGGTGCTCAGTACTCAGGGTGCTTGGTGCTCAGTACTCAAGGTGCTGGGTGCTCAGTGCTCGGGGTGCTGGGAGCTCAGTACTCAGGGTGCTGGGTGCTCAGTGCTCGGGGTGCTCGGTGCTCAGTACGCTGGGTGCTCAGTATTCAGGGTGTTGGGTGCTCAGTACTCAGGGTGCTGGGTGCTCAGTACTCAGTGTGCTGGGTGCTTAGTACTCAGGGTGCTGGGTGCTCAGTGCTCGGGGTGCTGGGTCCTCAGTGCTCGGGGTGCTCAGTGCTCAGTGCTCGGGGTGCTGGGTGCTCAGTACTCAGGGTGCTGGGTGCTCAGTACTCGTTGTGCTGGGTGCTCAGTGCTCAGGGTGCTGGGTGCTCAGTACTCAGGGTGCTCGGTGCTCAGTTCTCGGGGTGCTGGGTGCTCAGTACTCAGGGTGATGGGTGCTCAGTACTCAGGGTGCTCAGTGCTCAGTACTGAGCGTGCTGGGTGCTCAGTGCTCAGGGTGCTCGGTGCTCAGTACTCAGGGTGCTCAGTGCTCAGTACTCAGCGTGCTGGGTGCTCAGTGCTCAGGGTGCTGGGTGCTCAGTACTGAGGGTGCTGGGTGCTTAGTACTCAGGGTGCTCGGTCCTCAGTGCTCAGGGTGCTGGGTGCTCAGTACTCAGGGTGCTGGGTGCTCAGTGCTCGGGGTGCTGGGTGCTCAATACTCAGGGTGCTGGGTGCTCAGTGCTCAGGGTGCTGGGTGCTCAGTGCTCAGGGTGCTCGGTGCTTAGTACTCAGGGTGCTCGGTGCTCGGGGTGCTGGGTGCTCAGTGCTCGGGGTGCTGGGTGCTCAGTGCTCGGGGTGCTGGGTGCTCAGTGCTCGGGCTGCTGGGTGCTCATTGCTCGGGGTGCTGGGTGCTCAGTGCTCGGGGTGCTGGGTGCTCAGTGCTCAGGGTGCTGGGTGCTCAGTACTCAGTGTGCTGGGTGCTCGGTGCTCAGTACGCTGGGTGCTCAGTGCTCAGGGTGCTGGGTGCTCAGTGCTCGGGGCGCTGGGTGCTCAGTGCTCGGGGTGCTCGGAGCTCAGTACTCAGGGTGCTGGGTGCTCAGTGCTCGGGGTGCTCCGTGCTCAGTGCTCGGGGTGCTGGGTGCTCAGTGGTCAGGGTGCTGTGTGCTCAGTGCTCAGGGTGCTGGGTGCTCAGTACTCAGGGTGCTGGGTGCTCAGTACTCGGGGTGCTGGGTGCTCAGTACTCAGGGTGCTGGGTTCTCAGTACTCAGGGTGCTGGGTGCTCAGTACTCGGTTGCTGGTTGCTCAGTGCTCAGGGTGCAGGGTGCTCAGTGCTCAGGGTGCTGGGTGCTCAGTGCTCAGGGTGCTGGGTGCTCAGTACTCAGGGTGCTGGGTGCTCAGTGCTCGGCGTGCTGGGTGCTCAGTGCTCAGGGTGCTGGGTGCTCAGTACTCAGGGTGCTGGGTGCTCAGTACGCGGGGTGCTGGGTGCTCAGTACTCGGGTGCTGGGTGCTCAGTGCTCAGGATGCTGGGTGCTCAGTGCTCGGTGTGCTGGGTGCTCAGTGCTCAGTACTCAGGGTGCTGTGTGTTCAGTGCTCAGGGTGCTGGGTGCTCAGTGCTTGGGGTGCTCGGTGCTCAGTACTCAGGGTGCTGGGTGCTCAGTGCTCGAGGTGCTCAGTACTCAGGGTGCTGTGTGTTCAGTGCTCAGGGTGCTGGGTGCTCAGTGCTCGAGGTGCTCAGTACTCAGGGTGCTGTGTGTTCAGTGCTCAGGGTGCTGGGTGCTCAGTGCTCGGGGTGCTCGGTGCTAAGTACTCAGGGTGCTGGGTGCTCAGTGCTCGAGGTGCTCAGTACTCAGGGTGATGTGTGTTCAGTGCTCAGGGTGCTGGGTGCTCAGTACTCAGGGTGCTCGGTGCTTAGTACTCAGGGTGCTGGGTGCTCAGTACTTCGGGTGCTGGGTGCTCAGTGCTCGGGGTGCTCGGTGCTCAGTGCTCAAGGTGCTGGGTGCTCAGTACTCAGGGTGCTCATTGCTCAGGGTGCTGGGTGCTCAGTGCTCAGGGTGCTCGGTGCTCAGTACGTTGAGTGCTCAGTACTCAGGGTGCTGGGTGCTCAGTGCTCAGGGTGCTGGGTGCTCAGTGCTCAGGGTGCTGGGTGCTCAGTGCTCAGGGTGCTGGGTGCTCAGTGCTCAGGGTGCTGGGTGCTCAGTGCTCAGGGTGCTGGGTGCTCGGTGCTCATGGTGCTGGGTGCTTAGTGCTCGGGGTGCCCGGTGCTCAGTACTCGGGGTGCTCAGTGCTCAGTACTCAGGGTGCTGGGTGCCCTGTGCTCAGGGTGCTGGATGCTCAGTACTCAAGGTGCTGGGTGCTCGGTGCTCAGTACGCTGGGTGCTCAGTACTCAGGGAGCTGGGTGCTCAGTGCTCGGGGTTCTGGGTGCTCAGTGCTCAGGGTGATCGGTGCTCAGTACTCATGGTGCTGGGTGCTCAGTGCTCAGTGTGCTGGGTGCTCATTCCTCAGGGTGCTCAGTGCTCAGGGTGCTGGCTGCTCAGTGCTCGGTGTGCTAGGTGCTCAGTACTCAGGGTGCTGAGTGCTCAGTACTCAGGGTGCTGGGTGCTCAGTACTCAGGGTTCAGGGTGCTCAGTGCTCAGGGTGCTGGGTGATCAGTGATCAGTGTGCTGGGTGCTCAGTGCTCAGGGTGCTGGGTGCTCAGTGATCAGGGTGCTGGGTGCTCAGTACTCAGGGTGATCGGTGCTCAGTACTCAGGGTTCGCAGTGCTCAGTACTCAGGGTGCTGGGTACTCAGTGCTCAGGGTGCTGGGTGCTCAGTACTCAGGGTGCTCAGTGCTCAGTACTCGGGGTGCTTGGTTCTCAGTACTCAGGGTGCTCAGTGCTCAGTACTCGGGGTGCTCTGTGCTCATTGCTCAGGGTGCTCAGTGCTCAGTGCTCGGGGTGCTGGGTGCTCAGTGCTCGGGGCGCTGGGTGCTCAGTGCTCAGGGTGCTGGGTGCTCAGTACTCGGGGTGCTGGGTGCTCAGTGCTCAGGGTGCTCAGTGCTCAGTACTAAGTGCTCAGGGTGCTCAGTGCTCAGTGCTCAGGGTGCTGGGTGTTCAGTACTCAGGGTGCTGGGTGCTCAGTGCTCAGGTTGCAGGGTGCTCAGTGCTCAGGGTGCTGGGTGCTCAGTGCTCAGGGTGCTGGGTGCTCAGTACTCAGGGTGCTGGGTGCTCAGTGCTCGGGGTGCTGGTTGCTCAGTGCTCGGGGTGCTGGGTGCTCAGTACTCAGGGTGCTGGGTGCTCAGTACTCGGGGTGCTGGGTGCTCAGTACTCAGGGTGCTGGGTGCTCAGTACTCAGGGTGCTGGGTGCTCAGTACTCGGGTGCTGGGTGCTCAGTGCTCAGGATGCTGGGTGCTCAGTGCTCGGTGTGCTGGGTGCTCAGTGCTCAGTACTCAGGTTGCTGTGTGTTCAGTGCTCAGGGTGCTGGGTGCTCAGTGCTTGGGGTGCTCGGTGCTCAGTACTCAGGGTACTGGGTGCTCAGTGCTCGAGGAGCTCAGTACTCAGGGTGCTGTTTGTTCAGTGCTCAGGGTGCTGGGTGCTCAGTGCTCGGGGTGCTCGGTGCTCAGTACTCAGGGTGCTGGGTGCTCAGTGCTCGAGGTGCTCAGTACTCAGGGTGATGTGTGTTCAGTGCTCAGGGTGCTGGGTGCTCAGTACTCAGGGTGCTCGGTGCTTAGTACTCAGGGTGCTGGGTGCTCAGTACTCCGGGAGCTGGGTGCTCAGTGCTCGGGGTGCTCGGTGCTCAGTGCTCAAGGTGCTGGGTGCTCAGTACTCAGGGTGCTCATTGCTCAGGGTGCTGGGTGCTCAGTGCTCAGGGTGCTCGGTGCTCAGTACGTTGGGTGCTCAGTACTCAGGGTGCTGGGTGCTCAGTGCTCAGGGTGCTGGGTGCTCAGTGCTCAGGGTGCTGGGTGCTCAGTGCTCAGGGTGCTAGGTGCTCAGTGCTCAGGGTGCTGGGTGCTCAGTGCTCAGGGTGCTGGGTGCTCGGTGCTCGGGGTGCTGGGTGCTTAGTGCTCAGGGTGCCCGGTGCTCAGTACTCGGGGTGCTCAGTGCTCAGCACTCAGGGTGCTGGGTGCCCTGTGCTCAGGGTGCTGGATGCTCAGTACTCAAGGTGCTGGGTGCTCGGTGCTCAGTACGCTGGGTGCTCAGTACTCAGGGTGCTGGGTGCTCAGTACTCAGGGTGCTCGGTGCTCAGTACTCAGGGTGCTGGGTGCTCAGTGCTGGGGGTGCTGGGTGCTCAGTACTCAGGGTGCTGTGTGCTCAGTGCTCGGGTTGCTCTTTGCTCAGTACGCTGGGTGCTCAGTTCTCAGGGTGCTGGGTGCTCAGTACTCAGGGTGCTGGGTGCTCAGTGCTCAGGGTTCTGGGTACTCAGTGCTTAGGGTGCTCGGTGCTCAGTACTTGCGGTGCTGGGTGCTCATTCTCGTGGTGCTGGGTGCTCAGTGCTCGGGGTGCTGGGTGCTCAGTACTCAGGTTGCTGGGTGCTCAGTGCTCAGGGTGCTGGGTGCTCAGTACTCAGGGTGCTGGGTGCTCAGTGCTCAGGGTGCTGGGTGCTCAGTACTCAGGGTGCTGGGTGCTCAGTGCTCAGGGTGCTGGGTGCTCAGTACTCAGGGTGCTGGGAGCTCAGTGCTCAGGGTGATCGGTGCTCAGTACTCAGGGTGCTCAGTACTCAGGGTGCTGGGTGCTTAGTGCTCGGGGTGCTGGGTGCTCAGTACTCAGGGTGCTGGGTGCTCAGTGCTCGGGGTTCTGGGTGCTCAGTGCTCAGGGTGATCTGTGCTCAGTAATCAGGGTGCTGGGTGCTCAGTGCTCAGGGTGCTGGGTGCTCAGTGCTCGGGGTGCTCGGTGCTCAGTACTCAGGGTGCTGAGTGCTCAGTAATCAGGGTGCTGGGTGCTCAGGACTCAGGGTGCTGGGTGCTCAGTGCTCAGGGTGCTGGGTGATCAGTGCTCAGTGTGCTGGGTGCTCAGTGCTCAGGGTGCTGGGTGCTCAGTGCTCGGGGTGCTGGGTGCTCAGTACTCAGGGTGCTGGGTGCTCAGTGCTCAGGGTGCTGGGTGCTCAGTGCTCGGAGCGCTGGGTGCTCAGTGCTCGGGGTGCTCGGAGCTCAGTACTCAGTGGGCTGGGTGCTCAGTGCTCGGTCTGATCGGTGCTCAGTACTCAGGGTGCTGGGTGCTCAGTGCTCGGGGTGCTCGGTGCTCAGTACGTTGGGTGCTCACTACTCAGGGTGCTGGGTGCTCAGTGCTCAGGGTGCTGTGTGCTCAGTGCTCAGGGTGCTGGGTGCTCAGTGCTCAGGGTGCTGGGTGCTCAGTACTCAGGGTGCTGGGTACTCAGTGCTCGGGGTGCTGGGTGCTCAGTGCTCAGGGTGCTGGGTGCTCAGTACTCGGGGTGCTGGTTGGTCAGTACTCAGGGTGCTGGGTGCTCAGTACTCAGGGTGCTGGGTGCTCAGTGCTCGGGGTGCTGGGTGCTCAGTACTCAGGGTGCTGGGTGCTCAGTACTCGGGGTGCTGGGTGCTCAGTACTCAGGGTGCTGGGTGCTCAGTACTCAGGGTGCTGGGTGCTCAGTCCTCGGGTGCTGGGTGCTCAGTGCTCAGGGTGCTGGGTTCTCAGTGCTCGGGGTGCTGGGTGCTCAGTGCTCAGTACTCAGGGTGCTCGGTGCTCAGTGCTCGGCGTGCTGGGTGCTCAGTGCTCAGGACTCAGGGTGCTGGGTGCTCAGTGCTCAGGATGCTGTGTGCTCAGTGCTCAGGGTGCTGGCTGCTCAGTGCTCAGGGTGCTGGGTACTCAGTGCTCAGGGTGCTGGGTGCTCAGTACTCAGGGTGCTGGGTGCTCAGTACTCAGGGTGCTGGGTGCTCTGTGCTCGGGGAGCTGGGTGCTCAGTGCTCGCGGTGCTGGGTGCTCAGTGCTCGGGGTGCTCGGTGCCCAGTACTCAGGGTGCTGGGTGCTCAGTGCTCGAATTGCTCAGTACTCAGGGTGCTGTGTGCTCAGTGCTCAGGGTGCTGTGTGCTCAGTACTCAGGGTGCTGTGTGCTCAGTACTCGGGGTGCTGGGTGCTCAGTACTCAGGGTGCTGGGTGCTCAGTACTCGGGTGTTGGGTGCTCAGTGCTCAGGCTGCTGGGTGCACAGTGTTCGGGGTGCTGGGTGCTCCGTGCTCGGGGTGCTGGGTGCTCAGTGCTCAGTACTCAGGGTGCTGGGTGTTCAGTGCTCAGGGTGCTGGGTGCTCAGTGCTCAGGGTGCTGGGTGCTCAGTGCTCAGGGTGCTGGGTACTCAGTGCTCAGGGTGCTGGGTGCTCAGTACTCAGGTTGCTGGGTGCTCAGTGCTCAGGGTGCTTTGTGCTCAGTGCTCGGGGTGCTGGGTGCTCAGTGCTCGGGGTGCTGGGTGCTCAGTGCTCGGGGTGCTCGGTGCTCAGTACTCAGGGTGCTGGGTGCTCAGTGCTCGAGGTGCTCAGTACTCAGGGTGCTGTATGTTCAGTGCTCAGGGTGCTGGGTGCTCAGTACTCTGGGTGCTCGGTGCTTAGTACTCAGGGTGCTGGGTGCTCAGTACTCCGGGTGCTGGGTGCTCAGTGCTCGGGGTGCTCGGTGCTCAGTACTCAGTGCTCAGGGTGCTCAGTGCTCAGTGCTCTGGGTGCTGGGTGTTCAGTACTCAGGGTGCTGGGTGCTCAGTACTCAGGGTGCTGGGTGCTGAGTGCTCAGGGTGCTGGGTGCTCAGTACTCGGGTTGCTCGGTGCTCAGTGCTCAGGGTGCTGGGTGCTCAGTACTCAGGGTGCTGGGTGCTCAGTACTCAGGGTGCTGGGTGCTCAGTGCTCAGGGTGCTGGGTACTCAGTGCTCAGGGTGCTAAGTGCTCAGTACTCGGGGTGCTGGGTGCTCATTCTCTGGCTGCTGGGTGCTCAGTGCTCGGGGTGCTGGGTGCTCAGTACTCAGGGTGCTGGGTGCTCAGTGCTCAGGGTGATCGGTGCTCAGTACTCAGGGTGCTCAGTACTCAGGGTGCTGGGTGCTCAGTGCTCGGGGTGCTGGGTGCTCAGTACTCGGGGTGCTGGGTGCTCATTCTCTGGCTGCTGGGTGCTCAGTGCTCGGGGTGCTGGGTGCTCAGTGCTCAGGGTGCTGGGTGCTCAGTGCTCAGGGTGCTCGGTGCTCAGTACTCAGGGTGCTGAGTGCTCAGTACACAGGGTGCTGGGTGCTCAGTACTCAGAGTTCTGGGTGCTCAGTGCTCAGGGTGCTGGGTGATCAGTGATCAGTGTGCTGGGTGCTCAGTGCTCAGGGTGCTGGGTGCTCAGTGATCAGGGTGCTGGGTGCTCAGTACTCAGGGTGATCGGTGCTCAGTACTCAGGGTTCGCAGTGCTCAGTACTCAGGGTGCTGGGTACTCAGTGCTCAGGGTGCTGGGTGCTCAGTACTCAGGGTGCTCGGTGCTCAGTACTCGGGGTGCTTGATGCTCATTACTCAGGGTGCTCACTGCTCAGTACTCGGGGTGCTGGGTGCTCATTGCTCAGGGTGCTCAGTGCTCAGTGCTCGGGGTGCTGGGTGCTCAGTGCTCGGGGCGCTGGGTGCTCAGTGCTCGGGGTGCTGGGTGCTCAGTACTCGGGGTGCTGGGTGCTCAGTGCTCAGGGTGCTCAGTGCTCAGTACTAAGTGCTCAGGGTGCTCAGTGCTCAGTGCTCAGGGTGCTGGGTGTTCAGTACTCAGGGTGCTGGGTGCTCAGTACTCAGGGTGCCGGGTGCTCAGTGCTCAGGGTTCTGGGTGCTCAGTGCTCGGGGCGCTGGGTGCTCAGTGCTCGGGGTGCTCGGAGCTCAATACTCAGGGTGCTGGTTGCTCAGTGCTCGGGGTGATCGGTGCTCAGTACTCAGGGTGCTGGGTGCTCAGTGCTCGGTGTGCTCGGTGCTCAGTACGTTGGGTGCTCACTACTCAGGGTGCTGGGACATCAGTGCTCAGGGTGCAGGGTGCTCAGTGCTCAGGGTGCTGGGTGCTCAGTGCTCAGGGTGCTGGGTGCTCAGTACTCAGGGTGCTGGGTGCTCAGTGCTCGGCGTGCTGGGTGCTCAGTGCTCAGGGTGCTGGGTGCTCAGTACTCAGGGTGCTGGGTGCTCAGTACGCGGGGTGCTGGGTGCTCAGTACTCGGGTGCTGGGTGCTCAGTGCTCAGGATGCTGGGTGCTCAGTGCTCGGTGTGCTGGGTGCTCAGTGCTCAGTACTCAGGGTGCTGTGTGTTCAGTGCTCAGGGTGCTGGGTGCTCAGTGCTTGGGGTGCTCGGTGCTCAGTACTCAGGGTGCTGGGTGCTCAGTGCTCGAGGTGCTCAGTACTCAGGGTGCTGTGTGTTCAGTGCTCAGGGTGCTGGGTGCTCAGTGCTCGAGGTGCTCAGTACTCAGGGTGCTGTGTGTTCAGTGCTCAGGGTGCTGGGTGCTCAGTGCTCGGGGTGCTCGGTGCTAAGTACTCAGGGTGCTGGGTGCTCAGTGCTCGAGGTGCTCAGTACTCAGGGTGATGTGTGTTCAGTGCTCAGGGTGCTGGGTGCTCAGTACTCAGGGTGCTCGGTGCTTAGTACTCAGGGTGCTGGGTGCTCAGTACTTCGGGTGCTGGGTGCTCAGTGCTCGGGGTGCTCGGTGCTCAGTGCTCAAGGTGCTGGGTGCTCAGTACTCAGGGTGCTCATTGCTCAGGGTGCTGGGTGCTCAGTGCTCAGGGTGCTCGGTGCTCAGTACGTTGGGTGCTCAGTACTCAGGGTGCTGGGTGCTCAGTGCTCAGGGTGCTGGGTGCTCAGTGCTCAGGGTGCTGGGTGCTCAGTGCTCAGGGTGCTAGGTGCTCAGTGCTCAGGGTGCTGGGTGCTCAGTGCTCAGGGTGCTGGGTGCTCGGTGCTCATGGTGCTGGGTGCTTAGTGCTCGGGGTGCCCGGTGCTCAGTACTCGGGGTGCTCAGTGCTCAGTACTCAGGGTGCTGGGTGCCCTGTGCTCAGGGTGCTGGATGCTCAGTACTCAAGGGGCTGGGTGCTCGGTGCTCAGTACGCTGGGTGCTCAGTACTCAGGGAGCTGGGTGCTCAGTGCTCGGGGTTCTGGGTGCTCAGTGCTCAGGGTGATCTGTGCTCAGTACTCATGGTGCTGGGTGCTCAGTGCTCAGTGTGCTGGGTGCTCATTCCTCAGGGTGCTCAGTGCTCAGGGTGCTGGCTGCTCAGTGCTCGGTGTGCTAGGTGCTCAGTACTCAGGGTGCTGAGTGCTCAGTACTCAGGGTGCTGGGTGCTCAGTACTCAGGGTTCAGGGTGCTCAGTGCTCAGGGTGCTGGGTGATCAGTGATCAGTGTGCTGGGTGCTCAGTGCTCAGGGTGCTGGGTGCTCAGTGATCAGGGTGCTGGGTGCTCAGTACTCAGGGTGATCGGTGCTCAGTACTCAGGGTTCGCAGTGCTCAGTACTCAGGGTGCTGGGTACTCAGTGCTCAGGGTGCTGGGTGCTCAGTACTCAGGGTGCTCAGTGCTCAGTACTCGGGGTGCTTGGTTCTCAGTACTCAGGGTGCTCAGTGCTCAGTACTCGGGGTGCTCTGTGCTCATTGCTCAGGGTGCTCAGTGCTCAGTGCTCGGGGTGCTGGGTGCTCAGTGCTCGGGGCGCTGGGTGCTCAGTGCTCAGGGTGCTGGGTGCTCAGTACTCGGGGTGCTGGGTGCTCAGTGCTCAGGGTGCTCAGTGCTCAGTACTAAGTGCTCAGGGTGCTCAGTGCTCAGTGCTCAGGGTGCTGGGTGTTCAGTACTCAGGGTGCTGGGTGCTCAGTGCTCAGGTTGCAGGGTGCTCAGTGCTCAGGGTTCTGGGTGCTCAGTGCTCAGGGTGCTGGGTGCTCAGTACTCAGGGTGCTGGGTGCTCAGTGCTCGGGGTGCTGGTTGCTCAGTGCTCGGGGTGCTGGGTGCTCAGTACTCAGGGTGCTGGGTGCTCAGTACTCGGGGTGCTGGGTGCTCAGTACTCAGGGTGCTGGGTGCTCAGTACTCAGGGTGCTGGGTGCTCAGTACTCGGGTGCTGGGTGCTCAGTGCTCAGGATGCTGGGTGCTCAGTGCTCGGTGTGCTGGGTGCTCAGTGCTCAGTACTCAGGTTGCTGTGTGTTCAGTGCTCAGGGTGCTGGGTGCTCAGTGCTTGGGGTGCTCGGTGCTCAGTACTCAGGGTACTGGGTGCTCAGTGCTCGAGGTGCTCAGTACTCAGGGTGCTGTTTGTTCAGTGCTCAGGGTGCTGGGTGCTCAGTGCTCGGGGTGCTCGGTGCTCAGTACTCAGGGTGCTGGGTGCTCAGTGCTCGAGGTGCTCAGTACTCAGGGTGATGTGTGTTCAGTGCTCAGGGTGCTGGGTGCTCAGTACTCAGGGTGCTCGGTGCTTAGTACTCAGGGTGCTGGGTGCTCAGTACTCCGGGAGCTGGGTGCTCAGTGCTCGGGGTGCTCGGTGCTCAGTGCTCAAGGTGCTGGGTGCTCAGTACTCAGGGTGCTCATTGCTCAGGGTGCTGGGTGCTCAGTGCTCAGGGTGCTCGGTGCTCAGTACGTTGGGTGCTCAGTACTCAGGGTGCTGGGTGCTCAGTGCTCAGGGTGCTGGGTGCTCAGTGCTCAGGGTGCTGGGTGCTCAGTGCTCAGGGTGCTAGGTGCTCAGTGCTCAGGGTGCTGGGTGCTCAGTGCTCAGGGTGCTGGGTGCTCGGTGCTCGGGGTGCTGGGTGCTTAGTGCTCAGGGTGCCCGGTGCTCAGTACTCGGGGTGCTCAGTGCTCAGCACTCAGGGTGCTGGGTGCCCTGTGCTCAGGGTGCTGGATGCTCAGTACTCAAGGTGCTGGGTGCTCGGTGCTCAGTACGCTGGGTGCTCAGTACTCAGGGTGCTGGGTGCTCAGTACTCAGGGTGCTCGGTGCTCAGTACTCAGGGTGCTGGGTGCTCAGTGCTGGGGGTGCTGGGTGCTCAGTACTCAGGGTGCTGTGTGCTCAGTGCTCGGGGTGCTCTTTGCTCAGTACGCTGGGTGCTCAGTACTCAGGGTGCTGGGTGCTCAGTACTCAGGGTGCTGGGTGCTCAGTGCTCAGGGTTCTGGGTACTCAGTGCTTAGGGTGCTCGGTGCTCAGTACTTGCGGTGCTGGGTGCTCATTCTCGTGGTGCTGGGTGCTCAGTGCTCGGGGTGCTGGGTGCTCAGTACTCAGGTTGCTGGGTGCTCAGTGCTCAGGGTGCTGGGTGCTCAGTACTCAGGGTGCTGGGTGCTCAGTGCTCAGGGTGCTGGGTGCTCAGTACTCAGGGTGCTGGGTGCTCAGTGCTCAGGGTGCTGGGTGCTCAGTACTCAGGGTGCTGGGAGCTCAGTGCTCAGTGTGATCGGTGCTCAGTACTCAGGGTGCTCAGTACTCAGGGTGCTGGGTGCTTAGTGCTCGGGGTGCTGGGTGCTCAGTACTCAGGGTGCTGGGTGCTCAGTGCTCGGGGTTCTGGGTGCTCAGTGCTCAGGGTGATCTGTGCTCAGTAATCAGGGTGCTGGGTGCTCAGTGCTCAGGGTGCTGGGTGCTCAGTGCTCGGGGTGCTCGGTGCTCAGTACTCAGGGTGCTGAGTGCTCAGTAATCAGGGTGCTGGGTGCTCAGGACTCAGGGTGCTGGGTGCTCAGTGCTCAGGGTGCTGGGTGATCAGTGCTCAGTGTGCTGGGTGCTCAGTGCTCAGGGTGCTGGGTGCTCAGTGCTCGGGGTGCTGGGTGCTCAGTACTCAGGGTGCTGGGTGCTCAGTGCTCAGGGTGCTGGGTGCTCAGTGCTCGGAGCGCTGGGTGCTCAGTGCTCGGGGTGCTCGGAGCTCAGTACTCAGTGGGCTGGGTGCTCAGTGCTCGGTCTGATCGGTGCTCAGTACTCAGGGTGCTGGGTGCTCAGTGCTCGGGGTGCTCGGTGCTCAGTACGTTGGGTGCTCACTACTCAGGGTGCTGGGTGCTCAGTGCTCAGGGTGCTGTGTGCTCAGTGCTCAGGGTGCTGGGTGCTCAGTGCTCAGGGTGCTGGGTGCTCAGTACTCAGGGTGCTGGGTACTCAGTGCTCGGGGTGCTGGGTGCTCAGTGCTCAGGGTGCTGGGTGCTCAGTACTCGGGGTGCTGGTTGGTCAGTACTCAGGGTGCTGGGTGCTCAGTACTCAGGGTGCTGGGTGCTCAGTGCTCGGGGTGCTGGGTGCTCAGTACTCAGGGTGCTGGGTGCTCAGTACTCGGGGTGCTGGGTGCTCAGTACTCAGGGTGCTGGGTGCTCAGTACTCAGGGTGCTGGGTGCTCAGTCCTCGGGTGCTGGGTGCTCAGTGCTCAGGGTGCTGGGTGCTCAGTGCTCGGGGTGCTGGGTGCTCAGTGCTCAGTACTCAGGGTGCTCGGTGCTCAGTGCTCGGCGTGCTGGGTGCTCAGTGCTCAGGACTCAGGGTGCTGGGTTCTCAGTGCTCAGGATGCTGTGTGCTCAGTGCTCAGGGTGCTGGCTGCTCAGTGCTCAGGGTGCTGGGTACTCAGTGCTCAGGGTGCTGGGTGCTCAGTACTCAGGGTGCTGGGTGCTCAGTACTCAGGGTGCTGGGTGCTCTGTGCTCGGGGAGCTGGGTGCTCAGTGCTCGCGGTGCTGGGTGCTCAGTGCTCGGGGTGCTCGGTGCCCAGTACTCAGGGTGCTGGGTGCTCAGTGCTCGAATTGCTCAGTACTCAGGGTGCTGTGTGCTCAGTGCTCAGGGTGCTGTGTGCTCAGTACTCAGGGTGCTGTGTGCTCAGTACTCGGGGTGCTGGGTGCTCAGTACTCAGGGTGCTGGGTGCTCAGTACTCGGGTGTTGGGTGCTCAGTGCTCAGGCTGCTGGGTGCACAGTGTTCGGGGTGCTGGGTGCTCCGTGCTCGGGGTGCTGGGTGCTCAGTGCTCAGTACTCAGGGTGCTGGGTGTTCAGTGCTCAGGGTGCTGGGTGCTCAGTGCTCAGGGTGCTGGGTGCTCAGTGCTCAGGGTGCTGGGTACTCAGTGCTCAGGGTGCTGGGTGCTCAGTACTCAGGTTGCTGGGTGCTCAGTGCTCAGGGTGCTTTGTGCTCAGTGCTCGGGGTGCTGGGTGCTCAGTGCTCGGGGTGCTGGGTGCTCAGTGCTCGGGGTGCTCGGTGCTCAGTACTCAGGGTGCTGGGTGCTCAGTGCTCGAGGTGCTCAGTACTCAGGGTGCTGTATGTTCAGTGCTCAGGGTGCTGGGTGCTCAGTACTCTGGGTGCTCGGTGCTTAGTACTCAGGGTGCTGGGTGCTCAGTACTCCGGGTGCTGGGTGCTCAGTGCTCGGGGTGCTCGGTGCTCAGTACTCAGTGCTCAGGGTGCTCAGTGCTCAGTGCTCTGGGTGCTGGGTGTTCAGTACTCAGGGTGCTGGGTGCTCAGTACTCAGGGTGCTGGGTGCTGAGTGCTCAGGGTGCTGGGTGCTCAGTACTCGGGTTGCTCGGTGCTCAGTGCTCAGGGTGCTGGGTGCTCAGTACTCAGGGTGCTGGGTGCTCAGTACTCAGGGTGCTGGGTGCTCAGTGCTCAGGGTGCTGGGTACTCAGTGCTCAGGGTGCTAAGTGCTCATTACTCGAGGTGCTGGGTGCTCATTCTCTGGCTGCTGGGTGCTCAGTGCTCGGGGTGCTGGGTGCTCAGTACTCAGGGTGCTGGGTGCTCAGTGCTCAGGGTGATCGGTGCTCAGTACTCAGGGTGCTCAGTACTCAGGGTGCTGGGTGCTCAGTGCTCGGGGTGCTGGGTGCTCAGTACTCAGGGTGCTGGGTGCTCATGCTCAGGGTGCTGGGTGCTCAGTGCTCAGGGTGATCGGGGCTCAGAGCTCAGTGCTCAGGGTGCTGGGTGCTCAGTGTTTGGGGTGCTGGGTGCTCAGTACTCAGGGTGCTGGGTGATCAGTGCTCGGGGTGCTGGGTGCTCAGTGCTCAGGGTGCTCGGTGCTCAGTGCTCAGGGTGCTGGGTGCTCAGTACTCAGGGTGCTGGGTGCTCATTGCTCGGGGTGCTTGGTGCTCAGTACTCAAGGTGCTGGGTGCTCAGTGCTCAGGGTGCTGGGTGCTCAGTGATCAGTGTGCTGGGTGCTCAGTACTCAGGGTGCTCGGTGCTCAGTACTCAGGGTTCTCAGTGCTCAGTACTCAGGGTGCTGGGTACTCAGGGTGCTGGGTGCTCAGTACTCAGGGTGCACAGTGCTCAGTACTCGGGGTGCTTGGTGCTCAGTACTCAGGGTGCTCGGTGCTCAGTACTCGGGGTGCTGGGTGCTCAGTGCTCAGGGTGCTCAGTGCTCAGTGCTCGGGGTGCTGGGTGTTCCGTGCTCGGTGCGCTGGGTGCTCAGTGCTCGGGGAGCTGGGTGCTCAGTACTCGGGGTGCTGGGTGCTCAGTGCTCAGGGTGCTCAGTGCTCAGTACTCAGTGCTCAGTGTGCTCAGTGCTCAGTGCTCAGGGTGCTGGGTGTTCAGTACTCAGGGTGCTGGGTGCTCAGTACTCAGGGTGCTGGGCCCTCAGTGCTTAGGGTGCTGGGTGCTCAGTACTCAGGGTGCTGGGTGCTCAGTACTCAGGGTGCTGGGTGCTCAGTACTCGGGTGCTGGGTGCTCAGTGCTCAGGGTGCTGGGTGCTCAGTGCTCGGGGTGCTGGGTGCTCAGTGCTGAGTACTCAAGGTGCTGGGTGCTCAGTGCTCGGGGTGCTGGGTGCTCAGCGCTCAGTACTCAGGGTGCTGGGTGCTCAGTGCTCAGGGTGCTGTGTGCTCAGTGCTCAGTGTGCTGGGTGCTCAGTGCTCAGGGTGCTGGGTACTCAGTGCTCAGGGTGCTGTGTGCTCAGTACTCACGGTGCTGGTTGCTCAGTACTCAGGTTGCTGGGTGCTCAGTGCTCGAGGTGCTCAGTACTCAGGGTGCTGTCTGTTCAGTGCTCAGGGTGCTGGGTGCTCAGTGCTCGGGGTGCTCGGTCCTCAGTACTCAGGGTGCTGGGTGCTCAGTGCTCGAGGTGCTCAGTACTCAGGGTGATGTGTGTTCAGTGCTCAGCGTGCTGGGTGCTCAGTACTCAGCGTGCTGGGTGCTCAGTGCTCAGGGTGCTGGGGGCTCAGTACTCAGGGTGCTGGGTGCTCAGTGCTCAGGGTGCTGGGTGCTCAGTACTCAGGGTGCTGGGAGCTCAGGGCTCAGGGTGATCTGTGCTCAGTACTCAGGGTGCTCAGTACTCAGGGTGCTGGGTGCTCAGTGCTCTGGTTGCTGGGTGCTCAGTACTCAGGGTGCTGGGTGCTCAGTGCTCGGGGTTGTGGGTGCTCAGTGCTCAGGGTGATCGGTGCTCAGTACTCAGTGTGCTGGGTGCTCAGTGCTCAGGGTGCTGCCTGCTCAGTCCTCAGGGTGCTCAGTGCTCAGGGTGCTGGGTGCTCAGTGCTCGGGGTGCTCGGTGCTCAGTAATCAGGGTGCTGAGTGCTCAGTACTCAGGGTGCTGGGTGCTCAGTACTCAGGGTGCTGCGTGCTCAGTGCTCAGGGTGCTGGGTGATGAGTGCTCAGTGTGCTGGGTGCTCAGTGCTCAGGGTGCTGGGTGCTCAGTGCTCGGGGTGCTGGGTGCTCAGTACTCAGGGTGCTGGGTGCTCAGTGCTCAGGGTGCTGGGTTCTCAGTGCTCGGGGTGCTGGGTGCTCAGTACTCAGGGTGCTGGGTGCTCAGTGCTCGGGGTGCTGGGTGCTCAGTACTCAGGGTGCTGGGTCCTCAGTACTCGGGGTGCTGGGTGCTCAGTACTCGGGGTGCTGGGTTCTCAGTACTCAGGGTGCTGGGTGCTCAGTACTCGGGTGCTGGGTGATCAGTGCTCAGGGTGCTGGGTGCTCAATGCTCGGGGTGCTGGGTGCTCAGTGCTCAGTACTCAGGGTGCTGCGTGCTCAGTGCTCGGGGTGCTGGGTGCTCAGTGCTCAGGGTGCTGGGTGCTCAGTGCTCAGGGTGCTGTGTGCTCAGTGCTCAGGGAGCTGGGTGCTCAGTGCTCAGGGTGCTGGGTACTCAGTGCTCAGGGTGCTGGGTGCTCAGTACTCAGGGTGCTGGGTGCTCAGTACTCAGGGTGCTGGGTGCTCAGTGCTCGGGGAGCTGGGTGCACAGTGCTCGCGGTGCTGGGTGCTCAGTGCTCGTTGTGCTCGGTGCCCAGTACTCAGGGTGCTGGGTGCTCAGTGCTCGAGTTGCTCAGTACTCAGGGTGCTGTGTGTTCAGTGCTCAGGGTGCTGGGTGCTCAGTACTCAGGGTGCTCGGTGCTTAGTACTCAGGGTGCTGGGTGCTCAGTACTCTGGGTGCTGGGAGCTCAGTGCTCAGGGTGATCGGTGCTCAGTACTTAGGGTGCTCAGTACTCAGGGTGCTGGGTGCTCAGTGCTCGGGGTGCTGGGTGCTCAGTACTCAGGGTGCTGGGTGCTTAGTGCTCGGGGTTCTGGGTGCTCAGTGCTCAGGGTGATCGGTGCTCATTACTCAGGGTGCTGGGTGCTCAGTGCTCAGGGTGCTGGGTGCTCAGTCCTCAGGGTGCTCAGTGCTCAGGCTGCTGGGTGCTCAGTGCTCGGGGTGCTCGGTGCTCAGTACTCAGGGTGCTGAGTGCTCAGTACTCAGGGTGCTGGGTGCTCAGTACTCAGGGTGCTGGGTGCTCAGTGCTCAGGGTGCTGGGTGATCAGTGCTCAGTGTGCTGGGTGCTCAGTGCTCAGGGTGCTGGGTGCTCAGTGCTCGGGGTGCTGGGTGCTCAGTACTCAGGGTGCTGGGTGCTCAGTGCTCAGGGTGCTGGGTGCTCAGTGCTCGGGGCGCTGGGTGCTCAGTGCTCGGGGTGCTCAGAGCTCAGTACTCAGGGTGCTGGGTGCTCAGTGCTCGGGGTGCTGGGTGCTCAGTACTCAGGGTGCTGGGTGCTCAGTGCTCGGGGTGCTCCGTGATCAGTACGTTGGGTGCTCACTACTCAGGGTGCTAGGTGCTCAGTGCTCAGGGTGCTGGGTGCTCAGTGCTCAGGGTGCTGGGTGCTCAGTGCTCAGGGTGCTGCGTGCTCAGTACTCAGGGTGCTGGGTGATCAGTGCTCGGGGTGCTGGGTGCTCAGTGCTCAGGGTGCTGGGTGCTCAGTACTCGGGGTGCTGGGTGCTCAGTACTCAGGGTGCTAGGTGCTCAGTACTCAGGGTGCGGGGTGCTCAGTGCTCGGGGTGCTGGGTGCTCAGTACTCAGGGTGCTGGGTGCTCAGTACTCGGGGTGCTGGGTGCTCAGTACTCGGGGTGCTGGGTGCTCAGTACTCAGGGTGCTGGGTGCTCAGTACTCAGGTGCTGGGTGCTCAGTGCTCAGGGTGCTGGGTGCTCAGTGCTCGGGGTGCTAGATGCTCAGTGCTCAGTACTCAGTGTGCTGTTAGCTCAGTGCTCGGGGTGCTGGGTGCTCAGTGCTCAGTACTCAGGTTGATGGGTGCTCAGTGCTCAGGGTGCTGTGTGCTCAGTGCTCAGGGTGCTGGGTGCTCAGTGCTCAGGGTGCTGGGTACTCAGTGCTCAGGGTGCTGGGTGCTCAGTACTCAGGTTGCTGGGTGCTCAGTGCTCAGGGTGC
The DNA here is from genome assembly GCF_018167655.1 of Microtus oregoni. Classification (NCBI taxonomy): domain Eukaryota; kingdom Metazoa; phylum Chordata; class Mammalia; order Rodentia; family Cricetidae; genus Microtus; species Microtus oregoni. The sequence continues at coordinate 623,369 of NW_024543811.1, read as the reverse complement.
TGGGTGCTCAGTGCTCGGGGTGCTGGGTGCTCAGTGCTCGGTGTGCTGGGTGCTCAGTGCTCGTTGTGCTCAGTGCTCAGTACTCAGGGTGCTGGGTGCTCAGTGCTCGAGGTGCTCAGTACTCAGTGTGCTGTATGTTCAGTGCTCAGGGTGCTGGGTGCTCAGTACTCAGGGTGCTCGGTGCTTAGTACTCAGGGTGCTGGGTGCTCAGTACTACGGGTGCTGTGTGCTCAGTGCTCGGGTTGCTCGGTGCTCAGTACTCAGTGCTCAGGGTGCTCAGTGCTCAGTGCTCAGGGTGCTGGGTGTTCAGTACTCAGGGTGCTGGGTGCTCAGTACTCAGGGTGCTGGGTGCTCAGTGCTCAGGGTGCTGGTTGCTCAGTACTCAGGGTGCTGGGTGCTCAGTACTCAGGGTGCTGGGTGCTCAGTGCTCAGGGTGCTGGGTGCTCAGTACTCAGGGTGCAGAGTGAACAGTGCTCGGGGTGCTGGGTGCTCAGTGCTCAGGGTGCTGGGTGCTCAGTGCTCAGGGTGCTGGGTGCTCAGTGCTCAGGGTGCTGGGTGCTCAGTGCTCGGGGTTCTCGGTGCTCAGTACTCAAGGTGCTGGGTGCTCAGTGCTCAGGGTGCTGGGTGCTCAGTGATCAGGGTGCTGGGTGCTCAGTACTCAGGGTGCTCGGTGCTCAGTACTCGGGGTGCTTGGTGCTCAGTACTCAGGGTGCTCAGTGCTCAGTACTCGGGGTGCTGGGTGCTCAGTGCACAGGTTGCTCAGTGCTCAGTGCTCGGGGTGCTGGGTGTTCAGTGCTCGGGGCGCTGGGTGCACAGTGCTAGGTGTGCTGGGTGCTCGGTGCTCAGTACTCGGGGTGCTTGGTGCTCAGTACTCAGGGTGCTCAGTGCTCAGTACTCGGGGTGCTGGGTGCTCAGTGCAAAGGGTGCTCAGTGCTCAGTGCTCGGGGTGCTGGGTGTTCAGTGCTCGGGGCGCTGGGTGCACAGTGCTAGGTGTGCTGGGTGCACAGTGCTCAGTGCTCAGGGTGCTGGGTGCTCAGTACTCAGGGTGCAGAGTGAACAGTGCTTGGGGTGCTGGGTGCTCAGTGCTCAGGGTGCTGGGTGCTCAGTGCTCAGGGTGCTGGGTGCTCAGTGCTCAGGGTGCTGGGTGCTCAGTGCTCGGGGTGCTCGGTGCTCAGTACTCAAGGTGCTGGGTGCTCAGTGCTCAGGGTGCTGGGTGCTCAGTGATCAGGGTGCTGGGTGCTCAGTACTCAGGGTGCTCGGTGCTCAGTACTCGGGGTGCTTGGTGCTCAGTACTCAGGGTGCTGGGTGCTCAGTACTCGGGGTGCTGGGTGCTCAGTACTCAGGGTGCTGGGTGCTCAGTGCTCAGGGTGCTGGGTGCTCAGTACTCAGGGTGCTGGGTGCTCAGTGCTCGGGGTGCTGGGTGCTCAGTGCTCAGGGTGCTTGGTGCTCAGTACTCAGGGTGCTGGGTGCTCAGTACTCGGGGTGCTGGGTGCTCAGTACTCAGGGTGCTGGGTGCTCAGTACTCAGGGTGCTGGGTGCTCAGTACTCGGGTGCTGGGTGCTCAGTGCTCAGGATGCTGGGTGCTCAGTGCTCGGTGTGCTGGGTGCTCAGTGCTCAGTACTCAGGTTGCTGTGTGTTCAGTGCTCAGGGTGCTGGGTGCTCAGTGCTTGGGGTGCTCGGTGCTCAGTACTCAGGGTGCTGGGTGCTCAGTGCTCGAGGTGCTCAGTACTCAGGGTGCTGTTTGTTCAGTGCTCAGGGTGCTGGGTGCTCAGTGCTCGGGGTGCTCGGTGCTCAGTACTCAGGGTGCTGGGTGCTCAGTGCTCGAGGTGCTCAGTACTCAGGGTGATGTGTGTTCAGTGCTCAGGGTGCTGGGTGCTCAGTACTCAGGGTGCTCGGTGCTTAGTACTCAGGGTGCTGGGTGCTCAGTACTCCGGGAGCTGGGTGCTCAGTGCTCGGGGTGCTCGGTGCTCAGTGCTCAAGGTGCTGGGTGCTCAGTACTCAGGGTGCTCATTGCTCAGGGTGTTGGGTGCTCAGTGCTCAGGGTGCTCGGTGCTCAGTACGTTGGGTGCTCAGTACTCAGGGTGCTGGGTGCTCAGTGCTCAGGGTGCTGGGTGGTCAGTGCTCAGGGTGCTGGGTGCTCAGTCCTCAGGGTGCTCAGTGCTCAGGGTGCTGGGTGCTCAGTGCTCAGGGTGCTCGGTGCTCAGTACTCAGGGTGCTGAGTGCTCAGTACACAGGGTGCTGGGTGCTCAGTACTCAGAGTTCTGGGTGCTCAGTGCTCAGGGTGCTGGGTGATCAGTGATCAGTGTGCTGGGTGCTCAGTGCTCAGGGTGCTGGGTGCTCAGTGATCAGGGTGCTGGGTGCTCAGTACTCAGGGTGATCGGTGCTCAGTACTCAGGGTTCGCAGTGCTCAGTACTCAGGGTGCTGGGTACTCAGTGCTCAGGGTGCTGGGTGCTCAGTACTCAGGGTGCTCGGTGCTCAGTACTCGGGGTGCTTGATGCTCATTACTCAGGGTGCTCACTGCTCAGTACTCGGGGTGCTGGGTGCTCATTGCTCAGGGTGCTCAGTGCTCAGTGCTCGGGGTGCTGGGTGCTCAGTGCTCGGGGCGCTGGGTGCTCAGTGCTCGGGGTGCTGGGTGCTCAGTACTCGGGGTGCTGGGTGCTCAGTGCTCAGGGTGCTCAGTGCTCAGTACTAAGTGCTCAGGGTGCTCAGTGCTCAGTGCTCAGGGTGCTGGGTGTTCAGTACTCAGGGTGCTGGGTGCTCAGTACTCAGGGTGCCGGGTGCTCAGTGCTCAGGGTTCTGGGTGCTCAGTGCTCGGGGCGCTGGGTGCTCAGTGCTCGGGGTGCTCAGAGCTCAATACTCAGGGTGCTGGTTGCTCAGTGCTCGGGGTGATCGGTGCTCAGTACTCAGGGTGCTGGGTGCTCAGTGCTCGGTGTGCTCGGTGCTCAGTACGTTGGGTGCTCACTACTCAGGGTGCTGGGACATCAGTGCTCAGGGTGCAGGGTGCTCAGTGCTCAGGGTGCTGGGTGCTCAGTGCTCAGGGTGCTGGGTGCTCAGTACTCAGGGTGCTGGGTGCTCAGTGCTCGGCGTGCTGGGTGCTCAGTGCTCAGGGTGCTGGGTGCTCAGTACTCAGGGTGCTGGGTGCTCAGTACGCGGGGTGCTGGGTGCTCAGTACTCGGGTGCTGGGTGCTCAGTGCTCAGGATGCTGGGTGCTCAGTGCTCGGTGTGCTGGGTGCTCAGTGCTCAGTACTCAGGGTGCTGTGTGTTCAGTGCTCAGGGTGCTGGGTGCTCAGTGCTTGGGGTGCTCGGTGCTCAGTACTCAGGGTGCTGGGTGCTCAGTGCTCGAGGTGCTCAGTACTCAGGGTGCTGTGTGTTCAGTGCTCAGGGTGCTGGGTGCTCAGTGCTCGAGGTGCTCAGTACTCAGGGTGCTGTGTGTTCAGTGCTCAGGGTGCTGGGTGCTCAGTGCTCGGGGTGCTCGGTGCTAAGTACTCAGGGTGCTGGGTGCTCAGTGCTCGAGGTGCTCAGTACTCAGGGTGATGTGTGTTCAGTGCTCAGGGTGCTGGGTGCTCAGTACTCAGGGTGCTCGGTGCTTAGTACTCAGGGTGCTGGGTGCTCAGTACTTCGGGTGCTGGGTGCCCAGTGCTCGGGGTGCTCGGTGCTCAGTGCTCAAGGTGCTGGGTGCTCAGTACTCAGGGTGCTCATTGCTCAGGGTGCTGGGTGCTCAGTGCAAGGGGTGCTGCTTGCTCAGTGCTCAGGGTGCTGGGTGCTCAGTGCTTGGGCTGCTCAGTACTCAGTGCTCAGGATGCTGGGTGCTCAGTACTCAGGGTGCTGGGTGCTCAGTTCTCAGGGTGCTGGGTGCACAGTGCTCGTGGGTTCTCGTTGCTCAGTGCTCAGGGTGCTGGGTGCACAGTGCTCGTGGGTTCTCGTTGCTCAGTGCTCGGGGTGCTGGGTGCTCAGAGCTCGGGGTGCTGGGTGCTCAGTGCTCGGGGTGCTGGGTGCTCAGTACTCAGGGTGCTGGGTGTTCAGTGCTCGGGGTGCTGGGTGCACAGTGCTCGGGCTGCTGGGTGCTCAGTACTCGGGGTGCTGGGTGCTCAGTGCTCAGGGTGCTGGGTCTCAGTGCACGGGGTACTGGGTACTCAGTGCTCAGTACACAGCGTGCTGAGTGCTCAGTGCTCGGGGTGCTGGGTGCTCAGTGCTCAGTACTCAGGGTGCTGGGTGCTCAGTGCTCGGGGTGCTGGGTGCTCAGTGCTCAGGTTGCTGGGTGCTCAGTACTCAGGGTGCTGGGTGCTCAGTACTCAGGGTGCTAAGAGCTCAGGGTGCTCAGTGCTCGGGGTGCTGGGTGCTCAGTTCTCTGGGTGCTCGGTGCTCAGTACTCAGGGTTCTCAGTGCTCAGTGCTCAGGGTGCTGGGTGCTCAGTACTCAGGGTGCTCAGTGCTCAGTACTCGGGGTGCTGGGTGCTCAGTACTCAGGGTGCTCAGTGCTCAGTACTCGGGGTGCTGGGTGCTCAGTGCTCGGGGTGCTGGGTGCTCAGTACTCAGGGTGCTGGGTGCTCAGTGCTCAGGGTGCTAGGTGCTCAGTGCTCAGGGTGCTGGGTGCTCAGTGCTCAGGGTGCTGGGTGCTCGGTGCTCAGGGTGCTGGGTGCTTAGTGCTCGGGGTGCCCGGTGCTCAGTACTCGGGGTGCTCAGTGCTCAGTACTCAGGGTGCTGGGTGCCCTGTGCTCAGGGTGCTGGATGCTCAGTACTCAAGGTGCTGGGTGCTCGGTGCTCAGTACGCTGGGTGCTCAGTACTCAGGGAGCTGGGTGCTCAGTGCTCGGGGTTCTGGGTGCTCAGTGCTCAGGGTGATCGGTGCTCAGTACTCATGGTGCTGGGTGCTCAGTGCTCAGTGTGCTGGGTTCTCATTCCTCAGGGTGCTCAGTGCTCAGGGTGCTGGCTGCTCAGTGCTCGGTGTGCTAGGTGCTCAGTACTCAGGGTGCTGAGTGCTCAGTACTCAGGGTGCTGGGTGCTCAGTACTCAGGGTTCTGGGTGCTCAGTGCTCAGGGTGCTGGGTGATCAGTGATCAGTGTGCTGGGTGCTCAGTACTCAGGGTGCTCGTTGCTCAGTGCTCAGGGTGCTGGGTGCTCAGTGCGCGGGGTGCTGGGTGTTCAGTACTCAGGGTGCTGGGTGCTCAGTACTCAGGGTGCTGGGTACTCAGTGCTCAGGGTGCTGGGTGCTCAGTACTCAGGGTGCTCAGTGCTCAGTACTCGGGGTGCTTGGTTCTCAGTACTCAGGGTGCTCAGTGCTCAGTACTCGGGGTGCTCTGTGCTCATTGCTCAGGGTGCTCAGTGCTCAGTGCTCGGGGTGCTGGGTGCTCAGTGCTCGGGGCGCTGGGTGCTCAGTGCTCAGGGTGCTGGGTGCTCAGTACTCGGGGTGCTGGGTGCTCAGTGCTCAGGGTGCTCAGTGCTCAGTACTAAGTGCTCAGGGTGCTCAGTGCTCAGTGCTCAGGGTGCTGGGTGTTCAGTACTCAGGGTGCTGGGTGCTCAGTGCTCAGGGTGCTGGGTGCTCAGTGCTCAGGGTGCTGGGTGCTCAGTGCTCAGGGTGCTGGGTGCTCAGTGCTCGGGGTGCTCGGTGGTCAGTACTCAAGGTGCTGGGTGCTCAGTGCTCAGGGTGCTGGGTGCTCAGTGATCAGGGTGCTGGGTGCTCAGTACTCAGGGTGCTCGGTGCTCAGTACTCGGGGTGCTTGGTGCTCAGTACTCAGGGTGCTGGGTGCTCAGTACTCGGGGTGCTGGGTGCTCAGTACTCAGGGTGCTGGGTGCTCAGTGCTCAGGGTGCTGGGTGCTCAGTACTCAGGGTGCTGGGTGCTCAGTGCTCGGGGTGCTGGGTGCTCAGTGCTCAGGGTGCTTGGTGCTCAGTACTCAGGGTGCTGGGTGCTCAGTACTCGGGGTGCTGGGTGCTCAGTACTCAGGGTGCTGGGTGCTCAGTACTCAGGGTGCTGGGTGCTCAGTACTCGGGTGCTGGGTGCTCAGTGCTCAGGATGCTGGGTGCAAAGTGCTCGGTGTGCTGGGTGCTCAGTGCTCAGTACTCAGGTTGCTGTGTGTTCAGTGCTCAGGGTGCTGGGTGCTCAGTGCTTGGGGTGCTCGGTGCTCAGTACTCAGGGTGCTGGGTGCTCAGTGCTCGAGGTGCTCAGTACTCAGGGTGCTGTTTGTTCAGTGCTCAGGGTGCTGGGTGCTCAGTGCTCGGGGTGCTCGGTGCTCAGTACTCAGGGTGCTGGGTGCTCAGTGCTCGAGGTGCTCAGTACTCAGGGTGATGTGTGTTCAGTGCTCAGGGTGCTGGGTGCTCAGTACTCAGGGTGCTCGGTGCTTAGTACTCAGGGTGCTGGGTGCTCAGTACTCCGGGAACTGGGTGCTCAGTGCTCGGGGTGCTCGGTGCTCAGTGCTCAAGGTGCTGGGTGCTCAGTACTCAGGGTGCTCATTGCTCAGGGTGCTGGGTGCTCAGTGCTCAGGGTGCTCGGTGCTCAGTACGTTGGGTGCTCAGTACTCAGGGTGCTGGGTGCTCTGTGCTCAGGGTGCTGGGTGCTCAGTGCTCAGGGTGCTGGGTGCTCAGTCCTCAGGGTGCTCAGTGCTCAGGGTGCTGGGTGCTCAGTGCTCAGGGTGCTCGGTGCTCAGTACTCAGGGTGCTGAGTGCTCAGTACACAGGGTGCTGGGTGCTCAGTACTCAGAGTTCTGGGTGCTCAGTGCTCAGGGTGCTGGGTGATCAGTGATCAGTGTGCTGGGTGCTCAGTGCTCAGGGTGCTGGGTGCTCAGTGATCAGGGTGCTGGGTGCTCAGTACTCAGGGTGATCGGTGCTCAGTACTCAGGGTTCGCAGTGCTCAGTACTCAGGGTGCTGGGTACTCAGTGCTCAGGGTGCTGGGTGCTCAGTACTCAGGGTGCTCGGTGCTCAGTACTCGGGGTGCTTGATGCTCATTACTCAGGGTGCTCACTGCTCAGTACTCGGGGTGCTGGGTGCTCATTGCTCAGGGTGCTCAGTGCTCAGTGCTCGGGGTGCTGGGTGCTCAGTGCTCGGGGCGCTGGGTGCTCAGTGCTCGGGGTGCTGGGTGCTCAGTACTCGGGGTGCTGGGTGCTCAGTGCTCAGGGTGCTCAGTGCTCAGTACTAAGTGCTCAGGGTGCTCAGTGCTCAGTGCTCAGGGTGCTGGGTGTTCAGTACTCAGGGTGCTGGGTGCTCAGTACTCAGGGTGCCGGGTGCTCAGTGCTCAGGGTTCTGGGTGCTCAGTGCTCGGGGCGCTGGGTGCTCAGTGCTCGGGGTGCTCAGAGCTCAATACTCAGGGTGCTGGTTGCTCAGTGCTCGGGGTGATCGGTGCTCAGTACTCAGGGTGCTGGGTGCTCAGTGCTCGGTGTGCTCGGTGCTCAGTACGTTGGGTGCTCACTACTCAGGGTGCTGGGACATCAGTGCTCAGGGTGCAGGGTGCTCAGTGCTCAGGGTGCTGGGTGCTCAGTGCTCAGGGTGCTGGGTGCTCAGTACTCAGGGTGCTGGGTGCTCAGTGCTCGGCGTGCTGGGTGCTCAGTGCTCAGGGTGCTGGGTGCTCAGTACTCAGGGTGCTGGGTGCTCAGTACGCGGGGTGCTGGGTGCTCAGTACTCGGGTGCTGGGTGCTCAGTGCTCAGGATGCTGGGTGCTCAGTGCTCGGTGTGCTGGGTGCTCAGTGCTCAGTACTCAGGGTGCTGTGTGTTCAGTGCTCAGGGTGCTGGGTGCTCAGTGCTTGGGGTGCTCGGTGCTCAGTACTCAGGGTGCTGGGTGCTCAGTGCTCGAGGTGCTCAGTACTCAGGGTGCTGTGTGTTCAGTGCTCAGGGTGCTGGGTGCTCAGTGCTCGAGGTGCTCAGTACTCAGGGTGCTGTGTGTTCAGTGCTCAGGGTGCTGGGTGCTCAGTGCTCGGGGTGCTCGGTGCTAAGTACTCAGGGTGCTGGGTGCTCAGTGCTCGAGGTGCTCAGTACTCAGGGTGATGTGTGTTCAGTGCTCAGGCTGCTGGGTGCTCAGTACTCAGGGTGCTCGGTGCTTAGTACTCAGGGTGCTGGGTGCTCAGTACTTCGGGTGCTGGGTGCTCAGTGCTCGGGGTGCTCGGTGCTCAGTGCTCAAGGTGCTGGGTGCTCAGTACTCAGGGTGCTCATTGCTCAGGGTGCTGGGTGCTCAGTGCTCAGGGTGCTCGGTGCTCAGTACGTTGGGTGCTCAGTACTCAGGGTGCTGGGTGCTCAGTGCTCAGGGTGCTGGGTGCTCAGTGATCAGGGTGCTGTGTGCTCAGTGCTCAGGGTGCTAGGTGCTCAGTGCTCAGGGTGCTGGGTGCTCAGTGCTCAGGGTGCTGGGTGCTCGGTGCTCAGGGTGCTGGGTGCTTAGTGCTCGGGGTGCCCGGTGCTCAGTACTCGGGGTGCTCAGTGCTCAGTACTCAGGGTGCTGGGTGCCCTTTGCTCAGGGTGCTGGATGCTCAGTACTCAAGGTGCTGGGTGCTCGGTGCTCAGTACGCTGGGTGCTCAGTACTCAGGGAGCTGGGTGCTCAGTGCTCGGGGTTCTGGGTGCTCAGTGCTCAGGGTGATCGGTGCTCAGTACTCATGGTGCTGGGTGCTCAGTGCTCAGTGTGCTGGGTGCTCATTCCTCAGGGTGCTCAGTGCTCAGGGTGCTGGCTGCTCAGTGCTCGGTGTGCTAGGTGCTCAGTACTCAGGGTGCTGAGTGCTCAGTACGCAGGGTGCTGGGTGCTCAGTACTCAGGGTTCTGGGTGCTCAGTGCTCAGTGTGCTGGGTGATCAGTGATCAGTGTGCTGGGTGCTCAGTACTCAGGGTGCTCGTTGCTCAGTGCTCAGGGTGCTGGGTGCTCAGTGCGCGGGGTGCTGGGTGTTCAGTACTCAGGGTGCTGGGTGCTCAGTACTCAGGGTGCTGGGTACTCAGTGCTCAGGGTGCTGGGTGCTCAGTACTCAGGGTGCTCAGTGCTCAGTACTCGGGGTGCTTGGTTCTCAGTACTCAGGGTGCTCAGTGCTCAGTACTCGGGGTGCTCTGTGCTCATTGCTCAGGGTGCTCAGTGCTCAGTGCTCGGGGTGCTGGGTGCTCAGTGCTCGGGGCGCTGGGTGCTCAGTGCTCAGGGTGCTGGGTGCTCAGTACTCGGGGTGCTGGGTGCTCAGTGCTCAGGGTGCTCAGTGCTCAGTACTAAGTGCTCAGGGTGCTCAGTGCTCAGTGCTCAGGGTGCTGGGTGTTCAGTACTCAGGGTGCTGGGTGCTCAGTGCTCAGGGTGCTGGGTGCTCAGTGCTCAGGGTGCTGGGTGCTCAGTGCTCAGGGTGCTGGGTGCTCAGTGCTCGGGGTGCTCGGTGGTCAGTACTCAAGGTGCTGGGTGCTCAGTGCTCAGGGTGCTGGGTGCTCAGTGATCAGGGTGCTGGGTGCTCAGTACTCAGGGTGCTCGGTGCTCAGTACTCGGGGTGCTTGGTGCTCAGTACTCAGGGTGCTGGGTGCTCAGTACTCGGGGTGCTGGGTGCTCAGTACTCAGGGTGCTGGGTGCTCAGTGCCCAGGGTGCTGGGTGCTCAGTACTCAGGGTGCTGGGTGCTCAGTGCTCGGGGTGCTGGGTGCTCAGTGCTCAGGGTGCTTGGTGCTCAGTACTCAGGGTGCTGGGTGCTCAGTACTCGGGGTGCTGGGTGCTCAGTACTCAGGGTGCTGGGTGCTCAGTACTCAGGGTGCTGGGTGCTCAGTACTCGGGTGCTGGGTGCTCAGTGCTCAGGATGCTGGGTGCTCAGTGCTCGGTGTGCTGGGTGCTCAGTGCTCAGTACTCAGGTTGCTGTGTGTTCAGTGCTCAGGGTGCTGGGTGCTCAGTGCTTGGGGTGCTCGGTGCTCAGTACTCAGGGTGCTGGGTGCTCAGTGCTCGAGGTGCTCAGTACTCAGGGTGCTGTTTGTTCAGTGCTCAGGGTGCTGGGTGCTCAGTGCTCGGGGTGCTCGGTGCTCAGTACTCAGGGTGCTGGGTGCTCAGTGCTCGAGGTGCTCAGTACTCAGGGTGATGTGTGTTCAGTGCTCAGGGTGCTGGGTGCTCAGTACTCAGGGTGCTCGGTGCTTAGTACTCAGGGTGCTGGGTGCTCAGTACTCCGGGAGCTGGGTGCTCAGTGCTCGGGGTGCTCGGTGCTCAGTGCTCAAGGTGCTGGGTGCTCAGTACTCAGGGTGCTCATTGCTCAGGGTGCTGGGTGCTCAGTGCTCAGGGTGCTCGGTGCTCAGTACGTTGGGTGCTCAGTACTCAGGGTGCTGGGTGCTCAGTGCTCAGGGTGCTGGGTGCTCAGTGCTCAGGGTGCTGGGTGCTCAGTGCTCAGGGTGCTAGGTGCTCAGTGCTCAGGGTGCTGGGTGCTCAGTGCTCAGGGTGCTGGGTGCTCGGTGCTCGGGGTGCTGGGTGCTTAGTGCTCGGGGTGCCCGGTGCTCAGTACTCGGGGTGCTCAGTGCTCAGCACTCAGGGTGCTGGGTGCCCTGTGCTCAGGGTGCTGGATGCTCAGTACTCAAGGTGCTGGGTGCTCGGTGCTCAGTACGCTGGGTGCTCAGTACTCAGGGTGCTGGGTGCTCAGTACTCAGGGTGCTCGGTGCTCAGTACTCAGGGTGCTGGGTGCTCAGTGCTGGGGGTGCTGGGTGCTCAGTACTCAGGGTGCTGTGTGCTCAGTGCTCGGGGTGCTCTTTGCTCAGTACGCTGGGTGCTCAGTACTCAGGGTGCTGGGTGCTCAGTACTCAGTGTGCTGGGTGCTCAGTGCTCAGGGTTCTGGGTACTCAGTGCTTAGGGTGCTCGGTGCTCAGTACTTGCGGTGCTGGGTGCTCATTCTCGTGGTGCTGGGTGCTCAGTGCTCGGGGTGCTGGGTGCTCAGTACTCAGGTTGCTGGGTGCTCAGTGCTCAGGGTGCTGGGTGCTCAGTACTCAGGGTGCTGGGTGCTCAGTGCTCAGGGTGCTGGGTGCTCAGTACTCAGGGTGCTGGGTGCTCAGTGCTCAGGGTGCTGGGTGCTCAGTACTCAGGGTGCTGGGAGCTCAGTGCTCAGGGTGATCGGTGCTCAGTACTCAGGGTGCTCAGTACTCAGGGTGCTGGGTGCTTAGTGCTCGGGGTGCTGGGTGCTCAGTACTCAGGGTGCTGGGTGCTCAGTGCTCGGGGTTCTGGGTGTTTAGTGCTCAGGGTGATCTGTGCTCAGTAATCAGGGTGCTGGGTGCTCAGTGCTCAGGGTGCTGGGTGCTCAGTGCTCGGGGTGCTCGGTGCTCAGTACTCAGGGTGCTGAGTGCTCAGTAATCAGGGTGCTGGGTGCTCAGGACTCAGGGTGCTGGGTGCTCAGTGCTCAGGGTGCTGGGTGATCAGTGCTCAGTGTGCTGGGTGCTCAGTGCTCAGGGTGCTGGGTGCTCAGTGCTCGGGGTGCTGGGTGCTCAGTACTCAGGGTGCTGGGTGCTCAGTGCTCAGGGTGCTGGGTGCTCAGTGCTCGGAGCGCTGGGTGCTCAGTGCTCGGGGTGCTCGGAGCTCAGTACTCAGTGGGCTGGGTGCTCAGTGCTCGGTCTGATCGGTGCTCAGTACTCAGGGTGCTGGGTGCTCAGTGCTCGGGGTGCTCGGTGCTCAGTACGTTGGGTGCTCACTACTCAGGGTGCTGGGTGCTCAGTACTCAGGGTGCTGGGTACTCAGTGCTCGGGGTGCTGGGTGCTCAGTGCTCAGGGTGCTGGGTGCTCAGTACTCGGGGTGCTGGTTGGTCAGTACTCAGGGTGCTGGGTGCTCAGTACTCAGGGTGCTGGGTGCTCAGTGCTCGGGGTGCTGGGTGCTCAGTACTCAGGGTGCTGGGTGCTCAGTACTCGGGGTGCTGGGTGCTCAGTACTCAGGGTGCTGGGTGCTCAGTACTCAGGGTGCTGGGTGCTCAGTCCTCGGGTGCTGGGTGCTCAGTGCTCAGGGTGCTGGGTGCTCAGTGCTCGGAGTGCTGGGTGCTCAGTGCTCAGTACTCAGGGTGCTCGGTGCTCAGTGCTCGGCGTGCTGGGTGCTCAGTGCTCAGGACTCAGGGTGCTGGGTGCTCAGTGCTCAGGAGGCTGTGTGCTCAGTGCTCAGGGTGCTGGCTGCTCAGTGCTCAGGGTGCTGGGTACTCAGTGCTCAGGGTGCTGGGTGCTCAGTACTCAGGGTGCTGGGTGCTCAGTACTCAGGGTGCTGGGTGCTCTGTGCTCGGGGAGCTGGGTGCTCAGTGCTCGCGGTGCTGGGTGCTCAGTGCTCGGGGTGCTCGGTGCCCAGTACTCAGGGTGCTGGGTGCTCAGTGCTCGAATTGCTCAGTACTCAGGGTGCTGTGTGCTCAGTGCTCAGGGTGCTGTGTGCTCAGTACTCAGGGTGCTGTGTGCTCAGTACTCGGGGTCCTGGGTGCTCAGTACTCAGGGTGCTGGGTGCTCAGTACTCGGGTGCTGGGTGCTCAGTGCTCAGGCTGCTGGGTGCACAGTGCTCGGGGTGCTGGGTGCTCCGTGCTCGGGGTGCTGGGTGCTCAGTGCTCAGTACTCAGGGTGCTGGGTGTTCAGTGCTCAGGGTGCTGGGTGCTCAGTGCTCAGGGTGCTGGGTGCTCAGTGCTCAGGGTGCTGGGTACTCAGTGCTCAGGGTGCTGGGTGCTCAGTACTCAGGTTGCTGGGTGCTCAGTGCTCAGGGTGCTTTTTGCTCAGTGCTCGGGGTGCTGGGTGCTCAGTGCTCGGGGTGCTGGGTGCTCAGTGCTCGGGGTGCTCGGTGCTCAGTACTCAGGGTGCTGGGTGCTCAGTGCTCGAGGTGCTCAGTACTCAGGGTGCTGTATGTTCAGTGCTCAGGGTGCTGGGTGCTCAGTACTCCGGGTGCTCGGTGCTTAGTACTCAGGGTGCTGGGTGCTCAGTACTCCGGGTGCTGGGTGCTCAGTGCTCGGGGTGCTCGGTGCTCAGTACTCAGTGCTCAGGGTGCTCAGTGCTCAGTGCTCAGGGTGCTGGGTGTTCAGTACTCAGGGTGCTGGGTGCTCAGTACTCAGGGTGCTGGGTGCTGAGTGCTCAGGGTGCTGGGTGCTCAGTACTCGGGTTGCTCGGTGCTCAGTGCTCAGGGTGCTGGGTGCTCAGTACTCAGGGTGCTGGGTGCTCAGTACTCAGGGTGCTGGGTGCTCAGTGCTCAGGGTGCTGGGTACTCAGTGCTCAGGGTGCTCGGTGCTCAGTACTCGGGGTGCTGGGTGCTCATTCTCTGGCTGCTGGGTGCTCAGTGCTCGGGGTGCTGGGTGCTCAGTACTCAGGGTGCTGGGTGCTCAGTGCTCAGGGTGCTGGGTGATCAGTACTCAGGCTGCTGGGAGCTCAGTGCTCAGGGTGATCGGTGCTCAGTACTCAGGGTGCTCAGTACTCAGGGTGCTGGGTGCTCAGTGCTCGGGGTGCTGGGTGCTCAGTACTCAGGGTGCTGGGTGCTCATGCTCAGGGTGCTGGGTGCTCAGTGCTCAGGGTGATCGGGGCTCAGAGCTCAGTGCTCAGGGTGCTGGGTGCTCAGTGTTTGGGGTGCTGGGTGCTCAGTACTCAGGGTGCTGGGTGATCAGTGCTCGGGGTGCTGGGTGCTCAGTGCTCAGGGTGCTCGGTGCTCAGTGCTCAGGGTGCTGGGTGCTCAGTACTCAGGGTGCTGGGTGCTCATTGCTCGGGGTGCTTGGTGCTCAATACTCAAGGTGCTGGGTGCTCAGTGCTCAGGTTGCTGGGTGCTCAGTGATCAGTGTGCTGGGTGCTCAGTACTCAGGGTGCTCGGTGCTCAGTACTCAGGGTTCTCAGTGCTCAGTACTCAGGGTGCTGGGTACTCAGGGTGCTGGGTGCTCAGTACTCAGGGTGCACAGTGCTCAGTACTCGGGGTGCTTGGTGCTCAGTACTCAGGGTGCTCGGTGCTCAGTACTCGGGGTGCTGGGTGCTCAGTGCTCAGGGTGCTCAGTGCTCAGTGCTCGGGGTGCTGGGTGTTCCGTGCTCGGTGCGCTGGGTGCTCAGTGCTCGGGGAGCTGGGTGCTCAGTACTCGGGGTGCTGGGTGCTCAGTGCTCAGGGTGCTCAGTGCTCAGTACTCAGTGCTCAGTGTGCTCAGTGCTCAGTGCTCAGGGTGCTGGGTGTTCAGTACTCAGGGTGCTGGGTGCTCAGTACTCAGGGTGCTGGGCCCTCAGTGCTTAGGGTGCTGGGTTCTCAGTACTCAGGGTGCTGGGTGCTCAGTACTCAGGGTGCTGGGTGCTCAGTACTCGGGTGCTGGGTGCTCAGTGCTCAGGGTGCTGGGTGCTCAGTGCTCGGGGTGCTGGGTGCTCAGTGCTGAGTACTCAAGGTGCTGGGTGCTCAGTGCTCGGGGTGCTGGGTGCTCAGCGCTCAGTACTCAGGGTGCTGGGTGCTCAGTGCTCAGGGTGCTGTGTGCTCAGTGCTCAGTGTGCTGGGTGCTCAGTGCTCAGGGTGCTGGGTACTCAGTGCTCAGGGTGCTGTGTGCTCAGTACTCACGGTGCTGGGTGCTCAGTACTCAGGTTGCTGGGTGCTCAGTGCTCGAGGTGCTCAGTACTCAGGGTGCTGTCTGTTCAGTGCTCAGGTTGCTGGGTGCTCAGTGCTCGGGGTGCTCGGTCCTCAGTACTCAGGGTGCTGGGTGCTCAGTGCTCGAGGTGCTCAGTACTCAGGGTGCTGTGTGTTCAGTGCTCAGGGTGCTGGGTGCTCAGTACTCAGGGTGCTCGGTGCTTAGAACTCAGGGTGCTGGGTGCTCAGTACTCCGGGTGCAGGGTGCTCAGTGCTCAGGGTGCTCGGTGCTCAGTGCTCAAGGTGCTGGGTGCTCAGTACTCAGGGTGCTCATTGCTCAGGGTGCTGGGTGCTCAGTACTCAGGGTGCTGGGTGCTCAGTACTCAGCGTGCTGGGTGCTCAGGGTGCTGGGGGCTCAGTACTCAGGGTGCTGGGTGCTCAGTGCTCAGGGTGCTGGGTGCTCAGTACTCAGGGTGCTGGGAGCTCAGGGCTCAGGGTGATCTGTGCTCAGTACTCAGGGTGCTCAGTACTCAGGGTGCTGGGTGCTCAGTGCTCTGGTTGCTGGGTGCTCAGTACTCAGGGTGCTGGGTGCTCAGTGCTCGGGGTTGTGGGTGCTCAGTGCTCAGGGTGATCGGTGCTCAGTACTCAGTGTGCTGGGTGCTCAGTGCTCAGGGTGCTGCCTGCTCAGTCCTCAGGGTGCTCAGTGCTCAGGGTGCTGGGTGCTCAGTGCTCGGGGTGCTGGGTGCTCAGTAATCAGGGTGCTGAGTGCTCAGTACTCAGGGTGCTGGGTGCTCAGTACTCAGGGTGCTGCGTGCTCAGTGCTCAGGGTGCTGGGTGATGAGTGCTCAGTGTGCTGGGTGCTCAGTGCTCAGGGTGCTGGGTGCTCAGTTCTCGGGGTGCTGGGTGCTCAGTACTCAGGGTGCTGGGTGCTCAGTGCTCAGGGTGCTGGGTTCTCAGTGCTCGGGGTGCTGGGTGCTCAGTACTCAGTGTGCTGGGTGCTCAGTGCTCGGGGTGCTGGGTGCTCAGTACTCAGGGTGCTGGGTCCTCAGTACTCGGGGTGCTGGGTGCTCAGTACTCGGGGTGCTGGGTTCTCAGTACTCAGGGTGCTGGGTGCTCAGTACTCGGGTGCTGGGTGATCAGTGCTCAGGGTGCTGGGTGCTCAGTGCTCGGGGTGCTGGGTGCTCAGTGCTCAGTACTCAGGGTGCTGCGTGCTCAGTGCTCGGGGTGCTGGGTGCTCAGTGCTCAGGGTGCTGGGTGCTCAGTGCTCAGGGTGCTGTGTGCTCAGTGCTCAGGGAGCTGGGTGCTCAGTGCTCAGGGTGCTGGGTACTCAGTGCTCAGGGTGCTGGGTGCTCAGTACTCAGGGTGCTGGGTGCTCAGTACTCAGGGTGCTGGGTGCTCAGTGCTCGGGGAGCTGGGTGCACAGTGCTCGCGGTGCTGGGTGCTCAGTGCTCGTTGTGCTCGGTGCCCAGTACTCAGGGTGCTGGGTGCTCAGTGCTCGAGTTGCTCAGTACTCAGGGTGCTGTGTGTTCAGTGCTCAGGGTGCTGGGTGCTCAGTACTCAGGGTGCTCGGTGCTTAGTACTCAGGGTGCTGGGTGCTCAGTACTCTGGGTGCTGGGAGCTCAGTGCTCAGGGTGATCGGTGCTCAGTACTCAGGGTGCTCAGTACTCAGGGTGCTGGGTGCTCAGTGCTCAGGGTGCTGGGTGCACAGTACTCAGGGTGCTGGGTGGACAGTGCTCAGGGTGCTGGGTGCTCAGTGCTCAGGGTGCTGGGTGCTCAGTGCTCAGGGTGCTGGGTGCTCAGTACTCGGGGTGCTGGGTGCTCAGTACTCAGGGTGCTGGGTGCTCAGTGCTCAGGGTGCTGGGTGCTCAGTACTCAGGGTGCTGGGTGCTCAGTGCTCGGGGTGCTGGGTGCTCAGTACTCAGGGTGCTGGGTGCTCAGTGCTCAGGGTGCTGGGTGCTCAGTTCTCAGGGTGCTCGGTGCTTAGTACTCAGGGTGCTGGGTGCTCAGTACTCAGGGTGCTGGGTGCTCAGTGCTCAGGGTGCTGGGTGCTCAATGCTCAGGGTGCTGGGTGCTCAGTACTCAGGGTGCTGAGTGCTCAGTACTCGGGGTGCTGGGTGCTCAGTACTCAGTGAGCTGTGTGCTCAGTACTCAGGGTGCTGGGTGCTCAGTACTTGGGTGCTGGGTGCTCAGTGCTCAGGGTGCTGGGTGCTCAGTGCTCGGGGTGCTGGGTGCTCAGTGCTCAGTACTCAGGGTGCTGGGGGCTCAGTGCTCGGGGTGCTGGGTGCTCAGTGCTCAGTACTCAGGGTGCTGGGTGCTCATTGCTCAGGGTCCTGGGTGCTCAGTGCTCAGGGTGCTGGGTGCTCAGTGCTCAGGGTGCTGGGTGCTCAGTACTCAGGGTGCTCGGTGCTTAGTACTCAGGGTGCTGGGTGCTCAGTACTCCGGGTGCTGGGTGCTCAGTGCTCAGTACTCAGGGTGCTGGTTGCTCAGTGCTCGGGGTGCTGGGTGCTCAGTGCTCGGGGTGCTCGGTGCACAGTACTCAGGGTGCTGGGTGCTCAGTGCTCGGGGTGCTTGGTGCACAGTACTCAGGGTGCTGGGTGCTCATTACTCAGGGTGCTCGGTGCTTAGTACTCAGGGTGCTGGGTGCTCAGTACTCCGGGTGCTGGGTGCTCAGTGCTCAGTACTCAGGGTGCTGGGTGCTCAGTGCTCGGGGTGCTGGGTGCTCAGTGCTCGGGGTGCTCGGTGCACAGTACTCAGGGTGCTGGGTGCTCAGTGCTCGGGGTGCTCGGTGCTCAGTGCTCAAGGTGCTGGGTGCTCAGTACTCAGGGTGATCATTGCTCAGGGTGCTGGGTACTCAGTACTCAGGGTGCTGGGTGCTCAGTACTCAGGGTGCTCAGTGCTCAGTACTCAGGGTGCTCAGTGCTCAGTACTAAGGGTGCTCAGTGCTCAGGGTGCTGGGTGCTCAGTGCTCGGGGTGCTCGGTGCTCAGTACTTAGGGTGCTGGGTGCTCAGTGCTCAGGTTGCTGGGTGCTCAGTGCTCAGGGTGCTGGTTGCTCAGTGCTCAGGGTGCTGGGTGCTCAGTACTCAGGGTGCTCGGTGCTCGGGGTGCAGGGTGCTCAGTGCTCGGGGTTTTCGGTGCTCAGTACTCGGGGTGCTCAGTGCTCAGTACTCAGGGTGCTGGGTGCTCAGTGATCAGGGTGCTGGGTGCTCAGTACTCAGGGTGCTGGGTGCTCGGTGCTCAGTACACTGGGTGCTCAGTACTCAGGTTGCTGGGTGCTCAGTACTCAGGGTGCTGGGTGCTCAGTACTCAGGGTGCTCGGTGCTCAGTACTCAGGGTGCTGGGGGCTCAGTGCTCAGGTTTCTGGGTGCTCAGTGCTCGGGGCGCTGGGTGCTCAGTGCTCGGGGTGTTCGGAGCTCAGTACTCAGGGTGCTGGGTGCTCAGTGCTCGGGGTGCTGGGTGCTCAGTACTCAGGGTGCTGGGTGCTCAGTGCTCGGGGTGCTCGGTGCTCAGTACGTTGGGTGCTCACTACTCAGGGTGCTGGTTGCTCAGTGCTCAGGGTGCTGGGTGCTCAGTGCTCAGGGTGCTGGGTGCTCAGTGCTCAGGGTGCTGGGTGCACAGTACTCAGGGTGCTGGGTGGACAGTACTCAGGGTGCTGGGTGCTCAGTGCTCAGGGTGCTGGGTGCTCAGTGCTCAGGGTGCTGGGTGCTCAGTACTCGGGGTGCTGGGTGCTCAGTACTCAGGGTGCTGGGTGCTCAGTACTCAGGGTGCTGGGTGATCAGTACTCGGGTGCTGGGTGCTCAGTGCTCAGAGTACTGGTTGCTCAGTGCTCGGGGTGCTGGGTGCTCAGTGCTCAGTACTCAGGGTGCTGGGTGCTCAGTGCTCTTGGTGCTGGGTACACAGTGATCAGTACTCAGGGTGCTGGGTGCTCAGTGCTCAGGGTGCTGGGTGCTCAGTGCTCAGGGTGCTGGGTGCTCAGTGCTCAGGGTGCTGGGTGCTCAGTGCTCAGGGTGCTGGGTGCTCAGTGCTCAGGGTGCTGGGTGCTCAGTACTCAGGGTACTGGGTGCTCAGTACTCAGGGTGCTCAGTGCTCAGTACTCAGGGTGCTCAGTGCTCAGTACTCAGGGTGCTCAGTGCTCAGGGTGCTAGGTGCTCAGTGCTCGGTGTGCTGGGTGCTCAGTCCTCAGGGTGCTGGGTGCTCAGTGCTCAGGGTGCTGGGTGCTCAGTACTCAGGGTGCTGGGTGCTCAGTGCTCGGGGTGCTGGGTGCTCAGTACTCAGGGTGCTGGGTGCTCAGTGCTCAGGGTGCTGGGTGCTCAGTTCTCAGGGTGCTCGGTGCTTAGTACTCAGGGTGCTGGGTGCTCAGTACTCAGGGTGCTGGGTGCTCAGTGCTCAGGGTGCTGGGTGCTCAGTGCTCAGGGTGCTTGGTGCTCAGTACTCGGGTGCTGGGTGCTCAGTGCTCAGGGTGCTGGGTGCTCAGTGCTCGGGGTGCTGGGTGCTCAGTGCTCAGTACTCAGGGTGCTGGGGGCTCAGTGCTCGGGGTGCTCGGTGCTCAGTGCTCAGTACTCAGGGTGCTGGGTGCTCATTGCTCAGGGTCCTGGGTGCTCAGTGCTCAGGGTGCTGGGTGCTCAGTGCTCAGGGTGCTGGGTGCTCAGTACTCAGGGTGCTCGGTGCTTAGTACTCAGGGTGCTGGGTGCTCAGTACTCCGGGTGCTGGGTGCTCAGTGCTCAGTACTCAGGGTGCTGGTTGCTCAGTGCTCGGGGTGCTGGGTGCTCAGTGCTCGGGGTGCTTGGTGCACAGTACTCAGGGTGCTGGGTGCTCATTACTCAGGGTGCTCGGTGCTTAGTACTCAGGGTGCTGGGTGCTCAGTACTCCGGTTGCTGGGTGCTCAGTGCTCAGTACTCAGGGTGCTGGGTGCTCAGTGCTCGGGGTGCTGGGTGCTCAGTGCTCGGGGTGCTCGGTGCACAGTACTCAGGGTGCTGGGTGCTCAGTTCTCGGGGTGCTCGGTGCTCAGTGCTCAAGGTGCTGGGTGCTCAGTACTCAGGGTGATCATTGCTCAGGGTGCTGGGTACTCAGTACTCAGGGTGCTGGGTGCTCAGTACTCAGGGTGCTCAGTGCTCAGTACTCAGGGTGCTCAGTGCTCAGTACTAAGGGTGCTCAGTGCTCAGGGTGCTGGGTGCTCAGTGCTCGGGGTGCTCGGTGCTCAGTACTTAGGGTGCTGGGTGCTCAGTGCTCAGGGTGCTGGGTGCTCAGTGCTCAGGGTGCTGGTTGCTCAGTGCTCAGGGTGCTGGGTGCTCAGTACTCAGGGTGCTCGGTGCTCGGGGTGCAGGGTGCTCAGTGCTCGGGGTTTTCGGTGCTCAGTACTCGGGGTGCTCAGTGCTTAGTACTCAGGGTGCTGGGTGCTCAGTGATCAGGGTGCTGGGTGCTCAGTACTCAGGGTGCTGGGTGCTCGGTGCTCAGTACACTGGGTGCTCAGTACTCAGGTTGCTGGGTGCTCAGTACTCAGGGTGCTGGGTGCTCAGTACTCAGGGTGCTCGGTGCTCAGTACTCAGGGTGCTGGGGGCTCAGTGCTCGGGGTGCTGGGTGCTCAGTACTCAGGGTGCTCAGTGCTCAGTGCTCTGGGTGCTGGGTGCTCTGTGCTCGGGGTGCTGGGTGCTCATTGCTTAGGGTGCTGGGTGCTCAGTACTCAGGATGCTGAGTGCTCAGGTTGCTGGGTGCTCAGTACTCAGGGTGCTCGGTGCTCAGTACTCAGGGTGCTGGGTGCTCAGTGCTCGGGGTGCTGGGTGCTCAGTACTCAGGGTGCTCAGTGCTCAGTGCTCTGGGTGCTGGGTGCTGTGTGCTCGGGGTGCTGGGTGCTCATTGCTCAGGGTGCTGGGTGCTCAGTACTCAGGGTGCTCAGTGCTCAGGTTTTTGGGTGCTCAGTGCTCGGGGTGCTGGGTACTCAGTCCTCAGTACACAGTGTGCTGGGTGCTCAGTGCTCGGGGTGCTGGGTGCTCAGTGCTCAGTACTCAGGGTGCTGGGTGCTCAGTACTCAGTATGCTGGGTGCTCAGTGCTCAGGGTGCTCAGTACTCAGGGTGCTGTGTGCTCTGTGCTCGGGGTGCTGGGTGCTCAGTGCTCGGGGTGCTTTGTGCTCAGTGCTCCGAGTGCTGGGTGCTCAGTGCTCAGGGTTCTGGGTGCTCAGTGCTCGGGGCACTGGGTGCTCAGTGCTCGGGATGCTCAGAGCTCAGTACTCAGGGTGCTGGGTGCTCAGTGCTCATGGTGCTCGGTGCTCAGTACGTTGGGTGCTCACTACTCACCGTGCTGGGTGCTCAGTGCTCAGGGTGCTCTGTGCTCAGTGCTCAGGGTGCTGGGTGCACAGTGCTCAGGGTGCTGGGTGCACAGTACTCAGGGTGCTGGGTGCGCAGTGCTCGGGGTGCTCGGTGCTCAGTGCTCAGGGTGCTGGGTGCTCAGTGCTCAGGGTGCTGGGTGCTCAGTACTCCGGGTGCTGGGTGCTCAGTGCTCGGGGTGCTCAGTGCTCAGTGCTCAAGGTGCTGGGTGCTCAGTACTCAGGGTGCTGGGTGCTCAGTACTCAGGGTGCTCAGTGCTCAGTACTCAGGGTGCTCAGTGCTCAGTACTAAGGGTGCTCAGTGCTCAGGGTGCTGGGTGCTCAGTATTCGGGGTGCTCGGTGCTCAGTACTCAGGGTGCTGGGTGCTCAGTGCTCGGGGTGCTGGGTGCTCAGTGCTCGGGGTGCTCGATGCACAGTACTCAGGGTGCTGGGTGCTCAGTGCTCGGGGTGCTCGGTGCTCAGTGCTCAAGGTGCTGGGTGCTCAGTACTCAGGGTGATCATTGCTCAGGGTGCTGGGTACTCAGTACTCAGGGTGCTGGGTGCTCAGTACTCAGGGTGCTCAGTGCTCAGTACTCAGGGTGCTCAGTGCTCAGTACTAAGGGTGCTCAGTGCTCAGGGTGCTGGGTGCTCAGTGCTCGGGGTGCTCGGTGCTCAGTACTTAGGGTGCTGGGTGCTCAGTGCTCAGGGTGCTGGGTGCTCAGTGCTCAGGGTGCTGGTTGCTCAGTGCTCAGGGTGCTGGGTGCTCAGTACTCAGGGTGCTCGGTGCTCGGGGTGCAGGGTGCTCAGTGCTCGGGGTTTTCGGTGCTCAGTACTCGGGGTGCTCAGTGCTCAGTAC
The DNA here is from genome assembly GCF_018167655.1 of Microtus oregoni. Taxonomy (NCBI): domain Eukaryota; kingdom Metazoa; phylum Chordata; class Mammalia; order Rodentia; family Cricetidae; genus Microtus; species Microtus oregoni. The sequence goes on along the minus strand of NW_024543811.1, from coordinate 601,793 downwards.
TCAGGGTGCTGGGTGCTCAGTGATCAGGGTGCTGGGTGCTCAGTACTCAGGGTGCTGGGTGCTCGGTGCTCAGTACACTGGGTGCTCAGTACTCAGGTTGCTGGGTGCTCAGTACTCAGGGTGCTGGGTGCTCAGTACTCAGGGTGCTCGGTGCTCAGTACTCAGGGTGCTGGGGGCTCAGTGCTCGGGGTGCTGGGTGCTCAGTACTCAGGGTGCTCAGTGCTCAGTGCTCTGGGTGCTGGGTGCTCTGTGCTCGGGGTGCTGGGTGCTCATTGCTTAGGGTGCTGGGTGCTCAGTACTCAGGATGCTGAGTGCTCAGGTTGCTGGGTGCTCAGTACTCAGGGTGCTCGGTGCTCAGTACTCAGGGTGCTGGGTGCTCAGTGCTCGGGGTGCTGGGTGCTCAGTACTCAGGGTGCTCAGTGCTCAGTGCTCTGGGTGCTGGGTGCTCTGTGCTCGGGGTGCTGGTTGCTCATTGCTTAGTGTGCTGGGTGCTCAGTACTCAGGATGCTCAGTGCTCAGGTTGCTGGGTGCTCAGTGCTCGGGCTGCTGGGTGCTCAGTACTCAGGGTGCTCAGTGCTCAGTGCTCTGGGTGCTGGGTGCTCTGTGCTCGGGGTGCTGGGTGCTCATTGCTCAGGGTGCTGGGTGCTCAGTACTCAGGGTGCTCAGTGCTCAGGTTTTTGGGTGCTCAGTGCTCGGGGTGCTGGATACTCAGTCCTCAGTACACAGTGTGCTGGGTGCTCAGTGCTCGGGGTGCTGGGTGCTCAGTGCTCAGTACTCAGGGTGCTGGGTGCTCAGTACTCAGTATGCTGGGTGCTCAGTGCTCAGGGTGCTCAGTACTCAGGGTGCTGTGTGCTCTGTGCTCGGGGTGCTGGGTGCTCAGTGCTCGGGGTGCTTTGTGCTCAGTGCTCCGAGTGCTGGGTGCTCAGTGCTCAGGGTTCTGGGTGCTCAGTGCTCGGGGCACTGGGTGCTCAGTGCTCGGGATGCTCAGAGCTCAGTACTCAGGGTGCTGGGTGCTCAGTGCTCATGGTGCTCGGTGCTCAGTACGTTGGGTGCTCACTACTCACCGTGCTGGGTGCTCAGTGCTCAGGGTGCTCTGTGCTCAGTGCTCAGGGTGCTGGGTGCACAGTACTCAGGGTGCTGGGTGCTCAGTGCTCAGGGTGCTGGGTGCTCAGTACTCAGGGTGCTGCGTGCTCAGTTCTCAATATGCTGGGTGCTCAGTGCTCGGGGTGCTCAGTATCCAGGGTGCTGTGTGTTCAGTGCTCAGGGTACTGGGTGCTCAGTACTCAGGGTGCTCAGTGCTTGGGGTGCTGCGTGCTCAGTACTCAGGGTGTTGGGTGCTCAGTACTCAGGGTGCTCAGTGCTTGGGGTGCTGGGTGCTCAGTACTCAGGGTGCTCAGTGCTTGTGGTGTTGGGTGCTCAGTACTCAGGGTGCTGGGTGCTCAGTGCTCAGGTTTCTGGGTGCTCAGTGCTCGGGGCGCTGGGTGCTCAGTGCTCGGGGTGTTCGGAGCTCAGTACTCTGGGTGCTGGGTGCTCAGTGCTCGGGGTGCTGGGTTCTCAGTACTCAGGGTGCTGGGTGCTCAGTGCTCGGGGTGCTCGGTGCTCAGTACGTTGGGTGCTCACTACTCAGGGTGCTGGGTGCTCAGTGCTCAGGGTGCTGGGTGCTCAGTGCTCAGGGTGCTGGGTGCTCAGTGCTCAGGGTGCTGGGTGCACAGTACTCAGGGTGCTGGGTGGACAGTGCTCAGGGTGCTGGGTGCTCAGTGCTCAGGGTGCTGGGTGCTCAGTGCTCAGGGTGCTGGGTGCTCAGTACTCGGGGTGCTGGGTGCTCAGTACTCAGGGTGCTGGGTGCTCAGTGCTCAGGGTGCTGGGTGCTCAGTACTCAGGGTGCTGGGTGCTCAGTGCTCGGGGTGCTGGGTGCTCAGTACTCAGGGTGCTGGGTGCTCAGTGCTCAGGGTGCTGGGTGCTCAGTTCTCAGGGTGCTCGGTGCTTAGTACTCAGGGTGCTGGGTGCTCAGTGCTCAGGGTGCTGGGTGCTCAGTGCTCAGGGTGCTGGGTGCTCAGTACTCAGGGTGCTGAGTGCTCAGTACTCGGGGTGCTGGGTGCTCAGTACTCAGTGAGCTGTGTGCTCAGTACTCAGGGTGCTGGGTGCTCAGTACTCGGGTGCTGGGTGCTCAGTGCTCAGGGTGCTGGGTGCTCAGTGCTCGGGGTGCTGGGTGCTCAGTGCTCAGTACTCAGGGTGCTGGGGGCTCAGTGCTCGGGGTGCTGGGTGCTCAGTGCTCAGTACTCAGGGTGCTGGGTGCTCATTGCTCAGGGTCCTGGGTGCTCAGTGCTCAGGGTGCTGGGTGCTCAGTGCTCAGGGTGCTGGGTGCTCAGTACTCAGGGTGCTCGGTGCTTAGTACTCAGGGTGCTGGGTGCTCAGTACTCCGGGTGCTGGGTGCTCAGTGCTCAGTACTCAGGGTGCTGGTTGCTCAGTGCTCGGGGTGCTGGGTGCTCAGTGCTCGGGGTGCTCGGTGCACAGTACTCAGGGTGCTGGGTGCTCAGTGCTCGGGGTGCTTGGTGCACAGTACTCAGGGTGCTGGGTGCTCATTACTCAGGGTGCTCGGTGCTTAGTACTCAGGGTGCTGGGTGCTCAGTACTCCGGGTGCTGGGTGCTCAGTGCTCAGTACTCAGGGTGCTGGGTGCTCAGTGCTCGGGGTGCTGGGTGCTCAGTGCTCGGGGTGCTCGGTGCACAGTACTCAGGGTGCTGGGTGCTCAGTGCTCGGGGTGCTCGGTGCTCAGTGCTCAAGGTGCTGGGTGCTCAGTACTCAGGGTGATCATTGCTCAGGGTGCTGGGTACTCAGTACTCAGGGTGCTGGGTGCTCAGTACTCAGGGTGCTCAGTGCTCAGTACTCAGGGTGCTCAGTGCTCAGTACTAAGGGTGCTCAGTGCTCAGGGTGCTGGGTGCTCAGTGCTCGGGGTGCTCGGTGCTCAGTACTTAGGGTGCTGGGTGCTCAGTGCTCAGGTTGCTGGGTGCTCAGTGCTCAGGGTGCTGGTTGCTCAGTGCTCAGGGTGCTGGGTGCTCAGTACTCAGGGTGCTCGGTGCTCGGGGTGCAGGGTGCTCAGTGCTCGGGGTTTTCGGTGCTCAGTACTCGGGGTGCTCAGTGCTCAGTACTCAGGGTGCTGGGTGCTCAGTGATCAGGGTGCTGGGTGCTCAGTACTCAGGGTGCTGGGTGCTCGGTGCTCAGTACACTGGGTGCTCAGTACTCAGGTTGCTGGGTGCTCAGTACTCAGGGTGCTGGGTGCTCAGTACTCAGGGTGCTCGGTGCTCAGTACTCAGGGTGCTGGGGGCTCAGTGCTCAGGTTTCTGGGTGCTCAGTGCTCGGGGCGCTGGGTGCTCAGTGCTCGGGGTGTTCGGAGCTCAGTACTCAGGGTGCTGGGTGCTCAGTGCTCGGGGTGCTGGGTGCTCAGTACTCAGGGTGCTGGGTGCTCAGTGCTCGGGGTGCTCGGTGCTCAGTACGTTGGGTGCTCACTACTCAGGGTGCTGGTTGCTCAGTGCTCAGGGTGCTGGGTGCTCAGTGCTCAGGGTGCTGGGTGCTCAGTGCTCAGGGTGCTGGGTGCACAGTACTCAGGGTGCTGGGTGGACAGTACTCAGGGTGCTGGGTGCTCAGTGCTCAGGGTGCTGGGTGCTCAGTGCTCAGGGTGCTGGGTGCTCAGTACTCGGGGTGCTGGGTGCTCAGTACTCAGGGTGCTGGGTGCTCAGTACTCAGGGTGCTGGGTGATCAGTACTCGGGTGCTGGGTGCTCAGTGCTCAGAGTACTGGTTGCTCAGTGCTCGGGGTGCTGGGTGCTCAGTGCTCAGTACTCAGGGTGCTGGGTGCTCAGTGCTCTTGGTGCTGGGTGCACAGTGATCAGTACTCAGGGTGCTGGGTGCTCAGTGCTCAGGGTGCTGGGTGCTCAGTGCTCAGGGTGCTGGGTGCTCAGTGCTCAGGGTGCTGGGTGCTCAGTGCTCAGGGTGCTGGGTGCTCAGTGCTCAGGGTGCTGGGTGCTCAGTACTCAGGGTACTGGGTGCTCAGTACTCAGGGTGCTCAGTGCTCAGTACTCAGGGTGCTCAGTGCTCAGTACTCAGGGTGCTCAGTGCTCAGGGTGCTATGTGCTCAGTGCTCGGGGTGCTGGGTGCTCAGTCCTCAGGGTGCTGGGTGCTCAGTGCTCAGGGTGCTGGGTGCTCAGTACTCAGGGTGCTGGGTGCTCAGTGCTCGGGGTGCTGGGTGCTCAGTGCTCAGGGTGCTGGGTGCTCAGTGCTCAGGGTGCTGGGTGCTCAGTACTCGGGTGCTGGGTGCTCAGTGCTCAGGGTGCTGGGTGCTCAGTGCTCGGGGTGCTGGGTGCTCAGTGCTCAGTACTCAGGGTGCTGGGGGCTCAGTGCTCGGGGTGCTCGGTGCTCAGTGCTCAGTACTCAGGGTGCTGGGTGCTCATTGCTCAGGGTCCTGGGTGCTCAGTGCTCAGGGTGCTGGGTGCTCAGTGCTCAGGGTGCTGGGTGCTCAGTACTCAGGGTGCTCGGTGCTTAGTACTCAGGGTGCTGGGTGCTCAGTACTCCGGGTGCTGGGTGCTCAGTGCTCAGTACTCAGGGTGCTGGTTGCTCAGTGCTCGGGGTGCTGGGTGCTCAGTGCTCGGGGTGCTTGGTGCACAGTACTCAGGGTGCTGGGTGCTCATTACTCAGGGTGCTCGGTGCTTAGTACTCAGGGTGCTGGGTGCTCAGTACTCCGGTTGCTGGGTGCTCAGTGCTCAGTACTCAGGGTGCTGGGTGCTCAGTGCTCGGGGTGCTGGGTGCTCAGTGCTCGGGGTGCTCGGTGCACAGTACTCAGGGTGCTGGGTGCTCAGTTCTCGGGGTGCTCGGTGCTCAGTGCTCAAGGTGCTGGGTGCTCAGTACTCAGGGTGATCATTGCTCAGGGTGCTGGGTACTCAGTACTCAGGGTGCTGGGTGCTCAGTACTCAGGGTGCTCAGTGCTCAGTACTCAGGGTGCTCAGTGCTCAGTACTAAGGGTGCTCAGTGCTCAGGGTGCTGGGTGCTCAGTGCTCGGGGTGCTCGGTGCTCAGTACTTAGGGTGCTGAGTGCTCAGTGCTCAGGGTGCTGGGTGCTCAGTGCTCAGGGTGCTGGTTGCTCAGTGCTCAGGGTGCTGGGTGCTCAGTACTCAGGGTGCTCGGTGCTCGGGGTGCAGGGTGCTCAGTGCTCGGGGTTTTCGGTGCTCAGTACTCGGGGTGCTCAGTGCTTAGTACTCAGGGTGCTGGGTGCTCAGTGATCAGGGTGCTGGGTGCTCAGTACTCAGGGTGCTGGGTGCTCGGTGCTCAGTACACTGGGTGCTCAGTACTCAGGTTGCTGGGTGCTCAGTACTCAGGGTGCTGGGTGCTCAGTACTCAGGGTGCTCGGTGCTCAGTACTCAGGGTGCTGGGGGCTCAGTGCTCGGGGTGCTGGGTGCTCAGTACTCAGGGTGCTCAGTGCTCAGTGCTCTGGGTGCTGGGTGCTCTGTGCTCGGGGTGCTGGGTGCTCATTGCTTAGGGTGCTGGGTGCTCAGTACTCAGGATGCTGAGTGCTCAGGTTGCTGGGTGCTCAGTACTCAGGGTGCTCGGTGCTCAGTACTCAGGGTGCTGGGTGCTCAGTGCTCGGGGTGCTGGGTGCTCAGTACTCAGGGTGCTCAGTGCTCAGTGCTCTGGGTGCTGGGTGCTCTGTGCTCGGGGTGCTGGTTGCTCATTGCTTAGTGTGCTGGGTGCTCAGTACTCAGGATGCTCAGTGCTCAGGTTGCTGGGTGCTCAGTGCTCGGGCTGCTGGGTGCTCAGTACTCAGGGTGCTCAGTGCTCAGTGCTCTGGGTGCTGGGTGCTGTGTGCTCGGGGTGCTGGGTGCTCATTGCTCAGGGTGCTGGGTGCTCAGTACTCAGGGTGCTCAGTGCTCAGGTTTTTGGGTGCTCAGTGCTCGGGGTGCTGGGTACTCAGTCCTCAGTACACAGTGTGCTGGGTGCTCAGTGCTCGGGGTGCTGGGTGCTCAGTGCTCAGTACTCAGGGTGCTGGGTGCTCAGTACTCAGTATGCTGGGTGCTCAGTGCTCAGGGTGCTCAGTACTCAGGGTGCTGTGTGCTCTGTGCTCGGGGTGCTGGGTGCTCAGTGCTCGGGGTGCTTTGTGCTCAGTGCTCCGAGTGCTGGGTGCTCAGTGCTCAGGGTTCTGGGTGCTCAGTGCTCGGGGCACTGGGTGCTCAGTGCTCGGGATGCTCAGAGCTCAGTACTCAGGGTGCTGGGTGCTCAGTGCTCATGGTGCTCGGTGCTCAGTACGTTGGGTGCTCACTACTCACCGTGCTGGGTGCTCAGTGCTCAGGGTGCTCTGTGCTCAGTGCTCAGGGTGCTGGGTGCACAGTGCTCAGGGTGCTGGGTGCACAGTACTCAGGGTGCTGGGTGCGCAGTGCTCGGGGTGCTCGGTGCTCAGTGCTCAGGGTGCTGGGTGCTCAGTGCTCAGGGTGCTGGGTGCTCAGTACTCCGGGTGCTGGGTGCTCAGTGCTCGGGGTGCTCAGTGCTCAGTGCTCAAGGTGCTGGGTGCTCAGTACTCAGGGTGCTGGGTGCTCAGTACTCAGGGTGCTCAGTGCTCAGTACTCAGGGTGCTCAGTGCTCAGTACTAAGGGTGCTCAGTGCTCAGGGTGCTGGGTGCTCAGTATTCGGGGTGCTCGGTGCTCAGTACTCAGGGTGCTGGGTGCTCAGTGCTCATGGTGCTGGGTGCTCAGTGCTCAGGGTGCTGGTTGCTCAGTGCTCAGGGTGCTGGGTGCTCAGTACTCAGGGTGCTGGGTGCTCGGTGCTCAGTACGCTGGGTGCTCAATACTCAGGTTGCTGGGTACTCAGTACTCAGGGTGCTGGGAGCTCAGTACTCAGGGTGCTCGGTGCTCAGTACTCAGGGTGCTGGGTGCTCAGTGCTCAGGGTGCTGGGTGCTCAGTACTCAGGGTGCTGGGTGCTCAGTGCTCGGGGTGCTCGGTGCTCAGTACGCTTGGTGCTCAGTACTCAGGGTGCTGGGTGCTCAGTACTCAGGGTGCTGTGTGCTCAGTACTCAGGGTGCTGGGTGCTTAGTACTCAGGGTGCTGGGTGCTTAGTACTCAGGGTGCTGGCTGCTCAGTGCTCAGGGTGCTCGGTGCTCAGTGCTCGGGGTGCTGGGTACTCAGTACTCAGGGTGGTCAGTCCTCAGTGCTCTGGGTGCTGGGTGCTCTTTGCTCGGGGTGCTGGGTGCTCATTGCTCAGGGTGCTGGGTGCTCAGTACTCAGGGTGCTCAGTGCTCAGTGCTCGGGGTGCTGGGTGCTCAGTGCTCGGGGTGCTGGGTGCTCAGTGCTCAGGGTGCTGGGTGCTCAGTGCTCAGGGTTCTGGGTGCTCAGTGCTCGGGGCGCTGGGTACTCAGTGCTCGGGGTGCTCGGAGCTCAGTACTCAGTGTGCTGGGTGCTCAGTGCTCGGGGTGCTCGGTGCTCAGTACTCAGGGTGCTGGGTGCTCAGTGCTCGGGGTGCTCGGTGCTCAGTACGTTGGGTGCTCACTACTCAGGGTGCTGGGTGCTCAGTGCTCAGGGTGCTGGGTGCTGAGTGCTCAGGGTGCTGGGTGCTCAGTGCTCAGGGTGCTGGGTGCTCAGTACTCAGGGTGCTGGGTGCGCAGTGCTCGGGGTGCTGGCTGCTCAGTGCTCAGGGTGCTGGGTGCTCAGTGCTCAGGGTGCTGGGTGCTCAGTACTCGGGGTGCTGGGTGCTCAGTACTCAGGGTGCTGGGTGCTCAGTACTCAGGGTGCTGGGTGATCAGTACTCGGGTGCTGGGTGCTCAGTGCTCAGAGTGCTGGGTGCTCAGTGCTTGGGGTGCTGGGTGCTCAGTGCTCAGTACTCAGGGTGCTGGGTGCTCAGTGCTCTTGGTTCTGGGTGCACAGTGCTCAGTACTCAGGGTGCTGGGTGCTCAGTGCTCAGGGTGCTGGGTGCTCAGTGCTCAGGGGGCTGGGTGCTCAGTGCTCAGGGTGCTGGGTGCTCAGTGCTCAGGGTGCTGGGTACTCAGTGCTCGGGGTGCTGGGTGCTCAGTACTCAGGGTGCTGGGTGCTCAGTACTCAGGGTGCTCAGTGCTCAGGACTCAGTGTGCTCAGTGCTCAGGGTGCTGGGTGCTCAGTGCTCGGGGTGCTGGGTGCTCAGTACTCAGGGTGCTCAGTGCTCAGTACTCAGGGTGCTCAGTGCTCAGGACTCAGTGTGCTCAGTGCTCAGGGTGCTGGGTGCTCAGTGCTCGGGGTGCTGGGTGCTCAGTCCTCAGGGTGCTGGGTGCTCAGTGCTCAGGGTGCTCGGTGCTCAGTGCTCAGGGTGCTGGGTGCTCAGTACTCAGGGTGCTGGGTGCTCAGTGCTCGGGGTGCTGGGTGCTCAGTACTCAGGGTGCTGGGTGCTCAGTGCTCAGGGTGCTGGGTGCTCAGTGCTCAGGGTGCTCGGTGCTTAGTACTCAGGGTGCTGGGTGCTCAGTACTCAGGGTGCTGGGTGCTCAGTGCTCAGGGTGCTGGGTGCTCAATGCTCAGGGTGCTGGGTGCTCAGTACTCAGGGTGCTGGGTGCTCAGTTCTCGGGGTGCTGGGTGCTCAGTACTCAGGGAGCTGGGTGCTCAGTACTCAGGGTGCTGGGTGCTCAGTACTCGGGTGCTGGGTGCTCAGTGCTCAGGGTGCTGGGTGCTCAGTGCTTGGGGTGCTGGGTGCTCAGGGCTCAGTACTCAGGGTGCTGGGGGCTCAGTGCTCGGGGTGCTGGGTGCTCAGTGCTCAGTACTCAGGGTGCTGGGTGCTCAGTGCTCAGGGTGCTGGGTGCTCAGTGCTCAGGGTCCTGGGTGCTCAGTGCTCAGGGTGCTGGGTGCTCAGTACTCAGGGTGCTCGGTGCTTAGTACTCAGGGTGCTGGGTGCTCAGTACTCCGGGTGCTGGGTGCTCAGTGCTCAGTACTCAGGGTGCTGGGTGCTCCGTACTCAGGGTGCTGGGTGCTCAGTGCTCGGGGTGCTGGGTGCTCAGTGCTCGGGGTGCTCGGTGCTCAGTACTCAGGGTGCTGGGTGCTCAGTGCTCAGGGTGCTCAGTACTCAGGGTGCTGTGTGTTCAGTGCTCAGGGTGCTGGGTGCTCAGTACTCAGGGTGCTCGGTGCTTAGTACTCAGGGTGCTGGGTGCTCAGTACTCCGGGTGCTGGGTGCTCAGTGCTCGGGGTGCTCAGTGCTCAGTGCTCAAGGTGCTGGGTGCTCAGTACTCAGGGTGATCATTGCTCAGGGTGCTGGGTGCTCAGTACTCAGGGTGCTGGGTGCTCAGTACTCAGGGTGCTCAGTGCTCAGTACTCAGGGTGCTGGGTGCTCAGTGCTCAGGGTGCTGGGTACTCAGTGCTCGGGGTGCTGGGTGCTCAGTACTCAGGGTGCTGGGTGCTCAGTACTCAGGGTGCTCAGTGCTCAGTACTCAGGGTGCTCAGTGCTCAGTACTCAGTGTGCTCAGTACTCAGGGTGCTGGGTGCTCAGTGCTCGGGGTGCTGGGTGCTCAGTCCTCAGGTTGCTGGGTGCTCAGTGCTCAGGGTGCTCGGTGCTCAGTGCTCAGGGTGCTGGGTGCTCAGTACTCAGGGTGCTGGGTGCTCAGTGCTCGGGGTGCTGGGTGCTCAGTACTCAGGGTGCTGGGTGCTCAGTGCTCAGGGTGCTGGGTGCTCAGTGCTCAGGGTGCTCGGTGCTTAGTACTCAGGGTGCTGGGTGCTCAGTACTCAGGGTGCTGGGTGCTCAGTGCTCAGGGTGCTGGGTGCTCAGTGCTCAGGGTGCTGGGTGCTCAGTGCTCAGGGTGCTGGGTGCTCAGTACTCAGGGTGCTGGGTGCTCAGTTCTCGGGGTGCTGGGTGCTCAGTACTCAGGGAGCTGGGTGCTCAGTACTCAGGGTGCTGGGTGCTCAGTACTCGGGTGCTGGGTGCTCAGTGCTCAGGGTGCTGGGTGCTCAGTGCTTGGGGTGCTGGGTGCTCAGGGCTCAGTACTCAGGGTGCTGGGGGCTCAGTGCTCGGGGTGCTGGGTGCTCAGTGCTCAGTACTCAGGGTGCTGGGTGCTCAGTGCTCAGGGTGCTGGGTGCTCAGTGCTCAGGGTGCTGGGTGCTCAGTGCTCAGGGTGCTGGGTGCTCAGTACTCAGGGTGCTCGGTGCTTAGTACTCAGGGTGCTGGGTGCTCAGTACTCCGGGTGCTGGGTGCTCAGTGCTCAGTACTCAGGGTGCTGGGTGCTCAGTACTCAGGGTGCTGGGTGCTCAGTGCTCGGGGTGCTGGGTGCTCAGTGCTCGGGGTGCTCGGTGCTCAGTACTCAGGGTGCTGGGTGCTCAGTGTTCAGGGTGCTCAGTACTAAGGGTGCTGTGTGTTCAGTGCTCAGGGTGCTGGGTGCTCAGTACTCAGGGTGCTCGGTGCTGAGTACTCAGGGTGCTGGGTGCTCAGTACTCCGGGTGCTGGGTGCTCAGTGCTCGGGGTGCTCAGTGCTCAGTGCTCAAGGTGCTGGGTGCTCAGTACTCAGGGTGATCATTGCTCAGGGTGCTGGGTGCTCAGTACTCAGGGTGCTGGGTGCTCAGTACTCAGGGTGCTCAGTGCTCAGTACTCAGGGTGCTCAGTGCTCAGTACTAAGGGTGCTCAGTGCTCAGGGTGCTGGGTGCTCAGTGTTCGATGTGCTCGGTGCTCAGTACTCAGGGTGCTGGGTGCTCAGTGCTCATGGTGCTGGGTGCTCAGTGCTCAGGGTGCTGGTTGCTCAGTGCTCAGGGTGCTGGGTGCTCAGTACTCAGGGTTTTCGGTGCTCAGTACTCCGGGTGCTCAGTGCTCAGTACTCAGGGTGCTGGGTGCTCAGTGCTCAGGGTGCTGGGTGCTCAGTACTCAGGGTGCTGGGTGCTCGGTGCTCAGTACGCTGGGTGCTCAGTACTCAGGTTGCTGGGTACTCAGTACTCAGGGTGCTGGGTGCTCAGTACTCAGGGTGCTCGGTACTCAGTACTCAGGGTGCTGGGTGCTCAGTGCTCAGGGTGCTGGGTGCTCAGTACTCAGGGTCCTGGGTGCTCAGTGCTCGGGGTGCTCGGTGCTCAGTACGCTGGGTGCTCAGTACTCAGGGTGCTGGGTGCTCAGTACTCAGGGTGCTGTGTGCTCAGTACTCAGGTTGCTGGGTGCTTAGTACTCAGGGTGCTGGGTGCTTAGTACTCAGGGTGCTGGCTGCTCAGTGCTCAGGGTGCTCGGTGCTCAGTGCTCGGGGTGCTGGGTGCTCAGTACTCAGGGTGCTCAGTTCTCAGTGCTCTGGGTGCTGGGTGCTCTATGCTCGGGGTGCTGGGTGCTCATTGCTCAGGGTGCTGGGTGCTCAGTTCTCAGGGTGCTCAGTGCTCAGTGCTCGGGGTGCTGGGTGCTCTGTGCTCGGGGTGCTGGGTGCTCAGTGCTCAGGGTGCTGGGTGCTCAGTGCTCAGGGTTCTGGGTGCTCAGTGCTCGGGGCGCTGGGTACTCAGTGCTCGGGGTGCTCGGAGCTCAGTACTCAGTGTGCTGGGTGCTCAGTGCTCGGGGTGCTCGGTGCTCAGTACTCAGGGTGCTGGATGCTCAGTGCTTGGGGTGCTCGGTGCTCAGTACGTTGGGTGCTCACTACTCAGGGTGCTGGGTGCTCAGTGCTCAGGGTGCTGGGTACTGAGTGCTCAGGGTGCTGGGTGCTCAGTGCTCAGGGTGCTGGGTGCTCAGTACTCAGGGTGCTGGGTGCGCAGTGCTCGGGGTGCTGGGTGCTCAGTGCTCAGGGTGCTGGGTGCTCAGTGCTCAGGGTGCTGGGTGCTCAGTACTCAGGGTGCTGGGTGATCAGTACTCGGGTGCTGGGTGCTCAGTGCTCAGAGTGCTGGGTGCTCAGTGCTCGGGGTGCTGGGTGCTCAGTCCTCAGTACTCAGGGTGCTGGGTGCTCAGTGCTCTTGGTGCTGGGTGCACAGTGCTCAGTACTCAGCGTGCTGGTTGCTCAGTGCTCAGGGTGCTGGGTGCTCAGTGCTCAGGGTGCTGGGTGCTCAGTGCTCAGGGTGCTGGGTGCTCAGTGCTCAGGGTGCTGGGTACTCAGTGCTCGGGGTGCTGGGTGCTCAGTACTCAGGGTGCTGGGTGCTCAGTACTCAGGGTGCTCAGTGCTCAGTACTCAGGGTGCTGGGTGCTCAGTGCTCAGGGTGCTCAGTGCTTAGTACTCAGGGTGCTGGGTGATCAGTACTCAGGGTGCTGGGTGCTCAGTGCTCAGGGTGCTGGGTGCTCAGTGCTCAGGGTGCTGGGTGCTCAGTACTCAGGGTGCTGGGTGCTCAGTTCTCGGGGTGCTGGGTGCTCAGTACTCAGGGAGCTGGGTGCTCAGTACTCAGGGTGCTGGGTGCTCAGTACTCGGGTGCTGGGTGCTCAGTGCTCAGGGTGCTGGGTGCTCAGTGCTCGGGGTGCTGGGTGCTCAGTGCTCAGTACTCAGAGTTCTGGGTGCTCAGTGCTCGGGGTGCTGGGTGGTCAGTGCTCAGTACTCAGGGTGCTGGGTGCTCAGTGCTCGGGGTGCTTGATGCTCAGTACTCAGGGTGCTGGGTGCTCAGTGCTCATTACACAGGGTGCTGGGTGCTCAGTGCTCGGGGTGCTGGGTGCTCAGTGCTCAGTACTCAGGGTGCTGGGTGCTCAGTGCTCGGGGTGCTTGATGCTCAGTACTCAGGGTGCTGGGTGCTCAGTGCTCAGGGTGCTGGGTGCTCAGTACTCAGTATGCTGGGTGCTCAGTGCTCGGGGTGCTCAGTACTCAGGGTGCTGTGTGTTCAGTGCTCAGGGTACTGGGTGCTCAGTACTCAGGGTGCTCAGTGCTCGGTGTGCTTGATGCTCAGTACTCAGGGTGCTGGGTGCTCAGTGCTCAGGGTGCTGGGTGATCAGTACTCAGGGTGCTGGGTGCTCAGTACTCAGTATGCTGGGTGCTCAGTGCTCGGGGTGCTCAGTACTCAGGGTGCTGGGTGTTCAGTGCTCAGGGTACTGGGTGCTCAGTACTCAGGGTGCTCAGTGCTTGGGGTGCTGGGTGCGCAGTACTCAGGGTGTTGGGTGCTCAGTACTCAGGGTGCTCAGTGCTTGGGGTGCTGGGTGCTCAGTACTCAGGGTGCTCAGTGCTTGGGGTTTTGGGTGCTCAGTATTCAGGGTGCTGGGTGCTCAGTGCTCAGGGTGCTGGGTGCTCAGTACTCAGGGTGCTGGGTGCTCATTACTCAGGGTGCTAGGTGCTCAGTGTTCGGGGTGCTGGGTGCTCAGTGCTCGGGGTGCTGGGTGCTCAGTGCTCAGGGTGCTGGGTGCTCAGTGTTCAGGTTTCTGGGTGCTCAGTGCTCGGGGCGCTGGGTGCTCAGTGCTCGGGGTGCTCGGAGCTCAGTACTCAGGGTGCTGGGTGCTCAATGCTCGGGGAGCTCGGTGCTGAGTACTCAGGGTGCTGGGTGCTCAATGCTCGGGGAGCTCGGAGCTCAGTACTCAGTGTGCTGGGTGCTCAGTGCTCGGGGTGCTCGGTGCTCAGTACTCAGGGTGCTGGGTGCTCAGTGCTCGGGGTGCTCGGTGCTCAGTACGTTGGGTGCTCACTACTCAGGGTGCTGGGTGCTCAGTGCTCAGGGTGCTGGGTGCTGAGTGCTCAGGGTGCTGGCTGCTCAGTGCTCAGGGTGCTGGGTGCTCAGTACTCAGGGTGCTGGGTGCGCAGTGCTCGGGGTGATGGGTGCTCAGTGCTCAGGGTGCTGGGTGCTCAGGGTGCTGGGTGCTCAGTACTCGGGGTGCTGGGTGCTCAGTACTCAGGGTGCTGGGTGCTCAGTACTCAGGGTGCTGGGTGCTCAGTACTCAGGGTGCTGGGTGATCAGTACTCATGTGCTGGGTGCTCAGTGCTCAGAGTGCTGGGTGCTCAGTGCTTGGGGTGCTGGGTGCTCAGTGCTCAGTACTCAGGGTGCTGGGTGCTCAGTGCTCTTGGTGCTGGGTGCACAGTGCTCAGTACTCAGCGTGCTGGGTGCTCAGTGCTCAGGGTGCTGGGTGCTCAGTGCTCAGGGTGCTGGGTGCTCAGTGCTCAGGGTGCTGGGTGCTCAGTGCTCAGGGTGCTGGGTACTCAGTGCTCGGGGTGCTGGGTGCTCAGTACTCAGGGTGCTGGGTGCTCAGTACTCAGGGTGCTCAGTGCTCAGTACTCAGGGCGCTCAGTGCTCAGTACTCAGGGTAATCTGTGCTCAGGGTGCTGGGTGCTCAGTGCTCGGGGTGCTGGGTGCTCAGTCCTCAGGGTGCTGGGTGCTCAGTGCTCAGGGTGCTCGGTGCTCAGTGCTCAGGGTGCTGGGTGCTCAGTACTCAGGGTGCTGGGTGCTCAGTGCTCGGTGTGCTGGGTGCTCAGTACTCAGGGTGCTGGGTGCTCAGTGCTCAGGGTGCTGGGTGCTCAGTGCTCAGGGTGCTCGGTGCTTAGTACTCAGGGTGCTGGGTGCTCAGTACTCGGGTGCTGGGTGCTCAGTGCTCAGGGTGCTGGGTGCTCAGTGCTTGGTGTGCTGGGTGCTCAGTGCTCAGTACTCAGGGTGCTGGGGGCTCAGAGCTCGGGGTGCTGGGTGCTCAGTGCTCAGTACTCAGGGTGCTGGGTGCTCAGTGCTCAGGGTGCTGGGTGCTCAGTGCTCAGGGTGCTGGGTGCTCAGTGCTCAGTACTCAGGGTGCTGGGTGCTCAGTACTCAGGGTGCTGGGTGCTCAGTGCTCGGGGTGCTGGGTGCTCAGTGCTCGGGGTGCTCGGTGCTCAGTACTCAGGGTGCTGGGTGCTCAGTGCTCGGGGTGCTCAGTACTCAGGGTGCTGTGTGTTCAGTGCTCAGGGTGCTGGGTGCTCAGTACTCAGGGTGCTCGGTGCTTAGTACTCAGGGTGCTGGGTGCTCAGTACTCCGGGTGCTGGGTGCTCAGTGCTCGGGGTGCTCAGTGCTCAGTGCTCAAGGTGCTGGGTGCTCAGTACTCAGGGTGATCATTGCTCAGGGTGCTGGGTGCTCAGTACTCAGGGTGCTGGGTGCTCAGTACTCAGGGTGCTCAGTGCTCAGTACTCAGGGTGCTCAGTGCTTAGTACTAAGGGTGCTCAGTGCTCAGGGTGCTGGGTGCTCAGTGTTCGGGGTGCTCGGTGCTCAGTACTCAGGGTGCTGGGTGCTCAGTGCTCATGGTGCTGGGTGCTCAGTGCTCAGGGTGCTGGTTGCTCAGTGCTCAGGGTGCTGGGTGCTCAGTACTCAGGGTTTCCGGTGCTCAGTACTCGGGGTGCTCAGTGCTCAGTACTCAGGGTGCTGGGTGCTCAGTGCTCAGGGTGCTGGGTGCTCAGTACTCAGGGTGCTGGGTGCTCGGTGCTCAGTACGCTGGGTGCTCAGTACTCAGGTTGCTGGGTACTCAGTACTCAGGGTGCTGGGTGCTCAGTACTCAGGGTGCTCGGTGCTCAGTACTCAGGGTGCTGGGTGCTCAGTGCTCCGGGTGCTGGGTGCTCAGTACTCAGGGTGCTGGGTGCTCAGTGCTCGGGGTGCTCGGTGCTCAGTACGCTGGGTGCACAGTACTCAGGGTGCTGGGTGCTCAGTACTCAGGGTGCTGTGTGCTCAGTACTCAGGGTGCTGGGTGCTTAGTACTCAGGGTGCTGGGTGCTTAGTACTCAGGGTGCTGGCTGCTCAGTGCTCAGGGTGCTCGGTGCTCAGTGCTCGGGGTGCTGGGTGCTCAGTACTCAGGGTGCTCAGTGCTCAGTGCTCTGGGTGCTGGGTGCTCTGTGCTCGGGGTGCTGGGTGCTCATTGCTCAGGGTGCTGGGTGCTCAGTACTCAGGGTGCTCAGTGCTCAGTGCTCGGGGTGCTGGGTGCTCAGTGCTCGGGGTGCTGGGTGCTCAGTGCTCAGGGTGCTGGGTGCTCAGTGCTCAGGGTTCTGGGTGCTCAGTGCTCGGGGCGCTGGGTACTCAGTGCTCGGGGTGCTCGGAGCTCAGTACTCAGTGTGCTGGGTGCTCAGTGCTCGGGGTGCTCGGTGCTCAGTACTCAGGGTGCTGGGTGCTCAGTGCTCGGGGTGCTTGGTGCTCAGTACGTTGGGTGCTCACTACTCAGGGTGCTGGGTGCTCAGTGCTCAGGGTGCTGGGTGCTGAGTGCTCAGGGTGCTGGGTGCTCAGTGCTCAGGGTGCTGGGTGCTCAGTACTCAGGGTGCTGGGTGCGCAGTGCTCGGGGTGCTGGGTGCTCAGTGCTCAGGGTGCTGGGTGCTCAGTGCTCAGGGTGCTGGGTGCTCAGAACTCGGGGTGCTGGGTGCTCAGTACTCAGGGTGCTGGGTGCTCAGTACTCAGGGTGCTGGGTGATCAGTACTCGGGTGCTGGGTGCTCAGTGCTCAGAGTGCTGGGTGCTCAGTGCTCGGGGTGCTGGGTGCTCAGTGCTCAGTACTCAGGGTGCTGGGTGCTCAGTGCTCTTGGTGCTGGGTGCACAGTGCTCAGTACTCAGGGTGCTGTGTGCTCAGTGCTCAGGGTGCTGGGTGCTCAGTGCTCAGGGTGCTGGGTGCTCAGTGCTCAGGGTGCTGGGTGCTCAGTGCTCAGGGTGCTGGGTACTCAGTGCTCGGGGTGCTGGGTGCTCAGTACTCAGGGTGCTGGGTGCTCAGTACTCAGGGTGCTCAGTGATCAGTACTCAGGGTGCTCAGTGCTCAGGGTGCTGGGTGCTCAGTGCTCGGGGTGCTGGGTGCTCAGTCCTCAGGGTGCTGGGTGCTCAGTGCTCAGGGTGCTCGGTGCTCAGTGCTCAGTGTGCTGGGTGCTCAGTACTCAGGGTGCTGGGTGCTCAGTGCTCGGGGTGCTGGGTGCTCAGTACTCAGGGTGCTGGGTGCTCAGTGCTCAGGGTGCTGGGTGCTCAGTGCTCAGGGTGCTCGGTGATTAGTACTCAGGGTGCTGGGTGCTCAGTACACAGGGTGCTGGGTGCTCAGTGCTCTGGGTGCTGGGTGCTCAGTGCTCAGGGTGCTGGGTGCTCAGTACTCAGGGTGCTGGGTGCTCAGTTCTCGGGGTGCTGGGTGCTCAGTACTCAGGGAGCTGGGTGCTCAGTACTCAGGGTGCTGGGTGCTCAGTACTCGGGTGCTGGGTGCTCAGTGCTCAGGTTGCTGGGTGCTCAGTGCTCGGGGTGCTGGGTGCTCAGTGCTCAGTACTCAGGGTGCTGTGGGCTCAGTGCTCGGGGTGCTGGGTGCTCAGTGCTCAGTACTCAGGGTGCTGGGTGCTCAGTGCTCCGGGAGCTGGGTGCTCAGTGCTCAGGGTGCTGGGTGCTCAGTACTCAGGGTGCTCAGTGCTTAGTACTCAGGGTGCTGGGTGCTCAGTACTCAGGGTGCTCAGTGCTTAGTACTCAGGGTGCTGGGTGCTCAGTACTCCGGGTGCTGGGTGCTCAGTGCTCAGTACTCAGGGTGCTGGGTGCTCAGTACTCAGGGTGCTGGGTGCTCAGTGCTCGGGGTGCTGGGTGCTCAGTGCTCGGGGTGCTCGGTGCTCAGTACTCAGGGTGCTGGGTGCTCAGTGCTCGGGGTGCTCAGTACTCAGGGTGCTGTGTGTTCAGTGCTCAGGGTGCTGGGTGCTCAGTACTCAGGGTGCTCGGTGCTTAGTACTCAGGGTGCTGGGTGCTCAGTACTCCGGGTGCTGGGTGCTCAGTGCTCGGGGTGCTCGGTGCTCAGTGCTCAAGGTGCTGGGTGCTCAGTACTCAGGGTGATCATTGCTCAGGGTGCTGGGTGCTCAGTACTCAGGGTGCTGGGTGCTCAGTACTCAGGGTGCTCAGTGCTCAGTACTCAGGGTGCTCAGTACTCAGTACTAAGGGTGCTCAGTGCTCAGGGTGCTGGGTGCTCAGTGTTCGGGGTGCTCGGTGCTCAGTACTCAGGGTGCTGGGTGCTCAGTGCTCATGGTGCTGGGTGCTCAGTGCTCAGGGTGCTGGTTGCTCAGTGCTCAGGGTGCTGGGTGCTCAGTACTCATGGTGCTCGGTGCTCGGTGTGCTGGGTGCTCAGTGCTCGGGGTTTTCGGTGCTCAGTACTCGGGGTGCTCAGTGCTCAGTACTCAGGGTGCTGGGTGCTCAGTGATCAGGGTGCTGGGTGCTCAGTACTCAGGGTGCTGGGTGCTCGGTGCTCAGTACGCTGGGTGCTCAGTACTCAGGTTGCTGGGTGCTCAGTACTCAGGGTGCTGGGCGCTCAGTACTCAGGGTGCTCGGTGCTCAGTACTCAGGGTGCTGGGTGCTCAGTGCTCAGGGTGCTGGGTGCTCAGTACTCAGGGTGCTGGGTGCTCAGTGCTCGGGGTGCTCGGTGCTCAGTACGCTGGGTGCTCAGTACTCAGGGTGCTGGGTGCTCAGTACTCAGGGTGCTGTGTGCTCAGTACTCAGGGTGCTGGGTGCTTAGTACTCAGGGTGCTGGGTGCTTAGTACTCAGGGTGCTGGCTGCTCAGTGCTCAGGGTGCTCGGTGCTCAGTGCTCGGGGTGCTGTGTGCTCAGTACTCAGGGTGCTGGGTGCTCAGTACTCAGGGTGCTCGGTGCTCAGTACTCAGGGTGCTGGGTGCTCAGTGCTCAGGGTGCTGGGTGCTCAGTACTCAGGGTGCTGGGTGCTCAGTGCTCGGGGAGCTCGGTGCTCAGTACGCTGGGTGCTCAGTGCTCAGGGTGCTCGGTGCTCAGTACTCAGGGTGCTGGGTGCTCAGTGCTCGGGGTGCTGGATGCTGAGTACTCAGGGTGCTGGGTGCTCAGTGCTCAGGGTGCTGGGTCTTCAGTACTCAGGGTGCTGGGTGCTCAGTACTCAGTATGCTGGGTGGTCAGTGCTCAGGGTGCTCAGTACTCAGGGTGCTGTGTGTTCAGTGCTCAGGGTACTGGGTGCTCAGTACTCAGGTTGCTCAGTGCTTGGGGTGCTGGGTGCTCAGTACTCAGGGTGCTGGGTGCTCAGTACTCAGGGTGCTCAGTGCTTGGGGTGCTGGGTGCTCAATACTCAGGGTGCTCATTGCTTGGGGAGTTGGGTGCTCAGTACTCAGGGTGCTGGGTGCTCAGTGCTCAGGGTGCTGGGTGCTCAGTACTCAGGGTGCTGGGTGCTCAGTAGTCAAGGTGCTGGGTGCTCTGTGCTCGGGGTGCTGGGTGCTCAGTGCTCAGTGTTCTGGGTGCTCAGTGCTCGGGGCGCTGGGTGCTCAGCGCTCGGGGTGCTCGGTGCTCAGTACGTTGGGTGCTCACTACTCACCGTGCTGGGTGCTCAGTGCTCAGGGTGCTGGGTGCTCAGTGCTCAGGGTGCTGGGTGCTCAGTGCTCAGGGTGCTGGGTGCTCAGTACTCAGGGTGCTGGGTGCGCAGTGCTCGGGGTGCTGGGTGCTCAGTGCTCAGGGTGCTGGGTTCTCAGTGCTCAGGGTGCTGGGTGCTCAGTACTCGGGGTGCTGGGTGCTCAGTACTCAGGGTGCTGGGTGCCCAGTACTCAGGGTGCTGGGTGATCAGTACTCGGGTGCTGGGTGCTCAGTGCTCGGGGTGCTGGGTGCTCAGTGCTCAGTGCTCAGGGTGCGGGGTGCTCAGTGCTCGGGGTGCTGGGTGCACAGTGCTCAGTACTCAGGGTGCTGGGTGCTCAGTGCTCAGGGTGCTGGGTACTCAGTGCTCGGGGTGCTGGGTGCTCAGTACTCAGGGTGCTGGGTGCTCAGTACTCAGGGTGCTCAGTGCTCAGTACTCAGGGTGCTCAGTGCTCAGTACTCAGGGTGCTCAGTGCTCAGGGTGCTGGGTGCTCAGTGCTCGGGGTGCTGGGTGCTCAGTCCTCAGGGTGCTGGGTGCTCAGTGCTCAGGTTGCTCGGTGCTCATTGCTCAGGGTGCTGGGTGCTCAGTACTCAGGGTGCTGGGTGCTCAGTGCTCAGGGTGCTGGGTGCTCAGTGCTCAGGGTGCTCGGTGCTTAGTAATCGGGGTGCTGGGTGCTCAGTACTCAGGGTTCTGGGTGCTCAGTGCTCAGGGTGCTGGGTGCTCAGTGCTCAGGGTGCTGGGTGCTCAGTACTCAGGGTGCTGGGTGCTCAGTGCTCAGGGTGCTTGGTGCTCAATTCTCAGGGTGCTGGGTGCTCAGTGCTCGGGGTGCTGGGTGCTCAGTGCTCGGGGTGCTCGTTGCTCAGTACTCAGGGTGCTGGGTGCTCAGTGCTCGGGGTGCTCAGTACTCAGGGTGCTGTGTGTTCAGTGCTCAGGGTGCTGGGTACTCAGTACTCAGGGTGCTCGGTGCTTAGTACTCAGGGTGCTGGGTGCTCAGTACTCCGGGTGCTGGGTGCTCAGTGCTCGGGGTGCTCTGTGCTCAGTGCTCAATGTGCTGGGTGCTCAGTACTCAGGGTGATCATTGCTCAGGGTGCTGGGTGCTCAGTTCTCAGGGTGCTGGGTTCTCAGTACTCAGAGTGCTCAGTGCTCAGTACTCAGGGTGCTCAGTGCTCAGTACTAAGGGTGCTCAGTGATCAGGGTGCTGGGTGCTCAGTGCTCGGGGTGCTCGGTTCTCAGTACTCAGGGTGCTGGGTGCTCAGTGCTCAGGGTGCTGGGTGCTCAGTGCTCAGGGTGCTGGTTGCTCAGTGCTCAGGGTGCTGGGTGCTCAGTACTCAGGGTGCTCGGTGCTCGGGGTGCTGGGTGCTCAGTGCTCAGTACTCAGGGTGCTGGGTGCTCAGTGCTCAGGGTGCTGCGTGCTCAGTACTCAGGGTGCTGGGTGCTCGGTGCTCAGTACGCTGGGTGCTCAGTACTCAGGGTGCTGGGTGCTCAGTACTCAGGGTGCTGGGTGCTCAGTACTCAGGGTGTTCGGTGCTCAGTACTCAGGGTGCTGGGTGCTCAGTGCTCAGGGTGCTGGGTGCTCAGTACTCAGGGTGCTGGGTGCTCAGTGCTCGGGGTGCTCGGTGCTCAGTACGCTGGGTACTCAGTACTCAGGGTACTGGGTGCTCAGTACTCAGGGTGCTGGGTGCTCAGTACTCAGGGTGCTGGGTGCTTAGTACTCAGGGTGCTGGGTGCTTAGTACTCAGGGTGCTGGGTGCTCAGTGCTCAGGGTGCTCGGTGCTCAGTGCTCGGGGTGCTTAGTGCTCAGTACTCAGGGTGCTCAGTGCTCAGTGCTCTGGGTGCTGGGTGCTCAGTGCTCGGGGTGCTGGGTGCTCATTGCTCAGGGTGCTGGGTGCTCAGTACTCAGGGTGCTCAGTGCTCAGGATGCTGGGTGCTCATTGCTCGGGGTGCTGGGTACTCAGTGCTCAGTACACAGGGTGCTGGGTGCTCAGTGCTCGGGGTGCTGGGTGCTCAGTGCTCAGTACTCAGGGTGCTGGGTGCTCAGTGCTCGGGGTGCTGGATGCTCAGTACTCAGGGTGCTGGGTGCTCAGTGCTCAGGGTTCTGGGTGCTCAGTACTCAGGGTGCTGGGTGCTCAGTACTCAGTATGCTGGGTGCTCAGTGCTCGGGGTGCTCAGTACTCAGGGTGCTGTGTGTTCAGTGCTCAGGGTACTGGGTGCTCAGTACTCAGGGTGCTCAGTGCTTGGGGTGCTGGGTGCGCAGTACTCAGGGTGTTGGGTGCTCAGTACTCAGGGTGCTCAGTGCTTGGGGTGCTGGGTGCTCAGTACTCAGGGTGCTCAGTGCTTGGGGTGTTGGGTGCTCAGTACTCAGGGTTCTGGGTGCTCAGTGCTCAGGGTGCTGGGTGCTCAGTACTCAGGGTGCTGGGTGCTCATTACTCAGGGTGCTAGGTGCTCAGTGCTCGGGGTGCTGGGTGCTCAGTGCTCGGGGTGCTGGGTGCTCTGTGCTCAGGGTGCTGGGTGCTCAGTGCTCAGGTTTCTGGGTGCTCAGTGCTCGGGGCGCTGGGTGCTCAGTGCTCGGGGTGCTCTTAGCTCAGTACTCAGGGTGCTGGGTGCTCAGTGCTCGGCGTGCTGGGTGCTGAGTACTCAGGGTGCTGGGTGCTCAGTTCTCGGGGTGCTCGGTGCTCAGTACGTTGGGTGCTCACTACTCAGGGTGCTGGGTGCTCAGTGCTCAGGGTGCTGGGTGCTCAGTGCTCAGGGTGCTGGGTGCTCAGTGATCATGGTGCTGGGTGCTCAGTACTCAGGGTGCTGGGTGCGCAGTGCTCGGGGTGCTGGGTGCTCAGTGTTCAGGGTGCTGGGTGCTCAGTGCTCAGGGTGCTGGGTGCTCAGTACTCGGGGTGCTGGGTGCTCAGTACTCAGGGTGCTGGGTGCTCAGTACCCTGGGTGCTGGGTGATCAGTACTCGGGTGCTGGGTGCTCAGTGCTCAGAGTACTGGGTGCTCAGTGCTCGGGGTGCTGGGTGCTCAGTGCTCAGTACTCAGGGTGATGGGCGCTCAGTGCTCAGGGTGCTGGGTGCTCAGTGCTCAGGGTGCTGGGTGCTCAGTGCTCAGGGTGCTGGGTGCTCAGTGCTCAGGGTGCTGGGTACTCAGTGCTCGGGGTTCTGGGTGCTCAGTACTCAGGGTGCTGTGTGCTCAGTACTCAGGGTGCTCAGTGCTCAGTACTCAGGGTGCTCAGTGCTCAGTACTCAGGGTGCTCAGTGCTCAGGGTGCTGGGTGCTCAGTGCTCGGGGTGCTGGGTGCTCAGTCCTCAGGGTGCTGGGTGCTCAGTGCTCAGGGTGCTGGGTGCTCAGTGCTCAGGGTGCTGGGTGCTCAGTGCTCAGGTTTCTGGGTGCTCAGTGCTCGGGGCGCTGGGTGCTCAGTGCTCGGGGTGCTCGGAGCTCAGTACTCAGGGTGCTGGGTGCTCAGTGCTCGGGGTGCTGGGTGCTGAGTACTCAGGGTGCTGGGGGCTCAGTGCTCGGGGTGCTCGGTGCTCAGTACGTTGGGTGCTCACTACTCAGGGTGCTGGGTGCTCAGTGCTCAGGGTGCTGGGTGCTCAGTGCTCAGGGTGCTGGGTGCTCAGTACTCAGGGTGCTGGGTGCGCAGTGCTCGGGGTGCTGGGTGCTCAGTGCTCAGGGTGCTGGGTGCTCAGTGCTCAGGGTGCTGGGTGCTCAGTACTCGGGGTGCTGGGTGCTCAGTACTCAGGGTGCTGTGTGCTCAGTACTCAGGGTGCTGGGTGATCAGTACTCGGGTGCTGGGCGCTCAGTGCTCAGAGTACTGGGTTCTCAGTGCTCGGGTTGCTGGGTGCTCAGTGCTCAGTACTCAGGGTGCTGGGTGCTCAGTGCTCAGGGTGCTGGGTGATCAGTGCTCAGGGTGCTGGGTGCTCAATGCTCAGGGTGCTGGGTACTCAGTGCTCGGGGTGCTGGGTGCTCAGTACTCAGGGTGCTGGGTGCTCAATACTCAGGGTGCTCAGTGCTCAGTACTCAGGGTGCTCAGTGCTCAGTACTCAGGGTGCTCAGTGCTCAGGGTGCTGGGTGCTCAGTGCTCGGGGTGCTGGGTGCTCAGTCCTCAGGGTGCTGGGTGCTCAGTGCTCAGGGTGCTCGGTGCTCAGTGCTCAGGGTGCTGGGTGCTCAGTACTCAGGATGCTGGGTGCTCAGTTCTCGGGGTGCTGGGTGCTCAGTACTCAGGGTGCTGGTTGCACACTGCTCAGGGTGCTGGGTGCTCAGTGCTCAGGGTGCTCGGTGCTTAGTACTCAGGGTGCTGGGTGCTCAGTACTCAGGGTGCTGGGTGCTCAGTGCTCAGGGTGCTGGGTGCTCAGTGCTCAGGGTGCTGGGTGCTCAGTACTCAGGGTGCTGGGTGCTCAGTACTCGGGGTGGTGGGTGCTCAGTACTCAGGGAGCTGGGTGCTCAGTACTCGGGGTGGTGGGTGCTCAGTACTCAGGGAGCTGGGTGCTCAGTACTCAGGGTGATGGGTGCTCAGTACTCGGGTGCTGGGTGCTCAGGGCTCAGGGTGCTGGGTGCTCAGTGCTCGGGGTGCTGGTTGCTCAGTGCTCAGTACTCAGGGTGCTGGGGGCTCAGTGCTCGGGGTGCTGGGTGCTCAGTGCTCAGTACTCAGGGTGCTGGGTGCTCAGTGCTCAGGGTGCTGGGTGCTCAGTGCTCACGGTGCTGGGTGCTCAGTACTCAGGGTGCTCGGTGCTTAGTACTCAGGGTGCTGGGTGCTCAGTACTCCGGGTGCTGGGTGCTCAGTGCTCAGTACTCAGGGTGCTGGGTGCTCAGTACTCAGGGTGCTGGGTGCTCAGGGCTCGGGGTGCTGGGTGCTCAGTGCTCGGGGTGCTCGGTGCTCAGTACTCAGGGTGCTGGGTGCTCAGTGCTCGGGGTGCTCAGTACTCAGGGTGCTGTGTGTTTAGTGCTCAGGGTGCTGGGTGCTCAGTACTCAGGGTGCTCGGTGCTTAGTACTCAGGGTGCTGGGTGCTCAGTACTCCGGGTGCTGGGTGCTCAGTACTCAGGGTGATCATTGCTCAGGGTGCTGGGTGCTCAGTACTCAGGGTGCTGGGTGCTCAGTACTCAGGGTGCTCAGTGCTCAGTACTCAGTGTGCTCAGTGCTCAGTACTATGGGTGCTCAGTGCTCAGGGTGCTGCGTGCTCAGTGCTCAGGGTGCTGGGTGCTCAGTACTCAGGGTGCTCGGTGCTCGGGGTGCTGGGTGCGTAGTGCTCGGGGTTTTCGGTGCTCAGTACTCGGGGTGCTCAGTGCTCAGTACTCAGGGTGCTGGGTACTCAGTGATCAGGGTGTTGGGTGCTCAGTACTCAGGGTGCTGGGTGCTCGGTGCTCAGTACGCTGGGTGCTCAGTACTCAGGTTGCTGGGTGCTCAGTACTCAGGGTGCTGGGTGCTCAGTACTCAGGGTGCTCGGTGCTCAGTACTCAGGGTGCTGGGTGCTCAGTGCTCAGGGTGCTGGGTGCTCAGTACTCAGGGTGCTGGGTGCTCAGTGCTCGGGGTGCTGGGTGCTCAGTACTCAGGGTGCTCAGTGCTCAGTGCTCTGGGTGCTGGGTGCTCTGTGCTCGGGGTGCTGGGTGCTCATTGCTCAGGGTGCTGGGTGCTCAGTACTCAGGGAGCTCAGTGCTCAGGTTGCTGGGTGCTCAGTGCTCGGGGTGCTGGGTACTCAGTCCTCAGAACACAGGGTGCTGGGTGCTCAGTGCTCGGGGTGCTGGGTGCTCAGTACTCAGGGTGCTGGTTGCTCAGTGCTCGGGTTGCTGGATGCTGAGTACTCAGGGTGCTGGGTGCTCAGTGCTCAGGGTGCTGGGTGCTCAGTACTCAGGGTGCTGGGTGCTCAGTACTCAGTATGCTGGGTGCTCAGTGCTCAGGGTGCTCAGTACTCAGGGTGCTGTGTGTTCAGTGCTCAGGGTACTGGGTGCTCAGTACTCAGGGTGCTCAGTGCTTGGGATGCTGGGTGCTCAGTACTCAGGGTGCTGGGTGATCAGTACTCAGGGTGCTCAGTGCTTGGGGTGCTGGGTGCTCAGTACTCAGGGTGCTCATTGCTTGGGGTGTTGGGTGCTCAGTACTCAGGGTACTGGGTGCTCAGTTCTCAGGGTTCTGGGTGCTCAGTACTCAGGGTGCTGGGTGCTCAGAACTCATGGTGCTGGGTGCTCTGTGCTCGTGGTGCTGGGTGCTCAGTGCTCAGGGTGCTTTGTGCTCAGTGCTCCGGGTGCTGGGTGCTCAGTGCTCAGGGTTCTGGGTGCTCAGTGCTCGGGGCGCTGGGTGCTCAGTGCTCGGGATGCTCGGAGCTCAGTACTCAGGGTGCTGGGTGCTCAGTGCTCGGGGTGCTCGGTGCTCAGTACGTTGGGTGCTCACTACTCACCGTGCTGGGTGCTCAGTTCTCAGGGTGCTGTGTGCTCAGTACTCAGGGTGCTGGGTGCACAGTACTCAGGGTGCTGGGTGCTCAGTGCTCAGGGTGCTGGGTGCTCAGTACTCAGGGTGCTGGGTGCTCAGTGCTCGGGGTGCTCGGTGCTCAGTACTCTTGGTGCTGGGTGATCAGTACTCTGGGTGCTGGGTGCTCAGTGCTCGGGGTGCTCGGTGCTCAGTACTCGGGGTGCTGGGTGCTCAGTACTCAGGCTGCTGGGTGCTAAGTACTCAGGGTGCTGGGTGCTCAGTACTCAGGGTGCTGGGTGCTCAGTGCTCAGGGTGCTGGGTGCTCAGTACTCAGGGTGCTGGGTGCTCAGTGCTCAGGGTGCTGGGTGCTCAGTACTCAGGGTGCTCAGTACTCAGGGTGCTGGGTGCTCAGTACTCAGAGTGCTCAGTACTCAGGGTGCTGGGTGCTCAGTGCTCGGGGTGCTGGGTGCTCAGTACTCAGGGTGCTCAGTACTCAGGGTGCTGGGTGCTCAGTGCTCGGGGTGCTGGGTGCTCAGTGCTCTTGTTGATCGGTGCTCAGTACTCAGGATGCTGGGTGCTCAGTACTCAGGGTGCTGGGTGCTCAGTACTCAGGGTGCTGGGTGCTCAGTCCTCAGGGTGCTCAGTGCTCAGGGTGCTGGGTGCTCAGTGCTCAGGGTGCTCTGTGCTCAGTAATCAGGGTGCTGGGTGCTCAGTACTCAGGGTGTTGGGTTCTCAGTGCTCAGGGTGCTCAGTGCTCAGTACTCAGGGTGCTGGGTGCTCAGTACTTAGGGTGCTGGGTGCTCAGTGCTCGGGGTACTCGATGCTCAGTACTCAAGGTGCTGGCTGCTCAGTGCTCACGGTGCTGGGTGCTCAGTCCTCGGGGTGCTCCGTGCTCAGTGCTCAGGGTGCTGGGTGCTCAGTACTCAGGGTCCTCGGTGCTCAGTTCTAAGGGTGGTCAGTGCTCAGTACTCAGGGTGCTCAGTGCTCGGGGTGCTGGGTGCTCAGTGCTCAGGGTGCTGGGTGCTCAGTGCTCGGGGTGTTGGGTGCTCAGTGCTCAGGGTGCTGGGTGCTCAGTACTCAGGGTGCTCGCTGCTCAGTACTCAGGGTGCTGGGTGCTCAGTGCTCAGGGTACTGGGTGCTCAGTACTCAGGGTGCTGGGTGCTCAGTGCTCGGGGTGCTGGGTGCTCAGTACTCAGGGTGCTGGTTGCTCAGTGCTCAGGGTGATCGGTGCTCAGTACTCAGGGTGCTCAGTACTCAGGGTGCTGGGTGCTCAGTGCTGAGGGTGCTGGGGGC
Source organism: Microtus oregoni (assembly GCF_018167655.1). Classification (NCBI taxonomy): domain Eukaryota; kingdom Metazoa; phylum Chordata; class Mammalia; order Rodentia; family Cricetidae; genus Microtus; species Microtus oregoni. The sequence goes on along the minus strand of NW_024543811.1, from coordinate 574,984 downwards.
TCTGTGATCGGGGTGCTAGGTGCTCAGTACTCAGGGTACTGCGTGCTCAGTGCTCGGGGTGCTGGGTTCTCAGTGCTCAGGGTGCTGGGTGCTCAGTACTCGGGGTGCTCGTTGCTCAGTACTCAGGGTGCTGGGTGCACAGTACTCAGGGTGCTGGGTGCTCAGTACTCAGGGTCCTGGGTGCTCAGTGCTCAGGGTGCTCGCTGCTCAGTACTCAGGGTGCTGGGTGCTCAGTGCTCATGGTGCTCGCTGCTCAGTACTCAGGGTGCTGGGTGCTCATTGCTCAGGGTGATCGGTGCTCAGTACTCAGGGTGCTGGGTGCTCAGTGCTCAGGGTGCTGGGTGCTCAGTACTCAGGGTGCTGGGTGCTCAGTGCTCGGGGTGCTCGGTGCTCAGTACGCTGGGTGCTCAGTACTCAGGGTACTGGGTGCTCAGTACTCAGGGTGCTGGGTGCTCAGTACTCAGGGTGCTGGGTGCTTAGTATTCAGGGTGCTGGGTGCTTAGTACTCAGGGTGCTGTGTGCTCAGTGCTCAGGGTGCTCGGTGCTCAGTGCTCGGGGTGCTGGGTGCTCAGTACTCAGGGTGCTCAGTGCTCAGTGCTCTGGGTGCTGGGTGCTCAGTGCTCGGGGTGCTGGGTGCTCATTGCTCAGGGTTCTGGGTGCTCAGTACTCAGGGTGCTCAGTGCTCAGGGTGCTGGGTGCTCAGTGCTCGGGGTGCTGGGTACTCAGTGCTCAGTACACAGGGTCCTGGGTGCTCAGTGCTCGGGGTGCTGGGTGCTCAGTGCTCAGTACTCAGGGTGCTGGGTGCTCAGTGCTCGGGGTGCTGGATGCTCAGTACTCAGGGTGCTGGGTGCTCAGTGCTCAGGGTGCTGGGTGCTCAGTACTCAGGGTGCTGGGTGCTCAGTTCTCAGTATGCTGGGTGCTCAGTGCTCGGGGTGCTCAGTATTCAGGGTGCTGTGTGTTCAGTGCTCAGGGTACTGGGTGCTTAGTACTCAGGGTGCTCAGTGCTTGGGGTGCTGGGTGCTCAGTACTCAGGGTGTTGGGTGCTCAGTACTCAGGGTGCGCAGTGCTTGGGGTGCTGGGTGCTCAGTACTCAGGGTGCTCAGTGCTTGGGGTGTTGGGTGCTCAGTACTCAGGGTGCTGGGTGCTCAGTGCTCAGGGTGCTGGGTGCTCAGTACTCAGGGTGCTGGGTGCTCAGTACTCAGGGTGCTAGGTGCTCAGTGCTCGGGGTGCTGGGTGCTCAGTGCGCGGGGTGCTGGGTGCTCAGTGCTCAGGGTGCTGGGTGCTCAGTGCTCAGGTTTCTGGGTGCTCAGTGCTCGGGGCGCTGGGTGCTCAGTGCTCGGGGTGCTCGGAGCTCAGTACTCAGCGTGCTGGGTGCTCAGTGCTCGGGGTGCTGGGTGCTCAGTACTCAGGGTGCTGGGTGCTCAGTGCTCGGGGTGCTCGGTGCTCAGTACGTTGGGTGCTCACTACTCAGGGTGCTTGGTGCTCAGTGCTCAGGGTGCTGGGTGCTCAGTGCTCAGGGTGCTGGGTGCTCAGTGCTCAGGGTACTGGGTGCTCAGTACTCGGGGTGCTGGGTGCTCAGTGCTCAGGGTGCTGGGTGCTCAATGCTCAGGGTGCTGGGTGCTCAGTACTCGGGGTGCTGGGTGCTCAGTACTCAGGGTGCTGGGTGCTCAGTACTCAGGGTGCTGGGTGCTCAGTGCTCAGGGTGCTCAGTGCTCAGTACTCAGGGTGCTGGGTGCTCAGTACTTAGGGTGCTGGGTGCTCAGTGCTCGGGGTGCACGATGCTCAGTACTCAAGGTGCTGGCTGCTCAGTGCTCACGGTGCTGGGTGCTCAGTCCTCGGGGTGCTCCGTGCTCAGTGCTCAGGGTGCTGGGTGCTCAGTACTCAGGGTGCTCGGTGCTCAGTTCTAAGGGTGGTCAGTGCTCAGTACTCAGGGTGCTCAGTGCTTAGTGCTCGGGGTGCTGGGTGCTCAGTGCTCAGGGTGCTGGGTGCTCAGTGCTAGGGGTGTTGGGTGCTCAGTGCTCAGGGTGCTGGGTGCTCAGTACTCAGGGTGCTCGCTGCGCAGTACTCAGGGTGCTGGGTGCTCAGTGCTCAGGGTACTGGGTGCTCAGTACTCAGGGTGCTGGGTGCTCAGTGCTCGGGGTGCTGGGTGCTCAGTACTCAGGGTGCTGGTTGCTCAGTGCTCAGGGTGATCGGTGCTCAGTACTCAGGGTGCTCAGTACTCAGGGTGCTGGGTGCTCAGTGCTGAGGGTGCTGGGTGCTCTGTGATCGGGGTTCTGGGTGCTCAGTACTCAGGGTGCTGCGTGCTCAGTGCTCGGGGTGCTGGGTTCTCAGTGCTCAGGGTGCTGGGTGCTCAGTACTCGGGGTGCTCGTTGCTCAGTACTCAGGGTGCTGGGTGCTCAGTGCTCATGGTGCTCGCTGCTCAGTACTCAGGGTGCTGGGTGCTCAGTGCTCAGGGTGATCGGTGCTCAGTGCTCAGTACTCAGGGTGCTGGGTCTCAGTGCTCGGGGTACTGGGTACTCAGTGCTCAGTACACAGGGTGCTGGGTGCTCAGTGCTCGGGGTGCTGGGTGCTCAGTGCTCAGTACTCAGGGTGCTGGGTGCTCACTGCTCGGGGTGCTGGGTGCTCAGTGCTCGGGGTGCTTGGTGCTCAGTACTCAGGGTGCTGGGTGCTCTGTGCTCAGGGTGCTGGGTGCTCAGTGCTCAGGGTGCTGGTTGCTCACTGCTCAGGGTGCTGGGTGCTCAGTACTCAGGGTGCTCGGTGCTCGGGGTGCTGGGTGCTCAGTGCTCAGTACTCAGGGTGCTGGGTGCTCAGTGCTCAGGGTGCTGGGTGCTCAGTACTCAGGGTGCTGGGTGCTTGGTGCTCAGTACGCTGGGTGCTCAGTACTCAGGGTGCTGGGTGCTCAGTACTCAGGGTGCTGGGTGCTCAGTACTCAGGGTGCTCAGTGCTCAGTACTCAGGGAGCTGGGTGCTCAGTGCTCAGGGTGCTGGGTGCTCAGTACTCAGGGTGCTGGGTGCTCAGTGCTCGGGGTGCTCGGTGCTCAGTACGCTGGGTGCTCAGTACTCAGGGTGCTGGGTGCTCAGTACTCAGGGTGCTGGCTGCTTAGTACTCAGCGTGCTGGGTGCTTAGTACTCAGGCTGCTGGGTGCTCAGTGCTCAGGGTGCTCGGTGCTCAGTGCTCGGGGTGCTGGCTGCTCAGTACTCAGGGTGCTCAGTGCTCAGTGCTCTGGGTGCTGGGTGCGCAGTGCTCGGGGTGCTGGGTGCTCATTGCTCAGGGTGCTGGGTGCTCAGTACTCAGGGTGCTCAGTGCTCAGCGTGCTGGGTGCTCAGTGCTCGGGGTGCTGGGTACTCAGTGCTCAGTACACAGGGTGCTGGGTGCTCAGTGCTCGGGGTGCAGGGTGCTCAGTGCTCAGTACTCAGGGTGCTGGGTGCTCAGTGCTCGGGGTGCTGGATGCTCAGTAATCAGGGTGCTGCGTGCTCAGTGCTCAGGGTGCTGGGTGCTCAGTACTCAGGGTGCTGGGTGCTCAGTTCTCAGTATGCTGGGTGCTCAGTGCTCGGGGTGCTCAGTATTCAGGGTGCTGTGTGTTCAGTGCTCAGGGTACTGGGTGCTCAGTACTCAGGGTGCTCAGTGCTTGGGGTGCTGGGTGCTCAGTACTCAGGGTGTTGGGTGCTCAGTACTCAGGGTGCTCAGTGCTTGGGGTGCTGGGTGCTCAGTACTCAGGGTGCTCAGTGCTTGGGGTGTTGGGTGCTCAGTACTCAGGGTGCTGGGTGCTCAGTGCTCAGGGTGCTGGGTGCTCATTACTCAGGGTGCTGGGTGCTCAGTACTCAGGGTGCTAGGTGCTCAGTGCTCGGGGTGCTCGATGCTCAGTACTCAAGGTGCTGGCTGCTCAGTGCTCACGGTGCTGGGTGCTCAGTCCTCGGGGTGCTCCGTGCTCAGTGCTCAGGGTGCTGGGTGCTCAGTACTCAGGGTGCTGGGTGCTCAGTGCTCGGGGTGCTCGGTGCTCAGTACTCAGGGTGCTCAGTGCTCAGTGCTCGGGGTGCTGGGTGCTCAGTGCTCAGGGTGCTGGGTGCTCAGTGCTCGGGGTGTTGGGTGCTCAGTGCTCAGGGTGCTGGGTGCTCAGTACTCAGGGTGCTCGCTGCTCAGTACTCAGGGTGCTGGGTGCTCAGTGCTCAGGGTACTGGGTGCTCAGTACTCAGGGTGCTGGGTGCTCAGTGCTCGGGGTGCTGGGTGCTCAGTACTCAGGGTGCTGGTTGCTCAGTGCTCAGGGTGATCGGTGCTCAGTACACAGGGTGCTCAGTACTCAGGGTGCTGGGTGCTCAGTGCTGAGGGTGCTGGGTGCTCTGTGATCGGGGTGCTGGGTGCTCAGTACTCAGGGTACTGCGTGCTCAGTGCTCGGGGTGCTGGGTTCTCAGTGCTCAGGGTGCTGGGTGCTCAGTACTCGGGGTGCTCGTTGCTCAGTACTCAGGGTGCTGGGTGCACAGTACTCAGGGTGCTGGGTGCTCAGTACTCAGGGTCCTGGGTGCTCAGTGCTCAGGGTGCTCGCTGCTCAGTACTCAGGGTGCTGGGTGCTCAGTGCTCATGGTGCTCGCTGCTCAGTACTCAGGGTGCTGGGTGCTCAGTGCTCAGGGTGATCGGTGCTCAGTACTCAGGGTGCTGGGTGCTCAGTGCTCAGGGTGCTGGGTGCTCAGTACTCAGGGTGCTGGGTGCTCAGTGCTCGGGGTGCTCGGTGCTCAGTACGCTGGGTGCTCAGTACTCAGGGTACTGGGTGCTCAGTACTCAGGGTGCTGGGTGCTCAGTACTCAGGGTGCTGGGTGCTTAGTATTCAGGGTGCTGGGTGCTTAGTACTCAGGGTGCTGTGTGCTCAGTGCTCAGGGTGCTCGGTGCTCAGTGCTCGGGGTGCTGGGTGCTCAGTACTCAGGGTGCTCAGTGCTCAGTGCTCTGGGTGCTGGGTGCTCAGTGCTCGGGGTGCTGGGTGCTCATTGCTCAGGGTGCTGGGTGCTCAGTACTCAGGGTGCTCAGTGCTCAGGGTGCTGGGTGCTCAGTGCTCGGGGTGCTGGGTACTCAGTGCTCAGTACACAGAGTGCTGGGTGCTCAGTGCTCGGGGTGCTGGGTGCTCAGTGCTCAGTACTCAGGGTGCTGGGTGCTCAGTGCTCGGGGTGCTGGATGCTCAGTACTCAGGGTGCTGGGTGCTCAGTGCTCAGGGTGCTGGGTCCTCAGTACTCAGGGTGCTGGGTGCTCAGTTCTCAGTATGCTGGGTGCTCAGTGCTCGGGGTGCTCAGTATTCAGGGTGCTGTGTGTTCAGTGCTCAGGGTACTGGGTGCTTAGTACTCAGGGTGCTCAGTGCTTGGGGTGCTGGGTGCTCAGTACTCAGGGTGTTGGGTGCTCAGTACTCAGGGTGCGCAGTGCTTGGGGTGCTGGGTGCTCAGTACTCAGGGTGCTCAGTGCTTGGGGTGTTGGGTGCTCAGTACTCAGGGTGCTGGGTGCTCAGTGCTCAGGGTGCTGGGTGCTCAGTACTCAGGGTGCTGGGTGCTCAGTACTCAGGGTGCTAGGTGCTCAGTGCTCGGGGTGCTGGGTGCTCAGTGCTCGGGGTGCTGGGTGCTCAGTGCTCAGGGTGCTGGGTGCTCAGTGCTCAGGTTTCTGGGTGCTCAGTGCTCGGGGCGCTGGGTGCTCAGTGCTCGGGGTGCTCGGAGCTCAGTACTCAGCGTGCTGGGTGCTCAGTACTCAGGGTGCTGGGTGCTCAGTGCTCGGGGTGCTCGGTGCTCAGTACGTTGGGTGCTCACTACTCAGGGTGCTTGGTGCTCAGTGCTCAGGGTGCTGGGTGCTCAGTGCTCAGGGTGCTGGGTGCTCAGTGCTCAGGGTGCTGGGTGCTCAGTACTCGGGGTGCTGGGTGCTCAGTGCTCAGGGTGCTGGGTGCTCAGTGCTCAGGGTGCTGGGTGCTCAGTACTCGGGGTGCTGGGTGCTCAGTACTCAGGGTGCTGGGTGCTCAGTACTCAGGGTGCTGGGTGCTCAGTGCTCAGGGTGCTCAGTGCTCAGTACTCAGGGTGCTGGGTGCTCAGTACTTAGGGTGCTGGGTGCTCAGTGCTCGGGGTGCACGATGCTCAGTACTCAAGGTGCTGGCTGCTCAGTGCTCACGGTGCTGGGTGCTCAGTCCTCGGGGTGCTCCGTGCTCAGTGCTCAGGGTGCTGGGTGCTCAGTACTCAGGGTGCTCGGTGCTCAGTTCTAAGGGTGGTCAGTGCTCAGTACTCAGGGTGCTCAGTGCTTAGTGCTCGGGGTGCTGGGTGCTCAGTGCTCAGGGTGCTGGGTGCTCAGTGCTCGGGGTGTTGGGTGCTCAGTGCTCAGGGTGCTGGGTGCTCAGTACTCAGGGTGCTCGCTGCTCAGTACTCAGGGTGCTGGGTGCTCAGTGCTCAGGGTACTGGGTGCTCAGTACTCAGGGTGCTGGGTGCTCAGTGCTCGGGGTGCTGGGTGCTCAGTACTCAGGGTGCTGGTTGCTCAGTGCTCAGGGTGATCGGTGCTCAGTACTCAGGGTGCTCAGTACTCAGGGTGCTGGGTGCTCAGTGCTGAGGGTGCTGGGTGCTCTGTGATCGGGGTTCTGGGTGCTCAGTACTCAGGGTGCTGCGTGCTCAGTGCTCGGGGTGCTGGGTTCTCAGTGCTCAGGGTGCTGGGTGCTCAGTACTCGGGGTGCTCGTTGCTCAGTACTCAGGGTGCTGGGTGCTCAGTGCTCATGGTGCTCGCTGCTCAGTACTCAGGGTGCTGGGTGCACAGTGCTCAGGGTGATCGGTGCTCAGTGCTCAGTACTCAGGGTGCTGGGTCTCAGTGCTCGGGGTACTGGGTACTCAGTGCTCAGTACACAGGGTGCTGGGTGCTCAGTGCTCGCGGTGCTGGGTGCTCAGTGCTCAGTACTCAGGGTGCTGGGTGCTCACTGCTCGGGGTGCTGGGTGCTCAGTGCTCGGGGTGCTTGGTGCTCAGTACTCAGGGTGCTGGGTGCTCTGTGCTCAGGGTGCTGGGTGCTCAGTGCTCAGGGTGCTGGTTGCTCACTGCTCAGGGTGCTGGGTGCTCAGTACTCAGGGTGCTCGGTGCTCGGGGTGCTGGGTGCTCAGTGCTCAGTACTCAGGGTGCTGGGTGCTCAGTGCTCAGGGTGCTGGGTGCTCAGTACTCAGGGTGCTGGGTGCTCGGTGCTCAGTACGCTGGGTGCTCAGTACTCAGGGTGCTGGGTGCTCAGTACTCAGGGTGCTGGGTGCTCAGTACTCAGGGTGCTCAGTGCTCAGTACTCAGGGAGCTGGGTGCTCAGTGCTCAGGGTGCTGGGTGCTCAGTACTCAGGGTGCTGGGTGCTCAGTGCTCGGGGTGCTCGGTGCTCAGTACGCTGGGTGCTCAGTACTCAGGGTGCTGGGTGCTCAGTACTCAGGGTGCTGGCTGCTTAGTACTCAGGATGCTGGGTGCTTAGTACTCAGGCTGCTGGGTGCTCAGTGCTCACGGTGCTGGGTGCTCAGTCCTCGGGGTGCTCCGTGCTCAGTGCTCAGGGTGCTGGGTGCTCAGTACTCAGGGTGCTCGGTGCTCAGTTCTAAGTTTGGTCAGTGCTCAGTACTCAGGGTGCTCAGTGCTCAGTGCTCGGGGTGCTGGGTGCTCAGTGCTCGGGGTGCTGGGTGCTCAGTACTCAGGGTGCTGGGTGCTCAGTTCTCAGGGTGCTGGGTGCTCAGTGCTCGGGTGCTCGGTGCTCAGTACGTTGGGTGCTCAGTACTCAGGGTGCTGGGTGCTCAGTGCTCAGGGTGCTGGGTGCTCAGTACTCAGGGTGCTGGGTGCTCAGTGCTCAGGGTGCTGGGTGTTCAGTGCTCGGGGTGTTGGGTGTTCAGTGCTCAGGGTGCTGGGTGCTCAGTACTCAGGGTGCTGGGTGCTCAGTACTCAGGGTGCTGGGTGCTCAGTGCTCAGGGTGCTGGGTGCTCAGTACTCAGGGTGCTGGGTGCTCAGTGCTCAGGGTGCTGGGTGCTCAGTACTCAGGGTGCTCAGTACTCAGGGTGCTGGGTGCTCAGTACTCAGGGTGCTCAGTACTCAGGGTGCTGGGTGCTCAGTGCTCGGGGTGCTGGGTGCTCAGTACTCAGGGTGCTCAGTACTCAGGGTGCTGGGTGCTCAGTGCTCGGGGTGCTGGGGGCTCAGTGCTCTTGGTGATCAGTGCTCAGTACTCAGGATGCTGGGTGCTCAGTACCCAGGGTGCTGGGTGCTCAGTACTCAGGGTGCTGGGTGCTCAGTCCTCAGGGTGCTCAGTGCTCAGGGTGCTGGGTGCTCAGTGCTCAGGGTGCTCGGTGCTCAGTACTCAGGGTGCTGGGTGCACAGTACTCAGGGTGCTGGGTTCTCAGTGCTCGGTGTGCTGGGTGCTCAGTGCTCAGGGTGCTCAGTGCTCAGTACTCAGGGTGCTGGGTGCTCAGTACTTAGGGTGCTGGGTGCTCAGTACTCAAGGTGCTCTCTGCTCAGTGCTCACGGTGCTGGGTGCTCAGTCCTCGGGGTGCTCCGTGCTCAGTGCTCAGGGTGCTGGGTGCTCAGTACTCAGGGTGCTCGGTGCTCAGTTCTAAGTTTGGTCAGTGCTCAGTACTCAGGGTGCTCAGTGCTCAGTGCTCGGGGTGCTGGGTGCTCAGTGCTCGGGGTGCTGGGTGGTCAGTACTCAGGGTGCTGGGTGCTCAGTTCTCAGGGTGCTGGGTGCTCAGTGCTCGGGTGCTCGGTGCTCAGTACGTTGGGTGCTCAGTACTCAGGGTGCTGGGTGCTCAGTGCTCAGGGTGCTGGGTGCTCAGTACTCAGGGTGCTGGGTGCTCAGTGCTCAGGGTGCTGGGTGCTCAGTGCTCGGGGTGTTGGGTGTTCAGTGCTCAGGGTGCTGGGTGCTCAGTACTCAGGGTGCTCGCTGCTCAGTACTCAGGGTGCTGGGTGCTCAGTGCTCAGGGTACTGGGTGCTCAGTACTCAGGGTGCTGGGTGCTCAGTGCTCGGGGTGCTGGGTGCTCAGTACTCAGGGTGCTGGTTGCTCAGTGCTCAGGGTGATAGGTGCTCAGTACTCAGGGTGCTCAGTACTCAGGGTGCTGGGTGCTCAGTGCTGAGGGTGCTGGGTGCTCTGTCATCGGGGTGCTGGGTGCTCAGTACTCAGGGTGCTGCGTGCTCAGTGCTCGGGGTGCTGGGTTCTCAGTGCTCAGGCTGCTGGGTGCTCAGTACTCTGGGTGCTCGGTGCTCAGTACTCAGGGTGCTGGGTGCTCAGTACTCAGGGTGCTGGGTGCTCAGTACTCAGGGTGCTCGCTGCTCAGTACTCAGGGTGCTGGGTGCTCAGTGCTCAGGGTGCTCGCTGCTCAGTACTCAGGGTGCTGGGTGCTCAGTGCTCAGGGTGCTCGCTGCTCAGTACTCAGGGTGCTGGGTGCTCAGTGCTCAGGGTGATCGGTGCTCAGTCCTCAGGGTTCTCAGTACTCAGGTTGCTGGGTGCTCAGTGCTCGGGTTGCTCAGTACTCCGGGCGCTGGGTGCTCAGTACTCAGGGTGCTGGGTGCTCAGTGCTCGGGGTGCTGGGTGCTCAGTGCTCGGGGTGCTGAATGCTCAGTGCTGAGGTTGCTGGGTGCTCTGTGATCGGGGTGCTGGGTGCTCAGTACTCAGGGAGCTCAGTGATCGGGGAGCTCGGTGCTCAGTACTCAGGGTGCTGGGTGCTCAGTACTCAGTGCTCGGGGTCCTGGGTGCTCCGTGCTCAGGGTGCTGGGTGCTCAGTGCTCGGGGTGCTGGGTGCTCAGTGCTCTTGGTGATCGGTGCTCAGTACTCAGGATGCTGGGTGCTCAGTACTCAGGGTGCTGGGTGCTCAATACTCAGGGTGCTGGGTGCTCAGTCCTCAGGGTGCTCAGTGCTCAGGGTGCTGGGTGCTCAGTGCTCAGGGTGCTCGGTGCTCAGTACTCAGGGTGCTGGGTGCTCAGTACTCAGGGTGCTGGGTGCTCAGTACTCAGGGTGCTGGGTGCTCAGTGCTCAGGGTGGTCAGTGCTCAGTACTCAGGGTGCTCAGTGCTCAGTACTTAGGGTGCTGGGTGCTCAGTGCTCGGGGTGCTCGATGCTCAGTACTCAAGGTGCTGGCTGCTCAGTTCTCAGGGTGCTGGGTGCTCAGTGCTCGGGTGCTCGGTGCTCAGTACGTTGTGTGCTCAGTACTCAGGGTGCTGGGTGCTCAGTGCTCAGGGTGCTGGGTGCTCAGTACTCAGGGTGCTGGGTGCTCAGTGCTCAGGGTGCTGGGTGCTCAGTGCTCGGGGTGTTGGGTGCTCAGTGCTCAGGGTGCTGGGTGCTCAGTACTCAGGGTGCTCGCTGCTCAGTACTCAGGGTGCTGGGTGCTCAGTGCTCAGGGTACTGGGTGCTCAGTACTCAGGGTGCTGGGTGCTCAGTACTCAGGGTGCTGGGTGCTCAGTACTCAGGGTGCTGGGTGCTCAGTACTCAGGGTGCTAGGTGCTCATTCTCGGGGTGCTTGGTGCTCAGTGCGCGGGGTGCTGGTTGCTCAGTAATCAGGGTGCTCGGTTCTCATTACTCAGGGTGCTGGGTGCTTATTCTCGGGGTGCTGGGTGCTCAGTGCTCGGGGTGCTGGGTGCTCAGTACTCAGGTTGCTGGGGGCTCAGTACTCAGGGTGCTGGGTGCTCAGTACTCAGGGTGATCTGTTCTCAGTACTCAGGGTGCTGGGTGCTCAGTGCTCGGGGTGCTGGGTGCTCAGTACTCAGGGTGCTGGGGGCTCAGTACTCAGGGTGCTGGGTGCTCAGTACTCAGGGTGATCTGTTCTCAGTACTCAGGGTGCTGGGTGCTCAGTGCTCGGGGTGCTGGGTGCTCAGTACTCGGGGTGCTCAGTGCTCAGTACTCAGCGTGCTGGGTGCTCAGTGCTCAGGTTGCTGGGTGCTCAGAGCTCGGGGTGCTGAGTGCTCAGTGCTGAGGGTGATGGGTGCTCAGTGCTCAGGGTGCTGGGTGCTCAGTACTCAGCATGCTCGGTGCTCAGTACTCAGGGTGCTCAGTGCTCAGTACTCAGCGTGCTGGGTGCTCAGTGCTCAGGGTCCCCGGTGCTCAGTACTCAGCGTCCTCAGTGCTCAGTACTCAGCGTGCTTTGTGCTCAGTGCTAAGGGTGCTGGGTGCTCAGTACTCAGGGTGCTGGGTGCTCAGTACTCAGGGTGCTGGGTGCTCAGTACGCAGGGTGCTGGGTGCTCAGTGCTCGGGGTGCTCGGTGATCAGTACTCAGGGTGCTGGGAGCTCAGTGCTCAGGGTGCTGGGTACTCAGTACTCAGGGTGCTGGGTGCTCAGTGCTCAGGGTGCTGGGTGCTCAGTGCTCAGGGTGCTGGGTGCTCAGTGTTCGGGGTCCTGGGTGCTCAGTGCTCGGGGTGCTGGGTGCTCAGGGCTCAGTGCTCAGGGTGCTGGGTGCTCAATGCACAGGGTGCTGGTTGCTCAGTACTCAGGGTGCTGGGTGCTCAGTACTCAGGGTGCTGGGTGCTCAGTGCTCAGGGTGCTGGGTGCTCAGTACTCAGGGTGCTGGGTGCTCAGTGCTCGGGGTGCTCGGTGCTCAGTACTCGGGGTGCTGGGTGCTCAGTACTCAGGGTGCTGGGTGCTAAGTACTCAGGGTGCTGGGTGCTCAGTACTCAGGGTGCTGGGTGCTCAGTGCTCAGGGTGCTGGGTGCTCAGTACTCAGGGTGCTGGGTGCTCAGTGCTCAGGGTGCTGGGTGCTCAGTACTCAGGGTGCTCAGTACTCAGGGTGCTGGGTGCTCAGTACTCAGGGTGCTCAGTACTCAGGGTGCTGGGTGCTCAGTGCTCGGGGTGCTGGGTGCTCAGTACTCAGGGTGCTCAGTACTCAGGGTGCTGGGTGCTCAGTGCTCGGGGTGCTGGGTGCTCAGTGCTCTTGGTGATCAGTGCTCAGTACTCAGGATGCTGGGTGCACAGTACCCAGGGTGCTGGGTGCTCAGTACTCAGGGTGCTGCGTGCTCAGTGCTCGGGGTGCTGGGTTCTCAGTGCTCAGGGTGCTGGGTGCTCAGTACTCTGGGTGCTCGGTGCTCAGTACTCAGGGTGCTGGGTGCTCAGTACTCAGGGTGCTGGGTGCTCAGTACTCAGGGTGCTCGCTGCTCAGTACTCAGGGTGCTGGGTGCTCAGTGCTCAGGGTGCTCGCTGCTCAGTACTCTGGGTGCTGGGTGCTCAGTGCTCAGGGTGCTCGCTGCTCAGTACTCAGGGTGCTGGGTGCTCAGTGCTCAGGGTGATCGGTGCTCAGTCCTCAGGGTTCTCAGTACTCAGGTTGCTGGGTGCTCAGTGCTCGGGTTGCTCAGTACTCCGGGTGCTGGGTGCTCAGTACTCAGGGTGCTGGGTGCTCAGTGCTCGGGGTGCTGGGTGCTCAGTGCTCGGGGTGCTGAATGCTCAGTGCTGAGGTTGCTGGGTGCTCTGTGATCGGGGTGCTGGGTGCTCAGTACTCAGGGAGCTCAGTGATCGGGGAGCTCGGTGCTCAGTACTCAGGGTGCTGGGTGCTCAGTACTCAGTGCTCGGGGTCCTGGGTGCTCCGTGCTCGGGGTGCTGGGTGCTCAGTGCTCGGGGTGCTGGGTGCTCAGTGCTCTTGGTGATCGGTGCTCAGTACTCAGGATGCTGGGTGCTCAGTACTCAGGGTGCTGGGTGCTCAAAACTCAGGGTGCTGGGTGCTCAGTCCTCAGGGTGCTCAGTGCTCAGGGTGCTGGGTGCTCAGTGCTCAGGGTGCTCGGTGCTCAGTACTCAGGGTGCTGGGTGCTCAGTACTCAGGGTGCTGGGTGCTCAGTACTCAGGGTGCTGGGTGCTCAGTGCTCAGGGTGGTCAGTGCTCAGTACTCAGGGTGCTCAGTGCTCAGTACTTAGGGTGCTGGGTGCTCAGTGCTCGGGGTGCTCGATGCTCAGTACTCAAGGTGCTGGCTGCTCAGTTCTCAGGGTGCTGGGTGCTCAGTGCTCGGGTGCTCGGTGCTCAGTACGTTGTGTGCTCAGTACTCAGGGTGCTGGGTGCTCAGTGCTCAGGGTGCTGGGTGCTCAGTACTCAGGGTGCTGGGTGCTCAGTGCTCAGGGTGCTGGGTGCTCAGTGCTCGGGGTGTTGGGTGCTCAGTGCTCAGGGTGCTGGGTGCTCAGTACTCAGGGTGCTCGCTGCTCAGTACTCAGGGTGCTGGGTGCTCAGTGCTCAGGGTACTGGGTGCTCAGTACTCAGGGTGCTGGGTGCTCAGTACTCAGGGTGCTGGCTGCTCAGTACTCAGGGTGCTCGGTGCTCAGTACTCAGGGTGCTAGGTGCTCATTCTCGGGGTGCTTGGTGCTCAGTAATCAGGGTGCTCGGTTCTCATTACTCAGGGTGCTGGGTGCTTATTCTCGGGGTGCTGGGTGCTCAGTGCTCGGGGTGCTGGGTGCTCAGTACTCAGGTTGCTGGGGGCTCAGTACTCAGGGTGCTGGGTGCTCAGTACTCAGGGTGATCTGTTCTCAGTACTCAGGGTGCTGGGTGCTCAGTGCTCGGGGTGCTGGGTGCTCAGTACTCAGGGTGCTGGGGGCTCAGTACTCAGGGTGCTGGGTGCTCAGTACTCAGGGTGATCTGTTCTCAGTACTCAGGGTGCTGGGTGCTCAGTGCTCGGGGTGCTGGGTGCTCAGTACTCGGGGTGCTCAGTGCTCAGTACTCAGCGTGCTGGGTGCTCAGTGCTCAGGGTGCTGGGTGCTCAGTGCTCGGGGTGCTGGGTGCTCAGTGCTGAGTGTGATGGGTGCTCAGTGCTCAGGGTGCTGGGTGCTCAGTACTCAGCATGCTCGGTGCTCAGTACTCAGGGTGCTCAGTGCTCAGTACTCAGCGTGCTGGGTGCTCAGTGCTCAGGGTCCCTGGTGCTCAGTACTCAGCGTCCTCAGTGCTCAGTACTCAGCGTGCTTTGTGCTCAGTGCTAAGGGTGCTGGGTGCTCAGTACTCAGGGTGCTGGGTGCTCAGTACTCAGGGTGCTGGGTGCTCAGTACTCAGGGTGCTGGGTGCTCAGTGCTCAGGGTGCTCGGTGATCAGTACTCAGGGTGCTGGGAGCTCAGTGCTCAGGGTGCTGGGTACTCAGTACTCAGGGTGCTGGGTGCTCAGTGCTCAGGGTGCTGGGTGCTCAGTGCTCAGGGTGCTGGGTGCTCAGTGTTCGGGGTCCTGGGTGCTCAGTGCTCGGGGTGCTGGGTGCTCAGTGCTCAGGGTGCTGGGTGCTCAATGGACAGGGTGCTGGTTGCTCAGTACTCAGGGTGCTGGGTGCTCAGTACTCAGGGTGCTGGGTGCTCAGTGCTCAGGGTGCTGGGTGCTCAGTACTCAGGGTGCTGGGTGCTCAGTGATCGGGGTGCTCGGTGCTCAGTACTCGGGGTGCTGGGTGCTCAGTACTCAGGGTGCTGGGTGCTAAGTACTCAGGGTGCTGGGTGCTCAGTACTCAGGGTGCTGGGTGCTCAGTGCTCAGGGTGCTGGGTGCTCAGTACTCAGGGTGCTGGGTGCTCAGTGCTCAGGGTGCTGGGTGCTCAGTACTCAGGGTGCTCAGTACTCAGGGTGCTGGGTGCTCAGTACTCAGGGTGCTCAGTACTCAGGGTGCTGGGTGCTCAGTGCTCGGGGTGCTGGGTGCTCAGTACTCAGGGTGCTCAGTACTCAGGGTGCTGGGTGCTCAGTGCTCGGGGTGCTGGGTGCTCAGTGCTCTTGGTGATCAGTGCTCAGTACTCAGGATGCTGGGTACTCAGTATCCAGGGTGCTGGGTGCTCAGTACTCAGGGTGCTGGGTGCTCAGTCCTCAGGGTGCTCAGTGCTCAGGGTGCTGGGTGCTCAGTGCTCAGGGTGCTCGGTGCTCAGTACTCAGGGTGCTGGGTGCACAGTACTCAGGGTGCTGGGTTCTCAGTGCTCGGTGTGCTGGGTGCTCAGTGCTCAGGGTGCTCAGTGCTCAGTACTCAGGGTGCTGGGTGCTCAGTACTTAGGGTGCTGGGTGCTCAGTACTCAAGGTGCTCTCTGCTCAGTGCTCACGGTGCTGGGTGCTCAGTCCTCGGGGTGCTCCGTGCTCAGTGCTCAGGGTGCTGGGTGCTCAGTACTCAGGGTGCTCGGTGCTCAGTTCTAAGTTTGGTCAGTGCTCAGTACTCAGGGTGCTCAGTGCTCAGTGCTCGGGGTGCTGGGTGCTCAGTGCTCGGGGTGCTGGGTGCTCAGTACTCAGGGTGCTGGGTGCTCAGTTCTCAGGGTGCTGGGTGCTCAGTGCTCGGGTGCTCGGTGCTCAGTACGTTGGGTGCTCAGTACTCAGGGTGCTGGGTGTTCAGTGCTCAGGGTGCTGGGTGCTCAGTACTCAGGGTGCTCGCTGCTCAGTACTCAGGGTGCTGGGTGCTCAGTGCTCAGGGTACTGGGTGCTCAGTACTCAGGGTGCTGGGTGCTCAGTACTCAGGGTGCTGGGTGCTCAGTACTCAGGGTGCTCGGTGCTCAGTACTCAGGGTGCTAGGTGCTCATTCTCGGGGTGCTTGGTGCTCAGTGCGCGGGGTGCTGGTTGCTCAGTAATCAGGGTGCTCGGTTCTCATTACTCAGGGTGCTGGGTGCTTATTCTCGGGGTGCTGGGTGCTCAGTGCTCGGGGTGCTGGGTGCTCAGTACTCAGGTTGCTGGGGGCTCAGTACTCAGGGTGCTGGGTGCTCAGTACTCAGGGTGATCTGTTCTCAGTACTCAGGGTGCTGGGTGCTCAGTGCTCGGGGTGCTGGGTGCTCAGTACTCAGGGTGCTGGGGGCTCAGTACTCAGGGTGCTGGGTGCTCAGTACTCAGGGTGATCTGTTCTCAGTACTCAGGGTGCTGGGTGCTCAGTGCTCGGGGTGCTGGGTGCTCAGTACTCGGGGTGCTCAGTGCTCAGTACTCAGCGTGCTGGGTGCTCAGTGCTCAGGGTGCTGGGTGCTCAGTGCTCGGGGTGCTGGGTGCTCAGTGCTGAGGGTGATGGGTGCTCAGTGCTCAGGGTGCTGGGTGCTCAGTACTCAGCATGCTCGGTGCTCAGTACTCAGGGTGCTCAGTGCTCAGTACTCAGCGGGCTGGGTGCTCAGTGCTCAGGGTCCCCGGTGCTCAGTACTCAGCGTCCTCAGTGCTCAGTACTCAGCGTGCTTTGTGCTCAGTGCTAAGGGTGCTGGGTGCTCAGTACTCAGGGTGCTGGGTGCTCAGTACTCAGGGTGCTGGGTGCTCAGTACTCAGGGTGCTGGGTGCTCAGTGCTCGGGGTGCTCGGTGATCAGTACTCAGGGTGCTGGGAGCTCAGTGCTCAGGGTGCTGGGTACTCAGTACTCAGGGTGCTGGGTGCTCAGTGCTCAGGGTGCTGGGTGCTCAGTGCTCAGGGTGCTGGGTGCTCAGTGTTCGGGGTCCTGGGTGCTCAGTGCTCGGGGTGCTGGGTGCTCAGTGCTCAGTGCTCAGGGTGCTGGGTGCTCAATGCACAGGGTGCTGGTTGCTCAGTACTCAGGGTGCTGGGTGCTCAGTACTCAGGGTGCTGGGTGCTCAGTGCTCAGGGTGCTGGGTGCTCAGTACTCAGGGTGCTGGGTGCTCAGTGATCGGGGTGCTCGGTGCTCAGTACTCGGGGTGCTGGGTGCTCAGTACTCAGGGTGCTGGGTGCTAAGTACTCAGGGTGCTGGGTGCTCAGTACTCAGGGTGCTGGGTGCTCAGTGCTCAGGGTGCTGGGTGCTCAGCACTCAGGGTGCTGGGTGCTCAGGGCTCAGGATGCTGGGTGCTCAGTACTCAGGGTGCTCAGTACTCAGGGTGCTGGGTGCTCAGTACTCAGGGTGCTCAGTACTCAGGGTGTTGGGTGCTCAGTGCTCGGGGTGCTGGGTGCTCAGTACTCAGGGTGCTCAGTACTCAGGGTGCTGGGTGCTCAGTGCTCGGGGTGCTGGGTGCTCAGTGCTCTTGGTGATCAGTGCTCAGTACTCAGGATGCTGGGTGCTCAGTACCCAGGGTGCTGGGTGCTCAGTACTCAGGGTGCTGGGTGCTCAGTCCTCAGGGTGCTCAGTGCTCAGGGTGCTGGGTGCTCAGTGCTCAGGGTGCTCGGTGCTCAGTACTCAGGGTGCTGGGTGCACAGTACTCAGGGTGCTGGGTTCTCAGTGCTCGGTGTGCTGGGTGCTCAGTGCTCAGGGTGCTCAGTGCTCAGTACTCAGGGTGCTGGGTGCTCAGTACTTAGGGTGCTGGGTGCTCAGTACTCAAGGTGCTCTCTGCTCAGTGCTCACGGTGCTGGGTGCTCAGTCCTCGGGGTGCTCCGTGCTCAGTGCTCAGGGTGCTGGGTGCTCAGTACTCAGGGTGCTCGGTGCTCAGTTCTAAGTTTGGTCAGTGCTCAGTACTCAGGGTGCTCAGTGCTCAGTGCTCGGGGTGCTGGGTGCTCAGTGCTCGGGGTACTGGGTGCTCAGTACTCAGGGTGCTGGGTGCTCAGTTCTCAGGGTGCTGGGTGCTCAGTGCTCGGGTGCTCGGTGCTCAGTACGTTGGGTGCTCAGTACTCAGGGTGCTGGGTGCTCAGTGCACAGGGTGCTGGGTGCTCAGTACTCAGGGTGCTGGGTGCTCAGTGCTCAGGGTGCTGGGTGTTCAGTGCTCGGGGTGTTGGGTGTTCAGTGCTCAGGGTGCTGGGTGCTCAGTACTCAGGGTGCTCGCTGCTCAGTACTCAGGGTGCTGGGTGCTCAGTGCTCAGGGTACTGGGTGCTCAGTACTCAGGGTGCTGGGTGCTCAGTGCTCGGGGTGCTGGGTGCTCAGTACTCAGGGTGCTGGTTGCTCAGTGCTCAGGGTGATCGGTGCTCAGTACTCAGGGTGCTCAGTACTCAGGGTGCTGGGTGCTCAGTGCTGAGGGTGCTGGGTGCTCTGTGATCGGGGTGCTGGGTGCTCAGTACTCAGGGTGCTGCGTGCTCAGTGCTCGGGGTGCTGAGTTCTCAGTGCTCAGGGTGCTGGGTGCTCAGTACTCTGGGTGCTCAGTGCTCAGTACTCAGGGTGCTGGGTGCTCAGTACTCAGGGTGCTGGGTGCTCAGTACTCAGGGTGCTCGCTGCTCAGTACTCAGGGTGCTGGGTGCTCAGTGCTCAGGGTCCTCGCTGCTCAGTACTCAGGGTGCTGGGTGCTCAGTGCTCAGGGTGCTCGCTGCTCAGTACTCAGGGTGCTGGGTGCTCAGTGCTCAGGGTGATCGGTGCTCAGTCCTCAGGGTTCTCAGTACTCAGGTTGCTGGGTGCTCAGTGCTCGGGTTGCTCAGTACTCCGGGTGCTGGGTGCTCAGTACTCAGGGTGCTGGGTGCTCAGTGCTCGGGGTGCTGGGTGCTCAGTGCTCGGGGTGCTGAATGCTCAGTGCTGAGGTTGCTGGGTGCTCTGTGATCGGGGTGCTGGGTGCTCAGTACTCAGGGAGCTCAGTGATCGGGGAGCTCGGTGCTCAGTACTCAGGGTGCTGGGTGCTCAGTACTCAGTGCTCGGGGTCCAGGGTGCTCCGTGCTCGGGGTGCTGGGTGCTCAGTACTCAGGGTGCTGGGTGCTCAGTACTCAGGGTGCTGGGTGCTCATTCTCGGGGTGCTGGGTGCTCAGTGTTCGGGGTGCTGTTTGCTCAGTACTCGGGGTGCTGGGTGCTCAGTGCTCAGCGTGCTGGGTGCTCAGTACTCAGGGTGCTCGGTTCTCAGTACTCAGGGTGCTGGGTGCTCAGTGCTCGGGGTGCTGGGTGTTCAGTGCTCGGGGTGCTGGGTGCTCAGTGCTCTGGGTGCTGGGTGCTCAGTACTCAGGGTGCTGGGTTCTCAGTGCTCGGGGTGCTCGGTGCTCAGTACTCAGGGTCCTGGGTGCTCAGTACTCGGGGTGCTGGGTGCTCTGTGCTCAGGGTGCTGGGTGCTCAGTGCTCGGGGTGCTGGGTGCTCAGTGCTCAGTGTGCTGGCTGCCCAGTGCTCAGGGTGCTGGGTGCTCAGTACTCAGTGTGCTCGGTGCTCAGTACTCAGGGTGCTCAGTGCTCTGTCCTCAGCGTGCTGGGTGCTCAGTGCTCAGGGTCCTCGGTGCTCAGTACTCAGCGTGCTCAGTGCTCAGTACTCAGCGTGCTTTGGGCTCAGTGCTCAGGGTGCTGGGTGCTCAGTACTCAGGGTGCTGGGTGCTCAGTACTCACGGTGCTGGGTGCTCAGTGCTCGGGGTGCTCGGTGCTCAGTACTCAGGGTGCTGGGTGCTCTGTGCTCAGGGTGCTGGGTGCTCAGTACTCAGGGTGCTCAGTACTCAGTACTCAGGCTGCTGGGTGCTCAGTGCTTCGGGAGCTGGGTGCTCAGTGCTCAGGGTGCTGGTTGCTCAGTGCTCGGGGTGCTGGGTGCTCAGTACTCGGGGTGCTCAGTACTCAGGGTGCTGGGTGCTCAGTACTCAGGGTGCTGGGTGCTCAGTACTCAGGGTGCTGGGTGCTCAGTACTCAGGGTGCTGGGTGCTCAGTACTCAGGGTGCTGGGTGCTCAGTGCTCAGGGTGCTGGGTGCTCAGTACTCAGGGTGCTATGTGCTCAGTGCTCAGGGTGCTGGGTGCTCAGTGCTCGGGGTGCTCGGTGCTCAGCCCTCAGGGTGCTGGGTGCTCAGTACTCAGGGTGCTGGGTGCTCAGTGCTCGGGGTGCTGGGTGCTCAGTGCTCAGGGTGCTGGGTGCTCAGTACTTAGGGTGCTGGGTGCTCAGTGCTCGGGGTGCTCGGTGCTCAGTACTCAAGGTGCTGGGTGCTCAGTGCTCACGGTGCTGGGTGCTCAGTCCTCGGGGTGCTCCGTGCTCAGTGCTCAGGGTGCTGTGTGCTCAGTACTCAGGGTCCTCAGTGCTCAGTACTAAGGGTGCTCAGTGCTCAGTACTCAGGGTGCTCAGTGCTCAGTGCTCGGGGTGCTGGGTGCTCAGTGCTCGGGTTGCTGGGTGCTCAGCACTCAGGGTGCTGGGTGCTCAGTGCTCAGTACTCAGTGTGCTGGGTGCTCAGTGCTCGGGGTGCTGGGTCCTCAGTGCTCAGGGTGCTGGGTGCTCAGTGCTCAGGGTGCTGGGTGCTCAGTGCTCGGGGTGCTGGGTCCTCAGTGCTCAGGGTGCTGGGTGCTCAGTACTCAGGGTGCTGGGTCCTCAGTGCTCAGGGTGCTCAGTACTCAGTGTGCTCAGTGCTCAGGGTGCTGGGTGCTCAGAACTCATGGTGCTGGGTGCTCAGTACTCAGGGTGCTGGGTGCTCAGTACTCAGGGTGCTCGGTGCTCAGTACTCATGGTGCTGGGTGCTCATTCTCGGGGTGCTGGGTGCTCAGTACTCAGGTTGCTCAGTACTCTGGGTGCTCGGTGCTCAGTACTCATGGTGCTGGGTGCTCAGTACTCAGGGTGCTCGGTGCTCAGTTCTCAGGGTGCTCGGTGCTCAGTGTTTGCGGTGCTGGGTGCTCAGTACTCAGTGTGCTCGGTGCTCAGTACTCAGGGTGCTCAGTGCTCTGTACTCAGCGTGCTGGGTGCTCAGTGCTCAGGGTCCTCGGTGCTCAGTACTCAGGGTGCTCAGTGCTCAATACTCAGCGTGCTTTGTGCTCAGTGCTCAGGGTGCTGGGTGCTCAGTACTCAGGGTGCTGGGTGCTCAGTACTCAGGGTGCTGGGTGCTCAGTGCACGGGGTGCTCGGTGCTCAGTACTCAGGGTGCTGGGTGCTCTGTGCTCAGGGTGCTGGGTGCTCAGTACTCAGGGTGCTCAGTACTCCGTACTCAGGCTGCTGGGTGCTCAGTGCTTCGGGTGCTGGGTGCTCAGTGCTCAGGGTGCTGGTTGCTCAGTGCTCGGGGTGCTGGGTGCTCAGTACTCGGGGTGCTCAGTACTCAGGGTGCTGGGTGCTCAGTACTCAGGGTGCTGGGTGCTCAGTGCTCAGGGTGCTGGGTGCTCAGTACTCAGGGTGCTATGTGCTCACTGCTCAGGGTGCTGGGTGCTCAGTGCTCGGGGTGCTCGGTGCTCAGCACTCAGGGTGCTGGGTGCTCAGTACTCCGGGTGCTGGGTGCTCAGTGCTAGCGGTGCTCGGTGCTCAGTGCTCAAGGTGCTGGGTGCTCAGTACTCAGGGTGCTCATTGCTCAGGGTGCTGGGTGCTCAGTAATAAGGGTGCTGGGTGCTCAGTGCTCAGGGTGCTCGGTGCTTGGGGCGCTGGGTGCTCAGTGCTCGGGGTGCTTAGAGCTCAGTACCCAGGGTGCTGGGTGCTCAGTGCTCGGGGTGCTCGGTGCTCAGTACTCAGGATGCTGGGTGCTCAGTGCTCTGGGTGCTCAGTGCTCGGTACGTTGGGTGCTCACTACTAAGGGTGCTGGTTGCTCAGTGCTCAGGGTGCTGTTTGCTCAGTGCTCAGGGTGCTGGGTGCTCAGTGCTCAGGGTGCTGGGTGCTCAGTACTCAGGGTGCTGGGTGCTCAGTGCTCGGGGTGCTGGGTGCTCAGTGCTCAGGGTGCTGGGTGCTCAGTACTCAGTGTGCTAGGTGCTCAGTACTCGGGGTGCTGAGTGCTCAGTACACAGGGTGCTGGGTGCTCAGTACTCAGGGTGCTGGGTGCTCAGTACTCGGGTGCTGGCTGCTCAGTGCTCAGGGTGCTGGGTGCTCAGTGCTCGGGGTGCTGGGTGCTCAGTGCTCAGTACTCAGGGTGCTGGGTGCTCAGTGCTCGGGGTGCTGGGTACTCAGTGCTCAGGGTGCTGGGAGCTCAGTATTCAGGGTGCTCAGTGCTCAGTACTCAGGGTGCTGGGTGCTCAGTGCTCAGGGTGCTGGGTGCTCAGTGCTCAGGGTGCTGGGTGCTCAGTGCTCGGGGTGCTGGGTACTCAGTGCTCAGGGTGCTGGGAGCTCAGTATTCAGGGTGCTCAGTGCTCAGTACTCAGGGTGCTGGGTGCTCAGTGCTCGGGGTGCTGGGTGCTCAGTACTCAGGGTGCTGGGTGCTCAGTGCTCAGGGTGCTGGTTGCTCAGTACTAAGGGTGCTGGGAGCTCAGTGCTCAGGGTGATCGGTGCTCAGTACTCAGGGTGCTCAGTACTCAGGGTGCTGGGTGCTCAGTGCTCTGGATGCTGGGTGCTCAGTACTCAGGGTGCTGGGTGCTCAGTGCTCGGGGTTCTGGGTGCTCAGTGCTCAGGGTGATCGGTGCACAGTACTCAGGGTGCTGTGTGCTCAGTGCTCAGGGTGCTGGGTGCTCAGTCCTCAGGGTGCTCAGTGCTCAGGGTGCTGGGTGTTCAGTGCTCGGGGTGCTGGGTGCTCAGTGCTCGAGGTGCTCAGTACTCAGGGTGCTGTGTGTTCAGTGCTCAGGGTGCTGGGTGCTCAGTACTCAGGGTGCTCTGTGCTCAGTGCTCGGGGTGCTCGGTGCTCAGTGCTCAAGGTGCTGGGTGCTCAGTACTCTGGGTGCTCATTGCTCAGGGTGCTGGCTGCTCAGTACTCAGGGTGCTGGGTGCTCAGTGCTCAGGGTGCTCGGTGCTCGGGGCGCTGGGTGCTCAGTGCTCTGGGTGCTCGGAGCTCAGTACTCAGGGTGCTGGGTGCTCAGTGCTCGGGGTGCTCAGTGCTCAGTACTCAGGGTGCTGGGTGCTCAGTGCTAGGGGTGCTCGGTGCTCAGTGCTCAGTACTCAGGGTGCTGGGTGCTCAGTGCTCAGGGTGCTGTGTGCTCAGTGCTCAGGGTGCTGGGTGCTCAGTGCTTAGGGTGCTGGGTACTCAGTGCTCAGGGTGCTGGGTGCACAGTACTCAGGGTGCTGGGTGCTCAGTACTCAGGGTGCTCTGTGCCCAGTGCTCGGGGTGCTATGTGCTCAGTGCTCAGGGTGCTGGGTGCTCAGTGCTCGGGGTGCTCGGTGCTCAGTACTCAGGGTGCTGGGTGCTCAGTGCTCGAGGTGCTCAGTACTCAGGGTGCTGTGTGTTCGTTGCTCAGGGTGCTGGGTGCTCAGTACTGAGGGTGTTTGGTGCTTAGTACTCAGGGTGTTGTGTGCTCAGTACTCCGGGTGCTGGGTGCTCAGTGCTCGGGGTGCTCGGTGCTCAGTGCTCAAGGTGCTGGGTGCTCAGTACTCAGGGTGCTCATTGCTCAGGGTGCTGTGTGCTCAGTACTCAGGGTGCTGGGTGCTCAGTGCTCAGGGTGCTCGGTGCTCGGGGCGCTGGGTGCTCAGTGCTCGGGGTGCTCGGAGCTCAGTACCCAGGGTGCTGGGTGCTCAGTGCTCGGGGTGCTCGGTGATCAGTACTCAGGGTGCTGGGTGCTCAGTGCTCTGGGTGCTCGGTGCTCAGTACGTTGGGTGCTCACTACTAAGGGTGCTGGGTGCTCAGTGCTCAGGGTGCCGGGTGATCAGTGCTCAGGGTGCTGGGTGCTCAGTGCTCAGGGTGCTGGGTGATCAGTGCTCAGGGTGCTGGGTGCTCAGGGCTCAGGGTGCTGGGTGCTCAGTGCTCGGGGTTCTGGGTGCTCAGTGCTCAGGGTGTTTGTTGCTAAGTGCTTAGGGTGCTGGGTGCTCAGTGCTCGGGGCGCTGGGTGCTCAGTGCTCGGGGTGCTTGGAGCTCAGTACTCAGGGTGCTGGGTGCTCAGTGCTCGGGGTGATCGGTGCTCAGTATTCAGGGTGCTGGGTGCTCAGTGCTCGGGGTGCTCGGTGCTCAGTACGTTGGGTGCTCTCTACTCAGGGTGCTGGGTGCTCAGTGCTCGGGGTGATCGGTGCTCAGTACTCAGGGTGCTGGGTGCTCAGTGCTTTGGGTTCTGGGTGCTGAGTGCTCAGGGTGCTGGGTGCTCAGTGCTCTGGGTGCTCAGTGCTCGGTACGTTGGGTGCTCACTACTAAGGGTGCTGGTTGCTCAGTGCTCAGGGTGCTGTTTGCTCAGTGCTCAGGGTGCTGGATGCTCAGTGCTCAGGGTGCTGGGTGCTCAGTACTCAGGGTGCTGGGTGCTCAGTGCTCGGGGTGCTGGGTGCTCAGTGCTCAGGGTGCTGGGTGCTCAGTACTCAGTGTGCTAGGTGCTCAGTACTCGGGGTGCTGGGTGCTCAGTACACAGGGTGCTGGGTGCTCAGTACTCAGGGTGCTGGGTGCTCAGTACTCGGGTGCTGGCTGCTCAGTGCTCAGGGTGCTGGGTGCTCAGTGCTCAGTACTCAGGGTGCTGGGTGCTCAGTGCTCGGGGTGCTGGGTACTCAGTGCTCAGGGTGCTGGGAGCTCAGTATTCAGGGTGCTCAGTGCTCAGTACTCAGGGTGCTGGGTGCTCAGTGCTCAGGGTGCTGGGTGCTCAGTGCTCAGGGTGCTGGGTGCTCAGTGCTCGGGGTGCTGGGTACTCAGTGCTCAGGGTGCTGGGAGCTCAGTATTCAGGGTGCTCAGTGCTCAGTACTCAGGGTGCTGGGTGCTCAGTGCTCGGGGTGCTGGGTGCTCAGTACTCAGCGTGCTGGGTGCTCAGTGCTCAGGGTGCTGGTTGCTCAGTACTAAGGGTGCTGGGAGCTCAGTGCTCAGGGTGATCGGTGCTCAGTACTCAGGGTGCTCAGTACTCAGGGTGCTGGGTGCTCAGTGCTGTGGATGCTGGGTGCTCAGTACTCAGGGTGCTGGGTGCTCAGTGCTCGGGGTTCTGGGTGCTCAGTGCTCAGGGTGATCGGTGCACAGTACTCAGGGTGCTGTGTGCTCAGTGCTCAGGGTGCTGGGTGCTCAGTCCTCAGGGTGCTCAGTGCTCAGGGTGCTGGGTGCTCAGTGCTCGGGGTGCTCGGTGCTCAGTACTCAGGGTGCTGAGTGCTCAGTACTCAGGGTGCTGGGTGCTCAGTACTCAGGGTGCTGGGTGCTCAGTGCTCAGGGTGCTGGGTGATCAGTGCTCAGGGTGCTGGGTGCTCAGGGCTCAGGGTGCTGGGTGCTCAGTGCTCGGGGTTCTGGGTGCTCAGTGCTCAGGGTGTTTGGTGCTAAGTGCTTTGGGTGCTGGGTGCTCAGTGCTCGGGGCGCTGGGTGTTCAGTGCTCGGGGTGCTTGGAGCTCAGTACTCAGGGTGCTGGGTGCTCAGTGCTCGGGGTGATCGGTGCTCAGTACTCAGGGTGCTGGGTGCTCAGTGCTCGGGGTGCTGGGTGCTCAGTGCTCAGGGTGCTGGGTGCTCAGTACTTAGGGTGCTGGGTGCTCAGTGCTCGGGGTGCTCGGTGCTCAGTACTCAAGGTGCTGGGTGCTCAGTGCTCACGGTGCTGGGTGCTCAGTCCTCGGGGTGCTCCGTGCTCAGTGCTCAGGGTGCTGTGTGCTCAGTACTCAGGGTCCTCAGTGCTCAGTACTAAGGGTGCTCAGTGCTCAGTACTCAGGGTGCTCAGTGCTCAGTGCTCGGGGTGCTGGGTGCTCAGTGCTCGGGTTGCTGGGTGCTCAGCACTCAGGGTGCTGGGTGCTCAGTGCTCAGTACTCAGTGTGCTGGGTGCTCAGTGCTCGGGGTGCTGGGTCCTCAGTGCTCAGGGTGCTGGGTGCTCAGTGCTCAGGGTGCTGGGTGCTCAGTGCTCGGGGTGCTGGGTCCTCAGTGCTCAGGGTGCTGGGTGCTCAGTACTCAGGGTGCTGGGTCCTCAGTGCTCAGGGTGCTCAGTACTCAGTGTGCTCAGTGCTCAGGGTGCTGGGTGCTCAGAACTCATGGTGCTGGGTGCTCAGTACTCAGGGTGCTGGGTGCTCAGTACTCAGGGTGCTCGGTGCTCAGTACTCATGGTGCTGGGTGCTCATTCTCGGGGTGCTGGGTGCTCAGTACTCAGGTTGCTCAGTACTCTGGGTGCTCGGTGCTCAGTACTCATGGTGCTGGGTGCTCAGTACTCAGGGTGCTCGGTGCTCAGTTCTCAGGGTGCTCGGTGCTCAGTGTTTGCGGTGCTGGGTGCTCAGTACTCAGTGTGCTCGGTGCTCAGTACTCAGGGTGCTCAGTGCTCTGTACTCAGCGTGCTGGGTGCTCAGTGCTCAGGGTCCTCGGTGCTCAGTACTCAGGGTGCTCAGTGCTCAATACTCAGCGTGCTTTGTGCTCAGTGCTCAGGGTGCTGGGTGCTCAGTACTCAGGGTGCTGGGTGCTCAGTACTCAGGGTGCTGGGTGCTCAGTGCACGGGGTGCTCGGTGCTCAGTACTCAGGGTGCTGGGTGCTCTGTGCTCAGGGTGCTGGGTGCTCAGTACTCAGGGTGCTCAGTACTCCGTACTCAGGCTGCTGGGTGCTCAGTGCTTCGGGTGCTGGGTGCTCAGTGCTCAGGGTGCTGGTTGCTCAGTGCTCGGGGTGCTGGGTGCTCAGTACTCGGGGTGCTCAGTACTCAGGGTGCTGGGTGCTCAGTACTCAGGGTGCTGGGTGCTCAGTGCTCAGGGTGCTGGGTGCTCAGTACTCAGGGTGCTATGTGCTCACTGCTCAGGGTGCTGGGTGCTCAGTGCTCGGGGTGCTCGGTGCTCAGCACTCAGGGTGCTGGGTGCTCAGTACTCCGGGTGCTGGGTGCTCAGTGCTAGCGGTGCTCGGTGCTCAGTGCTCAAGGTGCTGGGTGCTCAGTACTCAGGGTGCTCATTGCTCAGGGTGCTGGGTGCTCAGTAATAAGGGTGCTGGGTGCTCAGTGCTCAGGGTGCTCGGTGCTTGGGGCGCTGGGTGCTCAGTGCTCGGGGTGCTTAGAGCTCAGTACCCAGGGTGCTGGGTGCTCAGTGCTCGGGGTGCTCGGTGCTCAGTACTCAGGATGCTGGGTGCTCAGTGCTCTGGGTGCTCAGTGCTCGGTACGTTGGGTGCTCACTACTAAGGGTGCTGGTTGCTCAGTGCTCAGGGTGCTGTTTGCTCAGTGCTCAGGGTGCTGGGTGCTCAGTGCTCAGGGTGCTGGGTGCTCAGTACTCAGGGTGCTGGGTGCTCAGTGCTCGGGGTGCTGGGTGCTCAGTGCTCAGGGTGCTGGGTGCTCAGTACTCAGTGTGCTAGGTGCTCAGTACTCGGGGTGCTGAGTGCTCAGTACACAGGGTGCTGGGTGCTCAGTACTCAGGGTGCTAGGTGCTCAGTACTCGGGTGCTGGCTGCTCAGTGCTCAGGGTGCTGGGTGCTCAGTGCTCGGGGTGCTGGGTGCTCAGTGCTCAGTACTCAGGGTGCTGGGTGCTCAGTGCTCGGGGTGCTGGGTACTCAGTGCTCAGGGTGCTGGGAGCTCAGTATTCAGGGTGCTCAGTGCTCAGTACTCAGGGTGCTGGGTGCTCAGTGCTCAGGGTGCTGGGTGCTCAGTGCTCAGGGTGCTGGGTGCTCAGTGCTCGGGGTGCTGGGTACTCAGTGCTCAGGGTGCTGGGAGCTCAGTATTCAGGGTGCTCAGTGCTCAGTACTCAGGGTGCTGGGTGCTCAGTGCTCGGGGTGCTGGGTGCTCAGTACTCAGGGTGCTGGGTGCTCAGTGCTCAGGGTGCTGGTTGCTCAGTACTAAGGGTGCTGGGAGCTCAGTGCTCAGGGTGATCGGTGCTCAGTACTCAGGGTGCTCAGTACTCAGGGTGCTGGGTGCTCAGTGCTCTGGATGCTGGGTGCTCAGTACTCAGGGTGCTGGGTGCTCAGTGCTCGGGGTTCTGGGTGCTCAGTGCTCAGGGTGATCGGTGCACAGTACTCAGGGTGCTGTGTGCTCAGTGCTCAGGGTGCTGGGTGCTCAGTCCTCAGGGTGCTCAGTGCTCAGGGTGCTGGGTGTTCAGTGCTCGGGGTGCTGGGTGCTCAGTGCTCGAGGTGCTCAGTACTCAGGGTGCTGTGTGTTCAGTGCTCAGGGTGCTGGGTGCTCAGTACTCAGGGTGCTGGGTGCTCAGTGCTCGGGGTGCTCGGTGCTCAGTGCTCAAGGTGCTGGGTGCTCAGTACTCTGGGTGCTCATTGCTCAGGGTGCTGGCTGCTCAGTACTCAGGGTGCTGGGTGCTCAGTGCTCAGGGTGCTCGGTGCTCGGGGCGCTGGGTGCTCAGTGCTCTGGGTGCTCGGAGCTCAGTACTCAGGGTGCTGGGTGCTCAGTGCTCGGGGTGCTCAGTGCTCAGTACTCAGGGTGCTGGGTGCTCAGTGCTAGGGGTGCTCGGTGCTCAGTGCTCAGTACTCAGGGTGCTGGGTGCTCAGTGCTCAGGGTGCTGTGTGCTCAGTGCTCAGGGTGCTGGGTGCTCAGTGCTCAGGGTGCTGGGTACTCAGTGCTCAGGGTGCTGGGTGCACAGTACTCAGGGTGCTGGGTGCTCAGTACTCAGGGTGCTCTGTGCCCAGTGCTCGGGGTGCTATGTGCTCAGTGCTCAGGGTGCTGGGTGCTCAGTGCTCGGGGTGCTCGGTGCTCAGTACTCAGGGTGCTGGGTGCTCAGTGCTCGAGGTGCTCAGTACTCAGGGTGCTGTGTGTTCGTTGCTCAGGGTGCTGGGTGCTCAGTACTGAGGGTGTTTGGTGCTTAGTACTCAGGGTGTTGTGTGCTCAGTACTCCGGGTGCTGGGTGCTCAGTGCTCGGGGTGCTCGGTGCTCAGTGCTCAAGGTGCTGGGTGCTCAGTACTCAGGGTGCTCATTGCTCAGGGTGCTGTGTGCTCAGTACTCAGGGTGCTGGGTGCTCAGTGCTCAGGGTGCTCGGTGCTCGGGGCGCTGGGTGCTCAGTGCTCGGGGTGCTCGGAGCTCAGTACCCAGGGTGCTGGGTGCTCAGTGCTCGGGGTGCTCGGTGATCAGTACTCAGGGTGCTGGGTGCTCAGTGCTCTGGGTGCTCGGTGCTCAGTACGTTGGGTGCTCACTACTAAGGGTGCTGGGTGCTCAGTGCTCAGGGTGCCGGGTGATCAGTGCTCAGGGTGCTGGGTGCTCAGTGCTCAGGGTGCTGGGTGATCAGTGCTCAGGGTGCTGGGTGCTCAGGGCTCAGGGTGCTGGGTGCTCAGTGCTCGGGGTTCTGGGTGCTCAGTGCTCAGGGTGTTTGTTGCTAAGTGCTTAGGGTGCTGGGTGCTCAGTGCTCGGGGCGCTGGGTGCTCAGTGCTCGGGGTGCTTGGAGCTCAGTACTCAGGGTGCTGGGTGCTCAGTGCTCGGGGTGATCGGTGCTCAGTATTCAGGGTGCTGGGTGCTCAGTGCTCGGGGTGCTCGGTGCTCAGTACGTTGGGTGCTCTCTACTCAGGGTGCTGGGTGCTCAGTGCTCGGGGTGATCGGTGCTCAGTACTCAGGGTGCTGGGTGCTCAGTGCTTTGGGTTCTGGGTGCTGAGTGCTCAGGGTGCTGGGTGCTCAGTGCTCTGGGTGCTCAGTGCTCGGTACGTTGGGTGCTCACTACTAAGGGTGCTGGTTGCTCAGTGCTCAGGGTGCTGTTTGCTCAGTGCTCAGGGTGCTGGATGCTCAGTGCTCAGGGTGCTGGGTGCTCAGTACTCAGGGTGCTGGGTGCTCAGTGCTCGGGGTGCTGGGTGCTCAGTGCTCAGGGTGCTGGGTGCTCAGTACTCAGTGTGCTAGGTGCTCAGTACTCGGGGTGCTGGGTGCTCAGTACACAGGGTGCTGGGTGCTCAGTACTCAGGGTGCTGGGTGCTCAGTACTCGGGTGCTGGCTGCTCAGTGCTCAGGGTGCTGGGTGCTCAGTGCTCGGGGTGCTGGGTGCTCAGTGCTCAGTACTCAGGGTGCTGGGTGCTCAGTGCTCGGGGTGCTGGGTACTCAGTGCTCAGGGTGCTGGGAGCTCAGTATTCAGGGTGCTCAGTGCTCAGTACTCAGGGTGCTGGGTGCTCAGTGCTCAGGGTGCTGGGTGCTCAGTGCTCAGGGTGCTGGGTGCTCAGTGCTCGGGGTGCTGGGTACTCAGTGCTCAGGGTGCTGGGAGCTCAGTATTCAGGGTGCTCAGTGCTCAGTACTCAGGGTGCTGGGTGCTCAGTGCTCGGGGTGCTGGGTGCTCAGTACTCAGGGTGCTGGGTGCTCAGTGCTCAGGGTGCTGGTTGCTCAGTACTAAGGGTGCTGGGAGCTCAGTGCTCAGGGTGATCGGTGCTCAGTACTCAGGGTGCTCAGTACTCAGGGTGCTGGGTGCTCAGTGCTGTGGATGCTGGGTGCTCAGTACTCAGGGTGCTGGGTGCTCAGTGCTCGGGGTTCTGGGTGCTCAGTGCTCAGGGTGATCGGTGCACAGTACTCAGGGTGCTGTGTGCTCAGTGCTCAGGGTGCTGGGTGCTCAGTCCTCAGGGTGCTCAGTGCTCAGGGTGCTGGGTGCTCAGTGCTCGGGGTGCTCGGTGCTCAGTACTCAGGGTGCTGAGTGCTCAGTACTCAGGGTGCTGGGTGCTCAGTACTCAGGGTGCTGGGTGCTCAGTGCTCAGGGTGCTGGGTGATCAGTGCTCAGGGTGCTGGGTGCTCAGGGCTCAGGGTGCTGGGTGCTCAGTGCTCGGGGTTCTGGGTGCTCAGTGCTCAGGGTGTTTGGTGCTAAGTGCTTTGGGTGCTGGGTGCTCAGTGCTCGGGGCGCTGGGTGTTCAGTGCTCGGGGTGCTTGGAGCTCAGTACTCAGGGTGCTGGGTGCTCAGTGCTCGGGGTGATCGGTGCTCAGTACTCAGGGTGCTGGGTGCTCAGTGCTCGGGGTGCTCGGTGCTCAGTACGTTGGGTGCTCACTACTCAGGGTGCTGGGTGCTCAGTGCTCGGGGTGATCGGTGCTCAGTACTCAGGGTGCTGGGTGCTCAGTGCTTTGGGTTCTGGGTGCTCAGTGCTCAGGGTGCTGGGTGCTCAGTGCTCGGGGTGCTCGGTGCTCAGTACTCAGGGTGCTGAGTGCTCAGTACTCAGGGTGCTGGGTGCTCAGTGCTCAGGGTGCTGTGTGCTCAGTGCTCAGGGTGCTGGGTGCTCAGTGCTCAGGGTGCTGGGTACTCAGTGCTCAGGGTGCTGGGTGCTCAGTACTCAGGGTGCTGGGTGCTCAGTACTCAGGGTGCTGGGTTCTCAGTGCTCGGGGTTCTGGGTGCTCAGTGCTCGCGGTGCTAGGTGTTCAGTGCTCGGGGTGCTGGGTGCTCAGTGCTCGAGGTGCTCAGTACTCAGGGTGCTGTGTGTTCAGTGCTCAGGGTGCTGGGTGCTCAGTACTCAGGGTGCTGGGTGCTCAGTGCTCGGGGTGCTCGGTGCTCAGTGCTCAAGGTGCTGGGTGCTCAGTACTCTGGGTGCTCATTGCTCAGGGTGCTGGCTGCTCAGTACTCAGGGTGCTGGGTGCTCAGTGCTCAGGGTGCTCGGTGCTCGGGGCGCTGGGTGCTCAGTGCTCTGGGTGCTCGGAGCTCAGTACTCAGGGTGCTGGGTGCTCAGTGCTCGGGGTGCTCAGTGCTCAGTACTCAGGGTGCTGGGTGCTCAGTGCTAGGGGTGCTCGGTGCTCAGTGCTCAGTACTCAGGGTGCTGGGTGCTCAGTGCTCAGGGTGCTGTGTGCTCAGTGCTCAGGGTGCTGGGTGCTCAGTGCTCAGGGTGCTGGGTACTCAGTGCTCAGGGTGCTGGGTGCACAGTACTCAGGGTGCTGGGTGCTCAGTACTCAGGGTGCTCTGTGCCCAGTGCTCGGGGTGCTATGTGCTCAGTGCTCGCGGTGCTGGGTGCTCAGTGCTCGGGGTGCTCGGTGCTCAGTACTCAGGGTGCTGGGTGCTCAGTGCTCGAGGTGCTCAGTACTCAGGGTGCTGTGTGTTCGTTGCTCAGGGTGCTGGGTGCTCAGTACTGAGGGTGTTTGGTGCTTAGTACTCAGGGTGTTGTGTGCTCAGTACTCCGGGTGCTGGGTGCTCAGTGCTCGGGGTGCTCGGTGCTCAGTGCTCAAGGTGCTGGGTGCTCAGTACTCAGGGTGCTCATTGCTCAGGGTGCTGTGTGCTCAGTACTCAGGGTGCTGGGTGCTCAGTGCTCAGGGTGCTCGGTGCTCGGGGCGCTGGGTGCTCAGTGCTCGGGGTGCTCGGAGCTCAGTACCCAGGGTGCTGGGTGCTCAGTGCTCGGGGTGCTCGGTGATCAGTACTCAGGGTGCTGGGTGCTCAGTGCTCTGGGTGCTCGGTGCTCAGTACGTTGGGTGCTCACTACTAAGGGTGCTGGGTGCTCAGTGCTCAGGGTGCCGGGTGATCAGTGCTCAGGGTGCTGGGTGCTCAGTGCTCAGGGTGCTGGGTGATCAGTGCTCAGGGTGCTGGGTGCTCAGGGCTCAGGGTGCTGGGTGCTCAGTGCTCGGGGTTCTGGGTGCTCAGTGCTCAGGGTGTTTGGTGCTAAGTGCTTAGGGTGCTGGGTGCTCAGTGCTCGGGGCGCTGGGTGCTCAGTGCTCGGGGTGCTTGGAGCTCAGTACTCAGGGTGCTGGGTGCTCAGTGCTCGGGGTGATCGGTGCTCAGTACTCAGGGTGCTGGGTGCTCAGTGCTCGGGGTGCTCGGTGCTCAGTACGTTGGGTGCTCTCTACTCAGGGTGCTAGGTGCTCAGTGCTCGGGGTGATCGGTGCTCAGTACTCAGGGTGCTGGGTGCTCAGTGCTTTGGGTTCTGGGTGCTCAGTGCTCAGGGTGCTGGGTGCTCAGTGCTCGGGGTGCTCGGTGCTCAGTACTCAGGGTGCTGAGTGCTCAGTACTCAGGGTGCTGGGTGCTCAGTGCTCAGGGTGCTGTGTGCTCAGTACTCAGGGTGCTGGGTGCTCAGTGCTCGGGGTGCTGGGTGCTCAGTGCTCAGTACTCAGGGTGCTGGGTGCTCAGTGCTCGGGGTGCTGGGTGCTCAGTGCTCAGTACTCAGGGTGCTGGGTGCTCAGTGCTCAGGGTGCTGAGTGCTCAGTGCTCAGGGTGCTGGGTGCTCAGTGCTCTTGGTGCTGGGTGCTCAGTACTCAGGGTGCTGGGTGCTCAGTGCTCAGGGTGCTGGGTGCTCAGTGCTCAGGGTGCTGGGTTCTCAGTACTCGGGGTGCTCGGAGCTCAGTACTCAGGGTGCTGTGTGCTCAGTGCTCGGGGTGATCGGTGCTCAGTAGTCAGGGTGCTGGGTGCTCAGTGCTCGGGGTGCTCGGTGCTCAATACTTTGGGTGCTCACTACTCAGGGTGCTGGGTGCTCAGTGCTCGGGGTGCTCGGTGCTCAGTACTCAGGGTGCTGGGTGCTCAGTACTCTGGGTGCTGGGTGCTCAGTGCTCAGGGTGCTGGGTGATCAGTGCTCAGGGTGCTGGGTGCTCAGTGCTGAGGGTGCTGGGTGCTCAGTGCTCGGGGTGCTGGGTGCTCAGTACTCAGGGTGCTGGGTGCTAAGTGCTCAGGGTGCTGGGTGCTCAGTGCTCGGGGCGCTGGGTGCTCAGTGCTCGGGGTGCTCGGAGCTCAGTACTCAGGGTGCTGGGTGCTCAGTGCTGGGGGTGATCGGTGCTCAGTACTCAGGGTGCTGGGTGCTCAGTGCTCGGGGTGCTCGGTGCTCAGTACGTTGGGTGCTCACTACTCAGGGTGCTGGGTGCTCAGTGCTCGGGGTGATCGGTGCTCAGTACTCAGGGTGCTGGGTGCTCAGTGCTCGGGGTGCTTGGTGCTCAGTATGTTGGGTGCTCACTACTCAGGGTGCTGGGTGCTCAGTTCTCAGGGTGCTGGGTGCTCAGTACTCAGGGTGCTGGGGGCTCAGTGCTCAGGGTGCTGGGTGCTCAGTACTCAGGGTGCTGGGTGCTCAGTACTCAGGGTGCTGGGTGTTCAGTACTCAGGGTGCTGGGTGCTCAGTACTCGGGGTGCTGGGTGTTCAGTACTCAGGGTGCTGGGTGCTCAGTGCTCAGGGTGCTGGGTGCTCAGTAGTCAGGGTGCTGGGTGCTCAGTACTCAGGGTGCTGGGTGCTCAGTTCTCGGGGTGCTCGGTGCTCAGTACTCAGTGCTCAGGGTGCTCAGTGCTCAGTGCTCAGGGTGCTGGGTGTTCAGTACTCAGGGTGCTGGGTGCTCAGTACTCAGGGTGCTGGGTGCTCAGTGCTCAGGGTGCTGGGTGCTCAGTACTCGGGGTGCTCGGTGCTCAGTGCTCAGGGTGCTGGGTGCTCAGTACTCAGGGTGCTGGGTGCTCAGTGCTCAGGGTGCTCGGCGCTCAGTACTCGGGGTGCTGGGTGCTCATTCTCGGGGTGCTGGGTGCTCAGTGCTCAGGGTGCTGGGTGCTCAGTACTCAGGGTGCTGGGTGCTCAGTGCTCAGCGTGCTGGGTGCTCAGTACTCAGGGTGCTGGGAGCTCAGTGCTCAGGGTGATCGGTGCTCAGTACTCAGGGTGCTCAGTACTCAGGGTGCTGGGTGCTCAGTGCTCAGGGTGCTGGGTGCTCAGTAATCAGGGTGCTGGGTGCTCAGTGCTCGGGGTTCTGGGTGCTCAGTGCTCAGTGTGATCGGTGCTCAGTACTCAGGGTGCTGGGTGCTCAGTGCTCATGGTGCTCGGTGCTCAGTGCTCAGGGTGCTGGGTGCTCAGTACTCAGGGTGCTCGGTGTTCAGTACTCAGGGTTCTCCGTGCTCAGTACTCAGGGTGCTGTGTGCTCAGTGCTCAGGGTGCTGGGTGCTCAGTGCTCAGGGTGCTGGGTATTCAGTGCTCAGGGTGCTGGGTGCTCAGTACTCAGGGTGCTGGGTGCTCAGTACTCAGGGTGCTGGGTTCTCAGTGCTCGGGGTTCTGGGTGCTCAGTGCTCGCGGTGCTGGGTGTTCAGTGCTCGGGGTGCTGGGTGCTCAGTGCTCGAGGTGCTCAGTACTCAGGGTGCTGTGTGTTCAGTGCTCAGGGTGCTGGGTGCTCAGTACTCAGGGTGCTGGGTGCTCAGTGCTCGGGGTGCTCGGTGCTCAGTGCTCAAGGTGCTGGGTGCTCAGTACTCTGGGTGCTCATTGCTCAGGGTGCTGGCTGCTCAGTACTCAGGGTGCTGGGTGCTCAGTGCTCAGGGTGCTCGGTGCTCGGGGCGCTGGGTGCTCAGTGCTCTGGGTGCTCGGAGCTCAGTACTCAGGGTGCTGGGTGCTCAGTGCTCGGGGTGCTCAGTGCTCAGTACTCAGGGTGCTGGGTGCTCAGTGCTAGGGGTGCTCGGTGCTCAGTGCTCAGTACTCAGGGTGCTGGGTGCTCAGTGCTCAGGGTGCTGTGTGCTCAGTGCTCAGGGTGCTGGGTGCTCAGTGCTCAGGGTGCTGGGTACTCAGTGCTCAGGGTGCTGGGTGCACAGTACTCAGGGTGCTGGGTGCTCAGTACTCAGGGTGCTCTGTGCCCAGTGCTCGGGGTGCTATGTGCTCAGTGCTCGCGGTGCTGGGTGCTCAGTGCTCGGGGTGCTCGGTGCTCAGTACTCAGGGTGCTGGGTGCTCAGTGCTCGAGGTGCTCAGTACTCAGGGTGCTGTGTGTTCGTTGCTCAGGGTGCTGGGTGCTCAGTACTGAGGGTGTTTGGTGCTTAGTACTCAGGGTGTTGTGTGCTCAGTACTCCGGGTGCTGGGTGCTCAGTGCTCGGGGTGCTCGGTGCTCAGTGCTCAAGGTGCTGGGTGCTCAGTACTCAGGGTGCTCATTGCTCAGGGTGCTGTGTGCTCAGTACTCAGGGTGCTGGGTGCTCAGTGCTCAGGGTGCTCGGTGCTCGGGGCGCTGGGTGCTCAGTGCTCGGGGTGCTCGGAGCTCAGTACCCAGGGTGTTGGGTGCTCAGTGCTCGGGGTGCTCGGTGATCAGTACTCAGGGTGCTGGGTGCTCAGTGCTCTGGGTGCTCGGTGCTCAGTACGTTGGGTGCTCACTACTAAGGGTGCTGGGTGCTCAGTGCTCAGGGTGCCGGGTGATCAGTGCTCAGGGTGCTGGGTGCTCAGTGCTCAGGGTGCTGGGTGATCAGTGCTCAGGGTGCTGGGTGCTCAGGGCTCAGGGTGCTGGGTGCTCAGTGCTCGGGGTTCTGGGTGCTCAGTGCTCAGGGTGTTTGGTGCTAAGTGCTTAGGGTGCTGGGTGCTCAGTGCTCGGGGCGCTGGGTGCTCAGTGCTCGGGGTGCTTGGAGCTCAGTACTCAGGGTGCTGGGTGCTCAGTGCTCGGGGTGATCGGTGCTCAGTACTCAGGGTGCTGGGTGCTCAGTGCTCGGGGTGCTCGGTGCTCAGTACGTTGGGTGCTCTCTACTCAGGGTGCTGGGTGCTCAGTGCTCGGGGTGATCGGTGCTCAGTACTCAGGGTGCTGGGTGCTCAGTGCTTTGGGTTCTGGGTGCTCAGTGCTCAGGGTGCTGGGTGCTCAGTGCTCGGGGTGCTCGGTGCTCAGTACTCAGGGTGCTGAGTGCTCAGTACTCAGGGTGCTGGGTGCTCAGTGCTCAGGGTGCTGTGTGCTCAGTACTCAGGGTGCTGGGTGCTCAGTGCTCGGGGTGCTGGGTGCTCAGTGCTCAGTACTCAGGGTGCTGGGTGCTCAGTGCTCGGGGTGCTGGGTGCTCAGTGCTCAGTACTCAGGGTGCTGGGTGCTCAGTGCTCAGGGTGCTGAGTGCTCAGTGCTCAGGGTGCTGGGTGCTCAGTGCTCTTGGTGCTGGGTGCTCAGTACTCAGGGTGCTGGGTGCTCAGTGCTCAGGGTGCTGGGTGCTCAGTGCTCAGGGTGCTGGGTTCTCAGTACTCGGGGTGCTCGGAGCTCAGTACTCAGGGTGCTGTGTGCTCAGTGCTCGGGGTGATCGGTGCTCAGTAGTCAGGGTGCTGGGTGCTCAGTGCTCGGGGTGCTCGGTGCTCAATACTTTGGGTGCTCACTACTCAGGGTGCTGGGTGCTCAGTGCTCGGGGTGCTCGGTGCTCAGTACTCAGGGTGCTGGGTGCTCAGTACTCTGGGTGCTGGGTGCTCAGTGCTCAGGGTGCTGGGTGATCAGTGCTCAGGGTGCTGGGTGCTCAGTGCTGAGGGTGCTGGGTGCTCAGTGCTCGGGGTGCTGGGTGCTCAGTACTCAGGGTGCTGGGTGCTAAGTGCTCAGGGTGCTGGGTGCTCAGTGCTCGGGGCGCTGGGTGCTCAGTGCTCGGGGTGCTCGGAGCTCAGTACTCAGGGTGCTGGGTGCTCAGTGCTGGGGGTGATCGGTGCTCAGTACTCAGGGTGCTGGGTGCTCAGTGCTCGGGGTGCTCGGTGCTCAGTACGTTGGGTGCTCACTACTCAGGGTGCTGGGTGCTCAGTGCTCGGGGTGATCGGTGCTCAGTACTCAGGGTGCTGGGTGCTCAGTGCTCGGGGTGCTTGGTGCTCAGTATGTTGGGTGCTCACTACTCAGGGTGCTGGGTGCTCAGTGCTCGGGGTGATCGGTGCTCAGTACTCAGGGTGCTGGGTGCTCAGTGCTCGGGGTGCTTGGTGCTCAGTATGTTGGGTGCTCACTACTCAGGGTGCTGGGTGCTCAGTTCTCAGGGTGCTGGGTGCTCAGTACTCAGGGTGCTGGGGGCTCAGTGCTCAGGGTGCTGGGTGCTCAGTACTCAGGGTGCTGGGTGCTCAGTACTCAGGGTGCTGGGTGTTCAGTACTCAGGGTGCTGGGTGCTCAGTACTCGGGGTGCTGGGTGTTCAGTACTCAGGGTGCTGGGTGCTCAGTGCTCAGGGTGCTGGGTGCTCAGTAGTCAGGGTGCTGGGTGCTCAGTACTCAGGGTGCTGGGTGCTCAGTTCTCGGGGTGCTCGGTGCTCAGTACTCAGTGCTCAGGGTGCTCAGTGCTCAGTGCTCAGGGTGCTGGGTGTTCAGTACTCAGGGTGCTGGGTGCTCAGTACTCAGGGTGCTGGGTGCTCAGTGCTCAGGGTGCTGGGTGCTCAGTACTCGGGGTGCTCGGTGCTCAGTGCTCAGGGTGCTGGGTGCTCAGTACTCAGGGTGCTGGGTGCTCAGTGCTCAGGGTGCTCGGTGCTCAGTACTCGGGGTGCTGGGTGCTCATTCTCGGGGTGCTGGGTGCTCAGTGCTCAGGGTGCTGGGTGCTCAGTACTCAGGGTGCTGGGTGCTCAGTGCTCAGCGTGCTGGGTGCTCAGTACTCAGGGTGCTGGGAGCTCAGTGCTCAGGGTGATCGGTGCTCAGTACTCAGGGTGCTCAGTACTCAGGGTGCTGGGTGCTCAGTGCTCAGGGTGCTGGGTGCTCAGTAATCAGGGTGCTGGGTGCTCAGTGCTCGGGGTTCTGGGTGCTCAGTGCTCAGTGTGATCGGTGCTCAGTACTCAGGGTGCTGGGTGCTCAGTGCTCATGGTGCTCGGTGCTCAGTGCTCAGGGTGCTGGGTGCTCAGTACTCAGGGTGCTCAGTGCTCAGGGTGCTGGTTGCTCAGTGCTCGGGGTGCTGGGTGCTCATTCCTCAGGGTGCTGGGTGTTCAGTGCTCAGGGTGCTGGGTGCTCAGTACTCAGGGTGCTGGGTGCTCAGTGCTCAGCGTGCTGGGTGCTCAGTTCTCAGGGTGCTGGGAGCTCAGTGCTCAGGGTGATCGGTGCTCAGTACTCAGGGTGCTCATTACTCAGGGTGCTGGGTGCTCAGTGCTCAGGGTGCTGGGTGCTCAGTGCTCATGGTGCTCGGTGCTCAGTGCTTGCGGTGCTGGGTGCTCAGTCCTCAGGGTGCTCTGTGCTTGGGGTGTTGGGTGCTCAGTACTCAGGGTGCTGGGTG
Source organism: Microtus oregoni (assembly GCF_018167655.1). Classification (NCBI taxonomy): domain Eukaryota; kingdom Metazoa; phylum Chordata; class Mammalia; order Rodentia; family Cricetidae; genus Microtus; species Microtus oregoni. The sequence continues at coordinate 536,895 of NW_024543811.1, read as the reverse complement.
CTCAGTGCTCAGGGTGCTGGGTGCTCAGTACTCAGGGTGCTGGGTGCTCAGTACTCAGGGTGCTGGGTGCTCAGTGCTCGGGGTGCTGGGTGCTCAGTGCTCGGGGTGCTGGGTGCTCAGTGCTCGGGGTGCTGGATGCTCAGTGCTCAGGGTGCTGGATGCTCAGTGCTCAGGGGGCTGGGTGCTCAGTGCTCAGGGTGCTGGGTGCTCAGTGCTCGGGGTGCTGGGTGCTCAGTGCTCGAGGTGCTCAGTACTCAGGGTGCTGCGTGTTCAGTGCTCAGGGTGCTGGATGCTCAGAACTCAGGGTGCTGGGTGCTCAGTACTCAGGGTGCTGGGTGCTCAGTTCTCGGCTGCAGGGTGCTCAGTGCTCAGGGTGCTGGGTGCTCAGTGCTCGGGGTGCTGGGTGCTCAGTGCTCAGTACTCAGGGTGCTGGGTGCTCAGTGCTCGGGATGCTGGGTGCTCAGTGCTCAGTACTCAGGGTGCTGGGTGCTCAGTGCTCGGGGTGCTGGGTGCTCAGTACTCAGCGTGCTGGGTGTTCAGTACTCAGGGAGCTGGGTGCTCAGTGCTCAGGGTGCTGGGTGCTCAGTTCTCGGGGTGCTGTGTGCTCAGTGCTCAGTACTCAGGGTGCTGGGTGCTCAGTGCTCAGGGTGCTGGGTGCTCAGTACTCGGGGTGCTGGGTGCTCAGTGCTCAGGGTGCTGGGTGCTCAGTGCTCAGAGTGCTGGGTGCTCAGTACTCAGTGCTCTGGGTGCTGGGTGCTCAGTGCTCAGGGTGCTGGGTGCTCAGTACTCGGGGTGCTGGGTGCTCCGTTCTCAGGGTGCTGGGTGCTCAGTACTCAGGGTGCTGGGTTCTCAGTACTCAGGGTGCTGGGTGCACAGTGCTAGGGGTGCTGGGTGCTCAGTGCTCGGGGTCTGGGTGCTCAGTACTCAGGGTGCTGGGTGCTCAGTACTCAGGGTGCTGGGTGCTCAGTGCTCAGGGTGCTGGGTGCTCAGTGCTCTGGGTGCTGGGTGCTCTGTGCTCAGGGTGCTCATTGCTCAGGGTGCTGGGTGCTCAGTACTCAGGGTGCTGGGTGCTCAGTGCTCAGGGTGCTCGGTGATCGGGGCGCTGGGTGCTCAGTGCTCGGGGTGCTCGGAGCTCAGTACTCAGGGTGCTGGGTGCTCAGTTCTCGGGGTGCTCGGTGCTCAGTACTCAGGGTGCTGGGTGCTCAGTGCTCGGGGTGCTCGGTGCTCAATACGTTGTGTGCTCACTACTCAGGGTGCTGGGTGCTCAGTGCTCGGGGTGCTGGGTGCTCAGTACTCAGGGTGCTGGGTGCTCACTACACGGGGTGCTGGGTGCTCAGTACTCAGGGTGCTGGGTGCTCAGTAATCAGGGTGCTGGGTGCTCAGTACTCGGCTGCTGGGTGCTCAGTGCTCAGGGTGCTGGGTGCTCAGTGCTCGGGGTGCTGGGTGCTCAGTGCTCAGTACTCAGGGTGCTGGGTGTTCAGTGCTCGGGGTGCTGGGTCCTCAGTACTCAGCGTGCTGGGTGTTCAGTACTCAGGGAGCTGGGTGCTCAGTGCTCAGGGTGCTGGGTGCTCAGTTCTCGGGGTGCTCGGTGCTCAGTACTCAGTGCTCAGGGTGCTCAGTGCTCAGTGCTCAGGGTGCTGGGTGTTCAGTACTCAGGGTGCTGGGTGCTCAGTACTCGGGGTGCTGGGTGCTCAGTACTCAGGGTGCTGGGTGCTCAGTGCTCAGGGTGCTGGGTGCTCAGTACTCGGGTGCTGGGTGCTCAGTGCTCAGGGTGCTGGGTGCTCAGTGCTCGGGGTGCTGGGTGCTCAGTGCTCAGTACTCAGGGTGCTGGGTGCAAAGTGCTCGGGGTGCTGGGTGCTCAGTGCTCAGTACTCAGGGTGCTGGGTGCTTAGTGCTCGGGGTGCAGTGTGCTCAGTGCTCAGGGTGCTGGGTGCTCAGTGCTCGGGGTGCTGGGTGCTCAGTGCTCAGTACTCAGGGTGCTGGGTGCTCAGTGCTCGGGGTGCTGGGTGCTCAGTGCTCAGTACTCAGGGTGCTGGGTGCTCAGTGCTCAGGGTGCTGGGTGTTCAGTGCTCGGGGTGCTGGGTGCTCAGTACTCCGGGTGCTGGGTGCTCAGTTCTCGGGGTGCTGGGTGCTCAGGGTGCTGGGTACTCAGTACTCGGGGTGCTCGGTGCTCAGTGCTCAGGGTGCTGGGTGAACAGTACTCAGGGTGCTGGGTGCTCAGTGCTCAGGGTGCTCGGTGCTCAGTACTCGGGGTGCTGGGTGCTCATTCTCGGGGTGCTGGGTGCTCAGTGCTCTTGGTGCTGGGTGCTCAGTACTCAGGGTGCTGGGTGCTAAGTGCTCAGGGTGCTGGGTGCTCAGTACTCAGGGTGCTGGGTGTTCAGTGCTCAGGGGGCTGGGTGCTCAGTACTCAGGGTGCTGGGTGCTCAGTGCTCAGCGTGCTGGGTGCTCAGTTCTCAGGGTGCTGGGAGCTCAGTGCTCAGGGTGATCAGTGCTCAGTACTCAGGGTGCTCATTACTCAGGGTGCTGGGTGCTCAGTGCTCAGGGTGCTGGGTGCTCAGTACTCAGGGTGCTGGGTGCTCAGTGCTCGGGGTTCTGGGTGCTCAGTGCTCAGTGTGATCGGTGCTCAGTACTCAGGGTGCTGGGTGCTCAGTGCTCAGGGTGCTGGGTGCTCAGTCCTCAGGGTGCTCAGTGCTCGGGGTGCTCGGTGCTCAGTACTCAGGGTGCTGAGTGCTCAGTACTCAGGGTGCTGGGTGCTCAGTACTCTGGGTGCTGGGTGCTCAGTGCTCAGGGTGCTGGGTGATCAGTGCTCAGGGTGCTGGGTGCTCAGTGCTGAGGGTGCTGGGTGCTCAGTGCTCGGGGTGCTGGGTGCTCAGTACTCAGGGTGCTGGGTGCTAAGTGCTCAGGGTGCTGGGTGCTCAGTGCTCGGGGCGCTGGGTGCTCAGTGCTCGGGGTGCTCGGAGCTCAGTACTCAGCGTGCTGGGTGCTCAGTGCTGGGGGTGATCGGTGCTCAGTACTCAGGGTGCTGGGTGCTCAGTGCTCGGGGTGCTCGGTGCTCAGTACGTTGGGTGCTCACTACTCAGGGTGCTGGGTGCTCAGTGCTCAGGGTGATCGGTGCTCAGTACTCAGGGTGCTGGGTGCTCAGTGCTCGGGGTGCTCGGTGCTCAGTATGTTGGGTGCTCACTACTCAGGTTGCTGGGTGCTCAGTTCTCAGGGTGCTGGGTGCTCAGTACTCAGGGTGCTGGGGGCTCAGTGCTCAGGGTGCTGGGTGCTCAGTACTCAGGGTGCTGGGTGCTCAGTACTCAGGGTGCTGGGTGTTCAGTACTCAGGATGCTGGGTGCTCAGTACTCGGGGTGCTGGGTGTTCAGTACTCAGGGTGCTGGGTGCTCAGTGCTCAGGGTGCTGGGTGCTCAGTAGTCAGGGTGCTGGGTGCTCAGTACACAGGGTGCTGGGTGCTCAGTTCTCGGGGTGCTCGGTGCTCAGTACTCAGTGCTCAGGGTGCTCAGTGCTCAGTGCTCAAGGTGCTGGGTGTTCAGTACTCAGGGTGCTGGGTGCTCAGTACTCAGGGTGCTGGGTGCTCAGTGCTCAGGGTGCTGGGTGCTCAGTACTCGGGGTGCTCGGTGCTCAGTGCTCAGGGTGCTGGGTGCTCAGTACTCAGGGTGCTGGGTGCTCAGTGATCAGGGTGCTCGGTGCTCAGTACTCGGGGTGCTGGGTGCTCATTCTCGGGGTGCTGGGTGCTCAGTGCTCAGGGTGCTGGCTGCTCAGTACTCAGGGTTCTGGGTGCTCAGTGCTCAGGGTGCTGGGTGCTCAGTACTCAGGGTGCTGGGTGCTCAGTGCTCAGGGTGCTGGGTGCTCAGTACTCAGGGTGCTGGGTGCTCAGTGCTCAGCGTGCTGGGTGCTCAGTACTCAGGGTGCTGGGAGCTCAGTGCTCAGGGTGATCGGTGCTCAGTACTCAGGGTGCTCAGTACTCAGGGTGCTGGGTGCTCAGTGCTCAGGGTGCTGGGTGCTCAGTAATCAGGGTGCTGGGTGCTCAGTGCTCGGGGTTCTGGGTGCTCAGTGCTCAGTGTGATCGGTGCTCAGTACTCAGGGTGCTGGGTGCTCAGTGCTCATGGTGCTCGGTGCTCAGTGCTCAGGGTGCTGGGTGCTCAGTACTCAGGGTGCTCAGTGCTCAGGGTGCTGGTTGCTCAGTGCTCGGGGTGCTGGGTGCTCATTCCTCAGGGTGCTGGGTGCTCAGTACTCAGGGTGCTGGGTGCTCAGTACTCAGGGTGCTCAGTGCTTGGGGTGCTGGGTGCTCAGTACTCAGGGTGCTCAGTGCTTGGGGTGTTGGGTGCTCAGTCCTCAGGGTGCTGGCTGCTCAGTACTCAGGGTGCTTGGTGATCAGTACTCAGGGTGCTCAGTGCTTGGGGTGCTGGGTGCTCAGTACTCAGGGTTCTCTGTGCTTGGGGTTTTGGGTGCTCAGTACTCAGGGTGCTGGGTGCTCAGTGCTCAGGGTGCTGGGTGCTCAGTACTCAGGGTGCTGGGTGCTCAGTACTCAGGGTGCTGGGTGCTCAGTGCTCGGGGTGCTGGGTGCTCAGTGCTCGGGGTGCTGGATGCTCAGTGCTCAGGGTGCTGGATGCTCAGTGCTCAGGGTGCTGGGTGCTCAGTGCTCGGGGTGCTGGGTGCTCAGTGCTCAGGGTGCTGGATGCTCAGTGCTCAGGGTGCTGGGTGCTCAGTACTCGGGGTGCTGGGTGCTCAGTCTCGGGGTGCTGGGTGCTCAGTGCTCAATGTGCTCAGTACTCAGGGTGCTGGGTGCTCAGTGCTCAGCGTGCTGGGTGCTCAGTACTCAGGGTGCTGGGAGCTCAGTGCTCAGGGTGATCGGTGCTCAGTACTCAGGGTGCTCATTACTCAGGGTGCTGGGTGCTCAGTGCTCGGGGTGCTGGGTGCTCAGTACTCAGGGTGCTGGGTGCTCAGTGCTCGGGGTTCTGGGTGCTCAGTGCTCAGGGTGATCGGTGCTCAGTACTCAGGGTGCTGGGTGCTCAGTGCTCAGGGTGCTCGGTGCTGAGTGCTCAGGGTGCTGGGGGCTCATTACTCAGGGTGCTCAGTGCTCAGGGTGCTGGTTGCTCAGTGCTCGGGGTGCTGGATGCTCATTCCTCAGGGTGCTGGGTGCTCAGTACTCAGGGTGCTCAGTGCTTGGGGTGTTGGGTGCTCCGTCCTCAGGGTGCTGGGTGCTCAGTACTCAGGGTGCTGTGTGCTCAGTACTCAGGGTGCTCAGTGCTTGCGGTGCTGGGTGCTCAGTACTCAGGGTGCTCTGTGCTTGGGGTGTTGGGTGCTCAGTACTCAGGGTGCTGGGTGCTCAGTGCTCAGGGTGCTGGGTGCTCAGTACTCAGGGTGCTGGGTGCTCAGTACTCAGGGTGCTGGGTGCTCAGTGCTCGGGGTGCTGGGTGCTCAGTGCTCGGGGTGCTGGGTGCTCAGTGCTCGGGGTGCTGGATGCTCAGTGCTCAGGGTGCTGGATGCTCAGTACTCAGGGTGCTGGGTGCTCAGTACTCAGGGTGCTGGGTGCTCAGTACTCGGCTGCTGGGTGCTCAGTGCTCAGGGTGCTGGGTGCTCAGTGCTCGGGGTGCTGGGTGCTCAGTGCTCAGTACTCAGGGTGCTGGGTGCTCAGTGCTCGGGATGCTGGGTGCTCAGTGCTCAGTACTCAGGGTGCTGGGTGCTCAGTGCTCGGGGTGCTGGGTGCTCAGTACTCAGCGTGCTGGGTGTTCAGTACTCAGGGAGCTGGGTGCTCAGTGCTCAGGGTGCTGGGTGCTCAGTTCTCGGGGTGCTGGGTGCTCAGTGCTCAGTACTCAGGGTGCTGGGTGCTCAGTGCTCAGGGTGCTGGGTGCTCAGTACTCGGGGTGCTGGGTGCTCAGTGCTCAGGGTGCTGGGTGCTCAGTGCTCAGGGTGCTGGGTGCTCAGTACTCAGTGCTCAGGATGCTGGGTGCTCAGTGCTCGGGCTGCTGGGTGCTCAGTGCTCAGGGTGCTGGGTGCTCAGTACTCAGGGTGCTGGGTTCTCAGTACTCAGGGTGCTGGGTGCACAGTGCTAGGGGTGCTGGGTGCTCAGTGCTCAGGGTCTGGGTGCTCAGTACTCAGGGTGCTGGGTGCTCAGTACTCAGGTTGCTGGGTGCTCAGTGCTCAGGGTGCTGGGTGCTCAGTGCTCTGGGTGCTGGGTGCTCAGTGCTCAGGGTGCTCATTGCTCAGGGTGCTGGGTGCTCAGTACTCAGGGTGCTGGGTGCTCAGTGCTCAGGGTGCTCGGTGATCGGGGCGCTGGGTGCTCAGTGCTCGGGGTGCTCGGAGCTCAGTACTCAGGGTGCTGGGTGCTCAGTGCTCGGGGTGCTCGGTGCTCAGTACTCAGGGTGCTGGGTGCTCAGTGCTCGGGGTGCTCGGTGCTCAATACGTTGGGTGCTCACTACTCAGGGTGCTGGGTGCTCAGTGCTCGGGGTGCTGGGTGCTCAGTACTCAGGGTGCTGGGTGCTCACTACTCGGGGTGCTGGGTGTTCAGTACTCAGGGTGCTGGGTGCTCAGTACTCAGGGTGCTGGGTGCTCAGTATTCAGCTGCTGGGTGCTGAGTGCTCAGGGTGCTGGGTGCTCAGTGCTCGGGGTGCTGGGTGCTCAGTGCTCAGTACTCAGGATGCTGGGTGCTCAGTGCTCGGGATGCTGGGTGCTCAGTGCTCAGTACTCAGGGTGCTGGGGGCTCAGTGCTCGGGGTGCTGGGTCCTCAGTACTCAGCGTGCTGGGTGTTCAGTACTCAGGGAGCTGGGTGCTCACTGCTCAGGGTGATGGGTGCTCAGTTCTCGGGGTGCTCGGTGCTCAGTACTCAGTGCTCAGGGTGCTCAGTGCTCAGTGCTCAGGGTGCTGGGTGTTCAGTACTCAGGGTGCTTGGTGCTCAGTACTCGGGGTGCTGGGTGCTCAGTACTCAGGGTGCTGGGTGCTCAGTGCTCAGGGTGCTGGGTGCTCAGTACTCGGGTGCTGGGTGCTCAGTGCTCAGGGTGCTGGGTGCTCAGTGCTCGGGGTGCTGGGTGCTCAGTCCTCAGTACTCAGGGTGCTGGGTGCTCAGTGCTCGGGGTGCTGGGTGCTCAGTGCTCAGTACTCAGGGTGCTGGGTGCTCAGTGCTCGGGGTGCAGTGTGCTCAGTGCTCAGGGTGCTGGGTGCTCAGTGCTCGGGGTGCTGGGTGCTCAGTGCTCAGTACTCAGGGTGCTGGGTGCTCAGTGCTCGGGGTGCTGGGTGCTCAGTGCTCAGTACTCAGGGTGCTGGGTGCTCAGTGCTCAGGGTGCTGGGTGTTCAGTGCTCGGGGTGCTGGGTGCTCAGTACTCAGGGTGCTGGGTGCTCAGTACTCCGGGTGCTGGGTGTTCAGTTCTCGGGGTGCTCGGTGCTCAGTACTCAGTGCTCAGGGTGCTCAGTGCTCAGAGCTCAGGGTGCTGGGTGTTCAGTACTCAGGGTGCTGGGTGCTCAGTACTCAGGGTGCTGGGTGCTCAGTGCTCAGGTTGCTGGGTGCTCAGTACTCGGGGTGCTCGGTGCTCAGTGCTCAGGGTGCTGGGTGAACAGTACTCAGGGTGCTGGGTGCTCAGTGCTCAGGGTGCTCGTTGCTCAGTACTCGGGCTGCTGGGTGCTCATTCTCGGGGTGCTGGGTGCTCAGTGCTCTTGGTGCTGGGTGCTCAGTACTCAGGGTGCTGGGTGCTCAGTGCTCAGGGTGCTGGGTGCTCAGTACTCAGGGTGCTGGGTGTTCAGTGCTCAGGGTGCTGGGTGCTCAGTACTCAGGGTGCTGGGTGCTCAGTGCTCAGCGTGCTGGGTGCTCAGTTCTCAGGGTGCTGTGAGCTCAGTGCTCAGGGTGATCGGTGCTCAGTACTCAGGGTGCTCATTACTCAGGGTGCTGGGTGCTCAGTGCTCAGGGTGCTGGGTGCTCAGTACTCAGGGTGCTGGGTGCTCAGTGCTCGGGGTTCTGGGTGCTCAGTGCTCAGGGTGATCGGTGTTCAGTACTCAGGGTGCTGGGTGCTCAGTGCTCAGGGTGCTGGGTGCTCAGTCCTCAGGGTGCTCAGTGCTCAGGGTGCTGGGTGCACAGTGCTCGGGGTGCTCGGTGCTCAGTACTCAGGGGGCTGAGTGCTCAGTACTCAGGTTGCTGGGTGCTCAGTACTCAGGGTGCTGGGTGCTCAGTGCTCAGGGTGCTGGGTGATCAGTGCTCAGGGTGCTGGGTGCTCAGTGCTCAGGGTGCTGGGTGCTCAGTGCTCGGGGTGCTGGGTGCTCAGTACTCAGGGTGCTGGGTGCTAAGTGCTCAGTGTGCTGGGTGCTCAGTGCTCGGGGCGCTGGGTGCTCAGTGCTCGGGGTGCTCGGAGCTCAGTACTCAGGGTGCTGGGTGCTCAGTGCTGGGGGTGATCGGTGCTCAGTACTCAGTGTGCTGGGTGCTCAGTGCTCGGGGTGCTCGGTGCTCAGTACGTTGGGTGCTCACTACTCTGGGTGCTGGGTGCTCAGTGCTCGGGGTGATCGGTGCTCAGTACTCAGGGTGCTGGGTGCTCAGTGCTCGGGGTGCTCGGTGCTCAGTACGTTGGGTGCTCACAACTCAGGGTGCTGGGTGCTCAGTTCTCAGGGTGCTGGGTGCTCAGTACTCAGGGTGCTGGGTGCTCAGTACTCCGGGTGCTGGGTGCTCAGTTCTCGGGGTGCTCGGTGCTCAGTACTCAGTGCTCAGGGTGCTCAGTGCTCAGTGCTCAGGGTGCTGGGTGTTCAGTACTCAGGGTGCTGGGTGCTCAGTACTCAGGGTGCTGGGTGCTCAGTGCTCAGGGTGCTGGGTGCTCAGTACTCGGGGTGCTCGGTGGTCAGTGCTCAGGGTGCTGGGTGCTCAGTACTCAGGGTGCTGGGTGCTCAGTGCTCAGGGTGCTCGGTGCTCAGTACTCGGGGTGCTGGGTGCTCATTCTCGGGGTGCTGGGTGCTCAGTGCTCGGGGTGCTGGGTGCTCAGTACTCAGGGTGCTGGGTGCTCAGTGCTCAGGGTGCTGGGTGCTCAGTACACAGGGTGCTGGGTGCTCAGTGCTCAGGGTGCTGGGTGCTCAGTACTCAGGGTGCTGGGTGCTCAGTGCTCAGCGTGCTGGGTGCTCAGTACTCAGGGTGCTGGGAGCTCAGTGCTCAGGGTGATCGGTGCTCAGTACTCAGGGTGCTCATTACTCAGGGTGCTGGGTGCTCAGTGCTCGTGGTGCTGGGTGCTCAGTACTCAGGGTGCTGGGTGCTCAGTGCTCGGGGTTCTGGGTGCTCAGTGCTCATGGTGATCGGTGATCAGTACTCAGGGTGCTGGGTGCTCAGTGCTCAGGGTTCTCGGTGCTCAGTGCTCAGGGTGCTGGGGGCTCAGTACTCAGGGTGCTCAGTGCTCAGAGTGCTGGTTGCTCAGTGCTCGGGGTGCTGGGTGCTCAATCCTCAGGGTGCTGGGTGCTCAGTACTCAGGGTGCTGGGTGCTCAGTACTCAGGGTGCTGGGTGCTCAGTACTCGGCTGCTGGGTGCTCAGTGCTCAGGGTGCTGGGTGCTCAGTGCTCGGGGTGCTGGGTGCTCAGTGCTCAGTACTCAGGGTGCTGGGTGCTCAGTGCTCGGGATGCTGGGTGCTCAGTGCTCAGTACTCAGGGTGCTGGGTGCTCAGTGCTCGGGATGCTTGGTGCTCAGTACTCAGCGTGCTGGGTGTTCAGTACTCAGGGAGCTGGGTGCTCAGTGCTCAGGGTGCTGGGTGCTCAGTTCTCGGGGTGCTGGGTGCTCAGTGCTCAGTACTCAGGGTGCTGGGTGCTCAGTGCTCAGGGTGCTGGGTGCTCAGTACTCGGGGTGCTGGGTGCTCAGTGCTCAGGGTGCTGGGTGCTCAGTGCTCAGGGTGCTGGGTGCTCAGTACTCAGTGCTCAGGATGCTGGGTGCTCAGTGCTCGGGCTGCTGGGTGCTCAGTGCTCAGGGTGCTGGGTGCTCAGTACTCAGGGTGCTGGGTTCTCAGTACTCAGGGTGCTGGGTGCACAGTGCTAGGGGTGCTGGGTGCTCAGTGCTCGGGGTCTGGGTGCTCAGTACTCAGGGTGCTGGGTGCTCAGTACTCAGGGTGCTGGGTGCTCAGTGCTCAGGGTGCTGGGTGCTCAGTGCTCTGGGTGCTGGGTGCTCAGTGCTCAGGGTGCTCATTGCTCAGGGTGCTGGGTGCTCAGTACTCAGGGTGCTGGGTGCTCAGTGCTCTGGGTGCTGGGTGCTCAGTGCTCAGGGTGCTCATTGCTCAGGGTGCTGGGTGCTCAGTACTCAGGGTGCTGGGTGCTCAGTGCTCAGGGTGCTCGGTGATCGGGGCGCTGGGTGCTCAGTGCTCGGGGTGCTCGGAGCTCAGTACTCAGGGTGCTGGGTGCTCAGTGCTCGGGGTGCTCGGTGCTCAGTACTCAGGGTGCTGGGTGCTCAGTGCTCGGGGTGCTCGGTGCTCAATACGTTGGGTGCTCACTACTCAGGGTGCTGGGTGCTCAGTGCTCGGGGTGCTGGGTGCTCAGTACTCAGGGTGCTGGGTGCTCACTACTCGGGGTGCTGGGTGTTCAGTACTCAGGGTGCTGGGTGCTCAGTACTCAGGGTGCTGGGTGCTCAGTATTCAGCTGCTGGGTGCTGAGTGCTCAGGGTGCTGGGTGCTCAGTGCTCGGGGTGCTGGGTGCTCAGTGCTCAGTACTCAGGATGCTGGGTGCTCAGTGCTCGGGATGCTGGGTGCTCAGTGCTCAGTACTCAGGGTGCTGGGGGCTCAGTGCTCGGGGTGCTGGGTCCTCAGTACTCAGCGTGCTGGGTGTTCAGTACTCAGGGAGCTGGGTGCTCACTGCTCAGGGTGATGGGTGCTCAGTTCTCGGGGTGCTCGGTGCTCAGTACTCAGTGCTCAGGGTGCTCAGTGCTCAGTGCTCAGGGTGCTGGGTGTTCAGTACTCAGGGTGCTTGGTGCTCAGTACTCAGGGTGCTGGGTGCTCAGTACTCAGGGTGCTGGGTGCTCAGTGCTCAGGGTGCTGGGTGCTCAGTACTCGGGTGCTGGGTGCTCAGTGCTCAGGGTGCTGGGTGCTCAGTGCTCGGGGTGCTGGGTGCTCAGTCCTCAGTACTCAGGGTGCTGGGTGCTCAGTGCTCGGGGTGCTGGGTGCTCAGTGCTCAGTACTCAGGGTGCTGGGTGCTCAGTGCTCGGGGTGCAGTGTGCTCAGTGCTCAGGGTGCTGGGTGCTCAGTGCTCGGGGTGCTGGGTGGTCAGTGCTCAGTACTCAGGGTGCTGGGTGCTCAGTGCTCGGGGTGCTGGGTGCTCAGTGCTCAGTACTCAGGGTGCTGGGTGCTCAGTGCTCAGGGTGCTGGGTGTTCAGTGCTCGGGGTGCTGGGTGCTCAGTACTCAGGGTGCTGGGTGCTCAGTACTCCGGGTGCTGGGTGTTCAGTTCTCGGGGTGCTCGGTGCTCAGTACTCAGTGCTCAGGGTGCTCAGTGCTCAGAGCTCAGGGTGCTGGGTGTTCAGTACTCAGGGTGCTGGGTGCTCAGTACTCAGGGTGCTGGGTGCTCAGTGCTCAGGTTGCTGGGTGCTCAGTACTCGGGGTGCTCGGTGCTCAGTGCTCAGGGTGCTGGGTGAACAGTACTCAGGGTGCTGGGTGCTCAGTGCTCAGGGTGCTCGTTGCTCAGTACTCGGGCTGCTGGGTGCTCATTCTCGGGGTGCTGGGTGCTCAGTGCTCTTGGTGCTGGGTGCTCAGTACTCAGGGTGCTGGGTGCTCAGTGCTCAGGGTGCTGGGTGCTCAGTACTCAGGGTGCTGGGTGTTCAGTGCTCAGGGTGCTGGGTGCTCAGTACTCAGGGTGCTGGGTGCTCAGTGCTCAGCGTGCTGGGTGCTCAGTTCTCAGGGTGCTGTGAGCTCAGTGCTCAGGGTGATCGGTGCTCAGTACTCAGGGTGCTCATTACTCAGGGTGCTGTGTGCTCAGTGCTCAGGGTGCTGGGTGCTCAGTACTCAGGGTGCTGGGTGCTCAGTGCTCGGGGTTCTGGGTGCTCAGTGCTCAGGGTGATCGGTGTTCAGTACTCAGGGTGCTGGGTGCTCAGTGCTCAGGGTGCTGGGTGCTCAGTCCTCAGGGTGCTCAGTGCTCAGGGTGCTGGGTGCACAGTGCTCGGGGTGCTCGGTGCTCAGTACTCAGGGGGCTGAGTGCTCAGTACTCAGGTTGCTGGGTGCTCAGTACTCAGGGTGCTGGGTGCTCAGTGCTCAGGGTGCTGGGTGATCAGTGCTCAGGGTGCTGGGTGCTCAGTGCTCAGGGTGCTGGGTGCTCAGTGCTCGGGGTGCTGGGTGCTCAGTACTCAGGGTGCTGGGTGCTAAGTGCTCAGTGTGCTGGGTGCTCAGTGCTCGGGGCGCTGGGTGCTCAGTGCTCGGGGTGCTCGGAGCTCAGTACTCAGGGTGCTGGGTGCTCAGTGCTGGGGGTGATCGGTGCTCAGTACTCAGGGTGCTGGGTGCTCAGTGCTCGGGGTGCTCGGTGCTCAGTACGTTGGGTGCTCACTACTCTGGGTGCTGGGTGCTCAGTGCTCGGGGTGATCGGTGCTCAGTACTCAGGGTGCTGGGTGCTCAGTGCTCGGGGTGCTCGGTGCTCAGTACGTTGGGTGCTCACAACTCAGGGTGCTGGGTGCTCAGTTCTCAGGGTGCTGGGTGCTCAGTACTCAGGGTGCTGTGTGCTCAGTACTCCGGGTGCTGGGTGCTCAGTTCTCGGGGTGCTCGGTGCTCAGTACTCAGTGCTCAGGGTGCTCAGTGCTCAGTGCTCAGGGTGCTGGGTGTTCAGTACTCAGGGTGCTGGGTGCTCAGTACTCAGGGTGCTGGGTGCTCAGTGCTCAGGGTGCTGGGTGCTCAGTACTCGGGGTGCTCGGTGGTCAGTGCTCAGGGTGCTGGGTGCTCAGTACTCAGGGTGCTGGGTGCTCAGTGCTCAGGGTGCTCGGTGCTCAGTACTCGGGGTGCTGGGTGCTCATTCTCGGGGTGCTGGGTGCTCAGTGCTCGGGGTGCTGGGTGCTCAGTACTCAGGGTGCTGGGTGCTCAGTGCTCAGGGTGCTGGGTGCTCAGTACACAGGGTGCTGGGTGCTCAGTGCTCAGGGTGCTGGGTGCTCAGTACTCAGGGTGCTGGGTGCTCAGTGCTCAGCGTGCTGGGTGCTCAGTACTCAGGGTGCTGGGAGCTCAGTGCTCAGGGTGATCGGTGCTCAGTACTCAGGGTGCTCATTACTCAGGGTGCTGGGTGCTCAGTGCTCGTGGTGCTGGGTGCTCAGTACTCAGGGTGCTGGGTGCTCAGTGCTCGGGGTTCTGGGTGCTCAGTGCTCATGGTGATCGGTGATCAGTACTCAGGGTGCTGGCTGCTCAGTGCTCAGGGTTCTCGGTGCTCAGTGCTCAGGGTGCTGGGGGCTCAGTACTCAGGGTGCTCAGTGCTCAGAGTGCTGGTTGCTCAGTGCTCGGGGTGCTGGGTGCTCAATCCTCAGGGTGCTGGGTGCTCAGTACTCAGGGTGCTGGGTGCTCAGTACTCAGGGGGCTCAGTGCTTGGGGTGCTGGGTGCTCAGTACTCAGGGTGCTCAGTGCTTGGGGTGTTGGGTGCTCCGTCCTCAGGGTGCTGGGTGCTCAGTACTCAGGGTGCTGGGTGCTCAGTACTCAGGGTGCTCAGTGCTTGCGGTGCTGGGTGCTCAGTACTCAGGGTGCTCTGTGCTTGGGGAGTTGGGTGCTCAGTACTCAGGGTGCTGGGTGCTCAGTGCTCAGGGTGCTGGGTGCTCAGTACTCAGGGTGCTGGGTGCTCAGTACTCAGGGTGCTGGGTGCTCAGTGCTCGGGGTGCTGGGTGCTCAGTGCTCGGGGTGCTGGGTGCTCAGTGCTCGGGGTGCTGGATGCTCAGTGCTCAGGGTGCTGGATGCTCAGTACTCAGGGTGCTGGGTGCTCAGTACTCAGGGTGCTGGGTGCTCAGTACTCGGCTGCTGGGTGCTCAGTGCTCAGGGTGCTGGGTGCTCAGTGCTCGGGGTGCTGGGTGCTCAGTGCTCAGTACTCAGGGTGCTGGGTGCTCAGTGCTCGGGATGCTGGGTGCTCAGTGCTCAGTACTCAGGGTGCTGGGTGCTCAGTGCTCGGGGTGCTTGGTGCTCAGTACTCAGCGTGCTGGGTGTTCAGTACTCAGGGAGCTGGGTGCTCAGTGCTCAGGGTGCTGGGTGCTCAGTTCTCGGGGTGCTGGGTGCTCAGTGCTCAGTACTCAGGGTGCTGGGTGCTCAGTGCTCAGGGTGCTGGGTGCTCAGTACTCGGGGTGCTGGGTGCTCAGTGCTCAGGGTGCTGGGTGCTCAGTGCTCAGGGTGCTGGGTGCTCAGTACTCAGTGCTCAGGATGCTGGGTGCTCAGTGCTCGGGCTGCTGGGTGCTCAGTGCTCAGGGTGCTGGGTGCTCAGTACTCAGGGTGCTGGGTTCTCAGTACTCAGGGTGCTGGGTGCACAGTGCTAGGGGTGCTGGGTGCTCAGTGCTCGGGGTCTGGGTGCTCAGTACTCAGGGTGCTGGGTGCTCAGTACTCAGGGTGCTGGGTGCTCAGTGCTCAGGGTGCTGGGTGCTCAGTGCTCTGGGTGCTGGGTGCTCAGTGCTCAGGGTGCTCATTGCTCAGGGTGCTGGGTGCTCAGTACTCAGGGTGCTGGGTGCTCAGTGCTCAGGGTGCTCGGTGATCGGGGTGCTGGGTGCTCAGTGCTCGGGGTGCTCGGAGCTCAGTACTCAGGGTGCTGGGTGCTCAGTGCTCGGGGTGCTCGGTGCTCAGTACTCAGGGTGCTGGGTGCTCAGTGCTCGGGGTGCTCGGTGCTCAATACGTTGGGTGCTCACTACTCAGGGTGCTGGGTGCTCAGTGCTCGGGGTGCTGGGTGCTCAGTACTCAGGGTGCTGGGTGCTCACTACTCGGGGTGCTGGGTGCTCAGTACTCAGGGTGCTGGGTGCTCAGTACTCAGGGTGCTGGGTGCTCAGTATTCGGCTGCTGGGTGCTCAGTGCTCAGGGTGCTGGGTGCTCAATGCTCGGGGTGCTGGGTGCTCAGTGCTCAGTACTCAGGATGCTGGGTGCTCAGTGCTCGGGATGCTGGGTGCTCAGTGCTCAGTACTCAGGGTGCTGGGGGCTCAGTGCTCGGGGTGCTGGGTCCTCAGTACTCAGCGTGCTGGGTGTTCAGTACTCAGGGAGCTGGGTGCTCACTGCTCAGGGTGCTGGGTGCTCAGTACTCGGCTGCTGGGTGCTCAGTACTCAGGGTGCTGGGTGCTCAGTGCTCAGGGTGCTGGGTGATCAGTGCTCAGGGTGCTGGGTGCTCAGTGCTCAGGGTGCTGGGTGCTCAGTGCTCGGGGTGCTGGGTGCTCAGTACTCAGGGTGCTGGGTGCTAAGTGCTCAGGGTGCTGGGTGCTCAGTGCTCGGGGCGCTGGGTGCTCAGTGCTCGGGGTGCTCAGAGCTCAGTACTCAGGGTGCTGGGTGCTCAGTGCTGGGGGTGATCGGTGCTCAGTACTCAGGGTGCTGGGTGCTCAGTGCTCGGGGTGCTCGGTGCTCAGTACGTTGGGTGCTCACTACTCAGGGTGCTTGCTGCTCAGTGCTCGGGGTGATCGGTGCTCAGTACTCAGGGTGCTGGGTGCTCAGTGCTCGGGGTGCTCGGTGCTCAGTACGTTGGGTGCTCACAACTCAGGGTGCTGGGTGCTCAGTTCTCAGGGTGCTGGGTGTTCAGTACTCAGGGTGCTGGGTGCTCAGTACTCAGGGTGCTCAGTGCTTGGGGTGTTGGGTGCTCAGTACTCAGGGTGCTGGGTGCTCAGTGCTCAGGGTGCTGGGTGCTCAGTACTCAGGGTGCTGGGTGCTCAGTACTCAGGGTGCTGGGTGTTCAGTACTCAGGGTGCTGGGTGCTCAGTACTCGGGGTGCTGGGTGTTCAGTACTCAGGGTGCTGGGTGCTCAGTGCTCAGGGTGCTGGGTGCTCAGTAGTCAGGGTGCTGGGTGCTCAGTACTCAGGGTGCTGGGTGCTCAGTTCTCGGGGTGCTTGGTGCTCAGTACTCAGTGCTCAGGGTGCTCAGTGCTCAGTGCTCAGGGTGCTGGGTGTTCAGTACTCAGGGTGCTGGGTGCTCAGTACTCAGGGTGCTGGGTGCTCAGTGCTCAGGGTGCTGGGTGCTCAGTACTCGGGGTGCTGGGTGCTCATTCTCGGGGTGCTGGGTGCTCAGTGCTCGGGGTGCTGGGTGCTCAGTACTCAGGGTGCTGGGTGCTCAGTGCTCAGGGTGCTGGGTGCTCAGTACTCAGGGTGCTGGGTGCTCAGTGCTCAGGGTGCTGGGTGCTCAGTACTCAGGGTGCTGGGTGCTCAGTGCTCAGCGTGCTGGGTGCTCAGTACTCAGGGTGCTGGGAGCTCAGTGCTCAGGGTGATCGGTGCTCAGTACTCAGGGTGCTCATTACTCAGGGTTCTGGGTGCTCAGTGCTCGGGGTGCTGGGTGCTCAGTACTCAGGGTGCTGGGTGCTCAGTGCTCGGGGTTCTGGGTGCTCAGTGCTCAGGGTGATCGGTGCTCAGTACTCAGGGTGCTGGGTGCTCAGTGCTCAGGGTGCTCGGTGCTCAGTGCTCAGGGTGCTGGGTGCTCAGTACTCGGGGTGCTGGGTGTTCAGTACTCAGGGTGCTGGGTGCTCAGTACTCGGGGTGCTGGGTGTTCAGTACTCAGGGTGCTGGGTGCTCAGTGCTCAGGGTGCTGGGTGCTCAGTACTCGGGTGCTGGGTGCTCAGTGCTCAGGGTGCTGGGTGCTCAGTGCTCAGGGTGCTGGGTGCTCAGTGCTCAGTACTCAGGGTGCTGGGTGCTCAGTGCTCGGGGTGCAGGGTGCTCAGTGCTCAGGGTGCTGGGTGCTCAGTGCTCGGGGTGCTGGGTGCTCAGTACTCAGGGTGCTGGGTGCTCAGTACTCCGGGTGCTGGGTGCTCAGTTCTCTGGGTGCTCGGTGCTCAGTACTCAGTGCTCAGGGTGCTCAGTGCTCAGTGCTCAGGGTGCTGGGTGCTCAGTGCTCAGGGTGCTGGGTGCTCAGTACTCAGGGTGCTGGGTGTTCAGTGCTCAGGGTGCTGGGTGCTCAGTACTCAGGGTGCTGGGTGCTCAGTGCTCAGCGTGCTGGGTGCTCAGTTCTCAGGGTGCTGGGAGCTCAGTGCTCAGGGTGATCGGTGCTCAGTACTCAGGGTGCTCATTACTCAGGGTGCTGGGTGCTCAGTGCTCAGGGTGCTGGGTGCTCAGTACTCAGGGTGCTGGGTGCTCAGTGCTCGGGGTTCTGGGTGCTCAGTGCTCAGGGTGATCGGTGCTCAGTACTCAGTGTGCTGGGTGCTCAGTGCTCAGGGTGCTGGGTGCTCAGTCCTCAGGGTGCTCAGTGCTCAGGGTGCTGGGTGCTCAGTGCTCGGGGTGCTCGGTGCTCAGTACTCAGGGTGCTGAGTGCTCAGTACTCAGGGTGCTGGGTGCTCAGTACTCAGGGTGCTGGGTGCTCAGTGCTCAGGGTGCTGGGTGATCAGTGCTCAGGGTGCTGGGTGCTCAGTGCTCAGGGTGCTGGGTGCTCAGTGCTCGGGGTGCTGGGTGCTCAGTACTCAGGGTGTTGGGTGCTAAGTGCTCAGGGTGCTGGGTCCTCAGTGCTCGGGGCCCTGGGTGCTCAGTGCTCGGGGTGCTAGGAGCTCAGTACTCAGGGTGCTGGGTGCTCAGTGCTGGGGGTGATCGGTGCTCTGTACTCAGGGTGCTGGGTGCTCAGTGCTCGGGGTGCTCGGTGCTCAGTACGTTGAGTGCTCACTACTCAGGGTGCTGGGTGCTCAGTGCTCGGGGTGATCGGTGCTCAGTACTTAGGGTGCTGGGTGCTCAGTGCTCGGGGTGCTCGGTGCTCAGTACGTTGGGTGCTCACTACTCAGGGTGCTGGGTGGTCAGTTCTCAGGGTGCTGGGTGCTCAGTACTCAGGGTGCTGGGTGCTCAGTACTCAGGGTGCTCAGTGCTTGGGGTGTTGGGTGCTCAGTACTCAGGGTGCTGGGTGCTCAGTGCTCAGGGTGCTGGGTGCTCAGTACTCAGGGTGCTGGGTGCTCAGTACTCAGGGTGCTGGGTGTTCAGTACTCAGGGTGCTGGGTGCTCAGTACTCGGGGTGCTGGGTGTTCAGTACTCAGGGTGCTGGGTGCTCAGTGCTCAGGGTGCTGGGTGCTCAGTAGTCAGGGTGCTTGGTGCTCAGTACTCAGGGTGCTGGGTGCTCAGTTCTCGGGGTGCTCGGTGCTCAGTACTCAGTGCTCAGGGTGCTCAGTGCTCAGTGCTCAGGGTGCTGGGTGTTCAGTACTCAGGGTGCTGGGTGCTCAGTACTCAGGGTGCTGGGTGCTCAGTGCTCAGGGTGCTGGGTGCTCAGTGCTCGGGGTGCTGGGTGCTCAGTACTCAGGGTGCTGGGTGCTCAGTGCTCGGGGTTCTGGGTGCTCAGTGCTCAGGGTGATCGGTGCTCAGTACTCAGGGTGCTGGGTGCTCAGTGCTCAGGGTGCTCGGTGCTCAGTGCTCAGGGTGCTGGGTGCTCAGTACTCGGGGTGCTGGGTGTTCAGTACTCAGGGTGCTGGGTGCTCAGTACTCGGGGTGCTGGGTGTTCAGTACTCAGGGTGCTGGGTGCTCAGTGCTCAGGGTGCTGGGTGCTCAGTACTCGGGTGCTGGGTGCTCAGTGCTCAGGGTGCTGGGTGCTCAGTGCTCGGGGTGCTGGGTGCTCAGTGCTCAGTACTCAGGGTGCTGGGTGCTCAGTGCTCGGGGTGCAGGGTGCTCAGTGCTCAGGGTGCTGGGTGCTCAGTGCTCGGGGTGCTGGGTGCTCAGTACTCAGGGTGCTGGGTGCTCAGTACTCCGGGTGCTGGGTGCTCAGTTCTCTGGGTGCTCGGTGCTCAGTACTCAGTGCTCAGGGTGCTCAGTGCTCAGTGCTCAGGGTGCTGGGTGCTCAGTGCTCAGGGTGCTGGGTGCTCAGTACTCAGGGTGCTGGGTGTTCAGTGCTCAGGGTGCTGGGTGCTCAGTACTCAGGGTGCTGGGTGCTCAGTGCTCAGCGTGCTGGGTGCTCAGTTCTCAGGGTGCTGGGAGCTCAGTGCTCAGGGTGATCGGTGCTCAGTACTCAGGGTGCTCATTACTCAGGGTGCTGGGTGCTCAGTGCTCAGGGTGCTGGGTGCTCAGTACTCAGGGTGCTGGGTGCTCAGTGCTCGGGGTTCTGGGTGCTCAGTGCTCAGGGTGATCGGTGCTCAGTACTCAGTGTGCTGGGTGTTCAGTGCTCAGGGTGCTGGGTGCTCAGTCCTCAGGGTGCTCAGTGCTCAGGGTGCTGGGTGATCAGTGCTCGGGGTGCTCGGTGCTCAGTACTCAGGGTGCTGAGTGCTCAGTACTCAGGGTGCTGGGTGCTCAGTACTCAGGGTGCTGGGTGCTCAGTGCTCAGGGTGCTGGGTGATCAGTGCTCAGGGTGCTGGGTGCTCAGTGCTCAGGGTGCTGGGTGCTCAGTGCTCGGGGTGCTGGGTGCTCAGTACTCAGGGTGTTGGGTGCTAAGCGCTCAGGGTGCTGGGTCCTCAGTGCTCGGGGCCCTGGGTGCTCAGTGCTCGGGGTGCTCGGAGCTCAGTACTCAGGGTGCTGGGTGCTCAGTGCTGGGGGTGATCGGTGCTCTGTACTCAGGGTGCTGGGTGCTCAGTGCTCGGGGTGCTCGGTGCTCAGTACGTTGGGTGCTCACTACTCAGGGTGCTGGGTGCTCAGTGCTCGGGGTGATCGGTGCTCAGTACTTAGGGTGCTGGGTGCTCAGTGCTCGGGGTGCTCGGTGCTCAGTACGTTGGGTGCTCACTACTCAGGGTGCTGGGTGCTCAGTTCTCAGGGTGCTGGGTGCTCAGTACTCATTGTGCTGGGTGCTCAGTACTCAGGGTGCTCAGTGCTTGGGGTGTTGGGTGCTCAGTACTCAGGGTGCTGGGTGCTCAGTGCTCAGGGTGCTGGGTGCTCAGTACTCAGGGTGCTGGGTGCTCAGTACTCAGGGTGCTGGGTGTTCAGTACTCAGGGTGCTGGGTGCTCAGTACTCGGGGTGCTGGGTGTTCAGTACTCAGGGTGCTGGGTGCTCAGTGCTCAGCGTGCTGGGTGCTCAGTAGTCAGGGTGCTTGGTGCTCAGTACTCAGGGTGCTGGGTGCTCAGTTCTCGGGGTGCTCGGTGCTCAGTACTCAGTGCTCAGGGTGCTCAGTGCTCAGTGCTCAGGGTGCTGGGTGTTCAGTACTCAGGGTGCTGGGTGCTCAGTACTCAGGGTGCTGGGTGCTCAGTGCTCAGGGTGCTGGGTGCTCAGTACTCAGGGTGCTCGGTGCTCAGTGCTCAGGGTGCTGGGTGCTCAGTACTCAGGGTGCTGGGTGCTCAGTGCTCAGGGTGCTCGGTGCTCAGTACTCGGGGTGCTGGGTGCTCATTCTCGGGGTGCTGGGTGCTCAGTGCTCGGGGTGCTGGGTGCTCAGTACTCAGGGTGCTGGGTGCTCAGTGCTCAGGGTGCTGGGTGCTCAGTACTCAGGGTGCTGGGTGCTCAGTGCTCAGGGTGCTGGGTGCTCAGTACTCAGGGTGCTGGGTGCTCAGTGCTCAGCCTGCTGGGTGCTCAGTACTCAGGGTGCTGGGAGCTCAGTGCTCAGGGTGATCGGTGCTCAGTACTCAGGGTGCTCATTACTCAGGGTGCTGGGTGCTCAGTGCTCGGGGTGCTGGGTGCGCAGTACTCAGGGTGCTGGGTGCTCAGTGCTCGGGGTTCTGGGTGCTCAGTGCTCAGGGTGATCGGTGCTCAGTACTCAGGGTGCTGGGTGCTCAGTGCTCAGGGTGTTCGGTGCTCAGTGCTCAGGGTGCTGGGTGCTCAGTACTCAGGGTGCTGGGTGTTCAGTACTCAGGGTGCTGGGTGCTCAGTGCTCAGGGTGCTGGGTGCTCAGTGCTCAGGGTGCTGGGTGCTCAGTACTCAGGGTGCTGGGTGTTCAGTACTCAGGGTGCTGGGTGCTCAGTGCTCAGGGTGCTGGGTGCTCAGTGCTCAGGGTGTTCGGTGCTCAGTGCTCAGGGTGCTGGGTGCTCAGTACTCAGGGTGCTGGGTGTTCAGTACTCAGGGTGCTGGGTGCTCAGTACTCAGGGTGCTGGGTGCTCAGTGCTCAGGGTGTTCGGTGCTCAGTGCTCAGGGTGCTGGGTGCTCAGTACTCAGGGTGTTCGGTGCTCAGTGCTCAGGGTGCTGGGTGCTCAGTGCTCAGGGTGCTGGGTGCTCAGTACTCGGGTGCTGGGTGCTCAGTGCTCAGGGTGCTGGGTGCTCAGTGCTCAGGGTGTTCGGTGCTCAGTGCTCAGGGTGCTGGGTGCTCAGTACTCAGGGTGTTCGGTGCTCAGTGCTCAGGGTGCTGGGTGCTCAGTGCTCGGGGTGCTGGGTGCTCAGTGCTCAGTACTCAGGGTGCTGGGTGCTCAGTGCTCGGGGTGCAGGGTGCTCAGTGCTCAGGGTGCTGGGTTCTCAGTGCTCGGGGTGCTGGGTGCTCAGTGCTCAGTACTCAGGGTGCTGGGTGCTCAGTTCTCGGGGTGCTGGGTGCTCAGTGCTCAGTACTCAGGGTGCTGGGTGCTCAGTGCTCAGGGTGCTGGGTGCTCAGTTCTCGGGGTGCTCGGTGCTCAGTACTCAGTGCTCAGGGTGCTCAGTGCTCAGTGCTCAGGGTGCTGGGTGCTCAGTACTCAGGGTGCTGGGTGCTCAGTGCTCATTACTCAGGGTGCTGGGTGCTCAGTTCTCGGGGTGCTGGGTGCTCAGTGCTCAGGGTGCTGGGTGCTCAGTGCTCGGGGTGCTGGGTGCTCAGTGCTCAGTACTCAGGGTGCTGGGTGCTCAGTTCTCGGGGTGCTGGGTGCTCAGTGCTCAGTACTCAGGGTGCTGGGTGCTCAGTGCTCAGGGTGCTGGGTGCTCAGTGCTCGGGGTGCTGGGTGCTCAGTACTCAGGGTGCTGGGTGCTCAGTACTCCGGGTGCTGGGTGCTCAGTTCTCGGGGTGCACGGTGCTCAGTACTCAGTGCTCAGGGTGCTCAGTGCTCAGTGCTCAGGGTGCTGGGTGCTCAGTACTCAGGGTGCTGGGAGCTCAGTGCTCAGGGTGATGGGTGCTCAGTACTCAGTGTGCTCATTACTCAGGGTGATGGGTGCTCAGTGCTCGGGGTGCTGGGTGCTCAGTACTCAGGGTGCTGGGTGCTCAGTGCTCGGGGTTCTGGGTGCTCAGTGCTCAGGGTGATCGGTGCTCAGTACTCAGGGTGCTGGGTGCTCAGTGCTCAGGGTGCTCGGTGCTCAGTGCTCAGGGTGCTGGGTGCTCAGTACTCGGGGTGCTGGGTGTTCAGTACTCAGGGTGCTGGGTACTCAGTACTCGGGGTGCTGGGTGTTCAGTACTCAGGGTGCTGGGTGCTCAGTGCTCAGGGTGCTCAGTACTCGGGTGCTGGGTGCTCAGTGCTCAGGGTGCTGGGTGCTCAGTGCTCGGGGTGCTGGGTGCTCAGTGCTCATTACTCAGGGTGCTGGGTGCTCAGTGCTCGGGGTGCAGGGTGCTCAGTGCTCAGGGTGCTGGGTGCTTAGTGCTCGGGGTGCTGTGTGCTCAGTGCTCAGTACTCAGGGTGCTGGGTGCTCAGTGCTCGGGGTGCTGGGTGCTCAGTGCTCAGTACTCAGGGTGCTGGGTGCTCAGTACTCAGGGTGCTGGGTGCTCAGTGCTCAGGGTGCTGGGTGATCAGTGCTCAGGGTGCTGGGTGCTCAGTGCTCAGGGTGCTGGGTGCTCAGTGCTCGGGGTGCTGGGTGCTCAGTACTCAGGGTGTTGGGTGCTAAGTGCTCAGGGTGCTGGGTCCTCAGTGCTCGGGGCCCTGGGTGCTCAGTGCTCGGGGTGCTCGGAGCTCAGTACTCAGGGTGCTGGGTGCTCAGTGCTGGGGGTGATCGGTGCTCTGTACTCAGGGTGCTGGGTGCTCAGTGCTCGGGGTGCTCGGTGCTCAGTACGTTGGGTGCTCACTACTCAGGGTGCTGGGTGCTCAGTGCTCGGGGTGATCGGTGCTCAGTACTTAGGGTGCTGGGTGCTCAGTGCTCGGGGTGCTCGGTGCTCAGTACGTTGGGTGCTCACTACTCAGGGTGCTGGGTGCTCAGTTCTCAGGGTGCTGGGTGCTCAGTACTCATTGTGCTGGGTGCTCAGTACTCAGGGTGCTCAGTGCTTGGGGTGTTGGGTGCTCAGTACTCAGGGTGCTGGGTGCTCAGTGCTCAGGGTGCTGGGTGCTCAGTACTCAGGGTGCTGGGTGCTCAGTACTCAGGGTGCTGGGTGTTCAGTACTCAGGGTGCTGGGTGCTCAGTACTCGGGGTGCTGGGTGTTCAGTACTCAGGGTGCTGGGTGCTCAGTGCTCAGGGTGCTGGGTGCTCAGTAGTCAGGGTGCTTGGTGCTCAGTACTCAGGGTGCTGGGTGCTCAGTTCTCGGGGTGCTCGGTGCTCAGTACTCAGTGCTCAGGGTGCTCAGTGCTCAGTGCTCAGGGTGCTGGGTGTTCAGTACTCAGGGTGCTGGGTGCTCAGTACTCAGGGTGCTGGGTGCTCAGTGCTCAGGGTGCTGGGTGCTCAGTACTCGGGGTGCTCGGTGCTCAGTGCTCAGGGTGCTTGGTGCTCAGTACTCAGGGTGCTGGGTGCTCAGTGCTCAGGGTGCTCGGTGCTCAGTACTCGGGGTGCTGGGTGCTCATTCTCGGGGTGCTGGGTGCTCAGTGCTCGGGGTGCTGGGTGCTCAGTACTCAGGGTGCTGGGTGCTCAGTGCTCAGGGTGCTGGGTGCTCAGTACTCAGGGTGCTGGGTGCTCAGTGCTCAGGGTGCTGGGTGCTCAGTACTCAGGGTGCTGGGTGCTCAGTGCTCAGCCTGCTGGGTGCTCAGTACTCAGGGTGCTGGGAGCTCAGTGCTCAGGGTGATCGGTGCTCAGTACTCAGGGTGCTCATTACTCAGGGTGCTGGGTGCTCAGTGCTCGGGGTGCTGGGTGCGCAGTACTCAGGGTGCTGGGTGCTCAGTGCTCGGGGTTCTGGGTGCTCAGTGCTCAGGGTGATCGGTGCTCAGTACTCAGGGTGCTGGGTGCTCAGTGCTCAGGGTGTTCGGTGCTCAGTGCTCAGGGTGCTGGGTGCTCAGTACTCAGGGTGCTGGGTGTTCAGTACTCAGGGTGCTGGGTGCTCAGTACTCGGGGTGCTGGGTGTTCAGTACTCAGGGTGCTCAGTGCTCGGGGTGCTCGGTGCTCAGTACGTTGGGTGCTCACTACTCAGGGTGCTGGGTGGTCAGTTCTCAGGGTGCTGGGTGCTCAGTACTCAGGGTGCTGGGTGCTCAGTACTCAGGGTGCTCAGTGCTTGGGGTGTTGGGTGCTCAGTACTCAGGGTGCTGGGTGCTCAGTGCTCAGGGTGCTGGGTGCTCAGTACTCAGGGTGCTGGGTGCTCAGTACTCAGGGTGCTGGGTGTTCAGTACTCAGGGTGCTGGGTGCTCAGTACTCGGGGTGCTGGGTGTTCAGTACTCAGGGTGCTGGGTGCTCAGTGCTCAGGGTGCTGGGTGCTCAGTAGTCAGGGTGCTTGGTGCTCAGTACTCAGGGTGCTGGGTGCTCAGTTCTCGGGGTGCTCGGTGCTCAGTACTCAGTGCTCAGGGTGCTCAGTGCTCAGTGCTCAGGGTGCTGGGTGTTCAGTACTCAGGGTGCTGGGTGCTCAGTACTCAGGGTGCTGGGTGCTCAGTGCTCAGGGTGCTGGGTGCTCAGTGCTCGGGGTGCTGGGTGCTCAGTACTCAGGGTGCTGGGTGCTCAGTGCTCGGGGTTCTGGGTGCTCAGTGCTCAGGGTGATCGGTGCTCAGTACTCAGGGTGCTGGGTGCTCAGTGCTCAGGGTGCTCGGTGCTCAGTGCTCAGGGTGCTGGGTGCTCAGTACTCGGGGTGCTGGGTGTTCAGTACTCAGGGTGCTGGGTGCTCAGTACTCGGGGTGCTGGGTGTTCAGTACTCAGGGTGCTGGGTGCTCAGTGCTCAGGGTGCTGGGTGCTCAGTACTCGGGTGCTGGGTGCTCAGTGCTCAGGGTGCTGGGTGCTCAGTGCTCGGGGTGCTGGGTGCTCAGTGCTCAGTACTCAGGGTGCTGGGTGCTCAGTGCTCGGGGTGCAGGGTGCTCAGTGCTCAGGGTGCTGGGTGCTCAGTGCTCGGGGTGCTGGGTGCTCAGTACTCAGGGTGCTGGGTGCTCAGTACTCCGGGTGCTGGGTGCTCAGTTCTCTGGGTGCTCGGTGCTCAGTACTCAGTGCTCAGGGTGCTCAGTGCTCAGTGCTCAGGGTGCTGGGTGCTCAGTGCTCAGGGTGCTGGGTGCTCAGTACTCAGGGTGCTGGGTGTTCAGTGCTCAGGGTGCTGGGTGCTCAGTACTCAGGGTGCTGGGTGCTCAGTGCTCAGCGTGCTGGGTGCTCAGTTCTCAGGGTGCTGGGAGCTCAGTGCTCAGGGTGATCGGTGCTCAGTACTCAGGGTGCTCATTACTCAGGGTGCTGGGTGCTCAGTGCTCAGGGTGCTGGGTGCTCAGTACTCAGGGTGCTGGGTGCTCAGTGCTCGGGGTTCTGGGTGCTCAGTGCTCAGGGTGATCGGTGCTCAGTACTCAGTGTGCTGGGTGTTCAGTGCTCAGGGTGCTGGGTGCTCAGTCCTCAGGGTGCTCAGTGCTCAGGGTGCTGGGTGATCAGTGCTCGGGGTGCTCGGTGCTCAGTACTCAGGGTGCTGAGTGCTCAGTACTCAGGGTGCTGGGTGCTCAGTACTCAGGGTGCTGGGTGCTCAGTGCTCAGGGTGCTGGGTGATCAGTGCTCAGGGTGCTGGGTGCTCAGTGCTCAGGGTGCTGGGTGCTCAGTGCTCGGGGTGCTGGGTGCTCAGTACTCAGGGTGTTGGGTGCTAAGCGCTCAGGGTGCTGGGTCCTCAGTGCTCGGGGCCCTGGGTGCTCAGTGCTCGGGGTGCTCGGAGCTCAGTACTCAGGGTGCTGGGTGCTCAGTGCTGGGGGTGATCGGTGCTCTGTACTCAGGGTGCTGGGTGCTCAGTGCTCGGGGTGCTCGGTGCTCAGTACGTTGGGTGCTCACTACTCAGGGTGCTGGGTGCTCAGTGCTCGGGGTGATCGGTGCTCAGTACTTAGGGTGCTGGGTGCTCAGTGCTCGGGGTGCTCGGTGCTCAGTACGTTGGGTGCTCACTACTCAGGGTGCTGGGTGCTCAGTTCTCAGGGTGCTGGGTGCTCAGTACTCATTGTGCTGGGTGCTCAGTACTCAGGGTGCTCAGTGCTTGGGGTGTTGGGTGCTCAGTACTCAGGGTGCTGGGTGCTCAGTGCTCAGGGTGCTGGGTGCTCAGTACTCAGGGTGCTGGGTGCTCAGTACTCAGGGTGCTGGGTGTTCAGTACTCAGGGTGCTGGGTGCTCAGTACTCGGGGTGCTGGGTGTTCAGTACTCAGGGTGCTGGGTGCTCAGTGCTCAGCGTGCTGGGTGCTCAGTAGTCAGGGTGCTTGGTGCTCAGTACTCAGGGTGCTGGGTGCTCAGTTCTCGGGGTGCTCGGTGCTCAGTACTCAGTGCTCAGGGTGCTCAGTGCTCAGTGCTCAGGGTGCTGGGTGTTCAGTACTCAGGGTGCTGGGTGCTCAGTACTCAGGGTGCTGGGTGCTCAGTGCTCAGGGTGCTGGGTGCTCAGTACTCAGGGTGCTCGGTGCTCAGTGCTCAGGGTGCTGGGTGCTCAGTACTCAGGGTGCTGGGTGCTCAGTGCTCAGGGTGCTCGGTGCTCAGTACTCGGGGTGCTGGGTGCTCATTCTCGGGGTGCTGGGTGCTCAGTGCTCGGGGTGCTGGGTGCTCAGTACTCAGGGTGCTGGGTGCTCAGTGCTCAGGGTGCTGGGTGCTCAGTACTCAGGGTGCTGGGTGCTCAGTGCTCAGGGTGCTGGGTGCTCAGTACTCAGGGTGCTGGGTGCTCAGTGCTCAGCCTGCTGGGTGCTCAGTACTCAGGGTGCTGGGAGCTCAGTGCTCAGGGTGATCGGTGCTCAGTACTCAGGGTGCTCATTACTCAGGGTGCTGGGTGCTCAGTGCTCGGGGTGCTGGGTGCGCAGTACTCAGGGTGCTGGGTGCTCAGTGCTCGGGGTTCTGGGTGCTCAGTGCTCAGGGTGATCGGTGCTCAGTACTCAGGGTGCTGGGTGCTCAGTGCTCAGGGTGTTCGGTGCTCAGTGCTCAGGGTGCTGGGTGCTCAGTACTCAGGGTGCTGGGTGTTCAGTACTCAGGGTGCTGGGTGCTCAGTGCTCAGGGTGCTGGGTGCTCAGTGCTCAGGGTGCTGGGTGCTCAGTACTCAGGGTGCTGGGTGTTCAGTACTCAGGGTGCTGGGTGCTCAGTGCTCAGGGTGCTGGGTGCTCAGTGCTCAGGGTGTTCGGTGCTCAGTGCTCAGGGTGCTGGGTGCTCAGTACTCAGGGTGCTGGGTGTTCAGTACTCAGGGTGCTGGGTGCTCAGTACTCAGGGTGCTGGGTGCTCAGTGCTCAGGGTGTTCGGTGCTCAGTGCTCAGGGTGCTGGGTGCTCAGTACTCAGGGTGTTCGGTGCTCAGTGCTCAGGGTGCTGGGTGCTCAGTGCTCAGGGTGCTGGGTGCTCAGTACTCGGGTGCTGGGTGCTCAGTGCTCAGGGTGCTGGGTGCTCAGTGCTCAGGGTGTTCGGTGCTCAGTGCTCAGGGTGCTGGGTGCTCAGTACTCAGGGTGTTCGGTGCTCAGTGCTCAGGGTGCTGGGTGCTCAGTGCTCGGGGTGCTGGGTGCTCAGTGCTCAGTACTCAGGGTGCTGGGTGCTCAGTGCTCGGGGTGCAGGGTGCTCAGTGCTCAGGGTGCTGGGTTCTCAGTGCTCGGGGTGCTGGGTGCTCAGTGCTCAGTACTCAGGGTGCTGGGTGCTCAGTTCTCGGGGTGCTGGGTGCTCAGTGCTCAGTACTCAGGGTGCTGGGTGCTCAGTGCTCAGGGTGCTGGGTGCTCAGTTCTCGGGGTGCTCGGTGCTCAGTACTCAGTGCTCAGGGTGCTCAGTGCTCAGTGCTCAGGGTGCTGGGTGCTCAGTACTCAGGGTGCTGGGTGCTCAGTGCTCATTACTCAGGGTGCTGGGTGCTCAGTTCTCGGGGTGCTGGGTGCTCAGTGCTCAGGGTGCTGGGTGCTCAGTGCTCGGGGTGCTGGGTGCTCAGTGCTCAGTACTCAGGGTGCTGGGTGCTCAGTTCTCGGGGTGCTGGGTGCTCAGTGCTCAGTACTCAGGGTGCTGGGTGCTCAGTGCTCAGGGTGCTGGGTGCTCAGTGCTCGGGGTGCTGGGTGCTCAGTACTCAGGGTGCTGGGTGCTCAGTACTCCGGGTGCTGGGTGCTCAGTTCTCGGGGTGCACGGTGCTCAGTACTCAGTGCTCAGGGTGCTCAGTGCTCAGTGCTCAGGGTGCTGGGTGCTCAGTACTCAGGGTGCTGGGAGCTCAGTGCTCAGGGTGATGGGTGCTCAGTACTCAGTGTGCTCATTACTCAGGGTGATGGGTGCTCAGTGCTCGGGGTGCTGGGTGCTCAGTACTCAGGGTGCTGGGTGCTCAGTGCTCGGGGTTCTGGGTGCTCAGTGCTCAGGGTGATCGGTGCTCAGTACTCAGGGTGCTGGGTGCTCAGTGCTCAGGGTGCTCGGTGCTCAGTGCTCAGGGTGCTGGGTGCTCAGTACTCGGGGTGCTGGGTGTTCAGTACTCAGGGTGCTGGGTACTCAGTACTCGGGGTGCTGGGTGTTCAGTACTCAGGGTGCTGGGTGCTCAGTGCTCAGGGTGCTCAGTACTCGGGTGCTGGGTGCTCAGTGCTCAGGGTGCTGGGTGCTCAGTGCTCGGGGTGCTTGGTGCTCAGTGCTCATTACTCAGGGTGCTGGGTGCTCAGTGCTCGGGGTGCAGGGTGCTCAGTGCTCAGGGTGCTGGGTGCTTAGTGCTCGGGGTGCTGTGTGCTCAGTGCTCAGTACTCAGGGTGCTGGGTGCTCAGTGCTCGGGGTGCTGGGTGCTCAGTGCTCAGTACTCAGGGTGCTGGGTGCTCAGTACTCAGGGTGCTGGGTGCTCAGTGCTCAGGGTGCTGGGTGATCAGTGCTCAGGGTGCTGGGTGCTCAGTGCTCAGGGTGCTGGGTGCTCAGTGCTCGGGGTGCTGGGTGCTCAGTACTCAGGGTGTTGGGTGCTAAGTGCTCAGGGTGCTGGGTCCTCAGTGCTCGGGGCCCTGGGTGCTCAGTGCTCGGGGTGCTCGGAGCTCAGTACTCAGGGTGCTGGGTGCTCAGTGCTGGGGGTGATCGGTGCTCTGTACTCAGGGTGCTGGGTGCTCAGTGCTCGGGGTGCTCGGTGCTCAGTACGTTGGGTGCTCACTACTCAGGGTGCTGGGTGCTCAGTGCTCGGGGTGATCGGTGCTCAGTACTTAGGGTGCTGGGTGCTCAGTGCTCGGGGTGCTCGGTGCTCAGTACGTTGGGTGCTCACTACTCAGGGTGCTGGGTGCTCAGTTCTCAGGGTGCTGGGTGCTCAGTACTCATTGTGCTGGGTGCTCAGTACTCAGGGTGCTCAGTGCTTGGGGTGTTGGGTGCTCAGTACTCAGGGTGCTGGGTGCTCAGTGCTCAGGGTGCTGGGTGCTCAGTACTCAGGGTGCTGGGTGCTCAGTACTCAGGGTGCTGGGTGTTCAGTACTCAGGGTGCTGGGTGCTCAGTACTCGGGGTGCTGGGTGTTCAGTACTCAGGGTGCTGGGTGCTCAGTGCTCAGGGTGCTGGGTGCTCAGTAGTCAGGGTGCTTGGTGCTCAGTACTCAGGGTGCTGGGTGCTCAGTTCTCGGGGTGCTCGGTGCTCAGTACTCAGTGCTCAGGGTGCTCAGTGCTCAGTGCTCAGGGTGCTGGGTGTTCAGTACTCAGGGTGCTGGGTGCTCAGTACTCAGGGTGCTGGGTGCTCAGTGCTCAGGGTGCTGGGTGCTCAGTACTCGGGGTGCTCGGTGCTCAGTGCTCAGGGTGCTTGGTGCTCAGTACTCAGGGTGCTGGGTGCTCAGTGCTCAGGGTGCTCGGTGCTCAGTACTCGGGGTGCTGGGTGCTCATTCTCGGGGTGCTGGGTGCTCAGTGCTCGGGGTGCTGGGTGCTCAGTACTCAGGGTGCTGGGTGCTCAGTGCTCAGGGTGCTGGGTGCTCAGTACTCAGGGTGCTGGGTGCTCAGTGCTCAGGGTGCTGGGTGCTCAGTACTCAGGGTGCTGGGTGCTCAGTGCTCAGCCTGCTGGGTGCTCAGTACTCAGGGTGCTGGGAGCTCAGTGCTCAGGGTGATCGGTGCTCAGTACTCAGGGTGCTCATTACTCAGGGTGCTGGGTGCTCAGTGCTCGGGGTGCTGGGTGCGCAGTACTCAGGGTGCTGGGTGCTCAGTGCTCGGGGTTCTGGGTGCTCAGTGCTCAGGGTGATCGGTGCTCAGTACTCAGGGTGCTGGGTGCTCAGTGCTCAGGGTGTTCGGTGCTCAGTGCTCAGGGTGCTGGGTGCTCAGTACTCAGGGTGCTGGGTGTTCAGTACTCAGGGTGCTGGGTGCTCAGTACTCGGGGTGCTGGGTGTTCAGTACTCAGGGTGCTGGGTGCTCAGTGCTCAGGGTGCTGGGTGCTCAGTACTCGGGTGCTGGGTGCTCAGTGCTCAGGGTGCTGGGTGCTCAGTGCTCGGGGTGCTGGGTGCTCAGTGCTCAGTACTCAGGGTGCTGGGTGCTCAGTGCTCGGGGTGCAGGGTGCTCAGTGCTCAGGGTGCTGGGTGCTCAGTGCTCGGGGTGCTGGGTGCTCAGTGCTCAGTACTCAGGGTGCTGGGTGCTCAGTTCTCGGGGTGCTGGGTGCTCAGTGCTCAGTACTCAGGGTGCTGGGTGCTCAGTGCTCAGGGTGCTGGGTGCTCAGTTCTCGGGGTGCTCGGTGCTCAGTACTCAGTGCTCAGGGTGCTCAGTGCTCAGTGCTCAGGGTGCTGGGTGCTCAGTACTCAGGGTGCTGGGTGCTCAGTGCTCAGTACTCAGGGTGCTGGGTGCTCAGTTCTCGGGGTGCTGGGTGCTCAGTGCTCAGGGTGCTGGGTGCTCAGTGCTCGGTGTGCTGGGTGCTCAGTGCTCAGTACTCAGGGTGCTGGGTGCTCAGTTCTCGGGGTGCTGGGTGCTCAGTGCTCAGTACTCAGGGTGCTGGGTGCTCAGTGCTCAGGGTGCTGGGTGCTCAGTGCTCGGGGTGCTGGGTGCTCAGTACTCAGGGTGCTGGGTGCTCAGTACTCCGGGTGCTGGGTGCTCAGTTCTCGGGGTGCTCGGTGCTCAGTACTCAGTGCTCAGGGTGCTCAGTGCTCAGTGCTCAGGGTGCTGGGTGCTCAGTACTCAGGGTGCTGGGAGCTCAGTGCTCAGGGTGATGGGTGCTCAGTACTCAGTGTGCTCATTACTCAGGGTGCTGGGTGCTCAGTGCTCGGGGTGCTGGGTGCTCAGTACTCAGGGTGCTGGGTGCTCAGTGCTCGGGGTTCTGGGTGCTCAGTGCTCAGGGTGATCGGTGCTCAGTACTCAGGGTGCTGGGTGCTCAGTGCTCAGGGTGCTCGGTGCTCAGTGCTCAGGGTGCTGGGTGCTCAGTACTCGGGGTGCTGGGTGTTCAGTACTCAGGGTGCTGGGTATTCAGTACTCGGGGTGCTGGGTGTTCAGTACTCAGGGTGCTGGGTGCTCAGTGCTCAGGGTGCTCAGTACTCGGGTGCTGGGTGCTCAGTGCTCAGGGTGCTGGGTGCTCAGTGCTCGGGGTGCTGGGTGCTCAGTGCTCATTACTCAGGGTGCTGGGTGCTCAGTGCTCGGGGTGCAGGGTGCTCAGTGCTCAGGGTGCTGGGTGCTTAGTGCTCGGGGTGCTGTGTGCTCAGTGCTCAGTACTCAGGGTGCTGGGTGCTCAGTGCTCGGGGTGCTGGGTGCTCAGTGCTCAGTACTCAGGGTGCTGGGTGCTCAGTACTCAGGGTGCTGGGTGCTCAGTGCTCAGGGTGCTGGGTGATCAGTGCTCAGGGTGCTGGGTGCTCAGTGCTCAGGGTGCTGGGTGCTCAGTGCTCGGGGTGCTGGGTGCTCAGTACTCAGGGTGTTGGGTGCTAAGTGCTCAGGGTGCTGGGTCCTCAGTGCTCGGGGCCCTGGGTGCTCAGTGCTCGGGGTGCTCGGAGCTCAGTACTCAGGGTGCTGGGTGCTCAGTGCTGGGGGTGATCGGTGCTCAGTACGTTGGGTGCTCACTACTCAGGGTGCTAGGTGCTCAGTGCTCGGGGTGATCGGTGCTCAGTACTTAGGGTGCTGGGTGCTCAGTGCTCGGGGTGCTCGGTGCTCAGTACGTTGGGTGCTCACTACTCAGGGTGCTTGGTGCTCAGTTCTCAGGGTGCTGGGTGCTCAGTACTCATTGTGCTGGGTGCTCAGTACTCAGGGTGCTCAGTGCTTGGGGTGTTGGGTGCTCAGTACTCAGGGTGCTGGGTGCTCAGTGCTCAGGGTGCTGGGTGCTCAGTACTCAGGGTGCTGGGTGCTCAGTACTCAGGGTGCTGGGTGTTCAGTACTCAGGGTGCTGGGTGCTCAGTACTCGGGGTGCTGGGTGTTCAGTACTCAGGGTGCTGGGTGCTCAGTGCTCAGGGTGCTGGGTGCTCAGTAGTCAGGGTGCTTGGTGCTCAGTACTCAGGGTGCTGGGTGCTCAGTTCTCGGGGTGCTCGGTGCTCAGTACTCAGTGCTCAGGGTGCTCAGTGCTCAGTGCTCAGGGTGCTGGGTGTTCAGTACTCAGGGTGCTGGGTGCTCAGTACTCAGGGTGCTGGGTGCTCAGTGCTCAGGGTGCTGGGTGCTCAGTACTCGGGGTGCTCGGTGCTCAGTGCTCAGGGTGCTGGGTGCTCAGTACTCAGGGTGCTGGGTGCTCAGTGCTCAGGGTGCTCGGTGCTCAGTACTCGGGGTGCTGGGTGCTCATTCTCGGGGTGCTGGGTGCTCAGTGCTCGGGGTGCTGGGTGCTCAGTACTCAGGGTGCTGGGTGCTCAGTGCTCAGCGTGCTGGGTGCTCAGTACTCAGGGTGCTGGGTGCTCAGTGCTCAGGGTGCTGGGTGCTCAGTACTCAGGGTGCTGGGTGCTCAGTGCTCAGCCTGCTGGGTGCTCAGTACTCAGGGTGCTGGGAGCTCAGTGCTCAGGGTGATCGGTGCTCAGTACTCAGGGTGCTCATTACTCAGGGTGCTGGGTGCTCAGTGCTCGGGGTGCTGGGTGCGCAGTACTCAGGGTGCTGGGTGCTCAGTGCTCGGGGTTCTGGGTGCTCAGTGCTCAGGGTGATCGGTGCTCAGTACTCAGGGTGCTGGGTGCTCAGTGCTCAGGGTGTTCGGTGCTCAGTGCTCAGGGTGCTGGGTGCTCAGTACTCAGGGTGCTGGGTGTTCAGTACTCAGGGTGCTGGGTGCTCAGTACTCGGGGTGCTGGGTGTTCAGTACTCAGGGTGCTGGGTGCTCAGTGCTCAGGGTGCTGGGTGCTCAGTACTCGGGTGCTGGGTGCTCAGTGCTCAGGGTGCTGGGTGCTCAGTGCTCGGGGTGCTGGGTGCTCAGTGCTCAGTACTCAGGGTGCTGGGTGCTCAGTGCTCGGGGTGCAGGGTGCTCAGTGCTCAGGGTGCTGGGTGCTCAGTGCTCGGGGTGCTGGGTGCTCAGTGCTCAGTACTCAGGGTGCTGGGTGCTCAGTTCTCGGGGTGCTGGGTGCTCAGTGCTCAGTACTCAGGGTGCTGGGTGCTCAGTGCTCAGGGTGCTGGGTGCTCAGTTCTCGGGGTGCTCGGTGCTCAGTACTCAGTGCTCAGGGTGCTCAGTGCTCAGTGCTCAGGGTGCTGGGTGTTCAGTACTCAGGGTGCTGGGTGCTCAGTTCTCAGGGTGCTCAGTACTCGGGTGCTGGGTGCTCAGTGCTCAGGGTGCTGGGTGCTCAGTGCTCGGGGTGCTGGGTGCTCAGTGCTCATTACTCAGGGTGCTGGGTGCTCAGTGCTCGGGGTGCAGGGTGCTCAGTGCTCAGGGTGCTGGGTGCTTAGTGCTCGGGGTGCTGTGTGCTCAGTGCTCAGTACTCAGGGCGCTGGGTGCTCAGTGCTCGGGGTGCTGGGTGCTCAGTGCTCAGTACTCAGGGTGCTGGGTGCTCAGTACTCAGGGTGTTGGGTGCTAAGTGCTCAGGGTGCTGGGTCCTCAGTGCTCGGTGCCCTGGGTGCTCAGTGCTCGGGGTGCTCGGAGCTCAGTACTCAGGGTGCTGGGTGCTCAGTGCTGGGGGTGATCGGTGCTCAGTACGTTGGGTGCTCACTACTCAGGGTGCTGGGTGCTCAGTGCTCGGGGTGATCGGTGCTCAGTACTTAGGGTGCTGGGTGCTCAGTGCTCGGGGTGCTCGGTGCTCAGTACGTTGGGTGCTCACTACTCAGGGTGCTGGGTGCTCAGTTCTCAGGGTGCTGGGTGCTCAGTACTCAGGGTGCTCAGTGCTTGGGGTGTTGGGTGCTCAGTACTCAGGGTGCTGGGTGCTCAGTGCTCGGGGTGCTGGGTGCTCAGTACTCAGGGTGCTGGGTGCTCAGTGCTCAGGGTGCTGGGTGCTCAGTACTCAGGGTGCTGGGTGCTCAGTGCTCAGGGTGCTGGGTGCTCAGTACTCAGGGTGCTGGGTGCTCAGTGCTCAGCCTGCTGGGTGCTCAGTACTCAGGGTGCTGGGAGCTCAGTGCTCAGGGTGATCGGTGCTCAGTACTCAGGGTGCTCATTACTCAGGGTGCTGGGTGCTCAGTGCTCGGGGTGCTGGGTGCGCAGTACTCAGGGTGCTGGGTGCTCAGTGCTCGGGGTTCTGGGTGCTCAGTGCTCAGGGTGATCGGTGCTCAGTACTCAGGGTGCTGGGTGCTCAGTGCTCAGGGTGTTCGGTGCTCAGTGCTCAGGGTGCTGGGTGCTCAGTACTCAGGGTGCTGGGTGTTCAGTACTCAGGGTGCTGGGTGCTCAGTACTCGGGGTGCTGGGTGTTCAGTACTCAGCGTGCTGGGTGCTCAGTGCTCAGGGTGCTGGGTGCTCAGTACTCGGGTGCTGGGTGCTCAGTGCTCAGGGTGCTGGGTGCTCAGTGCTCGGGGTGCTGGGTGCTCAGTGCTCAGTACTCAGGGTGCTGGGTGCTCAGTGCTCGGGTTGCAGGGTGCTCAGTGCTCAGGGTGCTGGGTGCTCAGTGCTCGGGGTGCTGGGTGCTCAGTGCTCAGTACTCAGGGTGCTGGGTGCTCAGTTCTCGGGGTGCTGGGTGCTCAGTGCTCAGTACTCAGGGTGCTGGGTGCTCAGTGCTCAGGGTGCTGGGTGCTCAGTTCTCGGGGTGCTCGGTGCTCAGTACTCAGTGCTCAGGGTGCTCAGTGCTCAGTGCTCAGGGTGCTGGGTGTTCAGTACTCAGGGTGCTGGGTGCTCAGTTCTCAGGGTGCTCAGTACTCGGGTGCTGGGTGCTCAGTGCTCAGGGTGCTGGGTGCTCAGTGCTCGGGGTGCTGGGTGCTCAGTGCTCATTACTCAGGGTGCTGGGTGCTCAGTGCTCGGGGTGCAGGGTGCTCAGTGCTCAGCGTGCTGGGTGCTTAGTGCTCGGGGTGCTGTGTGCTCAGTGCTCAGTACTCAGGGCGCTGGGTGCTCAGTGCTCGGGGTGCTGGGTGCTCAGTGCTCAGTACTCAGGGTGCTGGGTGCTCAGTACTCAGGGTGCTGGGTGCTCAGTGCTCAGGGTGCTGGATGATCAGTGCTCAGGGTGCTGGGTGCTCAGTGCTCAGGGTGCTGGGTGCTCAGTGCTCGGGGTGCTGGGTGCTCAGTACTCAGGGTGCTGGGTGCTCAGTACTCAGGGTGTTGGGTGCTAAGTGCTCAGGGTGCTGGGTCCTCAGTGCTCGGGGCCCTGGGTGCTCAGTGCTCGGGGTGCTCGGAGCTCAGTACTCAGGGTGCTGGGTGCTCAGTGCTGGGGGTGATCGGTGCTCAGTACGTTGGGTGCTCACTACTCAGGGTGCTGGGTGCTCAGTGCTCGGGGTGATCGGTGCTCAGTACTTAGGGTGCTGGGTGCTCAGTGCTCGGGGTGCTCGGTGCTCAGTACGTTGGGTGCTCACTACTCAGGGTGCTGGGTGCTCAGTTCTCAGGGTGCTGGGTGCTCAGTACTCAGGGTGCTCAGTGCTTGGGGTGTTGGGTGCTCAGTACTCAGGGTGCTGGGTGCTCAGTGCTCGGGGTGCTGGGTGCTCAGTACTCAGGGTGCTGGGTGCTCAGTGCTCAGGGTGCTGGGTGCTCAGTACTCAGGGTGCTGGGTGCTCAGTGCTCAGGGTGCTGGGTGCTCAGTACTCAGGGTGCTGGGTGCTCAGTGCTCAGCCTGCTGGGTGCTCAGTACTCAGGGTGCTGGGAGCTCAGTGCTCAGGGTGATCGGTGCTCAGTACTCAGGGTGCTCATTACTCAGGGTGCTGGGTGCTCAGTGCTCGGGGTGCTGGGTGCGCAGTACTCAGGGTGCTGGGTGCTCAGTGCTCGGGGTTCTGGGTGCTCAGTGCTCAGGGTGATCGGTGCTCAGTACTCAGGGTGCTGGGTGCTCAGTGCTCAGGGTGTTCGGTGCTCAGTGCTCAGGGTGCTGGGTGCTCAGTACTCAGGGTGCTGGGTGTTCAGTACTCAGGGTGCTGGGTGCTCAGTACTCGGGGTGCTGGGTGTTCAGTACTCAGCGTGCTGGGTGCTCAGTGCTCAGGGTGCTGGGTGCTCAGTACTCGGGTGCTGGGTGCTCAGTGCTCAGGGTGCTGGGTGCTCAGTGCTCGGGGTGCTGGGTGCTCAGTGCTCAGTACTCAGGGTGCTGGGTGCTCAGTGCTCGGGGTGCAGGGTGCTCAGTGCTCAGGGTGCTGGGTGCTCAGTGCTCGGGGTGCTGGGTGCTCAGTGCTCAGTACTCAGGGTGCTGGGTGCTCAGTTCTCGGGGTGCTGGGTGCTCAGTGCTCAGTACTCAGGGTGCTGGGTGCTCAGTGCTCAGGGTGCTGGGTGCTCAGTTCTCGGGGTGCTCGGTGCTCAGTACTCAGTGCTCAGGGTGCTCAGTGCTCAGTGCTCAGGGTGCTGGGTGTTCAGTACTCAGGGTGCTGGGTGCTCAGTTCTCAGGGTGCTCAGTACTCGGGTGCTGGGTGCTCAGTGCTCAGGGTGCTGGGTGCTCAGTGCTCGGGGTGCTGGGTGCTCAGTGCTCATTACTCAGGGTGCTGGGTGCTCAGTGCTCGGGGTGCAGGGTGCTCAGTGCTCAGGGTGCTGGGTGCTTAGTGCTCGGGGTGCTGTGTGCTCAGTGCTCAGTACTCAGGGCGCTGGGTGCTCAGTGCTCGGGGTGCTGGGTGCTCAGTGCTCAGTACTCAGGGTGCTGGGTGCTCAGTACTCAGGGTGCTGGGTGCTCAGTGCTCAGGGTGCTGGATGATCAGTGCTCAGGGTGCTGGGTGCTCAGTGCTCAGGGTGCTGGGTGCTCAGTGCTCGGGGTGCTGGGTGCTCAGTACTCAGGGTGTTGGGTGCTAAGTGCTCAGGGTGCTGGGTCCTCAGTGCTCGGGGCCCTGGGTGCTCAGTGCTCGGGGTGCTCGGAGCTCAGTACTCAGGGTGCTGGGTGCTCAGTGCTGGGGGTGATCGGTGCTCAGTACGTTGGGTGCTCACTACTCAGGGTGCTGGGTGCTCAGTGCTCGGGGTGATCGGTGCTCAGTACTTAGGGTGCTGGGTGCTCAGTGCTCGGGGTGCTCGGTGCTCAGTACGTTGGGTGCTCACTACTCAGGGTGCTGGGTGCTCAGTTCTCAGGGTGCTGGGTGCTCAGTACTCAGGGTGCTCAGTGCTTGGGGTGTTGGGTGCTCAGTACTCAGGGTGCTGGGTGCTCAGTGCTCAGGGTGCTGGGTGCTCAGTACTCAGGGTGCTGGGTGCTCAGTACTCAGGGTGCTGGGGGTTCAGTACTCAGGGTGCTGGGTGCTCAGTACTCGGGGTGTTGGGTGTTCAGTACTCAGGGTGCTGGGTGCTCAGTGCTCAGGGTGCTGGGTGCTCAGTAGTCAGGGTGCTTGGTGCTCAGTACTCAGGGTGCTGGGTGCTCAGTTCTCGGGGTGCTCGGTGCTCAGTTCTCAGTGCTCAGGGTGCTCAGTGCTCAGTGCTCAGGGTGCTGGGTGTTCAGTACTCAGGGTGCTGGGTGCTCAGTACTCAGGGTGCTGGGTGCTCAGTGCTCAGGGTGCTGGGTGCTCAGTACTCGGTGTGCTCGGTGCTCAGTGCTCAGGGTGCTGGGTGCTCAGTACTCAGGGTGCTGGGTGCTCAGTGCTCAGGGTGCTCGGTGCTCAGTACTCGGGGTGCTGGGTGCTCATTCTCGGGGTGCTGGGTGCTCAGTGCTCGGGGTGCTGGGTGCTCAGTACTCAGGGTTCTGGGTGCTCAGTGCTCAGGGTGCTGGGTGCTCAGTACTCAGGGTGCTGGGTGCTCAGTGCTCAGGGTGCTGGGTGCTCAGTACTCAGGGTGCTGGGTGCTCAGTGCTCAGCCTGCTGGGTGCTCAGTACTCAGGGTGCTGGGAGCTCAGTGCTCAGGGTGATCGGTGCTCAGTACTCAGGGTGCTCATTACTCAGGGTGCAGGGTGCTCAGTGCTCGGGGTGCTGGGTGCGCAGTACTCAGGGTGCTGGGTGCTCAGTGCTCGGGGTTCTGGGTGCTCAGTGCTCAGGGTGATCGGTGCTCAGTACTCAGGGTGCTGGGTGCTCAGTGCTCAGGGTGTTCGGTGCTCAGTGCTCAGGGTGCTGGGTGCTCAGTACTCAGGGTGCTGGGTGTTCAGTACTCAGGGTGCTGGGTGCTCAGTACTCGGGGTGCTGTGTGTTCAGTACTCAGGGTGCTGGGTGCTCAGTGCTCAGGGTGCTGGGTGCTCAGTACTCGGGTGCTGGGTGCTCAGTGCTCAGGGTGCTGGGTGCTCAGTGCTCGGGGTGCTGGGTGCTCAGTGCTCAGTACTCAGGGTGCTGGGTGCTCAGTGCTCGGGGTGCAGGGTGCTCAGTGCTCAGGGTGCTGGGTGCTCAGTGCTCGGGGTGCTGGGTGCTCAGTGCTCAGTACTCAGGGTGCTGGGTGCTCAGTTCTCGGGGTGCTGGGTGCTCAGTGCTCAGTACTCAGGGTGCTGGGTGCTCAGTGCTCAGGGTGCTGGGTGCTCAGTTCTCGGGGTGCTCGGTGCTCAGTACTCAGTGATCAGGGTGCTCAGTGCTCAGTGCTCAGGGTGCTGGGTGCTCAGTACTCAGGGTGCTGGGTGCTCAGTGCTCAGTACTCAGGGTGCTGGGTGCTCAGTTCTCGGGGTGCTGGGTGCTCAGTGCTCAGGGTGCTGGGTGCTCAGTGCTCGGGGTGCTGGGTGCTCAGTGCTCAGTACTCAGGGTGCTGGGTGCTCAGTTCTCGGGGTGCTGGGTGCTCAGTGCTCAGTACTCAGGGTGCTGGGTGCTCAGTGCTCAGGGTGCTGGGTGCTCAGTGCTCGGGGTGCTGGGTGCTCAGTACTCAGGGTGCTGGGTGCTCAGTACTCCGGGTGCTGGGTGCTCAGTTCTCGGGGTGCTCGGTGCTCAGTACTCAGTGCTCAGGGTGCTCAGTGCTCAGTGCTCAGGGTGCTGGGTGCTCAGTACTCAGGGTGCTGGGAGCTCAGTGCTCAGGGTGATGGGTGCTCAGTACTCAGTGTGCTCATTACTCAGGGTGCTGGGTGCTCAGTGCTCGGGGTGCTGGGTGCTCAGTACTCAGGGTGCTGGGTGCTCAGTGCTCGGGGTTCTGGGTGCTCAGTGCTCAGGGTGATCGGTGCTCAGTACTCAGGGTGCTGGGTGCTCAGTGCTCAGGGTGCTCGGTGCTCAGTGCTCAGGGTGCTGGGTGCTCAGTACTCGGGTTGCTGGGTGTTCAGTACTCAGGGTGCTGGGTACTCAGTACTCGGGGTGCTGGGTGTTCAGTACTCAGGGTGCTGGGTGCTCAGTGCTCAGGGTGCTCAGTACTCGGGTGCTGGGTGCTCAGTGCTCAGGGTGCTGGGTGCTCAGTGCTCGGGGTGCTGGGTGCTCAGTGCTCATTACTCAGGGTGCTGGGTGCTCAGTGCTCGGGGTGCAGGGTGCTCAGTGCTCAGGGTGCTGGGTGCTTAGTGCTCGGGGTGCTGTGTGCTCAGTGCTCAGTACTCAGGGTGCTGGGTGCTCAGTGCTCGGGGTGCTGGGTGCTCAGTGCTCAGTACTCAGGGTGCTGGGTGCTCAGTGCTCAGGGTGCTGGGTGCTCAGTGCACAGGGTGCTGGGTGCTCAGTTCTCGGGGTGCTCGGTGCTCAGTACTCAGTGCTCAGGGTGCTCAGTGCTCAGTGCTCAGGGTGCTGGGTGTTCAGTACTCAGGGTGCTGGGTGCTCAGTACTCAGGGTGCTGGGTGCTCAGTGCTCAGGGTGCTGGGTGCTCAGTACTCGGGGTGCTGGGTGCTCATTCTCGGGGTGCTGGGTGCTCAGTGCTCGGGGTGCTGGGTGCTCAGTACTCAGGGTGCTGGGTGCTCAGTGCTCAGGGTGCTGGGTGCTCAGTACTCAGGGTGCTGGGTGCTCAGTGCTCAGGGTGCTGGGTGCTCAGTACTCAGGGTGCTGGGTGCTCAGTGCTCAGCGTGCTGGGTGCTCAGTACTCAGGGTGCTGGGAGCTCAGTGCTCAGGGTGATCGGTGCTCAGTACTCAGGGTGCTCATTACTCAGGGTGCGGGGTGCTCAGTGCTCGGGGTGCTGGGTGTTCAGTACTCAGGGTGCTGGGTGCTCAGTGCTCGGGGTTCTGGGTGCTCAGTGCTCAGGGTGATCGGTGCTCAGTACTCAGGGTGCTGGGTGCTCAGTGCTCAGGGTGCTCGGTGCTCAGTGCTCAGGGTGCTGGGTGCTCAGTACTCGGGGTGCTGGGTGTTCAGTACTCAGGGGCTGGGTGCTCAGTACTCGGGGTGCTGGGTGTTCAGTACTCAGGGTGCTGGGTGCTCAGTGCTCAGGGTGCTGGGTGCTCAGTACTCGGGTGCTGGGTTCTCAGTGCTCAGGGTGCTGGGTGCTCAGTGCTCGGGGTGCTGGGTGCTCAGTGCTCAGTACTCAGGGTGCTGGGTGCTCAGTGCTCGGGGTGCAGGGTTCTCAGTGCTCAGGGTGCTGGGTGCTCAGTGCTCGGGGTGCTGGGTGCTCAGTACTCAGGGTGCTGGGTGCTCAGTACTCCGGGTGCTGGGTGCTCAGTTCTCTGGGTGCTCGGTGCTCAGTACTCAGTGCTCAGGGTGCTCAGTGCTCAGTGCTCAGGGTGCTGGGTGCTCAGTGCTCAGGGTGCTGGGTGCTCAGTACTCAGGGTGCTGGGTATTCAGTGCTCAGGGTGCTGGGTGCTCAGTACTCAGGGTGCTGGGTGCTCAGTGCTCAGCGTGCTGGGTGCTCAGTTCTCAGGGTGCTGGGAGCTCAGGGCTCAGGGTGATCGGTGCTCAGTACTCAGGGTGCTCATTACTCAGGGTGCTGGGTGCTCAGTGCTCAGGGTGCTGGGTGCTCAGTACTCAGGGTGCTGGGTGCTCAGTGCTCGGGGTTCTGGGTGCTCAGTGCTCAGGGTGATCGGTGCTCAGTACTCAGTGTGCTGGGTGCTCAGTGCTCAGGGTGCTGGGTGCTCAGTCCTCAGGGTGCTCAGTGCTCAGGGTGCTGGGTGCTCAGTGCTCGGGGTGCTCGGTGCTCAGTACTCAGGGTGCTGAGTGCTCAGTACTCAGGGTGCTGGGTGCTCAGTACTCAGGGTGCTGGGTGCTCAGTGCTCAGGGTGCTGGGTGATCAGTGCTCAGGGTGCTGGGTGCTCAGTGCTCAGGGTGCTGGGTGCTCAGTGCTCGGGGTGCTGGGTGCTCAGTACTCAGGGTGTTGGGTGCTAAGTGCTCAGGGTGCTGGGTCCTCAGTGCTCGGGGCCCTGGGTGCTCAGTGCTCGGGGTGCTCGGAGCTCAGTACTCAGGGTGCTGGGTGCTCAGTGCTGGGGGTGATCGGTGCTCTGTACTCAGGGTGCTGGGTGCTCAATGCTCGGGGTGCTCGGTGCTCAGTACGTTGGGTGCTCACTACTCAGGGTGCTGGGTGCTCAGTGCTCGGGGTGATCGGTGCTCAGTACTTAGGGTGCTGGGTGCTCAGTGCTCGGGGTGCTCGGTGCTCAGTACGTTGGGTGCTCACTACTCAGGGTGCTGGGTGCTCAGTTCTCAGGGTGCTGGGTGCTCATTACTCAGGGTGCTGGGTGCTCAGTACTCAGGGTGCTCAGTGCTTGGGGTGTTGGGTGCTCAGTACTCAGGGTGCTGGGTGCTCAGTGCTCAGGGTGCTGGGTGCTCAGTACTCAGGGTGCTGGGTGCTCAGTACTCAGGGTGCTGGGTGTTCAGTACTCAGGGTGCTGGGTGCTCAGTACTCGGGGTGCTGGGTGTTCAGTACTCAGGGTGATGGGTGCTCAGTGCTCAGGGTGCTGGGTGCTCAGTAGTCAGGGTGCTTGGTGCTCAGTACTCAGGGTGCTGGGTGCTCAGTTCTCGGGGTGCTCGGTGCTCAGTACTCAGTGCTCAGGGTGCTCAGTGCTCAGTGCTCAGGGTGCTGGGTGTTCAGTACTCAGGGTGCTGGGTGCTCAGTACTCAGGGTGCTGGGTGCTCAGTGCTCAGGGTGCTGGGTGCTCAGTACTCGGGGTGCTCGGTGCTCAGTGCTCATGGTGCTGGGTGCTCAGTACTCAGGGTGCTGGGTGCTCAGTGCTCAGGGTGCTCGGTGCTCAGTACTCGGGGTGCTGGGTGCTCATTCTCGGGGTGCTGGGTGCTCAGTGCTCGGGGTGCTGGGTGCTCAGTACTCAGGGTGCTGGGTGCTCAGTGCTCAGGGTGCTGGGTGCTCAGTACTCAGGGTGCTGGGTGCTCAGTGCTCAGGGTGCTGGGTGCTCAGTACTCAGGGTGCTGGGTGCTCAGTGCTTAGCGTGCTGGGTGCTCAGTACTCAGGGTGCTGGCAGCTCAGTGCTCAGGGTGATCGGTGCTCAGTACTCAGGGTGCTCATTACTCAGGGTGCTGGGTGCTCAGTGCTCGGGGTGCTGGGTGCGCAGTACTCAGGGTGCTGGGTGCTCAGTGCTCGGGGTTCTGGGTGCTCAGTGCTCAGGGTGATCGGTGCTCAGTACTCAGGGTGCTGGGTGCTCAGTGCTCAGGGTGCTCGGTGCTCAGTGCTCAGGGTGCTGGGTGCTCAGTACTCAAGGTGCTGGGTGTTCAGTACTCAGGGTGCTGGGTGCTCAGTACTCGGGGTGCTGGGTGTTCAGTACTCAGGGTGCTGGTTGCTCAGTGCTCAGGGTGCTGGGTGCTCAGTACTCGGGTGCTGGGTGCTCAGTGCTCAGGGTGCTGGGTGCTCAGTGCTCGGGGTGCTGGGTGCTCAGTGCTCAGTACTCAGGGTGCTGGGTGCTCAGTGCTCGGGGTGCAGGGTGCTCAGTGCTCAGGTTGCTGGGTGCTCAGTGCTCGGGGTGCTGGGTGCTCAGTGCTCAGTACTCAGGGTGCTGGGTGCTCAGTTCTCGGGGTGCTGGGTGCTCAGTGCTCAGTACTCAGGGTGCTGGGTGCTCAGTGCTCAGGGTGCTGGGTGCTCAGTGCTCAGGGTGCTGGGTGCTCAGTACTCAGGGTGCTGGGTGCTCAGTACTCCGGGTGCTGGGTGCTCAGTTCTCGGGGTGCTCGGTGCTCAGTACTCAGTGCTCAGGGTGCTCAGTGCTCAGTGCTCAGGGTGCTGGGTGCTCAGTACTCAGGGTGCTGGGTGCTCAGTGCTCAGCGTGCTGGGTGCTCAGTACTCAGGGTGCTGGGAGCTCAGTACTCAGGGTGCTGGGTGCTCAGTGCTCGGGGTGCTGGGTGCTCAGTGCTCAGTACTCAGGGTGCTGGGTGCTCAGTGCTCGGGGTGCAGGGTGCTCAGTGCTCAGGGTGCTGGGTGCTCAGTGCTCGGGGTTCTGGGTGCTCAGTGCTCAGTACTCAGGGTGCTGGGTGCTCAGTGCTCGGGGTGCAGGGTGCTCAGTGCTCAGGGTGCTGGGTGCTCAGTGCTCGGGGTGCTGGGTGCTCAGTGCTCAGTACTCAGGGTGCTGGGTGCTCAGTGCTCAGGGTGCTGGGTGCTCAGTGCTCGGGGTGCTGGGTGCTCAGTAGTCAGGGTGCTGGGTGCTCAGTACTCCGGGTGCTGGGTGCTCAGTTCTCGGGGTGCTCGGTGCTCAGTAATCAGTGCTCAGGGTGCTCAGTGCTCAGTGCTCAGGGTGCTGGGTGTTCAGTGCTCAGGGTGCTGGGTGCTCAGTTCCTGGGGTGCTCGGTGCTCAGTGCTCAGAGTGCTGGTTGCTCAGTACTCAGGGTGCTGGGTGCTCAGTGCTCGGGGTGCTGGGTGCTCATCCTCGGGGTGCTGGGTGCTCAGTACTCAGGGTGCTGGGTGCTCAGTGCTCAGGGTGCTGGGTGCTCAGTACTCAGGGTGCTGGGTGCTCAGTGCTCAGCGTGCTGGGTGCTCAGTACTCAGGGTGCTGGGAGCTCAGTGCTCAGGGTGATCGGTGCTCAGGACTCAGGGTGCTCATTACTCATGGTGCTGGGTGCTC
Source organism: Microtus oregoni (assembly GCF_018167655.1). Lineage (NCBI taxonomy): Eukaryota > Metazoa > Chordata > Mammalia > Rodentia > Cricetidae > Microtus > Microtus oregoni. Next base: position 492,638 of record NW_024543811.1, on the reverse strand, counting down.
AGTGCTCGGGGTGCTGGGTGCTCAGTACTCAGGGTGCTGGGTGCTCAGTGCTCGGGGTTCTGGGTGTTCAGTGCTCAGGGTGATCGGTGCTCAGTACTCAGGGTGCTCGGTGCTCAGTGCTCAGGTTGCTGGGTGCTCAGTACTTAGGGTGCTCAGTGCTCAGGGTGATGGTTGCTCAGTGCTCGGGGTGCTGGGTGCTCATTCCTCAGGGTGCTGGGTGCTCAGTACTCAGGGTGCTGGGTGCTCAGTACTCAGGGTGCTCAGTGCTTAGGGTGCTGGGTGCTCAGTACTCAGGGTGCTCAGTGCTTGGGGTGTAGGGTGCTCCGTCCTCAGGGTGCTGGCTGCTCAGTACTCAGGGTGCTGGGTGCTCAGTACTCAGGGTGCTCAGTCCTTGGGGTGCTGGGTGCTCAGTACTCAGGGTGCTCTGTGCTTGGGGTGTTGGGTGCTCAGTACTCAGGGTGCTGGGTGCTCAGTGCTCAGGGTGCTGGGTGCTCAGTACTCAGGGTGCTGGGTGCTCAGTGCTCAGGGTGCTGGGTGCTCAGTGCTCGGGGTCCTGGGTGCTCAGTGCTCAGTACTCAGGGTGCTGGGTGCTCAGTGCTCGGGTTGCAGGGTGCTCAGTGCTCAGGGTGCTGGGTGCTCAGTGCTCGGGGTGCTGGGTGCTCAGTGCTCAGTACTCAGGGTGCTGGGTGCTCAGTGCTCGGGGTGCTGGGTGCTCAGTGCTCAGTACTCAGGGTGCTGGGTGCTCAGTGCTCAGGGTGCTGGGTGCTCAGTGCTCGGGGTGCTGGGTGCTCAGTACTCAGGGTGCTGGGTGCTCAGTACTCCGGGTGCTGGGTGCTCAGTTCTCGGGGTGCTCGGTGCTCAGTACTCAGTGCTCAGGGTGCTCAGTGCTCAGTGCTCAGGGTGCTGGGTGTTCAGTACTCAGGGTGCTGGGTGCTCAGTACTCAGGGTGCTGGGTGCTCAGTGCTCAGGGTGCTGGTTGCTGAGTACTCGGGGTGCTCGGTGCTCAGTGCTCAGGGTGCTGGGTGCTCAGTACTCAGGGTGCTGGGTGCTCAGTGCTCAGGGTGCTCGGTGCTCAGTACTCGGGGTGCTGGGTGCTCATTCTAGGGGTGCTGGGTGCTCAGTGCTCGGGGTGCTGGGTGCTCAGTACTCAGGGTGCTGGGTGCTCAGTGCTCAGGGTGCTGGGTGCTCAGTACTCAGGGTGCTGTGTGCTCAGTGCTCAGGGTGCTGGGTGCTCAGTACTCAGGGTGCTGGGTGCTCAGTGCTCAGCGTGCTGGGTGCTCAGTACTCAGGTTGCTGGGAGCTCAGTGCTCAGGGTGATCGGTGCTCAGTACTCAGGGTGCTCATTACTCAGGGTGCTGGGTGCTCAGTGCTCGGGGTGCTGGGTGCTCAGTACTCAGGGTGCTGGGTGCTCAGTGCTCGGGGTTCTGGGTGCTCAGTGCTCAGGGTGATCGGTGCTCAGTACTCAGGGTGCTGGGTGCTCAGTGCTCAGGGTGCTCGGTGCTCAGTGCTCAGGGTGCTGGGTGCTCAGTACTCAGGGTGCTCAGTGCTCAGGGTGCTGATTGCTCAGTGCTCGGGGTGCTGGGTGCTCATTCCTCAAGGTGCTGGGTGCTCAGTACTCAGGGTGCTGTGTGCTCAGTACTCAGGGTGCTCAGTGCTTGGGGTGCTGGGTGCTCAGTACTCAGGGTGCTCAGTGCTTGGGGTGTTGGGTGCTCAGTCCTCAGGGTGCTGGGTGCTCAGTACTCAGGGTCCTGGGTGCTCAGTACTCTGGGTGCTCAGTGCTTGGTGTGCTGGGTGCTCAGTACTCAGGGTGCTCTGTGCTTGGGGTGTTGGGTGCTCAGTACTCAGGGTGCTGGGTGCTATGTGCTCAGGGTGCTGGGTGCTCAGTACTCACGGTGCTGGGTGCTCAGTACTCAGGGTGCTGGGTGCTCAGTGCTCGGGGTGCTGGGTGCTCAGTGCTCAGGGTGCTGGGTGCTCAGTGCTCGGGGTGCTGGATGCTCAGTGCTCAGGGTGCTGGATGCTCAGTGCTCAGGGTGCTGGGTGCTCAGTGCTCAGGGTGCTGGGTGCTCAGTGCTCGGGGTGCTGGGTGCTCAGTGCTCGAGGTGCTCAGTACTCAGGGTGCTGCGTGTTCAGTGCTCAGGGTGCTGGATGCTCAGTACTCAGGGTGCTGGGTGCTCAGTACTCGGCTGCTGGGTGCTCAGTGCTCAGGGTGCTGGGTGCTCAGTGCTCAGGGTGCTGGGTGCTCACTGCTCAGTACTCAGGGTGCTGGGTGCTCAGTGCTCGGGATGCTGGGTGCTCAGTGCTCAGTACTCAGGGTGCTGGGTGCTCAGTGCTCGGGGTGCTGGGTGCTCAGTGCTCAGGGTGCTGGGTGCTCAGTTCTCGGGGTGCTCGGTGCTCAGTACTCAGTGCTCAGGGTGCTCAGTGCTCAGTTCTCAGGGTGCTGGGTGCTCAGTACTCAGGGTGCTGGGTGCTCAGTACTCAGTGGGCTCAGTGCTTGGGGTGTTGGGTGCTCAGTACTCAGGGTGCTGGGTGCTCAGTGCTCAGGGTGCTGGGTGGTCAGTACTCAGGGTGCTGGGTGCTCAGTACTCAGGGTGCTGGGTGTTCAGTACTCAGGGTGCTGGGTGCTCAGTACTCGGGGTGCTGGGTGTTCAGTACTCAGGGTGCTGGGTGCTCAGTGCTCAGGGTGCTGGGTGCTCAGTAGTCAGGGTGCTGGGTGCTCAGTACTCAGGGTGCTGGGTGCTCAGTTCTCGGGGTGCTCGGTGCTCAGTACTCAGTGCTCAGGGTGCTCAGTGCTCAGTGCTCAGGGTGCTGGGTGTTCAGTACTCAGGGTGCTGGGTGCTCCGTACTCAGGGTGTTCTGTGCTCAGTGCTCAGGGTGCTGGGTGCTCAGTACTCGGGGTGCTGGGTGCTCATTCTCGGGGTGCTGGGTGCTCAGTGCTCGGGGTGCTGGGTGCTCAGTACTCAGGGTGCTGGGTGCTCAGTGCTCAGGGTGCTGGGTGCTCAGTACTCAGGGTGCTGGGTGCTCAGTGCTCAGGGTGCTGGGTGCTCAGTACTCAGGGTGCTGGGTGCTCAGTGCTCAGCGTGCTGGGTGCTCAGTACTCAGGGTGCTGGGAGCTCAGTGCTCAGGGTGATCGGTGCTCAGTACTCAGGGTGCTCATTACTCAGGGTGCTGGGTGCTCAGTGCTCGGGGTGCTGGGTGCTCAGTACTCAGGGTGCTGGGTGCTCAGTGCTCGGGGTTCTGGGTGCTCAGTGCTCAGGGTGATCGGTGCTCAGTACTCAGGGTGCTGGGTGCTCAGTGCTCAGGGTGCTCGGTGCTCAGTGCTCAGGGTGCTGGGTGCTCAGTACTCGGGGTGCTGGGTGTTCAGTACTCAGGGTGCTGGGTGCTCAGTACTCGGGGTGTTGGGTGTTCAGTACTCAGGGTGCTGGGTGCTCAGTGCTCAGGGTGCTGGGTGCTCAGTACTCGGGTGCTGGGTGCTCAGTGCTCAGGGTGCTGGGTGCTCAGTGCTCGGGGTGCTGGGTGCTCAGTGCTCAGTACTCAGGGTGCTGGGTGCTCAGTGCTCAGGGTGCTGGGTGCTCAGTGCTCGGGGTGCTGGGTGCTCAGTACTCAGGGTGCTGGGTGCTCAGTGCTCAGGGTGCTGGGTGCTCAGTACTCAGGGTGCTGGGTGCTCAGTGCTCAGCGTGCTGGGTGCTCAGTACTCAGGTTGCTGGGAGCTCAGTGCTCAGGGTGATCGGTGCTCAGTACTCAGGGTGCTCATTACTCAGGGTGCTGGGTGCTCAGTGCTCGGGGTGCTGGGTGCTCAGTACTCAGGGTGCTGGGTGCTCAGTGCTCGGGGTTCTGGGTGCTCAGTGCTCAGGGTGATCGGTGCTCAGTACTCAGGGTGCTGGTGCTCAGTGCTCAGGGTGCTCGGTGCTCAGTGCTCAGGGTGCTGGGTGCTCAGTACTCAGGGTGCTCAGTGCTCAGGGTGCTGATTGCTCAGTGCTCGGGGTGCTGGGTGCTCATTCCTCAAGGTGCTGGGTGCTCAGTACTCAGGGTGCTGGGTGCTCAGTACTCAGGGTGCTCAGTGCTTGGGGTGCTGGGTGCTCAGTACTCAGGGTGCTCAGTGCTTGGGGTGTTGGGTGCTCAGTCCTCAGGGTGCTGGGTGCTCAGTACTCAGGGTCCTGGGTGCTCAGTACTCTGGGTGCTCAGTGCTTGGTGTGCTGGGTGCTCAGTACTCAGGGTGCTCTGTGCTTGGGGTGTTGGGTGCTCAGTACTCAGGGTGCTGGGTGCTATGTGCTCAGGGTGCTGGGTGCTCAGTACTCACGGTGCTGGGTGCTCAGTACTCAGGGTGCTGGGTGCTCAGTGCTCGGGGTGCTGGGTGCTCAGTGCTCAGGGTGCTGGGTGCTCAGTGCTCGGGGTGCTGGATGCTCAGTGCTCAGGGTGCTGGATGCTCAGTGCTCAGGGTGCTGGGTGCTCAGTGCTCAGGGTGCTGGGTGCTCAGTGCTCGGGGTGCTGGGTGCTCAGTGCTCGAGGTGCTCAGTACTCAGGGTGCTGCGTGTTCAGTGCTCAGGGTGCTGGATGCTCAGTACTCAGGGTGCTGGGTGCTCAGTACTCGGCTGCTGGGTGCTCAGTGCTCAGGGTGCTGGGTGCTCAGTGCTCAGGGTGCTGGGTGCTCACTGCTCAGTACTCAGGGTGCTGGGTGCTCAGTGCTCGGGATGCTGGGTGCTCAGTGCTCAGTACTCAGGGTGCTGGGTGCTCAGTGCTCGGGGTGCTGGGTGCTCAGTGCTCAGGGTGCTGGGTGCTCAGTTCTCGGGGTGCTCGGTGCTCAGTACTCAGTGCTCAGGGTGCTCAGTGCTCAGTTCTCAGGGTGCTGGGTGCTCAGTACTCAGGGTGCTGGGTGCTCAGTACTCAGTGGGCTCAGTGCTTGGGGTGTTGGGTGCTCAGTACTCAGGGTGCTGGGTGCTCAGTGCTCAGGGTGCTGGGTGGTCAGTACTCAGGGTGCTGGGTGCTCAGTACTCAGGGTGCTGGGTGTTCAGTACTCAGGGTGCTGGGTGCTCAGTACTCGGGGTGCTGGGTGTTCAGTACTCAGGGTGCTGGGTGCTCAGTGCTCAGGGTGCTGGGTGCTCAGTAGTCAGGGTGCTGGGTGCTCAGTACTCAGGGTGCTGGGTGCTCAGTTCTCGGGGTGCTCGGTGCTCAGTACTCAGTGCTCAGGGTGCTCAGTGCTCAGTGCTCAGGGTGCTGGGTGTTCAGTACTCAGGGTGCTGGGTGCTCCGTACTCAGGGTGTTCTGTGCTCAGTGCTCAGGGTGCTGGGTGCTCAGTACTCGGGGTGCTGGGTGCTCATTCTCGGGGTGCTGGGTGCTCAGTGCTCGGGGTGCTGGGTGCTCAGTACTCAGGGTGCTGGGTGCTCAGTGCTCAGGTTGCTGGGTGCTCAGTACTCAGGGTGCTGGGTGCTCAGTGCTCAGGGTGCTGGGTGCTCAGTACTCAGGGTGCTGGGTGCTCAGTGCTCAGCGTGCTGGGTGCTCAGTACTCAGGGTGCTGGGAGCTCAGTGCTCAGGGTGATCGGTGCTCAGTACTCAGGGTGCTCATTACTCAGGGTGCTGGGTGCTCAGTGCTCGGGGTGCTGGGTGCTCAGTACTCAGGGTGCTGGGTGCTCAGTGCTCGGGGTTCTGGGTGCTCAGTGCTCAGGGTGATCGGTGCTCAGTACTCAGGGTGCTGGGTGCTCAGTGCTCAGGGTGCTCGGTGCTCAGTGCTCAGGGTGCTGGGTGCTCAGTACTCGGGGTGCTGGGTGTTCAGTACTCAGGGTGCTGGGTGCTCAGTACTCGGGGTGCTGGGTGTTCAGTACTCAGGGTGCTGGGTGCTCAGTGCTCAGGGTGCTGGGTGCTCAGTACTCGGGTGCTGGGTGCTCAGTGCTCAGGGTGCTGGGTGCTCAGTGCTCGGGGTGCTGGGTGCTCAGTGCTCAGTACTCAGGGTGCTGGGTGCTCAGTGCTCAGGGTGCTGGGTGCTCAGTGCTCGGGGTGCTGGGTGCTCAGTACTCAGGGTGCTGGGTGCTCAGTACTCCGGTTGCTCGGTGCTCAGTACTCCGGGTGCTGGGTGCTCAGTGCTCGGGGTGCAGGGTGCTCAGTACTCCGGGTGCTGGGTGCTTAGTTCTCGGGGTGCTCGGTGCTCAGTGCTCAGGGTGCTGGGTGCTCAGTGCTCGGGGTGCTGGGTGCTCAGTACTCAGGGTGCTGGGTGCTCAGTGCTCGGGGTGCTGGGTGCTCAGTACTCAGGGTGCTGGGTGCTCAGTACTCCGGGTGCTGGGTGCTCAGTGCTCGGGGTGCAGGGTGCTCAGTGCTCAGGGTGCTGGGTGCTCAGTGCTCGGGGTGCTGGGTGCTCAGTGCTCAGTACTCAGGGTGCAGGGTGCTCAGTGCTCGGGGTGCTGGGTGCTCAGTGCTCAGTACTCAGGGTGCTGGGTGCTCAGTGCTCAGGGTGCTGGGTGCTCAGTGCTCGGGGTGCTGGGTGCTCAGTACTCAGGGTGCTGGGTGCTCAGTACTCCGGGTGCTGGGTGCTCAGTTCTCGGGGTGCTCGGTGCTCAATACTCAGTGCTCAGGGTGCTCAGTGCTCAGTGCTCAGGGTGCTGCGTGCTCAGTGCTCAGGGTGCTGGGTGCTCAGTACTCAGGGTGCTGGGTGTTCAGTGCTCAGGGTGCTGGGTGCTCGGTACTCAGGGTGCTGGGTGCTCAGTGCTCAGCGTGCTGGGTGCTCTGTTCTCAGGGTCCTGGGAGCTCAGTGCTCAGGGTGATCGGTGCTCAGTATTCAGGGTGCTCATTACTCAGGGTGCTGGGTGCTCAGTGCTCAGGGTGCTGGGTGCTCAGTACTCAGGGTGCTGGGTGCTCAGTGCTCGGGGTTCTGGGTGCTCAGTGCTCAGGGTGATCGGTGCTCAGTACTCAGTGTGCTGGGTGCTCAGTGCTCAGGGTGCTGGGTGCTCAGTCCTCAGGGTGCTCAGTGCTCAGGGTGCTGGGTGCTCAGTGCTCGGGGTGCTCGGTGCTCAGTACTCAGGGTGCTGAGTGCTCAGTACTCAGGGTGCTGGGTGCTCAGTACTCAGGGTGCTGGGTGCTCAGTGCTCAGGGTGCTGGGTGATCAGTGCTCAGGGTGCTGGGTGCTCAGTGCTCAGGGTGCTGGGTGCTCAGTGCTCGGGGTGCTGGGTGCTCAGTACTCAGGGTGTTGGGTGCTAAGTGCTCAGGGTGCTGGGTGCTCAGTGCTCGGGGCCCTGGGTGCTCAGTGCTCGGGGTGCTCGGAGCTCAGTACTCAGGGTGCTGGGTGCTCAGTGCTGGGGGTGATCGGTGCTCTGTACTTAGGGTGCTCTGTGCTCAGTGCTCGGGGTGCTCGGTGCTCAGTACGTTGGGTGCTCACTACTCAGGGTGCTGGGTGCTCAGTGCTCGGGGTGATCGGTTCTCAGTACTTATGGTGCTGGGTGCTCAGTGCTCGGGGTGCTCGGTGCTCAGTACGTTGGGTGCTCACTACTCAGGGTGCTGGGTGCTCAGTTCTTAGGGTGCTGGGTGCTCAGTACTCAGGGTACTGGGTGCTCAGTACTCAGGGTGCTCAGTGTTTGGGGTGTTGGGTGCTCAGTACTCAGGGTGCTGGGTGCTCAGTGCTCAGGGTGCTGGGTGCTCAGTACTCAGGGTGCTGGGTGCTCAGTACTCAGGGTGCTGGGTGTTCAGTACTCAGGGTGCTGGGTGCTCAGTACTCGGGGTGCTGGGTGTTCAGTACTCAGGGTGCTGGGTGCTCAGTGCTCAGGGTGCTGGGTGCTCAGTAGTCAGGGTGCTGGGTGCTCAGTACTCAGGGTGCTGGGTGCTCAGTTCTCGGGGTGCTCGGTGCTCAGTACTCAGTGCTCAGGGTGCTCAGTGCTCAGTGCTCAGGGTGCTGGGTGTTCAGTACTCAGGGTGCTGGGTGCTCAGTACTCAGGGTGCTGGGTGCTCAGTGCTCAGGGTGCTGGGTGCTCAGTACTCGGGGTGCTCGGTGCTCAGTGCTCAGGGTGCTGGGTGCTCAGTACTCAGGGTGCTGGGTGCTCAGTGCTCAGGGTGCTCGGTGCTCAGTACTCGGGGTGCTGGGTGCTCATTCTCGGGGTGCTGGGTGCTCAGTGCTCGGGGTGCTGGGTGCTCAGTACTCAGGGTGCTGGGTGCTCAGTGCTCAGGGTGCTGGGTGCTCAGTACTCAGGGTGCTGGGTGCTCAGTGCTCAGGGTGCTGGGTGCTCAGTACTCAGGGTGCTGGGTGCTCAGTGCTCAGCGTGCTTGGTGCTCAGTACTCAGGGTGCTGGGAGCTCAGTACTCAGGGTGATCGGTGCTCAGTACTCAGGGTGCTCATTACTCAGGGTGCTGGGTGCTCAGTGCTCGGGGTGCTGGGTGCTCAGTACTCAGGGTGCTGGGTGCTCAGTGCTCGGGGTTCTGGGTGCTCAGTGCTCAGTGTGATCGGTGCTCAGTACTCAGGGTGCTGGGTGCTCAGTGCTCAGGGTGCTCGGTGCTCAGTGCTCAGGGTGCTGGGTGCTCAGTACTCAGGGTGCTGGGTGTTCAGTACTCAGGGTGCTGGGTGCTCAGTACTCGGGGTGCTGGGTGTTCAGTACTCAGGGTGCTGGGTGCTCAGTGCTCAGGGTGCTGGGTGCTCAGTACTCGGGTGCTGGGTGCTCAGTGCTCAGGGTGCTGGGTGCTCAGTTCTCGGGGTGCTGGGTGCTCAGTGCTCAGTACTCAGGGTGCTGGGTGCTCAGTGCTCGGGGTGCAGGGTGCTCAGTGCTCAGGGTGCTGGGTGCTCAGTGCTCGGGGCGCTGGGTGCTCAGTGCTCAGTACTCAGGGTGCTGGGTGCTCAGTTCTCGGGGTGCTGGGTGCTCAGTGCTCAGTACTCAGGGTGCTGTGTGCTCAGTGCTCAGGGTGCTGGGTGCTCAGTGCTCGGGGTGCTGGGTGCTCAGTACTCAGGGTGCTGGGTGCTCAGTACTCCGGGTGCTGGGTGCTCAGTTCTCGGGGTGCTCGGTGCTCAGTACTCAGTGCTCAGGGTGCTCAGTGCTCAGTGCTCAGGGTGCTGGGTGCTCAGTACTCAGGGTGCTGGGTGCTCAGTGCTCGGGGTGCTGGGTGCTCAGTACTCAGGGTGCTGGGTGCTCAGTGCTCGGGGTTCTGGGTGCTCAGTGCTCAGGGTGATCGGTGCTCAGTACTCAGGGTGCTGGGTGCTCAGTGCTCAGGGTGCTCGGTGCTCAGTGCTCAGGGTGCTGGGTGCTCAGTACTCGGGGTGCTGGGTGTTCAGTACTCAGGGTGCTGGGTGCTCAGTACTCGGGGTGCTGGGTGTTCAGTACTCAGGGTGCTGGGTGCTCAGTGCTCAGGGTGCTCAGTACTCGGGTGCTGGGTGCTCAGTGCTCAGGGTGCTGGGTGCTCAGTGCTCGGGGTGCAGGTTGCTCAGTGCTCAGGGTGCTGGGTGCTCAGTGCTCGGGGTGCTGGGTGCTCAGTGCTCAGTACTCAGGGTGCTGGGTGCTCAGTGCTCGGGGTGCTGGGTGCTCAGTGCTCAGTACTCAGGGTGCTGGGTGCTCAGTGCTCAGGGTGCTGGGTGCTCAGTGCTCGGGGTGCTGGGTGCTCAGTAGTCAGGGTGCTGGGTGCTCAGTACTCCGGTTGCTGGGTGCTCAGTTCTCGGGGTGCTCGGTGCTCAGTACTCAGTGCTCAGGGTGCTCAGTGCTCAGTGCTCAGGGTGCTGGGTGTTCAGTACTCAGGGTGCTGGGTGCTCTGTACTCAGGGTGCTGGGTGCTCAGTGCTCAGGGTGCTGGGTGCTCAGTACTCGGGGTGCTCGGTGCTCAGTGCTCAGAGTGCTGGGTGCTCAGTACTCAGGGTGCTGGGTGCTCAGTGCTCGGGGTGCTGGGTGCTCAGTACTCGGGGTGCTGGGTGCTCATTCTCGGGGTGCTGGGTGCTCAGTACTCAGGGTGCTGGGTGCTCAGTGCTCAGGGTGCTGGGTGCTCAGTACTCAGGGTGCTGGGTGCTCAGTGCTCAGCGTGCTGGGCGCTCAGTACTCAGGGTGCTGGGAGCTCAGTGCTCAGGGTGATCGGTGCTCAGTACTCAGGGTGCTCATTACTCATGGTGCTGGGTGCTCAGTGCTCGGGGTGCTGGGTGCTCAGTACTCAGGGTGCTGGGTGCTCAGTGCTCGGGGTTCTGGGTGTTCAGTGCTCAGGGTGATCCCTGCTCAGTACTCAGGGTGCTGGGTGCTCAGTGCTCAGGGTGCTCGGTTCTCAGTGCTCAGGGTGCTGGGTGCTCAGTACTCAGGGTGCTCAGTGCTCAGGGTGATGGTTGCTCAGTGCTCGGGGTGCTGGGTGCTCATTCCTCAGGGTGCTGGGTGCTCAGTACTCAGGGTGCTGGGTGCTCAGTACTCAGGGTGCTCAGTGCTTGGGGTGCTGGGTGCTCAGTACTCAGGGTGCTCAGTGCTTGGGGTGTAGGGTGCTCCGTCCTCAGGGTGCTGGCTGCTCAGTACTCAGGGTGCTGGGTGCTCAGTACTCAGGGTGCTCAGTGCTTGGGGTGCTGGGTGCTCAGTACTCAGTGTGCTCTGTGCTTGGGGTGTTGGGTGCTCAGTACTCAGGGTGCTGGGTGCTCAGTGCTCAGGGTGCTGGGTGCTCAGTACTCAGGGTGCTGGGTGCTCAGTGCTCAGGGTGCTGGGTGCTCAGTGCTCGGGGTGCTGGGTGCTCAGTGCTCAGTACTCAGGGTGCTGGGTGCTCAGTGCTCGGGGTGCAGGGTGCTCAGTGCTCAGGGTGCTGGATGCTCAGTGCTCGGGGTGCTGGGTGCTCAGTGCTCAGTACTCAGGGTGCTGGGTGCTCAGCGCTCGGGGTGCTGGGTGCTCAGTGCTCAGTACTCAGGGTGCTGGGTGCTCAGTACTCGGGGTGCTGGGTGCTCATTCTCGGGGTGCTGGGTGCTCAGTGCTCGGGGTGCTGGGTGCTCAGTACTCGGGGTGCTGGGTGCTCAGTACTCGGGGTGCTGGGTGCTCATTCTCGGGGTGCTGGGTGCTCAGTGCTCGGGGTGCTGGGTGCTCAGTACTCAGGGTGCTGGGTGCTCAGTGCTCAGGGTGCTGGGTGCTCAGTACTCAGGGTGCTGGGTGCTCAGTGCTCAGGGTGCTGGGTGCTCAGTACTCAGGGTGCTGGGTGCTCAGTGCTCAGCGTGCTGGGTGCTCAGTACTCAGGGTGCTGGGAGCTCAGTGCTCAGGGTGATCGGTGCTCAGTACTCAGGGTGCTCATTACTCAGGGTGCTGGGTGCTCAGTGCTCGGGGTGCTGGGTGCTCAGTACTCAGGGTGCTGGGTGCTCAGTGCTCGGGGTTCTGGGTGCTCAGTGCTCAGGGTGATCGGTGCTCAGTACTCAGGGTGCTGGGTGCTCAGTGCTCAGGGTGCTCGGTGCTCAGTGCTCAGGGTGCTGGGTGCTCAGTACTCAGGGTGCTCAGTGCTCAGGGTGCTGGTTGCTCAGTGCTCGGGGTGCTGGGTGCTCATTCCTCAAGGTGCTGGGTGCTCAGTACTCAGGGTGCTGGGTGCTCAGTACTCAGGGTGCTCAGTGCTTGGGGTGCTGGGTGCTCAGTCCGCAGGATGCTGGGTGCTCAGTACTCAGGGTCCTGGGTGCTCAGTACTCAGGGTGCTCAGTGCTTGGTGTGCTGGGTGCTCAGTACTCAGGGTGCTCTGTGCTTGGGGTGTTGGGTGCTCAGTACTCAGGGTGCAGGGTGCTCAGTGCTCAGGGTGCTGGGTGCTCAGTACTCACGGTGCTGGGTGCTCAGTACTCAGGGTGCTGGGTGCTCAGTGCTCGGGGTGCTGGGTGCTCAGTGCTCAGGGTGCTGGGTGCTCAGTGCTCGGGGTGCTGGATGCTCAGTGCTCAGGGTGCTGGATGCTCAGTGCTCAGGGTGCTGGGTGCTCAGTGCTCAGGGTGCTGGGTGCTCAGTGCTCGGGGTGCTGGGTGCTCAGTACTCGGCTGCTGGGTGCTCAGTGCTCAGGGTGCTGGGTGCTCAGTGCTCAGGGTGCTGGGTGCTCATTGCTCAGTACTCAGGGTGCTGGGTGCTCAGTGCTCGGGATGCTGGGTGCTCAGTGCTCAGTACTCAGGGTGCTGGGTGCTCAGTGCTCGGGGTGCTGGGTGCTCAGTGCTCAGGGTGCTGGGTGCTCAGTTCTCGGGGTGCTCGGTGCTCAGTACTCAGTGCTCAGGGTGCTCGGTGCTCAGTGCTCAGGGTGCTGGGTTTTCAGTACTCGGGGTGCTGGGTGCTCAGTACTCGGGGTGCTGGGTGCTCAGTACTCAGGGTGCTGGGTGCTCAGTGCTCAGGGTGCTGGGTGCTCAGTGCTCGGGGTGCTGGGTGCTCAGTGCTCAGTACTCAGGGTGCTGGGTGCTCAGTGCTCGGGGTGCTGGGTGATCAGTGCTCAGTACTCAGGGTGCTGGGTGCTCAGTGCTCGGGGTGCAGGGTGCTCAGTGCTCAGGGTGCTGGGTGCTCAGTGCTCGGGGTGCTGGGTGCTCAGTGCTCAGTACTCGGGGTGCTGGGTGCTCAGTGCTCGGGGTGCTGGGTGCTCAGTACTCAGGGTGCTGGGTGCTCAGTACTCCGGGTGCTGGGTGATCAGTTCTCGGGGTGCTCGGTGCTCAGTACTCAGTGCTCAGGGTGCTCAGTGCTCAGTGCTCAGGGTGCTGGGTGTTCAGTACTCAGGGTGCTGGGTGCTCAGTACTCAGGGTGATGGGTGCTCAGTGCTCAGGGTGCTGGGTGCTCAGTACTCGGGGTGCTCGCTGCTCAGTACTCAGGGTGCTGGGTGCTCAGTGCTCAGGGTGCTGGGTGCTCAGTGCTCAGGGTGCTCGGTGCTCAGTACTCGGGGTGCTGGGTGCTCATTCTCGGGGTGCTGGGTGCTCAGTGCTCTTGGTGCTGGGTGCTCAGTACTCACGGTGCTGGGTGCTCAGTGCTCAGGGTGCTGGGTGCTCAGTACTCAGGGTGCTGGTTGTTCAGTGCTCAGGGTGCTGGGTGCTCAGTACTCAGGGTGCGGGGTGCTCAGTGCTCAGCGTGCTGGGTGCTCAGTACTCAGGGTGCTGGGAGCTCAGTGCTCAGTGTGATCGGTGCTCAGTACTCAGGGTGCTCATTACTCAGGGTGCTGGGTGCTCAGTGCTCGGGGTGCTGGGTGCTCAGTACTCAGAGTGCTGGGTGCTCAGTGCTCGGGGTTCTGGGTGCTCAGTGCTCAGGGTGATCGGTGCTCAGTACTCAGGGTGCTGGGTGCTCAGTGCTCAGGGTGCTGGGTGCTCAGTCCTCAGGGTGCTCAGTGCTCAGGGTGCTGTGTGCTCAGTGCTCGGGGTGCTCGGTGCTCAGTACTCAGGGTGCTCTGTGCTTGGGGTGTTGGGTGCTCAGTACTCAGGGTGCTGGGTGCTCAGTGCTCAGGGTGCTGGGTGCTCAGTACTCAGGGTGCTGGGTGCTCAGTGCTCAGGGTGCTGGGTGCTCAGTGCTCGGGGTGCTGGGTGCTCAGTGCTCAGTACTCAGGGTGCTGGGTGCTCAGTGCTCGGGGTGCAGGGTGCTCAGTGCTCAGGGTGCTGGGTGCTCAGTGCTCGGGGTGCTGGGTGCTCAGTGCACAGTACTCAGGGTGCTGGGTGCTCAGTGCTCGGGGTGCTGGGTGCTCAGTGCTCAGTACTCAGGGTGCTGGGTGCTCAGTACTCGGGGTGCTGGGTGCTCATTCTCGGGGTGCTGGGTGCTCAGTGCTCGGGGTGCTGGGTGCTCAGTACTCGGGGTGCTGGGTGCTCAGTACTCGGGGTGCTGGGTGCTCATTCTCGGGGTGCTGGGTGCTCAGTGCTCGGGGTGCTGGGTGCTCAGTACTCAGGGTGCTGGGTGCTCAGTGCTCAGGGTGCTGGGTGCTCAGTACTCAGGGTGCTGGGTGCTCAGTGCTCAGGGTGCTGGGTGCTCAGTACTCAGGGTGCTGGGTGATCAGTGCTCAGCGTGCTGGGTGCTCAGTACTCAGGGTGCTGGGAGCTCAGTGCTCAGGGTGATCGGTGCTCAGTACTCAGGGTGCTCATTACTCAGGGTGCTGGGTGCTCAGTGCTCGGGCTGCTGGGTGCTCAGTACTCAGGGTGCTGGGTGCTCAGTGCTCGGGGTTCTGGGTGCTCAGTGCTCAGGGTGATCGGTGCTCAGTACTCAGGGTGCTGGGTGCTCAGTGCTCAGGGTGCTCGGTGCTCAGTGCTCAGGGTGCTGGGTGCTCAGTACTCAGGGTGCTCAGTGCTCAGGGTGCTGGTTGCTCAGTGCTCGGGGTGCTGGGTGCTCATTCCTCAAGGTGCTGGGTGCTCAGTACTCAGGGTGCTGGGTGCTCAGTACTCAGGGTGCTCAGTGCTTGGGGTGCTGGGTGCTCAGTACTCAGGGTGCTCAGTGCTTGGGGTGTTGGGTGCTCAGTCCTCAGGATGCTGGGTGCTCAGTACTCAGGGTCCTGGGTGCTCAGTACTCAGGGTGCTCAGTGCTTGGTGTGCTGGGTGCTCAGTACTCAGGGTGCTCTGTGCTTGGGGTGTTGGGTGCTCAGTACTCAGGGTGCAGGGTGCTCAGTGCTCAGGGTGCTGGGTGCTCAGTACTCACGGTGCTGGGTGCTCAGTACTCAGGGTGCTGGGTGCTCAGTGCTCGGGGTGCTGGGTGCTCAGTGCTCAGGGTGCTGGGTGCTCAGTGCTCGGGGTGCTCGGTGCTCAGTGCTCAGGGTGCTGGGTGCACAGTACTCAGGGTGCTCAGTGCTCAGGGTGCTGGTTGCTCAGTGCTCGGGGTGCTGGGTGCTCATTCCTCAAGGTGCTGGGTGCTCAGTACTCAGGGTGCTGGGTGCTCAGTACTCAGGGTGCTCAGTGCTTGGGGTGCTGGGTGCTCAGTCCTCAGGATGCTGGGTGCTCAGTACTCAGGGTCCTGGGTGCTCAGTACTCAGGGTGCTCAGTGCTTGGTGTGCTGGGTGCTCAGTACTCAGGGTGCTCTGTGCTTGGGGTGTTGGGTGCTCAGTACTCAGGGTGCAGGGTGCTCAGTGCTCAGGGTGCTGGGTGCTCAGTACTCACGGTGCTGGGTGCTCAGTACTCAGGGTGCTGGGTGCTCAGTGCTCGGGGTGCTGGGTGCTCAGTGCTCAGGGTGCTGGGTGCTCAGTGCTCGGGGTGCTGGATGCTCAGTGCTCAGGGTGCTGGATGCTCAGTGCTCAGGGTGCTGGGTGCTCAGTGCTCAGGGTGCTGGGTGCTCAGTGCTCGGGGTGCTGGGTGCTCAGTGCTCGAGGTGCTCAGTACTCAGGGTGCTGCGTGTTCAGTGCTCAGGGTGCTGGATGCTCAGTACTCAGGGTGCTGGGTGCTCAGTACTCAGGGTGCTGGGTGCTCAGTACTCGGCTGCTGGGTGCTCAGTAATCAGGGTGCTGGGTGCTCAGTGCTCAGGGTGCTGGGTGCTCAGTGCTCAGTACTCAGGGTGCTGGGTGCTCAGTGCTCGGGATGCTGGGTGCTCAGTGCTCAGTACTCAGGGTGCTGGGTGCTCATTGCTCGGGGTGCTGGGTGCTCAGTGCTCAGGGTGCTGGGTGCTCAGTTCTCGGGGTGCTCGGTGCTCAGTACTCAGTGCTCAGGGTGCTCGGTGCTCAGTGCTCAGGGTGCTGGGTTTTCAGTACTCGGGGTGCTGGGTGCTCAGTACTCGGGGTGCTGGGTGCTCAGTACTCAGGGTGCTGGGTGCTCAGTGCTCAGGGTGCTGGGTGCTCAGTGCTCGGGGTGCTGGGTGCTCAGTGCTCAGTACTCAGGGTGCTGGGTGCTCAGTGCTCGGGGTGCTGGGTGATCAGTGCTCAGTACTCAGGGTGCTGGGTGCTCAGTGCTCGGGGTGCAGGGTGCTCAGTGCTCAGGGTGCTGGGTGCTCAGTGCTCGGGGTGCTGGGTGCTCAGTGCTCAGTACTCGGGGTGCTGGGTGCTCAGTGCTCGGGGTGCTGGGTGCTCAGTACTCAGGGTGCTGGGTGCTCAGTACTCCGGGTGCTGGGTGATCAGTTCTCGGGGTGCTCGGTGCTCAGTACTCAGTGCTCAGGGTGCTCAGTGCTCAGTGCTCAGGGTGCTGGGTGTTCAGTACTCAGGGTGCTGGGTGCTCAGTACTCAGGGTGCTGGGTGCTCAGTGCTCAGGGTGCTGGGTGCTCAGTACTCGGGGTGCTCGCTGCTCAGTACTCAGGGTGCTGGGTGCTCAGTGCTCAGGGTGCTGGGTGCTCAGTGCTCAGGGTGCTCGGTGCTCAGTACTCGGGGTGCTGGGTGCTCATTCTCGGGGTGCTGGGTGCTCAGTGCTCTTGGTGCTGGGTGCTCAGTACTCACGGTGCTGGGTGCTCAGTGCTCAGGGTGCTGGGTGCTCAGTACTCAGGGTGCTGGGTGTTCAGTGCTCAGGGTGCTGGGTGCTCAGTACTCAGGGTGCGGGGTGCTCAGTGCTCAGCGTGCTGGGTGCTCAGTACTCAGGGTGCTGGGAGCTCAGTGCTCAGTGTGATCGGTGCTCAGTACTCAGGGTGCTCATTACTCAGGGTGCTGGGTGCTCAGTGCTCGGGGTGCTGGGTGCTCAGTACTCAGAGTGCTGGGTGCTCAGTGCTCGGGGTTCTGGGTGCTCAGTGCTCAGGGTGATCGGTGCTCAGTACTCAGGGTGCTGGGTGCTCAGTGCTCAGGGTGCTGGGTGCTCAGTCCTCAGGGTGCTCAGTGCTCAGGGTGCTGTGTGCTCAGTGCTCGGGGTGCTCGGTGCTCAGTACTCAGGGTGCTCTGTGCTTGGGGTGTTGGGTGCTCAGTACTCAGGGTGCTGGGTGCTCAGTGCTCAGGGTGCTGGGTGCTCAGTACTCAGGGTGCTGGGTGCTCAGTGCTCAGGGTGCTGGGTGCTCAGTGCTCGGGGTGCTGGGTGCTCAGTGCTCAGTACTCAGGGTGCTGGGTGCTCAGTGCTCGGGGTGCAGGGTGCTCAGTGCTCAGGGTGCTGGGTGCTCAGTGCTCGGGGTGCTGGGTGCTCAGTGCTCAGTACTCAGGGTGCTGGGTGCTCAGTGCTCGGGGTGCTGGGTTCTCAGTGCTCAGTACTCAGGGTGCTGGGTGCTCAGTACTCGGGGTGCTGGGTGCTCATTCTCGGGGTGCTGGGTGCTCAGTGCTCGGGGTGCTGGGTGCTCAGTACTCGGGGTGCTGGGTGCTCAGTACTCGGGGTGCTGGGTGCTCATTCTCGGGGTGCTGGGTGCTCAGTGCTCGGGGTGCTGGGTGCTCAGTACTCAGGGTGCTGGGTGCTCAGTGCTCAGGGTGCTGGGTGCTCAGTACTCAGGGTGCTGGGTGCTCAGTGCTCAGGGTGCTGGGTGCTCAGTACTCAGGGTGCTGGGTGCTCAGTGCTCAGCGTGCTGGGTGCTCAGTACTCAGGGTGCTGGGAGCTCAGTGCTCAGGGTGATCGGTGCTCAGTACTCAGGGTGCTCATTACTCAGGGTGCTGGGTGCTCAGTGCTCGGGGTGCTGGGTGCTCAGTACTCAGGGTGCTGGGTGCTCAGTGCTCGGGGTTCTGGGTGCTCAGTGCTCAGGGTGATCGGTGCTCAGTACTCAGGGTGCTGGGTGCTCAGTGCTCAGGGTGCTCGGTGCTCAGTGCTCAGGGTGCTGGGTGCTCAGTACTCAGGGTGCTCAGTGCTCAGGGTGCTGGTTGCTCAGTGCTCGGGGTGCTGGGTGCTCATTCCTCAAGGTGCTGGGTGCTCAGTACTCAGGGTGCTGGGTGCTCAGTACTCAGGGTGCTCAGTGCTTGGGGTGCTGGGTGCTCAGTACTCAGGGTGCTCAGTGCTTGGGGTGTTGGGTGCTCAGTCCTCAGGATGCTGGGTGCTCAGTACTCAGGGTCCTGGGTGCTCAGTACTCAGGGTGCTCAGTGCTTGGTGTGCTGGGTGCTCAGTACTCAGGGTGCTCTGTGCTTGGGGTGTTGGGTGCTCAGTACTCAGGGTGCAGGGTGCTCAGTGCTCAGGGTGCTGGGTGCTCAGTACTCACGGTGCTGGGTGCTCAGTACTCAGGGTGCTGGGTGCTCAGTGCTCGGGGTGCTGGGTGCTCAGTGCTCAGGGTGCTGGGTGCTCAGTGCTCAGGGTGCTGGATGCTCAGTGCTCAGGGTGCTGGATGCTCAGTGCTCAGGGTGCTGGGTGCTCAGTGCTCAGGGTGCTGGGTGCTCAGTGCTCGGGGTGCTGGGTGCTCAGTGCTCGAGGTGCTCAGTACTCAGGGTGCTGCGTGTTCAGTGCTCAGGGTGCTGGATGCTCAGTACTCAGGGTGCTGGGTGCTCAGTACTCAGGGTGCTGGGTGCTCAGTACTCGGCTGCTGGGTGCTCAGTGCTCAGGGTGCTGGGTGCTCAGTGCTCAGGGTGCTGGGTGCTCAGTGCTCAGTACTCAGGGTGCTGGGTGCTCAGTGCTCGGGATGCTGGGTGCTCAGTGCTCAGTACTCAGGGTGCTGGGTGCTCAGTGCTCGGGGTGCTGGGTGCTCAGTGCTCAGGGTGCTGGGTGCTCAGTTCTCGGGGTGCTCGGTGCTCAGTACTCAGTGCTCAGGGTGCTCGGTGCTCAGTGCTCAGGGTGCTGGGTTTTCAGTACTAGGGCTGCTGGGTGCTCAGTACTCGGGGTGCTGGGTGCTCAGTACTCAGGGTGCTGGGTGCTCAGTGCTCAGGGTGCTGGGTGCTCAGTGCTCGGGGTGCTGGGTGCTCAGTGCTCAGTACTCAGGGTGCTGGGTGCTCAGTGCTCGGGGTGCTGGGTGATCAGTGCTCAGTACTCAGGGTGCTGGGTGCTCAGTGCTCGGGGTGCAGGGTGCTCAGTGCTCAGGGTGCTGGGTGCTCAGTGCTCGGGGTGCTGGGTGCTCAGTGCTCAGTACTCGGGGTGCTGGGTGCTCAGTGCTCGGGGTGCTGGGTGCTCAGTACTCAGGGTGCTGGGTGCTCAGTACTCCGGGTGCTGGGTGATCAGTTCTCGGGGTGCTCGGTGCTCAGTACTCAGTGCTCAGGGTGCTCAGTGCTCAGTGCTCAGGGTGCTGGGTGTTCAGTACTCAGGGTGCTGGGTGCTCAGTACTCAGGGTGCTGGGTGCTCAGTGCTCAGGGTGCTGGGTGCTCAGTACTCGGGGTGCTCGCTGCTCAGTACTCAGGGTGCTGGGTGCTCAGTGCTCAGGGTGCTGGGTGCTCAGTGCTCAGGGTGCTCGGTGCTCAGTACTCGGGGTGCTGGGTGCTCATTCTCGGGGTGCTGCGTGCTCAGTGCTCTTGGTGCTGGGTGCTCAGTACTCACGGTGCTGGGTGCTCAGTGCTCAGGGTGCTGGGTGCTCAGTACTCAGGGTGCTGGGTGTTCAGTGCTCAGGGTGCTGGGTGCTCAGTACTCAGGGTGCGGGGTGCTCAGTGCTCAGCGTGCTGGGTGCTCAGTACTCAGGGTGCTGGGAGCTCAGTGCTCAGTGTGATCGGTGCTCAGTACTCAGGGTGCTCATTACTCAGGGTGCTGGGTGCTCAGTGCTCGGGGTGCTGGGTGCTCAGTACTCAGAGTGCTGGGTGCTCAGTGTTCGGGGTTCTGGGTGCTCAGTACTCAGGGTGATCGGTGCTCAGTACTCAGGGTGCTGGGTGCTCAGTGCTCAGGGTGCTGGGTGCTCAGTCCTCAGGGTGCTCAGTACTCAGGGTGCTGAGTGCTCAGTACTCAGGGTGCTGGGTGCTCAGTACTCAGGGTGCTGAGTGCTCAGTGCTCAGGGTGCTGGGTGATCAGTGCTAAGGGTGCTGGGTGCTCAGTGCTCAGGGTGCTGGGTGCTCAGTGCTCGGGTTGCTGGGTGCTCAGTACTCGGGTGCTGGGTTCTCAGTGCTCAGGGTGCTGGGTGCTCAGTGCTCGGGGTGCTGGGTGCTCAGTGCTCAGTACTCAGGGTGCTGGGTGTTCAGTGCTCAGGGTGCTGGGTGCTCAGTGCTCAGTACTCAGGGTGCTGGGTGCTCAGTGCTCGGGGTGCAGGGTGCTCAGTGCTCAGGGTGCTGGGTGCTCAGTGCTCGGGGTGCTGGGTGCTCAGTGCTCAGTACTCAGGGTGCTGGGTGCTCAGTGCTCGGGGTGCTGGGTGCTCAGTGCTCAGTACTCAGGGTGCTGGGTGCTCAGTGCTCAGGGTGCTGGGTGCTCAGTGCTTGGGGTGCTGGGTGCTCAGTACTCAGGGTGCTGGGTGCTCAGTACTCCGGGTGCTGGGTGCTCAGTTCTCGGGGTGCTCGGTGCTCAGTACTCAGTGCTCAGGGTGCTCAGTGCTCAGTGCTCAGAGTGCTGGGTGTTCAGTACTCAGGGTGCTGGGTGCTCAGTACTCAGGGTGCTGGGTGCTCAGTGCTCAGGGTGCTGGGTGCTCAGTACTCGGGGTGCTCGGTGCTCAGTGCTCAGGGTGCTGGGTGCTCAGTACTCAGGGTGCTGGGTGCTCAGTGCTCAGGGTGCTCGGTGCTCATTACTCGGTGTGCTGGGTGCTCATTCTCGGGGTGCTGGGTGCTCAGTGCTCGGGGTGCTGGGTGCTCAGTACTCAGGGTGCTGGGTGCTCAGTGCTCAGGGTGCTGGGTGCTCAGTACTCAGGGTGCTGGGTGCTCAGTGCTCAGGGTGCTGGGTGCTCAGTACTCAGGGTGCTGGGTGCTCAGTGCTCAGCGTGCTGGGTGCTCAGTACTCAGGGTGCTGGGAGCTCAGTGCTCAGGGTGATCGGTGCTCAGTACTCAGGGTGCTCATTACTCAGGGTGCTGGGTGTTCAGTGCTCGGGGTGCTGGGTGCTCAGTACTCAGGGTGCTGGGTGCTCAGTGCTCGGGGTTCTGGGTGCTCAGTGCTC
The DNA here is from genome assembly GCF_018167655.1 of Microtus oregoni. NCBI lineage: Eukaryota > Metazoa > Chordata > Mammalia > Rodentia > Cricetidae > Microtus > Microtus oregoni. The sequence continues at coordinate 471,967 of NW_024543811.1, read as the reverse complement.
AGCGTGATCGGTGCTCAGTACTCAGGGTGCTGGGTGCTCAGTGCTCAGGGTGCTCGGTGCTCAGTGCTCAGGGTGCTGGGTGCTCAGTACTCAGGGTGCTCAGTGCTCAGGGTGCTGTGTGCTCAGTGCTCGGGGTGCTGGGTGCTCAGTGCTCGGGGTGCTGGGTGCTCAGTACTCAGGGTGCTGGGTGCTCATTACTCCGGGTGCTGGGTGCTCAGTTCTCGGGGTGCTCGGTGCTCAGTACTCAGTGCTCAGGGTGCTCAGTGCTCAGTGCTCAGGGTGCTGGGTGTTCAGTACTCAGGGTGCTGGGTGCTCAGTGCTCAGGGTGCTGGGTGCTCAGTACTCGGGGTGCTCGGTGCTCAGTACTCAGTGCTCAGGGTGCTCAGGGCTCAGGGTGCTGGGTGCTCAGTACTCAGGGTGCTGGGTGCTCAGTGCTCAGGGTGCTGGGTGCTCAGTACTCAGGGAGCTGGGTGCTCAGTACTCGGGGTACTGGGTGCTCAGTACTCAGGGTGCTGGGTGCTCAGTACTCAGGGTGCTGGGTGCTCAGTACTCGGGTGCTGGGTGCTCAGTGCTCAGGGTGCTGGGTGCTCAGTGCTCGGGGTGCTGGGTGCTCAGTGCTCAGTACTCAGGGTGCTGGGTGCTCAGTGCTCGGGGTGCTGCGTGCTCAGTGCTCAGGGTGCTGGGTGCTCAGTCCTCAGGGTGCTCATTGCTCAGGGTGCTGGGTGCTCAGTACTCAGGGTGCTGGGTGCTCAGTGCTCAGGGTGCTCGGTGCTCGGGGCGCTGGGTGCTCAGTGCTCGGGGTGCTCGGAGCTCAGTACTCAGGGTGCTGGGTGCTCAGTGCTCGGGGTGCTCGGTGCTCAGTACTCAGGGTGCTCAGTGCTCAGTGCTCAGGGTGCTCGATGCTCAGTACGTTGGGTGCTCACTACTCAGGGTGCTGCGTGCTCAGTGCTCAGGGTGCTGGGTGCTCAGTGCTCAGGGTGCTGGGTGCTCAGTACTCAGGGTGCTGGGTGCTCAGTGCTCGGGGTGCTGGGTGCTCAGTGCTCAGGGTGCTGGGTGCTCAGTACTCAGGGTGTTGGTTGCCCAGTACTCGGGGTGCTTTGTGCTCAGTACTCAGGGTGCTGGGTGCTCAGTACTCAGGGTGCTGGGTGCTCAGTACTCGGGTGCTGGGTGCTCAGTGCTCAGGGTGCTGGGTGCTCAGTAATCGGGGTGCTGGGTGCTCAGTGCTCGGGGTGCTGGGTGCTCAGTGCTCAGTACTCAGGGTGCTGGGTGCTCAGTACTCGGGGTGCTGGGTGCTCAGTGCTCAGTACTCAGGGTGCTGGGTGCTCAGTGCTCAGGGTGCTGGGTGCTCAGTGCTCAGGGTGCTGGGTACTCAGTGCTCAGGGTGCTGGGTGCTCAGTACTCAGGGTGCTGGGTGCTCAGTGCTCAGGGTGCTGGGTGCTCAGTGCTCGGGGTGTTGGGTGCTCAGTGCTCGGGGTGCTGGGTGCTCAGTGCTCGGGGTGCTCGGTGCTCAGTACTCAGGGTGCTGGGTGCTCAGTGCTCGAGGTGCTCAGTACTCAGGGTGCTGTATGTTCAGTGTTCAAGGTGCTGGGTGCTCAGTACTCAGGGTGCTCGGTGCTTAGTACTCAGGGTGCTGGGTGCTCAGTACTCCGGGTGCTGGGTGCTCAGTGCTCGGGGTGCTCGGTGCTCAGTACTCAGTGCTCAGGGTGCTCAGTGCTCAGTGCTCAGGGTGCTGGGTGTTCAGTACTCAGGGTGCTGGGTGCTCAGTACTCAGGGTGCTGGGTGCTCAGTACTCGGGGTGCTCGGTGCTCAGTGCTCAGGGTGCTGGGTGCTCAGTACTCAGGGTGCTGGGTGCTCAGTACACAGGGTACTGGGTGCTCAGTGCTCAGGGTGCTGGGTACTCAGTGCTCAGGGTGCTCGGTGCTCAGTACTCGTGGTGCTGGGTGCTCATTCTTGGGGTGCTGGGTGCTCAGTGCTCGGGGTGCTGGGTGCGCAGTACTCAGGGTGCTGGGTGCTCAGTGCTCAGGGTGCTGGGTTCTCAGTACTCAGGGTGCTGGGTGCTCAGTGCTCAGGGTGCTGGGTGCTCAGTACTCAGGGTGCTGGGTGCTCAGTGCTCAGGGTGCTGGGTGCTCAGTACTCAGGGAGCTGGGAGCTCAGTGCTCAGGGTGATCGGTGCTCAGTACTCAGGGTGCTCAGTACTCAGGGTACTGGGTGCTCAGTGCTCGGGGTGCTGGGAGCTCAGTACTCAAGGTGCTGGGTGCTCAGTGCTCGGGGTGCTGGGTGCTCAGTGCTCAGGGTGATCGGTGCTCAGTACTCAGGGTGCTGGGTGCTTAGTGCTCAGGGTGCTGGGTGTTCAGTCCCCAGGGTGCTCAGTGCTCAGGGTGCTGGGTGCTCAGTGCTCGGGGTGCTGGGTGCTCAGTGCTCGGGGTGCTGGGTGTTCAGTGCTCATTGCTCAGGGTGCTGGGTGCTCAGTGCTCAGTGCTCAGGGTGCTGGTTGCTCAGTACTCAGGGTACTGGGTGCTCAGTGCTCAGGGTGCTCAGTGCTCAGTACTCAGTGCTGAGTGTGCTCAGTGCTCAGTGCTCAGGGTGCTGGGTGTTCAGTACTCAGGGTGCTGGGTGCTCAGTACTCAGGGTGCTGGGTGCTCAGTGCTCAGGGTGCTCGGTGCTCGGGGCGCTGGGTGCTCAGTGCTCGGGGTGCTCGGAGCTCAGTACTCAGGGTGCTGGGTGCTCAGTGCTCGGGGTGCTCGGTGCTCTGTACTCAGGGTGCTGGGTGCTCAGTGCTCGGGGTGCTCGGTGCTCAGTACGTTGAGTGCTCACTACTCAGGGTCCTGGGTGCTCAGTCCTCAGGGTGCTGGGTGCTCAGTGCTCAGGGTGCTGGGTGCTCAGTGCTCAGGGTGCTGGGTGCTCAGTACTCAGGGTGCTGGGTGCGCAGTGCTCGGGGAGCTGGGTGCTCAGTGCTCAGGGTGCTGGCTGCTCAGTACTCAGGGTGCTGGGTGCTCAGTACTCGGGGTGCTGGGTGCTCAGTACTCAGGGTGCTGGGTGCTCAGTACTCAGGGTGCTGGGTGCTCAGTACTCGGGTGCTGGGTGCTCAGTGCTCAGCGTGCTGGGTGCTCAGTACTCAGGGTGCTGAGAGCTCAGTGATCAGTGTGATCGGTGCTCAGTACTCAGGGTGCTCATTACTCAGGGTGCTGGGTGCTCAGTGCTCGGGGTGCTGGGTGCTCAGTACTCAGAGTGCTGGGTGCTCAGTGCTCGGGGTTCTGGGTGCTCAGTGCTCAGGGTGATCGGTGCTCAGTACTCAGGGTGCTGGGTGCTCAGTGCTCAGGGTGCTCGGTGCTCAGTGCTCAGGGTGCTGGGTGCTCAGTACTCAGGGTGCTGGGAGCTCAGTGCTCAGGGTGATCGGTGCTCAGTACTCAGGGTGCTCATTACTCAGGGTGCTGGGTGCTCAGTGCTCGGGGTGCTGGGTGCTCAGTACTCAGGGTGCTGGGTGCTCAGTGCTCGGGGTTCTGGGTGCTCAGTGCTCAGGGTGATCGGTGCTCAGTACTCAGGGTGCTGGGTGCTCAGTGCTCAGGGTGCTCGGTGCTCAGTGCTCAGGGTGCTGGGTGCTCAGTACTCAGGGTGCTCAGTGCTCAGGGTGCTGGGTGCTCAGTGCTCGGGATGCTGGGTGCTCAGTGCTCGGGGTGCTGGGTGCTCAGTACTCAGGGTGCTGGGTGCTCATTACTCCGGGTGCTGGGTGCTCAGTTCTCGGGGTGCTCGGTGCTCAGTACTCAGTGCTCAGGGTGCTCAGTGCTCAGTGCTCAGGGTGCTGGGTGCTCAGTACTCAGGGTGCTGGGTGCTCAGTACTCGGGGTGCTCGGTGCTCAGTACTCAGTGCTCAGGGTGCTCAGGGCTCAGGGTGCTGGGTGCTCAGTACTCAGGGTGCTGGGTGCTCAGTGCTCAGGTTGCTGGGTGCTCAGTACTCAGGGAGCTGGGTGCTCAGTACTCGGGTGCTGGGTGCTCAGTGCTCAGGGTGCTGGGTGCTCAGTGCTCGGGGTGCTGGGTGCTCAGTGCTCAGTACTCAGGGTGCTGGGTGCTCAGTGCTCGGGGTGCTGCGTGCTCAGTGCTCAGGGTGCTGGGTGCTCAGTCCTCAGGGTGCTCATTGCTCAGGGTGCTGGGTGCTCAGTACTCAGGGTGCTGGGTGCTCAGTGCTCAGGGTGCTCGGTGCTCGGGGCGCTGGGTGCTCAGTGCTCGGGGTGCTCGGAGCTCAGTACTCAGGGTGCTGGGTGCTCAGTGCTCGGGGTGCTCGGTGCTCAGTACTCAGGGTGCTCAGTGCTCAGTGCTCAGGGTGCTCGATGCTCAGTACGTTGGGTGCTCACTACTCAGGGTGCTGCGTGCTCAGTGCTCAGGGTGCTGGGTGCACAGTGCTCAGGGTGCTGGGTGCTCAGTACTCAGGGTGCTGGGTGCTCAGTGCTCGGGGTGCTGGGTGCTCAGTGCTCAGGGTGCTGGGTGCTCAGTACTCAGGGTGTTGGTTGCCCAGTACTCGGGGTGCTTTGTGCTCAGTACTCAGGGTGCTGGGTGCTCAGTACTCAGGGTGCTGGGTGCTCAGTACTCGGGTGCTGGGTGCTCAGTGCTCAGGGTGCTGGGTGCTCAGTGCTCGGGGTGCTGGGTGCTCAGTGCTCAGTACTCAGGGTGCTGGGTGCTCAGTACTCGGGGTGCTGGGTGCTCAGTGCTCGGGGTGCTGGGTGCTCAGTGCTCAGTACTCAGGGTGCTGGGTGCTCAGTACTCGGGGTGCTGGGTGCTCAGTGCTCAGTACTCAGGGTGCTGGGTGCTCAGTGCTCAGGGTGCTGGGTGCTCAGTGCTCAGGGTGCTGGGTACTCAGTGCTCAGGGTGCTGGGTGCTCAGTACTCAGGGTGCTGGGTGCTCAGTGCTCAGGGTGCTGGGTGCTCAGTGCTCGGGGTGTTGGGTGCTCAGTGCTCGGGGTGCTGGGTGCTCAGTGCTCGGGGTGCTCGGTGCTCAGTACTCTGGGTGCTGGGTGCTCAGTGCTCGAGGTGCTCAGTTCTCAGGGTGCTGTATGTTCAGTGTTCAAGGTGCTGGGTGCTCAGTACTCAGGGTGCTCGGTGCTTAGTACTCAGGGTGCTGGGTGCTCAGTACTCCGGGTGCTGGGTGCTCAGTGCTCGGGGTGCTTGGTGCTCAGTACTCAGTGCTCAGGGTGCTCAGTGCTCAGTGCTCAGGGTGCTGGGTGTTCAGTACTCAGGGTGCTGGGTGCTCAGTACTCAGGGTGCTGGGTGCTCAGTACTCGGGGTGCTCGGTGCTCAGTACTCAGTGCTCAGGGTGCTCAGTGCTCAGTGCTCAGGGTGCTGGGTGCTCAGTACTCAGGGTGCTGGGTGCTCAGTACTCGGGGTGCTCGGTGCTCAGTACTCAGTGCTCAGGGTGCTCAGGGCTCAGGGTGCTGGGTGCTCAGTACTCAGGGTGCTGGGTGCTCAGTGCTCAGGTTGCTGGGTGCTCAGTACTCAGGGAGCTGGGTGCTCAGTACTCGGGTGCTGGGTGCTCAGTGCTCAGGGTGCTGGGTGCTCAGTGCTCGGGGTGCTGGGTGCTCAGTGCTCAGTACTCAGGGTGCTGGGTGCTCAGTGCTCGGGGTGCTGCGTGCTCAGTGCTCAGGGTGCTGGGTGCTCAGTCCTCAGGGTGCTCATTGCTCAGGGTGCTGGGTGCTCAGTACTCAGGGTGCTGGGTGCTCAGTGCTCAGGGTGCTCGGTGCTCGGGGCGCTGGGTGCTCAGTGCTCGGGGTGCTCGGAGCTCAGTACTCAGGGTGCTGGGTGCTCAGTGCTCGGGGTGCTCGGTGCTCAGTACTCAGGGTGCTCAGTGCTCAGTGCTCAGGGTGCTCGATGCTCAGTACGTTGGGTGCTCACTACTCAGGGTGCTGCGTGCTCAGTGCTCAGGGTGCTGGGTGCACAGTGCTCAGGGTGCTGGGTGCTCAGTACTCAGGGTGCTGGGTGCTCAGTGCTCGGGGTGCTGGGTGCTCAGTGCTCAGGGTGCTGGGTGCTCAGTACTCAGGGTGTTGGTTGCCCAGTACTCGGGGTGCTTTGTGCTCAGTACTCAGGGTGCTGGGTGCTCAGTACTCAGGGTGCTGGGTGCTCAGTACTCGGGTGCTGGGTGCTCAGTGCTCAGGGTGCTGGGTGCTCAGTGCTCGGGGTGCTGGGTGCTCAGTGCTCAGTACTCAGGGTGCTGGGTGCTCAGTACTCGGGGTGCTGGGTGCTCAGTGCTCGGGGTGCTGGGTGCTCAGTGCTCAGTACTCAGGGTGCTGGGTGCTCAGTACTCGGGGTGCTGGGTGCTCAGTGCTCAGTACTCAGGGTGCTGGGTGCTCAGTGCTCAGGGTGCTGGGTGCTCAGTGCTCAGGGTGCTGGGTACTCAGTGCTCAGGGTGCTGGGTGCTCAGTACTCAGGGTGCTGGGTGCTCAGTGCTCAGGGTGCTGGGTGCTCAGTGCTCGGGGTGTTGGGTGCTCAGTGCTCGGGGTGCTGGGTGCTCAGTGCTCGGGGTGCTCGGTGCTCAGTACTCTGGGTGCTGGGTGCTCAGTGCTCGAGGTGCTCAGTTCTCAGGGTGCTGTATGTTCAGTGTTCAAGGTGCTGGGTGCTCAGTACTCAGGGTGCTCGGTGCTTAGTACTCAGGGTGCTGGGTGCTCAGTACTCCGGGTGCTGGGTGCTCAGTGCTCGGGGTGCTTGGTGCTCAGTACTCAGTGCTCAGGGTGCTCAGTGCTCAGTGCTCAGGGTGCTGGGTGTTCAGTACTCAGGGTGCTGGGTGCTCAGTACTCAGGGTGCTGGGTGCTCAGTACTCGGGGTGCTCGGTGCTCAGTGCTCAGGGTGCTGGGTGCTCAGTACTCAGGGTGCTGGGTGCTCAGTACACAGGGTACTGGGTGCTCAGTGCTCAGGGTGCTGGGTACTCAGTGCTCAGGGTGCTCGGTGCTCAGTACTCGTGGTGCTGGGTGCTCATTCTTGCGGTGCTGGGTGCTCAGTGCTCGGGGTGCTGGGTGCGCAGTACTCAGGGTGCTGGGTGCTCAGTGCTCAGGGTGCTGGGTTCTCAGTACTCAGGGTGCTGGGTGCTCAGTGCTCAGGGTGCTGGGTGCTCAGTACTCAGGGTGCTGGGTGCTCAGTGCTCAGGGTGCTGGGTGCTCAGTACTCAGGGAGCTGGGAGCTCAGTGCTCAGGGTGATCGGTGCTCAGTACTCAGGGTGCTCAGTACTCAGGGTACTGGGTGCTCAGTGCTCGGGGTGCTGGGAGCTCAGTACTCAAGGTGCTGGGTGCTCAGTGCTCGGGGTGCTGGGTGCTCAGTGCTCAGGGTGATCGGTGCTCAGTACTCAGGGTGCTGGGTGCTTAGTGCTCAGGGTGCTGGGTGTTCAGTCCCCAGGGTGCTCAGTGCTCAGGGTGCTGGGTGCTCAGTGCTCGGGGTGCTGGGTGCTCAGTGCTCGGGGTGCTGGGTGTTCAGTGCTCATTGCTCAGGGTGCTGGGTGCTCAGTGCTCAGTGCTCAGGGTGCTGGTTGCTCAGTACTCAGGGTACTGGGTGCTCAGTGCTCAGGGTGCTCAGTGCTCAGTACTCAGTGCTGAGTGTGCTCAGTGCTCAGTGCTCAGGGTGCTGGGTGTTCAGTACTCAGGGTGCTGGGTGCTCAGTACTCAGGGTGCTGGGTGCTCAGTGCTCAGGGTGCTCGGTGCTCGGGGAGCTGGGTGCTCAGTGCTCGGGGTGCTCGGAGCTCAGTACTCAGGGTGCTGGGTGCTCAGTGCTCGGGGTGCTCGGTGCTCTGTACTCAGGGTGCTGGGTGCTCAGTGCTCGGGGTGCTCGGTGCTCAGTACGTTGAGTGCTCACTACTCAGGGTCCTGGGTGCTCAGTGCTCAGGGTGCTGGGTGCTCAGTGCTCAGGGTGCTGGGTGCTCAGTGCTCAGGGTGCTGGGTGCTCAGTTCTCAGGGTGCTGGGTGCGCAGTGCTCGGGGTGCTGGGTGCTCAGTGCTCAGGGTGCTGGCTGCTCAGTACTCAGGGTGCTGGGTGCTCAGTACTCGGGGTGCTGGGTGCTCAGTACTCAGGGTGCTGGGTGCTCAGTACTCAGGGTGCTGGGTGCTCAGTACTCGGGTGCTGGGTGCTCAGTGCTCAGGGTGTTGGGTGCTCAGTGCTCAGGGTGCTGGGTGCTCAGTGCTCGGGGTGCTCGGTGCTCAGTACGTTGGGTGCACACTACTCAGGGTGCTGGGTGCTCAGTGCTCAGGGTGCTGGGTGCTCAGTGCTCAGGGTGCTGGGTGCTCAGTGCTCAGGGTGCTGGGTGCTCAGTACTCAGGGTGCTGGGTGCTCAGTGCTCGGGGTGCTGGGTGCTCAGTGCTCAGGGTTCTGGGTGCTCAGTACTCAGGGTGCTGTGTGCTCAGTACTCGGGGTGCTGTGTGCTCAGTACTCAGGGTGCTGGGTGCTCAGTTCTCAGGGTGCTGGGTGCTCAGTACTCAGGTGCTGCGTGCTCAGTGCTCTGGGTGCTGGGTGCTCAGTGCTCGGGGTGCTGGGTGCTCAGTGCTCAGTACTCAGGGTGCTGGGTGCTCAGTGCTCGGGGTGCTGCGTGCTCAGTGCTCATTACTCAGGGTGCTCGGTGCTCAGTGCTCAGGGTGCTGTGTGCTCAGTGCTCAGGGTGCTGGGTGCTCAGTCCTCAGGGTGCTCATTGCTCAGGGTGCTGGGTGCTCAGTACTCAGGGTGCTGGGTGCTCAGTGCTCAGGGTGCTCGGTGCTCGGGGCGCTGGGTGCTCAGTGCTCGGGGTGCACGGAGCTCAGTACTCAGGTTGCTGGGTGCTCAGTGCTCGGGGTGCTCGGTGCTCAGTACTCAGGGTGCTGGGTGCTCAGTGCTCAGGGTGCTCGATGCTCAGTACGTTGGGTGCTCACTACTCAGGGTGCTGCGTGCTCAGTGCTCAGGGTGCTGGGTGCTCAGTGCTCAGGGTGCTGGGTGCTCAGTGCTCAGGGTGCTGGGTTCTCAGTACTCAGGGTGCTGGGTGCTCAGTGCACGGGGTGCTGGGTGCTTAGTGCTCAGGGTGCTGGGTGCTCAGTACTCAGGGTGTTGGTTGCCCAGCACTCGGGGTGCTTTGTGCTCAGTACTCAGGGTGCTGGGTGCTCAGTACTCAGGGTGCTGGGTGCCCAGTACTCGGGTGCTGGGTGCTCAGTGCTCAGGGTGCTGGGTGCTCAGTGCTCGGGGTGCTGGGTGCTCAGTGCTCAGTACTCAGGGTGCTGGGTGCTCAGTACTCGGGGTGCTGGGTGCTCAGTGCTCAGTACTCAGGGTGCTGGGTGCTCAGTGCTCAGGGTGCCGGGTGCTCAGTGCTCAGGGTGCTGGGTGCTCAGTGCTCAGGGTGCTGGGTACTCAGTGCTCAGGGTGCTGGGTGCTCAGTACTCAGGGTGCTGGGTGCTCAGTGCTCAGGGTGCCGGGTGCTCAGTGCTCAGGGTCCTGGGTGCTCAGTGCTCAGGGTGCTGGGTGCTCAGTGCTCAGGGTGCTGGGTGCTCAGTACTCAGGGTGCTGGGTTTTCAGTGCTCAGGGTGCTGGGTGCTCAGTGCTCAGGGTGCTGGGTACTCAGTGCTCAAGGTGCTCGGTGCTCAGTACTCGGGGTGCTGGGTGCTCATTCTTGGGGTGCTGGGTGCTCAGTGCTCGGGGTGCTGGGTGCGCAGTACTCAGGGTGCTGGGTGCTCAGTGCTCAGGGTGCCGGGTGCTCAGTGCTCAGGGTGCTGGGTGCTCAGTGCTCAGGGTGCTGGGTACTCAGTGCTCAGGGTGCTGGGTGCTCAGTACTCAGGGTGCTGGGTGCTCAGTGCTCAGGGTGCCGGGTGCTCAGTGCTCAGGGTGCTGGGTGCTCAGTGCTCAGGGTGCTGGGTACTCAGTGCTCAGGGTGCTGGGTGCTCAGTACTCAGGGTGCTGGGTGCTCAGTGCTCAGGGTGCTGGGTGCTCAGTGCTCAGGTGCTGGGTACTCAGTGCTCAGGGTGCTCGGTGCTCAGTACTCGGGGTGCTGGGTGCTCATTCTTGGGGTGCTGGGTGCTCAGTGCTCGGGGTGCTGGGTGCGCAGTACTCAGGGTGCTGGGTGTTCAGTTCTCAGGGTGCTGGGTGCTCAGTACTCAGGGTGCTGGGTGCTCAGTGCTCAGGGTGCTGGGTGCTCAGTACTCAGGGTGCTGGGTGCTCAGTGCTCAGGGTGCTGGGTGCTCAGTACTCAGGGAGCTGGGAGCTCAGTGCTCAGGGTGATCGGTGCTCAGTACTCATGGTGCTCAGTACTCAGGGTGCTGGGTGCTCAGTGCTCGGGGTGCTGGGTGCTCAGTGCTCGGGGTGCTGGGTGTTCAGTGCTCATTGCTCGGGGTGCTGGCTGCTCAGTGCTCAGTGCTCAGGGTGCTGGTTGCTCAGTACTCAGGGTGCTGGGTACTCAGTGCTCAGGGTGCTCAGTGCTCAGTACTCACTGCTGAGTGTGCTCAGTGCTCAGTGCTCTGGGTGCTGGGTGTTCAGTACTCAGGGTGCTGGGTGCTCAGTACTCAGGGTGCTGGGTGCTCAGTGCTCAGGGTGCTGGTTGCTCAGTACTCAGGGTGCTGGGTGCTCAGTGCTCAGGGTGCTCAGTGCTCAGTACTCAGTGCTGAGTGTGCTCAGTGCTCAGTGCTCAGGGTGCTGGGTGTTCAGTACTCAGGGTGCTGGGTGCTCAGTACTCAGGGCGCTGGGTGCTCAGTGCTCGGGGTGCTCGGAGCTCAGTACTCAGGGTGCTGGGTGCTCAGTGCTCGGGGTGCTCGGTGCTCAGTACTCAGGGTGCTGGGTGCTCAGTGCTCGGGGTGCTCGGTGCTCAGTACGTTGAGTGCTCACTACTCAGGGTCCTGGGTGCTCAGTGCTCAGGGTGCTGGGTGCTCAGTGCTCAGGGTGCTGGGTGCTCAGTGCTCAGGGTGCTGGGTGCGCAGTGCTCGGGGTGCTAGGTGCTCAGTGCTCAGGGTGCTGGCTGCTCAGTACTCAGGGTGCTGGGTGCTCATTACTCGGGGTGCTGGGTGCTCAGTACTCAGGGTGCTGGGTGCTCAGTACTCAGGGTGCTGGGTGCTCAGTACTCGGGTGCTGGGTGCTCAGTGCACAGGGTGCTGGGTGCTCAGTGCTCAGGGTGCTGGGTGCTCAGTGCTCGGGGTGCTCGGTGCTCAGTACGTTGGGTGCACACTACTCAGGGTGCTGGGTGCTCAGTGCTCAGGGTGCTGGGTGCTCAGTGCTCAGGGTGCTGGGTGCTCAGTGCTCAGGGTGCTGGGTGCTCAGTACTCAGGGTGCTGGGTGCTCAGTGCACGGGGTGCTGGGTGCTCAGTGCTCAGCGTGCTGGGTGCTCAGTACTCAGGGTGCTGGGTGCTCAGTACTCGGGGTGCTGTGTGCTCAGTACTCAGGTTGCTGGGTGCTCAGTGCTCGGGGTGCTGGGTGCTCAGTACTCAGGGTGCTGGGTGCTCAGTGCTCGGGGTGCTGCGTGCTCAGTGCTCAGTACTCAGGGTGCTGGGTGCTCAGTGCTCAGGGTGCTGTGTGCTCAGTGCTCAGGGTGCTGGGTGCTCAGTCCTCAGGGTGCTCATTGCTCAGGGTGCTGGGTGCTCATTACTCAGGGTGCTGAGTGCTCAGTGCTCAGGGTGCTCGGTGCTCGGGGCGCTGGGTGCTCAGTGCTCGGGGTGCTCGGAGCTCAGTACTCGGGGTGCTGGGTGCTCAGTGCTCAGGGTGCTCGGTGCTCAGGGTGCTGGGTACTCAGTGCTCAGGGTGCTCGGTGCTCAGTACTCGGGGTGCTGGGTGCTCATTCTTGGGGTGCTGGGTGCTCAGTGCTCGGGGTGCTGGGTGCGCAGTACTCAGGGTGCTGGGTGCTCAGTGTTCAGGGTGCTGGGTGCTCAGTACTCAGGGTGCTGGGTGCTCAGTGATCAGGATGCTGGGTGCTCAGTACTCAGGGTCCTGGGTGCTCAGTGCTCAGGGTGCTGGGTGCTCAGTACTCAGGGTGCTGGGAGCTCAGTGCTCAGGGTGATCGGTGCTCAGTACTCAGGGTGCTCAGTACTCAGGGTACTGGGTGCTCAGTGCTCGGGGTGCTGGGTGCTCAGTGCTCAGGGTGCTCGGTGCTCGGGGCGCTGGGTGCTCAGTGCTCGGGGTGCTCGGAGCTCAGTACTCAGTGCTGAGTGTGCTCAGTGCTCAGGGTGCTGGGTGTTCAGTACTCAGGGTGCTGGGTGCTCAGTACTCAGGGTGCTGGGTGCTCAGTGCTCAGGGTGCTCGGTGCTCGGGGCGCTGGGTGCTCAGTGCTCGGGGTGCTCGGAGCTCAGTACTCAGGGTGCTGGGTGCTCAGTGCTCGGGGTGCTCGGTGCTCAGTACTCAGGGTGCTGGGTGCTCAGTGCTCAGGGTGCTGGGTGCTCAGTACTCAGGGTGCTGGGTGCTCAGTGCTCGGGGTGCTAGGTGCTCAGTGCTCAGGGTGCTGGCTGCTCAGTACTCAGGGTGCTGGGTGATCAGTACTCGGGGTGCTGGGTGCTCAGTGCTCGGGGTGCTGGGTGCTCAGTGCTCAGGGTGCTGGGTGCTCAGTGCTCAGGGTGCTGGGTGCTCAGTGCTCAGGGTGCTGGGTGCTCAGTACTCAGGGTGCTGGGTGCTCAGTGCTCGGGGTGCTGGGTGCTCAGTGCTCAGGGTGCTGGGTGCTCAGTACTCAGGGTGCTGGGTGCTCAGTACTCGGGGTGCTGTGTGCTCAGTACTCAGGGTGCTGGGTGCTCAGTACTCAGGGTGCTGGGTGCTCAGTACTCGGGTGCTGGGTGCTCAGTGCTCAGGGTGCTGGGTGCTCAGTGCTCGGTGTGCTGGGTGCTCAGTGCTCAATACTCAGGGTGCTGGGTGCTCAGTGCTCGGGGTGCTGCGTGCTCAGTGCTCAGTACTCAGGGTGCTGGGTGCTCAGTGCTCAGGGTGCTGTGTGCTCAGTGCTCAGGGTGCTGGGTGCTCAGTCCTCAGGGTGCTCATTGCTCAGGGTGCTGGGTGCTCAGTACTCAGGGTGCTGGGTGCTCAGTGCTCAGGGTGCTCAGTGCTCGGGGCGCTTTGTGCTCAGTGCTCGGGGTGCTCGGAGCTCAGTACTCAGGGTGCTGGGTGCTCAGTGCTCGGGGTGCTCGGTGCTCAGTACTCAGGGTGCTGGGTGCTCAGTGCTCAGGGTGCTCGATGCTCAGTACGTTGGGTGCACACTACTCAGGGTGCTGCGTGCTCAGTGCTCAGGGTGCTGGGTGCTCCGTGCTCAGGGTGCTGGGTGCTCAGTGCTCAGGGTGCTGGGTGCTCAGTACTCAGGGTGCTGGGTGCTCAGTGCTCGGGGTGCTGGGTGCTCAGTACTCAGGGTGCTGGGTGCTCAGTGCTCGGGGTGCTGCGTGCTCAGTGCTCATTACTCAGGGTGCTGGGTGCTCAGTACTCAGGTGCTGCGTGCTCAGTGCTCTGGGTGCTGGGTGCTCAGTGCTCGGGGTGCTGGGTGCTCAGTGCTCAGTATTCAGGGTACTGGGTGCTCAGTGCTCGGGGTGCTGCGTGCTCAGTGCTCATTACTCAGGGTGCTGGGTGCTCAGTGCTCAGGGTGCTGTGTGCTCAGTGCTCAGGGTGCTGGGTGCTCAGTCCTCAGGGTGCTCATTGCTCAGGGTGCTGGGTGCTCAGTACTCAGGGTGCTGGGTGCTCAGTGCTCAGGGTGCTCGGTGCTCGGGGCGCTGGGTGCTCAGTGCTCGGGGTGCACGGAGCTCAGTACTCAGGGTGCTGGGTGCTCAGTGCTCGGGGTGCTCGGTGCTCAGTACTCAGGGTTCTGGGTGCTCAGTGCTCAGGGTGCTCGATGCTCAGTACGTTGGGTGCTCACTACTCAGGGTGCTGCGTGCTCAGTGCTCAGGGTGCTGGGTGCTCAGTGCTCAGGGTGCTGGGTGCTCAGTGCTCAGGGTGCTGGGTTCTCAGTACTCAGGGTGCTGGGTGCTCAGTGCACGGGGTGCTGGGTGCTTAGTGCTCAGGGTGCTGGGTGCTCAGTACTCAGGGTGTTGGTTGCCCAGCACTCGGGGTGCTTTGTGCTCAGTACTCAGGGTGCTGGGTGCTCAGTACTCAGGGTGCTGGGTGCCCAGTACTCGGGTGCTGGGTGCTCAGTGCTCAGGGTGCTGGGTGCTCAGTGCTCGGGGTGCTGGGTGCTCAGTGCTCAGTACTCAGGGTGCTGGGTGCTCAGTACTCGGGGTGCTGGGTGCTCAGTGCTCAGTACTCAGGGTGCTGGGTGCTCAGTGCTCAGGGTGCCGGGTGCTCAGTGCTCAGGGTGCTGGGTGCTCAGTGCTCAGGGTGCTGGGTACTCAGTGCTCAGGGTGCTGGGTTCTCAGTACTCAGGGTGCTGGGTGCTCAGTGCTCAGGGTGCCGGGTGCTCAGTGCTCAGGGTGCTGGGTGCTCAGTGCTCAGGGTGCTGGGTACTCAGTGCTCAGGATGCTGGGTGCTCAGTACTCAGGGTGCTGGGTGCTCAGTGCTCAGGGTGCTGGGTGCTCAGTGCTCAGGGTGCTGGGTACTCAGTGCTCAGGGTGCTCGGTGCTCAGTACTCGGGGTGCTGGGTGCTCATTCTTGGGGTGCTGGGTGCTCAGTGCTCGGGGTGCTGGGTGCGCAGTACTCAGGGTGCTGGGTGCTCAGTGCTCAGGGTGCTGGGTGCTCAGTACTCAGGGTGCTGGGTGCTCAGTGCTCAGGGTGCTCGGTGCTCAGTACTCAGGGTGCTGTGTGCTCAGTGCTCAGGGTGCTGGGTGCTCAGTACTCAGGGAGCTGGGAGCTCAGTGCTCAGGGTGATCGGTGCTCAGTACTCAGGGTGCTCAGTACTCAGGGTGCTGGGTGCTCAGTGCTCATGGTGCTGGGTGCTCAGTGCTCGGGGTGCTGGGTGTTCAGTGCTCATTGCTCAGGGTGCTGGGTGCTCAGTGCTCAGTGCTCAGGGTGCTGGTTGCTCAGTACTCAGGGTGCTGGGTACTCAGTGCTCAGGGTGCTCAGTGCTCAGTACTCACTGCTGAGTGTGCTCAGTGCTCAGTGCTCTGGGTGCTGGGTGTTCAGTACTCAGGGTGCTGGGTGCTCAGTACTCAGGGTGCTGGGTGCTCAGTGCTCAGGGTGCTCGATGCTCAGTACGTTGGGTGCACACTACTCAGGGTGCTGCGTGCTCAGTGCTCAGGGTGCTGGGTGCTCCGTGCTCAGGGTGCTGGGTGCTCAGTGCTCAGGGTGCTGGGTGCTCAGTACTCAGGGTGCTGGGTGCTCAGTGCTCGGGGTGCTGGGTGCTCAGTACTCAGGGTGCTGGGTGCTCAGTGCTCGGGGTGCTGCGTGCTCAGTGCTCATTACTCAGGGTGCTGGGTGCTCAGTACTCAGGTGCTGCGTGCTCAGTGCTCTGGGTGCTGGGTGCTCAGTGCTCGGGGTGCTGGGTGCTCAGTGCTCAGTATTCAGGGTACTGGGTGCTCAGTGCTCGGGGTGCTGCGTGCTCAGTGCTCATTACTCAGGGTGCTGGGTGCTCAGTGCTCAGGGTGCTGTGTGCTCAGTGCTCAGGGTGCTGGGTGCTCAGTCCTCAGGGTGCTCATTGCTCAGGGTGCTGGGTGCTCAGTACTCAGGGTGCTGGGTGCTCAGTGCTCAGGGTGCTCGGTGCTCGGGGCGCTGGGTGCTCAGTGCTCGGGGTGCACGGAGCTCAGTACTCAGGGTGCTGGGTGCTCAGTGCTCGGGGTGCTCGGTGCTCAGTACTCAGGGTTCTGGGTGCTCAGTGCTCAGGGTGCTCGATGCTCAGTACGTTGGGTGCTCACTACTCAGGGTGCTGCGTGCTCAGTGCTCAGGGTGCTGGGTGCTCAGTGCTCAGGGTGCTGGGTGCTCAGTGCTCAGGGTGCTGGGTTCTCAGTACTCAGGGTGCTGGGTGCTCAGTGCACGGGGTGCTGGGTGCTTAGTGCTCAGGGTGCTGGGTGCTCAGTACTCAGGGTGTTGGTTGCCCAGCACTCGGGGTGCTTTGTGCTCAGTACTCAGGGTGCTGGGTGCTCAGTACTCAGGGTGCTGGGTGCCCAGTACTCGGGTGCTGGGTGCTCAGTGCTCAGGGTGCTGGGTGCTCAGTGCTCGGGGTGCTGGGTGCTCAGTGCTCAGTACTCAGGGTGCTGGGTGCTCAGTACTCGGGGTGCTGGGTGCTCAGTGCTCAGTACTCAGGGTGCTGGGTGCTCAGTGCTCAGGGTGCCGGGTGCTCAGTGCTCAGGGTGCTGGGTGCTCAGTGCTCAGGGTGCTGGGTACTCAGTGCTCAGGGTGCTGGGTTCTCAGTACTCAGGGTGCTGGGTGCTCAGTGCTCAGGGTGCCGGGTGCTCAGTGCTCAGGGTGCTGGGTGCTCAGTGCTCAGGGTGCTGGGTACTCAGTGCTCAGGGTGCTGGGTGCTCAGTACTCAGGGTGCTGGGTGCTCAGTGCTCAGGGTGCTGGGTGCTCAGTGCTCAGGGTGCTGGGTACTCAGTGCTCAGGGTGCTCGGTGCTCAGTACTCGGGGTGCTGGGTGCTCATTCTTGGGGTGCTGGGTGCTCAGTGCTCGGGGTGCTGGGTGCGCAGTACTCAGGGTGCTGGGTGCTCAGTGCTCAGGGTGCTGGGTGCTCAGTACTCAGGGTGCTGGGTGCTCAGTGCTCAGGGTGCTCGGTGCTCAGTACTCAGGGTGCTGTGTGCTCAGTGCTCAGGGTGCTGGGTGCTCAGTACTCAGGGAGCTGGGAGCTCAGTGCTCAGGGTGATCGGTGCTCAGTACTCAGGGTGCTCAGTACTCAGGGTGCTGGGTGCTCAGTGCTCGGGGTGCTGGGTGCTCAGTGCTCGGGGTGCTGGGTGTTCAGTGCTCATTGCTCAGGGTGCTGGGTGCTCAGTGCTCAGTGCTCAGGGTGCTGGTTGCTCAGTACTCAGGGTGCTGGGTACTCAGTGCTCAGGGTGCTCAGTGCTCAGTACTCACTGCTGAGTGTGCTCAGTGCTCAGTGCTCTGGGTGCTGGGTGTTCAGTACTCAGGGTGCTTGGTGCTCAGTACTCAGGGTGCTGGGTGCTCAGTGCTCAGGGTGCTGGTTGCTCAGTACTCAGGGTGCTGGTTGCTCAGTGCTCAGGGTGCTCAGTGCTCAGTACTCAGTGCTGAGTGTGCTCAGTGCTCAGTGCTCAGGGTGCTGGGTGTTCAGTACTCAGGGTGCTGGGTGCTCAGTACTCAGGGCGCTGGGTGCTCAGTGCTCGGGGTGCTCGGAGCTCAGTACTCAGGGTGCTGGGTGCTCAGTGCTCGGGGTGCTCGGTGCTCAGTACTCAGGGTGCTGGGTGCTCAGTGCTCGGGGTGCTCGGTGCTCAGTACGTTGAGTGCTCACTACTCAGGGTCCTGGGTGCTCAGTGCTCAGGGTGCTGGGTGCTCAGTGCTCAGGGTGCTGGGTGCTCAGTGCTCAGGGTGCTGGGTGCGCAGTGCTCGGGGTGCTAGGTGCTCAGTGCTCAGGGTGCTGGCTGCTCAGTACTCAGGGTGCTGGGTGCTCATTACTCGGGGTGCTGGGTGCTCAGTACTCAGGGTGCTGGGTGCTCAGTACTCAGGGTGCTGGGTGCTCAGTACTCGGGTGCTGGGTGCTCAGTGCACAGGGTGCTGGGTGCTCAGTGCTCAGGGTGCTGGGTGCTCAGTGCTCGGGGTGCTCTGTGCTCAGTACGTTGGGTGCACACTACTCAGGGTGCTGGTTGCTCAGTGCTCAGGGTGCTGGGTGCTCAGTGCTCAGGGTGATGGGTGCTCAGTGCTCAGGGTGCTGGGTGCTCAGTACTCAGGGTGCTGGGTGCTCAGTGCACGGGGTGCTGGGTGCTCAGTGCTCAGCGTGCTGGGTGCTCAGTACTCAGGGTGCTGGGTGCTCAGTACTCGGGGTGCTGTGTGCTCAGTACTCAGGGTGCTGGGTGCTCAGTACTCAGGGTGCTGGGTGCTCAGTACTCGGGTGCTGGGTGCTCAGTGCTCTGGGTGCTGGGTGCTCAGTGCTCGGGGTGCTGGGTGCTCAGTACTCAGGGTGCTGTGTGCTCAGTGCTCGGGGTGCTGCGTGCTCAGTGCTCAGGGTGCTCATTGCTCAGAGTGCTGTGTGCTCAGTACTCAGGGTGCTGGGTGCTCAGTACTCAGGGTGCTGGGTGCTCAGTACTCGGGTGCTGGGTGCTCAGTGCTCTGGGTGCTGTGTGCTCAGTGCTCGGGGTGCTGGGTGCTCAGTACTCAGGGTGCTGTGTGCTCAGTGCTCAGGGTGCTGGGTGCTCAGTCCTCAGGGTGCTCATTGCTCAGAGTGCTGGGTGCTCAGTACTCAGGGTGCTGAGTGCTCAGTGCTCAGGGTGCTCGGTGCTCGGGGCGCTGGGTGCTCAGTGCTCGGGGTGCTCGGAGCTCAGTACTCAGGGTGCTGGCTGCTCAGTGCTCGGGGTGCTGGGTGCTCAGTACTCAGGGTGCTGGGTGCTCAGTGCTCAGGGTGCTCGATGCTCAGTACGTTGGGTGCTCACTACTCAGGGTGCTGCGTGCTCAGTGCTCAGGGTGCTGGGTGCTCAGTGCTCAGGGTGCTGGGTGCTCAGTGCTCAGGGTGCTGGGTGCTCAGTACTCAGGGTGCTGGGTGCTCAGTGCTCGGGGTGCTGGGTGCTCAGTGCTCAGGGTGCTGGGTGCTCAGTACTCAGGGTGTTGGTTGCCCAGCACTCGGGGTGCTTTGTGCTCAGTACTCAGTGTGCTGGGTGCTCAGTACTCAGGGTGCTGGGTGCCCAGTACTCGGGTGCTGGGTGCTCAGTGCTCAGGGTGCTGGGTGCTCAGTGCTCGGGGTGCTGGGTGCTCAGTGCTCAGTACTCAGGGTGCTGGGTGCTCAGTACTCGGGGTGCTGGGTGCTCAGTGCTCAGTACTCAGGGTGCTGGGTGCTCAGTGCTCAGGGTGCCGGGTGCTCAGTGCTCAGGGTGCTGGGTGCTCAGTGCTCAGGGTGCTGGGTGCTCAGTGCTCGGGGTGCTGGGTGCTCAGTGCTCGGGGTGCTGGGTGCTCAGTGCTCTGGGTGCTCGGTGCTCAGTACTCAGGGTGCTGGGTGCTCAGTGCTCGAGGTGCTCAGTATTCAGGGTGCTGTATGTTCAGTGTTCAGGGTGCTGGGTGCTCAGTACTCAGGGTGCTCGGTGCTTAGTACTCAGGGTGCTGGGTGCTCAGTACTCCGGGTGCTGGGTGCTCAGTGCTCGGGGTGCTCAGTGCTCAGTACTCAGTGCTCAGGGTGCTCAGTGCTCAGTGCTCAGGGTGCTGGGTGTTCAGTACTCAGGGTGCTGGGAGCTCAGTACTCAGGGTGCTGGGTGCTCAGTACTCGGGGTGCTCGGTGCTCAGTGCTCAGTGTGCTGGGTGCTCAGTACTCAGTGTGCTGGGTGCTCAGTACTCAGGGTGCTGGGTGCTCAGTGCTCAGGGTGCTGGGTACTCAGTGCTCAGGGTGCTCGGTGCTCAGTACTCGGGGTGCTGGGTGCTCATTCTTGGGGTGCTGGGTGCTCAGTGCTCGGGGTGCTGGGTGCGCAGTACTCAGGGTGCTGGGTGCTCAGTGCTCAGGGTGCTGGGTGCTCAGTACTCAGGGTGCTGGGTGCTCAGTGCTCAGGGTGCTGGGTGCTCAGTACTCAGGGTGCTGTGTGCTCAGTGCTCAGGGTGCTGGGTGCTCAGTACTCAGGGAGCTGGGAGCTCAGTGCTCAGGGTGATCGGTGCTCAGTACTCAGGGTGCTCAGTACTCAGGGTGCTGGGTGCTCAGTGCTCGGGGTGCTGGGTGCTCAGTGCTCGGGGTGCTGGGTGTTCAGTGCTCATTGCTCAGGGTGCTGGGTGCTCAGTGCTCAGTGCTCAGGGTGCTGGTTGCTCAGTACTCAGGGTGCTGGGTACTCAGTGCTCAGGGTGCTCAGTGCTCAGTACTCACTGCTGAGTGTGCTCAGTGCTCAGTGCTCTGGGTGCTGGGTGTTCAGTACTCAGGGTGCTGGGTGCTCAGGACTCAGGGTGCTGGGTGCTCAGTGCTCAGGGTGCTGGTTGCTCAGTACTCAGGGTGCTGGTTGCTCAGTGCTCAGGGTGCTCAGTGCTCAGTACTCAGTGCTGAGTGTGCTCAGTGCTCAGTGCTCAGGGTGCTGGGTGTTCAGTACTCAGGGTGCTGGGTGCTCAGTACTCAGGGCGCTGGGTGCTCAGTGCTCGGGGTGCTCGGAGCTCAGTACTCAGGGTGCTGGGTGCTCAGTGCTCGGGGTGCTCGGTGCTCAGTACTCAGGTTGCTGGGTGCTCAGTGCTCGGGGTGCTCGGTGCTCAGTACGTTGAGTGCTCACTACTCAGGGTCCTGGGTGCTCAGTGCTCAGGGTGCTGGGTGCTCAGTGCTCACGGTGATGGGTGCTCAGTGCTCAGGGTGCTGGGTGCGCAGTGCTCGGGGTGCTAGGTGCTCAGTGCTCAGGGTGCTGGCTGCTCAGTACTCAGGGTGCTGGGTGCTCATTACTCGGGGTGCTGGGTGCTCAGTACTCAGGGTGCTGGGTGCTCAGTACTCAGGGTGCTGGGTGCTCAGTACTCGGGTGCTGGGTGCTCAGTGCACAGGGTGCTGGGTGCTCAGTGCTCAGGGTGCTGGGTGCTCAGTGCTCGGGGTGCTCTGTGCTCAGTACGTTGGGTGCACACTACTCAGGGTGCTGGGTGCTCAGTGCTCAGGGTGCTGGGTGCTCAGTGCTCAGGGTGCTGGGTGCTCAGTGCTCAGGGTGCTGGGTGCTCAGTACTCAGGGTGCTGGGTGCTCAGTGCACGGGGTGCTGGGTGCTCAGTGCTCAGCGTGCTGGGTGCTCAGTACTCAGGGTGCTGGGTGCTCAGTACTCGGGGTGCTGTGTGCTCAGTACTCAGGGTGCTGGGTGCTCAGTACTCAGGGTGCTGGGTGCTCAGTACTCGGGTGCTGGGTGCTCAGTGCTCTGGGTGCTGGGTGCTCAGTGCTCGGGGTGCTGGGTGCTCAGTACTCAGGGTGCTGGGTGCTCAGTGCTCGGGGTGCTGCGTGCTCAGTGCTCAGTACTCAGGGTGCTGGGTGCTCAGTGCTCAGGGTGCTGTGTGCTCAGTGCTCAGGGTGCTGGGTGCTCAGTCCTCAGGGTGCTCATTGCTCAGGGTGCTGGGTGCTCATTACTCAGGGTGCTGAGTGCTCAGTGCTCAGGGTGCTCGGTGCTCGGGGCGCTGGGTGCTCAGTGCTCGGGGTGCTCGGAGCTCAGTACTCAGGGTGCTGGCTGCTCAGTGCTCGGGGTGCTCGGTGCTCAGTACTCAGGGTGCTGGGTGCTCAGTGCTCAGGGTGCTCGATGCTCAGTACGTTGGGTGCTCACTACTCAGGGTGCTGCGTGCTCAGTGCTCAGGGTGCTGGGTGCTCAGTGCTCAGGGTGCTGGGTGCTCAGTGCTCAGGGTGCTGGGTGCTCAGTACTCAGGGTGCTGGGTGCTCAGTGCTCGGGGTGCTGGGTGCTCAGTGCTCAGGGTGCTGGGTGCTCAGTACTCAGGGTGTTGGTTGCCCAGCACTCGGGGTGCTTTGTGCTCAGTACTCAGGGTGCTGGGTGCTCAGTACTCAGGGTGCTGGGTGCCCAGTACTCGGGTGCTGGGTGCTCAGTGCTCAGGGTGCTGGGTGCTCAGTGCTCGGGGTGCTGGGTGCTCAGTGCTCAGTACTCAGGGTGCTGGGTGCTCAGTACTCGGGGTGCTGGGTGCTCAGTGCTCAGTACTCAGGGTGCTGGGTGCTCAGTGCTCAGGGTGCCGGGTGCTCAGTGCTCAGGGTGCTGGGTGCTCAGTGCTCAGGGTGCTGGGTACTCAGTGCTCAGGGTGCTGGGTGCTCAGTACTCAGGGTGCTGGGTGCTCAGTGCTCAGGGTGCTGGGTGCTCAGTGCTCGGGGTGCTGGGTGCTCAGTGCTCGGGGTGCTGGGTGCTCAGTGCTCTGGGTGCTCGGTGCTCAGTACTCAGGGTGCTGTATGTTCATTGTTCAGGGTGCTGGGTGCTCAGTACTCAGGGTGCTCGGTGCTTAGTACTCAGGGTGCTGGGTGCTCAGTACTCCGGGTGCTGGGTGCTCAGTGCTCGGGGTGCTCAGTGCTCAGTACTCAGTGCTCAGGGTGCTCAGTGCTCAGTGCTCAGGGTGCTGGGTGTTCAGTACTCAGGGTGCTGGGAGCTCAGTACTCAGGGTGCTGGGTGCTCAGTACTCGGGGTGCTCGGTGCTCAGTGCTCAGTGTGCTGGGTGCTCAGTACTCAGTGTGCTGGGTGCTCAGTACTCAGGGTGCTGGGTGCTCAGTGCTCAGGGTGCTGTGTGCTCAGTGCTCAGGGTGCTGGGTGCTCAGTCCTCAGGGTGCTCATTGCTCAGGGTGCTGGGTGCTCAGTACTCAGGGTGCTGGGTGCTCAGTGCTCAGGGTGCTCAGTGCTCGGGGCGCTTTGTGCTCAGTGCTCGGGGTGCTCGGAGCTCAGTACTCAGGGTGCTGGGTGCTCAGTGCTCGGGGTGCTCGGTGCTCAGTACTCAGGGTGCTGGGTGCTCAGTGCTCAGGGTGCTCGATGCTCAGTACGTTGGGTGCTCACTACTCAGGGTGCTGCGTGCTCAGTGCTCAGGGTGCTGGGTGCTCCGTGCTCAGGGTGCTGGGTGCTCAGTGCTCAGGGTGCTGGGTGCTCAGTACTCAGGGTGCTGGGTGCTCAGTGCTCGGGGTGCTGGGTGCTCAGTGCTCAGTATTCAGGGTGCTGGGTGCTCAGTGCTCGGGGTGCTGCGTGCTCAGTGCTCATTACTCAGGGTGCTGGGTGCTCAGTGCTCAGGGTGCTGTGTGCTCAGTGCTCAGGGTGCTGGGTGCTCAGTCCTCAGGGTGCTCATTGCTCAGGGTGCTGGGTGCTCAGTACTCAGGGTGCTGGGTGCTCAGTGCTCAGGGTGCTCGGTGCTCGGGGCGCTGGGTGCTCAGTGCTCGGGGTGCACGGAGCTCAGTACTCAGGGTGCTGGGTGCTCAGTGCTCGGGGTGCTCGGTGCTCAGTACTCAGGGTGCTGGGTGCTCAGAGCTCAGGGTGCTCGATGCTCAGTACGTTGGGTGCTCACTACTCAGGGTGCTGCGTGCTCAGTGCTCAGGGTGCTGGGTGCTCAGTGCTCAGGGTGCTGGGTGCTCAGTGCTCAGGGTGCTGGGTTCTCAGTACTCAGGGTGCTGGGTGCTCAGTGCACGGGGTGCTGGGTGCTTAGTGCTCAGGGTGCTGGGTGCTCAGTACTCAGGGTGTTGGTTGCCCAGCACTCGGGGTGCTTTGTGCTCAGTACTCAGGGTGCTGGGTGCTCAGTACTCAGGGTGCTGGGTGCCCAGTACTCGGGTGCTGGGTGCTCAGTGCTCAGGGTGCTGGGTGCTCAGTGCTCGGGGTGCTGGGTGCTCAGTGCTCAGTACTCAGGGGGCTGGGTGCTCAGTACTCGGGGTGCTGGGTGCTCAATGCTCAGTACTCAGGGTGCTGGGTGCTCAGTGCTCAGGGTGCCGGGTGCTCAGTGCTCAGGGTGCTGGGTGCTCAGTGCTCAGGGTGCTGGGTACTCAGTGCTCAGGGTGCTGGGTGCTCAGTACTCAGGGTGCTGGGTGCTCAGTGCTCAGGGTGCCGGGTGCTCAGTGCTCAGGGTGCTGGGTGCTCAGTGCTCAGTACTCAGGGTGCTGGGTGCTCAGTGCTCGGGGTGCTGGGTGCTCAGTGCTCGGGGTGCTGGGTGTTCAGTGCTCATTGCTCAGGGTGCTGGGTGCTCAGTGCTCAGTGCTCAGGGTGCTGGTTGCTCAGTACTCAGGGTGCTGGGTACTCAGTGCTCAGGGTGCTCAGTGCTCAGTACTCACTGCTGAGTGTGCTCAGTGCTCAGTGCTCTGGGTGCTGGGTGTTCAGTACTCAGGGTGCTGGGTGCTCAGTACTCAGGGTGCTGGGTGCTCAGTGCTCAGGGTGCTGGTTGCTCAGTACTCAGGGTGCTGGTTGCTCAGTGCTCAGGGTGCTCAGTGCTCAGTACTCAGTGCTGAGTGTGCTCAGTGCTCAGTGCTCAGGGTGCTGGGTGTTCAGTACTCAGGGTGCTGGGTGCTCAGTACTCAGGGCGCTGGGTGCTCAGTGCTCGGGGTGCTCGGAGCTCAGTACTCAGGGTGCTGGGTGCTCAGTGCTCGGGGTGCTCGGTGCTCAGTACTCAGGGTGCTGGGTGCTCAGTGCTCGGGGTGCTCGGTGCTCAGTACGTTGAGTGCTCACTACTCAGGGTCCTGGGTGCTCAGTGCTCAGGGTGCTGGGTGCTCAGTGCTCAGGGTGCTGGGTGCTCAGTGCTCAGGGTGCTGGGTGCGCAGTGCTCGGGGTGCTAGGTGCTCAGTGCTCAGGGTGCTGGCTGCTCAGTACTCAGGGTGCTGGGTGCTCATTACTCGGGGTGCTGGGTGCTCAGTACTCAGGGTGCTGGGTGCTCAGTACTCAGGGTGCTGGGTGCTCAGTACTCGGGTGCTGGGTGCTCAGTGCACAGGGTGCTGGGTGCTCAGTGCTCAGGGTGCTGGGTGCTCAGTGCTCGGGGTGCTCTGTGCTCAGTACGTTGGGTGCACACTACTCAGGGTGCTGGGTGCTCAGTACTCAGGGTGCTGGGTGCTCAGTGCTCAGGGTGCTGGGTGCTCAGTGCTCAGGGTGCTGGGTGCTCAGTACTCAGGGTGCTGGGTGCTCAGTGCACGGGGTGCTGGGTGCTCAGTGCTCAGCGTGCTGGGTGCTCAGTACTCAGGGTGCTGGGTGCTCAGTACTCGGGGTGCTGTGTGCTCAGTACTCAGGGTGCTGGGTGCTCAGTACTCAGGGTGCTGGGTGCTCAGTACTCGGGTGCTGGGTGCTCAGTGCTCTGGGTGCTGGGTGCTCAGTGCTCGGGGTGCTGGGTGCTCAGTACTCAGGGTGCTGGGTGCTCAGTGCTCGGGGTGCTGCGTGCTCAGTGCTCAGTACTCAGGGTGCTGGGTGCTCAGTGCTCAGGGTGCTGTGTGCTCAGTGCTCAGGGTGCTGGGTGCTCAGTCCTCAGGGTGCTCATTGCTCAGGGTGCTGGGTGCTCAGTACTCAGGGTGCTGAGTGCTCAGTGCTCAGGGTGCTCGGTGCTCGGGGCGCTGGGTGCTCAGTGCTCGGGGTGCTCGGAGCTCAGTACTCAGGGTGCTGGCTGCTCAGTGCTCGGGGTGCTCGGTGCTCAGTACTCAGGGTGCTGGGTGCTCAGTGCTCAGGGTGCTCCATGCTCAGTACGTTGGGTGCTCACTACTCAGGGTGCTGCGTGCTCAGTGCTCAGGGTGCTGGGTGCTCAGTGCTCAGGGTGCTGGGTGCTCAGTGCTCAGGGTGCTGGGTGCTCAGTACTCAGGGTGCTGGGTGCTCAGTGCTCGGGGTGCTGGGTGCTCAGTGCTCAGGGTGCTGGGTGCTCAGTACTCAGGGTGTTGGTTGCCCAGCACTCGGGGTGCTTTGTGCTCAGTACTCAGGGTGCTGGGTGCTCAGTACTCAGGGTGCTGGGTGCCCAGTACTCGGGTGCTGGGTGCTCAGTGCTCAGGGTGCTGGGTGCTCAGTGCTCGGGGTGCTGGGTGCTCAGTGCTCAGTACTCAGGGTGCTGGGTGCTCAGTACTCGGGGTGCTGGGTGCTCAGTGCTCAGTACTCAGGGTGCTGGGTGCTCAGTGCTCAGGGTGCCGGGTGCTCAGTGCTCAGGGTGCTGGGTGCTCAGTGCTCAGGGTGCTGGGTACTCAGTGCTCAGGGTGCTGGGTGCTCAGTACTCAGGGTGCTGGGTGCTCAGTGCTCAGGGTGCTGGGTGCTCAGTGCTCGGGGTGCTGGGTGCTCAGTGCTCGGGGTGCTGGGTGCTCAGTGCTCTGGGTGCTCGGTGCTCAGTACTCAGGGTGCTGCGTGCTCAGTGCTCGAGGTGCTCAGTACTCAGGGTGCTGTATGTTCAGTGTTCAGGGTGCTGGGTGCTCAGTACTCAGGGTGCTCGGTGCTTAGTACTCAGGGTGCTGGGTGCTCAGTACTCCGGGTGCTGGGTGCTCAGTGCTCGGGGTGCTCAGTGCTCAGTACTCAGTGCTCAGGGTGCTCAGTGCTCAGTGCTCAGGGTGCTGGGTGTTCAGTACTCAGGGTGCTGGGAGCTCAGTACTCAGGGTGCTGGGTACTCAGTGCTCAGGGTGCTCGGTGCTCAGTACTCGGGGTGCTGGGTGCTCATTCTTGGGGTGCTGGGTGCTCAGTGCTCGGGGTGCTGGGTGCGCAGTACTCAGGGTGCTGGGTGCTCAGTGTTCAGGGTGCTGGGTGCTCAGTACTCAGGGTGCTGGGTGCTCAGTGATCAGGATGCTGGGTGCTCAGTACTCAGGGTCCTGGGTGCTCAGTGCTCAGCGTGCTGGGTGCTCAGTACTCAGGGTGCTGGGAGCTCAGTGCTCAGGGTGATCGGTGCTCAGTACTCAGGGTGCTCAGTACTCAGGGTACTGGGTGCTCAGTGCTCGGGGTGCTGGGTGCTCAGTGCTCAGGGTGCTCGGTGCTCGGGGCGCTGGGTGCTCAGTGCTCGGGGTGCTCGGAGCTCAGTACTCAGTGCTGAGTGTGCTCAGTGCTCAGGGTGCTGGGTGTTCAGTACTCAGGGTGCTGGGTGCTCAGTACTCAGGGTGCTGGGTGCTCAGTGCTCAGGGTGCTCGGTGCTCGGGGCGCTGGGTGCTCAGTGCTCGGGGTGCTCGGAGCTCAGTACTCAGGGTGCTGGGTGCTCAGTGCTCGGGGTGCTCGGTGCTCAGTACTCAGGGTGCTGGGTGCTCAATGCTCAGGGTGCTGGGTGCTCAGTACTCAGGGTGCTGGGTGCTCAGTGCTCGGGGTGCTAGGTGCTCAGTGCTCAGGGTGCTGTCTGCTCAGTACTCAGGGTGCTGGGTGATCAGTACTCGGGGTGCTGGGTGCTCAGTGCTCGGGGTGCTGGGTGCTCAGTGCTCAGGGTGCTGGGTGCTCAGTGCTCAGGGTGCTGGGTGCTCAGTGCTCAGGGTGCTGGGTGCTCAGTACTCAGGGTGCTGGGTGCTCAGTGCTCGGGGTGCTGGGTGCTCAGTGCTCAGGGTGCTGGGTGCTCAGTACTCAGGGTGCTGGGTGCTCAGTACTCGGGGTGCTGTGTGCTTAGTACTCAGGGTGCGGGGTGCTCAGTACTCAGGGTGCTGGGTGCTCAGTACTCGGGTGCTGGGTGCTCAGTGCTCAGGGTGCTGGGTGCTCAGTGCTCGGGGTGCTGGGTGCTCAGTGCTCAGTACTCAGGGTGCTGGGTGCTCAGTGCTCGGGGTGCTGCGTGCTCAGTGCTCAGTACTCAGGGTGCTGGGTGCTCAGTGCTCAGGGTGCTGTGTGCTCAGTGCTCAGGGTGCTGGGTGCTCAGTCCTCAGGGTGCTCATTGCTCAGGGTGCTGGGTGCTCAGTACTCAGGGTGCTGGGTGCTCAGTGCTCAGGGTGCTTAGTGCTCGGGGCGCTGGGTGCTCAGTGCTCGGGGTGCTCCGAGCTCAGTACTCAGGGTGCTGGGTGCTCACTACTCAGGGTGCTGCGTGCTCAGTGCTCAGGGTGCTGGGTGCTCCGTGCTCAGGGTGCTGGGTGCTCAGTGCTCAGGGTGCTGGGTACTCAGTACTCAGGGTGCTGGGTGCTCAGTGCTCGGGGTGCTGGGTGCTCAGTGCTCAGGGTGCTGGGTGCTCAGTACTCAGGGTGTTGGTTGCCCAGCACTCGGGGTGCTTTGTGCTCAGTACTCAGGGTGCTGGGTGCTCAGTACTCAGGGTGCTGGGTGCCCAGTACTCGGGTGCTGGGTGCTCAGTGCTCAGGGTGCTGGGTGCTCAGTGCTCGGGTTGCTGGGTGCTCAGTGCTCAGTACTCAGGGTGCTGGGTGCTCAGTACTTGGGGTGCTGGGTGCTCAGTGCTCAGTACTCAGGGTGCTGGGTGCTCAGTGCTCAGGGTGCCGGGTGCTCAGTGCTCAGGGTGCTGGGTGCTCAGTGCTCAGGGTGCTGGGTACTCAGTGCTCAGGGTGCTGGGTGCTCAGTACTCAGGGTGCTGGGTGCTCAGTGCTCAGGGTGCTGGGTGCTCAGTGCTCGGGGTGCTGGGTGCTCAGTGCTCGGGGTGCTGGGTGCTCAGTGCTCGGGGTGCTCGGTGCTCAGTACTCAGGGTGCTGGGTGCTCAGTGCTCGAGGTGCTCAGTACTCAGGGTGCTGTATGTTCAGTGTTCAGGGTGCTGGGTGCTCAGTACTCAGGGTGCTCGGTGCTTAGTACTCAGGGTGCTGGGTGCTCAGTACTCCGGGTGCTGGGTGCTCAGTGCTCGGGGTGCTCGGTGCTCAGTACTCAGTGCTCAGGGTGCTAAGTGCTCAGTGCACAGGGTGCTGGGTGTTCAGTACTCAGGTTGATGGGTGCTCAGTACTCGGGGTGCTCGGTGCTCAGTGCTCAGGGTGCTGGGTGCTCAGTACTCAGGGTGCTGGTTGCTCAGTACTCAGGGTGCTGGGTGCTCTGTGCTCAGGGTGCTGGGTACTCAGTGCTCAGGGTGCTCGGTGCTCAGTACTCGGTGTCCTGGGTGCTCATTCTTGGGGTGCTGGGTGCTCAGTGCTCGGGGTGCTGGGTGCGCAGTACTCAGGGTGCTGGGTGCTCAGTGCTCAGGGTGCTGGGTGCTCAGTACTCAGGGTGCTGTGTTCTCAGTGCTCAGGGTGCTGGGTGCTCAGTACTCGGGGTGCTGGGAGCTCAGTACTCAGGGTGCTGGGTGCTCAGTGCTCGGGGTGCTGGGTGCTCAGTGCTAAGGGTGATCGGTGCTCAGTACTCAGGGTGCTGGGTGCTCAGTGCTCAGGGTGCTGGGTGTTCAGTCCACAGGGTGCTCAGTGCTCAGGGTGCTGGGTGCTCAGTGCTCGGGGTGCTGGGTGCTCAGTGCTCGGGGTGCTGGGTGTTCAGTGCTCAGTGCTCAGGGTGCTGGGTGCTCAGTGCTCAGTGCTCAGGGTGCTGGTTTCTCAGTACTCAGGATGCTGGGTGCTCAGTACTCAGGGTGCTGGGTGCTCAGTGCTCAGGGTGCTGGGTGCTCAGTACTCAGGGTGCTGGGTGATCAGTGCTCGGGCTGCTGGGTGCTCAGTGCTCAGGGTGCTGGGTGCTCAGTGCTCAGGGTGCTGGGTGCTCAGTACTCAGGGTGCTGGGTGCTCAGTGCTCGGGGTGCTCGGTGCTCAGTACTCAAGGTGCTGGGTGCTCAGTGCTCAGGGTGCTGTGTGCTCAGTGATCAGGGTGCTGGGTGCTCAGTACTCAGGGTGCTCGGTGCTCAGTACTCAGTGTTCTCAGTGCTCGGTACTCAGGGTGCTGGGTACTCAGTGCTCAGGGTGCTGTGTGCTCAGTACTCAGGGTGCTCAGTGCTCAGTACTTAGGGTGCTTGGTGCTCAGTACTCAGGGTGCTCAGTGCTCAGTACTCGGTGTGCTGGGTGCTCAGTGCTCAGGGTGCTCAGTGCTCAGTGCTCGGGGTGCTGGGTGCTCAGTGCTCAGGGCGCTGGGTGCTCAGTGCTCGGCGTGCTGGGTGCTCAGTACTCGGGGTGCTGGGTGCTCAGTGCTCAGGTTGCTCAGTGCTCAGTACTCAGTGCTCAGGGTGCTCAGTGCTCAGTGCTCAGGGTGCTGGGTGTTCAGTACTCAGGGTGCTGGGTGCTCAGTACTCAGGGTGCTGGGTGCTCAGTGCTCAGGGTGCTGGGTGCTCAGTGCTCGGGGCGCTGGGTGCTCAGTGCTCGGGGTGCTCGGAGCTCAGTACTCAGGGTGCTGGGTGCTCAGTGCTCGGGGTGATCGGTGCTCAGTACTCAGGGTGCTGGGTGCTCAGTGCTCGGGGTGCTCGGTGCTCAGTACCTTGGGTGCTCACTACTCAGGGTGCTGGGTGCTCAGTGCTCAGGGTGCTGGGTGCTCAGTGCTCAGGGTGCTGGGTGCTCAGTGCTCAGGGTGCTGGGTGCTCAGTACTCAGGGTGCTGTGTGCTCAGTACTCAGGGTGCTGGGTGCTCAGTACTCCGGTGCTGGGTGCTCAGTGCTCAGGGTGCTGGGTGCTCAGTGCTCAGGGTGCTGGGTGCTCAGTGCTCAGTGTGCTGGGTGCTCAGTGCTCGGGGTGCTGGGTGCTCAGTGCTCAGTACTCAGGGTGCTGGGTGCTCAGTGCTCAGGGTGCTGCGTGCTCAGTGCTCAGTACTCAGGGTCCTGGGTGCTCAGTACTCAGGGTGCTGTGTGCTCAGTGCTCAGGGTGCTGGGTGCTCAGTGCTCAGGGTGCTGGGTGCTCAGTGCTCAGGGTGCTGGGTGCTCAGTACTCAGGGTGCTGGGTGCTCAGTGCTCAGGGTGCTGGGTGCTCAGTGCTCAGGGTGCTGGGTGCTCAGTACTCAGGGTGTTGGGTGCTCAGTACTCGGGGTACTGGGTGCTCAGTACTCAGGGTGCTGGGTGCTCAGTACTCAGGGTGCTGGGTGCTCAGTACTCGGGTGCTGGGTGCTCAGTGCTCAGGGTGCTGGGTGCTCAGTGCTCGGGGTGCTGGGTGCTCAGTGCTCAGTACTCAGGGTGCTGGGTGCTCAGTACTCGGGGTGCTAGGTGGTCAGTGATCAGTACTCAGGGTGCTGGGTGCTCAGTGCTCAGGGTGCTGGGTGCTCAGTGCTCAGGGTGCTGGGTGCTCAGTGCTCGGGGTGCTGGGTGCTCAGTGCTCAGTACTCAGGGTGCTGGGTGCTCAGTACTCAGGGTGCTGGGTGCTCAGTGCTCAGGGTGCTGGGTGCTCAGTACTCAGGGTGCTGGGTGCTCAGTGCTCAGGGTGCTGGGTGCTCAGTACTCAGGGTGCTGGGAGCTCAGTGCTCAGGGTGATCGGTGCTCAGTACTCAGGGTGCTCAGTACTCAGGGTACTGGGTGCTCAGTGCTCGGGGTGCTGGGAGCTCAGTACTCAGGGTGCTGGGTGCTCAGTGCTCGGGGTGCTGGGTGCTCAGTGCTCAGGGTGATCAGTGCTCAGTACTCAGGGTGCTGGGTGCTCAGTGCTCAGGGTGCTGGGTGCTCAGTACTCAGGGTGCTGGGTGATCAGTGTGCTGGGTGCTCAGTGCTCGGGGTGCTGGGTGCTCAGTGCTCGGGGTGCTGGGTGCTCAGTGCTCAGGGTGCTGGGTGCTCAGTGCTCAGTGCTCAGGGTGCTGGTTGCTCAGTACTCAGGGTGCTGGGTGCTCAGTACTCAGGGTGCTGGGTGCTCAGTGCTCAGGGTGCTGGGTGCTCAGTACTCAGGGTGCTGGGTGATCAGTGCTCGGGGTGCTGGGTGCTCAGTACTCAGGGTGCTGGGTGCTCAGTGCTCGCGGTGCTGGGTGCTCAGTGCTCGGGGTGCTCGGTGCTCAGTACTCAGGGTGCTGGGTGCTCAGTGCTCGAGGTGCTCAGTACTCAGGGTGCTGTGTGTTCAGTGCTCAGGGTGCTGGGTGCTCAGTACTCAGGGTGCTCGGTGCTTAGTACTCAGGGCGCTGGGTGCTCAGTACTCCAGGTGCTGGGTGCTCAGTGCTCGGGGTGCTCGGTGCTCAGTGCTCAAGGTGCTGGGTGCTCAGTACTCAGGGTGCTCATTGCTTAGGGTGCTATGTGCTCAGTACTCAGGTTTCTGGGTGCTCAATGCTCGGGGTGCTCGGAGCTCAGTACTCAGGGTGCTGGGTGCTCAGTACTCGGGGTGCTCGGTGCTCAGTACTCAGGTTGCTGGGTGCTCAGTGCTCGGGTGCTGGGTGCTCAGTGCTCAGTACTCAGGGTGCTGGGTGCTCAGTGCTCAGGGTGCTGTGTGCTCAGTGCTCAGGGTGCTGGGTGCTCAGTGCTCAGGTGCTGGGTACTCAGTGCTCAGGGTGCTGGGTGCTCAGTACTCAGGGTGCTGGGTGCTCAGTACTCAGGGTGCTGGGTGCTCAGTGCTCGGGGTACTATGTGCTCAGTGCTCGCGGTGCTGGGTGCTCAGTGCTCGAGGTGCTCAGTAATCAGGGTGCCTTGTATTCAGTGCTCAGGGTGCTGGGTGCTCAGTACTCAGGGTGCTAGGTGCTTAGTACTCAGGGTGCTGGGTGCTCAGTACTCCGGGTGCTGGGTGCTCAGTGCTCGGGGTGCTAGGTGCTCAGTGCTCAAGGTGCTGGGTGCTCAGTACTCAGGGTGCTCATTGCTCAGGGTGCTGTATGCTCAGTACTCAGGGTGCTGGGTGCTCAGTGCTCAGGGTGCTCGGTGCTCGGGGCGCTGGGTGCTCAGTGCTCAGGGTGCTCGGAGCTCAGTACTCAGGGTGCTGGGTGCTCAGTGCTCGGGGTGCTCGGTGCTCAGTACGTTGGGTGCTCACTACTCAGGGTGCTGGGTGCTCAGTGCTCAGGGTGCTGGGTGCTCAGTGCTCAGGGTGCTGGGTGCTCAGTGCTCAGGGTGCTGGGTGCTCAGTACTCAGGATGCTGGGTGCTCAGTGCTCAGGGTGCTGGGTGCTCAGTGCTCAGGTTGCTGGGTGCTCAGTACTCAGGGTGCTTGGTGCTCAGTACTCAGGGTGCTGGGTGCTAAGTACTCAGGGTGCTCGGTGCTCAGTACTCAGGGTGCTGGGTGCTCAGTGCTCAGGGTGCTGGGTGCTCAGTGCTCGGTGTGCTGGGTGCTCAGTGCTCAGTACTCAGGGTGCTGGGTGCTCAGTGCTCGGGGTGCTCGGTGCTCAGTGCTCAATACTCAGGGTGCTGGGTGCTCAGTGCTCAGGGTGCTGGGTGCTCAGTGCTCAGGGTGCTGGGTGCTCAGTGCTCATGGTGCTGGGTAGTCAGTGCTCAGGGTGCTGGGTGCTCAGTACTCAGGGTGCTGGGTGCTCAGTGCTCAGGGTGCTGGGTGCTCAGTGATCAGGGTGCTGGGTGCTCAGTACTCAGGGTGCTCCGTGCTCAGTAATCAGGGATCTCAGTGCTCAGTACTCAGGGTGCTGGGTACTCAGTGCTCAGGGTGCGGTGTGCTCAGTACTCAGGGTGTTCAGTGCTCAGTACTTAGGGTGCTTGGTGCTCAGTACTCAGGGTGCTCAGTGCTCAGTACTCGGTGTGCTGGGTGCTCAGTGCTCAGGGTGCTCAGTGCTCAGTGCTCGGGGTGCTGGGTGCTCAGTGCTCAGGGCGCTGGGTGCTCAGTGCTCGGCGTGCTGGGTGCTCAGTACTCGGGGTGCTGGGTGCTCAGTGCTCAGGTTGCTCAGTGCTCAGTACTCAGTGCTCAGGGTGCTCACTGCTCAGTGCTCAAGGTGCTGGGTGTTCAGTACTCAGGGTGCTGGGTGCTCAGTACTCAGGGTGCTGGGTGCTCAGTGCTCAGGGTGCTGGGTGCTCAGTGCTCAGGGCGCTGGGTGCTCAGTGCTCGGGGTGCTCGGAGCTCAGCACTCAGGGTGCTGGGTGCTCAGTGCTCGGGGTGATCGGTGCTCAGTACTCAGGGTGCTGGGTGCTCAGTGCTCGGGGTGCTCGGTGCTCAGTACGTTGGGTGCTCACTACTCAGGGTGCTGCGTGCTCAGTGCTCAGGGTGCTGGGTGCTCAGTGCTCAGGGTGCTGGGTGCTCAGTGCTCAGGGTGCTGGGTGCTCAGTACTCAGGGTGCTGGGTGCTCAGTACTCAGGGTGCTGGGTGCTCAGTACTCGGGTGCTGGGTGCTCAGTGCTCAGGGTGCTGGGTGATCAGTGCTCAGGGTGCTGGGTGCTCAGTGCTCGGGGTGCTCGGTGCTCAGTGCTCGGGGTGCTGGGTGCTCAGTGCTCAGTGTGCTGGGGTGCTGGGTGCTCAGTACTCATAGTCCTGGGTGCTCAGTACTCAGGGTGCTGCGTGCTCAGTGCTCAGTACTCAGGGTCCTGGGTGCTCAGTGCTCAGGGTGCTGGGTGCTCAGTGCTCAGGGTGCTGGGTGCTCAGTACTCAGGGTGCTGGGTGCTCAGTGCTCAGGGTGCTGGGTGCTCAGTACTCAGGGTGCTGGGTGCTCAGTACTCAGGGTGTTGGGTGCTCAGTACTCGGGGTACTGGGTGTTCAGTACTCAGGGTGCTGGGTGCTCAGTACTCAGGGTGCTGGGTGCTCAGTACTCAGGGTGCTGGGTGCTCAGTACTCGGGTGCTGGGTGCTCAGTACTCAGGGTGCTGGGTGCTCAGTACTCGGGGTACTGGGTGCTCAGTACTCAGGGTGCTGGGTGCTCAGTACTCAGGGTGTTGGGTGCTCAGTACTCGGGGTACTGGGTGCTCAGTACTCAGGGTGCTGGGTGCTCAGTACTCAGGGTGCTGGGTGCTCAGTGCTCAGGGTGCTGGGTGCTCAGTACTCGGGGTGCTCGGTGCTCAGTGCTCAGGGTGCTGGGTGCTCAGTACTCATGGTGCTGGGTGCACAGTACTCAGGGTGCTGGGTGCTCAGTGCTCAGGGTGCTGGGTACTCAGTGCTCAGAGTGCTCGGTGCTCAGAACTCGGGGTGCTGGGTGCTCATTCTCGGGGTGCTGGGTGCTCAGTGCTCGGGGTGCTGGGTGCTCAGTACTCAGGGTGCTGGGTGCTCAGTGCTCAGGGTGCTGGGTGCTCAGTACTCAGGGTGCTTGGTGCTCAGTGCTCAGGGTGCTGGGTGCTCAGTACTCAGGGTGCTGGGTGCTCAGTGCTCAGGGTGATCTTTGCTCAGTACTCAGGGTGCTCAGTACTCAGGGTGCTGGGTGCTCAGTGCTCGGGGTGCTGGGTGCTCAGTACTCAGGGTGCTGGGTGCTCAGTGCTCGGGGTTCTGGGTGCTCAGTGCTCAGGGTGATCGGTGCTCAGTACTCAGGGTGCTGGGTGCTCAGTGCTCAGGGTGCTGGGTGCTCAGTCCTCAGGGTGCTCAGTGCTCAGGGTGCTGGGTGCTCAGTGCTCGGGGTGCTGGGTTCTCAGTGCTCGGGGTGCTGGGTGCTCAGTACTCAGGGTGCTGGGTTCTCAGTGCTCGGGGTGCTGGGTGCTCAGTACACAGGGTGCTGGGTGCTCAGTACTCGGGGTGCTGGGTGCTCAGGGCTCAGGGTGCTGGGTGCTCATTGCTCGGGGTTTTGGGTGCTCAGTGCTCAGTACTCAGGGTGCTGGGTGCTCAGTACTCCGGGTGCTGGGTGCTCAGTACTCGGGTGCTGGGTGCTCAGTGCTCAGGGTGCTGTGTGCTCAGTGCTCAGGGTGCTGGGTGCTCAGTGCTCAGGGTGCTGGGTACTCAGTGCTCAGGGTGCTGGGTGCTCAGTACTCAGGGTGCTGGGTGCTCAGTACTCAGGGTGCTGGGTGCTCAGTGCTCGGGGTGCTGGGTGCTCAGTGCTCGCGGTGCTGGGTGCTCAGTGCTCGGGGTGCTCGGTGCTCAGTACTCAGGGTGCTGGGTGCTCAGTGCTCGAGGTGCTCAGTACTCAGGGTGCTGTGTGTTCAGTGCTCAGGGTGCTGGGTGCTCAGTACTCAGGGTGCTCGGTGCTTTGTACTCAGGGTGCTGGGTGCTCAGTACTCGGGGTGCTGGGTGCTCAGTGCTCGGGGTGCTCAGTGCTCAGTGCTGAAGGAGCTGGGTGCTCAGTACTCAGGGCGCTCATGGCTCGGGGTGCTGGGTGCTCAGTGCTCAGGGTGCTCGGTGCTCAGTACGTTGGGTGCTCAGTACTCAGGGTGCTGGGTGCTCAGTGCTCAGGGTGCTGGGTGCTCAGTGCTCAGGGTGCTGGGTGCTCAGTGCTCAGGGTGCTGGGTGCTCAGTGCTCAGGGTGCTGGGTGCTCGGTGCTCGGGGTGCTGGGTGCTTAGTGCTCGGGGTGCCCGGTGCAAGGTACTCGGGGTGCTCAGTGCTCAGTACTCAGGGTGCTGGGTGCTCAGTACTCAGGGTGCTGGGTGCTCAGTACTCAGGGTTCTGGGTGCTCAGTGCTCAGGGTGATCGGTGCTCAGTACTCAGGGTGCTGGGTGCTCAGTGCTCAGGGTGCTGGGTGCTCAGTCCTCAGGGTGCTCAGTGCTCAGGGTGCTGGGTGCTCAGTGCTCGGGGTGCTCGGTGCTCAGTACTCAGGGTGCTGAGTGCTCAGTACTCAGGGTGCTGGGTGCTCAGTACTCAGGGTGCTGGGTGCTCAGTTCTCAGGGTGCTGGGTGCTCAGTGCTCAGGGTGCTGGGTGCTCAGTACTCAGGGTGCTGGGTGCTCAGTACTCGGGTGCTGGGTGCTCAGTGCTCAGGGTGCTGGGTGCTGGGTGCTCAGTACTCAGGGTGCTGGGTGCTCAGTACTCAGGGTGCTGGGTGCTCAGTGCTCAGGGTGCTGGGTGCTCAGTACTCAGGGTGCTGGGAGCTCAGTGCTCAGGGTGATCTTTGCTCAGTTCTCAGGGTGCTCAGTACTCAGGGTGCTGAGTGCTCAGTGCTCGGGGTGCTGGGTGCTCAGTACTCAGGGTGCTGGGTGCTCAGTGCTCGGGGTTCTGGGCTCAGTACTCAGGGTGTTCGGTGCGCAGTACTCAGGGTGCTGGGTGCTCAGTGCTCAGGGTGCTGGGTGCTCAGTCGTCAGGGTGCTCAGTGCTCAGGGTGCTGGGTGCTCAGTGCTCGGGGTGCTCGGTGCTCAGTGCTCAGGGTGCTGAGTGCTCAGTACTCAGGGTGCTGGGTGCTCAGTACTCAGGGTGCTGGGTGCTCAGTACTCAGGGTGCTGGGTGCTCAGTGCTCAGTTTGCTGGGTGCTCAGTGCACGGGGTGCTGGGTGCTCAGTTCTCAGGGTGCTGGGTGCTCAGTGCTCAGGGTGCTGGGTGCTCAGTACTCGGGGTGCTCGGTGCTCAGTGCTCAGGGTGCTGGGTGCTCAGTACTCATGGTGCTGGGTGCTCAGTACTCAGGGTGCTGGGTGCTCAGTGCTCAGGGTGATGGGTACTCAGTGATCAGAGTGCTCGGTGCTCAGTACTCGGGGTGCTGGGTGCTCATTCTCGGGTTGCTGGGTGCTCAGTGCTCAGGGTGCTGGGTGCTCAGTACTCAGGGTGCTGGGTGCTCAGTGCTCAGGGTGCTGGGTGCTCAGTACTAAGGGTGCTGGGTGCTCAGGGTGCTGGGTGCTCAGTACTCAGGGTGCTGGGTGCTCAGTGCTCAGGGTGCTGGGTGCTCAGTACTCAGGGTGCTGTGAGCTCAGTGCTCAGTGTGATCGTTGCTCAGTACTCAGGGTGCTCAGTACTCAGGGTGCTGTGTGCTCAGTGCTCGGGGTGCTGGGTGCTCAGTACTCAGGGTGCTGGTTGCTCAGTGCTCGGGGTTCTGGGTGCTCAGTGCTCAGGGTGATCAGTGCTCAGTACTCAGGGTGCTGGGTGCTCAGTGCTAAGGGTGCTGGGTGCTCAGTCCTCAGGGTGCTCAGTGCTCAGTGTGCTGGGCCCTCAGTGCTCGGGGTGCTCGGTGCTCAGTACTCAGGGTGCTGGGTGCTCAGTGCTCAGGGTGCCGGGTGCTCAGTGCTCAGGGTGCTGGGTGCTCAGTGCTCAGGGTGCTGGGTACTCAGTGCTCAGGGTGCTGGGTGCTCAGTACTCAGGGTGCTGGGTGCTCAGTGCTCAGGGTGCTGGGTGCTCAGTCCTCGGGGTGCTGGGTCCTCAGTGCTCGGGGTGCTGGGTGCTCAGTGCTCGGGGTGCTCGGTGCTCAGTACTCAGGGTGCTGGGTGCTCAGTGCTCGAGGTGCTCAGTACTCAGGGTGCTGTATGTTCAGTGTTCAGGGTGCTGGGTGCTCAGTACTCAGGGTGCTCGGTGCTTAGTACTCAGGGTGCTGGTTGCTCAGTACTCCGGGTGCTGGGTGCTCAGTGCTCGGGGTGCTCGGTGCTCAGTACTCAGTGCTCAGGTTGCTCAGTGCTCAGTGCACAGGGTGCTGGGTGTTCAGTACTCAGGTTGCTGGGTGCTCAGTACTCGGGGTGCTCGGTGCTCAGTGCTCAGGGTGCTGGGTGCTCAGTACTCAGGGTGCTGGGTGCTCTGTGCTCAGGGTGCTGGGTACTCAGTGCTCAGGGTGCTCGGTGCTCAGTACTCGGGGTGCTGGGTGCTCATTCTTGGGGTGCTGGGTGCTCAGTGCTCGGGGTGCTGGGTGCGCAGTACTCAGGGTGCTGGGTGCTCAGTGCTCAGGGTGCTGGGTGCTCAGTACTCAGGGTGCTGGGTGCTCAGTGCTCAGGGTGCTTGGTGCTCAGTACTCGGGGTGCTGGGTGCGCAGTACTCAGGGTGCTGGGTGCTCAGTGCTCAGGGTGCTGGGTGCTCAGTACTCAGGGTGCTGGGTGCTCAGTGCTCAGGGTGATCGGTGCTCAGTACTCAGGGTGCTGGGTGCTCAGTGCTCAGGTTGCTGGGTGTTCAGTCCACAGGGTGCTCAGTGCTCAGGGTGCTGGGTGCTCAGTGCTCGGGGTGCTGGGTGCTCAGTGCTCGGGGTGCTGGGTGTTCAGTGCTCAGTGCTCAGGGTGCTGGGTGCTCAGTGCTCAGTGCTCAGGGTGCTGGTTGCTCAGTACTCAGGGTGCTGGGTGCTCAGTACTCAGGGTGCTGGGTGCTCAGTGCTCAGGGTGCTGGGTGCTCAGTACTCAGGGTGCTGGGTGATCAGTGCCCGGGCTGCAGGGTGCTCAGTGCTCAGGGTGCTGGGTGCTCAGTGCTCAGGGTGCTGGGTGCTCAGTACTCAGGGTGCTGGGTGCTCAGTGCTCGGGGTGCTCGGTGCTCAGTAGTCAAGGTGCTGGGTGCTCAGTGCTCAGGGTGCTGGGTGCTCAGTGATCAGGGTGCTGGGTGCTCAGTACTCAGGGTGCTGGGTGCTCAGTACTCAGGGTTCTCAGTGCTCAGTACTCAGGGTGCTGGGTACTCAGTGCTCAGGGTGCTGTGTGCTCAGTACTCAGGGTGCTCAGTGCTCAGTACTTAGGGTGCTTGATGCTCAGTACTCAGGGTGCTGGGTGCTCAGTACTCGGCGTGCTGAGTGCTCAGTATTCAGGGTGCTGGGTGCTCAGTACTCATTGTGCTGGGTGCTCAGTAGTCGGGTGCTTGGTGCTCAGTGCTCAGGGTGCTTTGTGCTCAGTGCTCGGGGTGCTGGGTGCTCAGTGCTCAGTACTCAGGGTGCTGGGTGCTCAGTGTTCAGGGTGCTGCGTGCTCAGTGCTCAGTACTCAGGGTCCTGGGTGCTCAGTACTCAGGGTGCTGTGTGCTCAGTGCTCAGGGTGCTGGGTGCTCAGTGCTCAGGGTGCTGGGTGATCAGTGCTCAGGGTGCTGGGTGCTCAGTACTCAGGGTGCTGGGTGCTCAGTGCTCAGGGTGCTGGGTGCTCAGTGCTCAGGGTGCTGGGTGCTCAGTACTCAGGGTGTTGGGTGCTCAGTACTCGGGGTACTGGGTGCTCAGTACTCAGGGTGCTGGGTGCTCAGTACTCAGGGTGCTGGGTGCTCAGTACTCGGGTGCTGGGTGCTCAGTGCTCAGGGTGCTGGTTGCTCAGTGCTCGGGGTTCTGGGTGCTCAGTGCTCAGTACTCAGGGTGCTGGGTGCTCAGTACTCGGGGTGCTAGGTGGTCAGTGCTCAGTACTCAGGGTGCTGGGTGCTCAGTGCTCAGGGTGCTGGGTGCTCAGTGCTCACGGTGCTGGGTGCTCAGTGCTCGGGGTGCTGGGTGCTCAGTGCTCAGTACTCAGGGTGCTGGGTGCTCAGTACTCGGGGTGCTAGGTGGTCAGTGCTCAGTACTCAGGGTGCTGGGTGCTCATTGCTCAGGGTGCTGTATGTTCAGTGTTCAGGGTGCTTGGTGCTCAGTACTCAGGGTGCTCGGTGCTTAGTACTCAGGGTGCTGGGTGCTCAGTACTCCGGGTGCTGGGTGCTCAGTGCTCGGGGTGCTCGGTGCTCAGTACTCAGTGCTCAGGGTGCTCAGTGCTCAGTGCTCAGGGTGCTGGGTGTTCAGTACTCAGGGTGCTGGGTGCTCAGTACTCAGGGGGCTGGGTGCTCAGTACTCGGGGTGCTCGGTGCTCAGTGCTCAGGGTGCTGGGTGCTCAGTACTCAGGGTGCTGGGTGCTCAGTGCTCATGGTGCTGGGTACTCAGTGCTCAGGGTGCTCGGTGCTCAGTACTCGGGGTGCTGGGTGCTCATTCTCGGGGTGCTGGGAGCTCAGTGCTCGGGGTGCTGGGTGATCAGTACTCAGGGTGCTGGGTGCTCAGTGCTCAGGGTGCTGTGTGCTCAGTACTCAGGGTGCTGGGTGCTCAGTGCTCAGGGTGCTGGGTGCTCAGTACTCAGGGTGCTTGGTGCTCAGTGCTCAGGGTGCTGGGTGCTCAGTACTCAGGGTGCTGGGAGCTCAGTGCTCAGGGTGATCGGTGCTCAGTACTCAGGGTGCTCAGTACTCAGGGTACTGGGTGCTCAGTGCTCAGGGTGCTGGGAGCTCAGTACTCAGGGTGCTGGGTGCTCAGTACTCAGGGTGCTGGGTGCTCAGTGCTCAGGGTGATCAGTGCTCAGTACTCAGGGTGCTGGGTGCTCAGTGCTCAGGGTGCTGGGTGTTCAGTCCACAGGGTGCTCAGTGCTCAGGGTGCTGGGTGCTCAGTGCTCGGGTTGCTGGGTGCTCAGTGCTCGGGGTGCTGATTGCTCAGTGCTCAGGGTGCTGGGTGCTCAGTGCTCAGTGCTCAGGGTGCTGTGTGCTCAGTGCTCAGGGTGCTGGGTGCTCAGTGCTCAGGGTGCTGGGTGCTCAGTGCTCAGGGTGCTGGGTGCTCAGTACTCAGGGTGCTGGGTGCTCAGTGCTCAGGGTGCTGGGTGCTCAGTGCTCAGGGTGCTGGGTGCTCAGTACTCAGGGTGTTGGGTGCTCAGTACTCGGGGTACTGGGTGCTCAGTACTCAGGGTGCTGGGTGCTCAGTACTCAGGGTGCTGGGTGCTCAGTACTCGGGTGCTGGGTGCTCAGTGCTCAGGGTGCTGGGTGCTCAGTGCTCGGGGTGCTGGGTGCTCAGTGCTCAGTACTCAGGGTGCTGGGTGCTCAGTACTCGGGGTGCTAGGTGGTCAGTGTTCAGTACTCAGGGTGCTGGGTGCTCAGTGCTCAGGGTGCTGGGTGTTCAGTGCTCAGGTGCTGGGTGCTCAGTGCTCGGGGTGCTGGGTGCTCAGTGCTCAGTACTCAGGGTGCTGGGTGCTCAGTACTCGGGGTGCTAGGTGGTCAGTGCTCAGTACTCAGGGTGCTGGGTGCTCATTGCTCAGGGTGCTGTAAGTTCAGTGTTCAGGGTGCTTGGTTCTCAGTACTCAGGGTGCTCGGTGCTTAGTACTCAGGGTGCTGGGTGCTCAGTAGTCCGGGTGCTGGGTGCTCAGTGCTCGGGGTGCTCGGTGCTCAGTACTCAGTGCTCAGGGTGCTCAGTGCTCAGTGCTCAGGGTACTGGGTGTTCAGTACTCAGGGCGCTGGGTGCTCAGTACTCAGGGGGCTGGGTGCTCAGTACTCGGGGTGCTCGGTGCTCAGTGCTCAGGGTGCTGGGTGCTCAGTACTCAGGGTGCTGGGTGCTCAGTACTCAGGGTGCTGGGTGCTCAGTGCTCAGGGTGCTGGGTACTCAGTGCTCAGGGTGCTCGGTGCTCAGTACTCGGGGTGCTGGGTGCTCATTCTCGGGGTGCTGGGAGCTCAGTGCTCGGGGTGCTGGGTGATCAGTACTCAGGGTGCTGGGTGCTCAGTGCTCAGGGTGCTGGGTGCTCAGTACTCAGGGTGCTGGGTGCTCAGTGCTCAGGGTGCTGGGTGCTCAGTACTCAGGGTGCTTGGTGCTCAGTGCTCAGGGTGCTGGGTGCTCAGTACTCAGGGTGCTGGGAGCTCAGTGCTCAGGGTGATCGGTGCTCAGTACTCAGGGTGCTCAGTACTCAGGGTACTGGGTGCTCAGTGCTCGGGGTGCTGGGAGCTCAGTACTCAGGGTGCTGGGTCCTCAGTGCTCGGAGTGCTGGGTGCTCAGTGCTCAGGGTGATCAGTGCTCAGTACTCAGGGTGATGGGTGCTCAGTGCTCAGGGTGCTGGGTGTTCAGTCCACAGGGTGCTCAGTGCTCAGGGTGCTGGGTGCTCAGTGCTCGGGGTGCTGGGTGCTCAGTGCTCGGGGTGCTGATTGCTCAGTGCTCAGGGTGCTGGGTGCTCAGTGCTCAGTGCTCAGGGTGCTGGTTGCTCAGTACTCAGGGTGCTGGGTGCTCAGTGCTCAGGGTGCTGGGTGCTCAGTACTCAGGCTGTTGGGTGATCAGTGCTCGGGGTGCTGGGTGCTCAGTACTCAGGGTGCTGGGTGCTCAGTGCTCGCGGTGCTGGGTGCTCAGTTCTCAGGGTGCTCGGTGCTCAGTACTCAGGGTGCTGGGTGCTCAGTGCTCGAGGTGCTCAGTACTCAGGGTGCTGTGTGTTCAGTGCTCAGGGTGCTGGGTGCTCAGTACTCAGGGTGCTCGGTGCTTAGTACTCAGGGTGCTGGGTGCTCAGTACTCCGGGTGCTGGGTGCTCAGTGCTCGGGGTGCTCGGTGCTCAGTGCTCAATGTGCTGGGTGCTCAGTACTCAGGGTGCTCATTGCTTAGGGTGCTATGTGCTCAGTACTCAGGGTGCTGGGTGCTCAGTGCTCGGGGTGCTCGGAGCTCAGTACTCAGGGTGCTGGGTGCTCAGTACTCGGGGTGCTCGGTGTTCAGTATTCAGGGTGCTGGGTGCTCAGTGCTCGGGTGCTGGGTGCTCAGTGCTCAGTACTCAGGGTGCTGGGTGCTCAGTGCTCAGGGTGCTGTGTGCTCAGTGCTCAGGGTGCTGGGTGCTCAGTGCTCAGGTGCTGGGTACTCAGTGCTCAGGGTGCTGGGTGCTCAGTACTCAGGGTGCTGGGTGCTCAGTACTCAGGGTGCTGGGTGCTCAGTGCTCGGGGTGCTATGTGCTCAGTGCTCGCGGTGCTGGGTGCTCAGTGCTCGAGGTGCTCAGTACTCAGGGTGCTTTGTATTCAGTGCTCAGGGTGCTGGGTGCTCAGTACTCAGGGTGCTAAATGCTTAGTACTCAGGGTGGTGGCTGCTCAGTACTCCGGGTGCTGGGTGCTCAGTGCTCGGGGTGCTAGGTGCTCAGTGCTCAAGGTGCTGGGTGCTCAGTACTCAGGGTGCTCATTGCTCAGGGTGCTGTATGCTCAGTACTCAGGGTGCTGGGTGCTCAGTGCTCAGGGTGCTCGGTGCTCGGGGCGCTGGGTGCTCAGTGCTCAGGGTGCTCGGAGCTCAGTACTCAGGGTGCTGGGTGCTCAGTGCTCGGGGTGCTCGGTGCTCAGTACGTTGGGTGCTCACTACTCAGGGTGCTGGGTGCTCAGTGCTCAGGGTGCTGGGTGCTCAGTGCTCAGGGTGCTGGGTGCTCAGTGCTCAGGGTGCTGGGTGCTCAGTACTCAGGATGCTGGGTGCTCAGTGCTCAGGGTGCTGGGTGCTCAGTGCTCAGGTTGCTGGGTGCTCAGTACTCAGGGTGCTGGGTGCTCAGTACTCAGGGTGCTGGGTGCT
Source organism: Microtus oregoni (assembly GCF_018167655.1). Classification (NCBI taxonomy): domain Eukaryota; kingdom Metazoa; phylum Chordata; class Mammalia; order Rodentia; family Cricetidae; genus Microtus; species Microtus oregoni. Next base: position 428,949 of record NW_024543811.1, on the reverse strand, counting down.
CAGTACTCAGGGTGCTCGGTGCTCAGTACTCAGGGTGCTGGGTGCTCAGTGCTCAGGGTGCTGGGTGCTCAGTCCTCGGTGTGCTGGGTGCTCAGTACTCAGTACTCAGGGTGCTGGGTGCTCAGTGCTCGGGGTGCTCAGTGCTCAGTGCTCAATACTCAGGGTGCTGGGTGCTCAGTGCTCAGGGTGCTGGGTGCTCAGTGCTCAGGGTGCTGGGTGCTCAGTGCTCAGGGTGCTGGGTACTCAGTGCTCAGGGTGCTGGGTGCTCAGTACTCAGGGTGCTCAGTGCTCAGTACTCGGGGTGCTGGGTGCTCAGTGCTCAGGGTGCTCAGTGCTCAGTACTCGGGGTGCTGGGTGCTCAGTGCTCGGGGTGCTGGGTGCTCAGTGCTCGGGGTGCTGGGTGCTCAGTGCTCGGGGTGCTGGGTGCTCAGTACTCGGGGTGCTGGGTGCTCAGTGCTCAGGGTGCTCAGTGCTCAGTACTCAGTGCTCAGGGTGCTCAGTGCTCAGTGCTCAGGGTGCTGGGTGTTCAGTACTCAGGGTGCTGGGTGCTCAGTAGTCAGGGTGCTGGGTGCTCAGTGCTCAGGGTGCTCGGTGCTCGGGGCGCTGGGTGCTCAGTGCTCAGGGTGCTGGGTACTCAGTGCTCAGGGTACTGGGTGCTCAGTACTCAGGGTGCTGGGTGCTCAGTGCTCAGGGTGCTGGGTGCTCAGTGCTCGGGGTGCTGGGTGCTCAGTGCTCGGGGTGCTGGGTGCTCAGTGCTCGGGGTGCTCGGTGCTCAGTACTCAGGGTGCTGGGTGCTCAGTGCTCGAGGTGCTCAGTACTCAGGGTGCTGTATGTTCAGTGTTCAGGGTGCTGGGTGCTCAGTACTCAGGGTGCTCGGTGCTTAGTACTCAGGGTGCTGGGTGCTCAGTACTCCGGGTGCTGGGTGCTCAGTGCTCGGGGTGCTCCGTGCTCAGTACTCAGTGCTCAGGGTGCTCAGTGCTCAGTGCTCAGGGTGCTGGGTGCTCAGTACTCAGGTTGCTGGGTGCTCAGTACTCGGGGTGCTCGGTGCTCAGTGCTCAGGGTGCTGGGTGCTCAGTACTCAGGGTGCTGGGTGCTCAGTGCTCAGGGTGCTGGGTGCTCAGTGCTCAGGGTGCTGGGTACTCAGTGCTCAGGGTGCTGGGTGCTCAGTACTCAGGGTGCTGGGTGCTCAGTGCTCAGGGTGCTGGGTGCTCAGTCCTCGGGGTGCTGGGTCCTCAGTGCTCGGGGTGCTGGGTGCTCAGTGCTCGGGGTGCTCGGTGCTCAGTACTCAGGGTGCTGGGTGCTCAGTGCTCGAGGTGCTCAGTACTCAGGGTGCTGTATGTTCAGTGTTCAGGGTGCTGGGTGCTCAGTACTCAGGGTGCTCGGTGCTTAGTACTCAGGGTGCTGGTTGCTCAGTACTCCGGGTGCTGGGTGCTCAGTGCTCGGGGTGCTCGGTGCTCAGTACTCAGTGCTCAGGGTGCTCAGTGCTCAGTGCACAGGGTGCTGGGTGTTCAGTACTCAGGTTGCTGGGTGCTCAGTACTCGGGGTGCTCGGTGCTCAGTGCTCAGGGTGCTGGGTGCTCAGTACTCAGGGTGCTGGGTGCTCTGTGCTCAGGGTGCTGGGTACTCAGTGCTCAGGGTGCTCGGTGCTCAGTACTCGGGGTGCTGGGTGCTCATTCTTGGGGTGCTGGGTGCTCAGTGCTCGGGGTGCTGGGTGCGCAGTACTCAGGGTGCTGGGTGCTCAGTGCTCAGGGTGCTGGGTGCTCAGAACTCAGGGTGCTGGGTGCTCAGTGCTCAGGGTGCTTGGTGCTCAGTACTCGGGGTGCTGGGTGCGCAGTACTCAGGGTGCTGGGTGCTCAGTGCTCAGGGTGCTGGGTGCTCAGTACTCAGGGTGCTGGGTGCTCAGTGCTCAGGGTGATCGGTGCTCAGTACTCAGGGTGCTGGGTGCTCAGTGCTCAGGTTGCTGGGTGTTCAGTCCACAGGGTGCTCAGTGCTCAGGGTGCTGGGTGCTCAGTGCTCGGGGTGCTGGGTGCTCAGTGCTCGGGGTGCTGGGTGTTCAGTGCTCAGTGCTCAGGGTGCTGGGTGCTCAGTGCTCAGTGCTCAGGGTGCTGGTTGCTCAGTACTCAGGGTGCTGGGTGCTCAGTACTCAGGGTGCTGGGTGCTCAGTGCTCAGGGTGCTGGGTGCTCAGTACTCAGGGTGCTGGGTGATCAGTGCCCGGGCTGCTGGGTGCTCAGTGCTCAGGGTGCTGGGTGCTCAGTGCTCAGGGTGCTGGGTGCTCAGTACTCAGGGTGCTGGGTGCTCAGTGCTCGGGGTGCTCGGTGCTCAGTAGTCAAGGTGCTGGGTGCTCAGTGCTCAGGGTGCTGGGTGCTCAGTGATCAGGGTGCTGGGTGCTCAGTACTCAGGGTGCTCGGTGCTCAGTACTCAGGGTTCTCAGTGCTCAGTACTCAGGGTGCTGGGTACTCAGTGCTCAGGGTGCTGTGTGCTCAGTACTCAGGGTGCTCAGTGCTCAGTACTTAGGGTGCTTGATGCTCAGTACTCAGGGTGCTGGGTGCTCAGTACTCGGCGTGCTGAGTGCTCAGTATTCAGGGTGCTGGGTGCTCAGTACTCATTGTGCTGGGTGCTCAGTAGTCGGGTGCTTGGTGCTCAGTGCTCAGGGTGCTTTGTGCTCAGTGCTCGGGGTGCTGGGTGCTCAGTGCTCAGTACTCAGGGTGCTGGGTGCTCAGTGTTCAGGGTGCTGCGTGCTCAGTGCTCAGTACTCAGGGTCCTGGGTGCTCAGTACTCAGGGTGCTGTGTGCTCAGTGCTCAGGGTGCTGGGTGCTCAGTGCTCAGGGTGTTGGGTGATCAGTGCTCAGGGTGCTGGGTGCTCAGTACTCAGGGTGCTGGGTGCTCAGTGCTCAGGGTGCTGGGTGCTCAGTGCTCAGGGTGCTGGGTGCTCAGTACTCAGGGTGTTGGGTGCTCAGTACTCGGGGTACTGGGTGCTCAGTACTCAGGGTGCTGGGTGCTCAGTACTCAGGGTGCTGGGTGCTCAGTACTCGGGTGCTGGGTGCTCAGTGCTCAGGGTGCTGGTTGCTCAGTGCTCGGGGTGCTGGGTGCTCAGTGCTCAGTACTCAGGGTGCTGGGTGCTCAGTACTCGGGGTGCTAGGTGGTCAGTGCTCAGTACTCAGGGTGCTGGGTGCTCAGTGCTCAGGGTGCTGGGTGCTCAGTGCTCACGGTGCTGGGTGCTCAGTGCTCGGGGTGCTGGGTGCTCAGTGCTCAGTACTCAGGGTGCTGGGTGCTCAGTACTCGGGGTGCTAGGTGGTCAGTGCTCAGTACTCAGGGTGCTGGGTGCTCATTGCTCAGGGTGCTGTATGTTCAGTGTTCAGGGTGCTTGGTGCTCAGTACTCAGGGTGCTCGGTGCTTAGTACTCAGGGTGCTGGGTGCTCAGTACTCCGGGTGCTGGGTGCTCAGTGCTCGGGGTGCTCGGTGCTCAGTACTCAGTGCTCAGGGTGCTCAGTGCTCAGTGCTCAGGGTGCTGGGTGTTCAGTACTCAGGGTGCTGGGTGCTCAGTACTCAGGGGGCTGGGTGCTCAGTACTCGGGGTGCTCGGTGCTCAGTGCTCAGGGTGCTGGGTGCTCAGTACTCAGGGTGCTGGGTGCTCAGTGCTCATGGTGCTGGGTACTCAGTGCTCAGGGTGCTCGGTGCTCAGTACTCGGGGTGCTGGGTGCTCATTCTCGGGGTGCTGGGAGCTCAGTGCTCGGGGTGCTGGGTGATCAGTACTCAGGGTGCTGGGTGCTCAGTGCTCAGGGTGCTGGGTGCTCAGTACTCAGGGTGCTGGGTGCTCAGTGCTCAGGGTGCTGGGTGCTCAGTACTCAGGGTGCTTGGTGCTCAGTGCTCAGGGTGCTGGGTGCTCAGTACTCAGGGTGCTGGGAGCTCAGTGCTCAGGGTGATCGGTGCTCAGTACTCAGGGTGCTCAGTACTCAGGGTACTGGGTGCTCAGTGCTCAGGGTGCTGGGAGCTCAGTACTCAGGGTGCTGGGTGCTCAGTACTCAGGGTGCTGGGTGCTCAGTGCTCAGGGTGATCAGTGCTCAGTACTCAGGGTGCTGGGTGCTCAGTGCTCAGGGTGCTGGGTGTTCAGTCCACAGGGTGCTCAGTGCTCAGGGTGCTGGGTGCACAGTGCTCGGGTTGCTGGGTGCTCAGTGCTCGGGGTGCTGATTGCTCAGTGCTCAGGGTGCTGGGTGCTCAGTGCTCAGTGCTCAGGGTGCTGTGTGCTCAGTGCTCAGGGTGCTGGGTGCTCAGTGCTCAGGGTGCTGGGTGCTCAGTGCTCAGGGTGCTGGGTGCTCAGTACTCAGGGTGCTGGGTGCTCAGTGCTCAGGGTGCTGGGTGCTCAGTGCTCAGGGTGCTGGGTGCTCAGTACTCAGGGTGTTGGGTGCTCAGTACTCGGGGTACTGGGTGCTCAGTACTCAGGGTGCTGGGTGCTCAGTACTCAGGGTGCTGGGTGCTCAGTACTCGGGTGCTGGGTGCTCAGTGCTCAGGGTGCTGGGTGCTCAGTGCTCGGGGTGCTGGGTGCTCAGTGCTCAGTACTCAGGGTGCTGGGTGCTCAGTACTCGGGGTGCTAGGTGGTCAGTGTTCAGTACTCAGGGTGCTGGGTGCTCAGTGCTCAGGGTGCTGGGTGCTCAGTGCTCAGGTGCTGGGTGCTCAGTGCTCGGGGTGCTGGGTGCTCAGTGCTCAGTACTCAGGGTGCTGGGTGCTCAGTACTCGGGGTGCTAGGTGGTCAGTGCTCAGTACTCAGGGTGCTGGGTGCTCATTGCTCAGGGTGCTGTATGTTCAGTGTTCAGGGTGCTTGGTTCTCAGTACTCAGGGTGCTCGGTGCTTAGTACTCAGGGTGCTGGGTGCTCAGTAGTCCGGGTGCTGGGTGCTCAGTGCTCGGGGTGCTCGGTGCTCAGTACTCAGTGCTCAGGGTGCTCAGTGCTCAGTGCTCAGGGTACTGGGTGTTCAGTACTCAGGGCGCTGGGTGCTCAGTACTCAGGGGGCTGGGTGCTCAGTACTCGGGGTGCTCGGTGCTCAGTGCTCAGGGTGCTGGGTGCTCAGTACTCAGGGTGCTGGGTGCTCAGTACTCAGGGTGCTGGGTGCTCAGTGCTCAGGGTGCTGGGTACTCAGTGCTCAGGGTGCTCGGTGCTCAGTACTCGGGGTGCTGGGTGCTCATTCTCGGGGTGCTGGGAGCTCAGTGCTCGGGGTGCTGGGTGATCAGTACTCAGGGTGCTGGGTGCTCAGTGCTCAGGGTGCTGGGTGCTCAGTACTCAGGGTGCTGGGTGCTCAGTGCTCAGGGTGCTGGGTGCTCAGTACTCAGGGTGCTTGGTGCTCAGTGCTCAGGGTGCTGGGTGCTCAGTACTCAGGGTGCTGGGAGCTCAGTGCTCAGGGTGATCGGTGCTCAGTACTCAGGGTGCTCAGTACTCAGGGTACTGGGTGCTCAGTGCTCGGGGTGCTGGGAGCTCAGTACTCAGGGTGCTGGGTCCTCAGTGCTCGGAGTGCTGGGTGCTCAGTGCTCAGGGTGATCAGTGCTCAGTACTCAGGGTGATGGGTGCTCAGTGCTCAGGGTGCTGGGTGTTCAGTCCACAGGGTGCTCAGTGCTCAGGGTGCTGGGTGCTCAGTGCTCGGGGTGCTGGGTGCTCAGTGCTCGGGGTGCTGATTGCTCAGTGCTCAGGGTGCTGGGTGCTCAGTGCTCAGTGCTCAGGGTGCTGGTTGCTCAGTACTCAGGGTGCTGGGTGCTCAGTGCTCAGGGTGCTGGGTGCTCAGTACTCAGGCTGTTGGGTGATCAGTGCTCGGGGTGCTGGGTGCTCAGTACTCAGGGTGCTGGGTGCTCAGTGCTCGCGGTGCTGGGTGCTCAGTTCTCAGGGTGCTCGGTGCTCAGTACTCAGGGTGCTGGGTGCTCAGTGCTCGAGGTGCTCAGTACTCAGGGTGCTGTGTGTTCAGTGCTCAGGGTGCTGGGTGCTCAGTACTCAGGGTGCTCGGTGCTTAGTACTCAGGGTGCTGGGTGCTCAGTACTCCGGGTGCTGGGTGCTCAGTGCTCGGGGTGCTCGGTGCTCAGTGCTCAATGTGCTGGGTGCTCAGTACTCAGGGTGCTCATTGCTTAGGGTGCTATGTGCTCAGTACTCAGGGTGCTGGGTGCTCAGTGCTCGGGGTGCTCGGAGCTCAGTACTCAGGGTGCTGGGTGCTCAGTACTCGGGGTGCTCGGTGTTCAGTATTCAGGGTGCTGGGTGCTCAGTGCTCGGGTGCTGGGTGCTCAGTGCTCAGTACTCAGGGTGCTGGGTGCTCAGTGCTCAGGGTGCTGTGTGCTCAGTGCTCAGGGTGCTGGGTGCTCAGTGCTCAGGTGCTGGGTACTCAGTGCTCAGGGTGCTGGGTGCTCAGTACTCAGGGTGCTGGGTGCTCAGTACTCAGGGTGCTGGGTGCTCAGTGCTCGGGGTGCTATGTGCTCAGTGCTCGCGGTGCTGGGTGCTCAGTGCTCGAGGTGCTCAGTACTCAGGGTGCTTTGTATTCAGTGCTCAGTGTGCTGGGTGCTCAGTACTCAGGGTGCTAAATGCTTAGTACTCAGGGTGGTGGCTGCTCAGTACTCCGGGTGCTGGGTGCTCAGTGCTCGGGGTGCTAGGTGCTCAGTGCTCAAGGTGCTGGGTGCTCAGTACTCAGGGTGCTCATTGCTCAGGGTGCTGTATGCTCAGTACTCAGGGTGCTGGGTGCTCAGTGCTCAGGGTGCTCGGTGCTCGGGGCGCTGGGTGCTCAGTGCTCAGGGTGCTCGGAGCTCAGTACTCAGGGTGCTGGGTGCTCAGTGCTCGGGGTGCTCGGTGCTCAGTACGTTGGGTGCTCACTACTCAGGGTGCTGGGTGCTCAGTGCTCAGGGTGCTGGGTGCTCAGTGCTCAGGGTGCTGGGTGCTCAGTGCTCAGGGTGCTGGGTGCTCAGTACTCAGGATGCTGGGTGCTCAGTGCTCAGGGTGCTGGGTGCTCAGTGCTCAGGTTGCTGGGTGCTCAGTACTCAGGGTGCTGGGTGCTCAGTACTCAGGGTGCTGGGTGCTCAGTACTCAGGGTGCTCGGTGCTCAGTACTCAGGGTGCTGGGTGCTCAGTGCTCAGGGTGCTGGGTGCTCAGTCCTCGGTGTGCTGGGTGCTCAGTACTCAGTACTCAGGGTGCTGGGTGCTCAGTGCTCGGGGTGCTCGGTGCTCAGTGCTCAATACTCAGGGTGCTGGGTGCTCAGTGCTCAGGGTGCTGGGTGCTCAGTGCTCAGGGTGCTGGGTGCTCAGTGCTCAGGGTGCTGGGTACTCAGTGCTCAGGGTGCTGGGTGCTCAGTACTCAGGGTGCTCAGTGCTCAGTACTCGGGGTGCTGGGTGCTCAGTGCTCAGGGTGCTCAGTGCTCAGTACTCGGGGTGCTGGGTGCTCAGTGCTCGGGGTGCTGGGTGCTCAGTGCTCGGGGTGCTGGGTGCTCAGTGCTCGGGGTGCTGGGTGCTCAGTACTCGGGGTGCTGCGTGCTCAGTGCTCAGGGTGCTCAGTGCTCAGTACTCAGTGCTCAGGGTGCTCAGTGCTCAGTGCTCAGGGTGCTGGGTGTTCAGTACTCAGGGTGCTGGGTGCTCAGTAGTCAGGGTGCTGGGTGCTCAGTGCTCAGGGTGCTCGGTGCTCGGGGCGCTGGGTGCTCAGTGCTCAGGGTGCTGGGTACTCAGTGCTCAGGGTGCTGGGTGCTCAGTAGTCAGGGTGCTGGGTGCTCAGTGCTCAGGGTGCTCGGTGCTCGGGGTGCTGGGTGCTCAGTGCTCGGGGTGCTGGGTGCTCAGTGCTCGGGGTGCTCGGTGCTCAGTACTCAGGGTGCTGGGTGCTCAGTGCTCGAGGTGCTCAGTACTCAGGGTGCTGTATGTTCAGTGTTCAGGGTGCTGGGTGCTCAGTACTCAGGGTGCTCGGTGCTTAGTACTCAGGGTGCTGGGTGCTCAGTACTCCGGGTGCTGGGTGCTCAGTGCTCGGGGTGCTCCGTGCTCAGTACTCAGTGCTCAGGGTGCTCAGTGCTCAGTGCTCAGGGTGCTGGGTGTTCAGGACTCAGGGTGCTGGGTGCTCAGTACTCAGGTTGCTGGGTGCTCAGTACTCGGGGTGCTCGGTGCTCAGTGCTCAGGGTGCTGGGTGCTCAGTACTCAGGGTGCTGGGTGCTCAGTACTCAGGGTGCTGGGTGCTCAGTGCTCAGGGTGCTTGGTACTCAGTGCTCAGGGTGCTCTTTGCTCAGTACTCGGGGTGCTGGGTGCTCATTCTTGGGGTGCTGGGTGCTCAGTGCTCGGGGTGCTGGGTGCACAGTACTCATGGTGCTGGGTGCTCAGTGCTCAGGGTGCTGGGTGCTCAGTACTCAGGGTGCTGGGTGCTCAGTGCTCAGGGTGCTGGGTACTCAGTACTCGGGGTGCTGGGAGCTCAGTACTCAGGGTGCTGGGTGCTCAGTGCTCGGGGTGCTGGGTGCTCAGTGCTCAGGGTGATCGGTGTTCAGTACTCAGGGTGCTGGGTGCTCAGTGCTCAGGGTGCTGGGTGTTCAGACCACAGGGTGCTCAGTGCTCAGGGTGCTGGGTGATCAGTGCTTGGGGTGCTGGGTGCTCAGTGCTCGGGGTGCTGGGTGTTCAGTGCTCAGTGCTCAGGGTGCTGGGTGCTCAGTGCTCAGTGCTCAGGGTGCTGGTTGCTCATTACTCAGGGTGCTGGGTGCTCAGTACTCAGGGTGCTGGGTGCTCAGTGCTCAGGGTGCTGGGTGCTCAGTACTCAGGGTGCTGGGTGATCAGTGCTCGGGCTGCTGGGTGCTCAGTGCTCAGGGTGCTGGGTGCTCAGTGCTCAGGGTGCTGGGTGCTCAGTACTCAGGGTGCTGGGTGCTCAGTGCTCGGGGTGCTCGGTGCTCAGTACTCAAGGTGCTGGGTGCTCAGTGCTCAGGGTGCTGGGTGCTCAGTGATCAGGGTGCTGGGTGCTCAGTACTCAGGGTGCTCCGTGCTCAGTAATCAGGGTTCTCAGTGCTCAGTACTCAGGGTGCTGGGTACTCAGCGCTCAGGGTGCTGTGTGCTCAGTACTCAGGGTGCTCAGTGCTCAGTACTTAGGGTGCTTGGTGCTCAGTACTCAGGGTGCTCAGTGCTCAGTACTCGGTGTGCTGGGTGCTCAGTGTTCAGGGTGCTCAGTGCTCAGTGCTCGGGGTGCTGGGTGCTCAGTGCTCAGGGCGCTGGGTGCTCAGTGCTCAGGGCGCTGGGTGCTCAGTGCTCGGCGTGCTGGGTGCTCAGTACTCGGGGTGCTGGGTGCTCAGTGCTCAGGTTGCTCAGTGCTCAGTACTCAGTGCTCAGGGTGCTCAGTGCTCAGTGCTCAGGGTGCTGGGTGTTCAGTACTCAGGGTGCTGGGTGCTCAGTACTCAGGGTGCTGGGTGCTCAGTGCTCAGGGTGCTGGGTGCTCAGTGCTCGGGGCGTTGGGTGCTCAGTGCTCGGGGTGCTCGGAGCTCAGTACTCAGGGTGCTGGGTGCTCAGTGCTCGGGGTGATCGGTGCTCAGTACTCAGGGTGCTGGGTGCTCAGTGCTCGGGGTGCTCGGTGCTCAGTACGTTGGGTGCTCACTACTCAGGGTGCTGCGTGCTCAGTGCTCAGGGTGCTGGGTGCTCAGTGCTCAGGGTGCTGGGTGCTCAGTGCTCAGGGTGCTGGGTGCTCAGTGCTCAGGGTGCTCGGTGCTCAGTACTCAGGGTGCTGGGTGCTCATTCTCGGGGTGCTGGGAGCTCAGTGCTCGGGGTGCTGGGTGATCAGTACTCAGGGTGCTGGGTGCTCAGTGCTCAGGGTGCTGGGTGCTCAGTACTCAGGGTGCTGGGTGCTCAGTGCTCAGGGTGCTGGGTGCTCAGTACTCAGGGTGCTGGGTGCTCAGTGCTCAGGTTGCTGGGTGCTCAGTACTCAGGGTGCTGGGAGCTCAGTGCTCAGGGTGATCGGTGCTCAGTACTCAGGGTGCTCAGTACTCAGGGTACTGGGTGCTCAGTGCTCGGGGTGTTGGGAGCTCAGTACTCAGGGTGCTGGGTGTTCAGTGCTCGGGGTGCTGGGTGCTCAGTGCTCAGGGTGATCAGTGCTCAGTACTCAGGGTGCTGGGTGCTCAGTGCTCAGGGTGCTGGGTGCTCAGTGCTCGGGGTGCTGGGTGCTCAGTGCTCGGCGTGCTGGGTGCTCAGTGCTCAGGGTGCTGGGTGCTCAGTGCTCAGTGCTCAGGGTGCTGGTTGCTCAGTACTCAGGGTGCTGGGTGCTCAGTACTCAGGGTGCTGGGTGCTCAGTGCTCAGGGTGCTGGGTGCTCAGTACTCAGGGTGCTGGGTGATCAGTGCTCGGGTGCTGGGTGCTCAGTACTCAGGGTGCTGGGTGCTCAGTGCTCGCGGTGCTGGGTGCTCCGTTCTCGGGGTGCTCGGTGCTCAGTACTCAGGGTGCTGGGTGCTCAGTGCTCGCGGTGCTCAGTACTCAGGGTGCTGTGTGTTCAGTGCTCAGGGTGCTGGGTGCTCAGTACTCAGGGTGCTCGGTGCTTAGTACTCAGGTTGCTGGGTGCTCAGTACTCCGGGTGCTGGGTGCTCAGTGCTCGGGGTGCTCGGTGCTCAGTGCTCAAGGTGCTGGGTGCTCAGTACTCAGGGTGCTCATTGCTTAGGGTGCTATGTGCTCAGTACTCAGGGTGCTGGGTGCTCAGTGCTCGGGGTGCTCGGAGCTCAGTACTCAGGGTGCTGGGTGCTCAGTACTCGGGGTGCTCGGTGCTCAGTACTCAGGGTGCTGGGTGCTCAGTGCTCGGGTGCTGGGTGCTCAGTGCTCAGTACTCAGGGTGCTGGGTGCTCAGTGCTCAGGGTGCTGTGTGCTCAGTGCTCAGGGTGCTGGGTGCTCAGTGCTCAGGTGCTGGGTACTCAGTGCTCAGGGTGCTGGGTGCTCAGTGCTCGGGGTGCTATGTGCTCAGTGCTCGCGGTGCTGGGTGCTCAGTGCTCGAGGTGCTCAGTACTCAGGGTGCTTTGTATTCAGTGCTCAGGGTGCTGGGTGCTCAGTACTCAGGGTGCTAGGTGCTTAGTACTCAGGGTGCTGGGTGCTCAGTTCTCCGGGTGCTGGGTGCTCAGTGCTCGGGGTGCTGGGTGCTCAGTACTCAGGGTGCTCATTGCTCAGGGTGCTGTATGCTCAGTACTCAGGGTGCTGGGTGCTCAGTGCTCAGGGTGCTCGGTGCTCGGGGCGCTGGGTGCTCAGTGCTCAGGGTGCTCGGAGCTCAGTACTCAGGTTGCTGGGTGCTCAGTGCTCGGGGTGCTCGGTGCTCAGTACGTTGGGTGCTCACTACTCAGGGTGCTGGGTGCTCAGTGCTCAGGGTGCTGGGTGCTCAGTGCTCAGGGTGCTGGGTGCTCAGTGCTCAGGGTGCTGGGTGCTCAGTACTCAGGATGCTGGGTGCTCAGTGCTCAGGGTGCTGGGTGCTCAGTGCTCAGGTTGCTGGGTGCTCAGTACTCAGGGTGCTGGGTGCTCAGTACTCAGGGTGCTGGGTGCTCAGTACTCAGGGTGCTCGGTGCTCAGTACTCAGGGTGCTGGGTGCTCAGTGTTCAGGGTGCTGGGTGCTCAGTGCTCGGTGTGCTGGGTGCTCAGTGCTCAGTACTCAGGGTGCTGGGTGCTCATTGCTCGGGGTGCTCGGTGCTCAGTGCTCAATACTCAGGGTGCTGGGTGCTCAGTGCTCAGGGTGCTGGGTGCTCAGTGCTCAGGGTGCTGGGTGCTCAGTGCTCAGGGTGCTGGGTACTCAGTGCTCAGGGTGCTGGGTGCTCAGTACTCAGGGTGCTCAGTGCTCAGTACTCGGGGTGCTGGGTGCTCAGTGCTCAGGGTGCTGGGTGCTCAGTACTCAGGGTGCTCAGTGCTCAGTACTCGGGGTGCTGGGTGCTCAGTGCTCGGGGTGCTGGGTGCTCAGTGCTCGGGGTGCTGGGTGCTCAGTGCTCGGGGTGCTGGGTGCTCAGTACTCGGGGTGCTGGGTGCTCAGTGCTCAGGGTGCTCAGTGCTCAGTACTCAGTGCTCAGGGTGCTCAGTGCTCAGTGCTCAGGATGCTGGGTGTTCAGTACTCAGGGTGCTGGGTGCTCAGTAGTCAGGGTGCTGGGTGCTCAGTGCTCAGGGTGCTCGGTGCTCGGGGCGCTGGGTGCTCAGTGCTCAGGGTGCTGGGTACTCAGTGCTCAGGGTACAGGGTGCTCAGTACTGAGGGTGCTGGGTGCTCAGTGCTCAGGGTGCTGGGTGCTCAGTGCTCGGGGTGCTGGGTGCTCAGTGCTCGGGGTGCTGAGTGCTCAGTGCTCGGGGTGCTCGGTGCTCAGTACTCAGGGTGCTGGGTGCTCAGTGCTCGAGGTGCTCAGTACTCAGGGTGCTGTATGTTCAGTGTTCAGGGTGCTGGGTGCTCAGTACTCAGGGTGCTCGGTGCTTAGTACTCAGGGTGCTGGGTGCTCAGTACTCCGGGTGCTGGGTGCTCAGTGCTCGGGGTGCTCCGTGCTCAGTACTCAGTGCTCAGGGTGCTCAGTGCTCAGTACTCAGGGTGCTGGGTGTTCAGTACTCAGGGTGCTGGGTGCTCAGTACTCAGGTTGCTGGGTGCTCAGTACTCGGGGTGCTCGGTGCTCAGTGCTCTGGGTGCTGGGTGCTCAGTACTCAGGGTGCTGGGTGCTCAGTACTCAGGGTGCTGAGTGCTCAGTGCTCAGGGTGCTTGGTACTCAGTGCTCAGGGTGCTCGGTGCTCAGTACTCGGGGTGCTGGGTGCTCATTCTTGGGGTGCTGGTTGCTCAGTGCTCGGGGTGCTGGGTGCGCAGTACTCATGGTGCTGGGTGCTCAGTGCTCAGGGTGCTGGGTGCTCAGTACTCAGGGTGCTGGGTGCTCAGTGCTCAGGGTGCTGGGTGCTCAGTACTCGGGGTGCTGGGAGCTCAGTACTCAGGGTGCTGGGTGCTCAGTGCTCGGGGTGCTGGGTGCTCAGTGCTCAGGGTGATCGGTGCTCAGTACTCAGGGTGCTGGGTGCTCAGTGCTCAGGGTGCTGGGTGTTCAGTCCACAGGGTGCTCAGTGCTCAGGGTGCTGGGTGCTCAGTGCTCGGGGTGCTGGGTGCTCAGTGCTCGGGGTGCTGGGTGTTCAGTGCTCAGTGCTCAGGGTGCTGGGTGCTCAGTGCTCAGTGCTCAGGGTGCTGGTTGCTCAGTACTCAGGGTGCTGGGTGCTCAGTACTCAGGGTGCTGGGTGCTCAGTGCTCAGGGTGCTGGGTGCTCAGTACTCAGGGTGCTGATTGATCAGTGCTCGGGCTGCTGGGTGCTCAGTGCTCAGGGTGCTGGGTGCTCAGTGCTCAGGGTGCTGGGTGCTCAGTACTCAGGGTGCTGGGTGCTCAGTGCTCGGGGTGCTCGGTGCTCAGTACTCAAGGTGCTGGGTGCTCAGTGCTCAGGGTGCTGGGTGCTCAGTGATCAGGGTGCTGGGTGCTCAGTACTCAGGGTGCTCCGTGCTCAGTAATCAGGGTTCTCAGTGCTCAGTACTCAGGGTGCTGGGTACTCAGTGCTCAGGGTGCTGTGTGCTCAGTACTCAGGGTGCTCAGTGCTCAGTACTTAGGGTGCTTGGTGCTCAGTACTCAGGGTGCTCAGTGCTCAGTACTCGGTGTGCTGGGTGCTCAGTGCTCAGTGCTCAGTGCTCGGGGTGCTGGGTGCTCAGTGCTCAGGGCGCTGGGTGCTCAGTGCTCGGCGTGCTGGGTGCTCAGTACTCGGGGTGCTGGGTGCTCAGTGCTCAGGTTGCTCAGTGCTCAGTACTCAGTGCTCAGGGTGCTCATTGCTCAGTGCTCAGGGTGCTGGGTGTTCAGTACTCAGGGTGCTGGGTGCTCAGTACTCAGGGTGCTGGGTGCTCAGTGCTCAGGGTGCTGGGTGCTCAGTGCTCGGGGCGCTGGGTGCTCAGTGCTCGGGGTGCTCGGAGCTCAGTACTCAGGGTGCTGTGTGCTCAGTGCTCGGGGTGATCGGTGCTCAGTACTCAGGGTGCTGGGTGCTCAGTGCTCGGGGTGCTCGGTGCTCAGTACGTTGGGTGCTCACTACTCAGGGTGCTGCGTGCTCAGTGCTCAGGGTGCTGGGTGCTCAGTGCTCAGGGTGCTGGGTGCTCAGTGCTCAGGGTGCTGGGTGCTCAGTACTCAGGGTGCTGGGTGCTCAGTACTCAGGGTGCTGGGTGCTCAGTACTCGGGTGCTGGGTGCTCAGTGCTCAGGGTGCTGGGTGATCAGTGATCAGGGTGCTGGGTGCTCAGTGCTCGGGGTGCTCGGTGCTCAGTGCTCGGGGTGCTCGGTGCTCAGGGTTCTGGGTGCTCAGTGCTCAGGGTGCTCGGTGCTCAGTACGTTGGGTGCTCACTACTCAGGGTTCTGGGTGCTCAGTGATCAGGGTGCTGGGTGCACAGTACTCAGGGTGCTGGGTGCTCAGTGCTCGGGGTGCTGGGTGCTCAGTGCTCAGGGTGCTGGGTGCTCAGTACTCAGGGTGCTGGGTGCTCAGTACTCGGGGTGCTGAGTGCTCAGTATTCAGGGTGCTGGGTGCTCAGTACTCATTGTGCTGGGTGCTCAGAACTCGGGTGATGGGTGCTCAGTGCTCAGGGTGCTGGGTGCTCAGTACTCGGGTGCTGGGTGCTCAGTACTCAGGGTGCTGGGTGCTCAGTGCTCAGGGTGCTGGGTGCTGGGTGCTCAGTACTCAGGGTCCTGGGTGCTCAGTACTCAGGGTGCTGCGTGCTCAGTGCTCAGTACTCAGGGTCCTGGGTACTCAGTGCTCAGGGTGCTGGGTGCTCAGTGCTCAGGGTGCTGGGTGCTCAGTACTCAGGGTGCTGGGTGCTCAGTGCTCAGGGTGCTGGGTGCTCAGTACTCAGGGTGCTGGGTGCTCAGTACTCAGGGTGTTGGGTGCTCAGTACTCGGGGTACTGGGTGCTCAGTACTCAGGGTGCTGGGTGCTCAGTACTCAGGGTGCTGGGTGCTCAGTACTCAGGGTGCTGGGTGCTCAGTACTCGGGTGCTGGGTGCTCAGTACTCAGGGTGCTGGGTGCTCAGTGCTCGGGGTGCTGGGTGCTCAGGGTGCTGGGTGCTCAGTACTAGGGGTGCTAGGTGGTCAGTGCTCAGTACACAGGGTGCTGGGTGCTCAGTACTCGGGGTGCTAGGTGGTCAGTGCTCAGTACACAGGGTGCTAGGTGCTCAGTGCTCAGGGTGCTGGGTACTCAGTGCTCAGGGTACTGGGTGCTCAGTACTCAGGGTGCTGGGTGCTCAGTGCTCATGGTGCTGGGTGCTCAGTGCTCGGGGTGCTGGGTGCTCAGTGCTCGGGGTGCTGGGTGCTCAGTGCTCGGGGTGCTCGGTGCTCAGTACTCAGGGTGCTGGGTGCTCAGTGCTCGAGGTGCTCAGTACTCAGGGTGCTGTATGTTCAGTGTACAGGGTGCTGGGTGCTCAGTACTCAGGGTGCTCGGTGCTTAGTACTCAGGGTGCTGGGTGCTCAGTACTCCGGGTGCTGGGTGCTCAGTGCTCGGGGTGCTCGGTGCTCAGTACTCAGTGCTCAGGGTGCTCAGTGCTCAGTGCTCAGGGTGCTGGGTGTTCAGTACTCAGGGTGCTGGGTGCTCAGTACTCAGGGGGCTGGGTGCTCAGTACTCGGGGTGCTCGGTGCTCAGTGCTCAGGGTGCTGGGTGCTCAGTACTCAGGGTGCTGGGTGCTCAGTATTCAGGGTGCTGGGTGCTCAGTGCTCAGGGTGCTGGGTACTCAGTGCTCAGGGTGCTCGGTCCTCAGTACTCGGGGTGCTGGGTGCTCATTCTCGGGGTGCTGGGAGCTCAGTGCTCGGGGTGCTGGGTGCTCAGTACTCAGGGTGCTGGGTGCTCAGTGCTCAGGGTGCTGGGTGCTCAGTACTCAGGGTGCTGGGTGCTCAGTGCTCAGGGTGCTGGGTGCTCAGTACTCAGGGTGCTGGGTGCTCAGTGCTCAGGGTGCTGGGTGCTCAGTACTCAGGGTGCTGGGAGCTCAGTGCTCAGGGTGATCGGTGCTCAGTACTCAGGGTGCTCAGTACTCAGGGTACTGGGTGCTCAGTGCTCGGGGTGCTGGGAGCTCAGTACTCAGGGTGCTGGGTGCTCAGTGCTCGGGGTGCTGGGTGCTCAGTGCTCAGGTGCTGGGTACTCAGTGCTCAGGGTGCTGGGTGCTCAGTACTCAGGGTGCTGGGTGCTCAGTACTCAGGGTGCTGGGTGCTCAGTGCTCGGGGTGCTATGTGCTCAGTGCTCGCGGTGCTGGGTGCTCAGTGCTCAAGGTGCTGGGTGCTCAGTACTCAGGGTGCTCATTGCTCAGGGTGCTGTATGCTCAGTACTCAGGGTGCTGGGTGCTCAGTGCTCAGGGTGCTCGGTGCTCGGGGCGCTGGGTGCTCAGTGCTCAGGGTGCTCGGAGCTCAGTACTCAGGGTGCTGGGTGCTCAGTGCTCGGGGTGCTCGGTGCTCAGTACGTTGGGTGCTCACTACTCAGGGTGCTGGGTGCTCAGTGCTCAGGGTGCTGGGTGCTCAGTGCTCAGGGTGCTGGGTGCTCAGTGCTCAGGGTGCTGGGTGCTCAGTACTCAGAATGCTGGGTGCTCAGTGCTCAGGGTGCTGGGTGCTCAGTGCTCAGGTTGCTGGGTGCTCAGTACTCAGGGTGCTGGGTGCTCAGTACTCAGGTTGCTGGGTGCTCAGTACTCAGGGTGCTCGGTGCTCAGTACTCAGGGTGCTGGGTGCTCAGTGCTCAGGGTGCTGGGTGCTCAGTGCTCGGTGTGCTGGGTGCTCAGTGCTCAGTACTCAGGGTGCTGGGTGCTCAGTGCTCGGGGTGCTCGGTGCTCAGTGCTCAATACTCAGGGTGCTGGGTGCTCAGTGCTCAGGGTGCTGGGTGCTCAGTGCTCAGGGTGCTGGGTGCTCAGTGCTCAGGGTGCTCGGTACTCAGTGCTCAGGGTGCTGGGTGCTCAGTACTCAGGGTGCTCAGTGCTCAGTACTCGGGGTGCTGGGTGCTCAGTGCTCAGGGTGCTGGGTGCTCAGTACTCAGGGTGCTCAGTGCTCAGTACTCGGGGTGCTGGGTGCTCAGTGCTCGGGGTGCTGGGTGCTCAGTGCTCGGGGTGCTGGGTGCTCAGTGCTCGGGGTGCTGGGTGCTCAGTACTCGGGGTGCTGGGTGCTCAGTGCTCAGGGTGCTCAGTGCTCAGTACTCAGTGCTCAGGGTGCTCAGTGCTCAGTGCTCAGGATGCTGGGTGTTCAGTACTCAGGGTGCTGGGTGCTCAGTAGTCAGGGTGCTGGGTGCTCAGTGCTCAGGGTGCTCGGTGCTCGGGGCGCTGGGTGCTCAGTGCTCAGGGTGCTGGGTACTCAGTGCTCAGGGTACTGGGTGCTCAGTACTCAGGGTGCTGGGTGCTCAGTGCTCAGGGTGCTGGGTGCTCAATGCTCGGGGTGCTGGGTGCTCAGTGCTCGGGGTGCTGGGTGCTCAGTGCTCGGGGTGCTCGGTGCTCAGTACTCAGGGTGCTGGGTGCTCAGTGCTCGAGGTGCTCAGTACTCAGGGTGCTGTATGTTCAGTGTTCAGGGTGCTGGGTGCTCAGTACTCAGGGTGCTCGGTGCTTAGTACTCAGGGTGCTGGGTGCTCAGTACTCCGGGTGATGGGTGCTCAGTGCTCGGGGTGCTGCGTGCTCAGTACTCAGTGCTCAGGGTGCTCAGTGCTCAGTGCTCAGGGTGCTGGGTGTTCAGTACTCAGGGTGCTGGGTGCTCAGTACTCAGGTTGCTGGGTGCTCAGTACTCGGGGTGCTCGGTGCTCAGTGCTCAGGGTGCTGGGTGCTCAGTACTCAGGGTGCTGGGTGCTCAGTACTCAGGGTGCTGGGTGCTCAGTGCTCAGGGTGCTTGGTACTCAGTGCTCAGGGTGCTCGGTGCTCAGTACTCGGGGTGCTGGGTGCTCATTCTTGGGGTGCTGGGTGCTCAGTGCTCGGGGTGCTGGGTGCGCAGTACTCATGGTGCTGGGTGCTCAGTGCTCAGGGTGCTGGGTGCTCAGTACTCAGGGTGCTGGGTGCTCAGTGCTCAGGGTGCTGGGTGCTCAGTACTCGGGGTGCTGGGAGGTCAGTACTCAGGGTGCTGGGTGCTCAGTGCTCGGGGTGCTGGGTGCTCAGTGCTCAGGGTGATCGGTGCTCAGTACTCAGGGTGCTGGGTGCTCAGTGCTCAGGGTGCTGGGTGTTCAGTCCACAGGGTGCTCAGTGCTCAGGGTGCTGGGTGCTCAGTGCTCGGGGTGCTGGGTGCTCAGTGCTCTGGGTGCTGGGTGTTCAGTGCTCAGTGCTCAGGGTGCTGGGTGCTCAGTGCTCAGTGCTCAGGGTGCTGGTTGCTCAGTACTCAGGGTGCTGGGTGCTCAGTACTCAGGGTGCTGGGTGCTCAGTGCTCAGGGTGCTGGGTGCTCAGTACTCAGGGTGCTGGGTGATCAGTGCTCGCCCTGCTGGGTGCTCAGTGCCCAGGGTGCTGGGTGCTCAGTGCTCAGGGTGCTGGGTGCTCAGTACTCAGGGTGCTGGGTGCTCAGTGCTCGGGGTGCTCGGTGCTCAGTACTCAAGGTGCTGGGTGCTCAGTGCTCAGGGTGCTGGGTGCTCAGTGATCAGGGTGCTGGGTGCTCAGTACTCAGGGTGCTCCGTGCTCAGTAATCAGGGTTCTCAGTGCTCAGTACTCAGGGTGCTGGGTACTCAGTGCTCAGGGTGCTGTGTGCTCAGTACTCAGGGTGCTCAGTGCTCAGTACTTAGCGTGCTTGGTGCTCAGTACTCAGGGTGCTCAGTGCTCAGTACTCGGTGTGCTGGGTGCTCAGTGCTCAGGGTGCTCAGTGCTCAGTGCTCGGGGTGCTGGGTGCTCAGTGCTCAGGGCGCTGGGTGCTCAGTGCTCGGCGTGCTGGGTGCTCAGTACTCGGGGTGCTGGGTGCTCAGTGCTCAGGTTGCTCAGTGCTCAGTACTCAGTGCTCAGGGTGCTCAGTGCTCAGTGCTCAGGGTGCTGGGTGTTCAGTACTCAGGGTGCTGGGTGCTCAGTACTCAGGGTGCTGGGTGCTCAGTGCTCAGGGTGCTGGGTGCTCAGTGCTCGGGGCGCTGGGTGCTCAGTGCTCGGGGTGCTCGGAGCTCAGTACTCAGGGTGCTGGGTGCTCAGTGCTCGGGGTGATCGGTGCTCAGTACTCAGGGTGCTGGGTGCTCAGTGCTCGGGGTGCTCGGTGCTCAGTACGTTGGGTGCTCACTACTCAGGGTGCTGCGTGCTCAGTGCTCAGGGTGCTGGGTGCTCAGTGCTCAGGGTGCTGGGTGCTCAGTGCTCAGGGTGCTGGGTGCTCAGTACTCAGGGTGCTGGGTGCTCAGTACTCAGGGTGCTGGGTGCTCAGTACTCAGGTGCTGGGTGCTCAGTGCTCAGGGTGCTGGGTGATCAGTGATCAGGGTGCTGGGTGCTCAGTGCTCGGGGTGCTCGGTGCTCAGTGCTCGGGGTGCTCGGTGCTCAGGGTTCTGGGTGCTCAGTGCTCAGGGTGCTCGGTGCTCAGTACGTTGGGTGCTCACTACTCAGGGTTCTGGGTGCTCAGTGATCAGGTTGCTGGGTGCTCAGTACTCAGGGTGCTGGGTGCTCAGTGCTCGGGGTGCTGGGTGCTCAGTGCTCAGGGTGCTGGGTGCTCAGTACTCAGGGTGCTGGGTGCTCAGTACTCGGGGTGCTGAGTGCTCAGTATTCAGGGTGCTGGGTGCTCAGTACTCATTGTGCTGGGTGCTCAGTACTCGGGTGATGGGTGCTCAGTGCTCAGGGTGCTGGGTGCTCAGTACTCGGGTGCTGGGTGCTCAGTACTCAGGGTGCTGGGTGCTCACTGCTCAGGGTGCTGGGTGCTGGGTGCTCAGTACTCAGGGTCCTGGGTGCTCAGTACTCAGGGTGCTGCGTGCTCAGTGCTCAGTACTCAGGGTCCTGGGTACTCAGTGCTCAGGATGCTGGGTGCTCAGTGCTCAGGGTGCTGGGTGCTCAGTACTCAGGGTGCTGGGTGCTCAGTGCTCAGGGTGCTGGGTGCTCAGTACTCAGGGTGCTGGGTGCTCAGTACTCAGGGTGTTGGGTGCTCAGTACTCGGGGTACTGGGTGCTCAGTACTCAGGGTGCTGGGTGCTCAGTACTCAGGGTGCTGGGTGCTCAGTACTCAGGGTGCTGGGTGCTCAGTACTCGGGTGCTGGGTGCTCAGTACTCAGGGTGCTGGGTGCTCAGTGCTCGGGGTGCTGGGTGCTCAGGGTGCTGGGTGCTCAGTACTCGGGGTGCTAGGTGGTCAGTGCTCAGTACACAGGGTGCTGGGTGCTCAGTACTCGGGGTGCTAGGTGGTCAGTGCTCAGTACACAGGGTGCTAGGTGCTCAGTGCTCAGGGTGCTGGGTACTCAGTGCTCAGGGTACTGGGTGCTCAGTACTCAGGGTGCTGGGTGCTCAGTGCTCAGGGTGCTGGGTGCTCAGTGCTCGGGGTGCAGGGTGCTCAGTGCTCGTGGTGCTGGGTGCTCAGTGCTCGGGGTGCTCGGTGCTCAGTACTCAGGGTGCTGGGTGCTCAGTGCTCGAGGTGCTCAGTACTCAGGGTGCTGTATGTTCAGTGTACAGGGTGCTGGGTGCTCAGTACTCAGGGTGCTCGGTGCTTAGTACTCAGGGTGCTGGGTGCTCAGTACTCCGGGTGCTGGGTGCTCAGTGCTCGGGGTGCTCGGTGCTCAGTACTCAGTGCTCAGGGTGCTCAGTGCTCAGTGCTCAGGGTGCTGGGTGTTCAGTACTCAGGGTGCTGGGTGCTCAGTACTCAGAGGGCTGGGTGCTCAGTACTCGTTGTGCTCGGTGCTCAGTGCTCAGGGTGCTGGGTGCTCAATACTCAGGGTGCTGGGTGCTCAGTACTCAGGGTGCTGGGTGCTCAGTGCTCAGGGTTCTGGGTACTCAGTGCTCAGGGTGCTCGGTGCTCAGTACTCGGGGTGCTGGGTGCTCATTCTCGGGGTGCTGGGAGCTCAGTGCTCGGGGTGCTGGGTGCTCAGTACTCAGGGTGCTGGGTGCTCAGTGCTCAGGGTGCTGGGTGCTCAGTACTCAGGGTGCTGGGTGCTCAGTGCTCAGGGTGCTGGGTGCTCAGTACTCAGGGTGCTGGGTGCTCAGTGCTCAGGGTGCTGGGTGCTCAGTACTCAGGGTGCTGGGAGCTCAGTGCTCAGGGTGATCGGTGCTCAGTACTCAGGGTGCTCAGTACTCAGGGTACTGGGTGCTCAGTGCTCGGGGTGCTGGGAGCTCAGTACTCAGGGTGCTGGGTGCTCAGTGCTCGGGGTGCTGGGTGCTCAGTGCTCAGGTGCTGGGTACTCAGTGCTCAGGGTGCTGGGTGCTCAGTACTCAGGGTGCTGGGTGCTCAGTACTCAGGGTGCTGGGTGCTCAGTGCTCGGGGTGCTATGTGCTCAGTGCTCGCGGTGCTGGGTGCTCAGTGCTCAAGGTGCTGGGTGCTCAGTACTCAGGGTGCTCATTGCTCAGGGTGCTGTATGCTCAGTACTCAGGGTGCTGGGTGCTCAGTGCTCAGGGTGCTCGGTGCTCGGGGCGCTGGGTGCTCAGTGCTCAGGGTGCTCGGAGCTCAGTACTCAGGGTGCTGGGTGCTCAGTGCTCGGGGTGCTCTGTGCTCAGTACGTTGGGTGCTCACTACTCAGGGTGCTGGGTGCTCAGTGCTCAGGGTGCTGGGTGCTCAGTGCTCAGGGTGCTGGGTGCTCAGTGCTCAGGGTGCTGGGTGCTCAGTACTCAGGATGCTGGGTGCTCAGTGCTCAGGGTGCTGGGTGCTCAGTGCTCAGGTTGCTGGGTGCTCAGTACTCAGGGTGCTGGGTGCTCAGTACTCAGGGTGCTGGGTGCTCAGTACTCAGGGTGCTCGGTGCTCAGTACTCAGGGTGCTGGGTGCTCAGTGCTCAGGGTGCTGGGTGCTCAGTGCTCGGTGTGCTGGGTGCTCAGTGCTCAGTACTCAGGGTGCTGGGTGCTCAGTGCTCGGGGTGCTCGGTGCTCAGTGCTCAATACTCAGGGTGCTGGGTGCTCAGTGCTCAGGGTGCTGGGTGCTCAGTGCTCAGGGTGCTGGGTGCTCAGTGCTCAGGGTGCTGGGTACTCAGTGCTCAGGGTGCTGGGTGCTCAGTACTCAGGGTGCTCAGTGCTCAGTACTCGGGGTGCTGGGTGCTCAGTGCTCAGGGTGCTGGGTGCTCAGTACTCAGGGTGCTCAGTGCTCAGTACTCGGGGTGCTGGGTGCTCAGTGCTCGGGGTGCTGGGTGCTCAGTGCTCGGGGTGCTGGGTGCTCAGTGCTCGGGGTGCTGGGTGCTCAGTACTCGGGGTGCTGGGTGCTCAGTGCTCAGGGTGCTCAGTGCTCAGTACTCAGTGCTCAGGGTGCTCAGTGCTCAGTGCTCAGGATGCTGGGTGTTCAGTACTCAGGGTGCTGGGTGCTCAGTAGTCAGGGTGCTGGGTGCTCAGTGCTCAGGGTGCTCGGTGCTCGGGGCGCTGGGTGCTCAGTGCTCAGGGTGCTGGGTACTCAGTGCTCAGGGTACTGGGTGCTCAGTACTCAGGGTGCTGGGTGCTCAGTGCTCAGGGTGCTGGGTGCTCAGTGCTCGGGGTGCTGGGTGCTCAGTGCTCAGGGTGCTGGGTGCTCAGTGCTCGGGGTGCTCGGTGCTCAGTACTCAGGGTGCTGGGTGCTCAGTGCTCGAGGTGCTCAGTACTCAGGGTGCTGTATGTTCAGTGTTCAGGGTGCTGGGTGCTCAGTACTCAGGGTGCTCGGTGCTTAGTACTCAGGGTGCTGGGTGCTCAGTACTCCGGGTGCTGGGTGCTCAGTGCTCGGGGTGCTCCGTGCTCAGTACTCAGTGCTCAGGGTGCTCAGTGCTCAGTGCTCAGGGTGCTGGGTGTTCAGTACTCAGGGTGCTGGGTGCTCAGTACTCAGGTTGCTGGCTGCTCAGTACTCGGGGTGCTCGGTGCTCAGTGCTCAGGGTGCTGGGTGCTCAGTACTCAGGGTGCTGGGTGCTCAGTACTCAGGGTGCTGGGTGCTCAGTGCTCAGGGTGCTTGGTACTCAGTGCTCAGGGTGCTCGGTGCTCAGTACTCGGGGTGCTGGGTGCTCATTCTTGGGGTGCTGGGTGCTCAGTGCTCGGGGTGCTCGGTGCTCAGTACTCGGGGTGCTCGGTGCTCAGTGCTCGGGGTGCTGGGTGCTCAGTGCTCGGGGTGCTGGGTGCTCAGTGCTCGGGGTGCTGGGTGCTCAGTACTCGGGGTGCTGGGTGCTCAGTGCTCAGGGTGCTCAGTGCTCAGTACTCAGTGCTCAGGGTGCTCAGTGCTCAGTGCTCAGGATGCTGGGTGTTCAGTACTCAGGGTGCTGGGTGCTCAGTAGTCAGGGTGCTGGGTGCTCAGTGCTCAGGGTGCTCGGTGCTCGGGGCGCTGGGTGCTCAGTGCTCAGGGTGCTGGGTACTCAGTGCTCAGGGTACTTGGTGCTCAGTACTCAGGGTGCTGGGTGCTCAGTGCTCAGGGTGCTGGGTGCTCAGTGCTCGGGGTGCTGGGTGCTCAGTGCTCGGGGTGCTGGGTGCTCAGTGCTCGGGGTGCTCGGTGCTCAGTACTCAGGGTGCTGGGTGCTCAGTGCTCGAGGTGCTCAGTACTCAGGGTGCTGTATGTTCAGTGTTCAGGGTGCTGGGTGCTCAGTACTCAGGGTGCTCGGTGCTTAGTACTCAGGGTGCTGGGTGCTCAGTACTCCGGGTGCTGGGTGCTCAGTGCTCGGGGTGCTCCGTGCTCAGTACTCAGTGCTCAGGGTGCTCAGTGCTCAGTGCTCAGGGTGCTGGGTGTTCAGTACTCAGGGTGCTGGGTGCCAGTACTCAGGTTGCTGGGTGCTCAGTACTCGGGGTGCTCGGTGCTCAGTGCTCAGGGTGCTCGGTGCTCAGTACTCAGGGTGCTGGGTGCTCAGTACTCAGGGTGCTGGGTGCTCAGTGCTCAGGGTGCTTGGTACTCAGTGCTCAGGGTGCTCGGTGCTCAGTACTCGGGGTGCTGGGTGCTCATTCTTGGGGTGCTGGGTGCTCAGTGCTCGGGGTGCTGGGTGCGCAGTACTCATGTTGCTGGGTGCTCAGTGCTCAGGGTGCTGGGTGCTCAGTACTCAGGGTGCTGGGTGCTCAGTGCTCAGGGTTCTGGGTGCTCAGTACTCGGGGTGCTGGGAGGTCAGTACTCAGGGTGCTGGGTGCTCAGTGCTCGGGGTGCTGGGTACTCAGTGCTCAGGGTGATCGGTGCTCAGTACTCAGGGTGCTGGGTGCTCAGTGCTCAGGGTGCTGGGTGTTCAGTCCACAGGGTGCTCAGTGCTCAGGGTGCTGGGTGCTCAGTGCTCGGGGTGCTGGGTGCTCAGTGCTCTGGGTGCTGGGTGTTCAGTGCTCAGTGCTCAGGGTGCTGGGTGCTCAGTGCTCAGTGCTCAGGGTGCTGGTTGCTCAGTACTCAGGGTGCTGGGTGCTCAGTACTCAGGGTGCTGGGTGCTCAGTGCTCAGGGTGCTGGGTGCTCAGTACTCAGGGTGCTGGGTGATCAGTGCTCGGGCTGCTGGGTGCTCAGTGCTCAGGGTGCTGGGTGCTCAGTGCTCAGGGTGCTGGGTGCTCAGTACTCAGGGTGCTGGGTGCTCAGTGCTCGGGGTGCTCGGTGCTCAGTACTCAAGGTGCTGGGTGCTCAGTGCTCAGGGTGCTGGGTGCTCAGTGATCAGGGTGCTGGGTGCTCAGTACTCAGGGTGCTCCGTGCTCAGTAATCAGGGTTCTCAGTGCTCAGTACTCAGGGTGCTGGGTACTCAGTGCTCAGGGTGCTGTGTGCTCAGTACTCAGGGTGCTCAGTGCTCAGTACTTAGGGTGCTTGGTGCTCAGTACTCAGGGTGCTCAGTGCTCAGTACTCGGTGTGCTGGGTGCTCAGTGCTCAGGGTGCTCAGTGCTCAGTGCTCGGGGTGCTGGGTGCTCAGTGCTCAGGGCGCTGGGTGCTCAGTGCTCGGCGTGCTGGGTGCTCAGTACTCGGGGTGCTGGGTGCTCAGTGCTCAGGTTGCTCAGTGCTCAGTACTCAGTGCTCAGGGTGCTCAGTGCTCAGTGCTCAGGGTGCTGGGTGTTCAGTACTCAGGGTGCTGGTTGCTCAGTACTCAGGGTGCTGAGTGCTCAGTGCTCAGGGTGCTGGGTGCTCAGTGCTCGGGGCGCTGGGTGCTCAGTGCTCGGGGTGCTCGGAGCTCAGTACTCAGGGTGCTGGGTGCTCAGTGCTCGGGGTGATCGGTGCTCAGTACTCAGGGTGCTGGGTGCTCAGTGCTCGGGGTGCTCGGTGCTCAGTACGTTGGGTGCTCACTACTCAGGGTGCTGCGTGCTCAGTGCTCAGGGTGCTGGGTGCTCAGTGCTCAGGGTGCTGGGTGCTCAGTGCTCAGGGTGCTGGGTGCTCAGTACTCAGGGTGCTGGGTGCTCAGTACTCAGGGTGCTGGGTGCTCAGTACTCGGGTGCTGGGTGCTCAGTGCTCAGGGTGCTGGGTGATCAGTGATCAGGGTGCTGGGTGCTCAGTGCTCGGGGTGCTCGGTGCTCAGTGCTCGGGGTGCTCGGTGCTCAGGGTTCTGGGTGCTCAGTGCTCAGGGTGCTCGGTGCTCAGTACGTTGGGTGCTCACTACTCAGGGTTCTGGGTGCTCAGTGATCAGGGTGCTGGGTGCTCAGTACTCAGGGTGCTGGGTGCTCAGTGCTCGGGGTGCTGGGTGCTCAGTGCTCAGGGTGCTGGGTGCTCAGTACTCAGGGTGCTGGGTGCTCAGTACTCGGGGTGCTGAGTGCTCAGTATTCAGGGTGCTGGGTGCTCAGTACTCATTGTGCTGGGTGCTCAGTACTCGGGTGATGGGTGCTCAGTGCTCAGGGTGCTGGGTGCTCAGTACTCGGGTGCTGGGTGCTCAGTACTCAGGGTGCTGGGTGCTCAGTGCTCAGGGAGCTGGGTGCTGGGTGCTCAGTACTCAGGGTCCTGGGTGCTCAGTACTCAGGGTGCTGCGTGCTCAGTGCTCAGTACTCAGGGTCCTGGCTACTCAGTGCTCAGGGTGCTGGGTGCTCAGTGCTCAGGGTGCTGGGTGCTCAGTACTCAGGGTGCTGGGTGCTCAGTGCTCAGGGTGCTGGGTGCTCAGTACTCAGGGTGCTGGGTGCTCAGTACTCAGGGTGTTGGGTGCTCAGTACTCGGGGTACTTTGTGCTCAGTACTCAGGGTGCTGGGTGCTCAGTACTCAGGGTGCTGGGTGCTCAGTACTCAGGGTGCTGGGTGCTCAGTACTCGGGTGCTGGGTGCTCAGTACTCAGGGTGCTGGGTGCTCAGTGCTCAGGGTGCTGGGTGCTCAGTGCTCAGGGTGCTGGGTGCTCAGTACTCGGGGTGCTAGGTGGTCAGTGCTCGGTACACAGGGTGCTGGGTGCTCAGTACTCGGGGTGCTAGGTGGTCAGTGCTCAGTACACAGGGTGCTAGGTGCTCAGTGCTCAGGGTGCTGGGTACTCAGTGCTCAGGGTACTGGGTGCTCAGTACTCAGGGTGCTGGGTGCTCAGTGCTCAGGGTGCTGGGTGCTCAGTGCTCGGGGTGCTGGGTGCTCAGTGCTCGGGGTGCTGGGTGCTCAGTGCTCGGGGTGCTCGGTGCTCAGTACTCAGGGTGCTGGGTGCTCAGTGCTCGAGGTGCTCAGTACTCAGGGTGCTGTATGTTCAGTGTACAGGGTGCTGGGTGCTCAGTACTCAGGGTGCTCGGTGCTTAGTACTCAGGGTGCTGGGTGCTCAGTACTCTGGGTGCTGGGTGCTCAGTGCTCGGGGTGCTCGGTGCTCAGTACTCAGTGCTCAGGGTGCTCAGTGCTCAGTGCTCAGGGTGCTGGGTGTTCAGTACTCAGGGTGCTGGGTGCTCAATACTCAGGGGGCTGGGTGCTCAGTACTCGGGGTGCTCGGTGCTCAGTGCTCAGGGTGCTGGGTGCTCAGTACTCAGGGTGCTGGGTGCTCAGTACTCAGGGTGCTGGGTGCTCAGTGCTCAGGGTGCTGGGTACTCAGTGCTCAGGGTGCTCGGTGCTCAGTACTCGGGGTGCTGGGTGCTCATTCTCGGGGTGCTGGGAGCTCAGTACTCAGGGTGCTGGGTGCTCAGTACTCAGGGTGCTGGGTGCTCAGTACTCAGGGTGCTGGGTGCTCAGTACTCAGGGTGCTGGGTGCTCAGTACTCGTGTGCTGGGTGCTCAGTACTCAGGGTGCTGGGTGCTCAGTGCTCGGGGTGCTGGGTGCTCAGTGCTCAGGGTGCTGGGTGCTCAGTACTCGGGGTGCTAGGTGGTCAGTGCTCAGTACACAGGGTGCTGGGTGCTCAGTACTCGGGGTGCTAGGTGGTCAGTGCTCAGTACACAGGGTGCTAGGTGCTCAGTGCTCAGGGTGCTGGGTACTCAGTGCTCAGGGTACTGGGTGCTCAGTACTCAGGGTGCTGGGTGCTCAGTGCTCAGGGTGCTGGGTGCTCAGTGCTCGGGGTGCTGGGTGCTCAGTGCTCGGGGTGCTGGGTGCTCAGTGCTCGGGGTGCTCGGTGCTCAGTACTCAGGGTGCTGGGTGCTCAGTGCTCGAGGTGCTCAGTACTCAGGGTGCTGTATGTTCAGTGTACAGGGTGCTGGGTGCTCAGTACTCAGGGTGCTCGGTGCTTAGTACTCAGGGTGCTGGGTGCTCAGTACTCCGGCTGCTGGGTGCTCAGTGCTCGGGGTGCTCGGTGCTCAGTACTCAGTGCTCAGGGTGCTCAGTGCTCAGTGCTCAGGGTGCTGGGTGTTCAGTACTCAGGGTGCTGGGTGCTCAGTACTCAGGGTGCTGGGTGATCAGTACTCAGGGTGCTGGGTGCTCAGTGCTCAGGGTGCTGGGTACTCAGTGCTCAGGGTGCTCGGTGCTCAGTACTCGGGGTGCTGGGTGCTCATTCTCGGGGTGCTGGGAGCTCAGTGCTCGGGGTGCTGGGTGCTCAGTACTCAGGGTGCTGGGTGCTCAGTGCTCAGGGTGCTGGGTGCTCAGTACTCAGGGTGCTGGGTGCTCAGTGCTCACGGTGCTGGGTGCTCAGTACTCAGGGTGCTGGGTGCTCAGTGCTCAGGGTGCTGGGTGCTCAGTACTCAGGGTGCTGGGAGCTCAGTGCTCAGGGTGATCGGTGCTCAGTACTCTGGGTGCTCAGTACTCAGGGTACTGGGTGCTCAGTGCTCGGGGTGCTGGGAGCTCAGTACTCAGGGTGCTGGGTGCTCAGTGCTCGGGGTGCTGGGTGCTCAGTGCTCAGGTGCTGGGTACTCAGTGCTCAGGGTGCTGGGTGCTCAGTACTCAGGGTGCTGGGTGCTCAGTACTCAGGGTACTGGGTGCTCAGTGCTCGGGGTGCTATGTGCTCAGTGCTCGCGGTGCTGGGTGCTCAGTGCTCAAGGTGCTGGGTGCTCAGTACTCAGGGTGCTCATTGCTCAGGGTGCTGTATGCTCAGTACTCAGGGTGCTGGGTGCTCAGTGCTCAGGGTGCTCGGTGCTCGGGGCGCTGGGTGCTCAGTGCTCAGGGTGCTCAGAGCTCAGTACTCAGGGTGCTGGGTGCTCAGTGCTCGGGGTGCTCGGTGCTCAGTACGTTGGGTGCTCACTACTCAGGGTGCTGGGTGCTCAGTGCTCAGGGTGCTGGGTGCTCAGTGCTCAGGGTGCTGGGTGCTCAGTGCTCAGGGTGCTGGGTGCTCAGTACTCAGGATGCTGGGTGCTCAGTGCTCAGGGTGCTGGGTGCTCAGTGCTCAGGTTGCTGGGTGCTCAGTACTCAGGGTGCTGGGTGCTCAGTACTCAGGGTGCTGGGTGCTCAGTACTCAGGGTGCTCGGTGCTCAGTACTCAGGGTGCTGGGTGCTCAGTGCTCAGGGTGCTGGGTGCTCAGTGCTCGGTGTGCTGGGTGCTCAGTGCTCAGTACTCAGGGTGCTGGGTGCTCAGTGCTCGGGGTGCTCGGTGCTCAGTGCTCAATACTCAGGGTGCTGGGTGCTCAGTGCTCAGGGTGCTGGGTGCTCAGTGCTCAGGGTGCTGGGTGCTCAGTGCTCAGGGTGCTGGGTACTCAGTGCTCAGGGTGCTGGGTGCTCAGTACTCAGGGTGCTCAGTGCTCAGTACTCGGGGTGCTGGGTGCTCAGTGCTCAGGGTGCTGGGTGCTCAGTACTCAGGGTGCTCAGTGCTCAGTACTCGGGGTGCTGGGTGCTCAGTGCTCGGGGTGCTGGGTGCTCAGTGCTCGGGGTGCTGGGTGCTCAGTGCTCGGGGTGCTGGGTGCTCAGTACTCGGGGTGCTGGGTGCTCAGTGCTCAGGGTGCTCAGTGCTCAGTACTCAGTGCTCAGGGTGCTCAGTGCTCAGTGCTCAGGATGCTGGGTGTTCAGTACTCAGGGTGCTGGGTGCTCAGTAGTCAGGGTGCTGGGTGCTCAGTGCTCAGGGTGCTCGGTGCTCGGGGCGCTGGGTGCTCAGTGCTCAGGGTGCTGGGTACTCAGTGCTCAGGGTACTGGGTGCTCAGTACTCAGGGTGCTGGGTGCTCAGTGCTCAGGGTGCTGGGTGCTCAGTGCTCGGGGTGCTGGGTGCTCAGTGCTCGGGGTGCTGGGTGCTCAGTGCTCGGGGTGCTCGGTGCTCAGTACTCAGGGTGCTGGGTGCTCAGTGCTCGAGGTGCTCAGTACTCAGGGTGCTGTATGTTCAGTGTTCAGGGTGCTGGGTGCTCAGTACTCAGGGTGCTCGGTGCATAGTACTCAGGGTGCTGGGTGCTCAGTACTCCGGGTGCTGGGTGCTCAGTGCTCGGCGTGCTCCGTGCTCAGTACTCAGTGCTCAGGGTGCTCAGTGCTCAGTGCTCAGGGTGCTGGGTGTTCAGTACTCAGGGTGCTGGGTGCTCAGTACTCAGGTTGCTGGGTGCTCAGTACTCGGGGTGCTCGGTGCTCAGTGCTCAGGGTGCTGGGTGCTCAGTACTCAGGGTGCTGGGTGCTCAGTACTCAGGGTGCTGGGTGCTCAGTGCTCAGGGTGCTTGGTACTCAGTGCTCAGGGTGCTCGGTGCTCAGTACTCGGGGTGCTGGGTGCTCATTCTTGGGGTGCTGGGTGCTCAGTGCTCGGGGTGCTGGGTGCGCAGTACTCATGGTGCTGGGTGCTCAGTGCTCAGGGTGCTGGGTGCTCAGTACTCAGGGTGCTGGGTGCTCAGTGCTCAGGGTGCTGGGTGCTCAGTACTCGGGGTGCTGGGAGGTCAGTACTCAGGGTGCTGGGTGCTCAGTGCTCGGGGTGCTGGGTGCTCAGTGCTCAGGGTGATCGGTGCTCAGTACTCAGGGTGCTGGGTGCTCAGTGCTCAGGGTGCTGGGTGTTCAGTCCACAGGGTGCTCAGTGCTCAGGGTGCTGGGTGCTCAATGCTCGGGGTGCTGGGTGCTCAGTGCTCGGGGTGCTGGGTCTTCAGTGCTCAGTGCTCAGGGTGCTGGGTGCTCAGTGCTCAGTGCTCAGGGTGCTGGTTGCTCAGTACTCAGGGTGCTGGGTGCTCAGTACTCAGGGTACTGGGTGCTCAGTGCTCAGGGTGCTGGGTGCTCAGTACTCAGGGTGCTGGGTGATCATTGCTCGGGCTGCTGGGTGCTCAGTGCTCAGGGTGCTGGGTGCTCAGTGCTCAGGGTGCTGGGTGCTCAGTACTCAGGGTGCTGGGTGCTCAGTGCTCAGGGTGCTCGGTGCTCAGTACTCAAGGTGCTGGGTGCTCAGTGCTCAGGGTGCTGGGTGCTCAGTGATCAGGGTGCTGGGTGCTCAGTACTCAGAGTGCTCCGTGCTCAGTAATCAGGGTTCTCAGTGCTCAGTACTCAGGGTGCTGGGTACTCAGTGCTCAGGGTGCTGTGTGCTCAGTACTCAGGGTGCTCAGTGCTCAGTACTTAGGGTGCTTGGTGCTCAGTACTCAGGGTGCTCAGTGCTCAGTACTCGGTGTGCTGGGTGCTCAGTGCTCAGGGTGCTCAGTGCTCAGTGCTCGGGGTGCTGGGTGCTCAGTGCTCAGGGCGCTGGGTGCTCAGTGCTCGGCGTGCTGGGTGCTCAGTACTCGGGGTGCTGGGTGCTCAGTGCTCAGGTTGCTCAGTGCTCAGTACTCAGTGCTCAGGGTGCTCAGTGCTCAGTGCTCAGGGTGCTGGGTGTTCAGTACTCAGGGTGCTGGGTGCTCAGTACTCAGGGTGCTGGGTGCTCAGTGCTCAGGGTGCTGGGTGCTCAGTGCTCGGGGCGCTGGGTGCTCAGTGCTCGGGGTGCTCGGAGCTCAGTACTCAGGGTGCTGGGTGCTCAGTGCTCGGGGTGATCGGTGCTCAGTACTCAGGGTGCTGGGTGCTCAGTGCTCGGGGTGCTCGGTGCTCAGTACGTTGGGTGCTCACTACTCAGGGTGCTGCGTGCTCAGTGCTCAGGGTGCTGGGTGCTCAGTGCTCAGGGTGCTGGTTGCTCAGTGCTCAGGGTGCTGGGTGCACAGTACTCAGGGTGCTGGGTGCTCAGTACTCAGGGTGCTGGGTGCTCAGTACTCGGGTGCTGGGTGCTCAGTGCTCAGGGTGCTGGGTGATCAGTGATCAGGGTTCTGGGTGCTCAGTGCTCGGGGTGCTCGGTGCTCAGTGCTCGGGGTGCTCGGTGCTCAGGGTTCTGGGTGCTCAGTGCTCAGGGTGCTCGGTGCTCAGTACGTTGGTTGCTCACTACTCAGGGTTCTGGGTGCTCAGTGATCAGGGTGCTGGGTGCTCAGTACTCAGGGTGCTGGGTGCTCAGTGCTCGGGGTGCTGGGTGCTCAGTGCTCAGGGTGCTGGGTGTTCAGTCCACAGGGTGCTCAGTGCTCAGGGTGCTGGGTGCTCAGTGCTCGGGGTGCTGGGTGCTCAGTGCTCGGGGTGCTGGGTGTTCAGTGCTCAGTGCTCAGGGTGCTGGGTGCTCAGTGCTCAGTGCTCAGGGTGCTGGTTGCTCAGTACTCAGGGTGCTGGGTGCTCAGTACTCAGGGTGCTGGGTGCTCAGTGCTCAGGGTGCTGGGTGCTCAGTACTCAGGGTGCTGGGTGATCAGTGCTCGGGCTGCTGGGTGCTCAGTGCTCAGGGTGCTGGGTGCTCAGTGCTCAGGGTGCTGGGTGCTCAGTACTCAGGGTGCTGGGTGCTCAGTGCTCAGGGTGCTCGGTGCTCAGTACTCAAGGTGCTGGGTGCTCAGTGCTCAGGGTGCTGGGTGCTCAGTGATCAGGGTGCTGGGTGCTCAGTACTCAGAGTGCTCCGTGCTCAGTAATCAGGGTTCTCAGTGCTCAGTACTCAGGGTGCTGGGTACTCAGTGCTCAGGGTGCTGTGTGCTCAGTACTCAGGGTGCTCAGTGCTCAGTACTTAGGGTGCTTGGTGCTCAGTACTCAGGGTGCTCAGTGCTCAGTACTCGGTGTGCTGGGTGCTCAGTGCTCAGGGTGCTCAGTGCTCAGTGCTCGGGGTGCTGGGTGCTCAGTGCTCAGGGCGCTGGGTGCTCAGTGCTCGGCGTGCTGGGTGCTCAGTACTCGGGGTGCTGGGTGCTCAGTGCTCAGGTTGCTCAGTGCTCAGTACTCAGTGCTCAGGGTGCTCAGTGCTCAGTGCTCAGGGTGCTGGGTGTTCAGTACTCAGGGTGCTGGGTGCTCAGTACTCAGGGTGCTGGGTGCTCAGTGCTCAGGGTGCTGGGTGCTCAGTGCTCGGGGCGCTGGGTGCTCAGTGCTCGGGGTGCTCGGAGCTCAGTACTCAGGGTGCTGGGTGCTCAGTGCTCGGGGTGATCGGTGCTCAGTACTCAGGGTGCTGGGTGCTCAGTGCTCGGGTGCTCGGTGCTCAGTACGTTGGGTGCTCACTACTCAGGGTGCTGCGTGCTCAGTTCTCAGGGTGCTGGGTGCTCAGTGCTCAGGGTGCTGGGTGCTCAGTGCTCAGGGTGCTGGGTGCTCAGTACTCAGGGTGCTGGGTGCTCAGTACTCAGGGTGCTGGGTGCTCAGTACTCGGGTGCTGGGTGCTCAGTGCTCAGGGTGCTGGGTGATCAGTGATCACGGTGCTGGGTGCTCAGTGCTCGGGGTGCTCGGTGCTCAGTGCTCGGGGTGCTCGGTGCTCAGGGTTCTGGGTGCTCAGTGCTCAGGGTGCTCGGTGCTCAGTACGTTGGGTGCTCACTACTCAGGGTTCTGGGTGCTCAGTGATCAGGGTGCTGGGTGCTCAGTACTCAGGGTGCTGGGTGCTCAGTGCTCGGGGTGCTGGGTGCTCAGTGCTCAGGGTGCTGGGTGCTCAGTACTCAGGGTGCTGGGTGCTCAGTACTCGGGGTGCTGAGTGCTCAGTATTCAGGGTGCTGGGTGCTCAGTACACATTGTGCTGGGTGCTCAGTACTCGGGTAATGGGTGCTCAGTGCTCAGGGTGCTGGGTGCTCAGTACTCGGGTGCTGGGTGCTCAGTACTCAGGGTGCTGGGTGCTCAGTGCTCAGGGTGCTGGGGTGCTGGGTGCTCAGTACTCAGGGTCCTGGGTGCTCAGTACTCAGGGTGCTGCGTGCTCAGTGCTCAGTACTCAGGGTCCTGGGTACTCAGTGCTCAGGGTGCTGGGTGCTCAGTGCTCAGGGTGCTGGGTGCTCAGTACTCAGGGTGCTGGGTGCTCAGTGCTCAGGGTGCTGGGTGCTCAGTACTCAGGGTGCTGGGTGCTCAGTACTCAGGGTGTTGCGTGCTCAGTACTCGGGTGCTGGGTGCTCAGTACTCAGGGTGCTGGGTGCTCAGTGCTCGGGGTGCTGGGTGCTCAGTGCTCAGGGTGCTGGGTGCTCAGTACTCGGGGTGCTAGGTGGTCAGTGCTCGGTACACAGGGTGCTGGGTGCTCAGTACTCGGGGTGCTAGGTGGTCAGTGCTCAGTACACAGGGTGCTAGGTGCTCAGTGCTCAGGGTGCTGGGTACTCAGTGCTCAGGGTACTGGGTGCTCAGTACTCAGGGTGCTGGGTGCTCAGTGCTCAGGGTGCTGGGTGCTCAGTGCTCGGGGTGCTGGGTGCTCAGTGCTCGGGGTGCTGGGTGCTCAGTGCTCGGGGTGCTCGGTGCTCAGTACTCAGGGTGCTGGGTGCTCAGTGCTCGAGGTGCTCAGTACTCAGGGTGCTGTATGTTCAGTGTACAGGGTGCTGGGTGCTCAGTACTCAGGGTGCTCGGTGCTTAGTACTCAGGGTGCTGGGTGCTCAGTACTCCGGGTGCTGGGTGCTCAGTGCTCGGGGTGCTCGGTGCTCAGTACTCAGTGCTCAGGGTGCTCAGTGCTCAGTGCTCAGGGTGCTGGGTGTTCAGTACTCAGGGTGCTGGGTGCTCAGTACTCAGGGGGCTGGGTGCTCAGTACTCGGGGTGCTCGGTGCTCAGTGCTCAGGGTGCTGGGTGCTCAGTACTCAGGGTGCTGGGTGCTCAGTACTCAGGGTGCTGGGTGCTCAGTGCTCAGGGTGCTTGGTACTCAGTGCTCAGGGTGCTCGGTGCTCAGTACTCGGGGTGCTGGGTGCTCATTCTTGGGGTGCTGGGTGCTCAGTGCTCGGGGTGCTGGGTGCGCAGTACTCATGGTGCTGGGTGCTCAGTGCTCAGGGTGCTGGGTGCTCAGTACTCAGGGTGCTGGGTGCTCAGTGCTCAGGGTGCTGGGTGCTCAGTACTCGGGGTGCTGGGAGGTCAGTACTCAGGGTGCTGGGTGCTCAGTGCTCGGGGTGCTGGGTGCTCAGTGCTCAGGGTGATCGGTGCTCAGTACTCAGGGTGCTGGGTGCTCAGTGCTCAGGGTGCTGGGTGTTCAGTCCACAGGGTGCTCAGTGCTCAGGGTGCTGGGTGCTCAGTGCTCGGGGTGCTGGGTGCTCAGTGCTCGGGGTGCTGGGTGTTCAGTGCTCAGTGCTCAGGGTGCTGGGTGCTCAGTGCTCAGTGCTCAGGGTGCTGGTTGCTCAGTACTCAGGGTGCTGGGTGCTCAGTACTCAGGGTGCTGGGTGCTCAGTGCTCAGGGTGCTGGGTGCTCAGTACTCAGGGTGCTGGGTGATCAGTGCTCGGGCTGCTGGGTGCTCAGTGCTCAGGGTGCTGGGTGCTCAGTGCTCAGGGTGCTGGGTGCTCAGTACTCAGGGTGCTGGGTGCTCAGTGCTCAGGGTGCTCGGTGCTCAGTACTCAAGGTGCTGGGTGCTCAGTGCTCAGGGTGCTGGGTGCTCAGTGATCAGGGTGCTGGGTGCTCAGTACTCAGAGTGCTCCGTGCTCAGTAATCAGGGTTCTCAGTGCTCAGTACTCAGGGTGCTGGGTACTCAGTGCTCAGGGTGCTGTGTGCTCAGTACTCAGGGTGCTCAGTGCTCAGTACTTAGGGTGCTTGGTGCTCAGTACTCAGGGTGCTCAGTGCTCAGTACTCGGTGTGCTGGGTGCTCAGTGCTCAGGGTGCTCAGTGCTCAGTGCTCGGGGTGCTGGGTGCTCAGTGCTCAGGGCGCTGGGTGCTCAGTGCTCGGCGTGCTGGGTGCTCAGTACTCGGGGTGCTGGGTGCTCAGTGCTCAGGTTGCTCAGTGCTCAGTACTCAGTGCTCAGGGTGCTCAGTGCTCAGTGCTCAGGGTGCTGGGTGTTCAGTACTCAGGGTGCTGGGTGCTCAGTACTCAGGGTGCTGGGTGCTCAGTGCTCAGGGTGCTGGGTGCTCAGTGCTCGGGGCGCTGGGTGCTCAGTGCTCGGGGTGCTCGGAGCTCAGTACTCAGGGTGCTGGGTGCTCAGTGCTCGGGGTGATCGGTGCTCAGTACTCAGGGTGCTGGGTGCTCAGTGCTCGGGGTGCTCGGTGCTCAGTACGTTGGGTGCTCACTACTCAGGGTGCTGCGTGCTCAGTGCTCAGGGTGCTGGGTGCTCAGTGCTCAGGGTGCTGGGTGCTCAGTGCTCAGGGTGCTGGGTGCTCAGTACTCAGGGTGCTGGGTGCTCAGTACTCAGGGTGCTGGGTGCTCAGTACTCGGGTGCTGGGTGCTCAGTGCTCAGGGTGCTGGGTGATCAGTGATCAGGGTGCTGGGTGCTCAGTGCTCGGGGTGCTCGGTGCTCAGTGCTCGGGGTGCTCGGTGCTCAGGGTTCTGGGTGCTCAGTGCTCAGGGTGCTCGGTGCTCAGTACGTTGGGTGCTCACTACTCAGGGTTCTGGGTGCTCAGTGATCAGGGTGCTGGGTGCTCAGTACTCAGGGTGCTGGGTGCTCAGTGCTCGGGGTGCTGGGTGCTCAGTGCTCAGGGTGCTGGGTGCTCAGTACTCAGGGTGCTGGGTGCTCAGTACTCGGGGTGCTGAGTGCTCAGTATTCAGGGTGCTGGGTGCTCAGTACTCATTGTGCTGGGTGCTCAGTACTCGGGTGATGGGTGCTCAGTGCTCAGGGTGCTGGGTGCTCAGTACTCGGGTGCTGGGTGCTCAGTACTCAGGGTGCTGGGTGCTCAGTGCTCAGGGTGCTGGGGTGCTGGGTGCTCAGTACTCAGGGTCCTGGGTGCTCAGTACTCAGGGTGCTGCGTGCTCAGTGCTCAGTACTCAGGGTCCTGGGTACTCAGTGCTCAGGGTGCTGGGTGCTCAGTGCTCAGGGTGCTGGGTGCTCAGTACTCAGGGTGCTGGGTGCTCAGTGCTCAGGGTGCTGGGTGCTCAGTACTCAGGGTGCTGGGTGCTCAGTACTCAGGGTGTTGGGTGCTCAGTACTCGGGGTACTGGGTGCTCAGTACTCAGGGTGCTGGGTGCTCAGTACTCAGGGTGCTGGGTGCTCAGTACTCAGGGTGCTGGGTGCTCAGTACTCGGGTGCTGGGTGCTCAGTACTCAGGGTGCTGGGTGCTCAGTGCTCGGGGTGCTGGGTGCTCAGAGCTCAGGGTGCTGGGTGCTCAGTACTCGGGGTGCTAGGTGGTCAGTGCTCGGTACACAGGGTGCTGGGTGCTCAGTACTCGGGGTGCTAGGTGGTCAGTGCTCAGTACACAGGGTGCTAGGTGCTCAGTGCTCAGGGTGCTGGGTACTCAGTGCTCAGGGTACTGGGTGCTCAGTACTCAGGGTGCTGGGTGCTCAGTGCTCAGGGTGCTGGGTGCTCAGTGCTCGGGGTGCTGGGTGCTCAGTGCTCGGGGTGCTGGGTGCTCAGTGCTCGGGGTGCTCGGTGCTCAGTACTCAGGGTGCTGGGTGCTCAGTGCTCGAGGTGCTCAGTACTCAGGGTGCTGTATGTTCAGTGTACAGGGTGCTGGGTGCTCAGTACTCAGGGTGCTCGGTGCTTAGTACTCAGGGTGCTGGGTGCTCAGTACTCCGGGTGCTGGGTGCTCAGTGCTCGGGGTGCTCGGTGCTCAGTACTCAGTGCTCAGGGTGCTCAGTGCTCAGTGCTCAGGGTGCTGGGTGTTCAGTACTCAGGGTGCTGGGTGCTCAGTACTCAGGGGGCTGGGTGCTCAGTACTCGGGGTGCTCGGTGCTCAGTGCTCAGGGTGCTGGGTGCTCAGTACTCAGGGTGCTGGGTGCTCAGTACTCAGGGTGCTGGGTGCTCAGTGCTCAGGGTGCTGGGTACTCAGTGCTCAGGGTGCTCGGTGCTCAGTACTCGGGGTGCTGGGTGCTCATTCTCGGGGTGCTGGGAGCTCAGTGCTCGGGGTGCTGGGTGCTCAGTACTCAGGGTGCTGGGTGCTCAGTGCTCAGGGTGCTGGGTGCTCAGTACTCAGGGTGCTGGGTGCTCAGTGCTCAGGGTGCTGGGTGCTCAGTACTCAGGGTGCTGGGTGCTCAGTGCTCAGGGTGCTGGGTGCTCAGTACTCAGGGTGCTGGGAGCTCAGTGCTCAGGGTGATCGGTGCTCAGTACTCAGGGTGCTCAGTACTCAGGGTACTGGGTGCTCAGTGCTCGGGGTGCTGGGAGCTCAGTACTCAGGGTGCTGGGTGCTCAGTGCTCGGGGTGCTGGGTGCTCAGTGCTCAGGGTGATCAGTGCTCAGTACTCAGGGTGCTGGGTGCTCAGTGCTCAGGGTGCTGGGTGTTCAGTCCACAGGGTGCTCAGTGCTCAGGGTGATGGGTGCTCAGTGCTCGGGGTACTGGGTGCTCAGTGCTCGGGGTGCTGGGTGCTCAGTGCTCAGGGTGCTGGGTGCTCAGTGCTCAGTGCTCAGGGTGCTGGTTGCTCAGTGCTCAGGGTGCTGGGTGCTCAGTACTCAGGGTGCTGGGTGATCAGTGCTCGGGGTGCTGGGTGCTCAGTACTCAGGGTGCTGGGTGCTCAGTGCTCGGGGTGCTGGGTGCTCAGTGCTCAGGGTGCTGGGTGCTCAGTACTCGGGGTGCTAGGTGGTCAGTGCTCGGTACACAGGGTGCTGGGTGCTCAGTACTCGGGGTGCTAGGTGGTCAGTGCTCAGTACACAGGGTGCTAGGTGCTCAGTGCTCAGGGTGCTGGGTACTCAGTGCTCAGGGTACTGGGTGCTCAGTACTCAGGGTGCTGGGTGCTCAGTGCTCAGGGTGCTGGGTGCTCAGTGCTCGGGGTGCTGGGTGCTCAGTGCTCGGGGTGCTGGGTGCTCAGTGCTCGGGGTGCTCGGTGCTCAGTACTCAGGGTGCTGGGTGCTCAGTGCTCGAGGTGCTCAGTACTCAGGGTGCTGTATGTTCAGTGTACAGGGTGCTGGGTGCTCAGTACTCAGGGTGCTCGGTGCTTAGTACTCAGGGTGCTGGGTGCTCAGTACTCCGGGTGCTGGGTGCTCAGTGCTCGGGGTGCTCGGTTCTCAGTACTCAGTGCTCAGGGTGCTCAGTGCTCAGTGCTCAGGGTGCTGGGTGTTCAGTACTCAGGGTGCTGGGTGCTCAGTACTCAGGGGGCTGGGTGCTCAGTACTCGGGGTGCTCGGTGCTCAGTGCTCAGGGTGCTGGGTGCTCAGTACTCAGGGTGCTGGGTGCTCAGTACTCAGGGTGCTGGGTGCTCAGTGCTCAGGGTGCTTGGTACTCAGTGCTCAGGGTGCTCGGTGCTCAGTACTCGGGGTGCTGGGTGCTCATTCTTGGGGTGCTGGGTGCTCAGTGCTCGGGGTGCTGGGTGCGCAGTACTCATGGTGCTGGGTGCTCAGTGCTCAGGGTGCTGGGTGCTCAGTACTCAGGGTGCTGGGTGCTCAGTGCTCAGGGTGCTGGGTGCTCAGTACTCGGGGTGCTGGGAGGTCAGTACTCAGGGTGCTGGGTGCTCAGTGCTCGGGGTGCTGGGTGCTCAGTGCTCAGGGTGATCGGTGCTCAGTACTCAGGGTGCTGGGTGCTCAGTGCTCAGGGTGCTGGGTGTTCAGTCCACAGGGTGCTCAGTGCTCAGGGTGCTGGGTGCTCAGTGCTCGGGGTGCTGGGTGCTCAGTGCTCGGGGTGCTGGGTGTTCAGTGCTCAGTGCTCAGGGTGCTGGGTGCTCAGTGCTCAGTGCTCAGGGTGCTGGTTGCTCAGTACTCAGGGTGCTGGGTGCTCAGTACTCAGGGTGCTGGGTGCTCAGTGCTCAGGGTGCTGGGTGCTCAGTACTCAGGGTGCTGGGTGATCAGTGCTCGGGCTGCTGGGTGCTCAGTGCTCAGGGTGCTGGGTGCTCAGTGCTCAGGGTGCTGGGTGCTCAGTGCTCGGGGTGCTGGGTGCTCAGTGCTCGGGGTGCTGGGTGTTCAGTGCTCAGTGCTCAGGGTGCTGGGTGCTCAGTGCTCAGTGCTCAGGGTGCTGGTTGCTCAGTACTCAGGGTGCTGGGTGATCAGTGCTCGGGCTGCTGGGTGCTCAGTGCTCAGGGTGCTGGGTACTCAGTACTCAGGGTGCTGGGTGCTCAGTACTCAGGGTGCTGGGTGCTCAGTGCTCAGGGTGCTGGGTGCTCAGTGCTCGGGGCGCTGGGTGCTCAGTGCTCGGGGTGCTCGGAGCTCAGTACTCAGGGTGCTGGGTGCTCAGTGCTCGGGGTGATCGGTGCTCAGTACTCAGGGTGCTGGGTGCTCAGTGCTCGGGGTGCTCGGTGCTCAGTACGTTGGGTGCTCACTACTCAGGGTGCTGCGTGCTCAGTGCTCAGGGTGCTGGGTGCTCAGTGCTCAGGGTGCTGGGTGCTCAGTGCTCAGGGTGCTGGGTGCTCAGTACTCAGGGTGCTGGGTGCTCAGTACTCAGGGTGCTGGGTGCTCAGTACTCGGGTGCTGGGTGCTCAGTGCTCAGGGTGCTGGGTGATCAGTGATCAGGGTGCTGGGTGCTCAGTGCTCGGGGTGC
This sequence comes from Microtus oregoni, assembly GCF_018167655.1. Lineage (NCBI taxonomy): Eukaryota > Metazoa > Chordata > Mammalia > Rodentia > Cricetidae > Microtus > Microtus oregoni. The sequence goes on along the minus strand of NW_024543811.1, from coordinate 389,056 downwards.
TCGGTGCTCAGTGCTCGGGGTGCTCGGTGCTCAGGGTTCTGGGTGCTCAGTGCTCAGGGTGCTCGGTGCTCAGTACGTTGGGTGCTCACTACTCAGGGTTCTGGGTGCTCAGTGATCAGGGTGCTGGGTGCTCAGTACTCAGGGTGCTGGGTGCTCAGTGCTCGGGGTGCTGGGTGCTCAGTGCTCAGGGTGCTGGGTGCTCAGTACTCAGGGTGCTGGGTGCTCAGTACTCGGGGTGCTGAGTGCTCAGTATTCAGGGTGCTGGGTGCTCAGTACTCATTGTGCTGGGTGCTCAGTACTCGGGTGATGGGTGCTCAGTGCTCAGGGTGCTGGGTGCTCAGTACTCGGGTGCTGGGTGCTCAGTACTCAGGGTGCTGGGTGCTCAGTGCTCAGGGTGCTGGGGTGCTGGGTGCTCAGTACTCAGGGTCCTGGGTGCTCAGTACTCAGGGTGCTGCGTGCTCAGTGCTCAGTACTCAGGGTCCTGGGTACTCAGTGCTCAGGGTGCTGGGTGCTCAGTGCTCAGGGTGCTGGGTGCTCAGTACTCAGGGTGCTGGGTGCTCAGTGCTCAGGGTGCTGGGTGCTCAGTACTCAGGGTGCTGGGTGCTCAGTACTCAGGGTGTTGGGTGCTCAGTACTCGGGGTACTGGGTGCTCAGTACTCAGGGTGCTGGGTGCTCAGTACTCAGGGTGCTGGGTGCTCAGTACTCAGGGTGCTGGGTGCTCAGTACTCGGGTGCTGGGTGCTCAGTACTCAGGGTGCTGGGTGCTCAGTGCTCGGGGTGCTGGGTGCTCAGAGCTCAGGGTGCTGGGTGCTCAGTACTCGGGGTGCTAGGTGGTCAGTGCTCGGTACACAGGGTGCTGGGTGCTCAGTACTCGGGGTGCTAGGTGGTCAGTGCTCAGTACACAGGGTGCTAGGTGCTCAGTGCTCAGGGTGCTGGGTACTCAGTGCTCAGGGTACTGGGTGCTCAGTACTCAGGGTGCTGGGTGCTCAGTGCTCAGGGTGCTGGGTGCTCAGTGCTCGGGGTGCTGGGTGCTCAGTGCTCGGGGTGCTGGGTGCTCAGTGCTCGGGGTGCTCGGTGCTCAGTACTCAGGGTGCTGGGTGCTCAGTGCTCGAGGTGCTCAGTACTCAGGGTGCTGTATGTTCAGTGTACAGGGTGCTGGGTGCTCAGTACTCAGGGTGCTCGGTGCTTAGTACTCAGGGTGCTGGGTGCTCAGTACTCCGGGTGCTGGGTGCTCAGTGCTCGGGGTGCTCGGTGCTCAGTACTCAGTGCTCAGGGTGCTCAGTGCTCAGTGCTCAGGGTGCTGGGTGTTCAGTACTCAGGGTGCTGGGTGCTCAGTACTCAGGGGGCTGGGTGCTCAGTACTCGGGGTGCTCGGTGCTCAGTGCTCAGGGTGCTGGGTGCTCAGTACTCAGGGTGCTGGGTGCTCAGTACTCAGGGTGCTGGGTGCTCAGTGCTCAGGGTGCTGGGTACTCAGTGCTCAGGGTGCTCGGTGCTCAGTACTCGGGGTGCTGGGTGCTCATTCTCGGGGTGCTGGGAGCTCAGTGCTCGGGGTGCTGGGTGCTCAGTACTCAGGGTGCTGGGTGCTCAGTGCTCAGGGTGCTGGGTGCTCAGTACTCAGGGTGCTGGGTGCTCAGTGCTCAGGGTGCTGGGTGCTCAGTACTCAGGGTGCTGGGTGCTCAGTGCTCAGGGTGCTGGGTGCTCAGTACTCAGGGTGCTGGGAGCTCAGTGCTCAGGGTGATCGGTGCTCAGTACTCAGGGTGCTCAGTACTCAGGGTACTGGGTGCTCAGTGCTCGGGGTGCTGGGAGCTCAGTACTCAGGGTGCTGGGTGCTCAGTGCTCGGGGTGCTGGGTGCTCAGTGCTCAGGGTGATCAGTGCTCAGTACTCAGGGTGCTGGGTGCTCAGTGCTCAGGGTGCTGGGTGTTCAGTCCACAGGGTGCTCAGTGCTCAGGGTGATGGGTGCTCAGTGCTCGGGGTACTGGGTGCTCAGTGCTCGGGGTGCTGGGTGCTCAGTGCTCAGGGTGCTGGGTGCTCAGTGCTCAGTGCTCAGGGTGCTGGTTGCTCAGTGCTCAGGGTGCTGGGTGCTCAGTACTCAGGGTGCTGGGTGATCAGTGCTCGGGGTGCTGGGTGCTCAGTACTCAGGGTGCTGGGTGCTCAGTGCTCGCGGTGCTGGGTGCTCAGTGCTCGGGGTGCTCGGTGCTCAGTACTCAGGGTGCTGGGTGCTCAGTGCTCGAGGTGCTCAGTACTCAGGGTGCTGTGTGTTCAGTGCTCAGGGTGCTGGGTGCTCAGTACTCAGGGTGCTCGGTGCTTAGTACTCAGGGTGCTGGGTGCTCAGTACTCCGGGTGCTGGGTGCTCAGTGCTCGGGGTGCTCGGTGCTCAGTGCTCAAGGTGCTGGGTGCTCAGTACTCAGGGTGCTCATTGCTTAGGGTGCTATGTGCTCAGTACTCAGGGTGCTCGGTGCTCAGTGCTCGGGGTGCTCGGAGCTCAGTACTCAGGGTGCTGGGTGCTCAGTACTCGGGGTGCTCGGTGCTCAGTACTCAGGGTGCTGGGTGCTCAGTGCTCGCGTGCTGGGTGCTCAGTGCTCAGTACTCAGGGTGCTGGGTGCTCAGTGCTCAGGGTGCTGTGTGCTCAGTGCTCAGGGTGCTGGGTGCTCAGTGCTCAGGTGCTGGGTACTCAGTGCTCAGGGTGCTGGGTGCTCAGTACTCAGGGTGCTGGGTGCTCAGTACTCAGGGTGCTGGGTGCTCAGTGCTCGGGGTGCTATGTGCTCAGTGCTCGCGGTGCTGGGTGCTCAGTGCTCGAGGTGCTCAGTACTCAGGGTGCTTTGTATTCAGTGCTCAGGGTGCTGGGTGCTCAGTACTCAGGGTGCTAGGTGCTTAGTACTCAGGGTGCTGGGTGCTCAGTACTCCGGGTGCTGGGTGCTCAGTGCTCGGGGTGCTAGGTGCTCAGTGCTCAAGGTGCTGGGTGCTCAGTACTCAGGGTGCTCATTGCTCAGGGTGCTGTATGCTCAGTACTCAGGGTGCTGGGTGCTCAGTGCTCAGGGTGCTCGGTGCTCGGGGCGCTGGGTGCTCAGTGCACAGGGTGCTCGGAGCTCAGTACTCAGGGTGCTGGGTGCTCAGTGCTCGGGGTGCTCGGTGCTCAGTACTCAGGGTGCTGGGTGCTCAGTGCTCAGGGTGCTGGGTGCTCAGTACGTTGGGTGCTCACTACTTAGGGTGCTGGGTGCTCAGTGCTCAGGGTGCTGGGTGCTCAGTGCTCAGGGTGCTGGGTGCTCAGTGCTCAGGGTGCTGGGTGCTCAGTACTCAGGATGCTGGGTGCTCAGTGCTCGGGGTGCTGGGTGCTCAGTGCTCAGGTTGCTGGGTGCTCAGTACTCAGGGTGCTGGGTGCTCAGTACTCAGGGTGCTGGGTGCTCAGTACTCAGGGTGCTCGGTTCTCAGTACTCAGGGTGCTGGGTGCTCAGTGCTCAGGGTGCTGGGTGCTCAGTGCTCGGTGTGCTGGGTGCTCAGTGCTCAGTCCTCAGGGTGCTGGGTGCTCAGTGCTCAGGGTGCTGGGTGCTCAGTGCTCAGGGTGCTGGGTGCTCAGTGCTCAGGGTGCTGGGTGCTCAGTGCTCAGGGTGCTGGGTGCTCAGTGCTCGGGGTGCTCGGTGCTCAGTACGTTGGGTGCTCACTACTCAGGGTGCTGGGTGCTCAGTGCTCAGGGTTCTGGGTGCTCAGTGCTCAGGGTGCTGGGTGCTCAGTGCTCAGGGTGCTGGGTGCTCAGTACTCAGGGTGCTGGGTGCTCAGTGCTCGGGGTGCTGGGTGCTCAGTGCTCAGTGTGCTGGATGCTCAGTACTCAGGGTGCTGGGTGCTCAGTACTCGGGGTGCTGTGTGCTCAGTACTCAGGGTGCTGGGTGCTCAGTACTCAGGGTGCTGGGTGCTCAGTACTCGGGTGCCGGTGCTCAGTGCTCAGGGTGCTGGGTGCTCAGTGCTCGGGGTGCTGGGTGCTCAGTGCTCAGGGTGCTGGGTGCTCAGTGCTCGGGGTGCTGGGTGCTCAGTACTCAGGGTGCTGGGTGCTCAGTGCTCAGGGTGCTCAGTGCTCAGTACTCAGTGCTCAGGGTGCTCAGTGCTCAGTGCTCAGGATGCTGGGTGTTCAGTACTCAGGGTGCTGGGTGCTCAGTAGTCAGGGTGCTGGGTGCTCAGTGCTCAGGGTGCTCGGTGCTCGGGGCGCTGGGTGCTCAGTGCTCAGGGTGCTGGGTACTCAGTGCTCAGGGTACTGGGTGCTCAGTACTCAGGGTGCTGGGTGCTCAGTGCTCAGGGTGCTGGGTGCTCAGTGCTCGGGGTGCTGGGTGCTCAGTGCTCGGGGTGCTGGGTGCTCAGTGCTCAGGGTGCTCGGTGCTCAGTACTCAGGGTGCTGGGTGCTCAGTGCTCGAGGTGCTCAGTACTCAGGGTGCTGTATGTTCAGTGTTCAGGGTGCTGGGTGCTCAGTACTCAGGGTGCTCGGTGCTTAGTACTCAGGGTGCTGGGTGCTCAGTACTCCGGGTGCTGGGTGCTCAGTGCTCGGGGTGCTCCGTGCTCAGTACTCAGTGCTCAGGGTGCTCAGTGCTCAGTGCTCAGGGTGCTGGGTGTTCAGTACTCAGGGTGCTGGGTGCTCAGTACTCAGGTTGCTGGGTGCTCAGTACTCGGGGTGCTCGGTGCTCAGTGCTCAGGGTGCTGGGTGCTCAGTACTCAGGGTGCTGGGTGCTCAGTACTCAGGGTGCTGGGTGCTCAGTGCTCAGGGTGCTTGGTACTCAGTGCTCAGGGTGCTCGGTGCTCAGTACTCGGGGTGCTGGGTGCTCATTCTTGGGGTGCTGGGTGCTCAGTGCTCGGGGTGCTGGGTGCGCAGTACTCATGTTGCTGGGTGCTCAGTGCTCAGGGTGCTGGGTGCTCAGTACTCAGGGTGCTGGGTGCTCAGTGCTCAGGGTGCTGGGTGCTCAGTACTCGGGGTGCTGGGAGGTCAGTACTCAGGGTGCTGGGTGCTCAGTGCTCGGGGTGCTGGGTACTCAGTGCTCAGGGTGATCGGTGCTCAGTACTCAGGGTGCTGGGTGCTCAGTGCTCAGGGTGCTGGGTGTTCAGTCCACAGGGTGCTCAGTGCTCAGGGTGCTGGGTGCTCAGTGCTCGGGGTGCTGGGTGCTCAGTGCTCTGGGTGCTGGGTGTTCAGTGCTCAGTGCTCAGGGTGCTGGGTGCTCAGTGCTCAGTGCTCAGGGTGCTGGTTGCTCAGTACTCAGGGTGCTGGGTGCTCAGTACTCAGGGTGCTGGGTGCTCAGTGCTCAGGGTGCTGGGTGCTCAGTACTCAGGGTGCTGGGTGATCAGTGCTCGCCCTGCTGGGTGCTCAGTGCTCAGGGTGCTGGGTGCTCAGTGCTCAGGGTGCTGGGTGCTCAGTACTCAGGGTGCTGGGTGCTCAGTGCTCGGGGTGCTCGGTGCTCAGTACTCAAGTTGCTGGGTGCTCAGTGCTCAGGGTGCTGGGTGCTCAGTGATCAGGGTGCTGGGTGCTCAGTACTCAGGGTGCTCCGTGCTCAGTAATCAGGGTTCTCAGTGCTCAGTACTCAGGGTGCTGGGTACTCAGTGCTCAGGGTGCTGTGTGCTCAGTACTCAGGGTGCTCAGTGCTCAGTACTTAGGGTGCTTGGTGCTCAGTACTCAGGGTGCTCAGTGCTCAGTACTCGGTGTGCTGGGTGCTCAGTGCTCAGGGTGCTCAGTGCTCAGTGCTCGGGGTGCTGGGTGCTCAGTGCTCAGGGCGCTGGGTGCTCAGTGCTCGGCGTGCTGGGTGCTCAGTACTCGGGGTGCTGGGTGCTCAGTGCTCAGGTTGCTCAGTGCTCAGTACTCAGTGCTCAGGGTGCTCAGTGCTCAGTGCTCAGGGTGCTGGGTGTTCAGTACTCAGGGTGCTGGGTGCTCAGTACTCAGGGTGCTGGGTGCTCAGTGCTCAGGGTGCTGGGTGCTCAGTGCTCGGGGCGCTGGGTGCTCAGTGCTCGGGGTGCTCGGAGCTCAGTACTCAGGGTGCTGGGTGCTCAGTGCTCGGGGTGATCGGTGCTCAGTACTCAGGGTGCTGGGTGCTCATTGCTCGGGGTGCTCGGTGCTCAGTACGTTGGGTGCTCACTACTCAGGGTGCTGCGTGCTCAGTGCTCAGGGTGCTGGGTGCTCAGTGCTCAGGGTGCTGGGTGCTCAGTGCTCAGGGTGCTGGGTGCTCAGTACTCAGGGTGCTGGGTGCTCAGTACTCAGGGTGCTGGGTGCTCAGTACTCGGGTGCTGGGTGCTCAGTGCTCAGGGTGCTGGGTGATCAGTGATCAGGGTGCTGGGTGCTCAGTGCTCGGGGTGCTCGGTGCTCAGTGCTCGGGGTGCTCGGTGCTCAGGGTTCTGGGTGCTCAGTGCTCAGGGTGCTCGGTGCTCAGTACGTTGGGTGCTCACTACTCAGGGTTCTGGGTGCTCAGTGATCAGGGTGCTGGGTGCTCAGTACTCAGGGTGCTGGGTGCTCAGTGCTCGGGGTGCTGGGTGCTCAGTGCTCAGGGTGCTGGGTGCTCAGTACTCAGGGTGCTGGGTGCTCAGTACTCGGGGTGCTGAGTGCTCAGTATTCAGGGTGCTGGGTGCTCAGTACTCATTGTGCTGGGTGCTCAGTACTCGGGTGATGGGTGCTCAGTGCTCAGGGTGCTGGGTGCTCAGTACTCGGGTGCTGGGTGCTCAGTACTCAGGGTGCTGGGTGCTCAGTGCTCAGGGAGCTGGGTGCTGGGTGCTCAGTACTCAGGGTCCTGGGTGCTCAGTACTCAGGGTGCTGCGTGCTCAGTGCTCAGTACTCAGGGTCCTGGCTACTCAGTGCTCAGGGTGCTGGGTGCTCAGTGCTCAGGGTGCTGGGTGCTCAGTACTCAGGGTGCTGGGTGCTCAGTGCTCAGGGTGCTGGGTGCTCAGTACTCAGGGTGCTGGGTGCTCAGTACTCAGGGTGTTGGGTGCTCAGTACTCGGGGTACTGGGTGCTCAGTACTCAGGGTGCTGGGTGCTCAGTACTCAGGGTGCTGGGTGCTCAGTACTCAGGGTGCTGGGTGCTCAGTACTCGGGTGCTGGGTGCTCAGTACTCAGGGTGCTGGGGGCTCAGTGCTCAGGGTGCTGGGTGCTCAGTGCTCAGGGTGCTGGGTGCTCAGTACTCGGGGTGCTAGGTGGTCAGTGCTCGGTACACAGGGTGCTGGGTGCTCAGTACTCGGGGTGCTAGGTGGTCAGTGCTCAGTACACAGGGTGCTAGGTGCTCAGTGCTCAGGGTGCTGGGTACTCAGTGCTCAGGGTACTGGGTGCTCAGTACTCAGGGTGCTGGGTGCTCAGTGCTCAGGGTGCTGGGTGCTCAGTGCTCGGGGTGCTGGGTGCTCAGTGCTCGGGGTGCTGGGTGCTCAGTGCTCGGGGTGCTCGGTGCTCAGTACTCAGGGTGCTGGGTGCTCAGTGCTCGAGGTGCTCAGTACTCAGGGTGCTGCATGTTCAGTGTACAGGGTGCTGGGTGCTCAGTACTCAGGGTGCTCGGTGCTTAGTACTCAGGGTGCTGGGTGCTCAGTACTCTGGGTGCTGGGTGCTCAGTGCTCGGGGTGCTCGGTGCTCAGTACTCAGTGCTCAGGGTGCTCAGTGCTCAGTGCTCAGGGTGCTGGGTGTTCAGTACTCAGGGTGCTGGGTTCTCAGTACTCAGGGGGCTGGGTGCTCAGTACTCGGGGTGCTCGGTGCTCAGTGCTCAGGGTGCTGGGTGCTCAGTACTCAGGGTGCTGGGTGCTCAGTACTCAGGGTGCTGGGTGCTCAGTGCTCAGGGTGCTGGGTACTCAGTGCTCAGGGTGCTCGGTGCTCAGTACTCGGGGTGCTGGGTGCTCATTCTCGGGGTGCTGGGAGCTCAGTACTCAGGGTGCTGGGTGCTCAGTACTCAGGGTGCTGGGTGCTCAGTACTCAGGGTGCTGGGTGCTCAGTACTCAGGGTGCTGGGTGCTCAGTACTCGGGTGCTGGGTGCTCAGTACTCAGGGTGCTGGGTGCTCAGTGCTCGGGGTGCTGGGTGCTCAGTGCTCAGGGTGCTGGGTGCTCAGTACTCGGGGTGCTAGGTGGTCAGTGCTCAGTACACAGGGTGCTGGGTGCTCAGTACTCGGGGTGCTAGGTGGTCAGTGCTCAGTACACAGGGTGCTAGGTGCTCAGTGCTCAGGGTGCTGGGTACTCAGTGCTCAGGGTACTGGGTGCTCAGTACTCAGGGTGCTGGGTGCTCAGTGCTCAGGGTGCTGGGTGCTCAGTGCTCGGGGTGCTGGGTGCTCAGTGCTCGGGGTGCTGGGTGCTCAGTGCTCGGGGTGCTCGGTGCTCAGTACTCAGGGTGCTGGGTGCTCAGTGCTCGAGGTGCTCAGTACTCAGGGTGCTGTATGTTCAGTGTACAGGGTGCTGGGTGCTCAGTACTCAGGGTGCTCGGTGCTTAGTACTCAGGGTGCTGGGTGCTCAGTACTCCGGGTGCTGGGTGCTCAGTGCTCGGGGTGCTCGGTGCTCAGTACTCAGTTCTCAGGGTGCTCAGTGCTCAGTGCTCAGGGTGCTGGGTGTTCAGTACTCAGGGTGCTGGGTGCTCAGTACTCAGGGTGCTGGGTGCTCAGTACTCAGGGTGCTGGGTGCTCAGTGCTCAGGGTGCTGGGTACTCAGTGCTCAGGGTGCTCGGTGCTCAGTACTCGGGGTGCTGGGTGCTCATTCTCGGGGTGCTGGGAGCTCAGTGCTCGGGGTGCTGGGTGCTCAGTACTCAGGGTGCTGGGTGCTCAGTGCTCAGGGTGCTGGGTGCTCAGTACTCAGGGTGCTGGGTGCTCAGTGCTCACGGTGCTGGGTGCTCAGTACTCAGGGTGCTGGGTGCTCAGTGCTCAGGGTGCTGGGTGCTCAGTACTCAGGGTGCTGGGAGCTCAGTGCTCAGGGTGATCGGTGCTCAGTACTCTGGGTGCTCAGTACTCAGGGTACTGGGTGCTCAGTGCTCGGGGTGCTGGGAGCTCAGTACTCAGGGTGCTGGGTGCTCAGTGCTCGGGGTGCTGGGTGCTCAGTGTTCAGGTGCTGGGTACTCAGTGCTCAGGGTGCTGGGTGCTCAGTACTCAGGGTGCTGGGTGCTCAGTACTCAGGGTACTGGGTGCTCAGTGCTCGGGGTGCTATGTGCTCAGTGCTCGCGGTGCTGGGTGCTCAGTGCTCAAGGTGCTGGGTGCTCAGTACTCAGGGTGCTCATTGCTCAGGGTGCTGTATGCTCAGTACTCAGGGTGCTGGGTGCTCAGTGCTCAGGGTGCTCGGTGCTCGGGGCGCTGGGTGCTCAGTGCTCAGGGTGCTCGGAGCTCAGTACTCAGGGTGCTGGGTGCTCAGTGCTCGGGGTGCTCGGTGCTCAGTACGTTGGGTGCTCACTACTCAGGGTGCTGGGTGCTCAGTGCTCAGGGTGCTGGGTGCTCAGTGCTCAGGGTGCTGGGTGCTCAGTGCTCAGGGTGCTGGGTGCTCAGTACTCAGGATGCTGGGTGCTCAGTGCTCAGGGTGCTGGGTGCTCAGTGCTCAGGTTGCTGGGTGCTCAGTACTCAGGGTGCTGGGTGCTCAGTACTCAGGGTGCTGGGTGCTCAGTACTCAGGGTGCTCGGTGCTCAGTACTCAGGGTGCTGGGTGCTCAGTGCTCAGGGTGCTGGGTGCTCAGTGCTCGGTGTGCTGGGTGCTCAGTGCTCAGTACTCAGGGTGCTGGGTGCTCAGTGCTCGGGGTGCTCGGTGCTCAGTGCTCAATACTCAGGGTGCTGGGTGCTCAGTGCTCAGGGTGCTGGGTGCTCAGTGCTCAGGGTGCTGGGTGCTCAGTGCTCAGGGTGCTGGGTACTCAGTGCTCAGGGTGCTGGGTGCTCAGTACTCAGGGTGCTCAGTGCTCAGTACTCGGGGTGCTGGGTGCTCAGTGCTCAGGGTGCTGGGTGCTCAGTACTCAGGGTGCTCAGTGCTCAGTACTCGGGGTGCTGGGTGCTCAGTGCTCGGGGTGCTGGGTGCTCAGTGCTCGGGGTGCTGGGTGCTCAGTGCTCGGGGTGCTGGGTGCTCAGTACTCGGGGTGCTGGGTGCTCAGTGCTCAGGGTGCTCAGTGCTCAGTACTCAGTGCTCAGGGTGCTCAGTGCTCAGTGCTCAGGATGCTGGGTGTTCAGTACTCAGGGTGCTGGGTGCTCAGTAGTCAGGGTGCTGGGTGCTCAGTGCTCAGGGTGCTCGGTGCTCGGGGCGCTGGGTGCTCAGTGCTCAGGGTGCTGGGTACTCAGTGCTCAGGGTACTGGGTGCTCAGTACTCAGGGTGCTGGGTGCTCAGTGCTCAGGGTGCTGGGTGCTCAGTGCTCGGGGTGCTGGGTGCTCAGTACTCGGGGTGCTGGGTGCTCAGTGCTCGGGGTGCTCGGTGCTCAGTACTCAGGGTGCTGGGTGCTCAGTGCTCGAGGTGCTCAGTACTAAGGGTGCTGTATGTTCAGTGTTCAGGGTGCTGGGTGCTCAGTACTCAGAGTGCTCGGTGCTTAGTACTCAGGGTGCTGGGTGCTCAGTACTCCGGGTGCTGGGTGCTCAGTGCTCGGGGTGCTCCGTGCTCAGTACTCAGTGCTCAGGGTGCTCAGTGCTCAGTGCTCAGGGTGCTGGGTGTTCAGTACTCAGGGTGCTGGGTGCTCAGTACTCAGGTTGCTGGGTGCTCAGTACTCGGGGTGCTCGGTGCTCAGTGCTCAGGGTGCTGGGTGCTCAGTACTCAGGGTGCTGGGTGCTCAGTACTCAGGGTGCTGGGTGCTCAGTGCTCAGGGTGCTTGGTACTCAGTGCTCAGGGTGCTCGGTGCTCAGTACTCGGGGTGCTGGGTGCTCATTCTTGGGGTGCTGGGTGCTCAGTGCTCGAGGTGCTGGGTGCGCAGTACTCATGGTGCTGGGTGCTCAGTGCTCAGGGTGCTGGGTGCTCAGTACTCAGGGTGCTGGGTGCTCAGTGCTCAGGGTGCTGGGTGCTCAGTACTCGGGGTGCTGGGAGCTCAGTACTCAGGGTGCTGGGTGCTCAGTGCTCGGGGTGCTGGGTGCTCAGTGCTCAGGGTGATCGGTGCTCAGTACTCAGGGTGCTGGGTGCTCAGTGCTCAGGGTGCTGGGTGTTCAGTCCACAGGGTGCTCAGTGCACAGGGTGCTGGGTGCTCAGTGCTCGGGGTGCTGGGTGCTCAGTGCTCGGGGTGCTGGGTGTTCAGTGCTCAGTGCTCAGGGTGCTGGGTGCTCAGTGCTCAGTGCTCAGGGTGCTGGTTGCTCAGTACTCAGGGTGCTGGGTGCTCAGTACTCAGGGTGCTGGGTGCTCAGTGCTCAGGGTGCTGGGTGCTCAGTACTCAGGGTGCTGGGTGATCAGTGCTCGGGCTGCTGGGTGCTCAGTGCTCAGGGTGCTGGGTGCTCAGTGCTCAGGGTGCTGGGTGCTCAATACTCAGGGTGCTGGGTGCTCAGTGCTCAGGGTGCTCGGTGCTCAGTACTCAAGGTGCTGGGTGCTCAGTGCTCAGGGTGCTGGGTGCTCAGTGATCAGGGTGCTGGGTGCTCAGTACTCAGAGTGCTCCGTGCTCAGTAATCAGGGTTCTCAGTGCTCAGTACTCAGGGTGCTGGGTACTCAGTGCTCAGGGTGCTGTGTGCTCAGTACTCAGGGTGCTCAGTGCTCAGTACTTAGGGTGCTTGGTGCTCAGTACTCAGGGTGCTCAGTGCTCAGTACTCGGTGTGCTGGGTGCTCAGTGCTCAGGGTGCTCAGTGCTCAGTGCTCGGGGTGCTGGGTGCTCAGTGCTCAGGGCGCTGGGTGCTCAGTGCTCGGCGTGCTGGGTGCTCAGTACTCGGGGTGCTGGGTGCTCAGTGCTCAGGTTGCTCAGTGCTCAGTACTCAGTGCTCAGGGTGCTCAGTGCTCAGTGCTCAGGGTGCTGGGTGTTCAGTACTCAGGGTGCTGGGTGCTCAGTACTCAGGGTGCTGGGTGCTCAGTGCTCAGGGTGCTGGGTGCTCAGTGCTCGGGGCGCTGGGTGCTCAGTGCTCGGGGTGCTCGGAGCTCAGTACTCAGGGTGCTGGGTGCTCAGTGCTCGGGGTGATCGGTGCTCAGTACTCAGGGTGCTGGTTGCTCAGTGCTCGGGGTGCTCGGTGCTCAGTACGTTGGGTGCTCACTACTCAGGGTGCTGCGTGCTCAGTGCTCAGGGTGCTGGGTGCTCAGTGCTCAGGGTGCTGGGTGCTCAGTGCTCAGGGTGCTGGGTGCTCAGTACTCAGGGTGCTGGGTGCTCAGTACTCAGGGTGCTGGGTGCTCAGTACTCGGGTGCTGAGTGCTCAGTGCTCAGGGTGCTTGGTGATCAGTGATCAGGGTGCTGGGTGCTCAGTGCTCGGGGTGCTCGGTGCTCAGTGCTCGGGGTGCTCGGTGCTCAGGCTTCTGGGTGCTCAGTGCTCAGGGTGCTCGGTGCTCAGTACGTTGGGTGCTCACTACTCAGGGTTCTGGGTGCTCAGTGATCAGGGTGCTGGGTGCTCAGTACTCAGGGTGCTGGGTGCTCAGTGCTCGGGGTGCTGGGTGCTCAGTGCTCAGGGTGCTGGGTGCTCAGTACTCAGGGTGCTGGGTGCTCAGTACTCGGGGTGCTGAGTGCTCAGTATTCAGGGTGCTGGGTGCTAAGTACTCATTGTGCTGGGTGCTCAGTACTCGGGTGATGGGTGCTCAGTGCTCAGGGTGCTGGGTGCTCAGTACTCGGGTGCTGGGTGCTCAGTACTCAGGGTGCTGGGTGCTCAGTGCTCAGGGTGCTGGGGTGCTGGGTGCTCAGTACTCAGGGTCCTGGGTGCTCAGTACTCAGGGTGCTGCGTGCTCAGTGCTCAGTACTCAGGGTCCTGGGTACTCAGTGCTCAGGGTGCTGGGTGCTCAGTGCTCAGGGTGCTGGGTGCTCAGTACTCAGGGTGCTGGGTGCTCAGTGCTCAGGGTGCTGGGTGCTCAGTACTCAGGGTGCTGGGTGCTCAGTACTCAGGGTGTTGGGTGCTCAGTACTCGGGGTACTGGGTGCTCAGTACTCAGGGTGCTGGGTGCTCAGTACTCAGGGTGCTGGGTGCTCAGTACTCAGGGTGCTGGGTGCTCAGTACTCGGGTGCTGGGTGCTCAGTACTCAGGGTGCTGGGTGCTCAGTGCTCGGGGTGCTGGGTGCTCAGTGCTCAGGGTGCTGGGTGCTCAGTACTCGGGGTGCTAGGTGGTCAGTGCTCGGTACACAGGGTGCTGGGTGCTCAGTACTCGGGGTGCTAGGTGGTCAGTGCTCAGTACACAGGGTGCTAGGTGCTCAGTGCTCAGGGTGCTGGGTACTCAGTGCTCAGGGTACTGGGTGCTCAGTACTCAGGGTGCTGGGTGCTCAGTGCTCAGGGTGCTGGGTGCTCAGTGCTCGGGGTGCTGGGTGCTCAGTGCTCGGGGTGCTGGGTGCTCAGTGCTCGGGGTGCTCGGTGCTCAGTACTCAGGGTGCTGGGTGCTCAGTGCTCGAGGTGCTCAGTACTCAGGGTGCTGTATGTTCAGTGTACAGGGTGCTGGGTGCTCAGTACTCAGGGTGCTCGGTGCTTAGTACTCAGGGTGCTGGGTGCTCAGTACTCCGGGTGCTGGGTGCTCAGTGCTCGGGGTGCTCGGTGCTCAGTACTCAGTGCTCAGGGTGCTCAGTGCTCAGTGCTCAGGGTGCTGGGTGTTCAGTACTCAGGGTGCTGGGTGCTCAGTACTCAGGGGGCTGGGTGCTCAGTACTCGGGGTGCTCGGTGCTCAGTGCTCAGGGTGCTGGGTGCTCAGTACTCAGGGTGCTGGGTGCTCAGTACTCAGGGTGCTGGGTGCTCAGTGCTCAGGGTGCTGGGTACTCAGTGCTCAGGGTGCTCGGTGCTCAGTACTCGGGGTGCTGGGTGCTCATTCTCGGGGTGCTGGGAGCTCAGTGCTCGGGGTGCTGGGTGCTCAGTACTCAGGGTGCTGGGTGCTCAGTGCTCAGGGTGCTGGGTGCTCAGTACTCAGGGTGCTGGGTGCTCAGTGCTCAGGGTGCTGGGTGCTCAGTACTCAGGGTGCTGGGTGCTCAGTGCTCAGGGTGCTGGGTGCTCAGTACTCAGGGTGCTGGGAGCTCAGTGCTCAGGGTGATCGGTGCTCAGTACTCAGGGTGCTCAGTACTCAGGGTACTGGGTGCTCAGTGCTCGGGGTGCTGGGAGCTCAGTACTCAGGGTGCTGGGTGCTCAGTGCTCGGGGTGCTGGGTGCTCAGTGCTCAGGGTGATCAGTGCTCAGTACTCAGGGTGCTGGGTGCTCAGTGCTCAGGGTGCTGGGTGTTCAGTCCACAGGGTGCTCATTGCTCAGGGTGATGGGTGCTCAGTGCTCGGGGTGCTGGGTGCTCAGTGCTCGGGGTGCTGGGTGCTCAGTGCTCAGGGTGCTGGGTGCTCAGTGCTCAGTGCTCAGGGTGCTGGTTGCTCAGTGCTCAGGGTGCTGGGTGCTCAGTACTCAGGGTGCTGGGTGATCAGTGCTCGGGGTGCTGGGTGCTCAGTACTCAGGGTGCTGGGTGCTCAGTGCTCGCGGTGCTGGGTGCTCAGTGCTCGGGGTGCTCGGTGCTCAGTACTCAGGGTGCTGGGTGCTCAGTGCTCGAGGTGCTCAGTACTCAGGGTGCTGGGTGCTCAGTGCTCAGGGTGCTGGGTGCTCAGTGCTCGGGGTGCTGGGTGCTCAGTGCTCGGGGTGCTGGGTGCTCAGTGCTCGGGGTGCTCGGTGCTCAGTACTCAGGGTGCTGGGTGCTCAGTGCTCGAGGTGCTCAGTACTAAGGGTGCTGTATGTTCAGTGTTCAGGGTGCTGGGTGCTCAGTACTCAGGGTGCTCGGTGCTTAGTACTCAGGGTGCTGGGTGCTCAGTACTCCGGGTGCTGGGTGCTCAGTGCTCGGGGTGCTCCTTGCTCAGTACTCAGTGCTCAGGGTGCTCAGTGCTCAGTGCTCAGGGTGCTGGGTGTTCAGTACTCAGGGTGCTGGGTGCTCAGTACTCAGGTTGCTGGGTGCTCAGTACTCGGGGTGCTCGGTGCTCAGTGCTCAGGGTGCTGGGTGCTCAGTGCTCGAGGTGCTCAGTACTAAGGGTGCTGTATGTTCAGTGTTCAGGGTGCTGGGTGCTCAGTACTCAGGGTGCTCGGTGCTTAGTACTCAGGGTGCTGGGTGCTCAGTACTCCGGGTGCTGGGTGCTCAGTGCTCGGGGTGCTCCTTGCTCAGTACTCAGTGCTCAGGGTGCTCAGTGCTCAGTGCTCAGGGTGCTGGGTGTTCAGTACTCAGGGTGCTGGGTGCTCAGTACTCAGGTTGCTGGGTGCTCAGTACTCGGGGTGCTCGGTGCTCAGTGCTCAGGGTGCTGGGTGCTCAGTACTCAGGGTGCTGGGTGCTCAGTACTCAGGGTGCTGGGTGCTCAGTGCTCAGGGTGCTTGGTACTCAGTGCTCAGGGTGCTCGGTGCTCAGTACTCGGGGTGCTGGGTGCTCATTCTTGGGGTGCTGGGTGCTCAGTGCTCGGGGTGCTGGGTGCGCAGTACTCATGGTGCTGGGTGCTCAGTGCTCAGGGTGCTGGGTGCTCAGTACTCAGGGTGCTGGGTGCTCAGTGCTCAGGGTGCTGGGTGCTCAGTACTCGGGGTGCTGGGAGCTCAGTACTCAGGGTGCTGGGTGCTCAGTGCTCGGGGTGCTGGGTGCTCAGTGCTCAGGGTGATCGGTGCTCAGTACTCAGGGTGCTGGGTGCTCAGTGCTCAGGGTGCTGGGTGTTCAGTCCACAGGGTGCTCAGTGCTCAGGGTGCTGGGTGCTCAGTGCTCGGGGTGCTGGGTGCTCAGTGCTCGGGGTGCTGGGTGTTCAGTGCTCAGTGCTCAGGGTGCTGGGTGCTCAGTGCTCAGTGCTCAGGGTGCTGGTTGCTCAGTACTCAGGGTGCTGGGTGCTCAGTACTCAGGGTGCTGGGTGCTCAGTGCTCAGGGTGCTGGGTGCTCAGTACTCAGGGTGCTGGGTGATCAGTGCTCGGGCTGCTGGGTGCTCAGTGCTCAGGGTGCTGGGTGCTCAGTGCTCAGTGTGCTGGGTGCTCAGTACTCAGGGTGCAGGGTGCTCAGTGCTCAGGGTGCTCGGTGCTCAGTACTCAAGGTGCTGGGTGCTCAGTGCTCAGGGTGCTGGGTGCTCAGTGATCAGGGTGCTGGGTGCTCAGTACTCAGAGTGCTCCGTGCTCAGTAATCAGGGTTCTCAGTGCTCAGTACTCAGGGTGCTGGGTACTCAGTGCTCAGGGTGCTGTGTGCTCAGTACTCAGGGTGCTCAGTGCTCAGTACTTAGGGTGCTTGGTGCTCAGTACTCAGGGTGCTCAGTGCTCAGTACTCGGTGTGCTGGGTGCTCAGTGCTCAGGGTGCTCAGTGCTCAGTGCTCGGGGTGCTGGGTGCTCAGTGCTCAGGGCGCTGGGTGCTCAGTGCTCGGCGTGCTGGGTGCTCAGTACTCGGGGTGCTGGGTGCTCAGTGCTCAGGTTGCTCAGTGCTCAGTACTCAGTGCTCAGGGTGCTCAGTGCTCAGTGCTCAGGGTGCTGGGTGTTCAGTACTCAGGGTGCTGGGTGCTCAGTACTCAGGGTGCTGGGTGCTCAGTGCTCAGGGTGCTGGGTGCTCAGTGCTCGGGGCGCTGGGTGCTCAGTGCTCGGGGTGCTCGGAGCTCAGTACTCAGGGTGCTGGGTGCTCAGTGCTCGGGGTGATCGGTGCTCAGTACTCAGGGTGCTGGGTGCTCAGTGCTCGGGGTGCTCGGTGCTCAGTACGTTGGGTGCTCACTACTCAGGGTGCTGCGTGCTCAGTGCTCAGGGTGCTGGGTGCTCAGTGCTCAGGGTGCTGGGTGCTCAGTGCTCAGGGTGCTGGGTGCTCAGTACTCAGGGTGCTGGGTGCTCAGTACTCAGGGTGCTGGGTGCTCAGTACTCGGGTGCTGGGTGCTCAGTGCTCAGGGTGCTGGGTGATCAGTGATCAGGGTGCTGGGTGCTCAGTGCTCGGGGTGCTCGGTGCTCAGTGCTCGGGGTGCTCGGTGCTCAGGGTTCTGGGTGCTCAGTGCTCAGGGTGCTCGGTGCTCAGTACGTTGGGTGCTCACTACTCAGGGTTCTGGGTGCTCAGTGATCAGGGTGCTGGGTGCTCAGTACTCAGGGTGCTGGGTGCTCAGTGCTCGGGGTGCTGGGTGCTCAGTGCTCAGGGTGCTGGGTGCTCAGTACTCAGGGTGCTGGGTGCTCAGTACTCGGGGTGCTGAGTGCTCAGTATTCAGGCTGCTGGGTGCTCAGTACTCATTGTGCTGGGTGCTCAGTACTCGGGTGATGGGTGCTCAGTGCTCAGGGTGCTGGGTGCTCAGTACTCGGGTGCTGGGTGCTCAGTACTCAGGGTGCTGGGTGCTCAGTGCTCAGGGTGCTGGGGTGCTGGGTGCTCAGTACTCAGGGTCCTGGGTGCTCAGTACTCAGGGTGCTGCGTGCTCAGTGCTCAGTACTCAGGGTCCTGGGTACTCAGTGCTCAGGGTGCTGGGTGCTCAGTGCTCAGGGTGCTGGGTGCTCAGTACTCAGGGTGCTGGGTGCTCAGTGCTCAGGGTGCTGGGTGCTCAGTACTCAGGGTGCTGGGTGCTCAGTACTCAGGGTGTTGGGTGCTCAGTACTCGGGGTACTGGGTGCTCAGTACTCAGGGTGCTGGGTGCTCAGTACTCAGGGTGCTGGGTGCTCAGTACTCAGGGTGCTGGGTGCTCAGTACTCGGGTGCTGGGTGCTCAGTACTCAGGGTGCTGGGTGCTCAGTGCTCGGGGTGCTGGGTGCTCAGTGCTCAGGGTGCTGGGTGCTCAGTACTCGGGGTGCTAGGTGGTCAGTGCTCGGTACACAGGGTGCTGGGTGCTCAGTACTCGGGGTGCTAGGTGGTCAGTGCTCAGTACACAGGGTGCTAGGTGCTCAGTGCTCAGGGTGCTGGGTACTCAGTGCTCAGGGTACTGGGTGCTCAGTACTCAGGGTGCTGGGTGCTCAGTGCTCAGGGTGCTGGGTGCTCAGTGCTCGGGGTGCTGGGTGCTCAGTGCTCGGGGTGCTGGGTGCTCAGTGCTCGGGGTGCTCGGTGCTCAGTACTCAGGGTGCTGGGTGCTCAGTGCTCGAGGTGCTCAGTACTCAGGGTGCTGTATGTTCAGTGTACAGGGTGCTGGGTGCTCAGTACTCAGGGTGCTCGGTGCTTAGTACTCAGGGTGCTGGGTGCTCAGTACTCCGGGTGCTGGGTGCTCAGTGCTCGGGGTGCTCGGTGCTCAGTACTCAGTGCTCAGGGTGCTCAGTGCTCAGTGCTCAGGGTGCTGGGTGTTCAGTACTCAGGGTGCTGGGTGCTCAGTACTCAGGGGGCTGGGTGCTCAGTACTCGGGGTGCTCGGTGCTCAGTGCTCAGGGTGCTGGGTGCTCAGTACTCAGGGTGCTGGGTGCTCAGTACTCAGGGTGCTGGGTGCTCAGTGCTCAGGGTGCTGGGTACTCAGTGCTCAGGGTGCTCGGTGCTCAGTACTCGGGGTGCTGGGTGCTCATTCTCGGGGTGCTGGGAGCTCAGTGCTCGGGGTGCTGGGTGCTCAGTACTCAGGGTGCTGGGTGCTCAGTGCTCAGGGTGCTGGGTGCTCAGTACTCAGGGTGCTGGGTGCTCAGTGCTCAGGGTGCTGGGTGCTCAGTACTCAGGGTGCTGGGTGCTCAGTGCTCAGGGTGCTGGGTGCTCAGTACTCAGGGTGCTGGGAGCTCAGTGCTCAGGGTGATCGGTGCTCAGTACTCAGGGTGCTCAGTACTCAGGGTACTGGGTGCTCAGTGCTCGGGGTGCTGGGAGCTCAGTACTCAGGGTGCTGGGTGCTCAGTGCTCGGGGTGCTGGGTGCTCAGTGCTCAGGGTGATCAGTGCTCAGTACTCAGGGTGCTGGGTGCTCAGTGCTCAGGGTGCTGGGTGTTCAGTCCACAGGGTGCTCATTGCTCAGGGTGATGGGTGCTCAGTGCTCAGGTTGCTGGGTGCTCAGTACTCAGGGTGCTGGGTGCTCAGTACTCAGGGTGCTGGGTGCTCAGTACTCAGGGTGCTCGGTGCTCAGTACTCAGGGTGCTGGGTGCTCAGTGCTCAGGGTGCTGGGTGCTCAGTGCTCGGTGTGCTGGGTGCTCAGTGCTCAGTACTCAGGGTGCTGGGTGCTCAGTGCTCGGGGTGCTCGGTGCTCAGTGCTCAATACTCAGGGTGCTGGGTGCTCAGTGCTCAGGGTGCTGGGTGCTCAGTGCTCAGGGTGCTGGGTGCTCAGTGCTCAGGATGCTGGGTACTCAGTGCTCAGGGTGCTGGGTGCTCAGTACTCAGGGTGCTCAGTGCTCAGTACTCGGGGTGCTGGGTGCTCAGTGCTCAGGGTGCTCAGTGCTCAGTACACGGGGTGCTGGGTGCTCAGTGCTCAGGGTGCTCAGTGCTCAGTGCTCGGGGTGCTGGGTGCTCAGTGCTCAGGGTGCTCAGTGCTCAGTACTCAGTGCTCAGGGTGCTCAGTGCTCAGTGCTCAGGGTGCTGGGTGTTCAGTACTCAGGATGCTGGGTGCTCAGTAGTCAGGGTGCTGGGTGCTCAGTGCTCAGGGTGCTCGGTGCTCGGGGCGCTGGGTGCTCAGTGCTCGGGGTGCTCGGAGCTCAGTACTCAGGGTGCTGGGTGCTCAGTGCTCAGGGTGCTGGGTGCTCAGTGCTCAGGGTGCTGGGTGCTCAGTGCTCAGGGTGCTGGGTGCTCAGTACTCAGGGTGCTGGGTGCTCAGTGCTTGGGGTGCTGGGTGCTCAGTGCTCAGGGTGCTGGGTGCTCAGTACTCAGGGTGCTGGGTGCTCAGTGCTCAGGGTGCTGGGTGCTCAGTACTCAGGGTGCTGGGTGCTCAGTGCTCAGGGTGCTGGGTGCTCAGTGCTCAGGGTGCTGGGTGCTCAGTACTCAGGGTGCTGGGTGCTCAGTACTCGGGGTGCTGGGTGCTCAGTACTCAGGGTGCTGGGTGCTCAGTACTCAGGGTGCTGGGTGCTCAGTACTCGGGTGGTGGGTGCTCAGTGCTCAGGGTGCTGGGTGCTCAGTGCTCAGGGTGCTGGGTGCTCAGTGCTCGGGGTGCTCGGTGCTCAGTACGTTGGGTGCTCACTACTCAGGTTGCTGGGTGCTCAGTGCTCAGGGTGCTGGGTGCTCAGTGCTCTGGGTGCTGGGAGCTCAGTGCTCAGGGTGCTGGGTGCTCAGTACTCAGGGTGCTGGGTGCTCAGTGCTCGGGGTGCTGGGTGCTCAGTGCTCAGGGTGCTGGATGCTCAGTACTCAGGGTGCTTGGTGCTCAGTACTCGGGGTGCTGTGTGCTCAGTACTCAGGGTGCTGGGTGCTCAGTACTCAGGGTGCTGGGTGCTCAGTACTCGGGTGCTGGTGCTCAGTGCTCAGGGTGCTGGGTGCTCAGTGCTCGGGGTGCTGGGTGCTCAGTGCTCAGTACTCAGGGTGCTGGGTGCTCAGTGCTCAGGGTGCTGTGTGCTCAGTGCTCAGGGTGCTGGGTGCTCAGACCTCAGGGTGCTCATTGCTCAGGGTGCTGGGTGCTAAGTACTCAGGGTGCTGGGTGCTCAGTGCTCAGGGTGCTCGGTGCTCGGGGCGCTGGGTGCTCAGTGCTCGGGGTGCTCGGAGCTCAGTACGCAGGGTGCTGGCTGCTCAGTGCTCGGGGTGCTCGGTGCTCAGTACTCAGGGTGCTGGGTGCTCAGTGCTCAGGGTGCTCGATGCTCAGTACGTTGGGTGCTCACTACTCAGGGTGCTGCGTGCTCAGTGCTCAGGGTGCTGGGTGCTCAGTGCTCAGGGTGCTCAGTGCTCAGTGCTCGGGGTGCTGGGTGCTCAGTGCTCAGGGCGCTGGGTGCTCAGTGCTCGGGGTGCTGGGTGCTCAGTGCTCAGGTTGCTCAGTGCTCAGTACTCAGTGCTCAGGGTGCTCAGTGCTCAGTGCTCAGGGTGCTGGGTGTTCAGTACTCAGGGTGCTGGGTGCTCAGTGCTCGGGGTGCTGGGTACTCAGTGCTCAGGGTACTGGGTGCTCAGTACTCAGGGTGCTGGGTGCTCAGTGCTCAGGGTGCTGGGTGCTCAGTGCTCGGGGTGCTGGGTGCTCAGTGCTCGGGGTGCTGGGTGCTCAGTGCTCGGGGTGCTCGGTGCTCAGTACTCAGGGTGCTGGGTGCTCAGTGCTCGAGGTGCTCAGTACTCAGGGTGCTGTATGTTCAGTGTTCAGGGTGCTGGGTGCTCAGTACTCAGGGTGCTCGGTGCTTAGTACTCAGGGTGCTGGGTGCTCAGTACTCCGGGTGCTGGGTGCTCAGTGCTCGGGGTGCTCGGTGCTCAGTACTCAGTGCTCAGGGTGCTCAGTGCTCAGTGCTCAGGGTGCTGGGTGTTCAGTACTCAGGGTGCTGGGTGCTCAGTACTCAGGGGGCTGGGTGCTCAGTACTCGGGGTGCTCGGTGCTCAGTGCTCAGGGTGCTGGGTGCTCAGTACTCAGGGTGCTGGGTGCTCAGTACTCAGGGTGCTGGGTGCTCAGTGCTCAGGGTGCTGGGTACTCAGTGCTCAGGGTGCTCGGTGCTCAGTACTCGGGGTGCTGGGTGCTCATTCTCGGGGTGCTGGGAGCTCAGTGCTCAGGGTGCTGGGTGCTCAGTACTCAGGGTGCTGGGTGCTCAGTGCTCAGGGTGCTGGGTGCTCAGTACTCAGGGTGCTGGGTGCTCAGTGCTCAGGGTGCTGGGTGCTCAGTACTCAGGGTGCTGGGTGCTCAGTGCTCAGGGTGCTGGGTGCTCAGTACTCAGGGTGCTGGGAGCTCAGTGCTCAGGGTGATCGGTGCTCAGTACTCAGGGTGCTCAGTACTCAGGGTACTGGGTGCTCAGTGCTCGGGGTGCTGGGAGCTCAGTACTCAGGGTGCTGGGTGCTCAGTGCTCGGTGTGCTGGGTGCTCAGTGCTCAGGGTGATCAGTGCTCAGTACTCAGGGTGCTGGGTGCTCAGTGCTCAGGGTGCTGGGTGTTCAGTCCACAGGGTGATCAGTGCTCAGGGTGCTGGGTGCTCAGTGCTCGGGGTACTGGGTGCTCAGTGCTCGGGGTGCTGCGTGCTCAGTGCTCAGGGTGCTGGGTGCTCAGTGCTCAGTGCTCAGGGTGCTGGTTGCTCAGTACTCAGGGTGCTGGGTGCTCAGTACTCAGGGTGCTGGGTGCTCAGTGCTCAGGGTGCTGGGTGCTCAGTACTCAGGGTGCTGGGTGATCAGTGCTCGGGGTGCTGGGTGCTCAGTACTCAGGGTGCTGGGTGCTCAGTGCTCGCGGTGCTGGGTGCTCAGTGCTCGGGGTGCTCGGTGCTCAGTACTCAGGGTGCTGGGTGCTCAGTGCTCGAGGTGCTCAGTACTCAGGGTGCTGTGTGTTCAGTGCTCAGGGTGCTGGGTGCTCAGTACTCAGGGTGCTCGGTGCTTAGTACTCAGGGTGCTGGGTGCTCAGTACTCCGGGTGCTGGGTGCTTAGTGCTCGGGGTGCTCGGTGCTCAGTGCTCAATGTGCTGGGTGCTCAGTACTCAGGGTGCTCATTGCTTAGGGTGCTATGTGCTCAGTACTCAGGGTGCTAGGTGCTCAGTGCTCGGGGTGCTCGGAGCTCAGTACTCAGGGTGCTGGGTGCTCAGTACTCGGGGTGCTCGGTGCTCAGTACTCAGGGTGCTGGGTGCTCAGTGCTCGGGTGCTGGGTGCTCAGTGCTCAGTACTCAGGGTGCTGGGTGCTCAGTGCTCAGGGTGCTGTGTGCTCAGTGCTCAGGGTGCTGGGTGCTCAGTGCTCAGGTGCTGGGTACTCAGTGCTCAGGGTGCTGGGTGCTCAGTACTCAGGGTGCTGGGTGCTCAGTACTCAGGGTGCTGGGTGCTCAGTGCTCGGGGTGCTATGTGCTCAGTGCTCGCGGTGCTGGGTGCTCAGTGCTCGAGATGCTCAGTACTCAGGGTGCTTTGTATTCAGTGCTCAGGGTGCTGGGTGCTCAGTACTCAGGATGCTGGGTGCTCAGTGCTCGGGGTGCTGGGTGCTCAGTGCTCAGGTTGCTGGGTGCTCAGTACTCAGGGTGCTGGGTGCTCAGTACTCAGGGTGCTGGGTGCTCAGTACTCAGGGTGCTCGGTGCTCAGTACTCAGGGTGCTGGGTGCTCAGTGCTCAGGGTGCTGGGTGCTCAGTGCTCGGTGTGCTGGGTGCTCAGTGCTCAGTACTCAGGGTGCTGGGTGCTCAGTGCTCGGGGTGCTCGGTGCTCAGTGCTCAATACTCAGGGTGCTGGGTGCTCAGTGCTCAGGGTGCTGGGTGCTCAGTGCTCAGGGTGCTGGGTGCTCAGTGCTCAGGATGCTGGGTACTCAGTGCTCAGGGTGCTGGGTGCTCAGTACTCAGGGTGCTCAGTGCTCAGTACTCGGGGTGCTGGGTGCTCAGTGCTCAGGGTGCTCAGTGCTCAGTACACGGGGTGCTGGGTGCTCAGTGCTCAGGGTGCTCAGTGCTCAGTGCTCGGGGTGCTGGGTGCTCAGTGCTCAGGGTGCTCAGTGCTCAGTACTCAGTGCTCAGGGTGCTCAGTGCTCAGTGCTCAGGGTGCTGGGTGTTCAGTACTCAGGATGCTGGGTGCTCAGTAGTCAGGGTGCTGGGTGCTCAGTGCTCAGGGTGCTCGGTGCTCGGGGCGCTGGGTGCTCAGTGCTCGGGGTGCTCGGAGCTCAGTACTCAGGGTGCTGGGTGCTCAGTGCTCAGGGTGCTGGGTGCTCAGTGCTCAGGGTGCTGGGTGCTCAGTGCTCAGGGTGCTGGGTGCTCAGTACTCAGGGTGCTGGGTGCTCAGTGCTTGGGGTGCTGGGTGCTCAGTGCTCAGGGTGCTGGGTGCTCAGTACTCAGGGTGCTGGGTGCTCAGTGCTCAGGGTGCTGGGTGCTCAGTACTCAGGGTGCTGGGTGCTCAGTGCTCAGGGTGCTGGGTGCTCAGTGCTCAGGGTGCTGGGTGCTCAGTACTCAGGGTGCTGGGTGCTCAGTACTCGGGGTGCTGGGTGCTCAGCACTCAGGGTGCTGGGTGCTCAGTACTCAGGGTGCTGGGTGCTCAGTACTCGGGTGGTGGGTGCTCAGTGCTCAGGGTGCTGGGTGCTCAGTGCTCAGGGTGCTGGGTGCTCAGTGCTCGGGGTGCTCGGTGCTCAGTACGTTGGGTGCTCACTACTCAGGTTGCTGGGTGCTCAGTGCTCAGGGTGCTGGGTGCTCAGTGCTCTGGGTGCTGGGAGCTCAGTGCTCAGGGTGCTGGGTGCTCAGTACTCAGGGTGCTGGGTGCTCAGTGCTCGGGGTGCTGGGTGCTCAGTGCTCAGGGTGCTGGATGCTCAGTACTCAGGGTGCTTGGTGCTCAGTACTCGGGGTGCTGTGTGCTCAGTACTCAGGGTGCTGGGTGCTCAGTACTCAGGGTGCTGGGTGCTCAGTACTCGGGTGCTGGTGCTCAGTGCTCAGGGTGCTGGGTGCTCAGTGCTCGGGGTGCTGGGTGCGCAGTGCTCAGTACTCAGGGTGCTGGGTGCTCAGTGCTCAGGGTGCTGTGTGCTCAGTGCTCAGGGTGCTGGGTGCTCAGACCTCAGGGTGCTCATTGCTCAGGGTGCTGGGTGCTAAGTACTCAGGGTGCTGGGTGCTCAGTGCTCAGGGTGCTCGGTGCTCGGGGCGCTGGGTGCTCAGTGCTCGGGGTGCTCGGAGCTCAGTACGCAGGGTGCTGGCTGCTCAGTGCTCGGGGTGCTCGGTGCTCAGTACTCAGGGTGCTTTGTGCTCAGTGCTCAGGGTGCTCGATGCTCAGTACGTTGGGTGCTCACTACTCAGGGTGCTGCGTGCTCAGTGCTCAGGGTGCTGGGTGCTCAGTGCTCAGGGTGCTCAGTGCTCAGTGCTCGGGGTGCTGGGTGCTCAGTGCTCAGGGCGCTGGGTGCTCAGTGCTCGGGGTGCTGGGTGCTCAGTGCTCAGGTTGCTCAGTGCTCAGTACTCAGTGCTCAGGGTGCTCAGTGCTCAGTGCTCAGGGTGCTGGGTGTTCAGTACTCAGGGTGCTGTGTGCTCAGTACTCAGGGTGCTGGGTGCAAAGTGCTCAGGGTGCTGGGTGCTCAGTACTCAGGGTGCTCAGTGCTCAGTACTTAGGGTGCTTGGTGCTCAGTACTCAGGGTGCTCAGTGCTCAGTACTCGGTGTGCTGGGTGCTCAGTGCTCAATGTGCTCAGTGCTCAGTGCTCGGGGTGCTGGGTGCTCAGTGCTCAGGGCGCTGGGTGCTCAGTGCTCGGGGTGCTGGGTGCTCAGTACTCGGGTTGCTGGGTGCTCAGTGCTCAGGTTGCTCAGTGCTCAGTACTCAGTGCTCAGGGTGCTCAGTGCTCAGTGCTCAGGATGCTGGGTGTTCAGTACTCAGGGTGCTGGGTGCTCAGTACTCAGGGTGCTGGGTGCTCAGTGCTCACGGTGCTGGGTGCTCAGTGCTCGGAGCGCTGGGTGCTCAGTGCTCGGGGTGCTCGGAGCTCAGTACTCAGGGTGCTGGGTGCTCAGTGCTCGGGGTGATCGGTGCTCAGTACTCAGGGTGCTGGGTGCTCAGTGCTCGGGGTGCTCGGTGCTCAGTACGTTGGGTGCTCACTACTCAGGGTGCTGGGTGCTCAGTGCTCGGGGTGCTGGGTGCTCAGTGCTCAGGGTGCTGGGTGCTCAGTGCTCGGGGTGCTCAGTGCTCAGGGTGCTGGGTGCTCACTACTCAGGGTGCTGGGTGCTCAATACTCAGGGTGCTGGGTGCTCAGTACTCGGGTGCTGGGTGCTCAGTGCTCAGGGTGCTGGGTGCTCAGTGCTCAGAGTGCTGGGTGCTCAGTGCTCGGGGTGCTCGGTGCTCAGTACGTTGGGTGCTCACTACTCAGGGTGCTGGGTGCTCAGTGCTCAGGGTGCTGGGTGCTCAGTGCTCAGGGTGCTGGGTGCTCAGTGCTCAGGGTGCTGGGTGCTCAGTGCTCAGGGTGCTGGGTGCTCAGTGCTCAGGGTGCTGGGTGCTCAGTACTCAGGGTGCTGGGTGCTCAGTACTCGGGGTGCTGGGTGCTCAGCACTCAGGGTGCTGGGTGCTCAGTACTCAGGGTGCTGGGTGCTCAGTACTCGGGTGGTGGGTGCTCAGTGCTCAGGGTGCTGGGTGCTCAGTGCTCAGGGTGCTGGGTGCTCAGTGCTCGGGGTGCTCGGTGCTCAGTACGTTGGGTGCTCACTACTCAGGTTGCTGGGTGCTCAGTGCTCAGGGTGCTGGGTGCTCAGTGCTCTGGGTGCTGGGAGCTCAGTGCTCAGGGTGCTGGGTGCTCAGTACTCAGGGTGCTGGGTGCTCAGTGCTCGGGGTGCTGGGTGCTCAGTGCTCAGGGTGCTGGATGCTCAGTACTCAGGGTGCTTGGTGCTCAGTACTCGGGGTGCTGTGTGCTCAGTACTCAGGGTGCTGGGTGCTCAGTACTCAGGGTGCTGGGTGCTCAGTACTCGGGTGCTGGTGCTCAGTGCTCAGGGTGCTGGGTGCTCAGTGCTCGGGGTGCTGGGTGCGCAGTGCTCAGTACTCAGGGTGCTGGGTGCTCAGTGCTCAGGGTGCTGTGTGCTCAGTGCTCAGGGTGCTGGGTGCTCAGACCTCAGGGTGCTCATTGCTCAGGGTGCTGGGTGCTAAGTACTCAGGGTGCTGGGTGCTCAGTGCTCAGGGTGCTCGGTGCTCAGGGCGCTGGGAGCTCAGTGCTCGGGGTGCTCGGAGCTCAGTACGCAGGGTGCTGGCTGCTCAGTGCTCGGGGTGCTCGGTGCTCAGTACTCAGGGTGCTGGGTGCTCAGTGCTCAGGGTGCTCGATGCTCAGTACGTTGGGTGCTCACTACTCAGGGTGCTGCGTGCTCAGTGCTCAGGGTGCTGGGTGCTCAGTGCTCAGGGTGCTCAGTGCTCAGTGCTCGGGGTGCTGGGTGCTCAGTGCTCAGGGCGCTGGGTGCTCAGTGCTCGGGGTGCTGGGTGCTCAGTGCTCGGGGTGCTGGGTGCTCAGTGCTCAGGGCGCTGGGTGCTCAGTGCTCGGGGTGCTGGGTGCTCAGTGCTCAGGTTGCTCAGTGCTCAGTACTCAGTGCTCAGGGTGCTCAGTGCTCAGGGTGCTGGGTGCTCAGTACTCAGGGTGCTCAGTGCTCAGTACTTAGGGTGCTTGGTGCTCAGTACTCAGGGTGCTCAGTGCTCAGTACTCGGTGTGCTGGGTGCTCAGTGCTCAATGTGCTCAGTGCTCAGTGCTCATGGTGCTGGGTGCTCAGTGCTCAGGGCGCTGGGTGCTCAGTGCTCGGGGTGCTGGGTGCTCAGTACTCGGGTTGCTGGGTGCTCAGTGCTCAGGTTGCTCAGTGCTCAGTACTCAGGGTGCTGGGTGCAAAGTGCTCAGGGTGCTGGGTGCTCAGTACTCAGGGTGCTCAGTGCTCAGTACTTAGGGTGCTTGGTGCTCAGTACTCAGGGTGCTCAGTGCTCAGTACTCGGTGTGCTGGGTGCTCAGTGCTCAATGTGCTCAGTGCTCAGTGCTCATGGTGCTGGGTGCTCAGTGCTCAGGGCGCTGGGTGCTCAGTGCTCGGGGTGCTGGGTGCTCAGTACTCGGGTTGCTGGGTGCTCAGTGCTCAGGTTGCTCAGTGCTCAGTACTCAGTGCTCAGGGTGCTCAGTGCTCAGTGCTCAGGATGCTGGGTGTTCAGTACTCAGGGTGCTGGGTGCTCAGTACTCAGGGTGCTGGGTGCTCAGTGCTCAGGGTGCTGGGTGCTCAGTGCTCGGAGCGCTGGGTGCTCAGTGCTCGGGGTGCTCGGAGCTCAGTACTCAGGGTGCTGGGTGCTCAGTGCTCGGGGTGATCGGTGCTCAGTACTCAGGGTGCTGGGTGCTCAGTGCTCGGGGTGCTCGGTGCTCAGTACGTTGGGTGCTCACTACTCAGGGTGCTGGGTGCTCAGTGCTCGGGGTGCTGGGTGCTCAGTGCTCAGGGTGCTGGGTGCTCAGTGCTCGGGGTGCTCAGTGCTCAGGGTGCTGGGTGCTCACTAGTCAGGGTGCTGGGTGCTCAATACTCAGGGTGCTGGGTGCTCAGTACTCGGGTGCTGGGTGCTCAGTGCTCAGGGTGCTGGGTGCTCAGTGCTCAGAGTGCTGGGTGCTCAGTGCTCGGGGTGCTCGGTGCTCAGTACGTTGGGTGCTCACTACTCAGGGTGCTGGGTGCTCAGTGCTCAGGGTGCTGGGTGCTCAGTGCTCAGGGTGCTGGGTGCTCAGTGCTCAGGGTGCTGGGTGCTCAGTACTCAGGGTGCTGGGTGCTCAGTGCTAAGGGTGCTGGGTGCTCAGTGCTCAGGGTGCTGGGTGCTCAGTACTCAGGGTGCTGGGTGCTCAGTACTCGGGGTGCTGGGTGCTCAGTATTCAGGGTGCTGGGTGCTCAGTACTCATTGTGCTGGGTGCTCAGTACTCGGGTGCTGGGTGCTCAGTGCTCAGGGTGCTGGGTGCTCAGTGCTCGGGGTGCTGGGTGCTCAGTGCTCAGTACTCAGGGTGCTGGGTGCTCAGTGCTCAGGGTGCTGCGTGCTCAGTGCTCAGTACTCAGGGTCCTGGGTGCTCAGTACTCAGGGTGCTGTGTGCTCAGTGCTTAGGGTGCTGGGTGCTCAGTGCTCAGGGTGCTGGGTGCTCAGTGCTCAGGGTGCTGGGTGCTCAGTACTCAGGCTGCTGGGTGCTCAGTGCTCTGGGTGCTGGGTGCTCCGTGCTCAGGGTGCTGGGTGCTCAGTACTCAGGGTGTTGGGTGCTCAGTACTCGGGGTGCTGGGTGCTCAGTGCTCAGGGTGCTGGGTGCTCAGTGCTCAGGGTGCTGAGTGCTCAGTACTCAGGGTGCTGGGTGCTCAGTGCTCAGGGTGCTGGGTGCTCAGTGCTCAGTGTGCTGGGTGCTCAGTACTCAGGGTGCTGGGTGCTCAGTGCTCGGGGTGCTGGGTGTTCAGTGCTCAGTACTCAGGGTGCTGGGTGCTCAGTACTCGGGGTACTAGGTGCTCAGTGCTCAGAACTCAGGGTGCTGGGTGCTCAGTGCTCAGGGTGCTGGGTGCTCAGTGCTCAGGGTGCTGGGTGCTCAGTGCTCAGGGTGATGGGTACTCAGTGCTCAGGGTACTGGGTGCTCAGTACTCAGGGTGCTGGGTGCTCAGTGCTCAGGGTGCTGGGTGCTCAGTGCTCGGGGTGCTGGGTGCTCAGTGCTCAGTACTCAGGGTGCTGGGTGCTCAGTGCTCGGGGTGCTCGGTGCTCAGTGCTCAATACTCAGGGTGCTGGGTGCTCAGTGCTCAGGGTGCTGGGTGCTCAGTGCTCAGGGTGCTGGGTGCTCAGTGCTCAGGATGCTGGGTACTCAGTGCTCAGGGTGCTGGGTGCTCAGTACTCAGGGTGCTCAGTGCTCAGTACTCGGGGTGCTGGGTGCTCAGTGCTCAGGGTGCTCAGTGCTCAGTACACGGGGTGCTGGGTGCTCAGTGCTCAGGGTGCTCAGTGCTCAGTGCTCGGGGTGCTGGGTGCTCAGTGCTCAGGGTGCTCAGTGCTCAGTACTCAGTGCTCAGGGTGCTCAGTGCTCAGTGCTCAGGGTGCTGGGTGTTCAGTACTCAGGATGCTGGGTGCTCAGTAGTCAGGGTGCTGGGTGCTCAGTGCTCAGGGTGCTCGGTGCTCGGGGCGCTGGGTGCTCAGTGCTCGGGGTGCTCGGAGCTCAGTACTCAGGGTGCTGGGTGCTCAGTGCTCAGGGTGCTGGGTGCTCAGTGCTCAGGGTGCTGGGTGCTCAGTGCTCAGGGTGCTGGGTGCTCAGTACTCAGGGTGCTGGGTGCTCAGTGCTTGGGGTGCTGGGTGCTCAGTGCTCAGGGTGCTGGGTGCTCAGTACTCAGGGTGCTGGGTGCTCAGTGCTCAGGGTGCTGGGTGCTCAGTACTCAGGGTGCTGGGTGCTCAGTGCTCAGGGTGCTGGGTGCTCAGTGCTCAGGGTGCTGGGTGCTCAGTACTCAGGGTGCTGGGTGCTCAGTACTCGGGGTGCTGGGTGCTCAGCACTCAGGGTGCTGGGTGCTCAGTACTCAGGGTGCTGGGTGCTCAGTACTCGGGTGGTGGGTGCTCAGTGCTCAGGGTGCTGGGTGCTCAGTGCTCAGGGTGCTGGGTGCTCAGTGCTCGGGGTGCTCGGTGCTCAGTACGTTGGGTGCTCACTACTCAGGTTGCTGGGTGCTCAGTGCTCAGGGTGCTGGGTGCTCAGTGCTCTGGGTGCTGGGAGCTCAGTGCTCAGGGTGCTGGGTGCTCAGTACTCAGGGTGCTGGGTGCTCAGTGCTCGGGGTGCTGGGTGCTCAGTGCTCAGGGTGCTGGATGCTCAGTACTCAGGGTGCTTGGTGCTCAGTACTCGGGGTGCTGTGTGCTCAGTACTCAGGGTGCTGGGTGCTCAGTACTCAGGGTGCTGGGTGCTCAGTACTCGGGTGCTGGTGCTCAGTGCTCAGGGTGCTGGGTGCTCAGTGCTCGGGGTGCTGGGTGCGCAGTGCTCAGTACTCAGGGTGCTGGGTGCTCAGTGCTCAGGGTGCTGTGTGCTCAGTGCTCAGGGTGCTGGGTGCTCAGACCTCAGGGTGCTCATTGCTCAGGGTGCTGGGTGCTAAGTACTCAGGGTGCTGGGTGCTCAGTGCTCAGGGTGCTCGGTGCTCGGGGCGCTGGGTGCTCAGTGCTCGGGGTGCTCGGAGCTCAGTACGCAGGGTGCTGGCTGCTCAGTGCTCGGGGTGCTCGGTGCTCAGTACTCAGGGTGCTGGGTGCTCAGTGCTCAGGGTGCTCGATGCTCAGTACGTTGGGTGCTCACTACTCAGGGTGCTGCGTGCTCAGTGCTCAGGGTGCTGGGTGCTCAGTGCTCAGGGTGCTCAGTGCTCAGTGCTCGGGGTGCTGGGTGCTCAGTGCTCAGGGCGCTGGGTGCTCAGTGCTCGGGGTGCTGGGTGCTCAGTGCTCAGGTTGCTCAGTGCTCAGTACTCAGTGCTCAGGGTGCTCAGTGCTCAGTGCTCAGGGTGCTGGGTGTTCAGTACTCAGGGTGCTGTGTGCTCAGTACTCAGGGTGCTGGGTGCAAAGTGCTCAGGGTGCTGGGTGCTCAGTACTCAGGGTGCTCAGTGCTCAGTACTTAGGGTGCTTGGTGCTCAGTACTCAGGGTGCTCAGTGCTCAGTACTCGGTGTGCTGGGTGCTCAGTGCTCAATGTGCTCAGTGCTCAGTGCTCGGGGTGCTGGGTGCTCAGTGCTCAGGGCGCTGGGTGCTCAGTGCTCGGGGTGCTGGGTGCTCAGTACTCGGGTTGCTGGGTGCTCAGTGCTCAGGTTGCTCAGTGCTCAGTACTCAGTGCTCAGGGTGCTCAGTGCTCAGTGCTCAGGATGCTGGGTGTTCAGTACTCAGGGTGCTGGGTGCTCAGTACTCAGGGTGCTGGGTGCTCAGTGCTCAGGGTGCTGGGTGCTCAGTGCTCGGAGCGCTGGGTGCTCAGTGCTCGGGGTGCTCGGAGCTCAGTACTCAGGGTGCTGGGTGCTCAGTGCTCGGGGTGATCGGTGCTCAGTACTCAGGGTGCTGGGTGCTCAGTGCTCGGGGTGCTCGGTGCTCAGTACGTTGGGTGCTCACTACTCAGGGTGCTGGGTGCTCAGTGCTCGGGGTGCTGGGTGCTCAGTGCTCAGGGTGCTGGGTGCTCAGTGCTCGGGGTGCTCAGTGCTCAGGGTGCTGGGTGCTCACTACTCAGGGTGCTGGGTGCTCAATACTCAGGGTGCTGGGTGCTCAGTACTCGGGTGCTGGGTGCTCAGTGCTCAGGGTGCTGGGTGCTCAGTGCTCAGAGTGCTGGGTGCTCAGTGCTCGGGGTGCTCGGTGCTCAGTACGTTGGGTGCTCACTACTCAGGGTGCTGGGTGCTCAGTGCTCAGGGTGCTGGGTGCTCAGTGCTCAGGGTGCTGGGTGCTCAGTGCTCAGGGTGCTGGGTGCTCAGTACTCAGGGTGCTGGGTGCTCAGTGCTAAGGGTGCTGGGTGCTCAGTGCTCAGGGTGCTGGGTGCTCAGTACTCAGGGTGCTGGGTGCTCAGTACTCGGGGTGCTGGGTGCTCAGTATTCAGGGTGCTGGGTGCTCAGTACTCATTGTGCTGGGTGCTCAGTACTCGGGTGCTGGGTGCTCAGTGCTCAGGGTGCTGGGTGCTCAGTGCTCGGGGTGCTGGGTGCTCAGTGCTCAGTACTCAGGGTGCTGGGTGCTCAGTGCTCAGGGTGCTGCGTGCTCAGTGCTCAGTACTCAGGGTCCTGGGTGCTCAGTACTCAGGGTGCTGTGTGCTCAGTGCTTAGGGTGCTGGGTGCTCAGTGCTCAGGGTGCTGGGTGCTCAGTGCTCAGGGTGCTGGGTGCTCAGTACTCAGGCTGCTGGGTGCTCAGTGCTCTGGGTGCTGGGTGCTCCGTGCTCAGGGTGCTGGGTGCTCAGTACTCAGGGTGTTGGGTGCTCAGTACTCGGGGTGCTGGGTGCTCAGTGCTCAGGGTGCTGGGTGCTCAGTGCTCAGGGTGCTGAGTGCTCAGTACTCAGGGTGCTGGGTGCTCAGTGCTCAGGGTGCTGGGTGCTCAGTGCTCAGTGTGCTGGGTGCTCAGTACTCAGGGTGCTGGGTGCTCAGTGCTCGGGGTGCTGGGTGCTCAGTGCTCAGTACTCAGGGTGCTGGGTGCTCAGTACTCGGGGTACTAGGTGCTCAGTGCTCAGTACTCAGGGTGCTGGGTGCTCAGTGCTCAGGGTGCTGGGTGCTCAGTGCTCAGGGTGCTGGGTGCTCAGTGCTCAGGGTGATGGGTACTCAGTGCTCAGGGTACTGGGTGCTCAGTACTCAGGGTGCTGGGTGCTCAGTGCTCAGGGTGCTGGGTGCTCAGTGCTCGGGGTGCTGGGTGCTCAGTGCTCGGGGTGCTGGGTGCTCAGTGCTCGGGGTGCTCGGTGCTCAGTACTCAGGGTGCTGGGTGCTCAGTGCTCGAGGTGCTCAGTACTCAGGGTGCTGTATGTTCAGTGTTCAGGGTGCTGGGTGCTCAGTACTCAGGGTGCTCGGTGCTTAGTACTCAGGGTGCTGGGTGCTCAGTACTCCGGGTGCTGGGTGCTCAGTGCTCGGGGTGCTCGGTGCTCAGTACTCAGTGCTCAGGGTGCTCAGTGCTCAGTGCTCAGGGTGCTGGGTGTTCAGTACTCAGGGTGCTGGGTGCTCAGTACTCAGGGGGCTGGGTGCTCAGTACTCGGGGTGCTCGGTGCTCAGTGCTCAGGGTGCTGGGTGCTCAGTACTCAGGGTGCTGGGTGCTCATTACTCAGGGTGCTTGGTGCTCAGTGCTCAGGGTGCTGGGTACTCAGTGCTCAGGGTGCTCGGTGCTCAGTACTCGGGGTGCTGGGTGCTCATTCTCGGGGTGCTGGGAGCTCAGTGCTCGGGGTGCTGGGTGCTCAGTACTCAGGGTGCTGGG
Organism: Microtus oregoni; assembly: GCF_018167655.1. Classification (NCBI taxonomy): domain Eukaryota; kingdom Metazoa; phylum Chordata; class Mammalia; order Rodentia; family Cricetidae; genus Microtus; species Microtus oregoni. The sequence goes on along the minus strand of NW_024543811.1, from coordinate 355,839 downwards.
TGCTCAGTGCTCAGGGTGCTGGGTGCTCAGTACTCAGGGTGCTGGGTGCTCAGTGCTCAGGGTGCTGGGTGCTCAGTACTCAGGGTGCTGGGTGCTCAGTGCTCAGGGTGCTGGGTGCTCAGTACTCAGGGTGCTGGGAGCTCAGTGCTCAGGGTGATCGGTGCTCAGTACTCAGGGTGCTCAGTACTCAGGGTACTGGGTGCTCAGTGCTCGGGGTGCTGGGTGCTCAGTGCTCAGGGTGATCAGTGCTCAGTACTCAGGGTGCTGGGTGCTCAGTGCTCAGGGTGCTGGGTGTTCAGTCCACAGGGTGCTCAGTGCTCAGGGTGCTGGGTGCTCAGTGCTCGGGGTGCTGGGTGCTCAGTGCTCGGGGTGCTGGGTGCTCAGTGCTCAGGGTGCTGGGTGCTCAGTGCTCAGTGCTCAGGGTGCTGGTTGCTCAGTACTCAGGGTGCTGGGTGCTCAGTACTCAGGGTGCTGGGTGCTCAGTGCTCAGGGTGCTGGGTGCTCAGTACTCAGGGTGCTGGGTGATCAGTGCTCGGGGTGCTGGGTGCTCAGTACTCAGGGTGCTGGGTGCTCAGTGCTCGCGGTGCTGGGTGCTCAGTGCACGGGGTGCTCGGTGCTCAGTACTCAGGGTGCTGGGTGCTCAGTGCTCGAGGTTCTCAGTACTCAGGGTGCTGTGTGTTCAGTGCTCAGGGTGCTGGGTGCTCAGTACTCAGGGTGCTCGGTGCTTAGTACTCAGGGTGCTGGGTGCTCAGTACTCCGGGTGCTGGGTGCTCAGTGCTCGGGGTGCTCGGTGCTCAGTGCTCAAGGTGCTGGGTGCTCAGTACTCAGGGTGCTCATTGCTTAGGGTGCTATGTGCTCAGTACTCAGGGTGCTAGGTGCTCAGTGCTCGGGGTGCTCGGAGCTCAGTACTCAGGGTGCTGGGTGCTCAGTACTCGGGGTGCTCGGTGCTCAGTACTCAGGGTGCTGGGTGCTCAGTGCTCGGGTGCTGGGTGCTCAGTGCTCAGTACTCAGGGTGCTGGGTGCTCAGTGCTCAGGGTGCTGTGTGCTCAGTGCTCAGGATGCTGGGTGCTCAGTGCTCAGGTGCTGGGTACTCAGTGCTCAGGGTGCTGGGTGCTCAGTACTCAGGGTGCTGGGTGCTTAGTACTCAGGGTGCTCGGTCCTCAGTGCTCAGGGTGCTGGGTGCTCAGGACTCAGGGTGCTGGGTGCTCAGTACTCAGGGTGCTCAGTACTCAGGTTGCTTTGTATTCAGTGCTCAGGGTGCTGGGTGCTCAGTACTCAGGGTGCTAGGTGCTTAGTACTCAGGGTGCTGGGTGCTCAGTACTCCGGGTGCTGGGTGCTCAGTGCTCGGGGTGCTCGGTGCTCAGTGCTCAAGGTGCTGGGTGCTCAGTTCTCAGGGTGCTCATTGCTCAGGGTGCTGTATGCTCAGTACTCAGGGTGCTGGGTGCTCAGTGCTCAGGGTGCTCGGTGCTCGGGGCGCTGGGTGCTCAGTGCTCAGGGTGCTCGGAGCTCAGGACTCAGGGTGCTGGGTGCTCAGTGCTCGGGGTGCTCGGTGCTCAGTACTCAGGGTGCTGGGTGCTCAGTGCTCGGGGTGCTCGGTGCTCAGTACGTTGGGTGCTCACTACTCAGGGTGCTGGGTGCTCAGTGCTCAGGGTGCTGGGTGCTCAGTGCTCAGGGTGCTGGGTGCTCAGTGCTCAGGGTGCTGGGTGCTCAGTACTCAGGATGCTGGGTGCTCAGTGCTCGGGGTGCTGGGTGCTCAGTGCTCAGGTTGCTGGGTGCTCAGTACTCAGGGTGCTGGGTGCTCAGTACTCGGGGTGCTGGGTGCTCAGTACTCAGGGTGCTGGGTGCTCAGTACTCAGGGTGCTGGGTGCTCAGTACTCTGGGTGCTCAGTGCTCAGTACTCAGGGTGCTGGGTGCTCAGTGCTCGGGGTGCTCGGTGCTCAGTGCTCAATACTCAGGGTGCTGGGTGCTCAGTGCTCAGGGTGCTGGGTGCTCAGTGCTCAGGGTGCTGGGTGCTCAGTGCTCAGGGTGCTGGGTACTCAGTGCTCAGGGTGCTGGGTGCTCAGTACTCAGGGTGCTCAGTGCTCAGTACTCGGGGTGCTGGGTGTTCAGTACTCAGGGTGCTGGGTGCTCAGTAGTCAGGGTGCTGGGTGCTCAGTGCTCAGGGTGCTCGGTGCTCGGGGCGCTGGGTGCTCAGTGCTCGGGGTGCTCTGTGCTCAGTACTCAGGGTGCTGGGTGCTCAGTACTCAGGGTGCTGGGTGCTCAGTGCTCAGGGTGCTCGGTGCTCGGGGCGCTGGGTGCTCAGTGCTCGGGGTGCTCGGTGCTCAGTACTCAGGGTGCTGGGTGCTCAGTGCTCAGGGTGCTCAATGCTCAGTATTTTGGGTGCTCACTACTCAGGGTGCTGCGTGCTCAGTGCTCAGGGTGCTGGGTGCTCAGTGCTCAGGGTGCTGGGTGCTCAGTACTCAGGGTGCTGGGTGCTCAGTGCTCAGGGTGCTGGGTGCTCAGTACTCAGGGTGCTCAGTGCTCAGTACTTAGGGTGCCTGGTGATCAGTACTCAGGGTGCTCAGTGCTCAGTACTCGGTGTGCTGGGTGCTCAGTGCTCAGGGTGCTCAGTGCTCAGTGCTCGGGGTGCTGGGTGCTCAGTGCTCAGGGCGCTGGGTGCTCAGTGCTCGGTGTGCTGGGTGCTCAGTACTCGGGGTGCTGGGTGCTCAGTGCTCAGGTTGCTCAGTGCTCAGTACTCAGTGCTCAGGGTGCTCAGTGCTCAGTGCTCAGGGTGCTGGGTGTTCAGTACTCAGGGTGCTGGGTGCTCAGTACTCAGGGTGCTGGGTGCAGAGTGCTCAGGGTGCTAGGTGCTCAGTACTCAGGGTGCTCAGTGCTCAGTACTTAGGGTGCTTGGTGCTCAGTACTCAGGGTGCTCAGTGCTCAGTACTCGGTGTGCTGGGTGCTCAGTGCTCAGGGTGCTCAGTGCTCAGTGCTCGGGGTGCTGGGTGCTCAGTGCTCAGGGCGCTGGGTGCTCAGTGCTCGGTGTGCTGGGTGCTCAGTACTCGGGGTGCTGGGTGCTCAGTGCTCAGGTTGCTCAGTGCTCAGTACTCAGTGCTCTGGGTGCTCAGTGCTCAGTGCTCAGGGTGCTGGGTGTTCAGTACTCAGGGTGCTGGGTGCTCAGTACTCAGGGTCCTGGGTGCTCAGTGCTCAGGGTGCTGGGTGCTCAGTGCTCGGGGCGCTGGGTGCTCAGTGCTCGGGGTGCTCGGAGCTCAGTACTCAGGGTGCTGGGTGCTCAGTGCTCGGGGTGATCGGTGCTCAGTACTCAGGGTGCTGGGTGCTCAGTGCTCGGGGTGCTCGGTGCTCAGTACGTTGGGTGCTCACTACTCAGGGTGCTGGGTGCTCAGTGCTCAGGGTGCTGGGTGCTCAATGCTCAGGGTGCTGGGTGCTCAGTGCTCAGGGTGCTGGGTGCTCAGTACTCAGGGTGCTGGGTGCTCAGTGCTCAGGGTGCTGGGTGCTCAGTACTCAGGGTGCTCAGTGCTCAGTACTTAGGGTGCCTGGTGATCAGTACTCAGGGTGCTCAGTGCTCAGTACTCGGTGTGCTGGGTGCTCAGTGCTCAGGGTGCTCAGTGCTCAGTGCTCGGGGTGCTGGGTGCTCAGTGCTCAGGGCGCTGGTTGCTCAGTGCTCGGTGTGCTGGGTGCTAAGTACTCGGGGTGCTGGGTGCTCAGTGCTCAGGTTGCTCAGTGCTCAGTACTCAGTGCTCAGGGTGCTCAGTGCTCAGTGCTCAGGGTGCTGGGTGTTCAGTACTCAGGGTGCTGGGTGCTCAGTACTCAGGGTGCTGGGTGCAAAGTGCTCAGGGTGCTGGGTGCTCAGTACTCAGGGTGCTCAGTGCTCAGTACTTAGGGTGCTTGGTGCTCAGTACTCAGGGTGCTCAGTGCTCAGTACTCGGTGTGCTGGGTGCTCAGTGCTCAGGGTGCTCAGTGCTCAGGGCTCGGGGTGCTGGGTGCTCAGTGCTCAGGGCGCTGGGTGCTCAGTGCTCGGGGTGCTGGGTGCTCAGTACTCGGGGTGCTGGGTGCTCAGTGCTCAGGTTGCTCAGTGCTCAGTACTCAGTGCTCAGGGTGCTCAGTGCTCAGTGCTCAGGGTGCTGGGTGTTCAGTACTCAGGGTGCTGGGTGCTCAGTACTCAGGGTCCTGGGTGCTCAGTGCTCAGGGTGCTGGGTGCTCAGTGCTCGGGGCGCTGGGTGCTCAGTGCTCGGGGTGCTCGGAGCTCAGTACTCAGGGTGCTGGGTGCTCAGTGCTCGGGGTGATCGGTGCTCAGTACTCAGGGTGCTGGGTGCTCAGTGCTCGGGGTGCTCGGTGCTCAGTACGTTGGGTGCTCACTACTCAGGGTGCTGGGTGCTCAGTGCTCAGGGTGCTGGGTGCTCAGTGCTCAGGGTGCTGGGTGCTCAGTGCTCAGGGTGCTGGGTGCTCAGTACTCAGGGTGCTGGGTGCTCAGTACTCAGGGTGCTGGGTGCTCAGTACTCGGGTGCTGGGTGCTCAGTGCTCAGGGTGCTGGGTGCTCAGTGCTCAGAGTGCTGGGTGCTCAGTGCTCGGGGTGCTCGGTGCTCAGTACGTTGGGTGCTCACTACTCAGGGTGCTGGGTGCTCAGTGCTCAGGGTGCTGGGTGCTCAGTGCTCAGGGTGCTGGGTGCTCAGTGCTCAGGGTGCTGGGTGCTCAGTGCTCAGGGTGCTGGGTGCTCAGTGCTAAGGGTGCTGGGTGCTCAGTGCTCAGGGTGCTGGGTGCTCAGTACTCAGGGTGCTGGGTGCTCAGTACTCGGGGTGCTGGGTGCTCAGTATTCAGGGTGCTGGCTGCTCAGTACTCATTGTGCTGGGTGCTCAGTACTCGGGTGCTGGGTGCTCAGTGCTCAGGGTGCTGGGTGCTCAGTGCTCGGGGTGCTGGGTGCTCAGTGCTCAGTACTCAGGGTGCTGGGTGCTCAGTGCTCAGGGTGCTGCGTGCTCAGTGCTCAGTACTCAGGGTCCTGGGTGCTCAGTACTCAGGGTGCTGTGTGCTCAGTGCTCAGGGTGCTGGGTGCTCAGTGCTCAGGGTGCTGGGTGCTCAGTGCTCAGGGTGCTGGGTGCTCAGTACTCAGGGTGCTGGGTGCTCAGTGCTCGGGGTGCTGGGTGCTCAGTGCTCAGGGTGCTGGGTGCTCAGTACTCAGGGTGTTGGGTGCTCAGTACTCGGGGTGCTTGGTGCTCAGTACTCAGGGTGCTGGGTGCTCAGTACTCAGGGCGCTGGGTGCTCAGTACTCGGGTGCTGGGTGCTCAGTGCTCAGGGTGCTGGGTGCTCAGTGCTCGGGGTGCTGGGTGCTCAGTGCTCAGTACTCAGGGTGCTGGGTGCTCAGTACTCTGGGTGCTAGGTGCTCAGTGCTCAGTACTCATGGTGCTGGGTGCTCAGTGCTCAGGGTGCTGGGTGCTCAGTACTCAGGGTGCTGGGTGCTCAGTGCTCAGGGTGCTGGGTACTCAGTGCTCAGGGTGCTGGGTGCTCAGTACTCAGGGTGCTGGGTGCTCAGTGCTCAGGGTGCTGGGTGCTCAGTGCTCGGGGTGCTGGGTGCTCAGTGCTAGGGGTGCTGGGTGCTCAGTGCTCGGGGTGCTCGGTGCTCAGTACTCAGGGTGCTGGGTGCTCAGTGCTCGAGGTGCTCAGTACTCAGGGTGCTGTATGTTCAGTGTTCAGGGTGCTGGGTGCTCAGTACTCAGGGTGCTCGGTGCTTAGTACTCAGGGAGCTGGGTGCTCAGTACTCCGGGTGCGGGGTGCTCAGTGCTCGGGCTGTTCGGTGCTCAGTACTCAGTGCTCAGGGTGCTCAGTGCTCAGTGATCAGGGTGCTGGGTCTTCAGTACTCAGGGTGCAGGGTGCTCAGTACTCAGGGGGCTGGGTGCTCAGTTCTCGGGGTGCTCAGAGCTCAGTGCTCAGGGTGCTGGGTGCTCAGTACTCAGGGTGCTGGGTGCTCAGTACTCAGGGTGCTGGGTGCTCAGTGCTCAGGGTGCTGGGTACTCAGTGCTCAGGGTGCTCGGTGCTCAGTACTCGGGGTCCTGGGTGCTCATTCTCGGGGTGCAGGGAGCTCAGTGCTCGGGGTGCTGAATGCTCAGTACTCAGGGTGCTGGGTGCTCAGTGCTCAGGGTGCTGGGTGCTCAGTACTCAGGGTGCTGGGTGCTCAGTGCTCAGGGTGCTGGGTGCTCAGTACTCAGGGTGCTGGGTGCTCAGTGCTCAGGGTGCTGGGTGCTCAGTACTCAGGGTGCTGGGAGCTCAGTGCTCAGGGTGATCGGTGCTCAGTACTCAGGGTGCTCAGTACTCAGGGTACTGGGTGCTCAGTGCTCGGGGTGCTCGGTGCTCAGTACTCAGTGTTCAGGGTGCTCAGTTCTCAGTGATCAGGGTGCTGGGTGTTCAGTACTCAGGGTGCTGGGTGCTCAGTACTCAGGGGGCTGGGTGCTCAGTTCTCGGGGTGCTCGGTGCTCAGTGCTCAGGGGGCTGGGTGCTCAGTACTCAGGGTGCTGGGTGCTCAGTGCCCAGGGTGCTGGGTACTCAGTGCTCAGGGTGCTCGGTGCTCAGTACTCGGGGTGCTGGGTGCTCATTCTCGGGGTGCTGGGAGCTCAGTGCTCAGGGTGCTGGGTGCTCAGTACTCAGGGTGCTGGGTGCTCAGTGCTCAGGGTGCTGGGTGCTCAGTACTCAGGGTGCTGGGTGCTCAGTGCTCAGGGTGCTGGGTGCTCAGTACTCAGGGTGCTGGGTGCTCAGTGCTCAGGGTGCTGGGTGCTCAGTACTCAGGGTGCTGGGACCTCAGTGCTCAGGGTGATCGGTGCTCAGTACCCAGGGTGCTAGGTACTCAGGGTACTGGGTGCTCAGTGCTCGGGGTGCTGGGTGCTCAGTGCTCAGGGTGATCGGTGCTCAGTACTCAGGGTGCTGGGTGCTCAGTGCTCAGGGTGCTGGGTGTTCAGTCCACAGGGTGCTCAGTACTCAGGGTGCTAGGTGCTCAGTGCTCGGGGTGCTGGGTGCTCAGTGCTCGGGGTGCTGGGTGCTCAGTGCTCAGGGTGCTGGGTGCTCAGTGCTCAGGGTGCTGGTTGCTCAGTACTCAGGGTGCTGGGTGCTCAGTACTCAGGGTGCTGGGTGCTCAGTGCTCAGGGTGCTGGGTGCTCAGTACTCAGGGTGCTGGGTGATCAGTGCTCGGGGTGCTGGGTGCTCAGTACTCAGGGTGCTGGGTGCTCAGTGCTCACGGTGCTGGGTGCTCAGTGCTCGGGGTGCTCGGTGCTCAGTACTCAGGGTGCTGGGTGCTCAGTGCTCGATGTGCTCAGTACTCAGGGTGCTGTGTGTTCGGTGCTCAGGGTGCTGGGTGCTCAGTACTCAGGGTGCTCGGTGCTTAGTACTCAGGGTGCTGGGTGCTCAGTACTCCGGGTGCTGGGTGCTCAGTGCTCGGGGTGCTCGATGCTCAGTGCTCAAGGTGCTGGGTGCTCAGTACTCAGGGTGCTCATTGCTTAGGGTGCTGGGTGCTCAGTACTCAGGGTGCTGGTTGCTCAGTGCTCGGGGTGCTCGGAGCTCAGTACTCAGGGTGCTGGGTGCTCAGTACTCGGGGTGCTCGGTGCTTAGTACTCAGGGTGCTGGGTGCTCAGTGCTCGGGTGCTGGGTGCTCAGTGCTCAGTACTCAGGGTGCTGGGTGCTCAGTGCTCAGGGTGCTGTGTGCTCAGTGCTCAGGGTGCTGGGTGCTCAGTGCTCAGGGTGCTGGGTACTCAGTGCTCAGGGTGCTGGGTGCTCAGTACTCAGGGTGCTGGGTGCTCAGTACTCAGGGTGCTGGGTGCTCAGTGCTCGGGGTGCTATGTGCTCAGTGCTCGCGGTGCTGGGTGCTCAGTGCTCGAGGTGCTCAGTACTCAGGGTGCTTTGTATTCAGTGCTCAGGGTGCTGGGTGCTCAGTACTCAGGGTGCTCGGTGCTTAGTACTCAGGGTGCTGGGTGCTCAGTACTCCGGGTGCTGGGTGCTCAGTGCTCGGGGTGCTCGGTGCTCAGTGCTCAAGGTGCTGTGTGCTCAGTACTCAGGGTGCTCATTGCTCAGGGTGCTGTATGCTCAGTACTCAGGGTGCTGGGTGCTCAGTGCTCAGGGTGCTCGGTGCTCAGTATTCAGGGTGCTGGGTGCTCAGTGCTCGGGGTGCTCGGTGCTCAGTACGTTGGGTGCTCACTACTCAGGGTGCTGGGTGCTCAGTGCTCAGGGTGCTGGGTGCTCAGTGCTCAGGGTGCTGGGTGCACAGTGCTCAGGGTGCTGGGTGCTCAGTGCTCGGGGTGCTGGGTGCTCAGTGCTCAGGGTGCTGGGTGCTCAGTACTCAGGGTGCTGGGAGCTCAGTGCTCAGGGTGATCGGTGCTCAGTACCCAGGGTGCTCAGTACTCAGGGTACTGGGTGCTCAGTGCTCGGGGTGCTGGGTGCTCAGTGCTCAGGGTGATCGGTGCTCAGTACTCAGGGTGCTGGGTGCTCAGTGCTCAGGGTGCTGGGTGTTCAGTCCACAGGGTGCTCAGTACTCAGGGTGCTGGGTGCTCAGTGCTCGGGGTGCTGGGTGCTCAGTGCTCGGGGTGCTGGGTGCTCAGTGCTCAGGGTGCTGGGTGCTCAGTGCTCAGGGTGCTGGTTGCTCAGTACTCAGGGTGCTGGGTGCTCAGTACTCAGGGTGCTGGGTGCTCAGTGCTCAGGGTGCTGGGTGCTCAGTACTCAGGGTGCTGGGTGATCAGTGCTCGGGGTGCTGGGTGCTCAGTACTCAGGGTGCTGGGTGCTCAGTGCTCGCGGTGCTGGGTGCTCAGTGCTCGGGGTGCTCGGTGCTCAGTACTCAGGGTGCTGGGTGCTCAGTGCTCGATGTGCTCAGTACTCAGGGTGCTGTGTGTTCGGTGCTCAGGGTGCTGGGTGCTCAGTACTCAGGGTGCTCGGTGCGTAGTACTCAGGGTGCTGGGTGCTCAGTACTCCGGGTGCTGGGTGCTCAGTGCTCGGGGTGCTCGGTGCTCAGTGCTCAAGGTGCTGGGTGCTCAGTACTCAGGGTGCTCATTGCTTAGGGTGCTGGGTGCTCAGTACTCAGGGTGCTGGGTGCTCAGTGCTCAGGGTGCTGGGTGCTCAGTGCTCGGGGTGCTGGGTGCTCAGTGCTCAGTACTCAGGGTGCTGGGTGCTCAGTGCTCAGGGTGCTGTGTGCTCAGTGCTCAATACTCAGGTTGCTGGGTGCTCAGTACTCAGGGTGCTGGGTGCTCAGTACTCGGGGTGCTGGGTGCTCAGTACTCAGGGTGCTGGGTGCTCAGTACTCAGGGTGCTGGGTGCTCAGTGCTCAGGGTGCTGGGTGCTCAGTACTCGGGGTGCTGGGTGCTCAGTACTCAGGGTGCTGGGTGCTCAGTACTCAGGGTCCTGGGTGCTCAGTGCTCAGGGTGCTGGGTGCTCAGTGCTCGGGGCGCTGGGTGCTCAGTGCTCGGGGTGCTCGGAGCTCAGTACTCAGGGTGCTGGGTGCTCAGTGCTCGGGGTGATCGGTGCTCAGTACTCAGGGTGCTGGGTGCTCAGTGCTCGGGGTGCTCGGTGCTCAGTACGTTGGGTGCTCACTACTCAGGGTGCTGGGTGCTCAGTGCTCAGGGTGCTGGGTGCTCAGTTCTCAGGGTGCTGGGTGCTCAGTGCTCAGGGTGCTGGGTGCTCAGTACTCAGGGTGCTGGGTGCTCAGTGCTCAGGGTGCTGGGTGCTCAGTACTCAGGGTGCTCAGTGCTCAGTACTTAGGGTGCCTGGTGATCAGTACTCAGGGTGCTCAGTGCTCAGTACTCGGTGTGCTGGGTGCTCAGTGCTCAGGGTGCTCAGTGCTCAGTGCTCGGGGTGCTGGGTGCTCAGTGCTCAGGGCGCTGGGTGCTCAGTGCTCGGTGTGCTGGGTGCTAAGTACTCGGGGTGCTGGGTGCTCAGTGCTCAGGTTGCTCAGTGCTCAGTACTCAGTGCTCAGGGTGCTCAGTGCTCAGTGCTCAGGGTGCTGGGTGTTCAGTACTCAGGGTGCTGGGTGCTCAGTACTCAGGGTGCTGGGTGCAAAGTGCTCAGGGTGCTGGGTGCTCAGTACTCAGGGTGCTCAGTGCTCAGTACTTAGGGTGCTTGGTGCTCAGTACTCAGGGTGCTCAGTGCTCAGTACTCGGTGTGCTGGGTGCTCAGTGCTCAGGGTGCTCAGTGCTCAGGGCTCGGGGTGCTGGGTGCTCAGTGCTCAGGGCGCTGGGTGCTCAGTGCTCGGGGTGCTGGGTGCTCAGTACTCGGGGTGCTGGGTGCTCAGTGCTCAGGTTGCTCAGTGCTCAGTACTCAGTGCTCAGGGTGCTCAGTGCTCAGTGCTCAGGGTGCTGGGTGTTCAGTACTCAGGGTGCTGGGTGCTCAGTACTCAGGGTCCTGGGTGCTCAGTGCTCAGGGTGCTGGGTGCTCAGTGCTCGGGGCGCTGGGTGCTCAGTGCTCGGGGTGCTCGGAGCTCAGTACTCAGGGTGCTGGGTGCTCAGTGCTCGGGGTGATCGGTGCTCAGTACTCAGGGTGCTGGGTGCTCAGTGCTCGGGGTGCTCGGTGCTCAGTACGTTGGGTGCTCACTACTCAGGGTGCTGGGTGCTCAGTGCTCAGGGTGCTGGGTGCTCAGTGCTCAGGGTGCTGGGTGCTCAGTGCTCAGGGTGCTGGGTGCTCAGTACTCAGGGTGCTGGGTGCTCAGTACTCAGGGTGCTGGGTGCTCAGTACTCGGGTGCTGGGTGCTCAGTGCTCAGGGTGCTGGGTGCTCAGTGCTCAGAGTGCTGGGTGCTCAGTGCTCGGGGTGCTCGGTGCTCAGTACGTTGGGTGCTCACTACTCAGGGTGCTGGGTGCTCAGTGCTCAGGGTGCTGGGTGCTCAGTGCTCAGGGTGCTGGGTGCTCAGTGCTCAGGGTGCTTGGTGCTCAGTGCTCACCGTGCTGGGTGCTCAGTGCTAAGGGTGCTGGGTGCTCAGTGCTCAGGGTGCTGGGTGCTCAGTACTCAGGATGCTGGGTGCTCAGTACTCGGGGTGCTGGGTGCTCAGTATTCAGGGTGCTGGCTGCTCAGTACTCATTGTGCTGGGTGCTCAGTACTCGGGTGCTGGGTGCTCAGTGCTCAGGGTGCTGGGTGCTCAGTGCTCGGGGTGCTGGGTGCTCAGTGCTCAGTACTCAGGGTGCTGGGTGCTCAGTGCTCAGGGTGCTGCGTGCTCAGTGCTCAGTACTCAGGGTCCTGGGTGCTCAGTACTCAGGGTGCTGTGTGCTCAGTGCTCAGGGTGCTCAGAGCTCAGTGATCAGGGTGCTGGGTCTTCAGTACTCAGGGTGCAGGGTGCTCAGTACTCAGGGGGCTGGGTGCTCAGTTCTCGGGGTGCTCAGAGCTCAGTGCTCAGGGTGCTGGGTGCTCAGTACTCAGGGTGCTGGGTGCTCAGTACTCAGGGTGCTGGGTGCTCAGTGCTCAGGGTGCTGGGTACTCAGTGCTCAGGGTGCTCGGTGCTCAGTACTCGGGGTCCTGGGTGCTCATTCTCGGGGTGCTGGGAGCTCAGTGCTCGGGGTGCTGGATGCTCAGTACTCAGGGTGCTGGGTGCTCAGTGCTCAGGGTGCTGGGTGCTCAGTACTCAGGGTGCTGGGTGCTCAGTGCTCAGGGTGCTGGGTGCTCAGTACTCAGGGTGCTGGGTGCTCAGTGCTCAGGGTGCTGGGTGCTCAGTACTCAGGGTGCTGGGAGCTCAGTGCTCAGGGTGATCGGTGCTCAGTACTCAGGGTGCTCAGTACTCAGGGTACTGGGTGCTCAGTGCTCGGGGTGCTCGGTGCTCAGTACTCAGTGTTCAGGGTGCTCAGTGCTCAGTGATCAGGGTGCTGGGTGTTCAGTACTCAGGGTGCTGGGTGCTCAGTACTCAGGGGGCTGGGTGCTCAGTTCTCGGGGTGCTCGGTGCTCAGTGCTCAGGGGGCTGGGTGCTCAGTACTCAGGGTGCTGGGTGCTCAGTGCCCAGGGTGCTGGGTACTCAGTGCTCAGGGTGCTCGGTGCTCAGTACTCGGGGTGCTGGGTGCTCATTCTCGGGGTGCTGGGAGCTCAGTGCTCAGGGTGCTGGGTGCTCAGTACTCAGGGTGCTGGGTGCTCAGTGCTCAGGGTGCTGGGTGCTCAGTACTCAGGGTGCTGGGTGCTCAGTGCTCAGGGTGCTGGGTGCTCAGTACTCAGGGTGCTGGGTGCTCAGTGCTCAGGGTGCTGGGTGCTCAGTACTCAGGGTGCTGGGACCTCAGTGCTCAGGGTGATCGGTGCTCAGTACCCAGGGTGCTAGGTACTCAGGGTACTGGGTGCTCAGTGCTCGGGGTGCTGGGTGCTCAGTGCTCAGGGTGATCGGTGCTCAGTACTCAGGGTGCTGGGTGCTCAGTGCTCAGGGTGCTGGGTGTTCAGTCCACAGGGTGCTCAGTACTCAGGGTGCTAGGTGCTCAGTGCTCGGGGTGCTGGGTGCTCAGTGCTCGGGGTGCTGGGTGCTCAGTGCTCAGGGTGCTGGGTGCTCAGTGCTCAGGGTGCTGGTTGCTCAGTACTCAGGGTGCTGGGTGCTCAGTACTCAGGGTGCTGGGTGCTCAGTGCTCAGGGTGCTGGGTGCTCAGTACTCAGGGTGCTGGGTGATCAGTGCTCGGGGTGCTGGGTGCTCAGTACTCAGGGTGCTGGGTGCTCAGTGCTCACGGTGCTGGGTGCTCAGTGCTCGGGGTGCTCGGTGCTCAGTACTCAGGGTGCTGGGTCCTCAGTGCTCGATGTGCTCAGTACTCAGGGTGCTGTGTGTTCGGTGCTCAGGGTGCTGGGTGCTCAGTACTCAGGGTGCTCGGTGCTTAGTACTCAGGGTGCTGGGTGCTCAGTACTCCGGGTGCTGGGTGCTCAGTGCTCGGGGTGCTCGATGCTCAGTGCTCAAGGTGCTGGGTGCTCAGTACTCAGGGTGCTCATTGCTTAGGGTGCTGGGTGCTCAGTACTCAGGGTGCTGGTTGCTCAGTGCTCGGGGTGCTCGGAGCTCAGTACTCAGGGTGCTGGGTGCTCAGTACTCGGGGTGCTCGGTGCTTAGTACTCAGGGTGCTGGGTGCTCAGTGCTCGGGTGCTGGGTGCTCAGTGCTCAGTACTCAGGGTGCTGGGTGCTCAGTGCTCAGGGTGCTGTGTGCTCAGTGCTCAGGGTGCTGGGTGCTCAGTGCTCAGGGTGCTGGGTACTCAGTGCTCAGGGTGCTGGGTGCTCAGTACTCAGGGTGCTGGGTGCTCAGTACTCAGGGTGCTGGGTGCTCAGTGCTCGGGGTGCTATGTGCTCAGTGCTCGCGGTGCTGGGTGCTCAGTGCTCGAGGTGCTCAGTACTCAGGGTGCTTTGTATTCAGTGCTCAGGGTGCTGGGTGCTCAGTACTCAGGGTGCTGGGTGCTCAGTGCTCGGGGTGCTCGGTGCTCAGTACGTTGGGTGCTCACTACTCAGGGTGCTGGGTGCTCAGTGCTCAGGGTGCTGGGTGCTCAGTGCTCAGGGTGCTGGGTGCTCAGTGCTCAGGGTGCTGGGTGCTCAGTACTCAGGGTGCTGGGTGCTCAGTACTCAGGGTGCTGGGTGCTCAGTACTCGGGTGCTGGGTGCTCAGTGCTCAGGGTGCTGGGTGCTCAGTGCTCAGAGTGCTGGGTGCTCAGTGCTCGGGGTGCTCGGTGCTCAGTACGTTGGGTGCTCACTACTCAGGGTGCTGGGTGCTCAGTGCTCAGGGTGCTGGGTGCTCAGTGCTCAGGGTGCTGGGTGCTCAGTGCTCAGGGTGCTTGGTGCTCAGTGCTCACCGTGCTGGGTGCTCAGTGCTAAGGGTGCTGGGTGCTCAGTGCTCAGGGTGCTGGGTGCTCAGTACTCAGGATGCTGGGTGCTCAGTACTCGGGGTGCTGGGTGCTCAGTATTCAGGGTGCTGGCTGCTCAGTACTCATTGTGCTGGGTGCTCAGTACTCGGGTGCTGGGTGCTCAGTGCTCAGGGTGCTGGGTGCTCAGTGCTCGGGGTGCTGGGTGCTCAGTGCTCAGTACTCAGGGTGCTGGGTGCTCAGTGCTCAGGGTGCTGCGTGCTCAGTGCTCAGTACTCAGGGTCCTGGGTGCTCAGTACTCAGGGTGCTGTGTGCTCAGTGCTCAGGGTGCTCAGAGCTCAGTGATCAGGGTGCTGGGTCTTCAGTACTCAGGGTGCAGGGTGCTCAGTACTCAGGGGGCTGGGTGCTCAGTTCTCGGGGTGCTCAGAGCTCAGTGCTCAGGGTGCTGGGTGCTCAGTACTCAGGGTGCTGGGTGCTCAGTACTCAGGGTGCTGGGTGCTCAGTGCTCAGGGTGCTGGGTACTCAGTGCTCAGGGTGCTCGGTGCTCAGTACTCGGGGTCCTGGGTGCTCATTCTCGGGGTGCTGGGAGCTCAGTGCTCGGGGTGCTGGATGCTCAGTACTCAGGGTGCTGGGTGCTCAGTGCTCAGGGTGCTGGGTGCTCAGTACTCAGGGTGCTGGGTGCTCAGTGCTCAGGGTGCTGGGTGCTCAGTACTCAGGGTGCTGGGTGCTCAGTGCTCAGGGTGCTGGGTGCTCAGTACTCAGGGTGCTGGGAGCTCAGTGCTCAGGGTGATCGGTGCTCAGTACTCAGGGTGCTCAGTACTCAGGGTACTGGGTGCTCAGTGCTCGGGGTGCTCGGTGCTCAGTACTCAGTGTTCAGGGTGCTCAGTGCTCAGTGATCAGGGTGCTGGGTGTTCAGTACTCAGGGTGCTGGGTGCTCAGTACTCAGGGGGCTGGGTGCTCAGTTCTCGGGGTGCTCGGTGCTCAGTGCTCAGGGGGCTGGGTGCTCAGTACTCAGGGTGCTGGGTGCTCAGTGCCCAGGGTGCTGGGTACTCAGTGCTCAGGGTGCTCGGTGCTCAGTACTCGGGGTGCTGGGTGCTCATTCTCGGGGTGCTGGGAGCTCAGTGCTCAGGGTGCTGGGTGCTCAGTACTCAGGGTGCTGGGTGCTCAGTGCTCAGGGTGCTGGGTGCTCAGTACTCAGGGTGCTGGGTGCTCAGTGCTCAGGGTGCTGGGTGCTCAGTACTCAGGGTGCTGGGTGCTCAGTGCTCAGGGTGCTGGGTGCTCAGTACTCAGGGTGCTGGGACCTCAGTGCTCAGGGTGATCGGTGCTCAGTACCCAGGGTGCTAGGTACTCAGGGTACTGGGTGCTCAGTGCTCGGGGTGCTGGGTGCTCAGTGCTCAGGGTGATCGGTGCTCAGTACTCAGGGTGCTGGGTGCTCAGTGCTCAGGGTGCTGGGTGTTCAGTCCACAGGGTGCTCAGTACTCAGGGTGCTAGGTGCTCAGTGCTCGGGGTGCTGGGTGCTCAGTGCTCGGGGTGCTGGGTGCTCAGTGCTCAGGGTGCTGGGTGCTCAGTGCTCAGGGTGCTGGTTGCTCAGTACTCAGGGTGCTGGGTGCTCAGTACTCAGGGTGCTGGGTGCTCAGTGCTCAGGGTGCTGGGTGCTCAGTACTCAGGGTGCTGGGTGATCAGTGCTCGGGGTGCTGGGTGCTCAGTACTCAGGGTGCTGGGTGCTCAGTGCTCACGGTGCTGGGTGCTCAGTGCTCGGGGTGCTCGGTGCTCAGTACTCAGGGTGCTGGGTCCTCAGTGCTCGATGTGCTCAGTACTCAGGGTGCTGTGTGTTCGGTGCTCAGGGTGCTGGGTGCTCAGTACTCAGGGTGCTCGGTGCTTAGTACTCAGGGTGCTGGGTGCTCAGTACTCCGGGTGCTGGGTGCTCAGTGCTCGGGGTGCTCGATGCTCAGTGCTCAAGGTGCTGGGTGCTCAGTACTCAGGGTGCTCATTGCTTAGGGTGCTGGGTGCTCAGTACTCAGGGTGCTGGTTGCTCAGTGCTCGGGGTGCTCGGAGCTCAGTACTCAGGGTGCTGGGTGCTCAGTACTCGGGGTGCTCGGTGCTTAGTACTCAGGGTGCTGGGTGCTCAGTGCTCGGGTGCTGGGTGCTCAGTGCTCAGTACTCAGGGTGCTGGGTGCTCAGTGCTCAGGGTGCTGTGTGCTCAGTGCTCAGGGTGCTGGGTGCTCAGTGCTCAGGGTGCTGGGTACTCAGTGCTCAGGGTGCTGGGTGCTCAGTACTCAGGGTGCTGGGTGCTCAGTACTCAGGGTGCTGGGTGCTCAGTGCTCGGGGTGCTATGTGCTCAGTGCTCGCGGTGCTGGGTGCTCAGTGCTCGAGGTGCTCAGTACTCAGGGTGCTTTGTATTCAGTGCTCAGGGTGCTGGGTGCTCAGTACTCAGGGTGCTCGGTGCTTAGTACTCAGGGTGCTGGGTGCTCAGTACTCCGGGTGCTGGGTGCTCAGTGCTCGGGGTGCTCGGTGCTCAGTGCTCAAGGTGCTGTGTGCTCAGTACTCAGGGTGCTCATTGCTCAGGGTGCTGTATGCTCAGTACTCAGGGTGCTGGGTGCTCAGTGCTCAGGGTGCTCGGTGCTCAGTACTCAGGGTGCTGGGTGCTCAGTGCTCGGGGTGCTCGGTGCTCAGTACGTTGGGTGCTCACTACTCAGGGTGCTGGGTGCTCAGTGCTCAGGGTGCTGGGTGCTCAGTGCTCAGGGTGCTGGGTGCACAGTGCTCAGGGTGCTGGGTGCTCAGTGCTCGGGGTGCTGGGTGCTCAGTGCTCAGGGTGCTGGGTGCTCAGTACTCAGGGTGCTGGGAGCTCAGTGCTCAGGGTGATCGGTGCTCAGTACCCAGGGTGCTCAGTACTCAGGGTACTGGGTGCTCAGTGCTCGGGGTGCTGGGTGCTCAGTGCTCAGGGTGATCGGTGCTCAGTACTCAGGGTGCTGGGTGCTCAGTGCTCAGGGTGCTGGGTGTTCAGTCCACAGGGTGCTCAGTACTCAGGGTGCTGGGTGCTCAGTGCTCGGGGTGCTGGGTGCTCAGTGCTCGGGGTGCTGGGTGCTCAGTGCTCAGGGTGCTGGGTGCTCAGTGCTCAGGGTGCTGGTTGCTCAGTACTCAGGGTGCTGGGTGCTCAGTACTCAGGGTGCTGGGTGCTCAGTGCTCAGGGTGCTGGGTGCTCAGTACTCAGGGTGCTGGGTGATCAGTGCTCGGGGTGCTGGGTGCTCAGTACTCAGGGTGCTGGGTGCTCAGTGCTCGCGGTGCTGGGTGCTCAGTGCTCGGGGTGCTCGGTGCTCAGTACTCAGGGTGCTGGGTGCTCAGTGCTCGATGTGCTCAGTACTCAGGGTGCTGTGTGTTCGGTGCTCAGGGTGCTGGGTGCTCAGTACTCAGGGTGCTCGGTGCGTAGTACTCAGGGTGCTGGGTGCTCAGTACTCCGGGTGCTGGGTGCTCAGTGCTCGGGGTGCTCGGTGCTCAGTGCTCAAGGTGCTGGGTGCTCAGTACTCAGGGTGCTCATTGCTTAGGGTGCTGGGTGCTCAGTACTCAGGGTGCTGGGTGCTCAGTGCTCAGGGTGCTGGGTGCTCAGTGCTCGGGGTGCTGGGTGCTCAGTGCTCAGTACTCAGGGTGCTGGGTGCTCAGTGCTCAGGGTGCTGTGTGCTCAGTGCTCAATACTCAGGTTGCTGGGTGCTCAGTACTCAGGGTGCTGGGTGCTCAGTACTCGGGGTGCTGGGTGCTCAGTACTCAGGGTGCTGGGTGCTCAGTACTCAGGGTGCTGGGTGCTCAGTGCTCAGGGTGCTGGGTGCTCAGTGCTCAGGGTGCTGGGTACTCAGTGCTCAGGGTGCTGGGTGCTCAGTACTCAGGGTGCTCAGTGCTCAGTACTCGGGGTGCTGGGTGCTCAGTGCTCAGGGTGCTCAGTGCTCAGTACTCGGGGTGCTGGGTGCTCAGTGCTCAGTGCTCGGGGTGCTGGGTGCTCAGTGCTCGGGGTGCTGGGTGCTCAGTGCTCGGGGTGCTGGGTGCTCAGTACTCAGGTTGCTGGGTGCTCAGTGCTCACGGTGCTCAGTGCTCAGTACTCAGTGCTCAGGGTGCTCAGTGCTCAGTGCTCAGGGTGCTGGGTGTTCAGTACTCAGGGTGCTGGGTGCTCAGTAGTCAGGGTGCTGTGTGCTCAGTGCTCAGGGTGCTCGGTGCTTGGGGCGCTGGGTGCTCAGTGCTCAGGGTGCTCGGAGCTCAGTACTCAGGGTGCTGGGTGCTCAGTGCTCGGGGTGCTCGGTGCTCAGTACTCAGGGTGCTGGGTGCTCAGTGCTCGGGGTGCTCGATGCTCAGTACGTTGGGTGCTCACTACTCAGGGTGCTGGGTGCTCAGTGCTCAGGGTGCTGGGTGCTCAGTGCTCAGGGTGCTGGGTGCTCAGTGCTCAGGGTGCTGGGTGCTCAGTACTCAGGGTGCTGGGTGCTCAGTGCTCGGGGTGCTGGGTGCTCAGTGCTTAGGGTGCTGGCTGCTCAGTACTCAGGGTGCTGGGTGCTCAGTACTCGGGGTGCTGGGTGCTCAGTACTCAGGGTGCTGGGTGCTCAGTACTCAGGGTGCTGGGTGCTCAGTACTCGGGTGCTTTGTGCTCAGTGCTCAGGGTGCTGGGTGCTCAGTGCTCAGGGTGCTGGGTGTTCAGGGCTCGGGGTCCTCGGTGCTCAGTACGTTGGGTGCTCACTACTCAGGGTGCTGGGTGCTCAGTGCTCAGGGTGCTGGGTGCTCAGTGCTCAGGGTGCTGGGTGCTCAGTACTCAGGGTGCTGGGTGCTCAGTGCTCGGGGTGCTGGGGGCTCAGTGCTCAGGGTGCTGGGTGCTCAGTGCTCAGGGTGCTGCGTGCTCAGTGCTCAGGGTGCTGGGTGCTCAGTGCTCAGGGTGCTGGGTGCTCAGTACTCAGGGTGCTGGGTGCTCAGTGCTCAGGGTGCTGGGTGCTCAGTACTCAGGGTGCTCAGTGCTCAGTACTTAGGGTGCTTGGTGCTCAGTACTCAGGGTGCTCAGTGCTCAGTACTCGGTGTGCTGGGTGCTCAGTGCTCAAGGTGCTCAGTGATCAGTGCTCGGGGTGCTGGGTGCTCAGTGCTCAGGGCGCTGGGTGCTCAGTGCTCGGCTTGCTGGGTGCTCAGTACTCGGGGTGCTGGGTGCTAAGTGCTCAGGTTGCTCAGTGCTCAGTACTCAGTGCTCAGGGTGCTCAGTGCTCAGTGCTCAGGGTGCTGGGTGTTCAGTACTCAGGGTGCTGGGTGCTCAGTACTCAGGGTGCTGGGTGCTCAGTGCTCAGGGTGCTGGGTGCTCAGTGCTCGGGGCGCTGGGTGCTCAGTGCTCTGGGTGCTCGGAGCTCAGTACTCAGGGTGCTGGGTGCTCAGTGCTCGGGGTGATCGGTGCTCAGTACTCAGGGTGCTGGGTGCTCAGTGCTCGGGGTGCTCGGTGCTCAGTACGTTGGGTGCTCACTACTCAGGGTGCTGGGTGCTCGGTGCTCAGGGTGCTGTGTGCTCAGTGCTCAGCGTGCTGGGTGCTCAGTGCTCAGGGTGCTGGGTGCTCAGTACTCAGGGTGCTGGGTGCTCTGTACTCAGGGTGCTGGGTGCTCATTACTCGGGTGCTGGGTGCTCAGTGCTCAGGGTGCTGGGTGCTCAGTGCTCAGGGTGCTGGGTGCTCTGTGCTCGGGGTGCTCGGTGCTCAGTACGTTGGGTGCTCACTACTCAGGGTGCTGGGTGCTCAGTGCTCAGGGTGCTGGGTGCTCAGTGCTCAGGGTGCTGGGTGCTCAGTGCTCAGGGTGCTGGGTGCTCAGTGCTCAGGGTGCTGGGTGCTCAGTACTCGGGGTGATGGGTGTTCAGTATTCAGGGTGCTGGGTGCTCAGTACTCATTGTGCTGGGTGCTCAGTACTCGGGTGCTGGGTGCTCAGTGCTCAGGGTGCTGGGTGCTCAGTGCTCGGGGTGCTGGGTGCTCAGTGCTCAGTACTCAGGGTGCTGGGTGCTCAGTGCTCGGGGTGGTGCGTGCTCAGTGCTCAGTACTCAGGGTCCTGGGTGCTCAGTACTCAGGGTGCTGTGTGCTCAGTGCTCAGGGTGCTGGGTGCTCAGTGCTCAGGGTGCTATGTGCTCAGTGCTCAGGGTACTGGGTGCTCAGTACTCAGGGTGCTGGGTGCTCAGTGCTCGGGGTGCTGGGTGCTCAGTGCTCAGGGTGCTGGGTGCTCAGTACTCAGGGTGTTGGGTGCTCAGTACTCGGGGTGCTGGGTGCTCAGTACTCAGGGTGCTGGGTGCTCAGTACTCAGGGTGCTGGGTGCTCAGTGCTCGGGTGCTGGGTGCTCAGAGCTCAGGGTGCTGGGTGCTCAGTGCTCGGGGTGCTGGGTGCTCAGTGCTCAGTACTCAGGGTGCTGGGTGCTCTGTACTCGGGGTGCTAGGTGCTCAGTGCTCAGTACTCAGGGTGCTGGGTGCTCAGTGCTCAGGGTGCTGGGTGCTCAGTGCTTAGGGTGCTGGGTGCTCAGTGCTTAGGTTGCTGGGTACTCAGTGCTCAGGGTACTGGGTGCTCACTACTCAGGGTGCTGGGTGCTCAGTGCTCAGGGTGCTGGGTGCTCAGTGCTCGGGGTGCTGGGTGCTCAGTGCTCGGGGTGCTGGGTGCTCAGTGCTCGGGGTGCTCGGTGCTCAGGACTCAGTGTGCTGTGTGCTCAGTACTCAGTGCTCAGGGTGCTGGGTGTTCAGTACTCAGCGTGCTGGGTGCTCAGTACTCTGGGTGCTGGGTGCTCAGTACTCGGGGTGCTGGGTGCTCATTCTTGGGGTGCTGGGTGCTCAGTGCTCGGGGTGCTGGGTGCGCAGTACTCATGGTGCTGGGTGCTCAGTGCTCAGGGTGCTGGGTGCTCAGTACTCAGGGTGCTGGGTGCTCAGTGCTCGGGGTGCTGGGTGCGCAGTACTCATGATGCTGGGTGCTCAGTGCTCAGGGTGCTGGGTGCTCAGTACTCAGGGTGCTGGGTGCTCAGTGCTCAGGGTGCTGGGTGCTCAGTACTCAGGGTGCTGGGCGCACAGTGCTCAGGGTGCTGGGTGCTCAGTACTCAGGGTGCTGGGAGCTCAGTACTCAGGGTGCTCAGTATTCAGGGTACTGGGTGCTCAGTGCTCGGGGTGCTGGGAGCTCAGTACTCAGGGTGCTGGGTGCTCAGTGCTCGGGGTGCTGGGTGCTCAGTGCTCAGTGTGATCGGTGCTCAGTACTCAGGGTGCTGGGTGCTCAGTGCTCAGGGTGCTGGGTGTTCATTCCACAGGGTGCTCAGTGCTCAGGGTGCTGGGTGCTTAGTGCTCGGGGTGCTGGGTGCTCAGTGCTCGGGGTGCTGGGTGTTCAATGCTCAGTGCTCAGGGTGCTGGGTGGTCAGTGCTCGGGGTGCTGGGTGCTCAGTGCTCAGTACTCAGGGTGCTGGGTGCTTAGTACTCGGGGTGCTGGGTGCTCAGTGCTCAGTACTCAGGGTGCTGGGTGCTCAGTGCCCAGGGTGCTGGGTGCTCAGTGCTCAGGGTGCTGGGTGCTCAGTGCTCAGGGTGCTGGGTACTCAGTGCTCAGGGTGCTGGGTGCTCAGTACTCAGGGTACTGGGTGCTCAGTGCTCAGGGTGCTGGGTGCTCAGTGCTCGGGGTGCTGGGTGCTCAGTGCTCGGGGTGCTGGGTGCTCAGTGCTCGATGTGCTCGGTGCTCAGTACTCAGTGTGCTGGGTGCTCAGTGCTCGAGGTGCTCAGTACTCAGGGTGCTGTATGTTCAGTGTTCAGGGTGCTGGGTGCTCAGTGCACGGGGTGCTCGGTGCTCAGTACTCAGTGCTCAGGGTGCTCAGTGCTCAGTGCTCAGGGTGCTGGGTGTTCAGTACTCAGGGTGCTGGGTGCCCAGTACTCAGGGTGCTGGGTGCTCAGTACTCGGGGTGCTCGGTGCTCATTGCTCAGGGTGCTGGGTGCTCAGTACTCAGTGTGCTGGGTGCTCAGTACTCAGGGTGCTGGGTGCTCAGTGCTCAGGGTGCTGGGTTCTCAGTGCTCAGGGTGCTCGGTGCTCAGTACTCGGGGTGCTGCGTGCTCATCCTTGGGGTGCTGGGTGCTCAGTGCTCGGGGTGCTTGGTGCGCAGTACTCAGGGTGCTGGGGGCTCAGTGCTCAGGGTGCTGGGTGCTCAGTACTCAGGGTGCTGGGCGCACAGTGCTCAGGGTGCTGGGTGCTCAGTACTCAGGGTGCTGGGAGCTCAGTGCTCAGGGTGATCGGTGCTCAGTACTCAGGGTGCTCAGTACTCAGGGTACTGGGTGCTCAGTGCTCGGGGTGCTGGGAGCTCAGTACTCAGGGTGCTGGGTGCTCAGTGCTCGGGGTGCTGGGTGCTCAGTGCTCAGGGTGATCGGTGCTCAGTACTCAGGGTGCTGGGTGCTCAGTGCTCAGGGTGCTGGGTGTTCAGTCCACAGGGTACTCAGTGCTCAGGGTGCTGGGTGCTCAGTGCTCGGGGTGCTGGGTGCTCAGTGCTCGGGGTGCTGGGTGTTCAGTGTCTGTGCTCAGGGTGCTGGGTGCTCAGTGCTCAGTGCTCAGGGTGCTGGTTGCTCAATACTCAGGGTGCTGGGTGCTCATTACTCAGGGTGCTGGGTGCTCAGTGCTCAGGGTGCTGGGTGCTCAGTACTCAGGGTGCTGTGTGCTCAGTACTCGGGTGCTGGGTGCTCAGTGCTCAGGGTGCTGGGTGCTCAGTGCTCGGGGTGCTGGGTGCTCAGTGCTCAGTACTCAGGGTGCTGGGTGCTCAGTACTCGGGGTGCTAGGTGCTCAGTGCTCAGTACTCAGGCTGCTGGGTGCTCAGTGCTCAGGGTGCTGGGTGCTCAGTGCTAAGGGTGCTGGGTGCTCAGTGCTCAGGTTGCTGGGTACTCAGTGCTCAGGGTACTGGGTGCTCAGTACTCAGGGTGCTGGGTGCTCAGTGCTCAGGGTGCTGGGTGCTCAGTGCTCGGGGTGCTGGGTGCTCAGTGCTCGGGGTGCTGGGTGCTCAGTGCTCGGGGTGCTCGGTGCTCAGTACTCAGGGTGCTGGGTGCTCAGTGCTCGAGGTGCTCAGTACTCAGGGTGCTGTATGTTCAGTGTACAGGGTGCTGGGTGTTCAGTACTCAGGGTGCTGGGTGCTCAGTACTCAGGGGGCTGGGTGCTCAGTACTCGGGGTGCTCGGTGCTCAGTGCTCAGGGTGCTGGGTGCTCAGTGCTCGGGGTGCTGGGTGCTAAGTGCTCGATGTGCTCGGTGCTCAGGACTCAGTTTGCTGGGTGCTCAGTGCTCGAGCTGCTCAGTACTCAGGGTGCTGTCTGTTCAGTGTTCAGGGTGCTGGGTGCTCAGAACTCAGGGTGCTCGGTGCTTAGTACTCAGGGTGCTGGGTGCTCAGTACTCCGGGTGCTGGGTGCTCAGTGCTCGGGGTGCTCGGTGCTCAGTACTCAGTGCTCAGGGTGCTCAGTGCTCAGTGCTCAGGGTGCTGGGTGTTCAGTACTCAGCGTGCTGGGTGCTCAGTACTCAGGGTGCTGGGTGCTCAGTACTCGGGGTGCTCGGTGCTCATTGCTCAGGGTGCTGGGTGCTCAGTACTCAGGGTGCTGGGTGCTCAGTACTCAGGGTGCTGGGTGCTCAGTGCTCAGGGTGCTGGGTACTCAGTTCTCAGGGTGCTCAGTGCTCAGTACTCGGGGTGCTGGGTGCTCATTCTTGGGGTGCTGGGTGCTCAGTGCTCGGGGTGCTGGGTGCGCAGTGCTCAGGGTGCTGCGTGCTCAGTGCTCAGGGTGCTGGGTGCTCAGTGCTCAGGGTGCTGGGTGCTCAGTACTCAGGGTGCTGGGTGCTCAGTGCTCAGGGTGCTGGGTGCTCAGTACTCAGGGTGCTCAGTGCTCAGTACTTAGGGTGCTTGGTGCTCAGTACTCAGGGTGCTCAGTGCTCAGTACTCGGTGTGCTGGGTGCTCAGTGCTCAGGGTGCTCAGTGATCAGTGCTCGGGGTGCTGGGTGCTCAGTGCTCAGGGCGCTGGGTGCTCAGTGCTCGGCTTGCTGGGTGCTCAGTACTCGGGGTGCTGGGTGCTAAGTGCTCAGGTTGCTCAGTGCTCAGTACTCAGTGCTCAGGGTGCTCAGTGCTCAGTGCTCAGGGTGCTGGGTGTTCAGTACTCAGGGTGCTGGGTGCTCAGTACTCAGGGTGCTGGGTGCTCAGTGCTCAGGGTGCTGGGTGCTCAGTGCTCGGGGCGCTGGGTGCTCAGTGCTCTGGGTGCTCGGAGCTCAGTACTCAGGGTGCTGGGTGCTCAGTGCTCGGGGTGATCGGTGCTCAGTACTCAGGGTGCTGGGTGCTCAGTGCTCGGGGTGCTCGGTGCTCAGTACGTTGGGTGCTCACTACTCAGGGTGCTGGGTGCTCGGTGCTCAGGGTGCTGTGTGCTCAGTGCTCAGCGTGCTGGGTGCTCAGTGCTCAGGGTGCTGGGTGCTCAGTACTCAGGGTGCTGGGTGCTCTGTACTCAGGGTGGTGGGTGCTCATTACTCGGGTGCTGGGTGCTCAGTGCTCAGGGTGCTGGGTGCTCAGTGCTCAGGGTGCTGGGTGCTCAGTGCTCGGGGTGCTCGGTGCTCAGTACGTTGGGTGCTCACTACTCAGGGTGCTGGGTGCTCAGTGCTCAGGGTGCTGGGTGCTCAGTGCTCAGGGTGCTGGGTGCTCAGTGCTCAGGGTGCTGGGTGCTCAGTGCTCAGGGTGCTGGGTGCTCAGTACTCAGGGTGCTGGGTGCTCAGTACTCGGGGTGATGGGTGTTCAGTATTCAGGGTGCTGGGTGCTCAGTACTCATTGTGCTGGGTGCTCAGTACTCGGGTGCTGGGTGCTCAGTGCTCAGGGTGCTGGGTGCTCAGTGCTCGGGGTGCTGGGTGCTCAGTGCTCAGTACTCAGGGTGCTGGGTGCTCAGTGCTCGGGGTGGTGCGTGCTCAGTGCTCAGTACTCAGGGTCCTGGGTGCTCAGTACTCAGGGTGCTGTGTGCTCAGTGCTCAGGGTGCTGGGTGCTCAGTGCTCAGGGTGCTATGTGCTCAGTGCTCAGGGTACTGGGTGCTCAGTACTCAGGGTGCTGGGTGCTCAGTGCTCGGGGTGCTGGGTGCTCAGTGCTCAGGGTGCTGGGTGCTCAGTACTCAGGGTGTTGGGTGCTCAGTACTCGGGGTGCTGGGTGCTCAGTACTCAGGGTGCTGGGTGCTCAGTACTCAGGGTGCTGGGTGCTCAGTGCTCGGGTGCTGGGTGCTCAGAGCTCAGGGTGCTGGGTGCTCAGTGCTCGGGGTGCTGGGTGCTCAGTGCTCAGTACTCAGGGTGCTGGGTGCTCTGTACTCGGGGTGCTAGGTGCTCAGTGCTCAGTACTCAGGGTGCTGGGTGCTCAGTGCTCAGGGTGCTGGGTGCTCAGTGCTTAGGGTGCTGGGTGCTCAGTGCTCAGGTTGCTGGGTACTCAGTGCTCAGGGTACTGGGTGCTCACTACTCAGGGTGCTGGGTGCTCAGTGCTCAGGGTGCTGGGTGCTCAGTGCTCGGGGTGCTGGGTGCTCAGTGCTCGGGGTGCTGGGTGCTCAGTGCTCGGGGTGCTCGGTGCTCAGGACTCAGTGTGCTGTGTGCTCAGTACTCAGTGCTCAGGGTGCTCAGTGCTCAGTGCTCAGGGTGCTGGGTGTTCAGTGTTCAAGGTGCTGGGTGCTCAGTACTCAGGGTGCTCGGTGCTTAGTACTCAGGGTGCTGGGTGCTCAGTACTCCGGGTGCTGGGTGCTCAGTGCTCGGGGTGCTCGGTGCTCAGTACTCAGTGCTCAGGGTGCTCAGTGCTCAGTGCTCAGGGTGCTGGGTGTTCAGTACTCAGCGTGCTGGGTGCTCAGTACTCTGGGTGCTGGGTGCTCAGTACTCGGGGTGCTCGGTGCTCATTGCTCAGGGTGCTGGGTGCTCAGTACTCAGGGTGCTGGGTGCTCAGTACTCAGGGTGCTGGGTGCTCAGTGCTCAGGGTGCTGGGTACTCAGTTCTCAGGGTGCTCAGTGCTCAGTACTCGGGGTGCTGGGTGCTCATTCTTGGGGTGCTGGGTGCTCAGTGCTCGGGGTGCTGGGTGCGCAGTACTCATGGTGCTGGGTGCTCAGTGCTCAGGGTGCTGGGTGCTCAGTACTCAGGGTGCTGGGTGCTCAGTGCTCAGGGTGCTGGGTGCTCAGTACTCAGGGTGCTGGGCGCACAGTGCTCAGGGTGCTGGGTGCTCAGTACTCAGGGTGCTGGGAGCTCAGTGCTCAGGGTGCTGGGTGCTCAGTACTCGGGGTGCTCGGTGCTCATTGCTCAGGGTGCTGGGTGCTCAGTACTCAGGGTGCTGGGTGCTCAGTACTCAGGGTGCTGGGTGCTCAGTGCTCAGGGTGCTGGGTACTCAGTTCTCAGGGTGCTCAGTGCTCAGTACTCGGGGTGCTGGGTGCTCATTCTTGGGGTGCTGGGTGCTCAGTGCTCGGGGTGCTGGGTGCGCAGTACTCATGGTGCTGGGTGCTCAGTGCTCAGGGTGCTGGGTGCTCAGTACTCAGGGTGCTGGGTGCTCAGTGCTCGGGGTGCTGGGTGCGCAGTACTCATGGTGCTGGGTGCTCAGTGCTCAGGGTGCTGGGTGCTCAGTACTCAGGGTGCTGGGTGCTCAGTGCTCAGGGTGCTGGGTGCTCAGTACTCAGGGTGCTGGGCGCACAGTGCTCAGGGTGCTGGGTGCTCAGTACTCAGGGTGCTGGGAGCTCAGTACTCAGGGTGCTCAGTATTCAGGGTACTGGGTGCTCAGTGCTCGGGGTGCTGGGAGCTCAGTACTCAGGGTGCTGGGTGCTCAGTGCTCGGGGTGCTGGGTGCTCAGTGCTCAGTGTGATCGGTGCTCAGTACTCAGGGTGCTGGGTGCTCAGTGCTCAGGGTGCTGGGTGTTCATTCCACAGGGTGCTCAGTGCTCAGGGTGCTGGGTTCTTAGTGCTCGGGGTGCTGGGTGCTCAGTGCTCGGGGTGCTGGGTGTTCAGTGCTCAGTGCTCAGGGTGCTGGGTGGTCAGTGCTCGGGGTGCTGGGTGCTCAGTGCTCAGTTTTCAGGGTGCTGGGTGCTTAGTACTCGGGGTGCTGGGTGCTCAGTGCTCAGTACTCAGGGTGCTGGGTGCTCAGTGCCCAGGGTGCTGGGTGCTCAGTGCTCAGGGTGCTGGGTGCTCAGTGCTCAGGGTGCTGGGTACTCAGTGCTCAGGGTGCTGGGTGCTCAGTACTCAGGGTACTGGGTGCTCAGTGCTCAGGGTGCTGGGTGCTCAGTGCTCGGGGTGCTGGGTGCTCAGTGCTCAGGGTGCTGGGTGCTCAGTGCTCGATGTGCTCGGTGCTCAGTACTCAGTGTGCTGGGTGCTCAGTGCTCGAGGTGCTCAGTACTCAGGGTGCTGTATGTTCAGTGTTCAGGGTGCTGGGTGCTCAGTACTCAGGGTGCTCGGTGCTTAGTACTCAGGGTGCTGGGTGCTCAGTACTCCGGGTGCTGGGTGCTCAGTGCTCGGGGTGCTCGGTGCTCAGTACTCAGTGCTCAGGGTGCTCAGTGCTCAGTGCTCAGGGTGCTGGGTGTTCAGTACTCAGGGTGCTGAGTGCCCAGTACTCAGGGTGCTGGGTGCTCAGTACTCGGGGTGCTCGGTGCTCATTGCTCAGGGTGCTGGGTGCTCAGTACTCAGTGTGCTGGGTGCTCAGTACTCAGGGTGCTGGGTGCTCAGTGCTCAGGGTGCTGGGTTCTCAGTGCTCAGGGTGCTCGGTGCTCAGTACTCGGGGTGCTGCGTGCTCATCCTTGGGGTGCTGGGTGCTCAGTGCTCGGGGTGCTTGGTGCACAGTACTCAGGGTGCTGGGGGCTCAGTGCTCAGGGTGCTGGGTGCTCAGTACTCAGGGTGCTGGGCGCACAGTGCTCAGGGTGCTGGGTGCTCAGTACTCAGGGTGCTGGGAGCTCAGTGCTCAGGGTGATCGGTGCTCAGTACTCAGGGTGCTCAGTACTCAGGGTACTGGGTGCTCAGTGCTCGGGGTGCTGGGAGCTCAGTACTCAGGGTGCTGGGTGCTCAGTGCTCGAGGTGCTGGGTGCTCAGTGCTCAGGGTGATCGGTGCTCAGTACTCAGGGTGCTGGGTGCTCAGTGCTCAGGGTGCTGGGTGTTCAGTCCACAGGGTACTCAGTGCTCAGGGTGCTGGGTGCTCAGTGCTCGGGGTGCTGGGTGCTCAGTGCTCGGGGTGCTGGGTGTTCAGTGCTCAGTGCTCAGGGTGCTGGGTGCTCAGTGCTCAGTGCTCAGGGTGCTGGTTGCTCAATACTCAGGGTGCTGGGTGCTCATTACTCAGGGTGCTGGGTGCTCAGTGCTCAGGGTGCTGGGTGCTCAGTACTCAGGGTGCTGTGTGCTCAGTACTGGGGTGCTGGGTGCTCAGTGCTCAGGGTGCTGGGTGCTCAGTGCTCGGGGTGCTGGGTGCTCAGTGCTCAGTACTCAGGGTGCTGGGTGCTCAGTACTCGGGGTGCTAGGTGCTCAGTGCTCAGTACTCAGGCTGCTGGGTGCTCAGTGCTCAGGGTGCTGGGTGCTCAGTGCTAAGGGTGCTGGGTGCTCAGTGCTCAGGTTGCTGGGTACTCAGTGCTCAGGGTACTGGGTGCTCAGTACTCAGGGTGCTGGGTGCTCAGTGCTCAGGGTGCTGGGTGCTCAGTGCTCGGGGTGCTGGGTGCTCAGTGCTCGGGGTGCTGGGTGCTCAGTGCTCGGGGTGCTCGGTGCTCAGTACTCAGGGTGCTGGGTGCTCAGTGCTCGAGGTGCTCAGTACTCAGGGTGCTGTATGTTCAGTGTACAGGGTGCTGGGTGTTCAGTACTCAGGGTGCTGGGTGCTCAGTACTCAGGGGGCTGGGTGCTCAGTACTCGGGGTGCTCGGTGCTCAGTGCTCAGGGTGCTGGGTGCTCAGTGCTCGGGGTGCTGGGTGCTAAGTGCTCGATGTGCTCGGTGCTCAGGACTCAGTGTGCTGGGTGCTCAGTGCTCGAGCTGCTCAGTACTCAGGGTGCTGTCTGTTCAGTGTTCAGGGTGCTGGGTGCTCAGAACTCAGGGTGCTCGGTGCTTAGTACTCAGGGTGCTGGGTGCTCAGTACTCCGGGTGCTGGGTGCTCAGTGCTCGGGGTGCTCGGTGCTCAGTACTCAGTGCTCAGGGTGCTCAGTGCTCAGTGCTCAGGGTGCTGGGTGTTCAGTACTCAGCGTGCTGGGTGCTCAGTACTCAGGGTGCTGGGTGCTCAGTACTCGGGGTGCTCGGTGCTCATTGCTCAGGGTGCTGGGTGCTCAGTACTCAGGGTGCTGGGTGCTCAGTACTCAGGGTGCTGGGTGCTCAGTGCTCAGGGTGCTGGGTACTCAGTTCTCAGGGTGCTCAGTGCTCAGTACTCGGGGTGCTGGGTGCTCATTCTTGGGGTGCTGGGTGCTCAGTGCTCGGGGTGCTGGGTGCGCAGTACTCATGGTGCTGGGTGCTCAGTGCTCAGGGTGCTGGGTGCTCAGTACTCAGGGTGCTGGGTGCTCAGTGCTCAGGGTGCTGGGTGCTCAGTACTCAGGGTGCTGGGCGCACAGTGCTCAGGGTGCTGGGTGCTCAGTACTCAGGGTGCTGGGAGCTCAGTGCTCAGGGTGATCGGTGCTCAGTACTCAGGGTGCTCAGTATTCAGGGTACTGGGTGCTCAGTGCTCGGGGTGCTGGGAGCTCAGTACTCAGGGTGCTGGGTGCTCAGTGCTCGGGGTGCTGGGTGCTCAGTGCTCAGTGTGATCGGTGCTCAGTACTCAGGGTGCTGGGTGCTCAGTGCTCAGGGTGCTGGGTGTTCAGTCCACAGGGTGCTCAGTGCTCAGGGTGCTGGGTGCTTAGTGCTCGGGGTGCTGGGTGCTCAGTGCTCGGGGTGCTGGGTGTTCAGTGCTCAGTGCTCAGGGTGCTGGGTGGTCAGTGCTCGGGGTGCTGGGTGCTCAGTGCTCAGTACTCAGGGTGCTGGGTGCTTAGTACTCGGGGTGCTGGGTGCTCAGTGCTCAGTACTCAGGGTGCTGGGTGCTCAGTGCTCAGGGTGCTGGGTGCTCAGTGCTCGGGGTGCTGGGTGCTCAGTGCTCGGGGTGCTGGGTGCTCAGTGCTCGGGGTGCTCGGTGCTCAGGACTCAGTGTGCTGTGTGCTCAGTGCTCGAGCTGCTCAGTACTCAGGGTGCTGTATGTTCAGTGTTCAAGTTGCTGGGTGCTCAGTACTCAGGGTGCTCGGTGCTTAGTACTCAG
Source organism: Microtus oregoni (assembly GCF_018167655.1). NCBI lineage: Eukaryota > Metazoa > Chordata > Mammalia > Rodentia > Cricetidae > Microtus > Microtus oregoni. Next base: position 325,915 of record NW_024543811.1, on the reverse strand, counting down.
GGTGCTGGGTGCTCAGTACTCCGGGTGCTGGGTGCTCAGTGCTCGGGGTGCTCGGTGCTCAGTACTCAGTGCTCAGGGTGCTCAGTGCTCAGTGCTCAGGGTGCTGGGTGTTCAGTACTCAGCGTGCTGGGTGCTCAGTACTCAGGGTGCTGGGTGCTCAGTACTCGGGGTGCTCGGTGCTCATTGCTCAGGGTGCTGGGTGCTCAGTACTCAGGGTGCTGGGTGCTCAGTACTCAGGGTGCTGGGTGCTCAGTGCTCAGGGTGCTGGGTACTCAGTTTTCAGGGTGCTCAGTGCTCAGTACTCGGGGTGCTGGGTGCTCATTCTTGGGGTGCTGGGTGCTCAGTGCTCGGGGTGCTGGGTGCGCAGTACTCATGGTGCTGGGTGCTCAGTGCTCAGGGTGCTGGGTGCTCAGTACTCAGGGTGCTGGGTGCTCAGTGCTCAGGGTGCTGGGTGCTCAGTACTCAGGGTGCTGGGCGCACAGTGCTCAGGGTGCTGGGTGCTCAGTACTCAGGGTGCTGGGAGCTCAGTGCTCAGGGTGCTGGGTGCTCAGTACTCGGGGTGCTCGGTGCTCATTGCTCAGGGTGCTGGGTGCTCAGTACTCAGGGTGCTGGGTGCTCAGTACTCAGGGTGCTGGGTGCTCAGTGCTCAGGGTGCTGGGTACTCAGTTCTCAGGGTGCTCAGTGCTCAGTACTCGGGGTGCTGGGTGCTCATTCTTGGGGTGCTGGGTGCTCAGTGCTCGGGGTGCTGGGTGCGCAGTACTCATGGTGCTGGGTGCTCAGTGCTCAGGGTGCTGGGTGCTCAGTACTCAGGGTGCTGGGTGCTCAGTGCTCGGGGTGCTGGGTGCGCAGTACTCATGGTGCTGGGTGCTCAGTGCTCAGGGTGCTGGGTGCTCAGTACTCAGGGTGCTGGGTGCTCAGTGCTCAGGGTGCTGGGTGCTCACTACTCAGGGTGCTGGGCGCACAGTGCTCAGGGTGCTGGGTGCTCAGTACTCAGGGTGCTGGGAGCTCAGTACTCAGGGTGCTCAGTATTCAGGGTACTGGGTGCTCAGTGCTCGGGGTGCTGGGAGCTCAGTACTCAGGGTGCTGGGTGCTCAGTGCTCGGGGTGCTGGGTGCTCAGTGCTCAGTGTGATCGGTGCTCAGTACTCAGGGTGCTGGGTGCTCAGTGCTCAGGGTGCTGGGTGTTCAGTCCACAGGGTGCTCAGTGCTCAGGGTGCTGGGTGCTTAGTGCTCGGGGTGCTGGGTGCTCAGTGCTCGGGGTGCTGGGTGTTCAGTGCTCAGTGCTCAGGGTGCTGGGTGGTCAGTGCTCGGGGTGCTGGGTGCTCAGTGCTCAGTACTCAGGGTGCTGGGTGCTTAGTACTCGGGGTGCTGGGTGCTCAGTGCTCAGTACTCAGGGTGCTGGGTGCTCAGTGCCCAGGGTGCTGGGTGCTCAGTGCTCAGGGTGCTGGGTGCTCAGTGCTCAGGGTGCTGGGTACTCAGTGCTCAGGGTGCTGGGTGGTCAGTACTCAGGGTACTGGGTGCTCAGTGCTCAGGGTGCTGGGTGCTCAGTGCTCGGGGTGCTGGGTGCTCAGTGCTCGGGGTGCTGGGTGCTCAGTGCTCGATGTGCTCGGTGATCAGTACTCAGTGTGCTGGGTGCTCAGTGCTCGAGGTGCTCAGTACTCAGGGTGCTGTATGTTCAGTGTTCAGGGTGCTGGGTGCTCAGTACTCAGGGTGCTCGGTGCTTAGTACTCAGGGTGCTGGGTGCTCAGTGCTCAGTACTCAGCGTGTTGGGTGCTCAGTGCTCGGGGTGCTGGGTCCTCAGTGCTCAGGGTGCTGGGTGCTCAGTACTCAGGGTGCTGGGTGCTCAGTGCTCGGGGTGCTCGGTGCTCAGTACTCAGTGCTCAGGGTGCTCAGTGCTCAGTGCTCAGGGTGCTGGGTGTTCAGTACTCAGGGTGCTGGGTGCCCAGTACTCAGGGTGCTGGGTGCTCAGTACTCGGGGTGCTCGGTGCTCATTGCTCATGGTGCTGGGTGCTCAGTACTCAGTGTGCTGGGTGCTCAGTACTCAGGGTGCTGGGTGCTCAGTGCTCAGGGTGCTGGGTTCTCAGTGCTCAGGGTGCTCGGTGCTCAGTACTCGGGGTGCTGCGTGCTCATTCTTGGGGTGCTGGGTGCTCAGTGCTCGGGGTGCTTGGTGCGCAGTACTCAGGGTGCTGGGGGCTCAGTGCTCAGGGTGCTGGGTGCTCAGTACTCAGGGTGCTGGGCGCACAGTGCTCAGGGTGCTGGGTGCTCAGTACTCAGGGTGCTGGGAGCTCAGTGCTCAGGGTGATCGGTGCTCAGTACTCAGGGTGCTCAGTACTCAGGGTACTGGGTGCTCAGTGCTCGGGGTGCTGGGAGCTCAGTACTCAGGGTGCTGGGTGCTCAGTGCTCGGGGTGCTGGGTGCTCAGTGCTCAGGGTGATCGGTGCTCAGTACTCAGGGTGCTCAGTGCTCAGGGTGCTGGGTGTTCAGTCCACAGGGTACTCAGTGCTCAGGGTGCTGGGTGCTCAGTGCTCGGGGTGCTGGGTGCTCAGTGCTCGGGGTGCTGGGTGTTCAGTGCTCAGTGCTCAGGGTGCTGGGTGCTCAGTGCTCAGTGCTCAGGGTGCTGGTTGCTCAATACTCAGGGTGCTGGGTGCTCATTACTCAGGGTGCTGGGTGCTCAGTGCTCAGGGTGCTGGGTGCTCAGTACTCAGGGTGCTGGGTGCTCAGTACTCGGGTGCTGGGTGCTCAGTGCTCAGGGTGCTGGGTGCTCAGTGCTCGGGGTGCTGGGTGCTCAGTGCTCAGTACTCAGGGTGCTGGGTGCTCAGTACTCGGGGTGCTAGGTGCTCAGTGCTCAGTACTCAGGGTGCTGGGTGCTCAGTGCTCAGGGTGCTGGGTGCTCAGTGCTAAGGGTGCTGGGTGCTCAGTGCTCAGGGTGCTGGGTGCTCAGTGCTCGGGGTGCTGGGTGCTCAGTGCTCGGGGTGCTGGGTGCTCAGTGCTCGGGGTGCTGGGTGCTCAGTGCTCGGGTTGCTGGGTGCTCAGTGCTCGGGGTGCTCGGTGCTCAGTACTCAGGGTGCTGGGTGCTCAGTGCTCGAGGTGCTCAGTACTCAGGGTGCTGTATGTTCAGTGTACAGGGTGCTGGGTGTTCAGTACTCAGGGTGCTGGGTGCTCAGTACTCAGGGGGCTGGGTGCTCAGTACTCGGGGTGCTCGGTGCTCAGTGCTCAGGGTGCTGGGTGCTCAGTGCTCGGGGTGCTGGGTGCTAAGTGCTCGATGTGCTCGGTGCTCAGGACTCAGTGTGCTGGGTGCTCAGTGCTCGAGCTGCTCAGTACTCAGGGTGCTGTATGTTCAGTGTTCAGGGTGCTGGGTGCTCAGAACTCAGGGTGCTCGGTGCTTAGTACTCAGGGTGCTGGGTGCTCAGTACTCCGGGTGCTGGGTGCTCAGTGCTCGGGGTGCTCGGTGCTCAGTACTCAGTGCTCAGGGTGCTCAGTGCTCAGTGCTCAGGGTGCTGGGTGTTCAGTACTCAGCGTGCTGGGTGCTCAGTATTCAGGGTGCTGGGTGCTCAGTACTCGGGGTGCTCGGTGCTCATTGCTCAGGGTGCTGGGTGCTCAGTACTCAGGGTGCTGGGTGCTCAGTACTCAGGGTGCTGGGTGCTCAGTGCTCAGGGTGCTTGGTGCTCAGTACTCAGGGTGCTCAGTGCTCAGGGTGCTGGGTGCTCAGTGCTCGTGGTGCTGGGTACTCAGTTCTCAGTAAACAGGGTGCTGGGTGCTCAGTGCTCGGGGTGCTGGGTGCTCAGTGCTCGGGGTGCTGGGTGTTCAGTGCTCAGTGCTCAGGGTGCTGGGTGCTCAGTGCTCAGTGCTCAGGGTGCTGGTTGCTCAATACTCAGGGTGCTGGGTGCTCATTACTCAGGGTGCTGGGTGCTCAGTGCTCAGGGTGCTGGGTGCTCAGTACTCAGGGTGCTGGGTGCTCAGTACTCGGGTGCTGGGTGCTCAGTGCTCAGGGTGCTGGGTGCTCAGTGCTCGGGGTGCTGGGTGCTCAGTGCTCAGTACTCAGGGTGCTGGGTGCTCAGTACTCGGGGTGCTAGGTGCTCAGTGCTCAGTACTCAGGGTGCTGGGTGCTCAGTGCTCAGGGTGCTGGGTGCTCAGTGCTAAGGGTGCTGGGTGCTCAGTGCTCAGGTTGCTGGGTACTCAGTGCTCAGGGTACTTTGTGCTCAGTACTCAGGGTGCTGGGTGCTCAGTGCTCAGGGTGCTGGGTGCTCAGTGCTCGGGGTGCTGGGTGCTCATTCTCGGGGTGCTGGGTGCTCAGTGCTCAGGGTGCTGGGTGCTCAGTACTCAGGGTGCTGGGTGCTCAGTGCTCAGGGTGCTTGGTGCTCAGTACTCAGGGTGCGGTGTGCTCAGTGCTCAGGGTGCTGGGTGATCAGTACTCAGGGTGCTGGGTGCTCAGTGCTCAGGGTGCTGGGTGCTCAGTACTCAGGGTGCTGGGAGCTCAGTACTCAGGGTGATCGGTGCTCAATACTCAGGGTGCTCAGTACTCAGGGTACTGGGTGCTTAGTGCTCGGGGTGCTGGGAGCTCAGTACTCAGGGTGCTGGGTGCTCAGTGCTCGGGGTGCTGGGTGCTCAGTGCTCAGGGTGATCGGTGCTCAGTACTCAGGGTGCTGGGTGCTCAGTGCTCAGGGTGCTGGGTGTTCAGTCCACAGGGTGCTCAGTGCTCAGGGTGCTGGGTGCTCAGTGCTCGGGGTGCTGGGTGTTCAGTGCTCGGGGTGCTGGGTGCTCAGTGCTCAGGGTGCTGTGTGCTCAGTGCTCAGTGCTCAGGGTGCTGGGTGCTCAGTGATCAGCGTGCTGGGTGCTCAGTACAAAGGGTGCTCGGTGCTCAGTACTCAGGGTTCTCAGTGCTCAGTACTCAGGGTGCTGGGTACTCAGTGCTCAGGGTGCTGGGTGCTCAGTACTCAGGGTGCTCAGTGCTCAGTACTTAGGGTGCTTGGTGCTCAGTACTCAGGGTGCTCAGTGCTCAGTACTCGGTGTGCTGGGTGCTCAGTGCTCAGGGTGCTCAGTGCTCAGTGCTCGGGGTGCTGGGTGCTCAGTGTTCAGGGCGCTGGGTGCTCAGTGCTCGGGGTGCTGGGTGCTCAGTACTCGGGGTGCTGGGTGCTCAGTGCTCAGGTTGCTCAGTGCTCAGTACTCAGTGCTCAGGGTGCTCAGTGCTCAGTGCTCAGGGTGCTGGGTGTTCAGTACTCAGGGTGCTGGGTGCTCAGTACTCAGGGTGCTGGGTGCTCAGTGCTCAGGGTGCTGGGTGCTCAGTGCTCAGGGCGCTGGGTGCTCAGTGCTCGGGGTGCTCGGAGCTCAGTACTCAGGGTGCTGGGTGCTCAGTGCTCGGGGTGATCGGTGCTCAGTACTCAGGGTGCTGGGTGCTCAGTGCTCGGGGTGCTCGGTGCTCAGTACGTTGGTTGCTCACTACTCAGGGTGCTGGGTGCTCAGTGCTCAGGGTGCTGGGTGCTCAGTGCTCAGGGTGCTGGGTGCTCAGTGCTCAGGGTGCTGGGTGCTCAGTACTCAGGGTGCTGGGTGCTCAGTGCTCGGGGTGCTGGGTGCTCAGTGCTCAGGGTGCTGGGTGCTCAGTACTCAGGGTGCTGGGTGCTCAGTACTCGGGGTGCTGGGTGCTCAGTACTCAGGGTGCTGGGTGTTCAGTACTCAGGGAGCTGGGTGCTCTGTACTCGGGAGCTGGGTGCTCAGTGCTCAGGGTGCTGGGTGCTCAGTGCTCGGTGTGCTGGGTGCTCAGTGCACAGTACTCAGGGTGTTGTGTGCTCAGTGCTCAGTACTCAGGGTGCTGGGTGCTCAGTGCTCAGGGTGCTGTGTGCTCAGTGCTCAGGGTGCTGGGTGCTCAGTGCTCAGTGTGCTGGGTACTCAGTGCTCAGGGTGCAGGGTGCTCAGTACTCAGGGTGCTGGGTGCTCAGAACTCAGGGTGCTGGGTGCTCAGTGCTCGGGGTGCTGGGTGCTCAGTGCTCGGTGTGCTGGGTGCTCAGTGCTCGGGGTGCTCGGTGCTCAGTACTCAGGGTGCTGGGTGCTCAGTGCTCGAGGTGCTCAGTACTCAGGTTGCTGTGTGTTCAGTGCTCAGAGTGCTGGGTGCTCAGTATTCAGGGTGCTCGGTGCTTAGTACACAGGGTGCTGGGTGCTCAGTACTCCGGCTGCTGGGTGCTCAGTGCTCGGGGTGCTCGGTGCTCAGTGCTCAAGATGCTGGGTGCTCAGTACTCAGGGTGCTCATTGCTCAGGGTGCTGGGTGCTCAGTACTCAGGGTGCTGGGTGCTCAGTGCTCAGGGTGCTCGGTGCTCAGTACGTTGGGTGCTCAGTACTCAGGGTGCTGGGGGCTCAGTGCTCAGGGTGCTGGGTGCTCAGTGCTCAGGGTGCTGGGTGCACAGTACTCAGGGTGCTGGGTGCTCGGTGCTCAGTATGCTGGGTGCTCAGTACTCAGGGTGCTGGGTGCTCAGTGCTCGGGTTGCTCGGTGCTCAGTACGCTGGGTGCTCAGTACTCAGTGTGCTGGGTGCTCAGTACTCAGGGTGCAGGGTGCTCAGTACTCAGGGTGCTGGGTGCGTAGTACTCAGGGTGCTGGGTGCTCAGTGCTCGGGGTGCTCGGTGCTCAGTACGCTGGGTGCTGGGTGCTCAGTGCTCGATGTGCTCAGTACTCAGGGTGCTCTGTGTTCAGTGATCAGGGTGCTGTGTGTTCAGTGCTCAGGGTGCTGGGTGCTTAGTACTCAGGGTGCTGGGTGCTCAGTGCTCGGGGTGCTGGGTGCTCAGTGCTCAGTACTCAGGGTGCTGGGTGCTCAGTGCTCAGGGTGCTGGGTGCTCAGTGCTCGGGGTGCTGGGTGCTCAGTACTCAGGGTGCTGGGTGCTCAGTACGCCGGGTGCTGGGTGCTCAGTTCTCGGGGTGCTCGGTGCTCAGTACTCAGGGCTCAGGGTGCTCAGTGCTCAGTGCTCAGTGTGCTGGGTGTTCAGTACTCAGGGTGCTGGGTGCTCAGTACTCAAGGTGCTGGGGGCTCAGTGCTCAGGGTGCTGGGTGCTCAGTACTCGGGGTGCTGGGTGCTCAGTGCTCAGGGTGCTGGGGGCTCAGTACTCAGGGTGCTGGGTGCTCAGTACTCAGGGTGCTGGGTGCTCAGTGCTCAGCGTGCTGGGTACTCAGTGCTCAGGGTGCTCGGTGCTCAGTACTCGGGGTGCTGGGTGCTCATTCTCGGGGTGCTGGGTGCTCAGTGCTCGGGGTGCTGGGTGCTCAGTACTCAGCGTGCTGGGTGCTCAGTGCTAAGGGTGCTGGGTGCTCAGTACTCAGGGTGCTGGGTGCTCAGTGCTCAGGTTGCTGGGTGCTCAGTACTCAGGGTGCTGGGTGGTCAGTGCTCAGGGTGCTGGGTGCTCAGTACTCAGGGTTCTGGGAGCTCAGTGCTCAGGGTGATCGGTGCTCAGTACTCAGGGTGCTCAGTACTCAGGGTGCTGGGTGCTCAGTGCTCGGGGTGCTGGGTGCTCAGTACTCAGGGAGCTGGGTGCTCAGTGCTCGCGGTTCTGGGTGCTCAGTGCTCAGGGTGCTGGGTGCTCAGTCCTCAGGGTGCTCAGTGCTCAGGGTGCTGGGTGCTCAGTGCTCGGGGTGCTCGGTGCTCAGTACTCAGGGTGCTGTGTGCTCAGTACTCAGGGTGCTGGGTGCTCAGTACTCAGGGTGCTGGGTGCTCAGTGCACAGTGTGCTGGGTGATCAGTGCTCAGTGTGCTGGGTGCTCAGTGATCAGGGTGCTGGGTGCTCAGTGCTCGGGGTGCTGGGTGCTCAGTACTCAGGGTGCTGGGTACTCAGTACTCGGGTGCTGGGTGCTCAGTGCTCAGGGTGCTGGGTGCTCAGTGCTCGGGGTGCTGGGTGCTCAGTGCTCAGTACTCAGGGTGCTCGGTGCACAGTGCTCGGGGTTCTGGGTGCTCAGTGCTCAGTACTCAGGGTGCTGGGTGCTCAGTGCTCAGGGTGCTGTGTGCTCAGTGCTCAGGGTGCTGGGTGCTCAGTGCTCAGGGTGCTGGGTACTCAGTGCTCAGGGTGCTGGGTGCTCAGTACTCAGGGTGCTGGGTGCTCAGTACTCAGGGTGCTGGGTGCTCAGTGCTCGGGGTGCTGGGTGCTCAGTGCTCGCGGTGCTTGGTGCTCAGTGCTCGGGGTGCTCGGTGCCCAGTACTCAGGGTGCTGGGTGCTCAGTGCGCGAGGTGCTCAGTACTCAGAGTGCTGTGTGTTCAGTGCTCAGGGTGCTGGGTGCTCAGTACTCAGGGTGCTCGGTGCTTAGTACTCATGGTGCTGGGTGCTCAGTACTCCGGGTACTGGGTGCTCAGTGCTCGGGGTGCTCGGTTCTCAGTACGTTGGGTGCTCACTACTCAGGGTGCTGGGTGCTCAGTGCTCAGGGTGCTGGGTGCTCAGTGCTCAGGGTGCTGGGTGCTCAGTGCTCAGGGTGCTGGGTGCTCAGTACTCAGGGTGCTGGGTGCTCAGTGCTCGGGGTGCTGGGTGCTCAGTGCTCAGGGTGCTGGGTGCTCAGTACTCAGGGTGCTGGGTGCTCAGTACTCGGGGTGCTGGGTGCTCAGTATTCAGGGTGGTGGGTGCTCAGTACTCATTGTGCTGGGTGCTCAGTATTCGGGGTGCTGGGTGCTCAGTGCTCAGTATTCAGGGTGCTGGGTGCTCAGTACTCAGGTAGCTGGGTGCTCAGTACTCAGGGTGCTGGGTGCTCAGTACTCGGGTGCTGCGTGCTCAGTGCTCAGGGTGCTGGGTGCTCAGTGCTCGGGGTGCTGGGTGCTCAGTGCTCAGTACTCAGGGTGCTGGTTGCTCAGTACTCGGGGTGCTAGGTGCTCAGTGCTCAGTACTCAGGGTGCTGGGAGCTCAGTGCTCAGGGGGCTGGGTGCTCACTGCTCAGGGTGCTGGGTGCTCAGTGCTCAGGGTGCTGGGTACTCAGTGCTCAGGGTACTGGGTGCTCAGTACTCAGGGTGCTGGGTGCTCAGTGCTCAGGGTGCTGGGTGCTCAGTGCTCGGGGTGCTGGGTGCTCAGTGCTCGGGGTGCTGGGTGCTCAGTGCTCGGGGTGCTCGGTGCTCAGTACTCAGGGTGCTGGGTGCTCAGTGCTCGAGGTGCTCAGTACTCAGGGTGCTGTATGTTCAGTGTTCAGGGTGCTGGGTGCTCAGTACTCAGGGTGCTCGGTGCTTAGTACTCAGGGTGCTGGGTGCTCAGTACTCCGGGTGCTGGGTGCTCAGTGCTCGGGGTGCTCGGTGCTCAGTACTCAGTGCACAGGGTGCTCAGTGCTCAGTGCTCAGGGTGCTGGGTGTTCAGTACTCAGGGTGCTGGGTGCTCAGTACTCAGGGGGCTGGGTGCTCAGTACTCGGGGTGCCCGGTGCTCAGTGCTCAGGGTGCTGGGTGCTCAGTACTCAGGGTGCTGGGTGCTCAGTACTCAGGGTGCTGGGTGCTCAGTGCTCAGGGTGCTGGGTACTCAGTGCTCAGGGTGCTCGGTGCTCAGTACTCGGGGTGCTGGGTGCTCATTCTCGGGGTGCTGGGTGCTCAGTGCTCAGGGTGCTGGGTGCTCAGTACTCAGGGTGCTGGGTGCTCAGTGCTCAGGGTGCTTGGTGCTCAGTACTCAGGGTGCTGGGTGCTCAGTGCTCAGGTTGCTGGGTGCTCAGTACTCAGGGTGCTGGGAGCTCAGTGCTCAGGGTGATCGGTGCTCAGTACTCAGGGTGCTCAGTACTCAGGGTACTGGGTGCTCAGTGCTCGGGGTGCTGGGAGCTCAGTACTCAGGGTGCTGGGTGCTCAGTACTCAGGGTGCTGGGTGCTCAGTGCTCAGGGTGCTGGGTGCTCAGTACTCAGGGTGCTGGGTGCTCAGTGCTCAGGGTGCTTGGTGCTCAGTACTCAGGGTGCTGGGTGCTCAGTGCTCAGGTTGCTGGGTGCTCAGTACTCAGGGTGCTGGGAGCTCAGTGCTCAGGGTGATCGGTGCTCAGTACTCAGGGTGCTCAGTACTCAGGGTACTGGGTGCTCAGTGCTCGGGGTGCTGGGAGCTCAGTACTCAGGGTGCTGGGTGCTCAGTGCTCGGGGTGCTGGGTGCTCAGTGCTCAGGGTGATCGGTGCTCAGTACTCAGGGTGCTGGGTGCTCAGTGCTCAGGGTGCTGGGTGTTCAGTATACAGGGTGCTCAGTGCTCAGGGTGCTGGGTGCTCAGTGCTCAGGGTGCTGGGTGTTCAGTGCTCGGGGTGCTGGGTGCTCAGTGCTCAGGGTGCTGGGTGCTCAGTGCTCAGTGCTCAGGGTGCTGGTTGCTCAGTACTCAGGGTGCTGGGTGCTCAGTACTCAGGGTGCTGGGTGCTCAGTGCTCAGGGTGCTAGGTGCTCAGTACTCAGGGTGCTGGGTGATCAGTGCTCGGGGTGCTGGGTGCTCAGTGCTCAGGGTGCTGGGTGCTCAGTGCTCAGGGTGCTGGGTGCTCAGTACTCAGTGTGCTGGGTTCTCAGTGCTCGGGGTGCTCGGTGTTCAGTACTCAAGGTGCTGGGTGTTCAGTGCTCAGATTGCTGGGTGCTCAGTGCTCAGGGTGCTGGGTGCTCAGTACTCAGGGTGCTCGGTGCTCAGTACTCAGGGTTCTCAGTGCTCAGTACTCAGGGTGCTGGCTACTCAGTGCTCAGGGTGCTGGGTGCTCAGTACTCAGGGTGCTCAGTGCTCAGTACTTAGGGTGCTTGGTGCTCAGTACTCAGGGTGCTCAGTGCTCAGTACTCGGTGTGCTGGGTACTCAGTGCTCAGGGTGCTCAGTACTCAGTGCTCGGGGTGCTGGGTGCTCAGTGGTCAGTGCGCTGGGTGCTCAGTGCTCGGGGTGCTGGGTGCTCAGTACTCAGGGTGCTGGGAGCTCAGTGCTCAGGGTGATCGGTGCTCAGTACTCAGGGTGCTCGGTGCTCAGTGCTCAGGCTGCTCAGTGCTCAGTACTCAGGGTGCTCAGTGCTCAGTGCTCTGGGTGCTGGGTGCTCAGTGCTCAGGGTGCTTGGTGCTCAGTACTCAGGGTGCTCAGTGCTCAGGGTGCTGGGTGCTCAGTGCTCGTGGTGCTGGGTACTCAGTTCTCAGTAAACAGGGTGCTGGGTGCTCAGTGCTCGGGGTGCTGGGTGCTCAGTGCTCAGTACTCAGGGTGCTGGGTGCTCAGTGCTCGGGGTCCTGGATGCTCAGTACTCAGGGTGCTGGGTGCTCAGTGCTCAGGGTGCTGGGTGCTCAGTACTCAGGGTGCTGGGTGCTCAGTGCTCAGGGTGCTGGGTGCTCAGTACTCAGGGTGCTGGGTCCTCAGTGCTCAGGGTGCTGGGTGCTCAGTGCTCGGGGTGCTCAGTACTCAGGGTGCTGTGTGTTCAGTGCTCAGGGTACTGGGTGCTCAGTACTCAGGGTGCTTGGTGCTTAGTACTCAGGGTGCTGGGTGCTCAGTACTCAGGGTGCTGTGTGTTCAGTGCTCAGGGTGCTGGGTGCTCAGAACTCGGGGTGCTCGGTGCTCAGTGCTCAGGGTGCTGGGTGCTCAGTACTCAGGGTGCTCATTGCTCAGGGTGCTGGGTGCTCAGTACTCAGGGTGCTGGGTGCTCAGTACTCAGGATGCTGTGTGCTCAGTACTCAGGGTGCTCAGTGCTCAGTGCTCAGGGTGCTGGGTGCTCACTGCTCAGGGTGCTGGGTGCTCAGTGCTCAGGGTGCTCGGTGCTCAGTGCTCAGGGTGCTGGGTGCTCAGTACTCAGGGTTCTCATGGCTCAGGGTGCTGGGTGCTCAGTGCCCGGGGCGCTGGGTGCTAAGTCCTCAGGGTGCTGGGTGCTCAGTGCTCAGGGTGCTCGGTGCTCAGTGCTCAGGGCGCTGGGTGCTCGGTGCTCGGGGTGCTGGGTGCTCAGTGCTCAGGGTGCTCGGTGCTCAGTGCTCAGGGCGCTGGGTGCTCAGTGCTCGGGGTGCTGGGTGATCAGTGCTCGGGGTTCTGGGTGCTCAGTGCTCAGGGTGCTTTGTGCTCAGTGCTCAGGGTGCTGGGTGCTCAGTACTCAGGGTGCTGGGTGCTCAGTGCTCAGGGTGCTTGGTGCTCAGTACTCAGGGTGCTGGGTGCTCAGTGCTCAGGGTGCTGGGTGCTCAGTACTCAGGGTGCTGGGAGCTCAGTGCTCAGGGTGATCGGTGCTCAGTACTCAGGGTGCTCAGTACTCAGGGTACTGGGTGCTCAGTGCTCGGGGTGCTGGGAGCTCAGTACTCAGGGTGCTGGGTGCTCAGTGCTCGGGGTGCTGGGTGCTCAGTGCTCAGGGTGATCGGTGCTCAGTACGCAGTGTGCTGGGTGCTCAGTGCTCAGGGTGCTGGGTGTTCAGTCCACAGGGTGCTCAGTGCTCAGGGTGCTGGGTGCTCAGTGCTCAGGGTGCTGGGTGTTCAGTGCTCGGGGTGCTGGGTGCTCAGTGCTCAGGGTGCTGGGTGCTCAGTGCTCAGTGCTCAGGGTGCTGGTTGCTCAGTACTCAGGGTGCTGGGTGCTCAGTACTCAGGGTGCTGGGTGCTCAGTGCTCAGGGTGCTAGGTGCTCAGTACTCAGGGTGCTGGGTGATCAGTGCTCGGCGTGCTGGGTGCTCAGTGCTCAGGGTGCTGGGTGCTCAGTGCTCAGGGTGCTGGGTGCTCAGTACTCAGGGTGCTGGGTGCTCAGTGCTCGGGGTGCTCGGTGTTCAGTACTCAAGGTGCTGGGTGTTCAGTGCTCAGATTGCTGGGTGCTCAGTGCTCAGGGTGCTGGGTGCTCAGTACTCAGGGTGCTCGGTGCTCAGTACTCAGGGTTCTCAGTGCTCAGTACTCAGGGTGCTGGCTACTCAGTGCTCAGGGTGCTGGGTGCTCAGTACTCAGGGTGCTCAGTGCTCAGTACTTAGGGTGCTTGGTGCTCAGTACTCAGGGTGCTCAGTGCTCAGTACTCGGTGTGCTGGGTACTCAGTGCTCAGGGTGCTCAGTACTCAGTGCTCGGGGTGCTGGGTGCTCAGTGGTCAGTGCGCTGGGTGCTCAGTGCTCGGGGTGCTGGGTGCTCAGTACTCGGGGTGCTGGGTGCTCAGTGCTCAGGTTGCTCAGTGCTCAGTACTCAGTGCTCAGTGTGCTCAGTGCTCAGTGCTCAGGGTGCTGGGTGTTCAGTACTCATGGTGCTGGGTGCTCAGTACTCAGGGTGCTGGGTGCTCAGTGCTCAGGGTGCTGGGTGCTCAGTGCTCGGGGCGCTGGGTGCTCAGTGCTCGGGGTGCTCGGAGCTCAGTACTCAGGGTGCTGTGTACTCATTGCTCGGGGTGATCGGTGCTCAGTACTCAGGGTGCTGGGTGCTCAGTGCTCGGGGTGCTCGGTGCTCAGTACGTTGGTTGCTCACTACTCAGGGTGCTGGGTGCTCAGTGCTCAGGGTGCTGGGTGCTCAGTGCTCAGGGTGCTGGGTGCTGAGTGCTCAGGGTGCTGGGTGCTCAGTACTCAGGGTGCTGGGTGCTCAGTGCTCGGGGTGCTGGGTGCTCAGTGCTCAGGGTGCTGGGTGCTCAGTACTCAGGGTGCTGGGTGCTCAGTACTCGGGGTGCTGGGTGCTCAGTACTCAGGGTGCTGGGTGTTCAGTACTCAGGGTGCTGGGTGCTCTGTACTCGGGAGCTGGGTGCTCAGTGCTCAGGGTGCTGGGTGCTCAGTGCTCAGTGTGCTGGGTGCTCAGTGCTCAGTACTCAGGGTGCTGGGTGCTCAGTGCTCAGTACTCAGGGTGCTGGGTGCTCAGTGCTCCGGGTGCTGTGTGCTCAGTGCTCAGGGTGCTGGGTGCTCAGTGCTCAGGGTGCTGGGTACTCAGTGCTCAGTGTGCTGGGTGCTATGTACTCAGGGTGCTGGGTGCTCAGAACTCAGGGTGCTGGGTGCTCAGTGCTCGGGGTGCTGGGTGCTCAGTGCTCGGGGTGCTGGGTGCTCAGTGCTCGGGGTGCTCGGTGCTCAGTACTCAGGGTGCTGGGTGCTCAGTGCTCGAGGTGCTCAGTACTCAGGGTGCTGTGTGTTCAGTGCTCAGGGTGCTGGGTGCTCAGTACTCAGGGTGCTCGGTGCTTAGTACGCAGCGTGCTGGGTGCTCAGTACTCCGGGTGCTGGGTGCTCAGTGCTCGGGGTGCTCGGTGCTCAGTGCTCAAGTTGCTGGGTGCTCAGTACTCAGGGTGTTGGGTGCTCAGTACTCTGGGTGCTGTGTGCTCAGTACTCAGGTAGCTGGGTGCTCAGTACTCAGGGTGCTGGGTGCTCAGTACTCGGGTGCTGGGTGCTCAGTGCTCAGGGTGCTGGGTGCTGAGTGCTCGGGGTGCTGGGTGCTCAGTGCTCAGGGTGCTGGGTGCTCAGTGCTCACCGTGCTGGGTGCTCAGTACTCGGGGTGCTGGGTGCTCAGTTCTCAGGGTGCTCGGTGCTCAGTACTCAGGGTGCTGGGTGCTCAGTGCTCGGGGTGCTGTGTGCTCAGTACTCAGTGTGCTGGGTGCTCAGTACTCGGGGTGCTCGGTGCTCAGTACTCAGGGTGCTGGGTGCTCAGTACTCGGGTGCTGGGTGCTCAGTGCTCAGGGTGCTGGGTGCTCAGTGCTCGGGGTGCTGGGTGCTCAGTGCTCAGTACTCAGGGTGCTGGGTGCTCAGTGCTCGGGGTTCTGGGTGCTCAGTGCTCAGTACTCAGGGTGCTGGGTGCTCAGTGCTCAGGGTGCTGTGTGCTCAGTTCTCAGGGTGCTGGGTGCTCAGTGCTCAGGGTGCTGGGTGCTCAGTACTCAGGGTGCTGGGTGCTCAGTACTCAGGGTGCTGGGTGCTCAGTGCTCGGGGTGCTGGGTGCTCAGTGCTCGCGGTGCTTGGTGCTCAGTGCTCGGGGTGCTCGGTGCCCAGTACTCAGGGTGCTGGGTGCTCAGTGCGCGAGGTGCTCAGTACTCAGAGTGCTGTGTGTTCAGTGCTCAGGGTGCTGGGTGCTCAGTACTCAGGGTGCTCGGTGCTTAGTACTCATGGTGCTGGGTGTTCAGTATTCTGGGTGCTGGGTGCTCAGTGCTCGGGGTGCTCGGTGCTCAGTACATTGAGTGCTCACTACTCAGGGTGCTGGGTGCTTAGTATTCAGGGTGCTGGGTGCTCAGTACTCATTGTGCTCGGTGTTCAGTACTCGGGTGCTGGGTGCTCAGTGCTCAGGGTGCTGGGTGCTCAGTGCTCGGGGTGCTGGGTGCTCAGTGCTCAGTACTCAGGGTGCTGGGTGCTCAGTGCTCGGGGTGCTGCGTGCTCAGTGCTCAGTACTCAGGGTCCTGGGTGCTCAGTACTCAGGGTGCTGTGTGCTCAGTGCTCAGGGTGCTGGGTGCTCAGTGCTCAGGGTGCTGGGTGCTCAGTGCTCAGGGTGCTGGGTGCTCAGTACTCAGGGTGCTGGGTGCTCAGTGCTCGGGGTGATGGGTGCTCAGTGCTCAGGGTGCTGGGTGCTCAGTACTCAGGGTGTTGGGTGCTCAGTACTCTGGGTGCTGTGTGCTCAGTACTCAGGTAGCTGGGTGCTCAGTACTCAGGGTGCTGGGTGCTCAGTACTCGGGTGCTGGGTGCTCAGTGCTCAGGGTGCTGGGTGCTCAGTGCTCGGGGTGCTGGGTGCTCAGTGCTCAGTACTCAGGGTGCTGGGTGCTCAGTACTCGGGGTGCTAGGTGCTCAGTGCTCAGTACTCAGGGTGCTGGGTGCTCAGTGCTCAGGGTGCTGGGTGTTCACTGCTCAGGGTGCTGGGTGCTCAGTGCTCAGGGTGCTGGGTACTCAGTGCTCAGGGTACTGGGTGCTCAGTACTCAGGGTGCTGGGTGCTCAGTGCTCAGGGTGCTGGGTGCTCAGTGCTCGGGGTGCTGGGTTCTCAGTGCTCGGGGTGCTGGGTGCTCAGTGCTCGGGGTGCTCGGTGCTCAGTACTCAGGGTGCTGGGTGCTCAGTACTCAGCGTGCTCGGTGCTGAGTACTCAGGGTGCTGGGTGCTCAGTACTCCGGGTGCTGGGTGCTCAGTGCTCGGGGTGCTCGGTGCTCAGTACTCAGTGCTCAGGGTGCTCAGTGCTCAGTGCTCAGGGTGCTGGGTGTTCAGTACTCAGGATGCTGGGTTCTCAGTACTCAGGGGGCTGGGTGCTCAGTACTCGGGGTGCTCGGTGCTCGGTGCTCAGTGCTCAGGGTGCTGGGTGCTCAGTACTCAGGGTGCTGGGTGCTCAGTACTCAGGGTGCTGGGTGCTCAGTGCTCAGGGTGCTGGGTACTCAGTGCTCAGGGTGCTCGGTGCTCAGTACTCGGGGTGCTGGGTGCTAATTCTCAGGGTGCTGGGTGCTCAGTGCTCAGGGTGCTGGGTGCTCAGTACTCAGGGTGCTGGGTGCTCAGTGCTCAGGGTGCTGGGTGCTCAGTACTCAGGGTGCTGGGTGCTCAGTGCTCAGGGTGCTGGGTGCTCAGTACTCAGGGTGCTGGGAGCTCAGTGCTCAGGGTGATCGGTGCTCAGTACTCAGGGTGCTCGGTGCTCAGTGCTCAGGCTGCTCAGTGCTCAGTACTCAGGGTGCTCAGTGCTCAGTGCTCTGGGTGCTGGGTGCTCAGTGCTCGGTGTGCTGGGTGCTCAGTGCTCAGGGTGCTTGGTGCTCAGTACTCAGGGTGCTCAGTGCTCAGGGTGCTGGGTGCTCAGTGCTCGTGGTGCTGGGTACTCAGTTCTCAGTAAACAGGGTGCTGGGTGCTCAGTGCTCGGGGTGCTGGGTGCTCAGTGCTCAGTACTCAGGGTGCTGGGTGCTCAGTGCTCGGGGTCCTGGATGCTCAGTACTCAGGGTGCTGGGTGCTCAGTGCTCAGGGTGCTGGGTGCTCAGTACTCAGGGTGCTGGGTGCTCAGTGCTCAGGGTGCTGGGTGCTCAGTACTCAGGGTGCTGGGTCCTCAGTGCTCAGGGTGCTGGGTGCTCAGTGCTCGGGGTGCTCAGTACTCAGGGTGCTGTGTGTTCAGTGCTCAGGGTACTGGGTGCTCAGTACTCAGGGTGCTTGGTGCTTAGTACTCAGGGTGCTGGGTGCTCAGTACTCAGGGTGCTGTGTGTTCAGTGCTCAGGGTGCTGGGTGCTCAGAACTCGGGGTGCTCGGTGCTCAGTGCTCAGGGTGCTGGGTGCTCAGTACTCAGGGTGCTCATTGCTCAGGGTGCTGGGTGCTCAGTACTCAGGGTGCTGGGTGCTCAGTACTCAGGATGCTGTGTGCTCAGTACTCAGGGTGCTCAGTGCTCAGTGCTCAGGGTGCTGGGTGCTCACTGCTCAGGGTGCTGGGTGCTCAGTGCTCAGGGTGCTCGGTGCTCAGTGCTCAGGGTGCTGGGTGCTCAGTACTCAGGGTTCTCATGGCTCAGGGTGCTGGGTGCTCAGTGCCCGGGGCGCTGGGTGCTAAGTCCTCAGGGTGCTGGGTGCTCAGTGCTCAGGGTGCTCGGTGCTCAGTGCTCAGGGCGCTGGGTGCTCGGTGCTCGGGGTGCTGGGTGCTCAGTGCTCGGGGTGCTGGGTGCTCAGTGCTCGGGGTGCTGGGTGCTCAGTGCTCGGGGTGCTGTGTGCTGAGTGCTCGGGGTGCTCGGTGCTCAGTACTCAGGGTGCTGGGTGCTCAGTGCTCGAGTTGCTCAGTACTCAGGGTGCTGTGTGTTCAGTGCTCAGGGTGCTGGGTGCTCAGTACTCAGGGTGCTCAGTGTTTAGTACTCAGTGTGCTGGGTGCTCAGTGCTCGGGGTGCTGGGTGCTCAATGCTCAGTACTCAGGGTGCTGGGTGCTCAGTGCTCGGGGTGCTGGGTGCTCAGTGCTCAGTACTCAGGGTGCTGGGTGCTCAGTGC
Organism: Microtus oregoni; assembly: GCF_018167655.1. Lineage (NCBI taxonomy): Eukaryota > Metazoa > Chordata > Mammalia > Rodentia > Cricetidae > Microtus > Microtus oregoni. Next base: position 308,200 of record NW_024543811.1, on the reverse strand, counting down.
TCAGTTTGCGGGGTGCTCAGTGCTCGGGGTGCTGGGTGCTCAGTACTCAGGGTGCTGGGTGCTCAGTACTCCGGGTGCTGGGTGCTCAGTTCTCGGGGTGCTCGGTGCTCAGTACTCAGTGCTCAGGGTGCTCAGTGCTCAGTGCTCAGGGTGCTGGGTGTTCAGTACTCAGGGTGCTGGGTGCTCAGTACTCAGGGTGCTGGGTGCTCAGTGCTCAGGGTGCTGGGTACTCAGTGCTCAGGGTGCTCGGTGCTCAGTACTCGGGGTTCTGGGTGCTCATTCTCGGGGTGCTGGGTGCTCAGTGCTCGGGGTGCTGGGTGCTCAGTACTCAGGGTGCTGGTTGTTCAGTGCTCAGGGTGCTGGGTGCTCAGTACGCAGGGTGCTGGGTGCTCAGTGCTCAGGGTGCTGGGTGCTCAGTACTCAGGGTGCTGGGTGCTCAGTGCTCAGGGTGCTGGGTCCTCAGTACTCAGGGTGCTGGGAGCTCAGTGCTCAGGGTGATCTTTGCTCAGTAGTCAGGGTGCTCAGTATTCAGGGTGCTGGGTGCTCAGTGCTCGGGGTACTGGGTGCTCAGTACTCAGGGTGCTGGGTGCTCAGTGCTCGGGGTTCTGGGTGCTCAGTGCTCAGGGTGATCGGTGCTCAGTACTCAGGGTGCTGGGTGCTCAGTGCTCAGGGTGCTGGGTGCTCAGTCCTCAGGGTGCTGAGTGCTCAGTACTCAGGGTGCTGGGTGCGAAGTACTCAGGGTGCTGGGTGCTCAGTGCTCAGGGTGCTGGGTGATCAGTGCTCAGTGTGCTGGGTGCTCAGTGCTCAGGGTGCTGGGTGCTCAGTGCTCGGGGTGCTGGGTGCTCAGTACTCAGGGTGCTGGGTGCTCAGTGCTCAGGGTGCTGGGTGATCAGTGCTCTGTGTGCTGGGTGCTCAGTGCTCAGGGTGCTGGGTGCTCAGTGCTCAGGGTGCTGGGTGCTCAGTCCTCAGGGTGCTCAGTGCTCAGGGTGCTGGGTGCTCAGTGCTCGGGGTGCTCGGTGCTCAGAACTCAGGGTGCTGGGTGCTCAGTGCTCAGGGTGCTGGGTGAACAGTGCTCAGGGTGCTGGGTGCTAAGTGCTTAGGGTGCTGGGTGCTCAGTGCTCAGGGTGCTGGGTGCTCAGTGCTCGGGGTGATCTTTGCTCAGTACTCAGTGTGCTCAGTACACAGGGTGCAGGGTGCTCAGTGCTCGGGGTGCTGGGTGCTCAGTACTCAGGGTGCTGGGTGCTCAGTGCTCGGGGTTCTGGGTGCTCAGTGTTCATGGTGATCGGTGCTCAGTACTCAGGGTGCTGGGTGCTCAGTGCTCAGGGTGCTGGGTGCTTAGTCCTCAGGGTGCTCAGTTCTCAGGCTGCTGGGTGCTCAGTGCTCGGGGTGCTCGGTGCTCAGTACTCAGGGTGCTGAGTGCTCAGTACTCAGGGTGCTGGGTGCTCAGTACTCAGGGTGCTGGGTGCTCAGTGCTCAGGGTGCTGGGTGATCAGTGCTCAGTGTGCTGGGTGCTCAGTTCTCAGGGTACTGGGTGCTCAGTGCTCGGGGTGCTGGGTGCTCAGTACTCAGGGTGCTGGGTGCTCAGTGCTCAGGGTACTGGGTGCTCAGTGTTCGGGGCGCTGGGTGCTCAGAGCTCGGGGTGCTCGGAGCTCAGTACTCAGGGTGCTGGGTGCTCAGTGCTCGGGGTGATCGGTGCTCAGTAGTCAGGGTGCTGGGTGCTCAGTGCTCGGGGTGCTCGGTGCTCAGTACGTTGGGTGCTCACTACTCAGGGTGCTGGGTGCTCAGTGCTCAGGGTGCTGGGTGCTCAGTACTCAGGGTGCTGGGTGCTCAGTACTCAGGGTGCTGGGTGCTCAGTGCTCGGGGTGCTGGGTGCTCAGTGCTCGGGGTGCTGGGTGCTCAGTACTCGGGGTGCTGGGTGCTCAGTACTCAGGGTCCTGGGTGCTCAGTGCTCAGGGTGCTGGGTGCTCAGTACTCAGGGTGCTGGGAGCTCAGTGCTCAGGGTGATCGGTGCTCAGTACTCAGGGTGCTCAGTACTCAGGGTGCTGGGTGCTCAGTGCTCGGGGTGCTGGGAGCTCAGTACTCAGGGTGCTGGGAGCTCAGTACTCAGGGTTCTGGGTGCTCAGTTCTCAGTGTGCTGGGTGCTCAGTCCTCAGGGTGCTCAGTGCTCAGGGTGCTGGGTGCTCAGTGCTCGGGGTGCTCGGTGCTCAGTACTCAGGGTGCTGAGTGCTCAGTACTCAGGGTGCTGGGTGCTCAGTACTCAGGGTGCTGGGTGCTCAGTGCTCAGGGTGCTGGGTGCTCAGTACTCAGGGTGCTGGGTGCTCAGTGCTCAGGGTGCTGGGTGCTCAGTACTCAGGGTGCTGGGTGCTCAGTGCTCAGGGTGCTGGGTGCTCAGTACTCAGGGTGCTGGGAGCTCAGTGCTCAGGGTGATCGGTGCTCAGTACTCAGGGTGCTCAGTACTCAGGGTGCTGGGTGCTCAGTGCTCGGGGTGCTGGGTGCTCAGTACTCAGGTTGCTGGGTGCTCAGTGCTCGGGGTGCTGGATGCTCAGTGCTCAGGGTGATCAGTGCTCAGTACTCAGGGTGCTGGGTGCTCAGTCCTCAGGGTGCTCAGTGCTCAGGGTGCTGGGTGCTCAGTGCTCGGGGTGCTGGGTGCTCAGTGCTCAGTGCTCAGGGTGCTGGGTGCTCAGTGCTCAGGTTGCTGGTTGCTCAGTACACAGGGTGCTGGGTGCTCAGTACTCAGGGTGCTGGGTGCTCAGTGCTCAGGGTGCTTGGTGTACAGTACTCAGGGTGCTGGGTGATCAGTGCTCGGGGTGCTGGGTGCTCAGTCCTCAGGGTGCTGGGTGCTCAGTGCTCAGGGTGCTGGGTGCTCAGTACTCAGGGTGCTGGGTGCTCAGTGCTCGGATTGCTCGGTACTCAGTACTCAAGGTGCTGGGTGCTCAGTGCTCAGGGTGCTGGGTGCTCAGTGATCAGGGTGCTGGGTGCTCAATACTCAGGGTGCTCGGTGCTCAGTACTCAGGGTTCTCAGTGCTCAGTACTCAGGGTGCTGGGTACTCAGTGCTCAGGGTGCTGGGTGCTCAGTACTCTGGGTGCTCAGTGCTCAGTACTCGGGGTGCTGGGTGCTCAGTGCTCAGGGTGCTCAGTGCTCAGTGCTCGGGGTGCTGGGTGCTCAGTACTCAGGGTGCTGGGAGCTCAGTGCTCAGGGTGATCGGTGCTCAGTACTCAGGGTGCTCAGTACTCAGGGTGCTGGGTGCTCAGTGCTCGGGGTGCTGGGTGCTCAGTACTCAGGGTGCTGGGTGCTCAGTGCTCGGGGTTTTGGGTGCTCAGTGCTCAGGGTGATCGGTGCTCAGTACTCAGGGTGCTGGGTGCTCAGTTCTCAGTGTGCTGGGTGCTCAGTCCTCAGGGTGCTCAGTGCTCAGGGTGCTGGGTGCTCAGTGCTCGGGGTGCTCGGTGCTCACTACTCAGGGTGCTGAGTGCTCAGTACTCAGGGTGCTGGGTGATCAGTGCTCAGGGTGCTGGGTGCTCAGTGTTCAGGGTGCTCGGAGCTCAGTACTCAGGGTGCTGGGTGCTCAGTGCTCGGGGTGAACGGTGCACAGTACCCAGGGTGCTGGGTGCTCAGTGCTCGGGGTGCTCGGTGCTCAGTACCCAGGGTGCTGGGTGCTCAGTGCTCGGGGTGAACGGTGCTCAGTACCCAGGGTGCTGGGTGCTCAGTGCTCGGGGTGCTCGGTGCTCAGTACGTTGGGTGCTCACTACTCAGGGTGCTGGGTGCTCATTGCTCCGGGTGATCGGTGCTCAGTGCTCAGTACTCAGGGTGCTGGGTGCTCAGTGCTCGGGGTGATCGGTGCTCAGTACGTTGGGTGCTCACTACTCAGGGTGCTGGGTGCTCAGTGCTCAGGGTGCTGGGTGCTCAGTGCTCAGGGTGCTGGGTGCTCAGTGCTCAGGGTGCTGGGTGCTCAGTACTCAGGGTGCTGGGTGCTCAGTGCTCGGGGTGCTGGGTGCTCAGTGCTCAGTACTCAGGGTGCTGGGTGCTCAGTACTCGGGGTGCTGGGTGCTCAGTACTCAGGGTGCTGGGTGCTCAGTACTCAGGGTGCTGGGTGCTCAGTACTCGGGTGCTGGGTGCTCAGTGCTCAGGGTTCTGGGTGCTCAGTGCTCGGGGTGCTGGGTGCTCAGTGCTCAGTACTCAGGGTGCTGGGTGCTAAGTGCTCAGGTTGCTGGGTGCTCAGTGCACAGGGTGCTGGGTGCTCAGTGCTCGGGGTGCTGGGTGCTCAGTGCTCAGTACTCAGGGTGCTGGGGGCTCAGTGCTCAGGGTGCTGGGTGCTCAGTGCACAGGGTGCTGGGTGCTCAGTGCTCAGGGTGCTGGGTACTCAGTGCTCAGGGTGCTGGGTGCTCAGTACTCAGGGTGCTGGGTGCTCAGTGCTCAGGGTGCTGGGTGCTCAGTGCTCGGGGTGCTGGGTGCTCAGTGCTCGGGGTGCTGGGTGCTCAGTGCTCGGGGTGCTCGGTGCTCAGGGTGCTGTATGTTCAGTGCTCAGGGTGCTGGGTGCTCAGTACTCAGGGTGCTCAGTGCTTAGTACTCAGGGTGCTGGGTGCTCAGTACTCCGGGTGCTGGGTGCTCAGTGCTAGGGGTGCTCGGTGCTCAGTACTCAGTGCTCAGGGTGCTGGGTGCTCAGTACTCAGGGTGCTGGGAGCTCAGTGCTCAGGGTGATCGGTGCTCAGTACTCAGGGTGCTCAGTACTCAGGGTGCTGGGTGCTCAGTACTCAGGGTGCTGGGTGCTCAGTACTCGGGTGCTGGGTGCTCAGTGCTCAGGGTGCTGGGTGCTCAGTGCTCGGGATGCTGGGTGCTCAGTGCTCAGTACTCAGCGTGCTGGGTGCTCAGTGCTCAGGTTGCTGGGTGCTCAGTGCAGAGGGTGCTGGGTGCTCAGTGCTCGGGGTGCTGCGTGCTCAGTGCTCAGTACTCAGGGTGCTGGGTGCTCAGTGCTCAGGGTGCTGGGTGCTCAGTGCACAGGGTGCTGGGTGCTCAGTGCTCAGGGTGCTGGGTACTCAGTGCTCAGGGTGCTGGGTGCTCAGTACTCAGGGTGCTGGGTGCTCAGTGCTCAGGGTGCTGGGTGCTCAGTGCTCGGGGTGCTGGGTGCTCAGTACTCGGGGTGCTGGGTGCTCAGTGCTCGGGGTGCTCGGTGCTCAGGGTGCTGTATGTTCAGTGCTCAGGGTGCTGAGTGCTCAGTACTCAGGGTGCTCAGTGCTTAGTACTCAGGGTGCTGGGTGCTCAGTACTCCGGGTGCTGGGTGCTCAGTGCTCGGGGTGCTCGGTGCTCAGTACTCAGTGCTCAGAGTGCTCAGTGCTCAGTGCTCAGGGTGCTGGGTGTTCAGTACTCAGGGTGCTGGGTGCTCAGTACTCAGGGTGCTGGGTGCTCAGTGCTCAGGGTGCTGAGTGCTCAGTACTCGGGGTGCTCGGTGCTCAGTTCTCAGGGTGCTGGGTGCTCAGTACTCAGGGTGCTGGGTGCTCAGTACTCAGGATGCTGGGTGCTCCGTGCTCAGGGTGCTGGGTACTCAGTGCACAGGGTGCTCGGTGCTCAGTACATGGGGTGCTGGGTGCTCATTCTCGGGGTGCTGGGTGCTCAGTGCTCGGGGTGCTGGGTGCTCAGTACTCAGGGTGCTGGGTGCTCAGTGCTCAGGGTGCTGGGTGCTCAGTACTCAGGGTGCTGGGTGCTCAGTGCTCAGGGTGCTGGGTGCTCAGTACTCAGGGTGCTGGGTGCTCAGTGCTCAGGGTGCTGGGTGCTCAGTACTCAGGGTGCTGGGAGCTCAGTGCTCAGGGTGATCGGTGCTCAGTACTCAGGGTGCTCAGTACTCAGGGTGCTGGGTGCTCAGTGCTCGGGGTGCTGGGTGCTCAGTACTCAGGTTGCTGGGTGCTCAGTGCTCGGGGTGCTGGATGCTCAGTGCTCAGGGTGATCAGTGCTCAGTACTCAGGGTGCTGGGTGCTCAGTCCTCAGGGTGCTCAGTGCTCAGGGTGCTGGGTGCTCAGTGCTCGGGGTGCTGGGTGCTCAGTGCTCAGTGCTCAGGGTGCTGGGTGCTCAGTGCTCAGGTTGCTGGTTGCTCAGTACACAGGGTGCTGGGTGCTCAGTACTCAGGGTGCTGGGTGCTCAGTGCTCAGGGTGCTTGGTGCTCAGTACTCAGGGTGCTGGGTGATCAGTGCTCGGGGTGCTGGGTGCTCAGTCCTCAGGGTGCTGGGTGCTCAGTGCTCAGGGTGCTGGGTGCTCAGTACTCAGGGTGCTGGGTGCTCAGTGCTCGGATTGCTCGGTACTCAGTACTCAAGGTGCTGGGTGCTCAGTGCTCAGGGTGCTGGGTGCTCAGTGATCAGGGTGCTGGGTGCTCAATACTCAGGGTGCTCGGTGCTCAGTACTCAGGGTTCTCAGTGCTCAGTACTCAGGGTGCTGGGTACTCAGTGCTCAGGGTGCTGGGTGCTCAGTACTCTGGGTGCTCAGTGCTCAGTACTCGGGGTGCTGGGTGCTCAGTGCTCAGGCTGCTCAGTGCTCAGTGCTCGGGGTGCTGGGTGCTCAGTGCTCGGGGCGCTGGGTGCTCAGTGCTCGGGGTGCTGGGTGCTCAGTACTCGGGGTGCTGGGTGCTCAGTGATCAGGGTGCTGGGTGCTCAGTGCTCAGGGTGCTGGGTGCTCAGTGCTCAGTGCTCAGGGTGCTGGTTGCTCAGTGCTCTGGGTGCTGGGTGCTCAGTGCTGAGGGTGCTGGATGCTCAGTACTCAGGGTGCTGGGTGCTCAGTACTCGGGGTGCTGGGTGCTCAGTACTCAGGGTGCTGGGTGCTCAGTGCTCAGGGTGCTGGGTGCTCAGTGCTCGGTGTGCTGGGTGCTCAGTGCTCAGTACTCAGGGTGCTGGGTGCTCAGTGCTTGGGGTGCTGGGTGCTCAGTGCTCAGTACTCAGGGTGCTGTGTGCTCAGTGCTCAGGGTGCTGTGTGCTCAGTGCTCAGGGTGCTGGGTGCTCAGTACTCAGGGTGCTCGGTGCTTAGTACTCAGGGTGCTGGGTGCTCAGTACTCCGGGTGCTGGGTGCTCAGTGCTCGGGGTGCTCGGTGCTCAGTGCTCAAGGTGCTGGGTGCTCAGTACTCAGGGTGCTCATTGCTCAACGTGCTGGGTGCTCAGTACTCAGGGTGCTGGGTGCTCAGTGCTCAGGGTGCTCGGTGCTCAGTACGTTGGTTGCTCAGTACTCAGGGTGCTGGGTGCTCAGTACTCAGGGTGCTCGGTGTTTAGTACTCAGGGTGCTGGGTGCTCAGTGCTCGGGGTGCTGGGTGCTCAGTGCTCAGTACTCAGGGTGCTGGGTGCTCAGTGCTCGAGGTGCTCAGTACTCAGGGTGCTGTGTGTTCAGTGCTCAGGGTGCTGGGTGCTCAGTACTCAGGGTGCTCGGTGTTTAGTACTCAGGGTGCTGGGTGCTCAGTGCTCGGGGTGCTGGGTGCTCAGTGCTCAGTACTCAGGGTGCTGGGTGCTCAGTGCTCGGGGTGCTGGGTGCTCAGTGCTCAGTGTGCTCGGTGCTCAGTACTCGGGGTGCTCGGTGCTCAGTGCACAGGGTGCTGGGTGCTCAGTACTCAGGGTGCTGGGTGCTCAGTGCTCAGTGTGCTCGGTGCTCAGTACTCGGGGTGCTCGGTGCTCAGTGCGCAGGGTGCTGGGTGCTCAGTACTCAGGGTGCTGGGTGCTCAGTACTCAGGGTGGTGCGTGCTCAGTGCTCAGGGTGCTGGGTACTCAGTGCGCAGGGTGCTGGGTGCTCAGTGCTCAGGGTGCTGGGTACTCAGTGCGCAGGGTGCTCGGTGCTCAGTACTCGGGGTGCTGGGTGCTCATTCTCGGGGTGCTGGGTGCTCAGTGCTCGTGGTGCTGGGTGCTCAGTACTCAGGGTGCTGGGTGTTCAGTGCTCAGGGTGCTGGGTGCTCAGTACTCAGGGTGCTGGGTGCTCAGTGCTCAGGGTGCTGGGTGCTCAGTACTCAGGGTGCTGGGTGCTCAGTGCTCAGGTTGCTGGGTCCTCAGTACTCAGGGTGCTGGGAGCTCAGTGCTCAGGGTGATCTTTGCTCAGTAGTCAGGGTGCTCAGTACTCAGGGTGCTGGGTGCTCAGTGCTCGGGGTACTGGGTGCTCAGTACTCAGGGTGCTGGGTGCTCAGTGCTCGGGGTTCTGGGTGCTCAGTGCTCAGGGTGATCGGTGCTCAGTACTCAGGGTGCTGGGTGCTCAGTGCTCAGGGTGCTGGGTGCTCAGTCCTCAGGGTGCTGAGTGCTCAGTACTCAGGGTGCTGGGTGCTCAGTACTCAGGGTGCTGGGTGCTCAGTGCTCAGGGTGCTGGGTGATCAGTGCTCCGTGTGCTGTGTGCTCAGTGCTCAGGGTGCTGGGTGCTCAGTGCTCGGACTGCTGGGTGCTCAGTACACAGGGTGCTGGGTGCTCAGTGCTCAGGGTGCTGGGTGCTCAGTGCTCGGGGCGCTGGATGCTCAGTGCTCCGGGTGCTCGGAGCTCAGTACTCAGGGTGCTGGGTGCTCAGTGCTCGGGGTGATCGGTGCTCAGTAGTCAGGGTGCTGGGTGCTCAGTGCTCCGTGTGCTCGGTGCTCAATACGTTGGGTGCTCACTACTCAGGGTGCTGGGTGCTCAGAGCTCAGGGTGCTGGGTGCTCAGTGCTCAGGGTGCTGGGTGCTCAGTGCTCAGGGCGCTGGGTACTCAGTGCTCAGGGTGCTGGGTGCTCAGTAATCAGGGTGCTGGGTGCTCAGTGCTGTGTGCTCAGTGCTCGGGGTGCTCGGTGCTCAGTACGTTGGGTGCTCAGTGCTCAGGGTGCTGGGTGCTCAGTGCTCAGGGTGCTGGGTGCTCAGTGCTCAGGGTGCTGGGTGCTCAGTGCTCAGGGTGCTGGGTGCTCGGTGCTCGGGGTGCTGGGTGCTTAGTGCTCGGGGTGCCCGGTGCTCAGTACTCGGGGTGCTCAGTGCTCAGTACTCAGGGTGCTGGGTGCTCAGTGCTCAGGGTGCTGGGTGCTCAGTACTCAGGGTGCTGGGTGCTCGGTGCTCAGTACGCTGGGTGCTCAGTACTCAGGGTGCTGGTTGCTCAGTACTCAGGGTGCTCGGTGCTCAGTACTCAGGGTGCTGGGTGCTCAGTGCTCGGGGTGCTGGGTGCTCAGTACTCAGGGTGCTGGGTGCTCAGTGCTCGGGGTGCTCGGTGCTCAGTACGCTGGGTGCTCAGTACTCAGGGTTCTGGGTGCTCAGTACTCAGGGTGCTGGGTGCTTAGTACTCAGGGTGCTGGGTGCTCAGTGCTCGGGGTGCTGGGTGCTCAGTGTTCAGTACTCAGGGTGCTGGGTGCTCAGTGCTCAGGGTGCTGGGTGCTCAGTGCTCGGGGCGCTGGGTGCTCAGTGCTCAGGGTGCTGGGTGCTCAGTACTCTGGGTGCTCAGTGCTCAGTACTCGGGGTGCTTGGTGCTCAGTACTCAGTGCTCAGGGTGCTCAGTGCTCAGTGCTCAGTGTGCTGGGTGCTCAGTGCTCAGGGTGCTGGGTGCTCAGTGCTCAGGGTGCTGGGTGCTCAGTGCTCGGGGCGCTGGGTGCTCAGTGCTCGGGGTGCTCGGAGCTCAGTACTCAGGGTGCTGGGTGCTCAGTGCTCGGGGTGATCGGTGCTCAGTACTCAGGGTGCTGGGTGCTCAGTGCTCGGGGTGCTCGGTGCTCAGTACGTTGGGTGCTCACTACTCAGGGTGCTGGGTGCTCAGTGCTCAGGGTGCTGGGTGCTCAGTGCTCAGGATGCTGGGTGCTCAGTGCTCAGGGTGCTGGGTGCTCAGTGCTCAGGGTGCTGGGTATTCAGTGCTCAGGGTGCTGGGTGCTCAGTGCTCAGGGTGCTGGGTGCTCAGTACTCAGGGTGCTGGGTGCTCAGTACTCGGGGTGCTGGGTGCTCAGTACTCAGGGTGCTGGGTGCTCAGTACTCAGGGTGCTGGGTGCTCAGTACTCGGGTGCTGGGTGCTCAGTGCTCAGGGTGCTGGGTGCTCAGTGCTCGGGGTGCTCGGTGCTCAGTGCTCAAGGTGCTGGGTGCTCAGTACTCAGGGTGCTCATTGCTCAGGGTGCTGGGTACTCAGTACTCAGGGTGCTGGGTCCTCAGTGCTCAGGGTACTCGGTGCTCAGTACGTTGGGTGCTCAGTACTCAGGGTGCTGTGTGCTCAGTGCTCAGGGTGCTGGGTGCTCAGTGCTCAGGGTGCTGGGTGCTCAGTGCTCAGGGTGCTGGGTGCTCAGTGCTCAGGGTGCTGGGTGCTCAGTGCTCGGGGTGCTGGGTGCTCAGTCCTCGGGGTGCTCAGTGCTCAGTACTCAGGGTGCTGGGTGCTCAGTGCTCAGGGTGCTGGGTGCTCAGTACTCAGGGTGCTGGGTGCTCAGTACTCAGGGTGCTCGGTGCTCAGTACTCAGGGTGCTGGGTGCTCAGTGCTCGGGGTGCTGGGTGCTCAGTACTCAGGGTGCTGGGTGCTCAGTGCTCGGGGTGCTCGGTGCTCAGTACGCTGGGTGCTCAGTACTCAGGGTGCTGTGTGTTCAGTGCTCAGGGTGCTGGGTGCTCAGTACTCAGGGTGCTCGGTGCTTAGTACTCAGGGTGCTGGGTGCTCAGTGCTCAGGGTGCTGGGTGCTCAGTGCTCAGTACTCAGGGTGCTGGGTGCTCAGTGCTCGGGGTGCTGGGTGCTCAGTGCTCAGTACTCAGGGTGCTGGGTGCTCAGTGCTCAGTTTGCTGGGTGCTCAGTGCTCAGGGTGCTGGGTGCTCAGTACTCAGGGTGCTGGGTGCTCAGTACTCCTGGTGCTGGGTGCTCAGTTCTCTGGGTGCTCGGTGCTCAGTACTCAGTGCTCAGGGTGCTCAGTGCTCAGGGTGCTGGGTGTTCAGTACTCAGGGTGCTGGGTGCTCAGGACTCAGGGTGCTGGTTGCTCAGTGCTCAGGGTGCTGGGTGCTCAGTTCTTTGGGTGCTCGGTGCTCAGTGCTCAGGTTGCTGGGTGCTCAGTACTCAGGGTGCTGGGTGCTCAGTACTCAGGGTGCTGGGTGCTCAGTGCTCAGGGTGCTGGGTACTCAGTGCTCAGGGTGCTCGGTGCTTAGTACTCAGGGTGCTGGGTGCTCAGTACTCGGGTGCTGGGTGCTCAGTGCTCAGGGTGCTGGGTGCTTAGTGCTAGGGGTGCTGGGTGCTCAGTACTCAGGGTGCTGGGTGCTCAGTGCTCAGGGTGCTGGGTGCTCAGTGCTCAGGGTGCTGGGTGCTCAGTACTCAGGGTGCTGGGTGCTCAGTACTCGGGTGCTGTGTGCTCAGTGCTCAGGGTGCTGGGTGCTTAGTGCTCAGGGTGCTGGGTGCTTAGTACTCAGCGTGCTGGGTGCTCAGTGCTCAGGGTGCTGGGTGCTCAGTACTCAGGGTGCTGGGTGCTCAGTGCTCAGGGTGCTGGGTGCTCAGTACTCAGGGTGCTGGGAGCTCAGTGCTCAGGTTGATCTTTGCTCAGTACTCAGGGTGCTCAGTACTCAGGGTGCTGGGTGCTCAGTGCTCGAGGTGCTGGGTGCTCAGTACTCAGGGTGCTGGGTGCTCAGTGCTCGGGGTTCTGGGTGCTCAGTGCTCAGGGTGATCGGTGCTCAGTACTCAGGGTGCTGGGTGCTCAGTGCTCAGGGTGCTGGGTGCTCAGTCCTCAGGGGGCTCAGTGCTCAGGGTGCTGGGTGCTCAGTGCTCGGGGTGCTCGGTGCTCAGTACTCAGGGTGCTGAGTGCTCAGTAGTCAGGATGGTCAGTATTCAGGGTGCTGGGTGCTCAGTGCTCGGGGTACTGGGTGCTCAGTACTCAGGGTGCTGGGTGCTCAGTGCTCGGGGTTCTGGGTGCTCAGTGCTCAGGGTGATCGGTGCTCAGTACTCAGGGTGCTGGGTGCTCAGTGCTCAGGGTGCTGGGTGCTCAGTCCTCAGGGTGCTGAGTGCTCAGTACTCAGGGTGCTGGGTGCGCAGTACTCAGGGTGCTGGGTGCTCAGTGCTCAGGGTGCTGGGTGATCAGTGCTCAGTGTGCTGGGTGCTCAGTGCTCAGGGTGCTGGGTGCTCAGTGCTCGGGGTGCTGGGTGCTCAGTACTCAGGGTGCTGGGTGCTCAGTGCTCAGGGTGCTGGGTGATCAGTGCTCTGTGTGCTGGGTGCTCAGTGCTCAGGGTGCTGGGTGCTCAGTGCTCAGGGTGCTGGGTGCTCAGTCCTCAGGGTGCTCAGTGCTCAGGGTGCTGGGTGCTCAGTGCTCGGGGTGCTCGGTGCTCAGTACTCAGGGTGCTGGGTGCTCAGTGCTCAGGGTGCTGGGTGATCAGTGCTCAGGGTGCTGGGTGCTCAGTGCTCAGGGTGCTGGGTGCTCAGTGCTCGGGGTTCTGGGTGTTCAGTACTCCGGGTGTTGGGTGCTAAGTGCTTAGGGTGCTGGGTGCTCAGTGCTCGGGGCGCTGGGTGCTCAGTGCTCGGGGTGCTCGGACCTCAGTACTCAGGGTGCTGGGTGCTCAGTGCTCGGGGTGCTCGGTGCTCAGTACGTTGGGTGCTCACTACTCAGGGTGCTGGGAGCTCAGTGCTCAGGGTGATCTTTGCTCAGTACTCAGTGTGCTCAGTACACAGGGTGCTGGGTGCTCAGTGCTCGGGGTGCTGGGTGCTCAGTGCTCGGGGTGCTGGGTGCTCAGTGCTCGGGGTTCTGGGTGCTCAGTGTTCATGGTGATCGGTGCTCAGTACTCAGGGTGCTGGGTGTTCAGTGCTCAGGGTGCTGGGTGCTTAGTCCTCAGGGTGCCCAGTTCTCAGGATGCTGGGTGCTCAGTGCTCGGGGTGCTCGGTGCTCAGTACTCAGGGTGCTGAGTGCTCAGTACTCAGGGTGCTGGGTGCTCAGTACTCAGGGTGCTGGGTGCTCAGTGCTCAGGGTGCTGGGTGATCAGTGCTCAGTGTGCTCTGTGCTCAGTTCTCAGGGTACTGGGTGCTCAGTGCTCGGGGTGCTGGGTGCTCAGTACTCAGGGTGCTGGGTGCTCAGTGCTCAGGGTACTGGGTGCTCAGTGTTCGGGGCGCTGGGTGCTCAGAGCTCGGGGTGCTCGGAGCTCAGTACTCAGGGTGCTGGGTGCTCAGTGCTCGGGGTGATCGGTGCTCAGTAGTCAGGGTGCTGGGTGCTCAGTGCTCGGGGTGCTCGGTGCTCAGTACGTTGGGTGCTCACTACTCAGGGTGCTGGGTGCTCAGTGCTCAGGGTGCTGGGTGCTCAGTACTCAGGGTGCTGGGTGCTCAGTACTCAGGGTGCTGGGTGCTCAGTGCTCGGGGTGCTGGGTGCTCAGTGCTCGGGGTGCTGGGTGCTCAGTACTCGGGGTGCTGGGTGCTCAGTACTCAGGGTCCTGGGTGCTCAGTGCTCAGGGTGCTGGGTGCTCAGTACTCAGGGTGCTGGGAGCTCAGTGCTCAGGGTGATCGGTGCTCAGTACTCAGGGTGCTCAGTACTCAGGGTGCTGGGTGCTCAGTGCTCGGGGTGCTGGGTGCTCAGTACTCAGGGTGCTGGGTGCTCAGTGCTCGGGGTTCTGGGTGCTCAGTGCTCAGGGTGATCGGTGCTCAGTACTCAGGGTGCTGGGTGCTCAGTTCTCAGTGTGCTGGGTGCTCAGTCCTCAGGGTGCTCAGTGCTCAGGGTGCTGGGTGCTCAGTGCTCGGGGTGCTCGGTGCTCAGTACTCAGGGTGCTGAGTGCTCAGTACTCAGGGTGCTGGATGCTCAGTACTCAGGGTGCTGGGTGCTCAGTGCTCAGGGTGCTGGGTGATCAGTGCTCAGGGTGCTGGGTGCTCAGTGTTCAGGGTGCTCGGAGCTCAGTACTCAGGGTGCTGGGTGCTCAGTGCTCGGGGTGAACGGTGCTCAGTACTCAGGGTGCTGGGTGCTCAGTGCTCGGGGTGCTCGGTGCTCAGTACGTTGGGTGCTCACTACTCAGGGTGCTGGGTGCTCATTGCTCCGGGTGATCGGTGCTCAGTGCTCAGTACTCAGGGTGCTGGGTGCTCAGTGCTCGGGGTGATCGGTGCTCAGTACGTTGGGTGCTCACTACTCAGGGTGCTGGGTGCTCAGTGCTCAGGGTGCTGGGTGCTCAGTGCTCAGGGTGCTGGGTGCTCAGTGCTCAGGGTGCTGGGTGCTCAGTACTCAGGGTGCTGGGTGCGCAGTGCTCGGGGTGCTGGGTGCTCAGTGCTCAGTACTCAGGGTGCTGGGTGCTCAGTACTCGGGGTGCTGGGTGCTCAGTACTCAGGGTGCTGGGTGCTCAGTACTCAGGGTGCTGGGTGCTCAGTACTCGGGTGCTGGGTGCTCAGTGCTCAGGGTGCTGGGTGCTCAGTGCTCGGGGTGCTGGGTGCTCAGTGCTCAGTACTCAGGGTGCTGGGTGCTAAGTGCTCAGGTTGCTGGGTGCTCAGTGCACAGGGTGCTGGGTGCTCAGTGCTCGGGGTGCTGGGTGCTCAGTGCTCAGTACTCAGGGTGCTGGGGGCTCAGTGCTCAGGGTGCTGGGTGCTCAGTGCTCAGGGTGCTGGGTTCTCAGTGCTCAGGGTGCTGGGTGCTAAGTGCTCAGGTTGCTGGGTGCTCAGTGCACAGGGTGCTGGGTGCTCAGTGCTCGGGGTGCTGGGTGCTCAGTGCTCAGTACTCAGGGTGCTGGGTGCTAAGTGCTCAGGTTGCTGGGTGCTCAGTACTCAGGGTGCTGGGTGCTCAGTACTCGGGTGCTGGGTGCTCAGTGCTCAGGGTGCTGGGTGCTCAGTGCTCGGGGTGCTGGGTGCTCAGTGCTCAGTACTCAGGGTGCTGGGTGCTAAGTGCTCAGGTTGCTGGGTGCTCAGTGCACAGGGTGCTGGGTGCTCAGTGCTCGGGGTGCTGGGTGCTCAGTGCTCAGTACTCAGGGTGCTGGGGGCTCAGTGCTCAGGGTGCTGGGTGCTCAGTGCTCAGGGTGCTGGGTTCTCAGTGCTCAGGGTGCTGGGTGCTCAGTACTCAGGGTGCTGGGTGCTCAGTGCTCAGGGTGCTGGGTTCTCAGTGCTCGGGGTGCTGGGTGCTCAGTGCTCGGGGTGCTGGGTGCTCAGTGCTCGGGGTGCTCGGTGCTCAGGGTGCTGTATGTTCAGTGCTCAGGGTGCTGGGTGCTCAGTACTCAGGGTGCTCAGTGCTTAGTACTCAGGGTGCTGGGTGCTCAGTACTCTGGGTGCTGGGTGCTCAGTGCTCGGGGTGCTCGGTGCTCAGTACTCAGTGCTCAGGGTGCTGGGTGCTCAGTACTCAGGGTGCTGGGAGCTCAGTGCTCAGGGTGATCGGTGCTCAGTACTCAGGGTGCTCAGTACTCAGGGTGCTGGGTGCTCAGTACTCAGAGTGCTGGGTGCTCAGTGCTCGGGTGCTGGGTGCTCAGTGCTCAGGGTGCTGGGTGCTCAGTGCTCGGGGTGCTGGGTGCTCAGTGCTCAGTACTCAGGGTGCTGGGTGCTCAGTGCTCAGGTTGCTGGGTGCTCAGTGCACAGTGTGCTGGGTGCTCAGTGCTCGGGGTGCTGGGTGCTCAGTGCTCAGTACTCAGGGTGCTGGGTGCTCAGTGCTCAGGGTGCTGGGTGCTCAGTGCACAGGGTGCTGGGTGCTCAGTGCTCAGGGTGCTGGGTACTCAGTGCTCAGGGTGCTGGGTGCTCAGTACTCAGGGTGCTGGGTGCTCAGTGCTCAGGGTGCTGGGTCCTCAGTGCTCGGGGTGCTGGGTGCTCAGTACTCGGGTGCTGGGTGCTCAGTGCTCGGGGTGCTCGGTGCTCAGGGTGCTGTATGTTCAGTGCTCAGGGTTCTGGGTGCTCAGTACTCAGGGTGCTCAGTGCTTAGTACTCAGGGTGCTGGGTGCTCAGTACTCCGGGTGCTGGGTGCTCAGTGCTCGGGGTGCTCGGTGCTCAGTACATGGGGTGCTGGGTGCTCATTCTCGGGGTGCAGGGTGCTCAGTGCTCGGGGTGCTGGGTGCTCAGTACTCAGGGTGCTGGGTGCTCAGTGCTCAGGGTGCTGGGTGCTCAGTACTCAGGGTGCTGGGTGCTCAGTGCTCAGGGTGCTGGGAGCTCAGTGCTCAGGGTGATCGGTGCTCAGTACTCAGGGTGCTCAGTACTCAGGGTGCTGGGTGCTCAGTGCTCGGGGTGCTGGATGCTCAGTGCTCAGGGTGATCAGTGCTCAGTACTCAGGGTGCTGGGTACTCAGTCCTCAGGGTGCTCAGTGCTCAGGGTGCTGGGTGCTCAGTGCTCGGGGTGCTGGGTGCTCAGTGCTCAGTGCTCAGGGTGCTGGGTGCTCAGTGCTCAGGGTGCTGGTTGCTCAGTACACAGGGTGCTGGGTGCTCAGTACTCAGGGTGCTGGGTGCTCAGTGCTCAGGATGCTTGGTGCTCAGTACTCAGGGTGCTGGGTGATCAGTGCTCGGGGTGCTGGGTGCTCAGTCCGCAGGGTGCTGGGTGCTCAGTGCTCAGGGTGCTGGGTGCTCAGTACTCAGGGTGCTGGGTGCTCAGTGCTCGGATTGCTCGGTACGCAGTACTCAAGGTGCTGGGTGCTCAGTGCTCAGGGTGCTGGGTGCTCAGTGATCAGGGTGCTGGGTGCTCAATACTCAGGGTGCTCGGTGCTCAGTACTCAGGGTTCTCAGTGCTCAGTACTCAGGGTGCTGGGTACTCAGTGCTCAGGGTGCTGGGTGCTCAGTACTCTGGGTGCTCAGTGCTCAGTACTCGGGGTGCTGGGTGCTCAGTGCTCAGGGTGCTCAGTGCTCAGTACTCGGGGTGCTGGGTGCTCAGTGCTCGGGGCGCTGGGTGCTCAGTGCTCGGGGTGCTGGGTGCTCAGTACTCGGGGTGCTGGGTGCTCAGTGATCAGGGTGCTCAGTGCTCAGTACTCAGTGCTCAGGGTGCTCAGTGCTCAGTGCTCAGTGTGCTGGGGGTTCAGTACTCAGGGTGCTGGGTGCTCAGTACTCAGGGTGCTGGGTGCTCAGTACTCAGGGTGCTGGGTGCTCAGTGCTCGGGGCGCTGGGTGCTCAGTGCTCGCTGTGCTCGGAGCTCAGTACTCAGGGTGCTGGGTGCTCAGTGCTCGGGGTGCTGGGTGCTCAGTACTCAGGGTGCTGGGTGCTCAGTGCTCTGGGTGCTGGGTGCTCAGTGCTGAGGGTGCTGGATGCTCAGTACTCAGGGTGCTGGGTGCTCAGTACTCGGGGTGCTGGGTGCTCAGTACTCAGGGTGCTGGGTGCTCAGTGCTCAGGGTGCTGGGTGCTCAGTGCTCGGTGTGCTGGGTGCTCAGTGCTCAGTACTCAGGGTGCTGGGTGCTCAGTGCTTGGGGTGCTGGGTGCTCAGTGCTCAGTACTCAGGGTGCTGTGTGCTCAGTGCTCAGGGTGCTGTGTTCTCAGTGCTCAGGGTGCTGGGTGCTCAGTACTCAGGGTGCTCGGTGCTTAGTACTCAGGGTGCTGGGTGCTCAGTACTCCGGGTGCTGGGTGCTCAGTGCTCGGGGTGCTCGGTGCTCAGTGCTCAAGGTGCTGGGTGCTCAGTACTCAGGGTGCTCATTGCTCAACGTGCTGGGTGCTCAGTACTCAGGGTGCTGGGTGCTCAGTGCTCAGGGTGCTCGGTGCTCAGTACGTTGGTTGCTCAGTACTCAGGGTGCTGGGTGCTCAGTGCTCAGGGTGCTGGGTGCTCAGTACTCAGGGTGCTGGGTGCTCAGTACTCAGGGTGCTCGGTGCTCAGTACTCAGGGTGCTGGGTGCTCAGTGCTCGGGGTGCTGGGTGCTCAGTACTCAGGGTTCTGGGTGCTCAGTCCTCGGGGTGCTTGGTGCTCAGTACTCAGGGTGCTGGTTGCTCAGTGCTCTGGGTGCTGGGTGCTCAGTACTCAGGGTGCTGGGTGCTCAGTACTCAGGGTGCTGGGTGCTCAGTACTCAGGGTGCTCGGTGCTCAGTACTCAGGGTGCTGGGTGCTCAGTGCTCGGGGTGCTGGGTGCTCAGTACTCAGGGTGCTGGGTGCTCAGTACTCAGGGTGCTGGGTGCTCAGTACTCAGGGTGCTGGGTGCTTAGTACTCAGGGTGCTAGGTGCTCAGTGCTCGGGGTGCTGGGTGCTCAGTGCTCAGTACTCAGGGTGCTGGGTGCTCAGTGCTCAGGGTGCTGGGTGCTCAGTGCTCAGGGTGCTGGGTGCTCAGTGCTCAGGGTGCTGGGTGCTCAGTACTCAGTGTGCTGGGTGCTCAGTACTCAGGGTGCTGGGTGCTCAGTGCTCGGGGTGCTGGGTGCTCAGTGCTCGGGGTGCTGGGTGCTCAGTGCTCGAGGTGCTCAGTACTCAGGGTGCTGTGTGTTCAGTGCTCAGGGTGCTGGGTGCTCAGTACTCAGGGTGCTCGGTGTTTAGTACTCAGGGTGCTGGGTGCTCAGTGCTCGGGGTGCTGGGTGCTCAGTGCTCAGTACTCAGGGTGCTGGGTGCTCAGTGCTCGGGGTGCTGGGTGCTCAGTGCTCAGTGTGCTCGGTGCTCAGTACTCGGGGTGCTCGGTGCTCAGTGTACAGGGTGCTGGGTGCTCAGTACTCAGGGTGCTGGGTGCTCAGTGCTCAGTGTGCTCGGTGCTCAGTGCTCAGGGTGCTGGGTGCTCAGTGCTCGGGGTGCTGGGTGCTCAGTGCTCGGGGTGATCGGTGCTCAGTAGTCAGGGTGCTGGGTGCTCAGTGCTCGGGGTGCTCGGTGCTCAGTACGTTGGGTGCTCACTACTCAGGGTGCTGGGTGCTCAGTGCTCAGGGTGCTGGGTGCTCAGTACTCAGGGTGCTGGGTGCTCAGTACTCAGGGTGCTGGGTGCTCAGTGCTCGGGGTGCTGGGTGCTCAGTGCTCGGGGTGCTGGGTGCTCAGTACTCGGGGTGCTGGGTGCTCAGTACTCAGGGTCCTGGGTGCTCAGTGCTCAGGGTGCTGGGTGCTCAGTACTCAGGGTGCTGGGAGCTCAGTGCTCAGGGTGATCGGTGCTCAGTACTCAGGGTGCTCAGTACTCAGGGTGCTGGGTGCTCAGTGCTCGGGGTGCTGGGTGCTCAGTACTCAGGATGCTGGGTGCTCAGTGCTCGGGGTTCTGGGTGCTCAGTGCTCAGGGTGATCGGTGCTCAGTACTCAGGGTGCTGGGTGCTCAGTTCTCAGTGTGCTGGGTGCTCAGTCCTCAGGGTGCTCAGTGCTCAGGGTGCTGGGTGCTCAGTGCTCGGGGTGCTCGGTGCTCAGTACTCAGGGTGCTGAGTGCTCAGTACTCAGGGTGCTGGGTGCTCAGTACTCAGGGTGCTGGGTGCTCAGTGCTCAGGGTGCTGGGTGATCAGTGCTCAGGGTGCTGGGTGCTCAGTGTTCAGGGTGCTCGGAGCTCAGTACTCAGGGTGCTGGGTGCTCAGTGCTCGGGGTGAACGGTGCTCAGTACTCAGGGTGCTGGGTGCTCAGTGCTCGGGGTGCTCGGTGCTCAGTACGTTGGGTGCTCACTACTCAGGGTGCTGGGTGCTCATTGCTCCGGGTGATCGGTGCTCAGTGCTCAGTACTCAGGGTGCTGGGTGCTCAGTGCTCGGGGTGATCGGTGCTCAGTACGTTGGGTGCTCACTACTCAGGGTGCTGGGTGCTCAGTGCTCAGGGTGCTGGGTGCTCAGTGCTCAGGGTGCTGGGTGCTCAGTGCTCAGGGTGCTGGGTGCTCAGTACTCAGGGTGCTGGGTGCGCAGTGCTCGGGGTGCTGGGTGCTCAGTGCTCAGTACTCAGGGTGCTGGGTGCTCAGTACTCGGGGTGCTGGGTGCTCAGTACTCAGGGTGCTGGGTGCTCAGTACTCAGGGTGCTGGGTGCTCAGTACTCGGGTGCTGGGTGCTCAGTGCTCAGGGTGCTGTGTGCTCAGTGCTCGGGGTGCTGGGTGCTCAGTGCTCAGTACTCAGGGTGCTGGGTGCTAAGTGCTCAGGTTGCTGGGTGCTCAGTGCACAGGGTGCTGGGTGCTCAGTGCTCGGGGTGCTGGGTGCTCAGTGCTCAGTACTCAGCGTGCTGGGGGCTCAGTGCTCAGGGTGCTGGGTGCTCAGTGCACAGGGTCCTGGGTGCTCAGTGCTCAGGGTGCTGGGTACTCAGTGCTCAGGGTGCTGGGTGCTCAGTACTCAGGGTGCTGGGTGCTCAGTGCTCAGGGTGCTGGGTGCTCAGTGCTCGGGGTGCTGGGTGCTCAGTGCTCGGGGTGCTGGGTGCTCAGTGCTCGGGGTGCTCGGTGCTCAGGGTGCTGTATGTTCAGTGCTCAGGGTGCTGGGTGCTCAGTACTCAGGGTGCTCAGTGCTTAGTACTCAGGGTGCTGGGTGCTCAGTACTCCGGGTGCTGGGTGCTCAGTGCTCGGGGTGCTCGGTGCTCAGTACTCAGTGCTCAGGGTGCTGGGTGCTCAGTACTCAGGGTGCTGGGAGCTCAGTGCTCAGGGTGATCGGTGCTCAGTACTCAGGGTGCTCAGTACTCAGGGTGCTGGGTGCTCAGTACTCAGAGTGCTGGGTGCTCAGTACTCGGGTGCTGGGTGCTCAGTGCTCAGGGTGCTGGGTGCTCAGTGCTCGGGGTGCTGGGTGCTCAGTGCTCAGTACTCAGGGTGCTGGGTGCTCAGTGCTCAGGTTGCTGGGTGCTCAGTGCACAGTGTGCTGGGTGCTCAGTGCTCGGGGTGCTGGGTGCTCAGTGCTCAGTACTCAGGGTGCTGGGTGCTCAGTGCTCAGGGTGCTGGGTGCTCAGTGCACAGGGTGCTGGGTGCTCAGTGCTCAGGGTGCTGGGTACTCAGTGCTCAGGGTGCTGGGTGCTCAGTACTCAGGGTGCTGGGTGCTCAGTGCTCAGGGTGCTGGGTGCTCAGTGCTCGGGGTGCTGGGTGCTCAGTACTCGGGGTGCTGGGTGCTCAGTGCTCGGGGTGCTCGGTGCTCAGGGTGCTGTATGTTCAGTGCTCAGGGTGCTTGGTGCTCAGTACTCAGGGTGCTCAGTGCTTAGTACTCAGGGTGCTGGGTGCTCAGTACTCCGGGTGCTGGGTGCTCAGTGCTCGGGGTGCTCGGTGCTCAGTACATGGGGTGCTGGGTGCTCATTCTCGGGGTGCTGGGTGCTCAGTGCTCGGGGTGCTGGGTGCTCAGTACTCAGGGTGCTGGGTGCTCAGTGCTCAGGGTGCTGGGTGCTCAGTACTCAGGGTGCTGGGTGCTCAGTGCTCAGGGTGCTGGGTGCTCAGTACTCAGGGTGCTGGGTGCTCAGTGCTCAGGGTGCTGGGTGCTCAGTACTCAGGGTGCTGGGAGCTCAGTGCTCAGGGTGATCGGTGCTCAGTACTCAGGGTGCTCAGTACTCAGGGTGCTGGGTGCTCAGTGCTCGGGGTGCTGGGTGCTCAGTACTCAGGTTGCTGGGTGCTCAGTGCTCGGGGTGCTGGATGCTCAGTGCTCAGGGTGATCAGTGCTCAGTACTCAGGGTGCTGGGTGCTCAGTCCTCAGGGTGCTCAGTGCTCAGGGTGCTGGGTGCTCAGTGCTCGGGATGCTGGGTGCTCAGTGCTCAGTGCTCAGGGTGCTGGGTGCTCAGTGCTCAGGGTGCTGGTTGCTCAGTACACAGGGTGCTGGGTGCTCAGTACTCAGGGTGCTGGGTGCTCAGTGCTCAGGGTGCTTGGTGCTCAGTACTCAGAGTGCTGGGTGATCAGTGCTCGGGGTGCTGGGTGCTCAGTCCTCAGGGTGCTGGGTGCTCAGTGCTCAGGGTGCTGGGTGCTCAGTACTCAGGGTGCTGGGTGCTCAGTGCTCGGATTGCTCGGTACGCAGTACTCAAGGTGCTGGGTGCTCAGTGCTCAGGGTGCTGGGTGCTCAGTGATCAGGGTGCTGGGTGCTCAATACTCAGGGTGCTCGGTGCTCAGTACTCAGGGTTCTCAGTGCTCAGTACTCAGGGTGCTGGGTACTCAGTGCTCAGGGTGCTGGGTGCTCAGTACTCTGGGTGCTCAGTGCTCAGTACTCGGGGTGCTGGGTGCTCAGTGCTCAGGGTGCTCAGTGCTCAGTGCTCGGGGTGCTGGGTGCTCAGTGCTCGGGGCGCTGGGTGCTCAGTGCTCGGGGTGCTGGGTGCTCAGTACTCGGGGTGCTGGGTGCTCAGTGATCAGGGTGCTCAGTGCTCAGTACTCAGTGCTCAGGGTGCTCAGTGCTCAGTGCTCAGTGTGCTGGGGGTTCAGTACTCAGGGTGCTGGGTGCTCAGTACTCAGGGTGCTGGGTGCTCAGTGCTCAGGGTGCTGGGTGCTCAGTGCTCGGGGCGCTGGGTGCTCAGTGCTCGCTGTGCTCGGAGCTCAGTACTCAGGGTGCTGGGTGCTCAGTGCTCGGGGTGCTGGGTGCTCAGTACTCAGGGTGCTGGGTGCTCAGTGCTCTGGGTGCTGGGTGCTCAGTGCTGAGGGTGCTGGATGCTCAGTACTCAGGGTGCTGGGTGCTCAGTACTCGGCGTGCTGGGTGCTCAGTACTCAGGGTGCTGGGTGCTCAGTGCTCAGGGTGCTGGGTGCTCAGTGCTCGGTGTGCTGGGTGCTCAGTGCTCAGTACTCAGGGTGCTGGGTGCTCAGTGCTTGGGGTGCTGGGTGCTCAGTGCTCAGTACTCAGGGTGCTGTGTGCTCAGTGCTCAGGGTGCTGTGTGCTCAGTGCTCAGGGTGCTGGGTGCTCAGTACTCAGGGTGCTCGGTGCTTAGTACTCAGGGTGCTGGGTGCTCAGTACTCAGGGTGCTGGGTGCTCAGTGCTCAGGGTGCTGGGTGCTCAGTGCTCAGGGTGCTGGGTGCTCAGTGCTCAGGGTGCTGGGTGCTCAGTGCTCAGGGTGCTGGGTGCTCAGTACTCAGGGTGCTGGGTGCTCAGTGCTCGGGGTGCTGGGTGCTCAGTGCTCAGGGTGCTGGGTGCTCAGTGCTCAGGGTGCTGGGTGCTCAGTACTCAGGGTGCTGGGTGCTCAGTGCTCGGGGTGCTGGGTGCACAGTGCTCGGGGAGCTGGGAGCTCAGTGCTCAGTACTCAGGGTGCTGGGTCCTCAGTACTCAGGGTGCTGGGTGCTAAGTGCTCGGGGTGCTGGGTGCTCAGTGCTCGCGGTGCTGGGTGCTCAGTGCTCGGGGTGCTCGGTGCTCAGTACTCAGGGTGCTGGGTGCTCAGTGCTCGAGGTGCTCAGTACTCAGGGTGCTGTGTATTCAGTGCTCAGGGTGCTGGGTGCTCAGTACTCAGGGTGCTCGGTGCTTAGTACTCATTGTGCTGGGTGCTCAGTACTCCGGGTGCTGGGTGCTCAGTGCTCGGGGTGCTCGGTGCTCAGTGCTCAAGGTGCTGGGTGCTCAGTACTCAGGGTGCTCATTGCTCAGGGTGCTGGGTGCTCAGTACTCAGGGTGCTGGGTGCTCAGTGCTCAGGGTGCTCGGTGCTCAGTTCGTTGGGTGCTCAGTACGCAGGGTGCTGGGTGCTCAGTGCTCAGGGTGCTGGGTGCTCAGTGCTCAGGGTGCTGGGTGCTCAGTGCTCAGGGTGCTGGGTGCTCAGTGCTCAGGGTGCTGGGTGCTCAGTGCTCAGGGTGCTGGGTGCTTAGTGCTCAGGGTGCTGGGTGCTCAGTGCTCAGGGTGCTGGGTGCTCGGTGCTAGGGGTGCTGGGTGCTTAGTGCTCGGGGTGCCTGGTGCTCAGTACTCGGGGTGCTCAGTGCTCAGTAGTCAGATTGCTGGGTGCTCAGTGCTCAGGGTGCTGGGTGCTCAGTACTCAGGGTGCTGGGTGCTCAGTGCTCAGGGTGCTGGGTGCTCAGTGCTCAGGGTGCTGGTTGCTCAGTGCTCCGGGTGCTGGGGGCTCGGTGCTCGGGGTGCTGGGTGCTCAGTACTCGGGGTGCTCAGTGCTCAGTACTCAGGGTGCTGGGTGCTCAGTGCTCAGGGTGCTGGGTGCTCAGTACTCAGGGTGCTGGGTGCTCGGTGCTCAGTACGCTGGGTGCTCAGTACTCAGGGTGCTGGGTGCTCAGTGCTCAGGGTGCTGGGTGCTGGGTGCTCAGTACTCAGGGTGCTGGGTGCTCGGTGCTCAGTACGCTGGGTGCTCAGTACTCAGGGTGCTGGGTGCTCAGTACTCAGGGTGCTCAGTGCTCAGTACTCGGGGTGCTGGGTGCTCAGTGCTCAGGGTGCTCAGTGCTCAGTGCTCAGGGTGCTCTGTGCTCTGTGCTCGGGTCGCTGGGTGCTCAGTGCTCGGGGTGCTGGGTGCTCAGTACTCGGGGTGCTGGGTGCTCAGTGCTCAGGGTGCTCAGTGCTCAGTACTCAGTGCTCAGGGTGCTCAGTGCTCAGGGTGCTGGGTGTTCAGTACTCAGGGTGCTGGGTGCTCAGTACTCAGGGTGCTGGGTGCTCAGTGCTCAGGGTGCTGGCTGCTCAGTGCTCGGGGCGCTGGGTGCTCAGTGCTCGGGTTGCTCGGAGTTCAGTACTCAGGGTGCTGGGTGCTCAGTGCTCGGGGTGATTGGTGCTCAGTACTCAGGGAGCTGGGTGCTCAGTGCGCGGTGTGCTCGGTGCTCAGTACGTTGGGTGCTCACTACTCAGGGTGCTGGGTGCTCAGTGCTCAGGGTGCTGGGTGCTCAGTGCTCAGGGTGCTGGGTGCTCAGTACTCAGGGTGCTGGGTGCTCAGTGCTCGGGGTGCTGGGTGCTCAGTGCTCAGGATGCTGGGTGCTCAGTGCTCGGGGTGCTCATTGCTCAGGGTGCTGGGTGCTCAGTACTCAGGGTGCTGGGTGCTCAGTGCTCAGGGTGCTGGGTGCTCAGTGCTCAGGGTGCTGGGTGCTCAGTGCTCAGGGTGCTGGGTGCTCAGTGCTCAGGGTGCTGGGTGCTCAGTGCTCAGGGTGCTGGGTGCTCAGTGCTCAGGGTGCTGGGTGCTTAGTGCTCAGGGTGCTGGGTGCTCGGTGCTAGGGGTGCTGGGTGCTTAGTGCTCGGGGTGCCTGGTGCTCAGTACTCGGGGTGCTCAGTGCTCAGTACTCAGATTGCTGGGTGCTCAGTGCTCAGGGTGCTGGGTGCTCAGTACTCAGGGTGCTGGGTGCTCAGTGCTCAGGGTGCTCGGTGCTCAGTCCGTTGGGTGCTCAGTACTCAGGGTGCTGGGTGCTCAGTGCTCAGGGTGCTGGGTGCTCAGTGCTCAGAGTGCTGGGTGCTCAGTGCTCAGGGTGCTGGGTGCTTAGTGCTCAGGGTGCTGGTTGCTCAGTGCTCCGGGTGCTGGGTGCTCGGTGCTCGGGGTGCTGGGTACTCAGTACTCGGGGTGCTCAGTGCTCAGTACTCAGGGTGCTGGGTGCTCAGTGCTCAGGGTGCTCAGTGCTCAGTACTCGGGGTGCTGGGTTCTCAGTGCTCAGGGTGCTCAGTGCTCAGTCCTCAGGGTGCTCTGTGCTCTGTGCTCGGGGCGCTGGGTGCTCAGTGCTCAGGGTGCTCAGTGCTCAGTACTCGGGGTGCTGGGTTCTCAGTGCTCAGGGTGCTCAGTGCTCAGTCCTCAGGGTGCTCTGTGCTCTGTGCTCGGGGCGCTGGGTGCTCAGTACTCAGGGTGCTGGGTGCTCAGTACTCAGGGTGCTCAGTGCTCAGTACTCGGGGTGCTGGGTTCTCAGTGCTCAGGGTGCTCAGTGCTCAGTCCTCAGGGTGCTCTGTGCTCTGTGCTCGGGGCGCTGGGTGCTCAGTGCTCGGGGTGCTGGGTGCTCAGTACTCGGGGTGCTGGGTGCTCAGTGCTCAGGGTGCTCAGTGCTCAGTACTCAGTGCTCAGGGTGCTCAGTGCTCAGGGTGCTGGGTGTTCAGTACTCAGGGTGCTGGGTGCTCAGTACGTTGGGTGCTCACTACTCAGGGTGCTGGGTGCTCAGTGCTCAGGGTGCTGGGTGATCAGTGCTCGGGGTGCTGGGTGCTCAGTACTCGGGGTGCTGGGTGCTCAGTGCTCAGGGTGCTCAGTGCTCAGTACTCAGTGCTCAGGGTGCTCAGTACTCAGGGAGCTGGGTGCTCAGTGCTCGGGATGCTCGGTGCTCAGTACGTTGGGTGCTCACTACTCAGGGTGCTGGGTGCTCAGTGCTCAGGGTGCTGGGTGCTCAGTGCTCAGGTTGCTGGGTGCTCAGTACTCAGGGTGCTGGGTGCTCAGTGCTCGGGGTGCTGGGTGCTCAGTGCTCAGGGTGCTGGGTGCTCAGTACTCAGGGTGCTGGGTGCTCAGTACTCGGGGTGCTGGGTGCTCAGTACTCAGGGTGCTGGGTGCTCAGTACTCAGGGTGCTGGGTGCTCAGTACTCGGGTGCTGGGTGCTCAGTGCTCAGGGTGCTGGGTGCTCAGTGCTCGTGGTGCTGGGTGCGCAGTGCTCAGTACTCAGGGTGCTAAGTGCTCAGTGCTCGGGGTGCTGGGTGCTCAGTGCACAGTACTCAGGGTGCTGGGTGCTAAGTGCTCAGGGTGCTGGGTGCTCAGTGCTCAGGGTGCTGGGTACTCAGTGCCCAGGGTGCTGGGTGCTCAGTACTCAGGGTGCTGTGTGCTCAGTACTCAGGGTGCTGGGTGCTCAGTGCTCAGGGCGCTGTGTGCTCAGTGCTCAGGGTGCTGGGTGCTCAGTGCTCGGTGTGCTGGGTGCTCAGTGCTCGCGGTGCTGGGTGCTCAGTGCTCGGGGTGCTCGGTGCTCAGTACTCAGGGTGCTGTGTGCTCAGTGCTCGAGGTGCTCAGTACTCAGGGTGCTGTGTGTTCAGTGCTCAGGGTGCTGGGTGCTCAGTACTCAGGGTACTCGTTGCTTAGTACTCATTGTGCTGGGTGCTCAGTACTCCGGGTGCTGGGTGCTCAGTGCTCGGGGTGCTCGGTGCTCAGTGCTCAAGGTGCTGGGTGCTCAGTACTCAGGGTGCTGGGTTCTCAGTGCTCAGGGTGCTTGGTGCTCTGTATGTTGGGTGCTCAGTACTCAGGGTGCTCATTGCTCAGGGTGCTGGGTGCTCAGTACTCAGGGTGCTGGGTGCTCAGTGCTCAGGGTGCTCGGTGCTCATTACGTTGGGTGGTCAGTACTCAGAGTGCTGGGTGCTCAGTCCTCAGTGTGCTCAGTGCTCAGGGTGCTGGGTGCTCAGTGCTCGGGGTGCTCGTTGCTCAGTACTCAGGGTGCTGGGTGCTCAGTACTCAGGTTCCTGGGTGCTCAGTGCTCAGGGTGCTTGGTGCTCAGTGCTCAGGGTGCTGGGTGCTCAGTACTCAGGGTGCTGGGTGCTCAGTACTCAGGGTGCTGGGTTCTCAGTGCTCGGGGTGCTGGGTGCTCAGTGCTCAGGGTGCTCATTGCTCAGTACTCAGGGTGCTGGGTGCTCAGTACTCAGGTTCCTGGGTGCTCAGTGCTCAGGGTGCTTGGTGCTCAGTGCTCAGGGTGCTGGGTGCTCAGTACTCAGGGTGCTGGGTGCTCAGTGCTCAGGGTGCTGGGTGCTCAGTGCTCGGGGTGTTGGGTGCTCAGTGCTCAGGGTGCTGGGTTCTCAATACTCAGGGTGGTGGGTGCTCAGTACTCAGGGTGCTGGGTGCTCAGTGCTCAGGGTACTGGGTGCTCAGGACTCAGGGTGCTGGGTGCTTAGTGCTCAGGGTGCTGGGTGCTCAGTACTCAGGGTGCTGGGTGCTCAGTGCTCAGGGTGATCGGTGCTCAGTACTCAGGGTGCTCAGTACTCAGGGTGCTGGGTGCTCAGGGCTCGGGGTTCTGGGTGCTCAGTGCTCAGGGTGCTGGTTGCTCAGTGCTCCGGGTGCTGGGTGCTCGGTGCTCGGGGTGCTGGGTACTCAGTACTCGGGGTGCTCAATGCTCAGTACTCAGGGTGCTGGGTGCTCAGTGCTCAGGGTGCTCAGTGCTCAGTACTCGGGGTGCTGGGTTCTCAGTGCTCAGGGTGCTCAGTGCTCAGTCCTCAGGGTGCTCTGTGCTCTGTGCTCGGGGCGCTGGGTGCTCAGTGCTCAGGGTGCTCAGTGCTCAGTACTCGGGGTGCTGGGTTCTCAGTGCTCAGGGTGCTCAGTGCTCAGTCCTCAGGGTGCTCTGTGCTCTGTGCTCGGGGCGCTGGGTGCTCAGTACTCAGGGTGCTGGGTGCTCAGTACTCAGGGTGCTCAGTGCTCAGTACTCGGGGTGCTGGGTTCTCAGTGCTCAGGGTGCTCAGTGCTCAGTCCTCAGGGTGCTCTGTGCTCTGTGCTCGGGGCGCTGGGTGCTCAGTGCTCGGGGTGCTGGGTGCTCAGTACTCGGGGTGCTGGGTGCTCAGTGCTCAGGGTGCTCAGTGCTCAGTACTCAGTGCTCAGGGTGCTCAGTGCTCAGGGTGCTGGGTGTTCAGTACTCAGGGTGCTAGGTGCTCAGTACGTTGGGTGCTCACTACTCAGGGTGCTGGGTGCTCAGTGCTCAGGGTGCTGGGTGATCAGTGCTCGGGGTGCTGGGTGCTCAGTACTAGGGGTGCTGGGTGCTCAGTGCTCAGGGTGCTCAGTGCTCAGTACTCAGTGCTCAGGGTGCTCAGTACTCAGGGAGCTGGGTGCTCAGTGCTCGGGATGCTCGGTGCTCAGTACGTTGGGTGCTCACTACTCAGGGTGCTGGGTGCTCAGTGCTCAGGGTGCTGGGTGCTCAGTGCTCAGGTTGCTGGGTGCTCAGTACTCAGGGTGCTGGGTGCTCAGTGCTCGGGGTGCTGGGTGCTCAGTGCTCAGGGTGCTGGGTGCTCAGTACTCAGGGTGCTGGGTGCTCAGTACTCGGGGTGCTGGGTGCTCAGTACTCAGGGTGCTGGGTGCTCAGTACTCAGGGTGCTGGGTGCTCAGTACTCGGGTGCTGGGTGCTCAGTGCTCAGGGTGCTGGGTGCTCAGTGCTCGTGGTGCTGGGTGCGCAGTAATCAGTACTCAGGGTGCTAAGTGCTCAGTGCTCGGGGTGCTGGGTGCTCAGTGCACAGTACTCAGGGTGCTGGGTGCTAAGTGCTCAGGGTGCTGGGTGCTCAGTGCTCAGGGTGCTGGGTACTCAGTGCTCAGGGTGCTGGGTGCTCAGTACTCAGGGTGCTGTGTGCTCAGTACTCAGGGTGCTGGGTGCTCAGTGCTCAGGGCGCTGTGTGCTCAGTGCTCAGGGTGCTGGGTGCTCAGTGCTCGGTGTGCTGGGTGCTCAGTGCTCGCGGTGCTGGGTGCTCAGTGCTCGGGGTGCTCGGTGCTCAGTACTCAGGGTGCTGTGTGCTCAGTGCTCGAGGTGCTCAGTACTCAGGGTGCTGTGTGTTCAGTGCTCAGGGTGCTGGGTGCTCAGTACTCAGGGTACTCGTTGCTTAGTACTCATTGTGCTGGTTGGTCAGTACTCCGGGTGCTGGGTGCTCAGTGCTCGGGGTGCTCGGTGCTCAGTGCTCAAGGTGCTGGGTGCTCAGTACTCAGGGTGCTGGGTTCTCAGTGCTCAGGGTGCTCGGTGCTCTGTATGTTGGGTGCTCAGTACTCAGGGTGCTCATTGCTCAGGGTGCTGGGTGCTCAGTACTCAGGGTGCTGGGTGCTCAGTGCTCAGGGTGCTCGGTGCTCAGTACGTTGGGTGGTCAGTACTCAGAGTGCTGGGTGCTCAGTCCTCAGTGTGCTCAGTGCTCAGGGTGCTGGGTGCTCAGTGCTCGGGGTGCTCGTTGCTCAGTACTCAGGGTGCTGGGTGCTCAGTACTCAGGTTCCTGGGTGCTCAGTGCTCAGGGTGCTTGGTGCTCAGTGCTCAGGGTGCTGGGTGCTCAGTACTCAGGGTGCTGGGTGCTCAGTACTCAGGGTGCTGGGTTCTCAGTACTCGGGGTGCTGGGTGCTCAGTGCTCAGGGTGCTCATTGCTCAGTACTCAGGGTGCTGGGTGCTCAGTACTCAGGTTCCTGGGTGCTCAGTGCTCAGGGTGCTTGGTGCTCAGTGCTCAGGGTGCTGGGTGCTCAGTACTCAGGGTGCTGGGTGCTCAGTGCTCAGGGTGCTGGGTGCTCAGTGCTCAGGGTGTTGGGTGCTCAGTGCTCAGGGTGCTGGGTTCTCAATACTCAGGGTGGTGGGTGCTCAGTACTCAGGGTGCTGGGTGCTCAGTGCTCAGGGTACTGGGTGCTCAGGACTCAGGGTGCTGGGTGCTCAGTGCTCAGGGTGCTGGGTGCTCAGTACTCAGGGTGCTGGGTGCTCAGTGCTCAGGGTGATCGGTGCTCAGTACTCAGGGTGCTCAGTACTCAGGGTGCTGGGTGCTCAGGGCTCGGGGTGCTGGGTGCTCAGTACTCAGGGTGCTGCGTGCTCAGTGCTCGGCGTGCTGGGTGCTCAGTGCTCAGGGTGCTTGGTGCTCAGTACTCGGGGTGCTCGGTGCTCAGTACTCAGGGTGCTGGGTGCTCAGTACTCAGGGTGCTGGGTGCTCAGTGCTCAGGGTGCTGGGTGCTCAGTACTCAGGGTGCTCGGTGCTCAGTACTCAGGGTGCTGGGTGCTCTGTGCTCAGGGTACTGGGTGCTCAGGACTCAGGGTGCTGGGTGCTCAGTGCTCAGGGTGCTGGGTGCTCAGTAATCAGGGTGCTGGGTGCTCAGTGCTCAGGGTGATCGGTGCTCAGTACTCAGGGTGCTCAGTACTCAGGGTGCTGGGTGCTCAGGGCTCGGGGTGCTGGGTGCTCAGTACTCAGGGTGCTGCGTGCTCAGTGCTCGGGGTGCTGGGTGCTCAGTGCTCAGGGTGCTGGGTGCTCAGTACTCGGGGTGCTCGGTGCTCAGTACTCAGGGTGCTGGGTGCTCAGTACTCAGGGTGCTGGGTGCTCAGTGCTCAGGGTGATCGGTGCTCAGTCCTCAGGGTGCTCAGTACTCAGGGTGCTGGGTGCTCAGTGCTCGGGGTGCTGGGTGCTCAGTGCTGAGGGTGCTGGGTGCTCTGTGATCGGGGTGCTGGGTGCTCAGTACTCAGGGTGCTCAGTGCTCGGGGAGCTCGGTGCTCAGTACTCAGGGTGCTGGGTGCTCAGTACTCAGGGTGCTGGGTGCTCAGTACTCAGGGTGCTGTGTGCTCATTCTCGGAGTGCTGGGTGCTCAGTGCTCGGGGTGCTGTTTGCTCAGTACTCGGGGTGCTGGGTGCTCAGTGCTCAGGGTGCTTGGTGCTCAGTACTCAAGGTGCTGGGTGATCAGTACTCGGGTTGCTGGGTGCTCATTACTCAGAGTGCTGGGTGCTCAGTGCTCGGGGTGCTCGGTGCTCAGTACTCTTGGTGCTGGTGCTCAGTACTCAGGGTGCTGGGTGCTCAGTGCTCGGGGTGCTCGGTGCTCAGTGCTCAGGATGCTCGGTGCTCAGTACTCTTGGTGCTGGGTGCTCAGTACTCAGGGTGCTGGGTGCTCAGTGCTCGGGGTGCTCGGTGCTCAGTACTCAGGGTGCTGGGTGCTCAGTGCTCGGGGTGCTGGGTTCTCAGTACTCAGGGTGCTCACTACTCAGTACTCAGGGTGCTGGGTGCTCAGTACTCAGGGTGCTGGGTGCTCAGTACTCAGGGTGCTGGGTGTTCAGTGCTCAGGGTGCTTCGTGCTCAGTGCTCGGGGTGCTCGGTGCTCAGTACTCAGGGTGCTGGGTGCTCAGTACCCAGGGTGCTGGGTGCTCAGTGCTCAGGGTGATCGGTGCTCAGTCCTCCGGGTGCTCAGTACTCAGGGTGCTGGGTGCTCAGTGCTCGGGGTGCTGGGTGCTCAGTGCTGAGGGTGCTGGGTGCTCTGTGATCGGGGTGCTGGGTGCTCAGTACTCAGGGTGCTCAGTGCTCGGGGAGCTCGGTGCTCAGTACTCAGGGTGCTGGGTGCTCAGTACTCAGTGCTCGGGGTCCTGTGTGCTCCGTGCTTGGGGTGCTGGGTGCTCAGCGCTCTGGGTGCTTAGTGCTCAGTACTCAGGGTGCTGGGTGCTCAGTACTCAGGGTGCTGGGTGCTCAGTATTCAGGGTGCTCAGTGCTCGGGGTGTTGGGTGCTCAGTACTCAGGGTGCTGGGTGCTCAGTACTCAGGGTGCTGGGTGCTCAGTGCTCAGGGTGCTGGGTGCTCAGTACTCGGGGTGCTCGGTGCTCAGTACTGAGGGTGCTGGGTGCTCAGTACTCAGGGTGCTGGGTGCTCAGTACTCAGGGTGCTCGGTGCTCAGTACTGAGGGTGCTGGGTGCTCAGTGCTCAGGGTGCTGGGTGCTAAGTACTCAGGTTGCTGGGTGCTCAGTACTCAGGGTGCTGTGTGCTCAGTGCTCAGGGTGCTGGGTGCTCAGTACTCAGGGTGCTCGGTGCTCAGTACTGTGGGTTCTGGGTGCTCAGTGCTCAGGGTGCTGGGTGCTCAGTACTCAGGGTGCTGGGTGCTCAGTACTCAGGGTGCTCAGTACTCAGGGTGCTGGGTGCTCAGTCCTCAGGGTGCTCAGTGCTCAGGGTGCTGGTTGCTCAGGGCTCGGGGTGCTGGGTGCTCAGTACTCAGGGTGCTGCGTGCTCAGTACTCGGGGTGCTAGGTGCTCAGTGCTCAGGGTGCTGGGTGCTCAGTACTCGGGGTGCTCGGTGCTCAGTACTCAGGGTGCTGGGTGCTCAGTACTCAGGGTGATGGGTGCTCAGTGCTCAGGGTGATCGGTGCTCAGTCCTCAGGGTGCTCAGTACTCAGGGTGCTGGGTGCTCAGTGCTCGGGGTGATGGGAGCTCAGTGCTGAGGGTGCTGGCTGCTCTGTGATCGGGGTGCTGGGTGCTCAGTACTCAGGGTGCTCAGTGCTCAGGCAGCTCGGTGCTCAGTACTCAGGGTGCTGGGTGCTCATTACTCAGTGCTCGGTGTCCTGGGTGCTCCGTGCTTGGGGTGCTGGGTGCTCAGCGCTCTGGATGCTTAGTGCTCAGTACTCAGGGTGCTGGGTGCTCAGTACTCAGGGTGCTCAGTGCTCGTTGTGCGGGGTGCTCAGTACTCAGGGTGCTGGGTGCTCAGTACTCAGTGTGCTGGGTGCTCATTCTCGGGGTGCTGGGTGCTCAGTGCTCGGTGTGCTGTTTGCTCAGTAATCGGGGTGCTGGGTGCTCAGTGCTCAGCGTGCTGGGTGCTCAGTACTCAGGGTGCTCGGTTCTCAGTACTCAGGGTGCTGGGTGCTCATTCTCGGGGTGCTGGTTGCTCAGTGCTCGGGGTGCTGGGTGCTCAGTGCTCGTTGTGCTGGGTACTCAGTACTCAGGGTGCTGGGTGCTCAGTACTCGGGGTGCTGGGTGCTCAGTGCTCAGGGTGCTGGGTGCTCAGTGCTCGGGGTGCTGGGTGCTCAGTGCTCAGGGTGCTGGGTGCTCAGTGCTCAGGGTGCTGAGTGCTCAGTACTCAGGGTGCTCGGTGCTCAGTACTCAGGGTGCTCAGAGCTCAGTACTCAGAGTGCTTTGTGCTCAGTGCTCAGGGTGCTGGGTGCTCAGTACTCAGGGTCCTTGGTGCTCAGTACTCAGGGTGCTCAGTGCTCAGTACTCAGCGTGCTTTGTGCTCAGTGCTCAGGGTGCTGGGTGCTCAGTACTCAGGGTGCTGGGTGCTCAGTACTCACGGTGCTGGGTGCTCAGTACCCGGGGTGCTGGGTGCTCATTACTCAGGGTGCTGGGTGCTCAGTGCTCGGGGTGCTGGGTGCTCAGTACTCAGGGTGCTGGTTGCTCAGTGCTTGGGGTGCTCGGTGCTCAGTGCTCGGGGTGCTCGGTGCTCAGTACTCTTGGTGCTGGGTGCTCAGTCCTCAGGGTGCTGGGTGCTCAGTGTTCGGGGTGCTCGGTGCTCAGTGCTCAGGATGCTCGGTGCTCAGTACTCTTCGTGCTGGGTGCTCAGTCCTCAGGGTGCTGGGTGCTCAGTGCTCGGGGTGCTAGGTGCTCAGTACTCAGGGTGCTGGGTGCTCAGTGCTCAGGGTGCTGGGTGCTCAGTGCTCAGGGTGATCGGTGCTCAGTACTCAGGGTGCTCAGTACGCAGGGTGCTGGGTGCTCAGTGCTCGGGGTGCTGGGTGCACAGTGCTGAGGGTGCTGGGTGCTCTGTTATCGCGGTGCTGGGTGCTCAGTACTCAGGGTGCTCAGTGCTCGGGGAGCTTGGTGCTCAGTACTCAGGGTGCTGGGTACTCAGTACTCAGTGCTCGGGGTCCTGGGTGCTCCGTGCTTGGGGTGCTGGGTGCTCAGCGATCAGGGTGCTTAGTGCTCAGTACTCAGGGTGCTCCGTGCTCGGGGTGCTGGGTGCTCAGTACTCAGTGTGCTGGGTGCTCAGTACTCAGGGTGCTGGGTGCTCAGTGCTCGTTGTGCTGGGTGCTCAGTACTCAGGGTGCTGGGTGCTCAGTACTCGGGGTGCTGGGTGCACAGTGCTCAGGGTGCTGGGTGCTCAGTGCTCGTTGTGCTGGGTGCTCAGTACTCAGGGTGCTGGGTGCTCAGTACTCGGGGTGTTGGGTGCACAGTGCTCAGGGTGCTGGGTGCTCAGTGCTCGGGGTGCTGGGTGCTCAGTGCTCAGGGTGCTGGGTGCTCAGTGCTCAGGGTGCTGGATGCTCAGTACTCAGGGTCCTTGGTGCTCAGTACTCAGGGTGCTCAGTGCTCAGTACTCAGCGTGCTTTGTGCTCAGTGCTCAGGGTGCTGGGTGCTCAGTACTCCGGGTGCTGGGTGCTCAGTACTCACGGTGCTGGGTGCTCAGTACTCGGGGTGCTGGGTGCTCATTACTCAGGGTGCTGGGTGCTCAGTGCTCGGGGTGCTGGGTGCTCAGTACTCAGGGTGCTCAGTGCTCGGGGAGCTTGGTGCTCAGTACTCAGGGTGCTGGGTGCTCAGTACTCAGAGCTCGGGGTCCTGATTGCTCCGTGCTTGGGGTGCTGGGTGCTCAGCGCTCAGGGTGCTTAGTGCTCAGTACTCAGGGTGCTCAGTGCTCGGGGTGCTGGGTGCTCAGTACTCAGTGTGCTGGGTGCTCAGTACTCAGGGTGCTGGGTGCTCAGTGCTCAGGGTGCTGGGTGCTCAGTACTCGGGGTGCTCGGTGCTCAGTACTCAGGGTGCTGGGTGCTCAGTACTCAGGGTGCTGGGTGCTCAGTACTCAGGGTGCTTGGTGCTCAGTACTCAGGGTGCTGGGTACTCAGTGCTCAGGGTGCTGGGTGCTAAGTACTCAGGGTGCTGGGTGCTCAGTACTCAGGGTGCTGGGTGCTCAGTGCTCAGGGTGCTGGGTGCTCAGTACACACGGTGCTGGGTGCTCAGTGCTCAGGGTGCTGGGTGCTCAGTACTCAGGGTGCTCAGTACTCAGGGTGCAGGGTGCTCAGTGCTCGGGGTGCTGGGTGCTCAGTACTCAGGGTGCTCAGTACTCAGGGTGCTGGGTGCTCAGTGCTCGGGTTGCTGGGTGCTCAGTGCTCAGGGTGCTTGGTGCTCAGTGCTCAGGGTGCTGGGTGCTCAGTACTCAGGGTGCTGGGTGCTCAGTGCTCAGGGTGCTGGGTGCTCAGTGCTCGGGGTGTTGGGTGCTCAGTGCTCAGGGTGCTGGGTTCTCAATACTCAGGGTGGTGGGTGCTCAGTACTCAGGGTGCTGGGTGCTCAGTGCTCAGGGTACTGGGTGCTCAGGACTCAGGGTGCTGGGTGCTCAGTGCTCAGGGTGCTGGGTGCTCAGTACTCAGGGTGCTGGGTGCTCAGTGCTCAGGGTGATCGGTGCTCAGTACTCAGGGTGCTCAGTACTCAGGGTGCTGGGTGCTCAGTACTCAGGGTGCTGCGTGCTCAGTGCTCGGCGTGCTGGGTGCTCAGTGCTCAGGGTGCTTGGTGCTCAGTACTCGGGGTGCTCGGTGCTCAGTACTCAGGGTGCTGGGTGCTCAGTACTCAGGGTGCTGGGTGCTCAGTGCTCAGGGTGCTGGGTGCTCAGTACTCAGGGTGCTCGGTGCTCAGTACTCAGGGTGCTGGGTGCTCTGTGCTCAGGGTACTGGGTGCTCAGGACTCAGGGTGCTGGGTGCTCAGTGCTCAGGGTGCTGGGTGCTCAGTAATCAGGGTGCTGGGTGCTCAGTGCTCAGGGTGATCGGTGCTCAGTACTCAGGGTGCTCAGTACTCAGGGTGCTGGGTGCTCAGGGCTCGGGGTGCTGGGTGCTCAGTACTCAGGGTGCTGCGTGCTCAGTGCTCGGGGTGCTGGGTGCTCAGTGCTCAGGGTGCTGGGTGCTCAGTACTCGGGGTGCTCGGTGCTCAGTACTCAGGGTGCTGGGTGCTCAGTACTCAGGGTGCTGGGTGCTCAGTGCTCAGGGTGATCGGTGCTCAGTCCTCAGGGTGCTCAGTACTCAGGGTGCTGGGTGCTCAGTGCTCGGGGTGCTGGGTGCTCAGTGCTGAGGGTGCTGGGTGCTCTGTGATCGGGGTGCTGGGTGCTCAGTACTCAGGGTGCTCAGTGCTCGGGGAGCTCGGTGCTCAGTACTCAGGGTGCTGGGTGCTCAGTACTCAGGGTGCTGGGTGCTCAGTACTCAGGGTGCTGGGTGCTCAGTACTCAGGGTGCTGTGTGCTCATTCTCGGAGTGCTGGGTGCTCAGTGCTCGGGGTGCTGTTTGCTCAGTACTCGGGGTGCTGGGTGCTCAGTGCTCAGGGTGCTTGGTGCTCAGTACTCAAGGTGCTGGGTGATCAGTACTCGGATTGCTGGGTGCTCATTACTCAGAGTGCTGGGTGCTCAGTGCTCGGGGTGCTCGGTGCTCAGTACTCTTGGTGCTGGTGCTCAGTACTCAGGGTGCTGGGTGCTCAGTGCTCGGGGTGCTCAGTGCTCAGTGCTCAGGATGCTCGGTGCTCAGTACTCTTGGTGCTGGGTGCTCAGTACTCAGGGTGCTGGGTGCTCAGTGCTCGGGGTGCTCGGTGCTCAGTACTCAGGGTGCTGGGTGCTCAGTGCTCGGGGTGCTGGGTTCTCAGTACTCAGGGTGCTCAGTACTCAGTACTCAGGGTGCTGGGTGCTCAGTACTCAGGGTGCTGGGTGCTCAGTACTCAGGGTGCTGGGTGTTCAGTGCTCAGGGTGCTGGGTGCTCAGTGCTCGGGGTGCTCGGTGCTCAGTACTCAGGGTGCTGGGTGCTCAGTACTCAGGGTGCTGGGTGCTCAGTGCTCAGGGTGATCGGTGCTCAGTCCTCAGGGTGCTCAGTACTCAGGGTGCTGGGTGCTCAGTGCTCGGGGTGCTGGGTGCTCAGTGCTGAGGGTGCTGGGTGCTCTGTGATCGGGGTGCTGGGTGCTCAGTACTCAGGGTGCTCAGTGCTCGGGGAGCTCGGTGCTCAGTACTCAGGGTGCTGGGTGCTCAGTACTCAGTGCTCGGGGTCCTGTGTGCTCCGTGCTTGGGGTGCTGGGTGCTCAGCGCTCTGGGTGCTTAGTGCTCAGTACTCAGGGTGCTGGGTGCTCAGTACTCAGGGTGCTGGGTGCTCAGTATTCAGGGTGCTCAGTGCTCGGGGTGCTGGGTGCTCAGTACTCAGGGTGCTGGGTGCTCAGTACTCAGGGTGCTGGGTGCTCAGTGCTCAGGGTGCTGGGTGCTCAGTACTCGGGGTGCTCGGTGCTCAGTACTGAGGGTGCTGGGTGCTCAGTACTCAGGGTGCTGGGTGCTCAGTACTCAGGGTGCTCGGTGCTCAGTACTGAGGGTGCTGGGTGCTCAGTGCTCAGGGTGCTGGGTGCTAAGTACTCAGGTTGCTGGGTGCTCAGTACTCAGGGTGCTGTGTGCTCAGTGCTCAGGGTGCTGGGTGCTCAGTACTCAGGGTGCTCGGTGCTCAGTACTGTGGGTTCTGGGTGCTCAGTGCTCAGGGTGCTGGGTGCTCAGTACTCAGGGTGCTGGGTGCTCAGTACTCAGGGTGCTCAGTACTCAGGGTGCTGGGTGCTCAGTCCTCAGGGTGCTCAGTGCTCAGGGTGCTGGTTGCTCAGGGCTCGGGGTGCTGGGTGCTCAGTACTCAGGGTGCTGCGTGCTCAGTACTCGGGGTGCTAGGTGCTCAGTGCTCAGGGTGCTGGGTGCTCAGTACTCGGGGTGCTCGGTGCTCAGTACTCAGGGTGCTGGGTGCTCAGTACTCAGGGTGATGGGTGCTCAGTGCTCAGGGTGATCGGTGCTCAGTCCTCAGGGTGCTCAGTACTCAGGGTGCTGGGTGCTCAGTGCTCGGGGTGATGGGAGCTCAGTGCTGAGGGTGCTGGCTGCTCTGTGATCGGGGTGCTGGGTGCTCAGTACTCAGGGTGCTCAGTGCTCAGGCAGCTCGGTGCTCAGTACTCAGGGTGCTGGGTGCTCATTACTCAGTGCTCGGTGTCCTGGGTGCTCCGTGCTTGGGGTGCTGGGTGCTCAGCGCTCTGGATGCTTAGTGCTCAGTACTCAGGGTGCTGGGTGCTCAGTACTCAGGGTGCTCAGTGCTCGTTGTGCTGGGTGCTCAGTACTCAGGGTGCTGGGTGCTCAGTACTCAGTGTGCTGGGTGCTCATTCTCGGGGTGCTGGGTGCTCAGTGCTCGGTGTGTTGTTTGCTCAGTAATCGGGGTGCTGGGTGCTCAGTGCTCAGCGTGCTGGGTGCTCAGTACTCAGGGTGCTCGGTTCTCAGTACTCAGGGTGCTGGGTGCTCATTCTCGGGGTGCTGGTTGCTCAGTGCTCGGGGTGCTGGGTGCTCAGTGCTCGTTGTGCTGGGTACTCAGTACTCAGGGTGCTGGGTGCTCAGTACTCGGGGTGCTGGGTGCTCAGTGCTCAGGGTGCTGGGTGCTCAGTGCTCGGGGTGCTGGGTGCTCAGTGCTCAGGGTGCTGGGTGCTCAGTGCTCAGGGTGCTGAGTGCTCAGTACTCAGGGTGCTCGGTGCTCAGTACTCAGGGTGCTCAGCGCTCAGTACTCAGAGTGCTTTGTGCTCAGTGCTCAGGGTGCTGGGTGCTCAGTACTCAGGGTCCTTGGTGCTCAGTACTCAGGGTGCTCAGTGCTCAGTACTCAGCGTGCTTTGTGCTCAGTGCTCAGGGTGCTGGGTGCTCAGTACTCAGGGTGCTGGGTGCTCAGTACTCACGGTGCTGGGTGCTCAGTACTCGGGGTGCTGGGTGCTCATTACTCAGGGTGCTGGGTGCTCAGTGCTCGGGGTGCTGGGTGCTCAGTACTCAGGGTGCTGGTTGCTCAGTGCTTGGGGTGCTCGGTGCTCAGTGCTCGGGGTGCTCGGTGCTCAGTACTCTTGGTGCTGGGTGCTCAGTCCTCAGGGTGCTGGGTGCTCAGTGTTCGGGGTGCTCGGTGCTCAGTGCTCAGGATGCTCGGTGCTCAGTACTCTTCGTGCTGGGTGCTCAGTCCTCAGGGTGCTGGGTGCTCAGTGCTCGGGGTGCTCGGTGCTCAGTACTCAGGGTGCTGGGTGCTCAGTGCTCAGGGTGCTGGGTGCTCAGTGCTCAGGGTGATCGGTGCTCAGTACTCAGGGTGCTCAGTACGCAGGGTGCTGGGTGCTCAGTGCTCGGGGTGCTGGGTGCACAGTGCTGAGGGTGCTGGGTGCTCTGTTATCGGGGTGCTGGGTGCTCAGTACTCAGGGTGCTCAGTGCTCGGGGAGCTTGGTGCTCAGTACTCAGGGTGCTGGGTACTCAGTACTCAGTGCTCGGGGTCCTGGGTGCTCCGTGCTTGGGGTGCTGGGTGCTCAGCGCTCAGGGTGCTTAGTGCTCAGTACTCAGGGTGCTCCGTGCTCGGGGTGCTGGGTGCTCAGTACTCAGTGTGCTGGGTGCTCAGTACTCAGGGTGCTGGGTGCTCAGTGCTCGTTGTGCTGGGTGCTCAGTACTCAGGGTGCTGGGTGCTCAGTACTCGGGGTGCTGGGTGCACAGTGCTCAGGGTGCTGGGTGCTCAGTGCTCGGGGTGCTGGGTGCTCAGTGCTCAGGGTGCTGGGTGCTCAGTGCTCAGGGTGCTGGGTGCTCAGTACTCAGGGTCCTTGGTGCTCAGTACTCAGGGTGCTCAGTGCTCAGTACTCAGCGTGCTTTGTGCTCAGTGCTCAGGGTGCTGGGTGCTCAGTACTCCGGGTGCTGGGTGCTCAGTACTCACGGTGCTGGGTGCTCAGTACTCGGGGTGCTGGGTGCTCATTACTCAGGGTGCTGGGTGCTCAGTGCTCGGGGTGCTGGGTGCTCAGTACTCAGGGTGCTCAGTGCTCGGGGAGCTTGGTGCTCAGTACTCAGGGTGCTGGGTGCTCAGTACTCAGAGCTCGGGGTCCTGATTGCTCCGTGCTTGGGGTGCTGGGTGCTCAGCGCTCAGGGTGCTTAGTGCTCAGTACTCAGGGTGCTCAGTGCTCGGGGTGCTGGGTGCTCAGTACTCAGTGTGCTGGGTGCTCAGTACTCAGGGTGCTGGGTGCTCAGTGCTCAGGGTGCTGGGTGCTCAGTACTCGGGGTGCTCGGTGCTCAGTACTCAGGGTGCTGGGTGCTCAGTACTCAGGGTGCTGGGTGCTCAGTACTCAGGGTGCTTGGTGCTCAGTACTCAGGGTGCTGGGTGCTCAGTGCTCAGGGTGCTGAGTGCTAAGTACTCAGGGTGCTGGGTGCTCAGTACTCAGGGTGCTGGGTGCTCAGTGCTCAGGGTGCTGGGTGCTCAGTACACACGGTGCTGGGTGCTCAGTGCTCAGGGTGCTGGGTGCTCAGTACTCAGGGTGCTCAGTACTCAGGGTGCAGGGTGCTCAGTGCTCGGGGTGCTGGGTGCTCAGTACTCAGGGTGCTCAGTACTCAGGGTGCTGGGTGCTCAGTGCTCGGGTTGCTGGGTGCTCAGTGCTCACGGTGATCGGTGCTCAGTAATCAGGATGCTGGGTGCTCAGTACTCAGGGTGCTGGGTGCTCAGTCCTCAGGGTGCTCAGTGCTCAGGGTGCTGGGTGCTCAGTGCTCGGGGTGCTGGGTGCTCAGTGCTCGGGGTGCTGGGTGCTCAGTACTCAGGGTGCGCCGTGCTCAGTACTCAGGGTGCTGGGTCCTCAGTGCTCGGGGTGCTGGGTGCTCAGTACTCAGGGTGCTGGGTGCTCAGTGCTCGGGGTGCTCGATGCTCAGTACGTTGGGTGCTCAGTACTCAGGGTGCTGGGTGCTCAGTGCTCAGGGTGCTGGGTGCTCAGTGCTCAGGGTGCTTGATGCTCAGTACTCAGGGTGCAGGGTGCTCAGTGCTCAGGGTGCTGGGTGCTCAGTGCTCGGGGTGCTAGGTGCTCAGTACTCAGGGTGCTCAGTACTCAGGGTGCTGGGTGCTCAGGGCACGGGGTGCTGGGTGCTCAGTACTCAGGGTGCTGCGTGCTCAGTGCTCGGGGTGCTCGGTGCTCAGTACTCAGGGTGCTGGGTGCTCAGTACTCAGGGTGCTGGGTGCTCAGTGCTCAGGGTGCTGGGTGCTCAGTGCTCAGGGTGCTGGGTGCTCAGTGCTCGGGGTGCTGGGTGCTCAGTGCTCAGGGTGCTGGGTGCTCAGTGCTCAGGGTGCTGAGTGCTCAGTACTCAGGGTGCTCGGTGCTCAGTACTCAGGGTGCTCAGCGCTCAGTACTCAGAGTGCTTTGTGCTCAGTGCTCAGGGTGCTGGGTGCTCAGTACTCAGGGTCCTTGGTGCTCAGTACTCAGGGTGCTCAGTGCTCAGTACTCAGCGTGCTTTGTGCTCAGTGCTCAGGGTGCTGGGTGCTCAGTACTCAGGGTGCTGGGTGCTCAGTACTCACGGTGCTGGGTGCTCAGTACTCGGGGTGCTGGGTGCTCATTACTCAGGGTGCTGGGTGCTCAGTGCTCGGGGTGCTGGGTGCTCAGTACTCAGGGTGCTGGTTGCTCAGTGCTTGGGGTGCTCGGTGCTCAGTGCTCGGGGTGCTCGGTGCTCAGTACTCTTGGTGCTGGGTGCTCAGTCCTCAGGGTGCTGGGTGCTCAGTGTTCGGGGTGCTCGGTGCTCAGTGCTCAGGATGCTCGGTGCTCAGTACTCTTCGTGCTGGGTGCTCAGTCCTCAGGGTGCTGGGTGCTCAGTGCTCGGGGTGCTCGGTGCTCAGTACTCAGGGTGCTGGGTGCTCAGTGCTCAGGGTGCTGGGTGCTCAGTGCTCAGGGTGATCGGTGCTCAGTACTCAGGGTGCTCAGTACGCAGGGTGCTGGGTGCTCAGTGCTCGGGGTGCTGGGTGCACAGTGCTGAGGGTGCTGGGTGCTCTGTTATCGGGGTGCTGGGTGCTCAGTACTCAGGGTGCTCAGTGCTCGGGGAGCTTGGTGCTCAGTACTCAGGGTGCTGGGTACTCAGTACTCAGTGCTCGGGGTCCTGGGTGCTCCGTGCTTGGGGTGCTGGGTGCTCAGCGCTCAGGGTGCTTAGTGCTCAGTACTCAGGGTGCTCCGTGCTCGGGGTGCTGGGTGCTCAGTACTCAGTGTGCTGGGTGCTCAGTACTCAGGGTGCTGGGTGCTCAGTGCTCGTTGTGCTGGGTGCTCAGTACTCAGGGTGCTGGGTGCTCAGTACTCGGGGTGCTGGGTGCACAGTGCTCAGGGTGCTGGGTGCTCAGTGCTCGTTGTGCTGGGTGCTCAGTACTCAGGGTGCTGGGTGCTCAGTACTCGGGGTGCTGGGTGCACAGTGCTCAGGGTGCTGGGTGCTCAGTGCTCGGGGTGCTGGGTGCTCAGTGCTCAGGGTGCTGGG
The DNA here is from genome assembly GCF_018167655.1 of Microtus oregoni. Classification (NCBI taxonomy): domain Eukaryota; kingdom Metazoa; phylum Chordata; class Mammalia; order Rodentia; family Cricetidae; genus Microtus; species Microtus oregoni. The sequence continues at coordinate 266,083 of NW_024543811.1, read as the reverse complement.
TGCTCAGTGCTCAGGGTGCTGGGTGCTCAGTACTCAGGGTCCTTGGTGCTCAGTACTCAGGGTGCTCAGTGCTCAGTACTCAGCGTGCTTTGTGCTCAGTGCTCAGGGTGCTGGGTGCTCAGTACTCCGGGTGCTGGGTGCTCAGTACTCACGGTGCTGGGTGCTCAGTACTCGGGGTGCTGGGTGCTCATTACTCAGGGTGCTGGGTGCTCAGTGCTCGGGGTGCTGGGTGCTCAGTACTCAGGGTGCTCAGTGCTCGGGGAGCTTGGTGCTCAGTACTCAGGGTGCTGGGTGCTCAGTACTCAGAGCTCGGGGTCCTGATTGCTCCGTGCTTGGGGTGCTGGGTGCTCAGCGCTCAGGGTGCTTAGTGCTCAGTACTCAGGGTGCTCAGTGCTCGGGGTGCTGGGTGCTCAGTACTCAGTGTGCTGGGTGCTCAGTACTCAGGGTGCTGGGTGCTCAGTGCTCAGGGTGCTGGGTGCTCAGTACTCGGGGTGCTCGGTGCTCAGTACTCAGGGTGCTGGGTGCTCAGTACTCAGGGTGCTGGGTGCTCAGTACTCAGGGTGCTTGGTGCTCAGTACTCAGGGTGCTGGGTGCTCAGTGCTCAGGGTGCTGAGTGCTAAGTACTCAGGGTGCTGGGTGCTCAGTACTCAGGGTGCTGGGTGCTCAGTGCTCAGGGTGCTGGGTGCTCAGTACACACGGTGCTGGGTGCTCAGTGCTCAGGGTGCTGGGTGCTCAGTACTCAGGGTGCTCAGTACTCAGGGTGCAGGGTGCTCAGTGCTCGGGGTGCTGGGTGCTCAGTACTCAGGGTGCTCAGTACTCAGGGTGCTGGGTGCTCAGTGCTCGGGTTGCTGGGTGCTCAGTGCTCACGGTGATCGGTGCTCAGTAATCAGGATGCTGGGTGCTCAGTACTCAGGGTGCTGGGTGCTCAGTCCTCAGGGTGCTCAGTGCTCAGGGTGCTGGGTGCTCAGTGCTCGGGGTGCTGGGTGCTCAGTGCTCGGGGTGCTGGGTGCTCAGTACTCAGGGTGCGCCGTGCTCAGTACTCAGGGTGCTGGGTCCTCAGTGCTCGGGGTGCTGGGTGCTCAGTACTCAGGGTGCTGGGTGCTCAGTGCTCGGGGTGCTCGATGCTCAGTACGTTGGGTGCTCAGTACTCAGGGTGCTGGGTGCTCAGTGCTCAGGGTGCTGGGTGCTCAGTGCTCAGGGTGCTTGATGCTCAGTACTCAGGGTGCAGGGTGCTCAGTGCTCAGGGTGCTGGGTGCTCAGTGCTCGGGGTGCTAGGTGCTCAGTACTCAGGGTGCTCAGTACTCAGGGTGCTGGGTGCTCAGGGCACGGGGTGCTGGGTGCTCAGTACTCAGGGTGCTGCGTGCTCAGTGCTCGAGGTGCTCGGTGCTCAGTACTCAGGGTGCTGGGTGCTCAGTACTCAGGGTGCTGGGTGCTCAGTGCTCAGGGTGATCGGTGCTCAGTGCTCAGGGTGCTGGGTGCTCAGTACTCGGGGTGCTCGGTGCTCAGTACTCAGGGTGCTGGGTGCTCAGTACTCAGGGTGCTGGGTGCTCAGTGCTCAGGGTGATCGGTGCTCAGTACTCTTGGTGCTGGGTGCTCAGTACTCAGGGTGCTGGGTGCTCAGTGCTCGGGGTGCTCGGTGCTCAGTACTCAGGGTGCTGGGTGCTCAGTGCTCGGGGTGTGGGTTCTCAGTACTCAGGGTGCTCAGTACTCAGTACTCAGGGTCCTGGGTGCTCAGTAATCAGGGTGCTGGGTGCTCAGTACTCAGGGTGCTGGGTGCTCAGTGCTCAGGGTGCTGGGTGCTCAGTGCTCGGGGTGCTCGGTGCTCAGTACTCAGGGTGCTGGGTGCTCAGTACTCAGGGTGCTGGGTGCTCAGTGCTCAGGGTGATCGGTGCTCAGTCCTCAGGGTGCTCAGTACTCAGGGTGCTGGGTGCTCAGTGCTCGGGGTGCTGGGTGCTCAGTGCTGAGGGTGCTGGGTGCTCTGTGATCGGGGTGCTGGGTGCTCAGTACTCAGGGTGCTCAGTGCTCGGGGAGCTCGGTGCTCAGTACTCAGGGTGCTGGGTGCTCAGTACTCAGTGCTCGGGGTCCTGTGTGCTCCGTGCTTGGGGTGCTGAGTGCTCAGCGCTCTGGGTGCTTAGTGCTCAGTACTCAGGGTGCTGGGTGCTCAGTACTCAGGGTGCTGGGTGCTCAGTATTCAGGGTGCTCAGTGCTCGGGGTGCTGGGTGCTCAGTACTCAGGGTGCTGGGTGCTCAGTACTCAGGGTGCTGGGTGCTCAGTGCTCAGGGTGCTGGGTGCTCAGTACTCGGGGTGCTCGGTGCTCAGTACTGAGGGTCCTGGGTGCTCAGTACTCAGGGTGCTGGGTGCTCAGTACTCAGGGTGCTCGGTGCTCAGTACTGAGGGTGCTGGGTGCTCAGTGCTCAGGGTGCTGGGTGCTAAGTACTCAGGTTGCTGGGTGCTCAGTACTCAGGGTGCTGTGTGCTCAGTGCTCAGGGTGCTGGGTGCTCAGTACTCAGGGTGCTCGGTGCTCAGTACTGTGGGTTCTGGGTGCTCAGTGCTCAGGGTGCTGGGTGCTCAGTACTCAGGGTGCTGTGTGCTCAGTACTCAGGGTGCTCAGTACTCAGGGTGCTGGGTGCTCAGTCCTCATTGTGCTCAGTGCTCAGGGTGCTGGTTGCTCAGGGCTCGGGGTGCTGGGTGCTCAGTACTCAGGGTGCTGCGTGCTCAGTACTCGGGGTGCTAGGTGCTCAGTGCTCAGGGTGCTGGGTGCTCAGTACTCGGGGTGCTCGGTGCTCAGTACTCAGGGTGCTGGGTGCTCAGTACTCAGGGTGATGGGTGCTCAGTGCTCAGGGTGATCGGTGCTCAGTCCTCAGGGTGCTCAGTACTCAGGGTGCTGGGTGCTCAGTGCTCGGGGTGATGGGAGCTCAGTGCTGAGGGTGCTGGCTGCTCTGTGATCGGGGTGCTGGGTGCTCAGTACTCAGGGTGCTCAGTGCTCAGGCAGCTCGGTGCTCAGTACTCAGGGTGCTGGGTGCTCATTACTCAGTGCTCGGTGTCCTGGTTGCTCCGTGCTTGGGGTGCTGGGTGCTCAGCGCTCTGGATGCTTAGTGCTCAGTACTCAGGGTGCTGGGTGCTCAGTACTCAGGGTGCTCAGTGCTCGTTGTGCTGGGTGCTCAGTACTCAGGGTGCTGGGTGCTCAGTACTCAGTGTGCTGGGTGCTCATTCTCGGGGTGCTGGGTGCTCAGTGCTCGGTGTGCTGTTTGCTCAGTAATCGGGGTGCTGGGTGCTCAGTGCTCAGCGTGCTGGGTGCTCAGTACTCAGGGTGCTCGGTTCTCAGTACTCAGGGTGCTGGGTGCTCATTCTCGGGGTGCTGGTTGCTCAGTGCTCGGGGTGCTGGGTGCTCAGTGCTCGTTGTGCTGGGTACTCAGTACTCAGGGTGCTGGGTGCTCAGTACTCGGGGTGCTGGGTGCTCAGTGCTCAGGGTGCTGGGTGCTCAGTGCTCGGGGTGCTGGGTGCTCAGTGCTCAGGGTGCTGGGTGCTCAGTGCTCAGGGTGCTGAGTGCTCAGTACTCAGGGTGCTCGGTGCTCAGTACTCAGGGTGCTCAGCGCTCAGTACTCAGAGTGCTTTGTGCTCAGTGCTCAGGGTGCTGGGTGCTCAGTACTCAGGGTCCTTGGTGCTCAGTACTCAGGGTGCTCAGTGCTCAGTACTCAGCGTGCTTTGTGCTCAGTGCTCAGGGTGCTGGGTGCTCAGTACTCAGGGTGCTGGGTGCTCAGTACTCACGGTGCTGGGTGCTCAGTACTCGGGGTGCTGGGTGCTCATTACTCAGGGTGCTGGGTGATCAGTGCTCGGGGTGCTGGGTGCTCAGTACTCAGGGTGCTGGTTGCTCAGTGCTTGGGGTGCTCGGTGCTCAGTGCTCGGGGTGCTCGGTGCTCAGTACTCTTGGTGCTGGGTGCTCAGTCCTCAGGGTGCTGGGTGCTCAGTGTTCGGGGTGCTCGGTGCTCAGTGCTCAGGATGCTCGGTGCTCAGTACTCTTCGTGCTGGGTGCTCAGTGATCAGGGTGCTGGGTGCTCAGTGCTCGGGGTGCTCGGTGCTCAGTACTCAGGGTGCTGGGTGCTCAGTGCTCAGGGTGCTGGGTGCTCAATGCTCAGGGTGATCGGTGCTCAGTACTCAGGGTGCTCAGTACGCAGGGTGCTGTGTGCTCAGTGCTCGGGGTGCTGGGTGCACAGTGCTGAGGGTGCTGGGTGCTCTGTTATCGGGGTGCTGGGTGCTCAGTACTCAGGGTGCTCAGTGCTCGGGGAGCTCGGTGCTCAGTACTCAGGGTGCTGGGTGCTCAGTACTCAGTGCTCGGGGTCCTGTGTGCTCCGTGCTTGGGGTGCTGGGTGCTCAGCGCTCTGGGTGCTTAGTGCTCAGTACTCAGGGTGCTGGGTGCTCAGTACTCAGGGTGCTGGGTGCTCAGTATTCAGGGTGCTCAGTGCTCGGGGTGCTGGGTGCTCAGTACTCAGGGTGCTGGGTGCTCAGTACTCAGGGTGCTGGGTGCTCAGTGCTCAGGGTGCTGGGTGCTCAGTACTCGGGGTGCTCGGTGCTCAGTACTGAGGGTCCTGGGTGCTCAGTACTCAGGGTGCTGGGTGCTCAGTACTCAGGGTGCTCGGTGCTCAGTACTGAGGGTGCTGGGTGCTCAGTGCTCAGGGTGCTGGGTGCTAAGTACTCAGGTTGCTGGGTGCTCAGTACTCAGGGTGCTGTGTGCTCAGTGCTCAGGGTGCTGGGTGCTCAGTACTCAGGGTGCTCGGTGCTCAGTACTGTGGGTTCTGGGTGCTCAGTGCTCAGGGTGCTGGGTGCTCAGTACTCAGGGTGCTGGGTGCTCAGTACTCAGGGTGCTCAGTACTCAGGGTGCTGCGTGCTCAGTACTCGGGGTGCTAGGTGCTCAGTGCTCAGGGTGCTGGGTGCTCAGTACTCCTGGTGCTCGGTGCTCAGTACTCAGGGTGCTGGGTGCTCAGTACTCAGGGTGATGGGTGCTCAGTGCTCAGGGTGATCGGTGCTCAGTCCTCAGGGTGCTCAGTACTCAGGGTGCTGGGTGCTCAGTGCTCGGGGTGATGGGAGCTCAGTGCTGAGGGTGCTGGCTGCTCTGTGATCGCGGTGCTGGGTGCTCAGTACTCAGGGTGCTCAGTGCTCAGGCAGCTCGGTGCTCAGTACTCAGGGTGCTGGGTGCTCATTACTCAGTGCTCGGTGTCCTGGGTGCTCCGTGCTTGGGGTGCTGGGTGCTCAGCGCTCTGGATGCTTAGTGCTCAGTACTCAGGGTGCTGGGTGCTCAGTACTCAGGGTGCTCAGTGCTCGTTGTGCTGGGTGCTCAGTACTCAGGGTGCTGGGTGCTCAGTACTCAGTGTGCTGGGTGCTCATTCTCGGGGTGCTGGGTGCTCAGTGCTCGGTGTGCTGTTTGCTCAGTAATCGGGGTGCTGGGTGCTCAGTGCTCAGCGTGCTGGGTGCTCAGTACTCAGGGTGCTCGGTTCTCAGTACTCAGGGTGCTGGGTGCTCAGTGCTCGGGGTGCTGGGTGCTCGGTGCTCGGGGTGCTGGGTGCTCAGTGCTCGTTGTGCTGGGTACTCAGTACTCAGGGTGCTGGGTGCTCAGTACTCGGGGTGCTGGGTGCTCAGTGCTCAGGGTGCTGGGTGCTCAGTGCTCGGGGTGCTGGGTGCTCAGTGCTCAGGGTGCTGGGTGCTCAGTACTCAGGGTGCTGGGTGCTCAGTACTCAGGGTGCTGGGTGCTCAGTACTCAGGGTGCTGTGTGCTCATTCTCGGAGTGCTGGGTGCTCAGTGCTCGGGGTGCTGTTTGCTCAGTACTCGGGGTGCTGGGTGCTCAGTGCTCAGGGTGCTTGGTGCTCAGTACTCAAGGTGCTGGGTGATCAGTACTCGGGTTGCTGGGTGCTCATTACTCAGAGTGCTGGGTGCTCAGTGCTCGGGGTGCTCGGTGCTCAGTACTCTTGGTGCTGGTGCTCAGTACTCAGGGTGCTGAGTGCTCAGTGCTCGGGGTGCTCGGTGCTCAGTGCTCAGGATGCTCGGTGCTCAGTACTCTTGGTGCTGGGTGCTCAGTACTCAGGGTGCTGGGTGCTCAGTGCTCGGGGTGCTCGGTGCTCAGTACTCAGGGTGCTGGGTGCTCAGTGCTCGGGGTGCTGGGTTCTCAGTACTCAGGGTTCTCAGTACTCAGTACTCAGGGTGCTGGATGCTCAGTACTCAGGGTGCTGGGTGCTCAGTACTCAGGGTGCTGGGTGTTCAGTGCTCAGGGTGCTGGGTGCTCAGTGCTCGGGGTGCTCGGTGCTCAGTACTCAGGGTGATGGGTGCTCAGTACTCAGGGTGCTGGGTGCTCAGTGCTCAGGGTGATCGGTGCTCAGTCCTCAGGGTGCTCAGTACTCAGGGTGCTGGGTGCTCAGTGCTCGGGGTGCTGGGTGCTCAGTGCTGAGGGTGCTGGGTGCTCTGTGATCGGGGTGCTGGGTGCTCAGTACTCAGGGTGCTCAGTGCTCGGGGAGCTCGGTGCTCAGTACTCAGGGTGCTGGGTGCTCAGTACTCAGTGCTCGGGGTCCTGTGTGCTCCGTGCTTGGGGTGCTGGGTGCTCAGCGCTCTGGGTGCTTAGTGCTCAGTACTCAGGGTGCTGGGTGCTCAGTACTCAGGGTGCTGGGTGCTCAGTATTCAGGGTGCTCAGTGCTCGGGGTGCTGGGTGCTCAGTACTCAGGGTGCTGGGTGCTCAGTACTCAGGGTGCTGGGTGCTCAGTGCTCAGGGTGCTGCGTGCTCAGTACTCGGGGTGCTCGGTGCTCAGTACTGAGGGTGCTGGGTGCTCAGTACTCAGGGTGCTGGGTGCTCAGTACTCAGGGTGCTCGGTGCTCAGTACTGAGGGTGCTGGGTGCTCAGTGCTCAGGGTGCTGGGTGCTAAGTACTCAGGTTGCTGGGTGCTCAGTACTCAGGGTGCTGTGTTCTCAGTGCTCAGGGTGCTGGGTGCTCAGTACTCAGGGTGCTCGGTGCTCAGTACTGTGGGTTCTGGGTGCTCAGTGCTCAGGGTGCTGGGTGCTCAGTACTCAGGGTGCTGGGTGCTCAGTACTCAGGGTGCTCAGTACTCAGGGTGCTGGGTGCTCAGTCCTCAGGGTGCTCAGTGCTCAGGGTGCTGGTTGCTCAGGGCTCGGGGTGCTGGGTGCTCAGTACTCAGGGTGCTGCGTGCTCAGTACTCGGGGTGCTAGGTGCTCAGTGCTCAGGGTGCTGGGTGCTCAGTACTCGGGGTGCTCGGTGCTCAGTACTCAGGGTGCTGGGTGCTCAGTACTCAGGGTGATGGGTGCTCAGTGCTCAGGGTGATCGGTGCTCAGTCCTCAGGGTGCTCAGTACTCAGGGTGCTGTGTGCTCAGTGCTCGGGGTGATGGGAGCTCAGTGCTGAGGGTGCTGGCTGCTCTGTGATCGGGGTGCTGGGTGCTCAGTACTCAGGGTGCTCAGTGCTCAGGCAGCTCGGTGCTCAGTACTCAGGGTGCTGGGTGCTCAGTACTCAGGGTGCTCAGTGCTCAGTACTCAGGGTGCTGGGTGCTCATTACTCAGTGCTCGGTGTCCTGGGTGCTCCGTGCTTGGGGTGCTGGGTGCTCAGCGCTCTGGATGCTTAGTGCTCAGTACTCAGGGTGCTGGGTGCTCAGTACTCAGGGTGCTCAGTGCTCGTTGTGCTGGGTGCTCAGTACTCAGGGTGCTGGGTGCTCAGTACTCAGTGTGCTGGGTGCTCATTCTCGGGGTGCTGGGTGCTCAGTGCTCGGTGTGCTGTTTGCTCAGTAATCGGGGTGCTGGGTGCTCAGTGCTCAGCGTGCTGGGTGCTCAGTACTCAGGGTGCTCGGTTCTCAGTACTCAGGGTGCTGGGTGCTCATTCTCGGGGTGCTGGTTGCTCAGTGCTCGGGGTGCTGGGTGCTCAGTGCTCGTTGTGCTGGGTACTCAGTACTCAGGGTGCTGGGTGCTCAGTACTCGGGGTGCTGGGTGCTCAGTGCTCAGGGTGCTGGGTGCTCAGTGCTCGGGGTGCTGGGTGCTCAGTGCTCAGGGTGCTGGGTGCTCAGTGCTCAGGGTGCTGAGTGCTCAGTACTCAGGGTGCTCGGTGCTCAGTACTCAGGGTGCTCAGCGCTCAGTACTCAGAGTGCTTTGTGCTCAGTGCTCAGGGTGCTGGGTGCTCAGTACTCAGGGTCCTTGGTGCTCAGTACTCAGGGTGCTCAGTGCTCAGTACTCAGCGTGCTTTGTGCTCAGTGCTCAGGGTGCTGGTTGCTCAGGGCTCGGGGTGCTGGGTGCTCAGTACTCAGGGTGCTGCGTGCTCAGTACTCGGGGTGCTAGGTGCTCAGTGCTCAGGGTGCTGGGTGCTCAGTACTCCTGGTGCTCGGTGCTCAGTACTCAGGGTGCTGGGTGCTCAGTACTCAGGGTGATGGGTGCTCAGTGCTCAGGGTGATCGGTGCTCAGTCCTCAGGGTGCTCAGTACTCAGGGTGCTGGGTGCTCAGTGCTCGGGGTGATGGGAGCTCAGTGCTGAGGGTGCTGGCTGCTCTGTGATCGGGGTGCTGGGTGCTCAGTACTCAGGGTGCTCAGTGCTCAGGCAGCTCGGTGCTCAGTACTCAGGGTGCTGGGTGCTCATTACTCAGTGCTCGGTGTCCTGGGTGCTCCGTGCTTGGGGTGCTGGGTGCTCAGCGCTCTGGATGCTTAGTGCTCAGTACTCAGGGTGCTGGGTGCTCAGTACTCAGGGTGCTCAGTGCTCGTTGTGCTGGGTGCTCAGTACTCAGGGTGCTGGGTGCTCAGTACTCAGTGTGCTGGGTGCTCATTCTCGGGGTGCTGGGTGCTCAGTGCTCGGTGTGCTGTTTGCTCAGTAATCGGGGTGCTGGGTGCTCAGTGCTCAGCGTGCTGGGTGCTCAGTACTCAGGGTGCTCGGTTCTCAGTACTCAGGGTGCTGGGTGCTCAGTGCTCGGGGTGCTGGGTGCTCGGTGCTCGGGGTGTTGGGTGCTCAGTGCTCGTTGTGCTGGGTACTCAGTACTCAGGGTGCTGGGTGCTCAGTACTCGGGGTTCTGGGTGCTCAGTGCTCAGGGTGCTGGGTGCTCAGTGCTCGGGGTGCTGGGTGCTCAGTGCTCAGGGTGCTGGGTGCTCAGTACTCAGGGTGCTGGGTGCTCAGTACTCAGGGTGCTGGGTGCTCAGTACTCAGGGTGCTGTGTGCTCATTCTCGGAGTGCTGGGTGCTCAGTGCTCGGGGTGCTGTTTGCTCAGTACTCGGGGTGCTGGGTGCTCAGTGCTCAGGGTGCTTGGTGCTCAGTACTCAAGGTGCTGGGTGATCAGTACTCGGGTTGCTGGGTGCTCATTACTCAGAGTGCTGGGTGCTCAGTGCTCGGGGTGCTCGGTGCTCAGTACTCTTGGTGCTGGTGCTCAGTACTCAGGGTGCTGAGTGCTCAGTGCTCGGGGTGCTCGGTGCTCAGTGCTCAGGATGCTCGGTGCTCAGTACTCTTGGTGCTGGGTGCTCAGTACTCAGGGTGCTGGGTGCTCAGTGCTCGGGGTGCTCGGTGCTCAGTACTCAGGGTGCTGGGTGCTCAGTGCTCGGGGTGCTGGGTTCTCAGTACTCAGGGTTCTCAGTACTCAGTACTCATGGTGCTGGGTGCTCAGTACTCAGGGTGCTGGGTGCTCAGTACTCAGGGTGCTGGGTGTTCAGTGCTCAGGGTGCTGGGTGCTCAGTGCTCGGGGTGCTCGGTGCTCAGTACTCAGGGTGATGGGTGCTCAGTACTCAGGGTGCTGGGTGCTCAGTGCTCAGGGTGATCGGTGCTCAGTCCTCAGGGTGCTCAGTACTCAGGGTGCTGGGTGCTCAATGCTCGGGGTGCTGGGTGCTCAGTGCTGAGGGTGCTGGGTGCTCTGTGATCGGGGTGCTGGGTGCTCAGTACTCAGGGTGCTCAGTGCTCGGGGAGCTCGGTGCTCAGTACTCAGGGTGCTGGGTGCTCAGTACTCAGTGCTCGGGGTCCTGTGTGCTCCGTGATTGGGGTGCTGGGTGCTCAGCGCTCTGGGTGCTTAGTGCTCAGTACTCAGGGTGCTGGGTGCTCAGTACTCAGGGTGCTGGGTGCTCAGTATTCAGGGTGCTCAGTGCTCAGGGTGCTGGGTGCTCAGTACTCAGGGTGCTGGGTGCTCAGTACTCAGGGTGCTGGGTGCTCAGTGCTCAGGGTGCTGGGTGCTCAGTACTCGGGGTGCTCGGTGCTCAGTACTGAGGGTGCTGGGTGCTCAGTACTCAGGGTGCTGGGTGCTCAGTACTCAGGGTGCTCGGTGCTCAGTACTGAGGGTGCTGGGTGCTCAGTGCTCAGGGTGCTGGGTGCTAAGTACTCAGGTTGCTGGGTGCTCAGTACTCAGGGTGCTGTGTGCTCAGTGCTCAGGGTGCTGGGTGCTCAGTACTCAGGGTGCTCGGTGCTCAGTACTGTGGGTTCTGGGTGCTCAGTGCTCAGGGTGCTGGGTGCTCAGTACTCAGGGTGCTGGGTGCTCAGTACTCAGGGTGCTCAGTACTCAGGGTGCTGGGTGCTCAGTCCTCAGGGTGCTCAGTGCTCAGGGTGCTGGTTGCTCAGGGCTCGGGGTGCTGGGTGCTCAGTACTCAGGGTGCTGCGTGCTCAGTACTCGGGGTGCTAGGTGCTCAGTGCTCAGGGTGCTGGGTGCTCAGTACTCGGGGTGCTCGGTGCTCAGTACTCAGGGTGCTGGGTGCTCAGTGCTCGGGGTGATGGGAGCTCAGTGCTGAGGGTGCTGGCTGCTCTGTGATCGGGGTGCTGGGTGCTCAGTACTCAGGGTGCTCAGTGCTCAGGCGGCTCGGTGCTCAGTACTCAGGGTGCTGGGTGCTCATTACTCAGTGCTCGGTGTCCTGGGTGCTCCGTGCTTGGGGTGCTGGGTGCTCAGCGCTCTGGATGCTTAGTGCTCAGTACTCAGGGTGCTGGGTGCTCAGTACTCAGGGTGCTCAGTGCTCGTTGTGCTGGGTGCTCAGTACTCAGGGTGCTGGGTGCTCAGTACTCAGTGTGCTGGGTGCTCATTCTCGGGGTGCTGGGTGCTCAGTGCTCGGAGTGCTGTTTGCTCAGTAATCGGGGTGCTGGGTGCTCAGTGCTCAGCGTGCTGGGTGCTCAGTACTCAGGGTGCTCGGTTCTCAGTACTCAGGGTGCTGGGTGCTCATTCTCGGGGTGCTGGTTGCTCAGTGCTCGGGGTGCTGGGTGCTCAGTGCTCGTTGTGCTGGGTACTCAGTACTCAGGGTGCTGGGTGCTCAGTACTCGGGGTGCTGGGTGCTCAGTGCTCAGGGTGCTGGGTGCTCAGTGCTAGGGGTGCTGGGTGCTCAGTGCTCAGTGTGCTGGGTGCTCAGTGCTCAGGGTGCTGAGTGCTCAGTACTCAGGGTGCTCGGTGCTCAGTACTCAGGGTGCTCAGCGCTCAGTACTCAGAGTGCTTTGTGCTCAGTGCTCAGGGTGCTGGGTGCTCAGTACTCAGGGTCCTTGGTGCTCAGTACTCAGGGTGCTCAGTGCTCAGTACTCAGCGTGCTTTGTGCTCAGTGCTCAGGGTGCTGGGTGCTCAGTACTCAGGGTGCTGGGTGCTCAGTACTCACGGTGCTGGGTGCTCAGTACTCGGGGTGCTGGGTGCTCATTACTCAGGGTGCTGGGTGCTCAGTGCTCGGGGTGCTGGGTGCTCAGTACTCAGGGTGCTGGTTGCTCAGTGCTTGGGGTGCTCGGTGCTCAGTGCTCGGGGTGCTCGGTGCTCAGTACTCTTGGTGCTGGGTGCTCAGTCCTCAGGGTGCTGGGTGCTCAGTGTTCGGGGTGCTCGGTGCTCAGTGCTCAGGATGCTCGGTGCTCAGTACTCTTCGTGCTGGGTGCTCAGTCCTCAGGGTGCTGGGTGCTCAGTGCTCGGGGTGCTCGGTGCTCAGTACTCAGGGTGCTGGGTGCTCAGTGCTCAGGGTGCTGGGTGCTCAGTGCTCAGGGTGATCGGTGCTCAGTACTCAGGGTGCTCAGTACGCAGGGTGCTGGGTGCTCAGTGCTCGGGGTGCTGGGTGCACAGTGCTGAGGGTGCTGGGTGCTCTGTTATCGGGGTGCTGGGTGCTCAGTACTCAGGGTGCTCAGTGCTCGGGGAGCTTGGTGCTCAGTACTCAGGGTGCTGGGTACTCAGTACTCAGTGCTCTGGGTCCTGGGTGCTCCGTGCTTGGGGTGCTGGGTGCTCAGCGCTCAGGGTGCTTAGTGCTCAGTACTCAGGGTGCTCCGTGCTCGGGGTGCTGGGAGCTCAGTACTCAGTGTGCTGGGTGCTCAGTACTCAGGGTGCTGGGTGCTCAGTGCTCGTTGTGCTGGGTGCTCAGTACTCAGGGTGCTGGGTGCTCAGTACTCGGGGTGCTGGGTGCACAGTGCTCAGGGTGCTGGGTGCTCAGTGCTCGTTGTGCTGGGTGCTCAGTACTCAGGGTGCTGGGTGCTCAGTACTCAGGGTGCTGGGTGCACAGTGCTCAGGGTGCTGGGTGCTCAGTGCTCGGGGTGCTGGGTGCTCAGTGCTCAGGGTGCTGGGTGCTCAGTGCTCAGGGTGCTGGGTGCTCAGTACTCAGGGTCCTTGGTGCTCAGTACTCAGGGTGCTCAGTGCCCAGTACTCAGCGTGCTTTGTGCTCAGTGCTCAGGGTGCTGGGTGCTCAGTACTCCGGGTGCTGGGTGCTCAGTACTCACGGTGCTGGGTGCTCAGTACTCGGGGTGCTGGGTGCTCATTACTCAGGGTGCTGGGTGCTCAGTGCTCGGGGTGCTGGGTGCTCAGTACTCAGGGTGCTCAGTGCTCGGGGAGCTTGGTGCTCAGTACTCAGGGTGCTGGGTGCTCAGTACTCAGAGCTCGGGGTCCTGATTGCTCCGTGCTTGGGGTGCTGGGTGCTCAGCGCTCAGGGTGCTTAGTGCTCAGTACTCAGGGTGCTCAGTGCTCGGGGTGCTGGGTGCTCAGTACTCAGTGTGCTGGGTGCTCAGTACTCAGGGTGCTGGGTGCTCAGTGCTCAGGGTGCTGGGTGCTCAGTACTCGGGGTGCTCGGTGCTCAGTACTCAGGGTGCTGGGTGCTCAGTACTCAGGGTGCTGGGTGCTCAGTACTCAGGGTGCTTGGTGCTCAGTACTCAGGGTGCTGGGTGCTCAGTGCTCAGGGTGCTGGGTGCTAAGTACTCAGGGTGCTGGGTGCTCAGTACTCAGGGTGCTGGGTGCTCAGTGCTCAGGGTGCTGGGTGCTCAGTACACACGGTGCTGGGTGCTCAGTGCTCAGGGTGCTGGGTGCTCAGTACTCAGGGTGCTCAGTACTCAGGGTGCAGGGTGCTCAGTGCTCGGGGTGCTGGGTGCTCAGTACTCAGGGTGCTCAGTACTCAGGGTGCTGGGTGCTCAGTGCTCACGGTGATCGGTGCTCAGTAATCAGGATGCTGGGTGCTCAGTACTCAGGGTGCTGGGTGCTCAGTCCTCAGGGTGCTCAGTGCTCAGGGTGCTGGGTGCTCAGTGCTCGGGGTGCTGGGTGCTCAGTGCTCGGGGTGCTGGGTGCTCAGTACTCAGGGTGCGCGGTGCTCAGTACTCAGGGTGCTGGGTCCTCAGTGCTCGGGGTGCTGGGTGCTCAGTACTCAGGGTGCTGGGTGCTCAGTGCTCAGGGTGCTGGGTGCTCAGTGCTCAGGGTGCTTGATGCTCAGTACTCAGGGTGCAGGGTGCTCAGTGCTCAGGGTGCTGTGTGCTCAGTGCTCGGGGTGCTAGGTGCTCAGTACTCAGGGTGCTCAGTACTCAGGGTGCTGGGTGCTCAGGGCACGGGGTGCTGGGTGCTCAGTACTCAGGGTGCTGCGTGCTCAGTGCTCGGGGTGCTCGGTGCTCAGTACTCAGGGTGCTGGTTGCTCAGTACTCAGGGTGCTGGGTGCTCAGTGCTCAGGGTGATCGGTGCTCAGTGCTCAGGGTGCTGGGTGCTCAGTACTCGGGGTGCGCGGTGCTCAGTACTCAGGGTGCTGGGTGCTCAGTACTCAGGGTGCTGGGTGCTCAGTGCTCAGGGTGATCGGTGCTCAGTACTCTTGGTGCTGGGTGCTCAGTACTCAGGGTGCTGGGTGCTCAGTGCTCGGGGTGCTCGGTGCTCAGTACTCAGGGTGCTGGGTGCTCAGTGCTCGGGGTGCTGGGTTCTCAGTACTCAGGGTGCTCAGTACTCAGTACTCAGGGTGCTGGGTGCTCAGTACTCAGGGTGCTGGGTGCTCAGTACTCAGGGTGCTGGGTGCTCAGTGCTCAGGCTGCTGGGTGCTCAGTGCTCGGGGTGCTCGGTGCTCAGTACTCAGGGTGCTGGGTGCTCAGTACTCAGGGTGCTGGGTGCTCAGTGCTCAGGGTGATCGGTGCTCAGTCCTCAGGGTGCTCAGTACTCAGGGTGCTGGGTGCTCAGTGCTCGGTGTGCTGGGTGCTCAGTGCTGAGGGTGCTGGGTGCTCTGTGATCGGGGTGCTGGGTGCTCAGTACTCAGGGTGCTCAGTGCTCGGGGAGCTCGGTGCTCAGTACTCAGGGTGCTGGGTGCTCAGTACTCAGTGCTCGGGGTCCTGTGTGCTCCGTGCTTGGGGTGCTGGGTGCTCAGCGCTCTGTGTGCTTAGTGCTCAGTACTCAGGGTGCTGGGTGCTCAGTACTCAGGGTGCTGGGTGCTCAGTATTCAGGGTGCTCAGTGCTCGGGGTGCTGGGTGCTCAGTACTCAGGGTGCTGGGTGCTCAGTACTCAGGGTGCTGGGTGCTCAGTGCTCAGGGTGCTGGGTGCTCAGTACTCGGGGTGCTCGGTGCTCAGTACTGAGGGTCCTGGGTGCTCAGTACTCAGGGTGCTGGGTGCTCAGTACTCAGGGTGCTCGGTGCTCAGTACTGAGGGTGCTGGCTGCTCAGTGCTCAGGGTGCTGGGTGCTAAGTACTCAGGTTGCTGGGTGCTCAGTACTCAGGGTGCTGTGTGCTCAGTGCTCAGGGTGCTGGGTGCTCAGTACTCAGGGTGCTCGGTGCTCAGTACTGTGGGTTCTGGGTGCTCAGTGCTCAGGGTGCTGGGTGCTCAGTACTCAGGGTGCTGGGTGCTCAGTACTCAGGGTGCTCAGTACTCAGGGTGCTGGGTGCTCAGTCCTCAGGGTGCTCAGTGCTCAGGGTGCTGGTTGCTCAGGGCTCGGGGTGCTGGGTGCTCAGTACTCAGGGTGCTGCGTGCTCAGTACTCGGGGTGCTAGGTGCTCAGTGCTCAGGGTGCTGGGTGCTCAGTACTCGGGGTGCTCGGTGCTCAGTACTCAGGGTGCTGGGTGCTCAGTACTCAGGGTGATGGGTGCTCAGTGCTCAGGGTGATCGGTGCTCAGTCCTCAGGGTGCTCAGTACTCAGGGTGCTGGGTGCTCAGTGCTCGGGGTGATGGGAGCTCAGTGCTGAGGGTGCTGGCTGCTCTGTGATCGGGGTGCTGGGTGCTCAGTACTCAGGGTGCTCAGTGCTCAGGCAGCTCGGTGCTCAGTACTCAGGGTGCTGGGTGCTCATTACTCAGTGCTCGGTGTCCTGGGTGCTCCGTGCTTGGGGTGCTGGGTGCTCAGCGCTCTGGATGCTTAGTGCTCAGTACTCAGGGTGCTGGGTGCTCAGTACTCAGGGTGCTCAGTGCTCGTTGTGCTGGGTGCTCAGTACTCAGGGTGCTGGGTGCTCAGTACTCAGTGTGCTGGGTGCTCATTCTCGGGGTGCTGGGTGCTCAGTGCTCGGTGTGCTGTTTGCTCAGTAATCGGGGTGCTGGGTGCTCAGTGCTCAGCGTGCTGGGTGCTCAGTACTCAGGGTGCTCGGTTCTCAGTACTCAGGGTGCTGGGTGCTCATTCTCGGGGTGCTGGTTGCTCAGTGCTCGGGGTGCTGGGTGCTCAGTGCTCGTTGTGCTGGGTACTCAGTACTCAGGGTGCTGGGTGCTCAGTACTCGGGGTGCTGGGTGCTCAGTGCTCAGGGTGCTGGGTGCTCAGTGCTCGGGGTGCTGGGTGCTCAGTGCTCAGGGTGCTGGGTGCTCAGTGCTCAGGGTGCTGAGTGCTCAGTACTCAGGGTGCTCGGTGCTCAGTACTCAGGGTGCTCAGCGCTCAGTACTCAGAGTGCTTTGTGCTCAGTGCTCAGGGTGCTGGGTGCTCAGTACTCAGGGTCCTTGGTGCTCAGTACTCAGGGTGCTCAGTGCTCAGTACTCAGCGTGCTTTGTGCTCAGTGCTCAGGGTGCTGGGTGCTCAGTACTCAGGGTGCTGGGTGCTCAGTACTCACGGTGCTGGGTGCTCAGTACTCGGGGTGCTGGGTGCTCATTACTCAGGGTGCTGGGTGCTCAGTGCTCGGGGTGCTGGGTGCTCAGTACTCAGGGTGCTGGTTGCTCAGTGCTTGGGGTGCTCGGTGCTCAGTGCTCGGGGTGCTCGGTGCTCAGTACTCTTGGTGCTGGGTGCTCAGTCCTCAGGGTGCTTCGTGCTCAGTGTTCGGGGTGCTCGGTGCTCAGTGCTCAGGATGCTCGGTGCTCAGTACTCTTCGTGCTGGGTGCTCAGTGATCAGGGTGCTGGGTGCTCAGTGCTCGGGGTGCTCGGTGCTCAGTACTCAGGGTGCTGGGTGCTCAGTGCTCAGGGTGCTGGGTGCTCAGTGCTCAGGGTGATCGGTGCTCAGTACTCAGGGTGCTCAGTACGCAGGGTGCTGGGTGCTCAGTGCTCGGGGTGCTGGGTGCACAGTGCTGAGGGTGCTGGGTGCTCTGTTATCGGGGTGCTGGGTGCTCAGTACTCAGGGTGCTCAGTGCTCGGGGAGCTCGGTGCTCAGTACTCAGGGTGCTGGGTGCTCAGTACTCAGTGCTCGGGGTCCTGTGTGCTCCGTGCTTGGGGTGCTGGGTGCTCAGCGCTCTGGGTGCTTAGTGCTCAGTACTCAGGGTGCTGGGTGCTCAGTACTCAGGGTGCTGGGTGCTCAGTATTCAGGGTGCTCAGTGCTCGGGGTGCTGGGTGCTCAGTACTCAGGGTGCTGGGTGCTCAGTACTCAGGGTGCTGGGTGCTCAGTGCTCAGGGTGCTGGGTGCTCAGTACTCGGGGTGCTCGGTGCTCAGTACTGAGGGTCCTGGGTGCTCAGTACTCAGGGTGCTGGGTGCTCAGTACTCAGGGTGCTCGGTGCTCAGTACTGAGGGTGCTGGGTGCTCAGTGCTCAGGGTGCTGGGTGCTAAGTACTCAGGTTGCTGGGTGCTCAGTACTCAGGGTGCTGTGTGCTCAGTGCTCAGGGTGCTGGGTGCTCAGTACTCAGGGTGCTCGGTGCTCAGTACTCAGGGTTCTGGGTGCTCAGTGCTCAGGGTGCTGGGTGCTCAGTACTCAGGGTGCTGGGTGCTCAGTACTCAGGGTGCTCAGTACTCAGTGTGCTGGGTGCTCAGTCCTCAGGGTGCTCAGTGCTCAGGGTGCTGGTTGCTCAGGGCTCGGGGTGCTGGGTGCTCAGTACTCAGGGTGCTGCGTGCTCAGTACTCGGGGTGCTAGGTGCTCAGTGCTCAGGGTGCTGGGTGCTCAGTACTCGGGGTGCTCGGTGCTCAGTACTCAGGGTGCTGGGTGCTCAGTACTCAGGGTGATGGGTGCTCAGTGCTCAGGGTGATCGGTGCTCAGTCCTCAGGGTGCTCAGTACTCAGGGTGCTGGGTGCTCAGTGCTCGGGGTGATGGGAGCTCAGTGCTGAGGGTGCTGGCTGCTCTGTGATCGGGGTGCTGGGTGCTCAGTACTCAGGGTGCTCAGTGCTCAGGCAGCTCGGTGCTCAGTACTCAGGGTGCTGGGTGCTCATTACTCAGTGCTCGGTGTCCTGGGTGCTCCGTGCTTGGGGTGCTGGGTGCTCAGCGCTCTGGATGCTTAGTGCTCAGTACTCAGGGTGCTGGGTGCTCAGTACTCAGGGTGCTCAGTGCTCGTTGTGCTGGGTGCTCAGTACTCAGGGTGCTGGGTGCTCAGTACTCAGTGTGCTGGGTGCTCATTCTCGGGGTGCTGGGTGCTCAGTGCTCGGTGTGCTGTTTGCTCAGTAATCGGGGTGCTGGGTGCTCAGTGCTCAGCGTGCTGGGTGCTCAGTACTCAGGGTGCTCGGTTCTCAGTACTCAGGGTGCTGGGTGCTCATTCTCGGGGTGCTGGTTGCTCAGTGCTCGGGGTGCTGGGTGCTCAGTGCTCGTTGTGCTGGGTACTCAGTACTCAGGGTGCTGGGTGCTCAGTACTCGGGGTGCTGGGTGCTCAGTGCTCAGGGTGCTGAGTGCTCAGTACTCAGGGTGCTCGGTGCTCAGTACTCAGGGTGCTCAGCGCTCAGTACTCAGAGTGCTTTGTGCTCAGTGCTCAGGGTGCTGGGTGCTCAGTACTCAGGGTCCTTGGTGCTCAGTACTCAGGGTGCTCAGTGCTCAGTACTCAGCGTGCTTTGTGCTCAGTGCTCAGGGTGCTGGGTGCTCAGTACTCAGGGTGCTGGGTGCTCAGTACTCACGGTGCTGGGTGCTCAGTACTCGGGGTGCTGGGTGCTCATTACTCAGGGTGCTGGGTGCTCAGTGCTCGGGGTGCTGGGTGCTCAGTACTCAGGGTGCTGGTTGCTCAGTGCTTGGGGTGCTCGGTGCTCAGTGCTCGGGGTGCTCGGTGCTCAGTACTCTTGGTGCTGGGTGCTCCGTCCTCAGGGTGCTGGGTGCTCAGTGTTCGGGGTGCTCGGTGCTCAGTGCTCAGGATGCTCGGTGCTCAGTACTCTTCGTGCTGGGTGCTCAGTGATCAGGGTGCTGGGTGCTCAGTGCTCGGGGTGCCTGGTGCTCAGTACTCAGGGTGCTGGGTGCTCAGTGCTCAGGGTGCTGGGTGCTCAGTGCTCAGGGTGATCGGTGCTCAGTACTCAGGGTGCTCAGTACGCAGGGTGCTGGGTGCTCAGTGCTCGGGGTGCTGGGTGCACAGTGCTGAGGGTGCTGGGTGCTCTGTTATCGGGGTGCTGGGTGCTCAGTACTCAGGGTGCTCAGTGCTCGGGGAGCTCGGTGCTCAGTACTCAGGGTGCTGGGTGCTCAGTACTCAGTGCTCGGGGTCCTGTGTGCTCCGTGCTTGGGGTGCTGGGTGCTCAGCGCTCTGGGTGCTTAGTGCTCAGTACTCAGGGTGCTGGGTGCTCAGTACTCAGGGTGCTGGGTGCTCAGTATTCAGGGTGCTCAGTGCTCGGGGTGCTGGGTGCTCAGTACTCAGGGTGCTGGGTGCTCAGTACTCAGGGTGCTGGGTGCTCAGTGCTCAGGGTGCTGGGTGCTCAGTACTCGGGGTGCTCGGTGCTCAGTACTGAGGGTCCTGGGTGCTCAGTACTCAGGGTGCTGGGTGCTCAGTACTCAGGGTGCTCGGTGCTCAGTACTGAGGGTGCTGGGTGCTCAGTGCTCAGGGTGCTGGGTGCTAAGTACTCAGGTTGCTGGGTGCTCAGTACTCAGGGTGCTGTGTGCTCAGTGCTCAGGGTGCTGGGTGCTCAGTACTCAGGGTGCTCGGTGCTCAGTACTCAGGGTTCTGGGTGCTCAGTGCTCAGGGTGCTGGGTGCTCAGTACTCAGGGTGCTGGGTGCTCAGTACTCAGGGTGCTCAGTACTCAGGGTGCTGGGTGCTCAGTCCTCAGGGTGCTCAGTGCTCAGGGTGCTGGTTGCTCAGGGCTCGGGGTGCTGGGTGCTCAGTACTCAGGGTGCTGCGTGCTCAGTACTCGGGGTGCTAGGTGCTCAGTGCTCAGGGTGCTGGGTGCTCAGTTCTCGGGGTGCTCGGTGCTCAGTACTCAGGGTGCTGGGTGCTCAGTACTCAGGGTGATGGGTGCTCAGTGCTCAGGGTGATCGGTGCTCAGTCCTCAGGGTGCTCAGTACTCAGGGTGCTGGGTGCTCAGTGCTCGGGGTGATGGGAGCTCAGTGCTGAGGGTGCTGGCTGCTCTGTGATCGGGGTGCTGGGTGCTCAGTACTCAGGGTGCTCAGTGCTCAGGCAGCTCGGTGCTCAGTACTCAGGGTGCTGGGTGCTCATTACTCAGTGCTTGGTGTCCTGGGTGCTCCGTGCTTGGGGTGCTGGGTGCTCAGCGCTCTGGATGCTTAGTGCTCAGTACTCAGGGTGCTGGGTGCTCAGTACTCAGGGTGCTCAGTGCTCGTTGTGCTGGGTGCTCAGTACTCAGGGTGCTGGGTGCTCAGTACTCAGTGTGCTGGGTGCTCATTCTCGGGGTGCTGGGTGCTCAGTGCTCGGTGTGCTGTTTGCTCAGTAATCGGGGTGCTGGGTGCTCAGTGCTCAGCGTGCTGGGTGCTCAGTACTCAGGGTGCTCGGTTCTCAGTACTCAGGGTGCTGGGTGCTCATTCTCGGGGTGCTGGTTGCTCAGTGCTCGGGGTGCTGGGTGCTCAGTGCTCGTTGTGCTGGGTACTCAGTACTCAGGGTGCTGGGTGCTCAGTACTCGGGGTGCTGGGTGCTCAGTGCTCAGGGTGCTGGGTGCTCAGTGCTCGGGGTGCTGGGTGCTCAGTGCTCAGGGTGCTGGGTGCTCAGTGCTCAGGGTGCTGAGTGCTCAGTACTCAGGGTGCTCGGTGCTCAGTACTCAGGGTGCTCAGCGCTCAGTACTCAGAGTGCTTTGTGCTCAGTGCTCAGGGTGCTGGGTGCTCAGTACTCAGGGTCCTTGGTGCTCAGTACTCAGGGTGCTCAGTGCTCAGTACTCAGCGTGCTTTGTGCTCAGTGCTCAGGGTGCTGGGTGCTCAGTACTCAGGGTGCTGGGTGCTCAGTACTCACGGTGCTGGGTGCTCAGTACTCGGGGTGCTGGGTGCTCATTACTCAGGGTGCTGGGTGCTCAGTGCTCGGGGTGCTGGGTGCTCAGTACTCAGGGTGCTGGTTGCTCAGTGCTTGGGGTGCTCGGTGCTCAGTGCTCGGGGTGCTCGGTGCTCAGTACTCTTGGTGCTGGGTGCTCAGTCCTCAGGGTGCTGGGTGCTCAGTGTTCGGGGTGCTCGGTGCTCAGTGCTCAGGATGCTCGGTGCTCAGTACTCTTCGTGCTGGGTGCTCAGTGATCAGGGTGCTGGGTGCTCAGTGCTCGGGGTGCTCGGTGCTCAGTACTCAGGGTGCTGGGTGCTCAGTGCTCAGGGTGCTGGGTGCTCAGTGCTCAGGGTGATCGGTGCTCAGTACTCAGGGTGCTCAGTACGCAGGGTGCTGGGTGCTCAGTGCTCGGGGTGCTGGGTGCACAGTGCTGAGGGTGCTGGGTGCTCTGTTATCGGGGTGCTGGGTGCTCAGTACTCAGGGTGCTCAGTGCTCGGGGAGCTTGGTGCTCAGTACTCAGGGTGCTGGGTGCTCAGTACTCAGTGCTCGGGGTCCTGGGTGCTCCGTGCTTGGGGTGCTGGGTGCTCAGCGCTCAGGGTGCTTAGTGCTCAGTACTCAGGGTGCTCCGTGCTCGGGGTGCTGGGTGCTCAGTACTCAGTGTGCTGGGTGCTCAGTACTCAGGGTGCTGGGTGCTCAGTGCTCGTTGTGCTGGGTGCTCAGTACTCAGGGTGCTGGGTGCTCAGTACTCGGGGTGCTGGGTGCACAGTGCTCAGGGTGCTGGGTGCTCAGTGCTCGTTGTGCTGGGTGCTCAGTACTCAGGGTGCTGGGTGCTCAGTACTCGGGGTGCTGGGTGCACAGTGCTCAGGGTGCTGGGTGCTCAGTGCTCGGGGTGCTGGGTGCTCAGTGCTCAGGGTGCTGGGTGCTCAGTGCTCAGGGTGCTGGGTGCTCAGTACTCAGGTTCCTTGGTGCTCAGTACTCAGGGTGCTCAGTGCTCAGTACTCAGCGTGCTTTGTGCTCAGTGCTCAGGGTGCTGGGTGCTCAGTACTCCGGGTGCTGGGTGCTCAGTACTCACGGTGCTGGGTGCTCAGTACTCGGGGTGCTGGGTGCTCATTACTCAGGGTGCTGGGTGCTCAGTGCTCGGGGTGCTGGGTGCTCAGTACTCAGGGTGCTCAGTGCTCGGGGAGCTTGGTGCTCAGTACTCAGGGTGCTGGGTGCTCAGTACTCAGTGCTCGGGGTCCTGGGTGCTCCGTGCTTGGGGTGCTGGGTGCTCAGCGCTCAGGGTGCTTAGTGCTCAGTACTCAGGGTGCTCAGTGCTCGGGGTGCTGGGTGCTCAGTACTCAGTGTGCTGGGTGCTCAGTACTCAGGGTGCTGGGTGCTCAGTGCTCAGGGTGCTGGGTGCTCAGTACTCGGGGTGCTCGGTGCTCAGTACTCAGGGTGCTGGGTGCTCAGTACTCAGGGTGCTGGGTGCTCAGGACTCAGGGTGCTTGGTGCTCAGTACTCAGGGTGCTGGGTGCTCAGTGCTCAGGGTGCTGGGTGCTAAGTACTCAGGGTGCTGGGTGCTCAGTACTCAGGGTGCTGGGTGCTCAGTGCTCAGGGTGCTGGGTGCTCAGTACTCACGGTGCTGGGTGCTCAGTGCTCAGGGTGCTGGGTGCTCAGTACTCAGGGTGCTCAGTACTCAGGGTGCAGGGTGCTCAGTGCTCGGGGTGCTGGGTGCTCAGTACTCAGGGTGCTCAGTACTCAGGGTGCTGGGTGCTCAGTGCTCGGG
The DNA here is from genome assembly GCF_018167655.1 of Microtus oregoni. Classification (NCBI taxonomy): domain Eukaryota; kingdom Metazoa; phylum Chordata; class Mammalia; order Rodentia; family Cricetidae; genus Microtus; species Microtus oregoni. The sequence continues at coordinate 243,668 of NW_024543811.1, read as the reverse complement.
TTGCTGGGTGCTCAGTGCTCACGGTGATCGGTGCTCAGTAATCAGGATGCTGGGTGCTCAGTACTCAGGGTGCTGGGTGCTCAGTCCTCAGGGTGCTCAGTGCCCAGGGTGCTGGGTGCTCAGTGCTCGGGGTGCTGGGTGCTCAGTGCTCGGGGTGCTGGGTGCTCAGTGCTCGGGGTGCTGGGTGCTCAGTACTCAGGGTGCTGGGTGCTCAGTGCTCGGGGTCCTCGATGCTCAGTACGTTGGGTGCTCAGTACTCAGGGTGCTGGGTGCTCAGTGCTCAGGGTGCTGGGTGCTCAGTGCTCAGGGTGCTTGATGCTCAGTACTCAGGGTGCAGGGTGCTCAGTGCTCAGGGTGCTGGGTGCTCAGTGCTCGGGGTGCTAGGTGCTCAGTACTCAGGGTGCTCAGTACTCAGGGTGCTGGGTGCTCAGGGCACGGGGTGCTGGGTGCTCAGTACTCAGGGTGCTGCGTGCTCAGTGCTCGGGGTGCTCTTTGCTCAGTACTCAGGGTGCTGGGTGCTCAGTACTCAGGGTGCTGGGTGCTCAGTGCTCAGGGTGATCGGTGCTCAGTGCTCAGGGTGCTGGGTGCTCAGTACTCGGGGTGCTCGGTGCTCAGTACTCAGGGTGCTGGGTGCTCAGTACTCAGGGTGCTGGGTGCTCAGTGCTCAGGGTGATCGGTGCTCAGTCCTCAGGGTGCTCAGTACTCAGGGTGCTGGGTGCTTAGTACTCAGGGTGCTGGGTGCTCATTCTCGGGGTGCTGGGTGCTCAGTGCTCGGTGTGCTGTTTGCTCAGTACTCGGGGTGCTGGGTGCTCAGTGCTCAGCGTGCTGGGTGCTCAGTATTCAGGGTACTTGGTTCTCAGTACTCAGGGTGCTGGGTGCTAATTCTCGGGGTGCTGGGTTCTCAGTGCTCGGGGTGCTGGGTGCTCAGTGCTCGGGGTGCTGGGTGCTCAGTACTCAGGGTGCTGGGTGCTCAGTACTCGGGGTGCTGGGTGCTCAGTGCTCAGGGTGCTGGGTGCTCAGTGCTCGGGGTGCTGGGTGCTCAGTGCTCAGGGTGCTGGCTGCTCAGTGCTCAGGGTGCTGGGTGCTCAGTACTCAGGGTGCTGGGTGCTCAGTACTCAGGGTGCTCAGCGCTCAGTACTCAGCGTGCTGGGTGCTCAGTGCTCAGGGTCCTTGGTGCTCAGTACTCAGGGTGCTCAGTACTCAGTGTGCTTTGTGCTCAGTGCTCAGGGTGCTGGGTGCTCAGTACTCAGGGTGCTGGGTGCTCAGTACTCAGGGTGCTGGGTGCTCAGTACTCAGGTTGCTGGGTGCTCAGTGCTTGGGGTGCTGGGTGCTCAGTGTTCAGGGTGCTGTGTGCTCAGTGCTCGGGTTGCTGGGTGCTCAGTACTCGGGGTGCTGGGTGCTCAGTGCTCAGGGTGCTGGGTGCTCAGTGCTCGGGGTGCTGGGTGCTCAGTGCTCAGGGTGCTGGGTGCTCAGTGCTCAGGGTGCTGAGTGCTCAGTGCTCAGGGTGCTCGGTGCTCAGTACTCAGGGTGCTCAGCGCTCAGTACTCAGAGTGCTTTGTGCTCAGTGCTCAGGGTGCTGGGTGCTCAGTACTCAGGGTCCTTGGTGCTCAGTACTCAGGGTGCTCAGTGCTCAGTACTCAGCGTGCTTTGTGCTCAGTGCTCAGGGTGCTGGGTGCTCAGTACTCAGGGTGCTGGGTGCTCAGTACTCACGGTGCTGGGTGCTCAGTACTCGGGGTGCTGGGTGCTCATTACTCAGGGTGCTGGGTGCTCAGTGCTCGGGGTGCTGGGTGCTCAGTACTCAGGGTGCTGGTTGCTCAGTGCTTGGGGTGCTCGGTGCTCAGTGCTCGGGGTGCTCGGTGCTCAGTACTCTTGGTGCTGGGTGCTCAGTCCTCAGGGTGCTGGGTGCTCAGTGTTCGGGGTGCTCGGTGCTCAGTGCTCAGGATGCTCGGTGCTCAGTACTCTTCGTGCTGGGTGCTCAGTGATCAGGGTGCTGGGTGCTCAGTGCTCGGGGTGCTCGGTGCTCAGTACTCAGGGTGCTGGGTGCTCAGTGCTCAGGGTGCTGGGTGCTCAGTGCTCAGGGTGATCGGTGCTCAGTACTCAGGGTGCTCAGTACGCAGGGTGCTGGGTGCTCAGTGCTCGGGGTGCTGGGTGCACAGTGCTGAGGGTGCTGGGTGCTCTGTTATCGGGGTGCTGGGTGCTCAGTACTCAGGGTGCTCAGTGCTCGGGGAGCTCGGTGCTCAGTACTCAGGGTGCTGGGTGCTCAGTACTCAGTGCTCGGGGTCCTGTGTGCTCCGTGCTTGGGGTGCTGGGTGCTCAGCGCTCTGGGTGCTTAGTGCTCAGTACTCAGGGTGCTGGGTGCTCAGTACTCAGGGTGCTGGGTGCTCAGTATTCAGGGTGCTCAGTGCTCGGGGTGCTGGGTGCTCAGTACTCAGGGTGCTGGGTGCTCAGTACTCAGGGTGCTGGGTGCTCAGTGCTCAGGGTGCTGGGTGCTCAGTACTCGGGGTGCTCGGTGCTCAGTACTGAGGGTCCTGGGTGCTCAGTACTCAGGGTGCTGGGTGCTCAGTACTCAGGGTGCTCGGTGCTCAGTACTGAGGGTGCTGGGTGCTCAGTGCTCAGGGTGCTGGGTGCTAAGTACTCAGGTTGCTGGGTGCTCAGTACTCAGGGTGCTGTGTGCTCAGTGCTCAGGGTGCTGGGTGCTCAGTACTCAGGGTGCTCGGTGCTCAGTACTCAGGGTTCTGGGTGCTCAGTGCTCAGGGTGCTGGGTGCTCAGTTCTCAGGGTGCTGGGTGCTCAGTACTCAGGGTGCTCAGTACTCAGGGTGCTGGGTGCTCAGTCCTCAGGGTGCTCAGTGCTCAGGGTGCTGGTTGCTCAGGGCTCGGGGTGCTGGGTGCTCAGTACTCAGGGTGCTGCGTGCTCAGTACTCGGGGTGCTAGGTGCTCAGTGCTCAGGGTGCTGGGTGCTCAGTACTCGGGGTGCTCGGTGCTCAGTACTCAGGGTGCTGGGTGCTCAGTACTCAGGGTGATGGGTGCTCAGTGCTCAGGGTGATCGGTGCTCAGTCCTCAGGGTGCTCAGTACTCAGGGTGCTGGGTGCTCAGTGCTCGGGGTGATGGGAGCTCAGTGCTGAGGGTGCTGGCTGCTCTGTGATCGGGGTGCTGGGTGCTCAGTACTCAGGGTGCTCAGTGCTCAGGCAGCTCGGTGCTCAGTACTCAGGGTGCTGGGTGCTCATTACTCAGTGCTCGGTGTCCTGGGTGCTCCGTGCTTGGGGTGCTGGGTGCTCAGCGCTCTGGATGCTTAGTGCTCAGTACTCAGGGTGCTGGGTGCTCAGTACTCAGGGTGCTCAGTGCTCGTTGTGCTGGGTGCTCAGTACTCAGGGTGCTGGGTGCTCAGTACTCAGTGTGCTGGGTGCTCATTCTCGGGGTGCTGGGTGCTCAGTGCTCGGTGTGCTGTTTGCTCAGTAATCGGGGTGCTGGGTGCTCAGTGCTCAGCGTGCTGGGTGCTCAGTACTCAGGGTGCTCGGTTCTCAGTACTCAGGGTGCTGGGTGCTCATTCTCGGGGTGCTGGTTGCTCAGTGCTCGGGGTGCTGGGTGCTCAGTGCTCGTTGTGCTGGGTACTCAGTACTCAGGGTGCTGGGTGCTCAGTACTCGGGGTGCTTGGTGCTCAGTGCTCAGGGTGCTGGGTGCTCAGTGCTCGGCGTGCTGGGTGCTCAGTGCTCAGGGTGCTGGGTGCTCAGTGCTCAGGGTGCTGAGTGCTCAGTACTCAGGGTGCTCGGTGCTCAGTACTCAGGGTGCTCAGCGCTCAGTACTCAGAGTGCTTTGTGCTCAGTGCTCAGGGTGCTGGGTGCTCAGTACTCAGGGTCCTTGGTGCTCAGTACTCAGGGTGCTCAGTGCTCAGTACTCAGCGTGCTTTGTGCTCAGTGCTCAGGGTGCTGGGTGCTCAGTACTCAGGGTGCTGGGTGCTCAGTACTCACGGTGCTGGGTGCTCAGTACTCGGGGTGCTGGGTGCTCATTACTCAGGGTGCTGGGTGCTCAGTGCTCGGGGTGCTGGGTGCTCAGTACTCAGGGTGCTGGTTGCTCAGTGCTTGGGGTGCTCGGTGCTCAGTGCTCGGGGTGCTCGGTGCTCAGTACTCTTGGTGCTGGGTGCTCAGTCCTCAGGGTGCTGGGTGCTCAGTGTTCGGGGTGCTCGGTGCTCAGTGCTCAGGATGCTCGGTGCTCAGTACTCTTCGTGCTGGGTGCTCAGTGATCAGGGTGCTGGGTGCTCAGTGCTCGGGGTGCTCGGTGCTCAGTACTCAGGGTGCTGGGTGCTCAGTGCTCAGGGTGCTGGGTGCTCAGTGCTCAGGGTGATCGGTGCTCAGTACTCAGGGTGCTCAGTACGCAGGGTGCTGGGTGCTTAGTACTCAGGGTGCTGGGTGCTCATTCTCGGGGTGCTGGGTGCTCAGTGCTCGGTGTGCTGTTTGCTCAGTACTCGGGGTGCTGGGTGCTCAGTGCTCAGCGTGCTGGGTGCTCAGTATTCAGGGTACTTGGTTCTCAGTACTCAGGGTGCTGGGTGCTAATTCTCGGGGTGCTGGGTTCTCAGTGCTCGGGGTGCTGGGTGCTCAGTGCTCGGGGTGCTGGGTGCTCAGTACTCAGGGTGCTGGGTGCTCAGTACTCGGGGTGCTGGGTGCTCAGTGCTCAGGGTGCTGGGTGCTCAGTGCTCGGGGTGCTGGGTGCTCAGTGCTCAGGGTGCTGGCTGCTCAGTGCTCAGGGTGCTGGGTGCTCAGTACTCAGGGTGCTCGGTGCTCAGTACTCAGGGTGCTCAGCGCTCAGTACTCAGCGTGCTGGGTGCTCAGTGCTCAGGGTCCTTGGTGCTCAGTACTCAGGGTGCTCAGTACTCAGTGTGCTTTGTGCTCAGTGCTCAGGGTGCTGGGTGCTCAGTACTCAGGGTGCTGGGTGCTCAGTACTCAGGGTGCTGGGTGCTCAGTACTCAGGTTGCTGGGTGCTCAGTGCTTGGGGTGCTGGGTGCTCAGTGTTCAGGGTGCTGTGTGCTCAGTGCTCGGGTTGCTGGGTGCTCAGTACTCGGGGTGCTCGGTGCTCAGTACTCAGGGTGCTGGGTGCTCAGTACTCAGGGTGCTGGGTGCTCAGTACTCACGGTGCTGGGTGCTCAGTACTCGGGGTGCTGGGTGCTCATTACTCAGGGTGCTGGGTGCTCAGTGCTCGGGGTGCTGGGTGCTCAGTACTCAGGGTGCTGGTTGCTCAGTGCTTGGGGTGCTCGGTGCTCAGTGCTCGGGGTGCTCGGTGCTCAGTACTCTTGGTGCTGGGTGCTCAGTCCTCAGGGTGCTGGGTGCTCAGTGTTCGGGGTGCTCGGTGCTCAGTGCTCAGGATGCTCGGTGCTCAGTACTCTTCGTGCTGGGTGCTCAGTGATCAGGGTGCTGGGTGCTCAGTGCTCGGGGTGCTCGGTGCTCAGTACTCAGGGTGCTGGGTGCTCAGTGCTCAGGGTCCTGGGTGCTCAGTGCTCAGGGTGATCGGTGCTCAGTACTCAGGGTGCTCAGTACGCAGGGTGCTGGGTGCTCAGTGCTCGGGGTGCTGGGTGCACAGTGCTGAGGGTGCTGGGTGCTCTGTTATCGGGGTGCTGGGTGCTCAGTACTCAGGGTGCTCAGTGCTCGGGGAGCTCGGTGCTCAGTACTCAGGGTGCTGGGTGCTCAGTACTCAGTGCTCGGGGTCCTGTGTGCTCCGTGCTTGGGGTGCTGGGTGCTCAGCGCTCTGGGTGCTTAGTGCTCAGTACTCAGGGTGCTGGGTGCTCAGTACTCAGGGTGCTGGGTGCTCAGTATTCAGGGTGCTCAGTGCTCGGGGTGCTGGGTGCTCAGTACTCAGGGTGCTGGGTGCTCAGTACTCAGGGTGCTGGGTGCTCAGTGCTCAGGGTGCTGGGTGCTCAGTACTCGGGGTGCTCGGTGCTCAGTACTGAGGGTCCTGGGTGCTCAGTACTCAGGGTGCTGGGTGCTCAGTACTCAGGGTGCTCGGTGCTCAGTACTGAGGGTGCTGGGTGCTCAGTGCTCAGGGTGCTGGGTGCTAAGTACTCAGGTTGCTGGGTGCTCAGTACTCAGGGTGCTGTGTGCTCAGTGCTCAGGGTGCTGGGTGCTCAGTACTCAGGGTGCTCGGTGCTCAGTACTGTGGGTTCTGGGTGCTCAGTGCTCAGGGTGCTGGGTGCTCAGTACTCAGGGTGCTGGGTGCTCAGTACTCAGGGTGCTCAGTACTCAGGGTGCTGGGTGCTCAGTCCTCAGGGTGCTCAGTGCTCAGGGTGCTGGTTGCTCAGGGCTCGGGGTGCTGGGTGCTCAGTACTCAGGGTGCTGCGTGCTCAGTACTCGGGGTGCTAGGTGCTCAGTGCTCAGGGTGCTGGGTGCTCAGTACTCGGGGTGCTCGGTGCTCAGTACTCAGGGTGCTGGGTGCTCAGTACTCAGGGTGATGGGTGCTCAGTGCTCAGGGTGATCGGTGCTCAGTCCTCAGGGTGCTCAGTACTCAGGGTGCTGGGTGCTCAGTGCTCGGGGTGATGGGAGCTCAGTGCTGAGGGTGCTGGCTGCTCTGTGATCGGGGTGCTGGGTGCTCAGTACTCAGGGTGCTCAGTGCTCAGGCAGCTCGGTGCTCAGTACTCAGGGTGCTGGGTGCTCATTACTCAGTGCTCGGTGTCCTGGGTGCTCCGTGCTTGGGGTGCTGGGTGCTCAGCGCTCTGGATGCTTAGTGCTCAGTACTCAGGGTGCTGGGTGCTCAGTACTCAGGGTGCTCAGTGCTCGTTGTGCTGGGTGCTCAGTACTCAGGGTGCTGGGTGCTCAGTACTCAGTGTGCTGGGTGCTCATTCTCGGGGTGCTGGGTGCTCAGTGCTCGGTGTGCTGTTTGCTCAGTAATCGGGGTGCTGGGTGCTCAGTGCTCAGCGTGCTGGGTGCTCAGTACTCAGGGTGCTCGGTTCTCAGTACTCAGGGTGCTGGGTGCTCATTCTCGGGGTGCTGGTTGCTCAGTGCTCGGGGTGCTGGGTGCTCAGTGCTCGTTGTGCTGGGTACTCAGTACTCAGGGTGCTGGGTGCTCAGTACTCGGGGTGCTGGGTGCTCAGTGCTCAGGGTGCTGGGTGCTCAGTGCTCGGGGTGCTGGGTGCTCAGTGCTCAGGGTGCTGGGTGCTCAGTGCTCAGGGTGCTGAGTGCTCAGTACTCAGGGTGCTCGGTGCTCAGTACTCAGGGTGCTCAGCGCTCAGTACTCAGAGTGCTTTGTGCTCAGTGCTCAGGGTGCTGGGTGCTCAGTACTCAGGGTCCTTGGTGCTCAGTACTCAGGGTGCTCAGTGCTCAGTACTCAGCGTGCTTTGTGCTCAGTGCTCAGGGTGCTGGGTGCTCAGTACTCAGGGTGCTGGGTGCTCAGTACTCACGGTGCTGGGTGCTCAGTACTCGGGGTGCTGGGTGCTCATTACTCAGGGTGCTGGGTGCTCAGTGCTCGGGGTGCTGGGTGCTCAGTACTCAGGGTGCTGGTTGCTCAGTGCTTGGGGTGCTCGGTGCTCAGTGCTCGGGGTGCTCGGTGCTCAGTACTCTTGGTGCTGGGTGCTCAGTCCTCAGGGTGCTGGGTGCTCAGTGTTCGGGGTGCTCGGTGCTCAGTGCTCAGGATGCTCGGTGCTCAGTACTCTTCGTGCTGGGTGCTCAGTGATCAGGGTGCTGGGTGCTCAGTGCTCGGGGTGCTCGGTGCTCAGTACTCAGGGTGCTGGGTGCTCAGTGCTCAGGGTGCTGGGTGCTCAGTGCTCAGGGTGATCGGTGCTCAGTACTCAGGGTGCTCAGTACGCAGGGTGCTGGGTGCTCAGTGCTCGGGGTGCTGGGTGCACAGTGCTGAGGGTGCTGGGTGCTCTGTTATCGGGGTGCTGGGTGCTCAGTACTCAGGGTGCTCAGTGCTCGGGGAGCTTGGTGCTCAGTACTCAGGGTGCTGGGTGCTCAGTACTCAGTGCTCGGGGTCCTGGGTGCTCCGTGCTTGGGGTGCTGGGTGCTCAGCGCTCAGGGTGCTTAGTGCTCAGTACTCAGGGTGCTCCGTGCTCGGGGTGCTGGGTGCTCAGTACTCAGTGTGCTGGGTGCTCAGTACTCAGGGTGCTGGGTGCTCAGTGCTCGTTGTGCTGGGTGCTCAGTACTCAGGGTGCTGGGTGCTCAGTACTCGGGGTGCTGGGTGCACAGTGCTCAGGGTGCTGGGTGCTCAGTGCTCGTTGTGCTGGGTGCTCAGTACTCAGGGTGCTGGGTGCTCAGTACTCGGGGTGCTGGGTGCACAGTGCTCAGGGTGCTGGGTGCTCAGTGCTCGGGGTGCTGGGTGCTCAGTGCTCGGGGTGCTGGGTGCTCAGTGCTCAGGGTGCTGGGTGCTCAGTACTCAGGGTCCTTGGTGCTCAGTACTCAGGGTGCTCAGTGCTCAGTACTCAGCGTGCTTTGTGCTCAGTGCTCAGGGTGCTGGGTGCTCAGTACTCCGGGTGCTGGGTGCTCAGTACTCACGGTGCTGGGTGCTCAGTACTCGGGGTGCTGGGTGCTCATTACTCAGGGTGCTGGGTGCTCAGTGCTCGGGGTGCTGGGTGCTCAGTACTCAGGGTGCTCAGTGCTCGGGGAGCTTGGTGCTCAGTACTCAGGGTGCTGGGTGCTCAGTACTCAGTGCTCGGGGTCCTGGGTGCTCCGTGCTTGGGGTGCTGGGTGCTCAGCGCTCAGGGTGCTTAGTGCTCAGTACTCAGGGTGCTCAGTGCTCGGGGTGCTGGGTGCTCAGTACTCAGTGTGCTGGGTGCTCAGTACTCAGGGTGCTGGGTGCTCAGTGCTCAGGGTGCTGGGTGCTCAGTACTCGGGGTGCTCGGTGCTCAGTACTCAGGGTGCTGGGTGCTCAGTACTCAGGGTGCTGGGTGCTCAGGACTCAGGGTGCTTGGTGCTCAGTACTCAGGGTGCTGGGTGCTCAGTGCTCAGGGTGCTGGGTGCTAAGTACTCAGGGTGCTGGGTGCTCAGTACTCAGGGTGCTGGGTGCTCAGTGCTCAGGGTGCTGGGTGCTCAGTACTCACGGTGCTGGGTGCTCAGTGCTCAGGGTGCTGGGTGCTCAGTACTCAGGGTGCTCAGTAATCAGGGTGCAGGGTGCTCAGTGCTCGGGGTGCTGGGTGCTCAGTACTCAGGGTGCTCAGTACTCAGGGTGCTGGGTGCTCAGTGCTCGGGTTGCTGGGTGCTCAGTGCTCACGGTGATCGGTGCTCAGTAATCAGGATGCTGGGTGCTCAGTACTCAGGGTGCTGGGTGCTCAGTCCTCAGGGTGCTCAGTGCCCAGGGTGCTGGGTGCTCAGTGCTCGGGGTGCTGGGTGCTCAGTGCTCGGGGGTGCTGGGTGCTCAGTACTCAGGGTGCGCGGTGCTCAGTACTCAGGGTGCTGGGTCCTCAGTGCTCGGGGTGCTGGGTGCTCAGTACTCAGGGTGCTGGGTGCTCAGTGCTCGGGGTCCTCGATGCTCAGTACGTTGGGTGCTCAGTACTCAGGGTGCTGGGTGCTCAGTGCTCAGGGTGCTGGGTGCTCAGTGCTCAGGGTGCTTGATGCTCAGTACTCAGGGTGCAGGGTGCTCAGTGCTCAGGGTGCTGGGTGCTCAGTGCTCGGGGTGCTAGGTGCTCAGTACTCAGGGTGCTCAGTACTCAGGGTGCTGGGTGCTCAGGGCACGGGGTGCTGGGTGCTCAGTACTCAGGGTGCTGCGTGCTCAGTGCTCGGGGTGCTCTTTGCTCAGTACTCAGGGTGCTGGGTGCTCAGTACTCAGGGTGCTGGGTGCTCAGTGCTCAGGGTGATCGGTGCTCAGTGCTCAGGGTGCTGGGTGCTCAGTACTCGGGGTGCTCGGTGCTCAGTACTCAGGGTGCTGGGTGCTCAGTACTCAGGGTGCTGGGTGCTCAGTGCTCAGGGTGATCGGTGCTCAGTCCTCAGGGTGCTCAGTACTCAGGGTGCTGGGTGCTTAGTACTCAGGGTGCTGGGTGCTCATTCTCGGGGTGCTGGGTGCTCAGTGCTCGGTGTGCTGTTTGCTCAGTACTCGGGGTGCTGGGTGCTCAGTGCTCAGCGTGCTGGGTGCTCAGTATTCAGGGTACTCGGTTCTCAGTACTCAGGGTGCTGGGTGCTAATTCTCGGGGTGCTGGGTTCTCAGTGCTCGGGGTGCTGGGTGCTCAGTGCTCGGGGTGCTGGGTGCTCAGTACTCAGGGTGCTGGGTGCTCAGTACTCGGGGTGCTGGGTGCTCAGTGCTCAGGGTGCTGGGTGCTCAGTGCTCGGGGTGCTGGGTGCTCAGTGCTCAGGGTGCTGGCTGCTCAGTGCTCAGGGTGCTGGGTGCTCAGTACTCAGGGTGCTCGGTGCTCAGTACTCAGGGTGCTCAGCGCTCAGTACTCAGCGTGCTGGGTGCTCAGTGCTCAGGGTCCTTGGTGCTCAGTACTCAGGGTGCTCAGTACTCAGCGTGCTTTGTGCTCAGTGCTCAGGGTGCTGGGTGCTCAGTTCTCAGGGTGCTGGGTGCTCAGTACTCAGGGTGCTGGGTGCTCAGTACTCAGGTTGCTGGGTGCTCAGTGCTTGGGGTGCTGGGTGCTCAGTGTTCAGGGTGCTGTGTGCTCAGTGCTCGGGTTGCTGGGTGCTCAGTACTCGGGGTGCTCGGTGCTCAGTACTCAGGGTGCTGGGTGCTCAGTACTCAGGGTGCTGGGTGCTCAGTACTCACGGTGCTGGGTGCTCAGTACTCGGGGTGCTGGGTGCTTATTACTCAGGGTGCTGGGTGCTCAGTGCTCGGGGTGCTGGGTGCTCAGTACTCAGGGTGCTGGTTGCTCAGTGCTTGGGGTGCTCGGTGCTCAGTGCTCGGGGTGCTCGGTGCTCAGTACTCTTGGTGCTGGGTGCTCAGTCCTCAGGGTGCTGGGTGCTCAGTGTTCGGGGTGCTCGGTGCTCAGTGCTCAGGATGCTCGGTGCTCAGTACTCTTCGTGCTGGGTGCTCAGTGATCAGGGTGCTGGGTGCTCAGTGCTCGGGGTGCTCGGTGCTCAGTACTCAGGGTGCTGGGTGCTCAGTGCTCAGGGTGCTGGGTGCTCAGTGCTCAGGGTGATCGGTGCTCAGTACTCAGGGTGCTCAGTACGCAGGGTGCTGGGTGCTCAGTGCTCGGGGTGCTGGGTGCACAGTGCTGAGGGTGCTGGGTGCTCTGTTATCGGGGTGCTGGGTGCTCAGTTCTCAGGGTGCTCAGTGCTCGGGGAGCTCGGTGCTCAGTACTCAGGGTGCTGGGTGCTCAGTACTCAGTGCTCGGGGTCCTGTGTGCTCCGTGCTTGGGGTGCTGGGTGCTCAGCGCTCTGGGTGCTTAGTGCTCAGTACTCAGGGTGCTGGGTGCTCAGTACTCAGGGTGCTGGGTGCTCAGTATTCAGGGTGCTCAGTGCTCGGGGTGCTGGGTGCTCAGTACTCAGGGTGCTGGGTGCTCAGTACTCAGGGTGCTGGGTGCTCAGTGCTCAGGGTGCTGGGTGCTCAGTACTCGGGGTGCTCGGTGCTCAGTACTGAGGGTCCTGGGTGCTCAGTACTCAGGGTGCTGGGTGCTCAGTACTCAGGGTGCTCGGTGCTCAGTACTGAGGGTACTGGGTGCTCAGTGCTCAGGGTGCTGGGTGCTAAGTACTCAGGTTGCTGGGTGCTCAGTACTCAGGGTGCTGTGTGCTCAGTGCTCAGGGTGCTGGGTGCTCAGTACTCAGGGTGCTCGGTGCTCAGTACTGTGGGTTCTGGGTGCTCAGTGCTCAGGGTGCTGGGTGCTCAGTACTCAGGGTGCTGGGTGCTCAGTACTCAGGGTGCTCAGTACTCAGGGTGCTGGGTGCTCAGTCCTCAGGGTGCTCAGTGCTCAGGGTGCTGGTTGCTCAGGGCTCGGGGTGCTGGGTGCTCAGTACTCAGGGTGCTGCGTGCTCAGTACTCGGGGTGCTAGGTGCTCAGTGCTCAGGGTGCTGGGTGCTCAGTACTCGGGGTGCTCGGTGCTCAGTACTCAGGGTGCTGGGTGCTCAGTACTCAGGGTGATGGGTGCTCAGTGCTCAGGGTGATCGGTGCTCAGTCCTCAGGGTGCTCAGTACTCAGGGTGCTGGGTGCTCAGTGCTCGGGGTGATGGGAGCTCAGTGCTGAGGGTGCTGGCTGCTCTGTGATCGGGGTGCTGGGTGCTCAGTACTCAGGGTGCTCAGTGCTCAGGCAGCTCGGTGCTCAGTACTCAGGGTGCTGGGTGCTCATTACTCAGTGCTCGGTGTCCTGGGTGCTCCGTGCTTGGGGTGCTGGGTGCTCAGCACTCTGGATGCTTAGTGCTCAGTACTCAGGGTGCTGGGTGCTCAGTACTCAGGGTGCTCAGTGCTCGTTGTGCTGGGTGCTCAGTACTCAGGGTGCTGGGTGCTCAGTACTCAGTGTGCTGGGTGCTCATTCTCGGGGTGCTGGGTGCTCAGTGCTCGGTGTGCTGTTTGCTCAGTAATCGGGGTGCTGGGTGCTCAGTGCTCAGCGTGCTGGGTGCTCAGTACTCAGGGTGCTCGGTTCTCAGTACTCAGGGTGCTGGGTGCTCATTCTCGGGGTGCTGGTTGCTCAGTGCTCGGGGTGCTGGGTGCTCAGTGCTCGTTGTGCTGGGTACTCAGTACTCAGGGTGCTGGGTGCTCAGTACTCGGGGTGCTGGGTGCTCAGTGCTCAGGGTGCTGGGTGCTCAGTGCTCGGGGTGCTGGGTGCTCAGTGCTCAGGGTGCTGGGTGCTCAGTGCTCAGGGTGCTGAGTGCTCAGTACTCAGGGTGCTCGGTGCTCAGTACTCAGGGTGCTCAGCGCTCAGTACTCAGAGTGCTTTGTGCTCAGTGCTCAGGGTGCTGGGTGCTCAGTACTCAGGGTCCTTGGTGCTCAGTACTCAGGGTGCTCAGTGCTCAGTACTCAGCGTGCTTTGTGCTCAGTGCTCAGGGTGCTGGGTGCTCAGTACTCAGGGTGCTGGGTGCTCAGTACTCACGGTGCTGGGTGCTCAGTACTCGGGGTGCTGGGTGCTCATTACTCAGGGTGCTGGGTGCTCAGTGCTCGGGGTGCTGGGTGCTCAGTACTCAGGGTGCTGGTTGCTCAGTGCTTGGGGTGCTTGGTGCTCAGTGCTCGGGGTGCTCGGTGCTCAGTACTCTTGGTGCTGGGTGCTCAGTCCTCAGGGTGCTGGGTGCTCAGTGTTCGGGGTGCTCGGTGCTCAGTGCTCAGGATGCTCGGTGCTCAGTACTCTTCGTGCTGGGTGCTCAGTGATCAGGGTGCTGGGTGCTCAGTGCTCGGGGTGCTCGGTGCTCAGTACTCAGGGTGCTGGGTGCTCAGTGCTCAGGGTGCTGGGTGCTCAGTGCTCAGGGTGATCGGTGCTCAGTACTCAGGGTGCTCAGTACGCAGGGTGCTGGGTGCTCAGTGCTCGGGGTGCTGGGTGCACAGTGCTGAGGGTGCTGGGTGCTCTGTTATCGGGGTGCTGGGTGCTCAGTACTCAGGGTGCTCAGTGCTCGGGGAGCTTGGTGCTCAGTACTCAGGGTGCTGGGTGCTCAGTACTCAGTGCTCGGGGTCCTGGGTGCTCCGTGCTTGGGGTGCTGGGTGCTCAGCGCTCAGGGTGCTTAGTGCTCAGTACTCAGGGTGCTCCGTGCTCGGGGTGCTGGGTGCTCAGTACTCAGTGTGCTGGGTGCTCAGTACTCAGGGTGCTGGGTGCTCAGTGCTCGTTGTGCTGGGTGCTCAGTACTCAGGGTGCTGGGTGCTCAGTACTCGGGGTGCTGGGTGCACAGTGCTCAGGGTGCTGGGTGCTCAGTGCTCGTTGTGCTGGGTGCTCAGTACTCAGGGTGCTGGGTGCTCAGTACTCGGGGTGCTGGGTGCACAGTGCTCAGGGTGCTGGGTGCTCAGTGCTCGGGGTGCTGGGTGCTCAGTGCTCAGGGTGCTGGGTGCTCAGTGCTCAGGGTGCTGGGTGCTCAGTACTCAGGGTCCTTGGTGCTCAGTACTCAGGGTGCTCAGTGCTCAGTACTCAGCGTGCTTTGTGCTCAGTGCTCAGGGTGCTGGGTGCTCAGTACTCCGGGTGCTGGGTGCTCAGTACTCACGGTGCTGGGTGCTCAGTACTCGGGGTGCTGGGTGCTCATTACTCAGGGTGCTGGGTGCTCAGTGCTCGGGGTGCTGGGTGCTCAGTACTCAGGGTGCTCAGTGCTCGGGGAGCTTGGTGCTCAGTACTCAGGGTGCTGGGTGCTCAGTACTCAGTGCTCGGGGTCCTGGGTGCTCCGTGCTTGGGGTGCTGGGTGCTCAGCGATCAGGGTGCTTAGTGCTCAGTACTCAGGGTGCTCAGTGCTCGGGGTGCTGGGTGCTCAGTACTCAGTGTGCTGGGTGCTCAGTACTCAGGGTGCTGGGTGCTCAGTGCTCAGGGTGCTGGGTGCTCAGTACTCGGGGTGCTCGGTGCTCAGTACTCAGGGTGCTGGGTGCTCAGTACTCAGGGTGCTGGGTGCTCAGGACTCAGGGTGCTTGGTGCTCAGTACTCAGGGTGCTGGGTGCTCAGTGCTCAGGGTGCTGGGTGCTAAGTACTCAGGGTGCTGGGTGCTCAGTACTCAGGGTGCTGGGTGCTCAGTGCTCAGGGTGCTGGGTGCTCAGTACTCACGGTGCTGGGTGCTCAGTGCTCAGGGTGCTGGGTGCTCAGTACTCAGGGTGCTCAGTACTCAGGGTGCAGGGTGCTCAGTGCTCGGGGTGCTGGGTGCTCAGTACTCAGGGTGCTCAGTACTCAGGGTGCTGGGTGCTCAGTGCTCGGGTTGCTGGGTGCTCAGTGCTCACGGTGATCGGTGCTCAGTAATCAGGATGCTGGGTGCTCAGTACTCAGGGTGCTGGGTGCTCAGTCCTCAGGGTGCTCAGTGCCCAGGGTGCTGGGTGCTCAGTGCTCGGGGTGCTGGGTGCTCAGTGCTCGGGGGTGCTGGGTGCTCAGTACTCAGGGTGCGCGGTGCTCAGTACTCAGGGTGCTGGGTCCTCAGTGCTCGGGGTGCGGGGTGCTCAGTACTCAGGGTGCTGGGTGCTCAGTGCTCGGGGTGCTCGATGCTCAGTACGTTGGGTGCTCAGTACTCAGGGTGCTGGGTGCTCAGTGCTCAGGGTGCTGGGTGCTCAGTGCTCAGGGTGCTTGATGCTCAGTACTCAGGGTGCAGGGTGCTCAGTGCTCAGGGTGCTGGGTGCTCAGTGCTCGGGGTGCTAGGTGCTCAGTACTCAGGGTGCTCAGTACTCAGGGTGCTGGGTGCTCAGGGCACGGGGTGCTGGGTGCTCAGTACTCAGGGTGCTGCGTGCTCAGTGCTCGGGGTGCTCTTTGCTCAGTACTCAGGGTGCTGGGTGCTCAGTACTCAGGGTGCTGGGTGCTCAGTGCTCAGGGTGATCGGTGCTCAGTGCTCAGGGTGCTGGGTGCTCAGTACTCGGGGTGCTCGGTGCTCAGTACTCAGGGTGCTGGGTGCTCAGTACTCAGGGTGCTGGGTGCTCAGTGCTCAGGGTGATCGGTGCTCAGTCCTCAGGGTGCTCAGTACTCAGGGTGCTGGGTGCTTAGTACTCAGGGTGCTGGGTGCTCATTCTCGGGGTGCTGGGTGCTCAGTGCTCGGTGTGCTGTTTGCTCAGTACTCGGGGTGCTGGGTGCTCAGTGCTCAGCGTGCTGGGTGCTCAGTATTCAGGGTACTCGGTTCTCAGTACTCAGGGTGCTGGGTGCTAATTCTCGGGGTGCTGGGTTCTCAGTGCTCGGGGTGCTGGGTGCTCAGTGCTCGGGGTGCTGGGTGCTCAGTACTCAGGGTGCTGGGTGCTCAGTACTCGGGGTGCTGGGTGCTCAGTGCTCAGGGTGCTGGGTGCTCAGTGCTCGGGGTGCTGGGTGCTCAGTGCTCAGGGTGCTGGCTGCTCAGTGCTCAGGGTGCTGTGTGCTCAGTACTCAGGGTGCTCGGTGCTCAGTACTCAGGGTGCTCAGCGCTCAGTACTCAGCGTGCTGGGTGCTCAGTGCTCAGGGTCCTTGGTGCTCAGTACTCAGGGTGCTCAGTACTCAGCGTGCTTTGTGCTCAGTGCTCAGGGTGCTGGGTGCTCAGTACTCAGGGTGCTGGGTGCTCAGTACTCAGGGTGCTGGGTGCTCAGTACTCAGGTTGCTGGGTGCTCAGTGCTTGGGGTGCTGGGTGCTCAGTGTTCAGGGTGCTGTGTGCTCAGTGCTCGGGTTGCTGGGTGCTCAGTACTCGGGGTGCTCGGTGCTCAGTACTCAGGGTGCTGGGTGCTCAGTACTCAGGGTGCTGGGTGCTCAGTACTCAGGGTGCTGGGTGCTCAGTACTCAGGGTGCTGGGTGCTCAGTACTCAGGGTGCTGCGTGCTCAGTGCTCAGGGTGCTGGGTGCTCAGTACTCAGGGTGCTGGGTGCTCAGTACTCAGGGTGCTGGGTGCTCAGTGCTCATGGTGATCGGTGCTCAGTCCTCAGTGTGCTCAGTACTCAGGGTGCTGGGTGCTCAGTGCTCGGGGTGCTGGGTGCTCAGTGCTGAGGGTGCTGTGTGCTCTGTGATCGGGGTGCTGGGTGCTCAGTACTCAGGGTGCTGGGTGCTCAGTACTCAGTGCTCGGGGTCCTGGGTGCTTCGTGCTTGGGGTGCTGGGTGCTCAGCACTCAGGGTGCTTAGTGCTCAGTACTCAGGGTGCTCAGTGCTCGGGGTGCTGGGTGCTCAGTACGCAGGGTTCTGGGTGCTCAGTACTCAGGGTGCTGGGTGCTCAGTGCTCAGGGTGCTGGGTGCTCAGTACTCGGGGTGCTCGGTGCTCAGTACTCAGGGTGCTGGGTGCTCAGTGCTCGGGGTGCTCGATGCTCAGTACGTTGGGTGCTCAGTACTCAGGGTGCTGGGTGCTCAGTGCTCAGGGTGCTGGGTGCTCAGTGCTCAGGGTGCTGGGAGCTCAGTGCTCAGGGTGCTTGATGCTCAGTACTCAGGGTGCAGGGTGCTCAGTGCTCAGGGTGCTGGGTGCTCAGTGCTCGGGGTGCTAGGTGCTCAGTACTCAGGGTGCTCAGTACTCAGGGTGCTGTGTGCTCAGGGCTCGGGGTGCTGGGTGCTCAGTACTCAGGGTGCTGCGTGCTCAGTGCTCGGGTTGCTAGGTGCTCAGTGCTCAGGGTGCTGGGTGCTCAGTACTCGGGGTGCTCGGTGCTCAGTACTCAGGGTGCTGGGTGCTCAGTACTCAGGGTGCTGGGTGCTCAGTGCTCAGCGTGATCGGTGCTCAGTCCTGAGGGTGCTCAGTACTCAGGGTGCTGGGTGCTCAGTACTCAGGGTGCTGGGTGCTCATTCTCGGGGTGCTGGGTGCTCAGTGCTCGGTGTGCTGTTTGCTCAGTACTCGGGGTGCTGGGTGCTCAGTGCTCAGCGTGCTGGGTGCTCAGTACTGAGGGTACTCGGTTCTCAGTACTCAGGGTGCTGGGTGCTATTTCTCGGGGTGCTGGGTTCTCAGTGCTCGGGGTGCTGGGTGCTCAGTGCTCGGGGTGCTCGGTGCTCAGTACTCAGGGTGCTGGTTGCTCAGTACTCGGGGTGCTGGGTGCTCAGTGCTGAGGGTGCTGGGTGCTCAGTGCTCGGGGAGCTGGGTGCTCAGTGCTCAGGGTGCTGGCTGCTCAGTGCTCAGGTTGCTGGGTGCTCAGTACTCAGGGTGCTCGGTGCTCAGTACTCAGCGTGCTGGGTGCTCAGTGCTCAGGGTCCTTGGTGCTCAGTACTCAGGGT
This sequence comes from Microtus oregoni, assembly GCF_018167655.1. Lineage (NCBI taxonomy): Eukaryota > Metazoa > Chordata > Mammalia > Rodentia > Cricetidae > Microtus > Microtus oregoni. The sequence continues at coordinate 226,037 of NW_024543811.1, read as the reverse complement.
GCTCAGTGCTCAGTACTCAGCGTGCTTTGGGCTCAGTGCTCAGGGTGCTGGGTGCTCAGTACTCAGGGTGCTGGGTGCTCAGTACTCACGGTGCTCGGTGCTCAGTACTCGGGGTGCTGGGTGCTCATTACTCAGGGTGCTGGGTGCTCAGTGCTCGGGGTGCTCGGTGCTCAGTACTCTTGGTTCTGGGTGCTCAGTACTCAGGGTGCTAGGTGCTCAGTGCTCGGGGTGCTCGGTGCTCAGTGCTCAGGATGCTCGGTGCTCAGTACTCTTGGTGCTCGGTGCTCAGTACTCAGGGTGCTGGGTGCTCAGTGCTCGGGGTGCTGGGTGCTCAGTACTCAGGGTGCTGGGTGCTCAGTACTCAGGGTGCTGGGTGCTCAGTACTCAGGGTGCTGCGTGCTCAGTGCTCAGGGTGCTGGGTGCTCAGTACTCAGGGTGCTGGGTGCTCAGTAGTCAGGGTGCTGGGTGCTCAGTGCTCAGGGTGATCGGTGCTCAGTCCTCAGTGTGCTCAGTACTCAGGGTGCTGGGTGCTCAGTGCTCGGGGTGCTGGGTGCTCAGTGCTGAGGGTGCTGTGTGCTCTGTGATCGGGGTGCTGGGTGCTCAGTACTCAGGGTGCTCAGTGCTCGGGGAGCTCGGTGCTCAGTACTCAGGGTGCTGGGTGCTCAGTACTCAGTGCTCGGGGTCCTGGGTGCTCCGTGCTTGGGGTGCTGGGTGCTCAGCACTCAGGGTGCTTAGTGCTCAGTACTCAGGGTGCTCAGTGCTCGGGGTGCTGGGTGCTCAGTACGCAGGGTTCTGGGTGCTCAGTACTCAGGGTGCTGGGTGCTCAGTGCTCAGGGTGCTGGGTGGTCAGTACTCGGGGTGCTCGGTGCTCAGTACTCAGGGTGCTGGGTGCTCAGTGCTCGGGGTGCTCGATGCTCAGTACGTTGGGTGCTGGGTGCTCAGTACTCAGGGTGCTGGGTGCTCAGTACTCAGGGTGCTGGGTGCTCAGTACTCAGGGTGCTGGGTGCTCAGTACTCAGGGTGCTGCGTGCTCAGTGCTCAGGGTGCTGGGTGCTCAGTACTCAGGGTGCTGGGTGCTCAGTACTCAGGGTGCTGGGTGCTCAGTGCTCAGGGTGATCGGTGCTCAGTCCTCAGTGTGCTCAGTACTCAGGGTGCTGTGTGCTCAGTGCTCGGGGTGCTGGGTGCTCAGTGCTGAGGGTGCTGTGTGCTCTGTGATCGGGGTGCTGGGTGCTCAGTACTCAGGGTGCTCAGTGCTCGGGGAGCTCGGTGCTCAGTACTCAGGGTGCTGGGTGCTCAGTACTCAGTGCTTGGTGTCCTGGGTGCTCCGTGCTTGGGGTGCTGGGTGATCAGCGCTCAGGGTGCTTAGTGCTCAGTACTCAGGGTGCTCAGTGCTCAGGGTGCTGGGTGCTCAGTACCCAGGGTTCTCGGTGCTCAGTACTCAGGGTGCTGGGTGCTCAGTGCTCAGGGTGCTGGGTGCTCAGTACTCGGGGTGCTCGGTGCTCAGTACTCAGGATGCTGGGTGCTCAGTGCTCAGGGTGCTCGATGCTCAGTAGGTTGGGTGCTCAGTACTCAGGGTGCTGGGTGCTCAGTGCTCAGGGTCCTGGGTGCTCAGTGCTCAGGGTGCTGGGTGCTCAGTGCTCAGGGTGCTTGATGCTCAGTACTCAGGGTGCAGGGTGCTCAGTGCTCAGGGTGCTGGGTGCTCAGTGCTCGGGGTGCTAGGTGCTCAGTACTCAGGGTGCTCAGTACTCAGGGTGCTGTGTGCTCAGGGCTCGGGGTGCTGGGTGCTCAGTACTCAGGGTGCTGCATGCTCAGTGCTCGGGTTGCTAGGTGCTCAGTGCTCAGGGTGCTGGGTGCTCAGTACTCGGGGTGCTCGGTGCTCAGTACTCAGGGTGCTGGGTGCTCAGTACTGAGGGTGCTGGGTGCTCAGTGCTCAGGGTGATCGGTGCTCAGTCCTCAGGGTGCTCAGTACTCAGGGTGCTGGGTGCTCAGTACTCAGGGTGCTGGGTGCTCATTCTCGGGGTGCTGGGTGCTCAGTGCTCGGTGTGCTGTTTGCTCAGTACTCGGGGTGCTGGGTGCTCAGTGCTCAGCGTGCTGGGTGCTCAGTACTGAGGGTACTCGGTTCTCAGTACTCAGGGTGCTGGGTGCTAATTCTCGGGGTGCTGGGTTCTCAGTGCTCGGGGTGCTGGGTGCTCAGTGCTCGGGGTGCTCGGTGCTCAGTACTCAGGGTGCTGGGTGCTCAGTACTCGGGGTGCTGGGTGCTCAGTGCTCAGGGTGCTGGGTGCTCAGTGCTCGGGGAGCTGGGTGCTCAGTGCTCAGGGTGCTGGCTGCTCAGTGCTCAGGGTGCTGGGTGCTCAGTACTCAGGGTGCTCAGTGCTCAGTACTCAGGGTGCTCAGCGCTCAGTACTCAGCATGCTGGGTGCTCAGTGCTCAGGGTCCTTGGTGCTCAGTACTCAGGGTGCTCAGTGCTCAGTACTCAGCGTGCTTTGTGCTCAGTGCTCAGGGTGCTGGGTGCTCAGTACTCAGGGTGCTGGGTGCTCAGTACTCACGGTGCTTGGTGCTCAGTTCTCGGGGTGCTGGGTGCTCATTACTCAGGGTGCTGGGTGCTCAGTGCTCAGGGTGCTCGGTGCTCAGTACTCTTGGTTCTGGGTGCTCAGTACTCAGGGTGCTAGGTGCTCAGTGCTCGGGGTGCTCGGTGATCAGTGCTCAGGATGCTCGGTGCTCAGTACTCTTGGTGCTCGGTGCTCAGTACTCAGGGTGCTGGGTGCTCAGTGCTCGGGGTGCTGGGTGCTCAGTACTCAGGGTGCTGGGTGCTCAGTACTCAGGGTGCTGGGTGCTCAGTACTCAGGGTGCTGGGTGCTCAGTGTTCAGGGTGCTGGGTGCTTAGTGCTCGGGGTGCTGGGTGCTCAGTACTCAGGGTGCTGGGTGCTCAGTGCTCGGGGTGCTGGGTGCTCAGTACTCAGGGTGCTGGGTGCTCAGTACTCAGGGTGCTGGGTGCTCAGTACTCTTGGTGCTCGGTGCTCAGTACTCAGGGTGCTGGGTGCTCAGTGCTCGGGGTGCTGGGTGCTCAGTACTCAGGGTGCTGGGTGCTCAGTACTCAGGGTGCTGGGTGCTCAGTACTCAGGGTGCTGCGTGCTCAGTGCTCAGGGTGCTGGGTGCTCAGTACTCAGGGTGCTGGGTGCTCAGTAGTCAGGGTGCTGGGTGCTCAGTGCTCAGGGTGATCGGTGCTCAGTCCTCAGTGTGCTCAGTACTCAGGGTGCTGGGTGCTCAGTGCTCGGGGTGCTGGGTGCTCAGTGCTGAGGGTGCTGTGTGCTCTGTGATCGGGGTGCTGGGTGCTCAGTACTCAGGGTGCTCAGTGCTCGGGGAGCTCGGTGCTCAGTACTCAGGGTGCTGGGTGCTCAGTACTCAGTGCTCGGGGTCCTGGGTGCTCCGTGCTTGGGGTGCTGGGTGCTCAGCACTCAGGGTGCTTAGTGCTCAGTACTCAGGGTGCTCAGTGCTCGGGGTGCTGGGTGCTCAGTACGCAGGGTTCTGGGTGCTCAGTACTCAGGGTGCTGGGTGCTCAGTGCTCAGGGTGCTGGGTGGTCAGTACTCGGGGTGCTCGGTGCTCAGTACTCAGGGTGCTGGGTGCTCAGTGCTCGGGGTGCTCGATGCTCAGTACGTTGGGTGCTGGGTGCTCAGTACTCAGGGTGCTGGGTGCTCAGTACTCAGGGTGCTGGGTGCTCAGTACTCAGGGTGCTGGGTGCTCAGTACTCAGGGTGCTGCGTGCTCAGTGCTCAGGGTGCTGGGTGCTCAGTACTCAGGGTGCTGGGTGCTCAGTACTCAGGGTGCTGGGTGCTCAGTGCTCAGGGTGATCGGTGCTCAGTCCTCAGTGTGCTCAGTACTCAGGGTGCTGGGTGCTCAGTGCTCGGGGTGCTGGGTGCTCAGTGCTGAGGGTGCTGTGTGCTCTGTGATCGGGGTGCTGGGTGCTCAGTACTCAGGGTGCTCAGTGCTCGGGGAGCTCGGTGCTCAGTACTCAGGGTGCTGGGTGCTCAGTACTCAGTGCTTGGTGTCCTGGGTGCTCCGTGCTTGGGGTGCTGGGTGATCAGCGCTCAGGGTGCTTAGTGCTCAGTACTCAGGGTGCTCAGTGCTCAGGGTGCTGGGTGCTCAGTACCCAGGGTTCTCGGTGCTCAGTACTCAGGGTGCTGGGTGCTCAGTGCTCAGGGTGCTGGGTGCTCAGTACTCGGGGTGCTCGGTGCTCAGTACTCAGGATGCTGGGTGCTCAGTGCTCGGGGTGCTCGATGCTCAGTAGGTTGGGTGCTCAGTACTCAGGGTGCTGGGTGCTCAGTGCTCAGGGTCCTGGGTGCTCAGTGCTCAGGGTGCTGGGTGCTCAGTGCTCAGGGTGCTTGATGCTCAGTACTCAGGGTGCAGGGTGCTCAGTGCTCAGGGTGCTGGGTGCTCAGTGCTCGGGGTGCTAGGTGCTCAGTACTCAGGGTGCTCAGTACTCAGGGTGCTGTGTGCTCAGGGCTCGGGGTGCTGGGTGCTCAGTACTCAGGGTGCTGCATGCTCAGTGCTCGGGTTGCTAGGTGCTCAGTGCTCAGGGTGCTGGGTGCTCAGTACTCGGGGTGCTCGGTGCTCAGTACTCAGGGTGCTGGGTGCTCAGTACTGAGGGTGCTGGGTGCTCAGTGCTCAGGGTGATCGGTGCTCAGTCCTCAGGGTGCTCAGTACTCAGGGTGCTGGGTGCTCAGTACTCAGGGTGCTGGGTGCTCATTCTCGGGGTGCTGGGTGCTCAGTGCTCGGTGTGCTGTTTGCTCAGTACTCGGGGTGCTGGGTGCTCAGTGCTCAGCGTGCTGGGTGCTCAGTACTGAGGGTACTCGGTTCTCAGTACTCAGGGTGCTGGGTGCTAATTCTCGGGGTGCTGGGTTCTCAGTGCTCGGGGTGCTGGGTGCTCAGTGATCGGGGTGCTCGGTGCTCAGTACTCAGGGTGCTGGGTGCTCAGTACTCGGGGTGCTGGGTGCTCAGTGCTCAGGGTGCTGGGTGCTCAGTGCTCGGGGAGCTGGGTGCTCAGTGCTCAGGGTGCTGGCTGCTCAGTGCTCAGGGTGCTGGGTGCTCAGTACTCAGGGTGCTCGGTGCTCAGTACTCAGGGTGCTCAGCGCTCAGTACTCAGCATGCTGGGTGCTCAGTGCTCAGGGTCCTTGGTGCTCAGTACTCAGGGTGCTCAGTGCTCAGTACTCAGCGTGCTTTGTGCTCAGTGCTCAGGGTGCTGGGTGCTCAGTACTCAGGGTGCTGGGTGCTCAGTACTCACGGTGCTTGGTGCTCAGTTCTCGGGGTGCTGGGTGCTCATTACTCAGGGTGCTGGGTGCTCAGTGCTCGGGGTGCTCGGGGCTCAGTACTCTTGGTTCTGGGTGCTCAGTACTCAGGGTGCTAGGTGCTCAGTGCTCGGGGTGCTCGGTGCTCAGTGCTCAGGATGCTCGGTGCTCAGTACTCTTGGTGCTCGGTGCTCAGTACTCAGGGTGCTGGGTGCTCAGTGCTCGGGGTGCTGGGTGCTCAGTACTCAGGGTGCTGGGTGCTCAGTACTCAGGGTGCTGGGTGCTCAGTACTCAGGGTGCTGGGTGCTCAGTGTTCAGGGTGCTGGGTGCTTAGTGCTCGGGGTGCTGGGTGCTCAGTACTCGGGGTGCTCAGTGCTCAGTACTCAGGGTGCTGGGTGCTCAGTACTCAGGGTGCTGGGTGCTCAGTACTCAGGGTGCTGGGTGCTCAGTACTCAGGGTGCTGGGTGCTCAGTACTCAGGGTGCTGCGTGCTCAGTGCTCAGGGTGCTGGGTGCTCAGTACTCAGGGTGCTGGGTGCTCAGTACTCAGGGTGCTGGGTGCTCAGTGCTCGGGGTGCTGGGTGCTCAGTGCTGAGGGTGCTGTGTGCTCTGTGATCGGGGTGCTGGGTGCTCAGTACTCAGGGTGCTCAGTGCTCGGGGAGCTCGGTGCTCAGTACTCAGGGTGCTGGGTGCTCAGTACTAAGTGCTGGGTGTCCTGGGTGCTCCGTGCTTGGGGTGCTGGGTGATCAGCGCTCAGGGTGCTTAGTGCTCAGTACTCAGGGTGCTCAGTGCGCGGGGTGCTGGGTGCTCAGTACTCAGGGTTCTCGGTGCTCAGTACTCAGGGTGCTGGGTGCTCAGTGCTCAGGGTGCTGGGTGCTCAGTACTCGGGGTGCTCGGTGCTCAGTACTCAGGATGCTGGGTGCTCAGTGCTCGGGGTGCTCGATGCTCACTAGGTTGGGTGCTCAGTACTCAGGGTGCTGGGTGCTCAGTGCTCAGGGTACTGGGTGCTCAGTGCTCAGGGTGCTGGGTGCTCAGTGCTCAGGGTGCTTGATGCTCAGTACTCAGGGTGCAGGGTGCTCAGTGCTCAGGGTGCTGGGTGCTCAGTGCTCGGGGTGCTAGGTGCTCAGTACTCAGGGTGCTCAGTACTCAGGTTGCTGTGTGCTCAGGGCTCGGAGTGCTGGGTGCTCAGTACTCAGGGTGCTGCGTGCTCAGTGCTCGGGTTGCTAGGTGCTCAGTGCTCAGGGTGCTGGGTGCTCAGTAATCGGGGTGCTCGGTGCTCAGTACTCAGGGTGCTGGGTGCTCAGTACTCAGGGTGCTGGGTGCTCAGTGCTCAGGGTGATAGGTGCTCAGTCCTCAGGGTGCTCAGTACTCAGGGTGCTGGGTGCTCAGTACTCAGGGTGCTGGGTGCTCATTCTCGGGGTGCTGGGTGCTCAGTGCTCGGTGTGCTGTTTGCTCAGTACTCGGGGTGCTGGGTGCTCAGTGCTCAGCGTACTGGGTGCTCAGTACTGAGGGTACTCGGTTCTCAGTACTCAGGGTGCTGGGTGCTAATTCTCGGGGTGCTGGGTTCTCAGTGCTCGGGGTGCTGGGTGCTCAGTGCTCGGGGTGCTCGGTGCTCAGTACTCAGGGTGCTGGGTGCTCAGTACTCGGGGTGCTGGGTGCTCAGTGCTCAGGGTGCTGGGTGCTCAGTGCTCGGGGAGCTGGGTGCTCAGTGCTCAGGGTGCTGGCTGCTCAGTGCTCAGGGTGCTGGGTGCTCAGTACTCAGGGTGCTCGGTGCTCAGTACTCAGGGTGCTCAGCGCTCAGTACTCAGCGTGCTGGGTGCTCAGTGCTCAGGGTCCTTGGTGCTCAGTACTCAGGGTGCTCAGTGCTCAGTACTCAGCGTGCTTTGTGCTCAGTGCTCAGGGTGCTGGGTGCTCAGTACTCAGGGTGCTGGGTGCTCAGTACTCACGGTGCTCGGTGCTCAGTACTCGGGGTGCTGGGTGCTCATTACTCAGGGTGCTGGGTGCTCAGTGCTCGGGGTGCTCGGTGCTCAGTACTCTTGGTTCTGGGTGCTCAGTACTCAGGGTGCTAGGTGCTCAGTGCTCGGGGTGCTCGGTGCTCAGTGCTCAGGATGCTCGGTGCTCAGTACTCTTGGTGCTCGGTGCTCAGTACTCAGGGTGCTGGGTGCTCAGTGCTCGGGGTGCTGGGTGCTCAGTACTCAGGGTGCTGGGTGCTCAGTACTCAGGGTGCTGGGTGCTCAGTACTCAGGTTGCTGGGTGCTCAGTGCTTGGGGTGCTGGGTGCTCAGTGTTCAGGGTGCTGGGTGCTTAGTGCTCGGGGTGCTCGGTGCTCAGTACTCAGGGTGCTGGGTGCTCAGTGCTCGGGGTGCTCGATGCTCAGTACGTTGGGTGCTCAGTACTCAGGGTGCTGGGTGCTCAGTCCTCAGGGTGCTATGTGCTCAGTGCTCAGGGTGCTGGGTGCTCAGTGCTCAGGGTGCTTGATGCTCAGTACTCAGGGTGCAGGGTGCTCAGTGCTCAGGGTGCTGGATGCTCAGTGCTCGGGGTGCTAGGTGCTCAGTACTCAGGGTGCTCAGTACTCAGGGTGCTGTGTGCTCAGGGCTCGGGGTGCTGGGTGCTCAGTACTCAGGGTGCTGCGTGCTCAGTGCTCGGGTTGCTAGGTGCTCAGTGCTCAGGGTGCTGGGTGCTCAGTACTCGGGGTGCTCGGTGCTCAGTACTCAGGGTGCTGGGTGCTCTGTACTCAGGGTGCTGGGTGCTCAGCGTGATCGGTGCTCAGTCCTCTGGGTGCTCAGTACTCAGGGTGCTGGGTGCTCAGTACTCAGGGTGCTGGGTGCTCATTCTCGGGGTGCTGGGTGCTCAGTGCTCGGTGTGCTGTTTGCTCAGTACTCGGGGTGCTGGGTGCTCAGTGCTCAGCGTGCTGGGTGCTCAGTACTGAGGGTACTCGGTTCTCAGTACTCAGGGTGCTGGGTGCTAATTCTCGGGGTGCTGTGTTCTCAGTGCTCGGGGTGCTGGGTGCTCAGTGCTCGGGGTGCTCGGTGCTCAGTACTCAGGGTGCTGGGTGCTCAGTACTCGGGGTGCTGGGTGCTCAGTGCTGAGGGTGCTGGGTGCTCAGTGCTCGGGGAGCTTGGTGCTCAGTGCTCAGGGTGCTGGCTGCTCAGTGCTCAGGGTGCTGTGTGCTCAGTACTCAGGGTGCTCGGTGCTCAGTACTCAGGGTGCTCAGCGCTCAGTACTCAGCGTGCTGGGTGCTCAGTGCTCAGGGTCCTTGGTGCTCAGTACTCAGGGTGCTCAGTGCTCAGTACTCAGCGTGCTTTGTGCTCAGTGCTCAGGGTGCTGGGTGCTCAGTACTCAGGGTGCTGGGTGCTCAGGACTCACGGTGCTCGGTGCTCAGTACTCGGGGTGCTGGGTGCTCATTACTCAGGGTGCTGGGTGCTCAGTGCTCGGGGTGCTCGGTGCTCAGTACTCTTGGTTCTGGGTGCTCAGTACTCAGGGTGCTACGTGCTCAGTGCTCGGGGTGCTCGGTGCTCAGTGCTTAGGATGCTCGGTGCTCAGTACTCTTGGTGCTCGGTGCTCAGTACTCAGGGTGCTGGGTGCTCAGTGCTCGGGGTGCTGGGTGCTCAGTACTCAGGGTGCTGGGTGCTCAGTACTCAGGGTGCTGGGTGCTCAGTACTCAGGTTGCTGGGTGCTCAGTGCTTGGGGTGCTGGGTGCTCAGTGTTCAGGGTGCTGGGTGCTTAGTGCTCGGGGTGCTGGGTGCTCAGTACTCGGGGTGCTCAGTGCTCAGTACTCAGGGTGCTGGGTGCTCAGTACTCAGGGTGCTGGGTGCTCAGTACTCAGGGTGCTGGGTGCTCAGTACTCAGGGTGCTGGGTGCTCAGTACTCAGGGTGCTGCATGCTCAGTGCTCAGGGTGCTGGGTGCTCATTACTCAGGGTGCTGGGTGCTCAGTACTCAGGGTGCTGGGTGCTCAGTGCTCAGTGCTCAGGGTGATCGGTGCTCAGTCCTCAGTGTGCTCAGTACTCAGGGTGCTGGGTGCTCAGTGCTCGGGGTGCTGGGTGCTCAGTGCTGAGGGTGCTGTGTGCTCTGTGATCGGGGTGCTGGGTGCTCAGTACTCAGGGTGCTCAGTGCTCGGGGAGCTCGGTGCTCAGTACTCAGGGTGCTGGGTGCTCAGTACTCAGTGCTTGGTGTCCTGGGTGCTCCGTGCTTGGGGTGCTGGGTGATCAGCGCTCAGGGTGCTTAGTGCTCAGGACTCAGGGTGCTCAGTGCTCGGGGTGCTGGGTGCTCAGTACTCAGGGTTCTCGGTGCTCAGTACTCAGGGTGCTGGGTGCTCAGTGCTCAGGGTGCTGGGTGCTCAGTACTCGAGGTGCTCGGTGCTCAGTACTCAGGATGCTGGGTGCTCAGTGCTCAGGGTGCTCGATGCTCAGTAGGTTGGGTGCTCAGTACTCAGGGTGCTGGGTGCTCAGTGCTCAGGGTCCTGGGTGCTCAGTGCTCAGGGTGCTGGGTGCTCAGTCCTCAGGGTGCTTGATGCTCAGTACTCAGGGTGCAGGGTGCTCAGTGCTCAGGTTGCTGGGTGCTCAGTGCTCGGGGTGCTAGGTGCTCAGTACTCAGGGTGCTCAGTACTCAGGGTGCTGTGTGCTCAGGGCTCTGGGTGCTGGGTGCTCAGTACTCAGGGTGCTGCGTGCTCAGTGCTCGGGTTGCTAGGTGCTCAGTGCTCAGGGTGCTGGGTGCTCAGTACTCGGGGTGCTCGGTGCTCAGTACTCAGGGTGCTGGGTGCTCAGTACTGAGGGTGCTGGGTGCTCAGTGCTCAGGGTGATCGGTGCTCAGTCCTCAGTGTGCTCAGTACTCAGGGTGCTGGGTGCTCAGTACTCAGGGTGCTGGGTGCTCATTCTCGGGGTGCTGGGTGCTCAGTGCTCGGTGTGCTGTTTGCTCAGTACTCGGGGTGCTGGGTGCTCAGTGCTCAGCGTGCTGGGTGCTCAGTACTGAGGGTACTCGGTTCTCAGTACTCAGGGTGCTGGGTGCTAATTCTCGGGGTGCTGGGTTCTCAGTGCTCGGGGTGCTGGGTGCTCAGTGCTCGGGGTGCTCGGTGCTCAGTACTCAGGGTGCTGGGTGCTCAGTACTCGGGGTGCTGGGTGCTCAGTGCTCAGGGTGCTGGGTGCTCAGTGCTCGGGGAGCTGGGTGCTCAGTGCTCAGGGTGCTGGCTGCTCAGTGCTCAGGGTGCTGGGTGCTCAGTTCTCAGGGTGCTCGGTGCTCAGTACTCAGGGTGCTCAGCGCTCAGTACTCAGCGTGCTGGGTGCTCAGTGCTCTGGGTCCTAGGTGCTCAGTACTCAGGGTGCTCAGTGCTCAGTACTCAGCGTGCTTTGTGCTCAGTGCTCAGGGTGCTGGGTGCTCAGTACTCAGGGTGCTGGGTGCTCAGTACTCACGGTGCTCGGTGCTCAGTACTCGGGGTGCTGGGTGCTCATTACTCAGGGTGCTGGGTGCTCAGTGCTCGGGGTGCTCGGTGCTCAGTACTCTTGGTTCTGGGTGCTCAGTACTCAGGGTGCTAGGTGCTCAGTGCTCGGGGTGCTCGGTGCTCAGTGCTCAGGATGCTCGGTGCTCAGTACTCTTGGTGCTCGGTGCTCAGTACTCAGGGTGCTGGGTGCTCAGTGCTCGGGGTGCTGGGTGCTCAGTACTCAGGGTGCTGGGTGCTCAGTACTCAGGGTGCTGGGTGCTCAGTACTCAGGTTGCTGGGTGCTCAGTGCTTGGGGTGCTGGGTGCTCAGTGTTCAGGGTGCTGGGTGCTTAGTGCTCGGGGTGCTGGGTGCTCAGTACTCGGGGTGCTCAGTGCTCAGTATTCAGGGTGCTGGGTGCTCAGTACTCAGGGTGCTGGGTGCTCAGTACTCAGGGTGCTGGGTGCTCAGTACTCAGGGTGCTGGGTGCTCAGTACTCAGGGTGCTGCGTGCTCAGTGCTCAGGGTGCTGGGTGCTCAGTACTCAGGGTGCTGGGTGCTCAGTACTCAGGGTGCTGGGTGCTCAGTGCTCAGGGTGATCGGTGCTCAGTCCTCAGTGTGCTCAGTACTCAGGGTGCTGGGTGCTCAGTGCTCGGGGTGCTGGGTGCTCAGTGCTGAGGGTGCTGTGTGCTCTGTGATCGGGGTGCTGGGTGCTCCGTACTCAGGGTGCTCAGTGCTCGGGGAGCTCGGTGCTCAGTACTCAGGGTGCTGGGTGCTCAGTACTAAGTGCTGGGTGTCCTGGGTGCTCCGTGCTTGGGGTGCTGGGTGATCAGCGCTCAGGGTGCTTAGTGCTCAGTACTCAGGGTGCTCAGTGCTCGGGGTGCTGGGTGCTCAGTACTCAGGGTTCTCAGTGCTCAGTACTCAGGGTGCTGGGTGCTCAGTGCTCAGGGTGCTGGGTGCTCAGTACTCGGGGTGCTCGGTGCTCAGTACTCAGGATGCTGGGTGCTCAGTGCTCGGGGTGCTCGATGCTCAGTAGGTTGGGTGCTCAGTACTCAGGGTGCTGGGTGCTCAGTGCTCAGGGTCCTGGGTGCTCAGTGCTCAGGGTGCTGGGTGCTCAGTGCTCAGGGTGCTTGATGCTCAGTACTCAGGGTGCAGGGTGCTCAGTGCTCAGGGTGCTGGGTGCTCAGTGCTCGGGGTGCTAGGTGCTCAGTACTCAGGGTGCTCAGTACTCAGGGTGCTGTGTGCTCAGGGCTCGGAGTGCTGGGTGCTCAGTACTCAGGGTGCTGCGTGCTCAGTGCTCGGGTTGCTAGGTGCTCAGTGCTCAGGGTGCTGGGTGCTCAGTACTCGGGGTGCTCGGTGCTCAGTACTCAGGGTGCTGGGTGCACAGTACTCAGGGTGCTGGGTGCTCAGTGCTCAGGGTGATCGGTGCTCAGTCCTCAGGGTGCTCAGTACTCAGGGTGCTGGGTGCTCAGTACTCAGGGTGCTGGGTGCTCATTCTCGGGGTGCTGGGTGCTCAGTGCTCGGTGTGCTGTTTGCTCAGTACTCGGGGTGCTGGGTGCTCAGTACTCAGGGTGCTGGGTGCTCATTCTCGGGGTGCTGGGTGCTCAGTGCTCGGTGTGCTGTTTGCTCAGTACTCGGGGTGCTGGGTGCTCAGTGCTCAGCGTGCTGGGTGCTCAGTACTGAGGGTACTCGGTTCTCAGTACTCAGGGTGCTGGGTGCTAATTCTCGGGGTGCTGGGTTCTCAGTGCTCGGGGTGCTGGGTGCTCAGTGCTCGGGGTGTTCGGTGCTCAGTACTCAGGGTGCTGGGTGCTCAGTACTCGGGGTGCTGGGTGCTCAGTGCTCAGGGTGCTGGGTGCTCAGTGCTCGGGGAGCTGGGTGCTCAGTGCTCAGGGTGCTGGCTGCTCAGTGCTCAGGGTGCTGGGTGCTCAGTACTCAGGGTGCTCGGTGCTCAGTACTCAGGGTGCTCAGCGCTCATTACTCAGCGTGCTGGGTGCTCAGTGCTCAGGGTCCTTGTTGCTCAGTACTCAGGGTGCTCAGTGCTCAGTACTCAGCGTGCTTTGTGCTCAGTGCTCAGGGTGCTGGGTGCTCAGTACTCAGGGTGCTGGGTGCTCAGTACTCACGGTGCTCGGTGCTCAGTACTCGGGGTGCTGGGTGCTCATTACTCAGGGTGCTGGGTGCTCAGTGCTCGGGGTGCTCGGTGCTCAGTACTCTTGGTTCTGGGTGCTCAGTACTCAGGGTGCTAGGTGCTCAGTGCTCGGGGTGCTCGGTGCTCAGTGCTCAGGATGCTCGGTGCTCAGTACTCTTGGTGCTCGGTGCTCAGTACTCAGGGTGCTGGGTGCTCAGTGCTCGGGGTGCTGGGTGCTCAGTACTCAGGGTGCTGGGTGCTCAGTACTCAGGGTGCTGGGTGCTCAGTACTCAGGTTGCTGGGTGCTCAGTGCTTGGGGTGCTGGGTGCTCAGTGTTCAGGGTGCTGGGTGCTTAGTGCTCGGGGTGCTCGGTGCTCAGTACTCAGGGTGCTGGGTGCTCAGTGCTCGGGGTGCTCGATGCTCAGTACGTTGCGTGCTCAGTACTCAGGGTGCTGGGTGCTCAGTCCGCAGGGTGCTGGGTGCTCAGTGCTCAGGGTGCTGGGTGCTCAGTGCTCAGGGTGCTTGATGCTCAGTACTCAGGGTGCAGGGTGCTCAGTGCTCAGGGTGCTGGGTGCTCAGTGCTCGGGGTGCTAGGTGCTCAGTACTCAGGGTGCTCAGTACTCAGGGTGCTGTGTGCTCAGGGCTCGGGGTGCTGGGTGCTCAGTACTCAGGGTGCTGCGTGCTCAGTGCTCGGGTTGCTAGGTGCTCAGTGCTCAGGGTGCTGGGTGCTCAGTACTCGGGGTGCTCGGTGCTCAGTACTCAGGGTGCTGGGTGCTCTGTACTCAGGGTGCTGGGTGCTCAGTGCTCAGCGTGATCGGTGCTCAGTCCTCAGGGTGCTCAGTACTCAGGGTGCTGGGTGCTCAGTACTCAGGGTGCTGGGTGCTCATTCTCGGGGTGCTGGGTGCTCAGTGCTCGGTGTGCTGTTTGCTCAGTACTCGGGGTGCTGGGTGCTCAGTGCTCAGCGTGCTGGGTGCTCAGTACTGAGGGTACTCGGTTCTCAGTACTCAGGGTGCTGGGTGCTAATTCTCGGGGTGCTGTGTTCTCAGTGCTCGGGGTGCTGGGTGCTCAGTGCTCGGGGTGCTCGGTGCTCAGTACTCAGGGTGCTGGGTGCTCAGTACTCGGGGTGCTGGGTGCTCAGTGCTGAGGGTGCTGGGTGCTCAGTGCTCGGGGAGCTGGGTGCTCAGTGCTCAGGGTGCTGGCTGCTCAGTGCTCAGGGTGCTGTGTGCTCAGTACTCAGGGTGCTCGGTGCTCAGTACTCAGGGTGCTCAGCGCTCAGTACTCAGCGTGCTGGGTGCTCAGTGCTCAGGGTCCTTGGTGCTCAGTACTCAGGGTGCTCAGTGCTCAGTACTCAGCGTGCTTTGTGCTCAGTGCTCAGGGTGCTGGGTGCTCAGTACTCAGGGTGCTGGGTGCTCAGTACTCACGGTGCTCGGTGCTCAGTACTCGGGGTGCTGGGTGCTCATTACTCAGGGTGCTGGGTGCTCAGTGCTCGGGGTGCTCGGTGCTCAGTACTCTTGGTTCTGGGTGCTCAGTACTCAGGGTGCTAGGTGCTCAGTGCTCGGGGTGCTCGGTGCTCAGTGCTCAGGATGCTCGGTGCTCAGTACTCTTGGTGCTCGGTGCTCAGTACTCAGGGTGCTGGGTGCTCAGTGCTTGGGGTGCTGGGTGCTCGGTACTCAGGGTGCTGGGTGCTCAGTACTCAGGGTGCTGGGTGCTCAGTACTCAGGTTGCTGGGTGCTCAGTGCTTGGGGTGCTGGGTGCTCAGTGTTCAGGGTGCTGGGTGCTTAGTGCTCGGGGTGCTGGGTGCTCAGTACTCGGGGTGCTCAGTGCTCAGTACTCAGGGTGCTGGGTGCTCAGTACTCAGGGTGCTGGGTGCTCAGTACTCAGGGTGCTGGGTGCTCAGTACTCAGGGTGCTGGGTGCTCAGTACTCAGGGTGCTGCGTGCTCAGTGCTCAGGGTGCTGGGTGCTCAGTACTCAGGGTGCTGGGTGCTCAGTACTCAGGGTGCTGGGTGCTCAGTGCTCAGTGCTCAGGGTGATCGGTGCTCAGTCCTCAGTGTGCTCAGTACTCAGGGTGCTGGGTGCTCAGTGCTCGGGGTGCTGGGTGCTCAGTGCTGAGGGTGCTGTGTGCTCTGTGATCGGGGTGCTGGGTGCTCAGTACTCAGGGTGCTCAGTGCTCGGGGAGCTCGGTGCTCAGTACTCAGGGTGCTGGGTGCTCAGTACTCAGTGCTTGGTGTCCTGGGTGCTCCGTGCTTGGGGTGCTGGGTGATCAGCGCTCAGGGTGCTTAGTGCTCAGTACTCAGGGTGCTCAGTGCTCGGGGTGCTGGGTGCTCAGTACTCGAGGTGCTCGGTGCTCAGTACTCAGGATGCTGGGTGCTCAGTGCTCAGGGTGCTCGATGCTCAGTAGGTTGGGTGCTCAGTACTCAGGGTGCTGGGTGCTCAGTGCTCAGGGTCCTGGGTGCTCAGTGCTCAGGGTGCTGGGTGCTCAGTGCTCAGGGTGCTTGATGCTCAGTACTCAGGGTGCAGGGTGCTCAGTGCTCAGGTTGCTGGGTGCTCAGTGCTCGGGGTGCTAGGTGCTCAGTACTCAGGGTGCTCAGTACTCAGGGTGCTATGTGCTCAGGGCTCTGGGTGCTGGGTGCTCAGTACTCAGGGTGCTGCGTGCTCAGTGCTCGGGTTGCTAGGTGCTCAGTGCTCAGGGTGCTGGGTGCTCAGTACTCGGGGTGCTCGGTGCTCAGTACTCAGGGTGCTGGGTGCTCAGTACTGAGGGTGCTGGGTGCTCAGTGCTCAGGGTGATCGGTGCTCAGTCCTCAGTGTGCTCAGTACTCAGGGTGCTGGGTGCTCAGTACTCAGGGTGCTGGGTGCTCATTCTCGGGGTGCTGGGTGCTCAGTGCTCGGTGTGCTGTTTGCTCAGTACTCGGGGTGCTGGGTGCTCAGTGCTCAGCGTGCTGGGTGCTCAGTACTGAGGGTACTCGGTTCGCAGTACTCAGGGTGCTGGGTGCTAATTCTCGGGGTGCTGGGTTCTCAGTGCTCGGGGTGCTGGGTGCTCAGTGCTCGGGGTGCTCGGTGCTCAGTACTCAGGGTGCTGGGTGCTCAGTACTCGGGGTGCTGGGTGCTCAGTGCTCAGGGTGCTGGGTGCTCAGTGCTCGGGGAGCTGGGTGCTCAGTGCTCAGGGTGCTGGCTGCTCAGTGCTCAGGGTGCTGGGTGCTCAGTTCTCAGGGTGCTCGGTGCTCAGTACTCAGGGTGCTCAGCGCTCAGTACTCAGCGTGCTGGGTGCTCAGTGCTCTGGGTCCTTGGTGCTCAGTACTCAGGGTGCTCAGTGCTCAGTACTCAGCGTGCTTTGTGCTCAGTGCTCAGGGTGCTGGGTGCTCAGTACTCAGGGTGCTGGGTGCTCAGTACTCACGGTGCTCGGTGCTCAGTACTCGGGGTGCTGGGTGCTCATTACTCAGGGTGCTGGGTGCTCAGTGCTCGGGGTGCTCGGTGCTCAGTACTCTTGGTTCTGGGTGCTCAGTACTCAGGGTGCTAGGTGCTCAGTGCTCGGGGTGCTCGGTGCTCCGTGCTCAGGATGCTCGGTGCTCAGTACTCTTGGTGCTCGGTGCTCAGTACTCAGGGTGCTGGGTGCTCAGTGCTCGGGGTGCTGGGTGCTCAGTACTCAGGGTGCTGGGTCCTCAGTACTCAGGGTGCTGGGTGCTCAGTACTCAGGTTGCTGGGTGCTCAGTGCTTGGGGTGCTGGGTGCTCAGTGTTCAGGGTGCTGGGTGCTTAGTGCTCAGGGTGCTGGGTGCTCAGTACTCGGCGTGCTCAGTGCTCAGTACTCAGGGTGCTGGGTGCTCAGTACTCAGGGTGCTGGGTGCTCAGTACTCAGGGTGCTGGGTGCTCAGTACTCAGGGTGCTGGGTGCTCAGTACTCAGGGTGATGCGTGCTCAGTGCTCAGGGTGCTGGGTGCTCAGTACTCAGGGTGCTGGGTGCTCAGTACTCAGGGTGCTGGGTGCTCAGTGCTCAGGGTGATCGGTGCTCAGTCCTCAGTGTGCTCAGTACTCAGGGTGCTGGGTGCTCAGTGCTCGGGGTGCTGGGTGCTCAGTGCTGAGGGTGCTGTGTGCTCTGTGATCGGGGTGCTGGGTGCTCAGTACTCAGGGTGCTCAGTGCTCGGGGAGCTCGGTGCTCAGTACTCAGGGTGCTGGGTGCTCAGTACTAAGTGCTGGGTGTCCTGGGTGCTCCGTGCTTGGGGTGCTGGGTGATCAGCGCTCAGGGTGCTTAGTGCTCAGTACTCAGGGTGCTCAGTGCTCGGGGTGCTGGGTGCTCAGTACTCAGGGTTCTCAGTGCTCAGTACTCAGGGTGCTGGGTGCTCAGTGCTCAGGGTGCTGGGTGCTCAGTACTCGGGGTGCTCGGTGCTCAGTACTCAGGATGCTGGGTGCTCAGTGCTCGGGGTGCTCGATGCTCAGTAGGTTGGGTGCTCAGTACTCAGGGTGCTGGGTGCTCAGTGCTCAGGGTCCTGGGTGCTCAGTGCTCAGGGTGCTTTGTGCTCAGTGCTCAGGGTGCTTGATGCTCAGTACTCAGGGTGCAGGGTGCTCAGTGCTCAGGGTGCTGGGTGCTCAGTGCTCGGGGTGCTAGGTGCTCAGTACTCAGGGTGCTCAGTACTCAGGTTGCTGTGTGCTCAGGGCTCGGAGTGCTAGGTGCTCAGTGCTCAGGGTGCTGGGTGCTCAGTAATCGGGGTGCTCGGTGCTCAGTACTCAGGGTGCTGGGTGCTCAGTACTCAGGGTGCTGGGTGCTCAGTGCTCAGGGTGATAGGTGCTCAGTCCTCAGGGTGCTCAGTACTCAGGGTGCTGGGTGCTCAGTACTCAGGGTGCTGGGTGCTCATTCTCGGGGTGCTGGGTGCTCAGTGCTCGGTGTGCTGTTTGCTCAGTACTCGGGGTGCTGGGTGCTCAGTGCTCAGCGTGCTGGGTGCTCAGTACTGAGGGTACTCGGTTCTCAGTACTCAGGGTGCTGGGTGCTAATTCTCGGGGTGCTGGGTTCTCAGTGCTCGGGGTGCTGGGTGCTCAGTGCTCGGGGTGCTCGGTGCTCAGTACTCAGGGTGCTGGGTGCTCAGTACTCGGGGTGCTGGGTGCTCAGTGCTCAGGGTGCTGGGTGCTCAGTGCTCGGGGAGCTGGGTGCTCAGTGCTCAGGGTGCTGGCTGCTCAGTGCTCAGGGTGCTGGGTGCTCAGTACTCAGGGTGCTCGGTGCTCAGTACTCAGGGTGCTCAGCGCTCAGTACTCAGCGTGCTGGGTGCTCAGTGCTCAGGGTCCTTGGTGCTCAGTACTCAGGGTGCTCAGTGCTCAGTACTCAGCGTGCTTTGTGCTCAGTGCTCAGGGTGCTGGGTGCTCAGTACTCAGGGTGCTGGGTGCTCAGTACTCACGGTGCTCGGTGCTCAGTACTCGGGGTGCTGGGTGCTCATTACTCAGGGTGCTGGGTGCTCAGTGCTCGGGGTGCTCGGTGCTCAGTACTCTTGGTTCTGGGTGCTCAGTACTCAGGGTGCTAGGTGCTCAGTGCTCGGGGTGCTCGGTGCTCAGTGCTCAGGATGCTCGGTGCTCAGTACTCTTGGTGCTCGGTGCTCAGTACTCAGGGTGCTGGGTGCTCAGTGCTCGGGGTGCTGGGTGCTCAGTACTCAGGGTGCTGGGTGCTCAGTACTCAGGTTGCTGGGTGCTCAGTGCTTGGGGTGCTGGGTGCTCAGTGTTCAGGGTGCTGGGTGCTTAGTGCTCGGGGTGCTCGGTGCTCAGTACTCAGGGTGCTGGGTGCTCAGTGCTCGGGGTGCTCGATGCTCAGTACGTTGGGTGCTCAGTACTCAGGGTGCTGGGTGCTCAGTCCTCAGGGTGCTGGGTGCTCAGTGCTCAGGGTGCTGCGTGCTCAGTGCTCAGGGTGCTTGATGCTCAGTACTCAGGGTGCAGGGTGCTCAGTGCTCAGGGTGCTGGGTGCTCAGTGCTCGGGGTGCTAGGTGCTCAGTACTCAGGGTGCTCAGTACTCAGGGTGCTGTGTGCTCAGGGCTCGGGGTGCTGGGTGCTCAGTACTCAGGGTGCTGCGTGCTCAGTGCTCGGGTTGCTAGGTGCTCAGTGCTCAGGGTGCTGGGTGCTCAGTACTCGGGGTGCTCGGTGCTCAGTACTCAGGGTGCTGGGTGCTCTGTACTCAGGGTGCTGGGTGCTCAGTGCTCAGCGTGATCGGTGCTCAGTCCTCAGGGTGCTCAGTACTCAGGGTGCTGGGTGCTCAGTACTCAGGGTGCTGGGTGCTCATTCTCGGGGTGCTGGGTGCTCAGTGCTCGGTGTGCTGTTTGCTCAGTACTCGGGGTGCTGGGTGCTCAGTGCTCAGCGTGCTGGGTGCTCAGTACTGAGGGTACTCGGTTCTCAGTACTCAGGGTGCTGGGTGCTAATTCTCGGGGTGCTGTGTTCTCAGTGCTCGGGGTGCTGGGTGCTCAGTGCTCGGGGTGCTCGGTGCTCAGTACTCAGGGTGCTGGGTGCTCAGTACTCGGGGTGCTGGGTGCTCAGTGCTGAGGGTGCTGGGTGCTCAGTGCTCGGGGAGCTGGGTGCTCAGTGCTCAGGGTGCTGGCTGCTCAGTGCTCAGGGTGCTGTGTGCTCAGTACTCAGGGTGCTCGGTGCTCAGTACTCAGGGTGCTCAGCGCTCAGTACTCAGCGTGCTGGGTGCTCAGTGCTCAGGGTCCTTGGTGCTCAGTACTCAGGGTGCTCAGTGCTCAGTACTCAGCGTGCTTTGTGCTCAGTGCTCAGGGTGCTGGGTGCTCAGTACTCGGGGTGCTCGGTGCTCAGTACTCTTGGTTCTGGGTGCTCAGTACTCAGGGTGCTAGGTGCTCAGTGCTCGGGGTGCTCGGTGCTCAGTGCTTAGGATGCTCGGTGCTCAGTACTCTTGGTGCTCGGTGCTCAGTACTCAGGGTGCTGGGTGCTCAGTGCTCGGGGTGCTGGGTGCTCAGTACTCAGGGTGCTGGGTGCTCAGTACTCAGGGTGCTGGGTGCTCAGTACTCAGGTTGCTGGGTGCTCAGTGCTTGGGGTGCTGGGTGCTCAGTGTTCAGGGTGCTGGGTGCTTAGTGCTCGGGGTGCTGGGTGCTCAGTACTCGGGGTGCTCAGTGCTCAGTACTCAGGGTGCTGGGTGCTCAGTACTCAGGGTGCTGGGTGCTCAGTACTCAGGGTGCTGGGTGCTCAGTACTCGGGGTGCTGGGTGCTCAGTGCTCAGGGTGCTGGGTGCTCAGTGCTCGGGGAGCTGGGTGCTCAGTGCTCAGGGTGCTGGCTGCTCAGTGCTCAGGGTGCTGGGTGCTCAGTACTCAGGGTGCTCGGTGCTCAGTACTCAGGGTGCTCAGCGCTCAGTACTCAGCGTGCTGGGTGCTCAGTGCTCAGGGTCCTTGGTGCTCAGTACTCAGGGTGCTCAGTGCTCAGTACTCAGCGTGCTTTGTGCTCAGTGCTCAGGGTGCTGGGTGCTCAGTACTCAGGGTGCTGGGTGCTCAGTACTCACGGTGCTCGGTGCTCAGTACTCGGGGTGCTGGGTGCTCATTACTCAGGGTGCTGGGTGCTCAGTGCTCGGGGTGCTCGGTGCTCAGTACTCTTGGTTCTGGGTGCTCAGTACTCAGGGTGCTAGGTGCTCAGTGCTCAGGGTGCTCGGTGCTCAGTGCTCAGGATGCTCGGTGCTCAGTACTCTTGGTGCTCGGTGCTCAGTACTCAGGGTGCTGGGTGCTCAGTGCTCGGGGTGCTGGGTGCTCAGTACTCAGGGTGCTGGGTGCTCAGTACTCAGGGTGCTGGGTGCTCAGTACTCAGGTTGCTGGGTGCTCAGTGCTTGGGGTGCTGGGTGCTCAGTGTTCAGGGTGCTGGGTGCTTAGTGCTCGGGGTGCTCGGTGCTCAGTACTCAGGGTGCTGGGTGCTCAGTGCTCGGGGTGCTCGATGCTCAGTACGTTGGGTGCTCAGTACTCAGGGTGCTGGGTGCTCAGTCCTCAGGGTGCTATGTGCTCAGTGCTCAGGGTGCTGGGTGCTCAGTGCTCAGGGTGCTTGATGCTCAGTACTCAGGGTGCAGGGTGCTCAGTGCTCAGGGTGCTGGATGCTCAGTGCTCGGGGTGCTAGGTGCTCAGTACTCAGGGTGCTCAGTACTCAGGGTGCTGTGTGCTCAGGGCTCGGGGTGCTGGGTGCTCAGTACTCAGGGTGCTGCGTGCTCAGTGCTCGGGTTGCTAGGTGCTCAGTGCTCAGGGTGCTGGGTGCTCAGTACTCGGGGTGCTCGGTGCTCAGTACTCAGGGTGCTGGGTGCTCTGTACTCAGGGTGCTGGGTGCTCAGCGTGATCGGTGCTCAGTCCTCTGGGTGCTCAGTACTCAGGGTGCTGGGTGCTCAGTACTCAGGGTGCTGGGTGCTCATTCTCGGGGTGCTGGGTGCTCAGTGCTCGGTGTGCTGTTTGCTCAGTACTCGGGGTGCTGGGTGCTCAGTGCTCAGCGTGCTGGGTGCTCAGTACTGAGGGTACTCGGTTCTCAGTACTCAGGGTGCTGGGTGCTAATTCTCGGGGTGCTGTGTTCTCAGTGCTCGGGGTGCTGGGTGCTCAGTGCTCGGGGTGCTCGGTGCTCAGTACTCAGGGTGCTGGGTGCTCAGTACTCGGGGTGCTGGGTGCTCAGTGCTGAGGGTGCTGGGTGCTCAGTGCTCGGGGAGCTTGGTGCTCAGTGCTCAGGGTGCTGGCTGCTCAGTGCTCAGGGTGCTGTGTGCTCAGTACTCAGGGTGCTCGGTGCTCAGTACTCAGGGTGCTCAGCGCTCAGTACTCAGCGTGCTGGGTGCTCAGTGCTCAGGGTCCTTGGTGCTCAGTACTCAGGGTGCTCAGTGCTCAGTACTCAGCGTGCTTTGTGCTCAGTGCTCAGGGTGCTGGGTGCTCAGTACTCAGGGTGCTGGGTGCTCAGGACTCACGGTGCTCGGTGCTCAGTACTCGGGGTGCTGGGTGCTCATTACTCAGGGTGCTGGGTGCTCAGTGCTCGGGGTGCTCGGTGCTCAGTACTCTTGGTTCTGGGTGCTCAGTACTCAGGGTGCTACGTGCTCAGTGCTCGGGGTGCTCGGTGCTCAGTGCTTAGGATGCTCGGTGCTCAGTACTCTTGGTGCTCGGTGCTCAGTACTCAGGGTGCTGGGTGCTCAGTGCTCGGGGTGCTGGGTGCTCAGTACTCAGGGTGCTGGGTGCTCAGTACTCAGGGTGCTGGGTGCTCAGTACTCAGGTTGCTGGGTGCTCAGTGCTTGGGGTGCTGGGTGCTCAGTGTTCAGGGTGCTGGGTGCTTAGTGCTCGGGGTGCTGGGTGCTCAGTACTCGGGGTGCTCAGTGCTCAGTACTCAGGGTGCTGGGTGCTCAGTACTCAGGGTGCTGGGTGCTCAGTACTCAGGGTGCTGGGTGCTCAGTACTCAGGGTGCTGGGTGCTCAGTACTCAGGGTGCTGCATGCTCAGTGCTCAGGGTGCTGGGTGCTCATTACTCAGGGTGCTGGGTGCTCAGTACTCAGGGTGCTGGGTGCTCAGTGCTCAGTGCTCAGGGTGATCGGTGCTCAGTCCTCAGTGTGCTCAGTACTCAGGGTGCTGGGTGCTCAGTGCTCGGGGTGCTGGGTGCTCAGTGCTGAGGGTGCTGTGTGCTCTGTGATCGGGGTGCTGGGTGCTCAGTACTCAGGGTGCTCAGTGCTCGGGGAGCTCGGTGCTCAGTACTCAGGGTGCTGGGTGCTCAGTACTCAGTGCTTGGTGTCCTGGGTGCTCCGTGCTTGGGGTGCTGGGTGATCAGCGCTCAGGGTGCTTAGTGCTCAGGACTCAGGGTGCTCAGTGCTCGGGGTGCTGGGTGCTCAGTACTCAGGGTTCTCGGTGCTCAGTACTCAGGGTGCTGGGTGCTCAGTGCTCAGGGTGCTGGGTGCTCAGTACTCGAGGTGCTCGGTGCTCAGTACTCAGGATGCTGGGTGCTCAGTGCTCAGGGTGCTCGATGCTCAGTAGGTTGGGTGCTCAGTACTCAGGGTGCTGGGTGCTCAGTGCTCAGGGTCCTGGGTGCTCAGTGCTCAGGGTGCTGGGTGCTCAGTCCTCAGGGTGCTTGATGCTCAGTACTCAGGGTGCAGGGTGCTCAGTGCTCAGGTTGCTGGGTGCTCAGTGCTCGGGGTGCTAGGTGCTCAGTACTCAGGGTGCTCAGTACTCAGGGTGCTGTGTGCTCAGGGCTCTGGGTGCTGGGTGCTCAGTACTCAGGGTGCTGCGTGCTCAGTGCTCGGGTTGCTAGGTGCTCAGTGCTCAGGGTGCTGGGTGCTCAGTACTCGGGGTGCTCGGTGCTCAGTACTCAGGGTGCTGGGTGCTCAGTACTGAGGGTGCTGGGTGCTCAGTGCTCAGGGTGATCGGTGCTCAGTCCTCAGTGTGCTCAGTACTCAGGGTGCTGGGTGCTCAGTACTCAGGGTGCTGGGTGCTCATTCTCGGGGTGCTGGGTGCTCAGTGCTCGGTGTGCTGTTTGCTCAGTACTCGGGGTGCTGGGTGCTCAGTGCTCAGCGTGCTGGGTGCTCAGTACTGAGGGTACTCGGTTCTCAGTACTCAGGGTGCTGGGTGCTAATTCTCGGGGTGCTGGGTTCTCAGTGCTCGGGGTGCTGGGTGCTCAGTGCTCGGGGTGCTCGGTGCTCAGTACTCAGGGTGCTGGGTGCTCAGTACTCGGGGTGCTGGGTGCTCAGTGCTCAGGGTGCTGGGTGCTCAGTGCTCGGGGAGCTGGGTGCTCAGTGCTCAGGGTGCTGGCTGCTCAGTGCTCAGGGTGCTGGGTGCTCAGTTCTCAGGGTGCTCGGTGCTCAGTACTCAGGGTGCTCAGCGCTCAGTACTCAGCGTGCTGGGTGCTCAGTGCTCTGGGTCCTAGGTGCTCAGTACTCAGGGTGCTCAGTGCTCAGTACTCAGCGTGCTTTGTGCTCAGTGCTCAGGGTGCTGGGTGCTCAGTACTCAGGGTGCTGGGTGCTCAGTACTCACGGTGCTCGGTGCTCAGTACTCGGGGTGCTGGGTGCTCATTACTCAGGGTGCTGGGTGCTCAGTGCTCGGGGTGCTCGGTGCTCAGTACTCTTGGTTCTGGGTGCTCAGTACTCAGGGTGCTAGGTGCTCAGTGCTCGGGGTGCTCGGTGCTCAGTGCTCAGGATGCTCGGTGCTCAGTACTCTTGGTGCTCGGTGCTCAGTACTCAGGGTGCTGGGTGCTCAGTGCTCGGGGTGCTGGGTGCTCAGTACTCAGGGTGCTGGGTGCTCAGTACTCAGGGTGCTGGGTGCTCAGTACTCAGGTTGCTGGGTGCTCAGTGCTTGGGGTGCTGGGTGCTCAGTGTTCAGGGTGCTGGGTGCTTAGTGCTCGGGGTGCTGGGTGCTCAGTACTCGGGGTGCTCAGTGCTCAGTATTCAGGGTGCTGGGTGCTCAGTACTCAGGGTGCTGGGTGCTCAGTACTCAGGGTGCTGGGTGCTCAGTACTCAGGGTGCTGGGTGCTCAGTACTCAGGGTGCTGCGTGCTCAGTGCTCAGGGTGCTGGGTGCTCAGTACTCAGGGTGCTGGGTGCTCAGTACTCAGGGTGCTGGGTGCTCAGTGCTCAGGGTGATCGGTGCTCAGTCCTCAGTGTGCTCAGTACTCAGGGTGCTGGGTGCTCAGTGCTCGGGGTGCTGGGTGCTCAGTGCTGAGGGTGCTGTGTGCTCTGTGATCGGGGTGCTGGGTGCTCCGTACTCAGGGTGCTCAGTGCTCGGGGAGCTCGGTGCTCAGTACTCAGGGTGCTGGGTGCTCAGTACTAAGTGCTGGGTGTCCTGGGTGCTCCGTGCTTGGGGTGCTGGGTGATCAGCGCTCAGGGTGCTTAGTGCTCAGTACTCAGGGTGCTCAGTGCTCGGGGTGCTGGGTGCTCAGTACTCAGGGTTCTCAGTGCTCAGTACTCAGGGTGCTGGGTGCTCAGTGCTCAGGGTGCTGGGTGCTCAGTACTCGGGGTGCTCGGTGCTCAGTACTCAGGATGCTGGGTGCTCAGTGCTCGGGGTGCTCGATGCTCAGTAGGTTGGGTGCTCAGTACTCAGGGTGCTGGGTGCTCAGTGCTCAGGGTCCTGGGTGCTCAGTGCTCAGGGTGCTGGGTGCTCAGTGCTCAGGGTGCTTGATGCTCAGTACTCAGGGTGCAGGGTGCTCAGTGCTCAGGGTGCTGGGTGCTCAGTGCTCGGGGTGCTAGGTGCTCAGTACTCAGGGTGCTCAGTACTCAGGGTGCTGTGTGCTCAGGGCTCGGAGTGCTGGGTGCTCAGTACTCAGGGTGCTGCGTGCTCAGTGCTCGGGTTGCTAGGTGCTCAGTGCTCAGGGTGCTGGGTGCTCAGTACTCGGGGTGCTCGGTGCTCAGTACTCAGGGTGCTGGGTGCACAGTACTCAGGGTGCTGGGTGCTCAGTGCTCAGGGTGATCGGTGCTCAGTCCTCAGGGTGCTCAGTACTCAGGGTGCTGGGTGCTCAGTACTCAGGGTGCTGGGTGCTCATTCTCGGGGTGCTGGGTGCTCAGTGCTCGGTGTGCTGTTTGCTCAGTACTCGGGGTGCTGGGTGCTCAGTACTCAGGGTGCTGGGTGCTCATTCTCGGGGTGCTGGGTGCTCAGTGCTCGGTGTGCTGTTTGCTCAGTACTCGGGGTGCTGGGTGCTCAGTGCTCAGCGTGCTGGGTGCTCAGTACTGAGGGTACTCGGTTCTCAGTACTCAGGGTGCTGGGTGCTAATTCTCGGGGTGCTGGGTTCTCAGTGCTCGGGGTGCTGGGTGCTCAGTGCTCGGGGTGTTCGGTGCTCAGTACTCAGGGTGCTGGGTGCTCAGTACTCGGGGTGCTGGGTGCTCAGTGCTCAGGGTGCTGGGTGCTCAGTGCTCGGGGAGCTGGGTGCTCAGTGCTCAGGGTGCTGGCTGCTCAGTGCTCAGGGTGCTGGGTGCTCAGTACTCAGGGTGCTCGGTGCTCAGTACTCAGGGTGCTCAGCGCTCATTACTCAGCGTGCTGGGTGCTCAGTGCTCAGGGTCCTTGTTGCTCAGTACTCAGGGTGCTCAGTGCTCAGTACTCAGCGTGCTTTGTGCTCAGTGCTCAGGGTGCTGGGTGCTCAGTACTCAGGGTGCTGGGTGCTCAGTACTCACGGTGCTCGGTGCTCAGTACTCGGGGTGCTGGGTGCTCATTACTCAGGGTGCTGGGTGCTCAGTGCTCGGGGTGCTCGGTGCTCAGTACTCTTGGTTCTGGGTGCTCAGTACTCAGGGTGCTAGGTGCTCAGTGCTCGGGGTGCTCGGTGCTCAGTGCTCAGGATGCTCGGTGCTCAGTACTCTTGGTGCTCGGTGCTCAGTACTCAGGGTGCTGGGTGCTCAGTGCTCGGGGTGCTGGGTGCTCAGTACTCAGGGTGCTGGGTGCTCAGTACTCAGGGTGCTGGGTGCTCAGTACTCAGGTTGCTGGGTGCTCAGTGCTTGGGGTGCTGGGTGCTCAGTGTTCAGGGTGCTGGGTGCTTAGTGCTCGGGGTGCTCGGTGCTCAGTACTCAGGGTGCTGGGTGCTCAGTGCTCGGGGTGCTCGATGCTCAGTACGTTGCGTGCTCAGTACTCAGGGTGCTGGGTGCTCAGTCCGCAGGGTGCTGGGTGCTCAGTGCTCAGGGTGCTGGGTGCTCAGTGCTCAGGGTGCTTGATGCTCAGTACTCAGGGTGCAGGGTGCTCAGTGCTCAGGGTGCTGGGTGCTCAGTGCTCGGGGTGCTAGGTGCTCAGTACTCAGGGTGCTCAGTACTCAGGGTGCTGTGTGCTCAGGGCTCGGGGTGCTGGGTGCTCAGTACTCAGGGTGCTGCGTGCTCAGTGCTCGGGTTGCTAGGTGCTCAGTGCTCAGGGTGCTGGGTGCTCAGTACTCGGGGTGCTCGGTGCTCAGTACTCAGGGTGCTGGGTGCTCTGTACTCAGGGTGCTGGGTGCTCAGTGCTCAGCGTGATCGGTGCTCAGTCCTCAGGGTGCTCAGTACTCAGGGTGCTGGGTGCTCAGTACTCAGGGTGCTGGGTGCTCATTCTCGGGGTGCTGGGTGCTCAGTGCTCGGTGTGCTGTTTGCTCAGTACTCGGGGTGCTGGGTGCTCAGTGCTCAGCGTGCTGGGTGCTCAGTACTGAGGGTACTCGGTTCTCAGTACTCAGGGTGCTGGGTGCTAATTCTCGGGGTGCTGTGTTCTCAGTGCTCGGGGTGCTGGGTGCTCAGTGCTCGGGGTGCTCGGTGCTCAGTACTCAGGGTGCTGGGTGCTCAGTACTCGGGGTGCTGGGTGCTCAGTGCTGAGGGTGCTGGGTGCTCAGTGCTCGGGGAGCTGGGTGCTCAGTGCTCAGGGTGCTGGCTGCTCAGTGCTCAGGGTGCTGTGTGCTCAGTACTCAGGGTGCTCGGTGCTCAGTACTCAGGGTGCTCAGCGCTCAGTACTCAGCGTGCTGGGTGCTCAGTGCTCAGGGTCCTTGGTGCTCAGTACTCAGGGTGCTCAGTGCTCAGTACTCAGCGTGCTTTGTGCTCAGTGCTCAGGGTGCTGGGTGCTCAGTACTCAGGGTGCTGGGTGCTCAGTACTCACGGTGCTCGGTGCTCAGTACTCGGGGTGCTGGGTGCTCATTACTCAGGGTGCTGGGTGCTCAGTGCTCGGGGTGCTCGGTGCTCAGTACTCTTGGTTCTGGGTGCTCAGTACTCAGGGTGCTAGGTGCTCAGTGCTCGGGGTGCTCGGTGCTCAGTGCTCAGGATGCTCGGTGCTCAGTACTCTTGGTGCTCGGTGCTCAGTACTCAGGGTGCTGGGTGCTCAGTGCTTGGGGTGCTGGGTGCTCGGTACTCAGGGTGCTGGGTGCTCAGTACTCAGGGTGCTGGGTGCTCAGTACTCAGGTTGCTGGGTGCTCAGTGCTTGGGGTGCTGGGTGCTCAGTGTTCAGGGTGCTGGGTGCTTAGTGCTCGGGGTGCTGGGTGCTCAGTACTCGGGGTGCTCAGTGCTCAGTACTCAGGGTGCTGGGTGCTCAGTACTCAGGGTGCTGGGTGCTCAGTACTCAGGGTGCTGGGTGCTCAGTACTCAGGGTGCTGGGTGCTCAGTACTCAGGGTGCTGCGTGCTCAGTGCTCAGGGTGCTGGGTGCTCAGTACTCAGGGTGCTGGGTGCTCAGTACTCAGGGTGCTGGGTGCTCAGTGCTCAGTGCTCAGGGTGATCGGTGCTCAGTCCTCAGTGTGCTCAGTACTCAGGGTGCTGGGTGCTCAGTGCTCGGGGTGCTGGGTGCTCAGTGCTGAGGGTGCTGTGTGCTCTGTGATCGGGGTGCTGGGTGCTCAGTACTCAGGGTGCTCAGTGCTCGGGGAGCTCGGTGCTCAGTACTCAGGGTGCTGGGTGCTCAGTACTCAGTGCTTGGTGTCCTGGGTGCTCCGTGCTTGGGGTGCTGGGTGATCAGCGCTCAGGGTGCTTAGTGCTCAGTACTCAGGGTGCTCAGTGCTCGGGGTGCTGGGTGCTCAGTACTCGAGGTGCTCGGTGCTCAGTACTCAGGATGCTGGGTGCTCAGTGCTCAGGGTGCTCGATGCTCAGTAGGTTGGGTGCTCAGTACTCAGGGTGCTGGGTGCTCAGTGCTCAGGGTCCTGGGTGCTCAGTGCTCAGGGTGCTGGGTGCTCAGTGCTCAGGGTGCTTGATGCTCAGTACTCAGGGTGCAGGGTGCTCAGTGCTCAGGTTGCTGGGTGCTCAGTGCTCGGGGTGCTAGGTGCTCAGTACTCAGGGTGCTCAGTACTCAGGGTGCTATGTGCTCAGGGCTCTGGGTGCTGGGTGCTCAGTACTCAGGGTGCTGCGTGCTCAGTGCTCGGGTTGCTAGGTGCTCAGTGCTCAGGGTGCTGGGTGCTCAGTACTCGGGGTGCTCGGTGCTCAGTACTCAGGGTGCTGGGTGCTCAGTACTGAGGGTGCTGGGTGCTCAGTGCTCAGGGTGATCGGTGCTCAGTCCTCAGTGTGCTCAGTACTCAGGGTGCTGGGTGCTCAGTACTCAGGGTGCTGGGTGCTCATTCTCGGGGTGCTGGGTGCTCAGTGCTCGGTGTGCTGTTTGCTCAGTACTCGGGGTGCTGGGTGCTCAGTGCTCAGCGTGCTGGGTGCTCAGTACTGAGGGTACTCGGTTCTCAGTACTCAGGGTGCTGGGTGCTAATTCTCGGGGTGCTGGGTTCTCAGTGCTCGGGGTGCTGGGTGCTCAGTGCTCGGGGTGCTCGGTGCTCAGTACTCAGGGTGCTGGGTGCTCAGTACTCGGGGTGCTGGGTGCTCAGTGCTCAGGGTGCTGGGTGCTCAGTGCTCGGGGAGCTGGGTGCTCAGTGCTCAGGGTGCTGGCTGCTCAGTGCTCAGGGTGCTGGGTGCTCAGTTCTCAGGGTGCTCGGTGCTCAGTACTCAGGGTGCTCAGCGCTCAGTACTCAGCGTGCTGGGTGCTCAGTGCTCTGGGTCCTTGGTGCTCAGTACTCAGGGTGCTCAGTGCTCAGTACTCAGCGTGCTTTGTGCTCAGTGCTCAGGGTGCTGGGTGCTCAGTACTCAGGGTGCTGGGTGCTCAGTACTCACGGTGCTCGGTGCTCAGTACTCGGGGTGCTGGGTGCTCATTACTCAGGGTGCTGGGTGCTCAGTGCTCGGGGTGCTCGGTGCTCAGTACTCTTGGTTCTGGGTGCTCAGTACTCAGGGTGCTAGGTGCTCAGTGCTCGGGGTGCTCGGTGCTCCGTGCTCAGGATGCTCGGTGCTCAGTACTCTTGGTGCTCGGTGCTCAGTACTCAGGGTGCTGGGTGCTCAGTGCTCGGGGTGCTGGGTGCTCAGTACTCAGGGTGCTGGGTCCTCAGTACTCAGGGTGCTGGGTGCTCAGTACTCAGGTTGCTGGGTGCTCAGTGCTTGGGGTGCTGGGTGCTCAGTGTTCAGGGTGCTGGGTGCTTAGTGCTCAGGGTGCTGGGTGCTCAGTACTCGGCGTGCTCAGTGCTCAGTACTCAGGGTGCTGGGTGCTCAGTACTCAGGGTGCTGGGTGCTCAGTACTCAGGGTGCTGGGTGCTCAGTACTCAGGGTGCTGGGTGCTCAGTACTCAGGGTGATGCGTGCTCAGTGCTCAGGGTGCTGGGTGCTCAGTACTCAGGGTGCTGGGTGCTCAGTACTCAGGGTGCTGGGTGCTCAGTGCTCAGGGTGATCGGTGCTCAGTCCTCAGTGTGCTCAGTACTCAGGGTGCTGGGTGCTCAGTGCTCGGGGTGCTGGGTGCTCAGTGCTGAGGGTGCTGTGTGCTCTGTGATCGGGGTGCTGGGTGCTCAGTACTCAGGGTGCTCAGTGCTCGGGGAGCTCGGTGCTCAGTACTCAGGGTGCTGGGTGCTCAGTACTAAGTGCTGGGTGTCCTGGGTGCTCCGTGCTTGGGGTGCTGGGTGATCAGCGCTCAGGGTGCTTAGTGCTCAGTACTCAGGGTGCTCAGTGCTCGGGGTGCTGGGTGCTCAGTACTCAGGGTTCTCAGTGCTCAGTACTCAGGGTGCTGGGTGCTCAGTGCTCAGGGTGCTGGGTGCTCAGTACTCGGGGTGCTCGGTGCTCAGTACTCAGGATGCTGGGTGCTCAGTGCTCGGGGTGCTCGATGCTCAGTAGGTTGGGTGCTCAGTACTCAGGGTGCTGGGTGCTCAGTGCTCAGGGTCCTGGGTGCTCAGTGCTCAGGGTGCTTTGTGCTCAGTGCTCAGGGTGCTTGATGCTCAGTACTCAGGGTGCAGGGTGCTCAGTGCTCAGGGTGCTGGGTGCTCAGTGCTCGGGGTGCTAGGTGCTCAGTACTCAGGGTGCTCAGTACTCAGGTTGCTGTGTGCTCAGGGCTCGGAGTGCTAGGTGCTCAGTGCTCAGGGTGCTGGGTGCTCAGTAATCGGGGTGCTCGGTGCTCAGTACTCAGGGTGCTGGGTGCTCAGTACTCAGGGTGCTGGGTGCTCAGTGCTCAGGGTGATAGGTGCTCAGTCCTCAGGGTGCTCAGTACTCAGGGTGCTGGGTGCTCAGTACTCAGGGTGCTGGGTGCTCATTCTCGGGGTGCTGGGTGCTCAGTGCTCGGTGTGCTGTTTGCTCAGTACTCGGGGTGCTGGGTGCTCAGTGCTCAGCGTGCTGGGTGCTCAGTACTGAGGGTACTCGGTTCTCAGTACTCAGGGTGCTGGGTGCTAATTCTCGGGGTGCTGGGTTCTCAGTGCTCGGGGTGCTGGGTGCTCAGTGCTCGGGGTGCTCGGTGCTCAGTACTCAGGGTGCTGGGTGCTCAGTACTCGGGGTGCTGGGTGCTCAGTGCTCAGGGTGCTGGGTGCTCAGTGCTCGGGGAGCTGGGTGCTCAGTGCTCAGGGTGCTGGCTGCTCAGTGCTCAGGGTGCTGGGTGCTCAGTACTCAGGGTGCTCGGTGCTCAGTACTCAGGGTGCTCAGCGCTCAGTACTCAGCGTGCTGGGTGCTCAGTGCTCAGGGTCCTTGGTGCTCAGTACTCAGGGTGCTCAGTGCTCAGTACTCAGCGTGCTTTGTGCTCAGTGCTCAGGGTGCTGGGTGCTCAGTACTCAGGGTGCTGGGTGCTCAGTACTCACGGTGCTCGGTGCTCAGTACTCGGGGTGCTGGGTGCTCATTACTCAGGGTGCTGGGTGCTCAGTGCTCGGGGTGCTCGGTGCTCAGTACTCTTGGTTCTGGGTGCTCAGTACTCAGGGTGCTAGGTGCTCAGTGCTCGGGGTGCTCGGTGCTCAGTGCTCAGGATGCTCGGTGCTCAGTACTCTTGGTGCTCGGTGCTCAGTACTCAGGGTGCTGGGTGCTCAGTGCTCGGGGTGCTGGGTGCTCAGTACTCAGGGTGCTGGGTGCTCAGTACTCAGGTTGCTGGGTGCTCAGTGCTTGGGGTGCTGGGTGCTCAGTGTTCAGGGTGCTGGGTGCTTAGTGCTCGGGGTGCTCGGTGCTCAGTACTCAGGGTGCTGGGTGCTCAGTGCTCGGGGTGCTCGATGCTCAGTACGTTGGGTGCTCAGTACTCAGGGTGCTGGGTGCTCAGTCCTCAGGGTGCTGGGTGCTCAGTGCTCAGGGTGCTGCGTGCTCAGTGCTCAGGGTGCTTGATGCTCAGTACTCAGGGTGCAGGGTGCTCAGTGCTCAGGGTGCTGGGTGCTCAGTGCTCGGGGTGCTAGGTGCTCAGTACTCAGGGTGCTCAGTACTCAGGGTGCTGTGTGCTCAGGGCTCGGGGTGCTGGGTGCTCAGTACTCAGGGTGCTGCGTGCTCAGTGCTCGGGTTGCTAGGTGCTCAGTGCTCAGGGTGCTGGGTGCTCAGTACTCGGGGTGCTCGGTGCTCAGTACTCAGGGTGCTGGGTGCTCTGTACTCAGGGTGCTGGGTGCTCAGTGCTCAGCGTGATCGGTGCTCAGTCCTCAGGGTGCTCAGTACTCAGGGTGCTGGGTGCTCAGTACTCAGGGTGCTGGGTGCTCATTCTCGGGGTGCTGGGTGCTCAGTGCTCGGTGTGCTGTTTGCTCAGTACTCGGGGTGCTGGGTGCTCAGTGCTCAGCGTGCTGGGTGCTCAGTACTGAGGGTACTCGGTTCTCAGTACTCAGGGTGCTGGGTGCTAATTCTCGGGGTGCTGTGTTCTCAGTGCTCGGGGTGCTGGGTGCTCAGTGCTCGGGGTGCTCGGTGCTCAGTACTCAGGGTGCTGGGTGCTCAGTACTCGGGGTGCTGGGTGCTCAGTGCTGAGGGT
This sequence comes from Microtus oregoni, assembly GCF_018167655.1. Taxonomy (NCBI): domain Eukaryota; kingdom Metazoa; phylum Chordata; class Mammalia; order Rodentia; family Cricetidae; genus Microtus; species Microtus oregoni. Next base: position 193,655 of record NW_024543811.1, on the reverse strand, counting down.
GCTGGGTGCTCAGTGCTCGGGGAGCTGGGTGCTCAGTGCTCAGGGTGCTGGCTGCTCAGTGCTCAGGGTGCTGTGTGCTCAGTACTCAGGGTGCTCGGTGCTCAGTACTCAGGGTGCTCAGCGCTCAGTACTCAGCGTGCTGGGTGCTCAGTGCTCAGGGTCCTTGGTGCTCAGTACTCAGGGTGCTCAGTGCTCAGTACTCAGCGTGCTTTGTGCTCAGTGCTCAGGGTGCTGGGTGCTCAGTACTCGGGGTGCTCGGTGCTCAGTACTCTTGGTTCTGGGTGCTCAGTACTCAGGGTGCTAGGTGCTCAGTGCTCGGGGTGCTCGGTGCTCAGTGCTTAGGATGCTCGGTGCTCAGTACTCTTGGTGCTCGGTGCTCAGTACTCAGGGTGCTGGGTGCTCAGTGCTCGGGGTGCTGGGTGCTCAGTACTCAGGGTGCTGGGTGCTCAGTACTCAGGGTGCTGGGTGCTCAGTACTCAGGTTGCTGGGTGCTCAGTGCTTGGGGTGCTGGGTGCTCAGTGTTCAGGGTGCTGGGTGCTTAGTGCTCGGGGTGCTGGGTGCTCAGTACTCGGGGTGCTCAGTGCTCAGTACTCAGGGTGCTGGGTGCTCAGTACTCAGGGTGCTGGGTGCTCAGTACTCAGGGTGCTGGGTGCTCAGTACTCAGGGTGCTGGGTGCTCAGTACTCAGGGTGCTGCGTGCTCAGTGCTCAGGGTGCTGGGTGCTCATTACTCAGGGTGCTGGGTGCTCAGTACTCAGGGTGCTGGGTGCTCAGTGCTCAGTGCTCAGGGTGATCGGTGCTCAGTCCTCAGTGTGCTCAGTACTCAGGGTGCTGGGTGCTCAGTGCTCGGGGTGCTGGGTGCTCAGTGCTGAGGGTGCTGTGTGCTCTGTGATCGGGGTGCTGGGTGCTCAGTACTCAGGGTGCTCAGTGCTCGGGGAGCTCGGTGCTCAGTACTCAGGGTGCTGGGTGCTCAGTACTCAGTGCTTGGTGTCCTGGGTGCTCCGTGCTTGGGGTGCTGGGTGATCAGCGCTCAGGGTGCTTAGTGCTCAGTACTCAGGGTGCTCAGTGCTCGGGGTGCTGGGTGCTCAGTACTCGAGGTGCTCGGTGCTCAGTACTCAGGATGCTGGGTGCTCAGTGCTCAGGGTGCTCGATGCTCAGTAGGTTGGGTGCTCAATACTCAGGGTGCTGGGTGCTCAGTGCTCAGGGTCCTGGGTGCTCAGTGCTCAGGGTGCTGGGTGCTCAGTGCTCAGGGTGCTTGATGCTCAGTACTCAGGGTGCAGGGTGCTCAGTGCTCAGGTTGCTGGGTGCTCAGTGCTCGGGGTGCTAGGTGCTCAGTACTCAGGGTGCTCAGTACTCAGGGTGCTGTGTGCTCAGGGCTCTGGGTGCTGGGTGCTCAGTACTCAGGGTGCTGCGTGCTCAGTGCTCGGGTTGCTAGGTGCTCAGTGCTCAGGGTGCTGGGTGCTCAGTACTCGGGGTGCTCGGTGCTCAGTACTCAGGGTGCTGGGTGCTCAGTACTGAGGGTGCTGGGTGCTCAGTGCTCAGGGTGATCGGTGCTCAGTCCTCAGTGTGCTCAGTACTCAGGGTGCTGGGTGCTCAGTACTCAGGGTGCTGGGTGCTCATTCTCGGGGTGCTGGGTGCTCAGTGCTCGGTGTGCTGTTTGCTCAGTACTCGGGGTGCTGGGTGCTCAGTGCTCAGCGTGCTGGGTGCTCAGTACTGAGGGTACTCGGTTCTCAGTACTCAGGGTGCTGGGTGCTAATTCTCGGGGTGCTGGGTTCTCAGTGCTCGGGGTGCTGGGTGCTCAGTGCTCGGGGTGCTCGGTGCTCAGTACTCAGGGTGCTGGGTGCTCAGTACTCGGGGTGCTGGGTGCTCAGTGCTCAGGGTGCTGGGTGCTCAGTGCTCGGGGAGCTGGGTGCTCAGTGCTCAGGGTGCTGGCTGCTCAGTGCTCAGGGTGCTGGGTGCTCAGTTCTCAGGGTGCTCGGTGCTCAGTACTCAGGGTGCTCAGCGCTCAGTACTCAGCGTGCTGGGTGCTCAGTGCTCTGGGTCCTTGGTGCTCAGTACTCAGGGTGCTCAGTGCTCAGTACTCAGCGTGCTTTGTGCTCAGTGCTCAGGGTGCTGGGTGCTCAGTACTCAGGGTGCTGGGTGCTCAGTGCTCAGGGTGCTCGGTGCTCAGTACTCTTGGTTCTGGGTGCTCAGTACTCAGGGTGCTAGGTGCTCAGTGCTCGGGGTGCTCGGTGCTCAGTGCTCAGGTTGCTCGGTGCTCAGTACTCTTGGTGCTCGGTGCTCAGTACTCAGGGTGCTGGGTGCTCAGTGCTCGGGGTGCTGGGTGCTCAGTACTCAGGGTGCTGGGTGCTCAGTACTCAGGGTGCTGGGTGCTCAGTACTCAGGTTGCTGGGTGCTCAGTGCTTGGGGTGCTGGGTGCTCAGTGTTCAGGGTGCTGGGTGCTTAGTGCTCGGGGTGCTGGGTGCTCAGTACTCGGGGTGCTCAGTGCTCAGTACTCAGGGTGCTGGGTGCTCAGTACTCAGGGTGCTGGGTGCTCAGTACTCAGGGTGCTGGGTGCTCAGTACTCAGGGTGCTGGGTGCTCAGTACTCAGGGTGCTGCGTGCTCAGTGCTCAGGGTGCTGGGTGCTCAGTACTCAGGGTGCTGGGTGCTCAGTACTCAGGGTGGTGGGTGCTCAGTGCTCAGGGTGATCGGTGCTCAGTCCTCAGTGTGCTCAGTACTCAGGGTGCTGGGTGCTCAGTGCTCGGGGTGCTGGGTGCTCAGTGCTGAGGGTGCTGTGTGCTCTGTGATCGGGGTGCTGGGTGCTCAGTACTCAGGGTGCTCAGTGCTCGGGGAGCTCGGTGCTCAGTACTCAGGGTGCTGGGTGCTCAGTACTAAGTGCTGGGTGTCCTGGGTGCTCCGTGCTTGGGGTGCTGGGTGATCAGCGCTCAGGGTGCTTAGTGCTCAGTACTCAGGGTGCTCAGTGCTCGGGGTGCTGGGTGCTCAGTACTCAGGGTTCTCAGTGCTCAGTACTCAGGGTGCTGGGTGCTCAGTGCTCAGGGTGCTGGGTGCTCAGTACTCGGGGTGCTCGGTGCTCAGTACTCAGGATGCTGGGTGCTCAGTGCTCGGGGTGCTCGATGCTCAGTAGGTTGGGTGCTCAGTACTCAGGGTGCTGGGTGCTCAGTGCTCAGGGTCCTGGGTGCTCAGTGCTCAGGGTGCTGGGTGCTCAGTGCTCAGGGTGCTTGATGCTCAGTACTCAGGGTGCAGGGTGCTCAGTGCTCAGGGTGCTGGGTGCTCAGTGCTCGGGGTGCTAGGTGCTCAGTACTCAGGGTGCTCAGTACTCAGGGTGCTGTGTGCTCAGGGCTCGGAGTGCTGGGTGCTCAGTACTCAGGGTGCTGCGTGCTCAGTGCTCGGGTTGCTAGGTGCTCAGTGCTCAGGGTGCTGGGTGCTCAGTACTCGGGGTGCTCGGTGCTCTGTACTCAGGGTGCTGGGTGCACAGTACTCAGGGTGCTGGGTGCTCAGTGCTCAGGGTGATCGGTGCTCAGTCCTCAGGGTGCTCAGTACTCAGGGAGCTGGGTGCTCAGTACTCAGGGTGCTGGGTGCTCATTCTCGGGGTGCTGGGTGCTCAGTGCTCGGTGTGCTGTTTGCTCAGTACTCGGGGTGCTGGGTGCTCAGTGCTCAGCGTGCTGGGTGCTCAGTACTGAGGGTACTCGGTTCTCAGTACTCAGGGTGCTGGGTGCTAATTCTCGGGGTGCTGGGTTCTCAGTGCTCGGGGTGCTGGGTGCTCAGTGCTCGGGGTGCTCGGTGCTCAGTACTCAGGGTGCTGGGTGCTCAGTACTTGGGGTGCTGGGTGCTCAGTGCTCAGGGTGCTGGGTGCTCAGTGCTCGGGGAGCTGGGTGCTCAGTGCTCAGGGTGCTGGCTGCTCAGTGCTCAGGGTGCTGGGTGCTCAGTGCTCGGTGTGGTGGGTGCTCAATGCTCAGGGTGCTGGCTGCTCAGTGCTCAGGGTGATGGGTGCTCAGTACTCAGGGTGCTCGGTGCTCAGTACTCAGGGTGCTCAGTGCTCAGTGCTCAGGGTCCTTGGTGCTCAGTACTCAGAGTGCTCAGTGCTCAGTACTCAGCGTGCTTTGTGCTCAGTGCTCAGGGTGCTGGGTGCTCAGTACTCAGGGTGCTGGGTGCTCAGTACTCACGGTGCTCGGTGCTCAGTACTCGGGGTGCTGGGTGCTCATTACTCAGGGTGCTGGGTGCTCAGTGCTCGGGGTGCTCGGTGCTCAGTACTCTTGGTGCTGGGTGCTCAGTACTCAGGGTGCTGGGTGCTCAGTGCTCGGGGTGCTCGGTGCTCAGTGCTCAGGATGCTCGGTGCTCAGTACTCTTGGTGCTGGGTGCTCAGTACTCAGGGTGCTGGGTGCTCAGTGCTCGGGGTGCTGGGTGCGCAGTCCTCAGGGTGCTGGGTGCTCAGTGCTTGGGTGCTGGGTGCTCAGTGTTCAGGGTGCTGGGTGCTCAGTACTCAGGCTGCTGGGTGCTCAGTACTCAGGGTGCTGGGTGCTCAGTGCTTGGGGTGCTTGGTTCTCAGTGTTCAGGGTGCTGGGTGCTCAGTGCTCGGGGTGCTGGGTGCTCAGTACTCGGGGTGCTCGGTGCTCAGTACTCAGGGTGCTGGGTGCTCAGTACTCAGGGTGCTGGGTGCTCAGTACTCAGGGTGCTGGGTGCTCAGTACTCAGGGTGCTGGGTGCTCAGTGCTCAGGGTGCTGGGTGCTCAGTACTCAGGGTGCTGGGTGCTCAGTGCTCAGGGTGCTGGGTGCTCAGTGCTCGGAGTGCTCGGTGCTCAGTACTCAGGGTGCTGGGTGCTCAGTACTCAGGGTGCTGGGTGCTCAGTGCTCAGGGTGATCGGTGCTCAGTCCTCAGTGTGCTCAGTACTCAGGGTGCTGGGTGCTCAGTGCTCGGGGTGCTGGGTGCTCAGTGCTGAGGGTGCTGTGTGCTCTGTGATCGGGGTGCTGGGTGCTCAGTACTCAGTGCTCGGGGTCCTGGGTGCTCCGTGCTTGGGGTGCTGTGTGCTCAGCGCTCAGGGTGCTTAGTGCTCAGTACTCAGGGTGCTCAGCGCTCGGGGTGCTGGGTGCTCAGTACTCAGGGTTCTGGGTGCTCAGTACTCAGGGTGCTGGGTGCTCAGTGCTCAGGGTGCTGGGTGCTCAGTACTCGGGGTGCTCGGTGCTCAGTACACAGGGTGCTGGGTGCTCAGTACTCAGGGTGCTGGGTGCTCAGTACTCAGGGTGCTCGGTGCTCAGTACTCAGGGTGCTGGGTGCTCAGTGCTCAGGGTGCTGGGTGCTCAGTACTCGGGTGCTGGGTGCTCAGTGCTCAGGGTGCTGGGTGCTCAGTGCTCGGGGTGCTGGGTGCTCAGTGCTCAGTACTCAGGGTGCTGGGTGCAAAGTGCTCGGGGTGCTGGGTGCTCAGTGCTCAGTACTCAGGGTGCTGGGTGCTTAGTGCTCGGGGTGCAGTGTGCTCAGTGCTCAGGGTGCTGGGTGCTCAGTGCTCGGGGTGCTGGGTGCTCAGTGCTCAGTACTCAGGGTGCTGGGTGCTCAGTGCTCGGGGTGCTGGGTGCTCAGTGCTCAGTACTCAGGGTGCTGGGTGCTCAGTGCTCAGGGTGCTGGGTGTTCAGTGCTCGGGGTGCTGGGTGCTCAGTACTCCGGGTGCTGGGTGCTCAGTTCTCGGGGTGCTGGGTGCTCAGGGTGCTGGGTACTCAGTACTCGGGGTGCTCGGTGCTCAGTGCTCAGGGTGCTGGGTGAACAGTACTCAGGGTGCTGGGTGCTCAGTGCTCAGGGTGCTCGGTGCTCAGTACTCGGGGTGCTGGGTGCTCATTCTCGGGGTGCTGGGTGCTCAGTGCTCTTGGTGCTGGGTGCTCAGTACTCAGGGTGCTGGGTGCTCAGTGCTCAGGGTGCTGGGTGCTCAGTACTCAGGCTGCTGGGTGTTCAGTGCTCAGGGTGCTGGGTGCTCATTACTCAGGGTGCTGGGTGCTCAGTGCTCAGCGTGCTGGGTGCTCAATTCTCAGGGTGCTGGGAGCTCAGTGCTCAGGGTGATCAGTGCTCAGTACTCAGGGTGCTCATTACTCAGGGTGCTGGGTGCTCAGTGCTCAGGGTGCTGGGTGCTCAGTACTCAGGGTGCTGGGTGCTCAGTGCTCGGGGTTCTGGGTGCTCAGTGCTCAGGGTGATCGGTGCTCAGTACTCAGGGTGCTGGGTGCTCAGTGCTCAGGGTGCTGGGTGCTCAGTCCTCAGGGTGCTCAGTGCTCAGGGTGCTGGGTGCTCAGTGCTCGGGGTGCTCGGTGCTCAGTACTCAGGGTGCTGAGTGCTCAGTACTCAGGGTGCTGGGTGCTCAGTACTCTGGGTGCTGGGTGCTCAGTGCTCAGGGTGCTGGGTGATCAGTGCTCAGGGTGCTGGGTGCTCAGTGCTGAGGGTGCTGGGTGCTCAGTGCTCGGGGTGCTGGGTGCTCAGTACTCAGGGTGCTGGGTGCTAAGTGCTCAGGGTGCTGGGTGCTCAGTGCTCGGGGCGCTGGGTGCTCAGTGCTCGGGGTGCTCGGAGCTCAGTACTCAGCGTGCTGGGTGCTCAGTGCTGGGGGTGATCGGTGCTCAGTACTCAGGGTGCTGGGTGCTCAGTGCTCGGGGTGCTCGGTGCTCAGTACGTTGGGTGCTCACTACTCAGGGTGCTGGGTGCTCAGTGCTCGGGGTGATCGGTGCTCAGTACGCAGGGTGCTGGGTGCTCAGTGCTCGGGGTGCTCGGTGCTCAGTATGTTGGGTGCTCACTACTCAGGGTGCTGGGTGCTCAGTTCTCAGGGTGCTGGGTGCTCAGTACTCAGGGTGCTGGGGGCTCAGTGCTCAGGTTGCTGGGTGCTCAGTACTCAGGGTGCTGGGTGCTCAGTACTCAGGGTGCTGGGTGTTCAGTACTCAGGGTGCTGGGTGCTCAGTACTCGGGGTGCTGGGTGTTCAGTACTCAGGGTGCTGGGTGCTCAGTGCTCAGGGTGCTGGGTGCTCAGTAGTCAGGGTGCTGGGTGCTCAGTACACAGGGTGCTGGGTGCTCAGTTCTCGGGGTGCTCGGTTCTCAGTACTCAGTGCTCAGGGTGCTCAGTGCTCAGTGCTCAAGGTGCTGGGTGTTCAGTACTCAGGGTGCTGGGTGCTCAGTACTCAGGGTGCTGGGTGCTCAGTGCTCAGGGTGCTGGGTGCTCAGTACTCGGGGTGCTCGGTGCTCAGTGCTCAGGGTGCTGGGTGCTCAGTACTCAGGGTGCTGGGTGCTCAGTGATCAGGGTGCTCGGTGCTCAGTACTCGGGGTGCTGGGTGCTCATTCTCGGGGTGCTGGGTGCTCAGTGCTCAGGGTGCTGGGTGCTCAGTACTCAGGGTTCTGGGTGCTCAGTGCTCAGGGTGCTGGGTGCTCAGTACTCAGGGTGCTGGGTGCTCAGTGCTCAGGGTGCTGGGTGCTCAGTACTCAGGGTGCTGGGTGCTCAGTGCTCAGCGTGCTGGGTGCTCAGTACTCAGGGTGCTGGGAGCTCAGTGCTCAGGGTGATCGGTGCTCAGTACTCAGGGTGCTCAGTACTCAGGGTGCTGGGTGCTCAGTGCTCAGGGTGCTGGGTGCTCAGTAATCAGGGTGCTGGGTGCTCAGTGCTCGGGGTTCTGGGTGCTCAGTGCTCAGTGTGATCGGTGCTCAGTACTCAGGGTGCTGGGTGCTCAGTGCTCATGGTGCTCGGTGCTCAGTGCTCAGGGTGCTGGGTGCTCAGTACTCAGGGTGCTCAGTGCTCAGGGTGCTGGTTGCTCAGTGCTCGGGGTGCTGGGTGCTCATTCCTCAGGGTGCTGGGTGCTCAGTACTCAGTGTGCTGGGTGCTCAGTACTCAGGGTGCTCAGTGCTTGGGGTGCTGGGTGCTCAGTACTCAGGGTGCTCAGTGCTTGGGGTGTTGGGTGCTCAGTCCTCAGGGTGCTGGCTGCTCAGTACTCAGGGTGCTTGGTGATCAGTACTCAGGGTGCTCAGTGCTTGGGGTGCTGGGTGCTCAGTACTCAGGGTTCTCTGTGCTTGGGGTGTTGGGTGCTCAGTACTCAGGGTGCTGGGTGCTCAGTGCTCAGGGTGCTGGGTGCTCAGTACTCAGGGTGCTGGGTGCTCAGTACTCAGGGTGCTGGGTGCTCAGTGCTCGGGGTGCTGGGTGCTCAGTGCTCGGGGTGCTGGATGCTCAGTGCTCAGGGTGCTGGATGCTCAGTGCTCAGGGTGCTGGGTGCTCAGTGCTCGGGGTGCTGGGTGCTCAGTGCTCGGAGTGCTCGGTGCTCAGTACTCAGGGTGCTGGGTGCTCAGTACTCAGGGTGCTGGGTGCTCAGTGCTCAGGGTGATCGGTGCTCAGTCCTCAGTGTGCTCAGTACTCAGGGTGCTGGGTGCTCAGTGCTCGGGGTGCTGGGTGCTCAGTGCTGAGGGTGCTGTGTGCTCTGTGATCGGGGTGCTGGGTGCTCAGTACTCAGTGCTCGGGGTCCTGGGTGCTCCGTGCTTGGGGTGCTGTGTGCTCAGCGCTCAGGGTGCTTAGTGCTCAGTACTCAGGGTGCTCAGCGCTCGGGGTGCTGGGTGCTCAGTACTCAGGGTTCTGGGTGCTCAGTACTCAGGGTGCTGGGTGCTCAGTGCTCAGGGTGCTGGGTGCTCAGTACTCGGGGTGCTCGGTGCTCAGTACACAGGGTGCTGGGTGCTCAGTACTCAGGGTGCTGGGTGCTCAGTACTCAGGGTGCTCGGTGCTCAGTACTCAGGGTGCTGGGTGCTCAGTGCTCAGGGTGCTGGGTGCTCAGTACTCGGGTGCTGGGTGCTCAGTGCTCAGGGTGCTGGGTGCTCAGTGCTCGGGGTGCTGGGTGCTCAGTGCTCAGTACTCAGGGTGCTGGGTGCAAAGTGCTCGGGGTGCTGGGTGCTCAGTGCTCAGTACTCAGGGTGCTGGGTGCTTAGTGCTCGGGGTGCAGTGTGCTCAGTGCTCAGGGTGCTGGGTGCTCAGTGCTCGGGGTGCTGGGTGCTCAGTGCTCAGTACTCAGGGTGCTGGGTGCTCAGTGCTCGGGGTGCTGGGTGCTCAGTGCTCAGTACTCAGGGTGCTGGGTGCTCAGTGCTCAGGGTGCTGGGTGTTCAGTGCTCGGGGTGCTGGGTGCTCAGTACTCCGGGTGCTGGGTGCTCAGTTCTCGGGGTGCTGGGTGCTCAGGGTGCTGGGTACTCAGTACTCGGGGTGCTCGGTGCTCAGTGCTCAGGGTGCTGGGTGAACAGTACTCAGGGTGCTGGGTGCTCAGTGCTCAGGGTGCTCGGTGCTCAGTACTCGGGGTGCTGGGTGCTCATTCTCGGGGTGCTGGGTGCTCAGTGCTCTTGGTGCTGGGTGCTCAGTACTCAGGGTGCTGGGTGCTCAGTGCTCAGGGTGCTGGGTGCTCAGTACTCAGGCTGCTGGGTGTTCAGTGCTCAGGGTGCTGGGTGCTCAGTACTCAGGGTGCTGGGTGCTCAGTGCTCAGCGTGCTGGGTGCTCAGTTCTCAGGGTGCTGGGAGCTCAGTGCTCAGGGTGATCAGTGCTCAGTACTCAGGGTGCTCATTACTCAGGGTGCTGGGTGCTCAGTGCTCAGGGTGCTGGGTGCTCAGTACTCAGGGTGCTGGGTGCTCAGTGCTCGGGGTTCTGGGTGCTCAGTGCTCAGGGTGATCGGTGCTCAGTACTCAGGGTGCTGGGTGCTCAGTGCTCAGGGTGCTGGGTGCTCAGTCCTCAGGGTGCTCAGTGCTCAGGGTGCTGGGTGCTCAGTGCTCGGGGTGCTCGGTGCTCAGTACTCAGGGTGCTGAGTGCTCAGTACTCAGGGTGCTGGGTGCTCAGTACTCTGGGTGCTGGGTGCTCAGTGCTCAGGGTGCTGGGTGATCAGTGCTCAGGGTGCTGGGTGCTCAGTGCTGAGGGTGCTGGGTGCTCAGTGCTCGGGGTGCTGGGTGCTCAGTACTCAGGGTGCTGGGTGCTAAGTGCTCAGGGTGCTGGGTGCTCAGTGCTCGGGGCGCTGGGTGCTCAGTGCTCGGGGTGCTCGGAGCTCAGTACTCAGCGTGCTGGGTGCTCAGTGCTGGGGGTGATCGGTGCTCAGTACTCAGGGTGCTGGGTGCTCAGTGCTCGGGGTGCTCGGTGCTCAGTACGTTGGGTGCTCACTACTCAGGGTGCTGGGTGCTCAGTGCTCGGGGTGATCGGTGCTCAGTACGCAGGGTGCTGGGTGCTCAGTGCTCGGGGTGCTCGGTGCTCAGTATGTTGGGTGCTCACTACTCAGGGTGCTGGGTGCTCAGTTCTCAGGGTGCTGGGTGCTCAGTACTCAGGGTGCTGGGGGCTCAGTGCTCAGGTTGCTGGGTGCTCAGTACTCAGGGTGCTGGGTGCTCAGTACTCAGGGTGCTGGGTGTTCAGTACTCAGGGTGCTGGGTGCTCAGTACTCGGGGTGCTGGGTGTTCAGTACTCAGGGTGCTGGGTGCTCAGTGCTCAGGGTGCTGGGTGCTCAGTAGTCAGGGTGCTGGGTGCTCAGTACACAGGGTGCTGGGTGCTCAGTTCTCGGGGTGCTCGGTTCTCAGTACTCAGTGCTCAGGGTGCTCAGTGCTCAGTGCTCAAGGTGCTGGGTGTTCAGTACTCAGGGTGCTGGGTGCTCAGTACTCAGGGTGCTGGGTGCTCAGTGCTCAGGGTGCTGGGTGCTCAGTACTCGGGGTGCTCGGTGCTCAGTGCTCAGGGTGCTGGGTGCTCAGTACTCAGGGTGCTGGGTGCTCAGTGATCAGGGTGCTCGGTGCTCAGTACTCGGGGTGCTGGGTGCTCATTCTCGGGGTGCTGGGTGCTCAGTGCTCAGGGTGCTGGGTGCTCAGTACTCAGGGTTCTGGGTGCTCAGTGCTCAGGGTGCTGGGTGCTCAGTACTCAGGGTGCTGGGTGCTCAGTGCTCAGGGTGCTGGGTGCTCAGTACTCAGGGTGCTGGGTGCTCAGTGCTCAGCGTGCTGGGTGCTCAGTACTCAGGGTGCTGGGAGCTCAGTGCTCAGGGTGATCGGTGCTCAGTACTCAGGGTGCTCAGTACTCAGGGTGCTGGGTGCTCAGTGCTCAGGGTGCTGGGTGCTCAGTAATCAGGGTGCTGGGTGCTCAGTGCTCGGGGTTCTGGGTGCTCAGTGCTCAGTGTGATCGGTGCTCAGTACTCAGGGTGCTGGGTGCTCAGTGCTCATGGTGCTCGGTGCTCAGTGCTCAGGGTGCTGGGTGCTCAGTACTCAGGGTGCTCAGTGCTCAGGGTGCTGGTTGCTCAGTGCTCGGGGTGCTGGGTGCTCATTCCTCAGGGTGCTGGGTGCTCAGTACTCAGTGTGCTGGGTGCTCAGTACTCAGGGTGCTCAGTGCTTGGGGTGCTGGGTGCTCAGTACTCAGGGTGCTCAGTGCTTGGGGTGTTGGGTGCTCAGTCCTCAGGGTGCTGGCTGCTCAGTACTCAGGGTGCTTGGTGATCAGTACTCAGGGTGCTCAGTGCTTGGGGTGCTGGGTGCTCAGTACTCAGGGTTCTCTGTGCTTGGGGTGTTGGGTGCTCAGTACTCAGGGTGCTGGGTGCTCAGTGCTCAGGGTGCTGGGTGCTCAGTACTCAGGGTGCTGGGTGCTCAGTACTCAGGGTGCTGGGTGCTCAGTGCTCGGGGTGCTGGGTGCTCAGTGCTCGGGGTGCTGGATGCTCAGTGCTCAGGGTGCTGGATGCTCAGTGCTCAGGGTGCTGGGTGCTCAGTGCTCGGGGTGCTGGGTGCTCAGTGCTCAGGGTGCTGGATGCTCAGTGCTCAGGGTGCTGGGTGCTCAGTACTCGGGGTGCTGGGTGCTCAGTCTCGGGGTGCTGGGTGCTCAGTGCTCAATGTGCTCAGTACTCAGGGTGCTGGGTGCTCAGTGCTCAGCGTGCTGGGTGCTCAGTACTCAGGGTGCTGGGAGCTCAGTGCTCAGGGTGATCGGTGCTCTGTACTCAGGGTGCTCATTACTCAGGGTGCTGGGTGCTCAGTGCTCGGGGTGCTGGGTGCTCAGTACTCAGGGTGCTGGGTGCTCAGTGCTCGGGGTTCTGGGTGCTCAGTGCTCAGGGTGATCGGTGCTCAGTACTCAGGGTGCTGGGTGCTCAGTGCTCAGGGTGCTCGGTGCTGAGTGCTCAGGGTGCTGGGGGCTCATTACTCAGGGTGCTCAGTGCTCAGGGTGCTGGTTGCTCAGTGCTCGGGGTGCTGGATGCTCATTCCTCAGGGTGCTGGGTGCTCAGTACTCAGGGTGCTCAGTGCTTGGGGTGTTGGGTGCTCCGTCCTCAGGGTGCTGGGTGCTCAGTACTCAGGGTGCTGTGTGCTCAGTACTCAGGGTGCTCAGTGCTTGCGGTGCTGGGTGCTCAGTACTCAGGGTGCTCTGTGCTTGGGGTGTTGGGTGCTCAGTACTCAGGGTGCTGGGTGCTCAGTGCTCAGGGTGCTGGGTGCTCAGTACTCAGGGTGCTGGGTGCTCAGTACTCAGGGTGCTGGGTGCTCAGTGCTCGGGGTGCTGGGTGCTCAGTGCTCGGGGTGCTGGGTGCTCAGTGCTCGGGGTGCTGGATGCTCAGTGCTCAGGGTGCTGGATGCTCAGTACTCAGGGTGCTGGGTGCTCAGTACTCAGGGTGCTGGGTGCTCAGTACTCGGCTGCTGGGTGCTCAGTGCTCAGGGTGCTGGGTGCTCAGTGCTCGGGGTGCTGGGTGCTCAGTGCTCAGTACTCAGGGTGCTGGGTGCTCAGTGCTCGGGATGCTGGGTGCTCAGTGCTCAGTACTCAGGGTGCTGGGTGCTCAGTGCTCGGGGTGCTGGGTGCTCAGTACTCAGCGTGCTGGGTGTTCAGTACTCAGGGAGCTGGGTGCTCAGTGCTCAGGGTGCTGGGTGCTCAGTTCTCGGGGTGCTGGGTGCTCAGTGCTCAGTACTCAGGGTGCTGGGTGCTCAGTGCTCAGGGTGCTGGGTGCTCAGTACTCGGGGTGCTGGGTGCTCAGTGCTCAGGGTGCTGGGTGCTCAGTGCTCAGGGTGCTGGGTGCTCAGTACTCAGTGCTCAGGATGCTGGGTGCTCAGTGCTCGGGCTGCTGGGTGCTCAGTGCTCAGGGTGCTGGGTGCTCAGTACTCAGGGTGCTGGGTTCTCAGTACTCAGGGTGCTGGGTGCACAGTGCTAGGGGTGCTGGGTGCTCAGTGCTCGGGGTCTGTGTGCTCAGTACTCAGGGTGCTGGGTGCTCAGTACTCAGGTTGCTGGGTGCTCAGTGCTCAGGGTGCTGGGTGCTCAGTGCTCTGGGTGCTGGGTGCTCAGTGCTCAGGGTGCTCATTGCTCAGGGTGCTGGGTGCTCAGTACTCAGGGTGCTGGGTGCTCAGTGCTCAGGGTGCTCGGTGATCGGGGCGCTGGGTGCTCAGTGCTCGGGGTGCTCGGAGCTCAGTACTCAGGGTGCTGGGTGCTCAGTACTCGGGGTGCTCGGTGCTCAGTACTCAGGGTGCTGGGTGCTCAGTGCTCGGGGTGCTCGGTGCTCAATAAGTTGGGTGCTCACTACTCAGGGTGCTGGGTGCTCAGTGCTCGGGGTGCTGGGTGCTCAGTACTCAGGGTGCTGGGTGCTCACTACTCGGGGTGCTGGGTGTTCAGTACTCAGGGTGCTGGGTGCTCAGTACTCAGGGTGCTGGGTGCTCAGTATTCAGCTGCTGGGTGCTGAGTGCTCAGGGTGCTGGGTGCTCAGTGCTCGGGGTGCTGGGTGCTCAGTGCTCAGTACTCAGGATGCTGGGTGCTCAGTGCTCGGGATGCTGGGTGCTCAGTGCTCAGTACTCAGGGTGCTGGGGGCTCAGTGCTCGGGGTGCTGGGTCCTCAGTACTCAGCGTGCTGGGTGTTCAGTACTCAGGGAGCTGGGTGCTCACTGCTCAGGTTGCTGGGTGCTCAGTTCTCGGGGTGCTCGGTGCTCAGTACTCAGTGCTCAGGGTGCTCAGTGCTCAGTGCTCAGGGTGCTGGGTGTTCAGTACTCAGGGTGCTTGGTGCTCAGTACTCGGGGTGCTGGGTGCTCAGTACTCAGGGTGCTGGGTGCTCAGTGCTCAGGGTGCTGGGTGCTCAGTACTCGGGTGCTGGGTGCTCAGTGCTCAGGGTGCTGGGTGCTCAGTGCTCGGGGTGCTGGGTGCTCAGTCCTCAGTACTCAGGGTGCTGGGTGCTCAGTGCTCAGTACTCAGGGTGCTGGGTGCTCAGTGCTCGGGGTGCAGTGTGCTCAGTGCTCAGGGTGCTGGGTGCTCAGTGCTCGGGGTGCTGGGTGCTCAGTGCTCAGTACTCAGGGTGCTGGGTGCTCAGTGCTCGGGGTGCTGGGTGCTCAGTGCTCAGTACTCAGGGTGCTGGGTGCTCAGTGCTCAGGGTGCTGGGTGTTCAGTGCTCGGGGTGCTGGGTGCTCAGTACTCAGGGTGCTGGGTGCTCAGTACTCCGGGTGCTGGGTGTTCAGTTCTCGGGGTGCTCGGTGCTCAGTACTCAGTGCTCAGGGTGCTCAGTGCTCAGAGCTCAGGGTGCTGGGTGTTCAGTACTCAGGGTGCTGGGTGCTCAGTACTCAGGGTGCTGGGTGCTCAGTGCTCAGGTTGCTGGGTGCTCAGTACTCGGGGTGCTCGGTGCTCAGTGCTCAGGGTGCTGGGTGAACAGTACTCAGGGTGCTGGGTGCTCAGTGCTCAGGGTGCTCGTTGCTCAGTACTCGGGCTGCTGGGTGCTCATTCTCGGGGTGCTGGGTGCTCAGTGCTCTTGGTGCTGGGTGCTCAGTACTCAGGGTGCTGGGTGCTCAGTGCTCAGGGTGCTGGGTGCTCAGTACTCAGGGTGCTGGGTGTTCAGTGCTCAGGGTGCTGGGTGCTCAGTACTCAGGGTGCTGGGTGCTCAGTGCTCAGCGTGCTGGGTGCTCAGTTCTCAGGGTGCTGTGAGCTTAGTGCTCAGGGTGATCGGTGCTCAGTACTCAGGGTGCTCATTACTCAGGGTGCTGGGTGCTCAGTGCTCAGGGTGCTGGGTGCTCAGTACTCAGGGTGCTGGGTGCTCAGTGCTCGGGGTTCTGGGTGCTCAGTGCTCAGGGTGATCGGTGTTCAGTACTCAGGGTGCTGGGTGCTCAGTGCTCAGGGTGCTGGGTGCTCAGTCCTCAGGGTGCTCAGTGCTCAGGGTGCTGGGTGCACAGTGCTCGGGGTGCTCGGTGCTCAGTACTCAGGGGGCTGAGTGCTCAGTACTCAGGTTGCTGGGTGCTCAGTACTCAGGGTGCTGGGTGCTCAGTGCTCAGGGTGCTGGGTGATCAGTGCTCAGGGTGCTGGGTGCTCAGTGCTCAGGGTGCTGGGTGCTCAGTGCTCGGGGTGCTGGGTGCTCAGTACTCAGGGTGCTGGGTGCTAAGTGCTCAGTGTGCTGGGTGCTCAGTGCTCGGGGCGCTGGGTGCTCAGTGCTCGGGGTGCTCGGAGCTCAGTACTCAGGGTGCTGGGTGCTCAGTGCTGGGGGTGCTCGGTGCTCAGTACGTTGGGTGCTCACTACTCTGGGTGCTGGGTGCTCAGTGCTCGGGGTGATCGGTGCTCAGTACTCAGGGTGCTGGGTGCTCAGTGCTCGGGGTGCTCGGTGCTCAGTACGTTGGGTGCTCACAACTCAGGGTGCTGGGTGCTCAGTTCTCAGGGTGCTGGGTGCTCAGTACTCAGGGTGCTGGTGCTCAGTACTCCGGGTGCTGGGTGCTCAGTTCTCGGGGTGCTCGGTGCTCAGTACTCAGTGCTCAGGGTGCTCAGTGCTCAGTGCTCAGGGTGCTGGGTGTTCAGTACTCAGGGTGCTGGGTGCTCAGTACTCAGGGTGCTGGGTGCTCAGTGCTCAGGGTGCTGGGTGCTCAGTACTCGGGGTGCTCGGTGGTCAGTGCTCAGGGTGCTGGGTGCTCAGTACTCAGGGTGCTGGGTGCTCAGTGCTCAGGGTGCTCGGTGCTCAGTACTCGGGGTGCTGGGTGCTCATTCTCGGGGTGCTGGGTGCTCAGTGCTCGGGGTGCTGGGTGCTCAGTACTCAGGGTGCTGGGTGCTCAGTGCTCAGGGTGCTGGGTGCTCAGTACACAGGGTGCTGGGTGCTCAGTGCTCAGGGTGCTGGGTGCTCAGTACTCAGGGTGCTGGGTGCTCAGTGCTCAGCGTGCTGGGTGCTCAGTACTCAGGGTGCTGGGAGCTCAGTGCTCAGGGTGATCGGTGCTCAGTACTCAGGGTGCTCATTACTCAGGGTGCTGGGTGCTCAGTGCTCGTGGTGCTGGGTGCTCAGTACTCAGGGTGCTGGGTGCTCAGTGCTCGGGGTTCTGGGTGCTCAGTGCTCAGGGTGATCGGTGCTCAGTACTCAGGATGCTCGGTGCTCAGTGCTCAGGGTTCTCGGTGCTCAGTGCTCAGGGTGCTGGGGGCTCAGTACTCAGGGTGCTCAGTGCTCAGAGTGCTGGTTGCTCAGTGCTCGGGGTGCTGGGTGCTCAATCCTCAGGGTGCTGGGTGCTCAGTACTCAGGGTGCTGGGTGCTCAGTACTCAGGGGGCTCAGTGCTTGGGGTGCTGGGTGCTCAGTACTCAGGGTGCTCAGTGCTTGGGGTGTTGGGTGCTCCGTCCTCAGGGTGCTGGGTGCTCAGTACTCAGGGTGCTGGGTGCTCAGTACTCAGGGTGCTCAGTGCTTGCGGTGCTGGGTTCTCAGTACTCAGGGTGCTCTGTGCTTGGGGTGTTGGGTGCTCAGTACTCAGGGTGCTGGGTGCTCAGTGCTCAGGGTGCTGGGTGCTCAGTACTCAGGGTGCTGGGTGCTCAGTACTCAGGGTGCTGGGTGCTCAGTGCTCGGGGTGCTGGGTGCTCAGTGCTCGGGGTGCTGGGTGCTCAGTGCTCGGGGTACTGGATGCTCAGTGCTCAGGGTGCTGGATGCTCAGTACTCAGGGTGCTGGGTGCTCAGTACTCAGGGTGCTGGGTGCTCAGTACTCGGCTGCTGGGTGCTCAGTGCTCAGGGTGCTGGGTGCTCAGTGCTCGGGGTGCTGGGTGCTCAGTGCTCAGTACTCAGGGTGCTGGGTGCTCAGTGCTCGGGATGCTGGGTGCTCAGTGCTCAGTACTCAGGGTGCTGGGTGCTCAGTGCTCGGGGTGCTGGGTGCTCAGTACTCAGCGTGCTGGGTGTTCAGTACTCAGGGAGCTGGGTGCTCAGTGCTCAGGGTGCTGGGTGCTCAGTTCTCGGGGTGCTGGGTGCTCAGTGCTCAGTACTCAGGGTGCTGGGTGCTCAGTGCTCAGGGTGCTGGGTGCTCAGTACTCGGGGTGCTGGGTGCTCAGTGCTCAGGGTGCTGGGTGCTCAGTACTCAGTGCTCAGGATGCTGGGTGCTCAGTGCTCGGGCTGCTGGGTGCTCAGTGCTCAGGGTGCTGGGTGCTCAGTACTCAGGGTGCTGGGTTCTCAGTACTCAGGGTGCTGGGTGCACAGTGCTAGGGGGGCTGGGTGCTCAGTGCTCGGGGTCTGGGTGCTCAGTACTCAGGGTGCTGGGTGCTCAGTACTCAGGGTGCTGGGTGCTCAGTGCTCAGGGTGCTGGGTGCTCAGTGCTCTGGGTGCTGGGTGCTCAGTGCTCAGGGTGCTCATTGCTCAGGGTGCTGGGTGCTCAGTACTCAGGGTGCTGGGTGCTCAGTGCTCAGGGTGCTCGGTGATCGGGGTGCTGGGTGCTCAGTTCTCGGGGTGCTCGGAGCTCAGTACTCAGGGTGCTGGGTGCTCAGTGCTCGGGGTGCTCGGTGCTCAGTACTCAGGGTGCTGGGTGCTCAGTGCTCGGGGTGCTCGGTGCTCAATACGTTGGGTGCTCACTACTCAGGGTGCTGGGTGCTCAGTGCTCGGGGTGCTGGGTGCTCAGTACTCAGGGTGCTGGGTGCTCACTACTCGGGGTGCTGGGTGCTCAGTACTCAGGGTGCTGGGTGCTCAGTACTCAGGGTGCTGGGTGCTCAGTATTCGGCTGCTGGGTGCTCAGTGCTCAGGGTGCTGGGTGCTCAATGCTCGGGGTGCTGGGTGCTCAGTGCTCAGTACTCAGGATGCTGGGTGCTCAGTGCTCGGGATGCTGGGTGCTCAGTGCTCAGTACTCAGGGTGCTGGGGGCTCAGTGCTCGGGGTGCTGGGTCCTCAGTACTCAGCGTGCTGGGTGTTCAGTACTCAGGGAGCTGGGTGCTCACTGCTCAGGGTGCTGGGTGCTCAGTTCTCGGGGTGCTCGGTGCTCAGTACTCAGTGCTCAGTGTGCTCAGTGCTCAGTGCTCAGGGTGCTGGGTGTTCAGTACTCAGGGTGCTTGGTGCTCAGTACTCGGGGTGCTGGGTGCTCAGTACTCAGGGTGCTGGGTGCTCAGTGCTCAGGGTGCTGGGTGCTCAGTACTCGGGTGCTGGGTGCTCAGTGCTCAGGGTGCTGGGTGCTCAGTGCTCGGGGTGCTGGGTGCTCAGTCCTCAGTACTCAGGGTGCTGGGTGCTCAGTGCTCGGGGTGCTAGGTGCTCAGTGCTCAGTACTCAGGGTGCTGGGTGCTCAGTGCTCGGGGTGCAGTGTGCTCAGTGCTCAGGGTGCTGGGTGCTCAGTGCTCGGGGTGCTGGGTGCTCAGTGCTCAGTACTCAGGGTGCTGGGTGCTCAGTGCTCGGGGTGCTGGGTGCTCAGTGCTCAGTACTCAGGGTGCTGGGTGCTCAGTGCTCAGGGTGCTGGGTGTTCAGTGCTCGGGGTGCTGGGTGCTCAGTACTCAGGGTGCTGGGTGCTCAGTACTCCGGGTGCTGGGTGCTCAGTTCTCGGGGTGCTCGGTGCTCAGTACTCAGTGCTCAGGGTGCTCAGTGCTCAGTGCTCAGGGTGCTGGGTGTTCAGTACTCAGGGTGCTGGGTGCTCAGTGCTCAGGGTGCTGGGTGCTCAGTACTCGGGCTGCTGGGTGCTCATTCTCGGGGTGCTGGGTGCTCAGTGCTCTTGGTGCTGGGTGCTCAGTACTCAGGGTGCTGGGTGCTCAGTGCTCAGGGTGCTGGGTGCTCAGTACTCAGGGTGCTGGGTGTTCAGTGCTCAGGGTGCTGGGTGCTCAGTACTCAGGGTGCTGGGTGCTCAGTGCTCAGCGTGCTGGGTGCTCAGTTCTCAGGGTGCTGTGAGCTCAGTGCTCAGGGTGATCGGTGCTCAGTACTCAGGGTGCTCATTACTCAGTGTGCTGGGTGCTCAGTGCTCAGGGTGCTGGGTGCTCAGTACTCAGGGTGCTGGGTGCTCAGTGCTCGGGGTTCTGGGTGCTCAGTGCTCAGGGTGATCGGTGTTCAGTACTCAGGGTGCTGGGTGCTCAGTGCTCAGGGTGCTGGGTGCTCAGTCCTCAGGGTGCTCAGTGCTCAGGGTGCTGGGTGCTCAGTGCTCGGGGTGCTCGGTGCTCAGTACTCAGGGTGCTGAGTGCTCAGTACTCAGGTTGCTGGGTGCTCAGTACTCAGGGTGCTGGGTGCTCAGTGCTCAGGGTGCTGGGTGATCAGTGCTCAGGGTGCTGGGTGCTCAGTGCTCAGGGTGCTGGGTGCTCAGTGCTCGGGGTGCTGGGTGCTCAGTACTCAGGGTGCTGGGTGCTAAGTGCTCAGGGTGCTGGGTGCTCAGTGCTCGGGGCGCTGGGTGCTCAGTGCTCGGTGTGCTCAGAGCTCAGTACTCAGGGTGCTGGGTGCTCAGTGCTGGGGGTGATCGGTGCTCAGTACTCAGGGTGCTGGGTGCTCAGTGCTCGGGGTGCTCGGTGCTCAGTACGTTGGGTGCTCACTACTCAGGGTGCTTGCTGCTCAGTGCTCGGGGTGATCGGTGCTCAGTACTCAGGGTGCTGGGTGCTCAGTGCTCGGGGTGCTCGGTGCTCAGTACGTTGGGTGCTCACAACTCAGGGTGCTGGGTGCTCAGTTCTCAGGGTGCTGGGTGTTCAGTACTCAGGGTGCTGGGTGCTCAGTACTCAGGGTGCTCAGTGATTGGGGTGTTGGGTGCTCAGTACTCAGGGTGCTGGGTGCTCAGTGCTCAGGGTGCTGGGTGCTCAGTACTCAGGGTGCTGGGTGTTCAGTACTCAGGGTGCTGGGTGCTCAGTACTCGGGGTGCTGGGTGTTCAGTACTCAGGGTGCTGGGTGCTCAGTGCTCAGGGTGCTGGGTGCTCAGTAGTCAGGGTGCTGGGTGCTCAGTACTCAGGGTGCTGGGTGCTCAGTTCTCGGGGTGCTTGGTGCTCAGTACTCAGTGCTCAGGGTGCTCAGTGCTCAGTGCTCAGGGTGCTGGGTGTTCAGTACTCAGGGTGCTGGGTGCTCAGTACTCAGGGTGCTGGGTGCTCAGTGCTCAGGGTGCTGGGTGCTCAGTACTCGGGGTGCTGGGTGCTCATTCTCGGGGTGCTGGGTGCTCAGTGCTCGGGGTGCTGGGTGCTCAGTACTCAGGGTGCTGGGTGCTCAGTGCTCAGGGTGCTGGGTGCTCAGTACTCAGGGTGCTGGGTGCTCAGTGCTCAGGGTGCTGGGTGCTCAGTACTCAGGGTGCTGGGTGCTCAGTGCTCAGCGTGCTGGGTGCTCAGTACTCAGGGTGCTGGGAGCTCAGTGCTCAGGGTGATCGGTGCTCAGTACTCAGGGTGCTCATTACTCAGGGTTCTGGGTGCTCAGTGCTCGGGGTGCTGGGTGCTCATTACTCAGGGTGCTGGGTGCTCAGTGCTCAGGGTGCTGGGTGCTCAGTACTCGGGGTGCTGGGTGTTCAGTACTCAGGGTGCTGGGTGCTCAGTGCTCGGGGTGCTGGGTGCTCAGTGCTCAGTACTCAGGGTGCTGGGTGCTCAGTGCTCGGGGTGCTGGGTGCTCAGTGCTCAGTACTCAGGGTGCTGGGTGCTCAGTGCTCAGGGTGCTGGGTGTTCAGTGCTCGGGGTGCTGGGTGCTCAGTACTCAGGGTGCTGGGTGCTCAGTACTCCGGGTGCTGGGTGCTCAGTTCTCGGGGTGCTCGGTGCTCAGTACTCAGTGCTCAGGGTGCTCAGTGCTCAGTGCTCAGGGTGCTGGGTGTTCAGTACTCAGGGTGCTGGGTGCTCAGTGCTCAGGGTGCTGGGTGCTCAGTACTCGGGCTGCTGGGTGCTCATTCTCGGGGTGCTGGGTGCTCAGTGCTCTTGGTGCTGGGTGCTCAGTACTCAGGGTGCTGGGTGCTCAGTGCTCAGGGTGCTGGGTGCTCAGTACTCAGGGTGCTGGGTGTTCAGTGCTCAGGGTGCTGGGTGCTCAGTACTCAGGGTGCTGGGTGCTCAGTGCTCAGCGTGCTGGGTGCTCAGTTCTCAGGGTGCTGTGAGCTCAGTGCTCAGGGTGATCGGTGCTCAGTACTCAGGGTGCTCATTACTCAGGGTGCTGGGTGCTCAGTGCTCAGGGTGCTGGGTGCTCAGTACTCAGGGTGCTGGGTGCTCAGTGCTCGGGGTTCTGGGTGCTCAGTGCTCAGGGTGATCGGTGTTCAGTACTCAGGGTGCTGGGTGCTCAGTGCTCAGGGTGCTGGGTGCTCAGTCCTCAGGGTGCTCAGTGCTCAGGGTGCTGGGTGCTCAGTGCTCGGGGTGCTCGGTGCTCAGTACTCAGGGTGCTGAGTGCTCAGTACTCAGGTTGCTGGGTGCTCAGTACTCAGGGTGCTGGGTGCTCAGTGCTCAGGGTGCTGGGTGATCAGTGCTCAGGGTGCTGGGTGCTCAGTGCTCAGGGTGCTGGGTGCTCAGTGCTCGGGGTGCTGGGTGCTCAGTACTCAGGGTGCTGGGTGCTAAGTGCTCAGGGTGCTGGGTGCTCAGTGCTCGGGGCGCTGGGTGCTCAGTGCTCGGTGTGCTCAGAGCTCAGTACTCAGGGTGCTGGGTGCTCAGTGCTGGGGGTGATCGGTGCTCAGTACTCAGGGTGCTGGGTGCTCAGTGCTCGGGGTGCTCGGTGCTCAGTACGTTGGGTGCTCACTACTCAGGGTGCTTGCTGCTCAGTGCTCGGGGTGATCGGTGCTCAGTACTCAGGGTGCTGGGTGCTCAGTGCTCGGGGTGCTCGGTGCTCAGTACGTTGGGTGCTCACAACTCAGGGTGCTGGGTGCTCAGTTCTCAGGGTGCTGGGTGTTCAGTACTCAGGGTGCTGGGTGCTCAGTACTCAGGGTGCTCAGTGCTTGGGGTGTTGGGTGCTCAGTACTCAGGGTGCTGGGTGCTCAGTGCTCAGGGTGCTGGGAGCTCAGTACTCAGGGTGCTGGGTGCTCAGTACTCAGGGTGCTGGGTGTTCAGTACTCAGGGTGCTGGGTGCTCAGTACTCGGGGTGCTGGGTGTTCAGTACTCAGGGTGCTGGGTGCTCAGTGCTCAGGGTGCTGGGTGCTCAGTAGTCAGGGTGCTGGGTGCTCAGTACTCAGGGTGCTGGGTGCTCAGTTCTCGGGGTGCTTGGTGCTCAGTACTCAGTGCTCAGGGTGCTCAGTGATCAGTGCTCAGGGTGCTGGGTGTTCAGTACTCAGGGTGCTGGGTGCTCAGTACTCAGGGTGCTGGGTGCTCAGTGCTCAGGGTGCTGGGTGCTCAGTACTCGGGGTGCTGGGTGCTCATTCTCAGGGTGCTGGGTGCTCAGTGCTCGGGGTGCTGGGTGCTCAGTACTCAGGGTGCTGGGTCCTCAGTGCTCAGGGTGCTGGGTGCTCAGTACTCAGGGTGCTGGGTGCTCAGTGCTCAGGGTGCTGGGTGCTCAGTACTCAGGGTGCTGGGTGCTCAGTGCTCAGCGTGCTGGGTGCTCAGTACTCAGGGTGCTGGGAGCTCAGTGCTCAGGGTGATCGGTGCTCAGTACTCAGGGTGCTCATTACTCAGGGTTCTGGGTGCTCAGTGCTCGGGGTGCTGGGTGCTCATTACTCAGGGTGCTGGGTGCTCAGTGCTCAGGGTGCTGGGTGCTCAGTACTCGGGGTGCTGGGTGTTCAGTACTCAGGGTGCTGGGTGCTCAGTACTCGGGGTGCTGGGTGTTCAGTACTCAGGGTGCTGGGTGCTCAGTGCTCAGGGTGCTGGGTGCTCAGTACTCGGGTGCTGGGTGCTCAGTGCTCAGGGTGCTGGGTGCTCAGTGCTCGGGGTGCTGGGTGCTCAGTGCTCAGTACTCAGGGTGCTGGGTGCTCAGTGCTCGGGGTGCAGGGTGCTCAGTGCTCAGGGTGCTGGGTGCTCAGTGCTCGGGGTGCTGGGTGCTCAGTACTCAGGGTGCTGGGTGCTCAGTACTCCGGGTGCTGGGTGCTCAGTTCTCTGGGTGCTCGCTGCTCAGTACTCAGTGCTCAGGGTGCTCAGTGCTCAGTGCTCAGGGTGCTGGGTGCTCAGTGCTCAGGGTGCTGGGTGCTCAGTACTCAGGGTGCTGGGTGTTCAGTGCTCAGGGTGCTGGGTGCTCAGTACTCAGGGTGCTGGGTGCTCAGTGCTCAGCGTGCTGGGTGCTCAGTTCTCAGGGTGCTGGGAGCTCAGTGCTCAGGGTGATCGGTGCTCAGTACTCAGGGTGCTCATTACTCAGGGTGCTGGGTGCTCAGTGCTCAGGGTGCTGGGTGCTCAGTACTCAGGGTGCTGGGTGCTCAGTGCTCGGGGTTCTGGGTGCTCAGTGCTCAGGGTGATCGGTGCTCAGTACTCAGTGTGCTGGGTGCTCAGTGCTCAGGGTGCTGGGTGCTCAGTCCTCAGGGTGCTCAGTGCTCAGGGTGCTGGGTGCTCAGTGCTCAGGGTGCTCGGTGCTCAGTACTCAGGGTGCTGAGTGCTCAGTACTCAGGGTGCTGGGTGCTCAGTACTCAGGGTGCTGGGTGCTCAGTGCTCAGGGTGCTGGGTGATCAGTGCTCAGGGTGCTGGGTGCTCAGTGCTCAGGGTGCTGGGTGCTCAGTGCTCGGGGTGCTGGGTGCTCAGTACTCAGGGTGTTGGGTGCTAAGTGCTCAGGGTGCTGGGTCCTCAGTGCTCGGGGCCCTGGGTGCTCAGTGCTCGGGGTGCTAGGAGCTCAGTACTCAGGGTGCTGGGTGCTCAGTGCTGGGGGTGATCGGTGCTCTGTACTCAGGGTGCTGGGTGCTCAGTGCTCGGGGTGCTCGGTGCTCAGTACGTTGAGTGCTCACTACTCAGGGTGCTGGGTGCTCAGTGCTCGAGGTGATCGGTGCTCAGTACTTAGGGTGCTGGGTGCTCAGTGCTCGGGGTGCTCGGTGCTCAGTACGTTGGGTACTCACTACTCAGGGTGCTGGGTGCTCATTTCTCAGGGTGCTGGGTGCTCAGTACTCAGGGTGCTGGGTGCTCAGTACTCAGGGTGCTCAGTGCTTGGGGTGTTGGGTGCTCAGTACTCAGGGTGCTGGGTGCTCAGTGCTCAGGGTGCTGGGTGCTCAGTACTCAGGGTGCTGGGTGCTCAGTACTCAGGGTGCTGGGTGTTCAGTACTCAGGGTGCTGGGTGCTCAGTACTCGGGGTGCTGGGTGTTCAGTACTCAGGGTGCTGGGTGCTCAGTGCTCAGGGTGCTGGGTGCTCAGTAGTCAGGGTGCTTGGTGCTCAGTACTCAGGGTGCTGGGTGCTCAGTTCTCGGGGTGCTCGGTGCTCAGTACTCAGTGCTCAGGGTGCTCAGTGCTCAGTGCTCAGGGTGCTGGGTGTTCAGTACTCAGGGTGCTGGGTGCTCAGTACTCAGGGTGCTGGGTGCTCAGTGCTCAGGGTGCTGGGTGCTCAGTGCTCGGGGTGCTGGGTGCTCAGTACTCAGGGTGCTGGGTGCTCAGTGCTCGGGGTTCTGGGTGCTCAGTGCTCAGGGTGATCGGTGCTCAGTACTCAGGGTGCTGGGTGCTCAGTGCTCAGGGTGCTCGGTGCTCAGTGCTCAGGGTGCTGGGTGCTCAGTACTCGGGGTGCTGGGTGTTCAGTACTCAGGGTGCTGGGTGCTCAGTACTCGGGGTGCTGGGTGTTCAGTACTCAGGGTGCTGGGTGCTCAGTGCTCAGGGTGCTGGGTGCTCAGTACTCGGGTGCTGGGTGCTCAGTACTCAGGGTGCTGGGTGTTCAGTACTCAGGGTGCTGGGTGCTCAGTACTCGGGGTGCTGGGTGCTCAGTGCTCAGGGTGCTGGGTGCTCAGTGCTCGGGGTGCTGGGTGCTCAGTGCTCAGTACTCAGGGTGCTGGGTGCTCAGTGCTCAGGGTGCAGGGTGCTCAGTGCTCAGGGTGCTGGGTGCTCAGTGCTCGGGGTGCTGGGTGCTCAGTACTCAGGGTGCTGGGTGCTCAGTACTCCGGGTGCTGGGTGCTCAGTTCTCTGGGTGCTCGGTGCTCAGTACTCAGTGCTCAGGGTGCTCAGTGCTCAGTGCTCAGGGTGCTGGGTGCTCAGTGCTCAGGGTGCTGGGTGCTCAGTACTCAGGGTGCTGGGTGTTCAGTGCTCAGGGTGCTGGGTGCTCAGTACTCAGGGTGCTGGGTGCTCAGTGCTCAGCGTGCTGGGTGCTCAGTTCTCAGGGTGCTGGGAGCTCAGTGCTCAGGGTGATCGGTGCTCAGTACTCAGGGTGCTCATTACTCAGGGTGCTGGGTGCTCAGTGCTCAGGGTGCTGGGTGCTCAGTACTCAGGGTGCTGGGTGCTCAGTGCTCGGGGTTCTGGGTGCTCAGTGCTCAGGGTGATCGGTGCTCAGTACTCAGTGTGCTGGGTGCTCAGTGCTCAGGGTGCTGGGTGCTCAGTCCTCAGGGTGCTCAGTGCTCAGGGTGCTGGGTGATCAGTGCTCGGGGTGCTCGGTGCTCAGTACTCAGGGTGCTGAGTGCTCAGTACTCAGGGTGCTGGGTGCTCAGTACTCAGGGTGCTGGGTGCTCAGTGCTCAGGGTGCTGGGTGATCAGTGCTCAGGGTGCTGGGTGCTCAGTGCTCAGGGTGCTGGGTGCTCAGTGCTCGGGGTGCTGGGTGCTCAGTACTCAGGGTGTTGGGTGCTAAGCGCTCAGGGTGCTGGGTCCTCAGTGCTCGGGGCCCTGGGTGCTCAGTGCTCGGGGTGCTCGGAGCTCAGTACTCAGGGTGCTGGGTGCTCAGTGCTGGGGGTGATCGGTGCTCTGTACTCAGGGTGCTGGGTGCTCAGTGCTCTGGGTGCTCGGTGCTCAGTACGTTGGGTGCTCACTACTCAGGGTGCTGGGTGCTCAGTGCTCGGGGTGATCGGTGCTCAGTACTTAGGGTGCTGGGTGCTCAGTGCTCGGGGTGCTCGGTGCTCAGTACGTTGGGTGCTCACTACTCAGGGTGCTGGGTGCTCAGTTCTCAGGGTGCTGGGTGCTCAGTACTCATTGTGCTGGGTGCTCAGTACTCAGGGTGCTCAGTGCTTGGGGTGTTGGGTGCTCAGTACTCAGGGTGCTGGGTGCTCAGTGCTCAGGGTGCTGGGTGCTCAGTACTCAGGGTGCTGGGTGCTCAGTACTCAGGGTGCTGGGTGTTCAGTACTCAGGGTGCTGGGTGCTCAGTACTCGGGGTGCTGGGTGTTCAGTACTCAGGGTGCTGGGTGCTCAGTGCTCAGCGTGCTGGGTGCTCAGTAGTCAGGGTGCTTGGTGCTCAGTACTCAGGGTGCTGGGTGCTCAGTTCTCGGGGTGCTCGGTGCTCAGTACTCAGTGCTCAGGGTGCTCAGTGCTCAGTGCTCAGGGTGCTGGGTGTTCAGTACTCAGGGTGCTGGGTGCTCAGTACTCAGGGTGCTGGGTGCTCAGTGCTCAGGGTGCTGGGTGCTCAGTACTCGGGGTGCTCGGTGCTCAGTGCTCAGGGTGCTGGGTGCTCAGTACTCAGGGTGCTGGGTGCTCAGTGCTCAGGGTGCTCGGTGCTCAGTACTCGGGGTGCTGGGTGCTCATTCTCGGGGTGCTGGGTGCTCAGTGCTCGGGGTGCTGGGTGCTCAGTACTCAGGGTGCTGGGTGCTCAGTGCTCAGGGTGCTGGGTGCTCAGTACTCAGGGTGCTGGGTGCTCAGTGCTCAGGGTGCTGGGTGCTCAGTACTCAGGGTGCTGGGTGCTAAGTGCTCAGCCTGCTGGGTGCTCAGTACTCAGGGTGCTGGGAGCTCAGTGCTCAGGGTGATCGGTGCTCAGTACTCAGGGTGCTCATTACTCAGGGTGCTGGGTGCTCAGTGCTCGGGGTGCTGGGTGCGCAGTACTCAGGGTGCTGGGTGCTCAGTGCTCGGGGTTCTGGGTGCTCAGTGCTCAGGGTGATCGGTGCTCAGTACTCAGGGTGCTGGGTGCTCAGTGCTCAGGGTGTTCGGTGCTCAGTGCTCAGGGTGCTGGGTGCTCAGTACTCAGGGTGCTGGGTGTTCAGTACTCAGGGTGCTGGGTGCTCAGTACTCGGGGTGCTGGGTGTTCAGTACTCAGGGTGCTGGGTGCTCAGTGCTCAGGGTGCTGGGTGCTCAGTACTCGGGTGCTGGGTGCTCAGTGCTCAGGGTGCTGGGTGCTCAGTGCTCGGGGTGCTGGGTGCTCAGTGCTCAGTACTCAGGGTGCTGGGTGCTCAGTGCTCGGGGTGCAGGGTGCTCAGTGCTCAGGGTGCTGGGTGCTCAGTGCTCGGGGTGCTGGGTGCTCAGTGCTCAGTACTCAGGGTGCTGGGTGCTCAGTTCTCGGGGTGCTGGGTGCTCAGTGCTCAGTACTCAGGGTGCTGGGTGCTCAGTGCTCAGGGTGCTGGGTGCTCAGTTCTCGGGGTGCTCGGTGCTCAGTACTCAGTGCTCAGGGTGCTCAGTGCTCAGTGCTCAGGGTGCTGGGTGCTCAGTACTCAGGGTGCTGGGTGCTCAGTGCTCAGTACTCAGGGTGCTGGGTGCTCAGTTCTCGGGGTGCTGGGTGCTCAGTGCTCAGGGTGCTGGGTGCTCAGTGCTCGGTGTGCTGGGTGCTCAGTGCTCAGTACTCAGGGTGCTGGGTGCTCAGTTCTCGGGGTGCTGGGTGCTCAGTGCTCAGTACTCAGGGTGCTGGGTGCTCAGTGCTCAGGGTGCTGGGTGCTCAGTGCTCGGGGTGCTGGGTGCTCAGTACTCAATGTGCTGGGTGCTCAGTACTCCGGGTGCTGGGTGCTCAGTTCTCGGGGTGCTCGGTGCTCAGTACTCAGTGCTCAGGGTGCTCAGTGCTCAGTGCTCAGGGTGCTGGGTGCTCAGTACTCAGGGTGCTGGGAGCTCAGTGCTCAGGGTGATGGGTGCTCAGTACTCAGTGTGCTCATTACTCAGGGTGCTGGGTGCTCAGTGCTCGGGGTGCTGGGTGCTCAGTACTCAGGGTGCTGGGTGCTCAGTGCTCGGGGTTCTGGGTGCTCAGTGCTCAGGGTGATCGGTGCTCAGTACTCAGGGTGCTGGGTGCTCAGTGCTCAGGGTGCTCGGTGCTCAGTGCTCAGGGTGCTGGGTGCTCAGTACTCGGGGTGCTGGGTGTTCAGTACTCAGGGTGCTGGGTATTCAGTACTCGGGGTGCTGGGTGTTCAGTACTCAGGGTGCTGGGTGCTCAGTGCTCAGGGTGCTCAGTACTCGGGTGCTGGGTGCTCAGTGCTCAGGGTGCTGGGTGCTCAGTGCTCGGGGTGCTGGGTGCTCAGTGCTCATTACTCAGGGTGCTGGGTGCTCAGTGCTCGGGGTGCAGGGTGCTCAGTGCTCAGGGTGCTGGGTGCTTAGTGCTCGGGGTGCTGTGTGCTCAGTGCTCAGTACTCAGGGTGCTGGGTGCTCAGTGCTCGGGGTGCTGGGTGCTCAGTGCTCAGTACTCAGGGTGCTGGGTGCTCAGTACTCAGGGTGCTGGGTGCTCAGTGCTCAGGGTGCTGGGTGATCAGTGCTCAGGGTGCTGGGTGCTCAGTGCTCAGGGTGCTGGGTGCTCAGTGCTCGGGGTGCTGGGTGCTCAGTACTCAGGGTGTTGGGTGCTAAGTGCTCAGTGTGCTGGGTCCTCAGTGCTCGGGGCCCTGGGTGCTCAGTGCTCGGGGTGCTCGGAGCTCAGTACTCAGGGTGCTGGGTGCTCAGTGCTGGGGGTGATCGGTGCTCAGTACGTTGGGTGCTCACTACTCAGGGTGCTGGGTGCTCAGTGCTCGGGGTGATCGGTGCTCAGTACTTAGGGTGCTGGGTGCTCAGTGCTCGGGGTGCTCGGTGCTCTGTACGTTGGGTGCTCACTACTCAGGGTGCTGGGTGCTCAGTTCTCAGGGTGCTGGGTGCTCAGTACTCATTGTGCTGGGTGCTCAGTACTCAGGGTGCTCAGTGCTTGGGGTGTTGGGTGCTCAGTACTCAGGGTGCTGGGTGCTCAGTGCTCAGGGTGCTGGGTGCTCAGTACTCAGGGTGCTGGGTGCTCAGTACTCAGGGTGCTGGGTGTTCAGTACTCAGGGTGCTGGGTGCTCAGTAATCGGGGTGCTGGGTGTTCAGTACTCAGGGTGCTGGGTGCTCAGTGCTCAGGGTGCTGGGTGCTCAGTAGTCAGGGTGCTTGGTGCTCAGTACTCAGGGTGCTGGGTGCTCAGTTCTCGGGGTACTCGGTGCTCAGTACTCAGTGCTCAGGGTGCTCAGTGCTCAGTGCTCAGGGTGCTGGGTGTTCAGTACTCAGGGTGCTGGGTGCTCAGTACTCAGGGTGCTGGGTGCTCAGTGCTCAGGGTGCTGGGTTCTCAGTACTCGGGGTGCTCGGTGCTCAGTGCTCAGGGTGCTGGGTGCTCAGTACTCAGGGTGCTGGGTGCTCAGTGCTCAGGGTGCTCGGTGCTCAGTACTCGGGGTGCTGGGTGCTCATTCTCGGGGTGCTGGGTGCTCAGTGCTCGGGGTGCTGGGTGCTCAGTACTCAGGGTGCTGGGTGCTCAGTGCTCAGGGTGCTGGGTGCTCAGTACTCAGGGTGCTGGGTGCTCAGTGCTCAGGGTGCTGGGTGCTCAGTACTCAGGGTGCTGGGTGCTCAGTGCTCAGCCTGCTGGGTGCTCAGTACTCAGGGTGCTGGGAGCTCAGTGCTCAGGGTGATCGGTGCTCAGTACTCAGGGTGCTCATTACTCAGGGTGCTGGGTGCTCAGTGCTCGGGGTTCTGGGTGCTCAGTGCTCAGGGTGATCGGTGCTCAGTACTCAGGGTGCTGGGTGCTCAGTGCTCAGGGTGTTCGGTGCTCAGTGCTCAGGGTGCTGGGTGCTCAGTACTCAGGGTGCTGGGTGTTCAGTACTCAGGGTGCTGGGTGCTCAGTACTCGGGGTGCTGGGTGTTCAGTACTCAGGGTGCTGGGTGCTCAGTGCTCAGGGTGCTGGGTGCTCAGTACTCGGGTGCTGGGTGCTCAGTGCTCAGGGTGCTGGGTGCTCAGTGCTCGGGGTGCTGGGTGCTCAGTGCTCAGTACTCAGGGTGCTGGGTGCTCAGTGCTCGGGGTGCAGGGTGCTCAGTGCTCAGGGTGCTGGGTGCTCAGTGCTCGGGGTGCTGGGTGCTCAGTGCTCAGTACTCAGGGTGCTGGGTGCTCAGTTCTCGGGGTGCTGGGTGCTCAGTGCTCAGTACTCAGGGTGCTGGGTGCTCAGTGCTCAGGGTGCTGGGTGCTCAGTTCTCGGGGTGCTCGGTGCTCAGTACTCAGTGCTCAGGGTGCTCAGTGCTCAGTGCTCAGGGTGCTGGGTGTTCAGTACTCAGGGTGCTGGGTGCTCAGTTCTCAGGGTGCTCAGTACTCGGGTGCTGGGTGCTCAGTGCTTAGGGTGCTGGGTGCTCAGTGCTCGGGGTGCTGGGTGCTCAGTGCTCATTACTCAGGGTGCTGGGTGCTCAGTGCTCGGGGTGCAGGGTGCTCAGTGCTCAGGGTGCTGGGTGCTTAGTGCTCGGGGTGCTGTGTGCTCAGTGCTCAGTACTCAGGGTGCTGGGTGCTCAGTGCTCGGGGTGCTGGGTGCTCAGTGCTCAGTACTCAGGGTGCTGGGTGCTCAGTACTCAGGGTGCTGGGTGCTCAGTGCTCAGGGTGCTGGATGATCAGTGCTCAGGGTGCTGGGTGCTCAGTGCTCAGGGTGCTGGGTGCTCAGTGCTCGGGGTGCTGGGTGCTCAGTACTCAGGGTGTTGGGTGCTAAGTGCTCAGGGTGCTGGGTCCTCAGTGCTCGGGGCCCTGGGTGCTCAGTGCTCGGGGTGCTCGGAGCTCAGTACTCAGGGTGCTGGGTGCTCAGTGCTGGGGGTGATCGGTGCTCAGTACGTTGGGTGCTCACTACTCAGGGTGCTGGGTGCTCAGTGCTCGGGGTGATCGGTGCTCAGTACTTAGGGTGCTGGGTGCTCAGTGCTCGGGGTGCTCGGTGCTCAGTACGTTGGGTGCTCACTACTCAGGGTGCTGGGTGCTCAGTTCTCAGGGTGCTGGGTGCTCAGTACTCATTGTGCTGGGTGCTCAGTACTCAGGGTGCTCAGTGCTTGGGGTGTTGGGTGCTCAGCACTCAGGGTGCTGGGTGCTCAGTGCTCAGGGTGCTGGGTGCTCAGTACTCAGGGTGCTGGGTGCTCAGTACTCAGGGTGCTGGGGGTTCAGTACTCAGGGTGCTGGGTGCTCAGTACTCGGGGTGCTGGGTGTTCAGTACTCAGGGTGCTGGGTGCTCAGTGCTCAGGGTGCTGGGTGCTCAGTAGTCAGGGTGCTTGGTGCTCAGTACTCAGGGTGCTGGGTGCTCAGTTCTCGGGGTGCTCGGTGCTCAGTACTCAGTGCTCAGGGTGCTCAGTGCTCAGTGCTCAGGGTGCTGGGTGTTCAGTACTCAGGGTGCTGGGTGCTCAGTACTCAGGGTGCTGGGTGCTCAGTGCTCAGGGTGCTGGGTGCTCAGTACTCGGTGTGCTCGGTGCTCAGTGCTCAGGGTGCTGGGTGCTCAGTACTCAGGGTGCTGGGTGCTCAGTGCTCAGGGTGCTCGGTGCTCAGTACTCGGGGTGCTGGGTGCTCATTCTCGGGGTGCTGGGTGCTCAGTGCTCGGGGTGCTGGGTGCTCAGTACTCAGGGTGCTGGGTGCTCAGTGCTCAGGGTGCTGGGTGCTCAGTACTCAGGGTGCTGGGTGCTCAGTGCTCAGGGTGTTGGGTGCTCAGTACTCAGGGTGCTGGGTGCTCAGTGCTCAGCCTGCTGGGTGCTCAGTACTCAGGGTGCTGGGAGCTCAGTGCTCAGGGTGATCGGTGCTCAGTACTCAGGGTGCTCATTACTCAGGGTGCAGGGTGCTCAGTGCTCGGGGTGCTGGGTGCGCAGTACTCAGGGTGCTGGGTGCTCAGTGCTTGGGGTTCTGGGTGCTCAGTGCTCAGGGTGATCGGTGCTCAGTACTCAGGGTGCTGGGTGCTCAGTGCTCAGGGTGTTCGGTGCTCAGTGCTCAGGGTGCTGGGTGCTCAGTACTCAGGGTGCTGGGTGTTCAGTACTCAGGGTGCTGGGTGCTCAGTACTCGGGGTGCTGGGTGTTCAGTACTCAGGGTGCTGGGTGCTCAGTGCTCAGGGTGCTGGGTGCTCAGTACTCGGGTGCTGGGTGCTCAGTGCTCAGGGTGCTGGGTGCTCAGTGCTCGGGGTGCTGGGTGCTCAGTGCTCAGTACTCAGGGTGCTGGGTGCTCAGTGCTCGGGGTGCAGGGTGCTCAGTGCTCAGGGTGCTGGGTGCTCAGTGCTCGGGGTGCTGGGTGCTCAGTGCTCAGTACTCAGGGTGCTGGGTGCTCAGTTCTCCGGGTGCTGGGTGCTCAGTGCTCAGTACTCAGGGTGCTGGGTGCTCAGTGCTCAGGGTGCTGGGTGCTCAGTTCTCGGGGTGCTCGGTGCTCAGTACTCAGTGCTCAGGGTGCTCAGTGCTCAGTGCTCAGGGTGCTGGGTGCTCAGTACTCAGGGTGCTGGGTGCTCAGTGCTCAGTACTCAGGGTGCTAGGTGCTCAGTTCTCGGGGTGCTGGGTGCTCAGTGCTCAGGGTGCTGGGTGCTCAGTGCTCGGGGTGCTGGGTGCTCAGTGCTCAGTACTCAGGGTGCTGGGTGCTCAGTTCTCGGGGTGCTGGGTGCTCAGTGCTCAGTACTCAGGGTGCTGGGTGCTCAGTGCTCAGGGTGCTGGGTGCTCCGTGCTCGGGGTGCTGGGTGCTCAGTACTCAGGGTGCTGGGTGCTCAGTACTCCGGGTGCTGGGTGCTCAGTTCTCGGGGTGCTCGGTGCTCAGTACTCAGTGCTCTGGGTGCTCAGTGCTCAGTGCTCAGGGTGCTGGTTGCTCAGTACTCAGGGTGCTGGGAGCTCAGTGCTCAGGGTGATGGGTGCTCAGTACTCAGTGTGCTCATTACTCAGGGTGCTGGGTGCTCAGTGCTCGGGGTGCTGGGTGCTCAGTACTCAGGGTGCTGGGTGCTCAGTGCTCGGGGTTCTGGGTGCTCAGTGCTCAGGGTGATCGGTGCTCAGTACTCAGGGTGCTGGGTGCTCAGTGCTCAGGGTGCTCGGTGCTCAGTGCTCAGGGTGCTGGGTGCTCAGTACTCGGGTTGCTGGGTGTTCAGTACTCAGGGTGCTGGGTACTCAGTACTCGGGGTGCTGTGTGTTCAGTACTCAGGGTGCTGGGTGCTCAGTGCTCAGGGTGCTCAGTACTCGGGTGCTGGGTGCTCAGTGCTCAGGGTGCTGGGTGCTCAGTGCTCGGGGTGCTGGGTGCTCAGTGCTCATTACTCAGGGTGCTGGGTGCTCAGTGCTCGGGGTGCAGGGTGCTCAGTGCTCAGGGTGATGGGTGCTTAGTGCTCGGGGTGCTGTGTGCTCAGTGCTCAGTACTCAGGGTGCTGGGTGCTCAGTGCTCGGGGTGCTGGGTGCTCAGTGCTCAGTACTCAGGGTGCTGGGTGCTCAGTGCTCAGGGTGCTGGGTGCTCAGTGCACAGGGTGCTGGGTGCTCAGTTCTCGGTGTGCTCGGTGCTCAGTACTCAGTGCTCAGGGTGCTCAGTGCTCAGTGCTCAGGGTGCTGGGTGTTCAGTACTCAGGGTGCTGGGTGCTCAGTACTCAGGGTGCTGGGTGCTCAGTGCTCAGGGTGCTGGGTGCTCAGTACTCAGGGTGCTGGGTGCTCAGTGCTCAGCGTGCTGGGTGCTCAGTACTCAGGGTGCTGGGAGCTCAGTGCTCAGGGTGATCGGTGCTCAGTACTCAGGGTGCTCATTACTCAGGGTGCGGGGTGCTCAGTGCTCGGGGTGCTGGGTGTTCAGTACTCAGGGTGCTGGGTGCTCAGTGCTCGGGGTTCTGGGTGCTCAGTGCTCAGGGTGATCGGTGCTCAGTACTCAGGGTGCTGGGTGCTCAGTGCTCAGGGTGCTCGGTGCTCAGTGCTCAGGGTGCTGGGTGCTCAGTACTCGGGGTGCTGGGTGTTCAGTACTCAGGGGCTGGGTGCTCAGTACTCGGGGTGCTGGGTGTTCAGTACTCAGGGTGCTGGGTGCTCAGTGCTCAGGGTGCTGGGTGCTCAGTACTCGGGTGCTGGGTTCTCAGTGCTCAGGGTGCTGGGTGCTCAGTGCTCGGGGTGCTGGGTGCTCAGTGCTCAGTACTCAGGGTGCTGGGTGCTCAGTGCTCGGGGTGCAGGGTTCTCAGTGCTCAGGGTGCTGGGTGCTCAGTGCTCGGGGTGCTGGGTGCTCAGTCCTCAGGGTGCTGGGTGCTCAGTACTCCGGGTGCTGGGTGCTCAGTTCTCTGGGTGCTCGGTGCTCAGTACTCAGTGCTCAGGGTGCTCAGTGCTCAGTGCTCAGGGTGCTGGGTGCTCAGTGCTCAGGGTGCTGGGTGCTCAGTACTCAGGGTGCTGGGTATTCAGTGCTCAGGGTGCTGGGTGCTCAGTACTCAGGGTGCTGGGTGCTCAGTGCTCAGCGTGCTGGGTGCTCAGTTCTCAGGGTGCTGGGAGCTCAGGGCTCAGGGTGATCGGTGCTCAGTACTCAGGGTGCTCATTACTCAGGGTGCTGGGTGCTCAGTGCTCAGGGTGCTGGGTGCTCAGTACTCAGGGTGCTGGGTGCTCAGTGCTCGGGGTTCTGGGTGCTCAGTGCTCAGGGTGATCGGTGCTCAGTACTCAGTGTGCTGGGTGCTCAGTGCTCAGGGTGCTGGGTGCTCAGTCCTCAGGGTGCTCAGTGCTCAGGGTGCTGGGTGCTCAGTGCTCGGGGTGCTCGGTGCTCAGTACTCAGGGTGCTGAGTGCTCAGTACTCAGGGTGCTGGGTGCTCAGTACTCAGGGTGCTGGGTGCTCAGTGCTCAGGGTGCTGGGTGATCAGTGCTCAGGGTGCTGGGTGCTCAGTGCTCAGGGTGCTGGGTGCTCAGTGCTCGGGGTGCTGGGTGCTCAGTACTCAGGGTGTTGGGTGCTAAGTGCTCAGGGTGCTGGGTCCTCAGTGCTCGGGGCCCTGGGTGCTCAGTGCTCGGGGTGCTCGGAGCTCAGTACTCAGGGTGCTGGGTGCTCAGTGCTGGGGGTGATCCGTGCTCTGTACTCAGGGTGCTGGGTGCTCAATGCTCGGGGTGCTCGGTGCTCAGTACGTTGGGTGCTCACTACTCAGGGTGCTGGGTGCTCAGTGCTCAGGGTGCTGGGTGCTCAGTACTCGGGGTGCTCGGTGCTCAGTGCTCATGGTGCTGGGTGCTCAGTACTCAGGGTGCTGGGTGCTCAGTGCTCAGGGTGCTCGGTGCTCAGTACTCGGGGTGCTGGGTGCTCATTCTCGGGGTGCTGGGTGCTCAGTGCTCGGGGTGCTGGGTGCTCAGTACTCAGGGTGCTGGGTGCTCAGTGCTCAGGGTGCTGGGTGCTCAGTACTCAGGGTGCTGGGTGCTCAGTGCTCAGGGTGCTGGGTGCTCAGTACTCAGGGTGCTGGGTGCTCAGTGCTCAGCGTGCTGGGTGCTCAGTACTCAGGGTGCTGGGAGCTCAGTGCTCAGGGTGATCGGTGCTCAGTACTCAGGGTGCTCATTACTCAGGGTGCTGGGTGCTCAGTGCTCGGGGTGCTGGGTGCGCAGTACTCAGGGTGCTGGGTGCTCAGTGCTCGGGGTTCTGGGTGCTCAGTGCTCAGGGTGATCGGTGCTCAGTACTCAGGGTGCTGGGTGCTCAGTGCTCAGGGTGCTCGGTGCTCAGTGCTCAGGGTGCTGGGTGCTCAGTACTCAGGGTGCTGGGTGTTCAGTACTCAGGGTGCTGGGTGCTCAGTACTCGGGGTGCTGGGTGTTCAGTACTCAGGGTGCTGGTTGCTCAGTGCTCAGGGTGCTGGGTGCTCAGTACTCGGGTGCTGGGTGCTCAGTGCTCAGGGTGCTGGGTGCTCAGTGCTCGGGGTGCTGGGTGCTCAGTGCTCAGTACTCAGGGTGCTGGGTGCTCAGTGCTCGGGGTGCAGGGTGCTCAGTGCTCAGGTTGCTGGGTGCTCAGTGCTCGGGGTGCTGGGTGCTCAGTACTCAGGGTGCTCAGTGCTTGGGGTGCTGGGTGCTCAGTACTTAGGGTGCTCAGTGCTCAGGGTGATGGTTGCTCAGTGCTCGGGGTGCTGGGTGCTCATTCCTCATTGTGCTGGGTGCTCAGTACTCAGGGTGCTGGGTGCTCAGTACTCAGGGTGCTCAGTGCTTAGGGTGCTGGGTGCTCAGTACTCAGGGTGCTCAGTTCTTGGGGTGTAGGGTGCTCCGTCCTCAGGGTGCTGGCTGCTCAGTACTCAGGGTGCTGGGTGCTCAGTACTCAGGGTGCTCAGTGCTTGGGGTGCTGGGTGCTCAGTACTCAGGGTGCTCTATGCTTGGGGTGTTGGGTGCTCAGTACTCAGGGTGCTGGGTGCTCAGTGCTCAGGGTGCTGGGTGCTCAGTACTCAGGGTGCTGGGTGCTCAGTGCTCAGGGTGCTGGGTGCTCAGTGCTCGGGGTCCTGGGTGCTCAGTGCTCAGTACTCAGGGTGCTGGGTGCTCAGTGCTCGGGTTGCAGGGTGCTCAGTGCTCAGGGTGCTGGGTGCTCAGTGCTCGGGGTGCTGGGTGCTCAGTGCTCAGTACTCAGGGTGCTGGGTGCTCAGTGCTCGGGGTGCTGGGTGCTCAGTGCTCAGTACTCAGGGTGCTGGGTGCTCAGTGCTCAGGGTGCTGGGTGCTCAGTGCTCGGGGTGCTGGGTGCTCAGTACTCAGGGTGCTGGGTGCTCAGTACTCCGGGTGCTGGGTGCTCAGTTCTCGGGGTGCTCGGTGCTCAGTACTCAGTGCTCAGGGTGCTCAGTGCTCAGTGCTCAGGGTGCTGGGTGTTCAGTACTCAGGGTGCTGGGTGCTCAGTACTCAGGGTGCTGGGTGCTCAGTGCTCAGGGTGCTGGTTGCTGAGTACTCGGGGTGCTCGGTGCTCAGTGCTCAGGGTGCTGGGTGCTCAGTACTCAGGGTGCTGGGTGCTCAGTGCTCAGGGTGCTCGGTGCTCAGTACTCGGGGTGCTGGGTGCTCATTCTAGGGGTGCTGGGTGCTCAGTGCTCGGGGTGCTGGGTGCTCAGTACTCAGGGTGCTGGGTGCTCAGTGCTCAGGGTGCTGGGTGCTCAGTACTCAGGGTGCTGGGTGCTCAGTGCTCAGGGTGCTGGGTGCTCAGTACTCAGGGTGCTGGGTGCTCAGTGCTCAGCGTGCTGGGTGCTCAGTACTCAGGTTGCTGGGAGCTCAGTGCTCAGGGTGATCGGTGCTCAGTACTCAGGGTGCTCATTACTCAGGGTGCTGGGTGCTCAGTGCTCGGGGTGCTGGGTGCTCAGTACTCAGGGTGCTGGGTGCTCAGTGCTCGGGGTTCTGGGTGCTCAGTGCTCAGGGTGATCGGTGCTCAGTACTCAGGGTGCTGGGTGCTCAGTGCTCAGGGTGCTCGGTGCTCAGTGCTCAGGGTGCTGGGTGCTCAGTACTCAGGGTGCTCAGTGCTCAGGGTGCTGATTGCTCAGTGCTCGGGGTGCTGGGTGCTCATTCCTCAAGGTGCTGGGTGCTCAGTACTCAGGGTGCTGGGTGCTCAGTACTCAGGGTGCTCAGTGCTTGGGGTGCTGGGTGCTCAGTACTCAGGGTGCTCAGTGCTTGGGGTGTTGGGTGCTCAGTCCTCAGGGTGCTGGGTGCTCAGTACTCAGGGTCCTGGGTGCTCAGTACTCTGGGTGCTCAGTGCTTGGTGTGCTGGGTGCTCAGTACTCAGGGTGCTCTGTGCTTGGGGTGTTGGGTGCTCAGTACTCAGGGTGCTGGGTGCTATGTGCTCAGGGTGCTGGGTGCTCAGTACTCACGGTGCTGGGTGCTCAGTACTCAGGGTGCTGGGTGCTCAGTGCTCGGGGTGCTGGGTGCTCAGTGCTCAGGGTGCTGGGTGCTCAGTGCTCGGGGTGCTGGATGCTCAGTGCTCAGGGTGCTGGATGCTCAGTGCTCAGGGTGCTGGGTGCTCAGTGCTCAGGGTGCTGGGTGCTCAGTGCTCGGGGTGCTGGGTGCTCAGTGCTCGAGGTGCTCAGTACTCAGGGTGCTGCGTGTTCAGTGCTCAGGGTGCTGGATGCTCAGTACTCAGGGTGCTGGGTGCTCAGTACTCGGCTGCTGGGTGCTCAGTGCTCAGGGTGCTGGGTGCTCAGTGCTCAGGGTGCTGGGTGCTCACTGCTCAGTACTCAGGGTGCTGGGTGCTCAGTGCTCGGGATGCTGGGTGCTCAGTGCTCAGTACTCAGGGTGCTGGGTGCTCAGTGCTCGGGGTGCTGGGTGCTCAGTGCTCAGGGTGCTGGGTGCTCAGTTCTCGGGGTGCTCGGTGCTCAGTACTCAGTGCTCAGGGTGCTCAGTGCTCAGTTCTCAGGGTGCTGGGTGCTCAGTACTCAGGGTGCTGGGTGCTCAGTACTCAGTGGGCTCAGTGCTTGGGGTGTTGGGTGCTCAGTACTCAGGGTGCTGGGTGCTCAGTGCTCAGGGTGCTGGGTGGTCAGTACTCAGGGTGCTGGGTGCTCAGTACTCAGGGTGCTGGGTGTACAGTACTCAGGGTGCTGGGTGCTCAGTACTCGGGGTGCTGGGTGTTCAGTACTCAGGGTGCTGGGTGCTCAGTGCTCAGGGTGCTGGGTGCTCAGTAGTCAGGGTGCTGGGTGCTCAGTACTCAGGGTGCTGGGTGCTCAGTTCTCGGGGTGCTCGGTGCTCAGTACTCAGTGCTCAGGGTGCTCAGTGCTCAGTGCTCAGGGTGCTGGGTGTTCAGTACTCAGGGTGCTGGGTGCTCCGTACTCAGGGTGTTCTGTGCTCAGTGCTCAGGGTGCTGGGTGCTCAGTACTCGGGGTGCTGGGTGCTCATTCTCGGGGTGCTGGGTGCTCCGTACTCAGGGTGTTCTGTGCTCAGTGCTCAGGGTGCTGGGTGCTCAGTACTCGGGATGCTGGGTGCTCATTCTCGGGGTGCTGGGTGCTCAGTGCTCGGGGTGCTGGGTGCTCAGTACTCAGGGTGCTGGGTGCTCAGTGCTCAGCGTGCTGGGTGCTCAGTACTCAGGGTGCTGGGAGCTCAGTGCTCAGGGTGATCGGTGCTCAGTACTCAGGGTGCTCATTACTCAGGGTGCTGGGTGCTCAGTGCTCGGGGTCCTGGGTGCTCAGTACTCAGGGTGCTGGGTGCTCAGTGCTCGGGGTTCTGGGTGCTCAGTGCTCAGGGTGATCGGTGCTCAGTACTCAGGGTGCTGGGTGCTCAGTGCTCAGGGTGCTCGGTGCTCAGTGCTCAGGGTGCTGGGTGCTCAGTACTCGGGGTGCTGGGTGTTCAGTACTCAGGGTGCTGGGTGCTCAGTACTCGGGGTGCTGGGTGTTCAGTACTCAGGGTGCTGGGTGCTCAGTGCTCAGGGTGCTGGGTGCTCAGTACTCGGGTGCTGGGTGCTCAGTGCTCAGGGTGCTGGGTGCTCAGTGCTCGGGGTGCTGGGTGCTCAGTGCTCAGTACTCAGGGTGCTGGGTGCTCAGTGCTCAGGGTGCTGGGTGCTCAGTGCTCGGGGTGCTGGGTGCTCAGTACTCAGGGTGCTGGGTGCTCAGGGCTCAGGGTGCTGGGTGCTCAGTACTCAGGGTGCTGGGTGCTCAGTGCTCAGCGTGCTGGGTGCTCAGTACTCAGGTTGCTGGGAGCTCAGTGCTCAGGGTGATCGGTGCTCAGTACTCAGGGTGCTCATTACTCAGGGTGCTGGGTGCTCAGTGCTCGGGGTGCTGGGTGCTCAGTACTCAGGGTGCTGGGTGCTCAGTGCTCGGGGTTCTGGGTGCTCAGTGCTCAGGGTGATCGGTGCTCAGTACTCAGGGTGCTGGGTGCTCAGTGCTCAGGGTGCTCGGTGCTCAGTGCTCAGGGTGCTGGGTGCTCAGTACTCAGGGTGCTCAGTGCTCAGGGTGCTGATTGCTCAGTGCTCGGGGTGCTGGGTGCTCATTCCTCAAGGTGCTGGGTGCTCAGTACTCAGGGTGCTGGGTGCTCAGTACTCAGGGTGCTCAGTGCTTGGGGTGCTGGGTGCTCAGTACTCAGGGTGCTCAGTGCTTGGGGTGTTGGGTGCTCAGTCCTCAGGGTGCTGGGTGCTCAGTACTCAGGGTCCTGGGTGCTCAGTACTCTGTGTGCTCAGTGCTTGGTGTGCTGGGTGCTCAGTACTCAGGGTGCTCTGTGCTTGGGGTGTTGGGTGCTCAGTACTCAGGGTGCTGGGTGCTATGTGCTCAGGGTGCTGGGTGCTCAGTACTCACGGTGCTGGGTGCTCAGTACTCAGGGTGCTGGGTGCTCAGTGCTCGGGGTGCTGGGTGCTCAGTGCTCAGGGTGCTGGGTGCTCAGTGCTCGGGGTGCTGGATGCTCAGTGCTCAGGGTGCTGGGTGCTCAGTGCTCAGGGTGCTGGGTGCTCAGTGCTCGGGGTGCTGGGTGCTCAGTGCTCGAGGTGCTCAGTACTCAGGGTGCTGCGTGTTCAGTGCTCAGGGTGCTGGATGCTCAGTACTCAGGGTGCTGGGTGCTCAGTACTCGGCTGCTGGGTGCTCAGTGCTCAGGGTGCTGGGTGCTCAGTGCTCAGGGTGCTGGGTGCTCACTGCTCAGTACTCAGGGTGCTGGGTGCTCAGTGCTCGGGATGCTGGGTGCTCAGTGCTCAGTACTCAGGGTGCTGGGTGCTCAGTGCTCGGGGTGCTGGGTGCTCAGTGCTCAGGGTGCTGGGTGCTCAGTTCTCGGGGTGCTCGGTGCTCAGTACTCAGTGCTCAGGGTGCTCAGTGCTCAGTTCTCAGGGTGCTGGGTGCTCAGTACTCAGGGTGCTGGGTGCTCAGTACTCAGTGGTCTCAGTGCTTGGGGTGTTGGGTGCTCAGTACTCAGGGTGCTGGGTGCTCAGTGCTCAGGGTGCTGGGTGGTCAGTACTCAGGGTGCTGGGTGCTCAGTACTCAGGGTGCTGGGTGTTCAGTACTCAGGGTGCTGGGTGCTCAGTACTCGGGGTGCTGGGTGTTCAGTACTCAGGGTGCTGGGTGCTCAGTGCTCAGGGTGCTGGGTGCTCAGTAGTCAGGGTGCTGGGTGCTCAGTACTCAGGGTGCTGGGTGCTCAGTTCTCGGGGTGCTCGGTGCTCAGTACTCAGTGCTCAGGGTGCTCAGTGCTCAGTGCTCAGGGTGCTGGGTGTTCAGTACTCAGGGTGCTGGGTGCTCCGTACTCAGGGTGTTCTGTGCTCAGTGCTCAGGGTGCTGGGTGCTCAGTACTCGGGGTGCTGGGTGCTCATTCTCGGGGTGCTGGGTGCTCAGTGCTCGGGGTGCTGGGTGCTCAGTACTCAGGGTGCTGGGTGCTCAGTGCTCAGGGTGCTGGGTGCTCAGTACTCAGGGTGCTGGGTGCTCAGTGCTCAGGGTGCTGGGTGCTCAGTACTCAGGGTGCTGGGTGCTCAGTGCTCAGCGTGCTGGGTGCTCAGTACTCAGGGTGCTGGGAGCTCAGTGCTCAGGGTGATCGGTGCTCAGTACTCAGGGTGCTCATTACTCAGGGTGCTGGGTGCTCAGTGCTCGGGGTGCTGGGTGCTCAGTACTCAGGGTGCTGGGTGCTCAGTGCTCGGGGTTCTGGGTGCTCAGTGCTCAGGGTGATCG
This sequence comes from Microtus oregoni, assembly GCF_018167655.1. Lineage (NCBI taxonomy): Eukaryota > Metazoa > Chordata > Mammalia > Rodentia > Cricetidae > Microtus > Microtus oregoni. The sequence goes on along the minus strand of NW_024543811.1, from coordinate 152,182 downwards.
GTGCTCAGTACTCAGGGTGCTGGGTGCTCAGTGCTCAGGATGCTCGGTGCTCAGTGCTCAGGGTGCTGGGTGCTCAGTACTCGGGGTGCTGGGTGTTCAGTACTCAGGGTGCTGGGTGCTCAGTACTCGGGGTGCTGGGTGTTCAGTACTCAGGGTGCTGGGTGCTCAGTGCTCAGGGTGCTGGGTGCTCAGTACTCGGGTGCTGGGTGCTCAGTGCTCAGGGTGCTGGGTGCTCAGTGCTCGGGGTGCTGGGTGCTCAGTGCTCAGTACTCAGGGTGCTGGGTGCTCAGTGCTCAGGGTGCTGGGTGCTCAGTGCTCGGGGTCCTGGGTGCTCAGTACTCAGGGTGCTGTGTGCTCAGTACTCCGGGTGCTCGGTGCTCAGTACTCCGGGTGCTGGGTGCTCAGTGCTCGGGGTGCAGGGTGCTCAGTACTCCGGGTGCTGGGTGCTTAGTTCTCGGGGTGCTCGGTGCTCAGTGCTCAGGGTGCTGGGTGCTCAGTGCTCGGGGTGCTGGGTGCTCAGTACTCAGGGTGCTGGGTGCTCAGTGCTCGGGGTGCTGGGTGCTCAGTACTCAGGGTGCTGGGTGCTCAGTACTCCGGGTGCTGGGTGCTCAGTGCTCGGGGTGCAGGGTGCTCAGTGCTCAGGGTGCTGGGTGCTCAGTGCTCGGGGTGCTGGGTGCTCAGTGCTCAGTACTCAGGGTGCAGGGTGCTCAGTGCTCGGGGTGCTGGGTGCTCAGTGCTCAGTACTCAGGGTGCTGGGTGCTCAGTGCTCAGGGTGCTGGGTGCTCAGTGCTCGGGGTGCTGGGTGCTCAGTACTCAGGGTGCTGGGTGCTCAGTACTCCGGGTGCTGGGTGCTCAGTTCGCGGGGTGCTCGGTGCTCAATACTCAGTGCTCAGGGTGCTCAGTGCTCAGTGCTCAGGGTGCTGCGTGCTCAGTGCTCAGGGTGCTGGGTGCTCAGTACTCAGGGTGCTGGGTGTTCAGTGCTCAGGGTGCTGGGTGCTCGGTACTCAGGGTGCTGGGTGCTCAGTGCTCAGCGTGCTGGGTGCTCTGTTCTCAGGGTCCTGGGAGCTCAGTGCTCAGGGTGATCGGTGCTCAGTATTCAGGGTGCTCATTACTCAGGGTGCTGGGTGCTCAGTGCTCAGGGTGCTGGGTGCTCAGTACTCAGGGTGCTGGGTGCTCAGTGCTCGGGGTTCTGGGTGCTCAGTGCTCAGGGTGATCGGTGCTCAGTACTCAGTGTGCTGGGTGCTCAGTGCTCAGGGTGCTGGGTGCTCAGTCCTCAGGGTGCTCAGTGCTCAGGGTGCTGGGTGCTCAGTGCTCGGGGTGCTCGGTGCTCAGTACTCAGGGTGCTGAGTGCTCAGTACTCAGGGTGCTGGGTGCTCAGTACTCAGGGTGCTGGGTGCTCAGTGCTCAGGGTGCTGGGTGATCAGTGCTCAGGGTGCTGGGTGCTCAGTGCTCAGGGTGCTGGGTGCTCAGTGCTCGGGGTGCTGGGTGCTCAGTACTCAGGGTGTTGGGTGCTAAGTGCTCAGGGTGCTGGGTGCTCAGTGCTCGGGGCCCTGGGTGCTCAGTGCTCGGGGTGCTCGGAGCTCAGTACTCAGGGTGCTGGGTGCTCAGTGCTGGGGGTGATCGGTGCTCTGTACTTATGGTGCTGGGTGCTCAGTGCTCGGGGTGCTCGGTGCTCAGTACGTTGGGTGCTCACTACTCAGGGTGCTGGGTGCTCAGTGCTCGGGGTGATCGGTGCTCAGTACTTATGGTGCTGGGTGCTCAGTGCTCGGGGTGCTCGGTGCTCAGTACGTTGGGTGCTCACTACTCAGGGTGCTGGGTGCTCAGTTCTCAGGGTGCTGGGTGCTCAGTACTCAGGGTGCTGGGTGCTCAGTACTCAGGGTGCTCAGTGCTTGGGGTGTTGGGTGCTCAGTACTCAGGGTGCTGGGTGCTCAGTGCTCAGGGTGCTGGGTGCTCAGTACTCAGGGTGCTGGGTGCTCAGTACTCAGGGTGCTGGGTGTTCAGTACTCAGGGTGCTGGGTGCTCAGTACTCGGGGTGCTGGGTGTTCAGTACTCAGGGTGCTGGGTGCTCAGTGCTCAGGGTGCTGGGTGCTCAGTAGTCAGGGTGCTGGGTGCTCAGTACTCAGGGTGCTGGGTGCTCAGTTCTCGGGGTGCTCGGTGCTCAGTACTCAGTGCTCAGGGTGCTCAGTGCTCAGTGCTCAGGGTGCTGGGTGTTCAGTACTCAGGGTGCTGGGTGCTCAGTACTCAGGGTGCTGGGTGCTCAGTGCTCAGGGTGCTGGGTGCTCAGTACTCGGGGTGCTCGGTGCTCAGTGCTCAGGGTGCTGGGTGCTCAGTACTCAGGGTGCTGGGTGCTCAGTGCTCAGGGTGCTCGGTGCTCAGTACTCGGGGTGCTGGGTGCTCATTCTCGGGGTGCTGGGTGCTCAGTGCTCGGGGTGCTGGGTGCTCAGTACTCAGGGTGCTGGGTGCTCAGTGCTCAGGGTGCTGGGTGCTCAGTACTCAGGGTGCTGGGTGCTCAGTTCTCAGGGTGCTGGGTGCTCAGTACTCAGGGTGCTGGGTGCTCAGTGCTCAGCGTGCTGGGTGCTCAGTACTCAGGGTGCTGGGAGCTCAGTACTCAGGGTGATCGGTGCTCAGTACTCAGGGTGCTCATTACTCAGGGTGCTGGGTGCTCAGTGCTCGGGGTGCTGGGTGCTCAGTACTCAGGGTGCTGGGTGCTCAGTGCTCGGGGTTCTGGGTGCTCAGTGCTCAGTGTGATCGGTGCTCAGTACTCAGGGTGCTGGGTGCTCAGTGCTCAGGGTGCTCGGTGCTCAGTGCTCAGGGTGCTGGGTGCTCAGTACTCAGGGTGCTGGGTGTTCAGTACTCAGGGTGCTGGGTGCTCAGTACTCGGGGTGCTGGGTGTTCAGTACTCAGGGTGCTGGGTGCTCAGTGCTCAGGGTGCTGGGTGCTCAGTACTCGGGTGCTGGGTGCTCAGTGCTCAGGGTACTGGGTGCTCAGTGCTCGGGGTGCTGGGTGCTCAGTGCTCAGTACTCAGGGTGCTGGGTGCTCAGTGCTCGGGGTGCAGGGTGCTCAGTGCTCAGGGTGCTGGGTGCTCAGTGCTCGGGGCGCTGGGTGCTCAGTGCTCAGTACTCAGGGTGCTGGGTGCTCAGTTCTCGGGGTGCTGGGTGCTCAGTGCTCAGTACTCAGGGTGCTGTGTGCTCAGTGCTCAGGGTGCTGGGTGCTCAGTGCTCGGGGTGCTGGGTGCTCAGTACTCAGGGTGCTGGGTGCTCAGTACTCCGGGTGCTGGGTGCTCAGTTCTCGGGGTGCTCGGTGCTCAGTACTCAGTGCTCAGGGTGCTCAGTGCTCAGTGCTCAGGGTGCTGGGTGCTCAGTACTCAGGGTGCTGGGTGCTCAGTGCTCGGGGTGCTGGGTGCTCAGTACTCAGGGTGCTGGGTGCTCAGTGCTCGGGGTTCTGGGTGCTCAGTGCTCAGGGTGATCGGTGCTCAGTACTCAGGGTGCTGGGTGCTCAGTGCTCAGGGTGCTCGGTGCTCAGTGCTCAGGGTGCTGGGTGCTCAGTACTCGGGGTGCTGGGTGTTCAGTACTCAGGGTGCTGGGTGCTCAGTACTCGGGGTGCTGGGTGTTCAGTACTCAGGGTGCTGGGTGCTCAGTGCTCAGGGTGCTCAGTACTCGGGTGCTGGGTGCTCAGTGCTCAGGGTGCTGGGTGCTCAGTGCTCGGGGTGCAGGTTGCTCAGTGCTCAGGGTGCTGGGTGCTCAGTGCTCGGGGTGCTGGGTGCTCAGTGCTCAGTACTCAGGGTGCTGGGTGCTCAGTGCTCGGGGTGCTGGGTGCTCAGTGCTCAGTACTCAGGGTGCTGGGTGCTCAGTGCTCAGGGTGCTGGGTGCTCAGTGCTCGGGGTGCTGGGTGCTCAGTAGTCAGGGTGCTGGGTGCTCAGTACTCCGGTTGCTGGGTGCTCAGTTCTCGGGGTGCTCGGTGCTCAGTACTCAGTGCTCAGGGTGCTCAGTGCTCAGTGCTCAGGGTGCTGGGTGTTCAGTACTCAGGGTGCTGGGTGCTCAGTACTCAGGGTGCTGGGTGCTCAGTGCTCAGGGTGCTGGGTGCTCAGTACTCGGGGTGCTCGGTGCTCAGTGCTCAGAGTGCTGGGTGCTCAGTACTCAGGGTGCTGGGTGCTCAGTGCTCGGGGTGCTGGGTGCTCAGTACTCGGGGTGCTGGGTGCTCATTCTCGGGGTGCTGGGTGCTCAGTACTCAGGGTGCTGGGTGCTCAGTGCTCAGGGTGCTGGGTGCTCAGTACTCAGGGTGCTGGGTGCTCAGTGCTCAGCGTGCTGGGCGCTCAGTACTCAGGGTGCTGGGAGCTCAGTGCTCAGGGTGATCAGTGCTCAGTACTCAGGGTGCTCATTACTCATGGTGCTGGGTGCTCAGTGCTCGGGGTGCTGGGTGCTCAGTACTCAGGGTGCTGGGTGCTCAGTGCTCGGGGTTCTGGGTGTTCAGTGCTCAGGGTGATCCCTGCTCAGTACTCAGGGTGCTGGGTGCTCAGTGCTCAGGGTGCTAGGTTCTCAGTGCTCAGGGTGCTGGGTGCTCAGTACTCAGGGTGCTCAGTGCTCAGGGTGATGGTTGCTCAGTGCTCGGGGTGCTGGGTGCTCATTCCTCAGGGTGCTGGGTGCTCAGTACTCAGGGTGCTGGGTGCTCAGTACTCAGGGTGCTCAGTGCTTGGGGTGCTGGGTGCTCAGTACTCAGGGTGCTCAGTGCTTGGGGTGTAGGGTGCTCCGTCCTCAGGGTGCTGGCTGCTCAGTACTCAGGGTGCTGGGTGCTCAGTACTCAGGGTGCTCAGTGCTTGGGGTGCTGGGTGCTCAGTACTCAGTGTGCTCTGTGCTTGGGGTGTTGGGTGCTCAGTACTCAGGGTGCTGGGTGCTCAGTGCTCAGGGTGCTGGGTGCTCAGTACTCAGGGTGCTGGGTGCTCAGTGCTCAGGGTGCTGGGTGCTCAGTGCTCGGGGTGCTGGGTGCTCAGTGCTCAGTACTCAGGGTGCTGGGTGCTCAGTGCTCGGGGTGCAGGGTGCTCAGTGCTCAGGGTGCTGGGTGCTCAGTGCTCGGGGTGCTGGGTGCTCAGTGCTCAGTACTCAGGGTGCTGGGTGCTCAGTGCTCGGGGTGCTGGGTGCTCAGTGCTCAGTACTCAGGGTGCTGGGTGCTCAGTACTCGGGGTGCTGGGTGCTCATTCTCAGGGTGCTGGGTGCTCAGTGCTCGGGGTGCTGGGTGCTCAGTACTCGGGGTGCTGGGTGCTCAGTACTCGGGGTGCTGGGTGCTCATTCTCGGGGTGCTGGGTGCTCAGTGCTCGGGGTGCTGGGTGCTCAGTACTCAGGGTGCTGGGTGCTCAGTGCTCAGGGTGCTGGGTGCTCAGTACTCAGGGTGCTGGGTGCTCAGTGCTCAGGGTGCTGGGTGCTCAGTACTCAGGGTGCTGGGTGCTCAGTGCTCAGCGTGCTGGGTGCTCAGTACTCAGGGTGCTGGGAGCTCAGTGCTCAGGGTGATCGGTGCTCAGTACTCAGGGTGCTCATTACTCAGGGTGCTGGGTGCTCAGTGCTCGGGGTGCTGGGTGCTCAGTACTCAGGGTGCTGGGTGCTCAGTGCTCGGGGTTCTGGGTGCTCAGTGCTCAGGGTGATCGGTGCTCAGTACTCAGGGTGCTGGGTGCTCAGTGCTCAGGGTGCTCGGTGCTCAGTGCTCAGGGTGCTGGGTGCTCAGTACTCAGGGTGCTCAGTGCTCAGGGTGCTGGTTGCTCAGTGCTCGGGGTGCTGGGTGCTCATTCCTCAAGGTGCTGGGTGCTCAGTACTCAGGGTGCTGGGTGCTCAGTACTCAGGGTGCTCAGTGCTTGGGGTGCTGGGTGCTCAGTACTCAGGGTGCTCAGTGCTTGGGGTGTTGGGTGCTCAGTCCTCAGGATGCTGGGTGCTCAGTACTCAGGGTCCTGGGTGCTCAGTACTCAGGGTGCTCAGTGCTTGGTGTGCTGGGTGCTCAGTACTCAGGGTGCTCTGTGCTTGGGGTGTTGGGTGCTCAGTACTCAGGGTGCAGGGTGCTCAGTGCTCAGGGTGCTGGGTGCTCAGTACTCACGGTGCTGGGTGCTCAGTACTCAGATTGCTGGGTGCTCAGTGCTCGGGGTGCTGGGTGCTCAGTGCTCAGGGTGCTGGGTGCTCAGTGCTCGGGGTGCTGGATGCTCAGTGCTCAGGGTGCTGGATGCTCAGTGCTCAGGGTGCTGGGTGCTCAGTGCTCAGGGTGCTGGGTGCTCAGTGCTCGGGGTGCTGGGTGCTCAGTGCTCGAGGTGCTCAGTATTCAGGGTGCTGCGTGTTCAGTGCTCAGGGTGCTGGATGCTCAGTACTCAGGGTGCTGGGTGCTCAGTACTCAGGGTGCTGGGTGCTCAGTACTCGGCTGCTGGGTGCTCAGTGCTCAGGGTGCTGGGTGCTCAGTGCTCAGGGTGCTGGGTGCTCAGTGCTCAGTACTCAGGGTGCTGGGTGCTCAGTGCTCGGGATGCTGGGTGCTCAGTGCTCAGTACTCAGGGTGCTGGGTTCTCAGTGCTCGGGGTGCTGGGTGCTCAGTGCTCAGGGTGCTGGGTGCTCAGTTCTCGGGGTGCTCGGTGCTCAGTACTCAGTGCTCAGGGTGCTCGGTGCTCAGTGCTCAGGGTGCTGGGTTTTCAGTACTCGGGGTGCTGGGTGCTCAGTACTCGGGGTGCTGGGTGCTCAGTACTCAGGGTGCTGGGTGCTCAGTGCTCAGGGTGCTGGGTGCTCAGTGCTCGGGGTGCTGGGTGCTCAGTGCTCAGTACTCAGGGTGCTGGGTGCTCAGTGCTCTGGGTGCTGGGTGATCAGTGCTCAGTACTCAGGGTGCTGGGTGCTCAGTGCTCGGGGTGCAGGGTGCTCAGTGCTCAGGGTGCTGGGTGCTCAGTGCTCGGGGTGCTGGGTGCTCAGTGCTCAGTACTCGGGGTGCTGGGTGCTCAGTGCTCGGGGTGCTGGGTGCTCAGTACTCAGGGTGCTGGGTGCTCAGTACTCCGGGTGCTGGGTGATCAGTTCTCGGGGTGCTCGGTGCTCAGTACTCAGTGCTCAGGGTGCTCAGTGCTCAGTGCTCAGGGTGCTGGGTGTTCAGTACTCAGGGTGCTGGGTGCTCAGTACTCAGGGTGCTGGGTGCTCAGTGCTCAGGGTGCTGGGTGCTCAGTACTCGGGGTGCTCGCTGCTCAGTACTCAGGGTGCTGGGTCCTCAGTGCTCAGGGTGCTGGGTGCTCAGTGCTCAGGGTGCTCGGTGCTCAGTACTCGGGGTGCTGGGTGCTCATTCTCGGGGTGCTGGGTGCTCAGTGCTCTTGGTGCTGGGTGCTCAGTACTCACGGTGCTGGGTGCTCAGTGCTCAGGGTGCTGGGTGCTCAGTACTCAGGGTGCTGGGTGTTCAGTGCTCAGGGTGCTGGGTGCTCAGTACTCAGGGTGCGGGGTGCTCAGTGCTCAGCGTGCTGGGTGCTCAGTACTCAGGGTGCTGGGAGCTCAGTGCTCAGTGTGATCGGTGCTCAGTAATCAGGGTGCTCATTACTCAGGGTGCTGGGTGCTCAGTGCTCGGGGTGCTGGGTGCTCAGTACTCAGAGTGCTGGGTGCTCAGTGCTCGGGGTTCTGGGTGCTCAGTGCTCAGGGTGATCGGTGCTCAGTACTCAGGGTGCTGGGTGCTCAGTGCTCAGGGTGCTGGGTGCTCAGTCCTCAGGGTGCTCAGTGCTCAGGGTGCTGTGTGCTCAGTGCTCGGGGTGCTCGGTGCTCAGTACTCAGGGTGCTCTGTGCTTGGGGTGTTGGGTGCTCAGTACTCAGGGTGCTGGGTGCTCAGTGCTCAGGGTGCTGGGTGCTCAGTACTCAGGGTGCTGGGTGCTCAGTGCTCAGGGTGCTGGGTGCTCAGTGCTCGGGGTGCTGGGTGCTCAGTGCTCAGTACTCAGGGTGCTGGGTGCTCAGTGCTCGGGGTGCAGGGTGCTCAGTGCTCAGGGTGCTGGGTGCTCAGTGCTCGGGGTGCTGGGTGCTCAGTGCTCAGTACTCAGGGTGCTGGGTGCTCAGTGCTCGGGGTGCTGGGTGCTCAGTGCTCAGTACTCAGGGTGCTGGGTGCTCAGTACTCGGGGTGCTGGGTGCTCATTCTCGGGGTGCTGGGTGCTCAGTGCTCGGGGTGCTGGGTGCTCAGTACTCGGGGTGCTGGGTGCTCAGTACTCGGGGTGCTGGGTGCTCATTCTCGGGGTGCTGGGTGCTCAGTGCTCGGGGTGCTGGGTGCTCAGTACTCAGGGTGCTGGGTGCTCAGTGCTCAGGGTGCTGGGTGCTCAGTACTCAGGGTGCTGGGTGCTCAGTGCTCAGGGTGCTGGGTGCTCAGTACTCAGGGTGCTGGGTGCTCAGTGCTCAGCGTGCTGGGTGCTCAGTACTCAGGGTGCTGGGAGCTCAGTGCTCAGGGTGATCGGTGCTCAGTACTCAGGGTGCTCATTACTCAGGGTGCTGGGTGCTCAGTGCTCGGGGTGCTGGGTGCTCAGTACTCAGGGTGCTGGGTGCTCAGTGCTCGGGGTTCTGGGTGCTCAGTGCTCAGGGTGATCGGTGCTCAGTACTCAGTGTGCTGGGTGCTCAGTGCTCAGGGTGCTCGGTGCTCAGTGCTCAGGGTGCTGGGTGCTCAGTACTCAGGGTGCTCAGTGCTCAGGGTGCTGGTTGCTCAGTGCTCGGGGTGCTGGGTGCTCATTCCTCAAGGTGCTGGGTGCTCAGTACTCAGGGTGCTGGGTGCTCAGTACTCAGGGTGCTCAGTGCTTGGGGTGCTGGGTGCTCAGTACTCAGGGTGCTCAGAGCTTGGGGTGTTGGGTGCTCAGTCCTCAGGATGCTGGGTGCTCAGTACTCAGGGTCCTGGGTGCTCAGTACTCAGGGTGCTCAGTGCTTGGTGTGCTGGGTGCTCAGTACTCAGGGTGCTCTGTGCTTGGGGTGTTGGGTGCTCAGTACTCAGGGTGCAGGGTGCTCAGTGCTCAGGGTGCTGGGTGCTCAGTACTCACGGTGCTGGGTGCTCAGTACTCAGGGTGCTGGGTGCTCAGTGCTCGGGGTGCTGGGTGCTCAGTGCTCAGGGTGTTGGGTGCTCAGTGCTCGGGGTGCTGGATGCTCAGTGCTCAGGGTGCTGGATGCTCAGTGCTCAGGGTGCTGGGTGCTCAGTGCTCGGGGTGCTGGGTGCTCAGTGCTCAGTACTCAGGGTGCTGGGTGCTCAGTGCTCGGGGTGCTGGGTGATCAGTGCTCAGTACTCAGGGTGCTGGGTGCTCAGTGCTCGGGGTGCAGGGTGCTCAGTGCTCAGGGTGCTGGGTGCTCAGTGCTCGGGGTGCTGGGTGCTCAGTGCTCAGTACTCGGGGTGCTGGGTGCTCAGTGCTCGGGGTGCTGGGTGCTCAGTACTCAGGGTGCTGGGTGCTCAGTACTCCGGGTGCTGGGTGATCAGTTCTCGGGGTGCTCGTTGCTCAGTACTCAGTGCTCAGGGTGCTCAGTGCTCAGTGCTCAGGGTGCTGGGTGTTCAGTACTCAGGGTGCTGGGTGCTCAGTACTCAGGGTGCTGGGTGCTCAGTGCTCAGGGTGCTGGGTGCTCAGTACTCGGGGTGCTCGCTGCTCAGTACTCAGGGTGCTGGGTGCTCAGTGCTCAGGGTGCTGGGTGCTCAGTGCTCAGGGTGCTCGGTGCTCAGTACTCGGGGTGCTGGGTGCTCATTCTCGGGGTGCTGGGTGCTCAGTGCTCTTGGTGCTGGGTGCTCAGTACTCACGGTGCTGGGTGCTCAGTGCTCAGGGTGCTGGGTGCTCAGTACTCAGGGTGCTGGGTGTTCAGTGCTCAGGGTGCTGGGTGCTCAGTACTCAGGGTGCGGGGTGCTCAGTGCTCAGCGTGCTGGGTGCTCAGTACTCAGGGTGCTGGGAGCTCAGTGCTCAGTGTGATCGGTGCTCAGTACTCAGGGTGCTCATTACTCAGGGTGCTGGGTGCTCAGTGCTCGGGGTGCTGGGTGCTCAGTACTCAGAGTGCTGGGTGCTCAGTGCTCGGGGTTCTGGGTGCTCAGTGCTCAGGGTGATCGGTGCTCAGTACTCAGGGTGCTGGGTGCTCAGTGCTCAGGGTGCTGGGTGCTCAGTCCTCAGGGTGCTCAGTGCTCAGGGTGCTGTGTGCTCAGTGCTCGGGGTGCTCGGTGCTCAGTACTCAGGGTGCTGAGTGCTCAGTACTCAGGGTGCTGGGTGCTCAGTACTCAGGGTGCTGAGTGCTCAGTGCTCAGGGTGCTGGGTGATCAGTGCTAAGGGTGCTGGGTGCTCAGTGCTCAGGGTGCTGGGTGCTCAGTGCTCGGGGTGCTGGGTGCTCAGTACTCGGGTGCTGGGTTCTCAGTGCTCAGGGTGCTGGGTGCTCAGTGCTCGGGGTGCTGGGTGCTCAGTGCTCAGTACTCAGGGTGCTGGGTGTTCAGTGCTCAGGGTGCTGGGTGCTCAGTGCTCAGTACTCAGGGTGCTGGGTGCTCAGTGCTCGGGGTGCAGGGTGCTCAGTGCTCAGGGTGCTGGGTGCTCAGTGCTCGGGGTGCTGGGTGCTCAGTGCTCAGTACTCAGGGTGCTGGGTGCTCAGTGCTCGGGGTGCTGGGTGCTCAGTGCTCAGTACTCAGGGTGCTGGGTGCTCAGTGCTCAGGGTGCTGGGTGCTCAGTGCTTGGGGTGCTGGGTGCTCAGTACTCAGGGTGCTGGGTGCTCAGTACTCCGGGTGCTGGGTGCTCAGTTCTCGGGGTGCTCGGTGCTCAGTACTCAGTGCTCAGGGTGCTCAGTGCTCAGTGCTCAGAGTGCTGGGTGTTCAGTACTCAGGGTGCTGGGTGCTCAGTACTCAGGGTGCTGGGTGCTCATTGCTCAGGGTGCTGGGTGCTCAGTACTCGGGGTGCTCGGTGCTCAGTGCTCAGGGTGCTGGGTGCTCAGTACTCAGGGTGCTGGGTGCTCAGTGCTCAGGGTGCTCGGTGCTCATTACTCGGTGTGCTGGGTGCTCATTCTCGGGGTGCTGGGTGCTCAGTGCTCGGGGTGCTGGGTGCTCAGTACTCAGGGTGCTGGGTGCTCAGTGCTCAGGGTGCTGGGTGCTCAGTACTCAGGGTGCTGGGTGCTCAGTGCTCAGGGTGCTGGGTGCTCAGTACTCAGGGTGCTGGGTGCTCAGTGCTCAGCGTGCTGGGTGCTCAGTACTCAGGGTGCTGGGAGCTCAGTGCTCAGGGTGATCGGTGCTCAGTACTCAGGGTGCTCATTACTCAGGGTGCTGGGTGCTCAGTGCTCGGGGTGCTGGGTGCTCAGTACTCAGGGTGCTGGGTGCTCAGTGCTCGGGGTTCTGGGTGCTCAGTGCTCAGGGTGATCGGTGCTCAGTACTCAGGGTGCTGGGTGCTCAGTGCTCAGGGTGCTCGGTGCTCAGTGCTCAGGGTGCTGGGTGCTCAGTACTCAGGGTGCTCAGTGCTCAGGGTGCTGGGTGCTCAGTGCTCGGGGTGCTGGGTGCTCAGTGCTCGGGGTGCTGGGTGCTCAGTACTCAGGGTGCTGGGTGCTCATTACTCCGGGTGCTGGGTGCTCAGTTCTCGGGGTGCTCGGTGCTCAGTACTCAGTGCTCAGGGTGCTCAGTGCTCAGTGCTCAGGGTGCTGGGTGTTCAGTACTCAGGGTGCTGGGTGCTCAGTACTCAGGGTGCTGGGTGCTCAGTGCTCAGGGTGCTGGGTGCTCAGTACTCGGGGTGCTCGGTGCTCAGTACTCAGTGCTCAGGGTGCTCAGGGCTCAGGGTGCTGGGTGCTCAGTACTCAGGGTGCTGGGTGCTCAGTGCTCAGGGTGCTGGGTGCTCAGTACTCAGGGAGCTGGGTGCTCAGTACTCGGGGTACTGGGTGCTCAGTACTCAGGGTGCTGGGTGCTCAGTACTCAGGGTGCTGGGTGCTCAGTACTCGGGTGCTGGGTGCTCAGTGCTCAGGGTGCTGGGTGTTCAGTGCTCGGGGTGCTGGGTGCTCAGTGCTCAGTACTCAGGGTGCTGGGTGCTCAGTGCTCGGGGTGCTGCGTGCTCAGTGCTCAGGGTGCTGGGTGTTCAGTCCTCAGGGTGCTCATTGCTCAGGGTGCTGGGTGCTCAGTACTCAGGGTGCTGGGTGCTCAGTGCTCAGGGTGCTCGGTGCTCGGGGCGCTGGGTGCTCAGTGCTCGGGGTGCTCGGAGCTCAGTACTCAGGGTGCTGGGTGCTCAGTGCTCGGGGTGCTCGGTGCTCAGTACTCAGGGTGCTCAGTGCTCAGTGCTCAGGGTGCTCGATGCTCAGTACGTTGGGTGCTCACTACTCAGGGTGCTGCGTGCTCAGTGCTCAGGGTGCTGGGTGCTCAGTGCTCAGGGTGCTGGGTGCTCAGTACTCAGGGTGCTGGGTGCTCAGTGCTCGGGGTGCTGGGTGCTCAGTGCTCAGGGTGCTGGGTGCTCAGTACTCAGGGTGTTGGTTGCCCAGTACTCGGGGTGCTTTGTGCTCAGTACTCAGGGTGCTGGGTGCTCAGTACTCAGGGTGCTGGGTGCTCAGTACTCGGGTGCTGGGTGCTCAGTGCTCAGGGTGCTGGGTGCTCAGTGCTCGGGGTGCTGGGTGCTCAGTGCTCAGTACTCAGGGTGCTGGGTGCTCAGTACTCGGGGTGCTGGGTGCTCAGTGCTCGGGGTGCTGGGTGCTCAGTGCTCAGTACTCAGGGTGCTGGGTGCTCAGTACTCGGGGTGCTGGGTGCTCAGTGCTCAGTACTCAGGGTGCTGGGTGCTCAGTGCTCAGGGTGCTGGGTGCTCAGTGCTCAGGGTGCTGGGTACTCAGTGCTCAGGGTGCTGGGTGCTCAGTACTCAGGGTGCTGGGTGCTCAGTGCTCAGGGTGCTGGGTGCTCAGTGCTCGGGGTGTTGGGTGCTCAGTGCTCGGGGTGCTGGGTGCTCAGTGCTCGGGGTGCTCGGTGCTCAGTACTCAGGGTGCTGGGTGCTCAGTGCTCGAGGTGCTCAGTACTCAGGGTGCTCTGTGCTTGGGGTGTTGGGTGCTCAGTACTCAGGGTGCTGGGTGCTATGTGCTCAGGGTGCTGGGTGCTCAGTACTCACGGTGCTGGGTGCTCAGTACTCAGGGTGCTGGGTGCTCAGTGCTCGGGGTGCTGGGTGCTCAGTGCTCAGGGTGCTGGGTGCTCAGTGCTCGGGGTGCTGGATGCTCAGTGCTCAGGGTGCTGGATGCTCAGTGCTCAGGGTGCTGGGTGCTCAGTGCTCAGGGTGCTGGGTGCTCAGTGCTCGGGGTGCTGGGTGCTCAGTGCTCGAGGTGCTCAGTACTCAGGGTGCTGCGTGTTCAGTGCTCAGGGTGCTGGATGCTCAGTACTCAGGGTGCTGGGTGCTCAGTACTCGGCTGCTGGGTGCTCAGTGCTCAGGGTGCTGGGTGCTCAGTGCTCAGGGTGCTGGGTGCTCACTGCTCAGTACTCAGGGTGCTGGGTGCTCAGTGCTCGGGATGCTGGGTGCTCAGTGCTCAGTACTCAGGGTGCTGGGTGCTCAGTGCTCGGGGTGCTGGGTGCTCAGTGCTCAGGGTGCTGGGTGCTCAGTTCTCGGGGTGCTCGGTGCTCAGTACTCAGTGCTCAGGGTGCTCAGTGCTCAGTTCTCAGGGTGCTGGGTGCTCAGTACTCAGGGTGCTGGGTGCTCAGTACTCAGTGGTCTCAGTGCTTGGGGTGTTGGGTGCTCAGTACTCAGGGTGCTGGGTGCTCAGTGCTCAGGGTGCTGGGTGGTCAGTACTCAGGGTGCTGGGTGCTCAGTACTCAGGGTGCTGGGTGTTCAGTACTCAGGGTGCTGGGTGCTCAGTACTCGGGGTGCTGGGTGTTCAGTACTCAGGGTGCTGGGTGCTCAGTGCTCAGGGTGCTGGGTGCTCAGTAGTCAGGGTGCTGGGTGCTCAGTACTCAGGGTGCTGGGTGCTCAGTTCTCGGGGTGCTCGGTGCTCAGTACTCAGTGCTCAGGGTGCTCAGTGCTCAGTGCTCAGGGTGCTGGGTGTTCAGTACTCAGGGTGCTGGGTGCTCCGTACTCAGGGTGTTCTGTGCTCAGTGCTCAGGGTGCTGGGTGCTCAGTACTCGGGGTGCTGGGTGTTCATTCTCGGGGTGCTGGGTGCTCAGTGCTCGGGGTGCTGGGTGCTCAGTACTCAGGGTGCTGGGTGCTCAGTGCTCAGGGTGCTGGGTGCTCAGTACTCAGGGTGCTGGGTGCTCAGTGCTCAGCGTGCTGGGTGCTCAGTACTCAGGGTGCTGGGAGCTCAGTGCTCAGGGTGATCGGTGCTCAGTACTCAGGGTGCTCATTACTCAGGGTGCTGGGTGCTCAGTGCTCGGGGTGCTGGGTGCTCAGTACTCAGGGTGCTGGGTGCTCAGTGCTCGGGGTTCTGGGTGCTCAGTGCTCAGGGTGATCGGTGCTCAGTACTCAGGGTGCTGGGTGCTCAGTGCTCAGGGTTTCCGGTGCTCAGTGCTCAGGGTGCTGGGTGCTCAGTACTCGGGGTGCTGGGTGTTCAGTACTCAGGGTGCTGGGTGCTCAGTACTCGGGGTGCTGGGTGTTCAGTACTCAGGGTGCTGGGTGCTCAGTGCTCAGGGTGCTGGGTGCTCAGTACTCGGGTGCTGGGTGCTCAGTGCTCAGGGTGCTGGGTGCTCAGTGCTCGGGGTGCTGGGTGCTCAGTGCTCAGTACTCAGGGTGCTGGGTGCTCAGTGCTCAGGGTGCTGGGTGCTCAGTGCTCGGGGTGCTGGGTGCTCAGTACTCAGGGTGCTGGGTGCTCAGTACTCCGGGTGCTCGGTGCTCAGTACTCCGGGTGCTGGGTGCTCAGTGCTCGGGGTGCAGGGTGCTCAGTACTCCGGGTGCTGGGTGCTTAGTTCTCGGGGTGCTCGGTGCTCAGTGCTCAGGGTGCTGGGTGCTCAGTGCTCGGGGTGCTGGGTGCTCAGTACTCAGGGTGCTGGGTGCTCAGTGCTCGGGGTGCTGGGTGCTCAGTACTCAGGGTGCTGGGTGCTCAGTACTCCGGGTGCTGGGTGCTCAGTGCTCGGGGTGCAGGGTGCTCAGTGCTCAGGGTGCTGGGTGCTCAGTGCTCGGGGTGCTGGGTGCTCAGTGCTCAGTACTCAGGGTGCAGGGTGCTCAGTGCTCGGGGTGCTGGGTGCTCAGTGCTCAGTACTCAGGGTGCTGGGTGCTCAGTGCTCAGGGTGCTGGGTGCTCAGTGCTCGGGGTGCTGGGTGCTCAGTACTCAGGGTGCTGGGTGCTCAGTACTCCGGGTGCTGGGTGCTCAGTTCTCGGGGTGCTCGGTGCTCAATACTCAGTGCTCAGGGTGCTCAGTGCTCAGTGCTCAGGGTGCTGCGTGCTCAGTGCTCAGGGTGCTGGGTGCTCAGTACTCAGGGTGCTGGGTGTTCAGTGCTCAGGGTGCTGGGTGCTCGGTACTCAGGGTGCTGGGTGCTCAGTGCTCAGCGTGCTGGGTGCTCTGTTCTCAGGGTCCTGGGAGCTCAGTGCTCAGGGTGATCGGTGCTCAGTATTCAGGGTGCTCATTACTCAGGGTGCTGGGTGCTCAGTGCTCAGGGTGCTGGGTGCTCAGTACTCAGGGTGCTGGGTGCTCAGTGCTCGGGGTTCTGGGTGCTCAGTGCTCAGGGTGATCGGTGCTCAGTACTCAGTGTGCTGGGTGCTCAGTACTCAGGGTGCTGGGTGCTCAGTCCTCAGGGTGCTCAGTGCTCAGGGTGCTGGGTGCTCAGTGCTCGGGGTGCTCGGTGCTCAGTACTCAGGGTGCTGAGTGCTCAGTACTCAGGGTGCTGGGTGCTCAGTACTCAGGGTGCTGGGTGCTCCGTGCTCAGGGTGCTGGGTGATCAGTGCTCAGGGTGCTGGGTGCTCAGTGCTCAGGGTGCTGGGTGCTCAGTGCTCGGGGTGCTGGGTGCTCAGTACTCAGGGTGTTGGGTGCTAAGTGCTCAGGGTGCTGGGTGCTCAGTGCTCGGGGCCCTGGGTGCTCAGTGCTCGGGGTGCTCGGAGCTCAGTACTCAGGGTGCTGGGTGCTCAGTGCTGGGGGTGATCGGTGCTCTGTACTTAGGGTGCTCTGTGCTCAGTGCTCGGGGTGCTCGGTGCTCAGTACGTTGGGTGCTCACTACTCAGGGTGCTGGGTGCTCAGTGCTCGGGGTGATCGGTGCTCAGTACTTATGGTGCTGGGTGCTCAGTGCTCGGGGTGCTCGGTGCTCAGTACGTTGGGTGCTCACTACTCAGGGTGCTGGGTGCTCAGTTCTCAGGGTGCTGGGTGCTCAGTACTCAGGGTGCTGGGTGCTCAGTACTCAGGGTGCTCAGTGCTTGGGTTGTTGGGTGCTCAGTACTCAGGGTGCTGGGTGCTCAGTCCTCAGGGTGCTGGGTGCTCAGTACTCAGGGTGCTGGGTGCTCAGTACTCAGGGTGCTGGGTGTTCAGTACTCAGGGTGCTGGGTGCTCAGTACTCGGGGTGCTGGGTGTTCAGTACTCAGGGTGCTGGGTGCTCAGTGCTCAGGGTGCTGGGTGCTCAGTAGTCAGGGTGCTGGGTGCTCAGTACTCAGGGTGCTGGGTGCTCAGTTCTCGGGGTGCTCGGTGCTCAGTACTCAGTGCTCAGGGTGCTCAGTGCTCAGTGCTCAGGGTGCTGGGTGTTCAGTACTCAGGGTGCTGGGTGCTCAGTACTCAGGGTGCTGGGTGCTCAGTGCTCAGGGTGCTGGGTGCTCAGTACTCGGGGTGCTCGGTGCTCAGTGCTCAGGGTGCTGGGTGCTCAGTACTCAGGGTGCTGGGTGCTCAGTGCTCAGGGTGCTCGGTGCTCAGTACTCGGGGTGCTGGGTGCTCATTCTCGGGGTGCTGGGTGCTCAGTGCTCGGGGTGCTGGGTGCTCAGTACTCAGGGTGCTGGGTGCTCAGTGCTCAGGGTGCTGGGTGCTCAGTACTCAGGGTGCTGGGTGCTCAGTGCTCAGGGTGCTGGGTGCTCAGTACTCAGGGTGCTGGGTGCTCAGTGCTCAGCGTGCTGGGTGCTCAGTACTCAGGGTGCTGGGAGCTCAGTACTCAGGGTGATCGGTGCTCAGTACTCAGGGTGCTCATTACTCAGGGTGCTGGGTGCTCAGTGCTCGGGGTGCTGGGTGCTCAGTACTCAGGGTGCTGGGTGCTCAGTGCTCGGGGTTCTGGGTGCTCAGTGCTCAGTGTGATCGGTGCTCAGTACTCAGGGTGCTGGGTGCTCAGTGCTCAGGGTGCTCGGTGCTCAGTGCTCAGGGTGCTGGGTGCTCAGTACTCAGGGTGCTGGGTGTTCAGTACTCAGGGTGCTGGGTGCTCAGTACTCGGGGTGCTGGGTGTTCAGTACTCAGGGTGCTGGGTGCTCAGTGCTCAGGGTGCTGGGTGCTCAGTACTCGGTTGCTGGGTGCTCAGTGCTCAGGGTACTGGGTGCTCAGTGCTCGGGGTGCTGGGTGCTCAGTGCTCAGTACTCAGGGTGCTGGGTGCTCAGTGCTCGGGGTGCAGGGTGCTCAGTGCTCAGGGTGCTGGGTGCTCAGTGCTCGGGGCGCTGGGTGCTCAGTGCTCAGTACTCAGGGTGCTGGGTGCTCAGTTCTCGGGGTGCTGGGTGCTCAGTGCTCAGTACTCAGGGTGCTGTGTGCTCAGTGCTCAGGGTGCTGGGTGCTCAGTGCTCGGGGTGCTGGGTGCTCAGTACTCAGGGTGCTGGGTGCTCAGTACTCCGGGTGCTGGGTGCTCAGTTCTCGGGGTGCTCGGTGCTCAGTACTCAGTGCTCAGGGTGCTCAGTGCTCAGTGCTCAGGGTGCTGGGTGCTCAGTACTCAGGGTGCTGGGTGCTCAGTGCTCGGGGTGCTGGGTGCTCAGTACTCAGGGTGCTGGGTGCTCAGTGCTCGGGGTTCTGGGTGCTCAGTGCTCAGGGTGATCGGTGCTCAGTACTCAGGGTGCTGGGTGCTCAGTGCTCAGGGTGCTCGGTGCTCAGTGCTCAGGGTGCTGGGTGCTCAGTACTCGGGGTGCTGGGTGTTCAGTACTCAGGGTGCTGGGTGCTCAGTACTCGGGGTGCTGGGTGTTCAGTACTCAGGGTGCTGGGTGCTCAGTGCTCAGGGTTCTCAGTACTCGGGTGCTGGGTGCTCAGTGCTCAGGGTGCTGGGTGCTCAGTGCTCGGGGTGCAGGTTGCTCAGTGCTCAGGGTGCTGGGTGCTCAGTGCTCGGGGTGCTGGGTGCTCAGTGCTCAGTACTCAGGGTGCTGGGTGCTCAGTGCTCGGGGTGCTGGGTGCTCAGTGCTCAGTACTCAGGGTGCTGGGTGCTCAGTGCTCAGGGTGCTGGGTGCTCAGTGCTCGGGGTGCTGGGTGCTCAGTAGTCAGGGTGCTGGGTGCTCAGTACTCCGGTTGCTGGGTGCTCAGTTCTCGGGGTGCTCCGTGCTCAGTACTCAGTGCTCAGGGTGCTCAGTGCTCAGTGCTCAGGGTGCTGGGTGTTCAGTACTCAGGGTGCTGGGTGCTCAGTACTCAGGGTGCTGGGTGCTCAGTGCTCAGGGTGCTGGGTGCTCAGTACTCGGGGTGCTCGGTGCTCAGTGCTCAGAGTGCTGGGTGCTCAGTACTCAGGGTGCTGGGTGCTCAGTGCTCGGGGTGCTGGGTGCTCAGTACTCGGGGTGCTGGGTGCTCATTCTCGGGGTGCTGGGTGCTCAGTACTCAGGGTGCTGGGTGCTCAGTGCTCAGGGTGCTGGGTGCTCAGTACTCAGGGTGCTGGGTGCTCAGTGCTCAGCGTGCTGGGCGCTCAGTACTCAGGGTGCTGGGAGCTCAGTGCTCAGGGTGATCAGTGCTCAGTACTCAGGGTGCTCATTACTCATGGTGCTGGGTGCTCAGTGCTCGGGGTGCTGGGTGCTCAGTACTCAGGGTGCTGGGTGCTCAGTGCTCGGGGTTCTGGGTGTTCAGTGCTCAGGGTGATCCCTGCTCAGTACTCAGGGTGCTGGGTGCTCAGTGCTCAGGGTGCTAGGTTCTCAGTGCTCAGGGTGCTGGGTGCTCAGTACTCAGGGTGCTCAGTGCTCAGGGTGATGGTTGCTCAGTGCTCGGGGTGCTGGGTGCTCATTCCTCAGGGTGCTGGGTGCTCAGTACTCAGGGTGCTGGGTGCTCAGTACTCAGGGTGCTCAGTGCTTGGGGTGCTGGGTGCTCAGTACTCAGGGTGCTCAGTGCTTGGGGTGTAGGGTGCTCCGTCCTCAGGGTGCTGGCTGCTCAGTACTCAGGGTGCTGGGTGCTCAGTACTCAGGGTGCTCAGTGCTTGGGGTGCTGGGTGCTCAGTACTCAGTGTGCTCTGTGCTTGGGGTGTTGGGTGCTCAGTACTCAGGGTGCTGGGTGCTCAGTGCTCAGGGTGCTGGGTGCTCAGTACTCAGGGTGCTGGGTGCTCAGTGCTCAGGGTGCTGGGTGCTCAGTGCTCGGGGTGCTGGGTGCTCAGTGCTCAGTACTCAGGGTGCTGGGTGCTCAGTGCTCGGGGTGCAGGGTGCTCAGTGCTCAGGGTGCTGGGTGCTCAGTGCTCGGGGTGCTGGGTGCTCAGTGCTCAGTACTCAGGGTGCTGGGTGCTCAGTGCTCGGGGTGCTGGGTGCTCAGTGCTCAGTACTCAGGGTGCTGGGTGCTCAGTACTCGGGGTGCTGGGTGCTCATTCTCAGGGTGCTGGGTGCTCAGTGCTCGGGGTGCTGGGTGCTCAGTACTCGGGGTGCTGGGTGCTCAGTACTCGGGGTGCTGGGTGCTCATTCTCGGGGTGCTGGGTGCTCAGTGCTCGGGGTGCTGGGTGCTCAGTACTCAGGGTGCTGGGTGCTCAGTGCTCAGGGTGCTGGGTGCTCAGTACTCAGGGTGCTGGGTGCTCAGTGCTCAGGGTGCTGGGTGCTCAGTACTCAGGGTGCTGGGTGCTCAGTGCTCAGCGTGCTGGGTGCTCAGTACTCAGGGTGCTGGGAGCTCAGTGCTCAGGGTGATCGGTGCTCAGTACTCAGGGTGCTCATTACTCAGGGTGCTGGGTGCTCAGTGCTCGGGGTGCTGGGTGCTCAGTACTCAGGGTGCTGGGTGCTCAGTGCTCGGGGTTCTGGGTGCTCAGTGCTCAGGGTGATCGGTGCTCAGTACTCAGGGTGCTGGGTGCTCAGTGCTCAGGGTGCTCGGTGCTCAGTGCTCAGGGTGCTGGGTGCTCAGTACTCAGGGTGCTCAGTGCTCAGGGTGCTGGTTGCTCAGTGCTCGGGGTGCTGGGTGCTCATTCCTCAAGGTGCTGGGTGCTCAGTACTCAGGGTGCTGGGTGCTCAGTACTCAGGGTGCTCAGTGCTTGGGGTGCTGGGTGCTCAGTACTCAGGGTGCTCAGTGCTTGGGGTGTTGGGTGCTCAGTCCTCAGGATGCTGGGTGCTCAGTACTCAGGGTCATGGGTGCTCAGTACTCAGGGTGCTCAGTGCTTGGTGTGCTGGGTGCTCAGTACTCAGGGTGCTCTGTGCTTGGGGTGTTGGGTGCTCAGTACTCAGGGTGCAGGGTGCTCAGTGCTCAGGGTGCTGCGTGCTCAGTACTCACGGTGCTGGGTGCTCAGTACTCAGGGTGCTGGGTGCTCAGTGCTCGGGGTGCTGGGTGCTCAGTGCTCAGGGTGCTGGGTGCTCAGTGCTCGGGGTGCTGGATGCTCAGTGCTCAGGGTGCTGGATGCTCAGTGCTCAGGGTGCTGGGTGCTCAGTGCTCAGGGTGCTGGGTGCTCAGTGCTCGGGGTGCTGGGTGCTCAGTGCTCGAGGTGCTCAGTATTCAGGGT
The DNA here is from genome assembly GCF_018167655.1 of Microtus oregoni. Lineage (NCBI taxonomy): Eukaryota > Metazoa > Chordata > Mammalia > Rodentia > Cricetidae > Microtus > Microtus oregoni. Next base: position 131,533 of record NW_024543811.1, on the reverse strand, counting down.
GCTGCGTGTTCAGTGCTCAGGGTGCTGGGTGTTCAGTGCTCAGGGTGCTGGGTGCTCAGTACTCAGGGTGCGGGGTGCTCAGTGCTCAGCGTGCTGGGTGCTCAGTACTCAGGGTGCTGGGAGCTCAGTGCTCAGTGTGATCGGTGCTCAGTACTCAGGGTGCTCATTACTCAGGGTGCTGGGTGCTCAGTGCTCGGGGTGCTGGGTGCTCAGTACTCAGAGTGCTGGGTGCTCATTACTCGGCTGCTGGGTGCTCAGTGCTCAGGGTGCTGGGTGCTCAGTGCTCAGGGTGCTGGGTGCTCAGTGCTCAGTACTCAGGGTGCTGGGTGCTCAGTGCTCGGGATGCTGGGTGCTCAGTGCTCAGTACTCAGGGTGCTGGGTGCTCAGTGCTCGGGGTGCTGGGTGCTCAGTGCTCAGGGTGCTGGGTGCTCAGTTCTCGGGGTGCTCGGTGCTCAGTACTCAGTGCTCAGGGTGCTCGGTGCTCAGTGCTCAGGGTGCTGGGTTTTCAGTACTCGGGGTGCTGGGTGCTCAGTACTCGGGGTGCTGGGTGCTCAGTACTCAGGGTGCTGGGTGCTCAGTGCTCAGGGTGCTGGGTGCTCAGTGCTCGGGGTGCTGGGTTCTCAGTGCTCAGTACTCAGGGTGCTGGGTGCTCAGTGCTCGGGGTGCTGGGTGATCAGTGCTCAGTACTCAGGGTGCTGGGTGCTCAGTGCTCGGGGTGCAGGGTGCTCAGTGCTCAGGGTGCTGGGTGCTCAGTGCTCGGGGTGCTGGGTGCTCAGTGCTCAGTACTCGGGGTGCTGGGTGCTCAGTGCTCGGGGTGCTGGGTGCTCAGTACTCAGGGTGCTGGGTGCTCAGTACTCCGGGTGCTGGGTGATCAGTTCTCGGGGTGCTCGGTGCTCAGTACTCAGTGCTCAGGGTGCTCAGTGCTCAGTGCTCAGGGTGCTGGGTGTTCAGTACTCAGGGTGCTGGGTGCTCAGTACTCAGGGTGCTGGGTGCTCAGTGCTCAGGGTGCTGGGTGCTCAGTACTCGGGGTGCTCGCTGCTCAGTACTCAGGGTGCTGGGTGCTCAGTGCTCAGGGTGCTGGGTGCTCAGTGCTCAGGGTGCTCGGTGCTCAGTACTCGGGGTGCTGGGTGCTCATTCTCGGGGTGCTGGGTGCTCAGTGCTCTTGGTGCTGGGTGCTCAGTACTCACGGTGCTGGGTGCTCAGTGCTCAGGGTGCTGGGTGCTCAGTACTCAGGGTGCTGGGTGTTCAGTGCTCAGGGTGCTGGGTGCTCAGTACTCAGGGTGCGGGGTGCTCAGTGCTCAGCGTGCTGGGTGCTCAGTACTCAGGGTGCTGGGAGCTCAGTGCTCAGTGTGATCGGTGCTCAGTACTCAGGGTGCTCATTACTCAGGGTGCTGGGTGCTCAGTGCTCGGGGTGCTGGGTGCTCAGTACTCAGAGTGCTGGGTGCTCAGTGCTCGGGGTTCTGGGTGCTCAGTGCTCAGGGTGATCGGTGCTCAGTACTCAGGGTGCTGGGTGCTCAGTGCTCAGGGTGCTGGGTGCTCAGTCCTCAGGGTGCTCAGTGCTCAGGGTGCTGTGTGCTCAGTGCTCGGGGTGCTCGGTGCTCAGTACTCAGGGTGCTCTGTGCTTGGGGTGTTGGGTGCTCAGTACTCAGGGTGCTGGGTGCTCAGTGCTCAGGGTGCTGGGTGCTCAGTACTCAGGGTGCTGGGTGCTCAGTGCTCAGGGTGCTGGGTGCTCAGTGCTCGGGGTGCTGGGTGCTCAGTGCTCAGTACTCAGGGTGCTGGGTGCTCAGTGCTCGGGGTGCAGGGTGCTCAGTGCTCAGGGTGCTGGGTGCTCAGTGCTCGGGGTGCTGGGTGCTCAGTGCTCAGTACTCAGGGTGCTGGGTGCTCAGTGCTCGGGGTGCTGGGTGCTCAGTGCTCAGTACTCAGGGTGCTGGGTGCTCAGTACTCGGGGTGCTGGGTGCTCATTCTCGGGGTGCTGGGTGCTCAGTGCTCGGGGTGCTGGGTGCTCAGTACTCGGGGTGCTGGGTGCACAGTACTCGGTGTGCTGGGTGCTCATTCTCGGGGTGCTGGGTGCTCAGTGCTCGGGGTGCTGGGTGCTCAGTACTCAGGGTGCTGGGTGCTCAGTGCTCAGGGTGCTGGGTGCTCAGTACTCAGGGTGCTGGGTGCTCAGTGCTCAGGGTGCTGGGTGCTCAGTACTCAGGGTGCTGGGTGCTCAGTGCTCAGCGTGCTGGGTGCTCAGTACTCAGGGTGCTGGGACCTCAGTGCTCAGGGTGATCGGTGCTCAGTACTCAGGGTGCTCATTACTCAGGGTGCTGGGTGCTCAGTGCTCGGGGTGCTGGGTGCTCAGTACTCAGGGTGCTGGGTGCTCAGTGCTCGGGGTTCTGGGTGCTCAGTGCTCAGGGTGATCGGTGCTCAGTACTCAGTGTGCTGGGTGCTCAGTGCTCAGGGTGCTCGGTGCTCAGTGCTCAGGGTGCTGGGTGCTCAGTACTCAGGGTGCTCAGTGCTCAGGGTGCTGGTTGCTCAGTGCTCGGGGTGCTGGGTGCTCATTCCTCAAGGTGCTGGGTGCTCAGTACTCAGGGTGCTGGGTGCTCAGTACTCAGGGTGCTCAGTGCTTGGGGTGCTGGGTGCTCAGTACTCAGGGTGCTCAGTGCTTGGGGTGTTGGGTGCTCAGTCCTCAGGATGCTGGGTGCTCAGTACTCAGGGTCCTGGGTGCTCAGTACTCAGGGTGCTCAGTGCTTGGTGTGCTGGGTGCTCAGTACTCAGGGTGCTCTGTGCTTGGGGTGTTGGGTGCTCAGTACTCAGGGTGCAGGGTGCTCAGTGCTCAGGGTGCTGGGTGCTCAGTACTCACGGTGCTGGGTGCTCAGTACTCAGGGTGCTGGGTGCTCAGTGCTCGGGGTGCTGGGTGCTCAGTGCTCAGGGTGCTGGGTGCTCAGTGCTCGGGGTGCTGGATGCTCAGTGCTCAGGGTGCTGGATGCTCAGTGCTCAGGGTGCTGGGTGCTCAGTGCTCAGGGTGCTGGGTGCTCAGTGCTCGGGGTGCTGGGTGCTCAGTGCTCGAGGTGCTCAGTACTCAGGGTGCTGCGTGTTCAGTGCTCAGGGTGTTGGATGCTCAGTACTCAGGGTGCTGGGTGCTCAGTACTCAGGGTGCTGGGTGCTCAGTACTCGGCTGCTGGGTGCTCAGTGCTCAGGGTGCTGGGTGCTCAGTGCTCAGGGTGCTGGGTGCTCAGTGCTCAGTACTCAGGGTGCTGGGTGCTCAGTGCTCGGGATGCTGGGTGCTCAGTGCTCAGTACTCAGGGTGCTGGGTGCTCAGTGCTCGGGGTGCTGGGTGCTCAGTGCTCAGGGTGCTGGGTGCTCAGTTCTCGGGGTGCTCGGTGCTCAGTACTCAGTGCTCAGGGTGCTCGGTGCTCAGTGCTCAGGGTGCTGGGTTTTCAGTACTCGGGGTGCTGGGTGCTCAGTACTCGGGGTGCTGGGTGCTCAGTACTCAGGGTGCTGGGTGCTCAGTGCTCAGGGTGCTGGGTGCTCAGTGCTCGGGGTGCTGGGTGCTCAGTGCTCAGTACTCAGGGTGCTGGGTGCTCAGTGCTCGGGGTGCTGGGTGATCAGTGCTCAGTACTCAGGGTGCTGGGTGCTCAGTGCTCGGGGTGCAGGGTGCTCAGTGCTCAGGGTGCTGGGTGCTCAGTGCTCGGGGTGCTGGGTGCTCAGTGCTCAGTACTCGGGGTGCTGGGTGCTCAGTGCTCGGGGTGCTGGGTGCTCAGTACTCAGGGTGCTGGGTGCTCAGTACTCCGGGTGCTGGGTGATCAGTTCTCGGGGTGCTCGGTGCTCAGTACTCAGTGCTCAGGGTGCTCAGTGCTCAGTGCTCAGGGTGCTGGGTGTTCAGTACTCAGGGTGCTGGGTGCTCAGTACTCAGGGTGCTGGGTGCTCAGTGCTCAGGGTGCTGGGTGCTCAGTACTCGGGGTGCTCGCTGCTCAGTACTCAGGGTGCTGGGTGCTCAGTGCTCAGGGTGCTGGGTGCTCAGTGCTCAGGGTGCTCGGTGCTCAGTACTCGGGGTGCTGGGTGCTCATTCTCGGGGTGCTGGGTGCTCAGTGCTCTTGGTGCTGGGTGCTCAGTACTCACGGTGCTGGGTGCTCAGTGCTCAGGGTGCTGGGTGCTCAGTACTCAGGGTGCTGGGTGTTCAGTGCTCAGGGTGCTGGGTGCTCAGTACTCAGGGTGCGGGGTGCTCAGTGCTCAGCGTGCTGGGTGCTCAGTACTCAGGGTGCTGGGAGCTCAGTGCTCAGTGTGATCGGTGCTCAGTACTCAGGGTGCTCATTACTCAGGGTGCTGGGTGCTCAGTGCTCGGGGTGCTGGGTGCTCAGTACTCAGAGTGCTGGGTGCTCAGTGCTCGGGGTTCTGGGTGCTCAGTGCTCAGGGTGATCGGTGCTCAGTACTCAGGGTGCTGGGTGCTCAGTGCTCAGGGTGCTGGGTGCTCAGTCCTCAGGGTGCTCAGTGCTCAGGGTGCTGTGTGCTCAGTGCTCGGGGTGCTCGGTGCTCAGTACTCAGGGTGCTGAGTGCTCAGTACTCAGGGTGCTGGGTGCTCAGTACTCAGGGTGCTGAGTGCTCAGTGCTCAGGGTGCTGGGTGATCAGTGCTAAGGGTGCTGGGTGCTCAGTGCTCAGGGTGCTGGGTGCTCAGTGCTCGGGGTGCTGGGTGCTCAGTACTCGGGTGCTGGGTTCTCAGTGCTCAGGGTGCTGGGTGCTCAGTGCTCGGGGTGCTGGGTGCTCAGTGCTCAGTACTCAGGGTGCTGGGTGTTCAGTGCTCAGGGTGCTGGGTGCTCAGTGCTCAGTACTCAGGGTGCTGGGTGCTCAGTGCTTGGGGTGCAGGGTGCTCAGTTCTCAGGGTGCTGGGTGCTCAGTGCTCGGGGTGCTGGGTGCTCAGTGCTCAGTACTCAGGGTGCTGGGTGCTCAGTGCTCGGGGTGCTGGGTGCTCAGTGCTCAGTACTCAGGGTGCTGGGTGCTCAGTGCTCAGGGTGCTGGGTGCTCAGTGCTTGGGGTGCTGGGTGCTCAGTACTCAGGGTGCTGGGTGCTCAGTACTCCGGGTGCTGGGTGCTCAGTTCTCGGGGTGCTCGGTGCTCAGTACTCAGTGCTCAGGGTGCTCAGTGCTCAGTGCTCAGAGTGCTGGGTGTTCAGTACTCAGGGTGCTGGGTGCTCAGTACTCAGGGTGCTGGGTGCTCATTGCTCAGGGTGCTGGGTGCTCAGTACTCGGGGTGCTCGGTGCTCAGTGCTCAGGGTGCTGGGTGCTCAGTACTCAGGGTGCTGGGTGCTCAGTGCTCAGGGTGCTCGGTGCTCATTACTCGGTGTGCTGGGTGCTCATTCTCGGGGTGCTGGGTGCTCAGTGCTCGGGGTGCTGGGTGCTCAGTACTCAGGGTGCTGGGTGCTCAGTGCTCAGGGTGCTGGGTGCTCAGTACTCAGGGTGCTGGGTGCTCAGTGCTCAGGGTGCTGGGTGCTCAGTACTCAGGGTGCTGGGTGCTCAGTGCCCAGCGTGCTGGGTGCTCAGTACTCAGGGTGCTGGGAGCTCAGTGCTCAGGGTGATCGGTGCTCAGTACTCAGGGTGCTCATTACTCAGGGTGCTGGGTGCTCAGTGCTCGGGGTGCTGGGTGCTCAGTACTCAGGGTGCTGGGTGCTCAGTGCTCGGGGTTCTGGGTGCTCAGTGCTCAGGGTGATCGGTGCTCAGTACTCAGGGTGCTGGGTGCTCAGTGCTCAGGGTGCTCGGTGCTCAGTGCTCAGGGTGCTGGGTGCTCAGTACTCAGGGTGCTCAGTGCTCAGGGTGCTGGGTGCTCAGTGCTCGGGGTGCTGGGTGCTCAGTGCTCGGGGTGCTGGGTGCTCAGTACTCAGGGTGCTGGGTGCTCATTACTCCGGGTGCTGGGTGCTCAGTTCTCGGGGTGCTCGGTGCTCAGTACTCAGTGCTCAGGGTGCTCAGTGCTCAGTGCTCAGGGTGCTGGGTGTTCAGTACTCAGGGTGCTGGGTGCTCAGTACTCAGGGTGCTGGGTGCTCAGTGCTCAGGGTGCTGGGTGCTCAGTACTCGGGGTGCTCGGTGCTCAGTACTCAGTGCTCAGGGTGCTCAGGGCTCAGGGTGCTGGGTGCTCAGTACTCAGGGTGCTGGGTGTTCAGTGCTCAGGGTGCTGGGTGCTCAGTACTCAGGGTGCGGGGTGCTCAGTGCTCAGCACTCGGGGTGCTGGGTGCTCATTGCTCAGGGTGCTCAGTGCTCAGTGCTCGGGGAGCTGGGTGCTCAGTGCTCGGAGTTCTGCGTGCTCAGTACTCAGGGTGCTGTGTGCTCAGTGCTCAGTACTCAGCGTGCTGGGTGCTCAGTGCTCAGAGTGTTGGGTGCTCAGTACTCAGGGTGCTGGGTGCTCAGTGCTCAGTGCTCAGGGTGCTCAGTGCTCAGGGTGCTGGGTGCTCAGGGTGCAGGGTGCTCAGTGCTCGGGGTGCTGTTTGCTCAGTGCTCAGGGTGCTGGGTGCTCAGTGCTCAGTGCTCAGGGTGCTGAGTGCTCAGTACTCAGGGTGCTGGGTGCTCGGTGCTCAGTACTCAGGGTGCTGAGTGCTCAGTACTCAGGGTGCTGGGTGCTCAGTACTCAGGGTGCTGGGTGCTCAGTACTCAGGGTGCTGGGTGCTCAGTGCTCAGGGTGCTGGGTGATCAGTGCTCGGGGTGCTGGGTGCTCAGTGCTCAGGGCTCAGGGTGCTGGGTGCTCAGTGATCAGTGCACAGGGTGCTGGGTGCTCAGTGCTCAGGGTGCTGGGTGCTCAGTGCTCGGGGTGCTGGGTGCTCAGTGCTCAAGGTGCTGGGTGCTCAGTGCTCGGGGTGCTCGATGCTCAGTACTCAGGGTGCTGGGTGCTCAGTGCTCGGGGTGCTCGGTGCTCAGTACGTTGGGTGCTCACTACTCAGGGTGCTGGGTGCTCAGTGCTCAGGGTACTGGGTGCTCAGTGCTCAGGGGGCTGGGTGCTCAGTGCTCAGGGTGCTGGGTGTTCAGTACTCAGGGTGCTGGGTGCGCAGTGCTCGCGGTGCTGGGTGCTCAGTGCTCAGGGTGCTGGGTGCTCAGTGCTCAGGGTGCTGGGTGCTCAGTACTCGGGGTGCTGGGTGCTCAGTACTCAGGTTGCGGGCTGCTCAGTACTCAGGGTGCTGGGTGATCAGTACTCGGGTGCTGGGTGCTCAGTGCTCAGGGTGCTGGGTGCTCAGTGCTCGGGGTGCTGGGTGCTCAGTGCTCAGTACTCAGGGTGCTTGGGTGTTCAGTGCTCGGGGTGCTGGGTGCTCAGTGCTTAGTACTCAGGGTGCTGGGTGCTCAGTGCTCAGGGTGCTGGGTGCTCAGTGCTCAGGGTGCTGGGAGCTCAGTGCTCAGGGTGCTGGGTGCTCAGTACTCAGGGTGCTGGGTGCTCAGTGCTCAGAGTGCTGGGTGGTCAGTGCTCGGGGTGCTCGGTGCTCAGTGCTCAATGCGCTGGGTGCTCAGTACTCAGGGTGCTCATTGCACAGGGTCCTGGGTGCTCAGTACTCAGGGTGCTGGGTGCTCAGTGCTCAGGGTGCTCGGTGCTCAGTACGTTGGGTGCTCAGTACTCAGGGTGCTGGGTGCTCAGTGCTCAGGGTGCTGGGTGCTCAGTGCTCAGGGTGCTGGGTGTTCAGTGCTCAGGGTGCTGGGTGCTCGGTGCTCGGGGTGCTGGGTGCTCAGTGCTCGGGGTGCTCGGAGCTCAATACTCAGTGTGCTCACTGCTCAGTACTCCGGCTGCTGGGTGCTCAGTGCAAGGGGTGCTGATTGCTCAGTGCTCGGGGTGCTCGGTGCTCATTACGCTGGGTGCTCAGTACTCGGGGTGCTGGGTGCTGAGTACTCAGGGTGCTGGGTGCTCAGTACTCAGTGTGCTGGGTTCTTAGTACTCAGGGTGCTCAGTGCTCAGTACTTAGGGTGCTCAGTGCTCAGTGCTCAGGGTGCTGGGTGCTCAGTGCTCGGGGTGCTGGGTGCTCAGTGCTCGGGGTGCTATGTGCTCAGTGCTCAGGGTGCTGGGTGCTCAGTGCTCATAGTGCTGGGTTCTCAATACTCACGGTGCTCGGTGCTCAGTACTCAGAGTGCTCAGTGCTCAGTACTCAGCGTACTGGGTGCTCAGTGCTCAGGGTGCTCGGTGCTCAGTACTCAGTGTGCTCAGTGCTCAGTACTCAGCGTGCTATGTGCTCAGTGCTCAGGGTGCTGGGTGCTCAGTACTCAGGGTGCTGGGTGCTTAGTACTCAGGGTGCTCGGTCCTCAGTGCTCAGGGTGCTGGGTGCTCAGTACTCAGGGTGCTGGGTGCTCAGTGCTCAGGGTGCTCAGTGCTCAGTACTCAGGGTGCTCGGTGCTCAGTGCTCAGGGTGCTCAGTGCTCAGTACTCAGGGTGCTCAGTGCTCAGTGCTCTGGGTGCTGGGTGCTCAGTGCTCGGGGTGCTGGGTGCTCAGTGCTCAGGGTGCTGGGTGCTCAGTACTCAGGGTGCTCAGTGCTCAGGGTGCTGGGTGCTCAGTGCTCGGGGTGCTGGTTGCTCAGTGCTCAGGGTGCTGGGTGCTCAGTGCTCAGTGCTCAGGGTGCTGGGTGCTCAGTGCTCAGTGCTCAGGGTGCTGGGTGATCAGTACTCAGGGTGCTCATTGCTCAGGGTGCTGGGTGCTCAGTACTCATTGTGCTGGGTGCTCAGTACTCAGGGTGCTCAGTGCTCAGTACTCAGGGTGCTGGGTGCTCAGTGCTCAGGGTGCTGGGTGCTCAGTACTCAGGGTTCTGGGTGCTCGGTGCTCAGGGTGCTGGGTGCTCAGTGCTCAGGGTGCTGGGTGCTCGGTGCTCGGGATGCTGTGTGCTCAGTGCTCGGGGTGCTCGGTGCTCAGTACTCAGGGTGCTCAGTGCTCAGTACTCAGGGTGCTGGGTGCTCAGTGCTCAGGGTGCTGGGTGCTCTGTATTCAGGGTGCTGGGTGCTCGGTGCTCAATACGCTGGGTGCTCAGTACTCAGGGTGCTCATTGCACAGGGTCCTGGGTGCTCAGTACTCAGGGTGCTGTGTGCTCAGTGCTCAGGGTGCTCGATGCTCAGTACGTTGGGTGCTCAGTACACAGGGTGCTGGGTGCTCAGTGCTCAGGGTGCTGGGTGCTCAGTGCTCAGGGTGCTGGGTGTTCAGTGCTCAGGGTGCTGGGTGCTCGGTGCTCGGGGTGCTGGGTGCTCAGTGCTCGGGGTGCTCGGAGCTCAATACTCAGGGTGCTCACTGCTCAGTACTCCGGCTGCTGGGTGCTCAGTGCAAGATGTGCTGATTGCTCAGTGCTCGGGGTGCTCGGTGCTCATTACGCTGGGTGCTCAGTACTCGGGGTGCTGGGTGCTCAGTACTCAGGGTGCTGGGTGCTCAGTACTCAGGGTGCTGGGTTCTTAGTACTCAGGGTGCTCAGTGCTCAGTACTTAGGGTGCTCAGTGCTCAGTGCTCAGGGTGCTGGGTGCTCAGTGCTCGGGGTGCTGGGTGCTCAGTGCTCGGGGTGCTGTGTGCTCAGTGCTCAGGGTGCTGGGTGCTCATTGCTCATAGGGCTGGGTTCTCAATACTCACGGTGCTCGGTGCTCAGTACTCAGAGTGCTCAGTGCTCAGTACTCAGCGTGCTGGGTGCTCAGTGCTCAGGGTGCTCGGTGCTCAGTACTCAGTGTGCTCAGTGCTCAGTACTCAGCGTGCTATGTGCTCAGTGCTCAGGGTGCTGGGTGCTCAGTACTCAGGGTGCTGGGTGCTTAGTACTCAGGGTGCTCGGTCCTCAGTGCTCAGGGTGCTGGGGGCTCAGTACTCAGGGTGCTGGGTGCTCAGTGCTCAGGGTGCTCAGTGCTCAGTACTCAGGGTGCTCGGTGCTCAGTGCTCAGGGTGCTCAGTGCTCAGTACTCAGGGTGCTCAGTGCTCAGTGCTCTGGGTGCTGGGAGCTCAGTGCTCGGGGTGCTGGGTGCTCAGTGCTCAGGGTGCTGGGTGCTCAGTACTCAGGGTGCTCAGTGCTCAGGGTGCTGGGTGCTCAGTGCTCGGGGTGCTGGTTGCTCAGTGCTCAGGGTGCTGGGTGCTCAGTGCTCAGTGCTCAGGGTGCTGGGTGCTCAGTGCTCAGTGCTCAGGGTGCTGGGTGATCAGTACTCAGGGTGCTCATTGCTCAGGGTGCTGGGTGCTCAGTACTCATGGTGCTGGGTGCTCAGTACTCAGGGTGCTCAGTGCTCAGTACTCAGGGTGCTGGGTGCTCAGTGCTCAGGGTGCTGGGTGCTCAGTACTCAGGGTGCTGGGTGCTCGGTGCTCAGGGTGCTGGGTGCTCAGTGCTCAGGGTGCTGGGTGCTCGGTGCTCGGGGTGCTGGGTGCTCAGTGCTCGGGGTGCTCGGTGCTCAGTACTCAGGGTGCTCAGTGCTCAGTACTTAGGGTGCTGGGTGCTCAGTGCTCAGGGTGCTGGGTGCTCTGTACTCAGGGTGCTGGGTGCTCGGTGCACAATACGCTGGGTGCTCAGTACTCAGGGTGCTGGGTGCTCAGTACTCACGGTGCTGGGTGCTCAGTACTCAGGGTGCTGGGTGCTCAGTGCTCGGGGTGCTCGGTGCTCAGTACGCTGGGTGCTCAGTACTCAGGGTGCTGGGTGCTCAGTACTCAGGGTGCTCAGTGCTCAGTACTTAGGGTGCTCAGTGCTCAGTGCTCAGGGTGCTGGGTGCTCAGTGCTCGGGGTGCTGGGTGCTCAGTGCTCGGGGTGCTGGGTGCTCAGTGCTCGGGGTGCTGGGTGCTCAGGGCTCAGGGTGCTGGGTGCTCAGTACTCAGGGTGCTCGGTGCTCAGTACTCAGGGTTCTCAGTGCTCCGTGCTCAGGGTGCTGGGTGCTCAGTTCTCAGGGTGCTCAGTGCTCAGCACTCGGGGTGCTGTGTGCTCAGTGCTCAGGGTGCTCAGTGCTCAGCACTCGGGGTGCTGGGTGCTCAGGGTGCTCAGTGCTCAGTGCTCGGGGAGCTGGGTGCTCAGTGCTCGGAGTTCTGCCTGCTCAGTACTCAGGGTGCTGTGTGCTCAGTGCTCAGTACTCAGCGTGCTGGGTGCTCAGTGCTCGGGGTGCTGGGTGCTCAGTGCTCAGGGTGCTGGGTGCTCAGTACTCAGGGTGCTCAGTGCTCAGGGTGCTGGGTGCTCAGTGCTCGGGGTGCTGGTTGCTCAGTGCTCAGGGTGCTGGGTGCTCAGTGCTCAGTGCTCAGGGTGCTGGGTGCTCAGTGCTCAGTGCTCAGGGTGCTGGGTGATCAGTACTCAGGGTGCTCATTGCTCAGGGTGCTGGGTGCTCAGTACTCATTGTGCTGGGTGCTCAGTACTCAGGGTGCTCAGTGCTCAGTACTCAGGGTGCTGGGTGCTCAGTGCTCAGGGTGCTGGGTGCTCAGTACTCAGGGTGCTGGGTGCTCGGTGCTCAGGGTGCTGGGTGCTCAGTGCTCAGGGTGCTGGGTGCTCGGTGCTCGGGATGCTGGGTGCTCAGTGCTCGGGGTGCTCGGTGCTCAGTACTCAGGGTGCTCAGTGCTCAGTACTCAGGGTGCTGGGTGCTCAGTGCTCAGGGTGCTGGGTGCTCTGTATTCAGGGTGCTGGGTGCTCGGTGCTCAATACGCTGGGTGCTCAGTACTCAGGGTGCTCATTGCACAGGGTCCTGGGTGCTCAGTACTCAGGGTGCTGTGTGCTCAGTGCTCAGGGTGCTCGATGCTCAGTACGTTGGGTGCTCAGTACACAGGGTGCTGGGTGCTCAGTGCTCAGGGTGCTGGGTGCTCAGTGCTCAGGGTGCTGGGTGTTCAGTGCTCAGGGTGCTGGGTGCTCGGTGCTCGGGGTGCTGGGTGCTCAGTGCTCGGGGTGCTCGGAGCTCAATACTCAGGGTGCTCACTGCTCAGTACTCCGGCTGCTGGGTGCTCAGTGCAAGGGGTGCTGATTGCTCAGTGCTCGGAGTGCTCGGTGCTCATTACGCTGGGTGCTCAGTACTCGGGGTGCTGGGTGCTCAGTACTCAGGGTGCTGGGTGCTCAGTACTCAGGGTGCTGGGTTCTTAGTACTCAGGGTGCTCAGTGCTCAGTACTTAGGGTGCTCAGTGCTCAGTGCTCAGGGTGCTGGGTGCTCAGTGCTCGGGGTGCTGGGTGCTCAGTGCTCGGGGTGCTGTGTGCTCAGTGCTCAGGGTGCTGGGTGCTCAGTGCTCATAGGGCTGGGTTCTCAATACTCACGGTGCTCGGTGCTCAGTACTCAGAGTGCTCAGTGCTCAGTACTCAGCGTGCTGGGTGCTCAGTGCTCAGGGTGCTCGGTGCTCAGTACTCAGTGTGCTCAGTGCTCAGTACTCAGCGTGCTATGTGCTCAGTGCTCAGGGTGCTGGGTGCTCAGTACTCAGGGTGCTGGGTGCTTAGTACTCAGGGTGCTCGGTCCTCAGTGCTCAGGGTGCTGGGTGCTCAGTACTCAGGGTGCTGGGTGCTCAGTGCTCAGGGTGCTCAGTGCTCAGTACTCAGGGTGCTCGGTGCTCAGTGCTCAGGGTGCTCAGTGCTCAGTACTCAGGGTGCTCAGTGCTCAGTGCTCTGGGTGCTGGGAGCTCAGTGCTCGGGGTGCTGGGTGCTCAGTGCTCAGGGTGCTGGGTGCTCAGTACTCAGGGTGCTCAGTGCTCAGGGTGCTGGGTGCTCAGTGCTCGGGGTGCTGGTTGCTCAGTGCTCAGGGTGCTGGGTGCTCAGTGCTCAGTGCTCAGGGTGCTGGGTGCTCAGTGCTCAGTGCTCAGGGTGCTGGGTGATCAGTACTCAGGGTGCTCATTGCTCAGGGTGCTGGGTGCTCAGTACTCATGGTGCTGGGTGCTCAGTACTCAGGGTGCTCAGTGCTCAGTACTCAGGGTGCTGGGTGCTCAGTGCTCAGGGTGCTGGGTGCTCAGTACTCAGGGTGCTGGGTGCTCGGTGCTCAGGGTGCTGGGTGCTCAGTGCTCAGGGTGCTGGGTGCTCGGTGCTCGGGGTGCTGGGTGCTCAGTGCTCGGGGTGCTCGGTGCTCAGTACTCAGGGTGCTCAGTGCTCAGTACTTAGGGTGCTGGGTGCTCAGTGCTCAGGGTGCTGGGTGCTCTGTACTCAGGGTGCTGGGTGCTCGGTGCACAATACGCTGGGTGCTCAGTACTCAGGGTGCTGGGTGCTCAGTACTCACGGTGCTGGGTGCTCAGTACTCAGGGTGCTGGGTGCTCAGTGCTCGGGGTGCTCGGTGCTCAGTACGCTGGGTGCTCAGTACTCAGGGTGCTGGGTGCTCAGTACTCAGGGTGCTCAGTGCTCAGTACTTAGGGTGCTCAGTGCTCAGTGCTCAGGGTGCTGGGTGCTCAGTGCTCGGGGTGCTGGGTGCTCAGTGCTCGGGGTGCTGGGTGCTCAGTGCTCGGGGTGCTGGGTGCTCAGGGCTCAGGGTGCTGGGTGCTCAGTACTCAGGGTGCTCGGTGCTCAGTACTCAGGGTTCTCAGTGCTCCGTGCTCAGGGTGCTGGGTGCTCAGTTCTCAGGGTGCTCAGTGCTCAGCACTCGGGGTGCTGGGTGCTCAGTGCTCAGGGTGCTCAGTGCTCAGCACTCGGGGTGCTGGGTGCTCAGGGTGCTCAGTGCTCAGTGCTCGGGGAGCTGGGTGCTCAGTGCTCGGAGTTCTGCGTGCTCAGTACTCAGGGTGCTGTGTGCTCAGTGCTCAGTACTCAGCGTGCTGGGTGCTCAGTGCTCAGAGTGTTGGGTGCTCAGTACTCAGGGTGCTGGGTGCTCAGTGCTCAGTGCTCAGGGTGCTCAGTGCTCAGGGTGGTGGGTGCTCAGGGTGCTGGGTGCTCAGTGCTCGGGGTGCTGGTTGCTCAGTGCTCAGGGTGCTGGGTGCTCAGTGCTCAGTGCTCAGGGTGCTGGGTGCTCAGTGCTCAGTGCTCAGGGTGCTGGGTGTTCAGTACTCAGGGTGCTGGGTGCTCAGTACTCAGGGTGCTTGGTGTTCAGTGCTCAGGGTGCTGGTTGCTCAGTGCTCAGGGTGCTGGGTGCTCAGTACTCAGGGTGCTGGGTGCTCAGTACTCAGGGTGCTCGGTGTTCAGTACTCAGGGTGCTGGGTGCTCAGTACTCAAGGTGCTGGGTGCTCAGTGCTCAGGGTGCTGGGTGCTCAGTACTCAGGGTGCTGGGTGCTCAGTGCTCAGTGCTCAGGGTGCTGGGTGCTCAGTCCTCAGGGTGCTCAGTACTCAGGGTGCTCGGTGCTCAGTGCTCAGTACTCAGGGTGTTCAGTACTCAGGGTGCTGGGTGCTCAGTGCTTGGGGTGCTGGGTGCTCAGTACTCAGGGTGCTGGGTGCTCAGTACTCAGGGTGCTGGGTGCTCAGTACTCAGGGTGCTGGGTGCTCAGTGCTCGGGGTGCTGGGTGCTCAGTGCTCAGGGTGATCGGTGCTCAGTGCTCAGGGTGCTGGGTGCTCAGTCCTCAGGGTGCTCAGTGCTCAAGGTGCTGGGTGCTCAGTGCTCGGGGTGCTCGGTGCTCAGTACTCAGGATGCTGAGTGCTCAGTACTCAGGTTGCTGGGTGCTCAGTGCTCGGGGTGCTGGGTGCTCAGTGCTCGGGGTGCTGGGTGCTCAGTGCTCAGTGCTCAGGGTGCTGGGTGCTCAGTGATCAGTGCTCAGGGTGCTGGGTGCTCAGTGCTCCGGTTGCTCGGTGCTCAGTACTCAGGGTGCTGGTTGCTCAGTGCTCGGGGTGCTCGGTGCTCAGTACGTTGGGTGCTCACTACTCAGGGTGCTGGGTGCTCAGTGCTCAGGGTACTGGGTGCTCAGTGCTCAGGGTGCTGGGTGCTCAGTGCTCAGGGTGCTGGGTGTTCAGTACTCAGGGTGCTGGGTGTGCAGTGCTCGCGGTGCTGGGTGCTCAGTGCTCAGGGTGCTGGGTGCTCAGTGCTCAGGGTGCTGGGTGCTCAGTACTCGGGGTGCTGGGTGCTCAGTACTCAGGTTGCGGGCTGCTCAGTACTCAGGGTGCTGGGTGATCAGTACTCGGGTGCTGGGTGCTCAGTGCTCAGGGTGCTGGGTGCTCAGTGCTCGGGGTGCTGGGTGCTCAGTGCTCAGTACTCAGGGTGCTTGGGTGCTCAGTGCTCGGGGTGCTGGGTGCTCAGTGCTCAGTACTCAGGGTGCTGGGTGCTCAGTGCTCAGGGTGCTGGGTGCTCAGGGCTCAGGGTGCTGGGTGCTCAGTGCTCGGGGTGCTGGGTGCTCAGTGCTCAGTACTCAGGGTTCTCAGTGCTCAGTGCTCAGGGTGCTGGGTGCTCAGTTCTCAGGGTGCTTGGGTGCTCAGTGCTCGGGGTGCTGGGTGCTCAGTGCTCAGTACTCAGGGTTCTCAGTGCTCAGTGCTCAGGGTGCTGGGTGCTCAGTGCTCAGTACTCAGCGTGCTGGGTGCTCAGTGCTCAGAGTGTTGGGTGCTCAGTACTCAGGGTGCTGGGTGCTCAGTGCTCAGTGCTCAGGGTGCTCAGTGCTCAGGGTGCTGGGTGCTCAGGGTGCTGGGTGCTCAGTGCTCGGGGTGCTGGTTGCTCAGTGCTCAGGGTGCTGGGTGCTCAGTGCTCAGTGCTCAGGGTGCTGGGTGCTCAGTGCTCAGTGCTCAGGGTGCTGGGTGTTCAGTACTCAGGGTGCTGGGTGCTCAGTACTCAGGGTGCTTGGTGCTCAGTGCTCAGGGTGCTGGTTGCTCAGTGCTCAGGGTGCTGGGTGCTCAGTACTCAGGGTGCTGGGTGCTCAGTACTCAGGGTGCTCCGTGTTCAGTACTCAGGGTGCTGGGTGCTCAGTACTCAAGGTGCTGGGTGCTCAGTGCTCAGGGTGCTGGGTGCTCAGTACTCAGTGTGCTGGGTGCTCAGTGCTCAGTGCTCAGGGTGCTGGGTGCTCAGTCCTCAGGGTGCTCAGTACTCAGGGTGCTCGGTGCTCAGTGCTCAGTACTCAGGGTGTTCAGTACTCAGGGTGCTGGGTGCTCAGTGCTTGGGGTGCTGGGTGCTCAGTACTCAGGGTGCTGGGTGCTCAGTACTCAGGGTGCTGGGTGCTCAGTACTCAGGGTGCTGGGTGCTCAGTGCTCGGGGTGCGGGGTGCTCAGTGCTCAGGGTGATCGGTGCTCAGTGCTCAGGGTGCTGGGTGCTCAGTCCTCAGGGTGCTCAGTGCTCAAGGTGCTGGGTGCTCAGTGCTCGGGGTGCTCGGTGCTCAGTACTCAGGATGCTGAGTGCTCAGTACTCAGGGTGCTGGGTGCTCAGTACTCAGGGTGCTGGGTGCTCAGTACTCAGGGTGCTGGGTGCTCAGTGCTCAGGGTGCTGGGTGCTCAGTGCTCAGGGTGCTGGGTGCTCAGTGCTCGGGGTGCTGGGTGCTTAGTGCTCGGGGTGCTGGGTGCTCAGTGCTCAGGGCTCAGGGTGCTGGGTGCTCATTGATCAGTGCTCAGGGTGCTGGGTGCTCAGTGCTCCGGTTGCTCGGTGCTCAGTACTCAGGGTGCTGGGTGCTCAGTGCTCGGCGTGCTCGGTGCTCAGTACGTTGGGTGCTCACTACTCAGGGTGCTGGGTGCTCAGTGCTCAGGGTACTGGGTGCTCAGTGCTCAGGGTGCTGGGTGCTCAGTGCTCAGGGTGCTGGGTGTTCAGTACTCAGGGTGCTGGGTGCGCAGTGCTCGCGGTGCTGGGTGCTCAGTGCTCAGGGTGCTGGGTGCTCAGTGCTCAGGCTGCTGGGTGCTCAGTACTCCGGGTGCTGGGTGCTCAGTACTCAGGTTGCGGGCTGCTCAGTACTCAGGGTGCTGGGTGATCAGTACTCGGGTGCTGGGTGCTCAGTGCTCAGGGTGCTCAGTGCTCAGTACTCAGGGTGCTCGGTGCTCAGTGCTCAGGGTGCTCAGTGCTCAGTACTCAGGGTGCTCAGTGCTCAGTGCTCTGGGTGCTGGGTGCTCAGTGCTCGGGGTGCTGGGTGCTCAGTGCTCAGGGTGCTGGGTGCTCAGTACTCAGGGTGCTCAGTGCTCAGGGTGCTGGGTGCTCAGTGCTCGGGGTGCTGGGTACTCAGTGCTCAGTACACAGGGTGCTGAGTGCTCAGTGCTCAGGGTGCTAGGTGCTCAGGGTGCTGGGTGCTCAGTGCTCGGGGTGCTGGTTGCTGTGTGCTCAGGGTGCTGGGTGCTCAGTGCTCAGTGCTCAGGGTGCTGGGTGCTCAGTGCTCAGTGCTCAGGGTGCTGGGTGATCAGTACTCAGGGTGCTCATTGCTCAGGGTGCTTGGTGCTCAGTACTCATGGTGCTGGGTGCTCAGTACTCAGGGTGCTCAGTGCTCAGTACTCAGGGTGCTGGGTGCTCAGTGCTCAGGGTGCTGGGTGCTCAGTACTCAGGGTGCTCGGTGCTCACTACTCAGGGTGCTGGGTGCTCAGTGCTCGGGGTGCTGGGTGCTCAGTACTCAGGGTGCTGGGTGCTCAGTGCTCTGGGTGCTCGGTGTTCAGTACGCTGGGTGCTCAGTACTCAGGGTGCTGGGTGCTCAGTACTCAGGGTGCTCAGTGCTCAGTACTTAGGGTGCTCAGTGCTCAGTGCCCAGGGTGCTGGGTGCTCAGTGCTCGGGGTGCTGGGTGCTCAGTGCTCGGGGTGCTGGGTGCTCAGTGCTCGGGGTGCTGGGTGCTCAGGGCTCAGGGTGCCGGGTGCTCAATACTCAGGATGCTCGGTGCTCAGTACTCAGGGTTCTCAGTGCTCAGTGCTCAGGGTGCTGGGTGCTCAGTTCTCAGGGTGCTCAGTGCTCAGCACACGGGGTGCTGGGTGCTCAGTGCTCAGGGTGCTCAGTGCTCAGCACTCAGGGTGCTGGGTGCTCATTGCTCAGGGTGCTCAGTGCTCAGTGCTCGGGGAGCTGGGTGCTCAGTGCTCGGAGTTCTGCGTGCTCAGTACTCAGGGTGCTGTGTGCTCAGTGCTCAGTACTCAGCGTGCTGGGTGCTCAGTGCTCAGAGTGTTGGGTGCTCAGTACTCAGGGTGCTGGGTGCTCAGTGCTCAGTGCTCAGGGTGCTCAGTGCTCAGGGTGCTGGGTGCTCAGGGTGCAGGGTGCTCAGTGCTCGGGGTGCTGGTTGCTCAGTGCTCAGGGTGCTGGGTGCTCAGTGCTCAGTGCTCAGGGTGCTGAGTGCTCAGTACTCAGGGTGCTGGGTGCTCGGTGCTCAGTACTCAGGGTGCTGAGTGCTCAGTACTCAGGGTGCTGGGTGCTCAGTACTCAGGGTGCTGGGTGCTCAGTACTCATGGTGCTGGATGCTCAGTGCTCAGGGTGCTGGGTGCTCAGTGCTCGGGGTGCTGGGTGCTCAGTGCTCAGGGCTCAGGGTGCTGGGTGCTCAGTGATCAGTGCTCAGGGTGCTGGGTGCTCAGTGCTCAGGGTGCTGGGTGCTCAGTGCTCGTTGTGCTGGGTGCTCAGTGCTCAAGGTGCTGGGTGCTCAGTGCTCGGGGTGCTCGATGCTCAGTACTCAGGGTGCTGGGTGCTCAGTGCTCGGGGTGCTCGGTGCTCAGTACGTTGGGTGCTCACTACTCAGGGTGCTGGGTGCTCAGTGCTCAGGGTACTGGGTGCTCAGTGCTCAGGGGGCTGGGTGCTCAGTGCTCAGGGTGCTGGGTGTTCAGTACTCAGGGTGCTGGGTGCGCAGTGCTCGCGGTGCTGGGTGCTCAGTGCTCAGGGTGCTGGGTGCTCAGTGCTCAGGGTGCTGGGTGCTCAGTACTTGGGGTGCTGGGTGCTCAGTACTCAGGTTGCGGGCTGCTCAGTACTCAGGGTGCTGGGTGATCAGTACTCGGGTGCTGGGTGCTCAGTGCTCAGGGTGCTGGGTGCTCAGTGCTCGGGGTGCTGGGTGCTCAGTGCTCAGTACTCAGGGTGCTTGGGTGTTCAGTGCTCGGGGTGCTGGGTGCTCAGTGCTTAGTACTCAGGGTGCTGGGTGCTCAGTGCTCAGGGTGCTGGGTGCTCAGTGCTCAGGGTGCTGGGAGCTCAGTGCTCAGGGTGCTGGGTGCTCAGTACTCAGGGTGCTGGGTGCTCAGTGCTCAGAGTGCTGGGTGGTCAGTGCTCGGGGTGCTCGGTGCTCAGTGCTCAATGCGCTGGGTGCTCAGTACTCAGGGTGCTCATTGCACAGGGTCCTGGGTGCTCAGTACTCAGGGTGCTGGGTGCTCAGTGCTCAGGGTGCTCGGTGCTCAGTACGTTGGGTGCTCAGTACTCAGGGTGCTGGGTGCTCAGTGCTCAGGGTGCTGGGTGCTCAGTGCTCAGGGTGCTGGGTGTTCAGTGCTCAGGGTGCTGGGTGCTCGGTGCTCGGGGTGCTGGGTGCTCAGTGCTCGGGGTGCTCGGAGCTCAATACTCAGGGTGCTCACTGCTCAGTACTCCGGCTGCTGGGTGCTCAGTGCAAGGGGTGCTGATTGCTCAGTGCTCGGGGTGCTCGGTGCTCATTACGCTGGGTGATCAGTACTCGGGGTGCTGGGTGCTCAGTACTCAGGGTGCTGGGTGCTCAGTACTCAGGGTGCTGGGTTCTTAGTACTCAGGGTGCTCAGTGCTCAGTACTTAGGGTGCTCAGTGCTCAGTGCTCAGGGTGCTGGGTGCTCAGTGCTCGGGGTGCTGGGTGCTCAGTGCTCGGGGTGCTGTGTGCTCAGTGCTCAGGGTGCTGGGTGCTCAGTGCTCATACTGCTGGGTTCTCAATACTCACGGTGCTCGGTGCTCAGTACTCAGAGTGCTCAGTGCTCAGTACTCAGCGTACTGGGTGCTCAGTGCTCAGGGTGCTCGGTGCTCAGTACTCAGTGTGCTCAGTGCTCAGTACTCAGCGTGCTATGTGCTCAGTGCTCAGGGTGCTGGGTGCTCAGTACTCAGGGTGCTGGGTGCTTAGTACTCAGGGTGCTCGGTCCTCAGTGCTCAGGGTGCTGGGTGCTCAGTACTCACGGTGCTGGGTGCTCAGTGCTCAGGGTGCTCAGTGCTCAGTACTCAGGGTGCTCGGTGCTCAGTGCTCAGGGTGCTCAGTGCTCAGTACTCAGGGTGCTCAGTGCTCAGTGCTCTGGGTGCTGGGTGCTCAGTGCTCGGGGTGCTGGGTGCTCAGTGCTCAGGGTGCTGGGTGCTCAGTACTCAGGGTGCTCAGTGCTCAGGGTGCTGGGTGCTCAGTGCTCGGGGTGCTGGTTGCTCAGTGCTCAGGGTGCTGGGTGCTCAGTGCTCAGTGCTCAGGGTGCTGGGTGCTCAGTGCTCAGTGCTCAGGGTGCTGGGTGATCAGTACTCAGGGTGCTCATTGCTCAGGGTGCTGGGTGCTCAGTACTCATTGTGCTGGGTGCTCAGTACTCAGGGTGCTCAGTGCTCAGTACTCAGGGTGCTGGGTGCTCAGTGCTCAGGGTGCTGGGTGCTCAGTACTCAGGGTGCTGGGTGCTCGGTGCTCAGGGTGCTGGGTGCTCAGTGCTCAGGGTGCTGGGTGCTCGGTGCTCGGGCTGCTGGGTGCTCAGTGCTCGGGGTGCTCGGTGCTCAGTACTCAGGGTGCTCAGTGCTCAGTACTCAGGGTGCTGGGTGCTCAGTGCTCAGGATGCTGGGTGCTCTGTACTCAGGGTGCTGGGTGCTCGGTGCTCAATACGCTGGGTGCTCAGTACTCAGGGTGCTCATTGCACAGGGTCCTGGGTGCTCAGTACTCAGGGTGCTGGGTGCTCAGTGCTCAGGGTGCTCGGTGCTCAGTACGTTGGGTGCTCAGTACACAGGGTGCTGGGTGCTCAGTGCTCAGGGTGCTGGGTGCTCAGTGCTCAGGGTGCTGGGTATTCAGTGCTCAGGGTGCTGGGTGCTCGGTGCTCGGGGTGCTGGGTGCTCAGTGCTCGGGGTGCTCGGAGCTCAATACTCAGGGTGCTCACTGCTCAGTACTCCGGCTGCTGGGTGCTCAGTGCAAGGGGTGCTGATTGCTCAGTGCTCGGGGTGCTCGGTGCTCATTACGCTGGGTGCTCAGTACTCGGGGTGCTGGGTGCTCAGTACTCAGGGTGCTGGGTGCTCAGTACTCAGGGTGCTGGGTTCTTAGTACTCAGGGTGCTCAGTGCTCAGTACTTAGGGTGCTCAGTGCTCAGTGCTCAGGGTGCTGGGTGCTCAGTGCTCGGGGTGCTGGGTGCTCAGTGCTCGGGGTGCTGTGTGCTCAGTGCTCAGGGTGCTGGGTGCTCAGTGCTCATAGGGCTGGGTTCTCAATACTCACGGTGCTCGGTGCTCAGTACTCAGAGTGCTCAGTGCTCAGTACTCAGCGTGCTGGGTGCTCA
Source organism: Microtus oregoni (assembly GCF_018167655.1). Classification (NCBI taxonomy): domain Eukaryota; kingdom Metazoa; phylum Chordata; class Mammalia; order Rodentia; family Cricetidae; genus Microtus; species Microtus oregoni. The sequence continues at coordinate 110,428 of NW_024543811.1, read as the reverse complement.
GTGCTCAGGGTGCTCGGTGCTCAGTACTCAGTGTGCTCAGTGCTCAGTACTCAGCGTGCTATGTGCTCAGTGCTCAGGGTGCTGGGTGCTCAGTACTCAGGGTGCTGGGTGCTTAGGACTCAGGGTGCTCGGTCCTCAGTGCTCAGGGTGCTGGGTGCTCAGTACTCAGGGTGCTGGGTGCTCAGTGCTCAGGGTGCTCAGTGCTCAGTACTCAGGGTGCTCGGTGCTCAGTGCTCAGGGTGCTCAGTGCTCAGAATTCAGGGTGCTCAGTGCTCAGTGCTCTGGGTGCTGGGAGCTCAGTGCTCGGGGTGCTGGGTGCTCAGTGCTCAGGGTGCTGGGTGCTCAGTACTCAGGGTGCTCAGTGCTCAGGGTGCTGGGTGCTCAGTGCTCGGGGTGCTGGTTGCTCAGTGCTCAGGGTGCTGGGTGCTCAGTGCTCAGTGCTCAGGGTGCTGGGTGCTCAGTGCTCAGTGCTCAGGGTGCTGGGTGATCAGTACTCAGGGTGCTCATTGCTCAGGGTGCTGGGTGCTCAGTACTCATGGTGCTGGGTGCTCAGTACTCAGGGTGCTCAGTGCTCAGTACTCAGGGTGCTGGGTGCTCAGTGCTCAGGGTGCTGGGTGCTCAGTACTCAGGGTGCTGGGTGCTCGGTGCTCAGGGTGCTGGGTGCTCAGTGCTCAGGGTGCTGGGTGCTCGGTGCTCGGGGTGCTGGGTGCTCAGTGCTCGGGGTGCTCGGTGCTCAGTACTCAGGGTGCTCAGTGCTCAGTACTCAGGGTGCTGGGTGCTCAGTGCTCAGGGTGCTGGGTGCTCTGTACTCAGGGTGCTGGGTGCTCGGTGCTCAATACGCTGGGTGCTCAGTACTCAGGGTGATGGGTGCTCACTACTCACGGTGCTGGGTGCTCAGTACTCAGGGTGCTGGGTGCTCAGTGCTCGGGGTGCTCGGTGCTCAGTACGCTGGGTGCTCAGTACTCAGGGTGCTGGGTGCTCAGTACTCAGGGTGCTCAGTGCTCAGTACTTAGGGTGCTCAGTGCTCAGTGCTCAGGGTGCTGGGTGCTCAGTGCTCGGGGTGCTGGGTGCTCAGTGCTCGGGGTGCTGGGTGCTCAGTGCTCGGGGTGCTGGGTGCTCAGGGCTCAGGGTGCTGGGTGCTCAGTACTCAGGGTGCTCGGTGCTCAGTACTCAGGGTTCTCAGTGCTCAGTGCTCAGGGTGCTGGGTGCTCAGTTCTCAGGGTGCTCAGTGCTCAGCACTCGGGGTGCTGGGTGCTCAGTGCTCAGGGTGCTCAGTGCTCAGCACTCGGGGTGCTGGGTGCTCAGGGTGCTCAGTGCTCAGTGCTCGGGGAGCTGGGTGCTCAGTGCTCGGAGTTCTGCGTGCTCAGTACTCAGGGTGCTGTGTGCTCAGTGCTCAGTACTCAGCGTGCTGGGTGCTCAGTGCTCAGAGTGTTGGGTGCTCAGTACTCAGGGTGCTGGGTGCTCAGTGCTCAGTGCTCAGGGTGCTCAGTGCTCAGGGTGCTGGGTGCTCAGGGTGCTGGGTGCTCAGTGCTCGGGGTGCTGGTTGCTCAGTGCTCAGGGTGCTGGGTGCTCAGTGCTCAGTGCTCAGGGTGCTGGGTGCTCAGTGCTCAGTGCTCAGGGTGCTGGGTGTTCAGTACTCAGGGTGCTGGGTGCTCAGTACTCAGGGTGCTTGGTGTTCAGTGCTCAGGGTGCTGGTTGCTCAGTGCTCAGGGTGCTGGGTGCTCAGTACTCAGGGTGCTGGGTGCTCAGTACTCAGGGTGCTCGGTGTTCAGTACTCAGGGTGCTGGGTGCTCAGTACTCAAGGTGCTGGGTGCTCAGTGCTCAGGGTGCTGGGTGCTCAGTAGTCAGGGTGCTGGGTGCTCAGTGCTCAGTGCTCAGGGTGCTGGGTGCTCAGTCCTCAGGGTGCTCAGTACTCAGGGTGCTCGGTGCTCAGTGCTCAGTACTCAGGGTGTTCAGTACTCAGGGTGCTGGGTGCTCAGTGCTTGGGGTGCTGGGTGCTCAGTACTCAGGGTGCTGGGTGCTCAGTACTCAGGGTGCTGGGTGCTCAGTACTCAGGGTGCTGGGTGCTCAGTGCTCGGGGTGCTGGGTGCTCAGTGCTCAGGGTGATCGGTGCTCAGTGCTCAGGGTGCTGGGTGCTCAGTCCTCAGGGTGCTCAGTGCTCAAGGTGCTGGGTGCTCAGTGCTCGGGGTGCTCGGTGCTCAGTACTCAGGATGCTGAGTGCTCAGTTCTCAGGGTGCTGGGTGCTCAGTGCTCGGGGTGCTGGGTGCTCAGTGCTCGGGGTGCTGGGTGCTCAGTGCTCAGGGCTCAGGGTGCTGGGTGCTCAGTGATCAGTGCTCAGGGTGCTGGGTGCTCAGTGCTCCGGTTGCTCGGTGCTCAGTACTCAGGGTGCTGGGTGCTCAGTGCTCGGGGTGCTCGGTGCTCAGTACGTTGGGTGCTCACTACTCAGGGTGCTGGGTGCTCAGTGCTCAGGGTACTGGGTGCTCAGTGCTCAGGGTGCTGGGTGCTCAGTGCTCAGGGTGCTGGGTGTTCAGTACTCAGGGTGCTGGGTGTGCAGTGCTCGCGGTGCTGGGTGCTCAGTGCTCAGGGTGCTGGGTGCTCAGTGCTCAGGGTGCTGGGTGCTCAGTACTCGGGGTGCTGGGTGCTCAGTACTCAGGTTGCGGGCTGCTCAGTACTCAGGGTGCTGGGTGATCAGTACTCGGGTGCTGGGTGCTCAGTGCTCAGGGTGCTGGGTGCTCAGTGCTCAGTACTCAGGGTGCTTGGGTGCTCAGTGCTCGGGGTGCTGGGTGCTCAGTGCTCAGTACTCAGGGTGCTGGGTGCTCAGTGCTCAGGGTGCTGGGTGCTCAGTGCTCGGGGTGTTGGGTGCTCAGTGCTCGGGGTGCTGGGTGCTCAGTGCTCGGGGTGCTCGGTGCTCAGTACTCAGGGTGCTGGGTGCTCAGTGCTCGAGGTGCTCAGTACTCAGGGTGCTGTATGTTCAGTGTTCAAGGTGCTGGGTGCTCAGTACTCAGGGTGCTCGGTGCTTAGTACTCAGGGTGCTGGGTGCTCAGTACTCCGGGTGCTGGGTGCTCAGTGCTCGGGGTGCTCGGTGCTCAGTACTCAGTGCTCAGGGTGCTCAGTGCTCAGTGCTCAGGGTGCTGGGTGTTCAGTACTCAGGGTGCTGGGTGCTCAGTACTCAGGGTGCTGGGTGCTCAGTACTCGGGGTGCTCGGTGCTCAGTGCTCAGGGTGCTGGGTGCTCAGTACTCAGGGTGCTGGGTGCTCAGTACACAGGGTACTGGGTGCTCAGTGCTCAGGGTGCTGGGTACTCAGTGCTCAGGGTGCTCGGTGCTCAGTACTCGTGGTGCTGGGTGCTCATTCTTGGGGTGCTGGGTGCTCAGTGCTCGGGGTGCTGGGTGCGCAGTACTCAGGGTGCTGGGTGCTCAGTGCTCAGGGTGCTGGGTTCTCAGTACTCAGGGTGCTGGGTGCTCAGTGCTCAGGGTGCTGGGTGCTCAGTACTCAGGGTGCTGGGTGCTCAGTGCTCAGGGTGCTGGGTGCTCAGTACTCAGGGAGCTGGGAGCTCAGTGCTCAGGGTGATCGGTGCTCAGTACTCAGGGTGCTCAGTACTCAGGGTACTGGGTGCTCAGTGCTCGGGGTGCTGGGAGCTCAGTACTCAAGGTGCTGGGTGCTCAGTGCTCGGGGTGCTGGGTGCTCAGTGCTCAGGGTGATCGGTGCTCAGTACTCAGGGTGCTGGGTGCTTAGTGCTCAGGGTGCTGGGTGTTCAGTCCCCAGGGTGCTCAGTGCTCAGGGTGCTGGGTGCTCAGTGCTCGGGGTGCTGGGTGCTCAGTGCTTGGGGTGCTGGGTGTTCAGTGCTCATTGCTCAGGGTGCTGGGTGCTCAGTGCTCAGTGCTCAGGGTGCTGGTTGCTCAGTACTCAGGGTACTGGGTGCTCAGTGCTCAGGGTGCTCAGTGCTCAGTACTCAGTGCTGAGTGTGCTCAGTGCTCAGTGCTCAGGGTGCTGGGTGTTCAGTACTCAGGGTGCTGGGTGCTCAGTACTCAGGGTGCTGGGTGCTCAGTGCTCAGGGTGCTCGGTGCTCGGGGCGCTGGGTGCTCAGTGCTCGGGGTGCTCGGAGCTCAGTACTCAGGGTGCTGGGTGCTCAGTGCTCGGGGTGCTCGGTGCTCTGTACTCAGGGTGCTGGGTGCTCAGTGCTCGGGGTGCTCGGTGCTCAGTACGTTGAGTGCTCACTACTCAGGGTCCTGGGTGCTCAGTGCTCAGGGTGCTGGGTGCTCAGTGCTCAGGGTGCTGGGTGCTCAGTGCTCAGGGTGCTGGGTGCTCAGTTCTCAGGGTGCTGGGTGCGCAGTGCTCGGGGTGCTGGGTGCTCAGTGCTCAGGGTGCTGGCTGCTCAGTACTCAGGGTGCTGGGTGCTCAGTACTCGGGGTGCTGGGTGCTCAGTACTCAGGGTGCTGGGTGCTCAGTACTCAGGGTGCTGGGTGCTCAGTACTCGGGTGCTGGGTGCTCAGTGCTCAGCGTGCTGGGTGCTCAGTACTCAGGGTGCTGGGAGCTCAGTGCTCAGTGTGATCGGTGCTCAGTACTCAGGGTGCTCATTACTCAGGGTGCTGGGTGCTCAGTACTCAGAGTGCTGGGTGCTCAGTGCTCGGGGTTCTGGGTGCTCAGTGCTCAGGGTGATCGGTGCTCAGTACTCAGGGTGCTGGGTGCTCAGTGCTCAGGGTGCTCGGTGCTCAGTGCTCAGGGTGCTGGGTGCTCAGTACTCAGGGTGCTGGGAGCTCAGTGCTCAGGGTGATCGGTGCTCAGTACTCAGGGTGCTCATTACTCAGGGTGCTGGGTGCTCAGTGCTCGGGGTGCTGGGTGCTCAGTACTCAGGGTGCTGGGTGCTCAGTGCTCGGGGTTCTGGGTGCTCAGTGCTCAGGGTGATCGGTGCTCAGTACTCAGGGTGCTGGGTGCTCAGTGCTCAGGGTGCTCGGTGCTCAGTGCTCAGGGTGCTGGGTGCTCAGTACTCAGGGTGCTCAGTGCTCAGGGTGCTGGGTGCTCAGTGCTCGGGGTGCTGGGTGCTCAGTGCTCGGGGTGCTGGGTGCTCAGTACTCAGGGTGCTGGGTGCTCATTACTCCGGGTGCTGGGTGCTCAGTTCTCGGGGTGCTCGGTGCTCAGTACTCAGTGCTCAGGGTGCTCAGTGCTCAGTGCTCAGGGTGCTGGGTGTTCAGTACTCAGGGTGCTGGGTGCTCAGTACTCAGGGTGCTGGGTGCTCAGTGCTCAGGGTGCTGGGTGCTCAGTACTCGGGGTGCTCGGTGCTCAGTACTCAGTGCTCAGGGTGCTCAGGGCTCAGGGTGCTGGGTGCTCAGTACTCAGGGTGCTGGGTGCTCAGTGCTCAGGGTGCTGGGTGCTCAGTACTCAGGGAGCTGGGTGCTCAGTACTCGGGGTACTGGGTGCTCAGTACTCAGGGTGCTGGGTGCTCAGTACTCAGGGTGCTGGGTGCTCAGTACTCGGGTGCTGGGTGCTCAGTGCTCAGGGTGCTGGGTGCTCAGTGCTCGGGGTGCTGGGTGCTCAGTGCTCAGTACTCAGGGTGCTGGGTGCTCAGTGCTCAGGGTGCTGGGTGCTCAGTGCTCAGGGTGCTGGGTGCTCAGTGCTCGGGGTGCTGGGTGCTTAGTGCTCGGGGTGCTGGGTGCTCAGTGCTCAGGGCTCAGGGTGCTGGGTGCTCATTGATCAGTGCTCAGGGTGCTGGGTGCTCAGTGCTCCGGTTGCTCGGTGCTCAGTACTCAGGGTGCTGGGTGCTCAGTGCTCGGCGTGCTCGGTGCTCAGTACGTTGGGTGCTCACTACTCAGGGTGCTGGGTGCTCAGTGCTCAGGGTACTGGGTGCTCAGTGCTCAGGGTGCTGGGTGCTCAGTGCTCAGGGTGCTGGGTGTTCAGTACTCAGGGTGCTGGGTGCGCAGTGCTCGCGGTGCTGGGTGCTCAGTGCTCAGGGTGCTGGGTGCTCAGTGCTCAGGCTGCTGGGTGCTCAGTACTCCGGGTGCTGGGTGCTCAGTACTCAGGTTGCGGGCTGCTCAGTACTCAGGGTGCTGGGTGATCAGTACTCGGGTGCTGGGTGCTCAGTGCTCAGGGTGCTCAGTGCTCAGTACTCAGGGTGCTCGGTGCTCAGTGCTCAGGGTGCTCAGTGCTCAGTACTCAGGGTGCTCAGTGCTCAGTGCTCTGGGTGCTGGGTGCTCAGTGCTCGGGGTGCTGGGTGCTCAGTGCTCAGGGTGCTGGGTGCTCAGTACTCAGGGTGCTCAGTGCTCAGGGTGCTGGGTGCTCAGTGCTCGGGGTGCTGGGTACTCAGTGCTCAGTACACAGGGTGCTGAGTGCTCAGTGCTCAGGGTGCTAGGTGCTCAGGGTGCTGGGTGCTCAGTGCTCGGGGTGCTGGTTGCTGTGTGCTCAGGGTGCTGGGTGCTCAGTGCTCAGTGCTCAGGGTGCTGGGTGCTCAGTGCTCAGTGCTCAGGGTGCTGGGTGATCAGTACTCAGGGTGCTCATTGCTCAGGGTGCTTGGTGCTCAGTACTCATGGTGCTGGGTGCTCAGTACTCAGGGTGCTCAGTGCTCAGTACTCAGGGTGCTGGGTGCTCAGTGCTCAGGGTGCTGGGTGCTCAGTACTCAGGGTGCTCGGTGCTCACTACTCAGGGTGCTGGGTGCTCAGTGCTCGGGGTGCTGGGTGCTCAGTACTCAGGGTGCTGGGTGCTCAGTGCTCTGGGTGCTCGGTGTTCAGTACGCTGGGTGCTCAGTACTCAGGGTGCTGGGTGCTCAGTACTCAGGGTGCTCAGTGCTCAGTACTTAGGGTGCTCAGTGCTCAGTGCCCAGGGTGCTGGGTGCTCAGTGCTTGGGGTGCTGGGTGCTCAGTGCTCGGGGTGCTGGGTGCTCAGTGCTCGGGGTGCTGGGTGCTCAGGGCTCAGGGTGCCGGGTGCTCAATACTCAGGATGCTCGGTGCTCAGTACTCAGGGTTCTCAGTGCTCAGTGCTCAGGGTGCTGGGTGCTCAGTTCTCAGGGTGCTCAGTGCTCAGCACACGGGGTGCTGGGTGCTCAGTGCTCAGGGTGCTCAGTGCTCAGCACTCGGGGTGCTGGGTGCTCATTGCTCAGGGTGCTCAGTGCTCAGTGCTCGGGGAGCTGGGTGCTCAGTGCTCGGAGTTCTGCGTGCTCAGTACTCAGGGTGCTGTGTGCTCAGTGCTCAGTACTCAGCGTGCTGGGTGCTCAGTGCTCAGAGTGTTGGGTGCTCAGTACTCAGGGTGCTGGGTGCTCAGTGCTCAGTGCTCAGGGTGCTCAGTGCTCAGGGTGCTGGGTGCTCAGGGTGCAGGGTGCTCAGTGCTCGGGGTGCTGGTTGCTCAGTGCTCAGGGTGCTGGGTGCTCAGTGCTCAGTGCTCAGGGTGCTGAGTGCTCAGTACTCAGGGTGCTGGGTGCTCGGTGCTCAGTACTCAGGGTGCTGAGTGCTCAGTACTCAGGGTGCTGGGTGCTCAGTACTCAGGGTGCTGGGTGCTCAGTACTCATGGTGCTGGATGCTCAGTGCTCAGGGTGCTGGGTGCTCAGTGCTCGGGGTGCTGGGTGCTCAGTGCTCAGGGCTCAGGGTGCTGGGTGCTCAGTGATCAGTGCTCAGGGTGCTGGGTGCTCAGTGCTCAGGGTGCTGGGTGCTCAGTGCTCGTTGTGCTGGGTGCTCAGTGCTCAAGGTGCTGGGTGCTCAGTGCTCGGGGTGCTCGATGCTCAGTACTCAGGGTGCTGGGTGCTCAGTGCTCGGGGTGCTCGGTGCTCAGTACGTTGGGTGCTCACTACTCAGGGTGCTGGGTGCTCAGTGCTCAGGGTACTGGGTGCTCAGTGCTCAGGGGGCTGGGTGCTCAGTGCTCAGGGTGCTGGGTGTTCAGTACTCAGGGTGCTGGGTGCGCAGTGCTCGCGGTGCTGGGTGCTCAGTGCTCAGGGTGCTGGGTGCTCAGTGCTCAGGGTGCTGGGTGCTCAGTACTTGGGGTGCTGGGTGCTCAGTACTCAGGTTGCGGGCTGCTCAGTACTCAGGGTGCTGGGTGATCAGTACTCGGGTGCTGGGTGCTCAGTGCTCAGGGTGCTGGGTGCTCAGTGCTCGGGGTGCTGGGTGCTCAGTGCTCAGTACTCAGGGTGCTTGGGTGTTCAGTGCTCGGGGTGCTGGGTGCTCAGTGCTTAGTACTCAGGGTGCTGGGTGCTCAGTGCTCAGGGTGCTGGGTGCTCAGTGCTCAGGGTGCTGGGAGCTCAGTGCTCAGGGTGCTGGGTGCTCAGTACTCAGGGTGCTGGGTGCTCAGTGCTCAGAGTGCTGGGTGGTCAGTGCTCGGGGTGCTCGGTGCTCAGTGCTCAATGCGCTGGGTGCTCAGTACTCAGGGTGCTCATTGCACAGGGTCCTGGGTGCTCAGTACTCAGGGTGCTGGGTGCTCAGTGCTCAGGGTGCTCGGTGCTCAGTACGTTGGGTGCTCAGTACTCAGGGTGCTGGGTGCTCAGTGCTCAGGGTGCTGGGTGCTCAGTGCTCAGGGTGCTGGGTGTTCAGTGCTCAGGGTGCTGGGTGCTCGGTGCTCGGGGTGCTGGGTGCTCAGTGCTCGGGGTGCTCGGAGCTCAATACTCAGGGTGCTCACTGCTCAGTACTCCGGCTGCTGGGTGCTCAGTGCAAGGGGTGCTGATTGCTCAGTGCTCGGGGTGCTCGGTGCTCATTACGCTGGGTGATCAGTACTCGGGGTGCTGGGTGCTCAGTACTCAGGGTGCTGGGTGCTCAGTACTCAGGGTGCTGGGTTCTTAGTACTCAGGGTGCTCAGTGCTCAGTACTTAGGGTGCTCAGTGCTCAGTGCTCAGGGTGCTGGGTGCTCAGTGCTCGGGGTGCTGGGTGCTCAGTGCTCGGGGTGCTGTGTGCTCAGTGCTCAGGGTGCTGGGTGCTCAGTGCTCATACTGCTGGGTTCTCAATACTCACGGTGCTCGGTGCTCAGTACTCAGAGTGCTCAGTGCTCAGTACTCAGCGTACTGGGTGCTCAGTGCTCAGGGTGCTCGGTGCTCAGTACTCAGTGTGCTCAGTGCTCAGTACTCAGCGTGCTATGTGCTCAGTGCTCAGGGTGCTGGGTGCTCAGTACTCAGGGTGCTGGGTGCTTAGTACTCAGGGTGCTCGGTCCTCAGTGCTCAGGGTGCTGGGTGCTCAGTACTCACGGTGCTGGGTGCTCAGTGCTCAGGGTGCTCAGTGCTCAGTACTCAGGGTGCTCGGTGCTCAGTGCTCAGGGTGCTCAGTGCTCAGTACTCAGGGTGCTCAGTGCTCAGTGCTCTGGGTGCTGGGTGCTCAGTGCTCGGGGTGCTGGGTGCTCAGTGCTCAGGGTGCTGGGTGCTCAGTACTCAGGGTGCTCAGTGCTCAGGGTGCTGGGTGCTCAGTGCTCGGGGTGCTGGTTGCTCAGTGCTCAGGGTGCTGGGTGCTCAGTGCTCAGTGCTCAGGGTGCTGGGTGCTCAGTGCTCAGTGCTCAGGGTGCTGGGTGATCAGTACTCAGGGTGCTCATTGCTCAGGGTGCTGGGTGCTCAGTACTCATTGTGCTGGGTGCTCAGTACTCAGGGTGCTCAGTGCTCAGTACTCAGGGTGCTGGGTGCTCAGTGCTCAGGGTGCTGGGTGCTCAGTACTCAGGGTGCTGGGTGCTCGGTGCTCAGGGTGCTGGGTGCTCAGTGCTCAGGGTGCTGGGTGCTCGGTGCTCGGGCTGCTGGGTGCTCAGTGCTCGGGGTGCTCGGTGCTCAGTACTCAGGGTGCTCAGTGCTCAGTACTCAGGGTGCTGGGTGCTCAGTGCTCAGGATGCTGGGTGCTCTGTACTCAGGGTGCTGGGTGCTCGGTGCTCAATACGCTGGGTGCTCAGTACTCAGGGTGCTCATTGCACAGGGTCCTGGGTGCTCAGTACTCAGGGTGCTGGGTGCTCAGTGCTCAGGGTGCTCGGTGCTCAGTACGTTGGGTGCTCAGTACACAGGGTGCTGGGTGCTCAGTGCTCAGGGTGCTGGGTGCTCAGTGCTCAGGGTGCTGGGTATTCAGTGCTCAGGGTGCTGGGTGCTCGGTGCTCGGGGTGCTGGGTGCTCAGTGCTCGGGGTGCTCGGAGCTCAATACTCAGGGTGCTCACTGCTCAGTACTCCGGCTGCTGGGTGCTCAGTGCAAGGGGTGCTGATTGCTCAGTGCTCGGGGTGCTCGGTGCTCATTACGCTGGGTGCTCAGTACTCGGGGTGCTGGGTGCTCAGTACTCAGGGTGCTGGGTGCTCAGTACTCAGGGTGCTGGGTTCTTAGTACTCAGGGTGCTCAGTGCTCAGTACTTAGGGTGCTCAGTGCTCAGTGCTCAGGGTGCTGGGTGCTCAGTGCTCGGGGTGCTGGGTGCTCAGTGCTCGGGGTGCTGTGTGCTCAGTGCTCAGGGTGCTGGGTGCTCAGTGCTCATAGGGCTGGGTTCTCAATACTCACGGTGCTCGGTGCTCAGTACTCAGAGTGCTCAGTGCTCAGTACTCAGCGTGCTGGGTGCTCAGTGCTCAGGGTGCTCGGTGCTCAGTACTCAGTGTGCTCAGTGCTCAGTACTCAGCGTGCTATGTGCTCAGTGCTCAGGGTGCTGGGTGCTCAGTACTCAGGGTGCTGGGTGCTTAGGACTCAGGGTGCTCGGTCCTCAGTGCTCAGGGTGCTGGGTGCTCAGTACTCAGGGTGCTGGGTGCTCAGTGCTCAGGGTGCTCAGTGCTCAGTACTCAGGGTGCTCGGTGCTCAGTGCTCAGGGTGCTCAGTGCTCAGAATTCAGGGTGCTCAGTGCTCAGTGCTCTGGGTGCTGGGAGCTCAGTGCTCGGGGTGCTGGGTGCTCAGTGCTCAGGGTGCTGGGTGCTCAGTACTCAGGGTGCTCAGTGCTCAGGGTGCTGGGTGCTCAGTGCTCGGGGTGCTGGTTGCTCAGTGCTCAGGGTGCTGGGTGCTCAGTGCTCAGTGCTCAGGGTGCTGGGTGCTCAGTGCTCAGTGCTCAGGGTGCTGGGTGATCAGTACTCAGGGTGCTCATTGCTCAGGGTGCTGGGTGCTCAGTACTCATGGTGCTGGGTGCTCAGTACTCAGGGTGCTCAGTGCTCAGTACTCAGGGTGCTGGGTGCTCAGTGCTCAGGGTGCTGGGTGCTCAGTACTCAGGGTGCTGGGTGCTCGGTGCTCAGGGTGCTGGGTGCTCAGTGCTCAGGGTGCTGGGTGCTCGGTGCTCGGGGTGCTGGGTGCTCAGTGCTCGGGGTGCTCGGTGCTCAGTACTCAGGGTGCTCAGTGCTCAGTACTCAGGGTGCTGGGTGCTCAGTGCTCAGGGTGCTGGGTGCTCTGTACTCAGGGTGCTGGGTGCTCGGTGCTCAATACGCTGGGTGCTCAGTACTCAGGGTGATGGGTGCTCACTACTCACGGTGCTGGGTGCTCAGTACTCAGGGTGCTGGGTGCTCAGTGCTCGGGGTGCTCGGTGCTCAGTACGCTGGGTGCTCAGTACTCAGGGTGCTGGGTGCTCAGTACTCAGGGTGCTCAGTGCTCAGTACTTAGGGTGCTCAGTGCTCAGTGCTCAGGGTGCTGGGTGCTCAGTGCTCGGGGTGCTGGGTGCTCAGTGCTCGGGGTGCTGGGTGCTCAGTGCTCGGGGTGCTGGGTGCTCAGGGCTCAGGGTGCTGGGTGCTCAGTACTCAGGGTGCTCGGTGCTCAGTACTCAGGGTTCTCAGTGCTCAGTGCTCAGGGTGCTGGGTGCTCAGTTCTCAGGGTGCTCAGTGCTCAGCACTCGGGGTGCTGGGTGCTCAGTGCTCAGGGTGCTCAGTGCTCAGCACTCGGGGTGCTGGGTGCTCAGGGTGCTCAGTGCTCAGTGCTCGGGGAGCTGGGTGCTCAGTGCTCGGAGTTCTGCGTGCTCAGTACTCAGGGTGCTGTGTGCTCAGTGCTCAGTACTCAGCGTGCTGGGTGCTCAGTGCTCAGAGTGTTGGGTGCTCAGTACTCAGGGTGCTGGGTGCTCAGTGCTCAGTGCTCAGGGTGCTCAGTGCTCAGGGTGCTGGGTGCTCAGGGTGCTGGGTGCTCAGTGCTCGGGGTGCTGGTTGCTCAGTGCTCAGGGTGCTGGGTGCTCAGTGCTCAGTGCTCAGGGTGCTGGGTGCTCAGTGCTCAGTGCTCAGGGTGCTGGGTGTTCAGTACTCAGGGTGCTGGGTGCTCAGTACTCAGGGTGCTTGGTGTTCAGTGCTCAGGGTGCTGGTTGCTCAGTGCTCAGGGTGCTGGGTGCTCAGTACTCAGGGTGCTGGGTGCTCAGTACTCAGGGTGCTCGGTGTTCAGTACTCAGGGTGCTGGGTGCTCAGTACTCAAGGTGCTGGGTGCTCAGTGCTCAGGGTGCTGGGTGCTCAGTAGTCAGGGTGCTGGGTGCTCAGTGCTCAGTGCTCAGGGTGCTGGGTGCTCAGTCCTCAGGGTGCTCAGTACTCAGGGTGCTCGGTGCTCAGTGCTCAGTACTCAGGGTGTTCAGTACTCAGGGTGCTGGGTGCTCAGTGCTTGGGGTGCTGGGTGCTCAGTACTCAGGGTGCTGGGTGCTCAGTACTCAGGGTGCTGGGTGCTCAGTACTCAGGGTGCTGGGTGCTCAGTGCTCGGGGTGCTGGGTGCTCAGTGCTCAGGGTGATCGGTGCTCAGTGCTCAGGGTGCTGGGTGCTCAGTCCTCAGGGTGCTCAGTGCTCAAGGTGCTGGGTGCTCAGTGCTCGGGGTGCTCGGTGCTCAGTACTCAGGATGCTGAGTGCTCAGTTCTCAGGGTGCTGGGTGCTCAGTGCTCGGGGTGCTGGGTGCTCAGTGCTCGGGGTGCTGGGTGCTCAGTGCTCAGGGCTCAGGGTGCTGGGTGCTCAGTGATCAGTGCTCAGGGTGCTGGGTGCTCAGTGCTCCGGTTGCTCGGTGCTCAGTACTCAGGGTGCTGGGTGCTCAGTGCTCGGGGTGCTCGGTGCTCAGTACGTTGGGTGCTCACTACTCAGGGTGCTGGGTGCTCAGTGCTCAGGGTACTGGGTGCTCAGTGCTCAGGGTGCTGGGTGCTCAGTGCTCAGGGTGCTGGGTGTTCAGTACTCAGGGTGCTGGGTGTGCAGTGCTCGCGGTGCTGGGTGCTCAGTGCTCAGGGTGCTGGGTGCTCAGTGCTCAGGGTGCTGGGTGCTCAGTACTCGGGGTGCTGGGTGCTCAGTACTCAGGTTGCGGGCTGCTCAGTACTCAGGGTGCTGGGTGATCAGTACTCGGGTGCTGGGTGCTCAGTGCTCAGGGTGCTGGGTGCTCAGTGCTCAGTACTCAGGGTGCTTGGGTGCTCAGTGCTCGGGGTGCTGGGTGCTCAGTGCTCAGTACTCAGGGTGCTGGGTGCTCAGTGCTCAGGGTGCTGGGTGCTCAGTGCTCGGGGTGTTGGGTGCTCAGTGCTCGGGGTGCTGGGTGCTCAGTGCTCGGGGTGCTCGGTGCTCAGTACTCAGGGTGCTGGGTGCTCAGTGCTCGAGGTGCTCAGTACTCAGGGTGCTGTATGTTCAGTGTTCAAGGTGCTGGGTGCTCAGTACTCAGGGTGCTCGGTGCTTAGTACTCAGGGTGCTGGGTGCTCAGTACTCCGGGTGCTGGGTGCTCAGTGCTCGGGGTGCTCGGTGCTCAGTACTCAGTGCTCAGGGTGCTCAGTGCTCAGTGCTCAGGGTGCTGGGTGTTCAGTACTCAGGGTGCTGGGTGCTCAGTACTCAGGGTGCTGGGTGCTCAGTACTCGGGGTGCTCGGTGCTCAGTGCTCAGGGTGCTGGGTGCTCAGTACTCAGGGTGCTGGGTGCTCAGTACACAGGGTACTGGGTGCTCAGTGCTCAGGGTGCTGGGTACTCAGTGCTCAGGGTGCTCGGTGCTCAGTACTCGTGGTGCTGGGTGCTCATTCTTGGGGTGCTGGGTGCTCAGTGCTCGGGGTGCTGGGTGCGCAGTACTCAGGGTGCTGGGTGCTCAGTGCTCAGGGTGCTGGGTTCTCAGTACTCAGGGTGCTGGGTGCTCAGTGCTCAGGGTGCTGGGTGCTCAGTACTCAGGGTGCTGGGTGCTCAGTGCTCAGGGTGCTGGGTGCTCAGTACTCAGGGAGCTGGGAGCTCAGTGCTCAGGGTGATCGGTGCTCAGTACTCAGGGTGCTCAGTACTCAGGGTACTGGGTGCTCAGTGCTCGGGGTGCTGGGAGCTCAGTACTCAAGGTGCTGGGTGCTCAGTGCTCGGGGTGCTGGGTGCTCAGTGCTCAGGGTGATCGGTGCTCAGTACTCAGGGTGCTGGGTGCTTAGTGCTCAGGGTGCTGGGTGTTCAGTCCCCAGGGTGCTCAGTGCTCAGGGTGCTGGGTGCTCAGTGCTCGGGGTGCTGGGTGCTCAGTGCTTGGGGTGCTGGGTGTTCAGTGCTCATTGCTCAGGGTGCTGGGTGCTCAGTGCTCAGTGCTCAGGGTGCTGGTTGCTCAGTACTCAGGGTACTGGGTGCTCAGTGCTCAGGGTGCTCAGTGCTCAGTACTCAGTGCTGAGTGTGCTCAGTGCTCAGTGCTCAGGGTGCTGGGTGTTCAGTACTCAGGGTGCTGGGTGCTCAGTACTCAGGGTGCTGGGTGCTCAGTGCTCAGGGTGCTCGGTGCTCGGGGCGCTGGGTGCTCAGTGCTCGGGGTGCTCGGAGCTCAGTACTCAGGGTGCTGGGTGCTCAGTGCTCGGGGTGCTCGGTGCTCTGTACTCAGGGTGCTGGGTGCTCAGTGCTCGGGGTGCTCGGTGCTCAGTACGTTGAGTGCTCACTACTCAGGGTCCTGGGTGCTCAGTGCTCAGGGTGCTGGGTGCTCAGTGCTCAGGGTGCTGGGTGCTCAGTGCTCAGGGTGCTGGGTGCTCAGTTCTCAGGGTGCTGGGTGCGCAGTGCTCGGGGTGCTGGGTGCTCAGTGCTCAGGGTGCTGGCTGCTCAGTACTCAGGGTGCTGGGTGCTCAGTACTCGGGGTGCTGGGTGCTCAGTACTCAGGGTGCTGGGTGCTCAGTACTCAGGGTGCTGGGTGCTCAGTACTCGGGTGCTGGGTGCTCAGTGCTCAGCGTGCTGGGTGCTCAGTACTCAGGGTGCTGGGAGCTCAGTGCTCAGTGTGATCGGTGCTCAGTACTCAGGGTGCTCATTACTCAGGGTGCTGGGTGCTCAGTACTCAGAGTGCTGGGTGCTCAGTGCTCGGGGTTCTGGGTGCTCAGTGCTCAGGGTGATCGGTGCTCAGTACTCAGGGTGCTGGGTGCTCAGTGCTCAGGGTGCTCGGTGCTCAGTGCTCAGGGTGCTGGGTGCTCAGTACTCAGGGTGCTGGGAGCTCAGTGCTCAGGGTGATCGGTGCTCAGTACTCAGGGTGCTCATTACTCAGGGTGCTGGGTGCTCAGTGCTCGGGGTGCTGGGTGCTCAGTACTCAGGGTGCTGGGTGCTCAGTGCTCGGGGTTCTGGGTGCTCAGTGCTCAGGGTGATCGGTGCTCAGTACTCAGGGTGCTGGGTGCTCAGTGCTCAGGGTGCTCGGTGCTCAGTGCTCAGGGTGCTGGGTGCTCAGTACTCAGGGTGCTCAGTGCTCAGGGTGCTGGGTGCTCAGTGCTCGGGGTGCTGGGTGCTCAGTGCTCGGGGTGCTGGGTGCTCAGTACTCAGGGTGCTGGGTGCTCATTACTCCGGGTGCTGGGTGCTCAGTTCTCGGGGTGCTCGGTGCTCAGTACTCAGTGCTCAGGGTGCTCAGTGCTCAGTGCTCAGGGTGCTGGGTGTTCAGTACTCAGGGTGCTGGGTGCTCAGTACTCAGGGTGCTGGGTGCTCAGTGCTCAGGGTGCTGGGTGCTCAGTACTCGGGGTGCTCGGTGCTCAGTACTCAGTGCTCAGGGTGCTCAGGGCTCAGGGTGCTGGGTGCTCAGTACTCAGGGTGCTGGGTGCTCAGTGCTCAGGGTGCTGGGTGCTCAGTACTCAGGGAGCTGGGTGCTCAGTACTCGGGGTACTGGGTGCTCAGTACTCAGGGTGCTGGGTGCTCAGTACTCAGGGTGCTGGGTGCTCAGTACTCGGGTGCTGGGTGCTCAGTGCTCAGGGTGCTGGGTGCTCAGTGCTCGGGGTGCTGGGTGCTCAGTGCTCAGTACTCAGGGTGCTGGGTGCTCAGTGCTCAGGGTGCTGCGTGCTCAGTGCTCAGGGTGCTGGGTGCTCAGTCCTCAGGGTGCTCATTGCTCAGGGTGCTGGGTGCTCAGTACTCAGGGTGCTGGGTGCTCAGTGCTCAGGGTGCTCGGTGCTCGGGGCGCTGGGTGCTCAGTGCTCGGGGTGCTCGGAGCTCAGTACTCAGGGTGCTGGGTGCTCAGTGCTCGGGGTGCTCGGTGCTCAGTACTCAGGGTGCTCAGTGCTCAGTGCTCAGGGTGCTCGATGCTCAGTACGTTGGGTGCTCACTACTCAGGGTGCTGCGTGCTCAGTGCTCAGGGTGCTGGGTGCTCAGTGCTCAGGGTGCTGGGTGCTCAGTACTCAGGGTGCTGGGTGCTCAGTGCTCGGGGTGCTGGGTGCTCAGTGCTCAGGGTGCTGGGTGCTCAGTACTCAGGGTGTTGGTTGCCCAGTACTCGGGGTGCTTTGTGCTCAGTACTCAACGTGCTGGGTGCTCAGTACTCAGGGTGCTGGGTGCTCAGTACTCGGGTGCTGGGTGCTCAGTGCTCAGGGTGCTGGGTGCTCAGTGCTCGTGGTGCTCAGCTGGGTGCCCAGTGCTCAGTACTCAGGGTGCTGGGTGCTCAGTACTCGGGGTGCTGGGTGCTCAGTGCTCGGGGTGCTGGTGTGCTCAGTGCTCAGTACTCAGGGTGCTGGGTGCTCAGTACTCGGGGTGCTGGGTGCTCAGTGCTCAGTACTCAGGGTGCTGGGTGCTCAGTGCTCAGGGTGCTGGGTGCTCAGTGCTCAGGGTGCTGGGTACTCAGTGCTCAGGGTGCTGGGTGCTCAGTACTCAGGGTGCTGGGTGCTCAGTGCTCAGGGTGCTGGGTGCTCAGTGCTCGGGGTGTTGGGTGCTCAGTGCTCGGGGTGCTGGGTGCTCAGTGCTCGGGGTGCTCGGTGCTCAGTACTCAGGGTGCTGGGTGCTCATTGCTCGAGGTGCTCAGTACTCAGGGTGCTGTATGTTCAGTGTTCAAGGTGCTGGGTGCTCAGTACTCAGGGTGCTCGGTGCTTAGTACTCAGGGTGCTGGGTGCTCAGTACTCCGGGTGCTGGGTGCTCAGTGCTCGGGGTGCTCGGTGCTCAGTACTCAGTGCTCAGGGTGCTCAGTACTCAGGGTGCTGGGTGCTCAGTACTCGGGGTGCTCGGTGCTCAGTGCTCAGGGTGCTGGGTGCTCAGTACTCAGGGTGCTGGGTGCTCAGTACACAGGGTACTGGGTGCTCAGTGCTCAGGGTGCTGGGTAATCAGTGCTCAGGGTGCTCGGTGCTCAGTACTCGTGGTGCTGGGTGCTCATTCTTGGGGTGCTGGGTGCTCAGTGCTCGGGGTGCTGGGTGCGCAGTACTCAGGGTGCTGGGTGCTCAGTGCTCAGGGTGCTGGGTTCTCAGTACTCAGGGTGCTGGGTGCTCAGTGCTCAGGATGCTGGGTGCTCAGTACTCAGGGTGCTGGGTGCTCAGTGCTCAGGGTGCTGGGTGCTCAGTACTCAGGGAGCTGGGAGCTCAGTGCTCAGGGTGATCGGTGCTCAGTACTCAGGGTGCTCAGTACTCAGGGTACTGGGTGCTCAGTGCTCGGGGTGCTGGGAGCTCAGTACTCAAGGTGCTGGGTGCTCAGTGCTCGGGGTGCTGGGTGCTCAGTGCTCAGGGTGATCGGTGCTCAGTACTCAGGGTGCTGGGTGCTTAGTGCTCAGGGTGCTGGGTGTTCAGTCCCCAGGGTGCTCAGTGCTCAGGGTGCTGGGTGCTCAGTGCTCGGGGTGCTGGGTGCTCAGTGCTCGGGGTGCTGGGTGTTCAGTGCTCATTGCTCAGGGTGCTGGGTGCTCAGTGCTCAGTGCTCAGGGTGCTGGTTGCTCAGTACTCAGGGTACTGGGTGCTCAGTGCTCAGGGTGCTCAGTGCTCAGTACTCAGTGCTGAGTGTGCTCAGTGCTCAGTGCTCAGGGTGCTGGGTGTTCAGTACTCAGGGTGCTGGGTGCTCAGTATTCAGGGTGCTGGGTGCTCAGTGCTCAGGGTGCTCGGTTCTCGGGGCGCTGGGTGCTCAGTGCTCGGGGTGCTCGGAGCTCAGTACTCAGGGTGCTGGGTGCTCAGTGCCCGGGGTGCTCGGTGCTCTGTACTCAGGGTGCTGGGTGCTCAGTGCTCGGGGTGCTCGGTGCTCAGTACGTTGAGTGCTCACTACTCAGGGTCCTGGGTGCTCAGTGCTCAGGGTGCTGGGTGCTCAGTGCTCAGGGTGCTGGGTGCTGAGTGCTCAGGGTGCTGGGTGCTCAGTTCTCAGGGTGCTGGGTGCGCAGTGCTCGGGGTGCTGGGTGCTCAGTGCTCAGGGTGCTGGCTGCTCAGTACTCAGGGTGCTGGGTGCTCAGTACTCGGGGTGCTGGGTGCTCAGTACTCAGGGTGCTGGGTGCTCAGTACTCAGGGTGCTGGGTGCTCAGTACTCGGGTGCTGGGTGCTCAGTGCTCAGGGTGCTGGGTGCTCAGTGCTCAGGGTGCTGGGTGCTCAGTGCTCGGGGTGCTCGGTGCTCAGTACGTTGGGTGCACACTACTCAGGGTGCTGGGTGCTCAGTGCTCAGGGTGCTGGGTGCTCAGTGCTCAGGGTGCTGGGTGCTCAGTGCTCAGGGTGCTGGGTGCTCAGTACTCAGGGTGCTGGGTGCTCAGTGCTCGGGGTGCTGGGTGCTCAGTGCTCAGGGTTCTGGGTGCTCAGTACTCAGGGTGCTGTGTGCTCAGTACTCGGGGTGCTGTGTGCTCAGTACTCAGGGTGCTGGGTGCTCAGTACTCAGGGTGCTGGGTGCTCAGTACTCAGGTGCTGCGTGCTCAGTGCTCTGGGTGCTGGGTGCTCAGTGCTCGGGGTGCTGGGTGCTCAGTGCTCAGTACTCAGGGTGCTGGGTGCTCAGTGCTCGGGGTGCTGCGTGCTCAGTGCTCATTACTCAGGGTGCTGGGTGCTCAGTGCTCAGGGTGCTGTGTGCTCAGTGCTCAGGGTGCTGGGTGCTCAGTCCTCAGGGTGCTCATTGCTCAGGGTGCTGGGTGCTCAGTACTCAGGGTGCTGGGTGCTCAGTGCTCAGGGTGCTCGGTGCTCGGGGCGCTGGGTGCTCAGTGCTCGGGGTGCACGGAGCTCAGTACTCAGGTTGCTGGGTGCTCAGTGCTCGGGGTGCTCGGTGCTCAGTACTCAGGGTGCTGGGTGCTCAGTGCTCAGGGTGCTCGATGCTCAGTACGTTGGGTGCTCACTACTCAGGGTGCTGCGTGCTCAGTGCTCAGGGTGCTGGGTGCTCAGTGCTCAGGGTGCTGGGTGCTCAGTGCTCAGGGTGCTGGGTTCTCAGTACTCAGGGTGCTGGGTGCTCAGTGCACGGGGTGCTGGGTGCTTAGTGCTCAGGGTGCTGGGTGCTCAGTACTCAGGGTGTTGGTTGCCCAGCACTCGGGGTGCTTTGTGCTCAGTACTCAGGGTGCTGGGTGCTCAGTACTCAGGGTGCTGGGTGCCCAGTACTCGGGTGCTGGGTGCTCAGTGCTCAGGGTGCTGGGTGCTCAGTGCTCGGGGTGCTGGGTGCTCAGTGCTCAGTACTCAGGGTGCTGGGTGCTCAGTACTCGGGGTGCTGGGTGCTCAGTGCTCAGTACTCAGGGTGCTGGGTGCTCAGTGCTCAGGGTGCCTGGTGCTCAGTGCTCAGGGTGCTGGGTGCTCAGTGCTCAGGGTGCTGGGTACTCAGTGCTCAGGGTGCTGGGTGCTCAGTACTCAGGGTGCTGTGTGCTCAGTGCTCAGGGTGCCGGGTGCTCAGTGCTCAGGGTGCTGGGTGCTCAGTGCTCAGGGTGCTGGGTGCTCAGTGCTCAGGGTGCTGGGTGCTCAGTACTCAGGGTGCTGGGTTTTCAGTGCTCAGGGTGCTGGGTGCTCAGTGCTCAGGGTGCTGGGTACTCAGTGCTCAAGGTGCTCGGTGCTCAGTACTCGGGGTGCTGGGTGCTCATTCTTGGGGTGCTGGGTGCTCAGTGCTCGGGGTGCTGGGTGCGCAGTACTCAGGTTGCTGTGTGCTCAGTACTCGGGGTGCTGTGTGCTCAGTACTCAGGGTGCTGGGTGCTCAGTACTCAGGGTGCTGGGTGCTCAGTACTCAGGTGCTGCGTGCTCAGTGCTCTGGGTGCTGGGTGCTCAGTGCTCGGGGTGCTGGGTGCTCAGTGCTCAGTACTCAGGGTGCTGGGTGCTCAGTGCTCGGGGTGCTGCGTGCTCAGTGCTCATTACTCAGGGTGCTGGGTGCTCAGTGCTCAGGGTGCTGTGTGCTCAGTGCTCAGGGTGCTGGGTGCTCAGTCCTCAGGGTGCTCATTGCTCAGGGTGCTGGGTGCTCAGTACTCAGGGTGCTGGGTGCTCAGTGCTCAGGGTGCTCGGTGCTCGGGGCGCTGGGTGCTCAGTGCTCGGGGTGCACGGAGCTCAGTACTCAGGTTGCTGGGTGCTCAGTGCTCGGGGTGCTCGGTGCTCAGTACTCAGGGTGCTGGGTGCTCAGTGCTCAGGGTGCTCGATGCTCAGTACGTTGGGTGCTCACTACTCAGGGTGCTGCGTGCTCAGTGCTCAGGGTGCTGGGTGCTCAGTGCTCAGGGTGCTGGGTGCTCAGTGCTCAGGGTGCTGGGTTCTCAGTACTCAGGGTGCTGGGTGCTCAGTGCACGGGGTGCTGGGTGCTTAGTGCTCAGGGTGCTGGGTGCTCAGTACTCAGGGTGTTGGTTGCCCAGCACTCGGGGTGCTTTGTGCTCAGTACTCAGGGTGCTGGGTGCTCAGTACTCAGGGTGCTGGGTGCCCAGTACTCGGGTGCTGGGTGCTCAGTGCTCAGGGTGCTGGGTGCTCAGTGCTCGGGGTGCTGGGTGCTCAGTGCTCAGTACTCAGGGTGCTGGGTGCTCAGTACTCGGGGTGCTGGGTGCTCAGTGCTCAGTACTCAGGGTGCTGGGTGCTCAGTGCTCAGGGTGCCGGGTGCTCAGTGCTCAGGGTGCTGGGTGCTCAGTGCTCAGGGTGCTGGGTACTCAGTGCTCAGGGTGCTGGGTGCTCAGTACTCAGGGTGCTGGGTGCTCAGTGCTCAGGGTGCCGGGTGCTCAGTGCTCAGGGTGCTGGGTGCTCAGTGCTCAGGGTGCTGGGTGCTCAGTGCTCAGGGTGCTGGGTGCTCAGTACTCAGGGTGCTGGGTTTTCAGTGCTCAGGGTGCTGGGTGCTCAGTGCTCAGGGTGCTGGGTACTCAGTGCTCAAGGTGCTCGGTGCTCAGTACTCGGGGTGCTGGGTGCTCATTCTTGGGGTGCTGGGTGCTCAGTGCTCGGGGTGCTGGGTGCGCAGTACTCAGGGTGCTGGGTGCTCAGTGCTCAGGGTGCCGGGTGCTCAGTGCTCAGGGTGCTGGGTGCTCAGTGCTCAGGGTGCTGGGTACTCAGTGCTCAGGGTGCCGGGTGCTCAGTACTCAGGGTGCTGGGTGCTCAGTGCTCAGGGTGCCGGGTGCTCAGTGCTCAGGGTGCTGGGTGCTCAGTGCTCAGGGTGCTGGGTACTCAGTGCTCAGGGTGCTGGGTGCTCAGTACTCAGGGTGCTGGGTGCTCAGTGCTCAGGGTGCTGGGTGCTCAGTGCTCAGGGTGCTGGGTACTCAGTGCTCAGGGTGCTCGGTGCTCAGTACTCGGGGTGCTGGGTGCTCATTCTTGGGGTGCTGGGTGCTCAGTGCTCGGGGTGCTGGGTGCGCAGTACTCAGGGTGCTGGGTGCTCAGTGCTCAGGGTGCTGGGTGCTCAGTACTCAGGGTGCTGGGTGCTCAGTGCTCAGGGTGCTGGGTGCTCAGTACTCAGGGTGCTGGGTGCTCAGTGCTCAGGGTGCTGGGTGCTCAGTACTCAGGGAGCTGGGAGCTCAGTGCTCAGGGTGATCGGTGCTCAGTACTCATGGTGCTCAGTACTCAGGGTGCTGGGTGCTCAGTGCTCGGGGTGCTGGGTGCTCAGTGCTCGGGGTGCTGGGTGTTCAGTGCTCATTGCTCGGGGTGCTGGCTGCTCAGTGCTCAGTGCTCAGGGTGCTGGTTGCTCAGTACTCAGGGTGCTGGGTACTCAGTGCTCAGGGTGCTCAGTGCTCAGTACTCACTGCTGAGTGTGCTCAGTGCTCAGTGCTCTGGGTGCTGGGTGTTCAGTACTCAGGGTGCTGGGTGCTCAGTACTCAGGGTGCTGGGTGCTCAGTGCTCAGGGTGCTGGTTGCTCAGTACTCAGGGTGCTGGGTGCTCAGTGCTCAGGGTGCTCAGTGCTCAGTACTCAGTGCTGAGTGTGCTCAGTGCTCAGTGCTCAGGGTGCTGGGTGTTCAGTACTCAGGGTGCTGGGTGCTCAGTACTCAGGGCGCTGGGTGCTCAGTGCTCGGGGTGCTCGGAGCTCAGTACTCAGGGTGCTGGGTGCTCAGTGCTCGGGGTGCTCGGTGCTCAGTACTCAGGGTGCTGGGTGCTCAGTGCTCGGGGTGCTCGGTGCTCAGTACGTTGAGTGCTCACTACTCAGGGTCCTGGGTGCTCAGTGCTCAGGGTGCTGGGTGCTCAGTGCTCAGGGTGCTGGGTGCTCAGTGCTCAGGGTGCTGGGTGCGCAGTGCTCGGGGTGCTAGGTGCTCAGTGCTCAGGGTGCTGGCTGCTCAGTACTCAGGGTGCTGGGTGATCATTACTCGGGGTGCTGGGTGCTCAGTACTCAGGGTGCTGGGTGCTCAGTACTCAGGGTGCTGGGTGCTCAGTACTCGGGTGCTGGGTGCTCAGTGCACAGGGTGCTGGGTGCTCAGTGCTCAGGGTGCTGGGTGCTCAGTGCTCGGGGTGCTCGGTGCTCAGTACGTTGGGTGCACACTACTCAGGGTGCTGGGTGCTCAGTGCTCAGGGTGCTGGGTGCTCAGTGCTCAGGGTGCTGGGTGCTCAGTGCTCAGGGTGCTGGGTGCTCAGTACTCAGGGTGCTGGGTGCTCAGTGCACGGGGTGCTGGGTGCTCAGTGCTCAGCGTGCTGGGTGCTCAGTACTCAGGGTGCTGGGTGCTCAGTACTCGGGGTGCTGTGTGCTCAGTACTCAGGTTGCTGGGTGCTCAGTGCTCGGGGTGCTGGGTGCTCAGTACTCAGGGTGCTGGGTGCTCAGTGCTCGGGGTGCTGCGTGCTCAGTGCTCAGTACTCAGGGTGCTGGGTGCTCAGTGCTCAGGGTGCTGTGTGCTCAGTGCTCAGGGTGCTGGGTGCTCAGTCCTCAGGGTGCTCATTGCTCAGGGTGCTGGGTGCTCAGTACTCAGGGTGCTGAGTGCTCAGTGCTCAGGGTGCTCGGTGCTCGGGGCGCTGGGTGCTCAGTGCTCGGGGTGCTCGGAGCTCAGTACTCGGGGTGCTGGGTGCTCAGTGCTCAGGGTGCTCGGTGCTCAGGGTGCTGGGTACTCAGTGCTCAGGGTGCTCGGTGCTCAGTACTCGGGGTGCTGGGTGCTCATTCTTGGGGTGCTGGGTGCTCAGTGCTCGGGGTGCTGGGTGCGCAGTACTCACGGTGCTGGGTGCTCAGTGTTCAGGGTGCTGGGTGCTCAGTACTCAGGGTGCTGGGTGCTCAGTGATCAGGATGCTGGGTGCTCAGTACTCAGGGTCCTGGGTGCTCAGTGCTCAGGGTGCTGGGTGCTCAGTACTCAGGGTGCTGGGAGCTCAGTGCTCAGGGTGATCGGTGCTCAGTACTCAGGGTGCTCAGTACTCAGGGTACTGGGTGCTCAGTGCTCGGGGTGCTGGGTGCTCAGTGCTCAGGGTGCTCGGTGCTCGGGGCGCTGGGTGCTCAGTGCTCGGGGTGCTCGGAGCTCAGTACTCAGTGCTGAGTGTGCTCAGTGCTCAGGGTGCTGGGTGTTCAGTACTCAGGGTGCTGGGTGCTCAGTACTCAGGGTGCTGGGTGCTCATAGCTCAGGGTGCTCGGTGCTCGGGGCGCTGGGTGCTCAGTGCTCGGGGTGCTCGGAGCTCAGTACTCAGGGTGCTGGGTGCTCAGTGCTCGGGGTGCTCGGTGCTCAGTACTCAGGGTGCTGGGTGCTCAGTGCTCAGGGTGCTGGGTGCTCAGTACTCAGGGTGCTGGGTGCTCAGTGCTCGGGGTGCTAGGTGCTCAGTGCTCAGGGTGCTGGCTGCTCAGTACTCAGGGTGCTGGGTGATCAGTACTCGGGGTGCTGGGTGCTCAGTGCTCGGGGTGCTGGGTGCTCAGTGCTCAGGGTGCTGGGTGCTCAGTGCTCAGGGTGCTGGGTGCTCAGTGCTCAGGGTGCTGGGTGCTCAGTACTCAGGGTGCTGGGTGCTCAGTGCTCGGGGTGCTGGGTGCTCAGTGCTCAGGGTGCTGGGTGCTCAGTACTCAGGGTGCTGGGTGCTCAGTACTCGGGGTGCTGTGTGCTCAGTACCCAGGGTGCTGGGTGCTCAGTACTCAGGGTGCTGGGTGCTCAGTACTCGGGTGCTGGGTGCTCAGTGCTCAGGGTGCTGGGTGCTCAGTGCTCGGTGTGCTGGGTGCTCAGTGCTCAATACTCAGGGTGCTGGGTGCTCAGTGCTCGGGGTGCTGCGTGCTCAGTGCTCAGTACTCAGGGTGCTGGGTGCTCAGTGCTCAGGGTGCTGTGTGCTCAGTGCTCAGGGTGCTGGGTGCTCAGTCCTCAGGGTGCTCATTGCTCAGGGTGCTGGGTGCTCAGTACTCAGGGTGCTGGGTGCTCAGTGCTCAGGGTGCTCAGTGCTCGGGGCGCTTTGTGCTCAGTGCTCGGGGTGCTCGGAGCTCAGTACTCAGGGTGCTGGGTGCTCAGTGCTCGGGGTGCTCGGTGCTCAGTACTCAGGGTGCTGGGTGCTCAGTGCTCAGGGTGCTCGATGCTCAGTACGTTGGGTGCTCACTACTCAGGTTGCTGCGTGCTCAGTGCTCAGGGTGCTGGGTGCTCCGTGCTCAGGGTGCTGGGTGCTCAGTGCTCAGGGTGCTGGGTGCTCAGTACTCAGGGTGCTGGGTGCTCAGTGCTCGGGGTGCTGGGTGCTCAGTACTCAGGGTGCTGGGTGCTCAGTACTCAGGGTGCTGGGTGCTCAGTACTCAGGTGCTGCGTGCTCAGTGCTCTGGGTGCTGGGTGCTCAGTGCTCGGGGTGCTGGGTGCTCAGTGCTCAGTACTCAGGGTGCTGGGTGCTCAGTACTCGGGGTGCTGGGTGCTCAGTGCTCAGGGTGCTGGGTGCTCAGTGCTCGGGGTGCTGGGTGCTCAGTGCTCAGTACTCAGGGTGCTGGGTGCTCAGTACTCGGGGTGCTGGGTGCTCAGTGCTCAGTACTCAGGGTGCTGGGTGCTCAGTGCTCAGGGTGCCGGGTGCTCAGTGCTCAGGGTGCTGGGTGCTCAGTGCTCAGGGTGCTGGGTACTCAGTGCTCAGTGTGCTGGGTGCTCAGTACTCAGGGTGCTGGGTGCTCAGTGCTCAGGGTGCCGGGTGCTCAGTGCTCAGGGTGCTGGGTGCTCAGTGCTCAGGGTGCTGGGTACTCAGTGCTCAGGGTGCTGGGTGCTCAGTACTCAGGGTGCTGGGTGCTCAGTGCTCAGGGTGCTGGGTGCTCAGTGCTCAGGGTGCTGGGTACTCAGTGCTCAGGGTGCTCGGTGCTCAGTACTCGGGGTGCTGGGTGCTCATTCTTGGGGTGCTGGGTGCTCAGTGCTCGGGGTGCTGGGTGCGCAGTACTCAGGGTGCTGGGTGCTCAGTGCTCAGGGTGCTGGGTGCTCAGTACTCAGGGTGCTGGGTGCTCAGTGCTCAGGGTGCTCGGTGCTCAGTACTCAGGGTGCTGTGTGCTCAGTGCTCAGGGTGCTGGGTGCTCAGTACTCAGGGAGCTGGGAGCTCAGTGCTCAGGGTGCTCAGTACTCAGGGTGCTGGGTGCTCAGTGCTCGGGGTGCTGGGTGCTCAGTGCTCGGGGTGCTGGGTGTTCAGTGCTCATTGCTCAGGGTGCTGGGTGCTCAGTGCTCAGTGCTCAGGGTGCTGGTTGCTCAGTACTCAGGGTGCTGGGTACTCAGTGCTCAGGGTGCTCAGTGCTCAGTACTCACTGCTGAATGTGCTCAGTGCTCAGTGCTCTGGGTGCTGGGTGTTCAGTACTCAGGGTGCTTGGTGCTCAGTACTCAGGGTGCTGGGTGCTCAGTGCTCAGGGTGCTGGTTGCTCAGTACTCAGGGTGCTGGTTGCTCAGTGCTCAGGGTGCTCAGTGCTCAGTACTCAGTGCTGAGTGTGCTCAGTGCTCAGTGCTCAGGGTGCTGGGTGTTCAGTACTCAGGGTGCTGGGTGCTCAGTACTCAGGGCGCTGGGTGCTCAGTGCTCGGGGTGCTGGGTGCTCAGTACTCAGGGTGCTGGGTGCTCAGTGCTCGGGGTGCTCGGTGCTCAGTACTCAGGGTGCTGGGTGCTCAGTACTCAGGGTGCTGGGTGCTCAGTACTCAGGTGCTGCGTGCTCAGTGCTCTGGGTGCTGGGTGCTCAGTGCTCGGGGTGCTGGGTGCTCAGTGCTCAGTATTCAGGGTGCTGGGTGCTCAGTGCTCGGGGTGCTGCGTGCTCAGTGCTCATTACTCAGGGTGCTGGGTGCTCAGTGCTCAGGGTGCTGTGTGCTCAGTGCTCAGGGTGCTGGGTGCTCAGTCCTCAGGGTGCTCATTGCTCAGGGTGCTGGGTGCTCAGTACTCAGGGTGCTGGGTGCTCAGTGCTCAGGGTGCTTGGTGCTCGGGGCGCTGGGTGCTCAGTGCTCGGGGTGCACGGAGCTCAGTACTCAGGGTGCTGGGTGCTCAGTGCTCGGGGTGCTCGGTGCTCAGTACTCAGGGTGCTGGGTGCTCAGTGCTCAGGGTGCTCGATGCTCAGTACGTTGGGTGCTCACTACTCAGGGTGCTGCGTGCTCAGTGCTCAGGGTGCTGGGTGCTCAGTGCTCAGGGTGCTGGGTGCTCAGTGCTCAGGGTGCTGGGTTCTCAGTACTCAGGGTGCTGGGTGCTCAGTGCACGGGGTGCTGGGTGCTTAGTGCTCAGGGTGCTGGGTGCTCAGTACTCAGGGTGTTGGTTGCCCAGCACTCGGGGTGCTTTGTGCTCAGTACTCAGGGTGCTGGGTGCTCAGTACTCAGGGTGCTGGGTGCCCAGTACTCGGGTGCTGGGTGCTCAGTGCTCAGGGTGCTGGGTGCTCAGTGCTCGGGGTGCTGGGTGCTCAGTGCTCAGTACTCAGGGTGCTGGGTGCTCAGTACTCGGGGTGCTGGGTGCTCAGTGCTCAGTACTCAGGGTGCTGGGTGCTCAGTGCTCAGGGTGCCGGGTGCTCAGTGCTCAGGGTGCTGGGTGCTCAGTGCTCAGGGTGCTGGGTACTCAGTGCTCAGGGTGCTGGGTGCTCAGTACTCAGGGTGCTGGGTGCTCAGTGCTCAGGGTGCCGGGTGCTCAGTGCTCAGGGTGCTGGGTGCTCAGTGCTCAGGGTGCTGGGTACTCAGTGCTCAGGGTGCTGGGTGCTCAGTACTCAGGGTGCTGGGTGCTCAGTGCTCAGGGTGCTGGGTGCTCAGTGCTCAGGGTGCTGGGTACTCAGTGCTCAGGGTGCTCGGTGCTCAGTACTCGGGGTGCTGGGTGCTCATTCTTGGGGTGCTGGGTGCTCAGTGCTCGGGGTGCTGGGTGCGCAGTACTCAGGGTGCTGGGTGCTCAGTGCTCAGGGTGCTGGGTGCTCAGTACTCAGGGTGCTGGGTGCTCAGTACTCAGGTGCTGCGTGCTCAGTGCTCTGGGTGCTGGGTGCTCAGTGCTCGGGGTGCTGGGTGCTCAGTGCTCAGTACTCAGGGTGCTGGGTGCTCAGTACTCGGGGTGCTGGGTGCTCAGTGCTCAGGGTGCTGGGTGCTCAGTGCTCGGGGTGCTGGGTGCTCAGTGCTCAGTACTCAGGGTGCTGGGTGCTCAGTACTCGGGGTGCTGGGTGCTCAGTGCTCAGTACTCAGGGTGCTGGGTGCTCAGTGCTCAGGGTGCCGGGTGCTCAGTGCTCAGGGTGCTGGGTGCTCAGTGCTCAGGGTGCTGGGTACTCAGTGCTCAGTGTGCTGGGTGCTCAGTACTCAGGGTGCTGGGTGCTCAGTGCTCAGGGTGCCGGGTGCTCAGTGCTCAGGGTGCTGGGTGCTCAGTGCTCAGGGTGCTGGGTACTCAGTGCTCAGGGTGCTGGGTGCTCAGTACTCAGGGTGCTGGGTGCTCAGTGCTCAGGGTGCTGGGTGCTCAGTGCTCAGGGTGCTGGGTACTCAGTGCTCAGGGTGCTCGGTGCTCAGTACTCGGGGTGCTGGGTGCTCATTCTTGGGGTGCTGGGTGCTCAGTGCTCGGGGTGCTGGGTGCGCAGTACTCAGGGTGCTGGGTGCTCAGTGCTCAGGGTGCTGGGTGCTCAGTACTCAGGGTGCTGGGTGCTCAGTGCTCAGGGTGCTCGGTGCTCAGTACTCAGGGTGCTGTGTGCTCAGTGCTCAGGGTGCTGGGTGCTCAGTACTCAGGGAGCTGGGAGCTCAGTGCTCAGGGTGCTCAGTACTCAGGGTGCTGGGTGCTCAGTGCTCGGGGTGCTGGGTGCTCAGTGCTCGGGGTGCTGGGTGTTCAGTGCTCATTGCTCAGGGTGCTGGGTGCTCAGTGCTCAGTGCTCAGGGTGCTGGTTGCTCAGTACTCAGGGTGCTGGGTACTCAGTGCTCAGGGTGCTCAGTGCTCAGTACTCACTGCTGAGTGTGCTCAGTGCTCAGTGCTCTGGGTGCTGGGTGTTCAGTACTCAGGGTGCTTGGTGCTCAGTACTCAGGGTGCTGGGTGCTCAGTGCTCAGGGTGCTGGTTGCTCAGTACTCAGGGTGCTGGTTGCTCAGTGCTCAGGGTGCTCAGTGCTCAGTACTCAGTGCTGAGTGTGCTCAGTGCTCAGTGCTCAGGGTGCTGGGTGTTCAGTACTCAGGGTGCTGGGTGCTCAGTACTCAGGGCGCTGGGTGCTCAGTGCTCGGGGTGCTGGGTGCTCAGTACTCAGGGTGCTGGGTGCTCAGTGCTCGGGGTGCTCGGTGCTCAGTACTCAGGGTGCTGGGTGCTCAGTACTCAGGGTGCTGGGTGCTCAGTACTCAGGTGCTGCGTGCTCAGTGCTCTGGGTGCTGGGTGCTCAGTGCTCGGGGTGCTGGGTGCTCAGTGCTCAGTATTCAGGGTGCTGGGTGCTCAGTGCTCGGGGTGCTGCGTGCTCAGTGCTCATTACTCAGGGTGCTGGGTGCTCAGTGCTCAGGGTGCTGTGTGCTCAGTGCTCAGGGTGCTGGGTGCTCAGTCCTCAGGGTGCTCATTGCTCAGGGTGCTGGGTGCTCAGTACTCAGGGTGCTGGGTGCTCAGTGCTCAGGGTGCTTGGTGCTCGGGGCGCTGGGTGCTCAGTGCTCGGGGTGCACGGAGCTCAGTACTCAGGGTGCTGGGTGCTCAGTGCTCGGGGTGCTCGGTGCTCAGTACTCAGGGTGCTGGGTGCTCAGTGCTCAGGGTGCTCGATGCTCAGTACGTTGGGTGCTCACTACTCAGGGTGCTGCGTGCTCAGTGCTCAGGGTGCTGGGTGCTCAGTGCTCAGGGTGCTGGGTGCTCAGTGCTCAGGGTGCTGGGTTCTCAGTACTCAGGGTGCTGGGTGCTCAGTGCACGGGGTGCTGGGTGCTTAGTGCTCAGGGTGCTGGGTGCTCAGTACTCAGGGTGTTGGTTGCCCAGCACTCGGGGTGCTTTGTGCTCAGTACTCAGGGTGCTGGGTGCTCAGTACTCAGGGTGCTGGGTGCCCAGTACTCGGGTGCTGGGTGCTCAGTGCTCAGGGTGCTGGGTGCTCAGTGCTCGGGGTGCTGGGTGCTCAGTGCTCAGTACTCAGGGTGCTGGGTGCTCAGTACTCGGGGTGCTGGGTGCTCAGTGCTCAGTACTCAGGGTGCTGGGTGCTCAGTGCTCAGGGTGCCGGGTGCTCAGTGCTCAGGGTGCTGGGTGCTCAGTGCTCAGGGTGCTGGGTACTCAGTGCTCAGGGTGCTGGGTGCTCAGTACTCAGGGTGCTGGGTGCTCAGTGCTCAGGGTGCCGGGTGCTCAGTGCTCAGGGTGCTGGGTGCTCAGTGCTCAGGGTGCTGGGTACTCAGTGCTCAGGGTGCTGGGTGCTCAGTACTCAGGGTGCTGGGTGCTCAGTGCTCAGGGTGCTGGGTGCTCAGTGCTCAGGGTGCTGGGTACTCAGTGCTCAGGGTGCTCGGTGCTCAGTACTCGGGGTGCTGGGTGCTCATTCTTGGGGTGCTGGGTGCTCAGTGCTCGGGGTGCTGGGTGCGCAGTACTCAGGGTGCTGGGTGCTCAGTGCTCAGGGTGCTGGGTGCTCAGTACTCAGGGTGCTGGGTGCTCAGTGCTCAGGGTGCTGGGTGCTCAGTACTCAGGGTGCTGTGTGCTCAGTGCTCAGGGTGCTGGGTGCTCAGTACTCAGGGAGCTGGGAGCTCAGTGCTCAGGGTGATCGGTGCTCAGTACTCAGGGTGCTCAGTACTCAGGGTGCTGGGTGCTCAGTGCTCGGGGTGCTGGGTGCTCAGTGCTCGGGGTGCTGGGTGTTCAGTGCTCATTGCTCAGGGTGCTGGGTGCTCAGTGCTCAGTGCTCAGGGTGCTGGTTGCTCAGTACTCAGGGTGCTGGGTACTCAGTGCTCAGGGTGCTCAGTGCTCAGTACTCACTGCTGAGTGTGCTCAGTGCTCAGTGCTCTGGGTGCTGGGTGTTCAGTACTCAGGGTGCTGGGTGCTCAGTACTCAGGGTGCTGGGTGCTCAGTGCTCAGGGTGCTGGTTGCTCAGTACTCAGGGTGCTGGTTGCTCAGTGCTCAGGGTGCTCAGTGCTCAGTACTCAGTGCTGAGTGTGCTCAGTGCTCAGTGCTCAGGGTGCTGGGTGTTCAGTACTCAGGGTGCTGGTTGCTCAGTGCTCAGGGTGCTCAGTGCTCAGTACTCAGTGCTGAGTGTGCTCAGTGCTCAGGGTGCTGGGTGTTCAGTACTCAGGGTGCTGGGTGCTCAGTACTCAGGGCGCTGGGTGCTCAGTGCTCGGGGTGCTCGGAGCTCAGTACTCAGGGTGCTGGGTGCTCAGTGCTCGGGGTGCTCGGTGCTCAGTACTCAGGGTGCTGGGTGCTCAGTGCTCGGGGTGCTCGGTGCTCAGTACGTTGAGTGCTCACTACTCAGGGTCCTGGGTGCTCAGTGCTCAGGGTGCTGGGTGCTCATTGCTCAGGGTGCTGGGTGCTCAGTGCTCAGGGTGCTGGGTGCGCAGTGCTCGGGGTGCTGTGTGCTCAGTCCTCAGGGTGCTGGGTGCTCAGTGCTCAGGGTGCTCGGTGCTCGGGGTGCTGCGTGCTCAGTGCTCATTACTCAGGGTGCTGGGTGCTCAGTGCTCAGGGTGCTGTGTGCTCAGTGCTCAGGGTGCTGGGTGCTCAGTCCTCAGGGTGCTCATTGCTCAGGGTGCTGGGTGCTCAGTACTCAGGGTGCTGGGTGCTCAGTGCTCAGGGTGCTCGGTGCTCGGGGCGCTGGGTGCTCAGTGCTCGGGGTGCACGGAGCTCAGTACTCATTGTGCTGGGTGCTCAGTGCTCGGGGTGCTCGGTGCTCAGTACTCAGGGTGCTGGGTGCTCAGTGCTCAGGGTGCTCGATGTTCAGTACGTTGGGTGCTCACTACTCAGGGTGCTGCGTGCTCAGTGCTCAGGGTGCTGGGTGCTCAGTGCTCAGGGTGCTGGGTGCTCAGTGCTCAGGGTGCTGGGTGCTCAGTACTCAGGGTGCTGGGTGCTCAGTGCTCGGGGTGCTGGGTGCTCAGTGCTCAGGGTGCTGGGTGCTCAGGACTCAGGGTGTTGGTTGCCCAGCACTCGGGGTGCTTTGTGCTCAGTACTCAGGGTGCTGGGTGCTCAGTACTCAGGGTGCTGGGTGCCCAGTACTCGGGTGCTGGGTGCTCAGTGCTCAGGGTGCTGGGTGCTCAGTGCTCGGGGTGCTGGGTGCTCAGTGCTCAGTACTCAGGGTGCTGGGTGCTCAGTACTCGGGGTGCTGGGTGCTCAGTGCTCAGTACTCAGGGTGCTGGGTGCTCAGTGCTCAGGGTGCCGGGTGCTCAGTGCTCAGGGTGCTGGGTGCTCAGTGCTCAGGGTGCTGGGTACTCAGTGCTCAGGGTGCTGGGTGCTCAGTACTCAGGGTGCTGGGTGCTCAGTGCTCAGGGTGCTGGGTGCTCAGTGCTCGGGGTGCTGGGTGCTCAGTGCTCGGGGTGCTGGGTGCTCAGTGCTCTGGGTGCTCGGTGCTCAGTACTCAGGGTGCTGGGTGCTCAGTGCTCGAGGTGCTCAGTACTCAGGGTGCTGTATGTTCAGTATTCAGGGTGCTGGGTGCTCAGTACTCAGGGTGCTCGGTGCTTAGTACTCAGGGTGCTGGGTGCTCAGTACTCCGGGTGCTGGGTGCTCAGTGCTCGGGGTGCTCAGTGCTCAGTACTCAGTGCTCAGGGTGCTCAGTGCTCAGTGCTCAGGGTGCTGGGTGTTCAGTACTCAGGGTGCTGGGAGCTCAGTACTCGGGGTGCTCGGTGCTCAGTGCTCAGTGTGCTGGGTGCTCAGTACTCAGTGTGCTGGGTGCTCAGTACTCAGGGTGCTGGGTGCTCAGTGCTCAGGGTGCTGTGTGCTCAGTGCTCAGGGTGCTGGGTGCTCAGTCCTCAGGGTGCTCATTGCTCAGGGTGCTGGGTGCTCAGTACTCAGGGTGCTGGGTGCTCAGTGCTCAGGGTGCTCAGTGCTCGGGGCGCTTTGTGCTCAGTGCTCGGGGTGCTCGGAGCTCAGTACTCAGGGTGCTGGGTGCTCAGTGCTCGGGGTGCTCGGTGCTCAGTACTCAGGGTGCTGGGTGCTCAGTGCTCAGGGTGCTCGATGCTCAGTACGTTGGGTGCTCACTACTCAGGGTGCTGCGTGCTCAGTGCTCAGGGTGCTGGGTGCTCCGTGCTCAGGGTGCTGGGTGCTCAGTGCTCAGGGTGCTGGGTGCTCAGTACTCAGGGTGCTGGGTGCTCAGTGCTCGGGGTGCTGGGTGCTCAGTACTCAGGGTGCTGGGTGCTCAGTACTCAGGGTGCTGGGTGCTCAGTACTCAGGTGCTGCGTGCTCAGTGCTCTGGGTGCTGGGTGCTCAGTGCTCGGGGTGCTGGGTGCTCAGTGCTCAGTATTCAGGGTGCTGGGTGCTCAGTGCTCGGGGTGCTTCGTGCTCAGTGCTCATTACTCAGGGTGCTGGGTGCTCAGTGCTCAGGGTGCTGTGTGCTCAGTGCTCAGGGTGCTGGGTGCTCAGTCCTCAGGGTGCTCATTGCTCAGGGTGCTGGGTGCTCAGTACTCAGGGTGCTGGGTGCTCAGTGCTCAGGGTGCTTGGTGCTCGGGGCGCTGGGTGCTCAGTGCTCGGGGTGCACGGAGCTCAGTACTCAGGGTGCTGGGTGCTCAGTGCTCGGGGTGCTCGGTGCTCAGTACTCAGGGTGCTGGGTGCTCAGTGCTCAGGGTGCTCGATGCTCAGTACGTTGGGTGCTCACTACTCAGGGTGCTGCGTGCTCAGTGCTCAGGGTGCTGGGTGCTCAGTGCTCAGGGTGCTGGGTGCTCAGTGCTCAGGGTGCTGGGTTCTCAGTACTCAGGGTGCTGGGTGCTCAGTGCACGGGGTGCTGGGTGCTTAGTGCTCAGGGTGCTGGGTGCTCAGTACTCAGGGTGTTGGTTGCCCAGCACTCGGGGTGCTTTGTGCTCAGTACTCAGGGTGCTGGGTGCTCAGTACTCAGGGTGCTGGGTGCCCAGTACTCGGGTGCTGGGTGCTCAGTGCTCAGGGTGCTGGGTGCTCAGTGCTCGGGGTGCTGGGTGCTCAGTGCTCAGTACTCAGGGTGCTGGGTGCTCAGTACTCGGGGTGCTGGGTGCTCAGTGCTCAGTACTCAGGGTGCTGGGTGCTCAGTGCTCAGGGTGCCGGGTGCTCAGTGCTCAGGGTGCTGGGTGCTCAGTGCTCAGGGTGCTGGGTACTCAGTGCTCAGGGTGCTGGGTGCTCAGTACTCAGGGTGCTGGGTGCTCAGTGCTCAGGGTGCCGGGTGCTCAGTGCTCAGGGTGCTGGGTGCTCAGTGCTCAGGGTGCTGGGTACTCAGTGCTCAGGGTGCTGGGTGCTCAGTACTCAGGGTGCTGGGTGCTCAGTGCTCAGGGTGCTGGGTGCTCAGTGCTCAGGGTGCTGGGTACTCAGTGCTCAGGGTGCTCGGTGCTCAGTACTCGGGGTGCTGGGTGCTCATTCTTGGGGTGCTGGGTGCTCAGTGCTCGGGGTGCTGGGTGCGCAGTACTCAGGGTGCTGGGTGCTCAGTGCTCAGGGTGCTGGGTGCTCAGTACTCAGGGTGCTGGGTGCTCAGTGCTCAGGGTGCTGGGTGCTCAGTACTCAGGGTGCTGTGTGCTCAGTGCTCAGGGTGCTGGGTGCTCAGTACTCAGGGAGCTGGGAGCTCAGTGCTCAGGGTGATCGGTGCTCAGTACTCAGGGTGCTCAGTACTCAGGGTGCTGGGTGCTCAGTGCTCGGGGTGCTGGGTGCTCAGTGCTCGGGGTGCTGGGTGTTCAGTGCTCATTGCTCAGGGTGCTGGGTGCTCAGTGCTCAGTGCTCAGGGTGCTGGTTGCTCAGTACTCAGGGTGCTGGGTACTCAGTGCTCAGGGTGCTCAGTGCTCAGTACTCACTGCTGAGTGTGCTCAGTGCTCAGTGCTCTGGGTGCTGGGTGTTCAGTACTCAGGGTGCTGGGTGCTCAGTACTCAGGGTGCTGGGTGCTCAGTGCTCAGGGTGCTGGTTGCTCAGTACTCAGGGTGCTGGTTGCTCAGTGCTCAGGGTGCTCAGTGCTCAGTACTCAGTGCTGAGTGTGCTCAGTGCTCAGTGCTCAGGGTGCTGGGTGTTCAGTACTCAGGGTGCTGGTTGCTCAGTGCTCAGGGTGCTCAGTGCTCAGTACTCAGTGCTGAGTGTGCTCAGTGCTCAGGGTGCTGGGTGTTCAGTACTCAGGGTGCTGGGTGCTCAGTACTCAGGGCGCTGGGTGCTCAGTGCTCGGGGTGCTCGGAGCTCAGTACTCAGGGTGCTGGGTGCTCAGTGCTCGGGGTGCTCGGTGCTCAGTACTCAGGGTGCTGGGTGCTCAGTGCTCGGGGTGCTCGGTGCTCAGTACGTTGAGTGCTCACTACTCAGGGTCCTGGGTGCTCAGTGCTCAGGGTGCTGGGTGCTCATTGCTCAGGGTGCTGGGTGCTCAGTGCTCAGGGTGCTGGGTGCGCAGTGCTCGGGGTGCTGTGTGCTCAGTCCTCAGGGTGCTGGGTGCTCAGTGCTCAGGGTGCTCGGTGCTCGGGGTGCTGCGTGCTCAGTGCTCATTACTCAGGGTGCTGGGTGCTCAGTGCTCAGGGTGCTGTGTGCTCAGTGCTCAGGGTGCTGGGTGCTCAGTCCTCAGGGTGCTCATTGCTCAGGGTGCTGGGTGCTCAGTACTCAGGGTGCTGGGTGCTCAGTGCTCAGGGTGCTCGGTGCTCGGGGCGCTGGGTGCTCAGTGCTCGGGGTGCACGGAGCTCAGTACTCATTGTGCTGGGTGCTCAGTGCTCGGGGTGCTCGGTGCTCAGTACTCAGGGTGCTGGGTGCTCAGTGCTCAGGGTGCTCGATGTTCAGTACGTTGGGTGCTCACTACTCAGGGTGCTGCGTGCTCAGTGCTCAGGGTGCTGGGTGCTCAGTGCTCAGGGTGCTGGGTGCTCAGTGCTCAGGGTGCTGGGTTCTCAGTACTCAGGGTGCTGGGTGCTCAGTGCACGGGGTGCTGGGTGCTTAGTGCTCAGGGTGCTGGGTGCTCAGTACTCAGGGTGTTGGTTGCCCAGCACTCGGGGTGCTTTGTGCTCAGTACTCAGGGTGCTGGGTGCTCAGTACTCAGGGTGCTGGGTGCCCAGTACTCGGGTGCTGGGTGCTCAGTGCTCAGGGTGCTGGGTGCTCAGTGC
Source organism: Microtus oregoni (assembly GCF_018167655.1). Lineage (NCBI taxonomy): Eukaryota > Metazoa > Chordata > Mammalia > Rodentia > Cricetidae > Microtus > Microtus oregoni. The sequence goes on along the minus strand of NW_024543811.1, from coordinate 74,630 downwards.
TCGGGGTGCTGGGTGCTCAGTGCTCAGTACTCAGGGTGCTGGGTGCTCAGTACTCGGGGTGCTGGGTGCTCAGTGCTCAGTACTCAGGGTGCTGGGTGCTCAGTGCTCAGGGTGCCGGGTGCTCAGTGCTCAGGGTGCTGGGTGCTCAGTGCTCAGGGTGCTGGGTACTCAGTGCTCAGGGTGCTGGGTGCTCAGTACTCAGGGTGCTGGGTGCTCAGTGCTCAGGGTGCCGGGTGCTCAGTGCTCAGGGTGCTGGGTGCTCAGTGCTCAGGGTGCTGGGTACTCAGTGCTCAGGGTGCTGGGTGCTCAGTACTCAGGGTGCTGGGTGCTCAGTGCTCAGGGTGCTGGGTGCTCAGTGCTCAGGGTGCTGGGTACTCAGTGCTCAGGGTGCTCGGTGCTCAGTACTCGGGGTGCTGGGTGCTCATTCTTGGGGTGCTGGGTGCTCAGTGCTCGGGGTGCTGGGTGCGCAGTACTCAGGGTGCTGGGTGCTCAGTGCTCAGGGTGCTGGGTGCTCAGTACTCAGGGTGCTGGGTGCTCAGTGCTCAGGGTGCTGGGTGCTCAGTACTCAGGGTGCTGTGTGCTCAGTGCTCAGGGTGCTGGGTGCTCAGTACTCAGGGAGCTGGGAGCTCAGTGCTCAGGGTGATCGGTGCTCAGTACTCAGGGTGCTCAGTACTCAGGGTGCTGGGTGCTCAGTGCTCGGGGTGCTGGGTGCTCAGTGCTCGGGGTGCTGGGTGTTCAGTGCTCATTGCTCAGGGTGCTGGGTGCTCAGTGCTCAGTGCTCAGGGTGCTGGTTGCTCAGTACTCAGGGTGCTGGGTACTCAGTGCTCAGGGTGCTCAGTGCTCAGTACTCACTGCTGAGTGTGCTCAGTGCTCAGTGCTCTGGGTGCTGGGTGTTCAGTACTCAGGGTGCTGGGTGCTCAGTACTCAGGGTGCTGGGTGCTCAGTGCTCAGGGTGCTGGTTGCTCAGTACTCAGGGTGCTGGTTGCTCAGTGCTCAGGGTGCTCAGTGCTCAGTACTCAGTGCTGAGTGTGCTCAGTGCTCAGTGCTCAGGGTGCTGGGTGTTCAGTACTCAGGGTGCTGGTTGCTCAGTGCTCAGGGTGCTCAGTGCTCAGTACTCAGTGCTGAGTGTGCTCAGTGCTCAGTGCTCAGGGTGCTGGGTGTTCAGTACTCAGGGTGCTGGGTGCTCAGTACTCAGGGCGCTGGGTGCTCAGTGCTCGGGGTGCTCGGAGCTCAGTACTCAGGGTGCTGGGTGCTCAGTGCTCGGGGTGCTCGGTGCTCAGTACTCAGGGTGCTGGGTGCTCAGTGCTCGGGGTGCTCGGTGCTCAGTACGTTGAGTGCTCACTACTCAGGGTCCTGGGTGCTCAGTGCTCAGGGTGCTGGGTGCTCAGTGCTCAGGGTGCTGGGTGCTCAGTGCTCAGGGTGCTGGGTGCGCAGTGCTCGGGGTGCTAGGTGCTCAGTGCTCAGGGTGCTGGCTGCTCAGTACTCAGGGTGCTGGGTGCTCATTACTCGGGGTGCTGGGTGCTCAGTACTCAGGGTGCTGGGTGCTCAGTACTCAGGGTGCTGGGTGCTCAGTACTCGGGTGCTGGGTGCTCAGTGCACAGGGTGCTGGGTGCTCAGTGCTCAGGGTGCTGGGTGCTCAGTGCTCGGGGTGCTCTGTGCTCAGTACGTTGGGTGCACACTACTCAGGGTGCTGGGTGCTCAGTACTCAGGGTGCTGGGTGCTCAGTGCTCAGGGTGCTGGGTGCTCAGTGCTCAGGGTGCTGGGTGCTCAGTACTCAGGGTGCTGGGTGCTCAGTGCACGGGGTGCTGGGTGCTCAGTGCTCAGCGTGCTGGGTGCTCAGTACTCAGGGTGCTGGGTGCTCAGTACTCGGGGTGCTGTGTGCTCAGTACTCAGGGTGCTGGGTGCTCAGTACTCAGGGTGCTGGGTGCTCAGTACTCGGGTGCTGGGTGCTCAGTGCTCTGGGTGCTGGGTGCTCAGTGCTCGGGGTGCTGGGTGCTCAGTACTCAGGGTGCTGGGTGCTCAGTGCTCGGGTTGCTGCGTGCTCAGTGCTCAGTACTCAGGGTGCTGGGTGCTCAGTGCTCAGGGTGCTGTGTGCTCAGTGCTCAGGGTGCTGGGTGCTCAGTCCTCAGGGTGCTCATTGCTCAGGGTGCTGGGTGCTCAGTACTCAGGGTGCTGAGTGCTCAGTGCTCAGGGTGCTCGGTGCTCGGGGCGCTGGGTGCTCAGTGCTCGGGGTGCTCGGAGCTCAGTACTCAGGGTGCTGGCTGCTCAGTGCTCGGGGTGCTCGGTGCTCAGTACTCAGGGTGCTGGGTGCTCAGTGCTCAGGGTGCTCGATGCTCAGTACGTTGGGTGCTCACTACTCAGGGTGCTGCGTGCTCAGTGCTCAGGGTGCTGGGTGCTCAGTGCTCAGGGTGCTGGGTGCTCAGTGCTCAGGGTGCTGGGTGCTCAGTACTCAGGGTGCTGGGTGCTCAGTGCTCGGGGTGCTGGGTGCTCAGTGCTCAGGGTGCTGGGTGCTCAGTACTCAGGGTGTTGGTTGCCCAGCACTCGGGGTGCTTTGTGCTCAGTACTCAGGGTGCTGGGTGCTCAGTACTCAGGGTGCTGGGTGCCCAGTACTCGGGTGCTGGGTGCTCAGTGCTCAGGGTGCTGGGTGCTCAGTGCTCGGGGTGCTGGGTGCTCAGTGCTCAGTACTCAGGGTGCTGGGTGCTCAGTACTCGGGGTGCTGGGTGCTCAGTGCTCAGTACTCAGGGTGCTGGGTGCTCAGTGCTCAGGGTGCCGGGTGCTCAGTGCTCAGGGTGCTGGGTGCTCAGTGCTCAGGGTGCTGGGTACTCAGTGCTCAGGGTGCTGGGTGCTCAGTACTCAGGGTGCTGGGTGCTCAGTGCTCAGGGTGCTGGGTGCTCAGTGCTCGGGGTGCTGGGTGCTCAGTGCTCGGGGTGCTGGGTGCTCAGTGCTCTGGGTGCTCGGTGCTCAGTACTCAGGGTGCTGCGTGCTCAGTGCTCGAGGTGCTCAGTACTCAGGGTGCTGTATGTTCAGTGTTCAGGGTGCTGGGTGCTCAGTACTCAGGGTGCTCGGTGCTTAGTACTCAGGGTGCTGGGTGCTCAGTACTCCGGGTGCTGGGTGCTCAGTGCTCGGGGTGCTCAGTGCTCAGTACTCAGTGCTCAGGGTGCTCAGTGCTCAGTGCTCAGGGTGCTGGGTGTTCAGTACTCAGGGTGCTGGGAGCTCAGTACTCAGGGTGCTGGGTGCTCAGTACTCGGGGTGCTCGGTGCTCAGTGCTCAGTGTGCTGGGTGCTCAGTACTCAGTGTGCTGGGTGCTCAGTACTCAGGGTGCTGGGTGCTCAGTGCTCAGAGTGCTGGGTACTCAGTGCTCAGGGTGCTCGGTGCTCAGTACTCGGGGTGCTGGGTGCTCATTCTTGGGGTGCTGGGTGCTCAGTGCTCGGGGTGCTGGGTGCGCAGTACTCAGGGTGCTGGGTGCTCAGTGTTCAGGGTGCTGGGTGCTCAGTACTCAGGGTGCTGGGTGCTCAGTGATCAGGATGCTGGGTGCTCAGTACTCAGGGTCCTGGGTGCTCAGTGCTCAGGGTGCTGGGTGCTCAGTACTCAGGGTGCTGGGAGCTCAGTGCTCAGGGTGATCGGTGCTCAGTACTCAGGGTGCTCAGTACTCAGGGTACTGGGTGCTCAGTGCTCGGGGTGCTGGGTGCTCAGTGCTCAGGGTGCTCGGTGCTCGGGGCGCTGTGTGCTCAGTGCTCGGGGTGCTCGGAGCTCAGTACTCAGTGCTGAGTGTGCTCAGTGCTCAGGGTGCTGGGTGTTCAGTACTCAGGGTGCTGGGTGCTCAGTACTCAGGGTGCTGGGTGCTCAGTGCTCAGGGTGCTCGGTGCTCGGGGCGCTGGGTGCTCAGTGCTCGGGGTGCTCGGAGCTCAGTACTCAGGGTGCTGGGTGCTCAGTGCTCGGGGTGCTCGGTGCTCAGTACTCAGGGTGCTGGGTGCTCAATGCTCAGGGTGCTGGGTGCTCAGTACTCAGGGTGCTGGGTGCTCAGTGCTCGGGGTGCTAGGTGCTCAGTGCTCAGGGTGCTGGCTGCTCAGTACTCAGGGTGCTGGGTGATCAGTACTCGGGGTGCTGGGTGCTCAGTGCTCGGGGTGCTGGGTGCTCAGTGCTCAGGGTGCTGGGTGCTCAGTGCTCGGGGTGCTCGGTGCTCAGTACGTTGAGTGCTCACTACTCAGGGTCCTGGGTGCTCAGTGCTCAGGGTGCTGGGTGCTCAGTGCTCAGGGTGCTAGGTGCTCAGTGCTCAGGGTGCTGGCTGCTCAGTACTCAGGGTGCTGGGTGCTCATTACTCGGGGTGCTGGGTGCTCAGTACTCAGGGTGCTGGGTGCTCAGTACTCAGGGTGCTGGGTGCTCAGTACTCGGGTGCTGGGTGCTCAGTGCACAGGGTGCTGGGTGCTCAGTGCTCAGGGTGCTGGGTGCTCAGTGCTCGGGGTGCTCTGTGCTCAGTACGTTGGGTGCACACTACTCAGGGTGCTGGGTGCTCAGTACTCAGGGTGCTGGGTGCTCAGTGCTCAGGGTGCTGGGTGCTCAGTGCTCAGGGTGCTGGGTGCTCAGTACTCAGGGTGCTGGGTGCTCAGTGCACGGGGTGCTGGGTGCTCAGTGCTCAGCGTGCTGGGTGCTCAGTACTCAGGGTGCTGGGTGCTCAGTACTCGGGGTGCTGTGTGCTCAGTACTCAGGGTGCTGGGTGCTCAGTACTCAGGGTGCTGGGTGCTCAGTACTCGGGTGCTGGGTGCTCAGTGCTCTGGGTGCTGGGTGCTCAGTGCTCGGGGTGCTGGGTGCTCAGTACTCAGGGTGCTGGGTGCTCAGTGCTCGGGGTGCTGCGTGCTCAGTGCTCAGTACTCAGGGTGCTGGGTGCTCAGTGCTCAGGGTGCTGTGTGCTCAGTGCTCAGGGTGCTGGGTGCTCAGTCCTCAGGGTGCTCATTGCTCAGGGTGCTGGGTGCTCAGTACTCAGGGTGCTGAGTGCTCAGTGCTCAGGGTGCTCGGTGCTCGGGGCGCTGGGTGCTCAGTGCTCGGGGTGCTCGGAGCTCTGTACTCAGGGTGCTGGCTGCTCAGTGCTCGGGGTGCTCGGTGCTCAGTACTCAGGGTGCTGGGTGCTCAGTGCTCAGGGTGCTCGATGCTCAGTACGTTGGGTGCTCACTACTCAGGGTGCTGCGTGCTCAGTGCTCAGGGTGCTGGGTGCTCAGTGCTCAGGGTGCTGGGTGCTCAGTGCTCAGGGTGCTGGGTGCTCAGTACTCAGGGTGCTGGGTGCTCAGTGCTCGGGGTGCTGGGTGCTCAGTGCTCAGGGTGCTGGGTGCTCAGTACTCAGGGTGTTGGTTGCCCAGCACTCGGGGTGCTTTGTGCTCAGTACTCAGGGTGCTGGGTGCTCAGTACTCAGGGTGCTGGGTGCCCAGTACTCGGGTGCTTGGTGCTCAGTGCTCAGGGTGCTGGGTGCTCAGTGCTCGGGGTGCTGGGTGCTCAGTGCTCAGTACTCAGGGTGCTGGGTGCTCAGTACTCGGGGTGCTGGGTGCTCAGTGCTCAGTACTCAGGGTGCTGGGTGCTCAGTGCTCAGGGTGCCGGGTGCTCAGTGCTCAGGGTGCTGGGTGCTCAGTGCTCAGGGTGCTGGGTACTCAGTGCTCAGGGTGCTGGGTGCTCAGTACTCAGGGTGCTGGGTGCTCAGTGCTCAGGGTGCTGGGTGCTCAGTGCTCGGGGTGCTGGGTGCTCAGTGCTCGGGGTGCTGGGTGCTCAGTGCTCTGGGTGCTCGGTGCTCAGTACTCAGGGTGCTGCGTGCTCAGTGCCCGAGGTGCTCAGTACTCAGGGTGCTGTATGTTCAGTGTTCAGGGTGCTGGGTGCTCAGTACTCAGGGTGCTCGGTGCTTAGTACTCAGGGTGCTGGGTGCTCAGTACTCCGGGTGCTGGGTGCTCAGTGCTCGGGGTGCTCAGTGCTCAGTACTCAGTGCTCAGGGTGCTCAGTGCTCAGTGCTCAGGGTGCTGGGTGTTCAGTACTAAGGGTGCTGGGAGCTCAGTACTCAGGGTGCTGGGTGCTCAGTACTCGGGGTGCTCGGTGCTCAGTGCTCAGTGTGCTGGGTGCTCAGTACTCAGTGTGCTGGGTGCTCAGTACTCAGGGTGCTGGGTGCTCAGTGCTCAGGGTGCTGGGTACTCAGTGCTCAGGGTGCTCGGTGCTCAGTACTCGGGGTGCTGGGTGCTCATTCTTGGGGTGGTGGGTGCTCAGTGCTCGGGGTGCTGGGTGCGCAGTACTCAGTGTGCTGGGTGCTCAGTACTCAGGGTGCTGGGAGCTCAGTGCTCAGGGTGATCGGTGCTCAGTACTCAGGGTGCTCAGTACTCAGGGTACTGGGTGCTCAGTGCTCGGGGTGCTGGGTGCTCAGTGCTCAGGGTGCTCGGTGCTCGGGGCGCTGTGTGCTCAGTGCTCGGGGTGCTCGGAGCTCAGTACTCAGTGCTGAGTGTGCTCAGTGCTCAGGGTGCTGGGTGTTCAGTACTCAGGGTGCTGGGTGCTCAGTACTCAGGGTGCTGGGTGCTCAGTGCTCAGGGTGCTCGGTGCTCGGGGCGCTGGGTGCTCAGTGCTCGGGGTGCTCGGAGCTCAGTACTCAGGGTGCTGGGTGCTCAGTGCTCGGGGTGCTCGGTGCTCAGTACTCAGGGTGCTGGGTGCTCAATGCTCAGGGTGCTGGGTGCTCAGTACTCAGGGTGCTGGGTGCTCAGTGCTCGGGGTGCTAGGTGCTCAGTGCTCAGGGTGCTGGCTGCTCAGTACTCAGGGTGCTGGGTGATCAGTACTCGGGGTGCTGGGTGCTCAGTGCTCGGGGTGCTGGGTGCTCAGTGCTCAGGGTGCTGGGTGCTCAGTGCTCGGGGTGCTCGGTGCTCAGTACGTTGAGTGCTCACTACTCAGGGTCCTGGGTGCTCAGTGCTCAGGGTGCTGGGTGCTCAGTGCTCAGGGTGCTAGGTGCTCAGTGCTCATGGTGCTGGCTGCTCAGTACTCAGGGTGCTGGGTGCTCATTACTCGGGGTGCTGGGTGCTCAGTACTCAGGGTGCTGGGTGCTCAGTACTCAGGGTGCTGGGTGCTCAGTACTCGGGTGCTGGGTGCTCAGTGCACAGGGTGCTGGGTGCTCAGTGCTCAGGGTGCTGGGTGCTCAGTGCTCGGGGTGCTCTGTGCTCAGTACGTTGGGTGCACACTACTCAGGGTGCTGGGTGCTCAGTACTCAGGGTGCTGGGTGCTCAGTGCTCAGGGTGCTGGGTGCTCAGTGCTCAGGGTGCTGGGTGCTCAGTACTCAGGGTGCTGGGTGCTCAGTGCACGGGGTGCTGGGTGCTCAGTGCTCAGCGTGCTGGGTGCTCAGTACTCAGGGTGCTGGGTGCTCAGTACTCGGGGTGCTGTGTGCTCAGTACTCAGGGTGCTGGGTGCTCAGTACTCAGGGTGCTGGGTGCTCAGTACTCGGGTGCTGGGTGCTCAGTGCTCTGGGTGCTGGGTGCTCAGTGCTCGGGGTGCTGGGTGCTCAGTACTCAGGGTGCTGGGTGCTCAGTGCTCGGGGTGCTGCGTGCTCAGTGCTCAGTACTCAGGGTGCTGGGTGCTCAGTGCTCAGGGTGCTGTGTGCTCAGTGCTCAGGGTGCTGGGTGCTCAGTCCTCAGGGTGCTCATTGCTCAGGGTGCTGGGTGCTCAGTACTCAGGGTGCTGAGTGCTCAGTGCTCAGGGTGCTCGGTGCTCGGGGCGCTGGGTGCTCAGTGCTCGGGGTGCTCGGAGCTCAGTACTCAGGGTGCTGGCTGCTCAGTGCTCGGGGTGCTCGGTGCTCAGTACTCAGGGTGCTGGGTGCTCAGTGCTCAGGGTGCTCGATGCTCAGTACGTTGGGTGCTCACTACTCAGGGTGCTGCGTGCTCAGTGCTCAGGGTGCTGGGTGCTCAGTGCTCAGGGTGCTGGGTGCTCAGTGCTCAGGGTGCTGGGTGCTCAGTACTCAGGGTGCTGGGTGCTCAGTGCTCGGGGTGCTGGGTGCTCAGTGCTCAGGGTGCTGGGTGCTCAGTACTCAGGGTGTTGGTTGCCCAGCACTCGGGGTGCTTTGTGCTCAGTACTCAGGGTGCTGGGTGCTCAGTACTCAGGGTGCTGGGTGCCCAGTACTCGGGTGCTTGGTGCTCAGTGCTCAGGGTGCTGGGTGCTCAGTGCTCGGGGTGCTGGGTGCTCAGTGCTCAGTACTCAGGGTGCTGGGTGCTCAGTACTCGGGGTGCTGGGTGCTCAGTGCTCAGTACTCAGGGTGCTGGGTGCTCAGTGCTCAGGGTGCCGGGTGCTCAGTGCTCAGGGTGCTGGGTGCTCAGTGCTCAGGGTGCTGGGTACTCAGTGCTCAGGGTGCTGGGTGCTCAGTACTCAGGGTGCTGGGTGCTCAGTGCTCAGGGTGCTGGGTGCTCAGTGCTCGGGGTGCTGGGTGCTCAGTGCTCGGGGTGCTGGGTGCTCAGTGCTCTGGGTGCTCGGTGCTCAGTACTCAGGGTGCTGCGTGCTCAGTGCCCGAGGTGCTCAGTACTCAGGGTGCTGTATGTTCAGTGTTCAGGGTGCTGGGTGCTCAGTACTCAGGGTGCTCGGTGCTTAGTACTCAGGGTGCTGGGTGCTCAGTACTCCGGGTGCTGGGTGCTCAGTGCTCGGGGTGCTCAGTGCTCAGTACTCAGTGCTCAGGGTGCTCAGTGCTCAGTGCTCAGGGTGCTGGGTGTTCAGTACTAAGGGTGCTGGGAGCTCAGTACTCAGGGTGCTGGGTGCTCAGTACTCGGGGTGCTCGGTGCTCAGTGCTCAGTGTGCTGGGTGCTCAGTACTCAGTGTGCTGGGTGCTCAGTACTCAGGGTGCTGGGTGCTCAGTGCTCAGGGTGCTGGGTACTCAGTGCTCAGGGTGCTCGGTGCTCAGTACTCGGGGTGCTGGGTGCTCATTCTTGGGGTGGTGGGTGCTCAGTGCTCGGGGTGCTGGGTGCGCAGTACTCAGGGTGCTGGGTGCTCAGTGTTCAGGGTGCTGGGTGCTCAGTACTCAGGGTGCTGGGTGCTCAGTGATCAGGATGCTGGGTGCTCAGTACTCAGGGTCCTGGGTGCTCAGTGCTCAGGGTGCTGGGTGCTCAGTACTCAGGGTGCTGGGAGCTCAGTGCTCAGGGTGATCGGTGCTCAGTACTCAGGGTGCTCAGTACTCAGGGTACTGGGTGCTCAGTGCTCGGGGTGCTGGGTGCTCAGTGCTCAGGGTGCTCGGTGCTCGGGGCGCTGGGTGCTCAGTGCTCGGGGTGCTCGGAGCTCAGTACTCAGTTCTGAGTGTGCTCAGTGCTCAGGGTGCTGGGTGTTCAGTACTCAGGGTGCTGGGTGCTCAGTACTCAGGGTGCTGGGTGCTCAGTGCTCAGGGTGCTCGGTGCTCGGGGCGCTGGGTGCTCAGTGCTCGGGGTGCTCGGAGCTCAGTACTCAGGGTGCTGGGTGCTCAGTGCTCGGGGTGCTCGGTGCTCAGTACTCAGGGTGCTGGGTGCTCAATGCTCAGGGTGCTGGGTGCTCAGTACTCAGGGTGCTGGGTGCTCAGTGCTCGGGGTGCTAGGTGCTCAGTGCTCAGGGTGCTGGCTGCTCAGTACTCAGGGTGCTGGGTGATCAGTACTCGGGGTGCTGGGTGCTCAGTGCTCGGGGTGCTGGGTGCTCAGTGCTCAGGGTGCTGGGTGCTCAGTGCTCAGGGTGCTGGGTGCTCAGTGCTCAGGGTGCTGGGTGCTCAGTACTCAGGGTGCTGGGTGCTCAGTGCTCGGGGTGCTGGGTGCTCAGTGCTCAGGGTGCTGGGTGCTCAGTACTCAGGGTGCTGGGTGCTCAGTACTCGGGGTGCTGTGTGCTTAGTACTCAGGGTGCGGGGTGCTCAGTACTCAGGGTGCTGGGTGCTCAGTACTCGGGTGCTGGGTGCTCAGTGCTCAGGGTGCTGGGTGCTCAGTGCTCGGGGTGCTGGGTGCTCAGTGCTCAGTACTCAGGGTGCTGGGTGCTCAGTGCTCGGGGTGCTGCGTGCTCAGTGCTCAGTACTCAGGGTGCTGGGTGCTCAGTGCTCAGGGTGCTGTGTGCTCAGTGCTCAGGGTGCTGGGTGCTCAGTCCTCAGGGTGCTCATTGCTCAGGGTGCTGGGTGCTCAGTACTCAGGGTGCTGGGTGCTCAGTGCTCAGGGTGCTCAGTGCTCGGGGCGCTGGGTGCTCAGTGCTCGGGGTGCTCCGAGCTCAGTACTCAGGGTGCTGGGTGCTCAGTGCTCGGGGTGCTCGGTGCTCAGTACTCAGGGTGCTGGGTGCTCAGTGCTCAGGGTGCTCGATGCTCAGTACGTTGGGTGCTCACTACTCAGGGTGCTGCGTGCTCAGTGCTCAGGGTGCTGGGTGCTCCGTGCTCAGGGTGCTGGGTGCTCAGTGCTCAGGGTGCTGGGTGCTCAGTACTCAGGGTGCTGGGTGCTCAGTGCTCGGGGTGCTGGGTGCTCAGTGCTCAGGGTGCTGGGTGCTCAGTACTCAGGGTGTTGGTTGCCCAGCACTCGGGGTGCTTTGTGCTCAGTACTCAGGGTGCTGGGTGCTCAGTACTCAGGGTGCTGGGTGCCCAGTACTCGGGTGCTGGGTGCTCAGTGCTCAGGGTGCTGGGTGCTCAGTGCTCGGGTTGCTGGGTGCTCAGTGCTCAGTACTCAGGGTGCTGGGTGCTCAGTACTTGGGGTGCTGGGTGCTCAGTGCTCAGTACTCAGGGTGCTGGGTGCTCAGTGCTCAGTACTCAGTGCTCAGGGTGCTCAGTGCTCAGTGCTCAGGGTGCTGGGTGTTCAGTACTAAGGGTGCTGGGAGCTCAGTACTCAGGGTGCTGGGTGCTCAGTACTCGGGGTGCTCGGTGCTCAGTGCTCAGTGTGCTGGGTGCTCAGTACTCAGTGTGCTGGGTGCTCAGTACTCAGGGTGCTGGGTGCTCAGTGCTCAGGGTGCTGGGTACTCAGTGCTCAGGGTGCTCGGTGCTCAGTACTCGGGGTGCTGGGTGCTCATTCTTGGGGTGGTGGGTGCTCAGTGCTCGGGGTGCTGGGTGCGCAGTACTCAGGGTGCTGGGTGCTCAGTGTTCAGGGTGCTGGGTGCTCAGTACTCAGGGTGCTGGGTGCTCAGTGATCAGGATGCTGGGTGCTCAGTACTCAGGGTCCTGGGTGCTCAGTGCTCAGGGTGCTGGGTGCTCAGTACTCAGGGTGCTGGGAGCTCAGTGCTCAGGGTGATCGGTGCTCAGTACTCAGGGTGCTCAGTACTCAGGGTACTGGGTGCTCAGTGCTCGGGGTGCTGGGTGCTCAGTGCTCAGGGTGCTCGGTGCTCGGGGCGCTGGGTGCTCAGTGCTCGGGGTGCTCGGAGCTCAGTACTCAGTTCTGAGTGTGCTCAGTGCTCAGGGTGCTGGGTGTTCAGTACTCAGGGTGCTGGGTGCTCAGTACTCAGGGTGCTGGGTGCTCAGTGCTCAGGGTGCTCGGTGCTCGGGGCGCTGGGTGCTCAGTGCTCGGGGTGCTCGGAGCTCAGTACTCAGGGTGCTGGGTGCTCAGTGCTCGGGGTGCTCGGTGCTCAGTACTCAGGGTGCTGGGTGCTCAATGCTCAGGGTGCTGGGTGCTCAGTACTCAGGGTGCTGGGTGCTCAGTGCTCGGGGTGCTAGGTGCTCAGTGCTCAGGGTGCTGGCTGCTCAGTACTCAGGGTGCTGGGTGATCAGTACTCGGGGTGCTGGGTGCTCAGTGCTCGGGGTGCTGGGTGCTCAGTGCTCAGGGTGCTGGGTGCTCAGTGCTCAGGGTGCTGGGTGCTCAGTGCTCAGGGTGCTGGGTGCTCAGTACTCAGGGTGCTGGGTGCTCAGTGCTCGGGGTGCTGGGTGCTCAGTGCTCAGGGTGCTGGGTGCTCAGTACTCAGGGTGCTGGGTGCTCAGTGCTCGGGGTGCTGGGTGCTCAGTGCTCAGGGTGCTGGGTGCTCAGTACTCAGGGTGTTGGTTGCCCAGCACTCGGGGTGCTTTGTGCTCAGTACTCAGGGTGCTGGGTGCTCAGTACTCAGGGTGCTGGGTGCCCAGTACTCGGGTGCTTGGTGCTCAGTGCTCAGGGTGCTGGGTGCTCAGTGCTCGGGGTGCTGGGTGCTCAGTGCTCAGTACTCAGGGTGCTGGGTGCTCAGTACTCGGGGTGCTGGGTGCTCAGTGCTCAGTACTCAGGGTGCTGGGTGCTCAGTGCTCAGGGTGCCGGGTGCTCAGTGCTCAGGGTGCTGGGTGCTCAGTGCTCAGGGTGCTGGGTACTCAGTGCTCAGGGTGCTGGGTGCTCAGTACTCAGGGTGCTGGGTGCTCAGTGCTCAGGGTGCTGGGTGCTCAGTGCTCGGGGTGCTGGGTGCTCAGTGCTCGGGGTGCTGGGTGCTCAGTGCTCTGGGTGCTCGGTGCTCAGTACTCAGGGTGCTGCGTGCTCAGTGCCCGAGGTGCTCAGTACTCAGGGTGCTGTATGTTCAGTGTTCAGGGTGCTGGGTGCTCAGTACTCAGGGTGCTCGGTGCTTAGTACTCAGGGTGCTGGGTGCTCAGTACTCCGGGTGCTGGGTGCTCAGTGCTCGGGGTGCTCAGTGCTCAGTACTCAGTGCTCAGGGTGCTCAGTGCTCAGTGCTCAGGGTGCTGGGTGTTCAGTACTAAGGGTGCTGGGAGCTCAGTACTCAGGGTGCTGGGTGCTCAGTACTCGGGGTGCTCGGTGCTCAGTGCTCAGTGTGCTGGGTGCTCAGTACTCAGTGTGCTGGGTGCTCAGTACTCAGGGTGCTGGGTGCTCAGTGCTCAGGGTGCTGGGTACTCAGTGCTCAGGGTGCTCGGTGCTCAGTACTCGGGGTGCTGGGTGCTCATTCTTGGGGTGGTGGGTGCTCAGTGCTCGGGGTGCTGGGTGCGCAGTACTCAGTGTGCTGGGTGCTCAGTACTCAGGGTGCTGGGAGCTCAGTGCTCAGGGTGATCGGTGCTCAGTACTCAGGGTGCTCAGTACTCAGGGTCCTGGGTGCTCAGTGCTCGGGGTGCTGGGTGCTCAGTGCTCAGGGTGCTCGGTGCTCGGGGCGCTGTGTGCTCAGTGCTCGGGGTGCTCGGAGCTCAGTACTCAGTGCTGAGTGTGCTCAGTGCTCAGGGTGCTGGGTGTTCAGTACTCAGGGTGCTGGGTGCTCAGTACTCAGGGTGCTGGGTGCTCAGTGCTCAGGGTGCTCGGTGCTCGGGGCGCTGGGTGCTCAGTGCTCGGGGTGCTCGGAGCTCAGTACTCAGGGTGCTGGGTGCTCAGTGCTCGGGGTGCTCGGTGCTCAGTACTCAGGGTGCTGGGTGCTCAATGCTCAGGGTGCTGGGTGCTCAGTACTCAGGGTGCTGGGTGCTCAGTGCTCGGGGTGCTAGGTGCTCAGTGCTCAGGGTGCTGGCTGCTCAGTACTCAGGGTGCTGGGTGATCAGTACTCGGGGTGCTGGGTGCTCAGTGCTCGGGGTGCTGGGTGCTCAGTGCTCAGGGTGCTGGGTGCTCAGTGCTCGGGGTGCTCGGTGCTCAGTACGTTGAGTGCTCACTACTCAGGGTCCTGGGTGCTCAGTGCTCAGGGTGCTGGGTGCTCAGTGCTCAGGGTGCTAGGTGCTCAGTGCTCAGGGTGCTGGCTGCTCAGTACTCAGGGTGCTGGGTGCTCATTACTCGGGGTGCTGGGTGCTCAGTACTCAGGGTGCTGGGTGCTCAGTACTCAGGGTGCTGGGTGCTCAGTACTCGGGTGCTGGGTGCTCAGTGCACAGGGTGCTGGGTGCTCAGTGCTCAGGGTGCTGGGTGCTCAGTGCTCGGGGTGCTCTGTGCTCAGTACGTTGGGTGCACACTACTCAGGGTGCTGGGTGCTCAGTACTCAGGGTGCTGGGTGCTCAGTGCTCAGGGTGCTGGGTGCTCAGTGCTCAGGGTGCTGGGTGCTCAGTACTCAGGGTGCTGGGTGCTCAGTGCACGGGGTGCTGGGTGCTCAGTGCTCAGCGTGCTGGGTGCTCAGTACTCAGGGTGCTGGGTGCTCAGTACTCGGGGTGCTGTGTGCTCAGTACTCAGGGTGCTGGGTGCTCAGTACTCAGGGTGCTGGGTGCTCAGTACTCGGGTGCTGGGTGCTCAGTGCTCTGGGTGCTGGGTGCTCAGTGCTCGGGGTGCTGGGTGCTCAGTACTCAGGGTGCTGGGTGCTCAGTGCTCGGGGTGCTGCGTGCTCAGTGCTCAGTACTCAGGGTGCTGGGTGCTCAGTGCTCAGGGTGCTGTGTGCTCAGTGCTCAGGGTGCTGGGTGCTCAGTCCTCAGGGTGCTCATTGCTCAGGGTGCTGGGTGCTCAGTACTCAGGGTGCTGAGTGCTCAGTGCTCAGGGTGCTCGGTGCTCGGGGCGCTGGGTGCTCAGTGCTCGGGGTGCTCGGAGCTCAGTACTCAGGGTGCTGGCTGCTCAGTGCTCGGGGTGCTCGGTGCTCAGTACTCAGGGTGCTGGGTGCTCAGTGCTCAGGGTGCTCGATGCTCAGTACGTTGGGTGCTCACTACTCAGGGTGCTGCGTGCTCAGTGCTCAGGGTGCTGGGTGCTCAGTGCTCAGGGTGCTGGGTGCTCAGTGCTCAGGGTGCTGGGTGCTCAGTACTCAGGGTGCTGGGTGCTCAGTGCTCGGGGTGCTGGGTGCTCAGTGCTCAGGGTGCTGGGTGCTCAGTACTCAGGGTGTTGGTTGCCCAGCACTCGGGGTGCTTTGTGCTCAGTACTCAGGGTGCTGGGTGCTCAGTACTCAGGGTGCTGGGTGCCCAGTACTCGGGTGCTTGGTGCTCAGTGCTCAGGGTGCTGGGTGCTCAGTGCTCGGGGTGCTGGGTGCTCAGTGCTCAGTACTCAGGGTGCTGGGTGCTCAGTACTCGGGGTGCTGGGTGCTCAGTGCTCAGTACTCAGGGTGCTGGGTGCTCAGTGCTCAGGGTGCCGGGTGCTCAGTGCTCAGGGTGCTGGGTGCTCAGTGCTCAGGGTGCTGGGTACTCAGTGCTCAGGGTGCTGGGTGCTCAGTACTCAGGGTGCTGGGTGCTCAGTGCTCAGGGTGCTGGGTGCTCAGTGCTCGGGGTGCTGGGTGCTCAGTGCTCGGGGTGCTGGGTGCTCAGTGCTCTGGGTGCTCGGTGCTCAGTACTCAGGGTGCTGCGTGCTCAGTGCCCGAGGTGCTCAGTACTCAGGGTGCTGTATGTTCAGTGTTCAGGGTGCTGGGTGCTCAGTACTCAGGGTGCTCGGTGCTTAGTACTCAGGGTGCTGGGTGCTCAGTACTCCGGGTGCTGGGTGCTCAGTGCTCGGGGTGCTCAGTGCTCAGTACTCAGTGCTCAGGGTGCTCAGTGCTCAGTGCTCAGGGTGCTGGGTGTTCAGTACTAAGGGTGCTGGGAGCTCAGTACTCAGGGTGCTGGGTGCTCAGTACTCGGGGTGCTCGGTGCTCAGTGCTCAGTGTGCTGGGTGCTCAGTACTCAGTGTGCTGGGTGCTCAGTACTCAGGGTGCTGGGTGCTCAGTGCTCAGGGTGCTGGGTACTCAGTGCTCAGGGTGCTCGGTGCTCAGTACTCGGGGTGCTGGGTGCTCATTCTTGGGGTGGTGGGTGCTCAGTGCTCGGGGTGCTGGGTGCGCAGTACTCAGGGTGCTGGGTGCTCAGTGTTCAGGGTGCTGGGTGCTCAGTACTCAGGGTGCTGGGTGCTCAGTGATCAGGATGCTGGGTGCTCAGTACTCAGGGTCCTGGGTGCTCAGTGCTCAGGGTGCTGGGTGCTCAGTACTCAGGGTGCTGGGAGCTCAGTGCTCAGGGTGATCGGTGCTCAGTACTCAGGGTGCTCAGTACTCAGGGTACTGGGTGCTCAGTGCTCGGGGTGCTGGGTGCTCAGTGCTCAGGGTGCTCGGTGCTCGGGGCGCTGGGTGCTCAGTGCTCGGGGTGCTCGGAGCTCAGTACTCAGTTCTGAGTGTGCTCAGTGCTCAGGGTGCTGGGTGTTCAGTACTCAGGGTGCTGGGTGCTCAGTACTCAGGGTGCTGGGTGCTCAGTGCTCAGGGTGCTCGGTGCTCGGGGCGCTGGGTGCTCAGTGCTCGGGGTGCTCGGAGCTCAGTACTCAGGGTGCTGGGTGCTCAGTGCTCGGGGTGCTCGGTGCTCAGTACTCAGGGTGCTGGGTGCTCAATGCTCAGGGTGCTGGGTGCTCAGTACTCAGGGTGCTGGGTGCTCAGTGCTCGGGGTGCTAGGTGCTCAGTGCTCAGGGTGCTGGCTGCTCAGTACTCAGGGTGCTGGGTGATCAGTACTCGGGGTGCTGGGTGCTCAGTGCTCGGGGTGCTGGGTGCTCAGTGCTCAGGGTGCTGGGTGCTCAGTGCTCAGGGTGCTGGGTGCTCAGTGCTCAGGGTGCTGGGTGCTCAGTACTCAGGGTGCTGGGTGCTCAGTGCTCGGGGTGCTGGGTGCTCAGTGCTCAGGGTGCTGGGTGCTCAGTACTCAGGGTGCTGGGTGCTCAGTACTCGGGGTGCTGTGTGCTTAGTACTCAGGGTGCGGGGTGCTCAGTACTCAGGGTGCTGGGTGCTCAGTACTCGGGTGCTGGGTGCTCAGTGCTCAGGGTGCTGGGTGCTCAGTGCTCGGGGTGCTGGGTGCTCAGTGCTCAGTACTCAGGGTGCTGGGTGCTCAGTGCTCGGGGTGCTGCGTGCTCAGTGCTCAGTACTCAGGGTGCTGGGTGCTCAGTGCTCAGGGTGCTGTGTGCTCAGTGCTCAGGGTGCTGGGTGCTCAGTCCTCAGGGTGCTCATTGCTCAGGGTGCTGGGTGCTCAGTACTCAGGGTGCTGGGTGCTCAGTGCTCAGGGTGCTCAGTGCTCGGGGCGCTGGGTGCTCAGTGCTCGGGGTGCTCCGAGCTCAGTACTCAGGGTGCTGGGTGCTCAGTGCTCGGGGTGCTCGGTGCTCAGTACTCAGGGTGCTGGGTGCTCAGTGCTCAGGGTGCTCGATGCTCAGTACGTTGGGTGCTCACTACTCAGGGTGCTGCGTGCTCAGTGCTCAGGGTGCTGGGTGCTCCGTGCTCAGGGTGCTGGGTGCTCAGTGCTCAGGGTGCTGGGTGCTCAGTACTCAGGGTGCTGGGTGCTCAGTGCTCGGGGTGCTGGGTGCTCAGTGCTCAGGGTGCTGGGTGCTCAGTACTCAGGGTGTTGGTTGCCCAGCACTCGGGGTGCTTTGTGCTCAGTACTCAGGGTGCTGGGTGCTCAGTACTCAGGGTGCTGGGTGCCCAGTACTCGGGTGCTGGGTGCTCAGTGCTCAGGGTGCTGGGTGCTCAGTGCTCGGGTTGCTGGGTGCTCAGTGCTCAGTACTCAGGGTGCTGGGTGCTCAGTACTTGGGGTGCTGGGTGCTCAGTGCTCAGTACTCAGGGTGCTGGGTGCTCAGTGCTCAGTACTCAGTGCTCAGGGTGCTCAGTGCTCAGTGCTCAGGGTGCTGGGTGTTCAGTACTAAGGGTGCTGGGAGCTCAGTACTCAGGGTGCTGGGTGCTCAGTACTCGGGGTGCTCGGTGCTCAGTGCTCAGTGTGCTGGGTGCTCAGTACTCAGTGTGCTGGGTGCTCAGTACTCAGGGTGCTGGGTGCTCAGTGCTCAGGGTGCTGGGTACTCAGTGCTCAGGGTGCTCGGTGCTCAGTACTCGGGGTGCTGGGTGCTCATTCTTGGGGTGGTGGGTGCTCAGTGCTCGGGGTGCTGGGTGCGCAGTACTCAGGGTGCTGGGTGCTCAGTGTTCAGGGTGCTGGGTGCTCAGTACTCAGGGTGCTGGGTGCTCAGTGATCAGGATGCTGGGTGCTCAGTACTCAGGGTCCTGGGTGCTCAGTGCTCAGGGTGCTGGGTGCTCAGTACTCAGGGTGCTGGGAGCTCAGTGCTCAGGGTGATCGGTGCTCAGTACTCAGGGTGCTCAGTACTCAGGGTACTGGGTGCTCAGTGCTCGGGGTGCTGGGTGCTCAGTGCTCAGGGTGCTCGGTGCTCGGGGCGCTGGGTGCTCAGTGCTCGGGGTGCTCGGAGCTCAGTACTCAGTTCTGAGTGTGCTCAGTGCTCAGGGTGCTGGGTGTTCAGTACTCAGGGTGCTGGGTGCTCAGTACTCAGGGTGCTGGGTGCTCAGTGCTCAGGGTGCTCGGTGCTCGGGGCGCTGGGTGCTCAGTGCTCGGGGTGCTCGGAGCTCAGTACTCAGGGTGCTGGGTGCTCAGTGCTCGGGGTGCTCGGTGCTCAGTACTCAGGGTGCTGGGTGCTCAATGCTCAGGGTGCTGGGTGCTCAGTACTCAGGGTGCTGGGTGCTCAGTGCTCGGGGTGCTAGGTGCTCAGTGCTCAGGGTGCTGGCTGCTCAGTACTCAGGGTGCTGGGTGATCAGTACTCGGGGTGCTGGGTGCTCAGTGCTCGGGGTGCTGGGTGCTCAGTGCTCAGGGTGCTGGGTGCTCAGTGCTCAGGGTGCTGGGTGCTCAGTGCTCAGGGTGCTGGGTGCTCAGTACTCAGGGTGCTGGGTGCTCAGTGCTCGGGGTGCTGGGTGCTCAGTGCTCAGGGTGCTGGGTGCTCAGTACTCAGGGTGCTGGGTGCTCAGTACTCGGGGTGCTGTGTGCTTAGTACTCAGGGTGCGGGGTGCTCAGTACTCAGGGTGCTGGGTGCTCAGTACTCGGGTGCTGGGTGCTCAGTGCTCAGGGTGCTGGGTGCTCAGTGCTCGGGGTGCTGGGTGCTCAGTGCTCAGTACTCAGGGTGCTGGGTGCTCAGTGCTCGGGGTGCTGCGTGCTCAGTGCTCAGTACTCAGGGTGCTGGGTGCTCAGTGCTCAGGGTGCTGTGTGCTCAGTGCTCAGGGTGCTGGGTGCTCAGTCCTCAGGGTGCTCATTGCTCAGGGTGCTGGGTGCTCAGTACTCAGGGTGCTGGGTGCTCAGTGCTCAGGGTGCTCAGTGCTCGGGGCGCTGGGTGCTCAGTGCTCGGGGTGCTCCGAGCTCAGTACTCAGGGTGCTGGGTGCTCAGTGCTCGGGGTGCTCGGTGCTCAGTACTCAGGGTGCTGGGTGCTCAGTGCTCAGGGTGCTCGATGCTCAGTACGTTGGGTGCTCACTACTCAGGGTGCTGCGTGCTCAGTGCTCAGGGTGCTGGGTGCTCCGTGCTCAGGGTGCTGGGTGCTCAGTGCTCAGGGTGCTGGGTGCTCAGTACTCAGGGTGCTGGGTGCTCAGTGCTCGGGGTGCTGGGTGCTCAGTGCTCAGGGTGCTGGGTGCTCAGTACTCAGGGTGTTGGTTGCCCAGCACTCGGGGTGCTTTGTGCTCAGTACTCAGGGTGCTGGGTGCTCAGTACTCAGGGTGCTGGGTGCCCAGTACTCGGGTGCTGGGTGCTCAGTGCTCAGGGTGCTGGGTGCTCAGTGCTCGGGTTGCTGGGTGCTCAGTGCTCAGTACTCAGGGTGCTGGGTGCTCAGTACTTGGGGTGCTGGGTGCTCAGTGCTCAGTACTCAGGGTGCTGGGTGCTCAGTGCTCAGGGTGCCGGGTGCTCAGTGCTCAGGGTGCTGGGTGCTCAGTGCTCAGGGTGCTGGGTACTCAGTGCTCAGGGTGCTGGGTGCTCAGTACTCAGGGTGCTGGGTGCTCAGTGCTCAGGGTGCTGGGTGCTCAGTGCTCGGGGTGCTGGGTGCTCAGTGCTCGGGGTGCTGGGTGCTCAGTGCTCGGGGTGCTCGGTGCTCAGTACTCAGGGTGCTGGGTGCTCAGTGCTCGAGGTGCTCAGTACTCAGGGTGCTGTATGTTCAGTGTTCAGGGTGCTGGGTGCTCAGTACTCAGGGTGCTGCGTGCTCAGTGCTCGAGGTGCTCAGTACTCAGGGTGCTGTATGTTCAGTGTTCAGGGTGCTGGGTGCTCAGTACTCAGGGTGCTCGGTGCTTAGTACTCAGGGTGCTGGGTGCTCAGTACTCCGGGTGCTGGGTGCTCAGTGCTCGGGGTGCTCAGTGCTCAGTACTCAGTGCTCAGGGTGCTCAGTGCTCAGTGCTCAGGGTGCTGGGTGTTCAGTACTCAGGGTGCTGGGAGCTCAGTACTCAGGGTGCTGGGTGCTCAGTACTCGGGGTGCTCGGTGCTCAGTGCTCAGTGTGCTGGGTGCTCAGTACTCAGTGTGCTGGGTGCTCAGTACTCAGGGTGCTGGGTGCTCAGTGCTCAGGGTGCTGGGTACTCAGTGCTCAGGGTGCTCGGTGCTCAGTACTCGATGTGCTGGGTGCTCATTCTTGGGGTGCTGGGTGCTCAGTGCTCGGGGTGCTGGGTGCGCAGTACTCAGGGTGCTGGGTGCTCAGTGTTCAGGGTGCTGGGTGCTCAGTACTCAGGGTGCTGGGTGCTCAGTGATCAGGATGCTGGGTGCTCAGTACTCAGGGTCCTGGGTGCTCAGTGCTCAGGGTGCTGGGTGCTCAGTACTCAGGGTGCTGGGAGCTCAGTGCTCAGGGTGATCGGTGCTCAGTACTCAGGGTGCTCAGTACTCAGGGTACTGGGTGCTCAGTGCTCGGGGTGCTGGGTGCTCAGTGCTCAGGGTGCTCGGTGCTCGGGGCGCTGTGTGCTCAGTGCTCGGGGTGCTCGGAGCTCAGTACTCAGTGCTGAGTGTGCTCAGTGCTCAGGGTGCTGGGTGTTCAGTACTCAGGGTGCTGGGTGCTCAGTACTCAGGGTGCTGGGTGCTCAGTGCTCAGGGTGCTCGGTGCTCGGGGCGCTGGGTGCTCAGTGCTCGGGGTGCTCGGAGCTCAGTACTCAGGGTGCTGGGTGCTCAGTGCTCGGGGTGCTCGGTGCTCAGTACTCAGGGTGCTGGGTGCTCAATGCTCAGGGTGCTGGGTGCTCAGTACTCAGGGTGCTGGGTGCTCAGTGCTCGGGGTGCTAGGTGCTCAGTGCTCAGGGTGCTGGCTGCTCAGTACTCAGGGTGCTGGGTGATCAGTACTCGGGGTGCTGGGTGCTCAGTGCTCGGGGTGCTGGGTGCTCAGTGCTCAGGGTGCTGGGTGCTCAGTGCTCGGGGTGCTCGGTGCTCAGTACGTTGAGTGCTCACTACTCAGGGTCCTGGGTGCTCAGTGCTCAGGGTGCTGGGTGCTCAGTGCTCAGGGTGCTGGGTGCTCAGTGCTCAGGGTGCTGGGTGCGCAGTGCTCGGGGTGCTAGGTGCTCAGTGCTCAGGGTGCTGGCTGCTCAGTACTCAGGGTGCTGGGTGCTCATTACTCGGGGTGCTGGGTGCTCAGTACTCAGGGTGCTGGGTGCTCAGTATTCAGGGTGCTGGGTGCTCAGTACTCGGGTGCTGGGTGCTCAGTGCACAGGGTGCTGGGTGCTCAGTGCTCAGGGTGCTGGGTGCTCAGTGCTCGGGGTGCTCTGTGCTCAGTACGTTGGGTGCACACTACTCAGGGTGCTGGGTGCTCAGTACTCAGGGTGCTGGGTGCTCAGTGCTCAGGGTGCTGGGTGCTCAGTGCTCAGGGTGCTGGGTGCTCAGTACTCAGGGTGCTGGGTGCTCAGTGCACGGGGTGCTGGGTGCTCAGTGCTCAGCGTGCTGGGTGCTCAGTACTCAGGGTGCTGGGTGCTCAGTACTCAGGGTGCTGTGTGCTCAGTACTCAGGGTGCTGGGTGCTCAGTACTCAGGGTGCTGGGTGCTCAGTACTTGGGTGCTGGGTGCTCAGTGCTCTGGGTGCTGGGTGCTCAGTGCTCGGGGTGCTGGGTGCTCAGTACTCAGGGTGCTGGGTGCTCAGTGCTCGGGGTGCTGCGTGCTCAGTGCTCAGTACTCAGGGTGCTGGGTGCTCAGTGCTCAGGGTGCTGTGTGCTCAGTGCTCAGGGTGCTGGGTGCTCAGTCCTCAGGGTGCTCATTGCTCAGGGTGCTGGGTGCTCAGTACTCAGGGTGCTGAGTGCTCAGTGCTCAGGGTGCTCGGTGCTCGGGGCGCTGGGTGCTCAGTGCTCGGGGTGCTCGGAGCTCAGTACTCAGGGTGCTGGCTGCTCAGTGCTCGGGGTGCTCGGTGCTCAGTACTCAGGGTGCTGGGTGCTCAGTGCTCAGGGTGCTCGATGCTCAGTACGTTGGGTGCTCACTACTCAGGGTGCTGCGTGCTCAGTGCTCAGGGTGCTGGGTGCTCAGTGCTCAGGGTGCTGGGTGCTCAGTGCTCAGGGTGCTGGGTGCTCAGTACTCAGGGTGCTGGGTGCTCAGTGCTCGGGGTGCTGGGTGCTCAGTGCTCAGGGTGCTGGGTGCTCAGTACTCAGGGTGTTGGTTGCCCAGCACTCGGGGTGCTTTGTGCTCAGTACTCAGGGTGCTGGGTGCTCAGTACTCAGGGTGCTGGGTGCCCAGTACTCGGGTGCTTGGTGCTCAGTGCTCAGGGTGCTGGGTGCTCAGTGCTCGGGGTGCTGGGTGCTCAGTGCTCAGTACTCAGGGTGCTGGGTGCTCAGTACTCGGGGTGCTGGGTGCTCAGTGCTCAGTACTCAGGGTGCTGGGTGCTCAGTGCTCAGGGTGCCGGGTGCTCAGTGCTCAGGGTGCTGGGTGCTCAGTGCTCAGGGTGCTGGGTACTCAGTGCTCAGGGTGCTGGGTGCTCAGTACTCAGGGTGCTGGGTGCTCAGTGCTCAGGGTGCTGGGTGCTCAGTGCTCGGGGTGCTGGGTGCTCAGTGCTCGGGGTGCTGGGTGCTCAGTGCTCTGGGTGCTCGGTGCTCAGTACTCAGGGTGCTGCGTGCTCAGTGCCCGAGGTGCTCAGTACTCAGGGTGCTGTATGTTCAGTGTTCAGGGTGCTGGGTGCTCAGTACTCAGGGTGCTCGGTGCTTAGTACTCAGGGTGCTGGGTGCTCAGTACTCCGGGTGCTGGGTGCTCAGTGCTCGGGGTGCTCAGTGCTCAGTACTCAGTGCTCAGGGTGCTCAGTGCTCAGTGCTCAGGGTGCTGGGTGTTCAGTACTAAGGGTGCTGGGAGCTCAGTACTCAGGGTGCTGGGTGCTCAGTACTCGGGGTGCTCGGTGCTCAGTGCTCAGTGTGCTGGGTGCTCAGTACTCAGTGTGCTGGGTGCTCAGTACTCAGGGTGCTGGGTGCTCAGTGCTCAGGGTGCTGGGTACTCAGTGCTCAGGGTGCTCGGTGCTCAGTACTCGGGGTGCTGGGTGCTCATTCTTGGGGTGGTGGGTGCTCAGTGCTCGGGGTGCTGGGTGCGCAGTACTCAGGGTGCTGGGTGCTCAGTGCTCGGGGTGCTCGGTGCTCAGTACTCAGGGTGCTGGGTGCTCAATGCTCAGGGTGCTGGGTGCTCAGTACTCAGGGTGCTGGGTGCTCAGTGCTCGGGGTGCTAGGTGCTCAATGCTCAGGGTGCTGGCTGCTCAGTACTCAGGGTGCTGGGTGATCAGTACTCGGGGTGCTGGGTGCTCAGTGCTCGGGGTGCTGGGTGCTCAGTGCTCAGGGTGCTGGGTGCTCACTGCTCAGGGTGCTGGGTGCTCAGTGCTCAGGGTGCTGGGTGCTCAGTACTCAGGGTGCTGGGTGCTCAGTGCTCGGGGTGCTGGGTGCTCAGTGCTCAGGGTGCTGGGTGCTCAGTACTCAGGGTGCTGGGTGCTCAGTACTCGGGGTGCTGTGTGCTTAGTACTCAGGGTGCGGGGTGCTCAGTACTCAGGGTGCTGGGTGCTCAGTACTCGGGTGCTGGGTGCTCAGTGCTCAGGGTGCTGGGTGCTCAGTGCTCGGGGTGCTGGGTGCTCAGTGCTCAGTACTCAGGGTGCTGGGTGCTCAGTGCTCGGGGTGCTGCGTGCTCAGTGCTCAGTACTCAGGGTGCTGGGTGCTCAGTGCTCAGGGTGCTGTGTGCTCAGTGCTCAGGGTGCTGGGTGCTCAGTCCTCAGGGTGCTCATTGCTCAGGGTGCTGGGTGCTCAGTACTCAGGGTGCTGGGTGCTCAGTGCTCAGGGTGCTCAGTGCTCGGGGCGCTGGGTGCTCAGTGCTCGGGGTGCTCCGAGCTCAGTACTCAGGGTGCTGGGTGCTCAGTGCTCGGGGTGCTCGGTGCTCAGTACTCAGGGTGCTGGGTGCTCAGTGCTCAGGGTGCTCGATGCTCAGTACGTTGGGTGCTCACTACTCAGGGTGCTGCGTGCTCAGTGCTCAGGGTGCTGGGTGCTCCGTGCTCAGGGTGCTGGGTGCTCAGTGCTCAGGGTGCTGGGTGCTCAGTACTCAGGGTGCTGGGTGCTCAGTGCTCGGGGTGCTGGGTGCTCAGTGCTCAGGGTGCTGGGTGCTCAGTACTCAGGGTGTTGGTTGCCCAGCACTCGGGGTGCTTTGTGCTCAGTACTCAGGGTGCTGGGTGCTCAGTACTCAGGGTGCTGGGTGCCCAGTACTCGGGTGCTGGGTGCTCAGTGCTCAGGGTGCTGGGTGCTCAGTGCTCGGGTTGCTGGGTGCTCAGTGCTCAGTACTCAGGGTGCTGGGTGCTCAGTACTTGGGGTGCTGGGTGCTCAGTGCTCAGTACTCAGGGTGCTGGGTGCTCAGTGCTCAGGGTGCCGGGTGCTCAGTGCTCAGGGTGCTGGGTGCTCAGTGCTCAGGGTGCTGGGTACTCAGTGCTCAGGGTGCTGGGTGCTCAGTACTCAGGGTGCTGGGTGCTCAGTGCTCAGGGTGCTGGGTGCTCAGTGCTCGGGGTCCTGGGTGCTCAGTGCTCGGGGTGCTGGGTGCTCAGTGCTCGGGGTGCTCGGTGCTCAGTACTCAGGGTGCTGGGTGCTCAGTGCTCGAGGTGCTCAGTACTCAGGGTGCTGTATGTTCAGTGTTCAGGGTGCTGGGTGCTCAGTACTCAGGGTGCTGGGTGCTCAGTGCTCAGGGTGCTGGGTGCTCAGTGCTCGGGGTGCTGGGTGCTCAGTGCTCGGGGTGCTGGGTGCTCAGTGCTCTGGGTGCTCGGTGCTCAGTTCTCAGGGTGCTGCGTGCTCAGTGCTCGAGGTGCTCAGTACTCAGGGTGCTGTATGTTCAGTGTTCAGGGTGCTGGGTGCTCAGTACTCAGGGTGCTCGGTGCTTAGTACTCAGGGTGCTGGGTGCTCAGTACTCCGGGTGCTGGGTGCTCAGTGCTCGGGGTGCTCAGTGCTCAGTACTCAGTGCTCAGGGTGCTCAGTGCTCAGTGCTCAGGGTGCTGGGTGTTCAGTACTCAGGGTGCTGGGAGCTCAGTACTCAGGGTGCTGGGTGCTCAGTACTCGGGGTGCTCGGTGCTCAGTGCTCAGTGTGCTGGGTGCTCAGTACTCAGTGTGCTGGGTGCTCAGTACTCAGGGTGCTGGGTGCTCAGTGCTCAGGGTGCTGGGTACTCAGTGCTCAGGGTGCTCGGTGCTCAGTACTCGGGGTGCTGGGTGCTCATTCTTGGGGTGCTGGGTGCTCAGTGCTCGGGGTGCTGGGTGCGCAGTACTCAGGGTGCTGGGTGCTCAGTGTTCAGGGTGCTGGGTGCTCAGTACTCAGGGTGCTGGGTGCTCAGTGATCAGGATGCTGGGTGCTCAGTACTCAGGGTCCTGGGTGCTCAGTGCTCAGGGTGCTGGGTGCTCAGTACTCAGGGTGCTGGGAGCTCAGTGCTCAGGGTGATCGGTGCTCAGTACTCAGGGTGCTCAGTACTCAGGGTACTGGGTGCTCAGTGCTCGGGGTGCTGGGTGCTCAGTGCTCAGGGTGCTCGGTGCTCGGGGCGCTGTGTGCTCAGTGCTCGGGGTGCTCGGAGCTCAGTACTCAGTGCTGAGTGTGCTCAGTGCTCAGGGTGCTGGGTGTTCAGTACTCAGGGTGCTGGGTGCTCAGTACTCAGGGTGCTGGGTGCTCAGTGCTCAGGGTGCTCGGTGCTCGGGGCGCTGGGTGCTCAGTGCTCGGGGTGCTCGGAGCTCAGTACTCAGGGTGCTGGGTGCTCAGTGCTCGGGGTGCTCGGTGCTCAGTACTCAGGGTGCTGGGTGCTCAATGCTCAGGGTGCTGGGTGCTCAGTACTCAGGGTGCTGGGTGCTCAGTGCTCGGGGTGCTAGGTGCTCAGTGCTCAGGGTGCTGGCTGCTCAGTACTCAGGGTGCTGGGTGATCAGTACTCGGGGTGCTGGGTGCTCAGTGCTCGGGGTGCTGGGTGCTCAGTGCTCAGGGTGCTGGGTGCTCAGTGCTCGGGGTGCTCGGTGCTCAGTACGTTGAGTGCTCACTACTCAGGGTCCTGGGTGCTCAGTGCTCAGGGTGCTGGGTGCTCAGTGCTCAGGGTGCTGGGTGCTCAGTGCTCAGGGTGCTGGGTGCGCAGTGCTCGGGGTGCTAGGTGCTCAGTGCTCAGGGTGCTGGCTGCTCAGTACTCAGGGTGCTGGGTGCTCATTACTCGGGGTGCTGGGTGCTCAGTACTCAGGGTGCTGGGTGCTCAGTACTCAGGGTGCTGGGTGCTCAGTACTCGGGTGCTGGGTGCTCAGTGCACAGGGTGCTGGGTGCTCAGTGCTCAGGGTGCTGGGTGCTCAGTGCTCGGGGTGCTCTGTGCTCAGTACGTTGGGTGCACACTACTCAGGGTGCTGGGTGCTCAGTACTCAGGGTGCTGGGTGCTCAGTGCTCAGGGTGCTGGGTGCTCAGTGCTCAGGGTGCTGGGTGCTCAGTACTCAGGGTGCTGGGTGCTCAGTGCACGGGGTGCTGGGTGCTCAGTGCTCAGCGTGCTGGGTGCTCAGTACTCAGGGTGCTGGGTGCTCAGTACTCGGGGTGCTGTGTGCTCAGTACTCAGGGTGCTGGGTGCTCAGTACTCAGGGTGCTGGGTGCTCAGTACTCGGGTGCTGGGTGCTCAGTGCTCTGGGTGCTGGGTGCTCAGTGCTCGGGGTGCTGGGTGCTCAGTACTCAGGGTGCTGGGTGCTCAGTTCTCGGGGTGCTGCGTGCTCAGTGCTCAGTACTCAGGGTGCTGGGTGCTCAGTGCTCAGGGTGCTGTGTGCTCAGTGCTCAGGGTGCTGGGTGCTCAGTCCTCAGGGTGCTCATTGCTCAGGGTGCTGGGTGCTCAGTACTCAGGGTGCTGAGTGCTCAGTGCTCAGGGTGCTCGGTGCTCGGGGCGCTGGGTGCTCAGTGCTCGGGGTGCTCGGAGCTCAGTACTCAGGGTGCTGGCTGCTCAGTGCTCGGGGTGCTCGGTGCTCAGTACTCAGGGTGCTGGGTGCTCAGTGCTCAGGGTGCTCGATGCTCAGTACGTTGGGTGCTCACTACTCAGGGTGCTGCGTGCTCAGTGCTCAGGGTGCTGGGTGCTCAGTGCTCAGGGTGCTGGGTGCTCAGTGCTCAGGGTGCTGGGTGCTCAGTACTCAGGGTGCTGGGTGCTCAGTGCTCGGGGTGCTGGGTGCTCAGTGCTCAGGGTGCTGGGTGCTCAGTACTCAGGGTGTTGGTTGCCCAGCACTCGGGGTGCTTTGTGCTCAGTACTCAGGGTGCTGGGTGCTCAGTACTCAGGGTGCTGGGTGCCCAGTACTCGGGTGCTTGGTGCTCAGTGCTCAGGGTGCTGGGTGCTCAGTGCTCGGGGTGCTGGGTGCTCAGTGCTCAGTACTCAGGGTGCTGGGTGCTCAGTACTCGGGGTGCTGGGTGCTCAGTGCTCAGTACTCAGGGTGCTGGGTGCTCAGTGCTCAGGGTGCCGGGTGCTCAGTGCTCAGGGTGCTGGGTGCTCAGTGCTCAGGGTGCTGGGTACTCAGTGCTCAGGGTGCTGGGTGCTCAGTACTCAGGGTGCTGGGTGCTCAGTGCTCAGGGTGCTGGGTGCTCAGTGCTCGGGGTGCTGGGTGCTCAGTGCTCGGGGTGCTGGGTGCTCAGTGCTCTGGGTGCTCGGTGCTCAGTACTCAGGGTGCTGCGTGCTCAGTGCCCGAGGTGCTCAGTACTCAGGGTGCTGTATGTTCAGTGTTCAGGGTGCTGGGTGCTCAGTACTCAGGGTGCTCGGTGCTTAGTACTCAGGGTGCTGGGTGCTCAGTACTCCGGGTGCTGGGTGCTCAGTGCTCGGGGTGCTCAGTGCTCAGTACTCAGTGCTCAGGGTGCTCAGTGCTCAGTGCTCAGGGTGCTGGGTGTTCAGTACTAAGGGTGCTGGGAGCTCAGTACTCAGGGTGCTGGGTGCTCAGTACTCGGGGTGCTCGGTGCTCAGTGCTCAGTGTGCTGGGTGCTCAGTACTCAGTGTGCTGGGTGCTCAGTACTCAGGGTGCTGGGTGCTCAGTGCTCAGGGTGCTGGGTACTCAGTGCTCAGGGTGCTCGGTGCTCAGTACTCGGGGTGCTGGGTGCTCATTCTTGGGGTGGTGGGTGCTCAGTGCTCGGGGTGCTGGGTGCGCAGTACTCAGGGTGCTGGGTGCTCAGTGTTCAGGGTGCTGGGTGCTCAGTACTCAGGGTGCTGGGTGCTCAGTGATCAGGATGCTGGGTGCTCAGTACTCAGGGTCCTGGGTGCTCAGTGCTCAGGGTGCTGGGTGCTCAGTACTCAGGGTGCTGGGAGCTCAGTGCTCAGGGTGATCGGTGCTCAGTACTCAGGGTGCTCAGTACTCAGGGTACTGGGTGCTCAGTGCTCGGGGTGCTGGGTGCTCAGTGCTCAGGGTGCTCGGTGCTCGGGGCGCTGGGTGCTCAGTGCTCGGGGTGCTCGGAGCTCAGTACTCAGTGCTGAGTGTGCTCAGTGCTCAGGGTGCTGGGTGTTCAGTACTCAGGGTGCTGGGTGCTCAGTACTCAGGGTGCTGGGTGCTCAGTGCTCAGGGTGCTCGGTGCTCGGGGCGCTGGGTGCTCAGTGCTCGGGGTGCTCGGAGCTCAGTACTCAGGGTGCTGGGTGCTCAGTGCTCGGGGTGCTCGGTGCTCAGTACTCAGGGTGCTGGGTGCTCAATGCTCAGGGTGCTGGGTGCTCAGTACTCAGGGTGCTGGGTGCTCAGTGCTCGGGGTGCTAGGTGCTCAGTGCTCAGGGTGCTGGCTGCTCAGTACTCAGGGTGCTGGGTGATCAGTACTCGGGGTGCTGGGTGCTCAGTGCTCGGGGTGCTGGGTGCTCAGTGCTCAGGGTGCTGGGTGCTCAGTGCTCAGGGTGCTGGGTGCTCAGTGCTCAGGGTGCTGGGTGCTCAGTACTCAGGGTGCTGGGTGCTCAGTGCTCGGGGTGCTGGGTGCTCAGTGCTCAGGGTGCTGGGTGCTCAGTACTCAGGGTGCTGGGTGCTCAGTACTCGGGGTGCTGTGTGCTTAGTACTCAGGGTGCGGGGTGCTCAGTACTCAGGGTGCTGGGTGCTCAGTACTCGGGTGCTGGGTGCTCAGTGCTCAGGGTGCTGGGTGCTCAGTGCTCGGGGTGCTGGGTGCTCAGTGCTCAGTACTCAGGGTGCTGGGTGCTCAGTGCTCAGGGTGCTGCGTGCTCAGTGCTCAGTACTCAGGGTGCTGGGTGCTCAGTGCTCAGGGTGCTGTGTGCTCAGTGCTCAGGGTGCTGGGTGCTCAGTCCTCAGGGTGCTCATTGCTCAGGGTGCTGGGTGCTCAGTACTCAGGGTGCTGGGTGCTCAGTGCTCAGGGTGCTCAGTGCTCGGGGCGCTGGGTGCTCAGTGCTCGGGGTGCTCCGAGCTCAGTACTCAGGGTGCTGGGTGCTCAGTGCTCGGGGTGCTCGGTGCTCAGTACTCAGGGTGCTGGGTGCTCAGTGCTCAGGGTGCTCGATGCTCAGTACGTTGGGTGCTCACTACTCAGGGTGCTGCGTGCTCAGTGCTCAGGGTGCTGGGTGCTCCGTGCTCAGGGTGCTGGGTGCTCAGTGCTCAGGGTGCTGGGTGCTCAGTACTCAGGGTGCTGGGTGCTCAGTGCTCGGGGTGCTGGGTGCTCAGTGCTCAGGGTGCTGGGTGCTCAGTACTCAGGGTGTTGGTTGCCCAGCACTCGGGGTGCTTTGTGCTCAGTACTCAGGGTGCTGGGTGCTCAGTACTCAGGGTGCTGGGTGCCCAGTACTCGGGTGCTGGGTGCTCAGTGCTCAGGGTGCTGGGTGCTCAGTGCTCGGGTTGCTGGGTGCTCAGTGCTCAGTACTCAGGGTGCTGGGTGCTCAGTACTTGGGGTGCTGGGTGCTCAGTGCTCAGTACTCAGGGTGCTGGGTGCTCAGTGCTCAGGGTGCCGGGTGCTCAGTGCTCAGGGTGCTGGGTGCTCAGTGCTCAGGGTGCTGGGTACTCAGTGCTCAGGGTGCTGGGTGCTCAGTACTCAGGGTGCTGGGTGCTCAGTGCTCAGGGTGCTGGGTGCTCAGTGCTCGGGGTGCTGGGTGCTCAGTGCTCGGGGTGCTGGGTGCTCAGTGCTCGGGGTGCTCGGTGCTCAGTACTCAGGGTGCTGGGTGCTCAGTGCTCGAGGTGCTCAGTACTCAGGGTGCTGTATGTTCAGTGTTCAGGGTGCTGGGTGCTCAGTACTCAGGGTGCTGGGTGCTCAGTGCTCAGGGTGCTGGGTGCTCAGTGCTCGGGGTGCTGGGTGCTCAGTGCTCGGGGTGCTGGGTGCTCAGTGCTCTGGGTGCTCGGTGCTCAGTTCTCAGGGTGCTGCGTGCTCAGTGCTCGAGGTGCTCAGTACTCAGGGTGCTGTATGTTCAGTGTTCAGGGTGCTGGGTGCTCAGTACTCAGGGTGCTCGGTGCTTAGTACTCAGGGTGCTGGGTGCTCAGTACTCCGGGTGCTGGGTGCTCAGTGCTCGGGGTGCTCAGTGCTCAGTACTCAGTGCTCAGGGTGCTCAGTGCTCAGTGCTCAGGGTGCTGGGTGTTCAGTACTCAGGGTGCTGGGAGCTCAGTACTCAGGGTGCTGGGTGCTCAGTACTCGGGGTGCTCGGTGCTCAGTGCTCAGTGTGCTGGGTGCTCAGTACTCAGTGTGCTGGGTGCTCAGTACTCAGGGTGCTGGGTGCTCAGTGCTCAGGGTGCTGGGTACTCAGTGCTCAGGGTGCTCGGTGCTCAGTACTCGGGGTGCTGGGTGCTCATTCTTGGGGTGCTGGGTGCTCAGTGCTCGGGGTGCTGGGTGCGCAGTACTCAGGGTGCTGGGTGCTCAGTGTTCAGGGTGCTGGGTGCTCAGTACTCAGGGTGCTGGGTGCTCAGTGATCAGGATGCTGGGTGCTCAGTACTCAGGGTCCTGGGTGCTCAGTGCTCAGGGTGCTGGGTGCTCAGTACTCAGGGTGCTGGGAGCTCAGTGCTCAGGGTGATCGGTGCTCAGTACTCAGGGTGCTCAGTACTCAGGGTACTGGGTGCTCAGTGCTCGGGGTGCTGGGTGCTCAGTGCTCAGGGTGCTCGGTGCTCGGGGCGCTGGGTGCTCAGTGCTCGGGGTGCTCGGAGCTCAGTACTCAGTGCTGAGTGTGCTCAGTGCTCAGGGTGCTGGGTGTTCAGTACTCAGGGTGCTGGGTGCTCAGTACTCAGGGTGCTGGGTGCTCAGTGCTCAGGGTGCTCGGTGCTCGGGGCGCTGGGTGCTCAGTGCTCGGGGTGCTCGGAGCTCAGTACTCAGGGTGCTGGGTG
Organism: Microtus oregoni; assembly: GCF_018167655.1. Taxonomy (NCBI): domain Eukaryota; kingdom Metazoa; phylum Chordata; class Mammalia; order Rodentia; family Cricetidae; genus Microtus; species Microtus oregoni. Next base: position 43,456 of record NW_024543811.1, on the reverse strand, counting down.
CTCAGTGCTCGGGGTGCTCGGTGCTCAGTACTCAGGGTGCTGGGTGCTCAATGCTCAGGGTGCTGGGTGCTCAGTACTCAGGGTGCTGGGTGCTCAGTGCTCGGGGTGCTAGGTGCTCAGTGCTCAGGGTGCTGGCTGCTCAGTACTCAGGGTGCTGGGTGATCAGTACTCGGGGTGCTGGGTGCTCAGTGCTCGGGGTGCTGGGTGCTCAGTGCTCAGGGTGCTGGGTGCTCAGTGCTCAGGGTGCTGGGTGCTCAGTGCTCAGGGTGCTGGGTGCTCAGTACTCAGGGTGCTGGGTGCTCAGTGCTCGGGGTGCTGGGTGCTCAGTGCTCAGGGTGCTGGGTGCTCAGTACTCAGGGTGCTGGGTGCTCAGTACTCGGGGTGCTGTGTGCTTAGTACTCAGGGTGCGGGGTGCTCAGTACTCAGGGTGCTGGGTGCTCAGTACTCGGGTGCTGGGTGCTCAGTGCTCAGGGTGCTGGGTGCTCAGTGCTCGGGGTGCTGGGTGCTCAGTGCTCAGTACTCAGGGTGCTGGGTGCTCAGTGCTCGGGGTGCTGCGTGCTCAGTGCTCAGTACTCAGGGTGCTGGGTGCTCAGTGCTCAGGGTGCTGTGTGCTCAGTGCTCAGGGTGCTGGGTGCTCAGTCCTCAGGGTGCTCATTGCTCAGGGTGCTGGGTGCTCAGTACTCAGGGTGCTGGGTGCTCAGTGCTCAGGGTGCTCAGTGCTCGGGGCGCTGGGTGCTCAGTGCTCGGGGTGCTCCGAGCTCAGTACTCAGGGTGCTGGGTGCTCAGTGCTCGGGGTGCTCGGTGCTCAGTACTCAGGGTGCTGGGTGCTCAGTGCTCAGGGTGCTCGATGCTCAGTACGTTGGGTGCTCACTACTCAGGGTGCTGCGTGCTCAGTGCTCAGGGTGCTGGGTGCTCCGTGCTCAGGGTGCTGGGTGCTCAGTGCTCAGGGTGCTGGGTGCTCAGTGCTCGGGGTGCTGGGTGCTCAGTGCTCAGGGTGCTGGGTGCTCAGTACTCAGGGTGTTGGTTGCCCAGCACTCGGGGTGCTTTGTGCTCAGTACTCAGGGTGCTGGGTGCTCAGTACTCAGGGTGCTGGGTGCCCAGTACTCGGGTGCTGGGTGCTCAGTGCTCAGGGTGCTGGGTGCTCAGTGCTCGGGTTGCTGGGTGCTCAGTGCTCAGTACTCAGGGTGCTGGGTGCTCAGTACTTGGGGTGCTGGGTGCTCAGTGCTCAGTACTCAGGGTGCTGGGTGCTCAGTGCTCAGGGTGCCGGGTGCTCAGTGCTCAGGGTGCTGGGTGCTCAGTGCTCAGGGTGCTGGGTACTCAGTGCTCAGGGTGCTGGGTGCTCAGTACTCAGGGTGCTGGGTGCTCAGTGCTCAGGGTGCTGGGTGCTCAGTGCTCGGGGTGCTGGGTGCTCAGTGCTCGAGGTGCTGGGTGCTCAGTGCTCGGGGTGCTCGGTGCTCAGTACTCAGGGTGCTGGGTGCTCAGTGCTCGAGGTGCTCAGTACTCAGGGTGCTGTATGTTCAGTGTTCAGGGTGCTGGGTGCTCAGTACTCAGGGTGCTCGGTGCTTAGTACTCAGGGTGCTGGGTGCTCAGTACTCCGGGTGCTGGGTGCTCAGTGCTCGGGGTGCTCGGTGCTCAGTACTCAGTGCTCAGGGTGCTAAGTGCTCAGTGCACAGGGTGCTGGGTGTTCAGTACTCAGGTTGATGGGTGCTCAGTACTCGGGGTGCTCGGTGCTCAGTGCTCAGGGTGCTGGGTGCTCAGTACTCAGGGTGCTGGTTGCTCAGTACTCAGGGTGCTGGGTGCTCTGTGCTCAGGGTGCTGGGTACTCAGTGCTCAGGGTGCTCGGTGCTCAGTACTCGGTGTCCTGGGTGCTCATTCTTGGGGTGCTGGGTGCTCAGTGCTCGGGGTGCTGGGTGCTCAGTACTCGGGGTGCTGGGTGCTCAGTACTCAGGGTGCTGGGTTCTCAGTGCTCAGGGTGCTGGGTGCTCAGTACTCGGGGTGCTGGGAGCTCAGTACTCAGGGTGCTGGGTGCTCAGTGCTCGGGGTGCTGGGTGCTCAGTACTCAGGGTGCTGGGTTCTCAGTGCTCAGGGTGCTGGGTGCTCAGTACTCGGGGTGCTGGGAGCTCAGTACTCAGGGTGCTGGGTGCTCAGTGCTCAGGGTGCTGGGTGCTCAGTACTCAGGGTGCTGGGTTCTCAGTGCTCAGGGTGCTGGGTGCTCAGTACTCGGGGTGCTGGGAGCTCAGTACTCAGGGTGCTGGGTGCTCAGTGCTCGGGGTGCTGGGTGCTCAGTGCTAAGGGTGATCGGTGCTCAGTACTCAGGGTGCTGGGTGCTCAGTGCTCAGGGTGCTGGGTGTTCAGTCCACAGGGTGCTCAGTGCTCAGGGTGCTGGGTGCTCAGTGCTCGGGGTGCTGGGTGCTCAGTGCTCGGGGTGCTGGGTGTTCAGTGCTCAGTGCTCAGGGTGCTGGGTGCTCAGTGCTCAGTGCTCAGGGTGCTGGTTTCTCAGTACTCAGGATGCTGGGTGCTCAGTACTCAGGGTGCTGGGTGCTCAGTGCTCAGGGTGCTGGGTGCTCAGTACTCAGGGTGCTGGGTGATCAGTGCTCGGGCTGCTGGGTGCTCAGTGCTCAGGGTGCTGGGTGCTCAGTGCTCAGGGTGCTGGGTGCTCAGTACTCAGGGTGCTGGGTGCTCAGTGCTCGGGGTGCTCGGTGCTCAGTACTCAAGGTGCTGGGTGCTCAGTGCTCAGGGTGCTGGGTGCTCAGTGATCAGGGTGCTGGGTGCTCAGTACTCAGGGTGCTCGGTGCTCAGTACTCAGGGTTCTCAGTGCTCAGTACTCAGGGTGCTGGGTACTCAGTGCTCAGGGTGCTGTGTGCTCAGTACTCAGGGTGCTCAGTGCTCAGTACTTAGGGTGCTTGGTGCTCAGTACTCAGGGTGCTCAGTGCTCAGTACTCGGTGTGCTGGGTGCACAGTGCTCAGGGTGCTCAGTGCTCAGTGCTCGGGGTGCTGGGTGCTCAGTGCTCAGGGCGCTGGGTGCTCAGTGCTCGGCGTGCTGGGTGCTCAGTACTCGGGGTGCTGGGTGCTCAGTGCTCAGGTTGCTCAGTGCTCAGTACTCAGTGCTCAGGGTGCTCAGTGCTCAGTGCTCAGGGTGCTGGGTGTTCAGTACTCAGGGTGCTGGGTGCTCAGTACTCAGGGTGCTGGGTGCTCAGTGCTCAGGGTGCTGGGTGCTCAGTGCTCGGGGCGCTGGGTGCTCAGTGCTCGGGGTGCTCGGAGCTCAGTACTCAGGGTGCTGGGTGCTCAGTGCTCGGGGTGATCGGTGCTCAGTACTCAGGGTGCTGGGTGCTCAGTGCTCGGGGTGCTCGGTGCTCAGTACGTTGGGTGCTCACTACTCAGGGTGCTGGGTGCTCAGTGCTCAGGGTGCTGGGTGCTCAGTGCTCAGGGTGCTGGGTGCTCAGTGCTCAGGGTGCTGGGTGCTCAGTACTCAGGGTGCTGTGTGCTCAGTACTCAGGGTGCTGGGTGCTCAGTACTCCGGTGCTGGGTGCTCAGTGCTCAGGGTGCTGGGTGCTCAGTGCTCAGGGTGCTGGGTGCTCAGTGCTCAGTGTGCTGGGTGCTCAGTGCTCGGGGTGCTGGGTGCTCAGTGCTCAGTACTCAGGGTGCTGGGTGCTCAGTGCTCAGGGTGCTGCGTGCTCAGTGCTCAGTACTCAGGGTCCTGGGTGCTCAGTACTCAGGGTGCTGTGTGCTCAGTGCTCAGGGTGCTGGGTGCTCAGTGCTCAGGGTGCTGGGTGCTCAGTGCTCAGGGTGCTGGGTGCTCAGTACTCAGGGTGCTGGGTGCTCAGTGCTCAGGGTGCTGGGTGCTCAGTGCTCAGGGTGCTGGGTGCTCAGTACTCAGGGTGTTGGGTGCTCAGTACTCGGGGTACTGGGTGCTCAGTACTCAGGGTGCTGGGTGCTCAGTACTCAGGGTGCTGGGTGCTCAGTACTCGGGTGCTGGGTGCTCAGTGCTCAGGGTGCTGGGTGCTCAGTGCTCGGGGTGCTGGGTGCTCAGTGCTCAGTACTCAGGGTGCTGGGTGCTCAGTACTCGGGGTGCTAGGTGGTCAGTGATCAGTACTCAGGGTGCTGGGTGCTCAGTGCTCAGGGTGCTGGGTGCTCAGTGCTCAGGGTGCTGGGTGCTCAGTGCTCGGGGTGCTGGGTGCTCAGTGCTCAGTACTCAGGGTGCTGGGTGCTCAGTACTCAGGGTGCTGGGTGCTCAGTGCTCAGGGTGCTGGGTGCTCAGTACTCAGGGTGCTGGGTGCTCAGTACTCAGGGTGCTGGGAGCTCAGTGCTCAGGGTGATCGGTGCTCAGTACTCAGGGTGCTCAGTACTCAGGGTACTGGGTGCTCAGTGCTCGGGGTGCTGGGAGCTCAGTACTCAGGGTGCTGGGTGCTCAGTGCTCGGGGTGCTGGGTGCTCAGTGCTCAGGGTGATCAGTGCTCAGTACTCAGGGTGCTGGGTGCTCAGTGCTCAGGGTGCTGGGTGCTCAGTACTCAGGGTGCTGGGTGATCAGTGTGCTGGGTGCTCAGTGCTCGGGGTGCTGGGTGCTCAGTGCTCGGGGTGCTGGGTGCTCAGTGCTCAGGGTGCTGGGTGCTCAGTGCTCAGTGCTCAGGGTGCTGGTTGCTCAGTACTCAGGGTGCTGGGTGCTCAGTACTCAGGGTGCTGGGTGCTCAGTGCTCAGGGTGCTGGGTGCTCAGTACTCAGGGTGCTGGGTGATCAGTGCTCGGGGTGCTGGGTGCTCAGTACTCAGGGTGCTGGGTGCTCAGTGCTCGCGGTGCTGGGTGCTCAGTGCTCGGGGTGCTCGGTGCTCAGTACTCAGGGTGCTGGGTGCTCAGTGCTCGAGGTGCTCAGTACTCAGGGTGCTGTGTGTTCAGTGCTCAGGGTGCTGGGTGCTCAGTACTCAGGGTGCTCGGTGCTTAGTACTCAGGGTGCTGGGTGCTCAGTACTCCAGGTGCTGGTTGCTCAGTGCTCGGGGTGCTCGGTGCTCAGTGCTCAAGGTGCTGGGTGCTCAGTACTCAGGGTGCTCATTGCTTAGGGTGCTATGTGCTCAGTACTCAGGGTTCTGGGTGCTCAATGCTCGGGGTGCTCGGAGCTCAGTACTCAGGGTGCTGGGTGCTCAGTACTCGGGGTGCTCGGTGCTCAGTACTCAGGTTGCTGGGTGCTCAGTGCTCGGGTGCTGGGTGCTCAGTGCTCAGTACTCAGGGTGCTGGGTGCTCAGTGCTCAGGGTGCTGTGTGCTCAGTGCTCAGGGTGCTGGGTGCTCAGTGCTCAGGGTGCTGGGTGATCAGTGCTCGGGGTGCTGGGTGCTCAGTACTCAGGGTGCTGGGTGCTCAGTGCTCGCGGTGCTGGGTGCTCAGTGCTCGGGGTGCTCGGTGCTCAGTACTCAGGGTGCTGGGTGCTCAGTGCTCGAGGTGCTCAGTACTCAGGGTGCTGTGTGTTCAGTGCTCAGGGTGCTGGGTGCTCAGTACTCAGGGTGCTCGGTGCTTAGTACTCAGGGTGCTGGGTGCTCAGTACTCCAGGTGCTGGGTGCTCAGTGCTCGGGGTGCTCGGTGCTCAGTGCTCAAGGTGCTGGGTGCTCAGTACTCAGGGTGCTCATTGCTTAGGGTGCTATGTGCTCAGTACTCAGGGTTCTGGGTGCTCAATGCTCGGGGTGCTCGGAGCTCAGTACTCAGGGTGCTGGGTGCTCAGTACTCGGGGTGCTCGGTGCTCAGTACTCAGGTTGCTGGGTGCTCAGTGCTCGGGTGCTGGGTGCTCAGTGCTCAGTACTCAGGGTGCTGGGTGCTCAGTGCTCAGGGTGCTGTGTGCTCAGTGCTCAGGGTGCTGGGTGCTCAGTGCTCAGGTGCTGGGTACTCAGTGCTCAGGGTGCTGGGTGCTCAGTACTCAGGGTGCTGGGTGCTCAGTACTCAGGGTGCTGGGTGCTCAGTGCTCGGGGTACTATGTGCTCAGTGCTCGCGGTGCTGGGTGCTCAGTGCTCGAGGTGCTCAGTAATCAGGGTGCCTTGTATTCAGTGCTCAGGGTGCTGGGTGCTCAGTACTCAGGGTGCTAGGTGCTTAGTACTCAGGGTGCTGGGTGCTCAGTACTCCGGGTGCTGGGTGCTCAGTGCTCGGGGTGCTAGGTGCTCAGTGCTCAAGGTGCTGGGTGCTCAGTACTCAGGGTGCTCATTGCTCAGGGTGCTGTATGCTCAGTACTCAGGGTGCTGGGTGCTCAGTGCTCAGGGTGCTCGGTGCTCGGGGCGCTGGGTGCTCAGTGCTCAGGGTGCTCGGAGCTCAGTACTCAGGGTGCTGGGTGCTCAGTGCTCGGGGTGCTCGGTGCTCAGTACGTTGGGTGCTCACTACTCAGGGTGCTGGGTGCTCAGTGCTCAGGGTGCTGGGTGCTCAGTGCTCAGGGTGCTGGGTGCTCAGTGCTCAGGGTGCTGGGTGCTCAGTACTCAGGATGCTGGGTGCTCAGTGCTCAGGGTGCTGGGTGCTCAGTGCTCAGGTTGCTGGGTGCTCAGTACTCAGGGTGCTGGGTGCTCAGTACTCAGGGTGCTGGGTGCTAAGTACTCAGGGTGCTCGGTGCTCAGTACTCAGGGTGCTGGGTGCTCAGTGCTCAGGGTGCTGGGTGCTCAGTGCTCGGTGTGCTGGGTGCTCAGTGCTCAGTACTCAGGGTGCTGGATGCTCAGTGCTCGGGGTGCTCGGTGCTCAGTGCTCAATACTCAGGGTTCTGGGTGCTCAGTGCTCAGGGTGCTGGGTGCTCAGTACTCAGGGTGCTTGGTGCTCAGTGCTCAGGGTGCTGGGTGCTCAGTGATCAGGGTGCTGGGTGCTCAGTACTCAGGGTGCTCCGTGCTCAGTAATCAGGGATCTCAGTGCTCAGTACTCAGGGTGCTGGGTACTCAGTGCTCAGGGTGCTGGGTGCTCAGTCCTCAGGGTGCTCATTGCTCAGGGTGCTGGGTGCTCAGTACTCAGGGTGCTGGGTGCTCAGTGCTCAGGGTGCTCAGTGCTCGGGGCGCTTTGTGCTCAGTGCTCGGGGTGCTCGGAGCTCAGTACTCAGGGTGCTGGGTGCTCAGTGCTCGGGGTGCTCGGTGCTCAGTACTCAGGGTGCTGGGTGCTCAGTGCTCAGGGTGCTCGATGCTCAGTACGTTGGGTGCTCACTACTCAGGGTGCTGCGTGCTCAGTGCTCAGGGTGCTGGGTGCTCCGTGCTCAGGGTGCTGGGTGCTCAGTGCTCAGGGTGCTGGGTGCTCAGTACTCAGGGTGCTGGGTGCTCAGTGCTCGGGGTGCTGGGTGCTCAGTACTCAGGGTGCTGGGTGCTCAGTACTCAGGGTGCTGGGTGCTCAGTACTCAGGTGCTGCGTGCTCAGTGCTCTGGGTGCTGGGTGCTCAGTGCTCGGGGTGCTGGGTGCTCAGTGCTCAGTATTCAGGGTGCTGGGTGCTCAGTGCTCGGGGTGCTGCGTGCTCAGTGCTCATTACTCAGGGTGCTGGGTGCTCAGTGCTCAGGGTGCTGTGTGCTCAGTGCTCAGGGTGCTGGGTGCTCAGTCCTCAGGGTGCTCATTGCTCAGGGTGCTGGGTGCTCAGTACTCAGGGTGCTGGGTGCTCAGTGCTCAGGGTGCTTGGTGCTCGGGGCGCTGGGTGCTCAGTGCTCGGGGTGCACGGAGCTCAGTACTCAGGGTGCTGGGTGCTCAGTGCTCGGGGTGCTCGGTGCTCAGTACTCAGGGTGCTGGGTGCTCAGTGCTCAGGGTGCTCGATGCTCAGTACGTTGGGTGCTCACTACTCAGGGTGCTGCGTGCTCAGTGCTCAGGGTGCTGGGTGCTCAGTGCTCAGGGTGCTGGGTGCTCAGTGCTCAGGGTGCTGGGTTCTCAGTACTCAGGGTGCTGGGTGCTCAGTGCACGGGGTGCTGGGTGCTTAGTGCTCAGGGTGCTGGGTGCTCAGTACTCAGGGTGTTGGTTGCCCAGCATTCGGGGTGCTTTGTGCTCAGTACTCAGGGTGCTGGGTGCTCAGTACTCAGGGTGCTGGGTGCCCAGTACTCGGTTGCTGGGTGCTCAGTGCTCAGGGTGCTGGGTGCTCAGTGCTCGGGGTGCTGGGTGCTCAGTGCTCAGTACTCAGGGTGCTGGGTGCTCAGTACTCGGGGTGCTGGGTGCTCAGTGCTCAGTACTCAGGGTGCTGGGTGCTCAGTGCTCAGGGTGCCGGGTGCTCAGTGCTCAGGGTGCTGGGTGCTCAGTGCTCAGGGTGCTGGGTACTCAGTGCTCAGGGTGCTGGGTGCTCAGTACTCAGGGTGCTGGGTGCTCAGTGCTCAGGGTGCCGGGTGCTCAGTGCTCAGGGTGCTGGGTGCTCAGTGCTCAGGGTGCTGGGTACTCAGTGCTCAGGGTGCTGGGTGCTCAGTACTCAGGGTGCTGGGTGCTCAGTGCTCAGGGTGCTGGGTGCTCAGTGCTCAGGGTGCTGGGTACTCAGTGCTCAGGGTGCTCGGTGCTCAGTACTCGGGGTGCTGGGTGCTCATTCTTGGGGTGCTGGGTGCTCAGTGCTCGGGGTGCTGGGTGCGCAGTACTCAGGGTGCTGGGTGCTCAGTGCTCAGGGTGCTGGGTGCTCAGTACTCAGGGTGCTGGGTGCTCAGTGCTCAGGGTGCTGGGTGCTCAGTACTCAGGGTGCTGTGTGCTCAGTGCTCAGGGTGCTGGGTGCTCAGTACTCAGGGAGCTGGGAGCTCAGTGCTCAGGGTGATCGGTGCTCAGTACTCAGGGTGCTCAGTACTCAGGGTGCTGGGTGCTCAGTGCTCGGGGTGCTGGGTGCTCAGTGCTCGGGGTGCTGGGTGTTCAGTGCTCATTGCTCAGGGTGCTGGGTGCTCAGTGCTCAGTGCTCAGGGTGCTGGTTGCTCAGTACTCAGGGTGCTGGGTACTCAGTGCTCAGGGTGCTCAGTGCTCAGTACTCACTGCTGAGTGTGCTCAGTGCTCAGTGCTCTGGGTGCTGGGTGTTCAGTACTCAGGGTGCTGGGTGCTCAGTACTCAGGGTGCTGGGTGCTCAGTGCTCAGGGTGCTGGTTGCTCAGTACTCAGGGTGCTGGTTGCTCAGTGCTCAGGGTGCTCAGTGCTCAGTACTCAGTGCTGAGTGTGCTCAGTGCTCAGTGCTCAGGGTGCTGGGTGTTCAGTACTCAGGGTGCTGGTTGCTCAGTGCTCAGGGTGCTCAGTGCTCAGTACTCAGTGCTGAGTGTGCTCAGTGCTCAGTGCTCAGGGTGCTGGGTGTTCAGTACTCAGGGTGCTGGGTGCTCAGTACTCAGGGCGCTGGGTGCTCAGTGCTCGGGGTGCTCGGAGCTCAGTACTCAGGGTGCTGGGTGCTCAGTGCTCGGGGTGCTCGGTGCTCAGTACTCAGGGTGCTGGGTGCTCAGTGCTCGGGGTGCTCGGTGCTCAGTACGTTGAGTGCTCACTACTCAGGGTCCTGGGTGCTCAGTGCTCAGGGTGCTGGGTGCTCATTGCTCAGGGTGCTGGGTGCTCAGTGCTCAGGGTGCTGGGTGCGCAGTGCTCGGGGTGCTGTGTGCTCAGTCCTCAGGGTGCTGGGTGCTCAGTGCTCAGGGTGCTCGGTGCTCGGGGTGCTGCGTGCTCAGTGCTCATTACTCAGGGTGCTGGGTGCTCAGTGCTCAGTGTGCTGTGTGCTCAGTGCTCAGGGTGCTGGGTGCTCAGTCCTCAGGGTGCTCATTGCTCAGGGTGCTGGGTGCTCAGTACTCAGGGTGCTGGGTGCTCAGTGCTCAGGGTGCTCGGTGCTCGGGGCGCTGGGTGCTCAGTGCTCGGGGTGCACGGAGCTCAGTACTCAGGGTGCTGGGTGCTCAGTGCTCGGGGTGCTCGGTGCTCAGTACTCAGGGTGCTGGGTGCTCAGTGCTCAGGGTGCTCGATGCTCAGTACGTTGGGTGCTCACTACTCAGGGTGCTGCGTGCTCAGTGCTCAGGGTGCTGGGTGCTCAGTGCTCAGGGTGCTGGGTGCTCAGTGCTCAGGGTGCTGGGTTCTCAGTACTCAGGGTGCTGGGTGCTCAGTGCACGGGGTGCTGGGTGCTTAGTGCTCAGGGTGCTGGGTGCTCAGTACTCAGGGTGTTGGTTGCCCAGCACTCGGGGTGCTTTGTGCTCAGTACTCAGGGTGCTGGGTGCTCAGTACTCAGGGTGCTGGGTGCCCAGTACTCGGGTGCTGGGTGCTCAGTGCTCAGGGTGCTGGGTGCTCAGTGCTCGGGGTGCTGGGTGCTCAGTGCTCAGTACTCAGGGTGCTGGGTGCTCAGTACTCGGGGTGCTGGGTGCTCAGTGCTCAGTACTCAGGGTGCTGGGTGCTCAGTGCTCAGGGTGCCGGGTGCTCAGTGCTCAGGGTGCTGGGTGCTCAGTGCTCAGGGTGCTGGGTACTCAGTGCTCAGGGTGCTGGGTGCTCAGTACTCAGGGTGCTGGGTGCTCAGTGCTCAGGGTGCCGGGTGCTCAGTGCTCAGGGTGCTGGGTGCTCAGTGCTCAGGGTGCTGGGTACTCAGTGCTCAGGGTGCTGGTTGCTCAGTACTCAGGGTGCTGGGTGCTCAGTGCTCAGGGTGCTGGGTGCTCAGTGCTCAGGGTGCTGGGTACTCAGTGCTCAGGGTGCTCGGTGCTCAGTACTCGGGGTGCTGGGTGCTCATTCTTGGGGTGCTGGGTGCTCAGTGCTCGGGGTGCTGGGTGCGCAGTACTCAGGGTGCTGGGTGCTCAGTGCTCAGGGTGCTGGGTGCTCAGTACTCAGGGTGCTGGGTGCTCAGTGCTCAGGGTGCTGGGTGCTCAGTACTCAGGGTGCTGTGTGCTCAGTGCTCAGGGTGCTGGGTGCTCAGTACTCAGGGAGCTGGGAGCTCAGTGCTCAGGGTGATCGGTGCTCAGTACTCAGGGTGCTCAGTACTCAGGGTGCTGGGTGCTCAGTGCTCGGGGTGCTGGGTGCTCAGTGCTCGGGGTGCTGGGTGTTCAGTGCTCATTGCTCAGGGTGCTGGGTGCTCAGTGCTCAGTGCTCAGGGTGCTGGTTGCTCAGTACTCAGGGTGCTGGGTACTCAGTGCTCAGGGTGCTCAGTGCTCAGTACTCACTGCTGAGTGTGCTCAGTGCTCAGTGCTCTGGGTGCTGGGTGTTCAGTACTCAGGGTGCTGGGTGCTCAGTGATCAGGGTGCTGGGTGCTCAGTACTCAGGGTGCTGGTTGCTCAGTGCTCGGGGTGCTGGGTGCTCAGTGCTCAGGGTGCTGGGTGCTCAGTACTCAGGGTGCTGGGTGCTCAGTACTCGGGGTGCTGGGTTCTCAGTACTCAGGGTGCTGGGTGCTCAGTGCTCAGTACTCAGGGTGCTGGGTGCTCAGTGCTCAGGGTGCTGTGTGCTCAGTGCTCAGGGTGCTGGGTGCTCAGTGCTCAGTGTGCTGGGTACTCAGTGCTCAGGGTGCAGGGTGCTCAGTACTCAGGGTGCTGGGTGCTCAGAACTCAGGGTGCTGGGTGCTCAGTGCTCGGGGTGCTGGGTGCTCAGTGCTCGGGGTGCTGGGTGCTCAGTGCTCGGGGTGCTCGGTGCTCAGTACTCAGGGTGCTGGGTGTTCAGTGCTCGAGGTGCTCAGTACTCAGGGTGCTGTGTGTTCAGTGCTCAGAGTGCTGGGTGCTCAGTACTCAGGGTGCTCGGTGCTTAGTACGCAGGGTGCTGGGTGCTCAGTACTCCGGGTGCTGGGTGCTCAGTGCTCGGGGTGCTCGGTGCTCAGTGCTCAAGGTGCTGGGTGCTCAGTACGCTGGGTGCTCAGTACTCAGTGTGCTGGGTGCTCAGTACTCAGGGTGCAGGGTGCTCAGTACTCAGGGTGCTGGGTGCTCAGTGCTCGGGGTGCTCGGTGCTCAGTACGCTGGGTGATCAGTACTCAGTGTGTTGGGTGCTCAGTACTCAGGGTGCAGGGTGCTCAGTACTCAGGGTGCTGGGTGCGTAGTACTCAGGGTGCTGGGTGCTCAGGGCTCGGGGTGCTGGGTGCTCAGTGCTCAGGGTGCTTGGTGCTCAGTAATCCGGGTGCTGGGTGCTCAGTACTCGTTGTGCTGGGTGCTCAGTGCTCAGGGTGCTGGGTGCTCACTACTCAGGGTGCTCGGTGCTCAGTGCTCGGGGTGCTGGGTGCTCAGTACTCAGGGTGCTCTGTGCTCAGTACTCAGGGTGCTCAGTGCTCAGTACTCAGGGTGCTCAGGCTCAGTGCTCGGGGTGCTGGGTGCTCAGTGCTCGGGGTGCTGGGTGCTCAGTGCTCAGGGTGCTGGGTGCTCAGTTCTCAGATTGCTGGGTGCTCAGTACTCAGGGTGCTTGGTGCTCGGTGCTCAGTACGCTGGGTGCTCAGTACTCAGGGTGCTGCGTGCTCAGTGCTCGGGGTGCTGGGTGCTCAGTACTCAGGGTGCTGGGTGCTCAGTGCTCGGGGTGCTCGGTGCTCAGTACGCTGGGTGCTGGGTGCTCAGTGCTCGATGTGCTCAGTACTCAGGGTGCTCTGTGTTCAGTGCTCAGGGTGCTGTGTGTTCAGTGCTCAGGGTGCTGGGTGCTTAGTACTCAGGGTGCTGGGTGCTCAGTGCTCGGGGTGCTGGGTGCTCAGTGCTCAGTACTCAGGGTGCTGGGTGCTCAGTGCTCAGGGTGCTGGGTGCTCAGTGCTCGGGGTGCTGGGTGCTCAGTACTCAGGGTGCTGGGTGCTCAGTACGCCGGGTGCTGGGTGCTGAGTTCTCGGGGTGCTCGGTGCTCAGTACTCAGGGCTCAGGGTGCTCAGTGCTCAGTGCTCAGTGTGCTGGGTGTTCAGTACTCAGGGTGCTGGGTGCTCAGTACTCAAGGTGCTGGGGGCTCAGTGCTCAGGGTGCTGGGTGCTCAGTACTCGGGGTGCTGGGTGCTCAGTGCTCAGGGTGCTGGGGGCTCAGTACTCAGGGTGCTGGGTGCTCAGTACTCAGGGTGCTGGGTGCTCAGTGCTCAGCGTGCTGGGTACTCAGTGCTCAGGGTGCTCGGTGCTCAGTACTCGGGGTGCTGGGTGCTCATTCTCGGGGTGCTGGGTGCTCAGTGCTCGGGGTGCTGTGTGCTCAGTACTCAGCGTGCTGGGTGCTCAGTGCTAAGGGTGCTGGGTGCTCAGTACTCAGGGTGCTGGGTGCTCAGTGCTCAGGGTGCTGGGTGCTCAGTACTCAGGGTGCTGGGTGGTCAGTGCTCAGGGTGCTGGGTGCTCAGTACTCAGGGTTCTGGGAGCTCAGTGCTCAGGGTGATCGGTGCTCAGTACTCAGGGTGCTCAGTACTCAGGGTGCTGGGTGCTCAGTGCTCGGGGTGCTGGGTGCTCAGTACTCAGGGAGCTGGGTGCTCAGTGCTCGGGGTTCTGGGTGCTCAGTGCTCAGGGTGCTGGGTGCTCAGTCCTCAGGGTGCTCAGTGCTCAGGGTGCTGGGTGCTCAGTGCTCGGGGTGCTCGGTGCTCAGTACTCAGGGTGCTGAGTGCTCAGTACTCAGGGTGCTGGGTGCTCAGTACTCAGGGTGCTGGGTGCTCAGTGCGCAGTGTGCTGGGTGATCAGTGCTCAGTGTGCTGGGTGCTCAGTGATCAGGGTGCTGGGTGCTCAGTGCTCGGGGTGCTGGGTGCTCAGTACTCAGGCTGCTGGGTGCTCAGTGCTCAGGGTGCTCGGTGCTCAGTGCTCGGGGCGCTGTGTGCTCAGTGCTCGGGGTGCTCGGAGCTCAGTACCCAGGGTGCTGGGTGCTCAGTGCTCGGGGTAATCGGTGCTCAGTACTCAGGGTGCTGGGTGCTCAGTGCTCGTGGTGCTCGGTGCTCAGTACGTTGGGTGCTCACTACTCAGGGTGCTGGGTGCTCAGTGCTCAGGGTGCTGGGTGCTCAGTGCTCAGGGTGCTGGGTGCTCAGTGCTCAGGGTGCTGGGTGCTCAGTACTCAGGGTGCTGGGTGCTCAGTGCTCGGGGTGCTGGGTGCTCAGTGCTCACCGTGCTGGGTGCTCAGTACTCGGGGTGCTGGGTGCTCAGTTCTCAGAGTGCTCGGTGCTCAGTACTCAGGGTGTTGGGTGCTCAGTACTCAGGGTGCTGGGTACTCAGTACTCGGGTGCTGGGTGCTCAGTGCTCAGGGTGCTGGGTGCTCAGTGCTCGGGGTGCTGGGTGCTCAGTGCTCAGTACTCAGGGTGCTCGGTGCACAGTGCTCGGGGTTCTGGGTGCTCAGTGCTCAGTACTCAGGGTGCTGGGTGCTCAGTGCTCAGGGTGCTGTGTGCTCAGTGCTCAGGGTGCTGGGTGCTCAGTGCTCAGGGTGCTGGGTACTCAGTGCTAAGGGTGCTGGGTGCTCAGTACTCAGGGTGCTGGGTGCTCAGTACTCAGGGGGCTGGGTGCTCAGTGCTCGGGGTGCTGGGTGCTCAGGGCTCGCGGTGCTTGGTGCTCAGTGCTCGGGGTGCTCGGTGCCCAGTACTCAGGGTGCTGGGTGCTCAGTGCGCGAGGTGCTCAGTACTCAGAGTGCTGTGTGTTCAGTGCTCAGGGTGCTGGGTGCTCAGTACTCAGGGTGCTCGTTGCTTAGTACTCATGGTGCTGGGTGCTCAGTACTCCGGGTACTGGGTGCTCAGTGCTCGGGGTGCTCGGTGCTCAGTACGTTGGGTGCTCACTACTCAGGGTGCTGGGTGCTCAGTGCTCAGGGTGCTGGGTGCTCAGTGCTCAGGGTGCTGGGTGCTCAGTGCTCAGGGTGCTGGGTGCTCAGTACTCAGGGTGCTGGGTGCTCAGTGCTCGGGGTGCTGGGTGCTCAGTGCTCAGGGTGCTGGGTGCTCAGTACTCAGGGTGCTGGGTGCTCAGTATTCAGGGTGGTGGGTGCTCAGTACTCATTGTGCTGGGTGCTCAGTATTCGGGGTGCTGGGTGCTCAGTGCTCAGTATTCAGGGTGCTGGGTGCTCAGTGCTCGGGGCGCTGGGTGCTCAGTGCTCGGGGTGCTCGGAGCTCAGTACTCAGGGTGCTGGGTACTCATTGCTCGGGGTGATCGGTGCTCAGTACTCAGGGTGCTGGGTGCTCAGTGCTCGGGGTGCTCGGTGCTCAGTACGTTGGTTTCTCACTACTCAGGGTGCTGGGTGCTCAGTGCTCAGGGTGCTGGGTGCTCAGTGCTCAGGGTGCTGGGTGCTGAGTGCTCAGGGTGCTGGGTGCTCAGTACTCAGGGTGCTGGGTGCTCAGTGCTCGGGGTGCTGGGTGCTCAGTGCTCAGGGTGCTGGGTGCTCAGTACTCAGGGTGCTGGGTGCTCAGTACTCGGGGTGCTGGGTGCTCAGTACTCAGGGTGCTGGGTGTTCAGTACTCAGGGTGCTGGGTGCTCTGTACTCGGGAGCTGGGTGCTCAGTGCTCAGGGTGCTGGGTGCTCAGTGCTCAGTGTGCTGGGTGCTCAGTGCTCAGTACTCAGGGTGCTGGGTGCTCAGTGCTCAGTACTCAGGGTGCTGGGTGCTCAGTGCTCAGGTGCTGTGTGCTCAGTGCTCAGGGTGCTGGGTGCTCAGTGCTCAGGGTGCTGGGTACTCAGTGCTCAGTGTGCTGGGTGCTATGTACTCAGGGTGCTGGGTGCTCAGAACTCAGGGTGCTGGGTGCTCAGTGCTCGGGGTGCTGGGTGCTCAGTGCTCGGGGTGCTGGGTGCTCAGTGCTCGGGGTGCTCGGTGCTCAGTACTCAGGGTGCTGGGTGCTCAGTGCTCGAGGTGCTCAGTACTCAGGGTGCTGTGTGTTCAGTGCTCAGGGTGCTGGGTGCTCAGTACTCAGGGTGCTCGGTGCTTAGTACGCAGCGTGCTGGGTGCTCAGTACTCCGGGTGATGGGTGCTCAGTGCTCGGGGTGCTCGGTGCTCAGTGCTCAAGGTGCTGGGTGCTCAGTACTCAGGGTGCTCATTGCTCAGGGTGCTGGGTGCTCAGTACTCATGGTGCTGGGTGCTCAGTGCTCAGGGTGCTCGGTGCTCAGTACGTTGGGTGCTCAGTCCTCAGGGTGCTGGGGGCTCAGTGCTCAGGGTGCTGGGTGCTCAGTGCTCAGGGTGCTGGGTGCTCAGTACTCAGGGTGCTGGGTGCTCGGTGCTCAGTATGCTGGGTGCTCAGTACTCAGGGTGCTGGGTGCTCAGTGCTCGGGGTGCTCGGTGCTCAGTACGCTGGGTGATCAGTACTCAGTGTGCTTTGTGCTCAGTACTCAGGGTGCAGGGTGCTCAGTACTCAGGGTGCTGGGTGCTTAGTACTCAGGGTGCTGGGGGCTCAGTGCTCAGGGTGCTGGGTGCTCAGTGCTCAGGGTGCTGGGTGCTCAGTACTCGGGGTGCTCGGTGCTCAGTACTCAGGGTGCTGGGTGCTCAGTACTCAGGGTGATGGGTGCTCAGTGCTCAGGGTGATCGGTGCTCAGTCCTCAGGGTGCTCAGTACTCAGGGTGCTGGGTGCTCAGTGCTCGGGGTGATGGGAGCTCAGTGCTGAGGGTGCTGGCTGCTCTGTGATCGGGGTGCTGGGTGCTCAGTACTCAGGGTGCTCAGTGCTCAGGCAGCTCGGTGCTCAGTACTCAGGGTGCTGGGTGCTCATTACTCAGTGCTCGGTGTCCTGGGTGCTCCGTGCTTGGGCTGCTGGGTGCTCAGCGCTCTGGATGCTTAGTGCTCAGTACTCAGGGTGCTGGGTGCTCAGTACTCAGGGTGCTCAGTGCTCGTTGTGCTGGGTGCTCAGTACTCAGGGTGCTGGGTGCTCAGTACTCAGTGTGCTGGGTGCTCATTCTCGGGGTGCTGGGTGCTCAGTGCTCGGTGTGCTGTTTGCTCAGTAATCGGGGTGCTGGGTGCTCAGTGCTCAGCGTGCTGGGTGCTCAGTACTCAGGGTGCTCGGTTCTCAGTACTCAGGGTGCTGGGTGCTTATTCTCGGGGTGCTGGTTGCTCAGTGCTCGGGGTGCTGGGTGCTCAGTGCTCGTTGTGCTGGGTACTCAGTACTCAGGGCGCTGGGTGCTCAGTACTCGGGGTGCTGGGTGCTCAGTGCTCAGGGTGCTGGGTGCTCAGTGCTCGGGGTGCAGGGTGCTCAGTGCTCAGGGTGCTGGGTGCTCAGTGCTCAGGGTGCTGGGTGCTCAGTACTCAGGGTGCTCGGTGCTCAGTACTCAGGGTGCTCAGCGGTCAGTACTCAGAGTGCTTTGTGCTCAGTGCTCAGGGTGCTGGGTGCTCAGTACTCAGGGTCCTTGGTGCTCAGTACTCAGGGTGCTCAGTGCTCAGTACTCAGCGTGCTTTGTGCTCAGTGCTCAGGGTGCTGGGTGCTCAGTACTCAGGGTGCTGGGTGCTCAGTACTCACGGTGCTGGGTGCTCAGTACTCTGGGTGCTGGGTGCTCATTACTCAGGGTGCTGGGTGCTCAGTGCTCGGGGTGCTGGGTGCTCAGTACTCAGGGTGCTGGTTGCTCAGTGCTTGGGGTGCTTGGTGCTCAGTGCTCGGGGTGCTCGGTGCTCAGTACTCTTGGTGCTGGGTGCTCAGTCCTCAGGGTGCTGGGTGCTCAGTGTTCGGGGTGCTCGGTGCTCAGTGCTCAGGATGCTCGGTGCTCAGTACTCTTCGTGCTGGGTGCTCAGTCCTCAGGGTGCTGGGTGCTCAGTGCTCGGGGTGCTCGGTGCTCAGTACTCAGGGTGCTGGGTGCTCAGTGCTCAGGGTGCTGGGTGCTCAGTGCTCAGGGTGATCGGTGCTCAGTACTCAGGGAGCTCAGTACTCAGGGTGCTGAGTGCTCAGTGCTCGGGGTGCTGGGTGCACAGTGCTGAGGGTGCTGGGTGCTCTGTTATCGGGGTGCTGGGTGCTCAGTACTCAGGGTGCTCAGTTCTCGGGGAACTTGGTGCTCAGTACTCAGGGTGCTGGGTGCTCAGTACTCAGTGCTCGGGGTCCTGGGTGCTCCGTGCTTGGGGTGCTGGGTGCTCAGCGCTCAGGGTGCTTAGTGCTCAGTACTCAGGGTGCTGGGTGCTCAGTACTCAGGGTGCTCAGTGCTCCTTGTGCTGGGTGCTCAGTACTCAGGGTGCTGGGTGCTCAGTATTCAGGGTGCTGGGTGCTCATTCTCGGGGTACTGGGTGCTCAGTGCTCGGTGTGCTGTTTGCTCAGTACTCGGGGTGCTGTGTGCTCAGTGCTCAGCGTGCTGGGTGCTCAGTACTCAGGGTGCTCGGTTATCAGTACTCAGGGTGCTGGGTGCTCATTCTCGGGGTGCTGGGTGCTCAGTGCTCGGGGTGCTGGGTGCTCAGTGCTCGTTGTGCTGGGTGCTCAGTACTCAGGGTGCTGGGTGCTCAGTACTCGTTGTGCTGGGTGCTCAGTGCTCAGGGTGCTGGGTGCTCAGTGCTCGGGGTGCTGGGTGCTCAGTGCTCAGGGTGCTGGGTGCTCAGTGCTCAGGCTGCTGGGTGCTCAGTACTCAGGGTGCTCGGTGCTCAGTACTCAGGGTGCTCAGCGCTCAGTACTCAGCGTGCTTTGTGCTCAGTGCTCAGGGAGCTGGGGGCTCAGTACTCAGGGTCCTTGGTGCTCAGTACTCAGGGTGCTCAGTGCTCAGTACTCAGCGTGCTTTGTGCTCAGTGCTCAGGGTGCTGGGTGCTCAGTACTCAGTGTGCTGAGTGCTCAGTACTCACGGTGCTGGGTGCTCAGTACTCGGGGTGCTGGGTGCTCATTACTCAGGGTGCTGGGTGCTCAGTGCTCGGGGTGCTGGGTGCTCAGTACTCAGGGTGCTCAGTGCTCGGGGAGCTTGGTGCTCAGTACTCAGGGTGCTGGGTGCTCAGTACTCAGTGCTCGGGGTCCTGGGTGCTCCGTGCTTGGGGTGCTGGGTGCTCAGCGCTCAGGGTGCTTAGTGCTCAGTATTCAGGGTGCTCAGTGCTCGGGGTGCTGGGTGCTCAGTACTCAGTGTGCTGGGTGCTCAGTACTCAGGGTGCTGGGTGCTCAGTGCTCAGGGTGCTGGGTGCTCAGTACTCGGGGTGCTCGGTGCTCAGTACTCAGGGTGCTGGGTGCTCAGTACTCAGGGTGCTGGGTGCTCAGTACTCAGGGTGCTTGGTGCTCAGTACTCAGGGTGCTGGGTGCTCAGTGCTCAGGGTGCTGGGTGCTAAGTACTCAGGGTGCTGGTTGCTCAGTACTCAGGGTGCTGGGTGCTCAGTGCTCAGGGTGCTGGGTGCTCAGTACTCACGGTGCTGGGTGCTCAGTGCTCAGGGTGCTGGGTGCTCAGTACTCAGGGTGCTCAGTACTCAGGGTGCAGGGTGCTCAGTGCTCGGGGTGCTGGGTGCTCAGTACTCAGGGTGCTCAGTACTCAGGGTGCTGGGTGCTCAGTGCTCGGGTTGCTGGATGCTCAGTGCTCACGGTGATCGGTGCTCAGTAATCAGGATGCTGGGTGCTCAGTACTCAGGGTGCTGGGTGCTCAGTCCTCAGGGTGCTCAGTGCTCAGGGTGCTGGGTGCTCAGTGCTCGGGGTGCTGGGTGCTCAGTGCTCGGGGTGCTGGGTGCTCAGTACTCAGGGTGCGCGGTGCTCAGTACTCAGGGTGCTGGGTCCTCAGTGCTCGGGGTGCTGGGTGCTCAGTACTCAGGGTGCTGGGTGCTCAGTGCTCGGGGTGCTCAATGCTCAGTACGTTGGGTGCTCAGTACTCAGGGTGCTGGGTGCTCAGTGCTCAGGGTGCTGGGTGCTCAGTGCTCAGGGTGCTTGATGCTCAGTACTCAGGGTGCAGGGTGCTCAGTGCTCAGGGTGCTGGGTGCTCAGTGCTCGGGGTGCTAGGTGCTCAGTACTCAGGGTGCTCAGTACTCAGGGTGCTGGGTGCTCAGGTCACGGGGTGCTGGGTGCTCAGTACTCAGGGTGCTGCGTGCTCAGTGCTCGGGGTGCTCGGTGCTCAGTACTCAGGGTGCTGGGTGCTCAGTACTCAGGGTGCTGGGTGCTCAGTGCTCAGGGTGATCGGTGCTCAGTGCTCAGGGTGCTGGGTGCTCAGTACTCGGGGTGCTCGGTGCTCAGTAGTCAGGGTGCTGGGTGCTCAGTACTCAGGGTGCTGGGTGCTCAGTGCTCAGGGTGATCGGTGCTCAGTCCTCAGTGTGCTCAGTACTCAGGGTGCTGGGTGCTCAGTACTCAGGGTGCTGGGTGCTCATTCTCGGGGTGCTGGGTGCTCAGTGCTCGGTGTGCTGTTTGCTCAGTACTCGGGGTGCTGGGTGCTCAGTGCTCAGCGTGCTGGGTGCTCAGTATTCAGGGTACTCGGTTCTCAGTACTCAGGGTGCTGGGTGCTAATTCTCGGGGTGCTGGGTTCTCAGTGCTCGGGGTGCTGGGTGCTCAGTGCTCGGGGTGCTCGGTGCTCAGTACTCAGGGTGCTGGGTGCTCAGTACTCGGGGTGCTGGGTGCTAATTCTCGGGGTGCTGGGTTCTCAGTGCTCGGGGTGCTGGGTGCTCAGTGCTCGGGGTGCTCGGTGCTCAGTGCTCAGGGTGCTGGGTGCTCAGTGCTCGGGGTGCTGGGTGCTCAGTGCTCATGTTGCTGGCTGCTCAGTGCTCAGGGTGCTGGGTGCTCAGTACTCAGGGTGCTCGGTGCTCAGTACTCAGGGTGCTCAGCGCTCAGTACTCAGCGTGCTGGGTGCTCAGTGCTCAGGGTCCTTGGTGCTCAGTACTCAGGGTGCTCAGTACTCAGCGTGCTTTGTGCTCAGTAGTCAGGGTGCTGGGTGCTCAGTACTCAGGGTGCTGGGTGCTCAGTACTCAGGTTGCTGGGTGCTCAGTGCTTGGGGTGCTGGGTGCTCAGTGTTCAGGGTGCTGGGTGCTCAGTGCTCGGGGTGCTGGGTGCTCAGTACTCGGGGTGCTCGGTGCTCAGTACTCAGGGTGCTGGGTGCTCAGTACTCAGGGTGCTGGGTGCTCAGTACTCAGGGTGCTGGGTGCTCAGTACTCAGGGTGCTGGGTGCTCAGTACTCAGGGTGCTGCGTGCTCAGTGCTCAGGGTGCTGGGTGCTCAGTACTCAGGGTGCTGGGTGCTCAGTACTCAGGGTGCTGGGTGCTCAGTGCTCGGGGTGCTGGGTGCTCAGTGCTGAGGGTGCTGTGTGCTCTGTGATCGGGGTGCTGGGTGCTCAGTACTCAGGGTGCTCAGTGCTCGGGGAGCTCGGTGCTCAGTACTCAGGGTGCTGGGTGCTCAGTACTCAGGGTGCTGCGTGCTCAGTGCTCGGGGTGCTCGGTGCTCAGTACTCAGGGTGCTCGGTGCTCAGTACTCAGGGTGCTGGGTGCTCAGTGCTCGGGGTGCTCGATGCTCAGTACGTTGGGTGCTCAGTACTCAGTGTGCTGGGTGCTCAGTGCTCAGGGTGCTGGGTGCTCAGTGCTCAGGGTGTTGGGAGCTCAGTGCTCAGGGTGCTTGATGCTCAGTACTCAGGGTGCAGGGTGCTCAGTGCTCAGGGTGCTGGGTGCTCAGTGCTCGGGGTGCTAGGTGCTCAGTACTCAGGGTGCTCAGTACTCAGGGTGCTGTGTGCTCAGGGCTCGGGGTGCTGGGTGCTCAGTACTCAGGGTGCTGCGTGCTCAGTGCTCGGTTTGCTAGGTGCTCAGTGCTCAGGGTGCTGGGTGCTCAGTACTCGGGGTGCTCGGTGCTCAGTACTCAGGGTGCTGGGTGCTCAGTACTCAGGGTGCTGGGTGCTCAGTGCTCAGCGTGATCGGTGCTCAGTCCTCAGGGTGCTCAGTACTCAGGGTGCTGGGTGCTCAGTACTCAGGGTGCTGGGTGCTCATTCTCGGGGTGCTGGGTGCTCAGTGCTCGGTGTGCTGTTTGCTCAGTACTCGGGGTGCTGGGTGCTCAGTGCTCAGCGTGCTGGGTGCTCAGTACTGAGGGTACTCAGTTCTCAGTACTCAGGGTGCTGGGTGCTAATTCTCGGGGTGCTGGGTTCTCAGTGCTCGGGGTGCTGGGTGCTCTGTGCTCGGGGTGCTCGGTGCTCAGTACTCAGGGTGCTGGTTGCTCAGTACTCGGGGTGCTGGGTGCTCAGTGCTGAGGGTGCTGGGTGCTCAGTGCTCGGGGAGCTGGGTGCTCAGTGCTCAGGGTGCTGGCTGCTCAGTGCTCAGGGTGCTGGGTGCTCAGTACTCAGGGTGCTCGGTGCTCAGTACTCAGGGTGCTCAGCGCTCAGTACTCAGCGTGCTGGGTGCTCAGTGCTCAGGGTCCTTGGTGCTCAGTACTCAGGGTGCTCAGTGCTCAGTACTCAGCGTGCTTTGTGCTCAGTGCTCAGGGTGCTGGGTGCTCAGTACTCAGGGTGCTGGGTGTTCAGTACTCACGGTGCTCGGTGCTCAGTACTCGGGGTGCTGGGTGGTCATTACTCAGGGTGCTGGGTGCTCAGTGCTCTTGGTGCTCGGTGCTCAGTACTCTTGGTTCTGGGTGCTCAGTACTCAGGGTGCTAGGTGCTCAGTGCTCGGGGTGCTCGGTGCTCAGTGCTCAGGATGCTCGGTGCTCAGTACTCTTGGTGCTCGGTGCTCAGTACTCAGGGTGCTGGGTGCTCAGTGCTCGGGGTGCTGGGTGCTCAGTACTCAGGGTGCTGGGTGCTCAGTACTCAGGGTGCTGGGTGCTCAGTACTCAGGGTGCTGCGTGCTCAGTGCTCAGGGTGCTGGGTGCTCAGTACTCAGGGTGCTGGGTGCTCAGTACTCAGGGTGCTGGGTGCTCAGTGCTCAGGGTGATCGGTGCTCAGTCCTCAGTGTGCTCAGTACTCAGGGTGCTGGGTGCTCAGTGCTCGGGGTGCTGGGTGCTCAGTGCTGAGGATGCTGTGTGCTCTGTGATCGGGGTGCTGGGTGCTCAGTACTCAGGGTGCTCAGTGCTCGGGGAGCTCGGTGCTCAGTACTCAGGGTGCTGGGTGCTCAGTACTCAGTGCTCGGGGTCCTGGGTGCTCCGTGCTTGGGGTGCTGGGTGCTCAGCACTCAGGGTGCTTAGTGCTCAGTACTCAGGGTGCTCAGTGCTCGGGGTGCTGGGTGCTCAGTACGCAGGGTTCTGGGTGCTCAGTACTCAGGGTGCTGGGTGCTCAGTGCTCAGGGTGCTGGGTGCTCAGTACTCGGGGTGCTCGGTGCTCAGTACTCAGGGTGCTGGGTGCTCAGTGCTCGGGGTGCTCGATGCTCAGTATGTTGGGTGCTGGGTGCTCAGTACTCAGGGTGCTGGGTGCTCAGTACTCAGGGTGCTGGGTGCTCAGTACTCAGGGTGCTGGGTGCTCAGTACTCAGGGTGCTGCGTGCTCAGTGCTCAGGGTGCTGGGTGCTCAGTACTCAGGGTGCTGGGTGCTCAGTACTCAGGGTGCTGGGTGCTCAGTGCTCAGGGTGATCGGTGCTCAGTCCTCAGTGTGCTCAGTACTCAGGGTGCTGGGTGCTCAGTGCTCGGGGTGCTGGGTGCTCAGTGCTGAGGGTGCTGTGTGCTCTGTGATCGGGGTGCTGGGTGCTCAGTACTCAGGGTGCTCAGTGCTCGGGGAGCTCGGTGCTCAGTACTCAGGGTGCTGGGTGCTCAGTACTCAGTGCTTGGTGTCCTGGGTGCTCCGTGCTTGGGGTGCTGGGTGATCAGCGCTCAGGGTGCTTAGTGCTCAGTACTCAGGGTGCTCAGTGCTCAGGGTGCTGGGTGCTCAGTACCCAGGGTTCTCGGTGCTCAGTACTCAGGGTGCTGGGTGCTCAGTGCTCAGGGTGCTGGGTGCTCAGTACTCGGGGTGCTCGGTGCTCAGTACTCAGGATGCTGGGTGCTCAGTGCTCGGGGTGCTCGATGCTCAGTAGGTTGGGTGCTCAGTACTCAGGGTGCTGGGTGCTCAGTGCTCAGGGTCCTGGGTGCTCAGTGCTCAGGGTGCTGGGTGCTCAGTGCTCAGGGTGCTTGATGCTCAGTACTCAGGGTGCAGGGTGCTCAGTGCTCAGGGTGCTGGGTGCTCAGTGCTCGGGGTGCTAGGTGCTCAGTACTCAGGGTGCTCAGTACTCAGGGTGCTGTGTGCTCAGGGCTCGGGGTGCTGGGTGCTCAGTACTCAGGGTGCTGCGTGCTCAGTGCTCGGGTTGCTAGGTGCTCAGTGCTCAGGGTGCTGGGTGCTCAGTACTCGGGGTGCTCGGTGCTCAGTACTCAGGGTGCTGGGTGCTCAGTACTGAGGGTGCTGGGTGCTCAGTGCTCAGGGTGATCGGTGCTCAGTCCTCAGGGTGCTCAGTGCTCAGGGTGCTGGGTGCTCAGTACCCAGGGTTCTCGGTGCTCAGTACTCAGGGTGCTGGGTGCTCAGTGCTCAGGGTGCTGGGTGCTCAGTACTCGGGGTGCTCGGTGCTCAGTACTCAGGGTGCTGGGTGCTCAGTACTCAGGGTGCTGGGTGCTCATTCTCGGGGTGCTGGGTGCTCAGTGCTCGGTGTGCTGTTTGCTCAGTACTCGGGGTGCTGGGTGCTCAGTGCTCAGCGTGCTGGGTGCTCAGTACTGAGGGTACTCGGTTCTCAGTACTCAGGGTGCTGGGTGCTAATTCTCGGGGTGCTGGGTTCTCAGTGCTCGGGGTGCTGGGTGCTCAGTGCTCGGGGTGCTCGGTGCTCAGTAATCAGGGTGCTGGGTGCTCAGTACTCGGGGTGCTGGGTGCTCAGTGCTCAGGGTGCTGGGTGCTCAGTGCTCGGGGAGCTGGGTGCTCAGTGCTCAGGGTGCTGGCTGCTCAGTGCTCAGGGTGCTGGGTGCTCAGTACTCAGGGTGCTCGGTGCTCAGTACTCAGGGTGCTCAGCGCTCAGTACTCAGCGTGCTGGGTGCTCAGTGCTCAGGGTCCTTGGTGCTCAGTACTCAGGGTGCTCAGTGCTCAGTACTCAGCGTGCTTTGTGCTCAGTGCTCAGGGTGCTGGGTGCTCAGTACTCAGGGTGCTGGGTGCTCAGTACTCACGGTGCTCGGTGCTCAGTACTCGGGGTGCTGTGTGCTCATTACTCAGGGTGCTGGGTGCTCAGTGCTCGGGGTGCTCGGTGCTCAGTACTCTTGGTTCTGGGTGCTCAGTACTCAGGGTGCTAGGTGCTCAGTGCTCGGGGTGCTCGGTGCTCAGTGCTCAGGATGCTCGGTGCTCAGTACTCTTGGTGCTCGGTGCTCAGTACTCAGGGTGCTGGGTGCTCAGTGCTCGGGGTGCTGGGTGCTCAGTACTCAGGGTGCTGGGTGCTCAGTACTCAGGGTGCTGGGTGCTCAGTACTCAGGTTGCTGGGTGCTCAGTGCTTGGGGTGCTGGGTGCTCAGTGTTCAGGGTGCTGGGTGCTTAGTGCTCGGGGTGCTGGGTGCTCAGTACTCGGGGTGCTCAGTGCTCAGTACTCAGGGTGCTGGGTGCTCAGTACTCAGGGTGCTGGGTTCTCAGTACTCAGGGTGCTGGGTGCTCAGTACTCAGGGTGCTGGGTGCTCAGTACTCAGGGTGCTGCGTGCTCAGTGCTCAGGGTGCTGGGTGCTCAGTACTCAGGGTGCTGGGTGCTCAGTACTCAGGGTGCTGAGTGCTCAGTGCTCAGGGTGATCGGTGCTCAGTCCTCAGTGTGCTCAGTACTCAGGGTGCTGGGTGCTCAGTGCTCGGGGTGCTAGGTGCTCAGTGCTGAGGGTGCTGTGTGCTCTGTGATCGGGGTGCTGGGTGCTCAGTACTCAGGGTGCTCAGTGCTCGGGGAGCTCGGTGCTCAGTACTCAGGGTGCTGGGTGCTCAGTACTAAGTGCTGGGTGTCCTGGGTGCTCCGTGCTTGGGGTGCTGGGTGATCAGCGCTCAGGGTGCTTAGTGCTCAGTACTCAGGGTGCTCAGTGCGCGGGGTGCTGGGTGCTCAGTACTCAGGGTTCTCGGTGCTCAGTACTCAGGGTGCTGGGTGCTCAGTGCTCAGGGTGCTGGGTGCTCAGTACTCGGGGTGCTCGGTGCTCAGTACTCAGAATGCTGGGTGCTCAGTGCTCGGGGTGCTCGATGCTCAGTAGGTTGGGTGCTCAGTACTCAGGGTGCTGGGTGCTCAGTGCTCAGGGTCCTGGGTGCTCAGTGCTCAGGGTGCTGGGTGCTCAGTGCTCAGGGTGCTGGGTGCTCAGTGCTCGGGGTGCTAGGTGCTCAGTACTCAGGGTGCTCAGTACTCAGGGTGCTGTGTGCTCAGGGCTCGGAGTGCTGGGTGCTCAGTACTCAGGGTGCTGCGTGCTCAGTGCTCGGGTTGCTAGGTGCTCAGTGCTCAGGGTGCTGGGTGCTCAGTACTCGGGGTGCTCGGTGCTCAGTACTCAGGGTGCTGGGTGCTCAGTACTCAGGGTGCTGGGTGCTCAGTGCTCAGGGTGATCGGTGCTCAGTCCTCATGGTGCTCAGTACTCAGGGTGCTGGGTGCTCAGTACTCAGGGTGCTGGGTGCTCATTCTCGGGGTGCTGGGTGCTCAGTGCTCGGTGTGCTGTTTGCTCAGTACTCGGGGTGCTGGGTGCTCAGTGCTCAGCGTGCTGGGTGCTCAGTACTGAGGGTACTCGGTTCTCAGTACTCAGGGTGCTGGGTGCTAATTCTCGGGGTGCTGGGTTCTCAGTGCTCGGGGTGCTGGGTGCTCAGTGCTCGGGGTGCTCGGTGCTCAGTACTCAGGGTGCTGGGTGCTCAGTACTCGGGGTGCTTGGTGCTCAGTGCTCAGGGTGCTGGGTGCTCAGTGCCCGGGGAGCTGGGTGCTCAGTGCTCAGGGTGCTGGCTGCTCAGTGCTCAGGGTGCTGGGTGCTCAGTACTCAGGGTGCTCGGTGCTCAGTACTCAGGGTGCTCAGCGCTCAGTACTCAGCGTGCTGGGTGCTCAGTGCTCAGGGTCCTTGGTGCTCAGTACTCAGGGTGCTCAGTGCTCAGTACTCAGCGTGCTTTGTGCTCAGTGCTCAGGGTGCTGGGTGCTCAGTACTCAGGGTGCTGGGTGTTCAGTACTCACGGTGCTCGGTGCTCAGTACTCGGGGTGCTGGGTGGTCATTACTCAGGGTGCTGGGTGCTCAGTGCTCGGGGTGCTCGGTGCTCAGTACTCTTGGTTCTGGGTGCTCAGTACTCAGGGTGCTAGGTGCTCAGTGCTCGGGGTGCTCGGTGCTCAGTGCTCAGGATGCTCGGTGCTCAGTACTCTTGGTGCTCGGTGCTCAGTACTCAGGGTGCTTGGTGCTCAGTGCTCGGGGTGCTGGGTGCTCAGTACTCAGGGTGCTGGGTGCTCAGTACTCAGGGTGCTGGGTGCTCAGTACTCAGGGTGCTGCGTGCTCAGTGCTCAGGGTGCTGGGTGCTCAGTACTCAGGGTGCTGGGTGCTCAGTACTCAGGGTGCTGGGTGCTCAGTGCTCAGGGTGATCGGTGCTCAGTCCTCAGTGTGCTCAGTACTCAGGGTGCTGGGTGCTCAGTGCTCGGGGTGCTGGGTGCTCAGTGCTGAGGATGCTGTGTGCTCTGTGATCGGGGTGCTGGGTGCTCAGTACTCAGGGTGCTCAGTGCTCGGGGAGCTCGGTGCTCAGTACTCAGGGTGCTGGGTGCTCAGTACTCAGTGCTCGGGGTCCTGGGTGCTCCGTGCTTGGGGTGCTGGGTGCTCAGCACTCAGGGTGCTTAGTGCTCAGTACTCAGGGTGCTCAGTGCTCGGGGTGCTGGGTGCTCAGTACGCAGGGTTCTGGGTGCTCAGTACTCAGGGTGCTGGGTGCTCAGTGCTCAGGGTGCTGGGTGCTCAGTACTCGGGGTGCTCGGTGCTCAGTACTCAGGGTGCTGGGTGCTCAGTGCTCGGGGTGCTCGATGCTCAGTATGTTGGGTGCTGGGTGCTCAGTACTCAGGGTGCTGGGTGCTCAGTACTCAGGGTGCTGGGTGCTCAGTACTCAGGGTGCTGGGTGCTCAGTACTCAGGGTGCTGCGTGCTCAGTGCTCAGGGTGCTGGGTGCTCAGTACTCAGGGTGCTGGGTGCTCAGTACTCAGGGTGCTGGGTGCTCAGTGCTCAGGGTGATCGGTGCTCAGTCCTCAGTGTGCTCAGTACTCAGGGTGCTGGGTGCTCAGTGCTCGGGGTGCTGGGTGCTCAGTGCTGAGGGTGCTGTGTGCTCTGTGATCGGGGTGCTGGGTGCTCAGTACTCAGGGTGCTCAGTGCTCGGGGAGCTCGGTGCTCAGTACTCAGGGTGCTGGGTGCTCAGTACTCAGTGCTTGGTGTCCTGGGTGCTCCGTGCTTGGGGTGCTGGGTGATCAGCGCTCAGGGTGCTTAGTGCTCAGTACTCAGGGTGCTCAGTGCTCAGGGTGCTGGGTGCTCAGTACCCAGGGTTCTCGGTGCTCAGTACTCAGGGTGCTGGGTGCTCAGTGCTCAGGGTGCTGGGTGCTCAGTACTCGGGGTGCTCGGTGCTCAGTACTCAGGATGCTGGGTGCTCAGTGCTCGGGGTGCTCGATGCTCAGTAGGTTGGGTGCTCAGTACTCAGGGTGCTGGGTGCTCAGTGCTCAGGGTCCTGGGTGCTCAGTGCTCAGGGTGCTGGGTGCTCAGTGCTCAGAGTGCTTGATGCTCAGTACTCAGGGTGCAGGGTGCTCAGTGCTCGGGTTGCTAGGTGCTCAGTACTCAGGGTGCTCAGTACTCAGGGTGCTGTGTGCTCAGGGCTCGGGGTGCTGGGTGCTCAGTACTCAGGGTGCTGCGTGCTCAGTGCTCGGGTTGCTAGGTGCTCAGTGCTCAGGGTGCTGGGTGCTCAGTACTCGGGGTGCTCGGTGCTCAGTACTCAGGGTGCTGGGTGCTCAGTACTGAGGGTGCTGGGTGCTCAGTGCTCAGGGTGATCGGTGCTCAGTCCTCAGGGTGCTCAGTGCTCAGGGTGCTGGGTGCTCAGTACCCAGGGTTCTCGGTGCTCAGTACTCAGGGTGCTGGGTGCTCAGTGCTCAGGGTGCTGGGTGCTCAGTACTCGGGGTGCTCGGTGCTCAGTACTCAGGGTGCTGGGTGCTCAGTACTCAGGGTGCTGGGTGCTCATTCTCGGGGTGCTGGGTGCTCAGTGCTCGGTGTGCTGTTTGCTCAGTACTCGGGGTGCTGGGTGCTCAGTGCTCAGCGTGCTGGGTGCTCAGTACTGAGGGTACTCGGTTCTCAGTACTCAGGGTGCTGGGTGCTAATTCTCGGGGTGCTGGGTTCTCAGTGCTCGGGGTGCTGGGTGCTCAGTGCTCGGGGTGCTCGGTGCTCAGTAATCAGGGTGCTGGGTGCTCAGTACTCGGGGTGCTGGGTGCTCAGTGCTCAGGGTGCTGGGTGCTCAGTGCTCGGGGAGCTGGGTGCTCAGTGCTCAGGGTGCTGGCTGCTCAGTGCTCAGGGTGCTGGGTGCTCAGTACTCAGGGTGCTCGGTGCTCAGTACTCAGGGTGCTCAGCGCTCAGTACTCAGCGTGCTGGGTGCTCAGTGCTCAGGGTCCTTGGTGCTCAGTACTCAGGGTGCTCAGTGCTCAGTACTCAGCGTGCTTTGTGCTCAGTGCTCAGGGTGCTGGGTGCTCAGTACTCAGGGTGCTGGGTGCTCAGTACTCACGGTGCTCGGTGCTCAGTACTCGGGGTGCTGTGTGCTCATTACTCAGGGTGCTGGGTGCTCAGTGCTCGGGGTGCTCGGTGCTCAGTACTCTTGGTTCTGGGTGCTCAGTACTCAGGGTGCTAGGTGCTCAGTGCTCGGGGTGCTCGGTGCTCAGTGCTCAGGATGCTCGGTGCTCAGTACTCTTGGTGCTCGGTGCTCAGTACTCAGGGTGCTGGGTGCTCAGTGCTCGTGGTGCTGGGTGCTCAGTACTCAGGGTGCTGGGTGCTCAGTACTCAGGGTGCTGGGTGCTCAGTACTCAGGTTGCTGGGTGCTCAGTGCTTGGGGTGCTGGGTGCTCAGTGTTCAGGGTGCTGGGTGCTTAGTGCTCGGGGTGCTGGGTGCTCAGTACTCGGGGTGCTCAGTGCTCAGTACTCAGGGTGCTGGGTGCTCAGTACTCAGGGTGCTGCGTGCTCAGTGCTCAGGGTGCTGGGTGCTCAGTACTCAGGGTGCTGGGTGCTCAGTACTCAGGGTGCTGAGTGCTCAGTGCTCAGGGTGATCGGTGCTCAGTCCTCAGTGTGCTCAGTACTCAGGGTGCTGGGTGCTCAGTGCTCGGGGTGCTAGGTGCTCAGTGCTGAGGGTGCTGTGTGCTCTGTGATCGGGGTGCTGGGTGCTCAGTACTCAGGGTGCTCAGTGCTCGGGGAGCTCGGTGCTCAGTACTCAGGGTGCTGGGTGCTCAGTACTAAGTGCTGGGTGTCCTGGGTGCTCCGTGCTTTGGGTGCTGGGTGATCAGCGCTCAGGGTGCTTAGTGCTCAGTACTCAGGGTGCTCAGTGCGCGGGGTGCTGGGTGCTCAGTACTCAGGGTTCTCGGTGCTCAGTACTCAGGGTGCTGGGTGCTCAGTGCTCAGGGTGCTGGGTGCTCAGTACTCGGGGTGCTCGGTGCTCAGTACTCAGAATGCTGGGTGCTCAGTGCTCGGGGTGCTCGATGCTCAGTAGGTTGGGTGCTCAGTACTCAGGGTGCTGGGTGCTCAGTGCTCAGGGTCCTGGGTGCTCAGTGCTCAGGGTGCTGGGTGCTCAGTGCTCAGGGTGCTGGGTGCTCAGTGCTCGGGGTGCTAGGTGCTCAGTACTCAGGGTGCTCAGTACTCAGGGTGCTGTGTGCTCAGGGCTCGGAGTGCTGGGTGCTCAGTACTCAGGGTGCTGCGTGCTCAGTGCTCGGGTTGCTAGGTGCTCAGTGCTCAGGGTGCTGGGTGCTCAGTACTCGGGGTGCTCGGTGCTC
This sequence comes from Microtus oregoni, assembly GCF_018167655.1. Lineage (NCBI taxonomy): Eukaryota > Metazoa > Chordata > Mammalia > Rodentia > Cricetidae > Microtus > Microtus oregoni. Next base: position 12,999 of record NW_024543811.1, on the reverse strand, counting down.
AGTACTCAGGGTGCTGGGTGCTCAGTACTCAGGGTGCTGGGTGCTCAGTGCTCAGGGTGATCGGTGCTCAGTCCTCATGGTGCTCAGTACTCAGGGTGCTGGGTGCTCAGTACTCAGGGTGCTGGGTGCTCATTCTCGGGGTGCTGGGTGCTCAGTGCTCGGTGTGCTGTTTGCTCAGTACTCGGGGTGCTGGGTGCTCAGTGCTCAGCGTGCTGGGTGCTCAGTACTGAGGGTACTCGGTTCTCAGTACTCAGGGTGCTGGGTGCTAATTCTCGGGGTGCTGGGTTCTCAGTGCTCGGGGTGCTGGGTGCTCAGTGCTCGGGGTGCTCGGTGCTCAGTACTCAGGGTGCTGGGTGCTCAGTACTCGGGGTGCTTGGTGCTCAGTGCTCAGGGTGCTGGGTGCTCAGTGCCCGGGGAGCTGGGTGCTCAGTGCTCAGGGTGCTGGCTGCTCAGTGCTCAGGGTGCTGGGTGCTCAGTACTCAGGGTGCTCGGTGCTCAGTACTCAGGGTGCTCAGCGCTCAATACTCAGCGTGCTGGGTGCTCAGTGCTCAGGGTCCTTGGTGCTCAGTACTCAGGGTGCTCAGTGCTCAGTACTCAGCGTGCTTTGTGCTCAGTGCTCAGGGTGCTGGGTGCTCAGTACTCAGGGTGCTGGGTGCTCAGTACTCACGGTGCTCGGTGCTCAGTACTCGGGGTGCTGGGTGCTCATTACTCAGGGTGCTGGGTGCTCAGTGCTCGGGGTGCTCGGTGCTCAGTACTCTTGGTTCTGGGTGCTCAGTACTCAGGGTGCTAGGTGCTCAGTGCTCGGGGTGCTCGGTGCTCAGTGCTCAGGATGCTCGGTGCTCAGTACTCTTGGTGCTCGGTGCTCAGTACTCAGGGTGCTGGGTGCTCAGTGCTCGGGGTGCTGGGTGCTCAGTACTCAGGGTGCTGGGTGCTCAGTACTCAGTGTGCTGGGTGCTCAGTACTCATGTTGCTGGGTGCTCAGTGCTTGGGGTGCTGGGTGCTCAGTGTTCAGGGTGCTGGGTGCTTAGTGCTCGGGGTGCTCGATGCTCAGTACTCAGGGTGCTGGGTGCTCAGTGCTCGGGGTGCTCGATGCTCAGTACGTTGGGTGCTCAGTACTCAGGGTGCTGGGTGCTCAGTCCTCAGGGTGCTGGGTGCTCAGTGCTCAGGGTGCTGGGTGCTCAGTGCTCAGGGTGCTTGATGCTCAGTACTCATTGTGCAGGGTGCTCAGTGCTCAGGGTGCTGGGTGCTCAGTGCTCGGGGTGCTAGGTGCTCAGTACTCAGGGTGCTCAGTACTCAGGGTGCTGTGTGCTCAGGGCTCGGGGTGCTGGGTGCTCAGTACTCAGGGTGCTGCGTGCTCAGTGCTCGGGTTGCTAGGTGCTCAGTGCTCAGGGTGCTGGGTGCTCAGTACTCGGGGTGCTCGGTGCTCAGTACTCAGGGTGCTGGGTGCTCAGTACTCAGGGTGCTGGGTGCTCAGTGCTCAGCGTGATCGGTGCTCAGTCCTCAGGGTGCTCAGTACTCAGGGTGCTGGGTGCTCAGTACTCAGGGTGCTGGGTGCTCATTCTCGGGGTGCTGGGTGCTCAGTGCTCGGTGTGCTGTTTGCTCAGTACTCGGGGTGCTGGGTGCTCAGTGCTCAGCGTGCTGGGTGCTCAGTACTGAGGGTACTCGGTTCTCAGTACTCAGGGTGCTGGGTGCTAATTCTCGGGGTGCTGTGTTCTCAGTGCTCGGGGTGCTGGGTGCTCAGTGCTGAGGGTGCTGTGTGCTCTGTGATCGGGGTGCTGGGTGCTCAGTACTCAGGGTGCTCAGTGCTCGGGGTGCTCAGTACTCAGGGTGCTGGGTGCTCAGTACTCAGGTTGCTGGGTGCTCAGTGCTTGGGGTGCTGGGTGCTCAGTGTTCAGGGTGCTGGGTGCTTAGTGCTCGGGGTGCTCGATGCTCAGTACTCAGGGTGCTGGGTGCTCAGTACTCAGTGCTTGGTGTCCTGGGTGCTCCGTGCTTGGGGTGCTGGGTGATCAGCGCTCAGGGTGCTTAGTGCTCAGTACTCAGGGTGCTCAGTGCTCAGGGTGCTGTGTGCTCAGTACCCAGGGTTCTCGGTGCTCAGTACTCAGGGTGCTGGGTGCTCAGTGCTCAGGGTGCTGGGTGCTCAGTACTCGGGGTGCTCGGTGCTCAGTACTCAGGATGCTGGGTGCTCAGTGCTCGGGGTGCTCGATGCTCAGTAGGTTGGGTGCTCAGTACTCAGGGTGCTGGGTGCTCAGTGCTCAGGGTCCTGGGTGCTCAGTGCTCAGGGTGCTGGGTGCTCAGTGCTCAGGGTGCTTGATGCTCAGTACTCAGGGTGCAGGGTGCTCAGTGCTCAGGGTGCTGGGTGCTCAGTGCTCGGGGTGCTAGGTGCTCAGTACTCAGGGTGCTCAGTACTCAGGGTGCTGTGTGCTCAGGGCTCGGGGTGCTGGGTGCTCAGTACTCAGGGTGCTGCGTGCTCAGTGCTCGGGTTGCTAGGTGCTCAGTGCTCAGGGTGCTGGGTGCTCAGTACTCGGGGTGCTCGGTGCTCAGTACTCAGGGTGCTGGGTGCTCAGTACTGAGGGTGCTGGGTGCTCAGTGCTCAGGGTGATCGGTGCTCAGTCCTCAGGGTGCTCAGTACTCAGGGTGCTGGGTGCTCAGTACTCAGGGTGCTGGGTGCTCATTCTCGGGGTGCTGGGTGCTCAGTGCTCGGTGTGCTGTTTGCTCAGTACTCGGGGTGCTGGGTGCTCAGTGCTCAGCGTGCTGGGTGCTCAGTACTGAGGGTACTCGGTTCTCAGTACTCAGGGTGCTGGGTGCTAATTCTCGGGGTGCTGGGTTCTCAGTGCTCGGGGTGCTGGGTGCTCAGTGCTCGGGGTGCTCGGTGCTCAGTACTCAGGGTGCTGGGTGCTCAGTACTCGGGGTGCTGGGTGCTCAGTGCTCAGGGTGCTGGGTGCTCAGTGCTCGGGGAGCTGGGTGCTCAGTGCTCAGGGTGCTGGCTGCTCAGTGCTCAGGGTGCTGGGTGCTCAGTACTCAGGGTGCTCGGTGCTCAGTACTCAGGGTGCTCAGCGCTCAGTACTCAGCGTGCTGGGTGCTCAGTGCTCAGGGTCCTTGGTGCTCAGTACTCAGGGTGCTCAGTGCTCAGTACTCAGCGTGCTTTGTGCTCAGTGCTCAGGGTGCTGGGTGCTCAGTACTCAGGGTGCTGGGTGCTCAGTACTCACGGTGCTCGGTGCTCAGTACTCGGGGTGCTGGGTGCTCATTACTCAGGGTGCTGGGTGCTCAGTGCTCGGGGTGCTCGGTGCTCAGTACTCTTGGTTCTGGGTGCTCAGTACTCAGGGTGCTAGGTGCTCAGTGCTCGGGGTGCTCGGTGCTCAGTGCTCAGGATGCTCGGTGCTCAGTACTCTTGGTGCTCGGTGCTCAGTACTCAGGGTGCTGGGTGCTCAGTGCTCGGGGTGCTGGGTGCTCAGTACTCAGGGTGCTGGGTGCTCAGTACTCAGGGTGCTGGGTGCTCAGTACTCAGGTTGCTGGGTGCTCAGTGCTTGGGGTGCTGGGTGCTCAGTGTTCAGGGTGCTGGGTGCTTAGTGCTCGGGGTGCTGGGTGCTCAGTACTCGGGGTGCTCAGTGCTCAGTACTCAGGGTGCTGGGTGCTCAGTACTCAGGGTGCTGGGTTCTCAGTACTCAGGGTGCTGGGTGCTCAGTACTCAGGGTGCTGGGTGCTCAGTACTCAGGGTGCTGCGTGCTCAGTGCTCAGGGTGCTGGGTGCTCAGTACTCAGGGTGCTGGGTGCTCAGTACTCAGGGTGCTGGGTGCTCAGTGCTCAGGGTGATCGGTGCTCAGTCCTCAGTGTGCTCAGTACTCAGGGTGCTGGGTGCTCAGTGCTCGGGGTGCTAGGTGCTCAGTGCTGAGGGTGCTGTGTGCTCTGTGATCGGGGTGCTGGGTGCTCAGTACTCAGGGTGCTCAGTGCTCGGGGAGCTCGGTGCTCAGTACTCAGGGTGCTGGGTGCTCAGTACTAAGTGCTGGGTGTCCTGGGTGCTCCGTGCTTGGGGTGCTGGGTGATCAGCGCTCAGGGTGCTTAGTGCTCAGTACTCAGGGTGCTCAGTGCGCGGGGTGCTGGGTGCTCAGTACTCAGGGTTCTCGGTGCTCAGTACTCAGGGTGCTGGGTGCTCAGTGCTCAGGGTGCTGGGTGCTCAGTACTCGGGGTGCTCGGTGCTCAGTACTCAGAATGCTGGGTGCTCAGTGCTCGGGGTGCTCGATGCTCAGTAGGTTGGGTGCTCAGTACTCAGGGTGCTGGGTGCTCAGTGCTCAGGGTCCTGGGTGCTCAGTGCTCAGGGTGCTGGGTGCTCAGTGCTCAGGGTGCTGGGTGCTCAGTGCTCGGGGTGCTAGGTGCTCAGTACTCAGGGTGCTCAGTACTCAGGGTGCTGTGTGCTCAGGGCTCGGAGTGCTGGGTGCTCAGTACTCAGGGTGCTGCGTGCTCAGTGCTCGGGTTGCTAGGTGCTCAGTGCTCAGGGTGCTGGGTGCTCAGTACTCGGGGTGCTCGGTGCTCAGTACTCAGGGTGCTGGGTGCTCAGTACTCAGGGTGCTGGGTGCTCAGTGCTCAGGGTGATCGGTGCTCAGTCCTCATGGTGCTCAGTACTCAGGGTGCTGGGTGCTCAGTACTCAGGGTGCTGGGTGCTCATTCTCGGGGTGCTGGGTGCTCAGTGCTCGGTGTGCTGTTTGCTCAGTACTCGGGGTGCTGGGTGCTCAGTGCTCAGCGTGCTGGGTGCTCAGTACTGAGGGTACTCGGTTCTCAGTACTCAGGGTGCTGGGTGCTAATTCTCGGGGTGCTGGGTTCTCAGTGCTCGGGGTGCTGGGTGCTCAGTGCTCGGGGTGCTCGGTGCTCAGTACTCAGGGTGCTGGGTGCTCAGTACTCGGGGTGCTGGGTGCTCAGTGCTCAGGGTGCTGGGTGCTCAGTGCTCGGGGAGCTGGGTGCTCAGTGCTCAGGGTGCTGGCTGCTCAGTGCTCAGGGTGCTGGGTGCTCAGTACTCAGGGTGCTCGGTGCTCAGTACTCAGGGTGCTCAGCGCTCAGTACTCAGCGTGCTGGGTGCTCAGTGCTCAGGGTCCTTGGTGCTCATTACTCAGGGTGCTCAGTGCTCAGTACTCAGCGTGCTTTGTGCTCAGTGCTCAGGGTGCTGGGTGCTCAGTACTCAGGGTGCTGGGTGCTCAGTACTCACGGTGCTCGGTGCTCAGTACTCGGGGTGCTGGGTGCTCATTACTCAGGGTGCTGGGTGCTCAGTGCTCGGGGTGCTCGGTGCTCAGTACTCTTGGTTCTGGGTGCTCAGTACTCAGGGTGCTAGGTGCTCAGTGCTCGGGGTGCTCGGTGCTCAGTGCTCAGGATGCTCGGTGCTCAGTACTCTTGGTGCTCGGTGCTCAGTACTCAGGGTGCTGGGTGCTCAGTGCTCGGGGTGCTGGGTGCTCAGTACTCAGGGTGCTGGGTGCTCAGTACTCAGGGTGCTGGGTGCTCAGTACTCAGGATGCTGGGTGCTCAGTGCTTGGGGTGCTGGGTGCTCAGTGTTCAGGGTGCTGGGTGCTTAGTGCTCGGGGTGCTCGATGCTCAGTACTCAGGGTGCTGGGTGCTCAGTGCTCAGGGTGCTCGATGCTCAGTACGTTGGGTGCTCAGTACTCAGGGTGCTGGGTGCTCAGTCCTCAGGGTGCTGGGTGCTCAGTGCTCAGGGTGCTGGGTGCTCAGTGCTCAGGGTGCTTGATGCTCAGTACTCATTGTGCAGGGTGCTCAGTGCTCAGGGTGCTGGGTGCTCAGTGCTCGGGGTGCTAGGTGCTCAGTACTCAGGGTGCTCAGTACTCAGGGTGCTGTGTGCTCAGGGCTCGGGGTGCTGGGTGCTCAGTACTCAGGGTGCTGCGTGCTCAGTGCTCGGGTTGCTAGGTGCTCAGTGCTCAGGGTGCTGGGTGTTCAGTACTCGGGGTGCTCGGTGCTCAGTACTCAGGGTGCTGGGTGCTCAGTCCTCAGGGTGCTGGGTGCTCAGTGCTCAGCGTGATCGGTGCTCAGTCCTCAGGGTGCTCAGTACTCAGGGTGCTGGGAGCTCAGTACTCAGGGTGCTGGGTGCTCATTCTCGGGGTGCTGGGTGCTCAGTGCTCAGTGTGCTGTTTGCTCAGTACTCGGGGTGCTGGGTGCTCAGTGCTCAGCGTGCTGGGTGCTCAGTACTGAGGGTACTCGGTTCTCAGTACTCAGGGTGCTGGGTGCTAATTCTCGGGGTGCTGTGTTCTCAGTGCTCGGGGTGCTGGGTGCTCAGTGCTCGGGGTGCTCGGTGCTCAGTACTCAGGGTGCTGGGTGCTCAGTACTCGGGGTGCTGGGTGCTCAGTGCTGAGGGTGCTGGGTGCTCAGTGCTCGGGGAGCTGGGTGCTCAGTGCTCAGTGTGCTGGCTGCTCAGTGCTCAGGGTGCTGGGTGCTCAGTACTCAGGGTGCTCGGTGCTCAGTACTCAGGGTGCTCAGCGCTCAGTACTCAGCGTGCTGGGTGCTCAGTGCTCAGGGTCCTTGGTGCTCAGTACTCAGGATGCTGGGTACTCAGTGCTCAGGGTGCTCGATGCTCAGTAGGTTGGGTGCTCAGTACTCAGGGTGCTGGGTGCTCAGTGCTCAGGGTCCTGGGTGCTCAGTGCTCAGGGTGCTGGGTGCTCAGTGCTCAGGGTGCTTGATGCTCAGTACTCAGGGTGCAGGGTGCTCAGTGCTCAGGGTGCTGGGTGCTCAGTGCTCGGGGTGCTAGGTGCTCAGTACTCAGGGTGCTCAGTACTCAGGGTGCTGTGTGCTCAGGGCTCTGGGTGCTGGGTGCTCAGTACTCAGGGTGCTGCGTGCTCAGTGCTCGGGTTGCTAGGTGCTCAGTGCTCAGGGTGCTGGGTGCTCAGTACTCGGGGTGCTCGGTGCTCAGTACTCAGGGTGCTGGGTGCTCAGTACTGAGGGTGCTGGGTGCTCAGTGCTCAGGGTGATCGGTGCTCAGTCCTCAGGGTGCTCAGTACTCAGGGTGCTGGGTGCTCAGTACTCAGGGTGCTGGGTGCTCATTCTCGGGGTGCTGGGTGCTCAGTGCTCGGTGTGCTGTTTGCTCAGTACTCGGGGTGCTGGGTGCTCAGTGCTCAGCGTGCTGGGTGCTCAGTACTGAGGGTACTCAGTTCTCAGTACTCAGGGTGCTGGGTGCTAATTCTCGGGGTGCTGGGTTCTCAGTGCTCGGGGAGCTGGGTGCTCAGTGCTCATGGTGCTGGCTGCTCAGTGCTCAGGGTGCTGGGTGCTCAGTACTCAGGGTGCTCGGTGCTCAGTACTCAGGGTGCTCAGCGCTCAGTACTCAGCGTGTTGGGTGCTCAGTGCTCAGGGTCCTTGGTGCTCAGTACTCAGGGTGCTCAGTGCTCAGTACTCAGCGTGTTGGGTGCTCAGTGCTCAGGGTCCTTGGTGCTCAGTACTCAGGGTGCTCAGTGCTCAGTACTCAGCGTGCTTTGTGCTCAGTGCTCAGGGTGCTGGGTGCTCAGTACTCAGGGTGCTGGGTGCTCAGTACTCACGGTGCTCGGTGCTCAGTACTCGGGGTGCTGGGTGCTCATTACTCAGGGTGCTGGGTGCTCAGTGCTCGGGGTGCTCGGTGCTCAGTACTCTTGGTTCTGGGTGCTCAGTACTCAGGGTGCTAGGTGCTCAGTGCTCGGGGTGCTCGGTGCTCAGTGCTCAGGATGCTCGGTGCTCAGTACTCTTGGTGCTCGGTGCTCAGTACTCAGGGTGCTGGGTGCTCAGTGCTCGGGGTGCTGGGTGCTCAGTACTCAGGGTGCTGGGTGCTCAGTACTCAGGGTGCTGGGTGCTCAGTACTCAGGTTGCTGGGTGCTCAGTGCTTGGGGTGCTGGGTGCTCAGTGTTCAGGGTGCTGGGTGCTTAGTGCTCGGGGTGCTGTGTGCTCAGTACTCGGGGTGCTCAGTGCTCAGTACTCAGGGTGCTGGGTGCTCAGTACTCAGGGTGCTGGGTGCTCAGTACTCAGGGTGCTGGGTGCTCAGTACTCAGGGTGCTGGGTGCTCAGTACTCAGGGTGCTGCGTGCTCAGTTCTCAGGGTGCTGGGTGCTCAGTACTCAGGGTGCTGGGTGCTCAGTACTCAGGGTGCTGGGTGCTCAGTACTCAGGGTGCTGGGTGCTCAGTACTCAGGGTGCTGGGTGCTCAGTACTCAGGGTGCTGGGTGCTCAGTACTCAGGGTGCTGCGTCCTCAGTGCTCAGGGTGCTGGGTGCTCAGTACTCAGGGTGCTGGGTGCTCAGTACTCAGGGTGCTGGGTGCTCAGTACTAAGTGCTGGGTGTCCTGGGTGCTCCGTGCTTGGGGTGCTGGGTGATCAGCGCTCAGGGTGCTTAGTGCTCAGTACTCAGGGTGCTCAGTGCTCAGGGTGCTGGGTGCTCAGTACTCAGGGTTCTCGGTGCTCAGTACTCAGGGTGCTGGGTGCTCAGTGCTCAGGGTGCTGGGTGCTCAGTACTCGGGGTGCTCGGTGCTCAGTACTCAGGATGCTGGGTGCTCAGTGCTCGGGGTGCTCGATGCTCAGTAGGTTGGGTGCTCAGTACTCAGGGTGCTGGGTGCTCAGTACTCAGGGTCCTGGGTGCTCAGTGCTCAGGGTGCTGGGTGCTCAGTGCTCAGGGTGCTTGATGCTCAGTACTCAGGGTGCAGGGTGCTCAGTGCTCAGGGTGCTGGGTGCTCAGTGCTCGGGGTGCTAGGTGCTCAGTACTCAGGGTGCTCAGTACTCAGGGTGCTGTGTGCTCAGGGCTCGGAGTGCTGGGTGCTCAGTACTCAGGGTGCTGCGTGCTCAGTGCTCGGGTTGCTAGGTGCTCAGTGCTCAGGGTGCTGGGTGCTCAGTACTCGGGGTGCTCGGTGCTCAGTACTCAGGGTGCTGGGTGCTCAGTACTCAGGGTGCTGGGTGCTCAGTGCTCAGGGTGATCGGTGCTCAGTCCTCAGGGTGCTCAGTACTCAGGGTGCTGGGTGCTCAGTACTCAGGGTGCTGGGTGCTCATTCTCGGGGTGCTGGGTGCTCAGTGCTCGGTGTGCTGTTTGCTCAGGACTCGGGGTGCTGGGTGCTCAGTGCTCAGCGTGCTGGGTGCTCAGTACTGAGGGTACTCGGTTCTCAGTACTCAGGGTGCTGGGTGCTAATTCTCGGGGTGCTGGGTTCTCAGTGCTCGGGGTGCTGGGTGCTCAGTGCTCGGGGTGCTCGGTGCTCAGTACTCAGGGTGCTGGGTGCTCAGTACTCGGGGTGCTGGGTGCTCAGTGCTCAGGGTGCTGGGTGCTCAGTGCTCGGGGAGCTGGGTGCTCAGTGCTCAGTGTGCTGGGTGCTCAGTGCTCGGGGAGCTGGGTGCTCAGTGCTCAGGGTGCTGGCTGCTCAGTGCTCAGGGTGCTGGGTGCTCAGTACTGGGGGTGCTCGGTGCTCAGTACTCAGGGTGCTGGGTGCTCAGTACTCAGGGTGCTGGGTGCTCAGTGCTCAGGGTGATCGGTGCTCAGTCCTCAGTGTGCTCAGTACTCAGGGTGCGGGGTGCTCAGTGCTCGGGGTGCTGGGTGCTCAGTGCTGAGGGTGCTGGGTGCTCTGTGATCGGGGTGCTGGGTGCTCAGTACTCAGGGTGCTCAGTGCTCGGGGTGCTCGGTGCTCAGTACTCTTGGTGCTGGGTGCTCAGTGCTCAGGGTGCTGGGTGCTCAGTGCTCGGGGTGCTGGGTGCTCAGTACTCAGGGTGCTGGGTGCTCAGTACTCAGGGTCCTGGGTGCTCAGTGCTCGGAGTGCTCGGTGCTCAGTACTCAGGGTGCTGGGTGCTCAGTACTCAGGGTGCTGGGTGCTCAGTGCTCAGGATGCTGGGTGCTCATTACTCAGGGTGCTGGGTGCTCAGTGCTCAGGGTGCTGGGTGCTCAGTGCTCGGAGTGCTCGGTGCTCAGTACTCAGGGTGCTGGGTGCTCAGTACTCAGGGTGCTGGGTGCTCAGTGCTCAGGGTGATCGGTGCTCAGTCCTCAGGGTGCTCAGTACTCAGGGTGCTGGGTGCTCAGTGCTCGGGGTGCTGGGTGCTCAGTGCTGAGTGTGCTGGGTGCTCTGTGATCGGGGTGCTGGGTACTCAGTACTCAGGGTGCTCAGTGCTCGGGGATCTCGGTGCTCAGTACTCAGGGTGCTGGGTGCTCAGTACTCAGTGCTCGGGGTCCTGGGTGCTCCGTGCTTGGGGTGCTGGGTGCTCAGCGCTCAGGGTGCTTAGTGCTCAGTACTCAGGGTGCTCAGTGCTCAGTACTCTTGGTGCTGGGTGCTCAGTGCTCGGGGTGCTGGGTGCTCATTACTCAGGGTGCTGGGTGCTCAGTGCTCGGGGTGCTCGGTGCTCAGTACTCTTGGTGCTGGGTGCTCAGTACTCAGGGTGCTGGGTGCTCAGTGCTCAGGGTGCTCGGTGCTCAGTACTCAGGGTGCTGGGTGCTCAGTGCTCAGGGTGCTGGGTGCTCAGTACTCAGGGTGCTCAGTACTCAGTACTCAGGGTGCTGGGTGCTCAGTGCTTGGGGTGCTGGGTGCTCAGTGCTCAGGGTGCTGGGTGCTCAGTACTCAGGGTGCTGGGTGCTCAGTGCTCAGGGTGCTCAGTGCTCAGTACTCAGGGTGCTGGGTGCTCATTACTCAGGGTGCTGGGTGCTCAGTGCTCGGGGTGCTGGTTACTCAGTACTCACGGTGCTGGGTGCTCAGTACTCAGGGTGCTGGTTGCTCAGTGCTCAGTGTGCTCAGTGCTCAGTACTCAGGGTGCTGGGTGCTCAGTACTCAGGGTGCTGGGTGCTCAGTGCTCGGGGTGCCCGGTGCTCAATGCTCGGGGTGCTCGGTGCTCAGTACTCAGGGTGCTGGGTGCTCAGTACTCAGGGTGCTGGGTGCTCAGTGCTGAGTGCTCAGTGCTCGGGGTGCTGGATGCTCAGTGCTCGGGGTGCTGGGTGCTCAGTACTCAGGGTGCTCGGTGCTCAGTACTCAGGGTGCTGGGTGCTCAGTGCTCGGGGTGCTGGGTGCTCAGTACTCAGGGTGCTGGGTGCTCAGTGCTCGGGGTGCTCGATGCTCAGTACGTTGGGAGCTCAGTACTCAGGGTGCTGGGTGCTCAGTGCTTAGGGTGCTGGGTGCTCAGTGCTCAGGGTGCTGGGTGCTCTGTGCTCAGGGTGCTTGATGCTCAGTACTCAGGGTGCAGGGTGCTCAGTGCTCAGGGTGCTGGGTGCTCAGTGCTCGGGGTGCAAGGTGCTCAGTACTCAGGGTGCTCAGTACTCAGGGTGCTGGGTGCTCAGGGCTCGGGGTGCTGGGTGCTCAGTACTCAGGGTGCTGCGTGCTCAGTGCTCGGGGTGCTGGTTGCTCAGTGCTCAGGGTGCTGGGTGCTCAGTACTCGGGGTGCTCGGTGCTCAGTACTCAGGGTGCTGGGTGCTCAGTACTCAGGGTGCTGGGTGCTCAGTGCTCAGGGTGATCGGTGCTCAGTCCTCAGTGTGCTCAGTACTCAGGGTGCGGGGTGCTCAGTGCTCGGGGTGCTGGGTGCTCAGTGCTGAGGGTGCTGGGTGCTCTGTGATCGGGGTGCTGGGTGCTCAGTACTCAGGGTGCTCAGGGCTCGGGGAGCTCGGTGCTCAGTACTCAGGGTGCTGGGTGCTCAGTACTCAGTGCTCGGGGCCCTGGGTGCTCCGTGCTTGGGGTGCTGGGTGCTCAGCGCTCTGTGTGCTTAGTGCTCAGTACTCAGGGTGCTGGGTGCAAAGTACTCAGGGTGCTCAGTGCTCGGGGTGCTGGGTGCTCAGTACTCAGGGTGCTGGGTGCTCAGTACTCAGGGTGCTGGGTGCTCATTCTTGGGGTGCTGGGTGCTCAGTGCTCGGGGTGCTGTTAGCTCAGTACTCGGGGTGCTGGTTGCTCAGTGCTCAGGGTGCTGGGTGCTCAGTACTCAGGGTGCTCGGTTCTCAGTACTCAGGGTGCTGGGTGCTCATTCTCGGGGTGCTGGGTGCTCAGTGCTCGGGGTGCTGGGTGCTCAGTGCTCGGGGTGCTTGGTGCTCAGTACTCAGGGTGCTGGGTGCTCAGTACTCGGGGTGCTGGGTGCTCAGTGCTCGGGGTGCTCGGTGCTCAGTACTCTTGGTTCTGGGTGCTCAGTACTCAGGGTGCTAGGTGCTCAGTGCTCGGGGTGCTCGGTGCTCAGTGCTCAGGATGCTCGGTGCTCAGTACTCTTGGTGCTCGGTGCTCAGTACTCAGGGTGCTGGGTGCTCAGTGCTCGGGGTGCTGGGTGCTCAGTACTCAGGGTGCTGGGTGCTCAGTACTCAGGGTGCTGGGTGCTCAGTACTCAGGTTGCTGGGTGCTCAGTGCTTGGGGTGCTGGGTGCTCAGTGTTCAGGGTGCTGGGTGCTTAGTGCTCGGGGTGCTGTGTGCTCAGTACTCGGGGTGCTCAGTGCTCAGTACTCAGGGTGCTGGGTGCTCAGTACTCAGGGTGCTGGGTGCTCAGTACTCAGGGTGCTGGGTGCTCAGTACTCAGGGTGCTGGGTGCTCAGTACTCAGGGTGCTGCGTGCTCAGTTCTCAGGGTGCTGGGTGCTCAGTACTCAGGGTGCTGGGTGCTCAGTACTCAGGGTGCTGGGTGCTCAGTACTCAGGGTGCTGGGTGCTCAGTACTCAGGGTGCTGGGTGCTCAGTACTCAGGGTGCTGGGTGCTCAGTACTCAGGGTGCTGCGTCCTCAGTGCTCAGGGTGCTGGGTGCTCAGTACTCAGGGTGCTGGGTGCTCAGTACTCAGGGTGCTGGGTGCTCAGTACTAAGTGCTGGGTGTCCTGGGTGCTCCGTGCTTGGGGTGCTGGGTGATCAGCGCTCAGGGTGCTTAGTGCTCAGTACTCAGGGTGCTCAGTGCTCAGGGTGCTGGGTGCTCAGTACTCAGGGTTCTCGGTGCTCAGTACTCAGGGTGCTGGGTGCTCAGTGCTCAGGGTGCTGGGTGCTCAGTACTCGGGGTGCTCGGTGCTCAGTACTCAGGATGCTGGGTGCTCAGTGCTCGGGGTGCTCGATGCTCAGTAGGTTGGGTGCTCAGTACTCAGGGTGCTG